>NC_083721.1:71868556-81868556 GCF_028564815.1 Eubalaena glacialis
CACCCGCTGGCCAAATCTGGAACAATTTGAGCATCAAAATCAATAATAATAGCAATAGAATACACATGGAAAAAATAAGAATCTGAGTCCATACAGATATAAGCAAATGAATAAATTAAAGCAAGAGGAAGGAGGGAAAATTCTTCTTTATAGAAGACCAAGTAATATATTTAGAAGAAATGAGGATGTTAGAAAATCACCATTCTGCAACCATCACAGTAACAACAGAGTCTGCCAAGACTCATCAATGTATGCTAAAGCTAATGGGTAGAAAATTGATGAGGAACTGGATATTTCCATAGTCTCAAAGTATCCCCAACAAATTATTTATTAGTTACAAAAGGAAAATTAGTAACTTTAGAGTGGATTAACCTAGTGGGCACCACCTTAAATAAGTAACCAAAGTTAACATTACCAATAATGGGACAAGTGGAAACCCTGTACCTCCCTCCTGATATGACGCCTGGAAAAGAACACAATATCATTCTATGGGTTCCTGCCAAAAATGCAAAACCTGAATCTAATCATGAGAGTTCATGTCCCAAACTGAGAAATATTCTACAAAAAAAACCAGCCTGTGTTTTGCAAAAAAATGTCAAGATCACGAAAGACAAAGAAAGGCTAAGGAACCATTCCAGATTAAATGAGACTAGAGAGGCGTGATGACTAAATGCACTGCGTGATGCTGGATTGCCTCCCGGTCCGGGAGAAAAAACTACAGGATATTAGTGAGATAACTGGCCAAAGTGGATGTGAAACTGTGGATTAGATAATAGGATTTATCAATGTTAAATGTCTTGATCTTTTTTTTTTTTTTTTTGAATATTCCATAGTCCAGCCATCCAGGCATGGACTATGGTTATTTTATTTTATTTTATTTGACCACACCAAGCGGCTTGTGGGATCTTAGTTCCCCGACAAGGGGTCAAACCCAGGCCCTTGACCATGAAAGTGTGGAGTCCTACCCACTGGACCAGGGAATTTCCTAAGTGTCTTGATCTTGATAAATATAATGTGGTTAGGTAAAAGAAAAGTCCTATTCTCAGGAAATAGACAATGAAGTATTTATGGATAAGGGGACATGATGTCTACAAATTAGTTCCAAATGGTTCAGGAAAAATATATATATAATCGAATATAATAGGTATTAAAATATATATTATATATATGGAATAGAAATATATGTATATATAGAGAGAGAGCACACAAATAATAAATCAAAAGGACAAAATGTTAATAACCGGTAAATCTGAGTCAAGAGTATACGGTGGTTGTTTGTACTGCTGCGACTTTCTATAAGTGTGAAATGTTATCAAAATTTCAATAGTTTAAAAATAAATAAATAGTAAAAGCAATTTTTATTTTTTAAAAGAAGCCCAGACATATTTAAAGAACAGCTTGTTCACTCTTGTACCTCTAGTGCTTAACATGGAACAGGTACTTACTAAATGTGTTAGTTAAATGAATGAATGAATGAATACAATGTGCTTTAGAGAGTGACATTAGACACCTCTTTTAAGGAAGCAGAATATGCACTTTTCTACCTTCCAAATTACCATGACAATGACAGAAAAGATGTGTTGTTTATTTTTAAAGTATGGAACTATAGTTATAACTAGAAAGGGAAAAAACCAAGTGCTACTAGCAGATCAGATATTTGGAGAGATTCCTGCAGATGGGCTTGGAGGGGCAAAAAAAAAGCAAGTGATAGAGCAGCCCAGGGCAGCCAAGAGAAGAGCTGTCTTCCAAGGCACCTGAGAAGTTCCAAGTTCAGAGCCAGCGAATGCTAGGAGAAGACATAGGCCACAGCAATCATTGGGCATAACATTATCTTGGAGGCTTTATCGTGTAGATGGAAGTAACATATATAGCATAAAAGACTGGAGGGCAGGGTTGGTAAACGCGCCTATGTGATTGTCAAGTTCCTACATTTTACGTTGAAGTGGTACAATATTAACTCTAAACAAACTGAAAATTTTTAAATGTATATTTAATCTCTAGAGCAGCCATTCTCAAACTTTTTGATCTCCAGACCCCTTTACATTCTTAAAAATTACTGAGGATCCCAAAGAGCTTTTGTTTATGCATGCTACAATTATCAGTATTCACCATATTAGAAACTTAAAGGGAGATATTTTCAAATACTTATTAATCATTTAAACATAATAATAATAAACCCATTATCTGTTAAAATAAGTAACATGTTTGCATGAAAAATAACTACTTTCCCAAACAAAAACATTCAGTGAAAAGAGATGCCTTGTTATACATTTTGCAAATCATTTTAACGTCTGGCTTGATAGAATACAGCTGGATTCCCATATCTACTTCTGCATCCAATCTGTTGTAAAATGTTGTTTTTTAAATACATGAAAACAATTTGGCCTTCCGTACTTCTATAGTTAGAAAAGGAAAGAGTAATTTACTACCACTATTCCATATATGAAAAAAATTCCTGTCACCCAAAAGATAAGAGAATTACACTCAAAAAAAGGTGACATGGGATATAAGAAACAGCAGTAGCTGCATATGAACCAGAAGAATTAAAGGGAACTTGAAAAAAATTAAGACTCTATAGCTCAGAAGCAGCAAAGCCTTAAAAACTTATGCTTGTGTTTTCTTCTCCATGAGTCTAATAACATCACTTGGTTATTCAGTTAAGCACACACATATACATCTTACTATTGTAAATTTATAGTACTATTTATAGGTGTAAAATTTTTATAACCAACTATAACAAACATGGAAATACTCACAATTACAGAAAAATATATAAATTTTATAAACCTTTACAATGTAAAAATAATAATGCAACTAACAAAAAATTCGAAATGAGAGAAATGGAAGGAAGAGTAAATGTGCCAATGTCCTCTTTTTTCATATCAGGAAGCAATAAGTAAACTGATAATAAACTGATAACTTAGTCTAGAAATTGAGGTATAAATAAATTATTTAAAGTTATAATGATAACCACTAGGGAAAATGAAAACCAGAAACCAGAAACCATTAATGACTGTCTCTGGGGAATGGTGGTGAAGGATGAGAGGAAGAAGGCTTTTAATTTTATATAATTCTCTCGTTTAAAAAAAAATTTTTACTGCTTGCATGTAGTACTTCTATGATAAAAATAGTAACATCTTTATTTGAAGAAAAATTTACCACTTTATTAGAAGTATTTGAAAAATAAAATGCTGACCTCAAGTTAGTAATTTATTTATAACTCAACTTCATTTTATGCAATGAATGGATTCACCAAAAGATGCCTGTGATTTGAATCACATTTTAAATGTACTGGAAATACAGTCTATTAAAAATAGTGAAGTCTTTGGTAAAATTAATGTCTGTCCCTAACAGTTGTGTATCTTTTTTAAAATTAGAATTTGCCTTCACTTTGTGTTGTTGTTGTTGTTTTTTGGTTTTGGGGTTTGTTTATTTGTTGGGTTTTTTTTTTTTTTTTACTGATAATTGCCTAAAATAAAAAGGGAAAGCTACTCAAAATGAGTCACAGCTTTCTGTTTTAAGTTCTATGAGCACTGGGATTCACTTTAGAGCAAATTTATCACCTGGATCAGACATAACTATTTTTGGCTAAATGAGGGTCACTAGGCTGCCATGGCTTCAAATTCATCAGTGAGCACCTAAATCCTGTAACTGCTGACAGAGACTGTGGATGTGATTTACAAGGTATCTGCAGATTGGGAAAAGAACATCACAGAATTTTTTACACAGATCAGTGGTTTTTACTTCACTATCTTTTTCTCTTTCATTATGCCTATTCATGTAAGGAAGAAAACACTCACACATCAAAACAAAAACAAAAGAAATGTACCCTTCTCCTGAGAAGTGGTAATGACAACAATATCCTACTAGATAGGCGTTCAAACCAGAATAGGTACTACCTCTGGAGACTGCTCATGCCAAGCTATTCTGAAGCACACCACTGTCACTACAACCACCACAGTTTTTTGATGAAGTTATTAAACTCAGAAGGAAAGAAAACAAATTTTAAGAATCAGATTACATTACTACTTGATAATGATTAATGAGCAAAAAGAGATATTGAATTACACTCAATAAGGTAGGTATATTTCTTTAAATCTTACTACACTTATTTGATATTGTTCTATGAATACACATCTGTCTAGTATTTAAACTGTTATTCTGAAGAGAAATATTTTGGTCAGAGAAAGAATAAAATGAATGGAAAAATAAGCTAAAGTTCAGTTATCCACCCCTATATGAAGCCAGGTTGTTCAACCAGGCCAGACCAGAGTCTAAGCACCACCTAGTGGCCTCTTACTCAAATTACAAGAAAAGTACTTCAGAGTCATTAACACAGCATCTAGGATTCTCCTTGCAACCCCAAACTATTAAATAATGGCAAGGACTGCATTTTTTCTATAGCTGACCATGGATGAAATATACCCTAAGGCAGTAAGAAATTTTTAAGTCATCTAGTCCATTCATTCATAGCTAGGCAGAATGTATCAATCACGTTTTTTCCTTTCTATATCTTATGACATTATGACTCTTAAAAATCTTGCCGGGGGCTTCCCTGGTGGCGCAGTGGTTGAGAATCTGCCTGCTAATGCAGGGGACGCGGGTTCGAGCCCTGGTCTGGGAAGATCCCACATGCCGCGGAGCAACTAGGCCCGTGAGCCACAACTACTGAGCCTACGCATCTGGAGCCTGTGCTCCACAACAAGAGAGGCCGCGATAGTGAGAGGCCCGTGCACTGCGATGAAGAGTGGCCCCCACTTGCCACAACTAGAGAAAGCCCTCGCACAGAAACAAAGACCCAACACAGCCAAAAAATTAATTAATTAATTAATTAAAGGTATCCTTTAAAAAAAAAAAAAAATCTTGCAGGACTTCCCTGGTGGCACAGTGGTTAGGAATCCACCAGCCAATGCAGGGGACACAGTTTCGAGTCCTGGTCTGGGAAGATCCCACATGCCGTGGAGCAACTAAGCCTGTGTGCCACAACTACTGAGCCTGCATTCTAGGGCCCGCGAGCCACAACTACTGAGCCCGTGTGCCACAACTACTGAAGCCCGAGCACCTAGAGCCCATGCTCTACAGCAACAGAAGCCACCACAATGAGAAGCCTGTGCACCTCAATGAAGAGTAGTCCCTGCTCGCCGCAACTAGAGAAAGCCTGCACGCAGCAATGAAGACCCAACACAGCCAAAAATAAATAAATTAAATAAATAAATTTTAAAAAATTTAAAAAAAGAATCCGCCTGCCAATGCAAGGTACACAGGTTTGAGCCCTGGTCTGGGAAGATCCCACATGCCGCGGAGAAACTAAGCCCGTGCACCACAACTACTGAGCCAGCGTGCCACAACTACTGAAGCCCGCGCGCCTAGAGCCCATGCTCCGCAACAAGAGAAGCCACTGCAATGAGAAGCCCGCGCACCACAACAAAGAGTAGCCCCCGCTCTCTGCAACTAGACAAAGACTGCGCACAGCAACGAAGACCCAACGCAGCCAAAAATATCAATCAATCAATCAATCACTCTTACAGGCCAGGGAAGAGATGAACCTTCCCAAGGCTAACCAGTTCTTATAGATAGGAAACAGCTGGCCAGGAGCATGTCTTTCATATGCAAACTTACCAATTCTGAGTATATTCCCCAAGCCACCCCCTTTATCTAATTCTCACACAACGAGCCAGTATTTATCCTGCCCTAAATCATCCCCAGGCCAGGTGCTAGGAAACTAGAGACCATCTCTATAGCCAAAGCCCACCAGAACTATTCAAACCAGCCAGTCATAAGCTGTTTGCTCTGCCCTGCCCTGCCCCGCCCTACCCTGTTCTGCCCACCAAAAGCACAACAAAGGCCCTGGCCCAGGCTTTCCCTTCATTCCTGCTTTTGTCTCCTGACCAGAACCTGACACTTCCCCTGTGGCCCTGCATGGCATTCCTCCTGCTCTTGGGAAATGTAAGCAGTAAATTCTTCTTTCAATGGCACTGATCTCTCTGTGTCGTCACTCAGTCACCTCTACAAATGAAGATCCTGTGGGTACAAGTGAGACAATCCCACCTAATTCATTTCAGTGAAGAATCACTTTCATTCTAGTTTCTAGGGCACCTTCATCCAGAAAATGTCTCCATTCCACTTTTTACAAATATGAAGCATTTTCAGAGCATTGTCATTTTCGGGGTTGATCTCCTAGGCTAAGTGATACACAGAGCTGTAAAGTGGAAAGGGGTGAAGATAACAGAGAAAGAGCAGGAAAGGGCGACAGAGCCCACATGAAAGCTGCAGACTTATCTCAACCCTGAGAGTGGTTTCTGCGCTTTCTTCTCTCCCAGGTTCCAGGACCGTAGCCTCTTTTCTTTTGTCGCCTCACATAGCTGGTTCTGTCCGGGTACCACTGGTCTTTCACAGTGAAGCTAATAGCTTAAGTCTCCAACACCCTTCACTTGCATTAAGTCCCTCCCAAAGATTACACCTAATTTTGTATTTGTAATTTGTATCCTTTTTACTAAAGAGAATCGCTAAAAACTTTACAAGCTTCATGCCCTATAGAAGCTGGGAGGGTGATAGGGGTCATGGCTCCAGGAATCCCAGATGTGAGCCCTTCTCTTCCACCCAACCACCCTGGACCCCAGTTTCCCTATCTGTACAAGAGGTGCTAACAAGACGGTCTTGTCCTAGGTTCCCTTTTCTTTTCTCCTCAGATGCATTCATTTCTCTATATTCTAACAAAGCAATATGCTGTTACCTAGCATGTGGCTGCCAAGGCTTGCTTTGCATATTGGCTTTTTAAAGATGCTAAAACGGGCCTGAAAAACGCATAGCAAAAATATAAGTCAGTTCGCCACTGTACACTAGCTAATAAGGGCACAGAAAAGAAGAGCAAAGCTTTTGCGATGAAGCCTGAGACCAATGCTCAAAATTATAACCTAAAGATTGACTGCATTAAGATCAACCAGAGCCGTATTATGGGGTCAGGGGGTCATGGGCTTGGTTCCCACCAGGGTCTGCCACTCTTTGTATGTATCTTTGGGCAAGTCATTAAACATCTCTAGGCTTCTTTTCTGACAAGCTAAGCAAGGGGCCTGGACCAGAGGATCTCTAAGGACCACTCTGTCTCTTTTTTCTTTTGAGTTTGAGAGTTATTCGCTGCAATAATTTGTACCCCCTCTATCTCTTAACATGTTTGCTTCCTTCTGCCTCTCTTGCTGGTGCCACTCAGCCTCACAACTCGACCAGACTCTCTTTCTTTCTCTTGCCACGCTGAGCTAACCTAGGTTAAGCCACTGAACTGAGGAGGGGAAGACAGGGAAAGAGCAAAGGAGAGCACAGAGAAGGGAAAGGCAAGGCAGGGAGTCTGGCGGAGCGGAGTCCTGGTGCAGGGTCAGAGGCGGCTCGCACCCTGGCTCAAACGTGGACCAGATGCCACAGCTGGGTCTGCATCAGGCTTGTTTCTAGGGTGATTAGCTCAGGCCAGCCAGAAGCTATCCCACAGACTTCCTAGAAAAGGGTCCTCACAGACCCACTCCTGCTGGAGCTCAAGTCTCCAGCCAGATAAAGAAGAAAGAATATGAGTTGCACTAGCTAATCTGAGGCTTTGGGTGACCCATTCTCGGGCCACAGCATGACACTGCTTCCCTTTAACTTTTTCTGGAGACTGTCCAACCCTGAGAGAAGGGAAATAGTACATCAAATTAGTGGGAGGCATCCCTTATTCCATCGTTATTAAGAGGTTTCTGTTTTAATATCTGCAACACTAGCTGGAAATCCTGGCAAGACCAGGCACTCAATAAATACCTGGTACACTGAGCTGACTTTTCCCCATTTCCCACGCTAAGAGCGTTGGATCCTGCTGGACTTCAGACCTCGCACAGATGTCTACTTTCCATCTCTCCCTGTCTCCAGCTACCTGCTTTCTCCTGCCAGCTTCATCTTCCTGACACACCGTGCCTGTCACAGTCCTCTCTGTCCAGCGACTGATGGAGACACGCATGGAATCGAAGGTCGATAGCCTTCCACTCACCTCCCTCTGGCACCAGCTGCTCCTTAGCTTTCCAGCCCCATGTTTCACAAACAGCCTACTCGACTGGGTTTCAATGTGAAATCTGCTTCATCCAATCACTGAACATGCATTGTATTTAGTGCTCACCATGTGACAGGCACTGGGCCAGATCCTTCTGCATATGGCGTAAGAACCCTGAAAATCAGGTATGCTCACCCCATCTCGCAGTTGTAGAAACAGACTGCAAGCCCAAAAGTAACTTGCCCAAGGGCCCAGCACATCTAGTGGCACAGTCAGAATTCAGAACCCAGGTTTCCAGGTTCAAGTCCACCACCCAACCACACTGCACATCATGACGTGCCTGGGGACAGAGGCTCCTGGAACAAGACTCGTACCTCCACAAGTTCAACAGGTCCTCAAATACACACACACACACACATTCCCAAACCACTCCAGACACATCCAGGCCCAGAAAGCACCCCATCTTCCTCAATGGACTGCCCACCCCACATTGTCCATAGCGTCTTGCACTATGTGCCACACTCTGGTTTTGGCCAAGGGAATCATTCCGGACTTGGGACTCCTGCCTTAGGTTTTTTACCTGACTTTGCTGTGCTGAGTCATGCATTCATTTGCCAACTGAACCCTCTGATCATCCATATCACCACCTCGTGGACCAAATACATACTCCCCACATTAGTTTTATTATTAGCCAACATTTACAGACTGCTTCCTATGAACTGAGCGCTACGCTAAACATTTACATGAATTATCTCTGTTAATCTTCATAATTCTCTAAGGTACGTTCTATTACTGTAGTCGTTTTATAGGTGAGGATACGAAGGCTTAGCCAGGTGAAGTAACTTGCCCAAAGTCACAAAGGGTTAGAGCCAGTACTTGAACCCAGGCAGCACCATCAACTCTCAGATCTACAGCCTCTTCTCATTTGGTCCCCTTAACCAACACACACACACACAGAGCTACCCCATCTGGTCCTGAGATGACTAAAGCCAAACCAAGAATCCATTCATTCACCCCTCCACCTAACTCACAAGCATCCCCACTCCTGCCAAATCTCCTGAGAGCTACTTTCCAGTCACAGTGATCAAGAGGAGAGCAGATCTGAACTGAAGGGTTTAGGGTAACACCCACCCAGCCTGTCTTCCCACTGGGCACTGCCTTCTTAGTCCCGTGCTCTTCAGGCCTCAAAGCCCTTAGCAGAATTCCTGCCTCCCAGACCTGGAGTAAAGGGAGAAAAAGTTCATGGGAAACTTCTAGAGGGCCAGCCACTTCAAACATATCAGCCATCCAGCCTGCTATCTGTTCCCATACAGGCTTTGCTCGGGCCACTGGGGCAGGAGGCATAAAGCAGAAAGGATTAAAACCCGGACCTTGGCAATAACTATGCCTGGGTTCAAAGTACCCCCATTTTTCATCTGTCAACCAAAATAATCATATCTACTTCAGAATGTTGTTGTGAAGACTAAACAAGATAATGCATAGTAAATGTTCAGCCCGTAATAAGTTGGTAGTTATTATCATTTTCTTACCCTCTCAGCCTCAGGGATGTGCTTCCCAACTTTACCACTGATACTTCAAGACGTAATACAAAGAGCAGCTCCCCCAATCCCTAACCAGGTGAGTTCCGTTAAGCAGAGCCAGCATTGATTGAACATCTTCCATATGCTGAGCACTAAGGGCAGGGACTGAGGACACAAAAATGAATAAGACATGCCCCTGAACTTCAGGAGTTCACAGCCTCAAGGAAGACAGGAAGGAAACAGCTTACTTCAATGCCACATGGCAAATGCAGTGACAGAGCATGCTGCCAGAGGGAGCAGGGGAAGCCAGTCAGATCACAGGGGACTGTGGGGGCCAGGGCAAGGAGTTGGAACTGAATTCTAAAGGCAGTGAGAAGCCACTGAAAAGTTTTAAGCAGAGGAGGCAAATGCACAGACTTATGCTTTAAAAAGGGATCACTTTAGAAGAGATGTGAGGAAAGAAGTTAGGAAGGTCTGAACAATTCAATTAAGATGTAATACCTTGGACAAACAGTGCAAGGGAGACAAAGGGATAGATTTCAAAGATGTCTAGATAATGAACAGCAAAGGCCATGACATTGAACACTGTCTAATCCCTCAATGTTCAGAGACTGAGGGAGAGGGAGATGGAGAGGGAGGTGACGCATAGGCCTTTACATCCATCATTTTAAAAATCAACTCTCAGGACTTCCCTGGCTATCCAGTGGTTAAGACTCCGCGCTTCCACTGCAGGGGGCATGGGTTCGATCCCTGGTCGGGGAACTAAGATCCTGCATGCCGCACGGTGCAGCCAAAATAAATAAATAAATAATTTTTTAAATAAAAATCAACTGTCTCTTAAGGTACTCATAGCAATTTCGCTTGCACTAACATTTACTGACCACTTGACTGCCAGGCACTGCCTTAGGTACTTGGAGGGTTCCAGTGACAAATCAGCTGAGAGAGAAGTATCAGCAAAGACCAGCATAGGGGAAAGACACAAGCACAGAGCCTGGGGAATGGTGACCTTTGTCTAGAAGGTGGGGTAAAAGGAGTAAGATGCAGGGGACCAGGCTCGAAACTCAGGCTGGGTCAGACTGTGCAGGGCCTAGCCTAAGGAGTTTGAACTCTGAGTGGTGGACACGGGGAGCCACTGAAGGTTTTAAACAGAAAGAGGATCACAGCTGAGCCTTAACAGATCCCTCTCACAGAGATGAAACTAGCGCTCTCTTTTTGGAATCCCTGGAGACAAGGGCCTCACGTTTTCCATCTGGTTACCTTTTTCATGCCTAACACAGTACCCATTATTTAGGAAGTAGTCCACAAATACACGTTAGGGGCATAAACACTCATGTACAGTCTTGCAAATCCAAAGAAAATGCATTGCCAGTATGATGCGAGACTGGTCAAGCTAAATAAATTTTTAAAATAAAGTAAGGTAAATAAATCAAGGTTCTCTAAGGGTCCTTGACCACATTCAAAACTTGGCCACCGGCCTTTTCATCCAGGAGCAAACAGCTCTGGGCAAGAGTTCTGAAATATCTCTGAGGAGCTATTCCGGACCTCTAGTCACTCATTTCTAAGCAGATTGAATACTTCAGGGGCTGGATATAAGGAGCTCAGTACAGGATGGAGGATACAGCTCTGGGCCTGCCAGGGCGAAGGGGAGCAGTACCTTTTGCTGAGCACTTGCCACCTGCCAGCCACCATGCTGCATTTTTCACGTGTACCCATGTACATGAAGAGGGGGTAACTAGCCAGTTTGGATTCCCCCACCAACCCTGAACCCCATCTGCCTCACTAGCCTCTGCCCTTTGGCTCAGGCCTCCCGGGTGCTGGACCTTGCTCTCTTGCTATTGTGTGAGGCTATGAGTTGATTCTCTCTCCTTCTGGGGAGCTCATTCCCCCCGTTATAATGCCAGAAAACCCTCCTACCCCTCTCTATAAAGATGAGAGAAATCCAAGGGACAGTAAAAACCTCATGGTTGAGTGATCATTACAGAGCAAAGACCCTGGGTGCAAGTAGCTTCCTGATAAATGCCTAAGTATGGTTGGTTGGTTTGTTTTTAAGGGGCAGCCACTTCAATTCCATACCTGCATTGAATATTTACTATAGCTAATGATCAGCAGGGAGAGGATAAAGAAAGAAAAAACGAAACCTGCAGATATCACAGAATCCAGAAATCTATTTGGCTTCAGCATATATGAGTTTTTCAGAAATAGAATTACCTTCTTACATTGGTTTGATTCAATATTAACAGGAGTTCATATTATCTGAGTCCTCACTCTGTTCATGGAAAACCTCCATGGGTGGGACGGGGTGGGAAGAGGAGTGTCCAGGATTCAAAATCCACTACAAATACCAAAGAAGATTTTTTGCACACAGATGGTTAGGAATTGGCTGTAACATTTTCTCGATTAAGCTGGCATACCAAAATAAACTTCTGAGATCATTACTTTTAAAATAGTGCACTGTAATGTTTCCATTCAGCTTCCTGCCTGGTGACCTTTGCTCATGACCCCCACACCGCCCAGGCCTACCTGCTGGGCTGCCTCATGGAAGAGTTCCTGCACTTGAGACATCTGGGCCATTCTCTGGAAATGGGGGTCCTGGTAGTCTGGGTGGGGAGACCCCTCTGGAAGGTAAACAGGATTCTGGGTCAGGCTGGCTCCTCCTTCCCTGGATCCTGATGGCCCATCCTTCCTCTATACCAGACAAGGCCCTGGCTGAGGGAGGGACCTTGTTCTGCCTCATCTGGAAACATCTCCTTCCCTCTTTGGTACCCAGATAGATCCCACTCATTCTTCAGAGACTCCCTGTGCTCAAATGTTGCTGTTCTTTGAAAGCCACAGCTGCCTGCAGCTCTCTGTTTTTCCCTGAGCTCCTTCAATACGGGGGTCAGAGCCAACTGCCTAGCTGCCCAGCCCCTGAGGACAGTTTTACACTCCTCTCCATCCTTGTGAACCCCTTTGTCCAGGGCAAGGGCACCATCGGCTCACTAGGACCGGTTGCAGGTGGTGAAAGACTTACCGAGACCCGCTCCGGAGCCGCAGCACCGACCCTTCGCGTCTGAGTCAGCGCTGGGACCCGCGTCCCTCAGGCACCGCTACTTACGGGAACCCCATACAGCGCAGCGCACGCCCCCTCCAGCCTCGGCCCCGCCCGTACCGAGTTCTCAGGAACCCCCTGGGCCCGGCGGGAGGCTCGTGTCCCAGTGGCCGTGTGTAGACGCGCCAGGGGATGGCGAGGGGGTCTACCTGAGCAGGCGGGAAAAGGTGACCCAAGCCGGCCCCCTGACTACAGGACAGAGCTCCCCGAGGAGAGGAGCCGCCCCGAGACCACCCTGCACCCTGCCCACCCACCAGCCGCTCAGCGTCCGCCCTCACCGGTTCCCGGGACGCCCGCTCCTAGCGCTGGGCCCGCCCAGTCCCCGCCCCGCCCCGCCCCGCCGCACGTGGCTGACCAGGTGTGCGCTGCGCGGGTCCCAGCTGTCCCGCTGACGAGGCATCCCGCCCGGGCTCGGGCACCTGGGCCACGACTCTCGGGTCCAGGTGGAGAAGGACGGGGCTGCAGACACTTCCCCTCCCCAAGGGTGGTGCCCGCGCACCCGCCGCCGCCCAGGAGGGCTCCCAGAAGAAGGGAACAGCAATCTTAACACGGGTGGGAAGGGACTGGGCGAGGGGGTGAGGGTGCGGGGGTGGACTAGGGGGAGGGTCCGCATGCTCTCAAACGTAACAGCCACTGCCTCCACCGCCCTCGACAGCTCGCTCACCGCACCCCCGCTGAGGTGCCCAGCCCTGGGATTAGGGGGACAGGACGCGAGCCTACTCACTGCAGTTGCTTCTAAGGACCTGCGCGTTACACAGCACGCAGGAGTGAGAAAGGCTGGGGAGCGGGGGGAGCCCGCGGCTCCCACTGGTCCGCAGCCCCCTGGACAGGTGCAGAAGCGTCTGAACAAGAGACCGTGACTGCGCTCCGGGGATGCCAAAGTGCAGCGGCCACGCGACCAGGTGACCCTCAGACTCGCAGGAAGTGGAATTCTTTTGCCAAGAAAGTGCCCTCGGGCATGCTGAGGTGTGGGGAGGAATTACCCTCGTCACCTTCAGCAATTCCCAGAACCGGCTTGGAGGGGCGGGGAGTGAAGTTAAGGTTTCCAGGGTCCCCGGCTTGCAGGGAAAAAAAGAAATTAACATACAGAGAGATTAAATTATCGCTATTTCCAATCTGGCATATTTCCTAAGCCTGAAATAACTTGCTAGGCCTCCATCTGGGCTTCTGAGAAACAGAAGGGCAGCTGGGAGTACTTCCCACGCCCACATGAGCCTTTGTGTGAAAATCCCTAAAAATAGAGGTTGTTCTTTTAAAAACAAAAGGGAAGGCAAAGCCATGGGAACAGTGACAGAGCCCCAACCTCTCCTGCTCCAGCAAAGGGTTTTTTGTTTTTTGTGGGGTTTTTGGTGTGGAAATATATATAACATAAAATGTGCCATTTAAACCATTTTTAAGTGTACAATTCAGTAGCGTTATTTATATTCACCATTTGGTGCAGCCATAACCGCTATTTCCAAAACTTTTTCATCACCCCAAACTGAGACTGTACCCCTAAGCAATAAGTCCCCGCACCCCTCTACTCCCAGACAGTGGTAACCTCTAATCTATTTTCTGTCTCTGTAAATTTGCTTCTTCAAGCCTATTTCGCATAAGTGAAATCAGATAATATTTGTCCTTTTTAAGTCTGGCTTATTTCACTTAGCTTCATGTCCTCAAAGTTCATCCATGTTGTGGCATGTGTCAAAACTTCATTCCCAGCAAAGAAGTTTTTAATAACCCATCTCTGTAAGAGGAAAGAACCCCAGGATAAATTACAGATTAGCCACCTGTGAACAAAGCATGGCTAGGTGGGCATATTACTGGAATCCACTATATGTCCATGTATTACATCTGTACAGAGAGTAGTAGTGCCATCTTTATTATTCACTTTGGGGTCACACATGACACTTTGTTTTTTTGCCTCAAGCTGGTTTCCAGTTTGCTGTCACCTTCTGATGAGCCTCTCTCAAAGTGTCAATGTGAACTTTGAAGAATCCACATTCAATTCCATATCAGCCTGAGCTAAAAACATTAAAAAAGGAAATCAACCCCTCCGTTCATAACCACCTACTTCCTGTCACTCATCATTTTCTAAACAAATGAAAAGTTCCCTTTGAAACTTATGAGCATCTTTTACACCTAAGAACAAATGTTTGATTCTTTGCTTCATGTTAAGGCTAGAGAAGCCTGTCCATTTGCAAAGAAAAAAGTGTACCCTGCTTAATGTAGATTTATAAAAATGATACTAACTGTAAACAAACAAAAAACCACTCTTAATGTATCAAAAAATAGCATACTGCATAACCTTTGAACAGAACAATTCCATTTTTAGGATACTACCCTACATGACCTAGTACAAAGATGTTCACTGCATCATTACTTTGTAATAGTTTTTTAAAATTGTAACATCCTAACTGTCTACTAATAGAAGACTGATTACATAAGTTATGGTACAGCCATACTATGACAACCAGCACTAGAAAGAATTAGGTGTTTTTATATGTACTAACATGAAACTTTGTTCATCACATAATAATGAGTAAAAACAGCAAGTTGTAGAATAATGTTCTTTAAAAAGTGCATATATGTATATAGTTTGTATGGAAAAATACACATCAATTTGTTAATAGTGGTTATCTCTAGGGAGGGGGATTGAGATAGTGAGTAAAATGGGAGAGGAAATCTAGTTTAATGTACAAATTCTGGATTTTTATTGAATTTTTCTTCTTACAATGAGCACATGTTATTTTTGGAATCTGAAAAAAAAATGAGTAAGAAAATTAAGACAAACAATGTAGTGCAGATTGCATTTTCCAAAGATAACTGCACTAACATATTCCATCCCATATGCTCTTCTTGCAATACGACATTGACATTCCTTCAAAAAGAGATGGGAGTCTATGTTCCCTCCCCTTGAGCCAGAACGCATCTTTGTAAGTGCCTCAACCAATAGGAGAAATGGAAGAAATGACACTGTTTGACTTCCTAGGTTAGGTCATAAAGGCAGTGGGGAGTCCATCTGGCTTCCTTGCTCTCGGAGCACTTACCCTTGGAATTCAGCCACCATGTTGTGAGGAAGCCCAGGCCACATGGGGAAGCCACATGTTCCACCAGTAGCCAGCATCAACTGCCAGACATGTGAGTGAAACAAGCCTTCAGACAATGATTCAAGTGCCCAGCCTTAGATTCTTCCAGCTGAGGTCCCAGACACTGCAGAGCAAAGACAAGCAGCCCCTGCTGGTATCTGTCTGAATTCCTGACCACAGAAACCATGAGAGATAATAAATTATTGTTGTTTTAAGCCACTAAGTTTTGGGGTAATCTGTTATTCAGCAATAGATAGCAAATACATAGTGCATCTAACCAAGGTAAAAAATATTTTGTTTCCTTTCATAGTATTTTTAGTCATTTCAAATCATTCAAAATTACTGTTATTGCAGTACCATTATATAAAAAAATCGTAATGTTGTTCTTAAACTCACCTCTTTTTTTCTATTCAGGAACCACTCCAGCTAGAGTTGAAGCCCACAATAGTGAGGCTGTTGCTCTGTGTGTCTTACCCTGCTCAGCTGCAGACAGAAGATCCTTCATTGCATTCCTTTCCAGTGGTTGGTGCTGAGAATTGCCTTCTGTGTGAAAACTGGAGAAGAGACCATGTCTTGAAAAATGATCTCATTTGTCAGAAAGTCTGAACCCTGGGGAGGGATCAGAGCGTGGACAAAGTCCAAGAAATAGAAATGTGAAAACAGTTTGAAAACATTAGATCAGAATGTAAGTATGTATAATTACAAAAACATATCTCACAGCCTATGCCGTAGAACCAGAGTCAGAAGGGCCACAAAGAGTGGGTCAGCTAGTCTGGTGGTCCTCTCCTAGGCTGTACTTTACAATCACCTGGTGTAGTTTAAGAAAATACCCGAGTCTGGGGTGGGGCCTGGGCATCAGTATTTCCTTTAAACTCCTCAGGTGATTCTAAGGTACAGCCAAGGTTGAAGACTATGGAATTTCTAGCTCAATCTTTTTTTTGTTTCTTTTTTTTCCCCTTCTTTAAAATACCTGAGAGAGAGCATACATCCTGTCCACATTGGTGTCTTACTCCAGTTATAATCTTCAAGGACAAGGAGAAAGCATGAAATATATCACTCAGAGAACACAGGTAATATAAAATACATATATTTTTTTCTTTTTAGTTGGTCATTATGATGCACCTCCCTGGGGCATGCTTGCCTATCTAAAAAATCACAGATATTCTGCACACACTCAGAAAAGTTTGCTGGCTCTGAGAAGAGTCAGGATTTGAACCTAAACCAGGTTTAGTTCCAATACCAGCCTCTCTCCTGTACACAATACAACTCCTCTAATCCAGGTGAAGAGATGAGGCAGAAAAAGATTTTCCTTCTTCCTGGACTTTAAAATGCTTTTCCAAGAACCCCAGATCCAAAAAGGAAGTCAGTCAGATGGGCTCTCAGGTGTCACTGGGAGTTGGAAGGGTGTGAATCAGGAGATGCAAACCTGATGGAGGTACCAGTCCCTCACACAGCCTGAGAGCTCTCCATTCCCAGAGAGGTGGGGACAGGACCCCAGGAAGACAAGCCTTGCTCTGGCTTCCCTGGTTGGGCTCAGCGGGGAGGGAGGGGCCGACAATGTCCTGCTGCCGGTGTCCCCAGCTCCTGTTGAGCAGGTTTCTGCTCCAGGATCTAAGCTATTTGTTGACTCTGGGGGTTTGCCCTCAGACAAGAGAAAGGCATTCTCCCTCTATCAGCCACCTGGCATCTGGCATGAGCCAGGACCTGGTGGGACCATGAGAAAATATGGGTTGCAGAGAGAAGCCTAATGAACAGGGTACAGTTTATTTTATGGATGACGGTGGCAGCCTTACTGAACTGCGACAACAGTGCAATTAGCATTCAGCCTTTGTTTGAATATCATACACGTAAGACCCAATCACAGACCTTCAAGAGTCTAGATGAGAAAATTTAGGTCTGAATTTGAGTCCCGGATCTTCTCTTCCACTATGTGACCTTGTCCAAGGTGTTTAATGTGTCTCAGCCTCAGTGTCATTTGTTAACACCGAGTTAACGATAAGACCTGTCAAGCCTACCTGGCAGAGTTGTTATGAACCCTCTAGAATTTGCTGGGGACTGAAATCCAACTCAGCTATCTGTTGTGTTCAAAATCCACTCTCTTTCCTCCCATTCTGAAATTCACATGACCAGTTTTCTGGTCCCACAGCTGCTATCCACAGAGCCTCAAACTCCCTGGCAGTGCTTCTTCTACACCACCTGCAAGCTCTCTTGGCATCCTCAGGTGTAACTCATAGGGCCTGGATGCCCTCTTTTAACTATATTCTCCAGACATCTGTTGATCACCAAACTGTGCCCAGTGCTGATATACAATGGGGAGCAAGATGGCTCTGGACAGGCAGGAAATCAAATCAAATTCCCACACTAATAAGCAGATCATTACAAACAGCCAACCATGCTAGGAAAGAACTGTACAGGGTGGTCCAAGACTCAGGGTGGCACAAGGGGGAGGGTGGTTATGACCTGATCAGGGAGACCAGGATAGGCTTTTCTGAGAAAGTGATGCTGCAGCTGAAATTGGGGTGGCGAGGTTAATAGAGAAAACTGTGTCAGTGGCAGAAAGGGTCATAACCAAGTATGAGAGGCTGAAAGCAGTTCAGTAGTGAAAGCAGAGGATGAGAGGCTCACTGTGGGTGAGGCGCGGGCTAATGGCTGCGGAAAACCATGAGGGCCAAGGTGAGAGCTTAGTATTTACCCAAGTAGCAACTGAGACACTTCTGAAGGTTTTGTGCATGGCGTTAATCATCTGGAGAAAGTACTGGAGGCCATCAAGACTCGTTGTGCAGAAACTTGAAGGAGCCTGGGCAAGACTTGAAGGTAGCTTGGGCTGTGGTAGTGATAAAGGGAGGGGGTGTTCAAAAGGATTTGAGAAATATTAACAAGCCCTGCCTCCATGACTTGCCAATCTGATTGATTAGATCATAGAACATTTATTGGGCCACACCCAGCAGTGAGTGAGGTCATTTTCCAGTAACAGGTCACACATGTGGACCTGGTTCTTTGTTCCTATGCAACTAGGGCGAGGAAAGGGCTGGGACCCACTTGCTCATTGATGAAGTCCTGGCTGTCCTGTTTCTTACTCTTCTCATGTATTGAGATGTTCTCATTTCTCTGCAGCCAGAGCATTGTAAGGTGCCAAGGGGAAGGAAATGGCTCTGGGGCCTGTAGTCCTGGCCACATACTCTGGCACATTTCTACATGAGGGTATGGGAAACAGGTCTAGCACATGAGAAGATACCTTGTTTCCTACTAGCCATTGATCCTTGCATGCATCTCCTTTGCGGATTTTGTTAGAAGTTTGTGGTTGAGTGCAGAAATCCATCATTTCCAGGCTCCCTAATCATAGCATCATCTTAATGCCATCAAATCTCCACCACCATTTCTAATATCGTCACTGCTAATGCCTCTTTTACCCCATAACATTGTTCATTCATTCACTCATATCTGCTTATGTGTGAGGCATGGTTCTATATTCTGTGAACAAAATGCCCTCAAGGAGCCTACAAACTAATCCAGGAGTCCCACAGTCTTTTCCTGATAAAGTTTTGAATTCTCCTGAAACATTAATACTAAAAAACATTTATGATAAATAAATCTAACTTGTATGAAAGGCCAGGCACCACATACCATCAGTCAGTTGTTTCTGGTTGATGTATACCTGTTACGGCACATGCCATACAGCCATTCAGAAGGAAGAAAACAAAGGAGATAGCAGAGAATAAACAGAAATGGTGAAAGAAAAATAAATGTAAGATGAAAAGGTGAGTGAGCAGACCCATCGCATCCACACAGACAGGCGTCCCTCCCTCCCGCCTGGTGAGGCTGGCTACAGTGCTCCAATCTTATTGTCCATGACTCTGCTTTGGCCTCATGGGCAGCCAGGTCCCTGCTCACAATTAACCAATAGCTTGGGATTCAAAAGTTCAATATATTATTGCTTTTGTAAGATGATTTTTTCTTCCTCTGCAAGTCTACTGATTTTGTTTCTCATTCACAGCAACATATGCCGCTCTCCATCCCTCCCAGGGTCTCAGATAATGGAATCATAAATTTACAAAATTTATGTCATTTCCACCTCACTAACTAGTTATTCTTTGCTGGTCAATTAAATCCAGACAGACAGATCCTATCACATCTTTAATCTTTTGAAAGATATTGTCAGCAAGTCAGGAATTTACTCCATGTGCCGCTTTACATGAAATGAAGCTTCCAACATTTGTCCAATTCTGCTCTATTTTGCCTTTGTGCTACTTCTAAAATCTAAACTAGGGAATATTTGTTTGTGCTTTTGTAAGTTTACAAATTATCTCAAATGATTTGATAGTCACAGCAACTCGCATAGGGATTTTTATTATGCCAGTCTTACAGATGAAAAAAACACTGAGACTCAGGAAAGATAAGTGACTTGTACAATGTTACACAGAAAGATCAAGGTAGAGCCAGAACTTGAAGGTCTAAGTTCCTTGCTTATTTCACTGCTCCTTATCTGCCCATGCAGAATATTACCAAACTATACGCCTGCTGTCTCACAGTCATCCTCAGCAAAATCACACACAGCTTATTTAAAGCTGTCCCATGCAGCACTGGTTATGCTGCCTTTTGAGTGCCATCACCCGCTCCCAAATCCTGAGGGCCAACTCCACAAACGGCACGGGACAACTGCTCTCAGCCAAGGCCTCCTGTGGAGCCCTAAGTTGTTCTGAACTCACTTACTCAGTTGTGTCCTCTTCCTAACATTTAATTTTGTGCTCTAGCAATCAGTCTTAACCCTCATATTGCCACTGACAAAAGCTACATGATAGTGCTGGAGTTCCCACAAAGAAACAAAGGAAAACTACCGTATTGGAGGTTTAAAGATAAATTTTACAGCGGCCTAAACACCTTGAAGGAAATGGCTAAGGAAAAGAGAATACCGGATAATTAGAAGCTAGTGGAAGTTATTTGACATAAAGAGCATCATAATCACATCTGGGAGTACTGACTAGTAGTGTATGATTTCAATATATTTAAAATAATATTAATACAGTTTCATGAAGACTGTGCTAGAATGACTAAAAGCATTGGTTCTCCTACTTCTGGGAAAGAATCCTCCAGCATCCATTTCCAAACCCCCAACGAGGGGTAGGTGATTCTCTCGTGCATTTTTACCCTCAGGTTTGTGAATCCTTACAGAGTATTAATCTTCCATTTCTGTAATAGGTCAGTTCCTTCTGAACAAAGCCTACTATCTCATTTCCACAGCCCAGGTTTGAATCCTATTCATAAGTTTGATATTTTAATTAGGGGATAATTTTTACGACTGTAATTTTTACCACTGTATTTGTATATATTTTCTGTCTTCTGGAACCAATTTATTAAAATTGTCTAGAAAACTATTCTAAAATAAGAAACACTATTACTTACCCATTTGTTGAGGAATGACATATAAATTACTCAGCACAGCGCCCAACACATCTTAACACTGAATATTTGCTTTAATAACCTAAAGTACAGTCCTGCATCCTGCAATTGATACCATCCTGCAACTGATACCTTTCAGATGCTCAAATAAAGACACTAGTAGCCTCGACCACCTATTATTTGCATCTAGCACAAAGCCTGTTACTAAGTAGGTGATCCATGCTGAATACCATGCCCCCACAAGTAAGGATTCAAATCAATAGAAAACACAATTACTATCACAGATAATACATTCTTTGGGCCCCTTCACCACCTTGACACAGGCATCATAGTTTCAGAATCTTATTAACAATGGGATAAGCTAGGAAAAATTAAGAAAGTTATAACTTTGAGTTCATCTGTATAAATTGATAAATATGCAAAGGCTCAAGTGTTCTCTACTTCACAATTCAAGTCCATTTCTAAACTTGAGTTTTCCCAGTAGTTTGAAATGTCACTCTCATTTACAGTATCACATCCCAGCTCTTACTCGTATGCATATACAACTGCATGAGTGTGTTCGTAAAATGTTTTTACTATAAATGTCCTTTTAAGGACATTTGAAAATGATAAAAGAACTAAAATCATGAGACTCAAAATTTACCTTTAGTTCACTTAAAACTCTTCTGCTCCATTGATTCTTTATCCATCAAATGTATATAATTTATTCCAATACCATCATCAGTTTCATCAAAGTGGAGGGAAAAATTGCCAGCACTCTGAAAAAAAAATTTTAATTCCGTCCAAACATATAATCATCAAAATCTTCATACTCCCTTTGTGCATAAATTGTCAAGTAAGACTCAATAATGTAACATTAATTCAAATGACTTCAATTTTTTCTGTAATCTTCAGAAGGTGGGAGAACTATCATGTAGAGTATCTCACCACCCCTCTCCCTACCATTCCTAATCATTCAAGAACAAGTGTGATCTAGAAAATGGGTTAGTAGACTATAGGTGGTATTATTATGTATAATTGGTTAAAGCACCATGCTAATAAAGTCAGGGTCCTAGGATTAATCTTTGCAAAAGCCAGTTAGTTTCTATTTGTCCCAAGGACCCAAACTGCACCCCTAGCTGCAGACAGCTTTCTTACAATGTGTCCCACTGGTCACAAAATAGGGAGGGGGGACTGGCAAGGAGGTAAATGGATGAAAACAAATCTTCATTAACGGGAAAAAAAAAAAAAAATTCCCATGTATGATGATAATTGAATCTTATCTACAAAGAAAAAAAATCATGTATGTTCTTCTGCCCTTATTCTTGGCTCTATGTTAAGTTTGTCTCAAGTCTAAAATACTGGGTGAGTAACACTTGACTCCTGTATTTTAGAACTGCTTAATAAATAATGTTCTGCACAAAGCTACAGTAAAGGCCCTGCTGTTACCCAATTTGTGTAACAAACTGTTCATTCCATATAGACATCCTTTTTCCCTTTTTAATATTGATCTTTCCACAGTTTTAAAATATTTTCCATTAGTTATTTGGTTCAGAATATTGTGAAAAATTCAGCTAGGAAATTATTCATAAAACTGTATTCTGATTTTATTTTTCAAACAGCCAGTGTCCACATTTAAAATGCAGAATTTGCAAATATAAATTATCTAATAATTCAATTAAAAATAAAACAAAAACAACTTCCTTTAGTATCATAATACATAAAATGGTATTATAAACTCCAAATGGCAAGGTTAACTACATGACAATAATGCCAGAAGCTGTGAAACTCATTAAACCTCTAAATGAATAGGTCAGTTTAAAGAACATTTCTGTGTTCCATGATTATGCATGAAACAAACTTTCATTGTATTATAAAGGCTCAGCAATTCATTCAGCATAATATGGGGTCAAGCAAAATTTTATTTTTACAATGACAATAAAAAACACATTTAAACAACAACAAAAAATCCTCCCAATTGTTTAAAAACAATTCTGTTTGGAGGGTAAAATGTATTTTAAAATATATTGACTTACTGAATTTCAATTGCCAGGCTGCTGACTACCAATGTGAAAGTTTGTATTTAAAAATATCACAAACATCTTTTCATTTGACAGTGAAAATTTCAATGTGATAAGTTTCATTGCAAAGCAATTTTCACCTGAGTAGACTTTGAAATTTAGTGCTCATATATTTGAAGGGGAGGTGGGGAAGGAAAGACCCACTTGTGTCAGATACTGAGTTTGTAGTTCTTTCACACTGATTTCCCAGAGGGCTGAAGAAACATCGGCTATGACCTTTCAGGACATACATGATGCTCCCCTTTTTCCTACAAATTTGTTCTGGCATTTTATGAATTCCCAGTATCCATATTTCCACTTAGTTACCCACTCAAGCATAGCAACCCAATTCATTCAATTCTATACAACAGTGTCTATATTATGTACATGTTTAATTATCAATAGGAAATAGAAAATAAAATTTACAGTGATTGAGAAAGGGTCAGAAAATGGGATAGGAAAAGTAACACTGTATATTCAGAATATCCTATTATCCTACCAGTTTCAATGACAAGGTTTTTCCTTTATTAGTTGAAATACAAAGAAGGCATAGGGGATCCCAGGAAAATAACACTATATATCAGAAAATTCAACGTGCTCCACCATCAGGATTTCCATTACATTTAATTTCTTCTGTACAATTTTTATAAACTTGTTTTTCTTTTCAAAATCATCAGATTTCCAGATTAAATTCAGCACTACACAGTATGCCCTTGAAGTAAAATGAGGTTACCTGCTTTATTTGGATACCAAGTTCCCTTCCAGACAGCATTAAAATAAAGACAAGTAAGACTACACAGATAAAATCCAGTATAATTCAAATCCAACAATGAAAAATTTCCCCCATATTGTTGCAAAATTCTTTCTACTGAAATGCTCTGCTACAATAATAAAAAGCATACATTACATATAAAAGATACCAGTGTACTAAAAAGTGACAGAAGTGGACTAGCAAATCCTTCAAAGCACATTATATAAATGACTAGCATTTAAAAACATTTTTTCCTATAAAATGTAGGTCATATACATTTATAAATTGGCGGTTTTATTTCTAAAGCAGTGATGTGTGTGTTCAAATAGTTAGCTGTTCTGTACAGTATAATATCTACTCAAATCAAACTACAATAGGTTTGTCTTTCTTTGTATTGAAGTTGAATAAATTCATCTGATCAGCTGAGAAATCAAGGTTGAAAAATAAGTATCTAAAAATCAAAGTAGAAAGTTTAGAATTATTGAAATGTAGCTATGAAATATGAAGAGAACTATTTCACAATGGAGCTGAAGTCACCTCAAAACTTATGGGCTTGAATCTAAAACAGAAACAAATATTAAAATCCAAAGCAAACCACAAAGTTAGGTAGCAGTACAGAAGCAGGCAAAAAAACACACCCCCTTCCTTCAGTGTGATGGGCACTAAGTTTTGCAGTCTTCCTCCATCTTGCAGAAGAGTGGTAAGGCCATTCAATGCTTAGTGAAAGTGAGTACAGACGAAGGCAGATTTAGCCTGTCTCCCCTGCAACTTCAATTATGCTGTGTAAACAGTGTTACGTTCCAATAGGAGGAACAATGGAATTTGCTTATAAAAACTGATTAAAGATAATCATTATTAAATGAAATAAAGATAATTAATAACTCTGAAATGTTTTTAGAACTTTCCTGATGCTACTTGTAAAGTTAGCACTGCTATGTATTATTGCTTACATACAGTACAACATCATATGCCTTCTAACATAAAGCAGTACTGTGATTTGTTTGTACATATTTACAGATTCTTAAAAACAAGCTGTAAAAACATTACATACTTTCAGACAATACAAATTAGCACATTGGTACTCACTTCAAAACAAATGGAATGCATAACATTAATAACCATCATAAAGGAAGACTCACATAAAAGTCCTTGATTGTCAAGACACGTTTATATATAAACTCTAACTGTGCAGAATTAAAGATTCAATCATAGGTACATCCTTATTTGATGAACCATATTTACAGCATGGTATTGCATAAAAAAATAAAATAATGTTTACAGGGTTTTACTTTTTTATCCATTGGATTAAAGAAAGCAACAAACACAACAAGAAATGTTTGTCTGCTTTAGTTTGTTTCCTACCAAAGTTTAAGTGAAAAAGGAAACATACGTTTTTTTATTTGCAGAATATAGCAAAAACAACTGGAAAATTATTTCCCTGAAATAAAGCAATTTGAAACGGAAAATGTTTAAATTAAATTGCAGAGTCAAAAAGTTTCTCATTGATTATAATAGTGCTTCTTCAAGTAAATATACTGTGAAAAAACGAGTTCTAGTTTAAAATGTTCTAAGTCTAAGAAATGTAGTTTTACAGTAATGCCTACTTTTAAGTTTCCCGGCTTTTTTTTTTTTTTTAAACAGCCCTTTAAAAACCCAAATTAATAAAATGAAAGAAGTGGCAAAAGATCTAACCTAGCTGGCACTTTGCAAGTTTCTCTGGCCTGTGGAAATGAAAGCCTACCCTGAGCACAAGGCCTCTTTTGCCTCTCAAAACGAGAAAAATTACCCGACCATGGACAGTCCTCACTCAGCCAGAGCTAAAATTAGGATGTATTTCTATGGTATCAACTAGAAAATCTGCAAGTAGATCCAAAAAGTTTAAAAGCCACTTCAAATATTCTGAACCAAATGAAATATGTGTGCAATAAGTTTTAAAAAAAAAACACGCTTTTAGAAGATGTTCAAGAGATATTACTTCATCTAATGTGATCTGTTTCCAATCTTCAAACATGAGAACAGGTCCTAAGAAAGCACACCTCACTCACACTGCCAAGTTTAAGGGTGTTAAGAGTATGTTTTCATAGAACAATTTGCTCACCAAGAGAAATGAAAAAAAAATTGCAAAAGGATATCCTCAATATTGATTTAAAGCAGCACAAAAGGCTACTTGCTTTCTCTATTAATGCCCAGATAGAAATTAAGTAACTTTCTGAACCAAAGTGGGGAAACCCAAACTGCTGAGATGTTTATCATATGATGATAATACAAGGTAACTCTGGTAGGCATGTAGAATTTCACAGTAAGAGAGCAATGACTATACTTAAAAAGTGGTAAGTCAGTAAATTATGCCAAAGTATCATTTATCTCAAAATATGCTTATAATGTGGTAGAAAAGTCTGCCATTATGTAGATGTAAAGAAATGTGGTGAACACAGGAATTCAACACCTGAACTGCTTGCATGACTGCCACTTTCAAAGGCCTTCCCTCCTTAGCTTACTGCTCAGCAGTAGAGCCACATTCTAAAAACTGTGCTGGTGATGTTAACACAAACAAAAAACCTTTTTCTGTACCAAGTTCTCAACAGAACAGAAATTCTAACCAGGCTCAAAACAAAAACAAAAAAACAAAATAAATGCCTACCATCATCCAATAGTAGTATGAGAAAAACAAAAATGCCTATACCTAGGGAGAGCACAGTTCCATTGTTAACATCTCGCCTGAATGAAGCCTTCTTGAGGTTGTAATGTGCAACGCAAGACACACCATTCTTAAGAGTCAATAATGGCAGAACTTCAATATCTACTTCAAAGAAGTCTAAAATTCTTGAAAAATTTGGCAGCAAAGAAAGCTGTCAAATGGGAGAATATTTCAAGCAAAGTTTAATAACCAAAGTGTAGAGGAAACCCATATTAAACATAATTTATATTCCTTATCATAAAAACACCATATATTCAAAATAAATGCAAAAAATGTTAAGGGTAGGTATTTCTTTGTTCCCTTTCTTTATGAGAACAGTCTTGGGATAACATTAAATAAAAGAAAAAAATAATTTAAATGTATAACATTCTATACTGAAACAAAGACTGCAGATCTATAAGGCCAATACAAAAGTTAAAATGGAAATTAACAATAAAGTTGCATCTTCCAAGGGTTTTAATTTTAGATCATCACTGGTGCTATATCAGTACGTGTGCATTGTGACAAAGATGGTGGAAATTTAAAATAAAAAACCAAAAAGGTGGAAGAAATTAAACAGGATAATAAAATCAATATAACTAATGTTACTTTCCAAAAATTAAAACTGTCCAATGTGTAACTCAAACCATCATTCTTTAGAAAAGTATATATATAATATGTATATATATAAAAGCACTATTTATTGTACCATGCTGTATTATTTTAAGACAAAGAATTAAAAAAAAAAACATTCGTGGATTAAGGATAAAGTCTGTAGTTTATTTAGATTTTGAAATGCAACAAAAAGTTTCCGATCACTCATCTAGCTGAAAAAGAAACTGTAGTTACTAGAATTAGTAAACACTCTTGGTTTGTAAAATTGTAATGAGCAGTGTTCATTAAAAAGTAACTCAAGATAAAATAAGCAATTAAAATGCCCATTTCTTTAGTTTCTCTGGATACTGTTTAATTATCCAATCTATCAAGATTCTAGAAAGAGAAGGATTAAACCAGGTTTTACAGTTCCAAAGATATCCAATTTCCTTTTATTGCCAAAAATTAAAATTTTCAATTATGAGATGATTATGACACAACCATATCAAACCTAAAAATCTAAATTTTTTTTTTTACTTTGAGAAATCAAAAATACCAAATAGATTCTAAGTGCTCTATGTTAACTGAAGTGTATATGTAAAGTAAAATACAATTAAGCTTTAAAATGTGGAATATACATTTTGTATAAGCATTATGTTCTTGGGAATGTAATCTACAGAATATCTTTTTACTAAAACTTCAAAACCTTGATACTTGCACATGAAAAATCATAAAAAATATCTAGGTACAACTGTACAAAGAAACTGACACCAATATGCATACTTCCATAGAGAAGTGAATGCTTCAACAGTTATGTATTTTGGTAAAAGTTTTGAAAGTATGCATATTTTTAAAGTAATTAGGCTTTTAAATAGTGGAGTCTTAGACTATCAGATTTTTATTACTTTTTTCTCAAAAAAAAAAAAAACATGTCAATATAATGCAAAATGAAAATCAAGGGTATATGGCATATCATTCTTTTTAAAAGGTGGTTTCCTTTTTTCCCCCTATAGGGCACACTGAATTTTTAAGCCATAATCTCTTGACATTTAAACTTTTAAGTTCACTCTGTCTATAAAGTATACTCAGATTCCCTGCTGAAGTGCCATGACTATGCTGAAAAACTTAGAAACAGTATGAGTAAATTTCACACAATTACTAATCTCCTAAAAATGTACAATATTATCAGTTAGGAAACAATTGTGCGAAAGTCTTTTTTTTCCTTTTAAACTTGGTGTAGGTGGAATAGCAAGTTTCTGATCTAAAACAAGTAATGCATTGCGTCTATAAAGGTGACAACATGTAAGGCAGTTCAAAGAATGCTGACTAACCAAACAAAATGCAGTTATTGGATTATCTTGCTATTCATATCAGCTTAACTTGTTTTAACGCATTGCTCTTAAATCTGTACAGCACTCCATTTTTCACAGAGTAACCCCACTCTTGATTAATCTGTTCTAAAGTGCCAGTATTATTTACACATTTTTTTTAGCCAAAAGTCTGGCCAGTTGTGGCATCAGGTGAGGATGTCATCCCAGCTCTATTATCATTTACATTCACCAAGGGAAATTCTGGAAATTCAGCACTTGTCCCTGGTCCCCGAAGGTTCACCTGTCCATTGGCAGTGCTAAACTGAGTAGCTATTCCAGCTCTGGATCCATGATATGGAGCACGGAAGGGTTGTTCAAAAGAGCTCATTTGGTAAGCTTGGTGGACAGGCTGAGCCTCAGCTTTCTTCTGAGAAGTCACTTGATCCAAAAAGTCCTGTGTTGATGTGGCAGAAGCATGGTTTGTCTCATCACCTGAAAAGGGAAATGAGTGCTGTGAATCACCAACTATTAGTCCAAAGTGGGACTTATCTGGAGTTGTTCTTAGTGGAGAATTCATTCCTGATCGAAAGCTATTGATGGGCATGGCTGCATAGACTTGCTTGTCTATGGAAGAGAATGCTGGCTGATTTGGAAGGGTCTGGTTATCGGTCACAAAGTTAAGGCTTGGGCTATTCAAATAGGCATCATTTTGGCTAGTTCTGTCCAAAGCCTGCTGCAGAAACTTTGAGTATTCCTGCAACATGTTGGCTTTATCTGATGAGGATGCTTGGGAGCTTGATCCAACATTCTCCGACTGGGTAACCTCAGGTACTTCGGAAGAATTTATTGATATGCTAGAAGTCACCTCAGTGTCCGCAACACTGAATGATATCTCATGTTGTCCATTAGCTTTATGAGAATAATGATCCAGCAGAGTCTGCAGTACCTCATCTGGAATAACATTTTTGTCATGATTACTCTTTATCTCCACATTCAGTGCCTGTGAATCTAATATGGATGCTGTGGTACTCTCATCAATGACACTTGCCACAGCTGCCTGTGTTACAGAAGGCTGAGAAGCTATGGTACCCACATTCAGCGCATACTCCCTACTATTGTTACTTGCTGCCTGAAGATATCGCTTCTTCTTCAAAAACTGCATGGCATCATCATAATTAGTGCTACTGTGCACAGGTTTACTAGGCCCCTCTTGCAAATTGTCAACCTGGTCAATGTCAGCATTGCCTTCTGAGTCCAGTAAAGCTTGTTTGTCCACAAGTTCAAAAGCATACTTTGAAACTTTGCTCTCTTCATATGTGGATAAAGGTGAAATTGTTTGATTTTGCTCCAATGGCTGTTTCAGACTTCTCTTACTATTAATTTTTTTGAGAACCAACTTAGGTGGATGTATTTCTCCTGATGCATCTTCTAAATGCGATCCCCCAACTGAAGAATGCGGCATTTCAACAGCATACTCTGCTACCATATACTCATCTTTTACTTTAGTACTTGAAGAGTAAAGAGGCAAGTAATCATTTTTGTCTTTCTTCAGGTCAGATTTGTCCAAAGAACTCTCTTTGTCCATCCCAGATGATTTTTTCTCAGTTTTCTGCCTTTTCTTTTTTGGCAGTGAGTTATCTTTTGGTGATGTAGAAAAGCCAGAATCTTCCTCGGATGTCAGAAGGCCACCTTTGATGGCACATCTGTTTAGTTTTTTGTCATGATTTTCATGGCACATACGTTTATGTTTCAGTACACGATCTGTTCTGGAAAAATACTGTCGAATTCAAAGTTCGGAAGTGAGTTTTTTTGTTTTAGTTTGTATTTTGGTCAACCAAGAAAAGAAAAGAAAAAAACGGAATTAATATAAAGATAGATATAAGTATAATAATATGAGCAACTCCAAACTAATTTGCTGAGCCAACTGTATATTACAAATTGAATCAACAGCAGTTAGGAAGTTCTTCAAATAGTTTTAGTAGTAACATTGTCTAATTTAACTTATTAGAATTGTTTTATAATTTAATTTCAGATAGAAGAGTTTCAATGTCACTCATACCACAGTAAAGTGATTTTTTAAAAAAATTCAAACCACATCTTACCTGTAAACAGTATTCACACTGGTAGGGTTTTTCTCCACTATGAGTTCTCTTATGCCTTTCCATATGGTATTTTTGAATGAATCTCATACCACATTCATCACAGCGAAATGGTTTTTCACCTAGCACATGATACAGAAAGTTTAAAACAAAACAAATACTGTAAAATAATGAATTACTTTACCACAAGAACCTCTAAATAAATGGCTTTTGAACGTTGCCATACTTTGTTCTTTTTAAATGACAAAAGTCTCGCTTATACTAAACATATCTTCCAGTTTAATTTGTCAAGAATATCTTGCTCAGTAAAAATGAAAGAGATTGGTACACGCCATTGGAAAGAAAAGGTTGAAAGCAGGCATACTCAATTTCCCTTTTACTGTAATGTGTACATAATATACTCCTTCCATAGAGACCGGTATTATTACCAGGACCTTAACAGTAATATGAACAGGGTTTCAGTAGAGTGGCTGATGTTTCTAATCCTTTTCTCAATCATACAAGAAGTATTTCAGAAAATTTTTTGAAAAAACAAAATGTTACCCATACATAGTCCAACACAATTCTTGGGTATACCTTTTTAATTCTTCATGTCTTTTCAAAGATATTTGTGGTTAAAGGAAATCTGAATCCTAGGAAAATATTTTTTAAATCTAATTTATTAAAACATAAGAAGAGGGCTTCCCTGGTGGCGCAGTGGTTGAGAATCTGCCTGCCAATGCAGGGGACACGGGTTCGAGCCCTGGTCTGGGAAGATCCCACATGCCGTGGAGCAACTGGGCCCGTGAGCCACAACTACTGAGCCTGCGCGTCTGCAGCCTGTGCTCCGCAACAAGAGAGGCCACGACAGTGAGAGGACTGCGCACCGCGATGAAGAGTGGCCCCCGCTTGCCACAACTAGAGAAAGCCCTCGCACAGAAATGAAGACCCATCACAGCCATAAAAAAATATATATAGGGCTTCCCTGGTGGCACAGTGGTTGAGAATCTGCCTGTCAATGCAGGGGACACGGGTTCGAGCCCTGGTCTGGGAAGATCCCACATGCCGCGGAGCAACTGGGCCCGTGAGCCACAACTACTGAGCCTGCGCGTCTGGAGCCTGTGCTCCGCAACAAGAGAGGCCGCGACAGTGAGAGGCCCGCGCACCGCGATGAAGAGTGGCCCCCACTTGCCACAACTAGAGAAAGCCCTCGCACAGAAACGAAGACCCAACACAGCAAAAATAAATTAAAAAAAAAAAAAAAAAAAAAAGTCTCTCTTTAACAAGGCCTCCCTTCCCTAGAACAGTCTAGCAGCCTTTAGAGCCACAACTGTTATTTACAGTGGCTCTTGTTAGAGTTTCTTTAAAAAAAAATATATATATATATATATATATATTAATTAATTAATTAATTAAAAAAAGAATGGGGCCTCCTAAAAATACCCATTTAAAAATAAATAATAAAATAAAACATAAGAAGAGCTTAAATTAGAGACTAAGTTTTAAAAGTAATGTTTGTTTATACTGATTCTCTTTTCCTCAACTCAAACCAGTGTTTCTCATGTCCTTTCGGGAGCGAATTAAATTGAGGGCTGTTAACTGGGCACACGACCCCCACACCACCCCCAGTTTTTTTTTTTTTAAATCACATAAGGACTTCTCAGCTTTAATGAATCATTACTAAGAAGATCTAAAATAGCTTTTATTGATAAAGCCACAGCCTAAGTAAATAGAAGGGTGTGACAAGAAGTTATCTTAAATAATGCTTGTTTGGGAAACCACTGTTTCTACCTTTCATCAGTCAACAAAACTTTACTGAATGCTTCTCTTCTACCCATAAAAGTATAAGACATGTTACTTGTCCTCAAAGAGTTTATGACATAATTGGGAAAACAAGAAAGAAACAACAGAACTATATCCAGCTCTGGTTTACCTCTATAACTTTATAACCCACTAGTTATCTTCTTAACATTTTCCTCCAGCCAAATCCAAGAACCTACCATCTCATGCTTTCCTACTTCTGCCTTGATTCACGCAGCTCCCTCAGTCCACCTCTGTGTGTTCAGGTACTACACTCCCCTCAAGGCCCAACCCGTCTCCTCTGGGATACTTTGCCCCATTCCCCTAGAGGAAAGGCATCTTTATCTTCTTTAACTTTCCACAGACCTTCAGCTGTACCTCTCCAATGGCACTCATTACTTTCATTCCAATAATTATTTTGTACAACTCTATTCTTTTAACTAAATTACATTTCTTTAGGTCAGAATCTGGGCCTAAATTATCTTTACGTAGCTCAAAATACTTTGGGCAACTTTTAAGGGCCACATGAATGGCATAAAGGATTATTACAATGGATTATAATTGGAAAAAACGTTATTATGAGCTGGTATGATTTGGGAAAGCTTCTTGTGTTAGACTCTAAGCTGAGTAGCCCTTTAAGGGATTGTGTGTATGAGATTAAAGCCAAGGAAAGAAAATTTAGTGAGGAATAACAAAGCAACTAAGGGTTTAGATACTATAAAATATACTGGAGAACTGGTACCTAAAAAGACAATTTAATTTGGCAACAAATTATTTGAAACTTTCAAGAATTGCAACTTCTGTAATTGCTATGGAGTTATCAAATTTTAGGGCCAAAGGGACTTTGAAATGGCTTCAAACTGTGCTCTTGGGGGCTCCACAGAGGCCCCCAAAGGATCATCCTGGTATGGCAAATGGCTCTAAGGTTGCCACCCAAAATTCAGGACAGAACAGCTCCCCTTCTGTACACAGGGAATCTGAGTAAGGACTCCAGGGTTCAAAGGCTAGAATGGAGACCTAACACAACTAATCTCGACCAATTTACTTATTTTTTCAAAAAAGAAAGTCCAGAAAAATTAAGATACTTGTCCAAGGGGTTAGTAAGTGGATAACTAATGAAGCAACAAAAGCTGGAAGAGAAGACCACTTATTTAGGAAGTTTGAAAGTGAAAGAAATGAGAAAAAGGAGGTGAGAAGTAATAGGAGGCAATCCATTCGAGATTAAGAATTGGTAAGGGTGGGAAACTGAACTAAAATGGAATATTATGGTGAATAATCAAAATAACAAGATCCCAGAAGAACTAGGATGAAAAGGGAAGGAGAGTACAAGTATTATTTTAAAAAGAAGTTTAAGAATAGGTGCATATTTTGAAATAAAGACTGTATATGATAGAGCTCATTAAGATCAGAAGTTAAAGTCATTCTTCAAAAGTGAGAGAGGATAAAAGAGAAAATTAGTGAACTTTTTAGAATTCAATTAATTCTACATGATATTCATGAACTGGAAGACTTTAATGTTAAAAATGATAATACACCCCACATTGGTCAAAGCAGAAGCTGACAACCTGATCCTAAAATTTATATAGAAATGCAAGGGATCCATAACAGCTAAAGCAATCTTGAAAAAGAAGAACTAAGTAGGAAGACTCAGACTTCCAAACTTCAAAACTTACACAATCAAGCTACAGTAGTAAGATAGTGTGGTAATGGCATAAGGATAGACATACATATCGAGGAATAGAATTGAGAGTCTAGAAACAAACCTTTACATTTATAGTCGACTGACTTCAGTGGGGAAAAAACAGTCTTTTCAACAATGACACTGGGACAATTTGATACCCATATGCAAAAGAATGGGGTTGGACCCCAACCTCACACTGTATACAAAAATTAACTCAAAATGGATCATAGGCCTAAATGTGGGAACTAAAACTGTAAAACTCTTGGAAGAAAATATAGGAATAAATCTTAACTTTGGATTAGGCAATGATTTCTTAGCTACAACACCAAAAGCACAAGCAAACAAACAAAAAATAAATAAAATATACCTCATCAAAATTAAAAACTTTTGTGCTTCAAAGGACACTATCAAGAAAGTAAAAAGACAAAATGCTGTAGTAGCTGCTGTGAGAAATAGTTTGGCAATTCCTCAAAATGTTAAACTTAGAATTACCATACAAGCCAACTGTTCTACTCCTAGGTATATACCCTAAAGAACTGCAAACAGGGATTCACTCAGAGACTTGTATACCAATGCTCACAGCAGCATTATTCACAACAACCAAAATATGGAAGCAACCCAAGTGTTGACTGGATAAACAAAATGTGATATATACAGACAATGGAATATTTTTCAGCCATAAAAAGGAATGAAATTCTGATACATGATACAACATGGATGAACCTTGAATAAATTATGCTAAGTGAAAGAAACCAGGCACAAAAAGGACAAATACTTCGTGATTCCATTTATATGAAATACCTAGAGTAGGCAAATTCACAGGGATAGAAAGTAGAATAAAGGTTACCAGGGACTGGCAGAGGAAGAAAAGGGGAGTTACTGCTTAATGGCTACAGGTTTTTGTTTGTGTACAATTTTGTTACACAATGTTATAAATGTACTTCACTACACTACATTGTATGCTTGAAAATGATTAAATGATAAACTTCAAGTTACAGTTTTTTTTTTTTAAAAAAGGTGAAAAGACAATCCATGGAATGGGAAAAAATATTTGCAAATCATATGTCTGATAAGGGATGTATATCCAGTATGTTAAAAAAAACTCTTACAACTCAACAATAAAAAGACAAATAAACTAATTTAATAACAGGTAATGGATCTGAATGAACATTTCTCCAAAGAATATATACAAATAGCCAATAAGTACATGAAAAGATGCTCAACATCACTACTCATTAGGAAAATGCAAATCAGTATCACGAGATACCACTTCACACCCAATAGGACAGTTAAAACAGAAAGGACAGTAACAAGGGTTAGCATGGATGCAGAGAAACTGGAACCCTCATACTTGGGTGGTAGGATTGTAAAATGGTACAGCTGCTTTGGAAAACAATTTTGCAGATCCTTAAAATGCTAAACATAAGAGTTACCATATGACTCGGCAATTCCACTCCAAAGCATATACCCAAGAGTACTGAAAACATTATTTCCACACAAAAACAAATATGCCTAACAGCATTATTCATAATAGCCAAAAAGTAAAAACAACCCAAATGTCCCTGAACTAATGAATGAAATATGGTATATTCATAAATGGAATATTATTTAGTTATGAAAAGTAATAGAAGTACACGCTACAACATGAATGAACCTTTAAAACATTATGCTAAGTGAAAGGAACTAGACAAAAAAGACCACCTACTGTATGATTTCATTCATAAGAAATGTCCAGAACAGGAAAATCCATAGAGACAGAAAGGAGAGTAAAGATTGCCTAGTGCTGGGAGGAAGGGGTACGGGATTTTAGATTGGTGAAAGTTATTCTAAAAATTAGACTGTGGTGACAGCTGTGCAACTCTGTGAATATACCATAAACTATTGAATTGTACACTTTAAAGGGGTGGATTTTTTGATATTGTCAATTACATCTCAATAAAGTTGCAACTTTAATACTGCATGATAACACAACTGACACCATGCAAAGTGAATGAGAAATGATTTCTTCCCACAAGGAGCTAGCAATTAAATTTAAAATAAATTAAATGGGGCTTCCCTGGTGGCGCAGTGGTTAAGAATCTGCCTGCCAATGCAGGGGACATGGGTTCGAGCCCTGGTCTGGGAAGATCCCACATGCCGCGGAGCAACTAAGCCCGTGAGCCACAACTACTGAGCCTGCGCGTCTGGAGCCTGTGCTCCTCAACGGGAGAGGCCACCATAGTGAGAGGCCCGCGCACCGCGATGAAGAGTGGCCCCCGCTCGCCGCAACTGGAGAAAGCCCTTGCACAGAAACGAAGACCCAATACAGACAAAAATAAATATAAATAAAAAGGAGACTGATATTTAAAATAAATAAATTAAAAATAATAAATAAATAAATTAAATGGAGAAAAATCGTGCTTAAATTATTTGCTACATATTAGAAGATCAGGAATTAAAAGCTTATTTAACCAGAAGCAACATTAAGAAATTTACTTTAACAAACATTAATGCCTTAAAAGCAATTTGTAAAAATGTTCCTTTGTTGCTTAAAACAAAACACTTTCACGGCCCCCTAAATAGAACAATTATGACGGCTAAGTCAGCCAGAAATGAATGTAAACACAAATTCATCTTCCGTAGTCATTTATTTTTTGATTACCCACTTTTGTTATCCTTATTTCTAATCCTTTGTCTTTTGTTCTGCTTTAGAATTTATTTCCCTTTTTTACTCTACCATCTTTCTTTGCATCTTGTTCTCCCTCTCCCATTTTTTCCCCTTCTTCTCTCTCTCCCTTTTTAACTAGCCATTCCAGAATAAAACTTTTTAAGTTTTGCCATTTAAGGATCCTTGTTTGTTTATGGATTAGATCACATACTTAAATGATTCCCCCCCAAAAATCAAAACAATATAGAGAAGTATACAGGAAAAAGTCTTCCTCTTATCTTTGCCCCTCCATAGGTAACTACATTTATTTGGGTCTGTTTCTTTCCAGAGTTTCTTGACACAGGCATAAGCAAAAATAAGTACATATTCTTTTTGTAATTTTTCCCTCTTTCTTACATGAAGATAGCGTATTTTATTGTGTTCTGCATCTTTTTTTTTAATTCAGTAATTTGGAGATCTTATCAGTAGAAAAAGAGCTAGCTCATTTGTTCTGACAGCTGATACCGTTCACTGATGGATAGACATACAATTTATTTAACCAATCCCCTATTATTTCCAAACATTTCCTGTTATAAATAGTGCTGTAAGAGATACCCTGTCAATACAAAATTTGCAGGTACATCTGTAGGATAAATTCTCAAAAACAGAATTCCCGGTCAAATAATAAATATATTTGTGATTTTGAAATACACTGCCAAAATTGGTCTCCACAGGAGATATTAATATGCACCCCACCAGCCATGTATGAGTGACTGTTTCCCTATAACCTTGCCATATACTACTATGTTGTTAAACTTCCTGATGACTACAAATCTAATATGTGAAAAAACAATATTTCAGTATGATGTTGACCATCTTACATGTCATTTTCTAAGAACTGTCTGCACCTATCTTTCACCTATTTTTTTTTTTTTTAAACCAGGTTACTGATCTTTTTCTTGATGATTTATAAGAGCTTTATTAAAGAGACTGGTCATTTGTCTGTATGAGTTCCAGTTTTGTTTTGTTTTGTTTTTAAATAGTGGGGGTGGAGTTGTTTGGCTACTAGGGGTTTTAATTTTTACATAGATGAATTTATCAATCATTTATTTTATGGATATTAAATTTTGAGTGTTATTTAGAAAGAACATTCCTGTTCCAATCTGTCCATATTTTTAATGACACGTATGTAGCTTCATCTTTTACATTAAATCACATACATTTGGAGTTCATCCTGAGGTAGAATGTGATGGATAAAACTCTGTCTTTCCAGATGGCTATCCAGTTTTTCCAACATCATTTACTGCAAGGTTCATCTTTTCTTGATCACATTTTTTATCACAATCATACACTAATAAGTTCCATGGGTCTATTTCTAGACCTTCTATTCTGTTCTATGGGACTATTCATAAGCCAGAACCAACAAGTTTTAGTTATTAGGACTTTATAATATACTTCATCATTTGGTAGGACTAATCCCCCTCACTGTTCTTCTTTTGTTTTTCTCTGGTTTGTCTTGTTTGTCCACTTTCCAAATGATTTCTGAATTAGCTTGTCTAATATCTGTGGTGGGGGGAAGGGAGAGTTGCCTGAAATGTTTATGTTAACTTATGGAAAATTGATACACTTTATGTGCTTTATGATGTTAACTCTTCTCACTGAAAAAAGTGGGGGTGGGGTTGTTTTGTTTTGTGTCCTCAGTAGTGTTTTCATAATTTCCTAATATGGAATTTTCCACATTTTTTGTTGCTGATATTATAAAAAGGGTGTTTACTTCCATTAAATCTTCTACTCTGTGTGTACACATACAAAGTATATGGTTTTCTGCAATTTTAATGAATTTGCTGGTTTTTAGTCATTTTCAGTTGACTCTCACGGGTTTTCCAAGTTTACAATAATACAGTTATTTTTAACCTATAATATTTTTCCTACTTTTGCTGGCTACTATTCTCAAATATTATGTTAAAAGTAACGGTGATAACGTGCTCTGTATCTTGTTCCCAACTTTGGTACTTTGGTATGTCTCTTGAATGGAAATGAAAATAAAAGTTGATATATATTTCCTTAAGAAACATAAAAACACTTAAGTGAAATTTCTTTAGGAGAAAATCCCGTTATTGTTTTTCCCCTTAAGGACCAGAGCCCCTCTACTGGAAAAGGAAGACAATCTATACAGCACTTGAGTGATTTTAAGATGAACAGGAAAGGCTTACATGAAAAATACCAAGGATTTTGTAAATACTGTTTACAATTTAGGAAAGCAATAACATGGTGAAGAAGAAACAATTTCAAGGTGTTCCACTAATGATAATTTTCCAATACCCAAGGAGCCTGGAGTTTCAATTCTAACGGTTATCAATGAGACCACACTTTTCCCCCACTGCAGTGTTTCTCCCTGGTAACTCTGACACTGCACACACTGAGTTGTTTACGGGTAAGAATTCTTACTTAAAATGTGGGTAATTATTAGGGCAAGTTATAGAGAAGAAACTGATAAGGACATAAGCTTTATGCATAAACTAGCTCACTATGACTTGATACATTAATCTCATTTTTGGTAGTTTCAACTAATCCTCTTCTTCCTTTTCAACCATTCTAACCTGGCTTCTGCATTTACTTCATCAAAACAGTTCTTGTAAATCACCCTCAGGTTACCAAATACAACCGAATGTTTTCAGTTATCTTAGACCTCTCAACAGCATTCAACTTAGGTGATCCCTTTCTTTTTCCTTGAATTCACTTTTCCCTTAACTTCTATGACATTCATACTCTTTCAACCTCTCTGACTGCTCCTTCTCAATGCTCTTTCCAGCTCACTCTCCTCCCTCCAACCATGAAATATTTTAGTTCTTCATGGCTTCCTCCTAAGCTCCCTGCTTTTCTCCTTCTATATTCTTTGCTTTGGCAAAAAGGGAAACACCTATTTCCATAGCTTTAATTACTCTCTAATCTGAGCCCCAGACCACACATCCAAACTGCCTACTGAACATAACTACTTCCATGACACTTAGGGATCTCTAATACCTCATACCCCACACTAAACTTGTGATCTTCAACCCACAGCTTAGTCCTTATCCAGATTCCCTCTTTGTATGAATGGCATCTAGTTTTGCAAGCCAGAGGCCTGCACAGCTTTTCTATATACCCGTCTCCATATTCAACTGGTTAACATGTTACTGACCTACTGATTCTACCCACTAAATACCTGTCAAATCTGCCCACTTCTTTCCACTTTCCACTGTCATCACCCAAGTTCAAGATACTATCATCCCCTGACCTGGACTACTATTTAATATCTTCCTAACAGTAGTCTCTCTGGGATTCACTCTCATCTCTTTCTAATTCTACATCAAAGCGAGATTTTGTTAACATTAAGTATATCTGATCATGTTGAAAGCCTACTGTTCCTAGGATTAACACACACACACATACACACATACACACACACACACACACACACACACACACTCCCTCCCTCTCGCTCTCTCTCTCTCTGGGTCCACTACCATCTGGCCCCTACCCTTTTTATCTCATATCTGATCTTTCTTCACAATCTTTCTTCCCTTTCACTTTCTGAGCTCTAGTCAAAGTGGTCTTTCAATTCCTAGTACTGTCATGCTTTTTCTCCTCCCCAGGATCATTTTCTCCTATAACTCCTCCCCAAAACCAATTCTTTGTCATGATAGTGGATCTAAAGTGCTTTACACTCAAGAAATGGTATCTACTGTTCTTAGTAATCAGAATGAAAGTGGCAATTATTTTAATAATGAAGTCTTCATAAAATCTAGGTCAAAATATTTATATTATTTAGATATTATGACATCTAATATAATAATATATAATGAAATACTATAATATTTAGGTATTATTGTATCTGTGACAATGTTCACATGGCCTAGTAAAACATACCTGATAATAGAAGGGATTTTCTATCTTTAATAAGTCATAAAAAAGGGAGATCAGACAAAATTCACAAGTATAATAAATACTACACTAACCAAAAAAGATCATTCATTATTATGAAAAGCACTATAAGTACTTAAGAGTACAGGTTTTCGAGCCAGACTAGCCAGGTTATAGTGCTGGTCTCAGCATTTCTTAACTGTGAGACACTGAGGATGTTATTTAAACTCTTAAGACTTGATATTCTCATCCATAAAGTGAAAATATTAATAAAACATATATCAGAACCAAATGTTAAATGAGATAACATGTATGAGTAACCTGTCTTTGCTTAAGAAAAAGCCTAGCACATTTTAATAGCTCAATAAATATTATCTATTAAAAATACAAATTAAGGGGCTTCCCTGGTGGCACAGTGGTTGAGAATCTGCCTGCCAATGCAGGGGACACGGGTTCGAGCCCTGGTCTAGGAAGATCCCACCTGCCGCGGAGCAACTGGGCCCGTGAGCCACAACTACTGAGCCTGCGCGTCTGGAGCCTGTGCTCCGCAACAAGAGAGGCGGCGATAGTGAGAGGACCGCACACCGCGATGAAGAGTGGCCCCCACTTGCCGCAACTAGAGAAAGCCCTCGCACAGAAACGAAGACCCAACACAGCCATAAATTAATAAATAAATAAAAATTTTAAAAAAAATACAAATTAAGAGGTTGATGGTAAATGATTATCATTATATTAACATATTGATTACAGTTAAAACCCAGTGACTGGGCTATATATCCCAAATGAAAATATCCTTAAGCTAGACAATTAATTCAGAAAGACGGGAAACAAGGAGGATTACTGAAATAATTACATGGAAACATAATCACACACCCAGTAATTTGCTTAAAACTTTAGAGCATATAAGAAATAAGGTCACTTACTGCATGATTAAATTTATCTAACATCCTCAAAATGGCGTAATTATAAAGATGGAAAACACATTAGTGTTTGTCAGGGGTCACTCATGGAGGAGAGGGAGTAGGGGAAGTAAGGTGTGACCATAAATAGGTAGTACAAGGAAACTTTCTGTAATAAAATGAAGGTACAGTAAAATTTTTAAAATAAACAAACTAAAAAGAATATCTTTGGCATATAGGAGATTAGAAAGTTCATTTATCAGTCTAAGAAGAACCCATATACTATACAGGAAACTATATTTTACAGGAAATCATCTGAGACTAAACCACAACCTATGAAGTACAAATTAGGGTATTAAATAAAAACTGTGAAGTTGCCACAGTATCATGAAGACATGTCAGTTAAATCAAACTGGCAAAAACCCAAAAGGCCTTAAGTTAATTAATGAAAGTAGTAATTTTTCTGGGTAGCAAATTTTTTAAACCCCACTGTTCTATAAGTATAGAGTGGTTTTCTTTCCTTAGCATGGAGGTCAGGGAGAAACTTCAATGCCTGCATTTTAAACTTTAGAAACTCTGGCAAAGTAACACACTGGGATCACCACCTCCCCCCACAAAAGTAAATGAAGAAAGAGTTCTTTCATTTTTTTTCTGGGCTTCTTTTCTTTTCATCTTTTTCTTTTCTTTGAGCTGTGAAATTATACATTTACAGTGTAATCTTTTTAAGTGGTCTGGTTTCCTTAGGATGAAACAGCAAATAACAAGTGGGGAACTATTTCTTGGATACCACAGATTAGGTTTTGGACCCCTGCTTTGAGATAGACAACACTGAAAATGATCAATTACCTCTAGTAAGAGCAGCATCCCAGACTCTGTTCAAATTTTTAAAGATGTGAAAGTTGGCCTAGGAATCATTTGAAGAAAACAAAACAAAACAAACAAAAACCAAAAAAACAACAATGCCCTAATTCTGAAAATAAGTGAACTTCATTAAATTATGGCAATTTCCACATTTCATTTTTCTGTCAGCTTATACACAACTGGAGCTAACATCTAAGCATATTAACCCTAAGTAATTGATGTCCCAATGTCAGCACCTAGGCATATAAGACAAAGTAATAAATTAATGGTAAACACCATCTAAATGTGGCATAACTATTTTCTATCTATTTAAAAAACTAATTCAGAATATCACACAAGTCTATCTTCCACAGATGTGGTTTTAAAATGTTTTTAAAATTAGTAAAATGGCTGGATATATGGGTGTCAGTATATCCCCACCAAAAAGAAATTTAAGTTAGAATCTCAAAATGTAAATAGATTTAAAATAGCAGTGAGCTAAGTTAACATTATCCTGACTTGTAGACATTTTAAATTAGTCCATCTGTTTTTGAACTTTATATATAAACCCCCAATTTCCAGCTACCTCTTGAAAAAAAGTGCTGTAGAACAAAAGTTCAGCAGTTAAGACTACATTAAGCACAAAAGGGTGTTAACCAAATCAATAGACTCTATATTAAATCCCTTATATTGCATCCCTTAAAAGAAAAGAACTCGTCATCAGCTTGTCTTCATAAAAGACTGGACAATTGCATATCAGCTTTCATCCTTTTTTTTTTTCTTAAATTAACTAGGATATTAAAGGGTGAAGGACCGTTCTCTCAAAAACATACTCTGTTCAACAATAAAATCCTTCTCCTAACCAGAGCTAACTAATCAGGGCCCTTTACTTTTTGCCCACCCTTAAAACTGTCTCTACTGTTCTGTCACAATACAGTGATTTGCCTTTTTATATTAACTGCACCCTACACTTTTATTTCATGTACAACTCATTTGAGAAATACAGTGTAAATGCTCTAATTTTAACAAGGAGCATAACAGAACATATATGCAAAGAATTCAGGTAGTCTGACTCAATAATCAGTGATTTCAGTGATTGATTTATTGAATAATCAGTGAAATCAGTGATGATTTCAGCAGCTATCTTTTCTGAATTCAGCTGTCAGTTAAATAGCTAAAGAGAATGAACAAGCACTACAGGTTCCAGGGACATTTATGAAGTGATCTGCTCCAAGCACTCTATTTTTTAAAGTGTGACCTTAAAAATGCAGGTGAAATAGCATTTCAACCTAGAATATATATCTTATTTATGTCATTATCTTAAAATTTTACAGATCACCTACTATGTACCAAGCACTTGCTGGGTACCCCTACATTTAAATCAACTCTATTCTTGTCAAGTAAATTATCCCCATTTGGCAAGGCTAGGAAACTTCTGCCCAAAGTCATGGTGATAATAAACCAGGCCCAGTATTGAACCCTGGTGGCTTTGTTTTTAGCACCAAATTATGTACCTCATGGTTTATCTCAGAGCAATCCCAAACTGTGGACCAATAATACATCAAGTCTCACCCAGGTTTTCATCAATTCATTTCGCAAGTACTAAGTGTTCGTCAGTGTTGCGAAATGACAGGAAATGTCCAGGAAAATGACAGTAGTGGAATGGCTGGAACCTAAGTTTGCTTCCTTTTTTAAACTATTTGATGAATTTTCACAAATGAATACACCTTTGAAAGCATCACCACGATAATAAGAATGAATTTACCTAAAACCACAGTTTCCTGTTACTCTATAATCCCTTCCTCCTGCCCCTCTATCACTCCCTTCCGCATTCTCCAGGCAAACAATTATCCGATGTCTGTCCCTATAGTTTATCTTTATTATTATTATGTATATCTTCAAACATACACAAAAGTAGAGAAGAAGGTAGATCCTCAGGTACCCATCACTCAGTTTTAATAATTATCATCACTTGGCAAATTTTATTTCAACTAATCCTTTCTTTCTTCCTTTCTTATTATCAAGTAAACTTTTTACTGGAATATAACAGCCATACAGAAAAGCAAACAAATGCTCCCAACACCAGAGATTAGTTCTGCCTTAACTGCTTATTATGGAAATTTTAAAGCACATAAAAAAGTACACAGAAAGTACTCTCACCATATTTTGAAAGCAAATTTCTTGAAATGTAATATACCTACACAAAACTATACCAAACATAAATATAGTCTGATGAATTTTCTCAAAGTGAACAGACCTGTGTAATGAGCATCCCCACCAAGAAATAGAACACTACTCTTATGAGTTACGAGCACTGCAGAAGCACTTCTACCCCTTTTCCATTAGTAATGGCTACATTGATTTCTAACAAATAATTCATTTTGCCTTGTTTATGAACTTCACATAGAGTCACACAGTATGTATTCTTCTGTGTCTGGCTTCTTTCATTCAATGTTATGCTTTTATAATGCTGTCTAGTATTCCATCATATGAATGTACTACAATTTATTCATTCAACTCTCGATGGAAAGTTTGGTCTATTCATAACAATGCTGCTTTAACATTCTGGTACATGTCTTTTGGTGAATATATGTATACTACATAAGCATTAAACTAGGAGTGAAAATGACAGATCACAGAGTTTGTGTATGTGCAGCCTTAGTAGATAGTTTACTAAAGTGGATATGCCAACTTACGTACCCACCAGCATAATATACGAGTTCCAATTGCTCCACATCCTAGCAAGTACAGTCATCCCTTAGTATCCAGTAACCAAGGAGACCCTTGGATCCAGGAATCCCTGGATTTTGGATACCAAAATCCACAGATGCCAGAATTCAATCAACTGAAGATCATGGAGCATTTCTGATCTGTGACTGGCTGAATCCATGGGTGCAGAACTGCAGATACAGAGGGCCTAGTGTACTTTGTACCACCTGCATTTTTCATTTTAGCCATTCTGAAGTGTGTACAAGTGGTATCAGATTGCAATCTTAAGTAATTTCCCTGGTGGCTAATGAAACTGAGTACCCTTTCATATGTTTTCTGATCACCTTGGTATCCTTTTCTGGTGTGAAGTGTCTGTTCAACATTCTGTACGCTTTTCTACTAGCTTGTGTTTTTCTTAATAGATTAGTAGGAATCCTGTACATATTTATCAGGCTTACTTTTCACTTTCTTAATGGTGTCTTTAAGGGAAAAAGGGTCTTAATGTTAATGTAACCCAATGTATTATTTTTTTCTATTATGACTAACAGTTTCTATATCCCAGTTAAGAAAGGTTATCTCCATGATATTTTCTATTGATGGCTTCCATTTCACTAACCATCTCTTTTACTGCCTCTATTATTCCATTAAACCCATGTGCTATGTTCTCTATATCAATTACTGTATTTTTCAGTTTTAGAATTTTCATTTGCCTCTTGTTTATAGCTTACAATTCTTTGGTAAAATTCTCCACCTTTTCTTCTATTTCCTGTGTCTTTTCTATTATTATTATTATTATTTTATAAATTTATTTAATTTATTTATTTATTATTTTTGGCTGCATTGGGTCTTCGTTGCTACGCACAGGCTTTCTCTAGTTGCGGCGAGCGGGGGCTACTCTTTGTTGAGGTCAGAGGGCTTCTCACTGCAGTGGTTTCTCTTGTTGCGGAGCACGGGCTGTAGGCGCATGGGCTTCAGTAGTTGTGGCACACGAGCTTAGTTGCTCCGAGGCATGTGGGATCTTTCCAGACCAGGGCTTGAACTCGTGTCCCCTGAATTGGCTGGCGGATTCTTAACCACTGCGCCACCAGGGAAGTCCCTATTATTATTTTAAACATATGAGTCACAGTTTAAATTGTAAAGCCCTTCTCTGGTAACTCTAATATCTAGATAACCTGAGAGATTGTTTTTATTATCTTTTTTTTCTCTTGCCTTTCTGTGATTCCATCCTATCACTTGGTATGCACTGTAAATTCTTGACTGAATGCAAAACACTGTATATAAAAAATTTTACAGGCTCTGGATGATGTTATCTTCTTTTAAAGAGGGTTCACCCTCTTTCTGAGCAAATAGTGTGAGGGTTGATAACCTAAATCCCCAAATGGATTAAGCCACCTTGCTTCAGTCTGGGTTATTTTACAGCAAACCCAGGACACCGGCTTTTCAAAATTAGACTATATTTATGTTCTCTTCCCCATTTCCTGTCTACTCTCAAAAATGGTCAGTGACAAGCAAACTGCCTTAGTGCTTTAAAATTTAATACTTAGTACCAACAACTATACACTTTTACAATAGTAGTTCTACATTTTTACATACCTATTCTCTCCAATATTATCAGGTCTCTATGAATTTCATTATGTACTTTCAGATTATTCAATACGAATAAGGGTCTTTGCTTACTGAGAATGCACCATTAATTTAACATATAATGTGGTAACAGCACTTTAGTTGTTGCAAGCAAAGCACAAATCTGATAAATTACATTCTATATAATTAAAATAAGTCAGATACTAAAAATATTTTCCAAAGATAATTTATTTTCCATATGATGTAAGTTAAATTCTTTTAGTGCTTCCGTTTGGTACTAACACTGATTTATGTGAAATAAACAGTTTAACCAGTTTTTAGATAAGAGATGTTATGTGAGAATACTTTATGACCTACTGAATATAAAAAATATTCATACTGTTCTTTGAAATATATAATAAAACTTATGCTCAATATAAGGAAGAAAAATAAAGTGTAATATTGTTGGCAAATTTTTGTTTTTGGATTTCTGCATATTTTAGAAAATACTTACATTAATGTAAGTATTTCATTACCATTTTACTCTTTATTTTGCAATACAGTTAGAAATATGAAGTTAATATTGTATATAAAAATAAAATTAAATGCAATGTTATCTTGGAAAATACCAAGAGGTCTATTAAGAAAACAATGGTTTTCTATCAGTGTGAAAAAAACAAGTCCATGGGAGAAAAAAATTGTAAATCACATATCTGATACACACACACACACACACACACACACACACACACATAAAGAATACTCAAAACTCAACAATCAGAAAATTATCTAATTTTTTTAAATGGGCAAAAGAATTGGAGAGACACTTTAGACCCCTCCCATCAAATTTTGTATATATACCTGCAGACAGCAAATAAGCACATGAAAAGATGCTCAACATGTTTGGTCCTTAGGGAAATGCAAATTAAAACCATAATTAGATGCTAGTACACAGCTATTAGAATGGCTAACATAAAGAAATCTGACAATAGTAAGTACAGTCAATGATGTAGATCAACTGGAACTCTCGAAAGTCATTATGGGAATGTAAAATGGTACAATCACTTTGGAAAACAGTTTGGTGGTTTCTTATAAAATTAAACATTCACTTACCATATGGCCTAGCAATTCCATTCCTAGGTAGTTTCCCAAGCAACATGAAAACATATTCACGAAAAAAACTGTATACAAATTTTTATAACAAATGTTTATGGAAGCTTTATTCATTATCACCAAAAACTGGTAACAACCCAAATACATCTCAACTGGGGGATGGATGCACCAACTGTGATATACCCATACGACAGAATACTGATCAACAACTTAAAAAAATTAATTACTCGTGCATCAACAACAGGAATGACTCTCAAATGCACTAGGATAAGTGGAAGAAGCCAGACTCAAATGGCTACATAACGTATGATTCAATTTATATGATATTCTGCAAGAGGCAAAACTATATATCAGAAAAATATATCAGTGTTTGCCACAGGGTGGGGGTAGGGGAGAGGCTGACCTAAAAAAAAACACAGAGAAATTTTGGGGGAGTGACAGACTGTTCTATATCTTGATTGTGGTGGTGGGTTACACAAATGTGTATGTTTATACTTTTACAGACATAGTGTATGTATACACTAAAAGTATATACACTAAAATTGGTAAAGCTTATTGTATGTAACTTATGACCTAATTTAAAATAATGAAAGAAAGTCGAAAGTCAACAAAACGTATTTCCCTTAAGATGAAAAAAATAATGAAAATTTAAACTATCCATACGCCTATCTATACAAAATATTGGAAAATCCTCAGCTACTTTGCAAAATAAAACAAATCACTATTAACCCATCTTCCTCCAAAAGATCAAAACCTTCCAACTCACAGATGAACAGATACGATACTAGGATAAACTTCTCTTTGATTATTTTGATTTTCTCAGTGAAACAGGAAGCAAGTAATCAGCTGAAAGTGAGAGGGAAGGAGGAAATGTTGGAGATTCATAGAAAGGAGAAAGTAAGAAATACCTGTTTGGGAAAAAGGTTGGCAAGCATAAAGCTGTAAAAGATCGGACAGTAAATATTTTAAACTTTGAGGATCATACAACCTCTGTCACAATTACTGGACTCGGCTATTATAGAGAGAAAACAGCCACAGCCATTACATAAAGGAATGGGTATGGCTATGTTCCAATAAAATTTTAATTACAGTAACAGGCAGCAGGTGGAACTAGTCCACTGGCTGAAATACGGACCCCATCTAGATGAGTGGTAGAATGAACAGACTAAGGAAATAAATTCCAGTACGCATTAAGGGCCCACTCAAAATTTAAAGTGCTCCTAATTCAAGCACAGCTTTCTGTTTTATTCTAGAGATGGAAAGAGTTAAATTTCCCACATGGGACTTCACCAAATTAAAAAGCTTTTGTACAGCAAAGGAAACTATCAACAAAATGAAAAGGCCGCCTACTGAATGGGAGAAGATATTTGCAAAAGATTTATCTGATAAGAGGTTAATGTCCAAAATATACAAAGAACTCACACAACTCAACACCCCCCCCAAAATAAACAAACAAACAAAAAAAAAAACCACAGAAAAAACAGATTAAAAAATGGGCAGAAGTCCTGATAGACATTTTTTCTGAAGAAGACACAGATGGTCAATAGGCACATGAAAAGATATTCAACATCACTAATCATCAGGGAGATGCAAATCAAAACCATAATAATGAGATATCACCCCACACCTGTCAGAATGGCTATTATCAAAAGGACAAGAAACAGTAAGTGTTGGTGAGGATGTGACGAAAAGTGAACTTCTGTGCACTGCCGGTAGGAATGTAAATTGGTGCAGCCACTCTGGAAAACAGTATGAAGGTTCCTCAAAAAATTAAAAACAGAACTACCATATGACCCAGCAATTCCACTTCTGGCTATCTTTCCAAAGGAAACAAAAACACTTATATTTTGAAAAGATATATGCATCCCTATGTTCACTGCAGCATTAATCACAATAGCCAAGATAGACAAGCAACCTAAGTGCCCAACCACAGATTACTAAATAAAGAAGATGTGGTATATAGATACACTGGAATATTACTTGGCCATTAAAAAAAAGAAATCCTGCCAGAGTGAAATACGTCAGAGAAAGACAAATACCTTATGATTTCACTTATACGTGGAATCTACAAAACAAAACAAATGAACAAACATAACCAACAGAAACAGTCACAGACACAGAGAACAAAGAGGTGGCTGCCAGGGTAGGGGGTGGGGGATGGGTTAAAAACGTGATGTAAATTAACAGGTACAAACCTCCAGTTACAAAATTAGATGAGTCATAGGGATGAAATGTATTATGTAGGGAAAATACGCAATAATAATGTAGTATCTTTATATGGTGATGAAGGTGGTGAAAAGGTAGAACCTTCAGTTATAAGTACTAGGGATATAATAGACAACACGATTTATATAATTAACACTGCTGTATGTTATATATGAAAGTTGCTAAGAGAGTAAATCCTAAAAGTTCTTATCACAAGGAAAAAATAATTTTTTTCTTTTCCTTTTATTTTGTGTCTATATGAGATGACAGATGTTCACTAAACATTGTCATAATCATTTCATGATGTATGTAAGTCAAATCATTAAGCTGTACACCTTAAACTTACACAGTACTGCATGTCAATTAATAAAACGGGAAGAACAAATAAAAGATCAACCTATTGAACTCTACAAAAATAATAATTTAAAAACTAATAAATTTCCCAAAGTCGTAACTTAAGCCAAGTGAATACTATATACAAGAGAGCGCAAGAGGTCTGAGTGTAAGCAAGGGAGTGATTACAATAAATGATGACAGAATTTACACTGGGTAAGAAAAGTAATGAAGATATGAGGAAAACAGGAATAGTGAAAAGGAGGTAGAATCACTGGACTGAAGGCGCTAGTGGAGACAAAAGATTGTTGAAACCTAAGTACTAGAAGGCATGAGCAGGAAGTATGCTTGGAAAATGAAACACTGAAATCATGAGGAGACTGAAGTTTAGTAACCACTTGTCCAAGAGTGAGGAAGAATGAATGACAAGATCACCAACAAAGCAGAAGTCTGAGTAGGACGTTCAAGGAATAAACTTTTACAGAGATCGGCAAACTTGTTCTAAAAGGGCAGAGAGGTACAATCAAGGATATTGTCTACATACTCGTACGACGAGAGAAAAAAACTTCCATATACTGGGTTGGCCAAAAAGTTCGTTCGGATTTTTCCGCAACATGTCATGGAAAAAAGCTCAAACCAACTTTTTGGCCAACCCAATATTTTATTGGTGAAATTCAAAATATAATGATAATAATACTGATGATAATGATGATGATAATAGAATACAATTTTTCACCATACAGATGTACTAATGAGAAGACTGGAATTATTTTTTAAAGGAGGTGGTAGCATTTTGCTGAATTGGGATTCAAAGTTAGTATTCCCTGTCATCAAAGTCAATTGCAAATGTTTATCTGCTAATGCTAATCTGCAATGAGATTTTACAAGTATTCTACCTTTGAAATTGTTTTGTCACAAAGATAGGTACTGATATCCATGAAAATATAATTTTAAGAACTATTTATCAGTTGGAAGGGATTTATAGAATTCTATTAGATTCTTTTCTTGATATGTGCCTTTTAACACACCATAACATTACAGATTAATTACTTCCGAATGAAGATTAGGTGAAGTTAACAATTTAATGAATTTTGAAATATGGAAATTTCCTTTGCACTTGCATCAAGGTCCAAAAACTGATCAAAGTGTGGTCTGAACTTGGAAAATGATCTGCCCCATATTTGTGTGGGAATAGAGATTGTGCCTCTTGAAACTTGTAACAACAATGGAAAGTGTATAAAGCAGCATTTTGTGATTCAACACTAACAGTTGTCAAAACGACTTTGCCACAGTAGAAGTGTCACTGTAAGTACCGTTTTCCCCTTGTAATATTAGGATGAATTTAATAAGAAACATTTTCAAGTCTTCAGCAAAAGCTAATTTTCCAAAGCCATTCTTCAGTATTCAAATAACAGTGGTTGAGAGTGGTTGTTCTCATTCAAAAAAATTTTAACCTTGGCTCTACACTCAAAAACTCCCAATAAAACTTTACCAATTTTAAGATATTAAACTGCTGTATAGTAGAATAAGTCAGGATATTCAGTTTCTATATAAGAAAGAAATTCATGGTTAAGTCCGCCAGCGCAAATGAAGTTTGCTGTTGACCCTACTTGGTTCAATGACACATAATATATTCAAATGTCTTCCACAAAATTCTGCTCATGTCATACAATGAATAGCCATAAGCTTTAAATGCTTTACATTTTCTCAAGCTTCGTAAATTAGGCCAACTAAACTTTTTTCTGCTCCACATGTATTTCTGCCACCATCAGCTGCAACACATCTTAGTGTAGTCCACGTCACATTTATACTGAAATAATGTTTTCTCATGTATTCATTTAAAAACAAAAAGCTTTATTGAGATCTAATTCACATACCATACAATTCAACCATTTAAAGTGTATGTAATTCCATTTTGAAAATATTGCCTATAGTTGTTCCACAGAGGCTAATTCTTCAGTCACTTCAAATTTGGCATTGTCTCCTTGAATAAATAACAACTAAGTAGTATTGGTAACATCTGTCAACTTATCAAGAGCCAAGGAAACCACTTGAAATCATCTGTCTTGTTTTTTAATTGACGACTGATGTTGCTTCATGTAGGATTTCGTTTGAAAACCAGGGTTCCACAATAAAAGCTTAAAATCACTACCCTGTATTAGCTTTGCTCCTTTAGTTCCTTCCATTTAAATTGTTATTAAATTTCATCTATATTTATTCTTCCCTTGAAATGTCTTTCATAGCCATTTCATTCGATTTCTAGTCTCAATGTCTTGTTTGTAAGTTCAGACCCTCATTATCTCATTATAAAAGCAATTCTTTCAATGAAGGAGAAAAAGAAAGATTGGGATTTGTTTCAGAAGTTAATTTCCTGCAGTGGAAAAAAATTTAATAGCTAATTAATTAATCTAAAACCCAAACACTGCTAAGCAAATAAATCAGGACTGTTACAGAGCAGTAGCTTCAACTCAATTCAGTACAGTTAATGATTTAATGCAAACTTTAAGTTTATACACAATATTCAGGGACATATTTACTATTCAAGAACTTTCATCCAAGACATAAAAACAATGCAAATGCCAATAGCTTAGAAATAGAAAATACCACATACAAGGGAAGAAATGACCCAAAATGCTATTATTCTGCTAAAAGAGCCTGTTATAGTTGTCTATTTCTTGGCTGCAACCTTTTTCTTAATATCATAAAAAGCCTAGGTAATATTAGTTAGTCACTGAGCAAATTCTCCTACTAAATAATAATCTAGAAGTCTCAGTGATCAAGCAGAGCATCAAGCAATACTTTTGGTAAGGTAGTCTCTACCACTCACTGTACAATCATTCTCTTCTCCACCTTGCTTAGCATCTCATCCCCTTAATCACAGCCCCTCAAATGTCTCCTGGCCAGTCCCTCATATTTATGTCCACGGCTTCCGCATAAGGGAAAACCCTTGCATTTGTCACTGAATCCTAACATTTTAAAATGATCTTTCAGTTCCAGGTTCCCATGAGTCTACTGTTCATTTCCCCCAATTCTCATATAAAAAAATAAAGTATCTTAATAACAGGGATATTTTTCTATAGGAATAAGGTTAGACCTTCTCAAGACTCTAGAGTTTCAGCTGATCAGACTCCATGTCCCTCCCCTCTATACAAGTATAAAGAACTAAAAGCTAGATGAAGTAGGCAAGAACATATCCGATTGATTTTTAAGGATGAAGAGTGTTTATTATGTAAGCACAACACAGAACACTATGTTATTCAAACAACAGCAATAAATATGCTGCTCTTTTTGTGTTGGTAATCATTTTATTTTTTCACAACTGCATTTGTCAATCTGGTCAATTCCCTAAGGAAATTAAGAGTTGACTGAATATATTTTCTGGAATAATTAAAAATGAACACTGAAAGCAGTAATTCTTTAAACACCCTTAGAAAGGCAAAGTCAAAATAGATAATGAAATGTAGGTAAAGAAGAACAAATTAAGCCCTGTAAAGAATTTACAGAGGGGTGAAAATATATGGGGGGAGGGGGGGGTTGAACAATAAACTTAATTTGTCTATCAGCTTTTTAACATAGCTATGGAGAGGAGACAACTCAGACTTCTACAGGAAATAAAGAGCAAGAAGTACTTGCATCAATGACTAATAATGCAAACAACATAAAAGCAGCCCTGGGAGATAAAGCTGGATAGGAAAGTACCTAGTACTGCCTTAGGATATCAATCCTATGACCTCCATTTGCTTCGCAACAGTATCAAGAAGTTAGACTCTCTCCAAAAGATCTACAGAAGAGCAAAACAAATTACAAAATATGCAGAAGCTGTTATTGTGGCTGCTTTCAAAGAATGTCAAGGTGTTTTCAACAAATTCAAATTGGGGTTGAAAATGATGACAACACTTTAGGCTTTTTTTTTAAAACAGAAACTCTTCAGAGATAACAACATCTAAAGATCTTAAAAGTATCCAGAAAAATTAAAATGAATGACCTTGAAAAGTAAATTTAGGTTGCCCTAAATATTTTAAATCCAATTTCTTTACCATGCCTGAGTCCAAATCAGACAGTACATTTTGTCAGCCACTCTTCCACCAAAGGCCCAAATAAAATATATGAATTCTGAGCCTAAAGTGTCATTCAAAGTCAGTCAGTGAAATGAAAAACTTTATCAACAAATTTTTAAAATGTGTTGTCAGCCAATCCAGACATCTGAAACTTAATGAATTCAAGATCTGAAAGGCAAGAATGTTGGTCATTCACTCAACTGGGCTCTGGAATAATAAGTAGTAGTTGTTGTCAAAAAGCCAGGTTCAATGTTGGAGAATCCTGAAGGTGTATGACTTCAAGGAATGACTTCAAGGAAGTAACTGAGTATTTTTCCAAAAGAATATGGTGCCAAAGGATTTGTAAAACAAAACATCAGATCTAGACTCAACTGTCTTAAAGCTTCATCTTCTGCAGAATGTAAAATAATTTGGGGGGTGGGGAGGAAGCAGGGAAAAAGCCACATTAAGGGAAGGCAAACTAACAAGGGAAAGAGTAGAGAAACTTACATCATTCTAGACTAACCATATTTTCTAAAGTAATTGAAAACGGTTAAAAAAAGAAAAACCAAAACATCAAAAATGAGAAACTGCTGTCAGAAGTAACATTTAAAAAATCAGAAAGTTCTATGTGTGAAATCAAATTTTGGGAGTCCCTCTTCAGCTCTTTTTCTGAAAATTAGTTCATCCTATACTGCTCAAAGAAGAGGCTCTGAAGTCCAGAAAACTTAATCTTCTTTGTTTCACTGTAATATTCAGTGGTTTCCAAGTTTTGCCTATTTCTGATAAACTTGGTGAAAATGAAGTAATAATATATTCCATGAAGCTTAACAATGTTGTTTTATTTGTTTAAAAGATTTTTTAATACCTGAAAGTAAACTTGATTAATAAATGTGCAATTATGTGTATAAGCTAAAATTTTTCTTATTAGTTATACATACTTAACAAAAAAGTAACACCATTTGCCAAATTTCTAGTTTTCTTCACAAAACAATAATATTCCTGCAACATGGCAGTTAAAATGCAGTTTTTTAATAATGCTTACAAGATAAATTTGACACCCCCTCATTCGGCATCAAGGTTTGACAGTATAATTCTAAAATCAAGCTTTCTAGTCTTACCTCCTCATTCCCACTCTACCCACCCCTTTCTGCTCTACTCAGAATGGTCATTTACATGTTGTTCATCTTGCCTTTGTTCATTCCACATCAGGTGGAATTTCCTCTTACTCCTCCATCCATAGACTTCATCTCATTCAGACATACCAACTGCCTGCAAGCCGTAAGTCTAGGTCCAGGAGTGGCTCTGCTCTTACCTGAACAAAATAAAAACCTCCATGTTTAAAACCAAATTTTTTGTCAACTAAAAATGTTCCTGGTGCCTGATCTACTCTTTCAATAGCATAGTGGTTAAGGGCATGAACTTTGAACACCTAAATTATGTCATTAACCATCTGTGTACATTGGGGCAGATTACTTAATCATTTTGACCCTCAGTTTCCTTATCTGTTTAAAAAAAGGAGTAATAGTACCCTCTTCACAGAGGGTACTGCTGTGATGATAAAGTGAGATAATTTATGTACTGTGTTTAATACAGTGCTTGGCAGAGAACAGGTACTCAATAAATCTATCTGACAGTATTATTAGGTTTATGATAATGATGACTTTTAGGAATTTCTAGCTTTTTAACTATCCTGAAGAACCTTCCTCCTCCTGGTGCTTTTTAACTAGCAAATCTGACATACTGCTTCTCCTGTTATCCAGCACCTGCAATGATCCTAATGGCTTCTTGTCTGCCTGATCTTTAACTTGCTGCTCTGTGTGTTTCTGAACTATATGTGTATCTGTCTACCTATCCTTCCCCAAAGATTCCCAACTTCAGTACACCCCAGATTTTTTTCCTGGTCCTGGCTTCCATCATGCTTCTGCTCTATAGTTCCTGTGATGACACTTGACTCCCATGTAACACATGAACTAAATCTAACTCACAGGGCCACCAATCTGACTCCTCACTGGTCTATTTTATCTGAACCCCTAAAGCACAGGTTGTCTGTACTACTTGTATAGTTTGTCAAACTGTGAGTCGCGTGATTCACATGTTGATCCTAAATAAGAATGAGACCACTTCAAGAGATTCCCAATTTGTTAAACTAGAAACTTGTCAAAACAAATGGTAAACATTCTTCTTTTAACTATAGACGTTATAAACTAACAACACTGTATACGGATTTGAGGGGGAGGGATACTCACACACACAAAATACCTACAATTAATTGAAAACTATGCAATTTTCATTTTAAAGACTCTGATTCTTTATATTTCAGTTCTAAAGTATAATGTTTAAATGGAGTTACTTTTCTGGATGACTTCTCTTATCCCCCGAAACAAAATGTTTTTTAAAAGTTACAGTATAGTTTTATATATAGGTATGTATATATGTATGTGTATGATTTCTTTTATATCTTTTCTGGGATGTTTTGTTAAATAGTCAAACTTTTTATATGTGTTTTATATTATCATATCTTTTAATGTGAATTATTAACAGTTTTGCAAAGAAAAAAAAAAATCTGGCTTCTGGAAGCTTTGTTAAACTGGAGAATGTCAGTCACAGCAATCTGTACTTCCCTGCTTAATCTTTCTTGGCAAGCTCTGCCCACGTCAGTGCTGTCTGGCTTCAGCAATCAGAACGCCAGGAGCTCATACTGCAGTAGCCCAACAGTTCCTTCATCTCCACAAAGAGAGTTTAACTAGGTCTGTAACATTTTCTTTTAATAAGACTTCTCCATTATGGCTAATAAACTCTAAGTTAGGGCTTCAAAATAATGAGAGGTAAACTAATTTTTGTCAATAACTGAACCATACTGAAGGAAATACAAAGTGCTGAACAAACCTAGTCAGGGGTGAATCAACATTCTCTCTGACTCCACCTCACTAGACCAACTGGTTTAAAAAGAACATAATAATGCTGTTTTTCAGCTATTTATGGTTGTGAATAAAAGTCATAGTCAAGAGGAAAAGAAGATCAATGCATGTTTTCAGGCATGAAGAATGCTAACTTAGAAGACAGATTTTCCAGTGTTTCTTGCTACATTTGTATCTACAGAATTGTGTATATTCAAGAACTAAAGCCTTAAAAAAGAACTTTGTGGGAAAAGAAACCTAATGAATATGTATAATTCTGAATGATTTGGTTTATTTTCAAAATCCCTTTTATTTTGGGGAAGAAAATCATTTTATAAAAACTTACCTATATATGGAAATAATTTTGCAACATTTTTACTAATGAAATAAAAAACAGATTATGAAAAGTGCTACATGCTACAACTATAAAAAAAAAAGCCGTAATTTGCTATAACAGTCAGAATATTAGAATAAGTATTCTGTGGCTTACTATTTAAAGGAATTCAGAAAATTAATATAAAATTAAAATACTGAAAACTGTACTTAAGTACTTTACTCCTCAAACCAACACACCCTACCCATGGCAATAAGATGCCATTTCCTTAAAGTGGTGACAAAATGACTAGAAAAGAACATGCAACTGGAGATATGTCATTCTAACATTTATTTTACATACGCATTAAAAAATGCTAAGAAAAGGCACCTTAGATAAAGGTACCTGATCACATAGTAAATCTGCCAGTGACAAATGTTCAACCTTAGCTGTATACCTTACCAGTAATTCTGACCATAACCAAAATGATCAATTAGGATTATCTGCAAGCCTGGCTTCAAGTCCTCACCTTCTCTCCCATATCCCCAAAACATACTCTAAGTAAAGGATCTATAATACATTCACAAAAGATATAAATCTCCCATAATTGCCAAAAATAGCAGTCTCAAGGATATCTGCATTTTGACAGTTTCAGTGCCTTAGGCTAAAGGAACAAAGCTTTAACCAGAAGTTCAGGGATCAGCCTTGGTACTCTCCCCTAAAATGGTATTTCATAGGCTAGCCCAAGCAATTAAGTAATAACCTGTCCAGGCTGAGTTTAAAATTTATTGATTTGAAAACCAAATCAAGCTAGGTTCCTGGTTTTTAAAAGCCACATAAGATTTCTTTACTGGTAACAAGAGCAGCCAAGCAGATAATGATTTTTAACCATGTTTCAAATGGAAAAGACAATAGGTTTGGGGGCTGGGAGACTGAAGGTGACAGTATAATGAGACCCAAAAGGATGAGGGAGGCTATAAGGAAAACAGAGCCTGTAAGAACTGGTAGTTCTTCTCACCAAACAACCTTTGAGGTTCAGTTGATAGGTGACTTATTACTTTCTTGACAATTTAAAAATGTATAGGGATCAAAAACCACATTCACAGAAAGATAGACAAGATGAAAAGGCAGAGGGCTATGTACCAGAGGAAGGAACAACATAAAACCCCAGAAAAACAACTAAATGAAATGGAGATAGGCAATCTTCCAGAAAAAGAATTCAGAATAATGATAGTGAAGATGATCCAGGACCTTGGAAAAAGAATGGAGGCAAAGATCGAGAAGATGCAAGAAATGTTTAACAAAGACCTAGAAGAATTAAAGAACAAACAAACAGAGATGAACAATACAATAACTGAAATGAAAACTACACTAGAAGGAATCAATAGCAGAATAACTGAAGCAGAAGAACGGATAAGTGACCTGGAAGACAGAATGGTAGAATTCACTGCTGCACAACAGAATAAAGAAAAAAGAATGAAAAGAAATGAAGACAGCCTAAGAGACCTCTGGGACAACATTAGATGCAACAACATTCGCATTATAGGGGTCCCAGAAGGAGAAGAGTGAGAGAAAGGACCCGAGAAAATATTTGAAGAGATTATAGTTGAAAACTTCCCTAACATGGGAAAGGAAATAGCCACCCAAGTCCAGGAAGCACAGAGAGTCCCATACAGGATAAACCCAAGGAGAAACATGCCGAGACACATAGTAATCAAATTGGCAAAAATTAAAGGCAAAGAAAACTTATTGAAAGCAGCAAGGGAAAAACGACAAATAACATACAAGGGAACTCCCATACGGTTAACAGCTGAATTCTCAGCAGAAACTCTACAAGCCAGAAGGGAGTGGCATGATATACTTAAAGTGAAGAAAGGGAAGAAACTACAACCAAGATTACTCTACCTGGCAAGGATCTCATTCAGATTCAATGGAGAAATCAAAAGCTTTACAGATAAGCAAAAGCTAAGAGAACTCAGCACCACCAAACCAGCTCTACAACAAATGCTGAAGGAACCTCTCTAAGTGGGAAACACAAGAGAAGAAAAGGACCTACAAAAACGAACCCAAAACACTTAAGAAAATGGTAATAGGGACATACATATCGATAATTACCTTAAACGTGAATGGATTAAATGCTCCAACCAAAAGACACAGCCTTGCTGAAAGGATACAATATGCTGTCTACAAGGGACCCACTTCAGACCTAGGGACACATACAGACTGAAAGTGAGGGGATGGAAAAAGATATTCCATGCAAATGGAAATCCAAAGAAAGCTGGAGTAGCAATACTCATATCAGATAAAATAGACTTTAAAATAAAGAATGTTACAAGAGAAAAGGAAGGACGCTATGTAATGATCAAGGGATCAATCCAAGAAGAAGATATAACAATTATAAATATATATGCACCCAACACAGGAGCACCTCAATACATAAGGCAACTGCTAACAGCTCTAAAAGAGGAAATCGACAGTGACACAATAATAGTGGGGGACTTTAACACCTCACTTACACCAATGGACAGATCATCCACACAGAAAATTAATAAGGAAACACAAGCTTTAAATGACACAATAGACCAGATAGATTTAATTGATATTTATAGGACATTCCATCTCAAAACAGCAGATTACACTTTCTTCGGAAGTGTGCATGGAACATTCTCCATGATAGATCACATCTTGGGGCACAAATCAAGCCTCACTACATTTAAGAAAATTGAAATCATATCAAGCATCTTTTCTGACCACAACGCTATGAAATTAGAAATCAATTACAGGGAAAATAACGTAAAATACACAAACACATGGAGGCTAAACAATACTAAATATCCAAGAGATCACTGAAGAAATCAAAGAGGAAATCAAAAAATACCTAGAGACAAATGACAATGAAAACATGATGATCCAAAACCTATGGGATGCAGCAAAAGCAGTTCTAAGAGGGAAGTTTATAGCAATACAAGCCTACCTCAAGAAACAAGAAACATCTCAAATAAACAATCTAACCTTACACCTAAAGGAACTAGAGTAAGAAGAGCAAACAAAACCCAAAGTTAGCAGAAGGAAAGAAATCATAAAGATCAGATCAGAAATAAATGAAACAGAAACAAAGAAAACAATAGCAAAGATCAATAAAACTAAAAGCTGCTTCTTTGAGAAGATAAACAAAATTGATAAACCTTTAGCCAGACTCATCAAGAAAAAGAGGGAGAGGACTCAAATCAATAAAATTAGAAATGAAAAAGGAGACGTTACAACAGACACCACAGAAATACAAAGCATCCTAAGAGACTACTATAAGCAACTTTATGCCAATAAAATGGACAACCTGGAAGAAACGGACAAATTCTTAGAAAGGTATAACCTTCCAAGACTGAACCAGGAAGAAATAGAAAATATGAACAGACCAATCACAAGTAATGAAATTGAAACTGTGATTAAAAATCTTCCAACAAACAAAAGTCCAGGACCAGATGGCTTCACAGGTGAATTCTATCAAACATTTAGAGCAGAGCTAACACCCATCCTTCTCAAACTCTTCCAAAAAATTACAGAGGAAGGAACACTCCCAAACTCATTCTATGAGGCCACCATCACCCTGATACCAAAACCAGACAAAGATACTACAAAAAAAGAAAATGACAGACCAATATCACTGATGAATATAGATGCAAAGATCCTCAACAAAATACTAGCAAACAGAATCCAAAAACACATTAAAAGGATCATACACCATGATCAAGGGGGATTTATTCCAGGGGTGCAAGGATTCTTCAATATATGCAAATCAGCCAATGTGACACATCATATTAACAAACTGAAGAATAAAAACCATATGATCATCTCAATAGATGCAGAAAAAGCTTTTGACAAAATTCAACACCCATTTATGATAAAAACTCTCCAGAAAGTGGGCATGGAGGGAACCTACCTCAACATAATAAAGGCCATATATGACAAACCCACAGCAAACATCATTCTCAATGGTGAAAAACTGAAAGCATTTCCTCTAAGATCAGGAACAAGACAAGGATGTCCACTCTCACCACTATTATTCAACATAGTTTTGGAAGTCCTAGCCATGGCAATCAGAGAAGAAAAAGAAATAAAAGGAATACAAATTGGAAAAGAAGAAGTAAAACTGTCACTGTTTGCAGATGACATGATACTATACATAGAGAATCCTAAAGATGCCACCAGGAAACTACTAGAGCTAATCAATGAATTTGGTAAAGTTGCAGGATACAAAATTAATGCATAGAAATCTCTTGCATTCGCATACAATAATGATGAAAAATCTGTAAGAGAAATTAAGGAAACACTCCCATTTACCACTGCAACAAAAAGAATAAAATACCTAGGAATATACCTACCTAGGGAGACAAAAGACCTGTATGCAGAAAACTATAAGACACTGATGAAAGAAATTAAAGATGATACAAACAGATGGACAGATATACCATGTTCTTGGATTGGAAGAATCAATATTGTGAAAATGACTATACTACCCAGAGCAATCTACAGATTCAATGCAATCCCTATCAAATTACCAATGGCATTTTTTACAGAACTAGAACAAAAAGTCTTAAAATTTGTATGGAGACACAAAAGACCCCGAATAGCCAAAGCAATCTTGAGGGGAAAAAAGCGGAGCTGGAGGAATCAGACTCCCTGACTTCAGACTATACTACAAAGCTATAGTAATCAAGACAATATGGTACTGGCACAAAAACAAAAATATAGATCAATGGAACAGGATAGAAAGCCCAGAGATAAACCCACGCTCCTGTGGTCAACTAATCTATGACAAAGGAGGCAAGGATATACAATGGAGAAAAGACAGTCTGTTCAATAAGTGGTGCTGGGAAAACTGGACAGCTACATGTAAAAGAATGAAATTAGAACACTCCCTAACACCATACACAAAAATAAACTCAAAATGGATTAGAGACCTAAATGTAAGACCGGACACTATAAAACTCTTAGAGAAAAACATAGGAAGAACACTCTTTGACATAAATCACAGCAAGATCTTTTTTGATCCACCTCCTAGAGTAATGGAAATAAAAACAAAAATAAACAAATGGGACCTAATGAAACTTAAAAGCTTTTGCACAGCGAAGGAAACCATAAACAAGCTGTAAAGACCACCCTCAGAATGGGAGAAAATATTTGCAAATGAATCATCGGACAAAGGATTAATCTCCAAAATATATAAACAGCTCATGCAGCTCAATATTAAAAAAACAAACAACCCAATCCAAAAATGGGCAGAAGACCTAAATAGACATTTCTCCAAAGAAGACAAACAGATGGCCAAGAAGCACATGAAAAGCTGCTCAATATCACTAATTATTAGAGAAATGCAAATCAAAACTACAATGAGGTATCACCTCACACCAGCTAGAAGGGGCATCATCAGAAAATCTACAAACAACAAATGCTGGAGAGGGTGTGGAGAAAAGGGAACCCTCTTGCACTGTTGGTGGGAATGTAAGTTGATACAGCCACTATGGAGAACAGTATGGAGGTTCCCTAAAGAACTAAAAATAGAATTACCATATGACCCAGCAATCCCACTACTGGGCATATACCCTGAGAAAACCATAATTCAAAAAGACACATGCACCTCAATGTTCACTGCAGCACTATTTATAATAGCCAGGTCATGGAAGCAACCTAAATGTCCATCGACAGAGGAATGGATAAAGAAGATGTGGTACATATATACAATGGAATGTTACTCAGCCATAAAAAGGAACGAAATTGGGTCATCTGTAGAGATGTGGATGGATCGAGACTGTCATACAGAGTGAAGTAAGTCAGAAAGAGAAAAACAAATATCGTATATTAACGCATATATGTGGAACCTAGAAAAATGGTACAGATGAACTGGTTTGCCGAGCAGAAATTGAGATACAGAGGTAGAGAAAAAAACATATGGACACTAAGGGGGGAAAGCGGCGGGGGCGGGGGCGTGGGGGTGGTGGTATGATGAATTGGGAGTTTGGGAGTGACATGTATATACTGATGTGTATAAAATGGATGACTAATAAGAAAAATAAATAAATAAAAAATAAACATTAAAAAAATATATTGTTCTGCCTAAAAAAAAAAGAAAAAAAGAAAAGAAAAATGGATAAACAACATATGCAAAACATTTTTACTGCCATAACTATTTCAATGCATTCTTCTAAACGAAGAGCCTACAGAGAGAGAAAGCCTTGACATGGGCAAATTTTAGGGCACTATTCCCCTCCAAAAATAAAAGCCATTTAAAACATGAAAGAAAGACAAAAGGACAAAATAATAAATGATGGAGAATGTATACGTGGTTCTAAATATATATCCCCAGCTCAGTACAGCTTATAAGTAACTTGATAAGACAAAAATATCTTACTATCTTCAGAAAGAGTCTATAAAAAGAATCAAGAACAATGAAGTAAAGAAGGAAAATCTATTTCCTTTATATCAGTTCCATCTGGGAGGTGAGGGGCTGGGGACAATGAAGCAAAACTACATTTCTCTTCAAAAGAAACTTCTCTGTTAAGGAACCATAGTGACTGGTTTGCCCTGATTCCTCTCAATTCCCTATCTTCTCCATAACATGAGAACTCCAGCCTTTGCTTCCACCCCTTTTAGATGTTACTAAACCCCCAAGGAAGGCTAAGCTGTAACTGGCTTACTGGTAGAGCAAGAAAAACTCAAAAAGGCAAACGATATTGTTCTGCTTCTAGTCCCATTCTTCATAGTTAGTGATTTCACATTGTGTGGTCTGGAGTCGCAGAGACTTGAGCTGGAATCTTGGCTCCACCATATACTAGATTATACAAATTTCGGTAAGTTTCTTAACTTCTGTGTGCGTCCTACTGCTTCTTCATCTAAAAAATGGGGATAGTAATAGCGCCTCCCTTTCAAGATTAATGAGGACTAAATGAGACATTTAACAAAACATTTAGCACAACATCCGGTTTTAGTAAATTCTCAATAAACATTACCTACCCAATATAACCTGTTGAAATCCAAGATACCCCATGGCCTAGCACAATTATTTTTCCAAACTGATATTACAAAATTGTGACCAGCACTGTAAAGAAGAATTTACTACTAGAACTGAATAGAAAACAGCAGAGCACAATAAGTTAAGTATTGTTCTGAAAATCTTTTTTCAGACTCAGATACACGTTCTTTCTTTCTCTGTCTCCCCCCTCCCCTCAACTGAGCCTCCCACAGTTTTTCTCTGTTGCCTTCACTATGTAGTCTTCAAAAGACTGCACATCTGGCTCTTCTTCAGGGTACAACAGCATTTTGTATAAAACTCTACAACACTTACTACACTCGGCTTGTTTATATGTGTATCTCTCCCATTAAAATGTAAATTCCAACATCACTAATTATTAGAGAAATGCACATCAAAACTACAATGAGGTACCACCTCACACCAGTCACAATGGTCGTCATCAAAAATCTACAAACAATAAATGCTGGCGAGGGTGTGGAGAAAAGGGAACCCTCCTACACTGTTGGTGGGAATGTAAATTGGTGTAGCCCCTACGGAGAACAGCATGGAGGTTCCTTAAAAAACTGAAAATAGAACTACCATAAGACCCAGCAATCCCACTACTAGGTGCATACCCAGAGAAAAATCATAGTTCGAAAAGATACATGCACCCCTATGTTCACTGCAGCACTATTTACAATAGCCAGGTCATGGAAGAAACCTAAATGTCCATCAACAGAGGAATGGATAAAGAAGATGTGGTACATACATACAATGGAATATTACTCAGCCATAAAAAAGAACAAAATAATGCCATTTGCACCAACATGGATGGACCTAGAGACTGTCATACTGAGTGAAGTAAGTCAGACACAGAAAGACAAATATCATATGATATTGCTTATATGTGCAATCTAAAAAGAGGGGTACAAATGAACTTATTTACAAAACAGAAGTAGAGTCACAGATGTAGAAAACAAACTTATGGTTACCAGGGGATTTTGGGGGGGGGGCGGTGGATAAATTGGGAGACTAGGATTGACATAAACACACTACTATATATAAAAAAGATAACTAATAAAAACCTACTGTATAGCACAGGGAACTCTACTCAGTACTTTGTAATGGCCTATATGGGAAAAGAATCTAAAAAAAGAGTGGATAAATGTATATGTATAACTGATTCACTTTGTTGTACACCTGAAACTAACACAACATTGTAAATCAACTATACTCCAATAAAAATTTTTTTTAAAAAGGTAAACTCCAAGGAAACTGCCTTTTATTATCTACTTCTGGTACATGAAAAATACTGCCAGCTCAGTAAATTTTTGTTGAATGAGTGATTAAATCATCAAAATCTAACAGGTATTAAAAACATACAAAACAAAACAAAACAAACAAACAAAAATACAAAACATTTAACCGTTTTCATTTATCATTATCTGAATGGGTTTTATTATTGTATAAACTTTAAATTTACCTATAAGTCACAAAAAAATCAATAAAGTTGGGACTTCCCTGGTGGTCCAGTGGTAAAGAATCCACCTTCCAATGCAGGGGATGCGGGTTCGATCCCTGATCAGGGAACTAAGATCCCACGTGCCACGGGGCAACTAAGCGCTCATGCCACAACTAGAAAGAAGCCTGTGTGCCAAAAGGAAGAGGTCACGTGCCTCAGCGAAGATCCCGCATGCCACAGCTAAGACCCAACACAGCCAAAAAAAAAAAAATAGAATATTAAAAAAAAAAAAAGGAGTAACAGGACTTAAAAAGATCAATACCGTTGTTCTTCCTCCCAAGTGCCTTGTATTCTCCCATCTAGAAATGGTGAAAAATGTTTACTTAAGAAACTGAAATGGGTGGTGTGCATAATGATCTTTGAAAAGTAGAACATCAAAGCATACAGATGTGCTGCACAGCTGAAGTTTTATTTAGGAGACTAGCCATGTTCATGTTTGTTAGGGGCCAATAAAGCTAAGGAAAGTTATTAGGCAGAAAAGCTTGCTTCTTCTATATGACAAACTGTCCAAGGATCCCCTTTCACAGGTACTGCAGGTACCATGAGAACACATCTAAATAACAACACTGGGCAGGTACTTGCTTGACTACTTAATATAGAGGTATATGAAGAACCTTAATATATTCAATATTCATACATTATCACCATCATTTTCAATTCTATTTAAATGTAAGAACCAAAGTTATACAAATTTACCAACTCTTTTATTCCATCACAAAAAGGCAAAATACTGGAAATAAATTCTAAAGAAACACTTTTCATCATGCTTAAGAGATGTCAAAAGTCAACAGTTTACTAAATCAAGGTTACATATAAAACTTGGTTTTACGTTCGTCAAAAAAAAAAGAATAAATGCAAATAAATGTTTGCTCTAAAATGAGGCTCAACTTTTAAAGGTATGGGTTCCTTTATAGTGATCTTCCAAAATATTTGTTTCTAAATCCTTAACAACTTGACTGAAAAACTGGAAGTTTACAATTTATAAGATTATAACTCTCTTGATATAGTAAGCTATATACATGAAACTGTAAGGGGAAAAAAGTGGTATCGCTATTTTAGGACTCAGGCACTTTGCTTCATCCCCCTGGCTAATTACTGCAAATGATAATTTTACCTACTCTAAACTTGTTAAACATCTAAGGAAACAGCTATTTCACAAAAACTTCTTTCCATTTGTCACTTTAAACATATTTTAAGCTATTATGAAACTCTATTTCAAAGTAATTTATTAGGCTCAGACGTTAAGCCAAGTCTTAACAGTTAACATTGATTTACTGAAGGAAGAAAAAAGATAAGCTGTGATAAATACTCTTAAGAAACAAAATTGACAAAAGTTGCAACAAGTTGTTGCTCCTTATTAAAAATTCTTCCCTATATTTGAAATGGTAATTTTAACGACCCTAGTAAGGGAGGCAACACTCACCAGTATGAATCTTCTCATGTCTCTGTAGCAGGTACTTCTGTATGAAACGCATGTCACATTGACTACATTGAAATGGTTTTTCACCTTAAAATAATTTCACATCCACAAATTAGTTACTGGATAAAACACAGTTTATAGTTACTATTTTTGAGGAAAGAGAAATCTTAGAAGCCCAAATTCTGGAAATTCCAAATTATCCACACAAAGTTTTTATACTATTCATTAACAGAATTTTATTTCCTCTCAATTTCCTCCCCAAGATTTAAAAATTCACATTCTCACAACCTCACAAAAATGAGATTAAATCTCATTTATATCTTTCAAGGGAAAAAGAAGTAAATAAATAAAGCAATTTAAAATAGAATTTAAAAATCACAAGGCTAGAAAGGACTCTACAGGTTACCAAGTGTGTCTTAAACATCTCTTCTTTTTATCTGGAGGAAGATCCACCCACCTTGTTCTCCCTGGCTAACCACCACTTTATGCCCTTTCACTTATTTTCTCCAGAACCTTCAGAACTTTCTAAACATCCCCTTTAAAAAAAAATAATCCTGTCTCTTCAAACGTTCCCTCTCTGTTGGAGCCTTTCCTTTCAGTAGTCTACCCTATGTCTCAAATTCTTCACCACCCACTTGTCCTTTAACCCTTATGCTCTGCTTTCTGAAAAGCTACTCATGATCTCCCTGCTATTTATTCTAACGGTTTGTTCTCAGCTCTCTGTCTCTCTCTATCGTCTCAGAAGGTTGTGCTATGGTTGATCGTACCCTCCTTGGAATTCTCTCCTCTTTTGGCTTCTGGGACACTGTATTTTATCAGTTCATCAAATCTACCTTATTACTCTGTCTCCCTCCCCACCCCTTAACTCAACAACGTACATGTCTAGTAATCTTTCCCCAAAGATCTGTGATCAGTCTTTAGTTCTGATCTCCACAACTTCGTGTTCTTATTTTTTATATTTGATTCCCAAATTCATATTTCAAACTCCATCTGGACATCTTACATAGAAAAATAAATGTTGACAGGCTTTTAATACTTCATTCTTTAACTGTTTCTCTAGCTAAAAAGAACACACTAAGCCAGATAAATATCCAATTAAGACTAATTTTGCACATCCATGCTAATTGTTTTCTCATTTAAAGTTTTTCCTGCTTTCCTTCTTACATCCTGGTCTATGAATTCTCTGATTTGAAATGCCAGGTTACCTAAAGTCTTAGAAATGAATGACATTTACAAGAAGATGAAAATAGCAAAGATAATAATTTTAATGGCCATAAGCCCACTTTAATTCAAGAAATACCTGTATGAATGAAGACATGTCTCTGTAAGTGATAGTTCGTTCTAAAGGCAGCATTGCAGTGCTCACAAACGTGAGATTTAGGGGTTTTCAAACCAAGTGATCCATCCTCATTTATTGTAAGGATCTGGTTTAAAAAAAAAAAAAAGGCGAAACAAAAGAAAGAAATTTTTAAAACGTAATACTAATTTATAAAACAGATAATGCCTTTTAATGCAAACAATGGTCACCAGAAATTATGAAATATTTTTTCCTAAATAATCTTGAGAGGGCTATTAGAATAATGTTACCATTCATTTTAAGAAAGTACAATGTGACTCAGTATGGGTAAAAATCACTAATAAAACCTTGGAAGCTGGTTAGGTAAGATCTCAGCACTCTGCCCCCTCCTCTCCAAACCTGATGTCTAGTAGAGTCCCTAAGTGTTCTCTGCTAGGGTGAGTATAGCTTTATTCTCAATTTCAAAATATCACATATGCAGGACAAAAGTCTTGTTTTAGACATGGTGTAAATATCAATCAAATAGCACTGGTTAAATAAATCATGGAAAATGAATACAATTTAATATCATGTGGCTGTAAAATAAAACGAGAAAGCTCTTTATATACTTACATAGAAAGAGCTCGAGGATTTATTCTTAAGTAAGAAAAAAAGCAAGATCCAGAATCTAGTATATAATTTTGCTAATTTTGTATACAAGATAGTACATACAGCAATATATATTTGTTTGCATATGCATAAAAACTATTTGAGAAGCATATACATAAAATGTATATAACCTTGGTTGTCATGGCTGGGGAACTTGGCATATAGGAGATATGGCAAGAGGAAGGTTTTACACTGTACATACTTAAAACATTTTTCTGAACCATACAAACGCTTACCTATTACGTTTTCCTTTTTCTTTTTTCTTAAAGAAGAAAAAAAGAAAACTAAGTTTTTAAGTCATCCTAGAACTGAATTTTGAGTCTGGTTCAGTTTAGGACCTTTAAGGTTATTCTAGGACTACTAAACTATTGTTAAGCATATTCTTTAATAAATGAGAGTGGGTATGGGGAAGGAAGACAGATGACAAAGACATCAACTTCATCTGTCTGTGCTTCTTGTGGTCGAGAATATCTTGGGCCAGGTCTGGACAGTGCCAGAGAGAAGCTCACCTTTGGGCTTCATGTATTCCAGTTTATCAACCATTTGTCCAACATGCAACATTTAAACTGCCTCTCTCACCAGACACGTGGCAGAGTGAAAATAACAAATAATCCCTTTTTTCATTATTGAGGAGAGAAGAAAGATGACAAAATATGATGTGAAGATAAGAAGCAGAGAAAATTAGGAGGTAAGATCAGGAGGAATATGGCAAGTGAGAGGGAAACAGTATTGGAGGTGGGGGCATACAGAGTGGGAGCCAAGAAACTGTGTACCACACAGGGTAGAGAAATCTAGCAAACATCTTAAAAAATACAAAGTCCTGTGGAAACTGATTAGGGCCTGTAAATACACAGCTATGACCCCCTTCCCAAAACCTAGAAAGAGGGAGTAAGTAAAAAGGGCTTTAATTAAAAAAAAAAATTTTTTTTACTTTAAATTCAGGAAGACAATTCAGCCTATACTGTATGTAAATCAATGGTATTTATTATGCAAATTATACAGGGCATGTGGGTTCTGGGCTAACTGCCAATGTGGTCAACAATGCTTCAAAGTCTATGTACCAAAGTCACAGAGGGAAACATTTGGCAGGAGAATGCAAGTGGGTGTCACAGCTTCCTGAAGAGTCAGTGAGAACAGAAAGTTTCATCTCTGGTCAGTCAGTCTAAAATTTTTTCAACCGCTCCAAGTCACAAAATAATATTCAAGTTAACAATGTGTAAAACACATGAACAAAAAAACCACAAAATCTTTTAAAACGTGATTCAAAATATTTCTAACATAAAATAAGTAACAAAAAGATGTTAAACATTTTATATGAAACAGAATAAAAACAAGATAGCATCAGGTATTTTTTCGCATATGTTGATAACAAATAAGAAGATCCAAGTGCCAAAAACATGGCAACTCAATAGCTTTCTGTGGCATAGCAACTGCAAGGAAAGGCTTTGTAAGGAACAAATCCGGCCCAAGTTACTTAATGTGAAACGGATGTAATCCTTGACTGTACAAAGCCCTTTTATGAAGAGTTAAGGAGTTCTAGGTCATTGTTTCCTGGCACTGGAGGTAATGCTGCCTTTCACTGTGGACTCAAGCCTTAATTCAAGGTGGGTTTTATGGATGAAACAGCAAACACTGACTTGTGAATAAGCAGACTGAAAAATCTAGCATATTTATAAGTTCAATGACACAAAAATCAAATTGTTGGACATTTTGTATTTAATTTTATATTAATTTTTTTCTTTTCTTAGGCCGGGGTAACACACATCTTTGTATCGATATAAAAGAAAATTATCTTGCCTCAGAAGAACACCAGTGGCTCTTCCAATTTATAATCTGTTTTAAATATAACCGACAGATTTTGTCTGTTTTATTCACCACTATAACCCCAGTATCCAAACGGTATCATAGTGAAACTCTATAAATGTCTGTTGCTATGGCTGCCTACTACCCATACCAAACATCCTCACAGCTTACCACTCTATTCTTCGTAAAACTTTCTGCAAATTCACTAAGTAGTACCATAGTGAAATGGGTATGTAAAGAACAAAGTTCCTTGGTGGAACAGAAATGGCTCATTAACACAGGTAAAATTATCTTCCTTGGTATAGACTTGGCTTCTTTTCCTGTTCACATCCTTTCCAGATCTTTTAGTAAAATGTGATCTACCAGGTAAGTGGATTTGCCTGAGATTAGCAGGCTTACTTGCTACTAGTACCATAAAATATTTTTGCTTTTCTTTTTCCCCTCAACATATGAACACCATTACAACTGAAGAATTTGAAATTTCCAAGTTTAAACCCTAAGGTGCCTGCTATAATATCTCCACATGATTTGTCTTGACTCCTGTCACTGCTGCTTTTGGAGAAATATGGTACATTATAAAGATCAAGCAACCGGGCTTCATCAAGAGTAAAGAAATTAGTAATAGTCTAAACAATACTCAGCATACTTGATTTTTTTTCTTAACTGTTTCATAAATTTAAAACAGAATTTTTCAGTAGAGTATTTCAATACCAAATGGAACTCCTCAATTAATCTGCTTTCTTAACCTCACAGTCCATTAGCAGATACATTTTTTGTTCTGAGACAAATCTGTTCCCAGCTAGCTATCTATATACATAGCAATGCCTATGTTAAATAATATACCAATTTTCATCCAACGAAGCACTAACCTCTGCCTATTCAATTCAGAGATTTTTGACTCCTCAAGGGTCACTGCCACCAAATAACTGAAACCTGACACCCCTCAGTGAGAAAGTTTTATTTTCTTAAAAGGCAGATGTGATTTTCCCCATTCTATGTATACTATGTACTACTGAAATTGTTAAAGTATGTTTTAAACTAATGATTATAAGTTTTATCATACATTCTTAAATCAATCTAAATCAATTTCTAAACCACCAAAACCCCAAAAACAATTTGGAGGAGACAGTTTAAAATTCTCTCCTATTATGAGCTGCTTTACTGCAACTGAGGGTGGGGAGTGAGATCTAAAATTCCCTTTACTCTCCAAATCCAACCAGAAATGGAAGAACAGTGCAAGCCCAAACACATACAACAAAATCACAAAGTAGCCCATAGCAATAACCACCTAAACATCTTGACCATCCATCCTACTTATCGTTAATATCCCACCCTCACACTGTCACTTTCTTTCATTCTCCATGATTTTTACTGTCTCTCAGCATTTGATTTTACTTATTAACAAATTTCATTTCTAAATGGCAAGCTTTTGCCAGTGCTAGAACATGAAATTCACTATACTATAAGCATGGTATATATAACATGATATCAATAACTGATGTTCAGGAGAATGACCCTGAGCCTTAGAAAAGGTTATTTCTCTCATATTTCCTAAATATCAGGCAAAGAAGTATGTGAATTTTTTAAAAGAAAGATTTACATCCAAATATTTTTTAAAATTAGGGTTTGGTTCTGTGGAAAAATTATTTACCCAGAATACATAATTCCCTGGAGAAATTAGATAAATAAAATACTAATACTTTTTTTTAAAACTAATTTTCTTCTTCGTTTTTCTCTTAAGTACTACTCCGTATTTCCATCCCCAGTCTTACAATCAGTTATTTACCGTAAAGCTACTCCTTCCACAATCAAACTAACATGTAGGAGAAAGATTGACAAATAGCTAGTATATCTATTTCTCTCCTTCTTTCAATTAAATTTTCCTCATTTTAAATCACTCAATTTAGAATCTTTTTGATTCTAAAATCACTAATCTTTTCTGGGAACCGGTGGTGTATAATAAATTGCTGGGAATGGATTCTCTATATAATTCATAATCTATTTGATTTGTGGAATAGGCTCTTCCTTCCTGAGTTCAGCATAACTCTGAAAAATCAATTTCTACTCAGACCACCTACAGTGTTATAACAAAAAACCCAGTTCCTTTCTTCAGTACCTGATAAGAGATCCTGGCACATAACAGGCACTCAACTTATTTGCTGAGAGAATGAAAAAGGAGATACATTTCAGAATAAGGTAATCAAAAAGCACTCTGCTCTATCTCATTCTATTACTGAAGAGTTTGAAAAGACCTATAAAGTATATATAATACTGGATTAAGATAATATTGTTATATTTTACTGAAAAGGATTCTTAGAGTTCATCAATGTTAACTCAACAATCCTCATGAAACGTTTCTGTGGTGGAAAACATTATCACCTAATTCACATAATAGCAAAGTTGGGTGGTAATACCTCATTTATCCAGAAACTTTTACTATTAAGACTTGAGATTCTCAAGCCCCAATGCAGCCAAAAAAAAAAAAAAGTGGTGCTGGGAAAACTGGACAGCTACATGTAAAAGAATGAAATTAGAACACTCCCTAACACCATACACAAAAATAAACTCAAAATGGATTAGAAACCTAAATGTAAGACCAGGCACTATAAAACTTAGAGGAAAACATAGGAAGAACACTCTTTGACATAAATCACAGCAAGATCTTTTTTGATCCACCTCCTAGAGTAATGGAAATAAAAACAAAAATAAACAAATGGGACCTAATGAAACTTAAAAGCTTTTGCAAAGCAAAGGAAACTACAAACAAGACGGAAAGACAACCCTCTGAATGGGAGAAAATATTTGCAAATGAATCAATGGACAAAGGATTAATCTCCAAAATATATAAACAGTTCATGCAGCTCAATATTAAAAAAACAACCCAATCCAAAAATGGGCAGAAGACCTAAACAGACATTTCTCCAAAGAAGACATACAGATGGCCAAGAAGCACATGAAAAGCTGCTCAACATCACTAATTATTAGAGAAATGCAAATCAAAACTACAATGAGGTATCACCTCACACCAGTTAGAATGGGCATCATCAGAAAATCTACAAACAACAAATGCTGGAGAGGATGTGGAGAAAAGGGAACCCTCTTGCACTGTTGGTGGGAATGTAAGTTGATACAGCCACTATGGAGAACAGTATGGAGGTTCCTTAAAGAACTAAAAATAGAACTACCATATGACCCAGCAATCCCACTACTGGGCATATACCCTGAGAAAACCATAATTCAAAAAGACACATGCACCTCAATGTTCACTGCAGCACTATTTATAATAGCCAGGTCATGGAAGCAACCTAAATGTCCATCGACAGAGGAATGGATAAAGAAGATGTGGTACATATATACAATGGAATGTTACTCAGCCATAAAAAGGAACGAAATTGGGTCATCTGTAGAGATGTGGATGGATCGAGACTGTCATACAGAGTGAAGTAAGTCAGAAAGAGAAAAACAAATATCGTATATTAACGCATATATGTGGAACCTAGAAAAATGGTACAGATGAACCAGTTTGCAGGGCAGAAATAGAGACACAGAAGTAGAGAACAAACGTATGGACACCAAAGGGGGAAAGCGGCAGGGGGGTGGGTGGGGGGGTGGTGTGCTGAATTGGGCGATTGGGATTGACATGTATACACTGATGTGTATAAAACTGATGACTAATAAGGACCTGCTGTATAAAAAAATAAATAAAATAAAATTCAAAAAAAACAAAAAACAGTACTCAGAGTTGTTGTGAGGATTAAATGAGTTAATGATATCAAGTGTTTAGAACAGTGCCTGGCACATACTAGTGTGTATAAGAGCACTATAAAAATAGTTGTTATTATTATCAAGTTTGGAAAACAAGAAAAGCTGAGAGCAACCTTTTTAGTATGTAAAGAATGTTAAAAGAGAATGAACCAGAGTAGTAGGAAAGCAATTTCATTTCTTACAATAGTGTTAAATATGGTGGAAGGGTAGACTATTTTATGTGAGGTTTTGCAAAGAACAATAAAAATAGGGTGAAAATTGACCTCGCCAAGTACTGCAGGGACATGACATTAAAGTCAGGACAATAAATTCAACAAAAAAAGACTAGGTGATCTTTAAAAAAAAAAACAAACACGTAAATCACAATCACCCTGGACTCTTTTAGTATAAATGGAAATCCCCTGAATTAGAATCTCCGGGGATGGGGCCTGCGTATTTATAACTGGAAAAGCCCTCTGGGTGATCTAATGCAGAGCCATGAGAACCACCAACACGAACGCACTGAGACTGAATTAAGTCTACTAAAACTTTTCATACATTTCTAATAACTTTAGTTCTCTGTAGTCCTAATCCACAACAAAACAAAAAAAGAGTCAAAGGGGCAATGGAAGGTGATGTTAAGTGGCCACATAGGTATAGCAATGTAAAAATGAATAGTATATCATTAAGGAATGAGACAGTGAAGCAATTATAAGCAGTCAAAAAACTCTTAAAGTCTAGCAGTCAGGAGTTTTCAGGATGAGGGGAAAAAAGCCCTAACATCTCAGTCTTCCCAGAGGGCTTCACTATGATACGTATGATTTTTTTTTTTAATGTTTACAACATCAACCCCAGAGCATTAAAAGCTGAATTATGTTCAAATGCACTATGTTTTAAAAGAAAACAACATATTAAGGATTTCCAACAAAGTGGTTAAAATAAAATTAAATTTAAACATTTAAAAGGGACAAGTTTTTATTATATAGAAAATTTGCTTTCATAAAACAACTTATTCCATGACAGTATCAAATAACTTGATCAAGATAACATTCCCTAGCTTGATTACCCTCTTCTTCAGACATGCTGCCAAACGTATTTTGGCAATTTTCAAGTATCAAATCTACCTTAAGATGACTAAGCTTTGCCATATGATAAAGGCTCAGGAAGCAACTACTGCTTAAAATTCATGGCAGCTAAAAATGACATAATATTACAGTATTTCTCACCACAAAGCTTAGTTGGAAGGGAGCCAGGTCTACATGGATGTGTAAGCTCTAATATTTTTACTAAAAGTCCATAAGATAACTTCAGTGATACTTCCTGTACGGATCCCCAATCTAACATGACACAATGGTAACATATACTCAAATATTAGTAATGGCAAAATCCAAGATTTGGGAAAAGTGTTGGCAGAGAGTGGAGTCCTCTAAGCATAACACATTACAATTATTTGAGAAACTTAAAGCTGTTTTTAAGGAATTTAAAACAAGCAACACATTGATTTATAAACATGAGATAAGGTTTTCTTTCTCTTCACACAGAAAGGGGAGAGTTACTTTAATGAAAAATCAAAAGCGTGAATGTTTAAACACATGTTCAAAGTTCTGAGACTCCAGACACAAAACCACTCATCTGGACATTGCAAGACCAGTGTTAAAAACAGACCACAACCATTCTCTGTCCTATTACATGTAACAGGTCAGGACAATCTAAAAATAATTGTTTTTGTTATTCTCACATCCATGTCTGCCATATATTATTTCCAGTCATTTCAGCCTCCTAAGAACGCTCTAAAAAGACTGCCCTAAACATTTTCTTATATACAGTATACTCAGAATAGGCCAAATCTTTCATCTAGCAACTACATAGATATATATATAAATATTTAAATAATGTCCTTAGAAATATTTTGATAATACATTATAAATGAATTTATCTCAAATTAGACAAGCAAAAATGGCTTAAACTCTGTAAAAATCTGATCTGTACTACCTAGAACATATAAAGATTCCAAATAACACCTTACTAGAAGATAATAATCTGAGTTTTAGTCAGAATTTCAGAATTATACTCAAGAATAGTTCAGAAAAACATGGCAATAAAACATCAAGGAAAATGTACAACTTACATATATTATGTTATTTTTAAAGACTTGATACATATATTATGTTATTTTTAAAGACTTGAAATAGATTCCCCATAGATCAGCAATGAACCCAAAGTAACATAATCACTATCTCAATTTTAGAAATTAATTTTTTCCTCAAAGAACTTGATGTATTCATTAATGTAAAATTTTAAAAGTATCATATATCACTGAGAAAAACATTAACCCTAAGAAAAGAAAGGGAAGAAAGGAAGGGGGATAAAGGGATTGCACAAAACATGAAATATAAAATGTCAATAATTATGGGGAAAAAACACAAGTTTTAGTATGACCAATAACCAAAGAAATTAAAATTTAAACTATAATGAGACACCCATCTTAAGCTACAAAAAAAACAAAGTTTCATACTCAAGGCTGGTGAGAGTATGGACAGACACACCTTAGGTCTACTGCAGGTAGCAGTGTAACTGATACAACATTTCTGGAAGGAGTAACATTATCAAGAAACTTTACTTATTTTGCTTGCTTGCTTGTTTATGTACTCATTTATTTTTAAAGAAACCTTTTTAAAAGTTCACGCCCTTTCATTTAGTAGTACACGAAGATCCATACACAAATATTTCAAGAGCAGCATGATTTAAAATGAAGGCAAAGAGAAAACAACTTTCCAACAACAGAGCAATCACTGAATATAATGTGATATATTAAAAAATAATACATTCATTATGCACGTAATAAAATCTTTATAAAAATCTTTAATAACTTTAAAAATAGGTTACATACTCTTTAAGTTACAAATCAGGAAATTCAGACAATCTACACAAATTTGAAAACAGAAAGGGAATATGGCAGAAAATTAAGGTATTCATCTCTAGGAAATGTAACTATGGGTTATTTTAGTCTCTATATTTTTCAAACAGTAGCCACGCTTATATATCCCAAAAGCAGTGGTATGTTGGTAAATGTTTAACAACAGTTTAAGGAGTCAGTGGGCTGCGTTGCTAACTTCCATGGTGTAAATATTCTCACCATGCCTAATTTCAAGCTACCAATGGTTTTAGCACCAGCTTGCAAAACTCCTGAAAACTCAGCAATCAGCTCTGGCAAGCCAGTACAAACTGGGTTCAGCACACCCAAAGTATACAAAATATACAAATAATGATGATGATTATGATTTAAATCACAAATACAAAAACAAGTAGCCCTCAAAATAAAAAGGTCATGTTATACAATCTTTTTTAAAAAGCCTTCTTGACTATAGGAGGGAAGAAAACAAAAGATGAAAAATAACTATAAAGAAATAAATAATACTATACAGAGTTCAGAGACTTCCCCAGAATACCAAAATGCTACATATAGTCAACTACTACTGTACTAAAAAGGAAAAAAGGCAGGCAATTCCTAATAGTATTTATGGGTCACTTGTTTATTAATCCATTCATTCACCCACAGTATTTATTGAGAGTCCCTTAGGCCTACTATTCCAGGCTCTTGGGATATAGCTGTGAATAAAGTTAGTCCCTGCCCTCGTGGAGCTTACATTCTATTCTAGCACAGTTACCACACAACCTTTTCCTAATGAGTAATCAATACTGAATTTTCCTGAAACCATATATTAAAATAAGTAAAACTAATATGAATGAGAAGCAAGGGCACTGCATACCATCTGTTAGTTGTTAAAGAAAAGAGAGACATGGGGTAAGAAAAGTTTGTTTTCAAAAAAAAAACAAAAACAAAAAAAAACACGGTGAAAGGGAAGTGGAAAAATTTAAAGCAGTGGCCCCCCACCTCCATTCAGGCAAGCATCTCTTCCTTTCTCCTGGTGAAGCTGATGCAACATTCCAACTTTACTAAGTCACATGAGACTTTTATGTTGCCTATGGTCCAGCCAGATTCCGGCCAATAAGATTAAGCAATTGTATGGGAGTAATATGTTAGGAACCACCACCTTAAAATATTCTCTTACTTTTGCAGGAGAACGTTGTTTCCGTTTCTTCTTTTTCTGTAAGTCTACTGGCTCTCTGATTTGTTTTTTGTCTCTCATCAGTTGCTCAGATACATCAGTAAAAGTAATTTCCTGCTTTACACTTATCTGTTAAAAAAAAAAAAGCCAATTTTAGAAATAAACAAAAAGTCTATTGTGACAAAAAGCCATTGCATGCTTAATCCTCTGCTAAACCTACCTACAGGTGCTCCCAAAATGATTATTTGTGTGTGCAAGTAAAGAGTGTGTTGAAGAATTCATTAATATGTAATTGATATATAAGAATCAACAGTATATAAATTGAGGGAATAAACTAGGATTTTACAAAAATTTATCTGGAAAGAAAAAGATTAAAATGTCCTGGGAAAAGATAATAAGACCTAGCAGAATAAAGGAGAAGTGAGGACACAATTCCACTCCCACATTTAAGGAAACTGATGTTAAAGTTAAAGGCACAAAAAAAGGTTAAATTCCAAAATCAATAAAATACTGGGGGATAAAAGGGGTATCCAGACTTCCATGATGGGTTTCTCTCAATTTACAAAACATCACAAAAACAACACAAAATTCTAAAAGGTAATCTCATCAAAAAAGGAATGATAAACTAACAATGAAATCTAATTATCTTTAAGTTCAATGTTTTTGGCAATATCTTAGCCAGTATTTTCCTGGCCTCTAACAAACCATCACCAAATGTGTGTTTATAGAACTGCATATGGTTTTAGGCCCCTGCTATGTACAAGACACAATTCTAGCTACATGATAACAAGAAATGTTAAGATGTCAACAATGTTATCTCATCTTTAGATCTCAGTTCTCACAGATGTGAAGAGTTGCGTGTCCTAAAAAATAATATGGGGACTTCCCTGGTGGCACAGTGGTTAAGAATCCGTCTCCCAATGCAGGGGATGTGGGTTCAATCCCTGGTCAGGGAACTAGATCCCACATGCATGTCGCAACTAAGAGTTCGCATGCCACAACTAAGGAGCACACATGTCGCAACTAAGGAGCCCACGAGCAGCAACTAAGACCTGACAGAACCAAAAATAAAAAAAAATTTTTAATTTAAAAAATATATGGAGAAAAAAAAAAAAAAAAAAAAAATATATGGAGGTTCTATGATCACTAATGGTAGCATCAATTCTCATCAGAATTGATGGTGCACAGTCATCCTGCTGTGCTACATTTTCAACCTATCCTTGAAATGAAAACACAAGTATCTTAAAACTAAGAAACTTACAACTCAACAAGCTCTGAAATACATTAAAAGTCCCTGACTCTTCGACCATGTGAGGACACAACGAGAAGTCTGCACCCTGGAAGGGGACCCTCACCCGAACATACTTGCACCCTGATCACAGACTTCCAGCCTCCAGAACAGTGAGAAATAAATTTCTGTTGTTTATAAGCTTTCAAAAAAATCTTGATAATAGTCCAGGAAACACAATGTGCTAATGGCTAAGTTTTCAAAAAATACACTTAAAAAGGGGGTGCAAAAGGTTATAAACATCTTACATACTCATAGTGTAAAGCTGGAAGACAGAGCTGTGCAGAGGGGTTCATGAGGGAAATACAACATAAGCCAGGAATTTCAAACTAACCAAATAAAGAACTGGAAGTTTTCAAAAATTCCTGAAATGTGGGGGGCGTGAGAATTGCAAATCAAGGAGAACCTAGGCATAAAAATATGACTGTAAATGATTATTTAGCTAATAATTCTTTCTATCAGGTTAGAGAATCGTACTAATGACCATTCTTATGGCTTCTTTTGGTGTAATTATTTGAAACATAAAATAGAATGGTAAGGTCACCTCCAACAAGGCTTTGGAATACACACGTTACCATCTTTGAAGCGATGTTTACTGAAATACAACTATTGAAGCTGGGTATGAGACAAGGAGAAATGACAACAGACTAAGCAGCTGCTGAACTGCTCTGTCTTATGTTGCAGCAAAAAGTAGTTCCAACATTTGTCAACTTATAAATTACAGAGAAACCATGAAAATATAGCATGCAGCAGTAAGAAAGAGACGGGGACTTCCTTGGTGGCACAGTGGTTAAGAACCCGCCTGCCAACGCAGGGGACACGGGTTTGAGCCCTGGTCCGGGAAGATCCCACATGCCACGGAGCAACTAAGCCTGTGCGCCACAACTACTGAGCCTGCGCTCAGAGCCAGCGAGCCACAGCTACTGAGCCCACGTGTCACAACTACTGAAGCCCGTGCGCCTAAAGCCCGTGCTCCGCAGCAAGAGAAGCCACCACAATGAAAAGCCCGTGCACCACAACAAAAAGTAGCCCTTGCTCGCCACAACTAGAGAGAGCCTGTGCACAGCAACGAAGACCCAATGCAGCCATAAATTAACTAATTAATTTAAAAAAAAAGAGACGAACTTTTTTTCAGCAAAAGTGTCGAGCAGAGTGTAAGACAGATTCACAAATAAGTTCTTCAATAAGCAGCTATTCACAAACAAAGGAAGAACCTTTATGTGCAAACAGTGAAAAATATTAATTTATATATCTGAACCTTTTACCTATTTTCACATATATGGAAAGTGATCATATTGGTACTAGCATTGGCAAATATAAGGTACACTTTTAACATTATGAAAGCACAGACCAAATCCCAGAAGTATCAATGAATCAAAGCATTGTGAATACCAATAGGCACATAGCAAGTTACATTTTTAGAATAGTCCAACAGGCTTATCACTCATAAATGGAATAAAGTAATCTCTACATATAACACAACCACACACTAAAGTATATGGTCCAGCCTAAGGTGCTTAGAAAGGATGTTGGTAAATCCATAAACATAAAGAGATGGGTATGAAAATGACAAGGCAACTAGAAAGAATGAGGTGCAAAAAGTCTGGGAAAATGAATCTTCTTTGGCCCAAGAAAGACTACAATAATCTATAAAAACATGTAAACTGCTTAAGCATGATAAAAGAGACAACAATTCATCTATAAGTTCCCTACTATTTCCTTGAGAACTATCTTTAAAAGAAAATCAAGTACTCAGTGTTACTTTTCACCTAAAATAAACCAAAGTATAATTAATCAAAGCAGGCATCTGCAGATGTGTGATAGTTGAAAAGACAGGTTTGCTGGATTTTTGAAACACATTCATTGGAACATCAAGAAAATCAATAGGTTAGGAAGTATGTCAGATTAAAAAACAAAACCAAGAAAAACCTCTGGCTTCTTCCCCATAGCTTAATCTTTACCATTTCACCTAGTCCCATGTACAACCTCCTGCCTACATTTGAGAGCCTGAATTTCAATGCTTTTCTCACTACCAAACCAGAAATAGCATCAATACTGTCAATCACCCTACTCATACTTCTCTCATAAGATTTGACTAAACCCAGACGCTTCTCCACCTGAAGCTGTAAGACCCCTGCTGATCAAAGCTCCCTCTGGATCTCCACTTTGAGACTGGGGAAGCCATCAGGCATGACTCCCATGTCCTATCTACCTTGTATATTCATCTAACTTCTTCCCCAACATCCTATCAAGAGGCAGAGCCCATGCTTCCTCATCCCTTGCCACTGCCCAAGCTGGTTCATTCTTGCTAGTTCTAATATATATCTCTTAATTATACTGAGGTATTCCTCATTTTTTATCACTCTCTCTTTATTCTCCCAACTTTAAACATAAAGAGGCCTCTCTATATTGAAAAAATCTTTCCCTTGATTCTAATCACTAGTAAATCATGCCCAGCATCCAGAATGACTCCTTCTTTTTCAGGACTTATTTCATGTCTTTTATACTTTACTATTTCATGTACCTGTATCTTATCTTGGTATCTGAAAATAAGATAGTCTTCTTTTGTATTTCTCATAACAGCTTTCACTCACATATTCATTCAACAGCTATTAAGTACCTGCTACATGCTAAATTCAGTCAGTCTAAAGTAATACAATGGAAGCTTTAAATTTACTGAGATTCTAATATGTACAGAGCAAAATACTAGATACTGAGAACACATTCTATGACAAGGTCTCCTTTCCAAAGGTCTTAAAACGCAGATGGGAAGTTTTGATGCCTTAAAAAAAAAAAAAACTAGTAACACTAATAAACTAATAAAATGGCACATATTCGGCTCAATCTAAATGAATGATACAGGGAATAAGGGCAGGAACCAAATGGAGAAATTCATGAGATCTGAAATAACTGCAACTATATCTATCCCCCTTTAATTTTTTTCTTCCAAACATGCTACTCTTCCCAACAACTTTCTTCCACACTCAATAATGTTATTAAGCAATGTAACAAATTTAAACATACTTAAATAATGTTGCCAGACATAGTATGTGATGAACATTTCATGTCATTTGCAAACTTTGGTCTACCCCTAACTCGCAAACAAGGTGACCCCTTACAATCATTTTGGACTCTTCTTTCGCTTCATTCTCAATATCCTACGTCCATATGCATTTCATTCCAATTAACCTTATCAACCTTGATCCTTTAGGGCATTATCATCTACCAATGTATTCCTTCACAAATAAATTAATATAAAACTGTTTTCTTGCCATTTCCCCAATGAGGTAATCTACAATAGCTCCTTGTTGCCCATAATATCAATTATACTCTCCCCAGCTCAGCTTTCAAGATTCTACACGATCTACTTTACAGAAAAGACCTAGGTCACTTGGCAGAAGTATCTGTTCTTACCATCTCCCCATTTCTGGAGCCATATGTTCCTTTCAATTTTCAATTTCTCTTTTAGGTATTCTCATTCATCTTCCCACCCCTGTTTAAGAAAAAAGAAAGCATCTTGTGCTTTCCTCTATACTCTGTGCTACTGATTCCACTACCACCCATCTCTAAAGCTCTGCAGCTTCACTGCCTCTCTAAAATAATCTCCCTTACTTCACCAACTACTTCTCTGCCTAAAAGCACGCTTAAATTTACCCTATAAATTCTTGTGGGGCAAAATATTTCCAGCAACTTCCTTCCTCTTATGGCCAAACTTTTCAAAAGAATAATCTGTAGTAAGCATATAGGCAAAATAACTGCCACCAAACTTAGAGAAATGGTTATTCTGAGAGTAAAAACAGTATGTAGTCATATAAGAAGAATGTGTAACTATGGCTAGAAGGAAATTGTTCCAAAATACTGCCTAGGAAACAAATTGAATCAAAGTGACCACAAGTACTACAAGTGTTTAAATGTAAAAAGAAAGATATAAAACAATTAACTGTACTGCAAATACACTGCCTAAATAATGTAGCAATATTTAGAAATATTCATGGAGTCCAGAAAAAGACAAATTTAACACCAAGAATATACCTCTGTGTGTATGCATGTGTGTGTTTATTTCCAGGATGGTTTTGGAAAGAACAGTTAGATATAACCAGTCAACAGGAAGATTTCTAATTCCAAGCTCACCAAGCCACACAATAGGGCCGGGAAGAAAAGCAGCACATTGATGGAGAGGCCTTTATGTGAATCATGAACCATAACCCTCCCTTTCTGCCTGACCCGACTGCATGCAAACTTCTGAAAGGAGCTACGTTTGTCAGGGTTTGACAAAGTCCATAACTATCTTTTGCTTTTGAAAAGGTTCAGGGACCCACAGTTCACAACAAACATTCTAGTGTACTTCTCTATAATATTTCTCATTATAAATTTGCATTTTGGTTGCTATATCAGCATCTTACAATTTAGATAACTATAAGATGAAGTGGAAGAAGTGATCAAATCAAGTTATCTTACCTGAAACAGTGCTGACCACCCCCATCCTACCCAGAAATTCTATTCTTTTAACTTCTATAGCATCATGGTTTAAGTTCTTTGCTGTTTCTCACACAAGTTCTTCTGCATCCATCCTTCTACTATATATGTACCTTTATTTTGTAAGAGTTTTAGTACACCTCTATCAGTGGCTCTCAAAGTTTGGTCCAGGGACTTCTGAAGATCCCTGACACCCTTTCCAGTGGGGTGCTCCATGAGGTCAAAAATACTTTCATTATAATACCTATTTTTTTTTCACTCTCCTCTTATGAGTATATAGCGGCATTTCCTAGAAGCTAGCTAACATGTGATGTCACCAGAGACTAAATGTATTAGCAAATATGAGATAAGCCAGACAGTAAACAGATCTGTAAAATTGTAAAACAAATTCTCACAAAATTTTTTATTTATAAACAGGGTTATATTTCATTAAAAATATGCTATATGTTAACATGTAATGGGATTTGTTACTGATAAATTAATAAATAAAATTTTAAATTTCTCAGTTTTAATTTCTAAAATGGTAAATATTGATATATATAACCAACAGAAGCAAGAGCTGTTAAGAGTCCTCAATATTTTTAAGAATAAAGGGGTCCCCAAGACCAGAAATTTTGAGAACCACTGAGCTAGATACATCTTAACTATATTTTGCATTCCCTCCCTTTTCTCCATTCAATTTCTTTCAATACAAGTGTCTGGGCCCAACCAACATAAAGAAATTAGTATAGACGTGTGTGCATGTGTGAGTTAGTAGACACACACATACTGCCTAGCTCTGTCGGCTGAGATCACTAAGAAGCAATGAAATCCAACACACCTAGCATCCAAAACTTAGTTTCTAAATACCATTATCCAAACAAAAGGAAATGGAGCTCCTTGGAGAAGCAACTGATTTCAAAGCTGGGCAAGGAAAACTATACGATGACCTTGGAACATCTTGTGGTGCCAGAAACTAGAGTACATGTCAAAAGGACACAAAGGTCTGTCTGAAAGAGCTCCTAATAGCCAAAGCTGAAACAACTTGAGAAAAAAAATAAATGACAGTACCAGATTATAACTCAAAGAATAAGGCAATATCCATTCTGATATAAATGGAAATAATTTTTTTAAATGGAGAGAAGGGACAGCTACAATTAACATAAATATAGAAGCAATGAGGAAAATACAAATTCACATTTAGGCAAACACTACATTAATAACTACAACTGGCAGGATCCACCAATGGATGCTTAAATAGGTAGGAAAAAACTTCAGTAGAAATAGGATATTTAAGCAGATTCAAACTACTTCCTACAAGATATTTGCCAATTACAAAGAAGAAAAAAGTGACTTTAAGGGAAAAACTGGCAGATATGACGTTAACAAAGTATTGAGAGTGTAATATCACCTGTAATAAGACATATCTCCACATTTTATACTCCCTGATATGATACACTGAGAAGAGCACAACATTTCTGTGGAATATGTCGAAAAATGAAAGCTTCAATCTAATCATAAGAAAACATCAGGCAGGGACTTCCCTGGTGGTCCAGTGCCTAAGACTCCGCACTCCCAATGCAGGGGGCCCGGGCTCGATTCCAGGTCAGGGAACTAGATCTGCATGCCACAACTAAGAGTTCACATGCCACAACTGAAGATCCCGCATGCTGCAACTAAGACCCAGCACAGCCAAATAAATAAATAAATATTTTAAAAAGAGAAAAAAAAAGAAAGAAAACATCAGGCAGATGCAAATTAAGAGACATTCTACAAATAACTAACCAATATTCATCAACTATCAAGGTCATAAAAGATAAGGAAAGACTGAACAACTGTCATGGAATGATGGAGACTCAAGAAGATACAACTAAATACAACGTGGAATCCTGAACTGAATCCTGGAACAGAAAAGGGATATTAGGGGAAAAACAGATGAAATTCAACTAAGGTCGTAGTTTATTTAATAGTATTTTACCAACATTAAGTTCCTGGTTTTGATAACTGTACTATGGTTTCATAAGCTTTGATATTAGAGGAAGCTTGGGTGATGAGTTTATGTGAACTCGGTACTACTTCTGCAACTTTGTCATAAATCTAAAATTATTTCATAATAAGTTTTAAAAAACTATTCTATAATTTTTCTAAACTAAAAATAGAGTTGCCACATGATCCTGCAATCCCACTCCTGGGCATATATCCGAAGAAAACTATAATTCGAAAAAATATATGCACCCCAATGTTCATAACAGCACTATGTACAATGGCCAAGACATGGAAGCAACCTAAATGTCCATCGACAGATGAATGGATGAAGAAGATGTGGTACATATACACAATGGAATACTACTCAGCCATAAAAAAAGAATAAAATAATGCCATTTGCAGCAACATGGATGGACCTAGAGAATATCATACTAAGTGAAGTAAGTCAGAAAGAGAAAGACAAATATCATATGATATCACTTATATGTGGAATCTAAAATATGACACAAATGAACTTATTTACAAAACAGACTCAGAGACATAGAAAACAAACTTATGGTTACCAAAGGGGAAAGGGAGCGGAGGAGGGATAAATCAGGACTTTTGGATTGGCAGATACAAACTACTATATATAAAATAAACAACAAGATCCTACTGTATAGCACAGGGAAAAGAATATAGAAAAGAATGTGAAAGAGAATATGTACATATCTATACACACACACACATATATACATATATATGTATAACTGAAGCACTTTGCTTTAAACCAGAAACTAACACAACATTGTAAATCAACTACTCTTCAATTTAAAAAAACCCCAGCATTTATATGGTGTTCTACAAATTTGTGATTCCTCCTCAGCATAGTAACTAAGATTTATCTGACATTTACTATGTGCCAGGCACTGTCCTAGGTATAAGGATACAATGGTTGGGCATGCAGAGAGGGAGCGGGGTGCTCGTGGTCTCTATCCTGTATAATCTATTGCATTTAATCCTACAGTAAGAGTATGAGGTTAGCATTTTCATCCTATTTTACAAATAAGAAAACTAAGGCTAAGAAAGGTTATTTGTCTAAGGGAAACAAAAATTTACACCCAAGTCTTCCAAATCCAGCAACAGAGATCCTACTTATTGTAATCTGTGAATTATTTTTTATCCTCATGTTACCAATAAAGAAATTAAAACTTCACAGAGGTAAGTGTCTTACCCAAGCTATTGGATTTCAACCCTAGGACTTAAACCACTATTTTGTATCTCTTAATCTGGTGTTACTTCCATTACTATTGGGTTGGCCGAAAAGTTCCTTCAGTTTTTAAGTGAAAATAAAAGACACATTTTTCATTTTCACCAAGGACTTTATTGAACAACGTATTCACTGTTTTGTTCCACTACCTTCTGCCATTTTTCAGGCAACTTCATAATTCCATGTTCCCAAAACTTTTTATCTTTTTGAGCAAAGAACTGTTCCAGGTGCCTTTTACAGTCTTCCAAGAAATTGAAATTTTTTCCATTAAGAGAATTTTTATTTATTTATTTATTTATTTATGTCTGTGTTGGGTCTTCGTTTCTGTGTGAGGGCTTTCTCTAGTTGTGGCAAGCGGGGGCCACTCTTCATCGCGGTGCGCGGGCCTCTCACTATCGCGGCCTCTCTTGTTGCGGAGCACAGGCTCCAGACGCGCAGGCTCAGTAGTTGTGGCTCACGGGCCTAGTTGCTCCGCGGCATGTGGGATCTTCCCAGACCAGGGCTCAAACCCGTGTCCCCTGCATTGGCAGGCAGACTCTCAACCACTGCGCCACCAGGGAAGCCCCCATTAAGAGAATTTTGTAAAGACCGAAATAAATGAAAATCTGAAGGTGCAATGTCTGGTGAATATGGCGGATGAATCAGAACTTCCCAGCCAAGCTGTAACAGTTTTTGCCTGGTCATCAAAGAAACATGCAGTCTTGCATTAACCTGATGGAAGATAATGCGTTTTCTGTTGACTAATTCTGGACGCTTTTCGATGAGTGCTGCTTTCAGTTGGTCTAACTGGGAGCAGTACTTGTTGGAATGAATCGCTTGGTTTTCCGGAAGGAGCTCATAATAGAGGACTCCTTTCCAATCCCATCATATACACAACCTCACCTTCTTTGGATGAAGACCGGCCTTTGGTGTGGTTGGTGGTGGTTCATTTTGCTTGCCCCACAATCTCTTCCGTTCCACATTATTGTACAGTACCCACTTTTCATCGCCCATCACAATTTGTTTTTAAAACGGAACGTTTTCATTACGTTTAAGTAGAGAATCGTGGGACTTCCCTGGTGGCGCAGTGGTTAAGAATCTGCCTGCCATATGTATAGCTGATTCACTTTGTTATAAAGCAGAAACTAACACACCACTGTAAAGCAATTATACTCCAATAAAGATGTTAAAAAAAAAAAAAAAAAAGAATCCGCCTGCCAATGCAGGGGACATGAGTTCAATCCCTGGTCCAGGAAGATTCCACACACCTTGGAGCAACTAGGCCCGTGACAACTACTGAGCCTGTGCTCTAGAACCCGAGAGCCACAACTACTGAGCCCGTGTGCCACTACTACTGAAGCCTGCACGCCTAGAGCCCGTGTTCTGCAACGAGAAGCCACCGCAATGAGAAGCCCGCGTACCACAACAAAGAGTAGCCCCCGCTCACCACAACTAGAGAAAGCCCACCCGCAGCAACAAAGACCCAACACAGCCAAAAATAAATTAGTTAATTTTTAAAAAATGCTTCCAAAAAAAAGTAGAGAGTCGCATGCGGAAATACAGTCAAGAAGGTTTTTTTCACTTAACTTATGTGGAACCCAAATATCAAAGCGATTAACATAGTCAAGCTGGTGCAAATGATTTTCAAAGCTTAATTTGGATATATTGAGTATGTCGGCTATCTCTCTCGTGGTATAACACTGATTGTTTTCAATTAATGTCTTGATGTGATCACTATCAACTTCAACTGGTCTACCCGACTGAGAAGCATCGTCCAGGGAGAAATCTCCAGGAAACTTCGCAAACCACTTTTGACATGTTCAATCAGTCACAGCACCTTCTCCATTTGCATTTCAGTTGGGTTTTTACCTTTCTTGAAATAATAAAGCATAATACACCGAAAATGTTGCTTTTTTTCTTCCATCTTCAATATTAAAATGGCTACAAAAAAATTCACCAATTTTGATATTTTTTTTTAAATGCATACTGATATGACAGCTGTCACAATATAATCAAACAAAATTGTTTCGAATGAAGTTAAAGACAACTTAGTGCTACTAGAGCCATCTTACGGAAAAAACTGAACGAACCTTTTGGCCAACCCAATATAACTGCTTCTTAAAAATCTAAATTAATCAAACTTATTTAAAATGATTTTTACACAAACATATTTCATTTTCCCTTATATAAACTATAGTTAGGTTGCTGCCAGAATGTGGAAAGAACTTCTAGTGGTTCAAGAGAAAGGAAATAATTTTAAAAAAACCAAAGTGGACAAAATGTCAACAATATTTATTGAAGCGTAAGACTTGAGTTTCAATCCCTTCTCTTCCAATTATTATTGGGTAAACTTGGCTTCCATAAGTAGTATGGAAAAATTTAAAAAAGCAAAGGTTGGGAGTTAAAAGAAATACAATCTAATCCCAAAGAGTAATACTAGCAATGTGAGGCTAAACAACTAAAATTTAATCATTTGGAACTTTCTTCACCTATAAATGGAGGGAATACTCCTCACAGAATTTCTGTAGAGTTAAAAGAGATTATACATGTAAAGTATCAACTATAGTACATAGCAATATATAGTTGATTTTTTGATGTTACTGATTATCACAATCATTTCCTCATCTGTTTATTAGTGGTAGTAATAATATCCAGCTTCTACACATCAGACAATCAAATGAGATTACATAAAAAGCACCCTCAAAACCTTCAAGTTCTAAATAAATATCTACGGTTATTAATTATTATTACACAATTGCAGATGTGTAATTGCTTAGATACATAGAAGATTACCAATTTATACAGAGCATCTCCACTTAGACATCCTATTATCTAAAACTCAATACTGCTAAAAATAAAACCTTTTTTCACATCAGAACCTCCTTCCAAACTCCCTGCCTTTCTTTTCTTCCCTGTGCCTTTCAATACGCTATATTATATCCCAGTCTCCCATCTGAAGACATCTTTTAATTTTCTTCTCCACTCCCAACCCAAGACCAAGTCCAGTTGTTTTCCCTTTTTCTCAATATCACGTACAAATCTGGAAATTATATTTCACATTTCCTACTCCAGATCATTTAAAAAGACATTAAATTGGGACTCTCATACACTACTAGAGGGAGAATAAACTGATCAACATTTGTGGACTATAAATTGGCCAGTATATAATCAAGAGTCTTAAGAAATCTATACTGAAGAAATAATCTCACATGACAACAATGCCTACATGTAACATCACAATATTATTTATGATCATAAATAAAGTGCGAACAGTCTAATACCCAGTAAAGAAAGAGTGAGATAAATTACAATACAGCTATATGACATACAGTAATTAGAAATCTTACTTTTGAATAATATTGACATAGTGAGATGCTCATGGTTTAAGGTTAAATGATAAATATAGATAAATATGTTGATAAATATATTTTTACAATTTTACACAAACACAAATACATATGCAGCACATTTTACATAAACACAACATATGCAGAAAAACAAACAAAAAAAGGAAACACTAAAATACTAACAACAAAATGTTAGTGATTATCCTAGAGTAGTGAGATTACAGCAATTTTTATTATCTTCTTTATAGTTTTTAAATTTTTACATTTTCTCAACAAACATGTGTTACTTTATAATCCTAAAAAGACATTAAGTCCAGTCTTAGTACAAATCCCTAGTATTAATCAAAGAAAAATCTATTCATTGTTACCTTAATGTATTAAGTTATTTTAAGAATTGAAACATTAAGCCAGCAAAGTGAAACTGAAAAAATTTCTATGGGTGAGTTGGGAAAAAAAAAAAGAAAAAAAGAAAAAGCCATCAAGTAAATCTTGATCCCTATCTCACATCATCAGCAAAAATCAATTCCAAACGGATTGTTAATCTAAATGGAAAAGGAAAATCAAAGTTTCTAGAAGTTAACAAAGGAAAATATCTTCATCACCTTGGGGCAGGCAAAGAATTCTTAAATAGGACACACAAAACACCAAAAGGAAAAGACATAAATTGAACTTCATTAACACTGACCTCTGTTCATCAAAAGAGTAAAAAGGCGGGCTTCCCTGGTGGCGCAGTGGTTGAGAATCTGCCTGCCAATGCAGGGGATGCGGGTTCGAGCCCTGGTCTGGGAAGATCCCACATGCCGCGGAGCAACTGGGCCCGTGAGCCACAACTACTGAGCCTGTGCTCCGCAACAAGAGAGGCCGCGACAGTGAGAGGCCCGCGCACCGCAATGAAGAGTGGCCCCCCACTTGCCACAACTAGAGAAAGCCCTCCCACAGAAACGAAGACCCAACACAGCCAAAAATAAATAAATAAATTAATTTTTAAAAAAAAAAGTAAAAAGGCAAATAAGAGTGGAAGAGTGGAAAAGTTAATTGATATATATATCCAACAAATATATAAAGAACTATTACAAATCTGTAAGAGAAAGAAACCTAATAGAAAAATGGGCAAAAGATGAACATGTACCTTACAAAAAAATAATATCCAACCAAATTGTCAGTAAACATGAAAGGCACTCAATTTCATTAGTTATCAGTGAAATGCAACCTAACAGATACCAAGGATACAGAGCAATTAGTATAAATTGGCAAAACCATTGAGAAAAACTTCTGACAGAAATTCCTATAGCTGAACATATCCGTACCCAGCAAACTCAATTCTACGCATAAAACCAACAGAAATGAGTGTGCACATGCACCGAAAGACACATCCATGAATATTCACAGCAGGGAATTCCCTGGCAGTCCAGTGGTTAGGACTCGGAGCTTTCACCGCCAGGGCCTGGGGTTCAATCCCTGGTCGGGGAATTAAGATCCTGCAAGCCACTTGGCACGGCCAAAAAAAAAAAAAGACTATTTACAGGAGCACTTTTCAGAACAGCCAACATCTTGAAACAAGACGGCTATTACATTAGATATACTAGAATGAATAAATTTTGATACATTCACACAACTGACAATTATACAGAAATGAGAATAAACAACTATCTATGCAATAACATGGACATATCTCATAAAAAATGTAAAACAAAGAAATCAGATATCAGAGTAGATAGTACATGATTCTATTTATACTGAATTCAAAGTCAGGTAAAGCTAACTGACCATGATAAAAGTGTTTGGGTAGGGGTTATCTTTAGGAATTAGAGGAGGGTTGTGACTAAACGGGATACAAGAAGGGGAGGGCCTCTGGGATACTGATAATGTTCTATGTCTTAATGTGAGTATCGGTTACACATGTATGTTCATTTCTGAGGAAATTCGTGACTTACAATTTGTGCACTTTTCTGTATGAATGCTGTATTTCAATAAAAAGACATATACCTAGAGAATGAGCTTTACAAATATGTAGACATATAGATAGATACAAGAAACATGCTGGTATATATAGATATCTATATATATAAGCATGATCCTTTCATCATTATTTCATTCAAACAAATCTAGTAATAACATAAATATCCATCAATAGGGAAGCAGTTAAATAAAATAAGGCATGTCATTTAATCATTCATTAAAATAAATAAGCAAGCTTTATATGCAATAACATGGAAATTTCTACAAAATGTTATTAAATGAATAATGCAAATTTCAAAAGTATATAAAAATAACATTATCTAATTTGTATAAAACAAAATGTATATTTTCATTAGATATATATTTACAAAACACATTATATAGAAATAAATACAGACATATATTCTGTATGTTTGTTATAAATTTAAAATTTCCAGGATATCAGTATTAGTGGTTATCTCTTTGGAATCAGAGTAGGAAACAAGGAACTTTTACTTTTTTCTTTGTTCTCTTCTATACTATTTTAATTTTTACAAGGACTATGTAGTCCTTTTATAATAAACTTCATCATACAATTATGAAAAAACCCCAGGTAGACATCTCTGAGACTGATCTAGCTAGACTGACGCTATCACAGCCTTGTCTATAATGATTTCCAATTGGGGCACTACTTGATATAAGAAAGAGTGTAACTCTCATTCAGTACCACTATCTCACAATTCCAAACCAAGCAATTAGACATCAAAGATCAGACAGAACTATATGAAAAGTGTTAGGAGACTGGCTATGTTATTAAAGAATCTAAAAAGAAATATTCTATTAACAATTTATGTCCACCTAAGGGGAAAAGAAAAAGATAAATTGAGTCCAACAACTTTACGAGCACTGGAGGATACTGAAAAATAAACCATGCTGGGTTAGCTCTCTAAAACAACCTACTAGTGGAGATACCTTGATTCATCGACTTGCCAGGTGAGTTGAAATCAGTAACAATAAGCAATAATATGACTCTCACCAGGAAAAACTATAAAGCAAGATTACTCACTCCATGTTTTCTGCTAAAATATTGATTCCTATCAAATAGGACACTTTCTAAGAGCCATACAAGCAAGTAAAATCTTGTTTTAAAAAAAAAACCCTAGAGAGCTGATATAAATTACCATCTATTTTCTTTAAAATGAGCTCAATTAATAAATGTGTTTCTGAAAATGATAGCCGAAGAGTATGCTGAAGTAAAAAGCATTTGAATGCGGGCAGGGGGAGTACCTCTTTAAGTATACAGACCCAATAAAAGCCAATGCAATCGCCTCAAAAGACAAGGACCCAAGCTGCAAGGAACATAAAATTACTTCTGAATCCCCCAAATGAACTTTAAAAGAAATACAATGGTAATAAGAACTGGCTACAACTAATAAATAACTTTGTTGAAAAAGTATACAATGTCATAGGGATAACAAGTTGGGAGTTAGCCAAAAAGAGAGGAAGAAACATATCCTACCAATGACTATTTAAGCAAATAAATAGAGCCACACAGACTTGTCACCTTCTAGGATGACTGTGAAAGATCATTTGTTACCAATAAATGTAATACAATTCTGCAACTAAAACAGAGTACAAAATATGTGGCAAAAATAGTTAAGTATCTTAAAATCACTGACATGGATAAAATGATTATTATTTTTGTTGTTGTTAAATAGGAGAGGAAAAGTCACTCATTACAGGACATATACTCAAATTCCTAGCAACAGCATATTGGAGTTTTACTGACAGGAGCAACAGGTATTTGGGGAAATATCTATACAATTCTCCTTAAACTAATGACAGGATTTAAGGCAATTTTAAAACTAAAAACAAAAGAGAGGTCTTAAAGCAAGGGCTAAATAAGTCTTGAGTTTCCTAGACCATTAAACAAAATAATCATAAATACTAAATGCATAAAAGGAGGTCTACAATTTTATTCATGCTGTTCTACAGCACAGAAATTCATGACTAAAACAAAAAAGCTACACGAGCACTGAAGTATATTTCTTCAGGAGTTATAAATACCTGAAATACTTTACACTTTATTATATCATCAAATGACTAGAACATGATTTTTTATAGCTCCTAATTTATAAAATCCTTTCGTTCAAGTACAATCCAATAGCCTTCTAGAAAACAAATGTGGCATATATCGTTACGAATGACAGTTTGCTCCATTTTGTCAATACAAACATGTCCTTCACTCTTCAACATACTTGACATCAAACTGCAAAAATATAGACCATAAAGTTCCCAATCCCTCTTCTATGGGTATAAGAATTAAAAGGATAAGCCAAATACTTTTTTTCAAATTTCTGAAATAAATTTAGTTTTTGAGTTGAGAAGCTTTCTAACACAGTGCTATCCAATAAAGCTTCCAGCAATGATGGAAATATTCTTTATCTATGCTAATACAGAAGACATTAACCACATGTGGCTACTGAGCACTTGAAATGTGGCTAATGCAACTGAGGAACTGAAATATTAGTTTTAGCTCATTTTAATTCAAATTTCTAACATCTTTGAAAACAAAGTTCTAATGAGCAAACTACGGACATTCAAAAGTTCTGCAGGACTTCCTGGTGGCGCCATGGTTAAGAATCCACCTGCCAATGCAGGGGACACAGGTTTGAGCCCTGGTCCAGGAAGATCCCACATGCCACGGAGCAACTAAGCCCATGCGCCACAACTACTGAGCCTGCACTGTAGAGCCCACGAGCCACAACAACTGAGCCCGAATGCCGCAACTACTGAAGCCCCTCCGCCTAGAGCCCGTGCTCCACAACAGGAGAAGCCACCGCAATGAGAAGCCCGCGCACCGCAACAAAGAGTAGCCCCCACTCGCCAAAACTAGAGAAAGCCCGCGCACAGCAACGAAGACCTGACGCAGCCAAAAATAAATAAATAAAATAAATTATTTTAAAAACAAGGTTGGCCTGCAGACTGCAGACTGCTGTTGAAAATGTAGAGCCACAGAGTTGAAGCTGGGTGATTGATTTAGAGTAGTAAGGTCAAGATAAATCCTGAAAATCAGCAGTTTCCACAAATGAAAAACTTTTACTTCAACTGTCACAAAACAATAGGGTGTTTACATAGGCTACAGAACCTAAACTGTTATTAACAGTTTAAGAAAACGCAAAACTCAACTTTTTGTTTTGCATTAACAAAAAAAATATGAAATAAAGTTCTTTGTGACTTCCAAGTGAATGAGCAAATAAAAGGAAAAAAACACTTATATGTTCAATATCTATTTTTAAAAGACTTTTAGCACACAATCTAGAAAGGATGAAAGGCCATGTAGCTTAAGCTTTCACATTCTGGGGGACCTGGATCATACTCTTCTACATCAATGCCCTCTATTTAACTCAAAAATGTATATTCATGATCCCAAGACCTGCCCTTCACCACTATGCCTTATCAGCAGGAATGCATAAGTAATAAGTAAGGGATATAATGTCTCATGTCTGTTATGTACTACTATAAAGCAATGTTACACAAATCCTAAATTCTGCCATTTGGTATACAGTATGAGACAACTTTTCATTGATTCATTCTCACAAGGGACTCAAATTTATCACCATCTATTAGGAGTAACAGGACTCAATTATGGATTATCCAAAATTTGGAATATCAAGCAGGTATTTAAGAAGTATTAGAAGAGTAAGGAGTTGAGAAAAGTTCAAACCATGCTGGTAAATGAAAAGAATAGATAAAAAGCAACATGACCCTATGCATGGTAGGCATATCAAAGAAGCACTGAAGAACATACACCAAAATGTTAGGAGTGATTATATCCAGTGGCAGGGGTATGATAGAGTATTTATCCTGGAAATATGTACACCTATGTTCACACAAAAACCTACACATGAACGTTCACAGCAGCTTTATTTGTAATAGCCAAAACATGGAAACAATTAAAATGTCTCTCGATAAGTGAATGTTTAAACTGTGGTACAACCATACCATGGAATACTACTATATAATAAAAAAGAACAAAGAATTGATATATACAACAACTCAGATGGCTCTCAAGGGCATTAAGTGAAAAAAGTCAATCTCAAAAGGTCACATACTATATGATTCCACTGATATAATATTCTCAATATGACAAAGTTTTAGAGATGGAAAACAGATTAGGGTAGGATAGCCAGGGGTTAGGAATGGTGGGGGTAACAAGAAGAGGTGTGACTACAGAGGGGTAGCACCAGGAAGATCTTTGGTATGATGTTCTGTATCCTGAGAGTCATGGTAGTTACACACACCTACATGTATACAAAGAAAGGTCTAAAACAGTCATCTAAACTTCTACTTTAAGAAGCTACGAAAAGAAGAGCAAATTAAAAATAAAAAGAAGAGCAAATTAAAAAGTAAGCAGAAGGAAAGAAATAAATGAGAGTAAAGATGAAAGAAAGTTCAAATGAACGATAGCTCAATAAAACCAAACCTTAATCTTTGAAGAGACCAGTAAAACTCTACCCAGATTAATCAAGAAAAAGACAATTAGCACTATCAGGAATGTGAAAAAAGAAATTATTACAAATCCTTTAGACAATAAAAGAATTAAGAAAATATTATGAATATTTTTGTTCAATTAAAAAATGAAAGAATGAACAAATCCCTTGAAAAATATAATTTATCAAAACTAAATCAAGAATAAAATTTAAATTCTGAGTAGCCTTACATGTTTTAAAAATTATATTTGGAAGTAAAAACTTTCCCACAAAGAAAACTCAGCCAAAGATTAGCTTTATTGGTGAAGTCTACTAAATATGTATGATAGAAATAATACCAATCTTACACAAACTCTTTCAGAAAATAGAGAAGGAACTATTTCCTACCCCATTTTTAATGTGGCCAGTATACCTAAAACAAAGACTGCAAGAAAACTAGTATCCCTCATAAACATACACATAAAAATTCTTTTAAAAAAATTAGTAAACTGAATCTAGCAACTTATAAAAAAGATGACACATCATAACCAAGTGTGGTTTATCCCAGGAATGCAGGGTTGATTTAACATTTGAAAATCAATCAATAAATTCACTATATTAAGAGAAGGGAGGAGGGACTTCCCTGGTGGCACAGTGGTTGGGAATCCACCTGCCAGTGCAGGGGACACGGGTTGAAGCCCTGGTCCGGGAAGATCCCACATGCCGCAGAGGAACTAAGCCCGTGCGCCACAACTACTGAGCCTGCGCTCTAGAGCCCGTGCTCCGCAACAAGAGAGGCCACCGCAAGGAGAAACCCACACACTGCAACAAAGAGCAGCCCCCGCTTGGCGCAACTAGAGAAAGCCCGCGTGCAGCATCGAAGACCCAACGCAGCCAAAAATAAATAAATATATTTTTAAAAAGGGTGGGGAATCATATAATCATCTAACAGATGCAGAAAAAATATCGATGAAGTTATACATCTATTCATAGTTTAAAAAAAATCTCAACAAACTAGACAGAAAACTTCTTCCACCTAATAAATAAAGATCACCTAAGAAAAATCTAGCTAAAACAATTCTTAATGGTGAAAAGCTGAATGCAGTCCCATAAAGATCAGGAAAAAAGCAAAGATGTCTACTTTTACCACTTCTATTCAACACGGTACTGGAGGCCTAGTCAATACAATAAGGAAGAAAAAAGAAGTTAGATTGGAAAGGAAGATGTAAAATTTATGGATAATAGGGACTGTGAATAAACCTAAGGAATCTTACTAGAACTAATAGGTACATATAACAAGATCACAGAATACACTGTCAATATAAAAAGAATCAACTGCATTTCTATATACTAGTCATGAACAATTACACACTGAAAATTTTTTGAACACACAGCAACGAAGACCCAACGCAGCCATAAACAAATAAATAAATAAATAAGTAAATTTATATTAAAAAAAATACAGCGATCAAGAGTAATACTGATGCAGGAGGGAAATCCAAAAGGGAGGGGATATATGTATATGTATGGCTGATTCATTTTGCTGTGCAGTAGAAGCTAACACAACATTGTAAAGCAACTATACTCCAATAAAAATTAATTTAAAATAAAAGAGTAATACTAATGCAAAGATAGACACTAGATCAAACAAAATGAAAACAGAAGAGAAATAGTTTAACTTCTATAAAAATGTACCCAAAAGAAAAGAAAAAAGACTTGCACAACAATGTTCATAGCAGCTTTATCCATAAAGGTTGAAAACTAGAGATAATAAATAACCATAAAGAAGGAAATAAATAAACAAAATTTTAGGATAATAAAACAACAGAATGTTAATCAACAATGAAAAGGGATGAACTACTTATACACCCAACCAACATGAAAAACTGCAAAAACACTATGCTGAGCAAAAGAAGCTGGAGAAGAAATTTTAAAATACCTACTTCATTAGTGTGACAACTAAATAACCAAGCCATCATTCTCTTTCTAATGCAACTGAAAATTAATTTAAAATACATTACAATAGACTACTGCTTTGAGGTGTTCAGTACCAACACCTGAGAAATGAAACCCTTAATCAATCTCTAACTTGTGAGATTATACTATAACACAATAGGAATGCACACTTTATAAACATGAATGTCACTTTTTAATATACTTATCCACAGGAAAAGCAATTATTATTTTACATTGTTTCAGTTACTTTTCAATTAGTAAGTAAAAACTAGGTGAAAAATACTGATGTTACAGCTATTTAGTTCTTTTTTTAAATTTTTATTTATTTATTTTCTTTGTTGCTGCACGCAGGCTTTCTCTAGTTGCGGCGACCGGGGGCTACTCTTCGTTGCGGTGCAAGGGCTTTTCATTGCGGTGGCTTCTCTTGTTGCGGAGCATGGGCTCTAGGAGTACGAGCTTCAGCAGTTGTGGCATGAGGGCTCAGTAGTTGTGGCTCGCGGGCTCCAGAGCGCAGGCTCAGTAGTTGTGGCACACGGGCTTAGTTGCTCCGCAGCATGTGGGACCAGGGCTCAAACCTGTGTCCCCTGCACTGGCAGGCGGATTCTTAACCACTGTGCCACCAGGGAAGTCCCTATTTAGTTCTATATTAGAATTTTTTCAAATAAAATTGATATTCTATAGTGGAAAAAAAAAAAGAAGAAGCTGGACACAAGAGTTACATATGATTCCATTCACATAAAGTTCTCAAAGGACAACACTAATCTATGATGGGGGGAAAAAACCCACAACAACTGTTGTGGAGTGGACTGACCAGGAAGAAACACAAACTTTCTAGGATGATGAAAATATTCTGTACCTTGATGCCTTGTGGGTTATACAAGTTTATGCAGTTGTAAAAACTCTAAACTATAAACTCAGGATCTCACAGCATTTCAATTTAAACTTTTTCTCAATTAAAAAAAATTTATTTCACTCAAAAAGTATCTGACTGCCTACCATAGCCCAGTTATTGAGAACACAAAGTTAAAATACAGGTTCCAGAAAAGAGATCTCATGGTCCTGCAAGCCAAGAAATGAAAAATAAGTTAGTTACTATAATGAAAATTACACAAAAGAAAGTTTTGAGAAGTGAAAAACGGTAGACTGCCAAACAAAGAATATTACAGGTATATACAACATGTACAGAAGTAATAGAAAAAATCATATTGGACCTGGGCAACTAATGTAATTTCAATGTACTTAAAAGTATGAAGCGGGGAGAGGGGCTTGAAGCACTGTACACAGGGGCTGGATAAGATAAGAAGAGACCTGATCACAGGCCCTTTCAGCCCAAGCAAAAGAATACATTTCAGCTGTTTAGCAATAAGAAACCTCTGAAAAAGTTTTGGTAGGGGAGTGATAAGTATAAATATCGTTTTAGAAAGATCACTATAGGAACCATCTGAAATACAGACTGGATAAGGCTCAGGCTACAATCAGTCCAATAAGAAAGCTATTGCGGGACTTCTCTGGTGGTGCAGTGGTTAAGAATCCGCCTGCGAATGCAGGGGACACGGGTTTGAGCCCTGGTCTGGAAAGATCCCACATGCCACGGAGCAACTAAGCCCGTGCGCCACAACTACTGAGCCTGCACCCTAGAGCCCGCGAGCCACAACTCCTGAGCCCGAGTGCCTAGAGCCTGTGTTCCGCAACAAGAGAAACCACCGCAATGAGAAGCTCGCACACCACAATGAAGAGTAGCCCCTGCTCACCGCAACTAGAGAAAGCCCATGCGTAGCAATGAAGACCCAATGCAGCCAAAAATAAATAATAAATAAATCAATTTATTAAAAAAAAAAAAGCTATTGCAATCAATATACTACTTTACCCAACAACAGCAAAACACTAATTCTTCTCAATCTCACATGGAGCATTCACCAAGACAGATGACATTCAGGGCCATAAAACACAACTTCCCAAATGTAAAAGAACAGAAAATCATATAATAAACACTCTCAGACCACAACAGAACTAAACTAGAAATCAGTAACAGAAAAATAGTTGGAAAATCCCCAAATGCTTGGATATTAAACAACATACTTCCAAATAACACATGAATCAAAGAAGAAGTCTCAGAAGAAATTAAAAGATAAAATGAACTAAATGAAAATAAAAATACAACTTATCAAAATATGAGGGACACTGAAAGTAGTGCTTAAAGAGAAATTTATATCACTGAATGCTATATTAGAATGCCATTTCTATGTATCAGAGGAGATCTAAATCAATCACTTAAACTTCCACCACTGAAAACTGGAGGGGCAGACGGCAAATTAAATCCAAAATAACAGAAGAAATCATAAAAATCAGAGCAGAAATCAATGAAACTGAAAACTGGAAATCAACAGAAAAAATCAAAAGCTAGTTCTCTATAAAATTAGTAAGTCTTTACTGGGGAGAGGTAAAAATGGGGAATTGGTGTTCAGTGGGTATAGAGATTCAGCTTTGCAAGATGAAACAGTTGTACAGTAGATCTAGGGATCTACTGTACAACAATGTGAGTATAGTTAACTGTATGCTGATACTGTATGTAATACCATATGCTTAAAAACTGTTAAGATACTTTTTTTTAAAAAAAGGCAGCAAGCCTCTAGCCAGGCTAAGAAAAAAAGGTATAAATTACTGATATCAGAAATGAAAGTGGGAACATCACTACAGACCCCATAGACATTAAAAGGATAATAAAGGAATACTATGAACAACTCTATGCCCGCAAATTTGATAACCTAGATGAATTGAACCAATTCCTCGGAAGACAATCTGTCGAAACTCACACAAGAAGAAACAGACAATCTGAATAGGTCTATAGCTATTAAAGAAATTGAATCAGTAATTAATAACCTTCCAAAAAAGAAAGTACCAGGCCCTACGGATTCACTGGTGAATTCCACCAAACATTCAAGGAAGAAATTATACCAGTTCTCTACAATCTCTCCCAGAAGACCAAAGCAGAGGGAATACTCCTAACTCATTCTATGAGGCCAGGATTATTCTAATATCCAAACCAGACAAAGATATTGCATGAAAAGAAAACTCTAGACCAATCTATCTCATGAACATAGATGCAAAAATCCTCAACAGCTATTAGTAATCTGAATCAAACAATGTGTAAAAAGAATTATACACCACAACAAAGTGGAATTTCTTCCAGGTATGCAAGGCTGATTCAACCTTTAAAAATTAATTAGGGGCTTCCCTGGTGGCACAGTGGTTGAGAATCTGCCTGCCAGTGCAGGGGACAAGGGTTCAAGCCCTGGTCTGGGAGGATCCCACATGCCGCGGAGCAACTAGGCCTGTGAGCCACAACTACTGAGCCTGCGCGTCTGGAGCCTGTGCTCCCAACAAGAGAGGCCGCGATAGTGAGAGGCCCGTGCACCGCGATGAAGAGTGGCCCCCGCTTGCCGCAACTAGAGAAAGCCCTTACACACAAACGGAGACCCAATGCAGCCAAAAATAAATAAATTAAAGAAATTCTCAAAAAAAAAAAATTAATTAATGTAATCCATCACCATCAACAGGCTGAAAAAGGAAAAGGCTATTGCAATGGACTAGGTAAAAGTTGGTGAGCGCATGTATTAGAACACAACTGTAAGTAGTTATCCATTCATTCACACCATGTGCCAACACCTGTGACATAATAGAAAATAAGACAAAATTCATGCTCTCATACATAGATAGAGCCTACAATCTATCAGAGAGACAGACAGTGAACAAGTCCCTATTGCAGGAACTACACCTAGACCAGACAGAAGTGGCAAGCTGATGATGATGAAGTTTTAACTAGGTTAAAAAACAGGGAGGGGCTATGACTGAGGGGAATATTACAAGTAGGATATACAAAGGTCCTAAAGCAAAAGAAAAAGCACAGTATATCAGAAGTACTGAAAGGATCCAGGTTTAATATCACATAAACAATAGAAGAGGATTACATTACAGTTGTAGTTTTGCTGGTCATCAGGTAAAAATAAAGATACAAGAAGGCAAAAAAACCACTCAGCCTCCTTACCTTCGTGAGCCTCCCACACTCCCTGCCTGCATCAGCACCATGGTCAGGAAGGCCCTGCTCCTCTCTGCCTGGTTTGCCCTGGCTGTGACTTACCCCACACTACTCCCAGAATTCATCACTGACCTACAGTCAGTCAACCACTGTCCTACTACACTTAACCAGTGACCAAGATACAGAAACAACCATTGACTTGTATTTGGAGAACACACAGACTTTTCGCATTACCTACTAATGTGGAATTAAACACCCTCAGCTCTGAGGAAGAAGTCACTAAGGCCAGAGTTGATTATGAGTCACTTCACACAGAAAACTTATGGAGTAAAGATTATGAAGATGCCACTGCTGGTTATTCCAAAGAGTCCGTGACTGAAGCACCAGATGAGCCCAGCATCTTCACAGGATGCAACGAGTCCAGCTCACTGTTTTTGTTTTTTGTTAGAAAATGAAGCAGTTCTCCATTAGCTGTGACCATCACTCTGCTAACCACAACTTTCTAAAAAGATTCTGAGCCTCTGAACAAGCCTACCATTCCATTATAGGAGCTTGAATAATTGCAAAGACTGTGAGACATAGGATGTACCCACTTGAGGAAAGAGTGGCAGAAATTGTACACAGACAGAAAAGGGGCATCTCGTAATCTCTTCACCATGTCCCATTTAATGTGGGCCCAATAAATGTTCGTTTGAATTGAAAAAAGAAAAGTTATGGGTGCCTACAAAAGAGTACCTTAGGTGATGACCTATGACATCCAGGGTAAACACACTAAAGAGCTGATATCCTTTTTAAACATAATGAAAAAAATAAAGATGGCAGGAACTGCCAAGAGTTACAGAATTTGAAGGAAAAACTCTCAAGTGTACAATCTGTTTCCAGCAGTGCTCCAGATTCAATCTTTCTACTCTTTAAGGAGAAATCCAGAAGTTGAAACAAAGTATCTTTTTAAATTAAGCACTTAAAATTTAATACACACACACACAAATTCAATACACAGTAACCCTGATAAATAAATAAATAAATGTTATCCAGAAAAGATAAGTTTCTGAAATGTATGTAATACCAAAACTTAATTTTGCCTTTTCAACTATGATTTTTACCAATATTTAGTATATCTATTTAATAATGCCCATTTGAACTATTTATATTCGGCCTTTAAACACTTTCTGAAATTTCTTCAATGACTTGTATCACTTAATACAAAATTAATTATGTTTCTAACTGTAAGTTTAATATCTTATAAAGGAATTACTTACAGGGACATTAAGTGCATACTGTAGTCCTTGAGGAAGTCTTTCATGTGTCTCCATCTGCTCTTCATCATTTTTCACTGTCTCCTCATGGACCATGAGTTCATCATGTGATATCATATCCTGTTGTCTCATTTCACTTTCTTGTAACACTTCATCTGCAGCAAGGATCTCCTGGTGAGGCATACTCCGATCTTGAAGAACTGACTCCTGCAGCTCTCCAGACACAGTAGACTGGCCAGACACTCCACCCATTACAACCATTGCCCTGGAAGACTGCATTTCGTCTATGTCGCCACATTTAAGAAATAATCCTTCCAGTTTGTCGTCAATGTTCATGCTTAAGTATAACTGCCTAGAAAGACCAAGTTTGGCAACAAAGCATAATAAATTAGTTTTATATGTCTACTTGAATTTTTTAAATTTCAAATTATGAAAGGTACACACTTTAATAAAAATGTTTTATTCATATAATCCAATATTGCCTCCAATTTAAAAATTACCATGATAAATTTCCAAAGGCTGGTAGAGTAAAACACAAATTTTTATTTTTGACATTAAGACACAAAATCCTAATCTATTTCATTATGAAAAATGAGCATGACATAAAGCAAATTGGGGGAAAGTATTTGTAACACCAGAAGGATCCACATCCTTTAATATACTAAAATGTCTTAAAAATAAAAAGAAATAACATTAAGAAATAACCTGAGAGAATAGTATCAGGCAAATCATAAAGAAAAATTAGAAATAGTCACTAAATATATAAAATAATATTCACTTACAGTAGTAATTAAAGAAATGAACATTAAAACCATATTTTATCCACCAAACTGATAATAACTCTTAAAAAATACATCTGAGGTTGAGGTGGCAGGGGAAAAAAAAAAAAAAAGACACTCATCTACTGACAGTGGGAGTATATTAGTTCAACTATTTTCAAAGGTAATTTGGTACCATGTATCAAAAGCCATAAAAATGCACATATTCTTTGAACTGGTGATTTTACTTTTAGGAACCTATCCTGATGAAATCAGAAATACATATAAAGATATGCATGGAAAATCACTACAGCAGTACTTCAATAGTGAAAAACTGGAATTACACTGCGTATTCAACAAAAGGAAACTGGTTAAATTATATTCATACATATGTTTTAAAACTAGACTACAGTAAATTTACTAAAAATCATTGAACTGTACACTTAGGATGGGTGAATTTTATTGTATATAAATTATATCTCAATGTTTTTCTTAAAAACAGAATCAGAAAAATGGCTATCCTTGGGTGAAGAGGCTGTTGATAAGGAGGTAGGAAAAGGGGGGGTGTCTGGAAACTGACAATGTTTTTCCTGAGTTGAATGTTGATTGCACAGGTGTGCTCACGTTGTAAAATTTTAAGATGTATATATCCGTGATATGCATACATTTCTGCCAGAATAAATAAATTCAAATTTACTGAATTTATACTTCAGTAAAAAGTTAAAGTCTGTTGGAATTCAAAAAATATCCATACAGTCAAAAAATATTCTTGAAAAATATTTGAAAATTTGGGGGAAAAGCCTGATATATTAAGGGAAATGTGTGTATAAATATGTGTTTGTACACAGATTTATTGAAAATGCTAACAATATTAATATTACCACTGAGTGGTGAAACTACCAGGTTTTTTTCACATTTATATTTATCTCTAATTTGAAAACTTTCTATAATAAAATTTTATTTCTTTCAAATGCTTTTAAATTTGTTAAAATGGAAAAAGTAGTATTTTCATTACTAATATATTCTTAAATAGTTGCACCTGATTAAATAAATTTAAGAGGTCATGATAAGAACTAGACACTATTAAATAATTACATTATCTTATTACATTATCTTATTTTTTCCATTATTATAGAAAAAACAGGCAATATTAAATCTTCTAACTTTCGGTGCTGTAAATTCGCACTCCACTGTGTTACTTGAGGAACTAGCATAACAATAATCATGAAATCCAAAGAAACTTCATCTCAAAGAATGTCAGAACATTGGTACTGTTTGTTTTTTATCAGATTGTGCAAAATAAACACACACACTCGCCCAACATGATGGGCCCACAATTAGTAAATGCATTAACTATGTTTCAGTTTAGTCACCTCTTTCCCAAATCAATCAGGCAGTAATGGTTACTACTTTGATCATAGCTTTCAGAGGTACAATAAATGATCAGTTAAATTCAAATACACTACTGAAATTTAAATACTCTTTCATTTACTAAGGTTATCATCTAGGGAGAAAACTTTACTTAAATGTACAGCTCAAAAAACAGCTCATATAAACAGCAAAGTAAATAAAAATATAATTCATACTTGCTAACCTTGTCTTCCCTGGTACCAGGTAGTATCGTTAAGTCCAGAATACATACTGGACAAAGGAACAAGAATCTAATTTCTCTTTCCAAAATCTTTAAGTAGTCTAAAGGACAAACATTTAAAACATATCACCAAATAACTGTCCTCTTCAAATATTCTATTTATCACATTTCTAGAGAATAAACTATCCCACAACTAAGTGAAATTTAAGTCTCTTAGGGTTAAAATTTGCTTATTTCTTTGGAAATCCTTACCAAATCAATTATATTCTTCTAATCTGTTTATTGTTTTCCTAAAGGATTTGGAAAGCCCCCAACTTAAAAGGGACGTATACATACACAAAGCCACCCTTTATTGCTGTGACATCTGCTATTGCCACATACATCATTATTAAAAAAAAAAACAACCCATACCCTTGGGAGCTTTTAAAGAATACGGGAGAAGTAAAAGAAGTAGTTATTAAAAGAAGACATTAATAAAAGATATTAGACAAACTGGCCCAGGACAGAACTTTTTTTAAAAAAATCAGCTAAGGTTGAAACTGACTTACTAACCCAATGCAAAGTCTATATTTCCCTAAAGTAGTGGTCCTCATCTCCAATATTTTTTGTCATGCACCTCATCAATTTTTTAAAATTTATCATATCCTAATACATGTATACTATTTAAAACTATACCTATAATACTGTGTTAATATATAATATACCTATTAAAATAAACATAAAAACATAATTTTTTAAAACTAACCTTATCCCTAACATCAGGCTGAAACAGTAAGTACTGAGGAAGTCAAAGTACTTTGGAGAGAGAGAATATCTGGGGGAAAAAAGGCAGGTTTGCAAAAAAGTGCCAGAATGAGGGATTTGGAACAGGAAGATACCACACCTCAATATACAGGTAGTAAAGAAAACGGGAAGTGGAAATACTGTTAACGAAGACAAACTTGACCTCCTCGAAAATTTTCTCGAAAGCAGGCCATATATACGGAAAAAGGAATCGCTCTTCCTTTGTTACATATGGTTTCTTACTCCTATGACCCCAAATGAAGCCATATATTTCAAATTACTGGCTAGCCTAAAAACTGTTCTTGAGACAATTTCCCTTAAATACCAGAAACTACTAAGATTTCAACACAGATTTCAATATCAATGAACACTGCTTTGACAAGGTTTTAAAGTTAGTTTCGGAAAATCTGCCAGAATGAAAACTGTATGTACCACTGAGCCAGCAACCTCACTGCCAGGAGTATATACAATCCTATGTATGTGCTTAGTCATAAAAATTAACCAAAGGTGTAGTATGTACAAGGATGTCTGGTGCGACCTTTTAATGGAAAAAGATTGGAAACAACCTAAGCATCCACTAATAGAAGACTTGTTAAATTAATTATGATTCAACCATACACTGGAATACACACAGCCACTAAAGTGAATGAGGTAGTTATATGTGCTGGGTAAAAAGTTTTCCAAGATATATTAAGTGGAAAAAAAAAAAATCAAGAAGAAGATACATAGACAAATAAGTGAGCCCCACTTGTATCACACACCTCAACCAGAGTCTGGGCAGAGTAAGCTGGACAGGAAATAAACAAGGCTCTCAAAACAAAAAAAGTTAATTTCACTAAGCCCATGGTAAATGGGAAAAGGACAAAGCTACCCTAAGAAAAATGATAAAGAAAAGTATGTTTTTTATTGTCCTTGAAGCTCTCTTATATGCACTTACTATCTTTAACTTTCCCCTTTGTAACTCCTACATGATCTATGTCAAAGCTCTTATGTGCTTCTCTGCACATTCAAAAACCCAAATACAGCAAAAGGTCCCATGCTCAAAAGTTAACACAGGCTACTTCCCTTCTCTAATTTCAATATTTTCAGGGAGGATCAGCTGAGTGTAAAGAAAGGAAACTGATGTTATCAATCTGCACTAACATGTGAATATTTAAATGTCTCTTCCTGCTAAGCCTTCAAAAAGCCAACTGTTTTTTGACCCAAATGTCTATACAATTAACGGAAATTCAGGAGTTAGGAATATTACACAGAAGAGAGAAAAAAAGAAAGAATGCTTAAGTCATGTCACTTACATGAAAGGCTGCTCTGGAAGAAATAAAGAAATAAACAACTAATCTGCATTCCCAGGAGCCTCTGTCAAATGGGGAAAAAGAAGGACTAGGTGGAGTAATAAGCAATAAGCCACCCTGAGCTCCTTGTAATGACCCATTATTCTGCAACTGAAGGAAGCTTGGGCAGCTGACAAAGAATATAAAATCGCAGAGCTGTTATGATCCAAGACAGGACGGACAATGATGTTCTAGAACTAATTCAGCTAAAGGTAAGACGGCACTCCTTCTGGAGTTACCCAGAACAGAGATTGCTAAAAACCAGAACTTAGTAAGAGAGGGAGGGAAGGAAGGGGTCCACTTCAGGCCAATTTCTCTGAAATCCCCCTTTAGCAGATTACTTCAAACGCTGCATTCTTTTCCCCCTTCCAAATTTTGTTCTTCCCTCATCTCCATCCCTCTGCCAGAGAAGCTAGAAGGTACAGTAAAAGGGATATTGAGGGGACCACAATTCAGCTTTCTGCTCCATTCAATTCTCCCTCTCCCACACACACTCCCACCATCCTTTTGTACTGAAAAATGTTTGGTTCAGCTGTGTAAAAGTAATCCAAATTGCAGCCGATTAAGAAATCCCTAGTCATTTAAGCCTAATGGCAATGCGGTACTTAAAGAGAATATAAATTATCAGCCATCACTTTCTCCTGCCTTCCAGAAAAGACAGTTGACTCTTCTTGTTGGACCTTCTAATTTAATGCTTCTAATCAACTGTGTGCAAGCAATTAGAAACTATGCTTTATAGATTTGTATAAGTTGAATAGAGTAAATAAGCTTTGAGTCAGGGCTTTTAATAAGGAGTTAAACACATGGGCATTTGAGACAAGTATTTTCTCAGCTGAGGGGACTGTCTGGGCTTGTTTTCAGAGGACAAAGTTAACAGAAGCATAATATATGAACAAATTGGGCATTACTACTCATTTTTGATCAACTATACAATGCTTACTGTGTTTTTTATGGGAATTCTATAAATTAAAATGGGAATTCAACTTAAAAATTCTATAAATTATGGGAATTCAACTTAAAAATGCTTACTGAGTTTTTTATGGGAATTCTATGCAATTAGTGAGGAAAATGTCTTTCCAAATTTATGAATAGTGTTGTCTATATTATAAAATTCAGAGATTATCATAACCTGGAGAAGAAAGACAACTAACATGTGTTGAGGATCTACCAGATGTAAGACACTATGCTGGGCACACTGATATGTTACTTCACTTAATATTTACAGTAACACTCAAGACAGTAATAGTATATCCCCATTTAATAGACGAAGAAACTGGAGTTTACCCAAAGTCACAAAGCTAGCATGTAAACTGGGATTTGAAAACAGACTTACCTGGTTTAATGCACTTTTTACCACACCATACCACCTCCGTCTTGAAAAGGCCCTGGACACTAAGAACTCGTTGAACTCATTCTCTTCTCACCCACCCACTCTGAAGCCACCCTGTCACCACTGCTTGGCTTGGTAAAGCAATCCTTAGTTGGCTACTCCCATCTCATGGCTACCATGGGAGAATTCTGTGTGACACAGAATCCCTTTTCTCCTTCAGCATGCATAGACACCTTCCACAATTCCTATTTTCCACTTCTACCTATTATTCACAGCTCAGTAAATTTCTCCTCGTTCTTTTTTCATGGGTTCACATATACCCCCTTAATCCTTCCGTTCTTTCTTCAAACCTTTACCAAGTTACTTTAGGAAAATCTCTCTTTCTTTTTCCTTTACTTTCCCATTTTCACTTGGAAATCAAAAAAATAATCCTAAATACGGCTGATAAATGTAGGAGCTATGAGAAAGATATACCTGTATCAAAGAAAAGAGGACTGTAAGTTTTAAAGTGAAAACAGATTTGAAGGCTTGTGCCATAATCCTCTAATATTCTTGAAAGCACCTACGTTCCCCTTCAGAATGTACGTGAATATTGATCTGCCACTTTATCACCTTTAATTAAATCTGCATTCAGGTGTGAAAGAAAAATATCTCACTTAAAGAGACTGCTTTTCTGTTTTATTTACTGAGTTTGGCTGTAATATTATTTTCCATCAACATTTATTGAATAATGTAAAACTTCAACTAAATGAGTCAAAACAGATTATAGTTGGCAAGCTTAGGAACCTAAACATCATTCTTTTCTATAAAAATAGTAATTTCCAACTCAAAATCTTCTCCCAAATCAATAATACCCTGCCTTGTACCAGAACCCATTCAACCTATAAAGAAACTTCACCCATAGGCAAAAGAGAAGTACTCAAAGGAACCTGAAACAGATTTAAAAAAACAAAAAAAAAAGCTAGATTTCACAAATTACTTCTGATTCAAAGTATTTTCAACAAACTCCTTGCTGTCTGGAGGACGCCAGTTACATTAATTTGGATATTAATATTTCTAACCTATGTAGTCAGTGAGAAATTACACCTTACAAATATCAGCATTAGAAATACAAATATCAATCAGCCTCAAGATCAAATTGGTACTACAAAGAAATCCATGATCAAAATGGATTTAACAATTTGCCATTTGTCATTCCTCAGAAGTTTTCTATTCCCTCTCATCCTTCAAAAGTATAGTTTTGATCTAAGCAAAAACTGCTTCATCTCTAATTTAGAAACAAAATCTAGCTCTTACCTAGGGATATTCTACGTTAAGAAACCCCTTCAGATACACCTTTGTATAACTACCATTTTGCATCTATAAAGCATATTTTGTAAACTATGCCCTTTGACTTTTAAATTGTTACTATTCAAAACATCCTAATAGGAGCATCATTTACAATAATGGCAACTAGACAAAATGGCCTTTTTTATTAGTGCTAGCAACAATAAAAGATGTTTAATAAGAGAATTTACAGACTAAGATAAATCACTTTATACAATATGACAACTAAATAAAAACCTGTGATCGGTTTTTAACCACAGAAAAATAATTGATAAATATTTAAGCCAAAGTTAACAGGCATCTCTATATGCCCAATGCCCCGCTCAAATAAAGCAGAATCTAAGCATATTCTCCATTCCAAATACTCATCACCAGTCTTCTAAAACAATGTAACAAGAAATTAGTGGTATTTAGAAATGGTAAGACATCAAATTTATGGCAACTGTTTGTTGAGAAACAGCTATATTTTATCTTAAAAAGGAGAGGGAAAAGGGAAAAGGTAAAAAAGATGCAAGCAAAACAGAACCCTACATTCTGCTAGATCTAGTTGTTTCATCCATCTCATTTTATGCCAATACCAACAATTCAAATATTCATATTAAAAATACTTACTCTATTAGGAAACTATAAATTTTCTACAGTTTTGTATAATAAAAGAAACATTAAAAATACTTCTTAAACTTCCCTATACACTAAGCTATTTTTAATATGTACTATATAATAACCAAGACTCATTCCAAAACAGAAAAGTGTTAACTATTTAAATCAAAATTTTAATTTTTAAACATTGGATAAATGCTCTCACTTAACAGTACAAACCCTATTCGTGAAGTACAATAAAACTAAAAATGCGTTTGTTGCCTTCAATGCCAAAAACACCAAAAATGTCTTATAACCATTTACTAATAAAGTTAAATCAATAGGCCTAATATAAATACTCGATACAAGTATACAAAATTCACCAAAACTAACTGTTATCTCAAGTCTCAAAAAAAAAGGTACCTAGGTTAATATATGTTGATATTGACATAAAATATGATGGAAAACTGACAACTAATTTCCAACCCTTTAATAAATTCTCTAATAGAAACATACAATATTTGATACTTGTTTCAAAATACAGTATTTACAACAGGCCAAGAACCATATAATGTAATTACAATGAAATATTTTTCATCTACAAAAATATAAAGTATACAATGTCTTTGGGAACAAGTTGTTCTGATGAGATCTAAACATTTAGAATAATAGATTTTTTAGAGTTAGAAGGAACCAGTTACACATCATTTAGCTTTATGTGTAGCTAAAAAGATCCTCTCACCCAAGCCCCTCATCCTTGCCTTAAGACTCTAAAACGTTAAACAAACCATTTCAACCTAATGACAGTGAAACAAAATGAGGAATTATCTCAAAAGTCACTTTTAACTTTTAAGACCTTATTCTACCTTATGACATCAAGACAGCAGTATTTAATCAAAGAACCATGATGACTATTCACAAAACTAAAATTGTCTCAGAATTCAAATAAGAACAATTTCCAAAGCATTGTCACAGGCCAAGAGTTAATATGTCTTAAGACAATAAAACTTATATTTTAATGTTAGTCCAACCAGATAAATGGAAAGTAAATCTGACAAACCCTAATGTGACAGACAACTAGCTGTCCCCCCAGATTCTGTTCTCTCCTTCTTGCCCAATAATAAAATATTAAGTGAGACACACAATGACCTAGGTAAGACTCATTTTCCAGCCTCCCATGCAGTTGGTTGTGGTCATGTAACAGTTAAAGCCAATGGGACATGAGTAGAAATGATATACACAACTCTCCTAAAAGGAAAAGAAAATGTTCTTCCCTTTTCCCTCTTTCTATTGGCAGACATGATGGTAACCCTCCTGGACCACAAGATAGAAGCCACATGTTAAGAATAGCAAAGCAAGACAAAGAAGCCTAGGTTATGATGACTCTGAAGCATCCAAACAATCCTGATATTGTTTATATGGACTTTTCAAATAAATATAAATGTATTTCTACCTTATTAAGCACGTGTCACAGTAGACAAGTCTAAATTTTAACTAATATACTTAATATAAATGATTATTAAAATTATCTACATGACTGCTTCCTTATATTAGCATAGGCAAACATACAATATGTACAAAGGTACAGTAACATATGCTTTTTCACATTTAAAAAATTATATGCCAAACACCATTAAATTTGATTAATAGGTCTAATTTCCCCACATATGAAAATAGTTCCCCTGGAAATCCTGGAAAATTTAATGTGGGTATGTATGTGTTTATGACAGGTGAGTGAAAAATGCAATAAACCCTGCTGAGGAAAAGGGTTAAAGAAGGAAACACCTTTCCACTTAAATTTCACCTAAGGTTACATAATAAGCTACACATATTTTCCTGGGCTAAACTTAAAACCCAAAGCTATATCATTACTCATCAATTTTCTCTTAACACTGTTTTCTCAAGAAAAATATTAAATCCCAAGTTTCTTCCAGATATAAATACTACAACATAAAGAAACTATTATACAAACTTAACATGAAATTCTAGCAGCCAAAAAAAAGGTTTCATATTTGAAAATTTTACTTATTCATGATTATGAAAAATAAGTATTGAAGTTACCTGAGACTAACGTAAAAATGAAGACTTCAAGGAAGGGAATGCTGTAGAGTTGAAAAAGAAATCATGGTTGAGTTTCTACCTTTCATAGGCTTCAGAGACCCTCAATACCACTTCAATCACTTATGCCATCCAATTCCTACAAAAAAAAATAAAAATAAAACACAACAAACAAAACACATTACTTATGGAGACAAAAATACTGTACAAATATAACATGGACAAACTGGTATGCATAATGAAGTGATCACTCTTTGTAAATAGTAAGCTATGCCTGAATAACCAGTGCAATGACTTCTTTTTAAATCTGAAACTGGGAAAATACAATAGTGATAAGTAGTAACTGTGAAATAACCCTGGCCTTGTAAAGAATAATTTGCCTAGATCTGGAGTCTACAACTTCAGAGACATGGGATATTGAAGGAAATTCAGAAGGTTACAGACCTACACGTTTACAAAAGAGAAATCAGTGATTAAAAACTCACTTAATAACACTATTTTTATCTGCTTTGCAAAGGCTATGAAGTGAAGAGAGAAGCAAACACATTTCTAGGCCTTAAAAATAACAAACAGAACTAGTTCTGTACAGAATGTACATGTATTCACAATAGAAAGGATTACAGTTGTAAAATCATACTAAATACCTACAGAAATATGATCACCAAGGTCATCTTTGACTAGAAAAGCTGACAAAAATGGGAATAATCATAGGGAGACTGTGTTCCATACCCAAAAAAATTAAAATGAAAAACATAAGCTATACAAAAGAAGAAAATTTCCTGTCAGTGAATATTTCTGAACATAGTAACAGACTAAAGAGTTTATGGAGTTTCCTACCATAGAGGTTTTTAAAAATATTACATTCCTACCTATTAAGAATAATTTGTATTTACTCCTCCATAGAAAGCTTGGAGACCAGATGATATGACACATCTTATGATTTTATATCAGTTTTTACAGTGGTGCAAAGGTAATAAGAATAGTCTTTCTCACCTAAAACATACCAGTAATAAGTCCATCTTTGTACTTCAGAAAGTATAATACATTCAGTTTTTAAAACATTTCAACACTGTATCCATATTTTTTAAAAGTTTAAATTCTGATGGAACTATTTACCCCTCAGTATCCTTTCATTTCAGTACTTTCCTGCATATTCACACATGTCTACTTTTGCAGATGAACTCTTGCTCAAAAAAAAACATTTTTTTTTCACTAGGACTGCGTCATATATAAATAAATAGCAAAATGTCAACAGTAACAATAACCTGGGCAGGCAGGGAGGGGGGAGCCACAATCTGAAATTACTCCAATATGTTATCTAAAATGCCCAGTTTTCAACAACAAATTATAAGGTGCACCAAAAAAAAGAAAGAAAGAAAGAAAAGAAAAATGTGACCCACGTTAATGAAAAATAGCAATCACAACAAACAGTTTCTGAGCATCCCCAGATGTTGGTTTAAGCAAAGATGTCAAAACATCTATTATAGACATGTTAAAAAAGAACCCACCTTTAACTTTTTTTAATTATGAAAACAATCAACAGATAAGAAATTCTCAATAAGGGTACAGAATTTATGTAAAAGAACCACATGGAAATTCTGAAGTTGAAAAGTATAATAACTAAAACAAAAAATTTACTACAGGATTCAAGATGGCAGAAGAAAATAGATGACCTTGAAGATATATCAGTAGAAACTATCCAATCTGAAGAACAGTGAGGATAAAAAATTGAAGAAAACTGAACAGAGCCTCAAAGAACAACTTATCAACATTTCTGGAGTTCCAGAGGAGAGAAAGGGCAGGGAAAAAAAAATTATTTTAATAAAACACCACCAGAAAATTTTCGAAATTTGATATTTTAGAAGAAATCAAATCTATGGGTCTTAGAAGTTCAATGAATCTCATGGAGAATAATTACAAAGAGACACACCTAGACACATCATAGCCAAACTGTTAAAAACAAACACAAGGAGAAAAATCATGCAAGCATAAAGAGAAAAATTACTCAGCATGTGCAGGGAACCACAATACGATTAACAGCTGACTTTCAATCAGAAACAACAGAGGCCAGAAGACAGTGGGATCACATTCTCAAAGTGCTGAAAGAAAACACCTGTCAATCAAGAAGGCAGCAAAACTACCCTTCAAAAATGAAGGCATAATAAACAAAGTCTCAGATGAACAAAGACTGAGAGAATTTTTTGCAGACCTGCCATACAAGAAATACTAAAGGAAGTCCATCGAGTTGAAAGGAAATGACACCAGACTTAAATACACAGGAAGAAAAGAGCACCAGAAATGGTAAATATGTGGGTTAAACTAAAAAACTCTATAAAATACATTTTTCTCATTTCTTCTCTTAACATCTTTTAAAAACATAAGAATCTATAAAGCAATGGTTATAACACTGTATTGCTGGGTTTATAGCATATATGGATGTAATATACATATATAACAGTTGTGGCACAATAGAGGAAGGAGAAAATGGAGCTATACTGGAGCAAAGTTCCTATATTTTACTGATACTGACTTAGTGTTAATATTAAGCAAACTGTTAAAATGTATAATGTAAACACCACAGCAATCACAAAGAAAATATCTTAAATTATATTTAGAAAAGACATCAATAGAGTAATTCATATGGCACGCTAAAAAACATTTAACACAAAAGAAGGCAGCAAAGGAAGCACAGAGAAACAAAAACCATAAGAGACATATATAAAACAAATGGCAAATGTAAATCCAACCATGTCCATAATTAAATATGAATGTCTAGACAGCCCAATGGAAAGGCAGAGACTGTCAGATTGGACAAAAACAAGATTCAACTATGTGCTGTCAACAAGAGACACACTTTAAATTCAAGACTGAAAGTAAAAAGATTCGTAACAAGGATATATATACTATGGAAAAAGTAACCATAAGAGAGATGGCATGGTTATATTAGTATTAGACAAAATAGATTTTAAGACAAATATTACTGGAAATGAAGAAAAATATTTCAAAATGACAGTCAATAAATTAGGAAAATATTATAATAATTATAAACCCTAAAATAATGAAGAGCCCTAAAAAAATAAAATAATAACTAACATTATTGAAAAGAAAAATAGAAAATTCAACAATTAGCATTGGAGATTCCAATACCCCACTCTAAACAATTGACAGAATAACTATACAGCAAATTAACAAACATATAGAAAACCTGAACCACACTCTCAACCAACTATACCTAGTTGGCATATAGAAAACTCCAGCAAACAACAGAATACATATTGTTGTCAGGTACACACTCTCCAGGACAGACCAAATGCTAGGCCACTAAACAAGCCTCATAAATGTAAAAGGACTGAAGTCACACAAAGTATGTTCTCCAACCATAACAGAATTAAAGTAGATATCAACTAAGTTAGAAACTGGAAAATTCTCAAGTGTTTGAAAATTAAACTTCACAATTCTGAATAACATATGGGTCAAAAAAGAAATTAAAAGAGATGTTAGAGAATATTTTTAACTGAATGAAAACAAAAACAAACACATCAAAATCAATGGGATGCAGCTCAAGCAGTACTTAGAAGGAATTATATAACTTTAAGTATACTGAAAAAAAGAGGAGTCTCAAATCAATGACATGAGCCTCCACTTTAATGAATCAGAAAAGGAGTAAACTAGGGGACTTCCCTGGTGGTCCAGTGGTAAATAATCCACCTTCCAATGTAGGGGACGCGGGTTTGATCCCTGGTCAGGGGAACTAGGTTGCAGGGCAGAACATGCTGCAGGGCAGCTAAGCCCGTGTGCAACAACTACTGAGCTCGTGCACCTCAACTGGAAAGCCCGCGTGCAGCAAACTACAGAGCCCATGCACTCTGGAGCCCACACGCCACAACTACAGAGCTCACGTGTCCTGGAGCCTGCGCACCACAACTAGAGAAGAGAAAAAACCTGCACGCCACAACTAGAGAGAAGTCCACGGACCACAAGGAAAGATCCCTCACGCCTCAACAAAGATCCCACATGCTGCAACTAAGACCCGATGCAGCCATAAATAATTAATTAATCAATTAATTAATTAAAATATTTTTTTAAAAGAAAAAGAGCCAACTAAACCCTAAAGCAAGCTGAAAAATATATTGAAAATTTAGAGCAGAAATAAATAAAAAACAGGAAGATAGAGAATAACTTGTTTTTTAAAAAAAGATCCAAAAAATTTACAAACTTTTAGGAAGACTGACCAACAACAAAGAGAAAAAACACAAATTACCAAAATTAGGAATGAAAGAAGGGATATTACCGCTGACCTCACAAAAATTAAAAGAATTATACAGGAAGGAATATTATAAACAGATATATGCCAACAAATTAAACAACTTTTATGAAATTCCTAAAAAGACATATATTACTGACACATAAACTAATTAAAGAGGAAACAGAAAAATCTGAATATAACAAACTGAGTTAGTATTTAAAATCTGCCCACAAAGAAATGGCCTCACTGATGAATTCCATCAAATATTTCAAGGGGGAAATACCAATCCTTCACAAACTCCTTCACAAAACAGAGGAAGAGTGTACATTTTGCAACTCAATCTATAAAGCCAGAGTTTCTTTGATATAAAGACATCACATGAAAACTACACTCCAATGTCTCTCATAAACATAGATACAATATCCTTACAAAATATTAGTAAACTGAATCTAGCAACAGATAAAAAAAGGCCTATATATACACCAAGACCAAGTAATATTTACCCCATGAAGGCAATGGTGGTTTAACACCTGAAAATCAATTAATGTAATACACCATATTAAGAGACTAAAGGACAAAAACCACATGGTTATCTCAATAAACAAAGAAGAATTTGACAAAATTCAACACTTACTCATGATAAAAAAAATCTCAACAAACTAAGACTAGAAGAGAACTTCCTCAAACTGATAAAAGGTATCTACAAAAAAAAACAAAAACAAAAAACTAACATCATGCTTACTGGTTAAACTGAATGCTTTCCTCCTAAAAATCAGGATGTCCATTTTCACCACTTCTATTCAACATCGTACTAAAGGTTCTAGCTAGTAAAACAGAGCAGGCAAAATCAATCAATCAATCAACCAACCAACCAAGCAATCAATCGATCAAGTAATGGCATCTAGATTAGAAAAGACGAAATAAAACTGTCTTTACTCTCTAGCGATGCGATCTTGTATATAGAAATTTCCCAATGAATCCACAAAAGAGCTACAAGAACGAATAAACAAGTTCAGCAAGGCCACCGCCACTGAGAACTGATAAACAAGTTCAGCAAGGGCACAAGATATTAGATCAATAAAGAAAAATCAATTATATTTCTATAGTGAAATGACAGCTTTATATCACATCTTCCTATTAAAAATTTGAGCTGAGGGCTTCCCTAGTGGCACAGTGGTTAAGAATCCACCTACCAATGCAAGGGACACGGGTTCGAGCCCTGGTCCGGAAGATCCCACGTGCCACGGAGCAACTAAGCCTGTGTGCCACAACTACTGAGCTTGCACTCTAGAGCCCGCGAGCCACAACTACTGAAGCCCGTGCACCTAGAGCCCGTGTTCCACAACAAGAGAAGCCACCGCAATGAGAAGCCCGCGCACCACAAAGAAGAGTAGCCCCCACTCGCCGCAACTAGAGAATGCCTGTGCGCAGCAACAAAGACCCAATGCAGCCAAAAATAAATAAATAAAATAGATACAACATTAAAGAAATAAAAAATGTTTAAAAAAAAAATGAATTGATTCAAATTTTCTGTCTTATTCCTCAGTAGAGTTTTAAAATTGTTTTCAAGTAGATTTCTCCCAGGTATTTTATCTTTTTAGTTGTTACTGTGAATGTATACCTCTTCTTCCTTTATTAGCCCTAATTTTACTATTTGTATTAAAAAATCATTTATGTATAATTGATTTCATAAGCAGTTCCTTTACTGAATTCTCAGTACAAAAAACAAGCAGGCAGATGAACTGAACTGATTTCAGGAACAGACCCCCCACCCAATCCAAAAAAAAAAAACCATGGAAATTCAGTATATGATAAATGCGGCATTTCAAATATGTAGAAAAGAAATGCATCATTCAATAACGGGAATGAGGACAAATGGTAAGCCATCTGGAAAAAAGTAAAGCTGATCTCTACATTTATTGCTTATACCAAATATATTCAATATAAATCAAGATTTTAAACAATTTAAACCATAAAAAGTAATAGAAAACCCATATAACTTTTCAAGTTCACTGAATCTAAAACTACCAAGCTAAAACTACCAATCATAAGAAACACAACTAATTTTGTCACTTAGAAAAAAACAATGCCAAACCATGACAAGCCAACAATTCACGTCATTCAGAGATGTTATAATGTGGAAGGAAAAATGAGTCCTACAATCAGTGGGGGAGACCTTTTAAACCTTACACAGGAAACCCCACCCCCACCCCAGTCCTGAAGAAAAAGATCACTAAATTCAATCATACAAAATTAAAACTTCAACAAGGCAAAAACAAAATCAAAAGATAAGCAAAACCTGAGTAAAAACCATCTGCCTAACGCATGACCAAACAGATAACTGAAAATATATATATAGCCAATAATAATGGGGAAAAAAATGCTGAAACTCACTATGAAATTTTGAAAAGCAATACTAAACAACAAAAAACTGACAAATACTAAAAGTTTGACAGTAGCTAGTATTATCAAAGAGATAAAGAGATTCCCATTTTCCCAGACTACTGATGTTGGGGTAATCTTTTTAGTTGGGCAATTCAACCACCAAATTATTAAATGTACACACTTCTTGACCCAACAATTTTTCCTTTAGGAATTTATACTACAAATATATTTTTAAATATGTGCAAAGATGTATCCAAGAATATTCACTATATTCCCATTTATTACTGCAAAAAATCTTAACCTAAATATCCATAAATAGGAGGCTAGTTAAAATAATTATGGTACATCCAAATATAGGAATACTACACAGAATGAAATAAGAAGGAATGATATGCAAAGATACAGAAGCTAACAAAAAAGACATGCTGCTAATAAACAACATGTACGGTGTGATCTCATTTTTATAAAAATTATGTAAATATAAGTATACATATAAATTTCTGCATATATATGGAAAATGTCTGTAATGATACACACACACACACAAATGTTAACAGTAAATGGGAATAAGAAAAGACTTTTTAAAATTTTTTACATTATAAGATTCTCTACTGCATAAGTGTATATCCCTCTTATAATAAACCTGGGTAAGAAGTGAGAAGTGTTAAACGAAATCTTAAAATATGGCCACTAAAACTGCTAATAATTTCACACCTTCGCTTTAAAAGAGTTCTCAAAACAAATAAAATTTATGAGAATCTTTGAATTTTTATGATCATTAATAATGACATGAGAATATGTGCCATTGACAAACATGTAAATACCCTGAACACTGTGAAATATTTAATTTTCTTTCACTTTGTTTGAAAGATAAAAGCACAGGTCTAATATATGTACCAACATAGCCCAACAAGACAGGAGAGGATCATGGTTCTTCCTAAAATAAGGGAACCTGGTCTTAAAAAAGAGAAATGCAAGTAATCTTGTTAAGTGAGAAAAGATAATGGTCTTCATACAGAACTAATAACATTAATTCTTTCCAATGTATAGATGTTCATATCTGTATATAGTGATATCATGCTATGTGTATGTAATATTCACGCTATATATAAGCAAGTATAAAAAAAAAAGGGAATGTCCAGTAAATGCAGAGTACTACCCAACAGGTGTGATAGGTGTGTTCATGTTCAAGTATATGGGCATCTATCACAGGTAAAAATTAGAGGTTGAGTAAAACAGCGTTGGATTACCTCTACAAAATAGGTCAGGCAAATGCCCATCCCGCCAGATCACTTGGCCGAATTTCCAAGCTGTTGATTCCTCCCTCTATCCTATAAAAGTACAAAAATACAGGTTATGCCCCCCCAAAAATCAGGATTAGACATATTCTTAAAGTCAGGTAAAATAGGTATATCAAAATGTGCTAAATCTGACAAAATTCTTTCCATGGTAGATACTCTTGGATTAAATAAAATTACTTCACTTAGAACACTTAGTTCAACTGTAATGATATCATGAAGAAAAGAAATGACCCAGACACTAACTGGACTTTTCCAAATTTAACTTCTAGCTGAGGATTAGGATTTCTTTAAAATCAGGGTAATAAACTAGAATTATCATAAACAACTTAAAATAGGAAGGAAGGCACAAAATGTATTTCACTAAAATCATATGTTGATGTTCTCAATTACTCAAATAGTACTAGTTCCTGTTAAAATCCCATAGTAACATTTCCCTGAGCTCAAAGCCTAATTATTTTAAGAATATAGTTCTTGAAAATACAAAAATGTTAAGTATTTAAAATTTTCAAGGCAAAGATATTTAATAATGTTAAAATGGTCCATAAATATTTTTTTAATGTCTATAATCAATCTTTCAACAAAGACTAATACAGAAAATTAACACTCCATGTTGGTATTGCATTGATATTGGACATATATAATTTTCTTCCTGCAACTGGGATATGTTTTCCTGGTATATGAAATGGAGGTAATGAGGACTGAAAGCTGAAATTTTATTAGAAACAAAGAATAGGCCAAATATAACTTTTATTCAGAAACAAAAAAGCATTTTATATAATAGCCTAAACACATTTTTAGGACTCAATAAATACCCTGCAAATAAATAAGCTATAAATATAAAAGCAGGACAATTAAAGAAACTCTAAATCTTCAGAAAATAACCAAGTATATTAATTCTAACCTGTGTTTACACAATTTTATCAAGGGATTACAAACATTACAGCATTTCTGATAATTCAGCATTTTCTAGTCCTTAGCCAGTCAGTAGCTTTGTTGCTAAACTAGTTATGAACAAAAAATCTATTTAAAATAATTTATTTCTACTAAGCTCTTAATTGCCTGCCTCAAAGTTTTGTTCCCAAGCATTCAAAAGAGCATATATGCCATTCCTCTCAATTACTTAAAACTACTTTTAAATATATATTTTCTACAGTGTTAGTATCAAAAAGATAATAAAAGCCATAAAACTATATTATTGTGGTAGACACTATTAAAAACAGGTAAAGTAAAATAAAACTGTATCTGCACTACACTGCTATCACCATTCTACATTCTTTACTGTATTCAACTTTTAGAATTTCTAACACAGTTCACAGGAATAAAGTTGAACAGAAACGACACGGTAAAGTCTATATATGGGAAATAAAAATGTCTTTAGACATTAGCAACTTTGGTATTACATTATGAGTCTTTTAAAGTTGACTGGATTTATCTAGTCCACAATCAAAACATTATTACTTATGTCATCACATAATAATGGTAACATATACAGCTGGACAAACGTTTTTGAGATGTTAATATTCTGTTGAAAACATTTTCACAGAAAGCCTACTCACCTTGCATCACTTTTTATTGAAAGCTCTAAATTAACGCTGTCACACATCAAAGACTATAACTAGGTATGTTAAAAGAGGAGGAAACAAAAATAAAATAGTGAAGCAAGAAGGAAAAAGCAGCATGCCTCACTCCCACATACACACATCCCCCAAATGTACAAAATAATATAACCTGAAAGTCCAAATCTATAAACAGAAATTTTGGAATGTCTTTCCCATCACAACCTTTCCTCTACTATGGAAACCCAGAATTCCCCCTAACTCACCTGCCACATAGTCTCTGTCTCTGGAAACCTAATTCATTTAGCATCATCTACCAATTTCACTTATCCTTCCAAGTCTCTATCCCTCCTTCTCCTCTACCACCCCTCTCCACCAAAAATGGGGAAAAGAAAAGAATCTACCAGGCTGGAAACTAAGACCCTGTAAGTACGAAAAGAAAGATATAAAGTTACTTGGGCAACCACCCAATGATCAGCTAAGATCTTCCTCTTTCCCTGCCCCACTTCCCCTACTTTAGGAGTGACTGAATATTCCTGCTTAGCAATTCCTCTATTTTAAGATTTTGCTGGCTAATTATTCCCTGATTATAATCACTTGTGCAGGGGCTTCCCTGGTGGCACAGTGGTTAAGAATCCGCCTGCCAATGCAGGAGACACAGGTTCGAGCCCTGGTCCGGGAAGATCCCACATGCCGCGGAGAAACTAAGCCCGTGAGCCACAACCACTGAGCCTGCGCTCTAGAGCCCGTGAGCCACAACTACTGAAGCCCATGCTCTACAACAGGAAGCAACCGCAATGAGAAGCCCGCTCACCGCAACTAGAGAAAGCCCACGCACAGCAACGAAGACCCAACCAGCCAAAAATAAATAAATAAAATAAATTTATTTAAAAAAATAATAATAATAATCACTTGTGCAGGTATAATCAAATTAAGACAAAATACAGATTAAGGAAGAAAATAAATGAAATATTTTTCAGGGACCATTAGCTACTACCCGTCCATTATTTAGTTCTGATAGACTGGCAGGATTTCAATGTATTTACCAGCAGGTGGTCTGATTCATTATTCAGGCCAACATTTTTGTCATTAACTGAATCAACATTTTTGATCAACTGATATGTATTTGCAACACTACCTAAGATTCCTGAGACATGCATAAAATATCATGATCTCTGTCCAAAGGAGTCCATAATCTAGCAAGGATGGTAAACATACAAGAAATAATGTTAGTGATGATAATATAATGTGTTAAGCACTATAACTGAAGTTTAAGCAATTTATCATAGGAAAATCAAAGCAGGGATCAATTAATTCTCCCTCTGTTACCTTTCCAAAAGAAAAGGAAGAAGTGACCTTTTAATGTTGGCTCCACATTTAAGAATAAAATGAATACCATATGCTTTGGACTTTGCTCAGTAGTGTTCCTAGGTCTTTGCAGATATTAACTAACTTAATACAAAAAACAAACCTATGAGGTTGGTGCTAATATTATTCACATTTCACAGAAGAAAAAACTGAAGGATTAAGTAACTCACCAAAGGTTATAAAATTAGTAAGTGACAGAACCAAAGTCTTTATAATGGTTAGCAGGCACTCCACAATCTACTGTGCTATCACCTCCTCCTCCTCATCACTACCACCATGGCTTTAAGAATCTGAGAGGAAAAATGCTTCAAGTCCTTTAGCATCTTTTAACTAGATCATATTTGAAAGTAATTAGTTAAGTTCTACTTTTACATTAGTTTTACTTTTGTGATTTAATAATGCTTTCTGAACAATGTTTTTTTAAAAAAAAAAAAAAGGTAAAGGAAAAAAGTTTGTTCCAGGCAAGAGATTTCTATGAATATGGTTAGAATTTCTACACAATAACAAAGTAGACATATGTGTTCTTTTAATTTACACTACCTGCTTTGACAATTAAAGTTGTTAGAACTCAGAGTGTACTATTCATGACCAGATCCATCCTAAGGAGGAATGAAAGCTCCAAAAATTCAAACCACCCACCCCAGAAACTGCCCTAACCAAGTCTTTCTAGAACAATTTTCCATTTCTACCTTCACCAAAAATTAAGCCAAAATCTTATAAATTTCACAATCAATGTAGTTAACCCACTTGATTAAGAAAGAAAATCCTACAAAGGGGTAATCAAATAAATTCTTAAAAAACAGTTGGCCGTGGGCTTCCCTGGTGGCACAGTGGTTGGGAGTCTGCCTGCCGGTGCAGGGGACATGGGTTCGATCTCTGGTCCGGGGGAATCCCACATGCCGCAGAGCGACTGAGCCTGTGCACCACAGCTGCTGAGCCTGCGCTCTGGAGCCGCGAGCCACGGCTGCTGGGCCCACATGCCACAACTACTGAAGCCTGCACACCTACAGCCCGTGCTCTATGGCAAGGGAGGACACCGCAATCGGGGGCCTGTGGGCCGCAGCGAAGAGTGGCCCCCACTCACCATAACTAGAGAAAGCCCGCGTGCAGCAGCGAAGACCCAACGCAGCCAAAGATAAATAAATAGATAAAATAAATTTTAAAAATAAAAAAAAAACCTTCACCATTTAAAAAAAAAAAAAAAAAAAGTTGGCCAAAGTGAGTAAAATAAAGGCACCAACTGAAAACGTTCACCTGCCCTTGACCTTTTCAAATCACCTAACCAGTAAACATATGTCAAATAAGAAACCAACTCTCTACCCACGTTAGAAAACACAACAGTATAAGCATTTTTAGAAAATCCTTAGACTATAAACCACTAAAGAGACAAACCTAACCTTTAAATCCAAGTCACCTGTTGAGGAAAGACACCTTCCAAAAGCTAACCTTATCACAGAGCGGATGATAAACTATCAAGCAACTATGTAATCCTTCCCCAAATTCACCAATAGAAATTAGCTTTTAAGAATAGTAAACCACTAAACTCAAGGAAAAGCTGCTTTATTTTTACATGAATTTTTACTTGAATACATACCAATTTTGTAAATAATCATAAAATATTTTGCACTATGATGATCAAGATCACTCAGGTCAATTTTCAAATGATCTCCTCAAAAACGTTACAAGCATGTTCTGATAAAAGTACTTCACAGTTTAAAAAGTGCTTTCAAGTGTCATATTTCACGGGACACCCCCTACACACACAATTACCTAGGCAGGTATTATTGTTTGCCTCCATTCTATAGATGATGAAACTGAGGTTCAAGAGGTTAAGTACCCATGGTTACACAACACCTGTCATGGCAAAGACTTCAACCAGATCCTCTGCCTCCAAATAAATGTCTACTTTAACATAGCACAACAGGAAAGGTCATTCCCAAGTTAAAATATTGATATATTTAATGTTACTCTTAACAATATTCTGAGTCAAAAATAAATAAACATCTTTGAAGTAAGGATAAGATCAATGAACATAAACTTTGAAATTAAAATGCTATCTACAGTAATAGTTACCAAGTAAATAAACAAAAAATTAAATTCATCTGATTTTCATAACACAAAAATTATCCTACTGTAATAATAACTAAGGAAACCCTAGAAAAGATTATAGGAATACCCATTTGAAAATTAAAGTTTAACTATTTAAATTTTATTTTTAAGTGTCAATTCTTCATGAATAAAAACATGTTAAAATATTATTAAAAACCAAAAATAACAAGAGGGAACTGGAATTATTACTTCTAATATGAAATATAATTAAATACTCACTTAAAAACATGTAAATGGTCCATTAAAAAGCTCATTTTCTGACAATTTTACCTTATTCAATACTAGAGTCAGTCATTCTTATCTCCTCTAAAACACATGCCCAGAATTACATAAGGCACTAGACACAATGTAGAGGTGTGTCCACACATAAAAGAAATGATTTTTAATCTGATTAGAAATCTAAGATTTGCCATCAGAGTCAATCTGAGAGTACCTCAAGAAGTGGCTGCAAAGAAGCCCAGTGATTTCTCTGTAACTGCGGTAACTATATTAGTTTGAACAATTCATGTAATATGTGAGATTTTTTTAAAATAGTAGTAGTTGGGACTTCCCTGGCAGTCCAGTGGTTAAGACTCTGTGCTTCCACTGCAGGGGGGCACAGTTCGATCCCTGGTCAGGGAACTAAGATCCTGCATGCCACACGGGGCAGCCAAATAAACAGTAGTAGTTGATTTAACAAGTTAACTCATCATTTAGAAGCACTAGCTTCTACTAATGTAGAATAGACATTTTCTTATTTGGGTCCAATTTACTCTCAATTAGAAAACTAGGGAATGTAAAAAGCAGGACATTCTATCTTTCCTTTTCAACCTATGAATTAGAAACAGATTAAACTGGCTGCATAATACAAGATTTTCCAAATTTGTTTTGAAAAATTTCCTAATATTAAAATACTATTATATATTACTGGAATTATTAAATACCTTAAATACAAATAATCCATAAAATAAACACATCTTTGAAGAAAATACCAGAATTCACAATTTCATTTTAATTAACTATACTACAAAATTCTGTTTATGTGATAGATGCCTAGTAAATTGCATGCATCTATTCCCTGGCACCCTCTTGAACTGGTTATGACTGACCTTCCAAAACCTTCCTAGGGGTCCAATACTGTGGTTTATAATTGAAGCAAACATTGTGCTTAGAAGTTCACAAAGCACATGGCCATAAACCATTATTTTCAAAGCTGAAATAACCCGCTGGGTGGAGATGATGCAGGTTCACAAAAATTAAGGAATTTGAACTTCCAGTCTAGGTAAGATGGCATAGCTCTCTTTTTCCCTGCCCCTCCTCACTAAACACCATGTTAAACCAGGGGAATAACACCAGAGACAACTGAAAGAAAACTATGAAAACTGGTAAGCAGGCAGCTAACCAGTTTGGGACTCCAACACTACAGAAACAGAAAAGCAGCAGAGTGTTTTATGTCCCCAGACCCAACAGAAGAAGGCAACCCAGACTGGCATTTCCTGACCACCAATTCAGCAACAGAAGGTAGACCAGACAGCCACACTCCTCCCCCAAACTAAACAGGAGTCCCTCTACAATATCAAGCAAGGGATATCAACTGGAAGCCCAGTCAACAACAAAGACCAGAAAGGGGAAGCAACTCTTCCATCCCCACATGACCTGAAACTCCTGTTTTCCACCTAGAAATACTGAGGCAAGTGGGCAGAACTCAGGGACCCAGCCAGTTCAAGCATCTCAGTTTGCACCAAGACTCTCCCTCTCACCCAGAGACATGGGGACAGGGAAGAATTGGGGGTTTGAGGTGGGTACCAGGAGGAGGATCCCACCAAAATCCTCTCCCATCTAGAGACACCCAAAAGCCTGATAGGAGGTAATGTCTTCTATTCTCTCGGGCAGCATCAGCAAGGACCAGTGGGAGCCCCAACAGCATCAGATAAACTAAGCCAACCACAAAGGCTCTGAAAATTAAACTGCCATTAGAACCAAAGTCATAAAAGTAGGCCAAGACCTGTACACTAAACCTAAACAGGGTGACCGCATGCTAAAATAAAAAATGTAAATAGGGACCAGAGCCTCCTAACATAATATATAACACAGAAAATGACACAAGAAAATCCCAACATGAGTGAGAAAGGATAATCAACCAAGGCCAATACAGAGATGAGTCAGATGTTGCAATTATTTGAAAAGGATTTTAAAGCACCATAATAAAATGTCTCAGCAATTAATTATAAGTTCTCCTGAAACACGTGAAAAAAATGGAAAATCTCAGCAAAGAAACAGAAGTTATAAAAAAGAAGCAAAAGAAAATTACAGAACTAAAAATGACAGAACTAAAAAATACTATAACATGAAACTTTAAAACTTGCTGGATAGGCTCAATACAACCATGGAGATAACAGGGAAGAGAATCACTGAATTTGAGACAGAAAAATAGAATTAACCCAATCTGAAAAACAGAGAGAAAAAAAGACTGAAAAAAAAACTAATAGTCTTAGGAACCTGTGGGCCAATAACAAAAGATCCAACATTCTTATCACTGGAGTCCCAGAAACAGGAGAAACAGAGAGGGGCTGAAACAGTATTTAAAGAAAAGACGGTAAAAACCTTCTCATATGTGACAAATACAAACTCACAGATCCAAAAAAGTGAGCAAACCCAAAACAGGATAAACCCAAAGAAATTTACACCAGGACACATCATAATTAAATGTTCAAAAATTAAAAACAAAGAAAAAACTTTGAAGGCAGCCAGACAAAAATAACATATTACCTATAACGGAAGAACTGAAATGACACCAGATTTCTCATCTCAACCAAAGAGGCCAAAAAAAGTGGCAGAATATTTTTTGAATGCTAGAAAAATAAAAAAAGAACTGCCAACCAAGAATTCTATACCCAGTTGAAACTACTCTTCAGGAATGTCTTAGTCTATTCAGGCTGCCATAACAAAACACCACAAAATGGATGGCTTATAAACAATAGAAATTTACTTCTCACAGTTCTGGGGGCTGGAAGTCCAAGATCAGGGTGCCAACATGGTCAGGTGAAGGGCCTCTTCCAGACTGCAGACTTCTGTCTGTATTCTTACATGGCAGAAAAGGGGCAAAAGAGCTCCCTCTTTTGTGACAGCACTAATCCCATTCATGAGGGCTCTCCCCCATGACCTAACAACCTCCCAAAGGACGCAACTCCCAATACCATCATATTGGGTATTAGGATTTCAACATTTACATTTTAGGAGAATTCATTCAGACCACAGAAAGGAACAAAGGAGAAATTTTTTAAAGCATTCTCAAAAGAAGAAAAACTAAAAGACTATGTCACTAGCAACCCTACCCATAAAGACTGGCTGAAGAAAATTTTCCAAACAAGAAAAAGAATAGAGGGGCTTCCCTAGTGGTGCAGTGGTTGAGAGTCTGCATGCCAATGCAGGGGACACAGGTTCAAGCCCTGGTCCGGGAAGATCCCACATGCCACAGAGCAACTAAGCCCATGCACCACAACTACTGAGCCCGTGTGCCTGGAGCCTGTGCTCCGCAGCAAGAGGAGCTGCCACAAAGAGAAGCCCGCGCACTGCAAAAAAGAGTAGCCCCACTCGCCGCAACTAGAGAAAGCCTGCGTGCAGCAATGAAGCTCAATGCAGCCAAAAATAAATAAATATATAATTTTAAACATAAACAAATTTTTAAAAAAAGAAAAAGAATAGAAATACAAGTACACACAACAGGATATCTTTTCCATCATTAGTTTTCTAGATCATACTTACTGACAGAAACAAAAATTATACTACTACTGATACTTAAAACAATTATATTTAAAAGTCAACTAAGTAAAAAGGTAAAAGAGAAGTAAAGTTTCCACACTTCAGTTGAAGTAGTAAAACACTGATACCAGGAGACTGTTATAAGTCATATATACATTAGGTAACAACTACAACGACCACTATGAAAACTATACCAAGACAGACTCAAAAACATTATAAATAAATCTTTTACAAATTATGAAAGAATCCTAAAAAATGTTCTAGTAATCTGCAGGAAGGCAAGAAAAGAGAAACAAAAAAATGAAAACCAGAGAAAATAAAACAAAAAACAAATAATAAAATGGCGATTTAAGTGCTAATATTTATCGATAATTACCTTAAATGGTCTAAACAGACGAATCAAGAAAGACTGGCGGAGTAGATTTTTGAAATGCCCCACTATATGCTGCTAACAAGAAATTCAGTAACATACATTGAAAGTAAAAGAATGGAAAAGCTATGAAAACTCTTTTTTTTCCAGCGGAGAAGCTATATTAATAACACAACCAACCAATAAGGTCAGCTTGATATACATAGAATACTCCATCCAACGACAGCAGAATACATATTTCTTTTCAAGCACCCATGGAACATTCATGAAGACAGATCATATCCTGGGCCATAAAACAAGCCTCAACAAATCTAAAACAACTGAAATAATACAAGAGGTACATTATCTGACAATAATGGACTCAAACTAGAAATCAGTAACAAAGACAACAGGATAACTTCTGAACACAAAACAATAAAGAACACTTTTTAAAAGTCCATGGGTCAAAGAGGAAATCTCAAAGAAAAAATTTAAATATATACATAAAAATGAATGAAAATAAAAACACAGCATGTCAAAATATGTGGGATGCAGCTAAACCAGTAGTTAGAAGGAAATTTATAGCACTAAATGCTTACATTAGAAAAGAGGAGGGACTTCCCTGGTGGTCCAGTGGTAAAGAATCTGCCTTCCAATTCAGGGGACGTGGGTTCGATCTCTGGTTGGGGAACTAAGATCCCATATGCCACAGGGCAACTAAAACCTGCTCACCATAACTACTGAGCCCGTGTGCCACAAACTACAGAGCCCAAGCGCCCTGGAGCCTGCACGTCACAACTACAGGGTGCACGTGCCCTGGAGCCCATGCACCACAACTAGAGAGAGAAAACCCACACGCCACAACTTGAGAGAACCCGTGCCGCAACGAAAGATCCCACACACCTCAACAAAGACCCCATGTGCCACAACTAAGACCCGATGCAGCCAAAAAAAAACAAAGAAAATAAACAAAAATCTTAAAAAAAAGAAAAGAGGAAAGATCTCAAATCAATAACCTAATTACTTACCACAAGAAACTTTAAAAAAAAAAAAAAGCAAAATATAAACCCAAAGCAAGCAGTAGAACAGAAACAATGAAGAGCAGAAATCAATGAAATTAAAAATAGGAAAATAGAGAAAATCAATGAAGCAAAAATTTTAAAAGCCTCTAACATGACAAATAAAAATAAAAAGAGAGAAGACACAAATCACCAATATCAAGATTGAAATAGGGGTATCACTAAGATCGTACAGCACTTAAAAAGATAATAAGGGAATACTACAAAAAATTTTACACTTTTAAATTGGACATTTAGAAGAAATGGACCAATTTATCAAAATCACATTACTAAAACTAAACCAAAATGAAACCAATAATCTAAATAATTCTATAACCATGAACTGGTTATAGAATAAATGAACCGGTCTATGAAATGAATTCTTAATTGACAAAGGGGCAAAAATAATTCAATGGAGGAAAGACAGCCTTTTCAACAAACAGTGCTGGAACAACTGGACATCCATATGCCAAAAAAAGAGTCTAGACCCAAACCTCACAACCACATACAAAATTATTTCAAAATGATGAATGTAAACATAAAACTATAGAGTTTTTAGAATAAAAAAGAAGAGATCCTTCAAGACCTAAAGAAAAGGGTTCTTGGGCTTGGCACCAAATGCATGCTCCATAAAAGAAAATAAACCAAACTTCATCAAAATAAAAAACATGTGCCCTATGAAAAGATGCTCATCATCACTAATGATTAGAGAAAAGCAAATCAAAACTACAATGAGGTACCACCTCACGCTAGTCAGAATGGCCATCATTAAAAACTCTACAAATAATAAATGCTGGAGAGGGTGTGGAGAAAAGGGAACCCTCTTACACTGTTGGTGGGAATGTAAATTGGTGCAGCCATTATAGAAAACAGTATGAAGTTTCCTCAAAAAATTAAAAATAGTTGCCATATGATCCAGCAATCCCACTCCTGGGCATATACCCAGATAGAACTATAATCTGGGGCTTCCCTGGTGGTGCAGTGGTTAAGAATCCACCTGCCAATGCAGGGGACATGGGTTCGAGCCCTGGTCCGGGAAGATCCCACATGCCGCAGAGCAACTAAGCCTATGTGCCACAACTACTGAGCCTGCGCTCCAGAGCCCGCGAGCCACAACTCCTGAAGCCCAGACGCCTAGAGCCCATGCTCTGAAACAAGAGAAGCCACCGCAATGAGAAGCCTGCACACCACAACGAAGAGTAGCCCCTGCTCACTGCAACTAGAGGAAGCCCGCACACAGCAACAAAGACCCAATGCAGCCAAAAATAAATAATTAAAATAAATAAATTAAAAAACTATAATTTGAAAAGATTACATGCACCCCTATGTTCATAGCAGCACTATTTACAATAGCCAAGACATGGAAGCAACCTAAATATCCATCGATAGATGAATGGATAAAGAAGATGTGGTATATATACACAATGGAATACTACTCAGCCATAAAAAAGAATGAAATAATGCCATTTACAGCAACATGGATGGACCTAGAGATTATCATACTAAGTGAAGTAAGTCAAAAAGAGAAAGACAAATATCATATGATATCACTTATATGTGGAATCTAAAATACTGAATACAACACAAATGAACATATCTACTAAACAGAAACAGACCCACAGACATAAAAAACAGACTTGTGGTTGCCAAGGGGGAGTGAAAAGTGGGGAAGGGATGGACTGGGAGTTTGTGATTAGCAGATGCAAACCAGTATATATAGGATGGATAAACAACAAGGTCCTACTGTCTAGCACAGGGAACTATATTCAATAACCTGTCATAAACCATAATGGAAAAGAATATGAAAAAGTATACATATATATGTGTGTATATACATATATATATACATATATATGTATGTATGTACAATTGAGTCACTCTGCTATACAGTGGAAATTAACACAACACTTAAATCAACTATACTTCAATAAAATATGTTTTAAAAATGTGCCCTGTGAAAGACCTTCTTAAGAAGATGTAGCTTATCATAGCTACAGGCTGAGAGAAAATGTCTGCAAACCATGTATCTGACAAATGTCTTGTATTTAAAATATATGAAGAACTCTCAAATCTCAAAAGTTAAAAAAAAAACATTCTGATTAAAAAATGAGCAAAAGACATGTACAGACAACAAATAAGTACACAGAAAGACGTTTAATATCATTAGCCATAGAGAATGCAAATTAAAACTACAGTAAGATATCACTATACACCTATCAAAACAGCTAAAATAAATAGCAATAATAACAAATGCTGGCAAGGATGCAGAAAGTCTCTTACATTGCTGATGGGAATGTAATATGATACACCACACTGAAAAACAGTTTGGAAGTTTCTTATAAAACTAAACATGGCCTCCCATTCAACCCAGGAAGCTCACTCTTGGGCATTTATCTCGGAGAACTATACATAAAATCCTGTACATGAATGTTCATAACCACTTTATTATTAATAGCAAAATACTGAATATACCAAAAGTCCTTCAACAGCTGAATGGTTAAACAAAGTATGTATTAATATACCATTATAAACCATTCTTGAAAAGACAAAACTATAGAGATGGAAAATATGTCGCCAGGGGACAGGGAGGGATTTTGGGGTAGGGTGCAAATATAAACGGTAGCAAGAGGGATTTTCTTTGTGGTGATGGAATAGTTCTGTATCTTCGCTGTTGTGGTAGTTACATGAATTTATATATAGGAGAAAATCACACAGAACTATAAACACACAAATGAATTAGGATTAAAAAATGGTGAGAACTGATTAAGTTTGGCAATTCAGATAACAGTAGTGTACTAATGTCTATTTCCTAATTTTGATGTCTTATTAGAGCTTTAGAAGATGTCACCATTGGGGGGAAGCTGGGTAAAGTATACACAGGACTCTACTATTTTTGCAACTTCCTTTGAGTCTATAATTATTTCAAAATAAAGTTTTTTTTTTTTAATTATGTGAGATGGGAAATAGAGGGCAGAGATGCAGATGAAACAAGACTGTTAATTGCTAACTGTTGAGGCTAGGTCACTGGTATATAGAGGTTCATAATACTATTGTATTTTTCATCTTTTTAAATTTTTCATATTAAAAGGTTAACAAAAATATAAGATGCTGTATATCAAAATATTAACAGCAGCTTCTTCCAGTTAGTGATTTTACTCTTCTTTTTGCTAATATGCATTTTAAATTTTTTCTATAAAATAAATTTCTTATACAAAACAATTTTTGAAGAAATCTTTGCTCATAGTCTTTTGTCCTACTTGTTTTTCTCATTTTTAAAAAGCAGCAGCACAGAAAAAAATTTTAAACTTAAAAAGAACTCCACTGATACTTCTTTCTGACAATACAGCACTTAATTTGAAATACCCAATTTAAATCTAAATACCCAATTTATATTTCATCCAATTACATTTCACCTGAAAGTTCCAATATCTTTTTCTAAAATTAACCGAAAGGATCTTGCTAGAATAGATTTACAATCAGCACAATAACTGACCATTATAGTGATCCTCACAAAACAGAACAGATGTCTAAGTTCAAGACACCCTAAGACATTTTAACAATTCCAGTTGGGTTTGCATTTGCCTACGGTATCATAATTAACTTCCAATTGTTTTGTTTTTAAATTGTATGTGGTCTTTTTTAATTTTTCAAACTTTATTTTTAAAAAAGCAGATGCTGAAAAGGTTATAATGGTTACAAAATCATGCTGAAGAATTCAACAATGTGCGAATCTGAAAAAAGTAACAATAATTTAGTGGATACTGAGATTCCCATGATGCAATTTTTAAAATTTTAGCTTATTTAAATTTATCAAGCAAAAATGATAAAATACCATTTCCCTCAGTAATAATTAAAATTAATTTTAATTAAATAAGTAAATTAAAATTAAATTAAAATAGAAATAACGAAACCTGAACTCCGCATTATCTGTAGGACCTCGGGGTAAGTCACAATCTCTCTGAAACTCTGTTTCCTTATCTACATACTGAAAGAGTTATACTTGTGTTTCGTTGTTGTTGTTGTTTTTGTTTTTGGCCACGCCACACCGCTTGCGGGATCCTAGTTCCCCAACCAGGGATCGAACCCGCTCCCCTGGCAGTGAAAGCACGGAGTCCTAACCACTGGACCGCCAGGAAAGAGTTATACTTGTTAATCTTCCAGCTCCAAAATCCTACGTACTGATGCTCTAAAATATACTTCATGACCTTTTACCCATGATCATTCTAACGACAACTCTGAGAAAAGATTTATAACCGATGTGATATAGAGATGCCAATTACATTACAAATAACTTTCATAGGTAGAATATTATTCTCAACAATTAAATCGGGGCTTCTCAACATCAACACTACCGACTCTTTGCACTGGATGATTCTTTGTTGTGGGGGTTACCATGCGCATTGTAGGATGTTTAGCATCTACACACTAGATACCAATAGAATCCCCCCAGCGTGACAACCAAATACGTCTCCAGACATTGCCAAAACCACCTCTCGTGGAGAATCACTGTATTAGATTAAAAATTTCCAGGGTTCTTTGGAGATGGGAAGGAGAAAGAAGAGAAAATGTTTTTGTGACATAGGAGGAAAGGCATAAGAAAGGCTAGGAATGAACAAAACAAATTGTAGCTGATGTCGTGATAATAATGAAAACAGCAGTATATAAAGCAGAGGAGAAAATTCACAGGTATTCCATCTGTACCTCTGTAACCATCTTCAATAAAGAGGGCCAAAGGTTTTTTAATCAGAAATTAATGAAATTAACATAATTCCTCTTCTCCCTAGCTTTTGTGAGGAGGCTAAACATTCTCAAGTTACCCACTAACTTGTATTTCAGTGTATTCTTCAAACACTGAAAATACCCACATGAAAAACACATCCCCCCACAGTTAAATACAATAAGCATCTATCTGTTTTAATCAAATGTAAATGTGCTACAAAATGCCATGAAAAGTAACACTGAGGAATATCCTCAAGTCCTTTATGTATTTAAAGAAAGGCCGAAGACATTCAGTGTGGAGAAACTACATACATCTAAATGCTACAACGTTCACACATTCACTTTCTGACTCTTTTAACACTCACTATAAAATCAACTCAGCCACATTTTCCACCAAACAGACAAATACCCAGTTTCCTTAGTCTATTCTTGGATAGGTCACCAGACTGGGAATAAGAGACCCAGAGTCTATTCCCAGCTGCAAACAGACTGGTAATCTCAAGCAAATTATTCACTCAGGTTAAGGTTCTACACCCATTTCACGCTGACAATACTGAAAATCTGCCCAGAAACAAGCACTGCGAAACCCAGGACTTCCTTCTGCACCCAAAGGACAACTGCAAACGTATTTTTAGATTTCTTAAATCTAAAAATCTGAATAGGATTTTATTTATAGCAACATTTAACATACTTGAAATTTCAAAACTGTGTGGTGCCTTTACCAACTGCCCTTCATAAAATTAATAAGAAACGCTCTGTTTTTAATCACGCCATGCCCAATTGTGTAAAACTCTATATGCAAACTACACAAATCATAATTATGTATAACAAAAAAAGCTGTTTTTAATTCAAGCTCTTGGGAAGGGCTTTAACTTTTGCATTTCCTAACTATCTAGTTTTTAGTCTGCTACACAAGTAGCTCTTTCCTGGCACTGTAATCAGTGCTTCACAAAGTCTGGAGAGCCAAAGTTTGCCCTTACAGACTAATTCTGGAAAGGCCTTAGGGCTGTTCTTACCACTAAACACGCAGGTTTTAGTAGCGCCAATATACGGATACAAGCGTACATTTTCTGCTCTTGATACCAAGTAAAAAAACTGTCTAGTAGACGTAAGTTACCCGTCTGACCTTTTCGCACACCATAAAACTGTAAACACAATACAGTCCAATATAAGTTTGAAAAAAACAGGGTTAGGACGGAAAGGAGGGTGTCAATTAACGTTCGTCGGCTCCTGCTGTCAGGCAGACACTTGTTAGGCGCCGAGAAGCCACTCACAAAGTTTGCCATCTCGCTGGGGGAAGGGGCCCCGACCGCGCCGCGGGCCCCGACCCGGAAGACGGGTGTCTGGAAGGCCCCACCGCCCGCCGTGGCCCGGGCGCGCCAGCCACCCCGGCAGGAAAAACCCCAGCTTCTCGGCGCTCCTCCGCCGCCTCCCTGCACACAGGCGCACTCACGCACGCGCGCGCACACTCACACACGTACACACAACAAAAGGAAGCCGTGCGAGCCGCGTGCGGAGGTTTGCTCCGGCGCTCAGGGAAGCCCCTCCTCCCGGCCCCCATCGCGCCGCGCGGGGCCTGCTCACTTGCTGGAGCGCCCCCCGAGGGCCCGTGGGTGCACGGATCCCCAAGGCCCGCGGCCCACCGGACCGGCCCCACCCGGCTCGGCTCTGCTCGGCCGCGTTCGCGGGCAGCTGCGGCGGCTCTGGGCCCACCACCCGCGCAGCTCCGCCCGCCGCCGAGCCGAGCGCTGGCAAAATCCCGCCCGGGAGGGCCTGGGCTCCCAACCGGAGGGCTCCCTACTTGCCGGGTTTCTCAAGAAATAAAACTATTACACTTAATTATCCTTGGTAAAATTCCTCACTACGTACCGTGGGATATTTAAGTCCCGTTCCTTACCGAACCACTATCAAAAGTAGTATCCAACACAACACTCCTTACAATAAGAAATCTTTCAGTAACCTCTTCTTTAATCCTTCCTCTTCCTCTTACTTTTCTACACCTTAGTTTACTCATTTTAGTTTTCTCTTGCCTTCCTGTTTTCAACCTATGAGACACATTTTCCCAAAAGAATAATCTTCCCTAAATTACCGTCTTTCCAATTTTACCCTTTTGAAATTTACTTTTCTAATAGTAACAAGATTTCTCGTAAATCCCTTCCATTACACCTCCCACTTTATACAAAACCTCTCCACAAGTAACTTCTATCATTTTATCAGCATCTACCAAATCAATTCATAAATAACTTTCTCAAATACTGCATTTTTTGTTTGTTCCTGCATTCCCTCAAAGCTAACACTCTCCAACTTAACACACAAATTTGCTCCAAATTGCCCTCAAATTTTGTGAACCTATTCCAGAGAGGCCACCAAAGTCACTGAAAAATCTATTTCCTAAACATACCCCAATAACTTAATGATCTTTCCAAATATTCTCTACCAATTCATTTGAATCACTCTTAACAAGACTACCATACATTTCCCCAAAGACTCTAATTACAGAACCTAATCAGATTAACACATTATCTCTACCATCATATGTATCTACACATGCAGGTGTATATGTATGTGTTGACAAGTATATAGGGGACCCTGCAAAACATCAAGTGTGTATTTCATTCTAATCCCTTATATATTGGCTCCTCTCAAATTTACAAGGAAAACTCCTTCACACCAACCAAGATTTTCAAGCATCCATCCCCTGTCTTGTGAAGTCATTTATCTATGTTAAATTAACGTATCATTTTAAAACATACTGTCTCCACTTCTACAATAATCATTCCTCACACCTTCCTTAAGATATCCATCATTAGTCTAACCCACACAATCCACTCAAATATTCAGAATATCCCCCACTCGCCAAGGCCTAGCTATGTCTAAGGCAGGTCCTAGAAACAATTCTAGACTATTGGCAGATTACAGCAAAGTTGTGAATTGAATAAAGCGACATCCCTGGACTGTCTCAGGCCTTCAAAGCTCTGGGTGGTCTCCATAGGTCCTTCATTATTAAATTTGGTGATTGACTAAATGTAGAAATAAAGGAAGAGAAAAAAAAAAAAAGATGAATGACCCAGGGCTAGATTTTGGAACTAATTCTGAAGCAAAGCTGCAATAGGACGGAAAACCAATACTATATATTTTGTGCTTTGTTGTATTTTTCTCACTGCCACTAAATAAGCTCTCTCTCGGAAACGTGAAAGAGTATCAAAAACCCTGATCTGAAGAGGGAGGGTCAGAAAGTATTCTTTGCTCAGAGGTTGAAAGAGTTCACTTATCATGTGAAGAATATAATGCAAATACTAAGGATTTGAAGCATACAGTATTTTTCCCTTAATGGTTTAAAATGCCAGTTGCTGGGACCACAGCGAGGCACTAGTGGAGAATCTCTAAAAGCAGTTAGGTAAGCACTTGAGAGTCAAGTCTTTCATAGTACAAGGGAAAAGTTGCCAGAACACAAAGTCTGACAAAAATCAATGCTACTATGTAACTGGACAAGCAAAAGTTTGATAGCAGAGACAAACCCAATGGATAAGAGGCCTGGTCTAGGTCTTAAACACCATCAATGGAAGATGATGAAGCCCTGAGGTGATAATGCTGAAGATTTAAAACAAAACAGGGACTTTCCTGGTGGCACAGTGGTTAAGAATCCGCCTGCCAACGCAGGGGACACAGGTTCGAGCCCTGGTCTGGTAAGATCCCACATGCCATGGAGCAACTAAGCCTGTGCGCCACAACTACTGAGCCTGCGCTCTAGAGCCTGTGAGCCACAGCTACTGAAGCCCACACGCCTAGAGCCCGTGCTCTGCAACAAGAGAAGCCACCGCAATGAGAAGCCCGTGCACCACAACGAAGAGTAGCCCCTGCTCGCTGCAACTAGAGAAAGCCCGCACGCAGCGACGAAGACCCAACGCAGCCAAAACTAAATTAATTAATTAAAAAGAATAAAATAAAACAAAACAAAAAAAGAAGCAATGTTTCAGTTTTAGCTCTATTTTGGTTTTGGAATTGGCATGACAGCTCCTTTAGAAATGTTCAATAAATGATAAATAACTAGAAATAAGAAAGCATATTTAGAACTGTATACCTATACAGATAATAAATGAAATGAAAAAACAGAGCAGGCCATCCTCCTAAGAACACTAAGAAATATATGAGATAAAAGTCATAGCCAAAAAAAAGGAAAAAAAACTACAGAAGCCATTTTAGATCCCTTAGGACACCTCCTTTTACCATCCACCCCATTCTTTCCACTTTTTACCTGAACCTCTTTACATATACAAATTATCACCACACAATTTTTGCAAACAAAGTTTGATGTGGTTTTGAGGCACTCAAGTAGAGATCAAAGATCTCAATGTTTCTATCATTCATGTTATTTTTTTAAAAAGTTATGCATGACACACTATCACCTTTATAATAACATCAAGGATAGCAAGGATTGTCCTTACATGCACAGAGATGGAATACGGTCCTGGCATTGTTTCCTAGGTGGCATTATGTTTTCTCCGTATTTTCTCTGTTACAAGCTACTCACTGTCCTCTTCGGCTTACTCTTATTCCTATTCAGGGCAACTCCAACCTCCTCATTCATTTCTATCCATTTACTAGCTCCTATCAGCTTATCCATGTTCTACTGTCAACAAACTAACCCATGTCTTTTGCCTTTCATATTAGTACACCTCCACCTCACCATTTTTTTTCTTTCATTGTCTCATTTCTAATCCACGAATATCTCTCAGTTGAATTTATCTCGGTATACTACACATGAATGGAAATGATTTTGCAAATATAATTTATTTATAAAAAATTTAAAGAACTGGTGACTGTAACAAATCCATCTTTTTATCTCCACCACCATGCCACAACAACAATTCAGATCACTATCATCTCTTGTCTGGATACCTCCTCATCTTATCTCAAGCTTGGCGTTTCCTCAACAACCTGCTTCTCAGGACTTAGCTATCCATTCTCTTACTCCTTCAGCTTGATAAAAGCACCAACTGCTTCTTCTTGTTCCACAAGGCCACTCCCGCTGCTCTTCTATCACTAAAAAAATCTCTTTGCAGTTCACATTACTCACTTAAACCATTCCATCTGCAACATCTACCAGGTTCCAGAATCCTTCCCACCTTCCTTCCCCAAAGACTTCAATTCTACTTTGTCCCATATTCAGCCATTATCCTCAGTGACTGAGGTGCTGAAGAACTGCACGCTGACCTTCCTAAACTCCTAAAACCTTCATCTGCACTTCAGTCACCCACACATATATACTGAAAACAGATCATCAATTGGAAGTGCTGTACCACTAGGATTGTAACTTCAGAGATCTTTTTTTTTTTTTTTAACCACAACTACTTTATTTTCTAGGTCTACACCTGCTCTTCACCTCCTTCTGGCTTCACCTATCTCCCTACACAGTTTAAATCTGTCCATCAGCCATTTTAATACTGCCCTCTCCGGAATATCATGACCTCCCATTTATATTCACCATGCATCTCCACAAAGAGAGACAATCTTCACCATCTGTTTTTTCCACACCCACACACTAGGTGTCAAGCGCCACCAGAAACCTATGAAATCTTCTACAACTGACTTATTCTAAATACAACTCTCCAACTCATTGACTAATCCAAATCAGTTTCACATTTAAGTTCTTAATCTCATCAAATACTCGATCTCTTCCATAAAATTCCCTCAGATCACAACTTCTCCACCTGTAATCAAATCCCCTTTATAGCTTCTAAAATGCTGTATCTTTTCATCCATCTGTTGCTTCTTGCCTTCAGTTTTGGAAAAAGAGTTGTTCCTCCTTCCTAAAATAAACTTAATACAGTTCCTATAGCCGATGCTTCCATATCCTCCCAACCCACTTAGCCCTTTAACCCTATGCACTCTGGTCTCCAAATTGCTCTCTTGAAGACCAAAAAACAATTCCATGACCAAATCCTATGACCCACCACCCAAGTTCTTATCCTCTCTTTGGCAATGACACTTGAACTACCTCCTTTGATTGACATCACTGTAACACATGATTCTACTCTGGTCTCTGTAGTTGCTTCTTCTGTCTCCAGTGACTTCTAGTCCTCTTCTTAGCCCAAAGAGTGGGTATTTTTCCCAAGTTCTGTCCTGTAGCTATCTCCAATTCTCTCCCCCTCAGGGTTTCATCCCTTACCACTGTTTCTACATTTTCTATCCTCATATGGATATCTTCCCCCCCAGCTCCCCAAAATAATTTTTAAACCATCACCTTCTGCTACAATCTAATTTATTCCTGAGAAATTAGAATACATAATTATTGCTTTTAAACTAAATTCTTCAATTACTGCTTCAATTAACACCTCAATCATTAATCCAGATAATTTTACAGCCATCAGCGCCCTATCAAACCCAGAATTAGTAGCTTCAATTACCGACTCTACGTACACGTTCCCAAATCTCCACTGGAACTCTTTCCTCAGCTGAAGCCAATATTTTTAACTCTAGCTAGATAACTCTCCTTAGATACTTCCACTGGTGCCTCACATACTGGTCAATGTGTCTTAAAACCAAAGTAGCCATTCTTCCCCACCAAAATGGTTCTGCTAATGGATCCAATAATTTCTTTTAATGGCACCACCATTCTCACAGTCACCCAAACTAAATGTCCTGGAGTTTCCCTTAACTTTTCTTTTTCTCTTTTTCTTCACTGTTTCCCAAAAGCCCATTTGCCATCAAATCCTTCAATTCTTTCTTTGAAATATTTCTTACATCAATCCCTTTCCTTTTATTCCCACTACCACTATCCCAACTTAGATTCTCAATACTTCACACTTCTGTCATAATCTTCTAGTTACTAGGTTCTCCTCATTGCAAAAAACAGAGAAACAAACAAAGCAGGTCACCAGATTAGTATTCTTAAACCCACTCAGAAATCATCAGTGGCTCTCCACTACATACTGAGTCAAGTTAAAACTCTTTATATTTCCAAAAAGAAGGAACTACTCAATTTTCCAACAATCATGGAATGGATAAATACATTGCGGTATATTCACATAATGAACCCCACAGAGCAATGAAAAAGAATGAACTACTGCTGCACATATCATGGATGAATTTCACAGACATATGGTAAGCACAGGAAACCAGACACAGAAGTATGATTCCACTAATATGAAATTCAAAAACGTATAAAACTACTCTGTGTGACAGAGGTCAGAATAGCAGTTACTTTTGGTTGAAGGAGACATCACCTTGGAGGGGACACATGAGGAAACCTTCTGGGATGTTGGGAATGTTCTTTGTATTGAACTGGGTGGTGATTACATCAATGTAAACCTAAAAGAAAAAATTAACCTGTACTCTTAAGATTTGAGCATTCTTTTTTTTTTTGAATTTTTATTATTTTTTTTATACAGCAGGTTCTTATTAGTTATCTATTTTATAATATTAGTGTATATATGTCAATCCCAATCTCCCAATTCATCCCACCACCACCACCACCCCACCCCCTCCACTTTCCCCCCTTGGAGAGCATTCTATATGTTATTTCTCAACAAATTTTTAAAAACCAGTTTGGTCTGGATTTTTAGATGTCTACTTTACAGCTTTATTTTCTCCTCCATTCATCAACATGAACCCTAAATTCCAGCTAATGTAGACCACCAACCCCTCAGCATATCCAGAATTTTTCTCACTGTCACTCATATCACTCCTTCCTCTTGGAATGCCAACCCTCATCATCATGCCTACTATAATCCTATTTATCCTTTAAGCTCTAAGCTACATACCAATTCGTCCACAAAGTTGAACCTGCCATAGTACTTCCGTCACAGACAGATGTGTACACATTTTTGTCCCTGAATAAGCTCCTGAAGAATATGAACATGTTTATGTCGTATATAAATGTGTATCCTTCATACTGCCTACAACAGAACCTTGCACACAGTAAGTATACAAAAATATTTCCTGAATTAATAAATCCTGGCAGACCATCAAAAGCACCCTCCAATCTTTTTTTTTCTTTTATTTATTTATTTATTTATTTATTTATTTATTTATTTATTTTTGGCTGTGTTGGGTCTTCGTTTCTGTGCGAGGGCTTTCTCTAGTTGTGGCAAGCGGGGGCCACTCTTCATCGCGGTGCGCGGGCCTCTCACTATCGCGGCCTCTCTTGTTGCGGGGCACAGGCTCCAGACGCGCAGGCTCAGTAGTTGTGGCTCGCGGGCCTAGTTGCTCCGCGGCATGTGGGATCTTCCCAGACCAGGGCTCGAACCCGTGTCCCCTGCACTGGCAGGCAGATTCTCAACCACTGCGCCACCAGGGAAGCCCAGCACCCTCCAATCTAAACCCTTCTTCTCAAACCTATCTATCGCTGTCTTCACTCACTATGCATTCCTCACCTTACATATTTAATCATTCAGCAAACAACTGAGGACCTACTACATGCAAGAAACTGTAACTATCTATTCTAATGTACCCTACCAAACTACCCAAAGGTGTAACCCAATTTCAGCTGCTGCCTTTTGACTCTTTCCCCAACTCTAATTTTCTAGTCATCTTCCCCTCCTCTCTCTGTCCAGTCACATCCCACCCCCTCATTTCTAATCCTCCTGCTATCAAACTAATTCAAGCCCTTCTTAGTTTCTCCTGTAGCCTCCTAACTGGGCTTCTCACCTGCAATCATACTCTACCACCACACTGCCCGCAATCTATCCTGTATGGTATAGCTATTGGCAGATTAAGGTATCTAATATACAGTCCTTGGTTCAATTCTCTACTCAAAAAAAGTTCAATAGCTCTATGCATGCTTTAAATCCTAGACTAACATATTTTAATCCTCACAGCAACCCTTGCCAGAAGGTATAATGATTATCAATTTCCTGATGAGAAAACTGAGGTTCAGGAAGGAAGTAATTCTCTCCATAATCATAGTGGAGGTAAATAGAAGGGACAGAACTAAAACCCAGCTTGTTTGCTTACCAAGCACAACACTATGTTACATCAAATACAAACTACTTAGCTTTCAAGGCCATCCATTTTCAACCCAACCCCAACTGAGCCTTCCTACCTTATATCAAAGTATGCCCTATTCATGAACTCTGTGTTCCAAACTACAGGTTATGATCAATTATTTAGTTCATCATGAAATCAGTTTAATGAGTGACAGCCATCTTTTCTTTTTTTCTTTTTAGCCAAACAATAATAGAAAACATAGAGTGCATCCAACATGGTAAGGACAGTTACTGTTATTGAAACCTTTTGTTTTATACATATACACAAACATTCATACATGCCTATGTTAGGTGAAGATATGACATGTTTTCCTTACTGTGGATCATAGTAAAAAAAATTAAAACCAACTCACTATTCCTCACATCTCCTTGGCTTCTCACCTCCATGCTTTTGCTTTTGCTAATCCCTTGGGTTGGAATGCTCTTTCTAATAATTTCTGCCAGTCAGAATCCTGTCCATCCCTTCAAAGACTAGCTAAAATGCCACTTCCATGCTACTAAATGCAGTCCCAGGTTTTCCCCTAATCAAATGTTTTTTCCCACCTTTTAACTTAAGTAACATTATTTTTCTCATAATACATTTGTGATCACAGTGTAGTTATTTGTGCTCAAGTCCAGCCCCTCTATTAGAATATAAATCCCAAAGGATGTAGCCGTGATTGCATTTAACAGTGCTTTTGCATATAACAAATGTGCATTACCTGCTGACTAAAAAAACTCATCCCATTATTTTCTGAAACCTCAGTTATAAATCAACATCATAAATAATTTCCACTACATTCCAAACTTCTGAAACTCTCATCCTTCAAACAGTCTTACCATCTTACTCCCAAAATTAGCCATTTCCAATAATCCTCTACCTTCAATCTTCCCTTGCTTTCCTCTAACCATAACCTGTCATATATCAATAACCTTTTTCTTCTTTCAGAATCATACTTTCCATCAAATAACACCTTTTCTTCTCCAATGCTTATCTTCCACTTTATTCTTAGTTCTCTAACATCCATAATGATAGGTCTTATATTCTTTAAACAGATATTTCTTTCATTTTCTCTTCAACTAGACTTCAATTATTTCAATTCATTTATGGTATACATATTTTTGTCAGCCCCATTAAACTCTTTGTAGAAAAAGGCAGGTTATGAATAAATAAATTGAAACAAAACATATAGATAATTTAGATAAATTACCTCAGATACTTTCTCATTCATTCATTTATTCAACAAGCATGTGTCTACTGGACACATGTCCTCAATTCTCTTGTCTATTCTATTCTGTAATTCAGAAAGCAACTTTGAGAAAAGCATGCAGGAAACAGAGCCGAGTTGACTCATACTCTTCACTCACAGAGACCAAGTCATTTGTGGGGTACAGGCTCAAAAAAGGAAAAACTACAAGTTATACTAGACATAGATGGAAATAGAGCACCCCCCGCCACCAGTTGTTTCAGGGGGCTCAAAATCTACCCAGCAAAGGTGAATTTGAAAAGGAACCAACCAGTAGGAGTAGCTAAAATGAAATAGGCAGAAAGCCTTCAGACAAAAATAGATCCAGACTCTAGGTTCATTCTAGGGCTGCAAGAGAAATTTGGAGCAATTTAGTTCCTGTCCTGAGATCCCTAAGAAATCCTTTCAAATATCCAGCTAAAGTACGGTACACTTAAATCCTTTCCCCAAACCTTAGCCAATACTCATTTCTCCATTCTCTGAACTCCTACAGCACTTACTGTCTGTGAAACTCATGTGGGAACTTAATCATAAACTACCTTGTTCACAGTAATGAACTGTTAACAAACAGAGCCAGAATTTATTTACGTATTAAAATCAGTGTGGTCCTCTTTAAAACAGTTACCTTGGGAGGCTACCACTTACTTATTTATTCACTCCATCTATCCAACCATCTGATGCATTTAACCAAAATTCATCTAGTACCTAACTAATTACATGTGAAGCTATTGCCACTGTTCAAAATATTTCCAAATTCCTCTTTGGGAGTACTTTCCAAAGTCAGTTAATAAGTCAATCAAGAAAATCATCCCCATTTCTGTGACTGACTAAATTTAAACCAAAACTATTCTTTATTCACACTACTTGATACTGACAGATCTTCAACATTTCTAAAAATCAAATCTTTCAAACTAAAAAGATTTGTCCCCAATGAGACCATTCAGAATAACATTATGCCTTGTATTATTTGTAACTGTGCCATCCTAGAGGGATTATGAACTCCTAGAGAATAGGGACCATGTTTTACTCACCTTTATAGACTCCCTCCCCTCAAGAGCACACAATAGGTACTCAATATATAAGTAAACTGTATATAATGTGCTAGACGATAAATCAGAAAAGGTGTTCTAAAAATGTTTTGAACACTAGTACTGAAAGTGACTACCAAAATACAAAAATCCTCATCTGGAGGTACTGTATACTTTTGATACTTGTTTTAAAAAATCAATTTTCTGAAAGAACTGAGGATTGTGGGAGAGAATGGAGGATTGTGGGAGAGAAACAATTGTGGGAGGGAAAGAACTGTGGAATATAATAGGGAATTTGGAGAAAGAATGGGTAATTTTGTAAAAGAAGGGGTAATTTTGTGAAAGAAGGGGTAATTGTGATAGAGTGGCAAGAAAGGGAATTTGGGGATACATGCTAATTGTAAGAGAGATGGAGATTCTGGGAGGAAAAAGAATAGTGGAAGGGACAGGGAATTTTAGGAAAGAATGGAGGATTGTGGGGAAAACGCAGACTGTGGGAGAGCCAGGGAACTGTGGGAAAAAAGAGAAAAAAATCAATTTTCTGAAATCTTACACTGTTATAGAATTACTTCACAAATGTCTTTCTCCCCCTAAAAGAATAAAAATACCATAAATTCCTTGAGGGAAGAAACTTCATCTAACACTTTTTTATTATCCTAAAAATGAATTAAATCAGACAGATTCTTAAAACAGCTAAAGATCTCTAAACAGTCATTTAGGCCTAAGGTAAGAAAATCCAAATTAAACCAGCCCCCAGCTCCAGACCAGATTTACTCAGATTAAACTAGCCTCAGATTAGAAGAGAACCTTTGGTCCCACCCATTAGGTGTTTCTGCAGGATTGTTCCAGTCCCATTCTAATCCATTCTGCCTTCCCTTATATCTAAAGGCCTTCCCCAGTCAGATATCCCTTTGTCCTTCACTATCTCAAATACATACACACACAATTTTGTCTGCAATACCTCCATAGTGCTCAGCAATTCCACACAGTCCCACCACCATCAGTAACAGTGAACACTACTTTCTATCAAACATTCAACAAGTACTTACTAAGCACTTAAGAATCAAGCTGGGACTTCCCTGGTGGTGCAGTGGTTAAGAATCTGCCTGCCAATGCAGGGGACACGGGTTCGATCCCTGGTCCAGGAAGATCCCACATGCCACGGAGCAACTAAGCCCATGCACCACAGCTACTGAGCCCGTGTGCCACAACTACTGAAGCCCATTAGCCTAGAGCCCACGCTCTGCAACAAGAGGAGCCATCACAATGAGACAGCCTGAGCACCGCAAGGAAGAGGAGCCCCTGCTCGCCACAACTACAGAAAGCCCACACGCAGCAACGAAGACCCAACACAGCCAAAAATTAATTAATTGAAAAAAACAAGCTGTTGTGAGTTTCCCCAGAGATTAAAGAAAGTCTCAGGTCTAGAGCAGGTTACAATCTAGCTACCATTTGCAAAACAAAGAGAAATAATTCCCATAAACTAATATAAGATTTAGCACTATACAATCAACATATGAATGCTGTTCTTATTCAAAGTAAGGAAGATTCTCAGGAGGTGGGGTTACTTAAACAAGTCTCTTGAAAAGAGGAGCAACATCTTTCTTTCTATACGCCCAATATCTGTCACCCTGACTCAGGGACGTTGTACCTACCAAATTTCAAAAACCAATATTTTATGAATCTATCATAATACATGAGCAGCATGCTCTTTTCCACCATATTCCCAACTTATTAGTGACTTAAATATGCTAATTTCCTTAAAGACTGCCACAAATCTGTCTCACCACTGTAAAAATCTCCTTCACAGTCAACTATATCCAAATGTCCTCAGAATGCTTTACCTTTTCTTCAGCCTCCCACAAAATTATCACCATCTCCATCATACCCTGTCCCTCATCCTCCTCTCCCTCTTATCAAATTTCCCCATCCCTCCCTCTCTCCTCCACAAAGAAGAAACACATATTCACACCAATCCATTCCTTCCTAAACACAAGAACTGCCACAGAAGCCTGGAAAGAACAATCAAGGATCATTTTAATCCATTCCCAGATTCCCCACACTAAAACTCTCCTGAAGACTGTCAAAGAATTCTGCACAGTTGACCTGGTAACTACTTCCAAGATGAACAACTATCACTGCCAAGCAACTCCTCCTCATCTCTAACCAGCAACACTTATGCTGCAAAGATGCTATTTCCTACAACCTAGTCTTTCCTAAAGGTCCATCCATCAAACTTCCCTTAATCATCTCACCCAGTTTTTCCAGTCTAATTTTAAATGTTTTTCTTTAAGAATATTAAAGATATAAAGACATCAAATTAAAAAGCTAAAATAATAACTATCAAAGTTTGAAAAGGAGAAAAGGTATAATGACAGTGACACAAATCCTTTCCACTCATAGTAAGAAGTCTCTTGACTTCTTTTTTAACATCATTTTGATCAATCAAGAAATAAGAGTACATGCATATTACTTGGAGACCTAGAGAAAAGCATGATAAGAACTATAAAAATTAATGATTAAAAGTAGTCTCTGGAAAGTGGGACTGCAATGGACAGGTGAGACAGGGGTTATTGCTTTTCATTATAAGCTCCCTCAGGACAATTTTTTAAATTATGTACATGTATCATTTCATATAATTTAAAGGAGAGAAAAATAATGATATACTTTATTTAAATCCATTAAACTTACAAAAATTAAAAGAACTGATAATATACAGTGCCAAAGAGGGGAAGGAAAACAGACTTTCTCATACTATGATGACAATAAAAATGGGTACATGCTACTATGTCATATATTGAAGCCCTTAAAAAGAACAAATAACTCCAAATGTACTGACATGGAAAGTTTTCCAGATCTTTTAAAAATAATCCTGGATTATTTCTATAAGAAAAATTTTAATAAAAGCCCTTATCTACTCAAATGCTAAATTATTCTCCTTTAGAGTTATTTGCTGAAAGAATGAATGAATTTTCCCATCCCTCCCCCAAATTTCTGTCTTCGCCTTTAATCCCTCCACCCTCTATAGCCATAAAACGGTTTTTCATACTACCCTCTCTTCAGTTTAATTAATTAACATAACAACATAATGTGTATATAGTCTTTCTTAATAATATAAAAGGTGACTAATTTTCAGATACATTTTAAGGGTATGGTTCTAGCCCAGAGTTCCCTCTTCAAAATCCAGTCCGGTGTGAGCTCAGCAAATCCAACAGCCTGGGTACATTTCCTGATAGGGAAATGCTAGTACTCCCTCCAACCTGGCTCTAGAATCATCCAGTCTCTTCAGGTTCTCCCAGACCTCAAAACAACCAGTCCTGACCTCCTTGCAACTTAAGACCAAAACAGATATCCTAATCCTCCATTCTGCAGGCCCACACTTTGTAGACTGATGCATTTTCTTCAATACCACCATGCCTCAGTGAGAGTATCCATTCAGGAACAGTGAATGGCAAAAGATCTCCCACCAGCCCCAGGGTTATGGAACCAATCCAGTCAGTTAGACTAACCTGAGCTACAAATCGAGTCTCCAAAGAAGGGCCACCAAGCATGAATTCTCCCCACCATTAATTATAACCCTGTGTACGGCAACCCAAGCTGCATAATATGGCAACAGTTCTCTTGGACCATATAAGCTGGGCAGTGAAGAAGAAAACCGCCAAGTCAAGTAATTTCCATTCCAGCATCTGCCAGCATAGAGTTCACCCAGCCTCTGGTAAGTGATAATATTTCAAAATTGCTAAAATCTAAACTCCATGGCCTAGAGAATCCCTGTAGGCCAGGCATTTTCTTAAGGTCTGCTTCAGAGATTCTCATATTCACTGGTGCAGGTCTAAAATGTCTCAGACCAAGCGACAGACTAAGGTCTAATTCTCAGTGACCCCAACCACTGCCGGTACCCGCACTTACCGGATGTCATCTACAGAAGAGCCCAAACAGGTTCGGAACTAGGCCATCCTGGCCCATCTGGAATAACTCTTTAGTCCTTGGGCCAACACTTATTAATTCTGCTACATCTGTCTATTCTATCATGCATTCTCTTCATATTGTCCAGTATTTAGCACTCCCTCTTGCTTCAAACGTACCCTTTCTATTCAGGGAAACTCCTTATATCCCTTCTTTTCTTTCCTTAGAAACGCTTCAGTTCTTTCCACAACGAAATACCTAATGTATCTGCACAATGAACACCCCCCCAGAATCCTCAAGACTCCTCCACAGCCACCCCCTGCATTCCTCCACCTACCCGGCATCCTTCCCTCCGGCCTCTCTCCTAGTGCACGCTCCCACTACGTTTCCTGCAAGGATTCTCTTTTCTCCAACCCCTGCCCTTCCCTTCTCCCAAAGAACACATTCAGGCAGCAACAGTGACTGAGGCCTGCGGTGCATAAAGCACTGCACCAGGCACGGTGATCAGAGACCTGGTGTCTTCCTAAGCTTTTCACACCCACACCCAGCACCCTCTGGCCACCCTGTGCAACCATCCCACCTCCTTCCCTACCCCTGACACCCCCCTCAGGCCTCGGAGGCCGCCTTCTCGCTTCAGCCACCCCCGTCATTATCCTTTCTCAACCCCCCCAACCCACCATCCGCGCCCTGCTTCCTCCCGTCCCCCAGCCAGCTCCTGCGTTTCCCTCGGCCTCGGCCGGTCCCCTGGCCACCCTCGGCCTCGCCACGGCCCGCTCCCCCCGGGTCAGGCCGTTACCGCCGCGCGCTCCCCCCGCGCGCCGCCCCCTCCCCCTCCCTCCCCCGGGCCCGGGCCTGCCAGGCCGAGCGCTTTACCGCGGGCGGGTGCCGAGTCGCGCGGTCACCGATTGCAGACGGCGGCAGCTTCAACCTTTCTAGGGGCCTTAAGAGGAGGGGAAGGGGGGAGGGGGGAGAACTTTTGCTGTGGCAGCTTCGGCAACAGCTCCCACCCCTGCGCCTTTCTCCTCTTCCTCCCCCTCCTCCTCCTCCTCTTCCTCCTTCTCTTCCTCCTCCCAGAGCAGTAGAGATGCAGACATGCCGCGGCTAGAGCGCCGCCGCGGTCGCCGCCACTGCCGGCGCGGTGCATTGTGGGAAGCCCCGCACACGGGGAAGTGCTCGGCGGCGCCGGCCCTCCCTGGGCCGGGGACCAGGCTGGAAAGACCCAGCGTGGCTTCGATTTCGGCGCCTGCGTGTCACCAGCCCAGTGTGGCCGGGGAAGCTGGCCCTGAGCCGCGGGGGTCCCTTCGGGCTGGGCCTGGGAGGAAAGCAATTTGAAAAAGATCAGAACTGAGGAAATGTCTATGAGATGGGGGTCCGCCTTCAGCTTTAATCAGTGCTTATCGCTCTGAGAAGTGGAGGACTCGGTGGCCGGGTGCATTTCAGGCTCGGGGCAAAGGAAGGGGTGGGGACCTAAGTGAAAGGTTATCTTTCAGAATTTTTTGGCTTTTTCGTTTCTCCTCTCTTCCCCAGTCCTCTCCCCTGCGACCTCCAGTCGTTGACCACCAGCACCCCAAATCCTACCTTTTCCGGAAGCGGCAACACAGCGCTCTTGAAACTAGCAAACCCGGTTAAGTGTCTGCAACCATATGCAGGGTGTGAGCATAGAGAAAGATCAAGAAATCCGGCCCTGGACCCTGTTGCGCAAGGTCTTACATGGTATTTCCCCCTCACTTCACCTGGGGCCCAAACCTTCTCGGTCTGTATGGCAAAAGACATGGTTATGGTCTATGTGGAACTAGAATTGCACAATTAATGTCTCAACACTTGGAGGCCCTTTAAGTGACCTTAGCCAAACCGTGACCTCCTTAATGGTGCCTTCATTCAACTAACATTTATTGGGCGCCCTGAGGTGCTTATGCATACTGCGATGGCTTACAATTACTCATCTTTGTGTCCGCACCCTAGCACAAGGTCAGCCATGTAACATAGATGCTCAGTGAATGTTGAGTGATTATGAGCATCAGAAACGTACCATGGGATGAAACACCTTCATTAAGATTTCTTCATAATAGTCTGAAGATTTATTTAGCATCTCTCTGCAATACTTAAACATAACCTCTGAGAGGCGAGGGAACGGGAAGGCATTAAAATATCTATATAACCATTTCTGGAGTTCTCCTTCCCTTATCCACACCCACCTTCCCACCCCTTGCCAACTGAATCTTCATATGAATAGTGCTTTTTGGCAAAACTCCAAATTCCTGCATTATGCACTTGTGATGGCACTGAATTAGATTAGTGTCTGCAAGGTTAATGTTCCCCCAGGCATTAACCTTAGTAAATTGTGATGCCTGTTTAGAAATAGCAGAAGCCCAGAGGTTCAGCTTAATTTAGACACGGGTAACCAAGAAGAGCAAGGGTAAACTACAGCTCCACAATCACCTCTCCATGTGCTTTCTCCATTAAAAAATATAAATTTTAATAAGATGACAGTGCATATTCTGAATGCTAATTGCAACAAAACATCGATACAAGCTAGAGCAAGGGACAGTTATCTGGAGGACAGCCTTCTGGCAACTTGTAGCATCTGCAATGGCATCAAATTCAGATGTTAAAAAAAAAAAAAACACCTCTGACAGCAAAGAGGCAGACTCTCAATATTAGGTAATAGGAAAACTAATAACTGAAAAGGGTTGAAGTCCTGGAGATTACACCCAGTGGGCTGAGATTGATTGGTTTATCATCAGGAATAGATCTAGTTCTATGCTCAGCACCATAACTAAGAAACAATAGAGGAACAACTGTCTTAACATGGTCAGAATAAAGAGCACTAAAGAGGTAGTGACAGCAGAAGTGATGATTGGGAGCAAGTTTAAGCCTTTGGTAGGTTAAGCTTCTGGAAATATTTCTCAGGCCCAGTTTGCCTCCTTCATGCTCCTCTTGCTCACCTCCCCAACACCAGTCCTAGGCATTCAGCCTACTTTCCTTTCCTTTATTTTTTTTAATTTTTATTTTGAAATAAAGATTCATAAGAAATTGTAAAAATAGTACAGAATCCCATTTACCCTTCACCCAGGTTCCCCGCAATGGCAATATCTTATAAAGTTTTAGTAAGATATCAAACCCAGGAAACTGACAATGATACATTATCATTAACTAAACTACAGAACTTAGTTTTTACCATTTTTAAAAAAACATTTGTGTGTGTGTGTGCACACGAAATTTTATTCCAGGTATCATTTGTGTAACCAGTACAACCAGGATATGAAACTGTTCCATCATCACAAAAAAACTCCCTCATGCCACCTACCTTTTTGTATTCACAAATCTACCTCCCCTTCTAACCCCCCTAATCTATCCTTGCCCCATAGTAAGCACTAATCTGTTTTTCATTTCTGTCGTTTTGTCATTTCAAGAATGTTATATAAATGGAATCATAGAGCATGTAAACTTTCGATGTTTTTACCTAAACATAATGCCCTTGAGTCCCATCCCTGTTGTGACAGGTATCAAACATTCGTTCCTTTTGATTGCTGAGTAGTATTCCATTGTATGGATGTACCAAGATTTGTTCATCCATTCCCCAGGTGAGGTACATATGGGTTGTTTCCAATCTTTTTACTATTATAAATAAAACTGCTATGAAAATTTGTGTACAGGTTTTTGTGTGAACTTAAATTTTCATTTTTCTGGAATAAATACCTAAGATTATGATTGATGGGTCATATGGTAAGTGCCTATTTAATTTTTGAAGAAACTGCCAAACTATTTTCCAGAGTGGCTATATCATTTTACATTCCCACCAACAATGTTTGAGAGATCCAGTCTCTCCCCATCCTCACCAGCACTTGGTATTATCACTCTTTTTTATTTTAGCTATTTTAATAATGTAGTGGTATCTCACTGTGGTTCTCTCCCTTTTAAAAAGAGGTTCTCTCTCCCCATAGCTGGTTCCTGCATAGGATGCATGCTGTCTCTCTAACTCCTACTTTCCATGTGTGTTTTTAAACAAGCTCACAGGCTCCATTTGTTGAAGGATTTCATTACATATCACTGCAGAGAAACACAACTCTTGCTTTACAAGCTATAACTTTACAACTCAAGTTATAAAGTTTCTTGAAATATTAAGTACGTATAGCTTATGTCTTTTTTTGACACCCTTTTTGAGATGGCTCCAGGAAACATCTGTTAAGCAGGTGTAGAAATTTCTTTTGGGAAGTGGTACACATAAGCTGCTCAGGATGCAGTGCACAGGTGGCAAACTTAAATGCCTAACTAGCCAAGCAGGTAACATAAATAGGTGAAGCAGGTCAGATGTAGAGAGATAACTGACAGTGAAAGGGACAGTAAAGAGCCAGACAGCTCAAGCCAGTCTAAAGGGCGTAGACACTACTCATTTCCAAGTGAGAAGGTGAAGAACTGGAAATCAAGAGAAATCAGGAATCTGAACTTTGGGGTGAACTCTCCCTAATATTAATGTTGACAAGTAACATTTAAATTTCTTTAAAACAGGAAAGCATGTTAGACAAAACATGTCTGTGGGTCAGATTCGGCCTACAGCCACCAGTCTATCTTACCTGATTAGGCCTAACCTGTGGAAGGCTGGCACCACTGCTCCAACTGGTGGGATTTCCAGGGCTTCTTTCCTCTCCTCTGGCTCTGGAATGGGTTCTCTTCAGTCTTGGCCCCCTGGCTTCTTTAGGAGAGGAATGTACTTCCATCTCTCGTCCCCAAAGACTTCACCAGGTCTTCAGAACCTCCTGTATTAACCATCTTCCAAGCTTCCTGGACTTCTCAGGCTCAGGAGGATGTGGAAGTACTATATTCTCTACCCATGTGGTTGCCTGCAACATGAGCCATTTGTCAAGGCTGCTTCTACCTTAAGGAGAAACTTGGCTTTTTTGCAAAGCTCTAAATTCATAGACTTGTCAGAGATAGGTCCACAGGAGCCTGATCCACTCTATCTTGTCATTCCCACTCCACCCAGAGAAACATGGCTTTTCCTGTTCCTGTGGGCCATCTCTTCATGGGACACCTCTCCCTCAGTTTCTGCTTCAGATCTGAAGGGCACTTCCAGATCACTGATATATTCTAAAACTAATGACCAAAATGTGGAAACAACTCAAGCATCCATCAAGAGATGAACAGATAAAGAATATGTGGTATATACATACAATGGAATCTTTTTTTTCATCTTTATTGGATTATAATTGCTTTACAATGTTGTGTTAGTTTCTGCTGTACAACAAAGTGAATCAGCTATATGTATACATATATCCCATATCCCCTCCCTCTGGAGCCTCCCTCCCACCCTCCCTATCCCACCCCTCTAGGTCGTCTCAAAGCACCGAGCTGGGCTTCCCTGGTGGTTGAGAATTTGCCTGCCAATGCAGGGGACGCGGGTTCGAGCCCTGGTCTGGGAAGATCCCACGTGCCGCGGAGCAGCTGGGCCCGTGAGCCACAATTACTGAGCCTGCGCGTCTGGAGCCTGTGCTCTGCAACAAGAGAGGCCGCGATAGTGAGAAGCCCGCGCACCGCAATGAAGAGTGGCCTCCGTTTGCCACAACTACAGAAAGCCCTTGCACAGAAACGAAGACCCAACACAGCCATAAATAAATAAATAAATACTTAAAAAAAAAAAAAATCTATTAAAAAAAAAAAAAAGCACCGAGCTGATCTCCCTGTGCTATGCAGCAGCTTCCCACTAGCCATCCATTTTACATTTGATAGTGTATATATGTCAATGCTACTCTCTCACTTCATCCCAGCTTCCCCTTCCCCCCACCCCCGTGTCCTCAAGTCCGTTCTCTACGTCTACATCTTTATTCCTGCCCTGCCACTAGGTTCACCAGTACCATTTTTTTAGTTTCCATGTATGTGCATTAGCATATGGTATTTGCTTTTCTCTTTTGACTTACTTCACTCTGTATGACAGACTCTAGGTCCATCCACCTCATTACAAATAACTCAATTTTGTTCCTTTTTATGGCTGAGTAATATTCCATTGTATATATGTGCCACATCTTCTTTACCATACAATGGAATCTTATTGAGCGTTTATTTTTTTTATAAATTTATTTTATTATTATTACTATTATTTTTGTCTGCATTGGGTCTTCATTGCTGCACGTGGGCTTTTCTCTAGTTGTGGAGAGCAGGGCTACTATTTGTTGCAGTGCGCAGGCTTCTCGTTGCGGTGACTTCTCTTGTTGTGGAGCACAGGCTCTAGGTGCGCAGGCTTCAGTAGCTGTGGCACATGGGCTCAGTAGTTGTGGCTTGCAGGCTCTAGAGCGCAGGCACGGTAGTTGTGGTGCACAGGCTTAGTTGCTCCACGGCATGTGGGATCTTCCCAGACCAGGGCTCGAACCCATGTCCCCTGCATTGGCAGGCGGATTCTTAACCACTGCACCACCAGAGAAGTCCTTATTCAGCCTTTAAAAGGAAGGAAATTCTGCCATTTGTAACAACATGGATGAACCTGGAGGACATCATGCTAAGTGAAATAAGCCCAACAGAGAAAGACAAACACTGCATGATTCTACTTGTATGAGGTATCCAAAATAGTCAAACCCATAGAAGCAGAGAATACAATAGTGGTTACTAGAGGTTGGAGGGATGGGGGGCAGGGGAAATGGAGCATTGCTATTCAATGGGTATAAAGTTTCAGTTATGCAAGATAGATAAGTTCTAGATATCTGCTGTACAACATAGTGCCTGTAGTTGACAATACGGTATTGTGCACTTCAAAATTTGTTTTCCTGACAAATCTCATGTTAAGTGTTCTTACCAGAGAGAGAGAGAGAGAGAGAGAGAGAGAGAGAGAAACATACACAAAAGGAATGTCTGAGAGGTTTTGGATGTCTCTTGCCTTAACAGTGGTGATAGTATCACTGGGGTTTGCATATGTCCAAACTCATCAAATTGTACACATAATATGTGCAGTTCTTGGTATTAATTATACTTAAATTAAGCTATGTAATAAATAAAGCTAAAGCTAATGAATGACCTATTCACTCCTACTTTGGATATTGAGTTTACACAATAAATTCTTGAGTTTAGGGAGACAAGTAGCCCTCCACCTCTCAGGAGCCTGAGGGAGGTACTGGGTTGCACTAAAGTTCATTAGCTGTGAGATAACTATAGTTTGGAGGGATCCCAGGGAAATCATGAGTGAAAGTCAAGATGTGCAAGAACACGGTGATGGATGAAAATAACGTCTTGGGCCAGGATGATATCAGTGGGAAAGGAAAAAATAAAATGAAGCAACATTATGAGGATAAAACCTTATCAGGACCTAGAGGTTAGCCTTGTGGTTAAACTAAATCCTCCTGGGTTTGAATCCTATCTCTACCACTTACTAGCTTTGCAACCTTAGTTACTTAACTTCTCTGTACTGTCAAGTACCCCATCTAGGAAATGAGACTAATAATAGTACCTTCCTCTTAGAGTTGTTAAGAATATTAAATGTTAATACATGTAAATTATTTAGAATAATATCTGGCACATAGTTAAATGTTCTATGTGTTATAGATATTATTGTTGTTGTTATTCTTACTATTAAAAAGCATTTAAAGATGGTGCTGAACCAAATTTCCTAAAAATAAAATTCGATAGGGGCAAAAAATCAGTTCCTGCAAGTGGATTGAGGGAAGGGACAAGATAGAAACTATTCAAGTACAGAAAAATGATTTAAGTGGAAAAATATCTTGGAGAATGTTTAGCGTGGGGAATAAAGAGGGTATATGATAGAGCCAGAAAAAAAAATAAGCAACTAAGCTGCAGAAAAATATATGTAACATTATTCAGAGAATTTATTTCTAAGCATAATCTTTGCCTGAATAATTTTATTTACAAGGCTGATGAAATTGGTCTATTGTAAAGACGCTTGCTATTTTCTACTCAGCAAATACCAGCAAATCAAGTTTCTACTTCTTCTTTCCCAAAGTTTAAGCAGAATGAAGACAAGTTAACTACTGTTATATGTATTAAAACTGTGAGTTTCCTTAAAATAGAAAGAATGGCAAATGGAAAATTTTATCATTCTCGACCTTTCAAAGATTTCATACATTAGCTTATTGCCAGATAGTGCGATATAATGTGGAGATGAATTTTTTTCTCGTTTTTACTATTTTTTATAATTTAAATTTTAAAAGCATGTCAGAATTCCAGCCTTACCAGAGAATCTTAAAACTACCCTGTTGCTAAACAGTTGTGGAGATCAACACAATGAAGGCGTTTCCCCCAAAATGACCGTCTTCCTACATGCCAATGTTCAGGGTAAACATTTATTAAAAGCCCACTTGCAAGGCTCAGCAAAAGAGATAAAAGAGATCCTGGGTTGCACTAAAGTTCATCAGCTGTGAGATAACTATGGTTTGGAGGGATTCAGGGGAAGATACGGGTGAAAGGTCAAGATGCACAAGAACACGAGAACGGAGCGCTGGGGTTGAGGCTGTGTTCCCTTTTCATTCTCAAAGTGATTTTTCATAAAGGCAATTTTACATTTTCCTGAAGATTATGCAGCTACATAAGAACACACTGCTGGGATTCAAAGAAGGCTAGGATGTGGTCTAAGCTCACGCAAAGCTCTTAGACTAATAGAGGAGACGGATAAAAAGTGAGATAATTTCAGCATAATATGCTGTGATAACATAGAGGTAGGCAGAAGGTGCTTTGGGTTCCCTCACTGATGGAACCCACATATCATTCCGATACCAAAACCATACTTTCCACCTTGTTCATACATCTAAAAACTTACATGGGAAATTCTATACAAATGTCAAACGTGATGCAGGTCTTTCACATTTAGAGAGGCATTTATCTCCTGGTAATTAAAAAATGTGTAAGCTTCGAAGCAAATTCTTTCCAACACACACACACACACAGATGCACACATCTTGAATTGATGGCAGAATAATCCTCCATACTCCATGAACAAAATGTGAACAAGTAAGGCTGCAGAGAAAAATACAAGTTGAAAATTAGGTGAAAGTTATCTATGGCAGGGGTAGCAGACAGAAATGATAGCATCAGTGATAAAGTGGATAATTTTCTTGTGGGAACAGGTTGTTTTACCTTTTCATTTGCTAATGATATTTCATAAAGACAACCATTTTATGCTTTCCCAAAGAAGATTATATAGCTACATAAGCTATCTTCTCCCCTTATGAAAAAAGGGGGAAGGGGACAGCTCAGAAATCAGCTGACTTGGGGTATAGTTTTGTTTGTAAGAAAATAAGTTTCAAGGTCACCGTTAAAGTGATAGCCCAATTAGCCTCAGGGCCCATATCATCTGAGTCTGCATGTGTGCTCCCCTGACCTCTAGCACAGACAGATATGACATTCAAATAACTGGTGTCCATGGGAAGAGCCTCAAGTCAACAGAGAACCATCAATATCGGAGGCATTTTTTTAAAAAGGTAGAGAAGTGTGCAATATATTGGGAAAGTTCCCATCGTTTTTGTTTTTTAATGTTTTGGTGTTTACAAGATTAAACATCGATATTTGGAAACTCCACTTATACCAAATATTGCATTCCCCAAGATGCCAAATAGTAGAGCTATTACAAAAGAGAAAAATAAAAGTCTTTGAGTATAATTTAGTTTCTGTAAAACCTTTATTATATATCCCTATGGCACACATTGTTGTAAGAAACGTTGGTACCGTCAGTCTGTAAAAATTGCATAGGCTGTGTTCTAGAATCTCAGAAAAGGGGGATAATGGCATCAAAGCTGGATATATAGTAAAATAGCATTAAATGCACTGAAAACCTACATGAAGCATGGATTTATTTTTATTTTTATTTTTGGTTGTGCCAGGTCTTATTTGCGGCCTGCAGGATCTTTAGTTATGGCATGCGGACTCTTAGTTGTGGCATGCATGTGGGATCTAGTTCCCCAACCAGGAATTGATCCTAGGTCCCCTGCACTGGGAGCGTGGAGTCTTACCCGCTGAACCACCAGGGAAGTCCTTGGATTTTAATATTAATTCAGATGTTTAATATTTACTCTATAGCTACTTTGCACTAAGAGAAGAGCATACAGGTGTATATCCCCACTGTGCTGCAGCTTCCCTGACACTCTGCCTGCCCTCTGTCACAGCAAGCTTGTTTATCGAGGGACCCAAAGTCTCTTAGGCCACAGATAGATATTTTGACCTCATTTCTGACCTCTTCCTGGGCAGAGAGGAGAGAATAATGTCACATAGAACAAAGCCATTCGAATCTGAGACCACCTCTCAAATAATCTTTTAAAAAGGTAATGTCACTAGAGTGAGGAGCAGCCTTTACTTCTTTCAATCACTCAACAATGTTTTTTGAATGCCTAGCATGTGTCGGGCAATGTGCTGAGTGTTAGTGATATTCATTTCCTTGAGAAATCCATACATTTGTTCTTCTATTCATCAACCAAATCATTCTTGAATATTCGGTATTATAGTAAATACTAAAAATACTATGGTAAATAAAATACTCTTCCCCCAGCCCTCGAAAAGGAGCTCACCGCCTTCAGTTGCAGTAAAACACATGAAGAAGCCGCTTCACTTGAGGATGATACACTCTAGACAGGATAAGCACAGCCTCCTGGGGAGGACACAGCTCAGCCCCACGGCCAGGGAAGCTTTCTCTTCCCAACATGAGACTGAAGCCAAGACCTGAAAGGAGGTAGGCTGGGGTTCTGATGGAGTCCTGGGCAGAGGAAGGAGATGGCAGGTAAAGAGCCCTAGAGCCAGAGAGAGCTTGGTGCGTTCTGGGGACCTGCCAGTCATTCAGAATGAATGAGTGCAGGAAGCGGTTAAAAAAAAAAAAAAACGAGACTGCAGCAGAAAGCACCAGCCAGCTCCAGAGTACCTCGTGGGCTAAGCTGAGGCATCTGACCTTTATCCCGAGAGCAGGATTCCCCAGTGTGGCTGGGTGGTGAGCAAGAAGATTTTAGATGGTGTGCTATCCAATGTTTTTTCTTTTGGTAGCTAATGAATTTTATATGCATTAGAAAATATATAATGCATGTCTCCAACATATTCTATTACATTATTGCTCAAGGTAAGGCTGAGGGACAAAAGTGATTCAATTCACACAAATTTTTATATATGTTATATTATCACTGGTACATGAACAACCATAAAAGACTGACGTTTGGGAGAAATGCCTGAGACCGACAGATTGCCTTTGAATGATTTTACGCAGGGAGGTAACAGGACATGACTTCTGAGTTAGACACAACACTCTGGTTGTGGAGAATGCATCAGGGCAGTGTTCGTCAAACTTCTGATTAAATTCCATTAGAGGATTCTGAAATCAAATTTAAAGTTGTAACTGGCAGGGTTTTTTTTAATGAAACATAATAGGATAGAATGAATAATATCAGACAGCTTCACACTATCAATACTTTTAAATATATTATGTTCATGTATACATGTGTGTGAGTCTTCACTGAATTACAGTGTAAAATGTCTTTCTTCCTGTGAGTCGAGTTCAAAGAAAGTTTAAAAGCCACTGGAAATAGACCAGTTAAGAGGCTGTTGCAGTACTTTGTTCATTCGTTCAACTGGTATTTATTGAGCACACCTTATTTGAAAAGTGCTGTTCTAGGCACTGAAAATATAGTTGGTGAACAAAACAGAAAATGTCCCTGATCTCACAAGATTTACGCATTGGTGAGGAGAGGATACAATGAACACGTAACCAAATATATACATAAGACAATCTGAGGGATGGCTAGTGTTTAAAAGCTATAAATCCAAGAGAGAAATGTAAGCTCCACACAGGCTGTTTTTTCACTGCTCTGTCCCAAGCACCGAGAATAAGGAATGGTGCCTGGAACATAGTAGCTTCTCAACAAGTATTAGTTGATTGAGTGAAAAAGGGAAGTTGTTGGTTTGACTCAGGTAGTGACAACAGAAATTAAGAGAGGTTGGGTGGATTCAAGATATATTTAAGAGATAAAATAAAAGGGGCTTAGTGAGAAAAATAAAAAGATTTGGGGGCAAAGAGATAAAAAGAAGAAGAATGATTTCCCTACAGCCTATTCTAAATATACTAATCAGAGTGATTGTATGATTTCTCCACTCCAAACCCTCCCGTTGTTCCCTATTATACTCAGAGTGAAACTCAAAATCCTTACAATGGCCGGTAAGGCTGCACATGATCTAGGCTTGGGTACCTCTCTGACCTCATCTCTAATAATCTCCCCCTGGTTCTCTCTGTTCAAGCTACACTGACCACCTTGCTGTTCCTGAAACCGCCCAATTAAGTTCCTGGTCAAGGCCTTTGAACTAGCTGTCCCTCTTCCTGAAATGTTCTTCCCCCAAATATTTATTCATATAGCACAGTCCTCGCTTCCTTCAAGAGTCTCTTCCTTCATGAGGTCTATTCTGACCATCCCATCTAATACTACAATTCACCCTCCATGACATTCAGTGCTCTGCCTGCTCAGTTTTTCCTTGATAGCATTTACTGTTGTGTATATAATATATAAAAATATATATAACATACATAAAATTTATTTATTATTTTCATTGTCTCTCTCCTCACAAGATTGTAAACTCTCCTTGAGCCTAGAGCGCTGCTTAGCACATTGTAGGGGCTTCAAAAAATATCTGACTAAAGAAAATGAAAGATGACTCTCAGGTTTCTGGTTTGAGCAACTGGGTGGATGGTTGCTCACTGAGGCTTAAAACTTAGGAGGATGAGAGATTTGGTGAGAAATAACAAGTTCCGTTTCAGACATACTAAGTCTAAGAGTCTGTGAGACCCACATCCAGGTGGGAATGACCTTTAAGCAGTTGCATATATGGGCCTGGCACTCAAAAGAGCTAGAGGTATAAATTTGAGAGTCACTGGATTATAGACAGCATTTGAATGGGTGACACTGGAGAGAAAAATGTAGAGGAGAAGGAAGAACCTTGAGAAACAGCAGGAGGTAAGAGCCGAAAAGCCAGAAGAGCCAATGAAGGAGAGAGAGGATGAGGAGACAGGGAGTTAGGAGGAAAACTGGGGGTTGTGGAAGTTCATGGAAAAAAAAATTTTTTTTAATATTTATTTATTTATTTGTTTGGTTGGTTGCACTGGGTCTTAGTTGTGGCATACAGGCTCTTAGTTGCGGCATGCATGTGAGATCTAGTTCCCTGACCAGGGATCAAATCCAGGCCCCCTGCACTGGGAGCGCAGAGTCCTAACCACTGCACCACCAGGGAAGTCCCCACCCAGGAAACTGGTTTTAAGAAGGAAGATATACTACTTATCTATTGCTGTGTAACACTTACCCCAAAACATAGTGGCTTAAAACAAAGCACATTTATCATCTCACTCTTCCTGGGGGTCAGGAATCTGTACACTGCTTAGCTAGGGCCTCTGTTTCAGGGTATCTTACAAGGCTGTAATCAAGCTGTTAGCCAAGGCTGTGGTCTCATCTGTAGGGTTGACTGGGAAGTAATCCTCTTCCAAACTGTTAGAAAACTGTCCAATTGTTAGCAGGATTCAGTTTTCCAAGAGCTGTTAGGATGAGGGCCTTGGATCCTTCTCACGTGGGTCTCTCCATAGGGCACCTCACAACTTGGGAGCTTGCGTCAACAGAACAAACATGCAAGAAGACTCCGAGGAAAAGTGCAAGCAAGTCTCTTACAACTTAATCTCAGAAGTGCCATGTCATCCCATCTCACTTGTGTCTTATTCTGTTCTTTAGAAGAAAGGTACTCGGCTCAGCCCACACACAAGGGGAGAGGATCGCAAAAGGGAGTGAATACCAGGAGGCGGAGATCACTGGGATCCATTTTCGAAACTGCCTCCTACAGAAGATGTGTCAGCAGTATTAAATGTTGTAGCGTGATCAAGTGTCCAGGAGATTTGGCAATCTCCTGGGAAGCCATTTGTTATTTTAGAGAGAGCTGGCTTCGGAGTCTGTGCACGCTGACGGACTGGAAGAAGTCGAGACAGCAATGCTAGACGATTCTTTCAAATGCTTCGATACGAAGGAAAGGATAGAGATAGGATGGCAGGAGGAAAGAATGGCGTCAAAGCCAGATTGTGGGTTTTTTAAAAATTGGAAGAGATTTGAATGTGTTGAAATGTTATTGGGTAGGCATCAATAGAAAGGAAGAGACTGTGGTCCGAGAGAGAGAGACGAATCATTCAGATGGTTTTACAAGGGATGGAGAAGACCAGCAGTGATTCCAGGAGAAAGATGATGAGGGCCTCAATAGTAACTATCATTCATAAGGTCTTACTTGTCCAGGATTATTGTTAAGTGCTTATTATTATTGTTAGACTTTTATACCATGCTATACACCAGGAAACAGGCCTAGAAAAACTAAGTAACTTGCCCAAGTTCACATAGTAAATAAGAGGAGCAAAATTTGAAATCAACCCCTAGGCCCGTGGGTCTCAAAGTGTAGCCCAGCAGCATCAGCGTCACCGAGGAACTCGTCAGAAATGCAAATTATCATGTCCCACCCCAGACCAAGTGAATCAGAAATTCTGGGGGTGGGGTCCAGTAATCTGTGTTTTAACATGCCACGCCCTCCAGATAACTCTGAAGTTTGAGAAGCACTGCTCCAGATGATACTGCCCCTCAGGGCCCAAACTGGGGTAGGTGTGATAAAGATGAGAGAAGAGGACAGATTAGAGAATTATTTAGAAAGTTAAGGGAGAGTAACTGGGTGAAGAAATCCAGGATGACTTTCTAGCTTGAGTGACAGAGAAATCACCAAAAGAGGGAGGAAGTTTTGTAGAGAAAGGTGACAGTTTTGGACAAGCTGATTCTGAAGTTCTAGTAGGCAAACAGGTGGAGCTATCTTGTAGGCAAATGAATATATACCTCAGATGGTGGAAGGGAAGGTCATGGCAGAGAAGCCTGCCCCTAACATTTGCAGGGCCTGGGGCAAGAGTGCACGTAACCTGGACCTAAATATTTAAAAGTTATAAATCAAACTGACTTATTTTTAAATAAAATACACTGTCTCCCTTTACCATGACAAATATATCTTCATAATGACAAAATTTTTAAAAACGTGTATAAAGAGATGGTTTTTATATGCCTGAAGGTTGGCAAAACGGCTGATGATTTGGGAGTTCTGTTGATGGGTCAGCAGTTGGGATGAGTCATAAAGTATATACGTAATTCATAAATTATTGTTCCTTTCCTTTATGAAATTTATTTTTCATGCCTTCATTTCAGCAAAAGTTTCAATAATATTGTTATAATGAAGATTTTCACATAACTTGTATGCAATTGACAGTAGTGATTCAAAGGGTTAAACAGTAAATGTAACTGTATTCAAAGTACCCAAAATTTCTAATAAATTTTCATTAAAATGTAAATCAAAGAAATGTAAAAAATTTTTAATTACCTTTCATGTACATTTCTAAAAATTCTTTTTCTTCTAAACTATTCAAAACTATTAAAATTGAAAAGCAAAATACAAATTACTATGAATGAATATCAACAATTTAAATCAAAACTACTTAAAGTTGAAAGTTTTAATTTTTGGACAATTTAAATCTTATTAAATATTTTTAGAAAGATGAAACTATTAGCAACTCTAGCAATATTCATGTTTTCATTATCTCTTGCTACATAACCAATCATCTCAAAACTTAGCGGCTTAAAGTAACGAGCTCTTATCTCTCACCACTCTGTGGACTGGCTGGCTGGTTCTCCTAGTGTCTCCTGAGCTCTTCATGGGACTGCGGTCATGCGGAGGCTCAGCTGGAACTGGAGGGGGACCTCATCCACATGCCTGGGGCTGTGAGGGGGTGGCTTGGAGACTGGGACTTCTCTCTCCACATGGTTTCTCATCATTCAGTGGTCTGAAGGAAGGTGGCTTCCTTACATGGTGGCTGGATCCCAATAGGAAAGCAGAAGCTGCCGGGCCTAAGGCCTAAGCCCTGAACGGACATAGTCACTTCGGCCACTTTCTATTGGTCAAAGCAAGCCATAAGGTCATTCCAGATTCAAGTGGAGAGAAATGGACTCCACTTCTTTTTTTTTTTTAATTTTATTTATTTATTTATTTATGGCTATGTTGGGTCTTTGTTTCTGTGCGAGGGCTTTCTCTAGTTGCGGCAAGTGGGGGCCACTCTTCATCGCGGTGCGCGGGCCTCTCACTATCGCGGCCTCTCTTGTTGCAGAGCACAGGCTCCAGACGCGCAGGCTCAGTAGTTGTGGCTCATGGGCCTAGTCACTCCGCGGCATGTGGGATCTTCCCAGACCAGGGCTCGAACCCGTGTCCCCTGAATTGGCAGGCAGATTCTCAACCACTGCACCACCAGGGAAGCCCCATGGACTCCACTTCTTGATGGGAGAAATGCCACGAGTGGACAGGGATGGGAGGCATTACTGGCAGCTATCTTTGCAAACAATTTACCACAGTCCATCTGGTTGCCAATGTAAAGAATTGGTTATCTTCATAGCTTCACAGATGTTATGCCTAGACCTACATACATACAAATTTAAAATAATAGGCTATATTAAATAATAGGATATATAATTTAATATAATATTATTGTTTAATATTGTAAAATGCTCCTCTGCCATTCTGTGCAACAAGTGTGAGTAATAGGAGAATCAGGATTTAGAACATGAAGAGAAGCAAGAAAATGGAGGCTCAGCATCCATTTTCTACTACTACTGGGAGACACTTTGTTGTGCAATAATCTATTATACTTCACACAGTCTGAGAGGAAGGATTTGACCAGTTAGTTGTCTAAATACTTACCCTGCTCAAATCCTCTTCAAACTCAGAAGCAGCATCCATCTCTATGTCAGCAGTACTTATTTAGAGGCAGCTGCCTTTTGTTTTAGGGACATAGGGCAAGAGATGTGGAGAAGTGTTTCCTTGAGACCTGAACAGTATTAGTAGAGTAGATGTTTAAAGATATGGGTCACATTGTACCTGTGCTGACTGCTGGATTCTGGATGACAAAGGTGCTCAGGTAGTCCTCAATTAATTTACATTGTATGTATTTGCATATGTAAGGACCTCCAAAGTACACAGTCCAGGGCAGGACCCTCTTGTCTAATGAAAGTACTGAGTAGGTACCACTGGATAGCAGGTAACATGAGAGTAGAGGAGAGAGAATCCAGGGAGAGTGGAGACACCAGAAAGGATAGAACTCTGGGGAATAAACACATTGTTTACAGAATGGATGGACTGAAGTATCCATCAATAGGAGAAATGATTAAATAAATTATGATGCATTCATTCTATGAAATACTAAGGAACTCCTTTCTCTCATTTTGTCTTTGTCTCCGTCTCTCTCTACATGAATATGCATGGACTAATCTCTAAAGTAAAACACAGACTAAAACAGCCAGCAAAGTGTAGGACAATAGGTCTAACATGATTTAGATTTATATCACACACACACACACACACACACACGTGACTGCATGAAAAAGGACTAAAAGCAAATATACCAAACTGCTAAGTGTTTGGAGGTGCAAAGGGGGATTTTCACATTTTATTCAGCCACCTAGAATAACTTGTTGTCTCTGAACATGAGTTTTCTGTTACACAAAAGAGAGGTAATAATAGTAATCACTTCACAGAGTTCTTTTTAAAAAATTGAGATACAATTCACTCACCACAAAATTCACCCTTTTGTACAATTCAGTGTTTTTTAGTATGTTCACAAAGTTGTGCAGCCATCACCACTATCTAATCCAGAACATTTCATCATCCCATAATGAAGCCCCATAACCCTAAGCAGTCACTCCCCACTCCCTCTTCCTCCCATTCTTTGGTAACCACTAATCTACTTTCTGCCGCTATGTATTTGGGTTTTCTGGACATTTCTTATAAATGGAATCATACAATATTTTCAAGGTTCATCCATGTTACACTATGTATTAATAACCGTACTTTATTTCTTTTTATGGCTGAAAAATAGTCTACTGGATGAGGGTATCACAATTTGTTTATCCATTCATCAGTTGACAGACATTTGGATTGTCTCCATTTTTTTGCTATTATGAATACTGTTGCTATAAACATTCCTGTACAAGTTTTTGTTGTGAGCATATGTTTTATTTCTCTTGGGTACCTATCTAGGAGTGGAATTGCTGAGTCATATGGTAACTCTATGTTTAACTTTTTGAGGAACTGCCAAACTTTTCTACAGCAGCTGCACTATTTTACATTCCCGTCAACGATGTATGAGGGTTCCAATTACTCCACATCTTTGCCAACACTTGGTATTGTCTGTCTTCTTTATCACAGTCATCCCATTGGGTGTAAAGTGGTATCTCATTGTAGTTTTAATTTGCATGTCCCTGATGGTTAATGATGTTGAGCATCTTTTCACATGCTTATTGGCCATTTGTATATCTTCTTTGGAAAAATGTATATTTACATTGCCCATTTTAAAATCAGTCTATTTATCTTTTTATTGTTGGTTTGTAAGAGTTCTTTATATGTTCTTTATATTAATCCCTTATCCGATATATGGTTTGCAAATATCTTCTCCCATTCTGCGACAGTCTTTTCACTTTCTTGGTAGTGTTCTTTGAAACACAAAAGCTTTTAATTTTGATGAAGTCCTATTTATTATTTTTTTTATTGCATGTGCTTTTGGTGTCATATTTTTAAAAACGTTGCCTAATCCAAGGTCACAAGGATTTGCAACTATGTTTTCTACCAGTTTTAGCTCTTACATTTAAGTTGTTGATCCATTTTGAGTTAATTTTTATATATGGTGATAGATCACAGAGTTCTTATGATGATTCAATGAAATGAATATTGCATACTACGAAGCACATAGTAAGCTCTCGGTGACTAGTAGCTAGTATTATTACTGTATTATTTAACAAAACCACCAAACACACAACAATCATTGAACAAGCTTTGCAGAGAAAGATCAATCTTATTACTTCGTGGTCACATCTGCTTTTTGAGAAAAACACATCATCACCTAATTTGGTTGTCTACCTTGTTCACCATTTTTGGTAACTGCTAGTTGTTTCCAGAAGATGAAGACTTGCCACGGGTAGAGATTTCAAAGCAGAAGCAGTTCCCAAGGGCAGCCCCACCACCACCCTGGATAATGAAGCACCTCTGGCACAAGCATAAAGCTCCCCTCAGTGACTATAGGAGGAAAAACATGCATTTTGACATAAGTATTTATCATGAAACTTTATGGTTTCATCCTTGTGTTTCTATGTCCATGTGCATATATATTTTTGCACCTGACTTTATGTAGAATTAATTAACTTCTGAGTATTCACCCACTACCCAAATGTTCCAATTAAGTCAGGGCCCCAGCTACCCAAATACGCCAAATATCTTCTCTGGATCTTCAGTATTCACAGTGACTTCATATTGGTCTTTCTTTGAGACAGTCTCCCTGAAATCTCAGTGTTTTTAATGTGGGTGGAGGGGTTGCTCCCAGGTTACAATTGGCAACATCTGGAGATATTTTTGGTTGTCACAACTGAGTGGACACTACTGGCATCTAGTGGGTAGAGGCCAGGGACACTGCTAAACATTCTACAATGCACAGGACAATCCCCCAAAACAAAAACATATCCAGCCCCAAATGTCAGCTGTGCTGAGGTTGAGAAACCCTGGCTAAATATATGAGTTGATTATGCTTACATCTTGAACTAGGGCAGCAAGATATGAAAGCTCTGGAATCAGACACAGCTGGATTCAAATCTGAGCTCTTCCACTTACCCCACTCTGTGACCTTGAGCAAGTTTCTTAACCTCTCTGAGCCTTAGTTTCCTCAGCTAATAATCATTCTAATATACATACGTATGTATAATCATCTTATATATATATATACCTAAAATCATCTAATATATAATGTGTGGCATAGTGACTGACACATAGCAAATATTCTAATATTAGATCACATAAACATAGTTGATAATGATATCCTAATAAAAATAATACCTTAGAGGTTTTTATTTTAAAGTCAGGTTTATTGAGTTAATTTACATAGGGTAAAATCAGCCTTTTTTTAGTATACAGTTCAATGAGTTTTGACAAATGTACACAATTGTGTAACCACCACACAATCATGATACTGAACAGCTTTATCACCCCCAAATTCCCTCATACCCCTTTGTACAAATTCCCCACCCCACTGATCTACTTTCTGTACCTATCGGGTTTTTTGGCTCTTTTAAAACATCATATAAATGGAATCGTAGAGCATGTAGCCTTTGAGTCTGGTTTCTTTTGCTTACATAATGCTTTTGCAATTTATCTATGTTTTTGCACGCATCAGTAGCCTTGGTCCTTTATATTGCTGAGTAGTATTTCATTGTTTGGATGTGCCACAGTTTGCTTATCCATTTACCAATTGATGAACTTTTTGTTGTTGCCAATTTTTTGGTTATTATGAACACAGCTGCTGTGAACATTAGCATACAGCTATTTCTGTGGACATCGTTTTTATTTCCCTTGTAACTGACAAGTTTAATACCAGGAGTGAGGCTTCTGGGTGCTGTGGTAAGTGTATGTTTAACTTTGTAAGAAGCAGCCAAACTGTTTTCCAAAGTGACTGTGTCATTTTGCATTGCTGGTCTACAACCTGGCTAGCACGTGATGTTGTCAGTTTTTGTTTTGTTTTATAATTTAATTTTAGTTAGTCTCGAAAGTAGGTAGTGGTATCTTATTGTGTTTTTAATTTGCATTTTCCCTAATAACTAGCAATGTTGAGTTCCTTTGTTTTGACTTCATGTTTTAACATACAGATGATTTTGGATGCTTTAAATCTCACATAAACTATATTAGGTGGGTAGAAATAAACAACATGTTTATACTGACGAGAATTAAATGCATGCCTTCTCTCCACCCCACCATCACCAAAGTGACTGCTTCCCCATTTCCCATAAGAAAAGAAATGTCTGGTTTTGTACACTCTAGCAACCCGGAGCTGCAGCCAATCTGCGTCATCCTCACTGTGTAATTAGAGGCTGGAGGTGCCCACGTGTCTCATTTTTAGGATGCTGTGGGCTACATTTGGCCCAGATTAGGTTACACTTTAGGCATTTCACTGCATATCTCTTTTTCCCCTCAATGTTCTGGTTCTCAGAAGGCTCTTAAAAGAACAAACAGCTCAACTAACACACCACTGTAAAGCAATTATACTCCAATAAAGATGTTAAAAAAAAAAAGAACAAACAGCTCTAGGTTGGAGTGAAGAGTCTCCATCTCTGAGGACAGTGGGGTAATAGAGACTTCCCTCAGGCACGCTCTCTAAAGCAGGAAAGGAAAGAAAAACAAGCCCCACCAGCCCTTGAGGGCGCAGTGTCTTAGGCTCAAACCCAGCCACAGCATTGCTGCTTCATATACTAAAATCGTCTGTCCACAAGAATTCTGTTTGTTTCACCAAGTGGACATTGTCCTGCCCTCCCTTCTTCTCACATGGAACCCATCACCATCACCAATTTTCCTTGCTCTCCTAGTTATGGCTGCCAGAGAAAATAGAGGATCCCCAGTTAAATTTGAATTTCAGGTAAACAACACATAGATTTTTAGTATAAGTATACCCCACATAATATTTGGAGTCTTCTTCCACTGCCAGTGTTGGAGGCACTAGCTTATTTTTATTAAGGGAGTCAAGGTCTTACTTGGGGAGGGAACCAAGAACCTACTTGATTTCTTTTTAGCCCTATGCTTGTTCTTCTCCCCCTCCAAGAGGCAGGGTATATAGACAACTACTTATTTTCTCCACCACTGCATCAGTTAGGGGACTTCAGAAGCATAAAAGACCAGAGCCAGATGGCAATGACGTACCTTTCAGTAGCAATTCCTGTTAAAAAAAAAAAAAAGGAAAGCTCCTTCTGGGCTGGCTCTGTGTATAGTCAGATGAAAAACTGACCACCCCACTTGTTCAACACAGCATGGCTGGGGAAGGAAGCAGGCCAATCCTTATGAAAGGGTCACTTAAACTCATTTCTGGAATCAGCCTGATATAAATTCATTCATTTAATGTTAAACTTTCTGAGTCAGTGCACTGCTCGCAAACCCACTAAGAGTGACCTTCTCCTGCAGAGAAGGGCATAAGCAACGCCAAGCCCTTCAGCCTCTCGTATAAGGTTAACGGGATAATATAAATATTTATAAATAAATATAAATATAAATAAAAGTAAATGGAATAAATGCTATTTTTAAAATAAGAGAAAAAAATGTATTGACTGCCTCCTATGTCCAAGTTTCCTACGTGCATTACCTGAATGCATCCAATTTTACTTAACATACTTGTGGGCTGGGTGTTATGAAATTCTGAATAGTTAAATAATTTCCCCAATGCTAGTGGAGTAGCTTGGATTTTTATTAGGATCAGTCTGATTCTAGAATTAGGTCTCCCTACTAATCCACATAAGTCTGACAACCATAATTACCCGAGAGAAGGAAAGAGAAACTTCCCAGTGAACACGCTCGGTAGTGTATGGGAATTCTCACAATGAATCAGCCCCACAGTACAAGGCCTATGATTCCAACAGCCAAGCAGAACCCATGCAGGCAGCTTTGACAGTGACATGAAGGATGGGCTCCAGGTGCCACGGCCGTGGATAATTTAAGCCCCTTCATTGGAGCTCCAGTGAAGGACCAGGACTGGAGATTGGTGTCAAAAATCATTGACACAAAGGGAAATAAAACTATCTTGTAACTTCCAGAGACCAGGGCAGGGAGGAGATCAGGAATCCAGGCAAGCGGAGAAATCCAATCATGTTTCTAGCCACCAAAGCACCATGAGTGACTATGACTCTGAGGTAACGTCTGGGCCAACCACAGCTTGGTCCTGTGGCCTGGGACCTGTGTCCTCAGGTGTGATGCCAACAACAACAAGAGTTAACATTTACATGGCACTGTCCAGGTACCAGGCTCTGCTCTAGGTGCTGCACAACTTTGAACCCATTCAATCATCACAATAACCCTTTGAGATAAGTACTCTTATTATCTTCCTTTCATCCTTGAGGAAACGATGGCAGAGAGAGGTTAAGTAACTTGCCCAAGATCCCTCAATGAGTAAGTGGCAGAACTGGAATTCAAACAGAACAGTCTGGCTCCAGAGCCTGTGCTCTTAACCATCACACCACACCACTGTGTGCTAAGTATCTGCACCTGTCCACGAGGCAGACCAAGGCAGTGCTGGTAAATTCTGAGGAAAGGATTGAAATGAGCAGCTGGGATCAGCTTTCCAAAGGAGGCCACTGAATATAGAGGAGAAAGTCAGTGGAGAAAACCATGGTGAAAGGAAGGCTAGAGAAGGGAAAGCCACAGAGGTAGACAAAGAAGGAACAATAAGAGAGATGGGAAGGGAAGCAGGACTGTGCAAAAGCAGGGGAGCACAAGGAGGACGAAGTTTCAGGAAGACAGGTCATCCACAGTGCCCAGTGCTGCAGAGAGATCAAGAAGGGTGGGACCTGAGAAACAGACGTTGGAATTGGCACTTTGAAGCTTGTGTTGATGAAGGTGTGGGTTATTCTTGAAGGATACATGCTTGGCTGCTGTAATAAAGGCCAAAATAACAATGCGAAGCACACTTCCCCTCATATAACAGTCCAGCATAAGCAGTTCCAGGCTAATACGGCCCACCATCTTATCTTGGCGCATGAGGTTTCTATCTCATGCATGAGGTTTCTCATTTTGAGCATGAGGTTTCTATCTCAGGTCTAAAAGTACAGTTCCTGTCATCCCTCCACAGTCTAGGCAGCATAAAGGTTAAAAGTTTCATGGAAAACGTACTCTTTCCTTTCAAGGGGATGGTCCAGAAGTTATGAACATGGCTACACCTAGCTGCAAGGGAACCTGGAAAATGCAGTCTTTAGCTGGGAAGTTTGGTACTCAGCTAAAACGGATGGGTTCTATTTCTAAAGGAAGAAAAAGATGACAGACATTGGGACACAACTCTCTACCACAGAGGTCACTGGTCACCTTTGCAGTTAGTTTCACCTAGTGGGCTGTAGGGAGTTCACAGGGAGAGGGTGGAGTGAATAGAGAGGAAGAAGGACCATGTGAGAAGATTAGTGGTCACTGGAAATAGAGAAAAGAGATGGAGCTTGAGGAGTAGCAGAATAGAAAGATGGTCTGTACAAAAGGCAGGGAACTAGGTATGTTTGTGGAGAGCAGAAAAAAATCAAGAGGGAAGAGAGAGACCAGCTGCTGAAGAGATCAGCCTTGGACATTTCTTTCTTTGAAACAAGAGGGCAGGAGAAGACAGTGAGTAAAGATGTACATTTCAACGTGGAGAGCAGGGAAGTTGAACAAGCCTGGGTTCATGTGGCCCCGACGCCAGCCACGTAGGTGAGATCATCTCCATAACTGTGTGTTTCCAAATATGAAGGCTGCCAGGAGCTTACAAAACGTAAGGGTGATGCCTCATGGCTTGACTACTGTCCTGTCGCCTGCCTCTCAGGGGGACATTAGTAACTATGCACTATCTCTCTCCTACAGAGTTAGAAACCTACACAGAGCTCCTTCTCACCTGGAAAGCCTAATAGACACTGTGGATACAGAGATGGCCCCCAATAAATATCTGTTAAATCAGTGAATAAATGAATGGGTGAATAAGCGAATGAACAAACACATTTCATGACTCCGAATAGTTGCATATGGCAGAACATTTAAATTCCTCTTCAAGCAGCGTAATTCCTTACAGGCTGACATTCGTTTCAACAGATTCCATTTCCAAACCTGCTTCCTTCTTGTCTAAAACATGAGAAGGATACGTCCCCTGGAATTTCTGAGATGTTGTGGATATTATTAGGCAATATCTATCCAGGTTTTTGTTTGCGCTGTTAGAGGAGCTCGTGAGGATCCACTCAGGCTAAATGTTGACTCCTTCCAGCTTAAAGAAATACCACCAAAAATAGGCTGCTTTTTCCCCAAGAGGAAAATATCCTTCCATGGAAGTTCTTTGCATGTATTTGTTTCCAATTGCCATAATGTCATATTGTTTCAGATGTCAGGCCAGCCATGTCAGAACTCAAGAATCCAGATATTTCAGACGAGGAAACTGCCCCTCCTCTCTCCCTCACCCTCAGTTTTTACAGTTAATTGTTCATCATCTCTACTTTGTATTTCAGGAGATTACTTCTAGGAAGATGGTGAAATTAACAGGAGAAAATCAGATCAGAAGTGGCCGTATCAGCCATCAAGTCCCCACAAAATCAGAAAGTCTTTCATCATGAAGTTATTGTACGTGGTAATGTGTTGAGGACTAAACAAAATGACAAAGAGCTAGTGGCTGCTACCTGCGCTGGTGACAACATAGGTTCAGAAGCCTCCTGCTGTAGGACGGTCCCAACCACATGACCACTTGAGACCCTGCCCTGAGTTTTTTCTGAAACAAGCCCATTCTGTTGGTGAGTCACAGAACACCTTCACTGTAGAGGGAGAATCTCCAAGTTCAACTATTACAATTGCAGAAATTATAAGCAAGCAGAACGATTCCCTCACTTATAATTACAATTCCTCTTTCTGGCTCCAACATGAGGAAACAGTGTGCTAGCTTTTGTCCTCACCTCCAGATTGCCAGCTCCCCAAGCAGCCCTTACCTTCTGAAGGACAAAGCTGCCTCTGGTTTTCCACCCTTGGAAATCTCCCTTAACTTGTCTCTCTCCAAGACAAGACATTCTTTGAAGCATTCTTTAAAGCCCAGACTCTCTGGCATGAGACAGAAATAGGGGTGCAAGGGACGTGAAATAACTGTCCTCTTCCTTCTCCAGGAAAAGTGGCTTTTGGTGAATATATTTAGGCACCACCTCGCCTCCTCCATGCTCTCCTTGAACACTGAGCTTCCCACCGTTCTTGGCAGCGGACAGGGCACTAACACCAGTACCCACTATTGGTCTCAATCCCCCCCTGCCTTCCAGATTACTCCACTAGCTCTGGGGGACTACGAGTCCTCCCGTATCACTTTTGTTTGTCATCAGAGCCTCTGACTTCTCAGCCCACATGCCAGAGCGGCCAACAGGGTTCTTCCTGCCCAGGGCACAGGGAGCACTGTTCTACCTTGCTTTTCCTTCTTTTCCATCTGTGACCTCCCTTTTCCCATACTACAAAGACACCACACAGAGCAGACCACACATTTTCAAGATGTTTACTAAAGAAAATTAAAGGAGTGATTGTACTAAAATTACAAAGTAGCATTTGTGTATAATCCTTGTTTACAAATCAGTGCTAAATCCTGTCCATCCTTCTCTTATCACGCAGTTATGGTCACCCAAGATTTGTGTCTCTCCCAGGTCTATCTCAGACTATGCCAGAGAGTCCCCATGCTGACCCGGTCTGGGCCCGTCCTCCTCTTGTAATTACAGAGAAGCTAGACTGTGGTGGTCTTGTGTCTGAATCTTGCCACTTGATGCACCTGACATTTCACACCCTGTGTTTAGTCCTGGGTGTCATCGTTTAAAAAGTGCATTGACAAACTTGAGAGAACAACCAAGTGGTGAGGGATCTGAAAGCCATCTTACACCCAGAATGGTCAGAGAAACTGAGGACATGGGCTAGAGAAGAGAGGTCTCGGGGAGTGGACACAGCTGTCATAGAGACTGATGAGATACCTTTGCTGCTTTCAGCCCAACCCAAAGATGTACCTTTCTTACACTAACTCAGCTACACTAAAGGGGTGCAGACTGTTCTAGAAAACAGTGTTTCTTTATCTAAATTGTTCTAGCAGCAATGTTCCTTCCAGCAGAGATGTTCCACACAAGATTCGTGTGCTGGGTGAGGGCTGGCCTTCCAACTCCGTAATTGTCTATTTCTATGGAGAACACAGAGAGAGGGTCCAGAGGTTTTTGGTTACTATAATCCTGTTAAACCTTGCTGCCTGTTTGACACTAGACATCAGTCAGCTTTCATCTATTATTGTTAGCTTTTGAAATTCTGACACACTCTCCAGGAGTTTAAAATATTCCCTTCTACAGGACGGCACAGCTTGCTAGCTTTAAATTTCAAACTTCAAAGCTGCTTTGAAAATAAAAATTTGCTTTTACAATTTTAAAGGTTTCTAGCCACAAGAAAGGTGACTTGAACTTTGGAAACTGGCTTTTGAAATGTACACCTATTGACCAATTTAGTGGTGAGCTTGGAAGTCCCTCTGCCAGCAGCCTGTTTAACTTACCTTTGTCCTCTGGTAGGTCAGCCCACCTCCCATCTGGAGCAGACTACAGCAGTGGTTCCCAACTGGGCTGGGATTGGGTCAGGCATCGGTCATTTTTTTAAATTCTTTGGGTCATTCTAATGTGCAGCTAGGGGTGAGAAGTTCTGTTCTTGAAGGTTTGAGAATTGCCATTTTAAACCATGTTCCTCTCAGACATCATTTCAGAACAAGCCAGTTTGCTTACGTTCGAGAAACTTAACAGTGTTATCATATCGCAAAACACCATTCCGGAATCAATGGATGAATTCTTTTTATCTGTTGTCCTGACTCTCAGAGGACCTCGTGCCTCAGGTCCACTAGACCCAACTATGATGGTGGAGTGAGAGTGGAGTGGAGGTTGAGGGATGTTTTTATATGTCTAATGACAAAATTCCGGGGCAGGGGAGGGTGCTCAAGCTACACTCACCTACAGGTGTTTTGTAATTCTTTATTTTATTTATTTTTATTTTTGGCTGTGTTGGGTCCTCGCCTCCGCACGAGGGCCCTCTCCAGTTGCGGCAAGCGGGGGCCACTCCTCATCGCGGTGCGCGGGCCTCTCATTATCGCGGCCTCTCTTGTTGCGGAGCACAAGCTCCAGACACGCAGGCTCAGTAGTTGTGGCTCACGGGCCTAGCCGCTCCGCGGCATGTGGGATCCTCCCAGACCAGGGCTCGAACCCATGTCCCCTGCCCTGGCAGGCAGACCCTCAACCACTGCGCCACCAGGGAAGCCCCCTACAGGTGTTTTGAGAGTTTCTCTTGGGTGCCCCTTGCTAACACACAGCCTCCCCAGGCCTGAACAAAAACATCTTTCTCTGAAGCTTCCACAGTCTCAGACAAGAGAGCATTGCTTTAAGGAGGCTTTTGACATGCTGATTCACAGCTGTTTATAGTCAAGAATAGCTACCCACGGGGGAAATCACATCTGTGCTGACTATTGGAATAAAACTACCCACAGAAGTTGATGAGCCAGCAGACTCATCCTTTTGGATGGTGCTAGATCCCTGTCATCCCCGCACAAAAGTAAACTCTATGAAGGCACAAATCCCATGGGTCTTCTACACCCTTGTGACCTCAAAGCCTAGAACAACATCTGACATGAAGGGGGTGCTCAAGAAATGTATTCAATGGTTGTATAAATGGATAATGAATCAAATGTCAATCAGGGCCCAGAGAGAACGCCAGAGACTATCAATATTACGTAAAAATAAATGAGTAAAGGGACTTCCCTGGTTAAGAATCCGCCTGCCAATGCAGGGGACACGGGTTCGAACCCTGGTCCAGGAAGATCCCATATGCCGCGGAGCAGGTAAGCCTGTGCACCACAACTACTGAGCCTGTGCTCTAGAGCCCATGAGCCACAACTACTGAGCCCACGTGCCACAGCTGCTGAAGCCTGTGCGCCTAGAGCCCGTGCTCCACAGCAAGAGAAGCCACCGCAATGAGAAGCCTGTGCACCACAACGAAGAGTAGCCCCCGCTCGCGGCAACTAGAGAAAGCCCGCATGCAGCAACGAAGACCCAACGCAGCCAAAAATTTTAAAAATTTTTTAATAAATTTATATAAATAAATAAATAAATGAGTAAAATATTTATTTCCAGATTCTGGTTTCCCTAGAGCTTCACAGAAATGCTCAGATACTAGCAGAAGAAGACCTTCTGGACAACTTTACACATTAACTTAGGGAGGAACAGACAAAGACGGCTCAACCTATATGAAGCCTTAGATCTACTTCTAAATGACCAGCCCAAACGCTCTCATTGCCAAGAGTTCCCCAACCTCTACCCCCTTCAGCCTGAGCATCAGGAAGCACCCCTCCACAGAGCTGCCTCCCCCAACTCCGAGATTCCCTGATATTAGCCATACTAACTAACCGACCCCACCCCCAGGGAGGGCCCCTCTCAAATCCACTCCTTGTGCCCCAGGTCTCAAGCCCGACCCCTCACACCCTTGCATAATTCCAGTTTTACCAATCATAGAACACCCTGCCCTGCCCAGCTGGGTGATGCATCACCAAGCCCTTTTCCTCCTCCTCAGAAGCAGCTTAGAAAATCTTTTTCAATTTTTTTTTTTTTTTTTTTTTTGTGCCTCAAGAAATTAGAACTAGACTTGTCCAGCCCTGCCAGTGTTAGCAATCATCTGCTGGAGAAGCATGCAAATTTGAGGGAAAAAAGCCAAGCAGCTGCATTCTCCCAATCCCCAGGGCCCTAGAACACACCCCATAGAGAGTATAAATCATTTCTTGGAATATGGAATGTGGGATTGAATGAAGAGATTCTGACCTAACCACCTTTCTCCTGGGCTCTCACATCATCCTCCCACCCCCAGAAGCAGCCTGGGTATAAAGGGAAGTGTTCACATCCATTGCTTTTGAGTTTCCCCGTGAGCCTGGCCACTGACCACGTGACTTGGCAGAGCCTAACAGTTTTCCCTGAGCCTCTGACTGGTACAATAAGGAATTTTTACTTTGAGGCTCAGTCAGCTTTCTGATGAAAAGAATTCACTATGTCTCAGTATAAGCACTGCCTGTATCAAAATGCACACATGGAAAAATCAGGTGCTTGCACTCAATAGTTCATGTGTTGGATCTCTTGTATTTATCACATTCTCTGGCTGAGATTCAAAATGAGGGATTAAATGCTGGTGACCTGGGAGCATCATCAGTGGCTCTAGAAAAGTCCACTCTATGATGTATTATTTAGACTGGGAAGATTGTTCCCTATGGACCACACCTCTAAGGATGTGCATCTTAAATGAAGAAGGAAATATTCAAGCAGCTCAATCTGTAACAATAACCTGTGATTGTTAACTACAGTTTAATGCTTTAAGAAGAGCAGCGTTCCAATTTCTAATCAAGGGGGCATTGTTACTGATAATAATTATCCCCTCTGTGCTTATCCCTCTCTGAAAAATGCATCTTATACAGGGTGGAAAGTGATCACTTGTTTAGGAAACTTCACTCTGTCCACATTATCACAAACACTGGGAGGTTCACATTAATGAGATGGAGGGATTAGGACTGAGAGGCAGACATTACATTTAAAGTAGCACCTGGTTAGCAGTCGCCTGATGGAACTCTCCCCACCCCCAAAATACATGCAGACACAGAAAAAGATTAAAAACTCTAAGTCATCCAGGGATTTAAAAAATACTCATCTGACAAGCACTGAATAGTCACTGCTTTCAAGGAATTTCTGGTCTAGTCACTAAACCAAATTCTGTCTTAGTTAACTATTGCTGTGTTACAAATTACCCCCAAAACTTAGGGGCTTAAAACTTTATTTTCTCACAGTTCCTGTGGGTCAGAGTCCAAGCATGACTTAGCTGGGTCCCTAGCTCTGGGCCTCTCTTCAGGCTCAACAAGACTCACGTCCTCCCTCACTCACATGGCTGTTGATGGGATTCAGCTCTTCACTGGTGGTCGGACTGAGGATTCCTTGGTTCCTTGAGATAAGGGCTTCTCCACAGAGCTTAGTACAACCTGGCAGCCTCTGAGGAATTTTAATAATAAAACAAAATGGAGTAAACCCGGAGACAAGCAGGAACGTTTCGAATTCCCCACCTGTTCCCCACTCACAGCTGATTTGAGAAGTATCTTAAACGTTTCATGCCTACCCATCTGCATCTAGACATCCTTCTTGTTCCTTCCTTCACTGATTCATCCATTCAACTAATATTTGGGGGCTCTCTCTATGTGCCAAGAGCAATTTTAGGTAGTGGGAATACAGCAATGAATAAGACACATTTCCATTTCTTAGGGAGTTTACATTCTAGTAGAGAAGACAAATAACAAATAAATAAGAAATGTATAGTATATCAGAAGACAGGTGTTATAGAAAAGATAAGGTGGGCTAAATGGGAGAGGGAGTGCTGAGGGCTGTGTATGCATGTGTGATTAGAGGTTATAATGTGACATTTGAGCAGAGAACTGATAGAAGGTAAAAGTCTTCGGGCGGCAGTGTGCTTGGCATATTCAAGGAACAGCAGTAAAGTCGGTGGGACTGAAGCAAAGTCAGTGAGGCAGAGAATAGCAAGACGGAAGGTCAGAGGGCTGGTTGAATCATGGAAAGTAGTGGAGCTCACTGCACAATAATTTGAACGGATTTGTAAGTCATTTTAAGACTTTGGGTTTTACTCTGATGTGGGATACAGTGGGCAGATTTGGACAAGAGGAGTAACATGATTGGATGTAAGACCACTTGGTTGCTAGGTTTAAAAAGAAATGGTCTGTGGGGCAAGGTTGGAAGCTGGGAGACCAGTTGCAAAACTATGGAAATCATCCAGGCAAAAGTAGTAAGAAGAGACTGGATTCTGGATCTATTTTAAAGGTAGAATAAATAGGATTTAATGAAAGAATGAATTTTGGACATGAGCAAAAAAAGAGGCATTAAGGACAACTTCAAAGTTTTTGGCCTGAGCAACTGGTGCCATTGATAGGGAAGAGGAACACTGTGGGAAGAGTAAGATGGGGAAGGTTCAGAAATCAAGAATTCTGACAGGACCAGAACAAATAATCCTAAAATTTATACAGACCCACAAAAGACCCTGAACAGCCAAAGCAATCTTCAGAAAAAAGAGCAAAGCTAGAGGTATCATGCTCCCTAACTTCAGATTATACTACAAAGCTACAGTAATCAAACCAGTATATACTGGCCCAAAAACAGACACATAGATCAATGGAACATAATAGAGAGCCCAGGGGGTATTTCCTGGTGGTCCAGTGGTTAGGACTCTGTGCTTTCACTGCCAAGGGCCCGGGTTCAATCCCTGGTCAGGGAACTAAGATCCCGCAAGCCATGCAGCCTGGCCAATAAATAAATAAATAAATAAACAAACAAACTCACACACCAGTGGTCAATTAATCTACAACAAAGGAGGCAAGAATACACAATGGAGAAAAGACACTCTTTTCAATAAGTGGTGCTGGGAAAACTGGACAGCTACACGTAAAAAGCAAATTATAACATTTTCTCACACCATATACAAAAATAAAGTCAAAATGAATTTTAAAGACCAGAAACCATTAAATTCCTAGGAGAAAACATAGGCAGAACACTCTTTGACATAAATTATAGCAATATTTTTTTTTGGATCTGTCTCCTAAGGCAAAGGAAACAAAAGCAAAAATAAACAAATGGGACCTAATTCAACTGAAAAGCTTCTGCATACCAAAGGAAACCATTGACAAAGTGAAAAGACAACTTGCTGAATGGGAGAAAATACTTGCAAATGACATGACTGATAAGGGGTTAATATCTAAAATATATAAACAGCTCATACAACTCAATATCAAAAATCCAAACAACCTGATTAAAAAATGAGCAGAAGACCTGAATAGACATTTTTCCAAAGATGACATAGGCGGCCAACAGGTACATGAAAAGATGCTCGACATCACTGATCATCAGAGAAATGTAAATCAAAACCACAGTGAGATATCACCTCACTTTGGTCAGAATGGGTATCATCAAAAACACCACAAATAATTAACACTGGCGAGGACATGGAGAAAAGGGAACACTTATACACTGTTGGTAGGAACATAAATTGGCATAGCCACTATGGAAAAGAGTACCGAGGTTCCTCAAAAGACTAAAAATAGAACTACCATATGATCCAGCAATTCCACTCCTGGGTATACATCTGAAAAAAACAAATACACTAATTCGAAAAGATGCATGCACCCCAATGTTCATAGCAGTATTATTTACAATTGCCAAGACACGGAAGCAACCTAAGTGTCCATCAAGACACAAGTGGATAAAGAAGATGTGGTATATATATATATATAATGGAATACTACTCAGCCATAAAAAAGAATGAAATAATGCCATTTGCAGCAACATGGATGGACCTAGAGGGTATTATGCTTATCAAAATAAATCAGACAGACAAAGACAAATACTGTATGTTATCACTTACATGTGAACTCTAAAAAATAAAACAAACAAATGAATATAATAAAACAGACTCACAGAAAAAGAAAACAAACTAGTGGATACCAGTGGGGAGAGGGAAGGGGAGAGCAGTGAGACGAGGTTAGAGGATTAAGAGGTACAAACTATGATGCATAAAATAAATAAGCTACAAGGATATATTGCACAGCACAGGGAAATATAGCCATTATTTTTTAATAACTTTAAATGGAGTACAATCTATAAAAATATTGAATCACTATGTTGTACACCTGAAACCAATATTGTAAATCAACTATACTTCAATTAAAACAATAATAAAATAAAAATAAATAATTAATAAAAAGAATTCTGTTTCAAATATGTTAATTTGAGATGCCTATTAGATACCCAGATGGACAAATCAAGTAGGCAATTGGATAAATGAGTCTGGAGTTCAGGGATTGATTCTGGGCTAGAGATGGAAATCTGGAGTCATCAGTTTATAGACATTAATTAAAGCCCTAAGAGTCGATGAATTCACTAGGAATTCACTAGGAAGTTAGATAGAAAAGAAAGATACAAGAACTGAACCCTGGGACACTCTAACATGGAGAGGGGGATGACGGGAAAAGTGCAAGTGGCTAGTAAGGTAGGAGGAGAATCAAGAAAAAGTGGTGTCCAGGAAAACAAATGAAGAAAGTATTCCAAGTTATTGAATCTTCCTTTAGTGTCTCTCAGTTTTTTCCAAATGCCCATGTGCATAAGAATCACTCTACAAAGCATCTAGACAATACCTTATTTATTATTTTGTGGGAAATTTAAAAGATTTTCAAGGTAATTCTGACTTGGCTTGATTTTAGCCATAGGTGCTGACACAAGAATGTAATTGTGATGGAATGGGATCTACTGTAGGTCCCAGTGAGCTGGGAGGATTCTAACATACTATAAGCACAGAGGTAGTGTTTACTGGGGATCAAGTATAAGGGTTTACTTCACTGAATTTTTTTTTGATAATTGCAATTTTAAAAACTTTTTATTATAGAGAATAGCAGATGTGCAAAATTAGGAAAATAGTCTAATGATATAATAGCCTCTGTGTTCCCATCACCCAGTTCAGCAATTACCAACTCATGGCCAATCTTGTTTCTTTTCTATTCCATTCACTATCCCCATACATTTTGAAACAGACTCCAAACATCATACCATTTCATCTATAAAAATACTTTTTTTCACATTAATACAATATCATTATCACCCCCAAGAAGTTAATGTAATTTCTTATTACAAAGAAATCCAATCAGTGCTCAAGTTTTCAATTGTTTGATAAATATCATGATTTTTTAATAGCTGGCAAATTGTTTGTGGAAGGGAGCAGGCAGAGTTTCCCACCATCTGGATTTTGATGATTGCATTCTCATGCTGGTGGTGCTGAAATGCTTAGCATGCTCCTCTATCTTCTGAATTTCCTATAAAAAGGAGGTGAATCTAGAGGCTTAATCAGGTTTGTTAGTTTTTTTTTGGCACGACTACCTTATAGGTGCTGCTGCTTTCTTCCACCAGGAGTCCCTTAATGTCTGGTTGCTCCTCTTTTTTGTGATGCTGGTGGCTGTTGATGGTCAAAGCCTAGATCCAATATCACATTGGGGGTTGCAAAATGGTTCTAACTCTATCCATCCTTCTTCATTTATTAACTGTAATACTTCTATAAAGAGAAACTTCCCACAATCTGTATTTGGTTTCTCCATGATACAGTCCAAAAACAGAAAAGCACTATAATGCTTAATTTCTTATTTATCAATTTTAAAAATAATGAGTTGGTGTCTAGCATCCTCCCACAGAGACCAACTAGGGTATTGCGAACGCATGGATTTAATTATTTGAGTGTTTCAATCCACTGCAGTTATCCTCACTGATGCTCAAATTATCCACCACTGGCCAATGGAAGCCCCTTCACATAGGTTCCTGAATCCTTTTGATGTATAATCCTATCTGGTGTGGCAAGATGTTCAGGTTTACCTTGTATATTTCCCATCCAGACCTAGAATCAGCCATTTCCCCTAGAATCCCTGGTTCCTTTTAGTGGAAAAGGAATTGAAGTTGTTATGTACCATATAGGGTCACAGAATCAAAGAGCCAGGCGGTAGGTGTTGAAGGAGATGTCACTTCAGTGAGCAAAGCTATACTAGAGTCCCCTAGAACTCAGAATTTGACTGGGAACCATTCACACCAACCTCCTCTCAAGCTGTTGATCTAAGAAAAGGATGCTATTATCTCCCAAGCAGACAGTGTTGGGCCAAGCTGACGGCATTGTTTCATTCAATCCAAGTAAGTAAAAGGAGAAGAAAAATGGTGTCCATGAAAAACTACTAAATAAGGGAAAGGACAAGGGGAAGGGACAAATCCCTGAAAATGCAGACTGCTACAGGACACAGAAAGAAAATACTGTGAAATTATTTGGCATCCTCAATAAGATGGAAGAAGAGATGTCTTTCATAAAACATGAGCAGATAGTCACAGGATGAAAACAAGCTGAAAAGAAAAAGAACAAAATAAATAGAAAGGTAGATGCATGAGATAAAGAATTCTAAGGGAAAAATCATAAACACAAGGGCAAGAATATGATCAGACTCTACATCTACACATATAATACTGTTGTTTTCACCTAACAATATATAAGAAACATCTTTCCATATGTCATTAAATATTTTTTACCATAATATTCCTAATAACTGGACTGCATGGGTAATTCAACATGTGAAGAGTCATACTCCACTGAACTTACCCTCTTGTGTTAGAAAATTAGGTGTTTTCCAAGTTTTTCTGCCATTCTGAGCAATGTGAAGATATACACATTCTTGTATATCTGCTCAATAAATAGTTATGTACTGAGCATCTAATGATTATTACTGGGCACATGCTGGGGTGCATGGTAGTGAAAGAGATGGACACAGTTCCCATCTTCATGGACCTTGCAGCCCAACAGGGAAACAGGGCAATTAAGTAAGAAATTTCAACACTTTTGTGATAAATGGTAGAGAAATTGTATGGTAATAAGGAAGCACATGGCCGGGAAGCCTAACCTACTTTAGATTTTCCTGAGAAAGTGACATTTAATCTGAGACCTGACGAATGAGAGGAGATAAGCTAAGAAAAGAATTGCAAATAATATTTTAGGGAGAAAGAACAGCATGTGCAAAGGCCTGAATGTGAGAAGAGCAGGACACACTCAAGACGAAAGAAATTCAGTGGCAGGTCACCAAGGGCCTTGTCACTGAAGGATGTTAAGCATGGGTGTTCCATGGCCAGTTTTTTTGCTCTAGAGGAAGCACCCTGGAGCACAATGGACATTGGATTGAAGTGTAGCATGACTCAAGGTAGGGAGGCCATTTAGGAAGCTGTTCAATAGCCCAGGCAAGAAAGGGTGGTGAGCCAGAAGAGGGTGCTGGCAGTGAGGACTCAAAGAAGCAAATGGACCTGGAAAATATTTAGGAGAGGCTGATTCATTTGATAGGGGTGGTAAGAGAGAGGGGAGTCAAAGCTGGATCCCAGGTTTTTGACTTTAGCAACCATGTGGTGCCATTTACGAGTATCAGGAGAAAGAGATGAGAAAAATTATGAGTTTGGTTGGGTAATGTTGAGTTTGAGGCTCCTACAAAATCCCCAGATGGAAATAGCCAAAATGCAATTGGATATACAGATTTGCAGCTCAGGATCCCTCCTGAGACCTGGACTGGAATTCTAGATTTGGGATCCATCAGCATATGGGTTGTAATCAAAGCTTTGGGAGTGGTGGAGATCTTACAGAAAGAATATGCAGAGAGAGAAAGAAAAGCACCTAGGGCAGACCCTGAAGAACAGCGCCAACACTGAAGGGATAGGCAAAGGAAAAAGACACTTAGAAGGAAAAGCCAACAGGATAGGAGGAAAACCAGGGGAAAAAATGCAGCCTTATAGAAGCTGAGGAAAAAGCTTGTGTCAAGAGGAAGGGAGTGGTTAACAGCATCAAATATTTCCAAGAAGTTAAGAAAGACAAGGGCTGAAAGGAGTACGCTGGATTTAGTGACTACCTACATGACATGACAAGAGCAGTGAGTAACAGGGGTGAGTTGGGCATGGTGACCAGATTTCACAGTAAAGAGTTATCTGAAGTTGAGGAAGCAGCCAATCTCTCATTTGACACTTGACCCAATTTGAGAATCACTGTCTTTTACTCAAGCAAGTTTAACTCATCTACATTTATTTTCATAATAGTTTTATATGAGTTTGCTTCTTTCATTTTGTTTTATGCTTTCTAGTTTTTATGTGTCCTTGCTCTTTCTTTTCTATTTTATTTTTTGCTGAGTAGACCATTGTGTTTACCATTATCTCATAAAATGAACTGGAGTGTAAACAGCCTGCTTTTAATTCTACTCAGTAGTGGAACCAGAATCTGAACCCAGGCGGAACCCAGTGGAACCAGAATTTGAACTCTGGGGTCCACAGTCTGAGCCACTGTGCTGTACGGCCTCTCTTGTGACCCCAAATATCCTAATACCCATAGAAAATTAACTTGCCCTTGAAAATAGTTACACCATAAGGGCAATAATTTCACTTGTAGAAATATACTTTAGAGAACTAATCAGAGAATCATGCACATAGGTATTCATTGCAGCATTATTTATAACAAAATGAATTTGCATAGGTTTTCCTTTTTTAAAAATAATATCCATCAGCTGTTCCTCTTCAGTGCTTATCTTTTTGTCTGTGTTAATAATTTTTGGTCTTGTATCTGAATTTTGGTTGTAAATTGATCACATCAATTTAAATGCCGATTGAAAAAAATATTTACATTAAAATCTGTGCCCTGCCTGCTTCCTGAGCTGGCTGACTGTTTACAACACAGAACAAGATTTGACATATAAGGATGAAAGAGCTCCAAGTCCGTCTGAAGGAGGCAGAAGAGGCAGGCATTTTCTGGCATCAAAGCTGACATGTTTTAAAACCTGAGAAATTCGGTTCTAAGATGTCTGGCAATGAAGCAGAAAGAAACACAATAAAGTTACATAATTTCCATTGTCCAATAAGACAAAGAATTCAGAGTAATTCTTTTGTGGAGGCAGTTTTTTCTGGGATCTAAAATCAAGCAGGTGTGGGAGGGTCTGAAGCCCCTACCCACCATCCTCTGGGCAGTTCAGGGGGAAGGGCTTGGTCAGTCCTTGCTATAATTATGCCAGAGGAAAATGACATTTTTCTGGGATTCCAATCTTTCCTTTTTGACTGCTAATAAAGCTAATAATTAAAAAAAAAAATATATATATATATAAAAATAAAATAAAATAAAATAAAATCAAGCAGGAATTTATGTGAATCTTCATATAATGGGTATTGAGGGACACTGAAGACTGGAACAGAGTTCCCCAAACCCTTGGAATTTCCTGAGCTGTAAGAGGCATGAGAGCATCTTTTGTTGTAGTATTTGGTCGCTTGTCCTCAGTTTCTGAAATTGCTTCAGAGCCATAAAGGTGAAATGGGTGTCTTGTTATTCGTAACAAGTCCCTTTCAACCACAACTGACTTTATGTTAATGAGGCGACTTTTGGAAAGCACCTAAAGATGGGGGGCTGGCTACCAGAGGAGCCAACCTTATGATTAGAGGGTTGAAAGTTTCAGTCCTATTCCCTGACAGCTGGAGACTGAGTTCAATCACCAATGACCAATAATTTAATCAATCATGCTTGTGTAATGAAGCCTCCATAAAAACCCAAAGGACAGGGCTCGGAGAGCTTTGGGGTTAGTGAACACATGGAGATGGGGGGAGATAGAGAGGGCAAGGAAGCTCTGAGCCCTTTCCCATGCCTTGCCCTGGGCATCTCTTCCATCTGGCTGTTCCCTTCATAATAAACTGGTGATCTAGTAAGTAAAATGTTTCTCTGAGTTCTGTGAGCCCCTTTAGCAAATTGATTGAACCCAGAGTGGGGGTTATTAGAACCTCCAATCTATAGCCAGTAGGTCAGAAGTACAGATAACAAACTGGATTTGCGACTGGCATGGGAGGGGCGGGGGACGTCTTGCGGGACTGAGCCCTTAACCTGTGGGATCTGGCACTATCTCCAGGTGGACAGTGTCAGAATTGAGTTGAATCATAGGACACCCAGCTGGTGGGGGAGAATTGCCTGTGGGGAAACACACGCCCACACCCACCCTCCGCCACGCATTGGGACTGGGTGCTTAGACCCCTTACTATCTTCGAACAGTTTATAAAGAAATCCTGTTAAACCCATTGGCCTGGAGGGCTATGAACTTGCATAAAAGCACACAGCAAGATATCCTCTCCTAACCTGGGGAAGGTATCTATGCAAACAGATGAGAGTGGGGTCTGGGTATTTTGGCTTCTGGTCATATTTGTGTCTTCCTCTCATCTGGGGAGCTCTACCACCAGCAAGGCACTTTCAGATCCCGTGCTTTTTCAGCTTTGCTATGAAAGCACCCTCACGCAAATACGAGTTGGAGGTGGGTGAGAAGATGTTGTAGCCCAAAAAGGCCAGCTGTAAGCTAAAATGTGTTTGAAGATTTGCAATTTATATTTAAAATCCATGCGGATTACAGTCTGTTTCATAATGTGTTATAGGTAAAAATGTGTCCCCTGCCTTTAAAACTTCTAACAAAATTGGTGCTCCAGGAAGATGGGCTGTTTTTGTCCTATGTGAGTATCCCTTGGCCAGCTGCCTTGGACCTCCCCACTCCCACAGATACACCATTATTTTAATTTGATGTTGGGCCAGTGCTTTCAGAGTCTAGATTAGTAAACTGCTCCTTTCCAGTATTAGATGTCTTGGAACAGAACATCATGTATTCTTCTAAAGTACAGAAAAGAGGGTCTATATAAGCTCTTGTTGACAGGTTTTGTGTGTGTGTGTGTTTTTTTTAAGTGACATTAGCTGATGAACATAAATGAACTGGACTTACTGCTCAGCCACCGTTTTACACAGGTACAAACATCCAGTGACCACATTAGGCAAGGGCCAACACACTTCTCAAGAAGGATCTTTTAATCTCTAGCATTCATGATCGTGACCTACCTGAAATCCTAGGGGGGAGATGCCTGGGTGGTGGACACTTGGCAGGGCTAATCTCACTAGAATAATGAGGCTCTAAGGAGAGGTTTGAAATCTCCAAACTGCCACTCTGTGAGAGCAAGCACACTCTAAGAATTTTGCACGTCGAGTCTTTTTTCCTATAAGCTCATTCCTATTCAGTTGGCCCTTTCTCTGCCTAGGACTCCTGGATCTTAAAAGCCTAGGGTTAGCTAAAGCAGCCCTGCGGGGAGGGGTGTTGTGCAAATCCTCTAGATGGATTTAGGAATGGGCTGGGCCATCATATGTGTTTATGGAAGGCCCAAGATCATTCAGAAAAAGATGTATTCTCTGGAAATTGGAGGCCACAACCTCCAAGAGCAAGACTCATAAAGTGCAGGCCAGGGGTAGGCCAGTAGGCATCTGGAAAGCTCTGTCAAACAAGGAAGAAAATATTTCATTGTGGAAAAGTATCTAAAGCAGATGCTGGCCACCTCTTCCATAGAAGAACCTCAGAATGGCCTCAGCAGTACAGCTATTTTAAGAAAAATGTCCTCTCAATGAACTAGCAAAATGAGTAAGCTACAAATTGTATCCCTAAAGAGCTAACAGATAGAACTGTTTGGTACCACTTTTAAAGAGTCATTTAAATACTGGCAAAACCAATATTTGAGACTACATGTGTTGGCCAATGGGAAGACCCAGAGGAGGTAAGGTCGGGTATTCATTCCTCCAGAGGCCTCCTTGTCGGTTGGCATGGCTGCATTTCTCTACAGAAAGCTACGGTCCTGCTTGAAGCCCTCCTACAGCTACAGCTCTCACCAAATTCTGGCAACTCCTCCCTCCCCTGCCTCTTCAGGCTTGGGGGTAGTAATGCTGGCTTGAGATGTTTCACCATCCTTCGCTGGTTTCTGCTAAGGCTGCCCAAGCCTTTGTGGACGGACCCTTCATTAAACTCTCCTCAATTCCCCTTTTGCCTATGTCATCTTTCCCCTGCTGGACCCTGACCCACACACGGTCCTCACTCCAGGGCCAGACTGATGAAGCTGTCACCATCTGGAACCTGTCTGGAAAAAGAACACAGTGGCGTGTACCTTGTTCTTAAGGGCTTCTTCCTAGAAATGACACGTGACACTTCTGTCCATTCTTCATAAGCCAAAGCAAATCACAGGTGTATTAGTTATCAATTGCCATATAACAAATAACCCCAAAACTTAGTAGCTAAAAACAATGAACATTTATGATCTCATGTAGACTCTGAGGGTCAGGAATCTGTGAGCCGATTAGTTGGGTGGTTGTGGCCCCAGGTCTCGCACAAGGCTGCAGGCATTTGGAGGCTTGACAGGGGCTGGAGGATCTGCTTGCAAGGCGGCTCACTCACACGTCTGGCAGCTTAGGACTGGTTGTTGGCAGGAGGCCTCGGGTCCTTGCCACATGAAACTCTCTAAAGTACTCCTTGAGTGTTTTCATGACATGGCAGCTGGCTTCCCCTGGAATGAGCAAGTCAACAGAGAGTCCAAGAAGAAGCCACAAAACCTTTAAGGACCTAGTCTCAGAAATCAGAGACTTCTAAGTGAGTCATTAACTCCAGCCCATGCTATATGGGCAAAGCTAAGCTCCACCTCCTGAAGGGGGAAGTATCAAAGAACATGTGGATTTTTTAAAACCACCTCACAAGCCTACACCTAACTTCAAAGCAAAAGACGTGGCTGGGAGATGAAGCATAAACATTTGGTGAGTAGTACTAATGACTGGAAGAATCCTAGGAGATTTCATTGGCCACTTAAGAGTTCAACAAGATCTCGATCCGAGGTTTACTGCTGTGTTTATGAGTCTTTACTATATGAATCTTGGGGTTATGGTGTTGAAAATATAATTTGAACCCAATCCAGGAATCCCTTGGAATGGGGAGGGGGAAGCCCAGCATCCAGACTTCCTTGAAATGATGTCATTCCCAGGGCTAATCCCCCGTGGGAAGAAGAGCTTCTTCCCTTAAACTGAAGCCCTAGGCAGGCGGGAGTGGGGAATCCACTTTTCTCTATGATCCTCATCGTTCCGACCTTGGGGCCAAGGTGGTGTCCACCCTGTGGAACTGGGAGGTCTGGGGTCAGAAAGAGGGGCCTCTCTGTGTCCACTGCTCATGTGTATGGCCTAAGCTTTTGGTCAAACCTGTTGGAATGGGCTAGTCTTGTCTCAGCGGTCCAGACCATGAGAGTAGGCGATGTATCCACACTTCGGTCAGAGCATCAAGGGGCAAGAGTGCATGGGAGGCAGGAGTAGCTGAAGAGAGCCACATGGTCCAGCCCCCTCCCCAACAAGAGAGTCTGTCTCATGAGCAGACCTAGAAATTCTGGGTTGTATCCTATTAATGTATCCAGCATTTTGTTACTACCAGCTACCCCCAATCTGCCTGACCTCACAACCAGAGCTGTCAACACAGCAGCCCAAGAATCCAGACAATATGAAGATCTTGGCCCATGAGTGCCAAGGTCATATCTGTGAGGGAGGTGTAGTCATTTCCAGACCCAAGGCCTGAGGCAGACAGAGATGGAAGACACCTCCAGACCAGGACAAGAGGTCCAGAAGGGTTGGAGATAACTTTCTCTATCTGATGGATCTGAGGCCCTGCAGGGAAATGAAAACCACCTTCCCCAGGACCTGGGAGAAATTTCTGGTGAGCCTCTCCCCGCTGCAAAGCAAGGTCACAGGAACAAACATCCTGCACAACACCTAGTGCTCTGCCTGCTCCACACTGTGGCCTTTGGACCACAGGGTTGTGGCAGAGTTCCAACCCAGGCCCAGGGTTTGCTGTGGCCACAATCATTGATTGTACCTGTATGAGGAACAAGCACGGTTTGTAACCAACTGAACTTTCTCTTGTCTCCCACTAGCCTTTAAATTTTATTCAGTGGGTAAAACTTTTCTTCTGCCACAGGATGAAAATTCAGCAGGCCTCATGATTTTTCGTGTGCTCAGTTTTAGGGAAGAGAGAGCCTCGCAGTTATTTTAGGTCAGAAAGTCACTCTTGTTCTGTAGTTATATATTAGTCAGTCTTCACTCTTCATTTAAAGGAACCTTGTTCCTCTCTCCCAGCCAAGGCTTGCAGTTGGTGCTGCCGCCTCTAGGAAAGGCTGCTTCTTCCTCCAACCCGATCCCCTCTCCTCCCCACCCCACAGTGGCTGTTTCCATCATCACCAGGTGAGGGAGAGGGCAGCAGATGAGGTAAGGTCACACGCTACTAGGCTAGACAGCTTGGCACTCTCTGGGTTGGTAAAGAATTCAAGCTGACTTTCAACTGCAGGTGCTTTTGTGGATTGCTCCAAGACTCCCACCCTTAGATCTTTCTCCTACGGTTCCCTTCCCCCGTGATTCATCTGTATCCTAAATGGTCACTCGCGACACCTTTAGTTCCAGCTTCCTGCTGCTTGGGCCCCACAGCCTCTCCCCTCTGCTTGGCCCACTTCTGATCCATGGGAAGCACTCACAATCCCCTTAGTTCTAATGAAGTCCCAGATGATCCTAAGATACCAGCCAGGTCCTGGCTCTGCCTCAAAGCCCCGAGTCAGCACATCTCTCTGTCATCCCCCAGAGAAAGGAATCAGACCCTGGGCCCCTATTCACCCCTCAACTCCAGAGGTCTTGTGGCCACTGTCTCAAAGGTGGCCGCCACCAATGTCTCCCTTCCCTTTATGTGCGTGTCCACTCAGCTATCAAGAAGTAGAATCTATTACCCCGCCCCCTTAAGTGTGGACTAGCCTGTGACTGCTTAACCAATAGCACAGCTGGAAGTGACTCAGCCAGTTCTGGACCCATCCTTTAAGAAGACTAGCACCTTCCCTTTCCTCCCTGTTGGTACCTGCATCCATGCTGTGAGGAAGCCCAGGCAGCCACATGGTGGAGAACCGAGCCCCTCAGCCAACAATCCCAGCTGACCTCCAACTAGCACCAACTTGCCAACCAGATGACCGAGCCATTTGGAGCACAGACAAATGTCCCCACTGAGCCTGGTCCAAATTGTAAAAATGTGAACAAATCAGTGATTATTGTTTTAAGGCACTACTTTTTGGGGTGGTTTGTTTTGCAGCAATAGGTAACTGAAATGCTTTGCAAGTTCTCCAAGTAGCCCCGTGGAAGCCTTTCTCACTAAGTTTGAGGTGAAGTAGATGGCAGGATGGGGGATTCAGCATGGCAACAGATCTCTCCAAGGAAATCTCTTTGCAAATCACCCACTCTCCACACACTCTAACCCATTTTCATATCCCTGATCTGCCTGAGGAGTCCAAGAGTTGTGAAACCACTTTAAAATTTCCTTTATAAGGTCAAAGTGTATGGGAATTCTGTCTGACGCTCACACAGATGTCTGCTATCGTTCATATTAATTCCTCAGTTAAAGCTGGGGCTCAAAGAACCTCATGTTCAGATTCTGTGGCACTGGGTCCAGGGCTGGCTGGGGCAGACACTGACGGGGGGAGTCTTCAAGCAGATGGATGGAACAGTGATTTAAAAAAACTTTTTTTAGCCAGCAAATCCTGGCAGAGTCCTATTTGAAGGTCCAAATGAGTCAAAAGCTATGCTGTAGTTGAAGAGGGAGGGGGACGTCCAAGCTGGGCCAGGGGACCTCTCCTTGCTCCTATCCCCCTAAAGCAACATAAATGGCCTGGGGTCTGCAGAGCACAATTTGAGCACCACTCGTGTAAGGCAACCAGCTTGGGCTTCGGAGCAGGTGAACATCTCTGCACCTCGGTTTCTTCATCTGCGAAATGTGGAAGATGACAATGCCCGCCTCACCGTTTTTAGAATTTGATGAGCCCAACAGTGTAAGCACATATCTGCTCTTAGTTGGTAATCCACAATGTCTCTGCTTTCATTTTGACTCAAGTCTCAACTCAACAGTAGAGAGGCCACCGCGGCACCCCAGGCCTCTGCAGATCGTCACTCTCTGGGACAACTGAAGCCCCTCTTCTGGAGAGTGGCCAGACTCCTGGTAAGGGAGGGGTTAACCATGGTTTCCCTCCCCAACAGGATAAAATCCAGGCAGGAGAAAGGCTGAGGCAACTGGGAGGATCACAGAATTGCTGGGATGCCCTGAGGCCTTTTCAGCGCCCCACACGGTGACCCTGGAACTCCTCCCTCACAACCATTGTTGGGAGCTTGCTGCATGCTAGGCGGATGCTAAGTGCTTTCCCTGCACTATTTCATTTAATCCCCACAACGACCCCATGATGCAGATACTATGACCCTGTTTTACAGGTTAGAAAACTGAGGTTCATAGATGTTAAACCAGTAATCCCCAAGTTTGGCTGACCATCAGAATAACTGGGGAGCTCTTAAAATGCACATTCCTAGGGCCCCACCTCACAGCAACAAAACCAGAACTCAGTTCTTTAGGGTCCAACGTCTCACACCTATCCAGCGGGAAGACAGGGCTGGGAATAGGGGGAGGCAATGGAGGCAGCTAGAGCCAGGGTGCACCAGAAAGCCAGGCCCTCTTGCAATCTACCCGAAGGTGACCCCAGCCTCACCGTAGGCCCACCCACTGCAAAGCCAGAATTGGAACGCAGGCCACACTCTTAGCCATGAAGCTGCTACCGTCCCAGGATCCCCTAGGGCAGAACTTCATAAACGTGAAGATGCATCAGAGCCACCAGGAGGGTGCTGACCCCACCAGGTGCGTGGAGTTTGTGATTCAGCAGGTCTGGGGTGGGGCTGAGAATCTGGATTTCTAAGTTTCCAGGTGATGCTGATGCAGCTGGTCCAGGCTCCACACTTGGAAATCCACTGCCTTAAGGTGGAAGGAGGAGCCAGCACCTAGAGCAACAGCTCCCTTCTCTAGATTTCTTTTCTAAGGATCTGGGATGAAGGGCTCTGAGCAGCCTGGATGCCCCACTCTGCAACCCCAAGGTACACGTACCCCAAGCTGGATGAATTCCCCCATCTCTCCTGCATGCAAGCACCTTGATGCCAGGTGTCCCAAGCTGCTCCTGGTCTCAATAAGGAACAGTATCCTGGGGAAAGGGTCTACAATTTGCCAGTGCAGATAAGTCAGGCCCTACCTGGGTCAGGACTGATGGGATCTCTGGTTTCTGACCATTCCGTGGTCAGACTTCTGGGATGGTGGTGGTGTGCTCATGTGTGTTTCTGTGCTTTTTGCAGCTCCGCATTTACAGCTGACCAAGAAAAGAAGAACCGATGTAAAGTTCTTAGGCTCTCACCGCTCCCTCATTGAGTAATTGTCCTGAGAGCCGTTGCAGACATTAGCACTAATTACTTAATTTAATTTTATGTGCTCCTTGTTAGGGTCCCAAATTCAATCTACAAATTAATGGCAGCTCACATGCAAATGAGTGGAATTCACAGCCCCCAGACTTCATGGTTTTGGTTTTGGTTTTGACAAAAGCCCTACAGCCCATAAGCCAGCACTGGGTATTTCCTTCTCATCCTCAAAACAACTCTTTCTGATTCATTACGCACCTAATTGCACAGCTCTTGAGGGACCTTTCTACCAAAAATGAATATCAGCATCCAGTGGGCCTTGGCCCCTTCATCACTCCCACCCCCACCAATTGCAGACTCACCCGCCCCCGCAGCTCCCCTCAGTGCCCTGACTTAACTGACCTGTTCCTGACCCCTGACCCTTATCTGTTCCTCCCAATTTTTCCACTCGAACCTAGGCCCGTTAGGGTTTGGCCTAAGAGCCCTACGTTGGGCGTCAGGACACGTGGGCCCCGCCTACTGACCAGCCGGCTGCAGTTTTCGCACCTAAATACAGGAGCAACAGGATGGTAGTTTCTGCTGAAGGAAATGGGAGGTGCTGCTGAGAAGAGAAATCTAGGGCTGTTGTGAACTTAGGACTGGGAGAGGAAGGACTTCCTCCGGGGGTTTTGGAACTCGGCTTGGAGATGTCGGGAGGGCAGGAAGCAGCTCTGGGGGTGGGGCTGAGTTGACGCTGGCCGTGTGGGTGTGGAGCGGAGCGGGGATTCACAGCATCACTGGGCTGCCATTTCATTTTTGCTGGCGGCTGCAGGGAGGGACAGCCTCCGGCTTCCGGAGGAACCCAAAGAGCCCCTGGAGGATCCAGAGCTGTGGGGAGAACTAGCCCAGGCTGGACATAAGCTGGGTGGAGAAGCTCAAAGAGCTCCATCTCTGAAACACCATCGCCACGGGAGCCCAGGCCAGCCCCAGCTGACCATAACCTGCAGAGAGAGCCCTGAGAAACAGCTGTGGCCTGGGAGGCAGGCCGCACGGAGAATGGTCCTTTGGCCTCCTGTATCTTCTCAGACATGAAGTGACCACAACCCGGAACCACTCAGGGTCTCTAGACTCACTATCGGGAGGACACCTTTTTTTAAGCTTTACTGAGGTAAAATTGAAAAATAATGGGAGACATTCTGAATAAGTTGTATGTTGGGAGCTTGGAATCGCTTATTTGGGCCTTAAAAAATAGTTCCTTATTTTCATCCAAGTTGGTAAAGCAAGACATCTTGTTATTTGAGAGAACTATCCTGCCTTAGTCCATTCAGGCTGCTGTGACATCATACCACACACTAGGTAGCTGATAAGCAACAGAAATTTCTCACAGTTCTGGAGGCTGGAAGTCCAAGATCAGGTGTCAGCAGGCTCAGGTTGTGGTAAGAGCCCTCTTCCAGGTGCCGACTTCCTTCTGGGCCCTCACACGGTAGAAGGGACGAGAGAGCTCTGTGGGTTCTCTTTTACAAGAGCACTAATTTCGTTCCTGAGGGGTCCACCCTCAGGACCAAAGACCTCGCTTCTTAATACCATCAGGCTGGGCATCAGGATTTCAACATATGAAACTGGGGGGAAATGAACACTCAGACCATAGCGTAGCCTGATCCCTACGGGCCCATCAGCAGTGATGTTCCATGATTCCATGAGCTATCCCCATTCCTTACTTAACTGAACAATAGCCAACAGTACTGAACACTTAGCCCAGTGTGCCAGGCCCTGTGCTAAGCATTTGACATGCATTATTGTACCGAATACAACATTTCTGCACAGGAGGGGCTATACTTATGCCCACCTTGCACCAAGGAAACCAAGTCTCATCAAACTCAAGTAACTTACCCCAAATCACAGAACTTGTAAAAGGTGGCGCTTAGAGCTCCACTCCTGGCTGCTTCTCCAGCATCAGTCCCACCCAGAGGTCCCTAACTCCTGTGACAGTCAGGAACTCACTCTGCCTGTGGAGCAGAGAGACCCTCCCCAAGCACGAGTACAGGGCACTGGGAGCAGTCAGATTGCAGCAAGGGACACTGCTGAGGCGGGCTTGGAGTTCAACCCTGGACCAGCTAGGCAGAACCCACGTGTGTCAGAATGTAAAAAAAAAAAAAAATCCTTTTGCTGTTCTATTTCTGTTGAAGGATAGACGCAGTTAGACAATACAAATGTGTGCTTGTTCGAGGGGTTTGAAAGAGATGCTGCTGGGCAAGAGGGGGAAAGCAGCAAGCAAAGCCCTCGTGCTTGTTCAGGAACTCTAAAAAGAAAGTATAAAAGCCTTTTTCTTTTTTTTTTAAAGGAGGCAGAAAAATCTCAAACCATGACTGGGAGATTGACGGAATGAGAGGGCTTCATGGACTCTTAGATCAGAAAGAGGCACATCTTCCCTCACAAGCTGGATAGGTGGAAGGGTGGGTGGTTGGATGGTGAGTTGAGAATTCTCTCCAAAACCGGGACTATCCCAATCCCCAGGAGGGCTTTTGGGCCACCAAGTTCCCCTCTCTAATACCCTTGCCCCAGATTCTGATAAGCTCTCCCAGCTGAGGATGGCCCCAAAGCCTAGATTACTGCTACGAGTGGAGAATGCAGGGGGCAGAAGCAGAAAGGAGTGGGCGGAAAGCCAGGGAGATGAATTAGGAGCAGAGATTTCCCCCTGAGGAATCATACTGATGAAATCTAGGCTAGAAAGGTCCACGTTCAAAGGTCTGTTTACTTTATTATCGTTTTACCCCGAGGAATGTGCCTGTTGGGTTAATGTTTATTTTATTGAATAATCTAGTTTTAGGCATGTCAATAAGAGCCAGTGCTACTTTATAGGAAGAAAATGCAGTTTTGTGGCTGATTTCGGATCTCCAGCAAGAGGTCCTTCCTGGGCCCATTGGCTCTACTGCCACCTGGTGGTGGATTCCTCTAGCGCGGGGCTGGCCATTTGGGTCGCAGACCAGAACCCCAGCCCAGGGTTGGAATCCTGGCTCCGTTCACCCAGAGCAGGATGACCAGTTCGACAGAGTTCCCCTCTCTGAATTTCAATTTCCACATCTTAAAGTGGAGACCGTAATACCGGCTTTTGGGGAATTTTGTGATGATCCGATGAGTTAACGTATGTGTAGTGCCTAGTGCAGAGTAAATGTTTAATAAACTATTCATTAGTCGTATTGGGAAAGAACTCGATATCCCCGTGGGGTTCTGTTCTCCTCATTTTCGTCCTGACTCGAGTGAAGCTATGGAAGGCACAGCCCCTGCATTGGTGGCTGAATCTGAGGCTGAGAGATGTTGGCATGTTGGGCCAAATCTAACAGGCGAAAGGTAACAGGAATAAAGTTATAAATTATACTTATTGTCCACCAAGTGTCCACAAATGTGGGGAATGCCTAGCTGACAAAAGAAGACCAGGCCAAAAACACTGAGAGATTTTAAGAACACACAGCTCAACCACAACCAACTGGGTGACTCCACACTGAAAACTCTAATTTGATCAACAGCCATGAAGGAACAACAGATATGACAAGCCTTTAAAATGTTCACACACCCTGACCTCTTAATTCCACTACTAGGACTTTACCCAGAGAGAGTTGTACACAAAGATGCTCATTACAGTGAAAAATTAAAAACAATAAATGTCCAATAATAGAGGACTAGTTAATTAAATTGTGGCTTACCCATATGTAGTCCTTCAAAATTTAAGGGAAAAATCTCATATAAATTGGGGTGGGGGATATAAATAGAACTAGAGGATCATAACATACTGATAAAAAGTTTCAATTAAATAAAGATAAAAATTAGAAGACTTCATGCACCTAATGAGACAGCTTCAAATTGTATAAAGCATAAATTGACAAAACTATCAGGAGAAATCAACAAGTTCAACATTGAAGTAGGAGATTTTAATACACCTCTTTGAGTAGTTGATCAAGCAGACAAAAAAAAAAAATCAGTAAGGAAAAAGGGTTGAACCCCACAATTTAGAAGCTTAATAAGAACCCTGCATAGTACACTGCACCATACAGCTGAAGACAACATGTCCTTTTCAAATGCAGACTGGACCACACACACAGAGAAACCAGAAATATCAGTACTTGATGCTAAATTCTAAGACTGGTGAGGATAGGGAGCCAGATGCTCTTTGTTTGGAACTCAGAGAAGATCTCCCACAGGAGGTTATGGCTAAGATGAGTTTGTGAAGACAGTTCTCCAGATAAATAAGATGGGGCTGGGAGCTGAGCCTGCCTCAGGCAGAAGCCACGGGTCCGAGGGTCCTGAGGCAAACAAAAGCAAGTGAGCTCAGGGAACTACAGAGAGCATCCCTGGGTGTCTGTAATACCAAGCTCTCTTAGTCAGCCTGCTTCCAGGCAGAGGCTCTCTCATGAATATCCAGGCCCCACCAAAAGCTATGGTTCAGTTTCCGCCTCTAACAAGAGACGGGGGTCTTCAGTTACCTCCAAGCCAGGGCATGTCCCCCAGAGAGAAACATGAGCTTGGCCGGAAAAGGAGCCGTCCAGAGCTCAGGTGTCAGGCAGGCTTGGTGAGCTCACCATGAGCGGGAAGGTCACAGGACTCCGCGGCTCCGCCAGCCACCAAAGAAACTCTGTCCATCCCCTACGGGGACCCCTAAAGAGCCTTAGAGGCCTGCAGGCTGGGCCAAGCAAAGTGGGAGCCAAGACTTCCAGGCCTGGTCCAACCCAGCTATGTGACCCAGATCACCCGTCGTCCTCTGGGGCTCAGGCCACCTGTTAAACACAGGTATCACTGGCCTCCTGCCCACCCCACCAAGGTGTCACATACACAGGCTCAGGTTTAGGAGGGAACTCGAGAGGTGTTTGCAACAGTAACTGTCCAAAGCCCCTGCGTGGTGGAAAGCCAGTGTTGATCCCAAACATTCATTCAGCCAACTGCTTTCCCATGTCCTCCCCACAAACCACTCTCCATGTGCCCCCCTGACCTGGTGTGGGACCTCGCCTTATCCCCCTTTCAGTCCCCGTCCCTGGCTACTCAGCAGGTGGTGAGATGTGATAGCCAAGAGAGGTTTGGGCAAGCCACTCAGGCCTTTTAGCTCAGGAGACAAATATGAAGGGAGAATACAGGAAGGAAGTTGGGAATCTGCTGTGTGACTGTGAGCAAGTCACTTCCCCTCTCTGGTCATGTCTCCTCATTTTTAAAAATAGGGGAAATCATCTCTAAGCTCATTTCTTGCTGAAGAGTCTGGGATCCTATCATTAAAAGAACTAGGTCTATTTCAAGGGTCAGTTGAGCAAATTCTTAATCAGAGGATATCGTCCCTTCCATTGACTTACCAGGGCTGCTGAGAGGTGGAAGGTATCAGAAGTGGGGCTCGCTGAGCCACAGACCGGGAGTTAGACCTCACAAGGGGCTGTTACCGAACCAGGTACCAGATTCGTTCTGCGCCCCACGGAGCAAGCCAAAATGCTGACACGCTGAGGTTTACAGCAACGACAGCGCTTATTCACAAGGCAGCCAAGCAGAAGGGAGAACACGCCTCACACCTGCCTTCCCACGGACAAGGGCTCGGGGCATTTATGGGATACAAATAAAGACACCTGGCGGCCCGGGGTGTGGGGAACAGGAGAAAAAAGGTGACTGGAAAAAGGTGAGGTAATCCACGTTCTGCGCAGGCGGAACCAAGCCACAGGCATCAACACGTTGAAAAATGGAGGCGCTTAGCCCCACCTGAGGGCGGAGTTTCCGGCCCTCTGACGTCAAAAGGTCATCGAGTGGGCACTCGCGCATGCCCAGTTGAAAGGTTGGTAGTCCTGTCCAGTCTCAGGACCAGCTCAGCTCAAGCTAGACGCAGCTGACTCCAAGTTCCCGGAAAGCAAGTCGGGCAAAAACGTTATTGTTTCGGCTACGTGCTGCGTGGAGGACGTGCAAGCCTTTCCTAGACAAACTTGACTAGTGAAGGCAGGTGAAATGGATTTTTTTTTAAATTAATTAATTAATTTATTTATTTTTGGCTGTGTTGGGTCTTCGTTTCTGTGCGAGGGCTTTCTCTAGTTGCGGCAAGTGGGGGCCACTCTTCATCGCGGTGCGCGGGCCTCTCACTATCGCCGCCTCTCGTTGCGGAGCACAGGCTCCACATGCGCAGGCTCAGTAATTGTGGCTCACGGGCCTAGTTGCTCCGCGGCATGTGGGATCTTCCCAGACCAGGGCTCGAACCCGTGTCCCCTGCATTGGCAGGCAGATTCTCAACCACTGCGCCACCAGGGAAGCCCCTAAAATGGATTTTTGACTAATGGTTACCCACGGTCTCCCGGCTGCCACCAGGACTTGGGGCAGTAGGTCCACTGTTCTTCAGTCATCCCCACCTGCCTGAATCAACACAGGGGGAACACTGGTGTTTCTATCAGGCCTGACCAACATTTTTGACATGCTGATAAGTCCTAAGAGAAGCCAGTCCTTCACATGTGTGTATCTATAGATACCTACAGAGATACATATATGTAGAGAAACTTGTGATCTCTCTCTCTTCATAAATATACGAATATATAGTGAATCAAGAAAAGTAGAATTAGGAATTCCCTGGCAGCCCAGTGATTAAGACTCCGTGCTTCCACTGTAGGGGGCACGGGTTCGATCCCTGGTCGGGGAACTAAGATCCGGCAAGATGCGCGGCGTGACTGAAAAAAAAAGAAAAGAAAAGTAGAATTATGTGATAAAATGTAGGTTTGGTTCTTGAGCATCTTCGGGGATGTAAGGGAAACAGGGACAATACCCCGGTTCACAGTGGTGATCTTCAGCTTGCTGATGGGAACTTGTGGTGCCTCAACACCAACAATGAGCAGCCTTCCTGTATCCTGCTTAATCTGGGCCAACCTCTGGAGGGTCATACTTATTTCTGGGTCCTAAGTTTTGAGAAGGATACTTCAAACCAGAGGCTCCCATGTAATATCAGCTCAGGTGGGGTGGAGTCGGGAAAGCACTGAGTGATGGTTGAAAGAATTGGGCATTCAGAGCCTGGACAGGAACAGACAGGGGGCAAATGTAGTAAAGGCACACACAAAGGCAAGGGATATATAGGTTAGCATAGAAATAGAGTTGAGTTTTTACCAAAATGTAAGTAGAAGGAAGAAAGATTAGTTACAATGGCCACGACCATATCCGCACATAGAGTTTCATCCTTGGGTCTCCTTTCATCCAGCCCGCTCTCCTCAGTGACTTTGTTCATTCCATCTATCTCCTAATGTCTCCCAAACCCATCTTCAGCCAAGACTCCTCCAGAGCTTCATACCTGTACATCCAACTCCCTCCTGGTCACCTCGACCTGGACGTTCTCATGCATACCAAGCTCCACATGTCCTGAAGTGAACTCTTCACCACATCCATGACCATATTGGGAAGGGCTTCAACTTTTATGGGCTGCATTTTTACCAACCACATCTGGAAGGCAAGGGAGGGTATGGAATGTGTCGTTTATAACTAAATGGTAAATGATTACCATTTCCATTTGCCTCTATCCTTAGAATGAGGTATTTTCAACTTGGTTGCTCATCGGAATCACCTGGGACATTTTTAGAAAATGCAGATTTTTTTCCAGGCCCCACCCAAAACTCCATGAATCAGAATCCCAAGAATTTTAACTCCTTTTTCTTTCAAATTTTGACTCCCACTAATGAGATCAACGAAAGTCCATTATGTTAATTAACAAGTCATAAATTTCACCACTGAAAATTCATTTCTCACATTTATTATAGTCAGTAGGAAAGATCAGGGATTGATTTCGAGGGAATGAATGCCTTGGCTCTTATCACCACTTTTAACCAGAAAACACACCTCTCAACCATTCTCTTGAAATTTAGCAACTCTGGGAAGCATTATCCGCTTGATGCCTCCAGAGGGAATCTACCCTTCATTTGGCCTCTCTGAGCATCAGGTGGTTGATTGCACAGTATTAATTTGTTCTCAAAATAATTCTGTTCTTTGGAGAAACTCTTTTTTTTTTTTTAATTTTATTTATTTATTTATGGCTGTGTTGGGTCTTCGTTTCTGTGCAAGGGCTTTCTCTAGTTGCGGCAAGCGGGGGCCACTCTTCATCGCGGTGCGCGGGCCTCTCACTGTCGTGGCCTCTCTTGTTGCGGAGCACAGGCTCCAGACGCGCAGGCTCAGCAATTATGGCTCACGGGCCTAGTCGCTCCGCGGCATGTGGGATCTTCCCAGACCAGGGCTCGAACCCGTGTCCCCTGCATTGGCAGGCAGATTCTCAACCACTGCGCCACCAGGGAAGCCCAATTCTGCTTTTATATACCTCTGTCACTTCAAATTCAACATACCTAAAGCACAGCTCTTCACATGAAAAACAAAGTCTAGGGGTTTTGGCAGATTACAGGCATAACTAGCCAAATTTGTAAGGTAGCAATCACAGTTAATGCAGCTATGAGTCACGTCAACAGAATTAATGGACAGTCCAGATCTCCGGGCTTCCCTGGAGAAACTCTTAAATCACTCTCTCTCTTTCCCTCTCTCCGCCCTGCCCCCCACCAAACTGGCAGCTCAGGAGTAGGGAAAGAAAGGGCAGGGCAGCCAGGACAGGCACCGAAAGGTCCTAACATCCACACTGGCCCACACCAATTTTCAGTGGGCTCCCACGCTGCCCCTTGGCCTGGGGATGGCCCTGAGTTTCCGGCCTCAGATATCTGACAAGAATCTGTCATTTTGTAGCCTCGATATGCTGCTGGCTACCTTTCTGTACTTTTGATAGCTTTTCCCTTTGAACAAGCAAAATATGGCTATGCTCACCTTGTGGGTGGGGGGGGATGGGGATGAGTAAAATGTAGGTAGTTCTAAATGGTAGGTCATTGCCAAATTATTTTAAAACCAGCATGGGAATGTAATTAGACATGAAGGTGCTAGAATACACCTCCATTCCTGCATCAGCCGCTCCCTGGGTTACACACTCTGCTTCCCACTCTCAATCCCTTTTTGACCAGTGCTGCAGCAGGAGGCTCAGCCAGAGCCGCTATATGAAAATCCTCACAGGGCAACCCTCTCATAAATAATCAAGAGCTGACTTTTTCTTATGAAGCACGTGCTCAAACTGGAATTAGAACATGAAGTTCACTCAACGTCATTGGAAATACACTATGTACCATTTTATGTAGGATATAAAACTTTATTTTGAAAAATTCCCACCAAATTTATCTTACAGACGTACTCTTACATGAGCATAAAGACGAGGATATTCATTGCATCATTTATAATGGTCCCCGACTGGAACCCACTCTCATTTCCACCAATGTGAGGCTAATAAATTATGGTCTATATGGAATACCACATGGCCAAAAAGAGATAGAGGTATATGTATTGACATGGAGCCCTCTTCGAGCTATAGTAAGTATGCATGGTATGCTCCCCTTTGTGTGTGTGCAGGGGTGTATACACATGCGTGTGACAATTTCTGGAAGGATACACAGGGACCCAACAAGAGTGGTTACCTCTGTGGAGAGGAGCAGGGAGACTGAGGGATGGGAAATGAGAGAGAACGACACAACTTTTCATGTATAGGCCTTTAGCACCATTCTAAAAATTTTTTTAACCATCTCCATATATTAACTTAAAACATTTTAACATTCTCTTGAAATGTCAAATATGAATTTCACAATCTACAAGAAACTTTGATATGTCCTTTAACATTTACATTTATAATACTATGGGATCCTTGATTTTAATACAGTCTTTGATTTGACCTCTTTTACTTCCTTGGGTGGGGATGGGGAAACAGAATTTGGCTTTTTTTTTGCCTTTATGTGCCTATTGTGTATTCTCTGCCTTTTTCTCTGCTTATTATATATTAGGAGGAAAAAGGAATTATTTTTACATTTTTATTACACATATTCTGAATTAGCTACTGCCTCACACTATTTCTCCTTTCTTCATCTTGTCCCATAAAGGAGCGCAGCATTTGCACCCCAAGCAGTGTTTCTAACATGAGTGTACCTCACTGTGGTTACTGGAAACCATCACTTTAAGACATTATCTATTAATAAGTGGGGAGAGGCAGATGTGGACACTGCCCTTTCATTTCAGTATGCTGTAGCCATATTTTGCTGATAGCCTAATTCCTGATACTTATTTGTTTTAATCTTCTGACTTTTAGTTAAAATTCCTTTGGGAGCCACATTTGGAGGGAAGATGTGTGCTTTTGTCACTTTCATTACCCATGTCCATATTCATTCCCAGTGTATTATGCTGTCTAGTACATGTACCAACTTTTTTTTTAATTGGTGTATAGTTGATTTACTATGCTATGCCAATCTCTGCTGTACAGCAAAGTGACTCAGTTATACACATACATTCTTTTTTTTTAATATTCTTTCCCATTATGGTTTATCCCAGGAGACTGGATATAGTTCCCTGTGCTATACAGTAGGACCTTGTTTATCCATTCTAAATGTAATAGTTTGCATCTACCAACCCTAAACTCCCAGTCCATCCTTCTCCATCCTCCCCTCCCCCTTGGCAACCTCAAGTCTGATCTGTGTGTCTGTGAGTCTGTTTCTGTTTTGTAGGTAGATTCATTTGTGCCATATTTTAGACTCCACAGAAAAGTGATATCATATGGTATTTGTCTTTCTCTTTCTGACTTACTTCTCTTAGTGTGATAATCTCCAGTTTCATCCATGTTGCTGCAAATGGCATTATTTCGTTCTATTTTATGGCTGAGTAGTATTCCATTGTATATCTGTAGTACATGTACCAACTTTGATAAAGTTCCTATTGGGCCATGTTGTCTGAGGTGGTGATTACTGTTATTTTTCTCTTGGTTGCAAAGCAGTTCGGTGTATAGTGATATCTTTTCACAAATATTATTCCTATCATCTGCAGGTATTTAATTAACTATTAATTAAAAATTAAATAGTAATGCTTATATTCAATTTCCTGTGATAAACCATAATGGAAAAGAATATGAAAAAGAATGTATATATAACTGAATCACTTTGCTGTACAGTACAAATTAACACATTGTAAATCAACTATATTTCAATAAAATAAACTAAAAAAAATTAAATAGTACTTAAAGGTTTATGATATAAAATAAGATGGGATAGTGAGAGTATGGATGAAATGTGATTGGCCACGTCAGTAATTGTTGGGGCGCGATGAGGGGTACATGGAGATTCATTGTATTTTTCTCTACACTTTTGAATATGTTTGAGAATTTCCACAATAAAATGTTAAAAGGTTTATGATATAAAATAGCTGCCCCTTGCCTCACTTCCACCTATTCCTCATTCCTCAGTCCCTTCAATTCTTTTTGCCATTTCTTTGGACATTTCTCTTCCTATTTCTTAACAATGCTTCTGGTACTATGTCTTGATTTATCAAGACATACTAGATGAGTACTGGCTCTCTTAACCTCCCCTCCCAAACAACTGCTATAGTTGTTAACACCATGTTTGGATAAGCTGATTGTCCTATTTCCATTATTATAATCATGTAAATATTTTAACTTCAGAGCCAGGCAGTATATTCTGATTATGATTCTCTTCTTACAAAACATTTCTTTTTCTCCTGAATATTATAATAGACTTGTTTTTATTGCTTAGTTTTCTTTCTAGCTATGGCTAAAACATCCCACTCCAATAGCCTCCAAATACAACATTCCACACTTGTCAAATCTATACAGAAGCCTACAATTCCAACTTTTCCCAGGTGTTCTGCCTCCTGGAGCTCCCCATCTCTAGCTCACCTTTGGACAGTGCCTTCCCAGGACTCCTTCTGACCTTATCCTGGGCGTACCTGTCATCTCCCTTCTATGCTGGATCTTCTTTTTCTGTATCCCATGTTGTCCTGATTTTTCATCAATGGTCCTGCTTTGGTGAACCACATCCTTCAATAGCTTCTTTTTTTTTTTTTTTTTTTCCACATCTTGATTGGACTATAACTGCTTTACAATGTTGTGTTAGTTTCTGCTTTATAACAAAGTGAATTAGCTATATATATACATATATCCCCATATCCCCTCGCTCTTGCGCCTCCCTCCCACCCTCCCTATCCCACCCCTCTAGGTGGTCACAAAGCACCGAGCTGATCTCCCTGTGCTATGCAGCAGTTTCCCACTACCCATCCATTTTACATTTGGTAGTATAGATACGTCAATGCTACTCTCTCACTTCATCCCAGCTTCCCCTTCCCCCCCCCAAACCCTGTGCCCTCAAGTCTGTTCTCTACGTCTGCATCTTTATTCCTGCCCTGCCACTAAGTTCATCAGTACCGCTTTTTAAAATTCCATATATATGTGTTAGCATACGGTATTTGTTTTTCTCTTTCTGACTTACTTCACTCTGTATGACAGATTCTAGGCCCATCCACCTCACTACAAATAACTCAATTTCGTTCCTTTTTATGGCTGAGTAATATTCCATTGTATGTATGTGCCACATCTTCTTTATCCATTCATCTGTCGATGGACACTTAGGTTGCTTCCATGTCCTGACTATTGTAAATAGAGCTGCAATGAATATTGTCCTACATGTATCTTTTTGAATTATGGTTTTCTCAGGGTATATGCCCAGTAGTGGGATTGCTGGGTCATATGGTAGTCCTATTTTTAGTTTTTTAAGGACCCTCCATACTGCTCTCTATAGTGGCTGTATCAATCTACTTTCCCACCAACAGTGCAGGACGGTTCCCTTTTCTCCACACCCTCTCCAGCATTTGTTGTTTGTAGATTTTTTGATGATGGCCATTCTGACCGGTGTGAGCTGATACCTCACTGTGGTTTTGATTTGCATTTCTCTAATGATTAGTGATGTTGAGCATCTTTTCATGCATTTGTTGGCCATCTGTATGTCTTCTTTGGAGAAATGTCTATTTAGGTCTTCCGCCCATTTTTGGACTGGGTTGTTTGTTTTTTTGATAATGAGCTGCATGAGCTGCTTGTATATTTTGGAGATTAATCCTTTGTCGGTTGCTTCATTTGCAAATATTTTCTATTTGGAGGGTTGTCTTTTCGTCTTGTTTATGGTTTTCGTTGCTGTGCAAAAGTTTTTAAGATTCATTAGGTCCCATTTGTTTATTTTTGTTTTTATTTCCCTTACTCTAGGAGCTGGGTCAAAAAGGATCTTGCTGTGATTTATGTCAAAGAGTGTTCTGCCTATGTTTTCCTCTAAGAGTTTTAGAGTGTCTGGCCTTACATTTAGGTCTTTCATCCATTTTGAGTTTATTTTTGTGTATGGTGTTAGGGAGTATTCTAATTTCATTCTTTTACATGTAGCTGTCCAGTTTTCCTAGCACCACTATTGAAGAGACTGTCTTTTCTCCATTGTATATCCTTGCCTCCTTTGTCATAGATTAGTTGACCATAGGTGCGTGGGTTTATCTCTGGGCTTTCTATCTTGTTCCATTGATCTGTGTTTCTGTTTTTGTGCTAGTACCATATTGTCTTGATTACTGTAGCTTTGTAGTATAGTCTGAAGTCAGGGAGCTGGATTCCTCCAGCTCCGTTTTTTTCCCTCAAGACTGCTTTGGCTATTCGGGGTCTTTTGTGTCTCCATACAAATTTTAAGATTTTTTGTTCTAGTTCTGTAAAAAATGCCATTGGTAATTTGATAGGGATTGCATTGAATCTGTAGATTGCTTTGCGTAGTATAGTCATTTTGACAATATTGATTCTTCCAATCCAAGAACATGGTATATCTCTCCATCTGTTGGTATCATCTTTAATTTCTTTCATCAGTGTCTTATAGTTTTCTGCACACAGGTCTTTTGTCTCCCTAGGTAGGTTTATTCCTAGGTATTTTATTCTTTTTGTTGCAATGGTAAATGGGAGTGTTTCCTTAATTTCTCTTTCAGATTTTTCATCATTAGTGTATAGGAATGCAAGAGATTTCTGTGCATTAATTTTGTATCCTGCAACTTTACCATATTCATTGATTAGCTCTAGTAGTTTTCTGGTGGCATCTTTAGGATTCTCTATGTATAGTATCATGTCATCTGCAAACAGTGACAATTTTACTTCTTCTTTTCCAATTTGTATTCCTTTTATTTCTTTTTCTTCTCTGATTGCCGAGGCTAGGACTTCCAAAACTATGTTGAATAATAGTGGTGAGAGTGGACATCCTTGTCTTGTTCCTGATCTTAGAGGAAATGCTTTCAGTTTTTCACCATTGAGAATGATGTTTGCTGTGGGTTTATCGTATATGGCCTTTATTATGTTGAGGTAGGTTCCCTGTATGCCCACTTTCTGGAGAGTTTTTATCATAAATGGGTGTTGAATTTTGTGAAAAACTTTTTCTGCATCTATTGAGATGATCATATGGTTTTTATTCTTCAATTTGTTAATATGGTGTATCACATTGATTGATTTGCATATATTGAAGAATCCTTGCATCCCTGGGATAAATCCCACTTGATCATGGTGTATGATCCTTTTAATGTGTTGTTGGATTCTGTTTGCTAGTATTTTGTTGAGGATTTTTGCATCTATATTCATCAGTTATATTGGTCTGTAATTTTCTTTTTTTGTAGTATCTTTCTCTGGTTTTGGTATCAGGGTGATGGTGGCCTCATAGAATGAGTTTGGGAGCATTCCTTCTAACCTCAGGTCTGAGGCTCTCTGTTAGTCCAGCAGTTTGCAATTTTTTGGAAGAGTTTGAGAAGGATGGGTATTAGCTCTTCTCTAAATGTTTGATACAATTCACCTGTGAAGCCATCTGGTCCTGGACTTTTGTTTGTTGGAAGATGTTTAATCACAGTTTAAACTTCATTACTTGTGATTGGTCTATTCATATTTTCTATTTCTTCCTGGTTCAGTCTTGGAAGATTATGCCTTTCTAAGAATTTGTCCATTTCTTCCAGGTTGTCCATTTTATTGGCATAGAGTTGCTTGTAGTAGTCTCTTAGGATGCTTTGTATTTCTGTGGTGTCTGTTGTAACTTCTCCTTTTTCATTTCTAATTTTATTGATTTGAGTCCTCTCCCTCTTTTTCTTTATGAGTCTGGCTAATGGTTTATCAATTTTGTTTATCTTCTCAAAGAACCAGCTTTTAGTTTTATTGGTCTTTGCTATTGTTTTCTTTGTTTCTATTTCATTTATTTCTGATCTGATCTTTATGATTTCTTTCCTTCTGCTAACTTTGGGTTTTGTTTGTTCTTTCTCTAGTTTCTTTAGGTGTAAGGTTAGATTGTTTATTTGAGATTTTTCTTGTTTCTTGAGGTAGGCTTGTATAGCTATAATCTTCCCTCTTAGAACTGCTTTTGCTGCATCCCATAGGTTTTGGATCGTCGTGTTTTCATTGTCATTTGTCCTTCTAGAGAACTTTTAATTTCAGTTATTGTGTTGTTCATCACAGTTCGTTTGCTCTTTAGTTCTTCTAGATCCTTGTTAAATGTTTCTTGTATTTTCTCCATTCTGTTTCCGAGATTTTGGATCATCTTTACTAACATTACTCTGAATTCTTTTTCAGGTAGGTTGCCTATTTCGTCTTCATTTATTTGGTCTTGTAGGTTTTTACCTTGCTGCTTCATCTGTAACATAGTTTTTTGTCACTGCATTTTTTTTTTTTTTTTTTTTTTTATGGATGGGGCTGTATTCCTGTCTTACTGGTTGTTTGGCCTGAGGCATCCAGCACTGGAGTTTGCAGACAGTTGGACAGAGCTGGGTCTTGGTGCTGAGATGAGGACCTCTGGGAGGCCTCACTCCAATTAATATTCCCTGGGGTCTGAGGTTCTCTGTTAGTCCAGCAGTTTGGACTCAGAGCTCCCACCACAGAAGCTCAGGCCCGACCTCTGGCCTGGGAACCAAGACCCCACAAACCATGTGGCGCAGAAAAAAAAAAAAAAGAAGAAAAAAGGAGCAATACAATACAAAGAATAAAAAACAATAGAATTAGAAAGATAAAAAATATATTAGGAAAAATAAAAATATAATTGAAACAACTGCAACAAGGTAAAATAAAACCAGAACAGAAAAAAAAAAGGGAGGGGGGGCGGGAACAAGCCAAAAGGAGCAGAAAAATAACAAAGTATAAAGAATAAAATAAAATTAGAAAAATAAAAGATTTATTAGAAAAAATAAAAATATAAATGAGTCAACAACAATGAATCAACAAGGTAAAACAGAACCCCAGTCTAAAAGAGGAAAAAAGAAAAAAAATAAGAAAAGCCTTGGCTATGGGGGGCGGAGTTTAGGTGCGGGGGGTGGGGGGGGAGCTTCAGCAGGGGCGGGGTTTAGGGTGGGTGGGACCTAGGCGGGTGGCGGGGGCCTAGGCTCAGGACCTAAGCAGCCGGAAAAGGCCTTGGGGCCAGGGGCTTAGGCGGGGCAACGTTTAAGTGTGGGGCGGGGCCTCTGCTTAGGACCTGTGCCTAAGCGGATAGGCAGTACGTCCAAAGGAGGGCCTCTGGAGTGTGGAGTTCTGGAGTTTGGAGGTAGGGCCCTGCGTGAGGGTGTGTGGGCGGGATTTAGGCCCAGCACGGTTGGAGGGGGTCTCAGAGGGGGTCTCCAAGTGTAGAGGTAGGGCCCTGGGTGTGGGTGTAGGGGAGGAGCTTGGGCTCTGCACAGCAGGAGGGAGGCTCCAAGGGCAGAGGATTAGGCCCGGGAGCCCAACAGGCTCCCCAATGCCTAACGGAACAGGGAAAGCACTGGCCCCGTTCCCTTCCATTCCTTCGCGCCCCTCCCCCACTGTCTCCCCCAGGGTCTCCCCCATCCCCGCTGGACCCCTAACCATGGGTGGGTCCCGCTGGGTGTAGGAACTCCTCCCCTCCCCCAGCCACCTGTCAGGGGTGCTGGTCCGTAGGTCTGGCCTTTACTTTTGCTCCCCAGCCCTCCCTCCCACTCCCTCAGGACCCGTGGGCAGAGGATCAGGCCCAGGATCTCAGCAGGCTCCCGGAGGCCCAAGTGGGCAGGGGAAACCTGGCCACGCTCCCTTTTGATCCTCTGCCCTCCCAATGGTCCCCCAATTTCCCCCTTTGGACGTGGGATCCCTTCCCCTCCCCCAGCCACCCCTCAGGGGCGCCAGTCCTGTCCTGCCTCCACTTCTCCTCCCCCTCACTCCGCCCCACCCCACCCGTTCTACCCAGTTGCTGGGGGTTCCTCCTGTACCCTTAGGTGTCTGTGGTCCCCTGCCAGTGCCTGGTAGGTGCCCTAGTTGTGCCGAGAGGCAAATTCCGCATCCTCCTCGTCTGCCATCTTGACTCCGCCCCTCCAATAGCTTCTTGAGACAGAGTGTATAGAAAGAGAATTTTTTGAGACTGCATATCCAAAAATGTCTTTGTTCTGCCTCACACTTGATTGACAGTTTGGCTGTCAAGTTGGAAATAATTTTTCTCCAGAATTCTGAAGGGATTACTCTATTCTCTTCTGGCATCCAAGAAATTTTGCTATTGAGAAGCCTGATGCTGTTCTGATGGCAATTTTTTGTATATTAACTGTTTTCCTGGTGACTTTTATTCATCTGAAATTTCATGGTAATGTGCAATGGTGATCTCCTAAGCATATGGAGAAAGGGTCAGGACCCACCAGCCCCTCCCCCCACCCAACTCCACACTTGTTCCTTCTTACCAGTGTACCTGTTTCCTCTAATTCCTGAGTCTTTCTTGGATTCTGCTGTGTAAATTAGCTTTCTCATTAGTAGCCCCAGCGACAGGCACATAAGTTTGAGCTGCCACCGTTTTGCTTAGTCAATTAATACTCCTCCATCTTTTTATCTTCCAAAATTTTGTGAACATTTCTTGTACACAGTGTCTCTTCTGTTTCCTTTGTCCTTAATGGTACTCAAAAAAATATTTTTTTCCTTACTGCCGTTTTAGAGGAATTTTGAGAAGGTACAAAGATAAACCCAAAGTACAGTCTAAATCACTATAGTATTTAATAGGAAATCTTCCACAATATTTGATGAAAGCCTCATTAATGCTATTTGTTATTACCATATTATTGAATTTCCATCTTAATTTCTGCATAATTATCATCCATATACTCATTAAAGCTTAACATAAAATTTGCTTTTGTTGTAAACTTGCAAACTTGAAATTGTACTAAGAAATTGGTATTACCTAATTCCCTCCCTTCCTTCCTTTTTTTTGTATAACTGCTGAATTTTTGTATATTTTCTAAATAACTGTACCGAAATAGATGTTTGGCCAGGCCACTGGCTTAATAGCTAGTAATATTCCACATTATATAAATATATATATTTCGTTAACACCTCACTACTCAAAGTGTGACCAGTAGCACTGACAGTATCTGGGAATTAGTTAGAAATGCAGACTCTGAGGCTCCACTCTATCAAATCAGAATCTGTGTTTTAACTAGATCCCCACGTGATTCACAAACACATTAAAATTGGAAAAATAATCTAGTATTTCACCATAGCGTGCCCCTCGCTCAGGTTTCCCCTTCTAGCTCCCATTCCCAGAAGTACCCAAGACATTTTCCTTTCAAATGTCTTACAACTTTAGTATGATAAAGTTACCTTTTCTATCCCTCCCCCATCCTCACGGGTCTGTCCCAGAGGGTCTCCTCCAGGTCTCTGCTCCTCCAAAAGGGAAAAGCCTCAAAAAGTACACGCTCTAGAGCCATGTTACTTGGGTTCATTTAAACTCCAGCTCTAGTAGTTACGAGCTGTGGGCCCTTGGGCAAGCACATCACAGCACTGTGCCTCAGTTTCAGGTATAGTAGTAATAAGGATTTAATGCATGTTAGCTATCATCCTCTGAAATCAAGGCCTGAACAACTGAGTATTTAGGAATTTCTCCATGTCTTCTGCTGATGGTGCTTCTATCACACAGGTGTGTGAAAGGATGTTTTATTCATTTGGACTTTTGCTACTGAATCAACTGTTTCCACCTTCATCTGGGTATGATTTTATAAATATTTGCTGAATCAACAGATTCCCCAAACCTTTTGGACTTGTGGAGTGCCCAGGAAGTGAACATACTTCCTGTTAGAGCTTTAAGAATGAGGGATCCGGGGCTTCCCTGGTGGCGCAGTGGTTGAGAATCTGCCTGCCAATGCAGGGGACACGGGTTCAAGCCCTGGTTTGGGAAGATCCCACATGCCACGGAGCAACTAGGCCCGTGAGCCACAATTACTGAGCCTGCGCGTCTGGAGCCTGTGCTCCGCAACAAGAGAGGCCGCGGTAGCGAGAGGCCCGCGCACCGCGATGAAGAGTGGCCCCTGCTTGCCGCAACTAGAGAAAGCCCTCGCACAGAAACGAAGACTCAACGCAACCAAAAATAAAAATAAATAAAAATGACTAATTCTTTAAAAAAAAAAAAGAATGAGGGATCCATCTTCTTCAAGGTTCAACAAATATTCTGAGAAAAATGAGCACAGGGAATAGGGGAGGGAGATAGGTGAAGGGAGAAAGCCAGAGGAATTTCAGCATTGGTGGGAGGAGAGGGGGAAATGGGGACAGATATTGTCTAGAGGGCAACTGTCTAGTGATGGACTTAACTTTCCCAACATTAAGTATGATGGTAGCTGGAGGTTTTCCACAGATGCCCTTTATCAGACTGTTTCCTTCTATTCCTAGTTTCCTGAGAGTTTTATCATGAATCAGTGTTGAATCTTGTCAAATGCTTTGTCTACATGTATTGAAATGATCATGAAGTTATTTCCTTTATTCTGTTAATATGGTGATTATAGTTATTGACTCTTTTAATTTTAAACTAACCTTTCATTCTGCAATGAACTCTACTTGGTCATAAGGTATTATGCTCTTTACATATTGCTGGATTCAATTAGCTAATAGTTTAATGATTTTTGCATCTATGTTCATGATATATATTGATACGTCACTTTCTTTCCTTGAAATGTCTTTCGCCAGTTTTGGTATTAGAGTAATACTTGTTCTTTTTTTCAAAAAAATTGGGAAAAGTATCCCTTTTCCCTATTTTCTGAAAATTTATGTAGAATTAAAGCTTTTCTTCCCTAATTGTTTGATAGAATTCACCAATAAAGCCATGTGGACCTGAAGTTCTTTTGCAGGAAAATTTCTGATAATAAATTTCTTTGATATAAGGCTATTTACATTTTCTGTCTCATATCAGTTTTAGTAACCTATTATTTTTCAAGGAATTTGATGACTTCATCTAATTTATTGGTTAAAATTTGTCCATTATTATCCTTTTAATGACTGTAAGATCTATAATAACATCCCCAATTTCATTCCTGATAGGGATAATCTGTGCTTTTTCTTTTTCCACCGAGTTTTGCTAGAGGTTTAACTTTATTACTCTTCTCAAAGAACCAACTTTTGGCTGTGTTAACTCTATGATTTACCTGTTTTCAGTATCACTGATTTTTGCTCTTACTTTTAATATTTCTTTCTTCTACTTACTTTGATTTATTTTTATTTATTTATTTATTTAATTTTGGCTGTGCTGGGTCTTCGTTGCTGTGCGCGGGCTCTCTCTAGCTGTGGCGAGCAGGGGCTACTCTTTGTTGCGGTATGTGGGCTTCTCATTGCAGTGGCTTCTCGTTGCAAAGCATGGGTTCTAGGCATTCGGGCTTCAGTAGCTGTGACGTGTGAGCTCGGTAGTTGTGGCTCGCAGGCTCTAGAGCGCAGGCCTCAGTAGTTATGGCACACGGGCTTAGCTGCTCCGCGGCATGTGGGATCTTCCCAGACCAGGGATCGAACCTGTGTCCCCTGCATTGGCAGGTGGATTCTTAACCACTGTGCCACCAGGGAAGTCCTTACTTTGAATTTAATTTGCTCCTTTCCCCCCTAGTCCCTTCCTTCCTTTCAAATATATAAATATTTAAAGTTATATAATTTAGGAAGCAAGTACAATTTTTCTGATTTGGTCTTTTGTTACTTTATTTTTCGGGGTTACTAAACCTTGAAAGAAACTCCTAAATTTTTTTAGGGAAACATTTTCAGGAGAATCAGTAAATTCTACCCTGGAGGAGAGTATGCATATATATCTAAAAAAATGATTATAAGGCTATAAAAAGCCTAGCATTCCTCTTACATAACTTTTGGTTTTTCATTCCATTCCAACCTGGGTGTGTGTTTATTCTAAAGATGCTTGAATTTTAAGAACCCCCAGTTCCTTTGTTGGATGCTATGCTGTAATTACCAGTGACTCATTCATCAAGTTTTTGGATGTAAATGAAGGCTAGGTATGACTTCAGTTAATTTTAATGCTCTGACCACACTAACTGCATCACTAGTACACTATCAAGATGAAATTTTCCTCTGTTGTTACTAAGTATTTACATTTATGTAATGAATCTTCTTTCTTTAGTTATTGCTTATATTATCTTTTTATATTTATCTTTGGAGATCTAACTCACCCTTTAAATAATTCATTTTGAGTTCTGGTTTTTAAATACAGAAAAGGGTTAATGCATATAGATTTTCTTTATACTTATTATGGATAGTACCAAAAATGATTTCCATCATAAAATTTCATTAAGAGTTCTTTTTTAAGGAATTATTGTGCTATCAAATGAAACTTTTTCAAAATCAACCCATCAAGAAATTCCTACTTAAATATACATACAACCAAGTGAATATCTGTATATTTCAGAGAAGATCATCTTTTAAAACATAGGTATCAGTGGCCTTTTCAAATTAAGTTAGCTAGTAGAAAAAAAATCTAATACATTTTATATTTAGTCTAAGGTTAGGCTGGAAGAAAAGGCTTTTGATTTTTAAAGGCCAAGCTACTTTATTTCATGAGCCAAGAGATGATACAATTCAATGGAATGAAATGTGTACCTATCAAGATGACTTTTGCTTCTAACAATTTTCTTTTTTTTGAAAAAAAAAAAAAAGGTAGAATTTTTAAAATCATACATTTCAGCATCTTATTTTTAAAAAACCCAACATTTTGGCATAAGACAAATTTATACAATTAAACACTTCAAAATATAATATGGCATATATTATTTTTCCATAGGGCATCAGATACTAATAGGTACAGGCCACTTTGTTAAAATAACAAAAATCATATGAAAATCCACACAATACTTCATTTATTTATTGTATAAGTTTGGCAAACAGCACAAAACTTCAGCAACATTTTAAACATGTAAAAAAGTCAAATGCTGAACAGTACTGGAAATCTTTTTTTACATAATTAGTAATAATGAGTACACATGTAGGGTTCTGCAAAGCTAGCAAAATACCAAGGGTGCTTGGCTTCTGAACATATACCACAAAAACACACACACAAAAGCAATATAATTTATCTTTACAAAAATTACAGCCAAGCAATAAAAAAGGATGTTAATAATGAAGATACTAACACGTATGTTCACTACATATATCTCATACAATGAAATGCTACACTTTGTACCCTGAAATGCCATGTGTAGCGAGCCAAGCAGAGTCAATTTAGGCTCATCACTGAGGTTAAGAATTATCTGAGAATTTAATGCTCGTATGTAACATACTCAATGAAACCTTGCTATATACCAATTCCTAGATCACAACAATGTATTTTACTATATATCTGAGAAGTTGAGTCTTCTTTGTTGGCAGTGTAAAATTTTTGACTAGTATCAAAATTCTGGTAAAACACACATTGAAGGCATTTTCTAGTGTATGCAATGTTTGGGGGAATTAAAGAATGTGGGAGAAATTCTTAGATTCCACACTAAGTTTCTGCTGAGGTTTGTCAAACCAAACAGCTCAACTATAAGGCAAGGAAAATTAACCCCCTATAACAGATTAGTGGGTCTTACCAAATAAAGATAAGAATTCAATCTTAGGAAAAAACTCCCTACATAAGCAGATCTGAAACAGTGGGCACTAAAACGAACATCTAAAAATTACCTAACATCTTGATATTCAGTCATTGGTTCAGAAGCCTGACAATTTGTTGGTATATTTTATCTAATTAACATTTTTAGAATCAGCACCAGTCCCCAAAACCTCAAATTATAATATTTAATCTTCATTAAAATATACCCTTTTGTGCTATATTAACACTACAATCAAATTAAAGAAAGCTGAATTTACTCAACTTACTATATATTTTTGTGTATACTGGTAGCAACTTAAATTTTTCTATTTACTTGTGCTTCTGTTTTGGGGCACTTTGATTGAAGAGAAACTCATTTCACAGGATTACATCTTGCTAAAGCATTCCTTAGCATTGGTCCAAACTTGAATTCCCTTTAAAAACAAACAAATCAAAAAAAAAAAAAAAAAAAAAAAACTTAAAAATGTGATTTTGGAAGGATTCTGAAAGCCCAAGTATTTGGCTTACTGGTATGCTAAGTTTTACTTTTTGGAATAATTAACAAGTCCAGCAAATAGGACACTTCTTCTGGCAATAACTAATATAAGTCAATGTCAAATACTTTTGAAAAAAGTAATAGAATCATTTGTATGAGCCTATCTTCAAAACAGAAAGAACTCCTACAACTTCTATTTGAAACACTCACTCACTCATATCACATATTCATATCATTTCTATTTATAAACCAAACAAGTTCTGTAATATTTGAAACAAAAGAAAAAACTTACTAGTCTAACAATTAAATATAAATTAATGAATTATTAATTTTAGTCTAATAATCAATATTTTGATAATTAAGTACTAATTAAGTACTAAGTTATCAACTCCCTTTCAATGGTTATAGCAGGCAATTTAGCAAAAAACTAATATGCTATAATATACCTAACATGCTTAAACAAAAATGCAAGTTTGAAACTGGGAAAAAAAATGCATGTTAGGAAAAATGTAACAGTAAAATCTAGAAAGTGGTAGAAATAAAGGTATGTTTTCAATAAACAAGATATATATTTGCCAATAACTGCTAATTTATGAAGAAAGAATATTTTCTTTAATATTTAAACATTAAAGTTTGTCAATATTTATTGAGGCTTCAAACAATAGGAAAAAAAAATTAATCTTTTTAGCTTTTCTTCCTCCCTGATGGAATACAAAAAGAAAAAAAAAAAAAAAAAACCCACAAAAATCTTTTAAAATGTCCCAGATTGCCTGGATAAAGTAGTATCTAATGGAGTATTCGTTGGTAGAATGGATAAGATAGATCTCATGTGCACTGTCCTAGTAAGACATCCATAAGACAGCAGATGAAAAAACAAAAGCTACACACTAGCACATATAAGCAATCCTGTTTTTGTGGGAAAGGAAAGTGTATATTTTCTAAATGATTGTATATGTACAAATGAGTCTGAAAAGATAAACATGAAGATGTAACAGTGTTGAGTTTTCAAAAAGGGATTTGGGGAAGGAGGAGGAGAATTTTTACTGAATATGCTTCTGGCTTATTTGAAATTTTTACAATGAGCATATATGTTCTTTTTATGATAATTTTTTTTAATTTAAAAACATAAAATAACTTGAAATATATAGATACCCACATTTACCAAAAAAAGCTGATGTTAATCTTGATTTCTCATACTTAATTTTAAGTTTCTAAAGAAAATAGCACTGTAGATTTTCAAATATAAGAATCTACTCCACTTAGGCAAGAAAATAAAACATGAAACACTGTAACACTGTTCCTAAGAAATAAGGTAAACATACACTCTTATTAATCTCATGTGAGTAAACTCTTGTTTACTCTAGTTATTATCTGAGGATACACCAGATATCCAACAGTGTGTCCGCACATACCTACAGTAATATCTTGTTTATCCAGAGATTACTTTTTAGCACCCTTAACCAGCTCACCCTAAGCAAAGTGGCAGGGGGAAAGTCCTTTGAGCCATTATACAAAATCTGCATTCTTGGAAAAGAAGCAAATGGGAGATCACAGGAACCTATTAATGAATCTTTTATAGGAATAAAACAAAACAAAACCAACTCTAAAAACCTTTGTTTTCTGATCTTTCAGACCACCGAAGAGTTAAAAAGGCAGATTAGACAGACGGTAAACGTGAAGCAGCAGAAGGAGCTGATGGGGTGACAGCAGCAGAGACAAAAACACCCCAAACTACAATATATTCAACCATCAGCATTTGCAGATTGATCAGTCATGGTTTTAACTTCTCTCAAGTGACCCCAAAGATCTACAAAATGAAGTAACTTACAATTTCACTGAGGCATAACTATAAATTTGGCCCAATGACTAATGCGTGAGTCTGTTGTTTCTGTCTCAAAACATCTTTGTTGTCTACTGCTATTTCTGGTCATACAAGTAAAAAGGGCTAAGAAAGTGACGGTTCCGAGCCAGAAAATACAAACTTTGGATAAACTAAAGCATAAGAGTGTTTGTATGAGTGTGATTTTTTTCCCTCTAAGAATGTCTTCATAAATATGGGAATCCATCTTACTATGTGATATACTGAGATAAAGCATGTTAAATCGCTCAATAAATTGCGAAGTGCTAGAGAAATGTAAAGCGCTGGGACTGACTGGTGGTCACACAGGCAGATCCTGGGTTATGAAGAAGAGGTTAAGGAATATTTTGTATTTTGTTCTTATAACAGCGTTTTAGAAAGATCTCCATCACTGCCAAAACATTTATTTTAACCAGAATAAGCTTCAACGTCCATGCATTCTACTGAGATGTCAACTACGTGAAGGGTTTACTCTAACAAACTGTATCGCAGCCACAGTTTCCCAAAATAACGCTGAAACCATTTTCCAGTCGAAGTATATATCACTGTTAGGAATGGTACTGTACTGCCCTGTCCAAGGGCAGTAACCTTGGGACATATAACCAAAGTAATGTTGTTAGTACATATTTTCACATAGAAGTTATAAACAGGGCATACAAATTTGGAACTTTAGATGAGTAGAGACTCGGTAATTGATATTTTGATTATGACCCTTCTTTCAAAATTAAGTAGAGAAACTGGGAAACATTCTGGAAGAGAAGAATGGACTTTAAAAATGAAAATGATAAATACTTTGGTCCAAATAAGAAACCGATTTTAAAGAAATTTGCAGGCACTTCTGAATATACTTGTACCTTCACTGAAACCAAAACCTACCTTTTTGCACATACTGATCTGCATGACTGCATAGCTTATGAGGGCCTCCTTTAAATCATGGTTCTTTTGCTCTTTGAAGCGTTCAATATCAGCCCAAGCATTTTTGACAAATTCTCTGAAATAAAAGGTATAGTCATTATTATTATTCTTATTTAAATTAAGTAAACTACATATTATAAATTTGAATAACCATTTCTCATTTGAGTTGGGTTTTTGTCTATATAGAGGAAAAAGCTATTGCGTGTATAAGATAGTTCTATTTTTTCTCTTCCTAAAAATTACAGTGGGAGAAAAAGCATACAGTCATACACTCATCTACATTTTAATAATCTCTATTTTGCCACAAGAATTCTAGCTTCAAATTATTCCCATAAAACAGATGTAAATGGCTCCCTGAACCAGCTCATAAGCCTAACAGATGCCACATGAAGTTGCCTTCCTGGGGTCACTGGAAAACATACATTCTTGTCAACAAGATGGATTATGTATCACATTTATCATGTGCTTACTTTAAATGACAACTAGAGTTTTAAAAATTCTGAGAGCAATTTGTCTTTTTTTTTTTTTTTTTTTTTTTTGGCTGCACCGCCTGGCATGCGGAACTTCCCTGACCAGGGATCAAACCCACGCACCCTGCAGTGGAAGTGCGGAATCTTAACCACTGTCTTTTTTTTTTTTAACTCTATTCATGAGAGTTTAGTTTGACTTACTTGATGCCAGCAGTTCTAAAAATTAACAAAACCACCTCCAAATCAGTGATACACTCTTGGTCTGCCTTGGTCTACTCAACAACTATCAGATGAAAACAACAATATGAAAAATGAGCCCAACAGTCATGGCAGACCTTTGAGAACTGAATTTCTAAAAATATTTATGGAATAATTACATTCCAAGCCCTATGCAAGGTGTTGGGACATAAAGATGAAAGAGACATAGTCACTGACTTTGAAGGGTTTGTAATTTAGCCAGGGACAGTCACACTGTACAACCAACCACCCAATACAAAACTGCCATGCAATAGTGGCATGAACCAAGTGCTATGACAGCCTGTGAGGATAAGAGAAAGCTTCACAGAGAAGTAATGCAAGAGCTTGGCACTGGAGAATGATCAGGCTTTTAACTGACAGAAAAGGGCAGAGGGAATGTGCAAAGGACAGAAATCATGAAAAGTACAGGAAAATAATATTATGAAGCTTAGATACTTTGTTCTTCCTCTTTCCCTGACACTAAAACAACTGTTTCTATGCAACATGATTTTTGATAACTCAAATTTCTTAGGAATACTCAATCACTGCATTTTAGAAGAACAGGCTACATCCAGGGACACTGGTGAAGCTGGGAATGGTTATAAACAATCTGTCACAGAGTCTACATGTCTAGCCATGTTAAAACACCTCAGCATTTTTACCTGCCTTCCTGATTTTTAGACTTAAGTTGTTGTTCTCCTTCATTTATTTGTTCTTCTAGCACCTTTATTCTAGCTTCTCTCTGCTCTGGAGTTTCTTGACCAAAGAGCTTGGTAGTCATTCCCTTCAAAGAAAATGTTCTCACAGTCTAAAATGAAATAGAAACAGATGAATGGATAAACAACACACATACACTGAAATATTATTCAGCCTTAAAAAAGAAGGAAATTCTGACACATGCTACAACATGGATGAAGCCTGAGGACACTGTGGTAAGTGAAATAAGCCAGTCACAAAAAGACAAATACTGTATGAGTCTACTTATATGAGGTATCCAAAGTAGTGAAATTCACGGAGACAGAAAGTAGAATGGTGACTGCCAGGGGCTGGGTGGAGAGGGAAATTGACAGTTGATATTTAATAGGTGCAGAGTTTCAATTTTGCAAGATGAAAACAGTTCTGCAGGTTGGTTACACAACAATGTAAATGTACTTACTACTATTGAACTTTACCATTAAAAATGGTTAAGATAATAGATCTTATGTTCTGGATATTTTACCACAATTATTTTTTTTTAAAAAAAGGGGAAATAGCCATTTCCTCCCTAGCTCAGACAGAAAACACCACAAGCCTTACAACCAGGGGGCTACTAATAAGATTTCTAACACTGGAAAATATGGAAGAATCAAAACGGGAAAAATTTTAACTGAGCTTCTTCATCATATGGAAAACTTCTAGGTGAAGTATTAGGCAAGTTATTTCTTTATGTTAGTGATCATATTTTTTCTAATTACTCTGTGATATAAAAAATAGATAAAATTCAACAGGCAACAGTGAAAATAAACTAAAGAAACTATTTAAAATCTGTGTAACTCACACTAAAACTTGGTATCTATTAGTAAAACAGGATGCCTAAATCCAAGCCTCAAGCTTCACTGCTTTACCATTTCCTCATCCTCTGGAGTTTACTGAGGGAAACACATTTAGGAGTAGAGAACCAAGCTCCCTGAAAATGGACTGGGAATTTCCCCTGGATTTTAAAAATAAATCAAGACAGTGTGCACCTGTTTCATGGTCAGAGGTCTTTTCCCACGTATCTCTATGTGGGTAGCCCACAAGCACTTTCACAAGTAAAGTACTTGTTAACTATGAAATGACTCATAAATGGTGGCATTGTAACTGCTTCTTTACTTCCAGATTGTGTGCTCTCACCATGACAGCTTTTTTATTCCAATGAAATAGCTGGACAGTAGAAAGCCGATTATAAAAATGATCTAAGTCCAATACGATAAGGAATTTTCTTCACAAGTATTCACTGTAAGCATTCAAGAATAAAGTACACAAAAAGCTCCCTGTTAGGAGAGAGGCACTGATTCTAAAAGGGCAAAGTTTTTCAAAGTTAACTAAAAGTTCTATAATATACCAGGTAAAATTAAACCTGGTAAAGGTCATTATTTCAATCCCAAAGAATAATGTTTTTTCACTTGGACTTAATCAGAAAAGAGATGGTTCTTATTACACACAGCAATGTTGGCAAAATTTCTTACAACACTATATAATACGTGTTTTAATGGCTTACATCCTTTTATATCAAGATCACAAACAAAAGAATTACAAAGTTGCCCACAAATTATTTCCCTGTAAAAGCTCCAGGCATCCTGCAGCCCATTCCACTTAAGGTTTCCTATAATAATACCAGAGACCTAAATGGAAAACCACTCACCCCGGTTGCCAGCTCCTCACACTGCTGCTTCTTGGATGCTAAGTCCTGAGCAGCCATCTCCAAATCATACTGCATAAGTTCATGTTTCCTGCACACAGCCCTAGGGATGAAAGAAAGTGCTGCCATTTAATTTTTTTTTTTTTTTTTTTTATAAATTTATTTATTTAATTTAGTATTTTATTTTTGGCTGCGTTGGGTCTTGGTTGTTGGGTCTTCGCTGCTGCGCGTGGGCTTTCTCTCGTTGCGGCGAGCGGGGGCTACTCTTCGTTGTGGTGCGCGGGCTTCTCATGGCGGTGGCCTCTCTTGTTGCAGAGCACGGGCTCTAGGCACGCGGGCTTCAGTAGTTGTGGCTCGCGGGCTCAGTAGTTGTGGCTCGCGGGCTCAGTAGTTGTGGCTCGCGGGCTCTAGAGCACAGGCTCAGTAGCTGTGGCGCACGGGCTTAGTTGCTCCGCGGCATGTGGGATCTTCCCGGACCAGGGCTCGAACCCGTGTCCCCTGCATTGGCAGGCGGATTCTCAACCACTGCGCCACCAGGGAAGCCCCTGCCATTTAATTTTTGTGGCTTCTCCATGAATATGTTAAAAAATTTTTTTTCAGGGGTAAAGGGGAGGCATTCACGTCTTACTACGGTCAGAACTTTTATATACAGAATTTTCAAGTTTAAAATGTAGTAGCCCAACATTAAAAATTTAATCTAGCAGAACCTAAGCATAAAAACTTTATATATACTTAAAACAAAAAAGGTTGTTTTCCAGATACTTGCAACATTTTTTTCAATAAACATACCATTATCACATACGTTTAAAAAAAGCTTTTGTATAACATAGGAACTAATGCTATAATCTCACATCACAACTGAGTATTGTTTAAAAAGACATCTCAAAGCTTTCTTCTTTTTATTTAGAAACGTCTATTAGTTTTTTTCATAAAAGTAATCCATGTTCCCTGGGGAAAAAAAAAAAGGATTCTAATACAGGAATGCACAAAATAAGTTTCAAGAACGCTCTCTTTTCCCCAGTTCCACTATCCAGACATAATTCATGTTAATAGATAGTATATATCGTTCCAGACTTTACCTAGGCATTTACAAATACACATATCCACCCACCCTCAGTAATTCTACATCTTTTCTTTCTCAACTACTTATATACCAAAGACACATATGTTTCTGTATCAATACACATTAATCTTTTCTATAACTTTTAAGAGCTGCAGAGAATTACACTGTGTTCAGCAACTTTCTTTTGGTCCGTAACTTGAAAACACCTTGGTGTAACTTTTTTTAAAAATTTATTTATTTTATTTATTATTTATTTTTGGCTGCATTGGGTCTTCATTGCTGCGCGCCGGCTTTCTCTAGTTGCGGTGAGCGGGGGCTACTCTTCGTTGCGGTGCGTGGGCTTCAGTAGTTGTGGCACGTGGGCTTAGTTGCTCCACGGCATGTGGGATCTTCCCGGACCAGGGCTCGAACCCGTGTCCCCTGCATTGGCAGGTGGATTCTTAACCACTGCGCCACCAGGGAAGTCCTTGGTGTAACTTCTTACTACTCAAAACTCTAGAAGGAAAAAGGCTAACAATGTGATGTTTTCATACCAGCTACTGAACAACTAAAGGAATATTGCTCCTCTGTTTTATTAACAGAATTCTTAGGCTGATTTTAAAAGTGATAGGGGACCGTTGGTAGTGCCAAGATTCGTCAGGACGTGCATACGGTCTCTCGCTGCCTGGTGTGGGGTTTGCCATGGGCTGGCAGCCACCCACTTCCAGTTGGCTTTTTACTGAGTTATGAGGTGCCCGGTGTGGGGCGCCAGTCCAACTGGGGCGCTGCTCCTAGCCGGGGCAACCTACTTAGCTGTACTTTTCAACTTCGAAAGTTGGCAGGAGCGACAGCAGAGTTGTCGCCTCTTTGAAGCGATAAGTTCTCTGTGCTAGTCTATCAGATGAACGGCATTTACTGTTTAACTATTCCCACTGTATACTGTGCCAGGCTTTCTTAATGGAAGGTAGTTTTATTACTTGTGTCCAGAATGATGAAGTTTTCGAAAGAAAAGTTACCAACTGAATTGACGATATGCTGCCCAGTTGCTACTGGACTAGGATAAAATTGATTAAAACTTAAACGGTATTAAGTCGCTATATTACTTAAAGTAACCTTTGTATCAAAATAAAACATTTTGACTTTAATTTCAAAAACCTTCATAATACTAATGAAAATAAGTTACTGACATTTGTTGAAAGAATATTGGTTTGAGAGATTTGCAGCTTATCTAGCTGTGCCTTGCAAAAAATTAAATTTGTCCACCGTGAATACTTAAATTTTGTATAGGTTCCTTTCAATTCCATGGCTCTTCTGTAATATTAGTGATAATGTAAAAGCGAGCTTTTGTACTTGTTTCCTAGTAAGATTCCTTTATTTTCTAGAACGTTATTAAAACCAGGGAGCTCTGTTGGCAGTTACCCTTTTGGACATGGATTATGTTACCTTGTGCTCTGGCTTTCTATTTGTGTCCTGCTTCCCTACCATATTACAAGTGTTGAAAGGGCAGTGATCTAATAGATTACCTTGTCTTTCCATCTCCTCATGGCTTCCTATAAGGATCACTTGAGCTAGGAAAGTGACTGGAATTAAGGCAGTAAAGTTCTTGAAGCAGTTGTTAAAACAGAAAGTAGGGGGCAGGCAGAAACCATTTTCTTCTATGTATTATATGTATAACTGGACAAGATGATAGAAAGTAGTTTTAAAATCAGAGATGGGAAAATCGGAGAAAATTGCCATTCCCCACAGCCAGCTTGTTCATGGTATACACTTGTGTGAACAACCAAAGATAAACAGACAGAAAAGCAAATGTAACTTACCACTAACCAAGATCACCTCTGCAAAAAGAAATGAAAATAACTTTTGGCAGGATTCTGTTTCATCTGATATAATTCAGAAGCAGGAAAAAAAGCCTTTTAAAAATACTGAGAATATTAAAAATAAGCATTTGAAGAAATCATCATTTCTAACTGAAGTGAGCCAAAAGAAGAATTATGCTGGGGTAAAGTTTAGTGATCCACTTTCTCCTAGTGTTCTTCCAAAGCCTCCTAGTCACTGGATGGGAAACACCATTGAAAATTCCAACCAAAATAGGGAGTTGATGGCAGTACACTTTAAAACTCTCCTAAAAGTTCAAACTTAGATCTCAGATTTCAGTATGTATGTAAAACATAGCTTTTCCAAAATCCCTGGACTCTTGAAAAGCAATGGTACAGAAATGGAAAATTACCTTGTTGCAATATACAAGGGCAAAAGATGAGTTTAAAAAATTACAAACAGCTTGCATTATATTTTATATTTTGTAAATACTGTATACCATGTATTATGTGTATATTGTTCATACTTGAGAAGTACTTTATAGTTTTGTTATGAAAGTATGCATTTTGCCCTGCCCAAATGGTAGGTGTTTTGTATATATACAATGGAGAAATTTTAAGCGTGCTAAGGCACATGAAAGACCAATTTATTTGCACAAGGTACTGAGATATTTTTTCAAGAAACAGGTGTCGAATCTCAAGGTGAAGATCTCAGTGTGAACAGTTTACTAATGTACTACTGCAGTTTAAATCTGTGGCACAATCATTGTAAACGTGGGGTTTGTCTATGTTTCTCTAAATTGATTTCTGCCTTCTAATCTGTAATTACCAGAAAACTCCTATTCCCATTTTTACCAAACTTAATTTCTGGTTTTTGGTTTATATCCATTCAAATTTAAAATTTTAATGCCAACAAAATCGGTTTTAATCAAATTTTAAAATAATAATAATTTGCCCCCCAAAAAAGTGGTAGGAAAACAATTCATTTTTCTAAACTGGACTATCTCCCAGAGAATTGTTTGGCTCCATAGAAGATACTATAAAAAGAGAAGACAAAGTCCTGACATTAAGAAGTTTTACAACCTTACTAAGGAGATAAAATACGCAGGTATGGAAAAAATTACAGAATTTAAATGGTAATATACAACCTAGCGACAGATTATGCTACACAGTCTCAATCTGTACTTTGCTTCCAATCTTCAAACTGGAAAAAGTAGAACAACATACAGACAGACCTGAAGTCTGAGACTAACAGGTTTTATCAACATAATGCTTCAAGCACAGGGCTCATCTTAAATAGCTATATCTAGCCCTCTGTAACACACAGGAATACAATGAGACCTCATTCAATATCTGGGGGAATGAACTCATTTAAAAATCTTTATTTTAGAGTAGCATATGAGTGGTGACCAGCCACAGGGCTGCATCTGGAACATGTATTATACTTACCTCAGTGCTTCTGCATAAAAAAGATACTCCTTTAACTGATCTGCATAATGTTCTTCATCTTCTAAAATATCATCAATAGAAGATGCATACCTATTTAAAAAACATTGCAAATGTATATCTCAGAAATAACTAAATTTCCTTGTCAATTGCATTATTATGAACTTTCATCAAATCTTTAACCATGGTCATTTTTAAGTCTTTTGTCATTTACAGACAGTTCTGGGTGTACTCTGATGCTTTTGCAAAAATGTTCCTATAAAAGGGTTTCATCTTCAAGGAATTCATGGAAAAGACTCTGACAAGTACAGGTTTCTGGTAACTGACTATACTGCTGAACTCAATGAATAAACATTTTCAGAACTCTAATGGAAAACTGATGAATTCATAAAATTGCTAACAAAAGATCAAGAGGAAAAAAAATTAATTACATGGGACTGAGTGAACTGATGAGGATGATTATAATTTTTGTGACTTTCTGTTTGAATAAAAAAAATGTGATGTAAAAAAAATTTTTTTTAATAAAAAATAATAAAAATAAAAAACATTGCATAGAGTAACCTTTATCAGGACACAAAGTATTGAAGTTCTAAAGAAGGGCTATTCAAAGCGTGGTCCACAGACCATTTGCTACCCATGAGTGACAAAAGCAAGTACAGAAAGTGAGAATAAGCATTTAGAAACATTTATAACAACTTTTTAAAACTGAAGTACAGTTGATTTACACTATTATGTTAGTTTCAGATGTACAGCAAAGTGATTCAGTTATATATATATATTTCTTTCAGATTTTCCATTATAGGTTATTATAAGATACTGAATATAGTTCCCTGTGCTATACAGTAAACCCTTGTTGCTTACCTATTTTATGTACAGTAGTTTGTATCTGTTAATCCCACACTCCTAATTTATCCCTCCCCCCTACAGCAATCTTTAATTACCATGACAATTTTATTTTATTTACCTAAATGTTTTGATCAGCAAGGTCTTAGAAATAGAAAAACAAAGCAAACAAAAAACGGTCCTTCTTAAGGTAGCTTAAGAAGCACTGTAATATCTTTTGTTCAAATATATTACAAAAAGGGCTACAAAATCTGTAGAAAGAGTAAGAGTTTAGTATAATTGGTACATTAGTGCTCCTGGTAGCAACTACATACAGTAATGCCAAAAAGCTACAAAAGGAAAAGTCGAGCAAATAAAGATTACAGAAAATTTTAGAAGCCTTATTTTATTCTAATTCTCAATAGCAACCTCTGCTTTGATCTGGACAAGCCCTTCACTGTCGTGCCACTCTTGTTCCTGGCCTTGAGTCTTTCCTTGCACAGAAATGTGATGGCTTTCCACAGTACTTCTCCAAATCCTACCATACGTATCTCAACACCTCTAGAAATCTTCCCAGACTTCTTTAGTCCTAGTCATCACTCTACTTCTGATCTCTTATCAAAAATTGAGGACTTAAATTTTATCAAAGAAATGTCTCTTGTGTTGGTTTTCTCTGATCACATTATAAATTCCCTAAGGACATGGGCTATGTCATTTACTACTTCTGTATGGTATAAGAAGCATCCTTTTTTCAAATTAATTCTGATTCCCTAGCATGGGCATAAAAGAAAAATATATTTTATGTCTCCAAGCCCACTTCATGTAGACAAGTAAACAGTTTACTGAATTCTAAAAACAAACAAAAAATCTATGTTAATGCTCACTGAAAAGTGATGTGTTTACAGTATTTATAAAAGTAGGCAAAATATGTATTCTGTAAATATAAATTTACATTTGTTAGACTGTGGAATTTCCCCTATGTGACTGAAAGACATCTTGAGAATCATTGTTAAGAGTAGGAAAAACTGCCTTTAGTTCATAAATCTACAATTCTGGAAAAGTTAATGTTAAGAAAACAAAAAAGAAGATAGGTGGCTGGTGGCTTGAAGATAGGAAACATAGTGTAGGGATAAGCAGCACATCTTTGGGTACAAAAGGGTAAATGGTAAAGATTTTTTAGATATCATTACTAAAATTAATTTTATTTAACATTGTAAATAAACCAAGTAAAGGGATAATCCCAAATTCTTGAAAATACTAAAAATGTCCAGTCAACAGAATGCACGAAGACTTAACAAAATGGCTGAAAAGCAGCTGGTCAGCTTATATAACAGCCCCCGAAAAAATAATACTTAGATAAAATAAATATATTTTTGTCTTTTTATTATTCGGTTGTAGGAGTTCTTTATATATTACGGTTGGAAATGTTTACTCCCAGTGTGTGGCTTGCCTCTTCATTATCTTAATGGTGCGTTTGTGTGTGTTTGTGGTAAAATATAATGTAAAATTCACCTTTTTAACAATTTATTGGTGTACAGTTCAGTGGCAGTAAGTACATTCATATGGTTGTGCAACCATTACCACCATTCATCTCCAGAACTTTTTATCTTCCCCAACTGAAACTGTACTCCCACATTCCTTCCACTTCCAATGGTGTCTTTTGATAAGCAAAATTTTTAATTTTGATGAAGTACAATTTACCATTTTAAAAATATTTTTTTCTTTTCATATCTGCTTTAAAAAATCTTTGCTTACTCGAAGGTTACAACAATATTCTCCTATGTTTTCTACTAAAACCTGCTATTTTAGCTTTTACACTTATGTGTATCATCCAAATTGAATTAGTTTTTATGTAAGGTGTGAGATATGGCTCAAGGTTCATTTTTTTCCATGAAGATATCCAGTTATTCCAGAACCATTTCTTGAAATGAACTATGTAAATGTGGATCTATTTCTGGACTCCAGCCTATTCCACTGATCTCTTTATCTCAATACCTCCTGATAACTATAGCTGTATACTAAGTCTTGAAATCAGGTAATATATTCCAGGCTTGTCCTTTTTCAAGACTGTTTTGGCTATTCTACATTCTTTGAATTTACATATAAATTTTAGAATCAGCTTATCAATTTCTATTAAAAAGTCACTGGAGTTTTGATTGGAACTGTGATTTAGGAAGAATGGTCATATTAACACTACTGAGTCTTCCAATCAATCTATGAACATGGTTTAATCTCGCCATTTATTTAGGTCTTTACTTTCTCTCAGCAATGTTTATATATAAAGTTTTCAGTGTAGAGGTCTTTCACATATTTCATTAAATTAATCTGTAAGTATTCTGTTTTGATGCTATAAATGGCATTTTTAAGTTTTTATTTTCCAAATGTTACTAGTATGTAAAAACAACTTTTTTTAAATATATTCATTGTGTATCATGCATTCTCATTAAATTCAGCTATTCCATAATATTTTTGGTTGATTCTTTTATGATTTTCTACATAAAAGCTCCTGTTAACTGCAAATAAAGAGAGTTTTTAGGGAGGGTGGGAGGGAGGGAGATGCAAGAGGGAAGAGATATGGGAACATATGTATATGTATAAGTGATTCACTTTGTTATAAAGCAGAAGCTAACACACCATTGTAAAGCAATTATACTTCAATAAAGATGTTTAAAAAAAAAAAAAAAAAGAGAGTTTTACTTCTTCCTTTCTAAGATGTATGCCCCTTATTTGATTTTCTTGTCTTACTGCACTGACCAGGACCTCTACTACCATTTTTACTAGTTGTGGTAGAAGCAGACAACCTTGCCTTGTTCCTGATTTTAGGAGAAAACACCAATATTTCACTATTAAGTACAGTATTAGCTGTAAGTTTTAGACTGAGGAAATTCTTTATATTCCTAGCTTGATGAAAATTTTTACTGTGAATAGATGTTGATATGCTTTTTCTACATGTACTGAAATGAACACATGGGTTTTCTTCTTTATTCTGCTAATATGTGAATTGAACTGAAAGATTTTTGAATGTTAAATTAATCTTGCATTCCTGAGATAAACTTCTTTAAGTCAAATCTATATACAAAGAGCACAATATAAATGCCAGCAAACTTTATAAAAACAGAATAACAGAAGAATCACTAACACTTCACCACTAATGTCACCTCAGGTTCTACCTTAAATTCTCTGGGTACTTACACATCCATATGATGACCAGCACTCTGCAGTCCATCACCCATTTCTTTTTCTATGGCACTCCACTCACTAAGAAGAAAAACATAAAACCAAATACATCATGAATTAGATATGGAATATTATTAAATGGACTCTTTTACAAGGTTGTTTTCTAGCTAGCTTTTAAACAATGTATAGTATCTATTTTGGATTTATTTTCTGTGACTCAAATATCCTCCTTTCCCCGAAGTTTAACAACTAAATGCAAGTGAAGGCTTTAAAATATTAGTTCAAAAGTTTGTATCTGCTGCTGTTAAGTGTAAAGCAAGTATCATACAAAACAGTTTCTGCTTATAGACAACTTTCTCAGCTAGGGTGCATATTTAAATCAACTGTGGCACTTTTAGAAACTACGAATGCTTACCCCGCTCTTGATCTACTTAATTAGAATCTCGGGGATAGAGCTGAGGCATGCATATTTTTAATTACTACATGGATGATTCTGATAAACACACATGATTACATGTCACTATCTTAATAGGTAACAGAAAAAGACAACTGTACAGAAATACTAGGTGTACCATAAAACTTTGATAACTTGCACTAAAGTTGCATGACAAAGTCTACTTAAAAGCACAGATCATTTTGTTGTCATTTCAGTGAAATTCTTGAAATAAAAATTCCTTTTTATGGAAGATGCATATGTGTATTATAATAAAGGGGGAAATGAATCTATAATCCTAAATACTAAGAGATGACATAATTTGATATATTTCCTTCTAGTTCTTTTTATTTACTCATTTTAATATGGCTGAGATCATGCAGTATATGCAATTTTGTATTATGCTTTTTCTATTAATAGTATTTCCCCACATTATTAAAATAACTTGTTCTCAGCATTATTTCAGACGGCAACTCATAATTTTTTAACCATTTTCCTGACCATTCAAGATTGTTTCCAATTCTTCTGCTATGTATAATAAACACCTTCAATTGCATATATCATAAAAGGGAAAAAATTAAAACACTATGATTCTGTTAATCTGTAGTTTTTATACACTGTTCTTGAAATATCAGATTATATGCTTATAATACTAGAGGGGTAAAACCGCACATGGTTTTTAAAACTGTCAAGGAAGGAAAACAAACATAAATAAACATATCTCCTTCTGACAATTTTTACTCATATGTTTACCCTCAAAATAGTAATAGCAACAGTTAACCTTTTTTTAGTGCTTTGCTGTTTATAAAATGAATTTTTAACACCTCTAGCTATATTATCTAAAGCCATACTTCCAATGTCTACAAGACAATTCTGCTTTTTCTTTTTTTTATTTTTATTTTTATATTTATTTTTGGCTGTGTTGGGTCTTCGTTTCTGTGCGAGGGCTTTCTCTAGTTGCGGCAAGTGGGGGCCACTCTTCATCGCGGTGCGCGGGCCCCTCACTATCGCGGCCTCTCTTGTTGCGGAGCACAGGCTCCAGACGCGCAGGCTCAGTAGTTGTGGCTCACGGGCCTAGTTGCTCCGCGGCATGTGGGATCTTCCCAGACCAGGGCTCGAACCCGTGTCCCCTGCATTGGCAGGCAGATTCTCAACCAGTGCGCCACCAGGGAAGCCCAATTCTGCTTTTATATACCTCTGTCACTTCAAATTCAACATACCTAAAGCCCAGCTCTTCACATGAAAAACAAAGTCTAGGGGTTTTGGCAGATTACAGGCATAACTAGCCAAATTTGTAAGGTAGCAATCACAGTTAACGCAGCTATGAGTCACGTCAACAGAATTAATGGACAGTCCAGATCAACTATCTATTGGATGTTCCACAGGTACTTCATCCATCTAATCTTTGAGCACCTTTTAATGTGCTACCAACTCAAGGTCAATATAACCAAATTTAATTCTTTTGTTTACCAAACAAGACTAAAAACTAGTTCAAGAAAGGTAAGACTTATACTTAATCATCTATTTACTCCTATTAAGTCGTTTAGTGCCTGATAAATACTTGGCATTTATAGGTTGTAGGTAAAATGAAAGAATGAACCGATAAATGAATAAATGTGAGGAGGGAAACATGTACTGGGTTCTATGTATCAGCCACTACTAGGCACAAGACCTCTCCCCTCAAGATATACATAGTCTAGCCCTTGACTACTCAAACCGTGGTCTATGAACAGCATCACCTGGAACTTGTTGGAAATGCAGACTCGCAGGACTCATTCCAGATCTACTGACTCAGAATATTCATTTTAACAGTTCTCCAGGTGACTTGTATGCCTATTACAATTTAAGAAGCATCTGCTAAACAAAAGGTTCTAACTGGGGTCCAGGTATATGCCGAGGATTGGAACTAGAAAATGTTAACCAGTTTAGGGAGGGAGAGGAGGGAGAGGAGGGATCCATTAACAAGGAACTATTAAAGTACAGAAGGAGGGACTTCCCTGGTAGCGCAGTGGTTAATAACCCTCCTGCCAATGCAGGGGACATGGGTTCAATCCCTGGTCCGGGAAGATTCCACACGCTGCAGAGCAACTAAGCCCGTGCGCCACAACTACTGAGCCTGCGCTCTAGAGCCCGCATGCCACAACTACTGAAGCCCGCGTGCCCTAAAGCCTGCGAGCCACAACTACTGAGCCCACGCACCACAACTACTGAAGCCCGCATGCTCTAGGGCCTGCATACCACCAACTACTGAACCCGTGTGCTGCAACTACTGAAGCCTGCGTGCCTAGAGCCTGTGCTCCGCAACAAGAGAAGCCACAGCAATGAGAAGCCTGCGCACCGCAATGAAGAGTAGCCCCTGCTCGCCGGAACTAGAGAAAAGCCCGCGCGCAACAATGAAGACCCAACGCAGCCAAAATATAAAATAAATAAATAAAATAAAAAGTATAGAAGGATTTAGCATCAACTTTATAAGAGGCATAATTGCTATCATAAAGTATTTAATGGGTGGATAATTGTCACAGATGAACCAGATCAAAGAGGGTAATAAATCTTTTGTAGCATCTGATGAAGACTGTGGACCTTTTCCACTAAGGAGGGAAAATCACAAACAAAATTTTGCATATAATTTCAGAGACTTCATGGATTAAAGACCTAAATGTAAGACAGGAAATCGTAAAACTCCTAGAAGAAAATATAGGCAGTGCACTCTTTGACATAAATCGTTGCAATATTTTTTTGGATCTGTCTCCTAAAGCAAAGGAAACAAAAGCAAAAATAAACAAATGAGATCTAATTAAACTTAAAAGCTTTTTTTTTTTTTTTAAAGCATGAATTGTTAGTTTTATTTTATTTTTTTTTAAACTTATTTATGTATTTATTTTTGGCTGTGTTGGGTCTTCGTTTCTGTGCGAGGGCTTTCTCTAGTTGTGGCAAGCGGGGGCCACTCTTCATCGCGGTGCGCGGGCCTCTCACTATCGCGGCCTCTCTTGTTGCGGAGCACAGGCTCCAGACGCGCAGGCTCAGTAGTTGTGGCTCACGGGCCTAGTTACTCCGCGGCATGTGGGATCTTCCCAGACCAGGGCTCGAACCCATGTCCCCTGCATTAGCAGGCAGATTCTCAACCACTGCGCCACCAGGGAAGCCCAACTTAAAAGCTTTTGCACAGCAAAGGAAACCATCAACAAAATGAAAAGACAGCCTATGCAATGGGAGAAAATAGCTGCAAATGATATGACTGATAATATCCAAAATACATAAATAGCTCATACAACTCAATATCAAAAAAACTGAACTCAATTAAAAAATGGACTGAAGACCTGAACAGACATTCTTCCAAAGACATACAGATGCTCAGTACTACTAATCACCACAGAAATGCAAATCAAAACCACAATGAGGGACTTAGCTGGTGGCAGTGGTTAAGAATCTACCTGCCAATGCAGGGGACACAGGTTCGAGCCCTGGTCCCACATGCCGCAGAGCAACTAAGCCCGTGTGCCGCAACTACTGAGCCTGTGCTCTAGAGCCCGTGAGCCACAACTACTGAAGCCCACGTGCCTAGAGCCCGTGCGCCACAACAAGAAAAGCCACCACAATGAGAAGCCTGCACACCGCAACACAGAGTAGCCCCCACTCGCCACAACTAGAGAAAGCCCGCACGCAGCAACAAAGACCCAACACAGCCAAAAATAAATAAATAAATTTATTTTTTTAAAAAAAGATTATTAAAAAAAAAACCCACAATGAGATACCACCTCACACCTGTCAGAATGGCTATCATCAAAAAGAGCACAAACACCAAATGTTGGCAAGGACGTGGAGAAAGGGAAACCTTGTACACTTGTTGGTGGGAATGTAAACTGGTGCAGCCACCGTGGAAAACAGTATGGAGAGCCCTCAAAAAACTAAAAACAAAACTACCATATGATCCAGCAATTCTGTTGCCGGAGGGTAGGTTCTTGTTTTGTCACAGAAATAATTCAGAGACGAGACACAGACGCCAAGTAAGCGAAGTGAAGATTCACTGAGCAACAGTATACTCTCAGGAGGGAGAGCTGGCAAGCTCAGAAGAGCAGCTGCCCCGAGCTCCTTCTGGCAAGCTGGTTATATGGGGTGTGAAAACGGGTGGAATATTCATCAAGGAGGGAGGGACTCTGGGGTAACTTCCTGGCTTTCATCCAAGTTCCACCTTTCTGAGAGGAGGGGCTGTTTTTGTCCTTGGTCTTCTTGGATCTGCCATGGCGTCAGGTGCATGATGGGTACTGCTCTGGCTTCAATGTTAATTCTATTGTAATGAGGGTATAATGAGCAAAAAGTTACATTCAGACACAAGAGGTTCCCACCTTTCTTTGCCTCTAGGACCCTGTCACTGCAAGATGTATGGTTTCCTGTCATATGACCCAGGCCTCTCTTCTCTGCTCGTATCTGGCTAACTGCCTGCTCTAACAATTCCACTCCTGGGTTATAAATATGAAGAAAATGAAAACACTGACTCGAAAAGATACATGCACCCCAATGTTCACAGCAGCATTATTTACAATTTCCAATATATGGAAGAAACCTAACAGATGTCAACAGGCGAATGGATAAAGAAGTGTGGTATATATATGTGTGTGTATATACAGATACACACACACACACACACACACACACAATGAAATATTACTCAGCCACAAAAAAGAATGAAATTTTGCCATCTGCAACAACATGGATGGACTTGGAGGGTATTATGCTTAGTGAAATAAATCAGACAGAGGATTATGCTTAGTGAAATAAATCAGACAGAGAACTGTATGTTATCACTTACACATGGAATCTAAAAAAAACAAACTAGTGAATATAATAAAAAGAAACAGACTCACAGATATAGAGAACAAATAAGTGGTTACCAGTGGGAAGAGGGAAGGAGGGAGGGGCAAGATAGGGATAGGAAATTAAGAGGTACAAACTATTATGTGTAAAATAAACAAGCTATAAGGATACATTGTACAGCACAGGGAATATAGTTAATATTTCATAATAACTATAAATAATTTCAGAGACTTCAGAGAACCTGAAGTCCATCCTTATCTCCTAGCTTAAGGAATCTTAACTATAAAACCACAAAGGTCCCTCCTGCTCTAGTATTTTACAGTTCCATTAAGAAAGAAAGGAAAGAACTCCAAGAATGCCCAAGGGTCAAGACTCTGGAAAGGAATAAAAATATTATTACAACAAAAATAGAGGTACAGAACTAAACTTAGCTGCCCAATCTGGTGTTCATCAGGGATAGAGGCATGGGAGGGAAAGTCTCCAGCCCCAAGCAGGTCTATAGTAATAAGTTTTATTTGTTTATACTTCCGTATATCATTTCATTTAAACAAAGTTCCATGCTAAAAAAGGGTTTGGAAATCACTCTCCCCATTTAACCCCACAACTGAACAGATATTTAAAATCGGGCTCAGAGATCTAACATGGTTTACTCAAAAGTCAGGCATCCAATGAGAGGCAGAGCTGAGATTAGAATCAACTGCCATCAGAGTGTTCTACCTACTAATCCCAACCTTCACTTCCGTTTTTTGGCTTTCTTAATCAAAAGAGCTCTTTAGGGAATTCCCTGGCGGTCTAGTGGTTAGGGTTCCGCGCTTCTACTGCAGGGTACACGGGTTCTGTCCCTGGTCACGGAATTAAGATCCCACAAGCTGCATGTTACGGCCAAAAGAAAAAAAAAAGAGCTCTTCACAGCCACTCATCAACCATATGACCAAAAAATAAAAAATAAATTATAGAATCCTTCAACAAAATACATCCTGTGCGTCTTTGAGCTCTGAGGTATATGACAAGGTTTGCATATCCCTGATTATGTTTACACATGACTCTTTGAAAGAAATTTGCTTTTGCAGTTTCCTGGAATCCCTTGAAAGGAATTATACCAACTGAATCTGGGAAGGATGTGTTTCCTTGGTTGCTTCTATATGGATTCACAATCTATGAATTAAGATGAGTATTTTAAAATGTTCAATTAACAGAATATAACATTTTAGGCTATTAGCTCCTGACAGCTTTCATTAGCTTCAAAAACTTAGTTACTGGCACTTAAAACTCTCTTTTTTCTAAGTCTTTTGCAGAGTGAATCCCGCCTATGTATTGTAAAAAATAAACAGAAACCTCAATTAAATAGAGTTGGAAGACCAAAAGGGGGAGCTCTCATGCCCTGTGTCCACAGCAGAGCCCAAGAAGAAGAAGAAAGATTCCTCTTCTTTCCTGGCCAGGTCTCAGCCAATGAAAAGCCACGGAGACTCCTTGTTTACTCTAGCCCTCCCAACTTCCTTTTCCTCTCTATAAAAGCCTTCTCCTTCCCTTGCCCTGTGGGAACTTGCATGAGCCTTGCCATCGTTGCAGCCTGAAACTGCAATTCTTTGCTAATCTTTGCTGGAGAAATATCTGGCAGTCTATTTGTTTCATGTCAACAGTGTTTGGTCTAATTCTTGACAGGCAGATCTTAAAAGTTCCTGAAACTAGTGAACATATAGACAAGTCCTATAAGCACCTACATGGAATGACCCTTTGGCCTGTCCTAAATTGAATCAGGTGCTATATCCAGGAAGAAGCTGCAAAAAGCCTAGGAACTCAAGAAGAGCACAAAATGAACTCCTATACTTTAAAAAACAACAAAAACAAAAAAACCCAGCAACATGCAACATGAACATATTACAAAAATCTTCCCTGTTTCTTCTCTGTGCATCTAATTCCTGCTCATTTCTTACTTACAAGTAAGTTTAAGTCTTGTCACCTTTCCTTCCCTCTTTGACAGTCCTTTTCCACTCATAGCTCAATCTTTTTTCTTAATCCATTTTCTCACTTCAATCTCTAATTTAGCAAAAAGGCACAATTTTACCAAGTTATTTGATATATATAGAAAACATTTAAATTAAGAGACAAAGCTGATGAAATCAGCTTTATATTTCTTCCCCTCTCAAATTTCAAACCAAAGAACAGAAACACATTAAACTTTTTCCCAATTATGTGACTCTCAAGCTCTGGATTTTTTCATTACTCTTTTTTTTTGGCTGCGCTGCGAGGCTTGTGGGATCTTAATCCCCAGGCCCCGGCAGTGAAAATGCGAGTCCTAACCACTGGACCACCAGGGAATTCCCTGGATTTTTTTCATTACTCTTATGGTCAGTGTAGTGCCACTGACCATAAGAGTAATGAAAAAATAAAAAGGAAACAAAAAGAAAAGATAAAAAACACTCATTACCAATTGGTACTGCTCAGCAATCCTTTCCCACTTTCCTAAATGATACCCTCATCAGTGCTTCTCAAACTGGGATACTTCATCTTGGATATCTGAAGCCATCTAAGCATGGCACAGTTTTTCCGAAGAACGAATTTTAAGTTTGAGGCAGGGAAAGTTATATATATACTTAAATAACCATGGATGCTCTACAGAGTAAAATGTAAAATCTGAATAAACTGACAGAACTCAAGTCTTCAAAGATATTCTGCACTTGCCACAGCTGCTTCCAGCCAATCCCCCATGGAGCTGGTAAGGGGAGATAAAGGAGGGTATGCAGTAGGATCAGTTTAAGAACTCTCCTCTCCATTAGTTTGAGACAGACTGCCCTATATCACTCCCCTCAAGCTTCCTAACCACAGAATCACCCCACCTGTTCTCAGCAGAGACACCTGCTTTACTAAGACAGGGGCCAGCTAAAGCGGCCTCCTGCCACATACTGCTCCTCTCCTTTAAGACAGCTCTGTGCCTTCCTCTCTATCTTCTCTCCCATCCACCCTCCTACCCTTGCTCCCCCTGCAAAAAACCACCACCACCACCACAAAGAGGCCCTATACCCCTTCAAGAATAACCTCAGAGACTTTTCTTAACAGACTTATCAGTAACTTGCTGTCTTTCCTTCCTTAACCCTTTCCTGTCATTCCTAGGACCACAGCATTATATCACTCAAACCAAACTGCTCTCCAAATTAACACCGAAGATTTACCCACCCATTTCCCCTCTTTTCGACTAAATTCAATTCCTCTACAGTATAACTCCAACTTCTTGAAGTGCTCCCTTCACTTGCTTGACACTGCACACTCCTCATCAATTTCCCAATGTCTCCCTCACATTCTTTTTCTTTGCCTGACCCCTGAACACAGATATTCCCCAAGGTTCCGCCCTTGAGTCTCTCACAGACTTACTCTAACCCTCTAACATTATCACCTTAACCCTACATTAAATATCATTCTATTAGGATGTAGCTTTTATATATAACTCATATTCTCACGAGCCTCTCACACTGCAGATCCAAATTTCCAATTGCTTAATAGAAATCTTTAAATCAAATGCAATCTATTCAAAACAGAACCCTTTAATTCATTCCTCAAACCTGTTATTTTTCCTACATTCTCTATCACAATCCTCCTAATCATTCAGCTGCCTGCAAATTAAATTTTGGTATCTTTAGCACCTACCACGGTAGCAGGAGCTCAGCAAATGTGTGCTGAATGACTGAAAGAATCAATTGATAAATCTTGTCATTTATGTCTCCTTAATAGTCCCTACTGGCAATTGCTCTGGTTCAGGCTCTTGATCACCTGCTTAAATTACCTCAACCACCTGTGGTCTCCTTGGCTCACTTTTTATGAAATATTTTAGATGTAAAATGGCTTTCTGTTAATTTACTGAGTTAGCACAAAGGCGAATTTGTATAATATTTATCATGAGACATTAATGCAAATAATTTTCTTTACAATTTGATTCAGCCAAGTGACTTTGTATCCACTTGCCTCTCAAATTAACACAAGTCCATTTATTATTTACAATAAATGTACTACTTTTTTTTTTTTTGATATTTCCATCACTTTATTATAAGCAAGTTCAGTGAAGGGTTTTTGTCTTATTTGTCAGGTCAAGTTTAGAGAAACTAGTGATTTTTTTCCAAGGATGTACATCTAATAATCTGGGCTGAAGCTTCAATCTTCTTTTGAATAATTTTCCATTGAAAATGATACCTCTCTTTCAGCTCCCCCATTTCTGAGGAATATAAAATCTTATAACTTATTGTTACCAAATGGGAAAGGCGGGGGGAGGGACAAATTAAGAGTTTGGGATTAACATATATACACTGCTATGTATAAAATAAGTAATAAACAAGGACCTATTGTATAGCACAGGGAACTACACACAATATTTTGTAATAACCTATAAGAGGAAAGAATCTGAAAAAGAATAGATATCTATATGTACATCATCTATAAACGCCAGATAAAACAGAACCTAAGGGAGGCCGATGATGACTGCTTCTGACACTCAAGACTTCAATCATCTAAAGCTTGGACACTGCTTACTGCCCAAGGTCCTTCGTGAACATGCATGTACCCGTAGCTTAAAACTTCCCCAGTTTTATGGTTTGGGGAGACACTGCTTTGGAAAGTTCCCTGGTGTTCTCCTTACTTGGAGGGGACCCTTCCTACACCTAAAACATGCCTGTGACACCCAGAGGATGGTACACCGTCTGATCGGGAAGAGTTTGGAAAAGGCACCTCATCTCCTCATCTCCTGGTGATTGGGTTCCTCCCGCAGCCTCTTTCTTAAAAATCTCCCCACTTGGGGAAGTCAGCACGTTCAACATCCTGTTTCGCACAGTTTGGAAGCTGTTGTCTTGCTAGGTGTTCAAGTTGCCCTGGGCCTGCGGAGCCAAGTGAAGAGTCGCAGTTCAAGCTTTGAAAAGGCAGCGTTGTCAGGGCATTGGGTATCAGGTCCTGGTTAGAGGCAACTCCCACGACATCTCAGACAGCTCACTGGCACAAGGTGGCCATCCCTGGTTTCACATCAACATGATCTCAGGCACAAACCTCCTTGTTTTTCCATTTTGTCTTTAAGTTACTTGCTGAAACAACCGGCCCGCGGTCCCCAGGACTGTCACGGCTTCGGCCGCCGGGGCCCCTCCAGAGCCGGCAGCCTCAGTGAGGCCGCCCTCCCCTCGGGCTCCGGGGCACTTCAGTGACGGCGGAGGGAAGAGACCCCGAGCCGGGAGTTCCAGCTCTGCGGAAACGCAGGCTCCGTTCTGGGCCAATGTACTACTTTTGAGAGTGTCTGATTTATGTTAATTATCATATGAGCATATTCCCAAGCTTAACTAGAGTTCCAGTTTGAGTAGTATTCTTAATATCAGGGCTGACTCACGCATAGATCTAAAAGCAGGTAAGTCGCACATCATGCAGCTGACTTGAATACGATTTGCCTTTCTTCCCATTAGTCCTGTTTAGACATATACTCCTATCCTAGCTATGAAGAGTCTACATGTTTACAATATTAATATGCTTTTCTTCATTACAAAACATCATATAATGCTGATACTGTCCCATCTTGCATTTGATCAACCAAGACATATGGATAACCTGTTACTCAAATTAAGTAAATATGTAGCCATATCTCACACCTGACATTCAAATAAATTTAATATGAATCAAAAATTTATAAAACCACAAAAATGTAGAAGAAATGAAAAATCTATTTTTTTATAATCCATAGTGGGGAAGACCTTATTAAGATATACACAAAAGTCAGAGGCTATTACTTTATAAAGGAGAAAATCTAACCACTTACATGTTAACTGAATTTAACAAATTGAGTATTTCTGTATATCAAAAACCACCAGAAGGGCTTCGCTGGAGGTGCGGTGGTTAAGAATCCGCCTGCCAGGGCTTCCCTGGTGGCGCAGTGGTTGAGAGTCTGCCTGCCGGTGCAGGGGACACGGGTTTGAGCCCTGGTCTGGGAGGATCCCACATGCCCCGAAGCGGCTGGGCCCGTGAGCCACAATTGCTGAGCCTGCGCGTCTGGAGCCTGTGCTCCGCAACAAGAGAGGCCGCGATGGTGAGAGGCCCGCGCACCGCGATGAAGAGTGGCCCCCGCTTGCCACAACTAGAGAAAGCCCTAGCACAGAAACGAAGACCCAACACAGCCATAAATAAATAACTAAATAAATAAATTAAAAAAAAAAAAAAAAAAAGAATCCGCCTGCCAATGCAGGGGACATGGGTTCGAGCCCTGGTCCACATTCCACGGAACAACTAAGCCCATGCGCCACAACTACTGACCCTGCACTCTAGAGCCCATGAGCCACAACTACTGAGCCCACGTGCTGCAACTACTGAAGCCCGCACGCCTAGAGCCCGTGCTCCTCAACAAAAGAAGCCACCGCAATGAGAAGCCCACGCACCGCAACGAAGAGTAGCCCCGGCTCACCACAACTAGAGAAAGGCCGCACATAGCAATGAAGATCCAATGCAGCCAAAAAATTAAAAAAAAAAAAAAAGCCCCATACAGTTATTTACTGATAGCAATATATATTGGAGAGCTGTTTTTAAGTTAAAAAAAAGCAAAGTAAAACAAGTGAACATAGCAATGTTTAAAACATGCTCCCTTTCCATGTTTAAAAAAACGGGGGGCGGGGGGGGGACTTCCCTGGTGGTCCAGTGGTTAAGAATCCGTCTTGCAATGCAGGGGACGCCTGCTTGATCCCTGGTCAGGGAACTAAGATACCACATGCCGAGGGGCAACTGAGCCCGTCCGCTGCAATTACTGAGCCCACGCGCCACAACTACAGAGCCCACACGCTCTGGAGCCTGTGCGCCACAACTAGAGAGAAGCCCACGTGCCACAACTAGAGAGAGAAGCCCACGTGCCGCAATGAAAGATCCCGTGTGCCACAACTAAGACTCGACACAGCCGAAAAATAATAAATTTTTTTTTTTTTAAAGTGGGGAGGGAGAAATGCATTCGTTTGTGTGTTAATATATACATTTATGGTGCTACATGTTACTAGAAGGATACACAAGTAACTCAGAAACTGCTATTAGTTGCCTCAGAGGAGGAGACCGGGGTGGTTGGCAGGCAGGAGGGAAGAGACTTTTCACTACATAAGCTTTTGTTCCTGTTGAATTTTGTGCTATATGAATGTCTTACCTATTCAAATATGTTAAATGAATTATTTTGATTAATTCAATCAAAAGGACTTAGAACATTAGCAAGGACATTTTTCTTACAAGAAGATTTGGATAATTAACTTCTAAAATGTCACAACTAAAATAATTAACACACACAAAAATTCACAAAAGAAAAAGCTCAAAAATAACCAAGATATGCAAGTTATCTACACAAATAAATATTCTAATTTACATTAATATTACCTCAAGACTGAAAAACCCATCTTGCAAAAGCCTTCAGAAATTATAAGGTGACACAAAGAAAGAAAGAAAAAGAAAACCGCTAACTCTATATGACAGTGGTTTCCAAAGGAATCTTCTTGGGCATTCTGCCAAGAAAGTAAAAGACACCGCTCACTGCTTCAGAGCAGTTTATCTTTTCTCTGCTCAATATATTGGGCTTCCTTATTATTTTTTATTTAAACAAAGGCTTTACAGTGAAAAGTTTGAAGACTACTACTATAGGACATCATTTAAAAAATAATCTTTTGCTTTCCAGAATCATGTATTTTCAAGAATTATAGTTCTTAGGCAAAAAGCTAATTAGAGCTAGTTGTTGTTTACTATAAAAGTTTGCATAATGCTTACCTGAAAACTCGCCCATAATTCCCATGTACTTTATATACACCATACAGTCGGTCTGCTACTCTCTGGAATAAATATTCGAAAGAAATTGCTATGAAGTCAAAGTTACATAAAGATTACCTAAAAAAAAGATTTTATCCTCATTTAAAATACATATATATATATACATGCTTAGCACAATAACCTTGAAAAATATGGAAAAGAAGCTTAAATCTCCCAAAGTTTCATCATGGGGAGAAAAAACACCTAGTGTTGTCATATTTATGTAATAGCTTTCATATTTCTTCATACATATATATATTTTTAATTAACGTTTTAAAATTTCCTATACCAAGAGTGCTAATATTTTTAACCAGCAGGTTACTATTACTTTTATTTATTTATTTATTTATTTATTTATTTATTTATTTATTTATTTATTTATGGCTGTGTTGGGTCTTCATTGCTGCACGTGGGCTTTCTCTAGTTGTGGCGAGCAGGGGCTACTCTTTGCTGTGGTGCGCGGGTTTCTCATTGCCGTGGCTTCTCTTGTTGCAGAGCACGGGCTCTAGGCACGTGTGCTTCATTAGTTGCAGCACACGGGTTCTAAGGCACGTGGGCTCAGTAGTTATGGCTCGCGGGCTCTAGAGCGCAGCCTCAGTAGTTGTGGTGCACACGCTTAGTTGCTCATGCGGGATCTTCCCAGACCAGGGATTGAACTGGCAGGCGGATTCTTAACCACTGCACTGCCAGGGAAGCCCCAATATTACTTTTAATAGATACCACTTTTTTTTTTAATATTTATTTATTTACTTATTTATTTTGGCTGCGCTGGGTCTCAGTTGAGGCATGCGGGATCTTTTAGTTGTGGCATGCAGCTTCTTAGTTGCAGCATGAGGACTCAGTTGCAGCATGCGGGTTTCTTAGTTGCAGCATGTGGACTTCTTAGCTGCGGCATGCATGTGGGATATCTAGTTCCCCGACCAGGGATCAAACCCGGGCCCCATGCATTGGGAGCACAGAGTCTTACTCACTGGAGCACCAGGGAAGTCCCCCCATTTTTAAAAAAAATTTATTTATTTTATTTTATTTATTTGGCTGCGCCAGGTCTTAGTTGCAGCATGCAGGATCTTTTAGTTGCGGCATGTGGGATCTAGTTCCCTGAGCAGGGATCAAACCCAGGCCCCATGTATTGGGAGCGCAGAGTCTTAACCACTGGACCACCAGGGAAGTCCCCTGATACCACTTTAAATAGGTGCATAAAGTTTCACCTAGTGGTGCATAAAATATATAAGCATTCCTTGTCAGATAGTTAGTTATCCCTAATTTTTTCAGTATTATAAATAACATTGAAATAAGCATCTCTGAGAGTACAGCTTTTTCCAAATTTCAGATTATTTCCTTAAGATAAAGTCCCCAAAGGGGAATTTACCAAGGGAAAGAATATAAACATTTTCAATTGTATGGACAGTTTTATATATAAACACTGCACACATGCAATATACTTCTTTTTTTTTGTTTTTGGCTGCGTTGGGTCTTTGTTGCTGCTGCATGTGGGCTTTCTCTAGTTGCGGCGAGCAAGGGCTACTTTTTTGCTGTGGTGCGCGGGCTTCTCATTGCAGTGGCTTCTCTTGTTGCAGAGCACGGGCTCTAGGCACGTGTGTTTCAGTAGTTGCAGCACGTGGGTTCTAGGGCACGTGGGCTCAGTAGTTATGGCTCACGGGCTCTAGAGCGCAGCCTCAGTAGTTGTGGCGCACAGGCTTATTTGCTCATGCGGGATCTTCCCAGACCAGGGATTGAACCTGTGTCCCCTGCATTGGCAGGAGGATTCTTAACCCCTGCACCACCAGGGAAGTTCCCAGGCAATATACCTCTGTGCTAATTTACCAAGTTAATGCCTTCTAACCAACTAACATTAGATATTTTAATAACAGTAGAATTACAGTTTAGGTCACTGAGATAAAATATGTACTGCCTAGAGACTTCCCTCGTGGTCCAGTGGTAAAGAATCTGCCTTCCAATGAAGGGGATATGGGTTCTATCCCTGGTCGGGGAGCTAAGATCCCATGTGCCGTAGGGCAACTAAGCCCATGCGCCACAACTACTGAGCCCAAGTGCCTCAACTAGAGAGCCCGCATGCCGCAAACTACAGAGCCCACGCACCACAACTAGAGAAAGAAAAAAAAACCCACGCACCACAACTAGAGAGAAGCCCACGCGCCACAACGAAGAGCCCAAGTGCTGCAACTAAGACCCGACGCAGCCAAAAATTAAAAATAAATAAATAAAATAAATATTTTTAAAAACTACAAAAAAAAAAAATGTACTGCCTAGCCATTCACACAAATTTTACAAAAGACAAAACAAAACACCATATGCAGTAATCTCCTTTACTTTCCCCCAAAGTGCTATGGACATGAACTAGAAGATCAAAAGTCAATCCCACATAAAACCTTAAAAAAGAATTCCTAGTATATAATTTCCAAATGTAAACCCTGAATTTACATTCAACCCCTCTAGTTCCTTACTCAAACACGAGTAATTTGAGGAATTAGGCATTAACCTTACAATAATTCTTAAACCTTTCAATACTTCAGCTTAAACTGAATGAACCACATTGTAAAAACCTGGAGCAGGCGTAGGAGGATCATAAAATGTTTTCCATCTCGCCTTGACCTGCTAGACTAGAGGGCAGCACACTACAGGTCTGCAGCTTGTTTTTGTAGTCTTACTGGAACACAGTCATACTCACTCATATTAGCACTGTCTATGGCTGCTTTCATAGCAGGGTTTAATAGCTTCAACAGGGACCATATGACCCAAACAGCTGAAAATATTTACTATCTGGCCTTCAGAAAAAGTTTGCCGACCCCTGTACTAGACTCCACTTTCAGGACAAAGTTCATAGTCTTTACTATGCTTGAAACTTTCCAGGGCTGTCCACAGACCTCTAAACTAATTTCTCTGGGATGTTATTTCCCAATTATTTTTTGAGAGTCCTATAGAGTGTCAAAGGTTGGTTGGTTGTTTAAAGTGGTTCCATTGTCAAGTAAGTTTGGGAAATACTGAGATTAAAACGTTTAACAGGTTTTTTTTCTGTAAGACTTTTTTGATCTTTAACACTATATAGGAATCAGGACTATTGAGAGAGAGTTGGTTTGCAGTAGGGAACATGTTACAGGACTGGCATTCCAAAGAATATAAAATGGAAAATGTCACTCTAGACTACTAACTTTTGCAGATCCTCGTACTTTTTTTTTTTGGCTGCGCTGCATGGCATGCAGGATCTTAGTTCCCCAACCAGGGAGCGAACCCCGCCCCCTGCAGTGGAAATGCGGAGTCTTAACCACTGGACCGCCAGGGAAATCCCTAGATCCTCGTACTTTTAAAGATCAAACGTCCTCCTGACAGCTGAGCATTTTATCATCTACCTACGATATTAAGTATAGAAGAGAGGGAAAGAGCCTGTTAAATAACCACATAAGAATAAAAACTAGAACAACTTAAATACAAAATGCATACACAAAATAAATGTTCAAAGAAAGTTTCCGAATCCCTGGTATTTAAAAGTTTTTTTTTTCTTTAAATTTTATCACTCCTGGCAGCTGATACAAAAGGAACTTTTACCATGATAATTAGAGCTCTGGAAAATACTTTGGTCCATAGAACATGACAAAAAGAGGCAAGAGTTCTCATACTCCAGAAAGGTGAGCAACCACACAAGGAACTACTCTATTGGTGAATGAGGCAACAAAGAGCCACTCAGTAGTTGTTACTGGACCAGCAATGTTTCTGGCATGAACTACTCATGAAAACAAATTGTTCTAGCCAACCGAAACATGAGATGATTGGTATCTAGATCATCAGGCAGTGAGAAAAAAGATGAAGCGAGGAAAAACTATAAACTATAGACCAAAAATTATCATTTCTAGAGAAAAGTAAAGACAAAAATGGCAGGTAAATAAATCATGAATTATTAAAACCTGAAACCAGATTAATTCAGTGGCCGTTGGTAAGCAAGAGTCATGGTGCCAGGTAAAGGGGGGCTATACACAATGATTTAGTCTACACTGCCACTCAATTTCAATTCTGCTGACAAGCCTTTCTTTTTGAAAAGTGATCATCTGACAACTGACAGGGGAGGACTGACACCTAGCAAATAATATGACAACAGAAGAAATCTGACAGACTCATCTTATCATCCTCCCCAGTTCTGAATCATTTGCAACTATGGTAAGAATGCCTTCTCTATCCTCACTGAAGTAGCAGGGGATTAAATGTTAAAAAGGACACAAAGTCTTAGGACAGTCTATTAGATGATCTTATTTTAAAAATCTGGACACATAGCTTTTCTTTTGAATTATCTCCTAAGGAGGCAATGATTATGAGATTTAGGACTCCTGATACTACTGCCAAAATCTTTCCCAAAGGAACTGTATGTAATACTTCACACAATGCCGCTGTCACCAAATATTTCACAAACACTAGATATTACCATCTTTATATATGACTACAAATTAAATGTTAAATAGTGTCTCAATAATTTCAATTTACATTTTTAGAGTATTAGCAAAGTTAAACATTCCTCCCTCCCTTTTAAATTTGATTTCCCCTAGAGAGGCAGCAAATATGATTGTAGGAAGTAAGGGATTTGGAGTAAGACAAACGTGAATTCAAATTCCAGCTCCTGGGACTTCCCTCGTGGTCCAGTGGTTAAGAATATGCCTTCCAATGCAGGGGACATGGTTCAATCCCAGGTCGGGGAACTAAGATCCCACATGCCAAGGGACCACACATAGAAAGAAGCCCATGAGCCACAACAAAGAGCCGGCATGCCACGATAAAAGATTCCGCATGCCGCAACGAAGATCCGGTGCTGCAACTAAGACCAGGCGCAGCCAAAATAAATATTAAAAAAAAAAAATTCCCGCTCCTTCTTACTTTAGGGTTTGACTTTTGAGAATTGATTAAACTACTCTTAGCCTTAGTATTATATCATTCTCTTGGAAATGTGGAAATGAACCTCATCATATGACTCTGAGGATTAAAGCAGATGACATTTGTAAGCCTCCTGGCAATAAGCAAGGTGACTCAATGAAAATCAATTCTCTTCTCCCTCAATCTACCTGAATTCATGTCCTCTGTCAATATATCATTTGTAGGTGGTTAAGAGCATGGGTTCTGGAGTCAGACAAAGGTTTAAATTCTGGCTTCATCATATCTATTTATAGTATAATATTAGGCAAGTTACTTAACTTCATTTGCCTCTGCTTCCTAATCTATAAAATGGGGACAGTTACAGCACCTACCTTCAAAGGGCTACTGTCGGAATTAGGTAAGAATAACACAATATGCTTGGCTGATATACAACAGTAAATAAATATTAGATTAGCATTATTTTCCTTTTGTCTTAGTTTACAAAACACAGATTATCTCATCTGAGTCTCACAACTCTATGAATAACACACTCATTCATATAACAAATATTTATGTAATACCTACTATGTGCCAGGCAGATATTCCCATTTTCCGGCAAAGAAAACAAACTCTGAAAGGTTAGTGGATTTGCCTGAAGGACCTGGTAAATGCCAGAGACAAGTTCTAAATCCAGCTCCTCTCAGTCTAAGGCCACCTGCCCTTTCTGGTTGTTCTGTTTTGACGTCTTAAATATTAACTCTTTAACCTGTTAGTCATTTATTTTTTGCCTTTTCTACTTTCAAAAGAATTCTCCTTGTCAGAAAAGATAGCCAAATAATTCTACTTTCTCTTCGTCTGTTAACAATTCATCATCTGTCTCAAACAGTGTCTAAGCCTTCTTCTCCTGACACTCTGAATGTTACAAAAAAGCCCTCACTGTGGTGATTTCTGTGTTGTTTGCAGGCTTCTGTCAGTGTTGGGCTCTAACCTTCCATTTTTAACTGGTATGTCACTGTCTATGACTAAACAACCTTTCTCCTAATTTTAGAACAATCAAGATTTTAGCTATTCTGTATTTTCCATTGGCATTTATCTCATTTATAGAGTCAGAATTTCAATTTCACTCACAGAACAAGTGCTGCCTTTCCTTTGAAGAGCTCAAGCTGTCTTTTATGTCAATTAAGTTTCTGAAGCCTGTTTTCATAAAGTTTAGGGTAAATATATCGATATCCAGAATTCTCTTGTGTATTGTAAGCTCTCTGATGACAAGGTCATTTTTCTTTAAAGGTCGTATTTCTTGTCAAATATACATTACTAACCAGTTCTCCCTGGCTGGTTATAATTAAATTCAAGAAGTAATTTATGTTACTGCTCTTTAAGATTTTTTAAACATAAAACTGTCAGCACATACATCCATTTATTCATCCATTCAGTGAATACGTAGTGGGTGCCTACTCTGAGTCAGGCATTATTCTAGGGATCTGTCAGTGAGAAAACAAAGCTCCTGCGCTTGGGAGCTCACATACACTAGTAGAGGAGATAATTAACAAATGAGTACAGAATACAATGTCAGTGTTGCTATAAAGACAACAGTGATGACAGGAAATGATAGAAAACTGCATCGTATTTTATATAGGATGCTCAGGAAAGATGATTTCTCTCAGGGGGCATTTGGGCCAATAACTGAATGACAAAAAGAGAACAGGCCAAGAGAGGTTCTTGAGAGTGGGGCATGGGGGAAGAATGGTACAGGCACAGGAAAGAGCAAATAAAAGCCCTAGGGCAGAAACAAGCTTGGCATGGTTGAAAGTAGTTAGAAGGACAACAGGGCTGAAGTGGAATGTACAAAAAATAAAAAGGAACATAGGGGGCTTCCCTGGTGGTGCAGTGGTTAAGAATCCGCCTGCCAATGCAGGAGACACGGGTTCGAGCCCTGGTCCAGGAAGATCCCACATGCCGCGGAGCAACTAAGCCCGTGCGCCACAGCTACTGAGCCTGTGTTCTAGGGCCCACGAGCCACAACTACTGAGCCCACGCTCCACAACTACTGAAGCCCGTGTGCCTAGAGCCCGTGCTCCCAACAAGAGAAGCCACCACAATGAGAAGCCTGCACACCACAACGAAGAGTAGACCCCACTCGCCACAACCAGAGAAAAGCTCACGTGCAGCAATGAAGACCCAACGCAGCCAAAAATAAAATAAATAAAATAAGTTAATTAAAAAAAAAAGAAAGGAACATAAAAACAACTGTGTGAGAGGCTCAAAATTTTTCTTTAACACCACAGTTAAATTTTGTCATGATCTTTAAAGATTATTAAGTATTAATCATACTCAAAAATATACTTTCAGCAGAAAATCCGATATAATCACTATCCTATCTTGACTTTTGACAATTTTCTTATTTGCTTTATGAGAGCAATCACCCATACCTTCTTGCAGGCTAGATGATCTGTAGCACAGTTTCACAACAATGACAATTATTTCCTCCCTCCTTTAGATCTCACTCAAATTTACTACCTATGCTTCATGGATTTTCTGAGTGTTTAACTGTTAAACTTTGTTCAATTCACTCCTCATCTCTGCTCTTTCTGATAAATCTGATTCTGGCTGGTTTTTCTGCCTTGTCCCTTCGCTTCTTCTGGGTGTGAAGGACTGCTTGAGAACATCTCAGTATCTGGGGTTAGTCCTGTGACTGCTTAATGGTGTACCTCTGCCTGCCCAAGACTCTCAGAACTGTTAAGCTCCCTGCTACACGATGCTTTCTACAGGGTGCCCCCCTTTCCTTTGGTTGAAGGCCTTTAAGGAGGATACAGCTTTCATAATCAGCCAGACTTCTAATTTGAGTAGATTCTCCAAGTTTTCTGGCACAGAAGACAAAGCAGTGTGAAGTGTTCTTCCAGTCTTCTGGGATGTCTCTGTCCCCACCTCCAATTTCCGCAAGAACTGCTGCCTAATTTGTTTAGGTAACTTCAAAGCAGCTAAGGGCCTAGAAATTTTATCTCATTAATTCACAAGTCCTTTCCAATACCCAGTTCTTGACTCTACCCTAATAATTCTCACAGGTAACTTTTCTTTTCCTAGAAAGTATCTTACAATTTTTTTAAGAAGTCCTATAGTATTCTGAACGGTTACACAGATTGGGCCAATACAAGGATACTTCAGAAGGATTTATTTCCCTTGCTCTATCTATCTATCTATCTATCTATCTATCTATCTATCTATCTATCTATCTATCTATCTATCTATCTATCTATCTATCTATCTATCTATTTATTTATTTATTTATTTATGGCTGCGTTGGGTCTTCGTTTCTGTGCAAGGGCTTTCTCTAGTTGCAGCAAGTGGGGGCCACTCTTCATCGCGGTGCGCGGGCCTCTAATTATCGCGGCCTCTCTTGTTGCGGAGCACAGGCTCCAGACGCGCAGGCTCAGTAATTGTGGCTCACGGGCCTAGCTGCTCCGCGGCATGTGGGATCTTCCCAGACCAGGGCTCGAACCCATGTCCCCTGCATTGGCAGGCAGATTCTCAACCACTGCGCCACCAGGGAAGCCCTATTTTTTTTATACTTATGAAAATCTTCAAACATACAAAAAGCAGAGAATAGTAAGATATACTCCCATTTCCCAACACTCACCTTCAACAATTATTATACAGCCAATCTAGTTGCATCTAAAACTGCCCGCACTCTCCACTCCTTACCAGTAGACCCTTTCATTAAAACAAATCCCAGATAATATATTTCATTTCAAGATGATTCTAATCAGCATAAGATATAATCCTAGACCTGGTAGCCCAGCGTCTTCAAAGCCTTTAAGGAGAGTTCTAACGTTTCCTCTAGGTTACCCCAAAGGACCAGAGTGCATGACACAACATTTTTCAGGTACTACATTAATTTACCCAAAAATATTTTTCTCCCATGTCTGTTACAGCCAAACTGTACAGCTAAGTACAATCATTATTCGCAGATTTCTAGTCCCTTTTGTCAGAGCAGACCATTACCCTACATAAATTTATTTAGTATAATTTAAGAGCACACAGAATGGCCTAACACAGTGTTAATTATTCAGCAACCTTAAAAAAAAAAAAACCTTGAAAGAATAGGATATTATATGTAGATCTAAAATCCCACACTTAATTATATTCCAACACTGAAATGGTAGGCCCTTTGATAAGATGTTGAAACAACCATATACAGACTACAGAGAAAACTATAGGCTAAAATTCTTCAAGTTATTTATGCCAGAAAACATTTCACATTTTTTTAAAAATGCAATTTAGGTGATGAACACACCAAATTTGAATATAAAAATCAGTTATTCGTCATAAATATCTTCCATTACTTAAAAACATAACAATTAAATGAGAAGCACTTCCTTTTTAATGTCTGTCAAAAAGTTCTTGGGGACCACTTACAGCTCTGACTCGAAGAAGATGTGAGATGACAGACTGTAGTTCATCACTGTAGTGTTTTAGTTCTGTAAATCTCCTGAAACAGGAAACAAAACATCATTTTTCTCATGAAAAGTCAAAAACTGAAAGACAAAACAGCAGTTCCTGAGAATAATAAAACTGATTCTATTTAACTATTTGCTAGCCTTAAACATTTACACACCGATGCAAACTCAGAAAGTTCTAAAACAAAATAACCATATTTTCTCTAGATATTTTTAAAGCCAAGAAAAGGTGTCATACTTCATAATTTACACTGTGGAACTGAGATAGAGATAATATTTGTTGGTTTGAAAACAAAAAAAACAGGAAAAAATTTATGGTGCTAAAAAAATCTTATGGTGCAACCATAAACTCATTGTCTCTAACCTTAATCTTCATGCTGCTCAGTAATCTTTGTTTCTATAATCTGATATCTGCCATTCTCCATAAGACCTGAAACTTCTATTACCACCGTTCTTCCAGCAATGTAACACCTGACCTCACCCTCCTCAAAAATTTGTTTCCCTGACATCAGTGTTAATTTCTCATGATTTTCCTTTTACTCTCTGGCCATTCCTAAAGTCTCCTTTGCAGGACTCACTCCCTTCACTCATCTCTTATACCGCCAACTTTAGTGTGCAAAGGATTCCTGAAGTGTTTGCTAAGAACACTACTGAGGGCCTCTCAGTAAAAGAGGACATAAGTAACCACCACAACTGTACACAGAGGCCCTACTGGGACTCAGGAATCTGAATTTATAACAAACTCACTCACAGGATTCAGATGCTGGCAATCCTCAGATTACACTTTGGAAAACGTCCTTCAAGCACTGGCTTCTTTAGGATTCAGCCCTAGGTCCTCACCCCTCTTACAACCAATCTTTCAATCTACACACTCTATGTGACTTATTCACAAAGCTTCACAATTATGATCTACATGCTCCTGAACTCCAAATATATAACTCCAGCCCAAATCTCTCCTAAAAGCCATATCTATGAAGCCAACTAACTAGCAGACATTTGTACTTGTTTACATATCCAAAGCTCAACTTATCTTCCCCTATCCCATCAAATCTCTCTCCTCTATTCCTTAGCAGTTTAAACAATGAAACCTAGGTGCCACCTGTATTTCCTTCTCCTCTCTTTCATCCCATACATTCTACCAATCACTCAGTCTACCTCCTAAATATTAGCCAAATATGGCCACAAAAAAGTAGAGACTCAAGGTCCTCCTCCTCACTGCTTTTAACAGTCTAGTTTGAATAAAAATAAACATGCATGAAGAGGTATCATTTGAAACCTCTGAAACAATCTTTCTGGTTTTCTAGATTTTAAGAAAGAACAGAATGAAAGTATTTTAGTGATATAAACTATTTCAGTAATGGTATGAATAATAATTAATCTTTTGGGCCAGATAGACCTAGAATAGAGATTCTGTATATTAAAAATCTGTTACAACAATGACTGATATAGATAATTCTCTTATCTAAAACTTAAGGCAAATGAATTCTATTACTAATTATACATTAATTATATACTTGAACAAGAACTTAGGAGCAAAAAACTGCCTTGTTTATGTTATTGGTCATATCACATTTAAAATTCTATATATAATATGGATATTAAATAAAATTTAGCAATGTAGAAAAGCTGGTAGGTCAGAAAAGGGAAGACAAACATTCAGTTGACAAAATATTTTTCATTAAATTAAAAAACATTCAACTGACAAAACAATAATATTAAATATTAATTTAAAAACTGTCTCATCTACATGCTCCTCTAATGAATGTACATTCACCAATGTCATAAACTTTGCTGCTTAGGTTTTCCAAAGCTTTTTTTGGAGGGTGACATAATTTAGTTCTTAACCTAGAGAACATCTCATATACCATGGATGTCATTATAACCCTTATAAAAACCTCAGTGGAACCTTAAATGCATATTACAAAGCAAAAGCCTTTCTGAAAATGCTCCGTATTGTATGATACAACATTCTGGAAAAGGCAAAACTATGGGAACAGCAAAAAGATCAGCGGTTGCCAGGGCTATGGGGAGGGAAGGATAAATAGGCAGAGCAAAGAGGATTTTTAGGGCAGTGAAAATACTTTTTATGATACTATAATGACACGTACATGTCATTATACATTAGTCAAAACCCATATAACATATAACACCAAGAGTAAACCCTAATGTAAACTATGGACTTTGAGAGGGTAACAATGAGCCAATGTAGGTTCATCAATCATAACAAATGTACCACTTTGGTAAGGGATGATGGGGGCGGCTCTGTGCCTCTAGGGGCAGCTGTGTAAGTGTAGGGGCAGAGGGTACCTGGGAGCTCTGTACTTTCCACTTAATTTTGCTGGGAACCTAAAACTACTCTAAGAAATAAAGTCTATCAAAAAAATAAAATAAAAACCTCAATGGTTACCATCACAATTTCTTAATTATGAAACTTTAAAATATTTATTTATATTCAAAATGTATACTAAAAACCAGAGGCATAATGTTAATGTGTTATGGTTTGTAAAGTCCAGCACAATAGGCTATCAGACCATGCAAACTTGGCCTTTGTCTGCTAAGAATTTACACTATGTAGAAGTTAATGCTGAAGGCCTGACTAGAGAAATCCTAACAGACCTCATAAACTTGGTCACCAAATATGGAAAAGCCTCATCTACCTAAGCACATTTCTACCTGGAAAGTATAGCTGAAGCAAGCTTCAGGTAAAGGTCCATATAATGAAGAGCCTGAATTATCCACCAAATTCAGAGAATGAACAAAACCAAATCTTAAATACCTAGATCCCACCCTAAGGAAAGTTATTTCTGAATACACCAGCTTTCCTTAATATAGAAATGCTCTCACAAACACCAAAGTGACACTGATGAAGTCAGGTAATTGTCATATAAATACATCTCCACGAAATTATTATACTAGTATGCAACTGTCTATCAAGTTTTTTTGCTATTCAAAGTAGTTTATTATTAAAATAAATAATATATTATCTTGAGTTTTGTACATATCTGACAAGCAAAGTCTAATAAGAAAAACTATTTTATATGAAATTAAAATTACTTTTCTCATTTTTCTGATACCTTAAACACTTAATAAATCCTTCTAGCAAAAAGCAGTGGTTTAATTTTCTAAAACTTCAGTTACTTACAACCTTAATCCCAATTAAATTACCAAATTTCAAAATCAGTTTTAGACTGTAAAAGGATTTCACTAACGTGAATTACTATTTAAAATACTTAGCAAATAAAGTGCATACATTCAGAAATGAAAAATTAAATAGATTGATAGGCACCATTCAAAACAACATTGTAACTGTTATTAAAACAAAACCTTACTTGTCTGGGTTTTTCACTCTAAATGTTGCATTAAGCGCTTTTAACCTGGAGTCTGCCTGGAAAAAATAATTTATTCACTTAATACAATTACATTTCAGGGTATAAATCCAAACAGTTTTATTTTCCCTTTAGAATTAAGATGCTCAAGTACAGTTTTCTTCGTATCATTTGTGTCAAACACATTAAACATACCCCAAAAAACAGCTTAGTAGTTATTTTTTAAAACACTACAAAAATATTTATAAATTAAACTGAACACATGGTATTCAGTAATACCAAAGTAAAACAACTGTAAACACCAACACACTAGCAAGCATATAGCTCTGCATTATTATAACAGAATAGGTCGTGTGAAAAAAGTAGTTTACTTTTTCTCTAAATCAAGAAAAACAATGATCTGTATATATAAACTAAATACAACTACTGCTTTGAAGCCTGTGCATTACTGAGGGTCGTTCTCAGGTGGAATGTAAACCAAATGTACATTGGTTTTTCTCATTTTCATAATCAGTATTTTAGAAAATAAAGAAATATGGAAATGCCTGTACTAAATTAAAACTAGCTAGATGAGGACTTCCCTGGTGGTACAGTTTTGATCCCTGGTCAGGGAACTAAGATCCCACATGCCTTGAGGTGCGGCCAAAAAAAAAACCAAGCTAGATGACATCAAATTAATTCCTTTCTAGCTGGCAGGAAATGTTACAACTTTTTAACTACCTTTACTTATTTCTAGATATTTCAACACAACTATTTAACTACCTTTACTTATTTCTACCCTAACTTATTTCAAAGGAGAGACAGAAGGATCAACATGAAATAATTTCATTGTATAAATTTATACTTAATATAGCCAAATCCTGTCCTCTTATCATATGTTCTCATTAAAATAAAAAAATTAAAAATAAATAAATGTGTGTGTATATATATATATATATAATTTTTTTTTTCTGACCAAGGCACAAAAATGATACAGTTCATAAAAGGTAGCTCAATCAGTAATCAATTTCATAATGTGGTTTGGTTTTGAAAATCCCAATCAGCTTGAATATTTTATATTATTCCAACTTATAAGCCCTAATTACAAATACTCCCATAATAAACAAACAAAAGCAAAACTACTAGGGCTCCCCAGATTACATGGCTAAAGAAATAAAAACAAATGCAACAAATACACCACTCCATAAACCCAGCCTCCTAAGCCTTCAGATCAAAAGCAATTCAAAGAGCTATCAAGAATATCTAAAGCTTAATTTGTCATTGAATTCAGGGGATTCTCTTATTTCTAAAATGGGTATTTTATCAATTCTTGACCTTTCTTACAACTCAAGGGCAAAGGAGCTAACGCATGTGAAAGTCCTTACAATTAAAGCAACTATGAATTTAAGGCATATAATATTACTCCCTTATGTTCTTTAAGTGAATTCAAATCACTAAACATCAACGTGTTAATGACTTCATAGTCACATGCAAATGAGATTCTTTAAATAAGGATGAAATTACATAAAAACCATCAGTAAAAAAGAAAATTTTCATGTGTATCTTTTTCTGAATCTCATACTTAATACTACCAATTTATTTTTTACTTTTAATATTACCATTTTACCACTATAGAAGGCATATAAAATGTAAACCATCACCATCCTAACCTTTGTTTACCACGCATTCTGTCAGGTCAGTCCATCACAACACCCCACTCAATCTGCTCATCATTTTACAATATTCCATAATAAGAGAAATTGCCTAAAATGTCATCAAATCAGAAACTTCTCCCCAAAGCTAGATCTCTAAACACCTACCTAGGCTGTTCCAAATCTGACAGGCTACCATTCATCCATCTTATCAGGTTCCCCACTAAATATCTAAAGAAGCCCTTACATAATTGTTTCATACCACCCTACTTTATCTCCTTTAATACAGCACTATCTGAAATCTCCTGAGTTGTTTTCTTGTTTCCTAGCTGTCCACTAGAATATAAGAGCCACAAGAAAAGCACAATGTGAATGGGGCTCCTAGAGTTGCACAATGGCTGCCATGGCAATACTTTAATCTTCTTTGTTCATGCCTGTATCCCCAGTGCCTCCCAATGCCTGGCACAAGAAAAACATGCGATAAGTATTGGCTGAATGAAAAAAATAACCCCGACTATTCTACAGCCCCAACTTAACTTCCTTTCCCATGTTCTTTAATCCCCACCTTTCCTTCCCTTTCCAATTACTATTACATACTTTACTTTCCTTGTCCTAGACCTTGCCTTTCCTTTATTTCATTTTCAGGTTCTTATCTTCCCCCAAACCTTGCCTAGTAAACCATTACCAGCTTGCCCTCTCTCTAACATTCTTCCTTTACCTGCTAGGTTGACTCCACTGCAGGTTTCTCACTATTCAGGTCTCAGTTCAAATGTTCTCTCTTCAACCATGTGATGCAGTTTGCCCAGGACAGTTCTGGCTTACACCTGTTGTCCCTAATCTAATTATTAGCAGACCCCCTTTTTATTCTCAAAAGTGTCCCCATTTGAACAATAAATTTCATTGTCACCTATCTCAAAAAAACCCCTAGAAAAAAATTCCTGCTGTCATACTCTCTCACAGTAATGACTGTTTTACTTTATATCACCTATAACTTTCAAAGTATCTTAAATAAATGTTAACTTAAAGTCTCCAACTACTACAACACAAGCTCCATAAGAACATGGAGATAATGAATGTTTCCAGCTTATTTGCTGTTGTATCCACAGCACCTAGAAGAGTACCTGACAGTCTGTAGGCACCCAGCATTTGGAATCTCCAGGATTAGCAGAGATCCTAAAGGCCCAGATCTTCTCTGACAGTCCCTGCTCCAAGCAACAGACGGGGTTCTGGATTCTTCTGAGTCAGACTAAATTCATTTAAGGTTTGGGCATATGGATGACACTTTCATGTAAGTAACTTACTGAGAGAACTGAGTTAAAATGATAGTACTTTAAACTAAAGTATTGGGTGGGGGACTTCCCTGGTGGCACAGTGGTTAAGAATCCGCCTGCCAATGCAGGAGACATGGGTTCAAGCCCTGGTCCGGGAAGATCCCACATGCCACAGAGCAACTAAGCCTGTGCGCCACAACTACTGAGCCTGCGCTCTAGCGCCCGCGAGCCACAACTACTGAGCCCGTGAGCCACAACTACTGAAGCCTGCATGCCTAGAGCCCGTGCTGTGCAACAAAGAAAAGCCACCACAATGAGAAGCCCTCACACTGCAACAAAGAGTAGCCCCTGCTCGCCGCAATTAGAGGAAGCCTGCGCACAGCAACAAAGACCCAACGCAGCCAAAAATAAAATTAATTAATTAATTTTAAAAAAAAGAGTGAACTGAAAACAAATACCATATGATTTTTTAAAATAAATAAATAAATAAAAAATAAAGTATTGGGTGGGCCAAAAGTTTCGTTCGGTTTTTTCCGTAAGATGGCTCTAGTAGCACTCAGCTGTCTTTAACTTCATTCGAAACAATTTTGTTAGATTGTATGTGATGGCTGTCATATCAGCGTGCGTTTAAAAAAAGACTTCACAAAATTGGTGAATTTTTGTGTAGCAATTTTAATATTGAAGATGGAAGAAAAAAAGCATTTTCGGCATATTATGCTTTATTATTTCAAGAAAGGTAAAAACGCAACTGAAACGCACAGAAAGATTTGCGCAGTGTATGGAGAAGGTGCTGTGACTAATCGAACGTGTCAAAAGTGGTTTGCGAAATTTCGTGCTGGAGATTTCTTGCTGGACAGTGCTCCATGGTCCGGTAGACCAGTTCAAGTTGACAGCGATCAAATTGAAACAATAATTGAGAACAATCAACATTATACCACCATTAAGTCACTTTCTCTAGTTCCTCATCTAAAAAACTGGAATAATGCTAAACTAACCTCAAAGGTACTGAGGCAACTGTCAGCAAAAAAACATGACCGTGTATTAGAGTACAGTGCTTAAGCACATAGTAAACATTTAATGTTAATGATATTCAGATAAGATACTGCTTTAGGTTCTAACTTTATTTTCTTTTTTTTTTTTTTTACCAATTTTGATAATCTTCTAAAATTATCTTCCCTAAAAATATTCTTATCTGTCATCTTACAGCAATGGTTCTTAAGTTTTAGGCTCGTGGGAATCAATATGTCTGGAATGAACTCTAGGATTCAGTATTTTGAACAAACAATCCCAGCAAATTGAGACTCATGAAGCCAACTGACCACACTTTAAGAAACACCGAATTAAAAAAAATTTTTTTAATCAAAAAACTAGTTCCACGCTAAAAAAAAGAAGAAAGAAACGCTGAATTACGAGTACTCAGCCAGCAATTCAACCTTTTCTTGAAGCCTCAAGGTAACCACTATAAACAACTAATACTGAATCCACCTGTGACACAATGAAGCCCTAGGGGTTACATAGGTGTGTGGGGATTTGGCCCCATGCCAGAGGCCTCCATACTGCAGTGTCTGACTCTCAGATCACTGTTATCCTTTACTAGCAGGCTCAGCTGTCAATTTCACTATTGTAACAGTGTGCCTGTCTCTGGCAGTATTCACTTTTAGACCTCTTAAATTTTCTTCTAATATGTTGTAGCCTAGAAAACAGATAGCCGAGTTTGTTTTAATAACTATAATAAAATTAAGTGGGTACTATCTGAAAGGACCAAAGTATATCTGTAAGTACTACAGTAAGTTATGTTACATCCATTTGAACATCTCAGAAGTCAGTTCTAAATCCCCCCTTTCAACTGTGATTGGGTCAGTTGTAACTGCCAAATACATGACCTCCAGATAAGTGAAGTGTGTGTCTTTCTCTATCTCTCGGACAACCTCACATACGTTTGTATGTATGCATGCACGTACATGTGTGTATGTGTAGTCCTAAAAGGTCCCATTTCACTTCCCTGGTGGCGCCGTGGTTAAGACTCCACGCTCCCAACGCAGGGGGCACAGGTTTATTCCCTGGTCAGGGAACTAGATCCCACGTGCATGCCACAACTAAGAGTTCACATGCCACAACTAAGGGGCTGGCGAGCCACAACTGAGAAGCCCGTGAGACACAACTAAGGAGCCGGTGAGCTGCAACTAAGGAGCCCATGGGCCACAACTAAGGAGCCCATGTGCCGCAACTAAGACCCAGCACAACCAAATAAATAAATAAATAAATATATTTTTTAAAAACCCTGCTTCATTTAAAAAAAAGTCCCATTTCCTTGCATGGGTCTCCAAATTCTCCCCATACATTTTATGTCTGGTCCATTTCATTTAAATTCTGACTTTTCAAATTATTGTGTACAGAGTATTACCTTTCAAAGATTTTATGAAAGTGAAACTAAGATTTCACCATAAGGCTACCCAAATACAAAACATTGTATCTAAACACTTAAATAGCACCTACACACAAGATTCAAAGCACTCTGTAAAAAGCATAGTCTATATGGATGGAGAAATTTAGAAGTTTTCTCAAGGCCACCCAAGTTATGGCCAAAAACTGAGTTAAGGACAAACAACTGATAACTAGTTACTAAACTAATGACTAAATCAATGACTAAAAATTTTTAAATTTTCTTTTTATATAAAGAGACAACACTAAAAAGAATATATTTTAGTTTGCTCTTTTCTTATTACTAGCTCCTAAGAAATCCTGGACTAGTTCTCAGAAAATTCTATCAAAATATAAATAATTTTTTAAAGTTCAGAGTTATTTCAAACCATCTCTAAACCAAAATCCCAGTATTCTCTCTGAGCACCATAATGAATTATAGCCAAGAAAATACTAATTTTTTCATGTTATCTGCCAACAATATGTTTATAAGTTAAAATTGGTTTATGACAGAATTAGATACTTGATTATATTTTCTGTGCAGACAAAAATTTTTCTCTTCCTTGTCTTTTTATGTTAAAATTAAAATACCTATATACCAATGCATAAATCTCTAGGGGGTGTTCTTAAAATTACTGTAAAGACATTTTGTTCTTGTTGCCTAGACCTACTGAATTTTGTTACTGCATTATCATGTGAATTGTTTATCAATTTATATATTATATCAATTTATATTACTTTTTCTTCTTACCTATTTAGTTTACACAAGAGATGAAAACTTTTAAAAATTTGCAAGCACCAGTGTTAAATTACTTTTGGCAACAAGAGGGAGAGTAGACTGGAGTTAGGGTGGCCATCTTATGACCAACATGCTCTTTAATTTTTAGATAACAGTTCCATTCCCAGACACTAATTCTAATGACCGAATATGAAAAGCTGTCAAAATCTAATTAGGCCTGTATTACTAACAGAGCTAATACAAAATGAATCCTACGCCCACTCAAAACTGGCCATGTCCCAGTAGACAGAAGAAGCATGTCTACTACTTAATAGAGTGAGCAATTATGGGGGCACCATTGATAGTGGTGGTGATAAGGACAGAGGGAAGAAAAAAATATACAATGTATAATATGACTAAACTGTGGGAAAAATCTATAGCCTGTATCTAAATTACTGCTTCAAAATCTTCTTTCCCAATAGAATTAAACTCATAAATATGCCCATTATAGTCTCACTATTAACAAAAATTACACCAATCAAAAATAAACTGCATTGTTTCTTTAAAAACTCTACCAATGATATTAGATGCAAAACCAATTTCCAACATTCGCTCATTCAATAAACAGCAAGAACCCATTAAGTGCATGGCACTGTGCTAGAAACTGTAAAGGAACATAACAAATTATTTCATACAATTATCCTTACCTTCAGCTGAAATCCGGTTTCATTCACAGTCTCCTTCCAGTTACCTTCCTAAAAATTAAAGTTATTTTTAAATATCATTGCAAAATAGCCCGTAAGGAATAGTCCAAATTAAATACCTATCGTTCTGTTCTTCTTTCAGGGGAGATGGGAGAGAAAGGTTAAAAAAGAATTCCTTTCACTGTAAAATTAAACATACAATCCAGATTCCAAAAGATTACCAAAGATGGACCCAAGATTTTATAGACCTGGGCTTCAAAACACTAAAGGCTAACTCTGATACCATTTAAGTGATACCAAAAAGTACCATCTTTAGTATCTTTAAGTATAAAAATGTTAGCCAAAAGAATGATGTAATTTACTTTGGAAATTCAAAACAGAACAAACCATGAAATGCATATAAATTAACAAAGCTGCTCCAAAAGGATCCTTAAGAATAAGCATTCCACAATTTAAAATTTTAAAAATCCCAAGTCAAATGAATTTTTTTAAAAGACTAAATAAAAGAAAAATACCTGTGTTAAAAACAAATAGAAGATTTTGTCTCTACAAAGGATGGGATGTGAAGCAACTCTCAAGAGGAAGTTTTCTAAACCAATTCGACGTCTTTCCACAAAATCCGGGTCCATGTTGTCAGCAGAGAGTTTATGCCAAACAAATTCTGCCTAGATAAACAAAACAACCATGAAGAATAGTCTCAATGCTAAATACTTCTGAACTATACTGCCATTTCACTTCTTACCCTTTTTTCTGGTAAAGGTGGCACAACAATATGCGGATAGTAAACTAAAAGGTAGTTTCTCAACAACTCAAATTCACTATACCGCCTCCATAGTGAGTCTGTTAGGACACTCTGACCATCAATATGTTCAACTGACCTGAAAAAGACAGAATAAGATTTCTAGTGTTTTTTAAAAATACAAATGCATGCACACGACCTCCTTTAAAACTGATAACTCCATTTACTGAATGCTTATGAACCAGACACTGAGTAGAGAATTTTTCATGTATTATTTAATCCCTACAACAAACCTGGTGAAGCAGGGATTACTGTCCCCATTTCACAGATGAGGAAGCAGCTGCACAGTATATGCTCTTCCTACAATCACAAAGATCTGTGGGTAGAGCACTCAGATCCATCTGATTCCCAAGCCTTCACTCCTAACCACTTTCTTCTGTTATAGAAAACCTATTTGAACTCAAGAGAAATAGTCATATTAGGAACATTCTAAAAGCCTCAATACAAAATAATTCGGTTAATGTATAACAGCTGGCTTTCCAATACAGTAAAGTCTGGCTTAGCCCGTGTTTCATTAAAGAAAAAGTATTTTTCACTGCCACAATGAGAGAACACCTCCTGCCACGATGAGGGAATAACATTCATGCCAAAGACGATGACACCAAAAAAACCCTCGATTCAACGTTATAAATGAATCAGATGCATCCAAGTACCAGAAGAAATCCACAAAAGCAAAATGTCAATTAACTCTGAAACAGTGGGGAGAAGGGATGTAAAAATTCAATTCTAGTCTTATCTTTAATATAAAGAGCTGCAGGCAATGCCATGTCTCATCCATATAAAAGTTCAAGTTGGGGGAAAGCTGGGTAAAATCATATAAAGAATATTTGAAATTATTTTGACTATTTACAATTTCTGCTAGCATAATCACTGTTAGAAAACATTAGTCTTCTAAACCTTATCAGAACCTTCCCATTTTCTAATTGTTTGCTTGAAAATAACCTACAGGCCCTCCAAGAAACACGCATATAACCAAAGTGTGCATCTGTACGTTATGGCATAAAGGCACAGAGGCTAAATCAGTCTTAGAATAAAGTAAAGTCTTGAGAAGATATATACACTGTGTCATGCTCAACACAAGCATTTTAATAATAAATAAATAAAATAATTTATTATTATTTATTATAATAAAAAATAATTTTTATATTAAGTTTGCCACTAAATTTATTCATTGCATTATATATTAGAAAAGGAAACATAATAGAAAGGAAACAGAAAAGGAAGCATAATATGGAATTCAAAATGTACAAACAGCTCCCATGGCAAAGATATAGGATTATTAAATCATAATTCATTTTAAAGACTTGACCTAACCATTTGCTATGACTAATACTATTCTAATTCAGATTTTCAACTTCAGCTGAAAAAATATCTTGGGTTAATATCAAGTTTCAAATTATTTAAAATCATGACCAACAGAACCCACATCTTGCTAATAAGTAGATAAATATAGCCTATAAGCAGTACACCTAAAGGCTGTTAGAAGATCTTTTACACGTTGATTTTGTTTTGTTTTGTTTTAAAGGCCATGAAAGGCAGGGTCTAACAACTGAAAACCACCTAAAAGCATAGAGAAGACTTTCTTTGGACCACAAAACTACCCCATTTATCCAATCATTTAACAAATACTTAATAGCACATAATTGGTTTTACATGCAACATTTAATTTAACCCTCACAATAAAGTAGATAGGATCATCAGCCCTGTTTTACAAATTAGAGGAATTAAGTGAAGACATCATATAGCCTCTCAAGACAACGAGGCGTTCTTACCTATTACTACATACAGTATACTTTATTTTAAAAGGGTTCATACTCTATGAACAGGAAAGCATAAAAACCTCTGGAGAAATTAAAATCAATGACTTTAGCCTTATTCATTCTTAGCCTATTAAACTATAACACTATAGGCAATTGCTAAATGGACTTTCTACTTGTGTCCAAAGAGTAGGTAGATAAGCTATATGTTAAAGTTCAACTTTTAGTCAGTATCAAGGCTCAATAATACTCATATTGCCCAAGACTATCTGAATAATACTGAATTACAGCAAGAATCCTACATGATTAAATTAATAAATTCCAGGGTTCTGTGGTTGTTGAAGGAAAGTTAGCCTTAGGGGTACAGTACTTTCAAAATAATCTATCCAAAAGCAGTATTTCTCAAAATGGATATGTACATGATGTGGGGTAGGCAAGAATTTAAGAGAGGGAAAACACAAATCATAAAAGAAAAAAGACAGATAAATTTAACTATCTTAAAATGTAAAGCGGGCTTCCCTGGTGGCACAGTGGTTGAGAATCTGCCTGCCAATGCAGGGGACACGGGTTCAAGCCCTGGTCTGGGAAGATCCCACATGCCGCGGAGCAACTGGGCCTGTGAGCCACAACTACTGAGCCTGCGCGTCTGGAGCCTGTGCTCCGCAAGAAGAGAGGCCGCGACAGTGAGGGGCCCGCGCACTGCAATGAAGAGTGGCCCCCGCTCGCCGCAACTAGAGAAAGCCCTCGCACAGAAACGAAGACCCAACACAGCCAAAAATAAATAAATAAACTAATTAATTTTTTTAAAAAAAGGAAAATTAAAAAAAAATATGTAAAGCCTTTATACTTGATAAAACTATGGTCCATGGTCCATCTGCTTCAAAAACACCTGGAATTTTGCTTAAAATGTGTCAATTCCTGGACCCCACCCAAAACTCTGCAGCTTAACAAAATTTCCAAGTGATTCTTATACATTTTAAAGTTTGAGAATCACTGTTTTAAAATAAATGAAATACAATTGTGAAAGTCAACTCAATAATCCTTTTGTGCACCACACATTTACTGATGATCCACTTAAATATTTATCCAGAGTCTAGCTATATTACTCGTGTATGGTCACTTCTAACTCCAAGTTTCAAATTATAATACTCTATTCATTTCAAAGTCAAGAGTAAACTATAAATCATTCCAGATTATTCAAATCAAGAGTCTCTTCCAGCAGTAAAACTAATCAACAGCTAATTTCATTGTTCAATTGGGTGAAGAAATAGGCACATACTAAAAATGTCCTTTTTCGGCGAGCCACAACTAAGGAGCCCACGAGCCACAACTAAGGAGCCTGCTTCCTGCAACTAAGGAGCCTGCCTGCCGCAACTAAGAGACCCAGGGCAACCAAATAAATAAATAAAATAGAATAAAATAAAACTATCCTTTTCAGTTTTAAATTTAAGAATTTACTTAGAAAGCTAGAGCCACGAATTTCTAAAGTATGATTTATTTATTTATTTAGGCTGCACTGGGTCTTAGTTGCGGCATGCAGGCTCTTTAGTTGCGGCATGCAGAATCTTTAGTTGTGGCATGCGAACTCTTAGTTGCAGCATGACTGTGGGATCTAGTTCTCTGACCAGGGATCACACCTGGGGCCCCTGCATTGGGACCTCAGAGTGTTAGCCACTAGACCACCAGGGCAGTCCCCTAAAGTATGATTTTTTAAAGTGGGTAATTTAACTTAAAAAAAAAAAAAAAAACTCTCTCATGGGACCATAATTTTTTTTAATTGCCTTAAAAAATCTCTCTGATACATACATGTATATATGCATGTCCCAAAACAACCTATTTTTTAAAAGACCCACCTTAGCTCTTTTCCCAAAATTCCTATCGTACACAAATTTTCTCTTCTTTTTGGAAGATTCTTTGTTTTTTCTTTTTTTTTTTTTTAAAACAAGGTTGAGAGAGTGTTCGTTTCTTTTTCTTTTTTATTTATTTATTTATTTTTCAGTTGCCTCTAAGTGTGCGAAAGGAAATTGTGAAACTCCACTTTAGTATGGTAAATGTTAAAAACTATTCTATTATCAGCTATTTGACTGAAAAATGTGTATTTTTCTAATTCGTGTTGATGTAACATTAGTCCTAATTGAAGAACTAGTATTTAAACTTACTATTTATAAAGATAAAACATCAAAAAGCTTATTTATTTTAAAATTTTTTATTTAAAAGAATATTCAGTTTTAATTATTTTTACCCCTGAGATTATGGGTAAAGAAATCATTAACAAATTTATGTTTGTCTCCTTTCCCTCTTTAATTTTAAAGGTATTTAAAGTGATAAAACTAAATTGTTTGGCTAGTATATACATTTTGAATACATTTTTTTCTCATAGTTTAGTATATTGACTTTGTACTGTGAATTTTTTGTTTTTCTTATTTCTTGGATAATCTCAGGATTTGTATGGGGGAAAAAACCCTTAACTTTATTTATGAGGCAAATTTCCATACAAAACTCTGTCTCCATTACACACACATATGCTCACATACACACATTCCTTCTTTAAAAAACAATTTCTTGGTAGTTTTTTTTTCCCCATTAAATTCTCCATAAGGAACTAAGTACTTAGACCTTTATGCACAGAACATAATTGTGATGTTAAAAACAGAAAATAAGATAAGACTTTATTAAGTCAGTGATTATCATCAATATGAATTTAAGGGTTGGTTTCAATTTTGAGATTTTGTGATTTACATAGGTAATTCTGTTACCCATCCAAGTAAATCTCTGGTGGTTCAAATTAAACTTCTGAAAGAACAGATTTATTCTTTTATTTGAAAAGCCTTCTGGGTTGATAATACATTAGATCAGGAGTCAGAAACATTTTCTGGAAAATGTTTTCGAGTTTGTGGGCCAGATGCCCTCTGTGGTAACTACTCAACTCTGCCATTTCAGTATGAAAACAGCTACAGGCAATACTTAAATGATGGACATGGATGGGTTGGGTTTTTAGTTTGACCCATACATTAGACAGTAGTTTTCTTACCTTAAGGTGCTGATGTCATTACCTATGAGATATTTGTCACTGGAGTTATGAGTTGTGCCTGACACTTAAACCCTTGATTGCATTATGAAATCAGTATTTCAGTTGGGAAGATATTTTAATGTCTAATTATGTTTGTAATTTGAAAAAAATGGTGGCCAGTTTTCAAGTTCATTAGTAAAATTGGATTTGGCTTGGCAAGTATAACAGTAATCCTAATTTATGAAAACAATTGATATTAGAGCATTTCTTATTCATTGCCTTATAGTGAAATTTGCAGTTTAAACTTTTTTGTCATAAAGGAGGATCTATAAGGAAATTCTCTATAGATATGCAGTTATTTATTTCATGGGATTAATATGTCACAGAAATCATGGTAGCAAATCACATTGCTATTTTAATGCCCTGTTTTTATAAATTTTAAAAATCTCATATTCTGAAAAGGCTTCTTTCATTTAGTTCACGTTAGTTTGGGTATTAGGTTGTCATAGCTAAACTATTATTTTATCCCTTGTTTAATGTTACATTTTAACTTTGTTAACATCTGTCTCTTGTTCATCTACAATGAGTTAATTTTATGGAAGATGTAACTTCTTACTGTATAAAGGATAATTTTATCTTTGGGCATTCATTGTGTTAGAGAATCAAGTCAGACAACTAAATTATCCTACTATTATATCCTTAAAACTACTCTTGGAAAAAGAAACTTAATCAGTGTATTTACCTTACAAGGTGGAAAGACTTGTTCACACCTGTGTTTAATGTGACTCATGTAAAGATGATGTTGTGAAGAATTTGTATTTTATAAATCTTAAAAGAGATATGATTAAAGGTCTTTATTTTTTTCTTGACTTTTCCTCCTGAACACTTACGTCTTAGCAAGTGATCAACATGATGGCTTCAAAGCCTAATTGTTGGTAAATGATTGAGGCACAGATAAAAATATGAATATCCACTGTTTACCACCATGTTTTTTGAAATAGAAGTGACCATGTATACTATCTTGCTTGAAGAAGTCTTTGACAAAAAGCAATATCTGTCATTGTAAATTTTCTTGTTCTAAAGAAAGCAGTTATATTCTACAGATGTAAATTATGTAAATAAAAGTTATTTTATATTAAAAAAAAAAAACCAAGGTTGAGAGAGTGTTCGTTTCTTTTTCTTTCTTTCTTTCTTTATTTTTGGCTGTGTTGGGTCTTTCGTTTCTGTGCGAGGGCCCTCTCTAGCTGCGGCGAGCGGGGGCCACTCCTCATCACGGTGCGCGGGCCTCTCACTATCGCGGCGGGCCTCTCACTATCGCGGCCTCTCCTGTTGCGGAGCACAGGCTCCAGACGCGCAGGCTCAGTAATTGTGGCTCACAGGCCCAGTCGCTCCGCGGCATGTGGGATCCTCCCAGACCAGGGCTCGAACCCGCGTCCCCTGTACTGGCAGGCAGACTCCCAACCACTGCGCCACCAGGGAAGCCCCTTTTTTTCTTTTCTTGTTTTGTTTTCTTTGCTTGTTGTATGTGTATGTATGTGTGTGTGTAAGAAGGAAGACTATACTTAAAGAAAGGATTTTCAGAATTATTTGTAGACTAAATAACCTTCACCATGATTTTAACTTTCATTTTGGGTAGAACCACAGACCTGGAGAAAACCCTGAAAATGGCACAGGGTTCAGCCCTAAGGCTAGTTTGGTGATGGTGTGGTAAAGCCAATGAAAATAACTAAAAAAATTTTTTAATGTATTCACATTAAAACATGGTTGTAACACTTTATCAACTAGGTCTGGCAGTTCTATTATTTTATTTTAGAAGCTATCAGAAAGTTCTCTCATATCTACTTGTTTTATTTATTTATTTATTTTTTCCTGCCGTGCCACACAGCATGCAGGATCTTAGTTCCCTGACCAGGGTTCGAACCCATGCCCCCCTGCACCGGAAGCACGGAGTCTTAACCACTGGACTGCCAGGGGAGTCCCTCTACTTGTTTGTTTGATTGATTGATTGATTGATTGATTGAAATAGATTTATTTATTTATTTATTTTTGGCTGCGTTGGGTCTTCATTGCTGCACACAGGCTTTCTTTAGTTGTGGCGAGCGGGGACTACTCTTCATTGAGGTGCACAGGCTTCTCATTGTGGTGGCTTCTCTTTGTTGTGGAGCACGGGCTCCAGGCGTGCGGGCTTCAGTAGTTGTGGCACACAGGCTCAGTAGTTGTGGCTCGCAGGCTCTAGAGCGCAGGCTCTAGATCGCAGGCTCAGTAGTTGTGGCACATGGGCCCAGCCGCTCCGTGGCATGTGGGATCTTCCCGGACCAGGGCTCGAACCCATGTCCCCTGCACCGGCAGGTGGATTCTTAACCACTGCGCCACCAGGGAAGTCCCCCCTCTACTTGTTTTAATTGAAAGTATTTCTGCTCAGTCCACAGAGAGAAAAGACCTTGTCAGTATAGTCTTTACATAAACTTTATAATTGGCAAAATAAATTGAGTCTTCCCTTGCTTTGCTCTAGACAAAACAATCTAATTCCTTTAACTTTTTCCTTATGAGGTAAGACTTTTCTGGTGAGTTGTGATTACACCATGAGCTACTTTATCTTCTTCCTTTTTTTTTTTTCAATTACACCATGATTTATTTTATCTTTTCAATTTTACCCCAAGGTCTAAAGCTCCAGTCTCAATCAATTTTTAACTGACTTCAATTTCTCGCCAAAAAAAAAAAAAAAAAAAGATTAAAAATGGGGAATTCCCTGGGAGTCCAGTGGTTAGGACTCCATGCTTCCACTGCAGGGGGCATGGGTTCCATCCCTGGTCAGGGAACTAAGGTCCCGCATGCTGCACAGCTGGCAGGGGCAAAGGGGGGATTTTAATTTCTCTGTAACTCCCAACTCTCCTAAACTGACTTAGACTGTATTCTCTCCTCCTAGACTTCTTTGTTAACCATCTCCACTTACTTAAGTCCACTTCATACTTCATACACCCCTGAGAACCTGGTATCTTTTCCCAAAATCACAAAAGCGTTGTATCTAACACCAAGAACTCCACGAAAGCGTGTGTCAAGTAACATTCCAGATCCCAAAAGTATTCCAATAACCTTCCCTCTCCCTCCAAAACAAGTATATTAGAACTTAGCTACTAAGAGTACCAGAGTAAAAGACACACCTGTTAACCTGTTAAAAAGTAAAACAACAGCAAAAATCCCTAAAAAGACAATGACCTGCAAACAATTCCATTATACAACAGAATTTGCATCAATAGCTACCAAAGCTTCTTCTATCTAAACCTAGGCCTAATTCTCATCACTCACCTTGTTTCAATGAGGTAAGCAGTATATGTTTCTTGCATATTCATGGCATTCCTCCCAGTTCGCTTTTCTGCTTCTGAAACACTAATTTCTATCTTCTTCAACCAAAAATTATTTTCCGTCATCTGAATAAAAACAATGGAAGAACAACAACAAAAAACCTTTAAAATTATATTGAAAACACCCTAGCTATTTTAATAAAATCCATTATTAGTACATACTTCAGGCTACTTTTTTATATCTCTTAAGTTGCTAGGGGTTGCTAAATGATATCAGCAAATGCCATGCCTCTTTTTATCAGCATACTGTAGCACATTAAACTTTTCCAGAAGCTATTTTAAGAAGTGCCATATTAGTTACTAAAATGTAGGCAAGATTATAAGAGAAAAAAATTAAAATAAAATGTAGACATTTCACACAGTAACCGAGAATAAACCTATATAGAAATACACATGAAAAAATCTAAAAACACTATATACAAAGACAAATGATGCTCAATACTGATATCTAATCTTTTTTTAATATTTATTTATTTATTTGGCTGCGTCGGGTCTTCATTGAGGCACGTGGGATCTTTTGTTGAGGTGCTCATTGTGGCGTGCGGGCCCTCCCTTACAGTGCACGGGCTCTTCCTTGCGATGCACAGGCTTCTCCCTAGTTTTGGCGAGCAGGTTCTCTCTCTCATTGTCGTGTGGGCTCCAGAGCGCATGGGCTCTGTAGTTTGCAGCATGCAGGCTAAGTTGAGGTGCACAAGCTCAGCAGTTGTGGCACACAGCCTTAGTTGCCCCGCGTCCCCTGCACTGGAAGGCAGACTCTTTACCACTGGACCACCAGGGAAGTCCCTGATATCTAATCTTTTTATTTTACCAAAGTCAAATCTCTATCTCAAATATAAAATACTACATATATGGCAAAATGTGAGATTTTTAGCAGGCAGGTTAAAAAAAAAAAAGGAGTCATCACATATTTAACCATAAATTTGCCTAAACCTTTTTTTTTTTAATTTATTTTTGGCTGTATTGGGTCTTCATTGCTGCGTGCGGGCTTTCTCTAGTTGCAGCGAGCAGGGGCTACTCTTTGTTGTGGTGCCCAGGCTTCTCACTGAGGTGGCTTCTCTTTGTTGCGGAGCATGGGCTCTAGGTGCGCGGGCTTCAGTAGTTGTGGCATACAGGCTCAGTAGTTGTGGCTCGCAGACTCTAGAGCGCAGGCTCAGTAGTTGCGGCGCACAGGCTTAGTTGCTCCGTGGCATGTGGGAGCTTCCTGGACCAGGGCTCAAACCCGTGTCCCCTGCATTGGCAGGTGGATTCTTAACCACTGCGCCACCAGGAAGTCCCTGCCTAAACTTTTTGGCAGTGATTAACAGGCTCCACTGTGAGACAGCAGGTTTTCCTATTTTTTAAAAAAATATTGCTTTTATTTATTTATTCATTTTTTTATTGAAGTATAGTTGATTTACAAACTGGTTTTAGTTTCTGGTGTACAGCAAAGTGATTCAGTTATATATATATTCTTTTTCATATTCTTTTCCACTATGGTTTATTAGAGAATAATGAATGTAGTTCCCTGTGCTATATACAGTAGGACCTTGTTTATCTGAGACAGCAGGTTTTAAGAACAGGAGACTTCTTTCTTTTCTGCTAGATCATCCCCATGTCTGTATCAAAGCATCGAAGAAAATGACAAAGACATCACAGGTGGTTCATAGGCTCTTTCTGTAGGAAGTGTGCCACTGAAGAAGGGTCTTGAATATATCCAAAGTAACTCCAAGTTTAAACAAGAAAGACACAGTGAGACCATGCAATAACTGCTATGCTTTGTTTTTTTTCTCCCTTGCTCACTTTTAAAGTTCAGTGGGTTTTAATTAAAAACTCTGTACTATATTATAACTGGGGTTAGTCTGTGAAGAAGAGATATAAGTAAAAAGATGGATACACCAAAAGTTGAAAGAAAAAGATGCATGCAGTAAAACCCATGATGATACTTTACACAGAAAATTACACCTGTGTACTATGAAGACAAAATAAGCTATGTGACAGTACACAAAATTAAATCAGTGATGAATAAAGATGACACACTTAGGAAGTACCGCCTGAAATGTTAAAGAAAAATGGAGGAGGTAAAAATGCTAAAAGAAGATAAAGGACAGAGAAGTAAGAGCCAACCCAAAACAAAACAAAAACAAAAACCACTCTGCTGTCAAACAAGACACTTTTATTAATAGTTTTGTGTTTATGTACTAAAAGAGAAAATAAGATAGGAGGAAATCATTCAATTAAAAGGCTCAAAAAATTACATAAGCACAAACCACTCAACATCAGGGTTATGAAGCCCTCACTGGTTGAGATTATACATATAAAAAATTTGGGCCCACAGCCAAGCACTGATTTACTACCATCACGTACTCCAGTGAAAAATTCTCTGAATTCTGGAAGCACATAACTGATAAAGCAAACTATTTCCCAGCCAAAAATACAATGCATGTGAGTCATAAATTTACCCCATTATGCCATCCAATTACACAGAAGGAAAAAATAAAAGAATAAAATCAACTATCATAAAAACTAAAGACTGGCATACAAAAATACCAGCAGGATTTGGTAGATGATATAAAATTGCTTATCCTGTCATACTAAAGTACAAACAATGCCAAGAATAACACAGCTAATACCATAATTGTTAAAAGGACACATTCAAAATATTGAGAAATGGATAAACTTGATGACTGGAAGATGGGACCAGGAGTGTGTTTTAAAGAGAGACATAATATTTTATTTATTTATTTTTTAAATTGAAGTATAGTTGATTTATAATGTGTGCTAGTAAGACACGACATTTTAGATGTATTAAAAGTGGACTTCTCATTAGAGTAAAGAACATCACTAAAGAGTGACGCTACACTCACATCCTACACTTATATTCAAAGGAATAACATCCCAAATGCAGATGCTTGATATGTGAATCACTACTTTCTACCTAACTTAAGACCAAATAAATATAGAAGACGGACATACTTAAAAGGCTGATGAAATTCTTTATTTCCAATTCAGTGAGTAAAAATGAATATAATCTACTTTAAGTTTTAAAAATGTTGCAAACAGTGAAACAGTACAAGCAAGCATAAAACAGATAACAATGATAAAAGGAACAATAAGAAACTATTAATTCAATAACTGAATATTTACTGAGTATCTATCAATACAATGACAGTCATTAGGAAAGGGAAGATAACTGAGACAAGGTGCCTGAGTTCAGTGGTTCACTGCTTGCCTGAGGAATTCTCACCATCTAGTAGCTAATGTTCATCTGTGGCGTTCTTTAGGAATAAAGACAAAATGAAGACAAATGACAACCTTAATATAACAACTTTCAGGACTGTAGATGAAAAGAGTTGGCATATCTATAGCATTCATTTAGTTAATCTTATTTAAATCACACAAGAAAGAAAATATATCACATTCATTGTTATACTACAAATTATGGAGAAGAGATAAAATTAAAAGAAAACAGGCCAAAAAACAAAAAACAGGCAGATGGAGATGAGCATGGAGCTAACTCAGAAGAGAAAGAATGCAAAGAATGAAAAATAAATAGCAAAAAGTAAAATAGAATTCTAGGCTGTAAAACTGACACTGCAAAAATATCAAAACAGTAAGATGGTAAGCTCTCCCAGAATGGTAATGAAAAAAAGACCCCAAAAAAGTGAAAATGATGAAAGATGATTTTAAAAAAAGGAAAACTAAGAACCAACGCTTAAATAATAGAAGTTCTTGAAGAAGAAATCAGAAGAAACAGAACAGAGATAATAATCTGTATAACTAAAAAGGAAACCAACAAAAATCCTTTCTGGATTGAAAAAATTTTTTCTACAGCCCCAGACTGAAAGGCATGTGGCCCATGTATAATGATTTAGAAAATTAAATATCTTCAGCATAAAGAAAAAAATCCTAGATCATTTCAATAGATGCAGAAAAAGCTTTCAACAAAATTCAATACCCACTTATGATAAAAATCCTCCAGAAAGTAGGCAGAGAGGGAACCTCCCTCAACAAAATAAAGGCCATATGACAAACCCACAGCAAACATCATTCTCAATGGTGAAAAACTGAAACCATTTCCTCTAAGATCAGGAACAAGACAAGGTTGTCCACTCTCACCACTTTTATTCAACATAGTTTTGGAAGTTTTAGCCACAGCAATCAGAGAAGAAAAAGAAATAAAAGGAATCCAAATCGGAAAGGAAGAAGTAAAGCTGTCACTGTTTGCAGATGACATGATACTATACACAGAGAATCCTAAAGATGCTACCAGAATACTACTAGAGCTAATCAATGAATTTGGTAAAGTAGCAGGATACAAAATTAATGCACAGAAATCTCTTGCATTCCTATACACTAATGATGAAAAATCTGAAAGAGAAATTAAGGAAACACTCCCATTTACCATTGCAACAAAAAGAATAAAATACCTAGGAATAAAACTACTTAAGGAAACAAAAGACCTGTATGCAGAAAACGATAAGACACTGATGAAAGAAATTAAAGATGATACAAACAGATGGAGAGATATACCATGTTCCCGGATTGGAAGAATCAACACTGTGAAAATGACTATACTACCCAAAGCAATCTACAGGTTCAATGCAATCCCTATCAAACTACCAATGGCATTTTTCACAGAACTAGAATAAAAAAATTTCACAATTTGTATGGAAACACAAAAGACGCCAAATAGCCAAAGCAATCTTGAGAAAGAAAAACGGAGCTGGAGGAATCAGGCTCCCGGACTTCAGACTATACTACAAAGCTACAGTAATCAAGACAGTATGGTACTGGCAGAAAAACAGAAATGTAGATCAATGGAACAAGATAGAAAGCCCAGAAATAAACCCACGCACATATAGTCACCTTATTTTTCATAAAGGAGGCAAGAATATACAATGGAGAAAAGACAGCCTCTTCAGTAAGTGGTGCTGGGAAAACTGGACAGCTACATGTAAAAGAATGAAATTAGAACACTCCCTAACACCATACACAAAAATAAACTCCAAATGGATTAAAGACCTCAATATAAGGCCAGACACTATAAAACTCTTAGAGGAAAACATAGGCAGAACACTCTGACATAAATCACAGCAAGATCCTTTTTGACCCACCTCCTAGAGAAATGGAAATAAAAACAAAAATAAACAAATGGGACCTAATGAAACTTAAAAGCTTTTGCACAGCAAAGGAAACCATAAACAAGACAAAAAAACAATCCGCAGAATGGGAGAAAATATTTGCAAATGAACTAACTGACAAAGGATTAATCTCCAAAATTTACAAGCAGCTCATGCAGCTCAATATCAAAAAAACAAACAACCCAATCCAAAAATGGGCAGAAGACCTAAACAGATATTTCTCCAAAGAATATATACAGATTGCCAACAAACACATGAAAGGATGCTCAACATCACTAACCATTGGAGAATTGCAAAATCAAAACTACAATGAGGTATCACCTCACACCGGTCAGAATGGCCATCATCAAAAAATCTACAAACAATAAATGCTGGAGAGGGTGTGGAGAAAAGGGAACCCTCTTGCACTGTTGGTGGGAATGTAAACTGATACAGCCACTATGGAGAACAGTATGGAGCTTCTTTAAAAAACTAAAAATAGAACTATCACACGACCCAGCAATCCTAGTACTGGGCATATACCCTGAGAAAACCATAATACAAAAAGAGTCATGTACCAGAATGTTCATTGCAGCTCTATTTACAATAGCCAGGACATGGAAGCAACCTAAGTGTCCATCGACAGATGAATGGATAAAGAAGATGTGGCACACATATACAATGGAATATTACTCAGCCATAAAAAGAAACGAACTGAGTTATTTGTAGTGAGGTGGATGAACCTAGAGTCTGTCATACAGAGTGAAGTCAGAAAGAGAAAAACAAATACCATATGCTAACACATATATATGGAATCTAAAAAAAAAAAAAAAAAAAAATGGTTCTTAAGAACCTAGGGGCAGGACAGGAATAAAGACGCAGACGTAGAGAATGTACTTGAGGACATGGGGAGGGGGATGGGTAAGCTGGGACGAAGTGAGAGAGTGGCATGGACATATATACACTACCAAATGTAAAATAGCTAGCTAGTGGGAAGCAGTTGCATAGCACAGGGAGATCAGCTTGGTGCTTTGTGACCACCCTGAGGGGTGGGATAAGGAGGGTGGGAGGGAGACGCAAGAGGGAGGGGATATGGGGATATACGTATATATACGTATAGCTGATTTACTCTGTTATACAGCAGAAACTAACACAACATTGTAAAGCAATTATACTCCAATAAAGATGTTAAAAAAAAAATCCTAAGAAGATTAAGGCAGAAAAATAAAAAACAAGACCACTATAAAAGAATAAAGACCAGATTTGTCCTAGATTTCACAATAATAAAGTCCAAATGACAAAGAAGCATCACGCATACAGGACATGCTTGAAATATTATAAAACATACTAACATATTGTTCCTTTAAAAATACTTTATCCCAGCAGGGTTTTTTTTTGTAGAAACTGATACTCTGTTCCTAAAACTTATAAGGAAATACAAAGGACCTAGAATAGCCAAAACAATTTTGAAAAATAACAAGTTGCAGGACCTACACTATTCAAAATTTATTAAAAAGCTAAACTAATCAAGACAGTGGGGTATTGGCAGTACAGACATAGAGATCAATGGATCAATCGAACAGAACTGAGAATCCAGAAATAAACCCTTACATTTAAGATCAACTGATTTTAATAAACACACCAAGGCAAGTCAACAGCGAATGGAGAGTCTTTTCAACATACAGTGCAGGGACAACTGAATAGCCACAGGCAAAAAAAAAAAAAGTAGACCCTTTACTCACATGGTACACAGAAATTAACTCAAAATGGCTTACATACTCAGATATAAAAGCTAAAACTGGGGAATTCCCTGGTGGCCCAGTGGTTAGGACTGCACTTTTGCTGTCGAGGGCCCGGGTTCAATCCCTGGTCGGGGAACTAAGATCCTGCAAGCCGCTCGGCATGGCCAAAAAAAGCTAAAACTGAAATTTCTAGAAGAAAACAAAGGAGAAAATCATTGTGATCTTGGGATAAGCAAAGAGTTCTTAGATACAATACCAAAACCACAACCCATAAAAGGAAAAAAACTGATATACTGGACTTTGTCAAAATTAAAAATTTTTGCTCTTGTAAAGACACCATTAAGAAAAAGAAAAAAGCCACAGCCTAGGGGAAAAAAAAATCTATAAATCTCATTACCTGATTAAAAAAAGAAAAAACTTGTATCCAGAATACCTGAACAACATGTATATACAACTCAGTAAAAAGGAAAACCACCCAATTTTAAAATAAGCAAAAGATCTGAATAGAATTTCACCAGAGAAGATATACAAATGGCAATAAGCACATGAAAAGATGCTCAACACCATGAGTCATTAGAAAAATGCAAATTAAAACCACTTCACAGCCACTAGAATGGCCATAATCAGAAAGATAGACAATGCCAAGTGCTGGCAAGGATGTGGAGAAATGTGAGCCTCATAATTGCTGGTGGTAATGTTAAATGGTACAGCCACTTTGGAAAACAGTGGCAGTTTCTTAAAAAGTAAACATAAACTTACCATATAACCCAGCAATTACTCTCCTTCAAGTCTAACTCAAGAGAACTGTAAACATATATCCCCACAAAGACTTGCACAGGAATATTCATCATAGCAGTAATATTCATAATAGCTAAAAACTGAAAATAACCCCACTTCCATCAAATGGTGAATACACAAAATGTGATATATCTATACAATTGACTATTATTCAGTAACAAAAAGAAATGACTAATACATGCTATAATATGGATGAACCTCAAAAACATTATAAGAAGGCAGACTCAAAAGACAACAGAGTGTATGATTCCATTTATATGAACTATCCAAAAGACAAATTTATAAAGAAAGCAGACAGTGGTTGCCTAGGGCTAAGGGTGGGAAGGGGGATTAACTACAAAGGGGAATGAAGGAATTTGGGGGAATGACAGAAATGTTCTAAAACTAGGATGCAGTGATGGTTGTGCAACTCTGCAAATTTACTAAAAATTACTGAATTTATATACTTGTAATGACTGAATTTTATGGTATATAAATTATACCTTAATAAAGTTTAAAAAATAAAATAAAATCCATGAGTCCATAATGAAACAGACAAATAAACAGAAATTTTGATGAGGAACAAGATATTTTCATAGTTTCAAAGTATGTCCCCACAAAAAGAGATCAGATTTGTGGTACCAGAGGCGAGGTATGCGGGAAAAAAGAACTGGATGAAAGCAGTCAAAAGGTACAAACTTCCAGTTATAAGATAAATAAGTACTACGGATGGAACGTACAACATGATAAATATAATTAACACTGCTGTATGTTATTTATGAGGGTTGTTTTCTTTTTTTTTTTTGGCTGCGTTGGGTCTTCCTTGCTGCACGTGGGCTTTCTCTAGTTGCTGCAAGCAGGGGCTTCTCTTGTTGCGGAGCACAGCCTCTAAGTGCACGGGCTTCCGTAGTTGCAGCATGCAGGCTCAGTAGTTGCGGCACGCGGGCCCCTAGAGTGCATGGGCTTCAGTAGTTGCGGCAGGTGGGCTCAGTAGTCGTGGCTCACGGGCTTAGTTGCTCTGCGGCATGTGGGATCTTCCCAGACCAGGGCTCGAACCCGTGTCCCCTGCATTGGCAGGTGGATTCTTAACCACGGCACCACCAGAGAAGCCCCTATGAGAGTCGTTAAGAGAGTAAATCCTAAGAGTTCTCATCACAAGAAAAAAAAAATTCTTTTCTATTTATTAAATTTTCTATCTATATGAGCTGATGGATGTTCATTTCATGAAGACTGCAAGTCAAATCATTATGCTGTATGCCTTAAACAGATATAGTGCTGTATGCCAATTATATCTCAATAAAACTGGAAGAAAAAAAATTATGTCCACAAAAAATTAATTACAAAGGGAAAAAGAGTAACTTTATATTAGAGTAGACTGGCAGAAAAAGTGACCAAACCTAATCGTGGGCAAAATGGTAAGAAGCAATTAGAAGAACACAGCATCACTTTAGTGGCAATTTCTGCCAAAGAAGCATAACCTGAATTTAATCATGAGAAAACATCAGGCAAACCCAAACTGAAGGGACTTCCCTGGTGGCGCAGTGGTTGAGAATCCGCCTGCCAATGCAGGAGACATGGGTTCGAGCCCTGGTCTGGGAAGATCCCACATGCCACGGAGCAACTAAGCCCGTGTGCCACAACTACTGAGCCTGCGTTCTAGAGCACACAAGCCACTACTACTGAAGCCCGCGCGCCTAGAGCCTGTGCTCCACAACAAGAGAAGCCACTGCACTGCAACGAAGAGTAGCCCCCGCTCGCTGCAACTCAAGAAAGCCCACGCACAGCAACGAAGACCTAATGCAGCCAAAAAAAAAAATAATAATAATTAATTAATTTTAAAAAAAAGAAGAGAGAAATATAAGAGGGCACTACGTGAAGTAATGGTTAAGTATTGTTTCCTGAAACAACGCTTATGTATACAAGTATATGTATACTGACTATGATGTAAAAATGTATTTTGTACTGAGTCACCTTCCAAAAAAATCTGAGAGCTGCTGAGGTAGAAAATGAGGAAAACATTCTTGAGAATGACTTAATTATCCGCTACTAAACTGATAAATTCTGTAACTATGCCTATACATTTTCTTTTCCTTTTTCATGTTATCTTCACCCACAAATGCCTCAAACCTTCCCCACAGTTCTGGCCTCCTCCACTTAGCTCTGTGCTGCCAATCTGTGAAGGTGATAATTGTGTATAGGCATTTTCAAGCATCGGTTGCTCAAGCAGTCTTAGCCGCGACCAGCACTCCTAGGCCTAGACCCCTCTCCCTACAAAAATCATTATGAATCCCTCAGGCAGTGGTTCTTCTCTGAGCAAATACTGTTAACTGCCAACTCAATGGAATCTTCCAGCCTAAAAAAGAAGTATTTTTACATCCATTCCCTTGCTATTTCCTCTCTCTTCTGCCAGGACTAATTACTACTCTCTTGGAGACTGAATTCATCTCTCATTTTTCATATTCTAAACTACTTTAAATAAAACTGACAATACTTAAAAAAAAATACACTCTTCCTTATAAGGAAAAAGTATGACAAGAAAGGAGACTTCTAATTAGACAATGGAAAGGAAGAGGATGAAGACTCACAGAAAGAAAAATAAGAGAATACAGAAAAAGAGTTTACAACAGAATTTAAAGAATCTTAATTAGTGACGTTTAAAACCAGAAAAGATTTGCAACCCTTAGACAGTGCTTGTTTCCACTAGCCCTAGGTGTAGGGCAACTGGTACAACTTCCTCTCCATCCAAAATGTGCAGTCAAAAATAAGGCTGATGAGGCTTTTTGCCATCTCTGCCCACTATCTGCATAGGTATCTTTGTGGTGAAAAACTGATTGATAAATCAACACATCGTTTAGACCTTTTTATCTTCTTAACATAACAACTTAATCTTAACTAAAGGAAAAAATTTTAAGTACAGTATTTTACAAGACTATTTTTAACTTTTTTTTTTTTTGGAATGAAGCTGCATGCCTTAATGAACAAAGCACTGATATCAACGCCAGGCAGACCTGGGCTCAAATCCCACCATGCCACTGACTAGCTTGTGCCCTTGGCCAAATCACTTCTCTCTCAGCCTCTGCTTCCTCATCTTTATATGTCTTTTGGGGGTAATTCTGAAAATTAAATGAAAAGTAGAGCCTTACTGTGCCTAGCACAAATAACAAATGTAACTTACATGTCTGCCCAGACCACATTCCTATCTACCAGTAACAGTAGCAGCCTGGCTGTGGTTACTGCAATACTTCTCAACTGGGGATGGACTGGAGTGGAAGAGAGGATACGAACAGGGAAAACGAGCAGACTTTCTAAGGAGGAGACTGGGGAATCTTTTAGGAGGAGGGGACAACGTACACAGTACATGTGAATGTGTGTTTTTAAACTCCTGGTGATTCTGAAATATCTGTCCAAATGGCTTATATCTCTATAAATTACTAAATTACAGAGTTGTTTGAGGAAACCCTTAAGTTTGGGCAATAATGAATGGTCTCCTGCAACACATATTTACTGAAGAGTCAGGTAATACTGTGTAACTACAACTTTTACTGTATGATGGCATATTTGGGTTTTCAAATATCTTAAACTGAACACATAGGTTTTTTTTTAATGAGATATTTATAATCACTTTTAAATAAACATAAATGGATTTTATACTATAGTTACAACTTCATATTAGTTAATTAAGTACCCAAAGGCTTTCACAAAAAAATTACCAAAATGTTCATCGTCATAATCAAAATTAAACTCATGATGTAGCTAACAAAAGACATGACTCTTACCTTTTGAAACAATCTAAAATTGCTTTAACACATATCCACAAGATTGGCAAATAATTTAAAGTCTGAAAATATTAAGTGTTGATAAGGACAGAGAGCATGAGGCACTACTGATGGGAATACAAATTGGTATATTCACTCTAAAAAACAATTTGGCACTACCTACTACCCTATATCCTATGCTACCACCCTATAATCCAGCAATTCCACTGTTAAGTTTATATGAGACATTTGCGCCAAGAATATGCAGGAAGAAGTTCATGGTAGTAGTAACTTTTAGAAATAGCAAGAATCTTGTGAAACAACGCCAGTGTCTGTAAACAGAAGAAAAGAGAAATCAACTGTAGAATATCTATAAAATGGCATACTATAGAGCCATGAGTATAAATGAACTAAGCTACATTTTCAACGAATCCCCAAAACATTATAGAGCAAAGAAAGGAAGTCATAGTAAAACTAGTCCACTTATGTAAATTTCAAAATCAAGTAAAACTAAACAACCATATTGTTTAGGGACACTTACCATAAGATTATTTTTAAAAAGCTAGAGAATTGTTAATACAAAATTCAGAATATAGATTACTTCTGTGGTGGAGGGAGTGGATGTAACCCAGGAGAATATATGGAGGCTTCAAAGGAACTGATAATTATTTTGTGAGACCCTTCTCTGCATTAATGGTATACTTCACAATAAAAGTTCCTTCCTTCCTTCTTTCCTCCCTCCCTCCCTCCCTTCCTTTCTTTTTTTTTTTTTTTTTTTAAACATCTTTATTGAAGTATAATTGCTTTACAATGGTGTGCTAGCTTCTGCTTTACAACAAAGTGAATCAGTTACACATATACATATGTTGCCATATCTCTTCCCTCTTGCATCTCCCTCCCTCCCACCCTCCCTATCCCACCCCTCTAGGTGGTCACAAAGCACCGAGCTGATCTCCCTGTGCTATGCGGCTGCTTCCCACTAGTTATCTATTTTACATTTGGTAGTGTATATATGTCCATGACACTCTCTCACCCTGTCACATCTCACCCCTCCCCCTCCCCATATCCTCAAGTCCATTCTCTAGTAGGTCTGTGTCTTTATTCCCATCTTGCCTTCCTTTCTTTTTAAGAGAACAGAAAAACTAAGTCACAGATGGGAACCTTCATTAAAAAAGCAAATCATTTAAGAGCCAAGTTTATGCACTACAGAATACACACACTTCTCTCACATTTCGTATGAGATACTGACCTCTCCACAAGTAATTCTAGAATTTGGGAAGAAATTAAATGAAAAACTTAAAATTCACCCATAAAAGTCTTCATGCTATCCTATATATCTCGACATTTCCCCCAAGTAGGCAAAACGTTCAACTCCTATGTTGAAGTTCCTAACTAGTTAAGTCTTTCTAGCTTCAGTCAGCAAACAACTTTAACTTTTCTTTATCCATTGATCATAAGGATGGACAGTTCTGCATTAGCACTAACACCTGTTTCAGAAAAAAAGAAGCAAAATGGATGAGCAATGCACACTCTGATTAGGGTGGTCTGATGAGAAGTACTCCACTGAGTTTCTGAATCGCTTCAGTTCAACCAGGTCTACCCACCTTGCATTATGCATGAAAACACTTCGGAATGAAAGCAATTACAAATATAAAATGATGCATTTTCTCCTTTCCTCAAGCAAATGAAAATCACTAATTACCGAAGGAGCTTCGCAAAGCAGATACATGGGATATCCATGACACGTCTCCATTGGGAGACAGAGCACCGACCCCAAATGAAGAAATTACAGTCAAATAAGGAGTTTTTAAAAAATCTTTTTCACTTGTACTTTTTCATGACTCTAACACTTTGCTCCATCTCCTGATGGTGACACCAAGCCAACCACCCTTACTGCCCCAGACTTGTTCTGCAAGTCCCCCGTTCTCTTCCTTCTCAAACACCGCTGCCACTGCCCACGGTGCCTCCGTTAAGCCTTCTCCTCCGCACAACCCCTTACAAGATGCCAGAAACATCAGCGTTCCTCTTCAGGTCCAAACTTCGCAGGCTCCCCGACCCTGAAAAACGCACCTACGCCAGCCTGGCGCTTCCCGGGCCCCATCTCCACGCCCGCCGAGCCGCACCCACAGAAAGCCCTCCGCTCCCTTTGCCGCGCCCCCTCCACCCTTCCGGTGGTCCTGCAGCGCCCGGCGCTCGCCCCCTACTCAGAACCCCCTTTTCCCACTGAGCCTCCCCCCCCACTCTGCACCTGTGGCCCGGCCTTTCCACCTCGCTTCCCAGTCACCGCGGGGCCTCTCGGACGAGCACACCGGCCCCGGCCAGGCTAGACCAGCCCAGCCTTGCCCGCTAGGCCCCGACCCAGGCCGGGCGACCTCTGCCGCCCCTTCTCCTCACCGTGCCGTCCCCGGGGCCCTCGTCCCGGGCCCCCTCCGCTTCCTCACCGACCACAGACTCCTCACCGACCACAGACTCCACCCCAGCGTCAGGGTGGCCCAGCGGCTCTAGGGGCGCAGGCTGCAAACGCCGCTCGGGGTCGGGAGGCGCCTGCTCCATAGCTGCGGTTCGGTTCGGCGGACACAGTACGCCTGCGCCGCCGCGCCCAGCCGAGCCCGCCCCTCCACCCGCGGCCGCTGCCAGGCCCCGCCCCCTGGGCATGCGGCCTCCCGACCCGGCCTGGCCTCGCTCGGGGCTGCTGCGGAGGCAGAGAGGGCTCCTGGGCGCGGGCTGAAATTGGGGATGGGGCTAGGAAGGAAGGGCGGACCTACAAGGGAAGTGGTCAGCTGCTAAGCCAGGAGACCCAGGAATCCCGGAGAAATGGTTGAGAGAGAGAAGGAGAGAAAGGCAAGAGGAAGGTGAAGATCAGAGTAGGGACTGGAACCATTCGGGTCGGTGACCACCTAAAGAAAAATTGAAACTCAAAAGAAATCGGAGGTTGGGACTTCCCTGGTGGCGCAGTGGTTAAGAATCCGCCCGCCAGCGCAGGGGACACGGGTTTGAGCCCTGGTCCGAGCAACTAAGTCCGTGAGCCATAACTACTGAGCCTGCGTTCTAGAGCCTGTGAGCCACAACTACTTAGACCTTGTGCCACTACTACTGAAGCCCGCGCGCCTAGAGCCGGGGCTGGGCAACAAGAGAAGCCACTGCAATGAGAAGCCCACGCACTGTAAGGAAGAGTAGCCCCTGATCGTGGCAACTAGAGAAAGCCCAGGCAGCAGCAAAGACCCAACGCTGCCAAAAATAAATAAATAAATAAAAAGAAATTGGAGGTTGCGATCTGACGTCTCCCTCTTGGCCTCTATCTTGCCTGCCATTATTGGTTCCATTCCTCGCCCCACCTACCCCCCACACACACCCGGAAAGATCCGAGCCGCATAAATTATTGTCAGCAGGTTGAGTAACAATTAGCAAAAGGTAACACTTTTAAGTGTTTGAGAAAAGTGAAGCGCTTGGCTGAAGCCGTACTTGAGTTCTATCTTAAGTGTTTCTTGAAGCCCTGGAGATATCTGATAATTTTCTACAAACACCTCAGTTGAATTTTCGAACCTGCTTCCTAGACAAGCATTCACTATGGTAACCTGATGGGAAGCGCTCACTGGGTGTACCAGACTGTGGTACCTTGAAGTACCCTGTATACAAAGTCTGGTCATCAATTTTTCAAGGAGAGAAACTGATCTTTCTGCCCAAATAACTTGGCTGTTCAAAGCTGTGACACACAATTTTCTCCTCCTCCTGATACTTCCTCTGGCTTGGTAGCGGTTTTTCCCACTCATCCCTAAAACCTCAAGTTATCATGTCCAAGTGCTATTATCACTTTGTTCAGAAATCGGTTATGACCTTTCTCATATTTTTTTTTACAATTATTTACTTATATGTTGGTCTGCCCCAACTAGACTTCAGACTCCTTTAAGGCAAGGACCCTATTTTATTATTTTACTCTGTTACCAAACCTAGGATATTTACTCAATAAATGTTTAAAGGCATTTAATCAGTTTTTCAGGGAATATCCGTGCTACGTAAATTCTCAGGAATTTTTTTTTTCTTAGTTCCCCCACCAGGGATTGAACCCAGGTCCTCGGCAGTGAGAGTACGGAGTCCTAACCACTGGACCACCAGGGAATTCCCAGGAACCATTTTTAAATCAGAAGACTATTTTATTAATTTATTATAGGAGAAATAGATATCTCCTTTCCAGGGACAGATTTGTATCTGTTATCCTCTGCCCTTTTCCCAGTTTTGAGATACCCAGGAAACTAAGTCCTAGAGCCATTGGAATAAGTGCTCTGTGCTGGTGACTTGAGCATCTCACCCTGCAGTGAGTAGTGTTAGAAAACAAAATTCAACTGAGTAAACTTTGAAGATCTTGTTGGCTTTATTCAACAATTCATGGAGCAGGCAGCATCCCATGTAGCAGATAGAAAGGCGTTCCAATGAGCTGTACAAAATGAAAAACTTTTATAGGACGGAATGGGGGCAAGGAAGTTATACTAGCAAAAAGTGGATTGGCTGTAGCAAGGACACTTTCCTTTAGGGGACGGCAGGGCTCTAACGAACAGATTACCTTACTAGTGCTGACCAAGTAATTCCTGGTTGACTGGTTTAAGATTCCATTTCGGGGAGAGCTGAAACTATAATTAAGTTAAATATTAAGTCCCGGTTTGGTGATGTGTGGTTAGCATAAGTGACTCCATTTGGGGCCTGTTGTCTTGTTTTAAACAACTGGAACAAGGAAAAGGACTCGGGGCTTTACAAAGCAATCACCTGAGGGGAGGCCACAGTGCTATCTGTGGTTTCTAAAAAAAACCAAACAAAATACTAAAACAGAGTAGGGACATCTGTTTCCCCTTCATTCACACCTCTGTTTGTGTGAAAAAAAAAAATTCAAGACTGCCTTTGAGGGGCTTCCCTGGTGGCGCAGTTGTTAAGAATCCGCCTGCCAATGCAGGGGACACGGGCTCGAGCCCTGGTCCAGGAAGATCCCACATGCCACGGAGCAACTAAGCCTGTGCGCCACAACTACTGAGCCTGCGCCCTAGAGCCCTCGAGCCACAACTACTGAGCCCGCGCGCCACAACTACTGAAGGCTGTGTGCCTAGAGCCCGTGGTCCACAACAAGAGAAGCCACCGCAATGAGAAGCCCATGCACCACAACGAAGAGTAGCCCCTGCTCGCCACAACTAGAGAAAGCCCGCGTGCAGCAACAAAGACCCAACACAGCCAAAAATAAATAAATAAATGTTTAAAAAAAATACAATATCTAACAAGATATTTTTTAAAAAAGACTGCCTTTGATATCCATTTTAAGTCGTTCACCTAGATATAACTTTGTTCCTGTATCTTCTTAAGAGATGGCCTTGAAGAAACCAAATTTGAAAAATCAGAAGGGTGTTGAAGTGTCTAAAATAAGGATAAAAAGGATTGCATGTTCATTTCCCCTTATCTTATATACATATAATACATGTTCATTGTGGGAAAATTAGAAGATAGCTATGCATAAAAATAAAAGCTATCCATGCTCCCACACCCAGAGATAAACACATCACATTTAACATATATCCATTCAAATATCATGCACATATATAATAAAAATGGAACCACACTACAATGCTAATTTATAATTTATTTTATTCACTTAGCACAGTAAGAACACCTTTCCATGCAATTAAATATATTTCTACAGAATCTTCTTAAAGGCTACACTTTTGTAAAAAATTGTAAAAAATTTTGTATTGTAAAAAATTACTATAACTTGTTTAATCTTATAATCCTCAGTAGTTATAATTTGATTCTAAGCTTGACTTTTACAAACAACACTGCAGTGACCATCCTTTTATATAACATCTTTGAGTACCCAACCAGTTATTTCCTTAGGCTAAATAGGCATTGGAAGATTTACGGAAAATTTCATTTAAGCTCTGATAGTACCTGAGGAATTATTTCTGCTCTATTACAAAAAAATATATTTCTTAAAAATTGATATTTGTGGGACCTCCCTGGTGGTCCAGTGGTTGGGACTCCTCGCTCCCAATGCAGGGGGACCAGGTTCGATCCCTGGTCAGGGAACTAGATCCTGCATGTTGCAACTAAAAAAAAGAGAACCCAAACGCGGCAGCAAGGATCCCACATGCCGCAGCTAAGACCTGGCATAGCCAAATATTTTTTTTAATTATTAAAAAAATTGATATTTGTATCCACTAGATAATACATCTTACCGTTGGGGCTGTCTATAAGCTAACTTTTTTTTTCTTTCTGGCCGGCTGCTCCACCCAGCTTGCAGGATCTTAGTCCCCCGACCAGGGACTGAACCCGGGCCCCTGGCAGTGAGAGCACCAAGTCCTAATCACTGGACCACCAGGGAATTCCCAAGAAATTCTTTTTAATAAAGAGACAAAACTAGTGTTTATGTTAAGAGCCTGGGGTGGGAGAAGAAATGGTATCTCGAGCTTTTTAATGGGTCCATCTTTTGGACACCCTACCTTGAAGTTTTTATGTGCTTGGCACTTTACATACATTTTCATGAAATGCCCCTGCAAGGCAGGCATCATTTTCCCCATTTCACAAAGAAGCAGGCTTGGGTAATATTTGACAAGGTCACATAGCCAGCAAATAAGGGGAAGACCTGAGATTCAAACCCAGATTTATAGGATACCCAGTATCCAAGCTCTTGGGCCATGCTGCTCTGGATGGGGGAGAGGAAGAAGAGAGACTCTTCTGGAAAAGGGGGCAATTGGCAGAAATCGAGGGTTCATTCCTCACCTGAAAACCCAGAGAGAAGCACATTTCCTTGGATTATGAAGGCAAAGTCACTTCACTGGCTAAAGTCGGGGAAAGCCCAAAGCCAACTCCATGGAGATTTCCAATACAGATGCTGTCTGTTCTTCTGATTCAGACAGGAGAAAGATACCCACTCCAGCACCCCCTTGGGGGAGGACTGCAATGGGAAAAGTCTCAGGAGCAGGGGTGACCGGCCAGGGTGGCTCTAAGGCTGAGTCGCCTTCTGTGTGGACACATTACCCACCTCATCCAGCCAGAGGAACTTCAGTCTCTTATATCTGAATAGCATGATTTAGGCTTCCATTTTGTCATGAGTTTAACAAATATTTATTGAGCTCCTGTGTTAGCCTAGAAACTCCATGAAACACCCATTCTCTGCTCCCATCATCCAGGTTCTGTCTCCCCTCCCCAGGATTCTCCTCCTGTGTCTGGTCGGCCCCCCAGGGTCTGTGAAGGTCACGTTCTTCTTGCTCTGAAACTACACCCTTCTCCTTGACCAGCAACCAGCCCCCAACCCCACCCCGTCTCTCATTTTAGTGCCAGTGTGGGTGACATCTGCTTCATGTATTTTGAGGATGTATATTAGGTACATACACACTCATGACTGTTATGACTTTCTAATGGAATTGATATTTTATCATTGTGAAGTGTCTCCATCTGTCTGTTTTTCTTAAAGCCCATTTTGTCTGATATCAATATGGCCACACCAGCTATACAATGCTCATTGTTTTGTTTGCATGGTAGATCTTTTTCCATTTTGTTATCTTCAACCTATGTGTATCTTTATTTAAAGTTTCTCTTATAGACAGTATAAGTGGAGGGGGGAGAGGAAGGCTGCATCTGTGAGAAAATTTAAATTACCATCAATCAGTTTAAAACATTTATGTCTTACATGGAATCTTCTACTTGGAACTTCTGGTATCATTTGCCCCATGCTGTGTGGACTGCCACACGGGAACGCTTTGCTGTCACTTATCAGAGGCACAGCCCTCCTAAGGGGGATCCTATTCTTCTTCAGCCAACTGGCCAACCACCCCTGAGAGCAGCGGTTCCCAGGGTAGCAAAGCAAGGGGAGGGGCATGGCTGTGAATGCGGACACTCAGGAGCAGAATTAAGTGAGGGCAGGACACAGGAGAGAGGGAGCAGCATCTGGGATCTTACCTCTGCCTGAGAAGCAGCCTGTCCAATACACGTTCAGAAAGGTGAGCAAGAAACAGGCAAGAGATGTAAGCTTTTGTGACTGATGACCTTTGGGTAGCTTTTAAATTGTTTCTTCCTAAACTATTTTGCCCTTTTTATTGAATCTATAGAACAGTAAAGGACTTTCCAAATACGAGAAATAATTTTAAGTAAGTAAATTTATACTGAATGTACTTTGCCCTGTGTTTAGACTGGTTGTTTTCTCGACTTGGGATTTTTCCATGACCTCCTTTCCACATACTCATTAACCCTCTTCATTGAAGGCTGGCTTTTTTCTGTTCTGGCACTTCTCATCTTGTTTATTAGCTCTGTCTGTCTCCTCTTCTAGGCTAATGAACTCAGCAGTAAGAATGGGGTGGGACATGCCTCACGTCTCTGTGTCCCCTGCACTCAGCATATAGGTCTGCTGAACTGGTGAATGAGTAGGAGGGGCACAGCATACAAGACAAAACAAGCAAAGAAATAATAACAAACCACACTTTTACTTATGAAAGCCAGCCAGGCCTCCTGACTACCCTAGCTCTCACTGTACCAAGCAGGCCAAAAGAAAGCCCTTCCTCCTCCAGCTTCTGCAGGCAACTCCTCACGCAGGAATTCTCCCTGAAACTGCGAGGAAGGGGGGAGGTAAGAATGGTAGAATGGTTACGGTGGAATGGTGGCCAGTGCTGTCTCCTCTTGCATCCCTTCCCCAATCCCAAGGTGGGCCCTCCTCCCTAGCCCCTTCCCCATGGGATTGGTCCTGTGAGGACCCCAGCTTGGTCCCTGAGAATCATTTCCTTGAGATTGAGAGGCAAGCAGCAGGACTCACTGTGTCACTTTCTGCAGCTGGGCCCTAATCAGTCAGATCTCTGCTTCTACCAGGAGTGTCTCTGAGCCGCCCTACCATCCTCACCTCTCCCCTTTGTTAGGAAGGAAAAGCACTGACACTGCAGAGATCCGAGTCAACTGATTAATCCCAGAAACCACCAACTTCAGCCCTGAGGGGAATGGCAGAGGAGGGTTTTTTTTGTTTTGTTTTTTCCTGTATAAATAACCCAAACTGGAGATCATAGGTAAGGTATTGTCTCAGAGATCCTCTAATCCAACCCCTTCATTTTTCTGATGAGGACAGAGAAGCCCAGAGAGGCAGTTCAACTTGCCCACAGTCACTGCTAACAACCAGTTAGTAGTAGAAGGTGGTTGGGACACAGCTCTGGTCCCAAACTCTGATTGAGCGGCAGAGAGTGCCTGATTCAGCTTCTTCTGAAGGCCAGGTGAGCTCACTCACGGGAACAGCCATTTCCTTGCCTGGAGGGGTGGAGGAGGGGGAGTTTTTTCTTTTCCACTTGAGGAGGGATGAGGTGCTGGGGACACAGCCACAGGTATCTATCAGCCAGTGAATGAATGAACAAATTGGGGTATATTCCAAACAATGAATTCCTATTCAGCAATAAAAAAGAATAAACTGTTGATACGCGAATCAACATGGATAAATCGCAGAAAATTATATTGAATGGAATAAGCCAGACGCCCTCCCAAAAGACCATATTGTTTGATTGTTTATATAAAATTCTAGAAAACTCGAACTAATTTATGTGACATAAAGCAGATTAGTGAGGTAGTGGGTTGAATGGTGATCTCCAAAAATCACCATTGGTGGTTGGTGACGTCCCAATTTCTGCAAACTGTGAATGTTACTTTACTTAGAAAAAGCGTCTTTGCAAATGTAATTAAGGATATTGAGATGAGATCATCGTCTTGGATTATCCTGGTGGGCCTTAAATCCAGTGTCAAGTGTCCTTATAAGAGGATACTAATACAAGTAGTCCCTGGAAATGGGAAAGAGGTGGAGAGAGGGGAGAGGTGGGAAGGAGAGATTACAAAGGGGTAAGAGTAAACTTTTGGGAATGATAAATATTTTCATTATCATGATTGTGATGATGTTTCATGGATGGAGACATATGTCAAAACTTGTCAAATTGTATACTTTAAGTCCACTATACATTAACAAAACTGTTAAAAAGATGAAAGATCCATGGGTCTAAAACAAGATTCCACTCGCAATATTCTGGCTTTTTGGAAGTAGTCCACATAACATTGATATATGGTGCATTCTCAGAAAACTGATCATGAGATGAAACACCAACATATGAAGAACAGCTGAATAACCCCAGAATATTAAAATTTGGAGAACTGATAAATATATATTAGTACATAAAGTAATCAAATATATTAAGTATTGCAATGTACAAAACATTCTCATCTTATATGAACTTCATTAGAACTGAGACCAATGACATCCTTGTAGTGAGATAGATTTTGATGCCCCTCTTTGACTTCTTCTGTTGGATCTTCTGTTTTTCATGATCTCTTATCTTCTCCAATTCCTGTTGTTATTGTTTTTTTTCCCCCTCTTCGTATGTTTTGCTGGAGCATATACTTTAATAGCTTCCAGAAAAGGAAATGCTGGCATAAAAGTTTTTTGAAATCTTGCATGTCAGATTTGTCTTTTGGCTGGGGATAAAATTCTAGGCAAAATTGGAGGTATTGCTCTTTTGTCTTTTAGCTTTCAGTGATGTTATTGAGAAGGCTGATGCCATTCTCTTTTTAGAATCTTCTCTTTATCCTTAGTGTTATGCAATTTCACAATGATGTGCTTTGGGTTGGGCTTTTATTTTTTCTCTATTGTGCAGGGTATTCATGGCATTTCAAATGGATTCACATCATTTACTCTGGGAAATTTTCATAAATATATACATACACATCATACACACATATACATATATCAAAATAGTATCATCCCTTCCATTGGTTTTCTTTCCCTGGAATCCCCACTAGTTACACGTTAGACTTCCTGGATTGCTTCTCTCATTTCCGTATCATTTCTCTCCTATTGTCCATTGTTTACCCTTTTGTTCTATTTGCTGAGAGCTTTTTCTCACTTATCTTCTAGACCATCTATTGAGTATTTAACTTGAACTATCATATTTTAAATTTCCAAGACCTGTGCTTGTTCTCTGAACAGTCCATTTTAAAAATAGCATTTTGTTCATGTTTCGTGGAAGCAATATCATCTCATCTGCCTGAAGATTTAATTTTTTCTGAAGTTACTTCCCCTGACTTCCTGAATTATCTGCTTCCTCTAATTTCTTTTCTCCTGTTTGCTTTGATCTTTTATTCATGTTGGAAGCTTTCCTCAAATGTCTGCTGATCCTTAGCTATTAAAATGAGTCATGATATGCTGTCTATATATACAGTGTGGTGGACGATGGATATGTGTAATGTATTGGTGAGAGGGTGGAGGGTTATGTTGGAGGAACTGCTGACTTGGCTTTACTGTAAAGTAATTAACAGGGTTGTCAGCTGAGCTTTTTGCTGGTGGACCCTTCAAATATATCGTAGGACTTTTTTTTTTCTGGAGTTGTTCTCCTAAAATGGATCTTTTAATCTCTCGCCTAAGGGTATAAGCCTGACTGCCAATATTTTGGGAATGGGATAGGGGAAGGGGCTGAAAGATCTGAATTGGTTCAATCAGAACCAATTGGTCCTGGTTCAATCTCTCAAGAGTTTCTTGTAGGGTGGAACAAGGGTTAGTCACCTGGATGCATTGTTTGGGGCTTCTTATGCAGACTTTGAACCAACCCTGTTGTTTTCAGCTCACTGCTCAACTCTGCCTTCCACATTACCTAGGTATCACTGATGCTTTTCTGGGATTTGGAAAGACCAATAGCCTTGCCTGTGTCAACATCCCATTCTCAGGAATTAAGTTTTAGCTTCTTCCCTCATCCAAGTCTCTGAGGATAGGGAGAGTATTTGCCACATCGGAGTCCAATGCAGGGTAGCAAAGGAATACTTTTATTTTATCCCCAGCCAAAAGACAAAGGAATCCCAGCCCCAAAGGAATACTCAGCAGATGTTTGTTGAATGAATGAAGGTCTAGCTAAGTGAGTTGAAGTGAGCACTAAACTTTCTGAGCAATAATTTCTTCATCTGTAAAGTTTGAACAGCCATCCCTGACTTTACAATTTCACAGGGTTGTTGTGGAGTGAAGGGACTCAATATTTTTCTTCTTCTTCTTCTTCTTCTTATTTTTGGCGACAAGTAGGTATTAGAGGTGATGTTGGTTACAACTTGCAGAATTCAGTGAATCAATATGCAGATGCCATACCTCTCCCAATACACAATCTAAAGGCCAGAATTTTCTCTTTTTTTCACTTCTAGTCTTGGACTTCTTAACATACAATTCCTAATAGCCAGAAGGAAAGTGTACATTTAAAACTTTGCCCCAAAAGACAGAGATACAATTGCTACAAAGACTTGTTTCCCTGGCCAAATATTAACAAGGTGTAGATTAAAAAACAAAACAAAAACAAAAACCAGAAAAGGCCTCTACCTCTTGTTAAGTGAATAAGCTACAGCAGATGTCAAGAAGAGAAGGACAAGGTAAAACAGTTACCCTAAAGTGGTATTATTTCACTCCTGTCAAGGGGGGGAGATTTCAATTACTCATAAATGTACTTTTAATAAGAATTTTAAAAAGTCATATTTCAGTAATTCTTAAAATGGTTCAAAAATTCAAAGAAATAAATGGGCATTCAAATGGTTCAAAGAACAAAACAAAAACCTCCAGTTTCATTTTATATTCTTGCTCTATTTCCAGTTAATTTAAAAGTCATAAAATTAAAACATTTTAATTTTAAAAAACTGTTATTAAATTTACTCCCTTATTTCCCTAAGAGATTCCTGAAGGTAAGGATTTAAAATCAATGTCCTTCTCGAATGAACAGGGCAATAACTCCGCTAAATATAAACTTTCTATTTCTCTCCATTCATAAAACAGACAAAGGCATCATTGTTCTCTAGTTTTATTATTTTTTAATCTTCCCAACACATGAACTATAACTCATTTTGAGATTTTTCAGTGCATTTCACAGCAAAAATGAACAAGGGAATCATTAAAATGGTTGTACATTAACCAATTATCTTCTTATAATTTACAATTTGTTGAAAAAAATTATTATTTTGCTGTTTTCATCCTATTAGCCCCCTTCAATAAAACACAATTTATCAGAGCACAAAGCTTAAGCTTCTTATGATGATGCAACAGATACAGCCACTTACAATGGCTGATGGATAACAGGTATATGTTACACACACTGATTGGAAGACCACATCAGAAGAAACAGAGTAAGGCACCACTCTTGGAAAATTAAGGTAGCTTGAAGTAACAAGTGTTGAGCACCATAAGTAGGTGCTAAATAAATACTTGAATGAATGATGAAAGCCATAATTAGCACTATTCTATTAATTGCCAGCAATTCTTCAACCTCAATAAAATACTTATTTAAAAAAAAGACTGTACCTGAATACAACTTCCTGATATCTTTTTTTCCTGATACCTTTTTATTTCATACTCTTTCTTCAGCATTTGCGTTTCCTTGAAAAAACAAAACATACCATACATGCACTTAGTCACATATATAACTTCTGAATTACTGACAAATATGAATAGTTGTTTCAAAATTTTGAGTGAACAGAGGTAAGATAAAGCATACTTATCCAGAGGGATAGCACGTAATATTGGATATTAACCTACAAGTGAAAAAAAGGTAAGGAAAACAGTAAGTCTTATTTTTTAATATTTGCTTGTTCTTTAATGCCTCAGTTCTTGAGAAGGGCCAAAATCTCATCATGTTGACATGACCACGTTTTAAAAAACTGTCTCTCAAGTATAATATTTAATAAAACTAGGTATTGAAATTTTTCAAGTCAATGCTGTTTTCAAGTATATTAAAATGCTCAGAAGAAAAAATTCTCCATGGTTATAATTCTAATCAATTTATAAATATACTTTTTAAAAGAGAGTTCCAACAGAGGTGGATAATGGATAAGTTCCTCAGACACAGGCACACAGTCTCTTTGAAGGAACAGAATGCCTTGTTACGACAACCTGGTTGACTTTTTTTTAACACTGATTTCAGGCACAATGGCTGAAGCCACTTCTGGGTCATCTTCTTCCTCCTCTTGATTTGTTGTAAAAGTAGTGAATACTTCAGTTACTGACAGAAAGCAAAGCACAAACTCTGAAAGAGACTTCAATTTTCACTACAAAGAAATCAAAATCACTGAGTTCTCACTGTTGTGTTTATCTGCTGCCCCCATGCAAAAAGAGGGGATTCAAACTTAGCTTTTGGAGCAGGAACTGGATAAAAGATTAATCGTCTAATAATTCAGGTGAAAGGGCTTCAGATGATATTGCTCACATCACATGAACGGCTTGGTGAGAGGTCCATCGTGCTTCTTCAACACTTTGGTCTTGCTGCAGTTTTATGGTGCCCTAATTGGTACATTCGTGTGTAGTCAGTTTCAGTCTGTGCAATCAGGAAGCAGGTCACTCAGTGCAATGACTCCATTCTGGGAGAGTTTAGGGTAAATAGAGAAGTTCATTTGGTCGAGTCTTAGATAGTGTGTGTCACTCTGCTGGTTGTACTGTTGGAATTATTTTCCAAAGGGGTTTGTGATAAACCCAGCCATCTCCCTGAAACAAGTGGAAAAATAAATTAAAGAGCCATTCCTCTATTATGTTCAGGATCAGTAACCAAAACTAGATGCAATGCCTTCATTGAAATGCAATTCTGTTCTCACATTTAAAAACAAGAGTTTGTGAAGAAAAAGCCTCTGTGCTTAAGACACCAAAAAACATGTGTGGTTTAGCTAGGATTAGGTGAGAAGTTCTGGTCTGGGAAGACCTAGTTTGTGCTCCACGAATATTTTACTTTGCAGAAGTCATTTGTAGCAATTCTAACAATTTTGCCAAGGTGCTGCAGATTGAGCCCCACTGATGGAGTGACAGGCAGCAAGTGGAGCACAGGAAATGGTCACCAAGGTACGAGCTGTTCTCTACATCTCAACCGGCATCTCTAGGATCTGAGTATTGTTTCCTAGTTCTTTCCTGACTCTACCCTATTAGTTTTCCCTGGTTCCTGTGAATAGAAGGATACCAAAAGGAGATAAAGTTAGTCAAAGAGTGAACGAAAGACAGGAGAAGACCAAGTGAGGAAAAAAGTGCTGCAGCAAATGCATGAAGCAGCATACTGGGGTGAGAGCTTGGCAGAGCTGAGGTCACAGTAGCTAAGACTGCAGTTCAGTGTTTATGCGACTAGGTGAAGTAAGTCAGATTTGAACCTCTGTCCGTTAACCCCTATATCGCCCTCAATTTATTTGCGTTAAAAAAATTTTTTTAGGGACTTCCCTGGCGGTCCAGTGGTTAAGACTTCACCTTCCAATGTAGGGGGTGCGGGTTCAATCCCTGGTCAGGGAGCTAAGATCCCACATGCCTCATGGCCAAAAACCCAAAATATAAAACAGGAGCAATATTGTAACAAATTCAATAAAGACTTTAAAAATGGTCCTCATCAAAAAAAAAATCTTCAAAAAAATATTTAAAAATATATATTTACCTTACCTTACTCCAAAAATGGCTTACGCCCAGCAATTATGTGGGTCATAGTGATGAGGACTCTCTCCTTGACCAAACTTTAAAAGTTAGACTCCTCTGTCTCTCTTCTTGACTAAGCCTCATCCTAGGCCTGCTAAACTCAGTTTTAGCAAAAAAAAAATCCTGATGAACTAGTTTATCAAGAATTCTCTCATCTTTGATATCCAATGAAACTCTTCTCCTCGCACTTTTGATCTAATCATGTGCCTCCCCCGACCCACCATCCTTGACATCTGACCAAGTTCCTCTTAGTAATCTTCCATCCACTCCCTCATCCTGCCCACTGGCTATAAATTACCACTTATCAACACATTCAGAGTTGAATTCAATCTTTTTCCTCTACTGCGATATTCCTGAATAAAGTCTTCCTTGTCATTTTTAATAAGTGTCAGAATAATTTCTCTTTAACAACAGAAACCATTATGTTGTTTAAATTAAATCACCTGGTTGATAATTATCACGAAACACAAAAACACAAAAGATGTCTCCTAACCACATTACAGAATGCTAGGTTTAGAAGTTAAGACGTGCCACCTGACCATCTCACTTCACAGATGAAGAAACTGAGGCTCCGAGAAGTGAAATGAGTTGTCCAACTTCACCCAGGAAGGGCAGAGTTCTTTTCAGTGCACCTTCTATATAATTACCTACATTTTACAGATGAGGAAACTGAAGTTAGAAGTGGTAAATAAACTATCCAAGGTATGACTGAGGTTCAAACTTAACACATCTGACTCCAATGTGGTCCACTATTCTGCAAAAGCCTTCCTGCTTGCATTTATATACATCTTAAGAAATTTTAAACATCCACTCAAGAGGATATGACCAATAGATCCTGATGGATGTGTAAAATTGCAAAAGAGAGGAAATGGAAGATCTAATTAAATGTCAGTGAGAAATGGTCAGGAAAAGAAGGTAGGTACTATCAAATGATACTAGAAACACTTTAAATTCATCTATACTTTCTCAGGTTACTCTACCTCCTCTTTTTATATCAAGTGACTCTACTCCTCCACCTAACTAAAGCCAACTCCAAACTGGTCTGTTGGTTTGACAGCAATAATGAAAGTACCAAACAAGTGGAAAAGCTCTTGTTACTCATAACAATATGTATGAAACATCTACTAAGTGCCCAGCACTGTGTTTAGGACCACAGGGGAGACAAAATTGACTTTTCAATAACATATGACTCTTCTTAGCAAAGAGCCATACCTGATGGCAATAGCGCCAAAGTTGTTATGAACTTCGTGGTACCAGTGTCAGCTAACTACCATCCTCATCAGCCTCACCTCTCCTCTGCAGTGCTTCTTACAGCACAGTCCATGGTCCTGTCACACACAGGATGTGACGCGGTGGCCCCATGGGCTTAGGCAATCAGTATATGACACGAATCTAACCCATCTGTTGTTGTACCACTGTGCCATGGCACACCAGTTAGAAAGCCATCTTACATCTTACCAACTAAAGAGGCCCAAACCTGAGTAAGCATCTCCAGTCTACTGTTTCATCAGGCAGTTAGTTAAGACTATCTAGGCAGAAAGAAATTCACTACTTTATTAGACAACTGCCATATCTTGCTATCACTTTCTACATCTGTCTATCCAACATCACAAAGTATAATAAAGGGATTAAGTGGTAGGTTCTTAATAATATCTGTCAAATAAAGAATACATGAGAAGTAGCATGTTTACATGTCATGTTAGTTACAAGAACCAGGAGGCCTATCTTTTAAAATCTTTTAAAATTGGTTGCATCTTTTACCCATTACAGCTTCTTGCTCTCAGCCCCTAGAGTTCATTTTTAATGATTTATAGAAGTCTTCCCTTAGAAAAATTCTCCTCTTTAGAATCTGCTTCTGGTATGCTATTTTAGTGAGCTTGAAATGAAAAAAATCCAAGGTTACCAGACTATAATTTTGCATAGTAGTTACAAAGGTTTATCTTTTCATATAAAAATGAAGAGATGTAAAGTACTTTTCCTTGAATTCCTATCCATGTAAACATTTGGGGGACTTCCCTGGTGGTGCAGTGGTTAAGAATCCGCCTGCCAATGCAGGTGACACAGGTTCAAGCCGTAGTCCGGGAAGATCCCACATGCCGTGGAGCAACTAAGCCCGTGGGCCACAACTACTGAGCCTGTGCTCCAGAGCCCGTGAGCCACAACTACTGAGCCCATGTGCCACAACTACTGAAGCCCGTGCGCCTAGAGCCCGTGCTCCACAACAAGAGAAGCCATCGCAATGAGAAGCCCATGCACCACAACAAAGAGTAGCCCCCACTCACTGCAACTAGAGAAAGCCAGCATGCAGCAATGAAGACCCAATGCAGCCAAAAAGAAAGAAAGAAAGAAAGAAAGAAAGAAAGAAAGAAAGAAAGGAGAGAAGGAGGGAGGGAGGGAGGGAAGGAAGGAAGGAAGGAAGAAAGAAAACAGTTGAGAAAAATTAAAGCAATGAAACTACTACAATAAACTGTGGGCTTTTAAGGGTAATAACTATGCAAAATTCACAAACTGTTTTTCCAGATTCTTTCCTGACAGACCAATATTAAAATTCAATGAGTTTCCTTAGACTTGGCTATGGACAAGAAAACTTTTCTTGGCATCAGCTCTGGTCCATTATTCACCTTACTCTGAGTTCTACCAGAAAGTAATAAACAAAATAAAACAAAACCTTTAAATGTAGAAAAGACTTTAGGAATCATTTTGTCTTACCTCCAAAACTAGTGAATTAAACACTTCTATATAAGCCATGGTCTCTTACATGAGTCTAGCGATGGGGAACACATTACTATAAAATGTACGCTTGTCATTATTGGATATTTTTTATTGTTATACATTCCTTCTTATGTTAAGCTCAAAATGCTTCCTGGTAGTCTGGGCCTAGCTCAAGTCTGCTATTGGAGCTGATAAGAAACTTCTACGTGATAAGCCTAACCTATATTTGAAGAAAGTTATAATGAATGTCTCCAATTTTGTTTTCCAGCCTAAACACCCCCCACATCACTCTTTTTTCCTTAAACATTGCAAAGATTCTAGTCACTTCTCACTATCCTCTGTGTAGTCATTTAAGTTTTTCATGCATCCTTAAAATGTGGTCTCTGGAAGTGAACAAAGAGTTTCACTGTGGTACAAAAAGCAACAAATTGTCAATTGCATAGTCTGTTATTGAGATTAAAGATTAATGTCGGTATTTTGTGGCCAATTTAAATCCCCAAATCTATTTCATCTGAACTGCTGGTAAACTATCCTACTTTGACAAACTGTGAAAAGCTCATGAAAAAGCTCATGGTTAAGCTGGACTATTTTTAGAAATAAAGATATATAAGTGATAATTCAAGAAAGCCTACTAAGGTGAAGTTCTCACTAAGTAGATAATGAGTTTTAGTCTGAAGACATGTAGGACATATACCTCTTTAATAAAATATTTGGTTTTCCAAGGTGTGCCTGTTTCAGTACGATGCCTTTCTTCAGTCCTCTGGCGTTCTTCCAGGGTACGTTTATGCTCTGTGGCCTTATCGATTTCAGATTCCCTCAGAGAGTCTGTCACATTTCTCCACAATCGCCTGAAATCCAAAAACCACACATTTTACATTCTTCAAAAAAGATAATTAAATAGAACTGATACCCTCAAAATTAACAGTGATTTTAATAAATTACATTTCCTGAATCAGATCTATAATTTCATGCCTATGAGTTACAAGAATGCTGACACTATGTTGCTGATGTTAATGTCCAAGATGCTGCTGCTTCTGCTTCTTTTTAAATTAAAAATAATTTATATTTTCCCAAGTTATATAACCAAGATTTTTATTTTTAAGAAACTTAGGAAACAATAAGCAAAAGGAGAAATAAATTTTTAAAAAGCTGAAATAGAAGAGACCACTTCTGCTTCTGGATGTGATTAAATAATGGGCACCAGATTTACCCTCCTGCTTTTAATCAACTACAGAACCAGACAAAACATAATGAAACAATGGTTTTCAGACGTCGAACAAAAGGCAGCACAGGACAGTGACTCCTGAGAGCAGGCAAACAAATGAGGGGGTCCTATGAGTGCTCCAACTGACAAGTTAGAGAGTTTGCAGGCACAGCACGGGGGCAGGGCGGGGGGAGCTCAACAAACTCCAAGCCAAAGAAATCTGCCAAGACAATTCTTTGGGGAAAGTATAGTCTGTTCAACAAATGGTGCTGGGACAGCTGGATATCCCCGTGCAAAAAGGTGACCTTAGGCTCTCACCTCACAATAAAACTTAGAAGAAGATAAAAGAAAACAATGATACTCTCACCTCATCAAATAAAAACTGATTACTGAAATAAACACCATTAAGAAAATGAAAAGATGAGCAAGAGACTAGGAGACAATATTTACGAAACACATACCCAATAAAGGATCTGTGTCCAGAATTTACAAAGAACTCCTATAACACAATAAGACAACAAACAATTCAATTTAAAAAATGGGTGAAATTTATAAGCAAACATTTTAACAAAGAAGATATACAAATGGCTAATTAGAACATAAAAACATGCTCAACATCATTAGCCATTAGGGAAATGCAAATTAAAATCACAATGAGATACTATTTCACATCAGCTAGAATGGGCATATTATATAAGACAGGCAATAACAAATGTTGATGAAGATGAGGCGAACTGGAACTTTCATACGTTTCTGGCAGGAATGTAAAATGGTGCAGCCATTTTTGAAAATAGTTTGGCAGTTTCTTGAAAAGTTAGACATAAAACTACCACACAAACCAGGAATTCCACTCGTAGGTATTTACCCAAGAGAAGTGAAAACATGTCCACACAAAGGTCTGCACAAGAATGTTCACTGCGGTATTAATCATCATAGTCCAATACTGGAAATGTCCATCAGTTGGTGAAGGGATAGACAAAATGTAGTGTCACATAATGGAATACTATTCAGTAATAAAAAGGAATGAAATATTGATACATGTTGTACCATGAATGAACCTCAAAAACGTGCTAAGTGAAAAAAGCTAGGCATAAGAGATCACATACTGTATGATTCCATTTATCTGAAATGTCCAGACAAAGTAAAATTATAGAGACAGAAAGTAGGTTCCCTGGGACTGGGGGCAGAAACAGGGATTAACTGTCAATGGGCATGAAGGATATTATGGGAGGATCAAAGGATTCTAAAACTAATTAATGGTAAAAACTGCACCACTAAGGAAAGTTACCAAAAATCATTGAATTGTACACTTAAAACAGGTGAATTTTATGATATGTAAAATATAACTCAATAATATTTTTAAGTGGCAATTTTAATATTAAAGTAGAATTCAAAGCAAGAACTATGACCACGGATAGAGGATCATTTCATAATGGCCAAGGGTGGGGGGCAATGCAGCAAGAGGACGTGCAATCTTTTCAGGGTCAGCATTCTGGAGAAACAGAGTGTGGTTCCTATTTGCCAGGAAGCTTGAGGATGTTTCCAACAACTGTGTTACCATTCCTGAGAAAAGGGCATTTAATCTTAAATGTGTATGGCCCAAACAACAGACGTTCAAATAACATGACACAAAAACTTATAGAACTATAAAGAGAAATATTCCATTAAAATTGGTAATTTCAGTAACTGATCTCAATACCTCTTCTCAACTGATAGAAAGAATGCACAGAAAATGAGTAAAGATACAGAGGACTAGAAAAATACTATTAATCCACTTGATCTAATTGACATTTACAGAATACTCTCACCTAACATCAACAGAATACACATTCCCGTCAAGTGCACACAAAACATTTACCAAGATAGAATGCATTCAGTGCTATAAAACAAATCTCAATAAATTTAAAGGATTAAAATCACACAAAGCACATTCTTTGACCAAAATGAAATTAAATTAGAAATGAATACTGAGAAGATATCTGGAAAAGCTCCAAGTATTTGGAAATTAAACAACACATTACTAAATAAGTTCAAGTCCAAAAAAAAAAAAAAGAAAGAAAGAAGAAAAACCCACAAGGGAAATCAGAAAACACATATCAAAAAGTTCAAAAGGTAGAGGCCAGATCAAGATGGCAGAATAGAAGGACGTGGAGGTCCCCTCCCCCCACAAACACATCAAAAATACACCTATATGTGGAACAATTCTCACAAAATACCTGCTGAATGCTGGCAGAGATCTCATACAACCAAAGCTGCAAAAAAGATCACTAAGTAGTTGGGATTGATATGTATACACTGATGTGTATAAAACTGATGACTAATAAGAACCTGCTGTATAAAAAAATAAAATTCAAAAATTAAAAAAAAAAGATCACTAAGTAACTGGGCAGGATGAAAGAAAAAAAAAAAAAGGAATCGGGACAAGACCTGTGCCCCTGGGAGGGAGTTGTGAAAGAGGAAATGTTCCCTTACCCTGGGAAACTTCTTCACTGGCAGGGAGATCAGCTGGGATGGAAAGGGAGTTTCAGAGGCTTGAAGGAGAGTGCAGTAGCCAGCTTGTGGCATGCAGAACAGAGAGAGACCTGCACAGAAGGTCCTGGCCAACTCCATGCACTCCCTAGCCCAAGATGCATGTCTGCTGGTGTGTGCAGGGGCTGGGTGCTGAAACTCAGGCTTCAGAGGACAGACCTGGGGAGCAGATTGGGGATGGCTACATGGAGACAGCCTGAAGGGGCTGGAGTGAGGCCCAAGCCACAACCAGGGGTGTGCAGAGGAAGGAGCCTGGGTCTGCCACTGAAGCCCCATTGTTAACATATGAGTGCAAAGGAAGGGGTGGGGCCCGTCACAGCAGCCTCATTCTCAGTGTGCTCACTGCAGGATGGGTCTGCCTCTATGAGTTCTGGGAGCACATAACCATACACGGAGGTGGGGCTGAAATCCGAGCCAATCCCCAGGGACTGCATGACTTTAGAAGCAGGGCTGAGATCTGAGCGTCCCAGCAGCTGTGCGATCTGCAGATTTACGTGCTATGGGTGGCTTTGTAAACTCAGTGCTTGTGGGACATCTGAGAAGATTACTGGTGCACCCATGGCCGGGGTGGGCCTGGTGACAGCAGCTGCAGGCTCTGCAGGTACATACCAGAGGTGGGGCCAGGGATCTGGGCTGACTCAGTAGCTCCCACGGTGGGTCTAGGTGTGCGACTATGGCAGTCCTGGTGCCTGACTTCAGCAGTTCTGCACCAACGGATCTGTGCTAGTGGCTTTGTGAGCACAGAGCCTGAGGGACACCTGGCCGACTGCCCGAATTCCCATGGTTGAGGCAGGGCTGAGGGCAGTGCCAAAAACTGTACTTTGTGAGCCTGCACAATGGGTGACAGGCAACACCACAGAGCTCACTTCCCAGTGGACAGCTCCGACGGAGGAATACTCAGTGGTTCCTCTCCCAGAGGACGCGCTCCAGTCCTTCCTACCTCATACCACAAATCAGAAACAGATCTGGGGGTGTCTACTCCAACAACTGGGGAGCAGGCCCTGCCCCCAACAGGGCTGTGACACAGAGGAGACCCTGCTCAACATCCATTGCAGGCTCTGGTCACCACAACAATCACACCCCCTATCAATGGGAAACAGCCAACACACACTGAGGAAAGATGCGGCAGTCATACATACTGAAGACAGCCCTTATTCCAAAAATATTAGACTCACAGAGGCTACACCAGGACATTCCCACATAAAAACAGCCCTTCAAGACCACAGTTGATTAACTGTTTCTCCTAAACTCACAGAGTCAGAGAAATACAAGTAAAATGAAGAAGCAGAGGAACCGCTCTCAATTAAAAGATCAAGAGAATTCCCCTAAAGATGAAACAGACATCTCCAGTATACCCGATTCTGAGTTCAAAAAGGAGATAATGAAAATAGTGAAGGAATTAAGAAAGGCTATAGACAGAAATGCAGATTACTGTAAAAAGGAATTAGAAACTATTAAAGAGGTACCAATTAAAATTAGAAAACTCATTTGCCAAGACAAAAGCTGAGCTTAAAGGCAATAAATAGCAAACTGGATAACTCAGAAGAACGAATAAATGATCTGCAGGGTAGAATAATGGAAATCACCCAATCAGAACAGCAGACAGAAAGACAAATTAAAAAAAAAAAAAATGAAAGCAATATACGAGACCTATAGGATAATATAAAGCATGCCAATCTACGCGTAATAAGGATCCCAGAAGGAGAAGAAAGAGAAAAGGGGATCAAAAATGTACTTGAAGAAATTATGGCTAAAAATTTCCCTAATCTAAAGAAAGAAACAGTTGTGGAGGTACAGGAAGCACAGAGGGTCCCAAACAAGATGAACCCAATCAGACCTACACCAAGACATATTTTAATTAAAATGGGAAAAGTTAAAGAGAGGATTCTAAAGGCAGCAAGAGAAAAACAAACAGTTAATTAACAAGGGAACCTCCATAAGGCTATCAGCTGATTTCTTTACAGAAACACTGCAGGCCAGAAGACAGTAGCAAGATATATTCAAAGTCTTGAAAGGGAAAAAGGTGCAACCTAGGATACTCTACCCAGCAAGATTATCATTTAGAATAGAAGGAGAGATAAAGAATTTCTTAGACAATCAAAAACAAAAAGAATACAGTAATACTAAACCTATCCTAAAAGAACATTGAAAGATCGTCTCCAAACAGAAGAGCAGCAAGAATCTACAGCAAAGAGAAAATCACAATTGGAAAGTAAATCACTTAAATAAACCAGTACACAGATTAAAAAGTTTTTTTTTTTTGGAAAGTGATGATAACTACAATGAACAGCAAAAGGATAAACATGAAGATGTAAAAGAGGACATCAAAATCATAATATATGGGAGAGGAGAGTAAGAAAATGCAGATTTTTTTTTTTAAAGACTGTGTTTGAGCCTATATGACTACCAGTCTAAAGCAAGTAGATATAGTAATGGGCTAACAAACTTTAAAACCAGGGTAACCACAAATCAAAAACATACAATATATTCACAAAAGCCAAAAAGAAGAGAACACAAGCATAATACAAAAGAAAACCACCAAACCACAAAAGGAAAAAGGAACAAAGAAGAAATACAACATCAACTGGAACACAAGGTTCAAAACGGCAATAAATACATATCTATCAATAATCATCTTGAATGTTAATGGACTAAATGCTCCAATCAAAAGACACAATGGGGACTTCGCTGTTGATCCAATGGTTAAGACTCCGCGCTCCCACTGCAGGGTGTGCGGGTTCAATCCCTGGTTAGGGAACTAATATCCCACAGGCTGCACAGTGCAGCCAAAAAAGAAAAAAAAAAAAAAAAGGACAGAGTGGGAAAAAAAAAAAAGACAGAGTGGCAGATTGGATAAAAAAACAAGAGCCTATAATATGCTGCCTACAAGAGACCCCCTTTAGGGCAAAGGACACACATAGATTGAAAGTGAGGGGATGGAAAAAATAATTCATGCAAATGGAAATGACAAGAAAGCGGGGAGAGCAATACTCAGACAAAAAAGACTCGGACGTCCCTGGTGGCTCAGTGGTTAAGAATCTGCCTGCCAATGCAGGGGACACGGGTTCAAGCCCTGGTCCAGGAAGATCCCACATGCCACAGAGCAACTAAGCCCGTGCGCCACAACTACTGAGCCTGCGCTCTACAGCCTGCGAGCCACAACTACTGAGCCCGTGGGCCACAACTATTGAAGCCCGTGTGCCTAGAGCCTGTGCTCCACAGCAAGAGAAGCCACCACAATGAGAAGCCTGCACACCACAACGAAGAGCAGCCCCCGCTCACCACAACTAGAGAAAGCCTGCACACAGCAACGAAGACCCAATGCAACCAAAAATAAATAAATAAATAAATCTATTAAAAAAAAAAAGACTTTAAAACAAAGGCCATAAAAAAACAAAAAGAAGGACACTATATAATGGTAAAATGATCAAGACAAGAAGAGGATATTAAACTTGTTAACATATATGCACGTGATATAGGAGCACCTAAATACAAAAAACAAATACTAACAGAAATAAAGGGAGAAACTGACGGGAATACAATAATAGTAGGAGACTTTAACATCTCACTCACATCAGTGGACAGATCTTCCAGACAGAAAATCAATAACGCAACAGAGATCCTAAATGATACAACAGAACAGTTAGACTTAATTGATATTTTCATCCAAAAAAACCCAGAATACACATTCTTTTCAAGTGCACATGGAACATTCTCTAGGATTGACCACATACTAGGAAACAAAACAAACCTCAACAAATTTGAGAAAAGAAATTATTTGAAGGGCTTCCCTGGTGGCACAGTGGTTAAGAATCTGCCTGCGAATGCAGAGGACATGGGTTCGAGCCCTGATCTGGGAAGATCCCACATGCCGCAGAGCAACTAAGCCTGTGTGCCACAACTACTGAGCTTGAGCTCTAGAACCCATGAGACACAACTACTGAGCCCACGGGCCAGAACTACTGAAGCCCATGCACCTAGAGCCTGTGCTCTGCAACAAGAGAAGCCTGCACACTGCAACAAAGAGTAGCCCCCGCTCGCCGTAACTAGAGAAAGCCCGCGTGCAGCAACGAAGACCCAACGCAGCCAAAAAATAAATAAATAAATAAATTTACAACTAACTAAATAAATAATTTCAAGCATCTTTTCTCACCACAACATCAAGAAACTAGAGATCAACCACAGAGAGAGAAATGAGAAAAAAAAAAAGGTTACATGGAGACTAAATAACATGCTACTAAGAAACCAGTAAGTCAGGGCAGAGTCAAAGGTGGTGGCAGGGGAGGATGCGGAGTTCGCATCTCCCCACAACTAGGGTGCCTGCTAGATGCTGGTGGGGGACCTCGACACCCAAGGACACGGGAGGAACCCCCTGAGTGACCAGGTAGGATGAGGGGGGGAGTAAGGGGGGAGGAAAAGTGGAGGCTGGACAGCACCAGGCACCTGAGGGGTGGCTGGGATTGGGGAGGGGTTCCCACTCCTGGAATGACCCTCGGGAGCTCGGAGGATCGGGGGGGAGCATGCCTAGCATCTCCGCTGCCCAATCAGGCCCTGGGAAGCCTGCAGGGCTCCCAGGCAGGGTCCTCGGCCCTCCCAGGCCCCTTCCGGGCTGTGTTGGTCCTAGGTGGGGGAGAAGAGGAGAGGTGGGCGGGAGGGACCCTCCAAGACCAGAGGATCAGGGGAGGCGCAGAGGGTGTTTCCCCCACCCACTCGGGCCCTGGGAAGCCTGCTGGGCTCCCAGGCCTGGTCCTCTGCCCTCCAAGGACCCCTCCGGCTGTGGGGGTCCTAGGGGCGTAGGAGGGAGGGAGGAGGGGGGAAGAGGAGGAGAGGCAGATGTGGGGGACCATCTGGGGCCAGGGGATTAGGGGAGGGGCCACGGGAGTTTCCCTGCCCACTCGGCCCTGGGAAGCCTGTTGGGCTTCCGGGTCTGGTCCCCTGCCTTCCGGGGTCCCCTCTGGCTGCATGGGTCACAGGGACATAGGAGGGAGGGAGGGGGGAGAAGAAGAAGAGATGCCAACGAGAAGGGGCCCACCAGGATCGGAGGATCGGGGGGAACACGCCTAGCGTTTCCCCCACCCACTCGGGCCCAGTGAGCCTGCTGGGATCCTAGACCTGGTCCTCTGCCCTCCAAGGCCAGAGGCATGCCTAAGCCCCACCCCCATCCCCTCAGGGTCTTTTCCTAAGCACAGGCCCCACCCACCACCTAAACCCCACCCCTGCCTAAACCCCACCCCCAAGCCAAGGCCTTCTCAGGCTTTTTTTTTCTTTTTCTCCTCTTTTTTTTTTTTTTTTTTTTTTTACTATTGTGGTTCTTTTTTACATTCAGGTCATTGTTTCATCTATATTTTTATTTTTTAATTCTTTCTAACATCTGTTAGTTTTCTAATCTCATTTTTTTTTTTACTCTTTGTTATTGTTCTGCTCCATTTTTTCTTTTCTTTTTTTTTTTTTGCCACCCCACATGGCTTGCAGGATCTTGGTTCATGAGCCGGGGGTTGGGACAGAGCTCCTGCGGTGGGAGCTCTGAGTCCAAACCACTGGAATAACAAAGAACCTCAGACCCCAGGGAATATGCATCTGAGTGAGGTCCCCCAGAGGTCCTCATCTCGGCACCAAGACCCAGCTCTACCCAACAGCGTACAAACTCCAGTGCTGGAAGTCTCAGGCCAAACAACCAGTAAGACAGGAACACAATCCCACCCATCAAAAAAAAAAAAAAAAAGAGAGACAACAAAAAAATATGTCACAGATGAAGGAGCAAGGTAAAAACCTATAAGACCAAATAAATGAAGAGGAAATAGGCAACCTACCTGAAAAAGAATTCAGAGTAATGATAGTAAAGATGATCCAGAATCTCGGAAATAGAATGGAGGCATGGATTGAGAAAATACAAGAAATGTTTAACAAAGATCTAGAAGAACTAAAGAACAAACAAACAGAAATGAACAACACAATAACTGAAATGAAAAATACACTAGAAGGAGACAATAACAGAATAACTGAGGCAGAAGAACGAATAAGTGAGCTGGAAGACAGAGGGTGGAAATAACTGCCGAGGAGCAGAAAAAAGAAAAAAGAATGAAAAGAATTGAAGACAATCTCAGAGACCTCTGGGACAACACTAAACGCACCAACATTCGAAATATAGGGGTCCCAGAAGAAGAAAAGAAAAAGAAAGGGTCTGAGAAAATATTTGAAGTGATTATAGTGGAAAACTTCCCTAACATGGGAAAGGAAATAGTCACCCAAGTTCAGGAAGCGCAGAGAGTTGCATACAGGATAAACCCTAGGAGAAACACACCAAGTCACATATTAATCAAACTAACAAAAATTAAATTCAAGGAAAAAATATTAAAAGCAGCGAGGGAAAAGCAAAAAATAACATACAAAGGAATCCCCATGAGGTTATCAGCTGATTTTTCAGCAGAAACTCTGCAGGCCAGAAGGGAGTGGCAGGATATAATTAAAGTGATGAAAGAGGGGCTTCCCTGGTAGCGCAGTGGTTAAGAATCCGCCTGCCAATACAAGGGACACGGGATCGAGCTCTGGTCCCGGAAGATCCCACATGCTGTGTAGCAACTAAGTCCGTGCGCCACAACTACTGAGCCTGCAAGCCACAACTACTGAAGCCTGCACACCTAGAGACCGTGCTCCACAACAAGAGAAGCCACCGCAATGAGAAGCCCGCGCACCGCAATGAAGACTAGCCCCTGCTCACTGCAACTAGAGAAAGCCCACGTGGAGCAACAGAGACCCAACTCAGTCATAAACAAACAAACAAATAAATAAAACCAAAAACTGATGAAAGAGAAAAACGTACAAGCAAGATTACTCTACCCAGCAAGGATCTCATTCAGATTCAACAGAGAAATCAAAAGCTTTCAGACAAGCAAAAGCTAAGAGAATTCAGTGCCACCAAACCAGCTTTACAACAAATGTTAAAGGAACTTCTCTAGGCAGGAAACACAAGAGAAGAAAAAGACCCATAAAAGCAAACCCAAAACAATTAAGAAAATGGTAATAGGAACATACATGTCAATAATAACCTTGAATGTAAATAGATTAAGTGCTCAAACCAAGACACAGACTGGCTAAATGGATACAAAAACAAGACCCATATACATGCTGTCTACAATAGACCCGCTTCAGACCTAGGGACACATGCAGACTGAAAGCGAAGGAATGGAAAAAGATATTCCATGCAAATGGAAATCAAAATAAAGGGGGAATAGCAATACTCGTAACAGATAAAATAGATTTTAAAATAAAGACTGCTACAAGAGATAAGGAAGGACACTACAAAATGATCAAGGGATCAATCCAAGAAGAAGATTATATAATTATAATAATAAATATTTATATTATAAATAATATTTATGCACCCAACAAAGGAGCACCTCAATACATAAGGCAAATGCTAACAACCATAAAAGGGGAAATCAACAGTAACACAATAAGAGTAGGTGACTTTAACACCCCACTTACACCAACGGACAGATCATCCAAACAGAAAATAAATAAGGAAACACATGCTTTAAATGACATAATAGACCAGATAGATTTAATGGATATTTATGGGACACTCCACCCAAAAGTGGCAGAATACACTTTCTTCTCAAGTGCACACAGAACATTCTCCAGGCTAGATCACATCATGGGTCATAACTCAAGCCTTGGAAAATTTAAGAAAATTGAAATCATACCAAGCATCTTTTCTGACCACAATGCTATGAGATTGGAAATCAATTACAGGAAAAAAACTGTAAAAAACACAAATACATGGAGGTTAAACAGTGTACTACTACATAACCAAGAGATTACTGAAGAAATCAAAGAAGAAATTAAAAAATACATAGAAACAAATGACAACGAAAACAGGACCCAAAACCTACGGAACACAGCAAAAGCAGTTCTAAGAGGGAAGTTTATAGCAATTCAATCTCACCTCAAGAAGCAAGAAAAATCTCAAATAAACAATCTAACCTTACACCTAAAGCAACTGGAGAAAGAAGAACAAAGAAAACCCAAAGTCAGTAGAAGGAATGATATCATAAAGATCAGAGTAGAAATAAATGAAATAGAAATGAAGAAAACAATAGCAAAGATCAATACAACTAAAAGTTGGTTCTCTGAGAAGATAAACAAAATTGATAAACCTTTAGCCAGACTCATCAAGAAATAAAGAGAGTGGACGCAAATCGATAAAATTAGAAATGAAAAAGGAGAAATCAAAACAGACACCACAGAAATACAAAGGATTATAAGAGACTACTACAAAGAACTATATGCCAATAAAATGGACAACCACGAAGAAATGGACAAATTCTTAGAAAGGTACAATTTTCTAAGACTGAACCAGGAAGAATTAGAAATATAAACAGACTTATCACAAGTAATGAAATTGAAACTGTATTAAAAATCTTCCAACAAACAAAAGTCCAGGACCAGATGGCTTCACAGGTGAATTCTATCAAACATTTAGAGAAGAGCTAACACCCATCCTTCTCAAACTCTTTCAAAATATTGCAGAGGGAGGAACACTCCCAAACTCGTTCTACGAAGCCACCATCACCCTCATAGCAAGACCAGACAAAGATATTACAAAAAAAGAAAATTACAGACCAATATCACTGATGAACGTAGATGCAAAAATCCTCAACAAAATACTAGCAAACAGAATCCAACAGCACATTAAAAGGATCATACACCATGATCAAGTGGGATTTATCCCAGGAATGCAAGGATTCTTCAATATATGCAAATCAATCAATGTGATACACCATATTAACAAATTAAGGAATAAAAACCATATGATCATCTCAATAGATGCAGAAAAAGCTTTTGACAAAATTCAACACCAATTTACAATAAAAACTCTCCAGAAAATGGGTATAGAGGGAACCTACCTCAACATAATAAGGGCCATATATGACAAACCCACAGCAAACATCATACTCAATGGTGAAAAACCAAAACCATTTCCACTAAGATCAGGAACAAGCCAAGGATGTCCACTCTCATGACTCTTACTCAACATAGTTTTGGAAGTCCTAGCCATGGCAATCAGAGAAGAAAAAGAAATAAAAGGAATACAAATTGGAAAAGAAGAAGTAAAACTGTCACTGTTTGCAGATGACATGATACTATGCATAGAAAATCCTAAAGATGCCACCAGAAAACTCCTAGAACTAATCAATGAACTTGGTAAGGTTGCAGGATGCAAAATTAATGCACAGAAATCTCTGGCATTCCTATACACTAACAATGAAAAATCAGAAAGAGAAATTAAGGAAACAATCCCATTTACCATTGCAACAAAAAGAATAAAATATTGAGGAATAAACCTACCTAAGGAGGCAAAAGACTTGTACTTAGGAAACTATAAAACATTGATGAAAGAAATCAAAGGTGACATAAACAGATGGAGAAATATACCATGTTCTTGGATTGGAAGAATCAATATTGTGAAAATGACTATACTACCCAAAGCAAACTACAGATTCAGTGCAATCCCTATCAAACAACCAATGGCATTTTTCACAGAACTAGAACAAAAAACTTTACAATTCGTATGGGAACACAAAAGACCCCGAATAGCCAAAGCAATTTTGATAAAGAAAAACGGAGCTACCTGACTTCAAACTATACTACAAAGCTACAGTAATCAAGACAATATGATATTGGCACAAAAACAGAAATATAGATCAACGGTACAGGATAGAAAGCCCAGAGATAAACCCACGCACATATGGTCACCTAATTTATGACAAATGAGGGAAGAACATACAATGGAGAAAAGACAGCCTCTTCAATAAGTGATGTTGGGGGACTTCCTTGGTGGCACAGTGGTTAAGAATCCGCCTGCCAATGCAGGGGACATGGGTTCGAGTCCTGGTCCGAGAAGATCCCACATGTCACGGAGCAACTAAGCCCGTGAGCCACAACTACTGAGCCTGCGCTCTAGAGCCCACGAGCCACAAGTACTGAGCCTGTGTGCCACAACTACTGAAACCCGTGTGCCTAGAGTCCGTGCTCCACAACAAGACAAGCCACCGCAATGAGAAGCCCGTGCACTGCAACGAAGAGTAGGCCCTGCTTGCCGCAACTAGAGAAAGCCTGTGCACATCAATGAAGCCCCAATGCAGCCAAAAAAAAAAAAAGTGGTGCTGGACAAACTGGACAGCTACATGTAAAAGAATGAAATCAGAACACCACCTAACACCACACACAAAAATAAACTCCAAATGGATTAAAGACCTAAATGTAAGGCTGGACACTATAAAACTCTTAGAGGAAAACATAGGAAAAATACTCTTCAACATAAACCACAGCAAGATCTTTTTTGACCCACCTCCTAGAGTAATGAAAATAAAAACAAAAATAAACAAATGGGATCTAATTAAACTTAAAAGCTTTTGCAGAGCAAAGGAAACCATAAACAAGATGAAAAGACAGCCCTCAGAATGGGAGAAAATATTTGCAAATAAAGCAATGGACAAAGGATTAATCTCCAAAATATACAAACAGCTCATGGAGCACAATATCAAAACAACAAACAACCCAATTAAAAAATGGGCAGAAGACCTAAATAGACATTTCACCAAAGAAGAAATACAGATGGCTAAGAAGCACATGAAAAGATGCTCAGCATCACTAATTATTAGAGTAATGTAAATCAAAACTACAACGAGGTATCACCTCACACTGGTCAGAATGCCCATCATGAAAAAATCTACAAACAGGACTTCCCTGGTGGAGCAGTGGTTAAGAATCTGCTTGCCAATGCAGGGGACACGGGTTCAATCCCTGGTCCGGGAATATCCCACAAGCCACGGAGCAATCAAGCCTGTGCACCACAACTACCGCGCCTGAGCTGTAGAGCCCGCGAGCCAAAACTACTGAGCGCACATGTCACAACTACTGAAGCCCGCGCACCTAGAGCCCATGCTCCGCAACAACAGAAGCCACTGCAATGAGAAGCCCGCACACTGCAACAAAGAGTAGCCCTTGCTCACTGCAACTAGAGAAAGCCCTGCATGCAGCAATGAAGACCAAATGCAGTCAAAAATAAATAAATAAATTTATTTTAAAAAAATCTACAAACAATAAATGCTGGAGAGGGTGTGGAGAAAAGGGAACCATTTTGCACTGTTGGTGGGAATATAAATTGATACAGCCATTATGGAGAACAGTATGGATGTTCCTTAAAAAACTAAAAATAGAACTACCATATGACCCAGCAATCCCACTACTGGGCATATACCCTGAGAAAACCATAATTCAAAAAGAGTCATGTACCACAATGTTCATTGCAGCTCTATTTACAATAGGCAGGACATGGAAACAACCTAAATGTCCAAAAATAGATGAATGGATAAAGAAGATGTGCTACATATATACAGTGGAATATTACTCAGCCATAAAGAGGAATGAAATTGGGTCATTTGTAGAGATGTGGATGGACAAAGAGTCTGTCATAGAGAGTGAAGTAAGCCAGAAAGAGAAAAACAAATGTCGTATATTAACGCATATATGTGGAATCTAGAAAAATGGTACAGATGAACCTATTTTTAGGGCAGGAATAGAGACGGAGATGTAGAGAATGGACATGTGGACACAGTGGGGGAAGGGGAGGGTGGGACGAACTGGGAGATTAGGTTTGACATAAATACACTACCATGTGCAAAATAGATAGCTAGTGGGAACCTGCTGAGATATTTACTGAGATATAATCAACATACAGCTCTGTATAAGTTTCAGGTGTACAGCATAATGACCTGACTTACATATATTGTGAAATGATTACCACAGTAAGTTTAGTTAATCATCATTCATCCTCTCATATAGATGCAAAATTAAAGAAATAGAAAAAAAAATTTTTTTCCTTGTGATGAGAACTCTTAAGATCTACTCCCTCAACAAATTTCAAATATACCATACAGTAGTGTTAACTACAATCATCATGTTGTACATTACAACCCCAGTACTTATTTATAACTGGAAGTTCATTCAATTCCTTCACTCCTTACCCCACACTTCTGGTAACCACAGTCCGATCTCCTTTTCTGTGAATTTTTTCAATTAATTTTTTTATTAAGGTATAGTTGACATGTAACATTATATTAGTTTCAGGTGTACAACATAATGATTTAATATTAGTATTATTGTGAAATGTTCACCACAATAAGACTAGTCAACATCAATCACCATACATAATTACCAAAAAAATTTCTTTTCTTGTGATGAGGAATTTTAAGAACTACTCTCTTAGCAACTTTCAATTATGCAATACAGTATTATTAACTATAGCCACCATGTTGTACATTACATCCCCGTGACATTTATTTTAAAACTGGAAGTCTGCACCTTTTGACCTACTTCATTCATTTCACCCACTCCCCAGCTGCCCACCTCTGGCATTTCAGCAATACACCAATCTCTGTTCTCTGTATCTATAAACTGTTTGGTTTTGGTTTTGGTTTTTTTAAGATTCCACATGTAAGTGAGATCATACAGTATTTGTCTATCTGTCTGACTTAATTCACTTGGCATAATGCTCTCAAGGTCCATCCATGTTGTCTCAAATGGCAAGATTTCATTCTTTTTTATGGCTAATATTCCATTGTGTGTTTTTGTGTGTGTGTGTGTATATATATATATATATATATATATGACATTTCCTTTATTCATTAATCCATTTATGGACACTTAGGTTGTTTCCATATCTTGGCTATTATAAATAATGCTGCAGTGAACATGGGAGTACATAGTTTTTTGAGGAACCTCCATACTATTTTCCATAGCAGCTGCACCAATTTATATTCCCATCAACAGTGCAGTGTTTTTTATTTTTCCCTTGGATTCCATATGTAAATGAGATCATACAGTATTTGTTCTTTCTCTGAGACTTCACTTCACATAAAGCCCTCAAGGTTCATCCATGTTATCACAAATGGCAGGATTTCCATCTTTTTAAGGACTGCATAATATTCCACTATATATATATATATATATATATATATATATATATATATATATATATATACACCTCACAACTTCCTTATTCATTTATCTGTGAATGGGCATTTAGGTTGTTTCTGTTTAAATTTTATTATTAGCAAAAAATACTGCCAATTGTTTTCCTTGAAGTGCCATGTTCACATCGTTCATTTATAAGGAAAATGTCTGCCCAATATTAAAATTAGAACAGCCTTAGTTTGTCTGTCAATCATTTAAGTAAAAATAGTGTTTCAAGAAAGGGTAATTTGCTTGTAACTCAAACAACTGCACAAGTGCTCTTCCTCCAGATAACCACTGTACTTCTTCATTATCTAACACAAGTGCTTTATGTATACTCCAAATTTGTCATGCAGAATATTAAAAAAGACAGGTAATCAATGTTCCAGATTTAATAAAACTAATAATCTGTACTGCTTTTCAAGCACATTTTAAAAAGAAAATGGCATTTAAAAAAACTGCAAGGCTGAAAAGAAAAAAGTTGCATGGCAGTGAGGAATAATACCACGACTACTTGTACAGTTTGGTGCCACTGCTTGATTGGTGCTAAGGTCCAGCAGTGCTACCCACCATTGCTTACATATCACCAATGCAAGTGCAAACAGAGAGAAAAAGGCGAATAATATCTTAGCATTATTATGAAAGTTTTTTCAACTTGCAGACCCCCTGTACAGGTCTCAAGGGCCCCGGGGGTCCACATACCAAACCTTGACAAACTCTCCTAAATAAATCCTAAATACACCCATAGAAGAATTTTTTTCAATCACTGCTGTTTTATTTTTTGACCCAACCTGAGTTTTTGGTTAAAATGTATTAAATCCCTTTACACATCTACTTATAAATTGTTTGGTTTCATTTATGTGATCTTAAGATGTTTAACGCTTCCTTGTATTTGATACAGTAATACTTCCACGTGATGTAAAATTTAAACAGTACAAAAGGGCATTCTGTGAAGAGTAAGTCTCTTTCTTATCCCAGACCCCAGTATTCCTCTCTGGAAGCAACCACTGTCAATACATTTTGGAGACTACTTTGTTAACACATATAGATCCACTTCATTTACTTTTTTTTTTTTTTTAACATCTTTATTGGAGTATAATTGCTTTACAATGGTGTGTTAGTTTCTGCTTTATAACAAAGTGAATCAGTTATACATATACATATGTTCCCATATCTCTTCCCTTTTGCGTCTCCCTCCCTCCCACCCTCCCTATCCCACCCCTCTAGGTGGTCACAAAGCACAGAGCTGATCTCCCTGTGCTATGCGACTGCTTCCCACTAGCTATCTATTTTACATTTAGTAGTGTATATATGTCCATGCCACTCTCTCACCCTGTCACATCTTACCTTTCCCCCTCCCCATATCCCCAAGTCCATTCTCTAGTAGGTCTGTGTCTTTATTCCCGTCTTGCCACTAGGTTCTTCATGACCTTTTTTTTTTTTTTTCCTTAGATTCCATATATATGTGTTAGCATACTGTATTTGTTTTTCTCTTTCTGACTTACTTCACTCTGTATGACAGACTCTAACTCCATCCACCTCACTACAAATACCTCCATTTCGTTTCTTTTTATGGCTGAGTAATATTCCATTGTATATATGTGCCACATCTTCTTTATCCATTCATCTGTCGATGGACACTTAGGTTGCTTCCATGTCCTGGCTATTGTAAACAGAGCTGCAATGAACATTTTGGTACATGTCTCTTTTTGAATTATGGTTTTCTCAGGGTATATGCCCAGTAGTGGGATTGCTGGGTCGTATGGTAGTTCTATTTTTAGTTTTTTAAGGATCCTCCATACTGTTCTCCATAGTGGCTGTATCAATTTACATTCCCACCAACAGTGCAAGAGTGTTCCCTTTTCTCTACACCCTCTCCAGCATTTATTGTTTCTAGATTTTTTGATGATGGCCATTCTGACCGGTGTGAGATGATATCTCATTGTAGTTTTGATTTGCATTTCTCTAATGATTAATGATGTTGCAGCTCATTTACTTTTAAAGGCCTATGACATATATTGCCAAAATACCCTCTAGGAAGGTTGTAGCAGTTTACCTCTCTAACCAGCAATATGAAAATGTCTATTCGCTCATACTTTTTCCAAAAGAGATACCATTTTAAAAAATGAATTTGTCTTATTGTTTAATTTGTATTTCTTTGAATTCTAATTACACTAAACAATTTTTCATTTTCTTAGTGGGCATTTTTTTTTTTTCTATTTTTGTGAACTACCTCTTTATGTCTTTGCCCATTTTTCTACTGGGGTACCCATCTTTTTGTTAATAATTTGGAAGAGTTTTTATGATAAGGATAGTAATCCTTTGACTACTAAATGTTAATATTTTTGCCCAGTTAATGTTTTATTTTTACTAAAATGTGACTATGTATCACATAATGTCATAGCTGGTACAGGGTTTAAGAGCATCAGATCAGACCAATACTTTCAATTTACAGATGAGGAAGCTGATGCAGAGCAGTGAAGTGACTTACCCAGGGCTGGAAGCTAGTGAAAAGGCTTAAATTAAGATCCAGAGTTTCTGACTCTTTCCTGAATGGATGCAAGGATGACATACCTGGATTCAAATGGGTCCTGCTTCTCCAGAGGTCTTACTCTTTTCTTCGTCACTGCCAATTTAGTCAAGTCCACGTACTTTGTCTCTCCATTGCTGTAAGTGAACTCAAGAACACTATTCCACTCCCCTTGTACTCTGCATACAACAGTGTTGGTGATGTTGTGCTTTACTTCACCTGTAACCCTAGAAGCAGGCAGAAAAAAAAAAGATATGCTCTAATAAGTAATATTGCTTATTTCTTAGGAATTCTGAAACCCAGAATGTACTTTGTGAATTCCCTTTAAATTAGTTACACATATCACTTCAATTTGTCAGCACCAAAGTCAGTTACAATTACAAGTCAATTTGTCAGTTACAAAGTCTTTGTAAATCCCTGATAGTTCCCTAGATAACTTTTTCAAATAACATCAATTTAATTTGAGAAAGAATACTAGGAATCAAACTGGAGACTTAGTTACCATAAATGATCACAAAGTGTGGTATTTTAAATGCTTGCTACAAACAACCGTTATAATATTAAAACTAAGTAGGAATATGAAAAATATTAACATTTCTTTTTTATTACAGTATAAAAATGTTGCAACACTACAGTCTATTCAACTTTTTTTCAAACTAGTCCTATTTAAAAGTTTAGAGTCCCTATATTTTAAATTCTGGATATACAGATTCTGTATAAAACCACATAAGCTTAATTTTAAATTAAATATAGAAACCAGACAAATCAGTAAGAGGTAGAAAAAAATAAAAGATACATTAAACATTTGTTAATTCTCTTGACAAAAAGAGCACTGGTATACAAAAATTATCACTATCTACACAAAACTCAGAGAACTCAAACACTAATGTTGTTGAAAGTTTAATGAAGAGTTATCTGGCTGGATTATCAACAGACAGACAGGATGCAGCTCAAATGAAGGTTGGAATAGAAACAGGTCTAATTATTTTTAATTAAGTACTTTATGTTCACTGTCAGACACAAACAACAACAGGGTCAGATTCAACAGAGGTTCAGAACTCAAAGAATAGTGGGCAAATGTTAGGTTCTGGTCAGTGTGCCAGGGATTATGGTTTATCTGGATTCAAAAGAGAATTCAGGGACTTCCCTGGTAGTCCAGTGGGTAAGACTCCACGCTCTCAATGCAGGGGACCCAGGTTCGATACTTGGTCAGGGAACTAGATCCCACATGCATGCCGCAACTAAGAAGTCCGCATGCCGCAACTAAAACCTGGCTCAGCCAAAATATAAATTAATGAATGAATATTAAAAGAAAGGGGGGGAATCCAAAGGACCAAAGCCCAGGTTCAGGTGACAGCTCAGGAACCACAAGTAGCATTTGCCAGATATAAGCCAAGGGCCTGGGAACCAGAAGGTTGTAGTTGAATTTAGGGAGTCCATAGTTTTTAAGCAGGAGAAGTGAATGGTCTACAAATTCAGAGCTCAAGGCAGAGGTGCAGGAGCCAATAAGCAAATGAGCCAGATCTTAGAGATCAAGGTGTACGAGGGTTTGGAATCCAAGAGCAGACCAAACATCCAAAATTAAACGTTAGGCATAATTGTAGCTCATTGGACACAAAGAACACCAGGACTACAAGTCTGCTTGATTACAGCAGGAGTGGGAACTCTAGGTTATACCTCAAAGCGTTTGAACTTAAATAAGTACACTGCTAAGGGTTTTTGCCTGACTGAATGTTTTTTGTGACATCCATGTTTCCTCTCTGATCCCACTTGCCAACATTGTTTCCTTCCTTGAAAATTTATCTGTAACCAAACATGATATGAACAGATGACACTGAACACTTACTTACCTCTTCCATCTTCCAACCACATATACCCAGAACTATATTCTGCAAACTGAGGAATAATAACCCGTTTCTCACTTGATCTTTCTTTTATTGCCACAATCTCTCAAGTTATCATTATCTCCTTCACAAGCCTTTCCACTTAAAAAGTAACAAGCCCTAGGTTCCTGTTCATGCGTGCTGGGTTACACGGGGTCTTTGCTGCTTAGTGCAGCTACACAGCAAGAGCATCGTGACAAGAACTGGGGCAGGGAACAAGAACTGCACATGCTAGAGGCAGGCCATGAGGAACTTGCAAAAGGAGCATAAGGAAGAAGAAGGGCCTCGCCTCATTTTGCTTATAACAATTCTTCTTAACAGTCTAATGCAGGGTTGGCGAACTTCTACAAAGGACCAGAAAGTAAATATCTTAGGATTCGTGGGCCAGGCTGTCTCTGTCACAACTTGACTCTCTCACTGTAGCAGGAAAGCAATCACAGACAATATGTAAATGAATATCTAAATATCTAAAGCATATAAATCTAGGTCTTGTATCAAATAATGATATGGAATACGCTGCCTTTAAAATACTTACCAAAGAGTTAAATTTTAAGTTGCCATCCTACTCATCTCTAAAGTGAGGATAACTGATCTGATAACCGATAAGGCATTTACTCTCTCACTTTCTAAGAACAACATCAAGCTGACTTTTTTTTTTCATATTTACCTATTTATTTGGCTGTGCAAAATAAGTCTTAGTTGCAGCGCGCAGGATCCTTGTTGCCGCGTGCAGTATCTTCGTTTCGACATGCAGGATCTAGTTCCCTGACCAGGGATCGAACCTGGGCCCCCTGCGTTGGGAGCGTGGACTCTATCCACTGGACCACGAGGGAAGTCCCCAAGTTGACTTTTTTTTTTTATAGACTTTACTTTTTTTTTTTTTTTAAAGTATTTGTTTATTTATTAATTTATGGCTGTGTTGGGTCTTTGTTTCTGTGCGAGGGCTTTCTCTAGTTGTGGCAAGCGGGGGCCACTCTTCATCACGGTGCGCGGGCCTCTCACTATCGTGGCCTCTCTTGTTGCGGAGCACAGGCTCCAGACGTGCAGGCTCAGTAATTATGGCTCACGGGCCCAGTTGCTCCGTGGCATGTGGGATCTTCCCAGACCAGGGCTCGAACCCGTGTCCCCTGCATTAGCAGGCAGATTCTCAACCACTGCGCCACCAGGGAAGCCCCCCAAGTTGACTTTTTAGATTATCTAGACCCTGTCTCTATAGCTATTTAGAATACCAGAAAATCATTGGATATATTAACTTGGCTTCATATAGAAAAATTTTATTTAAAGATTGAAAGTTAAGACTTCAGCTTTGGGTTTTATTGATGTACATGTAAGAAATACCACATGAAGGGAATTACATCTTATGCAGAACTAAAGACGACATTTTTCTATTATGTTACTCAATGCCACTACATAAGAATACTTGATACAAATCCCTTCAAAATTTAATACCAGGAAAGTAGTTTGTCTCTCCTGAAAAAAGTGATAGGCGTCCTTTATCAGACAATAAGAAGTATGTTGAGCATCATGTTGCTCTTTTTACTTTAGCAGAAGAGTATTTTCGGGTACAATAATTACCTAATCCCAGGTTCACAGCATTATTGTCCTTTTCCATCACTATGGTTACTATAATAACAGACTTCATTTTTAATTGTCTATTACACATGAGTTTTTCCTAAAAGCCTTATAAATGCTTTCCAAAGATAGGGTCCTGCATTCTAATATTAGACTAAAACCTTAGGCAGAGATCGTCTTTTTACTTTTCTATATCTTCAGTGTGCAGAAAAGTATGTCACTTAGCAGTTAGTTAACATAAATCTTAATGACATTATACTGCTACATATATTTAAAAAATCACCATCCTAAAGTGAATGTGGAAAATGGGATCAGGAGATGGACAAGGGCACGAGGAATAGTTAACTAGGCCTGTTTGGCTCCATCAGAGAGAGTTGTGGAAAATGAGGGAGTAAGGAAAGACAAGTGGAAGATAATATATTTATATCAAATGCAGACAGCAGAAAATGTGTCTGCTTGATTGCAGACAGCAGTAGAAAAACTAGGCTATGTCTGAGGAGGGAGGCATGGTTATTAATAAAGACATGAAAGAGAGTCTTAGTTAAAATATTCTATAAAATTGAAGAAGAAAAGATATCAAAATAGAGAAGTATGTTTCAAATATGAATCTTTTAAATGAGAAATTAGGTAAAACCATTGGTCTTAAGGGAAATCAGAGTGGAAAAAATGAGGAAATTTTGGAGTCAACCAAAAGTATACTTCCAAGTAACAAAAAGATCCAATACTTGTGGCCTTGTGGATAGGTAAAAAAGTATGAAGGGAGAAAAGAAGCCAATTTAAATAAGAAATTCAAAGAAATAAGATGGCAAATATAATGACTGATCACTAACAAACCAAGGATATCTATCTAAAATTATTAGGAGTCTTAAAAAAGTCAAAGTATGAAAACCAAGAGAAAATTTCTATGCAGGATATTTGCAGCAAGGAACCATCTAAATGTCATGGCAATGGTAAGATTTGGGGGATGAATTCTGATTCTCTAAATTAAGGTAGTCCTGGCAATATGATAAATTATAGCTTATATTTATCATTATAATTTAAGGCAAGATAAAGCACGGGTTCAGGACAAAGGTTTGGATATTTTGCATTTGACAAAAAAATTAACCTGACCTCAAAACTATAATCTGAGTTTTTATAAAGGGACATTTGAAACATAATCAAGACTTAAAAATTAATCAGAATAGCTATCATATAGTTGAGCTGTTACAAAAGAAGAAAATTCTGAACATGCAAGTGAGGTAACATTATGTGTACTAGATACGAAATAGGTGTTAACTGAAAACTATCAGAAAATTCATATGTAGAAATACAAATGAATGTATGTAGGAAAGCCTTTAACAGCCTCTTATTTCCTTCTCGGTAGCAGAGATTTAATAATGGAAAGGAACCCGCTGAATCATAATAAATATGGGAAAGTTCCCACTCATGGCTCAACATGTGATAACGCATACGGATAGAATAAATATGGGAAATCCTTAAAAGAGATTTTATCTCTTAATCAACCCAAGAAAGTTCACAGAGGAGAGGAACCTTATGATGAATAATAATGATTTCAAAAAAGTCCACAGTCGTGGACTTCCCTGGTGGCCCAGTGGGTAAGACTCCACGCTCCCAATGCAGGGGGCCGGGGTTTGATTCCCGGTCGGGGAACTAGATCCCACATGCATGCTGCAACTAAGAGTTTGCATGCCACAACTAAGAGTCTGCATGGCGCAACGAAGATCCCACATGCCGCAACTAAGACCCGGAGCAGCCAAATAAATAAATATATATATATATTAAAAAAAAGATGTGATATATTATCTTTAAAAAACAGAATATTACTCAGCCATAAAAAAGAATGAAATATTGCTATTTGCAACAATATGGATGGACCTAGAGAATATTACGCTTAGTGAAGTAAATCAGATAAAGACAAATACTATATGATATCACTTTTATGTGGAATCTAAGAAATAATACAAATGAATGTATATGCAAAACAGAAACAAGACTCACAGATATAGAAAACAAACTTGTAGTTAACAAAAGGGAGAAGGAAGGGGGGGAGGGGCAAATTAGGGGTATGGGATTAACAAACTATTGATACTACATATAAAATAGATAAGCAACAAAAATATATTATATAGCACAGGGAATTATACCCATTATCTTGTAATAATCTATAATGGAATATAATCTGCAAAAATACTGAATTACTATGCTATATACCTGAAACACAATATTGTAAATCAAATATACTTCAATTAAAAAAAAGAAAAGAAATTCATCAATATCATTGTCAATAAAAAGTGCTGGACTTGGAAAATTTATCACTGTAGTTGTGTCCCCTAAGCATTTGACTCAATTATGTACTTTGAAGAATGGTTTCACCAATGCAGGAATGTTACAGGGATATAGATTTCAACTTTAACTTCATATAAATAAGGGGAGTCTGAAAATGGAATAGGCTGCCTCATGCATTATGAGTTCTGTACTAATAATAATGTACCAACACAATGAACAAATCAGTTATCGGGTATGATGCAAAAGGATTTAGACACCTAGCAAATGTTGGTGTAGTGACTTCTAAAGTCCCTTCTAATTGTAAAGTTTGAATCCTGTGATCACTATGGTGAGAGGAGTAAGTAGAAGCACATATAACAAAGTGTGAACCAAATTAAAACCTTCTCTAAGGATAAAAGACGACTATCCTGACAATCTCCAGTGATTCTGTTTGGGTGATCTGTAATTTTTTTTTTAATTCTCTGCTTCAGTGTTTTTGAAATCTGTGTTTTTTAAGGCCCATTCAATGCCTGGGAGCCAATAAATCTTTCTTTCCACTTCTAAGATCGTGGAGTACCAGTTGTCTGGTGAAGAAGTAAAATAGCTATATGCACTGAAAGTCTCATACGTGACTGAAGAGAGTGCATTTTGGTATAACCATGTAAGAAAACTGTTTGGCAGTAATAAAGTTAAAGTTTCATTCCCTACAGCCCAGCAATTCCACTACTAGGTATCTACCAAACAGAAATTCATACATACATTCACAATGTTCTAGCAGCACTATTTGAAATGGCCCCAAATCAACTTCTATACTTTTTCATGTATGTTATTCTTCAATAAAAGATTTGTAGAAAAAGAAAACTATTCCTACTTCAGGACAGTCAGAATAGACATCAAAAGCTTAAGGAAAGAGTCAGTATCCTTTTGAGGATCCTATTAGAAAACTTGTCTTCATGTAGTTGGGTGATCTGGACGAGTGCTGAAAAGACCAACAAGCCACTAAAGGTATAATAACTGGCCGATTCCTAGATGGAAATAGAACAAAGCCACATTCAATACTGGTGCCTAAAGATATTGGCTTCCATCATTGTGCTTCTTGAACTATTTCTTATGATTAGATGTATTTTCATCCTAACTTGTAGCAATACTACCTCTACTGAGGTCTGGATCCAAGTCTGAATCCCTTTAAAGGCAGAAATTGGGCCAGAAGCTACATATCCATTTCTTAGGAGTTCTAGTTTACAAGAGAAGATAGATCTGTCACTATTTTTGAAACCAGATCGTGATTTCCAGAATGCCTTCAAAGATCAAATATATTAAATCAAAATTAAACATGAATAAAAATCCAATCCCATTTCACATAAAACAAAGCAGAAAAAGAATAGGAGTTATAATACAAGATCAAACTGATAGAAAAAGAGCCAGGTATCACTAAAATATTCTTACCGGTGCAGTTTGCCACCATAAAATGGCTTAGTATGAAAAGTGATGCTGGCTGAATACCCAGTTTTTGCACAGTTGACATTGACTTTGCCACCCAGTTCTACCCAAGGAACAGTTAAAATTGACCGGGCATATGCACAAGGTAGAGAAAACGTATACTCTTCTCCATGCTCTAGTAGACTGAGGATTCCTGAATGTGAAAACATAAAAGTGGTTAATATCTTTAAAAGAAAAAAAGACAGCTATGAAAAATCCATATTAAGTTTTTCTCCTGCCTGGTAAATGAACATCATAATTTTGCTTAATTTTCTTTTAGCTTTGGATGAAATTCGTTTCATTTACAATTGTATTTGACAACAATTCCTAGTAATAGTGAATCGAGGTTACTTTCATTATGACTTTATTATCCCTTTGGGGTTCATGCGACCAGAAAATGTTGCAGTGGAAACTGTTTAAGAGTTCTCTCTAATGCTCCTAAAAGTAAAATAAAACCTTAAGTCAGAATTTAAGACCATGCTATACTGTATCATCATAAGATCTGATCATTAGTTAGGACTAATAACTTTTTAAGCAGTTTCTGGAATAACTAAATATCTAACATTATAGAGTCATAGACCTTAATCTCAGATGGTATGATGGGGGGCGGGGGGGCCGGGGGAGAAGGTATTCTTCATTCTATTCTATGCATATTAAGAAGAAAAAAAGTAATTTTATGATATAAACTAAGGTCCTCATAATAATTTTGTTTGCCAAATTCTGAAGTATTTAAGGTGAAGCTACAAGAGTTAGAAGTGGTAATTTTCAAATAAATATTATTCTAATGGGGCTTGTTCCATATTAAGTGATGCTATAAAGATGGTTTTAAAAAACATATAAAAAAGGGAATTACAAAAAAAAGGGGAATTACATAAATGAATAATCAATCTATCCTAGATAATTAAGAGACATTAAGGAGACTTGAGCTACATTACTAACCTAAGCTCATTACCTAGTTCACCATAAAAACAAATACCGAACTGGATGTGTACTACTAGTCTGAACTATGATGGCATGTCTCTCTTAATGAATGCTCGTTAACTACTGTGTTCTTAATGTTCACAAATAAGGGCAAAAATTATGATAAATATTTTAATATAGTCTATTTTTAGGATAAACAAATAGACAGACTGAGATTCTAAAGTAGTCTACTTTACATAAAGCAATGCCAACTATTAATTTGTATTGCCCTTAACAGTTTTCACAATGGGCAACAATTAATATTGAGCCATTTGAAAAGGAACATGGCTCTGTATGTGATATATTTATATATAATGGGAGCTGTCAGAAGACATACATAACATACTTGGTTATATTTCAAGTATTTAATAATAACTGTTGATTAATTCTAAGTTGAAAAGGATATCACGTACCTTTCTAAAAACATTTGGCCTTATAAACTAGATTCATGATCTTTGATTTCTAGGAATATAGTTAACATAAGTAATATTCACTATGGAATTTAACGTCTAAGAAATATATAATCAGTTTCTACTGAATGGGAAAATAAGACTAGTTAGGATAACTGAGATTCAAAGTATTCTAAAATCTCATTTATCTGATAATTAAACAGAATTTTCCCCTACTTTTCAATAAAAACATGGCTGCTGACAGAAGCAAAATAAACTGTCAGAAGTTCCATTCTCTGATTTAATTTACTTTCTATTGAGAGTGTCAACAGCAATTTAATTTAAAAAAGGCAAATCCATGAATATATAACTAGCAAATCAAAAAATAACTATCATATACATCCTTCTCAATTAATGCATGGTTAAGATATTAATGCTTTTCCTCATTTCTTGAGGTATTTCCTTTCTTGGAGCGGGAGAGGATACTATCACCAGATACTCTCTGTTTCATGAACTGGTAAGAGTAACTGTCCTCGGGGAGAGTGTGTCAAAGAATGAGGGTCTAAATCCGACTATGCCTTAACTTCTATGATACTGGACACATCCCATCACCTCTAGGCTTCAGGTTTTTCATCTCTAAAGTAAGTAAACTGATTTGTGAAGAGCCTAGTGTTAACGTGATGCAGCTTATAACTGGAGATAGCAAACTATTTTTTTAACTAATAAAATATCTTCTAATGTTATAAAAGTTTTGCTTAGTTTGAAACATTTGGAAATTGGTAAGACTCACAGCACAACAGGACTTAAAGATGAGGAAAGCTTAAAAAGGGGATAATATATTTTCTTCAAGGCTAAAATAACACAATTTCAAAATGTTAGGGTCATAAGCTTAATTATGCCATGCTTATACTGTAAGTTTATATTTAGAACAAATTTTCCTATGCACGAGAGTGTTCCTTAACATTAAAATGGCAGGCCATTATATTTTCATTAACTCTGCAATGATTTCTGTGGAGATTTTTTTGTTGTTGTTAATTTGTTTTTTCTATTCTTAGCCAAAAAATATTGTATTTCCTTAAATTGTTTTTTCATAATCATTTGCTGGAGTAGACATAAAGTTTGGCAACATAGTTTAAAATATTCTATGAATATCTCCTTTGAAATACAAAAGATGTAGATATAGATTTACCCAGAAAATATTTCTTGAGTGCTGTTTATAATAACAAAAACATGTTTTAAGGCATTATCAATAACTTGAGGAAATGAATATTCAGTGCAAAAAAGGAGGACAAAAAACTACATAGAGAGAATCCTAATTTTATAAAACTAAAAGTATGAACATATACACATAGAAAAAATACAAAATACTAGCTAAATTTATCTATCTCTGGATGAAGGGATTAGAGATACTTGTATTTTCTCCTTGATACTTTTCTAAGTTTTCTATAATAAAAATAATTTACATTTAAAATCAGAAAAAAAGTAAAAAAACAGAATTTATATTTGTTGATAGATATGCCCCCTCCCCTCACCACCAGTATTCTGAAACATACTAGGAATTGGGAAAAAAAGTAGTACACATAGCAGTTCAAATTTATAACTAATATTTCTCTAGCTTCCCCAAATTTAAGGTTATAGTTTGATATTAAAAATTGGAGAATAATTTTTCTACTTACCTTCCCCAACCATTGTCACACCTATCGACATGCCTAAGAATTTGCTCTTAGTCCAGACGTGCACATTTACACACATCTTCCTCTCGGCACATTCTGCATAAAATCCTGAGACTGGAGGATGATGGGAAACCTGCTCAGCAACAAATCTGACCGTGTAACAGTCTGATCCCACCTGGCTCAAAGCCTCCTCTGATGGAGGAACATGATTTGTGACAGCCTGGGTGGAAGAGCTGCTAATGACACTGGATGCTACCTCGCGTTTTGGCATCCTCCAGGAACAGTGAAACATTTCTCCAATGATAGGATTGTATGGTTTCTTAGCAATGGCTCCCTTACGGCCTTCATGAAATGAGGTAAGGTAGTATTCAACAAAACGAATCATTCTGTCCTCAGCTGTAGCTCCATTAGAGATGGCTATAAACAGGTCTGGATGAGACATAAAGTCTGCATACATTTCCAACAGGGAACGCTTCTCTAGGATAAATGTAGGCAGCACCACCTAAAACAACAACAAACACCACAAATCAACCAGAGAGAGCAATACAAAAAAACAGTAATTAGTATCTTCAGAGAATTGAGGGGCTACTCTTTGTTGCGGTGCGCAGGCTTCTCATTGCAGTGGCTTCTCTTGTGGCGGAGCATGGACTCTAGGCATGTGGGCTTCAGTAGTTGTGGCACGTGGGCTCAGCAGTTATGGCTCACAGGCTCTAGAGCGCAGGCTCAGTAGTTGCGGCACACGGGCTTTGTTGCTCCGTGGCATGTGGGATCTTCCCAGACCAGGGATCAAAGCTGTGTCCCCTGCATTAACAGGGGGATTCTTAACCACTGCATCACCAGGGAAGTCCCTATAATATTACTTTTAAAAGAACAAAACAATGGGGAAAATGGCTATTACTTATTCACAACATGCAGGCCAGGACCATGGTTACCTTCTTGGTTGCTGTAGCCCCAGCACCTAGCACAGTGTCTGGAATATAAGAGGGGCTTGATAAACATCTGTTGTATCAGTGTCATTGTTAGACAGGAGGTATATGCGACTGCAGTTTAGTCACCAGGTTCTTTAATGTTGCTCAAAAAGTACCATTCTTTTAAATGTTATATGGCTGTTCATAATTTGTGATCAGTTAATGCTATTGATTTTATATATAAATACAATATATATGTATTTCTTCAATTAACAATGCACAAATGTGGGGAAACGATATTAAATTCATTATTCATGTCAAGAGAGACTTTACCATCTGGATTATTATCACAGAACATTCTTTTCAAATGTTCTTATGCCTCATAAACCCCAACATTGTTCTTATGCCTTACAAACCTAAATCTACTAAGGGACAGCAAATACCATAATAACCAAATAAACTCCTTACCTGACTGCTCATTTTAACCTATTTTACAACTAATAGTCTTTTCTGAACCACTAATATAAAAAATATTTCTAGAATAAAAATGATACCCAGTTGAATACTAAGGTTAGATGAAAGATGAATGTTTAAATGGGTTTCTTTATTCCTAAAATGTCTGCTTCTTAGCAGGCTATTAATTCAATCAATTTACTTAAAAACCCTCCTATAATTACTATAAGTCTAAGTAAAGAAAGAAATGTGTTTTTGATTTTGAAATGCTTCAAAGTGAATGCTAAAGGCAAAATGCTTTCTATATTTAAGTTGCATTTTCAGGTGAGTAACTCACTGGAATCAAACAACCTTTTAATTTACACTTCCACTACCTTCAAAAACCTCAATTTGAAATATACCTCGTGAAGTCAATTTTGAAATCCTACACTAATGCAAAGTAGTGTCAACAGTAACTCAAAGTATGTAATTCCACAGTAGTAAATGTTTGACATACATAGGTTTTGAACCTTACTGGTTTTTTATTTTATTTTATTTTTTTATAAATTTATTTTATTTTATTTATTTTTTATTTTTGGCTGCATTGGGTCTTCGTTGCTGCACGCGGGATTTCTCTAATTGCGGCGAGCAGGGGCTACTCTTCATTGCGGTGCACGGGCTTCTCATTGCGGTGGCTTCTCTTGTTGCGGAGCACGGGCTCTAGGCGCACGGGCTTCAGTAGTTGTGGCACATGGGCTCAGTAGTTGTGGCTCGTGGGCTCCAGAGCACAGGCTCAGTAGTCATGGCGCACGGGCTTAGTTGCTCTGTGGCATGTGGGATCTTCCCAGCCCAGGGCTCGAACCCGTGTCCCTTGCATTGGCAGGCAGATTCTTAACCACTGCACCACCAGGGAAGTCCCTTACTGGCTTTTTAAATCAATGTCATGGATTAATTGTTAAAACAAATTAAGGCACACTAATTAGATAAACTGGGAATGGAGAAGATGGGCCTAAAATTAAAAACTACAAATCAGTGCTTCTCAAACTTTAATGTATATATACATATTACTGAAATGAAGATTCTGGTTCTCTAACTTTGAGATTGGGGGCTGAGATTATGCGTTTCTAACAAGTTCTCAGGTGATGGTGATGCTACTGATCTTCAGACCACACTTTTTTTCTTCTCTCAGTTTTATTAAGGCATAATTGACAAATAAAACTGTAAGATATTTAAAGTGTACACTGTAGTGATTTGATATACACATATATAGTGAAAGGACTCTATCAAATTAATTCAGGCCACACTTTTAAAGTAGCAAGGCTGTAGACCAGGGGTTTGCAAACTATGGCCTTTGGGCCAAATCTGGCATCCTGTTTGTGTAAATAAACTTTTGTTGAAATACATCCATGCCCATCCAACATATTATCTATGGCTGCTTTCACACTACAAAGGCTGAGTTGAGTACTGCTGATCCTTAAACAATATGGGTTTGAATTGCAGGTCCACTTATACATGGATTTTTTTCCAATAAATATACAAAAATATACATGTAGAACATCATGTGCAAGACTTGTATGGAAGTGGATAGTCTATTCTTACACAGGCTTAAGGTGAGTAATTTGTAATATAAAATGTATAATATGTTAGTTTTCTTACTGTTTTATAACCTCGCTTTCAAAGAATTACATTAAAGTACCGTACCTCTCTCACAATGAGAGAAAAACTGTGTATTATCACAGGTATGTGGGTTTTTTTAAAAAATGTAACAATGTTTCCAGTATTGTTTCATGAATATGACTGCAATACTGTATGTCATAAAAATTTTATAACAATTCATTCATTAGTGTATAGGCTAGGCTACCATGAAGCTGATTACACTAGGCTACCATAAAGCAATCATATTGCTGCTTCTTCATTATCAATGCATGAATCATTATATCTGTAAATAAATATAAATTTTTTTCACATTATCTTTTCATTTTTGATGTCTAGTATATACTAGCAATACATATACATAGAAACAAAATTTGCGTTAATTGAGTGTTTATGTTATTGGTAAGGCTTCCAGTCAACAACAGATTATTAGTAGTTAAGTTTTGGGGGAGTCAGAAATTATATGTGGATTTTCAACTACATGGGGGGTTGGCACCCCTAACCCCTAAATTGTTCAAGAGTCAAGTATAGTTCCAACAGAGATCTATGTCCACATAGCTAAAAATATCTACTATCTGGTCCTTTACAGAAAATGTTTGCTGATCTCTGTTACAGATTAATACCCAAAATGCACTATCCAAAATGGTAAGTAAGAATAAAGTAGAAGTATCAATGACTTTAATGGTTTTGTGGGATTATATTCTTTTCTTTAGATTTTCCAATTCTGTATCCCAATGGACCCCTTTTATTTTGTACAGAAACAAGACTATAGGTCTTTATTTGCCATGTGACTTAATGCTGCACAAAAAACCTATCACATTTTTTATGAAAATAAATGCTGATCAAGAGACTAAGAAACCAACTCATAAAGATTAAAAAGCCCTGACATTAACAATCATAGGTATAGTCCTAATCTAATGATCTCCTTAGACTGTTTATCCCATTACTTACTCTTGTTAAGTCCATGCCCAGCTTGAGCTGTGATAAGAGATGTAGGATAACACTGCGTTGCTCTTCCACAGCTCCCAGGTCATCCTCCTTGTTGTCACAAGTATCCTCCACCTCATCATCTGCATTTATTTCTTCAGGTTCCTTGACGCAAAATAAAGTAAAAGTCTATTGTTACTAGTGCTTATTAATATCCATTAAGAATAAAAGTATAAACATCAGATGAAGACATTTATATTGGGCCTAAATGAATCTGAGAACAGACAAAAATCTTTCTGAAAATACAACTTCCATCACTTGGCCATGAAATAGACTTCCTTCAATGAACCCATTATCACTGACATTGAACATATTGTGGTTTTGTCATAAGTATCACACATAAAACACACATATTTTGTGAAAACAGGATTTTTCAGAAAGAGTGAAAATGTCTTACCTGAAACTTAGGCTTTGCAGGCTTTGACCACCTGCCAGGGGACCCTACCACTACCTACAATTTAAGATGTTTTGAGAATTAAATATTTGCCCTATTTTTAAGCTAACACTATAAAAGTAAAATTTTAAAGTGACTGTACATGTCAAGTCTAACTTCTGTAATCTATATTTAGATATTCACGCATCCCTGGAGTTGTCAGGAAGAAACTTTGGGGATGAAGAGAATTCTAGGTGCAGGTATAGAAAGCTTGTAGTTGCTTATGCAGTCTTAATGCCACAAAATGTTCTCTGCATAGTTCTTCAATCAATAAAACAGCCCCTTGAAAAACCAAAAATGTTTACTCTCATCTCAATAGGGTCTTCGCTCCAAATAACTGGTTACGAGAAACATAATTTCTTATTTCTATTTAAGCAACAAATAAAAGTTTCAAATTGGACTTCTCTGGTGGCGCAGTGGTTAAGAATCCGCCTGCCAATGCAGGGGACACGGGTTCGAGCCCTGGTCCCGGAAGATCCCACGTGCCGCGGAGCAACTAAGCCCGCATGCCACAACTACTGAAGGCCACGTGCCTAGAGCCCATGCTCTGCAACAAGAGAAGCCACCCAATGAGAAGCCCGTGCACCACAACGAAGAGTAGCCCCCGCTCGCCTCAACTAGAGAAAGACCGCACGCAGCAACGAAGACCCAACGCAGCCAAAAATAAATTAATTAATTAATTAAAAAAAAAACAAAAAAAGTTTCAAATCCCAAGATTCTATAATCTTATCAGATGTCACTTTTCATGTTTATGTGGGGATGGTGTCCCATCTCTCTCAGTGGTATCTCTTTTCATTACCTTTGTGCAAGACAGCCTTCATGAGTATATTATCTTTGGTATTGTATTAAATTTTAAGTTATGAGGATTTTAAAAATGAAATGATTCTGTTAATGTCTCTGCCTTTAACTTTCTCTTCTCATAACCAAATCCTATCAAACAAGAAGCCCATCTGTTCTATGTAGCTAGGCAAAGAAAACCAATCCTAATCAGGCATAAAATCAAGAACTTAATGCTCTCAAAATATTAAAAACAAAATACAAAACTTGGTGACACAGTTAAAGAATAATGGGTTTCTGGTCATTCTTTTGCCTTTGTTTTTCTCCTTTTTCTTCTCTCTCCTTCGAACAAAGAAATCTTTACTAGCTCAAATTCTGATAAGTCAATTAATGGTCTAGTTCATTTCTTCAGCGACCAAACACAACAACTGTGTATATCAGAATTATTTCTGTTTTTATGACCTTGAGGAAAGATCCCAAAGGCAAGTTTCTCAATTCCCCTTTTCAATGGCTAGCAAGTCTGTCAGGAACTATTTCCTGTTTTCTACCCTAAGTCAGTTGCACAATATAGTTTAAGTATACCAGTGAATGTTTACTCATTATAAAACAGGGGAAAAACCGATCATCCCTCTTTCTATATATGAATTCCAAATATAACAATTTTTCATCTGAGAAATGTTGAGGGGAAAAAAACTAACAGATCTTAATTAAATAATGTTCTCCAACCTTCTGAAAGGTACTATTACATTTGAGGTCAGAACCTAGGACACAGATTAATAATGCAAATACAGCCTTAAACATTATTATACACAAAGTTATACACAAAGTTTACTTTGTGGTTTCCTCTAACGAAAATAATATTAAACTAAAGAGATAAAATATAATCTGGTATGGGGATGTATGTATACGTATAGCTGATTCACTTTGTTATAAAGCAGAAACTAACACACCATTGTAAAGCAATTATACTCCAATAAAGATGTTAAAAAAAATCTGGTAGAAAAACTAAAAGAATACAGTTTTTGTTGTTTTTATAAAAATAGTCAAACCACTTACTAAAATAGAAAAAAAAAGGAATTCTATTCATGATTAAATACTGATTCTAAAGCATGATGTGAATGGAAGAATTTGGAAGCTCTCTTTTCTTTTTGAAATGGCCCTTCTTAGAGATTGTCATGCCTTTCTTAAAGAAAAGCTTAAGGTTAGGGCTTCCCTGGTGGCGCAGTGGTTAGAATCCGCCTGCCAATACAGGGGACACGGGTTCAAGCCCTGGTCTGGGAAGATCCCACATGCCGCGGAGCAACTAAGCCCGTGTGCCACAACTACTGAACCTGCGCTCTAGAGCCCGCGAGCCACAACTACTGAGCCCATGTGCCACAACTACTGAAGCCCGCTCCTAGAGCCTGTGCTCTGCAACAAAAGAAGCCACCGCAATGAGAAGACCGCGCACCGCAACAAAGAGTAGCCCCCGCTCGCCACAACTAGAAAAAGCCCGCGTGCAGCAATGAAGACCCAATGCAGCAAAAAATAAATAAAATTAAAAAAAAAAATAAGGAAAGCTTAAGGTTAAAAAAAAAAAGCATTACAAAAATTCAAATAAACATGCTCAAACATATAAAATCCCTAAAAACCCAGAATGGTTAGCAAATACAGTGGCAACGCCTGTTGAATTTCTAGGAATTCATACTATTTGGAGATTGCATGGCAGAGGGAAACCCCAATATCCGCAAAACTCAAACTAATCCCATTTTTTTGTCTTCCTGATTTCTGACTTGGACACTAAGGAACTGTGGGCTTCATTCTAGCCTCACTGAGGTTTACCTCCTCTATCACTTGACAGCAAAATTTCCACTACTGGAATATATGTTTCAAGCTTGCATTGACACTCATATTCCAAAGAAGGCATATGTGAAATTTTTGAAAAATTCAGGTCTTTTCTGGTATGCTTGAGTGGAGTCTAATGTCTTTTGTAATTAAAAAAAAAAAAAAAAAATCTATGCACTTATTTTTTTCTATTTGCACTAGGTCATACACTTGGTCTACTCAACATTTCAAAAGATTTGGAAATTCAACGATCCTCTCCTCCCCACCTCTGTGCCCCATCTCTAACATATGCCTCTATCCTGACCTCCAACATGCTTTGTATTCTCATTTAGAAGTATGAAAATGTTGGAGTGTATGACCTATAGTTTATAACTTTTCACTTGTAAATTATATCTCTAGTCCTGATCTCTCTCCAAAGCTTTGGTTACATCATTTCCAGTTGCTTTTCATATACATTAACAATCATATGTCCTCTTCTCAAATAAAATTCAACATGTTCATAAACCATACTAAACCTTTTCTTTCAAAAAGCTCTTTCTTCCTAATTTTGCTAGCTTTGTGAATGGCACCACAATTTTAATCATTTAGTCTCAAAAACTTGGAGTCATCTTTGATCCAACCCTATATCCAGTCAATCACAAGCTCAATTGATTTTTCGTTTGAAATGCACATTACCTATTCATTTGTCTTCATTTCTACTTCCACACTTTAATTCTATCCACACTTTAATTCCAAGTCATATCATATACCAATCCTTTAAAACATATCGCATCCCTTCCCATGCTCATGATCTCATTATGTATCACATTAAGACTAAATTCTTCTGCATGAGTTTTATGTTCCTTGGGGGCATAGTTTACACAGTATTCTATGGAGCAGTGCTCAGGGGATTAGAATTCCACATAGCATGCAACATGAATGGTCATCTGGATTTATAAAATCCAACAACCCTGGGGTCATTTTCCATAAACCAGGTACTCTGCTAAATTTATTTTATCGAAATAACAATCTTATAAGGTATTACTACCCCTGCTTTACAGATGAGGAAGCTAAGCATGGTTAATCAATTGGCCCACATATATGACAGGACCTGGGTTCAAAATCATCAGGCAAGCCTTTTCTGCAATAAGTACACATGCCTTAGTATCCCTGCTTGTGTTACTCCCCCATCTTGAGATTCCCTTACTACTATTCTTCTCTTCAAACCTTGTCTCCTTTCAAAGCCCAATTTCAATTCCACTTTCTCTCCAAAGCATTCCTCATCCACTCTACTCACATACCTCTCTTCTTTCCCTGAATGCCCATATCCCAAGAATCTAAGTGATATCTATTAAGATGAAAAAAAATAAAAAATACGGCTTTATGTTATCACCTCATTGTTTCAGTATATATATGTTGTGACTCTAAATAGATTTTAAGTCTCTTCAGTGAAAGAACTGTCTTCTATTTTTGTGTCTCCTCTAATTCTTAATGTTGGACTTGTCACATATTAGCTAACTTAATGAATACTTACTAACTGCTTGACTCCACAGATGAATTAGTCAAAAAGCTATAGGAAAAAAAGGATTTTTTTTCTTTCTTCTCCCCCACCCACCCTACTGCCACTGCCTGCCTCACTGACTCAAGACCTTTGCCAGCTTTGGAAGTCCCTGTGTCATATGTTTCTCTTAAGAAGTAATTTGCTGTTATATAAATAACCATAAACTGTGCATTACTCTTGACTCAGTAATTCTAGTTGGGAATATAACCTAAAGAAATAATCCAAATAAAGGGGAGAAAAAAAAATAAAGCAGTAGACAAAATGATATAGCATTATTTATAAGAACAAAAAATAACAAACAACCTAGACATTCAAAAGCCTACTTCAACCTAAAAACTTTTATTATATAGGCCAGAATAACATATAAGAATACTTATGAGAAGTAGCAAGTAAAAAGGGCTTAAAACAAAACTATCTATGTAATTATGATAACCATAAATATAACAGATGTAAACTCAAAAGGCAAAAAACCAGTATGATTTTTTACAGTGGTGGAACTATGAATAGAAGAAAACACTGTTTAGCTTCTGAGAAATGTGGAATTAATATTACTTTATAAAAATATTAAACCCTAAGACTGTGTGCTATTTTAAGTAGACTAACACTTTTAAAAATTGGTTTGGTAAAGTGCTTACTATCAACAAAACCTTAATGTTAAACTTTTAAACTTATGAACTTAATAGTAAACACCTAGTAAATAACGTTAAATTAAGAAATGTAAGAGATAAATATCATGCAAATAATCTTCTATTAGAAAAGCGATTTTCCAGAAAAAGAAAAACATGCAAATTTCATTTTTTAAATACATTTATGTGAAGCAAAAGTAAACTAAAACTAAAAAGGCCACATAATTTAACCTGGAAAACTATGTACAAGTTTTACACAATAGACCCCTTCCAAAGCCAGTGCAGTTTAAGGTAGAACAACGTCTAGAGTATGCTCTCATTATGTTGATTTGCATGTCCTGACAATGAAAAGATGCTTTTCAGCGATGCCTAATTTTTACTCCAAAACTCTATGTTCATATTACCTTACCCTTGCGAATAGTCCAGATTCTGCAACGCACTGCTCTTCTGGGACTGCCACTGGCTTACTCTGCTCAGTTGCAAAGGGCTGGTCAGCTCCATTTTTATAGTGGTTTGATAAAGGTATCTTTGGTTCTAACCACTCGATTGTCGTTCCTGATGAAGTAAGAGAAAACTTTCGCTGAAACTTGCTCATAATCTGGAAAGTTCAGCAAATGTGGATTTTATTAAACAATTTTCTTTTGAGCCTACAAGACTACAAGCAATTCAACCTGTTAAGAGACTCTGCAAGACAGTGACTTTATCTCATTAGCATGAGCATCACGATTGGGTATTTTACAACACAGCAACCTGCAACTTGAAATCAGATACCATTTAAATGAATCAACCCTGAATAGGACTAAACTCACTTCTTATGCAAATCTATGAATCATAAAGTGTATTCCTACCCTAACAGTTGATTTGCTGGCCTTTCTGCATGAACCCTGTCCCTCTAGTGATAAGAAGTATGCAGTTAGGCTAAAGGAAGTCACAATTACAGGAGGAACCTGGGACTGTGAAACAATAAAATCTGCTTCAATTTGGGGTTGAACCTTATTCTCAGTAGCAATTTTCTAACTAATCAAGATAACCCCCTTGATGTAATTTAAGAATTGCAAATACATGTCCATTATGTTTTTTCCAATCATATAAAAAAGCTCCATATACTTTTAAACTGAAAGGCTCTCCTACTGAATAAATAATAGCTGACCTAGTGAAAGACAGTGGTCACATTTAGAGACCTGTCATCTTCTCAATTAATGACTCAATGTCTCTTATTACCCTCAACTAGTTTAACAAAGTGGATTCTATGCCTAATCAATAATGGAAAATGTTCCGTTTGATTTCAGAGGTTGATCTAGGTTTCACAGAAACTTGGTTATATAGTGCTACATTAAGGGATGCTCAGACTACCACAGCAGAAATTAAAAGGAGTATGGAATTTACTTAGTCTATAACAAAATCCCAGACTTGAGTAGAGGAATAAATTACAAAGTACCTATCAGGCTACCAGAGCATCTTGCCTTGCCACTCAGTTCAGTTTCACTTGGCACTGGGGGGGGGGGGGGGGGGCGGGGATTCATAATTAGAGGAATGCCCTGGATAAGTTCATGGGGTCTCTTTCAAAATTCCAAAGAAATGAAACCACTTTGTTCCTACCTTGAAATGTTTATTTTTAATATCAATATCTAGATTTCCTTACTTCTCGAAATAAAATGCACACAAACACTAGACTTAAGAGATCTGTTCTAAGAGATCACTCAACTGATAAACCATAACAAAACTCTTAATCAAACCAATCATTTGGTCTCAGGACCCTTCTACATCAATAATCACTGCTGTGCTTTTGTATAATATACATTAAGACCTCATGGGACTAAACACTAATTTTTATTCAGATTTCATTTCTTGGATCATTTCAAAAAATTTTTTTTTTAAAGTATTTATTTATTTATTTATGGCTGTGTTGGGTGGGTCTTCGTTTCTGTGCGAGGGCTTTCTCTAGTTGTGGCAAGTGGGGGCCACTCTTCATCGCGGTGTGCGGGCCTCTCACTATCGTGGCCTCTCTTGTTGCGGAGCACAGGCTCCAGACACTCAGGCTCAGTAATTGTGGCTCACGGGCCTAATTGCTCCGCGGCATGTGGGATCTTCCCAGACCAGGGCTCGAACCCATGTCCCCTGCATTGGCAGGCAGATTCTCAACCACTGCGCCACCAGGGAAGCCCTCATTTCAAAATTTGAGTGGGAAGGTAATTCAGTTTTTTTTTCTTCACAGTTTTATCTTCATTCTCAACTGACAAGAATAAATTTCTACCTACTTAATTTGGAAAATATGGCAATTTATGGTGAGAAATACCAGTATTAGTTAATTCCCTCAAATACCCACAAATCTGTGCTCCAAAAAATAGTGATATGGGACAATACCTTTTACTTTAGATACTTCTATAAAGTTTACAGTGTGTTTCACATTTTTAATTAAAAAAATACAAATTTATATTGGGCATGCTTCATTAATCACAAAGCAATCATTTAAAAAATAAGACTATTAATTTAAACTACACAAAATTCTAAGAATTTTAAAAATTACATAGTATTTAATTAATCAAGTATTTATTTATTTTTTTAACTGAAGTATAGTTGATTTACAATATTATATTAGTTTCAGGTGTACAGCATAGTGATTCAGTATTTTTATAGCTTGTACTCCATTAAGAGTTATTATAAGATAATGGCTATAATTCCCTGTGCTATACAATATATCCTTGTTGGTTATCTATTTTACAAACACCTATCTTCAAACAACTATGAGGTAAAACAAAAATTAAAAAGAAAAAAAGAAAAGCCTGGTGGGGAATGTACTAATATATTCACGGGGGCAACTTCTGCTTGGTAAGATAACATATGATTTTTCTTTCAATTGCATGGTAGTTTCTAAATTTTTTATAATGAGTGCTTTATAACAGGAGAAAATTTATATTGGACTACTTAGAATTCCTCTAAGACAACAGTCCATGCTCACAATGCACAATTTAGGCTTTTCTATCTCTTTGGAATGCCCTCTCCCCTACCTCCCACTCCTGAACTAATTGGTTTTCTTAGCTTTTCTGTGCCTTTCCCAGACTTTTTTTCTACCAGAAGTATTAGTCCATTCACATGTTCTCCCACAGTACTTTGTTCCCATTGTAAGTGGCACTTTATATATTATAGTTAACTATTTACATGTTTCTTCCCCAAGTGGACCATGAGTTCCTTAAGTGGAACATACATAACTTATTGGCCTCTGTAATACTGCCCTGACCTATATCTACAATTGCCATTAGCTTGTTATTGTTAGCTTGAAATATTGAATTTAGGCACACACGAGGATGGGATTCATACCCTAACCATATCAAGATCTGACTTGGTAAACTTTTTCCTGCACAAAGTTTCAACATCTTCCTAAAATATCTCTCTTCCACAAGCAAGGGGAGTTCCTTGGATAAGAAAACAATGAGTATTGGGAAACACTAAGTTACTACTATTAATACAATGTGATGGGGGTGGGGGAGTTGGGGAGATGTTGTTAAAAGGGTACAAACTTGCAACTAGAAGATGAATAAGTCCTGGAGATCTAATGCACAGCACAGAGAATTTAGTCAACAATACTATATTAAATATTTCAAAGTTGCTAAGAGACTAGATCCTAAATGTTCTCACTACAAAAAAGAAATGACAGGAAATTCCCTGGTGGTCAAGTGGTTAGAACTTGGCACTTTCACTGCCCAGCCCTGGGAAACTAAGGTCCCGCAAGCTTCGCGACATGGCCAAGGAAAAAAAGGAAGAAGTAAATAACAATTATGCGATGTGATTGAGGCATTAGCTAACACTTTGGTGGTACACAAATATATAAATGTATTAAATCAACATTTTAAACTTACATGATGTTATATGTCAATTATATCTCAATTTTTAAAATGATGAGTTTATTCATCTCATTTAATAGAAAAACTCATTTTTTGTTATCCCATGCAATAACATTCTTTTCCCCAGTAAACTAATTTCAACAAATAGGTGCTCTCAAATACTAGATGTACATCTTATTTTTCAAAGTGAAAGGTGACCGATAGACTTTATTTTTTTTTAGTAATTTATTTATTTATTTATTTTTGGCTGCGTTGGGTCTTCTTTGCTGCACGCAGGCTTCTCATTGTGGTGGTTTCTCTTGTTGCAGAGCATGGGCTCTAGGCATGCGGGCTTCAGTAGTTGTGTCTCGCAGGCTCTAGAGCACAGGCTCAGTAGTTGTGGCACATGGGCTTAGCTGCTCTGCGGCATGTGGGATCTTCCCGGACCAGGGCTTGAACCCGTGTCCCCTGCGTTGGCAGGTGGATTCTTAATCACTGTGCCACCAGGGAAGTTCTAGACTTTAATATATATATATATCTCAATATGGAAATAATGAATAGTGGACTATAGCAAAACTCAAGGAATCATTCCAACGTTTCTACTTTGATCGTCGAGAGAGAGTGATGCCACCAACTTTAACAGAAATATAGAAGACGTGAGTTTTGAGTTCAGTTTTTGACATGTTGAGTTTGAGGTTTCTAAAGGGATATGTAATTATATGAGACCTAAAATGGTTTTAGAGTTGAAAAAGGACACAGTTAAAAAGACTTTGTATAACATTAGTGTGATAATTAAAAACCAAGAGGCTTGCTGGTTTTCTATTCGTTTCGCTTTGATTAAGATTTTCTGGAGTAGAATTACAAAGGATACAGTTGGTCCTTTCCATGTTTTGACCTGCAATGTTAAGTCCTACCTTTAAGCAATAACTTACCTGAAGGCAATGAGCCCTTCTGATGTGATGCATGCTGCAACTGGAGAATATGAAAGCAGTCGTTTAAGCAGTTCATAGTTGCCATGGAAGTAGCCTTGAGCATTAAGAGATCCTGGTCCAAGGAACTCAGATGGCCAGAAGCAGGAAGGCATTCAATTCCTCTAATTAAGTCTCTTTGTTGTCCTTCAGCATGAGACATCATCTAAGGAAAACAACAATTCTGTGTGTCCCACTCATAATTTCTGTATAACATGTATACATACAGTTGCCATTTTAATTACAATATTCTGTATAACATGTAAACATACAGTTGCCATTTTTAGGGCATATTAGGCCTAGAAATCTATTTTCAATTTGTTTGGCTATTCTCAATAAACATTTAATAGTGCTTCTCAAAAGACGGTAACTTTTGGGAGCTACACTTTTTCTTTGGCAGAAACAAAGATCAAAAGACTTCCTTCCACCTTTATATAAATTTCTTTAACAGTATACATTTATATAAGTCATCAGAAAGAACATTCCAGATCATTTTTAATAGCAGCATTAGATATTTCACTCCAAAGTAAAAATAATTCCCAGTCTGGGCTCTCAACCACTTTCTTCACAGCACATCTGGACAGGCTCAATTTGAACCTACAGTGAAATCATGATAGTTTACATGCTTCTGCTTTCCCAGTCTAACTTTCTGGTCCCATTCGGTTGATTTTAAGCAAATAGTGGATATAAGCTTTTCAAGTTAAAAGAGTTCAATACGCTTTTTGATTAGGAGGCCTATCTATACAGTTCCTAACAGAGTCAGTGGAATAACAACGATGATGTGCAACCCAAGTTTTAAAAATGAAAACTGAATTTAGGGGCTTCCCTGGTGGTCCAGTGGTTAAGATTCCATGCTCCCACTGCAGGGTTCGGGTTTGATCCCTGGTGGGGGAACTAAGATCCCGCATGCTGCCGCATGGTGCGGCAAAACAAACAAACAAACAAACAAAACCCCGGAATTTATTATGCTTAATTATTTTCAATTGTGAGCAGAAGGTTCTCAGATTGTCCACCCTTTGGAAATTATTTTAACTCACAAAGAAACTTTATAGTGGAGAGACTCTTTTAGATTTCAGAGACTCTGTTCTAGACAATTTTTAATACAGTTCATTGGAGGGCTAGTGAAAGACAGATGCGAAATGATCCTACCAAGCAAATTAAGTGTGTCATACATGAAATAGCCCCTGAAAACACATGCGTAATACTGGATCAAACAGTCACCCTTACCAGAAAAAAGGGTTGTTAAATGAAAAGTGTGGGTATGAAGGTATCTATACAGATCTTCCTCCACGTACAATGGCATGACACCCTGATAAACCCATTATTAAGTTGAAAATATCATAAGTTGAAAATATCTTAAGTCAAAAATACATTTAGGGCTTCCCTGGTGGCGCAGTGGTTGAGAATCTGCCTGCCAATGCAGGGGACACGGGTTCGAGCCCTGGTCTGGGAAGATCCCACATGCCGCGTGGCAACTGGGCCCGTGAGCCACAACTGCTGAGCCTACGTGTCTGGAGCCTGTGCTCCACAACAAGACAGGCCGCGACGGAGAGAGGCCCGCGCACCGCGATGAAGAGTGGCCCCCACTCGCCGCAACTAGAGAAAGCCCTCGCACAGAAATGAAGACCCAACACAGCCAAAAATAAATAAATAAAATAAAATAAATTTATTAAAAAAAAAATACATTTAATACACTTAACCTACAGAACATCATAGCTTAGCCTAGCCTAGCCTACCTTAAGTATGCTCAGAACTTTTACATTAGTCTACAGTTGGGCAAAATCATCTAACATAAAGCCTATTTTATAATAAAGTCTTCAATATCTCATTTAATTTACTGACTATTGTGCCGAAAGTGAAAAACAGAATGGCTGTATGGGTACAGGAAGGTTACAAGTGTATTAGTTATTTACCCTCATGATCACGTGGCTGATTGAGAGCTGTGGCTTGCTGCCTAGCATCAGGAGACAGTATTGTACCACACATCACTAGCCCAAGAAAAGATCAAAATTCAAAATTCAAAGACCGGTTTCTACCGAATGTGTATCACTTCCGCACCATTGTAAAGTCAAAAAATCGTACGTCAAACTATTGTAAGTTGGGGACTGTTTGTGTGTGTGTAAATGTTTTTGTATATAAATGCTAGGACTAACTCCCAATAATCCAAAATTATGAATAAGTACAAACACTTTGGAAAACAGTTTGGTAATATCTACTAGAGTTAAATATATAGAGCTAAATAAATATAATCCATGATCCAACATTCTTAGTTACATAACCAACAGATATGTATGTATACATGTTTGTCAACTCAAATGTCTATCAACACTGGAATGAATTAAAAATATTAAAGTATATCCATATAATAAATACCATGCAGCAGTGAAAAGAAAGGAACTGCTACACTCAATATGTAAGTAAATCCCCAACATATGCTGACTAAAAAGAAGCCATACCCAAAGGAGCACATACTTTTTGATTCCAGTTTTAGAAATTACAAAAACGGGCAAAATAAATCTATGGTATTAGAAGTCAGGATAGTGAGGAGGGTGTAATGATGGAGAGGTATGAGAGGGTCTTCTAGGGTGTTGGTAATATTTAATTTTTTGATCCAGGAGGTAGTTACATGAAAATTACAAGATGCACACTTGTGTGTCAGGCTCTTTTATACATGGATACATGCTTAGAAGGTTAATTAAGAACTGGGATGAAGATCAAGGGAAGGGGGCCAAACAGATCCATTAGGTTTACCTCTGGTCTAATGAAAAGAACTTCTATGGCTAATTAAACAGAGCAGAAAGCCAGATAAGAAATTGTAGACAAAATTCCATAATTAGTTGAGGCATAAGCTCCAAATTTCTAGAGACAGCCCTGGTTTATGCTTAGAGCCCACTGTAATTATATCTAAACCTGTTCCAGTTTGAAGACCAAATTACATACTTACCCTATTTCTTCATTCTAAAAGAACTTCTTGGTATGTAATTAGAAATGGGAAGCTTATGCCTCTTTTGTATTTCTCACTGGTCTAGGGGTCTTTAATATAATTGCTCTTCCCCTCTGCTTCTAGCAATGTTATGAGCAAATACTAACTTTTACACTTGTCAGATTTCTTAAACAAGTCACAATAAGTGCTAGTATTGCTGAGGGAAAAAATTACTGCTCAACTATATCTGAAACCAAGCTGAATTTATTACTTTCCAGGCAAGGAAGAACAGTTCTTCCAGAACAAATCAAAGAGCTAATCTTATACAGATTTTTTGGGGAAGTACAACATTCAAGGATGGGTTGACTTTACAAACAAAAGTGATAGAGTGGAGGAAGTATGGCCTTTAGGGATTGTCTAACGTTCAGAAGTAAGTATACTAAATCAGGGCTGTTAATGACTGAATTGAGCTGGTTAAACAGACTCCATGTTACTTGCTAAGAGCTTCAACCTAGAGCCAAACAAGAGGCTGTTTTTCGCTTTCTTTCTTTCTTTTTTTAAAAAAATAGTTAATTAATTAATTACTTTTATTTTTGGCCGCGTTAGGTCTTCGTTGCTGCGCGGGCTTTCTCTAGTTGTGGTGAGCGGGGCTACTCTTCATTGCAGTGTGTGGGCTTCTCATTGCGGTGGCTTCTCTTGCTGTGGAGCACAGGCTCTAGGCGTGCAGGCATCATTAGTTGTGGCTCGCGGGCTCTAGAGCGCAGGCTCAGTAGTTGTGGCGCACGGGCTTAGTTGCTCCGCAGCATGTAGGATCTTCCCGGACCAGGGATTGCACCCATGTCCCCTGCATTGGCAGGCAGATTCTTAACCACTGCGCCACCAGGGAAGTCCCCTCACTTTCTTTCTTGAACTTAGAGAATATAACTTCTTATTCTCACCATAAGAAAAAATTTGAAAAACTGGACATTTAAATTAAAAACACCTGTTCACTTGACTACACTCTTCAGAGAGCATAAAGGAAAAAAGAAAAGATGTACACTTATTATCTGTATACTTTTCTATATTATGTTATAAGCCAGTAAAAGTTTAATAAAGGAAAAATCATAAGCAGGATACTGACAACATAAATAATCAGCTATCACAACATAACACTTAAGAGAAGAAAGTGTTTCCTTGTGCAAATGGCCCAAAAAAGCCACTTGCTAGTGCTGATGTTAGAAGTGAAGATGCCTAAGAAAGTGATGCTCTCGACTAGAAAAAATAAACTTTAAATTATAATTATAGCACAAATGTTAAAATTTGGTTATGGTTTTTCCAAAGTGAACAAATGAGTTGATCATATATTTACAATGAAATAGAACTGACTGTGTGAAGCTGTTTTAGTGATTGTTCCTGACATTATGAAACCAGTTGCTCAAGAAAGAAAAAACATCAGGAAAGCTGAAAACTTGCTTAATCTGTGTTTTGTAGCTAGATATGGCAAATATGGTGATAGTGTACATCACTTAAGTGGCATCTAGTTTGTCTGAAAACCAGATGAGAATCATGATTTTATTGCTTGTATTTTAAATGTCTGTCTCCTTTACTAGACTGGTCATGTTAGCCCCTCCCAGGGTACAACATAGTACCAGCATGAAGCACGCACTGATTAATGGAGTGATTGACAAATTGTACTAATAATAAACAGTAAATACTAAAATAGATCACTTTAACACTTTAGTAATAAATCTATGTTCAAGCACAATATGACTCTATTCTCAATAGTCAGTTGCTTTTGCCAACTGTTACTTTATGCATTGCCGGACTTACCCATGGACTTTGATTAAAATACTCCTTTCAAACTCACTTTGAATTATATCTTTGCATTACAACCTCCTGGAGCTGGATCACTCTAGAACAGCAATTCTCAAACAGTGCTCTGCAGATTCTTGTCGGACTCTTTTCGGGGGGTCTATAGAGTCGAAACTATTTTCACAATAATTTTAGGAAATTAATTTGCCTTTTTCACTTGGTGGCATTTGCACTGATGGTGTGAAAGCAATGGTGGGTAAAACTGCTGGTGTCTTAGTTAGAATGAAGTTAGTGTCATCATCATCAACAGTACTAGTCATCATTGTATCCTTCACTTCCATGCACTTAAGGGGGGGCGGGGAGCGGGGGGGGAGCCAGTTTTACTTAAGAATGTTCTTGAAAAATTAGTAAAAATTATTAGTTTTACTATATCTTGACTCTTGAGTATACATTTTTAAATAGTCTATATGAAAAATCAGAAGTACACTTCCATTGCATATCAAAAAAAGTGCACTTCTGCTGCATACTAAAGTACTGTGGTTGCCTAAGGAAAAGCACTTGTGAGACTGAGCTGCAAGCTGAACTAGCTGTTTTTTCCACAGATCACCATTCTGACATGAAAGAATCCCACCTCTTCCTGGCACACAGCTCTTAAAACCGTTGTAATTTCCTAAGTGATCAGAACATAGGGACACCTTCTGTTACAATATTTGGTTTCCTGTCATAGCTTCAGAGCATAAAGGTGAAATGTGTCCTTTGTTATTCATAAAAACCGCTTTCAACCACAGTAGAGTTAATGGAGTGATTTTTGCAGAATCCCTCGATGGTGGCTGATTGCCAGGGGACTCAACCCTGTAGATTAGAGGGTTGGAACTTTCAGCCCCGCCCCCCAACCTCGAGGGAGGAGAGAGGGGCTGAGGTTGAATTAATCACCAATGACCAGTGATGGAGTCAATCATGTCTAAGTAATAAAGCCTCCATAAAAACCCATAAGGAGGAGGTCCAGAGAGCTTCTGGTTGGTGAACCCATGGAGGTACTGGGAGGGTGTGCAACCAGAGAGGGCACGGAAGCCCTGCATCCCTTCCCCAATATCTTGCCCTATGTTTCTCCTCCTCTGGCTGTTCCTGAGTTATAGTCCTTTATAATATACTGGTAATATAGTAAGTAAACTGTTTTCCCAAGTTCTGTGAGCTGTTCTAGCAAATGACCCAACCTGAAGAAGGGGTAATGGAAATCTCCCATTTATAGGTGGTTGGTCACAAACAACAGGTGACAACCTGGACTTGCGAATAGCATCTGAAGTGGGGGCAGATACTATCTCAGATAAATAGTGTCAGAACTGAATTAAATTGTAGAACACCTAGGTGGAGTCTGCAGAGGATCAGAGAACTGCTTAGTGTGGAGGAAGCCTCCACACATTTGGTGACCGGAGGACAGAAGTATAGGGTGTTGCAGTAGAAAAGAGGAGAAACACAGGGATGTTTTTCCTTGACATAAATAATGACTGTTAGAAACTATGGCTCTTCAGGATTGGGGGTATGTGGTAGACATCTCAAATTAAACAAAATGACTTGCCACTTCAAGAAAAACAACTGACAGTATTTGTGGCCAATTATAAAATCTGAGCTTTAAAATGAAATTACAATCTTGGAAAACCTATGTCAGTTACCATGAGCTTGACAGGTTTCCAATACTGAAAGCCTTTTCTGATGAGATTAGTGGGGATCTTAATGAATGTGAATTTTTGATATTGTATATCAACATCTGTAAGACTTGCATAACTCTGAACTAATATTTTCCAAATGACTAATGTGTAGTGTTACAAAATTGTGCATAGGTTAAAGATCCATTCAAAGTGCAAGATGAACCAATGTATTTTCATGAAACAGAATATGAAAAGTTCACTGATATATATTAGATTCCACACTGCATCTAACACTTAAGAAACTGCCACTGTCGGCTTCCCTGGTGGCGCAGTGGTTGAGAGTCTGCCTGCTAATGCAGGGGACACGGGTTCGAGCCCTGGTCTGGGAAGATCCCACATGCCGCAGAGCAGCTAGGCCTGTGAGCCACAATTACTGAGCCTGCGCGTCTGGAGCCTGTGCTCCGCAACAAGAGAGGCCGCGATAGTGAGAGGCCCACGCACCGCGATGAAGAGTGGCCCCCGCCTGCCACAACTAGAGAAAGCCCTCGCACAGAAACGAAGACCCAACACAGCCAAAAAAAAAAAAAAAAAAAAAAAAAAAAATTAGAAACTGCCACTGTCAAGTTTTGGTGAAGTATCAGAGAAGAATAGCCACAACTATCTTACAAAGCTATTAAAATATTCCTCTTTTCTTCCAACCACGTATCTGTGTGAGGCCAAATTTTTTTTCACGTATTTCAACCAAAACTACATATGGCAATAAATTGAGTGCAATTATTTTGTTTTGGGAAAAAACAGTTGTTTGACATAAAATATGTTATTTATATTAACATGTATGAATTTATTAATTTTTATTTTAAAATAAAACATTTAACATTTAAAATTTAAAATAAAATTTTAAAACAAGTATTTTTGAAATACCTGTTTTTATGTATAGATAACTAATAAAAAATAATAATAAATAAAATAAAATACCTGTTTTAATTTCTAATAAGGTAAATATTGGTAAATTTAACCCACGTAAAACAAAAGCTCTTTGAGGTCCTCAATCATTTCTAAGACTGAAAGGGATCCCAAGACCACAAAAAGCTTGAGAACTCTTACCTGGAACCATAGGTCAGTGTGGTATCAAAAGTTTTCTCAATGTCTTTGAAGAGAAAAAGGATCTGCATAGTCTCAAAGTACCTCCCCAAGATATTTATTAACTACAGAGGGAAAGACAGAAACTTTACAGTGGAGAAATCCAGTAGAAGCTACCTTAACCAAGTGATCAAGGCCAACATCACCAGTAATATGACATACTGACATCCTGAACTCCTTGATATAGGTACTAAGGATACATATCTTCTAGGGTATTTTTCCCAAAAATGTATAATCTCACTCAAATAATAAGAAAACATAAGATAAATGCAAATTTGGGAACATTACATAAATATAACTGGATCTTCATAGGTGTCAAGGTCATGAAGGATAAGGAAAGACTGAGAAACAATTACAGACAGAAGGAGACTAAGTAGTAATAACAACAACTAAATGCAACATTTTAGGACAGGATCCTAAAACAAAAAGAATGTCAGTGGAAAAACTGTTAAAATTTGAATAAGGATTATAGTTAACAGTATTGTATCTATATAATTTCCTGGTTTTGATACTATGTTATGAAAGATGGTAACATACAAAAAGTTAGATGGGGGATATATAGAAACCCAGTACTACTTTTGCACCTTTTCTGTAAATTTAAAATTAGTCCAAAGTAAGCATTTAAAAAGTGTTCTTGGACTTCCCTGGTGGCCCAGTGATTAAGAATCCACCTGCCAATGCAGGGGACATGGGTTCCATCCCTAGTCCGGGAAGATCCCACATGCTGCAGAGCAACTAAGCCTGTGCGCCATAACTACTGAGCCTGCACTCTAGAGCCCGCAAGCCACAGGTACTGAGCCCGAGTGCCACAACTACTGAAGCCCGCGCACCTAGAGCCATGCTCCGCAACAAGAGAAGCCACCACAATGAGAAGCCCGCGCAACGCAACAAAGAGTAGCCCCCACTCGCCGCAACTAGAGAAAGCCCGTGCACAGCAACAAAGACCCAACGCAGCCAAAAATAAATAAATAAAATAAATAAATTTATTAAAAAATAAAAACATTAAAAAATATTTGTCTGAAGGACAAAAAATGGTATAAACTCTCCAAATGGACTATTTTCTCACAAATAGAATTATTCCATTGGAATACAGAATGTTCCTAATAGAGTTATAATTTTATAATTTGACCTGTTGAGTTCTTAAAAGCAAAAACATCAACCTAGTGAAGACACAGACACTCAACTAAAACTTTTTTTTTTTTTTGTATGTGGCATTGGCACAGAGATTGCCAAACAATGGTCAACCCTCAAATCCTACGATAATTACTGGCGCCATAATTCAAGAAAGCTGCCATTAAATTAGTCAGTTCTGTAAGTAAATACCTGTCCTTCCTAAAGAGGTAGTTGTGAAACTTTGGGGACACACACTCTCTACATACAAGTGTCAGAGTTACATGCTAAACATTAACATGCTATCACAATGATATGAAAGGTATATTTTAAATCACAGAATATTATAGTGTGGGTACTGTAAGAAATTACCCCTGGGTGTGAGAATAACAAAAGAATCATTAGAGCAAGAAAGAGAAGCGTGGGTGATAAAAGTCATCACAGTAGAAGAGAAGCTGAGATATGACAACAGTCTCAGTACAGCAGGTCCTAAAGATCCAAGCACAGCCAAGCAGAGGTCTCCACAGATAGCTAAAATCTCAAATACAAAAAGGTTCCTTTTCCGTGAAAATGTGCACCAAAATTCATGACAACTTCAACTACATGAGTTTTGCTTGTTTTGAACTCTTTACTGAAGTATATATACTGATATACAGTATTACAGATAGAAAAGTACACTTCTCACAAGTATATAGGCTTGATGAATTTTCATAAACCAAACACACCCAGGTAACCAACACCCAGATCAAGAAACAGAACATTATCAGCATCTCTGAAGAACCCTCCAGCTCCCATCACTAGCCATGATCAAAGATTTCCAAAAATTTCATGGCAGCCTAATTTTTAAGGGTTAAGGAACATACTATGATACAAGTCTGCCCCTAAATATTTTTCTTTATTCTATCCCTTATCTTAACCACTTTTAATATTTCCTTTTCCTTCACTGTAGATTAATATATCAGTACCTTGATTTCCTTAAGACACAAACACCAATATTTATCAACAGATTGAATATCATCAACATAAATACTAAAAATGTATTGTTTTATGAAAAAAGGTATTTATAATTGTCACTTATTTATAACAGGACTAAAAAGTGAGTCAAAGCTATTGTTTATCTCAAGGATGTTACTTCATCTCTTTAAATCTCAATTTCTTCATCTATAAATACAAACCAAAACAACTTGATAGAGGGAACATTCTCCCCAGCTTCCTGCCTTAAATCATTTGGGTGTGATTTATAATATTATTTTCACAATTCACTACACAGATATTTATAAGCTCTACCAAAATTTACTCAGTAAAAAACACCCGGATTATTAAGAACCTAACAACTGCATCCTTTATTAACTAGAATTATTTGGTACTCAGTTTGAAAGAGAATGAAGAAAATGGTGAGATAAGGCAACATCAAGGATTTAACTATTCTATTTTTGTTTGTGTGCGAAATTCTCTATTTACATGTACCAGTTAAAGAAAATAGTCAGTAGTTTGACCATATAGTCTTTCCACTAGGCTTAATAACCCTTTTGATCATAAATTTTACATTAATGGAGTCTGTACTCTTACTTGAGAAATAAAAGATGCAGACTTTTGAAAGATGACAGTGTACACAGAACCTAGTTGACAGACTTGAGGAAACTTAGGACACCTGAAGAATCAGGGACTCTTTAAGACTTAAACATTGAGGGCCCCAGAAGACACAGGATTTAAAATTTTTGTGTGTCAAAACCAAGCAGTTAAGATTATTTTATGCATTTTAACTTGATTTCAATTCATACTTACTTCTCTGACTTCCACAAGATGGTCTGGAGGTAAGTTAGTTCTTTTGCTCACTGATTGTAGTTTGGAATGTCCAAGATTAAAAAAGGAAATGGCATTTTGACTGGGTCTCCTCTGGGATATAGGAGAATTACCACTAGATGCAAGTGAGAAGCTCCGTGATTTCAGAGGAGGATTATTCTATTAGACAAACAAAGAAAATCATTCCTTTTTTAAACTTTAGGTTAACTCTCAACCTATACTAAACTAGAGTCTTTTACAAACAGACAGCTTTAAAAATAAAATTAACCTCAAAATTGACTACAAGAATAGCTCTGAAGATGATAAAATTTAAATCCTTCAAAGTTTAAGTATTTCACACATCCCACAGTAAACTGGTAACGCAGTTAGAAAATTAATTCCAGGTGTGTGCTATCAAGAACTTTTTTTATCCACGTTAGAATGTATTAGAATAACAAGAAATTTCTAATTTCAGATCTTTAAACATCACGATTGAAGCAAAAAATATACTCAGCAATACTCAATATAATAAATGTTCTAATGTAACATTCAAGTATCTTTGAAACAAACTAGCACTTTCTGGTCACTGCCAATGCTTAGAATCTTGCAGCACAAATAAAGCTTTTATGCTGGATTTCAGACTATAGGCCTAAATCACAACTTTAAAAAATTTAGCTATGGGGAAAAACCACTAGGAAGAAAAAGAAAAGTAGGTATGGAATCCTTTAACTATGCTTCCCTATATTATTTTTTAGACATTTCTAACCTCAGATGTCAAGTACTGAGACCCTCCTTTTCATCTTAAAAAATAAAACACCTCAAAGGAGATACACAAATGGTCTATAAGCACATGAAAAGATGCTCAACATTATTAGTCATTAGAGAAATGAAATCAAAACCACAATGAAATTCTACTTCACATGCATAGGATGGCCATAATAATTGTAAAAAAGGACAGCAACAAGTATTGGTAAGGATGTGGAGAAATTGGAACCCTCATGTATTGCTGGTGAGAACATGAAATAGTCTGACTGCTTTGAAAAACAGTTTGGCAGTTCCTCAAATAGTTAAACAGAGAACTACCATATAACCCAGTAATTCTACTCCTAGGAATAACCTAGAGAACTGAAATCATGTGTTTGCACAAAAACTTGAACACAAGTGTTCATAGAAGTATTATTCATAACAGTCACAAAATGTAAGCAATCCAGGGAACTCCCTGGCGGTCCAGTGGTTAGGACTCGCCGCTTTCACTGCCATGGGCCCAGGTTCAATCCCTGGTTGGGGAACTAAGATCCCACAAGCCACTCGGCATGGCGAAAAATAAAATAAAACAATCCAAATGTCCATCAACTGGTGAATAAACAAAATGTGGTACATCCATACAATAGAGTACTATTTGGCCTTAAAAAGGAATAAAGTATGATACACGCAGTGACATGGATGAACCTTGAAAACATTGTGCTTATTGTAAGAAGCCAGACCAAAAAAGCACATATTGTATGATTCCACTTATATGAAATGTCCAGAATAAACAAATCCATTGAAACAGAAATTATATTAGTGTTTGTCAGGGGACTGGAAAGAGGGGACTAGGGAGTGACTACTGATGGATATGGGTTTTTTGGAAGGTGATGGAAATGTTCAGGAATCAGATAGTTGCAACAGTTGTACAATCTTGTGAATATACTAAAAACCATGAAATTGTACACTTTAAAAGGATAAATTTTATGGTATGTGAATACTACCTCAATTTTAAAATGTAAAAAAATAAGTTAAAAATCTTTTCCCATTTTTGTGCATTAATATCATATATGAATCCACATACCTTGCCAATAGCTTCAGTGTGGTGTTGTGTACATATCTGAAGTCTGCTAACCCAATGTTGTCGCTCTTTAGCATCTGTGGCTGATAAAAAGTATCTACAAGTTATTCACTTTTATATTTATTTTTAGAATACAATTAATTGTCTATAGCATGAAGAATAGATCACTGAAAATCAGGGATTGGTCTTACTCTCCCTAGAGCAAACGTCCCTGACCAGAGGGAGGGAGGAAAGAGGCCAAAGCATCAACCTTGTCAGGTAACACCATAGCTGGATGTGGCTATTTCATTAGGAGGATAAATTACATGCAGCTAGGTGGGTATATGACATGTCTTAACTTTCTCATAAAAATAAGCTCTTCCTTAAAGAAATAACCTTTATTAAGTATTTAATGTATCCTCAGTATATTCTTTCAGATCTCTAGAAGCATGCTCAATTAGGGTTATCATTATACTTTATGTGTATTAATTAAATAAAAAACAGAAACTTTATATATACAAATTAAATGTATCTAAACAGAAGTTATACTTTATTTTAATAAGTACGAGCATTTTAATAAATCTCAATTACGTACATTAGTCACTAAAAACCACAAAGAGAGCATACCAACCAAATCAAGAAAGGGGGTAAAATATAAATCCATGGAAGACATAAAAAAAATTTAAAGAAGTCTATGTTTTTAGAGTTTTCAGTAATCAGGATTTCCTCTTCACAAATTTCTTAGAGGGCCCAATTTTAAACAGACTTGTTCACTGTGCCACTTAAAAAAAGTCATTAATTAAAACAGATTTCATAAATCCTTAAAGCAATTCCAAGGTTTAAAATATTGTGTCTATATCATCAATGACAGCAGTTTCTATTTCCAAAACCTAAATGAAAGCAGGGAAGTATACCAACTTCTCAAGGAAGAAGAAAATCACACTATTAATTCTCATATTTCAGTCATACCTCTGAGTTTATACTGTTCCCCACTGGCAGCATTTACAGTGAAGGTGTGAGAGTCCTCATCACTGGGTGATATTACAGCTCCTGCAAGCTGCAAAGTACCTCTGGGTTTTTGATTTCTAGACTGTTCATTCACAAAGTACTCCAATAGCCCAGCTTCATTGTTTAAAACAAAAAACCTGTAATGATTTTAAAAAAGGTCATAATTTTAAAATATTTCCCCTAGTCAAACTAAAGCAAACCAAATTTAATCACACACTTTTGAGTTTTTGCTATTAAATAAAATTCAAAAGCATCTCAAGAAGTACTTGGAAACACTAGATTGAATTTCCTAGCAGTAAATGTTATTGAAAAATTGAATGAGTTTAATAAAAGATATAAAACCTTCAGCTGTGAAAGAGGCATTTAATAGGGAAGAGGTATACTAGACAATGCAAAAAGGAACAAAGATATAGTATCCTTTCAGAGGAAGATTTCTCTCCAGAATTCATTAACAGGGAGGGTAAGTTGCCCAAGACAAATGGTAGTGAGAATTTTTATTTAAAATTCACTGGGAACAAATCAAAGCATGAGCTCTGAAGTCAACAAATGCTAGGTAAGAAATGAATCTGATTTAAGATTTAATCGGTGAAATAAACAATAAGAATAATGCCAAGGTATTAAGATTTTGTGAACGTAACATTAAATAGGTCACAACTAAAGATTACTTATCCTCTTTAAAAATGAAAAAGCTGCAACTGGAGATGCAGAAACAAGGAACTTGAAACTAAATGATGAAATACTGATACACTTCGGAAAAGAATTTGATGTTCTGATTTGGTTTTAGATTAACTACTTTAGGAAATATGTTAATTCGGATTCCAATTTAAGTAGTGCAATAGTTCTTTTCTTTAGAAAAAAAAAACCTAAAAAGTTTCTATTTCAAAAAATTAACGTTTGGGTTTAGAGCAATTTGGCATTCTACATGTTAGTGTGTTCTGTAATAGAATCAGGTAGACAATTTGATCCAGTTCAAGTTCCTAGAAGATATTGTCTTAAGCAACATGGCAACCATATCAACCATACCAAACTGGAAGAGAATGGAATCAGCCTTTTATTCAGGGAAAGAAAAAGAAACGATGAGAAGAAAACACAAGTCGAAAGCAGATGCCTGAAAAGGGAGACGGGAAAGCAAGACTATTGTTTTTCTCATTCGTCTTTTAGCATGCTTGTGATTTTAAAAATTATGTTCACATATTCTGATGATATTTGATAAATTAATTTTAATATTTTTGAGAGCTTTAAACCTCCATTTCTTTAATTACTAGAGGAGTTAAACATTTTTTCATGTGTTTATTGACCATCTGTAGTTCTACTTAGTGAACTGCCCCTCACATTTTTGCCTATTTTTAAAAGGGCTGTTTAACATTATTTTCCCTAAGATTTGAAGGGATTATTTTAATTAACACAAAACTAGCCACTGAAATCATCTTAAATTCCTAAAACATATAAAGTGTCCTTAGTAATCTGCCATGGTCTGAATGTGTCCCCACCAAAATTCACATGTGGAAATCCTAACCCCTAAGGTAATGATATTAAGAGATGGGGCCTTTGGGAAGTGATCAGGTCATAAGGGTGTAACACCCTCATGAATGGGATCAGTGCCTTTATAAAAGAGACGCAAGGGACTTCCCTGGTGGTCCAGCAGTTAGGACTCGGCACTTTCACTGCCATGGGCAGGGGTTCAGTCACTGGTTGGGGAACTAAGATCTCCGCAAGCCGCGCAGTGCGGCCAGAAAACAAGAAAAAGAGAGAGACCCAAGAGAGCTCCCTTGGCCCTTTACAGCCATGTGAGAATACAATGAGAAGTCTGCGATCCAAAAGAGGACCCTTTCCTGACCATGCTGCCACCAAAATCATGGACTTCCAACCTCCGGAACTGTGAGAAATAAATTTCTGTTGTTTATAAGCTATCCAGTCGGTGACATTTTGTTATAGCAGCCTGAACAGACTAAGCCATGAATCTACTACAAAAAATTCAGCAAGCAAATGTAAGGGGTCTGTTGGTAAGAAAGCAGTCTCTTGAATATACTAAAAACCATTGAGTTGTACACTTCAAATGGGCACTACATCTCAATAAAGCTGTGAACAAAGGAACAAATGAACAAACAAACAAGAAATAAGGAAAGGAACGAACGAAGGAAACAAGAAAAGAAAGAAATCTCTTCCGACTGTTCTAAGCAATAAGCACAATTCATTTCAAACAGTCAAAGGAAAAAGACTGATCTCTTCTCTTACAAGCAGTCACTTCAAAGAAAATTTAGAGAATAACATGTTTGGAAATCTCAAGTTTGCTGTGAACACATATTTCTTATCCCAAAAGCATTACCGCAAATTTACAACATGGGAGGTACTCACCTAAATATACAAAAGGAGGGATTGGTAAAATGATAGAAATGAGCCAATAAATGAATATCTTTCTAACACCAAGATGATGTTATGGACCCACTGGCAGTAACAGAGCACTTTGGGCTGTCTTTCATCATACATGAATTAACCCAAATGTTCTTCCTTCACCACTTCTCTGGAGATATTTTACAAGATGTGTAAATTGGGGACAGAGAGACAATCCACATAGTGAGGAAACTTAATAAAGCTATTTTGCCCAGAAGGGTATGAGACTCTTGATTATAGTATTTTTATCAAGTTGGCCTAACCAAGAAGCTAAAGAAATCCAGAAACAAAGACTTAAGATTCAGCATCTATCTTTACATGCAGAAAAGTCACCTAAGTTGTTAAAAGGAAAATTAAATAATTGTTTATTTTTTGCAATTTCAAAACAACAAAGACTGTCAGTTTGAGAAAATGACTAATCTTCAGAATAGCCCACAACTTCAGGTGAAGTATCATCAAATGGAACTTTAATCTAAAAAATATTCTGACTTGGAAGTATGTCTTATGATGGCAAAAATTAACTTTAGTGAAGATTCTGGATGGAAAGGCACCCATGTGCTTTGCTCTGACCATCCTAGACTTCAGTGCTGAGCATGTATAGAACTTCTAAGCCAACAGGGAAGTGATCTCATCTTCAGGAATTAGAGCTGAAAGTGAAAGGAAGTGGGTTCAAGAGAGGGTCTTGCTCATTCCTAGGGCACTACATTCCAAAGCAAGCAGTTATTTATAGAGTACGCCCATGCTGGATTTCTCCAAGCTGCTCTAAGTTGCCCTTAGTCAAACAGAAATGGATTGCAGGGAAACTGCCTTGAATATCTGGCACAGGTGCAGTGCTTTTGTTACTTAAGCTTTACCTGCAGCACAGGGACAAAGTGGCTAGGCCTGCCAAAGGAACTGAGCTCTAAGCCTAAGGTCCTTAAACATGGTCTTAACCTTTCTGTTCCTTTTTTATCATTCAGTCTGCACATTCCATGCTGAGAACCCAGTATATCTCTGCTGTGCCACAAGCCTCCAGCCAGGTTGGCAGAAAATGGAAGTTTTTTCTAAAGTGGTCTTGCAGCAATCAAGTTGACAAGCTGAGATCTCTCTGATGGGGCAAGTTGGTAAAAGATTCTGTGTTCTCAGTGGCAAACAGGGATGGGTTGTCTTCATCCCCACTTCCTGCTGCTGCTAAAACTGGCCTCTTAGACAGCTGGAGGGATCGCATGGGCAGAGGCAGTGCCCCTCCCTAAGCTGGAACTTTGGCTTGGATCTCTTAGCTAACTCCTCAGGCAACCAGTGGCCAATGGATCTTTTTGGAAGGCTCCCTCACGCAATGATACAAACACCTGCCCCTTCTCCCCATGGTCTCAAGTTGCCACTGACCTGAAATGCCATCATTAACATATATTAAATCTTATAAGCTTGGGTATATTTTGGAGCTTTCTTACTCTGTTCCACTTCTGAGACTTTCTCAATAATATAATATGAATGAAAGTTGTTGAATGGCATGGGGGAGAAAAGTTAACCTATTTCCCTTTTTAAAAAGAGAACAAAGAATAGTGCTAAAAGCAGAGTGACATAAATTTTTTTAAAAAATATTTTATATGTCATTTAAATGTATAAGCTTTTAAAAAATTACATAAAAACTGAGGTGGGAAAATGCAAAATGAAAAGGCTCCCTTGACTTTGCTCTTTTTTAAAAAAAATAAAAACTGAGAACCTTAGAGAACTACCCTTTTCACTTCAACAGGAATGATTCCCTTCTATCTTTTCACATCCAGCTTTGACCTCTCATATGACCTCCAACTTCCTGCATATCACTCCTATTTGAAAGCCCTATTGTTACTTCAAACTAAACATGGCCCAAACTGCCTTCTCTTTTAATAAATCACATGTTCATCATAGTGCTTCAACTATTTTTTGAAAGTCTGAAAACCATTCTTTCATATACTATGTCCCATTTTCTAGTTGTTTAAGGTAAAATGCAAATTCAGCTCCAGTTATTCCATCATGCTTTTGACCTAGCCAAAAGCAGAGGTCTCCAAATGACATGTGAATAAGAAGCAGCATGTTATAATGCCAAGAACATAGACTTTGGAGTCAGAACTATTTGGGTTCAAATTCTAGCTTTAACACTTGTAAATTTAAAAACCACAATGAGATACCACTTAACACCCATTAGGATGGCTATTATTAAAACAAAACAAAACAAAACAAAAAAACCCACATAAAACAGAAAGTAACAAGTGTTGGGAAGATGTACAGAAATTGCAACTCCTGTGCATTGCTGGTGGGAATGTAAAATGGTGCAGCTGCTATGGAAAACAATATGGAGATTCGCCAAAAAGTTAAACACAGAATTACCATGTGATCCAGCAATTCCATTTCTGGGTATATACACAAAAGAATGAGAGCAGGAACTCCAACAGATATTTTGTACACCAGTGCTCACAGCAGCATTATTCACGATTAGCCAAAAGGTAGAAGTAACCCAAATGTCCACTGACAGATAACTGGATAAACAAAATGTGGTATATACATACAAGGGACTACGATTCAGCCCTAAAAAGCTAGGAATCCTGACACACGCTACATAGGTGAACCTTGAGGACATTATACTAAGTGAAATAAGCCAATCACAAAAGGACAAATATTGTATGATTCCACTTTTATTAAGGTACCTAGAGTAGTCAAATTCATAGAGACAGAAAGTAGAATAGTGGTTGCCAAGGACTCAGGGCAGGGGGAAATGTGGAAATATTGTTTAATGGGTACAGAGTTTTAGTCTGAGAAGATGCAAAAAGTTCTGAGATGAATGAAGGTGATAGCTGCACAACAATGTGCATGTATTTAATGCCACTGAACTGTATACTAAAAAATGTTTAAAATGGTAAATTTTATGTTATGTTTACTTTACCACAATAAAAAAAGAAGTTTAATCCCCTGCCCTACAACTACCAATTCCACACAGTATTCAAAATAGTTGGCTTTGCTACTTATTGAGTGCTTGTTTGACCTTCGGCTGGTTATTTAAACTCTCCAAGGTCCCAGAGAACTTTTGAGAATCCTGAACAGGCACCTAATACAAATCTCTTTGCCGTCTCCAAACCACCCTAAAAGTCTCACCACTGCAAGTATGCATAAGGCAAGTGGACAAATGATTCTAACTTCTGAGGCATTTGGAGGCTGCAATTTTGACAGATGTTAACTCCTCCTACCCCTTAAAAAGGAGAAGAAAGTCATCAGACTTTTAGAAAAAACATGGTAAATCTTTCTCTAACATGTTTCCCAGCCATATTTGTACTGAAGTAATATCAGAATATAAAATTATCAGCCCCATTTCTGGTCTCTTGGGAGAGAGATGTGACAGAATAATCACACTTACCTGTATTGCCACCCAGTGACAAGGTTGGTGTACTTCGTTAAATAGCCACACACACTTTCCATGTGATCACTGTTTCAAAAAGATCAGAAAGGGCCAAAGTCAGTGAAAATTAGAAGAAATTCCAGGAAGTTAACTGTACAGTTTAAAAAATAGCTGTAGGGACTTCCCTGGTGGCACAGTGGTTAAGAATCTGCCAGCCAATGCAGGGGACATGGGTTTGAGCCCTGGTCCGGGAAGATCCCACATGCCATGGAGCAACTAAGTCCGTGCGCCACAACTACTGAGCCTGCACTCTAGAGCCCGCGAGCCACAACTACTGAGCCTGAGCGCCACAACTACTGAAGCGCACGTGCTTAGAGCCCGTGCTCTGCAACAAGAGAAGCCACCGCAATGAGAAGCCCGTGCACCACAACGAAGAGTAGCCCCCGCTCACCGCAACTAGAGAAAGCCTGCGCGCAGCAACGAAGACCCAACGCAGCCATAAATAAATAAATAAATAAATAAATAAGCTGTAGACACATACTTTTTTACAAATGCTTCAAACTTACTTCAGAAGTAAAATTTATAGGTTAACAAATAGAGCTATTTAATCCCCCATATTTCATATCCAGAGGACTTCACCAGAGTTCTTCAAAGCAAGTATAATCCCCCATAAATTACTATACAATATTTCAAATATAAAATCATTATATATGTATAAAATTACATAAATATGAAATATACTATAAATATAATTATAAATAAAAATATTTTATAACTTAATTCAATACTAAACAAAGAAAATCCAGTTTTATGGTTCTAGAATAAACTAAAAAAGGTCTCCAGGTCGAACAGTGCCTCCTCAATCTGGTGGGACATGTTATGTCTTTGATTCTTTGGGCTTCCAAAATGGAGATCCTGGTTTTGATGAGTATGACACCCCACTCCCACTCCCCCACCCCAGACAGGCATGCGGCAAAGTGCTCATTGCAAGTCTTACCACCGGAAAGATTTATTTGAGACCTGTATCGTTAGCCTTACTGAAAGTGAGTTTCTTTACCTCCTGCCCCCTTTTTCTATTTATCAGAAATGTTCTGTTACAGTGGTTCATAGAAAATGCAGTATCTTATTGATACTTTGTTTCCAATATTTTAAGGTTCCTTATACTTATGAAAAGATATTAAAGCTTCACCTACGTTGATGTATCTTTTTGATATATGGGCTTCACTTTTTATTTTGTAACTTACATTAAGAATTCTCTTTAAAATCATCTACTCTAAAGTTTTAACTTTAAACTATAAGATGCAAACGATATTAAACATTTATTTTCTCTACTATCCCTGAATCACAGAGCTTATTTGGTAAAATTTCAGCTAACCAGCATCTAGGAAATGGAAAGTATAAGACAACTGGCAACCTTTAAAACATGGACATCAAAAGCAAAATCAAGAGAGAGCTGACACAACCAATAGAACAAAATTTTTTAGACTTAGGTTGATCTGAATGACAAATGAAAAGAGATGAAGATAAAGATACTCTCTTACACAAACACACAACAAAATGCCCAAATTGACTATAAGATTCTAGTAGCTATTATTACTGGAGAGGAAGTAGGAGGATGCCTCAGGGATAAACTCAATGTTGGGTGCTCTTCTAATCTCATTTCTTCAAAGTGCTTGGAAGTTGGGTGCCCTTCTAATCTCATTTCTTCAAAGTGCTTGGAAATAAAGAACTGATCCCATGACTGAGTATATGTTACTTTTTTTTCCTGTATTTTTCTTCCATTCTAAGGCTAGCAAACAACACTGTTTACTAATATTAAGTGAAACTGCTCATGTCCTTTTGGTTTCATACGGTCACTAATCTCAAGAAGACAAAGGTTGTCAACCTCTAAACTGCCAACCCAAAGTTATGATAATTATACATGTATTCTGTCATGTTAAAACTGACAGTACCATTTGAATTCTCATTTCAGTAATTTCTAAAACCCACATCTAGAGGAAGGATTCTTCTCTACAAACCCAACCCATTGGATTTTTGCCCTACTTCCAGCCCTATGTCACAGCAAAGCTATTTCTTTCAGTTCCACTGGTACTTGAAAAGGCAGAGCTTTCTAGTCTGGCGCTCATGTTTTCCCCAGGCTTCAGGCTTAAACAGCTTTTTGGGGCCAGAGGAATCCCAATGCCCCTGGACTCTGCCCAAAAATAATTTCCCAAAGAGTTCCTCATCTGTTTTAGATATTTAACATAGAGCTTAGCTGTCTTGAACTGTTCTTGTCCTCAAAACTTATTCCTTCACTTATATATGGAATCTAAAAATAAAAACAAAAAAACCCCAAAACTCATAGAGAGAACAGATTAGTGGCTGCCAGTGGTGGGGGTGGGAGGTGAACAAAATGGGTGAAGGTGATCAAAAGACACAAACTTGCAGTTATAAAATAAGTCAGTCCTGGGAATGTTATTTATAGCATAGTGACTATAGTTGATAATATTGTACATTTGAAAGTTGCTAAGAGAGTAGATCTTAAAAGTTCTCATCATAAGAAAAACAAAGTGTAACAGTGTAGTGATGCATGTTTTTTTTAATTTTATTTATTTTTGGATGCGTTGGGTCTTTGTTGCTGTGCACGGGCTTTCTCTAGTTGCGGTGAGCGGGGGCTACTCTTCGTTGCAGTGCGCGGGCTTCTCACTGCAGGGGCTTCTCCCTGCAGTGGCTTCTCTTGTTGCGAAGCATGGGCTCTAGGCGCGCAGGCTTCAGTAGCTGTGGCACACGGTCTCGGTAGTTGTGGCTTGTGGGCTCTAGAGCGCAGGCGCAGTAGTTGTGGCACACGGGCTTAGTTGCTCTGCGGCATGTGGGATCTTCCGGGACCAGGGCTCGAACCCGTGTCCCCTGAATTGGCAGGCGGATTCTTAACCACTGCGCCACCAGAGAAGCCCAGTGATGCATGTTAACTAGACTTATTGTGATCATTTTGCAACATATAAAAAAAATTATAGTGCACCTAAAACTAATGTTATATATCAATAATATCTAATTTTTTAAAAAACCTTATTCTTGGTCTATTTTGTCCTGTAGCTTCATAACCTGAATATTTATTTACACTCTGTACCAATCCACAAAAGGCCTAGGGTGTCACATAACCTAAATTAAATATTTCCCCAAAGTACCCAGATATTCCATAATTCACCATTTTTTATTTTCCCCTTTAATCTAGGTTCTCTACACCAAGCTTTCATTACTAGATAAGGCTATTAGCATGCTATAAAAACATTACAACTCAGTTATAGTTCACTTCCTCTGGTTCTAGGACTATATATATTCTTCAAATGGATATGTGAACTGTGCGGAGAATGTTTATTAAACTTCAAATAAACTATCTACAACTGAGAAAAACAAAATCTTCATTTCAAAGCAATCAAAGATTATGCCTCATGTCCCTTATTTTTGTTTAGTCCCTCATATTATTAAAGGTATTCCTCATTTTGGTCATATCTAAGTTATTTATATCAGTCATTTAATGACTATCAATGAATTTTTAAGAGTATAATTTCAGTAGCATCATTCATTAAATAAAATGAACGTGTATCCTCATATTCCACAGTACAGTAATGTTTTATGTTTAATTTTTAGTGTTTTTAATATTTCTGATGCTTGTATCTAAAGAGTTAACCTTCTCACAAAAATCACAAGAGGGATACTGACATGGTTCATTTGGTAGTAGCATAAAGCCAGCTTCAAAAGAAACAAATTCAAATATGTAATTATAAACTGCTGGCCTGCTTTTACTACAGAAAACAGACATCTGAGGTTACAAAGAACCAACTGAAGAGCAATCCATTCTTGGAACAGCTGGTTGCACTGTCCCTCTCTCATCCTTCCCCTTCTCTAGTCAGTGCAACCAGCTGATGCGGAACCACTGTGCCATCTGGTGGCTAGCATAAAAAGCTCTGTGAGTGAACATCTTTCGTTCCCTCTCCTTTCTTCTCTCTACTTCCTTATAGTTATTATGTAGTACTTCTAACACTCATGGTTTGTTCCCATTTAAAATGTATAAATTTAATAGAAGATTTACCTGTTAATATGAATAAAACCTAGTTGTTAAAGTGGGAATATACCACATATCTGATTATATCATACTAATATTCTGTGTTCTATGAATTAGAGATGACGGTCCAAAAGACTAATACACAGAAAAATAAGCTATGAAAAAGTTAATTTCTTCTTCAGTCCTTCAGCAACTCCACCACTCAACAAACTATGTGTATTCTGATCTTGTTAACATTTTACTGAAATTAGCGCTAGAAGCTGATAGTCTATAAATACAGTTGATTAACTGAACTACATGTAAGTGGCATTATTCTACTTAATTTGAGGTTCATCACCTCCTAGGTATCTTAACAATGACTGCTTCAATTCCTAACTCTTCATTACTATAACACACATTTCTTAACCCTTCTTTATCAGACTTAAGGAAGATATGTAGAAGCTTTTAAAATTAAACTACTTTTTCACCAACATTGAATTCAGTTAAAAAAGTCTGTTTCCATGGTTAGACTCAGGTAGACTAAACCCTGTATTTTGAGAACAGAGGTTCCGATCAATATTATATGTAGAGAAATGACAAGAACCTCGGAAGCCACAGAGACTGTTCTATTCTTCACTGATTTTCTTTCTTCATTTATTTTTAAATGTTAAGCATTTATTTGTATTTTAATAAAAACAAAATAAAATAATATATAAAATTAAATATGTGAAAATTAAACAGTTTTAAAATGAAAAAATAAAATGAAATTAAGTACTTTTTGAACAGTTTCACATCCTTTTATTTCAGTTCAACACGATTGCTCAGTACCTTCTAAACGCAAAGCACTCTGAAAATCCACTGAAAAGGATGGGGAAGTAAAAAAGGCGATTCCTCTCCATCCCAAATCCATTACCTAATATAAGAAAAATACACCTCCTTGAAGAAAAAGACAATGACCCACTGGGACTCTGCTTTTAGCTGTCATACAAATGAAAAGGGTAGTTTGTTAAAGATACAGGATTCATTAAACAAAGACACAGGATTCAATAGTGATTAGGTTGAAACGATGGGACTTGACTTATCAGATGTGAAATGAGAATGAGAGTGAGAGAGAAGGGACAAGGGGAACACCCAGATTTCCAGCTGGCACAACTGTGTAGATATGAATGAACGCCTTTATGGGGATCATAAAGGAAGTTTCGGATTTGTTCCAATTTAACATGTTGAATTTAAGGGACCTGTGGGACATAACACAGGGAGACATGCAATAAGGTAGCATAATTTGGATTGAACATACAGATTTTGGTAGTGATCAGCATATAAGCACGTAACTAGTATTTGAAACGATGAGAGTAAATAAAATCACCTAGGAAGTATTATAAAATGACAAGAGAAGGGACAGAGTCTAAGAGAGAACCCTAAGGAAAAGTCTTAAAGGCAAGAGGAGTACAGAGAGGAAATAAGTAGATGAGTAGCAGGAAGAAAATCAGGGATATTTCAAGTAAGTTTTTGGTCAAGAATGTTTAATACTATTGAGGGGTGAAGGAAGATGAAGATTGAGAAGTTTCTATCAGAGTTAACAACCAAGGGAATTCCCTGGCAGTCCAGAGGTTGGGACTCGGTGCTTTCACTGCTGTGGCCCCTAGGACCCCACAAGCCGCGAGGCACAGCAAAAAAAAAAAAAAAAAAAAGATTTAACAACTAAGAGATAACAGTTCCAATGTAATGATGAAGGCAGAGCCAGCTGGCAATAACTGAAGAGAGACTGGGAGAAAGAGAAGTGGTTAAGGTGATATGGGCTTAAAGCAACGGTAGTTGTAAGTGCCTGACAGGCAGGATATAGTAATGAGAAAAAGGCTCACCACAACTCAGGAGAGAGATAGAGGGAAATGGGGGAGAGGTGGGCTCCAGAGCCCAGGTAGAGGAATTAGAGATGGATACCTTAAGGCATTTATTACAGGCAGAAATTTATGCAAGCTGTAGTAAAGGAGGTGCCAGTCAAGCCACAGTTCAAAATTCCTACTTTCTACTAGGCAAGAACTATCCTCCAAAAAGGCTTAGCTTTGGTTCATTACCTTGTAACATAAATAGCATGAAGGGAGGGAGCAGTCTGCTTAGCTGAGGAAAAAGCAACTGACAACAGATGGGAATGACTGCAACACATGTACCTCCTGGTGCTGTAAAAAGATATTCCACAGAGCAGTGACTGCTTCTTACTCATCCTAGCAGTCCACGCAGCACCTAGTGTATAGCCTGGGATATAAACAGGTGTTCAATACATATCCACTGAATGAATTAGGCAATGGGAAGACAGAAGCAGAATTTTTCTATAAAACCACAAGACAACTGAGTAGCCTGCAAAAAAAACAAAACAACAACAAAAAAAACAAAAACCAGCAACAACAACTCAATTCACAGCCTGTATACTCAAATAAATCCCAGCTAAAACTAATTCTAATTTCAACTGTGTCTTAATCTATACCAAAAAGTATACAAGTCAAGGGAGATTCCCTCCCTTCTGCTAAGAGTCTTAAAAATGTTAATGCTCTTTGGTCCAAGAACTTCACTTCTAGGTATCCAGACAGACAATTAAAAATGTAGACAAACATAATATGCAAACATGTCCACTGTAGCACTATTTATAATAGTAAAAAAAATAAAGTGGAGAGACAAGGAAATGAATGCAGAGGAAAGGAAGAAAAACAAATAAGCTAGACGAATGGCATTAAGAAAATGATCAAGAAATATGATAGAATAGTATTCACCAATTAAAATGCTTATGAGTTTCTAACAACATGGGGAAACGCTTATTAATAGCACTAAAAGTGCAGGTTACAGAATTTTATATAGTGTGTAAAATATATGCACAGAACAAAAGTACACAAAACAGTTAACTGTGGTTATCACTGGATGGAAGAATTATGGATGATAATTAATTTGCTCCCTTTACTGTTTCACATTTTCCAATTTTAATATATTATTTTTATAATCAAATAAAACATTTTAAAAATGTTCAATTACATTGACTAGGTGGGACAGTCCAGGCACAGAGCTATTTATACTTATTAATAGGTATGGATTAAATTTTTTAAAACTTTCCCATGTGACTATGTGAGCATTGCTCTTTTGGGATGTAGAACTGTGTTTCCTAAAAGCCCTTACTTCTCAAATTAGGTTACACATATCCAAAACTGGGCTAGGTGGCTAGGAGAACAGGGTAAAACTAGACTATCTTTCTAGAGCAAATTTACTTGACTATAAGAAGTTAAAGCATTTTTAATGTCAAAACTCACATAAGGACTTTCCTGGTGGCACAGTGGCTAAGAATCCGCCTGCCGATGCAGGGGACACAGGTTCGAGCCCTGGTCCAGGAAGATCCTACACGCCACGGAGCAACTAAGCCCGTGCGCCACAACTACTGAGCCTGCGCTCTAGAGCTCGCGAGCCACAACTACTGAGCCCACGTGCCACAACTACTGAAGCCCGCGCGCCTAGAGTCCGTGCTCCGCAACAAGAGAAGCCATCACAATGAGAAACCCGCACATTGCAACGAAGAGTAGCCCCCGCTCACTGCAACTAGAGAAAGCCCGTGCGCAGCAATGAAGACCCAATGCAGCCAAAAATAAATAAATAAAATAAATAAATTTATTTAAAAAAAAAAAAAAAACTCACATAAATGTTAAGAAACTTGCTCCCTCCTCACATATTTCCATGAGGAGGACTTCTCCAGAGAACTCCTGTCCTTCTCTACCCAGCCTTCCCCCCACTCTTTCCACAGCTGGGCATGAATGAATGGCTCAGCCCATTCTGGGCTCTCTCCTTTGTATCTGCCTGCCTACCCAGAGAAGATATTCTCATCTGCTCTGATGGAAAAAAGACCTGAGTATTCCAAGCTGCTTGTGACTAGGTGGATAGGCATGACTAATTCCAGGGTGAAATATTAGCTAACCTATTTAACCCATGTTAAAGGCACTTTCTTCAGTGAGTTTTTCCAGTAATAAAACAATTTCTTCACACCCATTAGTATGGCTATTATCAAAACCAAAACCAAACCAAACAAAACAAAACAGAAAATAACAAGTGTTGGTAAAGATGTAGAGAAATTAGAACTCTTGTGCATTGCTGGTGCAACTGTAAAATGGTGCAGCCACTGTGGAGAACAGCATCATGGTTCTTCAAAAAGTTAAACATAGAACTACTATATGATCCAGCAATTCCACTTCTGGGTATATACACAAAAGAATGAAAGCAAGAACTCCAACAGATAAAAATGTTCACAGAAACATTATTCACAACAGCCAAAAGGTAGAAACAACACTGGATAGTCCCATGTAAATCAATGAAGCTAGAACACACCCTCACACCATACACACAAATTAACTCAAAATGGCTTAAAAACTTAAATATAACACAAGACACCATAAAACTCCTAGAAGAGAACATAGGCTAAACATTCTGATATAAATCATACCAATGTTTTCTTAGGTCAGTCTCCCAAGGCAATAGAAATAAAAGCAAAAACAAACAAATGGGACCTAATCAAACTTACAAGCTTTTGCACAGCAAAGGAAACCATAAACAAAACGAAAAGACAACCTACGGACTGGGAGAAAATATTTGCAAATGACGCAAACGACAAGGGCTTAATTTCCAAAATATACAAACAGCTCCTACAATTCAATAACAAAGAAACAAAAACCCAATCAAAAAATGTGCAGAAGACCTAAAAAGACATTTCTCCAAAGAAGACATACAGATGGCCAATAAGCACATGAAAAGATGCTCATCATCGCTAATTATTAGAGAAATGCAAATCAAAACACCACTTCATACCAGTCAGAACGGACACCAACAAAAAGTCTACAAATAATAAATGCTGAAGAGGGTGTGGAGAAAAGGGAACCCTTTTACACTGCTAGTGAGAATGTAAATTGGTGCAGCCACTATGGAAAATAGTATGGTGGTTCCTCAAAAAACTAAAAATAGAGTTGTCATATGATCCAGCAATCCCACTCCTGGGCATATACCCAGAGAAAACTATAATTCGAAAAGATACATGCACGCTTTATGTTCATAGCAGCAATATTTACAATAGCCAAGACACGGAAACAACCTAAATGTCCATCGACAGATGAATGGGTAAAGAAGATGTGAGATACACACACACACACACAAATACACACAAAATGGAATATTACTCAGTCATTAAAAAGAGTGAAATAATGCCATTTGCAGCAACATGGATGGACCTAGAGGTTATCATACTAAGTGAAGTAAATCAGAAAGAGAAAGACAAATCCCACTTATATGAGGTACTTAGATTTGTCAAAATCAGAGACAGAAGGCCGAATAGTAGTTGCCGGGGGGCTGGGGGGTTGGGGTGGATGAGGAGTTATTTAATAGGTACAGAGTTTTAGTTTGGGATGATAAAAAATTCTGGAATGAATAGTGGTGATGGTTATATAACAATATGAATAAATTTAATGCCACTGAACTGTATAATTATAAAGGGTTAAAATGGTAAATTTTATGATATGTACATTTTACCACAATAAAAAAATAACCTGACGATTTGATTGCATCCTGTCTGATCCCTAATGTTCTCTTTCTCAACTGGTCCTGAACTCATGATATTATTTATAGACCTCTGAAAAACCCAATAACAAATATATTACAGAGTAGAATATAAAATCCTCATGAATTTTGAAGATATTATAGATAACTCCCAAGAAAGTGATATCAACCATGGGCTGCTTTAAATCACAAACTGTATCCACTGGGGGTACCTACTGTCTTATGCAGTTAAGAGAGAGTTCATGAAGAAAGTTCGAGAAGCACAGCTGTAAAATGGTTGCCTACACAGACCAAAAACAGAAGAAGTCCAATATATAATCTGATTGTTACAAACAACTAAATTTGAGAAATCCCTCATGCAGATAACTGGCCATTTGAAGATGGGACAGAAGAAACTTCTACATGGAAAAGCAGAAAGTCAATTCTAACGCTTCCAGAAAGTTAGGAAGTGGTTTATTATAATGGGAAAAGCATGAGCTTAACACAAACACAGCTTTGAATCCCAGTGTGACCTTACGCAAGTAACACATCTGGTCCTATGTGTCTTTATCTGTAAATGCGGATAAGAACATCTAACTTCAGATTTATAATGAGGAAATAGGAAGAGATAATATATTTCAACCCCAATACATTTGAAGTATCTTTCAACATGTTAAATGCTCAGCAAGTATTGGTTTTCTCCCACTCCAGGGAGTCGATTCCTCTGTGGGGAAAGGGCTCATTTTCTAGATCAGTTCTTTAGATCTGTCTTACCTTGTTAGCCTGACATTTTCAAGTCAGAATGATGGGACCTAAAAAGCCCTGAGTCCCCCACTTCTTTATTTAAAAAAATTATTATTGTATTTTTCCAGTAAGTATTTTGTCAAGAACTATGAAGGGTCTGAGATGTCACCCTATTTGTAAGCTAACAAGTTAGCTTGCCAGTTTCACGGATGCTGGCAGGATACATGAAACTCCTAAGTCAGAGACAAAAGACTTCAGTAGTCACAGCAATAGCAGTAGACAGATCATCAGCCCAATCACATGGGGCAATGCAGAGAGGGCAGGAGATGCCTGCACATGTGGTAGATTGAGGTACAGAAAAGGAACACTGAGTGTAGGGAACCTGAATCTTTTAAGGACAGTAAGTCTACCTGACCTCCATGGCAAGGAGACATTATGTTTATTATATTAGACAGTAAACAAACCTGACTTTTGCTCAGGAGGGAAATACTATCTCTATCCTCCAAGACTGTTTGCTATACAAATATTTTTGAAAAAACAGTAAAGAACAAAGGAGAATCAATACCTCTGCTAACAAGTCAGGCAGAAACATGAGAGACCCATTAAGAACTGTCTCCTAATGAGTATTACATACATATACTGAAAAGTTTCTTTCCTTTTTTTAAAAAATAAATTTATTTATTTATTTTGGCTGCATTGGGTCTGTGTTGCTGTGCGCGGATTTTCTCTAGCTGCAGCGAGCAGGGGCTACTCTTCGTTGTGGTGCGCGGGCCTCTCATTGCGGTGGCTTCTCTTGTTGCAGAGCACAAGCTCTAGGTGCACGGGCTTCAGTAGTTGTGGCATGCGGGCTCAGTGGTTGTGGCTCGCAGGTTCTAGGCACGCGGGCTTCAGTAATTGTGGTGCACGGGCCTAGTTGCTCCGCGGCATGTGAGATCTTCCCGGATCAGGGCTCGAACCCGTGTCTCCTGCATTGGCAGGCGGAGTCTTAACCACGGTGCCACCAGGGAAGTCCCTACAGTGAAAAGTTTCTTATCCAACCTTGTCTTCCAGCCACGAGTTCCCCTCCTCAGAGACAAGCATTTCTCTCAACTTTTTATGTATCTCTTCAGAGATATTCTATGTACCTACAAGTGTGCGCGTGCGCACATGAGCACACACACACACACACACACTCTTTTTTTTTTTTTAATGGTTGTGATTAGGGACTTCCCTGGTGGTCCAGTGGCTAAGACTCCATGCGCCCAACACAGGGGGCCCAGGTTTGATCCCTGGTCAGGGAACTAGATCGCACATGCCGCAAGTAAGAGTTCACATGCTGCAACTAAAGATGCCACACACTTCAACAAAGATCCCACGTGCTGCAACTAAGACCCGGTGCAGCCAAAAAAAAAAATGGTTGAGATTACATACACTGTACCTTGCTTTTTGCAGTTTTCTTAGGGATGATTTCATTTTGGTCTAATTCATTCTTAGCATCTGCATAGTAATCCATTGCACAGCAGTACTACTAGTCCCCCTAGTGATGGACATTTGCTTCCAGGCTTTCATTATTACAAACAATACTGTAACAAAACAAGTTACACATATATCTTTGAGTACATCTGCTAAAAATGAAATTGCTAGGTGAAAAGTACATGCATTTTTAATTTTTACAGATATTGCCAACCTGCTCTCCAAAGGCTGCAACCAATACAACTCCCACCTTTCAATACAAAAAAAGGACCAGTTTCCTCATACCAGCCTATAGCACCATTGTTGGCCAACAAAAATAGGGTGAATTTTTACCTATAAACAGGACTTTCAGACATTACTAGTAGGCTTTTCAATACCGCTTATGTTCAAAATTAAGTTTCTAAAGCTTAAGTATGAGGTAGTGTTATACTGTGGAATGCACACCTAAAAGGGATGGATACAGGATCTAGTTCTGACTTTCCCACTGACTAACACCATGAATGACACTGACCAAATCACTTAATTTCTCTGGGCCTCAGTTTTCTCATGCTTTAGCTAGATGACCCTTTCGATCTACAATGTGTGTACATTACTCATTACTCAAAATTCTAAAGGTTTTTTCTCAAAAGAAAATTATTTCAAAAGTAAAGTTTGCAAATAAGAGCAACATCATGTTTCACATTTAAAAATTTTAGAGAAAAGTAGGAAATTTTTTCTTGTTCACATAGTAGCATTTACTTATCCCCCATATACTCTCAAAAGGTCTTCGCAGCAAGCCATTTCAATGAGACCAAGACAGCACAGACCAAGAGAACAGCAGGGTACTAAAGTCCACTGCCACCCTCCCTATCTGTATGTCTACTCTCTCTTTCTCTTTTTGTATGTACCTCTCTCCGGCTTTAAACCATACTTGGTTCCAAAAACACATTTAGAGTAACATTTAATTTCTGTCTGTATAGCATAATTCAAGAAAGAATGTTTTCTTCCCTTGTGCTAATTCTTTCAAAATTGAAAGTATAAAGAAAAAGCAGAAAACCATTTCCCTTCCTCCATATTTGAATAAAAAAGGGGGAAAAAAAGGTGACAACCACACAAGAAGCACCAAGCAATGTTCATTTTCATATATATATATACATATATATATATATAACCTGACTAAAGAGTTGATTCTTCTTTTGAAAATTTTACACTTATTACCTAAGTAACAACAAATTCAAACGCTCAAGTTTTTTTCCTTAAAGAACCTATAAATATTAATTATTCAAAAAACAACACAAAATTTTAAAAGTTCATTCTACTACTTAAATAAAAGAAAAATCTGGGCATTCCCTGGCAGTTCAGTGGTTAGGACTCTGCGCTCTCACTGCCAAGGGTCCAGGCTCGACCCCTGGTCGGGCAACTAAGATCCTGCATGTTGCCTGGCACAACCAAAAAACTAAATAATATTTTTAAATAATAGTTTCATCATAATTTTTGGTGGAGATATATATATATATATCTTCAAACTCCCTATTACTCCTAGGAAGTGGATCACCTCCCAATTACAAATGTGTATAATCAAATGATTGCATATCTTGTATAACTATAAAATCACTTGAAATTTTAAAAATATGACTTCAAAACATACAATGTATACTCTAAGATGAAGCCATGTCTCTGAGCTATCAAGAATATAATAAGAAAAAAAATTTTAAAGGCATAAGTATATTTTGTATAGATTTTTCCCAATTGCTGATTTAAACTAATGCACGATTTACCATGATAGCAAAACAGGATAAAATCCTACTCAAAGGCCGTCGCTCTCCAACACCAGCGCCAGCTCTAGCTTGTTGAGCACCAGCCAAAGGAGAAGGTGGGTAAGTAAGAGGTCTCTATACCATGGCTCGTACAAAGCTGCCTGCCTGCAAATCCACCAGTGGTAAAGCACCCAGGAAGCATGGCTACAAAAGCCGCTCGCAAGAGTGCGCCCTCTACTGGAGGTGTGAAGAAACCTCATCGTTACAAGCCTGGTACTGTGGCACTCCGTGAAATCAGACATTATCAGAAGTCCAGTGAACTTCTGATTGGCAAACTTCCCTTCCAGCCTCTGGTGCGGGAAATTGCTCAGGACTTCAAACCAGATCTGCACTTCCAGAGTGCAGCTACTGGTGCTTTGCAGGAGGCAAGTGAGGCCTATCTGGTTGGCCTTTTTGGAAACACCAACCCGTGTGCTATCCATGCCATCACAATTATGCCAAAAGACATCCAGGGCTTCCCTGGTGGCGCAGTGGTTAAGAATCCGCCTGTCAATGCAGGGGGCATGGGTTCGAGCCCTGGTCCGGGAAGATCCCGCATGCCCCGAAGCAACTAAGCCCGTGCGCCACAACTACTGAGCCTGCGCTCTAGAGCCTGCAAGCCACAACTACAGAACCTTGCGTGCGTAGAGCCCGTGCTCCGCAACAAGAGAAGCCACCGCAATGAGAAGCCCGCTTGCAGCAAGGAAGACCCAACACAGCCAAAAATAAAATAAATTTATTTAAAAAAAAAAACTTAGCTGTTAACTGCAGAAAGGATTTATTCATTTAAAAAAAAAAAAAAAAGACATCCAGCTAGCATGCCACATACATGGAGAACATGCTTAAGAATCCACTATGATGGGAAACCTTTCATTCTTTTAAAAAAAAAAAAAAATCCTCTTCTTCCTGTCATTGGTAGTTCTGAACGTTAGATATTTTTTTCCCATGGGGTCAAAAGGTACTTAAGTATATGATTGCTAGTGGAAAAATAGGGGACAGTAATCAGGTATTGGCAGTTTTTCCATTTTCATTTGTGTGTGATTTTTTTTTAAATGATTTAATTTTATTTATTTTTGGCTGCACTGGGTCTTCGTTGCTGCACTCAGGCTTTCTCTAATTGTGGCGACCGGGGGGGCTACTCTTCGTTGCGGTGGGCGGGCTTCTCCTTGCAGTGGCTTCTGTTGTGGAGCACGGGCTCTAGGCGTGTGGACTTCAGTAGTTGTGGCACATGGGCGCTAGAGTACAGGCTCAGTAGTTGTGGCACAAGGGCTCAATAGTCGTGGCTCACGGGCTCTAGAATGCAGGCTCAGTAGTTGTGGCGCACGGGCTTAGTTGCTCCACAGCATGTGGGATCTTCCCGGACCAGGGCTTGAACCCATGTACCCTGCATTGGCAAGCGGATTCTTATCCACTGAGCCACCAGGGAAGTCCCTGAATTTTTAATATAAATGTGGGGACATAAAGCATTAATGCAACTCAGAATGTTTCAGTGAACAAGTTTCAGCAGTTCAACTTTATTATAATCATAAATAAACCTGTTAAATTTTTCTGGAAAAAAAAATCCCACTCAGAATTTAATACTAGAACCTCACTCATAATAAAAAAAAAAAAAGAATCAAATTAAAACTACACTGAAGTACCATTTTTTAACCTATTAAACTTTTAGATTTTTGCCAATCTAATAACACATTACACTGATGAGGCTGATGGGAAATAAGCACTCAATCATTGCCACTGTACACCCCAATGAGGAGAAATCTGATAACTACTATCAAAATTACAAATTGACTCAGTAATTCCGACTCCTGGGTATTTTTCCCACAGATATATTCATATGCTTGTGAAATGTGCAGAAGGTTATTCACTGCATCATTATTTATAACAGCAAAATTTTGGAAACAAATTAAATGTCCATCGACAGGGAACTTATTATAAAGGTGGACTGAATTGTGTCCCTACAAAATTCATATGTTGAAGTCCTAACGCCCAATGTGATGGTATTTAGAGATGGGACCTTTGGAAGATGCTTAGGTACAGACTGGGGCCCTTATGATGAGATGTGCCCTTACAAGAAAAACCAGACAGCTCTCTCACGCCTCTCTCTCTCAACCTCTCTCTACCTACCCCTGTCCCCCTCCCCCTGCCATGTGAGCACACAGTGAGAAGCCCCCCCAGCCCACCCCTCTGCCATGTGAGGACACAGTGAAAAGAAGGTCATCTGCACACCTGGAAGACTCCCTCACCAGAACCTGACAATGCTGGCACCCTGATCTCAAAACTTCCAGCCTCCACCAACTGTGAGAAAATAAATTTGTTGTTTAAGCCATCCAGAGTACAGTATTTTGTTATGGCAGCCTGAACTACTATTACATACATATATATGTGTGTGTGTGTGTGTACACACACACACACACACATAGTATGATACCATTTGTGATAAAATTAAAAGTGGGGCAAATGTATATTGTATTTACTTAATTCTTTTTTAAAAAATCTCTGAAAGCACACACAGGAAGCCACGAGTGTGTACCCTCTATTTTTAGGTGGAAGGAGTCCTGAGCAGGTGGAGGATCGGGTAGAAGGAAGATTTTCATTACACACCTTTCAATATTTTTTTGGATCAAGTGAACATATTACCTATTCCCCAAAATTAAATTAAAAATACTTTTCATTTATGTTAGTTATAATGTGCAACATCTACAAAATTGTTAAACAAGTAATTCTTTATAGAATTGAGGGTATAGGCTCAGGCAGTATATTAAAAAGGCCTCTATCAAGGTTACGAAACCTGTTCCAGAAGCAACATTGGTGGCATTTCATCTCACCATTTATATCATTTTCATTCTGTCCCTTTCTTCCCTCCCTCGCTCTCTCTCTCTCCCTCTGTCTCTCTTTGCTATGTCCTTTTTCTGTCCCTGTTTTCCCTCCTGTTCCTTTTCTTTTTCTCTCCCTTCTATCCCTCTGACTAAGGTTTCCAGCTACAGCCAGTAGCAACCAGAGACTTCAGTCTACCCCTCCAGGGACCTTCCAGCCAACCTCAATAGTAGCAATGGAAGCAAACCGCAATGGCAGCCAAACTCAAGTACAGGGAAACTCCAGGTGCGAAATCATGTTTTGTTACAATACCTAATTAACCAAAAAGAAAATCCTTTCTTTCACCAGCAAACTAAACTACTCTATAAATTGTCCTAAAACCCAGATGGTAATGCCAAAACGCTAATGTGACTGTTTAATCAGGCAATTTAGTTTTAAGTTAAACCTGAACAAGTCTGGACACAAATCATTTTATTAAACAAAATCAGTACAGTGGAAGATTCTTAGCTAGGAAAGATTTTCCCTCTCTCAAAGTAGTATAATTTACATCAAGAATATTCTCCACTATTTCCAGAGTTCAGAGTGCTAACCATTACACCATGGGCCCTGCTATCTCTACTATATTCAAAAACAAAAGACATAATTTCCCACAAGTCTATTTGATGGACAATTACCTCTGGGACCTAAATTACGTGACTTATTCAGAAAATACTAAAAAAAAAAACTAATTTGTATGTTCTAACATTAAGTTGTTTGCATAGTTTTTTGTTTTTTGTTTTTTTAAATATTTATTTATTTAGGCTGCACATGGGATCTTCGTTGCAGCATGTGGGATCTTTTAGTTGCGGGCATGTGGACTCCTTAGTTGCAGCATGCACGTGGGATCTAGTTCCCCAACCAGGGATCGAACCCGGGCCCCATGCATTGGGAGCGTGGAGTCTTACCCACTGGACCACGAGGGAAGTCCCCTTTTTGTATAGTTTTAATACAGTATCACTTCTAGGAAAATATGAACTCAAATGGATTATATTTAAACTCGTAAAGCAGAAATATAAGAAATCACAGCATACCATAACAAACCAAAATTTTGTTCAAGGCTTGGTAGAGTTCTCACTAGACTTTTGGTACAGTATTTTACTGTTTTCAGTTTCATGTCTATAAGTTGTCTTTCCCTTGTTTTTATTATCATCTGTACCAGATTTCAGATAGGAAAACAAAATCTAGGGTACAGAAATATATATCCAACTTCCCTTTAACCCCTACAGAGAAAAAAGCAAACATTTATGACTTTTTCTTCAAATCAACCCAAAAAGAAGTGGTAAAATCTCAAAGACAGCAAACATTAGGTTATATTTAGGCAAATGTCATTTCCCCATTTGCAAATGGGTACTTTTCCCTGTAACAGAGTATTTAGAGTGGAAGATACCAGGTCTGACCACAAAAATTATTTCTATACTATACATTTGCAGACTTCTACCCATTTACTGAAATGCATACTATCTGATGATGAGGAAAAGAGATCTGTCTGTTTGTTAACAGAGGTTAGCTAGCACAGAGCCCAAAACAGGAAAAAGCAGGCCCATCATACACCCCAATTTGCTTCTCGGTTCCTCCTCTGGGTAGTTCTCATCTGTCCATTTTAAATAAACAAGTGGCAGATTTGCAGATTTGAAAATTTTTCTGAAAGCTGACATGAAGAAAAACAATGGAAACACACACATTTTATAAACTTTGAACATTACTATGAAAAAGGAAGGAAGGATCTAGAATTAAGAAATCTAAAAAAAAAAGAAATCTATTTTTATTTTAAACGGTGAATATAAATCATATGAGTATAAACTACTCTGGAAAGAAGAAAATTTAAGGCTAATCTAATAAATCCACATCTCAGCTTTGGTTTTAAAAAAGTCTGTCATGACATATTTTGCAAATGTAGTTGAGGCTCTTCCCTTTTCTGATTCTTTTTCATGACCCTCCCAAACCAAGCCTTGGGGTCCCCACTTTCATTGTTCTGAGAGCACACGTTAATTTGGAATTAACTAACAGAGGGCTTCACACATGGTAAATGCTCAAAAGTATTTGCTGCATGAGTTAAAACACTAGTAAATGATGAAACCACCATGTTCGAAACTAATTATTTATCAATAATTATTCATTCCTTTAGAGAGCTCATCTACTTTTAATATCTTTATGCAAATAACTACCTAGGAATAAAAGTTCTTTCACTTACTAGCTATATAACCTTGGCCAACTCATTTTGATTTCCGTTTTCTTCAACTGTAAAATGGGGATAACGAAGCCCTAGATGCCCTATCTTCGTCCAAGAGGATTAAATGTGATAACAGAAGTGAAAACATTCTGGATACTACAAAGGCAATTATCTACATTTCTAATGCACCATATCTCTAAGGTCACTTAAACATTCTGGCAACTTAAGCTGAACATACCTAAAAGCAAATGCATCATTTGACTCCCCCAAATCTGTTTCTCCTACAGACTTTTCAAAGTTTTATTCTGGATAACTGAAGTCAATTTTTACTTCCTTCCCTCACTACTACCTTCTACCCAATCACCTAATCAACCACCAAGGTCTGTCACTCTTCCTCTAATGATTTCCTTCTTTTCCAGCCTACTAACACCTTCTCTTTATTAGCTCATGTCTAGGTCATTGCAACTGATCTCCAAGTAGCTCCTCTTATTCCCCAACAGTCAAATTCAGCCTCCAACTCTCAGCTTTACTTCCAACTGTGTACTTGTCAAATCTATCTCAATCATAGATGACAATCTTGAGTCCATTCATACTAACATTTACGACGGGCACCTTCTTGCATGGCTTGCATTGATCCCCACCTGCTGGTATTCACACCTTTGTGTGGGCTGAACCTCATCTTTCTTCTAATGATTAGTGAAAAGTGATGTGACTTCACTTCCATGCCTAGGTTACGAAAGATTGTGACTTCCTTCTTGCTAGCACTCTCTTCTCACTTCCTCACTCTGATGAAACAAGCTGCCAAGTAGTAAGATGCTCCGTGGAGAGGCCCATGTGGCCAGGAACCAAAGGAGGCCACCAGTGGTCAGTTCATGAGGAACTGAGGTCTGTTTCCAACAGGCCAAAAGAACTGAATTGTGCCAAGAGCCACAAGAATGAGCCAGGAAGTGGATCCTTCCCAGCTGAGCCTCAAGATGACTGTAGCCTTGTGGAAGACCCAGAGCCAGACCACCCAGCAATGCTGCACAGACGTTACTGACCCACAGACACTGTGAGACAAAAAAACGCTGCTGGGACTTCCCTGGTGGTCCAGTGGTTAAGACTTCGCTTTCCAATGCAGGGGGTGCAGGTTCGATCCCTGGTCAGGGAGCTAAGATCCCACATGCCTCGCGGCCATAAAATCAAAACATAAAGCAGAAGCAATATTGTAACAAATTTAATAAAGACTTTAAAAATGGTCCACATCAAAAAAAAAATCTTTAAAAAAAATAAAAACGCTGCTGTTTAATTTGGGGATAATTTGTAACACAATAATAGATAACACACTATCTCATATATTTCTAAATAAACTCCAGGTGGATTAAAATTAAACATAATTAATTATAATTAACATAATTAAACATAAATTAAACATAAAACCACCAAATCATCTTAAAACTAAATGAAAACAAATATTCATAAAAATAATTTTCTATAATTTGAAGTGAAAGAAAAAAAGAGTAAGAGTCTGACTTATACAAGTTTTCTATATGCCTGGAAAAAGGTAATAAATTAAAATACAAAGACTATGGAAAATCTTTGCAGCAAGTATAGCAAAATACTTAACCATACAAAATTAAAATATATTATATGTAGTTATATATTTGTTATATAAAAAACTAATATAAATCTGAAACTATAGTGAAGAAATCAGTAAAAGATAGTGCCTCCAGGGAGGAAAGCTGGGTGGCTGGGACAAGTACGTAAGGTAAACATTTCACTGTATATCCCTCTTTTATCAAAGTAGTTTAAAGCATTATTGATATTAAAAAATTAATTAGTATGGAATATTTTAAAATAGACTTCAAGGACTTCCCTGGTGGCGCAGTGGTTAAGAATCCAATGCAGGGGACACGGGTTCGAGCCCTGGTCCGGAAAGATCCCACACACCGTGGAGCAACTAAGCCCATGCGCCACAGCTACTGAGCCTGAGCTCTAGAGCCCGCGAGCCACAACTACAGCGCCCACATGCCACAAATACTGAAGCCCGCACGCCTAGAGCCCGTGCTCCGCAACAAGAGAAGCCACCGCAATGAGAAGCCTGTTGCACCGCAATGAAGAGTAGCCCCTGCTCGCTGCAACTAGAGAAAGCCCACGCACAGCAATGAAGACCCAATGCAGCCAAAAATTAAATAAATAAATAAATAAACAAACACTGACGTAATTAAAAATAAACAAATACTTAAAATAGACTTCAAGTATATTAATAAAAATATTGAGAAAATATTAATAGAAAAATAAAAGATATAAGCAGCTATTTCACATAAGAAAAAATAAAATTAATCATAAAGAAAAATAAAGTAATAATGGATCAGAGACCTAAATGTAAGCGCTAAAATATAAAACTCTTAGACAAAAACATATGTGCAAAACTTTGTGACCTTGGACTTGGCAATGATTTCTTAAATGTGACACCAAGTATAAGCAAAAGAAAAAACAGACTGGGCTTCATAAAAATTAAAAGCTTCTGTGCTGAAAGTAATTTCTTCAAGAAATTGAAAAGATGGGAATTCCCTGGCAGCCCAGTGGTTAGGACTCGGTGCTTTCACTGCCATGGGCCCGGGTTCAATCCCTGGTCGGGGAACTAAGATCTGGCAAACCACGTGGCATGGCAAAAAAAAAAAAAGTGAAAAGACAACCCACAGAACAGGAGAAAATATTTGCAAATCATATATCTGATAAGGACATTGTATGCAGAATACATAAAGAACCCTTACAACTCAAAAAAACCCCCCAAAATCCAAATTAAACATGGCCAAAGGACATCAACAAAAAGTCTACAAATAATAAATGCTGGAGAGGGTGTGGAGAAAAGGGAACCCTCCTACACTGTTGGTGGGAATGTACGTTGGTGTATCAACTATGGAGTACAGTACAGAGGTTCCTTAAAAAACTAAAAATAGGGGCTTCCCTGGTAGCACAGTGGTTAAGAATCCACCTGCCGGGACTTCCCTGGTGGTGCAGTGGTTAAGAATCCGCCTGCCTCCCGGGTTTCGGCACCAAAAAAAATAAAAAAAACAAAAAAAACAAACAAAAAAAGAATCCGCCTGCCAATGCAGGAGACACGGGTTCGAGCCCTGGCCCAGGAAGATCCCACATACTACGGAGCAACTAAGCCCGTGAGCCACAACTACCGGGCCTGCACTCTACAGCCCGCGAGCCACAACTACTGAACCCACGTACTACAACTACTGAAGTCCGTGCACCTAGAGCCTGTGCTCTGCAACAAGAAAAGCCACCGCAATGAGAAGCCCGCGCACCACAACGAAGAGTAGCCCCCACTCGCCACAACTAGAGAAAGCCCGCGCACAGCAACGAAGACCCAACACAGCCAAAAATAAATAAAAATAAATAAAAATAAATAAAAATAAAATAAAATAAATTTATTTAAAAAAAAACTAAAAGTAGAGTTATCATATGATCCAGCAATCTCACTCGTGTGCATGTATCTGGAAAAGACGAAACTCTAACTCAGAAAGATTCATGCACCCCAATGTTCACAGCAGCACTATTTACAATAGCCAAGACATGGAAGCAACCTAAATGTTCATCAACAGATGAATGGATAAAGAAAATGTGGTATATATATACAATGGAATACTACTCAGCCATAGCCATACAAAAAAATAATGCCATTTGCAGCAACATGGATGGACCTAGAGATTATCATACTAAGTGAAGTAAGTCAGGCAGAGAAAAACAAATATCATATGATATCTCTTATATGTGGAATCTAAAAAAAGATACAAATGAACTTATTTACAAAACAGAAATAGACTCACAGACATAGAAAACAAATTTATGATTATCAAAGGGGAAGGGGGTAGGGATAAATTAGGAGTTTGGGATTAACAGATACAAATTACTATATAGAAAATAAACAACAAGAACCTACTGCATAGCACAGGGAACTATATTCAATGTTTTGTAATAACCTATAATGGAAAAGAATCTGATATATATATATATATATATACACATATATATATCTATCTATCTGACATTTGCTGTATACCTGAAACTAGCACAATATTGTAAACCAACTATAGTTCAATTAAAAAAAAATGGCCAAAACCTCTGAACAGACATTTCTCCAAAGAAGATAATACAAATGACCAGTAAGTACATGAAGATACTCAACATTATTAGTCATCAGGAAAATGCAATTCAAAACCACAATGCGCCACCACCACCATTTCATACCCACTAGGATGGCTAAAACCAAAAAGACAGACAATAACAAGTGTTGATGAGAAGGTGAAGAGATTAAAACCCTAACACACTGCTGATAAGAAGGTAAAATGGTGCGGCAGCTTTGGAAGATGGTCTGACAGTTCCTCAAAAAGTTAAACGGGGGCTTCCCTGGTGGTGCAGTGGTTAAGAATCCGCCTGCCTCCCGGGTTTCGGCACCAAAAAAAATAAAAAAAACAAAAAAAACAAACAAAAAAAGAATCCGCCTGCCAATGCAGGAGACACGGGTTCGAGCCCTGGCCCAGGAAGATCCCACATACTACGGAGCAACTAAGCCCGTGAGCCACAACTACCGGGCCTGCACTCTACAGCCCGCGAGCCACAACTACTGAACCCACGTACTACAACTACTGAAGTCCGTGCACCTAGAGCCTGTGCTCTGCAACAAGAAAAGCCACCGCAATGAGAAGCCCGCGCACCACAACGAAGAGTAGCCCCCACTCGCCACAACTAGAGAAAGCCCGCGCACAGCAACGAAGACCCAACACAGCCAAAAATAAATAAAAATAAATAAAAATAAATAAAAATAAAATAAAATAAATTTATTTAAAAAAAAACTAAAAGTAGAGTTATCATATGATCCAGCAATCTCACTCGTGTGCATGTATCTGGAAAAGACGAAACTCTAACTCAGAAAGATTCATGCACCCCAATGTTCACAGCAGCACTATTTACAATAGCCAAGACATGGAAGCAACCTAAATGTTCATCAACAGATGAATGGATAAAGAAAATGTGGTATATATATACAATGGAATACTACTCAGCCATAGCCATACAAAAAAATAATGCCATTTGCAGCAACATGGATGGACCTAGAGATTATCATACTAAGTGAAGTAAGTCAGGCAGAGAAAAACAAATATCATATGATATCTCTTATATGTGGAATCTAAAAAAAGATACAAATGAACTTATTTACAAAACAGAAATAGACTCACAGACATAGAAAACAAATTTATGATTATCAAAGGGGAAGGGGGTAGGGATAAATTAGGAGTTTGGGATTAACAGATACAAATTACTATATAGAAAATAAACAACAAGAACCTACTGCATAGCACAGGGAACTATATTCAATGTTTTGTAATAACCTATAATGGAAAAGAATCTGATATATATATATATATATATACACATATATATATCTATCTATCTGACATTTGCTGTATACCTGAAACTAGCACAATATTGTAAACCAACTATAGTTCAATTAAAAAAAAATGGCCAAAACCTCTGAACAGACATTTCTCCAAAGAAGATAATACAAATGACCAGTAAGTACATGAAGATACTCAACATTATTAGTCATCAGGAAAATGCAATTCAAAACCACAATGCGCCACCACCACCATTTCATACCCACTAGGATGGCTAAAACCAAAAAGACAGACAATAACAAGTGTTGATGAGAAGGTGAAGAGATTAAAACCCTAACACACTGCTGATAAGAAGGTAAAATGGTGCGGCAGCTTTGGAAGATGGTCTGACAGTTCCTCAAAAAGTTAAACGGGGGCTTCCCTGGTGGCGCAGTGGTTGGGAATCCGCCTGCCAATGCAGGGGACACGGGTTCGAGCTCTGGTCCAGGAAGATCCCACATGTCACGGAGTGACTAAGCCTGTGCACCACAACTGCCAAGCCTGCGCTCTAGAGCCCGTGAGCCACAACTGCTGAGCCCATGTGCCACAACTACTGAGGCCCGTGCGCCTAGAGCCCATGCTCCGCAACCAGAGAAGCCACTGCAATGAGAAGCCTGCGCACAGCAACGAAGAGTAGCCCCCGCTCGCCGCAACCAGAGAAAAGCCTGCGTGCAGCAACAAAGACCCAAAAATAAAATAAATTAAAAAAAAAGAGTTAAACAGTTACCATATGACCCAGCAATTCCACTCCCAGGTATATATCCAAGAGAAATGAAAACATATGTCCACACAAAACTAGAACACAAATGTTCAAAGCAGCATTATTCATAATAACCACAAAATGGAAACAACCCAAATGTCCATCAACTGATGAAGAGATAAGCAAAACATGGTATATATAAATGGAGTATTATTCAGCCACAAAAAGGAATAAAGTAACGATATATGCTACAACATTTATAAACCTTGAAAACATTATGCTAGTTAATTTTCTAAGTCTGCAAAGCCAAAGCCCAGGGTTTGAAGCACAGTCTTTACTAAATTTCAACCACTACCTAGGACATAACCTGAAATCTCCATTTTTTAAAACGGGATAGTAGCAAATTACAGGTAAGCAGTTGAATTTACGGCTCTCAAGTTCCAGAGAGAGCTTTGAGGCCATGGAAAAGACTGAGATAACAAACAGAAAACATGAGCTTAAGAACAGAAGATGGGGCCTCCCTGGTGGCGCAGTGATTGAGAGTCTGCCTGCTAATGCGGGGGACACGGGTTCGAGCCCTGGTCTGGGAGGATCCCACATGCCGCGGAGCGACTGGGCCCGTGAGCCACAACTACTGAGCCTGCGCGTCTGGAGCCTATGCTCTGCAACAAGAGAGGCCACGACGCACCGCGATGAAGAGTGGCCCCCACTTGCCGCAGCTGGGGAGAGCCCTCGCACAGAAACGAAGACCCAACACAGCCAAAAAATAAATAAATTAATTAATTAATTAATTTAAAAAAAAAAAAAAAAAGAACAGAAGATGACGAAGTATCACACCAGCTTCTAAAGGAAAAGAGCCAACCAAAGAAATGAAAAAGGAGCAATTAGACGACAGAGCAATAAAGGAGAAACCAAGAGAAGGTAATGTCAAAAAAGCCAAGAAAAGAATAATAACAGATACACTTGCAGAGATATCAACTGGAATAGGAATCTAAAAACATTCATCATTTTTAACTCATATCCTTGGTAAGGACAGAGCCAACTGTCATGGGTTGAGCAATAAATGAGGGTTAAGGAAATGGAGGCAGTTTGAGTGTAAACTGTTTTTAAGGGGAAAGGATTTAGGTTAGTTTTCATTATTGTTGCTGTTTTTAAAGTCTAGAGCTTTGGGCCTCACAAGAAGAAGCCAGGGAAGAAGGAGCAATGCAGGACAATGGATAAAATTGTTTGGTCAGTGTCGTAGAGGACAAGGGGATAAATTCGATTGAGAGGTAGACTGAAGGATTAGCTTCGAACAAGCCTCATTTAAGTAAAGAGGTATGTCAGTATGTAAATGCAGTAATGCGTTATATATCTGCATCCTTGGGGAAGAGTTCCACATAACTGAATTTTCCAGATACTTAAGCATTTTAAAAAAATTTTTAGCTATTTTCCTTGAAATTGTTCAGCACTGTATCTTACAGTTCTTTGCTTAAACAGACTGTGCTTTCCTGGATGACTTAAAGTCACTGTAACTATGATTATATTACTAGGAAGTAATACAGCTTAGTCTGCATGTTAACTTTTCAAATCTTTGATTGTCCTATGCTGTCAGTTGCCATTTCCTGTTAAACTTCCCCTGGTAACTTTTTTCATTTGTGCTTCCAACAGATTCTAGTTTGAAAATTATATAACCAGTAAATAATACCCTAAGTAAGGGATAATAGGGTCCTGAATCAAAGTATAGGAGTAAAGTATATGGCTTTATGACAGTGTTAAGAAACCTGTTTCACTTTTTAATTCAATTAAGACTGGGTTTCAAAGAGTTGAGGATGTCAGAAGACTGACCTCTGGCTACATGAAATATTATTTTATCTTGCTCCCTTAAGTCATATCAAAATAACCCTGCCAAGTTATTGATAATTTTATATGGTCAGTCTTAAACCACAAAAGAAAAAGCATCATGCATTCCAAAAGTGAGCCTAGACATCTCACAGTAACTAAATATACTTTCCTGTCATATAATCACTTAACAATAAAAAGTTATAATCTTCTACACTTTGTTTCTGTGTGTTAATATAGTCATGCATATTTCACATATATGGATATTATTCATGATAAATGTATATCCTTCATGAAATCTTGACTTTAATCCCTTTCAAATTTCACAACTACAAACAGCACAAAAGCTAAAAAGAACCGAGAGCTAAGCACACAGGCAGTCAGTTAACCAAAATTTAAGAATTCATTCCTATAGTTCCAATACCATGAGATATTCCAGTTTCATTCATTCTTAAGATTCTGAATAATCCAGCAATTCCACTTCCAGATATTTATCTGAAGGAAAGGAAAACACTAACTCAAAAAGATATCTGGACCCCCATGTACATTGCAGTGTTATTTACAATAGCCAAAACATGGAAGCAACCTAAGTGTCCATCAGATGGACAATGATGATTGGACAAAGAAAATGTGGTATATATACACAGTGGAATATTATCCAGCCATAAAAAAGAAGGAAATCTAGCCATGTGCACCAACATGGATGAACTTTGAGGGCATTATGCTAAGTGAAATAAGTCACAGAGAAAAGACAAATACTGTGTTATCTCTCTTACATATGGGATCTAAAAAACAAAACAAAACTCATAAATATAGAGAACAGATTGAGGGTAGCCAGAGGGAGGGATGGGTGAAATGGGTGAAGGTGATCAAAAGGCACAAACTTCCAGTTATAAAATAAATAAGTCCTGGAAATGTAATGTACAGCATGGTGACTATAGATACCATATAGATACCGTATACTGTATCAAACATTTGAAAGTTGCTGGGACTTCCTGGTGGTCCAGTGGTAAAGAATCCACCTTACAACGCAGGGGACGCAGGTTCAATTCCTGGTCAGGGAACTAAGATCCCACATGCCGTGGGGCAACTAAGCCCACGTGCCACAACTACTGAGCTGGTGTGCCTCAACTAGAGAGCCTGCATGCTGCAAACTACAGAGCCCACGCACTCTGGAACCCACGCACCACAACTACAGAGCCCATGCGCCCTGGAGCCTGCGTGCCACAACTAGAGAAGAGGAAGCCCCAAGCACCACAACTAGAGAGAAGCCCGCGTGCTGCAACGAAGAGCCCACAGGCCTCAACGAAGGTCCCGCATGCTGCAACTAAGACCCGACACAGACAAAAATAAATAAAATAATAAATAAATATTTAAAAAAATAAGAAAGTTGCTAAGAGAATTCTCATTAAAAAAAAAATTAACTCTGTGTGGTGACAGATGTTAACTAGCTCTATTGGGGTGATCATTCCACAATACATACAAATATCAAATCTTTATGTTGTACACCTGAACCTAATATAATGTTACATGTCAAATATTTTTCAATTTGGAAAAAAAGATTCTGGATGGTTATACCCACCTATCCTTTACATATCAAAAACAAAAAATAAAACTACCATTGCTTCTCCAGTACTCACTTCCTGTTCCTTCAGTTTTTCATTCATATCAATGAAAATTAATAAATGTAGAATCTCTCAAAAAGACAGAGAGGTGTGAGTGGCCTGATCGAGTCAAACTGAAACACCTCACTAGTTTAGAGCTTCGGAGGCACTAGCAGTTGTACTTTTGCCTCTGTATTCAGATTTTTTATGTACATCTCTCCTTCTAAATCGCAAACACCATGAGGGCAAGAATCTTTTCTGATTGAATGATTCCATCCATCACTGGATAAACATGTTTTGAGCACCTAGCATTTGCTAGCCTCCGGAGAGAGCTGAGTTCAACAGTCCCTACTCTCAACAAGCAAGCAAGGGAGGCAGACTTATTGTAAACAAATTACAATATAGGAAAAACAAAAGTGAGTATAGAATCAAATCAGAGAAAAAATTAGCTCTAGAGTCCTACGACTCTACATTTATGTGTTCTCCAAAAGGCCTTCAATAAGTACCTGTTGAATGAATGGACAAATGAATGAATTAAATCTTGCTAATGAAAGATGAGGGACTTCCCTGGTGGCGCAGTGGTTAAGAATCCGCCTGCCAGTGCAGGGGACACGGGTTCGAGCCCTGGTCCGGGAAAATCCCACATGCCGCGGAGCAACTAAGCCCGTGTGCCCCAACTACTGAGTCTGAGCTCTAGAGCCCAGGAGCCACAACTACTGAGCCCGCGTGCCACAGCTACTAAGCCCGTGTGTTGGAGCCCGTGCTCCGCAACAAGAGAAGCCACCGCAATGAGAAGCCCACGCACCACAAAGGGTAGCCCCTGCTCGCCGCAACTAGAGAAAGCCCGCACGCAGCAACAAGACCCGACGCAGACATAAATAAATAAATAAATAAAATTTAAAAAAAAAAAAAAAGATGAGACCCCAGGTCCAAATGAAATGTATTAGTTACTTCTGAAGTTAGTGAATAAACGTCATCCTTCAGCAACTGCAGGAATGCAGACTCCAGCACACCCCGACCTCAGGCTATCACCGTGGAGAAAGGGCCGTACCTGTATTGCCAGCCTTTGGCACTGCCGCCTCGGCTGCTGCCGCTGCTGCTGCTTCCACCCCCACAGCTGCTGTTGCTGCTGTTCTTGTTCGGGGTCACCGCGGTGGCCAGGCCCTCCAGCCTTCCTTCGCTCTCGGAGACTTTCATTGTTGACACTGGTTCACCCCCCTGCATCTTAACTCCAAAGTCCATTTGCCCTTCTTGGGCGGGAGAGAACAACTCTGTAATTTTGTAAGTGATAAGATTTAAGATCTGATCTGAAGGTGATCCCAGTTGCTAAACCAGACGGGGGCTGGAGTAGTAATCATCAAATGGTCCAGGGGAGGAATACAAGCATTCCCCCTGAAGGAAAACTTTTAAGAGGAGAGGGGTAGCGATGAGGACAGATGTCCTTTCAATATATATCTCCTTCCGGGCAAAAGCAAGAAGAAAAAAAATCACCCTGCCAGAGGATTTGGTGGCATGCTCAAAGGAGAAGCAGGAGCAGCGTGGGGAGGTCGCGGACTCTAGCCAGGAGTGCTGGGCGAAGGACGGACCACGGACGGGAACCCGCGGCCTGACCTCTGGGCTGACGGACTGACCCGCCGCGCTCCCTCTGCTCCTCCGGCCGGTCCTCAGCGGGAGGGTCCGGTCCAGCCCGCTCGCCGGTTCCCGCCGCAGCCCTCGAGAAAGAGCTGGAGCCGCCCGCGGCCAGTCCGGGAGGAGGGTCGGAGAAGGAGGCCGCCGAGGGCGGGACGCCGGCTCCCAGGGTCGCCTCGCCTCCAGGTACAGGCGAGCCGCTCGGGGCGACTTCCTCCAACGTCCCCGGCCCTGGGCCCTCGACTGGGTTCCCAGGGGCGGGACGAGTCCCTTGCCCTCTCTCCAGCCCAAATGTGAAAGCCACAGCTGCGGCCGCCACCCCACCCACAGCCCCCCGGCTGGTCACCCGCCCGCCTGCTCTCTCCCCCCACTTCCCTTCCGGAGTAGCGTGAGCTCACTTCCCCCAGAGCAGAAGCCCCCGGCGCCATCTTGGAGCAGGGCACGGGGCCCTGAAGGGGGCGGAGCCTCGCCGATGGCTGTGCTGGGGCGGCGGCGGACTCCGAGGAAAGGGAGGCGGTGGGCAGCAGAGGGAGGAGGCGGTGGGACAACCAAGGAGGGAGAAACAAAGGAGTTAGTGCCCTACTGGAGAGTGACTTCCGGCCTTCCTAACCCGGGCCAGGCCTTCCATTTGAGGGCCCATTTCAGTCATTTTAGGAAGAAAGCTTAGAAAAATAATATCATTTCTATAAGGAATTACAAAACCATTTCTTCATTTTAGTTATTTTGAAAAAAAAAAAAGCATGATATTGGCATAAGGCAAATCAGTGTTATAAATGAAAAAGAAACTGTCCTGGAAATTAGAGCTCTCGGTATCAAAGTATCAAAGTATTCCTTCTGACCTCAGACAACTCGTTCACCCTCCTTAGACCTAGATTTTTGCATTTGTAAAATGAGTGTTTAGGTGATTTCTAAAGTCCCTTCTAATTGTAAATAATAGTTTCTAACAACATGACTTATGAATTGAATGTACACCATATGCGAAACACTATGGCAGAGGCAAAGAAGTATTACTCAAAGAAAGTAAATAAAGTAGTAAAGTAGATACAGATATACAGGTAATTAAGGCCATGAGGAAAATAAAAGGAGATGATATAGAAAATAAGAGAGATGGAATAGAGAACTTACTTTAGAAAGAACAGTTGAGGAAAGTCATCTATCAGGAGATGGCATTTAAAGTGAGAGAATAAAGAAACGTGAGGAAGCTAAGGGAATAGCAAGCTTTACTTATTTTGGGAGATGAGAGACCTGGGACCTGGAGCATGGTGAATAAGAGAGTGGTGTGAAATGAAAGTGAAGAGATAGGCAGAGAAATTTGGATTTTATTGTAAGTGCAATGGAAAGTCATTGAAAATTTTAATAAAGGAGGATTGTGATCTGACCTGTTTTTAAAAGATCTCTCTATTCTTTTCAGCAGATGGTGCTGGGACACTGGCTATTCACATACAGAAGAATGAAATTGGACCCCTACCTCACACCATACACAAAAGTTAACTCCAAATATATGAAAGACATAAATGTAAGAGCTAAAACAATAAAACCCTTAAAAGAAAAACATAGGTGTAAATGTCCACAACCTGGGGTCAGGCAAAGCCTTTTGGATACAACATCAAAACATAAGTGACAGAAGAAAAAATAGATTGGGTTTCATGAAAATTAAAAACATTTGTTCTGTAAACCATACCATCAAGAAGTAAAAAGGCAATCCATAAAATGGGAGAAAAATATTTGCAAACCATATATCTGACAAGGGACTTATATCCAGAATATGTAAAGAGCTCTTACAACTCATTAATAAAAAGATAAATAACCAAATTTTAAAATGGACAATGGAACTGAATAAATATTTCTCCAAAGAAGATATAGCAAAGGTCAATAGCTACATTAAGAAGTTCTCAACATCGTTACTAACCAAGGAAACAGAGATCAAAACCTCAATGAGATAGCGCTTCACACCCACTAGGATGGCTACAATCACAAAGGTAGAGAAGGGAATTCCCTGGCAGTCCAACGGTTAGGACTCCGAGCTTTCGCTGCCGAGGGTGTGGGTTCAATCCCTGGTCAGGGAATTAAGATCCTGTAAGCCATGTGGTGTGGCAAAAAATATATATATATATATATTTTATATGTGTGTGTGTATATATATATATATATATACCTTTTACATACATAAATATATACCTTTTATATATATAAATATATACATATATATAATATATATTTTATATATATATATATATATATATATATATATATATATATAAAAGGTACAGAACAACCAAACCAATGTTGGTGAGGGATGTGGAGAAATTGGAACCCTCATACACTGCTAGTGGAAATGTAAAATGTGGTTATATCCACACAATGGAATATTAGTTGGCCATAAAAGGAATGGAGTGCTAATATATGCTACAACAAAGACTGACTTCAAAAGCATTATGTTAAGTGAGAGAAGCAAGAAAGCAAAAGCCACATAGTGTGTGCTTCCATTTATATGAAATGTCCAGAATAGGCAAATCTATAGAGGCAGAAGGTAGATTAGTGGTTGCCAGGCCTGGGAGGAAGGAGGAATGGGGAGTGACTGCTAATGGGTATGAGGTTTTTGAGGGGTAATAAAAATGTTTTAAAATTAGATTAGTGGTGATGGTTGCACAATCTTGTGAATATACTAATACCCATTTAACTGTACACTTTATTTTTTTTTAATATTTATTTATTTATTTGGCTGCACTGGGTCTTAGTTGTGGCATGCGGGATCTTTAGTTGCAGCATGCGGACTCTTAGTTGCAGCATGTGGGATCTAGTTCCCTGACCAGGGATTGAACCTGGGCCCCCTGAATTGGGAGTCTTAGCCACTGGACGACCAAGGAAGTCCCTAGCTGTACGCTTTAAACGGGTGAATTCATGGTAGGTGAATTAAATCAAAATAAAGTTATGTTTTAAAAAACAAACTCTCTAGCTGCCACATAAAGAATTAATTTTAGTGGGAGAAAAAGAGGAAGTAGGGAGACTAGTCAGGAGGCTATTACAGGAAATGAAGTGAGAAGTGATGCTAGTGATAAGACTAGGGTGATGGCAGTCAGGATAGAAAAAAGTAAGTCCATCTAAACTGTATGGAGGTAGGAGTGGCTACGGTGCTGTAAATAGATTGGATTTGCAACAGTGCAGTAATATTCTTACAGGCCTTTCCAATTCTGGTCTTTTCTACACTTTTCACAGATCACAACTCTGATCATGCCCCTTTGAAACTCAGAACCTTCCAAAGACTTTTCATTATTTATGGAATAAATTCCAAACTCCTCTATCCAAGAAAAAAATAGCATGAAGTTTGTTGTAATAGCTATAGGATTTAAAGTTATCCTTTTATAGTCCAATACTGACTGAGATAAAGATCTCTAAATAACCAATGAGTTCAGCCAGCTATAGAAGTAAGCCACACTTGGACTTCCCTGGTGGCACAGTGGTTAGGAATCCACCTGCCAACGAAGGGGACATGGGTTCAATCCCTGGTCCGGGAAGAACCCACATGCCGTGGAGCAACTAAGCCCGTGCACCACAGCTACTAAGCCTGTGCCCTAGAGCCCGCGTGCCGCAACTACTGAGCCTGTGTGCTGCAACTACTGAGGCCCCTGTACCACAACTACTGAAGCCCGTGTGCCTAGAGCCAGTGCTCTGCAACAAGAGAAGCTACCGCAATGAGAAGCCTGTGCACCGCAACGAAGAGTAGCCCCTGCTTGCCGCAACTAGAGAAAGCCCACGTGCAGCAACGAAGACCCAATGCAGCCAAAATTAAAAAAAAAAAAAGAATGAACTAATTCCACTACTGATGAAATAAACAAATCCTGAAAGAATTTATAAAAAAAAAAAAGTAAGCCACCCTCGACCAAGATCATCCAGGCTCCAATCAAGGAAAAGAAGCCTTGTGAGTGTACACCTTCACTGGAGAAATGGCAGGTGTGAAGGATGAACATGCCAACCCAAGGATAAGGGACAACATAGAGTCTGGAAAAGGCCTCAGCTTTAGAGACCCAGAAACTATTTTGTCATTGCTCCCAGTGGTGATGAGACTTGGGGACTAGCCCACGCTAACCAAATGCACAACAGACTGATGTGTAGCAACTGCAAAGATAAGTGTTACTTAATAATGAAAAATACAGTACAGAGTACTCAAGTTTGGTGTCAGCACTTTCCATGAAAGAAACTCAACAGGATAAGCTAAATTATTACCAGAAGTTTACATGACGGTCATGGAATCAGAGCCAGGAGAGTTGATTGATAGATGTTTTATTATTTTTTTTAAGTAAAAACTTTTTGTTGTTGTACAGTAGGGTCTAAGTCTGACTTTCATTCAATGTCTAAGGAGAAAAGAGGGCATACAATTTGAACAAGGGAAATAAAGGAAGGCACTTTTTTTTAATGCCTTCAAAGAAGGATATGTTCATCTTTTTGAAGAGTTTAAGGTGCATTCCCCAGTATTCCAGCTGTATGATGGATCAATGCATCCTTCCACATGGAAAGAAGCTGCATAGCATAGTGGTCAAGAACATGGGCTTATGTGTCCATGCACATGGATACTGATTGCATGCATGTGACCTTAGGCAAGTTACCTAAACTCTTTGTACTTGTTTCCTTGCCTGAAAATGGGACTAATAACATTTCTGCTATGGATTGAATTGTGTCTCCCAAAAATTCATCTAATCTCCAATCAACGTGATGATATTCAGAGATGGGACCTTAGGAGATAATTAGGTTTTGATGAGGTCATGAGCTTGGGGCCCCCATGATGAGATTAGTACCCTTGTAAGAAGAGACACCAGAGTGCTCTCTCTCTCTCTCTCACCTGGCCCCCTGCCATGTGAGGACACAGGGAGAAAGAGGCCATCTGCAAGCCTAGAAGACAGTTCTCACCAGAAACTGGTGAGTTTGATCTTGGACTTCTAGCTTTCAGAACTGAGAAAATCAATGCCTGTTGTTTAAGCCATCCAGTCTATGGTATTTTGTTATGACAGCTGAAGGTAAGACAATCTCCCTTTTGAGTGGTTATCAGCATTAAATGAAATGACACATGTAAAGTCTGACACATGACATGCTACGTGCTTAGCAACTGTTAGCCATGGTTACTAGAAGAATAGGGTTTACCAAGTAAAATGAATGGTTGTGTTTGGTGAGGGCACCTTTCCCCTGGACAGCTCTGAAGACATCCGACATATTTCTATGGGAGAATACCAGCTTTGCCTCCCAGATGAAATGGAGTTTTCCAGAGGTAACAAAAGAGACCTGTCAGGGTACGTAAATGAAGAGTCCTAAGAACATTGCCTGGAATCACCAGCTTGTGGGTGTCTGGGTGAAAACGCAGGCGCACGGGGTGATCCCTGCTTCAGTGTCACCCCCTCACAGAGGCCTTCCCTGACCACTCACTCTGTACAGAGTAGCAGCCCTCCCCGTTTCTCCACCCTTTTACCCTGCTTTAGTTTTCTTAAAAGCACCTGACATTATATGCTTTGTTGTGCATTTTTTGTCTGCTCACTAGAATGTAAGCTGCACAAGGAAAGAGTCAATTCTTTTTTTTTTTTTTTGAAAGAGTCGATTCTTTTTTTCCCCACCTCTGTCTCCCCAGTACTCAAACATCGCCTGGTACATGTGTTGAATGAATGAATGAATTTATGATAGTGGTTAAGGACACGAAATTTGGCATCAGTCTTCAAATCTTGGCTCTGTCACTTAGCACATGTGATCTTGGGCAAGTTACTTACCCTGGTGAACCTGAGTTTTCTCATCTGTAAAATGGAAATAGGATGAAATAAGAAAATATATAGGAAGTGCTTAGCACAGTGCCTGGCATCTAGTTAGCACTGAACCAATGCTGGCCACATTTTCTCTTTCTCACCCTGATGGGCAGAGGAGGGAAGAGTAATTTATTTCCCTGAAGCACAGGAGACCTGCTTTCTCTATGAGCCTGCAGCTGTGGCAGCTGGAATGAAGAGGTGGACAGGCCGCAGAGAAACTGGAGACAGGAGGGGAGTGGGGAGCAGTACTTAATCCCATGAGGGCTGCTGTGAGAATAAGGCTGTGCACCTGCAATTTCTATTTTTTAAAAAATGAAGGAAGGTGGGCTTCCCTGGTGGCGCAGTGGTTGAGAATCTGCCTGCCAATGCAGGGGACACGGGTTCGAGCCCTGGTCTGGGAAGATCCCACATGCCGCGGAGCGACTAGGCCCGTGAGCCACAACTACTGAGCCTGCGCGTCTGGAGCCTGTGCTCCGCAACAAGAGAGGCCGCGATAGTGAGAGGCCCACGCACCGCGATGAAGAGTGGCCCCCACTTGCCACAACTAGAGAAAGCCCTCGCACCGAAACGAAGACCCAACACAGCCATAAATAAATAAATAAATAAATAAAATTAAAAAAAAAAAAATGAAGGAAGGAAAAGAGAAAAACAGAAATTCTGAGAAGACAGAATGTTCACATTCACAGCAGATGTTACTACTACTGTGGTGAAACAGAATTTCAATGAACCAGGAGCCCCAACCTCCCCGCCTCCAGCTTAGACTGAAATCCTTAGCCATTTCCCAGTCCAATGGGGTGATTCAGCTGAAGGGCTCTAAGCTAGCAAGTGTTTCACTGGAAACACTCCCCTGCCAAGCTCAAGGCTCCTTGTGGGAGTTAAAGAAGCAGACACTCTCAGGGCTTTTGTTTGAGAGGAGGAAGGAACCTTGACGAAGAGAGACTGGAGCTGTGCTCAGAGTTTGATAAAATGATTTTTTTCCTCCCTTTCTTTGCCTCCCCCAGCACCTCTCCCCTGAATCCCTATTGAACCTGAAAGTATTTTGCTTAAATAAACAGCAGACAGTGACATTAGCTCTTCAAACTGTTATAAAATGAGAACACGTGTTCCTTCAATGTGATGTGCTCAGCCTGTTTTTAGACTCAATTGGCTAGTGCAGGTAGTGTTTTGCTGACAGAAGCCCATAAAAATGCAAAGTCAATGGGAGCCACATGACCTTTCCATCATCAACTGGTGAATACCCTGGGAAAGGAGAGAAAGAAAAGCCAACTAATGCTTTATCATGAACCCACATGGGTGTGAATTCTGGGGGTCAGCATGCGAATTGACTGTTCCCATCAAGTAAGTCAGTTGACAAGAGAACATTGATTTACTTGACAGGATATGTGCCAACGTCCCTTTTGAAAACACTGCATCCCATCACCAAAACAACAACAACAACAACAACAAAAAAGTAAATACTAGGGTAGCATTTTTCAATATGTGCTCCACACAATATTGCAGGATATTAATAGGTGTTACTTGATTTAAATTTTTTCTTGCTGTGATTAGATACATTTGAAAAACACTGATTTTTGTTTTTATTTTTACACCAGTTCCTTTATTGCAGGACTTCTTGGAGGATTTAATATGCTAATGTACATCATATATCTTTCTAAGAGAGACAGAAGGTGCAATATTTCCCAAAATTATTTGACCACAGAACTCCTTTTACATAGAACATCTCCCAGGAAGAATATCCACAAAGTTTATAGGTTGGGATACCCCTAGAAAGCAAGTAGAATCTTATGAGGAAAGCCATCCAGATTAAATTTACCTTATTTTGCAAGTTTTAGCATCATTTCTCTCCACAACCTCGCCTGATTCTGCACGGCTTAGAATTCTTAGCATGAGAATAGTTCCCCTGGGTGGTGATTTTAGGATCAAGGTCTCAGATGTGGCCATAAAGCCCCTGGCAGGGAAGGAGTTGCAACCTCAAGGCCCTAAGCATTGAAAAGATGGTGTTTCTCATATATAATTCCGAATAAAAATAATACCAACCTGTGAAACAAATGAAAAAGAGCCCAACTAAGTTTGGATTTCCCCCATCAAACTCTGGAAATACTTGGAAGGGCGGGGCTTTATGGTGTGCCAAGCAGCTACCTAGTCTGCTCATTGGGTGGCCCAGCACTGCCCTGGAGAGATGCCCTTCCGCCTGGGAGAAGGGAGATCCTAAGGACCCTTTTACTGGTCTACCCTTGTACAAATGGACTTAATTCAATCTCTTTCCCATCTGTTAAAGGAGACTCAGGAAGGTGAAGTGGTAGAAAGCTTGCAACAGGAAGGGAGCTAGAGATATCAGCCCACTGATGACAGGCCTGGGGCAACAAGGAATTGGGCCTAGTTTAGCTAAGTGGATAGTGGATTGAGTATTTGATGGTTTTGCCTTGGGCCCTCTTTTTTTGTCTTTTTTTTTTTTCAAGTCTTTTTTTTAGTATTTTGGTCTGAATAACTATCATGGATTCTACACTTAAGGTCTCTGTGGGGCTATGTGTGCATTTACATGAAGTCTTTAATGTAAATCTTTGATAAGCAAAAACAGACATAATCTCTTTCATATAAGAACTCCTCCATTCCCACCCCCCTCCCAGACTGTGAGCACCTCGAGGGCAGATTGCTAAATCCTGAGCACTTATCGTATATTAACGAATATATGTGGAATCTAGAAAAACGGTACAGATGAACTGGTTTGCAAGGCAGAAATAGAGACACAGATGTAGAGAACAAACGTATGGATGCCAAGGGGGGAAAGCGGGGGTGTGGGGTGGTGGTGGGATGAATTGGGAGATTGGGATTGACATATATACACTAATATGTATAAAATAGATAACTAATAAGAACCTACTGTATAAAAAAATAAAATTAAATTAAAAAAAAAAATAGTGATGGTTTCTCCTTTTCCTCATCTTCTTGACCTGAAATGAGGTCTGCCTAAGAGAAAAGGAGATTAAATGGTCTCAGATTTTCAAAGCCAATGAATACTTTTTCTTATTTCTTCTCTGAAAGCCTTCATTATAGTCATTAATTGAACAAATATTCATTGCACATGAATTATATGCCAGGTACTCTGCTAATTGCAAAGGTAACAACCATAAATAAGACAGAGTTTCTGCCCCGAAAGTCTATGTATAGAGCTGGGAAGGCAGATCTTAAACAAGAAATTTAAAATAAGTGAGAAGTGTCAAGATAGATGTATCGGGACTTCCCTGGTGGCACAGTGGTTAAGAATCCGCCTGCCAATGCAGGGGACATGGGTTCAAGCCCTGGTCCGGGAAGATCCCACATGCCATGGAGCAACTAAGCCTGTGCACCACAACTACTGAGCCTGCGCTCTAGAGCCTGCGAGCCACAACTACTGAGCTTGCATGCCACAACTACTGAAGCCTGCGCTCCTAGAGCCTGTGCTCCGCAACAAAAGAAGCCACTGCAATGAGAAGCCTGTGCACCGCAACAAAGAGTAGCCCCCGCTCACTGAAACTGGAGAAAGCCCGTGTGCAGCAATGAAGACCCAAAGCAGCCAAAAAATAAATTAAAAAAAAAACTCACTTACTTAACAACAACAACAAAAAAAGATAGATGTATCAATAGTATGGAGCCTGAGGAGAAATAGATAGGTGGGTGGGTGGTTTCTTTCTTTTTTTTTTTTTTAACCTAATGTAGCAATCAGAGAAGGGCTTCTTTTTTTTTTTTTACTATATATATTTATTTATTTATTTTTGGCTGTGTTGGGTCTTCGTTGCTGCGCGCAGGCTTTCTCTAGCCGCGGCGATCGGGGGGCTACTCTTTGTTGCGGTACGCGGGCTTCTCATTGCGGTGGCTTCTCTTGTTGCAGAGCATGGACTCTAGGTGTGCAGGCTTCAGTAGTTGTGGCACATGGGATTAGTTGCTCCGCGGCCTGTGGGATCTTCCCAGACCAGGGCTCGAACCCGTGTCCCCTGCATTGGCAGGTGGATTCTTAACCACTGTGCCACCAGGGAAGTCCCAGAGAAGGCCTTCTTGAGAAAAGTGATATGTAAGCTTATAACTGGAAGGATGAATTGAAGACAGAGTGAAGCAATATTCCAGGTAGAGGGAAGAACATGTTCAAAGATGAGAGGGAAGAGACATAAGAGGAACTTAAAGGCCAGGATGGCCAGGTATCAAAAGGAATATAATGGAAGATGAGTCTAGGGAGGTAGTGAAGGATCAGATGTCAGGCCAAGGAGAAATTTGGACTTTTTCTAAAACACAAGAGGAGCCATTGAATGATTCCAAGCAAAAGAATTAATTACATGATGAGATTTAGATTGTTTAATACAGAATAACATTCTTTCTAGACCTAGCTTCTACCTGGACCTAAGTACACCCTTGCCCTGAATTAGGTTCTTAGGAAGGCTTCTGTTCCCATTCATTGCTGGATTTTAAGTAGAAAAATGATACCTGGCTCCACTACCAGGTCTTGCAAGCCATAAGATACAAAAAGAAACTTCCAGCAAGGAAGTCTTCTTCCCCAGATGACTGTGAGAGAGGTAAGTGATGGATCTTTACCACCTGTTTGCATTTCTCTATTTTCTGACTCTCATTTGGCCAGGAAAAAGGCATGAGAATTCTCTCCTAATTGTTCCTTTCTTTTCCTCCTACCATCGCCATAGATTTTCAAGTGGTATTGGGCAACCATACAACCTTGTGAAAAGTTGCTCAACAGCATCAAGGGACATTCTGCTCCTTCTTTCCATCTTTCAAAACAACTCTGGCTTTGTCATAAGCTGTACTTTTTATGGCAATTATAGTTGTTCATGACACTTTCACCTGCAACAAAACCTATTTTAGCTCTTCTGAACCATTCCAAATGTTTTAGAATTTAACTGATCAGATCTTAAACCAAGTTCTCATCTGTTCTCAGAACAGGTTGAAGGCATTTCACACAGACCACAGCCCAATAGTATCAATTCATCTCAAAGAAGCAGAGCAGAGGGAGAGTGTCCTCAGCCATGCAAGATGTCTGATTCAATGTGCTTTCAATCCTGGAGAGCTTGTGGCAACAATTTTCTTGTTGTTCTTGGCAATTTAAGTTACCCTTTGGGAAATCAGTAGTGTTGGCAGGCCATGCTGCTAATTATTTGGAGTGCCTGGTCAGGCTTCCAGAGGCCAAGATCAGCTAGTTCTCTAATCTGTCTCCAGCCCTCCCTAAGCCTGAGCTCTTCAGGCTTCTATGATCCTTTCTGACTGCACCGTGTTATTTCATGCTCAGCTTTTAATCAAGATCCGAAGAGCCAAACATGATATAGGCTTTGCTAGTTGAACAAAAGGCAAAGAAAATATCACACTTGGAATTGTATGTATCTTGCTATTGAGGGCAAATTCTGTGATGACTCTCTGCAGGGTAGAGAGTAACAGATTTTTTTTTTTTTTTGTGGCCTTTTTAGTTAACAAGAGTCACAGACACAGATGCTGAACAGGGTCAGATAAATGAATGCAGTAGGCCAGGTGGAGACTGTAGGAAGTGGAGAGTGTGTGCCCCATCTAAGGAGAGGAGCACTAGTTCATTCCAACAGACTGTTGCCAGAAAGGCCCCGTGAAGCAAAATCTTCTGATTTTCTAAGAGGAGCCAGAAATATGAGCTTTCATGTGAAAGTCCCTCAAGTTTTACATGTTCACCACTATTTCAAAAAATTGTTTAATATGTAGGAATCAAAACAGAAAGTGTTTGTGACTAGATTCGACCCATAGGCCACCAGTTTGGCTTCATGTCCTTTGCAGATTCATCAGGTTGTCACCTGTACTCATTCAAGTCATGGGCAAAATTTTGACCAGGACAGAGCCTGGTAGAGTCTTCCCTCTGGATTCACATGTATCCAGTCAGTCAGAACCGTTTGGTGTGGTGGAGTGCCTCCATTCTCACCCAGCTTATATTTCTCCACCTAATTTGAAAGGCTGTTATAAGAGATTTGGCCGAAATCCTGTGGCTACAGCATTTCTCTATCCTATGTTCTAGCAGCCTTAATCTTAAAGAATTACCCAAATTAAAAAAAAAAAAAAAAAAAAAAAAAGAATTACCCAACAAGTTAATGGCTGAGCAGAAACAGTGTGGTCTCTGCTATCCCAAATCTCCCAATCTATTTGGAGACATGAGAACACACACCTGAAACACAGTCAAGAGGACTGGGCTCTTCTCTTCTCCATCAGTAGAGAGAAAATGGGATACGACAAGGGAGGGCCTTAGAGGGACCCGTCCATGATCCAAACTTAATAACAGAGCTGCAGGTAGGTAAAAACCTCTGGCTGAATCTACTTTGACCATGCCATGTCCTTTCCTGTGATTTTTCCCTTCTGCAAATTGGAGGAAATGAAATTTTCTTTAAGTATGGGCTGTTAGTCATTTGAAACAGTTTTCCTCAGCGTCTGTGGAATCTCCTTCCTAGAAAGGTTGTTATAGTTGGCACAGACTGGCTGCAAGGAAGATCTGGCAGGAGATCTGGGCCAGATGGTAATTATAGTCCTTATAGCCATAATTCTTTAGCAATGAGGGCCAAGAAGGAAGGCATTTGTTTCAAGTATCCATGATGAGGAAGATTTCATACTTAAGTGTTGCTTGGTCCCAGGTCAAAGAGGTTCCAGCCACATCTCCCCAACCTATGCCTGTGTCGTGCTTTCACATCACTTGTGTGTAGCTTAAGAAGGGAGGAAAGGGACTTCCCTGGCAGTCCAGTGGTTGGGACTTCACCTTCCAGTGTGGGGGGTGAGGGTTGGATCCCTGGTTGGGGAGCTGGGAGCCTCAGGGCCAAGGAACCAAGGCATAGAACAGGAGCAATATTGTGACAAATTCAATAAAGACTTTGAAGATGGTCCACAACAAAAAAAATCTTTAAAAAAAAAAAAGGGGGCAGAAAAGAGAATTCAAAAATGGATCCATAACTATAGTTTTAAGACACTTCTTAGGAATCCTTTGTTCTCTCGAGTGAAAGAATATTTTACTATATGACTATTTAAAGAACTAACCATTATTAAATCTGCACATACTCAGAGCTTCAGACAGTGTAGCCTAGAGCAGCGCTCAAAAGCTTCTCTGCCCACCTTGAGTTCCAGCCTCCTGTGATGCCGTAACTCTAATATCACAACTGACCTCCTGTCCTCATCCTTGTTTCTAAAATCTGAACAAAGAACCCTGAGCTCGGCTTTAGCTGGGAGACAAATGGTGTCTCCCTGACTATGAAAGTATGGGAGACCCTGAGATGAGTCTACAGGGAAGATACTGGGAAATCTTGATCCCTGCAGGGCTTTCAGCAAAGAATTAACACCAATCTGTCAGGTACAGAAACTGAGGAAGATGTGACCCCAAACAAACCTGACCCAGACCTTGGAAGGGGTTCAGTTGTTTCGAGTGTTAACAAGAAGCCACTAGGAAGAGAGTTGCCACAGAGAGGGAAAAGTGGAGAGTACTTGTTTTAAGCCTCAAATGTCCAAATGACCTTCCAGGACCCAGTGGGACACTACCTCCTGGGTGCTGCCTGGTCCATCAGCTTCATGTGTGAGCTCTGAAAAGGCTCTTCCATTCAGCCCAATTTCTCTCCTTTGTCACCAGCTTCTTCTTTAGGTCTAGGCCTCAGAGGAAAAATAAATCACATTTTCATCCTGTTCACCTTTGCTTCCCAAGCACGTCCATGAGAGCTGTCTTAGTCTGTCTGGACTGCTATAACAAAAATACCATAGACTGGGTGGCTTAAACAACAAACATTTATTTCTCACAGTTCTAGAGGCTGGAAGTCCAAGATTCAGTGTCTGGTGAGAGCTCTCTTCCTGGTTCATAGATGCCAGCTTCTTTCTTGCTATGCCCTCACATGGTGGATAGGGCAAGAGAGCTTTGCAGTCCCTTTTATAAGGACACTAATCCCATTCATGAGGGCTCCATCCTCAAGACCTAATCACCTCCCAAAGGCCCAGCCTCCTAATATCATCACACTGGGGGTCAGGATTTAAACATATGAATTTGAGGAAGACACAAACATTCAGACCAGAACCAGAGCTGTGAGAGTTCTTCCCTACATCAAACTGGATTCTGATGGACTGAGTATTGTTCTCCATAATCCTGGTCTCAGTCCTGAAGTAATCTTAAAGAGTTACCTTACCATCTTATACAGCCCTTAACTCCTGGAAAAATCAATTTAGCCATGACAAGATGATGGTTATCTAGCTTTTTAAAGACACAGTGTTTTTCATAAGCAATTTATTGAACAGCTATCTGTACAAGCATGTTCATAGTTGATAATTAGAAAATTAGAAACACCCTAAATATCCATTAGTAGGATAATGTGTTGTTCCTGGAAGAGCTTCTGTATCATTTAAATTTCTGAGAATGAAAATGCTTTCATATTACTTGTGTCAAGTCATTGCTGTAGCCTTCTAAGTGGTCCCCTACCTTTGTTCTCGCCCTTTGTAATCGTTCTCACTGCTTCTTCAGTGATCTATTAAAATGCAAATATGACTGTGGCACTCCTGGGCTTAAACACACAAATCTTACGGTTTGTGCCTCTTTGTCTACCCATCACGTTCCGAGCTCCTCAGTGTAAGAGCCCTCATGATCTGTCCCTGCTCTCCTCTGCAGCCTCGGCTCCTGTGCCTGTGCTCTGCTTTTCCTACCACACATTACTTGTCGCCATCCGTGAACCCATCAGTTTCTTTCACAGCTACATGGCTTTGCACTTACTCTTGCTCTCTCTTTTTTTTAAAATAAATTTATTTATTTTATTTATTTGTTTTTTTGGCTGCATTGGGTCTTCGTTGCTGCGTGTGGGCTTTCTCTAGTTGCGGCGAGCAGGGGCCACTCTTCGTTGCGGTGCGTGTGCTTCTCATTGCGGTGGCTTCTCTCGTTGCGGAGCACGGGCTCTAGGCGCGCGGACTTCAGTAGTTGTGGCGCACGGGCTTAGTTGCTCCGTGATATGTGGGATCTTCCCGGACCAGGGCTCTAACCCGTGTCCCCTGCATTGGCAGGCAGATTCTTAACCACTGCACCACCAGGGAAGCCCCTCTGCTCTCTGCTTTTAGTACCTTCCTCCTCCTTCTCCAAAATCAAATTCTAACATAACGTCCTGCTCTACTCTCAGAAAATAAAGCCCACCTGTTCCAACAGCCACTGTAGGCTCTTAGCTCGCTCTGCACAAAGTGTCTGTGTTCATGCTTCGCCTGCCCCTCTAGAGTGCGTGCTCTTGGGAGCTGAGAGGTGTGTTCATCTCATATTCCCCACTGAAGCACAGGCCCTGTTGGATGCTAAATATTGAATGAATGAATACATTAATGAATGAACAAGTGTATGATTCTTCTAGTGCTTATATCTATTAATTCCTGGTGTTTGTTTTAGGCTATACCCAATTATTTAAATCATGTTCACATATATAAAGGTATTGGGCTGGGGAAGAGAGGTCCCATGCAAAGTGTTCATTCTCAGCCTCAAACCCTCTGACAATAAGAAAGCTCATTTGTGATCCTTAGCTACACAAAATCTTCTGTGACACTTGGAACACATCTGGGGACTTAGCTGGGATACACTATGTCTTTGGGAAGATCAGAATCATCTTAGGATTTGAGCCAAACTTAGCCTACGCCACTCGTTTGGTTTTTTGTGCCAGGACAGCACAGGTATGGGGGTCCTTTTTTTTTTTTTTTTGGCCACGCCTTGAGGCTTGCAGGATCTTAGTTCCCAGACTAGGATTGAACCCGTACCCTCAGCAGTGAAAGTGTGGAGTCCTAACCATTGGACCTCCAGGGAATTCCCTAGGGGTCTTTATTGTCTAAACCTGTTGCCAAAACAATTTTGAAGTCTGAAAGTATTCCAAACATGGTTAAAATGAATTCCCCAAGATGTCTTATTTGCATATGTGTGTGAATTTGCCTTAGGAATAATTGCTGACACTGACGAAAGCACTGACCTCTCAAAGCCCCCCATGCTTGTAGTACAGCACTTATAGGGCACTTAACGACTGGTCCTCTACAGCCTCACTGGAAAGGAAGTTCCACAGGGCAAGTAGGTTCATTTTTTCCATAATTATTGATACACAGAAAAGAATATATATAACATACATGTAAGTTATGGAGCATAGCACTATTTCTTATCTTTCTATCCCTACTGCCTAGAAAAATGCTTGGTACAATAAATGTATGTTGAATAAACAAATGATTCTTCTATGAATAAGTGAACCAGATAGAACAGCATCTCCCAGATTAAATACCCATCAGTTGTCAGATAGCTAAAGGCATTATTCTAAGGTGGACTGAACTCCCTACTGTATGTATGAGAACCAAACTTTACTTTCCAGACTGATCCTCTTCCTGTCTACCATTTGCAAGTTCGGTAGTGCATCTCTATCATAGGGCTACACAGTGGAGACAACACGGCGTGATTGAAAGACCACTGACTAAAGGCAGACAATTCTTTAGCCAGAGCTCTACCATTTTACAGTTGTATGACCTTGGGCAAACTACACACCATCCCTAGGAATCAGTTCTCTAACCTATTAAAAGTGGGTTATTAATATTTACCTGCTGGAGTTTTAGGGAGTGTAAATGAAATAACATCTGATGTTATTTACCTTCTCACATTATTTCAGGTAAAGAAACCTATCTAAATATTTCTAGACAGAAATCATTGACCTCTGCTATTGATGGCGTACTGGAAAGTAGTTTAAAAGCTGTATTTACAAAGAGTTGCCATCAGCCTGGGGGTTTCTGCTTCCCTCTTAAATTCATGGGCCATATCAGACTTCTTCCTTATTACCTTGCAGTTGCATCTTTCCTTGGTGGCTTTATATTGCTTTTTGCCCTTCGTGGTAGCTAAATCCTACACATGGCATCCATGGAGTTGTTGTCTTTCACATATTCCTGAGGAGTCATTTTCTTTTTTCCCCTTGATTTAACCTTAGAGACAAATCAATAGGTAACTATGGTTCTCTCCCGAACAGTAAAAGAAAATGGAAAAAAAAAAAAAAAAGAGAGCGAGAGAGAAAGAAAAGGGAATTTTCTGTGCGGTGATTCTCACAGTTTATGGTAATGCCATGGCTTTGTACTTTTTTCTGATGGACACACCATAGTTCAAGCAGTTCGATTTGGTTCTGCATAAGCAGTCCCCTCTTCTGGAATAAGTTATGTATTGTGAAGTGTAATTACAAAGCCAGTCATTTAAAACTCACAATGCCAGGGCCCACAGGAATGAGGTTACCCTGGGTCACTGGGTTCTCAGGGCAGTCCACAAAAGTCTGTCTAATGCTGAATGTTGCTGACCTGGCGCACAAGATGCAGCTACTCCCAATAACTCTGTACGTCCTTGGCTCTGCAAGAGAAGGAGAGAGGGCACGCTGTGTTACAGCCCCGGGTGCCAGGGACACTGCTCTCCCCTACTCCCTACTTGGCTGGGCCCTCAGCTAGGGGTTGGGCTGTGCCAGGGAGGGGGCTGGGGAGAAGGGCAGAAAATCCTGGGTACCAGCACCAGAAGTGTGACTCTCTCAGAACCTCATTCTAGTCCTTCAATAATAGTAATAATAATGACATTTGTATGGTGCTTTATGATTTACAAATGACATATTTTCATCCTTATATCTCACTGGTCTCATTTGGTTCTTACAAGTCCGTTGAATTTGTAATTGTTATAATTTCATTTAACAAGCAAGAAAACTGAGGTTCAGAAGTGAAAAGATTTTTTCTAAGGTCAGTGGGGGAAGGGTGTGAAAAAAAGATCAATTGCCACCCAAGCATGGGTGCTTTTGACTAGGTCTTCCTCCACGCCCACATGTTTGTATTTCATTTATTTACAAAACACTTCATGTTTACTAGGTGCCAGGCACTGTTCTAGAGTTCTACAAATATCAGCCCACTTAATATGGCTCAGTCCTGAGTTAAGTTTTGCCTTATTTTCTTTTTTACTTTTAAACTTGTGCCTTGATCACCGTGGAATCATCTTAGAAATGGGTGGTGACTTTAACAATGTTCCCCAGAGGCACATTTTTTAGTCAGATGGGCTTGAACTACTGTGTCAAGTGATCTCTGACTCTCATATTTCTGTTATCAGGTGAGTTGTTTTCAAGAGTCAGACTCTGCCACATAGCTTAAATATGACGTGAGCCTTTATATTCACAAATCCAGCAGGCCTCTCCACCATAGCCTTTTTTACTTGAAGACAAAAGAAACTGTCTCCAACCAGAGCTAATGTCTCAGCCAATGGAATATTGCCCTTAATAAACCCTCTACTGAATATTTCATCCGAGTCTGGCAGTTCTGTTCTTCTTGGCACCTAGAGAGTATTTGACCAGCCTAAGAGGAGAGTAGCCCAGCAGCTACCAGAACAGGATCTGAAATAGACCTCTGGCTTTGAATTCTGGCTCTCCTTCTTTCTATTTTTGCTCTTTGGCAAGTTATGTACCCTATCTGTGCCTCAGTTTTCTCATCTTTAAAATGGGGACAGTAATAGTGCCAACCTCACAGTGTTGTTGTGAAGCCTTTCCCATTCTACAGATGAGAAAATTGAAGCTCAAGGAACGGTAAGGAATTTTCCCAAGACCACACAATTAGTATGTGCTGGAGCTGGGGTTTGAATTTAGAGTTGCCTGTTTCCAAAGCACATACTTTACCAGCTGCAGGGATAGATTCAACTCCTGGCCAGGTGGTCAGTCAGATGTGCTATGTTGAGAACAATTCTGAGACTGCATTGGAGCTGAATGGGAATGAGTGTAGGCACAGGAGGGGAGATGACATATGTCATTCCCACTCGGCACATCCACTGATAGACCTGGACATCATTTAGGAAGGGGGCCCCAGCCTGGGAGCTCCTTTAGGGGAGGTGCCACATCTTATTGGTATCTGTCTCCCCAGCTCTTAGCACAGTGCCTGGCCCAAAGTAGGCAGTAAATATGCGTTGAACTAGATTGACTCAAGCTGTCCAAAGACTTGCACCCTGAGGATAGGTCCTCTGCACTCTGGATTTGGGCAGCTTCCTTCTGTTTGCCTTAAAAAAGGCAAACTTCTAGTCTTAAATGAGACTTGGGGAGGCTCATACGTCCATATGTTAAGACCTTCTATAGCTTCCACCTTTATTTCAAGTGCAAATTTAAGTGTAAAAATGATACAAACAAGATATGTTGATTTTATTTTACTTCATTCACTACAATGAAACAACGGCCAGTTTATCCAGCCAATTTATCTTCCTCTCCACTATGTCTACTCACTCGTCCTCCACTCCCAATTACAAAGGCAAATGGAAATTGTCTTAAGTGTGGGAAGTAAGAAGGACTGATGGGTTAGAGTTTAGAAGTAACATCCTATCTTTGGAACATAGTCAGCCTGGGACCATTGATTCTGCTTCATTTTTCCTTCCTGATTTAAAGAGTAGTGGAATTCTGGAGTGTTTATTGTTTCATGAGAGTCTGGGTAAAAGGAGTATTTGACTTGGTTTCATATGCAAACCCTGCTCATCTACTTAGGTGTGACCCAGGCAGAGTGCACTCTGGAAAACTTGCCCTTCAGAGTGTTGTTCTCTGAAACCCAATCTAGTGTGTATCCCCGGAAGGAGGCATGTGGTTACCTTCTTCTTCCTTTAAACTAAAATGGTATTTAGATCCTGCAGCATGAGGAGACTGGCTTAATGAAAGCAAGAAGCTGGAACAGATGACTTCTTCAATCTTCTTTTAGCTTGAAAAATATTATTGGTCACTTCCTCTTAGCCAGGTGCTATGCTAAATGCTTTTATGTGCATTATTTCACTTAATTCTCTTGACAGCTTTAGGGGGGAGGTATCATTACCTTACCGTACCGATAAAATCTGAGACTCCAGAAGGTTAAGTGATTTGCTAAGATCGCATAGTTCCCAAGTGGTTAAACCTCATTTATTCAGTAAACGTTTGTTGAGCCCCTGCTTGTTGCCAGGCACTGGAATAAACTCTAGAAATACTGAAATGAATAAGAAGTAGCCCTGCACTCAAGAGTTCGCAGTCCAAAGACAAAGATGGATCTCCAAATGGATTATATAATCAAATGTAGTAAAGGAGTGATAACTGTATGGAAAGGGCATCACGGGAGCACAGATAGAGGAACTTGACCAGCCTGGTAGTCAGGAGGGTCTTAGATGATGAAAGAGTAAGCACTGAACTGGCGAAGGAGGGTTAAAAAGGGACAGACTGCATCCCAGGCATTGGGAGGGGGCAGCACAAGCAAAAGCATGGAGATGAGAAACAGCATTAAGTGTGAGATCCACAAATGTGGGGATTGCTGGACTAGTGTAGGTGTGGAGATGGGGCTGGCATGGTAAGCAGGGGCCAGGTCAAGGCTGTCCCTGTAGTTTTGCTTTTCCAATGACCTATACTCTTCCCCTTGAAACTTATGCTCTGTGAGGAAGCCCGCCCGTCCCCTGCTGAGAATCCAGAAATGGCCCCAGGGACTTCCCTGGCGGTCCAGTGGTTAAAACTCCACACTTCCACTGCAGGGGGCACGGGTTCGATCCCTGGTTGGGGAACTAAGATCCTGCATGCTGCGCGGTGCAGCCAAAATAAATAAATAAATAAATGAAATTAAATTAAAATGGCCCCAAACATTTACTCTTAGGTGAAAGTTTAAATCAGATAGTCTACTGGGAGGGAGGGTGTTGCTGCAACCCAGAGAATCATTTCTCCTCTGAGAGGCTCCTGGGCCATCTCTTAGCAGATCAAGTATCTAGCCAGATAAGCAATTGGAGAGCTAGGGACAGAGATTAGAGTCAGTGTGTAACAGTGGGTGACTCCTCTGGAGCCCACACCCTCAGTGAATTGTTGTGATGCAGCAGTTAACTTCGACCTCTCCCCTCCCACCCTGGCTTTCTCTCTGTCTCCATCCTCCTACAAACTATCTATACACCTCTGCTCTTTTCCTGTGTTTGTCTTTGCTGTTCCTTGTTTGAGCTTGCATGGGATGCTTGTCATCACTGACATGAACTGAATGTGTAAGGCTTGGCCTCCACAACAGCGTTTCCTAACTGAACCGCAGTACAGTCAAATCAGCGGCATGAATCCTCTGGGACCCAAGATTAAGAGCATGAGATGAGAGCTTCTAAGTGGGAAACACAACAGCTAGATCAGGGTTTCCCAAAGTGTGGTCTGTGGACCACCTGCATCAGAAGTGTTTCTGTTGAGTGGAGATTAAAGGGTCCCAACCCAGGCCTATTGATTCCAAATATTGGAATATAGCCAAGAATTCTGTATTTTTAACAAGCCCACTGGAAGATCCTTTATATATGTGTGTGTGTGTGTGTATATATGTGTGTGCATATATATATAAAACAATTGCCTAGAACAGGAATCACAAAATGGCAGCCATAGATCAAACTCACTTGCAGATCTATCTTGTTTGGCCCTTACCATGTTTTAAAAATCACAACATTTTACTCAAAAATCTAGATTTCTGGCTTCTCTCTGTAGAGGCAACCTGGAGCCTATATTCACACAATGATCATCTGAAGCTAGCTACGTAAGGACCATCCTGTTTCACTTAGCATGCTGTCAGTCCCCAGAGCCACCAGGGCCTCCCATGGCCTAATATCCTCACCTTTGACTTGGGCTCCTCCAGCACAGGTACCAGGTTTTTGTCATCCATGAATCCTCAGTCTCTAAAACCAAATTTACAGAAGAGAGTGAATAAATGATGTTGACTAAATGAATGGGAACAAGCTTGATGATAAACTCCTCTTGGCTTGGATAACTTAACTGCAAGTTTAAAAAAAAAGCCCTGGTCTTGGGTGCAGGACACACAGGTCCTCATCCTGGTTCTACTGCTGATACCTTTGGCTGTATCACCTCACTTCTCAGAGTCTAAGTTATCTTAACCACAAAAAGAGCTATAAGGATAGCTTTGACTCTAAATTCTTCAATCTCAAACAGTGTAGCTTCTCTAAGTTGCGGGTAGCTTCCATTTTAAAACTGTACGTGGTAGAAGAGGATATTGTGAAACTCAGCCCCAGCCAGCGTCTCTCTCTGAAGCTCCACACTCACAATGCCATCTGTTCACAAGGCAGTTTGGAATCTTAGTCTGACCTGAGGAGGTAGCTGACTCTCCGCATAGTCACAGAATGGTCGGTATTTATGGAGAGAGACTGGGCTAACGCCTTCAGTTATGCACAGATGAAGTCCAAACACCTCAGCACAGTGCAGAAGGCTCTTCATACTCGGCTCCTTGCAGATATCCCTGTGACGCCCCTCCTTTCACCAGCAATACTCAGCTACCTAGCTGCCCCCAAACCCATGTTGTTTCTCCCCTCTCTGCCTTTGTACATAGTCTTTGCCTCACCCCATTGAGCCATCTAGTGAATTCTACTTGGCCTTTAACACCCGGTGGAAAGACCCCTCTGGGAAGTTTTCTAGCCACTGCCCCTGAACCCCTTCTCCAGGCCTAACTTTTCACTCTCTCTCCTCAGTACCTTTAACTTTGCCTTGTACATGTCCCTGTCATTACATCATCACAGTTCTCCTTTATGTGCTGGCTCCCCTACTAGACTGTGATCTCCTTGAGGGCAAGGATCTAGGACACATCTCAGAAGCACAACCAATGCATGTTGAATGGAGGCTGACCAGCCCTAAATCCCATATGCTGGAAGGACTGCACCTCGGCGAAGAGCTGACCATTAGCCCTGGTCTTGCCCACATTCCCCCTCCCCCAACATATACACTTATGCATTTTGAGATGCAGAGCTCATGGCTGAGCTTTAGAGTGACAGGTGATGTTTGCCACGGGTTGATTATCCTGTGTTTCAGCATCAGTGCTGCATAATGTTGATCGTAGGGATTATGTGTGAATAATTATTTGGTGTAGCACTTAGCAATAACGGGCATGGCATAGGTAGCATTTCCTAAATTGTTATGAGGAATCCTCTAATCCTCTTTTGGAGAATGTAAATAGACACTGTATTAAAACAGTAATCCAGTCAAAAAAGTTTGGGAAAGTCTGAAGACTTTATTAGCATATTAAAGGCTCAGATGTCTGGGGATAAAGAACGAAGTTTAATTTTGTTTCACCCAGTGCTTCCAAAGCTCAGTGTTGAGGAATGAACACTGAATTAGAAGTCAGAAGACTTGAGTTCTCATTTCCCCTCTGCCAATAATGCAAACGTGTGATCTTGAACCAGACACTTCCCCTTTTGGAGCCTCAAATTCCTCATTTGTAAATTGAATGGATTGAAAAAAAAATCTAAAATGACATGTCTGGATTAGATTATTTCTAGCAGCCCTTCTAATCCCCATTTTCTATCCTGCTCAGAAGGGATGAACAACTCTGGTTTTGATACCTTTGCTGGGCTAAAAGGCTTACACAGTGAGTACTTAGCTACATGCTTTCAGTTCTGCTCTGCCCCACGCTCCGGAACAGCTGGGCAGGAGCTAGGATGTTCCCTTAATGCAGCTGTTTCCTGTGGAAGGCCAGATCTGATGGGAAATTATCTGGCAATTCTGAGCTGGCTGTGCCAACTCCGGGATGACCATTTTATTTATTTTTTTTCTGGGACAATCTTTAACATTTTAAGAATCAGCCACCCACTTTTCTTCTCCTTTGCAAGGAATTCCCCATTGCAGGAATCATTGCCCCGAATATCCAAAAAACAATAAATTTGATAGTAAAGTGAAACTCTGGGTTAAGGAGGAGCTGGTGGGTAGGAGAGATTTGATAGCAATCATCAACCAGGACCCTAAAAACCCCAAGTACCTGCCAGGAGACCAGATCCCCGAGAATGTAGTGAGGAGAGTAAGGCCCAAAGTTCCCCTGGTCTTGAGAGAAAATATAGCCAAACTGGTTCCGTTTAAAAGTACATCTGGCTGGGCTTCCCTGATGGCGCAGTAGTTAAGAATCCACCTGCCAATGCAGGGGACATGGGTTCAAGCCCTGGTCCAGGAAGATCCCACATGCCGCGGAGCAACTAAGCCCGTGCGCCACAACTACTGAGCCCATGTGCCACAACTATGGAAGCCCTCGTGCCTAGAGCCCGCAACAAAGAGTAGCCCCCACTCGCCACAACTAGGGAAAGCCCACGTGCAGCAGCGAAGACCCAACGCAGCCAAAAATAAATTAATTAAATAAATTTTAAAATAAATAAATAAAAGTACATCTGGCTGAAGTCAGATTCTGGAATCACGGAGTTCATGTGGACAGGGGTCATTGGTATTTCCTGCTGATGGAGGCCCTATTAGCGCGACGTCATGTTCAGAACAGAAAGCCCGCACTTGCTGCTCTGAAAGGTAGCCCCAAAATGGCCACTGTTTAAGACTCACATTACACATAAGCAGAGTGGTGGTTCCCTCTGGATATCATCTCGGCAAAGTCAGAAATACCATTACTCAGAATAATCTGTAGCCAGGATTTTCTTCTTTCGTAAGGTACCACCACTCCATCGTTCCTTCTTTCCTTTCCTCTGTCCTAAAAAGTTACAGAGCATTCATCCTAGAGTCAAATGACAAAACTAAAACAATTTAGTGTGATGCCCTTTATTCAAGGGAAAGCAGTCCATGGACTGGGGAAGTACAGGGCCTCTCCAGCAGTGGACTGCTCTTCCCAGGGATTTTGGGCAAGAGCAAGTTTTGCATTAGAAGTGGCAACACGAAACAGGACATGACTGGCTAGGAGGCCCTATTTTCTAGGGTCAGGTAAACCAGCTAAAGCTGAGCTGGAGGACTGAGATTGGTGTTAGGCTTCCTTGACAGTGAGGCATTTCCCGTAAGTGCTGCTGACTTAGGTTTAGATTTGTGTGTGTGTGTGGGAGGGCACTGGGCTGCCTCCATTTTGTGGGTCCCGACAGAGGAATTAACTTTATGGCTGTATTTCAGATCTTGCACTGGGCATCATGGTGTGTCACTGAGCCCGAGTGGGTGTATGTAGTACAACTCTTATAGGGATTGGGTCCAAAAGTTAATGTCTAAGGCAAAAATCAAGTATTATCAGAAATACCTTTGAAAATATTTAAAATCATCCCCAAGGGTGGTGAAATGGTCACACTATGAGAAGCACCAGGACAGCTGAGGGACCTGAGTTTAACTGAGGGATTCTGTCATTCATCCCACACTTCTCCAGGCCATTGACTCAGTGTGTGGAATGGTACTAGTTAAATTACAATGTCTCTCTCAGAGTTTTGTTTTGTTCTGTTTTGGCTGAAATTGAACTTGTGTAAGCTACATATGCGTATGACACTCATTTGGTGAAATACATAGAAAAATACCTACACTCATCCTGCTAAGTAAGGTTACTCCCCAGGAGAGGACTGGGATTGGGGATGCTAAACAAAAAGAGGGTCAAAGAGGACCCCAGGCTTCTCTATAATGTTTTTACTTTTATTTAACACAGAAACTGTATTCACATTTTTCTTGTGTAACATGAAAAGATCCCTGACTACAAGTTGCTCACTATCGGAGGGAGACGGGCACGAAAATAAACAATAAGATAGATAGTTATAAGTGCTGTAATAGCATTTATGGGAGGCCGTAGGGGAGGGGAGCAATTAATTTTTCCCTGCTACTTAATCTCATCCCTGTCCTTTTATTCTGTGTTCAAGGAAATACAGTTGAAGCCCTATTTATCTTGCTTCAAAGTGACCTAGATAAGGCTTGGACAGTTTGGCTTGTCTTGCTAGGTCCCTCCCCTGCCCCAGGGAAGGGCAGCTCTTATAATATGTAGGGCTAGGAGAAGCACATAGACATTAAGAGGAGGCATCTGCTTGAGTTTTCTAATCTGCCACGTTTTTTTCTGCCATCACAGGGATCTTGCTAAGGGTGAGAGGGGACCTTGGACATTGGACCTCAGTGTGTTGGCCCACTGGTGGACTCACTCTTGGCAGTGACTTCTCCTCCTCTTTGTCCTTTGTGAGGGAGAATGGACAAGAATTATTATTTCCTTGTTATGGACTTGGAATCAAAGGCACAGGAATCAGAAGCAGAGATGAGAACCCCACACTGGGTTGCCCCCAGCCCAAGGCCTTGTCCATCTAACCCTTCACACTCTCACTGACCACTTCAGAAGGCAGTTATAATAAACTCTGAAAGTAGAACCCTTGTGAAAATTAATAAAGGGGAACCTCACTAAAATGGAGTTGGGAGGCCAGAAAGGGGAGCTCTCATGCATGTTCCACTCGACATCAACACAGATCCTAACAGGAAGAGACATACCTTGCATCTCGGGCAGGAAGTTACACTACTTTAGTACCACCATTAGGAGGAAGATTTTCTCCTTGCATGGCAACAGGTCAGCCAATGAAAAGCCACTATACTTAGAACACCAAGTTTCTTCCAATGGACTTTTTGCTTTTAATAGTCCCTCTCAACTTCCCTCCTCCTCTATAAAAGAGTTTCCTCTCCTTTGCTTTACGGGGCTTACAGGTGGTTCACCATAGTTGCATGTCCCAAATTGCAATTCTTTGCTGTTCCTGAATAAACTTGTTTTGCTGGTAAAATAACAAGCTGTTTTATTGTTTTAGGTTAGCACCTAGAATCCATAGCAACAGAACCATAGGAAGTCCATTGGATAAATGTTTAGAGTATTTTCCTGACACAGGCTATAGTGTGAGCTCTGTTCCAGACCTAGTGGGAAAACTCTACAACTCTTTTCCTGGGAATGAGGTCCTTCTCAACTGAAGGTTGTGCTTAGTATACTAAAAATTGCAGACCTGCCACAACTAGGACCTGATGCAACCAAATAAGTAAATTAATATATATTAAAAAAATTTTTTTTGCAGGCCCTAGACTGAGATGGAATTCACCACATTTTACCTGTGAGATCCTGAACAGATTACTTGACCACCCTGAACCTCAGCTCTTTACCTGTCATATGGGAAAAACACCACCCTCCTCACTGGATAACTGTGAGGAATGAATAGAAGTCAGATGCCTGGCCCAAGGCAGGCATTCAGCATATTCCCACTCAATCTTTGGATCTTTCCTACAGGGGGTATTGGCTGCACAAACACATGGTAGGACTTGCCTGGTTTGGTGAGTTAGCTTAGTGTGAACAATCAAACCTACAAGGTATTCGAAACATTAATGTCTGCACCCATGGAGAGGATCTTCGTTCAAAAGTGCCTCTTTTCAGACTAACTTGGGCCTGCAAGAATAGAGGAAGAAAGAAAGAAGGAAAGAAGGAAAGAAAGAAGGAAGGGAGGAAGGGAAAGAAAGAAAGAAGGAAACTTTGAGTGCATCATTTTTATTGCTTCTTTTTTTTCCACACAAAGAGAAATTGAGATCAGTTGGCCAGGGCTGTGGACATCCTGAACTCATCTTATCTTTTTATACATTTCAAGAAGCGATATAATGCTTTTATCAGTGTTCAATGTTGGTAATGACTGCATTGTGTGGTTTTCCAAAGACTTTCTCTTGCATGAAGGCATTTGATGATGGAGGACATTGGCCATTAAAGTTTTTAGGCCTCTGTCTCAGCAATAAAATGAGATGAGGATGTATGGCAGCATTTATATTGCATGGTTTTCCTCTAGGGTTAATTCTAGAGCTCGTTGTCCCCAAAGATCTTTACTTTTAAATTAGCTGAAACCCTTTGGTTGCCATAACAGAATTCATTTAAAGTTGGCTGAAGGGAGAAGTGAGAAATGTATATTAAAAGTGATTGAAGAAGACAATTTAGCTGATACAAACAAACCTTATTTAACACTTCATGAAGCAGGCAGCCTCCATTCCCAAGGGTCCAGAGAACTGCAAAACGGGGCAGAAGGCAGATAGCTTTCATAGGATAAAGAATAAAGAACAAAGAAGAGGATAATAGAAAATATCTGATGAACTGGGGCCACACAGTCAACCTTGTTTGGGGTGAGAAGGAAGAAGAAAATAAGTATAGAGCCCAGAGCTGGATTGGCATTTGGGGGTTGGCTGACTGGATATGCTGCATTTCTGATCACATGGAGCATTTACAGGGCCATGAAAGTTAATCTAAATTTCCATTTGCTGACATGGTACCCTGGGAAGGAGTGGCCTACAAATTTATTTCAATATGTATTTGTATATGCTACATACATGTTCATGTACATGGATATGCATATTTATGTATATGTATACTCTATGTATGTACACTATATATAATGTATAAGGATATGTATAGTCCTTTCTTATGGAATCTGAAGACAGAAATACAGTAAAGCTGTAGAAGAGGAAACTGCAGAGGCACTGGGCCATCTTGCATGTCTGTTGAGCTCTTCTCTCCTCCCCTCCCCCTCCCCTGGTGTTATATAGCTGTTACCACTCTCCTGAGAGAGTGATGGATGGATATGGTTCCAATTAGTTCTGAGTCAGGGCTGATTAGATCACAAATTCGAATTCCTGGGTTGGGTAAGGTGTCCATCCTGGCCAACGAGCTACTACAGGCAGAGAAAATGAGATACCCAGTGCAGAACTGGCTGCTGGAGCCTGTCCTTTATGAGAAGGAAGACACACTCATTACAATTTATGACCAAGGACTGGAGATCAATCTAGACTGTGTATCAACACGGCATAAAGAAAGCAAACATGACCAAATACGAACAAATATAACCAAAATGACCTGAATCATGACTGAGAAGGATAAACAAAACAAGGGCCTGTCTTGTGGGTGGGTTTAGATGGAGAAAAGGAAGCAGGGCTTGATGGCAGTAAAAAAAAAAAAAGGGATGAAGAGAATCCTTGTGTATGATACCTGGAGGCTGAGCAGCAGGACAGTGTCACTAAGAGAGAGGAAAAGCGAGCGGTAAGGGCAGCTGGGGCCACTGCCTTGCTCCCCAGAAGAGAATCTCCCCTAATTACTCCCACGTAAGCATTTTGTAATCCCTTCCCCTTCCAACATCCTAATTCTAAATAAGGTCCATGTCTTTGATTTCCTGTCTTCTTCCCTAATTAAAGAAAAGCATTTAAAAGAAAATAAACAGTGATGGCAAAAATAATAGCTTCTGCTTACTAAGAGCCTACTAAATGCCCACTGTTTTACATAACTTATCTCTACTTCTTACAACAACTTTGTGAGGCAGACATTGCTATCCCCATTTTATAGACATGGAAAATGAGTCTCAGTGTGATAAAGGAACTTTCCCCCAAGTCACACAGCTACTAGACACTGACACGAGTCAGACCCAGGTGTGCTGATTGCTGCCCACCACACCTCAGTGTCCTGTATGGGGGAATGAGGAACTGTGTCAGCTTCCTACTGCTGCTATAACAAATTATCACAAACTTAGTGCCTAGAAAAAGGCAAATCTATTATCTTACAGTTCTAGAAGTCAGAAGTCCTAAAGTCAAGGGGTTGGCAGGACTGCATTCCTTCCAGAGGCTCTGGGGAGAATGTGCTTCCTTGCCTTTTCCAGCTTTGATAAGCCACCTTGCATTCCTTGGCTCATGGCCTCTTCTTCCATCTTCAAAGCCAGCAGCACTGTGTCTTCGAATCTCCAACTCTGCTTCCATCTTCTCTCACTCTGATCCTCCTGCCTCCCTCTTCTAAGGACACATAATTACACTGGGCCCACCAAGATAATCCAGAATAATCTCTCCACCTCAAAATCCTTAACTTAATCACATCTGCAAAGTCCCTTTTGCCATGTAAGGTGACATATTTCACAGGTTCCAGGATTAGGATGTGGACATCTTTGGGGACCATTATTCTGCCTCCCACATGACCCACATCTGTGTCATTGACCACTGTACCCCCAGTACCTAGCACAGTGCTTGTTGCTTATAAAGTGCTCAAGAAATATTTGTTAAACTGATGAATGAGGAACAGTAAACTAGACTAACTTAAAATCCTATCCTCTGCTTCTGTCTGTTTTTATTTTTTATTTATTTTTATTTATTTATTTTTTGGCCATGCCACGCTGCTTGCAGGATCTTAGTTCCCCAACCAGGGATTGAACCCGGACCCCAGGCAGTGGAAGCAGAGTCCTAACCACTGGACCGCCAGGGAATTCCCTGTTTGTTTTTATTTTAATTTTAGTTTTTGGTTCATCTATCTTATGATAGGATAGGATCAGAGGGACAAACTCTATGGCTGAGCAATCAGTTCCTCCAGTGAGCCCCGAATTTAAAAATGGACAAACCTTGATAGCAGAGTCTATCTTCTTAGGTTGAGAGTAACTCTAGGTTGTAAATAAACTCTTCAAAGTGCAGACTGATTGCCTGTGACCTACAGTGGTGAGGCCTTCAAAACGCTTAAGTTCAAAATAAACCACAAACAAACAACCCAATTTTAAAATGGTCAAAGGACTTGAATAGACATTTCTCCAAAGAAGATAGACAAATGACCAATAAACACATGAAAAGATGCTCAACATCATTAGCCATCAAGAAATACAAATCAAAATGTCAATGAGATATCACTTTACACCCATTAGAAGAGCTGCAATAAAATTAAAAAAAATAAATGTCAGGGAAGATGTGGAGAAAGTAGAAACCTCATGTATTGCAGGGAATGTAAAATGGTACAGCTGCTGTGGAAGACAGTTTGGCGATTCCTTGAAAAGTTAAACATAGAAGTATCATATGGCCCAGTAATTCCATTCCTAAGTATAAACCCAAAAGAATTGAAATCAGGGACTCAGTGCCAATGTTCATAGCAGCATTATTCACAATAGTCAAAAGGTAGAAACAATCCAAATGTTCATTAACAAATGAATGGATTAACAAAATGTGATATATACATTTAATGTGATATACAATTAAATATCTTACAGCCATAAAAACGAATGAACTTCTGACACATGCCACAGTATTGATGAACCTTGAAAACATTATACTAAGTGAAATAAGCCAGACACAAAAGAACATATATTGTATGATTTTACTTATATGAAATAACTAGAATAGGCAAATTCATAGAGACAGAAAGTAGATTAGAAGTTACCAGGGGCTGGGGGAGTAGGGAAAGGGAATTACTGTTTAATGGGTACAGAATTTCTTTTTGGGGAGATGAAAAATTTTGGAAACAGATAGTGGTGATGGTTGCACAACACTGTGAATACACTTAATGCCACTGAACTGTACACATAAAAATACTTAAAATGACAAAACTGAGGATATACATATTTTACCACAATTTTTAAAAAAAATAGTAAAAAGTAAATACATGAAGAAACCATGAACATTTTCTGCCAGGGAAAGAAGAGCTTTCAGTGAAACAACACTGCCACAGTGTAAAAAGCGTCAGTCCTCAGACTTAGAAAACAAAATTATGGTTACCAAAGGGGAAAGGTGATGGGGGAGGGATAAATTAGGAGGTTGTCATTAACATATACACACTACTGTATATAAAATAGATAATCAACAAGGACCTACTGTATAGCACAGGGAACTCTACTCAATATTCTGTAATAACCTATACGGGAAAAGAATCGGAAAAAGAATAGATATATTTATATGTATAACTGAATCACTTTGCTGTACACCTGAAACTAACACAACATTGTAAATCAACTATACTCCAATATAAAATAAAAATTAAAAAAAAGTATAAGGGGACTTCCCTAGTGGCGCAGTGGTTAAGAATCTGCCTGCCAATGCAGGGGACACAGGTTTGATCCCTGGTCCGGGAAGATCCCACGTGTCGTGGAACAACTAAGCCAGTGCACCTCAACTACTGAGCCTGCACTCTAGAGCCCGCGTGCCACAACTACTGAAGCCCCTGTGCCTAGAGCCCATGCTCCGCAACAAGAGAAGCCACCTCAATGAGAAGCACGCGCACTGCAACGAAGAGTAGTCCCCGCTCGCCACAACTAGAGAAAGCCTGCGGGCCACAATGAAGACCTAACGCAGCAACGAAGACCTAATGCAGCCAAAATAAATAAATTAAATTAATTAATTAAAAAGAAAAAAGCATAAGTCCTATGAATCCCAAGATTCATAAAGGACAAATGTTTAATTACCGGGGCTTGGGGGAGACAAATACTCTGAGGCCTTTGTAGTATAACATAGGGAGCAGCTAAACTAGTTTTATCAAATCTTATCAGCCTTAGGGAAAGACCTGGGACTGATATATGTGAAGTTGTTTAACAATATGCTGATTTTAGGGTTTAACGAAACAAAGCAGGAAAGACAAGAATTGGCAGGTGCTATATATTCCATCTGCCTGGGATGTAAGACACTGGGAACAGAGTGTACTTGTGATGACAGGACATACTAGAAAGTACAAATGGGGAATTTTGATGAGGATGTGGCAAAAAGAATCGCAAAGGCCTTTAAGGCAAACAATAGAACAAATTATATACAGAAAATTTTAATATGTAATCATAAAAGAGTTCAAAGCCATGGAACCACCAGATATATTTGGTCTATGCAGTGTTTAAATTAGTTGCTAATGGGAATTCCCTGGAGGTCCAGTGGTTAGGACTCAGTGCTTTCACTGCCATGGCCCGAGCTCAATCCCTGGTCAGGGAACTAAGGTTCTGCAAGCCATGTGGTATGGTAAAAAAAAAAAAAAAAAAAAAAAGTTGCTAATATTTAAAAATAAAAAGATTTTATATCAAATTATGTTTTATAGCTTCTCTTGAAAAATTGGAAGATCTGTCAAAACTGGGTCCACAGCCTTTCCTGGAAACAGGACCGGTGCTGAGAGGCAGCTGTGCCCTTAGAAGGGTGAGGTGGTCTCCAGTTTGCCCCCGGAGCTTCAGCCATACCATGGGCATTGGAATACCACACTGCCTCCAGGACCAGTCTTTTCTGAAATATCTGGTTCTTTAAAATGGAAACTGTGTTTTTGCTTTTATTTCTTTTGCCTTAGGAGATAGAGCCAAAAAAAAAAATATTGCTATGACTTATGTCAAAAAGTGTTCTGCCTACGTTTTCTTCTAGGAGTTTTATGGTTTCAGGTCTTACATTTAGGTCTTTAATCCATTTTGAGTTTATTTTTGTATATGGTGTGAGGAAATGTTCTGATTTCTTTTTTTTTTTCCCCAGTTACTCTTTTTTTTTTTATTATTGAATTTTATTTTTTATACAGCAGGTTCTTATGAGTCACCCATTTTATACACATCAGTGTATACATGTCAATCCCAATCACCCAATTCATCACACCACCACCACCCCTCCCGCCACTATCCCCCCTTGGTGTCCATACGTTTGTTCTCTGCATCTGTGTCTCTATTTCTGCCCTGCAAACTGGTTCATCTCTACCATTTTTCTAGGTTCCACATATATGCGTTAATATACGATATTTGTTTTTCTCTTTCTGACTTACTTCACTCTGTATGACAGTCTCTAGATCCATCCACGTCTCTACAAATGACCCAATTTAGTTCCTTTTTATGGCTGAGTAATATTCCATTGTATATATGTACCACATCTTCTTTATCCATTCGTCTGTCGATGGGCATTTAGGTTGCTTCCGTGACCTGGCTATTGTAAATAGTGCTGCAATGAACACTGGGGTGCATGTGTCTTTTTGAATTATGGTTTTCTCAGGGTATATGCCCAGTAGTGGGATGGCTGGGTCATATGGTAATTCTATTTTCAGTTTTTTTTTTGGCTGCGTTGGGTCTTCGTTGCTGCACGCGGGCTTTCTCTAGTTGCAGCGAGCGGGGGCTACTCTTCGTAGCGGTACGTGGGCTTCTCATTGTGGTGGCTTCTCTTATTGTGGAGCACAGGCTCTAGGTGTGTGGGCTTCAGTAGTTGTGGCTTGAGGGCTCTAGAGCACAGGCTTAGTAGTTGTGGCACATGGGCTTAGTTGTTCCGCGGCATGTGGGATCTGACCAGGGCTCGAACCCTTGTCTCCTGCATTGGCAGGCGGATTCTTAACCACTGCGCCACCAGGGAAGTCCCTGTTTTTAGTTTTTTAAGGAACCTCCATACTGTTCTCCATAGTGGCTGTATCAATTTACATTCCCACCAACAGTGCAAGAGGGTTCCCTTTTCTCCACACCCTCTCCAGCATTTGTTGTTTGTAGATTTTCTGATGTTGCCCATTCTAACTGGTGTGAGGTGATACCTCATTGCAGTTTTGATTTGCATTTCTCTAATAATTAGTGATGTTGAGCAGCTTTCCATGTGCTTCTTGGCCATCTGTATGATTTCTTTGGAGAAATGTCTATTTAGGTCTTCTGCCCATTTTTGGATTGGGTTGTTTGTTTTTTTAATATTGAGTTGCTTGAGCTGTTTATATATTTTGGAGATTAATCCTTTGTCCATTGATTCGTTTGCAAATATTTTCTCCCATTCTGAGGGTTGTCTTTTGGTCTTGTTTATGGTTTCCTTTGTTGTGCGAAAGCTTTGAAGTTTCATTAGGTCCCATTTGTTTATTTTTGTTTTTATTTCCCTTACTCTAGGAGGTGGATCAAAAAAGATCTTGCTGTGATTTATGTCAAAGAGTGTTCTTCCTATGTTTTCCTCTAAGAGTTTTATAGTGTCTGGTCTTACATTTAGGTCTCTAATCCATTTTGAGTTTATTTTTGTATATGGTGTGAGGGAATGTTCTAATTTCATTGTTTTACATGTGGCTGTCCAGTTTTCCCATCACCATTTATTGAAGAGACTGTCTTTTCTCCATTGTATATCCTTGCCTCCTTTGTCATAGATTAAATGACCATAGGTGCATGGGTTTTTTTCTGTTCCATTGATCTACATGTGTGTTTTTGTGCCAGTACCATGTTGTTGTTGTTGTTGTTTTTAAATATTTATTTATCTTTAGCTGCATTGGGTCTTTGTTGCTGTGCTCGGGCTTTCTCTAGTTGCGGCGAGCAGGGGCTACTCATCGTTGCAGCGTGCAGGCCTCTCATTGCGGTGGCTTCTCTTGTTGTGGAGCATGGGCTCTAGGCACACGGGCTTCAGTAGTTGTGGCACACGGGCTCAGTAGTTGTGGCTCATGGGCTCTAGAGCGTGGGCTCAGTAGTTGTGGTGCACGGGCTTAGTTGCTCCGTGGCATGTGGGATCTTCCCGGACCAGGGCTCGAACCCATGCTCCCTGCATTGGCAGGCAGATTCTTAACCACTGCGCCACCAGGGAAGGCCCTACCATGTTGTTTTTCTTTTGTTTTAATTTTTCAGACATAATCTTTTTTTTTTTAATTTAAATTTATTTATTTATTTATTTTTTTGGTTGCATTGGGTCTTTGTTGCTGTGCTCGGGCTTTTTCTAGTTGCGGCGAGCAGGGGCTACTCATCGTTGCAGTGTGCAGGCTTCTCATTGTGGCGGCTTCTCTTGTTGTGGAGCATGGGTGTCTAGGCACGTGGGCTTCAGTAGTTGCAGCACGCAGGTTCAGTAGTTGTGGCTTGTGGGCTCTAGAGCGCAAGCTCAGTAGTTGTGGCACACAGGCTTAGTTGCTCCGCGGCATGTGGGATCTTCCCAGAGCAGGGCTTGAACCCGTGTCCCCTGCATTGGCAGGCGGATTCTTAACCACTGCGCCACGAGGGAAGTCCCTATCATGCTGTTTTGATTACTGTAGCTGTGTAGTATGGTCTAAAGTCAGGGAGTGTCATACCTCCTGCTTTGTTCTTTTTCCTTTTTTTCTCAAGATTGCTTTGGTGATTATTTTGTGGTTCCATATAAATTTTAGAACTTTTTGTTCTAGTTCTGTGAAAATGGGACCTACTTAAACCTAAAAGCTTTTGCACAACAAAGGAAACCATCAACAAAACAAAAAGACAACCTACTGAATGGGGACAGTATTTGCCAATGATATGATCTCTAAGAGGTTAATATCCAAAATATGTAAACAGCTCATACAACTCAATTAAAAAAAATGGGAAGAACTGAATAGACATTTTTCCAAAGAAGACATGCAGATGGCTAAGAGGCACATGAAAAGATGCTCAACATCGCTAACCATCAGAGAAATGCAAATCAAAACCACAATGAGATACCACCTCACACCTGTCAGAACGACCATCATCAAAAAATCTACAAATAACAAATGTTGGCGAGGATGTGGAGGAAAGGGAACATTTGTAAACTGTTGGTGGGAATATAAATTGGTGCAGCCACTATGGAAAATAGTATGGTGGTTCCTCAAAAAACTAGAAATAGAACTACCTTATTACCCAGCAATTCCACTCCTGAGTATATATCTGAAAAAAATGAAAACACTAATTCAAAGAGATATAACCACCTCAATGTTCATAGCAGCATTATTTACAATAGTCAAGATATGGAAGCAACCTAAGTGTCCATCAACAGATGAATGGATAAAGAAGATATTTTATGTATGTGTGTGTGTGTGTGTGTGTGTATATATATATATATAAATACGTAAAGATAAGATAGGGGCCGGACTGTAAGCTTTGAGACGGCAGGAGCCATGTCTGCTTATTTACTGCTGAGTCCCCCAAGCCTGGAACATCACTGATGCCCACTAATACAGGAGGAGGGAATGAAAGTACACTGTGGCATGCACTGACTAACCAAAACATTCATAGGCAAAAGACAGAAAGCTTGCCCTGAGGGGAAGATGTGTGAAGAAAAAATTCAGAAGCACTAGGCTTTATGATGGATGCCACTGATTTGGGGGCAGAAGCAAGCAGAGATGAGAAAATTGGGCAGCAATCATGATAGAAACATGTCGGACAAAGAGGTGAACTTTTTGTCTGTGAGACAAGGGGGATTCAGAGATGTGTGACACCCTTACCCAGAGATGAAGTACTTGGAGAAGCAGACTAAAAAGAAAAGGGAAAAATGAAACTCTGAGCTGGATCTAGAACTCATTGCTGACTAAAGAACTGTGGCAAATAATAAGATTTAGTTTTTCCAAGAGGAATTTTGTTTATGTGGGAGAAAAAATATAAAAAAGTAAAATGATTCCATAAGCTTGTATGTTGTATAAAATATCTCTGGGGATCTCTGGTAATGGAGATATCTAAATGTTTCTCTTGGATTATTTAGCAGTGAGCTGCCAGGAGGCAAGGGGCTGAAAGGAATGAGCTTGGAATGGGTTCTGTGATTAAGAACCCTCATAGAGAAGCTGAGGCAGAGGCTCAGTCAATTGAGCACAGTGTACCTGTGACCCTGGCAAGTGAGGAGCTAGGTTCCCAATCCCTAGCCCAACTTCACAGTACCAAGGAAATACTTCCAGCCAGGTTTCATATTGCGGGGCAGGAGGGATGGGGAAGGGTAACTTGGCAGAAGTCACAGGTAAAGGCTGCTTTTTCTGATTCCAGGAAGCAGGTCCAAATGTGTATAAGAACATAGTCAACAGCTATATGCCTGTGTGAATTACATCTGGGCTGTAAGCACAGAGCTGAATGATGACTCATGTGAGGCCTGGAGCCTTTGGTACTCAAGATTTGCTCTTGCTTTGCTAAACTGAGTGGTAACTGTGATTGCACACAATTTTGGTGAGGTGTGTTTTGGGGACTAGGGAGAGAACGCTGCTTTGCAAACCCTAAGTCAACATCAACCCTTCTCCAAAGACTGTTAAGTAAATCCCCAAGCCAGTTTCTATGTACTGGGTTAGTACCTGTTTTTTGAGCTTCTCAGTGAGATCAGAGGGGAAAATTCCAATGAGAAATCAAAAGACTCTCAGTTAGGTAAAAGCATCCTTGGGCAGCTAGGGTGAAACTCTTCATGTCCTCATGCTGGTGCCTTGTCCTATTCCTAGCTGGTTTATCAAGTCTTATGCTACTGCTTCAGGCCTCAAAACCCAGCCTCCCATAGTTAAGAGAAGATTAAGGAGCTGCCCTTGGGGTTATGGTCTTGGGCACCAGGCTCAGACACAAACAGAATCCTAGGTTCACAGTGGAGTCTTTCCTAGCACCCAGGATGCTCTCAAAAGACTGGACTAGGGGGGTAGATCAATTCTAGAAGGTATTGGCCGTTGAGAACAGGCATCATAAAACAAGAGCATCTTGCTCATTTTTTTTTCCCCCAAAAGTTCAAGAAATATTTATTGAGTATCTACTATTGGCTGGAAATGTTTTCGGCTCTGGAAGACATCAATGAGAATAAAAGAAATCTGTGCCTCAGAGAGCTTACATTCTAATAGGAAGGGGTGAGCCCCATGACATTTTTCACAATGTTTTTGTCTCTGCCTGTCCTGCTACAGAGGTAGAGTGGGAAAAAACATTTGAGACTTGTCATATACTCATTTTGAGCTACCTTGCCGAGCAGGCATATGATGGGGAAGGCTACTGTGGGTTTGAGATTATCCACAATTGTTTAGCATTCTTTTTTTTTTTTTTTTTTACCGCTTGCTGTTCTCATTGACTGAATAGTATTGTATCACCAAGACTATAACACAAGTTTCACTTTGACTGAGCTTAGGGTTTGAGGCATAATATGGCCAACTTTTACAGGCCTATAGGCCAACTGTCACTCCCAGACTTTTTCAGATCGCCCTCCTTGCACTTGCAAAGCTGAACCAAGAAATCAGCTCCACAGGGGGCCTTCCTTTCCACACCCACAAGACTCACCCTTGTAATGTTAATAGTTGCCAGAGTCCACGCTGAGAGTCTGCTGCTCATTCCAGAGTGAAGACACAGAACCTAAGGAGCAGAGTTTGGTTAATTTCTAAACTTTCTTGAATAATTATTTATTAAGCACTCACTCAGTGCCAAATGCTCTCTAGGTACTAGGGGTGTAAGGGTGAGCTTAAATGGGTAAAGGGTCTGTTGTCATAGAGCTGATAATGCTATTGAGGGTGGAGAGAGGGAGAAAAAAATTAACAATGTTCATCAATACACATAGCACTTTTCATAGAAGAACATAGCATGTTCTTCTACACATAGCACTTTTCAAATTCTAATGTGCATTCCCTAAAGGGAAGTTTCTCAGCAAATGGGAATGAGAAGGCATTAACCAATATAAAAATGAAAAGAACACGAGACAACTTTTACTTAATTAAATATGGAGAAATGACAGTCTGTTGCTATTTTAAAACCTTGAGGGAATTAAATAATGATGAGAAATAATTTTGTGATTGGATTAAAGGGCATTTTTAGTAATAATATTTAGTGTTATGAGGTAGAGCTCTTATAAGATTGGCAGGAGTGTAAATAGTAAAACCTTTCTGGAGTGTAGTATGTATCAAAAGCCTTTAAAATAGTGCTTTTAACTCAGTTATTAAAAATTTATCTTAATAAACTAATTATTGATGTGCATCCTTTTCCCTTCACTTTTAAAGAGATTAAGCCTTTTTATTTTGAGGTAATTGTAGATCCACATGCAGTTATAAGGAATAATTTGCACCCTTTACTCACTTTCCCCCAATGATAACATCTTGTAAAACTATGGTACAACATTACGACTAGGATACTGACCTCAATACAATCCCCAGATCTTGTTGACGCATTCCCAGTTTTACTTGTACTCATTTGTGTGTGTGTGTGTGTGTAACTAGTTCTATGCAGTTTTATCACATATGTAGGTTCGTGTATCCACCACCACAGTCAAGATACAGAACAATTCCATCACCACAAAAATACATCATTTTGTCCTTTTATAACCACACCTACCTCCTAATAGTCATAATGATTTAGCTAAAAGGATGTTTCTTGCCGTAATCGTTTTAATAGTTAAAAAATGAAATTATCTCAATATTCACTAATAGAATATTGATTACATTAATTAATATATATCCATAAAATAAAATAAATATGATGCAGCCTTTAAATAAGTTGTATAGAAGATTATCCTCGTGACTAGGAAGATGTTTATAATATATTAAGTGAAAATAACCTTTTAAGTGTATTTTTATTTTCTTCTTTTTATTATTCATATTTTCTGAAAGTTCTATAATCACCATGTATTACTTTAAAAGTTTTTTATTGTGGTAAAATATACATAAAATTTACCATTTTTTAAAAAAAGAATGTTTCTTAAACTTTAGGTTTTATTTTAGCTGACATATTACTCTTGTTTCAAATATCCCTTCAGCCAAGTTAGAAATTTCTGTCTTTTCATGGTCTACAATTCGTTTATCACAAAGTTTCTTCCTTCCTTCCTCCCTTCCTCTCTTTCTCTCTTTCTTTCTTTGGGCCACGTGGCATGCAGGATCTTAGTTCCCTGCCCAGGGGTTGAACCTGTGCCCACTGCAGTGGAAGCCTGGAGTCCTAACCACTAGACCGCCAGGGAATTCACAAAATTTACCATTTTTAAGTGTTCGGTTCATTCATATGAAGTACGTTCACATTGTTGTGTGCAGCCATTACCACCATCCATCTCCAGGACTTTTTCATCATCTCCAAATGAAACTCTGTATCAATTAAACAGTAACTACCCATTCCTTCCTCCCCCTAGACCTTGATAACCACTGTTTTACTATCTGTCTCTAAGAATTTGACTACTACTCTAGGTACCTCGTACAAGTGGAATCATACAATATTGTTCTTTTGTGACTGGCTTATTTCACTTAGCATAATGTCCTCATGGTTAAGCCATCCAAGTTGGAGCATGTGTTTGTTGCCATTTTGATTAGTAATCCACAGGCTACCACTAAGCACAAAGTCACTTATAACAAGCCTCATATTTGTGAGACGTTTGTACATTTGTAACCATGAATTGCAAAGCCAAAGGTGAGCCTGGAGTACCAACACTGAATCATCTTTTGGGCTGAGTTTGGTGGGGGTGACATGGCAGAAGGCAGGTTAGTTTAGGCTAGGGAAATGACATATGTGAGGACAGAAAAGTGGAAACGCACACAACTTATGTGGTGACAAGAAGCCAACTCACCTCGCTATCCTCAGGCATCTGAGCACAACATTAATGAGGAAAACATAGATGATGTTATGATTTGAATGTTTGTGTCCCTCCCAGATTCATATGTGGACATCCTAATGCCCAATGAGATGGTATGAGGAGGTCGGGTCTTTGGGAGGTAGTTAAGTCTTGAGGGTGGAGCCCTCATGAATGGGATTAGTGCCTTGGAAAAGAGCTCTCCATAGAGCTCCCCAGCCCCTTCCACTAGGTGAGGACACTAGAGAAAGCACCAGCTATGAACTAGGAAGAAGTCCTCACCCACCCAAGCTGGCACCCTGATCTCAGGCTTCCAGCCTCCAGAATCATGAGAAATAAATTTCTGTTGTTTATAAGCCACCCAGCCTGTGATATTTTGTTATAGTAGCATGAACCCACTAAGACATGTTAAGGGCAAAGACTGAGAGGCAAAAAGTACATATAATTAACTTCAACGTAAGAAGTGCAAATTCACGCCAGAGGGAACTGAGGGTGAGATGGGACATGTTCAAACTGATGTGTAGAGGAAGAGGTACTGCTGCTTTGTGTAGTTTGGATGGCAGGAGGCCAGGACAGGGGAGGCACAATCTTTCAGGTTGGCTTCAGACATGGTTGAACTTGCCTGTGAAACTCCTTGATGCACCTGCCAATCAGGATTTGCTGTGTAAGCTGTGTGCCTGCTTGAGAGAAGGACACTGAATGCAACAAAAAGAAACTGTCCAGAAAACGGACCTGTCAGCGGAGATTAAGATGAAGCATGGTTCTGGGGGCTGACCTGGAGGCAGGGTAGAGACAGCCCTTTCTCAGGTTGTTTGTCTGGAGTTCAGGGGCTCCTGGGTTTCACTCTGGCCTGAATCAAAAGATAAAGCCTGGAGAACTCAGGAGAACCTTGCTTCCTGGTGGCCAGGCTGCTGGGGGTGGGAGCAAAGGCAAGCCCAGGGCAGATGCTACAACCGTCCCAGCCTACCTGGTGAGTCACGTTGTGAGCACTGACTTGCGTCAGGAGGCTGGGTAGGAGCTTACCTGCCTCATCTTGTTTTGGAGCCTTGATATTTTCTTCACTGTTGTGCAGAACCACACAGTAAGGGAGTTGAAGGAGCTGAAAGCAGATGTCAGGAGAAAGGGCTGGTGTTCAAGAGATCCATGTGGGGACAATCGAAAGCCAACAAAAATGGGGACAATGCGAAGCTCTCCTTTTGTTTCATCCTATCAAGCACAAGGATATAATCCTGGATCAGGGGAATAGCTATAGAAATGGATAGGAAAAGAGAGAGTCAGGACATGAGGTGAAGGGGAAAAAATGTCACAAGATTAACAAAACATCTCAGGGGGTGAAGAACTTTGGAAGCCACTGAAGGTCAACTTCCCATCTAAAGAAAATGATTGTTAACATTTTTGAGGGCTTCCTTCATGCTAGGCTTTTTTGGTTGCACTGCACACAGCGTGTGAGATCTTAGTTCCCTGACCAGGGATTGAACCCGTGCTCCCTGCAGTGGAAGCACAGAGCCCTAACCACTGGACCACCAGGGAATTCCCCATGCTAGGCTGTTCTAACCGATTTAAATTTAAGTCCTTTAATCCCCTTCAGAGGCCCATGGACATTATGGCCTTTTTAGAGATGAGGCAATAGAGGCTAAGCAGCCTGCTTGAGGCAGGTAGTGAGTGGTGGGATCTGGATCAGAACCCAGGCACACTGCTCCAACACCTGCAGGTCAGCCATCAATTCTACTTTCTCTTTGGTCTGAGCACGTCCAGAGCCCAAGATCCCTGTGTACTTCTCTTCTCATGTCCCTCCATTTGTGGACCACAGTGAACACATTCAGACTCTGGAGGATGGAGCAAAATATTTCTTTTCTGCTTCTATGCAGTTTCCTTTTGGATGGGTAGGAACCTCTTCTTGTCCTCTGAACTTTTTCTACCCTTCTCCCCATGCCCACCCTCAGGAGCCTGCCCTGCTTCATCCTACCACCACATCTTCTGTATTCAGGCCAGTGGGGCCTATCTGTCAAGTCCCTTTGCTCTGGTCCTCATACTTTTAAGAGCAGAAGGGCCATTTAAAAAAGAAGTCTCTGTCTTGCTAACATTGACTGCCTTGGTTAGAAGGCAGATACATAAAGACCCAAACAATAGTCTGAAACTGGGGCTCTCCAAGCTGAAAATGAACGTGCTAGATATACCAAAGAAGTATACCATTTTATTATTCAAGGCAATATTATGAGTTGAAGTGTCTGGTTGGCTCAGAGGGGGATTATAATCTCTTCTTTGCCATTAGCAGCCTTTAGGTTTCATGCCACTGATGCTGGGAAGCCAGGTTTCAAACAGGCCCCAAATGGGTAGCATATGATTCCAGTGTGTCTAAAATCATTCAGCAGAGGTGCTGGTATGCACATACTTGAAACTTAGCAAGCTCTTTCCTTAAGATTCTTTTTTTTTTTAATAATAATCTTTTATTTATTTATTTATTTATTTTATATTTATTTTTGGCTGTGTTGGGTCTTCGTTTCTGTGCGAGGGCTTTCTCTAGTTGCGGCGAGCAGGGCCAATCTTCATCGCGGTGCGCGGGCCTCTTCACTATCGTGGCCTCTCTTGTTGCGGAGCACAGGCTCCAGATGCGCAGGCTCAATAGTTGTGGCTCACGGGCCCAGTTGCTCCGCGGCATGTGGGATCTTCCCAGACCAGGGCTCGAACCCGTGTCCCCTGCATTGGCAGGCATATTCTCAACCACTGCGCCACCAGGGAAGCCCTTTCCTTAAGATTCTTACAGCAGAAGGTGACTATGTCTTTTTTGCTTAAATCTTCCTCTTCCCCGCAGAGAATGGAAGGAGCAAGCAGATGCAACAGAGACAGAGAACCCCAAATGGCCATAACCAACCTCAGTGGCAGAGACTCAAGTCCTGAAAATTTCCTTGTGTTGAGTAGAAATTCACTTCCTATGTATCAGGTCTGTACTTTGAAGCCCACAGAGAAAGAACTTTTTCTTCCCATTGACAACCCTTAGGCTTCTGTTTTAACGGAGGAAACTCCCTATTTCCTTGATATACATATGTTCATTCTAGTATGCCAGTTTCCAGGCCCCCATAATCATGATCATTGTGTTCTGATTTACTCAAGCTGGCCAATGTACTTTTTTTTCACAGTATGATTTTTTTAAATGAGGTATAATTGACATATAACATTATATTAGTTTCAGATGATAAAATAATGATTTGATATTTGTATATATTGTGAAATGATCACCACAATAAGTCTAGTTAACATCTGTCACCATACATAGTTACGAAAACATTTTTTTTCTTGTGATGAGAACTTTTAAGATCTACTCTCTTGGCAACTATCAAACATAATTTCTAATATACTTTTTAAAATATAGCACTAGGAGTTGAAGTATTTTTTCTTGGGAAAGAGTAGTTATGCTGCACACATAATGTCTGACAAGGTAGAAGGAGAGACAGATGGAGGTAATTTTAAAGAAGTGAGCTCAAGGACCAGAAAGATGGTATTGAAGATGGCACTGATGGTATTCGGTATTGAAAAACTGGGAATAATTGTTCAAGTGTAAGATGATTTGGAGTTGGCTATGCTTCCTGGTGGGAAACAGGAAATACAGATCTAGAGGAAGAATAAGAGATTAGGATTGAAGGTATAGATTAAAGGGTCTTTAGCCTAGACATAGGCAATAGTAGCTAGTCCATTGAGAAAGGCGGAGAACTCCCATTTGGGGATGAAGGCAGAGATGAAGGCGGAGACTCCCATTTGTCTAGGATGCTCAGGCTGTGCCAGATGTTCTCCTAGTATTAGTATTATCTGTCTTTACAGTTTTGTAAGGTGGGAATTACTGCCTTCATGAGGAGAGTAAAGCTGATAAAGGTGAAGTAACTTGCCCAAGGCCACCCAATAACTGAGTGAAAGGGCTGGGAATCCAACTCAGGTGACTTCTCAGGGAGTGTGATGAGTGCCTCAGGAACTTTCCCCCAAACTAGTGGTGTCAAGGATCAATCACTGAGCACTAGTGCATGAAGGTTTCCCAGGTGGTCTGTAGACTGAGTGCAGATTTAGTGCTTATGAAATAACAAAGTGCACAGCTTATTGGGAGGCTGGGTAGCACAGAACTTAATGGTTAGGAACACAGGCTTTAGCGAGATCTGGCTTCAATCAAGCTCTGCCCCTTGCTTGTTGTATGTTCATGGGAAAATGTCTCCAACCTTAGTTTCTTCACCTATGAAATAGTATTAGTAATACCAATTTTATCGCATTGTTATAAGGACTAAATGAGATCATGTTTGTAATGGATGTATACACATACCTATGTAAGTAAAATGTGTATAAAGAGTATTTATAGTGGAATCTAAAAAATAAAACAAACACATGAATATAACAAAACAGAAACAGACTCACAGATATAGACGATAAACTAGTGGTTACCAGATGGGGGAGGGGCAAAATGGGGTAGGGGATTTAGAGGTACAAACTACTAGGTATAAAATAAATAAGATACAAGGATGTATTGTACAACAGAGGGAATATAGCCAATATTGTATAATGACTTTAAATGGAGTATAATCTATAAAAATATCGAATCACTGTGTCACACACCTGAAACTAATATAATATTGTAAATCAACTGTACTTTAATAAAAAAGAGTATGAGAAGTGCTAAAATAGCAAGCATTCAACAAAATGTAGCTATTTCTTTTCTTTTTTTTTGGTCTTCTCTTGTACTTTATTATATGTCTTTTCATGATTTTTTATATTTTATTTTTTATTGAGGTAACATTGGTTTATAACATTACATATTTCATGTATACAACAATGCATTTCTACTTCTGTATTCACTACAGCATGCTCACCACCAAAAATTCAGTTTGCTTCCGTCACCATACAGTTGATCCCCTTTATTCATTTTGCCTTCCCCCTGGCCTCTTCCTCTCTGGTAACCACTACTCTGTTCTCTATATTCTGTGTGTTTGTTTTTGATTGGTTTGGTTTGTTCATTTATTTTTATTTTTTAAATATTCCATTTATGAATGAAATCATATGATATTTGTCTTTCTCTATGTGACTTATTTCACTTAGCATAATGCTCTCAAGGTCCCTCCATGTTGTCACAAATGGCAAGATTTCACCTTTCTTATGCCTGGGTAATATTCCATTTTATATACATCTATATATCACATATTCTTTATCCATTCATCCATTGATGGGCACTTATGTTGTTTCCATATCTTGGCTATTGTAAATAATGCTGCAATGAACATAAGGGTGCATATATCTTTTCCAATTAGAGTTTTCATATTCTTTGGATAAATACCCAGAAGTGCGATAGCTAGATCATATGGTAGTTCTAGTCTTCATTTTTTGAGGAGCTTCCATTCTGTACTCCACAGTAGCTGTGCCAATTTATATTCCTATCAACAGTATATGTCACCAATGTCCTTGGGATATTGATAGGGATTGCAATGAATCTGTAGATTGCTTTAGGTAATATGGACATTTTAACAATGTTAATTCTTTCAATCCATGAGCACGAAATATCTTTCCATTTATATGTAAGTTGCCTTTTCTCCACATCCTCACCAACACTTGTTATTTCTTGCCTTTTTGATAATAACCATTCTGACAGGTGTGAGGAGATATCTCATTGTGGTTTTGATTTCCATTTACCTAATGATTAGTGATGTTAAACATCTTTTCATGTGCCTGTTGGCTATCTGTACATGTTCTTTGGGAAAACGTCTATTCAGCCCCTCTGCCAGCGCATTTGAAACAGGGAGCACCTTTCTATTTTATTCTAACAATTCAACAGATTAGAAATTAGAGGCCTTTCTTTTCTTTTCCAGTAGGTGGCGCCAAACACAAGTTTTTGGTTTCTCTTGTCTGAGCTGCCTCAGGTAAGAGACAGAACTTTTCACCCTCCACTTCCTCCATCAGAGGTGTGGCCCCATGTGGTCCTTATCACTGCTTTTGCCTCCAGGGTTGTTGGTGCCTTTGCTGCTGCCAGTGTCACTAGTGTCACCACCTGAAGCACCAGGATGGTGGGTGCTTCCTCTGCATTTGGGATCTTATGAGTTGCAGGCTCTGTGGCTCTCAGCGGAGGGAGAGGGTGGGGAGGGGAGCCAAGGTCATGAAGGCACCTCTGCTGTGTCTGGTGTTAGGTTCCTGGGCTCTGCCACTGCCACTGGGGTGTAGGGCGCTGGAGTCATGGGTGCTTCCACAGCTGGAGGGACAGGGGCCGAGGCCCCACTGTCACTGCTGCCCAGTTACCTGTGGCCATGAGTGCCACTGTGGCCAAGAGGCTGGAGTGGTGTGCACTGCCTCTCCTGCTGCTGCTGGGTTCTCTGGGGCTTTGGGCTCAACTGCCACAGCCAGAGGGCCAGGACTGTAGGCACTGCCTCTGTTATTCCCCCAGTTCTACCTCCTCTATGTGTTCCAGCCCACCCACCTTTAGTTGTACAGATGTGTGGAATTCTCTGGCATCCTGGTATGTTGAACAGAGGCACCTAGTTGAGTTGTGGATGTTTTACTGGTTGCAGATTGAAGGGGAAAGACAAAGACAGTATCTTCCTCTACCATGTTGCTCTCCAAAGGGTAGCTATTTCTTCCTGGGCAAATTTTCATCTGTCCCTGGCACTTAATATCAAGCCTCTTTCTAAATTGGAGAATGGGTGTGGTGGATTGTAATGTGTCACCTTGGCTAGGTTAAGCTACTTTTCCCAAAATTCTCTTCCCTGTGTATTTCCAGTTAGTATGGTTCACAGAGACATTCTTGTGGGACATTGAGGGCAGAAGTAAAGCAATAGCCATTTTGCAGTTCACACACATTGTTATTTATTTGCTGGCTCACCTTGCTGGTGTGAGGCATCAGCCAGGCCTACAACTGCCCTATCTTCCTTTGGATCCTCCTACAGAATCTCTGGCTTTTGGACCAGGTGTGTGTGTTTAGTTCTGTGATGAAGGGTCCCAGCTTCTCCAGGACATCTGTACCATCAAGGTCAGAGGCAACAAGGACTGACATGGTTTTATTGTGGGCTCCATCCTGTGTTTGCTCTCTTCCACTTTACATCCAGGCTCTCTTTCCAACTGCCTGCCTACTGACTATATATATCTCCTAGTTAGGGTTGATAGATTTAGCAAATAAAAATACAAGTTGCTCAATGAAATGTGAATTTCAGATAAACAACAAATAATTTTTTAGTATATCATTATTTGAAATTAAAATTTGTGTGTCCTGTTTTTGGTTTTTCTTTGCTAATTCTGGCAACCCTAAGGGTGGGAGAGAAAGTGACTAGAGAAAGATAAGATTGCTGCGCAGAACCCACTTGAGTGTACATACATTCAACTGAGTGCTTTTCCCTAGCAGGGCTCATCTGCCCAGGTATAAGTTAAGGCCAAGGCTGATAACTGAGTTCCTCCAAAGTTGGAATTTTACCAAGTGGATCTTGGTAAGAAGCACAAGAGAGTTTAGGGAAGTAGTCTGCAAATTTGAGTTTCCAAGAGCATCACTTAGAGGACTTGTTAGAACACAGATTGCAGGGCCCTACCCCTAGAGTTTTGTTTTGTTTTTTAAATTAATTTATTAATTAATTTATTTTTGGCTGCGCTGGGTCTTTTTTTACTGCTCACGGGCTTTCTCTAGTTGCGCTGAGCAGGGGCTACTCTTTGTGGCGGTGCGCGGACTTCTCATTGTGGTGGCTTCTCTTGTTGCAGAGCATGGGCTCTAGGCACGCAGGCTTCAGTAGTTGTGGCTCATGGACTCTAGAGTGCAGGCTCAGTAGTTGTGGTGCACGGGCTTAGTTGCACTGCAGCATGTGGGATCTTCCCGGACCAGGGCTCAAACCCGTGTCCCCTACATTGGCAGGCCTGAAAGCCTGGAATCCTAACCACTGCACCACCAGGGAAGCCCCACCCCTAGAGTTTTTGATTCAGTAGATCTAGAATGGGGCCCAAGAATCTGCATTTCTATGGGAATTCCCTGGTGGTCCAGTGGTTAGGATTCCAGGCTTTCACTGCCCGGGGGCCAAGTTTGATCCCTAGTCGGGGAACTATGATCCCCAAGCTGTGAGGCGTGGCCAAAAAAAAAAAAAAAAAAGAATTGCATTTCTGATGAATGCAGCTGGTCCAGGGGACAACACTTTGAGATCCACTGCAGTAGACTGAAATGGGAGACCATGAGATCTAATGTAGATAAGGGGAGGGAGTAAGGATGGAGGAGGCTGAGGGGGCACAGAGGGTACAAGAAAGTTTGTATTCCTTGTCTTCACAGTGAGCAGAAGACTGTGATGGCTCCCTCCAAATGGTTAGCTGTTCTACTTCCTTCTAGCTTTTCTTTCCTCGAATTTTGGACTGTGTACTGTTCCTGTCTTTCCTCTAATGCTGGCATCTGCCTCCTTTTAACCAGGGAATTTTTGAAAACTCTGGTGTCCAGTCTGATCTATGGGAAGCTGGGCATGAAAACAAATGCACTGATGGAGGCAACACTGCCAGAGAGGTGCAGAAGTGAAGGGAAAAAGACTGTGACTGGTAAAAACTGTTCCAGGGAAAGCATCCAAATTAACTAGTTTTTCTTTCTTCTGAGAAGGTTAGGAATTGGGAAAATCCAAAGAAGGAAAGCTGGGTGAAATGAGGAAAGTAGCTAAGATTTTGTTTCCAGGTGAAGCTCTTCAGGAGCCAAAATATTCCCCACAGGAATCTTCACTACCAAGTCCTTTCTAAATCCTTAGCTATGTCACAGAATAACACATTTTATCCAACTCTTCAAGGAATATGGCCTAAAATGAAAAGGATCTAGATTTTACTAAGTATATACATATATGTAACATGCTGGACTTACAATTTCCAAAATTTACAAATAGCTCATACAATGCAACAACAACAACAAAATAACCCAATCAAAAAATGGGCAGAAGACCCAACTAGACATTTCTCCAAAGAAGATATACAGATGGCCAACAGGCACATGAAAAGATGCTCAATACTGCTAATTATTAGAGAAATGCAAATCAAAACTACAATGAGGTATCATCTCACACCGGTCAGAATGGCCATCATCAAAAAATCTAGAAACAATAAATGCTGGAGAGGGTGTGGAGAAAAGGGAACACTCTTGCACTGTTGGTGGGAATGTAAATTGATACAGCCACTATGGAGAACAGTATGGAGGTTCCTTAAAAAACTAAAAATAGAACTACCATATGACCCAGCAATCCCACTACTGGGCATATACCCTGAGAAAACCATAATTCAGAAAGAGTCATGTACCAAAATATTCATTGCAGCTCTGTTTACAATAGCCAGGACATGGAAGCAACCTAGGTGTCCATCATCGGATGAATGGATAAAGAAGATGTGGCACATATATACAATGGAATATTACTCAGCCATAAAAAGAAATGAAATGGAGGTGTTTGTAATGAGGTGGATGGAGTTAGAGTCTGTCATACAGAGTGAAGTAAGTCAGAAAGAGAAAAACAAATACAGTATGCTAACACATATATATGGAATCTAAGGGAAAAAAAAAAAAAAAAAAAAAAAAGAGGTCATGAAGAACCTAGTGGCAAGATGGGAATAAAGACACAGACCTACTAGAGAATGGACTTGAGGATATGGGGAGGGGGAGGGGTGAGATGTGACAGGGTGAGAGAGTGTCATGGACATATATACACTACCAAATGTAAAATAGATAACTAGTGGGAAGCAGCCGCATAGCACAGGGAGATCAGCTCGGTGCTTTGTGACCACCTAGAGGGGTGGGATAGGGAGGGTGGGAGGGAGGGAGATGCAAGAGGGAAGAGATATGGCAACATATGTATATGTGTAACTGATTCACTTTGTTGTAAAGCAGAAGCTAGCACACCATTGTAAAGCAATTATACTTCAATAAAGATGTTTAAAAAAAAAAAAAAAAAAAAAAAATGGGCAGAAGACCCAACTAGACATTTCTCCAAAGAAGATATACAGATGGCCAACAGGCACATGAAAAGATGCTCAATACTGCTAATTATTAGAGAAATGCAAATCAAAACTACAATGAGACATTCACAGAAAGATAGACAAAATGAAAAGGCAGAAGACTTTGTACCAGATGAAGGAACAAGATAAAACCCCAGAAAAACAACTAAATGAAGTGGAGATAGGCAACCTTCCAGAAAAAGAATTCAGAATAATGATAGTGAAGATGATCCAGGACCTTGGAAAAAGAATGGAGGCAAAGATCGAGAAGATGCAGGAAATGTTTAACAAAGACCTAGAAGAATTAAAGAACAAACAAACAGAGATGAACAATACAATAACTGAAATGAAAAATACACTAGAAGTAATCAACAGCAGAATAACTGAGGCAGAAGAACGGATAAGTGACCTGGAAGACAGAATGGTGGAATTCACTGCCGTGGAACGGAATAAAGAAAAAAGAATGAAAAGAAATGAAGACAGCCTAACGGACCTCTGGGACAACATTAAACCCAACAACATTCGCATTATAGGGGTCCCAGAAGGAGAAGAGAGAGAGAAAGGACTCGAGAAAATATCTGAAGAGATTATAGTCAAAAACTTCCCTAACATGGGAAAGGAAATAGCCACCCAAGTCCAGGAAGTGCAGAGAGTCCCAGGCAGGATAAACCCAAGGAGAAACACGCTGAGACACAAAGTAATCAAACTGACAAAAATTAAAGACAAAGAAAAATTATTGAAAGCAGCAAGGGAAAAATGACAAATAACATACAAGGGAACTCCCATAAGGTTAACAGCTGATTTCTCAGCAGAAACTCTACAAGCCAGAAGGGAGTGGCATGATATATTTAAAGTGATGAAAGGGAAGAACCTATAACCAAGATAATGCTACCTGGCAAGGATCTCATTCAGATTCGACAGAGAAATCAAAAGCTTTACAGACAAGCAAAAGCTAAGAGAATTGAGCACCACCAAACCAGCTCTACAACAAATGATAAAGGAACTTTTCTAAGTGGGAAACACAAGAAAAGAAAAGGTCCTACCAAAAACAAACCCATAACAATGAAGAAAATGGTAATAGGAACATAAATATCGATAATTACCTTACACATGAATGGATTAAAGGCTCCAACCAAAAGACACAGGCTCGCTGAATGGATACAGAAACAAGACCCATATATATGCTGTCTACAAGAGACCCACTTCAGACCTAGGGACACATACAGACTGAAAGTGAGGGGATGGAAAAAGATATACCATGCAAATGGAAATCAAAAGAAAGCTGGAGTAGCAATACTCATATCAGATAAAATAGACTTTAAAATAAAGAATGTTACAAGAGACAAGGAAGGACACTACATAATGATCAAGGGATCAATCCAAGAAGAAGATATAACAATTATAAATATATATGCACCCGACATAGGAGCATTTCAATACATAAGGCAACTGCTAACAGCTATAAAAGAGGAAATCGACAGTAACACAATAATAGTGGGGGACATTAACACTTCACTTACACCAATGGACAGATCATGCACACAGAAAATTAATAAGGAAACACAAGCTTTAAATGACCCAATAGACCAGAGAGATTTAATTGATATTTATAGGACATTCCATCCAAAAACAGCAGATTACACTTTCTTCTCAAGTGCACATGGAACATTCTCCAGGACAGATCACACCCTGGGTCACAAATCAAGCCTCGGTAAATTTAAGAAAACTGAAATCATATCAAGCATCTTTTCCGACCACAACGCTATGAGATTAGAAATCAATTACAGGGAAAAAACCATAAAAAACACAAACACATGGAGGCTAAACAATACGTTACTAAATAACAGAGATCACTGAAGAAATCAAAGAGGAAATCAAAAAATACCTAGAGACAAATGACAATGAAAACACGACGATCCAAAACCTATGGGATGCAGCAAAAGCAGTTCTAAGAGGGAAGTTTATAGCAATACTAGTCTACCTCAAGAAACAAGAAAAATCTGAAATAAATAATCTAAACTTACACCTAAAGGAACTAGAGAAAGAAGAACAAACAAAACCCAAAGTTAGTAGAAGGAAAGAAATCATAAAGTTCAGAGCAGAAATAAATGAAATAGAAACAAGGAAAACAATAGCAAAGATCAATAAAACAAAAAGCTAGTTCTTTGAGAAGATAAACAGAATTGATAAACCTTTTTTTTTAATAGTTATAAACTATTCTAGTTTGTGAATATGCCTAATTTGTATAAGCAGTCCTCCACCAAAAGCTTCATTTTTTTTTTTTCTTTTTAAATTATTTATTTATTTATGGCTGTGTTGGGTCTTCGTTTCTGTGCGAGGGCTTTCTCCAGTTGCGGCAAGTGGGGGCCACTCTTCATCGCGGGGCACGGGCCTCTCACTATCGTGGCCTCTCTTGTTACGGAGCACAGGCTCCAGACACGCAGGCTCAGCAATTGTGGCTCACGGGCCTAGTTGCTCCGCGGCATGTGGGATCCTCCAAGACCAGGGCTCGAACCCATGTCCCCTGCATTGGCAGGGAGATTCTCAACCACTGCGCCACCAGGGAAGCCCCAAAATTGATAAACCTTTAGCCAGACTCATCAAGAAAAAGAGGGAGAGGACTCAAATCAATAAAATTAGAAATGAAAAAGGAGAAGTTACAACAGACACCACAGAAATACAAAGCATCACAAGAGACTACTACAAGCAACTCTGCCAATAAAATGGACAACCGGGAAGAAATGGACAAATTCTTAGAAAGGTATAACCTTCCAAGACTGAGCCAGGAAGAAATAGAAAATATGAACAGACCAATCACAAGGAATGAAATTGAAACTGTGATTAAAAATCTTCCAACAAACAAAAGTACAGGACCAGATGGCTTCACAGGTGAATTCTATCATTTAGAGAAGAGCTAATACCCATCCTTCTCAAACTCTTCCCAAAAAATTGCAGAGGAAGGACCACTCCCAAACTCATTCTATGAGGCCACCATCACTCTGATACCAAAATCAGACAAAGATACTACAAAAAAAGAAAATTACAGACCCATATCACTGATGAATATAGATGCAAAGAACCTCAACAAAATACTACCAAACAGAATCCACCAACACATTAAAAGGATCATACACCATGACCAAGTGGGATTTATCCCAGGGATGCAAGGATTCTTCAATATACACAAATCAATCAATGTGATACACCATTTTAATAAACTGAAGAATAAAAACATATGATCATCTCAAGAGATGCAGAAAAAGCTTCTGACAAAATTCAACACCCATTTATGATAAAAAACTCTCCAGAAAATGGGCATAGAGGGAAGCTACCTCAACATAATAAAGGCCATATACGACAAACCCACAGCAAACATCATTCTCAATGGTGAAAAACAAAGTATTTCCTCTAAGAGCAGGAACAAGACAAGGATGGCCACTCTCACCGCTATTATTCAACATAGTTTTGGAAGTCCTAGCCATGGCAATCAGAGAAGAAAAAGAAATAAAAGGAATACAAATTGGAAAAGAAGAAGTAAAACTGTCACTGTTTGCAGATGACATGATACTATACATAGAGAATCCTAAAGATGCCACCAGAAGACTACCAGAGCTAATCAATGAATTTGGTAAAGTAGCAGGATACAAGATTAGTGCACAGAAATCTCTTGCATTCCTATACACTAACAACGAAAGATCAGAAAGAGAAAGTAAGGAAACAATCCCATTCACCACTGCAACAAAAAGAATAAAATACCCAGGAATAAACCTACCTAAGGAGACAAAAGACCTGTATTCAGAAAACTATAAGACACTGATGAAAGAAATTAAAGATGACACAAACAGATGGACAGATATACCATGTTCTTGGATTGGAAGAATCAATATTGTGAAAATGACTCTACTACCCAAAGCAATCTACAGATTCAATGCAATCCCTATCAAATTTCCAGTAGCATTTCTTACAGAACTAGAACAAAAAATCTTAAAATTTGTATGGAGACACAAAAGACCCCGAATAGCCAAAGCAGTCTTGAGGGAAAAAAACGGAGCTGGAGGAATCCAGCTCCCTGACTTCAGACTATACTACAAAGCTACAGTAATCAAGACAATATGGTGCTGGCACAAAAACAGAAATATAGATCAATGGAACAGGATAGAAAGCTCAGAGATAAACCCACGCACCTATGGTCAACTAATCTATGACAAAGGAGGCAAGGATAATACAATGGAGAAAAGACAGTCTCTTCAATAAATGGTGATGGGAAAACTGGACAGCTACATGTAAAAGAATGAAATGAGAACACTCCCTAACACCATACACAAAAATAAACTCAAAATGGATTAGAGACCTAAATGTAAGACTGGACACTATAAAACTCTTAGAGGAAAGCATAGGAAGAACACTCTTTGACATAAATCACAGCAATATCTTTTTTGATCCACCTCCTAGAGTAATGGAAATCAAAACAAAAATAAACAAATGGGACCTAATGAAACTTAAAAGCTTTTGCAAAGCGAAGGAAACTACAAACAAGACGAAAAGACAACCCTCAGAATGGGAGAAAGTATTTGCAAATGAATCAATGGACAAAGGATTAATCTCCAAAATATATAAACAGCCCATGCAGCTCAATATTAAAAAAACAAACAACCCAATCCAAAAATGGGCATAAGACCTAAATAGACATTTCTCCAAAGAAGACATACAGATGGCCAAGAAGCACACGAAAAGCTGCTCAACATCACTAATTATTAGAGAAATGCAAATCAAAACTACAATGAGGTATCACCTCACACCAGTCAGGATGGGCATCATCAGAAAATCTACAGGCAACAAATGCTCAAGAGGGTGTGGAGAAAAGGGAACTCTCTTGCACTGTTGGTGGGAATGCAAATTGATACAGCCACTGTGGAGAACAGTATGGAGGTTTCTTAAAAAACTAAAAATAGAATTACCATATGACCCAGCAATCCCACTACTGGGCATATACCCTGAGAAAACCATAATTCAAAAAGACACATGCACCCCAGTGTTCATTGCAGCACTATTTGCAATAGCCAGGTCATGGAAGCAACCTAAATGCCCATCGACAGACGAATGGATAAAGAAGATGTGGCACATATATACAATGGAATATTACTCAGCCATAAAAAGGAACTAAATTGGGTCATTTGTAGAGACGTGGATGGATCTAGAGACTGTCATACAGAGTGAAGTAAGTCAGAAAGAGAAAAACAAATATCGTATATTAACGCATATATGTGGAACCTAGAAAAATGGTAGAGATGAACCAGTTTGCAGAGCAGAAATAGAGACACAGATGTAGAGAACAAACGTATGGACACCAAGAGGGGAAAGTGGCAGGTGGGGGGCTGGTGGTGGGATGATTTGGGAGATTGGGATTGACATGTATACACTAATATGTATAAAATGGACAACTAATAAGAAACTGCTGTATAAAAAATAAATAAAAATTTAAAAAAATTTTTAAAAAGAATGTCTCTGTGTATAACTGAGTCACTTTGCTGTACAGTAGAGACTGGCACAACACTGTAAATCAACTACACTTCAATAAAAAAAGGTAATAATAAAATATGGAAACAGAATGCAGTGCTAAAACTGGCCTGAAGTCTTACAAAAAGTAATCAGACAAAAAGGCTGAGCATGGGGCAGAGAATACTCTTCTATATTAAAAGAGAATAAAAAGACCTAGCAACCAAACATGTGAACCTTGCCTCTGAACTGAAATAAAAATGCTGTAAAGACATTCTTGAGACCAGTAGGGATGACACAACTGAATGGCTGTTTATTTCCTTGGATGTGATGTGGTGCTGTAATGGTGTAGAGTGGGGTCTCTCAGCCTCAACACTTTGGAGACAGATAATTCTCTCTTCTGGGACTTTAGCAGCATTTCTGGCCCCTGCCCAGTAGGTGTCAGGAGCACCGCACCTGTTCAGGTGCAACAAGCTGAAAAGTCTGAGACGGTTTAGAATTAGGAATGAAGGGTTGCATCACATCTTGAATTTACTAAAGAAACACCTTCAAATGGTTAAATGGTGAATTTTATGTTACGTGTATTTTTTCTCAATAAAAAATGTAATTTAAGAAAAACAGAAAACTACAATGAGATACCATTTCACACTGGTCAGAATGGCCATCATTAAAAAGTCTACAAATAACAAATGCTGGAGAGGGTGTGGAGAAAAGGGAACGCTCCTACACTGTTAGTGGGAATGTAAATTGGTGCAGCCACTATGGAAAACAATATGGAGGTTCCTCAGAAAACTAAAAATAGAGTTGCCACGTTATTCAGCAATCCCACTCCTGGGCATACACCCGGAGAAAACTATAATTTGAAAAGATACATGCACCCCAATGTTCATTGCAGCACTGTTTACAGTAGCCAAGACACGGAAGCAACCTAAATGTCCATCGATGGAGGAATGGATAAATAAGATGTGGTATATATATACAATGAAATATTACTCAACCCTAAAAAAAGAACAAAATAATGCCACTTGCAGCAACATGGATGGGCCTAGAGATTATCATACTAAGTGAAGTAAGTCAGACAGAGAAAGACAAATATATCACTTATATGTGGAATCTAATAAAAAAATGATACAAATGAACTTATTTACAAAACAGAAACAGACTCACAGCTCTCGAAATCAAACTTATGGTTACCAAAGGGGAAACATGGGGGGAAGTGATAAATTAGGAAATTGGGATTAACATATACACACTACTATATATAAAATAGATAACTAACAAGGACCTACTGTATGGCACAGGGAACTCTACTCAATATTCTGGAATAACCTATATGGGAAAAGAATCTGAAAAAGAATGAATGGATATATATGACTGATTCACTTTGCTGTACACCTGAAACTAACACAACATTGTAAATCAACTATAACCCAATAAAAATTAAAAAAAAAATAAAGGATTAGAGAAAAAGTGATAGTAATTGAAGACAAGCTTCTACATAACTGACATTCCTAAATAGTAAAACTGAAAAGAGTAAATTAAGGTAAAATTCGAAAAAATTATTTGAAATTTTTAGACTTGGATCTATGGATTGAAAAGGTACACACTGTCTTCCAGGAAAAACAGACCCAGAACAGTCGTCACCAAAATATATCTGTTTACAGAAGCTTAAACCTTTAATACATTCATCCCTCAGTAATCGCAGGAGGATTGGTTCCAGGATCCCCTGCAGATACCACAATCTGTGGAGGCTCAAGTCCTTTATATAAAATGGCAGAATACAGTAGGCCGTCTGCATCTGCAGTTCCGTATCCGCAATTCAACCAACTGGGGATAGAATTTACGCAAATATGGAGGGCCAGGGCCAACTGTGCTCTTCAGATCTCAGACCCTATTCACCTCAGACAATGGTGACTTCCCTCCCTTTCAGGACTGGGAACTCAGCGACAGCCACCAAACCTAACAAACGTGCTCCCGCTTCCCTCCATGTCCTACTCACAGTGGAAGGTGCGGTGCATTCCTCGTGCTCTGCTCCCACCTTCTAACCTCTCAGAGCCTGACTTGATTGGGCATCTGTCTTTTATCTTAAGCCTTTGCTCTCTCCACTCTTTCTTATCAGCATGCTATATGTATTATCCCATCAATTTCAAGTCTAAACTTTACCGTAAATAATCGCTTAATTGTCCCCCTCCTTCACTGACTCCAGGACAAAGACCATGTCTGTCTGTTTCTTGTGTTCCTATGGCCCAGCAGAGTGCCTGCCACAGTTGGTGCTAAATACACGTTGAATATAGTTAAGTACGCAACAAATACTTCTTCAATGTTCAGTCACTAGATTCAGTATCTCCACTGTGCTAAGTGTCAGAAGGCACTCTCAAGTGCACTTACACCCTGGAGGCAAGTACAAAAGGCAGCCCCTCCCCATCCAGCACTACAAGGTCTGGTCATTCTGCACGCACACTCTTGCTCCCCTGGCCCTTTCTGTTTCCCTCGTCTTTGACTCATTTCTTAGTACCCAATTCTTAGGCCTTCATTCTCCCTTGTATTTAGACTTACCTTCACTATCTGTTCCTTCCTCTGGGCACTAATAAGTTCTGGATCTATGCTTTTGGCTTACTTTTAGCAGCTGAATGCCACACCCGGACCGGTGCCTGCCCTCCCTGGAGCTGACCTGCTGCGGTTCCTCAGCTCAATAGACTCCAGTCTGCTCATTTTCACCACCATGCTCCTGGGTCATAGTGCACGGCAGCCACACCAGGCATTGTCATTCCCAACCTGGAACTGAATGGTGGTATGAAAATTATAAAACAGCAGGAGCGAACTGTAGGGGGAGGGGAGTTTCTGCCAAATTAATAAATTAGTGAGAACTGCTGGCTCCCTCCCTCCAAATCAATCCTTGAGAAATGATGGAGGGGTAAGACCCCCTCACCACCACCCCCAGTTAATAATACCATCAAATAAATATGCATATATACTTCAGAAAACTGGGCTGTTTTGAAATGGTAATGGGGAGACAGGAGGAGGAATGGTCAGAGCCTGGGGTGGAGGGCAGCTGTGAGAGGATAAGTTAGAAAAAAAAAGGAGGAAAAAACCCCATCTGAGGAGATCCAGCATGGGGCACACTGCTGGTGCTGGGGTTCTGGGGCAAAATCCCAGAGTGGCAAAGCCACAGACTCACCTCAATCAGGCTGAGGACTGATTTGCCTCAGATATTTCCCTTCTTCACTTTTCTCTTCATCACAATGATGCTTATCCCTAAAGATTATTTAACACCTATATAGCACTTACGGGCTCCCTCTTTACTCCTCTGTCAAACCTATCGTAAGAAATGCAGATTTTACACATTTTATTTACTTAGTAACAAGCATAAAGCTTTACAACTAACCAAATCATTTTAGAACAGTGGCATAACCTGTTTTATCTGACCTCTGTTAAGATTCAAGGCTCTGGGGCTGGTCTGGCAAGCTGTGCTGAGGCACGCGACATTTGCTCTATTCTTTGTAGCTTCCTCGCTTCCATTAAATTTTCAGACCCTCAACCAAATATATCAAAGTCTTCACTATATAAACACTAATGAGCACCCATGTGTGTAAGCACATGTGAAATCTCTTTCAATCAACCTGTAGCCTTCTTAAAATGTCATTAGGAGACCTAATGGGGTGGGGTGAGGGGGAAGCCAGGAGATGTTCAGATATTGTGATTTGAATATTTTCAAATGAGACAATGTCAGAAAGTTGAGTTACTGTTTCTGTTGAAATTGAAAAAATTGTTAGTGGCACTGAGTGTTAAAATGGCATCGAATCTAAGATATACTAATGTCTATAGGCAGAAAAAAACATTTCTATACATATAAAATGAGAATGGGGACTTCCCTGGTGGCACAGTGGTTAAGAATCTGCCTACCAATGCAGGGGACACAGGTTCGAGCCCTGGTCCGGGAAGATCCCACATGCCGCAGAGCAACTAAACCCATGCACCACAACTACTGAGCCTGCGCTCTAGAACTCGCGAGCCACAACTATTGAGCCCACGTGCCACAACTACTGAAGCCCACGCACCTAGAGCCCGTGCTCCGCAACAAGAGAAGCCACCACAATAAGAAGCCCATGCACCACAACAAAGAGTAGCCCCCACTCGCCACAACTAGAGAAAGACCATGCACAGCAACGAAAACCCAACACAGCCTAAAATAAATAAATAAATTTATTAAAATAAAAAAAAAAATGAGAATGGTATTGGTCATCTACCAGAACATCAGATGGTGTATTTGGACTTCTATCTCCAAATATGTCCAGTTTATTTCAAACATTAAAGAACAAACTTCTGGCGGCACACTAACAAGCTGATTTAAATAAACCGCTCCATTTCAACGTACCTACCAGAGAGTTGTTGACAAAAGACTCGTTTCTGTATTGATGCCTATTAAATAAGATATATTCTATGAACATACCAAAAGGTAGTATAAACAGGTAATGTATGAGACATAGACACTTTGTCTTCAGTATACCGTACAAATAATATTGAATTTATTCAACTACTTGAAGTAATCTATTGTACATAGTTTTAGCTACTTACATGAAATATTTAAAATGTTAAAAAATCTAAATATTATCATTAAAATTTCCCACAAAGATCTCAGCTCAGCAAGTAGGTCACAGAGGTTGTGTTCAGTCCATTTCACAGTGCTTGGCTCCAGGCCACAGGGCAGGATGGCTCTGAGTGCACATGGTGAAGGCATGCCCCAGGTACGTTCTCTCAAACTACAGTCAGTTTATGAGGAAGAATCACGCCCCACACTCCACAGCCACAATTTACTTGCCGCTACCAAATGGAGTGTGGTACTTGAATGCGCAGAGCGGTCCTGCAGTGAGACTCCTGGCCCACAGCACAGAACAAATGGGACAGGAATAACCTCCAGCCAGAGACGGCTGCCCTGAATTGTTTTAGTCGGCCGTCTTTCCTGCTTAGCTATTTGAGGAGGGTTATTCCCGGTAGCTTTACATAAGACCTGTCCCTATTCTTTAAGTAGGACAATTTTACTCCAGTTCAAGTAAAAATTGAATTATGCTTCATCATAAACACCTCATCGTCCCCATATAGAGTGCATGGCTGTGTTTGTATTCCTCATCCAGGTTTAAAAAAATTGATAGTGTTAATTAAGTAAAGACAAGATGCAGATTAGTTTCCATTTTTATTAAAGCTGTGTTTTTTCTAAGTAATATATTACACTTAAAGTTAAATACCATAAATAAAGATCAGTTCTTAAATCTATTTTATTTATTAAAAATGTAAACAAAAAGAAAATAATTCACCACTCCCTCCCCAACCCTGACTAAATGTATCAAAAAAAAAAAAAGTTCATCCTTTCAGGTAAGTTCTTTCTTCAGAACGAGTAGCACAGACTTTATTAAAATATGTTAGTCCTCTTGGGCTGCAGGGACATGGCACGGATGACTGGTGCCAACTGTGAAACAGATCTGTGGGGCTGTGACTGAAGTCCACCTCCTCCTGCCAGGACTACTCAAATGCCCTCAGAAACGGGCTCTTCTCTCTCCATTCAGTGTCCAAGGACAAGGACAGCGCTAAGGCACTGAGCACAGGACACTGCGATGAACATGGTGTGTAAGCTGGCATACTCCAGGAGGTGGGTCAGAGCCAGCAGTGACCTAGCAATTCTGCATGAATTAGTCATGCAGAATATTAGACTATTCTGAATATTCATGAATATTAGTCACAGAATATTAGAGCTGGAAAGATTCTGAGAAAGCATCTAGTCATTTTACAGATGGTCTCAATCAGTGAGTCTTCTAATATTGAAGAGAATATTGATAAAATTTTATGGAATACTCTGGTATACTTATTTATGTATCTTCCTAAAACTATTTAAACTTCATTAATTTATGTTTCACTTTCAAATATTGATAAACTCTAAACCAACATATTAGGCTGAAACTAATTTTAAGCATAATTTATAACATTTTTAGAATGCCTAGTTGATCTTAACAAAAATAAGCATCCTTAAGAAGTAAGTAAGGGAAAAGGATGTTTTTCAGGAGAATACAGAGGGATCTACATTAAGACTACCTAACTGCCTTCCAGTTTCTTTAAAGCTATCAGCTCAAGTCTAGCGACATGGCTTTTGCTTCCTTCCTGTAAATTCTGTTCTTGAAAACCTGAGAGACAAATTCACTTGTTAATTTTGACATTGGGACCTTAATACTATCAAAATGAACCTAAGTCTGAACTGAAAACTGAGGTAGTCAGTTTTTATAAGCACTTGACCCTTTTGAGTCAGAAAGGGACTTCAGTCTATTATCCTCAAATCAGCTATCTCCATTCCCCTTCCCTGCCCCACCTCACTCCCACCATGGCTGCAGTCTGCATGGTCTCTTTCTCAGTGAACTGGTTTTGTGAACATAAAGGGCATTACCTTCCATAGGATATTGAAATTTAGGTCATCTCAAATTCTTCAGTTCAAAACTGAATTCTAGCCTGCTAATTCTGCATTGAAATTTCAGATTTTAAAAATCCTTCTTTTTAGAATATTATTTTAGAATTTTATCATATTATAAGGGACTAAACCATGCCTCTTAAAATTTCTTACAGGTTCAGTGGCCTTCTAAATCTTCACTGAGTATACTATGCAGAATCAGTGATAAGCAACCACTTTCAAGACTTGCTGAAGAGGAAGGAAGACACCAGCACTGTTAGTTACCCTCAAAAACTCAAGATTTCTTAACATCATACTTTACCAGGTTCTACATTTGTGCAGAGAAAACACTGGGCTACCAGATTCCAAGCTTAACAAATATATATATAGAAAAAATGTCATCTATAATATTTTCTTCAGAAAGTCATTAGTGCAAATATAATTATATCAATAAAAAATAAAGCAAAAATATATTTCAAGTATAAAAAGCACCATGCTCAGAAACAATACTACCTAAATGGCATTACTGCACAACAGTCAAAATATAATTGAACCTATCACTGTGAGTCTCAAATATATTATGAATCCATATTATTTTTGGTGAAATTCTTATACAACTTTGCAGGATGATTCATAATCACATTGGGTATATAAGTTTAGATTTTTATAACTTTCTTTAAAAATATACTCTACATTTTTCTCTGACTTTTCATGATTTAAAGTATGCAGAATGTAGGCAGAAACACCACTGGTATTAGATTTTCTTCAGCTGAGGCTGGCTATGCTAGAGACCCCCAGCTTTTCACAATGACAAATACTTCCAATTAAAAATTGTAGGCAAATAAGTATTTTAAATGTATGCATTTTTTAAAAAAAGGTGACTTTCCTCTATGCTGGAGTTGCTGTTTGGCTCCAGTGCCAAATAATAAGTTGGAATTACTCTATAGTAATTATGCTGTTTGTTCACTTAGCACAATTTCTTAAACTGAGTGCTCAATAACTGTATGCTGAATTAAAGGGTCAACCAGTGAATGAATGAATGAATGAATGCATGTCCAAGGGCTATGTTTCTAATGCCACAGGACTTCATTAGCTTTAGAGAGAAAAACTGGGCATCATTCATCATTAAAGATTTTCAAATTGGGTTTACTAAGTAGGGTTGGTCAGCTCTAGTAAAAGAGCAGAATTGCTTCTGGGGACCAGAATCTATGGGTGGCAGAAAGAGTGTCAAATACAAGAGGTAAAGGACATTACCTCCTTTTAAAGCAAAGGCAACCTTCTGACTTCTGTGGACTAAGCCATACCCTGTGTGGTAAAGTGGACCCTATTGGATAGGCCCTACACCAAACCTACACTTTCCTATAAACAATTCAGACCACCTTGTTTTGACTTATATCTTTTCTTCTTACACATAAAATAATTTTCAGATAGTCAAATTCTTCTGTAACAATTCCCTAAGCCCACTTGAAAATAACTGCATACCTGTCTACACCAGAATTTCTTTTTATCTTCATTGGTCAAAAAGGAAAGTTCTATTTTTGTTGGATTGCAGTTGTCATAACTATTATCTGAAAAACATACAATTAGGTTTTCTTTTATTTTCATGTCTTCAATGTTTTCACAGGGCAGAGTACTTTTCTCTCTCTGCTTCCCAGTTTTTCAAGTCATTATTAAACTAATGGAGAATACAACTGGAAGCTACTCTCTGAAGATCAATGAGTACAGATACAGCTACCAACACCTAATGGTTCAGCAGGGAACTGCCACACAGCTGGTTAAATCATAAGATATAGCAAAACATAATTTAAAAAAAAAACAATGAGAACAATGATTTAGGTGTACCATATACGGTCATTAAATTCAAAATAGGTATAATAGTGATGTAGAAATCCCAATTCAAGTTATTTTCTGTAAGTCAAAGGACAATTTATACTTTTGAGGACAGGGTCTACAACTTATAACCTTCCAATGATTAGCTGTGCTTTAAATTATTGCAGCAGTGATGAACTTTCCCATTGTTTTAGGTTAATGAAAATGCTGAGGTATGTAATAACTGAAATTTTCACCTATTATCCCATTTTCAAAGGAAAACTTCAAGAAAAGTATTTATCCTGAAAAATAAAGAGACTTGGTGATTTGGAATTCCTCCTCCTTCTCCAAACTTTGAGGCTGTTGGGTTGCTGATGAGCAATGACTGCTGTGAAGCTCTGCTTCAAGATCTGATTGTGGTCAACACTTCCAAGCCAAAGTCAGGAATGCCACTTCTGCCATCTGCATAGTCTGGCACTCGCCCAGATTTTGTGCTTTGTTCAGAGGAACATGACACAAAGGAATGTCTTCAGAATTCACTTTTCCATTCCTAATGCCATACGCACAGAAGAAATCCAGCCAGCAGAGGAAATAGATTGCCTAGCAGAAGCCAAAGGGTAACCACCGGGCTAGAGGAACAGGAACAGAGATCTAGGGTTGAAAACAAAAAATTGACTTTCCACAGACATTTTTGGAAAAAATTATACCAACTAAAATGTTGACAGATGAGTAGAGGTAATTATTAAAAGGTGAAGAAGGACTACCTTGAAGAGTAGAATCAAGAGTGACTTCCTGAAATCCATATATGCAAAGTCTTTTTTTTATATTTATTGAAAAAGAACAAAATATTTATGTAGGAGAAAAGAAGATGTACCTACCATATCAAGGTTCAAAATCAGCACCCAAGAAAAGACAGGGTAGTATCCTGGCAAAGCTAAAGATGCTACACAGGAAAGTAAATGAAATTCTTGGCTATTCTGACATGGGATGCTGGACTCTCTTCTTCTATTCTACCTTGTCCCTTCTAAGTAGGGTGACCGCATAATTTATCATCCCATATCAGGACATTTTGAGATAAGCGTTGAAATAAATTTCTAGTCTCAAGATGGAGCCTCTCCTGCCCATGATGCCACATCAGCAAATTAAAACTTGGATAACTTTCATGTTTGTGTAAATGCTCCACTTGACCAGAACCACAGAATATCCAGTCAGCCAATCTCCAACCGCCGAGCCAATGTGGGCTCTATACTTATTTCTTTGTTCCTTGATCTTTCTAAATAAGGTTAGATACTTAACCCCGGCCCATCAACCCAAGCTGAGTACTTCTTCCTTGTTTCCTGCTTGTAGCCCTTTTCCCTTATTTTACCGTTCTCTGGACTCCTGAGAGTAGAGACTGCCTGTGTGAAATAAAATTTGCTTTGATCAACTAAATTGTTCTCTTTGATAATTTTAACACAAGGGAATGCTATTAGTAATCATACCAGGACAATAGGCACGTGGACTGTCCCAGGCAAAACAGGACATATGTTCCCCAATCTCTAAATATCTACCCATCTATCCATATCACCCCAGGCTTGATTTGGAAACAGCAGAAGATTCTATGAGTTTTTGGCAGTAGGAGTATATTTTAATTTATCTAAGAGTTGTTCTAACAGCTAAAACTATTTCCCCCAAACAATTCTCAGAATGGAGTACATTTTTTAGCAGTCAAGAGACCAGGTCAACCTGACTTTATTTCAGGATGAGTTGTCCTTTCTACTATTTTGACCAATAGAGAACCAACCAAGCTTCAAGTCTGACTTGCTTAAAAGGTAAGAAAAAAAGGACTGGTTTTTCAGCTATAGAATTAATAAAATGATAATGTTAAGGCACTGGAGCTTGTTCTTCTGAGAACTATACAGTGTGGAATAAGTATTTTAAAAAATTATTTCACTGTATGTAATACAGGTAAACCATGGAGAACTTATATTCTTCCCCAATGGAACCAGCTGGCAATCATTAAATGTTAGAAAAATCAATCCTTCTCAAAGTATGGTACCTGGGTCAACAACATCAGCATCACCTGGGAACTTCTCAGGCTCCAACCCAGATCTTCTGAATCAGAAACTCTGGGGGTCAGTCGTAGCAATCTGTGTTTTAACATGATTCTGATGCATGCTAAAGTTTGAAAACTTCTGACCTAGAGCTGCAATGTCCAATATGGCAGCTATTAGCTATATGTGCTATTTAAATTTAAATTAACCAAAATGAGATGAAATATTTAGCTCCTCCATCACACTAGCCACATTTCACATGTTTAATAGTCACATGTGGCTAATGACTATTGTATGGGACAGTACAGATTATAGAACATTTCCATCACCCCAGAAAGGTCTACTGGATAAGTTCTGGCCTACAGCATCAGGTAGAGTGGTCTTGGCTGGAATAAGGAATAGACCCTGGAGTCACTAATAACACAGGCATATATCCCTTTATCTCCCGATTCTCAATTTGGCACAAAGGAAATAGGAGGAGAACTGAACTAACTGTTGTTTATCTACTGTTGGTACTAACACTTAACAAGCTATTAAAATATTAATGGCCGCTCTGGAACATTTGTTGTCCTTCAAAAACACTGTACTTTCTGTGATAGTACTCTTTAAAAAGGAAAGATACAAAGAGCGTGTTTCAAAATGAATCAGAGACGATCAGATCTGGGTTTTGATCTGAACTTCATTAGCTGTGACAGTGAATATATCACTTAATCTCTTTATACCTTAGTTTTCTCATGTGTAAATGATAATTCCTACCTCATTAGGTTTTGTGATGATTAAATACAATGATATAGACATAAAGCACTCAGCAAAGTGTCTAGCATTTAATAAATAGAAACAAAACAACCTCCACAATCTGAAGAGATCAGAAAATTTAGAAACAAATCTTTCATATTCACTAATGGAAACTATGCCTAAAAGGTATCTATTCCTTTTTTTTTTTTCTAAAAGACATCTATTCTTGTAATATTTTATACATTTTTCAAAACTGTGGTAGTGATTCGGAGGTTACAATCCTTTTTTGAGCATGCTTCCTTATAGAACTGGTTAACAGGGGAAGAAATCACAACACAGTACCACAGTATCAGAAGGGTGACTACAAAGAGGGAGCTGGATAAGAAATCAAGTCTAGGGCGCAGGTTGGTGGAGGGGGTGGGGTCATTTGCAATCTCTACTCCCCACCTCCTTTCAACAGATTCACTTGTCTTTGCCATGCTCCAAGGAACTAATCAGTTCACAGCTCCTTGAACTAGTCTGGCTTTCTCCTCATTTCTACACATTTTTTTACTGTACTCCTAAGATCCTTACCCCTGAACCAGCTGGAGTAACTCTCTCTTTAACTCAACTCTAACTATTAATGGCTCAATCAATGCTCATCTCTTGGACATTGGAATGATGATATTTCTTATAGTTAACTCTGAGATTAGGCCTGAGGATGGGAACTCCATCAGAACCACCTATTTGTAGACTAGCAGCCCTTTAATCCTAGCCAAAGCAATTTAACAATAACAATAAAATCAAGTCAATCTATCACTTCATATGAAAGTTAACTAAAAATATTTAACACTACATTTATTATATACCATATCAAAAGGACCTAAGATCTTTTAATTCATTGTGCATTACTATTAAAACTGCAGAAAACTCAGCTGGCTCACAGGAGTTAAGTGAAAAGAGTTAACACAGCAGGCCTGAGATGGCCATCATTTGTAAGTCCTGTTTGCAAGGACGGCCTTTAGCTGGTGTCTGGGAAGTGGTTTCTTCCAGACTTCACCCACTGTCCCCTTTCCCTTTGCTGATTCTGCTTTGTATCTTTTTGCTTTAACAAAGCTTAGCCATAAGTACAACCAGAGGCTGAGTCCTTTGAGTCCTAGAGAGTCATGAAATCTGGGGGTGGTCTTAGGCACCCCTAACACAAGTATTAATCTCCCCAAATTCACCCTCTACTTATAGCCCATGTCTTGATAAAGGCCCCAGAATGTGGGAAAGAACGGGAATTAAATTTTAGAGGTGAAGAAACTTTGAGCTATAAAGTGAACATAGCCCTCTGTTTTCAACCAGACCATGGAGCAAGCAAAGGGCTATACAGTTCCATTTAAAAAATACCTCCAGTTGAGAAAATGAAACATGGCCTACTCCAAAATATCAAACTGTCATAAAATCTCATAGGTCATTTAATTAAAATATCATAGACCATAGGTCAAAGCTTTCATTGAGAGTTCATGAGTTCTGCTTTTAAAACTCTTAGAAATGGGTCATCGGCCTCAGTTTGCACATCTTCATCAACAGGGAATGCACTCTTCTCAAGAGAGTCCCTTCTATTCCTCTCCTGGTTCTAAAGGATTTTACTGGAATCTGTCTCCTTACAACTTTAATTCATTGTTCTCAGTGCTACTCTCTGGAGTCTCACAGAATGAGTAATATATCTCTCAGTGAAAACCACTGTCTTTGCCAGCCTGTCTTTCTATCTCACTGTGTATATTTGCATCTCCCTGCACCTTTCTCTTCTTTGTGGGCATGTCAATCCCTTCTTTGAGCATCTTTTCCAGTGACTTTCCCACTCTTTCACCTCACCTAGTTATAATATAACTAAAATATATTTAATTGCTTTTTGTATTCATGAACAGAATTTTTACTCTTACTTTCAAAATGAATGGCTGAAACATTAACTTTTTGTAACCTTCAATGAATGTTTTTGTGCAAGTCAGAGGTTCTTCACATATAGAAAGTTTCCTCACCCTCACTCTTACTGAAGAGAGGTGTCTAGTCTACCTACCTTCAATTTCTAACCATGGAGGGAAGGCGATCTTCCCATAAAACTGCAATTAGAAGAGAAGACGCGCAACCTGTTTTAGAGCTTCCTTGCAGGGAATTTTCAACATCTTGTAAGAAAAGTCCTTCTCTGTACTCCAACCACAGAGACTACTCACCTAGGGGTAGAGCTCGGGTCAAGTTAGTAGTTGGAGGATCTGTTTCTGGGGGACAGAGCTCACAGAAGTCCCAACATGATGGGCAGAGCAAGTTTCCATCGTGAATCCAGCCGTTCATCTGAATACTGACGGGGAGGACCTGCCCGGCCCGACTACACAAATATGAAGTATCCTGAACCCAAACCTTCAGACCTTGTGGAGAACAAGAAACCTTCAAAAAGTGAAAAAAAAAAAAAAAAAAAATCAGATCAGTAAGATTCTAGTATGTGAGCCTTCTCCCTCAACTGTAGGAAAATATGGCAGAATTTACTAAAAATGCTGGCTATAAAAGACAATTTGGAATGTGGGCATATTTTAATCTCATATAAAGAGGGTTAATTTATTCATGTTCTAAAAGAATTTCACTCTGTGGTAGTAGTTCTTAGACTTTTTGTCTAGAACATTTTAAAAAATCTAATGAAAGCTATGGACACTTCCTGAAAAAACAAGGTAACATACAGCTTTACATACAATTTGGATTCACAGACCCCTGAAGCCAAGTTATCACTAATAACATTTTTGTAGATTCTAGTATCCTCCTATAATTCAGGTTAAATGTCTGTCAAAGAGCCATGAATCACGTCACTTTTTCTACAAGTTGCTAAATTTTGTAACTCAAATTTTTTAAGTTGTTTTAAATTATAAAAATAGGGCTTCCCTGGTGGCACAGTGGTTGAGAATCCGCCTGCCAATGCAGGGGACACGGGTTCGAGCCCTGGTCTGGGAAGATCCCACATGCCGCGGAGCGACTGGGCCCGTGAGCCACAACTACTGAGCCTGCGCGTCTGGAGCCTGTGCTCCGCAACAAGAGAGGCCGCGATAGTGAGAGGCCCGTGCACCGCGATGAAGAGTGGCCTCCACTTGCCACAACTAGAGAAAGCCCTCGCACAGAAGCGAAGACCCAACACAGCCAAAAATTAATTAATTAATTAATTAATTTAAAAAAAAATGTACTTAAAAAAAAAAATTAAAAAAAAAAATAGGGCTTCCCTGGTGGCGCAGTGGTTAAGAATCTGCCTGCCAATGTAGGGGACACAGGTTCGAGTCGTGGTCCGGGAAGATCCCACATGCCGCGGACCAACTAAGCCTGCGTGCCACAACTACTGAGCCTGCGCTCTAGAGCCCACGAGCCACAACTACTGAAGCCCGCGTGCCTAGAGTCCGTGCTCTGCAACAAGAGAAGCCACCACAATGAGAAGCCCATGCACCGCAACGAAGAGTAGCCCCCGCTCTCCGCAACTAGGAAAAGCCCATGCGCAGCAATGAAGACCCAACGCAGCCAAACATAAATAAAATAAATTATAAAAACAATATATGCTCATTGTAAAAAAAAAGCACACTGTATAGAAATGACATAGTAAAAGTTTGTTATTCATTATCCCTATCCCAGATCCTCTGCTCAGAGATGAAAATGGTCATAGTGATTTTATACAACTGGTAACATCTTTAAAGGCAGGATTCATATCTCAAATACAAGGGGTAACTGATGAAATCAATTTTAAAAAACAAACATATTAAAGCTAACTTTAAAAAAATTTATAATGACTGTGTCGTCTTCAAAGTTTTCTTTTTTTTAATAAATTTTATTTATTTATGTATTCATTCATTCATTCTGGCTGCATTGGGTCCTCACTGCTGCGCACGGGCTTTCTCTAGTTGCTGAGAATGGAGGCCACTCCTTATCGCGGTGCACAGGCTTCTCATTGTACTAGCCGCTCCCATTGTGGAACGCGGGCTCCAGGTATGCAGGCCTCAGTAGCTGTGGCATGCAGGCTCAGCAGTTGTGGCTCGTGGGCTCCAGAGCGCAGGCTCAGCAGCTGTGGCACATGGGCTTAGCCACTCCATGGCATGTGGGATCCTCCCAGACCAAGGTTTGAACTCTCATCCCCTGCATTGGCAGGTGGACTCCCAACCACTGTGCCACCATGGAAGCCCTCAAAGTTGTTTTCTAAAAAGACTTAACATTATGCTACTTCACCTTAAATATTTCTGGAACTTCTCTCCTGGAACTATCTTCAAAGAAAGTGCATGGTTCTGAGTATGTTTGATGGTGGCAAATTTTTACTTTGCAAGTAGATGTAATTTTTGGAAATACCCAAAACTTGCCCAGATCCAAGTCTGGTAAAGGCAGTTGACTAAACTGGTTAAGACTAGGTCAACATAGGTATGATGTAAAATACTGAAATTGACTTCTTAGATGGCTATTAAACTATCTCTAAAAGCAATTTAAAAAGGAGTTCCAAAAGTGCTTTTCAACAATGGAGGCATGTTAAAAACAACTCTTTTCATCAATTAAGTTTAAATATAACATTCATTTGGAAATTTAAGTTATAATAAGCTATCAAGAAAATAAACAACAAAGTGTAAACTCTTCTATAAGTCTGTCATTCAATGACCCACACCCAGTAAGCATCACCACAGCTGCAATGCAATGTAATCATTCTTGTAAGTGACAATTGACTGGGTATTGTGCTTGGTGCTGAAAAGGATACCAAAGAAGTCCATGACACAGTGCCTGACCTCTAGCAGCTTTAATTGAGGAGAGAAGGGTAGGATTTACAAATTTCCCCCCAAAATTAACAGTGTCAGACTGTTTTATGATAAAGAGGCAATAAATGATAGGAAAAAGAACAACAAAGATTAGAAAGTTTCATGGAAGAAAGCGTTTATATTCTAAAGATGTGCACAGGGTTTGCACCACAGTGAGGGAGACATGTTGTAAGCTGGTGGGCTGTGTCAGAGTCCAAGTGGGTGAGGAGGGTAACTGCGTAGGGGTGGATGAAGATGGAAAGGATGTGGACAGATCAAATAACAAGCATATTAAACACAAAGAGAACCAGATTTCTCACTGCTTGAAAGAAGAGTTACAAATATGGGAAGGGAGAAAACTAAAATGAATTATTTGGTGTTGAACTGGAATCAAAGATACTGGTACAAACTCATGGTTACATATATGCACATGTACAAGTATATATAAAATTACATACACACATATATTTCCTAGCTCTGTTCACCAAGAAGGCCTGGGGAGCAGCTGTATCCCAAGAGCAATGAACAATACATCTAGCACCCAGACTTTATTTTTTTATCTTTATTTTTTTAATAAATTTATTTATTTATTTTTGGCTGCGTTGGGTCTTTGTTGCTGTGCACAGGCTGTCTCTAGATGTGGCAAGTGGGGGCTACTCTTTGTTGTGATGCGTGGGCTTCTCGTTGAGGTGGCTTCTCTTGTTGCAGAGCACGGGATCTAGGTGTGCGGGCTTCAGTAGTTGTGGCATGCAGGCTCAGTAGTTGTGGCTCGCGGGCTCTAGAGCGCAGGCTCAGTGGTTGTGGCACACGGGCTCAGTTGCTCTGCAGCATGTGGGGTCTTCCTGGACCACGGCTCAAACCCCTGTCCCCTGCATTGGCAGGCGGATTCTTAACCACTGTGCCACCAGGGAAGTCCCTAGCACCCAGACTTTAGTCTCTAAATACCTCACTCCACTAAAAGAAACAAGAGCTCCTTGGAGAAATGATTAATTCCAGGGCTGGGGCAAAGAAAGTGAAGATGAGCCTAGAATATCTTGTGCTAGAAAGCAAGGAAATAGTTAAAAAGATAGGACAGCCAAAAGGACACAGGAACCAACATGAAGGGCTCCCTCCCTTTGGCTAAATCTGGGGCAACTTAAATATCCAAATAAATAATGATAGTAATGGTAATACCCACTGAATAAAATGCAATCTGTGAGTCAATACAGATTTAAATGCATAAATTAATAAAATGAAAGTATGATAAGAAATAAGTTATTGATATAGTACTTTTCCCCCCAAATACTTACTAATTAAAAAGGGAATTAATTAAAAGAGAAAAACAGTAACTTGACAGTGGAGAAGCCTGGTAGATACCAGCAAGTTAACATGACCAGCAAAGGGACAAATCAAGAGTGCACCACCAGGGACTTCCCTGGTGGTCCAGGGGTTAAGAATTGTCTTGCAGTGCAGGGGATGCTGGTTTGATCCCTAGCTGGGGAACTGGGATCCCACATGCGATGGGGCAACTAAGCCCGTGCACCACAACTAGAGAGCCCACATGCCGCAACTAATGAGCCTGCACACCACAACTAGAGAGAAGCCCGCACACTGCAATGAAAGGTCCTGCGTGCCACAACTAAGACCTGACGCAGCCAAAAAAAAAAAAAAAAAAAAAGTATACCACCAAAAAAACACAAGCATCACTTCTGTGATATTACTGCCCAAAACATATTACATGAATTTAATCATGAGGAAACATCAGACAAACCCAAATGGAGACACATCATAGATAAGAACTGGCTTGTAATCTTTAAAAGTGTCAAGGTTATGAAAGTCAAGAAAAGACTGAGGAACTGTTCCAGATTGAAGGAGACCAGAGATGTGACAACTACTCAATATGTGGTATCAGTGCAGATCCTATTACTACAAGGACATTATTGGGACAATCGGCAAAACTTGAACGGGGTCCAAGAATTAGACGTATCAGTGTTATTTCCTGATTTTTTTGGTAGTACTGTGGTCATATAGGAGGATGTCCTTGTTTATAAGGAATACACATTAAAGTATTTAGGGGTGAAGGGGCAGACTGTCAGCAATTTGCACTTAAATGACCCATATTTTTGTACCATTCTTGCAACTTCTCTGTCAAAATAAGTAAAACAAAGAACAACAGAAAACAAAACAGCTAATCCATATGCTAATTGTTTGGAAATCATGCACATTTTCCCATATAAATGGTTTTGAGTATTAAAATAGCAAAATTAACTGACAACACTAGGTACTACAGGGAAGCCAAGTACATTCAGTCTTTGTAGATGGTATTACAAATCTACGTAATCCCTTTGTGGTGGTGGTGGTGGTGTAGAGAAGACATTAAAACAGGCTGGAAAGGTTATCCTCCTATTACAGTTCACACTGTTCCAGCTTTATCCCCTTTATCCTAATAGTCTCACTTATGTGAATTTATTTCAAAAAATTGATTTTAAAAAGGTAAAGCATGTAAATATGCTTACAAAAGCATTTTTATATAGTGAAAAGTGAAAATTAATTCAATATCTCACAGGAAAATGACTTCCCTAATTATGATACTTTAAAATGATGCAATGTTCTACAGCTATGAAGAACAGTAAGTATTATTATTGGGAGAACTTGGAAAAGGTATATTGGTCTGTATAAAAAGTACTAAGTAAAGTCACTGAAACAAAATTATGTATTCTGATTACAACTAGATCGAAACTATGTATTTAAGCAATACATAATCTTTAATAGAATGAATTCATCAGAAAATGGTTGCTGGATTATAGTTGTCAGATTATAGGATTATAGCTGGAAAGTGTTTATTTTTAGTTGTCTTTTTTAAGGTTTCAAAGGTAATTTTACATGAATTGTATGGTGTGTGAATTATACCTCAATAAAGCAGTTACCAAAAAAAAGAGTTAATTTTAAAGAAACTTTAAAAATAATAAGTTAAATTGTCAGCTACATTAGTCCATTTAGCTCTTGTAGGTGAAATACACAACAAATTCTTATGTTTCAGTTTTCAGGATCACACTCTCCTCCCTGATGTCCGTTAGTAGGGTATGGAATATTCATTAGGTTTGATGCTCCTAAGTTACAGAATGCCTGTATCTTAGTAAGTTCTATGGTGATGCAGTCATTTAATATCAGACATGCAAATAATAAATTAAGAAAATAGTAGTTTGCTCTCTTTGGATTTCTAATTTCAAAGGAAAAAAATCTACTATTAATCAGTAGTTGATTTATTAATTCTTAAATCCATGCTTTCTTCAGATTTTACAAAATAAATTATAGTTTTTTTCCATTACAAAGTAGTTTTAAAGAACAAAATTACAGAACTTCCCTGGTGGCGCAGTGGTTAAGAATCCGCCTGCAATGCAGGGGACACGGGTTTGATCCCTGGTCCAGGAAGATCCCACGTGCCGTGGAGCAACTAAGCCTGTGCACCGCAACTACTGAGCCTGTGCTCTAGAGCCCACGAGCCACAACTACTGAGCCTGTGTGCCACAACTACTGAAGCCCACTTTGCAACAAGGAGAAGCCACCACAATAAGAAGCCCACGCGCAGCAGCGAAGACCCAACGCAACCAAAAATAAATAAATTAATTAATTAATTTAAAAAAAAGAACAAAATTACATGTTTCCTAATATTTCCTTAGGATCTATGCCCAGAAGCAAAATTATTATAAAACTTGCTGATATATAGCAACTATATATAATTTTTAAACAGAGAAAGACAATTTCTCTCAAAGAAATGACAATATTTTGACAAAACACAAATATCCAAACTAATATTTACAATAAATAAGTAGTTTTTGTTTTGTTTTTTTTTTTAATTAATTAATTAATTTATGGCTGTTGGGTCTTCGTTTCTGTGCGAGGGCTTTCTCTAGTTGCGGCAAGTGGGGGCCACTCTTCATCGCGGTGCGCGGGCCTCTCATTATCGCAGCCTCTCTTGTTGCGGAGCACAGGCTCCAGACGCGCAGGCTCAGTAATTGTGGCTCGCGGGCCTAGTTGCTCCGCGGCAAGTGGGATCTTCCCAGACCAGGGCTCGAACCCGTGTCCCCTGCATTGGCAGGCAGATTCTCAACCACTGCGCCCACAGGGAAGCCCTAAGTTAAAGTATTAATCAGTAGAAATAAAAGATATAAAATGTATTTGAAAATATAAAAACCATATAATGAGATACAATTATGTAATATTTGGTACAGTTATTAACAATCATATGGTTTACCTGATAGCATCCACTCCCCCAGTCTGGGTAACTCAGCTTCCTTTCACACTTTTCCATGACAAATGCTGATTTCTGAATTAGACAAACTGAATGAGGTCCATACTTTTCAGCACCATAGTTTTTAAAAAGGTCTGAAGCAAACCAGAAAAGTTTTCTTTATTAAAAATTCACTGGCCTCAAAGAATAAGAAATTGAAGTATTCCACTCTTATAATTAAAAGTTGCTTTAAAAATCAAACATGTTTCATGGAAATTTTCAATTGAAAAAAATCAAGAGAGAGGGTTCCAAACTCAAACTGGATTCTCAATAAAGCAATTAGTAGGAGAATTATTATATCAGAAGCAAGAGATAAAATTGGGCCTAAAGCAACTAAGTTAAATATATAGAGGAAATGGCACTAAGAATCACCTTCAATGGTGTCCTAAATAGGAGTCACTTCCCAAGTGACCCATGATAGGATAAGGCCAAGTGATTTATATAATGAAGATTTTTTTGGAGTGCTGCAACTTTTGCAAGACGTTCTTGTATTTTCAACTTATGCCATCTCCTGGAAGTCAATAAATGACAGGTTGAACTAGTCTTAGACTAAGCACAAACCTGCAGAGGTATGGGGCAGACTAAATGACCCCTAACTAGCTAATGGACAAAGGAATAAGTCCTTAAAGCCTAGGAATAAAAAAAAAAAAAAAAAAAAAGCCTAGGAATAATTTTCTCTCTTTACACTTAATACAAGTTTTACCTTTTGAAAGCAGAGTTCAATTAGTCCATTTTGAAATATTATAAAGGTAAAAATTTTATGTCAGTTTTAAAAAATCTTAATTGTATAAGCTAAGAAAGAAAATGTAAAACAATAAAACAGAACTTTATATTTCTTTATTTATGAATATTTCATAATTTCAAAGTCTTCAAAACACATAGTGATCATTGTCAAAAAAAAAGAAAAGGGTCAGGCCAACCCTCAGGCCAAATCCTGAGAAATACCTGTTTTTATAAAGAAATTTTTATTGGAACACAGCTATACTCATTCACTTACATATTATCTGTAACTGCTTTCACACTTAACAGCAGAGCTGAAAAGTTGCAACAGAGACTGCATGACCCATAAAGCCTAAAATATTGACTATCTTGCTTTTTATAATAAATATTTGCCAACTCCAGCTCTAAAACATTAAAATGTGACACTATATCTTTGGCAAACCCGTAATTGACAAATATGTGCATTTCTTTTGCTGTAACATGCAACTGTTGCGTAGTTATGTCATTAGACATTTATTAAGTAGGTAAGTGATGGGAAAAAATGACTGTACAAATCCAGTTACATCTGCCAGGTTTAAGAATAAAAGGAAAAAAATTATGGAAATTTTAATTTTAAATGATTTAGTCTGAAATAAAGTATGGAATGGGGGCAGGGAGGATAGGACCAGGTTAAAAATTTTGATGACCACAGGCAGAAAAACTACTTATTGCTCTTGATTAACAAATCAGATGTGAGAACATTTTGTTTACAAAGGTGGTTAGTATGAGCTATAACTACTATTGCTGATATCCAATTGCCATACTGTTTATTTCCTTGATGACCTGTTCATTTAAATATACTAAATGGGAATAAATAAGATGGCAATACATCTTACTAGCCATGGGACAATAGTATTATTCTGATATCTGGAGAATGACACGTTATGTCTAAACTACATAAAGTGCACACTCCTCAGGAGAGGAAAGAATAGAATACCTAATACGATTTAATAAAAAGAGTTCTACATTGGAGGATCTCCCACTGACATCAATTAAACGTATTACTTAGTAGCTCTTCCCTCATCTGTGAAATTCGATAATATCTTCTCTATATCTCGTCAGGTTTTTAGAAGAACAAAAAGAAATGATAAAAGTGAAATTGTTTTGCAAATGAAAAGTGTCATGCAAATATAAGGTATTACTAAACGGTAGTGTGTGTATACACATGTGCAAGTATATCTAATAGCTAACAATCCTTTCTATGTGTCGTAATTCTAAGCACTTACTGTATTAATTCATTTAATTCTCACAACTCTGTGAGACAGGTATTATCTCTTTTGTACAGAGGAGAAAACTGAGGCGCAGAGAGGTTACTTTGAACAGGTGCATAGCAGTGGAACCACAACATAAACTCAGACAATCTGGCTCCAGGGTCTGTATCCTTAACCACTATTTTGTATTGCTGATATATACTTTTAATATGTATATAACATTTAATTTCACTAAACTACTAACCTGGTTGATTTTCCAATACTCTACAATCTGAGCTGCGCTGATATTCACCACTTAAATGCCAACTGAATTCCTGACTGAAAGGGCAGTAGTCAGCAATTTCTACTGAACCACCGTAATAAGGCAGATCTTCTGCAGGTACTCCACTGAGTTCATCAAAGTACTACAAAGAAAAAAATATTAGGAAGGCAGGAGAGTAAGAAACATTCTATATAATCAAAACAAAGCCCACAGGCAATTTATAGCAACCAATTAATGCTGTATAACACAAAGAAGATATTAATCTATTTTTTTCATACATAGTACAACATAAAGATAGTAATATACTACCTGAGGGGTATTTTGAGGTTGTTGTAGTTTTAGAAATAAGCAAGGTAAGTAAATTAGTCTGTTTTTTATTAGATGACAAATTTGACTAATGTTTTAAAAGGATGAATAGGAAGAGTTTTAAGAGCTGACAAAACACAAAACTAATGCATAGAATTAAGATGTTTTAAATTTAATGTACTTCAAGTGTTTTTAGGAGAATTAATTTATATGTTGTTTTGACAAACTTGAAAAAACCATAAGAAAATGAATGAGATCATATATATAAAATACTTTGAACACCAAAGGAACAAGGTACCAGATAAATTTTAAAGATTTCACATTTTAAATTATATTACTAAGAGTAGAAATATATAGTCGCCATCTTCTGGTGTCTAAAGCACTCAGTGTGGTCATAAACATATGTAGGAAGCTCAAATTTTAGCAGCAATCACTTTAAATTCACTTCTGAGATATCATTTCTGACTAATGGGTCCTTTGTCAATGGCAGGCAGAGCTGAGGCTTTTTTTAGAAATAGCCACTTCAACAAAAAACTTAAAGGTCAAATCAGAGATTCAGACTGGATACATGGGACTGTTTCCTTCACCTTTCAGATCTCATTAGGCAAACTTTTCTAAAGCAGAACTTCCAAGTCTTCTTATTAACTGGACTACAGTACCTTAGTTACTCTATTTTATTTCCTTTTTTACAAAATTTTTTATTTTATAATGGGTGTAGTTGATTAACAATGTTGTGTTTCAACATGTTCAACATGTTCAACATTTCAACATTAACACCTGTGTTTCAGGTGTACAGCAAAGTGATTCAGTTATACATGTATCTATTGTTTTTCAAAGTCTTTTTCCATTTAGGTCATTACAGAGTATTCAGCAGAGTTCCCTGTGATATACAGTAGGTCTTTATTGGTTATCTATTTTAAATATATCAGTGTGTACATGTCAATCCCAAACTCCCAATCTATCCCTCCCCCTCCCCCTTCCCCCCGGTAACCATAAGTTCGTTCTCTAAGTCTGTGAGTCTGTTTCTGTTTTGTAAATAAGTTTAGTTGTATCATTTTTTAAAGATTCCGCATATAAGTGATATATGATATTTGTCTTCTCCGGTTAGTTTCTTTCTTTAAAGAACCTTGTTTTTGATATAAATTAAAGACGAAGACTTTGGAAATAATTAAAAAGAAAATACAAATGATTTATAAAAAATAGATCAAAATAGGGACTTCCCCAGTGGTCCAGTGGTTAAGACTCCACGCTCCCAATGCAGGGGGCTGAGTTCGAACCCTGGTCAGGGAACTAGATCCCACATGCCACAACTAAGACCCGGCGCAGCCAAATAAATAAAAAAATAAATATATATTTTAAAATAGATCAAAATAAATATTCTAAATGTCTCTTACCATTACTACAAGACATTGCTAGATATTAATTAATTGCTATCAATTAACACATTGGTTATAAAGAAATGGAAGAATTCTTCAGTTTTTTCTAACTTACAGAAAACAAATGGGGGCTTATAAATTGAAAAACTTAAGAGAATTCACTCTTCTAATTCAAAATGGAGACTTCTTTTTAAAAGGTTGATTCCTGAAACCGTGCCCCAAACAAGTGTTACCTGGTACTCCTGAGGTAAAGGTTTCGGAAACTTCTGCAAATTACACACTGCAACTGCTCTCTGGTCCTGTCTGCAAGTTAACTGCAATGGATTACTTCTGAGCGTGTTACAGTAAGGGCTCAGCACTTGTCTCCTGTACACAAAGATAAAACACCATGGTATCAAACTCTGAAGAAGATATTATAAGTCTATTCTAGAGTTTGTCTTTTCCATTACAATTTCAATATGTTATAATACCTTAAAACTAATTGCTAAATCAGTTGTAAGTTATAAACCTACTTTTCAAAGCATAAAGGAAATGCTTAATGTAGGTGTGAGGATTAATGCTAGATATATGACTCTCTCACTGTTATTAAATAAGGTCCTATTTATCTCTTCCTCCACTTTTGCCATAAAATGGAGTCCCAAGGTCCCTAACCAGTCTGCCTTCTTCTCTCTACCTTTCAGAGTCTTCTTACGTTTGTTTTATTTATAATGTCTGGGGGTTTTAGTTGTACTTAGAAGGAGGAATAGGAAAGAGTACATCTACATCTTCCCAGAAATGGAAGTGGGACTACTATTTTTATATTATTTTTAGAAAAAGGTTTCCTGGGGGAGTTCCCTGGTGGCCTAGTGGTTAGGATTCTGGGTTTTCACTGCCATGGCCCGGGTTCAATCCCTGGTCGGGGAACTGAGATCCTGCAAGCTGCACATGGCACCGTGAAAAAAAAAAAAAATTCCCCAGGTGATTGTGATGCATTCAGACTAAGGAACTATGCTGGGGAATAATATGATGTTGTATCCCGCAGGCTTGCAAGCCTGGTAGATGCCCAGCCTCCAGACTGAAGAAAGAGCGCAGAGACAGTGACAAAGACATCAATGGTTTATTCTTACACATCTGAAACAAAAGTGTCCTGGAGTGACACCCCACCGTGTATGGCAGACTGCAGGCGGGACATGGCAGCAATCTTCCCTACTCAGGGGAGAAAGGGGCTACCATTTATGGGGGAACTGACGTCAGGTGGGCTTATCAGTTACCAGGGAAGCCAGCAGCTGGGGTGGGGGCAAGCAGGTAGGCAGTTACTGATTAAGCCCTATAATTCAGAGGATTGGATAGTCATGTGAATGAAGCAGGGACTGGTCGAGCAGATGAACAGAGAACAAGAGGACAGCCATCTTGAATGGCCTGACCATACACCTTTTATTTGGCATTTTATGATTAACAGAACTTTCAAATAGTATATAATCTCATTATTTCTAAAAGGAACCCTCCAAAGTAGAACTAGTATCTTCATTTTACTGATAAGTAAAAAGTTTGAGACAATTAGCTTGCCCAAGATCATAAAGCTGATGAGGGACAGAGCTGAGACTTCAATCTCTCTCTCCAAGGCCAGTGCCTTGCTCATCACAGAAGTACCTGGTGATGGGTACTTGTGTTAAAGATGTTATTCTTATCTTTTGTCATCTGGGCTAGGCCTCAAAGCAGTTTAAATCACTCATAGTTTCTACTAAGGAGTCTGACATCTGAGTTATAAGCCTGCTGTGAGAAAAGCTGCTCATAAGCAGTAGCAGGAAGCATTGCAGTTACTTTTGGGACAGCTAGTTAACTCCAGTACTACAATCTGATCTGCCAGTGTAGTTGTTCCCAAATTTTGCTGCACATTAGAATCATCTAGAGAGATTTTTAAAGTCTCCATGCCCACCTTGCACCCCATACCAATTGAATCAGAATGTCTGAAGGCAGGAATCAGGCATTAGTATGACTCATAAAAGGACAAACTGATAATTTGAAATTCATCAAAATTAAAAAACTTTTGCTCCACGAAAACCCTATTAAGAGAACTAAAAGTCATATTGGCATAAGACACGAAGAGACATCTCACCAAAGAGGATATGTAGACAGCAAATAAGTACATTAAAAGATGTTCAACATCATTAGCCATTAGGGAAATGCAAATTAAAACCACAATGATATATCACAGTACCTTTCAGAATAGCTAAAATAAAAAACGGTGACGGGGGCAGTCAAGATGGCGTACTAGGAGGATGCGGAATTTGCATCTCCTCACAACTAATTTGCACTCCCCCTGTGGGGGACCATGGAGACCTAAGGGGATGGGAGGAAACCCCAGTGACTAGGTAGGATGTGGGGCGTGGGGGGAGTGAGGGGGGAGGAGAAGTGGAGGCGGGATGGGACTGGCACCCCTGAGGGGCGGATGGGGAAGGGGAAGGGATCCCACGCCCCAAGGGGGAAACTAGGGAACCACTGGGAGGGCAGAAGATCAAAAGGGAGTGGGGTCAGGTTTCCCCTGCCCACCTGGACCCCCAGGAACCTGTTGAGAACCCGGGCCTGATCCTCTGCCCACCTAGGCCCCCTCCAGCCACGTGGGTCCTGAGGGAGTGGGAGGGAGGGAAGGGGGAGCAAAAGTAAAGGCTGGACCTACGGGACCGGCACCCCTGAGGGGTGGATGGGGGAGGGGAAGGAGTTCCTACAGCCAGCGGGACACACCCACAGTTAGGGGTCCAGCCCGACGGTGGACAGCCTGGGGCAGACAGTGGAGAAGGGGCGCAAAGGAACAGAAGAGAACGGGGCCAGTGCTTTCCCTGTCCACTTAGGCACCGGGAAGCCTGCTGGGCTCCCAGGCCTAATCCTCTGCCCTTGGAGCCTCACTCCTGCCACACAGAGCCCAAGCCCCGCCCCTACACCCCCACCCAGGGCCCCACCTCTACACTCGGAGACCCCCTCTGAGACCTCCTCCAACGGCGCTGGGCCTAAACCCCACCCACACACCCTCACGCAGGGCCCTACGTCCAAACTCCGGAACCCCACACTCCAGAGGTCCTCCTTTCGACGTGCTGCCTCTCCCCTTCTGGGCAGGTCCTAAGCAGAGGCCCCGTGCCATGCTCAAATTTCACCCCCCACCCGCCTAGGTCCTGCCCCACCCTACACCCCGCCTCTGCCTAAGTTCCACTCCCACCCCCCCAGCCTAAACTGTGCCCCCATAGCCAAGGCTTTTTTTTTCTTTTTTTTTTTTTCCTCTTTTAGATTGGGGTTCTGTTTTACCTTGTTGATTCACTGTTGTTGATTCTTTTATATTTTTCCTAATAAAGCTTTTATTTTTCTAATTTTATTTTATTCTTTATACTTTGTTAGTGATCTCTCCGTTTGGCTTGTTGCCCCCCTCCCTTTTTTTTCTTTTTTTTGCTGGGGTTTTATTTTACCTTGTTGCAGTTGTTTCAATTATAGTTTTATTTTTCCTGATATATTTTTATCTTTCTAATTTTATTTTGTTTTTTATTCTTTGATATTGTACTGCTCCTTTTTTTCTTTCTTCCTTTTTTTTTTTTTTTTTTTTTTTAATGTGCCATGAAGCTTGCGGGATCTTGGTTCCCAGGCCAGAGGTCGGGCCCAAGCTCCTGTGGTGGGAGCTCTGAGTCCAAACTGCTGGACTAACAGAGAACCTCAGACCCCAGGGAATATCAATCGGAGTGAGGCCTCCAGAAGGTCCTCATCTCAGCACCAAGACCCAGCTCTATCTAACTGCCTGCAAACTCCAGTGCTGAACGTCTCAGGCCAAACAACCAGTAAGACAGGAATACGGCACCACCCATCAAAAAAAAAAAAAAAAAAGAAATGACAAAAAAATATGTTACAGACGAAGGAGCAAGGTGAAAACCTACAAGACCAAATAAATGAAGAAGAAATAGGAAACCTACCTGAAAAAGAATTCAGAGTAATGACAGTAAAGATAATCCAAAATCTCGGAAACAGAATGGAGAAAATACAAGAAACATTTACCAAGGATCTAGAAGAACTAAAGAGCAAACAAACAGTGATGAATAACACAATTACCAAAACTACAAATACTCTAGAAGGAATCAGTAACAGAATAACTGAGGCAGAAGAACGGATAAGTGAGCTGGAAGATAAAATGGTGGAAATAACTGCCAGGGAGCAGAATAAAGAAAAAAGAATGAAAAGAATTGAGGACAGTCTCAGAGACCTCTGGGACAACATTAAACACACCAACATTTGAATTATAGGGGTCCCAGAAGAAGAGGAGAAAAAGAAACGGTCTGAGAAAATATTTGAAGAGATTATAGTCAAAAACTTCCCTAACATGGGAAAGGAAATAGTCAATCAAGTCAATCAAGTCCAGGAAGCACAGAGATTCCCATAAAGGATAAATCCAAGGAGAAACATGCCAAGACACATATTAGCAAACTATCAAAAATTAAATACAAAGAAAAAATATTAAAAGCAGCAAGGGAAAAGCAACAAATAACATACAAGGGAATCCCCATAAGGTTAACAGCTGCTTTTTCAGCAGAAACTCTGGAAACCAGAAGGGAGTGGCAGGACATATTTAAAGTGATGAAAGGGAAAAACCTACAACCAAGATTACTCTACCCAGCAAGGATCTCATTCAGATTCGATGGAGAAATTAAAACCTTTACAGATAAGCAAAAGCTAAGAGAATTCAGCACCACCAAACCAGCTTTACAACAAATGCTAAAGGAACTTCTCTAGGCAGGAAACACAAGAGAAGGAAAAGGCGTACAATAACAAACCCAAAACAGTTAAGAAAATGGTAACAGGAACATACATATCGATAATTACCTTAAATGTAAATGGATTAAATGCTCCAATGAAAAGACATAGACTGGCTGAATGGATACAAAAACAAGACCTGTACATATGCTGTCTACAAGAGACCCACTTCAGACCTAGGGACACATACAGACTGAAAGTGAGGGGATGGAAAAAGATATTCCATGCAAATGGAAATCAAAAGAAAGCTGGAGTAGCAATTCTCATATCAGACAAAATAGACTTTAAAATAAAGACTATTACAAGAGACAAAGAAGGACACTACATAATGATCAAGGGATCAATCCAAGAAGAATATATAACAATTGTAAATATTTATGCACCCAACATAGGAGCACCTCAATACATAAGGCAAATGCTAACAGCCATAAAAGGGGAAATCGACAGTAAAACAATCATAGTAGGGGACTTTAACACCCCACTTTCACCAATGGACAGATCATCCAAAATGAAAATAAATAAGGAAACACAAGCTTTAAATGATATATTAAACAAGATGGACTTAACTGATATTTATAGGACATTCCATCCAAAAACAACAGAATACACTTTCTTCTCAAGTGCTCATGGAACATTCTCCAGGACAGATCATATCTTGGGTCACAAATCAAGCCTTGGTAAATTTAAGAAAATTGAAATCATATCAAGTATCTTTTCTGACCACAACGCTATGAGACTAGATATCAATTACAGGAAAAAATCTGTAAAAAATATAAACACATGGAGGCTAAACAATACACTACTAAATAACCAAGAGATCACTGAAGAAATCAAAGAGGAAATCAAAAAATACCTAGAAACAAATGACAATGAAAACACGACAACCCAAAACCTATGGGATGCAGCAAAAGCAGTTCTAAGAGGGAAGTTTATAGCAATACAATCCTACTTTAAGAAACAAGAAACATCTCAAATAAACAACCTAACCTTACACCTAAAGCAATTAGAGAAAGAAGAACAAAAAAACCCCAAAGTTAGAAGAAGGAAAGAAATCATAAAGATCAGATGAGAAATAAATGAAAAAGAAATGAAGAAAACGATAGCAAAGATCAACAAAACTAAAAGCTGGTTCCTTGAGAAGATAAACAAAATTGATAAACCATTAGCCAGACTCATCAAGAAAAAAAGGGGCAAGACTCAAATCAACAGAATTAGAAATGAAAAAGAAGTAACAACTGGCACTGCAGAAATACAAAGGATCATGAGAGATTATTAAAAGCAACCATACGCCAATAAAATGGACAGCCTGGAAGAAATGGACAAATTCTTAGAAAGGTATAACCTTCCAAGACTGAACCAGGAAGAAATAGAAAATATAAAGAGGCCAATCTCAAGCACTGAAATTGAGACTGTGATTAAAAATCTTCCAACAAACAAAAGTCCAGGACCAGATGGCTTCACAGGCGAATTCTATCAAACATTCACAGAAGAGCTAACACCTATCCTTCTCAAACTCTTCCAAAATATAGCAGAGGGAGGAACACTCCCAAACTCATTCTATGAGGCCACCATCACTCTGATACCAAAACCAGCAAAGATGTCACAAAAAAAGAAAACTACAGGCCAATATCTCTGATGAACATCGATGCAAAAATCCTCGACAAAATACTAGCAAACAGAATCCAACAGTACATTAATAGGATCATACACCATGATCAAGTGGGGTTTATCAGAGCAATGCAAGGACTCTTCAAGATATGCAAATCAATCAATGTGATATACTATATTAACAAATTGAAGGATAAAAACCATATGATCATCTCAATAGATGCAGAAAAAGCTTTTGACAAAATTCAACACCCATTTATGATAAAAGTCCTGCAGAAAGTAGGCATAGAGGGAACTTTCCTCAACATAATAAAGGCCGTATATGACAAACCCACAGCCAACATTGTCCTCAATGGTGAAAAACTGAAACCATTTCCACTAAGATCAGGAACAAGACAAGGTTGCCCACTCTCACCACTATTATTCAACATAGTTTTGGAAGTGTTAGCCACAGCAATCAGAGACGAAAAAGAAATAAAAGGAATCCAAATCGGAAAAGAAGATGTAAAGCTGTCACTGTTTGCAGATGACATGATACTATACATAGAGAATCCAAAAGATGCTACCAGAAAACTACTAGAGCTAATCAATGAATTTGGTAAAGTAGCAGGATACAAAATTAATGCACAGAAATCTCTTGCATTCCTGTATACTAATGATGAAAAATCTGAAAGTGAAATTAAGAAAACACTCCCGTTTACCATTGCAACAAAAAGAATAAAATACCTAGGAATAAACCTACCTAAGGAGACAAAAGACCTGTATGCAGAAAATTATAGGACACTGATGAAAGAAATTAAAGATGATACAAATAGATGGAGAGATATACCATGTTCTTGGATTGGAAGAATAAACATTGTGAAAATGACTCTGCTACCCAAAGCAATCTACAGATTCAATGCAATCCCTATCAAACTACCACTGGCATTTTTCACAGAACTAGAACAAAAAATTTCACAATTTGTATGGAAACACAAAAGACCCCGAATAGCCAAAGCAATCTTGAGAACGAAAAATGGAGCTGGAGGAATCAGGCTCCCTGACTTCAGACTATATTACAAAGCTACAGTAATCAAGACAGTTTGGTACTGGCACAAAAACAGAAATATAGATCAATGGAACAGGATAGAAAGCCCAGAGATAAGCCCACGCACATATGGTCACCTTATCTTTGATAAAGGAGGCAAGCATATACAGTGGAGAAAAGACAGCCTCTTCAATAAGTGGTGCTGGGAAAATTGGACAGGTACATGTAAAAGTATGAAATTAGAACACTCCCTAACACCATACACAAAAATAAACTCAAAATGGATTAAAGACCTAAGTGTAAGGCCAGACACTATCAAACTCTTAGAGGAAAACATAGGCAGAACACTGTATGACATAAATCACAGCAAGATCCTTTTTAACCCAGGTCCTAGAGAAATGGAAATAAAAACACAAATAAACAAATGGGACCTAATGAAACTTAAAAGCTTTTGCACAGCAAAGGAAACCATAAACAAGACCAAAAGACAACCCTCAGAATGGGAGAAAATATTTGCAAATGAAGCAACGGACAAAGGATTAATCTCCAAGATTTACAAGCAGCTCATGCAGCTCAATAACAAAAAAACAAACAACCCAATCCAAAAATGGGCAGAAGACCTAAATAGACATTTCTCCAAAGAAGAGATACAGATTGCCAACAGACACATGAAAGAATGCTCAACATCATTAATCATTAGAGAAATGCAAATCAAAACTACAATGAGGTATCATCTCACACCGGTCAGAATGGCCATCATCAAAAAATCTAGAAACAATAAATGCTGGAGAGGGTGTGGAGAAAAGGGAACACTCTTGCACTGTTGGTGGGAATGTAAATTGATACAGCCACTATGGAGAACAGTATGGAGGTTCCTTAAAAAACTAAAAATAGAACTACCATATGACCCAGCAATCCCACTACTGGGCATATACCCTGAGAAAACCATAATTCAGAAAGAGTCATGTACCAAAATATTCATTGCAGCTCTGTTTACAATAGCCAGGACATGGAAGCAACCTAGGTGTCCATCATCGGATGAATGGATAAAGAAGATGTGGCACATATATACAATGGAATATTACTCAGCCATAAAAAGAAATGAAATGGAGGTGTTTGTAATGAGGTGGATGGAGTTAGAGTCTGTCATACAGAGTGAAGTAAGTCAGAAAGAGAAAAACAAATACAGTATGCTAACACATATATATGGAATCTAAGGGAAAAAAAAAAAAAAAAAAAAAGAGGTCATGAAGAACCTAGTGGCAAGATGGGAATAAAGACACAGACCTACTAGAGAATGGACTTGAGGATATGGGGAGGGGGAGGGGTGAGATGTGACAGGGTGAGAGAGTGTCATGGGCATATATACACTACCAAATGTAAAATAGATAACTAGTGGGAAGCAGCCGCATAGCACAGGGAGATCAGCTCGGTGCTTTGTGACCACCTAGAGGGGTGGGATAGGGAGGGTGGGAGGGAGGGAGATGCAAGAGGGAAGAGATATGGCAACATATGTATATGTGTAACTGATTCACTTTGTTGTAAAGCAGAAGCTAGCACACCATTGTAAAGCAATTATACTTCAATAAAGATGTTTAAAAAAAAAAAAAAAAAAAAAAAAAAAAAACTCTCCAGAAAGTAGGCATAGAGGGAACCTACTTCAACATAATAAAGGCCATGTATGACAAACCCACAGCCAACATCGTTGTCAATGGTGAAAAACTGAAACCATTTCCTCTAAGATCAGGAAAAAGACAAGGTTGCCCACTCTCACCACTATTATTCAACATAGTTTTGGAAGTTTTAGCCACAGCAATCAGAGAAGAAAAAGAAATAAAAGGAATCCAAATCGGAAAAGAAGAAGCAAAACTGTCACTGTTTGCAGATGACAGGATACTATATATAGAGAATCCTAAAGATGCTACCAGAAAACTACTAGAGCTAATCAATGAATTCGGTAGAGTAGAAGGATACAAAATTAATACACAGAAATCTCTTGCATTCCTATACACTAATGATGAAAAATCTGAAAAAGAAATTAAGGAAACACTCCCATTTACCACTGCAACAAAAAGAATAAAATACCTAGGAATAAACCTACCTAAGGAGACAAAAGACCTGTATGCAGAAAACTATAAGACACTGATGAAAAAAATTAAAGATGATACAAAAAGATGGAGAGATATACTATGTTCTTGGATTGGAAGAATCAACATTGTGAAAATGACTCTACTACCCAAAGCAATCTACAGATTCAATGCAATCCCTATCAAACTACCAATGGCATTTTTCACAGAACTAGAATAAAAAATTGCACAATTTGTATGGAAACACAAAAGACCCTGAATAGCCAAAACAATCTCGAGAAAGAAAAACAGAGCTGGAGGAATCAGACTCCCTGACTTCAGACTATACTACAAAGCTATAGTAATCAAGACAATATGGTACTGGCACACAAACAGAAATATAGATCAGTGGAACAAGATAGAAAGCACAGAGATAAACCCACGCACATATGGTCACCTTATTTTTGATAAAGGAGGTAAGAATATACAATGGAGAAAAGACAGCCTCTTCAATAAGTGGTGCTGGGAAAACTGGACAGCTACATGTAAAAGAATGAAATTAGAACACTTCCTAACACCATACACAAAAATAAACTCAAAATGGATTAAAGACCTAAATGTAAGGCCAGACACTGTAAAACTCTTAGAGGAAAACATAGGCAGAACACTCTATGACATAAATCACAGCAAGATCCTTTTTGACCCACCTCCTAGAGAAATGGAAATAAAAACAAAAATAAACAAATGGGACCTAATGAAACTTAAAAGCTTTTGCACAGCAAAGGAAACCATAAACAAGACGAAAAGACAACTCTCAGAATGGGAGAAAATATTTGCAAACAAATCAACTGACAAAGGATTGATCTCCAAAATATATAAGCAGCTCATGCAGCTCAATATCCAAAAACAAACAACCCAATCCAAAAATGGGCAGAAGACCTAAATAGACATTTCTCCAAAGAAGATATATAGATTGCCAACAAACAAGTGAAAAGATGCTCAACAGCACTAATTATTAGAGAAATGCAAATCAAAATTACAATGAGGTATCACCTCACACTGGTCAGAATGGCCATCATCAAAAAATCTACAAACAATAAATGCTGGAGAGGGTGTGGAGAAAAGGGAACCCTCTTGCACTGTTGGTGGGAATGTAAATTGATACAGCCACTATGGAGAACAATATGGAGGTTCCTTAAAAAACTAAAAATGGAACTACCAAATGACCTAGAAATCCCTGTACTGGGCATATACCCTGAGAAAAGCATAATTCAAAAAAAGTCATGTACCACAATGTTCATTGCAGCTCTATTTACAACAACCAGGACATGGAAGCAACCTAAGTGTCCATCAACAGGTGAATGGATAAAGAAGATGTGGCACATATATATAACGGAATATTACTCAAGCCATAAAAAGAAATGAAATTGAGTTATTTGTAGTGAGGTGGATGGACCTAGAGTCTGTCATACAGAGTGAGTCAGAAAGAGAAAAACTAATACCGTATGCTAACACATATATATGGAATCTAAAAAAAAAATGGTTCTGAAGAACCTAGGGGCAGGACAGGAATAAAGACACAGACATAGAGAATGGACTTGAGGACACGGGGAGGGGGAAAGGTAAGCTAGGACGAAGTGAGAGAGTAGCACTGACATATATACACTACCAACTGTAAAATAGATAGCTAGTGGGAAGCAGCTGCATGGCACAGGGAGGTCAGCTTGGTGCTTTGCGACCACCTAGAGGGGTGGGATAAGGAGGGTGGGAGGGAACGCAAGAGGAAGGGGATATGCGGATATACGTATGCATATACCTGATTCACTTTGTTATACAGCAGAAACTAACACAACACTGTAAAGCAATTATACTCCAATAAAAATGTTAAAAAAAAGAAAAGGTGACAATACCAAATGCTGGTGAGGATGTGGAGAAACTGTTATTCCTCATACATTGCTGGTTGGAATATAAAATGGTATAGCCATTCTGGAAAAGAGTTTGGCAGTTTCTTACAACACTAAACTTGCAACTACCATATTACACAGTGATTGCACTCCTAGGCACTTATTCTAGAAAAATGAAGATTTATGTTCACACAAAATCCTGTACACAAAAGTTTATATCAGCTTTATTCATAATAGCCAAAAACTAGAAACAACCCAGATGTCAACATGTGAATGGTTAAACAAACTGTGGTACGTCCATATCATGGAATATTATTCAGCCATAAAAATGAGCAAAGTTTTGATATACACAACAACTGGGTGAATCCTCAGAAAATTATGCTGAGTGAAAAAAGCCAATCCCAAAAGGGTATATACCGTTATGAGTCCATTTATATAACATCCTTGAAATGACAAAATTACAGAAATGCAGAACAGATTAGTAGTTTCCAGGGGTGGGATGGAAGTGGGTATGGTTACAAAAGGGCAATAGGAGGGATCCCTGTGGTGATCCAAATATTTTGTATCTGACTGTACCAATGTCAATATCCTGGGTGTGATATGGTACTACAGTTTTGCAAGATGTTACCAATCAAGGAAACTGGATAAAGTACACATGAGATCTCTATTTTTTCTACAACTGTATGTGAATCTACAATTACCTCAAAAAGTTAAAAAATATATACATTTGTAAATATATGAGTGCATGTGTGTGTGCGTGTTTCCCCCAAAATTGGAGACTGTATTTTTTAAAAAGCTTGCTAGGTAATTATGAGATGGATCCAGATTAGACGACCACTATTTAAATGTTGCTTTATGTTTTCGATACTGAATCAATAGTTGCATCTATGTTTATGAGTGCATTCTCTGAAGAAAACAAATAAGAATGCTAGAGTATGCAAAATTTTGCAATATATATATTTATGAATTACAAGGTAAACAGAAATGTTTTATGGCTCTGGCGCTCACACTGTAGATTCTTTTGGTATATGCTTTAAAACAATACTTTGGCTACTTATTATGATATTATCATAAAGAACTGTAGATGGTTTTCTACACATTTTGAAATTGAACTGTTTAGACAACATTTTGAAAATCGGGACACTTTAGGCTCTGGATAGAGAACAAAATCAGGAATAAACTGTGTCATCAAAGACATTAGGAGGAAAGGCATCCTTACTTTTGTCTCTGCTGATCAATCCAGAATTTACAGCTCCTCCTGACAAAGTCACAGCCCATTCCTCGGCCCCAGTCTAACTTCTCAGCCATGCTGTAATTAGCTTTATACCAGCTGTGGAAATAATTCAAACAAAGCACTTTATATTACTGTCATTTAAAAAACAACTCCAGCATACCAATTACAAATCTCAACAATGAGCAAACTAGAACCTCAAAAAGGACTTTGGTGACCATCCCCACAGATGAGCATTTACAAACAAAGTCCTTGCTGCACAGGATTGCTGCACAGGATCACTGCAGCAGGGACTGTGAAATTTTAGTCTTGAGGAAAACATGAGTACTCGAGGGTGCTTTTACATTTGAAAAAAACCAAACCAAACCAAACCGTGTTCCCATTGTAATTTTCAAAGATGATATAAGTCACAGAGGAGAAAATGATTAAGGTGTGAGACAAGGGGAATAAAAGGCAAAGAAACAAAGAGAATGAGAGAAAAAGAGAAGGGAGTAAACTGAAGAAGAAAAGTAGAATTACTAGTTGTCTAGCCTTTACCTAATCTGATCCAGTTGGCCCTAGTTTCTTGCTTCCCTGGCCTTGAATATGTGATATTCTATCAATATGGCTCCTGCTTGTGACTAAACATTACACCATTATAATAAGACAAATGAATACTATGGCCAATACATTAAAAATGTTCCAATTTCAGAGAAAAACCACAGTGATTTATCGATACTTTCCTGGCAAAATTAATCAAAGGCAACGAACCTACTTTTGTTAGTTTTTCTTCTTTATTCTTAATGACAAGATTAGTTTACAAGTTATAAAGCTATACAAAATAGCTTCTTTCATGCTTGTATTATATCTTCTCCCCTTAGAATTACCAAAACAGTAATAAAAACACAGGCTCAAAAGTTGAGGGAATGATAAGAATCATCCCCTCCACTCTAGCACTTCCCACAAAATCTAACAACAGCAGAAATATGTAACATAGCATCTTTCAAAACCTTCTCCCCTTTCACAGAACAGAACACTCAGAGAGAAACTGAAGAAATAAAGCCTGGCACTCCAGTACCAAAATGCCTGAAACCTCTCTGCAGCTACAGTGTAAGTCACCTTAATTAGCTAACTTGGTATCACAGCAGGTCAAGCTGTCTGGACAGTAACAGGTGCCCTCAATCTTGCACACTAGCAAGTATTTTAGCAGTGCCTAGGTAAGGAAGTCCTTCTCCCAAAGGATAAAATATAACGTAATTAGATTCCCTTGGGAATTACCATATCTAGTATAGGTTGATGAGTGCAAAGCATAGTTATCAACACTGTCATTCAATCATCTGCTAGGCACTCCAGCTACATTTCTTGAAACCTCCTTCATATGTTTTCTTTGCAGTTCTTCCTGTACTATTAGTCAACAGTTATTAAGCACTTCTTATGTGCTAGGCACTTTGCTAAGTGTAGCTAAGGCTACAGCAGTGAATAAACAGTTTCTGCCCTTGTGAACAATATAATCTAGTGGGGAAGGCAGATACCAAAAAGAAAATTACAAGTGTGATAAGTAGGACAGAGGTTAAGTACAAGGTGATAATAGGAGCACATTGATAGGGAAACCTAAGCTAGTCTGGGGAATTAGGAAAGGTTCTTCTGAGGAAGAAACTTTAAGCTAAACCTAGAAGGGTGAGCACAAGTTAGCTGAGGGAGCAATTAGAAACAAGATTTCTTGGTGGCATTAGTGGGTTGTGAAATCAATTTAGTGGACCTTAATCAACGTTTCTTTCTCTCTGTCTTTTAAAATCAACAGAATACACCTGTAAAAAAATTACATATTAAAATAAAAGATTAAAAAATAAAATCAATAGAAAAAGAGGACTACATTGTAGATAGTAAGGGTAAATATTGTTTCGTGAAACTTTGAATGATTCAGTTTTTTTTGCTGTTGTTGTTTTTAATTAATTAATTAATTAATTAATTAATTTTGGGCTGCGTTGGGTCTTTGTTGCTGTGCATGGGCTTTCTCTAGTTGTGGCGAGTGGGGGCTACTCTTCGTTGCGGTACATGGACTTCTCATGGCAGTGGCTTCTCTTGTTGTGGAGCACGGGCTCTAGGCACGTGGGCTTCAGTAGTTGTGGCGTGTGGGCTTCAGTAGTTGTGGCGTGTGGGCTTCAGTAGTTGTGGCCTGTGGGCTCAGTAGCTGTGGCTCACGGGCTCTAGAGCGCTAGTTGTGGCGCACAGGCTTAGTTGCTCTGCGGCATGTGGGATCTTCCCGGACCAGGGCTCGAACCCATGTCCCCTGCATTGGCAGGCGGATTCTTAACCACTGCGCCACCAGGGGAGTCCCGAATGATTCAGTTTTATATGTAATAGCTAATACTTAATTGGCCCTTATAATGTGCCAAGTACTCAATTAAGGGGTTTACATATATCAACTCATTCAAGGTTCATAAAACTCTATGAGGTAGATATCACTTTTTATCCCTATTTTACAGAGGAAAGAACTGAGGCAAGGATACAACTAGTAAATGGCAGAGCTGGGATTTGAATCTAGGGTTCTGGCTTCAATGTTTGTGAGCTTTTAAAAAAATGGAAATATAATTCACATTATCATAAAATTTACCCTCATAATGTGTACAATTCAATGTTTTTAGTATATTCACAAGGTTGTGCAACCATTACCATGATTTAATTTCAGAACATTTTCATCACCCCCAAAAAACTATGTACCCATTAGCAGTCACTCCTCAGTCCCTGGCAACCACTAGTCTATTGCCTGTCTTTGTAGGTTAGCGTATTGTGGACCTTTCATAGAAATGGAGTGTGGTCCTTTGTGTCTGGCTTCTTTCACTTGGCATAATATTTTCAAGGTTCATACGTGTCATAGCATGTATTAGCACTTCATTCCTTTTGTAAAACATTTTTAGAGCAGTTTTAGGTACACAGCAAAACTGAGTGGCCAGTACAGAGTTCCCATACAGCCCCTGCCCTGCAACACACATACCCTCCCCCTACTATCAATATACTGCAACAGAGTGCTACATTTGTTACAATCAATAAACCTACATTGACACGTCATCATCACCTAAAATCCACAGTTTATATTAGGGTTTACTCTTGGTGTTGTACATTCAATAAGTTTGGACAAATATATAATGACATGTAGCCATCATTATTCTGTACAGTATCATACAGAATAATTTCATTGCCCTTAAAACCCTCTGTGCTCTGCTTGTTCATCCCTCCTTTCCCTTAACCCCTGGCAACCACTGATCTTTTTACTCTCTCCATAGTTTTGCCTTTTCCAGGATGTCATATAGTTGGAATCATAAGTATGTAGCCTTTTCAGATTGGCGTCTTTCACTTAGCAATATGCATTTAAGGTTCCTTCATGTCCTTTTATGGCTTGACAGCTCATTTCTTTTTAGCTCTGAATAATATTCCATTGTCTGGATATACCACAATTTATTTATCCATTCACATATTGAAGGACAACTTGGTTGCTTCCACGTTTTGGCAATTATGAATAAAGCTGTTATAAACCTCTGTATAGAGGTTTTTTTGTAGGCATAAGTTTTTAATCCATTTGATTAAATACCAAGGAGCATAATTGCTGGGTTGCTATGGTATGAGTATGTCTGGTTTTGTAAATCAATGCCAAACTATTTTCCAAAGTGGCTGTATCATTTTACATTCCCATCAGCAGTGTATGAGGGCTCCAATTTTCCCACATCAATATTTGCCATTGTCTTTTTTTTTTTTTTCTTTTTTTGGCCTTGCCGCATGGCTTGTGGGATCTTAGTTCCCTCACCAGGGACTGAACCTGCACCCTCGGCAGTGAAAGCGCGGAGTCCTAACCACTGAATTTCCTGCCATTGTCTTTTTTATTATAGCCATCCTAGTGGGAGTGAAGTAGCACTGTTGTTTTCATTTGCATTTCCCCAATGATGCCGAGAATCATTTCATGTGCTTATTAATCATTTGTATATCTTTAGAGAAATATCTATTCAAATCCTTCACCAATTTTTAAATTGAGTTGTCTTTTTATTTCGAGTTGTAAGAGTTCTTTATATATTCTGGGTACTAGATCCTTATCAGATAGATAATTTGCAAATATTTTCTCCTTTTGTGAGTTCTTCCCACTTTCTTGATAGTGTCCTTTGAAGTACAAGTATTTAATTTTGATGAAGTCCAATTTATCTATTTTTTCTTTGGTTGCTTGTGCTTTTGGTGTCATATCTAAGAAATCACTGCCTAATCTAGTATCATGAAGATTTACACCAATATTTCCTTCTTAGAGTTGTATAGTTTTAGCCTTATATTTAGATCTCCAATCCATTTTGAGTTAATTTTTGTATATCATGTGTGGTAGGGGTTCATTCTTTTGTATATGGATATCCAGTTGTCCCAACACCATTTGTTGAAAAAACTATTCTTTTCCCATTGAATGGTTTTGGCACCCTCGTCAACATCTTTACTCTTAACCATTATATATGTATGTGTGTGCTTTGGTCGTGATGTATTTCTCACTGTGTGAGACACCATGCCTAAAAAACTTCTAAACGACATTTTGCAGAATGTGTGAAGGGCTTTGGGCAGTAGAAAGGACCACTTGAGATGCAGGGAGACATTAAAAAAAGGCTACTATAGTAATCCAAGGAAAAGATAATGGTGGCCTTGATAAATGTGACCCAAAAAGTAGACAGACTCCTGGGATACTGAAGAGCTAAAAATTAAGCAAGATTTATGATTGATTAGATGTGAGAGGTAGGGGGAGGGAGTTGTCAAGGATGATTCCCAGGTTTCTGGATGGAAACATGATAATGTCTTTTACTGGGAGAAGGAATTTAGCTAATCTACACTGAAGTCTTATGGATTTATGAAAATTAATTTCCACATCTACAATTTAAAAATACTGCCAGATACTTAGAAACATCTGGCTCATTTTTCTCTTGCATCAGAAAAAGGAAGAAATGCTTTAAAATTCACCAGTGCCATGGTTTCACTAGTGACTCACACACTCCACAGTGCTTCTATATCCTACTGGTATCTTAAAGAAACTAGCATTATTTACAGAAGGGCTATAAATAGGTTGTTAAACAGAGCAGCAGGACCACTTTTGTTGGCCATTGCTTTTTAGGGCTAAATGGGAAAGAGCTATAATGGCACTAAAAGGAATCCAGCATTTTTTTTTTCTTTTCAAAAATATGAATTTCCCTACTTGGTCCACTGAAAATGACGAGAAGCAATGACAACCCAGTAGAAATGAACACAGTCCCTAGATTGTGGTTTCTAAAAGCTATTCTCCATCAAAAGGAACATTCCAGTGCTCCTTGGAAGACTGGCTGATGCCAGATCTAGGATGATATAGGGTATGTGCAGATCAGCCTGGTACATCCTGCTATACCAAAAAGCAAGGAAGCTATCAAAAACTGAGACTTGTCAAAAAAAAAACCCAGGAGCCCACAGCGAAAAAGACTCCCACCGGAGTCATTTAAAAACAGTATTCTATTGCTTTACAAGAAAGTTCTACTGCCTTAAAAACCAGGAATCTATACATAAACCAATTTCACTTACAATTAAAAAAAATTGTTTATGTAAGCTTTTGCTTCATATCCGCATGGCCTCTACTTATTAACAAATAAATCTCATAATGCCAGGGATTTAGTTCTATTCATTACTATAGACCTCAGGGTCTCAAACATTTACTGAATGAATGAATGGAGCTGGTACAGGTAATGGATAGCTAACTGCACAAAATTTTAAAAATAGGTATATTTTACTTCAGTGTAAAATGTTAGTATTTTCTTAAGCTAATATTCATTTCATCTTAATAGCAATCTTAATATTCATTTCATTTTAATAAACAATTCATATAAAATTCTCACAGCTGTCTTACCCAGTGTCCTCCATTAACGCCAGAGTGATTCGAGAGAGGACTCGGTTCTGGGTTTGAGAACCAGTCATTGCTTCATTCTGAAAATCACCAACAGATTTTAATTAGAAGACTGGGCTCCTTGCAAGTCCCAATAATTTCCGTGAGTGCTTTGATGTATATTTAAAATGTTGCAAGTGTGAGAGGCTGACAAAATATTGACTTAAAATAGTGGAATACATAAGCCTTCTTTAAGATGACAAGACTGAAGCTTAAAGCAAAATCTACTTTCTGCCTCAAATGTCTATATTGTATACAATTTCCCTGTAACGATAGATAACTAGCATTTAGAACTCTGTGATGAAAATGAAGATAAATATATGGAAACAGAAATACTGTAAAAACATTACACTATTCAGGTAAAGTAAAGTGGGTGGTTGAGACAGATGCCCAGATAATGGAGTGGGGAATGGAATACTTGCCTGAATTACAAAGAAAACGTTTTTATAACCAACTTTCTATACTTTGCGATCACAGAAATACATATTAATATGCAAAACAAGTATCACAGAATCATAGGATCAAAGGAGTTGCCTGAGGGACCCAAAGTATCAAGGTCTACTAACTACCCAATGTCTTAATTTGTATAATAAAATTCCTACCAGGAGGTCACCTAATGGTAAGGACTTCACTGTCTCTTAAGGAAGCATATTCTATCTTTGGGAAGCTCTGATTATTCTTTTTTTTTTTTTTTTTTTGGGCGCCTGCACGGCTTGCAGGATCTAAGTTCCCAGACCAGGGATCGAACCCATGTCCTCAGCAGCGAAAGCGCGGAGTCCTAACCACTGGACTCCAGGGAATTCCTGTATTCTGCTAATCTTTATGTTGAACACTGGATGGCCATCTCAAGTACTTTAATATCATCTTTTTAAAAAATAGTTCAAGGACACAAAGTTGATTTCAGAGGAAAGGCAGCAGTTAATGAAACTAATAAAATGACTACTCTCAAGTCTTCTATTGAAAACTAAGTAAATTTTCATTTCTGGCTAATCTACAGCTTTCTAAAGGGAATCACTTGAGAAAACTGCTTAAGGAAAATAAAGAAACTTATTCCCATGTGAGAAATAAGTGTACATGTCTTCCATAAGTTTCTATCACTGTTACTTTGTGGTCACCTAGATAAGAACAGTCAGCACAAGCATTAATTTCACTCTTTTCATAATTTTGCTAACTTGGATCATGGTGTATGTAACCTGCAACTATTTAATTATTTAAACAGACGTCTAAAAAAAAAATACACACACACACACACACACACACACACCCCCTTTGACCCAGAAATTCCATTTCCAGGGATTTATCCTTCCTTTTTCTATATAAACAAATCTGATCTTGCATTAACTTTCTAGTTCTGCTCCCCTGGAAACCTAATAAGGGTGGAATGTCAACTGTGTTACTAGGCAACAGGACTTAAGGAAAAAAGACCACCTGTTATGCCTCTGGAATTGGGATTACTATAAATGAACATGAATACCTGTTGGTAAACCACAGTTTCGGACTTCTCTGTGTGCAGTGACTCTTATGGGTATGTCCCTTACAGGCATCTGGAAGTTATGTCTATGAAACTGTTAAAAAAAGATGTTGGTCCTCATTTGGGACATGGTACTTCTAAGCCAGGCTGGTTCTTGCACCCCTCTATTATGGTCTTGTGCTTATGGTATTTGAGCTGGAGGGAGAGGGAGAGAGGCATGGATGACAGCCCTTAGACTACTGTGTAGAGCACTAGAGAAATGCCTGACTCTGCCATGCTGGCATGCTGTACTTTCTTTCTTGTATCCTTCTAATGTTTTTTGAATGTGACCTGTTTAGGTCTTATAGGTTTGACTGACTGTTTAGTTGAACCTAAGAACACCTACTGGAATGCCACTCCTGTAAGGCACTGAAGATATAAATAAATTGCTCATTACAACATTTTTAAGACAAAAAATTTAAAACAATTATTCATTAAAAAGGATTGTTTTTACATTCATATAATACTATGTAGCTGTTTAAAAATAAGTAGATCCATGTATACAGTCTATTCTACTAATGCATGTATTTTTGTAATGTAAATGAGCTCATGTGAGACTAGTAAATAAGGGAATGACATCAGTATAAGATGGAATCATGTTGGTTCATAATGATTTCTCTCTGGATTTTAATGTTTTGTGCAATGGAGCAATAGCACCTAAATTAATCACTTTGCTGTACACCTGAAACTAATACAACATTGTTAATCAACTATGTTCCAATATAAAATAAAAATTAAAAAACAAACAACAACCCAAAATACACTAAGACAGTCGAACACAGCAACAGAGGAAAGCTGTGCTGTGTATGATGCTCATTCACTCCATGTTCTTCCAACTGGCTCAGTATGGCCAGAGGCTTTGTCTTAGAAGTGTTTGTTGCATTGTTCTCTTACCTTTGTACATTTTACTCTTGTCCCCATTATTCAGATTTATAGTCTCCCATCTATCTACCATTGCTTTTTGCTATTGTTTAAGGTAAAGAAATACTAGAGTAAATACAGGAGTTTATTTATCGCAAATATGATGTCTTTTCAGACTGAGCTAGTACTTTTATTATGACTTATTGCTTTTGTTAATAACCTGGTATTTGTGTTTCCTACAAGCCTGGTTATTTTTAGTGTTCGATTTTGAAGAAAGAGGTTCCTTAGGAAAGCATACATTGTATGACAGCAGAAGCACTTATACTGCCTTGGAAAGATGTCTAAGATATATTGTTAAATGAAAAAAGTTGCATAAATGTATGAACCTATTTAAAAAAAAACTGTGTGTTAGTGTGTCTGTCTATCTGTCTATCTAACATTTCTGGAAGGATATTTAAAAAACTTAAATAGTGATTACATCTGGAAAGTGGATCTGGAAAGCTAAAGGGGAAAGGGGCTTTAAAAAATTTTTAATTTATAACCTATTATATGTTTGAATAAGTTGAGTACGAATTCTTTTATTAAAGAAATCTAGTAAAATTCTAAAATAAACTGACCTCTAATAATCGCTTTTCCCAATGGTTGAGCTCAGTGCCCATACCACCTTGATTTTCAAGTTCCATTCCCTCCAGAATTGGACAGTTAAAGTGTTTTCGTGCTTCATCCTAAGAATCAGAAAAAAATAAGTAAATAAACCCTACAAAAGTCCAACATAATGGCAAACTCCTTACCACACTGGATATAATAAAGTAGTCATTAAAGAATTACTTTGGTGAGAAGAGAGAATGTCTTTTAAAAATACAGTTTTTAATATAATTAAATATTTTGATACTGTCACACTTTTCTTTGCTATTGAACTACTGTTTCTCTTAATATTTTTTCCTCTATTTGAAGATTTTGGCTTTAAGTCATATATTTCAAAAAAGTTATAGACTGGTATGATTGCCATTTGCAACTGTTGTGTCAACAATGATTTTAATGCAGGTATAAACTGCTCTTATTATGGATATAGTTTTTGTAAGAAAAATAAGTTGTTCATTAGAAAACAATTTTGTTCATTTGGTTTCGTCTGTCCTTCAGTTAGAGATTTCCAGGGATGGGAAATATCCCAAGAGCAGTGCAAAAGTTCAGAGGTCAGAAGGAGCTGTGTGTAGTCAAGGAAGGGGGAGAAGGGAGAATAGGTTTCTGTCATTAAATAAGAGGGTGTGATGATTAATTTTACGTGTCAACTTGGCTGGTCCACAGATAGCTGATCAAACATTATTCTGAATGTTTCTGTGAAGGTGTTTTTGGATGAGATTAACATTTAAATTAGTGGACTTTAAGTAAAGCCGATCACTCTCTAACATAAATGGGCCAGTCAGTTGAAGGCCTTCATAGAACAAAGGCTGACTTTACCCCTGAGCAAGAAGGAATTTTGCCAGCCGACTGCTTCTGGACTCAAACCACAACTCTTCCCTGAGTCTTCAGGTTGCCAGCCTACCTCATCAGATTTTGGACCAGCCAATTACTTAAAATAAATCTCTTTATCTCTTTCTCTCTCAACACATCCTGTTGGTTCTGTTTTTCTGGAGAACCCTGACTAAAACAGACTCCAAATGAAATGACCAGCAATTATGCATATAGTACCAGGGATCCTAAGAGGTATCACAACAGAGCACTGGTATCACAACTTAAAGCAGTGGGTAGAATGCAGCCATAAGAGTCATTGCCAAATTTCTGTTTCCTCAGATTGTGCTTGGCCTGTAGCTTTACTGTACTGCCTTTATTATGTTTCCTACTACAGGCTTTGAAATTTAATCATTAGTTCTTAAACAATAATGATTAGTAACGAAGGGACCATAATGAACGAAAAGAGCAGATGGCTCATGAGACATGAAGTTCAGTGATACTCACAACAACACGAGGTGTTATTAGAAGATACACAGTGTGAGGAACTCTCTTATTATCTCGAATATCCCACAATCTCTCCACTTTTTGAACTACTTTATCACTCCATTGATATAATCCAAGACTGCAATTAAAGAATAAAAAGACAGTCCTTTTTGCAAATTCACCACCACTTTAAGTGTAAAAGTGTTTATGAATATCAATATGAAATTAAAATATTTGAGCTTACTATACACCAAGTGCAAGCAAAGACTTGATAGCATTTTGTAATTTAATCTTTTCAATAACTTTATGAGATTATCATCACTATTTTGCAGATAAAGAGACAGAAGCTTAGAGAGATGAAGTAACTTGCTCAAATTCAAATAGCTAATATTTGGCTAAGATGACAATGAATTACTTCCTCTTACCAAATTTACTGGATAAAACAAAAGCATGTCTAGAGACATATCTTAGTACTGTACATAACAAAACTTAACAAAAGGTGACATCTTAATTTAGTGGGAAAGCATAATTTACTTAATAACTGTGCTGTAAAATTGGTTATCCTACTAGGAAAAACTAGAGTTAAATCCCTATTTTACCCCATATACAGAAATAAATTCCAGACAAATGTCAGTAAAAATGGCAGAGTAAGGACCTCTGAACTCCATGAAAGCAATGGGGAAAGTATCAAAATTGGCCAAATGAACTTTTTCAGAACTCTGGAAATTAACCAAAGGCTTGTAGTAATCCAGGAAGCACTTCTTTAAGAAAAATGGATGAATCTCAGAAAGAACAGCAAGCTTTGTGGCGTTTTCCCATGCCCTCTCTCCAGCTTTGTGGCAGCTTTGAAAACCAACAGCCCACAATCATGGTGAAAACCAGCAATCTGGCAGCCAGAGGGAGCAGAAGGGGGATGACTGGCAGAATGCATCAAAAAAAAAAACATGATCCAACTATGTCTACAAGAGACGCAGTTCAGAGTCAAGGATACAAACAGGTTGAACGTAAAAGGATTAAAAGCATGTACCATGAAAATAGGACTCAAAAAAGAGCTGGAACAGTTATACTAACATCAGACAAAATAGACTTTAAGACAAAAATTGTTACTAGAGACATTTTATAATGAAGAAAGGGTCAATCCACCAAGAAGACATAACAATTATAAACATGTATGTGCCTTACAAAAGAACCCCCAAATACATGAAGCAAAAATAAATTCTAAATGGATTAAAGCTATGAACGTAAAAAATTCAAATAATAATTTACCAGAAGAAATTTAGAAGAATATTTGTACAATCTTTGTAGGGCAGAAGAAACTTTCTTAAGCAATAAAAAAGATTAATAATATAAAATTTTAAAACTTTTCTGTATGGGAAACAATATGACAAATAAAAAGATAACTAAATGGGAGAAAACAATCTCATTTTGGGGACTCTATCTTGCACAAATAAAAGCACTACTACAAAAGTGTTATATTTATTATAGAAAATTATAATGGACATCAATTTTTTTTCCCCCTATAACCTGTATCATTTTTTTCTGGCTTTTTCCTAGATTACTTCTACCACTGACCCTATGAATCTCTCATTCTCACCAATAAAACAGAATATAAAAAGGCTATTTTTTCCCACCATTATTTTATGAAGATTTTACACATTTATTCAAAGAATTATATGGTGAACACCTGTATACCCAGTAACCATTACTTAGATTCTACAATTAACACTTTTATTTGTTGTATCATATATCTATTCATCTACCCATGCCTTAGAAAGATTATTCTTAATTCCTTTTCTTTTTCCATGGCAAGGAAATGTTTAAACGTAAATAGTGAACAAAGCCAACAAGAAAATAATCAGTTTTTACCTCATGATTAGTAACGAAGGGACCAATAATAATAATAATAATAATAATAATTGGACCAATAACTCCAATATCCTCTTCATCATTCACATTTCAAGATTAATGGTTTCTCCAAATAAATAGGTTAGGGCCAAATCCAACTCTTTCTATGTCTAACACCTGAATTTCTTATTACTCTATTATCTCCATTTATACTGTAAGATTTCCTGCTTTTGAGGAATATCCCGAATGTAAGAAAGAACTGCAAATTATCAGCTTAATTATCAGCTTGTGTGTAGGAATCTCTCTCCTCCTTACCTACATCACTACGTAGATGTTGCCTATCTCACTATTTATGTGTTTCCCATAAAGACCACAATTCTTAGGAAAGACCAGACTTCTCCCATACCACCAAATGATCACAATTTAGGAAGTAAAACATGTATTTCTACATTAGAATTGTTTCTTCACATGTACTCTAAAAAAATACTATGATGAATAAAGTACTATCTGTTTTAATATTTATTTACTTCTAGCTACCTAAATGGAGATCTTCGTGTGAGAATTAATTTTGTATTCTACATCCATATACCACTACTCTGATAAAGATATGGAACAGTGTCAGCACCCGAGAAGGTTTCCTTATGCCCCTTCTCAATCTGTTCAACTTGTATGGCATTTAATAGCCTGAGGTTTCAAGTAAAACTACTAATCTGTCTTTTATCGTTGACTGTTTTTAAACTCCATACAACTGAACTATGACTTTTTTTTTTTTTGGCTGCATTGGGTCTTCGTTGCTGCACACGGGCTTTCTCCAGTTGCGGCGAGTGGGGGCTACTCTTCATTGCGGTACGCGGGCTTCTCATTGCGGTGGCTTCTCTTGTTGTGGAGCACGGACACTAGGCGCGCAGGCTTCAGTAGTTGTGGCACACGGGCTCAGTAGTTGTGGCTCACAGGCTTTAGAGCACAGGCTCAGTAGCTGTGGCACACGGGCTTAGTTGCTCTGCAGCATGAGGGATCTTCCCAGACCAGGGATCGAACCCGTGTCCCCTGCATTGGCAGGTGGATTCTTAACCACCGTGCCACCAGGGAAGTCCCTGGACTACGACTTCTTTTATTGAACCTTGTAACTGTGATATTCATACACTTTATTGCATGCAGCAGTAATGTGTTCTTTTTAGTGCCTTGTAGTTTTTGGTTATAGGAATATATCACAATTTATTTATCCATTCTTCTATTGATGGACCTTTGGGTGGTTTCCATTTTTTGTTTGTTAATAACAAAACTGCCATGAACATTCATTTACATGTCTTTTTGTGGACATGTGCTCTTAATTTAGAGATTTATTTTTTATATAAATGCATGCAAATGGTTATAGTTCTGTGACTGATATTCTATATAAAATTCTTGATAATTTTTTTTTAGTAATTCTTGGTATTATTTCCTTTAGGCCCTGAACCTCTAGGTCACTGTTAATATGATGTGCTAAATAAAATACCAGTTAAAATATTGCCATGTACAGGCAATAATTATTAAAAAACCAAACTATAACCAACCCATATTTTCCCATGGCCTGACTCTCCTATAAAGTAATACAAGCTACAGAGTGGTGGAAAAGAGCTCTGCTTGGCAAAGAGTCCTGGCTCTTTGGATAAGTCACTTAAGTTTTCTCCATCTCAATTGTTTCATCTGTAAAATGAAAAGGTGAAGCTAAATGAACTCTTTTTTTTTTTATTGGAGTATAATTGTTTTATAATGTTGTGTTAGTTTCTGCTGTACAACAAAGTGCATCAGCTATGTGTATACATATATCCCATCCCTCTTGGACCTCCCTCCCACCCTGCAGCCCCATCCCATCCATCTAGGTCATCACAGAGCACTGAGCTGAGCTCCCTATGCTACACAGCAGGTTCCCACTAGCTAGCTATTTTACACATGGTAGTGTATACATGTCAATCCTAATCTCCCAATTCATCCCACCCTTATATCCTATCTTGTTTTAATAAGATAGGACATACAATCTTCTTAGGCTAGCCATAAAGCCAATATTATTTATGGAACTTAACATGCTATGGTTCTCAGATTCTAGTCTTAGTACTCTCCTAAAAGAGAAGAACAAGAACAAAAAAACCCAAATACCTATAGTTAAAAGGTGGGAGACCATCTGCAAATCTTGAAGTTAGAGGATTTCCATCTTTATCATGGTAGAATGCAAATAGCCCAGCAGAGAAACCCTGTAAGAAAAAGTTCAAAATGTCTTACAGTGAAAAATATCAAATCTGATTATAGATATCACAACATGCTACTATCAAAAGAGAACACTGATATAACCACGTAAAAGTGTCAGGCCAATACTTCTACAGGAACTTGCCATATACTGGAATTGGACTGAAATTAAGTGTTTCATATTATGAATTTTAAATTTCAATTACTTGAGATAATTCTAAGTGAGGAAACCGAAAGTAATAGTAACAAAGACATTCTTTGGTTGGTATAGACAATGCATTTATTTGTTTGAAGATGTGTTTATCATAGTTGGTCCTCTTCACATGAACTTACTAACAAACTCTACAATTGCAACCAGGGAATGTTACTATTAACAACAATTAACAATACAGTTTAGAGCAGGGGGGTGTGCTCGTAAGATCACTCATAAAAATTCAAAGTCTTTGATACCAAAGTCCATATTTAACATATATCTATATCTAAAATAAAAAAGACTATAAATGTGTGTTTATGTGGGTGGGGTGTATACGTCAGAAAAAAGACTGGAAACATATATCGAAATGTTAGCTGTGGTTCTTTTGGTGGTAGAGCAATGTGTAAAATCATCTGTATTTCTAAAAGTTTTTTACAATGTGAATTTGTGTGTTTATAATCACATTTTTAGACAGTATTTTTAAGAAGTCTTCAATTTTAATAAGATAGTAGCTACTTCACATAAAGGTATTCAAATTCCCATTCTCTATCCCCTCTCCCAAATAAGATGAGAAAATGGGCAAAAAAAAAAATTATTGACATTTGATATCTCCTATTTCATTAGTAAGATTTCTTTTCTTACTTTCTTTCCTAACCTAATAACTAAAACAAAGTGCTCTTGTAACTATTAATTTAAGTATGTTTTATACATTGAGACTATGCTATAGTTTATATCCAAATAACTAACAATCACAAATGATCACTTAATTAATCAATTTCTTTGGCAAATGTCTTTGCTTACATAACTGTGGCCTGTGTCATTCAAGGCTTGCCAAAATGATTAATGGAATCCACAGTATTCTTTTATTTCTACATTTCTTCTTTTTTAATCTCTGAAGATGCAAAGAATATTTAATGGAGTCAGCTAAGAAAATCTAAACAGTTTTTACTTTACAATTCACTGAGGTTATATAAAGCTTAAAATAGTATGCTGTGCCTCATCTTTCATAATATTCTAAATACACATTTTTTTCCACAATATAAATTTGAAAATTTTTCTAAGCACTCACATTTCAGAAGGCTTATCTGGTATTGAAAGCACCAGGAATGACTGTATTTGATAGCTAGAGCGTATATAACTTTATAGGGAATAAGTGTATTTGTTAAACATTTAATTCTTACCATCCTCCAGGATGGTTTTTGAGACAAACTAATATTTTTAGTTCCCTAGGTTTTTACAATTTTTTAAATAATTCAAATATACAAAAAAGTTTAAAAATCTAATAGAAACTTATGTATACTCTTTAAGAGGATTTAAGATATTAGTTTTGCCACATTTTCTTCAGACTTTTTTTTTAAGAAATAAAACACTGCAGAATAAATATCATTGAAGGCCCATTACCTTAACCCTTTCTCTTCCCACTTTTCCCAGAGGTAATCACTACCTTAAAGTCAATGTACATAGTAACTCTCACACATGTTTTTATATTCAATGGTGTCTGACTTTAATTTGAGATTCCCTGATTGCTAAAGTAAATCTGAGTATGTTCTCATATACTTCTTGGCCAATTGGACCTTTTCTTTTGTGACCTGCCTGTTCATAACCTAATTTACCTCATGTCTGGGACCTCTGCATTCATGTTCACTTATATACTAGACTTAAAACCTGCTGTTTTTTTCTGGTTCTCTCAACATCAAGTATCTGTAGTTTTTGGAGCTTAAAGCTTAAAATGTTACTTAGAATGATGCTTGTCTTTCATCACAATAGCAGGTTTGACTTACTTTTTTAATAAAAGGAAAAGAGATGATTCATTTCAGAATCTCCTTACTTGAAGAACAGAAGTGCTATCTGGATACACTAGAGTTTCACTGAATTATCCAAGGTATTTGCTGATTTAAAGACTGAGGTCATACATAGTAGCTCACGAAATAAGACTAATAAATGATAGCCACTAATTTTATTATACCTTACTATGTAGAGCATGGTGCTAAGCCATTTATGTTTCATCTTATTTAATCTTCAAGAAAAAAATCCATTGTAGTATGTACTACTATCTTCATTTTATAGATGAAACAGAGGCTTACAAAGGCTAAATAATTTGTTACAGATCCCAAAGATTTTTAGCAGTAAACCTAAGGAGATTCACACCTAGATCTGTGTGATCCATTCTCTCCCTCTCTCTTTTTTTTTAAATAATGTACTCTATAGTGGGTGCTACCATTTTTTTTTAATTTTTGTTTTTTATAAATTTATTTATTTATTTTTGGCTGCATTGGGTCTTCGTTGCTGCATGGGGGCTTTCTCTAGTTGCGGTGAGCGGGGGCTACTCTTCGTTGGGGTGTGCAGGCTTCTCATTGCGATGGCTTCTCTTGTTGTGGGCTCAGTAGTTGTGGCATGTGGGCTCAGTAGTTGTGGCTTGCGGGCTCTAGGGCACAGGCTCAGTAGTTGTGGTGCACAGGCTTAGTTGCTCTGTGGCATGTGGGATCTTCCCAGACCAGGGATTGAACCCGTGTCCCCTGCACTGGCAGGCAGATTCTTAACCACTGCGCCATCAGGGAAGTCCGAGGCAGGCAGATTCTTAACCACTGCACCACCAAGGAAGTCCCATTCTCTCTCTTAATCACTGCATTTTACTCCCATCTATTTTCTAAACACATGAATGACATCAGGAGGACATTTCCTAGGTTTTAGGCAACTCTATTTAATTCCCCAGACGTATTGTAAAAGTTTACTACTTTGGACCAATTGGGGAAAAGCAAAGTTCTGAATCAGTTAGTATATATAAAATTCAGAAAGTCTAAATAGACCAAGAAGACTTTTAGAAATGAGATCTCTGTAAGAGATAAGAAAGATCTATAATTAGCATATCAGCTATCATTTTAGATGAAAGTAAATTTTTTTTGACTACTAAGTTTTTTCTTAAGAAGCTTAATCATTTTTTCAGAACTCCTATTTGCCCAATGGATTTACTTGTTTAATTATTTTAGGTAGTATAACTCAACCGAGCCGCTATCCTAATAATTAAAAATTGTCTACTGGCAGAGGCCTAATCAACTAGGTTTTACTGAACACGATCTAAGAAGCCACATAATCTTAAATTTTAACATATACATCAAAATGAGAGTATAATCAGAAAATCAAGGCATGAAGGAGAGAACAATAGTTAACAGCAAAATTTACCAGGGCATGAATAATCTCATGTTTCACTGTGGACAGCATCCCAACAAACTCCTGAGGCTGGGTAGAGATCATATTTGGACACAGGTTAGCATATCCTGCAATTGGCCTGTTAAAACAGACATTAAATTTTTAATTATATTCCAGGACAATATGTATTATACTTATTAACCTATATTTTTCTATCAAAAACTGATCAAGGTCAGAAAAATCTTTGTGAAATATCAAATGTCATTTTATAACATAACATCTAACTTTCACTATCTTTTACTTTCAAGACATATACCTGTGTTTTCCTATGACATAGCTAATCAACACCTGTTCCCACAAGAGGATAGAGTCAGTTAATTATACTTCAGTGTGAATTTGTAAAGTATGTCAATATGTACCAAAAAAGGGAATGAACTAAAAAATTTAAATTATAACACTATTTTACTTGCAAAATTCATTTCTGACTTCAGCATTTTACTATATATATAGGCACAGGGACAGACAAGTAGGTAGAGAGGAAAAGTAGGTACAAAATAGGACAATAAGCAAATCATTCAGGTTGCTGCAAGTTGCTGAACCTTCTTATTTCCATTTCACTATCCCCTTTCTCCTGTCCCAATAATGCCTTCATTAACATAAAATTTTTTTTAAAATTTATTTATTTTTGGCTGTGTTGGGTCTTTGTTGCTGCGCACGGGCTTTCTTCTAGTGCGGTGAGCGGGGTCTACTCTTCGCTGCGGTGCGCGGGCTTCTCACTGCGGTGGCTTCTCTTGTTGCAGAGCACGGGCTCTAGGCGCGCAGGCTTCAGTAGTTGTGGCACACAGGCTCTAGAGCGCAGGCTCAGTAGTTGTGGCACACGGGTTTAGTCGCTCTGCGGCATGTGGGATCTTCCTGGACCAGGGCTCGAACCCATGTCCCCTGCATTGGCAGGCGGATTCTTAACCACTGTGCCACCAGGGAAGCCCAACATAAAGTTTTTTATCTTCCTATTATCTTCTTTCATACAGTATTCTATACCTTCTAGAATCTACAGAATTCTATATCTCTTTCTGAGCCTAGAACTTGAGAGTCCAAGAGCTGACGAGGACCCACAGTAATTCAATCAGTTTCACCATGCACCCACCTGCCTTTCAAAAGCTGTGACAAACAGTAAGGAACCACAAGGTATTTCTCCCAACACTACCTCAACATTTTACCATAGAAAACCACAAACCTCCCCAAATGGTGTTGGCCTATTTAGAGAGTAACATTTGCCTTATTTAGTTAAAAAAGCATACAGTGCACTTTCTTCATACTTGAAAACAACAGACTTACACTTAGAAAAGTATGAGTATAATTCATTCACCGAAATATTGCCACGGTGACCTCTAAGATATAAAATAAACGTCACTATCAGGCTTAAACCCTGTCAGGGACTTCCTACTGCATTTAGAATGAAACAGCCCTGTCTACTTCTCCCTCCAGTGCATCCCCTAAAGCTCTCATCCTCAAACACAGTTTCCACTGGAGTGGCTTCTAACAGCAACAGGTAGACACAGCATTTTCCTAACATAAGCTCTTTCTCCAGCTCTTTATTTGGCTGAAGCCTATCGATTTTCAGGTTATATCTAAAGTTTCACTTTTTCAAAGAGGCCTTTTTTGCCCAGTTGATCTAAATTATGTTTCCCCCTTTTGTTCTCTTTTATGTTGCAACACCCTGTCTTTTTCTACAAAGTATTTATCATATTGGAAGTCACATGTCTATTTGTATCAGTATTTAACTAATATCTGACTCCCTCTGTAATTTGTAAGTTCCATGAGACAGGTACACATGTCTATTTTGTTCACCTAGTCTGCTGGCAACATATTAAGTGCTCAAATATTTATGGAATGAGTTAACGCAATATAGTAGTTTTGAAGGAAAGTTTCACTTCTATCAAAAAGATTCAAAAAGAACAACTTAAGATATTGCTCTTCTAACATCAACATTCTCCTCATAAGAATCCAAAATCTTCCCCAGGTATGAGAATACATACATGAGTAGCTTCAGATTCACTGACACAAGGAACATTTATTCTTTCAGCTAGTCATTCATACCTAAAGTGAACCAAATGTTCAAGTGCCTTAAAGAAACATAATAGCAGTGCAATGAAAGTGAGATGCATCTCTGGGCTATGGGATTCTCATCTATGTGATAACTCCTATGTTGGATTCTCTCCCAAAAGACAATTAGATACTTTAAGTACTTTCAGTATTATCAGATGCTGAAAGGAGTTGAACTAATCTAGACCCATCTCAACATGGGATTTTATATGCCTCTCCCTACTTCCCCAGGGAAGCCATTCTGTTCCTAATACATAAGGTTCACTTTAACATGTCTTTTGTTTAAAAAAGTAACAAAAGCTCATTGGAAAAAGCTATATATCCAAACATATAGAAATGTATGAAGAAAAAAGTAAAAATTCCCTATTTTACAAACTGCCGCCACTAAATTCCACTATCACAGGTAACTGCTATCGACAATTGGGGTGCTTTATTTTTTAGAGTAACCAGCCATCCTGGTTTGCCTAGGACTGAGGGATTTCCCGGGATATGGGACTTTTAAGGCTAAAACAAGGGTACTCCCGAGAAAACTGGGATAGCTGGTAATCCTAATTATTTTTGACTTTTACCTTAGCACATTCAAGTCCATACACAGATTTTTAAAACAAGTATGAAATCGTATTATGTACACTGTTTTGCAATGTTCTTCTGACTCTCAACAGTATATTAAAAATGAGATTGTGTGTGTACACAATCCATATGGTTTAGGTCAAATTAAGATAAAGAACCATGATTTTGCAGCACTGCTATTATGAAGGTATATTTCTCAAAGACATCTACTTTAAGAAGTATCTCATTTTATCAAGTAACTTGTCATTCATTTAGCACTTCAAATACCATATTTCCTTGATATTGAGACACGAGTAATTATAAAATATCATAAATTTAATGACAGCTTCTCAGGAAAAAAGGAACACTCTATTAAATACATATATTCTTTTTACTAAACAATAGTACATATACATCTGCAAAACCATATAGCACTTCCTTCTTCAGTAATATATTAAATATTTGACTCGATGCATTCTCAACATTCAGAAGCTAAAGATTTTTGAGTTTATTTCATGGATCAACAATTACATAGTAACATGCTAACAGACTGCTTTCATAATCCATTATGCCGATTTTGACCTCCTTACCACCTTCAGTATTGACAGTATAATTCTGAAGCATATATTAGTGTTTCCTTTGTATTGGCTACTTGGTCCTACTAATAATTTCATTTTTTCCTTAAATTAATTAGATATCAATAGAAGTGAAACAGCTCTTTAAAGTCAGCTAGTATTTTGATAGGTAGATGAATGTTCAGGAACTCAGCAACGGTCCTTCCATTCACTGGACCATTGAATGTGGTCACATTAACTCTCCTAGATTTGAGAATGTCACATACAAACTATACTGAGACATACCAGTTTCTACTGCCTTTAACTGACTTGTCTGGTGTGTGACAGGCAATCTTCTGTATACATTACAACTTTATTTCAAGGCTGCTTCACTGAAAAAAATTTTTTGAAATATTTTGTAAATAAAAAAGAGGACTCTTTTTTTTTTTTTTTTTTGGCCAAGCGGCATGTGGGATCTTAGTCCAACCGGGGACTGAACTGGCTCCTCCTGCAGTGGAAGTGCGGAGACTTAACCACTGGACCGCCAGGGAAGTTCCGGGACTCTAAATTTTTTAGAGACAATTAAGCTAAGTGAAGGACATAATGATATGACAATTAGATGAAGAGTTATTTTGAACATCTTACAGTTTAGCACAGAAGTGCTAAAATTAAAGTTCAAATTGTTTCCTTAGAGAGGTGTCATCACTTTCAAAGAAAATTCTATTGACAGTAGACTTTTCCTTTGGAATTGGTACTTATATTACCATATGCATAGCAGTTGTATAACCTGGTTCCCCCACCACACCCCAATCCAGGCAGTATGCCATTTCTTACTACTGGAGGTAATCTGGCAAATGCAAACTTCTTGTACTCTCCACACTTAGAATATGGTTTAAGAGTTCTTATTTTAGATCTTGGGAAATAAGTCTCAGGGGAAAGTTTACCTGTCCATTTTTGCTTCCTGCTGACAATAGGCTGCATAAGAGATGATGTTTTCATGGCTGCACCTCTCAGTGGCCAGAGCACCAACATAAAGAACAAAGTCTGCATCCCGGACTCCCTCTTGGTCTGGCACACCCACTGCTCCACAGGGCCACTTACCCCCACAGCAGACTCTGCATTGCTATGCCCATGAGGGACAACAATGGAAAAACAGACCAGAGATGAGGTTAGCTATCAGGACTTTTAATTTATAATGAATCCAGACTCTAAATATGTATGATTTAATTTTTATTTATTATCCTTCAGCTTTTATCAAAATCCATACCTCTCTCTACTCAATTCCTATCTCTAATTTTAAATTTATTTTATTAAAATTTCTACTTTATATACTATAATCATAAATGTATAATATTAATTAAAACAAACAATTGCTATTTATAAAGGGCATCCAACCAGGGTATAAAAAAGACAGCAATAGAAAAGGTTTTATTAAACCCTGAAACTAGGTGAAAATTACAAGGGACCTTCTTGTACACATTTTTTTTAGCAATTTCCCGTGAATCTATAGTTACTTCAAAACTAATTAATAAAAAACTTTATTTACTGGAAGTATTTTCCTATTATAAGTAATTCATGTATCTTGTTAAAAATTCAGATAATACAAAGGTATATACGGTAAAAAGTTAAAGTCATCTTGTAATATTACCTTTGTTTCTAGTTTTCTAAGCAAACTTTGCCCTTTTAACATACGTTTTTTAGAGAACTTCTTCTATCAAAGTTCCTAAACAATCATAATCTCCAAATTATAAATAGGAAAATCAGTAAATGGTGTTTTTTTTAAGGCATAAGTGATGCTTGTAGAGAGAGAAAAGACAGAAATTCTCATTTCATTACATTGTTTACTCTTGCTTCTCTAATACATGTATTTATAATTTTAAAATTCAATTACTTTAATCTATTAATAGTTGATATTAAGAAAAGCTGTGATTTAATAGCATTCTTTCAAATGATCTCTCATTTATTAAAAAAAAAAAAAAAATCAGGACCCCCAAGAAGATAAGTAGAAAGCAGAATTTGAAAAAGCCAAAAGAATTAAAAACAAAAATACCTTAGAAAAAAAACAAAGAAATGTGCCTTAAAATGTCTAGGAAATATCTCTAAATGTCTTAGGAAAAGAGACAAATATGTAATTAACAAGTTGTTTTAGTTTTTAAACATGTTCCCAAAACCCTCTATGCTTTCAAGAAATTTGATAAAAGAAATGGAAGCTGAGTAAGTTAGCTGTGTTAGTGCCAATATACAGGGTTCTAAAAGTCTTTAGTGAGCTTCAAATACTCTGAGAAAAAAATTATAAAGTAAACTTCAACTATACGCTTAATTTTGCTTACAAAGTCAATGTTTAATAATGTATTCATTTTCTAAAAGTAATGAGAGAACACAGCTCAATAGAGAAAAGCAGCTAAAGCAATAATCATATTTTCCAAAATATAGCTATAAATAAATTGGCTTTCTGGTTTATGCATTTAAAATTTTTATATTTTTTCTGATACAAATAATAGATGCTTAATATGAAAAATTAGAACATTACAAAAATGTATAAGCTACCAAATAAAAGCCCCCCATAATCCAACTCAATGAAAACCATTAAAATTTTAATGTCTCCAGATTTTTTAATATACATATACCTCCAGATTACTTCATAATTTTTTATATGTGTGTATACACTTCTTATTTTTATTTTTTATGCTTTTATTTCAGCTTTATTGAAAGCTGAATAATTGATGATAATTTAAAATTTTTAAATGAAATAGACTAACTACCCATACTGATTTACAACTTATTTTTTTCCATTTAAAAGCTTAACTATCTTTCCAAATCAGTATATAAAGATCTATTTCGTTCTCTTTTTTTTTAAAATACTTATTTATTTATTTTGGCTGCACCAGATCTTAGTTGTGGCATGCAGACTCTTAGTTGTGGCATGCATATGGGATCTAGTTCCCCAACCAGGTATTGAACCTGGGCGCCCTGCATTGGGAGCACAGAGTCTTACCTGCTGGACCACCAGGGGAGTCCTTCTACTTCATTCTTTAACAGCTGTATAGTGCTCCATTATGTGGTTATGCCATAACTTAACTAATATTAATATAGGCATATTTATAGTTTTGCAAAGAATATCCTTGAACATATATTACATAGTTATATGTATTTTTATGGAATACATTTCCAGGTTGGGTTAAAGCATACACATTATTTTTATTTGAAGAGATAATGTTAAATTGCCCTTTAAAAATTCTGAGGTATATAGCTGCTAAAAGATGTTTTGGAGGGCAAAGATAAAGTCCTAAGCAGAAATGATTCAGCAGCCCCAGAGATTAATTGAAAAAAGAAAAAAATAATTAAATTCACTTGAAAACCAATGAAAGAAAAAAATCAGCACACCGAACTGTGATTATTTTTGGTAGAGAATGAAGCTTTTGAACTGAAGTCTGTAAAACCTTCTTAGTGACAATCACAGATTGAAAATCTGTCATAAGTTTATCCTAAAGAATAAGAACATTGCTAAGAGCATGGTGAAATACCTGGAGGTGCTCCTCAGGCACTATAACGGGGCCACATTTTGTATGCTCTGCACATTCCTCAGTACAGCATCTATGGTGATCATTTTCCCTCCGTAGGTATTGGTATTGGTTTGTTGCACATTGTCTTCAGTTCATTTGTACATCAAAGTTTAATTACATAAAAAAAATAAAGATGAGTTCACAGCAGTTAAAACATTGTAAAAAACTAGTAGCTGCTATATTTAGTTCATTTATAATAGTTACTATTTTAGTTAGAAGAGTAGTCTAAGAAAGAATTTTGGTTCCGTGGCAAATCCTTCTGACCTGGGTTTTCAAACACTCAAAATACTTCAAAAGCCAATACTGTACACATGAAGGAGGAAGGAAGGGGATATGGGAAAAAGGGTACAACTACACCCAAGGAAAAGATCCAGTGGGTCACCTCATAATGGAAAATTGGGGAAAGAATGATTACCCAACAGATGCTCTTTTATTCTTTTTAAATATCTTACAGTTTGGTCTCCAGGAGCCAGCATAATAAAATACTCCAGTATAAATCTCACAATTTGCCATACTGACAGAATGGGGAGGGCAGAGTACTAAACAACTGAAGAAAATGACCTGTGTGTAATGTGACATACCTACTAAGTAATATGGTGCCCGCAGGTCTACGAACCTGAAAAGTCTTCTCTAAATAAGAAACAGCTTGTGGAAAAAGTTTGGTCTAAATAAAAGTTGGAAAAAAAAAAAAAACAGTCAGAATTACAGCTAAAAGATAAACTATATTTAAAACAAGTAAGCATAGGATATTAACAACTAAGGGGAAAGAAGGAAAAAGCCTTATAATTCTGGAATATAGGTACTAGTCAAAGGTCGTGTGACTAGGGCTGGGGAAAGATTGAGTCTAGGAGCAAAGGAATTTCCTCATTTACTAGTTTAGTTTGGAGGAAAGAACACCAGAAAGTTCCTTCTCTACCCCATTTAAATAGAATATTATAAAACATAAATCGCAACTATTAATCTTACTTTAAATTTGAGACTGATTTAGATTATTCCAACATGAAGGTAGTTTATGTTAAGAAAATTTTATATTTAGAAGATCTACTTTAGCCTCACCCATTTCTGTGGCCCATAATGAATTGGCTTAATGTGTGTGTGTGCCTCTGTAACAGTTAAAAAACTTATGAGGCTAGCACCTCTATAAATGACCTTGGCATTTCATACTATCAGGCCAATTAATCTTCAGGAGAATGAGCATTTCCACCAAGAGAATAGTGTTCTCAATGTTTTTAAAACATCGTCTTTTTCATCCTATCCGAAGCATGCTCTGCTCCCCTAAAACTTAAGAGGACAAGTAAAAAAATGAGAATGATTTAATATCAAATTATAAAACGAGAAGACTAACTTAATATCAAATATGAACAAAGTTTTGGTGAGTGCATCACAAAAACACCTTGGCGATAATGAGAAATACATTCACTACCAACGCCTTTTATTCAGTCATTCACAAAATAGTCATGTGTATGTTTTTCATTACTGAAGTAAAATTTACATACAATAAAACGCACCATTTTAAGTGTCCAATTCAAGCTATGAGTATTTATTACATACCTTTACAAGGTGTCTTTTCTCAGGGAGCAACCTGAAAATGATGACATAAAACATAAAGATTGCCATGCTGAGGGCAAACCACTGTCTCATTTTTGTTCAGGATACAACTGGCAGGAGTCCCAAGGAATGCTTTGTGGAAGCATGCCATATCAGTCCCTCTAAATCTCAGTGAGCATTTCAGAGTTGATCACATACTGTCTCATTCATTTGGGAAGTTAAAGATAGGGAAAGACATCAGCTACTCCCAATAGCTCTTCATAAACTACTACAGATTCATAATTTATCTCTTTTCTGGACACCCTCTTACTCTAAATTAAAAATTAGGGTATATCATCTCTCTGGTTAATAATTTTGTAAATGTTCTTATTATTGTATATATTAGTATTTTGTCTTATTGTTCCTCCAAGTACTTAAGTGCCTTCCAGGTCTGTTATTGACCACATAAGTAGATATACACTGGTGTGTTTAAATTATTCATGATGTATAGATTTAAATCATATCCCATGGCCTTCATCTTTCTAAACTAAAAAGCATATTTAGCTTAATTCCATTTTGAGGGTACATTAGCATCTAGTTCCATTTATGGAACTCCAGGTAACAGATGAAAATATTTTCAATAGTTTGATTCTTAATAAAAAAGATGACAAATAATGGTGTACTTACTCTTCAATACTTTTATCGTAGACAGTCTTGATTCTTAAATGTTCATTAACATCTCTCTTTACAACATGATTTGCCTTAAGATGGACCTTGTTTATGACCTGAAAAAAAGGAACAGATTTGAAAAAAATGTATAGATTAGCTAACTGAGGTCCCAACTTAAAATTAGTAAACTAAATTTCAAGTGTAATACCCAGAAAAAATACAAGAACTAAATAAATTGAGAGACAGTTCATGCTCATGGATAGGAAGACTCAATATTATCAAGATGTCAGTTCTTCCCAACTTCATCTATAGATTCAATGCGATCCCAATCAAAATCCCAGCAAGTTATGTTGTGCATATCAACAAACTAATTCCAAAGTTTATATAGATGGCAAAAGACCAAGAAGAGCCAACAAAATGTTGAAGAAAAAAAAGTTGGAGGACTGACACTACCTGACTTCAAGATTTACTATAAAGTTACATTATCAAGACAGTGTGGTACTGGCAAAAGAAGAAACAAATAGACCAATGGAACAGAATAGAGAGCCAGAAACAAATAGACCAATGGAACAGAATAGAGAGCCCAGAAATAGGCCCACATAAGTACATTCAACTGATCTTTGACAAAGGAAAAAAGGCAACACAATGGAACAAAGATGGTCTTTTCAACAAATGGTGCTGGAACAACTGGATATTCACATGGGGAAAAAAAATGAATCTGGAGACAGACCTTACATCTTTCAGAAAAATTAACTCAAAATGGATTATACACCTAAAATGTAAAACACAAAACTATATAAAACTCTTAGAAGATACCATAGGAGAAAAACCAGATGTCCTTGGATATAGTGATGACTTTTTAGATATAACACTAAAGGTATGATCCATTAATGAAATAATTGACAATTTCAACTTTATTAAAATTAAAAACTTCTGCTCAATGAAGGTTAACATCAAGAGAATAAGAAGACAAGCCACAGACTGGGAGAAAATATTTGCAAAAGCCAAATCTGATAAAGGACTATTATCCAAAATATACAAAGAACTCTTAAAACTCAACAGTAAGAAAATGAGAGACTTCCCTGGCGGTCCAGTGGTTAAGACTCTGTGCTTCCAATGCAGAGGGCCCGGGTTCGATCCCTTTTCGGGGAACTAAGATCCCACATGCCATGCCCAGCGCGGCCAAAAGAAAGAAAAAGAAAATGAACAACCCAAGTAAAACATGGGCCAAAAACCTTAATAGACACCTCACCAAAGAAGGTATATAGATGGCAAATAAACATACGAAGAGACGTTTCACATTATATGTCATCAGGGAAATGCAAATTAAAACAAGATATCACTATACACCTATTAGAATGGCCAAAATCTGGAACACATACTATACCAAATGCTGCCAAGGATGTGGAGCAACAGAACTCTTATTCATTGCTGGTGGGAATGCAAAATGTACAGCTACTTTGGAAGACAGTTTGGCAGTTTCTTACAAAACTAAACATACTTTTACCATAACCACTCAGCAATCATGCTCTTTGGTATTTACACAAATGAGTTAAAAACTTATATCCAAACAAAAACCTGTTCATGGATGTTTATAGCAGCTTTATTCACAATTGCTACAACTTAGAAGCAGCCAAGATGTTCTTCAAGAGGTGAGTGGATAAATAAACAGTGGTACATCCAGACAATGGAATATTATTCAGAGCTAAAAAGATGAGCTATTAAGCCAGGAAAAGACATGGAGGAACCTTAAATGCATATCAGTAAGTGAAATAAGCCAATCTGAAAAGGTTACATACTATATGATTCCAACTATATGACATTCTGGAAAAGGCAAAACTATGGACACAGTAAAAAGATCAGTGTTTGCCAGGGATGGAGGGGTGAGGGATTAATAGAGCACAGAGGATTTTGAGGGCAGTGGAACTACCCTGTATGATACTGTAATGATGGCTACATGTCGTTATACATTTGTCCAAACCCATAGAATGTACAACACGAAGAGTAAATCCTAATGTAAACTATGGACTTTGGGTGACTATGATATGTCAATATAGTTTCGTCAGTTATAACAAAAGTATCACTCTGGTTGGGGATGTTGATAATAGGGGAGCCTATGCATGTGAGGAGGAAGAGAGTATTTGGGAAATCTCTGTACCTTCTTCACAATTTTTCAGTGAATCTAAAACTGCTTTTAAAAAATAGTCTTTAAGGGCTTCCCTGGTGGTGCAGTGGTTAAGAATCTGCCTGCCAATGCAGGCGACACAAGTTCGATCCCTGGTCCAGGAAGATCCCACATGCTGCGGAGCAACTAAGCCCGTGCGCCACAACTACTGAGCCTGCACTCTAGAGCTTGCAAGCCACAACCACTGAACCCACATGCCACAACTACTGAAGCCCATGTGCCTAGAGCCCATGCTCCACGACAAGAGAAGCCACCACAATGAGAAGCCTGTGCACCTCAATGAAGAGTAGCCCCCGCTCACCACAACTAGAGAAAGCCTGCGCGCAGCAACGAAGACCCAACACAGCCTAAATAAATAAATAAATAAATAAATAATAGTCTTTAATTTAAAAAAATGAAGATGAGAAGACAATGGAACAAATAGTTAAAGCGCTAAAAGAAAGATGTTCAGGGCTTCCCTGGTGGCGCAGCGGTTGGGAGTCTGCCTGCCAATGCAGGGGACACGGGTTTGAGCCCTGGTCTGGGAAGATCCCACATGCCGCAGAGCAGCTGGGCCCATGAGCCACAATTACTGAGCCTGTGTGTCTGGAGCCTGTGCTCCGCCACAAGGGAGGCCGCGATGATGAGAGGCCCGCACACCGCGATGAGGAGTGGCCCCCACTTGCCGCAGCTAGAGAGAGCCCTCGCACAGAAACGAAGACCCAACACAGCCATAAATAAATAAATTTTAAAAAAAATTTTAAAAAAAGAAAGATGTTCAATACTGAAGTCTATCTCCAATGAAACTACCCTTCAAAAATGAAGAGGAAATAAAGATATTTCAGATAAACAAAAATTGAGAGAATTCATCACCAGCAGACCTCCACTACAGGAAACACTAAAGGAAGTTCTTCATGGTAATGGAAATGACACTAGAAGGTAACTTGGATCTTGCCTTAGTTCAGGCTGCTATAACAGAATACCATAAACTGGGTGGCTAACAAACAACAGAAATTTACTTCTCACAGTTCTGGAGGCTGACAAGTCCAAGATCAAGGCACCAGAAGACTGGGTGCCTGGTGAAGGCCCACTTCTTGTTTCTTAAGGCCATAGTCTGGTTGTATCCTCTGGCAGAAGGGGCAAGGAGCTCTTTCATAAGGGTATTAATCTCATTCATAAGGGCTCTACCCTCATGACCTAATCATCTACCAAAGACCCCATCTCCTAACCATTATATTGAGAGTTAGGCTTTCAACATATGAATTTTGGGTGAACACAAACATTCAGTATACACAAGATCTGTAGGAAGGAATGTGGACAAGTGGAAATGTTAGATAAGTAAATACAAAAGTCTATTGTGTAGAAAACAGTTAACATAGCGGGCCTAAGACTACTATCTTTAGAAAGACCTGCTTGCAAGTTTGACCTCACACTGGTCCTGGAATTTGAATGGTAAACAGTCCCTACACTGACATAAAACTTCCCTAAGCAATAAGGCAGTCTCATTGTGCCCAAACTGTTAACAGAAATAATACAGTTTATGCTGAACATCTGTTTACTTCTCAGAGTCAGGAATGTTAGTGACTGAAATTGTGCCTACATGACCAATCTCCAATAAAAACCCTGGACTCCTAGACTCAGACGAGCTTTCCTGTAGACAACAGTTTGTGCTTGTTCTTACAAGTTACTGCTAAACGGATTAAGCATGACCTATGTGACTCTACTAGGAGAGGACTCTTGGAAATGTCAACAAAAATTCAACTAACAATCAGGTTAAGAAGAGAAAAGGGTATTTAATTTGGGCCAAACTGAGGATTATAACCTGGGAGATAGACTCTCAGAAGTTCTGAGAACTGTTATGCTTGTTAGAAGTCAAATACACAGTCATATACATTCTCAAGACAAAGAATCATACATCAAAATGACATACTGATATTTTACATAAAGTTCACCAAAGATATATAGTCCAGGTAAGCACGTACAAAGGCAAAGAGAACAGTAAGTCACTACGGCCCCCTACAGAGTTGGGAAAGAATGGTATTCTTTTAAGAAATTACATTGCTAGTGCCAGAAGAAAAGGGAAAAAATTGATCTTTACGATCCAGCAGGCATTCCCATCTTTGAGGAGGTCTGGTTAATGTGTAATTCAGATGCACACAAGGAAGGAGGGAGGAGGCCCAAACGGACACAGAGACAGAACTTTATGTTTAAATTTTCTTGTCCTGCCTTAAAATACACATTTTATTTCATCAGAAGCTTGTGTCCGGTTTCCTTCAGTTTTTGCTCCGGGAGCCTTTTCTTTTCACTGATTGTGCTTGATATGTATCCTTTCACTGTAATAAATCTTAGCTGTGAGTACAACTATATGCTGAGTCCTATGAGTCCTTCCAGCAAATCACCAAACCTGGGATGGTTTGGAGACCTTCAACACAATTATACACATATTTCTTTTCTTCTTTTCATTTCTTTAGAGACATTAACTGTTTAAAACTAAAATTATAAAATTGCAATTGTGAGATTTATAATATATGTAGAGTTATTATATATTATGGTAATAGTAAAAGGACAAGGAAATAGTGACACTATACTGTTGAAAAGTTCCCATATTTAACATGACTATAAACTTTAACTAGATGTCATAAATTCAAGATACATATTATAATCAATAGAGCAAACATTCAAAAAGATATTGCATTTTATTGTTAGTTAATTACACCTCAATTTAAAAAGTAAAGCAAAGAGATATAGCTAAAAAGTAAACAAAGGAATTAAAGTAGAATACTAAAAAACAGAAGGCACAAACAGTCAAGTGAAACAAAGAGAAAAAAAATAGCTAAACTGCCAATCCAAACCCAACCATGTCAAAAATCACATTAAATGTAAACATTAAATGTAAAAGGACTGAACATTCTTGTTAGAAAACAGAGACTGTCAGACTAGACAGAGCAAGATGCAACTATTTGCTATCTATAAGAAGCCCATTTTAACTATAAAGACACAGAGAAATTGAGAGTATAAGGATGGAAAAACACACATCATGTAAACACTAATCAAAAGAAAGCCAGAGTGGCTATATTAGTATTGGACTAAGTATATTTCAAAACAAGGAGTATTAATTACCAGGAATAAAGAGAGGGGCAGTATGTAATGCTAAATGGGTCAATTCACCAAAAAAAAACAATGTAAAATGTGTAAACACCTAACAGCAGAGCTGCAAAATATGTGAAGCAAAAACTGAAAACTGAAAGGAGAAATAAACAAATCCACAATTCTAGCTGGTGACTTCAACATTCCTATCTCAGTAATCAACACAAGTAGACAGAAAATCAATAAGGACATGGGAGACCCGAGCAGCACTACAACTAACTTGACCTAAATGACATTTACAGAACCACCTGCCCCAACATCAGCAGAATGTACACTCTTCCCAAGTACACACAGAACGTTAACCTGGTTAGATTTTTGGCTATAAAACATTTTTTACTATAAAACAATCCTTAAGAAATACAAAAAACTGAAATCATACAAAGGATGTTTGCTATCCATAACTAAATTAAACTAAAATGCAATTAGGGAAAGATAACTGGGAAATCTCCAAATATCAGAAAATCAAACTTTTTTGTGTGTGTGTGCCGCACCACGAGGCCTTCGGGACCTTAGTTCCCCGACCAGGGATTCACTGTGCCCCCTGTAGTGAAAGCTCGGAGCCATAACTGCCAGGGAATTCCCCAACAACAAACTTTTAAATTATCCTTAGGTTGAAGATGAAGTCACAAAGGAGATCAGAAAATATTTTTAATTGAATGATAATAAGATTACAAGCAATTAATATTTTTTTAAATAAATTTATTTATTTTATTTATTTATTTTTGGCTGTGTTGGGTCTTTGTTGCTGCACGCGGGCTTCCTCTAGTTGCAGCGAGCAGGGGCTACTCTTCTTTGCGGTGCAGGCTTCTCACTGCTGTGGCTTTTCTCATTGCGGAGCATGGGCTCTAGGCGCGTGGGCTTCAGTAGTTGCGGCACACGGGCTCAGTAGTTGTGGCTCACAGGCTCTAGAGCACAGGCTCAGTAGTTGTGGCACATGGGCTTAGTTGCTCCGCGGCATGTGGGATCTTCCCAGACCAGCGATCGAACCCGTGTCCCCTGCATTGGCAGGCAGATTCTCAACCACTGGGCCACCAGAGAAGCCCAGCAATTAATATTTGTGTGATGTAATTAGTGTTTAGAAATTTATAACTTTAAATACTTATATTAGAAAAAATAATCTCAAATTAATGACCTAAGCTTCCATCTTAAGAAACTAGAAAATGAAGGGCAAATTAAACTCAAAGAAAGCAGAAGAAAGTAAATAATAAAGAACAGAAATCAATTAAATGAAAAACAGAAAAATGATAGAGAAAAATCAATGAAACCAAGCGGCGGTTCTTTGAGAAGATCAATACAATTGATATATCTCTAAGCAGACTAAGAGAGAAGATACCAATTACCAATATCAAGAATGAAACAGGGCATATCACTATAGACTTTACAGACTGTGATATTGTGATTTATAATAAAAATATATATATTTGGTCTTTGTCCCATTTTTGGAATTTCCTAAGACCTCTGGAATTTCCTAAATGATAAAAGTGATCAGGCGTCTTTTGTCATGTTAATGAGGTAACTTTTGGAAGCACCTAAGGGTGGAGACTGGTTACCAGTGGAGCCAAGCATGTGAATAGAAGATTGGAACTTTCAGTCCTTTCCACCCCCTCTAACCTCTGAGGAGAGGAGAGGAGCTGGAGATCAAGTTCAACCACCAATGCCCAATGATTTAATCAATTATATCTATGTAATGCCTACCTAAAATCCGAAAGGATGGGGTTTGGAGAGCTTCCAGGGTGGTGAACATGTGGAGATTCCGGGAGAGTGACGTGTTCAGAAAGCACAGAAGCTCTGTGCCCTTTCTCCATACGTTGCCCTATACATCTCTTCCACCTGACTGTTCTTGAGCTACATCCTCTTATAATAAACCAGTAATCTAGTAAGTAAAAATTTTCTCTGAGCTCTGTGAGCCTCTTTAGCAAATTAATCAAAACCAAAGAGGGGGTTGTTGGAACTTCCGATAGCTGGTTGGTCAGAAGCACAGGTAACCACCTGGACTTACACTGGATCAAATGGGAGAGAAGGGGCAATGCTGTAGGTCTGAACTCTTAACCTGTGAAATATGATGCTATCTCTGGGTAGACAGTGTCAGAATTGAGTTGAATTGTGGGACACTCACCTGGTGTTGGAGAGTGGCTTGGTGATGTGTGGAAAACCCTTGACACATTAGAATTGGTAACTCAGAACCCTTTACAGACATTTAAAAGATAAAATGGGAACATTAAGAAAACTGCATTTCCATAAATTTAACAACTTTGATGAAATGAAACTCTTTGAAAGATATGACTTACCAAAACACAATCAAGAAGAAATAGATAACCTGAATAGTCCAATATCTATTAAAGAAAATAAGTTCATAGTTTATAACACTCCAATAAAGAAAATTCCAGGCCGAGATACCTCCATTCATGAATTCTACTAAACATTTAAGGAAGAAACAATACTGCTTATATACAAACTCTTTCTGAAAGTAGAAGAGGAAGAAATATTTCCCAATTCATTCTATAAGGCCAGCATAACCCTAATACCAATCTCAACAAAGCTACAGAAGGAAAAAAAACCAACTACAAACCAATATCCTTAATGAATACATATGCAAAATCATCAAAAAAACACTAGCAAATGAAATCCAGCAAAATGTAAAAAGGGTAATACATCATGATCAAGTGCGGTTTTATCTCAGGGGGATGCAAGGCTAGTTCATCATTCAAAAAATCAATCAATGTAACTCACAATATCAAAAGAATAAAGAAGAAAAGCTACATGATTATAACAACTGATGCAGAAAAGACATTTAATAAAATTCAACACCCATTCATGACAAAAACTGTCAGTAGACTAGAAACAAAAAGTAATTTTCTTAACCTGATAAGGCACATCTACCAAAAATCTACAAACTAATACTTTTCTTTGCATTAAAATTTTTTATAGGGACTTCCCTGGTGGCGCAGTGGTTAAGAATCCACCTGCCAATACAGGGGACACAGGTTCGATCCCTGGTCCAGGAAGATCCCACATGCTGCGGAGCAACTAAGCCCACGTGCCACAACTACTGAAGCTCACGTGCTGCAGCTACTGAATGCAGGTGCTGCAACTACTGAAGCCCGCGTGCTCTAGGGCCTGTGTGCCACAACTACTGAAGCCCGTGTGTCCAGAGCCCATGCTCCACAACAAGAGAAGTCACCTCAATGAGAAGCCCGCGTACTGCAACGAAGAGTAGCCCCCGCTCACCGCAACTAGAGAAAGCCCACGTGCAGCAATGAAGACCCAACGCAGCCAAAAAGAAAAAAAAAAATTTTAATACAATTTTGAAAGGTTACTTTCAATTTACAATTATTACAAAATACTGGCTATAGTCCCTGTGTTGTACAATACATCCTTAAGCCTATCTTATACTCAGTAGTTTGTAGCTCTCCCCTCTCACCCCCCTCACTGGTAACCACTAGTTTGTTCTCTGTATCTGTGAGTCTGCTTCCTTTTTGTTATATTCACTAGTTTGTTGCATTTTTTAGATTCCACATATAAGTGATATCATACAGTATTTGCCTTTCTCTGTCTGACTTATTTCACTTAGCATAATGCCCTCCAAGTTCCTCCATGTTGCTGCAAATGGCAAAATTTTGTTCTTTTTTAAAGCTGAGCAGTGTTCCATGCAACTAATACTCTTAATAGTGAAAGACTGAATGTTTTCCCCCTAAGATCAAGAACAATGCAAGGATGTCTACTCTCACCACTCATATTCAATATTATAATGAAGGTCCTAGTCAGTATGAGAAGGCAATATTAACATTACATATTTGTAATAAGCAAAAGATACATATTGTAATCCCTAAAGCAAACACACACACACACGCACACACACACACACACACGCAGCACACGCATGAACCCCACAGACAAGTGAAATGTATCAATAGAAGGATGGAAAATTCTAAAAGCAAGGTGAAATGGCTATACTAATATCAGCAAAGCAGACTTCAAGACAGAGAGTATCATCAGAAATAAAGAGTAATATTTTATAATAATAAGGGGTTAATACCTCAGAAATACATAATTATAAATGTGAGTGTACCTAACAATAGATTCAAAATCCATGAAGCAAAAGCTGACAGAACTAAAGGAAGAAAAAAGACATTTATAATCTTAGAAATTTTTAAAGACTCTCTTAGACAAAACATTTTAAGAATATACAAATCTGTAGCCAATATTTTTTAATAACTGTAAATGGAATATAACCTTTAAAAATTGTATAAAAAAAGAACATAGAAATCTGAAGTGTACCATCAATCACCTCACCTTTTTGACATGTATAGAAAGCTACACTCAATATCTATAGAATATATATTCTTTACTAGTACACAGAAAAGTTTAGCAGGATAGAGCGTATGCTGAGGTATAAATAAAACAATCTCAAATTTCAAAGAACTGAAATCTTACAGAAGGTACTCTCTAAATTAGAAATCAATAACCATAAGATATCTAGAAAAGGACCACATATTTAGAAATTATATTTTAAACATTTTTAATAATCCATGGATCAAATAAGAAATTACCAGGGAAAATAAAAAAGAATTATCACTTTGAATGAAGTGATAATTAAAATACAATGTGTCAAAATCTGTGGAATGTAGCTACAGTTGTACTTTGAGAGAAATACAGGTCATTAAATGTTTACGGTAGAGAAGAAAAAAAAGGCTAAAAAACAATGATCTGGGACTTCCCTGGTGGCACAGTGGATAAGACTCCATGCTCCAAATGCTGGGGGCCCAGCTTCGATCCCTGGTCAGGGAACTAGATCCCCCATGCATGCCGCAACTAAGAGTTCACCTGCCGTAACTAAGGAGCCTGCAAGCTGCAACTAAGAAGCCCACGGGCCACAACTAAGGAGCCCGGGAGCCGCAACTAAGGAGCCCATGAGTCACAACTAAGGAGCCTGCCTGCCACAACAAAGATCTGGTGCAACCAAATAAATGAATAAATAAATAAACATTAAAAACAAAAAAGACAATAAAACAAACAAAAACAAACAATGATCTAAGTTTCCACCTAACAATATGAGCAAAGTAAATCTACAATAAGTAGAAAGGAAAAATAAAGAACAGGAAACAATGAAATAGAAAACAATAATTAAAGAAAATTACCAAAGCTACCAGTTGGCTATTTAAAATGATTAATAGGGACTTCCCTGGTGGTGCATAGTGGTTAAGAATCTGCCTGTCAATGCAGAGGACACGGGTTCGAGCCCTGGTCCAGGAATATCCCACATGTGGCGGAGCAACTAAGCCCATGAGCCACAACTACTGAGCCCGCGTGCCACAACTACTGAAGCCCACGTGCCTCAAGCCCGTGCTCCACAACAAGAGAAGCCACCACAATGAGAAGCCCATGCACTGCAACAAAGACTAGCCCCCGCTTGCCGCAACTACAGAAAGCCCATGTGCAGAAACGAAGACCCAATGCAGTCAAAAATAAATAAATAAATAAATTTGTAAATAAAATAAAATGATTAATAAACTTAATAAGCCCCTAGAAAGAATGGACTAGAATAAAACAGAATAAACCCAAATTACCACATTAGAAATGAAAGCATGCCTATCACTCAGATTCTATAGACAACAAAAGGATAAACTATTATGAACAATTTTATGTCAATACATTTAACAATTCAGATGAAATAAAGTCCTTCAAAAACACAAGTTACCAAGACTGACACAAGATCAAATGGATACTGTAAGTAGACTTGTATGAGAGAAACTGGATTTATCTATCCCTAAATAGTGGTTTCTTGGGGCCAGAAGTGAAAACATGGGTTTTCTGTAAATGAGCACAAGGGATCTTTCTGGGGTGATGGAAATGTTCTAAAACTGTACTGTGGTGATGGTTCTGTAGATCTGTAAATTTATAAAAATCACTTAATTGGACACTTAAGTGGGTGAATTTTATGGTATATAAATTATAGCTCAATAAAAGTATTAAAAAAAAAACTCTCTGCAAAGAAAACACTAGATCCAGACAGTTTCAGTTATGAATTATACCAGACATTTAAGGAAGAAATTTTCTTTTAGAAAATACATGATAGAATTTCCCAACTCATTATGTAAGGCCCGTATAATTCTGCTATTGAAAGCTAACAAAGGGACTTCTCTGGTGGCGCAGTGGTTAAGAACCTGCCTGCCAATGCAGGGGACACGGGTTCAAGCCCTGGTCAGGGAAGATCCCACATGCCGCGGAGGAACTAAGCCCATGAGCCACAACTACTGAGGCTGCGCTCTAGAGCCCGTGAACCACAACTACTGAGACCCGCATGCCTAGAGCCTGTGCTCTGCAACAGAGAAGCCACCGCAATGATAAGCCCACGCACCACAACGAAGAGTAGCCCCTGTTCACGGCAACTAGAGAAAGCCTGTGCTCAGCAACAAAGACCCAATGTAGCCAAAGATAGATAGATAGATAGATAGACAGATAAATAAATAAATAAATAAATATTTTAAAAAGCTAACAAAGAAGATGGCACAGTAGAAGGACGTGCACTCACTCCCTCTTGCGAGAGCACCGGAATCACAACTAACCCCTGAACAATCATCGACAGGAAGACACTGGAACTCACTAAAAAAGATACCCCACATCCAAAGACAAAGGAGAAGCTGCAATGAGACAGTAGGAGGGCCGTAATCACAATAAAATCAAATCCCATAACTGCTGGGTGGGTGACTCACAAACTGGAGAACACTTATACCACAGAAGTCCACCAACTGGAGTGAAGCTTCTGAGCCCCATGTCAGGCTTCCCAACCTGGGGGCCCGGCAATGGGAGGAGGAATTCCTAGAGAATCAGACTTTGAAGGCTAGCGGAATTTGACTGCGGGACTTTGACAGGACTGGGGGAAACAAAGACTCCACTCTTGGAGGGCACACACAAAGTAGTGTGTGCATCGGGACCGAGGGGAAGGAGCAGTGACCCCGTGGCAGACTGAACGAGACCTACCTGCTAGTGTTGGAGGGTCTCCTGCAGAGGCGGGGTGTGGCTGTGGCTCACCTGGGGACAAGGACACTGGCAGCAGAAGTTCTGGGAAGTACTCCTTGGCGTGAGCCCCCCCAGAGTCCGCCATTAGCCCCACCAAAGAGCCAGGTGGGCTCCAGTGCTGGATTGCCTCAGGCCAAACAACCAACAGGGAGGGAACCCAACCCCACCCATCAGCAGACAACTGGATTAAAGTTTTACTGAGCTCTGCCCACCAGAGCAACAACCAGCTCTACCCACCACCAGTCCCTCCCATCAGGAAGCTTGCACAAGCCTGTCAGATAGGCTCATCCACCAGAGGGCAGACAGCAGAAGCAAGAAGAACTACAATCCTGCAACCTGTGGAAGGAAAACCACATTAACAGAAAGATATACAAAATGAAAAGGCAGAGGACTTTGTACCAGATGAAGGAACAAGATAAAATCCCAGAAAAACAACTAAATGAAGTGGAGATAGGCAACCTTCCAGAAAAAGAATTCAGAATAATGATAGTGAAGATGATCCAGAACCTCGGAAAAAGAATGAAGGCAAAGATCGAGAAGATGCAGGAAATGTTTAACAAAGACCTAGAAGAATTAAAGAACAAACACCTAGAGGAATTAAAGAACAAACAAACAGAGATGAACAATACAATAACTGAAATGAAAAATACACTAGAAGGAATCAATAGCAGAATAACTGAGGCAGAAGAACGGATAAGTGACCTGGAAGACAGAATGGTGGAATTCACTGCCATGGAACAGAATAAAGAAAAAAGAATGAAAAGAAATGAAGACAGCCTAAGAGACCTCTGGGACAACATTAAATGCAACAACATTTGCATTATAGGGGTCCCAGAAGGAGAAGAGAGAGAAAAAGGACCCGAGAAAATATCTGAAGAGATTATAGTTGAAAACTTTCCTAACATGGGAAAGGAAATAGCCACCCAAGTCCAGGAAGCACAGAGAGTCCCAGGCAGGGTAAACCCAAGGAGAAACACACCGAGACACACAGTAATCAAACTGACAAAAATTAAAGACAAAGAAAAATTACTGAAAGCAACAAGGGAAAAATGACAAATAACATACAAGGGAACGCCCATAAGGTTAACAGCTGATTTCTCAGCAGAAACTCTACAAGCCAGAAGGGAGTGGCACGATATATTTAAAGTGATGAAAGGGAAGAACCTACAACCAAGATTACTCTACCCGGCAAGGATCTCATTCAGATTCGATGGAGAAATCAAAAGCTTTACAGACAAGCAAAAACTAAAGAAATTCAGTACCACCAAACCAGCTGTACAACAAATGCTAAAGGAACTTCTCTAAGTGGGAAACACAAGAGAAGAAAAGGACCTACAAAAACAAACCCAAAACAATTAAGAAAAGGGTCATACGAACATACATATCGATAATTACCTTAAACGTGAATGGATTAAATGCTCCAACTGAAAGACACAGGCTCACTGAATGGATACAAATAAGACCCATGTATATGCTGTCTACAAGAGACCCACTTCAGACCTAGGGACACATACAGACTGAAAGTGAGGGGATGGAAAAAGATATTCCATACAAATGGAAATCAAAAGAAAGCTGGGGTAGCAATACTCATATCAGATAAAATAGACTTTAAAATAAAGAATGTTACAAGAGACAAGGAAGGACACTACATAATGATCAAGGGATCAATCCAAGAAGAAGATATAACAATTATCAATGTATATGCACCCAACAAAGGAGCACCTCAATACATAAGGCAACTGCTAACAGCTATAAAAGAGGAAATAGACAGTAACACAGTAACAGTGGGGGACTTTAACACCTCACTTACACCAATGGACAGATCATCCACACAAAAAATGAATAAGGAAACACAAGCTGTAAATGACACAATAGACCAGACAGATTTAATTGATATTTATAGGACATTCCATCCCAAAACAGCAGATTACAGTTTCTTCTCAAGTGCACACAGAACATTCTCCAGGACAGATCACATCTTGGGTCACAAATAAAGCCTCGGTAAATTTAAGAAAACTGAAATCATGTCAAGCATCTTTTCTGACCACAATGCTATGAGATTAGAAATCAATTACAGGGGAAAAAACGTAAAAAACAGAAACACATGGAGGCTAAACAATACGTTACTAAGTAACCAAGAGGTCACTGAAGAAATCAAAGAGGAAATCAAAATATACTTAGAGACAAATGACAGTGAAAACACAATGATCCAAAACCTATGGGATGCAGGGAAGTTTATAGCAATACAAGCCTACCTCAAGAAACAAGAAAAATCTCAAATAAACAATCTAACCTTACCTAAAGGAACTAGAGAAAGAAGAACAAACAAAACCCAAAGTTAGTAGAAAGAAAGAAATCATAAACATCAGAACATAAATAAATGAAAGAGAAACAAAGAAAACAAGAGCAAAGATCAATGAAACTAAAAGCTGGTTCTTTGAGAAGATAAACAAAATTGATAAACCTTTAGCCAGACTCATCAAGAAAAAGAGGGAGAGGACTCAAATCAATAAAATTAGAAAGGAAAAAGGAGAAGTTACAACAGACACTGCAGAAATACAAAGCATCCTAAGAGACTACTACAAGCAACTCTATGCCAATAAAATGCACAACCTGGAAGAAATGGACAAATTCTTAGAACGGTATAACCTTCCAAGACTGAACCAGGAAGAAATAGAAAATATGAACAGACCAATCACAAGTAATGAAATTGAAACTGTGATTAAAAATCTTCCAACAAACAAAAGTCCAGGACCAGATGGCTTCACAGGTGAATTCTATCAAACATTTAGAGAAGAGCTAACACCCATCCTTCTCAAACTCTTCCAAAAAATTGCAGAGGAAGGAACACTCCCAAACTCATTCTATGAGGCCACCATCACCCTGATACCAAAACCAGACAAAGATACTACAAAAAAAGAAAATTACAGACCAATAACACTGATGAATATAGATGCAAAAATCCTCAACAAAATACCAGCAAACAGAATCTAACAACACATTAAAAGGATCATACACCATGATCAAGTGGGATTTATCCCAGGTATGCAAGGATTCTTCAATATATGCAAATCAATCAATGTGATACACCATTTTAACAAATTGAAGAATAAAAACCATATAATCATCTCAATAGATACAGAAAAAGCTTTTGACAAAATTCAACACCCATTTATGATAAAAACTCTCCAGAAAGTGGGCCTAGAGGCAACCTACCTCAACATCATTAAGGCCGTATACGACAAACCCACAGCAAACATCATTCTCAATGGTGGAAACCTGAAAGCATTTCCTCTAAGATCAGGAACAAGACAAGGATGGCCACTCTTGCCACTAATATTCAACATAGTTTTGGAAGTCTTAGCCATGGCAATCAGAGAAGAAAAAGAAATAAAAGGAATACATATTGGAAAAGAAGAAGTAAAACTGTCACTGTTTGCAGGTGACATGATACTATACATAGAGAATCCTAAAGATGCCACCAGAAAACTACTAGAGCTAATCAATGAATTTGGTAGAGTAGAAGGATACAAGATTAATGCACAGAAATCTCTTGCATTCTTATACACTAACAATGAAAGATCAGAAAGAGAAACTAAAGAAACAGTCCCATTCACCATTGCAACAAAAAGAATAAAATACCTAGGAATAAACCTACATAAGAAGGTAAAAGACCTGTACTCAGAAAACTATAAGACACTGATGAAAGAAATCAAAGATGACACAAACAGATGGAGAGAGATACCATGTTCTTGGATTGGAAGAATCAATATTGTGAAGATGACTATACTACTCAAAGCAATCTACAGATTCAATGCAATCCCTATCAAATTACCAGTGGCATCTTTTACAGAACTAGAACAAAAAATCTTAAAATTTGTATGGAGACACAAAAGACCCTGAATAGCCAAAGCAGTCTTGAGGGAAAAAAACGGAGATGGAGGAATCAGACTCCCTGACTTTGGGCTATACTACAAAGCTACAGTAATCAAGACAATATGGTAGTGGCACAAAAACAGAAATATAGATCAATGGAACAGGATAGAAAGCTCAGAGATAAACCCACACACTGATGGTCAACTAATCTATGACAAAGGAGGCAAGGATATACAATACAGAAAAGACAGTCTCTTCAATAAGTGGTGCTGGGAAAACTGGACAGCTACATGTAAAAGAATGAAATTAGAACACTCCCTAACACCATACACAAAAATAAACTCAAAATGGATTCGAGACCTAAATGTAAGACTGGACACTATAAAACTCTTAGAGGAAAACACAGGAAGAACACTCTTTGACATAAATCACAGCAAGATCTTTTTAGATCCACCTCCTCGTGTAATGGAAATAAAAACAAAAATAAACAAATGGGACCTAATGAAACTTAAAAGCTTTTGCAAAGCGAAGGAAACTACAAACAAGACGAAAAGACAACCCTCAGAATTGGAGAAAATATCTGCAAACAAATCAATGGACAAAGGATTAATCTCCAAAATATATAAACAGCTCAAGCAGCTCAATATTAAAAAAACAAACAACCCAATCCAAAAATGGGCAGAAGACCTAAATAGACATTTCTCCAAAGAAGACATACAGATGGCCAAGAAGCACATGAAAAGCTGCTCAACATCACTAATTATTAGAGAAATGCAAATCAAAACTACTATGAGGTATCACCTCACACCAGTCACAATAGGCACCATCAGAAAATCTACAAACAAATGCCGGGGAGGGTGTGGAGAAAAGGGAACCCTCTTGCACTGTTGGTGGGAACGTAAGCTGATACAGCCACTATGGAGAACAGTATGGAGGTTCCTTAAAAAACTAAAAATAGAATTACCATATGACCTAGCAATCTCACTACTGGGCATATACCCAGAGAAAACCATAATTCAAAAAGACACATGCACCCCAATGTTCATTGCAGCACTATTTACAATAGCCAGGTCATGGAAGCAACCTAAATGTCCATCGACAGACGAATGAATAAAGAAGATATGGTACATATATACAATGGAATATTACTCAGCCATAAAAAGGAACGAAATTGGGTCATTTGTTGAGATGTAGATGGATCTACAGACTGTTATACAGAGTGAAGTAAGTCAGAAAGAGAAAACAAATATCGTATATTAACGTGTATATATGGAACCTCGAAAAATGGTACAGATGAACCGGTTTGCTGGGCAGAAGTAGAGACACAGATGTAGAGAACAAATGTATGGACACCAAGGGGGGAAAGTGGCAGGGGGTGGGTGGTGGATGAACTGGGAGATTGGGATTGACATATATACACTAATATGTATAAAATAGATAACTAATAAGAACCTGCTGTATAAAAAAATAAAATAAAATTTAAAAATTCAAAAAAAAAGCTAACAAAAACTTCACTAAGAAAGGAAACTATAAACCAACATCATTCATAAACATAGATGCAAAAGTCCTTAATCTATGAGCAAATTGAATTCAGAAGTGTATTAAAAAGGATAATACATCATAACCAAGTAGGGTCTATTCCAAAAATGCAAGGTTGATTTACTATTGGAAAATCCAATGTGATATACCATATCACACTACATATTATATAATTCCATTGATATAAGCTCAGTTCTAAATAGGCAAAACTAATTTGATGTAAAATCTAAATCTAATACCAAAAGAAAAAAGGAACAATAGTCGCCTGGGGTGGATGGGAGAGACTGACTGGCACAGGACAGGAGGGAACTTTCTGGAGACTTGAAAATGTTCTATATTGTGATAGGGTTGTGGGTTTTACATGAATATACATGATTGCATTTGCTACATTTCAGTATACATAAACCTTACAAAAAAATTTTTTTAAGTAAAAATAACAGTGGGAAGATGGGGAATGGGTAGAAGTATATGAAACAGAATAAGAGAATACTGTTAAGTGCTGAAGCTGGGTGAAGGGTCATGAGAGTTCATTATACAATTCTGTTTGGGGGTTTGTTTTAATTTACATAATAAAAACAAAAACAAAAACAAAACAAAACAAAACGTAGAGTTTTTAGTTGAGAAGAAGATATATGAGTCAAAATGTTTTGTAGTTCCCCACCATTACCAATAAAAAGTTACTGTAATTTCCTGTTGCAATTAACAGAGGTGCAGTCACTAGTAGTACAATGAATAGTACTTGCCTATACTTTGTGTCCAAGCTAAAGCAAAGAGATTGGTTAGGAGGACTTGCTACTGCATACTCTATGAAGAACTAGTAAAATTTATTAGGAATATGAACTCTCAAGAAGAACTTAATAGCTTGCTTTGAATATCTGAAGCACTATCACTATTTAGTTTGTTCAGTCAAGAGCCATAAATAAAAATAGTGGATGGAAGTTTCAGGAAGAGTTTTCAGCTGTATATTTTTATTATATCTGGCCGTGCCACGCGGCATGCGGGATCTTAGCTCCCTGCCAGGGACTGAACCCGTGCCCCCTGCAGTGGAAGCTCGGAGTCTTAATCACTGGACCAGCACGAACGTCTGTGTTTTCAGCTCCATAAAAAGAAGAACAATGATCTCTCCAAAAAGCAAAGGGGCTGCCTTCGGAGATAACTTCCGTATTTGTGGAAATGTTCAAATATAAGTAGGAGATTTGTACACTGGCAACAATCACAAGAAGAAAACAGCTATTAAGGTTCCTTCTAGTACAGAGATTTTGCAGTTCTCTGAACTATTTTCTCTTCTTTTGATCTAAATTCAAAGAGAGAAGTGCAGGGCTTTGTGGGAATGTCTTTTAAAAAGAATTCACTAGGTGGTTGGGGGGAACTGAGGAGATGTTTAAGGGTACAAACTTGCAACTAGTAGATAAGTCCCAGACATCTAACGTACAACATAGTGATTATAGACAGCAATACTGTATTATAAGCTTACAAGTGGCTAAGAGACTAAATAAAATAAAATAAAATAATTCAGCCAGAATGCAGTGTCATGATAAAAGCTGTAATACAGTCACAAACCCCAAACTTAGTATTCTGGCATATACGGTTATGAACAGCATGCATAGAAATTTTTGGCAATTATCACAAAAATGAATGGTCTTAGATTTCTGGGCTGAACTGAAAATTTCTAGATTAATCTTTCTTGTTAAAGTAATAAGACAAATTATAAAATCAATCACAACATGCAGCCCTGACCCAGGTACTGTGTCTTCTTTCCTCAAAGAATACTGATTATTGTGGGCCCTCCTCTGATCTAAGTACTGTGGAGAAATCAAAGTATAAGACACAAACCTTATCCCACGGAAAATTACAATTTAACTACAAAGGCAAGACACGCCTGAAAACAAACCGTCACCACATAGCGGTACTTGGTTAAGTGCCAGAAGAGAGTACAGATAAGACATACTGTGAAATGGAAAGAACATTCTACTGGGGGTGTTCAGCAGGCTGCCTTGAGGTTAAGGAACTCAGAATGAAAGAATTTAGACAGGAATAAAAATGTAATGGGAGGGAGGCAGGCACTTCCAGGGCAGGAGAACAGGGTAAAGCAAGCAATGTGATGAACTAACTTGAAAATCAACCTGAATTTTGTCTCCAGAGAATCCCCAGTATCCCTTCAATGCCTTTGTCTAGCTCTCCTATCAATTTCTTCTCAAACCTTTAGATCAGTGGTTCCCAAAGTGAGGTCCTTGGACAAGCAGCATCATCAACTATCTGGGAACTTCAACTGCAAATTCTGAGGCCCCGTCCCAGATCTAATGAGTCAGAAGTGGGCAGAGGGAGGGAATGGAGCGACAATCTGTGTTTGAACAAGTCCTTCAGGTGATTCTGATGCCCGTTCAAGTTTGAAAACCTTTGCTCTAGGACTACCTGATAAGCACAACCCTCCGCGCAGGAAACTGATGACGTTCTGAGTGCCTAACTGAGCCACTTCGCTGGGTGCAGGAAGGGAGTTGATAGCAGGTCCCAGCTCTCTAAGAGTTCAGTCTCTGGCCCAATCTCGCTTTCTCCTCCAGTACCCCTTGTTCCAATCACTATCCTCTATGCCATCGCCTCCCGTATTACTTTACCCTCACAGGGCCCCTCCGTCGCCCTACCTCAGACTCAGAGGGGACGTGGTGCCGGCAGGGAGGAGAACTGCCCAAGGAGACAGGAATAGATGTAGCGCTTGCCCGGAGCCCGCCCAACAGGAGTAAAACGCCTCGGACCCATAAAGAACCGCTCCAGTGCCACCGGCTCGGGCCCCGGCCTGAAGCCGAGGAGCCCGCTCTTCCACCCGTCTCGGCCGCCATCTTGAGGCCGAGCGTCGTTACCATGGAGTACGTGACGCCTCCGCGCCCCTCGCCAGCCCCGCCCCTCGCCTCTCGAGGCAGGTGGAGGGACTCGGCGGTGGAAAGGTGCTTTTTGATTGGCTAGCGTCACCCATAAGAAGTTCACCGCGGAAGACAAGAGTTGCATCACGTCCATCGCGTCTCATTCGCGCGAAGCCAGCCAATAAACGGCACTTGGCGGCCCACGTGAGTTGGGCTGTGGGAAGACTAGTGGGTGCTGTTGGTAATGGGATGTTGATATGTCGGTGTCCTTACTGAGGCGGTTTTTCACTTTAATTCAGTTATTCACCGAAAAGATATGCACTCACTAGGTGCCAGGCGCTTAGACATATAAATACATGCAAAATCTTTTATGGTTAGCTCTCTGTATAAAAGGTAAATGGAATGTAATTTTCATTTTTACTTATCCTGAGTCACCAATTCTAGACCTACTTTTTAAAAAAATTTAAGTGTAGTTGATTTACAATATCGTGTTAGACCCACTTAATGAAAGTCATTTTCTGTAAAATCAAATGTGTTCTTTACTATTCAACCCCATCCCTTAACTTCTATGAATGTAAGAATTGCAACTGCATTAACCCCGGAGACTAGGTAGATGCTTGCTATTAAGGCAACTACCTTAAAAACTGAGCCGTGAGGAACTATAAGAAATTGGAAATTGGGACAAATCTCCTTGTGGCCCATGAAACAAAGAATTAAAACCAAGAACTGAAAGCACCGAGCTGTAACAGTCATTCCAGGAACTGAATATTGTAAATTACTATGCTAGGAACTGTAGTAGAAAAAAAAAAGAACAGAAAATCCCCAAGAATTTACAATTCATTGGTGAAGATAATGTACTTAAAAAAAAAAAAAGAAAAAAGAAAAAATGGTTGGGGCATTTTACCAGTAGACTCATTAGATGTGTCTATCATCCCACAACTAGTGGAAGCTGGGATTTCAAACAAAATTTATCACTTTATAACGTACTGTCTACACAAAACCACAAAGAAATTGCAGATTGTGAGTAAAGAATGGTACCGGTCATCTTCAGTTTCCTAGGGGTAAAGGCAGTGTCATGCTGGTGGAGGGGCAGTTTCCATAGTCTAAAGGACAAGATGCTAGCCGTTTTAAGTTCATTTCTGTGAAACATTCAACTCCTCCAATGTAACTTTGGCTTGAGGACTGCCTTTGCACTGACCAAACCTCGCTATGGGAGCAGAAAAGCGTAATACAGGCTCTCACTCCCCCCACCCAACCGTCTCCTAGTCCCCCAACTTTGTAAATGCACTGTTACCCGCTCAGCAACCAAAGCTAGGAAGTTAGTTTTGAAGACTCCTCTCTACAATCAATCGGTTTTAACATTCGGTTAATGTTTAGTCTGCTCTATTAAAGTACTCAAATATCTCAGTTAAGACTGCAAAGCCTACCTGGTTTTCCCTTCCTTCAGTTTATGCTGGGTTGCCCCAGGGATCTTTCTAAAATATGAATCTTGTCACCTGTCACTCAAGCTCTTCAGTGACACTCTAATACAAGAATATTGTTAGAACTTCCCTGGTGGTCCAGTGGTTAAGACTCAGTGTTTCCACTGCAGGGGGGAAGGGTTCCATCCCTGGTCGGGGAACTAAGATCCCCGACATGTCATGGGCAGCATAGCCAAAAAAAAAAAAAATAAAGACTATTGTCTAAAATCCTGGCACCTGGTAGTTTTCTAGACTTACTTTCCAATTACTTCCCATTGGTTTCAGTCACACTACATAACCCAGTTAAATTGTTCAAGTGCCTTCTGCTTTCGCAATGTTTGTGCCATTTCCCTTTTCTGAAGTACCACCCCTAAGCATCTCTTCCTCTATTCGATGATCCCCAAGAGTACATCTACTTAACTGGCACAACAAAGTAGTTACCTTTAGTTTATGTTGGCTGTTTTTTTTTTTTTTAATTATGTTTTGTCTCCGTTGGGTCTTTGTTGCTGCTCACGGGCTTTCTCTAGTTGCAGTGCGCGGGCTTCTCATTGCGGTGGCTTCTGTTGTTGCGGAGCATGAGCTCTAGGCGCACGGGCTCAGTAGTTGTGGCACACGGGCTTAGTTGCTCCACAGCATACGGGATCTTCCCAGACCAGGGCTTGAACCCATGTCCCCTGCACTGGCAGGCAGTCTTAACCACTGCGCCACCAGAGAAGCACCACCCCCCCTTATTTTTTTTAATAAATTTATTTATTTTTGGTTGCATTGGGTCTCCGTTGCTGCGCAGGGGCTTTCTCTAGTTGTGGTGAGCGGGGGCTACTCTTCATTGCGGTGCGCGGGCCTCTCATTGAGGTGGCTTCTCTTGCTGCAGAGCACGGGCTCCAGGCACACGGGCTTCAGTAGTTGTGGCGCACATGCCTAGCCGCTCCGCGGCATGTGGGATCTTCCTGGACCAGGGCTCAAACCCATGTCCCCTGCATTGGCAGGTGGATTCTTAACCACTGCGCCACCAGGGAAGCCCCCCCCCCCCTTATTTTTTAATATTTATTTTCTTTGTCTTTTGGCTGTGTCGGGTCTTAGTGCGGGCTCTTCCTTGTGGTGCACGGGCTTCTCTCTAGTAGTGGCACGCGAGCTTACTTGCCCTGCGGCATGTGTGATCTTAGTTCCGCGACCAGGGATCGAACCTGCATCCCCTGCATTGGTAGGCGGATTCTTTACCACTGGACCACCAGGGAAGTCCCCTAACCAAATTTCAAGTTGTGGGGCCATGAAATGAACTGCTTAGATCCGGCGAAGAGAGCATAACTGACCAATGACTCCAAGCTGCTTCTCCTTACCATCCACCTCATTTGCCTTGAGGCCATGGCTCCCGAGGGTTGCTGCTAGACAAATAAGACTGGCAGTACAAACACAAGCCCCTTTTCCGTGACTCTTCCAACAGCAATTTTGGCTTCAGGGCCACCATTAAACTAACCAAACCGTAGAACTGCTGTGCGCCTTCATGCTAATCATTTTTTAGAGTCTGCTTCTTAGAGAAACCAAATACAAATAAAAACTGTTAAAAGGGGTGCAGTTTGGCAAACTCCCAGTTTTCTGTTGATATTTTCAGTGGAACGTCAAGATCTGTTGGTTAATAAAAGGAGTACCTGCTCCTGCATCAAACACCTAAATCCACCATACTGCAAACTGATGCCTTGGTTCAAACTTGTATTCAGCACATTCTGAGATTTAAAATATTCTGCAGCCCTGCTTAGTTGCCTTTGTATCATGCCAAAACATCTCAATCCTGCACTTTACTATTAAAACATGGAGCAAAGGAAAGCAACCCTGTCCAGGCAATCCTGACCACCCCTCACCAAAACTTTTTAAGGTATGTGGCAACTTAGGGACACTTTCAACTTAGTCATTATTCCCAGTCAAGTGTTATATCCTGGATGCTTTGTCCAGTCACAAATCCCAAGGATATCTCATCCAAATGAGCTGCCAAATACCATCAATATAATCCTCATTCAAATTTCTCCCAACTACCATTTTTAAGCCCCAAGTTTCCCAACCAATCTATATTGAACAAGTGCATGCTACTACAAGGTACTTTAGGAGGTCAAGATATTTTCAGTTTCTTTCAATTTAATGAGGGAGGCAGTTACCAGTACCACAGCTGAAATAAGGGGAAAAGTTATAGATCCATTTGATGTGGAAATCTGGAAAAGTTTCATGGTGTATATCAACACTGGCTAAAAATTGACTTCTGTCCTTCCTGCGGGTATCTCCACTTGTCCAAAAACTTTTCATAGGCTAGGTTCCAGCACTCCATCACTGTAAACCTTCCAAGATACTCCTTTCCACTGTCCCCAACTAAAGCTTCCTTGTAACCTTCCCCCCAACATTTAAGGTCTTATATTAAGATACATCCTATCCTCATCAAAACCCTCCTGTTGTCGAAATCCCTATAATTGCCATATTCTCTGGGCTCCCGTATACTCTGAAAATGCCCAATAACCACCACCATTTAAGCACTTAGCAACTGAATTTAGGGCAAAGAATTTTTTAAGCCGTGTTAACAAAAATACAAGGGAACAAATCCACACTTTTATTTATTTACTTTTCAGTAAGTTTAAATCCTTGAAGGGTACAGCATCTGGTGGGGGGGAAAGAACATAATGTCATTAAGTGCATGTTATATACAAACAGTTATTGAATACCACAACATGAATAAATCTCCCATTGTCCCATTACCCATCTCTGAAAGGCACCCAATGACTTATATCCTCGTGGGAAGGGAACTAAATTTTTAGAGCCTTCAGTTTCTAGGTGAACATTCTTTGACTAAGAACCAGTACTGGGAACCCGAGAATCCATTTAATTTTGCTTCCTCTAACGATAGTAAAAACCTCCTCTGATGAGAAATCTCAACTGCTCAGCAGGGTTCAAAAGTACCCCGTGACCCCAAGGATGTAGCCATGTCTATTAAAAATAGATCCTAACTGAAGAAAACAGGAGCTATCCTGTTAAAAATATCACAGAATCTGGAGTTGAAGTCCTGGGACATGAGCATTGGTTTTCTTCTATAAAATAAGGCTAATACCTATTTGAACAAGACTGTCATGATGAAGAGATCGGAAATATTAATTATGCCAGGAAAAGGTATGTTGAATTTTTATTTTCTAGCAATTACTTCAGAGCCCAATAAATATATTTGCCAGAAAATTGTTCATTTAAATAGGTGACCCTCGAACAACACAAGTTTGAACTGTGCGGGTCCACTTATATACAGATTTTTTTTCAGTAAATACTTACTACATGATCCACAGTTGACTGAATCCACAGATGCAGAGGCCAACTGTAAAGTTATACGTGGATTTCTCACAGTGCCCCTAACCTCTGCGTTGTTCAAGGGTCAACTGTGCTATTCCCCACCACCCCCAGGCAGCTTTAGCAATTACCTGAAATCTAGGCACAATCCATTTGAACCCTTTGCCTTCACTTTTCTTATAATGCCAAGAAAATGTTCCATAATACATTTACACAGTAGCCCCTAATTTTACAGCATGATCTATTGGTGACATTTTATAATCACAATAGTCCTTAGTAGTCAAAGCCAAACACCATGAGCTTAGTTTGATTCAAAAGGTGCCACGTTGCTAATAATGTACTTACCACACGGATTCTGTGTCCAATGGCCTTAGCAGGAAGGTTGCTTCGGAATTTGGCACGAACCATGCCACTGTTTCCATGAGCACGCGTTATCTTTCCCCAGATTACTCTGGTTTTGTTAGGTTTTCCACCAGGAGTTACTGTGTTGCTGATTTTAAAAGAGGATTAAAAAAGGCATGAGAACCCAGACAACCAGTATAGTGTGGTACAAAATCAAGGTGACTTCTAGACCAGTCGCCCTCAACCCTAGCTTAAATGGTAATAGCTGTAATATAGGGAGGGGGCAGGGAAGGGGGGGGGGGGACAAGAAATGTGAGGATATTTTGAGTGTAGGGAGAGAGGAACTTGTTTGTAATTTTAAATAGCCAGGGAAGGCCTTACTAAGACACTAACACTGGAAAAAAAGACTCGAAGGTAAGGGAACAGCTTGTGTTAAAAACTGAGGTTGTGTCCCTGGCTTGTGGAAAGGAAGACGATGCCAAGAGATGAATCCTAGCTGGGTTAAGAGAGGACAGAGGGAGCCCTGAATGCATACGGTCTTAGAAGCTCCTTAATGACTTTAGCTTTTACTAAATGAGATGGGGAAGAGTTGGAATTTGAGCAATGTACAGATGATTTGACTTATAATTTTAAAGGATTGGGAAATCCCTGGTGGTCCAGTGATTAAGACTCCATGTTTTCACTGCCAAGGGCCCGGGTTCAATCCCTGGTCAGGGAACTAAGATCCTGCAAACCACGCATGGCAAAAAAAATTTAAAAATTAAAAAATTTAAAGGATCACTCTGGTTGCAGGAGGAAAGGGGAATGGGGGAGATGAAAACATGTTCCCAAATATCTTTTTAAAAACAATTTAAATACACAATAGTCCACCCATTTCTTCCACCCCCGCCCCACCTCTATCCCAGAGATTTTAATTGATCTGGAATGGGTTTAAGAACCAATGCTCTAGAGAGATAACATCTTTAAACATCTATAAAAATTGTAACTTCAAGAGATCAAAATGAATTAAGCGATGTGAAAAATGCTCTATAAAACCTTAAGATCATAATACAAGGACCTGACGCCTTCCTTAAAACAAATTAATAGATGTAATTTTTCTAAGTGCAGAAGACACCTATATCCAACACTAACCATGAATTTCCTTGAACTCCCAAAGTAGAAACCACAACAGTACCATTTACTTAACAAACTTCAAATGAGACCAATCAAGTGAAAACTCAAAAAGCACAATACTATCAACTTACTTCTTTGCTTTGTACACGTAAGCACATCTCTTGCCTAGATAGAATTCAGTTTCATCTCGAGCGTATACACCTTCAATTTTCAGGAGAGCTGTGTGCTCCCTCTGGTTCCGTAGACCCCGCTTATAGCCAGCAAAAATGGCCTTGGACCACAGCCTAAGACAAAATATACTGTTAATCATAAGCTGTTAAAAGATCTCATTTAACTTCAACAAACCACAGGTATGATTTGGCTTGTAATGACAACCACCTAAAAGTTACCTATATAGCAAACATCTAATTTTTTCCCCACCAGTTTTAAACTCACATGTAGGATCACGCCTAATAAACAAACTACAAGTACAAAGCAATGATATTTAAAACGCATACCTCCCAGACATATTTGTCGTTTTAGAAGTCCTGTTCCCAGCAGGCCTTAAAACAAAAATAATCAGTTTAAAATCTTGCAACGCGCGTTTCCCACCTAGTCTCCTCTGGAATAGCGCCTCAAACTCAAGACAATACCTGATAACTAAGCAAATTCCAAAAGGAAGACGAAACCTAAAGTAGCAAGACAGTACACTACAGGAAGTAACTCCTAGAAACCCCAAAATAAAGCCTTAAGAAAGTTCACGCCACGATCATGGGGAAAAAAAAAGATCAAGGAGCCAGAGAAGCACGCAGAGAACAAGACTTTTAAACACTGAATGGGAAAGAAAAGCTAAGGAAAGACATAGTAAGCAGGCAAAGCCATGTTTGAGGTGGGAGTAAATGAACAAAGAACCCTGCCTAAAAGTGCCACTGCTGCCAGACAAAATGCATCTATTTTATATTTTACTCCGCTAGGGACCGCAAGCAACTCCAGTTACCGGAGCACCCATTCTCGGAGGTCAGGGGACCAGCACCATCAGTCCCGTATCTCCTCCATCCTGTCCTCCCTGTTGCTGGAATCCATAGAAATCATGAGCTGGTAGAGCCTCGGAGCCGCACCAGCATCTCATGAGAGGCATATAGCCGAGCCGACCCCACTTATTCGCCCCCAAAGTTCAGCTGCGGGAACACCACACACCTCCACAGGGTCCAAGATGGCTGAAAAAGAAACAGAAGGCCCCGCCGCGTGGCCTCGTGGGTAAACGCCTCTCCGCCCCGCCCCCCCATTTAGGTATCTTCCGCCACCGCCAAGAAAATAAGCCTCAGAAATCGTCTTCTGACTGAAATAAGCCACGTTCAAGAGCACTCGTACAATTCTTTCCCTAAGTCCTTTTATCTTTGTAAACTGCAACATGTACTATATACTTTGGAACAGAGGGAGGCAAAATGGTAGCCAGCTAAAGGAGAAGAACAGGTCCTCCGAATCTGTGCGTTGCCATAGAAACACCTTAGCTTGGTTCCGGCGGCGTCGGGTGCTGTAGCGGGAAAAGTGAAGCCGGACTGGAGGACTACCCCCGCCTCGAATACCCCAGATTTGATTCGCCAACAAGGGGGTATCTTTCCTTCTTACCACATAGCAGTAGGGCGAACGGAAACTCTCGGATCCTATCCTGGAAGAGAAAGACTGCGAGCACAAAGGCAGGAGGAGAGAGCTCTTCCTTCTCTTTATCTTTTGTCCCCCACCACCCCCTTACTCCTTTCCTCCTTCTACTCCTTTATCTCTTTCCAGAAATGACTTAAGTTCTTACCGCCAATCTTCATTTTGACTCCGAGGGTGAAGAGCACTGTCCTGAAAAGGCTTTGTTGCCTTTTAAGGAGAAGTCATTCAGCTGCCAAACTCTCGCGGCGCGCAGCACCGTGGTCACGTGCCATAGGTCTTCAGTAAATATTCGTAGACTAGAATGGGATAGCTTAGTGGACGTGAGAGATTTACATTTCCTAATTATTGCACATTTATTTGTGTTGCCCTATGGATTCATTCCTTTTGTCAGCAGTTTGTTGAATGACTGACTACCACGTACGAAATTTTGTTCTTGGCTCGGAGGAGGCTGCAGTAAACAGAACAACAGAAAACTCTGCCCTCATGGAACTTACATCCTAGTAGGGGGAGCAAGACAATGAGCAAGTAAAATATATGGCACATTAGAAGGTAATGTGAGAAAAAATTTTCTCTGTGGAGATTGGCTCCAGATGGGGCAAATGGCAGATACCTAGAAATAAGCCACTGATTTAAGCTAGTACCTGATGGACCAGTGGTGAAGAGGTGAGGGGAAGAGTCGTTCAACTTGAAAGAATAGCATATGCAAAGACCCTGAGTTGGAAGGGAGCATGATTCCATAGGAGAAAGAAGCCCATTGAAGCTGGAGCCATGAGAGCAATAAAAGGACAGTGCCAGATGGATCTGGAGAGAAACAGAGTAGCCCAGATCATGCAGGCCCTATGGTCCAAGTTAAGAATTTTACTTTTTTTCCCAAGTTAGTGAGAAACCATTGAAGGGTTCTAAGGAGAGACATGATGAGATTTTCAATTTTAAAAGATGAGTTCTTCATTTCAAAAAGATCACTTTTAATTTGGAAGCTGTGGGGCTTCCCTGGTGGCACAGTGGTTAAGATCGGCCTGCCAATGCGGGGACACGGGTTAGAGCCCTGGTCTGGGAAGATCCCACATGCCGCAGAGCAACTAAGCCTGTGCGCCGCAACTACTGAGCCCGCGCACCTAGAGCCCATGCTCTGCAACAAGAGAAGCCACTGCAATGAGAAGCCCGTGCACCGCAACGAAAACTAGCCCCTGCTCTCTGCAACTAGAGAAAGACCCAATGCAGCCAAAAACAGTTAATTAATTTTTAAAAATTTGGAAGCTGTTAGAGTAGTTCAGGCAAGAAACAACAGCTAGATTCAGCATGGTGTTGGGGGAGATGGAAATTGAAGGTAAAATCCACAGGACCTCATGGTGGTTTGAATTGGGGGAATGCTGATGTCAGGATGACAGGAAAGAAGCAGAAATGACTCCTGAGTTTCTAGTATTGAGGAATGAGAAGCCATAACAGAACGAAAGCACTGGATTCTACATAAGCATAGTCCTATCTTACCTATGTGAGGCACACTTACCTATGCCCCAGGCCTAAAAAATGGAAAAATATAGAAACAACAACACAGCAAAAGAACAAAATCTTAACACCATGTTACTTCCTCCTAAGACTGCCCTTGAACCAGAAAATTTGGCTAGTTTGGAGTATCTTTTTTTCAGTTTACATAAAGATTCTTTAATTTTTGCATATAAGATGTTTGTTGCATGAGACATACTTGTAACCACGCTCCTCAGGATCACTTTACTGTGGACAAAATCACACTGGAAACTTACCATTCATTATTCATTCAGTATAGAGCAAAAATCTGCATAGGGTGTTCTCATTGTAAAGGTTATTTAAGCAGAAAGGACTTTGGTTTACTGAGGAAGGGTAACATCTTAACAGCAGTGTTGAACTGATTTTCAGGATAAATACAGTTTTTCTAAGTGCAATCTCAGTTGTTTTTCTAAGTCTGGGTGCAATAAATTCTGTTAATCTGGCAGATCAGGGAAATGGAGCCATCAAATTAAATATTTTAGTAATCAGAATAACAGAAAAGTAAATCTGTTATATAAAGATTACCAATTAATACTCAGAATATAATTAAAAAACATACAAAAGCCACGCTGGGCACTAATTTACCTTAAGAAACTTGAAGATTATATTTATCTGCCAATAATTAAGCTGACTACTTAATACACCTGTGCCACATGGTGGCAGTGGTTCTTCCATCTCCGGCACTGCTCTGCTAAGCCAAAAGGGGGGATAAGCCACAGCGCTTGTAATTCTTTTTCTCTTAATGGAAGAGTATAGAAATAACTTAAATGTCATTCAACATTCCCTTAAACTAATCTCAATGTTTTCTTCCCACTTTAGGTGACTGCATTTTTGTGAGATTATAAATATACCAAGGAGGTTAACAAAACGAACTCAAGAAGAATGGAAGAGTATGTTTCAAATTCCAATTTATTATATATTCATATGTACATATATAAAAAAATATATATATATATGAAATGCCTTATGTTAAATTTCCGTGTATTGTTTACCTATGGCTGTGTAACAAATTACCCTAAAACTTAGTGATTTAAAATATAAACATTTATTATTTCACACAATTTCTGTGGGTCAGGAATTTAGGCGTAGCTTGGTTGGATGGTTTAAGAATTTGGGAGCAGCTTAACTGTATGGTTCTGTTTGGGGATTTCTCATAAGTCAGAGTTGGCCAGGGCTGCAATCATCTGAAGAGTTGACTGGGGCTAGAGGATCCACTTCCAAGATGGCTCATTTACAGAGCTGGCAGGTTGATGCTGGCTGTTGGCAAGAGGCCTTAGTTCGTCACCCTCATGAACCTTTTCACAGGGCTCCTTAAGTGTCCTTGTGACAAGGCATCTGGATTCCCACAGAGTGAGAGATATGAGAGAATAATGGAGAAGCTTTAACGTCTCAAAATCACCTAGCCTTGGAAACCACAATATCCTTTTGGTTACATAGGTTAGTCCTATTCAATGTGAGGAAGACTACCAAAGGGCAAGAGTACAAGAAGGTGAGAATCATATGGTCCACCTTGGAGACTGGCTACTACATTCTATTTTTCACTAACCATGAGACAGTTTTGGTTGGCATCTAAAGATGTTGCTAGAAAAAAGTTTATTTTAGCCCAAGTTCAAATTGGTTAAGCATAGCCAAATAGCCCAGGCTACATATCTTTATTAAACAGTAAGTTGCTTTTCTTTGGGAGGTCAGAATGTTACTGGGAGGTATTTAGCAGAATCATCTGCAAACTACTTTTGTTCATTATCTTGGTTATATTATATGACAAAATGGACTTTGTAGGCGCCAATCTACATGCTGCCTCTGCTTTTGAGTTTAAGTAATTTTTAAACATTTGGTGGCTGACTTATTTTTTCCTTCATTCTTTAGAGGTCAGCTGGAAGCCTCAAATCTTCCTCCAAAAATTTGGCATTCTGAGGTGACAGTGGCAGTGACAGGTGAACCACCTACTGCTGTAGAAGAAAATGAAGAAACAGCCAAAGAAACAGCCATAGAAATCATCCCAGAAATCACGGAGCCACTCTCCTTTCTAGATGTACTGAGGATCTCTGCAGTTCTGGAGGACACCACAGACCAGCTCTCTATTCTAAACTATATCATGCCAGTTCAGTATGAAAAAAGAAAAAGCATCAGCGTGGTATATACATTCAGCATTACTTAATTTTTGCTTTCTTTTCTTTTTATTTCTCCATCATTGTCAGTACCTATGCCATTCAATTTAACTTGGGAAATAGCACCTTCATATCAGATAAAGGGCTACAATAATTATCTGAGATATATAGTCTCAATTAATGGAGTGAAATAGACATAGCTCAAGGTACATTACCAATCAGAATATCCTTTTCCTCCAATATATTGGCATTATTCTAAAAGGCCTATAGATAAATCAGTATAAATACAATATATATACTGAGGAGATGGAACAAGTAATTGTGTCGTCTTACCTATCTTGTATTTCTCAGCTGCTAAAAGCTAACTGAACACTAGGGGGAGGAAATTCAACTGGACCCTGTCAACATTGCTTTCATCTAAAATGACTTTGTTATTGCTAAATATGTTGCAATCTGCCTTTTTAAATATCCAGCCACATCATTGTGTCAGCCATTACACTTTCAATGATGTCACGGACTCCTCCTCAAAGGACCACTGAGTTATCAAAAAACTCAGCTTGGTAGTGAGCAAAATCTTTATGAATTCTTAAGCTCTTATAAATTTTAATAACTTGGGTTGTAGATATAAAATAGAAACAATTTATAAATACAAATACATATTTATTACGTTTAACAAAATTGCATTATATAATTTGTACAGAATATATTCTTTATTTTTTTAAATTTTATTTATTTGTTTTTGGCTGCATTGGGTCTTTATTGCTGGCACGCGGACTCTCTCTAGTTGCGGTGAGCGGGGGCTACTCTTCGTTGTGGTGCGTGGGCTTCTCATTGCACTGGCTTCTCTTGTTGCGGAGCACGGGCTTTAGGCACTTGGGCTTCAGTAGTTGTGGCGCACGGGCTTAGTTGCTCTGCGGCATGTGGGATCTTCCTGGACCAGGGCTCGAACCCATGTCCCCTGCATTGGCAGGTGGATTCTTAACCACTGCACCACCAGGGAAGTCCCCAGAATATATTCTTATTTCTGATTCTATGATAAATGAAAATTGCTATAAAAATGAGAGGGTAAATTGATTTTCATGTCTAACAGAAAAGAAGTCCATATGTATTGTGACTAGAAAATTAAATTTCCATTTAATTGCCCCTTACGATTTTAAATTGATTTTATTTTTATTTATTTTTGGCTGCATTGGGTCTTTGTTGCTGCTCGCAGGCTTTCTCTAGTTGCGGCGAGCGGTGGCTACTCTTCGTTGTAGCGCGTGGGCTTTTCATTGCGGTGGCTTCTCTTGTTGCGGAGCATGGGCTCCAGGCGTGCGGGCTTCAGTAGTTGTGGCTTGCGGGCTCTAGAGCGCAGGCTCAGCAGTTGTGGCGCACGGGCTTAGCTGCTCCGTGGCATGTGGGATCTTCCTGGACCAGGGCTCAAACCTGTGTCCCCTGCATTGGCCGGCGGATTCTTAACCACTGCATCAGGGAAGCCCGCCCCTTACGATTTTAAAGTTATTATTATTACTATATGTATATGTATAACCTGGGTTTATACAGCTTTTATTAAAGTTTTAAAAGTTTATACAAAATTTTAATAGAACACTGGATTTGGAGTTGGGGACCTTTATGGTTTAGTTGTGTGCTATGGGCAATTCATTTCGCTTTCTTGGTCTTAGTTTTCTCATTTGTAAATTGTGATAGAGTTTTTTTTTTTTTAATTTTATTTATTTTTTGGCTGTGTTGGGTCTTCGTTGCTGTGAGCGGGCTTTGTCTTGTTGCAGCCAGCAGCGAGCAGGGGCTATGTTTTGTTGCAGTGCGCGGGCTTCTCATTGTGGTGGCTTCTCTTGTTGTGGAGCGCTGGGCTCTAGGCACGCGGGCTTCAGTAGTGTGATGGAGTTTTAACTAAATGATCCCTTCTAATACTAACATTCTATGAGTTTTGAGGTACTTTTAAAACATTAATGGGTATTATAGGAATTAGTTTCCTTATTAACTTATGAAAAGCAAAGATATTGGAAACCCAAGAACTAAGCCTTTCAATGCTTTTAAAATGAGTCTAATTCTTAAATTAAGCTGGTTAACAAATAGTACAAAAGAGACTAGTGTTTCCTTTCTATTGTCTCCTTCAGTAAGAATCAAAAATAAAGAGGGAAGATATTCAGTTAACAAGATAAAGTTTTATCAATGATATTTACTGTCAGGCTTTAAAAAGGGCAATTTTCCATCATAGAAACTCAAGAGAGAAGGAAAAACCCAAATTTATAAACAACATTCAGTAGTGGTCACCACTCCAGTAAATAAAAGAACAAAACTTTTGCAGTTTTATTCTGGTTTATGATCTTCACCCACAAAATTTTCTGACTTAACAGAGGCCTTGCTTATGATTTTATAGAAGTATAAAAAGTAAAGGTTTGTACTCTTATTTTGATTAATAGCAGCTTAAAAGCCCCTTTCTCAATATGTTAGTTCTATAACTTTTAAAAATGGTGACCCTTAAAATAATTTTTTGTTTTTTTACTTTATAGTACTATAGTTGTTCTAACTCATAAATTTTTACAGTACCATTACCCTATAGGGCATAGTATATATAATTAAAAATCTTAGTGTGAATGTGAATGCTTTCTTTCTCCAAAAGCTTCACATTGTTGAGACTTACAATAACAACCCTGGGATGAAAGTTTAGTTAGCATTATCCCTCTTTCACAACCATTTTTATAGCTAAAGATATTTCCAAAGAGTTTTTCATTCATTAGAATCATGGAATGGAATGATGAAAAATATACTAATGTACCAAGTTCTACCAGAAGTGGGAGTAATTGGTCCAAAGTTTGGAAAGAGCTCCCTTGCCCGGAATACTGTTTTTCTTATCTTTTCCCTTAGGACCTAATACCCTACTGTACAAGGAAGTGAATGGACCAGAATATTTAGCGAGTTCCTTTAAGTTCTCTTCTGAAAATTCATATTTATTTCTGGTAATCAGTACATCAGGCTGTTTAACACATTTGCTTCCTTTTCCAGATGCCCAAGCACAAATGTAGAGGAACAATGGTTAGGGGGATCAGAAAAAACAAACTTTCCAGGCCTTACATTTCCCATTCCCTCCCTAGACAAAATCTAGAGTAATAACCATCCACATACTTAACGTTTTCCTTATGTACAGATAAATTTCAGTTTAACTGTTGAAATTCTATGGTGTCTGTTCTCTTTGTAGTCAATAATAAATTTTAATTTAAAGGAGTATTTTAAAATTTAATTCTTATTTAAGGCAGCATTTTGTTTTGTACTTGCCTACAAATGTTTTCCTCAGATCTGAATCTTTGCTTATGGTTGATATAAGGAAAAATGCTGTTGAGTCTGTGTTTATTAACTTTTATAGATAGTTGTTGTTTTTTTTTTTAACATTTCTGGTCTAATTGAAGTTCAGCTAAGGAAGACCTAGGCTTTTATGTATCAATATGCATATGAAACTCTTCTGTGCGTAGGATCAGCACAAGAATTTAAGTAATCATATCAAATGCTAAACTTGCATAGTTCTGTGTACTGTTCTAAATACTTTTTCTTTCTTTCTTTCTTTCTCTTTCTTTCTTTCTCCCCCTCTCTCTTATTTCCCTCCTCCCTCCCTCCCTCCCTTCCTTCCATCCTCATAATAACTACTAGAGAGCAAGTACTATTATTATCCCTATTTTATCAATGGGAAGATGGAGGCATAGAGATGTTAAGTAGTCGCCTAAAGTCAATGTGGTTTACCTGTTTAAAGTAACAGATAGGGCCAGGATTTAAACAAGGAAGTCTGGTTTCAGAGTCCATATGCACAGCATAATTGCTGTGTTATGTGGCTTCCCATTGGCTCAAGATTTTAGCCACAGATTAAATAGGAATCATCAATTGAAAGACATATCCTGTTCCTATGGTAATGCTCACCCCTTAGTATTCAAGTTTGGGTTTGAAAATTCCCCACATGAACTTTGAAATCTATATCACACCACTAAATATACTATCAACTCCTACTCTTTGGTATGATTCTCCTTTCATTCTTTATACAGTGGGCCCTCCATATCCGCGGGTTCCACATCTGCAGATTCAAGCAACCATGGATCGAAAATATTCAGAAAAAAATTCCAGAAAGTTCCAAAAAGCAAAACTTGAATTTTCTGTGTGCTGGCAGCTATTTACATAGTATTTACGTTGTATTAGTTATTATAAGTAACCTAGAGATGATTTAAAGTACATGAGAGGATGTGCATAGGTTATAAACAAATACTATGCCATTTTATATAAGGGCCATCAGCATCTGTGGATTTTGGTCTCCTTGAGGGGCGGGGGGGGTGGATCCTGGAACTAGTCCTCCACAGATACCAAGGGACAACTGTATTTAAAATTCATGTGTTCAGTGAACATTTGAGTCTTTACTGTACCCTAGACATTCTTTTAAACAATGGGATTATAAAGATGGCCACATTTATTTAATATTCAATCTTGTTCCAAAAAGAATTTGAGGTGCACCAAGATCTCTAAGACACTGTCCCTTCCCTCATAGAATTTACAATCTAATGGAGATATTTATACAAATAATTACAAATGGTAAATGTCTGCTAATAGAGATGTTTCACAGAGAACTTTACCTTTGGTCATAGTCTTAAAGTTTACCAGGTTGGGGAATGACAGAGAGTGGGAACGTTGTCTAAAGTCAGGAAGACACAAAACAGCAGAGCATGTAGTTTGATGTGGCTGAAGAAAAGGGTAATTTTCTGGTAGTAATATTATAAGAGGTTCAAAATGTAGGCAGAGGCCCTCTTGTAGCATTGTTTCTTTATGTTTTAAAAATCTGTCTTAACGTAAAACATCATTTATTGCTTTTAGAAGAATAACAAAGAAATACATTTAGAAGGAAAAAGCTTAGAAAAACCTTTACTGGTCTCAAAATCCTCAAAAATATCCAGTCCATTCGTACATAAAGAAGAGCCCAAGTTGCCAGAAATCAGACAAGGAGGCCAGTTTAACAAAGTGCAAGATCTTATCTTCAAAAAACCTACAAGGCAGACCATAATGAATACAGAGACACTGAAGAAAATTCAGATTGATAGGTAAGGAACGAGAGCATATTTGGAAATGTGATAATGTATTTCTAGATGGCTGAAGAGTGGATGCAGGAGTGGCTCACTGCTCTCTTCTTTTATGGGTTGGTCATTGTATCCGAGTGACTGCAGATAATAGGATTAGCCAAAGACTACCTAGGGGAAGTGTGGTACAGTTGAAAGTATGGTGGCTGTATGGTTGGCAAGTTATTGAGCCTTTGTTTACAGTTTTTAAAAATGAGAATAATGGGGCTTCCCTGGTGGCGCAGTGGTTAGGAATCTGCCTGCCAGTGCAGGGGACCTGGGTTCGAGCCCTGGTCTGGGACGATCCCACATGCCGCGGAGCAACTAAGCCCACAAACCACAACTACTGAGCCCGTGTGCCACAACTACTGAAGCCCGTGCGCCAAGAGCCCGTGCTCCACAACAAGAGAAGCCACCGCAATGAGAAGTCCGCGCACCACAACAAAGAGTAGCCCCCGCTCACCGCAACTAGAGAAAGCCTGCGTGCCACAACTAGAGAACGCCTGCGTGCAGCAACGAAGACCCATTGCAGCCAAATATAAATAAATAAATAAATTTATTAAATAAATAAATAAATGAGAATAATGATAGCAACTTTGCAACATTAATGTAAGGATTAGCAGGAAGGTTCAGCCAAGTGCTTGACACAAATTGGTAGCTATTGTGATACTTTATCCATTAGTAAGAGACAGACACTGTCAAAGTAGCCAAATTTTAAACTGCTTTAATCCTGAGGGTTTCTTAAAAGCAGTCTCAATGTCCATTGTCTCATTATTCAGTTTTTTGTTGTCAACTGGCTTGCTGACAAAGAAGCCTGTTAAGTTAAAAGAGGGTATAACCTTACGGTAAGAATTTTTGGTAAATAAGGGTTTGTAGCAATTACCCAGAGCCATTAGCCAAATCCAGCCTGTAGTCTATTTTTGAAAATAAGTTTTAGTGGAATACAGCATTGCCGGTTTGTTTACATATCATCTATGGCTGCTTTCATGGGATAACAGCAGAGTTGAGTGGTTTCAACAGAGAGTTTATGTCCTGCAAAACCAAAAATATTTACTATTTGTCCCCTTACAGAAAAACTTGCTGACCCCTGCTTTAGACCCTCACCAGAAGGGTATTGTCTCTTGCTAAAAACAATCTGGTCCAGATTTGCATACATGACAGACAGTGTCCTGTTTATAAGCTGCTAGTTAATGTCCTTTCATTCTCAGTGTGTTGGATCATTTTTTGTGTGTGTGTGTGTGTGCTTGGCGTTTTTTTTTTTGTTTTTTGTTTTTAATTTTATTTATTTACTTATTTATTTATGGCTGTGTTAGGTCTTCGTTTCTGTGTGAGGGCTTTCTCTAGTTGTGGCAAGTGGGGGCCACTCTTCATTGCGGTGCGCGGGCCTCTCACTATCGCGGCCTCTCTTGTTGCGGAGCACAGGCTCCAGACGCGCAGGCTCAGTAGTTGTGGCTCACGGGCCCAGCTGCTCCGCGGCATGTGGGATCTTCCCAGACCAGGGCTCGAACCCGTGTCCCCTGCATTGGCAGGCAGATTCTTAACCACTGCGCCACCAGGGAAGCCCTGGATCATATTTTTTAATTGATTTCTTGACTCCATTGTATTTATTTTCTTAATATAGTTATTGAATCTTTTTGTGTGAACTATTGGTAATAAATTATTATGTAAAACAGTAAGTGTAGTTCTTACTGATTCTAGATCAAAACATTAAATAGCAGTTTTTAAAATTCTCTACCTAGGAGAATACTATAAAAAGCAATGGACTAGGAGTCAGGAATCTGGATTAAATAGTTCTAGTTCTTTTTCAAACTAGTTATGTGACCTTGGGCAAGGCATTTAACCTTCCTGAGCCTGGGTTTACTCATCTCTAAAATGTGTTGTATTAACTCTTTAAACAAAAAATTTTTTAAATGATTTAACTTTTTCAAAATTATGAAATATATCAAAAATGCAGAAAATTATAAAGAATAAAATAATGAATGCTTATGCATGTAACCACCAAATCTTAACATTTTACATGATTGCTTTAGAGTGTTTTTTCAAATAAAATACTTAGGATACAACTGAAGCCTCTGATTCTAGTTCCCTCACCCTTGCCCCAAATATTTCTTCTGAATTTGTTTTTTATTATACTCTTGCATATTGTGATACTTTTATTAGGTATCGGGGTGTTTTATTTAAGCAATACATATGGTTTTACATGTTCTTAAATGTTGTATACATAGTATCATGCTGTACATTCCAGGTCTGTTAGTCCTTGGTATGTAAACTTTTTCAGGCTAGGGAATTTCTCTTTTATTTCTAGTTTGCTAAGAGTTTTTGTTGTTTGTTTTTATTTTTTTTTAATTTTTAAAAAATTTTAAATATTTATTTATTTTTGGCTGTGTTGGGTCCTTGTTGCTGCACACCATCTTTCTCTAGTTGTGGTGAGCAGGGGCTACTCTTTGTTGCAGTGTGTGGGCTTCTCATTGCGGTGGCTTCTGTTCTTGTGGAGCACGGACTCTAGGTACGCAGGCTTCAGTAGCTGTGGCACGTGGGCTCAGTAGTCGTGGCTCGCGGGCTCTAGAGCGCAGGCTCAGTAGTTGTGGCGCACGGGCTTAGTTGCTCTGCAGCATGTAGAATCTTCCTGGACCAGGGCTCAAACCCGTGTCCCCTGCATTGGCAGGTGGATTCTTAACCACTGCGCCACCAGGGAAGTCCCTGTTGTTTGTTTTTAAATGATGTGATGATCATATGGCTTTTTTCTCCTTTTGTCTTTATTAATGTGAGGAATTCCATTAATAGATTTTCTAATACTAAACTATTTTTGCATTCCAAGAATAATTCCAACTTAGTTATGACGTTCCTTCTGGGTCTTAACTTGTGTGATTTCTGTAGCCCTTTGGGAATGTAGGGAAATATATCTTATTGATCCATCTTTTTTGTTTCTCCTTACAGGCAATTTTTAAGTGATGTAATTACAGAAACCGTGCAGGAGTTGCAAGATTCAGGCACTTTCACCAATCTCCTGAAAGCTTTGGGCAAAGAGAGGGAAAACAAAATGCATTTCTATAATATCATTGCCAGGTCAGAGTAATTTTAGTTTTATTTGCTTTGCTGCATTTTAAAGTTCTATAAAATTCTCACTGGAAGTCTTAGATTTCTAAAGCAAATCAAATTTTTGCTTTTGAATGAAGATAACTAGAAGTCAGAAATTTGGGTTTTATTCCTAGTTCTGCTGGGACAATAACTCAATTTCTGGGCTTCAGTTATCTGTGTCTACAATATATAAAGTACAATATAGGTACTATAAATGGGTAGTGCATAATCTATGGTTTGTTTTGGCAATGACAATCTCAAGATTCTAGTTAAGTTCATGCTTTCTTTTTTTATAAATTTATTTATTTTAGTTATTTATTTTTGACTGCGTTGGGTCTTCATTGCTGCTCGCGGGCTTTCTCTAGTTGCGTTGAGCAGGAGCTACTCTTCATTGCAGTGCGCGGGCTTCTCATTGCGGTGGCTTCTCTTGTTGCAGAGCATGGGCTCTAGAATGCAAGCTCAGTAGTTGTGGCACACAGGCTTAGTTGCTCCGTGACATGTGGGATCTTCCTGGACCAGGGATCGAACCCATGTCCTCTGCATTGGCAGGCGGATTCTTAACCACTGCGCAACCAGAGAAGCTCAAGTTCATGCTTTCTAAAAATTCCTGAGTAGCAGTATTTCTCTAGCTGCAATTTAGTGATAAGTGTTTTTGTTGTTGTTGTTGCTATAGACTGAATGTTCTTGGCCCCCCCCCCTTAGTTTTTGGAAATCCTGACCCCTAATGTGATGGTATTAGGAGGTGGGACCTTTGGTAGGTGATTAGGTTGTGAGGGTGGAGCCTTCATCAATGGGATTAGTGCCCTTATAGAAGAGACCGAGCAGAGCTCCCTCTCCCCTTCTGTCATATATAGATACCAATGAAAATGGCCATTTGTGAACCAGGTAGCTGGTTCTCACCAGACACTGAATCTGATAGCACCTGGATCTTGGACTTAATAGCCTCCAGAACTGTGAGAAATCAATTTCTTTGTTTGTAAGCCACCCAATCTATGATATTTTTGTTATAGCAGCCCAAGCTAAGATAGGTATTGTTTTGTTTTGTTTTTTCTTGTATTGTTCTGTTATTTTATTTTAAACCTAAATAATGGGATTGCTGGAGATAAGCAGAATTCTGTTTCTGAGAGCAAACAGAAACAACATAAAATAGTTAAATTCTCATTCAGACAGTACTGAGTTTCAATTCTGCTCTGCCATTTACTATTTGTGTGACCATGGCAAGTATGTTAGTCTGTGTCTTCTGAGAGATAGATGCCAAGATGAGATTATTAATGTAAAGATTTTATCGGGGAAACACCTATGTGAGAGAAAATGAGGAGGGAGCCTTTGGATTCAATGCTGGACTCACCCTAAGTGAAGGAGACGAAGGTTGAGTGGAAGAGACTGCCCTGCAGTCTAAGGATGGTTTGGCAAGGTCATCAGGGAGCCCTTGAGCCAAAGTCAAGCATCAGAAAAGTCCTGGGTCTCCCAGGAAGGGATGGTCTTATCCCTGCCACACTCAAAACTTGGCTGGGAGCAGTCAGTGGGAAGTGTGGCCTCAGAGCACACACAGTGAAGGAGTTCAGAGCCTAGAGCTGGGACCCTTACTTGCTTACATCGCCTGTACTTGGAGGTCTGTGAGGCACATTCTCATGTCCTCCACAGCAAGTTACCTCAGCATTCTACATTTTCCTCATCTGTAAAATAGAGGTAGTGATAAAGACTACCACATAAGGTTATTGAGAGGTGCTCAGAATAGAAAGGAGTCTTCTTTTTCCTCTTCCTGTTCCTCTTCTTCTTAGCTTTTTCTCAGCAGCAGCTATTTTAGATATAACACAGTCTTTTTTTAAAGTGTTACTGAAAGTTTGCTCCATGGACCAGCACTATTAGCATCACCTGGGAACTTGGTAGAGATACAAATTCCAGGGTCCCCAACCCAGACCAAATGAATGAGAATCTCTGGGGTAGAGCCCAGGAATCTCTTTCTTAGCTTCTAGGCGAACACTGTGCACCCTAAAGTTTGAGAAGCACTACTCTAAACACAAATTATTCTTATTTCTCCTAGGGAGAAAAATGGAAGAAAAAAGATAAAATCTCTTCAAAAACAGCTGCTTAATGTCAAAAGAGAAAGGCAAGCTGAAGTACAGGTAAGAATTACCTGGGCAACACCAAAAGTTACTGAGCTCAAACAGCTAAATAGAAGTCATCTGTCTCAAGCAAAAAAAAAAAAAAGTTACGTATAAGAAATTGTCATTTCTCCTGGGGTGCCTAAACTATTAAAAATATAAAGAGAGTAATTAGATATTTGGCCTGGAATGTACAATTATGTCCAGAATCGACCTCTGGGAGACCCTAACCCTCTGGAGCTCTAAGCCTGTTCTTACCCCTCCCAACCGATCCAACTACATCACCCACTCCTTCCTTCCAGGAGACCGTGTCTCAGGCAGTCTCTTGTATGCCAAGATCCCAGATGGGAGACTATAGTCCTAGGTAGGACATTAAGCACATTACATACCTCCTTACACCTGATGGTTAGGGTTAATAATGTCATTTGCATTATATTTCAAGTACAGAGTGGATTTATTGAGCTTCTCTGGTCATTAGGGCCTAACCTTATGTCTAATCTACCTCTATAAGAAAATGCATCCTGAGTTTTAAGCAAGTGACTTGCAAAACAATGTTTGGGCTACAACCTAGGCAGTTAGAAATTAGTACCATTAGGATGACTAACACTATTAGCAGTTTAGAAAGTTACAAAGTATGGCCGAATATCAGCTTTTCACTGCCTAGCTAATTGGACAAGTTTATGCTTCCTATCAGGGAATCTTCATCATTCCCTACATAGAAGTTAGAATAATATTTGAAAAATATATTCAGAAGAATTGTCTGAAAAAGGTCACTAGCCTTTCTTCTGAGATACTATCTTTAGGTCTTCTGAACAAATCGTTTATTTGTTCTATTATCTCTCATTTTCTATTATCAATTTTGAACTACCTTTGGTATTGATTTTCACTTCATTATCCCTATTAACCCTCTGTTTATAGCCTACATTTTTAGAAAGCCATTTCTTTTTTTGTTTATTTTTATTTATTTATTTATTTTTGGCTGCATCAGGTCTTAGTTGCAGCACGAGGGATCTTTGTTGCAGTGCATGGGCTTCTCTCTAGTTGTGATATGCGGGTTTTCTCTTTCTAGTTGTGGGGTGAGGGCTCCAGAGCATGTGGGCTCTGTAGTTTGTAGCACGTGGGCTCTCTAGTTGTGGCACGCAGGCTCAGTAGTTGTGGCGCACGGGCTTAGTTGCCCTGCGGCATGTGACATCTTAGTTCCCTGACCAGGGATTGAACCCATGTCCTCTGCTTTGGAAGGTGGATTCGTTACCACTGTACCACCGGGGAAGTCCCCTGAAAACCATTTCTGTGCCACCCTGCCCTGCAAAGGCTTCATTAAAACTAGTGTGCACTAACTCAAAATGGATTAAAGACCTAAGTGTAAGGCCAGACACTATCAAACTCTTAGAGGAAAACATAGGCAGAACACTGTATGACATAAATCACAGCAAGATCCTTTTTAACCCAGGTCCTAGAGAAATGGAAATAAAAACACAAATAAACAAATGGGACCTAATGAAACTTAAAAGCTTTTGCACAGCAAAGGAAACCATAAACAAGACCAAAAGACAACCCTCAGAATGGGAGAAAATATTTGCAAATGAAGCAACGGACAAAGGATTAATCTCCAAGATTTACAAGCAGCTCATGCAGCTCAATAACAAAAAAACAAACAACCCAATCCAAAAATGGGCAGAAGACCTAAATAGACATTTCTCCAAAGAAGATATACAGATTGCCAACAGACACATGAAAGAATGCTCAACATCATTAATCATTAGAGAAATGCAAATCAAAACTACAATGAGGTATCATCTCACACCGGTCAGAATGGCCATCATCAAAAAATCTAGAAACAATAAATGCTGGAGAGGGTGTGGAGAAAAGGGAACACTCTTGCACTGTTGGTGGGAATGTAAATTGATACAGCCACTATGGAGAACAGTATGGAGGTTCCTTAAGGAACTAAAAATAGAACTACCATACAACCCAGCAATCCCACTACTGGGCATATACCCTGAGAAAACCATAATTCAGAAAGAGTCATGTACCAAAATATTCATTGCAGCTCTGTTTACAATAGCCAGGACATGGAAGCAACCTAGGTGTCCATCATCGGATGAATGGATAAAGAAGATGTGGCACATATATACAATGGAATATTACTCAGCCATAAAAAGAAATGAAATGGAGGTGTTTGTAATGAGGTGGATGGAGTTAGAGTCTGTCATACAGAGTGAAGTAAGTCAGAAAGAGAAAAAGAAATATAGTATGCTAACACATATATATGGAATCTAAGGAAAAAAAAAAAGGTCATGAAGAACCTAGTGGCAAGATGGGAATAAAGACACAGACCTACTAGAGAATGGACTTGAGGATATGGGGAGGGGGAGGGGTGAGATGTGACAGGGTGAGAGAGTGTCATGGACATATATACACTACCAAATGTAAAATAGATAGCTAGTGGGAAGCAGCCGCATAGCACAGGGAGATCAGCTCGTTGCTTTGTGACCACCTAGAGGGGTGGGATAGGGAGGGTGGGATAGGGAGGGTGGGCGGGAGGGAGATGCAAGAGGGAAGAGATATGGGAACATATGTATATGTATAACTGATTCACTTTGTTATAAAGCAGAAGCTAACACACCATTGTAGAGCAATTATACTTCAATAAAGATGTTTAAAAAAAAAACAAAAACAAAACTAGTGTGCACTTAGGTTTTCTCTCTAATGAATAGACTTTTTCAGAGGTTTCTTAGCCTTTTTTCCCTCAAAAACTCTACCATTATTTAAAACTTCCTCTTTTATTTCTTGACTATCAAAAAAGAAGATATTTGTATCAATGTCCTTTTAAGGCTCCAAACCAAATAGTATCAAAAGAGACCTCAGCTTTGGCACTCTGCCAATCAACTCCCCTTTGCTACTATCACAGCCACTGTTTTTCTCTTTCTTTAAACACTTTAAATTATATTGTTGGGGACTTCCCTGGTGGTCCAGTGGTTAAGACTTCGCCTGTGAATGCAGGGGGTGCGGGTTTGATCCCTGGTCGCGGAGCTAGGATCCCACATGCCTCACGGCCAAAAAAACCAAAAAAACATGAAACAGAAGCAATATTGTAACAAATTTAATAAAGACTTAAAAAAATAAATACATTGTTGACAGTATAATTTTCCAGACAACAGGTAATACTAGGTTGTTAAACTTACCTTCTTGGATTACAGTCTCAGCTGTTACATTCAGACACAGTAAAACTAAAGTAGAATATCACTCAGATATTTTGATCATCAGCAAAGGAGTAGATAAACCAGAACTAGAAGATGCAAGGCAAACCTTGAATAAAAAACAGCTATCAAGATGAAATCAAGTTAAATCCCTAGAGTTACTAAAAAACCAGTGGTCAAGTCAAGGTTGGAAAACAAGAAGACGGTTAGGAAGTACATGGATATTAGAGACCTGTGGGTCAGAAAATGATGACAGTAATTAGGATGGCAGGTTTGAGCGTGTGAAAGTATGTGTGGAGATCACTGGAATGTGAGGGAGCAATTGCCTTACGAAGCTTCCTACTGGGTCCCCAGGCAAAATGACAGTCACAAAGGAAAAAAATCAGGTTGCTGTTAGACTTCTGAACATCGGCACACAAAGCCAGATAACAGTGGAGCAGTGTTTTCATGAAACTAAAGGGGAAAAAAGAGAGACCCAAGGTCAATATATAAAAATTAATGTATCTTTTCCATATATCAGCAGCAGACTTAGAAAGAGAAATTGAAATATATATATTTACAATATCATCAAAAATATCAAATATCTAGCAATGAATCCAGTGGCAACAACAAAACCTGCAGGACTTCTTTGCAGCAAACTATAAAACAGTATTGAAAAATTAAATATTTAAATAATTAGAGGGATATACTATGTTTATGGATTAGAAGACTCCATATTAAAAAGATGTTAGGGAGGGTGGGAGGGAGGGAGATGCAAGAGGGAAGAGATATGGCAACATATGTATATGTGTAACTGATTCACTTTGTTGTAAAGCAGAAGCTAGCACACCATTGTAAAGCAATTATACTTCAATAAAGATGTTTAAAAAAAAAAAAAAAAAAAAAAAAGATGTGGATTCTTCCAAAATTGATTGATACATTGAATTCAATCCCAATCAGAATCTTGATTGGATTTAATTTAATTTACTTATTTACTCATTTTTGTGAGACTTGACAAACTGATTATAAAATTTATATTGATATGCCAAGGACCAAAAATAGTCAAGACACTATTAAAGAGAACTTGCGGGACTTCCCTGGTGGCGCAGTGGCTAAGAGTCTGCCTGCTGGTGCGGGGGACGCTGGTTCGACCCCTGGGCCGGGAGGATCCCACATGCCGCGGAGCAACTGGGCCCGTGCGCCACAACTACTGAGCCTGCGTTCTAGAGCCCACATGACACAACTACTGAAGCCTGCATGCCTAGAGCCCGTGCTCTGCAACAAGAGAAGCCACCGCAGTGAGAAGCCCGCGCACTACAACCAAGAGTAGCCCCCGCTCGCTGCAACTAGAGAAAGCCTGCGCACAGCAACGAAGACCCAACGCAACTTAAAATAATAATAATAATAATAATAAATAAGTAAAAAAAAAAAAAAAGAAGTTATTATATTATGTAACTGTTTAAAAGGTCATATAACATTTGTCTTCAATAACCCTGTGCCAAGTCAAAGGCATCTAGTTTTAATGCTATTGCCATGGGCCTCTGATTACTCTGGTTCTTCTCTGTATAGCTGTTCTGCACAAACTTACGGCCTTCCATGTTGACAGTGTGGAAACAGAGGAGGATATAAAATGCTTACAGGCTATGATTGTAAAACCATGATTAAGTCATACTAATAAGTGAACCCAAGTGTCATGCCGTTTCTTCATCTTCCAATATGCAACAAAGATCCAGCCTAGAAATACTGAGTTATAGGCTAAGGATCTTCAGCTGTATGAATTCCTTTTAAGATTCTCACTAAGAAGAGATCTGCCTTCACCATAACCCATTATCATAACCCTGGTTGTCCATGGTGTCTAGAGCTTTCTCCATGATCAATCATGGACTGATGCAGCATATTTGTGGGTTTTCGTAGCAGACCAAACTTTACTTCCAAATCCCCAAACTGCCTTCAGATCTAGACTTCTGGGCTTGTTATTTGAATTCAGAGAAGCTTTAGTAATGGAAAGAAGCAGTCAACCAATTAGAGTTAATAAGGCTCCGATGGCTGCCACAATATTGTGAGCAGAAGTCTTTTTTTTTTCCCCAGCCGCAGCGTGGGGCTTGTGGGATCTTAGTTCCCCGACCAGGGATCATTGAACCCAGGCCCATGGCAGTTAAAGCACTGAGTCCTAACCACTGGACTGCCAGGGAATTCCCCCAGAGGCTTTTAATGGTAGCGTCTGTTTTCATAATTGAACACAAAGTAGGGAGGAGAGTACTTGTTCCTGAAATTTTGGGTAGCTGGAGAAGATGGAACTTGTCTTATACCTCAGGCTGCCTCTTTGGTTGGATGGAAAAAGGAAAATGGAAATGTGGTCTACTAAAGTGATAAAAGCCATGGGAAAAAAATAGAGTTCTGTATTAAATTAACATTTATATTTGCCTGTCCGTCTGTAACTAAGAATACTGGCTGATTCTATGAGAGTCTATGAATAAACTCTGAGCCAAATAGTCTCCCGTTGTAAAATGCAGATGAAGCATGATCAAGTCAGAACTTCTAAAGTTTCAGGCTCCAATTCCACCCACTGCTTTCATTTCCATTTGAACTATTACCTTTCCAATCACACCAATTTCCTCTTTTCTTTCCTTTTGTACTAAAATTTTCGCACACTTCACTGTCTTGGATAATCTCTTCTGAGTAAACGCCTTCTTAAACGTGATGACCATATACTCCAATAAAGATGTTAAAAAAAAATGTGATGCCTAAAACTGTACACACTATTATAGATGTCTAACCACAACAGAGGATAGGGGAGATTTTTTTCCCTGTTATATAAACCGTATACAGTGCCACAGATTGCAGTAATATAAACAAAGAGGAAGCACTCCAAATGCTTTTCACAATATTGTATGGCAATATTCTTTCATGATTGTGAAGATTCTGATGACAAACCGTTAGAAGAAGCACAGTGAAAGGAAGATCTGAGAAGTCTAAAGAATACAAGGGAAGGGTGGCACCTTTTTACAGTGCTGCTATTACAACAACCAGTGGTGGGGCCCTAACCTCAGGTTCTCATGTTAGAAGCTGGGTAAGCCTCTAATGAAAGTGTTGGAAGACAAGTTAGGTCTTCACAATTCTCAACTTACAAGATTCTTCTAACCAAAATCAGGACTTTAGTTTCACCTTTGCTTCTTCTTGGAATCAGTCCAGAGTTGTAATAATCAACAGGGTTTTGAATTCTAATGTCTCTTACGTATCATATACCAGCTTTGAGTTTGCAAATTTAACAAGCATGTTTTCTATATCTATATTTAATTCTTTAATCCATTTTGGAGCCTAGAGTTCATCATCATCATGTCAACCTATTCTCTTTGGTACTCTTTCTATATCTGGCCCCCCAAAAGGAAATTAGTCATTAAAGAATGCAAAAAGCTGAGGGGATGAGTGAAGAAAGAGCGAGGTAATATGCGAAAATTAGTAATAGTGTGGCCAGAGAAAAAACAAAGTATGGCTTGGAGTGTGGAGCAGTTCAGGGATGTTTTAAGGTATCATGCAAAGCTTCCAGGATAGCACAGAGCTTTCCAAAGTGCAGTCAGTGACCGTGGATGGCAATGGGGTTGCTGAATGAAGAACAAAAGGATGAGAAATCGGTAGGGCTGTAGTTGATGTAGGGCTACCCAATCTAGACATTCGTGTGAACCCAGGTGTAAGAAACAAATTTTCATGATTAACTCCTGCTAAGGAAGAGGTACAAAATGCTCTTCCTCCAGCCGTAGAATACAGATGGTCACTATGAGGGTCAAAGGCAAGAGTTTGTACTCAAAATCACTGAGCACCATTAGGAAGAGCCCTCTCAATATTGCCGTAAGATTTTAGGGTTCTAGGACATCCAGCTTGTGCCCTTTGACTCCTTTTATAACCAGTCAAAATGAGTAGGGATGGGTTCATATCCTTCATGGTTACTGCATCTAACCTCAATAATCATGGCAAAGCTGAAGTAAGTGAAGGACTCTTCTTTAACAGCCAACCTTCTCCTTGAAGGCTTAGGCTTCTAGCTTACATAAGATATATCTCATACGTATGTATGTTATCTACCTATCTATCTCTACTTCCAGTTGTTCAGCACTCAAAATTTAAGGGAAATGAGAATTCCTAGGCCCAGTGGGAAAATAACTCCTTCTTGGAATCCTGTTCTGAGAACATCTCCCCAGTGCTATATACCTCCGTGGCAGCTCCAGCATTGGAAAGGTTTATTATACATGCTGGAGTCAATAGGATGAGGTAAGGACAAACTGCTTTAAGAAATTCTAGATCAGCATAAAATCAGGCATTATTGCTGCCTCAGGACTTTGGCATACATTTTTCCTTTTTCTTAGAATTCCCCTCGACCCCACTTTTCTTTTTTTTTTTTTAATTTTACTTTATTTATTTTTGGCTGTGTTGGGTCTTCATTGCTGCACGCGGGCTTTCTCTAGTTGCGGCGAGTAGGGGCTACTCTTCATTGCGGTGCGTGGGCTTCTCATTGCGGTGGCCTCTCTTGTTGCGGAGCACAGGCTCTAGGTGCGTGGGCTTCAGTAGTTGTGGCACTCGGGCTCAGTAGTTGTAGCACACGGGCTTAGTTGTTCCACAGCATGTGGGATCTTCCTGGACCAGGGCTCGAACCCGTGTCCCCTGTATTGTCAGGCAGATTCTTATCCACTGCACCACCAGGGCAGCGCAACCCACTTTTCTTACCCTTCAGGTGTCAGATTAAACATTCCTTTCTCAGAGAATCCTTTTTTGGACTATCCAATCTAATGTAGGTCTCTCTTGTTATTTTCTCTCATAGCCTGTTGCCCTTTTCTTTCATAGCATATTGCTCATTTTAAAAAGTTTATACATATTTGTTTCCTTTTAATTACATCTTTCCCACTAGATTGTAAGCTCTGTGAGGGCAAGGACCATGTCTATTTGGTCTTTACTATTTACCTAGAGTCTAGTTCAATGCCTGATACATAATAAATATTTTAAAAATGAATACCAAGGCCATTAAATTGCCAAGCACTTATCAAAAAGGCCTGATATTACAAGTGTTGGCAAGGATGTGGAGAAAAGGGAACCCTCATGTACTGTTGGTGGGAAAGTAAATTGGTGCAGTCACTATGGAAAACAGTATGGAGATTCCTCAAAAAATTAAGAATAAAACTACCATATAATTCATTTATTCCACTTCTGGGTATTTATCCAAAGAACATGAAAACACTAATTCGGAAAGATATACGTACCCCTATGTTCATTGCAGCATTGTCCACAATAGCCGAGATAAGGAAACAACCTAAGTGCCCACTGACAGATGAATGGATAAAGAAGATATGGTATATATATATATACACAGTATATATACAATGGAATACTACTCAGCCTTAAAAAGATGAAGTCTTGCTATTTGTGACAACATGGATGGACATTGAGATTATCATGCTAAGTGAAATAAGTCAGACAGAGAAAGATAAATAACATATAATTTCACTCATGTGGAATCTAAAACAAACAAACAAAACAAAAATAGATGAGCAAACCAAACAAAAACAAACATGTAGAACAGAGTAGTGGTTACCAGAAGGGGAAAGGATTAGGGGTGGGAAATGGGTAAAGAGGGTCAACTGTATGGTGACAGATGGAAACTAAACTTTTGGTGGTAAGCACATTATAATGTATACAGAAGTTGAAATATAATGTACACATGAAACTTACATAATATTATAAACCAATGTTAACTCAATTAAAAAAAGAAAAGAAATTGCCAAGCACTTTGTAACCTGCGAAGTTTTCACACATGTTGTCAATTAATCCTTATAATTACTTGCTAAGATACTGCAGGCAGGGTAGGTATTAATGTTTCTATTTTAAAGAAGGTAAGACTTAGAGAGTTTAACTGACGTGGCCAAATTCACACAGCTGGTGGGGCTTGGGTGGGAAGTTAGGTCTTTTGATCATTTAGTTCAGTGCTCTTTCCACCAAAAGGAGATAGTAATGGGAAATTTGTGTGGATACAGAGTACCCAAATGGTGTGCCTAGGAAAGAATCTCACAGTTCTGATGCTTAGAACTACTTATCTTTCATTTTCATTTATAGTATCCATGGTTATTGGGTAAATTTCCCATAGTGTGATAGCAGAAAAATAGATCCAGTTCCTTGTTGAAATATAAGAACAAAAGGTAAGTTCTCTGTCTAGCTGTGACCGGCTGAGGCTGCACAGCAGCATAGGGACGGTAGTCTTGCCTGGCTACTGCAGCACTAGGGTGTCAGTTGGTCCCGCCCAGAACACTTCAGTTCTGCCCTGCAAAGATATATTTAATAACTGATTGGTGTGCCCCTTTAACACAAGAAAATGGAAACTGAACATCCAGAGGAAACCTTTCCCAACACCGAAACCAATGGTGAATTTGGTAAACGCCCTGCTGAAGATATGGAAGACGAACAAGCTTTTAAAAGATCTAGAAACACTGATGAGATGGTTGAATTACACATTCTGCTTCAGAGCAAGAATGCTGGGGCAGTGATTGGAAAAGGAGGCAAGAATATTAAGGCTCTCCGTACAGACTACAATGCCAGTGTTTCAGTCCCAGACAGCAGTGGCCCTGAGTGCATATTGAGTATCAGTGCTGATATTGAAACAGTTGGAGAAATTCTGAAGAAAATCATCCCTATCTTGGAAGAGGGCCTGCAGTTGCCATCACCCACTGCAACCAGCCAGCTCCCACTCGAATCTGATGCTGTGGAATGCTTAAATTACCAACACTATAAAGGAAGCAACTTTGACTGCGAGTTGAGACTGCTGATTCATCAGAGTCTGGCTGGAGGAATTATTGGGGTCAAAGGTGGTAAAATCAAAGAACTTCGAGAGAACACTCAGACAACAATCAAGCTTTTCCAGGAATGTTGTCCTCAATCCACTGACAGAGTTGTTCTTATTGGAGGAAAACCTGATAGGGTTGTAGAGTGCATAAAGATCATCCTTGATCTTATATCAGAGTCTCCCATCAAAGGACATGCTCAGCCTTATGATCCCAATTTTTACGACAAAACCTATGATTATGGTGGTTTTACAATGATGTTTGATGACCACCGTGGATGTCCCATGGGATTTCCCATGCAGGGAAGAGGTGGTTTTGACAGAATGCCTCTTGGTCGGGGTGGGCGTCCCATGCCTCCATCCAGAAGAGATTGTGATGTGAGCCCTCGTTGAGGACCTCCTCCATCTCCTCCTGGACGAGGTGGCTGGGGTGGTGGCAGAGCTTGGAATCTTCCTCTTCCTCCACCACCACCACCTAGAGGAGGAGATCTAATGGCCTATGACAGAAGAGGGAGACCTGGAGACCGTTATGATGGCATGGTTGGTTTCAGTGCTGATGAAACCTGGGACTCTGCAGTAGATACATGGAGCCCATCAGAGTGGCAGATGGCTTATGAACCACAGGGTGGCTCTGGATATGATTATTCCTATGCAGAGGGTCGTGGCTCATACGGTGATCTTGGTGGACCTATTATTACTACACAAGTAACTATTCCCAAAGATCTGGCTGGATCTATTATTGGCAAAGGTGGTCAGCGGATTAAACAAATCCGTCATGAGTCAGGAGCTTCGATCAAAATTGATGAGCCTTTAGACGGGTCTGAAGATCGGATTATTACCATTACAGGAACACAGGCCCAGATAAAGAATGCACAGTATTTGCTGCAGAACAGTGTGAAGCAGTATTCTGGAAAGTTTTTCTAAGACTAGTGAAGAACTGAAGGAGTCCTGCATCTTTTTTTTTTTTTTTCTCTGGTTCTGTTTAAAAAGCCAACATTCCTCTGCTTCATAGGTGTTCTGCATTTGAGGTGTAGTGAAATCTTTGCTGTTCACCAGATGTAATGTTTTAGTTCCTTACAAACAAGCTTGGGGGTTGGGGGAGGGTGTGCAAAAACGAACATTGAGATTTTGAAACAGCAGCAGAGTGAGTGACTTTTAATTTTTGTTCATTGTTGATGGTTTTAAAAAAAATCCCCCCATGTAATTATTGTGAACCCTTTGCTTTGTGGTCACTGTAACATTTAGGGGGTGGGACAGGGAGGAAAAGTAGCAATAGTCCATGTGTCCCTGGCATCTATTCAGAGCAGTGTGCAGAATGTAATGCTCTTTTGTAAGAAATGTTTTATGATTTTTAAAATAAATTTAGTGGACCTATTTTTGGTGGTCATTTTTTTTTAAGATGGTCATTTTTCAAATGGCTGAATTCCCCCCAACCTGCCCCCAAACTAAACACTAAGTTTAATTTTCAGTCCTCTGTTGGATATAAATAAATGCATCTCTTCTTGGACTTAGGCAAATATCTTGACACATTCAGTTCTGGTGATTTCTTAAGTGATTAGAAAGTCCATTGCTTGGGAGGAAATTCCACCACACATTCATGCTTCTAATAAGCTGGGGATTTTTGTCTGTTTTTGCAAATGCTTGCCCCTACTTTGCAACGATTTTCTGTTTGTAGTTGTGAAGAACCAAGGTGGGGAGCAATGCAACAGATGGAGTAGTTGGTATAAGTACATACCAGAAGCCTAATGGCGGCAAGTTTTATTAATCAGAATAATACTTGGTTATGGAAGTGACTGATGCTAAATAAATTCTGATTATTTTTCATTAGATAATTTCTCACCTATAGACTTAAACTGTCAGCTTGGCAGTGTCTATTAGTTAAACTTTGTAAAATATATATTCTTGTTTTTCCATTGTATGCAAATTGAAAGGAAAAGATGTACCATTTCTCTGTTGTATGTTGGATTATGTAGGAAATGTTTGTGGACAATTCAAAAAAAGATGAAAAAAGTTCCTGTGGATGTTTTGTGTAGTATCTTGGCATTTGTATTGATAGTTAAAAGTTCACTTCCAAATAAAACTCCCATAATGCTAGATTTGATGTGTGCCCAATTTGAACAAGGGTTGATTGACACCTGTAAAATTTGTTAAAACATTCCTCTTGTAAGGAAATACAATAATCTTAAATTATATAAAAAAAAAAAAAGAACAAAAGGTAAGCTTAAGCCACTGACTGTGCTGAATGGAGGTAGAATGTATTTTAATTTAGAAACCTGGTCTTACCTTTACAGAGTCGGCATGAATATATTGCTCACCTCAAGGACCAGTTGCAAGAGATGAAGGCAAAAACCAGCATGGAGAATCGCTATATGAAGAGAAACACTGAGCTGCAGATTTCCCAGACCCAGAAAAAATGTAGCAAAACAGAGGAGCTCTTGCTGGAAGAGATTGAGGTAATCACTGTTAATTAGGAATGAATCAGGCTCCTGATATTGCCTCAGCTGACAAAGGAGGAGAGAGAGGGAGACTTTCCCAATCTTTGCTCTCTCTCTCCAGCAACCCTAACATTTGAGGTTAAAAACAAAAAAAGAATGAGGACTTGCTTTTTTGCAGGCAGAGATTCTGATGGGCTGTAGCTTACATCTCCTGGTTTTTTGTAAGGACTTTGAAAATTGGTTTTACTTTCTTCTCTTGGTCACTTTATCCTTACTTTATAAAACCACTTGCCATTTCTCCTGGTAATTATAGGGAGAGGGCAAAACAAGATATTCAGTAACTGCAGGTTTTTGCTGCTACTTTTCTCACTCAACCAGTATCTTTCATCCCTCCATTAAGAAATGCAAAATCTAGAGGGCTGAATTTCATGCAAACCTACATTTACAGAAATGAGAAGTCACAGTGAAAAATATCAGGAGAAAGAAACAAGGGTAGACCCTCATTAGAGGAGGAAGGCTAAATGGCTAAAAGAACAAGAGGTCGGCGAGAAGGAGCAAACATCAGTAGAGCGTATCACCTGTGTGCAGGAGGCGACTCCTTTCTCTGACTTATTTGAAAGCTTACTTCCCAAGTGTGGCTTAAGACTATGACAACAAACTTTTTTCTTGCACTCTGGAATTTCTTTCTGTAGGCCTGAGAAGCTTGTGCCCTTGAAGCATTGTTTCTCTCCTTAAATGGACACCAGTTTCCAGGCCACAGGATTATGGTCCTTTTGCTCTGGGCAGTTGCCTGTGTCTAGCACAGTGCCAGGCATGGCTCAGCCGTGTTGTGAACATGAATTGAGTTGAAGGGAACGGAATTGCTGTTCTGGAGCAATATCTCGGAATCTTAGGATCCCAGCTGGTAGAGAAGACCTGTACTACTGTCACAGCTACACCCCTAATCTTGAGAACTCACTTCCAGCCCCGTTGGGAAGAATTTCTGACACTGGTTTGTTGTTCTCACAGAAACTAAGGCTGAAAACTGAAGAAGAGAACCGGATTCATGCAGAGATTGAAATATTCCTTAGAAAGGAGCAGCAGGTGGGTCCCCAAAACTTTCTTATCCTCTGACATGTTTGTGTCCTGCTTATAAAATACCAAGGACAGCAAAAAAAATTTAAGGAAAGAAAAATCAACCATAATTCTACCAGCCTAATAAATGAGCTGTATAGCCCACTTTTCTTTAAAAGTTATCCATCTGGATAAATATTTTATAAAGCTGTAATTTTAGTACAGGTAAAATTTTGTCCTCTACCTTTATCATTTAGCACTATATAAGAAACTTTTCTTGTTCCTATATTGCTTCATAGTCATAATTTAAAACTAAAATTTCCTGATTTCTTAAAATTATAAAAATAGCATATTCTTAGTTGAGGGAAGATTTTTAAAAAATTGCCAATTGGGGACTTCCCTGGTGGCGCAGTGGTTAAGAATCCGCCTGCCAATTCAGGGCACACGGGTTCGAGCCCTGGTCTGGGAAGATCCTACGTGCCGTGGAGCAACTAAGCCCGTGCACCACAACTACTGAACCTGCGCTCTAGAGCCCGTGAGCCACGACTACTGAGCCCACATGCCACAACTATTGAAGCCCGCGTGCCTAGAGCCCATGCTCCGCAACAAGAGAAGCCACTGCAATGAGAAGCCTGTGCACCGCAATGAAGAGTAGCCCCCACTCACCACAACTAGAGAAAGCCTGCATGTAGCAATGAAGACCCAACACAGCCAAATATAAATTAATTAATTAATTTAAAAAAAATTGCCAGTTGGTTTTTTACTCATTTTTCCATTTTATTACAGTCTCTTCATAAAATAATTTTAAGTGGTTTTATAATGTTCCATTGAATGGTTATTCCATAATTTGTTACTCTTTGTTTTGGATATTTAGGTTATTTCCAAAGTTTCATTATTATAAATAATTCAGTAATGAAAGCTTTGCCCAAATAACTGTTTTATTCATTGCAATTACTTACTAAAAGTAAATCTCAAGCATGAGATTATTAATTCAGAGAGTCTGTTATTTTGTGACTTTTGATAAATAATGCTAGTACTTTCTATTTTACGCTGACATCAGCAATTTATGCAAGCACTAATTTCAAGGTATCCTCAATAGAACTAGCTGTTTTCGATTTTTTTTTTTTTTACTTGCAGGATCTGGCTTTAATGAATTTGAACACAAGGCACAGTTTTCCAGGTGTATGTAAATATATGTCCATTTTAAAATTGCTTTTTGCTTCTTCCGTCTCTAATTATTTTGGACAGGAATGAAAGAATGTTTAAATTCTTTCTTATTCAAGCAAGAACTTGTTTAGCCTAATGGTCTTTTGTTGCTTCTGAGATCTTGGTGAGTTTTCTGTGGTTAAACGATGCTTTTAGTTTCTGTATCAACACAAACTGTCTTTGTTAGTTTCTCCAAAATAGTATTTTCTTCCTCTAGTGTGTCATTACAGTCCCTTTTGGCTTTTGTTTCTTCCTCAGGGAATAAATGTGGGTGCTCCGTGCATCCCCTACGTACAAAATGCTGGATCGGGGATTCTAATCCTTGGCATTTAGGACAATCCATTAGAGGCTTATAAGTGCGCATTTTCACTCCTTCTACAAAGGCACTGGTCTGCTTTGTGACAGAGGGCTTAACATTCCTCAATTCTATCACTCCATCCATCTTTGGTCCTGTCCCACAGGGTACTGCAATGTTTTAGATATTTTTAAAAGTCTACTAATTTAATGAATTGTCTTATTTTGCATTTTTTGCTTACTAATAGAATTGACCATTTTTCCATGTATTTATTTACTCATTTTATTTCTTGTGTGAATTATATGTGACTGAATGGTTTTAATTAGTATTTCCAATACTAATAACAAACCAAGCTGAATGGAACCTTTCAAAATATCCCTGTTGGATGAATAAGGAAAATATTTCCAGCTTACTCATGATATAGCCTGCCTTTGAGAAAGTGGATGAATTTTCAGCGAATAATTCCAAATCTGTGGTTAAAGAAAATTTCTAGATGCTATCTCACAGGCCTTTACTGAAAAACATATCAGTAGGCTATTAGAACCTGTACCCCTGTAATTTCAGGATTATGTATCTTGTTACCTGTTTCAAATGTTAGAAGTATAGCAGGTATTTGATAACAATCAGATGAGTGGGTGGATAAATGGATGTTGGATGCATGAAGTTAGTGTTCCTCCTCTTCAGCCTAATAACACAAGTGATACATAAATACTTTTTAATGAAAAATTGGAAACAGTACAGAAATACATAGATTTTCAAAAAGCAAAAGCTTTCTTAATCACTCCCCTTTCCAAAGATTTCTTCCATATTCTTTTCCTTTCATGTACATATTTGTGTATGTACCTAAATACTTACTTGTTTTTAGTATTAATTTATATTTGTTTTTGACATAAATTGGATCATACTATATATGTTTTTCCAGACTCAGTTTTTTAAAAGAATTTACTTTGTCTTTAATGTTTTCTTTTTTTTATATATAAATTTATTTATTTATTTTTGGCTGTGTTGGGTCTTCATTGCTGAGCACGGACTTTCTCTAGTTAGGGCGAGCGGGGGCTACTCTTCGTTGCGGTGCACGGGCTTCTCATTGCGGTGGCTTCTCTTGTTGCGGAGCACAGGCTCTAGGCATGTGGGCTTCAGTAGTTGTGGCACGTGGGCTCAGTAGTTGTGGCTCACAGGCTCTAGAGCCCAGGCTCAGTAGTTGTGGCGCATGGGCTTAGTTGCTCTGCGGCATGTGGGATCTTCCCCGGCCAGGGCTCGAACCTGTGTCCCTTGCATTGGCAGGCAGATTCTTAACCACTGTACCACCAGGGAAGTCCCTGTCTTTAATGTTTTCTAAGGCAGTACAATTGCTATATAATATGCCATAGAGGGGATATACCAAAATTTAGGTAACCATCCTTCTGTCAGTGGACATGTCTCTAAGTGCATGGTATATGGAAATGCTATTCATTTTTGTAATATTGTTCTAGATTCCTTATGTCCTCTCATATTAGTTTTAATGGTTTTTCAGTTGATTCATTTGGATATTCTAGGTAGAAAATCTTATTGACTATAGATAATAACAATTTTATATTTTCCCTTTCATTATTTATATGTCTATTTCCATTTTGTGGCTTATTGTACAGATAGAATGGCAAGTGTAATGTTTAGTAGTAGTAGTAATAATAATGTGGCACCGTTTTTCTATTCTTGGTTTTAATGATGTTTCAGTCAGTATTACACATGAATTCATAGTCATGCCAAGTTTCTCACGTGCAAGCTAGGGTTCCTTGGGAAAGAATAAGACCCTGCAACTTAGAATGGGAACACCTGGTTGGACTCAGATTTATGTAATTGACAATCTTGAACCCCCAAGTCACTGTAAGCCTCTCTTGCCAGTGGAAGTAGCCTGCCCTCCTATGTCTGAGATTAGTCTTCCTTTCCCTGAAGACCCTGTGATAATAACTTCATCTGAGGCAGATGCTTTGAAAAGGGATGCTCATTCTCAAGACCTACTGCAATCACCCCTTTTGTCCCTGGAGCCATCACTAGGGTCAAATCTCAGCAGATTCCAGGTTGATAGATAACTCAGATAACTATAACTCAGAAGGAAATAGCTTACACTCCAAGAGAATTACAAGACTTTACTGATATATATTGATGGAAACCCAGGGGATATGTATGGGAATGGATTCTAAGGGTGTTAGACCAAGGAAGGTGGAATATAACACTATTACACATGAATTCATAGTCATGCCAAGTTTCTCATGTGCAAGTTAGGGTTCCTTGGGAAAGAATAGGACCTGCAACTTAGAATGGGAACACCTGGTGGGAATGATGGACTCATGGAGTGCCAGAGGACATGTGGCAGCACTTAACTACCAAAGCGAAGGTGGACACGATTGCCATGGAGGGCAGCAGAGAGGTACTGGTAATCAGAAAGCCTTTGCCCACAGGGATGTTTGGCAATGACTAATTAATTGTGGTATCTCTAGGAACAAAATTGATGGGCAGCCTGATAAAGCATTACATGATCTATATAACAGAAGAAATGTCCAAGTCTAGTTGCCAGAAACCTGATTTGAGTCACCACAATGAAGAGTCAAGGCCTCTCATCCAGTTTCCCGACGAAGTAAATTCACAGACCCAGAGCCCCTTGATTGAAGGGAGCAGGTCCCCCTGAGGATGAACTCTGCATCACTGCTGCAAGTAATGCAAGTGAATCTTCCTCCAAGCCTTACCCAAGGGACCTGTGGCTACTTATTAGAGTGACTATGCACTGGAAAAAAGGAAATATCCAGACCTTTTGAGATTACTAAACATTGGCTCTGAATTGATGCTAATTCCTAGGGACTCAAAACAACACTGTGGCCCCTCCTCAAAATGGGGGATTATGGTGGTCAGGTGATAGATGGCGACTTAAGTCTGATTTGCTCTGGGCCCACCTGTTCTGTGAATACACTCTGTGGTTATTTTCCCCAGTTACTGAACATAGGATTGGAATAGACATACTTGATAACAAACAAAATTTCTACATTGGCTCTCTGATTCATGGAGTGAGGGCCTTTATGGTAGTAAGGGCCTAGTAGAAGTCTCTGGAACTTCCCATCCCTACCAAGATAGTAAATCATAAGCAGTGCTGTACCACTGGTGTAACTGTAGAAATTAGTGCCAACATCAAAGGCTTCAAAGTGGAGGTAGTGACACTTGTCACATCCCCGTTTAACTCAGCTGTTTGGCCTGTGAATGATCTTGGAGAGTGACTGTGGACTAATGTAAATGTAATCAGATGGTGACTCCAATTGCAGCTACTGTTCGAGATGTAGTATCTTTACTGGAGAAAATCTTCAACGGCCACTGGCACGTGGTAGGCAGCTATTAACTTGACTAAGGTCCCTGTCTCCAAACTAGTTTCGAAAAAACTGCAGAAGCAGTTTGCTTTTACCTGGCAGGGCCAACAGTACACCCTCACAGTCTCGCATCAGGGCTATGTCATTTCTCCTTTCTCTGCCATATTATGGTCTGCAGAGATATTGCCTGCTTTGACTTTCCACAAAACATCATATGTTTCACTGCATTATGTTCACTGCATTATGGTGATTGTATCTGATAAACAGAAGAAGCAAGGATTTTAGATGCCTTAGTAAGACATGTGAATTAGAAGGTGGGAAGACAAACTCTATTTTTGGTACTAATTCTGTATCATTATGGTCCACTTAGGTGACAGAAGCCACATCAGTAATTTGAGCAGAGAACACTTAACAAAAGAATCATTAACTGGTAATAAGGAATTGGCTACAAAGGAAGGATAAAAGAGAACTCTAGGGCTAAAGGACAGTATGCAAGGAAGGAATAAACAGATGTTTGCTTTGTTGCCCTGGGTCAGAGCTGGTTTATAGCTAGTGGGGTAAAGCTGGCAAGCAGGGAACTGTGGACTGTGGCAAGCAAGAATCCTTCTGCTGTGTCAGCAAAACTTGGTGAACAAGTGCCACTGAGTGCCCCACACCCATGCCACAGTCAGCTGTGCCCCTGAAACAAAAGAGGAAGCACACTGGAACCAAGGAGAGAAGCTCTTCTGTCATGTCCCTCTGGCGCCCTCTACTGACAAAGCTTCACATTTTGCCAGCTTGCAAAACAAAATGTTTACTGCAAGCACCAAGTTTCACAAAGTGGGTCAGTGAAGGATGATTTGGAGCTGAGAGGATGGTGATTTGATAATTGGCACAAATAGGGATCGTATGACATTTGCACTGTAGGTTTATGGGAGGTAAACCTTATCAAGTTAATAAAGTTTCCTTTTAGTTATATATTAAGTTTTTTTTTTTCTTCTTAATCGGGAATGAGCATTCAGATTTATGAGATGGATTTTTTTTAATCCATTGAGATGATATGATCTTTTTCTCTTTTAATATGTTAATAAATTAAAACACATTAATAGATTTGTTGATGTTGAATCATCTTAAATTTGGGGGATAAATCCTACTTGTTCATAATTTATTATTCTTTTACTAGACAGTTAGAATTGTAGATTTTCATTTTGTATTTATATATTCCATAAATGAGATTAACCTATAGATTCATTTTTTGGTGCTTCTTTGTTGTATTGTGATCAGTTATGCTAGCTTGGCAGTTTGAATTGGGAAGCTTCTCATCTTTTTATACTCTGAAACCTAAAAAATAAAAATAGAATAAAATAGATTACTATTTGTTCCTTGAAACTGGTAAATTCAGTCATAAACAGTCTTGCTGGGTATCATTTTAAAGGAGATATTTGGATCCCTTTTCAATTTTTTTAAATGATTACTGATGTCTTTACTTAAAAAAAAAAACTCTTTTTGAGTCATTTTTGGTAACTTATATCTTCCTAGAAAATAATCCATTTCATCAAAACATTCATTTCAAATTTATTAGTATAAACATGTGATCTATAGTCTCTTACAGTTAAAATTTTTCTCTTATTTCTGAAGTTATCTTTTTCATCCTTTATTTTCAAAAATTTGTGTCTTCTCTCCCATTTTCTTGCTGAGCTTTGTCAAAGGTTTGACCATTTTATTGGTCTTCATAAAAACCATCTTTTGGTTTTATTGAGCAAATCTGTTTTGTTCCCTGTCACATTGGTTTTTGGTTTAATTTTGAGTAATTATGTTCATGTATTATTTATAATTATTTAATTATATAATTACTATAATTATGTATAATTATTTTCTTTGAGCTTATATTGCTAATCTTTGTCTAGTTTCTTAAATACTCAATTCATTTATTTTCAAATTTTATTATTTTCTTTTTAAAAAATTTTTGTTTGCGTTGGGTCTTTGTTGCTGCGCATGGGCTTTCTGTAGTTGCAGTGAGCGGGGCTACTCTTCATTGCGGTGCGTGGGCGTCTCATTGCAGTGGCTTCTCTTGTTGTGGAGCACAGGCTCTCGGTGGATGGGCTTCAGTAGTTGCAGCACGCAGGCTCAGTAGTTGTGGCTTGCGGGCTTAGTTGCTCCGCAGCATATGGGATCTTCTGGACCAGAGATTGAACCCATGTCCCCTGCATTTGGCAGGCAGATTCTTAACCACTGAGCCACCAGGGAAGTCCCTTATTTTCTTGTAAATGCATATAAACCAACATTTTTCTGAGTACAGTCTGAAGTTTTAATAAATAATGCTTACATTGTCATTCCTTTCCAAATAATTTGAAATTTATTTATTTTTCCCCAACATTTTATTATGAGTGTTTCCAAATATACACAAAGTTGAAAGAATTTTACAGTGAATGCCCCAAAGCCCATCTTCTAGTTATGATTCTATGATTCACATTTTATTATTCTTGCTTTATCACATCTATACATCCTTCCTCCATTAATCCATCTTACCTTTTTTGGGCCTTTAAAAGTAAATTGTAGGCATCATAATTTTTAGTTTACAATTTGTTATTTCCTTTTGTTGTTGTTATTATTTTCTATTTCCTTTTTAACCCTAGTTATTTAATAGGGTTTTTTTTTTAACATCTTTATTGGAGTATAATTGCTTTACAATGGTGTGTTAGTTTCTGCTTTATAACAAAGTGAATTAGTTACACATATACATATGTCCCCATATGTCTTCCCTCTTGTGTCTCCCTCCCTCCCACCCTCCCTATCCCACCCCTCTCACTGAGCTGATCTCCCTGTGTTATGCGGCTGCTTCCCACTAGCTATCTATTTTACGTTTGGTAGTGTATATATGTCCATGCCACTCTCTCACTTTGTCCCAGCTTCCCCTTCCCCCTCCCCTTATTAATAGGGTTTTTTAAAAATGTCCAAGTAGTTAAGGTTGGAGAGGAAAGAGTGTAGGCTGTCTTTCTATTGCTCACAGCACTGCTTTGACCTTTACATTCTTACTGTCTTCCATTATGGTCTAGGAATGTGAAATATAAGATTTATGCTTATTGGAATTTGTAGAGCTCTTACTTGGGCTTCATATATGCTCACATTATATGAATATTTCATGGGTATTTTAAAAGAATGTTTTCTCTGTTAGGTACAGAGTTGTGGAATTGTCTATTAGTCTAGCTGTCAAATTCTTCATATTGTTATTTATTTTGGTCTACCTGAGCTATTAATTTCAGAGAGGTGTGATAGTCTCCTAAGATGATTGTGGATCTGTCAATTTCTTACATTTCTAATTTTTTGCTTTATATATTCCAAAAATATGTTATTAGAATATACAAGTTTATAACTGTAATATCTTCTTAATAAAGCTTGCCTTTTATCAGTTTAAAATATCCCTTTTTGTCTCATTTAATTATTCTTGGCTTGAGTTCTGTTTTGCCAGATATTAATTGCCAAACCTGCTTTCTTTTTGCTTTGATTATATTAACTGTGGTTTTTATAAATAGCTCATAGTTGGATTAAAGAAACCTGAGAGGTTTTTTTTTTGATAGGGGAATTTACTCCAATTAATTTTATTGTGATTTTTCATTTGTTTATACTTAATGTTTCCATATTATTTTATGTTTCCTGCTTTTCAAGCTTTCTAGTTGTTGCTCTCCTTTTTTTAATTATTATTTTATTTTATTTATTATTTTTTTGGCTGTGCTGGGTCTTCATTGTGGCGCATGGGTTCTTCTTTGTTGTGTCGTGCGGGCTTCTCTAGTTGTGGCACGTGAGCTACAGAGTACGCAGGCTCAGTAGTTGTGGTGCGCAGGTTTATTTGCCCCACGGCATGTGGGATCTTAGTCCCCCAACCAGGGATCGAACCCGCGTCCCCTGCATTGGAAGGCAGATTCTCATCCAATAGTGGAATTGAGAGAACTTTTATTTCTTGATTTCCAGCTTTCTAGTGCAAACTTCAATTATTTGCATACCACTTTCCTGGTTTTGTAATATCTGTATACCACCTGTATTACTACTGTTTTCTAGTTAGTTATCCACCTAAACAACTATATCAATTTATTTTCAGTTAAGATAATATTATTGCTATAAAAGGAAAGCTAGTATCATTTGCTGTAAATAGAAATTAATGTAAATAGAAGTGCAAGAAATATCAGATGATGTTATTACATTTCAGCCAGCTCCTCCTGCCTGCCTGGAGCCTGTTCTCTTTTTTTTGATTAAAAGAAAACGAAAGTATTAAGATTTAGAAAGATGTTAAAGACATGATTGCAGCAAACGGACAGGCTCTAAGTTAATCAGAATCATGGATTGTGATTGATTTTTAAAAAAATCATGTTTATGTACCATCTAAAGGTTCCTCTTGATGTCTCATTCTTGAGGTACATGCTTCAGGAGTTTGTCATACATTCTTTTCTTGCAGTGGTAACCCTTAAACATTTAACTTTGTTCTTTCTATTAAATCTGATCAATATCTCTATCTACTTGCCTTTATTAAGGCAAAGCTTTTACTTACCTCTTCTCTTCCTCTCCTACATCCCATGTTGAAATCATTCATTATATATTTCTATTTTACAGATGATAGAACTGAGGCTTTGGAGAGTTGAGTAAACTTGTTTGAGTGCCAAAGTTGGGAGTTGAGCCTAGGCAATCTGCCTTCAGAGCCTGTGCTCTTTCCACTAGACTATACTGCCTAATTTGGGATTTAGTTCCAGATTATGATTTATTACTAAAAATTTATGACATATAGCTTAAATATACATTTTACTATTTCTTATTCGTATCTCTTTCATTTTATTTTGCTAAAGTATATCCTTGAGGGACTTCCCTGGTGGTGCAGTGGATAAGACTCTGTGCTCCCAATGCAGGGGGCCCAGGTTTGATCCCTGGTCAGGGAACTAGATCCCACATGCATGCCGCAACTAAGAGTTCACATGCCACAACTAAGGAGCCGGTGAGCTGCAACTAAGGAGGTGGTAAGCCTCAACTAAGGAGCCCGCAAGCTGCAACTAAGACCTGGCACAACCAAATAAATTATTTAAATAAATATATTAAAAAAAATAAAGTATATCCTTGAGTAACTCTTTCAGAAAGACCAGGTATATTTCTTTCTTCCCCTCACATTTGAATGTGAGGCTGGCTAGGAATAGAATCTTAGATTCACATTTATTGTCTTTTAGAATTTTGAAAACATTGTACCCTTCTCGACTATTATTTAGTGTTGGCAATCAAAGAGATGTCTGATGCCATTCCTATCCTTCAGAATTTCTACCTACCCTTTATTCCTTTCCTCTTCACCGCAACTTCTCTTATCCAGACACGTGGAAGGCCCTTTCCCCCCGTTTTATTTATTTATTTATTTTATTTTAAAAAATATTTATTTATTTTGCGGCATGCGAGATCTTTGCTGCAGCATGCGGGATCTTTAGCTGTAGCACGTGGACTTCTTAGTTGCGGCATGTGGACTCTTAGTTGCAGCATGCGACCTCTTAGTTGAGGCATGCATGCGGGATCTAGTTCCTTGACCAGGGATCAAACCCAGGCCCCCTGCATTGGGATGTAGAGTCTTACCCACTGGACCACCAGGGAAGTCCCCCCACCTGTTTTAAAATTGATAATAACACACACAAAGTACACAAATATTAAGTATATAGTTTGATGAATATGGCTAAGCACCCCTGTAACCACCATCCAGATAGAGACATAGAGCACATTTACAGCATCCCAGAAGTCTCCCTCCTGCCCCATTCCCAATCAATAAACTAACCCTCCCCCCAAAAGTAACCATCATTCTGACTTCTATCACTATAGAAAAGTTGTGCTTGTTCTTCAACCTTATATAAATGATTTCATACAGTATATACTGTTTTGTGTCTGGTAGAGCCATATTTTAATGTTTTTTTCCAAGTAGAAACTTGAGGAGAAGCTAGAGGTCTGGATGGAGAAATTTGATAAGGACACAGAAATGAAACAGAATGAACTAAATGCTCTCAAAGCTGCTAAGGCCAGTGACTTAGCACACCTTCAAGAACTTGCAAAGACGGTAAGGAAGCAGAGTCTTAATGAGCACTGAGGAGTGGGTGGTAGCTAAGCAACAGTAGCTGGGGGATACTATTTTTGGTCACAACGTGGTATGCCTGTAAACCACTAGGATTCTTTCTTGATGATGATGATGACGTCCTCGTTGACAGGGACAATAATAGCAGCAGCCGACACTTTATATTGCTTAATCTGTCCCGGGCACTTTTCTAGTATTTTACATATATAACTTATTTAACCCCCCCCAAACCCCTTGAGCTAGATACTGTTTTTATTTCTACTTTATGACCTCTGGAGATAATTTATAAATGATGATTTATAAAAAGCTTCTGATTATGGTTTCATCATTGAATAAATGTAGAACTTCTCAAATTTCTCTTTTAAAAGATGGCTGCTATTTGTAGGTATACATTCTATTAGTTTTTTAAAATTAATTATTTTGATGTCATTAGCCACACATCAAGTTAGTATTTCATTTTTTTTTAAAGAAGAGGGCAATTTTTAAAATTAATTAATTAATTATTTTTTTGTTGCGTTGGTCTTCGTTGCTACGCGCGGGCTTTCTCTAGTTGCGGCGAGCAGGGGCCACTCTTCATTGTGGTGTGCAGGTTTCTCATTGCGGTGGCTTCTCTTGTTGTGGAGCACGGGCTCTAGGCACACGGGCTTCAGTAGTTGTGGCACACGGGCTTCAGTAGTTGTGGCTCACGGGCTCTAGAGCGCAGGCTCAGTAGTTGTGGCGCACGGGCTTAGTTGCTCCGCGGCATGTGAGATCTTCCCCGACCAGGGCTCGAACCTGTGTCCCCTGCATTGGCAGATGGATTCTTAACAATTGTGCCACCAGGGAAGTCCTGGCATGGTTCATTTTAAAGTTTTATATTAAAAATGCAGGGCTGGGGAGTTCCCTGGTGGCCTAGTGGTTAGAATTCCAGGCTTTCACTGCCATGGCTGGGGTTCAATCCCTGGTTGGGAAACTGAGATCCCACAAGTCATGTGGTGCAGACAAAAAAAGAAAAACAAAAAAGCTGGGCTGGCTGGGCCACAGCTTAGTGAGCAAGTCCTGTAACATATGATTGATGTCTACTTTTGCAGATAAGGGAATATGAACAAGTCATCATTGAAGATCGTATAGAAAAGGAGAAGACCCGGAAGAAGATAGAACAGGATCACTTGGAATTAAAGAGCAGCATAAAGGTAGAAAACTGGCACCTTGGTAATTGGCATCTTGGGGCTTTTTCAATTCTGTAGCTGGCCAAACACTGAGGAGTGCAGAGCATCTCTCATTTATTATCACACGTGGAACAGGAAGTCTGTGAGGAAGCATGGCCTAATAATTGGACTTTGCCAACACATGGTCCGTGGTGCAGGGAGACAGTTAAGAGAAAAGGACATGCCCCCAATTTTTAATCCAGGAAGGAAGAGGTGGTTAGCAGTGGAAGCAAAACCTAGAACTTGTGCCCAGAGGTCAAACTTATGAATACTATTTCTAACCAAAACAGCTCTTAAAGGAATTCTTTTTAATATACTACTGCTTCTTAAAATCCTATTTATAAGTCAGTCCAGGCTACCTGCTAGGTTCAGATAAAGAGCTGTTTTCAAAAAAAGGTGAAGGTGATTAAGTAGCAGTTCAGAAAAAAAGAGAGAGTTTTATATGAACTGGTGTATATTAGTGATGATGAAATTGGCAAGTCAGATTCTGGGAAATCTTTTCAAGCAAGAATAACATCAGCTGGACTAAAACTGTAGTTTTGACAATTGCCCTTCTCTCTGAAAGAGGAGTATCTGCTGAGACCCTACAGTGTGCAAGCTGTGGTTTGGGGTGTGTATTAGGGGGTGTATTAAGACAGTAAACTTTGAAGTACATTCAGGACCAGGTATTTAAACCCAAACTTGAGCTTTCCATTAGGAGTCAGATGTATAGTTAGCAAGTATTTATTGAGCTTCTCTGGTGTTTTCTATTTGTCAGGATTCCTCGATTTAGAGCAAAACTGTAAGAGGTAGCTGAAGACCATTTTTGTTTTCTTTTCATTAGTGGATTTGCTCCCGGTCTTTGGGGCTTAATCTGATTTGAAAGTAGACCAGACTGTATTTAGAACAGTTGTGTCTAATGACTAAGATATTCAAGGGAGCTAACTAAATCCTTTTTGAAGGGGAGTTTTGATCCTTTCATCAATCATTAGAGATTGAAATGCACCAGGAAACCTACTGAAATCACTAGATTATCTGCACATTTTTGACTGAGTGCTTGCTTTTGCCTGTGGTCCAGGTAACTGGCATCCCTTTTGGATCAAATGGTTGTTAGATTTGGGGAACTTGGATGTTCATAAAGAGCAGCAGTACAAGGGACTCAGGTTTCTAAGTGTAAAGGAAAGATAGGCCTAATCAGATCCCTTTTCTTTATTTTTACTCCTTGAGAACTTCAGAGTCCAGGACTTAAGCTCTGGGTCCTGCACAACAGGCAAGCATTGCTCTAAGGATAGCATGCTTGGCCACTTCTGTGTCTCAGAGACCATCTTCACAGAAGTTAGTTTATGAAAAAACAATCCCCTTATGTAGAAAGAATGCAACTTGTCAGGCATACTACAAATTGTACCCGCTTCCCTGTCCTCTTCCAGCTCCAGGCCTGGTGGCGAGGCACTGTGGTACGGAAGGAAATTGGTGGTTTCAAAATGCCCAAGAAGGACAAAGATGATGGCAAGGATTCAAAAGGTAAAGGTAAAGGCAAAGACAAGGACAAGCGGAGAGGCAAGAAGTGACCAAGTTATCCTCTATCTTTTCTGCTGGTGTTCTGGAGGTGGGAAGGAGGACCTGAAGGGAGTAAGAAACATCTTTTACCATCACATACAGCTCATCTACAGGTTGTTTCTTATTTGGACATTCCCAGGTGAGGCCTGGTTATACTAGGTCACCTTGACTGTTATACTAGTTTTCAAACCCTGAATTAGGATTATACTATGAATTCAGAGCTTCTTCATAACTTGAAAAAAAAAATTGCTGGGAAGAAATATTTCTAGGAGTCTTGTGAAGATTCCTCTTGCTCTTTCTCACCAGAAAAAAAAGTACATAATCCTAGTTATAGTGATACATTAAAATTTCAGTAATTCCTGTAATGTCTCTGATTCTGACTTTATTCAACTTGCCTATAGTGAAAAATGGCACTTAGGAGCAAAGAGTGTCATAAATGACACTCTTTTTTTTTTTTTTGGCATCTCATTTATTTTTTTATACAGCGGGTTCTTATTACTTATCTATTTTATATATATTAGTGTACACATGTCAATCCCAATATCTCAGTTCATCTCACCCCCACCCCCGCTTTCCCTGCTTGGTGTCCATATGTTTGTTCTCTACATCTGTGTCTCTATTTCTGCCTTGCAAACCGGTTCATCTGTACCATTTTTCTAGGTTCCACATATATGCGTTAATATACAATATTTGTTTTCCTCTTTCTGACTTACTTCACTCTGTATGACAGTCTCTAGGTCCATCCATGTTTCTAGAAATGACCCAATTTCATTTCTTTTTATGGCTGAGTAATATTCCATTGTACATATGTACCATATCTTCTTTATCCATTCATCTGTCAACGGGCATTTAGGTTGCTTCCATGACCTGGCTATTGTAAATAGTGCTGCAGTGAACACTGGGGTGCATGTGTCTTTTTGAATTACGGTTTTCTCTGGGTAGATGCCCAGTAGTGGGATTGCTGGGTCATATGGTAATTCTATTTTTAGTTTTTTAAGGAACCTCCATACTATTCTCCATAGTGGCTGTATCAATTTACATTCCCACCAACAGTGCAAGAGGGTTCCCTTTTCTCCACACCCTCTCCAGCATTTGTTGTCTGTAGATTTTCTGATGATGCCCATTCTAACCGGTGTGAGGTGATACCTCACTGTAGTTTTGATTTGCGTTTCTCTAATAATTAGTGATGTTGGGCAGCTTTTCATGTGTTTGTTGGCAATCTGTATATCTTCTTTGGAGAAATGTCTATTTAGGTCTTCTGCACATTTTTTGATTGGGTTGTTTGTTTTTTTAATATTGAGCTGCATGAGCTGTTTATACATTTTGGAGATTAATCCTTTGTCCGTTGCAAATATTTTCTCCCATCCTGAGAGTTATCTTTTCTTCTTGTTTATAGTTTCCTTTGCTGTGCAAAAGCTTTTAAGTTTCATTAGGTCCCATTTGTTTATTTGTTTTGATTTCCATTACTCTAGGAGGTGGGTCAAAAAAGATCTTGCTGTGATTTATGTCAAAGAGTGTTCTTCCTATGTTTTCCTCTAAGAGTTTTATAGTGTCCGGTCTTACATTTAGGTCTTTAATCCATTTTGAGTTTATTTTTGTGTATGGTGTTAGGGAGTGTTCTAATTTCATTCTTTTACATGTAGCTGTCCAGTTTTCCCAGCACCACTTATTGAAGAGACTGTCTTTTCTCCATTGTATATCCTTGCCTCCTTTGTCATAGATTAGGTGACCATAGGTGTGTGGGTTTACCTCTGGGCTTTCTATCCTGTTCCATTGATCTATATTTCTGTTTTTGTGCCAGTACCATATGGTCTTGATTACTGTAACTTTGTAGTATAGCCTGAAGTCAGGGAGTCTGATTCCTCCAGCTCTGTTTCCCTCAAGATTGCTTTAGCTATTCGGGGTTTTTTGTGTCTCCATACAAATTTTAAGATTTTTTGTTCTAGTTCTGTAAAAAGGGCCATTGGTAATTTGATAGGGATTGCATTGAATCTGTAGATTGCTTTGGGTAGTATAGTCATTTTCACAATATTGATTCTTCCAATCCAAGAACATGGTATATCTCTCCATCTGTTTGTGTCATCTTTGATTTCTTTCATCAGTGTCTTATAGTTTTCTGAGTACAGGTCTTTTACCTCCTTAGGTAGGTTTATTCCTAGGTATTTTATTCTTTTGTTGCAATGGTGAATGGGATTGTTTCCTTACTTTCTCTTTCTGATCTTTCGTTGTTAGTGTATAGGAATGCAAGAGACTTCTGTGCATTAATTTTGTATCCTGCAACTTTACCAAATTCATTGATTAGCTCTAGTAGTTTTCTGGTCGCATCTTTAGGATTCTCTATGTATAGTATCATGTCATCTGCAAACAGTGACAGTTTTACTTCTTCTTTTCCAATTTGTATTCCTTTTCTTTTTCTTCTCTGATTGCTGTGGCTAGGACTTCCAAAACTGTGTTGAATAATAGTGGTGAGAGTGGACATCCTTATCTTGTTCCTGATCTTAGAGGAAATGCTTTCAGTTTTTCACCATTGAGAATGATGTTTGCTGTGGGTTTGTTGTATATGGCCTTTATTATGTTGAGGTAGGTCCCCTCTATGCCCACTTTTTGGATAGTTTTTATCATAAATGGGTGTTGAATTTTGTCAAAAGCTTTTTCTGCATCTATTGAGATGATCATATGGTTTTTATTCTTCAATTTGTTAATATGTGTATCACATTGATTGTGTATATTGAAGAATCCTTGCATCACTGGGATAAATCCCACTTGATCATGGTGTATGATCCTTTTAATGTGTTGCTGGATTCTGTTTGCTAGTATTTGTTGAGGATTTTTGCATCTATATTCCTCAGTGATATTGGTCTGTCATTTTCTTTTTTTTGTAGTATCTGTCTGGTTTTGGTATCAGGGTGATGGTGGCCTCATAGAATGAGTTTGGGAGTGTTCCTTCCTCTGCAATTTTTTGGAAGAGTTTGAGAAGGATGGGTGTTAGCTTTTCTCTAAATCTTTGATAGAATTCACCTGTGAAGCCATCTGGTCCTGTACTTCTGTTTGTTGGAAGATTTTTAATCACAGTTTCAATTTCATTACTTGTGATTAGTCTGTTCATATTTTCCATTTTTTCCTGGTTCAGTCTTGGAAGGTTATACCGTTCTAAGAATTTGTTCATTTCTTCCAGGCTGTCTATTTTATTGGCATAGAGTTGCTTGTAGTAGTATCTTAGGATGCTTTGTATTTCTGCGGTGTCTGTTGTAACTTCTTTTTCATTTCTAATTTTTATTGATTTGAGTCCTCTCCCTCTTTTTCTCAATGAGTTTGGCTAAAGGTTTATCAATTTTGTTTATCTTCTCAAAGAACCAGCTTTTAGTTTCATTGATCTTTGCTATTGTTTTGTTTCTATTTCATTTATGTCTGCTCTGATCTTTATGATTTCTTTCCTTCTATTTACTTTGGGTTTTGTTTGTTCTTCTTTCTCTAGTTCCTTTAGGTGTAAGGTTAGATTGTTTGAGATTTTTCTTGTTTCTTGAGGTAGGATTGTATTACTATAAACTTCCCTCTTAGAACTGCTTTTGCTGCATCCCATAGGTTTTGGATCATTGTGTTTTCATTGTCATTTTTCTCTAAGTGTTTTTTGATTTCCTCTTTGATTTCTTCAGTGATTTCTTGGTTACTTAGTAACGTATTGTTTAGCCTCCATGTGTTTCTGTTTTTTACGTTTTTTCCCCTATAATTGATTTCTAATCTCATAGCGTTTTGGTCGGAAAAGATGCTTGACATGCTTTCAGTTTTCTTAAATTTACCGAGGCTTGATTTGTGACCCAACATGTGATCTATCCTGGAGAATGTTCCGTGCCCACTTGAGAAGAAAGTGTAATCTGCTCTTTTTGGATGGAATGTCCTATAAATATCAATTAAATCTACCTGGTCTATTGTGTCATTTAAAGCTTGTTTCCTTATTAATTTTCTGTTTGGAGGATCTGTCCATTGGTGTAAGTGAGGTGTTAAAGTCCCCCACTATTATTGTGTCACTGTCGATTTCCTCTTTTAGAGCTGTTAGCAGTTGCCTTATGTATTGAGGTGCTCCTATGTTGGGTGCGTATATAATTGTTATATCTTCTTCTTGGATTGATCCCTTGATCATTATGTAGTGTCCCTCCTTGTCTCTTGTAACATTCTTTATTTTAAAGTCTATTTTATCTGAGTATTGCTATTCCAGCTTTCTTTTGATTTCCATTTGCATGGAATATCTTTTTCCATCCCCTCACTTTCAGTCTGTATGTGCCCCTAGGTCTGAAGTGGGTCTCTTGTAGACAGCATATATATATGCATCTTGTTTTTGTATCCATTCAGCAAGCCTGTGTCTTTTGGTTGGAGCATTTAATCCATTCACATTTAAGGTAATTATTGGTATGTATGTTCCTATTACCATTTTCTTAATTGTTTTGGGTTTGTTTTTGTAGGTCCTTTTCTTCTCTTCTGTTTTTCACTTAGAGAAGTTCCTTTAGCATTTGTTGTAGAGCTGGGTTGGTGGTGCTGAATTCTTAGATTTTGCTTGTCTGTAAAGCTTTTGATTTCTCTGTCAAATCTGAATGAGATCCTTGCCAGGTAGAGTAATCTTGGTTGTAGGTTCTTCCCTTTCATCAGTTTATCATGCCACTCCCTTCTGGCTTGTAGTTTCTGCTGAGACGTCACCTGTTAACCTTATGGGAGTTCCCTTGTATGTTGTTTTTCCCTTGTTGCTTTTAATAATTTTTGTCAATTTGATTACTATATGTCCTGGCATGTTTCTCCTTGGGTTTATGCTGCTTGGGACTCTCTGCACTTCCTGGACTTGGGTGGCTATTTCCTTTCCCGTGTTAGGGAAGTTTTCAACTATAATGTCTTCAAATATTTTCTTGGGTCCCTTCTCTCTCTTTTCTCTTTCTGGGACTTATATAATGTGAATGTTGGTGTGTTTAATATTGTCCCAGAGGTCTCTTAGGCTGTCTTCATTTCTTGTCATTCTTTTCTTTATTCTGTTCCATGGCAGTGAATTCCACCATCCTGTTTTCCAGGTCACTTATCCATTCTTCTGCCTCAGTTATTCTGCTATTGATTCCGTCTAGTGTAATAAATAACACTCTTATGAGCAAAAGTGGTGTTCAGGAACTACAAGATGATGTTTATCAAGTGTCTAGGATAATACATACACAATAAAGTTTTAATAAAGGTTGGTTCCTGCCTGCCTTTTAAATTATCACTTTACTGTTTTTATGGGGGGGGTTGTCACATGGAACATATATCTTATTATAAGCTGCTTCAGCTCCTTTTCTGGGAAATAGGTAGGGATATAAATGATAAATACAAGACAGAAATGAGATGTCAGGATATACAAGCCACACATAGGAAAGACAGGGGACACAGGTCAGCGGGGAGATGAGTTTGGAGATATTGCTGAGACGTGAGACAGTAGGGCCTATACCTGCTTTGCTTACTCAACAACTCTCACCTTATGGGGTATTAAGACTAAAAGAGGTAAAGCATGTGAAAATACCTAATCTGTGACTGGCACATAAAGCTGATTGTCATTCTCTCTCTCCTGCTAAAAGAGAATGAGCCCATTGGGTCATTCTTGCCTTGATTAATCAGAATAGAATGTCTTGGAATGCTAAAGCTCTCCCTATAGCACAGTTGGTAATTTCTGAGAAAAGTCTTCCAAATGGGTCACATATATTTCAAAATTAAGCCTTATATCTAACTCCAAATACCGGACAGTACTGATATGTACACTTCCTTAAAAAAGTATATTTTGATCTGAAGGGACCATTATGAGGACCCAGTTTCTACTGATGTTCCATCAAAGAATTTACCCTTTTATTTTTGCCAAGGAAACCATGCTTTAGGTATGAACATTTTCAAATCAGCCTTTATTTCATGCTATTGAAGTGTTGTCTTTTATTTTAATGTCAATGTGTAAAGTGGCATACAGGCAATTTAAAATAACATACATGATATTGACATATTTATTCTTAGAACTTATGCATTATATTTACAGACATACAAATATAGGACAATGTTTTACAAAATCTTTTACTAATTACATGTTTACAACATTTTCAGAAATAAAATGAAATATGCTGTAAACCACCTTACTGCAATATGTATATAAAAACGTTTCTGAATATCCATGTTCTCCTTCATTTCTATAACCATTTAAGCGCTTAGTTTTAAAAAATTCATCATACTCGTCAGCGTAGTCATACATCATTAGTCACTGCTGGGCTTTTATCAAGTAGAGAAATCAGACTCCTTGATTAGCTGTGAGGCTGTATTTTCAAAAGCTATTAAGGAAAGTGACCTACTACTACTAAGTATCCTACTCTATTCTAGTCAAATACAAAGGCCCTTCCTCCCATGAGTTGTTTCCAGAGAAAATTGGTTTGGAGTGCTAAGCAAGTATGAGATTGAAAGCCCAGAAACCTGCTGACTTAAAATCTCCACCGTTAGCAGGGGCCCTGGTGGGCGGGCACTTAGCCTTTTCTTCATTCACTCTTCAGCGCTGGGAAGGTCACTGCTTCAGTAGGAAGTTCATAAATGTCAGGTGGAACTGTAACAAAGTCATCTTCATCTTATGTTAGAGTCTAGCAAGGCTAAATATTAAATTTTCTTTCCAGTTAAAAAAAAAAAAGGTATATACAAAACACTGAGGACAAAAATTTTCCAACAAAAACATGACTTGTTTTGCATCTTGACACAGAAAAGACATTCAATATATTTTATATTTTTCTTTCATTATCAACCAAAACTGTAAACAAGTATTTTCTAACTATTCAAATATAAATTTGAATTAGTCTGATAAAAATATATGAATAAGGTTTCATGCTATGTATAAAATTTGAAATAAGTTGAAAATTCCAATTATTCCTATGGGGAAATTAGTCACAAATGTTCCAAATGTTGCATTATGTATGCTGACTGGGATTATTCCTTGCAACTATGTGACAAATAGTCCTGTCCTTTGCTGAGTTTCATTTCAAATGGCTGTCTATAATTTGGAGATTGTACTGAGGTTTAATGTTGACTAGAAGTAAAAATACCTAGAGTTTAAAAATATACACAGCTAAATTCTAAACAAGTCCTATGATTGGTGGGTCTGTTTGGAACTGTAAATATAATGGGGTCTGGCTCTAAGCACTTAAAACACATTTTACTTTTGTTTTGTAAGGACCCTGAAGGATTGGGCTTTGAGCTCAGATGTTTTGTGTTATATAAGTTTAAACCTGTGACAACAAGGAGAAAACATTATTTTGGCCAGATACTCAACATGATTTTATCCAGATTTACTTTTAGATGCTGCTACATGATAAAACGAGAGAATATTATTCTTAAATGCATGTACTGGTAAAGAAACCCCAGAACAGTTAACAACAGGAAAAAACCTAGATAACTATTATCTTCACTTACTCTATTTACTTGGTTTACAAAGGCAGTGAATACCAGAAGATATCACTGACAACTAAAAGGGTCTCAAAATATAGGGGAAGAAAGACCCAAGTGGCTTAGACTTGAATTAGGGCTCCTGGTTTTGTGCTGTCTGAGCCCTTGGGCCCTTTTACTGCACCCATAATTGAGTAAATAAGGCACTGGTCGGGGAGCTAGATGGCTAGATGAAAAGACAGCAAGCTGTTTTTAAAACGCCACAAGTGCTTTAACTCAGCTACGGAAATCGGCAGTTAGCTGAAAGAAATGTAAGAAGCTTGGCTTTTCCTTTATTTTCATAATCTTCTGTTATTTGGGGAGCTGGAAGTGCATCTGCTGTGACTGGAAGGTGTTCGCAGGTCCAGGTATCCTGGGAGCAGCTTGCAGGGGAGAAGGGGTGAGCTCAGTGAAGTCAACACACAGGATGCAGAGTGCCACAAGCTACCAGCCTAAAGATCTGGACCCTGTGTGTAGAGTGCCTGATTATAATGTTTAGATACTAGTGGGATGACACATGGAACCATCCTCTAAGTGGTGGTGGACTGGAGCTGGGGGGAGGCCTAGGACACTGGCCTTAAACGCAACAGTATCTGTTTCATTGTTTTACTATGCAAAATCTAGACCTTCTACATTATTTTTATTTTACCTTGGACAGAACAGTCCAAGTAGTCATAATAGAGCTGAAAAACACAGTGAAGTCATTACTCCCCCCAAATTATACAGATATCTAGCTTGGAACAATGGTTTCCACTACATGAAACACCTGGAATGTTTGTTGAAATGCAGATACCCAGGCCTCACTCTAAACCAACCGAGTGAGAATCTGTACTTTAACAAATTCTCCAGGAGATTCTAATGAACAACCACGTTTAGAAACTAGTGGATTCCAGAGGGCTTGCAAACAGGGAAAGGTAACAGCATGGCTGTGCCTTCAAGAGAGACAAATATCCTTCTGAGAAGATAGTCTTCAGTATGTGAAAGAGCCTACTCTCTAGAAAAGCACAGCCAGGTTAGGCTTCAGTGTTGGGTTCTCAATAATGACAGAATTAAGTTTCATTTGTGAAAACCAACCGTGTCTTCATAAACAATTCAATGCAAATGGATATAACCTCCCCTAAAATGGAGAAATGAAGCAAAATATTCCTGTTAGGAATCATGGAAACAGTCCCTTTTAAGAACACGTAAGCGCTTTGTTAAGCAGACGGCTCACAGCAGCAGTCATGCTGTCCTGTTTCGTTTTGGCCAGGCCAACGCCCACGGTGCTGGGAGTCCTTACACAGCAGATAGCTGGTGCTGCTGCTGCTGCTTGGGCGGGGCAAGTTCCAGGAGAGCCTGGACCGTCAGCGCAACCTGGCTCAAACCTTTCTCTTCTAAAATGTGGAGAGGCAAACATAATTGCTCCTGAAATGGGACGACGTAACATAAAAACAAACATAAGAGAAAAGAGGATGAACATCACAGAACTGAAAAGAAAAAATAAGCATCTCTTCTCTCCCTCATAATAATGAACTGAGATACGAGAAGTCAGTACCTGTAATATGAGTTACACAGAGATGGTACCTGACACTCACTGTCACTTTTTTTTTTATTAATACATCTAAAAGTACATACAGATCATTTTGAATATTAGAAAATGGGCAAGTTACATACACTTTTACATACAACAGAAGATAAACATACTACTATGGAGTAAAAGCAGCATCCTTCACCCCTGATAAATAAAAGAGCAATGCAGATCAGTAAAATGAGGCAGGTGAAAATAGAAAAACAGTTCCAAGTTACCGGATGGCTGAAGCCTAAAGATATAACATTGTAGGAGAAAGCGCTTTGGAAATTACAAACCATAGGAATGCAAGATAGTTTCATGCCATAACTCAGACTGCATGAGAGAGGAATGCTCTCTACATTATAGACCTGACTATGAAAATCAGGGTTCTCAGACCAGGCAGGGATCACAGGAAGAAACTGAAGTATATCCTTGAGATTTAGAAGTATTTGAGAAAATTTCCCCTACATTGGATAATTCATGGAAGGCCCAGTTTGAATTACTTAAAAACTTGAATTACAGAATTTAAATAAAGAAATCATATTTGAAAAAGTATTTTATATCCTGGTATTTAATGGATTAAATTATGCTGGAGAACTATGATGTGAGCTTAGTCAGGAACATATTAATTAACATATATTTGAAAATCATTTACATGTTTGCTTAAGCAAATTAAATTACTTCTATCTTGTTTATTACCTCATTAATGTGTTTGGTTAATCCTTTCTTGTAAGACAAAAAGGCATATCATAAGAATAACATCTATCATTGATTAGATGAAAGAAAGAAGAGGTTACACTTAAAGGAATGAAAGTGGGATTCTGGTTCTACTGAAAAAGAGACTATACATACTTATTAAAGAAGATAACTGGATTTTTCTCAGCTTTTCATTGGCACTTAATATATTATTAGGAAGTTTACAAAACCAGTTGCAATAAAAAATATAACAAGTATGTTTTATGAACCGTTATTGGTACTTGCGCTTCTTAATCACTTTCTTTTTATTTAATACTTACCTTGATAAAACAAGGTAAATGGAATCTTTTGATCTTATAAAACTAGCAACTTTGTATAAATCTTCTGAGTACAATTGAAGTACAGATTAACTATACTTAAAATGAACCTGCAGGGTGTTTTACTCTGGGGGGAGACATATTTCCTCTGACGCCGATTCCTTGATCTCCATTTCCAGGGGTGCCCTGTGACCTGTAAGCCCGTGGCTTACACATTCCCTCAGTGGCTTATGCTTTCCAGATGCACATTTACCTTCTAGCTGGCTTAGAGGGAACTCTGTTCTGAAGAGAATGCACCATTACTCCCCCAAAACCACACAAAACACCATGTGTTTTTTTTAAAGGGACAGAACTTCACAAAACTGAATGATCTCTGACTCAGAGACATCTTAAAAACAAAAAAAAAAAACCTCCCCCCAACTCCAAAAGGCACTACTGCTGTTTTTAACACAGTGTTCAATGTTTCAGCATTAAAAGTAAAAGGTTTTTAATGTGTTAAATAATTTTCCCATTTAATATGAAAGAAAACCAAAGCAATCAGATCCTCAGATTGACTTCTACAACATGATATGTTCCTCACAATCTTCCTTCATACATGAGTTCAGTTGTCCAATTTTCCTAACAGAGTTCAGAGATTCCTGAATGTTCAGAAACACTATTTATGAGAACCAGAATCTGAATGCAATTATAAAGTACTTTCAAGCATTAAGGCTAGCAGCTAATATACTAAGCATTCTGAAAGAGGCATTCATTGCCTTGGGTACAGAACAGAGACTGCTGCCTAATACTTTACCTGCTACTGTTCAGATAAAATCTCAACAGCCTATCAAATATAAGTTCACCTATTAAGATGGTTCAAATACATTGGAAATTACATAAATTCCAATTTTAAATTCTAAATAGGATTCTAGAAGTGAAGTTAAAGATAACAAACATAATAAATGTGCAGACAGGTGCCTACCCCTGAAAGATCAGCTCCAGATAATTTGCTTGTGTACTGTTTCCAATGTACACAATGGGCTCAGAATAGCAATCTAGGGACCTACATTATCTTTGTACTGAACATTCTGATCAAATTAAAATTATTAAGATTAAATGGCCAGTGCCTTCCAGATGTCCAGAGAGCAGATGCTTATTAGGTGGACTTGTGCCTACCAATAAAGACAGATTTCAGGATTTCAGGGCACAGCTCAATGCAGAGATCTAAGTGACCAGGTGCTCCCCAGAACAGAAGGGGTACAACTGTTTCCTCATGAACAGCTGTTGAAAAGTTCAGCAACTCTTAATTTTAATACTTCTCACAATTTCCACACTTAAGTTGTGTTGAGGCATGGAAAGAAGGCCAGATGGAAATTTTATTATGCCATTTGGAAATAAAGCTCTAAGTCATATTCTAACAACAGGCTCAGGATTGTATTAGTAGACCCTGCTTAGCATTTATGATAAGAGAAACAAGGCCACATATAGGCCAGGAGAATGGACAAATGAGCAGAAGAAAATATACTGGTCTTTCTGCTCTTTGCTAGCAATCATAAATGCTCCCTAACGTGATGAGCTGCGCATCTGGACACACGAGGAAAGGATTTACCTACTTTATCGGTTAGCTCTTTGATGGCTAACCAACTTAAAAAAAGCACATATGTAAATACTTTTGAATGAGAAACAAACCTCCTTTACCAAGCACAGGAATGAGGTGGAAAAATCACTGGAATGCACTTTCGGCTAAAGGGGGAAGATCCAGTAATAAAGCATACAGAGAGTTAACATTAAAGTACAATAAAATGCCACAAAACCCAAAAGCTGGATAGATAGAGAGACAAAACTGGATTCTCCTGAATGTGCCCCAAGAGAAAGTAGTGTTTCAACAGTTCTTTTTACGCTGAGGTTTAGCTGAAGGATGTCAGAAGGGGAACAAAGATTGTCCTGTCCAAAGTGTGAGCAGGAAAGGAAAACAGAAAAATAAAGTCAGTGGATCAGAAATACAGATTTGAGTATAGAATTCAATATGATCATCTCAGTCATATTCAAAGAAACATATCCCATAACATTTTTTATTATGATGAATCTAAATGCTGAAAAACAAAACCACAAAGAATCCTCTATGTGCTCAGCTTGATTTTACTACTAAATAGCAGAATAAAATTGTTGGCGATTAGCATGAACATTCAGGATAAAATGAACAGAGATGGATGCTGACTTAATGGTTATGTGAGGCCTGAGAGTGGTTGAGTGGGTGAGGCAACCTCTTTCTCGACTCATTCTTCCCTATTAACAAAAAATAGGCCAGAAAGCAAGGACAAAACCTGGGGGTGGGCTGAGGAGAGGGAAGTTTTCGGAGAAAGCCAGGTGAGTCAAGAAGGTTCAAAGAATGAAGAAAGCATAATAATCAGGGGAAATTTATTACTTGGAAGTCAGGTGTACTGAATGACTTGGTGTTCCTCTAAAAATCAAGTCAAGTCCATCTTAACCAAGTCTTGTTTACTAATTGTACAAAATGAATCTAGAGCTGTAATGGGCCTTAGAGATCATCCAAACCCTCTAGTTCACAGATTAAGAAATTAAATAAATAAAAGCATTACTGGACTTGATAACAGGAAAATATTCTTTCATACATAACATATAATAACTCCAGAACATAAGATATCAGACTCAAACAGAAGTTTTTATCACCAACTATAGTTTTTTGAACATAACATATATTTAATAAAAGCATAATAATAAAGAGACTATCCATATGCCCAACCTTATTGGAGGTTTTTAACAGTCACTTTATTCTTCAGTGTTTCATTCATAATTTAACTTGTAAACATTTAAAAAGTTATACTGAGAAGGGAAATCATTCACCTTTATACATGTTTTCTGGACAGAAGATCTGACAAATTTTTCAATATTAAGTTTTATGTTATCTATTTTCAGAAGTGATCATTATTACATCCCTGATTTTATTTACAAGTTAAACATAGCAGGTGGTCATGTTTAGGTAAAGGTCATAATGCCCAGAAGTAGGGGAGAACAAAGGAAGAAGAAGAGGTATAGGTTTCTTCTTCCCTCCCATGGCAGAGGGACCTGAGAATGCTAGTTTAAACCTACGAGTTTGTATTTATTCATTTTCCTTCATTTTGTTTTAGGCAAATGATCAACTGTTTTAGCAGAAGTAGCAGCATAACAGGAACCCATCTAAAAGTGTTAGTGATGGTGGTGGTGAGACTTGGGTGGAAGGCAGGAGTGGAGAAGGAAGAGGTGGCCCATGTGGAATGTCCACTTACTCTTTCTGGTGGGGGAAAGGGAGGGGAAGGAGGATGTGGCAAGAACTCCAGTCTAAAACCACCCTGGAAAAATACCCAGTCTTTTTTTTTTTTAGTACCCAGTCTTTTAAAATTGTATTTTTTCTATCTCCTGCCTTCAAATAAATACTGTTAACCATTGCTTGGCAAATGGTGGAATAAAGCGCATGCTTTAAAAGGCACACTGTTTTTGATTTTGTTGACCAATGGCGGTTATATTCTAAAAGAATTTCAGTGTATAGACTTTAAATCTGAGACAGATGACAGTTCTGTAAAGCCCAGAGTACATGTACAAGGACTGTAAGAAGTCCTTTACAGGTTTGACATAGGCTAAGTGCGCCAGGACGTCTTGCCGTGTGGGGCCGTTTTCAGCACTCTTCTCTCTAGGTATGTGGTGCCTCTTTTTAATCACTCATATTTTTATTCTGGTTCCCATTTCCTGCACCAACCCATGCCACATTCTCTTGTTCAAAGACACTGTGCTATGGAACTGGGGCAGGTACTGGGCGTGCTTATGATGGTCAGGTAGGATCATCTCAAGTAGGCATAAGGGAAACACTGAATGTTAGAGTGTACATGTGAATATTAGAACCTGCCTGTTAATATGCAGAAATGTATGCCATTTATCTAGAAACCTTATTAATGCTCTCAATATGTTTAAAAATGGTTAGTTCTAAAAGAGATGATGAGCCTTCAGAAAACAATATGATATAAAGGCAATACATTTGCTTTGAATTTGTCCACAGGAACAAAAAAGATCCTTACTAACTATCACTAAATGTAAATTTCAGTTATGTTATAACTCAGCTTAAATAAAATGCAAAAGAAAAAAGTAAAAAATAAGTAGTAGAATCACAATCTACTTAATAAAAGGAGAAAAAACACTCATGGGAATTAACACTGGCTAGTGCAGCTGCTCTGTGGAGCTGGGCTCTCTTCCACTTTGTGAAAGAGCTGAAAGGGAAAGGTGTTCACTGGACAAGTGATGCTTTGACCTTCTCAACTCATGTTAGTTAAAGAGAGGAATGGTGAACTGGGTAAAATGAGTCATTGTCAGGAAAAGCCCTTGAGACAAGGGCTTAACTTCGAGAGAAATAGTGGACTTGTTGAGTCCAGGGGCCAATACCGGGTTTCTGACAGCTAATTAAGAAGGTGATAGAAAAGTGTCATGTTTTTCTCCTTGAACGTTGGACAAAATATGGTGACATGAACTGTAATGGTTGTAGTTAATGAAAAAAGTATCAAATGGCACCAGTTTTTTTTTTGTTTTTGTTTTTTTTAAATTTATTTAATTTATTTATTTATTGGCTGTGTTGGGTCTTCGTTTCTGTGCGAGGGCTTTCTCTAGTTGCGGCAAGCGGGGGCCACTCTTCATCGCGGTGCGCGGGCCTCTCACTGTCACGGCCTCTCTTGTTGCGGAGCACAGGCTCCAGATGCGCAGGCTCAGTAATTGTGGCTCACGGGCCTAGGAGCTCTGCGGCATGTGGGATCTTCCCAGACCAGGGCTCGAACCCATGTCCCCTGCATTGGCAGGCAGATTCTCAACCACTGCGCCACCAGGGAAGCCCATGGCACCAGTTTTTATTTCTTTAAGTCTATCTATGTATGTCACTATATGTAATATTTTTTAAGAGTGCCACACTTAACATAATTGTTTTTTAAAGGGTAAAAGTTTAACTATTTGTACTATTAAAGGGCAATAAAGCTCTAACTGAGGAACCTGGAGGCAAAAAAATCTCAAGAGCAGGACAAGTGACTAGAAATGGCCTCTTGTGTGTTCCGTTCCAAAGAGCTTAGTGGAAAACTGGTAAAGTCTGAATAAAGTCTGCAATTTAGTCAACAGCACTGTCTACGTGTTTATTGGTTTGGATGACATACTATGTTTACATTTATGTTAGATGTTAACAGTCCAGGAACCTAGGTGAAGTGTATACAGTATCTCTGTGATATTTTTGCAACATTTCTCAAAGCCTAAAATTATTTCAAAATAAACATTTTTTAAAAGCATTAAAGCAAGTGTTAAAAAACTGAAGCCGACTGAAACATTCTTAGTCTGAGATGCACTTATTCTGAAGCACAGACTCTACTATGTATGAAGTTGTACACAAGTCAATCAGCAAGAGGGGATATTTAGGAAAATATCAGAATAACTATTTTTGATTACTTAGCACTAATTACTTACTACAACATATTGAAATTCATGTGTATATGATTTCTTTGCTTGGTCCTTGGAAATAATTAAGGGAAACTGCTCAAAATATAATGACTGACTCTAGTAACACAAAATCATGTTAGTAATTATCAACTTAGCTCAGAACTACCCTATAAGATTTTAGATACCTGCATTTCTAAAAGATTTTAAGAAAATAATACCCAAATTTATTTAGCAACATAAAATATGATAAATTTATTACCTGAGGTACACCAATTTTTCTGCAAGCTTCTAGGAAATTCTCCACATTTCGTCTGCATTTTGCCATTGTTAATTTAGGCTGCAAAGGAAAGAAAACATGGTGTTATTAGCAAAGTTTAAAAAAATTTGCTAACTAAAAATACTCTTGACAACTGCTTCATAAACTGAATGTTCTAGACCAGAGGGTCAGCAAACTTTTTCTTAAAGAATCAGATAATAAAGATGTTAGGCCTCAGGGCCATATGATCTGTTGCAACTACTCAAATCTGCTAAGAGCTTGAAAGCAACCACAGACAATATATAAACAAATAAGAGTGACTGTGTTCTAATAAAACTTTATTTGCAAAAATAGGTACTGGCCTCTGGCCCATAGTTTGCCACCCCCTACTTTAGACATTGGGCTTTGATTTTTGTAAGGCAAGTGCTAAATAGAGAAATTTTAGGAGGATGGTTTCATTTTTTTCCACTTTAAAGCGATATTAACCAAAGAAAATTTGGAGGAATAACAAGAAAATTAATTACCCACAGCTCAGTCATTCAAATATAATTATAGTTATTAACACTTTGGTTCATTTCCTTTCAGTCTTTTTAAAGAAAACAGTAATAATAATAAAAAAATCAATAGCCTTTGCTCATAAATATGTTACAGATGCATAATGTCTCTACTCAATGGTTATATTTAAAATTTTTTAAACATTTGAATTTTAAAAGATTGGATTAAAGAACCATTTTCCAAAGGGTGGAAATTTCCCCAGTCACTAACTAGTAAGCTTGCTTTTCTGAAAAGATCTCTGATGACTAGAACATAGTTGTATCACATGACCTAAAGTGATAAAATTTTTTGCCAAGTGGGTTATCATGTAAGAAAGAAATCTGAATCTCATTTTCCAAAGTGATTAACAAACTCAATTGTTCAAATTCATCTGCTGGTTTAAGTATCAGGCATGGAAGCCAAACATTTGCAGGGAATCTGACCTATAGTTTTTACAAAGCAGATGAAAGCCTGTACCATCTCTAGAAAAAAAACGGTTTCACTTGGGAATATCTGGGTTTTCTTCAAAGATGGAATATCATACTGTTGCCAAGAAGAGAGGAAACAAGATAACTACATAGTAATGGCTGAAGGTACTATAATCTTGGCCGGAGAAACGTAGCAGGCACTAGGATTGGCTTTATCATAAAAGTTTTATAAAAGGCAACAACTGAGATGGAAGGAGAGTAATAATAATTTTAAACTTTCAAATTGAAAAGCTTTCAAAATTAAGTCTAGAAAGAAGATAACAGGTTTCCATGGAGAGCACCCCTTCTTGCCTATGCCAAGTTCTTCTATAACTGAGGTAAAAAAGTAAAAAAAAAAGTGAAACGTAAATAGAATCAGAATCTGCTTAACAGAAGGAGAAAAACAATCATGGGGGTTCACACTGGCTAATTCACCTGGAGCTGGGCTCCTTCTCTTAGACTTTTTACATGTGAAACAGCGGGTGTTCACGGTACGAGTGATGCTATGGTTTTAACTCCTTGCTAGTTAAGAGGGAGGTAAGGTGAATTGAGGCCTAATAGAAAAGTCACTGTGGTGAAAGCTATTGGGGCATGGGCTTAACTTTAAGAGAAACTGGGCAAAGAAAACATGGGACAACTGCTTTTCACTTAGAAGAAATTTTCATTAGCTAGAAACTCCCTCTCCATATACCAGTAGAAAGGGAAGCAGAATCAATGTAACTAGCTTCCCTTATTCTGAAGGGACCTTAGCTAAGCAGACCAGGATCTTGATCTGAGTTTGGGAGAGAAGGCTAGGGGCGTCGTGTGCACAGGTGGATCATGAATGTGGGACTCTAGCAAAAGAAGGGGACCTGGGCATTTCGTTCTATAAAAGAAGGACCCCTACATTTCTGAAACATCTCCCTCAGATGTTGGAAGGAGAGTGAAATAGGTCTTACTGCATAGGCAGAAAAACAAGTTTCCTTCTGTGCAAAACGAAGGATAAAACGATAGAGTTCGTGTTGCTAAGTAAGAAACTGGTCCAAGAGTCACCACCACCTCAGACAAAAAGAAAAGAAAGCTCAGAATAGTGATCCTGGGGTCCAACTCAGCATTATCTCTATGAGGAGTACTAGCACCCTAAGATGTGTGTGGGTGGGGGGTTGTGGAGTAGAATAAAAAGATTCCTTTGAGATTTCCCCTACAAAGAGCAGATTTCTGACTGATGAAGGGGAAATGGAGTGGGGAACCATCATCTGTCTCCAGTCATTCCTTCTCTTAGCATTTGTCTAAATCCCAGGGATGTAGGTCAGTGTTTCATAATTGGGATACAACTCCTTCTTATAGTCTGATGAAAGCTGTGAATCTACTCTTGGGAAGAATACACATGCATACAATTTTAGGGAGTTCAACGAGTGCTGGAAGCCTTAGGAGTGCATGAATCCCAGGTTACACATCCCCGCTCTGTATGTGTCCAATGGAATGGCTAGTTAAAAGGACCCAGGGGTGTAGACTCCCTATCACTCTGGAGTGTAGAGGGACTCATAATTTTGCCTTAAGTCAAATATCAGAGGAAACTGCTATCCCCAAAAGCTTTTCCAGAACTTCATATGACATAAAACATGGTTTTGGATAGCCATGTAGAGCCTGTTTCATTTCTGTAATGTACAGCCCGATCTGAATAAGAAATCTTATGTGGGTTTTGGGGAAGAAAGTAAATAATTTCAGCAAGAGGAAAGGAACTACACTGAAGGGAACAAGAAATAAATGATTTTGCTATTTGAAATTTGAAATGATTCAGCATTTTTTCAGGTCATCTTCCTTGGTGATATGGTTCATTCAATGAGTTGTCACATCACAATATTTGTTATGATTTTTTTATATGATTCAATAGTGCACTTCTAACAATGTGAACTGTACTACCTAAAACCTATGCTTATTGAACAACCAAACAGCAGTTTATCATACATCACAGATTCTCCCAAAATAACGAAGAAAGATGAATTATAACCTAATGGTTACAAGCACAAGCGCCCTTCTGAGTTTCTTTCGAAATACCTGGACTTATGACCTCCCCTTACAATGAGGGATCATTTCTTGAACTGGGGGGGAAAAAAAGCCTGGTTCATACAGTACATCATGAAAGTGTTTCTTAAGTTACACTCAGAGATCTAATTAGCAGGTTTTCAAAGAATTACAATAAATCACTATGTGTTAATGTAGCCACAAAGAAACTGCTACGGTTTTTCATTTGTATTTGGCTTTAATTTTATATCCTCATCAGGAAAAATCTCTAAGAAAGTAAGTTACAAAGCTCTCTGTATGGTCAGAATAAGGGGAGAAATAGTCTAATATGAGGGAGAGCAATTCAGTATGAAGGAAAAATAGATATAAATATTTATACTGAAATCTAGTACTGTAACAGTATCCCCATTAAAGCAATATTGACTTATTCATAATAATCAGTATCATAATTTAAAAGGGAGGTTTTTTTTTTTGCTTTTAATTAAAATACTGGACGGTTTTCATCTGGTTGACTCAAAGTCCATTTTTCCACCCCCAAATGTTATAATTTGGGAATTTTTACATACTGAGGTGTTTCTCAACTTTATAGGTCATTTATTAACCCAAAAGATCCCCTCTTAAACAATTTTATTTAGTAGGCCTACTTGCTTTTAAGTGTCAAGGATACTATTTCAGGAAAGACCTCTTTTATTTATTTTACTTTTTAAGAGGAATTCATGTTCTTGAGAGAATGGACCACTTGTAACTCATCTCTGTACCTTTCATCCTATTCAGAATGCCTACCACTGACTAGCTGCTCAATAAATATGACTAAATGTTGTTGTTGATTTCGTTAGCAAGTTTTAAATGCTCTAATTTCATGTTATATCATGTTTCTTTGACAAGAAGGTCCATGTGTTTTATGTCTCTAAGTGGTTTAACACTGATAAAATAGTTTTATTTTTCCTGTATGTAAATACTTTACATTCTTAAATGAAAGGCACTATGTTTGGTTGATGAAGATAAAGAACCTCAGTCACCCTTCCTCTCATATTCCACTTTCTACATGAGCTCCTTGCTACTTCCTAATTATTTCCCCTGAAAATGAAGAATGATAGATTTGTCTTTTTTTATTACTAAAAAAATTTATTTTTCTTAATTCAGTTGACAGAAACTGGGAAGAAGGCAAAGTATGAATAAGCCCTTCCCCTTCTGGCGTTGCCAAATAGCATGTCAATTCCTGTTCTCTTAATCACCACCTTTAGGAGCAAAACCAAGTCTTTCAAGTCTTTGGGGGCGTAGTTGATTTGGTAGTGCTACTGTTCCCCTCTGCCTTTTCTACACAAAGCTGAATGCCTGTTTTCTGAGGTCACTAAATAAAAAGTGGCTACCTATTTTCTTTAGAAGCAAATGCATGACTCTGTTTTTGGATATGCTAGAGGGGAAAGGGCCATGTCAGCCTCTTGGGACCTTGGTAACAAAGCAGCTTTTATAATTAGAATCAAAGGTCCTTGGGAGGCTTAAACGATTTGCATCTGGGGAGGCAGCAAGATGAATGTCCAGAGTGGCAATCTATAGGCCTAGATACAACTGCAATTTGAGTAAAGGATTTGCATCAGGAAGTATGTAAATAACATACTTATGTTATTTAAATAACATAAATAACAACAAATGACCAGAAAATGAGATGAGGGCAAAATCTTTGAAAAGGTTAGACACGGCTAAGCATGTTACAGATGCACAATATCCATTCAGACTCATCAAAAGAGCTGTCACAACATCAAATAATAATCAAATGCAATGTGGAAACCTTGATTACATCCTGTTGTGTGTGCATACTAGTGAGGGGAGAGGAGCAGAGCAGCCATGAAAGATATTCTTGGAACAACTGGGGAAATCTGAATATAACTTGTGGATGCTATTGGTGCCTCACCCAATGTCTCTTTACTTAGCCTGTGCATCCATCCTCATTTCCTACCCCCACTCCCTGCTGGCTGCTAAGGGCTCAGAGCTGTCCCTTCTCAGTTTCAGCCTGATCCCATAGGGAGCACTGTGAATCAATCACATTACACTCCCACCTTGAGGAACAGGGCTCAGCCACCACACTGTTCATCCCTGGCTTCAGGCTACGGGTAAGAGCAAGGTGGCCTAGGACAATTCTCAGAAATATTTAGGGGGTAAGGTATTATAATATCTGCAACTTTTAAATGGTGCAATTAAAACACACACACACATGAACACGCATAAATATAGACAAAGCAAGATGGCAAGATGCAATGAATGTCAGCTCTAGGTGGAGGCTTTAAGGGTATTCTTTGTGTTATTCTTCCAGTTTTTCTGAAGGTTTGAAATCTTTCTTAATAAAAATTTGAAGGTGTGCGCCGCAACTACTGAGCCCACACGCCACAACTAGAAAGAAGCCTGCAATGAAGAGAACCCCTACCACGATGAAAGAGCTGCCTGCTGCAACAAAGATCTTGCGTGCTGCAACAAAGACCTGATGCAGCCAAATAAATAAATAAAAAAGAATGGAAAAAAAATATTAAAAAATTTTGAAGGAAGAAAAAGGAGAGTTGTGTCAATCTAAAACTTGCTCTTTCTCTTGTGGGTTGCCATCCTGATACTGATGTCCATATCTAACCAGCAGTCTAAAAAAAACCTGCCAGTCATCTTGAATGCATATTCTGCCTCATTTTCCACCTGAGGTTCGTCCCTCAAATGATGAAATATTCATCATTCTAAACTGCAATTATAATCACATTATTCCTCTCAAATTCTTTCTGTGTTTCCTGATTGTCTACACTAAGATAAACTTCTATTTCCCTGACATGGGACATGAGGCCCTTGTCACATGGCCCTTAGCTTACCTCTCTAGCTACATCCTCTGCCATTTACACCAACACCTTGTGAATGATCTATTCTGAACAACTTAAGAAATCCTTGAATATGCCATGATCTTCCTTAGCTTTTTAGTCTAGGAATACTATGCCCAGAATGCTGTTCTCCCTCTCTGTACTGCTGGCAAATTCCTACTCATACATCAAGAATTAGTTCAAATTTTACCTCCTCTGGGAAGGCTTTCCTGAACTTTCCAGGCAGAGTTGAAGTGGCCCCTTTTTTGTATTCCCATAGCACACTTCTTACATACCTCTTCTATAACATGACACACAGCTGTAAGTTATTGTTTACATGCCTACTTTTTCTCTAGTAGAAGTGAGACCCGGAAGGCAGGGGCTGGACTCTATTCATATTTGTACCCTTAGCATTCTCCACAGTGCCTGCCTCTGTACTTAACAAATGTCTGATGAAGAGCCAACTTTTTTTAAGCATTATAAACTTACTACAGCTGGTGAGGGAACGTGAATGCTTGGGACAGATCGAGGCCGCACATGATTGGCCAAATGGCAAAGAACAACACCATCGGTTAGAGCTGCTCCAAGATCACAAGGCAGAGATACTTTTAACCGGTACTCAATATGCTAAAAGAACAGGAAAATGTGAAATATATTAATTCAAGAGTGGCTGACACACAGGACATAATGGAGTCACAATGGAATATTTTTAATTAGAAATCAAGTTAAAAAGCAAATAACTTAAGTACCACAATCTCTATTTTATCTTTCTATCCTAAGTCAATAATTTAAGGAGATCATATATATACATATGTATGGCAGCCAGGCGACAGTGCTGCAAAGTTCCACAACAGAATTCATTTACAATTTTCTGACTAAAAGACAAAAAACAACTAGATCCAATTTTAAAATAAACACTACGTATGATGTAAGTGTGGTATGTATCGATATATGTATATGTGTACATACATATGAATTATTATTACTCTAACAAGATTTCTTTAAATCATGAGGCAGAAAAAAATTTTAAATGAGTAGGGTCAGGGGTTGAGCTTTATGGAATAACCCATCTCATTTTCCTAGTAAACAAGTGAAAAAATTCATCACACAATGGGCACCACAGCACACAATGGGCACTTGTTGATTCTATTAAAAATTATAAGTCAAATGAACAAGTGATGCCAGGATTATGGGCTACAGCAGTATCACTGAAAAATGTAATTCAAAGGCAATGTACATACTTTCCGTAGTTGATCTATTAATTCCAGCTCTTCTTCTCTCTGTCTTGAATTCTGTCTTGTTACCGGATCTTTAAAATCAGTGGTAGGTGCAGAAGATGAAAGAAGGGGTGACGCATGACCTAAAAAATATTGGTATGTAAGATAGAAAGGCGACTGCCAGTGATGCAAAAATACTCAGATCCACCTGATCACAGTTTCCTTGAAAGTACAGCACTTTCTACTTCTGGACTGACCTTTTAAAAAAAGCTTTTATTATGGAAATTTTAAAATATGCACAATAATAGGGAGAATAGTATGAAAAACTACCAAATGTCTATTACCCATTTGGCTCAACTACTTTGTGTTTGATTACATCCATTTAAAAACGTTTCTATTGAAAAATATCACATGCAAAAAATTAGACAAATCATAAGCAAACAGCTCAATAAATTATCATCACAAAGCAGACACAAGCAAGTCAATAAATGTAACATTACCAACACCCAGGAGACCCTCTCATGTTCCCTACCCATCAGTACCCAACAGTTATTTCTAGTACCACAGGTTCTAATTCTAACTATGTACCTCCTGGCTTCTAACACCACAGATTAGTTTTGTCCATTTTTGAACTTTCTACCTATAAAACCATATTATATATGTGTATGTTTTTATGTTTGGCTTCTTTTGATCAACATTATAAGATTTATCCACGTTGTTGTGTATATTAATGTGTTCATTTTCATTGCTTATTTAGTATCCCATTGTACAAATATACACAATTATTTATCCATTCTATTGTTGATGGACATTCAGTTTGGGGCTATTATGAATAATGTTGCTATGAATAATTTGGACATATCTTTTGGTACAGATGTGTACATATTTCAGAAAGCAAAATTGTTAGTCATAGGATATACAAGGGTTCACCATTAGCAGATAATGTAAACAGTTTTCCATGCTAATTAACAATCCCACCAGCAGTGCATCTCTGGTTTGAGTTTAAATCTCACTGTGAGTGTATCTATCAGTTATGTTAAAAATAGTTATTTTGGGAGTGAAATGTCTGTTTCCACTTCTAGGTAACTTCTTTGGGGGTCAGGCAGAAATTTGCCACATTAACTAAAAACCATGAGACTAAATAGTTCTTTTTTTTTTTTAATTACTGATTCATTTCTTTAACAACACAGAAAACAGATTTTACCAACAGAAAAATCTGAAAAAGAGCACACTACAGAGAGAAGGGACATTCCCTGAGGCCCTGAAAGAGTAATTTTTTTGTTCAAACACTATAACCTGCTTTTAGGTGGTACTGAGAAACTTTCTGACCAAAATGAATTCAAACAAGATTAAGATTCTCTTCCTTTAATATCAGTGAGATCACAGACAAACACAGAGTTTAAAACTTTTGCCTTGGTGACATCTCAGGGTAGAAGTTTATTTATTTATTTGTTTGTTTGTCTGGCCTCACTGCGCGGCTTGCGGGATCTTAGTTCCCTGACCCACGGTTGAACCAGGGCCCCGGCAGTGACAGCGCAGGGTCCTAACCACTGGTCTGCCAGGGAATTCCCAGGGTAGAAGTTTAAAAGCATGTAACATATAATGTCATTGTATAACCACCATCCCCCCCCACCAATGCCCCTTTTAGCACTGCCACCTACCTTTATTTGTTTCTGCCCTGACAGCTCCTCTGAAAAGGAAGCTTTCAGGGCGCTGGGCCTGGTTTCTCTGAATAGCAGCAGGAAAAGAATATGCAGGGGAATGATGAACTGAATCAGCATGGAAAAGCAAAATAAGATTAAAGAAGATGGAAAAAAATTAAATATAATAACAGACACATGACAAAAGTTCAATAAATGGCAAATGAAGAAAAAAGTTAAATATTGCAATGATATAAAATGATAATTTTGTTTATTAATAGAAAATCTGGTATAGAAAAGTAACCTCCGGGACTTCCCTCATAAGCCAGAGGTTAAGACTGCACGCTCCCAATGCAGGGGGCCCAGGTTCGATCCCTGGTCAAGGAACTAGATCCCGCATGCCACAACTAAAAGATCCCACATGCCGCAACTAAAAATCCCGCATGCCGCAACTAAGACCCGGAGCAGCCAAATAAATAAATACTTAAAAAAAGAAGAAAAGAAAAGTAACCCTGAAAGTGGGAGGGCTGCTTGTATGTATTTTTATTTTTATTTTTTTGGGGGCTGTGCCGTGCAGCTTGTGGGATCTCAGTTTCCCAACGAGGGATTGAACCTAGGCCATGGCAGTAAAAGCCTGGAATCCTAACCACTACACTACCAGGGAAATCCCTGTTTGTATGTATTTTTAATTGTCATGTTACTTTTGGTATATCAATAAAGGCAAAATGAATGTTAATGTATTAAATATAGTCTCTTGCAAACCTACAGCCCTGCTAGCTCTTGCTCGTTTTTTCATATCAAATGGCTGAGTGGCTGAACGACTAGTTGAATTAAAAAGTGAAAAATGTGCAGAGTTCCCAATTTTGTGTCTGATTTCTCATTTCAGAAAAGGAAGCCACAGCCATCTAAGGAGTAATTTATCAGGAAAATCCTGGTAAAGAATTATAATCAGGATGTGGTTAATTGCACTTTTGTGTCTATTACCTGTTTCTGTTGTAGGTGAACTTGATATAGCATTAGATCTGTGATCATTCTGTGGAGAAACATAGATACATCAATAATTATTATTCAAGAAGAGGTACTTTCCACATTTATGGAAAGTACCTCTTTCCACATTTGGGATTATATCAATAAAAGAATAAAAACATGCAACTCTCCTCCAAAATTAAGTCTAGAAATGAGAATTTGGTATAATAATTCTGAATATTTTTTAAGGCCAAACATTTTTTTAAATTAATTTTTATTGGAGTACAGTTGCTTTACAATGTCGTGTTAGTTTCTATTGTACAGCAAAGTAAATCAACTATATGTATACATATATCCCCTCTTTTTTGGATTTCCTTCCCATTTAGGTCACCACAGAGCATTGAGTTGAGTTCCCTGTGCTATACAGTAGCTTCTCATTAGTTATCTACTTTATACATAGTATCAATAGTGTATATATGTCAATCTCAATCTCCCAATACATCCCACCACACCCCCAAGGCCAAACTTTATTTAGTTCTACAGAATACAAGATTTATGTAATGCATTCTCTAAAGATAGTCCTATTATATAACAGGCCTTTCCTATGACTGTGAAAAATGAAATCATCCTAAGGCAGAAAATTTTATTGGGAAATGTATGGAAGAGAATAAAATTTTATTTTATAATAGTATTTTTCTGGCATACTTTCTAAAGTATTGCTACCCCCCTCCTTGAGTAATGTTTTAAGAAAGAGTGATGAAGGTTTCTTCATTTCAGTTAGGAAATGAGGTATTTAAAGATGATAGTTGTATTTCGAGACTAGTGTTTGAATCCAAGATGTTTTTAATTTATTGACCAAAGGCACTGTAAAGAAGGAGGAAGAACTAGCTCAACTGGTATAGAGTGTACCTAAAAAAAGGGAATGGAGTTAAGCTAATTTAAAAGGAAATGTTGGTTAGCTGGGTTAAAAATATTGAAGACTTGGCAGAGGAGTAGAATCAAGAAAAGCTAGAATAACAACAGGTTTTCAGGCCTTGATAGCTAGTTATATTCAATAATCAATGAGTTGCACTCAATCATTTATGATAACTGAGACTCATTTTTGAACAGAATGACTTTAAAACACACACACAAATACACACACACATACACACTCCCATGCTTTTTTCTCCCTTTTGGTTTTCAATATTTTCAGAAATCTTTTATCTGAAGTTGGAGTTGGGTCAGGTGAGATTAATGATGACAGGAAATTTAAACTGCTATAAATAAATAAATAAACAGAAGCCATGCTGTTGAGAAAATTCTTGGACTGATCTGAAAGACAATTCTGTGGTAATGATTCCTTGGTTTGATACTCTTAGGCCAAGAATTAAGACTTAAAAAGTAAGCTGCGCTCTTGAATGAAGCAATGCATTACATCTTCATTAGTGAAAAATACAACATGTTCATCAAGTTTAAAGATGCCAATAAACTAAGTTTAGGATGCTGAGAAGAAATGAAAATTTAAATAACAAATTTAATTTAAAATAAGAGCAACAGGCACTAGTAAAAGGAATAAATGGGCCAATGAGGCAAAAGCTGGATATCTTTTTAAGGAAACAAAATACTATCCTTATTTTCAAGGAAGATGAGGTAGGAAGGAGAAAGCTAGGACCAATGGTACAAACAGAAAAACATAAAAAGCAGAGATTATTCCAGATACAGATGAAAAAAAAATTTTTTTTAATTTAAAAAGGCCTATTACAGTGAGATAGACTAGAAACTTTTTAACATATTTAGGAATAAAACGATAAAGTTATTAGACAACTCTATTAGATTAGAAGGAAGAGCTGAAACACATTCCACTGAATGGCAGCAAATGTTCTCTACCTCCAAGAATACCAAAAGATAACATACAGTTGGGTGTAATGAAAAACAAAGCCAGAAAAGAGGGGACTTACAAAATGGTGATTTAAAAAATATATTTTTATTGAAACTATAAATCTAACTGCTTACATTATAGGATACTGAAACAATTCAAATCACGCTGAGGCCATTGACTAGTATATCTGAGAACTTTTGGAGAACTGGAGAGCAAAAAATGGAAACTGATACAAAGTCAACTTTTAGTGCCTAGTTAAGCAACAAAAGAAATAAAATCGTGCCTAAATATAGTATATACCTGCTGCAAAGTAACTGAGATACCAAAAAATAAAGAATAAATATTTTTAAACTAATCATTTGACAGTGCAGCAGGTCCGACAGGAAGAATGTTAGACATTACACAACTTCTGGCACATTCAGATTTGGCCTTACTCAACTATAATTCTAGGGGAGGATAAGCCCCAATGCCCTAAGGTATCCACTGAGTGTAACGAATTAACTTTTCTCCTATATACCTAGAATGGTACTAGTTATACACCTTCCTTGAAAAAATTTTGAAAACAGTCCCTCAAATAATTTTCTTTGTAGTTCAAATAAGGAATCTAGCTGAGAAGGCTAGCAAAAGGTTAATATAGAAGAGAATTATAAAGTTTTTTCAGGAGTCATCCAGGTATGTGTAGCTTCAATAATAACCAGAGAGAAGGTTTATCAGGTTTACAGATGTTATAAAGTTGGGGTCAGCATTTAGAAGGACATGACGCAAGAATTTGAAAGTATTCCGGAAAATTAGAAAATTTTAAATGTTCGAAAAGCAAAATTAAGTATTTAGGAAAACAAAAGATACAAAGTTTAGAAATTAATTATCATTTAGGAATATAACTAAAACATCTGAGAATTACAATGGATACTGAGCAAAATGAATACCAAAATGGAAAAAGCCAACCTAATGCTCAGCATAAGACGTGAATAACCCTTGTTTCATGCTCAGTACCACGTGGGCTCTAATGAGGGATATATTTCTAGTTGGCAACTGTGGAGTCAAAATGGAGGGCAGAGAACTTGTGAAAGTTCATAAGGACAAACAGGCTAGGAAAGGCACATAAAAGGGCCAAAGCTTATTTACGGAGAAGACAAGGGTGGCATCATAATAGTTTTCAAATATAAAGATTCTCCACATAAGGACTGCTAAGTAACTAGAAAATCTCCACTCTGGAAAGACAAGAAGAAATAGGTGTAAACCACAGGAGCACAGATATAAGTTAGACAAGGAGAGGACCTTGTTGACAGTCAGGATTATGAATCATTTCTTAGGTATCATATGATAATAAGTATGGAATTACCATCCCTAGAGGCCTTTAAAAAATAAAATACCACAGGTTTTTAATTTAGACTTACAGGCCATATCTCCATTGTAACTATTCCTACTCTGCTTTTAAGTGCAAAAGCAGCCATAGACAAATGGGAGTGGCTGTATGTCACTAAAACTATTTACAGAAACAGGTGGCCTAGGGACCATAGCTTGCTGACCTCTACTGTAACAGGGTTTTAGCAGTGACACTTTGGGGGACTGATACTCAAATTGTTTTGCATGCACATTAGACAACAGAGTTAACTCAATATCATATATTAACCAAAGTAACATAGTAACTCATGACAAAAAAACCCCAACCCTTTGATAAGAAAATTAGAAGGACATTTCAAACAAAAATCTCAATATAAAGAATTAACAAAGGCTCTATGTTTCTGGCACAATAAAACTTCCAAAAAAGTTCAACTGATATTAATGTTAAACTTAGTTTCATAAGCTTAGTTATATTTCATACAATTCTAGATTTCAGACTGTTGTTAGACCAATCCATTGGGAAATTTAAGACCTCCCCTGCAAATCTCCTCCTCAAAGTTCCTGATAAATTACAATAACAAGATATACCTTAAGAGGCCTGAAGGCAGAAGAATGAGGCAGGGTAGCAGCACAGCCCACTTGATTCACACCTGACAGCGACTAAATTGCAAAAGAGAAAGAGAAGAAACAGAAGGCAGCATTTATGTTAGCAAAATGTCAGACAGGCAGGCAGGCAGAGAAAAGGAAAGGTCACTGACAAACTTTCAAATGGTTTACTAAGATATTGATAGGGCAGAAAGAGAACAGTTGGGGGGAAAAAACCCTATAATTTATTAAACACAGTTTTCCACCTGTTTAATTCAAATTATTTCAATACCTCATACCACATTAATCAAGAAATGAAAGGCAAGATTTATTAAACATGATTTTATATAGAAATAAAACTGAGTACTTCAAATTTTTTTTAGCAAAATAGCCTTAGAAACAAATGAGTCCTGTGCTGTTTCTATGACAGGGGAAACAAATCCAGTCAAAGAGCTCATTTTAACTGATCAGAATTGGCATGAATAAGAGCAACATCTTTTCAATATTAATCCAAATTAGATTTATTATAATTCAGTTTAATGGCTCTGATGTGAGAAGCCAGGACATGAGGATTTTGCATCACACCTTAAGGATGAACCAGCATTTCATTTCTGCTTCTGTAAAAGTCCAAATGACCTCTGAGAAGTTAAGTACAATTTTCCTTTTCTTTGAATCCTTTATCCTTTCACCAGCCTACATAAAACTAGTTAGATATATGAGAGATATAATTAGAGACAGTAAGTGTTAGAATCTATTGTACAGAATTTTGATTACAGATGAAAGCTGCTCAAAACATGACAATTTTTTCATTTGGTGGGGAGTGAAAATCAGAGAAGACAGAACTTTCACAAAGGGCGCTTGGGTAAGATTGTATCTATTAAAAATGCCAAAGGCTTAAAGATATTAAAGCCTTTATAAGTTAAATAATTTTTAAAAATGTAAACTACAATCACAAATATCTGAATCATGGGATAAATGAACAAGAACACACGTGGTGTTTAGGAAAAGGTGAGTAGGATGGTCAATATAATAAACACAACTATATTTTTAATGAGTTGATAGATAGCAATGTCTTTTTCGTGTGTGCAAAAAAAAGCATGTAACACACACTGCAACATTATCTTAAGGCAGAAGAAAGTGAGGAAAGAAATGTACCAAAGAACAAGGCTGTGACAGCAGTCTTACATTGTATATGCCTTCACCTGTTTAGATTTTCTGGGCCTCCTTATGATCAAATGGACTTGAATTACTGTCAATCTCAAATATAAAAAGGCTAAAAGCCACTATGCTGGCAAAGAAGGAAAAAAGGATGGAAGGAAGAGGAAGTGAAATGAACCTAGATCCTTTCTAGTATCTAGAGATGGGATATAGATACATATGGGACATATATGAAAGCAACAGAAGCCTGAAGGGCAATCCTAAGAGAATGTTAGTGTAACTGATATTAAACATTACTAACAGTTATTTCAAATCCCATATTTCAAGGTCTTTAAATCAAATCCAACATTTACTTGCTATATCATCAGAACTTCTCATCTTGAAACAATTTTTTTTGAGATTTTTTTTTCTGATTGTGATTTTACTTTTTATTTTTTTATTTTGGCGGCACCACGCAGCTTGTGGGATCTTAGCTCCCCGACCAGGGATTGAACTGGGGCCACTGCAGTGAAAACGCCGAATCCTAACCACTAGACCACCAGGGAACTCCCCTAATGAGCAATTATTAGATGTACAGAATACATGTTCACTCAGGAATTATTTATTAAGCAACTAATATATCCCAGGAATTATGATAGGGATTGAGTATACATAGGTAAATGCAACAGAGAATATCCCTGTGCCCATGAAGCTTACAGTCTAGTAGTCTATAGGGGGTGGGGGAGAGGGGGAGATACAAAACAATAAACACCCATCTAAAAGTACTATGAAGAAAAAAAAATAACAGTGGAGACAAATTTAATTTGGGGGTAGGCGTGTTGCAGAAAAGCCATTTTAAGGGTGTGACATTTAAGCTGATACCAGATAGATCAGTAGGAATTAACCAAGGGGTATATGCAGGGAATGAGAGGCATTCCATGCAGAGGGAGCATCATTTGCAAAGATCCTGAGGTGGGAAAGGGCTTGCCATATTTTCAGAGCTGAAAAAATGCTGATATAGCATGACCCCAGAGATGAGAGATACATAGTACCCAGAGTACACAGGAGCTTATAGGCCATGTTAAGAAGTTTGGAACCTACTCTAAAGGGTTTGTAGGCTGTGTTAAGAAGTATATGGAAAAAAAAAAAAAAAAAAAAAGAAGTATATGGATTTTGGGACTTCCCTGGTGGTCCAGTGGTAAAGAATCTGCCTTCCAATGCAGGGGACACCAGTTCAATCCCTGGTCGGGGAACTAAGATACCACATGCCGCGGGGCAACTAAACCTGCACGCCACAGCTACTGAGCTCGCGTGCCTCAATGAGAGAGCCTGTGTGCTGCAAACCACAGAGCCCACACGCTCTGGAACCCGTGCGCCACAGCTACAGAGCCCACGCGCCCTGGAGTCTGCGCGCCACAACTAGAGAAAACGCTCACGCCACAACTACAGAGAAGCCCACGTGCTGCAACTAAGACCCGACGCAGCCAAAAAAATAAATAAAATAAATAATAAATAAATCTAAAAAAAAAGTATATGGACTTTATTCTACTATATGAAGCCACTGAAAAGTAGTTTTGAGAAGATCAGAGGTATGATTTAAAAAATGACTCTTTTTGTAATTCATGTTGGGCACTATTTGGCATGCAAAAATATGTGAGACATGGTTCTTGTTTGTAAAGGCCGTCTAATTTAGGCCAGACATGAATACTGTTAAGTAAAATAAAAGTGTATGTATTTTGAAAATGGCTGAAATTTCAAATTTCACGCTAAGGGGATTTTATTGTTTTTCCAAATTCCACTTTTTCCTTGACAAAAACACCTGGGCATTCAGCACTTACTATATGTGTTATTAAATCTCATCTTCAGTTTCCTAAAGTGTTTCAAAGTGTTTTCAATTATAGTATGGGAGGCAATATAGCACAGTGTTCACGCAGGTTCTCAAGTCACCCGGATCTAGATTTGAACCCAGCCTTGTACTTACTAGCTGTGACCTTGGAGAAGTCACATTCTGGACAAAACATTCTGTGCCTCAGTAATCATTTGTAAAATGGTGATAAGTTTAACTCTTAAGGCTGCTGTGAGGAGTGAATGAGATAATTCTGGTAAAGTGTCTGGATCATCATAGGCTCTCAATATTTTTCTACATTAAATTGTTATTTGCGTCTCATGCCAATTAGCTTTGACTAAAACTCCAGAGGCTTACTTCTTTATAAGACTGTCAGTTAAAATGTGCTTTAGCCATCTTAAAGGAAATGATGATTACAGAACACAGAAATTCTGACAATGAAAGTTTATGTAACAGAAATCTCATGCTCAAGTATGTAGTTCATGCAGTAGTATGCACAATGGCGGCAGTTACTAGCTCCTAAGACAGGAATTGCTACAGACAATAGGCTTTTGAACTGCTAGTTTTCAATACTATGGTGAAAAAAATAACATAAAACATGATAGGAAAAGTAATTATGTACATGGTTAGAATTCTCTTGCAAAGCTGATAAAAGTAAGACTCTCAATAAAGCTCTGAAGTTATACTCATTTTCAGCTGATGAAACAGGCAATAAAAGTAAACCAGTGTGTTTTAAGGTATCTTCTAAATTTGCATGTATCCAATAAAATCAAATACAAAATTAAAAAAACCAGTAAACCAATGTTAAAAATGATCAGTAGACAGCATTCCAAGTTAATGTTTCCCTGAGTTTAAAATATAAAATGGGTATGGAGGGATAATCTTGAGATCTAAAAGTTTGGGATTTTCAGTAAGTTAAAATAGATAATAAAATAGGATGCCAAATATACATTTGTATAATTAGCATCATGAAGTAAGGGAACCATTCACCATACAGGTGACTTATAAGACAAAACAGTGATTAATAAAGTTCACCTGGAATTAGAAACAACATTTAAAAAACGAATATATTATTCCCTCTCCTCCAAACACACATACAAAGCCAATACGGTTCTCAATGTAAATGTTTTACTTTTGGAAACACTAACAAAGATATTTGAATCATATCCGCAGAACACTTGGAACACTGGGTAAATCATGAAAAGTAATGTAGGGAGACAGTTCTAGCTATTTGTAAAGCATTTAGTAATGATGCTCATCATGTTTTATGGTATTTAGATCAATTCAGAATGAAAAGTACAATAGCTATTCCCCAAATCTCGACACAGCAATGTAAAACTCCATTTTGTGCAAGGTTCTTACCACTAACAAGGCACTATCATCAGTGTGCTGAGACCTTCTGGATGGGAAGGGACACTGGAGAGGTGGAGAAAAATGAAGCAATGTCAAAAACAAGCTATGCACACACATGACGAGTTTCACAAATACACAAGCAAAGAGACATATTAACACATACTTGTGAAGATGCTGACATACAGGACCACATTCACAATCATTCAGAATTCATGCATTAAAATAGCTAATAAGTTGTTTCTGGGTAACGGTTTTCTTCTAAAGAACTTAAACAACTTCAAATATGATCTTATTGCATAAAAACTTTCTAAAGCAAGGAGGGGAATAGGAATTATTCTCTGTTCTGAGAAGAGAAAGCTGAAGATGTAGCAGTAACATAAAGAATTTGTGGTCATTTAGTGAGCTAGTGACAAATTCAAAACAATAAACCCAAGAGTCATGATTTCTAGTCTAGGCATCTCTTCATTACCTTTCTCAGACAAAACAAGGGTACAATTGGAAATCTTAAAACTATACATGTTATTTTCCCGAGGAGCTTTAGTTTTCAGATAATGAATTACTCCAGAATGACCAGTAAGAAGGAACTGTTGGGTAAAAAAGGAAGAGTGTATTAACTTATCAAACTTTGTCAAAGGTTTGTACAGAGTTATTACCACGTGAAGAAAAGACAACTGAAAGTGCTTGAGTGAATCTTTCAGGTACTATACCAATGCATAAGCTCTCAAATAAATGACCAAAAATAGTTATTATATGTCCAATAAGATTAAAAAAAACTTTATAATGGATAATTTAAAACATTTCAAACAATACATTTTACCATTCCAGAAACACTTGCGCTTTGAAAACACTGTGCTGAAGATTGATGCTTGTAAAGCCCCATGTGTTAGGTTTTCAAATAACTTATTTTACAAAAAGCAAAGTCAACACTCACGTGAAATAATGCCTTTATGCATTTTTTAAGGAATGATCATAAATTGAAAAAATAAGAAGGCAAAGATAAAGGAAAATAGCTAATGAAAAAGCCAAGTACAAAAAAATATTCATTTAGTAATAAGCTTCACTTTAACAAGTCAAAATAGGTGCACAGATGTTTTAAAAAATAATGAATCATAAATTTTATTTCAAAATGTAAATGTCACTAAACGTGCACACACGTTAAAACAATAAAATTTACAATCTAGTTTATTTTTTTCTTTTTGCTAGGACAACATTATAATACAGAATCTAGCTGCATAGATTTTTAAAAGGTTAATAAACAATCTTACATGTTACTTTGTAATGAAAATGTACTACTTAATATTATAAAGCTAATGTGTACAAAGTATAATCAATAATATACACACTTAGGAAATGAGCACTGAAGCTGAAATACTATGTAGAGTTTTTTGTTTAATACCGACACCATTCACATGTGCCAGATACAGCTCTCAGGACCATCTCTCATTACACAGTAGTTCTGAAAATGGATGAGGGAGATGATAACTCTGCTGGGATGGGAGGAGGGAAATAATCTCCAGACGGACGTGTATAGATTTAAAAAACCCCGATCTATAGATTCTGATAAACTTCCTGGCCTGTGTCTTTTTCTCCCTAGTAAGGAGAATTTTGTGAGGGGGAAAAAAGAAAATGGCAATATTTTGATCACTGAAAACATATGATAATCACATGCAAAACATTTCATTTTCATTGCAATAATAAAAAGTTCCAAAGAAAGGTGATGATATAAACTTACCTCACCGTCTAAGGGGGGCTGTTGTTTTTGTGGACTTTGTGACGCTTTTTGCTATATAACCCCACACCCCCCAAAAAAGGGAAGCTGGTCAGAATCTAGAACACTGGGAATGAAAAATGCTATTTACTAAAATGATCACTCACATTAATCTCTGTATCTCTCGTGTATGATATTTTTCTAGATTTACTGGTTAAAAGACGCTGCCCTTTCCCTTAAATAGCTTACAATTTAAATGAGGAAAAGCAATAAGCTGACTAACAGTATTTTCCTGTGTCTATAAGCATCTATAAAGAGAAATTTTTTAAAACTATGTTTTTTATATGTACATGGATATAAACACATTCACAGAGCAGTAATCTCTCACTAAATTCTCTCAATGAAATCCTCCTCTCTTTCTTTAATGGCTTCAAATATCACTCTAATGCTAACAGCTTTAGCTCTCTCCTATCAGCCAAATTTCAGGCTTGCATTTTCAAATGCCTGTGGAAACTCTCTACTTAGAAACCCCACTGTCGTCTCCTGTTCAACATAACCAAAAAAACCCCTCAATTTCCCATACTAACTGGGTATTTCCCCACAATTTGCTAATTTCTGTTATTATGTCAATTAATAATATCACAGTATCTGTACAGTGAGTGTTTTACAATGTGTTCTTATACACAGTATCTCAAGTGATTCTTCTTATTCTGTGAGATAAACAAACATCATAATCATATTCTTTTAAAGATGAGAAAATTGAGGATAGAGAGGTTATATGATATGTGCAAGGTTACAAAGTTAGTAAGTAGCATAATTGAGATCTGCACCTATGCCTTCTGACCCCAAATCCGACATTCTTTCCACAAAGCTAACTCCCATTAAAACCATTCTTTTAGCCTCAAACCCTTGCTTTGGAACCTTTTTTTTCCACTCATTTTCAGTGATTTATTCAACATTCACTACACATCTATGTATAAGACATAATGATGCTTCTCTTGAAATCTCTCTTATAGTTAATTTATAAAACCCTTTGTGGTAGTAGGGGGTGCAGCATACACCATACTAGTAAAAGTACTAGGTGCAGCCATAATAATTCTGAAATAGTTAATAGTTAAACATTAAACATATGAGGAAAATAAAGGCACAGAATGGCTCAGTAACTTTCCAAAAGTCAAGCACATACCAAGTAGCAAAGCTGGATTCAAATTCAGATATTTCCGATTCTAAGCCCTTACCACAGGACAACACTGCCTTTCCTTAGGAAACTTAGAAATCATCTAGTCTTATGCCTTCATTTTGTACCCTAATCTAATTATTGCAATTACTCTCTATTTCATTTTCCTTCTTTCCTCATCTCTTTCTAACATTTTCTAACATGAGTAGATTAGTTTTTCAGAAGTACCTTCCCTGTCTTGTTTTTCTCCTGCTTAAGAACTAAAATTGTTCTTTTCTGCCTAATTGTTCAAGATCAAACTCTAATTTGACATTTAATCAAGGCTATCTACAATATAATTATCTCTTACTAGTTATATGACTTCTACAGAAGGCAAGCTAAATGAGTTAATTTATGTAAAATGCATAGAACAACACTTAGGACATAGTATGTGTTAGCCATTATCATTTACTGAGAGTCAGTATAGCATTCTGGTCATAGACCAGAGTTTGGAGCCAGCCTGTCCTTTTTTTTTTTTTCTTTCCAGTTTTATTGAGATGTAATTGACATACAGCACTGTATAAGTTTAAGGTGTACTAGCATAATGATCTGACTTACATACATGATGAAATGATTACCACAATAAGTTTAGTGAACATCCACCATCTCATAAAGATAACAAAAGAAAAAGAAAAAAAATGATGAAATGATGAGAACTCTTAGGATTTACTCTCTTAACAACTTTCACATTTAACATATATTTTGTACATTGCATCCCTAATTCTTATTTATCTTATAACTGGAAGTCTGTACCTTTTGGCCACCTTCAGCCAATTCTCCCTCCCCCATGCCCTGTCTCTGGTAACCACAATTCTGACCTCTTTTTCTATTAGCTTGTCCGTTTGTTTGTTTTTGAAGTATAACTGACCTACAACACTATGTTAGCTCCTGGTGCAAAAGACAGTGATTTGATATTTCTATATATTACAAAGTGATCACCATGATAAGTCTAGTTACCATCTAGACTTTTTTTTTTAAAAGAAACTGTTTATTTTCCATCAGCTTTATTTCCATTTTCTGTTCAGCCTGTCTTGATTAGAATCTTTGCTCTGCCACTTATTAGCTGAGTATTTAACCTTAGGAAAATTGTTATCCTCTCTGAGCATCAGAGATCATCATCACAGGCTTGATACATTTGAAAAAATATAAGAGAATTTATCATGTGTATGGTACTTAAAGAAGATGTACTTTGGCTAGAGTTACGAAACAAGAGAGAAAGCATTTAGAGGATGAGTGATTCATTTGTTCAATCATTCTTTTAAAAAATATTTATTAGAAGATGTGGCACATATATACAATGGAATATTACTCAGCCATAAAAAGAAATGAAATGGAGGTGTTTGTAATGAGGTGGATGGAGTTAGAGTCTGTCATACAGAGTGAAGTAAGTCAGAAAGAGAAAAACAAATACAGTATGCTAACACATATATATGGAATCTAAGGGAAAAAAAAAAAAAAGAGGTCATGAAGAACCTAGTGGCAAGATGGGAATAAAGACACAGACCTACTAGAGAATGGACTTGAGGATATGGGGAGGGGGAGGGGTGAGATGTGACAGGGTGAGAGAGTGTCATGGACATATATACACTACCAAATGTAAAATAGATAACTAGTGGGAAGCAGCCGCATAGCACAGGGAGATCAGCTCGGTGCTTTGTGACCACCTAGAGGGGTGGGATAGGGAGGGTGGGAGGGAGGGAGATGCAAGAGGGAAGAGATATGGCAACATATGTATATGTGTAACTGATTCACTTTGTTGTAAAGCAGAAGCTAGCACACCATTGTAAAGCAATTATACTTCAATAAAGATGTTTAAAAAAAAAAAAAAAAAAAAATATTTATTGAGCTTTACTAGGGGCTAAGACCTGCTTAAATCTAGGGATATAGCAGTGAATAAACATGACAGACATGGTCCCTGTCTTCATGGAGTTTATGGATAAATGGGAGAGACAGATATGTTATATATATATATGTGTGTGTGCGTGAGTGCGTGTGTGTGTGTGTGTGTGTGTGTGTGTGTGTTTTTGGCCACACCACGTGGCTTGTGGGACTTTAGTTCCCCGACCAGGGATCAAACCCAGGCCCTTCGCAGTGAGAACGTGGAGTCCTAACCATTGGACCACCAGGTAATTCCTGGGAGAGACAGATATTAAACAAGCAAAAATATAAATAATTATTTAACTATAAAGAAAAAATTCCAAGGTGATTTCAGAACAAAAAGACTTAAGTAACATAGGCAAAAAATCGAACCAGGTTTAGAGGCAACTATAGAGGCTGATTAAAAAAAGAAGTATTAACAGGGGTTGTTAATTGAGTAGATGTGGAGAAAACAGAAAGTAAAGAATCAAAGATGACTAAAGTATTAAGCCCGTGAGCCTTGTAAATTTTTGGTATTCCTTAGAGGTAAGGAAGTCAGTGATAGGTTCAGACAACAATAGTTTATATTTGCATGGCACTTTACAGTTTACATATAGCATTTTCACTTTTTTGATGCACTAGAGATTTAGGAAATGGCAGCTGGACAGTAAAGTGATGTGTCTAACGATAGACAGGTAGTTAAGAGTAGAGACTATCACTGTCCTAAAAGCAAGATAAATCACTTCTGATTGTCCTCAAGCCTATCTACATATGAGGACAATTAATCTAATCACAAGCAGGAGACAGTTATACTATTTACTTGAGAATTCTTGTAATTAAGATATCAACTCTTTTTTTTTTTTATTAAGACAATAAAACCTGACATCCTCAGAAAAACAAATAAGCACTTACTTCTAAGAAACTTTAGGAATATCATTCAATGAATCCAAAGGACTCACCTTGACAAAGTCCAGGACAGCATCTCTTTGAATCTGCTTGGTCCTTATTTTCTCCTCCTCATACTGTAGGGCAGCAAGTTGTGCCTCTCTCCGAGTACGTTCTATTAATTGTTCTCTTCTCCGATGAAGTTCCAAGTCTGCATGTGAAAACTAGAAGAAAAGTATCATTTTGCATATGTAAGTAGCGATAAAGATCAACTTACCAATATTCTTTATCAATTTGGGAAACTACTGCTGACCCAAGCAACTTTTACTTTGCAGTCACCTAGCATTTCTTCAGATGTGTTTATTGCTAATCTTTTCCCATCTTTGCACTGTGTTCTTACATGTATTATAAAGACTTATTTTCTGTCTGGTGTCTAAAAACACTGTTACCAGCATAAGGTGCACATATTATATTAACTGTAGATTGAAGAGACAGGTAATGAAATTTATAGATATTTGGCAATTAACTGTAATTTAAGTATTACAAAAGAAGAAAACCATCTTAATTAAAAAAAAACCCACAAACTAAAACTGAAAAAAATGTTTTTACCTGATTATGACTCGGTGATAGTGATAAGAGAGAAGATGGCTCAGCTGGAATCCTGACCCAAAAAAGAAAAAAAGGAAAGAAAAAACTCTTTGATAAGACAGACAGATAGATAAAAGACAAGTAGAATTTTATTGTTAATGCAGCTTTCTATTAATCAGCAGGCAAACTGTCTGGTCAGCACTGAAAGACCAATTGCATTTTGTAAACTTGAGCCCAAGTCACTAAATTAAGCTACAGGAACACCTGATGTCTCCAACTCACATTTCACTTGATGATATCACTGATGAAGCTACAGATAGCTAACAACTGTCTATGTCAGCCAGTGCTGACAATACGGTTATTTGAGATCACTTCTCAAACAATATCGTTTCTTTACAGCACACAGAACTACAATCTTCTTTACTACCATGACTGAAACAAGATACATGTAAATGGAGATGGTTTATACACAAAGCCATTTTATCAGCAGAAATCTGGAATACTACAGAACCTGTAACTGTACGTTTAAAGCACTCCTACTCCCATTTTAATTGAAGAAGCAATTTTAACAATGAAAGTAAAGATTTTGTTGATTTTTATCTTTTAGAAAAACATGAAACCTGATTTGATGCTTAAAAAAAACCAGTAAAACTTGCTTCTGTTTTATCAGTGCTAACTCTTATACTTTGATATATATTCCCTGTTGTAATCTCTGAATTTTAAAAATATAATATGTAAGAAACCAAAAACTTAAGCTATTCTACTATACTCTTTCATGCCACATTTTTTTTCTTATATTGGTTCCAAATCTTTGAAGTTTTCATAAAATTCTTTTTTAAAAAAAATTTCTAGCCATTAAAAAAACTTTTGACAGAATAAATTATGTTTATAATTTTTAAAAGGAACAGAATAAATAACTACCAAATAAATTACTTAATAACTTCCTACACAAGGTTTAAAATAACGTTAAAGCTAGGGAAAAACTTCCTTAACTTTCTACTAATCCTTGTCAACCTTTATCCTAGCACTCCTAATCAGTGCATCCTGAGTCACAAGTCTGACAAGATAAGAGGAGGAGAGTGGGTTGGTAGGGTAAGACTTTTAACTGGGATATAACCAATAATGAGAGATGAGTGACTCCAGTGCTATATACTAGTCTGGGAGAAGAATAACTGGCATTAACTGTAAATTTGTCCCAAACTACTAATTTCACTGTTAACATTTCCTATAGCTTTTATTGGCCATCTGTAGATAAATGACACCAAAAAACCCAGAAAGGACCATGTAAACCCATCCCAAGTGGGTTTATGTGCCCTGATTTGAACACTATGTTTTAATAATGCTTTTCAAGCAAAACCTTTTAATATACACCTTCTTTCTACTCCCATTTCTTTACTCTCTTTTTATACCAAAACCTCTTTAAAAAGCTGGTTAAATCCATTGTTTCTACTTCATTTCATCCCATTTTATTTTGAACCCACACCAATCTGGATCTGTCCTCATAACTTCACTGAAAACTGCTCTCTTCAAGTCTGAGGCTTTACATGTCCAAATCCAATAGTTATTTCTCAGCCCTCACCTTACTGAACCTACCAGCAATATGTGTGACACTGCTTATCTCTCTCCACATGTCTTGAGATGCTCTCTTCACTTAGCCTCTGGGATACCACCCTCTCCTATCCCTATGACCTTTCCTGCTTAAGCCTCTTTTGCTGGTTGTTTAAGCCCTAATTCTCTCCCCTTTACTCCAAACTTATGTATCTACCTGCTTACTTGATAACTCCACTTGAATGTCTAGCAGGCACCTCAAGTAGAACATAACCACAACTTAATTCTCATCTCACAGTTCAAACCTGTTCTGCCTTGATAACACTCTTTAGTGTTCCTTGAACATACCAAGCATGTTCCTCTGTCAGGGCCTCTGCCTAGACTGTTCCTCCCCTAGATAGCCAGAGTGCTTGATCCCTCTATTTTTTAGGTTTCTATCAAAATATTATTACCTCATAAAATTGCTCTCACGCTTCCCCAGCTCTGACTCTACTCTTTCACCCTGCTTTATTTTTCTTTATAGCACTTAGCAGTTCCTGACAAATACTTGTTACATATACTTGTCTACATCCATTAAAAGATTAGCTTTATGACATCAGGGACCTAGAACACAGCCAGACGGCTGCAGTGCTCAAGAAATATTGTTTAAATGAATGGCAGTGGCATCTTCCCCTCAAAAAGTATGGGATACTGAAACAAAAACACAGGTAACTATATGCCTTTTTAAATCTTGAACTTATTTGAGCAGAGTAAACTGGCAGACTCTGAACTGCCCTTCTGCTTGTCTTTGTTCATAAAACCACATTTAATATGAGTAGCTTTTCTAGTTTTGTCTACCTAACATGAAACTAAAAATTTCCAGGTATTACTCAACTGTTCTGTAATTCTATACTGCTTCTAATAGAAATTAATGAACTTCCCAGGACCTAGCCTGACATTAGCATCTCTCCTGAACTAAAATGCCAATCAAATTATAAGTGAGCTCTTAAAAATTTTTTTTGATATATAAAATGAATGATAATTTTGTTAGTTTTAACTTCAAATTTATTTAATCCATCTTAGCAAATAACTATAAAACACTTACCAATTTATCATAATACTTTTAATGTATCCCCCTACCTTTACTATCCCCCAGGCAAGTAGTGTCTGTGTTTGTGTGTGGGAGGGGTAGGTAGGAAGAAATGTACATGGTGGGTGATGGGAGGGGAGGAGAATTAGGAGAAAAAAACAGGTAAGCAACTTTTCAGCAATGACTAATGAGCAAGTAGCAATATGTAAACTGACTCAATTCCTCTCAGTCTTTGTAACTGGAGGACTGATCAACTTTTTTGGTTAACATATTACTCAGGTTACAGACAAGTCTTGTGAGCCTGAGAGCTGCCAGTCATTCGGAGGTGATTTTGTTTTTCTAGGTTCTAATTCATGATTCCATTTGAATGTAAACTCTAGGAGGACAGGAACTTTCAAAGTTCACAGCTATTTCCCAATACCTAAAAAAGTACTTAGCACAAAGAAGATATTTAGCACATATCTAACTAAAACAAATGAAGTTATGTATTGATCTTAGAGCTTAACTGATTATTGGGATAAAGTATGGAGTTCTTATCCAAAGACTGTATTAAGGTCTAATGCTTTGAGACACCCAATTAAAAGTAATCATTGATTCAGTTTCTAGCACTGTGGCAGATTAGATACTCTGAATGACTCTTCCAATGGAAACAAAAAAACTGTTCAATAAAGTAATCTTTTAAAATGCGTTGCTAAAGTGCCATAAAAATAAAGAATCCACAGATTCTAAAAAGAAGTAAAAACAGGAACTATGGATTAAGGTTTGGTAGGCAGACTTTTGGCCCCCATGATCTCCACTCTGGTGTGTTACTCTAATAAATATGTTACACATCAGAAAGGACTTTGCAGATGAAATTAAGGTTACTAATTGGTTGACCTTATCCAGGTGGGCCTAATATAATCATACAAGTCCTTAAAAGCAGAAGAGGAGGCAAGAGAGTTTGTGAGATGTGGCAGAAAGGGAAATCAGAGATTCAAAATGTGAGAAGGATTTAGCCTGTCACTGCTGTCTTGAGATGGAGGGAGCCAAGAACCAAGAAATGTAGGTGGACTCTAGAAGCTAAAATGACTCCCAGCTAATAGCCAACAAGGTAATGGAGACCTCAGTCAATAACTGCATGGAACTGAATTCTGCCAGCAACCTATATGAGCCAGGAAGTGGATTCTCCTCCAGGGTTCTCCAGATAAGAATCCAGGCCATCCAACACCTTGACTTTGGCCTTTTGAGGCTGTAAGCAGAGAAACAAGAGAAGCCTGCCCAGACTTCTATATCTCACAACTCTAATATAATAAATAGGTATGTTTTAAGCTACCAAATTTGTGGTAATTTGTTACATAAGCACTAGAAAACTAATATATAAGGCAACTGAGCAAAAAGCTGGCTTTCAGTCAGTAAATTTAAGAAAACTGAAATCGTATCAAGTATCTCTTCCGACCACAATGCTATGAGACTAGATAGCAATTACAGGAAAAAACTGTAAAAAACACAAACACGTGGAGGCTAAACAATATGCTACTAAATAACCAAGAGATCGCTGAAGAAATCAAAGAGGAAATCAAAAAATACCTAGAAACAAATGACAATGAAAGCACGACGACCCAAAACCTATGGGATGCAGCAAAAGCAGTTCTAAGAGGGAAGTTTACAGCAATACAATCCTACCTCAAGAAACAAGAAAAATCTCAAATAAACAAACTAACCTTACACCTAAAGCAATTAGAGAAAGAAGAACGAAAAAAACCCAAAGTTAGTGGAAGGAAAGAAATCATAAAGATCAGATCAGAAATAAATGAAAAAGAAATGAAGGAAACAATAGCAAAGATCAATAAAACTAAAAGCTGGTTCTTTGAAAGGATAAACAAAATGGATAAACCATTAGCCAGACTCATCAAGAAAAAAAGGGAGAAGACTCAAATCAACAGAATCAGAAATGAAAAAGAAGTAACAACACTGCAGAAATACTAAGGATCATGAGAGACGACTACAAACTATATGCCAATAAAAAATGGACAACCTGGAAGAAACGGACAAATTCTTAGAAAAGTACAACCTTCCAAGACTGAACCAGGAAGAAATAGAAAATATGAACAGACCAATCACAAGTAATGAAATTGAAACTGTAATTAAAAATCTTCCAACAAACAAAAGGCCAGGATGAGATGGCTTCACAGGTGAATTCTATCAAACATTTAGAGAAGAGCTAACACCCATCCTTCTCAAACTCTTCCAAAATATAGCAGAGGGAAGAACACTCCCAAACTCATTCTACGAGGCCACCATCACCCTGATACCAAAACCAGACAAAGATAATACAAAAAAAGAAAATTACAGCCCAATATCACTGATGAATATAGATGCAAAAATCCTCAACAAAATACTAGCAAACAGAATCCAACAGCACATTAAAAGGATCATGCACCATGATCAAGTGGGGTTTATCCCAGGAACGCAAGGATTCTTCAGTATACGCAAATCAATTAATGTGGTACACCACATTAACAAATTGACGGATAAAAACCATATGATAAACTCAACAGATGCAGAAAAAGCTTTTGACAAAATTCAACACCCATTTATGATAAAAACTCTCCAGAAGGTGGGCACAGAGGGAAACTACCTCAACATAATAAAGGCCATATATGACTAACCCACAGTCAACATCATTCTCAATGGTGAAAAACAAACCATTTCCTCTAAGATCAGGAACAAGACAAGGGTGCCCACTCTCACAACTATTATTCAACATAGCTTGGGAAGTTTTAGCCACGGCAATCAGAGAAGAAAAAGAAATAAAAGTAAAAGTAATCCAAATCGGAAAAGAAGAAGTAAAACTGTCACTTTTGCAGATGACATGATGCAATACATAGAGAATCCTAAAGATGCTACCAGAAAACTACTAGAGCTAATCAATGAATTTGGTAAAGTAGCAGGATACAAAATTAATGCACAGAAATCTCTTGCATTCCTATACACTAACAATGAAAAATCTGAAAGAGAAACTAAGGAAACACTCTCATTTACCACTGCCACAAAAAGAATAAAATACCTAGGAATAAACCTACCTAAGGAGACAAAAGACCTGTATGCAGAAAACTATAAGACACTGATGAAAGAAATCAAAGACAATACAAACAGATGGAGAGATATACCATGTTCTTGGATTGGAAGAATCAATATTGTGAAAATGATGATACTACCCAAGGCAATCTACAGATTCAATGCAATCCCTATCAAATTACCAATGGCATTTTTTATAGAACTAGAACAGAAAATTTTACAATTTGTATGGAAACACAAAAGACCCCGAATAGCCAAAGCAATCTTAAGAAAGAAAAAACAGAGCTGGAGGAATCAGGCTCCCTGACTTCAGACTATACTACAAAGCTATAGTAAGCAAGACAGCATGGTACTGGCACAAAAACAGAAATATAGATCAGTGGAAGAAGATAGAAAGCACAGAGGTAAACCCACGCACATATGGTCACCTCATCTTTGATAAAGGAGGTAAGAACATACAATGGAGAAAAGACAGTCTCTTCAATAAGTGGTGCTGGGAAAACTGGACAGCTACATGTAAAAGAATGAAATTAGAACACTCCCTAACACCATACACAAAAATAAACTCAAAATGGATTAAAGACTTAAATGTAAGGCCAGACACTATAAAACTCTTAGAGGAAAACATAGGCAGAACACTCTATGACATAAATCACAGCAAGATCCTTTTTGACCCACCTCCTAGAGTAATGGAAGTAAAAACAAAAATAAACAAATGGGACCTAATGAAACTTAAAACCTTTTGCAAAGCAAAGGAAACTACAAACAAGACGAAAAGACAACCCTCAGAATGGGAGACAGTATTTGCAAATGAAGCAACTGACAAAAGATTAATCTCCAAAATATACAAGCAGGTCATGCAGCTCAATTTCACAAAAACAAAAAACCCAGTCCAAAAATATGCGGCAGACCTAAATAGGCATTTCTCCAAAGAAGATATACAGGTTGCCAACAAACACATGAAAGGATGCTCAACATCACTAATCATTAGAGAAATGCAAAGCAAAACCAAAATGAGGTATCACCTCACACCAGTCAGAATGGCCATCATCAAAAAAAACTACAGGGGCTTCCCTGGTGGCGCAGTGGTTAAGAATCCGCCTGCCAATGCAGGGGATATGGGTTCGAGCCCTGGTCCAGGAAGATCCCACATGCCGCGGAGCAACTAAGCCCGTGCATCACAACTACTGAGCCTGTGCTCTACAGTCCGTGAGCCACAACTACTGAGCCTGCCTGCCACAACTACTGAAGCCCGCACGCCTATAGCCTGTGCTCTGCAACAAGAGAAGCCATCGCCATGAGAAGCCCGCACACCGCAACGAAGAGTAGCCCACACTCGCCGCAACTAGAGAAAGCCTGCGTGTAGCAACGAAGACCCAATGCAGCCAAAAAAAAAAAAAAAAACTACAAACAATAAATGCTGGAGAGGGTGTAGAGAAAAGGGAACCCTCTTGCACTGTTGGTGGGAATGTAAATTGATACAGCCACTATGGAGAACAGTACGGAGTTTCCTTAAAAAACTAAAAATAGAACTACCATACAACCCAGCAATCCCACTACTGGGCATATACCCTGAGAAAACCATAATTCAAAAAGAGTCATGTACCACAATGTTCATTGCAGCTCTATTTACAAGAGCCAGGACATGGAAGCAACCTAAGCACCCAAAGACAGATGAATGGATAAAGAAGATGTGGCACATATATACAACGGAATATTACTCAGCCATAAAAAGAAACGAAATTGAGTTATTTGTAGTGAGGTGGATGGACCTAGAGTCTGTCATACAGAATGAAGTAAGTCAGAAAGACACATACCGTATGCTAACACATATATACGGAATCTAAAAAAAATATGGTTCTCATGAACCTAGGGGCAGGACAGGAATAAAGACGCAGACGTAGAGAATGGACTTGAGGACACGGGGGTGGGGGGGCGGGAAGGGGAAGATGGGACAAAGTGAGAGAGTAGCATTGACATATATACACTACCAAATGTAAGATAGCTAGTGGGAAGCAGCTGCATAGCACAGGGAGATCAGCTTGCTGCTTTGTGACCACCTAGAGGGGTGGGATAGGGAGGATGGCAGGGAGATGCAAGAGAGAGGGGATATGGGGATATATGTATATATATAACTGATTCACTTTGTTATATAGCAGAAACTAACACAAAATTGTAAAGCAATTATACTCCAATAAAGATGTTAAAAAAAAAAAGCTGGCTTTCACCTTGAGGGTGGGTGTATCATATCCTGGGAATCTTGGGCTTTACTTATGATGGATACAGGAGGCAGGAAGGACAAAAGATAAAGCTGAGGTCCCCCTACTATGGGGAAGTGTAACAAGAAATTCTTGCATGACACTGGAATCTCAAATGACCACACTTTCAATATAAGGACACGTGGTAACTAAAAAGCTCTTTTGAGATAAATTTCAAAGATATGAAATGTAACTAAATCGCCATGAACTAACTAATAAGACTAAAAAGTCCAAGTTATAAGACTTCTTTCATTACTCTTCCTACATTTTCTTTATCCATCTATATCTCAGTCTCCTAAAGAACTTCAATATCCTGCCAAGTGTAAGTAAAGAATGATGTATAACACTACACAGTAAATTTACTGTTGTTTAAGAATAGGCATATCAAGTCTACCACTTTAAGATTTCATAAAAATAGAAAGGAAGCAAAAACCAAAGGCTGGGAATTTTTCAACTATTGTGATACAGTTTATGACAAGAAACTTTTTGGAATTCAAGAATAAGAAGCAGTACTCTTGAAAAAAAAAAAAAGAAGCAGCAGCAGTACTCTAAATGGCCAGGCTAAGTTTAGAAATATTGTGTGAGGCACTAACTGTAGATAAAAGATCACTTCAATTTAGATAGGAATGAGGAATATATCGCTGTCTCTGTCTGTGGCTCTGTTTCTAATCAAAAGTTTAACTAATATAATTGCAGGACTCTGGAAATTCATTTAGCCCTCTTTATGCATAAATCCAGACATATCACTATAAAATCTCACTGCTATTAAGTATCTTCTAATCAAATAATTATACAGGTAATGGTTTAGGTGATCTGAATTTAGAATGAATAAATCAATTTTACTTCTTTTTCTATTACCTAAGCACAAAGGTACATTTCACTTAGCTCTAAATACATCATATTTAAAACACATAGTATCTAAACATCTTCATTATACATAGATCTACACAAAATGAAAATCATTTCATTACCTAATTATTGAGTTTTAAGACAGAAAGAAATAAGTAGAATTGGTTTTTCAAACCTGTTTTGATGTGAATATCTTCTCATGTCTTCTGTTTTTTGAAATTCCCTCATGGGTACTGGCTTTACTGGTGAACCCTAGGCCAAAAAAAGAAAAACAGATCAATTTAACACATGTATCCACATGTATCCAGAAAAGTGTAATTACACAGTTCACATTCAACTTGGCATTTAGGGATCTGTATATTACACTAAAAATATTTTAACAGAAATTTCAAATGTGAATTTTCATGTTTAAAAGCATTATAGGCTATATTACTGCTTTGGTAAACACAAAACTGTTCACAATCCAAAAACATTTATTTTAAAAAAAGCAGATTTTCTTCACACCGTATTTTATGAATTATAATGACCATACAGTAATATTTACTAGATGATAAGATGTGAAAGTTGAAAAGGATCTTAGAGGTCATCTAGTACAAACTTCCATCTAGAACAGGAATTCCTACCAACCCTACCGTGACTTTTGCTCAGCCTCTCTTGAATATTTCTAGTAATAGGAAGTTCACTGGGGAGATAATATTTCTTTACTTCTTCATCATCATAAATTGTTACTTATGTTAGTCAGACAAATAGTCCTGGGGATGCTGGTGGAATACCAAGATAAAGCAAAAAGTAACTTCTATTTATGGTAAAATATGATATTAATTAAAAGAGAAATAGTGGCAATTTATTTATAAACTGAAGGGTAAAGGTCATTTCAAAAAATATTACCAAAGAAAATTAAACTGGCTTAAGTTATATGGACTATATACTGAAAAATAAAATTATAAATCAAAGGTAGAGGCTCATGGGATATCACACCACATATTTTGTCAAATGAGAATCTATAAAAACAATATAATCTTACTTCAACACCAAAAATAATCATCAAAATGGGTATTCTGGAAGGGGAAAAAAAAACTTATCCAAAAAAAAAAAAAAAACCTAGAAATCAAATGTAAAACTATTTATAGTCTATCTCCAAGAAATAGGTACATCACACATAACTAGAAAATCTTCTTTGGTGAGTTACTCCAAAGGGCTAAAGCTGACTCCCGTAAAGTCTGGGCATAATCATATTAAATGAGATACAATTCTAGAATCTTGATGAGAGAATAATTACTCTAATTTCAGTGAATATGACTTTTTAAGTAAACAAAAATCTCTCCTAGTATGTTAACATCAGTGACTTATCACCCTGGTTTTACCATACTGCAATTACCTAAAATTATTGCAAGAGGTACATGAAATTTTCATGACAAAAAGAATGTAACATTGGTTTAATTTAAAAAATAAATATGTCAGTCTATAAATATAAGTCATACCTTATTTTATGACAGTATCACTATGTATGTGACAGGCATTATGATAAAATTAAACAATAGCAGAGTGTTTAAAATTTCAAATTGTTTTTAACAACCCATGTTTAGGTAGTATCCAAGAATATAAAAAAGTATTTCGTCACTGGTTATTAAACCATTTAAAATAATACTGCTTTATTTTATTTTTATAGATGCCAAACTTTAGAAAGCCTTATGACACAGAAGTCATAAAGAGCCTTATGACAGAATCATAAAAACGACTATATATAGTAGGTAGATGGAATCAAAAAACGTATTACAAATTAGCCAATATAATGGATTAAAGAAATGATACTACAATTTTTCATCAGTAGCATAACATGCATTTTCATTTTTAGTAGAAATACCTCATCTACACAGCCTAATTAACAATAAAATGGTCAAAGAGAAAGACCACAAGAAAGAGGATTCCCTTTTAGATTATAATGTGCATTGTTAACTTAAACTTTATTGCAAAGTAGTTGCCCTCTGCTCTAGCAGAAGTGCTTATAGCCTGAACCACAAGTAGTTTCATTAATCACAGGTACACACTGCTATCTGTAGGCTGCAGGACTTTGATTTACAGTAGTCCACTTTATCTTCTGGTTTCACTTTTCGAGGTTTCAGTCACCCACAGTCAACCATGTTCCAAAAATATTAAATGGATAACTTCAGAAATAAACAATTCATAAGTTTTAAATTGCACGCTGTTCTGATGAAATCTCAAGCTGTCCCGCTCCATCCCACCTGGGTTGTAAATCGTCTCTTTGTCCAGAGTATCCTGCCTGTTAGTCAGTTAGTAGCTGGCTCAGTTAGTCTCTCTTGGTTAACAGATTGACTGTCGCAGTACAGCAGTGCCTATTTTACTTAATAATGGCCCCAAGTGCAAAAGTAGTGATGTTGGCAATTTGAATATACCAAAGATAAGTCATAAAGTGCTTCCTTTAAGTGAAAAGGTGAAAGTTCTTGAATTAATAAGAAAAGAAATTGCATGCTGAGGTAAGATCTATAGTAAGAAGAAATCTTCTGTGAAATTGTGAAGGAAAAAGACATTCATGCTAGTTTTGCTGTTGAACCTCAAACTGCAAAAGTTACAGTCACAGCATGTGATAAATGAATGCTTAGTTAAGATGGAAAAGGCATTAAATTTGTACAATGAAATATTTCGAGAGAGAGAAACCACATTCATATAATTTTTGTTACAGTATATTGTTATAATTTTTCTATTTTATTATTAGTTATTATTCTTAATCTCTTACTGTGACTAATTTATAAATTAAACTTTATCATAGGTGTGTATGTATAAGAAAAAACATAGTACATACAGGGCTCAGTACCATCCGTGGTTTCAGGCAACCATCCACTAGGGGTCTTAGAACGTACACCCTGTGGATATGGGGTGGGGGGAATACTGTATATAACTTTATCCAACTTTAAATAAAAGAATGTCATTTGAACACCAACAAAAAATACTGTGTTCAAAAGCCTTCAGACAGGAAGACCAAGGGTTTTTTTTTTTTTAAAAGAATGATAATAACACTCTATAACATGTCCCACTTGAAGTGACTATTCGCTATTTCTAAAAGACTAAATACATCATTCTCCAAAAAGGCCCCATGTGTTTCTCAAATAATCCCTGCTCAAAGCCTGGGACCAACTCCAGACATTAACATCACACACACTGAAGTGCAGCCATTTTATTATGCTGACTAGATACACTGAAGAATGCTATTTCTACTTGAGACCCTTGGGGAATTGGCAGAGATTTTGCAGTGGGCTGAATGCTCACTTGTTTTCTAAGGCAACTCAATGCTCCACTATAAGAGACATCCAAGAATTTTAATGGCAAACAATTTATATTCTGTGTGACTTCACATAAAAGCGCCAATATAATTAAGCTCATCATAAAAATTCTATGGTTAAGTCTGTATGTTGCTCCAAAAGTCAGCAGTTTGGTTCAGTTCTTAATTACTGATCAAACTATGATTTACCAGTTAATAACAATAAAAAAACAATAAGAACAACAATGAAAAGCATCATATTCCTCTGCATTTTCTTCCAAGGCACAGGATACTCTTAGGACTTCTTTTATTCCTTCTTCAAAATTCTGAAATCTGTCTTTTTATTTGAAAAATAAACCTAAACTTTACTTGAGAGTATTGTCTGATTTTAAAAAAAATCTGAAAAACTCAGTAATAAAATTGGAACTAAATATAATAAAACAAATAATTAAGCCTAAACCAACAAATCACTGATATGATAGAAATTTATACTGTCATAAACTGTTTTTACTAGGGGATAGCAACAAATTTAAGCTTAAGTGTGTATACTACCTCATGAGAGATTCGCCGTTGTTCAATATATGCCATAAACTGTGAACTGAGGCTGTCTGAGTCCAGGCCCTTGGGTGGTCTCACTTCTTCCTCTTCTTCCTCCGCAGTACAGCTGTCAATATAGTCAATCTGATCCAGATCATGTTCCACTGTTCATACGACACATACACACACAGACACCAGAAAAAACGTTCAAATTAGATAGCCAACAAAAAACACTGAATTGCATTCTTTCCTTTTCCCTAACATTTTCTATTCTGAAACTGGGAGGAATAAGAAGTTTAAATTACATAAGCCTTTATTATTTAGTCCATGGCCACTCACAAAAATAGGCTAAAGAAAAAATCTTAGTCCTAATTCACTATAAAGAATGCAGTAATTGATGGTAATTATTGGAAAACAGACCTCTAATCTTTCTTTTTTCTTTGGACAGCTCTTGACTACCTTAAACAAGACAGTTTGAGTTTGTGAGACAGATAAGAAGAATAATTTTTTAACATCGGAAAATATATCTTCTTTTAGTTTTTTTTTTGCATGTTTTAGGTTTGGGGCTTAATCATACCTCTTTGAAGAGCTGGGAGGCAGAAAACCTAACACAATCAACTCAAAATAAAAGTGAAAAGACAGGAGGAAAGTGGACTTGGTGATAAAGAAGTAGATACTGATGACTGTTCCCTTTCCTGTAACTGTTGTCCATAACTAGAACAAGATTTATTTTCCTATTTAGAAAATTATTTTCTACAGGTCAGTATTGCAGATATTTTGTAGCAGTTTGTGGATGGAAGGGAATCATTTGAGGAATTTTTGCTTCTCAAAATGCTCTGGGGTGAGGAGAAGCACATAAATAACATATAGCCACATCATTATTTCTTCTAATACACTTGGGTGCACCCCATTAATTTTTTTTTAAGTTTAAAAAGTAACTATTTTTAAAAGCCACTTTAGATGGCACACTAGAAAAAAAAAACTTACTACTAAGATGATTTCTCCAGAGATGTATTAACTCCCAGCCATTATTGTATGGTGGTCTATAGGCTGCCTAAAAGTTGCAGTTGCTGGGAATAGTAAATTTGAAGAAGTCTGTTTCTCAATTTGGTTTTCTGACTCAATTATTTCTAAATAATTCCATAACTGCAGTTAATATAAAAATGAATTGACTTATCATAATTATATAAATAGATAAAAGGCTGAAAAGGTTTTAAGTCTACACCCGTGTTAGAAACCAGGTACATAAATGCATTTTTCCAATGTGCTACAACTTGTGTGACTAAATCAACAGTTCATTTTATAACTATCTCCCAAGAAAGCAACACCACTTTTTCATACTGTCTAGACCAGTGCTATCCAAGAGAAATAGAACGTAAGCTATGAAAGTGAACCACACATGTAATTTTAAATTATCTAGTAGCCACATAAAAAAGTCAAAAGAAAAGGTGACATTAATTTTAATAATATATTTTACTTTGTTCAATATATTTAAAATATTATTACAACATATAATCAATATAAAGTATTATTGATGTTTTACATTCTCTTTCTCATGCAAAGGCTTCAAAATCTGATGTGTGTTTTATACTTATAGTACAGCTCAATTCAGAAAAGCCACATTTCAAATGCTCAATAACCACATGTGGCTAGTGGCACAGATCTAGAGATTATTTTAAGTCTGAAATGAACCAATGGGAAAGATATCTCATACAAAAGCAAGATTAAAATGAAAACTACTGAAATGGTAAGTGACAGCAGTAAAAAAAGAATATAAGATGGTAAGGAAGAAAAGGCGGGGCAAACCATTTAATTGAACTCATCATTCAGAGATGAAAGGTCTTCTTAGATAATATAATAGATTTCTGGAAAATCAAAGTCATTTCTCCCTTATAGCTGGCCCTTAAAATTTAAACATTAGGATTTGGTAATTCAAACTAAAGCAATATTGAATGGAATGCTAAAATCAAGAGTCTGCTTCAGAAGCACAAGAAAGCAGAAAGAGCTCTGTTTGTTAATGAACTATAAAAATAATTATAAATTAAAAAAATTTTTTTAATTTAAATTACAGATTTTAAAATACCAGAATAAGGAAAACTTGGATTCAGATGCCCATGAAGAGCACAGTTCCAGATGAAAGAAAAGGTAGACATCAAGAAATGTACTGAATTCCTAAAAGAGGTCAAATAATGACCACAAAGAGAATCTTTAAAAAGGAGAATAGTACTTCAAAGAAGATCATGGTTAAATCAAGATTAACAAAGATCTATTCCAGGTAAACTGTCTTTAGTAAAGTTTCCTCCCAAAATAAGAATAAGGGAAAAACATTGTATTTTAATTGCAAGTCTGAAACAAAGAAACTGAAATTTAACCCTAATAGAAAACATTTTTTTCCTAATCAGATGAGAAGAGGAGGGAGGTCTTTAAAGAAAGACTGGAAGAAGCTACAGATACACAAATAAAAGGAGTGGATGTGAAAAGCCCACTTAAAAAATCAGAGAGATTATAAAGACTTTGGATGTCATCAGGAATCATGTTTACCTCCACCATTTGTTACTACTATACTGCTGCGATTCTCCTGGTACTGGCTTTCTCTTCGTAGTCTTTGTTCTTTAGTAATTTCTGCTACTCGAAGAGGCAGATCTGAAAATTCATCTGTAGGCTTAAAAAAATAGCAGAAACATTAAAATAAATCATTTCAAATTTTAGACAACATGGTACTTAAAACACAGATATAATATAAATTCGTTAGAATTTATATTTAAGAAGAAATAGCAAAGTAGTTTCAGAGATGCATCTAGAGATGCACATATTATCCAACAATATGAATGTACTTAATGCCACTGAAACTCACTCTTAAAAATGGTTAAAATGGTAAATTTTATATGTATTTCACCACAATTTTAAAAAAGAATAGGGTATATATGACTCTATATACATACATATATGAATTTAAAGTATTGACATAAATGTGTCTGTATTGATATAGCCACAATCATGTACACACCCACCCACTCACAAATACCCAAGCAATTCCAAATGACAAATGGGCTGTATTCTAAAATTAATTTGCTTTAGACTCCCAATAAAACAATGTTACAAATGGTACATTACTAGTCTTGCTAAACAAAACCTTAATCATTTAACCTAACTTATAGCTAAAATATTATACCTTAGTAATTTAAAAAGAAGAGAGAAAACATAATGCTGATAATTAAAAGAGAAAAATGAGGGACTTCCCTGGTGGTGCAGTGGTTAAGAATCCACCTGCCAATGCAGGGGACACGGGTTTGATCCCTGGTCCGGGAAGATCCCACATGCTGAGGAGCAACTAAGCCTGTGCGCCCTAAAGCCTGCACGTCGCAACTACTGAGCCCACGTGCTGCAACTACTGAAGCCTGCATGCTATAGGGCCTGCACGCTGCAACTACTGAGCCCGTGTGCTGCAACCACGGAAGCCTGCGCGCCTAGAGCCTGTGCTCTGCAACAAGAGAAGCCACCACAATGAGAAGCCTGCGCACCGCAATGAAAACCCAAACTCAGCCAAAAAAAACAAAAAGAGAGAGAAAAATGATGTAATTAGCTGAGAAAGTTACTTATTTATCTTGAGCATGTGGATACTCTTCATTAAGGTTCCCATCTCATTACCCATCAGCGTACAGTTCTATTTTCTCACCTTACAGTACCCCTTCTACCACCTCTGCTCAAGGCTATATAGGCCCTCAAAGTTCAGGTTTCAGTTGTAACTGGCTCAGTTCCCATTTGACCGTCCAGGATATAAAATTATTTATACAACACAATGAGGTAACAAACATGTAAAACACACAAGGTAAAAGATGGTAAAGAAACATAATACCATTTTTGATGGTAGGACTGTATGGGATTTTTACCTTTCCCTTGGCTATTCTATATTTTATATAACAAGAAATTGAGTCCAGTTAAGACATTTTCCATTTTCATCATTTTATTTTTCCTTAATCATAAGTTATAACATGCAGAATAAACACTTACTTCATTCCCTGACCATCTCTTATCACCACTGTCCACACTATTGAAACCTGAATCAAGGGCTCCATAGGGGCGACCTGAGTACAGTTCTTCGTGGCTGCCAAAAAGAAACTTCAGTTGTTAATGTAAAGTTTGATATTTTAAAAATTAACATTTGAAATAGATGCAATTTTACTAATAAACATTTTCATGGCATTCAGGGACTTAACTATTTAGAATGAAATGAATATTCGTTTAACTTTTTAATATGAAAAATTCCAAATTCAAAGAAAGTAGGTAGAATAGTATAATGAACTCCCATGTACTCATTATCCAGCTCGAAAAATATCCACATCCTTACTTCATCTATTCCTCCAGCCATTCCCAATGCCCCCCTCAATTATTTTTATTTTTAACAGTACTCTTTTTCTTAAAGTAAAATTTACATACGTTTAAATGCACAAACCTTTGACAAATGAATACATCTTTGTAACATACACACCTACCATGATATAGGACATTTCTACTTCGCCAGAAAATTCCCACACATCCCTTCCCAGTCAACTTCCCTCACCTCACCACTATGTGCTCCTAAGAGGCAACTACCATTCAAATTCTTTTCACCTTAATTAGTATAGAACGTCCTCAAAGATGTCCAAGATCTAATCCCTGGAACCCATAAATGTGTTACTTTACATTGCAAACGGGAATTAAGGTTGCAGACAGAAGTAAGGTTGCTAATCAGAGGACCTTAAATTAGGGAGATTATCCTGAATTATCTGAATGGGCTCGATGTAATCACAAGGTTCCTTAAACATGGAAGAGGGAAATAGAAGAGGAGGATTCAATGCTAGCTTGAAGATGGAGGAAAGGGACCAAGAACCAAGGAAAGAAGACAGCCTCTAGAAGCTGAAAAAGGCAAGGAAATACATCCTACTCAAAACCTACAGAAAAGAATGCAGCTCTGCCATCATCTTAATTTTAGCTCAATGAGACCAAGATTTAGACTTCTGACCTACACAACCATAAAATAATAAATCTGTGTTGTTTAGGCCTCTAAGTTTGGGTGGCAACAATAGAAAAGTAATACAATTAGTTCTGCTTATTCCAGAATGCATAAAAATGGAATATGTACTCTTTTTCTACTCAGCATCATGTCAGTGAAATTCTTGATGTTTTTAATACCTTGGAGTAGAATGGATGAATTGTATGGTAAGCGTAGGTTTAACTTAAAAAACAAAAACAAAAACAAAAAAACCTGCCAACCTGTTTTTGAAAGTAGCTGTATCATCTTGCATTCCCACCAGCAATGTATTGGAGTTCCAGTTGCCAACACTGTATTCCCAGTCATTAATTTTAGTTATTATTCTGATGGGTATAAAATGTGGTGTTAATTTGTATTTCTCTGATGACTAGTGATAATTAATATCAGTGATATTTAATACCTTTTTATGTGTTTATTGGCCGTTCATTTATCTTCTTTTGTGAAATGTCTGTTCAAATCTTTGGCCATTTAAAAATGCAACATCAATAATCTTAAAAATATTTTGTTAAGTAAAAGAGGCCAGACAAAATGCTACATAATGTTCGATTTCATTTCTATGAAATTCTGGAAAATGCAAAACTATACTGACAGAAAGCCGATCAGTGATTGCCTGGGGCTGAGGGTGATAAAAATATATGTATCTTGATTGTGTTGGTAGTTTTGTGACTGTATCCATGTACCAAAACTCACTGAATTGCACATTAAAATGGGTAAATTTTATTATTTGTAAATTTTATCTCAATAAAGCTGTTAAAAAAAATGTGCCAAACCATTTTTCCAAAATGGATGTTCCAGTTTTACTTTTTACATATCATATTACATAAGCAATATGAGAGCACTGGTTGTTACACATCCTAACATTTGGTGTTGTCAGTCTTAATTTTATTCGTTCTTGTAGATGTGCAGTGATATCTCATTACATTTCGATGATGACTAATGATAAGCGCTTTTTTGTGTGCTTATTAGTCATTTATATATCTTTCTTTGTAAAGTCTATTCAAGCCTTTTGTCCATTTTTCAACTGGGTTGTTTGTCTTTTTAACATTAAGTATAAGCAGGTATTCTTTAGATATTCTGGATACAAGTCTTTTGTCATATATGTATTTTGTAAATATTTTCCCCCAGTCTGTGGTTTGCCTATTTGTTTTCTTAATATTTTCTTTTCGTAAATAGATGTATTTAATTTTCATTAAATTTAGTTTATCATTTTTTTTTAATGGTTATTGCTTTCTGTGTCCTCAGAAATCCTTGCCCACCCCAAGTCACAAAGATATTCTTCCATATTTTCCTCTAAAAGTTTTACAGCTTTAGTTTTTACTTGTTTATGGCTTTAGTTTTTACTTGTTTTTAAACATAGTTTTAAAAGTTAGCTTAATTTGAAGTCTAAAACATGATAAAGACTCTGTTAAAAATTGGTCTATTAGCATTTCATTTAATAAGACTGCCTAGGGTGAAAACAACTTTCAATGGTACAAATTTAAAATATGTAGTGTTCTTCTGGTATCGAATTTTGTATTCCATGTATTCTTATATAGTTTGTGTACATAACTTTAAAAAAGTTATTGTGTCATGCTGTCACAATGAATCAGAACCTAAGGTACAGGGAAAGAGCAATGTATTTGGATTTCACAGATAATCTAACCAACTATTAGCTCAAAGAAGTTGCTTAACCTTTGTAAAATGAGGTTAAACATTCTTACTCATATGCCTTCACATAAAGTGAAAGGTGTTAAGTAAAAACAAAAGAACACAAACAAAAACCCTATGTGAATATAAGACATTTTTATAACTTGTCATTTATTTTTACTGATAAGGATCTTACCTTGTATGTATTTAGTAATATACAGACCTATTTGTCCAATGTGCTAAGCATGCTCTGATTATAAAGATCCAAAAATATAGGCACTTTCCAGCTATCTAACTCATTTTCCTACCCTCCACTACAAAGATCATTTAGCAAAATAAGTGTCTCAGTATAATTCTAAAATTACTTCTCTCTAAAAAAAAGTAGTGAATTTCCCCCAACTTCTTATCTTGAAAACATTCATATCTACACAAGAGTTGGGAGAGTAATACAATGATATCTATTTGTCCTTCATCTAGATCTCCCAATTGTTAGCATTTAAGTAAAATGTTTTATGTATACTGTCTACATGACATGTCTGCTTTTATGCCTGTTTTAGAGTCCAGATCTTAAGGACAGGTACTGTGTGTGTTTTATCACAGCAAAGTCAGGCCAAGGTACCTAATTTTAAAAGCTTTCTAATGAAATATATATTTAAGCCATACTTAAAGAATTCTTTTTTGCAGATGCCTAAAGAAATACATGTATTTCAGGATTTACTGAACAGTACTTTTTAATAGTATGTAAAATTTTCAAGTAAACATTTTCAGATTTCTAGAGGATACTGTTTTATATAATGTATTTTCTGTGAAGTGACCAATCAAGGTAAGCCTAATTTTACTGTGCTATTTTATAAGTGGGCAACATAAGGAGAATAAAATCTTTGCATTAAGCTATTATTTTATCTTTATTCAGTTACCTTTAGCTTCTCCACATATTTGCTCTGCCTCAGAGATTAAACTGATAAGATTAAAGTGAGACATAGGTTAACCAACTCTCCAGGTTTGTTCAAGATTTTCCTGGTTTTAGCACTAAAGTCCTGTGTCCCAGAAAACTCCTTAGTCACAGGTAAACTAGGACAGATGGTCACCCTATGTATAAATATGGCCTTTGTGAGGCCAGGAAGAGTTGTGCCAGCCAGGCTCCAGCTATGTCCTGTTAGAAAGTCCAGTCTCTTTAGTAAACTACCTAGCATAAAATGGATTCAAATGCTTATGTTACTCTGTGTGGCAGGGAGATGAACTGTGAATCAGTATAGTGCAGTAAGGAGTTTAAAATATGGCTTTTTTCAAATAGTTTAACAGATCTGGACTGATAACTTGGCACCATCATTTCTTAGCTATGTGACTTTAATTAACCCGTTTTACCTCTTTCAACCTGTTTTCTCCTAAGTTTAAAAAAAAAAAAAGATTAACAACACCTATCTCACAGAGTTGCTATAAAGATTACTTCAGAAAATATAAGCTAAGGACCTGCACAAAGCCTGGTACAAAGCATTAAATAAAAGTTATCATTCTATGAAGAATGTGTCCTTAAGAGAGAGTCACTAAATCTGCTTCATTTGAGTTTAGTTCACCAAACATTTATTGAATGCCAGGCAGTTTTCCAGGTGCTTAGAATATAAATATGAATAAAGGATGGCCACTGCTTTCACAAGCTCAGGCTTGTTGTAGAGAATTAATTCCACTACTGGGGTTACAGAGGCAGGACTTTTCTTACCAGTTGCTTAGTCGTTCCTTCGTTTTGGCTCACTGCCACGTCATCATAAATAAATATATTTAGTCTATAAAATAAAGCTGCTTAAAATCTTCGCAGCGAAAAAGCATAGTTCACTTTAGATCACTATTTTAAAAAATGTGTGCCATTGTATAAAATAAAGTTATCACAACAGTGTAAATTGCTGAAGGAGTTGGAAACATTTACATCTGAAAATGAGTAAAAACATTTGTGACCTTTATAAAATGATTTAAGAAAGACTGTGTGTTGTTTTTATGCTACACAAAAGTAGTTAGAAAGTTGCAACTAAGGATTGAAATTACCACAGCAGTAACTTGTACTGAATACCTGAAGAGCTACAGGCTTAATAAAAATTCTCTTTAGCAAGACAGGACTCTTAGACTAAATTTGTCCAAGATCACAGTAGACAGCTAATAACTCTAATGCCTAATATTCATATAGGGTTTTATGGTCAGCAAAGCACTTTCAAACACAGGTCATTTGATCCTCACAACTACTGTTAGAATATAAACAGGGTAAAGATCACATTGAAGAAACCAAGGTTCAGAGAGGTTAAGTGAACTGCCTAATAGTACAGAGATCCAGAGCTAGAACTAAGGCCTTCTGACTCCATGACTGCATTTTGAATAAATGCACTGCTAACTACAATGCAATCTTACTAATCTGTACCTTAGTGAGAAAGACATGAAAGTACGATGTCTCATTTGCTGGTACATGAGGAGTTGAAGGAAATATTTTTGTTTTTTATATATATATAAATAAAGTAACATAACTCTGGAAAAAATGGAAAATGCAGAAGACAGATTAACCTAGGGAGCATAATTAGGGATCATTATAGGGATTGGAATATATTAGATCTATAATTACTAATTCCTTTGGAGAAACATGGCATGTTTATGCTATTTAGACTTCCCATTTAGGAAAGGTTTCTCTATTGACTCAAGCTTTCCTGTATCTCTTAGCAAATACACACAAGTCTCTTCCCAGGATTTTTTGATTTTTTTTTTTTTTTTTTTAAAGAGATTTTTAAGAGGCAAAGTGGCAGGAATTTTTTTTTTTTTTTAATTTTTATTTATTTATTTATGGCTGTGTTGGGTCTTAGTTCCTGTGCGAGGGCTTTCTCCAGTTGCGGCAAGTGGGGGCCATGCTTCATCACGGTGCGCGGGCCTCTCACTATCGCGGCCTCTCTTGTTGCGGAGCACAGGCTCCAGACGCGCAGGCTCAGTAACTGTGGCTCACGGGCCTAGTTGCTCCGCGGCATGTGGGATCTTCCCAGAACAGGGCTCGAACCCGCGTCCCCTGCATTGGCAGGCAGACTCTCAACCACTGCGCCACCAGGGAAGCCCTGATATGTTTTTAAAGTAAAATAATGAAGATTGTTATATTAAAAAAAAAAAATTAGGCCAAGACTAATTAGTCTTCAAAACTAAGGACAGAGTCACAGAGAGAAATAGGTTCTGCAATTAGCACTGCAGCCCTCAACCAAAGCTCACTGTTCATACAGGTAATGATGCTTCCTCCTTGGTTTCTTCGGGCATACCCTCACATACACATACCCAGTAATCACTATTCATGTCTTACACGCAAACCTCAAAGGCAACAGTAGCAGTTTAATGTTCCTACTCTGCTATTTCAGGAGAGGAATACTTTTCCTTCCCAAGGATTACTAACTCCAAGGGAGAAAATAAATTAGTGTATATATAAAAGAAAACCTACTTTTATTTGTTGTACATCTTCTTTAAGAGTACAGGAGTAGAAACTTTTAGAAATATTTAAATAGGAAAAACAAAACTTTCTTCTATAAATAAGAAACAAGAGTTCCATATTATAAGCAATGAACTGAGGTAGGAGGGAAAAGAAATGAAAAGGAGATAATGGAGAAAATTTAAAATTCTTGGTATTAGTGGTCTGGGTCTCCTCATATCCCCCCCCACTGCCAAAATCCTTCCTCTAAGAGAGGTCTAGATTAGCACATTGTATGTAAGACCTAATCCCTACCATCTGTCAAAACCTTTTATGTCCTCCTTAACACCACATATGTGCTTTCAGTCCTCTCAGAGTTAAAAGGATCTATCTATCTATCTATCTATCTGTCTATCTATTGGCTGTGTTGGGTCTTCGTTGCTGTGCGTGGGCTTTCTCTAGTTGCGGCTGAGCCCGTGCACTGCAACTACTGAAGCCTGCGCGCCTAGAGCACCTGCTGCGCAACAAGAGAAGCCACCCCAATGAGAAGCCCCCTTATGCCTCTTTCACACAGAATCTTCCTCCCTTTCAGAGTTTATCACTTACTTGAATTTTTGAATATGCATCTGCTTTTTTGTTTTGTTTTTGTTTTTTTTTGGCTGCGCCACACAGCTTGCGGGATCTTAGTTCCCTGACCAGGGATCAAACCCAGGCCCCCTGCAGTAGAAGTGCGAAGTCCTAACCACTGGACCACCAGGGAATTCCCTATGCATCTGCTTTTTACAGTTTCTTTTTTCCTTCAAATTATTTTTGTATTTTTAATGCCTGCTTTTAGAAACTCTACCAAAATAGAAGTTTGTTAATCTGTTTTAGACTAGGACACTGAGAAGGTTAGGACTGTGCTTTTACGTAAATGTGACAAGTTCTAAGAGAAGGCCTAAAGGGTTCTCTTTTGAGTAAAGTCTATGAATATTACTGCACCTTCACTGAGACATCAATTTTGCCTGTTTAAAGGCCTTTTGAATTTAATTCCTGCTACTTAAGATTGTTCCATTGGTTGGGAATGCCAAAAAAATAACTTTGTAAAAGTCAGGTGTTATATGTAGCTGAGGGATTCACAGACTTAAAAGATCGTGAAGTGACATTAATGGTCATCAAATCCAACCCCTTCACTCCCTCTGGGAAAAATGAAGCCCAAAAAGTTTGAATGACTTGCCTTAAGTCACAGAGCTAGTTAACAGGAGAGCCAAGGTTAGTATTCAAGTCACTTAGACCAGTAGTTTTCAACTGGGGACCCCTCAGAGGATATTTGGCAATGACTGGAGACACTTTTGTTTGTCACTTTGGAAGGTGCTACAGATGCCAGGGATGCTGTTAAACACCTTCCAATGTACAGGACAGCTCCTCACCACAAAGAATTATCTAGTTCAAAATATCAACAGTGCTGAGGTTGAGAAACCCTGACTTAGGACTACACTTTGTCACATCTATGTAATCAACTTTTACTTAATATAAGCATTCTGAGAAAAATTGTGTCAGAATAGGATATTTCCCTTTGGTCAAACAAAGAGTCAGGTAAATTTAAAGGTTCAGTTTATTTGATTCTCTGTGAGATGGAATATAATAATAAAAGAATACAACATACTCACCAGGAGCCAAAACCCATGGGTCTCCTATCATAATCTGGCAGATCTGGAGCAATCTTACAAGCCTGTATGTTCAGGTATTTAAATATGTGGATTTTGCCTTTTATACATATCTAAACAAAGTAACATATAAATACAACCAAATTATTACTCATCTGAAATATATGTGTCCCCTCGCCTTTTAAAATAAAAATACACTTTTACTTACTGTATATTGGAAATAGAAGGCATTTCTATCAAGTATATACAGTAATATTAAAAATGTACTGATTATAACATTATATCATTTGTTACTTTATGCATTTAAGTGATATAAATGTAGGTTTTTGTTTTCTAGTCACTAATAAGTTTCAGTAACATATAAAATAAATAATTTATGATTATAAACACTGTTAGAATACCAAGTAAACTTATATTGATTGGTTAGGCATAGTCAGGGATTTAAAGCATTGCTCCCCATGGATTATATTGGTAACTTTTGTTTTTAGGAATCCAACAATCATGCACAATTATGTTTTCAATCCTACTTCCTGTAAGAGAGAAAAGCAGGAAATGATTTAAAAAGTTATATACACTTCTGTTGCCACCTACTGACTTCTGTCCCACAAGTCAACACACAAATTCGTTAGGATTATGAGACCTTTCTATAGTTATGAAGTTTACTCATAAAGTTTAACAGTTGCCATACAGAGGCTTGTACAAGACCATCAATTAATTGCAGAGTAAGGAAAGCTACAGTGAAAAATATAAGCTGGTCAACACTTTTTAGACTACAGAATGTCTAGAATCTATTTGTAAAGCTACCTTACAATAACTTTATTAAGTAGTTTCATTTCAGTCACTGATAAACAAATGACCAAACTGACTAAACGAGGAACTTAAGATTGTAGAAAATAGGAAAGTACAAAAACAATGGTCATGAGAAATACATTGATGATCTTTAGTTCTGTAAGCTGAGTATTTTGTCTTTAGCATTTACACTGTCTACATTTAAGTTTTACTAGAAAGAAATAACTCAAATTTTATTAGAAAAAAACTTTAAGGAAGACTCCTTCAAATTAAAAAGAAGTCAATTTAGTGAAAGCAAAAACATTTTTGGAATATTACCTATCTTCCATCCCATTTATTCAAGGCTTCTAAAGAATACATATGAGTTGTGAATTTATTTTAAAAGAACTTAATTTCCAAAAAAAGAGATAAATACATATAACTTATAACTTTTAAACTTCATCTTTTGTCAAAAAAGTTCACAACATACTTCAAATCAACTATGGTTTACCTGTGCAGGAGGAGATTGTAGTGGATTATTATCTAGGGTGATCATCTGTAGGTGCCTGAGATTCCGATAACAAACAGGGATTGTTGTAATTTTATTGCAGGAAAAGTCTAACCGTATCAAAGGCAACTCTACTAGCTCTGCAGGGAGATAAGGTGGAAACAAACAATTAATGATATTTCAAAACTAGACAATTTTTTTCAGGACCTTCTAGCTAAATATAATGGATTTAACATAAGTATTCACCTCCATTCTTTCTTAGTGATTAACTGATATACAGCAAAGTGGCGTAAAATAAAATCTAGTTGCTTAGGGATGGTAATATTAATGAAAAGCAAACTGTTTGACCCCTTATAGAACAACAGAAAGTCTTACAAACTAGGTCTGATACCACAGAAAGGTGTGAACAACACAAGGATTACATGATAATCTGTATAAAGAACAGGTTAGATGCCTAGATCTTCAATCCCAACTCATGCAGCTAGGTAACTACTCCTTTCCAATCATGACAGGAGCTGAATTGAAAGGCTCTGAACTCAAGGACCGCAGGCACAATGGAAAGTCAGGATGAGTTCCCTGCTGAAAATGGAGGATTTAAGTAAAAGTCTACAAACTTAACCACAAGACCTTCGCACTTTCCTCCCCAACCTCACCCCATCCCCAGCTCCTGACTGGCAGTAGTTAGGAACATACACAACACTGTAGAAGAAGGAAAACATTTTTCTCTGGAGAAACTATATTCTCCCATATAAAAGGCCTTTAGATACTGATAGGGAGTTTCCCCCAATAAAATATCCAGCTTACTGCTTAACTACTATTATACAATTCCTGCCCAGTATACTTGGAATTTCTAATTAGCTCTATACAGACAGTACATGATCCAGAGACATTTAGAAGAGCCTCCAACATGTGAGACTGAAATCAAAACATGCAAGCCAATCAAAAAAAAGATCTCTGAAAAAATAGGTAATATATAGGAAATAGAAGAAAACTTTGAAAACTAGAATTAATGTCTCTAATTTCAGAGAGATAAAATACTCAATTACTGAAACAAGAAAGGAATTTTTTAAAAAAAATCAGAGAAAAACAAGGGTTCTTAGAGATGAAAAATAAGATGGCAGAAATTAAAAATTCAGAAGAATGGTTAGAGTATAAACAGTTGGAACTGTTTACCACCTGGTTAAACAAAATGATGAAGAAATGAACAATAAAAAAGATAAGAAAACCATAGGATCAATTAAAGGAGTCCAATATCTAATTCACAAAAATTCTAGAAAGAGAAAACAGAGAAATCAGAAGACAGGAAATTATCAAAAAAGAGATATAAGACAATTTCTCAGAACGAAGGATGTGAATCTCTGGTTTAGATAGAAGCCCACCAAGTATCTAGTTTATTGAATTAAAACAACTCATACTATGGCACATCATCATAAAACTTCAGAGCGGTAGGAAAAAAAAGGGAAGACCTTAAAATATTCCAGAGGAAAAAATTGGTAACAAACAATGGACTGGAATTGGGAATGGCATCAAATTTTCAACCATTAAATTTTTTTTTTTCTTTTTTTGGCCGTGCCATGCAGCATGTGGGATCTTAGTGCCCTGACCAGGGACTGAACCCATGCCTCCTGGAGTGTTAAGTCTTAACCCCTGGACTGCCAGGGAAGTCCCTCAACCATTAATTTTTAAAATTGAAAGCTAAAAGCGAAAAAAGACTTGAAAATCATTTGATAAAATAATTTTCAACCTAGAATTTATAACCAAATTATTAATCAATGGTGAGCACAGAATAGAGATATTTCTTTTCAAGTGAAATCTCAAAAAATGTTTTCCTATGACATGTTCTCAGGAAACTACTAGAAGATGCCCTCTAGCAAAACAAGGGAGTAAAGTAAGAAAGAGGAATTATTTGTCAGTTATACCTCAATAAAGCTGAAATTAAAAAAAAAAAAAGTAAGAAAGAAGACATGAAGTCCAGGAATAAGAGGAATAAGAGTTCAGCAAAGAAGAAGAAAAGCTAGGCAGAAAATAACAGAGAACAACCAGTCCAGACTGGAAGAGAAAGAAAAAAGATTCAATGAGGGAGATATTCAGGGGAAAAAAAGAAAGATACATAATCTGATTTGTTTGACTAATAAAGCTGCTGGAAAAAGAGGGAGGAATTAGCCACAGGTACATAAAAAGCTAAGTAAATTTTTTAAAAAAGGACTTACTAACTCTAGAAAAACAAAAACAAGATGTCAAAGTTGATAAATCCAGCAATAGGTGTAAAAGCAGATCATTTAGAAATATGTCAGCAAATAGTAGTGGAAAGAGTCAAAGTACTTGAAGGTATATGCCTGGCCATTGAAACTGGAGAGAGGAATGGCTGAGGCAGGAGAATGCTATTATTTATTTTAAGCTTTTTATTACTATTTGACTTTTTGAATAATGTATTTGATAAAAATTAAAATTAATTTAAAATCAAAATGACAATATAACAAAAGACATAATATCTTTATCTACCAAACTGTAATATGTTAGAGATCACCAAGGAAGATGAACTTCCACACTAATTTGTGTAGGTGTTGGATGAAGCTTTCCTGCCATCTCAGTTTAACTGAGTATGCTGAGATTACAAGATAAGTCTACAAAAAAACATTTGAAACTATCTGTGTGACAATTTTCTTGGTAATATGCATTCAAAATAAGATAGAGAAATAAATTAGATGATAAAACTATCAGACTGCAATCATCATCTGAAATCCCGGATTTTCATCTTCACCAAAACCCCAATTGTTTTGATTATTTAATTTCATATTAAGTCAGTATTATTGCATTAGTAAGCCTTCAAAGATCAACCACAGTAGGTGGGTCCTGAGTAAAGGGGTAATCCTGATAGAAATTTTGAGTTATATGTCAGTCATGATTTTGGTCGGTCCTGCTAATGGCCTGCATTCCCACTGCTGAGGTGGTAGAAGGCAGAACCAGGAGGAAATGAGGAAGGCTCTGAAGATAAAAGGTATAAAGGTTACTGGACAAGCCTACTGAGGGGAAAGATATGCAGGATTTTGGGTAGTATGGTTGCAGTAAATGTATAAAAGTGGAATGGAAAAGTCACTTTCTGAGACGCTTACTTGGGATCAAAAAATGTCAAAGCTAAATTTTCTTGTCAACTGCATTATTATGAACTTTCATCAAATCTTTAACCGTGGTCATTTTTAAGTCTTTTGTCATTTACAGACAGTTCTGGGTGTACTCTGATGCTTTTGTAAATATATTCCTATAAAAGGGTTTCATCTTCAGGAAATTCATGGAAAAGACTCTGACAAGTACAGGTTTCTGGTACCTGACTGTACTGCTGAACTGAATGAATAAGCATTTTCAGAACTCTAATGAAAAACTGATGAGCTCATAAAAGTGCTAACAAAAGATCAAGATGAAAAAAAAAATTAATTACATGGGACTGAGTGAACTGATGAGGATGAGTATAATTTTTGTGACTTTCTGTTTGAATTTAAAAAAAGAAAAAATCCCACAAGGACTCAGAGGCAAAGAATATACAAATCAATTTTCACTGCAAAGTAAAGGAGCTGTTACAGTGGAGGATTACTGGACTGAATGTCAATATTATGACATAGTATGAGTGTGTTTCATGTTTGGTAATTGCAATCATTGTTGCTTTTGTTGTGGTCATCCATGTACAATGCTTGGTGTCAGTCTATCTCTTGTAAAAATAAAATACAGTGTGTGTGTGTGTGTGTGTGTGTGTGTGTGAAAAAAAAAAAAGAACTGAGATATAAGTATCATATTGCAGTGGGTTGAATAAATTTACATCCACTCAAAAAAAAAAAAAAAAAAAGTCAATTCTCAGCTAACTGATATCTGACTTAATCCAAAGTTAATTTTTAAGACTTCTAGACAAATGAAATGGACTATATATTCTTCAGATAACCTCTCAAAAATACTATTTTCAACTGAAAAAAAAAAAATGTCAAAGCTACACACACTAGTATATTAGAACTCAGTATCATACAGGATCAAATTGGTATAAACATCTGGATTCTACAATGAAGCAAAAGCATCATTAGTTAATTCAATATTTAGTGTACATTAGAAGTCGTATTTTGTAGAAGAACCTAGATAATCACTGTCATGAAAACATCTTCTAAAGATTCCTTATCTTTGAGACAGACATTCTGAAATGTTTATAGATGAATTTCTGGAAGTTGTTTCAAGTTAATCTAGAGGACAGAGCAAGAGAAAGAGGATGGGAGTATAGATGAAACAAGAACTTCCATGAGCTAATGACTGATGTAGCTGGGTGATTCATTACTCTCATTCAGATATTAAATTTTACATAATAAAATTAAAGAAATATATATTCTGATTTAATAAAATAATGATTTTTACCATTTTCACTTTCTCTTATAGCTTTCTCTTTCATGAATTTATATTTTTGAACGATTGATCAATTATACTTAATTACTTTGTTTAATCATTTTTATCATTCAAATACATGTACCAGAACTTATAGTCAGCCTAAGACAACCAGTCTCCTAGTGTAGTCTCTCACTCCATTCATTATTCATTTTACACATCACCTCCACACAGTTAATTAGCCTCTATCTGAACATTTCCAGTGAAGGATAAAATTATTAAATTCAAATCAAGTCCATTTTAAGTCAGTCAGTGCTAACTGCAGGAATGTTTTCATTATACTAAACTATCCCCTTATCAAAAACATGTTATGTTTCTCCTAAGTAGTTATGCCAAGTGAAATTTCCAGTGACCCTACCCTGAGTTATCAATTATATCAGTTAACAGGATCTAAAATTACAATCACTGTTCAATAGTTATTGGAGCTTTTCACTGAAGAGTCTAGCTTTTAAAATCCACAATGGAACAGATAGCACATATTAAAGAAACCATTACATCTCAAATACTGGCTGTAACTTTTATACATTTTTGAAGTGCCCATCAGTCTGAGAGATCTTTAAAATAAAAAGGCAAAAAACAAAACAAAACAAAAAAAACTGTTTCACAATTTCTTACCTTCAGGCAAACGTACTAAGTGATTTCTTCTTACATTAAGGTCTCGCAAGGCCTCCAAATTACCAATTTGGGAAGGGATTGTTTGAATTTCATTGCAGCTCACATCCTATTTCAAAAAGATACAAAGTAAAGAATTGTACTAATATTACAAACTTGCATGCTTTAAACTATCTGTAAAATGAGGTTGGACAAGATAATACCCCTCTTGTTGTAAAAAAATACTATGATTCTGTGTCCAAGAATAATCCCATAGTTTGCAATAGCATTTAATTTTTAAAATGTACAGGCTTTTGACTGACTCTATACATTGTATATAGATCTACATTAATTTTGTGAGCAGAACTAAAATTAAATGACTTAAGATGTGGACAGGAGGCCTAGAATACCAGATCAAATGAAAATGTTGGTGAAAAGGTTAAAAAAAGGTATTAAAACAGACCTTTAGGACAATAGTTTTATTTTATATTGTTCTAAAGAAACTAGAAGAAAAAACAAAACTATGATAAAAATTATAATGATAAAATTATTTGAAAGGAAATCCCATTCTCAAAATACAAGTTCAACTATTCAAGAATATAAAATAAAAATGCACTGAAGATGACTCAAATCATTCTTTATCAAACTGAACACGAGGGAAAAATAATAAAGTACACATAACTCAAAGGCTATGGAAAAAGTAGATACTATTCTATTAGCAGCTCATCAACCTGATTCTAATACATATATTAGGTAGGCCTTCTGGTATCTTGGCAAATAGCTTGATTCCACTGGTTCTGAAAAGAGCCTGACTACAAGGTTCCAAGATTGATAAATTCAGGATTCCATAATTCTGAGACCAGCCAGAATTTGTAAACCCATGCATAGCAACAAGAAGCTGCCTAGGTTAATAAAAGCTCTAAGATGTCACAGTAACACTTAGAATTCCTCCAATATATAAATAAAAAGAAAATACTGAGACTTGCTATAAGAAAAGACCGCTTACAAAAAACTTCAATAAGCTTCAGACATTATTTTTAAATTTTCCCAAAATATTCTCAGAAAGAAATAATACTATTTTTACCTTTCCTACCCATTCATGATTGAAGTAGAATCAGAAGCTAGACTTCTTAGCCCAATGCTCTAGGTATCAAAGCTAAAAGGGTTCTAAAAGAAGTCAAGGGATCCCTGGTTAAGAATCTGCCTGCCAATGCAGGGGACACGGGTTCGAGCCCTGGTCCGGGAAGATCCCACATGCCGCGAAGCAACTAAGCCCGTGCACTACAACTACTGAGCCTGTGCTCTAGAGCCCACAAGCCACAACTACTGAAGCCCGCATGCCTAGAGCCCATGCTCCACAACAAGAGACTACACCGCAATGAAGAGTAGCCCCTGCTTGCTGCAACTAGAGAAAGCCCGTGTGCAGCAACAAAGACCCAACGCAGCCAAAAAAAAAAAAAGAAAAGAAGTCAAAAGGATAGGAAGATTGAGTCTGAGCCAGAAGGGAATAGCAATCTATAATATTTCTCTCAGAAAATATGTATGTTGAAAGACAGCAGTTTACTTTCACTAAAAAAAAAAATGGAGAAAAAAAAGGAAAAGAAGCAATAAGGATGCTGCAGAAAGACCCACGAGGGAATCAGGAGCATTACGATTATTAATTTTTACTCTGCCACAAGCTGTTTTTTATGACTTAAGTATCAACTCACTTCTTTCATAGAAAGCTAAAAGCACCTTCTGTGAGACATATCTATCTCTTAAGTATTTAGGATTCAATAAGTAGAAACAGAAAGTTTAAATAGTGGTTTATTATCTAGACTCTAAATTTAATATATTTGTGAATTCTTATATGTGACCTTTTATATTCATAATCCACCTGAAAAAAAAAAAAGTGACCCAACATGTGGTCCAATTAGACTTTATGTGTACAGTCAGTTGTCCCTCAGTATCCGCAAGGGATTGGCTCCGAGGATACCAAAATCCATGGATGCTCGAGTGTCATACAAAATGGTGCATAATTTGCGTATAACCTACATACATCCTCCTGTATGCTTTCAACCATCTCTAGATTACTTATAATACCTGATACAACGTAAACACTATGTAAATAATTGTCACACACGGCAAATTCAAATTTTCCTTTTTAGAGATTTCTGGAAAAAAATTTTTTTTTAATTTTATTTCTTTTTTTTGGCCATGCTGCATGGCTTGTGGGATCTCAGTTCCCCGACCAGGGATCGAACCCACGCCCTTGGCAGTGAAAGTGCAGAGTCCTAACCACTGGACCACCATGGAATTCCCAGGAAATTTTTTTAAAAAATATTTTTGATTCACAGTTGGTTGAATCCACAGATGCAGAACCTACAAAAACAGAAGGCCAACTGTATTTATTTTTTGTTTATAATGTACATCTTTGTTAATAAACCTACATGGAATTATACTCCCAAATCTCAATGGACATAATTGTATTTGACCATTTCAGAAACAGGAATCATGGGTTCTGGAGTTAAGGTAGACTGGTTTCAAATTCTACTTCAGTTATGGAACCTCTGGAACTTTTGGCAAATTACTTAACCTATCTTGAGTGCTAGTTTCCTCAGCTGTAATATGATGATAACAATTCATAACGTTATTGTGGTGATTAAATAAGAAAAGTCTTATTCCCATGCCCAGAACAAAAGCACTCAAGAATAACAAGAAGTGGTAGGTGAAGGTTAAGCTTCTTAGAAAATATAAAGAATAGCTCACTTTAGAGTGGGAGCTAGGTTCTAAAGATAGCCTATAAGGTAAAAAAAATAAACCTGACCTTTGTACTGCCCATTCCCTATAGGCACTAACCAAAAATCAGAATATTGATGCTATTAACAAGATTTAATTTAAAAAATTCAAACCCTTTATTAAATTATGTCTCAGAAGTTTAATAACATAGAAATCACTTAATATTGATAAGAACCTGATTAGACTTTGATTAGACTTGTACTTTCAGTTCTTTCCTAATTCTGTGTTGAAGCACTTGAGAGCTCATCAATCAGTAAAACTTCATTATCAGTACTTAAAAATAACTCAAAAACACAAAAGAGTATGTGCGTGTGTGTGTATATATACACACACACACACACACATACACACACACACACACATATATATAAAACAATCAAAAAATGAAATATTAACTTACAAGTTCTGTTAAATGTCTGAGATGTCCAATTTCTTCTGGAAGTGAGACCAATTTGTTATTACTAGCAATTAAGACTTTCAATGGTAAATCACACAAGTGTACTGGCAATGTTGACAGCTGGTTTCGACTAAATGGGTAAGTAGAAAAAGAGAAAAGTCAGAGCCCACCACTCAAGGAAAAAAACTGCCGTCTTTCTCATTCTATACTCAGGATACTAACAAAGATAAGTCTTGCAAGGAACAAACAGGATATTAGATTTGAGTTCGAGTCTTCATTTCCTCACTTGTCAGCTTTGTGCTTTTAGGCACAGCATTTAATTTATCTGCATCTTACACAGATTCCTCATCTGTAAATCACAGGGCTTACAGGACTCTTGCACCATAAAACTCCTTTGTAAATAATGAAGTGCCATATAAACAAAACATATTATTATTTTATTAAACTTAAATTTATATAGGAAAAAATGATTTTAAAATAGGGTAGATAACTAACATCTTCTCCTCTTCCTTCCAAAGAGTTATATACAAAGTGTTTGTAATTTACTTCCCTCATCATTACATTATTATAACCAAATGTACATAAACGACCCAAATATAATTCTATGGGAAATAAGGGACAGATTGTGATCTCAAATATATCATATTAACTGAAGGATACGTAAGGAATTTTTATTTATACAAAAATATACAAATCAGAACTGAAAGTAAAAAACACATCTATCATTAGGATAAAAATAAGTTAAAATTTTACTTATGCAGATTTAACATCTTAATCCTTAGTAACAATTGCCCCCATTTTTAAGATCTTTGATGATTTTACTAACACAGATCATAAGCCTTTAAAACTTTTAGAATCTAATAATTAGACATTCACATACAAAACTGTCTACTAGTGCTACTTTGATCATGGGAAAAAACTGAAAGAATAAATATCCGAGAGGGAAAATGAGTTTTAGAAATATATAAACTGTACATTAAAATGATTACATATAAAAATATTTCCAAAGGATATTTCATGAGAAGGGGAAAAACTCATTTAAAAATTTGACTAAAAGCCTACAAAAAAGGAAAAGTTCACCTATAATTATATAACTCAGACACAACATTTTGATGAATTTCCTTTACTTTTCTACATTTGTTTATTTTCTCCAGTCAACATTTATAACTTTTATAATGAAATAAAATAACAAAAGAATTCTTGTAAGATGTGAAAAAATGGAGTAGATGAGTTGAATAAATGCATTTATATATTCAGAACTTAGTACACAAAAATACGTAATCACAAAAACCAAACAAAGTAATTTCAGATGTACTATTCCATTTGATGAAGCTTATTTGAAAATGTAATTGGAAAACCACTGCTACAAGACCGCTCCAAGTCTATTAGGCTAAAGGCTCTTAGAGTTTGTTAATTATTACAAAGACAAAGACAAAGGGAGAAACTAGAGGGATATAGAAAATACCGCTAATTTAGTCTAAGAATATGTCGCGATATTGCTGATATAAACAGACAATGTAAATTTTTTTTTAATTATTATTTTTATTTTTTGGCTGTGTGGCATGTGGGATCTTAGTTTCCTGACCAGGGATCGAACCCATGCCCTCTGCAGTGGAAGCACGGAGTCCTAACCACTGGACTGCCAGGGAATTCCCCAGATAATGTAAATTTTAGTGAAAGGGAAGAGGAAAATTGAAAAGATCACACAAAACTAAAAATTAAAAAAAAAAAATCCTTACCTAATATTTAAGAACGTTAGAGCTTGCAAGTTTAGAACTGCCTCTGGTATATACCGAATACAATTTTGGTATAAATTGAGATTCTCAAGAGAAACGAAGTGACATGCTTCTATGGGAATTTCTGAGAGGCGATTTCGTGACAGATCTGAAAGAAAAAATAAATTAAGTTTAAAATCAATCCTTGGAACTTATTTTACTGAAATTTTAAATAAAAAAGCAGGTTTCATAATTGTTTGAATTTCCTAGAGCTCCTATTGTGGAGACTGGTCCAGATTAAATATTCAAATATTAAATGATTGAAGAAACCATTTTAACATATGCCTCTATACCTGTTGCTGGGAAATGCTGATTCCTTTTGAGTCTCTACATATACTAAAAAATAAAACCATTATTCTTTGCAAGTAACATAAATTCCAAGGAATACCAGCTTAAAAATTACATCACAGATCATGCTAAGTACCAAATATCCTAGAAAACAAATGGATCCCTAAAATCCACCTTCCCAAAAGCTCAGACAACATTCTGAGGTTTTCAGAAAAGCGAAGCAGAACGAAACAAAAAAATATTGTTCCTTTCTTTACCAGTCAAAAAGTATCACTGTCATGTCAAAAGGACTCAGGAACCATCTTTGCTCCCACTGGCCAAAGATGAGATAATCTGAGCTTCAATAAAGATAATAATCGCAGCGAATTGAAATCTATCACATATTATTGAATTTATCCTCCCCAAAAGATGATAAAGAACCAATTCATTACCTTGTAAGCTGATAAAGGGGGGGAAAAAAAGCAAACATTTACCTTGCCTTCCCTATGTGAACTGTATCACTGAGTAACCAAATAGATAAAGGGAAGCATCTTTATATAAGTGTTCTAGCTATAAATGAAAAATAATGATAGAATATAGCATTTTGCAACTCTCAATGAATTAATGGATCCAGAATTGAGTATTAATGGCTGTTATCTTTACAAAAAGATAATCAGAAAGTATACGCCCCCCATTAGAAGAACAGAACATCATTTATGGTCTTGCCAAAGGGACAGAACCTGAGTCAAATCAAGCTTTTCCATCAGCTGCAAACTTTCAGAAAATGAAGAGGACAAAGAAGTATGCTGAAATACAGTCACTCTATCATTACCATTTAGATTTAATTAAATACACTGTGGGATTCATTTGCTCACTACTGTTTTCTCTCTTCTTCTGCCCCTTAAATTCTCTGTTAAGAATTATTTGGTGAGAATCCTTTAACTTTCCTTAGATGGAGGATCTGAATTCCTGCACATCTGCAAGTACCTTGCTTTCACCATAACAAGTGAATGATATTTCAGCTAGGTATAGACAATTCTTTTCTTGGTAATCTGTAGATGTTATTTTACTACCTTCTAGTTGCCAGTGTCACACTGAGTAGTCCAGCACATATCTGATTATTTTTCCTTTGTAAGCAGCTTGTTCTTTGTCTCCCTCCACCCTTAAATTAACACTCTGGTCCAGAACTCAGTTGGTTCTTTCAATCCTTCTTTAAACCAGAGAAATTCTCCTCTATTATACCTTTAGTTGTTGCATCTCCTCCATTTGCTCCTTCTCCTTCTTTATATTTTTTTTCTGTTTTGATATACTCTTCTACTTAATGTTCCAAACCATGAATCTGAGTCTCAACAGTAATCATTCTCTCCCTAAATTAATATATAGAAAAGTTTTTCCCCTCACTTTTTAATTCTTTCATGCTATGATTAGAAGCATGTCACCCTGTTTCTCTTGAGAATCTCAGGATAATTTAGTTTTTGTTTTTTGGTTTTTTTAAATTGAAGTATAGTTGATTTACAATGTTGTGTTAGTTTCTGGTGAATAGAAAAGTGATTCATAAAACTTGATATATATATCCTTTTTCAGATTCTTTTCCATTAGAGTTTGTTACAGGATATTGAATATAGTTCCCTGTGCTATATAGTAAGACTTTGCTGTTAGATATATAGTAGTTCGTACCTGCTAATCTCAAACTCCTAATTTATCCCTTCCCTCCCCTTTCTCCTTCGGTAACCATAAGTTTGTTTGCTACGTCTGTGAGTCTGTTTCTGTTTTGTAAGTAAGTTCATTTGTATCATTTTTTTAGATTCCACATATAAGTGATATCATATGATATATGTCTTTCTCTGTCTTCACTTACTATGATAATCTCTAGGTCCATCCATGTTGCTGCAAATGGCATTATTTCATTCTTTTTTACGGCCGAGTAATATTCCACTGTGTGTGTGTGTGTCTGCGTGTGTGTGTACACACACGCACACACACATACATACACACACACCACATCTTTATCCATTCATCTGTCAATAGACATTTATGTTGCTTCCATGTCTTGGCTATTATAAATAGTGTTGCTATGCACACTGGAGTACATGCATGTATCTTTTCGAATTAGAGTTTTCTCCGGATATATGCCCAGGAGTGGGATTACTGGAACATTCTGTTTTGTTTTACTTGTTAAACTTGTCATCTATCTCTTCGAATAGTTCTATTTCATTGAAATCACTTCTTCTAGATGTAATCCTTGTTCATCCTCTCTGGCTGCTGGAGTTCCTTTAAATGAATTATCTTCCTTTGCCAATTCATGGCTTGCCTCATCTTTGGAGCTCAGATCAAGCTGCTAGAGTACCGTGAATGGCATTCAACATCAAAATAGTGGAAGCAAGCTCCATGATGCACTGGAACTAAGCTTCCCCTCTGGGGCACAGTTCTTCTTGAGAACTCAAAAGTTTTGATAAATGCCATAGGTTATTGCCTCTTATTTTCATTTGGATCCCAGCATGTCCCTCAGACTCACATATTCCCTACAGGTCCCACCAGCCTGTGAGCCTCCGAGTTGCTTCACTCTGAAGTAGTACTTAGTAACTGAAGTTGGGAAAGACCACCATCTTACCAAAATGCCTCCCCATATTGTATTCATTAGGAAAAAGTTAAAAGCCCAGGTAACAAAGGGCATCAAATATTTACAAATAAAAATTTCCTACAGAATCACATGGTAAATAACTTATTTAATACAAAATACAACAAAAATTATTTTATAAATTCCTATTTAAATTTTGTTAGTATGATTTTAAAAATTGAAGAAATGAAAGAAATTAATTTCAATTACAAACTGCTCCTTGGGGACTTCCCTGGTGGTGCAGTGGTTAAGAATCTGCCTGCCAATGCAGGGGACACGGGTTCGATCTCTGGTCTGGGAAGATCCCACATGCCGAGGAGCAACTAAGCCTGCATGCCACAACTACTGAGCCTGTGCACCACAACTATTGAGCCTGTGTGCCACAACTACTGAAGCCCGGGCACCTAGAGCCCGTGCTCCACAACAAGAGAACCCACCACAATGAGAAGCCTACGCACCGCAATGAAGAGTAGCCCCCACTCGCCGCAACTAGAGAAAGCCCGCGCGCAGCAACGAACATCCAATGAGGCCAAAAATAAATAATAAAATAAAATAAAAAATTTTATTAAAAAAAAAGGTGTCAGCAGAACTTCATTCTTTCTGGAGCTTCTAGGAGAAAATCTGTCTTCTTCTTTTTCCCAGCTTCTAGAGTCTGTCCACATTCTTTGGCTCATAGCCCCATTCCTCCATCTTCAAGTCAGCAATATCAGGTGGAGTCCTTCTGATGCTGCCATCTCTGCGGGTCTCCCTCTTCTGCCTCCTTCTTCCACTTTTAAGGATCCTGTGACTTTGCCCACCTCCCCCTGCTCCCAAATAATCAATGATAATCTTCTTATTTGAAGAACAGCTGATGAGCAACCTTAATTCCCCTTTGCCATGTAGTGTAACATATTCATAGGTTATAGGGATTAGGATGTAGACTCATCCCTACATCCAAATGTGGGGGGGGCCATAATTCTGCCTAGCACACCTCTCAACTTTCTAAAAGTAGAAGCATACTTTATGTGTTTTCTTTTGTGACCTTCTCTCAACATTTGAGATTCATTCATGTAGTTGCATACTGCAGTAGTTCCTTCATTTTCATTGTCTTCATACTATTCTACTATGTGAACGTGCTACAATTTACTTACTCATTCTACTACTGATGAACATTTCGATTACACACTGAACTAGGAGAGAAAATGCTGTGTAATAAGATTTATGTATCATCAACTCCAAACTGTTTTCCAAAGAGGTTGTACCAATTTACACATCTACCAGCAATGTACAAAGAGTTCTTGTGGCTTCATATCCTTGCTAATACTTGTTATTGAGATGTTTTAATGTTTATTATGTTTTAAAGATTTTTATACAGTGGCATTTCATTGTAATTTTAATTTTCATTTCCCTGATTATTAATGAGGTACAACAGCTTTTCATATGTTTATTGGCCATCTAGATTTCCCTTTTTGTAAAGTGCCAGCTCAAGTCTTTTGGTTTGTTGGACATCTTTATAAATTCTGAATATGAGACTGTTATCAGTTATATGTGTTGCAAATATGTTCTCCCACTCTGTAGTTTGAAGTTTCACAGTCTTTGTGGTGTCTTCTGATGAACGTCTTTAATTTTAATAGAGTAAAATGTTTTATTAATCCTTTCCTTTATGGTTAGTGGTATTTGCAGTTTTAAAAGAAATCCTTCCCTACTCCAAGGTCACAAAGATATTCTTTTCTAAAGGTTTTAGAGCCTGACATTGAATCTACCAGGAATTTATTTTCTAGTATGATGTGAGGTAGAAGGCCAATTTCATGTTTTCCTACAGGGATACCCATTTATCCCAGTGACAGTTACTGAAAAGACCATCACCTCCCCCCCAACTATTTCCCTGTAACACCTGTCATATATCAGGTGCCTACATTTGTATGGTCCTGTTTGGGGGCTTCTCTAATCTGTTCCATTGCACTACTTATATATTCTTATGTCAATATTACACAATCTTAATTACTATAGCTTACAATGATTCCTGAAATCTAGTAGAGTGATGTACTCCTACATCACTTCTAGTAGGAGAGGTATTTCTTCCTCTTTGTAGTTCTTCAAGTGTGTCTTGGCTTTCTAGGTCCTTTGCATTTCCCTGTAAGTTTTAGAATGAGCCTGTTATATCTCATAAAAACACCTGTTCGAACTTTTACTGAGATTGCACTGAATCAAACATCAATTTGGAAAAAAATGACATCTTTATTTGATTTATTCACAGGTCTTTATTATTTTATAAATGATATATATTTTTCAAGTTTTATTTTCTAACCATTAGTTACTCATAGAAATAAAATTGATTTCAATATATTGATTTTGTACCTGGCAACTTTTGATAAATCTTTTTATTAGTCTATAAAATTTATCTGTAGATTCATTTGGATAGCTCCAAATCCACAATTACCTAGTTCTGTGAATAATGAAAGCTTGTTTCTTCCTTTCTGATACGTACGTACGTATCTACCTACCTACCTATCTATCCATCTATCTATCTATCTACCATCTAATTCTCTTACAGTGTTGGCTAGGACCTCTAGTATAATGTTGAATAAAAGCAGTAATTGAAGGTATTCTTGTCTTGTTCCCAATTTCAAAGGTTTTCTGTAGATATTCTTTATCAGATTAAGGAAATTCCTTTCTATTCCTAGTTTGCTATGAGTTTTTTATCAGTAACAAATGTCATATTTATCAATCTCTTTTTCTCCATCTATTGAGATGATCATAGGATTTCAATCTTTTACTACATTAATATTGAATTAATTTTACTCTTTATTCCACTATTCTTTATTCCATTAGTGTAGAACTGATTTTTTTCCTTATTAAAACTTTATTCTATCAGTATATTAAATTTACTTTCTAATGTTAAATCTTGTATTCCTGAGATAAAATAAATTTAGTCATGATGTATTATCCTTTACATTAGCTAGACTGAGTTCGTTAACATTTGGTTCAAGATTTTTGCATATATGATCATGAATGAGTTTGAACCATTTTCTTTTCTCATACTAACTTTGAGGGTTTAATATCAAGGTTGTATTAGTCTCACAAAATTTAGTTTGGGGGTATTCCCTCTTTTTCTATTGACTGAAAGGATTTATACAGCTTTCAAATGATTTCATTTTAAAAGCTTCTTAGAATTCACTGATGAAGCCACCTGGGCCTACGTTTTCCCTGAAGGAAGATTTTTCACTATTGACTGAATTTCTTTAATATTGATAAGACTATTAAAGTTTTATATATATCTTCTTGAACCAGTTTTCAGTTATTACAGTCTAGGAGTTTGCTATTTTCATCAGAATTTTCCATTTTATTAGCATAAAGTTGTTCATAATATCCTCTTTATTTTTTTAATGTTTACAGCGTCTGTGGGGATGTCTCTATTTTCATTTCTGACTTCGGTTTTTGTACCTTATTTCTTTCTTGATCAATCTCATCAGAGATTTGAAAATATCATTAGTGTTTTCAAAGTATCCATTCTGGCTTTGTTAACCCTATTCATTGTACAGTTTTTATTTTGTTAATTTCTGTTCTTATCTTTATCATCTTCCTCTTATTGGGGGGAAGGGGTTGTGCTATTCTTTTCCTCATTTATAGAGATGGAGGCTTAGCTCAATAATTTTTAGACTTATTTCTTTCCAAATATATGCACTTAAAGCTTTTATAAAATTCCCTCTAAGTGCTGCCTTAGCTGTATCTCATGAGTCTTTATATATACATTTTTTTATTAGAATATTCAATTAGAAAATATTTCATTTCCATTATGATTTCATCTCATTCTGTTAGAAATGAATTCCTTAATTTCCGAACATATAATGATATTCTAATTATCTTTTTTGTTAATGATTTCTAACAACTGTATATGGTAAAAGAACATGCTTTATGTGATTTCAATCCTCTCATGTTTGTTTAGATTTTCCTTACGGTCCAGCACATGGTCCATTTTTATACATATTCTATGTGAGTCTGACAAGAATATTTATTCTACATTGGCATAATGTTCTAGTTATGTCTACTAGGTCACATCTGTTTAACTGCATTGTTCAAGGCTCGTTCTTACTGATTTTTTTTTTGGTCAGTTTTTTCTATCAACTGCTGAGAGAGAGGGGTATATTAGTCTTTCATTTTTATTGCTATTTGTTTATTTCTCTCTTTAATTCTTTAACCCTTTCTTTATGTATTTTGGACTTTTGTTATTAGGTACCTACAAAATTTTAAATTATTATTATTATTATCAATTTTTTTTTTTGGCCATGCCGTGTGGCATGTGGGATCTTAGTTCCCCAACCAGGGATCAAATCCGTGCCCCCTGCAGTGGAAGCATGGAGTCTTAACCACTGGACCACCAGGGAAGTCCCCAAAATTTTAAATTATTACCTTCCTGATAAATCAAACTTTTTATAATTCTTAAGTTACTTCTTCCATTCCTAGTACTTTGAAATCTCTAGTACTCTTGAAATTTGCTTTGAAATCTCTTCTTTTGGTTGGTTTGGTGGACTTACTTTAATGTGACTCCCATGATCCCTATTTATACCCTTGTATAATACCCCCTCCTCCACTTGAGTGTAGGTGGGACTTCAAAACTAACTTGCTCCTAACCAATAGAATACTGCAAAGATGATGTGATGTCATTCCCGTGGTTATGACTGTCTATCTGATCTGTCCTATCTCTGTTGCCAAATTTGAAGAAGTAAGCTGCTGTGAATTCTATAGTTGCAAGGAAATAAATTCTGCCATCAACCTGAGGGAGATTGGAAGCAGATCCTTCCCCTGTCACACCTCGAGATGAGAACTCAGGCCTGATCAACACCTTGACTGAAGCCTTGCAGCAGACCAGTCTAAACTGTGCCTAGGCTCCTGATCCAAAGAAACCATGAAGTTCCTTAAGCTGCTAAGTTTGTGTAACTTGTTATACAGAATAGAAAACTAACACAGTCAATATTTCTACAGAGTACCTTTTCCTATTCTTTAATTTTGACCTTTCTGGATCATTACACTTTGAACGTGTTTCTTATAAACAGCACATAGGTAGATTTTGCTTTCTTTTTATTGTCTGACAATCTTAATCTTTTAACTGAAGCACTCTATATTTAACATAATTACCCAATATATTTGGACTTTTTAAAAGGTCATGTTATTTATGACAGATGTAGTTCATTGCCCTTTGAATATCTATGCTCTTTCCTTCCTTCTTACTATCAGAATCTCAATTGTGTTGAAAACAGCAAAGGGCTCAGCTAGACCACTGACTGATATTTCCAATTTTACTAATCATTAAAGTTCAAACAAAGGAAATAAAGACTGATATAAAATTTTACCATATTTGTCCTGGTAACTAAATTGATGTAGGAAATTCTCATTTATAGCCAGTGTCCTGAGTTGGTATGCAAACTGAAAGCTTTGAAACTACCTCTTGTTTTTCCATAGAGGGAAAAAAGACTTCTTAGCTGTTGAGGGCTAACTTCACACACAATGCCAATCCCAATGTTATATATTCACAAATATATTCCTTTTCCAGTATTTCCTATCTCAGTACATGATGCTTTTGTCTATCCAGTTGCTTAAGTCAGAATTCTGGAAGCATCCTGACACCTTTCTTTTTTTCCCTTAATCTAATCCTATCAACAAACACTGTCAGTTTCTTGGTCCAAATATATCTTGGGCCTCTCCATTTCTCTTCATCTCTTTGTCACTGCCTCTTAGAATTGTTCTAAGAATCAAATCAAACAATGCATGGAAAATTACTTCATATACTGTAAAATGCAAAGAGGCACACACGCATAAAGCCAGCTTCATAAGGCTGACAGCCATAGAGCAAAAACAAATAACACCCATCCCCCTAATTTCAGGGTATTGTACTCTGCAATAAAATATTACAGAGTACAATACAATAATTTATGATCTTTGGTCACCAAAAAGAATATTGCTTTCAGTATACTCTACCTTTAAAAGGCAAAAAAGGTAGAAAACATTTATTTAAAGATTTACATTAAAATGTTTAAAATAGTTTCCTTATCTTTCAGTGAGGTTAAATAAGCAGAGAGGTTACTGTATCTTTGTGTCACTAGAGTAAACTTGCTTTCACACATACAGATAAGACTAGTTATTGCCACACAAGCCCCCTAAATTTCCATTTCTGTGTCAGTGTAGTCAGTTGTAGGCTGTTTCCAGATTGCAAGCTCAATTGAGATTTGCCAAGTATTGTAAACAGCCACAAACTGGATAATAAGCAATCATGCAATTAAGCTATTAAGTTACTTCTATGTATCATATCCTGAATGTGGCCTTGGTCTTGCACCAGCCATTATCTTTTCTGCTAATGCTAGTAATACGAGCCAACAACTATACCACTCCGGCACAGCCCTTGGATGTATTATTCAGTTGAGCAAAGCAGAAAAAGCCTATTTTGGCCTGATAAAAATATGAGAAAAATTTTTGCTAAAAAATGTACCATGGAAGTTTCAATTAACTAAAAGAAATATTTCAATGGAAAAAGTTTTAAGGCATTTTGTTTGCAATCAAATGCCTGATTATTTTCCTAATTTACAAAAAAGTTACCCTCAAAGTTAAACTCATCTCAGATCTACTTTAAGTTTAAAAATAATATGCTAAAGAGAAAAGTCTAAAAAAATAGTAAAAAGAATCTTTAATATTAATGGGGGGGTACACAAGACTGATCACTCTAGATTCACATAGCAAATATTCACTGAGTAGGGACTATGTCTGTTTTGTTCAACCCTGTATAGTTGGCACTTAGTAGTGCCATAGTACATAGCACATAGTAGGTACTCAATAAAATATTTATTAAAAAAAAGACCAAATAAATGAATGAAACAAAAACTCTGGAATCAGAAATGGGTAAGAATCCTGTCCTCCATCTTATAGAGCTTCATCTATGGTAAGACTATAACATAATTAATATACTGATAAAGGACCAAATCACAATTTTACCTTTATGATTTTCTTTTTTAAATACTACATAACCTGGATTGAAAATAATTTATTTCCAAAAAAGTGTTAGATAAAACGAATCAAATCCAACTCTTGAGGGAAAAACTATTATGTGTATCAAACCATAGATAAGTATTTATAATTTAAAAAAAGCTGAGATAAGTTACAACCATAAGAAAGAGTGGTTAAGGTATATAAAAAATGACATTGGGGGGCTTCCCTGGTGGCGCAGTGGTTAGGAATCTGCCTGCCAATGCAGGGGACACAGGTTCGAGCCCTGGTCTGGGAAGATCCCACATGCCGCGGAGCAACTAAGCCCATGCACCGCAACTACTGAGCCTGCGCTCTAGAGCCCGCGTGCCACAACTACTGAAGCCCACGCGCCTAGAGCCCGTGCTCTGCAACAGGAGGGGCTGCCGCAATAAGAAGCCCGTGCACCGCAACAAATACCCCCACTCACCACAACTAGAGAAAGCCCATGCGCGGCAACGAAGACCCAACACAGACCAAAAATCAAATAAATAAATTTTTTAAAAAATTTTATTTATTTTTTGTCTGCGTTGGGTCTTTGGTGTTGTGCATGGGCTTTCTCCAGTTGTGGTGAGTGGGGGCTACTCTTCATTGCGGTGCATGGGCTTCTCATTGCAGTGGCTTTTCTTTGTTGCAGAGCATGGGCTCTAGGCATGTGGGCTTCAGTAGTTGTGGCATGCAGGCTCAGTAGTTGTGGCTCACGGGCTCTAGAGCGCAGGCTCAGTAGTTGCGGTACACGGGCTTAGTTGCCCCGCGGCACGTGGGATCTTCCCGGACCAGGGCTTGAACCCGTGTCCCCTGCATTGGCAGGCGGATTCTTAACCACTGAGACACCAGGGAAGTCCCTAGCATTTCCTTATATTCTGACACAGCAAGATGTTCCAGGCTTATCTTGCAACTTCTGTGCCCCAGTTCTAGAATCAGCTATTTTTCACCCTCGTGTAACAGCAACGTCTGTGGCATTAGATTTGTGGGGTAGGGGGCAAAAGGGAAAACCACCAATCCCAAGGGAAGTTTCAGAATTAATGACCGTTGGGGTTTTTTTGTAAGCCACTAAGCTTTGTAGTGGTCTGTTATAGAGTAATTGAAAAACAAAACAGAAATTGGTACCTGGAAGTGGTGTGTAACAAAAAACTAAAACATCTGGCACTGGCTTAAAATGAGGCAGCAGGCAGTGGCCCTAAGGGGCCTCCCAGTGCCTGTTAGTGGAGGCTGAAGGGCAGTGGAAAAAAAAAATGCTATTGAAGGCTGGAGAAAAGGGCACCCTAGTTCTGCTCTGGCAGAACAATTAAACTATAACCTGCCATATCATGATAGGTACAGAGGGTATCTAAAGGATTTAAATCACCATAAATACATGTGGCTATCTGTAGTGAAACACGTTAGTTGAAGAGGTATATGACAATAAAGATCACTAAGTATTAATCTTAAATCTTGATAAGAAAGGGCATATATATATTTACACACATACATACGTATATATATTCCTGTAATTTTCTAATTTTTCTCCCCTCACTTATTTTTACATATCATTCAAATGTATTACATATTATTCCTTTTCAAATAATGCAGAGAAGACAAAAAAAGTCAACCAACTTAAAAGACTCTCTTTGCTCACACAGGAAAGAACGTGAATTTCTGCCTAGAATGGATTCTGGTTTTATATAATACTGGAAAATGAACTCAATTTTAGAGTTTACAAAGACCATCCTTAAAAGTGTTATCCAATTCTCATAATATTTTCTTTCATCTTGAAATATGGCTCATTACATACCCTGCCAATAAAAAAGTTTTCAAAACTATACCCCAAAACAATGCAATTTAGAGAAAAACTATTATCTTAAATGAGACATACGATATAGCTAGACTTTAGCCCTAGCTCTACCATTTACTACCATCTTAATCTCTAGAACATTTCAGAATCTTCTTCTCTAACACTTTCACTGAGATGTTTTCAGTTATTTTACTTTTTTTTTTTTTCAGGTAAGAAGCATGTTAAAAGGTACTTTTTCCTAAGTCTATTTCTCCCATTAACTGTTCAATAACTTTATGATTTTATGAATTAGGAGTAGTTGATTCCTACTTTCGGGGGACAAACCTGGAGCCCAAAGACGACAGTAATGTGGCTTCTTAAACTTGAAAAAAGTTTTTGGGAAACACTTATTTAACTGATGTGGCATTTTCCTCCCAGCTAACTTTCTGACTTCCTATTTCTGTTTGAGGCTGTGAAGGTCACAAGGTCCAGAAAAATAATATAATTATTTTACTAACATGATATTGCTCACTCCTCATAAGCTGGCAAAAAGAAAAAAGAAAAGGAAAAACCCTAATTCTTTATAACACAAAAACTTGTCAATAACTTAAATAATTTTATAAATTAAATCTCTTAAAAGAAAATAATTATAAATATCTAAGTAGTGTTTCTGTGTTTAGTTCAACAAATTCATTCTTTGCTCTTAAAGAAGTCTGCTCAATTTTTCCCCTTCTTTCAGATACAGTCGAACTGTTACAATTACCATTCCTGATTCTCCTTAGTGCTGCAGGAGGCACCCTTCTTTTTTTTCAGACCAGTGTCTGACTTTTATAATAAGGTGCCTGAGATCATTTCCTTTGACCCACCAGATCTAATATCGTACTCTCCTCTACCTGTCTATTCTTCTCCCTATTCTCATGTAAGCTATCAGAAGAAATAGTGTGGTGACATTTCCATTAAAAGGAACCACCTATTTGAATCACACCCAAAATAAGTTAAATTCATTCAACCAATTAATGCAAATATTTTAAATTTAAACTTAAATAACTGTACTTATTCATTTCTACTGATATACAGTGTTCTTCAGTGTTTCCAGCTCTTGTGCATGAGCAGGTTACCTAAAGCACACAGGAAAAAGGGGCCAAATCTCTCATTTAAAAAAAGAGATGTTTTAGCCATTGTGTATTACTTATTATCATAAATGTAAATATATAGTGAGACATCTTTTAGGGTGTTCACAATGTTCTTAATTTCTCCCTTTCATTCACAGGGGCTGGCTCTCCTTCCCTCCCAGCTTTTCAGAGTCATATATACCAGTAACGTTTAACCCTGGGAACCCTCTCAAAGGAAGTAACACTGAACTCCAGGGCTCTCCTCATTCTTGATACCCTGGTAAAACTCCTGCCCCTCCTTTAAGAGCCATCTCAAGCATAATCTCATTATACTTCCCTTGACTTGTCTAGGCACTCAAAGGATTTGCCCACTGTGTTTCTATTACTCTAGTGTAGCAATTATCACACAGTAGGGTAATTCTTCATTAGATTTTAAGTTCCTTGAGACTAAGAGCTTTGTGTCTTTAGCATCTAACACAATATCTGACTTATTAAAAGGTCAAGTTTATTTGCTAGAATTAAGTTAATTTAGTGTGCCAACACTGGATATATCATGCTGATCAACTCTCTAATCAGCTATTTTTAAATTAAAAATTGGAAAATTAATTATTTCTGAATAAACAAAATTTATTTGGTAGATAATTAATTAATTAATCTTTAAAATGTCGGCTCCATGAAGGAAATCTTAAGAAAAGATCCTTAATGGCAGTAGAGGAAATATAGGAGAGATACCTACAGACCAGGTCAGATTACACCCACACCACCACCAATCCTCTGCAACATGAATTAAAAATAAAATGGGTAAATCAATGATAGATTAATATCCAGAATGAATATTATACACACACACACACACACACACACACATACACATATATATACCTAACACTCAACAACAAAAAACAAACAACCCAATTAAAAAATGGGCAAAGGACTTGAATAGACATTTTTCCAGAGAAGATACACAAATGGCTAAAAGGAACATGGAAAAACACTCAACATCACTAATCACTACGGAAATGCAAATCAAAACCACAATGAGATACCACTTCACATCAATGAGGATGGCCATTATTTTTTTTTTTAAATAAATTTTATTTATTTATTTTTTACTGCGTGGGGTCTTTGTTGCAGTGCGCGGGGTTCTCATTGCGGTGGCTTCTCTTGTTGCAGAGCGCGGACTCTAGGCGCGCAGGCTTCAGTAGTTGAGGCGCACGGGCTTAGCTGCTCCGCGGCATGTGGGATCTTCCCCAACCAGGGCTCGAACCTGTGTCCCCTGCATTGGCAGGCGGATTCTTAACCACTGTGCCACCAGGGAAGCCCAAGGATGGCCATTATTAAAAACAAAAGTCAGAAAATAACAAGAGTTGGTGAGGATATAGAATACTGGAACCCCTGTGCATTGCTGGTGAGAACGTAAAGTGGTACAATTGCTATAGAAAACAGTAGAGTGGTTCTTCAAAAAATTAAACATGAAATTATGTTTATGATCCAACAATTACACTTCTGAGTATACACCCAAAAGAACTGAAAGCAGGGACTCGAACAGGTATTTGTCTACCAATATTACAGCTACGTTATTCACAATAGGCAAAAGGTGGAAACAACCCAATGAACAGTCCAAGTGTCCATTAACAGATGAATGGATAAACAAAATGTGGTATATGTATACAACAAAATACTCTTCAGCCTTAAAAAGTAATGAAATTCTGATACATGCTACAACACGGATGAACCTTGAAAACACTGTGTTAAGTGAAACAAGCCAGACACAAAAGGATAAATACTGTATGATTCCACTTATATGAGACACCTAGAATACTCAAATTCAGAGATAGAAAGTAGAATGGTTACCAGGCGTAGAGGGAAGAGGTAATGGAGAGATACTGTTTAATATAGTTTCACTCTGGGATGATGAAAAGGTTATGCAGATGGATACAGTGGTGATGGTTGCACAACAATGTGAATCTACTCAATGCCACTGAACAGTACGCTTAAAAATGATTTAAATGGTAAATTTTGTTACATATATTTTATCAAAATAAAAAATGTATAGTACTCGAAGTAGAAAATAAATGTAATCTGCCTCTTTTTAGTGATATGTACGTTAAAAATCTTCCTCCAAAATTACGGACTTTTCTAAAAACCATATATTATACCTTGGCAATAAACCAAATAATACAGAAATTAAAGAAACAAAAATTCAAAGTATTCTGGGGACTTCCCTGGGGGTCCAGTGGTAAAGAACCCACCTTACAATGCAGCGGGCACGGGTTCAATCCCTGGTCAGGGAACTAAGATACCACATGCCATGGGGCAACTAGGCCTGTGTGCTGTAACTACTGAGCTCGCACACCTCAACTAGAGAGCCTGCATGCCACAAACCTACAGAGCTCATGCGCTCTGGAACCTGCACGCCACAACTACAGGGCCCATGCGCCCTGGAGCCTGCACATCACAACTACAGAGAGAAAACCCACACGCCACAACTAGAGAGAAGCCCGTGCGCTGCAACAAAAGATCCTGCATGCCTCAATGAAGATCCCGTGTGCCACAACTAAGACCCGGAGCAGCCAAAAATAAAGAAAAATAAATAATAAATAAATCTTAAAAAAAAAACCCAAAACAACAGAAAGTATTCTGTAATCCCAAATCTCAAAAAGTTAGTTTCATAACTGTGTAACAAAAAATGTAAATTGTTTATTATCTCTTTCCTTCCTAACTCCATTTCTCTTTCCCAGGGAAAAAAAAAGTATTTGATGTTTCATTCTATTCAGCTTTGTAATTGTAACAGTAGAACTTATTTCTTTAAATCTCTAAAGCTAAGCCAGTCCAAACACAAATTAATGTTTTCAACTGTATGGCATTTATTAAGAAATGCTAGTAGTTAAAAGTTAAAAGTCTTATGTTCTTCTAATAACTCCTTCAGGCCATCCCACGCAATGACATCATCCTTACCAAATAAAGCCCATTATGCAATACCCACATATACAGTACTATCACTTTCTATGAGAACAGTCACTGCTGTGAATGTTAAAAGGGCCTGAGATTATGACAAATATTCTGTATAAGAGATTTTTAACACTAAGCTATACAAACTTCAGAAGAATATTATAGGGATAATATCCTTTAACACATAAAGAAATAGTAAATACAAATGATTAAAAGTTTCTAAAATACACATTCAATATGAAATAATTCAATAAGAGATAAAAACTAAAATTCTTAACGAAGGTCAAGTCCCTAAAGAATTATATGAAAGTAATAACTTAAAATATGATTTGATAACTATTTAACAAACCTCAATGATACTGTTTAGGGTGCTTCCCACAGGCTAACAAATACCAAGGAGAAAGAACATAAACATTTGCCCATTAAATGAAGATACTGTGATGGCTGATAAAAGTTTGTTACACTTTTTAAACCTTCTCTTTAAATTTGCTCCAAAATTTTAAATCCAAAAAACACTCTATATTTAGTTATTTCCTTTATGCTTTCAACCACTATGCCATTGCCATGAAAATTTTGTTGAGAGAATGCAATAAAAATCATTTTATTTTAGCTATTAATTATACAACCCAGAAAGGTCAGAAATGAGAATATTAGATCTAATGCTTTTCATTTTAAAGTCATATTACTTATATATGGATATTCTCTTTAAATTGTTTTTAATTTTTTATTAAAGGTAGTAAATTTATATAATTTTAAATGCCAGTCAGTGACTTCTGCTTCCAGGAAGATAAAGCAGATGTACTCTTCCCTATTCCTAAACTAAAAACCCTGGCAATCACATCTAAAACAAACATAAGAAGATTCTAAAGGGTTGAAACAAGACAACTAAGGACTTCAAGACCCAAGGAATGACACGGTGATCAGTCCCCTGGGTTTTCTTTTTGCCTCATGTATCCTAGACTTGGAGCTGACATCTCCAAGTTGGCAATCCAGAAACACCAATGGGCAGAGACAAAAACAAACAAACAAACAAACAAACCAACAAAAGCCTGCTTTCTCTATCCAAAGGACCAGGAAAGGGGCAACTTAACAAGACAGAAAACTTTTAGACAGTAACTACTCTACTTCAGCCAAACACCTCACAAAAAATTGTGGCCTCATCCCACCCATGGAACAAAGGCTAACTGGGAGCCTAAACTTCCACCCTTGCAGGACAGTAACTTAACATTTTAGTGGCTCCCCACCAGTCTCCACTGGTGTGGTGTCAAAGAGGGTCAAGGAAGGAGCCGGGACTTTTATGCCTACTAGAAGGTAATGTGGCCCCACTCCCCATCATGTGGGATCAGTGGAGACATTATGGGGAGCCTGGACTTCCACCTCTAACCAGCAGTAACGAGGAGCCCTCCGCCTTCCTGCTGGCGTGATGTCAGAGGAGGACTAGGAGAGTCAGGACTCTGACCACTGCCCACCTGTTGCAGAGGCAGAAAGAAAAAACAAATGGTCTGTCATAAGATTGCTCTTCCTTTTCAGAAAGCAAGGACCTTGAAGAAATCTCTTGATTCCTTAGAGGAAGAAAATAATGGGAAGTGTATAGGGTATGTAGCAAAAACTTCAAGGACTGAAAAAATTTCAAAATCTCAACCCGATGCTAATTTTAATTTCTACATTAGAGTATAAAAATTCAGACCACCATGAATGGTGTCATTACTGAAATAAGAAAAAAAGATTAGGCACATTTTAAGAGGGAGTTCCACTGACCTATCTGACTTCTGAGTGAAGCAAATACTTTAATAAGATCCAATCTCTATAATTAACAATCCCCAAAGTCAAAAGCAATGTGAACTAGAAGGGCCCAGGGATTCAATAATAGGGATGTTGATAATCAGCAAAAATGAAGTAGACTGTTAAAAATAAGTAGAGAAAATCCATTAATGTCTTATTTTTGTTTATAACATTGGAATTCATACTGAATGATGACCACTTGATATGACTAATTCCGAGAATACATATTTTTTTATGAACATTATGAATGTGACTATCACAACTTATTTTCCTTATTTTTACTTTCACACAGCAGCATTTACAGAGATGCCAAAATGAGCCTCATTATGAGGCAGATCTTGGTTTTAATCAGTTATAAAATTAAAAGTATAGATTATGATCAAAACAGTCACATTTTTAGATGATACAGTGACATCTTTTTATGTTTCTCTCGAGCACCTTAAAAGTTAAAACTTCATAAACTCTCTGAACAAATTTATTATAATCTCATAACAAACTTTAACTGCAGCATGTCTGGCCTCCCCTAAAATTAGGAAATCTGGCCATGATAAAGTTTCTTTACAATAAGGTTTAATTTGTTGTTAATAGAAGATCACCAGGTTAAATGAATGCACTGTCAAATCTTTTTAACATAGTAACATGCTACTAGAAAAAAAAATTGTTAGAAGTAACTTGTTTTCCCATCTTAAAATATGTGACTATTAATATAAGACTTGCATATATAAACCTGAAAAGGTAAAATATAGAAATCTAAGAGTTTCTATGTATTCAAAAACCTAAGGGTTTCTATACATTCCTTTTTCATTAAAAGATTAACGCCTATTTTTTTTGTTGTAGTTATACAGATTGACCAATTGTCTAGATTAAAATACTGATACCAGTATCTTGTTACTAGTACAGGTGAGAAAGGGAAGAATTCCTAATAAACTGCTAATATCTTTAAAGTGTATGGGGTTTGATTTTTGATCTCTACTGAAATGTTTAAACCTATTTCCAGGCCCATATTTATACTTAATTTCACAGAAATGTCTTATTTGGTATATTATATCCTCAACAAATACCATAAAATGAAAATATTCAGTTGACTGTTTATTCAAAAATTTTTGACAATTTCAGTGTAATGAAAGGATTTCAACTTTGAATTTATAATTTACTATGGTGGGGTTAATTTCTGTCAGTACTTGAGATTGTATCATCAGCCTTCTTTCACAATGGAATCCCTTTACTGACTTAGTATTTAATTTAAACATGTATTTGTCTTTCTTTTTTAAAGTGCTTAGCCTAAATTTATTTTTAAAAGCATGAAATAGCACTTGTTTAAAACTTAACATTCTTGTAAAATTCTCTGCAAAATGTATGCAGAATTTAAATTATGGCCAAATGTATTATCATTACCCTATTTAAAATTTTAATCAGCTTTCCAGAAATGGTTTCTTCATAGTATAACTGTTAAATCAAATTGAGGATTTACTGGTAAAAATAACAGGTTATTTTATTCACCAAAAGGATGAAGACAAAGTGATACTCAAACAACCTTTTTATTCTGCAATTCAGTCATTCTATAAAACCAATTATAGTCTTAATGCAGTTTTTAAATATCGCACTGGTAATCTTTTTTTTTTTTTCAGGTGTGCAAAATTAGAACTTTATTTCTCTTTAACTGAACTTAACAGTTGTTGTGGATTGAATTTTGTCTTTCCAAAAAGATATGTTACAGTTCTAATCCCCCAGTACCTCAGAATATGACCTTATTTGAAGACAGGCTCTTTACAGAGGGAATCAAGTTGAAATGAGGTCATTAGGGTGAGTCCTAATCCAATGTGATCCATGTCGTTACCTCAAGGGGAAAATTGGACACTGACATGCACTCAGGGAAAACACCACATGCCCATGAAGGCAGAGATCAAAGTGATACTTCTAAAGCTAAGGAACACTAAAGACTGCCAGCAAACCAGCAGAAACTAGGGCAGAGGCATGGAACAGTTTCTCTCTTGGCCCTCAGAAGGAAGCAACCATGTTGATACCTTGATCCTGGACTTCTTCACACTGGTAATCTTGTATACTCTAGCTCACTAATGATGACCAAAGTTTCCTAGGCTCCTACTGGAGAGCAATTTGGTCTCATTGTTAATACCTGAATGTTCAAATCCCAAACTTTTATTTTACAGAACATGTGTAAAATTGCTAAATACTGATGTTATGTAAATGCTTTTGTTGATCATTATTTCTTCACAACTTAAAACAAGATGTTTCTAGCAACTTTCTGACATTTTTTTTTACTATCTCAAGAGGCTCCCCCTAACCCCAAATTAGTACTTAACTTTTAATTACTGACAAGAGCAATGCCATCTATTTTCAGCACAACTAAATCTAGGTAAATGAATTTTTATTTTTCATTGCAACACTCTATATTTTCATTTAAACTATGATACAGTTGCCCCTTTTTTCTCCTGCTTGGAATGCTGTCTCCCAACACATTTTAAAGAAGAGAACTAATTCAAAAATAACCAATTACATACTTTGCTTATTAATATGAAAGGCTATTTAGAGCAAAAACAAATTTTGTTTTAGAAATGGCCAAGTTTTAAAAAAGCAGCAACTATTTCTGCATTCTCATAAAGTCTTTGAGATGAGCTTGACAATCATCAGCTTTTGAAATGTGAATTCCTATTACCAGAGTAAAGGTCTCATTTCTATAACACCATGATACATTGCATTTTTTCCAGCCCTTCTATCCACCCTCTGTCCACTGTCTGGAGAGGCCCCAGGGCAGTCAATGTTTGGAACTGAGCGCTTAATAAACCAAAAAAAAAAAAGTCTTACTGGAAAAGCTATCAAGGATGCTGGAGTCTAAGAAGGCCTACACACCATGCTTTATCACTTTGCATACATATTACCCAGGAAAAGCAATAATGTATACTGAATGATTTGGAAAAATAGCTCCCCTCCCCATTTTTGTTTTCTACATATCCTAGGAGTGTGGGATGCTGAAAAATGTATGTAGGTTGATAAAATTTTGGTACATATTTCTAAAGCTGGGCTATGATAAAAATATTAAAGAAATTTAACAAGAAGGGTGAAAAATTAAATCAAACTTAGAACTCTAACTTAATTTAGCTAAGAGAATTATCTTTGTAGTCTGGAGACCTGGGTTCTAATCTTCTTTTGTTGGTGACATATGCTGCACTGGGATGATAAAGTCACTTTATTTTGAAATGTGAAAATTGTGTAATGAAAAAGGATGAGAACTCTGTTTTTTGAAAAAGGACATTGTATATATTTTACAAATATAATGCATTATTAATGACGGAAAATTTGCAGCCAAACATAATATTTTTATTTGATAGCTTCTTACTTTAAGTAATATAAAATCTAAAGATAACTAAAATAATTTCTCCAGAAATTTTAAAAGAAATCCTTAAAATGATAATCCAAAAAGTCAAAGTAAAATGAAACTTTTAAAGTACAATCAGAAGGCAACTAAATCATACATTAAAAAAAATGACTTCAACAAAAAACTCTGGGAAAACATGATACCAATTACCAGTAGTAACCAATCAACCATCTTTATCTTCTATATTGGGGGGCACATGTCCGTTTAGAACCATGGCAGTACAATGTATCAATTTAATCCTGTTATATATATTTTATGACTCCATAATGAAATGTAAAATAAGACTGAAAAAATTGAAAACATTTTGTAACAAACTGGAGTTGGTTTATTTTAGATTCAATATATATTTTAAAAAACAATCTCTATATATTTTAAAAAACTAGGGACTTCCCTGGTGGTCCAATGGTTAAGACTCCTTGCTCCCAATGCAGGGGGCCCAGGTTTGACCCCTGGTCAGGGAACTAGATCCCGCATGCCACAACTAAGAGATCCAGCATGCTGCAACTAAAAAGATCCCGCATGTTGCAACGAAGATCTCGCAAGTGGCAATGAATATCCCGCGCGCCGCAAATAAGACCTGGCGCAGCCAAATAAATATTCAAACAAACAAAAAAACAGGGGAAAAAACCCCCCTATATCCATTCCTAAAACAGTGCCTGAGACATAGGCACAAAATACATTCTTACTAAATAAATATGGCACTGAACTAAACAGGGGAAAGAAAGGAGAAAAAGAAAGGAAGTTAACTTTTGCTGAGCACATATAAGCACTAGAGCATTTGTTAAATGTTCCATATGGCTATAATCTGGTTTAATCCACAAAAATGTCCTTACGAGGCAGGCACTGTACTGATGAGGAAACTGCCATTAGGAAGGTTAGGAAACATGCGTATGGGTCACACAAAGTTAGTAAGTGACTGAATTGAAATTCAAACCTAGATATCTCTGAATTCAAAGCCCATGCATAAATATACTTAAACAAAACACCATCATACTATAAATTACTATTTTAAAATGCTGAAAAACAGGCATACGATTAATAGGCAACGCCATTATCCTAGTGAAAATCAGGATTTTTAAAGAGATACCATTTAATACATAAAAGATATTATACAGCATCATTAAATTACTTCTTCAGACAGAGACTCTTACTAAATATTACCTTTAAGATCCATAGGGATTATAGATTATATAACTACAGTATACTTATACCCTGCTGTGTCACTGGACTGGATTTTCCTTCACATCTTAAAATAGGAAGGCTGAAAATTATAACGGGAAGCGATAGGGGTTACTTTTCTAAGTCTTACTCATCCTCTCTGGCCTGCTTTTCAGTATCTGTTGGAATTTTTATTCCTTTACGTTGGGGGGGGGGAGGGGATTATTATAATTTTTAAGAGGTATTTAATAAAACATCTAATAAAATGTTCTTATATTGTGATCAAAGCTTTACTCCTCCCCCACCACTCAATGGTTTCTAAAAAGCAAAAGGCAGTTTTTCAGTTTTAAAAATAAGTATGGTGGGGGAATGATATAACAAAGTTTCCATATAGCAGCAAGCAATGCACTAGGACTTCCTATGCAGAGTTGTAACCATGAAGACTTTAAAATATTGGCCCTTCAAAATTGGAGCTTTAGAATTTAGATAAATTCTTTAGTTTGTGAACTGTTAAAAATAACTGATGTTCTGAATTTAATAGGGAAGTTTTAAAAATAATTATATAATTACTATGAGATTTTCTATGTTCCATGGCAATGCCTATCAAACTTTAGCATGCATCAGATTGACCTGGAGGGCTTGTTGTGACACAGATTGCAAGGCCCTATTCCCCAGAATTTCTGATACTATAGGTCTGCAGTGAGACCCAATAATATGTATTTCTAACAATTTCCCATGTGATGCTGTTGCTGCTAGTCTAGGAACCACACTTTGACAACCTGCGCTCTATGGGAAGCTAAGGTAAACCCAACAGACTTGTGTATTGGTAGAGCAGGCCTAGGATTTCTAGTCCAAGACAATAATTTGAATGTTTGCAACTAAGAGCAATATGATTTTTCTTCTTTCTATTTTCTCAGAGAAGCTAAATGATCGGTATTCTGTAATTATCTCTGTTTCTGTGTTTGTCCGCATTTGGAAAATATACTAAGAAACTTGAACACTATATTACTATGAAGTTGCAACTGTGATATATTTATGTTGCTGTAAGGTTTCTTCCTCCAGAAGAAACTGGAGGAATAACTCACTCAAACTTTTGATACGTACTCTAATGATAATAGTAACACAACAAGTTAAAGAAAAATGGAAAGTTCTGAGTCATACCAAGAACCCTGGCAAAGTAAAAAATTATCTTTTTGACAAGGCAGCATAATGTAAGACAGCAAAGAATATACTGTATTCCGCAAAAACCATCACTTGCTGAGGCACAGAGTACATGAAATAATTCAATACTATTTATTCTTGATCATAATATTATTTTACATTGAATTTAAGTAATAGTTGTTAAATTACTCAGTATGTTAGTTTAAATACATTTTGCTAGAAAGTCATTATGCATATGAAATATTCCTTTGTTTAAAGAAAGAAAATAAATCTTTGGTGAAATTGGTCCTGATTAATCTATTGGATACACAAAGGAAATCAGACTAACTACACTGAGGACACTAAGGAAGTTAAATTCAGGAGCCTTCAAAAATGTGGGTTCAATGGCATCATATACATGAGATTTATTGAAAATGAGCAGTCACAAGGTGGCATTTAAATGTCAATATTCTGAAGATTTTGATAGTACTTTCACTCAAAATATAGCTTGGTATAATAATATATAGTAACACGGTACATAAAATATGACTCTACTGGTATGAAGGAAAGGAAAAGCTGGTAACTCAGATTAGAACATAAGTGAGACTCAACTGAAGAGCTTTAATACTAGAGTAAGAAAAGAATTTGGTCAAATAGGAGTTAAAATCGTCCACATTCATGACTTTGAAAGGTTCCTACTCCTTCACATAAAGTATCTAAGTTGCTCTTGATGCCATCCTGTCTGGTATCAGTTGTCATGTGAAATGATATAAAAGGAGGCTCCAGTAGACAGATCGTAATCCTGTATCCTATGCTCACTAGAAGGAACCAAGACTGCTTAAAGATAACAGATGCTTTATTTGGGGGAAGGGGGGAAACAAGATGGATCTAGAAAATCTTTTTGTTCTTGGAATGCAATTTTCAAGTTCTCAGCAGCAATGCTGGGATGGGGAAAGGCTTGCTCAAGAGGAGGGCTCCCACATGTGAAGGGTTTAGGCAGTGATATGCGAGTATGGAACACAACAGGTAGAGCCAGTTATAAACTTCTTGAATCTCTAAGAGATCCTTAAGTCCAGAAGGATCCTAAAAAGCAAAGATAACATAAAGGGTGCTGTGAAGAAATCTATACCTATTATGAAAAACTGTCTTTCTTTTGTGACAAAAGGAGAGGATAATCAAGATACAGATTCTATAGAAAGTAAGTCTTTAAGCTGTGTTTGTCATTATGTTATGTTGGAAAATAAAGAAGTGTTTACAAAATTGCAAGTACTATGATAAGACAACAAAATTAATAAACTTATGCTGGTCGCTGTTGATCTGACCTCAAGAATATTGTTTCTATTGTTACTAAACAGTGTCTTCATAAGCAAGATAACAACTGAACCAGTAATAATTAGGCTTCTAAAAGCAAATACGAGAAACAAATATCCAATGAGAAATAAAGACCTGCTTATGGTATAACAATTTTGGGTAGAAAGCCCCAATCCTCATAATAGAAGTGGGGACCAAAAAACACAAGAAGATTAAGCTGTGGACACAGGTTGGGGTTTCTGCACAAGCTGGCATCCTTACTACACCTATAGGATGACATACTAAGGCTTTTTTTTTACCTTTTGAGTGTAACTTTGGCAGCGGCCCAGCTGAGCCAAGGCACAGTCCAAAAGGACTTGTTAACATCACATTTAATTCTAGCCATATACATATCCATGATATGTCCAGATCATGAGCATATCATATCCTGGAACAAAGTAACTGGTGGCATAACTTTCTTCTTTGCCTACTGCACCTTTCCTCTTTTTTTAAGAGATTGGTGTTGAGAGTGCTCAATTTGGTTGACCTCTGTGGCATGGGGTTAGAATAACTGGGGTCAACCACTTACTAAACTCAGAGACCCTCTGGGAAAAGAAGAGCAACCTCAATTACCTGATTAGCTGTAGAGCAGTGCTTCTCAAAACTGTAATGTTCTCATAAGCACCAGGGGGTCTTATTAAGATGCAGACTCTAATTCTGAGATGGAGCCTGAAATTCTGCATTTCTCATAAAATCCTAAGTCAGGGGTCCCCAACCCCCAGGCTACGGACTGGTACTGGTCCGGTACTGGTCCGTGGCCTGTTAGGAACCAGGCTGCACAGCAGGAGGCGAGTAGCGAGCAAACAAAGCTTCATCTGCCGCTCCCCATGGTTCCCCATGGCTCACATTACCACCTAAACCATCGCTCGCATTACCATCTGAACCATCCCCACCCCACCCCCACCCCCCGTCCGTGGAAAAACTGTCTTCCATGAAACCGGTTCCTGGTGCCAAAAAGGTTGGGGACCGCGGTCCTAAGTGATGCCACACTGCTGGTCCATAAACCACACTCCGAATAACAAAACTTTATAGACCCATAGATCACACTTGAAAATTTCAGAAGAAGATGCTATGTAATAATAGTACCCTAGGAAAAGCAAGTCATAACAAAAAGAGTAATTATGACTTTGAATAGTATCTGTCAACCAAGAAAACAGAAAAACTTGTGTTACTGAAACCAAATAACAACCAAGAATTTTTCAATCCACATATGCAAGAGGCTCTGCAGACCTCAAGTAGGACATATATAAAGAAAGCCACATCAGGGACTTCCCTGGTGGTCCAGTGGTTAAGAATCCGCCTTCCGATACAGGGGATGCAGGTTCGATTTCTGGTTGGGGAACTAAGATCCCACATGCTGCGGGGCGACTAAGCCCGCGCACCGCAACTACTGAGCCTGCACGCTCTAGAGCCCACGTGCCACAACTAGAGAGAAGCCCCCGTGCCACAATGAAGAGCCTGTGCTCGGCAACGAAAGATCCCACGTGCTGCGACTAAAGACCCAACGCAGCCAAATAAATATTAAAAAAAAAAAGAAAGCCACATCATAATCAAGCTGCAGAAAATCAAAGACAAAGGGAAAACAATCTTAAAAGCAGAGAAGAAACATCTTCTTACTCCCAAAGTAACATTGCCCCTACCCTACTCAACCCCACCCCTTCGAATCCATGGAAGCAGCTCAGCCCACTTCATATACACAATGGTTTTGTACATGCTATAAAAGGAATCCCTCGTCATCTATAGCATTGCTTCAAGAAATTCCTTAAGTCTCTGTCTTCTAATATTCTTCCTTTTCAAGAGGTCACAGCTCTCTACCCTTGGGTTCCATACTTCAGACAGTCTCTCATTTCCCATATTGCCTCAAAGTAGGGCCTAGAGTGCTTTCGGATATTTAACATTAAATTCCCTTTCTCCAGGACTTCCCTGGTGGCTCAGTGGTTAAGAATCCGCCTGCCAATGCAGGGGACATGGGTTGGAGCCCTGGTCCGGGAAGAACCCACATGCCGCGGAGCAACTAAACCTGTGCGCCACAACTACTGAGCCTGTGCTCTAGAGCCCGCGAGCCGCAACTACTGAAGCCCGCATGCCTAGAGCCCGTGCTCCGCAACAAGAGAAGCCCACGCAATGAGAAGACCGCTCGCCGCAACTAGAGAAAGCCTGCGTGCAGCAATGAAGACCCAACACAGCCAAAAATTAAAAAAAAAAAAAAACCCTTTCTCCTACTGAAAGATCATGAAGAGGCTAATCACTGTCTGAATCACAGCAGTCTTCAAGGGAGGAATGTGAGCCTACTAGCCAGGGGCTACATCAAATGATCCACTGGAGTGTGGAAGAAAAACATTAGAACTTTTGTTTCTATTTATGTTTATTTAAGTTCTCCTTTAAATTTTATGTTTCATGTCTATTTTATAATACATAATTTTAGTACATTAGTATATGCACATAATATATAAATAAACATACATTTGTTGTCAAAAATTTCTTACTATAGGGCAAAAATGACAATAGAATACTGTCCCTAGGTACTGGGATTTGGGACACAGCAGACACTTGAAAGGACAGGAGGTAGGCAACACTGTTCATCTTTCTTCTCAAATTAATGCAGACTTCAGATCTTAAAAAGACACTGAGGGTACTCTCAGAATTAAAAAAAAAAAAAAAAAAAAGGAAAACTGAAGGTACCCCTTGAAAAGAGTCAATTAATAATCTTTTCCTCCTCTCCCAACTGAACCAAGCAACAGAACGTTTAGTTGTAGAAAAGTTACACTAATTACAATCAGTAAACTGCCTATCGTCACATCATATATATTGCTTACCGTGCATTATGATAATTATACACTCCACTAAAGGCCTGACTGGTTACCTGATTTTAGTATTAAATACAACTTGTAGTTAGACGCATGCCATTTTTTTAGGCTGCCCAGGATCTAAACACTATTCCTTTTCTGAAACAGAGTTCTTACCTCAACAGAAGCTGAAAAATGCCACACAGTATGCTTGCTTTCCCAGACTCTCTTGCAGCTAGGGGCATAGGCACATGATCTACGTTCCCCCAAGCAGACACATCCTCCCCTAACCTTGAACTGAAAGCAGAATGGAAACAATACATCCCAATTTTCACAGGTAGTGGTGGCAAACGCTCCAGTGCTGGTATAGAGTTATCCATTATCATTCACTGGTGCTAGTGGTGCAAGTTGAGGTATCTGTCCCCAGGTGGCAATGCTTGTGGTGTCTTCACAGGATAAGTTCTGGCACATGATTTTGGGCATTATTCCTGGTTACTTATCCTTCCAGCCTGGTTCTCCAGTCCTCCCAGAGATTTTGTGGGCTACTCATAACCACAGCTGGTTTCTGCTGCTCGTAACTAAGACCCTGACTAACCATACATGCTCAATTTTCGTAGTTTATTTTTTCATGTAAATTGGTTATCTATTTGTAACAACAGTTCTTCAGTGACACTACCTTTAAAACAAATAAACCAACCTTTCAAGTGTTTATTCTATATCAAAGTGCCCAGTTTTGCAAAACAAAGTCTGTATTTTATACTTAAAATTTTTTTTTCAATTGAATAAAATCTTTGGCTTACCTAATCAAGATATCTTTAGGAAGTGAAAAATTACTATTTTCCTAAATGAATTTTAGAGTAAAGTAGCAGAGTCTATAGAAGAATTTCTTAAGTGGTAGTTCTTAGGCCAACTGCACCTAGAACTAACAGATTGCTTGTTAAAAATGCAGCTTAATGGACCCCACCCCAGATCTCCTGGATCAGACTCTCTAGGGTCTGGACTCAGGAATGTACATTTTTTTAAAAGTGCAATGGGGGATTTTATGCACACTAAAGTTTGAGAACCAATAGGCTATGGTCTGTCACTTGATAATAGATGACCAGAAATCACAATGTTATTGATCTAGAAAAAGGATCACATATTTACCAGGCTAAGAGTCTCCTTGGATATCTGACCCTTACAAAAACTTGTAATTATCAAAGTTATAAATACTGAATATACATGGAAAGCCTACTTCACTGTAAGGAGTTTAAAATTTGTTTTACTTCTTTTATTAGCAAATCAAGGTCCTATTTTGAAAATTTTCAAACACCTAAAGATTCTCAATTGCTACTGGTTATATTTTGGGGTACTGACTCTTAGCACATGTATCAATAACATCATCACTCTTATCCTCTATGACACCAATTAAAGAGGATCTGAATACCTGACTTTTGACATAAAAGGGAAGTATATTCACTGGTATTATGCTTGAGAATGTTTTGATTGAATCCTACTATATCATTGAAGCCCCAAGGGTCCTCATTAAACCCAGTCACACAGAAGTCAGTTGTCACTATTTCCAAAGCTAAGAAAGAGAATAGGCTCTTCATTTCCTGTTTTTGCCCTCTCATTCACTCACCCTCCCATCCATCCATCCACCCATCCAAACAATAAACACTCAAAGGATATTTGGTATTGTACTAAGTGATGTACAATAAAAAGAAAGTGAGACAGAACCCTCTATGGTGGGCAGAATCCTAAATTGGCCCCCAAGATCTCCCACCCTAATCCCTGGGACTGTGAATATGAAATATACACTGATTACATTCCTTATGTGGCAGAAGGAATTTTGCAGATATAATTAAGTAATTACTAATCAACTGACTCTGAATTAAACAAAAGAGGATAATCTGGCTAGACCCAATCTCATCACATGAGCCCTCTGGCTGATAGCAGAAGTCAGAGATTCCAAGCAGGACACACCATTGTTGGCTTGAAGGTGGAGGCGGCCATCTTGTAGGAATGTGGATAGCTTCCAGAACCTCAGAGCAGCCCAAAAACAACAACCAGCAAGGAAATGGGGACCTCAATTTTATAACTGCAAGGAACTGAATTCTCCCAATATCTGAATGATCCGGGAAATTCTTCCCCTAAGACTCCAGATAAGAGTTCAGCCTGGGGGCTTCCCTGGTGGCGCAGTGGTTGAGAATCTGCCTGCTAATGCAGGGGACACAGGTTCGAGCCCTGGTCTGGGAAGATCCCACATGCCACGGAGCAACTAGGCCCGTGAGCCACAGCTACTGAGCCTGCGCGTCCGGAGCCTGTGCTCCGCAACAAGAGAGGCCGCGATAATGAGAGGCCCGCGCATCGCGATGAAGAGTGGCCCCCACTCGCCGCAACTAGAGAAAGCCCTCTCACAGAAACGAAGACCCAACACAGCCAAAAATAAATAAATAAATTAATTAATTAAAAAAAAAAAAACAGTAAAAAAAAAAATAAAGGGCTAACTGGCAAAAAATTAAAAAAAATTAAAAAAAAAAAAAAAAGAGTTCAGCCTGGCCAACACATTGATTTTGGTCTTGTAAGACCATGAGTGGATAACTCAGCTGAGTCCAGTCTTCTGACTTATAGAGATGTAAGGTAATAAATGAATGTTGTTTTAAGCTGCGAAGTCTATAATGATTTTTTTATGCAGCAAGAGAAAACTAATATACCTTCTTTAAGAAGCTCCCAATCTAGTATGAAAAAAGACAATACTGTTCATTGTGACAGTAAAAAATATTGCTCATTGTGAAGCAAGAAAAGTGCCTGACTGGGGAAGGGGGATGGTAAAGAGATAGAGGAGATGGAAAAAGAGAAGGTAAAAAAGAAGAGGTGCTATGAGTAATACACGAGTTAAGAATGAATAAGTAAGCCTAAACAAAGAAGTACATGAAAAAAGTAAATAAACCATAAATACACAATTTTTAAAATAAGTATACAGTGAACAACCATATAGGTGATGAACGTAGGTTAAAGAAGAGAATATTTTCGGGCTTCCCTGGTGGCACAGTGGTTAAGAATCTGCCTGCCAATGCAGGGGACACAGGTTCAAGCCCTGGTGGCGGAAGATCCCACATGCCGCGGAGCAACTAAGCCCGTGCGCCACAACTACTGAGCCTGCGCTCTAGGGAGCCCACGAGCCACAACTACTGAGCCCACGTGCCACAACTACTGAGCCCACGTGCCACAACTACTGAGCCCACGTGCCACAACTACTGAAGCCCACGCACCTAGAACCCGTGCTCCGCAACAAGAGAAGCCATCGCAAATGAGAAGCCCGTGCACCACAACAAAGAGTAGCCCCCGCTCGCTGCAACTAGAGAAAAGCCCTCATGCAGCAACAAAAACCCAATGCAGCCAAAAATAAAATAAATTTATAATAAAAAAAAGCAGCAAGTAAATGGCATAGAAAAAATAATGTTATAAAAAAAAAAAGAATATTTTCAGTACTTCAGAAATACACCCACCTTTAACCCACTGCCTCCTTCCCTCTAACGTTTTCCCTTTCACCTACAAGTAACCATTATCCTAACTTTTATGGTAATCATTTCCTTGCTCTTTTAAATAGTTTTAGCATTTTAGCACTTATGAATGATTATGCTTGTTTTTGAACTTTATTTAAATATATTTGTGCTGCATATATAGTGTCATATACTCCACTTGCTCAACATGTTTCCAAGGTTCATCTATGTAATTACATGCAGTTGTAGCTTATTCATTTTCACTGCTGTGAAATCACATAAATATACCATAACTGATTTACCCATTCTATTGATGATCATTTGGGTTGTTTCTATTTTGTCAAATACGAACAATGTTATGAACATTCTTATACATATGTCCTGGTGTACTTCTACAAGTTTCTCTGGGGTATGTACCTCAGAGCCTGGAATTTCTGGCTTACAAAGTATGTGTATTTTCAACTTTACTAAGTATGTTTCAACTCCCACTGGCACTGTATGAGTGCCCCCAATTCTCTATAGTCGGCCCTCAGTAACTGTGGGTTCTGCATCTGCAGATTCAACCAACCTTGGATTGAAAATATTTGGGGAAAAAATTCCAGAAAGTTCCAAAAAGCAAAACTTGCATCTGCTATGCACCAGCGACTATTTACACAGCATTTACATTGTATTAAATCTTATAAGTAACCCAGAGATGAATTAAAGTATATGGGAGAATGTGCATAGGTTATATACAAATACTATGCCCTCTTTATATAAGAGACTTGAGCATCCGCAGATTTTGGTATCTGTGGAGGGTCCTGGAACCATTCCCCTGAGGCTACTGAGGGACAGCTCTACTTTCTTTCTAGTACTTGGTACTGTCAATCTGTGAGAAGTACCTCAGTTTGGTTTTATTTTCCATTCCCTTGATTACTAATGAGATTGAGCAGGTTTTCACATATTTATCGGTCATTTGGAATTCCTCTTTAGTGAAGTACCAGTTGAAGTGTTTTCTCAGTTTTCTATTGTATTATCTTCTTGTTTGTAGAAACTCTATACATATTCTGGATAGCACCTGTTTGTTGTATTTATTGGAAATCTCTTACTCTGTGGCTTATCTTTTCACTCTCTATGATTGTAGGTCATTTTTAAAAACCCGTTTTTAATGAAAAAAATCAATTACCTAGTGTTTGTAAGAAATATGTTTAACCAGTTAAAATCCTTCGTTTAACATTTCCTTCAAATAATAAAAATCTACAAATTTAGGGGAGCAAGGGAGAAAGTTGAAAGTAAGGAAATGCCTTAAATTTTTAGGACTAGTTTATGATTCTAAAATTAGTAGCATTGCATTTGATATTGCTGGCTACTTTAGGAACTCAAAATAATGTTCCTTTTGTGAATTACCATATTAACCATATATTTTCTTCCGAGCTTCAGTGGAATAACTGCTTCATAAATGAACTTAAAAGTCATATTTCACGTTATAATATGCGATAATGTTAACCATCTAGCACCCAGATACAGCCACGGTAAAAGGAAATGAACCCTAGGAAACAAATCCTTGGCCCCAACACTGCTGCCATTCTTCTAGTCTCAACATTGATTTTGTGATGATCTATGACACATCTTCTCACCCCTCCTAAAGGCACCATCCTACTATTTACCCTTCCTATTTAAAAAACAATGCCAGTACAGTTGAGTCCAGATTTTTCCCCGAAAGATCAATTTAAATCTTATTTCAGACAGCCATGATCTTCCCCATGGTCTCTGATTCTCTTTATAAAACATGTGTCTGTTGCAGGAGGGGAGGGGAGTGGGGGTGGGGAACGACACAAGTAATCTTTTTAAGTCTTTTCTATTGTGTCAGTACAATATAAGAATTGTGCTGTTCCTCAAGCAGAAGAGAAAGGAAGAAGCATGTGGATGAGACTATATTAGAGCTATAGGATTTCTCATTCCAAACAGGAGGTAAAGCTGTAAGAGGGGAGTTATAAATGTTGTTTCCTGAGATGTGTTCTTAGCATCCCACATTGCAATTCAATATGCGTATTTCCACAGAAACCTTGTTATAAAGAGTAGTAGTATATACAATATTATATCCATACTTGTGAAACTAGCATACTGGGGGTGGGGGGGGGAGAGGTGGATTATAGAAAACAACAGAATAAACATTATAGAAACTTATTTGGTTTGGTCTTCCTTAATGGTGGGTAATTTGAAGCCACAGATTTGTATTAAAACAAGCATGAACATATAATATAGGGTAGAATTCTTAATAAAATTCCAAGCCTTCAAATTTCAAGTTCCCTATTAAGGCAACTTCAAGTTCTATACCCCAGATCTTCTCTGAGGTTAGAGGTACTTCAATAAAAATTTGTGTCATTAACACACACACACTTTATAGAGAGAGAGAGACATGTGGGAGATCACGGTTTTTAGGTATAAAGAGGTATGAAATGTGAGTTAAGCTGACTTTCATGTTTAGAAAAAAAATTACTTTTTTGTGGGTGGCCTATAAACCTAGTTAAACTATATACAATATGCAACACTGTTTCTATGAGTAACTGCTTTTGTAATTTTGTTTGTAAATTATGTTTACTTAACATTATAAAAGTTGCATATAATTTGTTAGAACAATTCCACTTCTAGGAATTTACCCAATAAGAGATAATAATGAGAGATGTAAGCAAAGAGTTATATATATAAAGTGTTCATAGTATTATTTATAACAATAAAAAATTAGAAATAGTCTAAATGCCCAATAAAAGGGATCTGGTTAAGTACAAAGATACAATTAAATACTTTGCAACCATTACAATTCTATTATAAGAAAATGTTAATAGATATGACACAATATTTCTAATATACTATGAAGTGGAAATAAGCAAACTACAAAAAGCTGATACCATGTTTTTCAATATATACATACATGCATTAAAAAAAAAACTTGGAAGAATATGTCAAAATGTTCACAGTGGTTTATCTATGCAGTAGTATTATTCCTTTTTTCCTTCCTCTACCTTGTGTATTTTGTTTTTCTAAATTTTCTATAATAAATATGTGTTACTCTTACAAAGGAATTCAAATTAAATATACAGGAGTTTAAATACATGCACAAAGAGCTTCTGATTCTTTGTCATCAGCTGGTTCTATGACAAAAGGACATAGAAAAAAATAGAATAAATAAATATTTTCCCCTTGTATTTATATACTACTTTCTTATTGCAGTAAAAATTACACTCCTCAAGATGCACTGAATACAGAACAAGGAGATATTATCTCTCATCTATCAGACGGACACAGATCAAAAAGAATAAAATCAGTGGGTGCAAAGTGAAGACAACTCATGTACTACTGGTATAAATCTAAGCTGAACAACCCTTTTGGAAGCACAATTTTACAATCTGTATTTTAAAAAAACCTAAAACTGCCTATCTTTTAACCAATCAGTTATATTTCTAGGAATTTATCCTAAGGAAATAATTAAACAAGTCTGCAAAGACATACGCACGAAGTTACTCTCAGCAATATCATTTGTAATGGTGAGAGTCGAAACAATCCCGAAGTGTGTCAAGAGGGTAAATTAAAAGACAGTATATCTATAGTGGACTACTATTAAAAATTATGCTACAGATCTATATTTTCTGATATTGTATCTCATGTAGTGAAAAAAAATTAGATGATAAAACAGCCTTTGTATGATCCCATTTTTAGAATTTTTTTTAAAAGTGAGAATGTATATTTCATGAAGAAAATGTTTGAAGATTTCAAACCAGGCTTCATTACCAGTTATCTCTGGTAAGTGGAATTACAAATGATCTTTAGTGTCTTCTTTATAACTTTTTGTACTACAATGAGCATGTACAACTCAATATCGGAAGGAATGATTTTTAAGTATACTAAATTGAAAGTCTGATTAATCAAATAAAATTAGCTTCGGTGTTTTCTACTCTTTTCTTATTACTAAGGTTCTTAGAAGCTTCCCGATTTGAACACATAATACTCAGTGGATGATAAATGTGTCAAATATATAGTTAATGCCCCTATTAACAAAGATGACATGCGTAAACAGTTTTTATTAACAAGATATTATTTCTAAAAGAAAAAATTATATATCCCCTCCCAGCCCTGAGATGCTAGCAAAGATCTTGTAATTATGATTGAGCCCCCATTTGCCGCTACCTCCTCCCTTTGCCTCTGGCCTTCTCAACCATATTTAGGTGTTTTCATTTCTAGTGACCATGGTGGCTTATTGTATTCACGGATATAGAAAGACATTGCCAAAAGAAGTATGACTTATAAAATAAACAATGCAGAAGAAAATTTCAATTCTATTCAAGACAGTATGCCCCAACATCACTGTCCAATATAACTTTCTGTGATGATGAAAAAATTCTATTATTTGTGCTGTCCAACATAACAGACAATAGGTCTGTCTAATGTGCTGTCCAATATGACACATGTGGCTACTAAGCACCTGAAATGTGGCTAGTACAACTAAGGAACCAAATTTTTGCTTTTTAATTTTAAAAAATTTATTTATTTTATTTATTTATTTTTGGCTACGTTGGGTCTTCATTGCTCTGCATGGGCTTTCTCTAGTTGCGGTGAGCCGGGGCTACTCTTCGCTGCGGTGCGCGGGCTTCTCATTGCGGTGACTTCTCTTGTTGCAGAGCGTGGGCTCTAGGCGCGTGGGCTTCAGTGGTTGTAGCACGCAGGCTCAGTAGTTGTGGCTCGCGGGCTCTCGAGTGCAGGCTCAGTAGTTGTGGCGCACAGGGTTAGTTGCCCTGCGGCATGTGGAATCTTCCCGGACCAGGGCCCGAACCCGTGTCTCCTGCATTGGCAGCCGGAGTCTTAACCACTGCGCCACCAGGGAAGCCCAGGAACCAAATTTTTAAATTTTAACTTATTTTAATTTTAATAACCACTTATGGCTAGTAGCTACCATATTGGACAGCACTGTTCTAGAAAAATTCACAGTACATATACTGTGGTTGATACAAAATATACATAAATAAGGATCCAAGAAAAATATGATTTCCACTTAAGACCTGGCATTCCAGTGCATATTTCCAAGACTAACAAAACCATAATTTTGTGGGTTACAGATTGCTTTTTTGAAAAATTAAATGGTCTTCAGGCACTCCTCATTCTTCTTTACATGGGAAATAAGTACCCAGTTCTTTTTTTCCCCCGCCCCCACCCCCACCCCCACCCCCTTGCAATTCTTGAAAGCCTTAACGCTCACGGCTTCAATAAGACTGTGTTACCTTGGCTCACCCACTACATCTCAATTTGTTTCCTTTTTTTGTGTAATCTTAGTCTTCCCCATCTGCCATCAACCACAGGCTTTTTCCCAAAGCTGAATCCTTGGTTTCTTGTTTTCGATCTTCCATTCAGAAAAGATTTCTTACACCTTCGACTATGACCCTATTTGCCTTCTGTAAAACAGCACCACTTCACCACATAATCTTAAACAAAGTCTTAATCTTTGAGACTGCTTCTCATCTGTAAAATAACTTAAGATGGTTACTACGGTTCCTTTGGCTTTAGGATTCTCCTAATTCTAGTACAGGCCTGGTTACAAAACTTTGTTTCTGGTTTTTTCTCAGGCTGATTCCTCTTCTTGCCTTTTTAAATGCTGGTGTACCCCATGGTTGTCAGTGACCCTCTTCTCCAAGAATCACATAAACTCCTCATTATGACTGTCTCAAATTTATGCTATAGTTCTAACTTCACTCTTAAAAGTTCCAGATATACATTTCTATTTGCTGCTAAAGATTAACTAGATGTGCTACCAGACACTTAAAGGTATCAGGCAAACTAAAGAAATTGTGTAGCAAACTTCTTTGTCAGTGGCTTAGTTATCAAAAACAGAAGTTTCAGGATCAGATGTATCTGAATTTGAATCCCAGTTCTGTCATTTATTAGCTGTGTAACCTTGATCAGATTAATCTCAAGTCTCCATTTTTTCATGTGTAAAATGGGGTTAAAACTAGTACTTACAACTCATGGTTGTTGTATGTGCATTTTATATATACAGCTTAGTACAATACCTGGAACATGCTAACAGCTCAATAAATGTTCGCTACTATTATTATCAGTAGCATTACCACCTTCCTAGTCCTACAGGTTTAATAGCTCAGTCAACTTGATGCATTCTGTCTCTTTAAAAAAAAATAAATTCGGTCAGCATTTGTACACTTTTATTTTCCAATGTGATCTCTGACTGTTTTTCATTCCTGGATTGCTATTGCAGCCGGCCAAACAAATTACTAGATTTTTAATGCTTACAGGTTAGAGTCTCTTCTTGTTTTTGTTTCCAATATATTACATAGCATAATGCCTTATGCATAAAGTTTTGCTATTATTAGACAATTCAAATAATCTTTACATCTATTTATTCTATTTCATTAGATCCCTTAAGTTCTTTGAGGACAGGGAGTGTCTTGGTCCTCTTTGTATATCTACACCTGAAAATCCCTTAGTCAATAAATGTTTGTTGAATGAATGACTGTTGACTACTCTCCCTCTCTCCAAACCTATCATCAATCTAGCTGCCTCAAATGCAAAAGGTAGCTCTCATATGCTCTAATCCAACCATTTATTCTGACCAAGCTGACCTCCCCACAACTTCATCAAGAGCAGTCTCACTGTATTAGTCAGGACTCCTATTTTGTTTCAAAAAGTCTACTCAGAATAAGCAATAAAGGGAATTTATTAGCTTGCATAATTTGAAAGTCCAAGGATACCACTAACTTAAGGCCTGGCTATTGATCCAAAAGTTCAAAGGTTACCAACAGAACTTGGCCTCACTCTTTCCATCTTTTGGCTCTGCTTTCAATTTATTGGCAAGCTCCAGGTTCACATTCTATTCTCTCAGCAACCCCAGGGTTCAAACCATGCCTCTTTCTCAATAGTTCCAATAAAAAATTAACACTCTCGTGTGCTGACAGGAAAATGTGCCTATCTCTGAACCATCACTGTTGCCAGAGGGATGGACTACATTGACTGGCTAACCCTGAATTATGTGCACACCCTCGTGTCGGGGTGGGATCCATTCCACTGCCTGGAATGGCCTTCCTTCTCATTTCTGCCTCCCCAAATCCAAGCTACAACCTTTCTGCCCCCAAAAGTCTTTCATGATTTCTTTTAAGATTTTCCTTGTTCACTGGATCAAGTAACTCATTCCCAAATAAATATTTCCCTTTTTCTAAAGATCTACCTTTTAAAACAAACAGGAGGGAAAAACCTCAAGAAAATGCTGCATGATGAATTCTAATCATGTCAAGTTATAAATGAAATGGGTAATATGTGCTGTTTCTTAAAATGTAAGGACAGGGGTTTCCCTGGTGGCGCAGTGGTTGAGAATCTGCCTGCTAATGCAGGGGACACGGGTTCGAGCCTTGGTCTGGGAAGATCCCACATGCCGCAGAGCAGCTGGGCCCGTGAGCCATAATTACTGAGCCTGCGTGTCTGGAGCCTGTGCTCCGCAACAAGAGAGGCCGCGATAATGAGGCCCGCGCACCGCGATGAAGAGTGGCCCCCGCTTGCCACAACTAGAGAAAGCCCTCGCACAGAAACGAAGACCCAACACAGCCATAAATAAATAAATAAAATTAATTAATTAAAAAAAAAAATCTTAAAAAAAAAAAAATGTTAAGGACAGCAGCTCTACCAGATACATTCTATACATTAGGAAAGAACAGACTGTGTGGCAAGTTTAATATAACATTCAAATAATTTTTTTGGCTTTAAATTTTCTATAGGGCCCAAACAAAACATTTTAGCCAACAAAAGTTGGGTCTGAATTCAAAGTACCCTGTGTAACAGGTAGTGTATGGTTTTGGAGTTACCTCAAACAGGATTTGAGTTAGGCTCAAATCCTGGCTAACACCACCTTCCTTGGCCTTTAGCTACAGGTCTTTGAGCAAATTATCTTTCTCTCCAAACCTTGGTTTCACTATCTGTAAAAACAGGAATGGTAATATCTATCTGTACGTAAAGAGGCTGTGTGGCATAGTGGAGAGAAAAGAGTAAGATGGAACCGGGCTGAAATTCTACCACTAATATTATTTATATGATTCTCTCTGAGTGACTCATCTGTAAATTCTGAGTGATTCCTCATTTGTGAATGAGGGATAATAATATTTAATCCATTGGTTGTTAAGCATTTAACAAGGCAATGTATTTTAAACACCTACCAATGAATAGTAAACAGTGAAAACTCTATCAATGATGTTATCCATATCAAATCACCTGTTTAAAATAATTCAGAGAATATTTCAGTATTTTTGTACTCACCAAGGTCCGCCAAAAATTTCTTACACTTAATAAGTGATATTTCTAACATGTTAGAAATGAATCTAGTCTAATAGGTTATAAAGTACCTTGTAATCTTTTTCTTCCCCTCTACACTTTTTCTGGCCAGATAAAATGTCGACCAACAAAAAATTTGGTTTATAAAGAAACTATTAAAGTAATTAAAATAAGTGTGGATAATAACAAATTAAAAATTCAGGGCATAGTAAGGGAAAAATTCATTGGGATTACTTATTATTCTTCATAAATGCCTTTGGGTTTTGTTAGTTAAAAAAGTATTTCTTAAAGGCAAAACACACTGGTCCTAGAACTATTTAAAAGCAGGTAAGACAGTGAGCTAGATAAACTCCTGTAATCAATGTATTCTTTAACTCCACGCTTAATGTACTAATACTGAAATGACTCATGCCCATATGAAATCACTATGCTATCCGTCTCCTGAACAGTCATATGCCATATAGCCATCTCCTGAACAGAATCGCGAAATCTGGGGTATGAATGACAATTTTAGATGCTGTCTCTCAGAATACATGCAAAAGGCAAGTGGTTGCTCATATTTACATCAGCAAGAAAATTTAATCTTAATGTCGTTCACTAAAAAATACAAACTATATTCAGTACAACTGTTTCCAAAAAGAGATTAAACAAATAGGTATTTGATTCCTTCCATTTTACACTAGAGCAAAAGTTTCTTTGGAAAGAATAGTTTCTTGAAGTAGTGTTAACAGTTTTGCTTATCTTTCTAAAATGAGTGAATCATATGTAATACTTAGCAATCTTTAATGAGTGCACAAACATAGGAGAAGTTAACACCTTAGGAAAGGTATATGAAAATAATTACATCATACCACACTATATATAAGGGGATTGACTCTGTTTTTAATCTACTCCCTGAGAAAGCTATGTTTTAAACACAAGAGAAACATATTATGTTGAACACCTCAGTCACCAGACATTGTTCTCTACAACTAAGAAAACCAAATAATACCTAATTTATTTTCTTTTCTGTGTTAAAAAAATATGGATAAGGCAAACTGATGTTTGTTTTTAAAAAGCATTAAGTACAGATATGGTAGGCAACCTATGCATCTTTTCTAAACAGTTTTCTTCCTTCAGCTTTCTTTGAGGGGGCCTGAGAAAAGAGGAAAGGAGTGAGAGTCCGAAGGTGGGCTCTCGTTATTTTTTGCAAGTACATTTGGTAAGTCACGTAGACGAAGGGGAGAAAGAAAAGTTAAAGCGTTCGGGTTCACACTAAAAACAACAACTCTTGAAAAACACGCCTGTGCGGGAGTCATGCTTTCCTGACAATGCAGCGACCAATGCGACTCCGATTAACAGCGCGCTACAAACCTAAATCTTAGTAAAGTCAATCTGGCATCCCCAATACGAAAGGGCCTGCAAAACCCGGGGCGGAGCAAAGGTCTACCTCAGCAGCGGCACAAGTTAATTTTCTAAGAGAGTAAAACACTCCCCATCAGTCCCCTATGGCCCTCTTTCTCAAGAGATGCTGCTGTTCGCCTCGCCCCAGGCTCGGGGTCTGGCCCGCAGGCCCCAGGGCTGGGTGGGTTGGGGCAGTCGGCTTCTCCCCGGTACCCGGGTCCAGACCAGGAGTAATGGGACCCGTTAACGTAAAGACCCGCGATTCTCCGCATCGGCTGCGGCGGCCTCTGACCGCGCCCCCGGCCTCCTGTTGGCAGGGATACCCCCCACCCCACTCACCCGCCCGGGTGGTGTCCGTCAGGTCGTGGTTGGCCGCTCCCCGGGGAAACTCCCTCAGTTTCCGGCCGCTCAGGCTCAGCACCCCGGTTACCGCCGCCTCCTCCAGCGCTCGGTCGAGGGAGCGACTCCATGAGCCCGGGCCAGGAGCAGGGCCTGCCCCGGAGTTCGGGCCGCAGTTAACAACGGAGAGGTTACCTCCCGACGCTACTGGGCCAGAGTACTCTGCAGCCGTGGCCACAGCGACCAAGCCCGCGGCCGCCATTTCCCAGCCGACAACTCTCCGGCCCGCGGGCTCAGCGCATGCGCGGCCAGATGATGGGTGGGCGGGGAAAGGGGCTTACAGACCCCGGACGGGTCCCTTGATGGGCAGGGCTGCGGTGCCGCCCCGCACATCCAGGCGCTGGCCTCCGCCCACGTGAGGTTTCCAAGGGAAATTAAAACGGAACTCGCAAATCTGGAGCAGCTCCCTACTCTAGGCTCCCAGCAGCCTTTCTAACATGCCTCCACAAAAAAATCTTCCAGACAACGCTTCTCACCAGAATTTCTCTACCTTCCTTCCTCAGCACTGGAGGATTAGAGTAAATATTAAGGCTTAACACCGTTGCTGCCAGAAACTTTGGCAGTGAGAGGAGAAACGTTCGACTTCTGTCATTCTATAAGCCAAATGATCCTAATGGAGACTTGTGGATTTATTAACTATTATTGCCTGAGGGAAAAAGAAGTGTTAACCTGGCCCCAAACTTCATAATTCTCATTGAAAGTGTTGTATAAACCTTCTTCCTTGTACAAAATAGCTTCTTAAGGAAAATAAACACCTTAGATAGTACCTGTTCTTTAGGCAAAATTTTATTGTTGAACAAAGCTGGGTGAACGGCATTGAAGTCTAAAATTTTAGTTTGGAACCAAAATTGAGGAAGAGAAAATGATCTGACCATAATCTACATGTGGGAAATTTAGAACTGAAGAAATAGTTAAAAAAAAAAAAAATCATTCAGTTACTGAAAAAGTAGAAAATACCACTCAATTTGATTAAAAATTTTTTTTTAATTTTTTGCCGATGCCACGTGGCTTGCAGGATTTTAGCTCCTTGATCAGGGATTGAACCCGCACCCTCCGCAGTGAAAGAGCAGAGTCCTAACCACTGGACCACCAGGGAATTCCCACCACTTCATTTTAAACCAATTAGACCTCACATATACTGCAACCAGTCTTGAGCATATTGTTTCTTTCACACATTTAAGCCATTCCTGCTAAATGATGTAAATTTCCCCTACAATCAATCAACTAGTATTTTCTGTGGGAAACAGACAGTTTTTCCTAGATTATTATGTAATTATGAAATCCAGACAAATAAGCCAATTAGAGATTAAAACCACAAAAAGGGCTAAATTGAAGTGGTGGGGATTAGCCATCAGAATTCAGAGAAAAGGAATCTTGTACGTCAAATGAGGTTTTGAAACAAATCTGAAGGAAGGCTGGTAGGTGAGAGCAATACTCTAAATTGAAAGGAGTATCAGCATGAACACATCCAGGTATGATTTATAATGGTTCTTGTGGAGAACATTGCCACAGGCCAAAAAGTTCATGTCGGAGAGCAAAAGAAAATAAGGTGAGAGAGATCCTGTCCATCATTCAAGGTCAAGCTCTTCAATGAAACCTTGATTAGCACTTCCCGAACTCCTAAATGGAAGAGACTGTAAAAATGTTTAATCTCAGTGCCAAAGCTGATTAGTATTGGTTGCTCACAGTTCTGTGAAATTTTTTTTTTAATTAATTAATTTATTTTTGGCTGCGTTGGGTCTTTGTTGCTGTGCGCGGGCTCTCTCTAGTTCTGGCGAGCAGGGGCTACTCTTTGTTGCCATGTGCAGGCTTCTCATTGCGGTGGCTTCTCTTGTTGTGGAGCTCTAGGCGCACGGGCTTCAGTAGTTGTGGCATGCGGGCTCAGCAGTTGTGGCTCACGTGCTCTAGAGTGCAGGCTCAGTAGTTGTGGCGCACAAGCTTCGTTGCTCCGCGGCATGTGGGATCTGCCCGGACCACGGCTCGAACCCGTGTCCCCTGCATTGGCGGGCAGATTCTTAACCACGGCGCCACCAGGGGAGCCCTGTTCTGTGAATTCTTGATGCTGTGCTCTAGTTTCTTCAGCGACAAGTTCCACCATCAATGTCTCTTATGAACATGGTCATCCATGGCAAGTAACATTTATCCAATGCATGAGTTGGTTTTTGTTATTCTGGACTCCTAAAATTGTTTTTACTCTTAGAAAGACTTTAAGCTATTTAAAGAGCAGGTCCTCATTTTATATTTTTTAGAGCTATTTCAACCGCAATAATTAAAAGCATAACCATATATTCCATATTAATGTTACAATGCTATAGAAAGTTGCCAGATATTTAAAATGCACAGATGTCATCTATATTTGATTACCTATTACCTTCCACATTTACACCAAATTCTTCTGACAAATTCTCTATAATATGGCCTCATTCTTCCTAACTACCTGCACATCTCATTATAATTACAACATACCATGCTAATCCTGGTCTCTGAACTTCTGACCAAGTTTATAAACTGATGTTACTTTGTCTAGCCAACTAGATTTTAAGGTCCTTAATATGTTAAACTCTATAATTATCTTCCATATCCTAAGCTGAGTATATCAATAGGAGTTTATGTGTTAATACAGCAGAGGAGGTTAGGAGAAAAAAGAATTACAATTTTTGAGAACAGGGTCTCATTAAGGCCAAAATATCTGTAGACATTAAGTCTGTAGATATTTGAAGGCCAAAACAGAGGCCTGTGGATACAAGAAAAATGAAGATGCTATATATACATTATTATCAATATATGAGAACCAGTCCTACATAAAGAAAGGCTGGAAGAAAAGAGAGATCAAGAAGTTAATTTTGAGCCTTCTAAGGATTCGTAGTTTCATCTACAAAGTAAAGGTAGAATATGAGGGAATTCTCATCCTACTCCCTCAATATTCTACATAAAGCAAGGGACAAGATCATCTTGTGAGAATGAGGTATAGGAAATGGAGTCATTGTAGGGAATTCACCAAAGAGTCTAGTGATGAATAAAAGAAGTGATGAGAAACAGTTGCAAAAGGGCTGTGAGCAAAAGGGATACAAGGATTTATAACTTATTCCACTACTGCTCTGTGGTCTGGAAGCAGGAGATGAAAAAATAGGCAATGGGGGTTACTGAATGTTAGGAATAATATAGAGAACTTCCCTGCTTCTTCCTGTGTATTTTACAGACTGGAAGTTTACTCATTGAACACTAGGGACAAAAGTTTCACTCCAATCTCGGTAACTCTCTCCAGCTCTGCGTTTCCCATCATCCAGAAATAAAGTCCTTTCCCTGCTTTCACTCACTAGAAATATATTATGGCCACTCCTTTCAGATTCCACTTTATAAACTCAAAGCAGTAGGATTAAAATCTTGGCCAATCCCATTCTCTTCAAATATAAAGCACAGAAACTGGTTTGTTGAATATATTCAATAAATGTTTGGTCTTACCCTTTCTGACTCCTTTAATAAGAATCACTAATAATTGACTTTTTAAAACTTTATACAAGAAAATTTAGACAATGTGATTTTCTTCTTAGAGGAAAACAGAAGTGGAAGTAGAAATTAAACACATACACACTAGGGAAACAGTTTTCCTATTCATCTTTAAACAATGGTAAACCTCATCCAAATACATTGAGAAAAAGGAATTTCAGTTCCAGAATGGTATCACATTTCCTTGTTTTATCAAGCTTTTAGTTGAATAGATTTCAGATAGAAAGTAAACTGTAATGGCAGAGAAAAAAAGAAACATTCGAAGTCAACAATTTATAAACAAATCTTTAAATCCCTATTAATGGTCTGCAATAGTCCAAAATTCTTGTTGTAAATGCTTCGGGTTTTTTGTTATCATTTCTAAAAAGGGGCTAACTCCAAATTGATTATGCAAAAAGAACTTGCTTTTAAGGAAAGCTTAAATCACATGCTTCATTTTTTTTTACAGTGGCAAAAAACAAGTAATCATGTAATTTTGATGAAACTTCGAAGGTAGACTGATCAGAAATGAAGGAATCATTTTCTGCCCTAATACTGCCTGCATTCAGAATGTATGGTATTCATTCTCTGTAGTGCAAAGTCAGCTATTTCCTCTTCTCTTATCTCCTTAGAGTAATATAAATCAGAACAAAAGTTACCCTGACACTGTGTATGCTGTGTGAATTACAAAGCTATTGACAGCAAAATATGATATACATATCTATTATAACCAAAAATAACCACTGGGCAATAAAGTCTAAGTTTCTTCGTACTTAGAAGTATTTTATGATTTGCTTATAATTAAAATTGTGGTGAAGTTTATGCCTATTAGAAAAAAATACATAATGTTTGATTAGGAGCACTGGCCTTTTCTAATAGGTCTACCTAACTGGAATACCAAAGTGATGAAATCTCATAATCATCACTGGCAGAGTATATTTACTTACAGTGCTACAAAGGCTAAAGCATGGCTACTACCAATTCTTAGATATCTGACAAGCCACACACAATTCCACTACTTTCTGTGGGTGTTCAATTCACAGGAAGTTTATTATGAACTGATAATTAAAAGATCTGAGCTTAAAAAGTGACTCTACCACACACAAGTCTTGAAAAGTTGGGTCTCACTGAACCAAGATGTAAAAAGAGGGGTTAAGCTGGATGATCTCTAAAGGCTCATTCAGCCTAATATACTGCATTCTAAGTAAATTCGATTCTCTATTCTAACTCCTCCTGGCTACTTCCTGTTGGAGCTATGAATGAAATAGTCAAAAGGTAGTTAGTGGGAGGTCAATATGAGTCTAGATTGATTTACCAATTTAATTGGTAGGTAGCTTTTCAAACCCTAAAAATTATAGTCATTACAAACTTCTTTGTAACACAGAACAATCTAAAAACCACAACTCAATCTTTATAGCTAAGAATAAACCATGTGAGACCTGTAATATTTTATTTGTTAAAAATGAACAGCTTCAGAATAAATCTAAATGCAACTTTTCCAAAAAATGCCAAAAAGTACAGTGTAAAGCATCTCCTCATTAAATATAAACTTTCATTTTGTGATGCACTGCATCAATGTTTTGGATACACCTTGATGCAAAGGGAAATTTAAGTTGCATCCTGTTAAAAAACAAAAACAAAAAAAAGCTTTAAGAACTGAAAAAGGATAATTATAACCACATTCCAAGACGGGAAAATTTTCCTCCAAAAAAGCATATTCTTTTGTTTATATACAACATGTTAGCACTCAAGAATTTTAATTTGGCTGTAATAAAGGCAAGATTCTGTATTTAAAAAGAAAATGAATTACAGATGCATGAAGAGCAAAAGTTTAATATACCAAAGACACTTTGTTTGATGCACTTAATATCAATATTTGGGGCAATTTTTAAGATTAAAAAAAGGCATTAATAATAGCTCTGTACAATAATATTTAAAATAACAAGAAAACGAAAACATCTTTATACCATATTTTCACAAACTGTTCTAAAGACAGCAAACTCGTGCTCAGTTGTTTTTCCTTTGCTTCAAAATAAGTTACCAGTAATTCTCAACCAGTCTAAAATGTATTGTTCATGGATCGAATCTAAGCATTCATACTTGCAAAAACGTTTTGCAATGAGTCCTCGGCCTATGGAGAGACTAGAGTTTACTTTCAAATTGTATGACTGGCTTCCAATAATCCCTTATCAGTAGACTTACAAGCAAAATACCAGATATTAAGGATCAGATTTAATTCTTTGGTATAAGCAGGAAACTGTTATTGATAGCTTTCCGTGGCTAGCATAAACCAAGTAACCCAAGGAGCATCAGAGACAACAATGAAGTCTAGTATACACCGCAAAGCAGGCAGGAGCCATAACTTAATGTTTTGTGTTTTTTTAACAGGGAAAATCAACACTAATAATACACTGTTTGGAAACTAACACCTACTTAGAGGTTTCAACATTATAGCAAACCAAAAAGTTAAGCTTCAAAATGACCAAACTTGTAACGTGTAGTCTGACTATTTTGCTGCGTTTTGGCATTATACCCTAACTTATAATTTACAACCATCTAAGGACGTTTAGCACTAGCTTGGCACAACAAACTAACTCCTCCTAACCCTCCAGAGTGTGGGGGGAAAACCCTCCTCTCACCATAAATGCCTGAACTTTATACAAGAAATCAGAAGCAAAGGTACAAAACAAGGTTATAATGTAACTCTATTATCATTTGGCACTTTTTACCTGGTGACATATACAAGTACATTTTTATTTTTAGAGCTGTATACTGTTTAATTTAGCAAACTTAAAGTTTAACTTTCCTAAAAAGAAGTCTAGGGCTTTATGGCTAATTATACTATCAAAATATCTAAGGGACTCAATCCATTTTAAAAGTATAATTATTCTAACTATCATTTGAAGAATTCTTTGTGGACACTAGACTCAAGACTACACTAAATCCAAACAGTATACCTGTGACCTAGGTTTTAATGTTTTTCTCCTCAGTTACCTGTCTTCCACCTGCTACTTCCTCTCATGCTTTCTTCATTTCCTAAACACAAATTATCAGATTTTTACACTGGACTTTCCTCCAAGGAGGCTCTATCAGATAACCTTGTAAACACCCATTTATAGCTTTCAAACACTAAAAAGACTAACATTTTAAACTGAGCCTATGCCTAGAGTCACATTTCTTGTTAAAAGTTCAGCATTAAGGACTTACTTAATCCTTAATTTACTTAATCCTTAAACTCTGGAGGATTAACCTAACGTTATTTGAAAAATGAACCAAGTTTAGATATTCCCATAAATCTTAAACCCCCAAACTGGAATTCTAATAATTTTTTTATATCCCTAATGAAGAAAAGTCAATTGCACTTATTACATCAACACTATTAAAGAATAAGTGACAGCAACAAAGGGACCTACTTCAAATCTTGAAGACCAAGATTTACCATGGCAAAGTGTAAAAAAATGGGCAAAGGTGATGAGATCCTAAATACCACTATCATAAAAATAATCAATTTCTATCTTTCCACCTTCTTTCTGCTGCATGAGAAACCAAAGAAGTCAAATAGAGAGAATTGTTCTGTCTGGGCCAACCATGAAATCTTTAAGAACATATAGGTATAGTCCCTGTTATTCTTTCAGGGCATTATTTATACATGTTAAAAAAAAAAAACAACTTCAAAAATAAAAAATAAGAGTTATTTAGCCTTGTGAATATTTTGAAATAAAGTTTCTTGAATTTCTGTGATGAACTCTTCAAAGAATTCGATTTTTAAAAGAGTCATCACTCAAAAGTCCCTTTGACATGGGACCTATCCCACAGTTACAAAGCGGCTTCCTCCTTTGTTGAAAGTGAGAGTGGCTCTTTGTTCCTTCAGGATCCCAAATCGCTCATTCAAAGTCATCCCTGTCTAGAGAAAACGAAACAAAACAAAAATTAACAACTTGACTGTAAGCCACATTTGCTTTGGAACAATAATGTGATCATAATGGTGATTCATAGTAAAAACAGCTAACATTTCCTGAATATTTATATGTATGAACTCCTTTAATTCTAACAAACACCATACGAAATAGGTGAATTTAGTGAAGTTTAGAGAAGTTAGTTAAGTTGCCTACTTGCAGCTTTAGTATTGAAACTGACTCAGAAACCCTATCTCCTAACCATTATAATATTATGTACTATATAAAACACATATGCTGTAATGCTTACAAGTTATATACCCAAAGATTTCTCTATCTGAATTATTTTTAGGGTCTGCAAACACTGCCACCAACTCTAGTGATGCCTCTGATAAAAGTTATTTAGATTTGTGAATATTTTGAAACAAATTTTCTTGAATTTCTGAGTTCATTACAGATATTTAAATCAAATTCAAATCAAAATCTGGTTTTGATTAATAGCAGAAAAAGCACCACAATTATACTTCATTTCTGAAAGGAAAGTAACAAGTGACAAAATAAAATAAAAATCAGCAAAATAAATTTGGTCGAATTTCCTTCCATACAGAAATTCTTATCTTCAGTTCCAAAGATTCTTATGTCAATGGACACACACAAAAAATTTGACAAAATGCAACAAATAAAAATTCTCAGCAAATTACAAATAGAAGGGAACTTCCTCAATCTGATAAAAACAACCTACTGCTAACATCATGCTTAATGGTGAAAAACTTAATGCTTTCTCCTCAAGCCTGGGAACAAGGCAAGCAAACATGCTCTCAACACAGAACTGAAGGTCCTAGCCATTATAATACAGAAGAAAAAGAAAAGGTTTAAAGATTGGAAAGAAACTCTAAAATCCTAAGTAATCTATAAAATTACTAAAAGTAGTAAGTGAATTTTAGCAAGATTACAAGATACAAGGTTAATACAAAAACTGTCAAAACCATGGTGAGATATACCACTTCACCTGCATCTGAATGTCTAAAATCAAACGACAGATAATAACAAATGTTGGCAAGGACATGGAAATATTTAGAACCCTCTTACATGCTGGTAGGAATGGTTCTGCAGCTACTTCTCCAGAAAACAATCTGGTACTTCCTCAAAGGTTAAACACAGAATTACAATATGAACTAGCAATCCACTCTTAGGTATTTACCAAGGAGAAATAAAAACATATACTCATATACAAACACACAAATGTACGTGAATGTACAGGTTTTTGTGTGAGCGTATGTACATGAATGTTCAGAGGAGCATTATTCACAGTAGACAAAGAATGGAAACAATCCAAATGTCCATCAACTGATAAATAAATAAAATATAGTATATCCATATGGTAGAATGTTATTCAGCAATAAAAAAAAAAAAAACCCTGATATTCATTATGGATAAACCATAAAAACACTATGCTAACTGAAAGAAGCCCATCACAAAAGTTCACATATTATATGATCCCATTCACATGAAATGTCTGAAATAGGCAAATCCAGAGACAGAAAATAGATAGACCAGTGGTTTCCTGGGGTTGAGGAGCATTAGGACATCCTATTTAATTCATTATACAACATTTGTTTTGTTAATTAAAATGTTTTCAGTGAACAGCCCAGAGAAATACAGGGAAAAAAAATTTACCTGTTTTCCAACACTATTTATGTCAAATTGAAGGGGGACACCTTTAGGAACTTTCTTTACATCAGATTGCTCCCGTTTTGTCAAGAATGAGGGCACAGCAGTACGAGTTAATCGTGGTTTCTGAGTTCTACCAGAAAAAAATTAAAAAGAGACCAGTTTAACAATCAAAAGAAGAAAAATAAATCATTTGGTACATAAGACATCTTGACTTGTACACATGTTCAAATGTATGAAGGCTACTTTATTTACATTCTCAAAAGAAAAAAAAAACCAAAAAACTGGTTTTTATTTTTTAAAGTATAGTTATTTACAATATTGTGTTAGTTTCGGGTGTAGAGCACAGTGATTCAGTATTTGCAGATTATATTCCACTATAGGTTGTTACAAGATAATGGGTGTAATTCCCTGTGCTACACAGTAAATCCTCATTGCTTATCTATTTTATATATAGTAATTTGTACATTAATCCCAAACACCTAATTTGTTCCTTCTCCCTTCTCTCTCCCGTTTTGAGTCTGTTTCTGCATTGCATATACATTCATTTGTATTATTTTTTTATAACAGATTCCACATATAAGTGGTATCATATAGTATTTGTCTTTCTCTGACTTATTTCACTAAGCATAACATTCTCTAGGTCCATCCAGGTTGCTGCAAATAACAGTATTTCATTCTTTTTTATGGCTAATATTCCACTGTATACATATATACATACATACATGTATGTATACATATATACATACATAAATATATATATACACACCACATCTTCTTTATCCATTCATCTCTTGATGGATACTTAGGTTGCTTCCATGTCTTGACTACTGTAAATAGTGCTGTTATGAACATTGGGATGCACATATCTTTTTGATTTAGTGTTTTCATTTTTTCCAGCTATCTACCCAGGAGTGGAACTGCTGGATATGGTAGTTCTATTTTTAGTTTAGTTTTTTTTTTTTAATTTATTTTATTTTTGGCTGCATCGGGTCTTAGTTGCAGCATGCGGGATCTTCACCGCGGCACATGGGATCTTTTGCTGCAGTGTGTGGGCTTCTCTCTCTAGTTGTGGTGCATGGGCTCCAGTGTGGGTGGGCTTTCTAGTTGCGGCACGCGGGCTCTCTAGTCGTGGCTCACATGCTCAGTAGTTGCAGTGTGCTCGGGCTTAGCTGCCCCACAGCATGTGGGATCTTAGTTCCCTGACCAGGGATCGAACCCACGTCCCCTGCATTGGAAGGCAGATTCTTAACCACTGGCCCACCAGGGAAGTACCTATTTTTAGTTTTTAAGAAACCTCTATACTGTTTTCCACAGTGGATGCACCAATTTACATTCTCACCAACAGTATCACAACGGTTTCCATTTCTCCACATCCTCTCCGACATTTGTTACTTGTAGACTTTTTGATGACAGCCATTCTGACAGGTGAAATGATACCTCATTGTAGTTCTGATTCGCATTTCTCTAACAATTAGCACTGTTGAGCATCTTTTCATGTGCCTGTTAGCCATCTGTATGCCTTCTTTGGAAAAATGTCTATGCAGGTCTTCTGCCCACCTTTTGACTGGATTGTTTGTTTTCTTGATATTGAGTTGTATGAACTATTTGTATATTTTGGATATTAACCTGTTGTCAGTCACATCATTTGCAAATATTTTCTTGCATTCTGTAGGTTGTCTTTTGATTTTGTTGATGGCTTCCTTTGCTGTGCAAAAGCTTTTAAGTTTAATTAGGTCCCATTTGTTTATTTTTGTTCTTATTTCTTTGGGCTTGGAAGACTGATCCAAGAAAATACTGCTATGATTTATGTCAGGGCGTTTTCCCTTTTTTCTCTTCTAGGAGTTTTATTGTTTCATGTCTTACATTTAACAATAAAATGGTCTAAAGACCATTATGAGTTTTTTTTTAACATCTTTATTGGAGTATAATTGCTTTACAATGGTGTGTTAGTTTCTGCTTTATAACAAAGTGAATCAGTATACATATACATATATCCCCTTATCTCCTCCCTCTTGCGTCTCCCTCCCAGCCTCCCTATCCCACCCCTCTAGGTGGACACAAAGCACCGAGCTGATCTCCCTGTGCTATATAGCTGCTTCCCACTAGTCATCTATTTTACATTTGGTAGTGTATATATGTCCATGCCATTCTCTCACTTCATCCCAGCTTACCCTTCCCCCTCCCCGTGTTCTCCAGTCCATTCTCTAGGTCTGCATCTTTATTCCTGTCCTGCCCCTAGGTTCTTCAGAACCACTTTTTTTTTTTTTTTAAGATTCCATATATATGTGTTATCATACGGTATTTGTTTTTCTCTTTCTGACTTACTTCACTCTGTATGACAGTCTCTAGGTCCAACCACCTCACTACAAATAACACAATTTCGTTTCTTTTTATGGCTGAGTAATATTCCATTGTATGTATGTGCCACATCTTCTTTATCCATTCATCTGTCGATGGACACTTAGGTGGCTTCCATGTCCCGGCTATTGTAAATAGAGCTGCAATGAACATTGTGGTACATGAATCTTTTTGAATTATGGTTTTCTCAGGGTATATGCCCAGTAGTGGGATTGCTGGGTCATACAGTAGTTCTATTTTTAGTTTTTTAAGGAACTGCCATACTGTTCTCCATAGTGGCTGTAACAATTTACATTCCCACCAACAGTGCAAGAGGGTTTCCTTTTCTCCACACCCTCTCCAGCATTTACTGTTTGCAGATTTTTTGATGATGGTCATTCTGACTGGTGTGAGGTGATACCTCATTGTAGTTTTGATTTGCATTTCTCTAATGATTAGTGATCTTGAGCATCCTTTCATGTGTTTGTTGGCAATCTGTGTATCTTCTTTGGAGAAATGTCTATTTAGGTCTTCTGGCCATTTTTGGATTGGGTTGTTTTTTTGATATTGAGCTGCATGAGCTGCTTGTATATTTTGGACATTAATCCTTTGTCAGTTGCTTTGTTTGCAAGTATTTTCTCCCATTCTGAGGGTTGTCTTTTCGTCTTGTTTATGGTTTCCTTTGCTGTGCAAAAGCTTTTAAGTTTAATTAGGTCCCATTTGTTTACTTTTGTTCTTATTTCTTTTGGCTTGGGAGACTGATCCAAGAAAATACTGCTATGATTTATGTCAGGGTGTTTCGCCTTTTTTCTCTTCTAGGAGTTTTATTGTTTCATGTCTTACACATTTAGGTCTTTAGACAATTATGAGTTTATTTTTGTATATGGTGTGAGGGAATGTTCTAATTTCATTGTTTTACATGTGGCTGTCCAGTTTTCCCAGCACCACTTGTTGAAGAGACTGTCTTTTCTCCATTGCACATTCTTACCTCCTTTGTCATAGATTAATGGACCATAGGTACATGGCTTTTATATCTCTCTATTCTGACCCATTGATCTATGTGGCCTTTTTTGTGCCAATATCGTGCTGTTTTGACTATTGTAGTATTGTAGTATAGTCTTAAGTCTGGTAGGGTCATACCTCCAGCTTTGTTCTTTTTTCCTCAGAAGTTGCTTTGGTAATTTGGGGTCTTTCGGGGTTCTATATAAATTTTAAGATTGTTTGTTTTAGTTCTGTGAAAAATGTCCTGGGTATTTTGATAGGGATTGCATTAAACCTGTAGATTGCTTTCGGTAATATGGTCATTTTAATAATATTAATTCTTCCAATCCAAGAGCATGGGATTATCTTTCCATTTCTTTGAATAATCTTCAATTTCCTTCATCAATGTTTTATAGTTTTCAGCATATAGGTCCTTCACCTCCTTGGTTAAGTTTATTCCTATGTATTTTTTAAATGCAATTTTAAATGGGAATTTGTTTTTTCTTTAACTTTCTCTTTCTGATTTTCATTATAGTGTATAGAAACACAACAGATTTCTGTATATTAATCTTGTATCCTGCAACCTTGCTGAATTCAAAAAAATACTTGGTTCTTGACTGACTAATTTAGAGACTAAAATTTATAAGTCGCTCACAGAATACCTCTGTAAGTAGAACTACAAACTTTTAAACAATTTGGAAGGATTGGTGATTTCGAAGTCTTGATCTTCTACTAAAATAAAGCAACCTCTAAAATCTTAGAGAATCATCCTAGGTTTTCATTTCAATCATTAAAATGGCTAGATAGTTAAAAACAAAACTCCATAAACCTAGAAAGTTGAAAAAAATTTTTATTATTTTATTTTCTTTTTAAAATATGTTCATCACATCTCACAGAACTGATTTCATAACCTACTAATGGGCCACACACATAATGTGAAAAATATCAACACAGAGATATTTTCCTCTGCTGTGTTAGAAGATTGAGTACGTCTGCATGAATTTCCAAGAAACTAGCCAATCTGCTAGACTACTGGCTGATACAGGACTTTCTTTAAATTTTAAGTATAGAGCTTAGATTTTCATTCCTGATACTTTTTGATGGGAAAAATTTAAGAGTGCCAGTTATGGTCTGGTCTATGGCTAGGTCAGCTATCAGGTTGAATTTGATGATATGGTTTTAGAACTTTCTTGAAATGCATCCTTGACCTCCGGCCCTGTGCTTTAAGTCTCACATCTTGCCTCTCAAATCGGGGTTCAGTTCACCCCCCATCCCCTAGGCAACATCACTTAGAGCTTCAACCTAGAAAGTTTGTAATGCAATAAATATAACGGAACGGTTAACTAAATTAAGGTCATCTAGATAAAAGAATACATTATGAAGCCTTTAAAAAGAAGGTAGATCTGTATGTAATGAAAAGTAAAGAAGTCCAAAGCATACTGGGGGGAGGGGGAGAAGGGAGCAAGTATGCATGGTATTCTCATTTATGATTATACACAAGAAATAGATGTACATAGTATGTTATATGGGCACCACATTTTTTAGATAAATATATGAAATTGTTAAAAGTGGTTACTTTGGAGCTGTAGAACCAGGAATCAGGGAGCTTTTACTTTTAACTTTTTTTTGTTATTTTTTATTTTTTTGTTTGTTTTTTTTGGGGCCATGCTGTGCAGCTTGAGGGATCTTAGTTCTCCACCTGACCAAGGATTGAACCTGGGCCTCAGTAGTGAAAGCGCCGGCTAAGCCCTAATCTCTGGACCATCAGGGAATCCCCTACCTTTAATTGTATATTATACTATTTCCACTTTATACCACAAGTATTACTTTTACCCTGTCTCAGTTTATCCTAACGTGAACATCATACTCTGAAGAGAAGTCAAATATTTTTTTATTATCTTATACAGAGAAGTTATAATTTTTGCAAAATAAAAAAAAGACTTACACTGGGCACTGCACTGCTCCTGGATTATCAATGGATACAGTCAAAATTCCTCCATTTGTGGTGGAAGTCCGCCACCTAGTTTCAAAAAACCAAAAATTTCATTAAAATGACAGTTTATGAATCCTATAGTGTATTCCACATTAAAACATACATTTTAAAGTAGCCATTACTTTTTCTTAGTTTTTTAGGAAATACAGACACCTGGGCCCCACCATGATATAATTAATCAGCATCATGGGTGTAAGAACTAGACACCTGAATTTATTAAATATTTTTCAGTGTAACAAATATATGCACATAAAAAAATCAAATAATACAGAAAGGCTTCTAATAAGAGACAACAGTCCTTTACCCCACTATTCTCCCTTTCTGCTCCCCAGAGGCAGCACTTTTAACCTTTCCTGTTTTTCCTGCTTGCTAGTTAGTTACCTCCAGTTCACTAAACAAAATGCGTATGTAATACTATCTTGCTATGGTAAGGATTCAGCTCATTACACTATCCTCTAGTTTCTCTTCCTACCTCTAAACGTTTTGATGGCTATATCACTATTTTACTTCCATTATAACTTTAAATATACTAAAATCTCTTTTTTTAGTAGTGTCTCTTGACATTATCCTCTACCCACTTTGTATAAAAGGACAGTAGCATCTCTAATTCCTTCCCTCCACCTCTTCACCCATTTTGTACCTCTCACTTTTTATCAGCTTTACTTTTATATTTATGTTGGTCAAAATCTGACATTTATATCACACTGTTACCAAATTAAGTATTTTGTGCTTTGTTCTATAGATTGATTCTTAAAGTTCAAAACAAATAAGCCACATTTACATTATTACAATTATGTAAATACTGTTTATTGCAGAAGCAAAAAGGTCATGATTATTATTTCCTTCCTTTTGGTTTCCAATGCCTGACTCCTGTGCAAAAGAATATTGCCAGCATCAAGTTTAAATAGTTGCCTTTCTGACACGCCAATTGCTCAAAATCATGCCCATTATAGATGGCATCATATCTGGACCATGATCATGTTTTATATGCTTTGTTTTCACAGAAGTAGCCATAATTTTAAATGATTTAATTTTAAAACTTGATTATATTGATGGAGTGTTACAACTCACACTTGGGGAGTGCAATTCTAACAGACAAAAATACATTCTTGAAAAAAACCTTCATGGGGTAAGGAGAAAAACACAATATGTGAAAAGAAAACATCCTATTGTTTTTAAAAATCTATAAATTTTCTAAAAGCGCTACTGGATTTTCTTCTATTTATTCCCTGAATTGGTTCATTTGTATGAAAGTAGTTATAAAAAAATAAAGTGCTATTTCATTAAAAAGGAATAAACAGGCAAGAAAAAAATTAAAATACAGAGTAATGTATTTGGTGCTAAAAGTTGTAACACTGACATGTGAAAATGAAAAAGGTTTTTGGGGAAAAAACAACAAAAACAACATAGGATTTATTTATTTCAGGCTCAATGGTTAATTCACTTCTCATTTAATTTCTTTTAGACTGGGGTACAAAGTAATTTGGGTCACTACTATTCTGGGAGTTTTGAAATGACATCTTGAAAAACAAATTGAAACTTACTGACGAGTTCTCTTTGCTACTACATCGTCTAGCAGTTGTTCTGAGTTCAACTGGGCCTGAACCTGAAGGGAAAAAAAAAGCAGTAGATCCCATAGAAAGCAGAGGATTTGAATCCAAAGAGCTACCCTGCTCTGTAACTTTATAACCCAGTGTGGTGTGTGAATGCAGGAGAGGGGCATGTGCCTATTCTGACAACACCTCTTTGTTCGGGTTCCTGTATCAGAACTAGTAGTAAAAACAAGTTTATTCCTAAATAACATGTTAAATTCTTATAAGACACTGCCACTGAGGACAACAAAAGAGAAAATAGAAAAAAAAAAAAAAGGAATTAATCTAATGTCATGTTCTCCATATTCTAAACCCAAACCCTACCTCAATCATGGGCCATGTCTATGATTGAGGATTACTAAAGGTGGATGTTCAGGATCCTTTGTTTGGGTAAAAAGAAAACACTACCAAGGGTTTTTTATACCTTCAAGCCTCTCCTGAAAAGAAAAGTTGCCTGACGAGTGTCTTTCTGATGACTTAATTTATTTCCACTCCTGGTAAAATTGGCTGGAATGTTATTTCTGCAACAAAAACACATACACCATGAATAGTGTGGGCCACTTAACAACTTTCAAACATCTTGAAAAGATAAGCAAAAATATTTAAATTCATAGGATGAAAATCTGAGGTACACTAAACACAAAGACTCTGAATTATACCCTTGTTTACATGAAGCTATTGAGATCTGATTTACAAATACCTCCCTCTGTAGCAGACTACATAACAATGTGGTTAATTCTGACTTAATTTATCTTACAAATATTCAACTGTCTAATATTCTGACATATAAGGTCTCTTCTGAAGACACCGAAATAACATTTTTAATGCTACTTTCTAAATTTGGTAAAAGACATAAATGTACAGATTAACAGGATTAGTACAAAGAAAAGCACACCTAGGCACATCATGGTCAAACTGCTGAAAACTAAAAATGAAGAGAAAATCTTGAAATATAACATCTTCTCCAATTTTCTCTCCTTCACTCAGAAACCTTCATATATTAATATAAATCACACAGAACCTTACACTATTCCACTGTTTGCTCTCTCCTGCTTAGAACATTGTAATCTTAATTATATGTTTGACTTGACTTTCACCAATTCCTTTCTGGTTTCTATAGAAAGTTGGTAAAACATGAGAAAACAAATTTTCATTTCTGTCTACTTATTTTTATAAATAAATGTTTAACAGGTCACCTAATCTTACCTACAATCTTATAGAGGCTCAAATGCAAAATTTCCCTGCCAGCCCAATTAACATGGGCTCATTAATGGCTCATGTAATTGACAAGCTCTTATTTGAGAAGTTTCCCTTTTCCAAAAAAGTACTCCCAAATAATTCCCAAAAGAAAAAGAGATGATAGTTGAATAAAGCTGCAATTGTAGCCATTCCACTTATACAAAAACTTCATTTCAGGGTTTTTTTGCTTTGAATTATCTTCTAGAAAAGATGAATAAAAGGCATTTGTAACTGAAATAATAAGAAAACTTCACAGCCTGTCAACTACTTTATCCTTACAGAGAACAGAATACCATAACGATAGGCCACAATTTTTAAGTTTTGTTATACTTTTTTTAAATTTATTTATTTGGTTGTGCCAGGTCTTAGTTGCAGCAGGTGGGCTCCTTAGTTGCAGCAGGCGGGCTCCTTAGTTGTGGCATGCAAACTCTTAGTTGCGGCATGCATATGGGATCTAGTTCCCTGACCAGGGATCAAACCCGGGTCCCCTGCATTGACAGCGTGGAGTCTTAACCACTGAGCCACCAGGGAAGCCCTGTTATATCTTTTTTAAATTAATAGAAAAATAATTTCAGCTTACGAAGCATTCATGCAAAATTCTTTCAGGTTTGCTTTTCCCACAAATAACATACACTGTTTTATTAAGAGCCATTGAGACTATATAACAAATTCAGCTTCCAGAATTCTCAATTTTGAATAATTCTGGAAGAGGTGTTTTTACCAAAACGATCACCTTTTGCAATTTTACTCTGTACGTCAAGAGAGAGAAAGACACAGAGTTATGTTTTTTTAAAACGTTTACAATCAGTTAAATTCATCAATAACACTGGTTCTAGGAGATAAGGAAGCTATTACTGAATACTTCCATATTGGATTTTCAAACAGACATCCCAAATATCTGTCTTGAAAATGACCAGATACCTACAAACATCCCTGCAAATTCATTCCTTTGAACTCTCAGTGCAAGAAGTCCATCTTTACTTATGATGTATAACATAACATTGTCTTATATTTGAGTACTTACTTTCTATTTAACTGGTTAGGTCTCTTGAGAGCTGCAACTGGTTTTCTCTGTACTTCATTTTGTCTCAGAAGGTTTGCCTTCCTTTTTAACGCTGGAAAATATCGCTCTATATTCTTTCAGAAGGCAAGAAACTATGTTAATTAGATTGCTTTTTGCTCTATACCCTACTACAATAAACATTTCTGAGGCAGAATGGACAGGGACTGACCACTGCTTAGATGTACAGGTTGTGCTAAAACAACTTGAATATTTCCTGTCTAAGTGACGAAAAAGATAACTACATTATACTTAAAATACTTGCAACAAAAGAAGAATTCAAACAGAAGAATGAATTTTTTTCTATTTTGGTTATGTTCAGTTTGAGGTATTCTGAGGGATGCACAGGTGATGAGGAAACATGGCTCTGGAGCTCAAGAGAAGAACCCTGTAGAGAGCCAGAAATGTAAATTAGGGAATCTTTTATATAAATATGATTTTGATATCAAGTGAAGAGATAAGAGACCCAAGATCCAAAACAAATGTGTGAGAAGGAAAAAGGGAGGTTGTGATAGCAAAGAAGTCTGAGTAGAAAAACAAGAATTAAGAAAATCCAATGTCATAGAAAATAAGCACATGAAATGTCCACTTTTTCTCCCTCTACATACATAAATTCAGTCCATCACTAAAGCCTAATTCAGGTTTCCATATTTCCCATGAAGACTTTTCTAAAGTCTCTGACAATATGGACTATATCTTTTATTTAATCTGGATTCTCTTATATTTTGAGAATCTGACAAGGGATTAATCTCCAAAATATACAAACAGCTCCTGCAGCTCAATATCAAAAAAAATAACCCAATCAATAAATGGGGGGAAGATCTAAATAGACATTCTCCAAAGAAGACATACAGATGGCCAAAAAGCACATGAAAAGATGCTCAACATCGCAAATTATTAGAGAATTGCAAATCAAAACTACAATGAGGTATCACCTCACACCAGTCAGAATGGCCATCATCAAAAAATCTACACACAATAAATGCTGGAGAGGGTGTGGAGAAAAGGGAACCCTCCTGTACTGTTGGTGGGAATGTAAATTGATACAGCCACTATGGATAACAGTATGGAGATTCCTTAAAAAACGAAAAATAGAACTACCATACGACCCAGCAATCCCACTACTGGGTATATACCCTGAGAAAACCATAATTCAAAAAGAGTCATGTACCACAATGTTCACTGCAGCTCTATTTACAATAGCCAGGACATGGAAGCACCTAAATGTCCATTGACAGAGGAATGGATAAAGAAGATGTGGTATATATATACAATAGAATATTACTCAGCCATAAAAAGGAACGAAATAAGGGCTTCCCTGGTGGCGCAGTGGTTGAGAGTCTGCCTGCCAATGCAGGGGACACGGGTTCGAGCCCTGGTCTGGGAGGATCCCACATGCCACGGAGCAAATGGGCCCGTGAGCCACAACTACTGAGCCTGCGCGTATGGAGCCTGTGCTCCGCAACAAGAGGCCGTGACAGTGAGAGGCCCGCGCACCGTGATGAAGAGTGGCCCCCGCTTGCCGCAACTAGAGAAAGCCCTCGCACAGAAACGAAGACCCAACACACCCAAAAATAAATAAATAAATAAATAAATAAAAATTTAAAAAAAAAAAAAAAAAAAAAGGAACGAAATAGTGCCATTTGCGGAGACATGGATAGACCCAGAGACTGTCATACAGAGTGAAGTGAGTCAGAAAGAGAAAAACAAACATCATATAATATCCCTTATATGTGGAATCTAGAAGAATGGTACAGATGAACTTATCAGCAAAGCAGAAATAGAGTCACAGATGTAGAGAACAAACTTATGGTTACCAAGGAGGGGAAGGGGGGAATGGGACGAATTGGGAGATTGGGATTGACATATATACACCACTAAGTATAAAATATATAACTAATGAGAACCTACTGTTTAGCACAGGGACCTCTACTCAATGATCTGTGGTGACCTAAACAGGAAGGAAATCTAAAAAACAGTGGAGATATGTATACCTGTAACTGATTCACTTTATTGTACAGCAGAAACTAACACAACATTGTAAAGCAACTATACTCCAATTAAAAAAAAAAAAGAATATGAGAAGTATCCCATAAATATCGATTGACTAAAAACCACAAAAATTACAATAGTCTTCATTTTCATGAACGTTTGGAAAAGAAGTAAATGGAGGAATAAAGAATATTAAGAGTACAGAAGAAATGCTATGAAATCAGACTAATGATGGCCCATTCCAAGCTTTGTATTTTGTCTTTAATAAAAATACCAAGGCTCATTTTATAGGTAAATGTAGAAGTTCCTTCTATGATGCTACTGTCACATGTTGTTTTCCTTCAAAATACCTGCCATATTATAATCATATAGTTATTTGTGTGATAAATTATTTAATATTTATTTGAGTTCTCCATGAAGACAGGGATTTTCTATTGAGTTACTGCAGAATCCCTTGCGTCTAGGACATACTGAGTATTCAGTCAACATGAGTTAAATGATGAATACATGGGCAAGAACTTTAACAATCCATTAATATATGGGGAATTTGTGTTCCATGAATCTAAGGTTACATGTGTATAAAAGTGTTTACAAAAAATATCTAAGGATAAGTTTTTCTTACAGAATTTTGAGATAAAAAATTATTCCTTGAAGGAAAGAAATTAAGGTAGTTTATTTTTAATGCTATTTTATTAAAGTAATATTTACATACAATAAAATTTTAAGTGTACAGTTTGACGAAGTTGGGTAATTACAAGTAATCATGTAACCACATCATAATCAAGATATAAAACAGTACCCTCACACTTAAAAGTTTCCCTGTGCCCCCTTGCAGTCAATTTCCTTCCCCCACTTGACTCTAACCCCAGGCAATGACTTATCTGTCACTATAGTTTAGCCTTTTCTACAATTTCAAATAAACAGAATCATAGTACATAGTGTTTTGTGTTTGTGTTCTTTTGCTTAGCGTGATGTTTTGAGATGTATCCACACTGTCTTGCGCATTAACATTTATTCCTTTTTTATTGCTGAATAGAATTCCATAGTATGAAGATAAGGTATTTATAAACTCTCAAAATCAGACAAAAGATCAAAACTACCCATTAGCAGAAGATAACTGCTATATATGCAGCAACAACAAAAATTTTTTAAGTTCACAGAAGTACTAAATGGTTTAGTATTATTAGTCAAGTTAAAAGTTCTACAAAACATAACATACCCTCAGTTTTAGGAAACTGTGAACCTAAAATAGAAAAGTTACAGTATTGACATTGACAAGGTTATATATTCCAGTAGAAGAATCCCTTACGAACTTTTACTTGGCAGATATTTTAAGCCGACTTTCTCTAAACAAAAGAAAATTCATTCTTAGAGACAACCATTCCCCTCCAGGCACAGCCATTTGCTCTCTCAGTAAATACTAGTAATGTAAATGAGTATGCTATCTTTCCCACTTAGTAATTCACTTCATAGGTAAGAAAATGTACATTTTTATTGAAATAAAATCTCACTAATTCATATAAACTGTGGAAAGGAAGAGAAAAAGTAACAGAAAGTCTAACTGTGGTCAGGACTTTTTTTTAAGGTATAAAATTTCTAAGTATATGCAGCAATTCAAGGACAAGTAAGGTAATTTGTTTAATGAATAGAAAAGGATGGTGTAAGTTACTTATATGTAAAAAGAAATTTTCTAAACTGCTAGAAAATGATCTGCTTCACAAGTACCACAGTCGATTCTGTTGAGACATTAATCTGTATTCAGGTTGAGAGAAAGGTTCTTAAGAAACAGCAAATTTCAAACCATACCTTTTCCAAAATCATTCAAACTTTGAATAAAAGGATCTTACCATTCAGCACATTCTCTTTCAATTTTCACTATTTTTAAACAACTCAAAAGACTACCACATGTGGTAACTTAAAATTTTTACTGGAGCAAGCTCTGTAATAAAGTTTTAGAGAATAGCTGCTGGTGATAGCAGAATTGGAAAGTTAAGGGGTGAAGACAGTTGTGGTTAACCAGAATACAGACACTTGAGATAATTTAAGAAATGAATGTCCTGAATTTTTGTATTAAAATATGTATTACTTTCATAATCAGAGAAACGAAAGAGGTTAAAAAACAGCAGGGTGGAACATTAAATTCCTTGGTGGCTCAGACTTAACTAAACATAAGAAGTTAAAGAAAAACCATTTGTGAAACTATTTTAAGTAATGCTTTATACAGCCAATTCAAAAATTACTCATTGAGATGTAATTAAAAATTCAGTTAAGATTTGAAAAGTAGTTAATTTATGGTGGGTAAATAATTGTAACTCTAATTAAAAATATCAACTAGGGGAGATAGGTATCCACCCAAGAGAAATGAAAACCTGTGTCCATACAGACTTACAGGCATGTTCACAGCAACATATTCACAATACCCAAAAAAGTGGAAAAAACCAAAATGTCATCCATCAACTGGTGAATGGGTAAACAAAATATCCATACAATGAAATATTATTCACTAATAAAAAGAGATGAAGTACTGAGACATGCTACAACATGAACCTCAAAAGTATTATGGCTAAATGCCAGCCCACATACTATTGTATGATTCCATTTACAGGCATACCTCGGAGTTACTGGGGATTTGGTTCCAGACCACTGCAATAAAGCAAATATCGCAATAAAGTGAGTCACATGAATTTTTGGTTTCCCACTACATATAAAAATTTATATTTACGCTATACTGTAGTCTATTAAGTGTGCCACAGCATTATGCCTAAAAAAACAACGTACATACCTTAATCTAAAAATACTTTATTGCTAAAAAATGCTACCCATCATCTCAGCCTTCAGCGAGTTGTGGTCTTTTTGCAATAGTACCATCAAAGATCACTGATCACCACAACAAATATAATGATGAAAGAGTTTGAAATATTGCGAGAATTACCAAAATGTGACACAGAGACACAAAGTGAGCAAATGCTGTTGGAACAACAGCACCAACAGACTTGCTCAGTGCAGGGTTGCCAAAAATCTTCAATTTGTAAAAAGACGCAGTATCTGTGAAGCACAATAAAGTGAAGTACAATAAAACAAGGTATGCCTGTATATGAAATATGCCAGAAAGGCAAATTTATAAAATATCTACAGCAAGTAGATTAGTGGTTGCCTGGGGCATATCACAGGGTATGACTGTGAATGGACTTGAGATTTCTTCTTAGAGTGATAGAAATGTTCTAAAATTAATTATTGTGATGATTGTTCAACTCTATAAATTTTCTAAAATTCACTGAATTGTACACTTAAAACAAATGAATTTTATAGTATAAAATTATATGTCAATAACCTGTTAAAAACTGCAGACACACACTATCCCGTCAAAAACTGTACACACACACACACACATATACAGGTAAAGTCAAGAACCTGTAAAAAAATTTTATATTTGAGAATGTGGAAGTTTAGGTATTCTTCATGAATGACAATAATTTTTATTTAATTATTGAATTTTTTATATAAGCCCCAAAGTACTATATTAAAAAACCCCAAAATATTCAAATAAAATGCTCTCTCAAGCTCATTCACAGAAATATTAGTACGAATAAAGGAAAAGGGTTTCTTTTTTTTAACTGAAGTATGGTTGATTTACATACTATGTTCATTTCAGGTATAGAGCAAAGTGATTCAGTCATAAATATATATATATTTCAGATTATTTTCCATTATAGGTTATTACAAGATGCTGAATATAGTTCCGTGATAATACAGTAAATCCTTGTTGCTTATCTATTTTATGTATAGTAGTTTGTATCTGTCAATCCCATACTCCTAATTTATCCCTCCCCACTCCCCATCCCCTTTGGTAACTGTAAGTTTGTTTTCTATGTCTGTTGAGTCTGTTTCTGTTTTGAATACAGATTCATTTGTAAGGAAAAGAGTTTCTGACTCAGGATTAGCCATCAACCTACCTTGTCACTTAGAGGTGGTCGATTCATAGGACTAATTCCTTTTCGAATTCCAGTTGCTTTCCTAGCTGCAAGGCCAGTGATAACTCCATAAGGACGTCTCTTTCCAGGCATAACTCTTCCTCTATGGCTCAGACTATTCTTACCAAAACCTGTAGGAGAGGAGGAAAAAAAAAAATCAGTCTAAGACTGCAATTGAGTGGCACACAGGTCACAGGATATTCTATTTCTTAAGTAGGGTGGAGAATATGAGAGTTTTTTTCATTTATTATTATTCATATAATATTTCTTATGTTATTATTATATTACTATTCATATACACTTCTTTAAAATTACATAAAATATTTCATTTTTAAAGAGACAATAAGCTGCATTGGAAAGGGTTCTGCTGCTGTAATGGACTGCAAAGGACTAGAGGATTCTCACATTTCCCCCCAGCTATCCTCTCTTTGGCATTACTTTCTCAACAAACAGAACAGTCTCAACTTTCCCTGTGCAGCATGGTAGCCACTAACCACATGTGGTTATTGAGTACTTGAAATATGACTAGTCTGAATTGAGATGTAACAAAAGAATGTATAATATTTCATTAATAATTTTATATTAATTATATGTTAGAATGATATTTTAGATGTACTGGGTTAAATAAAATATATTATTAATATGTGGCTCACATTTTATTTGTTGGATGGCACTGATCCAGAGTGGAATCACTATCTCATCTCCTATTTTCTTACGATGTTGCAATCTGGCTTCTTTGTTTTCAGTCTTACTATATTCAAACTGCTTTTGCTAAAGTCTGCAGTAAACTCCAATGGATATATATTTTAATCTCTGAGGCATATGACATTACTGACTTTGCTGTTCCATTATGTATCTTACCTATTTAAATACTTATTTTCTAATTATGAAAAAGTAAACGTGCTCAGTACAGAAATCTTAAAAACATATAAAGTACAAATAAGAATATAAAAGCCACCACCATTAGCCCACCACTTAGAGACAACTACTACTAACATTTTATATTTTTCTAGTCTTTTACTTGTATACATACATTTCAAATTAACACTTTTAGTTTCAACTGTTTTTAAGCAACTCAAAAGACTATAGCATGAGGTAATTCGCAATTTTGTAGTACCATGTGCCCAGAAAATGGACTAAGTCAATCTTCCAGCAACCACATTTCACTACTCCATATACTACTTTGTAGTCTACATTAACACTGTATTGTGAATATTAATCCTATGTCTTTAATATTCATACTAATCATTTTAGTTACTTCTAATGTTACACTATCATAAATAACATTTTTATACACATCCATGATATTTCCTCAATATATAAATTTCCAAAGATCAAAATGCTGTATCAAAGAGTAAAGCAAATTCTAAAGGCTTTTGATTCATATTGTAAAAAATCCCCTCCAGAACGACTATATTTATTTACATTCCCAGGAACATAAGGGTGCCTCTTTTTCCGTATCATTGACAACTTTGAATATTATTCTTTTTAATCTTTATCACTTAGCGTTTGAGATAAAAAAAAAAACAACTTGTATTTGGTAGTTTACTAGTAATAATGAACACTTTCCATGGGTTTTTTGACTATCTGTATTCTTCCATTCACAAACTATCATGTTCATAAATCAGTTTTCTAGGGTCAAGTTCTAGTTTCCTTTGATGCTTTGATAGAAGAATTACTTTAAATTTATAATTAATTTATCAAGAATTGATATTTTACAATATTCAGGAACACGTTACGTCTTTCCACTTATTCAAGTCTTCTTTTGTCACTAAATTGGCTCAGTAAAGTTTCAAGCTTTTCCTCCCATAGGTCCTGCACATTTCTTGTTAAGCTTATTACTAGGTATTTTATACATTTGTTGTCAATCACAAAAAAAGATCCCTTATCTATTAATAATCTTCATATTGTCATTCCTGGGATTACAGAAAGCTACTGAGGTTTTAATTAATACCTTTTAATCAGCCATTCCACTGAATTCACTTATTAGTTCTAATAGTCTTTCAAATTATTTTCTTGGGATTTCTGAATGATAATCATATTACCCACAAATGATACTATCTTTTTCCTTCCAATAATTATACCTCAAATTCTTTTACTTCTTAATACAATGGCCAGAAATTCCAGAGAACTATGCTAAGTAACAATTGTGATATTGGGCATGCTTATCTTAATTCTAATTTGGGGGAGAATGTCTTTAGAATAGAATCCTGTATAATACTATACACCTGCAATGTGGTAACAGGTCTACCAACCTGTTTCATAGTCAAACTAAACAAAGTTAAAATAGTTTACTGTAGGATTTCTCAGGACTGTGTGTGATGAATCTCTTAAGCCATAATCATGTATATGTCATTGTCGAATTTATCTAATTCCATAATGCTTTTTTGTGGTGTACCTACTTTGAGACCAGAATTCAACTAGACAGTTAGAAAAGCCTGTTATGTTATGATGGTTGAACCATTTACCAATTTATTGCCTTTCAGCTCCCAATTCACTCTTTACTGTCCTGCTTCTGTTACTGGAACATTTCTCTTACCAGCTGGCACGATGTTAAGCTTTGTCAGCAGAGGGCACTGGAGGGACTCTAGAAAAAGAAGGAGCTTTTCTTCCAAGTTCCAGTGTGCACCTCAAGGCTTGTTCCTGTGGCACAGGACACCCAGTGGCACTCATTATCCCTCCCCTGAAAGCTGAGACTATGGTGAGGCAAGAGAGGCGCCTAGGGCATAAAATCTGAGAATGAGTGACACCTTAAATTTTAGGCCCTCGGTATCTATCTAGATCTAGTCCTAGGCATCAGTCTAATTCTGGCCCTGCTCATCCTCCAGTGAATTAAAGCTGCATCACCCCTATAGATCACTTCCCAGTGAATTCCACCAGCACGGCAACTCAGTGTGGTAGGGAGTTCTTGTAGATTTGTTCCCTTTTTGGGTGCTCTGCCTCAGTACTAAAGGTGCTGATTTTATTACTTTTATAATCAGCGAAAAAGCAATAAAGACACAATTTTTAAAAATATTAGGATCAAATTATTGCTGCTCTATGTGTGATTCCCTTCTAGAATTGCAACCAAACGAAGATTAAGCATGTTGGGGAAAACTGTATATTCAAATTAAATCTACAACTACTTGCTATTTTTATTTGTATTAAATAATGAAGCAGCTACCACTGTGCTAGGCACTGTTCTGAGTACCTTAATTTAAATGAGCACTTGATGAAATTGATGCTAACATCTCAATTTTGCAAGTGAGCAAAGTGAGGCGAAGAACAGTGACTACCCAGAGGACACAGTTAGAAAATGGCAGAGCCATGATCTAAGTGCAAGTTTGTGTGGCTCGAAAAATTGAACATTTTCCAAACTGTTATATATAAAAATTAAAGAATAATAAAAGGCAGAATATAATCTATGGTACATTTCCAAAGAGAAAAACACAGTTATGACAGAAAAAGCAGGCTCTGAGCTAGGTATTACAAAACAGGCAAGATGTGAATAGGGAGAGAGGCATAAAGTGACAAGTACAAAGACATGGGCAACAACCACAGTGATTTGAGAGACAGTCTAGAGAAAAGGATAAGAAGTGAATGGAAAACTACAATGAGGTATCACCTCACACCAGTCAGAATGGCCATCATCAAAAAAATCTACAAACAATAAATGCTGGAGAGGGTGTGGAGAAAAGGGAACCCTCTTGCACTGTTGGTGGGAATGTAAATTGATACAGCCACTATGGAGAACAGTATGGACGTTCCTTAAAAAACTAAAAATAGAACTACCATACGACCCAGCAATCCCACTACTGGGCATATACCCTGAGAAAACCATAATTCAAAAAGAGTCATGTACCACAATGTTCATTGCAGGTCTATTTACAATAGCCAGGACATGGAAGCAACCTAAGTGTCCATCGACAGATGAATGGATAAAGAAGATATGGCACATGTATACAATGGAATATTACTCAGCCATAAAAAGAAACGAAACTGAGTTATTTGTAGTGAGGTGGATGGACCTAGAGTCTGTCATACAGAGTGAAGTAAGTCAGAAAGAGAAAAACAAATACTGTATGCTAACACATATATATGGACTCTAAAAAAAAATGGTCATGAAGAACCTAGGGGCAGGATGGGAATGACACAGACCTACTAGAGAATGGACTTGAGGTCATGGGGAGGGGGAAGGTTAAGCTGGGACAAAGTGAGAGAGTGGCATGGACATATATACACTACCAAATGTAAAACCGATAGCTAGTGGGAAGCAGCCGCATAGCACAGGGAGATCAGCTCGGTGCTTTGTGACCACCTAAAGGGGTGGGATAGGGAGGGTGGGAGGGAGGGAGATGCAAGAGGGAAGAGATATGGGGATAGATGTATATGCATAGCTGATTCACTTTGTTATAAAGCAGAAACTAACACACCATTGTAAACCAATTATACGCCAATAAAGATGAAAAAAAAAAAAAGACTATACTTGAAAGGGAACTGGGGGGGGGGGGTCACCGAATTCATGATCAGATTATATCAGTCTAGAAGCAGTATCTTATACTGAATGGAAGAAAGAGAGAGAAGGCAGTGAAACCATTTCAGATGCTATGGCAACACTCAAACACAACATGATAAGGGACTGGGAAAGGAACAAAGAAATTTGTACATTCCAAAAGAATGAATGAATTAGTAGAACAAAGAGAAAGTTTAAAGAGAGGAGGAATCCATTATTATACCAAAGTTTGAGGCGTAGATGAGAAAGACTCATGAGAAAATCTCATTAACAAGAATAAAAGGGGAGGGAGAGGGAAGGATTGGGAGTTTGGGATTAGCAGATACAAACTAGTATATATATATAGGACGGATAAACAACAAGGTCCTACTGTATAGCACAGGGAACTATATTCAATATCCTATAATAAACCATAATGGAAAGAACATGAAAAAGAATTTCTACATCTACAACTGAGTCACTTTGCTGTACAGAAGCAATTAACACAACATTGTAAATCAACTATACTTCAATAAAATTTAAAAAAAAACAAGAATAAAAGGAGACAAGTATGGGATAGAATTCTATTCCTGGGTGCCTTCTATTTCTGACTGTTATAGTCATTGTTCCCATACTCATCACCCGTTCTACCATCTTTCTTTCTTTCTTTCCAGTGGCTTCTTATCCTCTACCTTCTAACAAGCCTAGATCATCCCTTCCTCCTTCCTCCTTTTCTATCTTTGAACAAACTTCACTAGCTCTATCTCAGTTTTAGCAATGGTTGTATTTTTCACCTTGTCATTGTCATGTTTCATGCAATAGTCTTTTCTTGGTTTTCATCCATATAGCCCCTTTAGAAAGTTCTTGTCTTTCTAGAGTACCTTCATTCTCATTACTTCAACTACTACCTCTATGAAGGTCCTTTCACATTTTCAGCTCCACTAGAGCAGCAGTTTAACACTACTAGCCATGTATCAGAAGGACATATGGAGCTTAAAAAAAAAAAAAAAAAAAAATCCAGGCCCTACTTCTGCAGATTCTGGTTCAGTAGCAGTGGAGTGCAGCCAGAGCATCAGTCTAATTTATAAAGCTCCACAGATGCAACCAATGTTGAGAACAACTAAAACTAGACACAGGAATTTTCATCTTTCCTTTGAATCGTTAGCCCAATCCCTTCATGAATTTCTTTCACACACACATCAAGCTGCCTAAATAATTTCTGTAGTCTGATCACTTACACGAAGATTTGAGGGATTTTCTGGGAAATATCATATCACAGAGTGTACGCAATCATATTACTGGCTCCTTTCAAAGCAGCATACAACTATTTCTCTGTCTCTTCTACCTCAAAAAGAAATAGCATTCTCAAACTTTTTGGTCTCAGGACCTCTTTATACTCTTAAAAATTATTGAGGACCCCGAAGAGTTTGTGTTTCTGGTATTTCTGATATATAGGGTTTATGTTTACTGCTATTTACCACACTACAAATGAAAACGAAGACATTTAAAAACTATTTGTTATTTTATTAAAACAACAATAAACTCACAACATGTAGGGCAAATAACATTTTTAATGAAAAATAACTACTGTATTCCTAAACAAACAAAAATATCTAATAGGAAGAGTAGCATTGATTTGCATTTTTGCAAATCTCTTTAGTGTGTGGCTTAATAGGAGACAGCTAGATTCTCATTTCTGCTTCTGTTTCCAATCTGTTTTATTTATCACATGTCGTGTAGACTTTGGAAAGTCCACTGTACATTCATGAGAGAATAAGACTGAAAACACAATGTCTTAGTATTATTATAAAAATAGTTTTGACCATGTGAACCCCTTGAGTCTTGGGGATTCCCCAGGATCTCTGGACAGCACTTTGAGAACTGCCGTTGTATAGTATTCCATCCCTGAAAGACATTTAGGTTGTTTGTACAAGTATGTATTGAATGACTAAATTATATTTCAGGTACAGAATTAGGAAGACTTTATTCACTTATTTGTTCAGCCGTCAAAAATAAATTATTGAGGGACTCCTCTGGTGGTCCAGCAGTTAAAACTCTACACTCCCAATGCAGGGGGCCTGGGTTCGACTCCTGGTCAGGGAAACTAGATCTCGCATGCCACAACTACAAGCCCGCATGCCACGACTAAAGATTGTGGCAAAGAAGATCCCGCGTGCCGCAACTAAGAACCGGAGCAGCCAAATAAATAAATAAATAATTTTTTAAAAATAAATAAATAAATAATTGAGTATTTGCTAAGGGCTCTCTGTGCTACTTATTCCCTTACCTCAAGCTAACATCTTCACTGACATTATAACGTGGAACTCTGAACTTTTCCAAACCAATTACAGCTTAAGAAAATCCCATACCTCTCTGAACATTCAGTGACAGCAGCAGCTCTTCTATTTTAGGCCCTGACAGATGTAAGTGGAGAACATACAAGCGCAATTTCAATCTCAGAAGATCCTAAGCTGCCGCTGGGTATCATTTAGCTCAAGGCTCAGATTATAACCCCTGTAAAAGGAAAGCTTTCCTGATCCTTCATGAATCAGATCCTATTTCACCTTATCCATTAAATCACCACCAATTTTCTTAGGACAAAACCCCTATCTAAAATCCTGTAGTACAATCAGAATTTCTCTTATGATATTTCTCAACTCTATGTTTTCTACCTTATCTCTGTTACTAGAAATTCCTTGAAGTAAAAGAGTGCATCTTTACGTACCCTGACAACCTGGTCAGTTCAGAGCATTTATCAGGTATTTAACAAACGATTAGCATAAATAAATATATTTCTGGCTTCCATGAACTCTAAAATTATTTTAAAACAAATCATATATAAAATATGGTATGTTGAGTAACATTTATAAGAAACCTTTAAATATAAATCACTAGAATTAAATATTAATTTTCTATAGCTAAATACCTATTACAAGATTTACTTACTTGGGTTCAGCTATCCAAGAAATTACTAGGGAAGAATAAATTCTTCTGCAGGGTCTAATCTTAGTTACAGGCATATGTTGAGGATATGTTGGCATATTAGCTGTTAAACGTAGGATTAATTATGTTCAACCTATTGGAGATTATTTTCTACGTTTTTTAACATATAGGATAAAAATCAACTTAGGAATTAGTTTATCAAACATTTTTTCACATGTGTAAAAAAGATCTAGAGTTTTAAAAATCTGAACAAATGTTTATTCTAAAATGCTGATGTAACTGCTAAAAAAGGTAATGAGTCACATATAATTAATAGTATTCAGTTACTGCCTTAAGTCCATTTTGGAACAAAATGTTATAAATAAATACGCTTCTAGATTACCAAAAACAACTGTATATGTAGAGTTCCAAGATCATTAGACCATATCTAAAGCATTCAATTCTGTGTTACCTCTGGAGGATTTAACAAATCCTAAAGGTCCTGGATGATAAGATAAATAATATAGAGGTCATTTTCTATGCAGAATAGTAGTCTCCACATATTTATAAAAGGTTTTCATATAGAAACCTGTTTCCTATAACTCTATAGAATTAACAGGAAGGCATGATTTAATTCAAATTAAGAGAATTTTCTAGTGAACAGTGCTGTCTCCAATAATGGAATAAGTTATGTTGTGAGGTGGTATGCTCTTTCACTGAATATATTTAAGCTGGAGTTACACAGTCATCCATCAGACAAACCTCTAACTGTGAAGGAGATTAAGACTTCATGATATGTAAGATCCTTTATAAATCTATAGTCCTAAACATAATAAAGACTTTATATACTGAGGTTACTTTAAAATGACTTAATGTCTTTAAGAAATAGTGTTATCACCTATTTAAGGAAACCTGAATTTTTACCAGATTGTAAGATTAAACAAAACCCTGAGAGAGGAAAAATACAAATCACAAAGGGTACTGATATACTTCCTCCATGCTTTAGGTATGTATCAAAGGTAGTATACTATGAACCCACAAATAACGGCTCTTTATTAAAGCTTACTTGCAAAACTTACCAGAATTCTGTTGAATTCCCCATCTTACTCTCATCCTGAATTGTCGGATACCACTTTGCTGGAGTCTTCTATTTAGTCTTGGGAAATTCTGTTTCTTTCCTTCCTTTCGATTCAATTTGATGATATCATCTGTGATAGACGAAATGTGATGATTACCTTCATTTTAACTTAATGACTCAATTACTCAGTCTCATTTTCTAGTTGATAGATTTCCTACGTCCCTAACTTCTTTTCTACTTTGAAAGCACTTTGATAAGAGGATAATAATGATATGAACATAAAAGCTCAAATCAGCCAATATATTTGGAGCAATGAACAATGGTTTTGTAGGAAAAGTTCAAGTCAATAGCCCAAAGCAGAGCTACCAACTAATGAAGATTTCTGTTATTCACAGTATTTCTTTCCCTAATAAATATAAATAAGCAAAAACCTGTTTACAAAAATTACTCATACTTACTTTCCATAATCACAGAAGTCTCCAGTTTTTAAAGATGACCACCTTTCAATAAAACCATTGGCAGTCAAAAAATAAATCATTCAAAGACTAAATTTCTAAGTTCACCTCAATTCAGCAAATATTTATTGAGTATATACTATGTGCAATGAATATATGTGGTAGGCTGTGCTGTAACAGAAACAAACAGAAGTAAAATATGATCCCTATTCTCAGTAAGTTTAAAATTACTGATGGAAACAGACATGTAAGTAGTTAACAAAAAATTAAACAAGTACCATAATAAAGGTATAGTACAAAAAGAAAATACTGTTGGTTCTTTGCTCATTTAGCAAAGCAATTCAGGGTTACCTTATTTTTCTTTCTACACTGTTCTCTCTCTCTCTCTCTTTTTTTTGGCCGCGCTGCGCGGCACGCAGGATTGTAGGATCTTAGTTCCCCGATGACCAGGGATCGAACCCGTGCCCTCTGCAGTGGAAGCATGGAGTCCTAACCACTGGACCACCAGGGAATTCCCTCTACACTGTTCTCTCTAAGTCTCATCATTTCCCCAAACACTTCCAGACCGTCCCAAGGTAATTCACAAACATCACATTGCTCTAATACCACAACAGAACAATGTGAAGATCAGAAAACTAAATGTACTCCAGATCCCTATTTACATCTGTTTAAAGGAGATTACTAGAAGACAAAAAATACTCATTTAAGAATATCCAAACACTTTCTCCAAACTTCCAACTCCAATATTAATTTTGCTGATTGAAAATACAGTAAATAAACCAAATAAATTGAACGTCAACAACTTCTTAATAAAATTAACAAAACTAACTAACCTCAGTTGTTTTTTTTCCAAACTACTCTAAATACAAATAATCTAACAACTATATCAATATAACTAGTCTTTTCTGAAGTCAAAGAAGGAAATACAGATTACAGGAATCCTTTCTTATATATTACTACTCTACCTCGCTAATCTCTAATCTTTTTTAAAATTTATTTATTTATTTATTTATTTATGTCTGCAGTGGGTCTTCGTGGCTGCTTGCGGGCTTTCTCTAGTTGCTGCAAGTGGGGGCTACTCTTCGTTGCAGTGCACCAATCTCTAATCTTTAAGACTCTAAACTACATTTAAATATTCATAGAAAATAATTCAAATCTCTTCAAAGTAGTTTGTTACCTTGAGATCCATCCTTCAGCTACAAAAAAGTTCATCAAAGTTAGACACTCAAAAAACAGTTTTTTACAAAATACAAAGATTTCACAAATATCAGAGCCATGAACATGTTAAATTCTCAGTAAGCAGAAAGGGAATAGTTAGACACCACTTTTGAAACACTACTTTCCTCTAACAGGGTGCTACTTATTCTTCACCAGAAGTCTGAGATCTCAGAGCCATTAGAGTACCCCCCAAAAATGAACTTGGTCTGGGGAACCACAAAATAAAAAAAGGCAGAGTATAATTTTGACTAACCAGGCTGATTTAAAAACAGAGCGTTATAGAGTATAAACATAACTAAAAATTAAACATGGCAAAGCATAGCAAACATAAAATTATGTCTTCTATTTAAACATTTTATTATCTAAATCCTCAAGTTAAATGGAGCTACCATGACAGAGAGGATTCTTGCAATCTAAAAGAAGATAATGGCTTTCTCCTAATCGAGGAGTAGACAGGGTAGGTACCAGAAATTTAAAAAAAAATCCACTATGAGCTACTTTTATAAAAAACTAGGGGTATACATGTGATAACAATAACAGTAATAGTAGTAACTGAGTACTAATAGGATTGTTCTGAAAACATGTATTCATTCAATTCTCACAATAATTCTATGAAATAACTATTATAATACCCATTTTCAAACTAAGATACTGAGGGACTTCCCTGGTGGTCCAGCGGTTAAGACTGCGTTCCCAATGCAGGGAATCCGGGCTCCATCCTTGGTCAGGGAACTAGATCCTTCACGCCGCAACTAAGAGCCCGCATGCCGCAACTAAAAGATTCCCGCATGCCGCAACTAAAGATCTGGCACACAGCAACGAAGACCCCACGTGCCGCAACTAAGACCTGGCACAGCCAAAGAAAGAAAGATTTTTTTTAAAAAAATTAAGAAATTGAGCCACAATGAGGCCAGCTATTGGTAACCTTGGTAGATAATTCCATATGCATATTCACATAAACTTGATAGAGCCACAATTAAAAACAAAACAAAAAATTAGATTCTAAAACCTATGCACACTGGATAAAATGGGATATTCACAAAGCATAATAATTGCCTAAAATACCTATCTCTTCATCACATCTCTGTAAAATTCTCACTAAAACAAAGCAAGGCATCTAAAAAAAAAAAAGGGCACCTGACAGAATGCTGTATGTTCTTAAGGGAGAAGAGAGACCAATCTCAATCTCTCTTTTAGCTATCCACTGCACTTCATTTCTATCTTCAAAGAGAATTATCCCTCAGTTTTCTTCATTTGAACATCCTAATCACTGAACAAAATACATACAAAAAACTTAGAAACTTAAGAAATGTAATGCTTATGACACTACATGGTTAACACTTCCTACCTCTAGAGCTTGGTGCTCTAGAACCAGACTGAAATCCTGACTCCATCACTTACTTGCTGTATGACTGTGGGCAAGTTATTTAATTTCTCTATGCCTCAGGTTTTGTAAAACGGGAATAACAACAACGGCTTATACAGTATGTGTGTGTATATATGTAAATACGGTGCTTACTGTGTACCAGGTACTGTTCTGAGCAGTTTACATATGCCTATTGACTTATTTAATACTTACAGCAACCGTCTGAGATAGTGTCTCACCTTTTTACAGATGAGGTACTGAGAAGCAATTTGCCCAAGATCAAATGGCTCATAAGTGGCAGAAGCAGGATTTGAACTGAGACAGTCTGGGATTCGGGATTCCATGCATGCTCTTTATCATTAGGAGTAAGTACCTCATAGGATTATTATCAGGATAATTTAACACATATAAAATGCTTAGTCCAGTGCTTGGCGAGTAGTAAGCACTCAATAAATATTCGTTATTATATTTTTTCTTGGCTTTAATTCAAAAGATTTCTCATTTCTTTAGAGGTCACTACTGACTAGCAGTAAGGCAAGACTTGAGGCCAAACCTATGATTTCTGATGATTTGCTTAATTCACATCTTGGGTTCTAACTTAAGACAAACACAGAAACCAAGAGTTCTTGACTTTTGACTACGAACTTTGCAGAAAAACCGCAACAAAAAAGAAAAATATCGTCCTCGGAAAAGTTACACCTCTGTATCCCCTAGTAGGGTACTTTTCAAATATCCGAAAAATTGTAGGCCTCAGGCAGAGCTAACCACATTTAATACCAAAACCTGAATCCCGACAAAAACGTTATTACTTTTAAACCAACCAAACCAAACACAGAGACTAGTGCCTCAGTGGTGTTAGGTCTGAATTTTTAATTGAATCGCCAATCTCCCTACTTTTTACCTAATCGTCACCAAACCACCCCACTCTCTTAGATCCTATGCTTTACTTGGCTTCCCATCAACCCACGTAAACCCTCCTTCGGTTTTCGCTTCGTTTTTTTCTAATCGCTAGCTTGAAGGACTGGATGAGGAGAATGTGCTTTTCTAGGCACCGCCTAATACACCACCATCCCACGAAGTCCTTCCTATCTTTTCTTTCTGCCAAGCGCCCCCGCCCCGCGGTGGCCCGGCCGTCTGGGGCCCGTCAGAAATGGCCAACTCTCGGGGCGTCTTGACGCTTCTGTGCGACGCCAGGCGCAGGCCCGGGCGCATAAAACGCCCAACCAGCCCTTCTCGGGAACCACGGATTTAACCGAGCCCGCCGGGCTCTCGAAGAGCTTCCTCAGAAAGGACGGCTCCGTCCGACCCTTGCCCTCGCCCCCCGATAACGCCCACCGCGCACAAGCCTCAGGTGAAACCCGCGGAGTTTTCCTCACAAAGAGCCGGGGTCACCCGCGAGTGGTGGCTCCCCTTTGAGGGGGGGGCGGAAACAGGTTCGGCACTCCTCTGCCTTCCCAACCTCCCGGCCCGAAGCGCCCCCCGTCCCCTCAGACACAGCCCCGCCGAGGGGACGCCCGAGGCCCCCGGGCTCGATCCTGACGCCAGAAAGCGCTCCCCCGTCCCCACCGGCCCCCGCTTGGTTCCGCCCACCCGTAAGAAAACTCCATCAACAACTGCGGCCAACCACCCCTTCCCCCACAAACCGCGGTACTTGGTTCCACCCACACCTCCTCCCACTCCAACTCGGTGCGACTCGGCTCCTCACCCAAAGACATATCAATTTTGTCCAGGTTTTCATTGCTGCGGGCTTTCGGCGGCGGCGGCGGGGTCGCGGTGGCTCCCATTAACCGGGTACCAAACCGGTTCATAGCTGGAGACGTCGCGCTGGAACACTCAGCGAAGAAGGCCAGGGGCTGAGGCCTGCCACCTCCCACTCACGCACGCAGACCAGCCGCACAGACGGAGCGCGCACGCGTGCTGGCTGCGTCCTCTCCCACCCGCGGCGGAGGGCTGGGGGAGGAACCAAGAGACGAGCGGCCGGCGAGAGTGGCCCCGGGCCCCGGACTCGCCCCTAGCGCCTCTTGCCGGACCGGAGGAAACATTGCACCCGCTGCTCTGGCCGCTCTCGAGGGCCGCTGTTTTAGCAGTTAGCCTTTCCGCCCAAATTATGCTGGACCCTGAACACCTCAGAATCACATGCCTTAAATGCGATCATGTTCCTCCGTGCCCTTCGAGTCCCTCCTGCTACAGAAAGGCCCCCTAAGCTTTGGTACACACGAACCTTTCACACCCCACTGCAGAGCAGCCCCAGAGGCTGCGAGCGTGGACTGCAGAACTGCGCCCCATCTCCCCTCTCCACGGCCAGCACGCGGAGCGACACGTCCGGACGCAAAGCAGAGGCTGCACTGATACTACTTGCGTCAGCATACTAATAAAAGTAAATGCTAACGTTTCGCGTATCTGTACCACTTCTCAGCCGGCGCTCTCAAAACATTTTGCACGGTACCTTATTAAGACATCACCTTCCCTCGGGAGAGCGGTAAGTACCTCTGCTTATTTGGCTGCATTTTTCTCTAATTCACTTGCGTTGGGAATTGATAGGGGGATTCATTTTCTTTCAGATCATCCCTATGGGAAAACTTATTAATATTTGATGAATTCCTGCATAGTAAATTTTTTTCCTGTTAACAAAACCTGATATTCTCTCTTTCTTACCTCCTTCTGCTCCAGATAACTGCGCTTGTGTGGAAGCATTTAGGTTATATCATCCTCATAGCAGCTTAAACGAAGACATTTGCATCTAAGAAAAAAATTAGGGGCAGGTATTCTGTTCATTTAGAAATCTCTGCCACCTTCCCCCTCTGCACTTCCTAAAATTTCTCTTTGCATAGAAACGAACCAGTGACCTAAAGTATCTCAAACCCACAATAGCCTATACTTTATTTTTTTCCCCAAGACAAAAATACAACCATATGAGATGAGTGAATCAGCTGAAGAGGCACCTATGAAGGGATGCAAGAAACTTAAATGGTGGAGGAAGGTTTGGACTCAAAAAGACCCATGAACAATATTCAGCATGTCAAGGAGAGTATCGTGTATGCTCTTAGCACAATGTGCTTGATTTTATTACTATTCCACTCTGCAGCTGCCACCCCTTTCCCAACTGCTAAGAACTAGGGAACTGGATTGTAGAGAAGTACAAGAGAGACCTAGGTTTTATTGAGTGAGTGGTTTCACTCCAGTCATTCACCTTGTGAACTTGGGAGAGTGTCTGGGCCTCATAATCATCTTCAAAACAAGAAGTAGTTATACTAAATATATGTTATACTTAATTATTTCTAAGATTCCTTACAGTTCTAAAATCTTCTAAGCACAAGACATTTTTCTACATACTATCCTTCTCTCACTAGAAATAACTTCTGCAATCTCTACTTATTTGTAGGAGCAAACTATAGGGAGGAACATTGGATTCAGTTCTTAATTTTATGGAAGAAAATTAATGCATTTAGAGTTTGGACACATTTTGTACTTCAGGCAGTATAGGACAGATAATAAAAATCCCAAATGTGCAAAATCCTTCCCACACCAATTTATAAAGATTCCCTTTTATCCTGGTCTTCTCCCCAAAACTGAAGCCCCATACCAAATCTCCTTAGCTCTAGAGGGAACATGCTCCAAGGTTTCATGAAGCAATCCTAGCTGTTGTATTTCAGACTTTCCGATTTCTCCAAGGGCTGAGGGTCTCAGAGTCTCAGAGCACCCTGATTCCAAAGGGAAAAACAAGAAAACAAGAGGCATTGGAGTTAAGGATAGGTCAGCCACACACAAAACAATACAAAGCAAAAGAGCAACCTGAGACACACAGCAACAGTGAAGAGGGAGAAAAGCCAAGAAATCAGAACTGGGGCTTGTCCAAGAAGTTGACCAGTCAGCTACAGGGCTGGAGTTAAAAGGTCAACCCTGCAATTTCCTGGGGCACGAGAGGCAGCTATTCATTTAATCCTATATTCATTGAGCACCAGGCATTGTAATAGGCCCTGGGGATAAAATGGTGAGCAAGATGGATGCCGTCCCTATCTTCACATAGCTTGCAAAGCAAAAAACGTTTTCTGAGCATGTACTGTGAATAAGGCACTGTGCTGGACACTGAGTGGACAGCCTTTGTCTTCAATTCAGCAGCTTCATCTAAGTCAAAATAAACATAGAATTCAAGCAGCTGCCCTTTCTGGAGGCTTGATTTCATACAATGTAGATCAGACAACATCTAGGATTGCCAGATAAAATACAGGACCAGTTAAATATGAATTTCAGATAAACAATGAACAATTGTTTAGTATAAGTTTTGTCCCAGGTTTCAGATAAACAGGAATTTTTTTTTTTTTTTTTGCCACAGAATATCGCATGTAATATTTAGGATGTATTTATACTAAACAATTATTCGTTGTTTATCTGAAAGTAAAATTTAACTGGGAGTCTTATATTTTTATTTGCTAAATCTGGCAACCTTAACAACATCATACTTTTCTATTAACATGTTCCAGCTCTCTTTTCACAGTGTGCATAGAGATCTATATTCTCTTCAAAGGTAAGCACAACTCATATATTTAACCCTTAACTTTATTAGTTTGATATATCTTTTAAGTCCCCCCTTTTTTCAGCTTTATTGAGATATAATTGACAGACAATAAAAGACACATACTTAAAGTGTGCAGTTTATACAGGTGTGAAATATATACCTGTGAAAATACCGCCATAATCAGGATAATAAATATTATCCCCAAAAGTTTTCCTGTGCTCCTGTGTAATTCCTCCCCCCAACCTCAACCTAAGTAAGCAACCACTGATGTTTTCTGTCACTATAGATTAATTTGCATTTTTTAGAATTTTATATAAATGGAATCATATAGTATATACTCTTTTTTGTATCTGGATTGTTTCACTCAGCATAATTGTTTCAAATCTGTATGCCTTTTATTATTTTTCTTGCCTTATTACACTGACTGGGGACTCCAGTACCATGTTAAACGGGAATGGTGAAAGTGGACATCTTTGACTAGTTCCCAGCCCCAGGGGGAAAGCATTCAGTCTTTCACCATTAAGTATGATGTTAGATTTTTTTGTTGATGCCCTTTATCAGGTTGAGGAAGTTCCCTTCTACTGGTTTGCTGAGAGTTTTAGTTATGAGTGAATGTTGAATTTTATCATGCTTTTTCTGCATCTGAGATGACCAAATGGTTTTTCTTTTTAAATTTATTAATCTGGTAAATTATATTGGCTGGTTTTCAAATGTTGAACCACCCTTGCATTTCTAGGATAAACCTACTTGGTCATGGTATATTATCCTTTTAATATATTATTGGATTTGGTTTGCTAATATTTTGTCAAGGATATTGTTTCTTTTTTCATGAGTGATATTGATGTGTGATTTCCTTTTCTTGTAATGTCTGTGCCTGATTTTGGTATCAGCTCTTTTGCTTTTCAGAAGAGTATTTTTAGAATTCGTATGTTGATGTAGTTTGTATTACACTGGAATAATAAGGGAGCTAGGTATAATTTGTATTATATGTGGTTATAGTATGTATTAGGTATGACTATTATTATTATACCTAACTCCCTTAAGCTACTTGTATGTACAGTACAGTTTTTCTTCTCTTTTCTGCTCAATTCTTCTCATTACCCCCTTTGCCACTGTTTTCTGCTGTGGTAGCTTTTCTTGCCACCTTGCTACAGCTTCCTCTTTCTCTTTTATGTTGCCCTTTTCTTTTGTTTTAAGTGTTTATAGCTGTTCCAGTCTTCTGCCTTTTAATCTCAGGATTCATTCATTCATGTATTCAAACAGAGTTTGAGTCCCTACTCTGGGCAAGACACTGTGCTACACAGTACAGTGTTACAGCCGAGGACATGACACGCAGGATAGCAAGCATAGCTGGAGGCATTACTAGTCTCCAGGTCCCTGGCCCTCAGTTTTCTCTGACTAGCAGGTAACCTGCTTGGATAGACAGGGGAACTTGAAGGGGAATTCTTCCTGGGCTCAGAGGTTGGACCTCTAGCCCACTCCTTATTAGGCCTTGTCTTCTCTGGGCAGGGCAGGGGTCCTGTCAACCAAAGGTTCTAGGTCAATTCACTGAATGACTAATTGTGGGATTTTCTAAAGCTACACAAATTTACATAAATCACACAATTTCCCCCTAGTTATGTAAAGATTGTTTCTTTTAAAAAAATATATCTTCGGACTTTGCTGGTGGCGTAGTGGTTAAGAATCCACCTGCCAATGCAGGGGACACGGGTTTGAGCCCTGGTCCAGGAAGATCCCACATGCCACAGAGCAACTAAGCCCGTGTGCTACAACTACTGAGCCTGCGCTCTAGAACCCGTGAGCCACAACTACTGAGCCCACGTGCCACAACTACTGCAGCCCGCGCACCTGGAGCCTGTGCTCCGCAACAAGAGAAACCACCACAAAGAGAAGCCCGTGCACCACAGTGAAAAGTAGACCCTGCTCACCGCAACTAGAGAAAGCCTGCGTGCAGCAATGAAGACCCATCGCAACCAAAAATAAATAAATAAAATAAATTACAAAAAATATATATATATCTTCAATTTCCTCAACTTGCAATAGATAGATTGGTAGTCTAGGAAGGCTCTGAAGAGCCAGGATTCTAGGCTCCTCATGCTGTTGGACAATCTGAGAGTAAGTTGCATACATCATGACTCTATAGAATATATCTCTAAGTATATTCTTTTATATAACAAAGGTAAAATGATCAAATTCAGGAATTTAACATTGATGCAGTTCTATTCTCTGACGTATAGTCCATATTCAAATTTTGCCAACTATCCTAATAAATAATTATCCTTTGTAACAATTTTTTTTTCCAATCTAGGATCCAGTTCAGTTTCATATGTTGCATTTCTTTGTCCTGCCTCTTTTGTCTCCTTTCATCATAAAAAGTTTGTCAGCCTTTCTTAGTCTTTTATGATATTTACATTTTTGAAGATTGAAGGCATTGGTGCATAGCTTGTCCTTCAATTTGGTTTTGTCTTATTGTCAGCCTATGATTAGATTTGAGTTATTCACTTTTGTCAAGGATACTACCTAAGTGATGTTGGCTCATTCTCAGTACTTAACATCAGAAGGCACATGATGTCATTTTGTCCTATTGGTGATCTTTAGTCACTTGGTTAAGGTGATGTCTGCCAGATTTCTTCATTGTAAAGATACTTTTCCCCCCATATATAATGAATAAGTAATCTTTGGGGAGATGGTTCGAGACTGTGTAAATATTCTGTTTCGGAACAAATTTCACTGACGGCTTTAGCGTCCATTGATGATTCTTGCCTGAATCAATTATTATGATGGTGGCTACAAAATAGTGATTTTCTAACACTATCATTCCTCTACATTCATAAGCTGACATTCTACTGTGAAAAGAGCTTTACCTCCCCACCCCTTTTCTTCCTTCCTTTTTCTATTTATTTATTTATTTGCATACTTATTTATATATACATATACGTTTCCGTAGAAATTCACAGACTCATTTCATTTTCAAAAATTCTCTTCTGAAAAGCAAAGGGGTGCAGAGTGTAAGGGTCATGCTTACCTTTGAAAAGAATGTAGATATGTAGACATATCATGAACTAACTCATTTTGATGCTCAAATTGCTTTTGACTTGGCAAGTGGGCGACATCCCTTAGCGTTAAAATTTTTAATATTTTAAAAAATGCTGCTAAGAATAATTTTAGTGAATATAATAAAAAGAAAATATTCATGACTATAATTGATATTTGTTGAATATATCCAAGAAGACTATTTCTTAAAACCAAACTTTTGGCAAATAAGTGTCATGAGCTTTAAAAATCTGTTATTTGAATAAATGATTATTGAGTGAAATTTGCTTTCTGCCAGTGGTACTCTAGGACCAACTACCATTTGTATAAAAATTGCATCTTGGTAAATCTTGAAAACAAACAGATTAATCAAGATCAATAAAGTTCTTTAGATTTTTTGACTTTTAAAATATTAATTCAGCAAGCAGTTGCTAAGTAAGGCCATTACGTTTATGTGACACTATTGAACCCTGATGCTAGATAGTCTTGCATTTTTGACCTTTTGCATTTGGATCCCAGATGCACAAAATTGGGTTAATCACAATCCTTGGTTCATGATATACTCTCATCATTTTCCAAGCATGACCCATTTTCATTTGTTAGTTATTTTAAATAACTGATTATAATTAGTTATGGTTTCATAACTAATTTTTAATAACTTTTAATATTTATTTATTTATTATTTATTTATTTTGGCTGCTCCGGGTCTTAGTTGCGGCATGCATGCGGGATCTAGTTCCCCAACCAGGGATCGAACCCAGGCCCCCTGCGTTGGTAGCGTGGAGTCTTACCCACTGGACCACCAGGGAAGGCCCCTAGTTATTTTTAAAATTGTGCACCTACAAACCCATCACTCAAAACAAAAGCTAGAACAGACAATAACCCTATGACCTGGCAATTCCACTTCTAGGTATGTACCCAGGAGAAACCCTTGCTTAGGTACAAGAGGTGACACGTAAAAGAATATTCATAGCAGCGCTGTTTACAATAGCAAAAACCTGGAAACAACCCAAATGCTCATCAGTGGAAAGCAACATGAATAAACTGGTGTATTCACACAATGAACTATTATATAGCAGTCAAAATCAATGAATTATAGTGATACACAATATAAATAAATTTTGGGACTTCCCTGGTGGCGCAGTGATTAAAAATCCGCCTGCCAATGCAGGGACATGGGTTTGATCCCTGGTCTGGGAAGATCCCACATGCCGCGGAGCAAATAAGCCCGTGTGCCACAACTACTGAGCCTGCACTCTACAGCCCGTGCACCGCAACTGTTGGGCCCGCATGCTGCAACTACTGAAGCCTGCGCACCTAGAGCCCGTGCTCCGCAACAAGAGAAGCCACCGCAATGAGAAGCCTGTGCACTGCAATGAAGAGTAGCCCCTGCTCGCCACAACTAGAGAAAGCCCATGCGCAGCAGTGAAGACCCAATGCAGCCAAAAATAAATAAATAAAAATAAATAAATAAAAATAAATAAATAAAAATAAATCTTTTTGTAATATTAAGCAAAAAAAAAGGCCTCAAAGAATAAATACAGCTTAATAGCATTTTTTATAAAGTTAGAACACAAAAATTTTTTAAATAATAATTTTTAGGAATATGGATAGATGCAAAGAAACTATATTAAAAGAGAAGCAGTGGAATTATAAACATGGGATTTAGGATATGGCTACCTGGGGTGACGGAAAGCAGAGGGATGGGATGGGGGAGTGGGCACATGGCTAGTGTAGGTTATTGTCATGCTTATTAACTGACTGCTTTAAAGAAAATAAGTGTAGGGAATTCCCTAGTGGTCCAGTGGTTGGGACTCCTCGCTTTCACTGCTGAGGGCCCGGGTTCAATCCCTGGTCGGGAAACTAAGATCCCCACAAGCCACACAGTGTGGCCAAAAAAATAAAAATGAAAAAAATAGTGTAAACCCAGTCTTGGACATATGAGGAAATTCCTGTTTTCTAGAACTTTTACTACAATTTTAATTCTAGAATTTCCTGATAAAAGCTGACTTACTTTCATGTAAATATATGTTAAAATCATGTGGCATTAATTTGGGATTATACTATATGCCAAAAAATGAAGTTCATACATTTGTAGAAACGGAAGGTACTGAAATCCCAATAACTAACACTGCCCCTTTGTTAAAAAGTATAACCCTTTGGTAGGAAAATATGAGAAAGTTTGAATAAGAATATTTTTTATGTAAATGGAAATTGGAAATCATAATTTGCATTAAAAGGCTCTTTCACTTTTAATTCACAAAAGAAGTTTTCTCAAGTTTGAAAATTTCTGAAAGTCATGTATTATTTTTAACAGAGTAACTAGTTTTTATGGAGTTAACCTAGATCTCTCCCTAACAGAGTAGTGCTGATTCTGTTGCCTTACCATGGCTCTAATCCCAACCTCCTTGTTCCCTACAGCCACTGCCCAAGTTTAGGCCTGGACTTGCAAACCCAAAGTCCACATTTAGCCTACAGAATTTTTTTTTTTTTGGCCCGTGTAATGTTTACATTTTAAAAAATTGTTGCCAATATTTTAAAAATTGGAAATTGGAAATTGTACTTAAAAATGCAGATTCCAGCTTTATTGAAAAATCAGAATATTTGGCAACATTCAACTATAGCTAAGATGAGACTTTCCTTTTTGAATGAGGCATGGGGGTTCCAGTTCAGAGAGTTTCTGCCATTCTCCGACAACTGGCTCACTTCACTCATTGGCATTACACTTGGCCTTTATAGGGACTTCCAACCTCTTCTCATATCCATTCTTTTGACCTTCCCTCCAACATAGTACATACCCCATTACCTCTCCACATTGTCAAAAGTAGCTTTCTAAGCAGGTTTGATCAAATCACTTCTTGATTTGCTCCTAATTGTTCTTAGGATAAAATCCAAACTCACAATGGCGTCAGGATCTAGTCTGCCTGTTTCTCACCTCTTCCCAGCTCTGATTACTACTCAGAACCAGCTGTTCCCAGACCCGCTTCCTCATGTCTGTGTTACTCTCTTCGCCTTCTCTTCCCTTCTTCTCCAGGCTAACTCATACTCATCCTAAAAGACTCTGCTCTGACATCAGTCCTCCAGGAAACCTTTCCCCAAAGCTTTTGCCTCCTCCCCTTCGTTTGTGATCCCAAAGCGACATGAGCTCTTCCGAGTTTGTGAGTTCTTCATTAAAATTTTTGAGGTCTCCAAACACCACCAACAGGTGTTAAACCCGGGTAGGCTAAAGTGCGGTTAATCGTACTAGGATTAAGACCAGCGTTATTTTCGAGTCTAGACCTCTGACCGAGTATGGCTCCAAGGGTGATGTGTGACAGGCGTGTGTAAAGGTCCACACCAGTACGAACTCCGGAGACCAGGGTTGCTGAGCGTTTCAGACCCCGGCTCCCCGCCGGGTGCACTACCGCAAGCTCGCCGCCAGGGTCTGAAGTCGCTGCGAGCGCAGCCTCTGATTGGATAGGGCGGTGCATGCCGGTAGCGGCCGGGCCTTCGAAGTGCTTGCTGGGAGTTGTAGTTCTTGGAGCCGGAAGCGGGGGTGGCAGGGCTAGAAACAGCAGCTGAGGCAGCAGTCACTGCCTTTGCTGTCACCCGGCTGTAGTGCATGACTCTGAGCCCACCGGCCGTGGGTGCCTCCTCGGTTCCCGGGGGACTCCGGGAGCCCTGAGGGGCGAAGCGACGGGGACGCCTCTCTTAAGAGAAGAGGCGACGTCGCAGCCCCGGATGCGGGCAGAGGGCGCGGGAATGGAGCTTGGCGGCTGCGAGGAGGGCTTGCCGGAGGAGAGCAGGTGGGCTGGGAAGGGGCCGGGGAGTCGCGGGCGGATGGATGCGCTGAAGTCCCGGGAGGCTTGAGAGGGCTCGGAGAGCACGGGGAGACCTGCCGGGCGCGACAGACATGAGGGCAACTGTGGACAACTTGTTTGGGAAGAAATTCTGAAAGGAGGGACGCGCAGGGCGTGGATAGGGCGGACGAGGGAACGGGCTTAGTGAGGGTGAAGGAGGGGCCTAGGGTATGTTGAGGGCGGGGGCTTGGGGAGTGGGCAGAAGTGGGTGAAGCTCAGATCCAAGGCTGCTGGAGAGGAGGTGGATATTGAGAGGTGATGTAGTGAGATTTCATAGGCCAGGGTCTATAGATAGCAGTAGGGGACAAGGGGACAAGTCGGGTGCCCCGACTGAAACTTGCGGTGACAGCAATTCGGGCCAATATTAAGAAGGTTGAAGTAAGAATTTCTGGGAGCAAAGGTTAGGCATTATGAGTGGCCTAGAAAGAAGCTTAGGAAAGATGAGTGTGAAGAAGGGCCTGCGGATGAAAGTGGGCGATTGTAATGGCAGTGGAATGGGGATGGGGGCTTGCTAGTGGGACTAGAAATTGCGTGCGTGCCCTTTGTCAAAGCTGGATCCCTGTTAGAGAGTAACAGGACCTCCCTGTCGTTTCCTTTTCATCCTTAAACCCTTCACTCCTTCCCCACAATGCAGCTAAGCAATTTCCCATTTATTTATATGAAACTGTTGTTATCGAGTTCATACCTTCTAGAAATTAGAGAATTTAAGATTTTAAAAACTACTTTGACCGAATGGTGGCTTGGACTCTGTAGAGGTACTACTCCTATGTAGGGGTTGCTTCATTAATAACTCTGGTCTTAACCTCTTAAGAATCTGGAAGGGACATCATAGAGCAGAAATGTGGGTTAAGGAAGTCTTTTTTTTTTAACATCTTTATTGAATTATAATTGCTTTACATTGTTGTGTTAGTTTCTGCTGTATAACAAAGTGAATCAGCTATACGTATACATATATCCCCATATCCCCTCCCTCTCGAATCTCCCTCCCACCCTCCCTATCCCACCCCTCTAGGGGGTCGCAAAGCACGGAGCTGATCTCCGTGTTCTATGCTGATCTCCCTGTATTATGCGGCTGCTTCCCGCTAGCTATCTATTTTACATTTGGTAGTGTGTATATGTCCATGCCCCTCTCTCACTTTGTCCCAGCTTCCCCTTCCCCTTCCCCTTCCCCTTCCCCTTCCCCTTCCCCTTCCCCGTGTCCTCAAGTCCAGTCTCTACATCTGCGTCTTTATTCCTGTCCTGTCCCTAGGTTCTTCAGAACCATTTTTTTTTGTTAGTTTCCATATATATGTGTTAGCATACGGTATTTGTTTTTCTCTTTCTGACTTACTTCATTCTGTATGACAGACTCTAGGTCCATCCACGTCACTACAAATAACTCAATTTCGTTTCTTTTTATGGCTCAGTAATATTCCATTGTATATATGTGCCACATCTTCTTTATCCATTCATCTGTCAATGGACACTTAGGTTGCTTCCATGTCCTGGCTGTTGTAAATAGTGCTGCAGTGAACATTGTGGTACATGACTCTTTTTGAATTATGGTTTTCTCAGGGTATATGCCCAGTAGTGGGATTGCTGGATCGTATGGTAGTTCTATTTTTAGTTTTTTAAGGAACGTCCATACTGTTCTCCATAGTGGCTTCATCAATTTACATTCCCACCAACAGTGGGAGAGGGTTCCCTTTTCTCCACACCCTCTCCGACATTTATTGTTTGTAGCGTTTTTGATGATGGCCATTCTGACTGGTGTGAGGTGATACCTCATTGTAGTTTTGACTTGCATTTCTCTAGTGATTAGTGATGTTGAGCATCCTTTCACGTGTTTGTTGGCAATCTATATCTTCTTTGGAGAAATGTCTATTTAGGTCTTCTGCCCATTTTTGGATTGGGTTGGGGTTTTTTTTGATATTGAGCTGCATGAGCTGCTTGTATATTTTGGAGATTAATCCTTTGTCAGCTGCTTTGTTTGCAAATATTTTCTCCCATTCTGAGGGTTGTCTTTTCGTCTTGTTTATGGTTTCCTTTGCTGTTCAAAAGCTTTTAAGTTTCATTAGGTTCCATTTGTTTATTTTTGTTTTTACTTCCATTTCTGTAGGAGGTGAGTCAAAAAGGATCTTGATGTGATTTATGTCATAAGAGTGTTCTGCCTTTGTTTTCCTCTAAGAGTTTTATAGTGTCTGGCCTTACATTTAAGGAAGTCTTTCTTGACTTTTAAAAATATTCAGATATAATTAGAGTCTCAGGAGCAGCTGGGATCCAAAGACTGGAGGTGGAATATTTACCTCTGAGAAAATATCAACAGGGGAAAATTAATGAGATGTTGTACCTGAGTGAAGACCTGGCTGTTTTAAAGGGTGACTCCTCTTTTATGTGCACAGTTAGCCTGTGGCCTGCTGTACAAAACCTGGGCCGACAGGACCTTGGCGTTCCTGCCCAAGACTTGTGAATGATGTGTTCAGTGAAACTGAACATCTTACTTCCCTTTTCCATGTTTCAGTTTCTGCTTATGTATATTTGGCTACTTATTCTTCCTCCAGATGTCTGTGAAATGCTTCATGTAAAAGGTCCTATATACATTCTAAACAAATTTTAGGATTGTTTTTATTTTCCTCTACCAGTTCATGTGGGAGAGGCTGGGTTGGAAATTCAAATTCCTCCCCATCTAGCTGAGTTATTTATTTATTTAATATATTTAACAAACACTTATTTACTACGTGCCAGGCATTGCTTAAGAGCCTTACAAGTATTATTTAATTCTCATAACAACTGGGTGAGATAGGTACTATTCAATATATTATCACCATTTGACAGCTGAGGGAGCTGAGACATAGACAGGATAAATAACTTGCCAAGGTCATACAGTAAATCCTTGGTGGAACTGGGATTCAAACCCAGGCAATCTGGCTCTAGTTTTAATACCTACACTATACTACCTCTCACTATGCTAATATACTGGGACAAAGAAATGTATAAGGTAATGAATTTTATAGCATTCTTTGCCTGTCATTTTAAGGCTATTAGGACCACTCCTTTGCAGGTATCTTTTTCTGTTATTCTTTCCATGCTTGCCTCTTAACCAAGGAACTTTAGTCAAAACTTAATTTCAGTAGTGGGATTATCCCCGCAAAATCACTCATACTGTTGCCATAGCCAACTCTCTGTGGGTGGCTAGTTAACTCAGAATGTGTTATTTAATGGGACTTCATGGCACTGATGGCCTCCTTAGTTCGAGATAGTCAAATGGTAAATAAAATACATGCCTTGTGCCTGAGAATTGAGGCACTGTGGCTGGGTCACTGCAAACCTAACCCTTCTATGGCCCGTAAAACACCCAATTCAGAAGACATCTTGATGAGATGGCATCATTTTTTTTTTTTAATATATAATGAAGGATAAAACTGCTCAGTTATTTTCTGAAAGCAGTTGATGTAGTGAAATGTGCATAATCTTTATATCCAGGTAGATCTGCATTTGAATTCTAGCTCTACTGCTTAACTTGGCTTATCTTGTCTGAGTGGGAAGAATGATGCCTTCCTGACTGGTAAGTTGTGAGGATTCAATAACATAATGTGCATAAAGCTCCTCACAGAGCGCCTGATTGTACTGAGTGCAAAAAATGTCTACTTCCGTCTCCTCCCCAGTTTTCTTGAAATAAGGTTAGTGGGTGCTCTTCCAGTTGCTGTTTTCAATGGTATCATTGCTTGCTCTTCCTCCTTCTGTGGCTCCTTTATCCGAGTTGAACACACTGGGGACTGGGGTGTTGGCCTAGCTTTTAACTTCATCCTTGGAGTGGAATGTCATAGATTCCCCTATTGTTTTCCATGTAGCTAGTCATCACTAGCAAAATGCTGTAATGCTCAGGGATGATACTTCACTTTTCCTAGGGTTTCCTAAATGCCAATTATTTGGAGTTTGTCTGGTGAAACTGCTAAACAATTAAAGGAATGATTCTTCTTGCATTGCTCTGTCACCCTCAGCTGCCTTGGGCTATGCAATCTACTTCTGAGCTTGGAACCCAACTACTTCCACAGTTTTCCTGGTACAGTGAGTCAGATAGAGTCAGAATTCAAGTATTAACGTACTTTTTTGTGTCTCCAAACTGAGCTCATTCTATTGACCAAAACCTTTTCCTCCTCTGATCTCTATCTCAGTTAATAGTGTTTTCCATTCAGTCAACCAAGCCAGAAACCTCAGAGTGAAATTTGATACTTCCCTCTTCTTCATTTCCCATACCCAGGCAGTCACAGGTCCAGTGAGTTCTGTTTCTGATTTTTCTCTTGAAGCCTTTTTTTTTTTCCCTCCGTTTCCAAATATATTGCCTTATATTATCGAAAAATCCAGGGAGTGGTATTGCTTCAGGAATGACCAAATGTAGGTGCTTAAACAAAAGTTTGTCCCTCAAAGTGAGAGAGTGGCATGGACATATACGCACTACCAAATGTAAAACCGATAGCTAGTGGGAAGCAGCCACATAGCACAGGGAGATCAGCTTGGTGCTTTGTGACCCACTAGAGGGGTGGGATAGGGAGCGTGGGAGGGAGGGAGACGCAAGAGGGAAGAGATATGGGGATATAAGTATATGTATAACTGATTCACTTTGTTATAAAGCAGAAACTAACACACCATTGTAAAGCAATTATACTCCAATAAAGATGTTAAAAAAAAAAAAAAAAAAGTTTGTCCCTGTCTGTGTGCTCCTTTTCTCAATGTGTTGGCTTCATTCTCAGGCAGATTTTTTCTTTTTTTTTCTTTTTTTAAAAATTTTTACATTTTATTTTATTTATTTATTTTTGGCTGCGTTGGGTCTTGTTGCTGCGTGCGGGCTTTCTCTAGTTGCGGCGAGCGAGGGCTACTCTTCGTTGCAGCGTGCAGACTTCTCATCGTGGTGTCTTCTCTTGTTGCGGACCGCGGGCTCTAGGTGCGCGGGCTGCAGTAGTTGTGGCTCGTGGGCTCTAGAGCACAGGCTCAGTAATTGTGGTGCCTGGGCTTAGTTGCTCTGCCCTGGATCTTCCTGGACCAGGGATCGAACCCATGTCCCCTGCATTGGCAGGCGGACTCTTAACCACTGCGCCACCAGGGAAGTAGCAGATTTTTCTACAGGATAACCCTTGGCGACTTCAAGTTTAGCAATCCAACCAAAGAGAAGACAAAAGCAATCCCCATAGGTATAGCAAAAGTGAAAATTCTGGGGCTGACTCTTTTTGGACTGACTTATGTTCCTGTTCTTGTAATCAGGGTATGGAATATGTTGCTCAGTCAGGCCTAAGTTATATGCCCAACCCTGGATCCTAGGGTAGGGTGATATTTTCTTGGGACTTCATGGACCAGATTAAGTGCCAGAGGAGTGATTCCCCTGTGAAAAATCAGTATTCTGTTACCAAAAGAAAGGGACATGAATTCTGGGCAGATATAAACAAAATTATTCGCTAAAGCCTTTATTATTTCTCATTGTGGATTCTCTCAGTAGCCTCCTGACTAAGCTCCCAATCTGAGCCCAGTCCCCCTATTCCAAGCAGCTTCCACATTGCTACCAGCTTAATTTTTCAGAAGCAAAGTTACTCTAGTATTTTGCTCAGAAATGTTCAGTGATTTCTTTGAAAATAGAAAGTCAAAACTTCCCTGGTATTCAGTATGAAGTTTCCAGTTACAAAACCATGGCATTCACTCACTCTCACATCTCCTTCCTCACCATTCTGATACTTGCTCCTCTAAATTCCCTGCATTACCTCCTTCTTTGCCTGGAGAGCTCTTAGTCGTCCTTTAAATAATGCTCCTTTAGAAGTCATCATTGACCTGCCCTTTTCTATCTCTCTTATTACAGCACTTCTCACGCTATAGCATTTTTTTAATGTACGTGCCCCTTTCCCCCACTGCATTCTGAATATCCGGAGAGGTGGGGACTCTCCCTGTTTAACCACCATAAGCCCGGTGCCTAGCACAGTGCCTGACATATGGTTGGTGTTCACTGAATATTTGCTCAAGGAATGAAAATGGTAAAATTTGGTCATGCTTCTTATGGTTGGGCAGGTGTCATTGGTGCTGTTGCTATTGAAAGGGCCTCTGTTTTTCCCTTTCTGTTTATTCATTTTTCACTTTTTCACGTAATTTTCATTTTCTCCTTCCTCGCTTTCGTTCCCTTTTTCCTTTGACCATGCTCTGGCAGCACTGGTAGCAAAGCAAGAGGATCACATGATTTTTGAGCAATCCAAACCGCTACTCCAATTATTAGTACAACTCTCCCTCCCCCCCGCGCTGCCCCCCCCGCCCCTCCCCCCAAAAACATACTCTTGAAGCTTTTGGGGAAAATGCTATTGTCAGAACCCAGAAGCCGGAGGTGTATCAGCTGATAGCAGGAACCATAAGCTGAAGCTTTTCTAAGTATCTACCCTCCCCACAGCTGTTTCTGCTTTTTTATAGCTGCTTTATCACTTCTTGCATAAATGGAATTTTTTTCCTGTTTTTTATTTTGTTTTGTAATCTTTCCTCCATAAACAACCTGCCTTGGTATTTATAGACCAGCTCTGTCCAACATGATAGCCACTCAGACACCTGTGGTAATTTAAGTCTAAATTAATTAAAATTAAATAAAATTTTAAAATTTCAGTTCTTTAGTCACACTGCACAGACTTCAAGTGCTTAATGGCCACAGTGGCTAGTGGCTGCCATATTGGACAGCACAGATACAGAACATTTCCAGCATCACAGAAAGTTCAATTGAACAATACTGCTGTAGATTTAAATCTGCATTTTTCAGGAAAGAACTGCAGCATGCTTACGTGTTTTTAGTTCCTCTGGATCAGCCTCACTTGAAGTGTAAACTGCACTTGATTAGGAGGAGAGAAGATTATTAAAGGAAGTCATCAGTAGTAGTGAGTAAATAGGAACTTGGCAAACTATCTCTCCAAGTTTGTGGGGCCATATCCTTTGCCAGTGAAACTCACAGGAACCCTGCTGGATTGTAGGACTGAGAGATGATTGATTTTTGACTAGAAAACAGCAGAATCCCATAATTTCTTAAGGGTTCTCAGACAGTCTCCCAGTGAGCTCTCTCATTGGGATACTTTTGAGAAGAAAGCAGTAATAGTCATATTGCCATTCCTCTTCACCCACCTCCCTCCAAGACCATGAATTTATTTTTGCCTCCTAACCTCCTAAAGAGTCCTTTGAGAGTTTTAGATTTTCCAAGGGTTTTTTTTTTTTTTTCTATTTGTTTTGTTCTACTTTTGTTATTTGCTCACTGTTTGATTGCTTTCTGGCTGGAGAATATGTCTGTACTACTTCTACTTTTGAGGATCTATTGACTTTTCTTATGCGTATGCCTTAGTGCAAGGCCAATTTTTGTGACTGTTGTATGTGTGCTTTAAAAATGTGTTCTTCAGGGTGTAGTTTTCTAGATGTTATAGAACAACCTTATTAATTATATATTATTCAGCTCTTCTAATCACTTTTTTACTATTGGTTTTCATGATCTCCCATTACCATTGTTTTTTCTTTTCCATTTCCATTTTTCTTTTTATTATTTATTTACTTATTTATTTATTTTGGCTGTGCTGGTTCTTCGTTGTGGCACGTGGGATCTTTAGTTGTGGCATGCGGACTTCTTAGTTATGGCATGCAGTTGTGGCATTCAGGATCTAGTTCCCTGACCACGGATCGAACCCGGGCCTCCTGTGTTGGGAGCAACCCACTGGACCACCAGGGAAGTCCCCATTTTTCTTTTTGTTTTCTGCAGTTTTTGTTTCCCCTGTGTGTGTGTGTGTGTGTGTGTGTGTGTGTGTGTGTTGTTTTGATTGATATATTTTGAGGCCATCTTATTAGATACATAAAAACTAATGAGAGCTATATCTTCATTATTCCCTCTTTGTCTTTTTAAATGATTCTTGCCTTGAATACAACCTTGATATTAATATAGTTTCCTCCTACTTTTTTGTTTGATTGGCTGTTTTGTTTTAAATAGTTGAGTTTATTCCATTGACACTTATTTTTATCTCATATCTGTTGGGTCTTAATTCTGTCATCTTTTAAAAATGATTTCTATAATGTTCTCTTGCTGTTTTCTTTCCTCAGCAGTTTTTGAGATAGTTTAGTTTTAGTTCTAATGATGGTCATCTTTTACTTTAAAATAGTCTCCCTAAAACTGAGGCAACTGAGGCAGTGTCTTTCCTCCTTTGCCTTTGCTATTAGAGTGGTGGTGTATGCCTCCTTTACCTTGCTTGTAAAGCACTCTTCTACCCAGACAACATAAGGTGTGACTGTAAGGTAACGAGATAGGCTTTCTTATATGACTCACAAAATCAACCCTATTTTTTTGCAGTAAAACCTTATAAGTTTCTTTCATTCTATCCAGTAAGCAGATTTGATTCTCTGTTAGATACAAGGTCATCCAATGTTGAGGAAGTCTTTCCGGCTATCCTGCTTCAGTGAGAGCACCATGAACATAAACAGGGCCTTGGAACCTGTGCTAAGAAGAGATTTGACCCTAGTTTAAATTCAGTGAAGATATTCTTTGTAGGTGGAGCACTGTGACTAGTCTTAATTATGTCACAAACTGTCCAATCCCAAATTTTCTCTGAAGCAGAATGGGTAAGAGGCTTTATACTAGGTACCCCTTCTGATTTAATTGGATTTATTAGATTTATGCAATGGAAGTTCAAAGGAAAAGGACAGAGAAAAGGGAAGTAATACTACTATTATTTGCTTGATGGTGGTGCTTTCTGTAGATTATCAATTACACTCCTTTATGAAGTAGTTGTTCTCTCCATCTTGCAGATGAGGGAACTGAAGCTTAAAGAGTTTAATGGCTTGCCCAAGGATGTACAGCTAGTTTGTGCAGAGCTAGGATTCAAATTCAGGTTGGCCTGACCGTGAAGCTTGTTCTCTTTCCACTGAATGACATTTTCTCTCTGCTTATTAAAATATAAAATACAAAAGAAATAGAGGGACTTCCCTGGTGGCGCAGAGGTTAAGACTCCACACTCCCAATGCTGGGGACCTGGGTTCGATCCCTGGTCAGGGAACTAGATCCCACATGCATGCCACAACTAAGAGTTTGCACGCCACAACTAAGGAGCTGGTGAGCTGCAACTAAAGAGCCTGCCTGCCTGCCGCAACTAAGACCTGGCACAACCAAATAAATAAATAAATAAATATTAAAAAAAAAAAGGAAATAGAAAAACCATGGTCCTTCTCCTTAAGGAAATCAACCACATACTGGTAAATAACAATGTTTTGGTTTTTTTTTTTTAAAGATTATTATCAGGAGGAATGGTGTATTGACAGCATGTGTTATGGAGTTTCTAACAAAAAAGTTGTAGCAGGTCAGATTATTTAGAACTTCTTGGGAGAAAATTGTACTAGAGCTGAACCTTAATCCCTGAATGGGACAAGAAGAGAATCATTCCAAGTGGAAAGGTCTCCATGGATACAGTCATGAGAGTAGGTATGAGGTTAGCATGTTTGCATGTGGTAGAGAGAGAGAGACTGAATTCAAGTTGAGGAGTACTGAGCAGGATGGAGAATTTTTGAACTCCGTACTAAGGAGTTTGCATATCATCAATGGTAAGGTTTCTGACAAAAGGGATTTTTCTACCTTTTGTTAAATGTACCCATTGTTGAAATTCAAGAAATTTAGTATCATTAAAATTTAGTATGATTGGTGAAGCATTTGTTGAATAGGTATAAAGTTACAAAGCATGCCTTCTAGACATTGAGATTCTTAGGCATTGAGGTTCCCTCCTAGACTTTTGAGATTCTGCTGTCAACTGCTAAAGGGATGGAACTGCCAATGGTTAGGTTCTCCTAAGTGCCCCAGAGCTGAGAGCTGTATAATAGAGTCAAGTATGTTTTTTCTGTAAGCAGATTGTTTATTTGAAAAGCATCATAAATATACTACATACTCTACAAGTTAAAAACTGTATAACTAAAAACAGAAAATATGGAGCCAGTTAAGAAGAAAGTTAAAGGCAATTAAACGTGGTAGTTTCTTGCTACCTCAGTGTTACCAATAATTATTTCCCGGGACTTCCCTGGTGGCGCAGTGGTTAAAAATCCATCTGCTAATGCAGGGGACATGGGTTCGATCCCTAGTCCAGGAAGATCCCACATGCCACGAAGCAACTCGGCCTGTGCGCCACAACTACTGAGCCTGCGCTCTAAAGCCCATGAGCCACAACTACTGAGCCCGCGTGCCACAACTACTGAAGTCCGTGCACCTAGAACCTGTGCTCCGCGGCAAGAGAAACCACTGCAATGAGAAGCACCCGCGCCGCAAGGAAGAGTAGCCCCCGCTCGCCGCAACTGGAGAAAGCCCGTGCAGAGCAACGAAGACCCAACTCAGCCAAAAATAAATAAATAAAATAAATACAATTTATTTAAAAAAATTATTTCCCGAATTAGGTTTTTCCCTACTTTAAGAATGAACCCATTACTTCTTTCCAGGAAGTGCTTTCTGGCATTAAAAGTCCTAGGTGCTTGCCTGACCACAATCTTTCAGCATAAGATGCCTTTGATACTTGAATATTTAAAAAATCCTTTATGGTATTTTCCAGCTTCTGGTTCACTAACTTTGTTCATATTATTGACCTTTCTTTAATTGCTAGCCTCAAGGAAGGCCGAGATAGTTCCTCTCTTCTCTATATTCCCCTTATATAACCAAAAGTAACCACTATTAACATATCACTATTTCTCTCAGTATATTTATGTTAAGATCATAAATATAATTTTACCTTCTGCTTTTTATACTTTTACATACTTTCATTAGCTTTGGAAATTGTTCCTAATCAAAAATTTTAATGGTTTCATGATATTCCACATATGGATATCACATACCTCTCCTCACATTTCAGGGATCAAATCATTACCTGCCTTGGGACAACCTGACCTTCAACTCTGGTCTCAGGTAGATACCACATTCCAATGCAGATAACTGGCATACTGTAGATGGGATATGCTAATAAGTTGAAGCTGTTTCCTTTTATTACTAAAAAGAGTCTTGGGGGTGGAAGATAGGCCAATATATATTTCTTGCATTGAATCTCATTTTACAATTGCACAGTATTTACTATTTATTTACTATTGATTTCACTTATTTTTAGTGATTAGTTTTATATTAGTTATATGGTATAACACTTCTTTAAAAAATAACGTTTGCTTATAACTTTACTGTTTTAACCTGAGTGTTACTTCTAATTGTGATTTGGCAAGCCTAAGACTGAGTTGGCATTTAGGGAAACTTTTTCCTTGGGTATGCTTATTTGAGTTGCTTAAGCAATTACTGTTCCTCTTCAAAGAATGTAGTCAAAATCCTCCCAAAAGAAAATTAGCAGGACTTTATTCTGAGATTGGCTTTGCTGTTTGTTGATAAATATGATTCAAGTAGAGATGGATTATGCTGTCCCTTGCCACTCGAGCCTAGTTCTTCCTTGACATAGGGTGATATGCTTAGAAAGACTTGCTTTTAATTTATGGTGATTAAAGAAGAGCACTCTGTATACTTGCAGAAGTGGCCATACAAAGGGCTGCTTTGAGCCTAATACAGTCCTTGCCTGTGCCCAGATGAAGGTTACATGTGAATGCAAGATGATACAATCCAAATAATTATTACCAAACAGGTTTAGCCTAGGAAAGACTGACCTCACTTGCTAACAATCTGGGTAAAGAATGAGGAGGGATATTTTATTTCTCATGGTGATCTATTTATTTGCATCTAAGATTCGGGTATGAATGGATTAATCCAACCATTGTGTATGGGCTTCAGTTGAAACTAGTATTTCAGCTCTCTGAAAATGATAACAGTATCATTAGGGTAAAGGATCCTAAAAAGTAAAGACACTAAACAGACTAGCTATGTAAATCAAAAAATTTTTAGGACTTCCCTGGTGGCACAGTGGTTAAGAATCCGCCTGCCAGTGCAGGGGACACGGGTTCGAGCCCTGGTCCGGGAAGATCCCACATGCCGTGGAGCAACTGAGCCCGTGTGCCACAACTACTGAGCCTGCGCTCTAGAGCCCACGAGCCACAACTACTGAGTCTGCGTGCCACAACTACTGAAGCTCGTGCGCCTAGAGCCTGTGCTCCACAACAAGAGAAGCCACCACAATGAGAAGCCCGCGCACCGCAACGTAGAGTAGCCCCTGCTCACCGCAGCTAGAGAAAAGCCCACGCGCAGCAATGAATACCCAACGCAGCCAAAAATAAATAAATTAATTAATTAATTAAAAAATTTTTTTTAAAGTTTACTTTTCTTCTACATGAGCATATATCAAATATAGACGGTTTGGTACATCTTAGAGTAAGAGCCACCTTCTTTTGTAGCTGTGGTATCTCAAGGTCACTTCATTTTGGGGAAGAAAATTTCTTTAGTTTGTACAGAAGTTGTTAATAGATCTGAATGCTCAAGGTTTCTAGGGTTTCAATGCTCTTTGTAAAATTTTGGAATCAAAGCCATAGGATGATAGGGTACTTGGTGTCTACTTTCAGGATTTATTATGATGTTCTTCGACAGTTAAACTTGTAAGATCAATACAGAATGAATCAGAACACAGATATGCAGAGTCACTTGAGGAACCAGACTGGCTCTCAGGCCTGCACCACTTGATTGTAACCTGTTGGAATGTAAAACTGTGTCAGTCAGAACAGGCCAGATGCTTCCTGAGGAGGCATAGGAGATGGAGAATCACTGAAGGAAAAGCTGGCAGTCAGTTGGCCTCTGTGATGGCAGTTTCACAGTACAACAATAAATGGCCTTTTAATGACCACCTCAGTCCAGTGTGCATCTTAGTTATCTTGAAATATCTCTCAGGACTGGGTTAGAAATAGAACAGGGGAATGGCCAACAGGTATATGAAAAAGTGCTTCACGTGACCAATCATCAGGGAAGTGCAAATCAAAACCACAATGAGATATCATCTCACACCTGTTAGAAGGGCTAGCATCAAAAAGACAAGAGGCAGCAAGTGTTGGCGAGGGTGTGGAGAAAAGGGGTCTCTTGTGTACTGTTGGTGGTATTGTAAATTGGGGCAGCTATTATGGAAAACGGTATGGAGATTCCTCAGGATATTAAAAATAGAATTACCGTATGATCCAGCAATTCTCCTTCTGGATATATATCCAAAGGAAACAAAATCACTCTCTCGAAAAGATATCTGCACCCCCATGTTCATTGCAGCATTATTTAAAATAGCCAAAACATGGAAACAACCTAAGTGTCCATTGACACATGAATGGATAAAGAAAATGTCACACACACACACGGGAATATTATTTAGCCATAAAGAAGGAAATCTTGCCATTTGCAGCAACATGGATGGACCTTGAGGGCATTATGCTAAGTGAAATAAATCAGACAGAGAAAGACAGATACTGTATTATCTCACATATGTAGAATCCAAAAAACCCAAACTCATAGAAATAGAGAACACATTGATGATTGCCAGAGGCAGGGGATGAGGGGGTGGGGGAAATGGGTGAAGGTGGTCCAAAGGTACAAATTTATAAGTCAGTTTTGGGGGTGTAATGTACAGCATGGTGATTATAGTTAACAGTACTGTATTGTATATTTGAAAGTTGCTAAGAGAGTAGATCTTAAAAGTTCTCATCACAAGGAACAAAATTTATAACTGTGTGAGGTGATAGATGTTAACTAAACTTACTCTGGTAATCATTTCACAATGTATACATATATCAAATCATTATGTTGTATGCCTTAAACTAATATAATGTTATATGTCAGTTATTTCTCAATAAAACTGGGGGGAAAAAAGAAATAGAACAGGGGAGTCTGGTGACTCAAATGTTTAATGATGTAAGGTTAAAAAAGCCTGGTGTCTCCCAGTTTGCATAAATTCTTGGTCTCAAGGCCTTCAGAGGAGAAGACCAAAGTGAGATCCATTTGGCTTTCCTCTTTTAGATAATACTCCTGTTCCAGACCTAGCTTCATTCATTTTATTTTATTTGTCTGCCTTTACTCTCTTCATCCACTTTTTAAAAGTGGCTCAGAAAGTGTACAAAATGTATGAGAGTTAGAAAGGATTCCAGTTCAGAACCCTCCTACCCTAATAGGTATTTAAATGATATTGAAATAGTTACAGTGAAAGTTCCTTGAAGAAATTATAACCATTCCCAGGACTGTCCTTGAAGAGGAAAGAGTAGTATTCTAATAAGAAATGAAAGGGCTAGATAAAGTGTACAACGTAACAATTGGGGGCCCAAGAGAAGGAGTTTGACACCTCATCTCCTGATGTTTTCCTTATTCAGTTTGATTCTGTGCATCCAGTTCTTTTCACTCAATTGCAGCTGGTTTTGAGTTTTTATTGGGTTGGAAGCTGTGTTGAGAAAATGCTGGGAATTTGAGAGGAACCTTGACGATCATCTAGGGCAATAATTTTCAAACTTTTACACTAAAGTACTTCACATGGTCTAAGGGAATAAGCCTAGTTGATTGATTTGGGGACATGTCCTAAGTGGCTCAGTGCAAGCTTAAAACATTTTGTCTCAATTTTAGGTTAAAAAATTAAGGGGGAAAATCATGGGCAATTTATATTCTTATCCATAATATTTGTGTACAGATATATGTACTTAGTACTGGAAATATAGTTCATAAAAAGTTGTTTTTGGCTTTTTTGTTTGGCAAAAGATTTCTGGTTTTCAGCAAATGCCCTCATCTCTTTATATATTGCCCATGTAATGTCATTGTCCAGAAACGGATCTTAATGGGTCACACTTCTAGAAACAGGGTTATAGGCTACTTACATGAGGATGGAATGATAGTAGATGAAGATCACCTTACAAACCACAATATGCCATGTAAATATGAGGGCTTTATATATATATATATATATATATTTGTTTGTTTGTTTATTTTGGCTGCTCCGGCTCTTTGTTGCAGCATGTGGAATCTTTAGTTGCGGCATGTGGACTTCTTAGTTGCAGCATGCAGACTCTTAGTTGCGGCACATGGGCTTTTTAGTTGTGGCATGCGAACTCTTAGTTGCAGCATGCATGCGGGATCTAGTTCCCCAACCAGGGATCGAACCCAGGCCCCCTGCATTGGGAGCGCAGAGTCTTACCCACTGGACCACCAGGGAAGTCCCAATATGAGGGTTTTAAAACAAAATCTTAGTGTTCTTTACAACTTCAGTCCTCTCAGAATTGGGTCTTATACTCAAGTAAAAAATTAATAGGGGAGAGAATGTTAGGATGTGGGGCAGGAGGCTTCTTGTCTTAGACTTTATTTGAGGTGGTCAGGATCAGGTACAACAAAGTAACTAACCATTGGTATAACTGATGCCCTTGCAGGAGGGAGCACTGGCAGTTGCTGGGTAATTTGAAGACTACTGTGGAGGGTTTAGTATCAGCCAACAGCCCCAATGTCTGGTCCAAGTATGGTGGCCTGGAGCGGCTTTGCAGGGACATGCAGAGCATCCTCTATCATGGGCTCATCCATGACCAGGTATGTAGATCCCTTCTTTTCTTTTTTTGCCAGATTGGCTGAATCACTTGTTGGAAAGAAATAGTTGAATTAAGTTGTTGGCAGGGAGAAGATGAAGGCAACTAGTCTCTGAGCCCTTGAGAGCAAGACTATAATATATGATAACGAGGAGGAGGATAAGAGCAATGATGATGAATCATTGAGATATTCCTCTTAAGAGTATCCTAGGACATATCTGAGAAATATTTACAGGATATTGTCATTTTTAGACTATCCTGTGAGCATCACTTTGTTGATAACTTGTTGATGCTTGTGAGTGATAGTTTTAGTTATAGCTTACGTTTTCTTCTATGTAAACTTTATTGATGTTGTTTCTTTTCCTAAGTATCCTCAAACACTCTAATAAGCTTTGAGTATTAAAAATGAGTGGAATCTACTAACACTCAGTGGTTTCTGCTTTAATTCTCAATGGCAGTTACTCCATTTGCAATGTTTTAACTAAGGTTTGGTTCTGGATAAAATTGTCAAGTGGGTCATTGGATCTGATCCTCCTACTTTTAAAAAATCAAACCTCACAAATATGTGCATAATTTGTGTTCCCAAACACTCATGCTCTTCCCATGTAAGGCCCTAGTATTCTTCCCTGAAACTCTTTTTTTCTAAGCCAGGCTTGTCTTTCTTTTTTAATCAGAATTTATTCTCAGCTAGCAGTCACAGTGGAAAAAATTAATTGGTATTAAGATATTCATAGTTGATAGGATTTAATGTGCTACTCTCCCTTCTAAAAATATGTATATATCACCTCTGAACAAACTCTTTAAACCAGTGTTCTTGTTGAGTTTTTTCAGAATTCAGTGGAAAAGTTGGCTTAGGTTAGATTTTCTTTATTCAGAGTAAGTTCTAAAAGTGAGGCTCTCTTTCTAAAGAAATTTGAAGATATGGGGAAAATTTTTATCCTTTAAAGAGCTGAATCTTAATGGTCATTATTATTAAAACCTCATTCCAGGAATTTGGAGGCAACATTGTATAGTAGACTGACAGAAGTCTTTGGAATCAGACAGAACCTGGATTGAAATTGCTCAGGTCCTTGGGGGAAAAAATGACATAGTAGTAATAGTTATGGATTTTTGAGTCAGACTGCTCTTATTTTATCTCAGCTTCACCACTCTGTGGTATTGGGTAAGTTACATAACTGTTAGTGCTTCTGTTTCCTCATTTGTAAAATGAGGCGATAACACTGGTATGTACTTCATAGGATTGTTGTGAGAATTAAATGAGATAATACCTGAAAAAGCTTTAGACAGTGTAGTAAGTTGTCTGTCAGTCTTAACTATTAGGTGATATTAACTTTTTTGAGCCTTTTCTCATCTGTAGAAATGATGATAATATTATTTATATCATAATGTTTGATGGAAAGATTAAATGAAATGGCATACAAATTTGCCTAGCACAGTTCATGGTACATAGGAAGTAATTAATAAATGTTCCCCTCATTTTTTTTTAAGTTTCAAGTTACATGTTGTCCTATGAAAAAAATATGACCATTGGAATTTACAAAACAAATAATTTAACCCACTGCAATCTGGTTTCTGCCCTTACCACTGTTGTTCTTGCTACTGAAGTTTAAGTAAGTCCATGTTACCAAATCCAGTGAACATTTCTCCTTTGAACAGTGTCTTGTGTTCTTCACTGTTGAACATCATCAGACCTTGACTCGCATTGCATTATTCCGATGTTATGGAGACCTTCTCCTACCTCTGTGATCACTCTTTCTTAATTTCCGTGGAATCTCTTCCTCTCGGATTTTAGTTTTTAATACAGTCCAGTCCTATGTCCTTATCTCTTATTACATTGTACATTTTCTGAAACAGTCTCCTTCACTTGCATTGTTTTAACTGTCACCTATACCCTACCTACCCCCAGCTCAGACATCTCTGCCGAACTTCAGATCCACAAGACTAGCTGTCTGGCTATCTGCTATACATTATCATCTGGCTGGCTGTCCTATAGGCCAAGTACAACATGACCCAAAACAAACTTATTTTCTCTCATAAGGTTGCCCTTCCTCCTGATATTTTTAATACTAATCTGTGGCATTGCCAGCTACTCAGTCTCCCAAGCCAGAATTGGGAACCACGCCAACATGTTTTACAAAAACCCAATACAAGTTTCCCAGACTGATGACCAAGATAGCTACCAGATTAGAGGCACTGTCATTTAGTGGTTAAAGTACTTTCATCTTGATAGCAAAAAAGTTCTTTTCTTGGCTCTATTACTCATTTTACATTGTCATCTGGAGTAATCATTTTACTATATTTGAAGACAGTTTTACCATCTGTGCCAGAAACAGAATATGTGTCATGATGCAATAGTAAAGTCAGTGGAATTCCCAAGTGGAAGATGCTTGGTAAATGCAACACAATATTATTGTTATTAGTAAGTAATAAGATCTGTGAAGGTACCTGGTCAGCAGAATGAAAACTGTTAAAGTATACGGTCAGCTACAAAACAGCAGTAGTGTTAGTAAGTGCAAGCAGAGCAAACCAGACAAATCTGTCATACACATATACATTTAGCAACTACAGGCTCTAGTGGGAAGAATTAAAGACAAAAGATCCATACCAACTTCACTGCTGCTCTGTTCTGCCTTGTAAAGACCTAAAAATTAAAGTCTGTATTAAGGACTTGTTTTTCCTTTTCATTTCCTCCCTAAAGATTAAGGCTTTCAAAGGCTTCTGGCTGCTGTGTCATCAGGAAGCTATTCTGGGTGTTGTGCTCTTGGAGGGGGGAAGGGATACAATGATTCATGCTGGCCATATCTCTTCTGTGCTTTCCTAGAGATGTGTTATGGAATGTGAAGTGTATTTTTTTAATCACTCAGGGCCTTAGGAAACTCTAACATCATGACCATATTCTTAGAAGGATCTCGTTTTCCTTGACATCCTGCATCTGGGCTACCTTTTAGTCTTTCTATAACGCAAGGTATATTTGATAACCCCTTTTCTGCTGCTTAGAAATGTGGAGACGCTTAATCCCGGAGATTTCTCAGCTGACTAGAAGTGCAAAGATTCCCCCCACCTTTTCCAACACTAAGAAGAAACCTGTACTTGGCAGTATAGATGGCCCAATTTAAAAAATAGCAATAATAACAAAAAAGACCTCTGGATATATATATATATATTTTTGGCCGCACCGTGTGGCATGCAGGATCTTAGTTCCCCGACCAGGGATCGAGCCGGTTCCCCCTGCATTGGGAGCGTGGAGTTTTAACCACTGGACCACCAGGAAAGTCCCTGTGTATTTCTTTTCTGAATATGTAAGTAATATACATGTTTTTATTTGCTGAACATTTGGGAAATACCAAAAAGAGTTTAGAAGAAAGTAAGTTATTACTCATAATCTCAACATTAAGTAATAACAATCACTCTTTAACATTTTGGTAGATTCTATTTTTCTATGCGTGTACATGCTTTTTAAAATATTAGGATTATACTGTATCTATTACTCTGTAACTTGCTTTAAAATATTTAATTAAAATAGACAATACAGGGAATTCCCTGGCCGTCCAGTGGTTATGACTGCACGCTTTCACTGCTGAGGACACGGGTTCACTCCCTGGTCTGGGAACTAGGATCCCACAAGCCACACTGCGTGGCCAAAAAAAATCTTGTTTCCTTCCAATCCCATTGGTAACTACTGTATTCTAGTTTCCTTCCAGAGAATTTTTATGCTTATAAAAGCAAATATGAATAATTTTCTTTGCTACACCTTTTGATTTTTCATACAAATAAAAGCATACTATAAACACTACTCTACACCTTGCTTTTTTCACTTGATGTGATTGTAATTCATCCCAATCCATTACATAAAGAGCTTCTTCATTCTTTTTTACAGCTGTCATTTTATAATATTCCATTCTATGTATGTACCATCATTTATTTAATCAGTCTCCTGGTAATAAACATTTAGATTCCTTCCAAGAATTTGCTCTTAGTAACAATGCTACAGTGAATAACCTTGAGTATAGGTCATTTTGCCCTTTACCATAGGATACTCCTAGAAGTAGAATTCTTAGGCTAAAGGGTGTATGCATTTCAGTTTTGATAGCTATGGCGAAATTGCTCTCCAGAAAGTTATGTCTGTTTACGCCCTCAGCAACGTTGTATAAGAGGATCTGATTCTTCATACCCTTGACAATATAGGGTGTTATTAAACTTTAAACTGTCACCAATATAATAGGTGAAAAGTTACATTTCTTTTACTCTGAAAGATGTTTATAAGAGCCATTAAAGTATTTTTCTGGGACTTCCCTGGTGGCACAGTGGTTAAGAATCCGCCTGCCAACGCAGGGGACACGGATTCGAGCCCTGGTCCGGGAAGATCCCACATACCGCAGAGCAACTAAGCCCATGTGCCACAACTACTGAGCCTGCGCTCTAGAGCCCACAAGCCACAACTACTGAGCCCACACGCCACAACTAGTAAGTCCACACGCCACAACTACTGAAGCCCGTACGCCTAGAGCCCGTGCTCTGCAGCAAGAGAAGCCACCGCAATGAGAAGCCCGCACACTGCAACGAAGAGTGGCCCCCGCTCGCTGCAACTAGAGAAAGCCCACGTGCAACAATGAAGACCCAACGCAGCCAAAAATAAATAAATTTTAAAAAAAGTATTTTTCTGTGAACTTTTCCCTGTATTACCCCCATTTTCCTTAGATTGTCAATCTTTTCCTACAGATTTGTAGAATCTCTTTATTTATTAAGGGAATTAGTTATTTGTCTGTAATGTGTATTGCAAATATTTTTTCCTAGCTTGTCTTTTGACATTTCTTTTTTTTGTTGTTGTTGTTTTCTTTGAATTTTATTCTATTTGTTTTTTTATACAGCAGGTTCTTATTAGGTATCCATTTTATACATATTAGTGTATATATGTCAATCCCAATCTCCCAATTCATCCCACCAGGACCACCACCGCCCCCCCCCGCCACTTTCCCCCCTTGGTGTCCATACGTTTGTTATGGTGGCTTTTACTATACAGAAATATCAGATTTTTAGTAAGTCAGATTATTCATTTCTCTTAGGGCTTCTGGGCTCTGTTTGATGCTCTGAAGGGGCTTTCCCACTATACGATTATTAAAAATGTTTCTCCATGGTTTCTTCTGTTACTTTTATGGCTTAATGTTTTACATTTAAACCATTCTATCTGTAATTTATTTTGAATATACTTAATTTCGTTGGCACATGGATCTATTTCTGGATTTCTGTTATGGTCTGTTCTCTATTTGTGTGCTATCACCACTCAGTTTCAATTATTGTAGCTTTTCATTATGGTAGGAGTAGTCCCTCACTCATATAGCATCTTTTGTTGTTGATTTTTTCCCCCAACATTCACCTATTTATCATTTTATTTTCTTGTTAACTACCTATCGTTTTTTGATAAGGACAGGAAAAGCCTTCTTACACATGACCTGGATCATTAGCTGATTGATTGAGGGAAATTAAACATTGTTAAGAGACATCACTCAAATGTTTTATTTTAATTTAAAACATCCTAAATTTACATTTAATTAACAGTCTTTGGGTATAGGGTCAAACCTCTTCTGTGAGAATGAATCCACTGATGGAGTTCCATATCATCTTTCTTGTATAAATTACACCCATAATACATCATACAGGACTTCCAGCTTCCATTTCTTTATGTTGGACTAGCAATTTAAAGATCCTATAATATGAATATAAAATGTTCTACATTTTTAGGCTTTCTCCCCCCAACTTTGAAATTGTCTTGTCCCTACTTAATTTGACATCAAGTTTTTATTGAGGTTTCTGTGTGTACATAAGTAAATTGCTGGATCATACGGTAAGAGAATCTTTAGTTTGAAAGAAACTGCCAGACTATTTTCCAAAGTGGCCATACTATTTTGCATTGCCACTAGCAATGAATGAGAGTTCCTGTTGCTCCACATTCTCACCAGCATTTGATATAGGCATTGTTCTGGATTTGGGCCATTCCTTTTTTTTTTTCCTCCCCTTTGGGCCAATTTAATAGATGTGTATTGTGTTGTTTTAATTTGCATTTCCCTGATGACATATGATGTGGTGCATTTTTTCACATGCTTATTTGTCATCTGTATATCTTCTTTGGTGAATTGTCTGTTAAGGCCCATTTTTTAAATTGGATTGCTTGTTTTCTTATTGTTAACTTTTAAGAGTGCTTTGTATATTTTGGATAACAATCCTTTATCAGTTTTGTCTTCTGCAAATATTTTCTCCCAGTCTGTGGCTTATCTTCTCATTCTCTTGACATTGTCTGTCAGAAAGCAGAAGTTTTAAATTTTAATGAAATCCAGCTTACCAGTTCTTTCTTTGATGGATCATGCCTTTGATCTTGTATATAAAAAGTCACCCCCATACCTAATATAGGTTTTCTCCTATGTTATCTTCTTGGAGGGTTATAGTTTTCCATTTTACATTTAGGTCTGTGATTCATTTTGAGTTAATTTTTGTGATGAGTATAAGTGTTGTCCAGTGTTTCAGCACCATTTGTTGAAAAGACTATCTTTGCTCCATTGTATTGCCTTTTGCTCCTTTGTCAAAGATCAGTTGACTATATTTACATTGGTCTATTTTGGGGCTCTCTAGTCTGTTTCACTGATCTTTCTGTCTGCTCTTTTGCCAATATCACACTGTCTTGATTATTGTAGCTTTATAGTAAGTCTTGAAGTCAGATAGTGTCAGTCCTTTTTTAAGAAAAACATTGTTCTTCTCCTTCAGTATTGATTGGCTATTCTGGGTCTTTTCCCTCTCCATATAAACTTTAGAATGGTTTGTGGATATCTACAAAATAACTTGCTAGGATTTTGAATCAGATTGCATTGAATCTATACATCAAGTTGGGAAGAACTGACATCTTGACAATATTGAGTCTTCATATCCATGAACATGGGTTATCTCTGAAACTTAGTTCTTTAATAGCTTTCAGCAAAGTTTTATAGTTTTCATCATAGAGATCTTGTATATATTTTGTTAGATTTATACCTAAGTATTTCAGTTTGGGCGGTACTAATGTGTATGGTATTATTGTGTTTTTAATTTCAAATTCCACTTGTTCATTGCTGGTATATAGGAAAGCAGTTGACTTTTATATATTAACCATATATCCTGTGACCTTGCTATAATAACACTTACTAGTTCCAGGAATTTTTTTGTTGTTGATTCTTTCGAATTTTCTACATCGACAACCATGTCATGTGTGAACAAAGACAGTTTTATTTCTTCCTTCACAATCTGTATTCCTTTTATTTCCCCCCCTTTTTTTTTTGTCTTATTGCATTACTGGCAAGGTATTTCCTGACTTCAGGGACAAAGCATTGATGGAACCAATCCAGAAAAAGGGTTCTTGTTGTCTGGGCCTTCTCGTTGTACGACCAAAAGACTGGCAGCTGGTGTTTATCTTTTCCCTTCAAGGCTTGAGGATTAGCAGCTTCATAGATAAGGGCAATTCTGATCATAAACCCGACTGCATTTGCACAAAACAGTGGAGTAAGCCTGTCCCTTCCTTCTTAAATCCTGGTGCTCGCTTCTCTTCCTTACTAGTAAATGTCCTTTGTGGCATTTTTTTCCCAGAGTAGGGCACTTTCATCTGCATTAAAAACCTGTTCAGGCAGATATCCTTTCTCCTCAATTATTTTCTTAATGGTGTCTGTGAATTTGTCTGCTGCCTCTTGGTCAGCAGAAGCTGCTTCTCCAAACCTCTTTCTAAAATTTTCAAACCATCCTTTTCAAGCATTGAATTCCCTAGCTTTAGATCCTCCACCTTCTTTTTGCTTTCAGTTGTCACATAATGACTTTGCTTTTTCTTGAATCATATTAGAGTCCATAGGTATGCCTTCCCTATAGCAATTCTGTACCCACATAAAAGCTGAATTTTTCAATATGAGATTAAAAGGTATTTCTCAAAAAGTACAAGGTTTTTGTGCCTGCTGGAGTAGCTGCAGGCACAGCTTCACGAATTTCCTTTTCTTTTTTTACCATGGTCCTTACACTGGATTCACTTATCTTGAAATGGTGGGTAACTGCAGCTGCAGGCCTCCATCTACGGTGCATATCAAGCAATTCAACTTTTTTTTATAATGTCATGACTTCTCTCTGCTTCTTGGGAGCACTCCCACCATCACTAGTAGCACTTCGTATGGGTCCCCTGGTGTTATTCAGGGTCTTTGGTATTACACTAAACACAATGGAAAATACACAAGACCTGGGAAAGGTCACTTTTTACTGCAGTATGTAATTTACTGGAGAGACGAACTGCTCATACCGAGATGACTAGTGTCACACGGCATTTTGAGTGGACACTCACAACACTTGAGCTCACAACAATAACAACAGGAGGTGGCTACAAAATTATTATAGTAGTACATAATTGCATAAAATTAACTACAGTTAATTTTATGCAATTATTTAATACTGCTTCTTAATGTTTGTTTATATTTCTCTTGACTGCACATGGCACCATCTATGGTCCATAAGTGTTTGTGTGTGTAAGTTTTGATAAACTTTAACTTTTTATAATAGGTTTGTATATATTTTATGGTAGTAAATGATAAAATAGGATAACATCTACCTATATTTTATGCATTCATGAGATCTCTAACTTTCCTAATTTTTTCAGTATTTCTAGGCTGTGCAGTTCATCTGCAAGTTATTTTCAAATTGTTGCAAATCTCCAATAAATTTTCCAATATATTTATTTTAAAAATCCACTTATAAGAGGACCCACCATTCAAACCCGTGTTGTTCAAGGGTCAACTATGTAGCCTTCTATATCATATGCATGTATTACCTCCTCAAAAGAACAATTAAAATAATTTTTAACAATTATTCTTTAAAAGGGTGAACATCTGTATGTATTCCTTTTATTGCTGCCGAGAACCTTTGTTGAGGAAAGGGAAGGTTAGGCTTTGCTTTTTTTTTTTTTTTGGCCATGCCGCACGGCATGTGGGATCTTAGTTCCCTGACCAGGGATCGAACCCACGCCCCCTGCATTGGAAGTGTGTGAAGTCTTAACCACTGGACCGCCAGGGAAGTCCCAAGGTTAGGCTTTTCTTTTTCCTCTCTTTGAATGTCAGTATGAGAACTAGATGTGGTCCAAAATGGTAACAATGTGTTTACCTTCTGTGTCCCCGAAACAGGTGTATTGCCGCCAGACTGATTACTGGCAATTTGTGAAAGACATCCGCTGGCTTAGTCCCCACTCAGCCCTTCATGTAGAGAAGGTAAGAGGTGAAGGTAACCACAAGGCTTTGATGTTTGATGTTCTGTATGAAGAGTCTCCTAGGCTAGAAGGATGGCATATGTCAAGTTTCCTATTAACTGAGGAGAGGAAATTATCCCTGTAGGACTGATTTGGAGGGGAGGATGATTTACTTTAAAAAATGAGCTTTGCACACCCATTGCTCTAGGCCACTTTCCCTCCTCTGGGGAAGGCCTGAGAAAGTTTTGTTATTTTCAAAAGATTTGCAAATATGGGACCAGAGTGAAGCTTTTCAAAATCTAGGGCAAATGGCAAGAAGTTTCCTGAATGGTTGGGGGTAAGTAGGACTGATATACTGATGACTGTTTAAGGAGAAGAGGATGCACCAAATAGAAAAAAAATGTGAGGTTTCTGGAGACCAGTGTCAAATGGAGCCTAACATGTTCCCAACAGCATTGGAGAGTAGAGTAGCACTATACTCTTCCGTCCTCTCAGCTCAGCATAATACCCCTGATTCCCAACCAGAGACACAGCACTCCAGGAGGTTAGGTGACTTGGCCAGAGTTACACAGCTAGTTCCACATCAATCACAGCCAAATTTATATATTTATTTATTTAACCCTTGCCTATGGAAATTTTCAAATACATTCAAAATTAGAAGAGTGTAATGAACCCAAAAATATCACCCATCTTCAATACTTATTGATTCATGACCAATCTTGTTTCATGTATATCACACCCGCTGCCAGATTCATTGCCAAGGTGATGTCCGGAAAAGTAACCTATTTTTAAATGATCAGGGAACCAAATCACAAGGTGTCACTCCGGCCTTTTTTGGGAAAAAAGGCCAGAGCCCAGTGATTTTCTTACATGGATTTTTTTGTCCTAATCACTTTATTTTTCCCACCAAACCCCCCTCTAACTTTTTTCTCTAAAATATATCGTGGGACTTCCCTGGTGGTGCTGTGGTTAAGAATCTGCCTGCCAATGCAGGTGACACAGTTTCGAGCCCTGGTGCAGGAAGATCCCATATGCCACAGAGCAACTAAGCCCATGTGCCACAACTGCTGAGCCCATGTGACACAACTACTGAAGCCCGCGCACCTAGAGCCTGTGCTTCTCAACAAGAGGAGCCACCGCAATGAGAAGCCCGTGCACTGCAACAGAGTAGTCACTGCTCGTCACAACTAGAGAAAGCCTGAGCGCAGCAACAAAGACCCAATGCAGCCATAAATAAATAAGTAATTTTAAAAAATAAAATAAAATATATTGCTGTAGTCATTTCCTCTTAGAAGCTGCCTTAAATTGCCATCCATACATTTTTTTGCAGTGATCCTGAACTATGAGACTTGGCTTTTAGAAACAGCCAATAGAAGGAAGTTCCAAATAGAGAAATGCTGTGGTGAGAGCCAACAAGACGTGCTCAGCTGATTTCTCTTTGGTGAAGAATGTTTGGGGGCATTTTTCCTAGATTTTTTTACCCCAGGTTTTTCTTGCATTCTTTTCTGGAGGCTACCTGAAATAGAGGACTCTGTGAGAGAAGCCGAGATGTCAAGTTCATTCTTCCTCTGAATACCCCGAGAATAGATGCCTCTTTGGAGTTACAACGTAAAGAGACAGACGCAGCAGCTTTGTCCTCTCCAGGAGCTGCATATCACGTTTTAACTGCTTAGTCCCTTTCTAGTGGCCCAAACCAGCAGCGGAGCCATTAATCCCTTCCTTCCCTCTATAACCTGTAGATGTTAGCTGGAGGGCAAATATCTCTGATTACCTCCTCTTACCTGTCTCAATTTAGTTCTCAGGTCATTAGGCTTCAATCTTGCTGGATTTACCAGGAAGTATATATTTTTTAAATTAATTTATTTATTTTTGGCTGCGTTGGATCTTCGTTGCTGCGCGTGGGCTTTCTCTAGTTGCGGCAAGCGGGGGCTATTCTTTGCTGTGGTGCGCGGGCTTCTCATTGCGGTGGCTTCTCTTGTTGCGGAGCACAGGCTCTAGGTGTGCGGGCTTCAGTAGTTGTGGCACATGGGCTCAGTAGTTGTGGTTCGCGGGCTCTAGAGCACAGGCTCGGTAGTTGTGGCACACGGGCTTAGTTGCTCCACGGCATGTGGGATCTTCCTGGACCAGGGCTCGAACCCGTGTCCCCTGCATTGGCAGGCGGATTCTTAACCACTGTGCCACCAGGGAAGCCCTGGATGTATATTTTGACTCATGCTTCTTTGCCTCCTAGTTCATCAACTTGCAGGAGAATGGCCAGAGCAGCACTGACGGCATGAGTGAGCGTGCCGTTGCGGAGCTGTGGCTGCAGCATAGCTTGCAGTGCCACTGTCTCTCAGCCCAGCTCCGACCTCTGCTGGGGGATAGACAGTATATCAGAAAATTCTACACAGGTGGGTAGAGGTCACATAGCCAGTACTGGTCATGTACTTCCTCATTCTCTTCTACTTTACTCTTCCTTTATAGACCCACTGTTACCCCAGGGTCTCATACTTTTACTTGATGCCATAGAGATTCTAATCAGAAACACGTATCTAGTCTTCTCTCTAACCTGCTATGTAAAATGCAGTCAAGCTTTATGCTAAGGTATTTCCCTACTCCCATATACGCAAATCAGTAAGAGTAACTACTATTTACTGAGCGTTTCCTATGTTCCAATCACTGTTATATATTTTTTATACATATATACCTAACAGCAGCCCTGAGAGTTGGGTATTGATACCCCTGTTTTCCAATCAGGGAAGAGCTCAAGGAGGTTAGGTGACTTGGCCAAAGTCACCCAGAGCCAGAGTTCAAATCTGGGTCTTTCTGATTTTGAAGCCTCTTGTCATGGCCTCTGCTATACTGCACATGATTTAGCCTCTTCTGTACTTTATTTGTCCCTAGTTCCCCTCTGTCCACAGTGGTATGATTCTCCTCAAGTCATCTTTGCCTTTTCCCTCTTTCCTTCCCTGAGCTTCTCCCAGGGCCATACAGGGAGGCTGAAGTTCTCCCTAATGGGCTCCATCATTGCGGCAGTTTTCTCTCCCCAGATACTGCTTTCCTGCTAAGCGACTCCCATGTCACGGCCATGCTCCAATGCCTAGAAGCAGTGGAACAGAACAACCCTCGTCTCCTGGCTCAGATTGATGCATCTATGGTAAAGTGGCCAGAGAATTATCTGTGTCTATGTTCTGGCCTCCTAGACCTCACCATGATGTAACCGTATGTAGCAAACTACTTCACTTAGGCAATTGTGAACTGAAAGGCTTTCATTAAAAACAAAAACAAAAAATCTTAGAAGAGGAGGTACCATTAAGTACCTATTGAAGTAAAATGTCTATTTGTAAGTAAGCTTAAGTCTATTTGAGGAGGGAGGTGTCTATTTTTTTAAATCCTTAAAAAAATCTGTAGTCTGAGTAAGCACCTCCTTAAGGGCAGGCTTGATAAAATGCTAGGGAGAGGAGGGATGATTTTGAGTCAGGCTGCCTATAGATAGGGTGTCAGACGTAGTGTGGCCTGATATTACACAGGATCATTTTTGTCCAAGAAAATTTTGTTGTTTTATGTTGCTTATTATTAACTCTCTAATTCACTCATCCCGTCACTAATATCAGTGCCTCCGCTAGAAAGGAATCACAATCCCTATTTCTTTTGTGAGGGATCCCCTATCTCTCCTGGTTTTTCAGTTTCAATTCTTGCTTACCATCTATTGAATACTTTCTACGTGCCAATCATGGTGCTATGCTCAGTACATGCATCATCTCATTTAATCCTCAGAACTCTATAAAGTAGGCATTAATCTCATTTTATAAAGGTGGCCACTGAGGGACAGAGTAGAAAAGTCACTTGCCCAAAGTTTGGACCAAATAACTTGTAAGTGATAGGGCCTGGATTTGAGCCCCAGCGTATCTGACTTCTGAGTGCATAGTCTTAAGCACTTTGCTGTACTGCCTCCATGATAAGCATTCCTGGTCTGACCACCTAGGATTCCAGTGCAGAAGCTGTGGTGTATGGCAGGACTTTGAAGTTTCAAAGCTGTATGCTCTAATAGAGGATACCTATGCTGTATCTACTGGCCCTGGCTGCAGTTCACGCCTGCTGCCAAAGGCCAGTTCCTACCAGCATTTCTGTAGTGCTAAGTGCTCCTCTTCTGAGGGCATCTATCCTTGACTCTGACACGTGTTTTTTTTGTAGTTTGCCAGAAAGCATGAGAGCCCGCTGCTGGTGACAAAGAGCCAGAGCCTCACAGCTCTGCCTGGCTCCGCATACACCCCTTCAACCAGTTATGCTCAGCATTCCTACTTTGGGTCCTTCTCTAGCCTCCACCAATCCACACCCCACCATGGCTCAGGTATGGCGGCAGCAAGGGGTAGTCAAGACATGTATCCCCAGGCCTGGAAAGCAGAGGACTTAGTGGGTGCTCACAGGCTGGCTATAGATGGAGCCTTGGGTTGATGCAATTTGTCAAACTTCACGTCTTAATATGGAAATCTTAAAGAGGTATATAGCAACTAGCCTAAGATAATTCAGTAGAATCATTAAAGTAACAGAGGCAAGAGATGTGTTTAGTTTCCCCTGGGTTTCTAACCCACATTGCCAGAAGGCATTTCAATAATAATAGCTAACATTTATTCAGTGCCTGCCATGTGCCAGGCTCTGTTGTAATCAATTTGTATATATTATCTTGTTTGATCCTCAAAACAGTCCTACGAGGTAGGTGTTATTATTATTGCTCATGTTACAGATGGGGAATGCATACTAATAAGCAATGAAGCCACTGTCCCAAGAGCTTATGCTTTTGGCTTAGCTGCTTCTAAGTAATTTTTTACTTACCTTGAATGATTTAGCCTTTTCTGACATGACACCGTGTGTCCTGGGCACCCAGTAACAATAGGGAGTTTGGTTCTTAGTTGTGGAGAAGCCCTTCACAGGTACCAAAGGCTTCCAGCTCACCTTTCCTTTCCCTTTCTTTTTATATCCTAGAAAGAAGATCTACTTCCTTTTCACTCTGTGGCCCATGCCAGAAACCTCAAGAAAGCAGAGGACATGTCTCGCCAGCAGAGGATCAAACTGTCCAAGCCCCTCTGCTTCCAATCTCTGCATTAGCCAGGGACTCCCCCTCGACCCCAAATGAGATGAGCTCCAGCACTCTGACCAGCCCCTTAGAAGCACCCTGGGTTAGCAGCCAGAATGATTCCCCAAGTGATGCCAGTGAGGGGCCTGAGTACTTGGCCATTGGCAACCAGGACCCCCGAGGCCGGACCACCAGCTGTCAGAGTCGCAGCAGCAATGCTGAGAGCAACAGCTCCAATTTATTCTCCTCCAGCAGCTCCCAGAAGCCAGATTCTGCTGCTTCCTCTGTAGGGGACCAAGAGGGAGGTGGGAAGAGCCAGTTGTCCAATGTCCTTCGCAGGTCTAGCTTCTCAGAGGGGCAAACACTCACTGTCACCGGTGGAACAAAGAAGAGCCATACTCGCTCCCATTCGGATACCAACATTTCCTCCAGAGGAGCCCCAGGTAATGATAACCACCAGCCCGTAGTCAGTAAGGCAGCCTCCTGAATTTCAGGTGGAAGGGAGAGTTTGTTCTTAAGGGTCTTCAGATGGCAGAAAGAGAAGTTATGTTTCTGATGATATGAAGAGTATATTGCTTATAATGAAAAAGAGAAGTTTGTAATATAATGTGGATACCTAAGAAATCTCTCTGAGAATATTTATGTTTGTTCCTTTATACATTGCTAAATAGTAAATGCTTTCCTGGATTCTTTCACTAGTTCTTTAGCACCAGAGGATAGTGTGACTAATCACAGTCCGAGTTTTAAATGCATCTCTCAGACAGAGGGATAGTACTAATGAGCTTTAAAAATAATCCCGTTAAATTCCTTCCCTTCCTGTGATTCTGGAGAAGTTTGGTCAGGATATAATAACAATAAGAGAGAGGCAAACTGATGTTAGGGTTTCCTTATTAACACTAGAGATGTAGTGAGTATGGAGTGATGGGACCTAGTAAACAAGTAAGTGGGGTTGACTGCTCCATCACTAATTCAGGTTGAAAGGCAGTCGGGTAAGGAGGCCTTGGCTACTAGGACCTCCTTCACACAGACACCAGCTGCTAGCAGAGAGCACCTTAGGCATGGCCAAGGTGGTGTCATTGCTTTTGCCATTTCCCCACTATCATCTTTCCTAGGTTGTTGGTGTCTGGCAGGCTTTGGTTGGGTTTCATTCGTAAGAGCATCTCCATAAAAGCAAGTGGAAGGCCAGTTTGTGCTCAAGGCCAGTTCTGGGTGGAAAAGCCTCAGAAATAAAATATAGAAGTAAAGTATAAAAAATTAAGAGCAAAAAAGGAAGATTTCCTTTTACAACTAGAGCTGCTATTGATTTCTCTTTATAATTTCTAAAAGGTGAGAGCTAAGGCCTTCATCTGAAACTTCTGAATTGCAAACTTTTGTCTCTGTTTTCCCCTCAAGAATGTGGTTTGGCTCATTGGAACTCGTTAGAAAAAAAATCTCCAATCAAAGCCTGTCTTCCCATGAGCCTTCATAGATGTGAAGAGTGCTTGGGTTAGACCCTTACTTCACATCTCCTGGAGCAGACCTGGTGTCTGCTGTACTCCAGGCTACTGGTGTTTGAGCATGTAAAACTTCCCTGCCCCCATTCTTGCATCCATGCGGATTCCAGAAACTGCGGTAACCTGCATTGGAAAAGGGAGCCAGAGAAAACCTAAGCAGAAGGATCTGAGGGAGTGTGGGTCATGTGCAGCTTCTCGTACGAGTCATCTTTCCCTCTGCGCTAGGGTTCCCTCTCAGGAGTTAAGCCCCAACCTTTGCTAGTTAAGAAGACGCTCTTTTTCTCACTCTGTCTATTCTCGTGTTCTGGACTTTCCTCTGCACCTGTCTGTCTACATACAGGAGGCCCCAGGAGTATCACCATTATAGTTGAAGATCCCGTTGCAGGTTTGGGAGCCAGTCCTCCTCCTCTCTGTCCAGCCCCCGCCCCCACCTCCTTGTGTTCCTCTGTGACCATCTTGCTTAGTTTCGAATTTCCTTTTCCATTCTGGTGTCAAATCAAGTCTGGCTGGCCTGGTCCTGTAGTTATGCTTAGACCTGTTGGTAAAATAATACCATTGTTTTGCATGATACGTTTTTTGCCCACGACTTCCAAATGCCTCATTCAGTCTCTCAACAGCATCCAGGAGATAGAATCAAGACTTGTCAAGCCTGTATTGCCCAAAGGTGAACCTGAGGTCTGCTGTTTGTCTAAGACATCATGATGAATCAGTGGCAGAATTTTTCGTATAACTGAGTACTTACTACAAATTACTTTATTTTCCATGATTTAACACCAGAATGTGTTTTCTCCTCTTTCTGTGGTCTTGGATGTGAGTGCATGTTTTTGCCTCTCCTGGAGTCCCCTGTTTCCTTTTTCTTACACCTGTCTTCCTTCCCCTGTAAATTTCTCACCCACCCCCTCATTCCAGCCATTGCACAAGGTTTTTCTATTGACTTAAGTCTGTTTCTTTGGGTTTCACAGTGGTGTTCAAACTGCATATTGTGTTACATTCTGGGTACATCATGCATGGAGATATTGATGCTAGAACGTGTCTGCAAGACGGAGTGGTAAGGGAGAACTGAAAACTATGGCCTCCTGGTAATGGGTGAAGCCACTGGGTATGTTAGCTTGGCAAAGAGGTTAAAGTCTGCGAGACCTTCGTTTAGAAGAGTGTTGTTGTTCTTAAGGAGATAAGAAATTGTAAGATGACAGATTTCAAGTCAGTATGAGGAAATTCTAAGAATTAGAGCTGATCAGTTGAATGGGCAGCATCAGGAGGTAGTGAGCTCAGTGAGCAAAGGCTGGATGGCCTTTACGTGCTGTAAAGGAATAAGGTTCTGGTGTTGGAGTTTGTGTTGTGCACTGAGTTTGACTGGGGACCTCAAAGGTTGCCTCCAAATCATGGTTTCTTACCAAGGCGTCATGGTGACTGCTGGTTTGTAGTGAGGAGCAGAGGCCACTGCCAGGACCACCAAGGGAACACAGAGTTATCACTTACCACGTAGTAGCATTTTTTGTGAGAGGAGCAGCTGACAAATTGGCACCATCTGTCAAGGAAATGGGTTGGATGCTGCTCAATCATTAGTTCTCCCAGCGCATCCTGTTCATTTCTCAGGCACCCACCTGCTTTGCTGCCTGCTCTTCCTTCTGTGGCACTGGGAATTTTGTGTTTCCCTTTGGAGAATATCAGTTTCCATTTCCTGTGAACCATGCCTGCTGCTATTCCTCCACTCTCAATGTTCCTTGAAAACTGCTACCCAGACACTTCCTACTTGGCCAGGCTTCTCATGAAACCTCTCCCTTCCTTCCTCAGGAAGGCTGGGTCTACAGCCCTGTGGCTGAGCCCTTTGGTTACAAGGCCATCATCCTTGGCTTCTCTAACACTGTCTTGATGCTTCTTTTAAGGACATTGCTGGGTGTTATTTTGTTCTGCTAGTTCAGAAGTGGGTTAAATTTGTAGGTATGACAAATTTACATTTCAGGTTCAAGAGAGGCCATATCCTAGTGTTTCTTTAGTGAGTTTAACCCTTCTGATATTGTTTTAAAGTCTAGTGTCAAGGTATCAGAAAAGTTTCAGTGTGCTTGTCTCCATGTGAGGACTGTTTTCTAAATTGGTTTGTCAAGAGGATAGAAATTGGCTGATATTCCTGGAACATTTGGTAAGAAGATGGAAGAAGGGAGAACTAAATTCATGAATCCACTTTGATTTGATTCTTTTTCACCTCTGTGTTGCCGCATTCCAGGTCATGTTTTCTCTTTTCCCCTTAGAATATACCAACTTCCCACATCCCTTCCTCCATGTGTTCCTGCATTCTTGGACTGTTCCCTGTTGGTGTGCCACCTCTCTCCTGTTCGGGAGGGCATTGGGAATGGGAGCAGTTAAATATTGAAACTCCAAAGTTAGGAATGTATGTGTCGCTCACCTCGTATGTGTGTTTTTGCTCCCTGGTGGCCACTGACACTAGAATCCTGCAGTGATAAGTCGAAGTTGAGAGGCCCCTTGTCCTACTCTGGTCAAAGCAGTGAAGTCAGCACACCCAGCTCTCTGTACATGGAGTATGGTAAGTGAGTACTAGGAAGGCCAGTGCTGCAATTGTGTCTTTGCTCTGCTCCCCCCATGCCTGCCACACTCTGAGCTGTGTAGCTCATCTTAGCTCTGTGGAGGGTACACACCATACAGTCTCACCCTCCCTTTCATTATTTTCAACCCCTGTGCCAGAAATCACACTACCCCGCCATTTCTCTTGCTCCTCTCTGCCTTAGCGGTCCCACTGTCTCGTGCTGTGGGTGTTATCACCGTGAATGTCTGGTGAGCCAGCTGGAATGGCTCTCTGAGTGGGTGAGAGAGACCTTGAAAAGAGGCCTTTGAGTGTCTAGGCTTAATTACCGAAGATAGGCTCCACATGGAAATCATCCACAGGGAGAGCCATTTCTTTCCTTGTCTGACTCACAGCACAGGTTTTTTGGTTTCTTTGTTTGTGGGTAGGAGGACGAGTATGTCATCTTTAAATTTAGATGGTCAAAGGGTTGTCTCCAGGCTCTCTCCATTTATTCCACCATTCTCTAACCCAGGGGCTTAGTGCTCTGGGATTCCGAGATTCAGAGAAATTCCTGTAGAAGGTAGACATCTTTCCAACCTGTTATCCGGGAAGACTTGGGAGCATCTTTAGTGTTAAAATCATCAGGCTTCTTAAAGAAGCTTGTCTGTAAAGAAGATTTGCTTTTCAAAGCAGGGCTTTTCACATCCACATTCCATTTTCCCACAGAGGGCAGTCAGTACCTGTGCTCAGGAGAAGGCATGTTCCGAAGACCATCAGAGGGACAGTCCCTCATCAGCTACCTGTCTGAGCAAGACTTTGGCAGCTGCGCAGACCTGGAAAAGGTGAGGACTCTAAGGAGCCACTGAAACGCCCATGAGTTAGGAGATCTGGTCTGAGGGCTATGGCGCCATTTGTCCTAAAGAGGTTTTGGATACACAGCAATAACATGGGTGTAGACTACAATACAGGTAAGTCACAGTAAAGATAAGCTCAACAAGTTCTATCTCTGGAAAACTCTTCTGGGAGCCTATGCGCCTCACTGAGTCCAAAGATATTACGGATTTTGTCTTAGAAGCTATCCTGGACAGAGAAACATTGAATTTTAGTCACACGATTACTGTTTCCTTGACCCTGGAACCTTAGGTAAAGACTGTCTCCAGAATCAACTTCTATATTTTGTTCTAAGGCTCAGATATGTGATAAATAATGTCCCTGTAGCATTTTATAGCTTACAAAGCACTTTATCTTGAGACATCACATTTACCTTAATACTTTGTATATAAGTGTATGGTTTTAGGAAAGACCTGACCTCTTCTCTGTCATATTTTTATGTGGAAAGTGGGACAGGAAGGCCAGGCATGGCCAGATACGAGAGCAAAGAGAATGTACAACAGGTTTTCTGGCCATCAGCTTTCATTATAGGAGCAGTGTGCATTTCCCCTGGGTGTTTTGAATGAAAGCAATGCACGTTCTGGAAGCTACTTTCCAAGAGTATAATCAGTGAGGTGTCCCCTTTTTGGCCCTCTTCTTCCCCAGGAAAATGCCCACTTCAGCATCTCAGAATCCTTGATTGCTGCCATTGAGCTGATGAAGTGCAACATGATGAGCCAGTGCCTGGAAGAGGAGGAAGGGGAGGAGGACAGTGACAGGGAGATCCAGGAACTGAAGCAGAAGATCCGCCTTCGTCGCCAGCAGATCCGCACCAAGAACCTGCTCCCTGTGTACCAGGAGACTGAGTATGGAAGTGAGTGAGGCTGTGAACGCCTGTTCTTGCGTCTTCAGGCTTCGGGATAAGACTTAGTACCTCGTGGGCTTTCTTTTTTGTCTTCGTATGTTCATGTGAGATGTTATACCCAAGCCAAGGGTTCCTCTGCTGTCAGAAAGATTTTCTATGTTGTTCTAATTTTTTTTTTTTCTACCAGACCAGAATCCTAGAGCTCATCCATTTCCTACCTCTACATGAATATTATAAATTATCTTATTTGTGTTATACTCTTACATGTTATTATCTTTTCTAAGAAAACAAAGTCCCTATTATTCCTATTGCAAAGCACATAGGAACTAAGAAAGTACAGTAATTTTTAAAAAGAATAATCTGGTAAGTGTAGTATTCTTAACTTGTTCTATATTACTTATACCTATTGTCTATATAGCTTTAATTTATAGCTGTCATTTTAACATTGGCATGTCTGGCAAAGAAAATTAAACTTTAAGAGTTTTATAAACTGTTTCTAGGTTGCTAAAGAATTTATTTTTCTACTATATATGGTATAGACAAAGCTCAAAACTATGTACAGGAAAAAAGCCTGACTATTTCTTTTGGAAGTAGGCCGAAAAGAGAATTTTCAGAACTGTTCATGTCTTCAGTTCATTTGGTCATAACTTTGCTATTGTAATATGTGAATCCCAGTTTATTTAAGCTATTCTCTTTTATACTGTGTTAATTTAACTTTCATGTACATTTAGTACAACTTTTGTTATTAAAATTAGCATTTACCATTTTCAAAATATATATATATATATATCAGAAATATCTTCCAAAAAATAGGTTTCTGATATGAGGAGAACTAAGGCCACTGGTTCCAGATTCACTTTCCAGAGAGTGGTACTTTCTGCTCACATGAAACTTTTTAGGGGATCAGTCAAGAAGGGGAAACTAGCAAGAAGAGCTAGTTTCCATTTCCCCAGCATAACTCCCAGCCAAGGTTCTCTTTACTTCTATGTTCAAGTCATACCAGGTCCCTTTTGTTGTGACCCTAGAAAGAGGAGGAGACCTCTTCTGTCCTATTTATTACTTTTTTTTTTTTTTTTTTTTTAATGTAACAGGCTTTCGGGTCACTTCCAGCAGCTCCCAGTTCAGTTCACGTGATTCAGCACAGTTCTCTGACTCTGGCTCTGCTGATGAGGTTGATGAATTTGAAATCCAAGGTATGAATTAACACTTTTCAAGGGAACTTTCATTAACTGTTTCTTTTAATTTGGAATCATAGGCTGAGAAGCTTTCCCTAAGCAGGGGGTCTTCATTATGGTTCATTATGGTATGTTGTCGGCTGTTGTAAGGGATAACTTCTCTTGTTAAAAACAAAACCTATTTAAAATTTAAGCAGAAAAGAACACTAAAAGGAAGTATTCCATTGGAGTGGGCTGGCTATTGATGTCACCATGATGCTTCTTCCTCAGTTGCACCTTTCTCTCAGATTCTCACTCTAATTCCTCCTACTAGCAGTCCAGAGTTAGCCCACATCTACATGAAATTAGAATCCTATTCTCTTGTGTCCTATAACACAACTGAAATTGTTTCGAAGTGTTTAAAAGGAGCTTTATTATAATCCTAAGAGAAAATGACAGAGTCACTGGGAGGGAAAAAGCAAAAAGGGGAAAAAAAAAATCAAGTTTACAAAGTGGAGCTTTATTTTCTGTCCTACCAGCGCTAATTTGCATAGCAGAATCACAGACTCTTGTTGTGAGCTTCTGCCTAGAGAAGGGGAGGGGCTCTTATCTGGAAAGGCAGTTGTGTTAAATCAGGTTAACCCATGATTAATGGGTTAATCCATTCCTGAAAATCATAAATTTCTTCAACTTCCTATCAGTGCAATCAACAAATGAACAGATGGAAAACCAAACAGTTCAGGGACGTAAGTTCTTCCCCCATGGCTGGAACCAAGACTAATTTTCTTAGAGATGAATTGTGTCTAGTTCTCCATTGTAACATGATGATGAATAGATCTTTTACTGCGTGAGGCTCTGATTTCCTGTTTACACCAATCTCGAGAACCCATTCAGCTCCAGGTATGGTAGCTGAGTTTCCTCCCCATTCAGAAATACAGTTTTTACACATATTTTTCCAGGTCTCCAGGAAGTCTTCCTTCTGTGTTCTCCTTAATGCATCTGATTTCTATTTATAACAATGATGGTCACTTAAAACTCCATTTTTTCCTTTGTATGTGGTTTTCCAACAGTTCTCCAGTTCTCTGACACCAACTGAGTGTCCTACATTTCAGTTCTGACACTAATTCCTGGAGTTAGCACAGACCCTACAGATTTAGGATTCAGTCCCACGAGATGGCTCCCTCTTCAGATGCCAGCTGCCAATGGGGTTCCCAGGATGCCTGTACTTCTCCCTGGCCAACTACCAACCCAGGGGTTCCCACAACTCCCTCCTCACGTTTGATAATTCACTAGAATGACTCACAGAACTCAGGGAAGCGCTATACTTATGATTACAGTTTATTATAAAGGATACAAATGAGTAGTCACATGAAGAGGAGGTACACAGGGCAAGGTCCCAAAGTATCCTGAGCACAGGAACCTCCGTCTCCATGGAGTCAGGGTGTGCCACTCTCCCAGTATATCGGTATGTTCACCAACCAGGAAGCCCTTCCAAACCTCATCTTTATCAAGGTTCATTCAGTAAGCATGAGTGATTAAATCATTGGCCAGTGGCAACTGAGTTCCTGAGGTGGGGCTAAAAGTTCTGATCTTCTAAGTAGCTTTTTCTTCTGGCAGCCGATCCCATCCTGAAGCTATCTGGGTGCCCCCACGAGTCATTTCATTAATGTAAACTCGGATATAATGGAAAGGGGCTCATTATGAATAACAGACATTCCTATCACTCAAGAAGTTCCAAAGGTTATAGGAGCTCTGTGCCAGAAACTGGACAGAGATCAAATATATATATTTTTTTATTACACCACAGTCTGTGATTGACTTGATCTCCAAATTAGAAGAAAATAGGAGGGCTCTGCCCTCTCTCTCAGGATCAGCAGTTGGAATTTCATGTGGGTAATATTAAGGTAAATCCAAAACATGCTACTTCACTGAGTGTGGAACAGTCCACTTGACTAGAAAGTCTGTTCCTTGCAGCAAAGCAAGGAGCCAGGGGGAGTTGTTCAGACTGCAAGGAGCCAAATATGAAATAGCCTGCCTGGGGGTGGCATGAGGTGCACTCCTGTTGGAAACTGTTGCTGCATTTGTGGCCCCAGAGGAGGTGTTTAATCAACTAACTCTCTAGTCAGTTCAGACAGAAATCCTTAAAGGAAAAGATCTTAGGGCAGGGCTTCTCAACCTCTAGGCCAGATATTTCTTTGCTGTGATAGACTGTCTTGTGTACTGTACAGTGTTAAGCATCATTCCTGGCTTCTCTACCCACTAGATGCCAGTAGCATACCGCCCTTCTCCCCAGTTGTAACAACCAAAAATGTCTTCAGACACTGCCAAATATCCGCAGGGGGTACAAAATCCTCCCTGGTTGATAACCACTGCCTTAGGAGGTCTTTAAGGCTAGGCTGGTTTGGGGAGGCAGCAGTAACTGTCTCCCAAGCCAAAGTGAGAACCTAACTATGGATGTAGGTTTCTAAAAGCAGTGCCATCTTTTGGAGCAAAAGTCAAGTCCTGATTCCAGGAACATGTGGTATAGAACTGTCATTCTCATCAGTTTACTTCCTGTCTGAATACTAAAGGGCACCCTTTTATAATCATTATTACACAGATGGTAGTGAAGGATCTAACCTGACTCACATGTCAAAGAATGGACTCTCAGTGTCAGTGGCCTCGCTGTTTTCAGGTAGCCTGTGTTGGAAGCGTGGGTGTGCTCATACATGCATGTGTGTGAATGTTTGCACCAGCTTTTGTACATACCTGTGATACCTGTCAGGGTTATGAGGACTATAGGGTCTGGAGAACTATCTGGGGAAAACTGGACTTAAGCTAACTGGGAACAAATTAGATACTCATTTTCTTTCTTTCTTTCTTTTTTTTATTATTTTTTATTTTTTAATTAAAAAAAATTTTTATTGGAGTATAGTTGATTTAAAGTGTTAGGTTCCGCTGTACAGCAAAGTGAATCAGCTATACATATATATCCACTCTTTTCTAGATTCTTTTCCCATACAGCTCATTACAGAGTATTGAGTAGAGTTCCCTGTGCTATACAGTAGGTCCTTATTAGTTATCTATTTTATATATAGTACTGTGTATATGTCAATCCCAATCTCCCAATTTATCCCTCCCCCCCTTTCCCCCCGGTAACCGTAAGTTTGTTTTCTAGATCTGTGGCTCTATTTTTTTTTTTTAAGTAAGTTCATTTGTACCATTTTTTCAGATACTCATTTTCTTCTTCCTCATATGACCCCAGCAATCCTCCTCACTGAGATTATCCTTGTTAATCCTTCTCTACAGTGATACTTTTAGATTAAGTGATCATTGTGGCTGATGGAGATAGTGGACAGTTTAGAAAGGAGTGGTCAGGTGAAGAAATTACAGTTCAAACCTATAGCTAAATACTGCCACACATTCAGACAGCAAAAGTCCGATAGAATGGTATGAAGCTTAGAGTCTCTTTAGAGTTTTGAATTTGAGAGCCAACCTTCAGAAAGCTATCTCTTCTAGGTACTTTGTATACAATTAGGATTTATTGCTGCAAATGTTTGGCCTTAGTAACTGCTTTGTCATCCAAACAAGTAGACTTTCTGTAGGTGGAGTTGACTAAAAGTAGTAGTTTTCTGTTCACAGTGGCTTTAAAACACACAAACAACAAAATTCAGGGCATTTATTAATTTGATTAATAGTTAATTATTTTATTAATTTTAAATTTTAATTAACAGTTAATTTTAACGGTTAATATTGTCAGCCACTAGAGTTTGAAATAATTATATGTATAAGATTAAATTAAGATTTAGAGAAATAAAAGTAATCAGGTACCTTTTACTCTCCTCCTGAACTGTTGTAATTTATTCTAACATAGTCTTCTCTTGCTTGAGAAGTAACAATCATAAGTCGTTTTTTTTAGTTTGGTTTTTTTTTGGCCATGCCACATGGCTTGAGGGATCTTAGTTCCCTGACCAGGGATCGAACCCAGGCAGTGAAAGCGCTGAGTCCTAACCACTGGACTGCTAGGGAATTCCCCTAAGTCACTTTTAAACTGGTTTCTGATGTGTTTACAACCAGAATCCTTTGCATGTGCATTTACTGACTGTCAGGTACTTCTTGGTTAGAGCATAGTCAGTCTGCTTTAACCAAAAGGCACACTTTTATTTGGTCTTCCTGGCATCCTTTCTTCCCCCATTTTGGGAGCTTTAAAGCGTTTTTTATACACCAAGAATATGAAATATTTTTCAACTAAAGTACTACTTCTTCTCATGATCCACAATCCCAACACATTTTGAGGGCTTGGAGGGAAAGCAATCAGAACAACCCTCTCTCCAAAGTAGTGACTTGTTTGACTTTCTTTCTACACACAGATTCCCGATTATGAAAGCATAATTTTTTTTAACATCTTTATTTGAGTATAATTGCTTTATAATGGTGTGTTAGTTTCTGCTTTATAAAAAAGTGAATCAGTTATACATATACATATAGCCCCATATCTCTTCCTTCTTGCGTCTCCCTCCCTCCCACTCTCCCTGTCCCACCCCTCTAGGTGGTCACAAAGCACCGAGCTGATCTCCCTGTGCTATGCAGCTGCTTCTCACTAGCTATCGGTTTTACATTTGGTAGTGTATATATGTCCATGCCACTCTCTCACTTTGTCCCAGCTTACCCTTCCGCCTCCCCGTGTCCTCAAGTCCATTCTCTAGTAGGTCAGCATCTTTATTCCCGTCTTGCCCCTAGGTTCTTCATGACCATTCTTTTTTTTTTTTTAGATTCCATATATATGTGTTAGCATACGGTATTTGTTTTTCTCTGAAAGCATATTTTACAATTCATCTTTCTCTACTGTAGGTTTCTTTATTGCTTTCTGTTCTTTTTCATTTGTTTCTGGTCTTTAATCAAGTTTATTACTGGGGACCAAATTCTTTCTAACAAGTGTCGGTATACGTCTCATTAGCAGTCTTCTTGATCATGTCCAGAGGCTTATAGATGCTTTTCTTTTTGATCACCTTAAGTAATATATGCTATTGAAGAATCTCTTGGGATTCTATCAGAGGAAGGTCATCAGAATCCATAACACCCGTAGAAAAATTACTTAAGCATCGTAGTATAGACATCATCTATGATAACTACTCTGCATAATTGTAATACTTCGCTTAATGTAATCATTTTTCTTAGATCCTAATTCAGCAAGTAGACCTCATGGAGCAGAAGTGTTTATGAAGGAAATAGTTTTGAAAGTTACTTCCTCCTCACAGTAAAGTGGATGTAAACTTGTGATCGTAGCTTATTCATAGAAAGCTTTGTATTCATTAACATCTATTCCCTTTTAAAAAAACAATTTTACTGAGGAATAATTACACTTCAAAATCTACCCGCTTTAAGTGTACAACTCACTAAATTTGAGTAAATTTACCAAGTTGTCAACCATCACCGTAATCTAGTTTCAGAACATCTTCGTCACCCCAGTAAGATCCCTCACGCCCATTTATAGTTAATTTACATTCCCACCCCAAGCCCCGGTCCACCACTAATCTTTATATCTCTATAGATTTGTCTTTTCTGGACATTTCATGTAAATGCAGTCACACAGTATGTGATCTTTTGTGTCTGGCTTCTTTCACTTCATCTGTATCTTCTGATGGTGTCTGCCAAATTGATATGATATCATTCATGGGCTCCCAATTCCAGACAGTCTTTTCAGCTTCTTTGGTTTTAGGATTTTGTTGTTGTTTTTTTCCTCCCTTCATCCTTTTCCACTACAACTTCATCAATTCTTCTTTATCTTCCTTCTTCTAGAATTTCAATCTCTGCATATATGTACCTAGCCAGGGTCCAGTCAGGAGACAGAAACCACATGATAACTTGAATAGGGAAAATTTAATATAAAGAATTATTAACTCTGATGGGGGATTGAAGTAATGGGAGACTGGCTCATAAGGAGTAAAGAAAACTCTAGCGAATACAGGAATAGCAGATATAGGCAGGAGTCACCATCCCTAGGGCTGAGATAGAGCCCCCAGGGGAGGAACAAATGTAGAAGAGGGCCATACCCCGAGGCTGCGATCCAGACCTCCTTGCTCACTGGATGGTGGAGTTCTCTGAAGGTGCGGAACTGCCCTGAGAGAATGTCCGGGCATGTTGTCCATGAGGGGTGCCATGCCGACAGCCCTCTTCAGGAAAACTTTTCTGGGGTGCGGGAGGAGACTGCCCCCAGGGGGTGCTGTGCCTCAGAACTCAAGGGGTGCTGGGGGAAGTGGTTCATGGGAGGGGCCAGGCCTGCGGCACCGGCTCGGAAGCTTTCCCAGAGGTCCGAGGGAAGCCGCTTATGAAAAGTACCACCAGTGGCGCTCTGCTGCAAAGCTTCCTGAAGCCATGCTTACCCTGGGGAAAGTCACTTGCACCACAGGAGTCCGCTTACGGGCGCGCACCAGCAGCCAGACAAACCCCTTCCTCCTCCAGTGTCCCTCCAGCGCCCTCTACTGGCGAAGCTGAACATTGTGCCAGCTGGCAAAAGATCAGTGTTTTCAAGTCCAGCTCCATTATCACAGAGCAGACAAAAAGAAGGGCAGGTTGGGAGCTGAAAGGCAATAAATTGAAAACTGGCACAATATATAAAGAGGAAAGTTCATGAACTATATTTTGGGAAAGTTTTAAAATTATATCCAATTCAAGGTAATCTGTTGCTCCTCCCCACCCTCCCTCTTTTAATAAATTGTTTTCTCCTTCTAAGGCAAGAGTAATTGTGGTTCTCCATTTTAAAGTGTTTCCTCTTGAGTCAGCAGTTACAGAACATTCATTAGAGTTGGATTTCTGGATGTGTTGGGTATCCCCTTATGTGCTAAGAGGAAAACAGGATGCAAACCAACATCAAATTGGCCAGTAAATTATGAAGTTGACTCTATTCTTGTGCCTCACTTATTTTGTTTAAAAATGTGCAGATTTTGCTAGGGTACCAAGGTTTTAACCAGTTCTTCCCTGATCATCCCAATACCGGTGTCTGGACATGCAAAAATTCTTCTTATAACCTGTCATTATTTTTGTTGTTGTTGTTGTTGTTTGTCTTTATATTTTTGAACTTTTACCAGTCAGTAGTAATAGCCTTATCCTATCTAAAGCATCAGAAGCATTTGAAATCAGTTCTTGTTAAAGAATTGATAAAAAGTTTCATAATTATGTTAACTTCCATTTGGAAGGAGTGCTTCTCAGACTTCTTTCTCAAGTGCTCTCATTTGGGGTACGTTTAATCCATTCAGTTGAGTAGCTTTCTTCTGTCTCTTTACTCCTTAATTATCCGAGACCCTGGTCTACTTTTATCCAGATCCTCAACTAGTGTTCCAACCACATTAACCTAATCATCTGCTTGTGCTGACTAGAGAGTGAGCAGGATGCAACAGAGAGGCCTAGTACCCACAAGGCCTTCATGGAACTGACCAGTGACAGGTGTCATGTCCCTTTTGATATCAGGCGCTGCCTCTCCCTCTCCACTCTTGGGGTAAGATCCTCGCTTCCAAACCCGTGTAGTCTTCTGCACTCTTGGAAATATTCATGATTAGCTAGGACGTCACTGCATCTCTGGTAAAAAAGAAGAAACATGATAAAGTATGACTTGACTTTATTTTCCAAAGAGGAGAGAGTGTTATTTTTTCTCTCAAAGAAAAGAAGACTTCCTCTCTATGAGGCTGAAGAACTGCTGAATAGTTTTTATGAAGACAGCGGTTTTCAGCAACCATGAATTGTCAACCGCCTCTCCTCTCTGGCGTGCCATGTTTTCTTTAGTAGCCTGGCCCTCAAGTAACCATGTTGGTTAGCTCTTTATTCAAGATATCTGTCTAAGATTTTTGTCTCGTTTTTCCTTTTCTATCACTCCTAAACAGGCTGAAATTTGCTTTTTGCTTTCAGCCAATTTTTTATTTAGGAAGTATTTTTTGGAAACCTATTATGTACAAAAAGCTCTTTGAGGATTTTAAGGACAGGGCAAGACTTAGGTATGATCCAAGGCAGTTTAGTGTTACTCAAATCAACGTTGCAAACCCAATGGTCTATGAAGGTCTACTGTTGCCTAGAGTATTTTTTTCTCTTCTAGCACTATTTAGAATGGAATACAGAACTAGCAGCGTATTGGGAACTGGATTTGAGTGGCGCAAATTCAGACAGAGTATATGATATACATGAACTTCTCTGTTAAATAAAATAGGATTTGTTATTTGCTAGTCAAAGATTTTGCTGCTATCTTAAGTTTTTCTATGCTTAGAGAGCATATGAAAACTGAGAGATTTCAGTTCTTTTCTCTTACTTGTGTTTATAGCTTTGAAGACATTGATTTTTCAGGAATATTATTTGAGAATATGCTGTTATACAGAGCACCGTGTTAAGTATTTCAGGGCCAAACAGAAGAATTAGACACGATCTCATTTCCTCACACCGAGATATTATAATCTAGTGGTACACACAAACGTATATGTATACAGAGGAAACATGAAGAACAATCGAGCTACTCATGGCCAAGTGCAGAGTGATGTCATGTAAGCTTAGCACTCTATTGAGGGGCTTAAATGCAGTAGATTGATCATTGTGTAGGTTTAATTAGGAAAAGGTCTTTTCACTAGGCATCAAAGGAAGTGGTGAGGGATGAGACTTATCAGAACAGTCTTGTTTTCATGACTTGAATAGGCAGTACCTGCCTTTCTTGAACATGACTGCCATGTTTCACATTCTCCCCATTAAAAATATTTGGGTAGATGAGGTCTCTAGAGATTCAGGCATGTCATTATTAGAAATCCTTTTCAAAATTCTTTCTTGGAAATAGACTTTGGAAAGTCTGCCATAGTTTCCTATAATTATGTTTGAGAGTTCTTTAGTAAAGATCATGTTGAATAGCTCCATGAAAATTTGTTGTTTACCAGGCATCTCCAGGGAGTTGCCAAACCATAGAGAAGTTCTTTTTTCCCCCTGTGCCACCAGACAGGAAGGGAGTCTTTCCGTGAAACTTTGTTAAGGACATGGAAGACTTCTCACATTCAGTGGGTAATAGCAATAGTGGTCAGATGTTAGAAGCAAAGTTTCAATTCCACATACATTTAATGAGTAACCTCTATGACCTAAATTCTGTGTTAGGTACTGATTCTGGTATAAAAAAAAGAGCTAGATAGAGTTCTTGACTCTGAGAGTTTATCATTTAAGAGCACTTGAGATTTAGAGAATGAGAGAAATTGGAGTAATTTGTTGCTGCTTGGTAGAGAGTGTGTCCCTGTTTGCCTTAGGATGCTTCGTTTTCTCCTTCACTGCTTTGCACTAAATGTGAATTTGTGTTTCCACCTGGATTTGTAGCCACTTTGACCTTCTCAATGCTATGCATAATGTCACCAATTCAGTCTGTTGTGACTTGAACAGAGCCAAACTATAAATTGTATGTAAAGCTTCACCTGGACTCTGCTCCTTATCCTGCATAGAATGTAGCACCTAGCTGCTGCCCTGAGTGCTTAGCTGGCAATAGCTTGGACTGCTTTCCATTATTATCCCTTACCTCCTCCCTTTCCATTTCCTGCTCCCCTTAACTCTTGTTTGCATTTAGATGCTGACATCAGAAGGAGCACACCCTCAAACAACAAATCATTTGTTTCCTCCCAGTCCTTGTAAGTACTTTTTTTTTTTTTAATAAAACTTTGGGATATGTAGAGAAACAAACCCAGGTCTTGGGATATGAATGGGAAGGCCATGGGATGAAGCCATCTGAATTCACAAAGAGGCAAGGTTAATGTGACAGGCCTGCCTGATGGTGGTGAGTCCAGGGAAGAGAGCAGAAGATCATGGGATCAAACAGGCTGCGCTCTGGTGGGGGCAAAGCTCGCAGTGTGGATTATTCCTTCTCCGCTAACTCTGATTATACCAGAGGCTCCCAGAAGATCAGGTCTCAAAAGAGAGAACAGTGATCGTGATTTCTGATTATGAAGTCGAATTGAACAGGTTCCACGTAGCAGACTCAACTAGAGGAAACAGTAGCTCATGTGGGAGTGACAATAGTCTTCATAGTCCACAAAGCAGTTTGACTCACTCTATTTTGTAAACAGGTGTTGTCATCCCCATTTTGCAATTAAAGAAAGTGAAGTTTAGGGCTTCCCTGGTGGCACAGTGGTTAAGAATCCGCCTGCCAATGCAGGGGACACGGGTTCGAGCCCTGGTCCAGGAAGATCCCACATGCCACGGAGCAACTAAGCCCGTGCACCACAACTACTAAGCCTGTGCTCTAGAGCTCGTGAGCCACAACTACTGAAGCCCGCGCACCACAACTACTGAAGCCCGCGTGCCTAGAGCCCGTGCTCCGCAACAAGAGAAGCCACCGCAATGAGAAGCCTGCGCACCGCGACGAAGAGTAATCCCCACTCGCTGCAACTAGAGAAAGCCCGCGCGCAGCAACAAAGACCCGACACAGCCAAAAAATAAATAAATCAATGAATGAATAAATAAATTAATTAATTTTAAAAGAAACAAAAAGAAAGTGAAGTTTAGAGAAAGGATTTGACAGAATTCTTAACCAGCAGTGCCATGAATGCTAGTAAGTGGGATTTGAGCCTAAGTCTTAGAACTATGTGTGGGCCTCTGTATTTTGCTCTATACTCACATGTCTGAGGATGATGAGAAAGGAAACTGAGTGGACTGGGGCTGCTGTGAGTGTTCTCTCAGTCCATAAATCACTGTGTATGGTATCGGGTCCTGAAGTTAGGGCTCCCATCCTCCTGTCTTTTCTCTATGCTCAGTCTTCCTTGACTCTCTGTTTCAGCTCTCACTGCTTCCTACACTCCACATCTGCTGAGGCAGTGGCCATGGGGCTCCTGAAGCAGTTTGAGGGGATGCAGCTCCCAGCCGCCTCAGAGCTAGAGTGGCTCGTTCCAGAGCACGACGCCCCTCAGAAGGTAGATTCTTCAAGTCTTTTTCTCCACCCAGCGTCCAGCCCCAGGAGGCTGTGAGCCTTTCTGATATTGTTCTCCTTTATTACACGTCCCCAGTTTAGAATGAGCCTCCGTGTTTCCTTCCTTACTTTTAGAAGCCATTCATTACAAATGTGTGGCATGGATAAATGAAGGAATGCGTGCACGCTTGCCTAGGTTTTCCCTAGTCATCGTCAGGATAGGAGATAACGGCTCCTTCACTGTCCTTATTCCACATGACTGCTCACTAGACCCGGGGGCACAGCACTCCTGTGTTGTGACCACCTTGAGACACTGGAAAAGTGAACTATTCAGGTTCTTCTTTGCTCTGCAGTTGAATAAGGCATGAAGCACCCTGGCACACCAAGGGTCCCGGGCTGGGTTCAGGGACAGCATTATCAAGGGGTGCCACCACACTGGGATGCTGTTTCTGTTCCTTTTGATTATTGGAACCCAAGGCCCTCACTTCTAGTAGCCTGGTGCATTATCATTTATTTCGAGGGCCAAGGTTCCCTGAAGCCCTCGCTTATGGTGTTCCTGAAACGGCTTTCATTAATTATGCTTCTGCCATGGCCAGAAGGGTCAAGCATATGTATTCCCCCAGATTGTCCCTGGTGGATCACCCTGTGCTTTTCTCCTGCAGCTCCTGCCCATCCCTGACTCACTGCCCATCTCACCAGATGACGGGCAGCATGCTGACATCTACAAGCTACGTATTCGTGTTCGAGGCAACCTGGAGTGGGCCCCACCCCGACCTCAGATAATTTTTAACGTTCATCCAGCCCCAACGTGAGTAGTCAGTGGCCATGCCCTTTGGCAAACAGATACATTCTCTCTGGATTGTCAGAGCCTTCTCTTCACCCTATTGTCCCTACCTGCAGCTGTACCTCCCATACAATTCTAAAAGCCAGAGGGAGAGGGTTATCTACTTGTCTGCGAGTTGTTTTTTTTAAAAAAAATATTTATTTATTTAGGCTGCGCCGGGTCTTAGTTGCAGTATGCGTACTCTTAGTTGTGGCATGCATGTGGGATCTAGTTCCCCGACCAGGGATCGAACCCGGGCCCCCTGCATTGGGAGCACAGAGTCTTACCCACTGGACCACCAGGGAAGTCCCTCGTCTGCGAGTTTTGCTCTTAGTCCTCCCATTCCTTCCCAGAGCTAACCAGAAATGAGGTCTTTTATCACTGGCCTCCCAACCTGTTGCCTTCCTCCCAATAGTTTTATGAGCTTTTTTTTTTTTTTTCCTCAAGATGGATGCTTTTCTTTCCTTTTGTTCTCTCCTTTTTACTATTTCTCATCTCTTACGTTTGTACAGAAAGTGTGGTTCATTACTGGGGAGAGTCACTGCCTAGACCTAAATTCTAACCTTACAATCCTTGGTTTAAATTGGTTCTCCCAATAGGTTCATTTTGTCCAATTCTAAAAAAATAGGTGAATTCTCCTCTCTTCCCATCCTTATGGGAGCCCTGTATTTGTATCCCCATCCTTTACATCTCAGAGACCTCATGCAGCTGGTATCTGCCAATCCCCTCTCCTTCCCGTTTCCTCAGGAGGAAAATCGCTGTGGCCAAGCAGAATTACCGCTGTGCAGGATGTGGCATCCGGAGTGACCCTGGTGAGCGTCTTCTCTGACCCCCCTGCGGCCTCCAAGGGCTTTACCCTGTCGCATACCTGGGCGAGGGAGCTGGTCAGAGAAGTAGTAAGAGGAGGTGACAGAGCAGAATTGGGGAAAGGGAAAGAAGAGGCCTGGAGGACGGAAAGGGGTAGTACTAGGCAACAGTACCGGTAATCAGAGGGAAATGATTTCTAGGAGCCCATTACCAGGATTGTGTACTGGAGAACATTGTGTACTCTCAGCCAGGTTCTTGGAGGCTGGATCTTACCAACTCTGGCAGCACTTGTTTCCTCAGTGGCCTCCAGGCTGGGACACAGAAACCACAGGCCCCACTATGTGGGTTTCTGCCAGCTTTGGGAGCTCAAACAGAGGTGGCCGGAGCCCACTGGCCATCCCTTCCTCCTCTTTCAAAAGGAGCAGCAGGGCTGCCTCACCAGCTTATAGATGGGAAAGCCACCTCTGACCTTTTGACTTTCCGGTTTTTTCAGATTACATCAAGCGGTTGCGGTACTGCGAGTACTTGGGCAAGTACTTCTGTCAGTGCTGCCACGAGAATGCCCAGATGGTTATCCCCAGCCGAGTTCTGCGCAAGTGGGACTTCAGCAAGTACTACGTCAGCAATTTCTCCAAGGACCTGCTCATTAAGATCTGGAACGATCCTCTCTTCAATGTGCAGGACATCAACAGTGCCCTCTACAGGAAGGTCAAGCTGCTCAATCAAGTCCGGGTACGACCCTTGAAAAGGTCACGTCACAGATTACCCTCTGTTCATAGAGGTTTCCCAAGATCACCACACTCCTCTTTGTCGCTGTGGTGGAGCTGTAACCATCTCATCATTCTCACTTTCTCTGCGTACTTTCTCATGCCATTTTCGAGGTATCTGTCTAGTTAGAGTCTCGAACCTGGCAAGACAGCTTGAAAGCTATAGATAACACTTAATGGCAAAAGCAGGATTTCTCCCTTCCCTGAAAATATTACTGAACGGAGAATAGGGTGTCGGGTCGGAAGTTCAGATTCTGGATTTCTCAGCAGCTCCCAGCTATGTCTGTGATTTGGGCAGACTGACCTAGCAGAGGGCTCTTTCCTGACTGGGGGTGTCTTTGAAGCGAGTTGTTGAGTTACAGGTATAGAGAACAGTCTGGCTCTGGCTGCCTCGTGCAAAGCCTCCAGACGCGCAGGGTTTAAAGGTACTGGCCTTTCTAACGGTGGTTTCTCTCCTCTTTACACCCCTCTGACTCCCCACCTACCACCACAATGCCGTTCTCTTCAGCTGCTGCGGGTCCAGCTGTGTCACATGAAGAACATGTTCAAGACATGCCGACTGGCCAAAGAGTAAGTCTTGTGTGGAGGCCAGAGGCCTCTGGCTGAGCTAACGTCTCTGAAAGAAACATGTCCCAGCATTTGGCCCTTGTTATGTGAAGCAGGAGAGTAGGGGGATCTTGCAGAAAATTCCAGAAATGGTAAATGAGAAGCCTACAGCAGTAACTACGTCTGTGTCCCTCTCTCTGGAAGGGGAGATCTGGTTATTCTACCCAGGGCAGGCCCACCACTCCTTGCAAGCTGACATGCATCACTGCAGAAGGGCCTAAAAGTCACTTCTGCCCTCCAGACACCTGGTGGTGTGGAGGGTTGAGGTGGCCTGGGCCGGCTGAATGTTACCCAACCTCATTACTCTGCCTAGGACGCTTTTCTTCCCTATCCTGCTTCTGGATAGAAATCCTTCTACTCTGATGTGCCACACAAAGTGTTCGTTCTCCGCTCCCACCCACTTCCCCTCATTTCCTGCAGGCTTCTGGACTCCTTTGACACAGTTCCAGGCCACCTGACAGAGGATCTCCACCTGTACTCGCTGAATGACCTGACTGCAGCCAGGAAGGGAGAGCTGGGGCCCCGGCTCGCTGACCTCACCAAGGCGGGGGCTGCCCATGTAGAGCGATGCATGGTAAGAAACTCTCACTTTAGCATGTGGCTGGGCCCTTGCTTAGGGATGCCGAGAGTAGCGTGCATCCAGGGTTCTTGCCATTTAGTTCCAGGAAGTTGAATTGGCTTGTCAACACTGTGAGAAAAACGGGACAGGATTGCTCTTCCCTGGGTTGGTGAACAGCTAAATCATCCAGCTCTAAGGAACCTAGAATTAGAAGAGGATTTGGTGCTGGCATTTCTCCTGGGAAACGGGCAGGACTAAGCAGGCCTTCACTAAAGAATTGTCATGATGTGAGAGGAGGACCCTGGATTAGATTCTGGAGAGGGACTGGGTCTTGGCTTTATCATTTTCAATCACTGTGATCAAAGGAAATACTTTGCCCTCTCTGAGGTAAGCCTCAATTTTCTTGTCTCTAAAATGAAGGTAATGATTAATACCCACTGTCCTTTCCTCTCAGTATTTTTGAGGATTGATGAAATAATTTATGTGAAAGCATTGTGTGAACTTAAGTATTCTGTAGATGCAAGTTATCATTGTTCTTGATGTATCCAACATACCAGAAATTCATAAATTCCATATTTAGAATTTCCCATCTTAGAATATGTCCAGTCTGTGTTCCTGTAATGGTCCCAGAATGAGAGCTTAAAATGGGGCATATGTAGAAGTCCCATGTAGCAGGGGGCATTGGAAAGACTTCACTGGAACCTGACTCGAGGCTGGGTGTTATTTTGGAGAACTGTCCTTGCCTTTACATTTTACCTTAATTGGTTGTGTTTCCTATTTCAAAATAAAATCATTACCCAGGCTGGAATTTTGACTTTAGGAAGCCCTTTGTGGCATCGTTCCTTCCTTCTTTTCATCTCTTCTTTGAGAACCACTCTCATGGCTGGAGTTTCTCAAACTCATGCCTCTCTTGTCTTCACCTTAAAGCTTTGTCTAACACTGCCCGGCAACACTGCCCAACCCTGGCCCCAGTTTGGCCATCATGCTAAGTCCAGCCTGGGTCTCTTTCCTGAAGGTGGGAGAACACCTTAGAGTCCCTCAAGACTTATTTATATTTTGCTCCTCCCCTCGCTTGTGTTCACCCTCTTGGCCAGTTCCTGTGGTGTGCTTTGCCTCATTTTGCTGCCTGTGTCTTTCCTCTCCAGCTCTGCCAAGCCAAGGGCTTCATCTGTGAGTTCTGTCAGAATGCGGATGACATCATCTTTCCCTTTGAGCTCCATAAGTGCCGGACCTGTGAAGGTGAGGGCTGGTGCCCGGTGTGGGGTGGGCAAACGAGACAGAACACGAGGCTCATTTATTTCCCGTCAGCCACCCCTATTAGTAAGAGTTTGGTTTGGTTCAGCAGCTCCCTGTGTTTCCCCACAGGTGCACCAAGCCGTGGTGTGAGAAGGGTTACGGCAGCGACTTGCTTCCAGTTCGAGATAATACAAATTGTTCTTTTCTCTCTCCCCTTCCCAACTTGAATAGAGTGTAAAGCGTGTTACCATAAAGCTTGTTTCAAGTCTGGAAGCTGTCCCCGCTGTGAGCGGCTGCAGGCCCGGCGAGAGTTGCTGGCCAAGCAGAGCCTGGAGTCCTACATGTCAGACTATGAGGAGGAACCCACCGAGGCCTTGGCCCTGGAGGCCGCCATCCTGGAGACCACCTGAAGAAAGCACGTAAAGCGCTCTTTCTAGGGGCTAGGGTCACACATAGTGCAGAACTGAGCCACCTTTTTAAGGACTTTACCCACTTGGTGTTTTTTTTTTTAATTATTATCATCATTATTAATTTTTACGACCTGTCTAATGTCCATGTACAGTCAACCTTATTTAGGTTGGTGGGGTCCAGTCTGTTGTGACAATTTATAGGTACCAAGTATTTCCATCAGAACTGACACATGGGTCCCTAAGTGAAGCTTCTAGTGCCTCTGTCAGGGGAATGGACAGGGAGACCCAATTCTTCCGACATCCATGGCCTTCTCCACTTGGACCAGGTCTGGTTTCAGCTGCATCTCAAGTATCATTTCCAGTTTTATTTTGTTGTAATTCTGGAGCTTCTGAGCCAGGCCTTTCTCAGCGAACTCACTTCTCCTTTGCTGCTGAAACAGGAGGATGGAGTTTTCTCTCTCCCAGTCCTGGAATAGGGTCAGACTGTGCCCTGAGGAGAAGCAGCAGAGAATGGGACTACATCGTGGGCATTCTTATTTAGGTGTTTTTGAGGCCATAAAAACAGCGTTATTGCTACCTTAGAATTTTCAGAGACCTCAAGGAGGCAGTCATGACTTCCTTGTTTGAAATATTCTAGGCATAGATGATGTCACAGGCTGACTTTCTTTATCTACCCTGGGGGACTTGACACAAAGAACAGAACTGATACTTAGACCAGGCCCATTTCTAGCATAAGTGACGCTACAACTCTATTGTTTAAGGAGCATTTATTCAGTCAGAGGGGCTGTTGGCCTCCTCTTAGGTGATCAGGTCCCTTTTAGTCAACATAGCTCTGGTGCAGGTTTGATCTTTCAAGCTCAGGCAAGTCCCTGATGCCATCCTAAATTGAGGACAGAAGCCCCATCCACCATTTTATCAGTGGGTCTCTTGCCACTGTGTCCTCTGTTAGGTGGTCAGCGTGGTTCTGAGTAGAAGCCTGGCCCAACTCCGTGCTCTCCCTCTGCTCCTGAAGCACAGCTGGGACCCTCCCTGGTGGCTGATCTCTTGCCTTAGTTTCTTTTGTCAAAGTTGAGGAAAAAGCTTCCTGCTATTAGTGGTGTCAGACAACTTGACAGTTTGTGGATGTGAGCGTGAATGTTCCCGTGTTCTTGGGATAACAAGAGCCTTTATGCCAATTATGCACTTAACTCTTTAGCCTGGTGATATTCATATGTTCACTCATCCTTTTCTTATTACTAACTTTAACACACACACACACACACACACACCCCTTTTTTAATGTGTGTTTTGATGGGAAAAGTTTTTGCTGGGACCGAGTATATGTTTGTCATATTCTTTAAGTTGCTGTACTTCCTGACCTGTATGTAAAACACTGGTCAGGATCACTGCTCTGAGGGCTGGCAGCTCTGTGAACTAAAGCCAAGAGCATTTTTGTTTTGGGACTGACTTCTTCCTGGGTACCTGTCTTTCCATAGTTGGTTGCTTGTAGGAAAAACTTGCTGTGGGCGCTGCCCCAGGAAGCTGAACAGAAAGTTACACATGGTTGGTGGAAGCTGATGAGTGCCTGAGTTGGAGGCAACCAGGAGTCTCACAGGAAGTCGAAGGGGCAGTAAAGTAACAGCCAGAGCTGAGGCTCCACCAGGACAAGAGGGAGCAGGGAGGAATTGACCTCTGGTGTTGGTCCCTCTGCTTCAAACTTGGGATCTGAAGGCTACTTCAGGCTGTTCTCCCTTCAGTTCACGGGTGGGGCGGAGGGGCTGTGAAAGCCAAGGCCTCCAGCTCAGCCCAGTTTTGAAGGGCAGACTAGAAGCTCCCTTGTCCTTCAAGGAGCTTTGGGAATGACCCTATGAAACTCAAGTCTCACTGAGGATTAGGCCTCAGATTCAGACTAAGGGCTTTGTGAAGAGGGTGAGCTCTACTTCCACTTTTGGTTTAAATTACAAATCTAGCTCCTTACTCCAAGTCACTACACTGGAGGAGAGATATACTCTCATTATTGTCGTGCGTGTTTCATATAGCATAGGATCAAAGGATGGAAGATGCTGACACTGTTTCTGAAGCTGAGCTCAACAGTCTCACCCTCCTGGTTTTTCACTTATTTTTCGCCACCTCTCTCACCTCATCCCTTTAGGTTGCATATCTGTTTTAGTGACCCTGACACTGTGCTGTCGTCACCGTCCAAATACCCATTTATTTATTTATTTGAGAGTAGGAGGAGAGAGGAAAGAGGATGGGATTTTTTGAAAGCACTTTGCAACTTATCAGTATCTGAAAATCCCTGCTGTTGTGGGGAGAAGCTTTGAATGCACTGAAGAGAATTCCTTCTGAATGAAATGGGAAGGAAGAAGTGTTTTTTTCTATAAATAAAGGGAAAAAGAAGTTTGCTTACAAGGTGGAGACAAGATTTAAGACATAGCAGAAGAGTGGAAGGCAAATATTTTCCACTTAAATGAGGCTGTTACTGACTTTCTCTACCAAAGCTTTAGAGCTTCTGTTGAATTAACATAAAAGGAGCAAGAGTCTAAATGGAGATGTTCTTGGGTGTGTACAACTCGTGTTCCGAACTAGGTTTCTACCTGTTATAATTCATACACAGCCTAACAGTTCATTGTCATCGTTAATAAACTAAGGAAATGAAATTCTGCCTTTTATTTGCCTGCCTTGACTATCAGGAACTGGTATGGTGTGTCTACTGTAAAGCAGGCGTGTCTGAAAATTCAGGAAGTTTCTGTGTATTAATGCAAAGAAAACTGGACCTTACAAGTCAGGAAAAATGGATTGGAATGCTTTGTCACTGACTTGCTGTGTGACCTTGAGCAGATCACTTCACCTCTCTTCATGTCTTCACTTCATGAAGACACTTCATGTCTTCGTGTATGAAGCACTTTGTGGCACTTTCCAGTGCACGGGGTGTGCCCCCTACCTGTCCCCTTGGTGTAGCTGTCGCTTAAAGCGAGGTAAATCTTCCTCTCCACAACATATGAATTGTCTTAGATGCTTCAGTTCCCACTTCTGTGAACAACCAGCTCTGAGTTTCTCTTTTATGCTTCTGGCCCGCTGGAGCTCCAGCTCTACCCTGCAACTTTCTGAACACTTCCCCCTTCGATGTCCCTTGCTCAGCTCCAACCAGTATGTCTAAAACCAACATAAGTATCATATTTCCCCAAACCTAACCGTTAGTCATCCCGGTTTGAAAATTTAGTTTCTTCCTCTCTGAGTCAGCTGGCACTTTTGGCTGGGAAAGCATTGTCTCCTTCCCCACCCCCGTCTTGTCAAGTTATGTTGATTTTTCTCTTTAAAGTAAATGTATCTCATTCCTTTTCTACCACTAGCACACAAATTCAGCTTCTTATCTTAAATCTCAACCATCTCCAGCCACGCCAGTCTCTTCCTATTTAATCATCCGTCTAATATTTGGGTACCTACTGTATGCTGGTTTCTGTGCTAGGCTGTGGGGCTATCGCATGGAGCAAAACAGAGACAGTCCCTGCCCCTTAAGGCACTCAGGGTCTTGCGGGGGAGACAGACATTGCCCAAAGTTACTAAAATGAATATGTAATTACAAGCTGTAATAGCTATGAAGGAAAAGACTCAATGCAGTTAAAAAAATAAATAACAAGGATACCTAATTTAGATTGGAGAGAAGTAAGGCCCCTGAGAAGGTGATACTTCCACCAAGACCCCAAAAATGAGGCTCAGAGTAGGGAGAAAAGGGCTCCAGACTGGGACTAGCATATACTGATGGTCCTAAGACAGAAGGAGTTTGGGCAAGGAACTGCAAGAAGGACTTACTAAGAATTTCAGATTGTATTGTAAGAACATGGGGGACCAAAGATTTTAGATTTTATTCTGAGAACATTGGAAAGCCATTGAAGAGTTTTAATCAGAGGAGTGACTGATCTGGTTAAAATGTCAGCATCCACTTTGCAGAAAATAGAGTAAAACAAGAGTAGAAGCGATAGATATCCTAAGGAGTTGGCTGCAATAGTTCAGGAGAGAAATTATGTTCGTTTGGACGATGGTGTGGCATAGCATTGTCACTGTCACCTCATTAGCCCAAAACCTCTAAAAACAAGATAAATTCCAGATGTTTTGTTCTGACTCTGACATTTTTAAGCAGGGAGCAAAAGGCTGGGGGTGGGGGAATGGGGCAACATATTAGAAAGATGCTGGGATACATTACAGAACCCAAGGAAAATTAACAACTAAGTTTCAGGAAGGGCAGAGACCAGGGCAGCTCTGGAACCTCAGCTGCAGGATTTGCCGTCCTCTTGAGTCTGCTGCCAGCGAGGCAGGCCAGATAGTAGAGTTATGGCTGTGTTGGGGCCTCCCTACTGAGGATTGGGGGTACACCACAAAGAAAGGGGGAACTGTGAGCTGGGCACTCATCCTTTCTGGCATTGACTTTGTTATTCATCATTTTCTGTGGCCCCAAATGTTTGTAGGTTTACTATACCCTCTAATGGTGTAAAGAGTAGGCATAATTTTTATAGCATCCTGGTTAAAGTGAGGCCCAACCCTACTTCCTTTTTCCTTTGAACGTTTGGCTTAGAGGATGGGAGAAGGGGATCAATATGCCCACCACCATATCCTGCTGGCTCTTCTACCTGATCAACTATAGTCCTCTCCCATTTCTGATCTCCAGGGTATCAAACTGTTTGCTTTTAAAGCTTTAGTGAAGCAGCTGCCAGATGGTCCAAGCATTCCAATTGTGAGCTTGACGTTCTTGGGATCAAAGATGAATGTGATAAAAAGGAAAGAGAATCTACCTAGCACTAGTATTCTAGGAGCATGGAGAACACGAGGATGTGCTTTGCATATACCCTTGCCTCCCTCAATTCTGTGGACTGCTTCTGGGGGAGGAACAGAAAGCAGAGAGCTGTGCTCTGGTTTTGGATGTACACTTAATACCGGACCAGCAAGGTGAGAGTTCCTGTGTTAAAAGAAACCTTGCGTGGTCAGAAGGTTCTTAGGATGTAGGTGGGAGCTTTAGTGACCAGCCCTCCAAGGGGCTATAGCAGACCAGTAAGACTCAAGCCTGAAACATAGCACAGCACAGATGCCCTGTAACCGTTAGGCAACAAGCCCTAGGAAAGTCCTGTCCTTTTCTCTCACAGCTCCTGCAATTTCTCACCTGTTTTCCTTTTAAACAGTGATGCCTGTAGTTCCCAAATGGTTTTATTTTCCCACTGGCCCACTGCAGGAACAGCCAGACTCCTGGCTTCGCCTTCAAGCTCCTGTTCCCACAGCAAGCACAAAACAGCACTAGCAGCGGTAAAGGGAAAACAGGGAAGTAAAAGGCACCTCTCTCTCCTCTGCCCCTCACTTCCCAGCCTTTTTCTACTTAGAAACTGAAGAAAGAAATTCAACCTAGATGCCAACAATGGGTCTGTCTACACAGAGGTCTAAAAGAAGAGTTGTATATGTCTCTCTTAACCACTGGAAGCCCTCAGCCACAGAGCTAACGAAAAGAAAGTCCTGACAAGGTGAAAAGCAAGAATGAGGCCTGCAGAGGTAAAGGGAAAAACAGAGCGTTCCCTTTCTCTCTCTTTCTCTCCCTCCCTCTCCCTCTCTTTCTTCATTATTTAATAATATTTAAATGTAGTTTTCTGATACATTCACATGCTTAAAACCCATAGAAAGATATACAATGAAAAGTCCCTCCCATTTCTGTAGCCATGTGCCCTGTTTCTGCCTCACCCCCTTCGGTAGCCACTCGTGACTTTTCTTTTTATCCTTACAGAGTTTCTTTATGCAAATACAAGCAAATTATATATATATATATATATATATATATATATATATCTCCTATTCTTCACACTTCTTTAAAAACTAGCATACTGTATACACATTTCTGTCTCTTGCTTTTTTTCTCCCTAACAGTATAATATCTTAGAGAATTTTCTATATCACTACATGAAGAGTTTCTATATTCTTTTTTATAGCTGCACATTTTCCATTATATGGATAGATTATAATTGATTCAACCATTTACCTGTTGAGGGACATTTAAGTTGTTTCCAATCTTTTACTAATACAAACAACGCTACAGTGAAAAACCTGGTCATATGGCATTTCACATGGGTGCAAGCATATCCGTAGGATAAATTATCCAAAGTGGAATGGCTGGCACAAAAGATTCGTGCATTTGTAATTTTGATAAATGTTGCCAAGTTGCCCTCCATAGTGGGAATAAGGAGATTGGGGCAGTGGGAAATACAGAAAGCATTACTGTGGAGTCATACTCCCCTGCCTAAAACTCACCAGTATTTCTCTCCCCATAAGATAAAGTTTGGTTTCTTCTCCTGGCACGTAAAGGACCTTCAATACATGACCACACTTTAGCTTCATGGCCTGATCTCCTGCCATTCCCTGAACTACTAGCAGTTTCCTAAATACACCTTGATCTTTCCTCCTTTAAAGAACTAACTCAGCTATATCACGGCGTTCCCTGCCTGCATTCTACTATACCCACCCACTGTGAGCCCTTGGCACTCTCTCTAAACCTCCTGTTAGAGCACTTCTCACACAATCTTGTTATTTAGTATTTTCCCAAATAGAACCATCAAACAAGTAAATGAATGGAGTGAATGAATGAATGTAAGGAATTGCCTGTTCTGTGTGGAGGCAAGTGGACAGATGAAATGACCCTTCGAGGGTCTTCCTGACAAGGATTGCCTTTGCTACAGCAGTGGTCTTTCCTGTCCTCTTTAATCACCCTAAGCTCATTAGTGTTCCCTCTGCAAAATCCCAATGATACCCCCAAAGACCCCACACGAGCCCTTCCAAATTAAGCCAGAAGAACCCATGCTGAGGTCTTAGGTAGAAAGGAGGCCCTGACAGGGTCAACCCATATTGGGGTCCTGTAGTCAGATGAATTTAGTCAGTCTTCCTCTTTGCCACATGGATCTCTGTAATGACTGTTCTTTACCTTTTTACTACCAGCAGGAGCAGGTCTGATTTCTTCCAACCAAAAGAGCCTGAACTCACCCGAATCTGAGATGAATATGAAGCCAACTGACCCTGGGGTTCTCTAGTCTCACTGCACAATTTGTCTTTAGGGTGTCCCTGCTGTTTTCCCCCAGATCAGGGATCTGCAGGGGACTCTACTACAGACAATTCTGTGGGTGCCCACCCCCTCAGAGTCTATGTGGGTTCAACTATTCATAATAGTTGGGTTCAACAAATAGACATGACTCTTCCTGGAGAGTGAGAGAACCACTTGGGAAACATTCTGTTCTTGATAGTTTTTCCCTCTCTGCCTGTCAGTGGGAACAAGAATGATCAGAAGTACATTGTAGGACATGGGACAGGATTGTTCTGACCTTGCCTCTGATTACCTCCCATCTTAGCTTTCTTATCTCTTTTCTTGCCAGCAAATATCTACAGTGATTACTTTCCCAAATCTTGAAGTGATGAAAATGTCTTCATCTCCCTTCTCCTCCCTCAGCTTTGTCTGCGACTGTTCCTGTTTTGTCCAACAGCCATTATTAGAGTAGATAACATTCCAAATGTACTTCACTCACTTTATTATTAAACTGCCAGCTTTTCCTTGCCAGGAACTAAACCAGGAGATACAAAGATATTTATATGTCCTAAAAATACCCTAGGTATTTAAAAATTGTTATGTCTACAAGGTAATCTGAGAGAAGAATGATAAAGCTGTGTGAAAGACTGCTGAAGTTGATAGAGTATCCAAATGTTTTCCAACCAGAGATTTAAAAAAAAAATAGCTTACAGTACAGAATCTTTACTTGTTCTGAGGTTCTTTGTTTATTACAAACTAGGTGTGGTTCAAGGAAGCCAAAGCTTGATATCCAGCAAGTTCTCAAACTTCTCTTCCCAACATTTAACTTAGACTTGAGATCTTCATAGGACAAGAGTGAGAAGACTGTTCAACAGGGGAAAAGAAAAAGGTCCACTGAGTTCCATTGCCAGCCCAGCATTCATTCATTCATTTATTCATTCATTCATCTATCCATCCATCCATCCCAAATAAACATCTATTGAATATTTACTATGTTTCTGTGTTCCAGACACCAGGCCAGATCTGGAATACAAAGAATCATAGAACATTGTTTCAAAAGATGTTTACAGAAGCATAATTTATGAGAGTACAAAGTTAATGGAAAATATCCAAAAGTAGATGCAATCATTAAAATGATGGTTATAAAGACCAGGATGGTAACATGAAAAAAACCTTATAACACAATGTTATATGAAAAAAAAGAGAAAAAGTTTATGTCAAATATTTATGAGTCCATACTAATAAATAAAGAATTGAATAAATAAATAAATTGGGAAGAAGAGACAAATCTTCCTGACAGAATTCCAAACAATATATGTAAATCCTATGCCCCTCCAGGAGGTGGAGCTTAATCCCCTCTCCCCATGAGGGTGGACTGGAATTAGTGATTTGCTTTTAAAAAAAGAGCATGGACATAGAGAAATAGCAGCTGTACAGTGGACAAAGCTGGCCAACACTACCTTAACCAAGTGATCAAGGTTAACATCACTAGGGGTGCCGTTTGGATATTATGCACCCCTGTGATGAGATAGGCACATCGCCACGTGGTATTCTTTCCAAAAACCCATTGCCCCAGTCTAATCATGAGAAAAACATAACGCAAACCCAATTTGAGGGACGTTCTACAAAATACCTGAACAGTACTCCTCAAAACTATCAAGGTCATGAAAAACAAGAGACTGAGTAACTATCACAGACCAAAAGAACCTAAGGAGACATGACGACTAAATGCAATGCGCTATCCTAGATTGGATCCTGGAACAGAAAAAAGGACATTACTGGCAAAACCGGTAAAATCTGAATAAAGTCTAGAGTTAAAAGCAATGTACTAATGTTGGTTTCTTAGTCTTGAAAGATGTAAGATGGTGACATTAGAGAAAACTGAAATTGGATGAGGGGTATATAAGACTCACATACTGTCTTTGCAACTTTCCTATAAATCTAAAATTGTTCCAAAATAAGTTTATATATAGGCAAGTATATATACCCCCTTATTGCAATTATAGAAAAACATTCCTGGAAAGAAAAATACACATGGGAAGAGAAGGAAATACATAAAAGTAAGTGTAGCTCTGCAGAAATGATGGAACTATGGAATGATTTTTTTCCTTTTTATCTGCCTATTGAAATATCTGTAAAGTGGTCGTATTATTTTTTATAATTTAAAGAGTTAACTTTGGTTTGGTTTGGTTTGGTTTTAGGGAAAAAATTCTTTCCCTTGAAATGCAGAGGGAATGTACAAAAGTATATAGATACTGGAGGGGGGGGTCAAGATAGCTATTGCTTTAAAATACCCCCAAATATTATTCTGCACAAGATACGCTGACCCACGTTGGCCCAGAAAACATGGAGAGCTCCTTCCTTCTTTCTTTTTCTTTTTTTCCTTCCAGTTTTGTCCTTCCTTCTTTATCTCCCCGCCTCATGCGCAGTTCCTCTGAGAACTGGTGCCTCTGTCCAGCCCTTCTGTCCTGAGAGCACACAGGGAGAGGACACCTTGGAGTTGCCAGGGACAGAGCCAGGGACAGAGACAAGGGATAAGATAAGAGCCAGGGACAGAGACAAGGCTAGTGGGAATCAGGAAAACTCTCTTGAGGTTTTAGAGTGGAAGATCCAGACAATGACCATCTGGACAGTTCTCCAGAGGCTTCTAGGATTCCAGCTATTGCAGAGACTACAAACAGCACTATTTGACTCTGGCAAGGAGCTCCCATCAGCACCTGTGAGCAGAAACCATTCCTTCGTTTGCACTTGACCATACCATACCCCTTTTGGACCCAAGTAGAAGTAGAGTCTTTAAAGGCAAAGAGTTTACCAGACAGACAGAAATATTTATCCAGCTTGCCTTCTTTCCATAATATGCCAGTCAAAGATCCCAGAGAACAGATAGATAGAGCAAGCCTTCTTTTTAGTTCTTAATTAACGTCACCCCCCCCCCAAAATTACCAGAAATAAGTTCATTTTTTTAAACCTCTGACCAAGGAGTGGGCACAGGATCAAGCTGGATTGCCTGAACTCTTTCCCTAGTCTTGGAACCTTGAGCAAATAAGACAATGACCAAAAAAGTAAGTGGGCAGGCACTTTCTCATTCTAGCGTGGTGAAGAGACTGTCATTCCTCTCTCGTGGATTCTGGGGCCGCCAGTTTCCTATCCTGTTCTGAGTCCAGTTTTTTAGCTTTCCCTTCAAATCTTTTTAGTACATTCCTTTTTCTTAAGGTAGCAGGAGCCAGTTTCTGTTGCTGGCAAGCAAAGAACCTTGGTATAGGCAGTGAAAGGGCCACAATGACAAATTATGCAATTAAATATTGACTTTACTTGTCTGACTTAAACTGATCCAGATCATGGATGTGTGATTCTTTTCATCTACCATGTAAATGACTCAGTGCTTGGATGCAGTTCCTGCCCTTTAGGAATTTACAGTTTAGTTATAATATAGGATGTACACAAATGAAATCATTACATATGGATTTTTTACTGTGTGCTGAACACTATTCTAAAGTTTTTACATGTATGACTCATTTAATCCTCCCAACTACCCTATGAAGTAGATACCATTATCATTTCCATTCTATAAAGAAGTAATTGAGGCACAGAGTTTAAATAACTTGCCCAAAGTGACAAAGCTGGTAAACAATGGAGCCTGGATCCAAATACAGCCAGTCTAGTTACAAAAATCCCACTCTTAACAACTATGTTATATGGGAATGAATGTTACAGACAGAGTTCTGGAAGGTCAGAGAAGGGGGAGATCAATGTGGCCAGAGTGATCAGGGGAGGCCTCAAGGGCCTCTTGGTTCTGGAGCTGGGTGGGAGGCAGCATGGGATTTAATCTGAGAGGAGGGAGAAGGGCCTTCTGGGACAGAGAGGAGGGTCAATGCAGCAGGAGCAAAAACACAAAGCTGAAACTGAAAACGCTGTTTAGACAACTATGAGACATATAGAGAAGGGGGTCTTTTGGAAAGCGTTCAAGGAACAACTGGATAGTTAGTGGGGAGGTCAGACCATAAAGGGCCTGGAATGACAGGTCAACCACTATGACTTTACCCTACAATGAGGGCCCCTGCAGCTTTTACAGGGAATAACATTTGGGAACATTTTTTTGTTATAGAAAATTGAAAGCATACACAAAGATATTGAGAGTAGAATACTGAACCCCCGTGTATCCTTTATGCAGCTTCAGCAATTATCAGCTCACAGTCAACTGTGTTTCGTCTATACCCCCACCCTCTACCCCTATCAAGATTATTTTGAAGCAAATCTCAGACATATTAATTCATCTGTACATACTTCAGTTTATGTAAAAAATCCCAAGGAATCTATTTTTAAAAACCCTCCTAGAACTAATGAGTTTAGCAATGTAGCAGGATATAAGATAAACATACAAAAGTCAATTGCATTTCTGTATACTAGCAATGAACACGTGGACACCAAAATTAAAAATACCATAACACTTACTAAAAAAAGAAAGAAAAAGAAACACTTAGGTGTAAATCAAACAAAATATGTACAGGATTTGTATGCAGCAAGTACAAATTTCGGATGAAAGATATCAAAGAAGATCTAAATGAATGGAGAGGTATATTATGTTCATGGATTGGAAGAGTCAACATAGTAAAGATGTCAGTTATCTCCAAATTTATCTACAGACATAATGCAAATCCTATCAAAATTTCAGCAAGAGTTTTTTGTTCTATGGACAAGGTTATTCTAAAATTTATATGAAAAGACAAAGGACAAGAATAACAACTATTTTGAAAAAGAAAAAAGTAAGAGGAATCAGTCTACCCAATTTCAAGACATTATATGGTTACAGTAATCAAGAACTGTGTGGTAGGGGCTTCCCTGGTGATGCAGTGGTTAAGAATCCACCTGCCAATGCAGGGGACACGTGTTCGAGCCCTGGTCTGGGAAGATCCCACATGCCGCGGAGCAGCTAATCCCTTGCGCCACAACTACTGAGCCTGTGCTCTAGAGCCTGTGAGCCACAACTACTGAGCCCGTGAGCCTAGAGCCTGTGCTCTGCAACAAGAGAAGCCACCGCAATGAGAAGCCCACACACCGCAACGAAGAGTAGCCCCCGATCGCTGCAACTAGAGAAAGCCCGTGCGCAGCAACGAAGACCCAATGCAGCCAAAAATAAAAATAAATAAAATAAATAAATTTATTTTTAAAAAAAAGAACTGTGTGGTACTGGTGGAGGTGTACACACAGATCAATGGAACAGAATAGAGAGCCCAGCAACAGACCAACACAAATTATGCCCACCTGATTTTTGACAAAGAAGCAGAAGCAGTTTGATGGAAGAAAGATAGCCCTTTCAACAAATGTTGCTGGAACAATTGGAAATTCACAGACAAAAAAAAATGAACCTTGACTTAGTATCACAGCTATACAAAAATTAACTCAAAATGGATCACAGACTTAAATGTAAAATGTAAAATTATAGAACTTTTAGGGAAAAAAAAAAGAGAAAATCTCAGGATCTGTGACTAAGCAAAGAATTCTTAGACTTGACACCAAAAGCATGATTTATATAAGGACACATCAAAATAAAAACTTTTTGTCTGCAAAAGACCCTGTTAGGAGGACAAAAACACAAGCTACAAACTGGGAGAAGATATTGCAAACCACACATGCAGTAAAGAGCTAGTACCTAAAATACATAAGGAACTCTCAAAACTCAACAGTAAAACTCAAAAACACAAGCTACAAACTGGGAGAAGATATTGCAAACCACACATGCAGTAAAGAGCTAGTACCTAAAATACATAAGGAACTCTCAAAACTCAACAGTAAATGTATGTCAATTATACCTCAATTTTTAATAATTAAATTAAAAACTCAACAGTAATAAACAATCCAACTAGAATATGAGCAAAAGATATGAAGAGACATTTCACTGAAAAAGATATACAGATCGCAAATAAGCACATGAAAACATGTTCAATATTACTAGCCATTAGGGAAATGCAAATTTAAACCACAAGATATAACTACATAGCTATCAGAATCACAGAAATTAAAAATAGTAACAATATTAAATGTTGGCAAGGATGCAGAGAGACTGTATCACTTGTTTATCGCAGGTGGGAGTATAAAATGGTATAGCCACCATGGAAAACAGTTTGTCAGTTTCTTATAAGACTAAACATGCAACTATCCTACAACCCACCAATTTCACCCTTGCACATTTATCTCCAAGAAATAAAAATACATATTCACACAAAAATCCGTATGTGATGCTAATAGCAGCTTTATTAGTCAAAAACTGGAAACAACCCAGATATCATTCTACAGCTGAGTAATTTAAAAAACTATAGTACATCCGTACCTTAAAACATTACTCAGAATTAAAAGGAACAAACTATTGATACATGCAACAACCTGGATGAATCCCCAGAGCGTTACGCTGAGTGAAAAAAAGTCAATCCCCAAACATTCTGCATGATTCCATTTATATAACGTCCTTGAAATGACAAAAGTATAGAAATGGAGAACAGAGTAGTGGTTTCCAGAGGTTAAGGAGAGGGTGGGGGCAGGAGGGAAGTGAATGTGGCTATAAAAGGGCAACAGGAGGGATCCTTGGCAATATTCTGTATCTTTACTCTTTCAATGTTAGCATCCTGTTTGTGATGTTGTATTATAGTTTTGCAAGCTATTACCATTGGGGGAAATGGGGTAAAAGGTATGTGGACTGTCTCTGTATTATTTCTTATAATTGCATGTGTGTCTACAATTATTTCAAATTAAAAGTTTAATTTTAAAAATTGATATTATAAATTGCCATGAGAAAGAATCAGCAGATGTAATAGGAAAATTCTCCAGGAACTACAGAAGTTAGAGCAATATGCAAGGGAATTTAAAATAAATATATTAATTTACATGGAAATGGAAAGGGCTAAAAATAGACAAGGAAATGCCAAGAAGAATAATTTTGCTCTAACAGAGATCAAAATGTGTTCTAAAGCTATCATAATTAAGAGAGTGTGGCACCTGTGTAGGAAAAGACAAATTAGAACAATGAAACAAAATGGAAAGTCCATAAATAGATCTATACATATAAGGAAACTTGATATGCCACAGAGGTGGTATCACAAGTCAATAGGGCAGTGATAGATTATTTGGTATATGATTATTTAATACTGGTTATCCATATGAAAAAAAATTATTTTAGATCCACACCTCAAGTCAACACACAAAAAAATTCTAGGTAAAGACCTAATTGGTGGGCTTCCCTGGTGACACAGTGGTTAAGAATCTGCCTGCCAATGCAGGGGACACGGGTTCGAGCCCTGGGCCGGGAAGATCCCACATGCCACGGAGCAACTAAGCCCGTGCGCCACAACTACTGAGCCTGTGCGCTAGAGCCCGTGAGCCACAACTACTGAGCCCATGTGCCACAATTACTGAAGCCCACGTGCCTAGAGCCCGTGCTCCGCAACAAGAGAAGCCACCGCAATGAGAAGCCCGCGCACCGCAACAAAGAGTAGCCCCTGCTCGCCACAACTAGAGAAAGCCCACGCACAGCAACGAAGACCCAATGCAGCCAAAAATAAATAAATAAAATAAATAAATTTATAAATAAATAATAAATTTAAAAAATTTTAAAAAAAGACCTAAATGTGAAAAATAAAATTTTATTACTGTTGTGGCTTAAACTGTGTCCCCCCAAAAGATCTGTTCAAGTCCTAACCCTTGGTACCTGTGAATGAGACCTTTATGAAAATAGGGTCTTTGCAGATGAAATCAAGGTAAGATGAGGTTGCAGTCCCTGACAGCAGTCACTCTGGTTTCTCTGATTCTGCTCTTCCCAAAGGCCTGGAAACCCCAGGAGATGGGAGAATTGTTTTTTTGCTGTGTTACCTCTGCTTGGGCAAGCTATTCCAAGCAACTGGGACACCTGTGCCCCTGTCTTGGTGCCACCTCTGCCCCTGCCAGTGACTGCCCAGGTGCCAGCTGACTCCTCCCTGGGGGTGCAGATACCAAATGAACTTACTGGGATGGGTGGGTATTAAAAGTCCTGGCCTCGGTCCCTGAAACACTGTCTCTGCTTGATGCCTGCAGCCATGTGGCTGGTTCTCCTCCTCCTGCTGTAGCTGAGCCCTGCGGCCCCAAACCAGGAGACAGGTGAGAAGCCAGGCTAGTGGGTCAAAGGGACCTGGCCTCTAGTCTCTTTTATTTATTCATTCATTCATTTAATCAACCATTTTTGTCCCTGGCATGATCCACCTCCTTATGTTCACTAATTCATTAATTAAATAATTCATTTATTCAGACATTTACTAAGCATCTACCGGTGCTTAAGGTGGCTTCTCTGTGTACCCACATTCATATTTATAAGTTGTCCTTGGATGATTCGCTTGGGAAGGTCTGTTTTGGTTGGGGAATCAAGAGGAATGTCCAGAAGAGGTGCCTATGAGTAGAGGCAGCAGGGGGCTCTAGAATGTGCACTGTCAGGGGGTGGGAGCGGTACAGGAGGGAAGGTGGTATGACAAGCCCAGATCCAGATTAATAGGCAGACTCACGGGGCAACTGCCAGGCACCAACCCATTTGGTTTGCTAAAATATTCCTGGAAATCCAATGGGATGGAGAAAGCTGTATCTACCAGAACTTCTTTTGGGAGAAAACTAGATGTCATTGTTAGGAATACTTTTTGTAGGGGTGGGAGCCTCAGGGTGCGTGCTTAAGTAATAACAGATGTGTTAATAAATTGCTTGTAAAAAGGACTTCTGAGGAAGGGCGGGGCTTCAGATTTGCCGAGTGGGGTTTGCAATGCTGGGGCTGGAGCAGCATCACTGAGAGCTGGAAAGGGGAGGAGGCGGCTGCCCAGTGCCCCCTTTCCACACCCTTCCCCAGCAGCGCTCACCTTCTTCTCTATAAAACTGTCAAACAGGTTTAAAGAGTGTTGTTCTGGAGGGGTGCCAACTATTAGCATGGGGTTCTTCACCCAGCCTTGTTTGGGGCTGTTCCTGGCCTCACAGCTTGTCACTTCTCCAAGCCTCTTAGTCTGAAGCCAATGAGATGGTCACACAGGAGTCCCTGAGCTACCGCCTCTTCTCCAGGAGTCTGTTTCCTGGTGGGCTCACTGCCCCTCCACCAACCCTGCGGCTCTCTCCTCTTACCTGTGGTGCAGCACTTACCACACAGTATGATGACATTCTGGTTACTTGTAGTATGATGACGCTCTGTTCACTAGACTGAGCTCTTGGAAGGTGTTTCTTTGGAGGGTTGGGTTGGGCAGGGCAGTGGAATGTATGTCCATGATCCACCATGGTACCCGGCTCAGAGAGTCACTCAATAGAATAAAATGAATAAATGAATGAATGCATGAGTGAGTGAATGGGTGCTTGGTCACCATGGGGTGGACTTCCTTTCCCTTATTGCACTGTCATTTTTCTGATGGGACCAGTCAGCGCTGTCAGGAACTGTAAATCTGTCCTGGCCTGTGGACACCCTGGGAGCTCAAGTGTGAACCCAAGTCCAATTCAGATCTTTTAAATTAAATATAAGTTATTTGACACCAGAACTACAGAGATACATTTCCTGCCTTCAGCCAGTTGGTAGGAAGGTAGATAAACACACCTTCAGAAAGAAGATCGTAACAATAATGGAGACAGGGATTAATGCTATGTTAGAAATTGAAATCAATAGATTTTAAGAGTAAGAGGAAAAAGTTAATCCCAGTAAATGTAGTTAATACCTACGTCCCAGCTTGGGGGATGTAGGAAGGCCTCTCAGGATAGATAAAATTTATTTTAAAAAAATTTTTATTATGGAAAATTTGAAACACACAAAAGTAGAGGGGATAGTTAAATGAACCCAATGGACCTATTGGCTAGCTTGAAAATTATCAACAGCAAATTCTTGTCCACCATATTAAAAAAATATATAACCACAATACCTTATCAGAGCTGAAATAATTAAAATAATTACTAACATTTAATACCTATTAGTGTGCATATTTCTCCAACTGTCAAAAAGTGCTTTTTGCAACTGGCTTATTCGAATCAGGATCCAAACAAGGTCCACACATACATTTAGCTGTTATATTCTTAAGTCTCTTTAAATCTATATCAGCTCTCTGCCTTTTTTTTCATGCTGTTTATTTGTTGAAGAAACCAGGTCATTTGTCCTGTAGACTGTCCTGAATTCTGGATTTGTCTGACTGGATCCTTGTGGGTGTTCCTCTGTCCCCTGCATTTCCTGAAATCTGGTAGTTAAGGTTCATTTCTTTTGGTAAGTATATTCTGTAGGTGAGACTATGTACTACCTATTGCACGGAGAAGGAGACAGGCAATGTCTAGTCATCTCACTTCTACTGGTGTTAAACTTGATCAGCCAGATGCATCCGTTTGTAGGTCCATTATAAAAGTTCCCCCTCGACCTTTCTCTAATGGTTTTAGCTTCCACTGATGATTGTTGCCTAGATCCATTTTTTCATTAAGGATTGCCATATGGTGGTTTTCTAATTCTACCATTGCTTCTGCATTTGTTAGCTGGAGTTCTTCTATAAAGAAGACCTTTCCCTTGTCAACTATTTGGTTTGTGTGGAAAGACTGGATAAATGATTCTTCATTTATCACTCTCAAAATAACGAGCTGGTTCGTTAGCAACCCTGGGAAGGTTGAATTTAATCATGACCTTGAAGGATAAGAATGTTTTCTTCTAGTGGCTATGAGAGGGAAGGGCCTTCCAATCAGAGGAAACAGCTTGACTAAAGGCTCAAAAGCAGGAATATGCAGGATGTTTAGAGAATGGCAGAGAGCAGTGGCAAGTGCAACCAAAGGCTTTTTGAAAGAAAAAGCCCTGAGCCTGATGTGGGGAAAGCAGGGGGAAAGTCAAGATTGCTGGTTCCACTCCCAGCTCTGTCACCCAATCACTGCTTGTGGACACTGCTTTTCCATTTTTAGATCAGTGTCTTTCAAACTTTTCTGGCCACAGTCCACATTAATAGAGATATTTTACACTGTGATCCAGTACTTACATACATGTATAGAAAAACACCAAAATTTCAAAAAGAACCCCAAGCAACTTACACTTCTATATACAATATACAATATATGTTGATATTTTGTATCCTATCCTATCCTATGCTATCCTATCCTATTCCATTCCACCCCACCCCACTCCGCTCCACTCCACTCCATCCCAAACTGTTAAAATAAATGCTGGCCATGACCACTGACTTGATCTCTGACCCCCAAATGGGGTACAGCCCTCATTTGGATGGTCCCTGGGGCTCTTTGCCGGCTCCAATCCTTTGATTGTTTCCTGGTCTTGGTGACAACCTGACACTGAACCAGGCACTTGGGAAGGGGGATGATATGAGAATGGAAACTGATCATTTGCAGGAGGCTCCTGAGTAGAATATGAGGCAGAAGCCAGACCAAACTCAGACGCCACCATTCCAGCCCAGCCCACCATCACCTTGAGAGATCTGACCTCCCTGGGCCACTGCCCCCCTTTCACCAGGCACCTACCTGCTGGCCCCTGTTTCCACAACAGGCTGGGTTAGCCACACCTGGCCCCGAATCCCCTCAGAGGCCGCTCCCTGCTGATCCTTTCAACTTTGGAAGGTTGTCAGGCTTATCCCTAAACAAAGCCCCAGGCAGGTGCTAACCTAACAGGAGGCAATTGGGAAGGTCAAGGTAAAGTAAAGGGAAAACAACATCGAGAGTCCTGGGCATGAGAGTACCTGGGGCCCCTTCTGACCTGAGCCGCAGACTCACCAGCTTACCTGGGCCACGGTCCCTACCTGCCAATGTCTTGTTTTCCTTATGTCTTAAAGAAGATGAACCCCCTCATCTTGTAGTGGATAAGGAATGATCAGATAATAACTGAGTTGAGGGCTTCCCTGGTGGCGCCCTGGTCCGGGAAGATCCCACATGCCGCGGAGCAACTAAGCCTGTGCGCCACAACTACTGAGCCTGCGCTCTAGAGCCTGCGAGCCATGACTACTGAGCCCGCATGCCACAACTACTGAAGCCCGCGCGCCTAGAGCCCGTGCTCCGCAACAAGAGAAGCCACCGCAATGAGAAGCCCAGGCACCGCAACGAAGAGTAGCCCCGTCTCACTGCAACTAGAGAAAGCCCCATGTGCATCAACGAAGACCCAATGCAACCAAAAATAAAATAAGTAAGATAAATAAATTTTAAAAATAATAATAATAATTGAGTTGAGCACCTTGGGGAAATGGTAGGAATTGGGGTTGGTGAAACTGTTTTGTGAATAGCGACCTTGGAGAACTTCCTCTGACTTTGTGGGGTTTTTCTACGTCCCTCTTCTCACAACTCTTCTGTCGTTTTCTCTATTGCCTCTGTGTCTTCCTTGCTGTCACTCCCCTGTCACACTCTTCTTTTTGTCTCTCTTCTTGCTCACTCTTCTCTCAGCTCTGTCTCTCTCCTTTTAATAACAGCTTTATTGAGATACAATTCACATAATGTAAAAGTCATCCTTTTAAAATATACAATTCAATGGTTTTTAGTATATTCACAGAGTTGTGCAACCAACACTATTACCTAAGTTTAGAACATTTCATCACCTCCCAAAGAAACGCCGTACCCATTAACAGTCACCCCCTTATTCACCACACCTCCCACCCCTGGCAGCCATTAATCTACTTTCTATGGATTTGCCTGTTCTAGACATTTCACAGAAATAGAATCATGTAATACATGGCCTTTTGTGGCTGACTTCTTTCGTTTAGCATAACATTTTCAAGGTTCATCCATGTTGTAGCATGTATCAGCATTTCATTCATTTTTATGGCTGAATGATATTCCATTGTGTAGAAATTCCATATTTTGTTTTATCCACTCATCAGTTAATGGACATTTGAATTATTTCCACTTTTTTGCTATTATGAATAATGTTTCTATGAACATTTATATACAGGATTTTATGTGAACATATATTTTCAATTCTTTTAAGTATATACCCAGAAGTGGATTTGCTGGGTCATATGGTAACTCTGCATTTAACATTCTGAGGAACTGCCAAACAATTTTTCAAAGTGGCTGCACCATTTTACATTTCCGCTAGCAATGTGTGGGGTTCCAATTTCTCCATATCCTCACCAACACTTGTTTTTGTTTTCATTCTAGCCATCCTAGTGGATGTGGAGTGGTAACTCATTGTGATTTTAATTTGCATTTTCCTGATGATTAGTGATGTTGAGCACCCTTTTATGTGCTTATTGATCATTTGTGTATCTTCTTTGGATATATTCTTTGCTCATTTTAAAATTGGGTTATTTGTCTTTTTATGTTGTTGCGTTTGTGAGAGTTCTTTACATATTCTGAATAGAATTCTCTTATTGCATATATGATTTGCAGATGTTTTCCCATCCCATGGGTTGTCTTTTCACTTTCTTGATGGTATCCTTAGAAGCCCAAAACTTTGATCAAGTCTACTTTATCTATTCTTTCTTTTGTCACTTATGCTTTTGGTGTCATACCTGAAAAACTACTGCTTAATCCAAGGTCATGACAATATCTAGAGTTTTACAGTTTTAACTCTTACATTTAGATTTGTGATCCATTTTCAGTTAATTTTTATATATGGTGTGAGGTAGAGGTCCAAATTCATTCTTTTGCATATGGATATCTAGTTGTCCCAGCACCATTTGTTAAATCTGTCTCTTTTTAATGTCCCTTTTTCTCCAGGCAGCTGCTCCCAACCCCAGCCCCTCTGCTGCCTTGGAATGGATCACCACTGCAGGAGAGGAAGCTGCTACTGTGAAGAATTATGCCACGTGGTACCAGACCGCTGCCCGGATCACCATGCCCTCGGCAACACTGCTAACTCACGTGCAGGCTCCTTTTCACCCCCAGCAGAGCTGGATGCTGTGATTGACAGAGGCAAGCCCCTTGCACGTACTTCAGGCCAAGGCCAGGGTGTGGACTGGATGGCTTCTAAGGTCCCGGACATTCCCGAGATCCTGGCATTCTGTCCATTTCATATCAAAAGTGCCTACACATTCTTCCCACTTTCTTTCCCCACTGCTCCTTGCCACCTGCTGCTCCCCTCTGAGCCACTTTTGCAGGTCCCACAGGGAGAGGTTCAGCTGTCGGTGACTGGGGAATAGGGTGGGGAAACAGGGTGGCTGTGTTGCACCTAACTGTCCCCGCTTCTCTTGCAGTACAGATGCCTCTTGACCTGTCCCATGTAGACTTCTGAGGGCAGACAGGGGTCTGCAGAGAGGTGCTGGGGGTACTGGGCAGCAGCAGGGGGTGGGAGGCAGGGATGAGGACAGGAGCTTTCACCTGTGTTTTTCCGCTCCTCGAACTACCAGCATGGCGCTGCAGGTGGTGCTGAGGAAGGAGAACCCGCCCAAGCCCTGCCAGAAGCAATCTAGACTGGATGCAGAGCATGGTGAGTGCCCTGGAGATGCTCCTAGAAGGGGTGGCTGGCAACCTGCTCCTGCCTCCCTGGCCTCCAAGCCCCAAAGTCAAGGAGCAATTACCAAAGGGGGCAAAGAGCCTGAGCTGGGCGCAGCACCACTGCAGCCACGGTTTTAGGGTAGAAGCCAGGGTTCATGCCCATGAACACTGACACTGAATTTCATATAATTCTCATGTGTCATGAAGTAGTATTCTTCTTTTGACTTTTTTCAACCATTTAAAAATGTAAAAAACATTCTTAACTTGTGATCTATACCAAAAACCGGCAGCAAGACAGATTTGGTCCACAAACTATGGTTTGCTGCTCTCTGCCCTAAATCATCCTCTGTTCTTTATTTTCCGTTTGTGTCCCGGCTTCAGCCCTGACCTGTCCAGCTCTCTGCGCAGCACTGGAGGAGAGCCCTCAGCCCCCACCCTAGCATATTACAGCGTTGGGCAGAAAGAAAGGCAGCATAGCGCGATGGAAAGAGCTTGGACTTGGGAGCCAGATAGACCTGGGTTCAAATCCTGGCTGACCTCAAGCCTTCAGTCTTCTGAGCCTTTCCGAGCCTCCCTTTCCTCATCTGTGTCCTAGAGCTTGCCTTGTAGGGCCGTTGTGGAAGGGCCTGGTTCTTGGTGGATGAACAAGAGAGAGCAGTTATTTGGGGAAATGTAAATAAGCTGGAGAGGGAACAGGCCTTCGCTTACTGCTCACTTAGGTCTGGCAGCTTCGCCAAACCAGCCCCTCTCCATTTCCATGAAGGGACTCAAGAAGACAGCCTGACGCCTCCCTGAAGCTCCTCGCCCACTTGGTGCCAGCAGGGCCCTGGAACAAAGCTCAGCCTCCCCTCCTGGGGCCATGATCACTGGGCCCAGGGGTGCTTGTCTCCCAGCTGCCACCCTGTGTGCTTCCCCATTGGTTCAGCCAGAGGAAAAACGGAAACCTGCTGTTGTCGTAAACACTGTTAAATGTGCATAGAATCAGCCATACAAACTATAAAACAGAAATTTGGCTCACAGTATTTATTGTTTTGTGATGGTTACACTGAATATAGCAAACATTTCTTGAAAGTAGAAAGTAAGAACCTAGCGGCCCTGTGGCTAAGTAATTCTTGCCTCTCTCCTCAGTGTTCCTTCCTGGGCTCCATAGTACTGCCTGTAAGTCCTGAAATAGCCTGGCCTGAGCCCTGTGGCCTCTTGCCCACCCCCTTCTCTTCCCACCGTGACAGGAGGGGCAGGGTACCTTCTTCTGGTGTGCCGGGTGTGGCCTCCCTGGGGTCTCCTCGTGTGCAGGATTTCAGAGCACTAGAAAAATGATGCCAGGGGCTTTAGGGTCTGCCAAGCCCATCCTTTCCTCCCAAATCTGCTCTTCCTCCTGTCCTGTGCATGGTTCCCTGTCCTCCAGCCTCCTGGACTCTAAACCTCAGGGTCATCTTTTACTTCTCTCTGCCCCTGGTCTTTTTCTGCAAGGTGCCAAGTCTTTCTAGTTCTGCTTCACAACACAGTTCACATCTGCCCCCTTTACGTCCCACTGCCGAAGTCCTAGGTCACAGCCTCACGGTCCTGGTCCTCTTGCCCTAACTGGTCTCAGCCCACATTGCACCACATTGTACTGCCCAAAGCAGAGCTCTGGTGCTGCCAGTTCCCCATTCAGAAACCACCACTGGCTTCCCATTGTCTCTAGGATAAGGCTAACCTCCCATGCATGGCATGCAAAATCCTCCACCACACAGGCACATTTCTGGCCTTATCTCCTGCTAGGCTCGGGGAGAGACAGCCCAGGGCCCTGTTTGGGAAAGCCCCACTCCTACCTCCAGAGCCTGAGATCTCCCTTCCTTGCCAGGAAGAGTTTTTCAGGTGAGGCTCTGTGGGATGTGGCCTCTCCAGCTGGGATCATCCTGTGGGCCTCATAGAGAGCCCAAAGATGGTGGTTTGTGGGCTCTTTCCTCTTCTTGGGTCTGTGCTCATTCTCCTTCCAAATGCCCAGAAACTCCATCTCCTCCTTCACTTGTCTCTCCTACATTATCCCCCATCCCAACCAGGGTCCCCATAGATGTTCCAGTACTGGCACAGATTCCTCGCTAGTCAAGTGTGCAGGTGTGTGCACATGTGCATGCAAACTTTATTTCTACCTGGCTCTCCATCCTCCCTCCCTGGGTCCTTCAACCATCTTCCCTGTGAAAGTCATTTCCCTGGCAGCGGCATACCACCTGGGCAAAGCCCTGAGAAAGCAGAGGGCTTCCTGTAATGTAAGTTAAAATCACAGTTTTAACAGGTGATTCTTTTAATCCACAAGAATGTCTAAAACTAAAAGGACCTGTGGTACCAGGTGTTGATGAGAATGTGGAGCAACTGGAACTCTCATACATTGCTGGTATAGTATAAGCGGGCACAATCAATTTGGAAAACTGTTTGATGCTGTATACTGAAGATAAACACATGACCCAGCAATTCCACTCCTGGATATATATATATATATATATATATACCCAAGACATATACAAGAATGTTGATAGCAGTGTTATTCAGAATAGTGAAAGACTAGAAATAATCCAAATGTCCATCATTAGGAAAGTAGATAAATAAATTGCGGTATATTTATACAATGGAATACTACCTAACAATAAAGAAAAGAATGAAGTACCATTATATACAACAAAATGGGTGAGTCTCGCAGGCATAATGTTAAGAGAAAAAAGCCAGATATAAGAAATTATATATGCATAATCCCATTTATATGAAGTTTAAAAATAGGCAGAACCAGTCTATGGTGATAGAGGTGAGAATGGTGGTCCTTGGAGGGATACTGACTGGAAGTGAACACAAGGGAACCTGTTGAGATGCTGAAAGTGTCCTATATCTTGATCTGAGTGGTGAATACATCCTGCGTGTAAGCACATGTAAAAATTCATCAAGCTGTATACTACTTGAGGTTGGCGTAGTTAACTATATGTCGATTGTACCCTAATAAAAGAAATGAAAGAAGAGAGGGCTCCCTGGAGGTTTCTATGCTACAACCCAAGGAAATAGGGACTAGGGTATGGAAGGGTCCGTCTCAGGGCTTTGCAAACTTAAATGATTCCCACCATCTCTCCTTATCTACACATTTTGAACCTGTGGGGACCCACTCAGACCCCCAGAGTTGGTATAAAGATTATTTTAAAGAGGAAACATTTGACCTACAGAAGACGCAGAAAGAAATGTTATCTGAACTTCCCTTATCTGACTAAAACAGAGCCTTCTAAAAATACAGCTGCCATTAATCTCCCTCCAAGGGATTTTCCAGCCAATTTTAGCTGCCATGGAGACAGACTGCCAATAGAATCTTCCATACTTTCCCACAGAGGTCCTAACCTCCATGCCTTTGTTAAGTGTGGTGTAGAAACCTTTGTCTCTGGTTATTCAGTGAGTTACTCATTACTAAGCAACTCCCTGGTGCACGTGTAAATAAACTTTGTCTTTTCTCCTGTTCATCTATCTTTTCTTAGTTAAGCTGCAGGCCTCCAGTCACTGGACCCAGGTTGGAAGAGGAAGAAGTTTTTCCTCCCAACAAACACAGACCCAAATGGCGCTGGTGACAACTCCGTCTTTCTATTTGTTCAGGCTGAGAAGTCTGTAGTTTTCTTGACTTCTCTCTTCCTTTGACAGCCCACACCAATCTGGTAGGAAGTCATGTCGGCTCTACTTTCAAAATATATCCAGAATCTGACCAACTCCAGCCTCCTCTGGTACCACTGTGGTCAGAGCCACCCTCCTCTCTTACCTGGACTAGGGCAAAAGCCTCCCAACGCTATTCCAGTTTCTATTCCAGCCCACAGCTGCCAGAGTGGTCCTTCTAAAACCCAAGTTAGAACCCATCACTCCTCCGCTCAAAACTCCCCAGGGGCTGCTCCCACCTCACTCCAAGAACCCAGGGCCCAAGGCTGGCAAGGCCCAAGGCTGGCAAGGCCCTTTGTCACCTATGCCTTATCACCCTGCTCCCCTGCCCCCCAGCTCTGCCCTCTCACGTGGCTCCAGCCACGCGCCCTCTTCTGTGCTTCTTGAACTAGGTCCTGCCTTAGGTCTCTGGATCTTTCTCTAGCAGTTCCGCTGCCTGGAGTGTTCTTCCCCACGTATCCACTTGGCTAACTTTCTCACCAGCTTGGAGTCATTGCTCAGATCCCATGGTGCTATTTAATACTTTAACCTGTCCCTCACCTCTCCACGCCGCACACACCAGGTTCTTCTTACCTGTCTTTTGTTTTTCCTTTTTCCATAATATTCATCCCTATATCGTTCACTTATTTATAATGTTTGCCATCTCCTTTCACTGGGAAGTTAGTTCCATGAGGGCAGGGATCTGTTTTACTCAGTGATGTATCCCGGGTGCCTAGAACAGTGTCTGGCATCTAGTAGGTGCTCCATATATGTCTGCTAAATTAATAAAACTAGCCTCCTATGCTCATTCAGGGTGAGAGCTGAGTTGGGCTGAACAAAATGTCCAGGAACTTTCTGGATAAGACTATTATGCCCCCAGGGCCAACAGTCATGTGTCCAGGCTTGGAAATTCCCCCAGATACGGGGGAAGAGGGGCCAGACAAAATTCAGCAAAACCCAGGAAAGCACTCAGCCAGGCTTCCCTTCTAGCAGGTTCCTAGTTAGATCTCATCGTAGACAACTGGGCTAGAGCTGAGCTGTTGATCACTTAGAGGATGAAAAGAGAAAGGAAATGGAGAAGGGAAGTCTGTGATGGCAGTGCAAGGGCACCTGGAGTACCTCGGTCTGTAGATTAAGCCACTGGCCGCTGGAATGAGGAAGTCCCTTTCCCCGCTAGGGTGGGGCAGACAGGTGGGCCAGGAGGGGAGGGAGGTGGCTGAAAGGAGTTAACATTCTTCCTGGATTTCTCCTCTGTCTTCTCAAGGGTGAAGAGTCACACCAGATCACTCATTACTAGATCGGGTCAAACAGAATTCAAGTCACTGCTATGGCCCTGGGGCCTCCTCTCCCCACCTACCCACCCCCCAAGGGGAAATCCATTCTCGCATTTTATAAAGTGAAGGACTGAGGTTGAATGGGAAGGTGGAAGGGCTCAGCCTGGCAGGAGTACTACACGGATTAACAGTGTGGTTGAAACTGGGGTCCAAGATCCCTGACCCCAAGTGCTGGGCTGTGTCCCAGACGGACCCCTCAGTCTCCTCTCACAGGGTCTTCCTCCACTCATCCCACCCCCGTGCCCTAGAATGACTCCCTTCTCCTTCCAGGCCACAGAGCCCTTTATCCCAACAGAGGGTGAAGTTCTAGAAGACAGTGGCTCACACCAAACACAGAACCTCAGACTTCATGGCCAAGAGGACCTCAGAGGTCTTATTGACAGAGGCCCAGAGAAGGCAAATAACTTGTCCAAGATCACACAGAGCTCTTGGGCCACTACTAAGGAAGGAGCTGGAAACAGAACCTAGACCTTTTTTTTTTTTTTTAATTTATTTATTTTTGGCTTCGTTGGGTCTTCGTTGCTGTACGTGGGCTTTCTCTAGTTGCGGTGAGCTGGGGTTACTCTTCGTTGCGGTGCACGGGCTTCTCATTGCGGTGGCTTCTCTTGTTGCGGAGCACAGGCTCTAGGCGCGTGGGCTTCAGTAGTTGTGGCATGAGGGCTCAGTAGTTGTGGCTCGCGGGCTCTAGAGTGCAGGCTCAGTAGTTGTGGCGCACAGGCTTAGTTGCTACGCGGCATGTGGGATCTTCCCGGACCAGGGCTCGAACCTGTGTTCCCTGCATTGGCAGGTGGATTCTTAACCACTGCACCACCAGGGAAGTCCCAAACCTAGACCTTCTGATTCCACTTTAAAGTTCCTTCCAGCTGTGAGATTTTGTGATTTCTTGACACCTGTCCAGCAAGCTTTCCTCTACTCTAGAGCTGCTTTCATCACAAAACTCTTGCCCTGAAATCCCCAAGGTACCTTGTCTGGCCACTGGCTGTGGCCATAACAGCTTATGTCCTTGGCCCTTTGAGGGGATAAGATTCTTCGCTAGGGCATTTGGAAATACATTCTGCAACCTCATTCCCCGTCTTGTGGCCAAATCCCCAAAGTTCCCTAAGTCATCATCCTCAGTGTCCCTCCTCCCAGGCCTGGGGACTCAGACCAGCACACTTACACTTTCCCTTCTCCCAGTTGTGCTCTCCCTACCCCACACCTCCAGTCTGGCCCAAGACATGATCCTGCCTCTGGCTGGGATGCAGGATCACAGGATGTAAAGATGGAAGGATGTTAAGGATCAGAGTCCTGCCCCACACTGGAGAGCTGTCTCCTGCAGACCTCTGTTCCTTCTCTCTGTTGCTTGAGGATCTGAGTGGACATCAGAGCCTTCACTCATTTATTGAGCACCTAAAATGTATATGTTTTCAACAAGCACCAAGTATGTAGCAGGCACTGTTAGAGCCTTTTTTTTTTTAAAGAATTTGTTTATTTATTTATTTATGGCTGTGTTGGGTCTTCGTTTCTGTGCGAGGGCTTTCTCTAGTTGTGGCAAGTGGGGGCCACTCTTCATCGCGGTGCGCAGGCCTCTCACTATCGTGGCCTCTCTTGTTGCGGAGCACAGGCTCCAGACGCGCAGGCTCAGTAATTGTGGCTCACGGGCCCAGCTGCTCCGTGGCACGTGGGATCTTCCCAGACCAGGGCTCGAACCCGTGTACCCTGCATTGGCAGGCAGATTCTCAACCACTGCGCCACCAGGGAAGCCCTTAGAGCCTTTTTATCTCATGTGAGCCTCATGAAAAAGCCCAGTGAGGTAAGGATTATGCCCATTTTACAGATCAGGAGGTTGAGGTTCAGAAAATTCTTCAATTTGCCCTAGATTATGGAGCTAGTAAGTCTAGAATTAGGAATAAAACCTATGTTTCTCTAACTAGAAGTCAAAGCCCCATGCACAAAGGGAGAGGGAGGGGCGAAAGGTTGTGGGAAGGGGGAAATGTGTGTGAAACACAATCTTCCATGGCCTCCCTGCCTACAGGACCCAGGGGGTGAATATCACTGTAGAAATTATTCCATAGCTTCAAACCAAATTTCAGAGAGGGGGGTGTCAGTGGGCAAGGGGGGCAGGAGGGTTAGCTCCTTGTCAGCCCTGACACACAACCTGCCAGCTCTCAGCCTGTGCACTTGTGATCACCTGGTTGCATCCTGGAAACTACCCAGCCACACCTAGGCAGGTGGCCCGCCCCTCCTCTGCGGGTTGAGCAAGCAGGAAAAGGTGGCAGCAAGAGGCAGTGGGCAGATCTGCTGGGCAATGGTGGCCGGAGCCCCAGCTAGGATGGGCTTTCTCTGGGGCCTGGCTCTGCCCCTTTTCTTCTTCTGCTGTGTGACTGGGGCTCCCGGGAGCTCTGCAGGTAAGGAAGCAAGAGGGTGCCTGTGGGCTTCTCTCCTGACTCTGGGTGGGAGCTTCTGTACTGCAGCCCTTTGTGGGTGAGGGTAGCTCTCTCAGGCTAGTTATTATCAACCATAAAGCTATACATGAAGTACTACTATGGCTGATAAAGAGTATGCAACGGCAATGGGTCAGCTTAAGCACGTGGGACGCTGCAGTCCATACAAATGTGAGGTTGCTGCGGGTTTGTCTTTATGCCTCTGAGGGTGTGAGTACGTGGGGCGGGGAGATTGCGGGGGTCAGGGAGGTGCAGGCTGGTGATAAATCTGATTAGAGCCTAAGAATGTGGCTTGACAAGATTCTTACTCCTCCAAGTTTATTTTCTAGCATGGAGTTCCTTCAAAAACCCATTTTTGTGTGAAAAGTCTGACTGTCACAGGGTGCTTGTGGAGGGTGGATTCTGAGAGAGGCAGGGCTTTTATGAAAGAAGAGAATGAACATTGATCTGTAATAGGAACTGTGCGAGGCTTGTCACATGCATTATCTCTTGTAAAAATAGACTTTATTTTTTAGAGCAGTTTTAGGTTCACAGCAAAATTGAGCAGAAAGTACAGAGATTCCTATGTATCTTCTGCCCACCTCCCCATAGCCTCCTCTGCTATTAACATCCCTCACCAGAGAGGTACATGTATTACAATCGAGGAAGCTACATTGACACATCATTACCATGCGTTATCTTTTAAGACTTTATTTTTCAGAGCAGTTTTAGCTTCACAGCAAAATTGAGAGGAAGGTACAGGGATTTCCCATATACTCCCATTACTATCTTTTTTTTTTTTTCCTGTGTGATCATCACTTTTTTTTTTGACATGGATATACCCATAACGTTTTATTGACTGAAAAAAGTTGTAACACAATATATACAGTTTGATGACATTTTGACATATATACACTACTGATACTATGTATAAAATAGATAACTAATGAGAACCCACTGTATAGCACAGGCAACTCTACTCAGCCATCAGTATCCTTTTAATCCTCACAGTTAACCCTGTGAGAGAGATACAGTTCTCATTCTTACTCTCGTCCAGCCCCACCCCCCCGCCACCATGAGGAGACTGAGGCTTCTTACCGGGATTAAGTAACTTGTCTGCAGAGCCAGGCTTTTATTCCACACATACCTAACCCCTGGACCACACTGCCTCCTGCATGCATTCATGATCTACCAGGCTTGTGCTGCACATTTTTTTTTCTAACTTTTTAAATTTTTTTTTTGGCTGCGTTGGGTCTTCGTTGCTGTGCGCGGGCTTCTCTTGTTGCGGAGCATGGGCTCTAGGCGCGCGGGCTTCAGTCGTTGTAGCGTGTGGGCTCAGTAGTTGTGGCTTGCGGGCTTAGTTGCTTCACAGCATGTAGGATCTTCCCAGACCAGGGCTCGAAACCATGTCCCCTGCATTGGCAGGTGGATTCTTAACCACTGCACCACCAGGGAATTCCTGTGCTGCACATTTGACATTTAATTTAATGTAATATTCACAATCCTATGAAATAGGTACCCCAGCTCCATTCCACAGATGGGAAAATGTAGGCTTGGAGCCGGGAGAATTGACCGGGTCACAAGGTTGGTAAGCAGCAGAGAGGGGACTCGAACTCAAGAGTCCAAAGTCTGCATGCTTTCCTCTCCACCAGTTTGATTTGAGGAATGGGTCAGGAGAGCTGCAGCATTCTAGAGCTGTAAAGGGCCAGGGTAGGCTTTGCTCTATTTGAGAAGACCCCCAGTGGGTAAGAGAGTTGGGTGGGGGGTTGTGAGGGCCCCAGAGATGAAGAGGCTATGGGTTTGGGAAGCATGAGGAGGTTTCACCGCAGGATGACCCCACAAGGCTCCCAAGAAAGGAAGAAAATGTGTGAGGGGAGGTCAGTGGTCAGACCCCACAGTTTGAGCTTCAGGCTGAGTGGGTGGCCGCAGAAGGGCTCTGCCTCCACCTGTGGGGACTGAGAGGCTCAGAGAAGTATCTCGGGCTTTGAAGTGGAGAGAAGTAAGTATATTTCTGTAAAAGCGTGGTTTGTGTGTGTAGGTAGACTGCACTGAACGGGTAATGAGAGCGAATGCCATGACCACCTAATCCTCATGTGGGTACAGCCTGAAACTCTCGCTATATGAAAGTAGGTTGTGTGCTCTCAGGTGACTCCTTGAAAGGACATGGTCAGGGAGGGATGCTTAATAACCCCCTGCAGGCTTTGGAATGTAAGGGCTTCCCCATTCCCCTTCCCCTCTGGTCCTCACCCCCATGAGACCCTCGCTGGTAGGAGACAGAGTCAGGATTTGCACCAGTAAATCATCAGACTCCAGAGCTGGTAGGCAACACGCCTGGGACTAGAACCCAGTCTCTTGCCTCCTGGCCCAGTGATGCTTCATTATCCAATGGGAGACACAAGAGGACAAGCCGAGGACCTGTCCTGACACTCTGGGTAGAGGTGACCAAATGGTCCTGGCCCTCCTTTGGGTCCTTGGGTACTTTGGGGCCAGTAGGTCTCAGGAAAGACCATCTTAAACCATAAGGACCCCGAAAAAGTGTGCTTATATTTTCATCTGTTCCTTCCAAGAGTAAGGTTACTAGATAAAACACAGGGTGTCCACCTAAATTTGAATTTCAGGTAATGACTTTATCAGTATAAGTATGTCTTAAATATTACATGAGAAATACACATACTAAAAAAATTTGTCATTAAAATAATTCCTTGTTTATCTGAAATTCAAATTCAAATTTAACTGGACATCCTGTATTTTTATTTGCTAAATCTGGCAACCCTCCTCAAGAGGCACCATGGCCCACATACAGAGAGAGCCCCTCCCCCTCTGTAGACAGGAGAGGCACCCTTGTCAGCTCCTAAATATTTGCTGTAGCCTCCCCCGGGCAATGTGTGCCTGCTGGCCCTCCACTCACACGACCTCAGAATGTCGGTCCAGTGAGCAGAGACATCCTGCCCTGGGGAGACACGCTAGCAGCATCTTTCTAAAACGTACAGTTTTGCTTCACCTGGCTCCCTGTTTCCTGTGGAAGACGCTGGGTTCATCATTTCTGGAGTTCCAGGGTTCCATCCTTGCCGTCTAAGGCCCGCGTTCAGGAGAGGCTTGAGCAGGTGGGAAGCTTGCCCTTTTCCTTTGCTAGAGCCCTGGGGACTCTGCCTGCTTCCCTCTTTTGCAGCAGCCATCACCCACACTGTCCAGGAAATTCCTCTCCTCCAGTCCCCACAGCTACCTTTCAACACAAAACCACAGATGTTTCTTGTGGTTGAAGTGTTTTACTTCCATGGGGAAACAGTCACTGGATGAGAAAAGAATTGATAGGAAAGTGACAAGGGGGTTGTGGTGTGATGAATTGGGAGATTGGGATTGACATGTATACACTGATGTGTATAAAATGGATGACTAATAAGAAAATAAATAAATAAACATTTAAAAAAAAAAAAGAAAGTGGCAAGATTCTTCCAGAAAGTTCTAAGAGTTGCAGTCCCTGCTCCGCAGTTCTTGGCTCACTTGGGTCTTCTGCCTTTTTTGCTCCCCCTTGAAGCTGGATCCTGGCCCTACACATTCACTCAGATGGTTTCAGACCAATAATCAACTAGATTCTGGGGATTGCTTGCCTCATGTGGGCCATCAGAGGACATCAGTCAGGGCAATCCCAGTTCCATGGCTGCCATATGGGCCTGGTCTTCCCAATAGTGCCTCCTCTTCCTTGAATATATAGATGAAAAATAGGGTAAAAGCAGTCCCCCTCCCCACCTTCCTCCCAGCAGTGCCCAGGGCATAAGCACAAGAGCTTGTGTGAAGTCAGTGCCCTGGGACTCATAGCTCACAAAGTTGGTCTTACCCAACACAGGCCCCAGCACCAGTGGATCAGGCCACACAGAAGTGCCTGCTGTGACTCCAGGGGTCAGGATGAGCTCAGAGGGAGTCTTCCAGAACACTGACCTCACTGAGACCTCTATGTCAAACCATATCTCTTTGGAAACTCAAACCCTAAGCACCCAGACCTCTGATAGGACCTTCCTTCCAGGCAGCACCATTTCAGTAGCAGAGAACAGGGAAAACAAGACCATGGCCCTCACAAAAATAATGCCTTCCAAGTCCTCGGCTGTGATCACCACTCCTATGGAGACATCAGCCACAAGTGGCAGCCCCACGGGACATGGAATGACCACAGTTGAGACCGTCACAGGCACTGAGCTCTCAAAAGCTGCCCTTGACACCCTTTGCAATTTCGACAGCTCTGAAGAGGCAAAGAGAATCATGGTTGACTTCTTGAAATTAGCTCACACCTCTACAGAAGCCGAGGCCTTGTCCTCGGAGAGCAGCGCTTCCTCTGATAGCTCAGTTCCAGCCATTACCACCTCACAAGCCCTGTCACCTGACATCGCTGCTCTGGCTAAAGCCTTGGTTACCTACAGCATCAGCAACATCGAGGTGATCAACTGCAGTGTTATAGAAATAGAAGCAGCTGCCAGCGTCCCTGGGACCTCAGACATAGATCGCAGCCCCACGGGAGGAAAGGCCCTGTCTACCCCTGAGACATCAGCTTTGCCTGACTCCACTGAAGCAAAATCACACCTCGCCAGGACCACAACCTCTGCTGAGACCTTGTCAACAGCCAGCACCACAGAATCAGCCACACCTGACATCACACTCACCATCAATAGCACCACAGAAATGGAAACAACAGCAGCCAAGGCCACGGCCCCCAGTGGAAACTTGGTGACAGTTAGCATGAACCTCTTGGAAGAAAACTCATCCCTCTCTGTTGAGACAACAAGCCACACCGAGGTCTCAGGAGCAGTTACAATCTCCACGGGGACTGCGTCAACAGCAGGCAAGGTGACTTCCCCTGTTGGGTTCTCAGCTACGGTCTACAGCCTCTCTGAAGTAACTACCATCATGAGCTCCACCCCCTCAGAGACTTCTACCACAGACATCACATTCAGTGTGCCCGTTCCCAACAGCAGGAGCCCTCTTCCTTCTGTCCATCTGGCTACGGCCAACAGCAGCCAAGAAACAAACATCACCTTAGCCAAGGCCACAGCCTCAACAAAGACCTTGAAGATAGCCAGCACAGCTGGAGGGAAACCCTCAACAGCCATGCCCACCAGTGCTCAGACAAGTCTGACAGATGTTACTGCAGGTGAGCGGCTTCCCCCATGTATGATTTTTGGGGATTTGGGGTTTGGAGTCTGCATGTTTAAGGAGTAGTGAGAAAGGAAGGATCTGGAGGCCTATTCTGAGCCCTGTCTCTGATGTCACCTCTTCATGATCTTCTAGTGGTTCTTGCCAAAATCAGTAACGAGCAGAATTAAGGTGGTGTATGGAAAAAATGTGGAGAAATGGTTTGGGATCTTGTCTCTGCCCTTAGCAACCTGAGTGACCTAGAACAGGTCCCTCTCCCTCTCTGGGCCTCAGTTTCTCCACCAGTTGCTGGAGGAGGTTGCAATGAAGTCCTTTCCATCTCTGCCATTCTATGGAGTTGACTGTTGAGTAACTACTGTGCACCAGGCAAGGACGCAAATTTTACTTAAAAGACACAGCCCTCATTATCTGATGCCTCTGGTTCAGCCAGGGCCATACCATGTGGGCATCTGGCCTAAGTTGCTGCCCTCTGAGCAGCTGGGACCCCATGAAAATGGAGCTCACTGGATGCACTTGCTGGGATTGGTGCCGTAAATGGTGACTTAAAATAAATAAATAAATTGGGCAAAGGTTTGGGAGTCTAAAGCTACATCTCTGGGCAGGACAGGAATAAAGACGCAGACCTAGAGAATGGACTTGAGGACACGGGGAGGGGGAAGGGTAAGCTGAAACAAAGTGAGAGAGTGGCATGGACATACATACGCTACCAAATGTAAAATAGATAGCTAGTGGGAAGCAGCTATATAGCACAAGGAGATCAGCTTGGTGCTTTGTGACCACCTAGAGGGGTGGGATAGGGAGGATGGGAGGGAGACGCAAGAGGGAGGGGATATGAGGATATATGTATATGTATAGCTGATTCACTTTGTTATACAGCAGAAACTAACAGAACAATGTAAGGCAATTATACTCCAATAAAGATGTTAAAAAAAATAAGAAATAAAGCTACGTCTCTAAGACAACAGATATTTCTCAGGGAAGAGGTGCCTTGTCAGTGGCTGCTGGGTCAGCCCAGCTCCCAGTCAGCCTATAGCCTTCACCTCCACTTCCCATCACTCTTTCCTCGTGCCTCATCCCTGCAGTATCCTCAGCTTGCACTGCCTTTTTGGGAGGGTGAAATAAAAATATTAATCACAACCACCCTACTGAATATCTTTTGTCTTTCAGGCAGAGGTGATATAAAAATATTTCACAACTAGTAAGCATTGGCACCAGCTGAAGTTTCTCTCTGATGCCAGGCAGTATACTACTGTATGAGCTTTGCATGTTATCTCCTCTAACTAAACCTTCAAAACTACCTTATGAGGTGGGTATTCTTACCCCACCTGACAGATGAAGAAAGAGATTTAAAGATGGTAAAAAAGTAGCAGTGGAATTCCAAATGAAAGTCTGTTTGATTCCAAAACTCAGTCTCATGTTGTGCTTTTATTTTTAAAGGCTCAATTTATTAATGTATTTTTATTTTAAAAAGCTTTTCTTGTATTTGTTGATTAGATGATACATTCACATGATTTGAAATTCAGTAAGTACAAAAGAGTACACCATAAAATGTCTTTCTCCCATTGTTGTCCCCCAACTCCCCAATTTTCCTTACATACATAACTGATGGTATCACTTTCTTGTGAATCCTCTTCTGGACATGAAATATGCATATGGAAGCATAAGAAGGAAGATGAAAGATATCTACATATTATATCGATATAATATAGACATAGATACTATATCATATAGATATAGAATAATATCTCTCATCTTCCTTTTCATGCAAATGGAGCATGTGTTAAACACAGATATCTGAGACAAGGCTATTCTTTTTTATGGCTTCTCAGTATTTTGTTTTACCATAATTTATTTAACCAGTGTTTTATGGATGGACATTTAGGTCTTTTTTTTTTTTTAACATCTTTATTGGAGTATAATTGCTTTACAATGGTGTGTTAGTTTCTGCTTTATAACAAAGTGAATCAGCTATACATATACATATATCCCCATATCTCTTCCCTCTTGAGTCTCCCTCCCTCCCACTCTCCCTATCCCACCCCTCTAGGTGATCACAAAGCACCGAGCTGATCTCCTTGTGCTATGTGGCTGCTTCCCACTAGCTATCTATTTTACGTTTGGTAGTGTATATATGTCCATGCCACTCTCTCACTTTGTCCCAGCTTACCCTTCCCCCTCCCCATGTCCTCAAGTCCATTCTTTAGTAGGTCTGCGTCTTTATTCCCGTCTTGCCCCTAGGTTCTTCATGACCTTTTTTTTTTTTTTTCAGATTCCATATATATGTGTTAGCATATGGTATTTATTTTTCTCTTTCTGACTTACTTCACTCTGTATGACAGACTCTAGGTCCATCCACCTCACTACAAATAACTCAATTTCATTTCTTTTTATGCCTGAGTAATATTCCATTGTATATATGTGCCACATCTTCTTTATCCATTCATCTATTGATGGACACCTAGGTTGCTTCTATGTCCTGGCTATTGTAAATAGAGCTGCAATGAATATTGTGGTACATGACTCTTTTTGGACATTTAGGTCTTTTCCAGTACTTTGTTATGACAAACAGTGCTGCAGTAAATAGCACATTTTTCACATGTGTGTTATTTTCTGTAGGATAAACTTCTAAGTGCAATTGCTGGATCAATTCTAGTAGTATTCTAATAAGAAGAAACGACTAAAATGTGGCAGGTAAAGGCAGGCAGATTAGGGCTCAAGAAAAGACGGAAGTTGCCTACAAGCTGCTAAGTCAGGAAGGCTGGATTGAAAGACCTCTGCCAACCTGGAGCTGGAAGCACTGGCTGAGCGCATCCCCTCAGAGACCAGCCTCTCTGCAGCCTTCTCCCAGGCTGGCCCCTTTCCCAACAGCCCCATCTGGGCCTCCAGGCCTTGAGAACATTCTAGATCCACTTTCATTTCTCCTTCCTCACACTACTCTTTTGACTTCTCCAAATGTGGATGGAGCCTCTAGCCATCATTTCCTTCCCTCTTGTTGGGAAGACACTACGATGGGTCCAATTACTGGAGAGAAGGAATCTTTTCTCTTTGCAGTGAATAGAGGTAAGGTCCTATGTGAACACAGACTCATTTACACACGAGCGTGAGCACACTGTGCAGCGTGGGGACAGAGACTGGGTAGCACAGTTCACATCTTGACTTACCCATATTTTCATCTTCCTACTGTTCTCAACTTGCAGGTGAGGATGGAGGCTTCCTCCTCCTGAGGCTGAGCGTGGCCTCCCCAGAAGACCTCACTGCCCCCAGAGTGGCAGAGAGGTTGATGCAGCAGGTGAGTGGCACTTTCTGTGCCAGGGAGTAGAGGAGAGTGAGAGGTTCTCGGAGACACTGGGGAAGATCTACAGGATACAGAAGATACTGTACACTTGGGAGGGTCTAGTTTCTTATGGAGTATTAGGAGTGAGATCTAAGAATCCCTGCCTGGCTTTGCTTCTGTCTGTTTTTCCTGAGTTCTGAATTCCCCTTCTCTGCTATGTAGAAAAAGATTCTTTCCCTCATCCCAATTTCCTCAGGCTTTAGGAAGATCAGGCTTTCTGGCCCCTGGGAGAAGGTCAATGTTATAAATGGGCAGATAGGCAGGACTTTAGTTGCAAGTGGCGGCAACCCAACTCATCGTAGCTTATACAATAGGCAAGGTATTGGCTGAGAAACCTAGAAGTGGCTGTCCAGCTTCAGTTATGGCTGGATCCAGAAGCTCAAACAGGACCATCAGGATTATCTCTTTCTCTCCCCCTCTTAGCTCTGCTCCCTTCATTCCTCAGAGTCTCTTCATATGTAAGGAAAGGTGGCTGTGACAGCCCTAGATTCACAAGACACTTACCTCTCCCAAGATCTGCATATCATACGAGGGAAAGACTGATCTCATTGACCCGGAAAGGCCACCATGACTGACAGCCCTACCTGAACCACATGGAATGGGAAGGAAAGGCCCCAAAGGAAATAGGGATGTTAGACAGAAAACAAAAAACAAACAAAAAAGCCCCCATAGATGTACGCTCTAGATGGGGACCAAGGTTATATTTGTAGAAGTTGGGGAAATTCTCCTAAAACCCAGATCCCTGGACAAAGCTTCTAGTGGTGGAATTCTAGGGTTAGGGTTTTGGGGGATGGTGTGAGTCATTGGAAGGTTAGAATGAGTCAGCTCAGCCTAGCTCTTGTGCCCCCATCTTGCTGCCAGGGGATGATGGGAAGAGGGAATATTTGGGCCCTAGAAGTTCTCTTAGTGGAAGGGGGGCCTATCAGGACTCCCATAATAAGGAGGTCCCTGAACATGGCATGGGGTTTTTAAGTGGGAGAGCCAAATAAGTGACAAATTCCCACTGCACATGATAATCCAAGTAGCAAGTGTGAATCCTGGTTGAAGAAGGATGCCAAGGATATGTCAGATCTGAGCCCCTCAAACTGGAAACTATTTCAGGGGTCAGAAAGAAGCCAGGGAGATAGGAGCAGATCAGGAGCTGAGGTGCAGGAACCAGGCCATGCAGGTGTTGGGTGTCAGTTCTTGTTGGGAGCTGGCCACTGGCGAAAGGCTCAGGGGTCAGACAAACAACAAGCATTGGCTCCACGTAGACCTGAGTGTGAACTCTAGTTCCTAACTGTGTGACCTTCGGTAAGGTAGTCCGTATTACTTTCCTTCCTTGTTAAATGAGGCTGGTACTACCTGCTTTCTAAAGTTACTGTGAGGTTTAAATGGCATGAAGGACCTAGCCTATGCCCAGCCTGCAAGAGGCTCAGAAAGTGCTGCTGGCCTCCTCATATGTTCCCTTTTGCCCACCAGCTCGACCATAAACTGCGTATGTTTATGTCTCCCATCCAAGTCTCCCTGCTGCGTGTCAGGAGGGGCTGAAGAACATCAGCTGTGACCAGGCACTGCCATGTGCAGAAGCGGGCAGTGCTGCCTGCGGCCTGGGCCCCAGCACGACTGGAGCCATGTTACCTGGAAGGTTCCCATGTAGATCAGCAAGCCACGGCCTTACCCAGTCATGGCAGTGGGACCCTGGCTCACATATGCCTGGGTGTATGTGTGTAGGGAAGGGGTGGGGTCTTCGCCTGTTCCAGAGATGTCCTTGGACTTCCCCTGGCGTGTGTGTTGTGTTTCAGTAAAGAGTGACCTGATCACCCATCTGTCACCTGCTGTGTGCTTCCATCCTACATTAAAATTACACTCAGTGTGGCCCAGGGTCATGTTTTTATGGTACAGGAATTTTGTGCACCCTCACTGCTACCTCCCTCCTTCATGCTCCCCAGGTTCTCAGTTTGGACCTTGATTACAGCACTGACTGAGGCTGGCCCTGGAGCCTCTTGAACTGTGAGGTCCTTCAGAGCAGGAACCACATCTGTTTATCTCGGTACCCCCGGAACCTAGCAGAGCGCCTGGCCTGTAGTAGGATCACAGAGAATGCTTGTTGAATGGACTTGAATTTCAAGTTTTCGACACAAGCAATATTCAATTATTCCTCCCCCATGGCTCATAAGTCATGTTGTTTTTAAAAATTAAACTTGGCTTATTTTTTTTCTATTGTAGAAGTAAAACTTGCATTTACATTTTCGAGAAATTCGAAAGAACCAAGGGGTGGGGGGAAAGGAAATGAGAAGTGGGGGAAGAGAAAGAAAGAAATGTCTAAAATCCCATCTAGCGGTCTGGAGTCGTCTAGTTGTATGTAATACAACCATTGTTAATGTATATGTTCAGCCTCTCCACGTGGGTGGCTCTGAGTGGATCTCCACCAAGAGGTACCTTACATTCAACATTTCCAAGATCAAAGTACTAACCTTACCCCTAAACCTGCTCTGCCTGCATCTTCCTCATCTCAGTTAATGTCAGTTGCATCCTTCAGTTTGTCGAGCCTGAATCCTTGGAACTATTTCTTATTCCTCTGTTTCTTTTTTTTTTTTTTCACATGTTATATCCAATTCATGAGGAAATTCTGTTGGCTCTATTGTCATCAAAATATGCCCAGCACATGAGCCCACCTCACCATCTCTACTGACTGCTCTCACCCTGGTCCAAGCTGCCATCATCTCTCACCTGGATGACTAGTATCTTCTTATCAAGCCTCCCTGTCTCTACCTTTTCCCCCCACTCCCTATCTAGTCCCAGTGCATCAGCCAGAGCTGTCTTTTTATAACGTAAGGCAGACTGTACCACTCCTTAGCTCCAAACCCTTCCAGTTCATTCAGAGAAAAAGCCACATTCCTACAATGCTGCAAAACTGTCCACAATATGCACCCCTCCACCAGCCTCTTGAACTTGCTCACTGCACACGAGCCACACTGACTTCCTTGATGTTCCTCAAATGTGTCAGGCCCTGAATGCATGCTGCTGCTTCAGGACCTTTGCATGCACTGCTCAGTCTGCTTAGAAATATTCTCCAGATATCCTCTTGGCTAACTCCTCCGCCTCCTTCACCTTCTCAGTGGGTCTACCTAACCACTCTCCTCTGCTTTGATTTTCTTCATAACACTGATCACAACCTAACATAATACATGTTTTATTTGTCTTGTTTATTATCTGTCTCCCTCATCTAGAATGAAAGAGTTTGCACACTGCAGCATCCCTAGCATCTAGGATAGTGCCTGGTACAAAAAAGGCTCTCAGTAAATACTTGTTGAGTAAAAGAAGGAAACAAGACAACTTGGATATTGCTTTGAATAAGGGGAGTGTGTGTTTTCAGTTGACTCCCTTCCTTTTGCAGAGTGGGGCAGAATGAGTTTTATAAAGTAGATTGGACAAAAATAATTCAAACATTCCTCTCGGCATATTTGTTCAGCACCTACAACAGAAGAAGGACTATGTTGTGTGCCTTGGGGGATTCAAAGATGTCTCTTCCACATGGATTAAAGTTAGTAGGGGGAGGAAAACTCCTACTCATGCTTAGAAGCCCAGGTCATCCACTACTTCCTCATGGTGGCTTTTCTCAAATTCCCTAAAGGGGAGCTAACATGCTATGTCATGATTTATTTATTATAAGTTTGTTAAATCAGGACAAAGCACCATATAGTATCCATCCCTGTAGCCAAAGAACCTAGCACAGAGCCACGGAGGGCACTCAAATGTTTGGTGAATGACTTAGAGGACGGGCTGTGTGAGCAGATGACCATGAAATATGGGCACTGAGCTCTGAAAGGTAAGAAAATGACATTCAGTGTTGAAGTAACAGAAGATAAATTTAATGATATAATTATTAAGCTGCACTATAGTTAGGCATGAATTGAGAGCAGTTTATATAACACTGCTGTTACAGAAACCCAATTTTTAAATAATTTTTCTTGTTTTGCACTTATTCAAACAGATGATACCTAATAAAGTGGATAATTTAATCTTAATTACATACCTATAAAGACATACATGTACATACAGTGCTGATTACTGTTATTATTGGAAGCCAAAAAAATCTGTAAAATATGGGATACACCAATTAAAAGCATTTAGGAATTAAAGTGTATAATTTTGCTTCTGTGTGTGTGTGTGTGTGTGTGTGTGTGAGAGAGAGAGAGAGAGAGAGAGAGAGAGAGAGAATTACTGGAAATGACCAAAGTTAGCAGAAGTAATGTTACCAAACCAGCAAGAACCAGAAGTGCCTGGAGAAAATTCTCCAGTTATTTAAGATTCAAACGTGTGTATATATGAGATGAAAATGCCACATATATCATAAAGACAAAGGTGGGCGTGGACCTAAACAAGACAACCTGTCTAAAGTCTCCTGTGACTCAGCACAGACTCAGAAGGCAAAAACGCAAGGCCATGATGAGGACAGCGTGAGGTGGAATTTTCTGACAAGAGGCTTCAACTGAAGCTTCTGCACAGCCCATCTTTCCTTCATCCCTTGTGAGGGGGACTGGCCACCAGTTAGTGGAAAGCAGTGAATGGTAACTAACCCCATGGGTGCACCACAAATTGAAGTGAGTGGGCACTTTTTTTGGCATCAATAAATAAGTACATTGGTATATCATACCAGTGCTCGATTATGCATCATCCTGGTCATTAAAAGCTGGCCCAGGGCTTCCCTGGTGGCGCAGTGGTTGAGAATCTGCCTGCCAATGCAGGGGACACGGGTTCAAGCCCTGGTCTGGGAAGATCCCACATGCCGCGGAGCAACTAGGCCCGTGAGCCACAACTACTGAGCCTGTGCGTCTGGAGCCTGTGCTCTGCAACAAGAGAGGCCGCGACAGTGAGAGACCCGCGCACCGCGACGAAGAGTGGCCCCCGCTCGCCGCAACTAGAGAAAGCCCTTGCACAGAAACGAAGACCCAACACAGCCAAAAATAAATAAATAAATAAATTGGAAAAAAAAAAAAAAGCTGGCCCAAGGGTGTTTCTGGAAGGTTCCTTTGAGAGCAGGGAAGGTTGGGCAGGGGAATCTGTGTCTCTGGCCAAACATCTCCCCAGACAGCTCCCTTCGCTCCCCCAGTGCCCACTGAGGGTGTCTCAGCTGCTTGCCACCAACCAGGGGTAGGGGTGTGTGGTCTCTCCTTCCTCTCTGCTAAGCCAACACGTGCCTGGAACCCTGAAGCAGAGCCCCTCAGTTCTTTATTCCAGGTGCATAAGTGACAGAATCACAGAGCCAGGGAGTTGATGAAAATGTGCAGCTGTGTCCTTGATCTAAACGTGCCATTCAGAAGAAGCCTTTCCTTCCCAGCCAGGAGGCTGTCCCCCTCAGGCGCCGTCCTCCTTTCTCATGACTCCCTCTCTCTACATGCCCAGCGCCTCAGCCGTTCTGACCAGGTTGCCAGATAAAATACAGGACACCCAGTTAAATTAGAATTTCAGATAAACAATGAATGCTTTTTAAAATATATGGATATCCCAAATATTTCATGGGACATTCTTATAGTAAAAAATTGTTTGTGGTTTATCTGAAATTCAAATTTAACTGGGCTTTCTGTATTTTTATTGTTAAATCTGACAACCCTACTTTTAATGCCCCCACTCCCACCAGTGTCCCCACCTCTTCCCTTTTCCCAGTCTGTGGGTTTCCTTCTGCTGTGGCAAGCCCCCAACCTTTTCTTAGGCTTACGGACAGCTCCACTGCCTCTGGCAGGATTGTCCGCGACACACATTCTGTCTTTCTGCTCCATCTCCATTTCTCAGTGGGAGGAGAAGAAGCTTAGTGTCTGAACATGGATGAGGGGAGGAAGGACTTCGGGTTTGGGTGCCTTGCTCCCCATTTCCACCTTGCTTTTGTTCTATCAGGTTTCCCTTTAGCAGGTTTGATGACACAAAGTATCTATAATAATCATGTCTTGCACAGCATGGGTCAATCCCTTGCCAAGGGTCCTCACTGGGTTGAGGATGAGATGTAAATTTTGTACTTTACCCTAAAAGAGAGCCTTCCCCTACCTGACCTCAAGTCACGTTACAAAGTCCTCATCGCATAGCTTAGTTTTGGGATTGCAATGGTCAGGGCACGGCAGTCTCGCCAGTCCCCCAGGCTTCCGTTATCCCTCCCTCCTTGTTTTATATTCCGTTCTTTCTAACTGTTGGACAACTCCCCACCCCCCGTGCTGTCTCTCCTCAGTGCCATATGTGCTTAATTCTTTTGATTTAAATTTTTATTATTTTTTAAGTTAATAAAATTTATTTTCAGAGTAGTTTACGTTCACAGTAAAATTGAGCCAAAAGTACAGAGAATTCCCACATAACCCCTTCCCCCCACACACTTACAATCTCCCCCACTATTGACATACCCCATCAGAGAGCATCTGTTACATCTGTTACAATCAATGAACCTATGTTGGTTGACACATCATTAGCATCCAAAGTCCATAGTTTACGTTAAGGTTCACTCTTGGTGTTGTATGGGTTTTGACAAATGTATTATAACATGCATTTGCCATCGTAGTGACGTACAGAATAATTTTACTGCCCTCAATATCCTCTGTGCTCTGCCGATTCATCCTTCCCTCCCTCTTAAGCCCCTAGAAACCACTGATCTTTTTACTATCTCCATAGTTTTGCCTTTTCCAGAATGTCATATACTTGGAATCATAAGCTATGTAACCTTTTCACATTGGCTTCTTTCATGCAATAATATGCATTTAAGTTTCCTTCATGTCTTCTCATGGCTTGATATCTCATATCTTTTTAGTGCTCTGTAGTATTCCATTGTCTGGATGTACCACAGTTTATCTACCTATTCATCTACTGAAAAACATCTTGGTGACTTCCAAATTTTGGCAATTATGAATAAAGTTACTGTAAACATATGTGTATAGGTTTTTATGTGGATATAAGTTTTCATCTCCTTTAGGTAAATACCGAGGAGTGCAATCGCTGGATCATATGGTAAGAGTATGTTTAGTTCTGTAAGAAATTGTCAAACTGTCTTCCAAAGTGGCTGCACCATTTTGGAATTTCCAGGAGCAGGGAATGAGAATCCCTTTTGCTCCACATCCTTATAGCATTTGGTGTTGTCAGTGTTCTGGGTTTTGGCCATTCTCATAGACGTGTAGTGGAATCTTATTGTTTTAATTTGCAATTCCCTAATGATGTATGATGTTGAACATTTTTTCATATGCTTACTTGCCATCTGTATATCTTATTTGGTGAGGTCTATGCTTAGGTCTTTTGCCTATTTTGTAATCAGGTTGTTTGTTTTCTTGTTGTTGAGTTTTAAGAGTCCTTTGTATATTTTGGATAACAGTCCTTTATCAGATGCATCTTTTGCAAATATTTTCCCCCAGGCTTGTCTTCTCATTCTCTTGAAAGAAGTTTTTAATGTTAATGAAGCCCAGCTTATCAATTCTTTCTTTCATGGATCATGACTTTGGTGTTGTATCTGAAAAGTCATTACCATACCCAAGGTCATCTAGGCTTTCTCCTATGTTATCTTTTAGGAGTTTTATAGTTTTGTGTTTTACATTTATGTCTTGATCCATTTTGAGTTAGTTTTTGTGAGGGGTGTAAAGTCTGTGTCTAGAGTCATATTTTTACATGTGGATGTTCAGTTGTTCTAGTACCATTTGTTGAAAAAGCTGTCTTTGTTTCACTGTGTTACCTTTGCTCCTTGGTCAAAGATCAGTTGACTATATTTATGTGAGTCTATTTCTGGGCTCTTTATTCTGTTCCACTGATCTATTTATTTATTCTTTTAATAACACCACACTGTCTTGATTACTATAGTTTATAAAGTACTTAGCTTAAAAGTAAGTCTTGAATTAGGTAGTATAGGTCTTCTGACTTTGTTCTTCTCCTTCAATATTGAATTGACTGTTCTAGGTCTTTTGCCTCTCCACAGAAACTTTAGAATCAGTTTGTGAATATCTATAAAAAATCTTGCTGGGGTTTTGATTGGGATTGCATTGAATCTGTAGATCAATCTGGGAAGAACTAACTTCTTGACAGTATTGAGTCTTCCTATCCATGGACATGGAATATCTCTCCATTTATTTAGTTCTATGATATCTTTCATCAGAGTTTTGTGGTTTTCCATATATAGACCTTGTATATATTTTGTTAGATTTATACCTAAGTATTTAATTCTATTGGTTGGTTGCTAATGGACATGGTAACATGCTTTTAATTTCAAATTCTATTTGTTCATTGCTGGTATATAGGAAAACAATTGATTTTTGTACATTAACCTTGTATCCTACAACCTTGTTATAATTGCTTAATAGTTTCAGGAGGGTTTTTTAGAATCAATTCTTTCAGATTTTCTACATAGACAATCATGTCATTTGTGAACAATGACAGTTTCATTTCTTCCTTCCCAATCTTTATACCTTAAAAAGAATTTTTTGTGTGTCTTATTGAATTAGTTAGGACTTCCAGTACAATGTTGAAAAGCAGTGGTAAGAGGGGACATTCTTGCCTTATTACTGATCTTAGCTGGAAAGCTTTGAGCTTCTCACCATTAAGTATGATGTTAGCTGTAGGATTTTTTGTAGAGTGTGTGTGTGTGTGTGTGTGTGTGTGTGTTTTAACAAGCTAAGGAAGTTCCCCTCTATTCCTAGTCTGCTGAGAGTTTTCATCATAAAAGGGTGTTGAATTTTGTCAAATGCTTTTTCTGCATCTATGGATATGATCATGTGATTTCTTCTTCAGTCTGTTGATGTGATAGATTACATTAATTTATTTTAAAATGTAGAACCAGACTTGCATACCTGGGATAAATTCCACTTTATTGTGGTGTATAACTCTTTTTATTCATTGTTGGATTCGATTTGCTAATATTTTGTTGAGGATTTTTGCATCTATGTTAATGAGAGATTGGTGTATAGTTTTATTTTCTTGTGATGTATTTTTCTGGTTTTAGTATTAGGAAAATGCTGGCCTTACAGAATGAGTTAGGAAGCTTCCCTCTGCTTCAGTCTTCTGAAAGAGATTATAGAGTTGGTAGAATTTCTTCCTGAAATGTTAGGGATCAATAGAATTCACCAGTGAACCTATTTGGGCTATGTGCTTAATTCTTTTTTTTTTTTTTTTTTTTTTGCCACGCCACCCAGCACGTGGGATCTTAGTTCTTCGACCAGGGATCGAACCCTTACCCCCTGCAGTGGAAGCGCAGAGTCCTAACCACTGGACCACCAGAGAATTCCCATGTGCTTAATTCTTGATAAATGAATGCTGGGGTTAAATGAATGTGGTTCTATATGGAGACTTGATTACACTTGGGGGCATTTGAGGGTAAAACGACAGACTTGTACATATTGGGAGGCGCTTCACCTGCTGGGAGAAGTCGTTCTCTATGTAAAGCAGACAGTTTGGAGTGTCTGCTCAGATCAGAAATCATGTTTCTCTTGGAACTTCTTCCAACACCACTTAATCACCTACGAGTCTGAGCCTGATCACCAGGTTTGTATCATGTGACCTCTTTTCCTACTCTGTGGTTACACTTGATTGGACCAGGGAGGGACAACTGACATAAGCTGGACCAATCAGATTCTCTCTTCATGGATTTGGGATATAGGACCAAAAGGCAACTACCCAGCTTCTGCATAGGATTGGAACCGACGTGCTCTGGACACAGGGGGTGTGGACCAGTTGTCAATGGAGTTGTTATACCAGATATGTGTAAAGTTCTGCCTGCTAAGAGAGAAGGATGAGGTGGAAACTGATCAGGTTCCTGGGAAGAGCAGACAGAGTGGGGCTGAGGGACTATGGGGTGGAGCAGCTCAAAAGACTCCAACTGGGGCCCAGGAAAGGACAGAGAAAATGTATCAGGGGTTGGGTACCCTAGATCTAAGGATGGGGTGGTTCCTGGAAAGGGAGCTGAAATGATTTAATCCTTCCTCCAGGGAACACTCCAGATAGGAAAAGGCACTGCATACTTATCCTCTTGAAACGGATGGGCAGAGACCAGCAAGGCAGGGAGGGGTCCTGGGAGAGAGTTGGGGATACTCCATATGGGGGTATCCTTACCAGCCTCCTCAGAGGGCCAGGCCTTGGCTTGTGTTGTGGGGAGGGGAAGAAAGGGATGTGGAGACTGAAGCAAAGATCCAAGTCTGGGCTGGAGTAACCGAGCTTCCCAACATGGAGTAACTGAGGGCTGAAGCAGGACTGGGTCTAACCGACCTCGGCTCCCTCCACCCTCTGTATCAGGCCCTTTAGCCACCAGAGGAAAATCATGAATGAAATCCATGGCTTTGGGAACACAAAAAGTCAGAGGGATTTTATTTAAATAGACTTTAATTAGAGGTAAACTGGAGACTTTTGTGTGCAAATGTATTTTGGTTTTTAATTTAGAGCCATCACCCCATCAACTCTGGTGTGCGCACATAGGGTTCCTGTAGGTCAGTGTCCTCTGTGTGGGTATGTGTGTGTGAGAATCCATCTATTTATATAGTAGGCCTTTATGGCCTCTCCCTGTCAGCCTCTGTGTCTTCTGTACTGACAAGGTGTGGTCTTTATTATTCATTCCCATTATTCATTCTTCTTAAAGAATCCTGAATCCTCATCAGTCACCTTACTTCTTCCAGTCTCCCTAAACCACGGCGCCTGGGAGTGTGTGCAGGTGAGGCTGGGGTGGCTCCTGAGGTATCATAGGCCACAGCAGCCCGTTCGGGGCAAGGCCTCAGCTTTAGGAGCCCAGCGGGTAGGAGAAACGGGTCCCGGAGTAGCCCCAGAAGCGCAGGAGCACGAACAACACGACCCCCAGCAGCAGGAGGGCGCCCAGGGCCCCGAAAAGGATCCCGAAGAAGGCGCCGAGTTTCAAACTCAGGTGCTCACAGCGCTCGCCCCAGGGCGTGTAGATGGAGAAGGGCTCACAGCTGGGGACAGAGAGAGGGGACACGGTCAGCAGGGCGCTCAGCCTCCCCATCCCTCCTCTTTGTCGGGCCAGAGGAGGTTTTCCACGACAGGCTCGGCTCCCCTCTAGGGAAGGGGCGGAGTCAGCCCTGACTTGGAGCTGAGGGGAGGCCACTGGGCTACCAAGGCGGGCGGGGATGGGGGGGGTGGGGTGGTGAATTCATCTAAGGTCGCCTCCTCAGGGACTTCGGAGAGGGGGCGGGGCTGGCCGCAGGTGAGCATGCGCAGTCACAAACCCTGCCTGCCCCCGGAGAGCTGGGGTCCAGTGCTAGGCTCCACCCGCCCCCTCCTTGGACCCGGGAGCGGAGAGGGCTGGGCCCATCTGCAACTGCAGTGGGAACAAGCGTAGACGGAGGGCAGTGATGTGACAAGACGGCCCAGGTGGCGCTGCCCCTCTCCATGGCAGGCCTGCGACCTAGTGCCCTCCCCTCACAGGAGCCCCTCAGACTGCTGATGAACCGTTGGGGCAGAGGGCGCCAGTTTGAGAGGGCCTCCCCTGACTGTTACTCTTAAGGAGGGGCAGGGCCGGGCCTAGACACAAGACAATGGGTTCCTTTTCCACAATGAGGCAGCAGGCTGTCCACCCAAGAAGCAAAATCAGGTGGGAGAGTCTGGCTTTGGAACCCCGATCCTGTTACTTAACTTGCTGGGTACCTTCGGCAGATTCCTTATCGTCTCTAAGCTGCAGTTTTCTCATCATTAAAGTGGTCATAATATCTACCCAGTAGCTGGTTTGAGTTGATAGGTAATATAGCAACTTTTTCATCCGCACAGTTTAGGCATGCACACATCTTCTTTTCCATTGTCCCTTTTCCCTCTGATCCCCTTTCTCTTAATTACAAACGGAACCATCCTAAATTTTCAGACACCATGAGGTACCATGGCATTTCCGGACCCCTTGCAGCTTGGATTCCCAGCACTGCCCTCCGCCTCCTGCCCCCAGCCCCGCCCACCTGCAGCGGGGCCCATCGGGCAGGTGCTGGCACTGGCCTCCGTGCTCACAGTAGCCCTCACTGCAGGGGGACACGCAGGTGAAGCCGCTCTGGGGGCGGAAGACCAGGTGGTAGCCCTTGTATCCGCTGCATTGGAAGTAAGTTTCCAGCGTGCTCACATTCACTGTCAGGTAGGATAAAAGTGAATATAGAAAGTAACCGATTAACACCAGATCTATACCTTTTGGATAAAGAATTCCATTTTCAGGCACTTATCCTGAGAAATAATTGGAAACACACATGAAAACTACATATGTTCATGGAAGACCAGAGCAGCATGGTTAATAAGTGCAATAATGTTCAACAGGAGTGGTTTTGTTAAATATTGTGCAACTGATAAGCACCACGGTATGAAAAATGCATTGGTTAAGAGCATATGCTTTGAAATCAGCCAGACCTGAGTTGAAATTCAAACTCTACTACTAACTGGTTGTGTGATTTAGGGGAAATTTCTTAACTCTTTCAGCCTCAGTTTCCTTATTTTTAAAAGGAAACTACCTTGCTGTAAATTTTAAATGAGATAATATATACAGAGTATTCAGTACAGTGCCTGACACAGGAAGCCCTCATTAAATGGTCACTATTAGTATAACATTCTTTTTAAAATCTATTATAGCCCACTATATTAAGACATATTGTAAAATAATATATGAAATTGGAATGTGTATACAATATACAAGATAATATGTTCACAATTATTTGAGTAATGAGGAGGTTAACAAACATTAGGCATGGTTTGATCCCTTTATTGTAAATAAATTTATATGTGTGAAGGTTCCTATGCATAAAAAAAATTCAGAAAAATAGGTGCAAAATGGATTTGTCTCTGGGGACTGGGATTACAAGTGATTTTTTTTTCTTTTTGTTAATTTGTGTTTCCTAAAGTTTCTACAATAAACACATTGTACTTGTATAATAAAAATTGTGGGATGTTTGTTTGTTTGTTTTCTCTAACAAAAGGCACAATCAGGTCTGGGGTGTCCTCTTAACCCCAACCCTAACCCCCTACCACCCATACGCATAGTAGTTTGGAGAATTTCACATCGTTGTCCCTGGGACAGAGGAGGCTTAGCCTGGATTCTAAAAGAAGCTCTGGCTTGGTCCTGGACCCAGGTAACACAGCAGCTTCTGTTGGGTTTGACATACTCACTGCCCTGTTCTCTGCCTGACTCACAAAATACGATGGGCTATTCCTTTCCTTCCCTGGCAAGCTTGCCAACCTATCTCATTCCTGTTCTGGGATAATTAGGGGCTGTCAAAGTTGAAAGGGACCTCAGAAATCCCATCTCATTTTCCAGATGGGATTGTGGAGGCCTAGACTGGGGATGGCTTTTGCATGGGGTCACACTCTTTCAGGGAAGGGATATCTCTGCCCCTGGGCCAGGTCTCCAGCCTTCAACTTAATATGTCCAGCTGGAGGGCAAAGGCAAAAAGAATGTCCTTGTTTATGTTTATAAAGTACAATGGTCTTTTAACCAAATCATTAACAATTTTGTGGAAAGAAAACCGCTAGCAGTGATGGTCAGGAAAGCAGCAGTTGGAGTAATTGCTCTGTGAAACTGTACACGTGGGGATTCATCAAGCAGTATTTTGTGCGCCTGTTCTTGAATTTAGAAGGCTGGTGGGTAAAATGTTCACAATTTCTCTCAAAAATTACGAACAAAAAAACCTAAATTAACTTAATTTTTGTCTGTGGCTCGCTGTAGAACACATTTCAGCCATGGATTTGTGTGGGCTGCAGATCTGTGACAGGCTCCCTCTGCTTACCTCCCCCCTCAGCTATCCCAGTAGCTGTCCCCAAGACAGTGACTCACGAGCCATCATACTGTACACGTCCCTCCTGCAGATGGGGTGGAAGGTCACGTTGTTCCTGGGCCCCGCACTTCTCTTCCACCTCCTCCATGGAGTTAAGAACGCCTCCACCACTGCGTCTAGCAGCTGGGTATTCAGGAAGTCGATGACAGGGCCCCCAGGGCGGTACTGGAACTCCGAGATGATGTTCCAGCGGTGAAGGGAGCTTCCTGAGGCCAGTGCTATTGGGGGCTCACTGTATGGGAGGGGCGCAATGAGGGGCCAAGGGGTGAGGAGTTTGGGGGAGGACCCGGCGACCAGGTGGGGACAGTCCCACTTACATTCGATCCACTTGTCTGTTCCAGAGAAAGGCCCGCACATCCAGGTTCCTCAGTCTATAGGCCACCTAGGGCAGAGGATGGGAGTCGGGGTGGGAAGGTGGAAGTGAGGGTGAGGCCCAATCCAGAGAGGAGACCCTTCCCACTTTAATGCACATATTCATCCCTTTCTGTTTCCTTCTTCCCTTTTTTAAATTTTTTTCTGGCCACACCCCACGGCTTGTGGGATCTCAGTTCCCTCACCAGGGATTGAACCCCAGGCCACAGCAATGAATCCTAACCTGGAGTCATTGAATCCTAATCCTGGAATCCTAACCACTAGGCCACTAGGGAACTCCCTGTTTCCTTCTTTGAAGATGAGGACCCAAGACACCAGAATGTTTCTTATGCATTTCTGCATCCCCACACCCCAGCCTAGCCTGGTGACTGGCACAGGTCCCTGCTTAATAGAAGTTTGTTGGTGAGTGAAGGACTTTATATATCCTCACCCCCACTTCCTATCACAAGGGGAGAATCTGAAATGAATGACCTCTACCTTGCCTCTGATCCCCGATTTACCCACTCATTCTCTCCCCACGTGTATATTGAACAGAGATTATATTTAGCCAGTCCTAGGGGATGGTCAGGTGCGAGGGATGTCAGTGTGACTTAGGAACAGTCCATCCTTAAAGACCCATAGTCTGGCGCAGTAGACAAATGTCAACAGATTTTACCATACAGAGTGTGGAGTGCTGTAGTAGTAGTAGTAGCAACAGTAGTAATAATCATTTGGATAATTTTTTTCAATACATTGTGTTTTAGGCACCGTGCTGAGTGCTTTACCTACATTATCATTTAAACCTTGACACAAACCATTGACATAAGTACTGTTATTACTTTTATTTTCAAATAATTTGTCTAATTATTACACCTGCTCTAGTGAGTGGTAGTGTCAGGATTTGAACCTGGGTAGGATTCTAGAGCCTCAATAACTCAACTACTGTGCTACTTTGCCTGTGATTGGGGAACGGACAAGGGCATGGGAGCCAAGAAGAGGGAGGCCCAGTTTCCTCGGCAAAGTCAGGGAAGGCTTCCTGGAGGTGAAATGCCCTCTTGTGTTTCTTCCATATAACATCTAAGGGCAGGTCTTGAGGGATGCTCGGAAGGAGAGGCTGCATTGACTCGGCCACCCTGGACTCTATTCACTGAGTTGGTTATTCTAACCCCCTTGGAGGTCTCTGTCCTAGGCCTTCCTGCTTTCCTCACCCTCAGCCTTCCCTGGGGCAGGAGGCTCCAGCCTCCTCTGGCAGTTGAATCTAGATGGATTATGAGATGCAGAACGCACAAGCCATGGCTAAGACCCCGCCCTGAACCTGCCAAGACCCGCCTCCCCACCCAGAGCTGGCCTGCAGCACTGACCGAGGCATTGACATCTGCTTGGGAGGCACCTTCGTCTTCAATGAGCGAGAGATGGATGATCCTTAAGGGAAGCTCTGGAGATGGGAGAAGGAGGTCCATAATCACCTCACAGGTTTACCAGAAGGCTTAGCAGAAGTGGCCAAGTCTGCTGACCCTCACACAAATGCATGTTGGACTACAGTCAAGGCTTCCCTGACTCTTGTCTTGCTGAGCTGTGAGGTCACCTTCGGTCTTTCCTCAGCAGACTGCTCAGGCCCGTGGTTCATGCTGTGACAGCTGCCCCCCACTCGCTCCCATAGCCTACAACTTACCACCACCTGAGGGAAATTTGGAGTTGTGTCCTGTGAGTTCGAGGGACTTAGCCTGGCCCCCAGAGCCCCATATCGTCCCCCAAGGCGAGAGAAGTGGGGATGGCGGAGTATCTGGTCGTACCTAGACGGACGGTTGGAGAGAAATTGTTCCCAGCCAGGAAGCAGCGGGTGTCGGTGAAGGCTGGGGGGCAGGTGCAGGCGGGCTGGCAGGCCAGAGCCTGGGAGATGTAGCAGTGGCCGTTGTTGTAGCAGTAATTCTCAGGGCAGGACTTGTTCTGACAGAGGAAAGGGTTCTCCAGAGCTGCAGGGGGAGCAGAGAGGTCAGCAACACCTCACTCAGCAGCAAGGGGCGGCCCCCGGCCCAGGGAAAGCTGCTCCCAGGACAGGCTTGATTTCTTTCCCGCAAAGCCCACTTAAACTGCATTCTGTTTGTGGGCCACTCTGAACCCCAAACTATCCTTCTTCCTTTTCCAGACATTTCTTTGCTGGGCGACCCTTTTTCCCCTGCCAGGTAAGGGTTCTCCCAATTCTGCTGAGGGAATGGAGTGTTTATCAGACCCTTCCCATCAGGAAAGGACCCTCTTTCAGGAAAGCCCACCAGCCTGTTTTCTTCACTTCCATCCCCTTTTCTGCCTTTATAAGGCTGTGGTTCTACCTCTCTGGTCTCTGCTCAGAAGATGCAGTGGTCTCTAGATTTCACTGGGGCGCTTCAGGGGGCTTAGTGGAGGCCTCACCGTGATGCCCTCATGACTCTGATGGCTCAAAGGTCGAGCAAAAGATGGTGGAAGGAGGACTCAAAGGGAAGATGAGGCACCCCTGTCACCAGATGCCCATGGCAGCACCCCTGCCCCCCATCCCCCCCTCACACAATGTCCTGACTAGGGAAATGCAGAGACCCAGGGCCTTGTATCTCTGAAAACCCCCGGGAGGCTGAGGGTCCCACCCCAGCGTACTTCTGGTTCCCTGGCTGCTGCTAAAAGTTCCCTCCCCTCTCCAGGCCATCTTCAGTCTTTTGCCCTGGGTTTCCCCCAACAGTGCCTCAGGGCTGCTCAGCTCTGGCCCCTCCTCCATGCCTGTACAATCTCTTCTCCTTCGGCCTCACACCCTGCCATACCCACCTTACCTCCTTACCATACCCACCTGTATTGTACATTCTAAAGACTTGCTGGAAAGGGGGGAGAAATGGTTCGCCCAGTTGTCTTAGGCCCTCGAGATGTCACCTGTCCCCAGAACCTCCTCCTGCCGAGGCCCTGTCCCCAGCTCACGTGCACAGTGACGTCCATCCCCAGTCAGGTTCGGTGGGCAGGCCTCGCAGCCCTTCCCGGAAATGCACTTCACATTCGGGAAGCACTGCTCGTCACAGGGGTCCTTGGAGCGGTTGCAGTAGCGGCCTAAGGTGTTCCCGTCACACCTGCAGTCGGCCACCTGGAATGGGTTGCTGATCACTGGGTGGCCAGGAGGCTGAACCATTAAGGGTTTCTGGGGTGTTGCACCAACCCCTCTGATCTGAGAATCCATGGACCCTGAGTCCTTGTCTTAATTCTGCCAGTATCCACTGAGCAACTTCTTGAACAGGCCCTGGGCCTGCACGTCCCTGTCAAAGGCAGACCGTCCTCCAGGCCACATGGCCTCCCTGGGCCATCCTTTTCCTGAGCCCTCTGCCTGGCCCCTGCCCCGGGATCCCAGCCTCTTCCCTCTCACAGCAAATCTCCTTGCCTGAAACACTTCCTAGAGTAAGACAGGGGCTAAATAAATAAATATTCTACTATCCCTGGAAAACTGGATCCTACGTAAGCTGCAGTTTCCTGCTCTCTCTTCCCTTGCTGACTCCCAACCACGAAGAAGGAGGTTCGCTGCTGAGCACAGTGAAAGCGCGCAATAACCAGAACAAGGGCACAGGGAGGGGAATCGTCCAGATCCTCATCAAGTTCCTCATCTCTCTTTTCTATCTCGCCTACTGAGATGACGCTGGAAAGCTCCCTGAAATGGAACCCTTTAACACTTTGTACTGCCAAGACTGGATATCTTGGGATATCTAAAATAATATATTGATTTTAATCCCTTTTCCCCCCACTCCGTATTTTTTTCCTTTTCTGCCTCCTGGACTCCTCCACCTCTCTCCCTTTCAAGTAGGAATTCTCTGCTCATGCTTCAGGAGAAGGGTGTGTGTGTGTGTGTGTGTGTGTGTGTGTGTGTGTGTAAGAGGTGAAGGAGGTAGTGGGGTATTGCCAGCCGAACACTTTCCTTTCTGACTCCCCCCAAAAAGTGGAAAAAAAAAAGCAGATGGGGCCAGATTCATGGACTTAGGCCAAGTATCTTGGTTAGAAACTTGAATGGAGAAGGATTTTCTTCAAACTGCAAAAGAGATGCTTCTTTTAGTTGGAGGAAGAGAGTAAAAGGGGGAAAAAAAGGTTTTGGGGGGACCAAGATCAGAGGCATCTGTACTTCTCTTCCCAACACCATGAAGATGAAGCCCCAGAGAAATGGCTACGCAGTGCTTCTAGGCAGATGGGACCCTAAGCCACTCTGCAGGTTTCCTGTGTCTGAGCAAGGCCCAGAAGCCACAGAGCACTCCCCTATGTCTGAAGGGAGGGTGCATGGAGCTGTGATCCGTGTAGACTCAGGCCCAGGGACCACTTGGGCACCTTCCTACCCACATCTTACTGTCTTACTTCACTGTCTCACTCCAGAACCATGGTGCTGGGAACCACTGGGCAGCTCTAAGAAAGACTGAGGTGGAAGTTTCCTGCCAGCCTAGCTAAATGGGAGCTGGGAGATAAAAATTCAGTTGAGCTATAAGCAGTAAAGAAAGTTCTATTTCTTACTCTTGTCAGTTTGTGGCCCGAGATTGGTGTCTGCTCTACTCACCTACCACAGCTCCACCCACCTCCCATCACACACATTAGCACAGAGGAGCTGAAGGACGACACCCTTTCAGTTCCCACTTCCTTTCCCTCAACTTGGAAACCTCCCCCCAACCCTCTTCACCACTCACCTCCAGGGAGGAATCACCCACCCGGCTGGTCTGGTTGTATAAACACTGGCTCTCTGCCTTGCACGCACAGACCACCGTCCTTGGCTTGAGTACAGATGACAAGTTGTCCTTGGCACTTCTTGCTAGAATCTCCAGAGTAAATGGTTCCAGCAACTTTGGTGTCCATAGCAATGTCCCATTCTCTGCCCCAGGGAAGACGAGACTGTTGAGAGCTGGAGGCCTCAACTGCTCTGCTCTCTGCCACCCCAAGTGCTGATGCTGGACTTCCCCCACCCCTCTCAGACCACCCCTCCAATTTTCTCCGGCATTTCCTTGAGCAAGGCTGGTTTCCTGGAGTGATCCTGATCACGCCCCGAGCTGGAGGTGGCACCAGCCCAACTCAGGGATCGTAGGGTGGACCCTCACAGAGGGGGAGGCAGCTGCTCCCCCTGAAGAGACCCCAAAAGGCAACCCTGCCTAGGCCTGCACCAGGATGGGATATCCAGGGGGGATGGAGGATGAAGGCCAGGATCCGCCCAACACTTCCCCAGGCTACACTGCAGGCCAAACTGACTTCAGCTTCATGGCATCCTCATCCCTCGCCCTGATTTCTCACCCACTGATCTCATTGCCTGGACTTTTGACCAGCCACCTTCAGACACCAGACTACAGTGAAACACTGCTACCTATCAATAAGGACTCTTCTGATCCAACCTGTCTTATGTTTTTCAAGAAAATAGGAACGCCTCCTTAAAACAGTAGATTGAGAAGAGCTGATAGTAGGGAACAAACGAGCATAACTTCCAGGCCAGCACTCTTCAGGATAGGAGTTCAGTGGAGGAGAAAATCTCCTGATACTGTTAATTTGGCACCTGGGAGGATGCTATATGGAGCAACAGGGTACAGCCAAAGCAGTCCCTTCTTATGCAGAGAAAGAAAATGAGTCAGAGAGGTGTTCAGAGCTCAGAATAAGGTCCCTAAGGGCTTTGGTTTAGCAAAGAACAGTCACCAGCTTAATTAGTGCTGGCAACAGAAGGCAAGCTACATCCTGTGGGCTTTGACTCTTTTTTTTTGCACTTTTTTTTTTTTTTTTTGGCCATGCCTCGTGGTTTGTGGGATCTTAGTTCCCCAGCTGGGGATTGAGCCCGGGCCCACAGCAGTGAAAGTGCCAAGTTTTAACGACTGGACTGCTAGCGAATTCCCAGATTATTATTATTATTATTAATCTGGGAATTCCCAGATTATTATTATTATTCTTGACCCAGATCATGGTTACAGGCCTGAAATGGGGTCTTCACACCATTACTGGGAGGGAAAGATGAAGCTTTGCTTGGTCCCAGCGCAGAAAGGCAGATAAAGAGAGGCAAAGTGAGGTAAACATGGTTGACACACATAAAAATAGTGAGAAAGGTACCAAATGAAGTTATTTGCATTTCTTTAAATCTCGTTCCATATGATATCCTTCTTTTAATAAATATGAAAATGTTTTAAATTAGTATTTGTTAATTGTTATATTTATTCTAATAATTTGTTGATTGCATAAGGATGATTGCATATTATAAGACTGAGATGAAATGATCTTTGAATCAGTTGTACGTGCCCAGAGGCAGTCTAGCTAGCCAGCCAAATCTCCATAAACCCATCACTACTATTCACTGGGGGCACCTATTTGAATTATAGGGATTATTCCCAAGAAATGTTGGTCCTGGATATTCCAATGGAAAAGTGACATGAAGTTGCACAGGGTATAACAAAATTACCCAAAGCTTGACTCAGACCTCACCTGCTACAGCCCCAGCCAAGGATTCTTACCAAAGAGCTTGAAGTCAGTGTAGTTGTTTCTGAGAGTGAATGTGACGTCCTTAGTGTTGCTGGTGCAATTAACCAGCTTGGCCTGTCCCATGTAGGCTTCCATCACATCAGGACCCTCAATAGAGGGGGGGTACTGATCTGAGACACAAAGAAGGAATGCGAGGAGTGAGGCAAGATACTCTCTTGCCTTCTGGGCCTCCTGTTTCTTTAGTCCTCTCTCTTGTGTGAAGCGTTGCCCGGGCTGTGACCTACCTCCAGAAGCAGGAATTATTCTGTGTACCTGCTCTCAAACACATGCAGAGTAGGTTGTGGTTGTATTGCCCACACACCCAAATCTTTATTCTCTCTTTTATCTTCTCCTCAAACAGGATTCAAGTTCTTTCCTGATCAGAATGTTACTCTGGGCATGGTATGAAGTGAATCAGAGGTCAGCGTTGCTCAGACCATTGTGGAGTTTTACCTTTGGAAGAGGGCTGTAAACCGTGAGGGTAACATCTAGATGGGCTTTGCATTTGTCAGGAAATGGAGAGGGAGTAAAACCTTTGCACTGGTCTCTGTGTTTTGGAGCCCTGCTATTTCCATACAATTGTTTATTCATTCATTCATTCAGTCAGTCATAACAAATATTTACTGAGCATCTACTCTATGGCTGGCACTGTTCTAGGTAGTAAGGATGCAGCGATGAACAAGTAATAAAAAAGATACCTATGAAAATTAGAAAATATGTTAGATAGTTATAGATACTAAGGAGAAAAAATAAAGCAGGGAAGGCACATAGCAAGTGGGGGTGAATGTGAAATTTTAGGCAGGCTAGCCAAGAAAGGCACTGCTGAGAAGGTGACATTTGAATAGAGACTGGAAGGAGGTGAGGGACGAGCCTGTGGCTCTCTGGGGGAAGGGCATTCCAGGCAAAGAGAATAGCACGTGCAGTGTCTCGGAGTCGGGTGTGAGCCTGGCATGTTTGAAGAACACAAAGAATCCAGTGGGGCTGGAGTGGAATGAGTGAGGTGGGAAGTCCTAGGAGAAGAGTTTGGAGAGGCAGTGGGGCCAGATTGGATAGGGATTTGAAGGTTATCATAAGGACAGGGCTGGGGAATCGTGGCACAGTTTGAGCAGAGGAATAACATGAGCAAAAAAATCTGTTAAGTTTTAAAAATGTGGAGCTTAAAGGAGTGTCATGGAAGGGGGTCACCTCATCTGCTCCCTAACTCTGCACATGCCTCCCTGGGCCTCATACCACTTACTCAGGGTGGTGTTCATCTGCTGGTATCTTCTAAAGAGCATCCCAGTGTATAGTCCAAGGCTTTTGTTTCCTGTGGCCAGGGCATCGTAGATGCATTGTTTATCTCCATTACACTTGGAGGTCAAATTTTCATTCAAAGATTTGTTTCCCGACAGTTGTGAAAAGAAGACAGGGGTGAAGTTGGAAGGCAAATGGTCGTCCCTCTTGCCAAAAAGGCTTGTTCCGTTGATTTGCCCTAAAACACACAAGGTGTGATGGTGGTGGCACCAGGGTGGGACTCCAGCTATATTTCTGCTGTGTCCACCCCTTACCCTTACTTTATATGGTTTGGGTGGGGGAGGGGGATGTGGAAGGACAGAGTGACTTCCAACTTCTGAGTCTGGAAGTCCCCACTCTAGTGAGTGAGGGCCACCCAACTTCCTCGTCCTCTCTTCCAGGTAGAGAGACGCAGGTGGGACGGAAGTGGAGGGGACAAATCTGGGGTGGAGGGGACAAATCTGAGGTGGCACCAGCATCCTCAGGTCTCTTCCTTCCTACTCCTCTCTCATAGAGGACAGAAGTCTGGTCCCCACAGGCCTGAGGGAGACGGTGCAGCAGCTTCCTTCATCCTGGCCCTACCCCATCTGCCTGAGGACCCTGAGGCTCAGACTCACAGGCCATTCCATAGTGAAAAAGCATCTCCTCGGAGCTCCCTGGGGGAAGGGTGGAGCCATTGGGCATCCTGAAGTCGTCATCTGGGTTGCCGTTCCAGAAGCCTGAGGGACAGAGCAGGAGTCAGCCACCCTGGGACTGTGGCCCTCCCCTTCCCTGGGGAGCATCCAACAGGTCACATGGAGATGTGGGGAGTAGGGGGCCTGCGAAGCATCTTTCAGTTGCATCTGTTGTTGGTTCAGTCCTCCAGGAGGCCAGGAGAGGACTATAGCCTCAGAGCCTGCCCCTCTGCTTCAGGGAAGAAGGAAATGAAGGAGGAAGTGGGGAAAGAAGGGAGGGAGTATGGGGGATGGGGGAGGGTGGGAAGGTGTGAAGCCAGAGGGAGGGAGGGAGGGAGGGAGAGAAGGGAAGGGTGGCTGCTGGCCCCATGCTCCCCAGAGCCCATCCTCGATGCCCCCTCGGCTGCCCTGGACCCAGAGCTTCAGGAGGACGGGAAGTGAGCCTCAGAGGTAGCTGAAGAGGTCCCTCCTCCTTCCCTGCTGCTCTGTACCCTCAGGGCTCTGTTCCAAGGAGGCTGAGAAAGGAAACTCCACCTGTGATGTCCACAGGCCCACTGGAGGTGGAGATGCTTACGGGCTGGGGGTTCTGAGCTCCTACCGCAGAGGCAGGCTCCTGCCTGCTCCTTACCCATGAGGCCCTCTGTGCGGTTCTGATACTCCTCCGGGAGGCTGCAGGAGGCATGGAGGATGTTGGAAAGAGCGATCACTGAGATGGTCACTGCCCCATCAAAGTTGACTGATACCATGGAGCCATTGCGGGTCATTACAACTCCAGAGGTGTTGAACATCTCCTGGCCTGGAATGTTGGGAGACAAATGAGGAAAAAGCCAGCGCTGGAGACCTGGAGGTCCAAGACTTGGCAGTAGTGAAGTTTCAAGATGCAGAGAGGAGACTAAGAGCAGCTGGGAGATGCCCTGCAGGGTCCTACTCCAGTGGCCCCAAACCACACTCACAGGACACCTTCACAGCCCACCCCACCCCCTTCTCCCTGGGGACTGAGGACGGGCTGTCATAGAGAGGCTGTCACAGCCTCAGGGGAAGGAGGGAAGTGAGGAGGGAAAGTTTAAGGCCCAGCTCTGGTGAAGAAACTGCTCAGGCACAGCTGCTGGAGGGACAGCAGGGGTGGTGACCACGCTGCTCTGCCCCGATGCCACTGCCTCTCCGCCCCAGCTCCCTTCTCCCTGGTGCTGGGCACCCTGCTGATCCTGACCCAGGGTAGCAGGAGAGGGCAGCTGACGGCTGTCCCCAGCCTACCTTTTGCATCTTCACGGTTAGTCTCAAATGTTACAGTCTGGTTGTTGAGCCGAACGTGGATTGTGTCACTGGGCTTAAGGAGCCATTGAACCTGGAAGGGAATTGACAGAGGCCTAAGCCCGACCTGCAGGTGGGCCGAGAAACTGAGGAAGGAGGCTGCGGAGAGCTCAGAGCCTGGGGCTTGGATGAAGGTGAAGGTGATGGGGAGTGTGACCACGAGGTGATGCTAGCTACCATGTGTGAGGCGCTTGGCATGGGCCAGGCTCTGAGCGAGGCACGTTTCATAGATTAGCTTTTAAATCTCACAACAGCCCTGTGAGGTAGGTAATATTAATATCCCCATTTTACTCTAAGGAAAAGGAGGCACTGGAAGTAAGTTGTTTCTTCAGTCTCACAGCCAGGACCCTAATCCTGTGTCTCCCGGGTTGACTTTTTTTTTTTTAATTTCAATTATTTATTTATTTTTATTGAAGTATAGTTGATTTACGATATCGTGTTAGTTTCAGGTGTACAGCACAGCAATTCAGACATATATGTATGTGAAGAATATATATATATAATTCTTCAGATTCTCTTCCCTTATAGGTTATTACAAAATATTGAGTATAGTTCCCTGGGCTATATAGTAGGTCCTTGTTGGTGATCTATTTTATACATAGTAGTGTGTATGTGTGTTAATCCCAAACTCCTAATCTGAACCACTGCGCTGGCAAGATGCGTCCTCCCTCCCTCCTGCTCCCTTCCCTTCTTCCTTCTCTTTCTCCTCTGGGGCCTCAGTCTCCAGCTGAAGGTCCCTGAGCTAAAGGCTCCCTGCGAGGGGAGCGCCCTGGCCCCACTCACCGTGATGGGGTCCAGGCTGCTGGAGTTGTATTCAGCGGCGAAGGCAATGAAGTTGGTGGCCTGGGCCGAGCCGGTCTGGGCAGTGCGGCCCTGCAGCAGGAAGGAGGAGTTTCCATCCCGGGTCCGGACCAGCAGGAAGTCTCCCAGCCCATTGAAGGTGTAATTGGTACCATCCAAGGTGGTGATGTGGGGGTCCCCAAACATCCAGGCTGGAACAAAGGAGGTACCACGTTGGCAGGGCAGACCAGGGAAAGACCTGGGAGACTTCAGCCTGGAGAGGTGCTCATGGAGCATTTAACCCTCCCCGAAAGCCCTCTTGTGCTTGTGTGCCCCCTCAAGTCCTCTCATTACCTCCCCACCTACCACACCTCCCCCTCTGCAGGGCCGTGTGTGAAGTCCCTCCTCTGCCACACTCCGCACACACCTCCACCTTCCCCTGTGGTCACAGCGCTGCCCCAGGAAGCTTGTGCCGCCCTGGTCCAGACCCCGAGAGGCTAACCCTCCCCAGATCTTCCACTTCAGCCCTGCTGCAGGGCTGGGCTCCAGCAGCCTCACCTGGCCTCGGGGGCTGGTACCCAGCGCAGCTGACGCGGGGCCTGCTGAGCTGGTACAGGGCGCAGAAGGAGGGCTTGTCATTGAAATGGCAACACCAGTTCTGCGGCTCCAGTTCTTGGTCTGTGGGGAAGAGCAGCAGGTTGGGGGAGATGAGGGACCTGCAGGACCCAGCTGGGAGGTTTGGGCAGGATGATGCGGGCGGCAAGGGCATGGTTGGCAAATCAGGCCCACATGAGTTCAGATCCCACCCTGCTTAATGACCTTAGGCCATTGACCAGTTACTATCTCCCTTGTGGGCTTGTCAGAGCCACGTGGAGCAAAGCCCCTGGTGGGCAGGCACAGGGTCCTTCCTTTCTTGGGGGGGGTGGTCTGAGTCCCACCGCTCTCCAAGCGCTGGGAGTGGGAGGCTGTGGCTGGTCGTCTGGGGACTAAGGAGGCTGCTGAGATTGCAGGGAGGAGGTGGGGAGCACATGCTTACCCTGGGCCCCCAACCCTGTCCTCTCTAGCTCCTTTGGAAGGCCTCTGCGGGAAACGACTCCACGTCTTCCCCCAGACAGCCTGCTAATCTGGGTCAGACCAGGCCCCTCCCCTTCCCTAGAAAGATGTCCCTACTCTGGGCTGGGGCTATGGGCCAAGTGGAGATGGGGCAAGAGGAACTCAGTCAGAAATCCCTAGGATGCCAGCTGGAAGGGATGTCGGAAACTTCCTAATGTTACAAGATCAGGAAATTGAGGGGAAGTAGCTGGGAGGAAATGTGGACAAGAGGCTTCATTCTGTGGGTCCCACTGCTGACGTGGAGCCCAAGCTGGTCTCTGACAGTGAAGAACAGAAAGCTCCAGAAAAGGCGGGGTTGAGTTTTCCGTGGACACACTTACCGAACTGCCAAGGACTCTGCACTCTCCAGCCTTGGAGAAGCTCTCCCCAGGGTCCGTAGCTGCAGCACACGCCCCCTCGCCAGGAGGAGAAGCTGCACAGCTGCCTGCTGCCAAGGCCCGACCAGGCTGCAACAAGCCCAGACATACTCAGGCCCAGGATGCCTGTGGTGGTGGTGGCAGTGGGGTCGGGGTGCTTCCAGGGAGGAACTGAGGGTGCCCCGGAAGGGAAAGGTCAGGTATGGCCAGAGGGAGGGTGTGGGCTTGTGGGGGACACTGGGGGTGCCTCGAGAGACAGGAAGGAGGTGTCACCTATGTTGATGGGCTGGAATCTCAAGTCCCATAGTCCCTGCCTCCAGGAACACGGGCAGGAGATCTGGTTCCAGCCCCAGCTGGGCCACTGAGACTGTCTCTTCAACCACTGCAGGCACTGGAGACGGTAGTTGGGCTTTTCTTCTTTGTGTAGCTTGTAGATTTGCAGCCCTCGGAGGCCTGGGGGAGCAGAGGAAGAAGGGGTTATCCCAGGGCCTGGGGCCACAAGCTCTGATTTAGCTTTAGGGACACGCAAAACTCATAAATGCACCCTCTGTATGTCACTCCCCCAACTCTGGACAGCTCTTCCAGGGATGAACCCAACTGAGACTGGCAGGGATTCCTCCCCAAAGGCCCCTTTGATGTGACGTTCAAAATCCCAAAGCTTGGGGCTTCCCTGGTGGCGCAGTGGTTAAGAATCCGTCTGCCAATGCAGGCGACATGAGTTCGAGCCCTGGGCCGGGAAGATCCCACATGCCACGGAGCAACTGAGCCCGTGCGTCGCAAGTACTGAGCCCGCGATCTAGAGCCCGTGCTCTGCAACAAGAGAAGCCACCGCAATGAGAAGCCCCCCCCCCAAAAAAAAAAAAAATCCCAAAGGTTGGATCTTAGGGTGAAACCCTGGGACAAGTGCTGGGCAGGGAGACCTCACCTATACCCAACTCATAGCCAAACCCTGGCCCTGAGCGTCAGTCCACCCCATTCTCTACCCTCATGTCTGCTACTCTAAGTTCCAATACCTGTCAATCCCCCCAAACCAGTTTCTCCTCATGCATCCTATATCTCAGTGAGTGATGCCACCAGCCACCAGCCACATGCTCAGACACTTGCACAGACATGCCAGTGGCCAAAGCAGCCAGGATGGAGGCTGACACTCAGAGGCCAGCTGGGGAGCCACAGGGAAGTTGGCACGTGAAGCAGACGCTTGCTCCAAAAATACGAGGCTGAGGAAGTTTCCTCTGTGCCCAGATGCCATCCTTGGAAACGAGAAGTAATTGGGAGAAGAAATCCTGAAGGGGGTTTGAACTTTAAATAGACCTTTAAGTAACTGTAAGTTACTTACCACCCACCCCAGCTGCATGAGTGAGAAATGGGGCTCCAGAGTACAAAAAAATGCAATAGGACATAATGTATTAGATTTTGATCCTGTTCCCACACAAAAGAAGAAATTATCAAGATAACTACAGTTTGATAAGGTTTTGAAAAGAATAATCATTGTTTATGATTACCTGTTCGTGTATCTTCTCCACAATGGCCTGGTATCAAGGGAAACACACCAGATACTCTCCCCCAAAACACACACACACACTATCACATTGCACCCCCTACATCACAAGCAGATGCATCTGGATAGAAGGGACTTAATCTGATAGGACAGCTTTCTCCACAAGATGGCACTCATGATTTGACTCAGCTTCTGTTTACCAGAATTTCTTGCCACAGAACAAATAGAACTGGATTTGTGCTTCACAGTTTACATGGCTAATTTCTAATGCTAAAATATCTTTTGTTCTATCACATTTTGGAAACTGTAATTTCTTTCCCTTTGGGGCCACCAGACAGTACAAGTCATGGAGGAGGCCCATGGGACCTAAAGTACCGGCCTTCTTACCAGAGTGAGAGCTCTCTGAGACCAACAGAGTTGGTCTTTATTTTTTTCATACTTCTGGCTCTTAGCACTGTGTCCAGCACACAGCAGGTACTCAATAAATGATGACTGAATGGATGTCAGATCCCCTGGAACTCCTTTTTGGTAGATCCATTAAGGGATCTCATCTGGGTTCTCACTCCAGCTCTGGGACAGGACACTTGGAGAATTGTCCTAACTGCTCATTCATGTCCCCACCTCCTGCTGTACCCCCGTCCTCACTTCCAGGATCTGGGCCCCCTCTCATAGCCCTCCTGGGTTTGGCTCATTCCAGGGAGAAGACTCTGTACTACATGAGGGTGCAGGAGGTACGCTGCTCCCTGGGCGGTGCCAAGTCTGGATTCCACCTGTGGGAGGTCAGATTGTGCTGGAAACACCCTTTGGGATGGTGGAGATACAAGGGAGCTGCCCCTCTAGGACTGTCATGGCACACGGAGTGCGAGAGAGAAGAGGACTTGAGTCCCTCCAGTGTGATAAGGTGGCGCTTTTACCTGAGTTGGAATCCAGGAATTGGTCTGGACGATACTTCTCCCACACTGGCTGGAATGTCAACGGGCTGTTTTTGAAATACCCATCTCCACTGCAGGCAAAGGAAAGAATCTCTGGCCTCTGTCACACAGACTCTTTCCCCTCAGTCAGCAAGTTACTCATTCATCCGGCTGGTCAGTCAGCCAGTCACCCACTCGGTCCGGCCAGTCATTAGTTATCAGCTGGTCAGTCAGCTATTCAGTCAGTTGGTCAGCCAGGCAGCCAGAATCACTGACTCCCAGCGCTAAGCAGGAGCGGGAAGGAGGCAGATGGGGCAGGGGTAGGAGGCCCTAATTTATTCCACATCAGATGGAGAACTGCAGGAAACTGGTCCTGAGACGGGGGTGTGAAAGAAACAGCTCAGGCCTCCTTCCTGTTAGTTTCCCTTCAACTAGGGGTTGGAGAGGGGGCGCTGTAAGGGATGGTTGGTTGTGAGGGTTAGGAGCAGTCTCTGAGTTAGGAGGACCCGGGCAATGGGTGCTCCGCCCCTCTCCCCACACCCCAGGGTGGTGTTTAAGCGCTGCTCCAGGAAGGAGGGAACCCTGGAGCAGAACCCGCAGCCTCTCTGGGTGCACGCCTCAGAGCAGCGACTCCGGATCCTTTCTCCCCTTTGACACAGGACAGATGAGGCACATGGGCGTGACACCTTCCATGGGTGCACTCAGAAAGGTGTGAAATTCCCAGCTAAGTTGGATAATTCTGCTACTTTCTCCTCCAGGGCACATCAAAAAGCAAGTGAAAGCAATGTAATTATAGGGGCGATCCTGAACACACTCTCGGAGAAAAACCCTTGCAGCAATTACCAGTAACAAATTACATGTGACCTTCACAACTGATTGCACACACACCATGGTTCAGAACTGTTGTGTCAGAGAATGAGCCATCTCCACACTTGGGAACCCACGCCCGCATCCACGCGCCATCCATCTCTCTGCTCTCCATCTTTGCCACTGACCCCACACAAGCTGTTGGTGCCCCTGGGCGAGAGGTTAATTCTCAGCCCATCAGAAGTCAGGAAGGCAGATTTCAGCATTCTATTTTGGATTCAACTTCCTGCTTTGCCACTTCCCAGCTCTGTGACTCTGGGCAATGACTTGTCTATTTGTACCTCAGTTTCCTTACCTGTAGAATGGGTAGTAAATAGTATCTCCTTCATGAGGTTGTTGTGATAGTCAAATGAAATAATGCCTATTAAGTACTTGGTGTAATAAATGTTGGCTGTTATTGTGATGTTATTTGAGAAGTCAAGAGAGGTCAGCTAATGTCAGTGGAAATCCTAGAAGTCAAAACTCTGGGAATTATTATCACTGTGCACGGGGATTGGGGTAGGGAAGAGAATGGCAGGGTGAATAGGGATCTTTTAATCTGAAACAGCAAGAAGTGGGAACTGGAGTCCGTGTGAGTCAGAAGCATTGGCAAGGAGGAATCCTGCCTTGTCCTGGGGGGGATGGAGTGTGTGTGCAGCACAAGCCCTGCTCTGCAGGGCTCCAGTTATCTGCTCAGTGCTGACAACCCCTCCCTGTCCTACCTGGAGAAGCCCATCAGGACGGGGTTGCCTGGGCGCCGGGTCACATCCCACTGCATACCGCCGCTTTGGTAGAGAAACAAGGCGTAGGACCTGCTCCCGTCTGTGGAAAGGATGGCCTGGTAGGTGCTGGTCTGGGGGTTGGCAGGAGACAGACACAGGGATGCCTGTGAGAGATCTGGGATGTCCCACCACCCATCCCACTCCCCCGCCACCCGACACCCACGTCACCTTTTCCTGGCCTACCCAGAGCAAAGGCATGGGCTTAAAATATAAGCAAGTTTGGAATTATGCAGAGATTTCACCCTAACTGTCAAAGCACCTGCCATGGTGGATTTGCCTTCTTTGTGACTTCTTTCCAGGGAGGGAAGGTAAAGGACTCTGGATTAGAATCCAGTTAGAAGAGGGTCTGTATGAGAAAGCTTCAGCAACCTGAGAGGTTAGCCAAGACACTCGAGAGCTGGGAGAGGCCTGAGGAACTTCCTCTGGGATATTTAAGGATATTGTCCCAACGTCCCCTCACCCTAAATAGCGTGGAGGACCACGCAGGTGAGACTGGAGGTTCTCTGAAGGTGGGTGTCAAGCACTGGGCTTGTACAAAGTAGGTAAGCAATGAACTTGTTGAGCCAATGAAGAAGTGAGTGACTTTTTAGACCAGACACGAGGAATAACTTTGTGACTGTCCGAGCGGTGAGGCCCCAGAGAGAAGATTAAGGAGAGCCTGTGGTGTGCCCCCTTCCACTGGATGCATTTTGGTTGAGAGCCAGAGTGCGGAGTCAGAAAAACCTCAGTTCCAGGCCTGGCTTTGTCATTTGCTAGCTGGGTGACCATGAGCAAGTTGCTTAACCTCTCTAGCCATCATCTTCCTCATCTCTAATATGTGGATAATAATGTTAGGCTGAGCCATATAAAATTGCCAATAGGCAGCCACTTTTGACTAACAGAAATTTCATGTCCCATGTTTCAACTCCTAATACCCAGTGCTCTGGGCTGGTGTGATGTCATGTAAGCGAAGCCCTGAGGCACACCTGGCACATGGTAAGTGCTCAGGAAACAGGGCGGGGGTGGGGGAGTGTTGGAGGTGGAGGGATGGGGGATGGGGAGGCGGGGAGGTGGGCCGGGAGGGGAGTGCTATAATCAGCCATCTGTCCTTGAGTCAGAGAGGAGTTTAGAAGAGTGGGCTCTGCCTAGGATTCTAGGATGTCTGGCTTCCAGATGGTTCACAGGGAAGTGCCCATTGGTCCACTCACCCCGATGGTCCCCCAGGCAGGATAGGCGGGGGCATGGACCCACGTGACCTTTAGCGTCCACCTGGCTTTGTAGTTCTGGGTGTTTGTTAACATTTTAATCCAAGACTCCACCTCCCTCACTAGCAGGTTGTATTCATCATAGAGAGTCTCGTATTCCTAGGAAAAGAAGGCAGATACGGACAAGGAAATGAGGGTCCCAGCTCAATACTCCTGAGGGACCCCCCACTTTCTGCTCACTTTAGTCCACCTGTGTCTCCCGTCCTTCCCCCTGCCAGGCCTACATTTTCACAGTTAGTGCCTGTGACCTTAAGATAGATCCAAATTCGGGCCACAGGGAAACCTGGGGTGTGTGGAGTGGAGAGTCGAGGCCCAGAAACCCAAGTCTTCTGGACTTGAACTTGTGCACCTCTTAGCATAAACTGGCTCCGACTGTGCAACCACCTGTGCCCATTTGTACCTCCCTATGTCCAGCTGAAGGCTCCTTGAAGACAGGCACGTATTTCTTCACCTTTGGACCTTCTGCAGTGCCTTGTCCGTGGCAGGGGCACGATCCACATTCGCCTGCGGTAGCTTTCATTGCGCTGGTAGCGCCCACTGATTGCAATCATAAACCCCACCCAGGAGCACACGCAGGGTCCCTGCTTGATTCAGCCTCGTTAGGATGGACCCCTACAACCTCATTCTAAAATCAAACCATGGATCGCTGCACCCCATCTCTGTCACCTGCAGTCTTCCCGTGGTTGTATCCTAGTCTGCTTCCTTCCCGCCCTCATATTTAAGCTTCAGTCCCTGCCCACACTGAGCCTGGGCTCTGACAGCTGGAGCACTTTCAAGGCCCTCCACACAGCCCTTTGTGTCTCCTTGGCTGCTGCAGGACCCTGAGTGCTGAGCTTTGAAAGGCCCACCTGGTAAAATATGGTTCCCCGGCTGTTGGAGAAATCAGCATCGTCCCAGAATGGAGCCACCAGGGCCACAGGATCCCAGGCTGTAAAGCCTCTAAGGGGAGGGTTGGGGTAGGAGAAAATCTGGTACTCTGACTCCGGAAAAATGATTTGGCCATTATCTGTGAACTGAGCACAAAGGTTCTTCTGGTTAGCATTCAGGGAGGGAGCATCCCAGCCTTGGGTCAGCTCCTGGGATGCGTGAGGGTAGAACTTCAGAGACTTCAACAACCTCTGGAAGGTCTCATCCATCTCCCTGCCTGCTGGGAGAGGCCCTGTACATAGTTCTCCCACAAATACTCTTCATCCTTAGGCCATTCCTCACGTCCTAAGACCTTCCTAAGGTGGTAGGTTTTGTCCTGCTTCAGTGGCAGACCCTTTCACAGTGTGTCCTGACTCAGCCCCCTCACTGAGGGCCATGACTGCCATTCAGCTCTCCTCCGGTAGACATGAAGTATCAATACTTGGACCAGGGAACCAGGAAATAATTATAGAAAATGTGAACAGCATCAAAGAGTCAATTTTCCCAAGCAGAGCGTCCTACGCAATAAAAGGGCCCCTGAAAACGGTGGAGAGCTTACTAGGCCCCGGCACCTCTCTACTGAGGTGACAACACTTCTGTCCACCTGGGTGGGGAGGCCTTGCCTAGCTCCCTGTCTTCCTCAGCTGGTGCCCTATCATTAAAGACGGTGCATGCAAACTGAGCTAGCGGCAGGGACACAGTAGGTGCCTGACGAGCGTTGCTCCCATTCTCCTGCTCGGTCATGGTCACGGTTGGTCATGGTCACAGGGATGTCTCTGAGGCTTGGAGGGAGAAGCAAGGCCCGCGGAATGCAGGTCATGGGTCCTGCCCTTTGGGCTGCAGTCGGGGACTCACGTAGAGGGAATCCCGGAGAGAGGAGCCGAGGGGGAAGCCAATCTGGGGTTTGAAGAGTGGCGAGGTGAAGTCCACAGTCCTCTTGACAAACTCCTGGTCTCTGGCACGCAGCCCGTAGGGGAAGAGGGAAACGCCTGGGCCGGTACAAAGAGGAGCAGGAAGTTCTCATGGGCCCTGATGTCATCAGGGCTGGTAGGGGCCCCCAAGAGTGTCCCCAAGCTGCTCCTCCACCCTTGTCCCCTGTTCCCCTAAGTGGGAACCATCAAGGACTCCTCTGTCCACTTGCATTCAACCCATCTCCTCATTTTACCCCTGAAATGGTACGCTCAGCCTTCCCCAGTTTGAAGAAAAACAGATTCTGCTGTCAGAATACCAACAAATTATTCTGTACCAGTTATGGTACTCAAAATTCTTTTAAGGGTGAAAAGACAAAATTCCTCCAACGTAGTGAAGATGAGTAATTGAAAGATCATTTCACAGAATGAGACTTGTTCCCTAAGATGATATTTCTCTAGATAAACTTAAAATCCCTGTAGAATTTGTCATCAGATCCCCCATGGAGGTCCTTGGGCTCCAATTCGAGAAATCTTGTCCTAAATATTTCTCAAATGGGCCTCCCCCTTTCCATACTGGCAGCCCTCACCTGGTGTTGCTTGGAATACCGCAGCAGTCTCTACACTGCTCTCCTGGCCTCCTGCAAATTCATCTCCCACCCCAGCCACCATGGAACGGTTCATAAATGTAAATCACGCCACGTCCTCCCTGGTGCCTGTTATCTACAAGATTCCCTCACATGACAGCCTTGCTTCTCAACACCCTTCCCCTCACTTCTGGTAACCCCGAATTCTTTACGGATCTCCTCCCCATGCAACACTAGGACTGCTTTTCCTGTCCATGCCTTTATTCCAGCTGTTCAGGCCCTCCTGCCTGCCTGGGGCACTTCCGCTACCCCAGCTCCTATTCACTCTTTCCAGGAAGCCTCCTCTTCACCTTGACCCCACCCCCCACCCCTGACATTCCCTCGGGCCTTCCAGTGTGCGCACCTAATATCCTGGGCTTATTCCTCTAATGGCACCTACAGAGGCAGCAGCTCTGTCTCTTGCTAAACAGCGCCTTGATCATTTCTGTATCTCCAGCTCCTAGCCCAGCACCGTGTGCAAAGCCAGCCCCCAGCACCCAACTCTGATGCTCTTGCATTGTCCCTGTAAGGCCCTTGTGATTCAAAACAACAGCCTATGAGCAAGCAGGCTGAGACTAAGCACTCAGTTACCCACCCCTATCGAGGGGGTATGGAGAGCAGCTGGACTTCCGATGGCCCAGGTGGGGCAGTGGAGAGATCCACAGAACTGGCTCCCCCAACGACCCACGAGGGACCTCGCTGGTAGATCCAATCCAGCTGCCACAGCTACAACCTCCACATCTAACTCCATCCTCTCCCTCCCAGGGTGGAGAGGCTCCAGCTCTATGGAATCACTTGCCTTTCTCGGGCTTGATAGGGACTGGGGCAGCTGTTGAGTGGGTGCCTCTGGAAGTGCCAGCAGTGGACATGGTAAGGGTCTGGGAGGTTGTTAAGGGTAGAGATGTTGCTGCGCTTCTCCCACTGTCTGTCTTCTGTGAGGTTACGATTGTTCCTGGGCAGGCAGGGAAAGAAGACTGGAGTGGGTTTTACAGAGAAAATAGCAGAGTTAAAGAGAGTCAGAGACTTTAGGAGCTGGGAGAGACAGCTAGAAACCTGTCTGTCTTCTGGTCACACCCAAATCACTCCCTGCAGAAAAGCAGTTATCTCCTGGGGTAGAAGGGATGATGAGCCTGTCACCCACCATACCCGCCCCTGACTTCATCTTCTCGTGGACCTGACCTCCAGCCTGGCAGTGTTAACTCACCTTCCTCTCTCAAGCACTCCTTGAGGCTGAACTGAGCCAGTTGGGCCACTGTAAGAGACCAAGACCCCGGAGTCCCCACCTACCTGATGTCTCAGTCTTCACGGAGGAGCTTAAGGATGCTGTGGATGGTGGAGAAGTGCTGGTAACAGACAAATGAGTGGGGTGACCTGTGAATAGGGTGGTGGAGCTCCAGGTGACTGCAGGGCCAGGGGCTGATTGAGAGAATGAAGAATTACCGGTTGAAGTATAGAAACTCAATATGGTCTGAGCTGTGCCCACATTACCAGAAGTAGAGTCAGAGAAAGAATAGTCTGTGGATGGCTGTAGAGTAAGCAATGGACTCTTAGAATACTTACATGCTGAAGAAGTATCAGGAGTGGTCTTGATCAAAAGGTAGCTTGTCAGTGGAAATGGTGAAGTCGGTGTGGATCCAGCTACACTGTTATGATTACCTGTAGAAACCATATCTGTTGGCTTTGTAATAGGATGCATAGTAGAGGCTATTGTCTGAACAATTGCAAGATGCTCAGACGTGGGTGTGCTTGACTCGCCCACTAAGGTAGCAGGGACTTGTGTGGTATTTGTCAAGGAGTTATTGTCAGAACCTACAGGGGGAATGACCCCAGCAGTCATATTTTCATGGGTGAATGAGCCTAGGGTTGTTGTCAGAACTTCTCCACTTGTGGACAAAATTGTGGAAGGAGAACGAGAGGCTACATCACTCAGGGTGATAGAAGTGGCTGTAGCTGTCCCTTCAGTTACCCCAGATGACATGGTTGGCATTGCTGTTTGGGTCCTGTGGCTGTCGCTGACTGGGTTTGAGATAAAGGTTGTGCTGGTGCCTGAAGGTGACAGTGTATGGGTAACAGTTTGTGGAGATGTGTGTACATTTGATGTGGATGAAGGAGGTGGAGATGTGACTGCTGAGAAGGTTTCAGTCACCTGGGAGACTGAACTGACAGTTTCAGATCCTTTGGTGGTTCCTGTACTTTGAGTCTGAGCCATCTGGGAAATGGCTGAGGTTTCCTGAGGAGAGGTGCTGGGAGAAGCTGGGCTTGACTGTCCTGTAGGTCTCCCTGTTGTTGAGACCTCAGAGATGATGGTTGAAATGGTGCTGGAGACAATAACGGACCCCAGTCCTGTGGTTCCTGGAGTAGTGTCAGGACTGGTTGCAGTGGACAGTTTGGTCATTGACAGAGTTGGGTGGCTTTCCCTGGAGGAAGTTGGTGAGAGACTCTTGATCTTACCTGAGGTAGATGTTTCTGGGGGAGCACTTCCTGAAGTTATTTGGCTGCTTGCTGTGGATGACAAAGCAGGAGCTGTGCCCCCCAAGGTGGTGTCTGTCACCAAGGAGGCCAACGTACTGGTTTGTGGTTCTCCAGTGGTCGCTGTGCCTTGAGTCTGATGGGTTTGGGAAATGACTGATGTTGTGTCAAGTGAGACGCTGGTAGCAGGGGATGTTGATTGTCCTCCTTGGCCTCCCGAGGTTGAGACGACAGAGGTGGCCTGAGGAATGGTGCTTGTTATGGAAAATGATGTGCCACCTGAAGTTCCCAGCGTGGTGTCGGGGTAGGTTGGTGCTGTCCACAGTCCTGTGGTAGTGGTAGTGGCCTGAGTTGTGTGGTTCTCCCTGGAGGGTGCTGGGATGAAGGTTGTCACTTCACCTGTGGTGGACGTATCCTGAGGCACACTTTCTGAGAGCGAGTGTCCACTTGGTTCGAATGAAGAAGTTGCAGATGTGACTGTTTTGATTGTGTTCATCACGGGGGAGAATAAACTCACGGTTTGGGATTCTTGTGCAGTCTGTGTGCCTTGAGTGGGACCTATTTGGGAAATAGCTGATGATTCTTGAGGAGAGATGCTGGCAGAGAGTGGTGTTGACTGCCTTGTTGGGCCTGCTGTTACAGTTTGTTGAGATGTGTGTCCACTTAGTATGGATGAAAGAGATGTGGATGTGACTATTTCAGTGGTTTGAGTCATATTGGAGCTTGTGCTGCTGACATGAGTACCTCCGGTGGTCTCTGTCCCTTGTGTCCAATGAGGCTGGGAGAACGCCGCTGTTGTTTGCTGAGCAGATGTGCTCAGATAGCGGTGTGTGGTAGGCTCTTTCTGTTCGCCTATTGTTGAGACCTTAGATGAAACCCAAGAAGTACTAGCTGGGGAAGTATATGTTCTTTCTGCGATTAATGTAGTGGCAGCTACTGGTGTTGACAACGGTTCTTTTTGTGACTGAGCTGTGTGGCTGTCACTGAAGGATGAGGAAGTGACTGTTGTTGTTTTACCTGGAGTAATTGTTTCATGAGAAATACCTGTAGAGATTGCGCTTCTGGTATACGGCCACCCCGTGGTCTCTGTGCCTTTGCTCTGGTGGGTGTGAAAAACCGTAGATGTTTCTGGAGTTGAAGAACTGGTAGAGAGTGGAGTTGATTGTACTACTGACTGCCATGTTGTAGAAACTTTAGAAGTGAATGGAGGAAAATTGCTAGTTACAGAAGGTGATGTGTCTATTGTGCTTCTTACAGTGGTGTCTGTTGAGGTTGGTGCTGTCAAAAATTCTGTTGCTCTGAGAGATATAATGCTGGAACTGGAAGGAGATGAGGTGCTTGTTTTACCAGAAGTGAACGTCTCCTGAGAAATGACTTCCATAGGAGTGTGTCGACTTGGAGAAGATAAAGGACTTAATGTGATCATTGCTGTGATGGTCCTCGTTTGGGATTCTCTGGTGGTCTCCGTGCTCTGAGTCTGGTGGTTCTGAGAAGATGCTGATGTTTCCTGAGGAGAGATGCTGGAAGAGGGCAATGTTGATAGCCCCTCTATTTCAGTTGTCATTGAGACTGCTGAAGTGACTAGAGCAAAATTTCTAGTTACAGAAAGTGATATGCTCCCTGTGTTTCCTACAGTGCTGTCTGTTGAGGTTGGTGCTGTCAACATTTCTGATGTTGTCGCAGGTGTGTGGCTCACACTGGCTGGGGATGAAGTGGTTGTTTCACCTGAAGAGGATGTCTTCTGGGGAGTGCCTTCTGTAAGAGTGTGTCCACGTGGGGATGATGAGGGATGTGATGTGGTCACATCTGTGATGGTGGTGCTTTGAGTTTTTCTGGTGGTTTCCATGCTGTGAGTCTGGTGGTCCTGAGAAGATGCTGATGTTTCCTCAGTAGAAGTGGTGGAAGAGAGTAAGGTTGATTGTTCCTCTAGTCCAGTTGTCATTGAGACTGTTGAGGTCACCGGAGTGATATTTCTCGTTACAGTTGGTGATGTGTCCATTGTGTTTTGTACAGGGGTGTCTGTTGAAGCTGGTGATGTCATCATCTCTGAAGTTGTAGGAGATGTGTTGCTTCCACTAGATGGGGAGAAATTTCTGTCTCTCGAGGTTGGTGTTGTCAACATTTCTGATGTTGTCGCAGGTGTGTGGCTCACATTGGCTGGGGATGAAGTGGTTGTTTCACCTGAAGAGGATGTCTTCTGGGGAGTGCCTTCTGTAAGAGTGTGTCCATTTGGGGATGATGAGGGTGTTGATGTGGTCACATCTGTGATGGTGGTGCTTTGAGTTTCTCTGGTGGTTTCCATGCTGTGAGTCTGGTGGTCCTGAGAAGATGTTGATGTTTCCTCAGTAGAAGTGGTGGAGGAGGGTAAGGTTGATTGTTCCTCTAGTCCAGTTGTCATTGAGACTATCAAGGCTACTGGAGTGATATTTCTTGTTACAGCTGGTGATGTTTGCCTTGTGCTTTGTACACTGGTGTCTGTTGAAGCTGGTGTTGTCATCATCTCTGATGTTGTAGGAGATGTGTTGCTTCCACTAGATGGGGACAAATTTCTGTCTGTTGAGGTTGGTGTTGTCAACATTTCTGATGTTGTTGCAGGTGTGCAGCTCACACTGGCTGGGGATGAAGTGGGTGTTTCACCTGAAGAGGATGTCTCCCGGGGAGTGCCTTCTGTAACAATGTGTCCACTTGGGGATGATGAGGGAGTTGATGTGGTCACATCTGTGATGGTGGTGCTTTGAGTTTCTTTGGTGGTTTCCATGCTGTGAGTCTGGTGGTCCTGAGAAGATGCTGATGTTTCCTCAGTAGAAATGGTGGAAGAGAGTAAGGTTGATTGTTCCTCTAGTCCAGTTGTCATTGAGACTGTTGAGGTCACCGGAGTGATATTTCTCGTTACAGTTGGTGATGTGTCCATTGTGTTTTGTACAGGGGTGTCTGTTGAAGCTGGTGATGTCATCATCTCTGAAGTTGTAGGAGATGTGTTGCTTCCACTAGATGGGGAGAAATTTCTGTCTCTCGAGGTTGGTGTTGTCAACATTTCTGATGTTGTCGCAGGTGTGTGGCTCACACTGGCTGGGGATGAAGTGGTTGTTTCACCTGAAGAGGATGTCTCCTGGGGAGTGCCTTCTGTAAGAGTGTGTCCACTTGGGGATGATGAGGGAGTTGATGTGGTCACATCTGTGATGGTGGTGCTTTGAGTTTCTTTGGTGGTTTCCATGCTGTGAGTCTGGTGGTCCTGAGAAGATGCTGATGTTTCCTCAGTAGAAGTGGTGGAAGAGGGTAAGGTTGATTGTTCCTCTAGTCCAGTTGTCATTGAGACTATCGAGGCTACTGGAGTGATATTTCTTGTTACAGCTGGTGATGTTTGCCTTGTGCTTTGTACACTGGTGTCTGTTGAAGCTGGTGTTGTCATCATCTCTGATGTTGTAGGAGATGTGTTGCTTCCACTAGATGGGGACAAATTTCTGTCTGTTGAGGTTGGTGTTGTCAACATTTCTGATGTTGTTGCAGGTGTGCGGCTCACACTGGCTGGGGATGAAGTGGGTGTTTCACCTGAAGAGGATGTCTCCCGGGGAGTGCCTTCTGTAACAATGTGTCCACTTGGGGATGATGAGGGAGTTGATGTGGTCACATCTGTGATGGTGGTGCTTTGAGTTTCTTTGGTGGTTTCCATGCTGTGAGTCTGGTGGTCCTGAGAAGATGCTAATGTTTCCTCAGTAGAAATGGTGGAAGAGAGTAAGGTTGATTGTTCCTCTAGTCCAGTTGTCATTGAGACTGTTGAGGTCACTGGAGTGATACTTCTAGTTACAGTTGGTGATGTGTCCATTGTGTTTTGTACAGGGGTGTCTGTTGAAACTGGTGATGTCATCATCTCTGAAGTTGTAGGAGATGTGTTGCTTCCACTAGATGGGGAGAAATTTCTGTCTCTCGAGGTTGGTGTTGTCAACATTTCTGATGTTGTCGCAGGTGTGTGGCTCACACTGGCTGGGGATGAAGTGGTTGTTTCACCTGAAGAGGATGTCTCCTGGGGAGTGCCTTCTGTAAGAGTGTGTCCACTTGGGGATGATGAGGGAGTTGATGTGGTCACATCTGTGATGGTGGTGCTTTGAGTTTCTTTGGTGGTTTCCATGCTGTGAGTCTGGTGGTCCTGAGAAGATGCTGATGTTTCCTCAGTAGAAGTGGTGGAAGAGGGTAAGGTTGATTGTTCCTCTAGTCCAGTTGTCATTGAGACTGTTGAGGTCACTGGAGTGATATTTCTTGTTACAGCTGGTGATGTTTGCCTTGTGCTTTGTACACTGGTGTCTGTTGAAGCTGGTGATGTCATCATCTCTGAAGTTGTAGGAGATGTGTTGCTTCCACTAGATGGGGAGAAATTTCTGTCTCTCGAGGTTGGTGTTGTCAACATTTCTGATGTTGTCGCAGGTGTGTGGCTCACACTGGCTGGGGATGAAGTGGGTGTTTCACCTGAAGAGGATGTCTCCTGAGTAATGCTCCGTTTTCTTATATGTCCACCTGATCTGGATGAAGGGAATGACTGGCTTGCTGCTGCTATGGTGGTGGTTTTGGAGTTTTCCTTGGTCTCTGTGGGCTGAGTCTGCTGGTCCTGAGATGATGCTAATATTTCCTGACTAGTGGATCTGGAAGAGGATGCTTTTGTTTTTCCCTCCTCTCCAGGTGTTGTTGAGACTGCCAAAGTGACTGGAGCAAAATCGCTAGTAACAGAATGTGATGTGCCTTTTGTTTGGTATACAATGGACTTTGTTGAGGTTGTTACTGTGGACGTTTCCAATGCTGGGAGAGGTGTGTGGCTGATACTAGAAGGGGACAGTTCCTCAGTAACACTACTTGTCAGATAGTGTCCATTTGTGGCAGATGGAGTTCCAGCTGTGCTTGTTTGGGCAGTGCCTTTAAATATAAGATACAAGGACTCATGAGACAAGAGAGGTTCCTTCTGTGAAGCTGGAAAGTTTATAACACAATCATTTTGCGCGTGTATCACTCTATATCACAGGGCTTCAGAATAAATGGCTGCAGGATTAATTATTTAACCATGTCTAAGGTTTCTACCAACACTGTGGCACCTAGTCATAAGTAATATTTCAATGAATGTCTTTGTGCTAACATTTTCTCCATTACCATTAATTCTGTGGGTATGGTAATTGAAACTGGCCCAGTATACTCCTACCTTCCCCATATAAGGCTTATATGGAAGCCAAGATCCATGAGCTGCAGTCTCAGAACAGTGTTTTAATTAAAATACACACACTGTTCATTCAATGAAAAACATTCAAATTTTTGCATATCCTATATAAACATTTCTCAAACATGATAAAGGAGATGAGTAGCCTTCTGCCTTTTTCATAGCCTCTTTTTCTTTTCCTTAACCTAGTGCTTATTTCTCAGTTTTCCTTCTCACCTGTCTCCTAATTCTATTTCTAATAATCCTTCAGTTTTCTCCCCCAGTGATAACCTTCTGATTTTCTTTTCCTCCTTCATTTCTCTCTCGTACCCCATCTCAGTTACCTAAGAATTTTGCTGACTCATCAGGACCTTCTTTGAAGAGCAAGGAAAGGGAAATATTATGAACTTGTGTATTTGAATGTCTGACACGACTAGATACATGTACTGTTGACAGTACATGTCAACTACTTGTACTGTCTTAAACAACTTTGTTTATTCAGTATAAAGCATTTGGGAGTAGACCGAATAATACAAGAGAATTTATGAGGACTCCCTCTTCTCTGGAATATTGTGGGTGTTTTTGGGGTGGATGCTCTCTCTCTCTTTTTTTTTTTTTTTTGGCTGCATTGGGTCTTCATTGCTGCGCGCTGGCTTTTCTGTAGTTGCAGCAAGCGGGTGCTACTCTTCGTTGCGGTGTGTGGGTTTCTCATTGCGGTGTGCGGGCTTCTCATTGCGGTGGCTTCTCTTGTTGCAGAGCACGGGCTCTAGGCACGGGGCTTCAGTAGTTGTGGCTCTAGAGCGCAGGCTCAGTAGTTGTGGTGCACGGGCTTAGTTGCTCCGTGACATGTGGGATCTTCCCAGATGAGGGATCGAACCCGTTTCCCCTGCATTGGCAGGCGGATTCTTAACCACTGCACCACCATGGAAGCCCTGGACTCTCTCTTATATTCAGATATACAGTTATTTTTATTTCCTTTTACTGTCTCTGAGGACCATCTTTGTGGGTGGTCCCTCTACCTACAATCCAGATCTTTCCCTTTCTACCTTACTTTTTCTTTTTAAATGGGAGTAGCATGGATTCTGTTGGTTTTTAGAACCATGTGGGAGGTCCTGAGAACAGGCCGACCCCCTTTTAACAAACCTCAGCAAGCTGCTTCTCAAGGCACCACTGCCTTAGAGTTGCCAGCAAGCCCCCAAGTAGATGAGGCATAGAGCCACAGGGCCTGGGGCCCAAGCTACTTTTAGGATCAATAAAACTGTTTTCATGTTAATTTCTTTTACAATCAGAAGGAAAAAACATCAGTGTAATTATAATGAATATGTAATAATGAATCCAGCCTTGATTGCATTAGTCCAACACAGTAATGAAGTATAGTTTTTAATTTTTTTTTTAATCAGAGGAAGAAGCCCAGGAAGACAAAAGTGCCTAGCGCCCATGAAAGTCATTGTGTGGCCCTTTTTGTAGATGGTCTCAACAAAAGTCTCGACCCAGTGATAAAGAGATAGGCATAATAATGGCAGTTCACTGATGACAATCTAACTTCATTTTATATTTTACATTAGTTCAGATACCTTATCTGATTTTTCCCCCCAAACTATCTTTAACTTCCAAAAAACTTTATTGAAAAAACCACAGAGCTAACTTCTTTTTGATTCAACCCTTATGTTGACACTAATTTTTTTCCAGTAATTATTGAGTACAACAATGAATCCAGTTTTAAACAAATTTGCAGTATTTGGTTCTATATAGAAGTACCTTTTCCATTTATCAAGAGATGTTATTCTCTTAAGTAATATGAACATCAAGGCTAAGACACACTCTTTCTTTGAAAAGAGCTCTTTTCTCCAAGGTGATGACAACAGCCAGTTTCAAAATACTTAATTGAAGGGGGAGATTTTTCCTGATTAGTCAAATTCAAAACACTCAGAGCATTAATAAGGTTAATATCTAGAAGAAAGTGCTTCTCTAGGTGGTTGAGGCCTCTGACATATACATTCAGGGCCTCAAAAGTAAATTTGTCAACTACATACACTAATTTTTAAAAAATCCTATAACGTGAATGTGTTTTTGAAATGAAAAAGCATCATCAATTTTTTTCAAGGAGTTTAGAATAAGATTAAATTTTAATATTTTTTATTTGATTTGAAATGGCCAGTCTTCCTGCTAAAGTCACCAAATACTCCTTCCCTTAAGACCGCCCTGAGAGGTACAAAAGATGAAGACAAGTTCCTTCACTGTGGAGAATAAGCAGTATCTGTGCAGAAGGAAATGACTCAGTCCCAAGTGTGTGCGTTCCTGGGTTGCCAGGCAGTACCGAGGCTAAATGAGCCCAGGTTAGGTCTGGTCGATAAAACTTGTGCCAGGTCGGAGGTTTAGACATGCCTGGAGGGAAGCTTAAAAAAATGCTACAATAGCTGATCTCCCTGTGCTATGCGGCTGCTTCCTACTAGCTATCTATTTTACATTTGGTAGTGTATATATGTCCATGACACTCTCTCACCCTGTCACATCTCGGTGCTTTGTGACCACCTAGAGGGGTGGGATGGGGAGGGTGGGAGGGAGGGGGATGCAAGGGGGAGGAGATGTGGGAACATATGTATATGCATGACTGATTCACTTTGTTATAAAGCAGAAACTAACACACCATTGTAAAGCAATTATACGTCAATAAAGATGTTTAAAAAAAAAAAAGCTACAATAAAGGCTAAGGGATGGAGAAGCAGGATTCCCACAGAATGAGGCAGCCTGATTAGGGCTGCTTCAAATTGTTAAGAAAAAAATCTCAGGAATCTAACAACTCATCTTCCTTATGAGAAAGAAGGCAGCATTAGACTAGAATAGTGACCAGACTATTTTAAACTCCATAATGGGAGGGAGTGTTAACCCTTTCAACCTGAATTATAGCATTTTTTTAAAAGCAAATTAAATTTCTACCTTTTTTAATTTTAATTTTAATTTTTAACATTTGTCCCAATCTAGCAGAAACCTAAGGAGAAAGTACACGTACTCTAGCCCTGACCACATCATAACATGATGTTAATTTAATTGATCATGCTTAATTTTTTTTCAATTTATTGGCCTGGCAAAATGTTTAAATGTCAACCTATTTTATTTAAAATATTTGACTGCACTCACACTAGCTACAGACAAACCCTGTCAGCCAGGAGAGAATACCATCCTTCTGAACTTTAAGGTCCATGAGTCTTCTAAACCAAGAAGAAACCAAGAAAACGTGAGTCTTTCCCCCCCTTAGGAACTTACTCTTTTTGGTTTTTATTAGGTCCCTTGCTGTTCTCAAAAAAAATTTTTAACCTCTGTGCTCACAACTAGTTGGAGGGATATAGTTCACAGTGAGACAAACTCCTAGAGAAGAATTTAGGTTTGAGTGCTGTTCCTGGAGGTGACTGCAATTTCACCACTTTCTCTTCTGAAGAAAGCAGTTCAATGGATAAACAAGGTCCTACTGTGTAGTAAAGGGAACTATATTCAATATCCTGTGATAAACCATAATGGAAAAGAATATGAAAAAGAATATATATATATATGTATAACTGAGTCACTTTGCTGTACAGCAGAAATTAATACAACATCATAAATCAACTATACTTCCGCAAAATTTTTTTAAAAAGAAAACAATTGAGACTTTCGAGTGAGAATGACTATGAATCAGCTCTAATTTATTAAAAAGAAAGTGACTCACCTGCAGCTCTAATTTGTTAAAAAGAAAGTGACTCACCTACTATTTATTAATAGTAACTAATTACAGGTGACATGCTTCTAAGCTGGTATGGACAAATGCATGGATTGAGCTGCAGAGCTGTGTTAGAAAGTCCTTGGGTTCCTATTTAACCCAAAATGACTCTGCTTAGACTTTAAAAGGGGACTTCCTTTATTCAGAATTATGAGTAGATTTGTTTGTAAGACTCCATATTCTATACCTGCTCTCTCCTCAGTAAAGTTCCAAAACTTGGTTTCTCTAGATAAGGTTTGGATTGGAAAACATACACTATGCAATTATTATTAGGCTTATTTTACTTTCCTAAAAACATAAATAAAAGCAACGCTCTGTCATCTGGCTTTGAGTCACCAGACAGAAGCTATTTACATGCCAAACTTACTAAACTTATTATAGATTCTTGGCAATTAAATCTTGTCAGAGCCTGCATCACTTCTGCTAAAATCAGTATCAGCAGCAAAAGTTTCAAGACTGCACAGCCCAATTTTTTAAGTAAAGATTTTTTTGTTTATAAAAGTAGTACAGCTCCATTTCCAGCAATATGGCAGAAGAGATAAGCCTTTACAAAACCTGCAAATGACAAATAATGTATAATAAGTGTTGTCTGAATGCTGAACTGAGAACAGAAGAAAGAGAGGGAGACAGGAGCGAAGGAGTTGAAAACTAAGAGGATAAGTAAGTGCTCTCGCGAGATTTGCATGTATTTCTGAGATCTAGAGTTAGGGGATTTAAGGGCTGCATGGGGAAAGGAGACAGAATCTTAGATCAGGACACTGTAAATTGAGTATCTTCTGCATAAAGCTGGAACCCTCAGTGAAAAGATGGACTAGAAAAATCAGAAAGAAAAAAGAAAAAGAAAGCTGAATGAACAATATAATTAAGAACAGCAGGACTTCCCTGCTGGTGCAGTGGTTAAGAATCTGCCTACAAATGCAGGAGACATGGGTTCGAGCCCTGGTCCGGGAAGATCCCACATGCCGTGGAGCAACTAAGCCCATGCACCACAACTACTGAGCCTGTGCTCTAGAGCCCACGAGCCACAACTACTGAGCCCACGTCCCACAACTACTGAAGCCTGCACGCCTAGAGCCCGTGCCCTGCAACAAGAGAAGCCACTGCAATGAGAAGCCTGCACACTGCAACGAAGAGTAGCCCCTGCTCACCGCAACTAGAGAAAGCCCACGCACAGCAACGAAGACCCAACGCAGCCAAAAATAAAATTAAAAAAAATAAAAATAAATAAATAAATGTATATATATAAAAAAAGAACAGAACTTAGTGATAGAAAAACAATTGAAAACAGAATAAGGCCAAAAGTTGTTTTTTTGAAGACAAAATAGACACACTCATAGCAAAAGGAAGGAAATAATGAAGAAATAGAAAATCCAAACAGACTTATAACTCATAAGGAGATTGAACCAACAAAGAAAAGCACAGGACCTGATGGCTTCACTGGTGAATTCTACCAAACACTTAAAGAAAAACTAACACCAATCCTTCTCAAACCTTTCCAATAAATTGAAGAGGAAGGAACACTTTCTAACTCATCCTTTTAGGCCAGCATTACCCTGATACCAAACCCAGACAACATTTATTGATAGATAAGTTGATAACCAAATGTGATATATATGTACAATGGAATATTATTCAGCCTTAAAAAGGAACAAAATTCTGACATATGTTACAACATGGGCAAATCTTTAGGACATTATGCTAAGTGAAATAAGCAAGTCACAAAAAGGTAAATATTGTATGATTCCACTTATATGAGGTACTTAGACTTGTCAAAATTGAGACAGAAAGTAGAATGGCAGTTGCCAAGGGCTGGGGGGAAGAGGGAAGTGGGGAGTTATTGTTTAATGGGTATAGACTTTCAGTTTTACGGATGAAAAGAATTCTGGGGATGGATGGTGGTGACAGTACTGCAACATTATAAATGTATTTAATGTCACTCAAAAACAGTAAAGATAGTAAATTTTATGTATGTGTATTTTACCACAATTTAAAAAATTGAAAAGAAAGGTAATTGAGGACTTCCCTGGTGGTGCAGTGGTTAAGAATCTGCCTGCCAATGCAGGGGACACTGGTTCGAGCCCTGGTCCAGGAAGATCCCACATGCAGCAGAGCAACTAAGCCCGTGAGCCACAACTACTGAAGCTCACGTGCCTAAAGCCTATGCTCCGCAACAAGAGAAGCCACCGCAGTGAGAAGCCCGCGCACCGCAAGGAAGAGTAGCCCCTGCTCACCGCAACTAGAGAAAAGCCCACGTGCAGTAACAAAGACCCAACACAGCCAAAATAAATAAATAAATTAAAAAAGAATAAAAAGAAAAGTAATTGAGAAAAAAATAGGAAATCTGAATATAAACTATTCCAAACTGAATCATCAGTTAAAAGAGAAAAAGTCCATCCCTCACAAAATGTAAGTCGAGATGATTTTATAGGCAATTTTCACCAGACATTCAAGGAATAGATAATTTCAATTTATACAAACTCTTCCAGAGTTTAGTAAAAGAGGGAATGCTCTACAACTAATTTTGTAAGGTTAGTATAATACCAAGATGCAAAGACAGTGTAAGAAAGGAAAACTATAGATCAGTAAATCTCAGTAATAATATGGATGGAAATGTCTTAAACAAAATATTAGCAAGCCAAGTTCAATATTGGATTTATAAAAAAATATATCATGATCAAGCTGTTTAAACCAGAAATACAAGAAAAATATAAAACTTTATTAAAGTATATAAATCATCATATAAACAGAAGGAAGGGAAAACATGATCATCACAACAGATGCAGAAAAACTATTTGATAAAATTCAATACTCATCCCGTTAAAATTCCTAGCAAACTAAAAATAGAAGTGAACTCCCTTAACCTGCTCAACAATATCAATAAAACCCCGTAGTAAACATCATACTTAAAGATAAAACATTGGAAATATTTCCTTTAAAATTCGGAATGAGTCTAGGACAACCTCTATTCAACATCAGGCTGGAGGTCTAGCCAGTGCAATAAAATAAGAAAAATAAACAAAGGTATGAAGGTATAGAGAAGTTCTTTTTGGTATGGAAGGGAAGAAACAAATGTGTGATTATTTGCAGGTGATATAATTGTTTACATAGAAAACTCCCTAAATTTATAAATCATTAGCAAAGTTTTACATATATGACCAAAAATTTTTTAAATGACTGCATTCCTATACATCAGCAAAAAAAAGGTTTTTGGTGGTAGTGTTTTTGATAGTGACAAATATAAAGTACCTAAGAATAAATCCAACAAAAGATGTGCTTAATCTTTATGGACAAAGTTATACGATATTGAAATATATTAAAGAAGACATACTCATTATATAAAAATTGTAAACTATAGATCTTTGAAAGACCAAAACCCCATAATCTCACTCCCCAGACAATCACATTGTTATGTGTCCTTCCAAGATTTTTCCTATGCTTTAAAAAATATATAGTTCAACTTACCTAGCATATATAACTTTGCATTCTTTTTAAACATTTTACCTGATATCATAAGCATTTCTTCATGCTTTTATTCTTTGTACAGATAGCCTAAAGAACAAATCTTTCCTGTCTCTGATGGTAGTTCTTTCTCTTCCTCCTTTTGTAGGCATGGAAGAGCTGGCTCAGGGGGATTGGGCCAGCTAATGTCAACAGCAAGATCTTGGGTGTTTTACGTGAACACCACTGGCTGAGCTCTGGAGGTCCCCTTTCCTAACAAAGCCATTCCCTCAACCTGAAAACTTGCATTGTTACCATTCCCGTTTCCGTACAAACAGCAGCAGCACAGGGGCAGGTCTCCATCCTAGAACACTTCCTCCACTGTGTCCTGCTATAACCCCCTCTCTGTGAAATAATGAGAGCTCAGGGATCATGTGTACTTTGCTTGGAAGTTTTTCCTTAATAAACCTTATTTTATGCTCGTTCCATGTGTTGCTAGTGTGTGTGTGGGGGTGTGGGTGTGTGGGTGAGAGAGAGAGAGAGAGAGAGAGGGAAAGAGAGAGGGAGAGAAAGCGAGAGAGAGAGTCTGTGTCCCTTGTGGAACATTGGACATCACCTTTTTACATCAAATAATATTCCCATAATTAACTTACTGTTTGACACTTAGGCTGTTTACTATAAATAAAGCTTTGATGACTATCTTTCTGTATGATATTTTGTTTTGTTTTCATTATTTCAGCTCATTTCCTCAACATAAATTTCTGTAAGTGGAATTACTGGTTAATGCTGTTATAAAAGTCTTCATGTCATTGATACATACTGCCAAATTTCTTTGCAGAAAAGCTGTGCTAATGTACAGTCCCACTGGCAGTATATGAGCAAGTACATGTTCCCCAATACCCACTCCCTTTGAGAAAAATCTTGTTTTGGCAGTACCAATTTTAAATATTGTCAAACAGGGCTGTGTCCTTTTGAATCTTTAAAGAACTTGCTAACCATGGGTTGAGTAGATTAGAGTCTCCTGCTCCAGTGTATAAGAAGGCAAGTGAGCCCCTTCACGTTGATGACAGAGTTTTACTGTTAGGTGCAGTCTTAACAAGTTCTAAATCTGTTGGGCTCGTTGTTAGAAGGAAGAGATTAGCATTAGTTACATCAAAACTACAGTATTGTATTTGTCTTTCACCACCATTTAAACAATGTCTTAAGCTGCTCCTTCAACGGATTATTCAGCTATTTATGAAAACAATTTGCAGATAACCCAACCTGCTAAACTTGAGTAGGTTATTCTTAGGCACGAAATCCTGGTGAGGGAGGAAGGCTATAGAGAAGTTGTTATTGGTAAGAAAGTGGTTCTCAAAAGATAGGGTGGATCCAAATCCCTACGGGAGCTTGTAAGGATACGTTCTGGGTCCTACCACCCCTTCCGATTCCCCATGTGTGGGATGGGATCCAGAAACCTGCATTTTAACATGTGCCCAGGGTGATTCTGATACAGGTGGTCTATGGGCTACATTTTAAGAAACACCGTCCTTAAAATGATAGTATCTGCTCTCAACATTTTTTTGTAAGCTAAAACCACCTTACTGAAGTCACAGATATTGGGGGTCTTGACCAAGCTTTGTTCTAAAGAATATTCCCAGCCTTATTCTTGCTGCTCAAGCTTTGCTGGAATGAACTGACCTTGTCTTTTAGCAGAACTCAAGTCAGGCTTTTCAGTTTTTGTCAGATTGTTAGACAACGGAAGCCCGTTGTCATTCTCACCCTGGCCAAATACGTAATATATTTGCAGAGCAGAGAGCTAAGGATTTGACTGTGGAGAGTTGATATTTGAGAGAAATATGTTTCTCCTCTCCTCTCCCTTCCTCTCCCCTCCCCTTCCCTCCTCTCCTCTCCCGTCCTCTCTCTCCTTTCTCTATGACACTCTACCTTCTACTTCACTGAAAAGACCAAAGCCATCTAACTTGATCTCCTTCAATGTCCCAAAAACCTCTCCACCAGGAAATGTCTCTGCCTTCACCAGGTACCCTATCCTACCTAAAAAGAAAGGCTAAGTCTTCACTGAAAGGCTGTGTACACGCACGTACGTACGCATGCCCAGTGCCCTGTCTGTTTCCTCCTTCCCCCCTGAGATGGCTTGGTCCATCACTTCTCTCTGTCCGAGGGTCCCTTTCTGCATTGCTCCTTCTCTTCTCCTGACTATCATGCCCAGGTCTTTCTTGACCTAAAATAAAAGTCTCTCATCCATATTGTGTCCTCCACATCCCTATCTGTCGTTTCAGGTGAGCATCCTGACAGAGGGGTCTACACTCTCCACGTGTTCTTTATCATCTACTCCTTATTCTCTCTCCTCCACCTCAGTCACCTCACTGAAAACACTTTCCCCCAAAGTTACCAAAAAACTCCTTCCTAAGCACCAAAACAAATTTTCTTCTCAGTTCCCATTAATTTCTGTAAAATTTGGCACCATCCATTCACTCATTCAACAAACATTTATTGAGCATCTACCTCAATAGTCTCTCCCTGACCAGTGTCCCTTTGGTATTTGCACAGTATTGCCCTCACAGAAGCTGAAGGATTCTTTTCTCCCAACACATTCCTTGTTCCTTTTGTTCCCTTCACCTCTTCTCTTCCCTCCTCAGCTCCCAGATGAAGTCAGCCTTCTGGGATCAACTCCAGCCCTTCCCCTCTCCTTCCACACTTTCTCTCTGGCTAAATTGCATCTATGTTCACACCTTACAAATACATAATTCTACCCTGACTTCACACCCATTTTCCAGACTCACTTTTCCAGCCATTTCCTGGCTGGCCTGTCAAATGCAACATGTCCAAGTTGAACTTTCTCTCAAACTGTTTCTTCTATCTTCCTTCCTTAGGTTAATTGTAACTTCAGTTAACTGTAACCCAGTTATTCAGGCCAGAAATCCCTGAGTCATCTTTGATTCCTTCCTCTTCCTTGTTGCCAGCAACAGAGTTTGGGACCAACTATTATTCCTCCAAATTACTATATTTCTCCCACACTGTCTCCTGTTCACTTTGCTGTGTTATCGTCATTAACTATTGCAGCTACCTCTTAACTGCTCTTCCTGATTCCTCCATTTCCCACCCTGACTCTTAGCTTCCATCACACCACTGCTGGGCTGATCTTCAGCTATGGGGACCAGGAAGGGGAATTTCTACTATCGTCTCCGTAGCAGGGATCGCTTTAGAAAATACCTGGATTGCCTGCCCTAGAAGGCAGCTGCTTGGATCCTGAGGGCAGGGTCTCATTGTTTTATCAGAGCCATGGAGACTGGTGGCTGGAATTGGTCCTGTCATCCTCTCACTACTGATAAGGAAACCAGGGTCCTCAGAGGGAGGCCACTTGGTGCTGGCTGACCTTCCTCTGGTTGTGGCTGAGAAGAGTGTTTGAGAGCCTTGTCAGTGGCTCTGTCTGCACTGCAGAATGGTTTCTGTAATAAGGAATGCCTCTTACCAAGGCATTTCTACCCTATTGACAGTTTCTGTGGAGACACTGTCTTCACATCAAGTTCTTGAGTGTCAACTGACTTGTGATTAACTGACCCACACCATTGGGAATAGGAATTTATTTCATACTTCTCTCATCAGGCATATTTTCACTCTATAAATAATAACAATTTTTATACCACATATTTGTGGAGTGCTTTATAGCTTCTCTTAGTTAACAGTGCCCCCATTTCACAGATGAGGAAACTGAGATTTGGAGAGGCTAAGTGACTTGCCCAACATTGCATACCTTGTGAGGGACAGGGCTCATCTGTGGGGCTGTCACCAAGTTCATGGCCTCTCCACAATTTGGGCTCTCCTAACGCTACCTCAGGAGAGATAAAGTAAGGGACGGTGACTGACCTGCCCGAGCTCTTGGCTTGCCACGTGCAGTGGTCTGAGCCTGGGAACAAGTCTGACACATTTTCAGGGGCAAGTGACACCAGGAGGTTTCTGCCAATTTTCTTGGTGTCTCCTTGTCTGTGATGATGTTGGAGTGAGTTGTGATGGCTGTTGACCTCTTGCGGTGATAAGACTGCTGTCAGAAGACACGTGTCACCTAAAATGGATAGTTTTAGTGGAAGAAGTTCTTCCAGAGGAGGAACCTGCATCTAAGGACAGTGCGGACACCGGAGCTGGCACTGAGGTGGGGCGTTCCTCACTCGGAGTCCTGGAACCCTCCATGGATTTCTCTGCTACCACTGCAGTCAGAGATCTCCCCACAAGGCCGTTATTCTTCTCCCCTTGAACTGTGTCCGGTGGGAGATGGCCAGCTGTTGCCCCAGTGCTCTCAGGGCTGCAGGGACGGCCAGTGTGATGGTGCTGATAAGCCTCATTTCTCCTGTGTGGCCCTCTGGTGACTCCGCAGGTATGAGGCGGTGATGGGTGTGCTGTTGACTCAGGTGAAGGAATGGTGGCAGAAGCGGTGATGATAGTGGGAGATAGCGTTCCCACATAGTGGTGAAGTCACTCCCTGAGGAGAAAACAAAGCCCGTGTCTTGCTTGCGTGCATTGTGGGCAGAGGCTTCTTCTTAGTGCCTGGTCTGTTTGTCTTGAGTTATTCTTGGAACTGGAGGTGAGGAACCCATATGCCATATCACCCACAAAGTTTCACTTTTCTGCTGTTATTTCCTGATTTGTGGGGCTCTTCACCGGGCTGTGCCTAGGGCAGTATAGAGCCAAGGAAATCACCCAACTGCAAGATTCACCTTGAAGAGAAAGTTGACTCACAGATGGGTGGCAGGTGCCCTGAAAGTTGTGAAGAAGTTGGAGGAAAGAGGCATAACCACCCTCCTTGCCATCCTATGCAGGGAGACCAGGGCCATTTGTATCAGTGTATCAGTCTCAGAATCGGCATAGCCCCCCATCTTCAACGGGATGCAGCCTCAGCCCCTCCCACAGAGGAGGAAGGAGGATGTAGAAACTGCTGCTCACAGACAGCTGGGTCTGCACTTCCCAGGATCAAGGATGAAGACTGTCATCCTCTCAGAAATTCTTGGTGACCAAAGGCTGAAATTTCTGAGAGGTTCCTGGGCTGTGGGTGATTTCAGGCTTCTGCCCCTCTGTGGTCAGGATTTGGGAGCTGGAGACTTCCCAGAGCTGCCCCTCAGGGATGATGGGTGGATGTTAGGTGATGGATGTGATGGCTGTTGGAGCCCCTGCTATAGGAACTGTGACGGGTGACAATGGAGCTGGTGGTTGTGTTTGTGTTCCTGCTGTTAGAGGAAACAGAAACTGTGACCACTGTTGTGTCTGCTGTGTATCTTTCCTCCACTGTTCCTAGAATTCATGATGAGGAAAGATGCTAACTCAAAATGCCCTTAGGATAACTGATCTCAAGATATCTCCAGCACCTGGAACGATGGCTGACATGCAGGAATTACTTCATAGACATCTGTTGAATGAATGAATTCATGTGTTCCCATCCCCTGGTCTTTGGTCCCTTTAGCTGAGAGAGGGTGAAATGGCATCAATTTCTCCTGTGACTGTCACAGTGGTCCCAGGGGCAGGAGACCAACACGATGGCTGCAGCCTGGGCAGTGTGAACACTGCTGTGGCAAAAGGTAGCCAGACTCCTGAGGGCCACCCTTGGCTAGGAGGGTGTGCCTGCCTCGACTGGGGCCAGGGAGAGACAAGCTCCAAAACCAAGATATTGGAAGCTGGAGATGGGACTTCTGAGGCAAGGAGGGCATTGAGGAAAAGGAAAGTTGGAGCTGTGCTAAGCAGACGGTAAAAGCTAGGTTGTGACGCTTCTTGACTTGGTTCCAGAGCTTCTGGGGTTATCATCAGGACAACCTTAGTGCTGCTACACCTAATGTCTGCTACACCAGACATTAGGTCAAATGACCTGTGGTGATATCCAAGGTGAAGAATAGGCATTGTTTGGTGTGTGACTTCAGTGGGTACAGTTGGGAAGGAGAGAGAAAGTTCTTGCTTTGAAGCCAACTGTGAAGTCAATTTTCTTTGGTGTTATTGACCTAATTTTTTTTAGCAGTCAGCTCTAAGGAGATTGCTCCATTTACTGATGAGGAAAAGAAGGGAGGCTTGAGAAAGCTGTAATGACGTCAGTGACTTTTCCGATACCCCGGTTCCCTCAGAACACAGGTCAGCTGGTCTCTGACTTGGGGGAGTAGGGAATGAAGCAGGAAAATGATATGGTAGTAACTATTATGATTTGGTGCTTGTTTGGTTGTTTTAGCTGTGATTCCAGACAGACGTGGTACTGCTGATGCCCCCTAACAAGGTCCTTTCTGAGACTGACAGGGACAAGTCAATGGAGACAAGGCCACAGAGCGGTTAAGAGTGTGGGTTCCACAGACTCACAGACATAGATAGAACACAAACTCATGGTTACCGAGGCGGAAGCGGGGAGGGATAAATTAGGAATTTGGGATTAACAGATATATACTACTACATGTAAAATAGATAAACAACAGGGTCCTACTGTATAGCACAGGGAACTATATTCAATATCTTAAAATAAACCATAATGGAAAAGAATATGAAAAATAATATATATGTATATATCAATACATATAACTGAATCACTTTGCTGTATACCAGAAACTAACACATTATAAATCAACCATACCTCAATTTCAAAAAAAAATGACCGTATTTTCCAGAGTCGAACTGACCAACATTCACTGTTTGACTTGGGCAAGTTACTTGACCTCTCTGAGGCTTGAGGTCCTTATCTATAAAAGTGGGATGATGGTAGATAATAGTAATACCAATGGGGTAATGTATGTAAAATGCTTAGCTCAGTACCTAAGCTCAATAAATGGCACTCTGCACTGCCTGTTATCTTGGTGTTTACAAGGTCCTGAGATCCTGGCAAAGGCAGCAATCCTTGTGACTACGTCCTTATTATGGCAGAAGCTCTGTTAGCTGCTGTTTTTACAGTTATCCACTCTCTTCCCAGATCTCCATTGCTACCACCAGGCCATGCCATGGTACCTTCTGGCTGGACTCCCGCAGCCAGCTCCTAACTAGTTTTTGTTTTACCCTTGCCCCTTTCCAATCCATTTCCCTCCATGGTATCCAGAGCAACCATTCCAAAGTTCAGATCTGATCACATCAATCCTTTACCTAAAACCCCTTACTGTCTGCCCATTTTAGTTCCTTAAAATCCACAATCCATTCCACGGCTTACAAGGCCCTACATCATCTGGACCTGTCTACCTCTTTCAAGTCCTCCAAAGGGTCAAGCTCTTTCCTTGCTCTGCACATCTTCCCCTGCCTGGCTTATGCTTCCTCTCCCTCCTCCACTCCCCCCCTACTCCCCCCAACCCTACCAATTTCCACCTCACTTACTACTTAACCTTCAGGTCTCAGCTCATATGTATGGCACTTCCTCAGAGAGGCCTTGGTGGACTTACTAATCCAAATGAAGTTTCCCTGTTTTACTCTCATCATAATACCTGTTCAACATAACACCACATTTGCAGTTGGGAATTTTTCTGTAATTATTTCATGTCTCTCTGCATACTAGATCTTAGCTCCAGGAGGCTGGGCCCCATCTGTTCCATTCTTCACTGTGTTCACACAGCACTGCCCTAGAACAATGTCAGGCACATAGGAGAAGCTCCTTAAATAGTTGTTTAACTAACAAATGTATGAATGAATGAATGAATGAATGAACGAATGAATATCTCAGCACGAGGTGTGGGTGCTTCTGTTCATCCTCCATCAATGAGCAGGGCTGGTTTATAGAGCTTGTGTACCACAATGCAAATGCAGTGACCGAGGAGTCAGGGGACCTGCCTTCTAGGCCCAGTTGCCCTATTTACAGGCTGTGTGACCTCACACAAGCTTGGGAGGCTGCAACCATGACTTCGTCATCCTTGTGTCCAGAGCATTTGGCATGAGTGGAAATTCAGCAAGTGAATGAATAACTCCACACTCTTTCTTGTTTGAATTTCTCCAAACCCACTGTCAAACTCAAACTGCAATTTTAGCTGGGGACATCTGTATAGAGCGGAGATGTCTATGTAGACCTTAAAAATGCACACGAGGAGAACTGAGCTGCCTGCCGCAAAGCCAGCACCCTCCGTAGGAGCCTGGCCACGACTATGGAGGCCTCGTGTGCAAACGCAGACTCCCAGTTCCTGGGGCTGCTTTGGAGTCTCATGGAAAATGTTGAGTATTTAAACCTCTATGAAACGCCAACAAATTGAGTTCATTTCAACTGAACTCTTCAGTGCTGTGTTGGGGACAGGGACACAACAGTGACTAAGTATTTGCTGCCATGAATTCAGCCTGGTGGAAGGCGAAATGTTGGAAGTAGGAGGAGAGATGGCTGGAAAGTCCTCAGTCCTGGCCTTGGGAGAGGTGGCTTGGTGGGTGCATCTCTGAAGCATTCAGCCGCACCACGAAACCAGAAAACAGACACGGTAGCAAACTGCTTGTTTGAGCACGTAAAAGGCCGACCGCTTCTTGGCCTCTCCTGGCAACGGAGATAAATCACTGGTGTGTCAAACCCTGCCAGGACAGCCTCTGCCTCTGGAGCTAAGCCCAGAAACCAAGGGTGTGGAGGAGATTGCCACGCAAGGAAGCGTGCAGCTGCGATGTCAGGGAGCGGGGCCTCTGCCGCACGGTGGAACTGGCATTCAGCATCAGTTCATGAGAGATGCCACATTCTGAATAAAGCAAGCGGACCCTTGCAAACCCACAGGAAGATCGAGGGTGGCTTTTTAGAGCTCAAAGATCCTTGGATGAATGGGAATGCCTCCAAGCCAACAGAGGTGCCCTCTCCACTCTGCCTCCATCATCCTCCTGCCCCAGCTTCCCAGCTCTGAAATGCAGTGGTCCCGAAATATTGCCATTTGCAGCAACATGGATGGACCTAGACAGTATCATACTAAGTGAAGTAAGTCAGGCAGAGAAAGACAAATATCATATGATGTCACTTATATGAAGAATCTAAAAAATAGTACAAATGAATCTGTATACAAGATAGAAATAGACTCACAGATGTAGAAAACAAACTTATGGTTACCAAAGGGGAAAGGAGGGGCAGGGATAAATTAGGAGTATGGGATTAATAGGTACACACTACTGTATATAAAATAGATATATAAGGATCTACTGTATGGCACATGAAACTGTATTCAATATCTTGTAATAACCTATAATGGAAAAGAATCTGAAGATGTACACCTGAAACTAACACAATATTGAAAATCAACTATAGTTTAATACATTGTAAAATTAAATTAAATTAAAATTTAAAAAATAACATGCAGTGGTCTGTCTGTCAAACAAGATATTATGGATCTTCTACTTTGTACTAGATACTACCTTATTTAATCTTCACCACAACCCTGTGAAATAGCTTCTTTCCACTTCACTAATTTTGCCAATGAAGACACCAAGTTAAAGGTTCTTTTCTCACATCCCCTGGGCTGGTAAGAGGCAATTTTGACATGGGGTCTTCTGGTTTGAACTTCCTGCTTTTTGCTATACATTTTGCAAGCCATTGACTGAAATTTGATTGATTTTCCTGTTCAGGGACTTTCTCCTTTTGGATGTCCACAAGCACAGGGAGGGTTTCCTGGGGTGGGGGGCAGATAGCCTGTGGAGGGCTTGGGTGCCATTGGTGGCAAGTTGGGTGGGCCTCTTCTAAACCAACAGACAGATTAGAGGTTCTCAGAGAGAAGGGAAGCAGGAGAACCCTCCCTGGGGCCCTCTGTGGCCGTGGATCTCCACCGTCCTGCACTTGCTACAGTCCCATCGCCTCCCAGTGGCTGTGCAGGGCGGTGGCCCCTCGGTTACTGGGCCACTGATAGTATGGGAGACTGAGGCTTATTTGACCTTGTTTTCTTGCCAAAGCGCGTGGAATCAGGGTTGCCAGGCTTCCTTCTAAGCCATTCCTGCCGGGAGCCACCTGTAGGCACCAAGTCTCCGCTGGCTCCCTGTCCAGTCCGCCTCTGTCCACCCTTCTCTTCCCGTTTCCCCTTCAGGATCCAGGGCTTTTCCCTAAGGAAGCCCTTACACTACAGCACCTTCATGGAAACCCCAGGGTTTCTCCCTTCACCCTGGGGTGAAGGCTCAGACACCTGCTCCAAGGATGACCCAGGCCTGGATGAGGGTGTTGGCAGCAATGTGGAAGCAGACCCTGGGTTCAAATATAGGCAGGTCACTCGTGAATCCCCTTCAGGGAGCCAAGGGAATGGGACTGACCAGTTCCCACTTTCCCAGAACTCCCCACCCCGGCAGACGTGGGGGACTCACTGCCTGTCCAGCAGAGACTACTTTTCTCTCCAAGGTCCTCTGGATGCTCAATCACATGCCTGGGGCACCACCTCCCATCCCACTCCCCCTCCTTTCCTGGCCCTGCTCCATCTTGTGCCCTTTCGCAATGCACAGGACTCGGTTCCAGGGCACCCTGCGCGGCTTCAGAGCCATCATGGGGACTCCCTTCCAACTTCAAGGTCCTCCTCTCGCTCACACCCCATTGCTCACCACCTGCTTTCCCCTGCCCACTCCCACCCCAGTCCTTGCCCCTTCGGGCTCCTCTCCACACACTTCGTGGCTCCTCCTGACCTTGACAACCCTAATGCAGGGCCGAGTGCAGAGCCGGTACTGAACACTTTTTGTGTTGACTTTAAATCACAGAATATCAAAACTTAAGAACTCAGCAATCCAGAGGTCATGCCTTCCTTTTTCCATTGGGGAACGGAGGCCTGGAGAGAGATACAATAGGATCTGGTAATGGGACCAGATCACTTAGCAGCAAAGCCAAGACTGGACCCAAGGTCCCTAAATCCAAGCCACCTTCTCCCCATTGCCCATGGTCATGACTCCTACAGACACCCCTTAGTTTACCCCCAGGAACAGACCCTATGGGGCTGGCAACAGAAGGTTCTGAAGGCTCCTTCTGGCCTCTGTTTCCTCACTGCGTGATGAGTAGGGAGGATGAGGGGCTTTGGGTGTGAGGGTGGTGTAGAGGGTGTGCGTTCTGTTTGGTCTTAACCAAGCCCTTAAACATTTCAAGGAAGGTGGAATCTTCCACATCCCTGGCATTGTGCTTCTTACTATCTGTAAGAGAGTGTGTTCCTCTGACCCACTGTGTGAGAAATGATTCCTTGGGTGAAGGTTCCCCAGGCCTGCTGAGGAGGGGAGGGAGCTGTGATTATATCTTCGGTTTGGGGTCCTGACCCCTCACCCTCTCCTGGCCCCAGAGACTTTCAGAAGACTCAGACACCCTGAAATACAGAATGAAACCTGGCCCTGGGGCCAGGGGGGCAGCTTGGAAGGTAGTGAGGAAGGGACAGGGAACCCAGGGGGAGCTCCTCCAAAAGGCCTTAGCTCCAGCTCTATTTGCAGCTCCAGACAGAGGCGGGCAGGCAGGGTGTGGCGGAGGCCAAGGCCAAGGCCAACACCTGGGCTGCGAGCCCTGCCCTGGGGGCATTAGCCCAAAAGGAAGCTTTTAAACCCAAGTTCAGAGGCAAGAAGCCGACTGCCTGTCTCAGCTGCCCTTTAGTCCTGCCTTTTTTCTCCAAGCCAGTCGCTTCTTTTCTCCCCTGGTCCTTCCTTGCCATCCTGCCTGTCTCCTCTGATTCCCTCCTCTCGCTGCATCTACTTTGCTTTGACTCCTCTGTTTCTCACCTGTCTTTTCCTCTGACTCTATATCTTTCTGTAAGTTTTTCTTCCAGTTGTTATCCAGCTTTCTTGTTTTTCTGTGTCATTCCTTCTCAACTCTCTCTCCCTTTTTCTACAGTTCTGCCTACCTGTCTCTTTCCACAAAATAAGCCCTGGTTCCCCCAGTGGGTTTCCCCAAACCAGGACACTCCCCCATCTCCCTGCTTCTCTCTGTCTCTACATCCTCCTTCCTCGGTCTCTTTAGCGTTCTCCCTCTCTCTCCCCCATATTGTCCCATCTCTATCCATTCACCTCTCTCTGCTTCTCTGTCTCTCTCCCATGACAGACCCCAGCTCCTTGGATGGGATCGGCGAAGTCAGCTACCCTGTCCCCAGAATGCTGCCCCAGGTGCATCACTTACCCAGGAGCACTGACCCAAGGATGCAGGAACACAAGCAGCCCAGGAACACACAGGGGACCCTCCTCCAGTGGACACCCCTCATGGCTCCAGAAAGAGTCCCTCACACTCCCCTGGGGAAGCTCGTCAGCACAGAAGTGGTTGTGTGAGGAGCAGAGGTGAACCTGTCCCCGCTGGCTGCTGGCCTTAAACAGGTGTATTTCCCTGAGGGGCCAGAGTACCAGGGGAAGCGGACAAAAGAAGGTGGGGCCCCGTGCTAATCATCCTTGGAATATCTTTTCTTTCCTCAATCTCCACCCCCTTCCCCCACCAGGAAAAAATAAAAAATATAAACACAGATACACCCTTTGCTCCGTTCCTAGTCAGCCTGAGCCAAGTAGGGGGAGGGACGGGAGGGGCATGTAGAGGAATAGAAAGCAGGACACACGGAAATGGGGGGCCCACCCTCCTGCCTGGTGTCCTGGGCTGCCCCTGTCTTGCCGGCGTTTCGGACTGACACAGCGGGAGCAGCCGGGTCATTTCAGGAGGAAGGGCAGGGCAGAATGGGGAAGAGAGGGGCTAAGAGGGAGTGAGTTTGGGGCTATATGAATAGGAGAGTGAAATTTGCGGAGACCCTAAGAAACATGGCAAGTAGGGGGAGCAATGTGGGGTGAGAGATGGGAATCAGAAATACCCCGTATGCTACTTGTGGGATGGAGCACTGGGCTGGGAACATCTGCTCAGTGCTGGGCACAGGGTAGACCCTCACCAAATGGTGGATTTCCTCTTTCCAGCAGAGGACGCAACAGAGTCAGGGTCCAGAAAGCCCAAGGCAACCTGGGGAAGCTGCTTGAGAGATCTGGGGTGGGTAGTGCGGTAGAGAGTAGAACCTGGGGAGAAGGAATTGTGAGCCCACGAGGAAGTAGGGGCTGCTCCTGGAGACCTTGGAGACCAGGGCACCCCATTTTGACCTCTTGGGACTCACAAGCATAACCAAGAAGGGACAGGAACTCCAAACTGAGTGTGCCAGGCAGAGTTTGAAGGTGAAAGAAGGTAGCTGGTATAGTTCTGCAAAGGACAGCAACAGCGATGTTCCCCCACCCTTTGCCACGGCGTGAACCCCTGCTTCTGGTTTCTCTAGACTTGATTCCCTGAGTGTGGGGTCTGTGGAGTGACTGGTCCCCAGGCAGGGAGCTCAGGCTCTCACTGCACAGCCTAGGATGAGGAATCGGCATTTCCACGTTCCCAGGCAGAAACCTGGAGCCATCCAAAGAGGAGTGGATGGCTACACTGTGGTGCCATCTCAGAGGACCAGGAAGGCTCCACCACCTTGTCAGCTACTTGCTTTCTGAAGCTGAAATCCCAATTACAGCCAAAGCCCAAAGGCTGGACTTTCCAGTTATGGTGCAACTACTTCAGAGAAGTAGCATGGTCCCCCCAACAGTCCCACCTCTGTATGGACCCGTTGATCCCATTCTTTCCCAGGAGAAGGAAATTCATAAGGGTAAAGAGGAATTTTAAGCATAGAGCAGTGGGACAGGATACGAGGAAGATATCACTGAAAAAAATGTACATAGACACCAAGGCCAACTTGGCCTCTTAATCATTTTTTCTGTGTCAGTTCTTGCGCATGAGTTCTTTCTATTAACTTGCTATGTGTTTTGTTTGGTGACATTTACTGGACTACAGTTTCGTATTTAGAAGAGAAAAAAGCATTCCACGTTAGACCAAAGTAAGAGTTGGACATCTTGTCGACCTAACACAGCAAACCTCCCACTTTCCAATGCAAGGAACGCTGGAGGCACAGAGTGTTCTCCAGAAGCTACTGTGGTGGGCAAGACTCCAACTGGGCTCAGGATACCTGAGCTTGAATCCCAGCTCTGCCACCCAAGGCAAGTCACAGCCTCTTTGAGACTTATTTTCCTCATCTATAAAATAAGGATAATATGTCAAAGAAAAAACAGAGCTGGACAGGTAGTTAAAGCATAAAAACAGATTTTATTCAGAACTCTTGCAATATGAGAAAAGGGACCTCAGTATAGGCCCAGGCTCAACTCCAAATATAGCATGAGCAAGTGGAAATTTACAGCCAAGAAGCAGAGTAAGGGTCAGCGGATAGAAAATTACTAAGAAAAAACATCAGGGGTGAGGGGATTCTGGCTAAACCAACCTAACAGGACTTTTGGCCAAAGACAGGCCAGGGTGATCAGACATCATCTTGGAGGGATGGAGGAGGGTGAGGCGCCTGATCAGACATTGAGAGTTCCAGATATTGAGGATGGGACACTCTTGCTAAACTGACTTGGCAGGGCTCTTGCTAAAACTGGATTTTACAGGGAAGTGCACAGATGGGCCTAGAAGGAAGTTTAGGAGCCTGACTAAAGTTCAGTCAAACAAAAGTCTATGTCAAATAACACCTACCCAAAAGGTTGTGAAAATAAAATGAGCTCAAACATGTAAAAGTGCTTTATAGGTGTGAAGACACCTGTAGAGGGCACTTGGCCTCTCGTTTCATCCTGACATCATCCCTGAAGGTAGAAACAAGTGAGGGAAGCAGGGCATGAAGAGGAGTCTGGAAAAGAATTCCAGGCTCATTTGCATACTGAGTCTTTCTTGCATCCCTTTTGGGTTTTAGGATGTTGGCACGTGTGAATCTAATTCATCTTCTCCCTGCCTGCCTCCAGTTCCTTTCCCATTTCCCTTTGAGCCCAGCTACCTCTTGGCTTGCCCATTTTCCAGGGTTGGTATGCTTCTGGGTCTCTATGACAAATGCCCCTCTTTCTCTATTTGTCCTTCCTTCTCCCCTCCCAAGGCATCTGATGGGGACAGAGAGGGGTGAGTGAGAAGGGAAGAGATGAGTAGATTCCCGGAGGTCTGTCTGGTGGAGACCTCCTAGACCTGCAGACTGCTGGGCGTACTCGAGGGCAAGAATCTGAAACCAAATTGAGGTTGATATTCCATGGGGGGCCAGAGAGTTCAGTCTTGACTTGGGGTATCAGTAAATTGGAGCAAGGATAAGATTATGACATTTTCACATGGAAGGAAGATACAGATGTGGCTTGAATAGACTCAGCCTGGGTTCTGGACAGCATGTCAAGATCTTTAAAGGAGACTTCTCTCCTAGGCTACCCAAAGTGGGAGACTCTCATCTGGGGGTGGGGTTAAAATTGCTTACCTCCATATAATTTATGCCCTGATAGACCCTCATGCTGCTAATAAAGTTACTCCTGGCCAGCCTTAAAACACCTAGATTGAGATGGGGCAGGAAGTCAGATATTTATTCATCCTGATTTATTCAATCTTAAGACTTGAACTAGAGTGCCAGGCCTTGTGTATGTCCCCGTAACCCTGCAAAGTACATATCACCATCCCCATCTCACATCTGAGAAAACTGACGTTCAGGGAGATGGACACGCACTCTCGTCATGACTGAGTCACGGTCCGGGTTGTGTGATCAGGTGGAACTGGGGAATGCTAACTGCCCTGAATCACTCCTGCCCAGGTCACACGGGGACGTTGCAAAGCTGGAATTCGAGCCTAGGTCTGCCTGGCTCCAAAGCCAAAGAATGGAATTAACATGCCTTAAGCTCTTATCCTCTGCTGGTGGGGGCTTATATGCTGAACTGTTATTTCCCCAAGGTAGACGCAGAGATACGCCTTTAAGAATGGATACACTGTTGGCTGCAAGGAGAGTGGTTAGTTGGTAGCGCCAGCTGTTAGCTCCTTCAGGTGCACCTCAACTTTCAAGCCAAGAGCACTCTCTTCTCATGGTGACCCTCAGGTCAATGACTGAGCAAGGCAGTGGTGCAAGGACTTGGCTAGTTCCAGTCCCACAGGATTCCTTTAAGAGGCAGTCTGCGCCTCAGAGCATCCCACAGAACCTGTAGGGACTTCGTGGCTTTGTCAGCTGTGCTGGCTCCCGCCCAATCCTGCCTCCTGCCTTTTCCTTTCACAGGTGTTATTCCCCATAAACTTTTCCATTTCACTCCATCTCAGTGTTTGCTTCCAGCAGGACCCAACCTGAGACACTCACTTAAAAGAGGATGACCATTTTACGATATAGAGACTGACCATCTGAGCTGGGTTTCAAACCCAGATCTGCACAACTCCCAGTTCTCTGACCACTGCTCTGTACTCAAAGGTCCAGCAAGGGGAGGGGGTGGTGGTTATGGTCTTGGTGGGCGTGGCTCCTGCTACACAGAGGAGGGGAAGATCTGCTTGCAAGGACAAGATTCCCAGGCTGCAAAACATACAGACCAATGGGATTGACGCCGGTTGGGGCGGGGGCTCCCCCATGGCTGGACCCCGCCACGGGAGTGTGCTATGTGTTGGTGTCAGACCACTGCGGAGGAGGGAGCCAAGGTGACAAAGGGGAAGCTCTGTTTGTGAGATCTTGACTCCCAGGCCATGGTGGAAGCCGGGGCCCTCGTGTTTGGGCCACACAAAGGCCCTGTCATTCTCCCAGGATTGGGCTTCAAGGCCCTTTCTCTAAAAGTGCCCTGCGTTCTCACGCCAGTTAGTTCATTTCTCATTTTCCCTCTGCGGCGGAGGGGGACTAATGCCTCCCCAAGCAACATCTTCCAGGCCTGGGGTCCCCAGGAAGGAGGCTCCATGCTGAGTGCCCGGGCAGGGGTGAAGGGGCAGACTGACTTGAGGCCCAGGAGTCTAAATTTATCCATTCACTCCACTTTAAGGAGAAGAAAACTCAGTCCTGGAAGTTAGCAACAGTGCTCAGTCAAAAAGCCAGCACCTAGGGGCTCAGATTCACTATCTGTGACCTACGGGTAGGCTTCCCTTCTCAAATTCTGAAAGAAAAAAAAGAGTCTCAACATAATTTTAGAACCGGAAGAACCTTGGCCATCATGGAGTCCACACTGCTCATTCTACCATGGAAGAGGTGCCGGCCCACAGAGAAGGGAGTGTCCCAGGTCACACGGTGGGTCAGCGGCAGATGCGGGCTTGCGCCCACGCCTCCAGTGTTCATTCTGCTCTGCACTCTTCCTCCCATGGTTATTAGGTTGTCTTGCGCACTCCTATCACCCCAGTCAGACCCGCTGCCTCTAGCCTAAACCTCTGTCCACAGGCAATGCTCAGTAAGGGCTGTCATGATGGGGCCTCCTGCCCTCTCAGACAGGGCGGCCAGCAGAGGCTTCCAACACAGGGTTCTGACAGAGAGCCCAGCCCAGGCCTTAAAGAGTTTTTTCAAATAAAGTTTACCATCGCTGTTTTTTTCCCCTTATGAAAGTAATACATGCTCACGATAGCAGATACGGAAAATATTTAAAAGTAGAGAGGAGAAAAACATCATCAGTACGTTTGAAAAACCCCTCTTAATACACTGATAGATTTCTAGCTACTTCTCCAGGAATAGCTCATATACATAGTTTTAATCTATCACATCATAGATAAATTTGGATTCTACTTTTCCACATAACTTTAAACCTAAACATTTCCTCTCATTGTTATGAAACACTTCACGCACACGTTTTTAAAGTCAGCATAATGTTCCATTGAGTGGACTGCCATATAATTTATTTAATTAAGTTGGACACAGGCTATTTACTTGTCCCTATTACAAGTAATGCAGAGGTGATTGCCTATTTAAGCTCATTTCCTTAAGCAAGAATCAGGACTGGTATGTTTTGCTACACTGCTCTGATCTTCCTTCTCCTACAGCAGGAAGTCAATGAACATGAATTAGCTAAGTCTACAGGGTGTGAGCGTATTCTCAGACACTTGGGGTCTAATGCTGACAGTCTAACGGTAGAGGCAAAACCAACAGTAAAATGAGATCATTAGTCAGGTGAGCTAAAATGATGGGAGGATTAAGGACTCTGCAGGTGGACTGGGAAACAGAGTCCCTCAAGGATGCCTTCCTGGGTGAGCTCCCAGCCCTGATCCAGGACCAGCTGCCAGGCCTCTCATTTGAAGAACTGAGACTTGATACATAGCCCAGGTGATATTCTAGAGAAAGTAATCCAGAAGGAATTTGAAAGAGAAGGGGATGGGGTGGGGGAATTCAACCAGAGGATCAGAGAAGAAGAAAATGGAAATAGTCCTGGAGCAAAACCTAGCTGGGAAGTGAGGTCCTCTCCTTCTCCCCAGCTCCCTGCGGAGAGGAACTAGCCGAAGCTGGAGGGGTCGGCCAAGGGGAGGGAAGGGGAGCAGAGCCAGGGAGGCCCAGCAAGCCCTGCTCCCCAGGGTACAGTGGAGGCAGCAAAACTCAGGGTCAGCCTGGCACTCCAACAGCCCTGTTATTCTGTGAACCTGTGTGCCAGGCACTGTGCCCAGCACAGGGGATGCTGAGATGAATAAGGTATAGCCCCTGCCCTCACAGGGTCACAATCTAGAGGGATCTAGGTATGGGGGGAGGGGCATTTACTGATAGGCCCTCTGGGTCTGCGGTCCTGAGGTCTGGGTGTATGTTGAGCAATGGAACAGACCCACTGAGGGCAGTCCAAGAGGATCTCTCTCGTATTCGTTTCCTAGGGCTGCCGTGACAAAGTACCACAAACTTGGTGGCTTAAAACAGCAGAAATGTATTCTCTCCCAGCTCTGGAGGCCGGAAATCCTAAATCAAGTTGCTGGCAAGAGCACACTCCCTGCAAAGGCTCCGGGGAAGAATCCTTCCTTGCCTTCTCTACCGTCTGGTGGTTGACGGCATCCTTGGCATTTCTTGGCTTGCAGCTGCATCACTCCAGTCTCTGCCTCCGTCACCACATGGCCATCTTCCCGCTGTGTGTCTCCGTCTCTTTTCTCCTCTTATAAGGACAAAAGTCATTGGAGTACTGCCCACACTAATCCAGTATGACCTCAGTTTAACTTAGCTGATGACATCCGTGAAGACTGTATTTCCAAATTCGGTCACATTCTGAGGCGACATGAGTTTGGGGGGACACTTATCCAGCCCAATAAAACCTCTTTGAAAAAAGCTTGCGAAGGGTACGTGTGGGTCGTTACGGTAGAGGACAGACGGCCTCCGCAGGGAAGCTCGGCAGGTGAGCCACTTCCCCCCCTCCAGGGCTGGCCCTGGAAATTCCCAAACGCCTGCCCTCTTCACGCCTGAGCCACAAGCCAGGCTGGGTGACCCAGGGAAATGGGGGGGACTAATCACCTGATCTAACTTTCCAGGGGAGTGGGGAAGCTGGGCAGGCAGCAAACCCAGGAGCCCCCAGCCTGGCGGCCTCCTGCCATGCCGAGACCACCCTCCACTGCCCAGGGAAGTGGAGACAGCAGGAGAGCAGGGGCCCAGCTGGAGCCAACCGCACCTACCCCAGCCACCGCCACCGTGATTTCAGCCTTGCACTCGCTCTCCAGTGTGGGTTTACTACAGCTGAGTGAAGGTGTCACACTTCCTGGTTTCCTTCTCAACGTGGAGAAGAAAATAAGGGTGGGCAAGGGGTGAGGGACAGGACAATATATTTAAAAAATAAACCACCCCACCCTGTCCTCAGGCATTCCACAGCTGGGCTGGTCAGCCCACTCCCCGCGCCCCCCCCCTGACCCGAGCACACGCGCACACAGCACTCTCCAAGGGCAGGGAAGAACTAGATCCAGACATTTTCTCTTTCATCTACACAGACCCAGACGCTCCCTCGATGGGAGAAAGTAACTTCCCACCTTGCCCTGCCCCCTTGAAATGACTTCTTCAGGTGCGCTTGGAATGTTCTCTCTCCCCAGTTCCCACACACACTCCCTGGAGCCCTGGAGCCCTGGGACAGAGGAGGGAGGGAGAGGCAAGAGGATTATGATTGATAAGTCTGCTCCCCACGTGGCCGCAAGGCCGGCAAGATGAAGTTTTCACTGAAATGAAGTTCACATTCATTCTGGAGTCTAGAGATTGATTTAGTCGTGAGGTACCAGCTCCAGAATAAACTACCAGGACCTGGCCCCAGGTCCAAGAGATTAGCCTGAGGGAGGAGTCACCTGGCTTGTTCTCCTTCGGGGAAGGAGGGTGTGAGCCCCCCGAAGGCAGAGTGAGTGCTCCTGGGGAAAGAGCAAGGGCTCTGGAGTCACCGAGGGCCAGCTGCTTCCTAGCTGAACCTCAGTCTCCACATCTACACAATGGGAATAATAATAATCATTCCTATGAGCTTAGCACGTAGAAGGTTCTCAACAAACAGTGTCCCCCACAGGGAAGGCAGACATAGAAAAAGAGCCAAAAAGTGGTTTCAAGTAAGAGTCTGGGGTTGTTCTGGGTGGAGAGGCCAGCTCATGGAAGTGAGGGGGTTATAGTAGGATTCTTGCTGGGTGAATCGCTCTGGAAGGGAGATGGTCAGTGGGGGTGGGCAAGCCCGGCCACAGGCTTGTGAGGTTACTATCCCCACCAGGGTCTTGGTAAACTGGTAAACTGGGAGATGGTCAGCTAGGCTAGATCCAGCGAGTTGGTGTTAATCTTATGCAGATAAGCTCATTTTATGCAGTGATTATGCAAGTCAGTGAAGTTCTTCAAGGACTGTGGTTTAGAGGCTGGGGGAGAGGGGCCTGTTTGAGACAATGAGGTTCCGAGAATCAGAAGCAATCGTACTGAATCCACCTAATCTTTTTTCTAATCCATGCTACTAAGAAGCATAACATGCAAGGGCAGGGAAGAGGCCAGTCCTTTTCTTATTCTGACACTAGACTATCTCACAGAGTAGTGAAAGCCTGCAGGCCCTGGATGCAACCTGTACGTCGGGACTTCAAATGTAGGCTCCAATGTCTTATAATAAATAATATATATTGTATAATTATTAAATCATTGTGATATGTGATATACTAGTATATATAATTTATACTTATCGTATTAGCCTAATTTAAGTGTGAGATTGGCTTTCTAAAAATGCTTTGAAAGGTTTCATGACTGTTATTGCCTGGAGAGCCCCTGAATGTCTGATCGCTTTTAACAGTCCTGGGCAGCCAAACCCCAAACCCCCGGTCCCTTTGAGACAGTTAGGCCACCGCCCTTGGTTAGTTTGCCCCTCTGCCAAGAGCAGGCACACACCTGTAAGGACCTGGCTTTCAGAGGACCCCCCCGACCCCCCACACCCCATGCCATCGGAGTAAAGATCAGTGTACTTTGCCTAAAGGATTAAGAACATGAAACTCATGGTTCGTTGGGCCTATCACACTAGGCTATCACGCTAGGGCCTATCACAAAAGACTGCTCCTTTTGGCACTCCTCATCCAAGGGCAATGAGAGACCATTACAGGGATTTAAGCAGGGGTGACGCGATCCGACTTTTGGTTCAAAAAAGGTGGAAATCAAGTTGCGAAGGAGCGAGACTAGATGAGAGAGGAGGCCTCATAGAATAGCCAGGCAAGAGATGATGGTGTATGGAGAAGTACAGTGGCAGGGAGGTGGAGAAATGCTTGGTTGGAGAAAGGTTTCAGAGATAGAACCCACAAGGCTTGATGGGAGAGGGTCATTCTTCTGCTCTCCTTTGAGCCACAGGAAGGATGGTGCCAGTAACTGAGAAAGGGAACATCAGTGGAGTAGTAAGTTGGAGGCATGGAGGGAGGTTGCAGGAGGGGAAGACATGAGTCTCTTTTCGGTAGGGTGACCATAGTATTTCTGTCCCGAGCAGCACACATTTGAAAATGAAAGGAGGCACCATTGGAGCAACTGGGACAACAACATAAACTGAGCCTGTACCTGGCAAATCAGACCTACAGTCATTCATTCGAGTTTGGGGATGTACTGAGGTAGGAGGTACCGATGAGATACTCAAGTGAAGATATCAAGGTGACAACAGATATATGTGTCTGAGTTTAGGTGAGATTTTTGACCAGAGGGTTTTCTACCAGTAAAACAATTAAGGGAGTTGTTTCTTTCCAACTGCTTTATGGTATTTAATTAAAACCCATGTTATGACTCTTGTTACTATAGATGTCAAAGTAAACTGGAAGCAAAGGAAAAAAAAAAAATGAAGAACGTGAAACCCAAACCCTTATTCTTTGGTTAGAGCTTCTCCTTCCTTCCCCACCAGCCCTCGGCAGGAATGAGAGGCAAAATCAAAATTCACTGGTGCTTTTATCCATATCCGTGAGTCTGTGTTTCTGTATAAATGACCAATGCATTAAAAACAAACAAACAAACAAAAAACAACGACTTCTTGTTCCCTTCTCAGGACCTAAAGTACAGCCTTTCATCAGATGAGTACAGTGGGTGAAGAAGGCAAGGAGAAAATGCGGAGGCCAGAAGGGGAGAGCTGAGCAAACTTACAGGTTTGATTCAGGCATCCAGGCCAGACCCTGAACTACCAAACCACGGGAAAGGGCTGCTGTGGGCAGAGTCCCCAGAACACAGGAAGATGGTCGCTCTGACTGAGGCAGATCAGGAGTCCAGCCCCTGCAGATGCAGCCCAGGTGTGGGTGTGGAAGGAGTGGTAATAAGAGTAAATGAGGCAGTGAAACCAGGGCTCCTACAAGGTGTTAGTAGTTTGGTGCTGCCAGCTTGCATGGCACTATGAGAAACGTGGGAAGTACTCGCAGCTGACTCACCCAAATTTCCTGGAATGGAGGTGAAATCCTTTGGGTACCTGGCTGGAATCCAGAATGATTGTCCTGAGTGAGAGAAGCCTCAGAAAGGAGGGAAATTGCAGAGAAGGGCCTGAGGAGCATCCCAGGAGCCTGCTTTGCAAGGAGCAACATCTCCCAGCTTGCTGTGTTGGGAGGCGAGGGTTAGGAGGGGGACTTTGTGCAGAAGGCACTTGTGTTTGGGGGTTTCCTTGGGTGGGTGTTTCTGTTTTCTACCTGGGATGGAGGACTTTGAGTTCGTGGAGGGGAGGGAGAGAGGGAAGGTAGGTGGGAACCAGGGTGTGAAAGTCGTCATCTCTGGGAGGAGGGGCTTTCTACAGGAACAGCACTGGCCAGAGGCTCCCGGCTTCCCTCCGGTGCCCAAAGATTCTTTGAGACCTCAGACCCTTCCTCACTGGCTTTGCCGCCATCTCCCACCCCCAAATCAGGAAGCTCTGACCACGCTTCCAGGTGGCCTACACCTGCTTGCTAAGGAGGAGGCCCTCCCTCAAGTTGCCCCAGGGATTCCTGCCCCGGCTCCCTTCTCCCTGCAGCTGTCTTTTCCATTTCCAACTCTACCTGGCTGGTCCTCACAGTGCCTCAGGGTTTGAATGAAGCTTATTCATCAGGTCTTTGCTGAGGCTCTTTCCCAGGCAAACCTTAGATTCCTTGCCTGCCGTCCTGCTCAGTCAGGTGTTTCCCAGGTGCGCAGTGCCCCAGCCTGGCCTCTCCTCCTGGTCTCTCCTGGAGAGACCTGCACAGTTTCATGGATTCAGGTAGAAGACAGAGACAAAGGACTTTATTGCTCAAGGAGCAGCAAGTAGCCTGAACTTCATGTTCACATTGGCTTCCCTTGCCCCCAAAGTCCCACTGGGCAGTGCAGAGGTAGGCCCAAGTGGATGCTGGGACACAATGGATTTGTATCATAGCTGAGGAACCCTGACCTTAGAAAACACCAATCTTTTTAAGGGGCTGCAAGAAAACCTGCCCAACCTTTCCCCCAAGGTAGACATTATCTTTATTATATTGGATGGCAAACAAATTAGCCTTCTGTCCCAGAGGGAGACACTATCTCTGTTTTCCAAGGCTGTTCACACTTTATAAACATCTTTGAAAAGATAGTGGAGAACAAAAGGCTGTCAGTACCTCTGCTCCCGAGACTTGCAGAAACAGGAGAGACCAAAGGAGAATTGTCTCCCAACATCCGACACCAGGGAAACCCAAGTCCAGCTGGCTCAGCTTGTTGGCTCTTTCCCCTACCTTGGGTTTACTAGGGCGACTCATTCAAGTGCCATGTACTCCCTTCCCCCAGGTCTCCGTGCCCAGCACAGTGCCTGACCCCTGATGATTCTCAATAAATGTTTTTATTTACAAGGGGGCCCACATTTTCATTTTGCATTGGACCCCACATATTATGTAGCTGGTCCTGGCTATAGTACTGCATATGTGTTACTAAAATTCACAGCGCTCTGCAAAATCGTGGAATAAAAATCACAGGGCTTATGGGGGAAATGAGGTTGGGGCACAACACTCAAAAACTTTGTCAATGACAGGTAAAAAATACACCTAGTAAAAACAGTAGCATGGTTTTACACATTGAATGGTTAAGAAGTTCATCAGTACTATAATAAGTATGGCACTTTACCTCAAGAAAGGCCTGAAGCTGGCTTCTGGATGTGAGTGTTGGAAGGGATGTTGGCTCCTGGACATGGGTGGCTGCATGTTACGGTGGACGGTCTAGGGTATCAGTTATGCGATACCAGATATGGAAGGATATGGTGAACTGAGGTAGCTGGAGATGTCTGGGGTGTGGCCATGTGTGTTTTTTTTATTCCTAGGTGGCTTGGTTCATCTGGGTGCAGATTTCTGCTTTCACGTAGTGTTTCCGGAAGATGAAATCATTCATCAGCAAATGTGAAATTTGCAGTAGGTTCAAATTGTTCCCTCATATATCAATTGCACTGGAACAAATTAGTATTTCTGAGACAAGCATTATAGCAGACCCGACTGTACTGTTTTAACGTTTACAGGTATTTACCCATAAAGCCTTCACAGTTCTAACCCGGGAGGTGGTTACTGGGAGAGATTCCCATGAGGGAGTGGTGAGGACTCCGCCTACGTGAGGGGCATGGCAGACCTCACAGAGTCTGCCCTCCTGTATACCACATGCTAAACTCTCAAGCTTCCCAGGAAATCCATAAACAATGAAAACTGCTGCCTTCCAAGGCCTAGCCAGCCTGTTCAGGGCTGATTGCCTAAATGGGCCTCTCACCCAGCCACCCACTTATCAACTGACAAAGAAAATATAAAAACAGAATCACAGTTCCCAGAAAATTTTTTCCTCTCCCATCTTTTAAAAATCCTGTTTTGCTTTTGTTCATTACCAACAGCCTATTTGCTGTCCTGCCTCATATATGTAAATAAATTACTTGCATGCAGATAACTAACCGTCTCTGAGTAACTCAGAGGTTAAGTAACTTGTCCAGGATTTTGCAGCTAACAGGGGCCAGAGCCAGAGTTAGAACACAGGTCTGTCTCTCTCCACAGCTTTTCACTCTTGCTACTTAACCTCCTCCAATGGTGAAAGCACCTGTAGTTTGAAAGAGAGTGTGCTGGTGGAGCAGTCAGGGCTGGAAAGGCAGATGGAGGTTGGGGGCTTGTGAGAGGCCCGATCCCAGACAGGAATGGCTGTGCCCGGCCCAAGAGGCAGGGCTTCGAAGGCCTTTCCACCCTGGAATCTTCCCGACAAGCCCATCAGGGACAGGGGTAAGGACACCAGGAGGAGTGCAGGCTAACCCCCCTCTGTCCCACGTTGGGCAGAGTCAGGGTGACAGGGCTTTGTGCCCTGGAAGGAGAGTGGGGCCTGAATCCCCAGCATGGCTGCAGTTTGGGATTATAGGGATGAGTAATCTAGAACATAGAATATCCACAGTTGCCTTTTCTCCCATGACCCTTCTGTTTAACTATATGGTCATAACCTGACTGTGACCTGGAGAGTGGCGGAAAAAAAATGAGGTTGGAAAATGAGATAACCCTCACCAACCATAAAGAGTACTTGCTTATCTACATCTGTAGTGTGCATGGTGGGGAGGGAAGAGGCAGAGGGGGCAGTGAAGAAAGAAGAATCACATGCAAAGTCCAAACATTTCAAATACATTTGGCAATATTTTAAAAGAAGGTTAAGTTAACCCTGTATGTAAAACAAAAAGCATAAGTCAACTTGAAAAGCAATTTTAAATAACTAAAGAAAAATATTTGCAACATATTTGCAAGATATCCTTAATATATAAACATAATATTTATATGTTTATAAATATATATATTTACTGTTTATATATTAAATATCATATATCATTATTACAAAGTAATAATAATACTTTAAAATAAAATAAAGATGGGAGCAAAGGATATGAATAAACGAAGAAATACACAGAGGTTTTCAATCCCACTAGTATTTAAAGAAATGTAAAATCAAAACAAGATACCATTTTTTTAAAAAAATCACATTTGTAAAGATTTCAAATAAATGACAATAGCCAGGATTGATGAGCATATGGAGAAGCTCACATTCATAATTGCTCTTGGGATTATAAATTCGTATATTTCTGGAAAGTAATTTGTTAATATATAATGAAAGTCTTAAGATTTTACTTCTACTCTTCAAAATTCACTTCTAGGAATTTATCCAAATGAAATTACGGGCCAAGTATACTAAGACACACGTACATAGCAAAAACTGGAAATTGCCTAATTGATGACAACTAGAATTTGGTTAAGTTCTTATGATGCATTAGTACAATGAAATATAATGCATTCATTAAAAATAATCTTGTGGAAGAATATACAGCAATCACGGAAAACAATAAAACAGTGTGCAGTAAAACTTTCACAAAATCGTTTATGCCATGTTATCGCAAAAGTTTTTTAAAGAGCTATATACAACGAGAAAAAAAAAAAGGCCTGGAATAAAATATACCTAAATATTAACATTGGCATTCTCTGAGCGGTCGGTGACATTTATTCTTTTTGCTTTTTGGTATATTCAACACTAAGTACTCTTTTATAAGAAAAGAGTAAATGTTTTGTGAGTTTTTAAAATGAAGATTTACCTTCCTAAATGAGTTTTTCTCATCTGACTATTGACAGGAGTTTGAATTCCTTGAGAAGACAGCCACAGGGTCCCAGACCTGACAGGGCCTTGGGGCCAACTAGTGTGATGCATTCCCCAGGCTTGTGCTGAGCACCAGGCAGTAGGGTCTCATGCGAACAGAGTGGGTCAGCACGCGCATTTTAAAAAACTCTCTGTGCTTGTGTAGAGGAGGACTACAGCATGAACTATACTTTTATATGGGTTGTAGTTTGGAAAAAAAAAGTTTGAGACACTACTCTACAGTAGCCCCACCAAGCACTGCCCAGCCCTGGCTGAGCCCTTCTAGTGATGGGGAACTCACTACCTTTGTGCTGGTGTTTGACAGTACAAACTGTTAGACAGATTTCCTTATATTTAATGAGTTCTGGCTTCTCATCATGCCCGATCAGCCCCCAACTCCCTCCTCCAGGGCAGCACTTCAGACGTTTGAAGGCAGCCACCAAGTCTCGCTGAGTCCAGGCCTGCCTCCCCACCCCTTCAACTCCTTGACCACCCCCACTCCCAGTTCTGAGGCCCTTGCCTCCCTTGTCTCTTCTTAAGTCATCCTCTCCCCGCCCCCGGTCCATTAAAGTGTCACACACACGCCCACGACCCTCCCCCAAGACTGAAGCCACCATGCCAGGCCATTTTGCTCATTAATGAATCCACAGATTCATCCGATATCATTAAGAGAGCACCCACTGTGTGCCCGGCTCTGTGCTGGGTGCAGGGGAGACCCCCAGAGAATAAGAAAGACCCGGCAGACGCCTCGCGCCCGGTCCCAGGGTCGCAGCTCTAGCCGCAGCCTGGGTCGGTCCCTCCGGCACCCAGGCTCCAGGCCGCCCCGGTCTCCTCGCCCGGCCCGAAACAGCCCGTGAAGACGGTGGACCGCGAGCAACTGGTGCAGGAGCCCGGCTGGTGGAGCAGGCGGAGCACTAGGACTACAGGGCCGCGGCCGCGAAGAACGTGACAGAGCTGAATGAGCCAGTGTCTAGCGAAGAAGGAAACCTTCTCTCGGTGGCCTACAAGAGTGTAGCTGGGGCACGCCGTTCCTCCTGGAGGGTCATTAGTAGCACTGAGCAGAAGACATCTGCAGAGGGTAACGAGAAGGTAGACATGGTGCGTGCTGACCGTGAAAAAATAGAGAAGGAGCTGGAAGGTGGTGTGTCAGGATGAGCTGAGCCTGCTGGATAACTACCTGACCAAGAATTGCCAGGACAGCCAGTATGAGAGCAAAGTGTTCTACCTGAATATGAAAGGGGACTATTACTGCACCTGGCCAAAGCCACCACTGGAGAGAAGAGGGTGACCTTCGAGGAGTCATCTGAGAAGACCTGTAGCGAAGCCCATGAGGTCAGCAAAGGGCACACGCAGCCCACTCACCCCATTAGATTAGGCCTGGCCGTTAACTACTGCGTTTTCTACTATGAGATCCGGAATGCCACAGAGCAAGCCTGCCACTTGGCCAAGACCACTTTCAATGGGGCCATTGCCAAGCTTGACACTCTCAGTGGAGACTCCTACAGGGACTCCACGCTCATATGCAGCTCCTCGCGACAACCTAACGCTCTGGACAAGTGATCAACAAGACGATGCCGGCAGACTGGCAGCGCACGCTGAGGCTACTACTGCAATCTTTATTTATTTATTTATTTTGCGTGAGCTGGGGATCGTGTTGGGGAGGGAAAGAGAGGGATGACGGGATGACCTTGTTAGGGAGAAACCCATGACCTGTCCTGTCTTTGACATTTTTACCAAAATACCACTAGTGGAAAGGCAGACTAGCTGTGCTGGTATCGGAATAGCAGCCTCACACTGGCATATGGACGGTTCTGTAGATTAATGCAAGTGGAGCTGTCTTTAACTTGTTGCTAGAAAATAGGGGGTTTTTTGTTTGTTTGTTTTGTTTTTTTTCTTATTAGTCATCAATTTTATACACATCAGTGTATACATGTCAATCCCAATCTCCCAATTCAGCACACCCCCACCCCCACCCCCACCCCCCACAGCATTCCCTCCTTGGTGTCCATATGTTTGTTCTCTACATCTGTGTCTCAATTTCTGCCCTGCAAACCAGTTCATCTGTACCATTTTTCTAGGTTCCACATATATGCGTTAATATACAATATTTGTTTTTCTCTTTCTGACTTACTTCACTCTGTATGACAGTCTCTAGATCCATCCACGTCTCCACAAATGACCCAATTTCGTTCCTTTTTATGGCTGAGTAATATTCCATTGTATATATGTACTACAACTTCTTTATCCATTTGTCTGTCGATGGGCATTTAGGTTGCTTCCATGACCTGGCTATTGTAAATAGTGCTGCAGTGAACATTGGGGTGCATGTGTCTTTTTGAATTGTGGTTTTCTCTGGGTATATGCCCAGTAGTGGGATTGCTGGATCATATGGTAATTCTATTTTTAGTTTTTTAAGGAACCTCCATACTGTTCTCCATAGTGGCTGTATCAGCTTACATTCCCACCAACAGTGCAAGAGGGTTCCCTTTTCTCCACACCCTCTCCAGCACTTGTTGTTTGTAGATTTTCTGATGAAGTCCATTCTAACTGGTGTGAGGTGATACCTCATTGTAGTTTTGATTTGCATTTCTCTAATAATTAGTGATGTTGGGCAGCTTTTCATGTGCTTCTTGGCCATCTGTATGTCTTCTTTGGAGAAATGTCTATTTAGGTCTTCTGCCCATTTTTGGATTGGGTCGTTCGTTTTTTTCATATTGAGCTGCATGAGCTGTTTATATATTTTGGAGATTAATCCTTTGTCAGTTGATTCATTTGCAAATATTTTCTCCCATTCTGAGGGTTGTCTTTTCATCTTGTTTATGGTTTCCTTTGCTGTGCAAAAGCTTTGAAGTTTCATTAGGTCCCATTTGTTTATTTTTGTTTTTATTTCCATTACTCTAGGAGGTGGATCAAAAAAGATCTTGCTGTGATTTATGTCAAAGAGTGTTCTTCCTATGTTTTCCTCTAAGAGTTTTATAGTGTCTGGTCTTACGTTTAGGTCTCGAACCCATTTTGAGTTTATTTTTGTGTATGGTGTTAGGGAGTGTTCTAATTTCATTCTTTTACGTGTAGCTGTCCAGTTTTCCCAGCACCACTTGTTGAAGAGACTGTCTTTTCTCCATTGTATATCCTTGCCTCCTTTGTCATAGATTAGTTGACCATAGGTGCGTGGGTTTACCTCTGGGCTTTCTATCTTGTTCCATTGATCTATGTTTCTGTTTTTGTGCCAGTACCATATTGTCTTGATTACTGTAGCTTTGTAGTATAGTCTGAAGTCAGGGAGTCTGATTCCTCCAGCTCTGCTTTTTTCCCTCAAAACTGCTTTGGCTATTCGGGGTCTTTTGTGTCTCCATACAAATTTTAAGATTTTTTGTTCTAGTTCTGTAAAAAATGCCATTGGTAATTTGGTAAGGATTGCATTGAATCTGTAGATTGCTCTGGGTAGTATAGTCATTTTCACAATATTGATTCTTCCAATCCAAGAACATGGTATATCTCTATATCTGTTGGTATCATCTTTAATTTCTTTCAAAAGTGTCTTATAGTTTTCTGCATACAGGTCTTTTGTCTCCCTAGGTAGGTTTATTCCTAGGTATTTTATTCTTTTTGTTGCAATGGTAAATGGGAGTGTTTCCTTAATTTCTCTTTTGGATATTTCGTCATTAGTGTATAGGAATGCAAGGGATTTCTGTGCATTAATTTTGTATCCTGCAACTTTACCAAATTCATTAATTAGCTCTAGTAGTTTTCTGGTGGCATCTTTATGTATACATAGGATTCTCTATGTATAGTATCATGTCATCTGCAAACAGTGACAGTTTTACTTCTTCTTTTCCAATATGTATTCCTTTTATTTCTTTTTCTTCTCTGATTGCTGAGGCTAGGGCTCTCAAAACTATGTTGAATAATAGCGGTGAGAGTGGACATCCTTGTCTTGTTCCTGATCTTAGAGGAAATGCTTTCAGTTTTTCACCATTGAGAATGATGTTTGCTGTGGGTTTGTCATATAAGGCCTATATTATGTTGAGGTAGGTTCCCTCTATGCCCACTTTCTGGAGAGTTTTTATCATAAACGGGGTGTTGAATTTTGTCAAAAGCTTTTTCTGCATCTATTGAGATGATCATATAGTTTTTATTCTTCAATTTGTTAAAATGGTGTATCACATTGATTGATTTGCGTATATTGAAGAATCCTTGCATCCCTGGGATAAATCCCACTTGATCATGGTGTATGATCCTTTTAATGTGTTGTTGGATTCTGTTTGTTAGTATTTTGTTGAGGATTTTTGCATCTATGTTCATCAATGATATTGGTCTGTAATTTTCTTTTTTTGTAGTATCTTTGTCTGGTTTTGGTATCAGGGTGATGATGGCCTCATAGAATGAGTTTGGGAGTGTTCAATCCTCCGCAATTTTTTGGAAGAGTTTGAGAAGGATGGGTGTTAGCTCTTCTCTAAATGTTTGATAGAATTCACCTGTGAAGCCATCCGGTCCTGGACTTTTGTTTGTTGGAAGATTTTTAATCGCAGTTTCAATTTCATTACTTGTGATTGGTCTGTTCATATTTTCTATTTCTTCCTGGTTCAGTCTTGGAAGTTTATACCTGTCTAAGAATTTGTCCACTTCTTCCAGGTTGTCCATTTTATTGGCATAGAGTTGCTTGTAGTAGTCTCTTAGGATGCTTTGTATTTCTGCAGTGTCTGTTGTAACTTCTCCTTTTTCCTTTCTAATTTTATTGATTTGAGTCCTCTCCCTCTTTTTCTTGACGAGTCTGGCTAATGATTTATCAATTTTGTTTATCTTCTCAAAGAACCAGCTTTTAGTTTTATTGATCTTTGCTATTTTTTTCTTTGTTTCTATTGCATTTATTTCTGCTCTGATCTTTATGATTTCTTTCCTTCTGCTAACTTTCGGTTTTGTTTGTTCTTTCTCTAGTTCCTTTAGGTGTAAAGTTAGATTGTTTATTTGAGATTTTTCTTGTTTCTTGAGGTAGGCTTGTATAGCTATAAACTTCCCTCTTAGAACTGCTTTTGCTGCATCCCATAGGTTTTGGATCGTCGTGTTTTCATTGTCATTTGTCTCTAGGTATTTTTTGATTTCCTCTTTGATTTCTTCAGTGATCTCTTGATTATTTAGTAATGTAGTGTTTAGCCTCCATGTGTTTGTGTTTTTTACGTTTTTTCCCCTTAATTCATTTCTAATCTCATAGCGTTTTCATCAGAAAAGATGCTTGATATGATTTCAATTTTCTTAAATTTACTGAGGCTTGATTTGTGACCCAGGATGTGATCTATCCTGGAGAATGTTCCATGCGCACTTGAGAAGAAAGTGTAATCTGCTGTTTTTGGATGGAATGTCCTATAAATATCAATTAAATCTAACTGGTCTATTGTGTCATTTAAAGCTTCTGTTTCCTTATTTATTTTCATTTTGGATGATGTGTCCATTGGTGTAAGTGAGGTTTTAAAGGCCCCCACTATTACTATGTTACTGTCGATTTCCTCTTTTAGAGCTGTTAGCAGTTGCCTTATGTATTGAGGTGCTCCTATGTTGGGTGCATATATATTTATAATTATTATATCTTCTTCTTGGATTGATCCCTTGGTCATTATGTAGTGTCCTTCCTTGTCTCTTGTAACATTCTTTAATTTAAAGTCTATTTTATCTGATATGAGTATTGCTGCTCTAGCTTTCTTTTGATTTCCATTTGCATGGAATATCTTTTTCCATCCCCTCACTTTCAGTCTGTATGTGTCCCTAGGTCTGAAGTGGGTCTCTTGTAGACAGCATATATATGGGTCTTGTTTTTGTATCCATTCAGCAAGCCTGTGTCTTTTGGCTGGAGCATTTAATCCATTCACGTTTAAGGTAATTATTGATATGTATGTCCCTATGACCAGTTTCTTAAGTGTTTTGGGTTCGTTTTTGTAGGTCCTTTTCCTCTCTTGTGTTTCCCACTTAGAGAAGTTCCTTTAGCATTTGTTGTACAGCTGGTTTGGTGGTGCTGAATTCTCTTAGCTTTTGCTTGTCTGTAAAGCTTTTGATTTCTGCATCGAATCTGAATGAGATCCTTGCCGGGTAGAGTAATCTTGGTTGTAGGTTCTTCCCTTTCATCACTTTAAGTATATCATGCCACTCCCTTCTGGCTTGTAGAGTTTCTGTTGAGAAATCAGCTGTTAACGTTATGGGAGTTCCCTTGTATGTTATTTGTCATTTTTCCCTTGCTGCTTTCAATAATTTTTCTTTGTCTAATTTTTGCCAATTTGATTACTATGTGTCTCGGCGTTTTTGTCCTTGGGTTTATCCTGTGTGGGACTCGCTGCACTTCCTGGTCTTGAGTGGCTATTTTCTTTCCCATGTTAGGGAAGTTTTCAACTATAATCTCTTCAAATATCTTCTCAGGTCCTTTCTCTCTCTCTTCTCCTTCTGGGACCCCTATAATGCGAATGTTGTTGTGTTTAATGTTGTCCCAGAGGTCTCTTAGGCTGTCTTCATTTCTTTTCATTGTTTTTTCTTTATTCTGTTGTGCAGCAGTGAATTCTACCATTCTGTCTTCGAGGTCACTTATCTGTTCTTCTGCCTCAGTTATTCGGCTATTGATTCCTTCTAGTGTAGTTTTCATTTCAGTTATTGTATTGTTCATCTCTGTTTGTTTGTTCTTTAATTCTTCTAAGTCTTTGTTAAACATTTCTTGCATCTTCTCAATCTTTGCCTCCATTGTTTTTCCGAGGTCCTGGATCATCTTCACTATCATTATTCTGAATTCTTTTTCTGGAAGGTTGCCTATCTCCACTTCATTTAGTTGTTTTTCTGGGGTTTTATCTTGTTCCTTCATCTGATACATAGCCCTCTGCCTTTTCATCTTGTCTATCTTTCTGTGAATGTGGTTTTTGTTCCACAGGCTGCAGGATTGTAGTTCTTTTTGCTTCTGCTGTCTGTCCTCTGGTGGATGAGACTATCTAAGAGGGTTGTGCAGGTTTCCTGATGGTAGGGACTGGTGGTGCATAGAGCTGGGGAAAATAGGGTTTTAAGATGAAAAGAAAACTTAAGTGGAATGGCCCTCCTTCAATAAGTTCTGTGGTTCCACTAAGAATTTTGATCTTTAAGAGATATGCTCTTGTCTTTTAAGTTTTGGGTACTTTCTGTCTCATCTGTTTTAGCTGTGCATTTTTTTTTTTCAGGGTGTACGCTACCAGACATGGAATAGTTTAAATCCCAAGCTGATAGACTTAAAATATAAGCTATATTTATTCTTATGGTTTAGGCCTTGCCTGTTTTCAGAAGTTTCTGATTAGTTGACAGTATTAACACTAAATTGCAGTTTACGGTATTTCTGCATTACAGCCATATGTAACATCAAGCCATTGATTGTGTATTTTTCTTTATTTTGGCTTTTACATCCTTATTTAGCTTATTCAGGTTGGTTTTGCAGTTATCTATCTCCTAGGCCAAAAGGCTTGACTAAGGAGAATCAAAGCTACTTTAGGTTTTGGTTAATAGGTGCTTGGCAGGTGGCTCTGGGATTTTTGTCCTTCTTTCTTCTTAACTTAAATCCACCACAAAAATTATGAATCACTTCAACAGAAACACTATACACCCCAAAAACCGAGAAAATTCAGGTTTGTATCTCATTGATTGTGTTGATATTTTCAGAGACATCCTGAGTTTTAAGCTGCCACAGCTCCTTCTTCGGGGGCTACACTGACATTTCACTCTTCACTTGAGTCTTCCCCACTGTACCTTGTGTCCACCGCACTCACTTGTGTGGGTTGAAAAGCTGTTGGGTTGTAGAAGTTGGCAGTCATTTTGAGAAAGGTCGTGGTGCAGCATGTGAAAATTTAGGTGCTAGGAGCTTACTGGTAGAAAAACCCTAAAGGAAGAGCTCTATTCATAAACATTCTGTCCAATTTCGGGAACCTTGTAAGTGTGTCACTTTTTCCTCCCTGAAAACACTCTTTCCCTAAATAATCATTGCAGAAAAATAAACTAAAAGCATTATCAGATAATAAATACTTAACTCTCCTTTGACAAAAAAAAGAAAAAGAAGAAAGAAAGAAAGATAGATACAAAGAAAGGAAGGAAGGAAGGAAGGAAGGAAGAAGGAAGGAAGACCCAGCCACCTGCCATGGGGATCCCCTGGTCTGGTGGAGTTAGATGCGTCAGCACAGATCATGTTTGTCTTGACTAAGCTATGTTGCCCATGATGGCCAGCTAGACTTACATTCACCCAGGGACCTCAGCATGCTGTCTTCCCTCTGCTTGAGCAAAGAGAAGTCTGCCTCTGTGCATCACACAGGCAATGCCCACCACCTGCCCGCCAGCTCCTCTGGGCCTCGGCCAGCTCTGGGATGAGGCATGTCCCTCCAGCAAGCAGCCCGAAGCCACACAAGCCTCTGCCTTTCACTTCCCCCTTCCCCCAGAGGCTCCAAAGGTTCCTGACAACTGGTACCTGTGCCAGCCACCTCCTGCACAGGTAGGGGAATAAAACAGAACCATCCTCCCGGAATTAACTTGCTACTAAGCGTAAAGGTCTATGCCAGCTCTTTTGTGCTGGTTATCTAATTTTTCTGGTCTTTTTTTTTTTTTAAGCTATGATTTATTTAGTATCCACTATGTTTGGCATTTTGATATATTATCTCTAATCATCGAAACTTTTTGAAGTAGGTGTTTATCCTGTTTTACAGATGAGAAAGTTAAACACAGATGTTAATTTTTTGTACAAATAATGTCTATTGAGCACCTGTCTGTGCAAGGTATGAGACTAGAAGCAGAGATAAAGGCAGTGGGGAGCAAGACTGCCAGTCTCTGCCCTCCTCAGTCTGGTCTGGAAGCAGATATTAAACAGAAAGGCAAGCAAATAATAATTGTGAAACGTATGGACACCGAGGGGGGAAAACCGCGGTGGGGTGGGGATGGTGGTGTGCTGAATGGGGCAATTGGGATTGACATGTATACACTGATGTGTATAAAATTGATGACTGATTAAAAAAAAAAAAATTAGACCAAGCAAAATAAATCAGATATAAAAGCATGATAATGTATAATCCCATTTATATGAAATTCTAGAAAAGGCAAGACTATAGTCACATAAAACAGAGCTGTGGTTTCCTGGGACAGAGATTGGCTGCAAAAGGCATATTTTGGCGTGATAGAAATGATTTGTTATCTCAATTATAGTGGTGCTTATATATGGCAATATTCATTTGTTAATACTCATCAAGTTGTAAATTTTAAATGCATGCATTTTATTTCATGCAAATTTTATCTACTGAAGTTGATTTTGAAAAGTTACGTAATAAAGTTGCCAGAGAAAAGAGATAAAAAAAAAAAAAAATTGTGACAAGTGCCATGAAAGAAAGTAGAGAGAATTCTAGGGACATACAGCAGGAGCACTTACTTTAGCGGGGGGCAGGCAGGAGCTAAAGGAGGAGCAGGAGTTAGCCAGGGAAGGGTGGGGCCAGATGGCTGTGAGCAGAGCCATGGCATGTGCTAAGGCCTTGAGGTGAATAGAAACTTGGCCTAATCAAGGATCTGAAAAAAGGCCAGAGGGATTGGGGCCAAGGCAGGGGAATGAGTGGAATGAGGCTAGAGAGCTGGGTAGGAGTCAGATCCTTCAGGTTTTCAAGCTCTGCAAGCATAAGGATCTCCTGGGGGAGCTGATTTCAAGGCTGGCTCTGGAGCCCACCCTCCACCGAGTCTCAGCCAGAGCACCTGCACTTTTACCTGTTTCCTCAAGTGATGCTGAGGCAGGTAGCCAGAAGCAGACACTTCAAGGAGTACAGATGTAGGTCTCATCAGCCATCTGAAGGATCTCAGACTTTTCCTAAGAGGAGGGGAAGCTGTTGAGACCAAGACCATGCAGCATGCTAGCTGGTACAGATGTGAACCAGTTCCATCTGATTCCCAAAGCAGGGGACACTGTCTCTTCCTAAAAGGAAGGTGGTGTCAGGTGGGTGCACTGAGGGCTGGAGGAAGGACCCTCCAGGTGAGGGAACAGTGTCAGCCAGAATCCCTGTGGCTCGGAGGTAGGGGGTCAGGGCAGCCACAGCCACTGGCCTGAGCAGAGCCAAGACTCAGGTCTCCTTTCCCCATCACCTTGTGAGGGCCTCACATGTTGCCGTCCTAAGTACTTTTGCATCTGAATCTCATTTTGGCTTTACAAATACTGTACCACTGTGAAGAGAAAGTGTCTACTGGGACCATTCTATTTCTTCCCCAGTGAATACACTGAGGCTCACCTAGGTGAAGCCACCGTGAAAGAATTTCAATGTACAATGGAACCTGAAGCTATAACATGGAAAATCTCACGTATGGGCCCCCAGGAAAACAAAACTTAAGGACCAAGAAACTGACTTTTCATAAATCCCTGATTAACAGAAGAGTGATAATATTGGAATTTTCTTAAATGGTACGGAGGTGATCAGGGGTTGCTTCATATTAACCTTGGGAATTTTTGCTTATAGTTTCCACAGGCATGAAGAAGAAATGACCCAGGTCAGGTTGGTCTCGCAAAATGAGCTGAATTGAGCTTCGTTTGTATGACTGGACTGGTTTTGTCTGCTCGGGGAATTTTCAAAGCTGGTCTCTGTTTGTTTTTTATTTTAGCAAATTCTAACTGAGTCCCCCACTCTCTACAGTCCCTGCGCATAAATACAGACTACCCCAAATCCTCATCAGACTTGCCTGTAGCTTGCTACAGTTTTCATGTCCTCAATTGCAATTCTTCTGCTATTCTGGAATAAACTCATCTTTTTGACAATTTTGAGCTTGCCTCATTTTACCTTTTTATTTAGGTCAACATTCCTTGGCGTCTGAAGTAAGATCCAAAGGAAACGACCTCTAAAGGACGACGACCCTCGGAATCCAGCCAGGTGCCTGCACTGAGCCCCTTGTACTCATCGCTTCCATGTGTTACCCATGACTTCCAGTTTGGTGAGTCTCCGCTCAGATTCTGAGGTCCCTCCCTTTGGTTGAGTTCTCTGACTTCATGACTTTACTTGGGCTCTATTTAAAGGCTTTGTCCCTTTTGGTGAGTACTTGTTTGTTTTCTTATTGGAAGCACGCTAGAATTTTGGTATAATTCCTTTGGAATTCTTGAGAGCAAAAATGAATGAATGAATGAATGAATAAGTAAATAAATAATCAGTGGGCACAGGTCAAGCAAATAAACACTACGAGAGCACTCCCCGCTCCTCGTTATGAGAGATTTCGATCTTGAGGCAAGACTCCCATGAGAGCTAAATTGGTTGTGGACAGGCCAGATTGACATTAGGTCGCCTGCCAACTGCAAGACAATTTCTGTGTAACAAGGGATGGGGTCATGGGTCAAACAACTGAGACAAAGGCTGTCTGCCAGGGGAAAAAAAAAAAGAGAGAGAGAGAGAGAGAATCCCATGAAAGGCACTCTGTGAAACAAAACACAACTCCCAACTCTGAAACCACCCCCTTCAGGCTATGTAGGAATTTCCTTTTGCTCTGAAGAAAACCTCTGAGATACATGATCCCGGTCATCTGAATGCTCTAAGGGTGGCCCTCCTTCAAGGACCCTGGTTGGTTTTATGTTAAAAAATTATGGTCTCTCCTCAGATGCATTTTTGACTAAATGGACCAACCTTACTAAAGATAATTTAGAACTTCAATGGCCATTATGGGGAACCTTAGATCTCCCCCAACTTGTTTTTCTATGGACTAAATTAGAAGACTGTGTCAATAGAACTAAACATATGAATGGAATAGCTATTTTACTTGGTAACTAAAGGCTTCTAAAGTATTCAGAATCCTAAAATTGCTTCTTTACAAAATACTATTTCTAAGTTAACAGAAGCAAATAAACAAGGAGATTTTAAATTTTTTTCTAGTTTTTTTTATTGAGATATAGATGATGTACAATATTATATGTTATAGGTGTATAACATAGTGATTCACAATTTTTAAAGGTTATACTCCATTTACGGTTATTATAAAACATTGGCTATATTCCCTGTGTTGTACAATATATCTTCGTAGCTTATTTATTTTATACCTAATAGTTTGTATCTCTTAATCCCCTACCCCTATCTTGCCCCTCCCTCCACCCTTCTCCCCGATGGTAGCCACTAGTTTGTTCTCTATATCTGTGAGTCTGTTTCCTTTTTGTTATATTCACTAATTTGTTGTATTTTTTGCATTCCACATATAAGAGTGATATACAGAATTTGTCTTTCTTTGACTTATTTCACTTAACCCAGATTTTTAAAAAGCATCTGAGGCCTCTTCCTCAGCAGCACCAGCCAATGTTTCCCTAATCCCATTACTCTGCCTCCTCTATATCACCTTTGCCCTCTTCTAATCTCCTTCTTTTATCTGAACTCCCTTTCTTCTCTAGTGCTGAAACTAACCAACTGAGCCTGTTAAAACATTCCCTTTTAAAATTAAGCCTCCTGGGACTTCCCTGGTGGCACAGTGGTTAAGAATCCACCTGCCAAGGCAGGGGACACGGGTTCAATCCCTGGTTCGGGAAGATCCCACATGCCACAGCTAAGCCCATGCACCACAACTACTGAAGCCTGCGTGCCTAGAGCCCGTGCTTTGCAACAAGAGAAGCCACCACAATGAGAAGCCCGTGCACCGCAACGAAGAGTAGCCCCTGCTCACCGCAACTAGAGAAAGCCCACAGGCAGCAACAATAACCAACGCAACCAAAAATAATTAAATAAATAAATTTATTTTAAAAAATAAAATAAAATTAGGCCTTATGGGATTAACAGATACATACTACTATACATAAAATAGATAAGCAACAAAGATTTACTGTATAACACAGGTGACAATATTCAATATCTCATAAAAACCTATAATGGAAAATAATCTGGAAAAAAAATATAGTACTGAATTACTTTTCTGTACACCTGAAACTAGTACAATATTGTAAATCAACTATACTTCAATTGAAAATAAATAAATAAAATTAGGCCTCCTGAGGATTTCTTAAGTACCATGGACCAAAGCTGAATTTAGAGCTATAATAGAAGATTTTTCCCAAGGTAACTGAAGATCCTCAGATTCGCTGAAGAATTCAGTATTGCAATTCAAATTTATCAACCTGGCTTCTCTGATCTTTATCAGTCAGTCCACATGCTTGCTGGAGAAGGTCAAGCCCAGCATTGGATGAAAACTGCTAATTGGGAAAGCCCCAAACAATCTTTAGAATTCCAATTAAGTCAACCACCAGCTTTTTTATATGACCAAGCTCGTATGTTATATGACCAAGCTCGTACCATACTCAAAGGTTGCATCTCGCCATTCCAAGGGCTTTCTCTAAACTACTAAACTAGAACAAATTTCAGGCGTGCACCCAAAAGCCTGCCAAATATGTTCATGATTACTACAGCAGACTCCAAATTGTCTTTAAACAAAATTCTGGACTTCCTATAGACATTGAATCCACCAGGGTGGCCTTTAATTTAATGCTTACAAACCATTTAAACAGAAACCATTTAAACCTTTTAAAGAACTATACCTTAGACAAAAATTAACAAAAACACCTGAATGGCATAATTGATGAGTAATGCTTTCAGTGAAAAATCTTGATCAAAAAGGGGAAATGTGAAAGAATTTCCATCTAAAATGGAACCTGAGGAAATAAAATGGAAAATTTCTTGCCTGTGCCCTCAGGAAAACAAAATTTAAGGACTGAGAGACTGACTTTTTTGTAAGTGCCTGATTTACAGAAAACTGATAATATTGGAGTTTTCTTAAATGATGGAGAGTTGGTCAGGGGTTGCTTCATATCAACCTTGGGAAATTTTGCTTATGGTTTCCAGAGGTATGAAGAAGAAATGACCCAAGTCAGGTTGGTCTCGCAAAAGAAGCTGACTTGAGCTTTGTTTGTATGACTGAACTGGTTTTGTCTACTCAGGAATTTTCAGAGCTGGTCTCCATTTGTTTTTTATTTTAACATACTCAAACTGAATTCTCCCTTCTGTACGTTCCTGCCCATGTGTGTCCTGAATTGGAATTCCTCTGCTATTCCTGAATAAACTCATCTTTTTTGACAATTTTTATCTTACCTCATTTTACCTTTTTATTTAGATTGACACCATTTACTTGATGGCCTATGTTAAGTCAGTGAGTAGAAATATGTGCTAGGGCCTGAGGAAGGAAGAGGACTGGATTTGCCACTGGGCAGCCAGAGTGGTCCTTGCATGTTCCAGAGGTTATGAGACAGCAGCGACCCCTGCTGTCATCAACCCCTTGGAGGCAGGAGGCTGGAAAAAATGAGCTCTGGATTTTGATCACAGGAGCTCTCTGTGTGGGCGCTGCTTTGGTTCAGGGAGGTCATGGAGATACCGAAACCTGGACAGTCTCACCATTGTGTGACTTTGGGCGGCTGCTACCACTTTGCGTCTCAGGTTCCTGTTTGTGAAATGAGGTTGGACTAGTCACTTGCTATAGCCATTTTCAGGTCAAACACTGTGGGACTCTGAGTCGGGTTGGGTGGGTCCCTGATTCCAGAGGGTGCTGGCACCATGGATGTTTGGGGCTGAGACAGCAGTGATCCCAGTGCCAAGAGGAACAAGGAAGTAAGGGAATGTTTCAAATTCAGTTTCAATCTGGGCTGCTGTGAGAACTGGGTGGGGAATGGGGTGCAGGGTGGGGCTATCACAAGCAGAGAGGAGGTGACTGTGGGCTCAGACCCCAGGGCCAGGCAGAGGAAATGGAATCAGCAGCATGATATCCTGGCAGAGGTGGGGGCAAAGGTGGGGCTCCCCTAGGGAGGGACCCTGCTGGTCTCCACAGGCCCACAAGAAGCTCTCTCTCCTCTTACAACCAGGTTGGATCAGAGGAGTAGGACCAGGGCAGTGGCTGATGAAAGGGAAGATGGGGCATGGGAGGCTTTGACTTCTCAGTCCTCAGAGTTTTTTGCCATCACTCAGCACCCCAGTCAGGCCCTCAGCTGCCCCTTCTCCCCATGTGAGAGTTCAGAGCAGGTGCCTTCCCCAGGGATGGTCTCCACACTCTGTCCACTCTGTCTACTGCAGAACTCCAGGTGGCTGTGCAGACCCACAGCCATCTCTCGGCCTTCCCAGGCTAGGACATGCATCTCCTCCTGGCTTGTTCTCCTGCATTCAACCTGAAACTGCTCTGAAGCCCCAGCCCACAGCAGCCTGGTTCCTCTGCCCTCCTGTTTCCCACACCTCTCTGCTCCCCACTGCCCTGCTGTATTGGGCACCTACCAAATCTCCTGTCCGTGTCTAATTATGCACCTCCCTGATTCATCTCTCCTCTTCTTTGTCATCCTTCCCCTTTTTCTCAATTCTCTCCTCCCTCATACACCTCAGGCCACTAGCTGCCTATTTTGCCTATTGCTAAGATGGTTGACCCATGATGACCCCTTTGATCCTCAGCAAATTTAACATTTATGAAAGATTCACATTTCCTAAAGCCCATAATTCTAGAGTTGGAAGGTGCTCCATGGGAGGTGACAAGGAGCCTACTGATCACGTTGGCCGGGCCCATCCTCTCAGCCCAGCGGCCAAGAGTGAGGTCTTGTCAGTGCCCCAGCCTCTGGGGAAATGATTCCTGCTAACCACACCCACTGGAGGACACCTGGTATATAAACCAAAATGCCAGTTAGTTAACTGAAAATATAAGATAAAACTCCCAAAGTGGCTGAATGCTTGATGCCTGTTGATTTATTCTCCCCTGTTCTAGTCTGTTCATCTTCAGTGGGGTCTGTCCCTTTGCAAGGATTAGAACACTTGCGTCTGATGACAGGGCATTTCCTTCACAACTTGTGGGTATCTGAACACTCAAATTAAGTAGCTTGGTGAGCCTAGAATCAGAATTAGGGGAGAGGGGAGTATAAGGCTGCATTTCCCAAAGCAGAACATTCTCACATGAATAACTTTCCCAAAAAAAGGACTTGTAAAGCCAGTTGCATTTGGAGAAGGCTGCATACTTCAACCCCCTCCTGGAAATTCACAGTGTGTGTTGGCCTATTCAAGGCTGTGAAATGAACAAGTTTACAAGAAATTTTCCAAATTTATTTGACGGTGAAACTGTTTTCCCCCACACTCCCTGATACTATCAGACGGCTAATGCTGGGCTACTGTGGGTTATGGTTTCTGGGAAGTGGAGAGCCGTGTTCCTGTCCCAGGGCCTCTCCCCTCCCATCAGGCTGCCCCACCTGGTTCAGCTTCTTGGGCCCCCTTTCTTGTTTTCCTTTTTGACCAGTTTCTGCTGGCAAATTCTTCTTTATCCGTGTTATTTGCATTATCAAGGCTCTGACAACCCTTCTATACCCTGATGATAGCTTGGGAAGCCTTTTCGTGTTTAAGACGACTTCTATACCAGCAACAGGGGATGAAAGTGCTGTTTAGGAGAACCAGGAAGGAATTCAAGAAAAAAACCATAAACTGCAGGTGCACTGAGCCAATAAGGGAGCAGATGTCCGTGAGGGATTTAGAAACACAGGCACGGACCTGGGCTGAGTTTGGGGATGAGGTCTGGGGAGATCAGAATTGCTCTGACTTACACAGTGAATAGAATCTGGAGTGTCAGGGGTGATCTTAGAGGGAGAGGCGAGGAGAAACCTTGGAAAAGGAGAGGAAGCCAGATTTAACAAATAAAAACATAGAATATCCAGTAAAATTTGAATTTCGTATGAACAACAGATAATTATTTTATATATTCCATGCAGTATTTGGGACATACTTATACTAAAGATCATTTGTTGTTCATGTGAAATTCAAATTTAACTGAGCGTCCTGTATTTTATCTGACAGCTCTGTGCAGCAAGAAGAGGAGGCCTGGGTGGCTGGGAGTCGGGGGGGCTGGGGGCAGGCCTAAGGCAGGTGACAGGAAGACTGCCTGCCCCTCTGTGACAGGCAGCCTGTTTGCTGTGCCATGCGGCCAGTGACCTGGAGACCACAGTCAGTGTTCTGCTACAGGGGGGTGCCTCATGGGGCTGGGGCACAGGGCCAGGATCCAGGAGAGGAAGGCTTTGTCTCACATTTGGGTTGGCACAGGGACAGAGAGAAAAGCAGAACTGCCCTTGTGCAGGGTAGAGCCCAAAAAGTCACCAGGCAGGAAACTGGAGCAGGGGTCAGGGTGTGGGGGGCTGACACAAGAGCATCCCCTCCAATCCCCCACCACCAAAGGGTTCTCAGTGTCTGGGAGGAGAATTGAACTTGATAAGGGAGGTGGGATGGGACTTGAACCCACCATCTCTAGACTTCAAGGAAAGGATGACTGCAGTTGACATTTGGGTCTTATATGTTTGTATATGTACACATGTGTATGTGTCTGTGTGTATGATCTTACCTATTACATGTTAGTTTTGTTAGTCTCTCAGAATCCTAGAGACACCTTATTGTTATCCTTAAAAAGGACTTCAAAGACCAATTATTTCAGTACCCTCATGGTAGACATGAAGAAACTGAGGCCCAGAGGAGTGAACCGGTTTGTCCAGAGTCACACAGCTGAGCCATAACTAGCAGCCCCTGTGGTAAACACAGCTCTTTCTGCTATTCTAAGTTCTCTCTCCACATTCAAAAGAGTTAACATTGCTGTGCCTTGGTTTCCTCATCTATAAAATGGAGACAATAATAGTTTATCATAGGACTGTTGTGAGGATTAACTAAAATGATACATGATTAGAAGTGTCCACCACTGTTACCTGTTTTTATTGTCATCTGTTGACACCTATGTTGTTTCAGTCCTCTGAAAAGCTGTTGCCATGACAGGATTAGACATGCAAAAGATTAACTGGAGGAAAAGCCTCTGAAAGAAGGAGAGTATATTTGTTATCTATTACTGCAGATCAGATTACTCCAAAACTTAGTGACTTAAAACAACAAACATGTATTATTTCACAGTTTCTGAGTGTCAGGAATCTGGAGAGACTTAGCTAGGTGCTTCTGGCTCAGGGCCTCTTGGAAGGTTGCAGTTGAGCTGTCAGCCAGGGCAACGGTCAGCTAAAGGCTTCCAAGCTCGCTCAGATGACTGTTGGCTGGAGGTCTCAGCTCCTTACTGTGTGGGCTAGAGCTGCTCAACAACATGGCAGCTGGCTTCTCCCAGAGCAAGTTATCTGAGAGAGAGAGAGGGAGAGAGCAACCAAGACAGAAACCACAGTGCCTTTTATAGCCTTATCTCAGAAATGACATACTATCACTTGTGCTATATTCTACTGGTCACACAGTCCGAACCTGGTACAATGTGGGAGGGGACTGCATAGGAACACGAATACTGGGAGGTGGGGATCATTGAGCACCATCTTGGAGACTGGCTACCACAGGGAGGGAACCAGAGAGGGTGAGAGCAGCCTTTGGACCACGATTCAGGGAAAGAGGAAAGGAAAAAGGACTGGGTAGGAAGAGTCCTAGGTCACAGCCCAGTTCTAAGATGGTTCTCATCAGGCCAATAGGGTGTCCTCCAGCCAGAGTCATGCATTGGAGAAGCTCCACGGTTTGCTGGAATGGGCCTGCATTATACTCTCACTGTGCTCAGGCATTGGTTGGGAGCAGCCTAGGGTGGGGGGTAGGGGGAAGGAATGGCCTCTGGGCAAAGGTGGCAGTAGACACAGAGGAGCAGCAACTGGGTTGTCAGTCAGTTATGCTCCTTGCAGCAGGAGACCTGAGCAGTGCATTTTCATGGCTGTCACAAAACCCTGCCCCACAGTACATAAATGTAATCAAAGAAGCTGTTCTTCAAAAGATATTATGTGTGGTGGGCCCAGGGAGATGTGAGGCCAAGCAAGTGATTTTCTTTTCAGTGGACAAATATTTTCTAAGTTTCAGCTCTGCCTAGGCCTGGAAAGACACAGTCTCTGTCCTCCTGGCATTCCCAGCTGAGCCAGCCTGACAGGTAAGCACATATCTGGGAAGGCTTCCCGTAGGAGGTGACACCTTAGCTGAATCTTTCAAGACTGTAGGGATTAGCCAGGCAAAGAAAGGAGAGGGCTCTCTGGCAGAGACAGAAAAAGGTGAGGCTTGTGCAGCCCTGACAACCAGGACAGTCTGCAAATCCCTTCACCAGGGACACACACCTGTCACATCCTAGGGGAGTGTAAGGTCTCAGACCACGCTGGATAGTGCTATGGACCACAGCACAGCCAGTGGGACAATGTGACACAGATGCTCACAGACAGTGAAGCAGGGCCAAGAGTGAGGTCTGAGGGGCGGGTTGAGGCCGGCAGGAAAACAAGACTCAAGGGCAGAAGCTGGGAAGATGCAGAACAGACTGAGGAGTTCAGTGGAGGTGGGTCAAGGCAGGTTGCAAATGATGGGAAGTCTCGGGGGCCCAATGACTTATTGTGCCAGAGGCAAGGGACACACGTGAGCACCAGCCTGCAGAGGCACACAGGGCCAGGCAGCCACCAAGCAAGAGAAGTGGAGGGGATGTGAGAGGTGGCCAGGGTGGGGCTGAGGCTGGGGAGTGGCTGAGGCTGGCAGGAGCGCTCAACAATCTCCCACTGGGAGGAACCAAAGATGGGAGAAGGCGCGCATAAAAAGTGTTGACTCGTCCTGGGTTCCCAGAGTGACAACCAGCAATTAAAGAAGGCTTGAGAGTAGAAAGGAGGGAAGGGGGAAAGATGGTTCCGAGGATGTACCAGAGGAGGAAGGCCATGGAGATGGCATAGTCTGTGAAATGGGGCAGAAGAGGCGGAAGGGGGTGGAAACGAGAGAGAAAGGACACAGAGGAAGACACCGAATAAGAGCAGGTGGGAATGAGTATTGGAAATAGGCTGGTTGTCATGGAGCTTCTGTGCCCAAGTTCTTTTACCTTGGAGTCACATCACATCCAGGAGGGAGATTCCCCTCTCCCCACCCCCTCCTGACTTGGATCTGGGAAGGGGCGATTGGAGGGTGGGAAGCATGGGGAGCAACTACAGGGTTTGGGGGATGTAGGCAGAGAAGGCATGCCTCCTCGAGGGCCCTGAGGAGCGCATGAGAAAGCCTCCCTCAGTTAGGGGTCTGCTCTGTACCCTCTGGGAACACTTTACCTTCCCTCATAACAGTCCCCAAGAAGGGGGTTACCATCCTATGTCAGCCCAGAGGAGACTGAGGCTCAGAGAGGTCCAAATGGGTGCATTCCCAAATGTAGCCCTCAGACCTATGCTGGTCACCGTGAGATAACTACAGAAACTGAGAGGAGGTGTTTGGGAACTTCTACAGCACTGTGACAGAGAAGTTGCTTCTCTCTTATATAATAAACATTTGGCATAAAACAGCTAGGAATAAACTTTAAAGGAATTGTGAAAAAGTCATATGGGGAAAGCTTTTAAACTGTTAACGAAGGATTTAAAAAAGAAAGTCCTGAATAAATAGGAAGACATGTCGTGTTCCCAGATGAAAAGCGTTAATAGTATAAACATGTAATTCTCCCCATATTAATCTCTGCAGTTAGAATTAAAATGCTAATGTTATTTTTTGAAACTTGAAAAAAAAATTTTTTTTAATTTATTTTATTTATTTATTTTGGCTGCATTGGGTCTTCATTGCTGCGCGCGGGCTTTCCCTAGTTGCAGCGAGCGGGGGCTACTCTTCGTTGCGGTGCGCAGGATTCTCATTGCGGTGGCCTCTCTTTGTTGCGGAGCATGGGCTCTAGGCACGTGGGCTTCAGTAGTTGTGGCATGCGGGCTCAGTAGTTGTGGCGCACGGGCTTAGTTGCTCCACGGCATGTGGGATCCTCCCGGACCAGGGCTCGAACCTGTGTCCCCTGCATTGGCAGGCGGATTCTTTTTTTTTTTTTTTTAATTTTATTTATTTATTTATGGCTGTGTTGGGTCTTCGTTTCTGTGCAAGGGCTTTCTCTAGTTGCGGCAAGCGGGGGCTACTCTTCATCGCGGTGTGCGGGCCTCTCACGATCGCGGCCTCTCTTGTTGAGGAGCACAGGCTCCAGATGCGCAGGCTCAGTAATTGTGGCTCACGGGCCTAGTTGCTCCGCGGCATGTGGGATCTTCCCAGACCAGGGCTCGAACCCGTGTCCCCTGCATTGGCAGGCAGATTCTCAACCACTGCGCCACCAGGGAAGCCCCAGGCGGATTCTTAACCACTGTGCCACCAGGGAAGTCCCAAAACTTGAAAATTTGATTCTCAAATTCACATGGAAAAATAAATTTTGAGTAACTAGCCAGACATCAAAATGTAAAACTATAGTAACTTAAAGTATAGCCTTGGTCTAAGAACTGGTAAATAGATCAATGTAAGGGAACAATATCAGAGAAAAAATTCATGGAAATTAAATGAAGATTTTTGACAATATTGAAACTCTGGTACTAAATGAAATAATATCTCTATGTATTTAATAAACATGTCTCTAGGGATGTTTATTTCACTTTATAATGTCATTGGAAAGACTTCTGTATTCATGAGGCCCATCAAGAAATATTCATTGAAAGCAAGAAATTTTTGAAAAAACAATTCCACAAAGAAAAAAAATGAGTAGTTTGCTTCACAAGATAGTGATTTGAAAACCAAGATACTCTTGGGGAAACTGATAAATTTCACAAATGTTTGGCTAAAATGTGAAGGGTTGGCAAACTACAGACCAAATCCAGCTGCTGCCTATTTTTGTAAATAAAGTTTTATTGGAACACAGCCACGTCCATTCGTTTCCATACTGTCTACAGCTGCTTTCATGCTACCATGGCAGAGTTGAGTAGCTATGGACAAAGATTGTATGGCCCTTTGCAGAAAAAGTTTGCCAGCCTCTGCTCTATGTAATTGAATTAGAATAAATTAAAAGTCAGATGAAGGGTATCTGATTGTGCTACAATTTATTTTTAATCAGAAAAAATACTCTAAGCAATCACTGTGTATTTATAATCATAAAATAGGTTCAATGATACCCAACAATTTGATAAATAAAAAATAAAATAAGCATATTATCATGTAAAATTTTGGGATTAATATTTTATGTCTTTGGTTTTTATGTTTCATTTATCTAGTAATTCTCTTTTTTTCTGATTCTTTTCCTTCCAGCTTTAGTGAGTCATAATTGACATACAGCATCATATAAGTTTAAAGTGTACAGCATGACAGCATGATGATTTGACTTACATCAGAAAATGATTGCCACAATAAGTTCAGTGAATATTCATCATTTCATATAGATACAAAAGAAAAAGAAAAAAATATTTTTTCCTTGTGATGAGAGCTCTTAGGATTTATTCTCTTAACAACTTTCATATATAACATACAGTGGCATTAATTATATTTATCATGTTTAACATTACATCCCTAGTAGTTATTTATCTTATAACTGGAAGTTTTTACCTTTTGGCTATCTTCATTCAATTCCCCCCTCCTTCACCCCCACCCCACCTCTGGTAACCATAAATCTGATCTCTTTTTCTATGAGTTTGTTTGTTCGTTTTTGAAGTATAGTTAACCTACAACACTATGTTAGTTCCTGGTTCACAACATTGTGATTCGATATTTCTATACATTTCAAAATGATCATCACAATAAGTCTAGTTACCATCTGTCACCATACAAAGATGTTATATTATTATTGATTATATTCCCTACACTGTACATTTCATCCCTGTGATTCATTTGTTTTGTAACTAGAAATTTGTACATCTTAATCTCCCTCACCTATTTCTCTCATCACTCCACCACCCTCTCCTCTGGCAGCCACCTGATTGTTTTTTGTATCTATGACTCAAGTTTCTGTTTGGTTATGCTTGTTCATTTGTTTTGTTTTTTAGATTCCACATATAAGTGGAATCATACAGTATTTGTCTTTCTCTTTCTGATTTATTTCCCTTAGTATAATACCTTCTAGGTCCATCCATGTCGCAAATGACAAGATTTCATTCTTTTTTTATGGCAGAGTAACATTCCAGTGTGTGTGTGTGTGTGCGCGTATACCACATCTTCTTTATCTATTCATCTATTGATGAGCACTTCCTTAACTTTCTGCATTTCTACAAGATGCTCCACCTCCCATCAGGAAACTTGCACAAGCCTCTTAGATAGACTCATCTACCAGAGGGCAGACAGCAGAAGCAAGAAGAACTACAATCCTGCAGCCTGTGGAACAAAAACCACATTCACAGGAAGATAGACAAGATGAAAAGGCAGAGGGCTATGTACCAGATGAAGGAACAAGATAAAACCCCAGAAAAACAACTAAATGAAGTGGAGATAGGCAACCTTCCAGAAAAAGAATTCAGAATAATGATAGTGAAGATGATCCAGGACCTCGGAAAAACAATGGAGGCAAAGATCGAGAAGATGCAAGAAATGTTTAACAAAGACTTAGAAGAATTAAAGAACAAACAAACAGAGATGAACAATACAATAACTGAAATGAAAACTACACTAGACGGAATCAATAGCAGAATAACTGAAGCAGAAGAACGGATAAGTGACCTGGAAGACAGAATGGTGGAATTCACTGCTGCACAACAGAATAAAGAGAAAAGAAATGAAGACAGCCTAAGAGACTTCTGGGACAACATTAAACGCAACAACATTCGCATTATAGGGGTCCCAGAAGGAGAAGAGAGAGAGAAAGGACCTGAGATAATATTTGAAGGGATTATAGTCGAAAACTTCCCCAACATGGGAAAGGTAATAGCCACCCAAATCCAGGAAGCACAGAGAGTCCCATACAGGATAAACCCAAGGAGAAACACACTGAAACACATAGTACTCATATTGGAAAAAATCAAAGACAAAGAAAAATTATTGAAAGCAGCAAGGGAAAAATGACAACATACAAGGGAACTCCCATAAGGTTAACAGCTGATTTCTCAGCAGAAACTCTACAAGCCAGAAGGGAGTGGCATGATATACTTAAAGTGATGAAAGGGAAGAACCTACAACCAAGATTACTCTACCCGGCAAGAATCTCATACAGATTCGATGGAGAAATCAAAAGGTTTACAGACAAGCAAAAGCTAAGAGAATTCAGCACCACCAAACCAGCTCTACAACAAATGCTAAAGGAACTTCTCTAAGTGGGAAACACAAGAGAAGAAAAGGACCTACAAAAATGAACCCAAAACAATTAAGAAAGTGGTCATAGGGACATACATATCGATAATTACCTTAAACGTGAATGGATTAAATGCTCCAACCAAAAGACACAGGCTTGCTGAATGGATACAAAAACAAGACCCATATATATGCTGTCTACAAGCGACCCACTTCAGACCTAGGGACACATACAGACTGAAAGTGAGGGGATGGGAAAAGATATTCCATGCAAATGGAAATCAAAAGAAAGCTAGAGCAGCAATACTCATATCAGATAAAATAGACTTTAAATTAAAGAATGTTACAAGAGACAAGGAAGGACACTACATAATGACCAAGGGATCAATCCAAGAAGAAGATATAACAATTATAAATATATATGCACCCAAAATAGGAGCACCTCAATACATAAGACAAGTGCTAACAGCTATAAAAGAGGAAATCAACAGTAACACAATCACAGTGGGGGACTTTAACACCTCACTTACACCAATGGACAGATTATCCAAAATGAAAATAAATAAGGAAACAGAAGCTTTGAAAGACACAATAGACCAGATAGATTTAATTGATATTTATAGGAGATTCCATCCAAAAACAGCAGATTACACTTTCTTCGGAAGTGCGCACAGAACATTCTCCAGGATAGATCACATCTTGGGTCACAAATCAAACCTCAGTAAATTTAAGAAAATTGAAATCACATCAAGCCTCTTTTCTGACCACAACGCTATGAGATTAGAAATGAATTACAGGGGAAAAAACGTAAAAAACACAAATGCATGGAGGCTAAACAATACGTTACTAAATAACCAAGAGATCACTGAAGAAAGCAAAGAAGAAATCAAAAAATACCTAGAGACAAATGACAATGAAAACATGACGATCCAAAACCTATGGGATGCAGCAAAAGCAGTTCTAAGAGGGAAGTTTATAGCTATACAAGCCTACCTCAAGAAACAAGAACAATCTCAAATAAACAATCTAACCTTACACCTAAAGAAACTAGAGAAAGAAGAACAAACAAAACCCGAAGTTAGCAGAAGGAAAGAAATCATAAATATCAGAGCAGAAATAAATGCAATAGAAACAAAGAAAACAATAGCAAAGATCAATAAAACTAAAAGCAGGTTCTTTGAGAAGATAAACAAAATTGATAAACCACTAGCGAGACTCATCAAGAGAAAGAGGGAGAGGACTCAAATCAATAAAATTAGAAATGAAAAAGGAAAAGTTACAACAGACACTGCAGAAATACAAAGCATCCTAAGAGACTACTACAAGCAACTCTATGCCAATAAAATGGAGAACCTGCAAGAAATGGACAAATTCTTAGAAAGGTATAACCTTCCAAGACTGAACCAGGAAGAAATAGAAAATATGAACAGACCAATCACAAGTAATGAAATTGAAACTGTGATTAAAAAGCTTCCAACAAACAAAAGTCCAGCACCAGATGGCTTCACAAGTGAATTCTATCAAACATTTAGAGAAGAGCTAACACCCATCCTTCTCAAACTCTTCCAAAAAATTGCAGAGGAAGGAACACTCTCAAACTCATTCTATGAGGCCACCATCACCCTGATACCAAAACCAGACAAAGATACTACAAAAAAAGAAAACTACAGACCAATATCACTGATGAATATAGATGCAAAAATCCTCAACAAAACACTAGCAAACAGAATCCAACAACACATTAAAAGGACCATACACCATGATCAAGTGGGATTTATCCCAGGGATGCAAGGATTCTTCAATATATGCAAATCAATCAATGTGATACACCATATTAACAAATTGAAGAATAAAAATCATATGATCATCTCAATAGATGCATAAAAAGCTTTTGACAAAATTCAACACCTGTTTATGATAAAAACTCTCCAGAAAGTGGGCATAGAGGGAACCTACCTCAACATAATAAAGGCCATATACGACAAACCCACAGCAAACATCATTCTCAATGGTGAAAAACTGAAAGCATTTCCTCTAAGACCAGGAACAAGACAAGGATGTCCACTCTCACCACTATTATTCAACATAGTTTTGGAAGTCCTAGCCACGGCAATCAGAGAAGAAAAAGAAATAAAAGGAATACAAATTGGAAAAGAAGAAGTAAAACTGTCACTGTTTGCAGATGACATGATACTATACATAGAGAATCCTAAAGATGTCACCAGAAAACTACTAGAGCTAATGAATGAATTTGGTAAAGTTGCAGGATACAAAATTAATGCACAGAAATCTCTTGCATTCCTATACACTAATGATGAAAAATCTGAAAGAGAAATTAAGGAAACACTCCCATTTACCATTGCAACAAAAAGAATAAAATACCTAGGAATAAACCTACCTAGGGAGACAAAACACCTGTATGCAGAAAACTATAAGACACTGATGAAAGAAATTAAAGATGATACCAACAGATGGAGAGATATACCATGTTCTTGGATAGGAAGAATCAATATTGTGAAAATGACTATACTACCCAAAGCAATCTACAGATTCAGTGCAATCCCTACCAAATTACCAATGGCATTTTTTACAGAACTAGAACAAAAAATCTTAAAATTTGTATGGAGACACAAAAGACCCCGAATAGCCAAAGCAGTCTTGAGGGAAAAACACAGAGCTGGAGGAATCAGACTCCCTGACTTCAGACTATACTACAAAGCTACAGTAATCAAGACAATATGGTACTGGCACAAAAACAGAAACATACATCAATGGAACAAGATAGAAAGCCCAGAGGTAAACCCATGCACCTATGGTCAACTAATCTATGACAAAGGAGGCAAGGATATATAATGGAGAAAAGACAGTCTCTTCAATAAGTGGTGCTGGGAAAACTGGACAGCTACATGTAAAAGAATGAAATTAGAACACTCCCTAACACCATACACAAAAATAAACTCAAAATGGGTTCGAGACCTAAATGTAAGACCGGACACTATAAAACTCTTAGAGGAAAACATAGGAAGAACACCCTTTGATATAAATCACAGCAAGATCTTTTTTGATCCACCTCCTAGAGTAATGGAAATAAAAACAAATGGGACCTAATGAAACTTCAAAGCTTTTGCACAGCAAAGGAAACCATAAACAAGACGAAAAGACAACCCTCACAATGGGAGAAAATATTTGCTAACTAAGCAACTGACAAAGGATTAATCTCCAAAATATCTAAACAGCTCATGCAGCTCAATATTAAAAAAACAAACAACCCCGGGCTTCCCTGGTGGCGCAGTGGTTGAGAATCTGCCTGCCAATGCAGGGGACACGGGTTCAAGCCCTGGTCTGAGAAGATCCCACATGCCGTGGAGCAACTAGGCCCGTGAGCCACAACTACTGAGCCTGCGTGTCTGGAGCCTGTGCTCCACAACAAGAGAGGCCACGATAGTGAGAGGCCCGCGCACCGCGATGAAGAGTGGCCCCCACTTGCCGCAACTGGAGAAAGCCCTCGCACAGAAACGAAGACCCAACACAGCCAAAAATAAATAAATAAATAAATAATAATTAAAAAAACAAAAAAAAGAAAAAAAACTCACATTATTAAAAACAAACAAACAAACAACCCAATCCAAAAATGGGCAGAAGACCTAAATAGACATTTCTCCAAAGAAGACATACAGATGGCCAAGAAGCACATGAAAAGCTGCTCAACATCACTAATTATTAGAGAAATGCAAATCAAAACTACAATGAGGTATCACCTCACACCAGTTAGAATGAGCTTCATCAGAAAATCTACAAACAACAAATGCTGGAAAGGGTGTGGAGAAAAGAGGACCCTCTTGCACTGTTGGTGGGAACGTAAGCTGATACAGCCACTATGGAGAACAGTATGGTGGTTCCTTAAAAATCTAAAAATGGAATTACCATATGATCCAGCAATCCCACTACTGGGCATATACCCAGAGAAAAGCATAATTCAAAAAGACACATGCACCCCAATGTTCATTGCAGCGCTATTTACAATAGCCAGGTCATGGAAGCAACCTAAATGCCCTTCGACAGACGAATGGACAAAGAAGATGTGGTACATATATACAATTGAATATTACTCAGCCATAAAAAAGAACGAAATTGGGTCATTTGTGGAGACGTGGATGGATCTAGAGAGTGTCATACAGAGTGAAGTAAGTCAGAAAGAGAAAAACAAATATTGTATATTAACGCATATATGTGGAACCTAGAAAAATGGTACAGATGAACCGGTTTGCAGGGCAGGAATTGAGACACAGATGTAGAGAACAAACGTATGGACACCAAGGGGGAAAAGCGGCCGGGGGGTGGGAGTGGTGGTGTAATGAATTGGGTGATTGGGATTGACATGTATACACTGATGTGTATAAAATTGATGACTAATAAGGACCTGCTGTATAAAAAAATAAAATTAAAAAATTAAAAAAAAAAAAAAACAAGATGCTCCAGTTCATATTTTGTATTTCTTGCCTGAATCCTAGAATTAGTCATTTCTCCAAGGAACCCAGGCTCCTTTTTATTGGAGAATGGCATTAGGAACCAAGATCCTTGATGCTAGCTGTGCCCATTGCTACCACAGCATCTCTAAGCTGACAGAACAAGAAAATATATGTATATACTAACCCACATACATACACACATATATATATATAAATATTTTGTATAAAATCACCTGTATCTATATTAAGCTAAACATGAGTTCATGCTGATGTCTCCAACAGCAATCCATTTCCATAGATAACGCTATCTTCCTCCCCTGCTTACCTGTAACCTCCCACTCTAACAGGGAGGTACCTGATTGCTGCCATCACCGTTTGCTTAATTGCTCAATACCAGTGTACATCAGAATTGTTAACCTGTACCCAAAGGAGAAACAATTTGATATACAGTTTCTTTTGCCTTTAGTCTTATATAGTCCACTCATCTGCACAGTTACTTATGTCAGCACCATTTCCTCCACCCCTATTAGTGAGATTGTTTCATACATTTGTAATACAGTTAGATTGTTTTAACACATTTTGCATTCTGTCCTGGGATTCCTGACCTCCTAAATTAATATTTTTTCATTCGCACACATTAAGGTTCACTGTTTGTGCTGTAAAGTATTACAGGCTTTTACACATGTGTCGTGTCATATATCCACCACTACAATATCATACAGAACAGTTTCACTGCCCTAAAAACCCCAGTGCTTCACCTACTCAACTCCTCCTCCTCCCCCTTCCCCTTAGCAACCACTGATCTTTTTACCAATTACGCTGTAATTTTGCCTTTTGCAGAAAGTACTGTATTGTATAAAAATATTGATCTATGATGAATTTAAAAATCTTTAAACTTAATACTTCAGCACAAATAGTTTAAAAAGCAGTGATCTTAATAATCAACCCAAGGCCACTCCACTACCACAAAGGAGAATGAGAATTTGAAGTCACATCTGTTTGGTTCTGAGTCCCGAGCTGGTTTCCATGTCTGTCTCTTGATTCTCCCCTATTCAAGCATTAAGAGGAATCCCTCATTCTGAGCTCTGAATAACCACTATGAGATGCTTTAGGAGCCAGTTAGACAAGATTATGGAGGAAAACAAAAGTGGGCAAGCCATGGTTACAAAAAAGGCCTTTATGTGGACTCAGGAAGTTGAAGGAAGAAGGAAGACAAAAACTGTGCATATGGCCCTGGGCATTACGTAAAGCCCATTTGCATTTTGGGGGTGATTCCATAGCCCCAAGTTGGGACCCTCCCTTATGCCAGGCCCTTACTGGGTGCCTAGGACACAGGACACAGAGCGACACTGTCCTTCAAGAAGTTCACAGCCTAGCAGGGTATTTGTCAATAGATACACACCTGATACATTATAAAGAGAAAACAGGAAACCATTAATTCTTTGGAGATGATAAAAATGTAAGAGTCGGGAGAAGAAATGAGTGGTAGGATTTTTACCCAGTCAACCAAAAAAAATGAAGAGTCACAAGAAAAGATCAAATATTTGCATTACGTGGTAACTGAATGACTATAAACCTCTTGCTGAGGGGAAAGAATTATAAATGGAGATGTGAAATGTAGAAAAGAAGCTCAGTCCATAAGAATCAAAGAAGTAAAAACAAAAAAACACTCTTGCGATTACAGTGAGTGTGGGAAGACTTTCAGGTGGACCTGGGGTTTAATTTGACCCCAGAGAAACCAACCAGTGAGTAACTCTGAGCATTGCCCCTGGGAAATCTGTAGTGCCATAGAATCGCCTCTGAGGTCGCACTGTGACAAAATGTATAAGTCGTGGTGGGCTGGGGCTGCCTTGGTAGCTCTTTTTGTTATATGGTGTGTGCACTAGGGCTCACGTGAAAATAAGAAATATGCATCACAAAGAAGACTAATGATTAACACGAAGGGTAGCCTGACCTTTGTCTCCATGGTCACAGACCTAAGGCGGTGAGCAGGGGCCCCCAAAATAAGATGGACCAGAAGGAGAGGGACAGCTTGAGGCTGAAGTGGCTTCTCTGTGGCTCTGTTTGTATTGATAACTCCACCTGCGGCCTCTTTTATGAGTCAAATGTCACAACTCCCTCCTGGGCATTTCCCCCGATGTGTCTCAGACACTCCAAATTCACCTCTCCCCAACTAATCATTGCATCCCAAACCTGCTCCTTTTCTTTTTTTATTGAGATAAAATTCACATAAACATAAAACTCATCATTTTAACCATTTTAAAGCGTACAATTCAGTGGTTTTAGTATATTTACCATGCTGTGCAACCATCACCACTAATTCCAAAACATTTTTATCACACCGCCCCCCAAAACAACCCTGTACCCATTAAGGAGTCACTCCCCATTACTCTCTCCCCCAACCCCTAACAACCACTCATCCCTATGGATTTGCCTATTCTCTGGACATTTCACATAAACGGAACCACACAATATGTGGTCTTCTGTATCTGACTTCTTTCACTTAGCATAAATTTTCAAGGTTCATCCATGTTGTAGCATATATCAGTACTTCATTTCTTTCTATGGCTGAATGATATTCCATTGTATAGCTATACAGCCGTTTGTTCATCCCACACTTGCTCTTATGCCCGTCTTGTATATCTACTGAGTAGCAGCCTTCATCCTGTGTTCTATACCAAAAATTGGGATGTCTTCTTTGATCTTTTTCTCCCTCATAATCCAGTCAGGCAAGGTTGAAGTCTTGTCGATTGTATCCCTCTCTAAATCTCTCCTCCCCATCCTTCTCCCATCATGGAGCCTACCCCCGGTCAGGACACCCTCACTCTCTCACTCAGATGACTCCCCCAATCCCCTGAACTGTCACCCTGCCTCCAGCTCTGTCCCTTCTGTCCTTTCTCTACATCGTGGTGGGAGGGACCCTTATTTTCAGAGCTGACCATGTCTCTGTCCTGCTTACAACCCTTCCATGCCTTCCCACTGCCCTCAGGTTAAAGTTCAAATTTCTCATCATGGCTTACAAATCCCTCCAGGACAGAAGCCCTGCCTGGCCCTCTGCCTCATCTTACATCTACACTCCAACTGCCTGAGCTCTGTCCTGAGCCAGCCAGGCTGTCCCCTGGACAAGTAGGAGCTCATCAATCAAGACTCACCTTGGTGCCCACTTTCTCTCTTGATCTCTTGCCCACCCTCCAAACTGGACTAGACCCCTCACAAGCCTCCCCATGGCAGTTAGAACACTGGGTTGCACTCATATTTACCTCTGGCTCAGGTGGTCATGTGGCTGACCCCTTCTCCTTGTTCCAATCTCCACTCAGTGTCACCTCCACAGAGAGGCCTTCCTTGATGATACCATGCCACCACCTACCCCAGTCACTAGATATCACATTTCATTCTTAGCACTTACATCTACCTGTAGTCTTTTAAATTTATTTGCTTGTTTATTATCTCTTTTCCACACTAAAATATAAGCTCCCTGAGAGCAGGAATCTTATTTACCTCTGAACCCAACCTTAGAACAGGGCCTGGCACACAGAAGGGACTCAATAATATATATTAAATGACTAATATATGTTCAGTGTGAAAATAGCTTTTTTTTTTTTTTAACCACATAATGATTTTAAGTCACAAACCTGAAGACTCTTTGCAGAAGTTAAAGGCCCTGTGTCCCTGTGATGCACACCTACCCTTGACTCCCTCCTCCTTTAGGAAATGCTTTTCACTCTCTGACCTCTGTGGCCCTGGGCCATCCTGGTTCTTCTCTCACTCTGACTAGTCCTTTGTCTACTTGCTTCCTGTTTCCTCTTCCTCTTCCTTCGCCTCCCAATTGTGAGCTTTCCTCCACACCTGAGTCTTAGTTCTCTCCAGCGTATGACGCATCCCCTCCCCTCAATGGCATCTGGGTCTCTCTGTGTGGATGGCTCACCGGTCCATACATCTGACCCTAAGTTCTCCCACTGCCTGCAACCTGCAAGGTCCCACTTGGAATTCCCTTTGTGCCTTTAACTTGTGTAATGAAAGACTCAGAGCTCCCAGCAATGAATTCCTGGGGATTTTGTAATTCCTACGAACGCATCGTGTTGAAACCTCATAATATCTTTACACAATTGTATACCGTGAGGCCATTGGAAAGAATGAGACAGCTCCATATGTACTGATCTGGAATAATTTCCACAACATGGAAAAAAAGCAAGATGTGCAACAGTGTGCAGGGTGGTGCTGTCCGGGAGAAACATAACGCAAGCCACACATATAATTTTAAATTTTCTAATAGCCACATTAAAAGTAAAAAGAAACAGATGAAATTAATTTTAACAATATAATTTATTTAACCCAATTATATCCAAAATAGTTTCATTTCAACATATCAATATGAAAAAGTGTTCATGAGATATTTAATGTTTTTTCTCATACTACCACTCATTGAAATCCAGGTGTACTTTATACTTATCGTACATCTCAATTTGGTCCAGCCAGATTTCAAGTCTAGTGGCTGTCATATTGGACCATGCAGGTGTCCTCTTTGAAGAATATGTGCATGGCAAGGACACAGCAGGAAATGACTACACAGCACATCCCAGAGAAGCATCCTTCATGTCCTGTCGTCTTTCCTCCTTGAATGTTCTATGGGACATTGGTGACTGACTGACTCACAGGATCAGTTGAAGGTCTCTCCCTGAAGTGCCCACTCTAGATCCCCTCCATGCCCCTGCTTAGACTTCTCTAAAGGACAGTTATTCTGCAAAAAGACTCCTGCCATTTTCACCCAGAGGTGAAAGAGAAGAGACCACCACAGGAGAAGCCACCGCAATGAGAAGCCCGAGCACTGCAATGAAGAGTAGACCCGGCTTGCTGCAACGAGAGAAAGCCAGCATGCAGCAACGAAGACCCAACACAGCCAAAAATTAATTAATTAATTAAAAAAAAAAAAACATTTTCACCATCTTTTGCACAGCCCCTCTAGATGAACTTGTTCAAAATCAATCAATTGATGGATCGATCAATCAATCAACAAACGTTCATTGAGTGCTTACTACATGCCAGTTGCTTGCCGGCCCTGGGACATGAGGCGAACCTGGCTCCTGCCTTCACGGAGCTCCCAATCCAGCGGGAAATCTCTTCCCATCCCTCCTCACCCACTCCCTCCGCCTGCCCCTCTTCTCACCTTCCTTCCTCTTCCTCAGATCTCTCTCCTGGCACCCATGAGCTATGACAAGGGGCCGCCCAGGTTGCAAACCACACCCCTTTGGGCTTGGTTTCCATTTCAGAGGTCAGCCTGGTCTTGTTCTTCCTGGGGAGGTTTCTGTGCGTTACTCACTTGGCTCAGAGAGCACAGGATGGCAGAGATGCTGGGGTCATGAGGACAGGAGGAAGTCAGGTGGAGCAAGGACTCAGCTCGGGGTCTCACAGCCCCTGGGCTGCTCTGGAATGACCAAGGCCAGGCTGTCCTGGAGAGAAAGCAGAGACCACAGTGGGCCTCGCTGAGGCCGGAGCTGCGTGTGGGGTCCCAGAGTGCTCTCCTCCTCAGCCAGAGGAGAGAAGTGCCGGCGGCCCGGGGGTGTTCCATCTGGCGCTGACTCTCCCCTCCCCTTCAAGTCTGTCACAAATCAACATACTTCCTGCTCGGCACCATGGCCCCGGCGCCTCTCACCTGCTCCCTGGAGCCGTGCAGGGCCCTCCTCCCTAATCACCCCCCCAGGCTCCCCAACTCCAGTTTGCCCACCGCCATGCTGCCCGTCTGCATGGCCCCCCTCGGTGGGCGCCCACTCCTGCTGAACAGCCCTCACAGCACGCTGCCCCGCCTCTGGGGGTGACCAAAGTCACACCTTCCCAGACGTTTCTCCTACTAACCCATGAACAGCAGGACAGACGACCGTGCTCACCCTACCCGCACTCTTCCTAGGAGGGGCTCTTTAGGAAGATGGAGGGGGCAAAATAGAGACGCTCTTAGCATGATACCTGCAGTGCACCAACGTGGTAAGGCCATCAACACTGACAAAAGAAAGGTTTGCTGGTTTTGTGGATGTGCTTTTCTGAGGCTGGACATGGAGGGCCATTTTCCTTCATCTTCTCCTCCTCTTTCACACTGCTGAAGTCTCCTCACCAACTCCAGGAGGAGGAAAATCTGGCAGAGCCAAGACCCTGGATTGATGGAAGGGCCTACGAAACCCAGCGGGTGTGCCTGTGTGTGTGTGTGATGGGTCCTTAGGGTCAGAGCAGAAATGCCCCCAACTCCCAGACAGTGACTGACTGTGGCAGGGATATCAACCCATTCCTGAGAGATACAGGCTCCAGGATTCCCCCGACGGCTTTGTCGAAACCTCTACAGACTGCTCCGTGGTGGGGCAGGAGGCGGTTTAGGACACCCCACTTCACGTTCTCTCCCTCTCTCCTTCACTCAGGCTCAGACTTGCACCGAGGCCTGGAGGCTCTCCCAGCGCCTCCAGCTCCTTCCTTATTTTCTCTCACACAATCACGTCCCCAAATAAAGACCTTGGGTGTTTGATCCCAATCCTTGGTGACTGCTTCTTGGAGGATCCGGGACTAATGCAGTTGGGCTGTGCATGTTTTCACACAACCTCAGGTGCAGCTGAACCCAACTCACTGAAGAAGCTGAGCGTGATTCTGCCAGCAAGGAGCGTAGGTGCAAACGGAGCGAGCACCCCTCAGCCCTCCTCCTCCACCAGGCCAGCTTGAGGAGAGCTCACTCCCATCTTGGCCCCTTCCTGACTTTGTCAGCTCCCACGTACACCTGCCAAACTTAGCTGTCCTTCGAAGCCTCACTCGGGGTCAAGTTAATTCCGGGTGAAGGGCACGGCATCCCAGCTGGATACTGGAGCACTCCCTGCTCATCTGGGACACAGGCGTGGAGGGTGGGAGGGACCCGCAGAGACCACGTCACTGGCACCTCCCCGATCTGGGCCTGCTGGTGTCCCTGGGGGTCTGTCTGTGGTGTGTGGGGTAGACGACCACTTGGCATGCCACCTGAGGAAGGGGTCCTGGGGCCATGGTTCCATCTGCCCACCCAGGCTCTGAGGGCACAGGGAAGTTCAGGTGGGGATTCCCCAGGGACGCCCAGCTGCTCTCAGCCTCAGGTTCCTACAGTTGCCTTCTTTAGTCCCTAAAGAAGGTTTATTCTTTTCTCTTGTAAACAAACCTGGCCATGCCCTGGTGACTACACAACCCTTGATAAACTAAACACCTGCAAAGCAACCCATAGAGGGAAACATGGGCTTTGGTGACAAGCAGACTTGGGTTCAATCTTGCCTGCTCCCCAATTACTAGCTGTGTGAAAGTGGACAAATTGCTTAACGTCTCTGAGCTTGATTTTCTTAGCTCAGGAGAGGGAATAATAACACTTACCTCCTAAACTTATTGGGAGGAGTGGATGAATAACATGTAAATTTCTAAGCCCAGGGTTTTCTCTAGGGGATCAGCAGTTCTCAACGAGGACAGTAATGACCCCTAGGGGACAGTTTGGGAAGTGCTGGGGTGTTTTCAGTTGTCACTGTGCCAGAGGCTACTGATGTATTGGGTTGGTCAAAAAGTGCCTTTGGTTTTTAAGTAAAAATAAAAGACACATTTTTCATTTTCAAGAACTTTATTTGACCACCTAGAGGGGTGGGATAGGGAGGGTGGGAGGGAGATGCAAGAGGGAGGAGATACGGGGATCTATGGATATGTATAGCTGATTCACTTTGTTATAAAGCAGAAACTAACACACCACTGTAAAGCAATTATACTCCAATAAAGATGTTAAAAAAAAAGATAAATTAAGTGATAAATATGTGCCCTCTGATTATCCAGAGTTAACTGGACTGTTATAAAAATGTTTCCAATCTTCTTCCACATATGAAAGTTTTAAAATGACCTATATATATTTATGTGCATATGAATTAAATTGTAGAGAAACAGAATTTGTAGAAACACTGACCAGCAATGGGTTTGGGAAACTAGTGAAAATAAATATTATTAAAAACAAACAAAAAAAACCCAAACAAACAAAAAAGAACTTTATTGAGGGCTTCCCTGGTGGCGCAGTGGTTGAGAATCTGCCTGCCAATGCAGGGGACACGGGTTCGAGCCCTGGTCTGGGAAGATCCCACATGCCGCGGAGCAACTAGGCCCGTGAGCCACAATTACTGAGCCTGCGCGTCTGGAGCCTGTGCTCCACAACAAGAGAGGCCACGATAGTGAGAGGCCCGCGCACCGCGATGAAGAGTGGCCCCCACTTGCCGCAACAAGAGAAAGCCCTCGCACAGAAACAAAGACCCAATGCGGCCATAAATAAATAAATAAATAAAAATTAAAAAAAAAAAAAAAGAACTTTATTGAAAACGTATTCACCTTTTTGTTCCACTACCTTCTGCCATTTTTCGGGCAACTTCATAATTCCATCTTCCCAAAACTTTTTATCTTTTTGAGCAAAGAAGTTCCAGGTGCCTTTTACAGTCTTCCAGGGAGTTGAAATTTTTTCCATTAAGAGAATTTTGTAAAGACCGAAATAAATGGAAATCCAAAGGCGCAATGTCTGGTGAATACGGCGGATGAATCAGGACTTCCCAGCCAAGCTGTAACAGTTTTTGCCTGGTCATCAAAAAAACATGCGGTCTTGCCTTATCCTGATGGAAGATTATGCGTTTTCTGTTGACTAATTCCAGATGCTTTTGTCGAGTGCTACTTTGAGTTGGTCTAATTGGGAGCAGTACTTGTTGGAATTAATCGTTTGGTTTTGCGGAAGGAGCTCATAATAGAGGATTCCCTTCCAATCCCACCATATACACAACATCACCTTCTTTGGATGAAGACCAGCCTTTGGTGTGGTTGGTGGTGGTTCATTTCCCTTGCCTCACCATCTCTTCCCTTCCACGTTATTGTACAGTATCCACTTTCCATCGCCACTCACAATTTGTTTTAAAAACGGAACGTTTTCATAACGTTTAAGTAGAGAATCGCATTGGGAAATATGGTCAAGAAGGTTTTTTTCGCTTAACTTATGTGGAACCCAAACATCAAAGCGATGAACGTAACCAAGCTGGTTCAAGTGATTTTCAATGCTTGATTTGGATATTTTGAGTATGTCGGCTATCTCCCACGTGGTATAACGTTGACTGTTCTCAATTAATGTCTCAATTTGATCGTTATCAACTTCACCTGGTCTACCCAACTGTGGAGCGTCGTCCAGTGAGAAATCTCCAGCACGAAACTTCACAAACCACTTTTGACACGTTCGATCAGTCACAGCACCTTCTCCATACATTGCGCAAATCTTTTTTTGCGTTTCAGTTGCATTTTCACCTTTCTTGAAATAATAAAGCATAATATGCCGAAATTGTTGCTTTTTTTCTTCCATTTCAATATTAAAATGGCTACACAAAAATTCACCAATTTTGATAACTCTTTTTTAAAATGCACGCTGATATGACAGCTGTCACATACAATCTAACAAAATTGTTTCGAATGAAGTTAAAGACAACTAAGTGCTACTAGAGCCATCTTACGGAAAAAACTGAACGAAACTTTTGGCCAACCCAAATAAAAGGCCAGGGATCTTCTGCTTTACATGGAGCAGTTATGCACAGTGAGGAAATGTCCTCTGTTCTACATGTGGCAAAGGAGGGTTTTTTGCACGATATTAAGAGACACTGAATTTTCCAGGAATGCAACTACTGGATGAATTGAGGGAATTTCATGTGTTTTGTTTGGCACTTTACCAAGACTTGTTCACTGATTTAGAAAATCTCACCACTGACAGCACTGCTACTTGTGGTCTCTGAGCGGCCATGAGATACTTGTGTGTCAGTGCACGTTCGTAATCACACCTGACCTTGTGATGTCTCAGTGATGTGTTCTAACTCAGTGCACACTCATCCCCTGGGGACCGTGCTCAGGTGCAGATTGGGATTCCAGCAGGTCTGAGGTGGGGAACTGAGACTTGCGTTTCTCACAAGCCCCCAGGAGAGGCCAATGCTACAAGGTCCTGGTGCAGTCACACCCGAGCCATGACATGCTTCATTAAAAATTATAAATTCCACTTCTCCTTTGTATGACGGTTAGAGCATTGTCTTAGGTTGAGTTTCCCAGGAAACACCCTGAGAGGGATATTTCCACGCAGGTGGTTGCCTGAGGCGTGTTGGAAACCCCTGTGAGGGGTGGGAAAGGCAGAGGGAGCTGAGCTGTGAGGCAGTCATAGAAGGATCCCTCAGGGAGCTCGAGGTCTGGATGGCCTTTCAAAGATGTCTCACATTGACACAGGGCCCTGGGCTTCTGCTCTGACTCTGAAGGATTTGGGTCATCCTTTAATGCATTCATTCACTCATTCATGTATGCATTACATTCTCACTGAGTGCCTGAACCCACTCTGGGCCTCTTTCCCTCTGTGGCCTGCCTCCACCGTGTCTCCCAGCACCCAGACCCTCACTGACGCCTTCCTGGGAGAGATGTGCACAGACTGGGGCCAAGGAGTCTCTGGGTCAAGGAGGGGAGGGGCGGGGTGTGTCCTGAGCAGGAGGCCCCGGTGGTCCCTCCACAGACGCCTCATCCTAGCCTCCAACTAGGAGAGAGTTCCCCTCCCGGCACCCTCTTCTGCATCCCTATTCTCCAGCTTCTCCAACCTGAAAAAGGAGAAACAGCCATTTGTGCCAAGTGCTTTACACTTTTTTTTCCATCACATCCTTACAACCACCTTAAAATTTATGTTTTATTATGCCCACTTTATGGATGAAGAAACTAAGGTTCAAATAGACTAAATATTTCGCCAGGGGTGGCCAGTAGAGAACCCAGAACTCTGGGTTCCAGAGCTCATGCCCTTTGCACAGCAGCGTGCAGCCTGCCAGAAGCCCTCTGGGGACTCTCCAGGCTGGAGAAGAAGAGGCTGAGGGAAGATTCAGGAAACATTTTCTGGTCAATGTGGAGGTTTAATCGGAGGAGCTAGTGCCTGTCCTGTCCCAAGAACAAGGCTGAGCGTATGGTCAGAGGCATGACTGAGCATCCCCCAGGGGCAGGCTGACGCTACTATAATCTAGGGTCCGGGTCCATACTGGCACACCTTTGAGTGTGAAAAGGGTTGCTATTAGCAATACACAGAAGCAATGGGCATAAACAGGGATGCGCCAGAGAAACTGGGGAGGGATGGTCACCCTGTTCAGGGCAGACGGAGGGTGGTGAAAGTACTCTCTAAGGGGATTGCCCAGAGTGGCCAAAATGCACAAGCTCACCCCTCAGGTGAGCTCTGGGCAGCGAGTGATATCCCGAGCAATCGTGTGGTTTCTTCCGGTGACTGACTCTCCTTATGGCTGGGTTCCCAGGACCCAGCTTGGCAGCCATGCTGGTTGTTTATGCAGCCAGCAGCTATGGATTCCAGTGCTATCTCCTTCTGTGCCTTTGGGAAAATTACCAAACCTTTCTGAGCCTCAGTTTCCTTGTCTGTAAAATGGGACAATAAATTCCAGCTTGTGGGGTTACCGTATTATACGAGATAAGGTCTGCGAAAGTGCCGACTGCTTAGTAGGTGCTCCATAAATATAGTGTTTCCCTTTGAGGTGGGGTCGGTATGTGGGTGGGACGGGGTCGTCAGGGTGATGATGTTAATTAAGTGTCAAGGACAATGTAAGTTTTCTCCACCGGGGTAAATCCTGACTGGCCTGTGGCTTTCTTCTGCAGGAGTACCCTCAGGAGCACTAGCCTGGGAGGCAGGTGCCCGTCCTAGTCTGAGGTCCGCTATTGGAGACTCTGAGAAGTAAATGGTGGCAGGTGGATGGGGAAGAAAACCAGAACCTGAAGTTAGATCAGACCAGCAGGGAATTTTCCTTTTTTCCCCTCTGGCCTCTCCAGACCTGGACTAGGACAGCTGACCTGGAGCCGTGGTCGGAAAGAGCTCCAAAGAAGCTCTCTACTTCTGGTCAAAGGAGCAGAAAGGGGGGCTCATGGGTTAGAGTGAGTGGAGGGGATCTCCTACATTTTCTGTTGTTTTTTCATTCTCTTCCACCTCAGTTTCCTGGCAAACCTACAGCAGCACTGGCAACAGCTGGACCTAAAGCTCCAAGGGAGAGAACTCTTCTCTCTGACCAGAGAATCTGTGGCCCCCAAAGTATGGGGGGAATCACACTGCTTTTTCTTCTCTCTCTTTATTCTCCTTTTGCGTGGTCAGAGGCAGTTGCCGTCATGGGAAGTGTGGGATAGAGCAGGGAAACTAAAGCCCTGGCTTTTTTTAAAAATAAATTTATTTATTTTATTTTATTTTTGGCTGCGTTGGGTCTTCGCTACTGCACACGGGCTTTCTCTAGTTGCAGTGAGCGGGGGCTGCTCTTCGTTGTGGTGCACAGGCTTCTCATTGTGGTGGCTTCTCTTGTTGCGGACCACAGGCTCTAGGCACGTGGGCTTCAGTAGTTGCAGCATGTGGTCTCAGTAGTTGTGGCATGCAGGCTCTAGAGCACAGGCTCAGTAGTTGTGGCGCACAGGCTTAGTTGCTCCGCGGCATGTGGGATCTTCCTGGACCAGGGCTCAAACCCGTGTCCCCTGCATTGGCAGGCAGATTCTTAACCACTGCGCCACCAGGGAAGTCCCAAAGCCCTGGTTTTCAAGCCAGAGAACCTGGAAGGGAGGCCCCTGGGAACCAGAAAGTGCCAAGGAGATTGTGAGGAGGAGGAGGCTCCAGAAATCGACCCTATAAAATTGTAGAGGAACTCCTGGGCTCATGCCCACACTGCATATGCCTGGTCTTTCCCTAAACAGTACACCAAAGGAAAGAGACAGTCTGCCACCCAGGTCCCAAATTGCCCACTGGGTGATGCACACATGGGCAGATCCAAATAGCATTACAACGCACTAGCAAAGACTTGAAAATTGAACTGACATTGGAACCCCAGCTCACAAGGCAAGTAGGGACTTATAATTGTAAATCCATTGCCTGCTAAAACAAACAAACAAAACCAACATTCTCCATAGGCTTTAAGCGAGACTAGAGTCTCACAACATAATATTTAATCAAAACAAAAAATTCACTGGATGGGTACCACACTAGAATGAGCCACTGGCAGCCCAAGGGCTCCTTGGGTTTAAAAGACGAGGTGTGGAGGGTAGGGCAGGAAAGCCAGCACCAAACCAAGTGGCTTTGGCCCCAGAACACTTAATGCTGCTGCCCTGAGCCCTACATGTGGCTAAATCTGCCCAGCCCTTCCTAGACCAGCCACCCTAGCCCCCCACTCAGAAGCTGGCTATGCTTACCCTCCAGCCCACCACTGTATTTTCTAACCACCTCCTTGATGAGCCCCCTCCATGTATAAGCTGCCTACGGGGAGGGACTGGTAGTTTTTCCTCTGCACACAGCAGGAGGTACAGAAGGAGGACTCACCTCCAACTGGGGCTCCGGGGGAAGGAGCAAAAGTGAACAGCTAATTAGATCTCACAGCTGGAAGCCCTGACATGTCGACTCCCTCACAATTGCTCACTCCCATTTCAAGAGGAGGAGACTGATGTTCCTGAGAGATTAAAAGACAGGGATGAGGTTGAATGTGAGTAGCAGAGCTGAGGTTCAAACTAGGGCTTCTGCTTATAACTCTGGGCTCTTTGACAGAGAAGACAAGAGGGACAAGGGAGGGGAGCACAGATGGCAGCTGCGGGCAGAGTTAAAGCATCCGTCTTCTCCTCCCAGGGACAGAACACAGACTAATAGAGGCAAGGGATAAGGACCCTCCTCCAACCCCCTCCTTTACGGTCTGTGAAACTCAGGACCAAGGAAGGACCAGGACCTGCCTAAGGTCATACAACCAGTGGCAGAAATAGCTGTTTTTCCTGAACTTTCTATATTTCTGGAGAATTCAGTACTATCAGGCTTCTACAAGTTTCATTAAGGATTTCATTTTTACCAAAATGTGCACAGTTCGAGAAAAAAGGTTCTTATATTTAGATATCCTTAATAAATAATTTGCTAAAATAGCATGACAGGTAATTACTATTTTTTAAAGGAATACACCAGATTAAATGCAAAGCACTGAGAGGAGCTGGTTAAATAGTAATATATTTAGCACAATTAGCTTTGGCAATAAGAATTATAGAAGGAAAGTAGGAACTGCTTCGATACTCAACCAAAGGGCAATGGTTAAGAATATTTGGCACATGTACTCAATGGACTATGCTTATGAATCTATGATGAAATGAATACAGTAAAAACCAAACAAAAAGAAAAAAGACAAGACAAATACCAAGATGTTAAGCACTGGTTGTATTCAAGTGTCAGGCTACAAATGAGCTGAAGATTCTATTTTCCTATGTTCCAGAAATTCCATAATGAGAATGTTCTTTTAGTAAAGAAGGAAAATGTTTTATTCGGCCGGGGGTGGGGGGGGGGCGGGGGGTGGGAAGCCATTCTTTTATTTTAGTGGGAGGACAATAGATGGAACAATAGCTGATCTGACTTTAAGCAACCTCCACGCCTGGTAATCCATTTCTCTTTTGCTCATGACTATACCTCTAGCTCCTAGCACAGTGCCAGGTATACAGTAGGAATGCAGGAAATATTTGTTGATGAGTAAATGAATGGATGGATAGATAGATGGCATATTTGGAAATATTTAATACTTGAAATTTAAAAACATCTAGTAGAGAAACAAAGGAGTTAAAAATAAGAATTATTCCAAATGGGAACTCTGTAAATGAGACAAAGAGAAATAATTGCATATTAGCGGAAGCTGTTAGGCTTTTCACCTGTGAATTAGGCTGTGGTTAAACAGACAATGACTATCAGACATGACAGAGTCCTCACAACCCCAAGGCCTTCAGCAGCCAAACCACTCCTCCAAAACATGGGCCTGATGTTGGTTTTCTGCACCTCTACCATCCTTCTCTGACCAGCTGTCCCTCACCTCCACGGCCAATGTCAACCCCGAGGTTCTGAGGGGAAGCAAGTAAGTGAGAGGGGTGGGCAGGCCGAGAGGAGACCTGGGCGCCTTCCCTCCAGGCTGAGTCCTTCCGGAGGCCTGCCCCGCACCCAGGGATGCTCTGTGCCCCGACGGGCCTCTCTGGTTCTGGCAGGGAAGGATGGGACTGGGGGGGCAGTGACTTGCCATCATAGACAGTGTGCGCATCTTACAGAAATACAGTTAATGTATTCCAAGCACCCAACAGTAGCCACTCAGTTATAACGGGGAGGGAAACACTGGCCTGGAAAACAAGGAAAGCAACACTTGCCCGGTGCACATAAGGAGGGGCAAGATACAGGTCTGCTCTCTAGAACTTAAGACCTGGTCACGGAGACAACACCATCCCCTGAGGCCACCCGTCCAGCACTTCCTCTGAGCTCTCCCCTACCTCCCCGCACCCCTGTCCAGCCACCATTTCCTACCACACGAGTGCTTCTGTGATTCCAGATCTTTGTTTCTTCTAACTTCCGCTTTCTGTGCCTGGCAAGCGCTCATCCATCTAGGTTCACACATTTCTCCAGTTGTGCTGCCAGGGCCCCTTGTCCCTGCCTGTCCCATCAGAACTCTTGGCTCGGCGTCGTATAAGGATCTGTGTGTGGCCATCTCCCCTCATTCACTGGGAGCCCGTAAGAGCCTCGTGATGGCTCGAGAGGGCAGCTCACATAGACGGGACGCCTGCGAATGAACCGTAGGGGAGGGGCTGCGGCCACGGGCACGCGGAAGAGGCAGCCTGGGCTGGAGGGGCTGGGACGGCCGTGTGGGAGTCGGCACTTACAGGGTGGCTGCCGTCAGCAGGACTGCGAGACGTCTCCGCACAGGGGCACCGCCAGCCTGGCGGGGATGGCAAGAGACACGTGCGAGGCGTTGCTCCTCCAAGAACCAGCTGATAAAAACCCTGAAAAAAGGAACAGTCAGGACAGAAGGTGCTGGCGTGTGTGTAGGGAGAGCTGGGCCCACCTCACATGCTTGGAGACAGGAGAAAAGCAGGATTCCTAAGGCCAGTGAAACTAGATGGCGAGAGAGGAGGCTCCAGGTCATGGGGTCAAGCAAGAGGGCAGTTAGGACAACAAAAAACCAACAAACCAGTTTAAAAAATGGAAAACAGATGACCAACAAGCACATGAAAAGATGCTCAGCATCACTGATCGTTAGAAAAGTGCAAATCAAAACCACCTTGTACTCATTAGGATGGCTGCTATTTTAAAAAATAAATTAATTAATTAAATAAATTTTGTAATGTGTATTTTACCACACACACAAAAAAAAACTGGGTGGTGGGGGGGTGGAATTCCCTGGCGGTCCAGTGGTTAGGATTCCGTGCTCTCACTGTTGAGCGCCCGGGTTCAGTCCCTGGTTGGGGAACTAAGATCCCACAAGTCGCCTGGCTTGGCCAAAAAAAAAAAGAAAAAACATTGGGGAAAAAAAAGTATAACAGAAAGTCATTTTCCAATAGAAGAGAAGTTTTTAAAACTTTTTTTTTTTTTTAACCAGCTGCAATCCCATCACTAAGAAATAATCAATTTTAATATTAACTGAATATCAATTGAATATTCTTTTAAGGATGGTTTGATATGCTGTGTTGTATCCCATTCTGTGGATGAAATAAAGTATGTTCAACCAATCCCCCATTATCGGACATTTTGATGGTTTCCAATTGTTTACTGTTATACACGGTGTTGTGATTAAATTCCTTGTATATATATTTTTAAACAAATTGTTTATTCACAAAAGGGGGGGAGCGTTAGAATGGGGGATGGGTCATCAGGCCCAGCAGGTGGCCCAGCAGGGCCACCCAAGGCCCACCAGCTCTTTGGGATTAGAGCAGAGCTGCCTTACTTCAAGCCTTTACACAGTTAAGCGTGTCCGAGGATCCCCTGGGAATCTTGGTAGAATGGAGATTCCAATTCAGTAGGTCCAGGGTGGGGCCTGGGTTCTGCATTTCTAGCAGGTTCCCAGGTGATGCTGACACTGCTGGACCTACCTCATGCCACTCTTTAAGTAGCAAGGATAAGGATAAGGATACCCTTAGCATAAAAGATGAACATAGGATGCAGCCTGTGATAACAGGACTGGAGATGTTTCCCTCAGAATTTGGCCCAGTGGTTTGTAAAACCTCCACCTTGTGTCTACCTCACAAAGGCCAGCAAGAGAAGGGGATTCTGTCCACCTGATGCCAGAGCTGTAAAGGGAGAAGCCATGCATCCTGGGGGCCATCCTGGAGGTGCAGCAGAAACAAAGTCAGAAACCTCCAAAGGGACAGTTTCAGAGAAGACAACTGGACCAGTGAGAATGTTCCCCCCTGGAAAGTGCGTGTATTTTCGTTTAGCTTTTTATCATGGAACAGTTCATTCACCCCCTTAAGTAGAATAAGCCATCATATCCCATCACCAGCTTCGACAATTATCAACTCATGGCCCATTTCCTCCAACCATCTGGACTATTCTCAACAGATCACTTCATTCAGAAATGTTCTTAAACATGGCTCCAAAATATAAATCCTGTCTTTAAAAACATATAGGTTTTGTTTCTATAATTCAAAAAGATACATGCACCCCTATGTTCATAGCAGCACAATTCACAATAGCTAAGACATGGAAACAACCTAAATGTCCATCGACAAATCAATGGATAAAGAAGATGTGGTATATATATACAATGGAATACTAAAGAATACACAAAAAAGAATTTAAAAAATACAGTGGTGAAAGAGACCATAGGCAAAACATTCTCTGACATAAATCATACCAATGTTTTCTTAGGTCAGTCTCCTGCGGCAATAGAAATAAAAACAAAAACAAACAAATGGGACCTAATCAAACTTACAAGCTTTTGCACAGCAAAGGGAACCACAAACAAAACAAAAAGACAACCTACGGAATGGGAGAAAAATACTTGCAAACGATGTGACTGACAAGGGATTAATTTCCAAAATATACAAACAGCTCATATAACTCAACAACAACAACAAAACAACCCAGTTGAAAAACGGACAGAAGGGACTTCCCTGGAGGTCCAGTGGTTAAGACTTCGCCTTCCAATGCAAGGGGTGCAGGTTCGATCCCTGGTTGGGGAGGTAAGATCCCAAGTGCCTCCTGGCCAAAAAACCAAAACATAAAAACAGAAACAATATTGTAACAAATTCAATAAAAACTTTAAAAATGGGCCACATCAAAAAAATCTTTAAAAAAAAAATGGGCAGAAGACCTAAATAAACATTTCTCCAAAGAAGACATGCAGATGGCCAATAGGCACATGAAAAATGCTCAACATCGCTAATTATTAGGGTAATGCGAATCAAAACTACAATGAAGTATCACCTCACATCTGTCAGAATGGCCATCATTAAGTCTACAAATAACAAATGTTGGAGAGGGTGTGGAGAAAAGGGAACCCTCCTACACTGTTGGTGGGAATGTGAGTTGGTGCAGCCACTATGGAAAACAGTATGGAGGTTCCTCAGAAAACTAAAAATAGAATTACCATATGATCCAGCAATCCCACTCCTGGGCATATATCCGGACAAAACTATAATTCAAAAATATACACACACCCCTATGTTCATAGCAGCACTATTCGCAATAGCCAAGACATGGAAACAACCTAAACGTCCATCGACAGATGAATGAATAAAGAAGATGTGGTACATATATACTATGGAATACTACTCAGCCATAAAAAAGAACAAAATAATGCCATTTGCAGCAACATGGATGCAACTAGAGATTACCATACTAAGTGAAGTTAAATCAGAAAGAGAAAGACAAATACCATATGATATCACTTATATGTGGAATCTAAAATATGACACAAATGAACTTATCTACAAAACAGAAAGAGACTCACAGACACAGAGAAGAGACTTGTGGTTGCCGGGGGCGGGGTTGGGGGGATGGGGGAGGGATGGACTGGGAGTTTGTGGTTAGCAGATGCAAACTACATTTAGAATGAATAAACAAAAAGGTCCTACTGTATAGCACAGGGAACTCTATTCAATATCCTGGGATAAACCATAATAGAAAAGAATATAAAAAAGAATGGACATATATGTATAACTGAGTCACTTTGCTGTACAGCAGAAATTAATACATATTGTAAATCAGCTATACTTCAATTAAAAAATAAATTAAAAAAATAGAGTGTGTGTGGGGGTGGGGGTCCCAAAGGGCACTTTTGTCCTCCCAGGACTTTTCCCTTAGCCCACAACTTTGTCCCAGGTAGCCCAGAGTTTCTTTCCTAGGTTAGGGGTGGGCTCCTTCAAAGCCCCCCACTCAGTCCCTCTTCCTGGCATTAAATCCTAGCTGGCCCCTCTTTGGCTCCAGATGATGGGCGAACCTGTTCCTTTCCTCGCAGCTTCTCTGGAATGAGTCCCTTTAAGCACCCATGGGCCTGGGCCCGGAGCTTTTGGTCTTGATTATTGGGCAATGACTTTACACAATCTTATCCCTCCCCCTAGCTGACATTTAGCCCAAGAGACTGCAATGTCCCATGTTGCCAATAGGTGGTGCTGCCTAACACAAAAGCACTCTTGCCTGGAAGTTCTGACGATAGATTTCAGGGATCATGATTTAAACTAATAATTGCTTGAGAGGGTGTGCTGATATAGCATTGCTACGTAAGGGTGAGGGGACAAATTTACCCCCTACCACTGCCATCACCACACAAGAATAGCCATTTTAATACCAAAAATGTAGGAAGACAAAAATCTCAGAGTAAAGACAATCCCTGCAATTGAGCACATTTCATTTTAAGAAAAACTCAGTTGCTTGCTTCTTATTCTTAACATTTCACCTCAGGCCAGTGAAAACTTGACCCTAGGCCAGCACTGGCCTTGGACTGGCCCTCAGGACCCCTGTTCTACCCAAGGATTCCCAGGAATTTGTGGCCTCTTCATTCCCCAAGTTCAAATTTCTGTAAAACTCAATTTGCTTCAAATTAAGAACACATTTATTTTCCCATTGTGCAGCGAGACAAATATGCTAGATCTTTCCTCCACTCGTGGCCGCAGTGGAGGAGCGAGCCACTTTAAAGCAGAGCCATCTCTCCTTTTAAAAAATTTTATTGAACTATGGTTGATTTACAATGTTGTGTTTAATTTCTGCTGTACAGCAAAGTGACTCAGTTATACATGTACATATGCTTTTCCGTTATGGCTTATCACAGGATATTGAATATAGTTCCCTGTGCTATACAGTAGGACTCTGTTGTTTATCCATTCTATATATAATAGTTTGCATCTGCTAACCCCAAACCCCCATCTCTCTTAAAAACACAGGTCCGACCACATTATTCCTCTGCTGCTGCTTCTCTGCCATCTCCCTTTGTCTACAGAGTCAGAGAACTCAGCATTTCACACCAACGTCTTCATGATCCAGGCCTGCCTTACTTGCTAGGATCACACGAAAGCCACTTCCAACCCACCCCAGAAACTTAATAAAAGGATGGGTGCTAACCTTGCCAACTTCAGTTCTCAGGACAGGCCAGTTGGCATCTCCATACCGTTACATGTGCAGTTCCCCACACCTACAATGCTTTCATGCCCTCTCACCTTCCTGGCATAGGCCTATTCTTCCCTATCACATCAGACAATGTCACCTCCACTGGGGAGCTACCTCCTCTGATCCCAAGGCACCTGGTGCATAATGATCTAGAGCACTCATCACCTTGCAATGTCACGGTCCCCTGGGGCACAGAGTATGTCTGTTCAACTTGTATCCCCTCTTCAGGGCTTGACACAGAGAAGGTGCCCAATGAATCCTCACTGATTTATTGATTCTCCATGTTGGCAAACAAACCTGGGTCAGCTTTTTCAATATCTTTCCTTAAGATCTTCTCAGTAAACCCAAGAGATGCTGGCAGAAGCTGGCAGGCTGATCAGAAGTGAGAAAAACAGCAGGAAACCCTAGAGTTTAGGGAACTGTGTGTCTGGCAAGAAAAGTATTCAATACATTGGTTCTCCTGACCCCCTGAGGAACCCCCAGACGCTTTGGCATGCCCCTTCCAAAAAATATTTCTGAAGTGTATTAGCTCTGCCATTGTTTACCAAAAAATGACATTTTTCAATGGAGTCCAAAGTGCCCATGCTCTATAAATAGGAGCTGCTTTGCAGCAAAAAAACAAACTGTTTCCAAAAAAAGGGGGTAGGGGATGGGAAAAGAAGACAATTGTACACTTAGAGTTGTTCGGTGTATAATGTAAGCTATTGATTGGTGGGGACAGGCAGGAACATGAAGAAATAAAATGTATTATGATTATAGTTTATTGGGTACTTACCATGGCCCACACACTTAGCAAAATGTTTTACCTATGTGACCTCATTTAATCCTCACAACCATTCTATAAAGCAGGAATTACTCTCCCCCAGTTTACAGGCTCAGAAAGGTTAAGAAATTTTACCAAGATCCAACAGCTGAGAATGAAATCCAGGTCTAGCAGCGATGCCCAAAGGTAACAATACTTTTTCCCTTCTATGATATCATATTTGACTAATTCTTTAAAATTGCAGCTAAATATAATTTAATTCCTGCATTAGTGAATAGGATACACAGAACACATTTTGATCTGAAAGCTAAAGACCTCCCAGGCCTCAGGACCCACCACACAAGCCATCCTGGAGCCCCAGACACTAAGGAGAGTGGCTCAGACCCACCCGGAATTGCCTCTGTTTTTAATAAACCCAAGCCACCAGCTTGCTTTGTTATGATTTATCTCTTTTCCTAAAGTTCAGATGATAATATGGTAAAGCTCAAAAGGCTAAATTTCTTCTTCCAGTAAATTCCTTAGAAACAGTAGGAAACAGATTAATAACCTAATCCTTAATGGGTCAAAGCTGTCGTGGTCCGAGCGCGGGTTGGAAGAAGAATTTCCAGACACGAAGTATTTTAGAAAAGAGTGAGTTTATTGAGAACAGAGAGCAGAGGAGAGTTAGTGAGGGGCGCTGCCCATACAGCGAGCCGACTTCCTGATAGACCAGGGAGAGCCAACCCCCTTTGTGGGCTAGTAGCCAACTTTTATAGCCTCAAGACAAAATTCCTGCTGGCAGGATGGCATTAGGTGATTGGTCAGGATGCTACAAGGTTACGTACGACATGGTTATTATTTTGCCTAATATGGAGCTGGGGGGCTGCCCAGTTTAGACTAGGAGAGACCATGGCAACAGTTGCTATGGGGGTTTGGTTAATTCCAGAATTTTTGTACTGTGTCCTTGATGTAGGTTGTCCTTGATGCAGAGCTCCACATTCCCCCCTCTTTTTATTTATGGGCCAAATCTTTGGCCCCTTAACACTCCGCTCATGACTAATTCTCTGCCTAGCCCATCTGGGGCCATAGGAACCTAGGGTATTGGGGAAAGAGGCGATGACCTTTCCTAGCTTCTTCCTGCTGGACAGGGGCCTCGTGGGGCCCTGGTCCCCAATGCCCGCTCTCCATCAGGGTGTATTTACGGAGGGAGATGAGAGCCTGCAGAATGATAAGGCAGCTTGTTCCAACGTAGTTCGTGTGCCAACTGGCTGGTATCCTTGTTGTAGCACCATCTGGAATTGAATCTTTTGAACCTGTCAGGAGATGAACTTAGATAATGTGTTGATAATGCAGGGGCCAAACAACAAAACAAAGGCCATCAGGATTAATGGTCCCATCAAGGGCAATAGCCATGTCCATATCTGGATACCCATAGAGGAGAGGAGGCTGGAAAGCCAGCTGGGGCCCTGTCCTGCTCTCTCTTTTAAATCTTCCATTAATTTGATGTTTTTCTTTAGACACTGAAGGTCTTCTTCAACCTGGCCGGAGGTATGAACATAGAAGCAGCCTGTCTCATTTAGTTGGGCACAGACACCCCCTGCCTCAGCTGTTAAAACATTAAGGGCCCTCCTGTTTTGTAAAACCACCTCGGCCAGAGAGCCTAGGGCTGACTGCTCTTCCTCAGTGGCTGCTACCATAGTCTTCCAAGACTCCTGGACCACAATGGTGAGATGCAGAACGCTCCTCTCTAAGGGTTACGCCTGCAAACCAGAAGAGCACTCTAAAGACACTATGTATTATTTCGGGCCGACCAAGAATTGGGGTATCATAACCATGTGCCCCCCAATCAGTGGTTCGTTTTTGTCTCTCCAGGGCAGGTCTTAAGGCCTCCTCGAGGAAGGACCCAAGGTTGGGAATGTCTCCCGAGGAAGCTAAATCCTTTGTAGTCATAATGGTCGCCTCTGGGACCGCAGCAATAATCATGCAGGAGCCCCCAAAGTGTGGGAAGATCCAGATAGACCCCGTTACCACATAGATATGAAAATCCAGGGCCCCTCAAGGATACCCCGTTGTGGGTCCCCAGAACCAGGCCCTGACCTTTTGGGAGTTTTCCTCTAGAAATAGACTGGGGTCCCATGGCCTAGGATTATATTGGGAAGGCCAAACTCCGAGGAAGTAATCATCTACGCATAAAGGGGAGAATCCGGGCTCTGACTGATTATGAGTGTGATGGGGGGATCGGCATAACAAATTTCTAAATGTTAGTTGAATTATGTTATATTTCGGAGGAGAGTCTTGTCAGGAGGTTAAACTAAGTAAGTGTCCGGTCGTCACACCAATCCCCACATATTTAGTTCCCAGGGCCAAGCTGTTTATATGGATATGGTCTTCATTAATATATTTCTTAGTTGCATTTTTCCTTGAATTTTCCCAACACAAAGTGAAATTATCTTCACATACATCATATTCATCCTCCTCTGACCAGGGATCCCACTCCAGGCTAGTCTGATTAAAATTGAGGGTGTAGATACAAAGAGAGTCATTTAGCCAGCCCCAAATGGGTCCCCATCCATCCAGGTTGGAGACAGTCCTTTAAATTATGTCTTTTCCAGTATGCACAATCCCCTGATTGTAGGTCGTAGGGCATCTGATCTTCATCCAAAAATAGATTACTGAGATAGATTTAGAAACAAACTTAGAGTGTCCTTTAATAATTCAATTAAACTTTTTAGCAATATAACATAACAGCAAGGAACTATCTGGGAAGTGAGTCTTGGTAACACAGACCTTAATTAACAAAACTAGAATTTAATATTCAGTGAAACGTAATTTTTTTTTTTTTCCCATTGTGAGGGCATTAACCCTGCAGCCAGGGAAGGCTTTATCCCATCAAATAAGAAAATGAGATTTGTCAGGGAGCTGGAAAAAACCAAGCGGCTGTCTTGGATTTCCCATAGCCTTGACTGTTTGATTGACAGCTATTGTTTACCCATTTTAAATTCCCTGATTTAGGAGTAGACTGTTGCCATGTTTTAAGGGCATCAGGATGGCAAAAGTCTGGCAATGAGGGGTTAATTTTTGTGGAAGCAGAATGAACTTTATCTACGTGCGCCATAATCTTCATAGATCATTGTGAAATACTACTTATTTACTCAACCAAAGTAACAAAAGGATTTTAAAAGCAAATATAAATCACTTAAATGCAAGGTAATTCACACAGTCTGTTATCAAAAGCAGCATTCCAAGAAAACTTCGTTATCTTAACAGAGAGAAAGAACCAAATTCCAGTCTGGTACCAGCTTACTGTTAATAACAAAATTTACTTACCTAATTAATTTTAATTCAATCTTAGAAAGTCCTTTCTATAAATCTTGAAGAGGCAGTATTTTTGCAAAGGCAGTTCAACATCTTAAGAAAATTGTAGCATGTATAAAACTCTTTTCTCGGGGTCCACTTTCCACAAACCTTTTTTTATCACTTTCTGTATGCATCATTTTATTTTCCCATTCAAAAACAGCTACCTGTAAGTCAGTCCTACTTCCTTTTTCCTTAATAAAATGCAATTCCATTCCTCATACCTTTTTTTACTAAAAACATACATCCTACCTTCCTTAAGCAACCATGAACTGTCCTTTATATCATCACTCTGTAGATTGGTAAACATACATCCAAATAATAATTTTTGAAGAATGTGCTTTCTTATAGTAAATATCTCAGTGTGGCACCAACACATTTTTTAATAGTTCCAAACCTTTTGTTTCTCTGTAAAAGGAAGCCAGTGTTCAGTAATTAATGTTTCAGTATCTTATTTTATTTGGAAATGGACTAGGTATTTAATAAACTTCCATCCTTTAACTTAATTTAGCACAACTCAATGTTTTATGTTGTCGACTATCTGGAGAGATTATTCTTAAGTAGACATTCCTAAAACATAATTATTCCTAAAAAGTTCACCCAAAGCTCTTATCTCATTTGTATTTTCTTTTCTTAAAAGTTTCTTCACCTTGAATTATTTTCATTGCTGACAAATTTGCAGCAATGAAATAATAAGATCTTATTTTGTTTATATTAAACCTAGGCACAATAAAAGTATTATACTTAATGTTGATGGCTCGAAAGACATGTCTATATTAATTAGATCAACAAACATAAACATTAACACCAGGTACTAATTTAATATTGAGTATTTCCCAGTTCACATCAACCTGAAATTTATTTAGCTTAATTTTTCTTGTTTTAGAATTGTTTGATTTGTAAGCGCTTACCTTTCTTTTAAGCCAATTAAATAGAGCTCATTTACAAATTAACCTCAGCAATATTATCCAAAGAGAAAGACACATACTGAGACATACACATATATCCAGACAGTCAGAGATCTCATTGTTTCCACTTGAGATTTAAAATGTCTCTTTGCCTCTTTTTTTCTTTTTTTTTTTCTTGGCTTGAAGTTCTACTCATTAACCCAAGGCTGAAGTCTGAGGCAAAGTCGGCTGTGTTTGTAGCTCAAGGACATGATAAGAGTTAGCTTCAAACTTTTTCCTAGGCATATTTTTGTTCTCTCAGGGTCAGGATTCTGAAAAAAATATTTCAACAGGCTAGCTTTTCTAACTGCACATGCAAAAAGAACCCCTTTTGCAATTTCAAAAAAGTTTTATTTTAACCAGTTTTCTCCGGAGTCTAAAGAATATTGTGGCCATCCTGACTGAAGGAACCTGTTTTGAATTTGGGAAATGTCAGACATGGGAAAGGGAACATGGACTCAGTGCTCATGTCTCCATTTGCTACTTCCCTTAAAGGAAGCATATTAGAATCTGTTTCCTGGCGTTGGGCAGTCCTCCACCTTTTGTGCGGAAGGGAGAGGGGGCTTTTGCCCTGATAAGGGGGTGCCTGTTGGGGAGCTGTGGGTTGAGGCAGGGGCAGGGGCTGAAGCAAAGGGGGTTGATGGGGTGGGGGACAGGAAAGGTCGAGTAGAGGGTCGCCTAGGAGATCTGATGGAGCGGGAGACAGAGGGGGTTGGGAGGATAAGGCGGCAACAGAAAGACACATGTGGCACGAGTCCCTTAGCTCCAGATTCTGACTAAGGGCCATAAAGGTCTGGACATAAGGAACCTCTGAGTCCTTTCCTTGTTTCCGGCAAAAGAGATCAAGTTGGAGGATCGTGTTATAGTTTAGTGTGCCATTAAGAGGCCATTGTTCTGGGTCCCCCAGTTTATACTGAGGCCAAGCCGTGTTACAAAAGAAAATGAGCCTCTTCTTTTTGAGATTTTCAGGGTCAAATTTTTCCAGTTCCTGAGGATACAGCCGAGGGGTGAGTCTGAGGGAGGCTCCCGAGACGTACCAGAACCCATTCTTAGCCTGTATGCCGTAGAATGGGGGTACTGCGAGTCACCAGCTGACAGAAAGCGTCCCCTTTGTCCCAGTGATCTCTTCGTGCGACTAAGGCACAAAATGGGCCGACCATCCCAACAATCGCGTCCGACTATGAGAGGTGACCCCTGAGCGTGCGACTAAGGCACCACGCGGGCAGGGAAAGAAAGAAAAGAGAGATTCCCAGGACCCACTGTTTGGCAATTCCCTGAAACATGAAAAGGCACTCCTGGGATGGCTCAGAGGCAACACCTAGGCCCCTGTAAGTCAACCTGGACTGAGAAAAAGGTGAAAGTAACAGAGAAGACAGGCTGAGGAATCCGCCTCGTTGTCCTGCCAGGAAGGCGGTGGCCAAGGGGAGGGGGCTCAGTGTTTTGCTTGAACCAATGTGTACCCCATGGTGCACGGAAGTTGTCTTGCTGGGGGCAGACGCTGTAACAGCCTCGGCTGTTCCGTGACCCCCCTATCCTTTCATGGGAGTCTTCAAGCGGCAGGCGCCCTAATGGCTTTTAAATGCCTGACCCGTGCCAGCACAATATCAATCGGCCTAGTCCTTGGTCAGAAGGAAGACAGAGGGAACCTCACCCGTTCTGGGCGGCAGTTACTGGGGCAAAGTGAGCCGTGGAGCCTTCAGAACACACCAGGGCGTGGCCCTGGCCAGAGTCCTCTGTTGCTTCCCCGGCAGCTTGCTTGTTCACAGAGGGTCCCAAGAAATGAGGAGAGGAGGTTGGGGAGGAGATCCCCCAAGAGATGTCCCCGTACGGGCCACCAAAATGTCGTGGTCCGAGCGCGGGTTGGAAGAATTTCCAGACACGAAGTATTTTAGGAAAGAGTGAGTTTATTGAGAACAGAGAGCAGAGCAGAGTTAGTGAGGGGCGCTGCCAATACAGCGGGCCGACTTCCTGATAGACCAGGGAGAGCCGACCCCCTTTGTGGGCTAGTAGCCAACTTTTATAGCCTCAAGACAAAGAAATTCCTGCTGGCAGGATGGCATTAGGTGATTGGTCAGGATGCTACAAGGTTACGACATGGTGATTATTTTGCCTCATATGGAGCTGGGGGGCTGCCCAGTTTAGACTAGGAGAGCCCATGGCAACAGTTGCTATGGGGGCTCGGTTAATTCCAGAATTTTTGTCCTGTGTCCTTGATGTAGGGCTCCACAAAAGCTATTAATAGGTAGCTTATAGAAAAGGAAATATAAATGGCGCAACTTATTTTTTAAATGTTTATTCATTCATTAGGGGAATGCAATTAAAACTATCAAGACACCATTTTCCACATGTCATACTGTCAAAAATCAGAAAGCTCTGGTACCACATGGAAAGCTCTCACACACTGGTGGCTGTAACATCAGGAAGAGCTTCCTCTGTGGGGAGAAAACTTTCCCAACTGGCAGGATCCCTCAATAGCCGCACACACCGTGACTCAGGAGCGCCGCTTCTGGGAACTCATCCTTCAGATTGCCTTGCAAGTAAGGAATAACCCACATTCGCCATGTATTGATGCAATAGCTATAACTGCAAAGGACCGGAAACAACCAAATACCCCTCCATCCAAAGGGGCCTGGTTAAATAGATTATGGTAAAACCATATCCATGCAACCCTAAACAAGAGTTCTTTCAGTAAGGCTATGGAGCTCTTCAAAACAGTGAAAAAAATTAGAAACACACGGGAAACTGATGATAAAGGCAGCCTCTGGAGAGGGGAGGTGGCAGCTGGGGTGGAGAATTTCACTGTATAGTCTTTAGTACCTTCTGAATTTTGAACCACGTGAATTATTAGCTATTCACAAAAAGAAAATTAAAATACTTATACATATTGAGTCCTTCCATGTTATGAAAGTTTCTGGCTCAGCTCCCGCTAATTGAGTTACTGTACTCTATCCTGTGGTATATCCTGCCTCATGGAACATCAGAGATAAAACCTAAGGACTCTGAGTCAGGTGGGGCTCTGCCCACTGCCAGCCCCGAAAGGGGAGAGACCCGTTACGGTCAACCAGGCCTGCACTTCCCCGCTCCGTCAACAGGTGGCACTACAGGGCCTGTGGCCTGGGACAGATGGCAGTGGCTTGGGGAGCCCAGGAGCCTCAGGCCGCTGACAAAGAGGCAAAGAAGCAGGCAGACACAAATAAGTAACATAAAATAGAAACCAACTTTATTTCTCTGGAAGAAGCAGATATTCATAGCCGGGGCAGCAACTTTGGCAAGAGGCTGGTGGGAAAACAAAGAACAGCACAGGGGAAGAGCTGGGTCAAAGAGGAAGCACTGGTGTCCCTCCAGGGCAGCTGCCCCCTTGGTCTCCTTCCAACCCTGGGGCCTTGGGCCCTGGTCCCTGCCAGAGAACGATCTGGCACCCTAGCTCTGCTGCCTGAGCCACCTCAGGCTATTTCCAGGCACAAGATCCTAACACCAGCCAAGTCCCTTAACATGTCCATGGTGAGGCCACAAGTCACATTCTGTCCGACACCCCAACTGCCGCCAGGGGCTCCCTGGGGAGGGCCCCCGCCCCACGCCCTGGGTGCTGTTCCACCTTTCTGCACGGCCAACACATCCTCCCTGCCCGGGGTCAAGCCTGGCTTCCCCACCGGCAGGGCCTGGCAACACATTTCAGCTACAGGCCCCACCAGGGACTGAAGCCAGAGGCAGGTCAGCCACAGGGCCTGCTGAGGCCGCCCCCAGGCCTGCCTTCAAGAGGCTCCCTCCTGCACCTCGGCTGGGTGTACTGAGAGCTCCGAAGTTGCAGGGACAGCGCTGGGTGAGGGAGGGACAGGCAAGGCGGGGCTCCCAGCCTCCTGCTGCCTTGGCCTCGCTCTGCCACTGGGAGCAGCAGGTGCAGCAGGTCCTCCAGGCCTGGCAGGGCATCTCCCCACCCTCGTCAGATGGACAGGCTCAAATGATTCCTTCAGGGCAGATCCTCTGGGTCTCCAGACATCTCAGCGCCTAAAGGATGGGAAACAACCAGAAAGCCCTTCCATCAACAGGGGTCGGTGCAACAGAGTATGGAATGTCCAGTGTGGGTGGGTGTGAGAGGGGCCTCTCAGGGTCAGCCAAATCGGTTGAAAACTGGTGGTTCTAGGCACTAATTTTGGAATTTAGCATCCTGGGATGACTTCTTTAATAAACTACGAATAAGAGACCAGCAGTATCGTGTATTAGAGTAACTGAGGCAAATCAGTAAGAATAACCACGAGGTAATGGCCAACATTCAGTGATGGCGTCCCATGGGCCAGACACTTGCTGTGCGGTGCATCCCTCATTAATTCTCCTAACCAGTTCTACGAGGTAGGCACTATCATTTACACCCGTTTTACAGACGAGGACCCTGAGAGGTCAGGAAAGGAGCATAAGCTGACGCCCGTGTGAGCAGAAGGCTGGGCTCCAGCTCAAGCTGTCTGCCGCCAGAGGAATCCGACACCCACCCCGCCAGCGCCCCCTAGCGAAGGATTTCACTTTCTGACTTGATAAAACTTTCATTTGTATGTATTTATACTCTATATCAAGTATGTTATTTATATATCTATATATTTTGTTATATAAACACGTACATACATTTTTTATAGGAAAGTAATGGATTTTTTTTTTTTTTTGATTAGACAGTCCTTTAAAAAGGCATTAAATCTTTGTTACTTTAAACTGCAATAGGAAATGAAGAGGTGAGAGAGATTTGTTTAAACCACTGGATCCTAAACTGCTTCTCACTGGAGCCCGGTCAGGAAGCAAGCCCCCTGCAACCAGAGAGGCTCCAATTCCTTTTACTCATTAGCTCATTTGAACAAAGTGGCTATGAAGTCTAGATAAACGTGCTTAGGAGAAGTTTTTTCTCCGAGAACTGTCTGTGTCCTGGGATCGGGACCCCTTTCCCTCCTCCCGCCTGGAGCCCTGTCTGGCCGTGTGTGGCTGTGAGCTGTTGGCTTTTCCCAGAGTGACTGCTCCAGGACACCCCGGACACAGGAAGGTGGCAGGGGCAAGGTCTGCTCACTTGTGGTGGGCTGGGCCGCAGGAGCCCAGCAGGTGGCAGCCAGCCTGCTCCAAGTTCCAGTCGAACATCTCCAGCACTTTGTGGCACTCGCCTCGCGGCCGCAGACCCAAACCAAAGAGCTGCTCCACCTGAGGAGCAGAGGGTGGTGCCGTGGGACACACTGGGGCCAAGGGGTGCCGGACCAGGGCGGGACAGAGGAGAGTGAGGGTGGGGGCAGGGAGCAGGAGGGTTGGAGGAGAGCCGCAGAACCAGTCTTCAGGGTCCCTGAAAGCCAGAGTGGGCAGGAGGTGGTGGTACCTTCAGATACTGGGCAGCCCTCTGCACGCTCCAGCTGTGGCTCTGCAGGGCCGCCTGGCACTCCTCTGTGGTCACCCCATGCACCATGGCCTGCAGCTGGGCACACCCACCCACCCATCAGCACCACTCGGGCCCCTTCCTCTGGGTCCCTCGGGCCCCTGCCCCTCCTCACCCTGTAGCCAGGCCCACTACTCACCATCTGGATCTTGTCTGCTGGCCGTCCAGCCTCTGGCCCGTCCCCGGGGCAGCCCCTCTGTGGCACCCGAGCAGTGGCCCTCAGGGCTGGCGGCTGGGCCCCTGAGTTACTGGTGTTGGTGGAGAAGTCAGCCTTGGGGTCTGGGGCAGCCTGAGGCATTGGTCGAACGGTGGCAGTGGGGGCAGCAGGAGCTGGGATGCCGGGAGGGGGCAGCAGCAGGGGCACAGGCATGGGGGCCGGCTCTTCGGGGCTCCGGGTCTCACGCAGGAAGCGCTGGTAGCGCTCCAGGTAGGGTGGGCGCTCAGGCAGCAGGTAGTAGTGGGTGTTGCTGACCTTCTTGCCATCGCGGACAATGGGTAAGATGCAGGGACCAGCCCGGGGGCCAGGTGCCTGGATCACCTGGGGTGTGGCATACTTGGGGTCTGAGGCGAAGCTCTGGGTGGTGGGCATGGTCTTCCCAGGTGAGCTGGAGAGCCGGGGTGGCAGCGGGGAGCTGCCGCGTGGCACCAAGGGGCTGGGGGTCCTGGAGCCTTGTGGGGACAGGGGCTCCCGGGGTGGTACCCGGGGAGGGGAGGCAGGTCCAGGCCACCGCCCCATCTCCTCCTCGCCCGAGGGGGCTGGAGACAGCTCCCCACGTGGGCGCGTGGGCCTCGGGGGGATGGGCACACGGGGGGGCACCTGGGGCTTGTCGTCGCCCACCGGGCTGGGCGAGGGGACCAGAGAGCCAGCCGGGACCTGTAGCTGCCGCATGCACTCCTGCTGCAGCGCCTGGAAGATCTCTGCGGTCTGCGCTGAGTTGGGCGGCTTGCCCCCACCCTGAGGCGGGAGGAACAGGTTGTCCTCCAGGGGAGGGAAGAGCCGCGCCGGCTCAGGCACAAAGGCGTAATTGGTCTCGCCCTGGCTGGGCCCAGCAGAGACCTCTGCACTCACTAGGGTGCTGTTGATGGAGCAGACCTCAAAGTCATCCTCATCCTGGGCCACGTCATCGTAGGCAGGAGGCGGGGGCAGCGGGCGCGCATCCCAGTCCACCACCGGCGTGGGATGCAGGGGCCGGGGCAGCGCCCGCGAGGGGCTCTGCGGCGGGGTCTTGTCCAGCAAGGAGCAGGCATCCATGGCCAGCTGCGCCAGTGAGGGTGCACAGGGCCGCGGGGCCGGGACCACGGGCTCCTCACCGAAGTCGATGAGCGTGATCTCACTGCTCCCGCGGCCCGCTTTGGTGCCCGGCACCCGGGCCGAGGGCTTCGCGAGCCACAGCCCACGGGGCAGTCCTGGCTTCCGCAGGCCCAGCCTCTTGAAGTCGCTGGACAGGGGGTCTTGGTCCTCACTCACAGGGTCGTAGGTTGGTTCTGCGATGGAAGGTAGACCCCAACAGGGAGGCGGCGTCAGGCAGGCCGATGGGAAAGGTGGGGTGTGGGGAAGACAGCCCACCAACTCCCCACTCCCAATTCCCGCAGAGGTCGGCCCTCAGCCGCCAGAATTCTCTGCACACCCAGACCCCATTCAACAGGAGGGCAGAACCTGCGCCGGTGGTTGGCAGCCCTCTATGGGGCCTGGCGAGCCCCTCCCTCCATTTCAGCTAGAGCAAGCAACACCTCACACCTGCCTGCCTCTGACACCCCTCCATCAACACAAGACCCCATATACCCTGGCTCCTGAGCCCTGGTTAGTAATCCCTACCCCATTACGGCACACCATTAGTGCAGGCAGGGGGCTATGGGCAATCTCCCACCATCAAGGGCAATAGGAGCTATCCTTAGAGAGGACAGAGCTCCTGATCAACTGGCATAAAGCCCAGACACGGCCTCTGCAGGTCCCAAAGGAAGTGAGGCAGGGCTAGGCAATGGCGGACAGTGGCAGAGTGGGCGCCAGGACCACACTCTTGTTCCAGAAGCCCAGGCTTTTGGGGGTGGGGGGAGAGGCAGGCATGCCGGGCCAGGTCAGCAGCAAAAGCTCACAGCACACACCCACTTCCCCTCCCACCAGCCGGCAGGCCAGGGCTCTGTACCTTCCAGGAGGAGAGAAATGAGAGGAGAGAGGGGGCGGGGGCGGGGGCCAAGGCACCAAGAGCAGCCCCACTTACTCTGAGTGAAGATGGCAGGCTGAGGAGGGCGAGGTGGAGGCTCCCCTGCGAGAAAGGTCACGCGGAGAGTAGAAGGGGCAGAGCAAGGGAGACAGGACAAGGGAGGGGAGACAGAGTCAGACAAGAGGGCAGAGTGTGGAGGGGGGAGGGGGTGGAGAGAGAGAGAGAGAGAGAGAGAGAGATGTGAATAGGGGCAAGTGAATGTACAAACCCAGCAGCAATGGGAAGCAATGGGGCGGCAGGATGGGAAAACTATGTTCCAGAGCGACAGGCCCTGGATCCGGGAGATGGATGAGGCTCCTGGCCAAGATGGAGCCCGTGGGGTGGTTTTGGCAGGAGAGGAGAGCAGGATTAGGGGGAGTGAGGAGAGCCAGGATCTGAGCACAGCGGGGAGGAGGAGGGAGGAGGGAAGCTGAGCGGGCAGGCCAGTGTGGGCCAGACCGAGGGTGCCCACCTCGGCGGATACAGCTGCCTCTCACCGTCCGCCCCACGCCCAGCCGGAGCCAGGGACACAGCTGTCCCCCTGCTGCCCTGACCCAACCGCCCCAGAGCAGGAACAGTCAGCTCGGGGTGGCCTGAGGAGACAGCATCCCTTCCTGGGCAGCTGATGAACTAGGGGACCAGGGCTTGGGTGCCCTTACTTTTCACCCTGCCCAGATGCTGGGTGGGTCTGGAGGTGCTCAGTTCCACACTCAGCAGGTCGGGAGGGTCCATGGGGTTTCCCAGATACAGTCTGTGGGGAGAGAAGCAGGTCAGAGATGGGTAAGGGTGTGGGGCGGTGGCAGTGAGGGCACCTTGGAGGAGATGCTGGGCCTGTCCCCTGGGGTCAGGCAGAGGACAGAACCATCTCATCCAAGCCCCTTGCAGACGTAGGCCTGGAGCCCAGGACTTCTGACCCCCAGTAGCTCCCTTCTGTAGATCTAGCAGGAACCAGGGGAGGGTACCGTGGAGAGGGGGCAGAGAAAGAACTCCTGACCGTAGGCTGAAAAACCTAGTACTGTAGGAGCTCTAAGGACACCCCAAAAGGGCAGAGCTGGCCCTCTGTAACCCCAAGGCACCCCAACCCATGCCCGGCAGCCACCTGCTGGCACACTCTCTTCTCTCCTGCCAGGCCCTGAGGCGTCTGGGCCACACTGCCCCAGCCAGCGTGGACAGGAAGCATCCTTCTGCCCCACTGCCAGGAGGTAGGGTATGGGCCGGGCTACCGCCACGCTCCCAATTCACCTGCAACCCCTGTGCCTACTCTCAGGATCTGGGACGTAGTCACTGGGGCTGATTAAAGCCCAGAGGAATGGGGCTGGGCTGGCCATGGCACGCCAGGAGCAGGGCAGAGGGTGCCGGGCCGCCTTCTGGAAGGTGTCTGCCTTCTCCGGCCCCAGCTCTCCCAGGCCCTCGCCTGGCTCCTGTGAGGCAAGAGACGGGCACCCTCCCAGGGCTCAGTGTTCTGGTGTGCGGGGCAGGGGGTGAAGGGCCTGCTGCGCCACACCCCCGGGGGCAGAAGCCTGTCAGAAGTCAGAGGAGAGAGCGCTGCCCGGAAGCCCCGTGGTGCCAGCACAGAGGCTCGGAGGCCCAGCAGGAGGAGCTCCAAGTGGCTCCCTCGGGCGGGGCCCCCAGGAAGTGACTAATTCTCCTGTGTGTCCTCCCCAGATGCCCCCCCGATGACCTCATCCTTTCACTTAAAGGAGACTGAACCCCCCTCCCAGGTACAGAGTGAGCAGGCAGGTGGGCGCTCTGAAGTTTCCCCGCAGGGAGCTTTTTCTGCACCTTGCACCCCTGGGCCTGAGCCAGCAGCTCCCATCTCCAGGACTCAGGTACTACCAGCAGGAGAAGGGAAACTGCCACCCAAGTGCTGGGGATCATGAGAAGCTTTCCTACTGAACTGCTTCCAAAGGCTGTTCCCAAGTCCATTCTCCTAAAGCCAGTTTGCCAGGGGGGCTTAAGGTGTGGACCCTGGAGGCCTTTTATCCTTTGAAGCTCCAACCCCAGTTCTGCCGACAAGGAAAACCTGCTGAACAAGAGGCCCTTGGCCCACGGCTGTAACTGGGACCTTGGAGGCCTGGAGAGCCTGCATGCCCAGAGAGGGGCTGCTGGCCCTGGAGCCCCCAGGCGGGACCCTGCCGGTACTCACTCATCGATCCTGTCAGGGAAGCCCCAGCAGTGCCGGGGGTCGCTGTCACCATGCCCTGTGTGAATGAAGCTGTTCTGCAGGGGCTGGCTGATGTCCTGGGCCGACAGGCCGGCCACAGAGGTCACCACGTTGCGAGGGAAGGGCCCCACGCACAGCGTCCGAGTGTTCTGCCCGCGCCACCAGTAATTCTCAGCCCTGCGCAACAGAGGTGACATGGTGAACACCAGGGCGTGGTGGGACGGTCCCAAGGACTGGGACCCTTTTCACGCCAAGCTCTCTTTAGCCATGGTATCTGACCACCTTGGCAGAAGGGAGCACAAGGGCTAAGGCCCCAGGATCAGAGTAGCCTGCCACCAGCCCACCTCCTCCCAGCAGCCCCCCAGAACCTGCCACTCACCCAGTACAGGGCCTGGTATTTGCACGCAGCCTTACCCTAAGTGCCCTAGGTGGGTCAGACAGCTTTTCCTACAGTTTACAAATACGGAAACAGGTTCAAACAAGTGACATGACTTGCCTACAGTTACCAGAAAGAGTACAGCAGATCCAGAATTCAAACCCAGTTGTTAATCCATGAAGCCAGCGCCCTTCTCACAATACCACCTCGCCTCCCTCCTCCCCCGGCAAGGCCTAAGCCCCAGTCCTCTCCTAGCCACCCAATCTCACTCTTCAACCCAGTTCCAGGAGTTCTGAGCTACAACAGCCCAAGGGAGCACCACGGCCTTAGGACTGGGCTTGGGGCCAAGCCCTCCTACCACAATCCCATCTCCTGCAGGCAGCCCTCCAAGTTTTGGAAGCACCTGGGGCAACCCACGCTATCACATCACCAGTTTACACATCTCCAGTGCCTTCCACCACCTCCTGCCAGGACCGTGGGACCCCCACTCTGGCCCCCATCCACCTCCTTGGGAGGAGAGCTCCACTCTTGTCTTAAACAAGGGGTCCAGAAGGGAACCCAGCCTCCCAGTGTGGCTGGACTATGGGACCACCAGCCCCTCGCTCTGACCTCAGACACAGAATCTGTTGGCACAGCCTAAGTCCAGGCCTGGGGTGGGGGTGGGAGCTGGGCCAGGTGGGCAAGAAAGAACAGAGCGCCCTCCTGGACGCTTCCAATGCCCAAAATCCAACAGGCCACGAGGCTCCTGCATCTGCTGGGATCACGCACACCTGAGGACAGGCACAGAATCTGGGCTAAGGCAGAGGTGGTGACAGCCTCATGCTGCTGCTGCAGCGGACGTGTGTGGCACCAAGCTGCATCCGCTCACGGTCAGCCCCCAACCGGTACATCACCTGTCCACAGCAGGAGCATAAAGAAAGGTTTCCACCAAGCTGCAGCCAGACCAGAGGGGTTGGGGGTGGTGGAGGCTGGAGGGAGGCAGTGAGGCCCGAACACCTGGAGCCCCCTCCGTGAGGTGATATGGCCACTGGGCCAGTGTGACCCCCAAAGAACCTGTCCCAGAGACCAAATGTCGAACCCCACAAACACAGCAATCCTTGGGGAGCCAAGAGGCGTGGAGGGCGAGGGACGAGCGCCCAGCCTCCTTGTCAGCAAGGCTGCTGACCGGCCACCACAGACACAGCAATCCTGTGATTACCACCCAGCCCCCCTGGGTGGGAAGGGCAGGAAAGGAAGGAAGAAGAGAGGACAACACCCGGGAAGGGACAAAGCCCATCCAAAAATAGCAGGGCCATTCCAAAGAGAGAAACGCCTCCCCTCCCCACACCCACCCCCAGGCCGGCTGAGGCCAAGGAGGCAGGGTGGCGAGCCCCTGGCCCCCAGACCCCGATGCTGCTCTCACCCAACACCCGTGGGCCCCCTGGGTCCCACGTGCCCCTCCACGGAACAGGCTCAGACACCAAGCCCATGGCTGGACGCTGGACTCTGCTCTCCACGCCTCTTCAGAGATGCTCGTTAACTGAGGTGGAGAAGCAGTGCAGAGTGGAACAGACTCGCGTCCAAGGCCAGGTTGACACCGTGATCACGGCCGCCCAGTGGACCCTGAGCAAGACCAGATGGGCAGGAGGTCACTCCCTCTGCTCCTTTCCCTTTGCTAACAGACCCTCACTCGGAAGCCTCCTCTGGACCCACTTCTGAGAGCAAGAGCAGAGCCAAGCCTACCTCTCTTTGTTACAGGTATGGCCAAGGCTAGAGCCAGGCCCGGAAGAAAGGGCTCCCTTTATCACTGCTGGGAGTCCTCACATCAAGTCTCAAAAAAGGAGATGGGAGGTGAGGGGCAGGAGGCACGACAGCCCTTGCTACTGGGGGAGGGGAGTTGGGAGCGCAGAGTATGTATAAGAAAGACCGCCTTGGGAATGACATCCCAAGCACGGAAGCAGCATCCTCCCAACGAGGGTCAATTATAACTCCCGAGATGGCCAACATTATGTCACGCTGCCCACTGGTACCCCTCCAAGGCTCAGTGGGGCGGAGATACCAGCAGCCCAGAGAGGACCAGACCAGCCCTTCCCACCCAGCCTGCTCTGGCCACACCTCCCTTCCCCTTCCAAGAACAGCCCAGAGTCTCCATGGCAATTGGAGGGCACAGTCCCCGTAGCAAAGACAGGCACCTCCAGCAGGATGCCTGACAGCATCCTGGGACAGGCAAGATGTGAAGCAGCACCTGAGAAACACCAGGGCCTGGGTTAAGAACAACCGAAGGCTGCCCCAGCTCTCTTGGGGACCAGCCTCTGGAAACCTCAGCCCCTTATCCCAGTCCTGGCTTACGTAGCCCAGAAATGGCTGACAAATGTGGCTTAAACATTCTGCTCAAAACACCACCCCACGCACTTCTCTCCAGGTGTCCCCGGCAGCCCCTGGCCTTGAGGGACAACACACCCCCTTTGCTTCCCCCTCTCCCACCCACCACAGGAAGCAAAGGCTCCAGGGACCAGGCCAGGCCAAGGACCTACACATGGATTTCAAAATCTCTGTCCCCCTTCTCTGGTTTGTGAAAACAGAACATCAAAGTTCTGTCAGCCATCCCAGCCTCCAAAGAAGACCCCCTGGAAAAGAGTGGTCATTGTCTGTCCCTCACAGTCTAGACAGAGCCTTGCAAGCTTGGCTCACAGGACATCTGGTGTCCTTTGTCTGTCCCCTGCCTGGTACCCCGAGAAGCCCTGAGTCTAAAGAATCAGTCAGAGCCAGGGGCAAGGGTGCTCCAGACTCTGGCTAAGAGACAGCTTCTGCAAGAAGAAATCCCAGTCTAACAGAAGAGCACAGATACGAGACAGCTGAGAGCCAGGCTGCTAAAGGAAGATGGAGAAACAGACCGAGACCCACACATACAAACCCAGACCCAAAGGGACACCCACGAACAGAGCCCACCCACCCGGAGACACGGAGACAGAGCCAGACAAACAAACACACTTGGGGCACCAAGGAAACAAGGGGGCATTTAAAGCTCTGGTACCACCGACACACAGGCCCACTCCCAAAGCCTCACCGGCTGTCATGCCTCCTGTCCCTCACCTCCCACCTCCTGAGTAGCTCCAGGAACCTGCGGCAGGCACTGTGGTCCAAGTCGGCCGGTGGCCCTGGAGGAAGAACCCAGCAAGCCCACACTGGCAGGCAGTGGCAATGGAGCCAGCAGCTGGGCCAACCCAAGCCTGTGACGAAAGGGCGGGGCAGGGCCCGCCCACGGTGGCCTCCCAGGAGGAGTGGCTCCCCTTTCCCCTCCTGTTCCCCGCCTCACTCCAGTGGTGACCCAGGGTGCCAGCTCCACAGACAAACGCCCCAGAAACACACAAAACCCCTGAGTCACCCCCTAGGAAACACTGGGCCCTGGTACACGGGCCCCCACTGAGAGCAAGGGATGAGGGAAGTAGAGACCTGGGGACTACAGGGTACAAGAGGGCTCAGGTCCAAGGCCCTCTGGCTCCTGGAGGTGGGAATGGCTGTAGGCTCAGATTCTAGCTGAAGGTCCTGCCATGCACCTCCAGAAGGGCCCCCACCCTAATCTTCCTATTTCCAGAATGCTCCCCAGACTGCCATGCCTGCATTCCCTTCCCTGGCCCCTTAGCTCCAAACCACAGACTACATATTCCTTCCTGTCCTCCAGGCTTCTCTCCTAGCAGCTTTCTACTTCTGTCCACCACCATGAACTCCCCAACCATACCTCCCCCCACCCAACTTGCTGGGATGTCACACTTATTCACAGATACTGGGCCCGAACGTGAGGGGAGCCCTGGCCTGAGGAGGAGATGCTGGGGCCACAGCGCGTGCAGGTCATGCTCCTCCGCAGCCAGCCCAGGCTCCAGGGCCTACTCCATCAGTCTGACTCAGACCCAGAAACACTCCCTCTCAACAACCCCCCATGAGGCACAAGGTTTATCCAAAGGTCCCAGACCCCCACACCTGAAGTCCAGGTCGAAAGGGCTCTGTGGGAAGTCCCTGCCTGGCTCTGAGTCAGAGGAGCTGGGAGTGCAGGGAATTTCCTCTGCCTCGCTCCTCTTCCTGGTCCTCCATGCTCACCCCCTACCCCAAAGGCACCTCTAGCCCGTCCCACCGCAACCAGTTCCTCAGACACCCTGGGGATGAGATAACAGAGGGTGGGCTGAGCGGTAGGGGGGCCTCCACAGCAGGCAGGCTTGAACTTTGGGGGCTCCAGGTGGGAGACCTGACTCAGGAGAGGCTGCCTGCAGGCAGACACGTGTTGCCAGGTGTGAGGGGGAGGGAGGGGGCAGGAATAGAGACCCTGTGAGGGCAGCCTGGGGACAAAAAGGCCAGGTGGGAGGCCCAGCAGAGGATGGAGGAGAGCCCTGGGAGGGGGAAGTGGGCTCAGTGGGAGGGCAGAGGCTGCCAGGAAGAGGCAGGGCTGCTTGGGGCTACTGAAGGGCACCCAGGTGGGAGTCCAGAGTCCTTATCCTGGGAGGAGGGGGAAGAGGAGGGGCAGGGGAGGATAAGAGGAGGAATGTCCAGGAGCCCCAGTTGGGCCCCAAGGCCAGGCTGCTCCATTTCCTACACCCCACCATAACGGCAGTGCGGCCCCGACCCACAGAGCCAGGGCTGGAGCCTGGTGGGAAAAGGGTGACAGAGGAGACGCTAGGCAGGGAAACCCCGCTGCAAGCCACCGCAACTGCATACTTAACCCCAAGCACTCAGGAGGACCCAGGCCTGCCCTCCCCTCTTGCTGCAGGGGACCTGAGAGGCAGAACGGCTCTGGGTCCCAGGCCCAACCACTCTGCACCCTTCAAGGTGGTGCAGGCACAGCCCCCGCGCTCCCTACCTCCCCTCAATGACGGTGATGACATCGTTCATCTGGATGTGCAGCTTGTCTGGTTCCTCAAAGTCCTGAAGGGCCCGCATGTCAGTGGGCTGGGCCTGGGGGCAGAGACAGGTCACTAACCACCTCAGGCTGACACCTGCTCAGATATCCCTGCCCCCAGGGGCAGATCTGCCCTCACCTCCAGCAGGAAGTCCCTCAGGGCCACAAAGGTGGGTCTGTCCTCTGGCTTGTGAGCCCAGCACTGAACCATGACATTGTAGATGTCCTGGGGGCAGTCCTCGGGCCGGGGCAGACGCTCCCCCTCCTTGTCAATCTTATGCAGGATCTGGTGGTGGGGAGGTGCAGTGTGAGGACAAGCAGAGCACCCGGCTCTTCACCGCTCGTCTTCCCCCCCAGCCCACGGAACAGCTGGAACTGCTGGCCGCCATGCCTGTACCCCAAAGAAGAGCTCTGCCTGCGCCCTGGGCCTCTGACCCTTACCCCTAGGTCTGGGGCCTCCGAACAGGGGGCCGTGGCAAAGGAGGACTGCGAAAAAGCCCAGGCCGGCCTGTTCCTGACCACTGGGGGCCGGGCTCTTTGCTCAGCTACCTAAGGGGGTGAGGCAGACACACGGCACAGGAGACAGGGATTCCAACAGGTAGGAGCCAGTTCCAACAGGGCCAGGTTGGGAGACAAGGATCAAATCAACCCCCAGCCACGCTGTGGGGAGCATAGCCCCAGCCCCCTCACCTGACTGCCATTGAGGCCAATCCAGGGCTCCTGGCCATAGGTGAACATCTCCCACAGAGTGACCCCAAACATCCAGGTGTCGCTGGCATGGGAGAAGGTGCGAGTCTTCAGGCTCTCAGGGGCACACCTGGCAGAGGCAGGGGTCAAGCAGAAGGCCTCTCAGAGCAGCCCCGCCCCCTGCATCAGCGCCAGTGGACCCCGAATGCTCATGCACAAGTGTGCCGTTGCCCCGCGTGCCCGGGTTCACAGTAGGTACTGGGGGCGCAGTGTGAAGTTAAGGACTTCTTAACTACGGGGTGCACAGATTTGGACAAAATTGTCTCTGCTCAGGTCTTTGAACCACGCACGGCCTGGGGTGGGGAGAGGAGGACGTTCCCATGTCAGGGAAAGGAAGAAGGTCAGCAGCTCCAGGAGGGGCAAAAAGTGGGGTGGGATAAGATCTCAGGCTGTTTTCTAATTGTGGTGGGAGGATGACAATTTCCAGATTTGGGGCAGGATCCTAGGATTTAGGTCATTTCAGCAGGAAGGTGTGGGTGGGAAATCTGGATAGGGCCTGGGGAAGAACCAAAATGGGTGGGAACAGTCACAGTGGCTTTCCTCATCCCACATGCTCTCTGGGGCTCCCTCTTGGGTAAGGAAGAAAAATGGCACTGCAGGGAAGCTAACAAAGGGTATTCATTCCAGGGTGGACTGAGGCACGGGGACTGAGGAGGAAGCCGCCCTCGATGGAGAATCAGAGATATCTCATGGGACTGGAGAGCTGGCCCTGCCACTCAAAGGGGGTGGGACCCAGGGAGAGTCACCCAAGAGCTCTAAGCCCCACATTCCTCATCTGTGAAATGGGAATAACAATAATTTGCTCACTTCACAGGATTGTTTTAAGAGGGCTGCATAAAAAAAGGTGACCTTATAATTTACCATTCAAACCAGGACACTTGAGTATGAAAGGAGGTGCTATTAATTACTCCAGGACATCAGGCATAATCCAGGATGTGTGATCATCCTAGACATAAAGTCAGTAATTAATTAGGGGTGACTGTACATCCTGGATTAGAAGGGTTTTCTGGCAACCAGAACTGGACCAACTCCTCCCACCCCAAAGCAAGGAGACGACACTCCTTCAGGAGCCTCTGACAGCAGAGGATCATGATGGTCTCAGCACACGATAAGCTCACACAGAGGCCAGGGCAGGGCCAGGTACCACCCCAGTGTGCAGGTGAACATCCCTCAACAGTCTACAAGGCCCTGCCTGCCCCCAGCTCTACCTGGGACACGCTTACCAGCCAGTCTCTGCCTGGCTAACTTCTCCTGATATTTCAGGAGCTTAATACCGGGTCTTCCAGGAAACCTTAATGTGTCCCACAGCACTTATCCCTGTGCATCCTAGTACCTGGCACGTGGGCCCCTGAGAATTCCTGGATGGATAAGTGAATGGATTGGCACACAACAAGGGCACCCCAGGCCCAGAAGAGACAAGGGCTGGTGGGTGTATGGAAGGCCCTGGAAGCTCTGAGGCCTGGGTGTGTAGGGACCAGGGCGGGGCAGGGCAGGGTGGGGTCCAGGCCCCGAGAGCCGGCAGCGCCTGCCCCTCACCAGGCAAAGGGCACCTTGCGATGCTCCTGCATGACGTAGTGGTCGTCATTCTGGGGTAGTGCTCGCATCAGCCCGAAGTCTCCGATCTTGACCAGGTCACGGGTGGCCAACAGCAGATTGCGGGCAGCCAGGTCACGGTGAATAAAGCGCTTGGACTCCAGGTAGCCCATGCCCTCAGCCACCTGCACAGCGTAGCGGCTCAGGGTACCCAGGAGGAAGTGGCCCTGGTGCTTGCGCAGCCTGTCCAACAACGATCCCAGAGGTGCCAGCTCTGTCACCTGAGGCCACGGAGGAGGAGGGAGGAATAAGCATGGCTGAGCCCTGCCCCTCCCTCAGCTCCTCCCCTCAAGGCCTGCCAGAGCCATGCTCCATGCTCCTTCCTGGCCTGTCCTCCAGGGACCTCTAGGACTCCTACAGCTTCCCAAGCCTCTCCCCTCTAGGGAACATGGGAAACCAAGGCCCAGAAGAGCAACCCAAAGAGGCTCAGGTTAGCAATGCCAAAAACTAAACTCTGGGACCGGCCCCTCTCGTGGGTGCAACCCTCTGCCGGTGAACACAAGCCAAATCCAGAGAGATGGAAGTGAGCTCCAGCGGACACCGGGGTCAGTCAGTACCGTGGTAGGCCTGTGAGCCCCTCTGCCACATCAGGTGGGGGACCAAAGCAGGATCTGGAGGACCTCTGACCTTTGTCAGGATGGAGGGAGTAACCACAGCACAGGCAGGAGGTGAGCGGCACAGGGCCCTCCCTGCCGCCATCCCCCTTGTGCCCACAGTACTCACCATCTTCATGGGCGGCGTGAGCACCACACCGTAGAGGCGAATGAGGTTTCGGTGGTCAAGCGAGTGCATGGCATTGACCTCCCGGATGAAGTCGTCCATGGCCTCTGGCTGGCTCAGCACATCAGGCTTCAGGCACTTCACAGCCACACTCACCTGGCCAGAGTGGGGACTGCAGAGAGTCAGGACAGGCCCCAGCCTCCACACTCCGGGCCAGCCTGCTCCCCCCTCCAGCCTCAGACCTGCTCATTGGGCGGGTGAGCATGTCCCAGGTGCCTGTGGCCTGGCAGGGGGAGGGCAGCTGGCTGACCCCAACAGCCATGAGCCGGGCCTCCCCTTCCCGCGGGAGTGCCCAGGTTAAGTGGCAACCGCAAGGTAAGAGATGACCGGTACAATGATGGAATATTAAAATGTTATGATAAAAAATGTTTTTGGTGTAGAAGGAAAATGCTTTAAATATAATGCCATAAAACTAATCTATGGTGACAGAAATCAGAAGAATGGCTTCCCTTGAAGGGAGGTGATACGCAGTGGAAGAGGCATGAGGGAGACTTCTGGGGTGACAGAGATGTTCTACATCAGTGGTCCCCAACCTTTTTGGACCCAGGGACGGGTTCGTGGAAGACGGTTTTTCCACAAACCGGGATGGGGGGGGTGCTGGATACGAGGGTTCAGGCGGTAATGCGAGCGATGGGGAGCAATGGGGAGCGGCAGAGGAAGCTTCGCTCGCTGGCCTGCCACTCACCTCCTGCTGTGCGGCCCGGTTCCTAACAGGCCTCGGACCGGTCCCGGTCCACAGCCCGGGGGTTGGGGACCCCTGTTCTACAACACAATCTGGGCAGTGGTCACACGGGCCCATGCATATGTGAAAATTCACTGAGCCGTACACTCAAGAACTGTATGCTTTACTGCACACACGCTATCTTTCCCTCTGGGGAAAATTTTTAAAATACAATACTAAGATGAAAGGGCAAGCGTTAAAAAGTTGTATCTAAAATTTGTATCTTAAAGAAATTCAACAAAATATCTGAAGGGGAAAAAAGGTGTAAATGCTAACTCTGCTTCCTCTGAGTGGTGGGATTACAGGCTTTTATTTTTTTTCTTATTTTTAAGTCTCCAAACTTTTATGATAATTAGTTTTATAATTGAAAAAAGGAACATGTGTCTAGTTAACCCTGAGCATGGACTCCAGGGTGAGCCACTTTGGACCTGTCCCCAGCCCCCTTCACATCCCAGCAGAGGGGACAGATCCGCCTTAGAGGGCAGAGCAGGGCCTGCCACGCCCCGCAGGACCCAGAGAGCTCACCGTCTTCCCTGAGGGGGCGTCCCACTCGCCCCTGCGCACCACGCCAAAGGAGCCATCTCCCAGCTTCTCAAAGAGATGCAGGTCCTTCTCCCCAATGAGGCAGGTGAGGCTCTGCAGGGACCCCTCCACTGCTGGGCCTCCGGGGGTGGGTGAGGTCTTCCGGAAGGTGCTCTGAGAGTGATGAGGGGGGAACTCAGCCTCCAGCCGCTTTCCACTGAACACCTGTTTGAAGGCAGCCAGGGGCCAGATGGAACCCTGAGGCCCCAGAGCCAGTCATTCAGTCCTGCCCCACTGGGTCTTTGGTGAGGCTGCCAGACAGGTCGTGGCTTTGCCAAACTTCTGGGGGGCGGCCTGGCTGGAGGCCCACGCCCCCTCCTGACCACACCTCCAAACGGGAACCCACGGCCTCGGTGTGGCCTCGGGCTACGTGCCAGAAATGGGCTGCCAGGCATGTAGCCTGCGGCGGCTGCAGTCCCACACCCAGCTGTGGGGTCAGGGGTAGCCCAAAGCCACTCCCGGCACCACCTCTGCCCCCCTTCCTGCTCTGTACCCCTACCCAGCACAGACTCCAGCCCCTCACCCAAGCAGATGGGCAGGAGCCCGAGGGGCCCTCACAAACACCTCCTGTCCATTTTTAGCCCTGGCCCCGTCTCTGGGTTGCCCATTTGGCGCTGTCTGTCTCCACCCTCCCCAGGGCGTCGGCTGCTCTTCATCCTGCCCGGGGAGAGGATAATTTGAGCCTGAGGTTGGACCGTGAGTGTGTATGGGGGTGCAGATGAAGCAAGGCCTTGCTGGGGAAGGGCCTGGGAAGACAGCTGGGCTTCTGGAGGGAGGCCTAGAGCTGAGGGCTCAGAAAGAAGGAAGGTTGGAGAGGACTCTGCCGCCTGGGCTGGAGAGGCAAGGGGCCAAAGGTCAGGGGACAGGAGGGAAGCCCTGAGGGTCAGAGCGGCCCTGTCAGTTTGACTTGACCACCCGACCAGGGCATGCAAAGCCTCGGCTTCAGGCAGCACCCTCTGCCCAGCTGGTCCCTGCCCCCAAGGTTGGCAGAGCCTTGTCTGTATGGGGTGAAGGGGTCTCCAGTCTGAGGGCCTCTTCTGGCCGCTGCTCCGTCCTTCCTCCCAGCAACTGGAATCCCTTCCATTTGCAAGCAGTGTTCAGCTGACAAGGTCCTTCACAGCCTTTTTCTCAAGGGACCCTCCCCAAGGCCCCGTGAGGTGAGCTGGGCAAGTGTGGCTGGCACTGTCTTACTGGCCACATGCCTCAAGTCTGGAGTGGTCAACCGACTGGCCCGGGGACCTCCTGTGAGTTGATGATAGATCCAAGACCCCCTGAATCCTGCACACCGCGTAGCTCTTCCCTCCTGCCTTCGCCCGCCCCAACACACCCATCCTCCCCTAAAACCTGGGCAAGGGACCAGGACAGTGTCCCCAGAAAAGGCCACAGGATCCCAAGAGACAGCCCCTTGCCAGATCACAGCCAGGAAATCTCTGCGGCCCAATCCCAGGTCCAGCTGTTCTGCACTGCCCGCCCCTCTCCCCAGCCCTGAGGCCAGAAGTCGGGGGGAAGGCCTGGCTGGTTCACTTCCTCTCACATTGTCTTCCAGACAATGGGCAAAGTTCCACTGAGTCAGACCTGGGACTCACCACTCCAGAGACCCAAATTAGGGCAATGGGGGTGGGGGCGGGCCTTGGGGAAGGAAGCTGTCAGTGGGGCCCGGTGACCAGAGAAACCCTCCACAGACTAGGGAGGTGCGGGACGAGGGAAGCAAAGACGTCCTGGATCCAGACGGTCCCACCGCCCCACACTGGACACCGGCCCCAACACTCAGACAAAGCGAGGGCTCAAGTTACAGCGCACTTGTCAACAAGCGCCTGTTCCATGCCCGGCACCACTGCCCAGCGGGAGGGGACGTGAAGCCAAGGCTGCACACAGGCTGCTCAGTGCCGTCTCCAGTGGAGACAGACGCTTAGCCAGGCAGCTCTACAAGCACCCTGCCCGATAAGACCCCGGAGGAGGGAGGTCTGTACAAAGTGCGAGATCATACTGCGGGGAGTGGGGGAAGGCTCTCAGGACGACACCAGAGGAGGCCCCAGTGAGCCACCCCTCCCACGTCCCTCCCTGTCCACCCACCTTGCTCATCCAGGACTTGCGTTTGCACACGGCCTTCCTCCTCTTCACAGCCTCCCACAGCCGCCGCTGGCCTGCGGGGAGGAAGGGGAACCCGTGCTGTTAAGGCGCTCACACCCCAAGAGGCTGCTGCCCATCGCAGGCTTCCTCGGTCACCCTGCGGGGAGTCCACCACTAGACACTGCCCAGCACGATGACACCAAGGAAACAAGCCATCCCCACCAACCAGGGGCTGTCATTAACCAGATGGTCACTGCATTCCGCTTCTAGGCAATTCTTCTCGAACTGGATGGAGGTATTTAACCACCAAAATTGAACAGTAGTGCTCTTATGCCAACTCTCAAGAAAAAATAAATAAATCAAGGTAACGGACAGAATTTCCCCAATTTTGAGTTTTTCTCCCATAAAATTTTATTATGTTACTGGCATAGATATCAACTCTCTAAGCTAAAAGCAGCGTTAAGTCAGTGTCTAAATTAGCACATTATTACTTATTTAGCTATTTTAGGCTGAATGCACTCAAAAGTTTCTAATGTTCTACAGGGAACACCGTGACTTCTAGAAGCTATAGCCACTACTTTCAGGATAAACACATAGAAAAAAAAAAAATGAGTTCAACTTATAGAACAGATCTTTGTAGGAGAGACAGAGAAAGGGAGAGATGGGGAGAAAAGCAGCAAACCATCATCTGAAGGATTTTATCTTCCCTTCTTCACAGACCTCTGGACACTAACCCCCCTGGTGTTCAGAACAGACTCAATTCTACATTTATAAAAGAGGAGAAGATGGAAGAAATACACCCTAGAAATGTCTGCACAAACAAAACAGAGTGTGTAGTTAATCGTGAGTAGCCAGAAATTTAAGTAAGATTCCTCAAACTCCAATTCACCTTCACAACTGCAAACTGTTCTCATGCACTCACTGTGTGCAGCATCTACTGATGCCCCTCTGCCCCACTGCGGGGGCTCTTGGACAGGCAGTGAGAGTTCTCAGCTCTGCCACCCCACGGAATAAAGGGGGGAGGGCTCTTCCATGCGGTTGGCGATCCTGAGGACAGAGGAGGTAAATGGTCAGTGGGACGACGACAGGCGAGGCCAATGCCCCCACCTACCAGGCCGGCCCATGCCAATCTTCTCCAGGTCCTCATTCTTGACATACTCAAAGTGGGACAGGCGGGTAACGTTGAGGTCGTCGCGGAGCCGCAGGAAATATTGCTGCAGCTGCACCTCGGACAGCAGCTCCAGCAGCCAGCCTGTGCCCTCCTCCGGCTGCATGCTGCTGCTCCCCAGCCTCTGCGGGGAGAGAAGAATGGCTCAGGGACCACGGGATGCAGGGGGGTAACAGGCGACCCTGCCTCTGCCTTGGGCTCACCCACATCCTACTATGTGCTGTGGGGAAGGACTCAAACCACCTTCTTGCTCCCCAAAACAGCTGTACAGAAGAGCCTGTAGCCACCTGTCCTCCTCCTATGGCAACAAGGGTAGAATCAGGGCAGTTGGGACACAGCCCAGGCCCTGGAGTTAGGGTCTTACTCCCCAAATCTGCCATCCATGGCCGAGTGACCGGAGATCAAACTCTGTTCTCCGGTTCCCTACTGGCTCTTAAACTCTCCTGTTGTCACAAGGCCTTTGAGAATCTGATGGAAACTATCGATTGTGTCTCCAGGAAAATATATGCATCCTTATTCATAATGTTTTAATTACAAAACTTTTGGGGGTGCAGTGTCCCTTGAGACCCATCCATGAGCTCCCCAGACCTGATGGACCCCACAGGGACTAGATGTGAGCTCTAGCTACTTTCCTCTCAATGCCTGACATCACAGGAGCCCCCCCACCAAGTCCAAAGACCCCTCCACAGGCCACCACACAAACACCTCCAGGATCACAGGAGGGTCAGAGGGAAGGAGGGGCGGAAGCTGGGGCGGGCTTTCAGACTGCTGTCAACGGCTGTCACAACAGACTCTGGCCCAGTGTGGTCAAAGCTTTCAACTTTTTCAAGAAATACCAGAAATCTGAATCTACGTGTAAAATCTCGCTATTAAAATTTTTTTGAAAAGGTAATATATGCACATGTAAGATATTCAAAAGGCACATGAGAGCCATAAAGTCTCATCCCTCTCTTAACGCACAGCCACCTCACCCCCATCCCCAAAGTCGGCTGCCATTAATGACTTTTACGCATTCTTCCAGACTTGTTTTTTCCCCACACAAATACTCACCCATTATCCACACCATTCTGTTCCTTGTTTACACTTGACATTAGATCTTTCTCCTGACTTTTGAACTATGTCAACTAATTCAAGTTTGAAATACACACACGCAAGCACATGTGTATGCTGTCCTGGCCAAACAAAACTACATGCAGGCCTCAATCAGCCAAGGGGCCACCAGACCTGTTACACCCTCTGGGGCCCAGAGAAAGAAGCCAGTGGCACCCTCAAAGCTAGGCAGCCCGACACTAAACCCATCCTTGTCCAAGTAAGACCCGTCAGAGCTGATGGCTTGGCCAGCCCCTGACCTGTGTTCAATCCCCACTGGAGAAGACAGGGATGAGGGAAAAGGCCAGCTGCCCCAAGACCCCCTCCTCCCGACTTGGAGGTGGCCTTGTCCCCCAGCTCTCATCACAGGTCGCGCTGAGAGAGCAGGTGCTCACAGCCTGGGCCCAGCGTGAGCCTCCTGCTCCCACAGTTCCCAGCGGTGCTGCCAACCCAGTGCCAGGAGCTCAGACTCTCCCAGGCAGCTCAGGGCAGTACAAAGAGCCACCAATGGGAAAGAGAAGCCCTCAGTTCAAACCCTGGCTCCTCTACCAAAGCGGCTGGGCCAGAAGGGGGTTTCCAAACTTTAAGCCCTAACCCTTCACCCAGATGGTTCTCATGAGGGCCATACAGCTCCCTAGGGGGCATTTTTGGTTGTCACAGTGTTGGGGGACCATTAGTGGCACTGAGTGGGTGGCTGGGGGACTCACACACTGTCCCAAATCCCATACAACTTAATTCATGAAGGTGAGAAATTTGTTTATAATCATCTGATTATAAATCAAATCCCATTTTACATATGAACAAGAAAGTATTTTTACAGTGTTAATACAGACTGAATTTTCCTGGAATGGAGCTACTGTGTAAACTGAGGGAAAACTGGCCTTTTGCTTTGTTTGGAACTTAGCAGAAGTTGTCCACCATTCAGAAAAATATCACTGAAGGCAGCCCACCCTACTATTTCAAAACTCTCCTCTCAGTCAGCACTTGTAGACGTTGCCGTGCTGGTTCTACCTGAGGTCTTAGCATCTGACTGCTTGGTAATGTCAGATTGTACTGACATATTAGAATACATGAAGTGCTACAATTGATTTCCTTTTGGTTCTCCTTTATATTACAGGAGGCATTAAGTTGACTGACCACACACACACAGAGTAAACAGGTTGCATTTCTCTTAATTTTAGTTAAGAAAGATAAAAATAACTCTAACACTTCAACTACAGTTAACTACATGCTGGGCACAGTTCTGAGCACTTAGCTGTATTAATTCACTTATCCACAACAAAGCCATCTGTTACAAACAAGGGGGTGTAGACTTAAGAGGGCAGGGCACCACTGCTTTCCAGAAGAAAGGCCCAAAGGTACCCTGTGAAAATCACCAACCTAGGCAGCGTCTCTCTGTGCCAGTGACCAGGAGAGGCCAGCCAGCACTTCTGCTATCACTATTCCATCCCTGGAGCAAAATGATCCCACCCCCTACACGGCTCAGCCCAAGAAGAGGCTGGCCACCAGGGCAAGTGGTCTGAAGACCCCCACTGCTTCCTCCCCAGTCGCCAAATCCCAGGGCTCCAGGCCGCTCATTCCTACCCTCCTGGGGGTAGGAGGCAGCCACTCCTGAGAACAGCTCCAAGCCCTGCCCTGTGTGGTCCGGGCTGGGAGAGACCCAGAGGCCACTCCCCTGAAGAAGCTGCTTAGAAAGCACAGTCTGCCCTGTTCCTTTATCCCTGAAACACCAGCTAACAAATCTCCCTGCTCGGCTGGGTCCTCCTCTCCCTGCTCCCCAACCCCAGCAACAGGGCTGCTCTGCGTGGGGCGGGGGTGTGTGTGGGAAGACTAAAGAGAACACTGGGATCTGGGTGAGAAGAAAGCAGCCAGGGTCCCTGTCCGGTCTCCACCACCCCGCCCAGGGTGACCCTGGACATGTCCCCTCCCTCCCCTCCCTCCCTCTCTAGCCCGTGTCTGTGTTGGTGAAGCACAGAGCACTGCTGCGGCTGCCCCCAGCACAGCCCCGTCCACACACCTGTGTCTGACACGTGTGGCTCTCATGGCCGGCATGCACACTTCCCACACACGCTCTCCTGACACACTCGCCACCAAGAATGCAGCCACTGGAGCAGGGAGGCCCTGAACCCCGTCAAGCCGCCCGGTCCTGCTCTCTGGCCCTCAGCGCAGGGCTGCCTCTGAGGAGCCGATTCAATCCCAGTCTGTCCAGCTCCCGCCCGCAACCCCCCACTCACTGTGTAGAGTCTCCGCCGGAGTCTGGCCAGAAGAGGGAAGGAGAGCTCTAGGCCAGGGAACCGACGAGCTGCTGGCATCTCCACGGAGCTGGACCCCCTGACCAGGTCACCGGGGCTCTGGCCCGAGGAGGTGGGGGTGGGCAGTGGTCTCACCTCCTGAATTTCAGGTTCTGCCCAGAAGGGAAGTTGGCCAGAGGTCTGCCCCAGAGGCCCCCCAAATCCCACACCAGGGGTGGGAAATGGAGCAGAAGAATAGGGTGGTCCCCTTTTCTCTGCTCTACAGCTGTTTCCACAGCTGGCTACCCTGGCAGGAGAGAGTTAGTTCTTCTCTCGGTTGACTGCAGCCTGGGTCCTCGGTCCTGTTTCTCTGTCTTCTCTCCAGCGCAGTGGTCACAGCTCCAGCCCTACTCCCTGGCTCCCCCGCCAGCCCGCCTCCCTCCCCCCTCCCTCCGCAGCTGAGCAGCTCTGACACTGGCTGAAAAAGGACCTTTCTGAATCACTGCCAAGAGGGCGGCGGGAATGGGGGGACTCTTCCTCCCAGCCACCCGCGCTGCCCCCACCTCCTCCCCGCACACAAGGCCCCTGTCTCTGGCTTCCACCCCAGCCCCCAGAGTTGCAGACAACCCCTGGGATTTTAGGGTGGGGGCTAGGTCAATCAGGCAGCAATATACAAAGAGGCCCCGTACGCGCTTGTCTGGGGCTGTGAGGGCTTAGTGCACAGCCTGAGTTGGGGGCTTGGACACCAGAGAGTCGTTCCTGGACCTTGCAGGCAGACCCTTCAGAGACCCTCCCCCATCTCCCAGTCCCAGCCTTGGCTGGGCGTCTCCTGGCTCAGGCCCTAATGTGGCCTGTTACCCTGGTGCCCGACGGAAATAGGAGTCCGGCAGCCTGCCAGAGCGGGGCAGTCCAGCCAAGAGCCGGGGTGGGGGGAAGAATCTCCCAGTCCAGCTGGCCAAGATCCAAAGCCCCCTCAAAACACACAAATATGCCCCTAAACCCTGCGATGCCCCCAGCCAAAGCTAGAGGATTCCGGGCTATAGGATGTCTCCTGAATAGCACCTACACACACAGACAACAGCCCCAGCTAGAGGGAACTGCAGTCACCCCATGAAGCCCCCGTGGAACCCACACATTCCTAGAGCTGACAAGTGATCCCTCTGGCCCTCCTCAAGGGCGCCAGCTGCTCTTACACCCCCCTCGCTACAGCCCCCAGAAACACCTGACAGCTGCAGGAAGTCCTCTCAGGCTCCCTCAGCACCCCCCTCCCAGCCATGCCCAGGGAGCCCCTGTTTCTTGCACACTGCTCTCTTGTCCCTATCCAGCTGGCCACCAGCTCTGGGAGTCCCAGCTGGCTGGTGGAGTAGGCAGCTGGGGTTGAGTTTTGGGGAGTCAGCATCCCAGGCTCTTTCCAGGGCCTCTCTCTCAGTGCTTGACCTCCCTGGCAGGGAGGTGCCTGCAGGGACAGCCGTTTCCAGATCTGACTCAGGGAGGGGGGAAACGGGACACCCCCAGCAATCAGTCCCTCTTTCCCATCCCCCTGTGATCCACCACCACCCAAAGCTTGTGAGGCCAGCCAGGTGCAGCCCCCCTTTGGTGCCAATGAATCACCAGTCTGAGAATGGAATCAGAGCTAATGGACAAGATGAGGTCGGGTCAAGGTCACACTGGAGCTGACCTTCCTGCAAACGCTGCCTCACAACGCCCACAGCACAGAGAAGCCTATTGCTTATTTCCCACAAAGCACCATTCTGAAGGAGATCCAGGGACTTGACTTCAGGGGACAATTTAAGCAGGATTATTCCCTCTACCGCAAGTTGGGGGACTGCTGGATTGGAATGGCCAGACTGAAAATTATAGCCACCCCTGAAAGATGTGCCCCAAATCCACCAGAACCCCATGCCTGCCTGTTCCCTTGCACATCAGGTAAGAACAAGCCTCAGTAGCTTGCTCAGCAATCCAGCTGTGGGAGGCTGTGGAGAAAAGCAAAGCATGGTCAGGGGTCAGAGGTCAGGCCAGCTCCTGGACCTCTTCTCCCAGCCCCGAAAACAGCCACCTTTCTACACCGCCACCCCCACCCCGCTTCGTCCTGTCAGTGACTGCCCTCTACTGGTCAAGAGAGAAAGTGCTTGATCTCCAAGGGGAAGGGAAGACGACCCATAAATACCATGATCATGTTTTCCAAAGCAAACAGGGACATTTGGCTTAATACGCAGATTCATAAAGCCAGTAAGAGGGAATGTCCAGGGCACAGGGACTCAGTGTCCATAAAGCACTAAACCCACATCCTGGCAGTGCTTTCGGGGCTCCCCTGCAGCGCTGAAGCAAGCCCAAAGGGCAGCTTAATTGGGTCCCAAGGACTCAGAGATACTGAAGCAGATGTCAGCAACAGGAATTCACCACCACTGACTCGCCCCGCCTCACCCCACACACAAACACATCACCCTTCTTTACCCAGCATCCCAGCCCCCAGGATCTGTCCTGGGGCCAGGCTCACAGATACCCCTCACTCCTGAGAAGCTCCCCTCAGCTCACCAGCAGACGATGCGGTCTAGGGCCCGGCTACCTGGCTATCCCCCATGTTTCCCCTATTACCTGCTGTCCCTCCTCGGCCTCAGTTAGGCGCAGATATGCAAATCTCTCACCCTTGGAACCCAAACTCCGGGCTTTAGGGCCCGGGAGGGGAGCAGAGACCTCCCGCAGTCCCCGCCCCTCCAGCGCACCGGCAGCGTCACTGCCCTGCGTCCTGAAGGGCCAGGCCTCGAGCATCCTCCAGAAGGAGGGCAGGGGCCGCTAAAGCACCTCAGCCAAGGGAAGGCCCAGTCCTCGGGCCCGCACTTACCCCACAGCCCCATATCTGCCACCTGCAGCCAGAGCGAGGGAGCAGAGCCTGGTGGTAGCGGTGTCTCCCGCTGGGCCTGCGGCTGCCCCTCCCCCAATCCCGTGCACAGCCTCCATTCCAAGGAGCCACCTCTCCGCAGCGCAGGCTGCCCCCCCAGAGAGCCAGGTGAGGTCCCTCCAGGACCCCAGAGATCCACAGCCACCGATCAGGTCCTGGGGACTCAAGGGCCCCCATACTCCATGACAAGGGGGGGGTCCATCCAAGAAGCTCACAGAAGAGAAGCCCCCATCCTAACTCGACCTGAGACCCCTCCCTCTAGACCCCTCTCCTTCCACCAGCCCAGCTTCCACCTGGCTCCAAGCATGCGCCCACCTGCCAGGCTCCCTGGTGCGCTGCCGTTCCGCACTCCACTCAGGCCCGGGGAAACCTGCCCAGCCCACTCCTCTCCGCAGTGGAAGCCACGCCCCCCGCATCCGCCCTGGAAGGGAGACCTCAGCCCTCCGCAGCCCACGCCTCTTCTCACCGGCCTGGACTTCTCCCCGCCTGCACTTCCACCCGCCCCGCCCCCAAGACTGCGCGGGGGCGGGCCGGGAGCTCGGGGCTGGGCAGAGCACCGTGGCTGACCTCTCTGGGCTCAGAAGAGTGCGAGTACCCACACTCCCTCCCGCAGGAGCTGCTCCAACACGTGTCCACGCAGGGCTGTCACCCAGTGCCAGGATGAGGACATTGCTAGTGGAGGAAGTCCCACTGCAGAGGCCCCAAGGTGCCACACGCACACCCTCTCATTCCAATGGCATCTGAAGCTTCCACTGACTCCTCAGTACCAGGTATTTAGGGCTGAGCTCAGGGCACGCTCACCCCTTGGGGGTTTGGGGCAGAGGAGGAGGGAAATTCTGAGACACCTCTACTCCCCACTCCTCCCCCCACACACACTCCACCTCAAGACTGAGGAAGGAGACCCCGGGTGGGCACTAGGTGAGTTCCCATAAGGCTCACTCTCTTCAAAAGCTCCTTCTCCAGCTGAAGCGCGTTGGCATAGGGGATGACCCTGCCAGGCAGGGTGTTTATTCTAGGCAGAAGCTCCTCTGCACCTTACTGCAGCTATGGCAGAAACTGGTTTTGGGAGCAGCTGCACGAACACTCAGGAGGCTGTCGAGAAAGAGAGGCTGAAAATGCCAGGCCCACAGATCCCTTCTTCTCCTGGTTGGATAAAGGGTCTGATCTAAACCATTCCCCCTTCCTGCTTTCTCCCTACCTCCTCCCTCCACAAGGCCCCTGCCTCCGAATGCCATCCTATTACAAGATACCCACAAGATCCAAACTGCCTCTAGGATTTGGGGAATCCACCCCACATGTACACCCTCTGGTCTACAACTTGCCCCCTTATCTCTAAAGGGAGCCAGTAGTGGCCCAGGAACCAGCCTGCCTCTGCTGTCCACTCCCCTCCCCCAGGCTCTCCAACGGCATCAGTCAAGTTACAAATCCACACTGAGGAGCAGACGTGACATGTAATTTCCGGCCAAGAAGATTTTTCCAAAACAATCTACCGTATTCTCAGGAATATATGCCAGGCCAGCTCTCTCCCATCTCTGCCCTCCCTCTTCTCCAGGCCCTGGAGGGAAAACAACATATTGGGGAGGAGAGGGAGGGGGGCTTATGGCTCCTCTCCCAACCAGAGGATTATCTTGCCTACACATGCCAGCCCCACCAAGCCCAGTCAACCTCAACTCACCCCTCTGTGTGCAGCGCCCAAGCTTCTGGACCAAGGCCAGGCTGGTTCCCCTTGGGACTTCATCCCAGAGGGAACTGTACCAGGTAACCCCACACCTTCAGGTCATCCCAGGTCTGAAATCACACTGGTCTGGGGAGGAGGCTGGCCACGGGCCAAGGGAGAGAAGGGGGTGATTCAGACACATACCATGGCTGTCCACACCCTCTCCATCTCCAGGCCACAGTGGCCCACTCCCTTCCAGGGGAGCTTGGCAGCTGAGGCCCTGAGGACAGTCAAGGCTGAGGCATATTTGCCAGCAGTGCTGAGCCCACAGGCCCTGAGTCTAACCCTGAGTGCTTTTCACCCTTCTCCTTAACTGTGGATATTTCCTAACACTTTGGAACTCGCCCTTCCTTCTCTTTCCTCCCTGGGGGTCACCTCCTCTCCTCCCAGGGCTCCAATTAGCACCATGTGCTGTCTGTCTCCATTCCTGAGCTCTAGAAGCTCTACACCCATGCTTATAGACATTTACAGCCAGCTCCACCAGGAGGATACAATGGTACCATAAATTCTACATGCCCAAATTGAGCTCATCAACCCCCGCCTTAAACCTAGCTTATGTGTGCTCTTATATCCTGACTGAAAACATCACAAGCCAACACCAGCCACCTAGGCTAGACACCTCACCCCTGGCTCCCCAACCATAACTCCCTTCTTTCCCCACTGGGCAGGCCACAAAATCTTGTTGTTTCTGCCTCCTCATTACTCCTCCCATCAATACCTTTGGGACAAGAGTCAGACAGACCTGGGCTGAAATCTTGGCTGTATCACTCTCTAGTCAGACGACTTCTGGGCAAATGCCTTAACCTCTAAGCCTCAATTTCCTTATCTGCAAATGGGAATAAACAGTACGTCCTTCATAAAGTGCAAACTCAATGAGATCATGAATGGCACACTTAGCACAGCATCTAGCACATAGTTCCCTATTGTTATACTGTCATCTGAACACAGATCCGAAGTTCCTCTCCTGCTTACATCCTTCTGTAATTCCTCACTGAGCCAAATACAAGGCCCTTCAGGATCCATCCCTTGCCTATTTGTCCACCTCCACCTCTTATCATTTCCTTCAAACGTCTCCATAGTCCAACCAAGTCAAATACTTGCCCTTCCCTAGACACACCATCTTCTTTAATTTTAATGTCTTTGAGCTATTCTTTGTGATACTCTTTTCTCTTCATGATGAACTCCTACACATCCCTCAAGACCCAAATAAAACGTCATCTCCTTTGTAAATTCCCATTTCCTATCCCCAAACGGTTCTTTTTGCCATTGCTTCCCATGTTATCTTGTTAAAGTATGTTTGAAAACAAGAGCGGTATAAACACATAATACTACACGTGGAAAATAGCCAAAAGAATGAAAAAAATTTTAATTATCCATCATGCTCTAATCCTTAAAGGGTACTATTTCTGTAGCACTCTGTATTAATACACAATTCTATTGAAGGAGCCCTATGTACGCACCTCTTGTAGTTTGTACATTGTAACCATCTGTTTATATCTGTCACCTTGAAAGAAGAATCTGGCAAGGCACCTGGTCAAGAGAGTTTGCTGAAAGGGACTTCAAGCCTTTGTGACAGACACTGGGGAAAGGAGGCCTGTCTCTTTTCCAGTGAGCTGGTACCACCTTATGTTCAGTGAATACCAGGAATAAGTCTGGTTGCCCTTGTCGGCCCTGGCTTTGCTTCCCCCCATTATTTCGAATCCAGAAAAGCAAGCACCTTCATGGGAAGAAGGGCAGCCAATCTCATTACAGCTACTCCTGTCCCAGAACCACTAAGCTACTTTGCTCCCACAAAGCTATTTCAGCCCCGGGGACAACACAGCAGTCCCTCAAGGCAGAGGGAGAGCTTTGACTGAAGGCTGCCTTCTCATCAGACTGCGGAGGGAGAGCTGGGGATACCACAGGGTTGATTGATGGGCAGGAGGTCTGGTTTGTCAGGCATCCCAGCCTCGCAGAGAGAGAGGAGGGAGACAGGGGGGTCAGAGGGTGGAAAGGCAGGGCACAGAAGCAGGGGCAGACACACCAGATACAGGGACCCTCCTATGCCTCATCTCCTTTGACTCCAGCAGAGAAGGAGGTGTAACTTTCAGAGAGGAAAGGAAAGAACCTGACTGAACACCACAACACAGACCCTCACTGAACCCAGTACCTCCCCACATCTACCAACTTGGTCTTGAAAGTATTTTTTAGCTGTTTCACACTCCACCAGCGAAAGACCGGTGTGCCAGCCCTGACACCCAGAGACAGGACACTGAGAGCCCTAACACATTCCTGGAGCATCCCTCCCCCACACATAAACACCACTCGAGTGTGACAGTGGGTAAATTCCTGCAGTTGTCTGGGTCTCTTGCACACACGCACCACTCACGCCTGAGTGACAGGGCTGGGATGCAGGGTACTGCAGAGAGCTGCCTCTCACCATCCTCTAGCCCAAGCATCCTTCCGGCACCAAGGCCCGGCAGCCGAGGCTCCAGGGAAGAGAGGAAGGATGTAGTCTGGCTCCCAGCAGCCAGCCACTCCCAGGGCTCTTCCAAGGCTGGGCAGAGGCCGCCCAGCTGGTCACCCTGCCTACCAGCTCAGGCCTCACCCCACTCCCCCCACCCCCTCAGCAAGAGCCTAGAGCTGAAGGGGCCTATTGTTGGGCCCTGGAGGTGGGGTGGGCCCAGAGCTGTGAATTGGAGAGCATTTACTCTGTGAGAGGGACTGCTCATTCCCTTGGGACAGCGCCCACACCAGAACCCCAGGAGCTAGGAACATCCAGCGCAGGGTGGGCTGCTGGGCCAGGGAGAGAAAGGGTCCGAACCTGGAAGCGAGAGAGATGTCAGGGACTGCAAAATATTTAAGATACCTTAAATCCAACCCATTTTAGAGATAAAGAAACTGAGACCCTGAAAGGGAAGGGACATGCCTGGTCTGAGGCACCTAAGAAGCTGTCATAGGGAATGGATCCCTAGGAGCTGGGGAACAGTTCAGAGCAATGGTGATTCCTCTCTGGCCATGGAGGGGCAGCCCTGCCAAGGTCAGGGACTAATAAAGGTCAGGGGCCTGAGGGCAGAACCTGCCTCAGGAGGAGATACAACATCCAGGGGAGAGGCAGAGACAGGAAGAACCTAGAGTTCTCACATCCAGCAGAAGCCCTTGGCTCCCAGGACCTAGAGCTGCTGAAGGAGGGCCCAGGCCAAACCTCTCACCCCACCCGCCTCTTTAGTCACTCACCACATACTGACTGTGTGCTCACCCTGTGCTAGGTTTGGGGGACTATGAAGGAGAAGTCACGATTCAGGTCCTCAAAAAGACACTGTGTGCAAGTTCTTTACTAAAAGTTTTATCTTTCATTGCCTGATTAACCTCCCCCCCCCACTACCCTACATTATCCACATTTTACAGATGAGGAAACTGAGGCTCTGGAGAGGTGACCAGGGTCACCCGTTACTGGAGAGTTAACAGGTGAACCAGAGTTCAGTCCATATACAATTGGACACGAAACTGCTCGGTTCAAGGATTTGGGCTCATGGAGGGCAGAGCTGGAGTCTTATTTGTTAAATATATACTAGATACTGAATGAATTCATGGATTATGCGAGGAAGTTTAAAGAGGGAATAGAGGCTCCAGGAAAAGACAGATTGCACAGATGCACATAATTTCACTCCTTCTCAAAACCCCACCAAAGCCAAAATTATCGAAAGAGAAATTTTCTGAAGGGCAAAAGTCCCTAAGGACGGGAAGAATAGTAGAAGAGAAAACCACAACATAGCTTTGGAAGCTGGAAAGCAGATGGCCAGTGACTATGGAGAGCAGACCTGAGAAAATCCCCAATCCCAAGGTGAAAAGGACCTGATTGACCCCACAGAATCCTCAAAAGGCCTGGGAACTAGAAGCCCCAGAAACCTCTAGAAGAAGAACAGGTGCTAAAAATACAGAGGATTAGTCAAAAGCTGTTTAAGAAGCCGTAAGACCCCCCTGGACTCCCTCCCCAGTACAAAGCCACTGGGTTGCTGTCCCGGTACCACCCGGCAAAATCGGGATTTCCCTTCAGGGGTAAAGCGCAGGCCTCTGCACTGGCGCAGCAGGCTTGGCTGAGAGCGGGGTGCCATGGACCTAACAAGGAAAGCACACATAGATGTGGAGATCTCAGTCCCCTTCTCAACTCCCTCCAGGAACATGGAGCCAGGCCTCCACCTCCTGGCAGAAGACAGGAGCGTCCTTTCTGGGGACTCTGATCAGGCCAAGAAGGATATAAAGAAACCAACATTGGGAGTTCTCCACAAACCGAGCAGCCAGGCCACCATACAAAGAAGCTCGGTCAACAAGGCCACCCGGTGCTTGTAGTCAAGAGCAGATGACAAAAAAATATTGGACACTCAAGGAAAGCCTCTAACATGGAAGAGCGAGCAAAACACACAGAAAAAAGCAACTGAGAAGAAATGCAGACTATGCAGGAGAAGAAACTTTCTGACAGAAAATGCTCATTAATATCCTCAGAGGGCTTCCCTGGTGGCGCACTGGTTGAGAATCTGCCTGCCAATGCAGGGGACACGGGTTCGAGCCCTGGTCGGGGAAGATCCCACATGCCGCGGAGCGACTAGGCCCGTGAGCCACAATTGCTGAGCTTGCGCGTCTGGAGCCTCTGCTCCGCAGCCAGAGAGGCCGCGATAGTGAGAGGCCCCCACTTGCCACAACTAGAGAAAGCCCTCGCACAGAAACGAAGACCCAACACAGCCATAAATAAATAAATAAATAAATAAAATTAAAAAAAAAAAATCCTCAGAGAGACAAGATGTTGTATCTACAAAACAAGAAGAGAGTATTATTATTTTTTAATAGGGGGAATAAGAAGTTACAAATATGACAGGAAACATAAAAAATTCAACAGACCCATCCTCACCCCAACCAACAAAGTCTGGCCCACAGCAGGTGCTCATAAATATTTGCTGAATGGATAAATGAGGCAGTATTTCATGAACTTTAATGCACATACAGATCACCTGGGGGAATCTTGTTAAAATGCAGATTCGGATTCCATTCCAAGATATGGGGTAGGGCCTAAGTTTTACATTTCTAACAAGCTCCCAGTGATAATGTTCTGGTCCTTAGACCACACTCTAGGAAGCAAGGGTCTCTGCTAAACCCTGGAGCAGTGGTTCTTTGCACTGGCTGTGCATTAAAATCACCTGGGAGGTAGGAAAGTGTCGGTGTGTGGGCCCCGCCCACTGAGATTCTAATCAGCTTGGTCTAGGTGAGACTCAGGCATCATATCTTGAAATCTCTGCAGATGAATCCATACTGGGGTCGAGAACTGCTGCTCTGGAGAAAGCCTGTAACTGCGCCAATCATTGGTCCTGGCCAGAACAGTCCTGTTTTCAAATATTCTTTCCCATTGTTGACACTGACCACTCTTTCAGAAGGCCCTTCTCATCATGGCCATGAGCATCAGTTTATAGGACTATTTACTATACAGATGGTAATTCTTAATGCTAAGTCCCACTAATGTCAGTGGATGGAGAAATCATTCTACTAAATTTCCAAAAATTCATTCTGAGAATTTTTTCCTTATTAGATTCACACACTTATCTTAATTTTTCTAATTAAAATAAAATCTGGACCTTAAAACTTTAGCAAGTCCTTTAAAAAAAAATAAAGGATTTTTTAAAGTGAAATGTGGATATCTCCCTAGCCAAAAATCCTAATCCATTATTCCAATGTTTCTGTTAAAACTTAAGTTGAATTTAGTAGTTTTGTGTCTACCTCATCCATGCCATGGGATAAAATAATATCAACAGACATTTACTGCTGTTAAAATTGCTAAAATCGGGCTTCCCTGGTGGCACAGTGGTTGGGAATCCGCCTGCCAATGCAGGGGACACGGGTTTGAGCCCTGGTCCGGGAAGATCCCACATGCCGTGGAGCAACTAAGCCCATGTGCCACAACTGCTGAGCCTGTGCTCTGGAGCCTGCAAGCCACAACCACTGAGCCCACGTGCCACAACTACTGAAGCTCGCATGCCTAGAGCCCATGGTCCGCAACAAGAGAAGCCACTGCAATGAGAAGCCCGTGCACCGCAATGAAGAGTAACCCCCCGCTCACTGCAACTAGAGAAAGCCCGCACGCAGCAACAAAGACCCAACAGCCAAAAATAAATAAATTAATTAATTAAAAAAAAAAAAATTGCTAAAATCACAATAGAAGGGTTGGAGGATAAAGTATCTTCCACAATGGAGAGCAAAAGCCCACACCAAGCTACATAATTAAAGAATACTGGAGATAAAGAAAAGATGCTACAAACTCCTGGGCAATGGTATAACACAAGTTCCACAAAAAGGACTGGGAATGATTTTAGACATTAATGTTAACTCTGGAACTTAACAGCAATGCCCTTAAGATTCCAAAGGAAGGCAATTTCCAGCCTAGATCTCTATATTCAGCTAATTAAGTGACTGAGTATCAGACTGGCAAGGTCTCAAAATAATCTACCACTCTTTCACCCTCCTCTCTCAGGAAGCTACTAAAGGATGTACTCTACCAAACTAGAGAATAAACCAACAAAGGGGAAGATAGGAAACAGGAGAAAAAGGCACAGAAAGGCAGTGAAGGAAATGCCCAAGATGCTGAAAGGGAGATCCCAGGAGGACAGCTAAGCATCAGTCATAGAGAGCAATTAGTCCATGCCGCTTTAGGGCACAAGGCTCTGAAAGAGACTTCTTCAGAGAGGTGAATTTGATAGAATACCTAATGGAATTGACACCCTGAGAAATTTATACAGCTACTGGAGAGTTTAATTAATTGAAAAGTACATAGAAAACTAAGCAAACAAAAAAAGCAACTCCAGGAAGAACAAAAAGGTGCCCAGGAAAGGAAAAGTCACAGTTTACTACACCATAACAATATAAACAATGAACAGTAGATTGAAGAAAAAATGAGATACGCCCAGAGTGGATGGGCTGGAAGATGGGATGAGTAGCAGGGTGGGAATGAGGGAATTAAAGTAAAATCCTCATCTTTGGCCAAGATGGAATAACACAGATCAGACTTACCCTCCTGACTGAAACAACAGAAAAATGGACAAAATATACAAAATGGTTTTGAAGACACCAGACATCAAGATGCAAAGGTCAGTGATACCTAGGAGATAGGAAACAAAGGAGGTCAGCCCTGTGGTTGAGTTTCCAGGCTACAGAAGAGGGAAGGGAACCAGTTGGACCCCAAAGGACTCTCTGAGTTGAAGAGATGGAGCTGAGACTCTGGGGAAACTCAGGTGGCCAGAATTCACAGAACAGAGCATCAGAGAAGAGAGAACACCACAGAAGTCTGTAAAAGATCCCCCTTGAGTAATAAGCTGAGTACTGATCGTCACATGAATGTATGGAAACTACCCAAGGCTGGGGAAAAGAACCACCCCAAAGGATTAGATATAGCAGTGCCTGGTGCTCACAGGGCTGGGAAAAGTGCCTGTTCCCACTAGCCAGACTGGAAAAGCTAGGCACTGGGTAGAATACACAGGTGGGTCTTGCCTCAGCAGTGTGGAATTATTAGCCCCAGACTGAGCATGGCTCTGGTCTCACCTAACAAATCTTAAAAATGAAATCCAAAAGGATCAAACTATTTCCCAGTCATTTAACTGGATTTCAGAACAAAGCTCAAGAATATTTATAGGAATACGAAAATACCCAGCAACCAACAAAGTAAAATGGATTGTCTGGCATCCAGTAAAAAATTACCAGAGGGCTTCTGGTGCAGTGGTTGAGAACCTGCCTGCCAATGCCGGGGGCACGGGTTCGAGCCCTGGCCCCGGAAGATCCCACATGCCGCGGAACAACTAAGCCCGTGCACCACAACTACTGAGCCTGCGCTCTAGAGCCCGCGTGCCACAACTACTGAAGCCCGCTTACCTAGAGCCTGTGCTCCGCAACAAGAGAAGCCACTGCAACGAGAAGCCTGTGCACCGCAACGAAGAGTAGCCCCCGCTCGCTGCAACTAGAGAGAAGCCAGCGCACAGCAACGAAGACCCAACACAGCCAAAAAAAAAAAAAAAAAAAAAAAAAATTACCAGAAAAAAAAAAGCAAGAAACTATGATCCATAACGAGGAGAAAAAGCAATCAATCAAAACCAACCCAGAACTGACACAGGTGTTAGAATTAGTAGACAAAGACACTAAAACAATTATAACTATGTTTTTAAAAGACTATCATTGAACTTTTAGAATAAAGACTACACTATATGAAATGAAAAAAAATAAAGTGAATGGAATTTAAGTCAGATTAGACAGTGCAGAAGAAAAAGTGGGTGAAACTGAAGACACAGTAATAGTACCATTACTATAGTAATACTAGACTACCCAAAATGAAACACAAAGGAAAAAAGATTCTTTTTTAAATGAACAAAGCATCAGTGTGCAGTGGGACAATTTCAAGTGGCCTAATGTATGTGTAATTAGAGTTCCCAAGAAGAGTTGGGAACAGAAAAAAAACATATGAAGAAACAATGACTGAAATTTTCCCAAATTTGACAAAAACTAAGAGCCCACAGATTCAAGAAGCTCAATGACTTCAAACACAAGACACATGAAGAAAACTACACCATCGCACATCATAATCAAATTGCTCAAAATCAGGGATAACATCTCAAAAAGTAGCTGGGGAGAGCAAGGGAGACATGCTACATACAGGGAACAAAGATGACAACAGATTTCTTGCAGAAACAATGGAAATGAGAGGACAGTGGCACAACATCATTAAAACTAATGACTTAGAATTCTATTCCAATGGAAATACCTTTTTAAAATGAAGGCTAAATAAACTTTCTAAATATACAAAAGCTGAAAGAATTCAACACCAGCAGACCTGCACTATAATAAATGTTAAAGGAAGTCCTTCAGACAGAAGAAAAATAATACATATAGAAATATGGATCTATGCACAGAAATGAACAGCACTAGAATGGCAACTACATGGGTAAATAGTTAACAAAATTTTTTTACTATATTTAAATTACTTTAAAAGATAAACTGACTGTTTAAACAAAAATTATACCAATGCAGTGCGGGGTTTATAACATGTATAATTTTGATAATAATTGCATAAAGGAAGGGAAAAATGAAAATATTTTAAGGTTCTTACATCACTTGAAGGCAGACTATGATAAATTAAAGATGTATATTATGAATCCTGTAGACATTACAAGAAAAATATCCTCATAAACATATGATAAATTAAAGATGTATATTATGAATCCTATAGACATTACAAGAAAAATATCCTCATAAACATAGATGCAAAAATTCTTAACAAATTCTTTAGCAAATGGAATCCAGCAATATACATAAAGAATTATAACCATGACCCAATGGAGCTTGTTTCAGGAATGCGAGGTTGATTTAGCATTTGAAGACGAAATCAATGTAATTCATCACATTAACTAAAAAAGAAAATCCTATCATCATTTTGATAAACACAGAAAAAACATCTGACAAAATCCAACATCCATTTCTACTAAAAATCTCTGTAAAATAGGAACAGAAGGGAGCTTCTTCAACCTGATAAAGATCATATATGAAAAACTTACAGCTAAATCATGCATAGTGGTGAAATACTGAATGTTTTCCCCTGAAGATAAGGAGCAATATACCTAATCTTCTAACATTATATCAGAGGATTAGCCAGCTCAATCAGGCAAGAAAAAGAAATAATAGACATAAAGACCAGAAAGGAAGAAGTAAAACTGTCTATATTAGCAGATGACATGACAGTCTATATATAAAATCCAATGGAAGCTACAAAAAAGCTACTAGAACAACCTGTTTAGCAAGGTGGGAGGGTATAATATACAAAAGTCAATTTTATTTATATATACTAACAACAAACAATTGGAAATTGAAATTTAAAAAACATCACCATCTTATAGCAACGTTATTGGCAATAACAAAAAGGTAGTAGCAACCATTGATAGATGAATAAACAAAATCTGGTATATTCATACAATGGATTACTATTCAGCCTTAAAAAAAAAAAAGAAGGGAATTCTGACACATGCTAGAACATGGATGAACCTTGAATATATTACGGTAAGTGAAAAAAGCTGTACAAATACTGTATGATTCTACTCCCATGAGGTATTTAGAGTAGTCAAATTCGTAGAGACAGAAAGTAGAATGTGATTGCCAGAGGTGGGAGGAGACAGGGGAATACAGAGATTGTTTAATAGGTACAGAGTTTCAGTTTTGCAAGATAAGAAAAAGTTCTGGAGACGGATGATAGTGATGGTTGTGCAACAAGGTGAAAGTACCTAACTCTACTGAACTATACACTTAAAAATGGTTAAAATGGTAAATTTTATGTTGTGTATATTTTACCACAATTAAGGCAGGTAAATTTTTTAACAAAAAACTGAATTCCATTAAAAATACCATTTTACAATAGCATCAAAAATATGCAATACTTAAGGATATATCTGAAAAAAGATTTAAAAGATCTGTACGTTGTAAACTACAAAACATTGGTGAAATTCTTAAAAATCTAAATAAATAAAGAGATACACATTGTTCATGAGTCAGGTTCAATATTGCTAAGATAGCAATTCTCCCCAAATTGATCTGTAGATTCAATGCAATCCCAGCAGGCTATTTTGTAGAAATTTACAAATTGTTCTAAAATGCGTATGGAAGTGCAACAAACCTAGAATAACTAAAGCAATTTTGAAAAGGAAGAACAAAGTTTAAGATCTTTCCTTGGTTTCAAGGCTTACTATAAAATCTACAGTGATCAAGATAATGTGGTCCTGGGATAAAGACAGACAAGTTAGATCAACGGAACAAAACAAAGTCCACAATTGGATCTACACACAAACAACCGATTTTTGATAAAGGTGCAAAGGCAACTCCACAGAGAAGCAAGTCTATTCAAAAAATTTTGCTGAACAATTGGATCCCCATATGCAAAAAACTGAACTTCCATTCATACCTTGCACCATATACTAACCTAAGAATTAACCCCAAATTGATTGTAGACCTAAATGTAAAACCCGTAACTATAAAAGTTATAGGAGAAAACCATCATGCTCTGGGTTAGGCAGAGAGTTCTTAAACACCAAAAGCACAGTCCATAAAAGAACAAGCTGGTAAACTGGAGTTCATTAAAAGTTAAAACTTCTGCTCTTCAAAAGACACTGTTAGGAGAATTAAAGTGCAAGCCAGAGCCTGGAAGAAAATATTTGCAAATCACATATCCCATAAAAGGCTTGAATCCAGAATATAAAAGAACTCCCAAAACTTAGTACGAAAAAAAGACCCCACACAATTTAAAAATGGGTAAACAATTTGAACAGACACATCCCCAAAGATATACAGATGGCAAATAAGATGAAAAGATGCTCAACATTAGTCATTAGAGTAATGCAAATTAAAACCAGAATGCGATACCATTACAGACCTATTAGTATGTCTAAATTTAAAGAGACTGATCATACCAAGTGCTGACAAAGTAGTGAACAAACTAGAACTTTCATACACAGCTGGTGGGTACATAAAATGGTACAACCACTTTGGAAAACAGTCTGGCGGTTTGTTAAAAATTAAATGTACGCCTACCATATGATCCAACTATTCTAGTCCTAAGGATTTACCCAAGAAAAATAAAAGCATATGTCCATACAAAGACTTACACATATGTTCATAGCAGTTTTACTTTTAATAACCAAAAACTGAAAACAACCCATCAGGAGGTAAATGGATAAACAGACTGTGGTATACTACTCAGCAATAAAAAGGAATAAGCAATTAATACCCACAAAAACATGGATGAATCTCAAAATAATTATGCTGAGTGAAAAAAGCCAGGCAAAAAAAAAAAAGAGCACATACTGTATGATTCCATTTACATAAATTTTAGGTAATGTGAACTAATGTAGAGTGACAGAAAGCAGACTATTGTTACCTGGGGAAGGGGGATGGCAAAGGAGGGGTGGGATGGAGGGATTACAAAGGGGCACAAAAAACTTTGGGGGGTTTGGGAATAATGGGTATGTTCATTATCTTGATTGTGGTGGTGGTTTCACAGGTATACACATATGTTAAAACTTATTAAATTATGTTTTAAATATGTTACATTTACCATACGTCATCATACCTCAATAAAGCTATTATTAAAAACAAACACTTCATCTTCCAGGATAAAGCACAGGGCAGGGGGATAATTGTGGGCTCAGGGGCTAGAGGAAAAGGTCTGGGAGCGCTGACCCCTCCTGCCTAATGTCCACTGGCCATGGCTCCTGGGAAGGTGGACGCTAGGCTGGCAAAGAAGGGTCTGAGCCCTCTGCACTCAGGACACTGTAGGGAAAACCAGGGCCCGCCTCACAGACGAGGAACTGAAGCCCCGAAATGTTATCCTAGTTACACACTAGTTACACAGCTAGTAACACTAGTTACACAGCTAGTAAACCCAGATCTGCCAAAGTCCTCTTTCTCTTCATCTACCACAAATTCAAGAATCAACCTGAAATAGGGTGAAGGTGTATGCTTATGTGCATGTGTTTAGAACAGTTCTCTCCATTGAAGCCAGAGCGCAAGAACCAGTCTGGCCATCCCAGAAGAGCCAGACACCTTGGACACAGCAGCTGAACTTCCGGTGCATGAGTGTTTGGGGTGGCAGGATGACAGGCAGGCATGGGACGAAGTTGACAGTCAAGTCTGGGTTTGCATGGGGAGCAGGCTAACTGGCTCCTCCAGCAGAGTCCCAGCAGCTGCCTGCTTAGGACGCGACCACCGCTCCCCCTGCCCCAACAGAAAAGGACTATCTCCACCCAGTCCGGTTGGGACAGGGGTCTGGGGGCCATCTGACTCAGAGCCACTCCTTGGGGTGGGGCAGAGATGGGTCTTGGCTAAGGCCCCGAGACAGGCAGCAACTCTGTACCCACTCCCACCCGAGGACTAGAGAAGCAAGCACCCAGACAGCGCCAGGTAAGAGGTGAACATCCCTAGGCAGATGAGGCCCGCAAGTGGCCAACCAAGCCCCTATGGGGCAGGAATGAATAGGCCTGGCACCCAGGCCATGAGGAAGTCAACAGGAAGCCAAATTTAGCCCCCACCTCTGCAAGCCCCACCTCTAAGCTGGGCTGAGAGCTGGCCTTGGCTGGTACAGAACCCATGATGCCACAGCTGCCCATCTGTCCACCTCCATGGGGTGGGGCTGAGGTCTGGGCCACAGAGGATGCCCAGAGTCCAGCAGTGCAGATACCCTCTCCTATCCCCCACTTTCAGGTTGGGGTCCTGAGAGCCCACACGGAGACAGAAGTCCTCACCAGCTCTCCACCCTTCTGCCCACTATTTATCCTTGGCTCTGGGCCCTCAGTATTAATCAAATGTGACAAGAAGGTGTGGCGGGAGCAGGCCAGGCTCGTGCCCAAGTTACCGGCTGCCACACTCACATCTCAGCTCACGTGGCCAAGAGGGTTACAAGATAAGGTCCTGTCAATGCAATGCTGCCCCTTCCCTTTTTTGGAACGTGTTTTGAGGACGTGAGGCAGCCTGTGCTGATTGCACCAACCCAGCTATGGCATGGAGGTACCCCTATCTCCACCGGTAAATGGGTGGAGGGGGGGTGGAGGGGTGGAGAGGTGACTACTTCCTCTGCAACCTCAGCCTGGGACTACCCCTCTCTCCCTTCTGCCCAGGCTTGGCAGCCACCCAGACAGTCTAACCGCCAGTCTAGACTCTAAGAAAATGTCCCATCACTCCAGTTGGCATATACAGTACTGGGGGAGGGGTCCTGTCTCGCTGTTGAACACTGCACTGCTTCATTCCTCTCCAGGTTTAAACACAGGGGAATGAAAAAAGGCAGTTTGGAGACCACGCTCTCCTGAGATAACTACAGCCCCCTCCTTCCAAACACACCAATTCCAGCTGAGAACAGAATTGGGCTTCCTTACCTGCTGCCTTCCACTGGCTCTCTGCAGACAAAGCTTCTATGATGTCCTGGCTGAGGTGGCAGAAAAGGACCCAGCAGGACACTGCCTGCTATTGGGCAGTGGTTTCCAACGCTCCCAGGTTCACGGCGCTCTTCTGCCCCCCACTCCCCAAACCCCTACATCCCGCGCTCACCACGGCCCTGGCCCGGCCCGATGCTGGTGCTGAGCAGCCGGCTTGTGAGTTACCACCTCCTCCTCCGCCTGCGCCTCCGGATCCTGCGTCTCTCCAGGGGCCCCTCTCCCTCCTGGGACCCTTTCCCGTCCAGGTATGTTTCCTGGACAGCCCGCACCACCTGCCCTTCCTGCACCCCGGGTAGCCAATTTGCTTCCTGCACCCCCAGGCGCCCCTCTCCCTCAGGCCCCTGGGGCCCCACTGGCCGGGCCCTCCCCACCAGTTCGAGTCTCTTGCGGCGTGCCGGGGCCGCTCCCAGGACCTCTGCCTCCCCTCTGAGGTGCCCGCAGCTCTCCCAGTACTGCTCCCCCCGCTCCTCGGAACTTTCGAGCTCGTCTCTTCTCTCCCAGAGGCCGTCCCCGAGCTCGGACAGCTGCTCGGGCTGCTGTAGCAGCCTGCGTGGGCTCCCCTCCCCCTGCTCCTGCACCCCGGTGCGAGCCTCCCCCCGCTCCTGCACTGCGGGGCTGCCTCCCCCTTTCTCCTGGTGCTGCTTGCGGGGCCCCAGCCCCTCCTCCTCCTGCACCACAGGCCAGCCCGCGGAGCCCGTCCACGGCGGCGGGCGCCTCCAGTCCGCGCCGTTCGCAGACCCCCACACCACCCCCAGGCTGGGCTCGCGGCCCCGGCCGCCCCGCTCCTGCACCCCCGGGCCCACCCCGCCCTCCTCCTGCACGGCCGGACCCACGCCCCCCTGCTCCTCCACGCCGAGCTTCAGCCCGCGGAGCTGCTGCGGGCCCCAGCTGAGAACCCCGATCTGCTGCGGCTGCTGCTCCTGCAGCGCTAGGCAGAGCCCGCCGCGCTCCTCCTGCGCTCCCGGCCTAGGGCCCCCAGCCGGCACTGCCCAACGCACTCTCCTGCCCCCCAGAGGCCGCGCGGTCCCGCCCCTCCAGATGGTGCTGCCCTCGCCGCCCGCTCACACCGCCCCCTACCCGGCTCCTTCCGCCCCGTCCCCCGGGGGAGGGGGCTGCGGGGTCGCGTCCCCTCCCGCTCCGCCCCCACGTCCCGGTCCCGGCTCCCAGCCCTAGCTCCTGGGCGTCGACGTCCGCCCGCCGGGCGCCGCGCCCTGCGCTGGCCCCCGCAGGTGCTGCGGCCCCACACCCCGGCCCGAGAACCAACAGCTCCTGCCCTCCCGTCGGGGGTTCCTGGAGCCAGCCTGCGCCTGCGCCGCCCCAGGGGGGCGGAGCCTGGCCGGATTGGCCCGCCGCCTTAAGGGGCCATGTACCACTTACTTCTTCCTCCTTCAGAGCACCTACTGCTCCACCTTCTTCGTCCCGCCAGAAGCCCTGCTTGCGCCTTCCTGTGGAGCCAAAGGGAGAAGAGGTGAAGCAGAAGGTAGGGAGTTCACACTGAGACGGTGTAGTCAACAGGACCCAATGGAGGAGCGCTGAAATAGGAGTCTCGAATTCTAAGTAGCAGTTCAGCTGCTCCTGACTTGTGAGTGTAAAAAAACCCATTTCCCTCTGGCCTCAGTTGCTTCGTTTCTAAAATGAAGAGGAGGTTGGACCGGAAAGTTTCCAAGGTCCCAATCCAGTGAGTGTTTGACTGCAGAGAGGGACTCTAGTCCTAATCTTTCAGCAGCAGCCCAGAGACCTATGAACCTGGGCTGCCTCCACCCTTTCCCTGGGGCCAAGGGAGAGCTGGGCTCAGGCCTATGACACTTCCTGTTGGGAATACAGGCAGAAAGAGCCCCGGGCAAAGGGGGCCTTCCTACCTCTTGCACTGCTCGCTCTTGGGTCTGTACCCTGAAAGGAGGAGAAAATTCAGAGCTCCTTCTGCCAGTAGTAGTGCAACCTGCAGACCCAGATCCTAGCACAGCTGGAGGCGGCCTTGGGCTGCCCAGCTTAGAACCCAAAAGCTAGGGCAAGTTGGCCCTGTTTCTGACTGTACCTCATCTATAAGATGCGTTTAATAATAAGACAACTCCAGACAGAACTGTCCTAAGGATCAGACATCCGAGAACTGTGTAAGGGTGACTCCTTCTGCGCTCCTATTTTCCAGCATTGGGCCCAAGGGCTCTGGCCTGAGGACAGTAGGACAATGAGAAGGGAGCGGGTTCTAGACAGCTATGGGGGGGCTGGACTGGGTGGATTTGGATCATGGCGTCTTGCCCTGTGAGGTGAGGAGGGCAACTTTCTACTAAATCATTCGGTAACAGTGTGTGTAAGGGGGTTGCCCTTCACCATGCAACCAGGGCCACTGAGCAGGAAGTTGAATGCACCCCACCTGGGCCGAGACAGGGTCTAGGGCAGGCAGTACTCCACAGGTGATAGAACTGAGGCGCTACACGATTAAGTAACAGCTGGTAGTAGTGAAGCCAGAATTCAAATCCCCTTTTCTGACTCCCAAGTCTGCTCTGAACCAATAAGGCACAACAAAGCAACACCATACCCAGGAGCTTTGGGAAGCATCAGGTCTTAAAGTAGAAGATAGATGGGCCCCTGGGCTGGACAGCTGGTGATTGTCAAGTGGAGCAAAACTGAAGTTTTGTCCTCAGCCAGACAAGAATGACGCCCGTTTCCCTTCCTCCATTAATATGGACGGAATGAACTAGCAGTGGGGAATTTGTTGCAACAAAAATAGAAATGAAGTTTTTCCTCTCCTGAGAACAAGGAAAGTAAAGGGAACAGTGAACAGGCTAGAGAAGAAACAAATGGGACGGAAAGAGTTAATCACTCCTAGCTTTATTTTAACTGTTGCTAATCTGTAGTGTCTGTAACTGGATTTGTCCTTCACAAAGCTAACCTATTACTCCCTGACACTATGTGAATTACATCCTGCATGGTAATACCCCCTAACTCTATGTAAATTACATCATGCACCTACATACCCTGCACTCCCTTGTAACAAATCACCCCTTGTAGCCTTTTGCATTTCAGAAAGAAAGATAAACCAGAGACAAACAGGCTCAACTACCGGGCTGCTGGACCCAGTTACCCGGCTGCCTGACACCAGCTGTGACTGTTTTGAAATAATGCAAGAAGAATGCAAGACCTTCACAATTTTGATCCTTATCATATACCCTGGACTGTGAGCCCCACCTATAAGATCTTGTCTGATTCCCCGGGAAGGTGGGGCACAGTTCTTGAGGTGCTAGCCTGCTGTGTTTTCCCCTTTGCCAGGCAAAGATTAAAGCCATTTTTCTTGTTCCTCCAAAACTCTGTATTTCTGTTTGGCATTGGTGCACAGAGAGCCAAGATTTTTGGCATCAGTCTGACCAGATTTTGGGGATCAACAGATGCAAACAACTGATTTGGAGCAAGTTTCTCTGCTGGTAAATCAAGCTCTAAATCAAACAAGGCAAGGGGTCAAAGCACCTACATGCTGGATTGTTCTGCTGGGTGATTCTCTTAGGGGAGCCCAGCTCCCCATTCTCCCATCTCCCTTCCAGTTGCTCTCAAGAGCCAAACCCATGCCTCCGACATCCCTAGTGCAGGGTTATCTGGAGCTTTAGGCTCACAGAAAAGAGGTCTCCTGCTCCCTTCCCCCATCCTTCCATCTCAACTCCTGGACTGTCCCCACCACCACATTGAGCACTGGGGCTGTGATGGAAGTTGTCTCCTTCTCTGCATTGTGTTTGACTCTGGTACTGGTAGCTGGGGAGACTGCTCTCTCCCAAGGGGACTGACAGCACAATGGAGGAAATGAGACACAGGCTAGAAACACAAGGCTTAGGAGATTCAGGAGGCTGTGGGGATAACCCCAACCCTCTAACGTGCCTGTGCCAGTCTCTTCCCAGATCTGAAACTTGAAAAGAGCTGTCCACAGCAGAGTGATTCTGAAGGGAGAAGGGCTTGTCAGGTCTAGTTCTAAGCAGAGGCAGCCCAAGCTGCTTGAGGGAGGCTTGTGGCAGTGCCTTGAAGAATCTCCACTGTGAGATGGTTGCATGTGTGGGGTAAGCAGGAGGGCAAGGAAGGCAGCGGCGGGTGGTGAAGGCAGCCTGGCTCATACCTGTAAGCAGGTGCTTGGCCAAGAGTGTTGATGCTGCAGAGTGACTGGGCTGAAGGTTTTTTGGGTTCTGTTTTGTTTTTAAAAATAGAGCAATGTTTTTTAAACTACTCTTGCAAACTATTAGCTGGAGGTGAACTGAATTTAGTGAGTTTTAACTGGCTTTTTTTTTTTTTTTTTTTGGCTGCGTTGGGTCTTCGTTGCTGCATGTGGGCTTTCTCTAGTTGCAGTGAACGGGCTTCTCATTGCGGTGGCTTCTCTTGTTGCGGAGCATGGGCTCTAGGCACATGGGCTTCAGTAGTTGTGGCACATGGGCTCAGTAGTTGTGGCTTGTGGGCTCTAGAGCACAGGCTCAGTAGTTGTGGTGCATGGGCTTAGTTGCTCCGCGGCATGTGGGATCTTTCCAGACTGGGCTCGAACCCATGTCCCCTGCATTAGCAGGCGGATTCTTTATCACTGCACCACCAGGGAAGTCCCTTAACTGGCTTTTTTTTTTTAATGAAAGAGGACAGTAATAGAAAATATCAGAATATAATTTTCTGAACTTTTCATTGAAGTATAACATGCATCCAGAGAAGTGCAAAGACTTGGGCATTTTACAAAGTGAATATCCCCAGCACCGAGATCAAGAAACACCATAATCAGGATCCGGAAGTCCCCCCAAATGTAAGTTTTAAAAGAAACTGTAATCTTCAAGCATGTCCTTCATATTTATGATTTACTTTTAACTTTCTGACAACCCTCCCTGGCCTCCGCCCACCAACATAAACTCCACAATGACAGGAAGTTTTGTCTGGGGACAAGACTGGCACAGGCACCTAGAACAATGCCGAGTATACAGTAGGTGCCAGCAATATCTATTGAATGGATGAGAGTGCATCACAGATAGTGTAACCAAGCAGGACCCTATGGGGCCTTCCCAGGACAGACCCTACCCCCCACCATGTCCTCTGCCTCCCTCTTGTCTGTAGAAAAACTTTAGCCTCCTAGGCCTTCCCCAACTTTCAAAGAATAAATTTAATCAGAGAAGTAAGAAAATGCAGAAAGAAAGGAAAACAGCCAAGCAAGACAGAATAATAATAGTTTAGTCGTTAAACAAAGTCAAGGACTGTTAGTTCCTCCTCAAGGGCTATAGATAATATACTGGGCCATATCCTTTGAGCTGTTTGACAGCTACTAAAACCCCCACGAGGTGGAAGAAGTTAACTGCATGCTGCCCACAAGCACGTAGACCCCAGACCAGTTGGAATCAGGAGGTTGATGATGTTGATTCCCAATTACTCACCAACAACCAATCAGAAGAATGTCCACGAGCTGATCATCCACCCCTCTCTCTCACCCTGTCTTTAAAAACCTTTCCCTGAAAGCCATCAGGGAGTTGGGTCTTTGGAGCACTAGCAGTCTGGACTCCTTGCTTGGTGCCCTGCAATAAATGCTGCGCTTTCCTTCACCACAATCCGGTGTCAGCAGATTGGCTTTACTGTGCCCGAGTGAATGGACTGAAGTTTGGTTTGGTAACAATAGTAAAGGTATGGTTTCATTATATATACACAGGTGTGCTCTACATCTTGATATAAAATGTGTTTCTTTCTGCAGATCAGAGGCAAAGACTTCTGAATCCCAGTGCTCCAACTTGAGAAAGCTGTGGAGGCTGTGGTTCAGGCCGGGGGAATGAGCGTGGATGAAGTAGAATAGTATGCTGACTAGACCAGTGCTTCTCAAACTGCAGTGTGCCACTGAATGACCCAGGCGTCTGGTTGAAAGGCAGGTTCTGATTCAGCAAGCTGGGAAGGGGATGCTGCGATTCTACATTTCTGTCAGTCTCCTACACTTGGTTAGCAAGGCCTTGAACCCAGAGATTCTCAATAATGCTGTACATAAGAATCACATGGGAAGCTTTTAAAAACACTGCTGCCCAGGTCCCACCCCAGAACAATTCAGTTGGAATCTCTGGGGTGGGGCTCAGCATCCATAGGTTTTAAAAACTCCCCTGGTGATTCCAGTGTGCAACCAGAAACAGTGGGTGCTGGTTCCCTGGAGTACCCCCAGTGCCTGAGCTGAGGTGGGAGGGAAGTGAGGTGTGGGGTCAGGTCTGGTGTCTGAGCAAATGATCCAGTATCACAAAGGGCAAGAGATTTCTTAGTCAGGAATGGACCATTTGCTCCTTAGTGTAGGTGGAGGGAGGGATTTCTGAAGGAATTCTTTGGCGTGGGGCTATCTGCTAACCCAGGTCACGTCCTCCCAGGACCAAGAACAGACCCGTGCCTTCACCTTATCAAGCAAGTCAGAGCTCCCCAGAGCTGCTCCGGGGGCTGGGCTCACATGCCCCCAAGCAGTTCAGACATTTTCAGAACCTTACTAGGGCAGTGGGAGGAGGTGCTGCCAGCTGCTCCCACACCCTGCCCCCTCTGCCCTGCTAGAGGAAGAGCCAGATGAGTCCAGAGATTACAAGCCCTGGATCAACATGGACTATTCAGGATGAAGCGCCATAGTCCTGGGTTCTGACGCCCTCTGGTGGACACCTAGAGTTGAAGTTGGTAACCAACAAACGAGACTACCGCGTCCAGGTACTCTTTTATTTATTTATTTTTTAAACTTTTAATACAATTTTTAAAGGTTACTTTCCATTTACAGTTATTACAAAATATTGGTTGTATTCCCTGTGTTGTACCATACACCCTTGAACCTATCTTTCACCCAATAGTTTGTACCTCCCATTCCCCCACCCCTACACCACCCCCCACTGGTAATTAGTTTGTTCTCTATATCTGAAAGTCTGCTTTTTTGTTTTATTCATTAGATTTTTGTATTTTTTAGATTCCACATATAAGTGATATCATACAGTATTTGTCTTTCTCTGTCTGATTTATGTCACTTAGCATAATGCCCTCCAAGTCCATCCATGTTGCTGCACATGGCAAAATTTTGTTCTCTTTTATGGGTGAGTAGTATTCCATTGTGTGTGTGTGTGTGTGTGTGTGTGTGTGTGTGTGTGTATGTGTATTACAGCTTCTTTATCCATTCATCTGGGTTTTTTTGGTGGTTTTTGCCTCAGAAAATTTATAATTTATTTCTTTAGATTGAAGTATAGTTGATTTACAATGCTGTGTTAGTTTCTGGTGTACAACAAAGTGATTCAGCTATACATATATATATTCTTTTCCATTATAGTTTATTACAAGATATTGAATATAGTTCCCTTGGCTATACAGTAGGTCCTTGTTGTTTATCTATTTTACATATAGTAGTTTGTATCTGCTAGTTCCAAACTCCTAATTTATCCCTCCCCCTCCCCTTTCCCCTTTCCCCTTTCCCCTTTCCCCTTTCCCCTTTCCCCTTTGGTAACCATAAGTTGGTTTTCTACATCTATGAGTCTGTTTCTGTTTGGTAAATAAGTTCATTTGTATCATTTTTTTTAGATTCCACATATAAGTGATATCATATGGTATTTGTCTTTCTCTGTCTGACTTACCCTACTTAGTATGATGATCTCCAGGTCCATCCATGTTGTTGCAAATGGCATTATTTCATTCTTTTTAATGGTTGAGTAATATTCCATTGTATATATACACCACATCTTCTTTATCCATTCACCTGTCAATGGACATTTAGGTTGCTTCCATGTTTTGGCTATAGTAAATAGTGCTGCTATGAACATTGGGGTGCAAGTATCTTATCGAATTAGAGTTTCTGTCTTTTCTGGATATATGCCCAGGAGTGGGATTGCTGGATAATAAGGTAGTTCTATTTTTAGTTTTTTAAGGAAAACTAAAACTGTTTAGTTTCCTTTTTTAAGGAAAACTAAACTCGATACTGTTCTCCATAGTGGCTGCACCAATTTACATTCCCACCAAGAGTGTAGGAGGGTTCCCTTTTCTCCACACCCTCTCCAGCATTTATTTATCGTTTGTAGACTTTTTGATGATGGCCATTCTGACTGGTGTAAAGTGATACCTCATTGTAGTTTTGATTTGCATTTCTCTGATAATTAGCAATGTCAAATAGCTTTTCATGTGCCTTTTGGCCATCTGTATGTCTTCTTTGGAGAAATGTCTGTTTAGGTCTTCTGCGCATTTTTTCATTGGGTTATTCGGTTTTTTGTTATTGAGTTGTATGAGCTGTTTGTATATTTTGGAAATTAAGCCCTTGTTGGTTGCATCATTGGTAAGTATTTTCTCACATTCTGTAGGTTGTCTTTTCATTTTGTTCATGGTTTCCTTTGCTGTGCAAAAGCTTATAAGTTTGGTTAGGTCCCATTTGTTTATTTTTGCTTTTATTTCTATTGCTTTGGGAGATTGACCTAAGAAAACATTGCTACGATTTATGTCAGAGAATGTATTGCCTATGTTCTCTTCTAGGAGTTTTATGGTATCATGTCTTATACTTAAGTCTTTAAGCCATTTTGAGTTTATTTTTGTGTATGGTGTGAGGGAGTGTTCTAACTTCACTGATTTATATATGGCTGTCCAGCATTCCCAGCAACACTTGAAGACCATCTTTTCTCCATTGTATATTCTTTCCTCCTTTGTTGAAGATTAGTTGACCATAGGTGTGTTTATTTCTGGGCTCTCTATTCTGTTCCATTGGTCCATATGTCTGTTTTTGTGTCAAAACCATGCCATTTTCATTACTGAAGCTTTGTAGTATTGTCTGAAGTCTGGGAGGATCATGCCTTCTGCTTTATTGCTTTGGCAATTCTAGATCTTTCATGGTTTCATATAAATTTTAGGATTATTTGTTCTAGTTCTGTGAAAAATGTCATAGGTAATTTGATAGGGATCACATTAAATCTGTAGACTGCTTTGGGTAGTATGGCCATTTTAACAATATTAATTCTTTATCTCCCTTTTTGATGGAATGTAGTCTTGATCTATCACGTACCCAAGCCAATGTCAGGCACAATCAAAGAAGACATGACCCATATGCATAATCAAGAAACTGCTAGTTGGGGGAAGCAAGACTAAACAAATAAAGGACTGGCTCCTTTTATTCTTCACCTACTCCTTCTTTACATCCCCCAGATCTGGCTTTCCTTGGAACTCACTGTGCTAAGTTTAGAAATGAGGAGCACTCAGGGCTACTGAGGTATTTTTTCACTTTTGGACCTCCCTGCTCTTCCTCTCTCTATCTTTGTTTAAATCTCCCCATTCGTAGTGTAGATACAGCACAATCCTTAGCTGACTGTTCTTCCTCTTTCTGCTTCAGTGATGACCATCCCAGGGAAGCTCATACCTGCTGCTTTTTTGGCCACCTCTGCAGCTTGGTCAGCTAATTTCCACTCATTGCCACCCCCACCTGCACACACACACACACACACACACACACATCTGAGCTAATTAGGCCCACAGGATAGAGCTCCCTGCATCTGTGGCTACCCTCTTGAGCCATGATGTTCATTGACTACCAGACACTTCCTTTTGGTCGCGCCAATCTGAGGAAGTGGCAACAGAACCCAAACTCTCAAATCCAGCCCTCTCTCCTCGACTCCCCTGGCTCTCTCATTTGCCCAGGAACCAGACTCAGGTCCTTGGCTGCCTCTTTCCACATCCCATCCTTCAGCACTGTGTGCAGACCCCAGACACTGCAGGGCTCCAGCCTGCCTCCTCCTCCCCAGACTCACTTCCTCTCAGCTACCACCTTAGTGCCGTTAGGGAGAACGTGGGTCCAAGACACCTCAATATCAACAGCCCCAAAGGAGGTGATCAGGTGGTTAAACCAATGGGAAACACTAGTTGGGGAGATCCAGGGCACCTGCATAAGTGCCTGAAGAATGTCTACAAGATAAGGACAGATTGACAATCTCATCGGTAGCACATCTGAGCTATTGGGATAGGTAAGAAAGGATTGTAAAGGTACCCTAAGAGGATAGAATCAAATCTGGGTTTGAGGGAGGAAACATACATTCTCAGTGGGAGAGGGATTTTTTGTTTGAGCTAGAAATTATCTTAGAGAACATCAGGCCTAACCCCCTCATTTAGAAGTGAGGAAACTGAGGTCTTGAGATGTATAGCAGATTACCCAAGGACGTCCAGCAATTTAAGGGTGGTGATTGAATTAGATTAGAATCTCCATGACCCAGTTACAAATTCAGGGCTCCTACTCTACTAATTCTTTTTCCCAACTTCCTAACCCCTCTAACAAATACATATATACCATGCCAAAGCTGAGCTGCAAAAACAGAAGGGAGTAAGAATATCTTAGTGAGTTCTGATGATTTACATATAGAAATTATATATGGGCCAGTCTCTATATGCTTGGTTGGGGGTGATGAGAAAACACCTTATGGAATTAGTTGAGGGGAATAGCTGGATATCAAGGAAGGCTGGGGCTGAGTTCTAGCATGGGAACAGGTTAGACCATCAGGCCTCCTTACCTTCCAGTTCATACATGCATGAATGCACCCACACATAGTTTTTTCCTAAACACTGGTAGCCTGCATGGATAGTAGTCAAACACACTTTGAGCTGACGAAGTTCCTGGTCCTTGGTGTGAGCACTTACATAGGATAGACTTTCAGCAGGGAGAGGAGCAGGAAACGGCAAAAAATACAGAAAAGAGAAGGGGCCGCAGGAATGATGCTACATCAAAAAGGTGTTATAGGATCTCTTTAGGTATTAAGGAAGGCTTTTATGTATGGAGAAGACATTTTTTATTAGTTTGTCAATTATCTTATGATTTGGTTTATGCTATTTTTTTTTTTTTTTGCAGTGCAACAATTTGTATGAAATCAGTTTATCAATCTTTTCCCACATGGCACTTGGGTTTCTTTTAATTTAATTTTTATTTTATATTAGAGTATAGTTGATTTACAATGTTGTGCTAGTTTCAGGTGTACAGCAAAGTGATTCAGTTATACATATACATATATCCATTCTTTTTCAGATTCTTTTCCCATATAGGTTATTACAGACTATTGAGTAGAGTTTCCTGTGCTATGCAGTAGGTCCTTGTTGATTATTTTATATATAGTAGTGTGTATATGTTAATCCCAAACTCCTGATTTATCTCTTTCCCTCACTTTTCCCCTTTGGTAACCGTAAGTTTGTTTTTGAAGTCTGTGAGTCCGTTTCTGTTTTGTAAATAAGTTCATTTGTATCATATTTTTTTAGATTCCACATATAAGTGATATCACATGATATTTGTCTTTCTCTGTCTGACTTACTTCACTTGGTATGATGATCTCCAGGTCCATACATGTCGCTGCAAATGACATTATTTCATTCTTTTTTAATGGCTGAGTAATAGTCCAACATATATATGTACCACATCTTCCTTATCCATTCCTCTGTCAATGGACATTTAGGTTGCTTCCATGTCTTGGCAATTGTAAGTAGTGCTGCTATGAACATTGGGGTGCATGTATCTTTTCGAATTATGGTTTTCTCTGGATATATGCCCAGGAGAGGAATTGCTGGATCATATGGTACTTCTATTTTTAGTTTTTTCAGGAACCTCCATACTGTTCTCCGTAATGGTTGTACCAGTTTACATTCCCATGAACAGTGTAGGAGGGTTCTCTTTTCTTCACACTCTCTCCAGCATTTACTGTTTGTAGACATTTTGATGATGGCTGTTCTGACCAGTGTGAGGTGGTACCTCATTGTACTTTTTTTTTTTAATTTATTTTATTTATTTATTTATTTATTTTTGGGAACGTTGGGTCTTTGTTGCTGCACACGGGCTTTCTCTAGTTGCGGAGGCTACTCTTCGTTGTGGTGCGCGGGTTTCTCACTGCAGTGGCTTCTCCTGTTGCGGAGCACAGGCTCTAGGTGCATGGGCTTCAGTAGTTGTGGCGCATGGCCTTAGTTGCTCCGTGGCATGTGGGATCTTCCCGGACCAGGGATCGAACCCGTGTCCCCTGCTTTGGCAGGTGGATTCTTAACCTCTGTGCCACCAGGGAAGTCCCCTCATTGTACTTTTCATTTGCGTTTCTCTAATAATTAGTGACGTTGAGCATCTTTTCATGTGCCTCTTGGCCATCTGTATGTCTTCTTTGGAGAAATGTCTATTTAGATCTTCCCATTTTTTGGTTGGGTTGTTTGTATTTTTTGATATTGAACTGCATGAGCTGTTTGTGTATTTTGGAGATTAATCCCTCGTTGGTTGCTTCATTTGCAAATATTTTCTCCCATTCTGTGGGTTGTCTTTTCATTTTGTTTATGGTTTCCTTTGCAGTGCAAAAGCTTTTAAGTTTAATTAGGTCCCATTTATTTTTGTTTTTATTTTCATTACTCTAGGAGGTGGATCCAAAAAGATATTGCTGCAGTATGTCAGAGAGTGTTCTGCCTATGCTGTCCTCTAAGAGTTTTATAGTATCCGGTCTTACATTTAGGGTGTTAGTCCATTTTGAGTTTACTTGTGTGTATGGTGTTAGAGAATGTTCTAGTTTTATTCTTTTACATGTAGCTGTCCAGTTTTCCCAGCACCACTTATTGAAGAGACTGTCTTTTCTCCATTGTATATTCTTGCCTCCTTTGTCATAGCTTAGGTGACCATAGGTGCGTGGGTTTATCTCTGGAATTCCCATCCTGTTCCGTTGATCTATATTTCTGTTTTTGTGTCAGTACCATACTGTTTTGATTACTGTAGCTTTGTAGTATAGTCTGAAGTCTGGGAACCTGATTCCTCCAGCTCCATTTTTCTTTCTCAAGATTGCTTTGGTTATTTGGGGTCTTTTGTGTTTCCATACAAATTGTAACTTTTTTTGTTCTAATTCTGTGAAAAATGCTATTGGTAATTTGATAGGGATTGCATTGAGTCTGTAAATTACTTTGGTAGTATAGTCATCTGACAGTATTGATTCTTCCAATCCAAAAACATGGTATATCTTTCCATTTGTTTGTGTCATCTTTGATTTCTTTCATCAGCATCTTATAGTTTTTCAGAGAACAGGTCTTTTGTCTCCTTAGGTAGGTTTATTCCTAGGTATTTTATTCTTTCTGATGTGGTGGTAAATGGGATTGTTTCCTATAATTTCCCTTTCTGATCTCTTGTTATAAGTGTATAGAAATGCAACAGGTTTCTGTATATTAATTTTGTATCCTGCAACTTTACTGAATTCATTGAGCTCTGGTTGTTTTCTGGTAGCATCTTTAGGATTTTCTATGTAGAGCATCATGTCATCTGCAAACGGTGGCAGTTTTACTTCTTTTCCAATTTGGATCCCTTTTATTTCTTTTTCTTCTCAAATTGCTGTGGCTAGAACTTCCAAGACTATGTTGAATAAAAGTGGCAAGAGTGGACATCCTTGTCTTGTTCCTGATCTTAGAAGAATTGTTCACCGTTGAGTATGATGTTAGCTGTGGGTTTGTCATATATGGCTTTTATTATGTTGAGGTATGTTTCCTCTATGCCCACTTTCTGGAGAGTTTTTATCATAAATGGAAGTTGAATTTTATCAAAAGTTTTTCTGCATTTATTAAAATGATCATTTGGTTTTTATTCTTCAATTTGCTGTGTGGTGTATCACACTGATTGATTTGTGGGTATTGAAGAATCCTTACAAACCTGGGATAAATCCCACTTGATCATGGTGTATGATCCTTTTAATGTATTGTTTGATTCAGTTTGCTAGTATTTTGTCAAGGATTTTTGCATCTATGTTCATCCGTGTTATTGGCCTGTAACTTTCTTTTTTTGTGGTATCCTTGTTGGGTTTTGGTATCAGGGTGATGGTGGCCTCAGAATGAGTTTGGGAGTGTTCCTTCTTCTGCAATTTTTGGGAATAATTTCAGAAGGATAGGTGTTAACTCTTCTCTAAATGTTTGATAGATTTCACCTGTGACGCTGTCTGGTCCTGGACTTTTGTATGTTGGGAAGTTTTTTAATCACAAATTCAATTCCAGGACTTGTGATTGGTCTGTTCATTTTTTGTATTTCTTCCTGGTTCAATCTTGGAAGATTACACCTTCCTAAGAAATTGTCCATTTCTTTTAGGTTGTCCATTTTATTGGCATGTAGTTGCCTGTAGTAGGCTCTTATGGTGCTTTGTATTTCTGTGGCATCAGTTGTAATTTCTTTCTCATTTCTAATTTTATTGATTTGGGCCCTCTCCCTATTTTTCTTGATGAGTCTGGCTAAAGGTTTATCAATTTTATCTTTTCTTTCTTTTTTTTTGGCAGCACTGCATAGCTTGTGGGATCTTAGCTCCCTGACCAGGGACTGAACCCAGGCCTCGGCAGTGAAAGCGCCCAGTCCTGACCACTGGACCAGCAGGGAATTCCCAATTTTGTTTATTTTTTCAAAGACCCAACTTTTAGTTTCATTGATCTTTTCTATTGTTTTCTTCATCTCTATTTCACTTATTTCTGCTCTGATCTTTGATTTCTTTCCTTCTACTAACTTTGTGTTTTGTTTGTTCTTCTTTTTTAGTTGCTTTAGGTGTAAGGTTAGGTTGTTTATTTGAGATTTTTCTTGTTTCCTGAGGTAAGCTTGTATCACTATAAACATACCTCTTAGAACTGCTTTTGCTGTGTCCCAAAGGCTTTGGATTGTCGTGTTTTTGTTTTCATTTGTCTCTAGGTATATTTTGCTTTCCTCTTTGATTTCTTCAGTGATCTATTGGTTGTTTAATAACATATTGTTTAGCCTTTACAGTTTTTTTCTTGTAGTTGATTTCTAATCTCATAGTATGGTCAGAAAAGGTGCTTGATATGATTTCAATTTTCTTAAATTTACTGAGGCTTGCTTTATGGCCCAGCATGTGATCTATCCTGGAGAATGTTCCATGTGCACTTGAAAAGAATGTGTATTCTGCTGCTTTCAGATGGAATGTTCTATAAATATCAATGAAGTCCCCTTTGGTCTAATGTCTTATTTAAGCCTGTGTTTCTTTACTGATTTTTCTGTCTGGATGATCTATTCATTGATGTAAGTGGGCTGTTAAAGTCCCCTACTATTATTGAGTTAACATTTGCCTTATATATTGAGGTGCTCCTATGTTGGGGGCATATATGTTTACAATTGTTATATCTTCTTGGATTGATCTCTTGATCATTATGTAGTGTCCTTCTTTGTCTCTTGTAACAGTCTTTATTTTAAAGTCTACTTTGTCTGGTATAAGTATTGCTACTCCAGCTTTCTTTTGATTTCCATTTACATGGAATACCTTTTTTTCATCCCCTCACTTTCAGTCTGTATGTGTCTCTAGTTCTGAAGTGAGTCTCTTGTAGGCAGCATATACATGGGTCTTGTTTTTGTATCCATTCAGCCAGTCTATGTCTTTTGGCTGGAGCATTTAGTCCATTTACGTTTAAGGTAATTATTGATATGTGTGTTCCTATTGACATTTTGTTAATTGTTTTGGATTTGTTTTTGTAGGTCTTTTTTCCCCTTTCTTCTTTTGTTCTCTCCTCTTGTGATTTGATGACTATCTTTAGTTTTGTGTTTAGATTCCTTTTTCTTTTTTTTGTGTATATCTGTTATAGATTTTTGATTTGTGGTTACCTTGAGATTTTTGTATAGCAATATATTTTATATATGTGTGTGTGTATATATATATATATATACACACATACACACACACACATATACACATACTTGTTTTAAGTTGCCGATCCCTTAATTTCAAATACATTTTAGATACCTTCCATTTGTACTCTCTCCCCTCACAATTACTGTTTTTGATATCATGTTTTACATCTAGTTGTTTTGTTTATCCCTTAACTACTTAGTGCGGATACAGATGATTTTGCTACTTTTGTTTTTAACCTCCCTACTAGCTTTGTGTACAGATTAATTCCTGTCTTTACTGTATGTTTTCTCTTACTGATGAGCTCTTTCATTTCATAATTTTCTTGTTTCTAGTTGTGGCCTTTTCTTTTTCACCTAGAGAAGTTCCTTTAGCATTTATTGTAAAACTGGTTTGGAATTCTTTTAGCTTTTGCTTGTCTGTAAAGCTTTTGATTTCTCCATCAAATCTGAATGAGAGCCTCCCTGGGTAGAGGATTCTTGGTTGTAGGTTCTTCCCTTTCATCACTTTAAACATATTGTGCCACTTCTTTCTGGTCTGCAGAATTTCTGCAGAAAAATCAGCTGATAGCCTTATGGGAGTTCCCTTGTATGTTATTTGTTGCTTTTCCCTTGCTGCTTTTAATATTCTCTATCTTTAATTTTTGTCATTTTTATTACAACGTGTCTTTGGGTTAATGCTGTATGGGACTCCCTGCACTTCCTGGACTTGGGTGACTGCTTCCTTTACCATGTTAAGGACGTTTTCATCTATTATCTCTTCAAATATTATATTTTCTCAGCCCTCAGGCTCTCTTCTCTTGGGATTCCTATAATACGAATACTAGTGCATTTGATGTTGTCCCAGAAGTCTCAAACTGTCCTCATTTTTTTTCATTCTTTTTTCTTTTTTCTATTCAGCAGCAGTGATTTCCACTACTCTGTCTTCCAGCTCACTGATCTGTTCCTCTGTATCATTTAGTCTACTATTGATTCCTTCTTGTGTATTTTTCATTTCAATTTTTGTATTCTTCATCTTTGTTTGGTTTTTCTTTATATTTTCTAACTCTTTGTTAAAAACTTATAACTTCTTGCTCTGTGCATCCATTCTTCTCCTGAATGCTTTGATCATCTTTACAACATTGCTCTGAACTGTTTCTCAGGGAGATTGCCTATCTCTACTTCACTTAGTTCTTCTTGGGTTTTATTTTGTTCCTTCATCTGGAACATATTCCTCTGCTGCCTCATTTTGTCTAAGCTTCTATTTGTATTTTTATGTATGTGGTATGTTAGTTAAGTTTCTCGACCTTGGAAAAGTGACCTTCTGTAGAAGACGTCGTATGCATCCCAGCAGTGCACTCCCCTCTCATCACCTAAGCTATATGCTTTAGGGAATCCCCCCTAAGAGGGCTGCATGGGTTCTTCTGTTGTGGTGGGCTGACTCTGTGGGCAGTGTGGTAGGCTTTTTGGCCCCTAGTCTTGTTGGTTGCCTGACCCTTCCATGTGTGGATGCTGCTTGCTGCTGTTTAGCAGGGCTTGGTCACAAGGTGGCTATTTGTAGAAGCCTAGGGGACCCCAGAGCTAGTGCTAGCTCACTGGTGGGCAGTGTCAGGGTCCTGAAGACTCTGGGTCTGTTGCCCACCCACTGGCAGGTGAAGCCAGATCCTGGGGTTAATGTTGTACTAGTGGCAGGCAGAGCTGGTTCCTGGAGTCTGGCTGCAGGGCCCAGGGATCCCAGAGCTTGTTTCAGATCATTTGGGGCAGATGGGTTCTTGACACTGTTGGGCATGGGGGCCAGGGTGTCCCACAGGTTACGTTGGCCTGCTAGTGGGCAGGGCCAGGGCCCATCTGGTCCCAGGATAGGGTCTGACCTGCTGTTGGTGGTCTGCAGGGTACGGGATCATAGTTTTCTTGCTTCTGGCACCTGCCCACTGGTGGGTGGAGCTGGGTCTTGGCCCTCTGGTGGGCAGGGCCATGTCTAGAGGCATATCTAGAGGTGGCTGTGGGCTCAGGAAGTCTTTAGGCATTCTGTTTGCTGATGGGTGGGGCTGTCTCCCTGCACAGTTAGTTGTTTGGCCTGAGGTGTCCCAGCACTGGCACCTACAGACTGTTGGGTGGGTCCAGCAGCCACCAGTAGCAGTGCTCATGCAGCTGAATGCCCCCCAAAATGTCTGCAGCCAGTGTCCATGTCCCCAGAGTGAGTTGCAGCCATCTCCCCCCAACCCCTGCTGCCTCTCCAGGAGGCTCTCTAAGACCAGCAGGTAAGTCTGGCCCAGGCTCCTAGCAAATTCCTCTTTTTGCCATGTGTCCTGGTGCACATGAGATTTTATGTGTGCCCTTTAAGAGTGAAGTCTCTATTTTCCCCAATCTGATGGGGCTCCTGTAATTAACCCTGCTGGCCTTAAAGCCAAGTGCTCTGGGGGCTTGTCTTCTCTGTGCTGGACCCCTGGGCTGGGGAGCCTGATGTGGAGGTCAGAACTCTCACTCCTGTGGGAGAACCTCTGCAGTATATTTATTTTATAATTTGTTGGCCACCCACCTAGGGCATATGAAATTTGATTATATTGCAAGTCTGCTCTTTCTACCTGTCTCATTGTGGTTCCTTCTTTATGTCTTTAGTTGTAGAAAGTCTTTTCTTGTAGGTTCCAGTCTTTTTCACTGATGGTTGTTCTGCAGATTGTTGTGATTTTGGTGTGCTTGTGAGAGGAGGTAAGCTCAGCTCTTTCTACTCTCCCATCTTGGCTGCTCTCCTCTTCATTCTTTTTTCTTTCTGCTCCTCAGACTGGAAATTTCAATTGCTTTACCTTTAAGTTCACTAATACTTTCTTCTGTCTGCTCAAATTTGCTGTTGAATAACTCTAGTGAGTTTCTCATTTCTGTTATTTCACTTTTAAGCTCCAACATTTATTTGGTCCTTTTTATATTTTCTATTTTTTTACTGATATTCTCATTTGTTCTACATAGTTTTCCTGATTTCCTTTACTTCTTTGCCCATGGCTTCCTTTAGCTCATTGAGCACGTTAAGTCAACTGTCTTAAATATCTTTAATAATTCCAGTGTCTGGGCTTCCTCAGGGATGGTTTCTGTTGAAATCTTTTTTCCCCCGTGATTGGGCTATACTTTCCTGTTTCTGTTTCCTGTAACTCTTTTATTGAGAACCAGATACATTGAGCATTATGTTGTCTTAACTCAGAAATCTAGTTCTCCCTCTCCTCAGGAATTGGTAAATCTTGCTAGTTGAGGGCCGGAGCCATTGTTTGTGACTTCTCCAAACTATTTTTGCAAAGTGTGTATTCCTTGTTTTGTGTGGTCACTGAAGTTTCTATCTGATATCTCTACAGTCAGCCAGTAAGCTGACAAATATTTCCTCAAATGTCTGGCTCCCAAAGGGAAATACTGTCTCTAATCCCCTGTAAACCACTTTAGTTCATGGGGGTTGAAACAATGGCCAACCTTTGTGCTGGCCCCTCAGTGATCAAAAGCAGCAATTATCAATCAAAACACACAATCGTAATATTTGGAGGACAAGTTTCTTATTGTCCAGGAAGCTGCACCAGGAATATGGGCCACCATCTCTCCTTTCTGCTCCCTGCTTCAGAGGATGGTAGTGGAGGAATGGTAGCCACCATGTGAAAGACCAACATTCCCAAGAATTTACTGATTTACCAGTCTCTTCATCAAGCTCTACCCTGAACATTGCAAGTATTTAACTAGACTCCAGAATTCCAGAATAGTTGCTTTAGACAGTTCTTGCCAGCTCAGTAGTTGTTTAGGTGGAGAAATGGCTTCCTTCCCTGACATCATTCCATTTCTTTTTATTGCCAAATAATATCACATTGTAGGCTTATACCACATTTTGTTTATTCATTCATCAGGTAATGGACATTTGGGTTGTTTTCAATTTTTAACTATTATGAATAATGCTTCTATGAACAATCGCTTATAAATTTTTGTGTGGACTTGTGTTTTTATTTCTCTTGGGTGTATACATAGGCATGAAATATCTGGGTGTAATGATTGCCATTATTAACAATGATTACTATTATTAACCTTGCATTCCTAGAATAAACCCTACATGGTCATAATATATTATCCTTTTATATATTGTTGGATTCAATTTGCTAGTCTTTTGTTAAGAGTGTTTGCATCTATGTTCATGATAATATTGGTCTGTAAATTTTGTTTTTGTAATGTCTTTGTCAGGTTTTGGTATGTTATACTGACATCAATAGTTTCCTCTGCCTCTATTTTCTGAAAAAGTTTGTGTGAGGTTAGTGATAGTCCTTCCTTGAATGTTTGATAGACTTCACCAGTGAAACTGAGTCTAGAGTTTTCTTTATGGAAAGTTATGATAAATTCTGTTTATTTGATACAGGGCCATTCAGATTTCCTGATTTTTTCTTGTATTAATTTTGATAATTAAATTTATCAATACTTTTGTCTACTTTATGTAAGTGGTCTAATTTGTTGGCATAAAATTGTTCGTGATATACCTTTATTATCCTTTAATGTCATAGGATCTGTAGTGATAACCTTTTTCATTCTTGATATTGGTAATTGTTTTCCATCATTTTTTTTTTCTTGATTGCTCTAGCTAGGGGTTTTTCTATTTCATTTTTCATTCCAAAGAATCAGATTTTGGCTTTGTTAATTTTATCTATTGTATGATTTTCATGTCATTGATTTTTGTTCTTTATTGTATTTCCTTTCTTCTATTTCACGTGAGCTTACTTTGCTTTTCTTTCTCTAACTTATTAAGATGGAAACTTAAGTCATAGATTTTAGATGTTTTTCTAATATAATTATTTAAAACGATAAGTTTTCCTCTAAGCCATGACTATTCAATAGCACTTTCTGCAGTGATGGAAGTATTCTGTTTTCTGCTGTCCAAGTACAGTAGCCACTAGCCATATGTAACTATTGAGCACTTGATATGTGGCCAGTGTGTCTGAGGAATTGAACTTTTGTATTAATTTAAATTTAGTCACATGTATCCAGTGGCTTCTGTAATGAGCAGTGCATCTCCAAGCACTGCTTTACCTGCATCCACAAATTTTATGTTGTAATTATCATTAAATTTAAAATATTTTCTAAGTTCCCTTGTGATTTCATCTTTTTGATGAATAAATTATTTACAAATGTGCTGTTTAATTTCCTGAGGTTTTGGGGGTTTCTGGATATGTTGTTACTGATTTTAAATTTTTAATTTAATTCCTTTGTGATCAGAGAACACACCATGTATAATTTCAATACTTTTTAATCTGAGCCTTGTAGAGCCCAACATATGGTCTATCTTGAATTTACCATGCATACCTCAAAAAAAATAGTATTTTGCACTTGTTGGATGTAGTGTCCTATAAACATCAATTAGATTGAGGTGGCTGATAAAGTGGTTCAGATCTTTTGTCCTGATTTGTCTAATTGTTCTAATGACTGCTAAGAAGTGGTTGTTAAAATCTACTATGGCAGAATTATGTTTCTCCCCACAATGCTATAAACTTTTAATTCATGTATTTAAGGCTATCAGGCATCCTACATACATATTTATAATTGTACTATCTTCCCAATGAGTTGTCCTGTTTATCATGAAATGTTCCTATTTTTATCTATGATAATCTTTGTCTTAAAGTCTATTTTTATCTGGTGTTTATATAGCCACTCTAGTCTTATTATGCTAATTTGCATGTTCTTTGTTTTCCATCCTTTAACTTCCAACTTATCTGTGTTTTTAAAGTGTTTCTTGTAGGCAGCATTTATTTATTTATTTATTTATTTATTTATTTTTAAAAATTTATTTATTTTTATTTATGGCTGTGTTGGGTCTTCGTTTCTGTGCGAGGGCTTTCTCTAGTTGTGGCAAGCGGGGGCCGCTCTTCATCGCGGTGCGCGGGCCTCTCACTATCGCGGCCTCTCTTGTTGTGGAGCACAGGCTCCAGATGCGCAGGCTCAGTAATTGTGGCTCACGGGCCCAGTTGCTCCGCGGCATGTGGGATCTTCCCAGACCAGGGCTCGAACCCGTGTCCCCTGCATTGGCAGGCAGATTCTCAACCACTGCGACACCAGGGAAGCCCTGTAGGCAGCACTTAAATGAACTTTTTGATTAGAATGTTAACGTGTCACTAATATAATTATTGATATAGTTGGACCTTGGCATATTTTATTAGTTTTTTGTTTGTCCTCTCTTTTTGTCCTTACCAACTCTCACGCTTTTTTTTTTTAAGGTCACTTCTCCAAGCTTTACTCCCATCCACAGTCTGTTTGCCTGTGTTTACTTTTTAAGTCCTCAGGTGGTTTTCTTTTCCTTTCTTTTTTTTCTATTTTACTCAGAGTTTATCATCGTAAGCAGTGGAGGGATGGGTTGTAGGGGCTTACATTGTGATACTGGAACCAAAACTCCTTTCATGAAGGTTTCACAGCTATTCTCACTTACGCATAGACTACTTTGAAAGCATATGCAAGAAATTGGTGATTGTGGATATTTAGAGGGAGAAATTGTGGGGACCAAGAGGAAAAACTTACTTTTCAATACAGATCCTTCTGCACTTTGACCATTAGTATGTAAACATTTTTCAAAAAAGGCATTAACAACTAGTCAAAATAATCAATTTGGGATGGATTAAACATTAGGTAGTTTAAAGGACAGATGTAGCAAACTACAAAGGCTTTAACTCAAGCATCTAAGAAGGTAAGCCCATTGACAGCTACAAGGAAGATAACGGTATCTGATGTGTTAAATTCCAAGCGAAGGTATATGTTGCAGATAACCAACCATATGTCTCTTCAAATATTTATTTAGGGCTGCCTCCTGGCCCATCACCTTTCACAAGGCACATTTTCCTTAGAATACAGTCATCTATTGTCTTGATTTTTTTCCAGGCTGTGCACGTGGCTACTAATTCTGACAGGGGAAAGCTTGGACATAGGTGAGGCAATTAAAAGGCTTCCCAATTCTAGTGGCTGCAATTCCTGCAAGCGTACTGAAGAATTCTGGCTGGCACTTGTAGCTACGAGATTCAGTTGTGTAATGGTTTTTTTGGTAATTGCTTAGTAGAAAGCCTGTAAAATAAAACCCTTACCAGTTATGCATTTTACTATAGAGCAGCAGTGTCCACTAACCATTAGCTATTGAGCACTCGGAATAGGGGTAGCCCAAATTGTGATGTGATAAGCACAATGGATTTTGAAGACTTATTATGGAAAAAGGAATGTAAAATATCTTGGCAATAATTTTTAATGTGTACATGTTAAAATAATAGCATTTTGAATATATTGATTTCAAATATACTAAAATTTCATGTTTCTTTTTAGGTTTTTAATGTGACTAAAAATTAAAATTAGATAGGTAACTCACCTATTTTGGAGGGGGAGGGGAGACAAAATAGGTCCTGTTAGAATTTTCTTTTTTTTTAATTGAAGTATAGTTGATTTACAATGTTGTTAGTTTCAGGTGTACAGCAGAGTGATTCAGTTTTATATATATATTTTTTCAGATTCTCTTTCCTTATAAGTTATTATAAAATATTGAGTATAGTTCCCTGTGCTATACAGTAGGTCCTTGTTGGTTATCTATTTTATATATACTATTGTGTTTATGTTAATCCCAAACTCCTAATTTATCCTTTTCCCTCCCCCCTTTCCCCTTTGTTAACCATACGTTTGTCTTCCATGTCTGTGGGTCTGTTTATGTTTTGTACATAGGCTCATTTGTATCTTTTGTTTTTGGGTTTTTTTTTAGATTCCACATATAAGTGATATATATTTGTCTTTCTCTGTCTGGCTTACTTCACTTACCGTGATAATCTCTAGGTCCATCCATGTTGCTGCAAATGGCATTATTTCATTCTTTTGTATGACTGAGTAGTATTCCATTGTATATATATACCACATCTTCTTTATCCATTCATCTGTCCATGGGCATTTAGGTTGCTTCTGTCTCAGCTATTGTAGATAGTGCTGGCTATGAACATTGGGGTACATGTATCTTTTCAAATTATGGTTTTCTCTGGATATATGCCCAGGAGTGGGATTGCTAGGTCATGTGATAGCTCTATTTTTAGTTTTTTAATGAACCTCCATACTGTTTTCCATAGTAGCTGCACCAATTTACATTCCCACCAACAGTGTAGGAGGATTCCCATTTCTACACACCCTCTCCAGCATTTATTGTTTGTAGATTTTTTGATGATGGCCATTCTGACTGGTGTGAGGTGGTACCTCATTGTCATTTTGATTGGCATTTCTCTAATAATTAGCAATGTTGAGCATCTTTTCATGTGCCTTTTGGCCATCTGAATGTCTTCTTTGGAGAAACATCTATTTAGATCTTCTGCCCATTTCTTTATTGGGTTGTTTTTTTGATACTGAGCTGTATGAGCTGTTTGTCTATTTTGGAAATTAATCCAAAACAAAAAGACAACCTACAGAATGGGAGAAAATATTTGCAAATGATGTGACCTGCTAGAGTATTCTTACTGAAAACCAATGACCAATTGGACATCCACATGCAAAAAAAATGAACCATATACCCTTTACAAAAATTACCTGAAAATAGCTCAGACCTAAATGTTAAATGGAAAAATAAAACTCCTAGAAGATGACACAGGGGAAAATCTAGATGGGTTTGGTGATACATGAAAGAAATAATTGATAAGCTGGACTTCTTTAAAATTAAAAAATTCTGCTCTGCAAAAGACACTTTCAAGAGAATGAGAAGACAAACCACAAACTGGGAAAAAATACTTGTAAAACACATATCTAATAAAGGACTGTTATCTAAAATATACAAAAAAAATTCTTAAAACTCAACAATAAGAAAACAAACAACCTGCCTAAAATAGGAGCAAAAGATCTGAACAGACACTTCACCAAAGATATACACTTGGTAAATAAGAATATGAAACATCTTGTCATTAGGGAAATGCAAATTAAAATGAGATACCACTACACACCTACTAGAATGGCCAAAATCCAAAACACCGACTCCACCAAATGCTGACAAGGACGTGGAGCAACAGGAACTCTCATTCACTGCTAGTGGGAATGCGAAATGGTATAGTTACCTTGGAAGACAGTTTGGAAGTTTCTTACAAAACTAAAGATACTCTTACCATATAATCCAGCAATTGCACTCCTTGGTATTTACCCAAATGAACTAAAACTTATGTCCACAAAAAACCTGTACACGTTTATAGTAGCTTTACTTGTAATTGCCAAAATTTGGAAGCAACAAAGATGTTCTTTGGTAGGTGAATGGAGAAATAAACTGTTATATCCAGACAATGGAATATTATTCAGCACTAAAAAGAAATGAGCTATCAAGCCATGAAAAGACACAGAGGAATCTTAAATGCATATTACTAAGTGAAAAAAGCCAATCTGAAAAAGCTAGATTGAATGAATTGTATGATTCTAACTATATGACATTCTGGAAAAGGCAAAACTATGGAGACAGTAAAAATATCAAGGGTTGCCAGGGGTTCCTGGGAAGGGAAGATGAAGAGGCAGAACACAGAGGATTTTCAGGGCAGTAAAATTATTCTGTATTGTACCATAATGGTAAAAATGTCATTATACATTTGTCCAAACCCATAGGATGTACACCACCAAGAGTGAATCATAATGTCAACTATGGACGATAATGATGTGTCAAGTTAGATTCATTGATTGTGACAAAGGTACTTCTTGGGGGTGGGGCTCTCAGGATGTCGATAGTGGGGGAAACTGGGGTGGGAGCAGTGTGCAGACAGGGAGTATATGGGACCTCTCTGTACTTTCTGCTCAGTTTTCCTGGGAACCTAAAACTGATCTAAAAAGTCTATTAAAAATGACAACAGTGTTCAAGCATTTTATTAAATCAGATGAGGAATCTCCACATTGTTGCACATACCAGATTGTATACAATTATAAGGGCATATCACTTGTTTACAAGCTTTACAAGCTGTGAAGACACAGCTGAGCAGTAAGTTGACAAGTCTAATAAACCATGTGTAGCCAACTAAAATTTCAAGAACATTCAAAAGGAAACACAATAAAGGTCATGCAAGTTCTAGAATAGTGAATCATGACAAAGCTCACTCATTTTATGCTTTACCTTCAAAATGCACATGACATCTAAAACCAGAAAAAATCTGAAGACCAGTTGGTTGTCACTAGTCAGATACACATTTCATTCAGGAATATTAAGCCCCTTACCACTTACTGACTTGTTTGATTGTAAATAACTTAGTCCTAACTACAGAAAAGATTTTTTGAAGAGATTGACTGTTGTATAATGTATGCCCATTGTTCATAATATGCCTTGAAGTCACTGAACTTTCATTAAAATACAATAAAGCATGATACTCAAACCAGGAATCCCAGCTATGACCTTTTCACTTTAGTGATATTTCACTAAATATCAGTTCAAGATAAAACACTGTAAAGACTAAAATAGACTGCGAATGGTCAAATCAGTGAGACTGTATTAATCTACATCTATTTTAACTTACATAAATGACACTAAGTTTAAGAATCTGAAGAGACCCTATGGACTTTTTCTTAGGCGACAGTATTGAACTGCCTCAGAACAAACAGCTGATTATCAGGTTTATAATGATGGCTGAGTAGAAAATAAAGTCCTAACTGATGTAGCCTCAAACTTATTTGTTCACATCTATGTTTAACTTATAACCACCAAATCCTAATGGTTGGGGAGACATGATCAAATACCTCTCTGCAAGCTTCATCTCCCCACACCCTCCACTCCCCCCTCCCCCCAAACTCCTATATAAGTTTCCCCTGCTCTAAGCTAAAAGGTCAATTCTGGATTCAAACTTGTATGAACTAAGTTTATAGGAGATAACATGCAAATAAGGGGATAAAGTTAAATTCGTTTGACAACAGCAAACATTATAAATGTATGCTACTATCCCGCTAAACAGAAGACCTGGGGAAACCACAAATATAACAAAACACAACGTTAGGTTTAAAAACAAAGACTCTTGAAGGAAGTAATTTTATTTTACAGTGGTTGAAGTTATCCACCAAATGCTTAATGACCTCCATGTTTCTGCAACTAAAACTAAAAGAGAATTAGAGGGAGCTGGGAATACATGTTAGATACTAACGATCTTCAAGCTTTGAAGACGTCATTGCATGAAGAAAATTATGGGAAACACTGTTCCCGATAATTACGTACACCCTTAGTGTAACATATGGAGATCACTGTCTCCGATATAGACACTGTGGTAGGCAAAAACTACCTTGTTCTTTATACATTATGGAAGACACTGCTCCCGATAATGTGAGTTAGGTTTGTGAAAAAGGTACTGGAAATTTTGCAAAATTCGAATTAAAGTTACACCTTGGATAAATTGAGCTGTAAAATTTTGCATGTATGAGTACGATCACAGCTTTTAAGTGACATTAATTTATAACTTGGTCACAATTCACTGCATTTAGGGGAACTGCTGTTTTTATCTGGTTAGCTAAATAGAAATTTAACTTGATTAGCAACCACTAATTAAATTTAATTCTTCTCCAAGACTTAGCTTTATAATTTTATTTGGCTTGCGGTTGTTTTCTAACACCCGTAAGTGTCGACCACAAATGCAAAACTTCCAGTATCTGTTGGGTTTTATTAGCAGATGCTGCTATTATTTAAAAAAAAAACGACAGTATAACTGTCATAATTATGGAAGGCACTGCTTCCGATAATTATCTTCTATAAAAAAAACACCATTTATAGTGAACTCTGTCACTGATAAATAAACAATAAATATCTCAGTGCCAAAATGACAGGAAGCTTTTCCAAAAAATTAACACTTTGGCCAAAATTTGGCAGTGTGTTCTTTAAAGTCTGACGAACTGAGTTTGAAATTAAACACCTAAAACTTGGTTCTCTTTCAAAATACCTTGGAAAAAACGAAAACAAAAAACTAACAAAGGTTTATGAGACAAGGGACAGAGGAAGAGGAAATAGACTAGGTCTTTGGCTTCTGGTCTCCTCTTTTCATACATAATCTTGAGGTTAACACATTAAGGCCTTACTCCTGTGATAAACAGTTGAACCTCCTTTTATGCAGCTGAAGGACCTCTATTTCAGACCTCACTGGCAAGAAAACAAGTCCCATCTCTTCTGAAAGTGAACTGTTTCACTTTCAGATGTGGAAACCAGCTAAATCCTTAAAGAAGGCAGAGATCTCACATGGAGAGTAAAGCCTTACAGCCTGGGATCTCCCATCTGGCATCCAGTGAAGGTGGAGGATCACGCTAAGCTGCCACTTTCCACCTTCAGCAGGTATCACCTTCCGCCTCCAATTCAAAAGGTACCAGTTCACGTACTTAGGATTTAGAGCAATAGTTCACGTAACTGGTTCTGACTTTTTCATAACTGTAACAGGAAAGAGGCAGTTACCATTACAAAGCACTTAAAACTCTAGAGAGAATCAGAGAAAATATTCTATCGTGAACATTTTTTTAAGTGGTTAGTCACTTTAACTTGAAGTGCAGGTACCTACCTTGTATTAAAAGCTGCTGCCTAAAGACATCTAGTAGTACCAAGATTGGGTAGAATTTTAACAATATTAGGTTTTGTAGCCCTACTGAAAATTTAGCACAACCAACACAAGTCTAGGAACCACACTACCCTGATGTTCTTATATAAGTTATAGGTATCACATTTAAAATTCATTGTCAATGTCCCAGATGTCACCAGAGAGGGCATTTGCAGCTCCCTGAATAGTCCAAGTTGCTAGAGCCAACTGGTTTTTCAACAGTGTTTGATTAAAAGCACCGTTATTTTTCTGCCGCAGCTTCAAGTGCTCTAGTAAAGCTGACAGAGTGTGAGAGCCAGAGCCCCAGAAGATATGTCGGAAAGGAGACTCTCTTGGAGATACGTAGGGTGACAGGAAGTGATATTCCACCTACGAAAACAAAACATACAAGGGAGCTTACACAGTGCTGTGACTTTTGTTGTGAGGAAAGGACCTGATAAGAGTAAAACAACTGTCATTCTCTCACTTCAAATGTTAAAATTTCCCTGAATTTAAGAATGTTGAGAACAGGCTACTAATCTTCTAACGTTAAAATTGTAAAGCAAGTTGTCAATTCCTTTGTAAACTCTAACTGCATTGGGTTTTTTTTTTTTTGGTCGGAGCCTATATAGGGAAGGTTTACAAGTTTCCACTGTAATGCAGTCTTCTGCTTCTTCCAAGCAGACGACTAGGCTAAAAGCAGCTAAGGGCTAAATTAAACAGAAATACAGAGAAAATGACAGCTAAAAACCATTAATGATCCCTTCTTTAAAATGTTTTTAAAGCCTAAAAAAGTTAATACGAGGTCAAATGTCTTTTGTATTTCCAGTTTAGATATGTTGGCTTTATACCTTGCTAATAAGTAAAAGTTAAAATTTGTGCTGAATTCTAAAGCAGCAAAGGATTCTAGGCTCCTGGAATTATTACTCTACTTTTTAGAAACACAAGATTTACCAATTAAAAATGCACATACTTGAACTCCTCCTTTTCTAAGGGTTTACGTACTTTCATGATACGGTCATTGATCTCCCTCATGACAAATCTGTTTGTTCTCTCAGCATTCTTATAATCTGTTGTTAGTCTAGACGTAGCACGGAAGAAGTCTCCACGAGCAGAATACAGCCACTGTAGATTCAGACCCATCTCCTGAAGCAGAAAGACATTAAACTCACTATTTATTAGACGTTATATTTCTAAGGATGTTATTCTATATACCTTTCTAAATTTAGGTGTACTAACTGAAATGATTCTGATAAAAGGGGGTGAGACTCACAGACAAGCTCAAGCCAGCAAAAGCTAGACTTAACCATCTTGTACAGGAGGTTCCAAGCTCTATAAACTCATAACACACTCATATTTAAGCTCAGCAGATAGTACAATTATCCATTCTTAGTTTCATAAGAAAACCATCCTCATCAAGAAATGTAACATAATGTACTTAGTAAAAGTATATAATCCTGTGTAGTATATTCTTTCTGGTTCAATTTCCCTTTGGTGGCAAACTTCAAACATTTTGGTTCAGTGAACTTCAAAATCTAGTTATTTCCATCTGGTAAGTCCCAGTTTCTGATCAGTTACAATTAGTTTTAAGTAAGCCAATCCTAATAATTAAGATTTGGTTATCAATGATTTACTTCATTTAAGGGATCTGTTAAATTGACTTCTAGTACCATAAAAGCCACTTACTAATATTAATTTGGTTTTATCAAATGTTTGAATATTAGACACAAAGGATCAACACTAAATAACACTTTAACCACTGGCTATGTTCTCTCTCCACCCGTGTCATCTCTGCAAGGCACATGTGGCCCAACTCATAGGTTCAGAGTCATAGTTGAGATCTTTATATTCTCTAGGCCCAACTTCTTTATGGGTTGCTTGGAATACATGAATGAGAGAAAGCTTAACACCATTTTAGATTCTGAAAGACTTGTTGTGGTCTATCCTATATCTATAACCTTCGGCCTCCCAACTTCCCTTTCAAATGAGTTATGGATTCTAAGCAAAATTATACTTCAGTTCACTTTAAAACATACTTTGGCTACCAATCATGCTGCCCAGGAACAGCTAAACATTATTCTTCAAACTGCTTGATACTTCAGCAGTAAGAACCTGATTTTAGTTAGTGCTCACCTTTATGTCTGCTCTGAACTGGTTCATTTCTCTCACAAACCAAAGTATTTTGTCATTATACATCTCATAGTTCAGGTTCAATTCAACATCATGGGTAAGTTTAATCACAAGCAGACCGGCTACTTCTGCTGCTGCACGTGCCATTTTGTTCAACTGAGGAACATTCTGATTCAGTACCTCATAGGTATCCATGGGAGTACCCAAATAAGGGTAATCTGTGTCCTGGAAAACAAAGGTAGGTTAATGTACTCAGGTGGGTTATAAGACTAGGAACCTCACATTCTAGTTTCCCCATCAAAGTAATAGTAACTGTAATTCTTCCTTTGCTTCTAATATATTCCTACTCCAACTTTATCTCATATCCACTACTTTAAGAAGATACGGCTTTTGCTAGTTCCTCTGAACCTAACTTACTCCTGGAATGATTAGTTTCTTCTAGGTTCCATAGAATCCCTGTTCTATCACATCACAGACCCTAAACAGATTTCTAGCCAAATTCCTTGAGGTTATATCCTTGTTCCCTTCTCTCTGGGAAGTTTGGCCCATATTAATGAGGAAAGAGGAGAGCACGCATGAAATGTACTTTCAATATAAAGTGTTACGTCTAGACAAAAATTTACCTTCTTCTTCTTCATGCAGCATTCATCCATTCATACATGTTACCTTTCTAACAAGACCATTTGATGCTCACAAGAACTTCTCTCCACTTTCACTGGACAACTTTAGTAGCTATTTCTTCAACTCTATTCCCTACCACTGTCCTCGGTGACAATCTCATTGGCAATCCTTTGGTTTGACCTCAATTCTTTACTTTCAGGCTGTATATATCTGTATTACCTATACCTCTGAACCAGCACTGCTAGGAATCATTAAGAAGTTTTTTAAAAAAAACATGACTTCTGAAGGTCAACAGAAATCATCCGTAAGTTTCCTCAACCCTAGGACCTGACACTCACTTCTTCCTAAAGTACTAAATAGACATAATGACCAGATATTTCAATACCATTCATACTGTTGCTCTAGCAGAAAGGGGAATTCCCGCTATGTTAATCCCCAAATCCAGATCTTTCATCACTCCCTCACTTCACACCTTTCCGTCCTAGTTCCAGGCTAAAACACCCAGTGGTAAGAAGTCTATTAAGGACCTGGCCTCTACTGGATCATCAATTTGATGCCAAAGTCAACAGCTTCCACCCTGACCCGCTATACTAACTCTGGGATCTCTTCACACCTCAGAAGAGCCTGCTACGGAGCTGGTTTTCCAACTCTAGCCCTTCAGCACAGAAGCCTTCATCATTCTTACTCTGCCTGGTTTTCAGTGCCTTCTAATTGGCTCTTGTACCAAGTCAATCTTGTTTTCCAACTTGGTCAGTTCAAAGTTCTGTCTCTTAAAATCTTACCTCTGTTTGGTTTTTCTGCTTTTATCTATAATCCCTGCTTAAGAGACTGACATCTCAGGATGAACATCTACAACCATATTTCAACAGGCATCAAGAACAGTATTATCCTGTAGAACTTTGTTTGAAGGAAATATTCTATACTGCACTGTTCAATAGATGGCCTTGTTATTAAAACTCATCATACATAACTGAAGAAGTTTAGCAAATAAACTCAAATGCTAACTAAGCTGAGATTAAAATTCTATCTTAAGACTGATAATAAGGGAGATTACAATAACTGCATGTATCTAACTTCTCAAAACATATAAGCACTCTAGGAAACTTGGCCTCAAAACTGACGAAAGAAGATCTAAGATATAATGCTGTAGCGTTCTTCAGACTTACCTCACAAAAACAGAAAGAGACTGCTGGGATTCCAGAATATGCAAGGAAAGGGAAAGCAGCATTATCAAAAGAAAGTTTCTCGCTGCAAGAAAAGCAGGAATGTGTTTTTAGAAAGTTATCTAAAGAAAAAGACTCTGCTACATACAACCCTACCCTACCCCCAAGTAAATTTTAACTCACTGCAAGGTTATGTTTAAACCTCTACCTAACACAGTAGGTGCTACTTATTGAGTGACTCTGCTTTTCTATTAGCTATTCATTCACTTTTCTCAACTTACACTTTGTTGATCCAGTTGCTGTCCCGATATAGAGAGAGCCCAGTAACTGGATGTTTCACCTGTAAAATAAGGAATTATTTTATCATTACAATGAACCTTTCTGGACTTATTCATTCAGGCTAGTCACTAACATTTTTCTCTATAAACATCTATTAAAAATATTAAATTTTTTATTATATCTTCTTGAAAAAAATTTAAGACAGTTAAAACAATCCCAAATTTCTGAAGTTACTTCTACTAGGCTCGTGCTGTTAGTTCCTCTAGTTATGGTGAGAAAAAAAAAGTTTTCCTTCTTAACATTTTAAAGGTGACTTCACCACGGTTTTAAAAGCCCTCTCTAGTCTTTATGATCTGCCTATCTTCTTTCTGGTTTCTTCCTTCCAGCACATTTTATACTACTGCCAGCCTAACCTGCAAGCACATTACTGCCCTGTTGGAGACCCTATAGCAATCCCTAGTTTCCCATGGGATCAAGGGCAAGTTCCCTGACCCTTATTTCTCTCCAACTTCAGTCACTCCAATGTATTGTCTCTAATCCCATCAGGGAAACTTTGTTCCTCACTCATTCACATGTCTGTTTTTATTCAATGACTATCTCATCTGGCCTTCTTATTTAAGTCTCAGGTATGGTTCAAGTTCATTTAAACCTTCCTTAACATTCTGACTCTATAGATAACCTCTGTGGGCACCTACAGTTTAAATATCAACGTTTTTCATCTTAATTTTTTGTCTAATTTACATTACACTTTCATAAGTAGGTATACACTCACATCTTGCATCGTCTTCTCAATAAGCGAATACAACAGTGGGCTGGAAGAAACTTTGAACTTGCTGGTACCTGCAAAGAGATTATTTTAACATTGCTCCTTCTTTAGTCAAGCAATTTGCACACTGCTACTTCTATAACTAAAACTACTTGGCAAACAGGAAGACAATAACCTAGATCAGTGGCATATACAACAACTGTCGTCTTAATGAAGCAGATAAAAAAATGGTTGAGTCAAGCTCTTTCGTGACTGATAACCCTAATTTCACTCAACTGAAGCTCTTACTCCTTGAGTTGGCATATTTAATGTTAATGACCTGTTTTTCTGGTACCTTTCTGGTTCACCCATGTTAGGGCAGGCATCTATTAGCTACAGTAAGCTGGCTATATTCAATACATTCTGCTGCAAAGGTAAAATGGCAATAATGACTAATCTAATAAAATTTAGTTTAATTGTAACGCCTTCCTTTTTATTCCCAAAGTAGACATTTCATTACTCTCCAGTTCATCCAATTTATTCAGCCAGTTCATCCACTAGCTACATCTGTACTTTAAATAACACCGAACTCTTTCAGAAGTTTGATTATCTTGTATTTCTATCCATGATGCCACAATCTAGCAAGTTGTGAATTAGTCTCTAGAATACCATTCTATTGGTATGGTTTAGTTCCTTCTGGTCCAAAGTAGAGAACTAGTGGTTCTCAAACTTTAGTGCAACTGAATCACCTAAAGCACTTGTTAGAACACAGTTTGCTGGACACTGTGCTCCAGATTCTGATTCAAAAGGTCTAGGGTAGGGCCTGAAATTTTGCATTTCTAACAGTTCCCAGGTGATCCTGATGCTGCTGATCTGGGACCACATTAAGACCATTGCTCTAGACAAGGCAGTCTGTACCCATTCTATAACTTAATCCACTATTTAAAAGGAAGCTAAGTCAGTCTTTTGATCTGGTTATGTCTAGTGTAATTCGTAAAAAATAACAAGTGCTGCTTTAGAAAGCTTTCTTCTACTATTCTATAAGTAGTTTATAAATTTATAAATGGCTAATGAAAGGATACTTACCAAGAATAGCTTTATCCAGGTTAATGTAAGTGAAAGCCTTTAAATGCAAGGAGGCAAGGTATCCCTAGAAGAGAAGGAAAAATACGAATGTACTAATATGTATTCACTTAATTATCACAGACAGTAGCTATTATTAGGGATTTCTGTTTAACTTTGGATTCTATTGAAACTAAACATACAAAGGTAAAAATGATATAATCAAATTTAAAAGAACATGGTTTCTGGAGGACAGCTTAAGCCAATACAAGTTCGAGTGCCCATTCTGGGTATGGATGATATATAGATAATACCTCTAGCCATTCAGTGGCACCAATAGCTCCAAAGTCTCCACCACTCCAGCTGGCAAAGACAATGCTCCTGCTGGGTTTAAACTGACCTAAAAGACAACAAAAAGTTAGTTTTGTCTTGGTAAAGGTTATAGGTAGGTAACTGACTTGAGATGAAATCAGAAACTTCTAATTCAAGACTGCAGATTCAGACATATTTCTTTTCCTTTTGAGGCCCCAGGTGAAAGAACCAAAAAAAGAAAGAGAAATCAAATTTTAAAGTAATATAGCAAAGAACAGGATAGGAGATCATTTGCAAATAAGATCTTAAGTACATAGTAGGGACCAGCTTACTAGACCTCACTCTTTTACACTCCATTCTTTGAGTCCCTTATAACTTCCAGACCAAGAGATATTTGAAATCATAGCCAAAGTATCTTCTTTGAAAACAATTTGCCTAGAGGTAAGTCACTTAAAACACTAGATTACTTTAAAAACAACTGTTTGAAATAAAATTAAAACTCACAAATTTAAGTTTAGGAAAGAGTGAGTTTTCAGAGAAATTACATTAATGACAGCTCCTTTGGGGGTTTTATGTGCCACTACCGTCCATCCCTCCCCCTCCCCTGGGTATGTAGTTTTCTGCATTAATGTACTTTTGTATTAAAGTTAAGCACTGCAACTTACCCTATGACCCAAAGATTCATGAATGTGGTGGGGGTTTGCATGTGGGTGGGTATAAAGGAGTGGCAAGTACTATGGGAGAAAGGCTTGAAAGGAAGCCTTTCTTACATAAACAAATTATATACTATATAATATTATATATTTATAAATCAAATATATAAATACATATTCTATGTTGTATTTATAAATATTTAAGTTATATATTATCATTTTATAACAAAACTATAGAACATTAGTGCAAAGGTATGACACTGCTTGCTTTCAAATAGATTCCTTAGGGACCATGTTAGATTTGCCGTATCATTCTGGATATGTCAAACTAAGAATTTAGGGCCCAATATAATGCTTTCCAGCATCTCAAAGAAACTCATGATTCCCAGTACAATGAAGACACTGCACAGAAAGCTGTTTCAAAGTCAAAGGCAGATACAACAAAAGACAACCTGCTTTGTACTTAAGAATTCAGGGTCTAACACAAGTGAACCATAAGAATATAGGCAAAAGTGAGCAAAGCATATTATAACATTTAGAAATACAGTACATAGATGTTCAAGTTCTCAAAATTTGTACTCTACCTTTTAAGACCATATCGGAAAGTATCTGGGCAAGTTTCAATAGGAGACTTGTTCCTACACTGGACTTTGCAGCTCCAGGACCCCAGGCATCCCTCTGGGCCCCTACTATAACATAGCGATCTTAATTAAAAAAAAAAAAAAAAGATAAATTATACAATCAGCTTTTAAACTGTTTTCTAATATTGAAGTCTAGAATAAGCACGTTAGTAGAAGGGTAAAAATGCAGTATATGCATTAAGGGTAAGAGAGCCTTCCTTCAGATCTGACTTAGGACTCCAGGGATTAAAAAATTCACATGACAATACTGATCTCTTTTCCATTATTCATACTGCTACTCTTTTTTCTACATTACCAATAAGGTTACTCACTGACTACTTATTTGTGCTAGTTGTCTAATAAGCACTGAAGTCCAAGGGCTTTCCTTACCAAATATTATTATTTGATGGCATTCAGATACATTGGCAGACTACAGCCTGCATGCCCATGTTGTCCATGGCTATTTTTATGCTACAATGGCAGAGTTGAAGAGTTGCAATGGAGACTGTATGGCCTGCAACATGTTTATTATTTGCCCCCTTAAGAAGAAATTTGCTTACCTCTGGTCTATTTAATAACTTACAAGAGATTTTCTAGTCATAATGGTCAGTTTTTGGCAAGTTAATTTCCTAGGGCCTTATTACCTCCCACTAAAACTGACACCTGAACAGTTCGCTTTAGGACAGATAAGATTTAGCATTTCAAGAAACCAAGCCAAGTCAGCCTTCCTGCACTCCCTCCCTCTGGCCACATCCTTAAGAGTAAGGAAAACAAAACAAACGAAAAACCCCCAAGGATCTTTACCTGGTTCTTCAAAGCCCTTAATAACTCCAAAGATGTTAAAAATTCTTATCTCTTTCAGCACATTGTTCACGGCGAGCTTCACATTCTTGTTCTGTGAGGATACCAGCTTACATGAGGAGTCTATTCCCCAAATAGAAGGACAGTCTCCTTCCATATTTCTAGAAGTAGAAAACAGAGATCAGAGTTCTGAGTTATTGTTAACCTCCCGCCGGTTTACAAAATCAGTCCTTCCTACTGTCCAGTAAAGTTCTAGGTTAAGAGGACATATAAATAGAACATACAGAATTATTCACTAGTGGCCAAACATTTGTGTTTTACTCTGATCTGTAGGCGGTCATTTGAAAATCATGAGTTACTTCCTAATTTAACCAATGTTTTCTAAAAAATGTATTACCTATCCCATCTGATGTGTGCCTTTCTGCCAGAGACATAGCTACAATTTACATGTGAAATAGATTCCAAGATGGACTCGGAAGGAAGTTCTTATACATAAAAGTCCATTAATATATTCTCATGTTTCCTAACTCTCCACTAATAAGGGTAGTATACATTCTTATTTCAGTTAAGAAAGAATACTCTCATGCTGGTGGTAGTTAGGTTAGATGTCTTCCCCTATCTGATTCCTCATGTGTTATCCAAACCCTGACTACTCTAAAAGGGCTCACTTACATAAATATGTCAAAACATCATTACTCCACACTACACAAGAAGATAAGGGGCTGGCTTCATAGGTTAGGAAAGACTTGTAGATGGTAGGAAGAATTAGCTGATTCTAAGTTTGGTTTTAGTCAAAAAGAATCATCCATTACAAAAACCTCTTAAACAGCATTATTAATAGCCATATAAGATATTTGAAAGTCCTTACATGTAGATGGCTCTTCATTTGATACCAGTAACCCTGCTAAGTAGAATATACTTTATAGCTATCCAATTAAGTCAAAGAAACATGATCAATGGGGTTAATAAGAGTGACTTGTTCTATGTCACATAGCAAATAAATGCTCACATGAGTTTTGAAACTAGACTGACATCCCATGCCAATACCAGGTGGGAAATATATCCAGATCAAGATAAAAATTAATGACATGTACTCTAATCAGACTGCGTTCTATTTCTAAAGAGGGATACTAACACACTAGGGAGATAGCCAGAAGGACTAATCATGACTATAAAGCATCTGGAAACTGTCATGAGAACTGAGGATATTCAATCTATAGACAAGGAAACTTGAATCATTCTGTTGCTTAAAAAAATCCAGAATTAATGAGTGTTCCAGGGAATAAGATTTCAGCTCAATACAAATTCTTATAGATCTCCAGTAATTGAATGGGTTGCCATAGGTAACAAAATGCTTTACCACAGGAAGTACTTAAGCAGAAGCTATGCCGGGAATATTACACAAGAAATTCACTGGGTGGATTGAACAAGGACTCCTTGAGTTTATAAATCCAATGTCTATTATTAAGATCACTTTATGGAGGAAAAATTTCATTTTTATCTACACCAAGTTAACAGCTAACCATCCCCAAAATGTGGAAAATTATAGCCAATTGTTTTAAGATTTTATCAAATCAACAAATTATTATTATTTCTCCCTAATCATAAAACCTGACCCTGCATTACAGTTTTCAAATAAGAACTTACTGAAATAGCTTTTCTGCACCAGCTCTGGAAATTGTTTGGACAGGTATGTTAGGCAATCCTGATGACTGAGATGGTGGAAACTGAGTATGATTGAAAGAAGGGAATCCAGGTGTGTAAGGGTCACCTGTTCCCAGATGAGCCTAGTAAAACAAAAGAATAATTAGCTCAGGCATTTATTCAAGAAATCCCTGTAAGATTCAAATTCAGTATGGGGCTATAACCTGAGTTTAGTTTAGCACCTTAAAGTTTGAAAGTCTGAGTGGTTCTATAATATGTGACTCTTATTTTTATATGGCATATGTCAAATTCTCAATTCAAGATACTATTGATAAAGTACTTTTAGCAATAAGTAATAATTAGGTCTCAAAGTCACGTAATTCATCTTCTCACTTACTGCTAAAACTCTCCAAGGGAAAAAGAGTATTTAAGGATGGCACAGTTCTCTTTCTGTTAATGTAGATGGAATCCAGCAACAATTTGGAGAACTCAGTAACTCATTTACTCAAGAAATAAAAACTCACATGTCCAAAAACTGGAAGATCTGCATTAACAATGGGAAATTTAGTCTGGTCCATGTATATCAAGACACCAATTGCATTTAAACTTTCAGCATTTGCAACCTAAAGAAAAACAGGTAAAGCTCAGAAAATGAAGATCTAATCAACCAAAATTAGAAGAATACATATTGAACTTATACTGAAAGACAAAGGGTTACAGCAGACTACACCAGTACTCCCAATGTTTCAAATAGCTTATATGTTTAGAAAAAAATACTTGCCTTAAAATTTAACTCTTTTTTAAAAAATTTAACTGAAATTTTTAACAAGATAATTGTAGATTCATTTGCAGTTTTAAGAAGTAATAGAGATCCATTGTAAACTTTGCCCAGTTTCTCCCATTAGTCAAACTTTGCAAAACTATAATGTAACAGCCTGAATATTAACATTGATACAATACAATCCACCAATATTATTCAGATTTCCCCAGTTTTACTTGTACTCATTTCTGTGTTTGTGTGTATTAAGTTCTAAACAATGAAAATATTGAACAATTAGTTTTAATACCGCAAAGATCCTTCCCATTGCCATTTGATATCCACACCCACTTCCTTTCCACCCTCAACTCCTGGCAACCACTAACCTAACCTCTCCTCCATTTCTAAAATGTTGTCATTTCAAAAATATTATATACTCAAAAAACTAAACAGAGTTACCATATGACCCAGCAATCCCACTCCTAGGTAGATACACAAGAGAATTAGAAATATCTATTCACATAAAAACACGTAAATGAATGTTTATTGTAACATTATTAATAAAGCCAGAAAGTGGACACAGCCAGAATGTCCATCGGTTGACAAGTAGCCAAGCAAAATGTGGTATATCTGCACAGTAGAATTCTATTCAGCCAAAAAAAGAAATGAAGTACTGATTAATGCTACAACATGGATGAACCTTGAAAACATTATGCTAAGGGAAAAGAAGCCAGTCCAAAGACGCAAAATATTGTATGAGTCCATTCATATAAAATGTCCAGAAGAGGCAAATCCATAGAAACAGAGAGTAGATTAGTGATTGCCAGGGACTAGGAGGAGGGGGGAATGGGGAGTGACTGCTGCTGGGTATGGGGTTTCTTTAGGGGACGATGAAAATATTCTGGAATTAGATCATGGTGACTGTTGCACAACCTGTGAATATACTAAAAACTGAACTGTACACTTTAAAGAGTGAATTTTATGATATGTGGATTAAATCTCAATTTAAAAAGTAAAAAAGAAACAATTCAATGTGGCTGCACAACAAAGTTTAACTAACTCTTAAGGAGAGTTCAAAAGATAAGAGAAATAATAAACACCCATCCAAAACAACCACTGTCTTTCCATTCTAAGCCCTGTGTAGGTGACTTTTAATTTTCCTTTTTATAAAACATAGTTATAACTGAATTTTATATATATATATATATATATATATATATATTCTATATATAACTCAGTTACATAGACACAATTTAAACTTCTTTCACTTAAGCATTTCAGATTACTGCATTTTTATTGAAAGACAATGACTGCAAAATACTCCAAGTGGATATGCCAGTTTTGGAAGTATCCTATAACTTTAAATAACTGGAACTTATTTGATTTGTAGAGTACTTTAATAAATTATTATTATCAGGTATGAGAGTTTAAGACAGATGGTTTTCAGAATGTAAGAAAATTAACAATACCATTTAGCTGAAGAATGTTATGATACCAATGTATTTAATAACTCATACTCACCTTTTCAGCAAAAGTAATTTTCCCTGCTCTAACAATCACTAAAGATCCATTCACAGGCATATTTAAATCCTCAAAGTCTTTTTTAGTGCCAAAATTAGCATGGACCAGTTTACCCTAGAATAAAGACATTAGATTCAGTGAGCATTATGGTATTAGAATAGCGACAGAGTCTGCCACCAAATATTTTACAGGTCAAACCCAATAGAGAAAACCAAGAGAGAAAAAAAAGAAGGCCAAGGCCAGGAAAGAATATATGAGAGTTCTAAAGTCAAAACTGGTCAGGGTTAACAGGAGTGAAGTCAAGATTTCTGGTCTCCTATATTCATGCCATTTATTATCTTATGATGCCTTTAATTAACATTGATTATTTACATCAATTAATTTACATTGCTTCAGATACTTGGGGGGAAGAGAAAGGATAGTAAGATATCCTTAAGCAAAGAGACATCTATCAATATAAATATGGTAGGCTAGCCAAGGCAGTACCAATTACATAATGTTCCCACACTTGAACTCCAGACAATTGAGGACATAAGAATTAACTAAAAGTTCTGATAATAAATCTGTCCAAAAATTGTTTTATAATAAAATGACTTGCATAGATCAACTTTTAGATGTTTTTATAAGCTGTTATCATAATGCTCCTAAACTCTATCAGAGTTCAGATGTACAGCTATAAACTGACATTAACAACCAAATATCTAAATATAGAAAGCTCGCAGGTGAACCAAAACTCTCCACGTTCTTTAACAGAACAATCTACCCGCCTTCAAACCACTGGCTTGTGGGTGGCCTGGGAAAGTGATACAGCACAGGTAAACCAGGAAGGCAGAGAACAACCCTAAAACTTCATTTGGCTCGGAAGGCAGTTTTTAGATAGACCCCAGCATATAAATATGTGGTTTTTAACCTAAAAAACCTAGATAGATCTATCTAGCTGTTTTTTAATTTTATAGTAGTTTGGCCATATTTGCCTAAATTTTAAAAGATCAAGCATTAAAGAACCAAACTAAGATTAGACTCCAGCTGAGACGGTTACTTATATCTGTCCCCACATAAGGGGGTACCTGATACATGAATTCATTCAGTAAATACTACCATGTGTCAGGCACTGTCCAAGACTCTGGGACATAGCAGAACATGAAACCAACCCCTAGCCCTTCATGTAGTTTACATTCTAGTGTGGAAACAAGTAAATAATGTCAGGTGCTATAAGTACTAGGAAGAAAAATAAAGCAGGATAAGGAGAAGTGATTAGAGGAAGGACATTTTTGATCAGATAATCAAGGAAGACTTCCCTAGGGAGGTAATGCTGGGAAGAGACTTGCAGAGTGAGGGAAGAAGCCATGCTAATACTTAAGGGAAGAGTGGGCCAGGCAAAGGGAAAGGCGATTTCTATAAAGGCCGTGAGGTGGGAGCATGCTTGAGTTTGAGAGTTTGAGGAACAGCAGGGAGGTTAGAGTGGCCACAGCAGAGTGAGCAAAGAGGGGAGCAGGAGAATTACTCAGGGCCTTGCTGACCAAGATGAGGACTTGGGATTTTATTTTAACTGTGGCATAGGAGGGTTGAGAACAAAAATATCCCAAGGTCAGTTACATTTTATGAGTAAATTTATACTAAGAACAGTAAAGACAATGAGTTTTTGAGCTATTCAACAGGGAAAAATGTCTCACGCACGGTTTTGCCTTACTCACAGTAACTGTCGTAGCCTTACTATACGCCACATAACCCTCGGGATTCTCCACCTGGTACGCCATACTGCTGCCGCCGCTCTTACTCACTATGGTCACCGAGTTGCTAAAAAAAGATTAAGTTAAAATGAAGCTAAGGCATTCCTGAGAAACAAATTAAATGGATTTAATACATTTCGCATTTGACTTGCATTATTTATTTTGAAGGTCTTTGCTATAATTAGCACACCTGAGAATAGCTACTTCTTATAAAATAAGGTTACCATCTTTCAACATACCTGCCTTTGACCTGAATCTTAACATAATGTTCATCATGCCAGACTTTGCTGAGTTTAAGTTCACGGAATTGATTTTCAATGTAAAAAGCAAGGCTTTCATCTTTTTGAGATCCAGCCTCACGAGGGACATAAGAATTTTCATTCAGCATCCTGGAGGAAAAAAAAGTCACTGTTAAATGAACTAAAGTTTAACCTAAAATAAACATTGAACTCAAGTATCAAGCAAATCGTTTTAAAAGCATAACTCAAAAAAATAAATTAACTGTGACCCAAAATCCTGGATTAACCAGATAGAGACAAGCTTAGAAGAAAAAAAATATGTGCCCATATTTTAGGGAATTTGTGACTTCAAACTTGTTAAAACCTCTTTATCTGATGTATCTGCTTAGGGTAATTTTAGGGGAAATGAGTAGCTTCCAGAAGGTCTGCTATAAGCAAAATGAAAGATAGTATTACTACTGGTGAACTCAAGATGTACAGCTTCAATTTTCACTTTTTTGAAGCATTCTGAATACCCTGGAAGCAAAACTCCTCTTCGTTCCGATTTCTTTCCCATGACTCTTTGTAAATATACACATCATATTAGTTATATGATTTTTTTTTGATAGACCTTATCCTCACTTTATCCATAATGCCTAATATACAGTATACACAGAAGTATTCACCAGATGAAGTAAAAAATGCCAAGATTTCTAATTTAAGACCAAAAGAATTACTGTACCATTGAAACTATAGGGGGCTAACAAAAGGTAAAAGATGATTTGTTCTTTACACAGAGTTAGATATGTGTCCAAAGAAGACCTTAAAAATCTAAGGACAGGAACCTTAAGGACACTTCTTAGGGTATAGATTGAGTGAGAGCCAGAAGAAATCAAGAAATACTGGAGACATATCAAGCTGGGCAGTCAAGTTAGTCTTGAACTAGAGGATGAAAAAGGCTACCGATGCCCTTATGGATAGTAGCAGGGCTCAGCATGACTTATAAGGGGTTGAGACGGAAAATCGGAGCAGAAGAAAGTCTGACAGCAAGCAACAGGCTACAAAGAACCCGACGACAAAAAGATCAAGAGCCTGTGAATTTTCTTTAAAAAAAGGAGAGTCCCCACAGAAATTCTAACACTTTTTCCTAACAACATAGTTTGAGTTCTTTACTGACTCTTTACCCGCTAACTGAACATGGGAAGTCTCGCCTATTCTATAAAGCTTTTCCTCCAGACTATCACCTTTGTTTTGTTCCACTGCACCTAATAATATTTGTTTAGGCACTGAGGTTGAACTTGTAAAGCAGCTCAAGCTTACTTGATGGCACTGGTGAAGTCTATGGCATCCAGTCTCTCCGACAACATTGATTTGAGGTCTGCCCAAAATATGCGACGTGTTTCGGGGAGCTGCTCTTCTGTTTCGAAAGGTTCTGTCTCCTCTGTGCACGAAGGCCCTGTTCCTGCCGGTCTCTCACAATCGGCTTTTGGTTCTACACGTTTACAGTAGCCCAAGTAGCCAATCATAAATCCTAAGGATAAAAAGTTTCAGAGCTGAACTCATAGAATTTCATTTATAATCTATTCCTATAAGAATTGTTAATATTTTCAGCTAACCCTTGAAAATACTGGTTTTAATCAAATTGTAAGCCATTTGAAAGTAAGTAATGCATCTCCATTTTGTCTATTTTAAACCAGTCAATCTATTACATAATAATTTTATTTTAAACAGTTACCTTTTCAAAGCAAAGGTACCCTTTCTTCCCCGAAGCCTTCCTTGAATCCTCAGGTCCAGGGTCTATGCTACAAATATCCTGTGCATATTTCTAGTATAACATTTGCACATTACACTGAAATGATTCATGTGTCTCTCTTCTCCCACCAAGCTAACCTCAAAGGCAGGTGTAGAGTCTTAGCCATCATTGTATTCCTAGTGCCTTGCACAATGGCACATAAAAAGGTACGAAATAAATGTTTGCTGAGCTGGATGAACAGAATTCCTAGAGTTGGTAACAAGGAACATTTAAGTTTTGAATGGCCATTCTTACCAATCAAGAAAAAGACGATTACAGCAATAGTCCCATAGCAGATATATCCATTTAACCTTTTTGGTTTTGTGACACTGGTGTGGTTACCCCTCATGTTATTGTCAACATTTTCTTCTTCATCTACAGCTAGTTTCATCTCCACATGACTGTTATCGCCATCTACTTGCCGAGCCAGACTAAACCGGGTATATGACAATGGTTCTCCACCAAACTGAGATTTAAAAAAAAAAAAGGACAGAGAGAAAGCATTATGAAGGAGAAGAAAGGGAATAGGGACAGTTAAAGAAAGTTTGGTGAGGTGTTATACATATTATTGGGCCATTACTATGACTTGCTATACATTCTCAAGGAAAAAGAAGTTCCCCCTTCAAATCAGCATTCTTCCCTGTGCCCAGTTCTGTCAATGGCAGATGAGGGCTGGATCACACACTGGCCTTCATCTCATTCAGACTTTTCCTTCAGGGTTTCTGTTATGCATGTCTACTGGTATACAATTTGACCAGTGCTTTCTTTAGTTCATCTTATCTACTTGATTGTCTCTCTGCCCTGAAACTTCTTACAAGATTTTCCATAATTAACTCTACTCAAGACTGAATATACCCTTCCTTTGTGAGATCAGTTACACCTCAAGACCACCACTTCAAATATAAATGAATACCTGATGACAGCTTTGGGTATTATTTCCTGCTTACTGGGTGAAAGCCATCCTTGTATACTTCGTATTCTTGCAAACTGGTGACAGAGAAATCTTTCTTACTGAAAATCTTACCAAGTTAGAGAATGCTGATCTTGCTTGATCCATCATTGTGAGCTGCCACACAGAAAAGCCTAGTAGTAAAATAGAGAATTAATATAATGAGATAGATACCACTGTATCAGACTGGTGAGGACTTCTCATTACCACACTAGATTATTATATATCAAATATCCTTTAAAATATATTATCACCTTTCTAGAAATGGTCTTTAACCAAGATATTTAGTTTACATGACAACTAAATTTAGTGTGATCCTTGATTAGATCCTGAATTGGGGCGGGAGGCAGCTCGAAGGACATTATTGGAAGAAACAAGAAATTTGAATATAGACTATATCCTAGATAACAGTATTGTATCAATATTAGATTTAGGAGTGTGATAATGGTATTGCATTTTTTGGAGGAGAACGCCCTTAGGAGATTAATGCCAAAGAATTTAAGGATGAAGTATTGTGATGTCTGTCACTTAATTCCAAAGAGTTCAGTTTAAAAAAGTATGTAAGAAATAAAGGAAATGTGGTTAACCATCAGTGAATCTAGGTAAAGGGTACATGGATATACACTGTAATATTATTTCAGCTTTTCCTGTAGGTTTGAAATTTTTTTAATTAAAAATGTGAGGAAAACTGGGACTTCCCTTGTGGCGCAGTGGTTAAGAATCCGCCTGCCAGCTCAGGGGACACGGGTTCAAGCCCTGGTCCAGGATGATCCCACATGCCGCAGAGCAACTAAGCCCATGCGCCACAACTACTGAGCCCACGTGCCACAACTACCGATGCCCGTGCGCCTAGAGCCCATGCTCTGCAACAAGAGAAGCCACCGCAATGAGAAGCCCGCGCACAGCAACGAAGAGTAGCCCCCATTTGCTGCAACTGGAGAAAGCCCGTGCGCAGCAACAAAGACCCAATGCAGCCAAAAATAAGTAAATAAATTTATTAAAAAAAAGAAAAAAATGTGAGGAAAACTAGTTAGAATGTTATCCATGGTAAGTAGATTTAAGTAATTGAATTTAGTAGTCAAAGAAAAGGGACAAATACAAAAGAAAATAGACTAGCACCTGAAAAAAAAAAAAACCTAACAAAAGTAAAATTAAGTCAAGACTGGTTATGCTACACAAATCAGTAACAAATCACCGCCAATAGAAAAGGAGAGAAAACCTGATCCTTCTGATTAAATGAACAGTTCCTAACAAATGATTTGATAGATCTTCGATGCAAAAAGAATAGGTAAAAGAAAAACACAGAGTACGCTATTTTACAGATGAAAAGGCCAATTATTTGAGACGTTAAGTGACTTGCTCAAGGCTGAAAACTGATAATCTAAAAATGAAGTCCAATGGGTTTCTATAAAACTGGTTTTATAGAAAGCACGTTCTCATCTCCAGAAATTTAAGAAATTAATTTCAACTTTTTTCAAAGCAAACTACACCTCTGTAACCAAGAGAGAGTCTTAAGTTAAAGCGTAGGTATTAACTGAAATCTAGATTTTCTAATTAATTTGGTTTGAATCCATCTAGATGCTTGAAAGTGATAGTATGTTGAGATGTATAAAATGGACATTTATTTCATACTATTTTAAAGCTTTTCCTCCACTACAAGTACACTCATAGCACATTTAACACCCACATTGCACAAAGCAAGCTGTGATATATATGCAGATTGTAAAACAAAGAAATTATAAAAACTGGCATTAGAAAAGTCTATCAAAACCTATTAACAAAAAAACAATTTTTAATCCCCAAGCTTTAAAGACCAGAGCCAATAAGCAATAGATCATATTCTTAGAAGCACAATCTCTTGCCCCATGTGGTACAAAAAGCTTATCACTATCACTGCACCAGAACCGTACAGACCCAATCACTAGAGCCAGAACTAGAAGGCCCCACCCTGAACCAACTTTAATCACCCTTTTCTAGGAAAAAACAGCTTACCAGTTTAATATTCATCTGACCCAGCCATTCCTCGAGGCTTCTAGTTTTAAAGACTAAAGTGACAACATATTTAAATAAATGATCTACATAAAAGATTTAAATAAACAATGAGATTGAGTGATTGCAAGTCTGAAAAAACAGATATTAACAGCACATGCCATGATTTTGTATAATTAAAATAAAAGTATATTTTTTACTGGGAAAACAGATACACTATTTCTATTTCAATCCCCAGACACAATATTAAGACTATAACATAAAAGAAATCAAGTCAGGGGAAAAAAAGTGTGACCTAGGTAATTTCCATTTTAACTCCATCATTTAACCCCACATCTGTGAAGAACACAATTCTATGATATCCACAAAAGTTATTCCTGAAGTTTTACACATAACAAAATTGAGTTATTCTTTCAAAATAATCTCGCACATAGTAAAGCTATTTCAAAGAACCCTTAATGAATTTTCTTCTAACTGAAATAACTCTAATTTACGTGCTCTAAAAGCATGGGAGAGAAACTTTTCATACCATTTATATACCAGTCTATAAACAAGTAGTTCTCTTACAAGACTATGTATAAAAGGCAAACAACCCTTATTTGGCTTCTGTCAAGATGTCACCACCAGTGCTAACAATCTATTACAAGAGACAAACCAAACATCACCTTGATTTTTATTCATATTAGCATCTTGTATATCTTTGGTGTTCTCAGTGATAACTGGGAAAACTATTCAGTTTCTCACAATAATGAAAATTAAGGTAAGCAAAACCAGAGCCCCACATGTTTTGAACATGAAATGGAAGGAAGATCTGAAATGTTTTTTAATTGAGCCATGGGATGGAAGACAGGAGGCAGGCAAAGGTACTCGCTAGACTACAGCCCCAAACTTCTTTCAAATTCAAATCATCTTATTCCTACTTTCTTGAAATGTGGCGTTAATTTCTATTTAATTTTTTTTTTAATACAGTAATTATCTTGTGGTCTTAAGCTACTTTGGGATGTCTTAAAACAATAGTTCTGTACAATATATGTACAGCTAAAGGGCTGTGGGGATCAGGTACCAAAATACACTTTCACCTATATATAAAACATACCCAAAGCTGCTACTCCACTTTACCTGAAATAAAAATAAGACACTTGTTTGTTATTATTGACAAGCCCATTTCAATTTGGAAAACAAGCCACAGTTTCAAGTCCTTGGAGATTACATAAAATGAAGTTCCTCTGCCTGCTTTTGAGGCTCTGTTCTAGAGACCTACAGTACCTAATTACTTCGCCGCCCTCTATCTTCTCCAAGATGAGACAGAATCCAGCCCCTGCCTGTACCCACTAACATTCTTCCTCTGTTCTTAAAGTCCTACTCATTTCTTCCAGGATCTGCTCAAGGGCCATCTCTATGAAGCCTTCTCTGATATCCCTATCCTATAATACTTGATATGCAATTATTTCATAATCAACAAAGACTAAAGATATTTTATTTGTTAACAGTACTGGGGCATGCTTAATGTATATGAGGTTCACTTTTCATATCATTTGGAAATTATATGAAAGAGAATATGATGAAAACCTTGGATGTGGGATCTTCCCATCCTTGCTACTATTTTGGTTTATCCTGAAATCACTGGGTAAATCTTGGGTAGTAGGGAAACTTTAAAAAGTAGAAAAACTTTCACCTTTACCTGGCAGAGCTCCAAGATGTCAAGCAATTGGTTATAGATACCCATTTTACAAACAATTTCCCAAGACAATTAGGCACTTGCAGGTGAAAATGAAAAGATTACAGGAACTTACAAAACTTCTGCATGGCCCTCAGAATGCACATACTTGTGTATACCCACAATGACTTGTAAAGAGACGGTTGGTCAAGGTCTTTACTAGCTTCAAGAGTTAACTTTACGGGCCTAAAATGAAAAGGCAGTGGAGGAAATCAAAGAAAACAAGCAAAATCTTCATTCCTATTTGGCTTTCTGAAAAAAAGATTGCTCAACTTGAAGGTCAGGACCACCTGAAGTCCCTGCGGTCTGTTTGTGTAGTGCTCATCTGCGAGAGCAGACAGAAGGCACACACACAGAAGAGTTCCAAAAGGCTTCAGAGAATCATTTTTAGGAGCTTTCAGTTGTTGTCTGATTCAAGTTTAGCTGGGAGCCGTCTCCATTACAGATAACTACATTATCAGAGGCAAATAAATGCCACCCCTTAGGGCAGAGTTAGCTGAGTTGTTTGCTATCCAACAATCTTCAGCACAGGCTAGGTTCACAGCCACTACTACAATGTTCTTGTCAGAACACTCCATCAAAGAAAAGTTAAAGGATGCTATGCTATATATAGACTTATGGAAAATATTTCATATCAATGACAAAATTTTTTTAATTCTGGATTTTCTTGTGAAGCATATTGAGTTTATTATAATCCAAAATTGAGGGGGGGGGGAACAGCAGGGCAAAAAAGTATATTTTAGATAGCCTAACCTTAATTTTCAAAGCAGAAAATCAGGTACCTCCCTGGCAGTCCAGTGGTAAAGACCCCAAGCTTCCACTGTAGGGGACGTGGGTTCGATCCCTGGTCAGGGAAATAAGATACCACCAAAAAAAAAAAAAAAAAAAAAGTAGAAAACCACTTCTGGAAATCACCTTAAATGTCTTTGTCAATAAGGTCAAACTCCCTAGCTCAGAGACCACAGAATCAGCATCTAGTATTCCAAAGTCCTATCGAAGCCTAGAATAAAGGTATCCAAATACTTTTGTAACAGGACAACTATTTCCTACTTCGATCTTCTCCGAAAAAAGCAGCAGCAATCAATTTCCTTGGTATACCCAAAGTCGCCACAAGCAGTAGGCAGAGGGAAGGCATTAACCCGAGTCAAGTCACAACTTACCCACTCTCCCCACTACGAGCTTAGAAAGCTGTCCACCCGAAACAGTGACACAATGCGCCTCTAAGCCCATTTATACCATACGGCACAGCCTTTTTATACCATATCCCTAATTTCCTGAAGGCAAAAGCCGATTCCAATCCAAATAGCTTTTATTTAGCCTCTAGACCATAGCTTTCACAAAGTATAAGTCTTATTCCTACGGTCTCCCATCTGTTAGTGAGGAGGGCCTAGCAATCCGAATATTCTTAGTATGAACACCTGCGGCTTTCAGTCGGCTTCTGCCTTGGGAAAACTGAGAACCCACACACAAGGCCAACGGGCAGCGCTGAAAGATCAGGTTGTACTAGAGTTCAAATATACAGCTTATAGAAACCCCCGCCTAAATGCCCAGGACACAGTCGTAATGCAGTCGAGGACAGCAATGAGACCAGGGCCCGGGCGGGCCCCGAGGAATCCAAGGGCTACGAGCTCAAGGTCACCCACGCACCGCGACAGCCATTCCCTGGGAACTCTTCCTGGAGCGGCCACGTGCTCCCCGCAGAGCGGCTCTGCGCTGCGGCAGCGTGGCTCACGCCTCGCTCCCGAGCCCTCAGGCTAGGGCTGTCCCACGAGGGCCTGCATCTTTTAAGGGCAAGCTACTGAGGACAAGGGATCCGGGTGGCCTGAGGAACCGGAAGAAGAATGGCGGGGCGCAGAGCGACAGTGGGGCACCCCTCATCTCGCCCTCAGGGCCCTAACAGAATCCATTCGCCGGTCGGGGGCCGAGAGCAGGAGGGCACCAAGAGGAAGAGAAAGGTAGGGCAGCCCCTCTCTGCAGCGCGGCTCCACCCTGCTTGCACTTGCAGCCTACTCCGCTCTCCGCCGCAACCCCTTCCCCGCCGCCACGCGGCGCGCATCCCCCTCCCGCCCCACCCGGAGGCGCTGCAGCCTCCCCGCGCCCCCGGCGGCTCCCTGAGGCTGCTGGACTGCACGCCGGGGGGCCGCACCCGAGACTGCTCGGAGCAGCCCCGCAGGCTGAAGGGAGGGCAGGAGGGTCAGCGGGATTCTAGCAGCAGCGTGTCACTCACACAGGCGCCTCCCGGGTCCGCCGCTCCACTGCCCGTCACCGGCCGATGCTGACGCTCTCTGATGGGTTGGTTGCCTGCAGTCAGCCGTTTATAGTCTCCCGCCCTCTCCAGATCCTCGGAGACCCTTTGCGTCACTTCCTGCCTCACGTACACCTTAGGAGGCGCTCTGGAAACAGCCCGGGGCTAGGGGTGGGCACGCAGCCGGATGGGGGCCCTTCGCTGGAGCGCGGAACCCGAGGAGGCGAGGTCGGAGGGAAAAGGCGCCAGACTGCAGGTGCCGGGAGGGGTCGAGAGGGTGGCGCACCAGCTTCCTCCTCGCGTCCTCGGCTGGCCGGCTGGCGCGCGGGCCTCAGCCCTTCCTCCCGGAGACCTCCGTCTAACCTTGACCGGTCTTCTGGCCCTGCAGTGCAAGGGCAAAGGGTGTTTGCGTTTACTCCTAAATGGTGGATACTTACACTGAAATAACACTTTAAAGTGTATGTCGTTGATGGAATATTAGGTAGTCACTGAAGCCATGTTGTGAGTATTTTTGCAGCATCAGAAATACTTAGGATAAGTAAAAAGGAAAAAGAATTAAAAGCAAAATGCAACTGTATAGCACAGGGAACTATAGTCAATATCTTGTAATAAACTATAATGGAAAAGAGTCAAAAAAAGAATATAGATATGTACATATATATGTATAACCAATCACTTTGCTGTGCATCTGAAACTAACACAATATTGTTAATCAACTATAATTTTTTTTAAAAAGCAAAATGCAAATTTGCATTTAGGATGTGTAAAAGCTTCCCGTGAATCCCTAAGGCTGGCACAGAGCTTTGCAGAATGTTTTAATGCATGAGGAAATGGAAGATAAAATAGAAACAAGCGATTTATTAGGGTGATAGAATTGTAGAAGAACTTTAATGTACATTGTCATTGTTATTATAGGATTGTGCAATGCATAATACATAAATAAAATGGGATTGTTTTCACTTTCTAAACTCTTACAAACATTCTCACCCTCTCCCTCCCTTTGATCGGTAACCTACAGTCCTGTGAGCGAGATTAGACAAGTTTACAAATAGCCAGGAAGCGAGAATACGTCTGGGGCCATAAAAGGGTTACAGATAAAGCGCTTTCCAGGTCAGAGCCCAGAGGGAGGCACAATAGCCCTTTGAAATCCAAATCCGTTTCCCGGCCTCGGGCTTCTGCTCTTCCACTTATTACGCCCCGAAATGTGGAAGAACAGAGGGGTGTGCCCGCCGCCCTAAAATCTCTCCCCAAGGAGAAATATTTTAAAATCTTATAAGTAGGAATATCGCTGCACCTTAGTGGCTCTACACAGGAAAAAGTTAAAGCAGGGAATGGGATGGATTCGCTGTGATGGGGCCAACTTGAAATTCTGACAGTAGGTCCTGAGTCCCTTCTCTTTCCCAGACTGGTGGGACCTTAAAAAAAAAGAAAAGAAAAGAATGCTAATATCCAGGTGAAAATCTTATAACCACGTGGAGAAAATAGACTTAGGAGACTGGAGGTCAGGATGGAACCTATGAAAATCCAAATTTAAAAGTTTACATTCAGTAAAATGAAACAATAAAGAAGACAGTAAAAAGCGTGTCAATTATATGTTTATTTTCATGCTTTTATTAGTAATAACGGATACTGTGCAATTACATTCCCTTCACTATCCCTTTCTCCCTGGAAGCTTTGCAGGATCTCCCTCCTCTGCAATTTCAAATAGATGAAAATAAATTTGTCTTGCTTTGTTGTAGAATATTTTTTTTTTAATTGGGGTATAGTTGTTTTACAATGTGTTAGTTTCTACTGTACAGCAAAGTGGAGTTCCCTGTGCTATACAGCAGGTTCTCATTAGTTATCTATTTTATACATATTAGTGTATATATTTCAATCCCAATCTCCCAATTCATCCCACCCCTTTTCCCCCTTTGATGTCCATATGTTTGTTCTCTATGTCTGTGTCTCTATTTCTGCCTTGCAAACCAGTTCATCTGTACCATTTTTCTAGATTCCACGTATATGCGTTAATATACGATATTTGTTTTTCTCGTTCTGACTTACTTCACTCTGTATGACAGTCTCTAGGTCTACCCACGTCTCTACAAATTACCCAATTTCGTTCCTTTTTATGGCTGAGTAATATTCCATTGTATATATGTACCACATCTTCTTTATCCATTTGTTTGTCGATGGGTACTTAGGTTGCTTCCATGACCTGGCTATTGTAAATAGTGCTGCAATGAACATTGGGGTGCATGTGTCTTTTTGAATTATGGTTTTCTCTGGGTATATGCCCAGCAGTGGGATTGCTGGGTCATATGGTAATTCCATTTTTAGTTTTTTAAGGACCCTCCATACTGTTCTCCATAGCAGCTGTATCAATTTACATTCCCACCAACAGTGCAAGAGGGTTCCCTTTTCTCCACACCCTCTCCAGCATTTATTGTTTGTAGTATCTATACATACTGAGAGGCAATTTTGCTTTGTCTGGTAACCCATACATATGTTCAAAGATTTTATTTTTTAAATCTGATTTTCGTTGTTGTTGTTGCCATTATTACATAGCATTGCCTCCCACTTCTGGAGACCCAGTAACTTGGTTGCTTGCAATGAAATAAATTTTTGGTAGCTTTATTTAAACTATACAGCATAACTGAAATGGACATTATTCAATTTCCAACTTTCCACAGACTGTTACACAAGACTTACCTTACAGTGGACCTAAAATTCTTGCGGTTATTCCAAAAGGTACACAAAAATTTTTTTAAATCATGTATGCTAGAATTTTGCATAAAGGAAACTGGAAGTTGGAGAGGAATGTACGATGTGCTTAAATAATAAACAAGCAAGTAAATAAATAAAAGCCCTGGAGATCTGGGAAAAGAGCACAAAACCTGGAGTTGAGGAACTGGAGTTCTCAGCTTTCTTGAGCCTGAGTTTTATCGGCTCTTAAACGGGAATAAAAATACTTGCCTCACAGATTTTCTGTGGGTTTAAGTGAGATAAGGCAGGTGCAGTCTCCTAAAAACACACAGTAAACTGGCACAGAGTAGACTCTTCGTTGAGTCAGTCTGGGTGGGATGGAGCAGGATCCGGCAGGAAAGTAACATGGAAGATGTCTTCAGGCCAGACTTGGATTGATGAGGAAGAAATAAGGTATTTAGCCAGAGGAGACCGGCTTGCCTGTGGTGTGTATTAAAAATCCTACTCTACGTAAATACCTCAGGGAAATCACTGGTGGAAAAGAGAGTTATAGAAATCATCAGCTGCACAATTCTCCCTCCCTCTCTTTTTTCTTCACCTTGAGAGGAAAGCAGGAATCTTCCAATTTAGTGAGGGAGAAATAGGAGGGAAAAACAAAGCAGAGAAGCCACTGATGTAGTGAAAAGAGCCCCAGCCTCGAAGTCAGCAAATAGTCCAGAGCTGTCACCAACTGTGCTGCAGAACCATGGGCTTAATGGCTCTATGCCTCAGTTTCCCCATTGGCCACATGAAGATAACATCTCTTTATCTCCTTCACCAGTGAATTAAAAAGTAGGAAAGCTCCTTTAACTACACAGTTATACAAATACAAGGTGCTGCTAGTTCAGAGCCCAAGCCAAGTTCGTAAATGTGGCCTGAGGGGGAAAAGCCTGGAAACTGAGAAATTCTAAGCAACTAGCAATGAGGTTATTGCTCCAGAAAAGGAAAGTTGTCTTCAATGGCATTTGACTGCCCTGATTCCAGTAAAAATGACTCAGTTATTGATAATGGCTGAGAAGAAAAAGTAATCAATTATCATTTATTGCATTTATACAATTAACGTTTATTGAATAGTATTGTGTGTCTGGCAAAGACACTTAAAGAGATAGGAAAGGAATCTGTACCCCTGAAAAGGCAAACAATGTAGCTGGGGAAACAATTTATACTTAAAGGACAAAAAGCAAGGATGCAAATATGAAATATAAGCAAAAATAAAAGTGAGTCAGGGTCTGTGACAGACAACTGCCCAGATCTGAAAAGGAAGGTAAGACTGGTGTGCTCACCAAGGCACACTGTAGTTCTCTAAATCTTGTTCCAAATTATATGCCTATTTAGATTCTAGTTAATTACCTGCTTTTTAACAATCTATTTTGTAATGTAAAAGTACAACTGAATGTAAACACACTCTCCTCTCTAACTCAGTCACAGGTACAAGAGGGAATTTTGCTACTTGCCCCATAAGATCAAAATCAAAACATACACCTGTTCCAGGAGATACAGACCAGGAACCTAGTCCTGGTCCTAGTCCTAGGAGGAAAAACAATGGGGATGGGAGAAGGGGGACAGCATTGTAAACCCAAACCTCTAAGATGATACAAGTTGGGGGTGGGAGGTTTTTAGTTTTTAGACAAAGGCATTTAGTGCTTTTTCCCTTACATTTTAAAACGTTAGTCTGTTTATGTTATATATATTTTATCACAATTTATAAAAATACATTAATCTGTCAACTCAGTAATAGAGGATCCAAAATCATTTGCTTTTTCTGGGGTCCTCTCTGTGGCCCAAATGCTAAATGGGTTCTCTTAGGTCAGCATTTGTCAAACATTTTTGACTGTGCTCCATGGTAAAATGTTCACTTTACTGCACAATCCAGTATACACATGTGTGTATGTGCATGTGCATGTGCGTGTGTGTGTGTGTGTGTGTATGGGTATGTGTGTGTATTCACATGAAATAAGCAAAAGTTTCATTAAATAATACCCTTGCTGTGTGCAAAGCAGTCTGGAATTTTCTATTTAATTTTTTAAAATGCTGATTTCAACTTATTAAATTGATTTCTCAGTGGGCTACGACCTGTGTTTGAAAACCACAGTCTTAATCCATCTCCTTTCTCAGAGCATAAGTCTTTCTAGTGAACAGGACAAATGACTCGCTCAAAGTTAAATATCAACTTCCAAGTTTTCTCCCTGTTACTTTGCCCACTGTTTCGACTTTCTACCACCCTGCACTTGAGCAAATACTGATTGAGGTTTTATGAATTGGGAGGCAGTGTTAGAAAACAAAACATAGATAAAGCCTTTTCAAATGCTTTCAAACATGCTTTGGTCAGTCATGGCTGTACTCTGCTGGTCACATAGTATAGGTCCTCCCAGCAACCACTATAGACGCTACTCCAACCTACATTCAGCTCTGACCACAGCTCCTATTTGACAAGCTGTATCCACTTTCTTTACTTTGGAACCCTAAGCCCAGGGCAATCACTTTAGGGCCAGAATCATAAAATGAAAATATGGAGCTCTGCACACTGGAACAGGATGTGTTCCAGAGAATGAAGGTGAATTGTCAGCTCATATATTTATTTGAGGTTGATATTTGAGGTTGGTACTATTTTCCATTTTATTTTGCATTTTTTTCCCTTTAAAATGTACTTGGAAACCTTTGGTTTCCTGTCCTAATACTGCTGACTAAATTATTCTTGGTTTCCCCTGTGCTAAAAGGAAGCTTACATGGGAGAACATGGAACAGGAACAATCCAGGTTGATATGGTGGAATTTGCCCCTACTTTATAGCAAGTGGCAAAAGTTACTCAGGTCAGGGAAAGCAGAATATATAATTAATTTTAAAATTAATTACAAGAATATTTATGCCAATGAGTATAGTGGTCAAAGTCAGAGTTTTGAGCAGGGTATAAGGTCCTATTTAGCCCTTCTAGTTTCATAATAGAATTTCAAGTTTGGCAGGAACTTTAACTCATGTACCATACATGGCCTGTAACAGACGTCCACTAAACATATGTTGAATTCATTTGACAAAATTCCTCTACTTTACCCCATCAAGTGGTTATCGAGCTTCTCCTCAGTCTTTCCAATGAGAGCAAATTTATCACTTCCCAAACCAGAGAGCCTTGGATGGTTCAGACAGTTAGAAAGTTTTCACCTAGGGAATTCCCTCGGTGGCCCAGTGGTAGGACTCTGAGCTTTCACTGCCAACGGCCCGGGTTCAATCCCTGGTCAGGGAAGACCCTGCAAGCCACACGGTGTGGGCAAAAAAGAAAGAAGTTTTCACCTATATTATACTGAATTCTCTTTCCCTCTATTTTTGATAAATTGGTTATTGTTTGAAGACTGCTCTCATGTCCACAGCTGTCTTCTCTCCTTCAGGCAAAATATCTTAATCCCTCCTAAGGGTCACCACAGGACGCGATTCCATGTCTTCCCACCCACTAGTCACTTTTGGAAGCATGGTCTGACCGATCCAGATGGTCAAACAGAGGAATGGAGCAGGGCTACCACCATTCCTCTGTTCCAGAGGCTTCTGCCTGTACACATCCCATTTGCCTACCACCACATTCACTGCATTAACAACCACTGCACATTGTCAGCTCATGCTGAGCTCTTGGCAACAGGGTTCAAAGAGAACAGATTGGAGCAGAGAGACCCAGGTTCAAAATCGAGTTTTGCCATGTACTAGCTGATTGTGCTACTATTCCGTATTTCTCTCTTTTCCGTGGATAATGTGATATCCACATATTGTTGCAGTCTGATACAGTATGCATAGACTATCTTCCCCAGTTTATTGCCACTCTAGTTAGCGAATGATGGGGAAGAATCTAGTCTATTTGGCTGGGAACATCCTTGAATATAGAGCTGAATGACAGACAACAGCTAAGATTTACTGATCATCTACTGTGTGCTGGTAACAATTCTAATCCCTTTATAGTATTAGTTCATGTACTCCTCATAACAATCCTTAAAAATAAGAATAAATATTATCTCCATTTTCCAGGTGTGGAAACTGGCATTATACAGAGGGAACTTGCCCCAGGTCACATGGCTAACTAGTGGTGACAACGAGAATTCAAATCTAGGCAGTCTAGCTTCTGAACCCAGCCCCAAATGACCCCACTGTACTGCCTCATTATAAATCTAACCGTGACACAGACTGACTGCAAGGCAGAATTTTTATTAAAGAGGTTCAGGGAACATCCAAGTGGGATTTGAAAAATTTGAATATTTGGGGGGGATCCATTTATTTTTCATTTCAGATTTAATTTTATTGCAAAATTTGGATTCAGATTCATGTTGAGGGGGAAATCTCAAATAATTCTAAAAATAAGACTTTGGAGAGTGACTGATGCTCCAGAAATCTAAGTACAGGTTTAACAGAATTGCAATGCATTCATATTATCTCTACAAGACAAGCTGATGTATTAAATTCTCAGTATGTGTACTTATCTTTGATAAGGAGTTATTGAATTAAAATAATTATATTTGTTTCTAAAATATCAATGAATCAGTTTCATCTTCCTCTTTTTGACATCTGTAGCTTACAACTCTTTCACTTATGTCTTAGTTTCCCTTCCTCTATGGTGTAAATCTGGCATCTTAAACAATAATACGTCTGATAAACTCTGTGCAGTATGGCCAAACAGTATAAGTTGAGGTCTTAAAAAAGGGGGGGGCTAAAAAAAGAGGCTTTTGAAAGAATATTGTGAAGTGCTGGCTGGCTGCTGATGTAAAAGGGGAACATGAACAAATGTGTAAAGAAAATACTTGCAAACATAATTAAATCTAAATCCTAAATCAGCAAATCCAGGGTTTGGAAAATATCATATCATCTGAAACTTTTTAGTTTCTTCAGCTTAATATGTGCAAGTAGACAAATGTTCCCTTGGTTTGGAAAATTATCCTGCCAAAAGTTTTATTTCTCAGACATGGAAATGTGGTCAAGGAGGCGACTGTTTGGTGGTTACATCCATGAGGGCTGGCCTGCCTTCCCTGCTTTTATCGCACACAGTCTCCTGAATGGTAGGGAAGCCGTGTCCTATGGCTAAGATTCCCAGGTGTCAGTCTATTAATATTCACTGAGCCCCTACCCGGTTTGGGTAATGGGCTGAGTGCTTATACTGGGTCAGTTTTAGCCTGCCAACAATTCTGTCAAGTAGGTACCATATCCGTTTTATAGACGAATATGTGGGAGTGAAAAGAACACAAAGTAATTGATTCCAAGTGGCACAGCTTAGCTTCAGATCTTTGAGATCTTCTATCTTAAAGCCACCTTTCACACATCTCAGGTATTGAGACATTGAAATACTATCCAGCAGGCAGATGGCTGAAGCTCTGTGCCCAGAATAGAGTGACTTACTGCCAGGCTCCAGCCTGGATCTTGTAACCATAGCCATCTTAGGAAGGTTTGAGTCCAGTTTGTATTTGAATTTGATGCCACAGGCATGAAATAAAAGACCCTAAAATATAAAGACCAGGTCACTAAGTGCAGTGTGCCTGGGATAACTATCCCCCAGAATGTTTCCTAGAAATAACCTGTGCTAGAGTGAGATTTGAAATTTGCTTAACTGATGACATGAAAGTCCACAGCCCCCAACCAGGTGATCAGAAAGCAGCTAACCTAAAATATAATCATTGTAAACCATCTCTAAACGTCATAAGATTACTGCTTCTGAGACTGGATTCAGACAGTGAAGCATTTGAAGAGACCCACTGACTTCCACAATAAAGTCCATGCCAGGACTCAAAAGTAGGCAATGGCTGCAGAGAGCTGCAGAGAGAAAGAGAATCCAGGAACAGGAGGCAGCCCTGCTGAGCCCAGTGCCCTCCCTGTTGCCAGCGGGGGATCCCGGGTCCAGCCTTGAGGGACCCTGTGGACAGGAAGGGTTCCCTGCGGGTGTTGAGATGAATCAAGCTGATGTGGATTTTGAGATCCACATGGAGCCTAGACTCTAGCCCAGGGCTTCCTTTTTTTTTTTTCTTTTTAACATCTTTATTGGAGTATAATTGCTTTACAATGGTGTGTTAGTTTCTGCTTTATAACAAAGGGAATCCGCTATACATATACATATATCCCCATATCTCCTCCCTCTGTGTCTCCCTCCCACCCTCCCTATCCCACCCCTCTAGGTGGTCACAAAGCACCGAGCTGATCTCCCTGTGCTATGCGGCTGCTTCCCACTAGCCATCTATTTTACATTTGGGAGTGTATGTATGTCAATGCTACTCTCTCACTTTGTCCCAGCTTCCCCTTCCCCTTCCCCGTGTCCTCAAGTCCATTCTCTACGTCTGTGTCTTTATTCCTGTCCTGCCCCTAGGTTCTTCATAACCATTTTTTTTTTTAGATTCCATATATATGTGTTAGCATATGGTACTTGTTTTTCTCTTTCTGACTTACTTCATTCTGTATGACAGACTCTAGGTCCATCCACCTCACTACAAATAACTCAATTTCATTTCTTTTTATTAGCCCAGGGCTTCTTAAACTATAAAAAGCATGGGTGTCCTGGGAGTCTGTTAAAATGCAGGTTCTGACCCCAGGTGGGGTCCTGTGACTCTGAATTTCTAACAAGATCCCTGGTGATGCCCAGGCAGCTGGTCTTCAGAGCACACTTGAGTAGGTTTAAGAGCAAGGAGAAGTTTTTACTAGCAGTTTCTCCAGTACTCCCACAGAGAGGACACACTGTGTGGCCAGCTGGCATGAAAGTGGTTTCTGCATGGCAGCTATCTTTATGTGGCTAAAGGCAATTACTGGGGCTATCACAGCTTAAGTAAACAACCCTCAAGACCATTCAGCTTCTTTGCTGGGAATCCACAGTTTCCAAACAACCCACTCATCCTGATTTGAGAGGATTTTCCCCCGAGAAGCCCCTAGACCCTGATGTGAAGATTTGGCCTAGAGGACAGTTCTCTTGCTCCATACAAGTTAATAAACAGGCCTTATGAATCAATGTTTGTGCCCCTGGGTAGCAGATTACCTGATGACCCTGGGTGAACTGATAAAATTGAGTCTCTGAAACAGAGGAATGACCTAGAACTGTTGTGAACTTCACCAAGGACTCTGGTCTGAGAAGACCAGTCCCTGCACACTCTGCTCTGGAACCTCTCCTGAGACAGGGCCTGGTCTGGAATGAGGGTAGAAATTTTCAAAAACAAGCACCACCCCCAATTTTCCCCACCCCCACCCCAAACAAACAAACCAACAAAAATTCTTACTGGAAAACTAAAGGGAAACAAATACTAAATCACTATCCTGCCTCCTTCCCCAACCCACTCACACATTCATAGGATATGAAACAGATCACAGACTGTACATCTGGAAGCCTAGTTTTGGAGCCTAGGTAAAGGTCGGCTTGAGTAGGCACTAGCCTTGACCGTTTTCCTTTTCTTTGCCTGAGTTGGCAGAGGGAGTGGCTTCTTGGCAAGGACACTCATACTTGGAGCTGGGGAGGGTTGGTGCTGGCACAGTGTGGGTGGCACAGCCGGCTCTTACCTGGGAATGCACTGTCAACGTTATCCTTTCCCTCCCCCCACCCCACCGGGATTGCCCTGACCTGAAGCGTCCCTGGCCACCCAGGCCCTCCACTAGAAGCTGAGCCTCAGGTGAGCCCCTGATCCCTCCCCCAAGGCCCTGCCCCTCTGCACAGTGCCCACAGACCCACTCCAGCCTGTCTGGAAAGCTCTGTGTGGTTAGCTCCTGGAAGGCCAGCCCTTGCCTTGACTCGTTTCTTTCAGTCACTAGGCTCAGTCATGAATGGCCCTAAACCAGCATCCTGCCTGAGTGGCAGGGGGCACCTACCCTGTGCTTGTCTGCATGGTGTCAGGTCCCTCTGCCAGAGACACTGCATTACCTCATCCTGTTTCTAAGCCTGAGCTTGCTTTGGGACCATCTGTCAAGTTCTCTCTCCCTGTCTGAGGGATAACTCTGATTTTCCACGTGTTCAGAGAATAGAGAAACTCTGTTCCCATTCTTCTCACCTTATTAACAGTGTATTGGATGAACATTTGTGGAGGATCCACTGTGTGTTAGGCACTGTGTTGAGCCCTGGTGATAAAGAGCTGCCTCAGAATGCTTCCCTTGGGTTCTCTCTGATGACTTACCCGTCTTCCAGAAGCCTACCATTCCACTTCTATAGTACCAAAAGCCTTTGAAACATTAAGAGAAGCTTCCTTGTTTCATATTTAGATATCACTTAAAACAGACAAATGACCAGCACAGAGGGCCCATAGAAGTGCTTCACTGTTATCCACTGCCAAGAATTTTTGTAAAAACAAGCTAGGCAACAGATGTGCAAATGCCATGAGTTATCAGAAAGAAGGTAAGTGATGAGTTGAAGGTCAGGTACCCACATACTCCCATCTGCACCTCTACAGTGGAATTCATTCTGCTCGCCATACAAACACCAATTTGTGTCCTCTCTAAGTGCCAGATCTTTATTCTCAGGTGCCTGCTGGATGCCCCCACCTGGATGACCCACTCAAGTTCAACCTGTCCTGAAGAGAACCCAACACCTTCCTCCCCAAACTTGGTGCCCCTGCCTCCTGTCTTCCATTCTCCATGACACTGTGCTTTACAGATTCTGGGGACAGTCCTGACAGTCCTGGGGACCCTCCCACAGTCACCTGTTGGTGCTCAAAAATGTTTATTGAATGGAGCTCCTAAAACAAACTGCATTTACAAAAGTACATCGGTGGGTACCTGAGTGCACAGAACGTAGTCGAAAGGGAGACACACCAGACTAACAGGTAATTATAAGGGAAACTGAGTGTGGGAGATACACGGGAACTCTGTACTATCTCCACAATGTTTCTGTAAACCTAAAAGGGTTCTAAGAATTAAAGTCTATTTAAAGGGAAACAAAAAAATAAATAAAGGGAAACAAAAAAGAGTAGGAAAAAAATGAAAAGGTAAGTTGTTAAAAGTTCAGGAATTGCAATATAAATGCAAAAGTTGAAACTCAAGGTGAGATGTGCTTGCTGAGGAATCATTAGACAAGGGTATCTGGGAGTTCAGAGGAGGGAAGACTGTGACGAGGGATCTTGGGGAGGCTCCTGGAAGAAACAGACCTGGGAGTCCTGAAGGTACCATCTGCACAGGCTGTGAGCACTTTGATACCCCGCCTTTGGAAGGTGTTCAGAGTTGCTCATAGACACAAAGAAGGCAGCTCTGAACCAAACAAGCCTAAATGTTTGAACTCTCGACTTAAGCTCTCTGAGTATCTTAGAGATACTTGTCTCTAAGTATCTTAAACTCTCTAAATCTCCATGATCTCTAATCTGTAAAATGGGAATAATAATTCTTACCTCACAGGTTTAAGTGAGATAATGCATGCTAAGTGCTTAGTACAGTATGGGCACCTCAGAAGGACTCAAAACGTGTTAACTGTTGCTGATGCTGTGTCAAAACTTCAGGTCAAATACTGTATGACATCACTTACATGTGGAATCTAAAAAATACAACAAACTAGTGAATATAATTAAAAAAAAAAAAAAGAAGCAGATTCACAGATATAGAGAACAAACTAGTGGTTACCAGAGGGGGGCGGGGAGGCAATATCGGGGTAGGGGAGTAAGAAGTACAAACTATTAGGTATAAAATAAGCTACAAGGATATATTGTACAAAATAGGGAATATAGCCAATATTTTATAATAAGTATAAATGGAATATAACCTTTAAAAATTGTGAATCACTATATTATACACATGTAACATATAATATGGTACAGCAACTATACTTCAATTTTTTTAAAGTATATGAAAATATGCCATTTTTGGAATCCACAATAAAAAATACTTCAGTTTGGGAAAAACAACAAACAAACAAAAAAACTTCAGGTCAGAATGACTCCTAAACTAACTGTCCTCCCAGTTTCTTCTCCCCAAGTCTCTCACTCTCAGCTCCCATTCGGGTCAGACTGCATTTGCCCCCATATCCTGACTTTCTAGGCTGACTTCTTGCATCTTTCTTTCTCTTCACCTCCTCCATTCAGGCCCATGGTGTTCTCTGCCATGGACCCCTTTCCTCTTCCACAAATAGGTTCTTATTCTTGTTGTCACTCCCCATCACTGATTGTGGCTTCCTGACTCCATTTCTCCACACTTGTCCTAATACCTGTCAGTTCCTCTGGGTCTTGTTGTAGCCAGCACCCCCAATGCCATATTTATTTGCCCCATCATAGCTATACCTTAAGATTCATCTTTAGTTGGAATTCAAAATTAATAACAAAGGGACCATCTTATCCTATAACACTTCAAGCCAAATGTATACTTTTTCTACTAGAAAAGAAAGGGATAGTTAAAGCATTTTCTGAGAAATATAACATCTGTAGTACCCTATGGCATGGTACCATCTGGTTTATTGGGAAGGGGTGCAAAATAGACATGGCCTGAGGGAAATCTCAAGTGAGAGGTTGAGATTATCAGTTTAGTGAGGAAAGAACCCTTTCTCTCTGTAGCAATAGCCCTTTACTATTAGCAGAATGAGATGTCCTTGGACATCTGGTGTTTATAAGGTTAGCCATTGACCAGGAGACTGATAAAATTAATCAAAGCGTCCATATCTCCCTCCTAGGCACACCCTTACTTTCCTGTGGTTTCCCACGGCCTTAGATCCATCAGAGCAGTAAAGAGCAAGATTAGCATAGGGCCATAAATTTAGATCCTGGGTCATTTTAGCTGAAAAGCCCTCTATCACAGTGTATAAGAATCCTCATTCATTGCTGGTAAGTACACAAAATGGTAGAGCCGCTCTGGAAGAGAGGTTGGCAGTTTCAAATAAAGTTAAACACGGTTTTACAGAACAATCCAACATTCGCACACCTAGGCATTTACTCAACTGATTTGAAAACTTAGGTGCACACAAAAATCTTCACATGAATGTTTAGAGCAGCTTATTCATAATCTCCAAAAACTGGAAGCAACCAAGATAGTTGCTTCACCAATAGGTGAATGGATAAATAAATTTTGGTATATGCATACAATGAAATACTATTCAGCAATAAAAAGGAATGAGCTATCAATTCATGCAAGAACATGGAAAATATTGCTAAGTGAAATACATACTGTTAAGTGAAAGTAGTCAATCTTAAAAGACTACATACTATATGCTTCCATTTATACGACATTCTGGAAAAGGCAAAATTATAGAGACTGAAAATACATCAGTGGTTGCCAGGGGTTTGGGGAGTGAGGAGGGCTTAATAAATGAACTATATTTTAGAGCAGTAAAACTATTCTTTGTGATACATGAGACTATGCATTTGTCAAAACCCATAGAACTTTATAGCACAAAGACTCAACCTTAATGTATGCAAATTAAAAAAATAAATTAGTAGGTCAGGGGAATCCCAGAGTGGAATACAGACTGTGATAAAAGAATATTATTAAAATGTACTGTATAACCTTACAGAAGAGAATGGAGGGTAAGTGCTGACATAAGTGACTTTGGAAATGAGTGGAGGCTGTAAGACTAAAGACTAAAGGAACTGTACATAAGCACTGTACTCTAATTGATGAAGTTGTTTCCCATGGGGGCATGGGTTAACAATTCGGAAACCACTATACATGTATACTGGGATTGAACAAATAAATAAATGAATGGCAGATAGTGGGAGGCAGATTTCTCACTCTTGGAGTGTGAAGTTACAGAAAAGCAAGAGGGGAGTCTAGAATGAATCATGTGATACTAGATAGTTGCAGACATCACTATGAATCTGTGTTTAGCTTAATGTGGATACAGATAGATATAACAGTAACAATTATGGATGTGTGTATATACACAGATTAGTATATACGTATAAAAAAAAAGAGAAAGTCAACAAAACCAAAGTTGGTCCTTTGAAAAGATCAGGAAAATTGACAAACCTTTAGGTAAACTGACCAAATTTAGAAAGAGAAAAGAAATCCACTCAAAACATGAAAATCAGGAATGAAAAAGAGGACATCATTACCAAACCTACAGAAATTTTAAAAGACTATAAGGCAATACTATGAACAACTGTATGCCAACAAATTAGATAACTTAAGATGAAATTGACAAATTCCTAGAAAAACACAAACTGCTAAAACTGACTCAAGAAGAAATAGAAAATCTAGATAGGCCTATAGTAAGTAAAGGGATTGGATTAGTAATTTTAAAATTTCCCACAATTTAAAGCCCAAGCTCAGATGGCTTCACAGGTGGCTTTTAACAAATGTTTAAAGAGGAATGAATAAAAGTTCTTCAAAAACTCTTCCAAAAAATTAAAATGGAAGGAACACTTTCCAGCTCATCCTATGAGGTTAGTATTACCCTGATGCCAAAACCAAAGACTTTACCAAAAAAAAAAAGAAAGAAAGAAAAGAAAAAATAGAGCAATATCTCTTATGAATATAGATTGGAAAATCCTCAACAAAATACTTGCAAACTGAAATCAATAACATATAAAAAGGATTATACACAATGACCAAGCAGGATTTATCCCAGAAATGCAAGGTTGGTTTAACATCTAAATATCAATTAACATAATATACCACATCAACAGAATAAAGGACCAAAACCACATGATCATCTCAGTAGACAGCAGAAAAAGCATTTGACAAACACCAACACCCTTTCATATAAAAACACTCAACAAATAGAAAGGAACTACCTCAACATGATAAAGAGCATTTACAAAAAACCCACAGCTAATATCATCCTTAGTAGTAAAACACCAAATGCTTTGCCCTAAAATCAGGAAAATGACGAAGATGTCTACTCTCACCACTTCTATTCAACATTGTGCTGGAGGTTCCAGCCAAAGCAATAAAGCAAGAAAAACAAGTATCCAGATAGAAAGGGAGAAGTGAAACTATCTCTATTTTGTAGATAATATGATTTTGCCTATAGAAAATCTTAATAAATCTATTAAAACCTATTAGTATATACATGTAAATATATCTCCTAGCTCCGCCACAGAGAGGGCCTAGAAGCAACAACATCCAGGTACAATGAGCACATCTAGTGCCCAGATCTTGGTTTTTAATACCATTCTCCAATAAAAATAAACCAGACTCCCTGGAGAAATGGCTGGGGCAGGGAATATCCAAGATGAATCTAGAGCATCTTCTGGTGCCAGAAATAAGGAAGTGCTCAAGGGACAAAATGATGGAGATATGTCTATAGCACAGGAGCCAACTGAAGGAGCAACAAAGTAAATAGCAAAATACTAGATTATTATCCAAAGCATAAAATAAATATTGATGAGATCCTACTAATATAAATAAATGATTGACAAAATAAATAAATGGGAAAGATAGACAAATCTTCTGTACAGAAGAATTCCTATACAAATAATATATGTAGATACTGTTCCATTAAAAAGGTGGAGCCTAACTCCCTACCCCTAGAGTGTGGACTGTGCATAGTGACTTCTTTCCAAAGAGTACAGTATGAAAATGGGAGAAAAAAGAAAACTTACAAATAGTAGTACCTCAACTAGGTAATCAAAGTCAACATCAACAGAGATAAGCAACGTTGATAGGACCCTTGATATAATGTGATGAAAACGGCACTTTTCTTCTGTGGTTTTCCTCCCCCAAACCCGTAACTCCAATGTAATCAGAGGGAAATATTAGACAAACCACAATTGAAGGACATCCTACAAAATATTTGACCAGTACACCTTAAAACTGTGAAGTTCACCAAAAAGAAAAAAGAAAAGCCTGAGAAACTTGTACTTTCTAGAGGAGACTAAGGAGACACAACTACATGTAGTATGGTATCCTGGATGAAATCCTAGAACAGAAATGGAACATTAGGTAAAAACAAAGAAATCCAAGTTAACTATGGACTTTAGTTAAGAATACGCGGGGCTTCCCTGGTGGTGCAGTGGTTGAGAATCTGCCTGCCAATGCAGGGGACACGGGTTCGAGCCCTGGTCCGGGAAGATCCCACATGCCGCGAAGCAACTAGGCCCGTGAGCCAGAACTACTGAGCCTGCGCGTCTGGAGCCTGTGCTCCGCAACAAGAGAGGCCGCGACAGTGAGAGGCCTGCGCACGGCGATGAAGAGTGGCCCCCGCTCGCCGCAACTAGAGAAAGGCCTCGCACAGAAACGAAGACCCAACACAGCCATAAATAAATAAATAAATAAATAAATTTATTAAAAAAAAAAAAGAATACGCATCAATTTTGGTTCATTAGTTGTGGTAAATGTACCTCAGTAATGTAAGATAACAGTAGGAGAAAGTGGGTGTGGGGTGTATGGGAACTCTCTGTATTATCCTTGTAACTTTTCTGTAAATCAAAAAGATATTTTAAAGTAAAAAGTTTATTTAAAAATATATATATGGGTGAAGGAGGTCAAAAGCTACAAACTTCCACTTATAAAGTCATAAATAAGTCACGGGGATGTAATGTACAGCATGGTGACTATAGTTAATAATACTGTATTACATATTTGAAAGTTGCTTAAAAAATACACACATATTATACAACACATATACCTAGTTATAGAAAAGGAATAGAAGAAAAATAACAAAAAGTTAATAGCAAATAATTAAAATTTTTTTCTTTTTCATTAAATGTTCCTTAAAGAATGTATATTACTTTGAACATAAAAAAATTTTTTTAATAAAATAAACCACTTTGTTGGGAACTCCCTGGCGGTCCAGTGGTTAGGACTTGGCTCTTTCACTGCCAAGGGGCTGGGTTCAATCCCTGGTCAGGGAACTAAGATCCCACAAGCCCTGCAAAAAACAAAACAAAACAAAAAAAACTTTGTTGTTGTTCTTTCCAGCTTTATTGAAGTATGGTTGACAATTTAACCTTGCATATATATATATATATATATATATATATATATATTTTTTTTTTTTTTTTTTTTTTTTTTGGCTGTGTTGGGTCTTCGTTGCTGTGCGCGGGCTTTCTCTAGTTGTGGCGAGCAGGGGCTACTCTTTGTTGCGGTGTGTGGGCTTCTCATTGCAGTGGCTTCTCTTGTGGAGCACCGGCTCTAGGCGTGTGAGCTCCAGTAGTTGTGGCACACAGGCTCAGTAGTTGTGGCTCACAGGCTCTAGAGTGCAGGCTCAGTAGTTGTGGCGCACAGGCTTAGTTGCTATGCAGCATGTGGGATCTTCCCGGACAAGGGCTCGAACCCGTGTCCCCTGCATTGGCAGGCAGATTCTCAACCACTGCGCCACCAGGGAAGCCCTAAACTTGTATATATTTAAAGTGTACAACTTGATATACACAGACATCATGAAACATTTACCACAATCAAGCTTCTTAATATATCTATCAGCTCACATAGTTACCAGATTCTTTTCTTTTTGTGGTGAGAACACTTAAGATCTATTCTCTTAGCAAATTTCAAATATACAATAAAATGTTATTAACTATAGTCATATTGTTAATAACATTAGACCTCCAGAACTTATTCATTGTGCATAATTGATATTTTGTACACCTTGACCAACAATTTTTCTTTCCCACAACTTTTTTTTTAACCCATGGAAAGAGAAAATGATTATTTGTTTAAAAACGAACCCTGGCTTCTCACTTCTACTATTTTATATCTACTTCTATTATATAACAGGAGGCACATCTTTCTCTTCTGCTGAACATGATGCAGATAATAGATTTGTGTAGGTAGCTAACTCCTTCTGAGCACATACAACGTGCATTTATCGTCGATCAATTTTCATAACAATCCAGTGAGGTGGGTACTGATGTAATCATCATACCCATTTTCCAGCTGAGAAAACTTAGAGTGGTTAGGAACTTGCCCAACTAATGAGGTGTAGAGGCAGAATTTGAATCTACGTCAACTGACTCCAGAGCCCATGCTGGCCTGTGCTCCTATGAAACCTGCAGCCTGCAGGCTGGCTGGTGTTGGTTAATACCCAGGGTTCAGAGTGATGGCAGAAGAGTAGGTAGGCAGGTCCTGAGCATCTCTGCCTGGCAGACACCTAGGCCACTGTCCCCTTGGGGCTTCCTGGTTCCCCCCAGACCCCAACCACTGTAGAGCCATGGGGATGGGGTGGAGTCTGTCCTTCCCTCCTCCGCAGTAAGCCCCCTTCTTTCCAGGAGACAGTGAGGGGAAACAAGGCCATTGTTGACAGGGTCACTGCATTGCACAACATCCATGTTTGTGAGTGGTGCTCCGTGGAACTGCAACTCAGAGGTACGATGGCCGGTGGCATAGTCTGTCAGATAAGAGAGGGGCCATCCCAAGTGAGGGAGCAGAGCGGGCCACAGTCTTGGGCAACCTGGGCTTGGGCAGAACAGGTGAACCCAGGTTTCCCAGCCACTGAATCGCCCTGTGCCCCAGTACGTGTGCATCAACAGCTTCCCTGTGGCAACAGGTCTAAGCCAGAGACACAGGGCCACCTTGGAGACAGCGGTTCCTCTCAGGAACCCTCATCAGTACCGTGAATGCCAATTTAACAATAATGAGAAAGAGAACACAGAGCTCTGACTTGGGACCACACTGTTGACATCTGAAGCCTTCACTAAATTCTTCTTTAGCATAATGCTATCTGCCTTCATTGAGGGACTTTATAATGAAAAGTCATAGGAAACTCATGATTGAACTTACTGTAGGAGCCATTAAGGAGGGTGGCCATCAGCCTCTCTTGTGAGGGTCTAGGAATTTTTCTAGGGTTTCAGTACCAAAAAAGGCTGAGCTTCTCCTGATCAACTGCAGAAACATTGCTGTGAATCTTGCTCCCGATCGTGTTTCTTTCTCTGCTGTAGCCCGAGGAAGTCAGAATCCATTCTAGGGCCCTATTCCAACAACTGTGCAAGACTTAAGGATGTGTGTTTTATAGACAGAGGCCCAACCTACCTTGCTTCATCTTATTTTCCTGTCATTCTCAGTAGGAGAATGGCTGAAACAACAGACTTGGAGTCAGTCCAACCTTCTGCATTGCCATTTACCAACTGTGTGACCTTAGACAAGATACTTCACCTCTTTGAGTCTGTGTCCTTATCTGTAAGATAATAGTATCTACCTCACAGGGTTGTTCTGAGAATTAATAAAATTATCTGTGTAAAATAATTAGCCCAGTACACAGTCTATACTAATGCTCAATAAATGATAGCTAATGTAATAATTTTTAAGTTGTATTTATTCTCCATTGCCACCTCAAATCCTCTCTTGGAATGATATAGGGGTAAAAACAAGTACAAAGATGAAACTCTTAGGTAGTCCAGACTTTCCCCATGTGCCTACGTGGGACATTCTTACCCTATTAGACGAACACAGAAGAAACCAAAATGTAATCAGAAGAGTGGTAGGTAGAATGGAATTAGGGTAAGGGAAGTCTTTCTCTGGAGATTACCCGAGGCTGAAGAGACCTGCCTCCCCAAGGTCATACCCTCCCATGGAAAGGGTTATCCCAGCTCCAGAGCTTCCTGTTGTAGGATCAGCTGAGGCCTTGGTCACACCTGCAACCCAAGCCAACCTCTCCCAATCCTGCTGCACTCCCCTCTCTGCAGATGTTAATCCTGAGGGCATCTTTAATAAACTTCCTGTGTGCAAATCTCCTTCTTGGTCTGTTTCCCAGACACCCTACCTGTGACAGTTGTAAGGTTTGATTATCAAATGGCCCCATCTCCTACAGTCTAATGCGTTTGTCTCCACGATGGGCACGTACCCTCCTAGTTCCCCTGACAGGGCACTGTCCCCTCAGGGATGCCTCTAAACCTGGTAACCTATAGAAGCTGATCAAAATTAGAGACTGGGAGAAAATGCAGAAATCCTAATGTTTCCTACATAAAAGAAAAAAAAATTTTAATAATCCCATGAACCACTAAAGAGGAACAATCCAAACCATACTTCTCAGAAGTACTTTGTATTGAAGTTGCTTCACTCTAAAAGGCTCTTTAGTAACAACTGAGTTTTTGGCTCCCTCCCCCAACACCCCAGCTCAAGTTAAGCAAAAAGGGAAAACCCACTCTTTGCTCTGGGTAAGAAACTGTACAGAAATCTTAGAGGCTAATCAAGAGTTTAAATTTTAATAGTAATAATGAGTTCCTTGAAGGAGCTCTCACTGCCTGGATTTGAGCAGAGAGGGAACATACACAGAGGTGTCAAATTGCACCTTGCAAGATGAAGCTTAACCCCTGAAAACACTATATGAACTAAAGCCTGTTCTCCTAGGTACCTTGCAGGTCACTGATTCAATTAGAGATATTAAAAATAATGCATCTGGGGACTTGCTTGGTGGTCCAGTGGCTAAGACTCTACGCTCCCAATGCGGGGGGCCCGGGTTTGATCCCTGGTCAGGGAACTAGATCCCACATGCCGCAACTAAAGATCCCACGTGCCACAACTAAGACCTGGTGCAGCCAAATAAATAAATATTTTTTAAAAATGCATCTGTAGTGGTTTGGTTGAGAGGGGTGACGTTGTAGTAAACCTTATGGAACTCAGGGGCAACTATTCTAAATTTCCAAAGAGAGTCCTTAGAGATCCTTGACACTGTTTATAATTGTATACACATGAAGTGTATATGTAACATGTTTTTGAATGTGTATTTTACCAGTTTTTTGGGCCATAGTCATAATAATAATTATTTACCTGGGCAAAATTTTCTCCAGGATATCACTGGGGTGCAGAGTGGGTGCTGGCAAGTGGGTGAGCAGCTGAAAGAAGCTGTCTTCTCAGAGGAAACGGCTCATTGTTCTCTGGCCCACACTGCCAGGTTTAGCTTTATCTCTTTTTCGAGGAACCTGGTCTTGGGTCTGTTGACCAAGCTCACCATGATAATCTATTATCAGATGAGATACATTCTGGATTTCCAACGGACACAACGTATGATAGACACTGAGCTTCACACATAAAATTTTAGTTATCAAGATCATATTGGCTTTATTTTGATATAACTTGATTTTATTATTTGCTTTGGCTCACACCAGCATCACATATTTGTTCACTTTTTAAAAATATGCTCTAGAATGTGCTTACGACTTAAGTAGGATATCATGTTAGCCATTTCTCTGCATTATATACTTTATTAAATATCAAAGTAGCCTTTCTTTTTCAAGGATTTATTGGTCTGTAGTACCTCTACCTCAGTTCCTTTTTGTTGGTTATTTTAAAAAATATTTTAAAATGTATGCCCATAATGACATTTATTTGCCCATTTAGGTCCCTTAAACATCAGGGGCTTGGAAAAAAGATCCTCAGTGGCCATCTCATCCCTCCCCATAATGTACAGATGCACAAACTGAAGTCCAGTGAGCCCCTATGAAGAGGAGTAGTTTCTGATAAAAGATTTCAGAAATACTGTATTTGTTGGTAAGATTAACAGCATGATTCCATTTGTGTTATAAAAAAGGAGATATAAATATTTTTTGCTTATAAATATTTTTAAATAATTTCTGAAAGGACACATAAGATATTATTGATAATGATTAACTCCAGGGAGTGGGCCAGGGAAAAATTCATTTTGCATTTTATAGCCCTCTGTAGTATTTGAGATGTTTTCTTCCCCTTTGTTCATATATACATAATACATTATATCATATATAATCCCACGCGGCTTGTGGGATCTTAGTTCCCCAACCAGGGATCGAACCCGGGCCCTGGCAGTGAAAGTGCGGAGTCTTAACCACTGGACCGCCAGGGAATTCCCAGGAATTTTTTATATTGAATGAGAAAGAACTCCCCTAACAGCCTCTGTTCTACAAATGCAAACATGATAGACTATCAGCCTTGAGTGGTTTTTCTACAGTAGTAGTGGTAGGCTCATGGTAAGCCAATTGTTTTGACCTAATGACCCAAACGTGGCCCCATTGATTTTAACCATAATTATACCTAGATCTTGGAGCATTTAGCCATGTGAGTACCATACTTGTTTGTAAACATCTATCCTACTTGTGAAAAAGTAGAAGGTGATTGTAAGATCTTAGGAAAAATTTCTGGACCACAGCATATCTCTGTGGAGAAAGATAAGTAACAAAATAGAATGTGAACAAAACCATAGGCTCACCATGACATACCAGTGTTTACCAGATACATTTCAAAGGACGTGAGTTTGGGAATCCCCAATGGCCCATAGAACCCCTATAAACCTCTATATGTGAAAACAATGAATCAGGAAGCTAGAAAATGTTATGTTCTCCTTACCAGTAAATTCCTAATTAATGATTCAAAACTGTAGCAATCCATAATTTCCTTTTTTGCTTCTATACAAAACCTACTTCTAGGGCTTCCCTGGTGGCGCAGTGGTTAGGAATCCGCCTGCCAATGCAGGGGACACGGGTTCAAGCCCCAGTTCAGGAAGATCCCACATGCTGCGGAGCAGCTAGGCCCGTGCGCCACAACTACTGAGCCTGCACACCTAGAGCCGCTGCTCCGCGACGAGAGAGGCTACCGCAATGAGAGGCCCACGCACGGCAATGAAGAGTAGCCCCTGCTCACCGCAACTAAAAAAAAAAAAAAAAAAAAAAAAAAGAGAGAGAAAGCCCACAAGCGGCAACGAAGACCCAACACAGCCAAAAATTAATTAATTAATTTAAAAAAAAAAACAAAAAACCTACTTCTAGAGAGGCCCACAGTAGATACTAGATAAAATCTTATAAAATCGAAATGTATAGTTCCTGTGTGAGTTTAGAAAGCACACACATTGTCTATAATTAATATAACATAACGAATAAGAACGCTACCTTACATCCCACTCAAAAAAATTCTGGGTGGTTTAAAGACATAAATGTGAAAGACCAAACTAAAAAACAATACAGAAAATCATATTCTTTGGATCCATCTCCTAAAACAAAGGAAATAAAAACAAAAATAAACAAATGGGACATAATTAAGGATCACAGCAAAGGAGACCATCAACAAAATGAAACGACAGCTTACTGAATGGGAGAAAATATTTGCAAATGCTATGACCGATAAGGGATTAATATCCAACAACCTGATTAAAAAATGGGCAGAAGAAATGAATAGACATTTTTCCAAAGAAGAAATGCAGATGGCCAACAGGCACATGAAAAGATGCTCAACATTGACAATCATCAGGGAAATGCAAATCAAAACCACAATGAGATATTACCTCACACCTGTCAGAATGGCTATCATGAAAAAAACCACAAATAACAAACTTTGGCAAGGATGTGGAGAAAAGGGAACCCTTGTGCACTGTTGGTGAGAAGGTAAATTGGTGCAGCCACTGTGGAAAACACTATGAAGGTTTCTCAAAAAACTAGAAATAGGGACTTCCCTGGTGGTGCCGTGGTTAAGAATCCGCCTGCCAATGCAGGGGACACGGGTTCAAGCCCTGATCGGGGAAGATCCCGCATGCCGTGGAGCAACTAAGCCCATGCACCACAACTACTAAGCCTGCGCTCTAAAGCCCGTGAGCCACAACTAATGAGCCCACGTGCCACAACTACTGAAGCCCACGCCTAGAACCCCTACTCTGCAACAAGAGAAGCCACCGCAATGAGAAGACCGCACACCGCAACGAAGAATAGCCCCCACTCTCCCCAACTAGAGAAAGCCCACACGCAGCAACGAAGATGCAAGGCAGCCAAAATAAAGAAAGAAAGAAAAAAAACCTAAAAATAGAATATCATATGACCCAGGAATTCCACTCCAGGGTATATATCTGAAAAAAACAAAGACACTAATTCGAAAAGATGCATGTACCCCAATGTTCATAGCAGCATTATTTACAATTGCCAAGACATGGAAGCAACCTAAGTGCCCATCAACAGATAAATGGGTAAAGAAGATGTGATACGCACGTACACACATGCACACACACAATGGAATGCTAGTCAGCCATAAAAAAGAATGAAATTTTGCCATTTGCAGCAACATTGATGGACTTGAAGGGCATTATGCTAAGTAAAATAAGTCAGGCAGAGAAAGACAAATACTGTATGATATCATTCATACGTGGAATCTAAAAACTACAAGAAACTAGTGAATAAAACAGAAAAGAAACAGACTCAGATACAGACAACAAACTAGTGGTTGGTTACCAGTGATGGTTGGGGGGGGGGGACAGTATAGGGGTCGGGGAGTAAGAAGTACAAACTATTAGGTATAAAATAAGCTACAAGGATATATTGTACAACATGGGGAATATAGCCCATATTTTATAATAAATAAGTGGAGTATAACTTTTAAAAATTGTGAATCACTACATTATACACCTGTAACTTATATAATATTGTACATCAACTATACTTCGAAAAAAAAAGAAAACATATAGAAAACCATCTTTATAACTCTGGAATAGGAAAAAATTTTTTAAATAAGCTATAAAAAGTATAAACCATAAAAGAAAATATTGATAAACTCTATTCCATTGAAATTAAGAATTTGTTTTTATTAAAAGATTCTATAAAGAAAGCAAAAAGTAAGCTACAAACATTTCTAACATACATAACCAATAAATTATCTGTATATAAAATATATATTTTCGTTTGTTAAGCCATTTACATATGTTATATATTCTATTTTCAGAATATATTTTACAGTAAAAAAAAAAAATCAAGAATGACAAACTGTAGATTTGGAGCTGGAGTGAACTTGGCTCTGTGACCAAGTGACTTAATCTCTCCAACCTCAGTTTTGTCATGTTATGAGTGACTGTAATAATAGTTCCTTCCTCATAGGGCTCTCAGAGCCAAGTATGAGTAAGCAAACACCTGATATATGGCAAGAGTGCAACAAACGGTTAATGATTATAACCATAAATAAATAGTGTCAGAGCAGGGCCAGAATCAAATTCAGCTCCTTAAATCATCCTGATCTAAAACAGGACTGTTTCTAGAACACGTGGTTGGACTTAAATGGCCTTGGCTGTGGAGGGAAGGGAAAGCAGATATTGATGGATAGAACCTGTCCACTAGGCTGCCTCTTACGAAGCCAATGGCGTAAGCTCCCGGTTATTTCTCCTGTTCTTTCCATTCACTGGCTCTGAGGCAGGTGCCGTTTACAGCAAACATCACCTCCCACAATGAGTCCCTGCACAGAGCCACCCGCCGGCCTGTCTGGGAGTCGGGGTGGGGCGTGTGGACTGGATTCTGGGTCTGGACACCTGGGAGGAGAAAGCTTCTCAATTAAGACCCGTTCCAGGAACGAATTTCCATCCCAAGGCTCTCTGTTCACCAAAAATACTCCTTAGCGGCGAATAACCTCCTTACATTTTTCAATGGGAGAAACCAACTTCTAAAACTCACTATAACCCCAACTCAGCAGCACTGAAACTAAGAACTCTTACTCTGAACAGGTTGAGCTTCTGAGAGAAATTCCTCCAAATTATTGGTCCATTCTTAAATTGTCTATTTTGTTCATCATCACACTTAGGAATGTCAAGTAAGGAAAAAAAGAAGAAGAAGAAGAAAGGCATGACTAAGGCTGGCGTCAATCCTGATGGCTGAGACAATCAGGGCCAGGCCAGTTGAGAAAGCCCAGGGCTCCAGGGGGCACTTCTCCATGGAAGGACCAGAATCCAAAGTGCCCCTTCCCTGCTGGGACTGTGGAGCCAGGAGTCCCCTCCTCTGGAGCCTTTAATAAAAAGCTCAGCACTCAGTGGCTGGGGGTGGATGGAGAGTGGTGCCCTGTAAAGGCTGGAACAAATGAACTCCGTGGAATGAGCAGAGACAGCCCCATTCACACCATAAATAAGCCCCTTCTTATCTGATCCTATGTCTGAATTTTTTATTCCAAAACTATAGTCACCATGTCTGTTTTATTCTAGGACTTTTGAGGAGTTGTTTGTTTGTGTAATGAGAGCTTAGGTCAAGGAAATTTGGTTTCTCTCCAAAACACTGAGGGAAAAATAGGCTTATTGTAAATGGCCCAAGCAACTCTGGCCCAAAGGGCACAGGCCATGCAGTCCTAGTGCCCTATGGCCCCCAGTGGGGACAGCATCATTCTCCACATTGTCCCATTCTCACAGTCAAGGGCCCAGAGAATTGGGTAGGATCAGCAGAACCTGGGAGTGGGGGCCACTCTGGATCTGCTGGGCTGTAGCTTGGCATGGGCTTCAGCTGGGGCAAGGGAGGCCCAGAGCCGAAGCTCAAGCAAGCGTTTTCCCTCTCTTAGCCTTGCAGCCCTCACTCTAACTGCTACCTTGGTTCCCAGCCCAGGCAGTCCCTGGATAGACCAAGGGTCGGACATGTGCCAGGGAGAAGGTCTCCCATGGTGGCAGCGGACAGGGAGCCAGCCAGGACGTCAAGAAGAGAAAGCTCCAATTTCTCAAAATCCACACGGCAAATGACAGCAAACGATGGCGGGGCTTCCGCAGGGAATTTCATCAGAGGAAGTTGATCCACAGAGGCATGGGTTGGTAGCTTCCTTCCTATGAGCCTCTGCTCTCATTTTGCCACTCTTCCAGTTTTTATCTAAACCACAAAGCATTTCCTCCAATGCCATGGAAAGAATTTGCTGTATCAGGAAAATATATTGCAGTACCATTCCCAGCATTAACACATCTGTTTTTTCTAGATCTGTATTTATCTCTCAGCCATGTCATTAAAATAGGACCTGAAGAATTATCCTCACACTCCAGAGACCTAGCCCTGGTTCTCAACCAGCTGGCTTTAATGCAAGCACAAAGTGGTGCCCCAAAGACAGAAAAATAATTTAGGTTCAAACTCTGACGTTTCGTGCAAGTACAGGCAAAATCTGGAACTTCCATTAGAATATCTGTAGAATTATTCCTCATATTGTTCCCACTGGATTCTTTCCTTGATGGTTAAATTTGGAAGTGATTCCCACAGGGCACTATTCAAAGATAAACTAATCTGTACTTCCATCCTTCCTCACTTTGAGAAGTGTTTGTTGTTCAGTAGAAGTATAATGCAATTCATATGTGTAATTTAAAATCTTCTAGTAGCCACATTTAAAATTAAAAAAGGAACAGGTGCAATGAATTTTAATAAAGTATGTTATTTTACCCAACATGTCCAAAATATTATAATTTCAACATGTAATCAACATAATATCAATGAGCTATTTTACATTATTTTTCATATGAAGTCTCAAAATCTGGTATGTATTTTATACTTGCAGCATATCTCAGTTCAGAGTAGCCACAGTTCAAATGTTCAGAGCCACATGTGGCTAATGGTTGCCATGTTGGACAGTGCAGGTTAGAGCATCAAGTCTGAATTTCACAGCTTGACCTCCCAAGTCCTTCTTAACTTGACCTCCATTTACGAATTCAGGCATATCTACCCTTACTCTTGAACGGAGAGAAGGGATCTTAGAGAACTTCCCTCATTTTACATCTAATCCCATATGAGCCCAGACATGGAAAGTGACCTCCTTGAGGTCATTCAAATATTTAGTAGCAACACCAAAGCTTTTCTGACTTCTAAAGCAAGTGGAACCATTTGTGCCAGTTAAGTAAAATACAGTCTATGATAAAGACCTAAATGTAAGGCCGGATACTATAAAACTCTTAGAGGAAAACAGGCAGAACACTTTCTGACATAAATCGCAGCAATATCTTTTTTGATCCACTTCCTAGAGTAATGAAAATAAAAACAAAAATAAACAAATGGGACCTAATTAAACTTAAAAGCTTTTTCACAGCAAAGGAAACCATAAACAAAATGAAAAGACAACCCTCACAATGGGAGAAAATATTTGCAATCAAAGCGACCAACAAGGGATTAATCTCCAAAGTATACAAACAGCTCATTCAGCTCAATATCAAAAAAACCCCAAACAACCCAATCAAAAAATGCGCAGAAGATCTAAACAGACATTTCTCCAAAGAAGACACACAGATGGCCAAAAAGCACATGAAAAGATGCTCAACATCACAAATTATTAGAGAAATGCAAATCAAAACTATAATGAGGTATCACATCACACAGGTCAGAATGGCCATCATCAAAAAATCTACAAACAATAAATGCTGGAGAGGGTGTGGAGAAAAGGGGACCCTCCTGCACTGTTGGTGGGAATGTAAATTGATACAACCATTATGAAGAACAGTATGGAGGTTCCTTAAAAAACTAAATATAGAATTACCATATGATCCAGCAATCCCACTCCTGGGCTTATATCCGGAAAAACTATAACTCGAAAAGATACATGCACCCCAGTGTTCATTGCAGCACTTTATACAATAGCCAAGACATGGAAGCAACCTAAATGTCCATCGACAGAAGAGTGGATAAAGAAGATGTGGTATATATATGCAATGGAATGTTACTCAGCCATAAAAAAGGATGAAATAATGCCATTTGCAGCAACATGGATGGACCTAGAGATTGTCATACTGAGTGAAGTACGTCAGACAAAGACAAATATCATATGATATTGCTTATATGTGGAATCTAAAAAAATGACACAAATGAACTTATTTACAAAACAGAAATAGAGTCACAGATGTAGAAAACAAACATGGTTACCAGGTGGGAAAGAGGGGGGAGGGATAAATTGGGAGATTGGGATTGACATTTACATACTACTATATATAAAATGGATAATTAATAAGGACCTACTGTATAGCACAGGGAACTCTACTCAATACTCTGTAATGATCTATATGGGAAAAGAATCTAAAAAAGAGTGGATATATGTATATGTATAACTGATTCACTTTACTGTACACCTGAAACTAACACAACATTGTAAATCAGCTATAATCCAATAAAAATTTTTTTAAAAAAGGAAAAAAAATATAGTCTATAAAAAATGTTACTGGAGAGGATTAATGGATGAATGGTTCCTTCTCTGCTTTGCTGAGGGTTTTTAGTTGACCCCAAGTTCTTGGCATTAGTCATCCCCACAGCCAGCCCCATGACTGTCTCAGTGGCAGGGTGCACTGACCTTTGGATGGTTATTGGGAAAGCTGCCTCAAGCTCTACATGCCACAGGAATTTGTATACGATCCCCCTAGGGCAAAGCTAGCGGCGCCACAGACGATGCATCACCAATTCCCTCCCTGCTCCAGGTAAACTCAAGACAAGGTCAGTGTCTCCCACATGCCCCCACCTGTTGGACCCAAACCAGAGAAAGGGAAATGGAAGTGACCTCAATATTTGCAAAAAGCCAGAGTCAGGATGAACAGGCCCTGGGGCCAGGCATCTCCAGGCAGCCGGAGGGAGACAACACAGCAGCTCCAGAAGCCCTGGTCTCAGGACCAGGAGGGCCAGCAGGGGCCTGGTTACAAAGGGGCCGAGGCCCCTCCACTTGGGGATGCCTTTAGTGTTCATTTCAGTGACCAATCCCAGCGCTCACCTGAATCCCCTGGGGATCTTGTTAGAATGAAGATTCTGCCTCGGTAGGTTTGGGGTGGGGCCTCAGATTCAGCCTTCCTAACCGTCTCCCAGATAATGGTTACCACTGGTCCAGGGACCACACTTAATAGCAGGAGCCTATCCCCGCTACCCGCAGGTGAGTGGTCAGTGACTAAGGAGGCCCAGTCAGGCTGGCTGCAGCTGGGCTATTTCTCCTCACCCAGATTTTGGAACTCATAAAGATAGCTAACACCAGCAAATTGCAACCACCACTCTTCGTCATTACCGCTAACTCAATAAATCTTCACAACAGCTCTATCAGCTGGTGACTATGATTATCATCCCTAGTTACAGATGAGGAGACCAAAACAAGAAAGGTTAGGTGACTTGCCCACAGCTGGTAAATGAAACTGGGGTTTAAGCCCAGGCGCTCTGGGTAGTTCTGCGCACTGGGACTATGTCATGAGAAGTTTCGAAGACTCAGGCTGTTGTGTGTTGTCTCAGCTGGGCGGTGACAGACACATCTGCCGTCTACTAGCAAAATGCCTTTCAAACTGTCATGAACTCTCCAAAGTTTGTTTCAAAATACCTGTAAGCCTTCCCCTCGCCAGCCTTGGGCCATAACATACTTCTTTTATCTTCAAACAAGTTCAAAGCTTGTTTGTAGTTTTTTGAATAAAAGTTTAGTTTCTTAGGAATTCTGAAAGGGTATTAAAAGTAATCAGTGTGAGCTGAAGGAATTTTATCTTCAACTTCCTCACGCTGGGGGACAGGCCCTATTAATATGCTTCAAACGTTGTTGATCCGTCTTCTCTGTTTGCTGTGTCATCCTGTTGGGCCCGGGTTTCTCGTTTGTTCTCTTTTGGTCCGCGGCCATGTGTCGCTAGGAGAGGAGCTGAGGGGAGCTGAGGCTGAGTGCTAATCCAAGGACCAGGCCTGCTCTGCTTCCAGGTAGCTGTGTGGTCTGCTCAGCCCACATCCCTGCTCAGGGCTCAGTTTCCTCATTTGTGTCATGAAGGGTCTGGCCAGATGCTCTGAAGTGCTAGCACACGGCAGGTTCTTTTTGAGGGTTCCTGATCTTTGTCAGGCTTTCTCCAGCAGCTGCTGATTTTCTGTGTGATTGACTGTTCCCAGCCTCAGGGTGATTGGTTCCTACAAAACAGAGTCCCTCGAGAAGGTCCGAAACAAAGGTGAGAAATTCTTTGGCAAAAAACCTTGACGCTGATTCTGGCTCCCTCTCAGTGGTCTGGGTCCCTTCGACCGTCCTCAACATTCACCCGGCCTCACGGAGCCCAGTCACCTGGATATCTTGTAACCTGCTTGACTTGCTCCTGCTCCCACTTCTAGCCCCTTGCTTAAATCCCCTCACTGGCTCCCTACTGCCCACTCAGCCAGGTCCAGACTTCTTATTCTGACTCCTGGTCCCTTGTGTTCTGCTCATGTTCCACCAGATGCCTTCTCACCTCTCAGCAATCTGTGAGTGGCCCCTCTAACCTGCATCCTCCTTCTTGCCTCCATGCCTTTTCACATGCTATTCCACTGCCTGGCATGCCCTTCCTTCCCCTGCCTGCCTAGAAAACTCCTCTTCATCCTTCAAGACCCTCCTCAGGGTTGTTTTCTGAGAAGCTTTTTATGATCCATCTGGATAAAACACGTCAGCCATCCTTTGTGCTTCTACTGTATCCCATCCCACAATGAGCTTCCATTTTATCAGTTTGAATGCATTCAGCTGCAAGTAACAGAATACCTCATTAACAGTGACTTAAACAATAGAAACATTTCATTATCTCTCAGACAACTGATGGTGCACTCTTCAGGGTTGGTTCAGCAGTTCACCTCTGTCATCAAGGACCTAGGCCCTTTCTCTTCCATCACCCTCAGCATTTTGGGTGTGTTTTGCCTCATGGCCACAAGATAGTGGCCGTAGCTCCAGGTATCATATCATCACACCTCAGCATCCGAGAGGGAAGCAAGAGGGTAGGAAAAAAATGAACCTTTCATTCCTACGCTCACTCTTGGCCTGCTGATACCTGTCCTTTCCTACCCCTGGTCCCTACACTCTATCAGATGCTCCAATTAACTACTCAAATTAAATACTCAAATTAACCAGACACCTTTAAATATTCACACTCAGGACCTGACTCTCAAGTACCTGAGGTCAAATACCTCTTTTGTTCTTAAAAAACAAAATCAGTCTCACAGTCTGAAAATCTTGAAAGGTTTGACTGTCTGAACATTTATTCATTTTTGAATAGTTCTGTAGTATGTGTGGCTTTTATTGTGAGCCATCTCAATATGTTTTAGAAGTAGGTGTGGTATAAATAATAAATAAATGAGTGAATATCTGGAAGTGTGGCTGTTTTTATTTAATCTTGGGAAAATGTGGTAACCACTGCGATAAGCCCTTCCGGCTAAGAGTAAACAGGATGGCCTGAGCTCTGTCTAGAATATAAAAGCGGCAAGTTAATAAAAGGTGATAAGGCCGGTAGTGGGTAGAGGTGGGGGGCATTTGAGACTTGACCTTGCTTTTTGGTACAGCTCATTGAATGCATAGTGTGTGAACTTTGGAGAGGGATAAGGTCTGAGGCCTCATCACTGACTTCATAGCAATGGCCTGTGTAATGGAAGGATCCCTCTCTCTGGGTCTCAGTTTCCTAAGTGTATGACAAGGAGTTTGGGCCAGAAGGCCTCAAAGGGCCCTTCTAACTTGGCTGTTATATATGTATTGGGGAGGGGGTTGATGAGGTGCCTCCCTGGGGGTGGAATTGTCCATTGGGGGGTAGTGGGAACAGGCAGTGGAATCCCTGACTACTTTGTCTCTCAACCACTGTGGCCTTATCTTCCCACAGGATCTGGGAAGAGGGTTCATCATCCCCCACCTGCCTTGGAAGAATACGGTTCCCACATTTGAGGCTATTCTCTCCTCCGCAGGAGGCTCAGCAACAAAGTCGCCGACACTCCTCTCTGTGCTAGCAGCTTGGGGACTGCCCCCTCCAGGCTCCAAGCAGCTCAGGGGTCACCCCATGCCCCACCCACACCCCCAGCTTCAACCAGGACCAGGCAGGCCGAGAGGGAGGGAAAGGGTGCGAAGGGGGGATGCCAGGGGCGGCGGACACCTCTCAGATGCCTGGGGGATGCGAGGGGGGCCCCTGACTGCAGAGAGACCAGGAGTGGAGCCAGAAGCACGGTGCCCTGGGTGGCAGGGAGGGGCTCCCATTTCCCTGGAATCTCTGTCTTTGCCTCCTCAGGCACAGTAGGGCCTGACTTGCTGAACTGAAGCAGGAAGAGAAGGGAAGGGCTGGGAGAAGTACCCTTCGTGATGTTCCATCTCCTCACCTTACCTGCCTCACCTCACCTCACCTCGGGTGTGCCTATCAGCAGCGTGGCTTTTCCAGACGGATTGAAGGGCAGCCAGGAATGGCTCCTCATTGCCTCTGACCTGGGCCCTTCCCTTCCACAGTCACAGAGGAGGGGGCCCACCTCGGCCTAGCCTCCAGGAATCAAAGCCCTTCACCACTATTCTTGGACGTACCTGGAATTCGGGTCGATACCAAGTGGTGGGCTGAGTTTTCCTCTCTTTGCCTCTCCGGGCTGAGGCATTAGCTTGTGGCTCCTAAAGGGCGGAATACTCAGTGATAGAATAACTTCCAGCCTTCTGTTGTAGAGTACTCTCCAGTTTACACAGCACATACGTACTTCTGATTTCATTTAGTTGCTACAGCAAGTCGGCAAGATGCTTACCATAAGCATTGTCTCCATTTTACAGCTGAGAAAATCAAGGCTCAAAGAGAATATACATTTTCTGTTCTTGCTGTGACAAATCAACACAAATTGAGCAGCTTAATAACACACAAACGCATCATCTCACCATTCTGTAGGTCAGAAGTGCGGGCACAGCCAGGCATGGCATGGCTCAGCTGGTCCTCTGCTTTGGGTTTCGTGACATCGAAATCAAGGTGTCGGCAGGGCTGTGTTCCTTTCTGGAGGTCTGAAGATGAATCTGCGTCCAAGCTCATGCAGGTTGTTGGCAGAACTGAATTCCATGCAGTGTAGGATGAGGTACGAGTTGGCTGTCAGCGGGGAGCCCTTCTCAGCTTCTAGAGACTGCCTGCACTCCTCAGCTTGTAGCTCCCTTCCGCCATCTTCAAAGCCAGTGGTGGTTGAGTTCCTTTCATGTTTTGAGTCTCTCAGAGCTCCTCTTGTGACTAATCTCTCTTCTGCCTTGAGCCAGAGAAAGCTCTCTGCTGTTGAGGGCCCATGTGACTAGACTGGGCCCACAGGGATAATCCAGGACAATCTCCCCATCTCTAGGTCTGGAAACTTCGTCACATCTGCAAAGTCACCTTTGCCATGGTCATGTAATGTACAACCTTCACAGTTCTGGAGATCATGGCATGGGCATCCTTGGGGACCATTATTCTGCCTCCCACAGAGAGGTTTTGAAACCTATCACTCAGCTAGGAAGTGGCAGAGGTAGAACCTGAATCCACATCTCCCAGCTGCACAATGTGTACTCTTTCCACCACATCTCGGCTGCCTCAGGAACTTCCGGGGCATCGTTTAATTCATCCCATTTCTTTCTGGTAAACCAGAGGCTGGAGGAGAGATTTCATCTTTGCATAACAGAGCCTGGGGAGAAATGTGGGAAGCTGAAGAAGGTGGACCCTGGCCTCAGGCCAGCTCAGTGGGATAAGGGGGTGGGTTCCTGGGCCTGTGTAGACTAGGCTGGTGGGGCCCATCTGGGGACCCTGGCAGCAATGGGTTATCTCAAGGAGACCGGATGCAGAGGACAGAGATGGGGACTCTCCAGGGTCCCACAAGCTGACTGAGCCACACAAATGGCCAACATCCAAGTCAGGAGGTGGGAACAGCCTGCTCCCAAGTCAGAGACTCAGCAACGGTCAAGCTCTGGAAGCCAGTCAGAACCTCTAGCTTTCTCTGTGTGAATTACCCAGCAGCAAAACCAAGCAAAACTGGAGTGGTCTCGTTGGGCCTGTGAGGGAGACCCTGGGAAGTTTGTGTAGAGCCAGAGCTGGACAATGGAGATGGCGTGGTGCCTATCATGTGAAACAAAGGATATGGCAGTGTTACTGGTGTTCCTTTGTGCAGGGTGCTGTCTTGATTTTGTTAATAAACAAAAACATACTGTAATAGGGGCTTTCATAGTTTTAATCCCAACTTGATGTCCTTCCCCTCCAAGTGCCCTTCTCCATGAGAGTTTAGTCCACAGCCAAGGAAATCTGCTTCCTTGTGGGGTTTCAGGACAGCACACACCGAGGGGAAGAGGCACCTGAGTCTCTACAGGTGTTCCAGTCAGAGGTCCACCAGCACCGGCCAAGCCCTGCCTGGGGAGCTGAGTCCCAGGGTGAGGCTGCGAGGCGCTTTCCCAGGGACCTGGGGAGACTGCATGCTTGATGGTAAATGAAGAGGTCAGGAACCCACAGGGTGCTGCCATTTATGCCTATGTCTATGCACTGAAGTGGAGAAGGAAGTCTACTAGAAAAATGAGTGGTTATATTCCAGGGCATGGGTTTATCGGTGATAACTTTCTTCCTTATAATTCAGATATATTCCAAGCATATGTATTGTTATATCTTTCAAGGATTCTACAACGAGCAGAAAACAATGAAAATATTATATTTGTAATAATAGTGGCAGAAAGCTTAATTAGGTGTATGGAAGAACACCCTGAGTGGGATTGACAGGAAAGGGGTCCCCAGGGAGGAGGCTCTGCCATCCCTCCATGTGTGTGAGGATCAGACACCCCAGTGCCTAGAAGGGGGCTGGCACTTGCTTGGGGTCCTGGGATGGAGCCGTTGACCTCTACCCCACACGGGACCGGGACCCTGTGGTCCTGAAATCAATTCTGCATCCTAGCCCCATGATCCCTGCACCTGGCAGGCTAAGCCTTCAGTGTACTGAAGGAACACTAAGCTTATTATAGTTAGTTGATTGGGTTTCAATACCTTCCACGTTCAGAGAGGATTTTGTTTCCTCTGAGGATGGATGAGAACTGAAGTTCCTCCCCTGGGGATATTGCTCCCTGAGATCACAAATGCTTTTCCCTTTATTCAGCTCACACCTGTCAGGTCATATCGCCTAAACCCTACCTCCAGAGTATAGCCTAGAGTGTATTTAGCTTTATTTTCTTTTCATTTTCATTATCCAAGTATTTATATTTATTGCAGAAATTCTAAGAAAAAAATAAGCAAAAAAGTACGGAAATCACTTGTAGGCCCACCAACCAGAGATAAACAATATATTTTTGTCTCATACATAAATATAAAATTGTCAAAATAAAATAATATCAAACATACTGTTTGGGAACACTGTTCTTCATGACATACACTTCTTGAGTACACTTTTGGCGCTATACATACGCAGGGCTACACATATGTTTTAATGCGTACGTACTATTCCATCGCGTGACTCTATCGTTATTTAACCATTACCCTATGGTTGGACAATGCTTTTCCAGTTTTTTGTCATTATCAACAATGCGGGGATGACCATTCTTGTACTCATCTTTGCCTTCATCTTGTCATTATTTGATTAGGCCAAATTATAGGAAATATACTGTTAGTTTGAAGGGAATGCAATCTTTTAAAGCATGTCTCTTTAAAACAGGTGACATCGAAAGCCATGAGTCTTTTTCTCCACAAAGCACAGAAGCTGGAGATGTTAAGTATTTGCTCAGATGAGCTCTGGGGCCCCTCTAGCTCAGACCCTCTGATTGTCATTCCATAGCCCCAGACACCTCTCTTCTGGGTTTAAAAGGTCTTGAGTGTGTTGGTGACCTCTTGCCAAAGAAGTGCATTCCCTCCCTTTTCCAAACTGTCCCACAACACAATTTCTCCACCACCTTATCCTCCTCCTGAAATCATTCCCCCCTCCCCCAGCTCTGCTCGGCTCTACAGATGTCGACCACAGTGCTGGCCACACTTTCATTCATTAAGATAATTCAGTAAACAGTGAACATGCATGAGGATTTACTCTGGGCTAAGCCCTGGGAAATACAGAGGTGAACAAGGGAGGTTCCTGACCTCATGGAAGTTATAAACACTAAGGGAATTTCACTAATGTGAAGAAACACCAGAATGACGGGAGAGTGAATGGTCATGAAGAGACGCTATTAATCTCATGGCCCGGCGCATCTTCTCTGAGGAGGTGATACTTGAATGGAGAGAGTATTTCATTATACTTCTCTGTTGATGTGTCCTCCCCCCTTTGTTAGATGGGGACCGAGCCTTATTATGCTATCCCAGAGGTAGCACAGTGCCTAGCTTAGGGAGAGTGCTCGGTAGACATGCATGGAATGAATGAATGAATGAATGCACAGGCGAGTCAGTGGAGGTGATGGTCCCACCATCCTCTGCTCTGTTCACATGCATGTGGAGCTCTGAGCCCAGAACCAGGGAGGTGGGTTCCTCCCCAGGGTGCCTCTCCTTGTTACCTACAAATGAATAGGAGATCAGAGAAGTTAAGGAGCTCACTCTACTGCACAGCAAGCCGCGGGGCAGAGCTGCCCAGAGAAGCCAGCACAGCAGAGCAGCACAGAAGCTAGCAGCAGCAGCTTGACTTTGGCTCTGCTCCATACCCTGTGACCTTGGGCAAGTTATCAAACTCTCTCTGAGTCCGTTTTTCAATCTAGAAAATGGAGATAGCAGCACCTACCTCACCAAGCAGTTGTGAGGATTAAATTGAGATAAAGCTTGTAAAGAGCTTGGCAGGGAGGCGGGCTCCGCAAAGGGGAGCGCCCCGGGCGCGAGGGCCTGCTCGTGGCTGAGATGGAGTTTACCTAGCTGGCTCCCTTCAGGACTCGCCCAGGGTGCGGACAGCGAGGGCTGGCAGGACGGGGGACCTGGGCAAGACTTCCAGAGAGAAGGAGATAGCATGGGAGCATATTTTCCACATCATTCCACATTTTTACCCATACCCTGACCTCTCTTTAAAAATAATTATTGTAAAAACAATACAAAGATGTTAAAGGAAATTTTAAAGGAAAAATAAATCACCTTATAGGATCTTAGCATTCTAACCCAATGATGTTATTTTTTTCTGTCTAGTCTTTCCTGTTTGTCCAAATACATACATATTTGATATCACTGCCCTTTTAATCTGTTTTATATTTTTCACATCACTTAACATTTCATCATAAATGCTCTTTCATAATGCTATAGTCTTCACACATAGAATTTTTAAGGGCAGGCTGATCGTCCATCAAGTTGATGAACCATTATTTATTTATTCATTTTCTTATTGCTGAATATTTAGTTTGCTTCTTTTTGCAGCTAAAGATAAATACATGTTTGTTTATAGCCTTCCTGTTTTGTTTTGTTTTAAATTTTTATTGGAGTATAATTGATTTACAATGTTGTGTTGTAAAGTGACTCTGTACAGGAGTACAGCAAAGTGACTCTGTTATACATATACATGTATCCACTCTTTTTTAGATTCTTTTCCTATATAGGCCATTACAGAGTATTGAGTAGAGTTCCCTGTGCTATACAGTAGGTTCTTATTAGTTATCTATTTTATTTACAGTAGTGTATATATGGCAATCCCAATCTCCCAATTTATCCCTCCCTTGTTTATAGCTTTTTAATCCTTTATGGCTATGTTGTTCCCCAGTGTAACAATCTTCACTTTTCTAGCAGTGTGTGAGCGAGTCTTCACCAACTCTGCAGAGAACTTTAGTGTTGGTGTTAATATGACTGAATATGGTTAACTAAATCTGGTACAGCATGGTGTTTATTTACTGTTTAATTTCCTCTTGAAAGAAATTTAGTTCATATTCTTTGCTTATTATCAGTCTTGATTAGTTATTTATGAACCTAATTTTTTGTCTTATTTGCTGCAAGATTTTTCTCCAGTTTGTCATCTATTCTTTTTCCTTTCAAAATTATACTTAAAAAGAATTATAAAAGCAATACATGTTCATGGTAAAAAAATTGAAAAACAAAGTATTAAAATCTATGTTACCATTTAGAATTAACCTTTATTATCCTGTTTCAAAACCAAGTGTAAAAAGATATTTTTGAATCTATTGGAAATGAGAATATGGACTGGTTATTAGATGACATTAAGGGATTATTTTTCATTTTGTGGGGTGTGAAAAAGCAGGGTAAATATGTAATTTTTAGAATGAGCTTATCAGTTAAGATGCTTACTGGAGCATTAACAGGAAAACTAATGTGAAATCTCAGAGTTGCTTTTTAAAACCCCAGGGCAAAAAAATAAACAAAAAATTGGGGAAAACTAGATAAAACCAAATTAGCAAAATTAAATATTTGCTGAAAGTGAGTGATGGATATATAGGTATTTGTTTTATTATTCTAACTTTGCATATGTTCGAAATTTTCTGCGACGAAAAGTTTAAAAAGTTCAGGAGATCTTCCAGGCCCCCTGTCTAAAACTCTAACACATCTCCTTCATTCTCATTTTGTATTTCTCATCCCTGATTTTTGTTTTTTCTCCTTAGCATTTTGTTAGTATCTACCATGCTAACCTTGCTCTTATTTCATCTAGTTAATTTGGCTTATTATCCTTCCCCAACTGGAATGCAACTCTCCCAGAATCTTCATCTGTTCTGTTCACTACTCCTACCATCAACAATGCCTGGCTACTCAGATAATTATCGCATGAAAAACAAAGTCACTGTTAACATTTAAAAATTACAGATACTCATTTTAACTTTAAATTTAACAGAAGAAAAAAAGATACTGTAGTAGAATGAATTACTGAACATCAGATTATGTTCCTTCCTAAAGGACCCTTTTAAAGTTTAAAAAAAAAATGTATATGAAATCATCATGGTTGGAGGCATTAGATTTTTTTTTTAACTGTTCCTTCATTTCTTAATGGGCATAAGTTTAAATTTCTAGGCAACACAACTTCGTAATTGCTTCATAAACATCAGAATAAATAACACGAATATTTAAGAAACAAACAAACCCTATTTTTTATTTATAAGTACACCAAGAAAAAGTAGAAAATGTAGGCCTACTTTTAGAATGGTCCTCTAGACAAAACAAATAGGGGAAGGCAGATCTGTGAGAAAATATCCTATAAAATATCCTAGCTGAGGGGAGAAAGCCACCCATCATGAAGAAATGATTAGAACTACTACATTTCCTTTGTGATTCTTTTCATTACTTTTTTAAAAAATTAATTAATTAATTAATTAATTATTTTTGGCTGCATTGGGTCTTCATCGCTGCTCACGGATTTTCTCTAGTTGCGGCGAGAGGGGGCTACTCTTCGTTGCAGTGCACGGGCTTCTCATTGCGGTGGCTTCTCATGTTGCAGAGCACAGGCTCTAGAGCGCGTGGGCTTCAGTAGTTGTGGCACACGGGCTCAGTAGTTGTGGCACACAGGCTCAGTAGTTGTGGTGCATGGGCTAAGTTGCTCCGCGGCATGTGGGATCTTCCTGGACCAGGGCTCGAACCCGTGTCCCCTGCATTGGCAGGCGGATTCTTAACAACTGAACCACCAGGGAAGTCCTTCATTACTTTTTAAAGGACTCCATCACAGGCCTTTAATCGCTGGCCAGTCTGGCAATGGATATACATGGACAGACCTAGTCAAGAGGCAAGAGAAAAATGCCCTCTTGGTTCTCTGTCACCAGCTTCTTCCACCATCTTCCTCTGCCATCCTCACCTTGGCCTGTCTATGTCTTCCCAGTGTGGGTTCTGGCTTTGTCCTCCCTCCTCCCAGCCCACCCTCAGCTCCTTCCTTCACCAGCACGCTGGTTTCCAAGCCTGAGGGTCGTGCCTACCTGAGAAGCTGTAAAAACACAGACTCTACCCCTGCCTCCTTGGGCCCCATCCTTGCAGACCCTGACATGTAGGTCTGGGTGGAGGTTGGGAGTTTGTCTTTTCTGAAGCCCTGAATGTGATTCTAATGAGCAGGTTCAGGGCCTACTCCATCAGTATCTTTCCTTATATATTCCAGAACCTACCATAATGCCTGGCAAATCATAGGTGCTTAACAAATATGTAACAAATTAATGAACTGAAGGAAAAAAAATTTAAGCCCTTGTATATGTGTACAGAAATCAGTGTCGCCTCTTGTGATTTTTACAAACATTTTGTGAAGCAGCGAATAAAGTGGATGTTATTGTCCCCGTTTCACAGAGGCCAAGAGAGGAGAAGGGACTTCCCCAAGATCACAGCTGGAGGGACCAGAGTCTGCCTCCCTCTACCAGGACAAGTCCCAGGGGCTTAGAAAGGGGGGCAGAGTTTAAGGAGGGGGAAAAAGGAATTCCCATCCCCATTACTTAGTGGGTTGAGTGGAGTGGAAGCAAGGAGGGGGAAAAAGGAAAAGGAAGAAGAGAAGGGACCAGAAAAGAGGAAGTAGAGGAAGGTCAGAGGTGCCTAAAAGTATGGAAAGGGAACAAGACATCAAAAAACAAAAAGCAAGACCCCAAAACAGACACAGGTAGAGACTGGATGGGATTATGGAGGAGGCGGGGCCAGAGCAGCTTTCTCACAGGGAGACACAGTAGGTTCTAAAGAAAACAGCTCAGGGACCTCGCTGGCGGTCCAGTGGTTAAGACTCCCCACTTCCACTGCAGGGGGGATGGGTTCGATCCCTGGTTGGGGAACTAAGATCCCATAGGACGCACAGCATGGCTAGAAAAAAAAAGAAAGAAAGAAAGAAAGCTCAGAGGGTGTTAAGCCACAAAACCTATCTCTGGGGAGCAGGCATGTACCACTGGTCCCCGAGTTTGATGTTTCCCTTGGTGTCAGAGCACTGGGCCCAAAGTCCCCATGGAAAACACTTCCTTTTGCTGACTGTGGCCTCTGCCTGCCAGCCTCCTCCTCCAGGGCTGTGTGTTTAGGCAGCTGCATTGCATTTTTAGAACAATTTTTAACTTTGCAGGCTGTACCTGCAGAACCAGAATGTCTGGCCAAGATCAGTTACATAATATCCTCAGACCCTCTGGGTGCCAAAGGCAACTGCAGCTCTGGGCCAAGGCAGGTGTGTGCTGGGCCTAGTCAGAGAGCGCAGGAGGGAAAAGAAGGGGTCCCCTTCCCACCTGGAGGCCTGCTGGGAAGGCCTCCCTCTGGAGAGGGAAAGCTGAGTGGGGCCGGCCCCAGTCTGAGTCTTCTATCCAGGAGCCCTTAGAGGGCAGCTTTGTTCTCTTTTATGGCTCCCTGAAGGATTTAGGCTACATCCACCAGAGAACCTCACCACTGAGGATCTGTAAAATATGAATGTGTTACCATGAAGGTGTGAATTTTTCTTCTGTACCAATTTAAAGATTATCTCTGATAAATAAAGTAGTTCTGTCTGGAGCAAGGGGATGGACTACATGACTTCTGCAAGACTCTGCCTGACTGATGGTTCGTAGTATGCTGGGCAGATCCCAGGCCAGGACATCCTGGTCCCAGTACCGAAGTGCTCCACTGGAAACAAGACCAAACCTCAAAAAATGTGTGCAGAAGGAAGAGGAGCTGAGCTGACTGCAGCCTCTCCGGGCTCCCCAGGGCAGGCCTGAGCGGAAGGAAGGAGGAAAGGTGATAGATAGCCATCAGGGTGGCTGGAACGCATGGTACAGAAACAGCCTGGAGCCCATGGAACCCAGAGAGATGGGTGAGAGATGGGATCCCAGCAAGTCAGCGTGGGCAGGAATGATGGGGAGCAGCTGGTCCAAGCCCCTCATTTTATAGACAGAAGACTGAAAAGTGACTCACTTGCCCACAGTCACGTAGAGAAAGAGGAGGCGGTAAGGCTGTTAGTTCAAAGGCTCAAGGTCTTCCATGAACTTCAGAAGGGCAAAGGTAGGCCTAGCTCTGAAGGCTGCTGGGGTGGGCTGGAGTTCTAAGCCGCAGATGGGCAGCCATCTAAAAGGTATGGAGGGAGAGCCATCAACAGGACTTAGAGATGGGCCTCCTGGGACCAAACCGGGGACCCAAAATGGCACTGACATCTCCACCCTGACCTTTCTTCCCAGACCCCCAAGGTCACCACCCAACCCTGCAAACCTTCCCATAACGCAGGAGCAAGACCCTGCCTTCTCACTGTTTGCCTACCAGTCAACCGGCTCAGGGCTGGGCAACGCCTCCCTCCATTCTCACCCTTTCCTCCTTTCTCCACCTCCTCCATTCACCTGGCTCACAGACAGGCTGAATCCCTTTTCACTGACACTGTAGAGGCCCCATTGGTCACGTTTACCTCGCCCCAGATCAGCGTCCCCACTTGCACCTGGACACCTGCCGCAGCTTCCTCACTGTGCCCGGCCTCCCGCCTCTGCTCCTCCAGCCCTCCCACTTACCCAGCACCTAGAGAGTGTCCTGAAACACAAACCTGGTCATCTCACGCCCCTGAAAGCTAGTCATGGTTCCCTGGCGCCTCCAAGATAAAGCACCAACTCCTTGGGAGGGGCTTGCATCTCAGCCCGCTGCTCCACGCTCTGCCGTGTTGCTCCGAGAGCCCACCGAGCCTTTTCACAGCTCTGGCTTTTGCACATTTTTTCTTTGCCTGTGATGCTCTTCTACCCCCTGGTCTACCTGGGATATCTCTTAATCATCTTTCACATTTCAACCCAAAGCTTCTTCCTCTGGGAAGCCCTCCTTGATCTCCTCAGGCAGAACCTGCACTCACTTCTCTAGGCACTTACCACCCATGCTCTAATCACCCATTTGCCTGTTGTGGTAGGTGGCCGCTAGTAGGATGGCTCTCAATGACCCCTGCCTCTTGGTATGTTTCCGTAGGCAACACTCTCCTCTTGAGTGTGGACTAGGCTCCCTTCTAATGACAAGAATGTGGCAAAAGTTAAGGGATGTAACTTCTGAGATTGGTTACAAAAGGAATGTCTGTGGCTTCGGATCTGGGCTCTCCGTGTCAGAGCCCTCACTTTGGAGGAAGCACACTGCCATTTTGGAGTGGTCCCATGGAGAGGCCCATGCGACAAGGAACAGATGTCTCTGGCTAACTGTCAGTAAGGACTTGAGGTGGGTCTACTGCCACAGGAGTGGGCTGGAAGCAGATTCCCCTCAGTCAGGCCTTTGAGATGATGGCTGCCCTAGTTGTCACTTGATTGGTTTTGGAATGGAGACGCTGAGTTAGAGGAACCTGGCTAAGCTATGTCAGATTCCTGATCCATAGAAACCATGAGATAACAAATGTTTATAGTTTTAAGCCTCTAACTTTGGGGGTAAGTTGTTACACAGTAACCACCTGTGTTCTCCACTGGCCTTGGAGCTCCTTGGGGACTGACTTATTTATCTTTAGATCTGCTGGGGCAGCTCACTGGGGATAATGAGAAGATCCTACAAGCTTTGAAGAAGCAAAAACAAAACAAAACAAAACAACAGGTTCCATACAAAGGATCCAGAATCAGAATGGCATCACCTTCTCAATAGCTACTGTGGAAAGCCAGAACACAAGGGAACAAGATCTTCAAAATTCTGAGGGAAAATGATATCCAACCTACAGCAATTAAATGTGAGTGTGAAACACTTTCAGAGAAGATCTCAAACCTTTAACTCCATGAACCCCATTTCTCAGGAAACTACTTGAGGATGTGCTCTGAACAAGAGACAGTAAACCAAGAAAGAAGAAGAATAAAACAAGGAGCAAAGGGACTCTCTAGCTGATGATGAGGGGAGGTCCCAGGATAACAGCTGTGGCCAAAGCCTAGAGGGCGACTGGTCCACACTGGGGCCCATCAGAAGGTCTACTAAGGAAGATGCCACTGACAGACCACCTAATGTTTTGAACATATTGACTAGAGATTTGCACACATGGGAGAGAGTTTGGGGTTGAATTAGTAACAAGTATACAGACGACTAAGCAAATGAAAAATGTAAGGCAATTGTTAACTCTAGCAAAAACAAAATGTTGTGCAAGAAAAAGTAATCGTAGTATACTAATAAGCTGTGAATAGAGTTTACAAAGTCAAAAATATAAACAGTGAATACTGACCTAAAAATTACAGCAGAACTAAATGGAAAGGAATGGGGGATGGGAAGTGTGCTGTGAGGTGGGGACAGGCAGAACGAAAATAAGCTAAATCCTCATCTTCCACAGTGAAAAGTCAATAGATAAAGAATTAGCTGAAAAGTTGAAAGTGATTGCCTCTGAAGAGTTGGAAATAGGGTCTGAGTTGCAAGAGACAGTTGTTTTCACAAGTCTTACAGAACTATTTAACTTGTAGAACTATGTGCACATATAACTCTATTAAAAGTTAAACTTTAAATAAAAATCTACCACAATTTCTGCATATAGAAGGTGCTCAATAAATGTCGACCATTATAATTCCTTCTGTACGATGTCATCAGACAGCTTGTTATTCTTGCAGCTGTCTTGTGATATGTTAGGACACTTGATTGCAAATGAGCAAGCCTCAACTCAAACTGATGAAAGCATAAAGGGGATTGTACTGTGTCATGTCAAAAGCAAGCTTCAGTCATGGTTGGATCCAGGCGGTCACATGGTGCCAGCAGAAATCTTTCTGTCTCCATTTCTTGTCTTTTTTTCCTGTGTTGACTTCATTCTCAAGCAGGCTCCTTTCCCATCTTGGCAAGCTGGCCTCCAGCACCTCCAGGTTTCTATCCGACCAGCTTCATTATCCTAACGGAAGGAGAGAGTCTTTGCCCGGTATTTGCAACAATATGCCTGGGATAGACACTCAGTGATGTGCCTTGGGTCACATGCCCATCCCTGAGCAGACTGCTATGGCCAAAGGGACTGAGCCCTCTGATTGGCTAAGCCTGAGTCATATGCCCACCAGGGAACCATGGAGAAAGTGGGGGTGGAGTGGTTTCACAAAGGAAATCTGGGTGCTGTTATTGGAAAAAGAGAGGATAAATGCTGCAAAATCAACAGTTGTGCCCCAAAACTGAGATGGCTGCTCATCATCAGTGCATAAGCCACTGGTTAGGAGCCTTCTCCTAGAACACTACCCAGTTGGCCCATTTCTTCTGCTTCACAAGAACTGTTAGTGTTTAAAGACATGTCCCATGTTCCCACATCTTCTTATCTCCAGGGAAAACAAGCCTAGATCCCCTGGTTACCCTTGCATGACAGTTTCTGGACCCCTCAGTTTCCTGGCTCTCTTTCCCTGGATGCTGAGTAGTGTCAAAATACTGAAACATGGTACCCAGAGCTGAATGAAGTGCTAGATATGGCCTGACCTGTCCAGAGGCCCATAGGATGCTCATCTTATTTCTCCTTGGCAGTAGAGCACCATAAAGATGTACTAGCTTTTTTAGTAACTGCTATGCTATGCTGTGCGTTGGCTCATATTCAATTGTGACCAACACCTTGTATTATATGAGCTGTCATTAAGCCAGGGGTTCCTCATTTTGCATGCACACAGTTGGTTCTTTGAACCTAAATAAAGGACTTTGTCCTTGTTAAATTTCAACTTATAAAATTTGGTCCATTACTGCAGTTCATTGAGGTGTTTATGAATTTAAATCCTGTCTTCAGTACTAACCATCTCTCCAGGTTTTGCAAAAACCACCTATTTGATTGGCAGATGTTTTCTTTATTTTCATCCAAGAGGACAATAAAATAAATTAGGGTCAAGGAAAAAGCCCTTTGTCCCACTACCCAAGTCCGCATGATATGGGCAACATAGCTGATATGTTGCCCAATCAGCTATGGAGCAATCACGTTTTTGAGTCTGCTAGGGCTGCCAGACACATTACCACAGACTGGGTGGCTTAGACAACAGAAATTCATTCTCTCTCTCACAGTTCTAGAGGCTAGAAGTCTTACGTCAAGGTGTCAGCAGGGCCATGTCCCCTCCAAAGACTCTAGGGAAAAATACTTCCTTGCCTCTTCCTAACTTTTGTTGGTTGCTGGCAATCCTTGACGTTCTTTCGCTGTAGCTGCATCACTCCATGTCTGTCTTCATCTTCACATGGCATTCTTCCCTCTATGTGTGTCTTCTTTGTGTCTCTATGTCCAAATTTCCCTCTTATAAGGACATCAGTCAATGGATTTATGGCTCACCCTGATCCAGTATGAGTTCATCTAACTAGATTACATCTGCAAAGACCCGAGTTCCAAATAAGGTCATGTTCACAGGTACCAGGGGTGAGGACTCCGACGTATCTTTTTAGGAGACACAATTCAACCCACCATACAAGCAGTATCGGTTTTCATCTCCCATGTTTCCTTCATGTGCTTTCATGTCTGAAGATCTCCTCTATCAGAAGTCTTGCTGTAGGACTTCCCTGGTGGCACAGTGGTTAAGAATCCGCCTGCCAATGCAGGGGACACGGGTTCGATCCCTGGTCCAGGAAGATCCCACATGCTGCGGAGCAACTAAGCCTATGCGCCACAACTACTGAGCCCGCACGCCTAGAGCCCATGCTCTGCAACAAGAGAAGCCACTGCAATGAGAAGCCCGTGCACGGCAACAAAGAGTAGCCCCCGCTCCCCGCAACTAGAGAAAGCCCACGTGCAGCAATGAAGACCCAACACAGTCAAAAATAAATAAATTAAAAAAAAAAAAGTCTTGCTGCAATCCAGGTGGCCACGGGATTCCATGCACCCACCCCCATAAACCAGTCAACCTGATCCACTAACCCAGTCTAGAGCGGTGGCTGCCACCAGGAGCTGTGTGTGGCTGCCTTCTCCCTTTCCCCCCCCTTTTTTTTTAACATCTTTATTGGAGTATAATTGCTTAACATTGTTGTGTTAGTTTCTTCTGTATAACAAAGTGAATCAGCTATACGTATACTTATATCCCCATATCCCCTCCCTCTTGCGTCTCCCTCCCACCCTCCCTATCCCACCCCTCTAGGTGGTCACAAAGCACCGAGCTGATCTCCCAGCTAGGCATAGCCGCAGCTATGCAGCTGCTTCCCACTAGCTATCTATTTTACATTTGGTAGTATTTATAAGTGCATGCCGCTCTCTCACTTCGTCCCAGCTTACCCTTCCCCCTCCCCGTGTCCGTAAGTCCACTCTCTACGTCTGCATCTTTATTCCTGTCTGGCCCCTAGGTTCTTCAAAAAACCTTTTTTTTTTTTTTTTTTAGATTAAAAAAAAACCTTCAAAAACAACCTTTTTTTTTTTTTTTTTTTAGATTCCATATATATGTGCTAGCATACGGTATTTGTTTTTCTCTTTCTGACTTCCTTCACTCTGTATGACAGATTCTAGGTCCATCCACCTCACTACAAATAACTCAATCCCTTTCCACTTTTTAGAGATTCTGATAGACTCTCCCTGGGAGGGAGGCCAGACTCTCCTGGGCGTGGGAAGATGGTAGGTAGAGGAGGGAGGCCATAGAGTAGCCTGGTTAAGAGCTTGGACTTTGGAGTGAGACAGACCTGTGACTTTGTGCTGGCTTACTCCACGTCTCTTGCATCTCACTTTTTTTCACTTATAAAATGTGAGTAACAAAACTTTTCTTTATGACAATTAAATGACATCCCAGGGTAGCAGTGGATGTTGCTACTCTTGCTGCTGCTGCCCCTGCTGTGAGCTGCTCAGGATTTGGGTGAATCTAGATCTGCATCCAGATCTTCGATGTCCCCCTGAGGTGAGCTTCTCAACATCGCTGAGCCTGTTTCAGGGTTCACATCTGTAAAATGAGCTCTGAGTACACCCAGTACAGAGCCTGGGGCACAGTAAAGCCATCATAAATGTTTGCGTCTTTCCCTTCCCTTCTCCTGGGAGTAAAGGAGAGGAGAAGGGAAGGGAAAGAAGTAATGTTAGTCTCTTAGGAAACTCAAGTGACTCCTTCCTGATCACTCTCTTTTCTCTGTCCTTGGGGAGAGAACTTGGATGTATTTTGAGCCTGTCTTTACAGAGACTCTAGACTGTTTTTTTAAAACAAACGCTAATTATAACTAGCATATATATATTCACCCAGGCGGTAACTGAGGCAGGTGGTTCAACAACAGCCCCAGAGGCACAGAGTAACAAGGGGTGGAGCAGGGCTTCAGTCCACACCCTCCAACCCCAAACCCCATGCTTTGCCTTTACACAGAGAAGTTTAGATTTAAAAAAAAAAAAAAAAAAGGTTTAATTACATACATAAATGAGTTTTTTCTTTTAAAACATTAGAACCTTACTGATAAATCTAAAGTTTCTTTGTCCATCCCTTTCAATCTTTATTCCCGTATCCACCTCCCCAGGGTAACTACTGTTTATGGGTTTGATATGTATGCTCCAGAACTTTAAAAAACATAGACATTTCCATTCCTTTACTGATGTACAAACCTGTACAAAATACACTGTGTTTGTGCGGGTGTTTTCACATAGATGGCATCACGTACCACCCGTGGTTTGGCAACTTGCATTTTTTACTCCACAGCACGTCTTGAGAGTTGTCCCTGTTGAAGCACACGAATCTGGTTTGTTCCTTTGGTCTGCTCTACTCCACCATCAAACATGCCATGCTTGATGGACCCTGTTGATAGCCCCGTGCTCCTGCCTCATTTCCCACTGCTTCTGAGGGCTGTGGGCTCTGTGGGGCAGGTCCTGAGCCGCTTTGAGGAAGCCTCCTGGGCTCACAGACTTCCTCGGCCGGGAGAGGCCAGAATCACAGGGAGTTCACTTTGAAAGTGGGGCCACCTGCAGACCCTAACCGTCTGGGTTCAAGATCAAGGACTTCCCCCTGGCCACCTGCTGCAGGAGCAGGAAGGCCCAGCAGAGCCTCAGGAGCTCCCTGCGGCCCTCAGTTCCTCTCTGCTGGGCCAGTTCTCCTCATCTCTACTCACTGTTAACAGTGAAAGATAAAAAGAGAAGTAAAATAAACACAATAAATAGGCTGAAGGGTAGTGAATAACATGGCAGCAGCAAACAGTAAAAACAAACCAACTAATTACAGTGCAAATATAAAAACATAGCGATTAAACCCTTTTTGACTAGACTTTGATCTAAATTAGGACTCACCAAGAACAAGGCCTGAGGCTGGAGGTGGGGAACACTTCCCTAAGGGAGCACTCCCTCCTTCCCGCAGGGATTCATCCTTCCTGGATGAAACTGAAGTGAGTCTGGGTCCCCCTTGAGCCAGAGTCCCTGTTACTGCCCATCTCGGTGGGCTCCCAGACTTGAACTTCTTCCAGATAGGGGGCTACCCATTTGAATCACCCAGGAAAATTTAAAACAAACAGTTTCCCAGTGGTTGGGGATAAATCAGTTGAGGGGTGGGAGTATGAATTAACACTACACTGATTTGTAGTGTTTGGCAATTTCCATGGTGTAAATGCTCCCACCAAACTGCTAATGGTTTACTAACTGGCTTGCAAATTAACTCATTCAGAATTCAAGACAATGGCACTACATTTAGAACTCTTGGTAGCTTTTCTCACTTTCTAAGAATTTCCAATACACACCATGATCACTGAAGAATCAGCCAGTCAAAATGCAGTAAGTTATTTATAGCCAAATAATGTATAAAGCAACTTTTAAAAAACTCTTTCCAAATGTTTACAGCAAAAAATATTTAATGTGGGCTGGAAGCTTGTTTCACTGTTTGATAGGATATGTGGGAAGCTTCCACAAGGAACTATTTCCAGGGCCTACCAAGGGCACAGAAAAGGAGGGAGTCCCCACTGTGTAAGGTGGACAAGAGAAGCACCCACTGACTACAGAAGTCCTCCTCTGCTGGCCCTGTGGCTCATGGAGCACTTTCACAAGGAAGGAAGCTGAGATTCCAAGAGGTAAAGCAACAAGGTCACATGGTCAGGTCTCGACTCGGGACTCTGACACTAGAACTAGGCCTCTTGCCAAAACATGCTGGACCCCCTCCCGGTGGAGTCTGAGACCCCGCTCAGGTGTGGGACCTTTAAAGGTGGGGTGCCCTTCCCTTCGCCCCTTTCCTGACCTTCAGCCATGCCCTGCAGACCACACATTGAGCCCACCTGAGCCAGGAGTGCCCAAAGGGAGAGCCTGGGAGCCTGTAGCCTCCTGACACCCAGGAGGAAGCCTTGATTACCCATACCCCAGCCACCTCAGCAAGGCTCCCCAGGATGGGAGAGGTGCCAGCAGGCAGGAATAGGGCAAGCCAGGAAAGCTTTCAGACCTTCTGCTGAGTGTCAGGAGGCAGCTCGGTGTGGCTGAGGAACCAGAGCTTCTGGTCCCCAGGGCAGGCCCACACAGCGGGAGCTGCTCCCTGCAGCCTAGGTTACATAACCCATGAGATCAGCCAGGTAGGGTGGCAGTTCCCGTAGAGAAAGCATTCCCACAAGACAGGGGGCCATTCCCTCATCCTCTGCAGTGAGCCACCCCCCAGGGGCTCCTTATAGCTCACCCCTTTCAGTGGCAAAGCTACCACCCTCACTCTCCTGCACTGGAGAGGGCTGAGGACTGGAGTGGGTGAGGACCTCCTCAGCCAGAAGTGCAGTAAGCCTAGGCAGAAGAAAATAGTTGATTCCCTCAAGTATCAGCCACTGTGGCCAGCTCTGGGCCTGCTCGGGAGGGGGTGGGACCTGGGGAGGTATCCCCAAATAGCCCTCAGGGTGGCCTGCGCGTCCTGGCCTCCGAGGTCAGCATTCCACTGAGAATCCTGGAGAGGCTCTCTGCTCTCATACCCTCCTGGATACATCCCCTGGGGTAGGCCAGCTGGGCATAGCTTGGTGCGGCAGAGGGGAGAAAGGACAGGCTCTCTGTGTGCCAGTGAATGTCTCTGGTCCCCGTGGTAACCTCTCCTGTCTCTAAAATTATATGTGGATTAAAAGCACTCCATCTGGCGAGAGCAGATGGAATTGGGCAGAAACATAATCAGGACACTGGATTTTAGATCTGTGGCTCTCCATTTATCAAGAAGACAAAAAGGCCAGGAGAGAGGTGTATGGTGTGTGTGTGTGTGTGTGTGTGTGTGTGTGTGTGTGTGTGTTCTTTATGTGCCACGTGATGTAGCAAGTGGACACTGAATTAGTATGTAGTATAGGAAGATGACTTAGGGGGGAGGGGATTAACCAAAGGAAATGGAAAACTGAGGTCAGAATAGATGAGAGAAAAATGGGGTAAACTGGGTGGTCAGAGAAAGACCAGGATGCCCCCAAGACTCCAAGAGCACAAAAAGCTCCCACAAAAGTCTGAATAAGGAGAGGAGAGACACACTGCAGGACCGGGCATTCCTCGAGAGCCTTAGGGCATCCCTCCCACGTAAAAGCAGAAGGAAGTGCCACACGTCAGTCAAGTATAAATGTAGTTATGAGCAACAGAAAACCTGACTCGAAGGCACTTGAACAAATAATGGCTTCTTTGTCTCACAAAATAAAATATCTGAAAGTGGGCAGGGGCTGGCGCTCAAGGGTGTCAGGGCTGGCATCTCTGTGGTTCTCTTGGCCTTTTTCCGTGGAAATATAGTTACTGCGGTTTCAACTATCAGGAACCTCCTCAACCCAGGCAGAAAAGACTAGGGAACTGCACCAGGCAGCCTGTCCTGCGAGCGCTCCTCCCACTTTAGTCCCATTGGCCAGAGCTGGTCACGTGGTCTCCCTCAGCCACAAGGCAGGCTGGGAAAGCAGAGCGCAGGGTTGCCATGATCATAGCCTAGGCTTGTCAGCCGTTCTATTGCACCAAACAAAATCAGGGTTCTCTTAGTAAGGAAGAAAGGGGAAACGGACGTTGGGAAGGCAACCAAGCCCAGAGGTGAGACCCTCAGTGGTGAACATTTTTGGTAAAGACTAAGTTAATATGCCGAAGTGGAGCTGAAACAGTCTCCAGAAAACTGTAAGACCCCACTTTGGGAAGGCAATCCAAGTCACCAAAGTCTGGGCCCTTGATACAATCATCTCAGTTATCACTAATTGTCTCAATTGATCTTCAGGGCAACCCCATGAGGTAAATGTTATTATACCTCCCCTCCTGTAGGCAGGAAAGGCGAGTTCCACACTTTGCACATCACACTTTGCAGGAATACATCTAAGTCAAGATTTTACAGGCCCTAATTCAGATACTCCTCAGCTGTTTGGTCCTAAACTGACTGCTCCTTATAGGAAGCCGTCCCCTCCTCCTTCACTCAGTTACCGTCCCTGGCCCTTCCCCAGGATCAAAACACCAGTAAGGAGGCCGCTGAAGTCAAGCAGACCTGCGTTCAAATCTCCATTCTTCTTCTGGTCAGTGCGTGGCCCTGGGCAAGCTGCTCAGCTCTCTGGGCCTCGCAGACCTCAAGAGGTTGTAGGATTAAATAGGAGATGCTGGATTAGAGCACCCAGCACGGTGCCCAGAAACAGCAGGCATTCGATAATATCAGTGCCTTTCTAGAGATGCAGCAATGTGGAAATGCAGCCATGGACCAGCTATGGTTTTGCATAAACCAAGATCATGTTATTTCCCATGTACTTTGCTTACAAAATCTAACTCTTTAAAATCAGAAGTCATCCGTTTTGTTCTCCTTTGCCACTAAAAAGCTGACTTGGCTTGAAGTCTTCAGAAGCACTTCAACTACCATTTACTGAGCAACTGTCAAGTGCCAGGCACTCTGCTGCTTGGAGGCCTGGCCCTCGCCCTAGGAGGGTACAGTCTGGTTGCAGAATGGTGCATGCAGGCAAATAAGTCTAAAATGAGGCAGGGTATAGTGACAATTATGTGTTGTGCTAATTGAAAATGCTGGGACTTCAGAGGTGGCAGAGGCTGTGTGGGTGTAGCGTGGGCTTGTCCTTCCTGCCCTCCGGAGCTGCCGTGGAAGAGGTGCCACCAGGACCAGCTGAATTTATTAAAAATTAATTTCAGTGACAACAGAGCCTTAAACTGAGGGTGGAGTCCTTCTGGGTGCAGGGCCCTGTGTGACTGCACAGGTCGCATGCTTGCGCAGCTGGCCCTGGGGCCGCCACCACGTGACCCCCTTGCTGGCCCCTCAGGTCCTGCACGAAGGGCAGCTGCTGCCTCTGGGAGACTCGGGCACAGAGCAGACCTGTGGGAAAGGGGTCACAGGCCTCCCCCAAGCCAGTGACTATGTGTCACACTCCCTACTTCTGCTTGAGGAGAGTTAGTTCTGTCTGATGAGAGTCATCAGGAGTGACTGTGGGTTTCCACAAGCCAGAATGGATGCTCATTTCCCCAGCGTGAGAAAGAGCTGCCCTGCGATAGTCTGGGGGCCAGTGACAATGGCATGTCCCTCACTGTGCCTTCTGCCTCACCTCAGACCCCCAGCAGAAGGTTCAGGGGCCAGGAAAAGGGACAGGAGCCACTGATGCTAACAATCCGAAATAAAAGAATTTCCAGGGACCCTCTGGTCTCAGAGACAGAAACCAAAATAGACGTAAAATAAACTGTACCGTACACATAAATATTTGATAGGCACCAGCATGACAGTGAGATATCAAGTGACATCCTTGGGCTGGTTGGGCCCTCCAGAGGTCAGCCAGGCCATCCCCCTGCCTCCAGCAACTTCAAGGCAAATGCGGAAAGTCCTGTGACGTGGAGTGTCACTGGGCATCACCATCTGGGAGGCCATCTCACAGGCCTGTCTGGAGGTGCACAGGGCTGACATGGCTGCTTCCCACCTGCTGCTCTGCTGCCCACTTATGACTTATTTTGACCCTCCTCAGCGCCCAAGAACAGGTCCCCGTCAATGCCCCAGTTTGCCCAGGGACTTCCATTTCTCTACACTGCCTTTGGGAGCAGCTCTGACTGGGGGCAACCCAGCCCCACTCCTCCCGCTTCAGCCGCAGAGACCAGGCCAGGAAGACCGAAGGCCAGGATGGCAGTGATGCCAGAAGCAAGGAAGCCATAAGTTTGCCATGGCTCACCCTGTTGCACTTGCCAGGCCAGGCCTGAATGCACCCCTTTACAGCCCGTGGCTATGGGGCAGGTTACAAACCTCCCCTGTAGCTCAAGCTCTGGCACGAGGCCTTCCTGAATGCCCCCACTTTGAAATGAGTTTAGCGAATGGTCCTTCCAGTGAGGTCCTCAGTGATGAGTCACAGCCAGAACAAGTCTCCTGGCTGATCCACAAGCTCCAGGGAGGCTGAGACTTTGTAATAAACTTCTATGTATGCTCTTTGCACCTAGCCCAGGAGTCATTATCTGGCACTCAGAGGGTATGGGCAAAATTTCAGCTTAGCCTTCTTTTTAAAATGACTTTTTTTGGCTACTATCAAAAAAAAAAAACAAAGAAGGAAAAGAAAATAACAATATTGGCCAGGATGTAGAGAAACTGGAACCCTTGTGCCAGTACAGCGGTTCCTCAAATAATTAAAAATAGAATTACCATACGACTCAGCAATTCCACTTCTGAGTATATACCCAAAAGAACTGAAAGTAGGGTCTTGAAGAGACATTTGTACATCCATGTATAGCAGCAATATTCACAATAGCCAAAAGGTGGAAGCAACCCAAGTGTCCACTGACAGAAAAATGTATTAAAAAATGTGGTGTATACATACAACAGATTATTAATCAGCCTTAAAAAGGAAGGAAATTCTGACACCTGCTATTACATGGATGAACCTTAACGACATCATGCTAAGTGAAATAAGCCAGTCACAAAAAGACAAAGATGTGAGGTACCTGGAGTGGTCAGATACATGGAGACAGAGAGTAGAATGGTGTTACAGGGGTGGGTATGGAGAGTTGTTGTTCAATGGGTAGGGTTTCAGTTTTGCCAGGTGAAAAGAGTTCTGGAGTTTGGTTACACAACAGTGTGGATGTACTTAACACTACTGAACTGTACACTTAAAAATGGTTAAGATGGTCATATGACCCAGCAATCCCACTGCTGGGCATATACCCAGAGAAAACCATAATTCAAAAAGACACATGCACCCCAATGTTCATTGCAGCACTATTTACAATATCCAGGTCATGGAAGCAACCTAAATGCCCATCGACAGATGAATGGAAAAAGATGATGTGGTACATATATACAATGGAATATTACTCAGCCATAAAAAGGAATGAAATTGGGTCATTTGTAAAGACGTGGATGGACCTAGAGACTGTCATACAGAGTGAAGTAAGTCAGAACGAGAAAAACAAATATCGTATATTAACGCATATATGTGGAATCTAGAAAAACGGTACAGATGAACTGGTTTGCAAGGCAGAAATAGAGACACAGATGTGGAGAACAAACGTATGGACACCAAGGGGGGAAAGCGGGGGCGGGGGTGGTGTGATGAATTGGGAGTTTGGGATTGACATGTATACACTGATATGTATAAAATAGATAGGTAATAAGAACCTGCTGCATAAAATAAATAAATAAAATTTTAAAAAATGGTTAAGATGGTAAATTTTATGTGTATTTTATCACTATTAAAAATTAAAATCCTATTGACATTTTGTGTTTTTCTGCATATAAAAGAAATATTTATTAAAAATCTTGTACTTATAGAAAAGTTTAAAGAGGAAAAGACATATCTCAGGTATTACATATAGAAACTCATAAAGAAATAAAAATTACCCGTAATCCCACTACCCAGAGACAACTGCTGCTAACACGATACATGTCCTTCCGTAATTTGGACATGTACCTGTGTGTACACCTATCTATCCAGCTGTAATTTATAGCATTCAATGGATACAATTATATATACTACTTTTTCACTTAATGTATTGTAAGTATTTCCAAAATCTCCTATAACATGATTTTTAATAGCTTCCTGGTATGTGATCATATGGACATAAAATTTATTCAACTAGCCTTCTATTTCTGAACATTTAGGTTGTTTATAAAGTTTTTCAGTATTTTTAGACTGTGATAACACCCTTCTGTATATACTGTTATCCATATTTCTGACCATTTCCTTAGAATAATTTCCCAGAAGTGAAGTTACTGAGTCAAACTCTGAGTATCTTGAGGCCGACAGCACACACTGACCAGGGCCTCCTGACGCCCGTTTTTGTTCACAGGGCACAGCTGGCCCGTGCTCCGTGCTCTGTCCCTGCCAGTGCTCAGAAGGCCCCAGACTTTCTCTCCTTTGACTTCTGCTAGATTTGACTCCTGCAGATGCTGGAGAACTAAATGCTCTGGAACTTAAGCAAAGTAAAAAAGGGTCCCTGTGTCTCTATGAGGTAACTTTGTAGGTTCAAATGACATCTTACAAAAAGTCTAGAGTCTCTGTTGCTGGAAGGGACTTAGAGATGGCCCCATCCAACTCTGTCCAAAAGAAAATGAGGCACACAAAGAGGAATAATAGTCTTTTTTCTTGATGGATGGACTGAGCCAAAACTGAGCTTGCTCCATCCCCCCAGGAGGGTTGGGGTAACAGCAGAGAGTAAATTCTCCAGCTCACTGGACCAAGCGCCAGCCTCCAGAACAGCTGCGGGGTCATTTAGGGCCATCTTTTGACAGCCTCAGTGCAAATGCCTCATGACCACATCCTGGCTTTCAGGAGGAGCCAGGAAGACTCTCCAGGACAGCGGCTCAGACCCTTCTCCTATTGTAAACTCAGAAAAACCTGGTCTTAGGTTTACAACACAGGCAGGCGCTCCACAGGCAGGCACGTGGCTGGGTGGTTTGCTCTTGGCCAGAGAGAGGCAGAGAAGACCCAGGCTTGCCCTGTGCAAGAAATGGAGTGGCGAAGGGGGAGGGAAGGGGCCCTACCTTCACTGAGCACCTACTGTGTGCCAGGCCCTGTGCTGGGCACCCACCTTCTTTCCCTCAGTCATCAGTTCCACCCTGGGATGCAGGCATTAGCCCCCTTTGGCAGATGAGGCTCGGAAAAGGTAAAGGACTTGGCCAAAGGTCAAACTGATAGCAAATGCAGTCAGGATTTGAGCGCAGGTTGACCACCAACGGCTGCAGTGTCTTCACCACACCACTCACTAGTCACGAGGACCCTGAACAAACGTCAACATACGTAATAAAAAAGAGATACACGACCTTGCACATGTCTGGAAACTGGTTTCATATCACAGTAAGAGACAAGTGACAGGGAGGTTTGGTCAAGTGTGTCAAGAGGTAGCACTGGTCCCTCCAGCTCCAAGGCTCTGAATCGCAGAATTCCCATAGGAGTAGGAGAACCAACCAGAGGGCCAGTATCCAAGGACCCTGATGATGACCACAAGAAAGAGGCAGCAGCTGTGGGGGAGGAAAGGGCATTGTGCTGGGGGCCAGGGACCTGGGTGCCATTCCCAGCTGAGCCAGGCCAGCTGTGTGAGCCTGGGTGAGACACTTCACCTCTCTGAACTTAGCTCTTCCCATATAAAATGCGAAAAATTCCCTCATCCTCCTCCAGCCATCACCCCATTTCACTCCTCCCCTCTATAGCAAAACTCCTCCAAAGTGTTGTGGATACTTGCCTCCAAGTCTTTTTTTCTGATTCTTTTAAAAAACTTGCACTTATGGTGAATTACTTCTCAAATAAAAATAACGTATATGTTATAAAGGATATTAAAACAAACTATGCACCTGCCAGTCAGTCAGTTTACGAAATAGGGACTACTAAGGCATCTGAAGTCCCCAGTCACGTCCCTCTCCCCTCCACCCAGGAGTATCCACTGTTCCAAATATGGCATCTATCATTCCCTTCCTTCTCACTAAACTTGGTTTTTTTAATTGAAGTAAAATTTACCTGAACACTGTGTTAGCTCCAGGTACACAACAGAGTGATTTGATATTTCTATATATTACAAAACAATCACCACAAGAAGTCTAGTTACCATCTGTCACCATACAAAGTTATTACAATATTATTGACTATATTCCCCACGCTGCACATTTCACCCCTGTGACTCATTTATTTTGTAACTGGAACTTTGTACCTCTCAATCTCCCTCAACTATTTCACTCCTCCCCCACTCCCCTCCCCTCTGGCAACCACCTGTTTGTTCTCTGTATCAATGAGTCTGTTTCTGTTTTGTAATATTTGTTCACTTGTTTTGGCTTTTAGATTCCACATATGAGTGAAATCATATGATATTTGTTTTTCTCTAACTTATTTCACGCAGTGTAATACTTTCAAGGTCCACGACAGGGGCTTAATTTCTAAAATATACAAACAGCTCATACAACTCAACAACAAAAAAACAAACAACCCAGTGGAAAAAATGGGCAGGAGACCTAAATAGACATTTCTCCAAAGAAGACATACAGATAGCCAATAGGCACATGAAAAGATGTTCAACACTGCTAATTATTAGAGAAATGCAAATCAAAACTACAATGAGATATCACCTCACACTGGTCAGAACGGCCATCATTAAAAAGTCTACAAATAACAAATGTTGGAGAGGGTGTGGAGAAAAGGGAACCCTCTTGTACTCTTGGTGGGAATGTAAGTTGGTGCAGCCACTATGGAAAACAGTATGGAGGTTCCTCAAAAAACCAAAAATAGAATTACCATATGATCCAGCAATCCCACTCCTGGGCATATATCCAGAGAAAGCTATAATGCAAGAAGATACATGCACCCTTATGTTCATAGCAGCACTATTCGCAGTAGCCAAGACATGGAAACAACCTAAATGTCCATCGACCAATGAATGGATAAAGATTTGGTATATATATACAATGGAATACTACTCAGCCATAAAAAAGAATGAAATAATGCCATTTGCAGCAACATGGGTGGAACTAGAGGTTATCATACTAAGTGAAGTAAATCAGAAAGAGAAGGACAAATACCATATGATATCATTTATATGTGGAATCTAAAATATGACACAAATGAACCTATCTGTGAAAGAGAAACAGACTCATAGACACAGAGAACAGACTTGTGGTTGCCAAGGGGGAGGCGGGGAGGGGGAGTGGACTGGGAGTTTGGGGTTAGCAGATGCAAACTATTACATATAGAATGGATAAACAACAAGGTCCTACTGTATAGCACAAAGAACTATATTCAATATCCTGAGATAAACCATAATGGAAAAGAATATAAAAAAGGATGTATATATATATGTATAACTGAATCACTTTGCTATACAGCTGAAATGAACACAACATTGTAAATCAACTACACTTCAATAAAAAAATGAATTAAAAAAATTAAAAATTAAATACAATAAGTCCCCTACATATGCACGAGTTCCATTCTGAGAGCACGTTTGTAAGTCCAATTTATTCGTAAGCTCAACAAAGTTAGCCTAGGTAGCCAACTAACACAATCGGCTATATAGTACTGTACTGTAATAGGTTTATAATACTTTTCACACAAATAATACATAAAAAACAAACACAAAAAATAAAGAAAACACTTTTAATCTTACAGTACAGTACCTTGAAAAGTACAGTAGTACAGTACAACAGCTGGCATCCAGGGGCTGGCATCGAGTGAACAGGCAAGAAGAGTTACTGACTGGAGGAGGGAGAGGAGGTGGGAGATGGTAGAGCTGAAGGATCGTCAGCAATAGGAGACGGAGGGCAAGCTGCAATTTCACTCATGCCTGACGGCAGAGGTTGATGGCAGAGGTTCTGGCTCCTTGCTGGATTCAATTCTATCTACCCTCTTGAAAAAACGATCCAGTGATGTCTGGGTAGTACTGTAGCAGCTACATCACCGCTGCTTTTACGCTTGCTTCCAGACATCCTGGGCTTGAAATTAAAATACTGTACTACTGTACTCTACACAGTACACAAAAGCACAACCACTTATAGAGGATGCATGCATGTGACAATGTACGCCAGACACGTGAACTAACTTACATGATTGGACATGCAAATGCAGGTTCACATCTTTGAAAATTTGCAACTTGAAGGTTTGTATGTAGGGGACTTACTGTAAATAAAGTAAAAATAAACACTAGTATTATATGGTAAAAAAAAAAAATACTTTCAAGGTCCATCCATGTTGACAAATGACAGGATTTCATTCTTTTTTATGGCTGAGTAGTATTCTAGTGTATATATACTATATCTTCTTTAACCATTCATCTACTAAAGGACACTTAGGCTGCTTCCATATCTTGGCTACTGCAAATAGTGCTGCAACGAACATAGGGGTGCATATATCTTTTCGAATTAGTGTTTTTGTTTTCTTTGGAAAAATATCCAGAAGTGAAATTGCTGAATCGTATGGTACTTTTAATTTTTGAGGAACCTCCATACTGTTTTCCATAGAGACTGCATAAATTTACATTCCCACCAACAGTGTACAAGGGTTCCCTTTTCACCATATCCTTGTCAACACTTTTTTTTGTTGATAATAGCCATTCTGACAGGTGTGAGGTGATATCTCATTGTGGCTTTGATTTGCATTTCCCTCGTGATTAGTGATGCTGAGCATCTTTTCATGTGTCTGTTGGCCATCTGTGTGTCTTCTTGGGAAAATGTCTATTCAGGTCTTCCAGGTTAGAGGTTTTCAGTTATTATCTATTTAAATAAGTTCTCTGCCCCCTTCTTTCTCTCTTCTCCTTCGGGGACCCCTATAATGTGAATGTTAGTATCCTTGATGTTGTCCCAAAGGTCTCTTAAACTATCCTCATTTTTTTAAATTCTTTTTTTCTTTTTTCTGTTGAGCTTGGGTAGTTTCCACTACTCTGTCTTCCAGTTCACTGATACGTTCCTCTGTATCATCTAATCTACTGTTAATTCCTTCTAGTGTATTTTTTATTTCATTTATTGTATTCTTCAACTCTGTTGGGCTCTTCTTTATATTTTCTAACTCTTCATTAAACTTCTCACTGTGTATATCCATTCTTCTCCCGAGTTCATTCAGTATCTATGTGATCATTACTTTGAACTCTTTATAGGGTAGATTATCTCCACTTCGCTTAGCTCTTCTTCTGGGGTTTTATCTTGTTCCTTTATTTGGAACATATTCCTCTGTTGCCTCATTTTGCCCAATTCTCTGTTTTTATTTCTATGTATTAGGGAAGTTGATTACGTTTCTCGATCTTGGAGAAGTGGCCTTATGTAGGAGACAGGCTATGGGGCCCAGCAGCACACTCCCGTCTGGTCACCAGAGTTATATGCTCTAGAGTGTCCCCTCTGTGAGCTGTATGGGCCATTCTGTTGTGGCAGGGCTGACCACCGTGGGTGCACTGGTAGGCAGGGCTGTCCCCTGGCCCACTTGGTTGCCAGGTCCTGCCCCCTGCAGAGGCTGCCAGCCCACTGGTGGGCAGCCAGGGCTGGTCCCAGCATGGCTGGCCGTGCGGCCTGGGGTGTCCCAGGGCTGTCCAATGGGGTGTCCCATCGGTTGGCAGGGCCAGGTCTTTAGGGGGCTGGCTGCAGGGATTGGGGGCCCTGAGGCTGGTGCTGGCCCACTGGTGGGTGGGTAAGCCCCCAGTGCTAACAGGCTAGGGGGAGGACTCCAAAATGGTGCTTGCCAGCAACAGTGTCCTTGAGGTACAGCACTGCTCCCAAAAATAGCTGCTGCCAGCATCTATGTCCCCATAGGGAGTCCCAGTTGCCTCCTGCCTATCCAGGAGGCTCTCCAAGATCAGCAAGTGGGTCTGACCCAGGTTCCTAACAAATTACTGCCTCCGAACAAGGTCTTGGAGTGTGTGAAATTTCACATGAGCCCTTTAAGAGTAGAGTCTGTGTTTCCTCCAGCCCTGCCGAATGCAAGCCCTGCTGGCCTTCAAAACCAGACATTCTGCGGGCTCATCTTCCCAGTGCAGGACCCCTAGGCTGAGGAGCCTGATATGGGGCTCAGACCCCTCACTCCCTGGGGAGACCCTCTGCAATTATAATTATCTACCATTTGTGCGTTGCACACCCAGGTGTGTAGGTCTTGACTATATCTCGTCTCCACCTCTCCTACCCATCTCGTAGGTTCCTTCTTTACAGCTTTAGTTGTGGAAAATCTTTTCTGCTAGTCCTCAGGTCGTTCTTAGCGATAGTTGCTCTATAAGTAGCTGTAATTGGGTGTGCCTGTGGGAGGAGGTGAGCTCAGTGTCTTCCTACTCTGCCATCTTGGCCACTCCCCTCTCATCAAACTTTTAAGTATTTATGTATCCCTAAACTTTATATAAATGGCATTTCATTAAACGTACTTCTGCCACTTTTTAAATTTGTTATGGATTGAATTGTGTCCCCCCCGAGAAAAGATTGTGTCATGAGCCTTAACCTTCAGTATTACAGAATGTGACCTTTTTGGAGATAGGGTCTTCGTAGAGGTAATCAACTTAACATGAAGTCAATCGAGTGGGATTCAGCCATAAAAAAGAATGAAATAATGTCATTTGCAGCAACATGGATGAACCTAGAGATTACCATACTAACTGAAGTAACTCAGACAGAGAAAGACAAATGCCATATGATATCACTCATATGTGGAATCTAATTTTTTAAAAAATGATACAAATGAACTTATTTACAAAACAGAAACAGACTTACAAATATCGAAAACAAACTTATGGTTACCAAAGGGGAAATTGAGGGGGGGTGGATAAATCAGGAGCTTGGGATGAACATACACACACTGTATATGTATAAGTATATCATATACATATACTATGTATAAGGTAACCAACAAGGACCTACTGTATAGCACAGGGAACTCTACTCAATATTCTATGACACCTACATGAGAAAAGAATCTAAAAAAGCATGAATATATGTATGTATGTGTGTGTATATATATATATATATATAACTGAATCACTTTGCTGTACGCCTGAAACTAACACAAAATTGTAAATCAACTATACTCCAATAAAATTAAAATTTAAAAAAAATTTTTTTAATCCCTTCCTTTTCAATGCAATGTCTACTCTAACCAACACCTCTTATCAACACCCTCTGAACCAAAAGCAACAGTATCTTAGCTGGGGAAGAGGCAAAATATAGTGGTTTTGAGAGCAGAGCCTCGTCCTTGGAGTCAGACAGACATGAATTCAAATTTCAGTTCTGCCACTTATGTGACCTTCATTTAACCTCTCTATCCCTGAGTTTCCTCCGTTGTCAAATAGTATAATACCTACCTCACAGAGAGGCTGTCAAGATTAAAAATAATGTAGCAAGGCATTTAGCTTACTGCTTCCACTAGATGGTCTCTGCCTTAATTCATCCAACAATTAACTGCCAGGACAATCTGCCTCAAATACGCACTCATCGCATCAGTCTATAGCATCAGGGATCTCTTAATGACTACCAAATCAAAGGTAAACTCCTTAACTTGATATTCAGCTCTTACTGTCCACCGTTTGCTTACCTCCAAGACCCCCTCCACTCCTTACTATTCAACATCACCTCTGGATATTACCTTCTCCAGGCAAATCACCTCTACGCCACCATTAAATGTACTAATTCTGAAATGTGGACACAAGCATCGGAGATCTAGGGAACTTCTAAACAATCACCTGGTCCAAACTCTTCATTTCACAAATCAGAAAATAAAAATCCAGAGAGGCTAAGTGACTTGACAACAAAATTATTATCAATCAGTACAAAAACCTGGTTTTTGGATTTCTACTCTAAATGTTCTTTTCAGCATCTTTTCCCACTTTCTCTCCAGCAACTTCAGGAACCATGCAAAACTCACTTAAAAAAAAAAAAAGGCCCTCCATTTACAATTTACTCCATAACCTCTCAGAATGTAGGCATAAAGTTTATGTTTTGGTTTATTCAACATGATGCCAAAACATATGACTGACTCAGTCAACAAATAAGGGAAGAAAATCAATGAAGCCAATTATTTGCCTTGTATAGACCAAATCAACTAAATATTTTAACACAGACTAGTTACTATTTTTGGAATCTGCCTTGTTAGAACTTAGATTACTAATTACCTTATTTTAGGTGGTTATCTTTTCTTTCCAACTAGATTACAAGTCTCTTGAAAATAGGAATTTTGTTTTATTCACCTTTGAATTCCCCACTGCCCTGTCAAGGTATCTTGCTCCTTTTTTCATGAATTGTGTAAATAACTGTTAATTTACTGTATTAAAGATGCATTATTTTCCATACTGTTGAGTTTTATTACCTTTGCAATCTTTCTTATCTAGCCCACTTTGTTATAGTCTTATTTGCCCACTTTGTTTTATACTGATGTATTTTCCCATTCAATGGCATAAAAATGAAAAAGATGATTCTCAGTGACTATGTGTTTTTATTTTATTCACATATGCTTATGTATCATACAAATATTTTACATATGTGTACTTTATATCTCCAATCACACAATATATATCTTTTTTTTAAAACGCCATTAGAGTGGGAGTGTGGGCCCTAATCCAATATGACTGGCATACGTATAAAAAGGGGAAAATTCAGATGCAGAGCCACACACACAGGGAGAACACCACGTGAAGACTGGAGTTATGTTGCCACCAGTCAAAGAACAACCAGATGCTCAGAGAAAGCCCTGGAACAGATCCTTCCCAGCAGCTTCGGAGGGAGCATGACCCTTCCAACAGCTTGATCTTGGACTTCTGGCCTCCAGAACTGTGAAAGAATGTACTTGTTGTTTAAGCCACCCAGTCTGTGGTACTTTGTTATGGCAGTCCCAGGAAATGAATACATCATTCAATAATATATTCTTGAAATTCACTTGTTAATGAATGAAGCTGAGGTTTATTCATTTTCTCTGCCATGCTCCATTATGTGACATAACACCATTTATCCATTTTACTCTGCAAAGCTATATGGCTCACTTACAGGTTTTTTGACATGGCAAATGGTGCTGCCCTGAACCTCCTGCATGGTGGACCCTATAGGGAACTGCCGTTTGGGTCTAGAAGGCAGATGCAAGTCTTGACTGGATAGCAACAATCAGAGCAATAACATACTCGGCAAGATAACCCTGATTGCTATCCCCTGTGCCAATATGGTGGGTGTAAAATGGTATTTCCTAGTGTCTTCAATTTGCCTTTTCCTGATTCCTAATAAAGTTAGGCATTTTTCTATGTTTACTGACAATGTAGGTTTTCTCTTTTGCAAAACACCTGGTTGTACTTTCCTTGTCTTTTTTCTTATATATTTCCAGGAGTTCTTTATGTACTCTGGACTCTAATCCTACGTTGGCTGTGTGCTGCAAGTATCTTCTTCTGTTTTGCAACTTTTCACCTTATTTATAGCATCCTTTGAGGAACATAAATTTTCTTGTCTTTTTTTCTTTTAAATGGACTTATTTTTGGGGGGCAGTTTTAGGTTCATGGCAAAATTATGAAGCAGAAAGTACAGAGAGTTCTCATATACTGCCGGCCCCCCACACAGGCACAGCTCCCCCACTGTCAACGTCCTCCACCAAAATGTTATATTTGTTACCATTGATTTACCTACACTGACACATCATTATCAGCTTTCATTCTAATGTAGTGGAATTTATTCATCTTTTTCTTAACAGTTAGTGCTCTCAAGAAATTCTTTGCACCCCAAGGTCACAGAGATATACTCCTATATACCCTTCTTAAGGGTTTATATTCTGCCTGTTAATGGACCTGGAATCGATTTTTGAGACTGCTGTGTAGCAGGAATCTAAAATGGGCAAGAGAACCTGCCCTGCTATTCTCACAGGGTTATTGTGAAGATCAGAAGAGAAAATGTGTGTGAAAGGGCACCGAGAAATGTCACTGTAAAAATCCGGGGGCCTATGATGTTAATTTGATGCGGGATGAGAAAGCCATTTAAGAGATGGTTGTTTCAGCTCTTGGTTAGCTAATAAATTGGTTGCCTGTTAGGCTGCCAATAGGCCAGGCAGAAACAAAACTACCTCCCCCCTTCTGAGGCTGGAGGACATGTGTGGCCTTCGCACGAAAGCAGGTTCCAGTAAAACCGCTAGGGTTTTTCTCCCCGCCACCCACACTGCACACTCCATCAGCCATCTGACATTAGCAAATGTGGCTGCCAAGAGAGCCCTGAGTCATAGAGAAAAGATTAAATTATGCTCAGGAAATCTGCTCACCAAAGCGCGTGAGTAACGAGATTCAGAAAGATGTCTGTTGAAAGCAGCAAAAAGCAAGTTTGGGTACTTCTCGGGGAACCTGCTGCACCCCCTCAAAGACGGATGACTCCACCCCAGCTCCTGCTCCACCTGGAGAGGCAACAAAAGCCAAGGACGTGCCTGTGACACGTGAGACTGGGGACCCCACCAACCTTAACGTACGGAAGAGATAACAGCTCAAGGGGGAGGTGGGGCCGACTTCAGGGAACTGGGAGATTCAGATCCAAGGAGGCAGGTCTGCAGGGCTGGTTAGAGGTAGAGGGCTGAGAGCCCAGGGAGGAGGGGAGCAGGTCCATTGGGAGGTCACACTGCTGGAGGAGGCTGACAAAATCAAAAGCACCCTTTGACCTCAGAAGGTGGCATTGTTCGTGCTTCTTGAAGCACACCATGGCTGAGAGCCAGGGCTTAGGCAAGCCCTTGCCAGGTGCCTGCTACCAGGCCTGTGACACTGACCTTGTAATAGTGAAGAATAAATCTAACTCCATACTGGATGTTTTACTTTAACCTTTGTATGCTATTGCTTTTGCTACAAGTTAATAACTAAAAGAATGTTGCCTACAGCCTGAAAGATACAGAATAGCCCATTCTCAAGGCTCTGATCTTTAAAGGTATAACACTTTTCCATTCATATAGAGATAAAAAGTTGCAGAACAGAGAATATCTTTTGCCTTGTTGGAGGTTTACACGAACACTGTGGCCAGACCTACCTGGACAGCTGCGAGAACAAAGGATTCCTTCACCAAGAAGTTTGCAGCAACCAATCACACCCCCTCCCTTTTTAGTATAAAAGAGGCCTGAATTCTAACTCAGGGAAGATGGTTCTTTGAGACATTAGTCCACCATCTTCTCGGTCTGCTGACTTTCTGAATGAGGTTGCTATTCCTTGCCCCAGGAACTCGTCTCTCTATTTATTGGCCTGTCGTGCAGCAGACAGTATGAGCTTGCACTCAGTAACAGCCTCACTGGGAGGGGACTGGAGGGAAGGAGGGATATAAAAGGGCCTCAAGGAATTGTTTGGGGATGACAGGTATGTTCAGTATCTTGACTGTGGTGGCATTTCACAGATGTACACGTGTCAAAATTCATCAAATTGTACACTTTAAATATGTCCAGTTTAATCATTGGTATCTCCATAAAACTGTTAAAAATTACCACAGTGTGGTGGTAATTTTTATTACATTTGCATGTAGATAGACAGAAGAAAGACTGGAAGGGTGTCCCCCCAAATGTTAACGGTGGTTAGTTTGGGGTTGTGGGATTAGAGAGAATTTTAATTTTCCTCTTTGTGTTTTTCTACACATTAAAAAATTTCCAAAATAGATATGTTTTACTTTTGTAGTGAGGAGAAAAAAAGTGTTTACTTCAGAATAAGAGCAATCTCTAAGTCACAGGGATCTTGTGAAGATGGGCAGCAGCGGAGCCAAGGCGGCGGATACTCCATGTGTTGGAGCTGCAGTATCGGAGGCAACCAGCTTCGGACAAAACAAGCCAGCCCTGGGTCACATCTCAGCTCTGCCACTTGCTTGCTGAGTGGCCTTGAGCTAGGTACTTGAACGTTTCGTGCCTCAGTTTCCCCAATTATAACATGGGGGATGACTGTAGAAGCCTCTGAAGGTGGCTGAGAGGTTCAGTGAGGTCATAGCAGTGTTCCCACAGCATGGTAGGGACTGGGTGACTAGTGGCTGCTATTCCCTTCCTGTCTTAACTTCAAGGTATTAAAAAGAATAGAACTGACTTAAGATTTAAAAAAAAAAAAAAAAGATAAAACTAAAGAGAGTTGAATGATCTCTGAAACAGAAAGTCAGTTCTGGAATTGAAAGTTTTTGAGGTTTCTCTTACCCGGTACCAGAAATCTTTCTCTCTCAACCAGTGGTAACCACCATTTGTGCCCCCCTCCCATCCCCGCCAACAAGTGTGTCCCCTCCCACTCCCCCTGCATATCCCCCCTCCCGGCCTCCCTCTCCTTCTCTGATGCTCTGCTGTGAATTACCTGAGCTTGCTTCTCCTGAAGCTGCTTTTGGGGGGCAGAGACCATACTTTACCCTTCCCTTCTTTTATTTGTCCCTTTTCTGCAGACCCAGGAGTAACCTGTGCCCTCCCCATCCCCCATGCCCAGCCCAATCTTTGGCTTGGCCTTGCCTTCAGGGGTCTGGATGCATCCTTTACTGACTTAGTCTGGTGTCTTGGGCAGCTTACCATGCTTCCCTGAGCCTCAGCTTCCTCATCTGTTTACTGGCACCGATAACTCCTGCCTTACCTGGCTCATGAGGGAATGTGTTTTGTGACTTGTGCATTGAGCCTCACACGACACAGGTGAGACCAAATTTTCTTCAGTTGGCACCAGTTCCGGGGAAGAGGAAACCCTCTCTGACACTCTACCCTTCACCCAAGGGTGGGCTCCAGCCCCTGAGGACGTCACGTACTTCACTGTGACCACCCTTCTATGGTCAGTCATCTTCAAGTTGCTGACAAAAAGTGTTGTCTTCCATTTCAGCAAAGAACTAATGTTTTTGGATTGGGTTGTTTGTTTTTTTGATATTGAGCTGCATGAGCTGCTTGTAAATTTTGGAGATTAATCCTTTGTCAGTTGCTTCATTGGCAAATATTTTCTCCCATTCGGAGGGTTGTCTTTTCGTCTTGTTTATGGTTTCCTTTGCTGTGCAAAAGCTTTTGAGTTTCATTAGGTCCCATTTGTTTATTTTTGTTTTTATTTCCATTTCTCTAGGAGGTGGGTCAAAAAGGATCTTGCTGTGATTTATGTCATAGAGTGTTCTGCCTATGTTTTCCTCTAAGAGTTTTATAGTGTCTGGCCTTACATTTAGACATTTCTCCAAAGAAGATATACAGATTGCCAACAAACACAGGAAAGAATGTTCAACATCATTAATCATTAGAGAAATGCAAATCAAAACTACAATGAGGCATCACCTCACACCAGTCAGAATGGCCATCATCAAAAAATCTAGAAACAATAAATGCTGGAGAGGGTGTGGAGAAAAGGGAACCCTCTTGCACTGTTGGTGGGAATGTAAATTGATACAGCCACTATGGAGAACAGTATGGACGCTCCTTAAAAAACTAAAAATAGAACTACCATACGACCCAGCAATCCCACTACTGGGCATATACCCTGAGAAAACCATAATTCAAAAAGAGTCATGTACCACAATGTTCACTGCAGCTCTATTTACAATAGCCAGGACATGGAAGCAACCTAAGTGTCCATGGACAGATGAATGGATAAAGAAGATGTGACACATATATACAATGGAATATTACTCAGCCGTAAAAAGAAACGAAATTGAGTTATCTGAGGTGGATAGACCTAGAGTCTGTCATACAGAGTGAAGTAAGTCAGAAGGAGAAAAACAAATACCATATGCTAACACATATATATGGAATCTAAAAAAAAAAAATGGTCACGAAGAACCTAGGGGCAGGACGGGAATAAAGACGCAGACTTTATACTAGTATTCTCCATACTAGAGAATGGACTTGAGGACACGGGGAGGGGGAAGGGTAAGCTGGGATGAAGTGAGAGAGTGGCATGGACATATATACACTACCAAACGTAAAACAGATAGCTAGTGGGAAGCAGCCACATAGCACAAGGAGATCAGCTCGGTGCTTTGTGTCCACCTAGAGGGGTGGGATAGGGAGGGTGGGAGGCAGGGAGACGCAAGAGGGAGGGGATATGGGGATATATGTATATGCATAGCTGATTCACTTTGTTATAAAGCAGAAACACACCATTGTAAAGCAATTATACTCCAATAAAGATGTTGAAAAAAAAAAGAACTAATGTTGCCCACCATCAGACACTGTAGCCTCCCCAACAGTGTGCCCTGAGGAAAATTCAGGATGGAGAAAAAAGGATACTCTGGCCCTGGACAGATAAGATACATGTCAAAGGAATAATTTCAATGAGCCCAGACTCTTGCATCTTCCCACACATAGAAAGGCACTAAAATCATTAATTTGAGGTGTCTGTTTTTTATGATTAGCAGTAATCTTTTGATGTTTGACTACATTTTTTTTTTTCTCAACAGAAACTCCTATATATCCTGGCACCTCCCTTACCTCTTTGGAGCAGTTCCTCAGAGTCATCTGAGAGGCTGTCTCTCGGGCTATAGTCTTTAGTAAGGTCCCTGAATAAAACACAACTCGTGACTTTTAGGTTGTGTGTTCTTCTTCAGTTGACAAGTCTTACTGAAATCTTCTGCTGGCTGGTCATTTAAGCTTCAAGCAAGCTCCCTTCTCTTCCCCCTCAGGGTGCTCCAAGTCCCTTGAGGCCAAGGCCACCTCATTCATCTTTCTCTCCCTCCCTTTGCTTTTCACCCAGCAAATCCACCCCTTGCAGAGAGCTAGCTCACCCGGTGCCTCCTTACCTGTTTGTTAGTTCTATTTGAACCACTCTGGCAAGTCTCAGCCAGAGACTTTTAAACCATTAAACTTTATGGTGACAATAGAACAAAGGCAGAGAGACAGAGACAGTCATTCCAAAGGTGAAAGCACACCCTAAGGGTTTTACAAAAGGCACCAGAACAAAAGGTCTGCAATGGTGTTCAAATAGGAAGGGCCCTGACCCCATGTCATTCATGGTGTGTGTGTGTGTGTGTGTGTCGGAGGAGAGGGGCAGCTGTGGCAGGGACAGTGTCTGTGGGTCTGGGTAGGTGGGGGGATCCGTTTGCAAAGTTTACAGCTTTCCTTTGACTTGAATCCTCACCTATCACCAGACTGTGTGTTACAGGCCTGCTGGAGGCCAATTCTAGGCCAGACCAGTGCTTAAAAGAACCTCAGGGGGTGAGTTACTTAGTTCCTCCTCCATGTCCTAGATCCCTGTGCGGCCCAGCCTGGCAGGCCTCTGCCTGCCTTTTGTATCTGCCTGCTTCTCCTTCCCACCATCCCCTCCCCGCAGTCCCCAGTCAGTCTCGCTATCTGCCCTGCCACAGGCGTGATGTCAGCCAGTCTGATGCAACCGTTTCTGGTCCGAGGACCAGTCTCTGCCTGGCACAGTTCCCCAGTGGAGAGGAGAGGTGAGCTCTGAATCGGCTCCACTGCCCCCCCTTTCAGTGGTCCTGCAGGGACCCCCTCTCTCCAGGCCCTACCACTCTCCTGAAGATCGGTCGCGGCCATTGTTTAGCTCCTCCACTGCCTCACTGAGTGACCTTGGGCAACTCGCCTCACCTCTCTGCGCCTGTTTCTGCCTCTGGAAAACAAGACAATAACACTTACTCACGGGATTGTTATGAGCATTAAATGGGAAAACAGTGTTTCCCAAACTTCAGTCATTCAATTTCCCAACACAAATTTTACCATATCTGCACATCACCTGCTCTATTCTTTACTTGGTGTTTGTCACTGAATCAACTTTAAATCATCTCACTTTGTAAAAAATACACTTTGCTAAAGAACGCTGAGCCCATGCAATTGTTCCTTTCAATTGATCCGTTTTTAAAACTCCTGTCCCCAAATCCTTCAATTCTTCGTCAGGACAGGCCTCTTTTGAGACACCTATATTCTTTTCTAATACTCATTGCCATAAATGCTTAACTACTGATATACCAAGTCCCCCGGGGAAGGGACATGCGGGCTGCTGCAACATGCTTTGGGAGACCCCAAGGTAACAGATAGGCAGCCCCGAGCCCGTGCCCAAGGCAGGGTGCAGTGGCTGTGGGTCATGGGAAACCTCTGCCTGGGGGAGTTGCCGGCCACCTGGACCAGTGCCCTCCACCCCCAAGCAGGGCGACGGGGGCACAGGGGACAAGGGAGCACTAGGGCCTGGCTGCTCATCCTGGGAGTCCCACTTCAGGCCACTGTCAGAGTGCATTCCTCCTGCCAGTCGGTGCCTGAGGACCAAGTGCCAGGATGGCTGAGACCGGGCAAGGGGGCGAGGGCAGATCTGGCCTTCGTTAAGCTCAGGTCTGTCGAGCTGTGTGGGCTGGAAGGGCCTGACTCCGTGAGCTCAGAGTGGCCTGGCCCAGCGAGGATTTAAGGGTGTGGAGCTTCATCGCTTCAAAAACAAGTCAATTAAGTGGTGCACAGGGCCTGCATATAACAACCCTGTAATTGTGCTCTGCACAGTCAGTTTAGACAGCACTTTCACACGCTCTGCTTCCCTATGAGGTAGTCAGGGCAACTCCAGGACTGTTACCCCAGTTCACAGATGAGGAAACTGGGGTTCGGAGAGGCTGAGATGTGTATGGAGGGGGAGGAGTGAGGGATATCTGCTGGCACCTATTAGGAGCAGGCATGTTCCCATGTCTGACCTCATCTAATACTTGGGATAGTGCTGGGAAGTACGGACTATAAGCCTAATAAGCAAAGTTAAGAATCCTACCCAAGATGTAGCCTATTTGAATTTGTTAATTACTAGCAGCCCCCAACTTCCAACTAGGCTATAACCCAGGATGCGGTCAAAAGATATTTTCCCACTGAAATAGGGTTGTTATGGTATTTAGGTACTCAGGCTAGTCCAAGGAGGGCCAATTAACCCACAACACTCCAGAATTCTTGAACATGTGTAGTGAACACTAGAAAAACATTGTTGTAACACCAGTAATTGAAACAGAAAAGCAATAGCACTTGATAAGAAATTACTTTTCATCTTGAATGCTTGCCTGAAAATCTGAGGCCAGATAGAAGAGTGGACATAATTTCCCCTGCACTCCTATTTTAGAATTTAAAGAAAAAGAAGAAAAAACAGGTGGGGCGGGGGGCACAGAGCAGCCAGTGGGGAGCAGGCTGGAGAAAAAAGGACAGAGACAGTTGACCAAGTCGGGATGTTGTGATAGGAAGAAGCAGGTCCCCCGGAGCCAGCTCCTTGTGAAGGGGCCGGCAGGGTGGCCAGGGACCCTAAATTCTCTCCCGCTCAAGAGGCTGCTCCCATTGGAACAAGAGTTCCGGCCTCCACAGAAAGATGACAGAAGGTACTGGACCTGCCGACTCCTGGGGAGTCAGCGGGACTCAGAAGCCTGAGAACAAGGAGGGAAAGGCATTTTCTAGGGAGGAGAAATGTGTTTCCAATGGGTAGAACCAGAAGTGGATTTAAACCCCTGCCACCATGTACAAAATTCTGGAAGCGGGGGCAGGTGCAGCATCTGAAAGCAGCTGGAAAACCGCCTCAATCCTGGGAAGAGCAGCCTAGGGCTCTGGCTGCTTTCAGCTCTGATGCTGAGACAGCCGGTTCCAGTCCTGGAGCCCCACTTACCAGCTGTGCAACCCGGCAGGTGCGTCACCTCTCTGAGCCTCATCTCCTACTGAAGAGGCGGTACACTGCCCACCCAGGGCTGCTGCGGAGAATAACGTCCACAGAACAACTCAGGCACAGAGTCGGGCACACGGCTGCGGGGACACGACATGTAATCAACACATGTCACCTCCCAGCCTGGCTGGCTCCCTCACTTCCTTCAGAGCCATCGAGGCTGCTGCCATAGCCCCCTTCGATCCAGGTCATAAGGCTGCAACTGAAGGGTGGAAGAGGTCTTGCATGATTTAAAGTGGATATAAAGAAGTGAGAGGAGTGATTCTAACTTGAGATCAGAGCCTCACAGCTGGTCAGGCTGCGGGGGCCACTACCTTCCATTCGTGGAGCCCTGCAGGAGAGGGACCTGCAGTGAGGGCGGGCAAAGCAGAGCAGCTGGCCATGCCGATGAAAGTGTCTATAACCCCCTCGTCCCCATTGTTCTCAGGTAATGTCAGAGCTGGAAAGAGCCACTGATCTTCTGGTTCCACACTCTCACTGCACAGATGAGGGAACAGGCCCAGAGAGGGGAAGGGCTTTTCCCAGTTACACAGCCTGGCAGAGAAAGCGCTGGGCCTAGAAATCAGGTGTCCGAACACCCAGACTGGCAGCCAGAATCCCTTTCATTAGGAAACACTTGCTCAACCACCAAGAGTATCTGATGAATTTGCTTCCAGTCTTTTAAAAATACATAAATATAATTTTTAATTATATTGAAATATAGTATGATTTAAATAATATAGTATAAATTTAAATTATACATGAACACATTCTTTTAAAAATTAATTTCATTACCTCCTGGGTATGTTGTGATTATTCAGTGTTTATTGAATGAATGAATGAATGAATGGATTTGTATTCCCACTATCCCAGTTCAGGCCTCAGTCTTTTTATGAGCTTCTCCATGAATGACAGGAATAAGCCTTTGATTGGTACCCTCCTCTGGATATCCCTTCACCGAGTGCCCTTCCTCCCCATACCCATCCAGTCCTACCATGGGCCCCACAGAAGGGACCCAGGGGAAAGGAGGGCAAACAAGGCTGCTCAGAGAATTCCTCTAATCCTGCTCCTCTCGAGGTCAAGGCTGGCCTTGGGACACTCTTTGGACTAGACTTGGGACAGGTCCAGGCTATCCAGACGCCATCTCCCCTGGATCCATGTCCCAGCACCCTGCTCAGCGGCTCCCTCACACTAACAAGTGTCTCTTTCATTCAACGGCTGGTTTTGCCTTTGCTTTTTCTCTCTCTTCCCCCTGGTGCTGGGGCTTGGAAAGACCCTGAGCCTCTGGTGGGACTCTAAGGGAATAATTCAATCATACAAAATTAAGGCTAGTTTGATGGGGGAATCCTTTCACAATGTATACAGATAGCAAATCATCATGTTGTACACTTTAAATATCTTAGGATTTTACTTGTCAGTTATACCCCAATAAAAAAATAAAAGAATATTAAGGCCAGAGCCTGGGAAACTGGCAGGGCCTGAGGGCCTGGAGATGGAGGCTCGGCCAGGCCCAGCACTGCTGAAGGCAAGGGAATGAGTGAGTTCTCCAAGATGGGGCATACCCCAAGGATGGGACCTGGGAGATATCCTGGCAGGAGGTATGGGACCTGGGAGATATCCTGGCAGGAAGTGAGAGAAAGAGTCATAGACAGAGTATCCCTAACTCAGGAGGAGGGTCAGGAGTGCGTCAGATACCCGAGATCAAGGGTAAAGAGAGAGTTCAAGAAACAGGGTGTGGCCAGCAGTGGGAATGCAGCTGAGGATGGACGGACAGTGGCCTTCCCTTCTTGAGACGGATGTGCCCACCGTCCCCTGGGAGCAAGCTTGGGGCCTGGCTGTGCCTAGAGGCCCTCGGCTGGATCTGGTGCTGAGGAACCTCCCGGTGAGGCTGGACGGTGAGCCTGGAAGGGTGTGGACCCTCCATCAAACCCCAGGGATGAGTGCCCAAGACCCCACTGAGCAGAATCAGGGTGGGACAGAAACCAAACAAATTGCTCCTTTAAAGCCACCTGAAATCCATGTTTTAGGAATGTTTGATTTGGGGCTTCTCTTTCCTGCAGCAGGATATTTAAAGAAAACAACTCTTTAAAAGCTTCAACTCCAAAGCACAGAGCCCTCTGTGTGCCTACTTCTGGTCTCTGCTTCAGGAACAAACCTCCTTTACTCTTTGGTCTGGATTGTATCCAAGGTAGATGGAGCCCCTGGGCCAAGGTGGGTGCAGCCCACGTCCCTGCCGAGGGTTCAGAGTCGAGCCATCACAACCAGACCTTGAGGCCTTCCAGAGGCTTCCACCCCAGGGGCTCAGGGTGGCTGGCAGATGGGGGTGCCAGCTGGGAGCAGAAAGGGCCATATCCCTGCCCCAAACCCAAGTCCAGCCAGCTCTTCCCCACGGGACAGATACTTGGTGGGGAAGAGAGGGAGCTCAGAAGTCACCCAAGGAAGGTGACCCAGGCTGGGTCTGTCTGGGATTTAAAGTGAGGTGGCCCATTCTCAGCCTTGGCCACTTCCAGATGATCCAAATCCAGAGCCTGCAAAAATGGCAGGGGAAATGTAGACAGAGGGACAGGGAGTTACTCCTGCCAGGCTCCCCAAGCCCAATCTGGCCCTCCCACTGCTCCCTTTCCAGAAGCCCTGTGCCCGTGGGGCTATGGTTGGTGTGAAGAAGTAAAAGTCCAGAGCACCTTCCCATGGTACACTGTGTCACCCACAAGTGCCAGAGGTAGCCGGGCCTGGGCTCGAGTTTCCCTTCTGCAGATGTGGTAACAGCAGCTCTGAGAGGCTAGGGGCTTTCTTGGGGCCACACCACCAGGAAGCACAGACCCTGCCTTCCAAACCAGGTCTCCTGATGCCCCATCTTGGCATCCCACTGCACAGTCAGGCAAAGGGCAAGCAGGAGAGTGTCTTTCCATGTTGTGTTTGCCAGGAGCTGAAGAACAGATATCTAGGAACAACTGGGCAAGGGACTTTCCCAGCCCAGATGGCCAAGGGTCCTGCCCAGGGATCGGTACTCTTGCTTGGTGACCTAATGCTCTCCCCACCCCGGCTACTAGGGGACAGAAGAAGTTCAGGCACAGGACCCTAATAGGTCCTCGAATAAGCTCTGCCCGGGGCCCCATCCCCCTCAGGGCTTGTGCCCAGACCAAGGACCCTCCTCCCTGGCCACTAAGCCATGGACTCCCAGGAGGGCAGGGCAGGAATAGCCCCGAGGATCCTCCAGAAAACTCTGTCCTTACAGATAGGGAGATGGAGGCCCGAGGACTGTCCAAGGTCACGCCCACAAAAGTCATAGCATCTTCCCCACAAATCATTTTGAGGATTAAATGAGATAATACAAGCCAAGCACTTAGCCCACAGTTAGCATCAAAACGATTGTAACTATTGTTGTCACTTTCGGGAGTTTGCCTATGGGAGCCAAGTTACCAGGCCTCCAGGAGAAGAAAGAGTGCCCTTCCTGTTTATAGTCCAGGCCTCTGACCCATCCGGCCTCTGACCCGCAGCGGGTGGTGGAAAGGGCTGAGAAGCAGGAGATGGGGACCCAGCCTCGCCTGGCCTCTACTAAGCTGCGTGACCCCAGGGCAAGCCCTGCTGAACCTCTCCCCGAGTGCCGGTGCCTTGGTTTTCTTCTCACTGAGAAATAAGCTAGATATTCAATATGGGAATATTCCTTCCAGTGTGGGAATCTCCAATGTCAGCAGCAAAACGGTCCCGACCAGAAGCAGCTGAGAAAGTGTGTGCCTGGCTCAGAGGAGGCCCCGGTCGGAGACAGACAAAGGCGCCCTGTGCAGGCCCTGCCTCTGGCCTGGCCCAGAGTTCTGGAGGTTTCCATGCCCAGGCCCAAGGGCTTCCAAGAATCACAGTTGAAAGTTATTACTTGAAAATTGCCAGACCGTTTACTTTGTGTTCCTGGAAGCTGTTGTCCAGGAAAGGTGGTGACGGGTCGGGGGAGAGACAGAGTGAACACAGGAAGAGCGTGGAAGACAGTGAAAGGAGGAAGAGGGGGAGGAGAGAGAGGAGATGGAGTGGAAAGGTGAGAAGAGGTAAGGCAAAGACAAACAGGGACAGACAGACTGGGAGGCTACAGAGAGAGGGCAGAGCCGGCAGAAGCGGCAGCGGTGGCTCCGAGCGAGGCCCGGACACAGGGTTCAGATGCCCACAGCTTTGGCTTCCTTCAGCCCGGGCACTGCCCGGCCTCGAAACCGATGCAACAGGGTGCTTTCTTAAGCAGAAGCCTCCTCACCCATGGCGGGGGGGGGGGGCAGAACCGTTGGGTGGTTATCTTGCTGCTCCCTTGAACACGCTCAGCCCACACCTCCATCCCCCATTGGCCAGGGGACACAAACATTGCTTGATTTTCCGTAAAACACCACAAACCTCCCCTCCGAAGCAGCCCTTCCCCTTGGCTCCCTGGCCACCAGGAAACCCATACCAAATGGCAGCCACTGTGACTGGCATCCCAAAGGCCCTAGCAGGTCACAGAGTCCTGACCCAGGCATCACCTGGATCCTAGTGTGGGGACAATCACGACCATTGATTAAGCACCTACCACGTGCCCACGCTGGGGTCAAGCTCTCCACGTGCGCTGCACACTGAATCCTCATAAAGGCACAACAGAGGCAATGATTCATCCCATTACACAGCAGGAAACCAGGCCATCCGTCTGGCTTCAGAACCCATGCCTCAGCCACTACTCTAAGCTGAAATAAAATATAACTGCCTGTGAAGCACAGTGTCGTGACAAAGGCTAAAGGAGTTTGGCTCTGCCACTTAGAAGCAGTGCGACCACGGAGAAGTGGCTTGTTTGCTCAGTTCTGGTTTCCGCAACTCTAAGACAAGAATAACAACTTCAGGGGTTGCTGTGAGGATTAAAGGAGATCATGTGAATCACTTAGCCCAAGCTCTAGCCCGGTGGGGCTCAGTAAAATTTTGTTAGCCAGGACAGGCCTGGCACACCTTCAGCCCAGCCCCTTCCCTCCACCGCGCTCGGCGTGCAGGAACTGGAGGAGGATGTGGGCATTGCTGGAGCATCACCTGGGTGTCAGGCACTGTGCCCGGGTGCCCAGGAGGGTCAGCCAGCGAGGGGCCTGTACTCTGGGAGGTATTAGGATTCTGGCCCCCCCGATCCCATGCTGCAGCCACCTCCTCTGTCCTATCTGTCCCTGCCCTGTCCCACCCTCAGCCACTGGCAGGGCCCCCTTGGGTGGGGTGGGCAAGGCAGGGCAGGGCAGGGCTGAGCACAAGGCAGCAGGGCGTCATTATCGCTCCCAGCAGAGCTGCGGTCAGGGTTAAGCCTGCCTTCTTATCAGGTCCCCAGGCCCTGTGCTAACACGTGCTGCCTGGCTCTCCGGGGGCTGGTAGGGGGGCCCTGAGGACGCTGCTCAAGGCCTTCCTCCTCTGAAATGGTCCCTGGAGCAGGAATGGGAGAGGCAGCCCGGAAACAGACAGCGCGCGCCTGGCTTGGACACCGTGTCACCCTAGGCAATCCCTTCCCTCTCTAGTGAAAATCTGTGAAATTGAGGGTGGACGGGCAGCTGGATGATGTGACCCCTAAGTCCCTTCCAGCTCTAAAGAGTTAGGATCCTGTAGCCACCTGTGAGCTAGCCACCATGGTCATCCTGTTTACAGACGAGGGAGCTGAGGCCAAGCGGAGGGAAGAGGCTCATTCCCGTAGCATACTAGTTGGTAGCAAAGCTGAGTGACACCCAGCCTCCCGACTCCTGGCCCAATGCTCTTCCCACCCCACACACACTCTGACCTTCTAGAAGGTCATGGAGGAAAGTGTAGAGATGACAAGGGGGTGGCTGCTTCCAGGCTCCCCCTCCTTTCTTCAGGTTCCAGGGGTGGCCTGGGGACCTCTCAGAGGGGCTCCAGACATGTGGGCACCTGGCAGCCCTGCAGGGTTTGGTGGGGGGGGGGGTCACTCCTTGGTTCCTGTCCAAGGGAACGCAGGGACGGCAGGGCTTCCAGGTTGTGTGTGGAGAGCTGGCCCCATTTTCGGGCCCTGATAACACCCCTCCCCGTATCAGTGGGCCAAGGACTGTGAGGGGTGTGTCTGGGCATTGAGGGCAGGTTCGGCAGAAACGTGGAAGTAGAAAGGGAAGGTGGTGCAGCTCAACGGAGGCCTCCAGCCTGGCCAGAAAGAATCTCTGAGGGCGCCCAAGGCTTAGGGGAGACGGCGCGGGGAGTCACAGGAAAGGGTGAGCTAGGTCTGCTTACACCTTGAGGAGCAGAGGAGCCTGATCCAAGGAGCTTTCCTAAAGAAATCCTAGAAATCTCAGGTTGGGAGGGCCCAGAGACCCAGAATCTACACCCCAGAGCAGGAGGGGACACGGCCACCTCTGAGAATCTGAGGAAGGTTACGTCCTTGCCCAGTGAGAAAATGAGGCCCAGGCTGTAGGGGGAGGTGGCTCACGTGTGACTTAGGACTTGCGAGGCCCTGCCTGAGACGGAGTGAGTCCCCTGTAGAGCTGGAGACAGGGACCCGGTAGGTGCAGTCCTGATGAAGCAGCCAGGACCACAGAAGGACGGCAGCAGGTCAGGCAGGACTGGGCCACCCCAGACTCTGCGGCCTGGCCTTCTCAGCGCCCTGTGGAGCTGGGGTTCTGGGCAGGCACCATTTGGGCACCCAGCCAGTTCCATGAATATCCCTCCATCCAGGCTTTGGCCCAGGTTCCTGAATCTTCTTCCTCTCTGGCGGAGGCCCAGACCGCCCTGAGGACTCCCATTTGGGAGGAGGACTGAGGGCCTCTCCTCACTGCTGAGCAGCCTGGGCTGAGCTGAACACACACAGAGAGGCCACTCACACAGATCTGTGTATCACATACACACCTGGGGTCTGGGGCTCAGAAAGTCTCATGCCCTCGTCCCCTCACCCTGTGACCATGGACTGTGGGCTTCCCAGACAGGAAAGGCTGCTTCAGCTTTACTTGTAAACGTGGGCCCTAAGGATTTTAAATGTGGCCACTGAGGCCATTTACTACAAAGCTAAAACTGGGCTGCCTTTTTCTATGGCAGTGAGTACCTTGCATCCCTCCCCAGAACCCAAGGTTAACCCTGAGAGAGCTGAGAAAAGGCTTGAACCCCAAGGGGGGCTTGGGACTGGGGAGACCCTGGGACCAAGGCAAAGGAGGCGAGAAAGAACTGGAGTCCCTGGGTTGAATGAGGCTGGCCAGGAGCCCGAGAACCAGAGCCACAGGGGTGGGCGAGGCTGGGCCTGGGGCTGCCACAGACAGGGCGGGAGGAAGAGGGAAGGGCAGCCTCGAAGGGGACCCAGCGTAGAGAGAACTGGAGCCGAATCCTGCATCGTAGGTCACCCACCTCTCCAGGCTGGGCCCACAACACACAAGCACATGTGCACACACAGGCACACACCTTCACAGGCCCCCGGGGTGCTCATCCGACCCTTTGGTGACGTCCTTCCCTCTCACCTTCACCGCACCCCACTGCAGCTGGATACACGGGGGGTAGGAAGCAGTGAGGTCAGTGTCCATCCTCACCTCCTAAGGCAGCAATTCGGTAACTCCAGGGTGGTAGGATCCCATGGAGCACTTGACGGTAATTCAGATTCAGACTCCTGTCCTCCCCCCACCCTGAGATTCTGAGTCAGTGGTCTGGGGCCCAGGTAATTCTGAGAAGGTGGTCCTTGGAGGGGTGCTGAGTGGTCTGCTAGCTGTGTGGTGGAGAAAATAATCATAATCATACTGGCTGCATTCATTGTGTGCCTACTGTGTACCTGGTGTTTTTCATGAACCACCTCGTTTCATCCTCTGACAACCTTCCTGGAAGGTGCCATTATTTCCATTCCCAAGGTCACACTCTGGCCACTAGAGGAGCCACAGTTTGACTTGGTTCCCTCCATTCACCCCAACCTACCCACACACACAGACTCACAGGGCCTGGGACGCACCCCAGGGACAGGACCAGAACCAGCATCTGACTCCCCAGCAGGAGGAAATGGCCAGGTGAGACCCACCTGCAGGAAAGTTACAGGGTTGGTCTGTGACAGAGAACACTCCCACCGCCCCCCCGCCCCCCGCCCCCCGCCCCCCGCCACCCGGGATGAGGCAAGGGGACCAGTCCACCCGCGAGGCTCCAGGGGGCACAGCTGGACCGGGCCAGGCTTGGAGAATTCCCAGGTGGCTGGCGCCCCCTGCAGCCAGACAGGGGTGCTGCAGGGCAGAGGCGGGACTTCGGGCTCACACCCAGGCATTGCTGGGTTTTCTCTTCCATCGTCTCCAGCCGTCGCTGTGGCTGTTATGGTTGCCCCATTTTAAGGATGAGAGCAAGGTTGAGTGTCTTGCCCGAGGTCGCAGAGGACCCTGGCTCCTCCCTCCCAGGGGCTTCGTCCCAGCCCTTCAGAGCCCTCCTCATCCACACTCCCTCGCATCGAGGACAGACAGTGCAGCAGGGCAGCTGTAGGAGGTAGGCAAAGGGTATTTAATGGGCTTTGGGTGGGGGGGGCGGGTCTCAGCACTCCCGCCAGGCGAGTGGGCAACGGCAGGGCACAGAGGTCTCCACAAGGGGCTCAAGAGGTGAGGTTCGGCTTGGGGGGCTCCTGGCATCTCCCAGTGCGAAAGGGCAAGAGGTAGGCGGAGCCTCGTCTGGGGGCCTCCCGCAGCAGGGGCAGCACCGGGCTGGCGTGGAGCTAAACACACGGTGGGGGGGATGCGGGCTCTCCCTAAGACCCGCCCCGCAGCCCACCCACTGGGGAGCAAGAAACTGCCCAGACTGTCACCCACCAACAGGCAGAGCAAAGGGAGTGGGATGGCACCCCAGAATGTCACTGCAGGGGCTCTGGAGGGGCTGTGGGTTACCCACCCCTACATCATTCTTAATGCTCCACTTCCACATGGTTCATAGACTGGGCTTCAGAGTAGAAGGTGCCTTTAAGCAAAGGAATTCCCCCTCCTCCCGCCCCCACCAATTATAAACCACTGGACTAGTCTCAATCCTCATAAATAGCTGAGGAAACTGAGGCCCAGAAAGGGTAAGTGACTGGCCCAAGGCCACCCAGCAAGTGAGTGGTGCGGCCTTTTCCCTTTGTGTCTCCAGGGACCCCTGGTGTATTCTGGAGGCCTGTGACTCTACTGTCAACACTCTTCAGGCCTATAATCCCCCTCTCTCGAGCTCTAAGTGCTCCAGCTTCAGGGCCAGCCCAACATTGGGGGACTTCTCCCAACACCTGTACGATCCGCAGACGCCCCCTCCCAACACACACAGGCACACGTGCACGCTGCACACACACACACACACACACACACTCCTCACCTCCTGGAGGGCTGCAGCCTCACCACTCCCTGGGGGCCCCTTCCCTGGTTTGTCGAGACCCAGAGGTTGGGACTGGGGGCCAGACCCAGGCCCAGGGAGGTCTGGGGGACTGAGCGCGGAGGGGCACATCGGGACGTGCGCGTTCTGCCTGGGCACCCAATCAGGCCCCAACACTCTCTGCAGCCGGACAGCTTCGGCCATGTACCTGGGGAGCAACAAGCCAGATGCGAGTGGTCGTGGCCCTCCTGGCCTGGTCCCCCTCGGCCTGGGGAGCACACAGCCTGGGCATGGCCCTGCAGGGAGCTGTCACCAACCTCATCCAGGCTGCCATGCCCCTCTAACCCCATTTCTTGGAGCAAGAACCCACAGAGGCAAGGAAGGGGAAGCTCCAGAGGCTCCCACAATGCCCTGGAGAAAACTCCAAAAGCAGAAGAATAGTGAGCGTAAGAAGCTGGGAGCTATGCTAAGGGGCCAGGGGAGACGACCCAGCTTCACCCCACCCCACCAGCGCCAGGGGCCACCGCTCAGGCCTCTGGTTTGCCAACTCACTTGGGTCCCAGTGGTGCACAAATTGTTAAATACCAGTTGCTGGCACAGCCGTGGTCGAAGGGGTTGTATCCTTGCAGGTATCGGCACTGGGCGGCGGGCGGGGGGGGGGGGGTCGAGGACAGGAAGAAGAGCTCAGATCCAGCAGGACTGGGCAGGCCACCCCCACTGGCCCTCCCTGCACCGGTCAGCTCAGCCCAGGGCTGCAGCAAGACTCCAAGGACAGAGGAGCCAGGAGAGTCAGGCGAGGCGTCCCCAACCCACTTCTGAGCAGCTCTGGCACTGCACCCACCTCTCCTGCCTGCTCAGGGATCCTTCCCCATCACCTTGTATCCCCTTTCACACTATCCTCCCCCTCTGTCTCATTTGGCCACACACATCCTCCTGCTACCTCCTTCCAGATCCTTTCGGATCTTCCTTTTGCTGATAAACTGCTCCAAAGACAGTTCCACCGATGTTCCCTCAACTCCTCTACTTTCCCACGTCTCATTCTTTTCTAAAATTGTGCCTTCACTGAATTTCACTATCTGGAAGGACAGTTTGTGGTACCTAATCATATTTCCCTAACCAAAATCACATGGCCTTGGAAATCTGGGCTGAAGCTCCTGAGCACCCAATGCTAGACCGATGTCAAGCCCAAAGGTTAAGTCCTCCCCTGGAAACTCTTGACCAGGTTTTCTCCTCCTCCTCTCCTTCTGCCCATCAGCCTCGCCCCCTCCTCCTTCCCAGCACAGGCTGAGTCTCATGGGGACTTCAAGAGCCTTAGCTACAAAGTGTTTGTCACGTCCTAAAGTGGCCCAAGAGCACCTCTGCCCACCACCAGCTCCCCTGTGTCCCATGCCCTTAACCACTGTGATTTTTTGAGTTCTCCCTACTTTAAGGTGTTTCAAGAATTTAAGGGAAACTGGCATTCTACTCTCAATTTTAATTAAATGGTTAGAAGAGTTTGATTAAATTTACAATCAGAATTTTAAATCTAGAGAAATAAATTTTGATTTATTAGATGTACACGAAGAATAGAAAAATGTTGATTGCTCAGTGCTTAAAGGAATGGTAATTGTTTAATGAATTCATAAGAACTGACTAATAAAGTAGAGCCCTTCCTCTCCCCATATGGGACCCTCAGACATGAATGGAATCCAACAGCTCGGAAGTTCCCAGACTGTCCTCTCTCACCGGCTTCAGGCCTGGTCTCCTGCTCCAGTTTTGTATCTCAAACGCCCTCATGCTCCACAGGACCAAAACCAAAGTGGGTATCTACTTGCCCCATCTCCTGCCCAATTCCCTGCTGCCTCTGCTCTCTCTCCCCTTCTTCCCCAGGGATCGGGGAGTCAGACTTCTCTCTCTTTCTCTCTCTCCTTCTCTCCCAAAGCATTATGGATTCCTTTGTTTGTAGGTTCACTCATTTGTTCATAAATATCTGGGGACCTCAACACTGTTCCAGGCATTGCTCTGGGGACTGAGGACACACCACAGACAACAAAGCCAGCCTTAACTTTCAGGGTGCTGAGGGCAGTTGGGGAGTGGTCAGGGCAGCACAAAGAGGGGATTGGTGAGAAGAGCAGGCAGCCCGGCCAACACTCCAAGGTGCAGGCAGGGGAGCAGCAGCCCAGGGCAGCAGAGAGAGCTGGACCCTGAGAGGCTGGGGAAGGGCCACAGCAGGTACATTCTGTTTCAGATGCTGCTCTGTGCAGCCTGGAAAGATTAGTCTGAGGATTGCCCGCTGGCTTTGGCCACTTGGAGAGTGCAGCATCAGTATGACAGTGAGGACGGAGGCTGGGCTGAAGTGGGCTGAGGAAGGTGAAGAACGACGCTAGTGAGCACAGCCAGTGCTTTCAGGAAATCTGGTTGTGCTGGAGGGGAGAGTACAACAGGGGAGTCCTGCGATGTTAAGGGATGTTTGCTTTGTTTTTAAGATGTGAGAGACGAGAACATGTGTACTGATGATGGGAAGGAATGGCGATAATGATGACCTATGGGGCACTTACTCACACCAGCCACTGTTCTATGTATCTTACACATATTAACCCATGCTGTCCCCTTTTACGGATGGGGAAACTGAGGTACCAGATGGCTAAATAACACAGCCAAGATCTCCCTGCTGGTGTGTTGTGGAGCTGTGATTTGAATTTCTGTGGTCTGGCTCCAGAGCCCTTGTGATCTAAGCAAGTGGCCCAGCAGAAGTTGTGGTCAAGGGATGGAGGTAAGAAGGGAATAAAGTTGAGGTGTGTGAAGAATGCCTGAAATGGGTTCTGGTAATGGGAAAGAGCCCTGCCTGGTGAATCACAGACTGTAGACCACATTTAGGTTTCTTAAGGCTGGAGATCCTGGATTGGGACAGCCCCATCTGAGCAGGGGAGGGAGGGCAGGCCTATGGCCTGACCTGGGCTAGAAGAACCACAGGACGTGGGAAGGGAGAATGCTGCCCAGGAGAGGCTGAAATGAGGGACTGAGGCTGGAGAGCGAAGACATGTAGACCACAGGGAGCTGATGAGTCAGGGCTGCACAGAGGAGTCACAGGTGGGCTGGGAACCAAACATGGGTGGGGTGGAGTGATTAAGTGGTGACTGGAAGGATGGGAAATGGTGGGCAAAGAGGGTTCCTCTGTCCTTTCAGCTGTCTCAAGGTCTCCAGCCCCTCCCTCATTGATGTGACCTATGACAGTCTTCCTAAAACAGCCTTTAGTCAAGTCATTGTCATGTGGAAGGAATCCCATGGCAAGGGTGTTCACTTTTACCACTCCTAATCAACACAGTACTGAAAGTCCAAGACAATGCAGTAAGAAAAGAAAAGGAAATAAAGCCATACACGTTGGAAAGGAAGAAATGAAACTGTCCTTTTCACAGATGACATGATTTTCTATGTAGAATCAACAAAAAAACTATTAGAACTAATAAGTGAGCCTAGAAAAATTGCAAGATTCAAGACTATTACACAAAAATCCATTGTATTTTCTTATAATAATAACAAATGGAAATGAAATTTTTAAAAATTATAATAGCACACAAAAATGAAATACTTAGAAAAAATCTAACACAATGTAGTCAAGATCTACATGCTGAAAACTGTAAGACACTAATGAAAGAAATCAAAGAAGCCCTAAATAAATGGAGAGTTATACTACTTTCATGGGTTCAAAAACTCAATATTGTTAAAATGTCCATTTTCAAAATTGATCTATAGGTTCAACACAATCCAAATGAAAATCTCAGCAAACATTTTTTGTAGAAATTGACAAAGCCGCTTCTAAAACTTATATGGAAAATCAAGGTAACTAGAATAGCCGACAGAACTTTTAAAAAGAACAAAGTTGAAGAACTCACATTGTATGATTTCAAGACAATATAAAGCTACTAAGCAAGACAGTATGGTACTGGTAAAAGAACAGAGAGTCTAGAAATACACCTACATCTCTATATTCAATTGATTTTTGACAAATGTTCAAAGGCAACTCAATGGAAGGATAGTCTTTTCAAAAAATGGTGCTAGAACAACCCATAAGCAAAAAAAAAAAAAAAAAAAAAAAAAAAAAACTTGACCCATACCTTGCATCATGTACAAAATTTAACCCCAAATGAATCATAGTCCTAAATATAAAACCTAAAACTATAAAACTTCTAAAAGAAAACGTATGAGAAAAATCTTTGTGACCTTGGGTTAAGGAAAGATTTCTTAATTACACACCAAAAGCACAATCCATAAAAGAAAAAACTGATAGGGGGACTTCCCTGGTAGTCCAGCGGCTAGGACTCTGTGCTCCCAATGCAGGGGGCCCAGGTTCAATCCCTGGTCAGGGAACTAGATCGCACATGCCGTAACTAAGAGTTCGCATGGTGCAACTAAAGATCCCATGTGCCACAACTAAAAGATCCCATGTGCTGCAACTAGGATCTGGCAAAGCCAAATAAATGAATAAATAAAAATAATAATAAAAGGAAAATGTATTAAGAAAAGAAAAAACTGATAACGTACTTCAAAATTTAAAACTTCTGATCTTTGGAAGACACTGTTGAGAAAAATGAGATGACAAACGACAGACACGGAGAAAATATTTGCAAAACACATGTCTGAATCCTGAATAAATAAAGATTTCTTAAAACTCAATATTAAGGGCTTCCTCGGTGGCGCAGTGGTTGAGAATCTGCCTGCCAATGCAGGGGACACGGGTTCGAGCCCTGGTCTGGGAAGATCCCACATGCCGCGGAGCAACTAGGCCCGTGAGCCACAACTACTGAGCCTGCGCATCTGGAGCCTGTGCTCCGCAACAAGAGAGGCCGCGACAGTGAGAGGCCCGCGCACCGCGATGAAGAGTGGCCCCCGCTCGCCGCAACTAGAGACAGCCCTCGCACAGAAACGAAGACCCAACGCAGCCAAAAATAAATAAATAAATAAAAATTAAAAAAAAAAAAACACAACTCAATATTAAGAAAACTACCCAATTTTTTTAATGGGCAAAAGACTGGAACAGATATTTAATCAAAGATATACTGATGGCAAATAAGAACATGAAAAGATGTTCAAAATCATTAGTCATTAGGAAAATGCAAATTAAAACCACAATGAAATGTCACTACACATTTATTAGACTGTCTAAATTTTTTTAAAAACTGACAAAGCCAAATGTTAATGATGCAGAGCAACTGGAATTCTCATTTATTCCTTATGGGAATGCAAAATGGTACAGCCATTTTGGAAGACAATTTGGCAGTTTCTTATAAAGTTAAACATACAGTTACCATATGACCCAGCAATGCCAGCCTTAAGTATATACCCCCCCCCAAAAATGAAAACTTGTGTTCACATGCCTGTACACCAATGTTTATAGTGGCTTCATTTATAATCACCACAAATGGGAAACAACCCAAATATCCTTCATTTGGCGAATGGGTAAACAAGCTGTGGCACAGCTATATGATGGAATACCACACAGCAATAAAAAGGAGGAAACTCCTGATGTGGGCAACAACATGGATGAATCTCAAATGCCTTATGCTAAGTAAAAGAAACCAGACTCAAAAAGCTATGACTACATTTATGTGAGATTCTGAAAAAGGAAAAACTATTAGGATAGAAAACAAATCAGTGGTTGCCGGGGGCTGTAGATAGGGAAAGAAACTGACTCAAAAGGCCATGAGGGAATTTAGCGGGGTTGGGGGGGCGGAGAACGGCGGGTTGGGGTTGATGGAACTGTTCTAAATCTTGGTTATGGCGGTGGTTACAGGACTTATAAGTTGGTCAAAACTCATACAACTGTGCACTTAAAAGGGTGAGTTTTACTGTATGTAAAGAAAAAATCCTATCAAGGCTCCCGGGATTCCACAGCACCAAGATTAAATTATCCACCTGACTTCTTTGCCTTTTAAATCTGGCCAATCCCAGGCAGACCACTTGCCCATGCCACAGCTGCTTCCAATTAGAACTGTTTCCTCATCATCCTATCAACATTCCACAGGCTTTCAGGCTTCCCAGCTTTTTTGCAAGCTTTGCCCGTCACTGCAATGCCCTTCCCTCGATTTATGCCCGTCCGAAACCACTAAGTGGCACGTCCTACTCTACACTGAAGTCCTCACTGAACTCTCAATGCGCTCTCTGAGTCTGTGCTACACAACGTAGGCAGGCCCCTCTCCCAGAGTGTTCGCGGGTGTCTGGCGAGGGTTACTCTGATTTCAGGTTCCTTGTCAACACAAGCGCAGGATGCAGCCTTACCTCTCCGCCCATAGCTCAAAATAATGCGCACGCGCCTAGCACACAGTAGCGCACCTTCGACGCAGCGCACCCAGGAAGGAGAGTGACCACCGAGTTCCAGGAGGAGGTGAGATTTGAGCTGAATTTGGGTCTAGAAGGGCTAATGAGGCACCTTCGAGAGAAGTCAGGCCATCAAGGACCAGGGCGTTGCAGAAAGCGGAAAGTGCGGAAGTCCGGGAGGGGCAAGGTGACCACCCACAGCCCGATATAGGGGCGCCCCGCTCAGCCCCACGTACCTTGCCCTCGTAGGAGCGCTCGGCCGCGCTCACCGACATGGCCTGGATGAGCAGCAGCAGGAAGAGTGGCACCAGGAAGCCGGCGGCGGGTACAGCCACCACGATGCTGCGCACCAGCTAAGGAACAGCACCTCCGGCCAGTCCTCCTTGGCCCCGCCCTTCACCGACCCCGACCCCAAACAGCCCCGCCCACAAGCCCCGCCCACCCTCTCGCTGTGCTCTATCCCAGTGTAAACCTCACCTCACCCTGCTGTCCAGGCCCCCGTGCCACCTCTAGCACTTCCCCTCCTCGACCCTGCTAGATGCTCAACCCTTCGCAGTTCCTCCTATCCCCACCCATCTGCCCGACCCTACCCACCGTCACCTAGTCCCAGACTGGTCCTCCCGAGCGCGGCTTCGCGAAAAACCCCGCCCACCATTACCTCTGCACCGCCCCCCCCCGTGACCCCCCTCCTCCGCTGTCCCCACCCTCCCCACAGCTCCCCTCGTGGGTCCCGCAGCCCAGCAGATACGCAATAGCCTTGTCCATGGAGAAGGGCAGGTGGGCCGTGCGCACCAGGAAGATCAGACAGGTGACCAGCATGGCACCTGAGTAGAGGCATAGTGACAGGACGAGCAGCATAAAGAAGCGAAAGTTGCGGTGACCGATGCAGTTATTGACCCACTTGCAGTGGTGATCAAAGTCCTAGGCGAGAGGGAGAGGGGGACCTCGAGGACCCAACCTCTGACCCAGGCTCCATCGCCCCAAAATCTGAGGCCTTACCCCCACCCTCTAAGCCACCTGCCCTTGGCCTCAGGCACTGGCTCCCATTCCTAGGGAGACAGTGAGCCACAAAGTCCCTAACACTGCTGGCATTTCTGTGGTTAGAGCACCATACGGCTCTGTGGCTCACATAGTTTCATGTCAAGAGGCCTTTAGAGCCAGGGCCTGCTGGTCTTCTCTGGGACACATCCTGGTGTAACTTCAGGCAGGACATAGAATATCTCTGGGCCTCTGTTTTCTTATCCACTGGATGAGCCTAATAATAACACCCTTGCCCAGCCAGTCTCCCAGGGTTGTAAGGACCAGTTAAGACAGCACATTGGTAAACTGCTGCAGGCTGTGCACTTAGAGCCCAGGAGACCAGGAGACCCTCTGGCCTGGACAGCCACAAGAGGACAGGCAAAGTTCCCCTGGCCAGGCCTGCAACCTGCCTGAGGGCCTCGGGCATCTAGTGTCAGTGAGCCCTCGATAGGTCAGGGGTATCGTTCCTTCCCCTGGCCTGACCAGGCCCAGCATAGATGTGGATGCCCCTCTGCATGTCAGCACCAGTGCAAGAAAGGGCCAGCCTCCCAGGAAAGGTGCAGGCACAGCGGCAGTGACTTGTATGAGTGACCAGGAGTGACTGGGAATTACTGCCACCCGTGGTCTTTAGCAGTCCTGGAAGTAGTTTCACACCGACCACAGGCCCCCGTGTGAGTGGGCCTCCTGGTCCCAGGCAGGTGCTAGGAGGGTAGGTGGGCAGGCGAGAGGGGCACTTACCTCCACACAGATGTTGCACCGGGGGCAGTGGTAGGTCCGGGGCGGGCGGTGGAAGCAGCACTTATGGCACCACTGCAGGCGGAAGGCCCTGTGGTTCACCCATACCACATGCACCATCATGGGGCCCTGTTCATTGGAGCCTAGCATGGGAAAAGGATTGAGCAGCAGCAAGAGGCCCTTCCATCAGTCTGCTGCAGCAGAAGGGTGTGGGCACGCAGCCCCACAGCGTCACTGGGCTCCAGGAAGGGTGGGGACCAGGTGGGCAGGGGAATCCTTAGTCCCCATTGAGTAAGCTGGCCAAGCTTAGAGAGGCTGACAGTCAAGGGGAAGGTGGGTTTCCAGCCCGAGGAGTTCTTTGAGAACTCAGGCCTTTGCCACTGTGAGCGATGCTTTAAGGAATCTGTGTGGTAGGAAGGAGGAAGAGAAAACTGAGTGGTTGTGAAGAGCTGGCTTCTCTACCCAGCCTGCCCTAGCCCTCCCCTCCAAGGCAACTGGAAAACCTCCAAAATTCTGTTTTTCCACACCTCCGTGGCTCGAGAAATGAAGTGCCAGATGCAGGGCTTGAGCACATGAGGACATGGGGTGAAGGGGTCCTGAGACCCCAGGTGGGGAGATGGAAGGAGCACTTTAGGAGTCATCCCAGCAGGCAGGGATGCACCCCTTCGGGTGCTGCCTCCTTCTCCCAGGGGGCCAGTGTCTCACCTTGATGCAAGATGCCAGGGTCTGAGAAGTTGAGTGAAACGAGACTGAAGAAGGTGAGGATAAAGAGGAGGCCTGTGATGACGGGAAAGGCCCATTCCCCGTTCTGGGCCAGCCACCTGCAACTGAGACCAGAGCAGGAGTCAGCCCTGATCTGGGGTGGCCTGAAGCTCCCCCCAGGACCCAGTCCACCCAGTCAGGACCCACAGACCATAAATCCTGGTCTAAATATCCAGGCTAGTGACAGATCTATAGAAACTCCACCAAAGGTCATTGAGTATTACCAGCCACCCGCAGCTCCCAGATGCACCAAGCACTCTATACCTCTGTGCCTTCGCACGTTCAGTTCCCTCTGCCTAGAACCTCTTCCTTTCCCTAACCCCCCTTCTGCACTCTTCCTGCCTCCGTACTATCGTTATGTGTTTTCCTTTCTGTTGCTCTGTAAGAAACCTGTCAGCTTGTGTGGGAGACTTACGGGAATGCAAAGAAGAGGCCACTGAAAACGACCAGCAGCACCACATTGAAAGCGGCAAATAGGCTCGGGAGGATCCAGGGGAGTGGGGCCTGAGGCGGGCGATGGGGCTCCTTCAAGAGCGGCATGGCTGGACCTCCCATGGCCCCAGGGGAGATTAGGGCCCCCAGGCTCCCTCCCCACTGCTGGCTCCAGGAGCCCCATGGCCACAGCAGCCTCAGAAGCCACAGCCCAGGGTGGAGGGAAAGAAGTCCCAGTGTGACATCACAGAGGCTGAGGAGAATGGGGGCTAGGGGCTCTTCAGCAGCGCTGTCTGCCGCCTGTGACCGTCACTTCCAACAGCAAACCATACCCCTACTTGTGCTGGGGACTGAGAGGTCCTGCCCCTGCGAGGTTCGAGACTACATGAGATTAGAGAAACACGTGGGGAGAAGGTGGGTGATGCTACTCACCCTTTCAGGCTCAGTGCTAATCAAAGCAAACGGTGTTCATTGCTCTATCTCCATTTTTTCCTTGTTGTTGTTACAAAATTGCACTTTGGGGGAGGAGGCAGCTAAATCTTCCCTTGTTTCCAGGGTTGGCTTCACAACGCAATTCTGGTCAATGGGACATAAGTGGATGTCGGAGGGTTTCTAGAAAGGCTTTTGCTTTCCTGATAATAGGGGGAAAAGACACATTGGTGCAGCTTTGCCCCTTTCTTCCTGTTTTGAACCTAGACGTGCTGCCTTGGTCCACCTCGACCCATTAGGCAATAAGTCAACATGGGACACGAACAGAATGACAATAATGACACTGAGTCACTGCCCCAGACTTGAACTGCCTCCCTCTGAGCTGTTTATTATGTGAGAAAATAACTGGGTTTTCTGTTACGTACAACTGATATTTGTCATTTATTTTAGTCACTGAGCATCTGAACCCCTCTGTGTTTGGAGGATCCCTGAACTATAAGTCTTGATGAAGGGCAAGGACTCTTTCTCCATCCCAACTGAACCTGAAAATGCCAGATACATGCATTCGAAGCCTCTCTTGGAGCTAGCACACAGGCCTGTGACTTGGGCGCCACCAATTAGCCTCAGATCTGCTACCACCAACCAACTGAGGAGTCCACTGAGATGCAGCAACTGTCCTTTTAAAACTTAGATCATGGCCTCCGATTAGAACCTTCCAACTGCTTCCCTGCCCACTCAGAGTAAAGTTCAAAGTCCTTACCATGGCCTTCAAGGCCCTCCCTGATCTGGCCCCACTAACTTTCTGACCTCATTTCCCAACACTCAGCCCCGTACTCACTCCACACTCGCCAGGCACACTGGCCCCATGCTGTTCCTCAAACACACGTGGTATAGTCCAGTCCTGGGTTCTTCACACTTGCTCTTCTCTTTCCCTGGAATTCTCTGCCACATATATTCACAGAACTTGCTCCCTCACTTCATTGTATTCTTTGTTCCAGCGGTGCCTTCTGCCGTTATCCACATGCCTGCATCTCCAACTGTTTCCTTACGATAGATTCCTAACAGTTGGATTTAGGGCCAATGAATGCGAATATTGAAAACATATTTCAGAGTCGAGTCGTTGCCTTACCCGACTTGGACGTGTCTCTCGCCTGCGTCCACTCTTCGCGTCCTGTCATTCCAGTCTTGTGCTGCCCAGTGCCCGCCCGCAGGATGGCCCATGAGCAGATCTGCTACTCGGACAAGTACTTCGATGAGCACCACGGGTACTGGCATGTCATGTTACCCAGAGAACTTTCCAAACAAGTACCCAAAACCCATCTGATGTCTGAGGAGGAGTGGAGGAGACTTGGGAGTCTAGGCTGGGTTCATTACACGATTCATGAGCCAGAAGCACACCTTCTTCGCTTCATACGACCTCTTCCAAAAGGTCAACAAAAATGAAGTATATCTGGGGATCATCAATTAAATCTTTTTCAAATTTAATGTATATGTGTATATAAGGTAGTATTCAGTGAATACTTGGAAAATGTACAGATCGTTCATCCATATCTGTGCATGAGCTGTATTCTTCACAGCAACAGAGCTCAGTTAAATGCAACTGCAAGTAGGTTAACTATAAGGTGGTTAAGATAAAATTTCTTCTAGTCAGTTTTTCTCTTAATATAAGTGCCTGTTTGACTTTACCTGTTACTTTTGTTAAATAAAGTTTGTATGTCACATTTTAAAAAAATTTTAAGTAAAACATATTTTACATAATTTACAAATGCTTTCTAGAGAGTTTGTGCACGTTTATACTATTATGACCATACCCATATCATAATACTAACACTATAATTAGGTATTAATGTAAAATAATTTCTCCAATTTTATAGAGGACAAATGATAACTTGATCTTTTAATTTATATCTCCTTAAATTACTTATGAAATTAAATATTTTTATATATCTATAGGTCATTTTATTGTAGTTGTTTTGTGAATTGCCTTTGTACATCGTTTGCTTGCTCACATTTCAAATGTAGAAGTATTTTTCTCTTTTTTTTATTGCAGTAAATATACATAACATAAACCTTATGTTATGTATAAACCATCACTACTATCCATTCCAGAACTTTTTCATCATCCCAAGTGGAAGCTCTGTACCATTAAACAATAACCCCTCATTCCCTCTCTCCCCAGTTCCTGGTAACCACTGTTTTACTTCCTATCTCTATGAAATTTGACTATTCTAGGTACCTCACAGAAGTGGAATCATACATCTGTCCTTTTGTATCTGCCTTTTTCCACTCAGCATAATGTCCTCAAGATTCATCCTTGAGCTTCAGCAGTCTTGGAAGTTGGTATGTTGTAGCATGTATCAGAATTTCCTGACTTTTTAAGACTGAACAATATTTAATTGTATGTATGTGCCACATTTTGTTTATTCATTCATCCTAAATGTTGATGGACATTTAGGCTGTTTCCACCTTTTGGCCATTGTGAATAATGTTGCTATGAACATGGGTGCACAAATGTTTATTCAGGTTCCTGCTTTCAATCTTTTGGGTCATATAGTAATTCTATGTTTAGTTTTTTGAGGAACTGCCATAGTATTTTCCATAGCAGCTGCATTATTTTACATTCCTGCTAACAATGGACAAGGGCTCCAATTTCTTCGCATCCTTGCTAACACTTTTTGTTTTCTTCTGTTTTTGTTTTTGTTTGTTTTTTACAATATCTATCCTAATGGGCATGAAATGGTATCTCATTGTGCTTTTGATGGGAGTGTTGGGTTTCTCTTTCTGATTTGCAGGAGCTCTCTTAGATTAAAAATTTTGGTTGTGTTTATTGCAAATATGTTCCCAATTATTGTTTGCCTTTTAATTTTGCATGCAATATTTAGTGTATAAAGTTTTTGTTGTTTTTATATAATCAAATCTATGGATCATTTCCTTAGCATCATCTTACCTTATTTCTATGTCTTTCCCCTCCTTCTATCTGATAAATATTTAACTATATTTAACTCCTTCTATCTGATAAATATTTAACTATATTTCTTGTTTTCTTTTTCATTTAACTCTTTAACCTACCTGAAATTAATGTAAAGGTAAGATACAGGGTAGAGGTCTATCTAATCGTGTATTTTCCCCATGTCGTTATAATCAGTTGTTCCGGCGTCATTTATCAAATAAGCTTTCCTTTCCCTCTTACGACAGATACTAAGTTCTTCATGTGCACTAAGATCTGCAGGTAACACTATGAGGTGCCTCCCAGAACCCCCTTCAGGAATGAAGATCTTATCCCCGCAGTGGCTAGAAAACAGCCTCAGCTTTGGGGATTGCCTCCCCTAAAGAAAATTGCCTCACCCAGGGTCCCACCTCCTTCCAGGGGCAGGTTGCATCCAAGGAGTGGTCCAACATGAGGTTATAAAGGCCCAGACACTTTGCCCCAATGCAGGACAATTCCGAAGGGCCATCCTAGCCCCCATGTGACCTTGGAGTTGGCTGAGGCTTTTATTAGACCCTTACCACAGATTGACTTCTCCCTTTGCTCAGCCCTGCTTCCTTCCCTTTCCTTTCTTTCTCTTCTCTTCCACAGGTGTTGGTCCCAAAATCATCCCCTAATAAACACCCTATGTGCTAATCTCTAGAGTTTGTTTGTGGACTTTTTCTTTCATTGATTTATTGAATTTAGCACCCTGTATTCCAATGTTTGTAGTTTTAGAATCCGGGAGCCTTTTTGCGTTCTTAGTTGTCATCATCTGAATCCCTAAACTTATGATGTTGTGTAGTAAATGAAAACATCAGAACCCAAAAATATTCACTAATGAATGAGAAATGAGGCCCCACTCAAATATCACCTTTCCTTTAATACTAGCATCTTCCTTTTACATCTCAACTGCAGTGCAAAACAATGCCAAGTGCAGGTATGATGACAACTTATTGCAAAGTGACATTTTAAATCTTGCAAAAGAAGCAGCATCTTATGATGTTGATAGACATTATATTAGAATGCAAGTTAAATTTTTTTAATTTTTAAAAAATGTGTTTTTATTGAGCTAACACTGGTTTTAACATTATATAGTTTTCATGTGTAGGACATTATATTTCCAATTCTGTATACACTTACAGCATGTTCACCACCAAAAGTTTCCATCCATCACCATGCAGTTGATCCCTTTTACGCATTTTATCCTCCCTCCCGCCCCTTACCCTCTGGTAACCTCTTGGTTACCAAACCAAAACTGTTTGGTTTTGGTTTGATTTGGTTTGTTTATTTATTCTGGGGTTTTTTTTAAAAGAGAGAATATTATTTAAATGACCCCAAAAGTAATCAGCCAATAAGGGGCTAGTCTAAAACAGCTTAGAATTGAAGAATGGGATATCAATAAGGTTGATAACATGGTAGACTCTTCAAAAAAGAATGCCTACGGCTTCACTGGTAAATTATACCAAACGTTAAAGAAGAATGAACACCAGCCCTTCTCAAACTCTTCCAAGAGATAGAAGAGGAAAGAAGAAAGAACACTTCCTAATTCATTATATGAAGTTAATATTACCATGATACCCAAGCCATATGAAGACATTACACACACAGACACACACACTCAACTAAGATCCCACATGCCACAGGGCAAATAAGCCCACGCGCCACAACTACTGAGCTCGCACACCTCAACGAGAGAGTCCGAGTGCCACAAACTACAGAGCCCACGCTCTCTGGAGCCCATACGCCACAACCAGAGAGAGAAAACCCGCACGCCACAACTAAGAGAGAAGCCCACACGCCTCAGCGAAGATCCCGTGTGCTGCAACTAAGACCGACACAGCCAAAGAAATAAATAAAATAAATAAATTTTTTTAAAAGGAAGAAATACAGCATTAAAAAAATAATAAATAAATATCAAATGATTGAGGAGCACTAGGGAAAACTGATGAAATTTATGGTTGGTTGGTCTTTTTTTTTCAAAAATTACCCTTACACTGAGAAAGCCCAAACTGAAGTGATAGATGTCTTATCATGTTACCATATGATTTTGTGGAGAAAATTAAACCAAAAAAAAGAAAAAGTGAAGTGAAGAATTCATTCTTTTTCTTTAATAGGTTATTACTTTTTTAATATTTATTTATTTATTTGGCTGTGCCGCGTCTTATTTGCAGCACGCGGGATTTTTGTTGCTGCATGCGGGATCTAGTTCGAACCTGGGCCCCCTGCACTGGGAGCACGGAGTCTTAACCACTGGACCACCAGGGAAGTCCAAAGAATTTGTTTTCCTTGATTCTAAACATCAGTGTTTGACAGCTAGCAGTCCTAAATTAGCAAGAGAAGAACTTGATTGGCTGGTCCAGCTCATCTTCCTGATACGCCTTAGCTATGGATGGCCCAGCCTTAACTAATCCATGGGTCCCACTGTATAGAAGATAGGGACTTTGGGTCGGACAGAAGTACCACATCAGCACTAAAGCCCTCCCTCTCACCAACCCTCTGCCATTCTTCCTTCCATCATCATCCATCCTGAGGATTAGCCAGCCTCCCCTGGGCCTCCCAACCCCTGCTGCCCAGCTGCAGGAACATGAGTGTCAGCCCAGCAGCCTTCCCTTTCCAACTCCCTCCTGCTCTTCAAACCTCCTCTCCTGCCTCCACCACCCCCCACCCCCCATTTCTGTCCCAAAGAAGTTTCAGAGAACATCCTCAGCACTCTGTGTTCTCCTCTAGGGAAGTCTAAAGTTCAGGGCTCTGGGTGGTTAAGCTCAAGGCCTCTCACCGGGCTAGAGATGAATGACCCAGGGAGGATGGAGCACTCCTGTGGAAATGGTTGAGGAAGTTGAGTCAGCCTGTGCCTTGCTAGGGCGGGGCCCAGGCGACTGACCCTCAGGAGGTTACTGCCCTTATTTTATGTGTTGTGCCCTTACCTCCACCTTAGGAGGTAATTGGCCCCTGAGACTCCTGGATCATTACATTGTCCTGTCCAGAGACAGGTAAAAGAGGTAAAAGAGGGAGAGGGCTCTTCTTGAACCTTAGGAGATATTTTGAGGTGCTTTGGGACAGGAGTAGGGAGTCTTCTTGGTGCCACATCAGTAACTTCTTCCTCTGATTGTATTTACTTACCAGCCCAGAGCAGGGAGATTTCTCTACCTTCCCAGAACTGATTCTCTTGACCCTCTCATGGGCTTTTTTTCTTCTTTCTTTTTTTACTATCGAAAACTTCATCTGAGCCTCAACACAGCCCCTGACCCAGGTCCCTTCTGCCTCTCTCCACACCTCCATGTCTTTCTATCCAACCTGGTGTCATAACCCCTCTGAGCCTCAGTTTCCTTATCTGTAACATGGAAATAAAGATAGCATTTACCTCATAAGAGTAATTGTAAGGTTTAAATGAGATAAGGAACATGCAGCGATTCCTACAGCACCTGGTGCATGAATGCTCAATATACATTAGCTACTGTTGCTATGATTTTATTATTTTATCAGTCGTGCAACCAATTCTAAGGAGCATTTAGTATGTGTGAGGTCCTGTGCTGGGAACTTAGGGGTACTATGCTTGGCCTTAAATAGGTTTAAATCTACTTGGAGAGAGAAGAGAAATCACCAATCAATAAAATAGTTTAGAAGCATACAATTCGGCGGTTTTTCAGAATCTGTCAAAATGCCCAGAAGTCTCACTCAGTAACTCTGCCTCTTAAATACACCCTCCCCACTCCCCATTTGCTGCATCTTCTGGGGCCGTTTGGCTGGATGAGCCTGCCATCAGGATGCTGTGGGCTGGGCTTTGGGAAACCCACATGGGCCTTATCTGGACTTCCCGGCTAGCCCTCCCTTCCACACTCCAAGCCAACAGCACCAACACAGTCAAGGCCTCAGCCCTGACTTCCATCTTCAGGGGGACAGAGCCAGCGTTCCAGCCAGGTTCTGAGGGAGAGGGGGTTGCTGACCAGGGGGTTTTGCGGGGAGGACCAAGGATTTTGTCTCTACCACAGCCCTAAAAGGCGCCTTAGGAGGGATGGAGGGTGAGGGCGGGCTGGGGGCAAGGGGCGGCCAAAGGCATTTGTGGGAGGGAGGAAGGAGGGGCCACACCTACAGACAGGGAGGAGTAGGAACCAGGGAACTCAGCCAGCTGAGGGGATCAAATTCCTCTGCGGTGAACTCTGAGATAGGAGCTTGTGGGCACGGAGGCCTGAGGAGGGAGAGAAGCGAAGACCCAGCCACTCCACCTACCCACAGCCCAGTCCCGCAGGCAGCAGAGCCAGCAGGAGCCACCTCCCCCGGGGCCCACACCTGCCTGTCCCTCCTGGGTCCTCAGTGCCTGCCGGGAAGGAAAGCCAGAGAGAAAAAGGAGACAATGGAGCCAGACAGGACTCAGATAAAGCTTGATCCCAGGTGAGTAAGGGAGACAAGCCCCGAGCCAGGAGCCAGTTGCTAAGCAGCAGGGACCCCTCTCACTCTGACCTGTCCCTACCTCCCTCTCAGGGCCCTTTGGCTCCCAGCACACAGAATGACACAGGACTAATAATGGTCTGGCCATCCCACAAGGTCCTCAGGGACACTGTGGGGTAGGGCGAGTGTATGACCCTTCAGAGCCTTGGCTTTGGCCCCCAACCAGGGAGAGAAAGACCCCAGAGGTGGGGGCAATGGGGGGCATGCACAGAGCCCTGACCAGCTGGAGATCCATTCCTGGTACTAAGGGTCCACTCTTTCTCTGGGACCCTGCTCTTTCTCCCTAGCCAACCTCTGGGCTTCTGCCCCGATGGAAGTGGAGAAAATGGACTATGGGCTTTTTGAGCACTGCAGCCAGACCTACCCATGGCCTAGGTGGCAGCCTGCCTTACACAGTGACCCTGGCCAATTCTCCATTCCCTCTAAGAGTCAGGGCCTTGAGGGGAGATGGACAAGCTCCCTGAACCCAGGAGTATTTGAGGGAATGTCAGGTTGCTGGTGTCCCTTCTGCTACCCTCCCCGTCCCCAGGTCCCCATATTCTGAACACAGGCTGGTGTCTCTCCAGGTACACGGCAGATCTTCTGGAGCTACTGAAAACCAATTACAGCATTCCCTCTGCCTGCTTCTCTCACCCTCCCACAGCAGCCCAACTTCTGAGAGGTGAGTCAGGGACCCTCTGTAGAGGGAACTGAAAGGAGGGAAAAAATGAACATCCCGGGGGAAGTCAGAAGAGCTGAGAGAGGCTGAGGAGAGGTGGTCTGAGCTGGCCAGCCTGGAGGGCCTGGGAGGATGACTGGCCCAGTGTCTGTCTATCATGGTAAAAACCTGGGAGAAGAACAACTCCTGGAGGAGACAAAAGGCCAAAAGAGAGGCACGACAACATGGCCCACAGACAAACCTGCATGTTGGGCCTCCCCAGTTCAAATTGGGGACAGTGGTCTGGAGCATTTTTCAGACCCCAGGGCCACCCAGGGACTCAAGCTGGTGCCCAGAGCCCCATAGAATCCCCTTGAGGTCTGCACAACATCCTCCTCAGGAGAGGGTCTGTACAATTCTAGTGGGGTGGTTATTATGAATAACGTTCTGAAAACTTAGGTGAACCTGTAAAAGTATTCCGACAGTGTTGGCCAACTGGATCCTATTACTGAATTGCTTTTGAAAGTGAAAGGCAGATGATGGGACTCTGTTTATTCCTTGGACACCTAAAACATGACAATCAAATGACCCTAGAATCTTGAAAGCAAATTTTATTTGGTTTCCCTACTGCATGACTAACTACCTCTTAGGCATTGATGAATAGGAGTCTGTGTCTCTACGGTATCCTTAATGCCTTTCCCAGCCTCCTTCCTGACATCTACCTCAAGGAGTAGACTCTTCCTGAACAGCAGGATGTGGTCAGTGTGAACTAGGAGGCAGACATGGGCATGTCCTCGGACAGTGTTCAACCTCGTTTCAGATGTTTTGAACCAGAGTGAATACCAACTGCCAGAGGGTGTCCAGAGAGGCCTTGTAGCTGCTCTGTGGCTCATGCCAGTAGGCGGATGCTACGTCCAGCTTCAGGACCTCTTGTTCAGAGAGTGCAGATGGTGGTACAAGTGACAACACACCAGTGTTGTCAACCAGAGGCAATTTTGTCCCACTGGAGACTTTTGACAATGTCTGGAGGCAGTTTCAGTTGCCACAGCTAGAGGGTGCTACCGGCATCTAGTGGGTAGAGGTCAGGGATGTTGCCCTGGAAACAAAGGAAAGTCCCCACAACAAGGAATTATCTGGGCCAATGTGTCAATAGTGCTGAGATTGGGAAATCCTTCCTTACACAATGAAAATGGATCTCACATTGCTTTGCTACAAAATGTGCAAATAGAAGCACCAAGGATGTTCAAAGCAGGGAGATAATTCTGAGTCTGGTAGCCTGGAGAGCTGCCTCGTTCCCAAGTGGAACTGTTGGAGTGGGTAGCAGTTGGAAAGTGGAGAGCTGGTGGTGGGCACTGCTGGGGTTGGGGTGGAGATAGAATGAGCAGGCAGGTTCTCCAGACACTGAGGAGCTGGATCTGGCAAGATTCAAGGTTACTGGTGGGGAAGCAGGGGACAATTGAGAGGGCTGGGCAGGTAAGGTGGGGCCTGATGAGTGTCAGGCAGAGGAGTTGTACTTTATCCTGCAGACAGAAGGAGTGGACAAGGGCTCTGAGATTGGGAGGGGCTGGATAGTGTTTCAGGATCATTAATCAGCAATCAAGTTAGACTTTGGGGAAGAAGAGCCTTGAGAATCAGGGGTATAAATTGGAGGTTATTGCCCCAGCCCAGCAGGAAGGGCAAAACCTGAGCCAGATCAGTGTCAGGGAAAGGAAGGGAAGATTGGAAAATACAGGCAATCCAAAGAAAGAGCAGGCAATCTGGTAAATATTTAGACAAGGTAAGTGAAGGAAAAAGAAACTCTAATGATGACTCTGAGAATCTGGACAGTGGTGATGACACTGACAGAAATAGGAGAGTCAGGAAGAGGTGCCCATTGGAGGATGTGGTGAAACCCCTTCCTCCTTCATTTATAAACTCTGTTATTCCTTAAATTAAATGCCATTTAAGAAAGAACTATTCTGGAAGAACTATTGAAACTTTCAATACTCTGTTTTTGAAATGCCTGTGATATGATTGCAATTATAATCCCTACACGATTATTTTTTTAATGGACTGATCCAAACATTTATTTGTGGGAGTGAAGGGCCAAGAAAAGCCAAGACAATTTTGATAAAGAGTAAGGAAGATATTAAGGGTTATATATCAAGACTAGAGTAATTAAAGCAAAAATGTAATAACTGCAACCACACAACTCAGATTGGGAATTGAATCCACTGTCTTTTTTTTTTTTTTTTTCCTTTAAAAAAATTTTATTTATTTATTTATTTATTTTTGGCCGCACTGAGCGGCATGTCACATCTTAGTTTCCCGACCAGAGGTCAAACCTGTGCACCCTGCAGTGGAAGCGAGGACTCTTAACCACTGGACCTCCAGGGAAGTTCCCCACTGTCTTTTCATTGAAATCACACACCTGGTCTCAGGACTTACTGAAGCCCAGGTTCTTTATGCTTCCGCACAGAAGAAATTCAGTGAAAGGCAAAGTGATAGGTAAGAAGTAGATTTATTTACAGAGATACACACTCCATAGACAGAGTGTGACACATCTCAGAAGGCGAGAGGCCCTGAAATACGGGGTGATTAGTTTTTATGGGCTGGGTAATTTCATAGGCTAACTAGTGGGAGGATTATTCCAACTATTTTGGGGAAGGGGCGGAGATTTCCAGGAACTGGGGCACTGCTCATTTTTTGTCCTTTTATGGTTGACCTCCGAACTGTCATAGCACCTGTGGGTGTGTCATTTAGCATATGCTAATATATTACAATCTGTGTATAATGAGGCTCAAGGTCCACTGGAAGTTGAATCTTCCACCATCTTGGACCTAGTTGTTTCTAACCAGTTTATGTCGCATCCTCAAGAGCTATGGTTTTTAGAGGTTGTGCCCTGCCCCCTTCCCTCCTGTTTCACAAGGGGCCTGACAAGCAGAAAAATGAAATAAAATAGAAGGTCTAGAAATAGACCCATGGCCACTTGGGGACTTGCTATATGAAAGGATGGTATACACATCAGTGGGACAGGATGGACTCTTTGAGGAGTGATGCTGGACAATTGCCTGTCCCTATGGCAAGTAAATAAACATGAAAATAACTCCAGTGTAGCTTTAATCCAGATAGATTAAGTACCTAAATGTAAATGCAAACATTTTTACAAAAGAAAATATGGAAAGATATCCTTATGGTTGGAAGTAGAGAATAATTTCTAAAATAAAACACAAGAAAGCACAAATGATCTTGAAGATTGACTACATAAAGCAAACAAAATTCTGTACAACTAAAAACACTATAAACAATGTTAAAAGCCAAACCAAAGACTGGGAGAAGATATTTTCAAGCCTTATAACCAACAAAGGATGATTAGTCAGTATAAGAAAAATTACCCAATAAAAATCAGGTAAACTCTTAGATAGCCTCAACCACGAGAGGGCAGACAGCAGAAGCAAGAAAAACTACAGTCTTGCAGCCTGTGGAACAGAAACCACATTTACAGAAAGATAGACAAGATGAAAAGGCAGAGGGCTATATACCAGATGAAGGAACAAGAAAAAACCCCAGAAAAACAACTAAATGAAGTGGAGATAGGCAACCTTCCAGAAAAAGAATTCAGAATAATGATAGTGAAGATGATCCAGGACCTTGGAATAAGAATGGAGGCAAAGATTGAGAAGATGCAAGAAATGATTAACAAAGACCTAGGAGAATTAAAGAACAAACAAACAGAGATAAACAATACAATAACTGAAATGAAAACTACACTAGAAGGAATCAATAGTAGAATAACTGAGGCAGGAGAACGGATAAGTGACCTGGAAGACAGAATGGTGGAATTCACTGCTGCGGAACAGACTAAAGAAAAAAGAATGAAAAGAAATGAAGACAGCCTAAGAGACCTCTGGGACAACATTAAATGCAACAACATTCGCATTATAGGGGTCCCACAAGGAGAAGAGAGAGAGAAAGGACCAGAGAAAATATTTGAAGAGATTATAGTCGAAAACTTCCCTAACATGGGAAAGGAAATAGCCACCCAAGTCCAGGAAGCGCAGAGAGTCCCATACAGGATAAACCCAAGGAGAAGCACGCCAAGACACATAGTAATCAAAGTGGCAAAAATTAAAGACAAAGAAAAATTATTGAAAGCAGCAAGGGAAAAACGACAAATAACATACAAGGGAACTCCCATAAGGTTAACAGCTGATTTCTCAGCAGAAACTCTACAAGCCAGAAGGGAGTGGCATGATATACTTAAAGTGATGAAAGGGAAGAACCTACAACCAAGATTACTCTACCCGGCAAGGATCTCATTTAGATTTGATGGAGAAATCAAAAGCTTTACAGACAAGCAAAAGCTAAGAGAATTCAGCACCACCAAACCAGCTCTACAACAAATGTTAAAGGAACTTCTCTAAGTGGGAAACACAAGAGAAGAAAAGGACCTACAAAAACAAACCAAAACAATTAAGAAAATGGTCATAGGAACATACATATCGATAATTACCTTAAACGTGAATGGATTAAATGCTCCAGCCAAAAGACACAGGCTTGCTGAATGGATACAAAAACAAGACCCATATATATGCTGTCTACAAGAGACCCACTTTAGACCTAGGGACACATACAGACTGAAAGTGAGGGGATGGAAAAAGATATTCCATGCAAATGGAAATCAAAAGAAAGTTGGAGTAGCTATACTCATATCAGATAAAATAGACTTTAAAATAAAGAATGTTACAAGAGACAAGAAAGGACACTACATAATGACCAAGGGATCAATCCAAGAAGAAGATATAACAATTATAAATATATATGCACCCAACATAGGAGCACCTCAATACATAAGGCAACTGCTAACAGCTCTAAAAGAGGAAATTGACAGCAACACAATAATAGTGGGGGACTTTAACACCTTACTTACACCAATGGACAGATCATCCAAAATGAAAATAAATAAGGAAACAGAAGCTTTAAATGACACAATAGACCAGATAGATTTAATTGATATTTATAGGACATTCCATCCAAAAACAGCAGATTACACGTTCTTCTCAAGTGCGCACGGAACATTCTCCAGGATAGATCACATCTTGGGTCACAAATCAAGCCTCAGTAAATTTAAGAAAATTGAAATCATATCAAGCATCTTTTCTGACCACAACGCTATGAGATTAGAAATGAATTACAGGGGAAAAAACGTAAAAAACACAAACACATGGAGGCTAAACAATACGTTACTAAATAACCAAGAGATCACTGAGAAATCAAAGAGGAAATCAAAAAATACCTAGAGACAAATGACAATGAAAACACGACAATCGAAAACCTATGGGATGCAGCAAAAGCAGTTCTAAGAGGGAAGTTTATAGCTATACAAGCCTACCTAAAGAAACAAGAAAAATCTCAAGTAAACAATCTAACCTTACACCTAAAGAAACTAGAGAAAGAAGATCAAACAAAACCCAAAGTTAGCAGAAGGAAAGAAATCATAAAGATCAGAGCGGAAATAAATGAAATAGAAACAAAGAAAACAATAGCAAAGATCAATAAAACTAAAAGCTGGTTCTTTGAGAAGATAAACAAAATTGATAAGCCATTAGCCAGACTCATCAAGAAAAAGAGGGAGAGGACTCAAATCAATAAAATCAGAAATGAAAAAGGAGAAGTTACAACAGACACCGCAGAAATACAAAGCATCCTAAGAGACTACTACAAGCAACTCTATGCCAATAAAATGGACAACCTGGAAGAAATGGACAAATTCTTAGAAAGGTATAACCTTCCAAGACTGAACCAGGAAGAAGCAGAAAATATGAACAGACCAATCACAAGTAATGAAATTGAAACTGTGATTAAAAATCTTCCAACAAACAAAAGTCCAGGACCAGATGGCTTCACAGGTGAATTCTATCAAACATTTAGAGAAGAGCTAACACCTATCCTTCTCAAACTCTTCCAAAAAATTGCAGAGGAAGGAACACTCCCAAACTCATTCTATGAGGCCACCATCACCCTGATACCAAAACCAGACAAAGACACCACAAAAAAAGAAAATTACAGACCAATATCACTGATGAATATAGATGCAAAAATCCTCAACAAAATACTAGCAAACAGAATCCAACAACACATTAAAAGGATCATACACCACGATCAAGTGGGATTTATCCCAGGGATGCAAGGATTCTTCAATATACGCAAATCAATCAATGTGATACACCATATTAACAAATTGAAGAATAAAAACCATATGATCATCTCAATAGATGCAGAAAAAGCTTTTGACAAAATTCAACACCCATTTATGATAAAAACTCTCCAGAAAGTGGGCATAGAGGGAACCTACCTCAACATAATAAAGGCCATATATGACAAACCCACAGCAAACATCATTCTCAATGGTGAAAAACTGAAAGCATTTCCTCTAAGATCAGGAACAAGACAAGGATGTCCACTCTCACCACTATTATTCAACATAGTTCTGGAAGTCCTAGCCACGGCAATCAGAGAAGAAAAAGAAATAAAAGGAATACAAATTGGAAAAGAAGAAGTAAAACTGTCACTGTTTGCAGATGACATGATACTATACATAGAGAATCCTAAAACTGCCACCAGAAAACTGCTAGAGCTAATTAATGAATATGGTAAAGTTGCAGGATACAAAATTAATGCACAGAAATCTCTTGCATTCCTATACACTAATGATGAAAAATCTGAAAGAGAAATTATGGAAACACTCCCATTTACCATTGCAACAAAAAGAATAAAATACCTAGGAATAAATCTACCTAGGGAGACAGAAGACCTGTATGCAGAAAACTATAAGACACTGATGAAAGAAATTAAAGATGATACCAACAGATGGAGAGATATACCATGTTCTTGGATTGGAAGAATCAACATTGTGAAAATGACTATACTACCCAAAGCAATCTACAGATTCAATGCAATCCCTATCAAATTACCAATGGCATTTTTTACGGAGTTAGAACAAATCATCTTAAAATTTGTATGGAGACACAAAAGACCCCGAATAGCCAAAGCAGTCTTGAGGGAAAAAAACGGAGCTGGAGGAATCAGACTCCCTGACTTCAGACTATACTACAAAGCTACAGTAATCAAGACAATATGGTACTGGCACAAAAACAGAAACATAGATCAATGGAACAAGATAGAAAGCCCAGAGATAAACCCACGCACCTATGGTCAACTAATCTATGACAAAGGAGGCAAAGATATACAATGGAGAAAAGACAGTCTCTTCAACAAGTGGTGCTGGGAAAACTGGACAGCTACATGTAAAAGGATGAAATTAGAATACTCCTTAACACCACACACAAAAATAAACTCAAAATGGGTTCGAGACCTAAATGTAAGACTGGACACTATAAAGCTCTTAGAGGAAAACATAGGAAGAACACTCTTTGACATAAATCACAGCAAGATCTTTTTTGATCCACCTCCTAGAGTAATGGAAATAAAAACAAAAATAAACAAATGGGACCTAATGAAACTTCAAAGCTTTTGCACAGCAAAGGAAACCATAAATAAGACGAAAAGACAACCCTCAGAATGGGAGAAAATATTTGCAAACGAATCAACGGACAAAGAATTAATCTCCAAAATATATAAACAGCTCATTCAGCTCAATATTAAAGAAACAAACACCCCAATCCAAAAATGGGCAGAAGACCTAAATAGACATTTCTCCAAAGAAGACATACAGACGGCCACGAAGCACATGAAAAGATGCTCAACATCACTAATTATTAGAGAAATGCAAATCCAAACTACAATGAGGTATCACCTCACACCAGTTAGAATGGGCATCATCAGAAAATCTACAAACAACAAATGCTGGAGATGGTGTGGAGAAAAGGGAACCCTCTTGCACTGTTGGTGGGAATGTAAATTGATACAGCCACTATGGAGAACAATATGGAAGTTCCTTAAAAAACTAAAAATAGAATTACCATATGACCCAGCAATCCCACTACTGGGCATATACCCAGAGAAAACCGTAATTCAAAAAGACACATGCACCCGAATGTTCATTGCAGCACTATTTACAATAGCCAGGTCATGGAAGCAACCTAAATGCCCATCAACAAATGAATGGATAAAGAAGATGTGGTACATATATACAATGGAATATTACTCAGCCATAAAAAGGAACGAAATTGAGTCATTTGTTGAGACGTGGATGGATCTAGAGACTGTCATACAGAGTGAAGTAAGTCAGAAAGAGAAAAACAAATATTGTATATTAACGCATGTATGTGGAACCTAGAAAAATGGTACAGATGAGCCGGTTTGCAGGGCAGAAGTTGAGACACAGATGTAGAGAACAGACATATGGACACCAAGGGGGGAAAACTGCAGTGGGGTGGGGATGGTGGTGTGCTGAATTGGGCGATTGGGATTGACATGTATACACTGATGTGTATAAAATTGATGACTAATAAGAACCTGCAGTATTAAAAAAAAAAATCAGGTAAAATAGATGGTCATACAATTCATACTAGAAGAGGAAACCCAAATGGCCAACAAAGGTACAAAAAGATTATCTGTTTTGTTAGGAATTAGGGAACCTCAAGTTAAACAATGAAATAACATTTCACTACTCTCTCAAAGATGAAAATTAAAAGTCCGATAATCCCAAGTGATGGTGAATTTAAGGTGAACTGTCAACTCTCATAGACTGCTGGTGGGAGTACAAATTGGTATAACCATTTTGAAGAATAATTAGATACCTTTAACACTGAAGATTCTCATCTCCTACAACCCAGCAATTCTAATTCTAAGTGTTTGAATAGAGGAACTCTCCTATACATGCCAAGGAGACACATTTAAGAATGCTTATGGTAGCATTTGTTTGTCACAATGAAAATAACAACAACCATGAAAACAATGTTGAGTGGAAAAGCATTTCACAGGTTAATACCATTTATATAGATTTTTTTTCATGCAAAGCAATATAATATGTTGAGTATGTACATATATTGTAAAAAATTAAAACATACAGGAAAAGTTACACCTCAACTTCAGAATAGTGGTTAGCCCTGGGAGGTGAGGTAGGGAAGGGAAAAGGATCCAGGAGGTATATACAGGGGCCTTCAAGTACATCTGTAATGTTTTATTTTTCTAAGAATAACTTTTGATGCAAAGTTGGCAATATCACAACACTCTTTAAAATGGATTATGGATATATTAATGTTTTCTCTATTACTATATTTATTTTTTAAATCTTTATAATTTTAAAAATAATTATAAAAATAATTTTCGACAGTCTGTGATGAAATGTTAGATGAAAAAAAACAGAATGCAAAATTTTACAGTATGATTGCAGTAATACAATATGTATGAACTTTAACCAGGATGCTTTTTTAAAGCTAGTTTTTACTAAGCAAATACTACATTCCATGCTAAGAAGTTTAATTGGAGGGTAAATGACCTGCCCAAGATTATAGAGCAAGGAGTAAATGGAATTTTACTTTGAGCTCAGAGCCTACGCTCTTAACTTCCATGGAAATACATTATGCAAAAATGAAAATAATTTTTGCTTAGGAACTAGCTAGGATTATGGTGATACTCTTTTTTCAAAGTTTTAATGTTCTTATATTGTTTTCATTATTTAAAAAAGTAATCTTCACTGTTACAGATACAGTGGGAAATTTGCTAGTTGCTAAAGGTATAATTGTATTCAAACAGGTGAGTTAGACAAGCATTTCCCAAAACGTGTTCCTTGGAATACTAATCCCAAGGAGTGCTCCATGAAAACAGAGCCTGTAGAAAAATAAGTTTTGCAAAAGCTATATTCTGTAACCTCCTTTTGGAAATTAACAATTAAATCAGATTTAAAACTTGGTATACTCCACAGGAAAGAAACATGTTTAACCTTGTTTAAAGTGTTTCCAAAGATCCTGGAGCCACTGGATACTTTTGTTCCATAATATCTATTAAGATGCAGAAAAAAAAAGATAGAGGACAATCTTCCAAGAAGATAAATGAATTTGAGGTAGAGTAGTGGTGTCGGGCTATGTATGCTAAGGAAGTTCTCTCTCTCATAGCTTTTGCGCTATGGAAGTGGATTCAAGAGCCGGTAGATGCTGCAAGTATGAGAAAGAATAGAGCACCAAAGCCAGCAGATACAAGAAACTGCAAAAGCACTTCCATATTGAACAGTTGGAATATGCCTCACATCCACCTTCATCAACTTAAGCAACCTTTAGGGCTGCATTTGATTGTTTATATCACTCCACATTTCCTTCCATAGCTATGTGAACACACACCAAGAGTCAGCATGTGTAATGGTGAAGAGAATGGACTTAGGGTCAGGAACCCCTGGGTTTAAATCCCAGCTCCGTCACTTCCAGGTTGTGTGACCATGGGTGAGGTGCTCAACTCTCTAAGCCTAGTTTCCTGAAAAAAAACCTATAAAATGGAGATGACAATAAGAATTCTCATGGGGTCATTTCTTTCATTCAACAAATAGTCACAGTTACTGTTCCATGCACTTGGAGATAGAACAGAAAACAAGCCTGACAAAATCCCTGCCTTCACAGAGTTTATACTACCATCACTCCGATGGGGATAGACAATAAACAAGTAAATAAATATGTAAATAACCTAACTGTGGGGGGCAGCTTGAGGGAGAGGAGGTAACACCACACTGGACGCTCAAGGGAGGCTGGCTGAGGAGGGGGATTTGAGCAGAGAGCTCAGTGACAGGAAGGAGCCCGCCACAGGGAGCTCGGGGAGAAAAGACGAACAGACAGAAGCCAAGTACCATAAAGTTCTGGAGGTGGAAACAGCTCAGGTGGTTGTTGGGAGGCTGAGGAGTGGTAGGGAAATCCTAAACCTCAATGAACAGAAGAGGCGAGAGGCAGCGATTGAGTTTGGAGAACGCAGGGTGCAGGAGAGGATGAGGAATCAGTAGAGGAGACCTAGGGTAAGAGAGCAGGAGAGGAACCAGGAGAACTGTGGTTCTGGGGGTCAAGGGGAGGGAGATTTTCAAGGAGGGGGAACAGTCAAGGACAGTGAACACTTGCTGGCTTCTGGAAGGGCTGTTTCCACTCTCAGCTCTCAGTGAGCTGAGGAGGACAAGAGTCAAGTAGTGGGTGGGGGAATCCCACAAGGAGAGGCCTGCAGCGGTATGCCCCTTCCCAACAGTGGACGTTGGTTTTTAGAAATCTACTGAATTAATTTTGGTTTCTGCCTATCTGGACTTTATATTTTGTCTGTATTTTTTTTAACTAAACATTTCTATTGTAAAAATAATTCAATAAAGTCAATACGAAAATAGAGAAAAGTGAAAAGAGGAAAAGTCATGTATGGTCCCACCACTCAAGACCAGCACTGCAAATATCGTAGTATAAGTTCTGTTTTCTATGCTTTTATTTAACATTAGTGGAAATCATACCATACTACAATTTTATGTCCTGTTTTTATAAGCATGACATCATATCAATTTTTTCACGTCATTCTATGTTTGGCAAAGTATGTGTTTAAAAAAAAACTTTTTTGTTATAAGATATGTATTCATTATAGAATAATTGGAAAAGAAAGAAGACAAAAACCACCTACAGTATCATCACTCAAAGACAGCATTGTTAATTAATTTCTAGGCAATGATTTTTTAATGTTTTTATTTTATCAAAGTAACACATGAACATGTGTCAAAAATTTAAATAGTACAAAAAGGCTACTAAAGAAAATCAACTATCCCCTGCCCTATTTATTCTCATTTCTTTTTTCTTTTAAAAAAATTCTTTTTGGCCATGCCACACGGCATGCAGGATCTTAGTTCCCTGACCAGGGATCAAACCCGCACCCTCTGCAGTGGAAGCACAGAGTCTTAACCACTGGACCGCCAGGGAAGTCCTCTCGTTTCTAATCTTCATCCTCCTTTTTTAGCTGATGATTATTCTGATAGTTACCTTCAAATTACCATTATTTCCTGTGGTATCAATTTTGGACATTATCTGTAGCTGCCTCTATAATACATGAAAATTTAATTCACTTAGCACCAAACTTCTTCCACTCTTTCCACATAGTTACGTCAATATTTTTAGTTGGTTATCTGTATAGCTGTATATACTACACCTATATTTTATTTCTTATTCTGCCAACTATGGACAGTACTTCTTCACTTTCCATTTTATATGATAGAGATATTAGGGCCCCACTCTTTCCATCAACTCTTTTCTACCTTTCTCTCCCCAGTCAAATCCTTTAAACATGGTTATAATTTTACTGTGCTACTTATTTTTATTTTTTATTTTTATTTATTTATTGGCCACACCACGCAGCTTGCAGGATCTTAGTTCCCCTACCAGGGACTGAACCCGGGCCGCTGGCAGTGAAAGTACCAGGTCCTAACCACTGGGATGCCAGGGAAATTCCCTTTGCTAATTTTGCATTCTGCTTTTCACATAAAGATTTGTTTGTTTTAGTCATAAATTACATACAGTAAAGGGCAATGATTTTTATTATTATTTTATTATTTTTGGCTGCACTGGGTCTTCGTTGCTGCGCGCGGGCTTTCTCTAGTTGCGGTGAGCGGGGGCTACTCTTCGTTGCGGTGCGCGGGCTTCTCATTGCGGTGGCTTCTCTTGTTGCGGAGCACCGGCTCTAGGCGCGCGGGCCTCAGTAGTTTGGCTTGCAGGCTCTAGATCGCAGGCTCAGTAGTTGTGGCGCACGGGCTTAGTTGCTCCGCGGCATGTGGGATCTTCCTGGACCAGAGATCGAACCAGTGTCCCCCGATTTGGCAGGCGGATTCTTAACCACTGCACCACCAGGGAAGCCCATATCTGTATTCTTGTTGAAGAACATGTGGACTGTTTCCAGTTTTGGCCATTATGAACATTGCTGCTCTGAACATTCTTTTGGTGATTAAGGCACTCATTTCTATTAAATATGTTTCCATGAGTGGAATTTTTGTGTCACAGGGTAGGTGTATGTTAAGCTTTGATAGATACTACCAAACTGTTTTCCAAAGTGGTGGCACCACTCCCAATAGCAATGTGTGAGAGTTCCAATTGTTCCTCATCCTCACCAGCACTTAGAATCATCAGTCAAAGGATGATTATAATTAAAAGCAATTCTAGCCATTTTGGTGGGTATATAATGGCACCTCACGTTTGTATTTCCCCAGTGACTGTTAATATTTAGCACCTTTTTATGCTTCTTGAACATTTGGATATCTTCTTTCGAAAAGTTACTGTTTAGGTCTTTTTCACTTCTAAAAATTGTGTTCTTTTTCTTGCTGATAGTAATTCTTTATATATTATGGATACGAGTCTTTTGTTGGGTATTTGTATTGCAAATATATTCTCTCCATCTGAGCATGCCCTTTCATTGTCTTAATGGTTTTCTTTGTCAAATGGAAATTCTTAATTTTAAGGAAGTCCAGTTTATCAATTTTTTTTCTTTATGATTAATGCTTTTGTGTCCTATTTTAAAAGGATCTTTGCCTATCTCAATGTCATTAAGGTATACTTCTCTGTTTTCTTCTAAAAACTTTATTGTTTTAACTTTCACATTTAAGTATTTTTGTATGATGTGAGGGAGGGGTCAGTGTTCTTTTTTATCACTTTGCATATTAAACGAGACGCAATTAACCCAGCACTTTCTCGAAAAGAATCCTTTCTCCCTGAATTGTAGAGAAGCCTTTGTCATAAATCAGATGACCATAAATGTGTGGATCTGTTAATAAGTTTTTCTGTTTTTTAAAACAGTGTTAACACATTTTTTTAAATATTAGGACATAGTCTTTGCAAAGATTTTTTTATGGTATGCACAAATTTTTCATGCCTGCATAATATTCTATTGAGTATTTTACATAATAATTTCAGTATTGTTGGACATTTAAGTTTTTTAAAATTTAGGGCTATTAATAATATTATAAACATTATCTTTAAATAAAACAAAAAATAATATATTACTGTTATTTTGCAAAAAATAATATATTACTGTTATTTTGCTCTTCTCTGACTGCTAGGCAGGTTGACTATTTTCCCACTTCCTGAACTGTGTTAGTATCATTTTCCCATTTGCAAGAGCCTTCTGTTTTTGTTATTTTCTTTACGTAATAAAAATCTTAAACTTGTGTACACATTTATTAAAAATGCTTTCCCCCAGTCTGTTTGCTGCCTATATATTTTTTTAACATTCAGAAGTTTAAACTCTTTATGTCAAATTTGACCATCGTTCTCTTTGTGATTTCTTGGATTACACCTAAGCTTAAGTAGGTCTTTCTTCTCCAAAGTCTTGATGCAGATACAATTCTCTCTTTTTTTTTCCTTCTCTCAATTTTCCCTGTTTGATTTTTAAAGGTTTATCTCTTTAATCTATCTGGAATTATTTTGATATATGTGTATCTCATGATAAAACAAGCATAATTGTTTTAAATCCACTTTTTTATTGTATAAGGGTAAAATTGTGTCAGCCCCCAACCCCACCCCATGATGTTTATATTTTTAAAGTTTCAAGGAAGGAAGGTAAAGTCTCTTTTTAATAAAGGACTGCAACCAGGTGTGTTTTTGGCTTTTGTTTGTTTGTTTTGTTTTGTTTTGTTTTCTTAATGTTTAAAATTTGCAGAGCCTACTGGAGTAATATCTGTAGAGGTAATTGAGAAAGAGGCAACAGAGTTAAACAGCAACAGCAATGCCAAGCCAGTAATTTGGTCACCCAGAGAGGGCTGTATCCTAATCAAGTGGAGGCGGGGTGGAGGCAGGAATGGGGAGGAGGGAAGAAAAACAGCACAGTCCTGTCTTTTGAGGCCTGTAGTAGAAAGGAAAAGCTTACTACTGACTTCAGAAGTACAACTTGGGACCTGGAATCCAAGGGCCACCTTCCCCATGGCAGGTCCTCTGGATTGATCACAGACGTAACTGTGGTCAGAGGTAAAGGGCCTATTGGATAAAGCAAACAGAAACAGAGAGAAAAACGTGTGCCCTGAAAGAAGAACAATGAGGATCAACATATTTTTTGACAAATTCGCCTTTGTCCTGGTTGCTCCTTGTGGTGCCGCCAGGTATGACTGACCCAGATGACAACTCAAGTCTTTACTGTGGTATGGTCTCCTTCCTCCCTGTTTTGGTGTCAGCAGTAATATCTCTGCCTGAGTTGCCCTCAGTCACGAAAACATAGGGCAGACCAGCCAATACCTTCCTCATACTTTACTCCCAACGTAATAAGACAGTGCCCTGGACTCTGACAGTCTTCCCCCACTTCATCTGTCATCTAGCCAGTTAAGTGGCTGAAAGGAAAGAGTCTGCCAACTAGGGAAGAGACTTAGATAAATGAGGGTCCAGGCTTAGTCACTGAGGACACAGAGCCCTTTGTTTAAAACTAATTGTTGGCATTGGTTAGAACATGTTCAGAAACAAATATTGTGACTCTATTAATGTTTTCCTGTTAGCAATGGTGAGGCCAGAGAAGCTTCACTGGTGTTTGTTGAAAAAATGTTTGTTATCCTCTGACCATTATCAGGTGAGCTTGTTTAAAATGTGGATTACTGGGTCCATCCCAGATTTGTTCCAGATCTGTTGAAACAGCATCTATGAGGATAGGGCCTGGACAGCTACTTTTTAACAACTCCTCAAATGATTTCAATAAACACTAAAGAGAGCTACTGGGCCACATTTAATGTAAGACTAAGTGTGAGGCCAACGTGTCAACGGGTCAAATGTCCTTGGAGTCTTTACTCGTACCCTTTTCTTTTGTTAAAGTCCCTTCCTATGTCCCAGTTTTGTGACATAATTTTTGAAATCAAATTTAAACAGCTCTAAAGTAAATCAAGAGTTATATTCTGCTTTAATTATAATGTTAATTGGTCCCTGTCTGCTAGCAAAACACCTGACACTGAAATAGAAAACTGAATAAGCCCTGTTGACCTCCTAATTTAGAATTTTTGCTAATTATGTACAAACTTGTTTGGTGCCTATATCCTGGTTCAGATAAGCCTTACCATACCTAGAATTATCTGGTCTAGTCTCTCATGAATGCAGAAGAATGACTAATTTCTTAGTCACATGTTGGATGCCCTAGATCTAAGAAAAAGCCCATCTTCTGCATGAGGGGGCCTAGACCAGGTAATTCTAGATATGGTAAAGCAATTTAGATGCACATGAGGAAGCCCACATCTTCTGCTCCTCAGTCCTGGTCTTCAGCTCACTGGAGTCTGCCCTCTCTTTCAACTCTAGCATTGGGCCCTGCGGAAATTTCTCTCACGGTCATCATGACCTTGCTCGCCCTGGGCTCAGTCGCCATCTTCCTGGAGGATGCTGTCTACCTATACAAGAACACTTACTGCCCCATCAAGAGGAGGACTCTGATCTGGAGCAGCTCTGCGCCCACGGTGAGGGCCCTGTAGCTGCCTTTTGGGAGGGACTGGAGGGGAGGCAGGGTCCATCTTGAGGATTCCTTTAAACTCAACAATTCAAGTTGCCTTCCTCTACCACCTTAGGGTGAGGGCTTTAGTCTGATGTCTGCAGTCAGGACCCCATGCTTGGAAGGTCAACAGGCAGTGGGATGGAGCGTTTGAAATATCTTAGAGCCACAGAAACAGCTGAAGAACCCTCTCAGCCTACCGGCAGCCTCACTCGCTACTCCCCTGCTACAATATTGCAAGCCTCCTTCTTGGACACACCAACTTCCTGTTCCTCAGAGGGTAGGAGGAAAAGAACCTTTTCCCATGGGGTCATGCTCACTCTACCCTTACATCATAGGTCTTTTTAACTCACTCCCACAGCTATTAGATAGGTCTTTGGCATGTTCCCAGGTCATAAAATGGGACTTCTCTTTCCATGTGGTGAGCTCTGTGTCTGTTTGGCGGGAAGAACAAAGCCCTTGAGGTCCTCTCCTGCCAGATGACATCTGCCTGGGCCATCTCAAGACATCAGATGCTCTAATAACATCTTAAAGATGAACTGACCTACTCCTACCCCAGTGATATAAGTTGAGATAGTCTTCAAAAGAGTCCCCTGACTCAAGGTCACTTTAACTAGTTATTTTTCCAGCTGGTCACTTTGAAGTAACGGTGCCTTGAATGTTCAGGTTTTGCTTCCTTGAGCCCTTGCTGCAAAAGGTGAGCACGAAGCCTCCTTATTTGCCCTAACCAGCTCCTTGCTCTTCTCCAAGCAGGTAGTGTCTGTGTTCTGCTGCTTTGGTCTCTGGATCCCTCGTGCCCTCATGCTCGTGGAAATGGCCATAACCTCGTGAGTGTCCTGCCCTGCCCCCAGCTGAACTGGATATCCTTCTGGGGTCCCCCACTCTGCTCTCCTCAACCCCAGGACTCCAGAGTCCGTGTCTTCTTTTATCCCCTATCCCTTCCATAAATCCGTGCAAACCAAGCGATCACAAATAGAGCCCTTGAACTTCCAGTTCATCCTCAGGCACCATTTCATTCCCACAGCCTGAAATTGCCCTCTTCCCACCCTGCCCTCTCTCTCACTTCCTCTTGGGTCACACACTCAAAACGCCTAGCCCCTACCTGATCCCCTCAGGAAGCCCCACCTCTCCCTGCCCCCTTTGCAGTCTGTTTTTCTTTGGCAGGAAGGGCTGTCCTATCAGCTGCTGCCACCTCCCCTTCTGTGTACTCTCAGGCCCACCTCTCCCCCAACTCCAGGTTTTATGCGATGTGCTTTTACCTGCTGATGCAGGTCATGGTGGAAGGCTTTGGTGGGAAGGAGGCAGTAGTAAGGACACTGAAGGACACCCCAGTGATGATCCACACAGGCCCCTGCTGCTGCTGCTGCCCCTGCTGCCCACAACTCATGCTCACCAGGTAAGGTGGGAGGGAGAGGCCGCCTGGAAGAACAGGTTAGCCTCTTCCTGCACTCTCCCAAGAGCCTCTGCTGGCTCTCTCAGCCCTGCTTCAAGCCTCATGGAATTAGGCTTTTATGGAACAAAGCCAGTGATGAAAGTGTGGGCATTCCGCAGCCAGGGTCCACACACTGGGCACCCATGCAGGGGTAAGGGGAGCAGAGGAAGGAGAACTCCTAAGTTCCCATCACTTAAGCTCACTGCCCCCTACAAGCTTTACCACACAGAGCAAACTGGATTTTGGACTATTTACTTTCCCCTTCCGTCCATTTCGGTTAACGAGGTTGGGGTCAACACTCAGTTCTTGCTCAAAGGCAGCATTCTGGTCTGAGGGTGAGTGGGAGGCAAGAAGGAGGGTTCCCAACGCTCTCAACACTCTGGCTTCTTCTGAAGTCCCCATCCATTTGACCATGTTGATGTCTATGATGGCGGAGCCCAGGAGCCCAGTGAGGGAACTGGAAGGTCTTCTTGGGATGGGTGGTTTGTGGGTCCATGTTCCTAACCCTCTTCCCACTTCAGGAAAAAGCTTCAGCTGCTGATGTTGGGCCCCTTCCAGTATGTCTTCTTCAAGATAACACTGAGCCTGGTGGGCCTGTTTCTCCTCCCTGATGGCATCTATGACCCAGCAGATGTAAGTCAGGAGTAAGGGGCAGCGGAGGCCAAGATTCATTAAATACCTTTGAGCTCTAGAAGGAATAGCTGGAGCCAATATCCCCTAATTCAGGGCCCCAAGAATGGGGTAGCCCCAGGGACAGGGTAGCTGTGGAAAAGCAGAGGCTCAGGGACTCTGACAGGGAGAGAAGAAATGGGAAGGGGCCAAGGCTTTGGGGCTTTTTTACCTTTCCCACCATGGGAGAGGGGAAATAAAAGGAGGAGAAAAGGGCTTGCTTCCTCACTGACTACTTTCTGGCCTGCCACCAGCTTTCGGAGAAGAGCACGGCTCTATGGATCAACACTTTCCTTGGCGTGTCCACCCTGTCAGCTCTGTGGACCCTGGCCATTCTTTTTCGTCAAGCCAAGCTGCACCTGGGCGAGCAGAACATAGGAGCCAAATTTGTTCTGTTCCAGGTAACTATACCCTGGGAGAGAAAAGATGGTTAATAATGAGACACAAATAATAGGGGTTAGGAGCTGAGACTAATAAAGGATAAAAGTGGGTCTGGGAATCTTCTTAAGCCTTAGGTTTCCTGTGAGATTTGGAAAAGAATCCCTGCTCTTTCCCAGTTTTTGCTTTTCTGTGCTGTAATAGTTTCCAAGGGTTGCTGTAGCAAAATATCACAAACTGGGTGGCTTAAAGCAACAGAAATGTGTTGTCTCACAGTTCTGGAGGCCAGATGTCAGCGGCCCCTGTTCCCTCTGAAAACTGTGGGGGAGAACCCTTCCTTGACTATTCCTGGCTTCCGATGGTTTGCAGCAATCCTTGGCATCCCTGGCATGTCACATGGCATTCTCTCCTCATGTGTCTGTGTCTTGTGTCTCTTTTCTTATAAGGACATCAGTCATATTGGAATAAGGAAGGACCCACCTTACTCCAGTATGACCGCATCTTAACTAATTACATCTAATTAGTTACCAAAACAATGATGCTTTTTCCAAATAAGGTCACATTCTGAGGTACTAAGGGTTAGGACACAATGCAACCCATAACACATGTATTATCAAACCTTAAATTCTTATACCTTTGCTTTTTTCTTTTCTTTACTACCCATTACTTCTAAAAACCTGCAATTCATCACCACCAGAAACATCAGCATTATCACAGCTACAACTGTGAAGTATCTATACCACATACTAGGCACTTTTCATACATTAATTACATTTAAATTCACTATAATCCTCAGAGTCATTATTATTTCTGTTTTACAAATGAGGAAACTGAGATGTTATGGGGCTTGTTCAAAGGCTCATAAGGGATGGGACTGGAATTTAAACCTAGATCTGTCTACTCCCAGACCCACATCTCTTATCACACTGCCTCTTCATCTTCACATCTTTTCTGACAATTCTCTAAAACTCACGTTTGTTTACTTTTTACACTTTCCATTCTCTAAGCCCAGAGATAACCTTTCCACCAAATGCAGTGACTTCTAGCCCAATATTGTTTCCCTTCTCATTTCATTCTTTCTGTCTCCTTGCTGGGCCCTTCTCCTATTCCCAAGGCACAATGACTCCTTTACAGTTAACAGAGTTATTTCACATAAATTCTCATTTGATCTAAGCAGGTGTTGCTTACAGGCACATAGTAGGTAGAATTGGAGGGTCCAGAGGAAGACAGAGGGCAGAAGAGCCTAAAATGGAGTAAGGGACTGAAGGGGCACAGAAAGGATCTGGGCCCCAGAAGCACTCAGGGTCAGGCTAGCGGGTAAAAGCCCTGTGATTGCCGAGCCTGCCCATGATTATTGTGGGGAAGCCTAGACAAGCCAAGTCTGCCCTGAAGAGGCTGTGCTTCAGAAAAGTGTACTCAGAGAGGGCAAGTACAAGACACATCTCAAACACAGCAGTGGGCCAGCCGGCCTCAGTGCCGGGGATGCTGAGCCCCTACCCTCACTTCTCTTTTCTCTTCTGCAGGTTCTCCTTATTCTGACTGCCCTGCAGCCATCCATCTTCTCAGTCTTGGCCAACGGTGGGCAGATTGCTTGTTCGCCTCCCTTTTCTTCTAAAATCAGGTCTCAAGGTGAGCACATAGGAGCTCCTATTCTATTCCAGGATGGGCAAGAGGGGGAGGTCAGGGAGGAGAGGAACTTAGAACAGAAGTTGGGCCAGCCAATCTCAGAATACTCAGAATGTTCTGCTCAGAATACTGAGAAAGGAACCTGCCAGAAATCTAGCAGAAGCTCTAAGCAGACTATGACCTCTCTGATCACACAGAGGAGAGCTGCAATCCCACAGCTTGAGGCCAGCCCTGATGGCCAACCCAGGAAGCCATGGGCTCAACCCTCAGCTCCAGGAAGAGCAATGGGTGTGGTTAGGAAGCGGAAGTCATGCTGATGAAACATGCAAAAGAAATGTTTAATGCTAGCCTCAAATTGCAGGAGGTAGAGGGCCAAGTTCTGGTTCTGGCTCTACTATTAACCTGCTATGTTACTTGTGACAACTTAATATCTCTAGGTCCTGGTTTGAGGATAAATTGGAGAAAGTGTTGTTCAACTCATATGCCAGGGCTGCTAGTGGTATACCACCTCTATAAGTTAGTATAATCTACATTGTATTTTGCCCCATGCTGCAGTGATGAACTGCCACCTCCTCATCCTGGAGACTTTTCTGATAACTGTGCTGACACGAATATACTACCGAAGGAAAGACGACAAGGTTGGATATGAACCTTTCTCTTCTCCAAACCTGGATTTGAACCTCAAAGCTGGAGGTGGATTGCTTGGACAATGAAAGAGACACTGCACTCATTAGATGGGCACAAGCTTTCTTTACTGTTCCTCAACCTTGACCAAATGGGGATGGATTCCATTGTCAGAGCAAGTTGGCTAATGATATACACTTGACTGTAGAGACGAATGTGAACTATGCAATAGGATGAAATTGTTTTGGATTTTGCCTGAGGAAGGTATTTTAAGTTTTATAATAAACAAACAGGATGGAGTTTGATGTTCTACAACTGGGCACATTGCCTCTGTGTGTGCCACTATTAGCCCATAAAGCTTGTATATTAAAAGGTTACTCTGAGCTTTCCCAAAACAAATGAAAGGGGGAAGAGTATGTGATAGTTTTACTGGTATAATAACAGGAATAGAACTCAGCCAGGCAAAATAGTATGAGCCCAAACTCTCGAAGAAACCAGGCTTCTGAAGAACGGATGAAAGGTGTTCTTTCCCTTACAGATGTGTCAGTAGGGCACTGATGACATTAGACCTGGGAGATCTGGATCAGCCTCCCTTTGTGGGACAATGGCTTTTTTAGTCTTCTGTACCAAGTTGCAAAAGGAATCCCAATAATACGGTCATGGAGTTATTCTGGGGAGACAAATTAAAATGCAAAAGCAAAGGAAATGATCATACAGGTAAAACCCCCAAATTAAGATGCAAAAGCAAAGGAACTGATAGTACAGGTAAAAGCCCCAAATACATAAAACATATCATACACATGTATACAAGGTCAAAAACACAGAAAATGGAACATTACATAAAATCACTTTTCCTTTATTTGGCTAATGACAAAAGCCAAAATAACTGAACAAATTAATAACACTCAGACAGGAAAACAATATACTGAACACCAGTTGAGGAAAACGTCCTTGTGGACACCAGCACTGGTGATGGGGCCAACATTCATGCCAAGGCCAGAATTTCTTTCCAAGACTCTTTCTGTTCAGGATCCTCAATATAAAACAACTCAACCAATCAAGTCTCTGTGTTCAAAATAGTCAGTGCCTCCCTAAGAAGGGTGGGAAAGCCCACTTGGAAGCTAAAAAAACTGCAACTGGAGTCATCCTAATGTTAAACCAAGTACTTTTGTTCTCTACCCCAATCTGAATACTAACATTAAACTTTGGCAGAGTATCTTTCTCCTTTGTTTTAAAGAAAATTAACATTTAATAGTATAATCCCAAGAACATGTTCTACTTACTTGGAAAAATAATAGCTAGGGACCACTCTTTATCCCATGACAATCTATTCTGTGAGAGAAAACAAGAACAATCATTGCATGACCCTGAAAAATATAACTTTAAAAATACTTATATTGGTAAGGTTAAAAAAAAAAATACCATTAGTTAAAAACATTGTTAAGGGAGCTCTTTTCCTACCTGTACTGATTGAACTTCTGGTGATAGTTTGTGCTGACAGAAAATGTAAAAGCTATGGCTTTTAGGGAATTAAACAAAAGCAGAGAAATATATTTGATTTGGAAAGGTTTTAGATATAGGGTCTGGAACAGGATTAAAAAGTCAATGAGCTCCAGAAAAACAAAAGCTACCCATACATCAAGAAACAGAATAAAAATCACTGTGAAGAACCATTGTGGAGGGAATATTCAAAGACTGCCTGGACAGTTGTGTGGTCAAAAGTAAGAAAAATGTAACTCAGGTGCTGCCTAGGAAGTTATCAGTGATCAGAAAAGGTCAAAAGCTCTCTTGACCTCCCTCAAATTTTTTCTCTCATCCAAGATTTTCAACCTCCTGGCATCCCCAACCTTCTTACCCAAGCCTCAGCAAGATAATGGTCTTTGGCTCTAGCTATCAGAAGCAGCTGCAGCAGTACAAATGATCCATTTTTATTCCTCTAAAATTTCAACCTCCATCCTTCAGTGCTACTGAGTCTAGTGTAGGAAAAAAGCAAACTTTTTGCCCAGCTCATCTCAAGGTAACTGCTGAAATGGCACCTCCTCAGCACTGGCTACAGGGCTTCTGTCTCCATTCTCCTTCTATCTTACAGCGAGAGGCTCTGAGGCCAACCAACTTTTTTTTTTGGCTGCGTTGGGTCTTTGCTGCTGCGCGTGGGCTTTCAATAGTTGCGGCGAGTGGGGGCTACTCTTCGTTGTGGTGCGCGGGCTTCTCATTGAGGTGGCTTCTCTTGTTGCAGAGCATGGGCTCTAGGTGTGCGGGCTTCAGTAGTTGCGGCACGTGGGCTCAGTAGTTGCAGCACGCGGGCCCTAGAGCACGCAGGTTTCAGTAGTTGTGGCGCATGGGCTCAGTAGTTGTGGCTCGCAGGCTCTAGAGCACAGGCTCAGTAGTTGTGGTGCATGGGCTTAGCTGCTCTGCAGCATGTGTGATCTTCCTGGACCAGGGATCGAACCTGTGTCCCCTGCATTGGCAGGCGGATTCTTAACCACTGGAGGCCAACCAACTTTTAAGGCTCTCCCATTTTTGCCACATTTGGTCTATTCAGGCTGACAGCTTTGTGTGTGGGGTTCAGGGAAACAGCTAATTAATATTAAAATTAATGTTAGAAGTTAATATTAACAATAATATTTAAAGATTTACAGATCACATGCATGGTTGTGGAATGCGAACCTCTAACCTCATTTAATTAGGCACAAATGATCAAACAATGCATCATCCCAATAGCTTCTTCCACCCACCCACCCTTGTCCAGCATGTAGGATCACATTTATCCCAAAGTATCTAGCATGCCACACCATAATATTTTTTGCATTCAGTCAAAATTATTTGAAGATATACTAGTGTTAGGAGACTGAGGCCACAGAGGTTCACCAAAAGGGGTGAGAGTTTTCCAAGAACACGTGCACATGCTGGTGCTAGCAGTCTCATGGAGCTTGTCAGCCTAGAGGTCATATTCCAAGGGCAGGATATGCCAAAAGCAGCCCATTTACAGAGCGGAGGAGGAGGACCAAAAATTTGGGACCCAGACAATACACGTGAGAAGAGTGACTGCGGGGAGGAAAATCACACTCTGCGCACCTCCTTTTCCAAATACACTTGGGTAACATGTGTACTTTGAGAGAACACGTAAGTGGGCTTCAGTGGTGATTTCACTGCTTTTCTATTGACAGAAATGGGCAGAATTCCCAAAGAGGCAAGACTGAAGCAGCAAGTTAAAATACGTGATCATATCAAGCTGAGTAATGTAGGAAAACATTAACTTCAACTGTTCCAAAAAAAGGATTCCAAGCCAAAGCTTGTGTAAACCAGATTTGATAGTAAAAATAGCACTTCATGAGAAGAGTTAGAAATGTAATTTTCATAGGCCATCAGGACAAGAGGTTTCCCCCTCTTTGTCCCTCTACTCTGCTGTGCTCTGCCTCTCTGGATGATCTGAGGACCTAGATAGTCCTGCTGTGCAGGCAGGCAGTGATTCTAGCCACCGACCCTCAGGCAGAAGAGCAAGTTTTAACAGAAGGTGTTTAGGGAGGGGACTATGAGATGCTCACAGCCCTAGCAGAGGGGCAAGGAAAGATAAGATGTGGTTTTCTTAGCTGAAAACACTAAAACTCCACCCCCACAAGGGGTATTTATGAGTGATGGGATGGTGCCTGGACATAAGCAATTTTTCGCTCTGAACCCAGCTACAGGATTATGATAGATGATGATCTGCTAGGTCATGTACTGTAGGATGCTAGAGGTTTAAATGGAGCTTATGCTCAACAGCAAGTGTTAAGCTTCAGCATTCTCTGACGTGAAATTTAAGTAGTGAATCCCCTGGGCAACATACCAGGGGAGGTGGAACCAGGCAGAGTGAGAGGGAGGGAACCTACCACACTCTTGTAAAGTGAGCCCTTGCTTGGTGACTTGCTGGAAGGGCAGCAGACCGGAGTCCCTGCCAGCTGCCAACTCTCAGGGGAAAATAAACACCTCATGGAGCACTGGTTCCAGTCAAGGACACTCTTAAGAGGGGAAGAGGTCAAGAAAAGGCTTTAAAAAGGGGTGTGTTTCCTTATGCTTTTGCGCCTATGTTCTGTGCAAATCTCTCTGAATATTCGATATGGCTATGAGCAACATGGATTAACAGATCATGTTCAAACTGCAGACATTTACAAAGTATCCTTTGTAAAAAGCTAGGTAATAAGTATTAAAATAGGAGTCACAGGGCCAGGGACTTACTCTCAGGAAGAAAATTAATCAAAACTGACTTTGCATAAGATTGAGTATTGTCCCACTCACCTCCTCAATCAGACTAAACCTGGAAGTGTTCCTCCCTTTAAAGGTAGATTACAGGAAAGAGATTGACAAGAGCTCCCAAATAACTGGGCAACAGAGTTTTCTGAGAAGATGAACACAGCAGAAAAACCGCAGCAGATGCCATGTGGTCTGGTTCCATCCCCATCAGTGTCTTCATGGACCCCATTGGGTTCAACAAGAAACTCCTCAGGGAGCAAGAAAAGTTAGATTCAGATCTCCTTCTTCCCATAGCCACATTGACACATGTGCCAGCAGTACACTTAGGGGATTTGTGACTGTTACTCAGCTTTTAGCTTTTTTTAAAGGAAACCAAAATTATGATATTTCCCCTCCAAATCACCCATCAGTATGGCTCACTGCCTGAAAGACTTGGCAAAACAGTTTGCCTCAGAACAGAAGGCAAATACTATAGTGTATCAGGAAGAAAAGGCCTCTGGGTATTACACCGCTTCCTTCTGCCCACTCCTTGGGGGCAAAAAGTTAGTTCTATTTACTACATTTGAAAGACTAATTTTTAAAAAATTAATAAAAACGACAATTTCCCTGTCAAGATCACATGAACATAAACAGTAAAGCAAAGTCCATGGGGAAGGTATATGGATGCCGAACAGGCTTCTAAGATGTAGTTAGCCTCTTTCTTGGTGGGGGTGGGTGATGTCTCTCAGAGGATAGGCTGTCTGGTCCCCCCATCCTAAGTACTCTTGCCCCAATTGTCTTTCCTTTGTAGCTGTCCTTAGGTTTAGTGTTGGGATCACAATTCAGAATTCAACAGAGAGCTTCTGAAGGTGATGGGACAGAGGGAGGGGAGAGGAAAGGAGAGATGAAAACTTAGTCTTCTTCATCCTCACTGATATCATAGGCTGCAGACTTGTGTCTGGAGAGGTTTGCTGGGGAGGAAGGCGGGGAAGTCTTGCCAGAGAAGGGCCACCGGAAAGAGGGAGAGGGGGAGCGTTCACGAGTGGGACTGCTGCTGGGACTCTGCCTTGGACTGATGGCCTGCAGCATCCGGCCTTTCCCCTCTTTCAGCATATGTTTCTGGGGAGACCAAAAGAAAGAGTTAGAAGAAACCTATGGATCCTACTAAAGCACCACTGGAGGATATGAGACTTCAAATTATCATGAGTGCCCTCTGTAATGTCAAAAGTGATCAAGTCAGCCGGAGGAGGAACATAGCTATAATCCTAAGCAATTTCCTCTCCAAAGTGGTCTATGCTATACTATGTATCTAAGGCTTCCCACCTGCTATCCACTGTCACCCAATCCTTGACCTCTACGTCAAAGGAATTCTTAAAAGGCTACTTGGGTCTGTAGTCTAGGCTGTAGGCAAAAACAAAGGAATTAACTCAGACAAAAGGGTACCTATCCTAGTTTTGGAGTTCTCTGAAGAGAAAATTCCATACGCTCCCAGAATAATCTATTCTGGCATCCAAACAGCCTCACAGTCAGATCGTTCCTGATATCCTAGGGCTCATTTGCTCATAGCTACACAGGCACCTTTTATTTGGCTCGAAAAGACCTTGCTACTCCTCAAGGACAGAATTCCCACCGGACCCAACGGTCCTGCAGCAGCTGTGTGTAGTGCAGGCAGCTTTCTTTTTACTGCTCTTTGCTCTTTCCTTCCCTTCCACCTAAAACTATAATGTAGAAGCAAGCTGGGCAAGGCTACTCACTTATCTTGTCACCATATTTGGAGGTTGATAGAGAGCTGGCAAAATTATTTAGGAGAATGTATAACCTCTTTCTGTAAAGATTTTTAAAAACTTTCTGGGGATAGTGGAAATACAGTTCTGCCCAACAAGGGGAACAGGTTAGATAACTTCTTAATGTCAATGTCCCTTTGTGCTCAAGGATTCTATAATTTCTTTCACAGCATGAGAATTCCCTAGATTTTCCTGAATTTCCCTAAATTGTCCAGCAAGAAAGAACATACCAGCGCTCCCTCTGGACCAAACATTTCCAGGAAACTTCCAATGAATTCTCGGGATTTCTCCTCCCATTTCTGAATGAGGTCAATGCTTTTTTCTTCTACCTTCTGAACAAATTCTTTTGACTTTTCCTCCACATCTTTCACTTTCTTCTTTACTTTGTCAACTCGCTCCTGCAAGTGGTATTTCTTCTCCTGGATAAAGAAATAACTGCTCTGAGAAATAATACTCATTCTGACCTTCCATACTAAGGGGAAGGAAAAGACTTGGTTTGGCACTCTACTGACACTCCTTTCAGTCTTGAGAATTTCACTTTAATCTCTCCCATACTTCTCCAGCATAATAACAGATAAGATATGCTCTGGATGGTCATCTTATACAAAAGTGTAATAATTCTAAGATTGTAGAGCCCAGGACTAAACTAAATGTATAGTGTAAGACCAGTAACAGACAGGCACGTACCAAACAAAGTCAGATTTTTTTAAGACGAAACATAAACTTGGAAGATAAACATGCCCAACAAAACCCAAACCCCATTCTAGATGGAGATGTATAGGGAGAGAGCAACAAGATCACTGCACAATATTGCCAACAATAAGCCAACTGTAACAGGTTGAAAAAGGAAATAGTGGACCTTTTACTTAAGTAATTCATCTACTGTACTGAATTTCTTTTCCTCCATCAGTGGCCTATTCTATGATTATAGAGGAGTTGTTTTTTTTATTTTTTAATATTTGGAGGTCTGTTTGCTCATTCGCAAAATAAGGATGATACGCTTTGGTCCTACAGGCTTCCCCAAAGATAAGGGAAAATGGTACGAACCCTCCCAAAGGGAGGGGAGGGGAGGAGTCTTTAGCCAAATGAAAACTATTCTCATTTCCAGATCATAAAGGGGAAGGGGAAGGCGAATATGTTTAGGATTTTTAAACATCTAAAGATAGATTCTGCGGTATAACAATAGCTAGATTGTTAACAATAGCTAGGGTTTACCTGAATAGATAAATCATATTTAAATGAAACCATTTCACCTATTCATAATTCACAGAGCTGGGAGCAAGTGAGGGAGCATGGTAAACTACTTATGTAGAAGATACAGTTAGCAGCTTTCTTCTTTTTAAATCAACTTTATTGAGGTATAATTTATATACAAAATGTATAGCAGTTTGTTTCCAAAGGGCAGTATTAAGCTAAGATAAACTTGCTTTCATAAATCAAATTTTAAAAGTTAGGTTCATGTGCCTTGAGAAATTGCATGCAAAATGTTGTGTGTTACTATGCACACAGGGAGAGGATCCACAGCTTTCATCAGATTTGCAAAGACCATCCAGTCAAAAAGAACAAAGGTTAAGAACCACTGTTTTAAATATATTTGATATAAGTACTGTACTTTGTAAGTTCCACGTTCTTATTTATTTAATTGGCTGTATGTCCTTATATCGACGTGTTGATACTAGCTCATAAAGGCAGAAAATGCCTCTAGATACATCCATATGCTCTTTGTAAAGAGCTTGGCATAGCGTTATGTGCAAAGAGGTATCCACTGAGCTTTTGGAGGTGATAATAACAGCAGACTGAAAAGCAACTTTAACTTAGATGAAGTGAGAGACAACATGCCCTATAAGGCCAGGGAACTCTAGGATGAGGTTTGGAACTCACATTGATAAAGCTGACATTGAGTTCCTTTGCCGTGTAGCCCCTCTGTAGGTTCCGTCTGGCATACACATCATAGTCGCGGACAATTCGGGTGATGATGTCTGATGTGGAGATACCTTCTGTCCTCTGTGTTGGAGCAAACATGCCTAACCCAAGAACACATACAAACACTGTGACATTCTGATTAGCTCAGGCAGTAGGACTAGATGGAAACTGGAGCCACATTCCTCTTCTTTCCTCATAAAGCAGAGTCTGCTATTACTAAGTAAAGTCTGGAGATACTGACATACAGAAGGAACACTGAATCAAAGGTTAGGAGTAAGGAAAGGCCCTAATATTAAGAAAAATATGGGGCTGGAGAAGGGTTTCCTGAAATTAAAAGAGATATCAAAAGTAGATGTTTAGACTGAGAATCGATGGATATGATGCTATGCTCACCTTAACCTCTTAACCAAAGTGTGACCTGAAACTGGATGTTAAAAGTTCTCACTGTATAAATTTTCCTCTGTAAAGTAGTGATGTGGTTGAATCTCTGTCACTGCCCCTAAGACTCCATAAAATGAGGATGCACATCAACTTACTCACCTGCTTCCTTGATGTGCTTATAAACATCATCACTCCCAGCAGAAGAGTAAGGGATGTCATCATGGGCTACAAAATCAATCTGAAAGTAAGGAAACATCATTTAAAACCCAGCATAACTGCCATTCAGAAAGAACCAGTAAACACTCTCAGGCCCAGAAAAAGGACCACAAGGAGAGGGGAGGCCTCAAATGAACTTTTCTCTTTATCTCTCTTTGCTTTGCTCATAAATTCCACGATTCATTCACAAGCCACCCAACCTAATTATTCGTGGATCATAAACATGAAGCTAGCCAGTTTCTTTTTTAGCTATTCCTCCTGGTCTACTGGAAGTGCTACCCTCACACTGTATACCAGTCACCATGCTGTGGTAAATAGGCCTAGAGGATCTTCTGGTATGCTAGTTAGTGGGTGGAATCAAGGAAAGAAGAAAGGAAATCTCCCCACCCTCCTGGGTCTACAAGGATGGGTCAAATAGGGTTTCTAAAAATATGAGAAAGAGGTCACTTCTTTGTTAACTGGTTTCTCTCTCAGTCCATGAGATGAGTGGGAATATAAAAATATCAACCAAGAGCACTTTTACTAGAATAGATACATCTGTACTCCTGAGAAATGCAAAGCCCAAGGCCATAAAAGACCTTTAAGTCTCAGATCTATTATTTTACTACTGTCAATACCTCTCACACTGGGATCAATAATCTTTCTAAACCTCACTCATTTACTCCTTCCTGAATAGGCCATATGCCCTTTGCTAATATAATTGCTAATACCACCACACCCAGCTCCCAGAAGCCACTGTAATGTGAAGTACGCTCATCAGGACTATGTCAGGGACTCTCAGCTAACATCTCAATTACCCATGAACAACTTGTCAGGGATCCATAGGCAGCAAATTGAAAATAAGAATGGTGAGCAAGCAAGACTCATGGTTGAGGACACACTGCTAACAAGGAGAAAAGGAAATATGGAAGTTCCTCTAACCTCTTCTGCCTGGGCTTGCCTGGCTATGTTGCTGAGAATAATCTTGCTCATCACCTTTGGTACCACTGGCTGCTAAATGTTGAAGCAGTAAAGCTAGAGAACTATAAAAGTTCTGTCTTAAACCTAAATAGTTATAACAAATATCCCTTAGCTTCAGGCCTACCCAAATACTGCTTTTGAAGCACTTTGGCTACTTTTGTTCTTTCCTGCCTCATTGAACAATTCACCTTCAACATTCTACACACCACTGTAGAGAACTGACAATATGCTTGCTGGTTCCTCAAGCTCGAGGGCCTCCAACATGACCTGATAAATTCTTCTCAGCTATAAACCCCTCTTTTGCAGGAAACCTGTTGCTTTAATGCGGGAAAATAAAAAGGAGATAAGAGTTTTTTATAATACCAACTCACTGAGAAAAAGTGAGAAACCTCCCTGGTTTCTGATCCCACATAATTTCTAGCCTGAAATCAAAAGTCTTGAAACTAAATTTAAGTCAATACAAGAGAAGTCTATGTTTATATATCTTATTTCCTGGAATGTGAACTCCTTGAGAGCATGTCTGGGGCTGTGTATACTCTAAAAAGACCGATATGCTGTGAGGATGGATACGCCTATAATGGGGGAGGGGGGGTGCGACAGACTCACATAACTGAAGAGTTCAATTTCTTTTTTTTTTATAAGATTTTTTTTTTAATCATTTATTTTTGGCTGCGTTGGGTCTTCGTTGCTGCGTGCAGGCTTTCTCTAGTTGTGGCGAGTGGGGACTACTCTTCGTTGCGGTGCGCGGGCTTCTCATTGCGGTGGCTTCTCTTGTTGCAGAGCACGGGCTCTAGGCGCGTGGGCTTCAGTAGTTATGGTGCGCAGGCTCAGTAGTTGTGGCTCACAGGCTCTAGAGCGCACGCTCAGTAGTTGTGGCACACAGGTCCAGCTGCTCCGCAGCATGTGGGATCTTCCCGGACCAGGGCCCGAACCCATGTCCCCTGCATTGGCAGGCGGATTCCCAACCACTGCGCCACCAGGGAAGCCCTGAAGAGTTCAATTTCTAGCCCTGCTAGAGTGTGACCTGGTTATTTGGCCTCTCTGGCCCTGTTCTTATATGTAAAGTGGAAATAACTAATAACTACCCAATAGGATTTTTGTGGGGAACAAATGAAATATAATGGATGCAAAATTGCTTGTAAACCATCAAGCCCAAGAAAAATGTCAGGGATGACTATTATTAGAAGTAATAACACTGTTACCTCTTCTATGTGAAATTTACATAGAAGATAGAAGTAAAATAAGGCTAGTGGAAAACTAGCCACAGTACCAGAAGTCTTGAAAGTTGAGGAAATTCCAGAACAGGGAATGGAAACCTGTGCTCAGTTTCTTACCCGGTGTTCTGCCAGGAACTCTGGTGTCAGGGTCCAGGGGGCATTCCTCACCACCTCATCCACATAGCGGCAGTGCTGCACTGCATCATAGCGTTCAGTTTCATTCATCACGGTGAAGCCTTTGAAGTTGTGTGTTAGCTCATCACTGCAAACTGAGTTCACCACAACATAAGGTTGTAAGTCAAAGTCCCCTCTGCTTAAGCACTCCTCAAACCTCTCATTTCCCAACCTCTCATAACCAATCTCCCCAGCCTGGATAAGAGTCTTCTGGATGTAGCTCAGTCTGGATAACAATGCTTTTCCTAATCCAAGATACATCTTCAGGAGCAACATTCACTAAATATGTTCACACTTTGGAGAGGAGAGGATACAACGGAGGACTAAGATCTTTGGCTTTGAAATGAAACTACTGTGCATCTCTGTATCAATTAACAGTTTTAAAAAATGTTTTCCTGTTATACTTTTATTAGACTGGACTGGACCACATAACATCAGCTTAGCAGACTTTTGTACTTCAGTTGACTCAGAATGATAAACTGAAATCTAAAGCAAATGCTCTTCTTAAGTAGCATTTATTCTTAATGCTATTCTGACCACCCCCGCCCCCACCGGGGGTCAGACTGCAGAAACCCAGCCAAAACCAGCGAGATAAATCCTGGACGTCTCAAGTCAATGAGCTTAGAGCTTCTCTCTCCAGGTTTATACAGTTCAGGTTTTATATACTTCATGTTCTTCATATATTTCACATTTTAAAGAGGCTGCACTATATCTCTCATTTGAAAACCAACATAAGAGGCAATGTACTCGGGTTATAAAGATAGGAGAAAAGAGGCTACCATAATTTTTTTCTGGACAGCACCTAAAGTCATCAGATGTTTTCTTACCTCCCACAATGAGATATGTATTAGGGAAAAGGTTCTTTGCTTGCATCAGAGCCCGGGCATGACCAGAATGAAATAAGTCAAATATTCCATCTGCATAAACTCTCACAGGCCGTTCACCTAAATCCAAAGGAAAGAATTTATCACAGAAATACATTGATTCAATACCTCATATTTAACAAATGGAAATGGCACTGTGTGACTGTTCCACCCCTGCATAGCCCCCTTTTAAGGTGTTCTCTGGATATTCACCTTAATTTGGGGTACTTTGGGGTTGTGAGGAATAACATCACAGGCTTCCTTGACTACAAAGACACACTTGGCATCATATCCACTAACTCTCTTTGTTAGCCTGGTTGTACCAAACTGCTCAGGTAATTGGATTTCAAGATTGCTTTTTCTTAAAGTTATTTTAGAAGTGAAGGGAAGAGTTATACAAGAGCTATATCTGAAACTTCAAAATCTTCACCTTCGGCTTATGTTTAAACTTCAGTTATGTTTAAACAGAGTATAATTAAACTATGCTTTGGCTACCTGCTCTCTCTTTTTCAAGCTGCCTTGATTACTAACAACTAATGCTCTGCTTTGAAAATAAAATACATTGCTTTGAAAGTAAAGAGTGATGCAGAGGGGTGAGATTGCTTCACAGTCCCAGATTCACCCTTAATAACTGCTCTGTGATAACAGATGGAGTTCCTTCAAGCATTTCTCCTTGACAGTGAGCATGTTACACTTTCTCAGTAGAGGGTGATATACCAGGTATTTGAAAATCAAATATAAATATTTTAGGACTTTAGAGCCTTTCCTCTTCCCTTGTCCATTAGTGAGAATAACAGAGAACTGACTGTCAATTTATTTTTAGTGGTAGTGGACTATGAAAGAAAAGGAGGAAATGATCTCTTGGGGTACAAGCCTAATTCCAAAGCCAAATAAACACACTGAGAATGACATTGATATAATGGTTCATCATGCTTCAAATGATAAACCTAATGAGTCCTAGTAACATATTTCCACTACTTGAATAAAGGAAGAGCTGTTTCACTGTAGCAGCAGAAAATATCAGTAGGAGCATCTACATCATTCTCCGAAAGAAGGGCCAGAGCCTCATCAAATACACCATACTGAAGGTAAGGATAAGATACATCTCCTTCCTGCCTTGAGGACAGTGAATCAAGGGGGAGGAAACTGGTTCTCAGGAGGGTAATGGACTTTTCTTTATAGATAGCTTTATCCATAAAAAAGTAGTTTTTAAACTGAGAAATCATACACTGCTGATAGAAGTATAAACTGGTACAACTCTTAAGGAAGGCAATTAGGCAATATCTGTGAAAAGACAAATGAAAAATGTTTATACCCTTTGGCCCAGTTATCCCAATTCTAGGAATTTACCTCACAGATATGTTTGTAAATATGCATGCAGATTGCATTATTGATTGCAGCACTGTTGGTAATAGCAAAAGTTTGGAAACAACCTAAATTTCAGTGGAAGACTGAATATGACATGATCCACCCACTAAAAGTGTGGGAAGATTTATATATTATTTGCTTAGATATCCACAAGAAATTGGTAATACTGGGCTTCCCTGGTGGCGCAGTGGTTAGGAATCCGCCTGCCAATGCAGGGGACATGGGTTCGGGCCCTGGTCAGGGAGGATCCCACATACCGTGGAGCAACTAGGTCTGTGCGCCACAACTACTGAGCCTGCGATCTAGAGCCTGCGAGCCACAACTACTGAAGCCCGCGCGTCTAGAGCCCGTGATCCACAACAAGAGAAGCCACCGCAATGAGAAGCCTGTGCACCGCAACGAAGAGTAGCCCTCGCTCGCCACAACTAGAAAAAGCCCACACACAGCAACAAAGACCCATTGCAGGCAAAAATAAATAAATTAATTAAATAAATAAATAAATAAGAAATTGGTAATACTGGTTACCTGTAAAAGGGATACTAGGTGGCTGTGAGACAGTAGTGAGAGGAAGTCATTTCACTCTGTGTCTTTTTTGTACTTTATGAATGTTAGGCCATGGGAATGTACTAATTTTATAATACAGGAAATAAAATTTTTAAATAAAATAAATACACCAATACAATGAAAAACTGAGAAATTATATGATGGATTTAAAGAGTCAGAAAAATTATAGCTCAAGCTTGCCAACCAGCCTCATTCCTTTGTAATCTTAATCTCTTTAAGCCTCAGTTTCCTCATCTATAAAACAAAGCAAAACAAAACCGAACCTGAGTAATATAATCTCTCTTCTACATCCTAGAAATCATGACCATGAAGTAACTAATATCCTTCTATCTTTCCTAAACAAGTCCAGAGTGGCTATGATCTCACTTTATTTAATCCTAAAAGACAAACGATAGAATATAAAATTTGAGAATACTGTATTGTTGTTTCTACACCAAGGGCAAAGTGAGATGAGGGAGATTTAGCTCAGTAAACACATTTCCTGGATAGTAGCAATAGCACAGACGCTGTTGATTAAGTGGCTATTTGCCAGCAGTTAAACATCCCATATTAGGCCAAGCCACCTCTGAACCCTTTCTTGGACCAATCCCTGATGTGCCTCTTGCCCTCTTAGCATTTCCCCAGCTTCCCAACCTCTCAATTCCCCATGACTTAACTGCAAGTCTTTGGCAAACCCAGGCTTGTATATTAACCAAATGACCAGAAGGGGCCACTGTTGAACTAAAAATCTGGGGAGAAAGCATGCGTTATCCATTCCTTTACCAAGTGGCTATTGGTCAAGATGACTATACCCTCTGATTTATATCTGTTGTTCCAGCACACTATCAAGAGCAACTGCTTTCATTCTCAAAAACAGTCTTGATTTGGATTACAAATTATAGTCTTTTCACTACTGCTAGACTAACTAGATGTTCTCCTTTAAGCAGAAGAGACCTGGGTTTCAATTTATTATCTCTTCTGATACATTCTCTCAAATAGCTACCACTGAAACATTCATCTTTAACAGATTTCCACTGCCCTTCAGACTTTGCCTTTTTCTTCCTTTCTCCAGAAAGGAAGAAACCAGAGAACATACTGCTGGGTTTTTTTCCATCTTCTAAAAAAGATGATCTTCTCATCTCTCAAGCCGTATTCCTTTTATCTCCAAGTAGTGAGTTTACTCCAAGATTACACAAACTTCCCTCTTGTACTCCCTTAACCTCCCTAAGTGAAAATCTGGGGGCAGGGGGAGGGATGTCCCTTGAACCAGTTATTGGTTTAAAATTCACTAACTATATGGCATGTGTAGATTCTCTATTTGTTTATTCCTTGTCTGGCACTGGCATGAAGACAGTCACTTACTTGGTTATTTAACATAAAACTGAACAGACAGAATAAGATAAAGGAAAAACCAGAGGTCAAGTTAGACTGGCAAATTTTACAGGCCAATTTGTGACTATTTGTTCCACCCAAAATTCAATCAGCTTGCTGATAGCCTTCTATTATTTATAACTAATGTCTATATAAAGAATAGCACCACTCCACGATGAAAAGAACACAAAGATGGAAAAACTTAGGTTTTTAGCTTCAATTCTATCACTAATTATTTGTTTTACTGCTTCACTTCTTAGTTTCTATGGACCTATATTCATGTATATAATGAAGAGTGTATAAAGTATATAATCTCATAAATGACTTACTTACAAAATTCTACTATTCTAAAATTTTTAGAAATTAATTTATTAGTGTTTGTTAATTATAAGTTGCAAAACTTGGAAACAGTATACATATACATACATACATTTTTCCTACCACAAATGGTATGTGGCTAGATTAGCAACAAGGTGGCTAATATAACTAATGTGATCAGATCTGAGTGAGGTACTGCATTCTGAATGTGTGTCATTAGAGAGTATATGAAAAGTTCTTGCCCTCAACAGGCTCTACTATCACATCTGAATGTGATCCTTGAACTGTCTAGTGGCATTTTGAAGTCTGACCTGCCACCACTACACTGTTACATATAGCCTGTCTTTCCTTGTTGTCATTTTACTCTGCCCCATTAGCCTGCCTATTACTGAAGTAAGAGGAGCCAAACCCAAAAAATCACATCATAAATCAGAAGGGTTGTGATCAACATGAGCTATATCTAAACACTTTTGCAAAAGGAAAGCATTCTCTGGAATTTTGAGGACCCCAAAACCATACTCCACACAGCCAAGATATAGCCAAGGGGTATTGGGACCCCTAGCCTAACATTGTCCAGCATTCATTTCTATTCATATTTCAGTACTCCTAAGTTACAACAGAGAGTAAACATACTAACAAAATTAAGAAGTAACTACAAATATCTTCTATATACTGAAAATGTATAGATTTGTGGCTATAACTACCTCTTATTCCCTAGTGCTTGCCTGGGTTGAGTCCAGCCCTACATTTACAGAGTAAACACTTACCACAGTAATCAAAAGAAATGAAAAAGGATTGGGAAAAAAAGGAGAAATGGAGAATTTACAGAGAAGTAAGAACAGATGCCTATAGGACTTTGTATTCATAACAAATGCTCGTGGAAGTTTCTATTTATGATGATCCCTAAAACCAACTGCCCAAAACTATCTGGAATACATATTAATAATTTATGAGGCCAGAAATTGCTACTTAATAATGTAAACTAAGTATACAAATAAAGAGTATGGGTTTTGAAAATAATAAAGCAAGTCTTTTTTTAAAAAACCTAGAAAACTATAATATCAATAAAGATAAAATTAAGTGATAAGCATCTCCCAACTTAGGATATCTTTGTCCTCTGTCAGTCAGCAGCATCATAGCTAGTGTACTGACTGATAGAAAGGAAAACTTGGTGGGAAATTCTGATGGCTATTAAAAATGTGACAGTCTGACATATTATTTGGACCTTTGTAAAAACAGACAAGATTATAAAGCAGCTCAGGCTAATATCTTATTGTCTCTGCTCCTCTATATCTCACAGCTGTGATGATAACAGCCCCCCAAAAAGGTGTGTACCACTGTATCTCATAGCTGTGACAAAATACTGGGAAATTAGTATACAATATAAATGAAATTTTATGGAGTACAGTTATCCTCCCAAATAGAACAGCAAGCGAGATGGGGGGAACCCCTCTCTCAAGTAGCTTTTACAGGTAAACTGAGGGAAGAATATAGTGAGTAGGTGTACATTTGATAAGTACAATTGAATGCTAAAAACAACAGTAAAACAACAAAATAATTCATCATTTACTTACAAGGAGTTCCTCTGCTGGCTTCTTCCATGGTTACCCTGACATAGGGCTTACTAAAGTCTACTTCAATTTCATCAGAAAAAGGCGCTGGCTGCCGTAAGCCCTTAAGAAGAGGAAAGTGAAGGAAAAGAAAAATTCAATGGTATAAACTAAAATACTCAAAAACTGGCAGCTTTAAAGAATAATCAGTTATTCAACATGCTGTGATTAAAATTTTTCCTAAAAGTTCATAACCTTAAAAAGAAAAAAGATAAAAGCATTCCAAAATGACAAGTGAAAGTTGCAACCTTTTACCAAATGGGCAAATCATGGCATGAAAGATAAATGTCTTGATGGTGATTTCAGGATAGGACTGAGGAAGGTGGCTGAGAACCTAAGCGTAGTCCTAACTAACTGGGTCCAGAATGACAGCTCCTCTGCCAGACGGCAGAACAGCCAACCCTGATCTATGTGATGAATTTGCCAAGGTTCACAAGTGCCTTTTCATACAACTTCAACTACGGGACTGGGAAGGCATACAGCTGCCATGTGCTTTAAGTACGATCATCACTGTATAATGCTTTACACTGTAAATATGTTCTAATTCTCATTAACAGCCCTGTGAGGCAAGTAGTACAATAGTTAGCATCCTCAATTTAAAGATGAGGAAAATGAGGTTCAGAGAAGTTATATGAATTGCATGCAATTACTCAGAGGCAATGCTGAAATAAAAACGTAGGTATGCTCTTTCCTCCTTAGAGGAAAGCCTTACTTAAGAGCTTTTGTTAAATCTATTTCTAAGTATTTTATTCTATTTGATGCTTTTGTAACTGTTTTCTTAATTTTATTTTTGGATTGTTCCTTGCCAGTATATAGAAATGCAATTGATTTGTATGTGTGTATGTGTATCAGTGTGAGTAATTTCAGTTGACTCATCTCCTGTGGCTTTGTTAAACTCAATTATCAGTTCTAGCAGTTTGTTTGGTAGATTCCTTAGGACTGTCTACATATGAGATCATGTTGCCTGTGAATAAAGACAGTTTAACTTATTCCTTTCCAATCTGGATGGCTTTAACTTCCTTTTATTATCCCTTATTGCACTAGTTGAAACCTCTAGTACAATGCTGAATAGAGGTGGCAAGGATAAATATCCTCGCCTTGTTCCCAGTCTTAGGGGAGAAGCATGCAATCTTTCAACACTAAGTATTATCTTAGCTGTAGGTTTTTCTTAGATGCCCTTTATCAGGATGAGAAATCTCTCTTCATTTTGTAGTTCGTTGAGAGTTGGTTTTTTTTTTGGCTGTGCCATGAGGCTTATGAGATCTTAGTTCCCCGACCAGGGATCGAACCCAGGCCACGGCAGTGAAAGCGTTGAGTCCTAACCACTGGACCGCCAGGGAATTCCCTGTTGAGAGTTTTTTAGTGAACGAGCATTGGATTTTGTCACATGCTTTTTCTACATTATTGAAACAATCATATTTTGGTTTTGTCTTTTATTTTATTAATTATGGTGTATTCGATTAATTGATTTTAGAATGTTAAGCCAACCTTGCATTCCTGAGTGAAATTCTTCTTGGTCACATTGTATAAATCTTTTTATATGTTCTTGGATTCAATTTGTTAATATATTGTTAAGGACTTTTGCATCTAAGTTTGTGAGGGATTTTGAACTATAATGTTCTTTTCTCGTGCTGTTTTTGCCTGTCTTTGCTATCTGGCCTCATAAAATTGGTTAGGAAATGTTCTCTCCTCTATTCTCTGAAAGTGGATAGGATTGATATTATTTCTTCCTTAAATGTCTGATAGAATTCACCAGTGAAGTCATTTGTGTCTGACTTTGTCTTTGTAGGACGATTTTTTTAAAGACAATTCAATACTTTACTTGGCATAGGTCTATTCAGATTTTCTATTTTTTTCTTGGGTCAGTTTTGGTAATTTGTCTCTTTCTAGGAATATGTCTATTTCATCTAAATTGTCACATTTTTTGGCATGAAATTGTTCATAATATTCCCTTACAATTCTTTTAATTTCTGTTGGGCTATAGTGATGTTTACTTAGATTTTTAAATTACACATAGATCACATTGTGGCTGGGCTAAATTCAGAAACTGGGAAGACATTGTTTTGTTTTGATTTCAGATAAGGATAGATTTTTAAAATAAGGCTTTGGGGCTTCCCTGGTGGCGCAGTGGTTGAGAGTCTGCCTGCCAATGCAGGGGACATGGGTTCGAGCCCTGGTCTGGGAAGATCCCACATGCCACGGAGCAACTGGGCCCGTGAGCCACAATTGCTGAGCCTGTGCGTCTGGAGCCTGTGCGTCTGGAGCCTGTGCTCCGCAACAAGAGAGGCCGCGATAGTGAGGGGCCCGCGCACCGCGATGAAGAGTGGCCCCCGCTTGCCACAACTAGAGAAAGCCCTCGCACAGAAACGAAGACCCAACACAGCCATAAATAAATAAAATAAAATAAATAATAATAATTTTTAAAAAAAAATAAGGCTTTAAAATTAAAACATATTTCCTTTAAAGAGCACTTATATAAGCTTAGTTTAAAATATGCTAAAGCTATAAGAAAAACATTTTTAGGAGATGTGTGTGTGTTATCCTTTTTTAGAACGTTTTTTAAAAAAGGTTAAGAATAGACCAAGGACACAAATGTGTGATTTTCTGAAGTTATTAGAAATTTACCTACAGATTAAATTAGAAAAAACGATTTATCCTCTGGAAGTTAGTACCCAAAGAGTTGCCTAACAGTAATTTGTGTTTCTAAAAGTATATGCTAGTCACAAAATAATAGACATTCTATGATTCTATCTATACGAAGGTCAAAAACAGGCTAAGCTAATCTATGGTTAATAGAAGTCAGAGAACAAAGAAAAAAAAATCTGGGGAAAGAGGATACTGACTAGCAGGAGCGTGAGGGAGTCTTCTAGGTGTACCAGTGATTACACGGATGTATACATATATAAACATTTACTGAGCTGTACACTTAAGGTTTGTGCACTCTACTGTATGTAAGTTATACCTCAAGAAACAAATGCCATTCAGCCATAAAAAGGAATGCAGTACTGATACCTGCTATAACATGGATGAACCTTGAAAAAATTATGCTAAGTGAAAGAAGCCAGCCACAAAAGGCGACTTATTGTATGACTCCATTTATATGCAATGTCCAAGAATAGGAAAATTTACAGACAGAAAGTAGATTAGGGGTTACACTGGGATGGAAGGGTTGGGGAGAAATGGGGAGTGACTGCTGATGGGTACAGGGTTTCTCTCTGGAGTGATGAAAATGCTCTAAAATGTATCATGATGATGGTTGCACAAGTCTGTGAATATTCTGAAAACCACTGAATTGAACACTCTACATGTGTAGGTGAATTATAATGGTATATGAACTATATCTCAATGAAGTTGTTTATATATAAATATATTTATACATAATATAAAATATATGAAGCAAATAGAAAAAATTGTGCTTATTAACAATAGTACATGTAGATAAAACACAGCCTTACTGTGTTCTCTGAAATTTATTATCAATGGTGTGCTGGAGTCAGTTTTTAAATATTCACATATTTTGAGGGCTGGTAGTTTGAAATCAGCCACAGAAATCAGTAAATGCTATATATCAGAGGTTTGTTCCCCCCAGTTTATCAGGACACCACTGGTTATTCTGCATACTTAGAAAGAGATCAGTTCAGAGGTTATTACAGGGAGGAAGAAATGGATTTGTGGATTTTTCCGTTAATATTGCAGTGGGAATAGAGAGAGTGACAGTTAGAAGATTCTGTGAAGGAAGAATAGGTAGGACATGGTAAAGAGAAAATATACTATCACTTGAGAGAGGAGTTTATAATAACTGAGCTTTTGAACTGAGGAAAATAAGACTGTGGTACCATCAGCAGGAATAGAGAAGTTTCTTAAAAAGGAGTAGAGATCAAAGAAAATGAGAACTGACAGTCTTTGAATCTGGAGATTCAAATGACTATTGGAGACCTCCTAGAATATATTAGTGAAAGTCAGAACACCAGTGCCTTTAAGAAAATTGGAAGACAAGGAAACAGATTAGTAATAATCTCTCATTAGAGATGTATAGCCATAAAGGGAATGAGAAAAACAGAAAGGTACCTAGAGGGGACAGAAGGATCAAGTAGCAGGTTTTCTTAAAAGTTGAGGATATCTGTACATGTCTAAGACAAAGGAAAAGGAGCCGAAGAGATTGAAAATATCAAGAGAAGGAAAAAAACAGATAATTAAGGAAGGAAGAGTCTAGAAGAATGACAGAGAATGGTCTCAAAGGAGAGCAGCGGGGAAGCTGTTGGCCCTATAAGTAATTAGGATCACATTTTTCTGAAAGCAGAAGAAAGGAAAGGTGATAAAAGGATAATATTGGATGTAAAGGAGGAAGGATGTATAAACTTATATTCTGATGCCCTCAATTTTCTCAGTATAGTAAAGAAGAAAGTAAAGTTCCCTATAAAGAACAGGGACCTTGGAATGAGACTGAAAACTTGAGGAAAGTACAAAATATTTGGAATAGCTGTTGTGGGAAATGTATATATTTGAGCATCAGCAAACGATTAATGGAACTACTGAGCACTATATTCAGCCCAGATCAAGCTAGAAACTTTAATCTTTAGAAGGCCAAGTTAATAGGTCCAGGAAGAAAAACAAAGAATTAACAGAAACTGAAAGATCTAGGGTTAGGTCCTGGTGAATGGAAGGGAGGCAGAAGAGGGAAGAGAAGAGTTAAGGAAAAAGAGGTATCCAGACATTTCTCCAAAAAAGATATACTAATGGCCAAAAAACACATGAAAAGGTGCTCAACAATATTAGGCATTATGGAAATGCAAATCAAAACCACAATGAGACCCTGGTTCACATCCACTAGGATAGCTAAAAACAAAAAGACAGGCATCAACAGTGATGGCAAGGATGTGGAGAAACTGGAACCTCTGTACACTGCTGTGAATGTAAACTAGCACACAGCTTTGGAAAACAGTTCTTCAAAATGTTAAACAAAGGATATATATGACCTAGAAATTACAATCCTAGGTATATAAGCAAGAGAACTGAAAACATATCTTTAAAAAAAACCTTGTACATGAATAGTAGTCAGAACATTATTCACAATAGCCAAAAAGCGGAAATAATCCAAATGTCCAACAACTGATGAATGGATCAACAAAGTAGTATGTCTATATGGATTCACCTATAAAAAGGAATGAAGTATTAATAAACACTACCACCTGGGTGGACCTTGAAAACATTGTGCTAAATAAAAGAAGCCAGAGACTTCTATGGTGGTCCAGTGGGTAAGACTCTACGCTCCCAATGCAGGGGGCCCGGGTTTGATCCCTGCTCAGGAAACTATATCCCACATGCATGCCGCACCTAAGAGCCAGCAACTAAAACATCCCACGTTCTGCAACTAAAAGATCCCACGTGCCGCAACTAAGACCTTGCACAGCCAAAATAAATAAATAAATACATATTTTAATAAATAAATAAATAAAAGCCAGACATAAAAGGCCACGCATTGTGTGATTATATGAAATGTCCAGAATAGGCAAATCCCTAGAGAGAGAAAGTAGATTAGCAGTTGCCAGGGAGTAGAGGGAAGGGGGGAATGACGGAATGACTGCTAATAGGTACAGGGTCTCTTTTTGTGGTGATAAAAATGTTCTGGAATTAGATAGTGGTGATGGTTGTACAACACTGTGAATTTTCAGTATTAAAACCACTGAATTGTACACTTTAAAATGATTAAAATGGTGAACTTTATGTATGTGAATTTTATCTCAATTTTAAGAGATACATTACGTATCCTATCTTTCATAACTCTGTTTCTTCAATCTTCCTTGCATACTGTGTACATTCCAAGGCAGAAGGCAAATGCAACTGTCCCTCCTGGCTATAATTTGTGCTGAATTGATCCCTCCTAAGTATAGAGGATGAAACCTAAGGTTCTTCAGCTAAAACAGATCAGCAAAATCTTTAACTCTCTAGAGCTGCCTCCTGTTAGAATGAGTAGTATTTTTTAAAACACCCTATTATTCTCTTCTTAGTTAGAGAACATTGTCTCTAAAAGCTGATGTTTATATAAAAGTAGGACTAAGTATTTCTACCTGTGTTCTCCTAAAACAAACCTCCTTCATTTTAACCTCAAAGGAATTCTATGGAATAATACTGCTTTCAAGTCTTTTGACTCTCTGGTAGCAAAGTATAAATGAAAGGGCAAGGGTTTAGGACTTGAAAAAAACTTAGATCTAAATCCCAGCTCTATCACTTCATAGCTGTGATATCACAGCAAGCTTCTACAGCTTTCATTTCACCTGCTATAAAATGGAAGATCAGACTTCCCTGGTGGCACAGTGGTTAAGAATCCGCCTGCCAATGCAAGGGACACGGGCTCGAGCCCTGGTCTGGGAAGATACCACATGCTGCAGAGCAACTAGGCCTGTGCACCACAACTACTGAGCCTGCGCTCTAGAGCCCGCAAGCCACAACTACTGATCCCGCGTGCCACAACTAGTGAAGCTCGTGCGCCTAGAGCCCGTGCGCCACAACTACTGAAGCTCGTATGCCTAGAGCCCGTGCTCCGCAACAAGAGAAGCTACCGCAATGAGAAGCCCGCACACCACAACCAGAGAAAGCTGGCGTGCAGCAACGAAGACCCAATGCAGCCAAAAATAAATTAAGTAATTTTTAAAAAAATGGAAGATAGTAATACCTGCTCCATAAGGTTATGGGGATTAAGGTTAAGGCTATGAGGATTAAATAAAATAGCATATGCAAAGTAACTAGCACAATGTTACACATATGAGTAGGCACTCAACAAATCTACATTAGCCCATTTTCTCTTCCATTCTATGGAACACAGGTTTCATTATACTAACAAAAGTAACTAAATTGTATTAATCTAAGAGGTTAGCTTCTAAATGCTATATAAAGTTTCTAAGTCTATGCAAATTATAACTAATACTATTATAACTAAAAATTAAAACTTATAATGATCATCATTTCCCAAATTATGAATGAACTTCTGGATGCAATATTGCTTCCATAAAAACTTTCTCCTGATTATGTTCACATATATTAACTCACTACTCAAAATTCTCGTGAAAGAGAAGAAGAGATTCTGGTGTCCTTACTAATAGGAAAGAGGAGATAACTCAAATAATATAATACTAGAACTTGATATTGGCTTCCCAGTATGTATTCTATTTCCAAGGATTCGTAAACATTTTTCAGCAAAAAGTTTCAGAATGGCACAGAGAAACATTTCCCATTTACCCAAACATTCTGCACAAATGGTAACATGCCCTCCTGAGTTCCAAATTATTTCAATAATGCCAGGAAAAAGGCTCTAGATTCAAGAGGAATACCATGTGGTGTGAGAAAGAAGGGATAAGGAACAGAGCAGAAAGAAAAAGAAAAACAATCATTCTCCCTGATTCCTGTTGCCATTTCAATGGACGTAAACAATGAGCTCACCTATTTAACTACTATTTGGATGCCTCATAGACCTTCTAAGTTGAACATGTACTAAACCCATCGCCTTCCTCCTAAAACAGCTCTTCTTCCTGTATTTTTCATCTAAATGAGAAGCACCCCATCTACACAAACTACCTAAGGCTGAAACCTAGCAGTCATCCTTAACACCTCTCACCCTCTGCATCCTGATAATTTCCAAGAATTGTCTATTTCGCTTCTTAAAAACTTAAAGTTTATCTTGTCCTCTCTGTATCTACCGCCTTAGTTTAATCCTTCATCATTTCTAACCTGAATCATTACAATAATCTCACAACTAGTCCTGTGGCTTCTGTCTATCCCTGTTTCAACTGTTCCTTTCCAAAGCAATCAGGATGATCTTCTAAATTGTATATCTGATCATATTACCTATAGGATAAAGTTCAAATTCCTTAGCACAGCATACAAGATCCTTCATGAGTAGGCCCTTGCTTTACCTTATCTATTGCAGATTCTTATTCTGAACTTTAAGCTCCAGTAATGTTACTTGTAGTTTGCTAAACATACTATTACTTCACACTTCTGAAGTTGTACTCTATCTCTTGTCCATTTCTTGAATTCCTATTTAGCCTTCAAAGTTCAACTCTGAAATAATCTCCTCAATGAAGCTTTTCCAAAACCACTGTCCCCACCCCTCGGTCAAAGTTAATCTGTTGCTCCTCTAGAGGGTCACTGTACCTCTAACTTACTTCTATTTGGACCTTTTCATACTGTATCTTAATTATTTGTCTCTTTCCCCTATTTGTCTATGAGCTTCTTAAGGGCAAGGCCACCTTTGCATCTTTGCATCTCAATGCATAGCAAATGACACACAGAGGTTCTCAATATATGTAGTTTGAAATGAGATTGTAAGATCTATCTCCATAAGCGGAACTTCGGTCAATTAACCTCAGAGTTTAAGTACTCTGTGACTTATTCATACATATGACAAATATTAAGATAGGCTAAATGTCTATTCTTTATGAATATTTCTGTGATCCTTTTGATTTTACCTTTAGAAACATCTGTTTCAGTAAATTCTTTATACTTATAGACAAACTAGACATGAAGTTATCCCTTAATTTTTCCTCCTTAACTCTTTTCTCTCCCTTCATCCATTTTATCCTGACCTACCAACCCAGCTACCAAATACTTGGGGAGGTTGGGAGGAAATGGGGAGTGACTGCTAATGGGTATGGGGCTTCTTTTGGGGACGATAAAAATATTCTAAAACTGGCTGTGGTGATGGTAGCACAACTCTGTGAATATATTAAAAACCATTGAATTGTACAGTTTAAATGGGTGGATTTATGGTCTCAGTAAAGCTGTCATAAAAAAAAGAAAAAACCTTGTTCGTTTTTGCTACAGAGTTGAAAGGGATTCAGAGATAGAAGGCACATGTGTACAGTGGAGATGACACACAAGTTTATTTAGCAGACACTCTTCATTAGAGTCAGTCCAGCCTCTTGGGTGAGTGAATCTTTGACCATTAGCCCATGTCAAATAGCCAGTGTGTACCAGAGAGGAATGTGAAATAGGTAGCAAGCCACTTAACTGATCTGTGACATGAATATATGAAGCAGAGTAACTTAAAGCATTGAAATTCCTTAGGTTCTAAGAACCAAGAAATTTAAGTCTTCTCAGAGCCCATTCCACTAAGACTGGCCTTGTTTGGTCTATTCGTGGCTATGGTGATTGGCTCAGAGTATTACCTACTTGGTTATAACTTGTCCCTACTCCAAGTGAGAGCGCTGAATTGGTACCCACCACCATCTCCTTAACCTGAATTCTCTAAGAAACATTCAGAAATTTAAAATGCCCTGTTAGGGACCTCCCTGGTGGCACACTGGTTAAGAATCCACCTGCCAATGCAGGGGACACGGGTTCAATCCCTGGTCCGGGAAGATCCCACATGCCGCGGAGCAACTAAGCCCGTACACCACAACTACTGAGCCTGCGCTCTAGAGCCCGTGAGCCACAGCTACTGAAGCCCGCGCGCCTAGAGCCCGTGCTCTGCAACAAGAAAAACCACCACAATGAGAAGCCCGCGCACCTCATCTAAGAGTAGCCCCCGCTCACCGCAACCAGAGAAAGCCCGCGCACAGCAGTAAAGACCCAAAGCAGCCAAAAAAAAAAAAAAAAAGCCCTGTTTTGTGGACTGCTGAGTCTTTTCTGAGTTTACTTGCTGTAAAGAATAATGGCCCCCTAAGGATGTCTACATCTTACTTTCTAGAACCTGTGACTATGTTACATGGCAAAAGGGGCTTTGCAAATGTGATTAAAGGATTTTAAGATAGACAGATTATCCTGGATTAGCCAAGTATGTCCAATGTAATTACAAGGGTCTTTACAAGTGAATAAAGGAGGCAGGGGATTCAGAATCAGAAGGAGATGTGATGACAGAAGCAGTGGTCAGAGTGTTGTGATTGCTGGCTGGCCCCTGAGCAAAGCAATATGGGCAACTTCTAGAAGCTGGAAAAAGCAAGGAAACAGTTTTTCCCCTAGAACCTCCAGCCCTAACAACACTTGACTTTAGCCTTTTGAGACCCATTTCAGCCTTGTGACCCCTAGAACTGTAAGATAATATATCTGTATTGTTTTAGGCCATTAAATTTGTGGTAATTTGTTACAACAGCAATAGAAAACTAATACACTTGCCCCCAACATAATCATCAATATCAGGCCTGAAGCATACACCTACTATTTGTGAAGTCCAGTTGCTTTTATTGCTCAAGATAGAATATTGGTTTAGAACAACTAGTAATTGTGTCTGAGTAGAAATGTTTTTCCTTTCGGGTTATGAAGCTCCAAAAGTAACCAGTGGAAACTGCAGTTGGATCAATGGCTAATGGTCAATATAGGTACAAAACACACAGAAACATATAATTCTGTCACTGGGATTTTAAAACATGGATTTCATAACAACACTGTATATCAATAATAACTCCAACTGTGTATAAATATTCTTTGACATATTTTTTTTAGGGGAAGCTTCAGGAAGGGTACCAACCTGAGACAGGATGAGCCGTTTGGAACGGGGTCTTTCATCAAAGGCTTGGAAGTGGTTAGGAAATACAAAGATAACATCCCAGAGATAAAGGAACATAAGGTAGGCAGTAACAGAAAAAGGTTCTCATCTAAGATATAACCAGTAATAGAGTGGAGGAGTGATATGAGAGAAAAGACAGTAAGACACAGAAAACTAAACACCATGAGATGATGCTAAGATCAGATCACTGCCTGGAGCTACAATTTCTCTATTTCATTAGTTTGAATTTGATCTTTTGCCTAATATATGTACAACCTCCAAATTTTCCTAACATTCTTTTTTCAATTCCAGTGTAAAGCTCTTACAACTGAGCTGTGAATTATAATCTGCATAAGAGTTCCAACAACTGGTGGAAAGTTACTATTCACACTTACTATTCATTCTTTCCATTATTTAAGAAGACTTGTAATGTTGATATTGTCAGTGTTATATCAGTTTCTACCCTCCTCCTGCCAGGTTAAGTGTTCAACAAAGAAATCTCTTCCTTACTTACAATTGCACAGCGTGGCACTTTTGAAGGAATTCTATCATCCTCTGCTGCCCCATTGGGTCCAGGTATCTCTTTCCTCCTCTTCCTCATGTTGACTTTGGCTGAATTCTGTGCATCCATCTTCTTCTAACTGGTGATAGAAAGTGAAAAAGAATTTTTGTCTCATTGGAGTGGGAAAAGCCTGTCACCAGTATTTCAGAGATGTTAATATGGATGCACTTAGTATCAATTCCATAGCACACATTTCACAAAGATGAACCAATTGCATCCAGCAAAAACAGCAAAGCTTCACAAAACCCAGGCTCTAGTAGAAACACTGAAATGCCTCTCTGTGGAACAATGGCACAATTAATCACCTGCACCTTGTAAATTATTTCCCAACCAATACAGCCTGTATACCAACTGCTAATTTCATATCCTGACTGCATGCAAAAACCTGGAAGAACTTGGCTGAGAAAGTTAGTTATACAGACTTTCCACTACTCTTACATCATATCTCTAGGACACCTAGAAGTATGACAGGTGCAAGGAAATGTGAAAGGTATGTCTTCGGTACAGACGGAGAAAAGAGCCTTTTTTTTTTAAAAAAGGATGGCCACCAGCGATTCCTGGTTTAACAAAGCATGGATTTCTTAACTCTAAATGCTCTGTATATTTCAGAGACCACTCCTCCAGGATGAGAGCTATGAAAATTGTAGAGTAAGTGTACTTGTATCTTTTAAATGTCCTTCCTCTTCCTTTTTCAATTCATTTCCCCTCCCTCTTTCAGAGTCTTAGCACCTTAAGCTTGCTCAGAGTCCCCAGCTACTAAAACCCCACCCAGGCTTCTCCTTCCCCCAAGGAAAAACTTATTTATTATTGTCTCATTTAGCAGAAAGTGTCTAGCAACTAACTATTACAGAAAAGTTCTGAATATTTGATGTTTCATGTTTAGATGCTGGCTTGTGCTACACCTCCAATCCCCTACAAGGATATCTGCATTTTTCTTAGGTAACATAATTTGCACAAATAAATTAATTTCTTGATAATGATGAAATTTTAGATATCAGCCAGAAATTGGAGATAGAGGAACTTCAATGATCAACTGCCATCTCTGCCCAAGATGTGGTACAGTGAAAGGTGGAAAAAAGATCCTTAGAGCAGAAGCAGAAAACAAAACAAAATACTAGACAGAATGAGGACTTTCTACTCTGCCTCACTGCCTCTAATAAGCCCTCCAGAAGAGATGTTTATCTAAACAATCGCAATTGTGCCTTTCTTTCTTTCCTCCCGCTAAATTCCAAGTGGCAATGTGATAAGATCTACAAGAAACCTAACCTAATTCTTAGAGACTGAAAGAAACACACCATGACTCATGGCTAAGTATTGGGCTGGTATGAAAAAATGTCAGAATCTAAAGTGAAAGATGAACACCACCCAGAAACTTCCTTTCATCACATATTCAATTAAAATTAAAATGTATTTTCATCACAAATTAAAATAAAATGAAAGGAGGGTACTATATATTTAATAAGTTTTTCCAGTGATGATGATCAGAGATTTTCTTCATTATTGTTATTAATTATTCTTTTGAAATATCCAGAGGTCAGATTTACTACTCCCATCTCACTGGTCTGAGAGGCCTGCTAAGAATGCCTAATCAGTTCAGTTAATGACCGTTTCTAATCTGCATACAACAGGACTTTGCTGCAAATATCTGTTAAATTCTCAGAGTAGGTAGACAAAATCCATTATGAGAAATATAATCAGCAATCTGGTGTCAGGTAGCTCAAGGTCAGGCAGTCAATAATATTGAGTATTTATTGTGCACAAGGTATTATAACATAATTTTTAAAGTAAAAGTTATTTTCTCAAGAAGACTTCAATCAAGGTGAGGAAACCACATGTTTATGATAAAAAAATGCTCCTTAGGATTGCAAAACCATTGGAGGAAAGTTTGTTTAGGAACAGTTTCAAAGTAAATATCTCCCCATCAATGACTTAGTAATTACAAAGTAAAAAGAGTTACCTTTAAAGTGAAAAAAATCTGAATTGGGAATTGAGATTGACATATATACACCAATATGTATAAAACGGATAACTAATAAGAACCTGCTGTATAAAAAAAATAAATAAAATTTAAAAATGTACACTATTAATAATGTAAAAAAAAAAAGTGAAAAAAATCTCTCAGCTAAGTAATTAAAGCTAATTAACGTCACCAATAATGCCTCCTGATGTGAGGCACTGAGGACACATCATCTTCCAAAAATGCATAACCTGTGTGGATTTATGAGGAACAATCAGACAAATCTCAACTAAAGGACATTCTACAAAACAACAAGGCTGTATTCTTCAAAAAAATGTCAATCATGAAAAACAATGAAAGGCTGAGGGACTGTTCCAGGTTAAAAGAGACCAAAGAAATGACCACTAAATGTAATGCCTAATTCTAGATTGGGGGAGAAATTGTTATAAAGGATAGTTATTAGGACAATCAGTAAAATTAAAATATGGATTCTGTATCAGAAAATAATATATATCAATGTTAAAATAAACTTCCTGAAGTTAATCATTATACTGTTATGTAAAAGACTGTCATTGTTTTTTTATGCTGAAGTATCTAGGGATAAAGGGTTATGATCTCTGCAACTTAACCTCAGCAAAAAAAAAGAAAAAAAAGAAAAATGTGTATATTATATTACATATAAAAAGGTAAAGTAAATATGGCAAAATGTTATCAATGTATGAAGCTGAGTCAGGCATAAAGGAGTTCATTTTAATATTCTTGCAACTTTTCTAAAGGCTTCACTTTTTTTTTTAAAGTAAAACGTTTACTTTTAAAAATGTTCAATAACCATTTTCTACACAGATAGGCCCTCATCTAAGGTTGTCTTTTGGGGTCTCTAGAAACAGATTTCCTCTCCTTCCTAACTCTTTGAATCAGTGTAGATGATACATATATTCCAAGAAGTATGTTTTAGGCATCTAAATGTGTTGCAAAAAAGTAAGATAATAACAGCAAATTCATAATAATGACTATTTTTTTTTCAATATTACCAGTGCCAGGCACTGTGCTAGGTACTTTATATACATTATTCTCATTTAACCCATATAACCTGAGAAGCAGGTATTTTTAGTCCCAATTTACAAGTGAGAAAACTAAGGATCAGGGAGGTTAAGCAACCTATCCAGAGATCACACAGCTAGTAAATGAGAAAGCCAGGATGCTGTCTCCCAGAAATTCACAAATTTTTTAAAGAAGCTGTCTCATCATTACTGCTGCTTCCCTCAATCAAGAACATTCTTTCCACGGCATGCGTTCCTTAAGTTTTTGCAAACTTAAGTCAGACCAGCCTAACTGAACAGTGGAATAAAAGGTCACAGTCACTTAAAGGTAAACAAGGTCCCAGCACCAATCAAATAGAATTGACATGGCTATTGGCCTGATTCCAAAGCTGCCTGATTTGTCAGCTGTACAGATCTTTCCTACTGGAAAAATTTTGCTAGGATTTCCTGATAAGTTTTCAACGTAAGCAATAAAGAATTCTTTAATTCTCTGCTCGTCTCTCTTCTGACATTACAAATAGGTGGTGCTTAAGTCACCTGTACTTTTCATTCATAATACAAAATAGAGTTTTAAGGATGCCAAAATAAATCAAGGGAATAAATGTCATGTCATACTCTCACCAGTTACTTTCCATGACTTCAAGTTAAAATTCCTTAAAGTTTAATAGAAAAATACTTAACACATCCAAAGACATGTTTATAGGAACTTCTCAGAAGTCTTTGCTCTGTGTGTGTGTCAGGGGCGGTGGGGGGGAGGATTATGTGTGCTATAATATTTTTACAGCTTTACTGAACGAACTATAATTGACATACAATAAACCATATATTTAAAAGTGTATAATTTAATGAGTGTTAACATTATATACCTGTGAAATCATCAAAATTAATAAACATATCCCTCACTCTCAAGTTTCCTCATACCACTTCATAATCCATCTCTCCCTCCCTACTCTGACTGTGCTTTGCTTTTTTGTTTTGTTTACACTGTGGTAAAATATACATAACATAAATTCCGCTTTGCTTTTTAACTGTTTAATTCTTGAAGTACTGAACCATCTTGCATAATTCAACTTAACCAGCCAAACACATGGTAGATACCATCATACTAGAAAGAAGCAAAGGCGCTAAATACTGCCCTTGTGGTTTTAAAGATATTTTAAAGTCAAATTGATATCTGGAGTCACTAGATATTGTGACACTGGATCTATTCCACTAGATTAAAAAAAAATCATACAAAAAATATAAAATATCACAATGAGAACTCAAGGGAGGAGAAAGGAGGTATCTGACTAGCTATTTAAAGCTAATGTAAAATTCATGAACAAAGAATCAAGGCAACCATTATTATTAGTATTAGTACTGACACATTGCAAAGCCCATTGGTAAATAATAGTAATACTAACATATTTTACCTGAATTTCAGTTGAGTACATACATTCTTCAACAAAATCTCTCCTTCTGTCTTATATAAATACCTCTAACCAAATGTCTAAGGCAGTGTTTCTCAATATTTTTTATCCATGCTCCATTTTGAGAAAAGTAAAAATCTTTAACCTCACTCCGTTAGCGTACTGTAGTGATTAAATAGAGGTCAGCCCCTAAATCATATTACCTAAATATGAATCCCATTTCTACCACTAACTAGCCATGAAAATTTGGACAAATTCCTTTATCTCTCCAAGTCTTAGTTTCATCATCTAACAAATGTGGTTTAAATGGAATAATCCATGTAAAGCCTTAGCTCAGCGTCTGGCACACAGTATGTGCTTGTAAACATTAGCTACTATTATTATTTCATAGTAGTAGTAGTTGCCATCATCTGCCTTAAAGTCTATCTTCTGCGTATCCCCTATAGCCAAAAAGATTTTGTCAAGTTTTCATCCATGATTACTACTATAAAAAGTGTACTTCTAATGTAAAAGTATGATAAAACATGAAGTATGCTCCATCGCCCCATCTTATCCCTACCCCATTTAAGAATCACTGCTGTGGAACTTCCCTGCTGGTCCAGTGGTGAAGAATCCGCCTTCCAATGCAGAGGACGTGGGTTCAATCCCTGGTCAGGGAACTAAGATCCCACATGCCACGGGGCAACTAAGCCAGCGCGTCACAACGAGCTCCCGTGCCTCAACTAGAGAGCCTGTGTGCTGCAAAGTACAGAGCCCACGCGCTCTGGAGCCTGCGCGCCACAACCAGAGAAGAGAAAACCTGCACGCCACAACTAGAGTGAAGCCGGCACGCCGCAGCAAAAGATCCCGCCTGCCTCAATGAAGATCCCGCATGCCGCAACTAAGACCCGACGCAGCCGAAAATAAAATAAATAAATAATAAACAAATCTTTTAAAAAAATAAAGTGATTTAACAATTGAACATCCTTGCCCAACAGACACTAATTCAAAAAAAAAAATTACTGTTGTAGCAAGAACTCTTCTAGAGTCTGATGTTAAGCTATGATGAAGAAACACCACTATACTACTACTACTACTACTACTACTACTACTACTACTACTGTCAGCATGTATATAACACCTGTATGTCTAAAAACTTTAAAAATATTAAAACTCTCAGGGCTTCCCTGGTGGTGCAGTGGTTAAGAATCTGCCTGCCAATGCAGGCGACACTGGTTCGAGCCCTGGTCCGGGAAGATCCCACATGCCACAGAGCAACTAAGCCCGTGCGCCACAACTACTGAGCCTGCGCTCTACAGCCCGGGAGCCACAACTACTGAGCCCGCGTGCCACAACTACTGAAGCCCGCGCGCCTAGAGCCCGTGCTCCGCAACAAGAGAAGCCGCTGCAATGAGAAGCCCGCGCACCGCAACGAAGAGTAGCCCCTGCTCACCGCAACTAGAGAAAGCCCGCGCATGGCAACGAAGACCCAATGAAGCCAAAAATAAATAAATTTTAAAAAACTCCCTTAACATTCACAACCCTTTGACATAGATGTATTATTTTTATCACTATTGAAACTGAGGCACAGAAAATAAGATCACACAGCTAGTAAGTGGTGAAGCTAGGAATCAAATTCAGTCAGCCTGGCTGCAGACTACACACCCTTAACGACTGTGGTATACAATAAAATGTGACACTGTACTATACAAGAAGGTACCTAATAACTATCTCTAAATATTTGAATGCCTGTTATGTTGGATAGGGCAGACACTTATTCTGTGAAAGTCCAGATAATAGAATATGAATCACTAGTTGGAAGATGCAGAGACACAAATTTTAACTAAACATAATAAAAACCTTTTTAGGAACGAGAGTTATCTGAAAAGGGGCTGAGTTACCTCGGGGACATTTCATTTTGGCATACCAGGACATTCAAGGAGAGGCTGTGTAGAAATACCTTCATTCATTTTATTAGTCATAATCCTGTTAAAGTCCATCATGGTTGATCTTTTTGTTTGTTCTAATCTTAAAATAATTTCAAATCATGACTGCCATCTATCACGTTAGCATTCACAATTTTATGCAACCTATAAACTTGAAAAGCATGGTTTTTATGTCTCCATCCATGTTAGTGCTGAAAGTATTGATCAGGATAGATATATGTCACCATACACCAATGTGACATACCACTAGATCCCTCTCTCCTCATTGAGATCCACTCTTAATACTCTAGGTTAGTACAATATAAAACACAGGGGAGTTTATCTTTAGAAAACAGGATAGAAAAATATATTTAGAATTCTTAATGATTACGGTATTCAATCAGATGTAAACCCGTTTCATTGTACTATCACATAATCCACATTTCTCTATCACAGTCCCAAAGATTATGATAATAGTGATGATAAAAATTATAGCTAACACTTACAGAGTACTTCCTTTGTGCCAGAAAGTTATAAACCTTTTGCATATATTAAATAACTTAATTCTCACAACAATCTTATGTGGTAGATAATATTATTTGCTCTATTTTGCAGATGAGGAAATTGAGGCACAGCTGGGTTAAATGACTTGACTGAGGTCACACACCTAGGACAGGGCAAAACCAGGATTTGAACCAAGGCATTCTGGCTCTAGGATCTGTGTACTTAACAACAACACTGCCTAGTATTTATTTACTTATTATATGCTGCCTAGTATATAAAATGGTCATACATGAATTTAAACAAAACCACTTACTGCACTCTGGCCATGCACTACACTGTGCCAAGCAGGAATTTAATTTCATCTTTCACAAAGACTGGGCTCCTTCTCACTGGGCATATCGCTGACAGACTACTTAGGAATTCCAGGGGCTTATTTTGGTTTGGGCCAGAGTAGAAGAGTAGAGGGTGCACTAGACCAGGAATCATATCATATAAACCGGGACTTCATTCTAGCTCCTCCCAGGGAATTCCCTGGCAGTCCAGTGGTTAGGACTCGCTTCCACTGCAGGGGGCATGGGTTCGATCCCTGGTCAGGGAACTAAGACCCCACAAGCCTCTCAGCCTGGCCAAAAAAAAAAAAAAAAAAAAATCTAGCTCCACCTAGTACATTAACTCTTAAGTTATGATGAGTGCAAATGAGAGATTAGAAAACAAACTCCCTGATGTTGCTGTCTTTCCACCGTTCAATTCTCCTGCTCTGAAAAGAGCCCATTTTCATTCAGAGACTCAGTATCATTCGGTCTGTGTGATCTTCACCCTTAGCCATACCGTCAGATGCCACGTGCCTAACCTGAACCAATCAGCACATCACTCTCTCAGGCCACAGACTGGGGGAGGAGGGAGGTGGGAAGGGCAGTGATTGGTGACCTAAGATAGTCCAATCAGAGTGAATCTCAGGACTCACCAGATAGGAATTCTTGGACAAAGATTATCACTTCTTTCTTTGTGAATTCAGGCCTGGAGACCTGACTCTAGGAACCATCCTATAACAATCTAGTGGTCATCCTATAACCAGGAAGAGAGTCTTTCTCAAAATAGTCACACAGACAAAGCAATGCTGATGATGGAGAGAAGCCAGATCCTGAACTGCCTAACTGTGTCAACCAATACATTCCCCTTTTTGCTTAAGCTCAATTAAGCTTGGTTTTTTATCACTTAGAACCACAAAATCATAATTAGTTCATTCAATACTTGGCAATGAGCCCTAGCACAAAGTAGGTGCTCAATAACTATTTGAATAAATGTAATAAGTGAAAAAACTCCTTTGAAATTTTGAAAAGCACTACTCACATTAGTATTTTGTTTTGATGCAAAGAGGTCAAGTACTTGTCAATTTATAAGTGTATCAAAGATGGCAAAACAAAGCTCTCATCCTGTCAAAAGTATTTTTTTCTTATCTGCTTACAGTTCTTCTATTTTCCAAAGATGACTTTTGTGTCATATATTGTATTTTATACTATACTTTATTTTTTTTAATTAATTAATTTTTTTGGCTGTGTTGGGTCTTCGTTGCTGCGCGCGGGCTTTCTCTTTGTTGCGATGCACGGGCTTCTCTTTGCGGTGGCTTCTCTTTGTTGCAGAGCACAGGCTCTAGGCGCACGGGCTTCAGTAGCTGTGGCATGCGGGCTCAGTAGTTGTGGCGCTCGGGCTTAGCTGCTCCGCGGCATGTGGGGTCTTCCCGGACCAGGGCTCGAACCCGTATTCCCTGCATTGGCAGGCGGATTCTTAACCACTGTGCCACCAGGGAAGTCCCTTATACTATACTTTAAACTGAACATTACACATCAGACTTAAACTGAAGTCTTAAGATCCTCTGGATTTAGAACAAACACATATAATACTTTTTGTTTTATAATGCAAAACACTTCTATATCTTCTCCACCTTCTTAGAAGATGGAAAACACCAAGATCACAGTCATTCCATAATAGTGACCCTAAAAGAATTCAGAAATTATAAAGAGATTAACCCTCACACCTTTCCTCTAGAACTATTACTAATTTTTAAACTTTGACTTTAAAGGTCTCTCAAGTTTTTCATTTTTCACTGGCTCTCTTAGACCATTCCCATGTTCCTCACATCTACTAACTTATACACTATGAAAGTATATATAAAAATTTAATAATTAGTGCCTAAACTGATGAAAAAAATTACCCCCAGCTTCCCTAAAGTTCCAATAGATGTCTGCTAGGACACATCAAATTTGCTACTGAGAAAAGGTATGTGGGAGGATGAGGGCACACTGAGGGTAGCAAATATACGTTGGCTTTTTAGTTCATTATACTGAGACTTAGCTTGACCTAAAATCACACCACCTTTACAATACTCACAATTGCCCAATAACCACTGAATACCTCCAACAATGAGGAACAATACTTCCCAACTCTCCATTTATGATAACTGCCCCTTTGCAATCAACCAATACTATTCAAGTAAAAGTGAGTGATGACCCTGGAAAAGGAGGAGACTTTAAATATCTACATTCCAGAGGGAACACACACACACACAAACACAGGCTGCCTTAATATCTGTTTGTCCAGTGGGTGATAGGGTTGGGAAAAGATGACACCTCCTCAGAGCCAATACGGTACAAGATCAAAATGGGGATGGGGAGCAGGAGATTGCCCAATGATTTGCAGGCGGAGCCTGGCTTCCAGCCATAGCACCCACATTAACTAAGCTGGGATGAGTCAAAATGAAAGCAGTTGAAGACAGAATACACAGCCTCACTTATGAGCCCATGAGGGTGGGCCAAAACTTCCTATTTCCTTAGCAGTTTATCCTCCCCAAAAGTTTCTATGTCAAAAGAAGCTATAACAAAAGAGAACAAGGGAGCTGGCAGCCAGAATGCAGCATTTGTAAGGCCTGATCTTTCCAACACTGCTACATATTCAGTCCCGAGATAAGTCACCTTATTTTAGTCACTCAAATTCCCCATTCAAGCACAGATTCTAAATATGGACATAAATACCCACACCACCACCATCACTACCATAACCCTGCCTATTAAGTGCCTTAGTGTCTCCAAATTGCTTTCAAGATACAGAATGTGGTATCTGTTCCTGTGATTTTTACCCAGATTCACAAAATCTGGCTCCATTTCTGCTGACTCACCTCCCAGTACACACTGCTTGCCTTGTTCTTTAATGTTCCAATAGATGCCTGCTTGGATGGATTAACTTTGCTATTAAGGAAGTACACAGAAGAAGTAGAAATGTGTGTCAGCAGGGAGGGGTGGCAGGGAGGAGATACTGAGGATAAATCTAATCAAGTGTATTTCCAACGTGAATATCTTGAAGGAGACAAAATCTGGGCGCTGGTATGCATATGCTTGTATTTTAAAGATGAAAGTCTCCAACAAGTGCAGTTTTAGACACTCCCACCCAATCCCCTCTATTCTACTTCCTTATTGTTGGTAGATTTAGTAAGCACCCCAGGGTGAAAGAGGAGGTGGACTCTGCTTCCTAAGCTATGCAACAACCTAAATAGTAGAAGTTGCAATCATGTATACTCTTAAACCTAATTCAAATTTGACTGATTACTACAGGGAACTATCTGTAAAAAGAGGAAACATGAATTTTTCCTTTGCATTCTATTCCTGCTTCCCTGTCTCTTGGCCTACAATTATCTTCCTCAGTAAAACCCTATGCTCAGTAATTTTCTACTGGCATACCAATGTCCAGTTCCAAAGCTGAGTGAGCAAGCATACTTTGTACTTGGGATCTTTATCTGCTTCTGCCTTTGTGGAGCTTAATAAAGTAGTGCTCTAAGAGGCAAGCTCTGTGAACTCCTAGGTTACAGTGAATCAAATATTGTTGGCATTAATCATGTCATCTGCTGTACATTCAGGCCTTCCCACAGATAACAGTACAGTCACATCACCCCTTGTGTAAAGACCTTTGAAGCTTAAGGGAGGATATGTCTAACCCATAGTGGGGACGAGGGACTGGATTCAGGAACCAGCAGAACTCCTAGAGCAGCTCACAAGCCAAAAATGGCCCACTGCCTGTTTTTGTAATTAAGGTTTTACTGGAACACAGCCACGCTCATTCACTGATGAATGAATGAAAAGTGGTCTATGGCCACTTTTGTGCTACAACTGCAGAGTTGAGTAGTTGCAACAGAGACTGTATGACCTGCAAAGCTGAATACTTATTATCTGGCCCTTTACCTAAAAAGTTTGCCAACTCTATTCTAGATGAAAACAGGATCAGTTTTATCAATAATTTGGTAGTGAATTCCAAATACCTAGATTATGCAAACAGTTCTAAAGTGGAGGACAGTGCTAGGAATAGAACTATTTCAAGAAACTGTGCCATAACTTTCTGATACAGGATTTCTACAGTTTATGTCACTAACCTGTATATACCACCACACTGTATAGAATAAGTCAAAAGAATGCCTGATTTGGGAAGTTCTAAATGTAAAAGTGATTTCACAACAGGATCTGCACGGATGATTAGTTTTAAATCAGAGCTCAATGTTATTCCTCAATATTTGGGACCTGTAAATTGCCACATCTAAGATCTTAGCTCTGAACTTGATCTCTTCCCTCTAACTTCTCCAGAGAAACCCTTATTCAACAGACACTGAGTGGGCACTTACTCTGTGCCAGACCCTGGGTTAGTCCTGGACCAAAATAAAGTTTCTTCTTGGGCCTGACCACACAGTAGGATATTTCAGGAAAGAGATTATCCTAAAAACCACAAGGGACACTTGAAATAGTTCTTACAGTTGAATGATTTTGCTCTGCCACTAGTCTACTAGAAGAATCAGTGAGTAAACCCTGTGTTAAGATTTTGCTCTTCCTAGAGTGGGTTATGGAACTTATATCTCTAAGGCAGGGTCTACGACAGATTCAGGGAGTCTCAGATTTGGACCAAAAAAATTATATCTTTATTTTCACTAGCCTCTGGCAAATTCACCATTCCTTCAATTATGAACGTAAGCCACAATAGTAATAGTACACTTAGTAGAATAGACTTTGTCACCAATAGAAATCATAGATATTTTCATATAATATCACACTCATTACAAATACCTTGAAATACTGTTTAAACACACGATCATTTAAAAATTATCATAGCTATAAGACCCACTGATAGACAGTAAACTTTATTTACTATGTTAATAAAAACTACCTGTGCTATATCACACATTTTTAAAATATTTTGATAACTATATTTCAATATAATTTGTTTCCTTTATAATTCTATGTATTTTTTTGCAATAAAAACATTATTCCAAAAAAGGAGTCAACAAGGTTTCACCATATTGACAAAGGGGTCCACGGCACAGAAAAGATTAAGACCTAGGGGCCAAAAAATAAACAAACAAACGTAATCACATCTGAGGTAATTCTATGTAGATAAAAACACTACCGTTTTCTGTCAAGTGCCATACACTCATTTTGTTCTCTAATATAAAGCAAAGACTATAAGTCATTATTTTTAGCAGCCCTCACTTCAAACTGGTTTGCAAATAGTTGTGAATGTGATATATAACAGCCTAGCAGATCCATGGGTTCCCCTGGCAATCATTCTAGTCCAAACATAGAAAACTTCAAACTAACATAACTTTCAACAAGAGAGTTACCAAAAGAAAGGGAGAAAAAAGACTGAAAAAAGACAATAAACAAACAAAAAACCAAAACACAACCCTGCTATGTATCTATCTACTAATCTGGTTTGCAAACAGTAAAATACAGGCAATACAATTATTTATATTAATGAGATAATGTATGTAAACGAACCTAACACAGTGCCAAATATATACTAGAGACTCACTCTTTTTTTTTTCTTCTGGAATGGTGCCCTGGCATATACTGCAAAATAATGTACGTAAAAATGTATATTCCCTAAATTTACTGACTGAATTATAGAGTAAGGGAGTTAGGATTTAAATTTTGCCACAAATCATTCATAAACAATTGACAAAACAAATCATACTTCATACACGTGTCCAGGTACCCATTTGACAGGAATATTGTGGAAAGGGAACTTTAGGACTAGAAACAGAAAGGTTTAAGCTTAGGAAAGAGAAAGTGCTAGAAGTTACCCTCTGGGCATATAAGCAGGAGGGCTGAGCCCTGCTCTTACACTCTCCTTCCTATTGTTTTCTTTTTTCTTTCTTTTTTTGTTTTTTAATTGGGGTATAGTTGTTTTACAATGTTGTGTTAGTTTCTACTGTACAGCCAAGTGAAGTAGAGTTCCCTGTGCTATACAGCAGGTTCTCATTAGTTATCTATTTTATACATATTAGTGTATATATATATGTCAATCCCAATCTCCCAATTCATCCCAGCCCCCCCCCTTTCCCCCTTGGTGGAAGTCCATACGTTTGTTCTCTACGTCTGTGTCTCTATTTCTGCCTATTGTTTTCTAATGTGACTTACGTAGTGATAACGTAGGTAAAAGATGTAGAAGCAGCCACAATCTTGAGTAAAAAGGAACTCTCACAGTCCAGTGATGATTGGGAAGTACTCTGATTTCAGGGTTTCTCTAACTGAAAAAATTCCCCCCAAATCATGACTTTTAGAAAAATTTATTCTTTCCAGTCTATTTTAGGGTAACACAAACGTTAGTGTAAGAGAGACCTATTTCTGTTCAATTCAGTAGGAGGAATTACCTCTATTAGTAGAAAAGCCAGAAGATCTGGCTTCAGATGAGAGTTACGCAAATACTTGGAAAGAAAAGCATAAGAAAATTACAATTATAACTAGATATTCTGTCCTTATTCATCATTAAAAATAATAGCAAATTATTATGCTTGCTTTTTCTATGAATATTTCATAAATTAATCCTCATGAGAGTTTATAACATGAAGAGGTTATTCAGCTCCCACAGGAAAATCATGAACGAGGTCAGGTGGTTTACAAACTCCATGAGATTGTACACTAAATTTGGTGAGTATGCATATATTTCAGATTATTAAAGGGCCATTTAACCAGAAGAACAGTTATCTCTGCCATAGAAAATCTAAAGCAAGAGAAAGCAATAATTCTTCCCAGAGACACAGAGTAAGTCAGTGTTAACATCAGATAAAGTAACCAGGGACTTCTGAATCCAAGGCTCTATCTGCCTAGATCATTCTCCTTAAGGGATCACATATCCAAAGAGGAGATTCCCCAAGAAAAATAAAACCTCACCTGTTAATGGGAGAAGAAATCATAGGCTGAGGAAGGAATAAAAGATCATTCTTATCAGTCAGGCCATTATACTGGTTTTCAAAGGGAATTTGCAAAGCAGGGTAAGTCAGAAAGAATCATCTCATTCAGCAGACACAAATCACCCCAGAGGCAGTGCTGCAGTCCCCAAGTCTAAATGTCTTCCCTTCTGTGGTGAGTTACCTTTAAGCATTATATTCTGTTCTAGGAACAAATTCTTGAGTAGTTCCTTTTAGTTATGTTGAATGTAAGCCAAGTAAACATCTAATGTTCTAGAAAAAGCCATTTTTTAGCTAAACAAAGGCTATCCCTCACCATTCCCAACTCATTCCCATTCAAGAATCTTTCTGAACTCTCTTCCCCTATCACAAAATGTATGTGTGTGTAGAGGGTGGGGTGACTATTAGGCTATCAGATAAATACAGTGTCTGGTAAGTTGAAATTGCCTCAAGCTTCTATTAGACATATTTTTTAAAACACTGGGTGACACAGTAAGTAGCACCTTCTACAAAGGGCTGTAAAAGAGGAGGAAGTAGTGAAACTCACTTTAATTCATTTCATCTGCATCACTAACAGCCCTCATGAAAGGGAATTGGTAGGAAATAAAACCAGAGCTAAAACATCATTTGAATTATCCACAGCATGGTATCATTCCCAGTATGCCAGTCTTGGCCTCCAGTGCACAAATCATTGAACTGGATAGCTAAAAACAGTAAAACTTCTCCGCTGTGGCATTCTAGTCACCACTGATTCCTGCACCCAATTCCATTCTCAACTAGTTTCTTTTTACTAGCAATTCTCTGTACTTGCAGAATCACTAAATACCAAGATTCAAAAGGACCCTGAAGGTTATATCTCCCTACTCCCACTTTATTTCTTGGCAGAATCTTTTCTGTCTCTATCTTCAGTTCCCTTTCTAAGCTTTGTTCCTACCCTCCTCAAAGCTTCTCCATTCCTCAATGTCTATTCCTAGCAGTTTTTCCTATCACAAACCCCTATATCCTCACTGCCTTTATAAATATCACTGTCCCTATTTCAATATATACCTGTTAGTTCTCCTAACTGAGAACCTGAGTTTCAGTCCCCAGTCATAACTGGTCACTTCGATTCTATTTGGGAAGCCTTCTCCAGTTAAGTCAATCTGATAGAGCCTGTGCCCAAGCCCCGGATCCAGTCTTCATAATTGCATCTTTGTACTTCCAAACAGTCCCCTAATCGTAGAATCATCGCATTTTAGACCAGAAAGAAAACTCAGAAATAATCTGGTCCAATGTTTTTCCAACTTTTTTTTACTACATTTTAAGACACATGAAATCCATTTTACATCATAATCTCACACACACATAACTGAAAGACGTTTCATGAAATAATACTCTTACTCTGCGAACACACTGAAAATTTCTAGTCTATTCCTTTTTTTTTTTTTAATTTCAGGTTCCATCCACTAAACAGACTTCACAACCCAATCATAGGATGGAAGCCACAGTTTAGGAAACATTAATCTAGCCCAAACTTCCCATTCACCGAGGAAGAAACTGTAGCTCAGTGGTGAGGTGAGCTTCCCAGCCACAAGAAGGTTGTCCATAAAATTAAACTCGGGTCTGCCTGATAAGTCCCAAACCAGTGTTTCCCACTAAGACCTTCTCCACCCAGTCACCACACCCCGTACCCAAACACCATGCTACTGTACCCTGTCCAGTCACTGATCCCACACTCTTCTCCAGCTCAGCCCCTCAAAGTTACTGCTCGTTGGTCGGAATCCCCCTGCAGCCGCCGCTTCATGTTCCCTTAGGTCAGAGTCCCCTCACAGTTACTATCCATCGATCGGTCTCCTCCGAGTCGTTGGTCCTTGGTCACAGTTCCCTGCTGTCACTGCTTCATACTTCCTCGGTCATAGTTCCCTCGCAGCCTCTGCCTCGTGTTCTCCGAGGTCAGAGTCCCTCAGCTTTCACTGCTGCTGGGTCGCAGACCCCTCGCGAGCAGCTGCGTCTCAGTCACAGTCCCCTCGTTGTCAGTGCCCCTGGGTCACAGTAGCCTTGCAGCCCCAGCCTCACACTCCCCTCGCTGTCACTGACCCACTCTGCTTTCAGTCAGTCTCCCCGCGGTCCCAGCGCCACAGTTTCTCCTCTCAAATAGAGCCGCAAGGATAGGCACACACCGAGTCCTCACCTGCAGCTCACGCTCCCCCAGTCCCTGTCCCGTCGAATTTCTCCTGGGCGCCGCGTCACGGACAAGGGAAGTTGAGGGGGTTGCGGGGAGACGCCCGGGAAAGGCAGCTGACGGAACCGTGGGCCGGAAGTCCCGCCTACTGCCCGCCCACTTGTCACTCCGACCACGACTTCTCCCTGAAAACCACGACCCCTGACTCAGTAGTTCCGCCTCCATAGAGGCCCCGGGGACGGAGTGACTGAACCGAAATCCTCAGAGACAGAAGACAAAATGGTAAAGGGTCAGTCTCCATGCGGAACTAGAGTATGCGGTGAAGATACGTATGTATCTTGTAATGAGACACGCTGTGACTTGTCACTCGTGCTCACTGGCAGTCCTTCAAGAAGCGTTAACGCGGTGGCTCCCCTTCTGCCCAGCTCCGGGCTCGGTCCCTTCCAGGCTGACCTGTCAGTCTTGGTCCTTCCTACTCTACCCCAGCACCTGGCGTGGTGCCAGGCACTCGTACCAGCACATTCACAATGCAGATGGCCGCGACGCCTTCCACCGTTGACATCCCCTACCTCCACCCCATGGTCTGCGGCTGCTTCACACAGCGCCACCTTTTCCCTACTTGGTGATGTAAAGAGAATTCCAACCAAGTCCTGTGAAAAGCCCTCTTTCTTCCTGTTATTTCTAACCCAGGTTGGCTCAACAAAAGGTGATCCCTAGGCAAAAACTGGGGGCTAGCTGAACAGGAACGGATTCAAGGGAGGCCACTGGTAGGAAATCGCATGGCAGGGTGTCTGGTGAAGAGAAACTTTTTCCTTTGCTAGAATGAACCTTTGGAGGGGTCCCTTTTGATTCTATAGATGTAAGGCAAGTAAATACCCAATGTTAGGGAAGAAGTATGTAAAAGAACTTTTTAATGTATTTACTTCTTATTTTTGTCTACATGCTTGACTTGAAAGTGGCTGAGAAGAAACAGGGTGGGTAAAGTTAAGCATCTGCTAAGGAGCCTCCAGGCGAAAAAAAGGATTGTAACCATTCCCTTTCGAGTTTCAAATAGTTATTTGAACAGGGCAGATAGATTAAGGTGCTGCAGATAAGGACAGCTAGCTGGAGAAGACACCAGGGACTCTAAGGGGAACATTACTACAAAGATAGTACTACAAAGAATTGGGATAGTAACCAACATAATCTCCGAGAGTCTTAAGGGAGAGCTAATTTCATATACAGCCTGGAAACTCTCAGACCCTGACACTGGGCAAACCCTGGAGAAAATAAATACATGTTTAAACTAACAAGCTGTGGAAAGTGTAGAGTGGCAAGAGCTGAGCAAAAACACTGGGTGAAAGATAAAAGCAGTCATTCAAAATGTAGGAAAAGCAGTGGGGCTAATGGCAGACTCCGGGAGGGTTCACGCCAAGGAGTACTTCCCAGAACTTCTCCCAGTGTCCTTGTCCCCACGGTGAGCCACAGCCACCTCCTGCCTCTGCAGGAGACCCTCCAGCACTAGCAGGTTTCCAAAACTTGACTCCGTGGCTTAGAAAGATCCAGTGCCTCTGCGTGGTCAGTGAACGGATGCCAGTTTGCATTTCCAGGAATGATATTCACGTCCAGAGCAAAAAAAAGGAGACTGTTTGGAACTTTGCACGTCAGCACTATATGGAGTGTAAGTGGTGAGAGAGGACATCCTTCCCTTTTTCTTGATCTTAAAGGAAATGCTTCCAATAATTCACCATGAAGAATGATATACAGAGTTATTCAGATCTGCTTCTTGAAACGAGTTTGATTCTAAACATGAGCTAAGTGCTTGACCCAGACATCCAGGGCTCAGCAGGATCAACGTAGTCTCTGAGCCTCTTGCTCTGATTCCAACAGTATGATCACATCGCCCTCCATACAGGGCCTTTCACGTTGTAGTTGATGGAGCAGCTGGTGTCCTACCTGAACTCCATGTGCATGTGTATGCACTGTACCTGCAAGAGCCTGTCCTACCCAGAACCTGGTAACCCTCACCAGCTTGATGGTCTACAGACAACTCTGTCCATGATGGTGTCTTGGCAATGATTAGGTTGAAACCATCTGAGAGGATCTTAGGACACTGCATATTGACCTAAGGAGCATCTTGACATGTGGAGAGTAAACTCCAACCTTTTCTGACAAAACTGTCTTTAAGAAACTGGAGTTTTCCAATTTCCTTAAGCTCTTTTCCTATAATTGCTATAAGGTGATATTAATATTTCCTATATGGGAATTCACTGTAGTTATGTTTGATTAATAATATATTATTTGATATTCCTCATTTCCAAAAAAAAAAAATGTAGGCTAAAAAACTTTATGCACAAATAAACTGATCTCAGTGTTATTTATAATAGCGAAAAATTAGAAATAATCAGTCCCTCAATAAGGACATGGCAAAAATAACCAATGGTGTATAACCTAATGGAATAAGTACAACTATTAAAGTATGCTAGTGAAAACTGCAATCAAATAAAATGGCAAAAAAATTGCACATGACATTATGAGAAGTGAAAAATCAGGTTACAAAATTATATACATGATTTTTTTAACCCTGCAAAAAAAAAACCACCACTGGTTATGTTTGAACAATTGAATTATGAATTTTCCCTACTTTTTTCTCTACCTTCCAAATGTAATAACATGTTATAAAGAAATCAAAACATTAAAATATAAGGCCTAAAACTCAACAGACTCAGTTGCCAAACTGCCAACTTTATTTTGTCAAGATATTTAACAATATAAAAAACTTCATATTTCTTCATGGTCATATCTTTTTCCAGCTTTCAAAGATTCAATAGTAGAAACAGCCAAATGCCGCTACAACACAGAATAAACTGTCCTAAAAAAACAAACAAAACAGAAAACAAACACACAAATCCAGAATGTTAGTACTAATGAAGGACTAAGGGCAGCACAGACGTGAAATTAACATCTCAGATCTTTGCCAATTTTCAATCATGACGACTCTCTCCCTTCTTTAAGAAACAGGTTTTCCATAGTATAACTATAAATTTGCTTGCCTCGGGGTAGCTACAAAATTGCTTGCTAAAAGGGTAGGATGAGTAAAGAATTAGATTTCTTGAATGAAGAAATAAAATGCAAACTAATGTACTTTATGTAATGTTTATTCATAAAACAAGTATTCCTGTTTTTCCTGATTTATCAAAGAAATAATATAATTAAAATGCTTTGAGTTTCTTGGAGTAAATGCATTACCCAACCCAAGGTTATTATAGTTTCACAGATAACGAAAATACAGCACCTTGTCATAAATTCTGGATAAGGACAAATGATATCTGGTTGTTTGTTCTTAATTGATAAAATTCATTTGTCCATCTTTTAACTCAGAATCTCAAAATGTGCTCCAGATCCTAGTTAAATTTGTTAAAACACTTTTTAGATACTTATTACAGGAGTTCCACCTGCCTCAGCAACTCCTAACTCACCAACCTCACCTCCAGCCTGGCAATGATGGGAGAAAATATGAGTTCAAGTACCCGATTATTAACCAAAAGCAAATTCTGTGGTTAGCCCAGTTCCCTGGCTCCTTGGATGGGATTACTGTGAGCTGTGTTCTCAAACAGTGCTATCTGTGGTGAGGGACCTATTTTTTTGTTTGTTTTAACTGCCAATCCCTTATGAACTGATACTTTCATAAAATACAATAGAAATTAATAACTAAGAAAATGAAATGAAAAAAGAAACATACAAATATAACCGAAACTTCTTATTAGATTCAATGAACATAAAATTACTTTGTCAAATTCCATGAGCGTTTCTAAACCCTTACACATAATTTATGTACTTATCTTGTTGAGGACCTATAACAAACAGTTCATAGACTGGCACTGGTCTGTGGACCCCACTTTGACTGGCACTGTTCTTACAATGCCACCCAGAGTTCTCCATCAGGACTGAGCCCTGGTTATCCACAGCAATTATCAGCTCAACAGTATATGCTTTTCTCTCCCCTCTCTCATTTCCTCATCTTCTATTGGTCCTTCCTGGGATCTTCTCCCAAATAAAGTACTTTAAGTTCTAAAAAATGAAGCCTAAATAAACACTCAACAAACTGAACTAAAGATACAGTAGACTAAGTCAGCAACCTAGACCAGGCTTTCAAAAATTATTTTTAAACAGCGCCCCAACTAATCCTGTATTCTAAAACCTGATCCTGATAATCTTTAAAGCAGCCACAACTACTGAAGCCCGCACGCCTAGAGCCCATGCTCCACAACAAGAGAAGCCACCGCAATGAGAGGCCCACGCACCGCAACGAAGAGTAGCCCCCTCTCACCGCAACTAGAGAAAGCCCGCGCACAGCAACGAAGACCCAATGCAGCCAAAAATACAATAAATAAATAAAAATATAAATAAATTTATTTAAAAATATATATATATATAAGGCCACTACAGAAGCTGGCACATAATAGGAGCTCAGAATTATTTGTTGAATGAATGAACTGTATTATATAAGGACTCAGAGAAATATGCAGTTTTAACTCCAAAAAGCAGGAAAAACCACCACCTGAGCTTTATTTACCCTTCCCCTAGAAAGCTGATAAATGAAGATTTACATAGTACTTCCCACTGTTCAGCCTTTGATCCCTAGGGCAGTTGAGCATAAAATAAAACTTTGGTAGGACCATAGAATTTTAGAGCTAAAAGGTACCTTAAGATCATCTACACAAGCAGCTTCCATACCTGGCAGTAAGTATAATCATGTGGAGAACTTTTTTAAAAATTCAGATTCACTGATCCAACCCCTGGCTTGTTTGATCAGAATCTACTGAGCAAAGCCTCGGCATCTGTATTTTAAACAAGTTCCTCAAATTATTCTTAGGCAGCCACAGCCAGTCTTTAGGAAAATCTAGTACGGCTTCCTAGTGTTACTGATACAACCACAGAAAAGTTCAATGACTTACCTAAAGTCATTTAATTAGAAAGTTACAGAGCTAGAAATGGAACCTCTGTCCTAATTCACCCAATCTAGTTCTTTTCTACTCTACTGTACTTTAATTCTGACTCTACTAATTCACAACCTGGGAGCATTTGGATAGAAGATGGGAATATTTCTGGAAGCAAGTATAAAATAACAACATATGATTAAAATACATGACATTCATGTCAATAACATACCAATGTTTAAATGAAACCTCTTTTTAAAAATTCCTCTTTACTTTTGTTTAGTTTTGAGAAATAGCTTTAAGATAAAGTAATTAATTTTATTACTGAAAGAAAAATCACCTTTGCTCATGGAATCCCTGCCACCCAAATTTCTTTGCAGCTTAGCAAACTGCTATATGTCTATTAGCACCAAATAAATAATATGCGATTTCCACATTCAAACTTGTGAAGAGTTACATCATAAAGTATCCTTGCCTATAAGCAGCACTCTAGGTTTCTGCTTTAATAACACAAATGAACAGTAAAATCATCTTATCCAGAAGTCTCAGACAAATGTCTAAAACTAAAGTGTCCTCAGGGACTTCCCTGGCGGTCCACTGCAGGAGACACGGGTTCAATCCCTGGTTGGGGAACTAAGATCCCACATGCCGTGTGGCACGGCCAAAATAAATAAATAAATAAAGTGTCCTCACATCTTAACAAATAGTAAGTGATTTGATTTGGAATGCCCACGTGACCTTAAGAAAGGAAAAAAAGGGTTCCAAATAGGCTTACATTCATGAAAACATCATGAGTACAGTTGTCAGCGTCAGCATCCCAGAAACAGCGAGCAGCCATGCTAAAAAGTCAAAGAATAGAGCATTATCAACAATATAACAAGGATCTGAACTATATATATCTGCCACAAGCAAAAGTTTTCCTTGATACATTCTTATATATCAGTGCTTCCAAACCTTTTCACAGAATGAGATGACATACAGAAGATCATATTTGTACAGCAGAGTATACTGGGTAAACTAGAAGGGACTGGAGTCATAGATAAGGCTGCTTGCAGCTGGAGGTGACCAGCCCAGGGGTCTAGCAGCCTCAGACTCTGATGGCTGCCTGATGGCCTGATGGCTGAAGTCACTGGTAGTCTGGGTGGGAAGCTCTGTTATAGATTATTTCAGGTAAGATATCTATGTGTGACTTTTAGAGGAAATAATACCTAAGACGTATGGCTAAAATGGGCTCAATTCCTACACAATATGAGAAGGTAGGTCTGGAAAGGACCCAACAAATTATTTAGTCCAACCTGATCATTTCATAGTCACAGAAAAGAAAGGGGCAAACTCTGAACTAGAATTCAATCTTCTAACTAATTCTAAATCCAGTATTACCTCTAGAGGATGCTATACTACCTCTAAATTCTAAAATTAGCCATTCTCCTCTCCCCAGTTCTTGGATAAGAAAAAATGTCAGTAAAAATAAAAGCCTATTTAAAAGTGGAAACAACTTAAATACCCAGAAGTACTGGATTGGTAAACAAAATTAAGGTATTTCTTAGCAATGAAATTCTATGCAGCCATTAAAGGTATTTTTTACAAAAAAAAAAAACTTTAAGAACATGAAAAGATGTTCACAATATAATGTTAAGTTTAAAAAGTAATTTAAAAAAATTTTTTATTAAATGTATGTATATGATTCATCATTAACATTTATTGAGCACTTACTTTGTGCCCCACTGGTCTAAGAGCTTTACATGTATTAATCCTATGAGATAGGCATTATTATTATATCCATTTAATAAACATGGAAACTGAGAGTCAGAGAAATTAAATAAACTTGTCCAAGGTCATTTATATAGTAAGTGACAAAGCTTGGCTTTGAATCTAGGCAGTTCAGCCTCAAGTCTGTAGAGAAAGGTATATATACACCATGCTATATTGGTTTAATTTTAAAAGACTTTTTTTTTTTCTTAGTTTTACATAGAAGAGCTCCCCCCAGCCTAATATTTCACACATTCTTAAATCAAAAAAGTTCCACCTATTTCCAAACTGTAACAGTATGAAATAAAATTAATCTATTTAACTGATCAATCAACAAGTATTTATTTAGCAAGTACCATTTGTCCAGAAAGAGTAAAATCCGGTTTGTCCTCAAACAATTCTCAGCTTAAATAGGTGAAAAACAATTAATACACACCAAAAGAATAAGATAATGTATTGTTGGTGCTGATTTATAGTGTATTAAGATTAAAAGGGATTATAATGTCTATCTAGATCAAGCCTTCAAGTCCAAGTTGCACAATAGTTGAATTAAATCTGTAGAAGTGCTCAAGAATTTTAGAGAATTTAGAGAGGAGAAAAAGCCAAAGAAGATTTCATGAAGGAAGTAGTGCTTAAGCTGAGCAGAACCAAGTGAAAGCATGAATATAAAAATGTATTTAATAAGTATTTGTTGAGTATTATATACGAGCAAAGTGCTAGGTGCAAATGATACAAAGATGCATAAAACACAGTCCTTGCTTTCAAATTGTGGTCTCTTTACACAATTTCCCAATAAAAGGAACCAGAGCTCCTTGGAGAAACGGCCAATTCTAGGGCCACGGCTGTAAATGTACAAGATAAACCTGGGACACTTGGGTCATATCAAAACCTTGGGCTAGGGACTTCCCTGGTGGCGCAGTGGTTAAGAATCCGCCTGCCAGTGCAGCGGAGACGGGTTCGAGCCCTGGTCCGGGAAGATCCCACGTGCCGCGGAGCAACTAAGCCCGTGCGCCACAACTACTGAGCCTGCGCTCTAGAGCCCACGAGCCACAACTACTGAAGCCCGCGCGCCTAGAGCCCGTGCTCCGCAACAAGAGAAGCCACTGCAATGCGAAGCCCGCGCACCGCAACAAAGAGTAGCCCTCTCTCGCCGCAACCAGAGAAAGCAACGAAGACCCAACGCAGCCAAAAATAATAAATAAACTAAATAAATTTATATATTAAAAAAAAAAAGCTGAAGCAAAATAGCAAAATGTTAAGATTTAATAAAGTTGGGTGGTGGTTCTATGGTGTTTATTATAAAAAACAAAAACAAAAAACCCTGGGCTATATCAAAAAGAATTTTATAGGGACTCCCCTGGTGGTGCAGTGGTTAAGACTCTGCACTCCCAATGCAGGGGGCCTGGGTTCGATCCCTGGTCAGGGAACTAGATCCCACATGCATGCTGCAACTAAGAGTTCGCACGCCACAACTAAGGAGGCCACCTGCCACGACTGAGACCCAGTGAACCAAATAAATAAACAAATATTTTTTTAAAAGAATGTTATATTTAAATATATACATACACACATTTATGTATATATATTTTTTACACATATGTGTACATATATTTATATTGATAAAGTTATGTCAAAAGACTTTAGGGCTTCCCTGGTGGCGCAGTGGTTGAGAATGTGCCTGCCAATGCAGGAAACACGGGTTCGAGCCGTGGTCTGGGAAGATCCCACATGCCGCGGAGCGGCTGGGCCCATGAGCCACAATTACTGAGCCTGCGCGTCTGGAGCCTGTGCTCTGCAGCAAGAGAGGTCGCGATAGTGAGAGGCCCGCGCACCGCGATGAAGAGTGACCCCTGCTTGCCACAACTAGAGAAAGCCCTCGCACAGAAACGAAGACCCAACACAGCCATAAATTTAAAAATATAAATAAATAAATAAATAAAGAGTGGATCTGTGTATTTGTATAACTGAGTCACTTTGCTGTACACCTGAAACTAACACAACATTGTAAATCAACTATAATCCAATAAAAATTTTTTAAAAAAAAGACTTTAGAAGAAATATGATGGAACACTTTGTAGCAGGCCAATGCTCCCACCAAGTCAATTAGAAAAACCGAATAAAATGAATCAGAGAGCTGCTGAAGCAAATAGGACTAGGGGAGCCAAAATTCCAGAGAAAGGTGAACCACATGAGGTAAGCTGATATTCTGCAGCAAAGTTCTCCCTGGGGCATTTGCCAGCTCTGGGCACAGAGCTAGAGGCTGAGAGCCTGGGCTCTGCCCAGGTAGAGGACCAATTACTGAGGGAAAAAGAAACCAGCAGGACTGCTGGCAGTCTTGCAGGGCCGGGGGGGATAAAATTGGAGGCTTGAGGGACCAAGATCCGTGTGAAAAAGGAGAGAGTAGAACTGAGCCGGTCACATAGTAGGTTTCCTCTCAAGATGTGTGCTGAATTCTGAAACTGCATAAGCAGGAACCTAAAAAGCTATGTGTGGTAGGCAAAACAATGGCCCCCCACCAAATATGTCTATGTCCTAAACCCCAGAACCTGTGAATATGTTATATTACATGGCAAAAATGGTTTTACAGATGTGTAACTAAGGATCTTGAGATGGGGAGATTATCCAGGTGGGCTCAATGTAATCACAAGGGTCCTTACAAAAGAAAGAGGGAGGCAGGAGGGTCAGAATCAAGAGATATTTGAAGATGCAATGCTATTGGCTTTGAAGATGGAGGAAGGGTTTATGAGCTGAGGAATGAAGGTGGCCTCTAGAAGATGGAACAGGCAAAGGAATGGACTCTCCCCCAGAGCCTCCAGAAGGAATACAGTCCTTGATTTTAGCTCAACAAAACCCATTCTGAATTTATGATCTCTAGAACTGTAAAATAATATATTTTTGCTTTTTAAGGAAACTAATTCATTAAAGAAAAAGCCTCTGAAATGAAGAATAGTTTAATGCTGAGGAGACAAGGACTAAAAGTCAGTACCTACTGAGGCTGGGGTTCCAATGAACACTCCAGGTTCTTGGTTGAAAGATCTGGAGGGCTACGTTCAAGACAGAAGGGTGAGCTAAAGATAGAGAGAGACTTATCAAATCAGCAACCCAACCTCAACTCAGCTCAGTATCTGACTGGATTATGGTAAGTAGCCCATATTCTACCTGAATTACAAAGGAAAGGATTAAACTTCTCTGGAGGAAAGTAATATTATCTGGAAGTTTTACAGTTGTTTTTTTTTTAACACAATGTCCAGGACTCAAACTAGGCATGCCAAGAGACAGAGCCATATGAAAGATTAACAAGACAAAAAAATAATCAAAGGAAACAGACTCACATGTGATCCAGATACTAGGGTAAGCACTATTATGACCAAATGCAAAAAAGGAGGAGAGAGGGAGGATGGAGAACATAGATAAAAAATAAAGAATTTCACTATACAATTAGAATCTACAAAAAAAAATTTTTATGAAAAAAGAATTAAATGAGAATTCTAGACCTGAAAAATATAATAACAAATTAGGAATTCAGTTGGTGGGTTTAATAGCAGATTAGACACAATGGAAAAGAGGATTAGTGAACGGAAGGATAGGTCAACAGAAAAATATCCAAACTGAAGCACAGAGAGAAAAAACAAAAATTAAGAAAAGAGCATAATAAATTACAGTAAAAAGATCTAAATACTTGTTATTGGAGTCCATAAAGGATAGCAGAGAGCAAATGAAGCACAGGTAATATTTTAAAAGATAATAGCCATATACATAGCACCCAGATCTTAGTTTCTAATGCCATTCTCCCATACAATGAACCTAGGCTCCTTAGAGAAATGGCTGATTCTAGGGCTGGGGCAGGGAATGGATAAGGTGGGGCATCTTATAGTGCCAGTAAATAAGGTTGTGCTCAAAAAACCCACAATAGTAGGGTATGTGAAAGGGACCCAGGAGTCAGCTGAAAGAGCTCTCAATGGCCAAAGCTGGAACAATTTGAGTAACAAAATAAATAAAGTAGTACTGTTATAATCCAAATTATAAAAATCCATAGTCCATACTGAAATAAATAAATGACTGAATAAATAAATAAATGAGAGAGAACAGACAAATCTCTTATGCTGAAAAATTCCAAGTAATTTATGTAGACACTCTGCCCTCAAGGAGGTGGAGCATAACTCCTTGCTCCTTAAGTGTGGGCTGCACATAGTGATTTCTTTGTAAAGAGTACAGTATGGAAAGGGGAAGAAAGAGTAACTTTATAGTGAAAAACCTGACAAATACTACTCAGGCAGGGATCAAGGTTAACATCAACAGTAATATGTAATGTTGACAGTATGTACCCTGAAATGATATAATGAGAACAGCACTTTACCTCTGTGATCTTCCTCCCCAAAACCTATAATCCCAAACTAATCATGAGCAGACAAATCCCATTTGAGGCATATTCTACAGAATACCTAACCAGTACTTCTCAAAACTGTCAAGGTCATAAAAACCAAGGAATGTCTGAGAAACTGTCATAGCCAAGAGAAGACTAAAGAGACATGTAATGTGGTATCCTAGATAGGATCCTAGAACAGAAAAGGGACATTAGGTGAAAACTAAAGAAATCCAAATAAAGTATGAACTTTAGTTAATGATAATGCATCAATATTGGTTCATTAATTGTGACAAATGTACCATACTAATAGAAGATGTTAATAATAGAAGAAACTGGATGTGAAGTACTTAAGAACTCTCTGTACTATCTCTGCAACTTTTCTGTAAATCTAAATTATTCTAAAAGATTTATTTAAAAAAAAGAAACAAAGATAATGGTTAAGACTTTTCCCAATCTGATACAAAACAGATTCAAGAGCCCACAAATTCAAAAGGCCCTGAGAACCCCAAGTAGAATAAATACAAAGAAAACCATATATCATTATAGTAAAAAGGCAATGAGAAAAACATTTTAAAGTGGCTAGGAAAAAAGACACATCACCTCCAAAGGAACAATAATAAGGCTTAGAGCTGATTTCTCAACAGAACCAACTGAAATCAGAAGACAATGTAATCACATCTTTAAAGTACTGAAAATGGAAAGGCATATATGCTTTCCTTCTATCTCTTTCCCTTAAGGAATGTAAATAAATGTAGTATTGAGCCATCTTCAACCATGCAGATGAGGACACAGCAGAGCAAGACAGGAGGGCCTATATCCTTGACAGCAGTGCAGCACCTCACCAGGCTTGGACTCCTATCTGGTGTGTTTTGAGAAAAGAAATAAAGTGTCTATGTTTTTTCAAAAAAAAAAAACAAGGAATGAAGGAAGGGAAGGAAGGAAAGGGAAGGGAGGGGAGGGGAGGGGAAGAAGAAGCTACCAATGGCCAAAGATGGGACAATTTGAGCTTCAGTGAAGACACTAACTGCAATTGATTTAAACACATCACATATATTTAAAACCATGGGTTCATGGATAGAAAAAAAACTCATTGGTAACCTTGGGAGGATGCTAGGGAACCAATTCATTACTCTGAAAATAGGTAAATTTATCCCTCCTTTCCTATACAAACTGTATCTCATTGTAATGAAACAAATGAAAGAAAAAAAAGTCATTCTTAATAGAAGAATTCCAGCTAATAAATAAAGAACAATGATAGAAGATCACTATCTTGTAACCTGTGATGAATAATGGATCTAGGACAGATGCTAAAATCATTAATGGTAAAGCTGATAGGGAACTTTATAATAGATGGATCTATCCAACAACATCTGAACTCCATGATCAATCTTAACAATAAAAATAGGAACAGCCAGACATTTTTGTGCCTCCTGATAAGATGCAATAGAATGTATACTAAACACCTATGTACTATTCTTGCCCAAAACTCAAACCTATCACTGATTAAGACTAGATCTAACTACTTATTTACTAGAAATACAGGAGCTAGAAGATGTACTAAACAATACCATGGGGATACAATCCTCAAATACCAGAATGTAGGAAACTCTACAAGACAAACAACCCAATTTCCTCAACAAATAAATGGCAAGGTTAAAAAAAAAGGGGAGGAGGGAGGAGAAGCAAAATGACAGACTAAAAGAAATTTAAGAGACATATCAACCAAATGCAATGCGTGGACTTTGTCTGTATCCTGACTTGAACAAACCGTAAAAAAAATACACATATACACATACACACGCACAAAAACACACATATACATACATGCACATGTATATATGAGACAACTGGGAATAATTAAAAGCTAACTGAATGTTTTATAATATTAAGGATTTTCAATGTTTACATGTGATATTTTATTATGTTGAAAAGGGCCCTTATATTTTAGAGATATATACTGTTGTATTTACAGATGGAATGATATGATGACTAGAACTTGCTTCAAGATAATCGGGTGGGGTCAGGGAGAGTAGATGGAGGTATAAATGAAACAACATGGGTGTGTGTTAATAACCTTAAAGATAAGTAATAGACATATGGGAGTTCCTTAGTCCCTGTACTTTTTCATATGCCTGAAATTTTAGATGATGAAAGTTTTAAAAGGAAGTGGGGAAGGCCTTATATGCCATGCTTTAGAGTTTAACCTGATCACATTTAACAAAGTCAGTCAGGACAAGTTTGAGGAGTTTATACTATACAGGGTTTGAAATAAACTGTATAGAGTTTAAGAAAAGGAGGTGAGGGTGTACTTCTGGGAGACTGGTCTGCTGTGTGAATTGCACAGGAGAGAGATCAGAGTCTGGAAGTGCTGATAAGGGGCTGCTAAACAACCCTGGCATCTAGGTTATAGTGCGTGCAATGAGAGAGAGTAATGGCTACATAAGATAAAAGAGAGTTCCACGCTTTTAAGCCCGAGTCACTGGAATCTTGGTAATAAGGCAGGAGACAGAGAAATGAAAATGAGAGGCTTATTTGAGGAGAGGAAGGGAAAAGAAATATGCAACTCTATTTGAACACGTTGACTCTGAGATGACAGAATAGTAAGTATTTCTTAGTTTCTCTGTGGTGAAGAACTCTCCTGAAGCCTTTTGACCGATTGGTAGAGGGCACCACGGTGAAGAGTACTGTGCGAGGAGTCAGAAGCCTGGTCTCTATTAGTGAGCCTGACGTCAGCCAGATCTAGAATTTTGGGCAAATCATGCTGAACCTCATAAGTGTCATCATAAAATAAGGGGACTGGACACCAGAAAGAATCTGCATTCTCCTCCCAAGCAAACATTCTATAGTGAAAATTCTCAGTGATAGTATCTACAAGGTATTTTTTTTAATTCATCCAGCAAATATTTTCATACTTTCTTATAAAATACTGGACTAGGCACTGTTTACAAAGGGAAACAGGAGATTAACACTTGGGCACAGGAAAAGACAGGAAATACAGATTTTGAACTTGCCAATAAAGGAATGATGGTTTGAGGTAATGAGAATGAATGAGCTCTTGAAAAAGCACACAGAAGAGCAGAAGAATAAGAACTGAGCCTTGAAGAAAGCTCACAGCTGGGGATGTAGGGGAGAAAGAAGAACCAGTTTAGGAGAGAATAATCAGTTAGAAAAACAGAAGAGAAACAAGTTACGTAAGTGACATCGGGGCCAAAAAAACCAGAGTGAATTTTAAAAAACAGAAGCCCAGGCCAATAACAATAGCTATGAAAATTGTCACTCAGACAACTTTAAAGATATTAATTTAGGAGAATGGTAGGACCAAAAACCAGGCAACAAGGAATATGGGAGGAAACATATATACATAATCCTACACTCTCTTTGGGAGCATATATACATAAACCCTGAAAGACATACTAGCCTACAGATACTATGAAAAGTGAGTTACCCCATGGAGCTCACCCAGACTGTCAACCTCGCTGCTCAGTACCAGGATCTCTTCAGATCACAGCTGCATTTTATTATACCGTCCATTCCTCTCACTCTTGCAAAGACACTATCTTACTGGATTGTCGAGAAGATGAACACCCAATAAGAAATATATAAAAATAAAAACAAGAAGGAAAAACCAACTACTCACAATACACCTTCCCCTCTTTGTTCTCCGATCACTACTTGCACCACCATTTTATATCGGTCAAATCCCATTTCTGGAAAGAAAAAATAAGAAAGTTATCTATAAGCAAATATATGGTAAAATTACTTAATGAAGGCAAATTTGCCTAGAAATGAACATAAGCATTCAGTCTACAAGCACTTACTGAGTATGATTATAAGCTTGGGAGTCAGACTTGAGGACAAATTCTAACCATAAGCTTAGTAAGTGTGTAACTTTAGACAAGTTATTTAACTTTTTAGTTTAAGTCTCCCTCAACTGTTAAATGGGAATATCACTACCTTCCTCCTGGGGGTGTTGTGAGGTTAGATGAGACAAGCTGCCTCCTGTCTCTACCCATTTCTCTTCCATAGTAGTCTCTCAGTAGGTCTTAGCTTCCTTCCTTTCTCCCCTACTCTGAGTCAGGTAATGAGCTAGGCCCTCAAGATACAGAGATAAATAAGATGCTCTTCTTGCCTTAAAGAACTCATAGTAGTTGGGAAGGCAAACATGGAAAATAAAATGAAAATGCAATATAGTAATAATTCAAAGAGAGGCATGTATAAGGTACATTAGGAGCACAGAGCTGGATGGCTCCTCCCTTTGACTGGCAATGGGGAAGGGATGACCAGAAAAGACTTCTTGGAGGGTGCGATAAGTGAGCTGAGTCCTGAAAGACGAGTGAGAATTTACCAGATGGACAATGTTTCTCCATTCTATGGAGGGGGATAGCATATGCAAAGACATGGAGCACGGGCTCTTTAGAAAACCGCAAGCTGTTCAGTAAGATAGAAAATAAACCGTAAGATTCTGGAGAATACTGGCATGGCTTAGGACAACGCAGCTGCTTTCCCCAAAACTATACTGCTAAAACAGCAAAATCCTGAAAATCCTCCCCAACACCAAATCTGGAGGACAGAAAACTGAATGGGCATCTTTATCTTCCCTCCTTTCTGACCAAGGAATAGGGGAAACAGTGAAGAAAAAAAAAGTGAAACAGGCAAAGTTGAGACAGAGCCAACCCCTTTTTTTAAAAAAATAATCTTTCTCTTAATTTAGTCTTATTTCGTTTTTTTATATATATAAATTTATTTATTTTATTTATTTATTTTTGGCTGTGTTGGGTCTTCGTTGCTGTGCACGGCATTTCTCTAGTTGTGGTGAGTGGGGGCTACTCTTTGTTGTGGTGCACGGGCTTCTCATTGTGGTGGCTTCTCTTGTTGCGGAGCACGGGCTCTAGGCGCATGGGCTTCAGTAGTTGTGGCACGCGGGCTCAGTAGTTGTGGCTCGCGGGCTCCAGAGCACAGGCTCAGCAGTTGTGGTGCACAGGCTTAGTTGCTCTGCGGCATGCGGGAACTTCCCAGACCAGGGCTCGAACCCGTGTCCCCTGCATTGGCAGGCAGATTCCTAACCACTGTACCACCAGGGAAGTCCCAGAGCCAACTATTTTTGATGAAAGTAAAAGCTCCAGGATTATATAGTAAATTAGGCAAACAATCTGAACACTTACAGGAACCCTTCCATTGTGGGACATGAACCCTAATTCAGTATACTTACTAAAATCTCAGGAGGAGACAGAGCTCAGGTTATTTTTAAAAAACAGTGCACACAGCTCAGCTGAGCTTCCTCCTTTCTCTACCCATTCCTCTTCCTCCTTTTCTCATACCCATGCTTTAGAAATGTGGCTAGAATATTAAATGTCCATCACTTAAAACACAGTTCTGAGGGAAAAATAAAATAGTCTTAGACACCATAAAACTCCTAGAAGAGAGCATAGGCAAAACATTCTCCGACAAAAATCATACCAAAGTTTTCTTAGGTCAGTCTCCCAAGGCAATAGAAATAAAAACAAAAATAAACAAATGGGAGCTAATCAAACTTACAAGCTTTTGCATAGCAAAGGAAACCATAAAAAAACGAAAAGAAACATACGGAATGGGAGAAAATATTTGCAAATGATGTGACAGACTAGGGCTTAATCTCCAAAATATACAAACAGCTCATACACCTCAACAACAAAAAAACAAATAACCCAATTGAAAAATGGGCAGAAGACCTTAATACAGACAGACATACAGATGGCCAGTAAGCACACGAAAAGATGCTCAACATCACTAATTATTAGAGAAATGCAAGTCAAAGCTACAATGGGGTACCACCTCACACCCGTCAGAATGGCCATCATTAAAAAGTCTACAAATAACAAAAGTTGGAGAGGGTGTGGAGAAAGGGGAACCCTCCTACACTGTTGGTGGGAATGTAAGTTGGTGCAGCCACTATGGAAAACAGTATGGAGGTTCCTCAGAAAACTAAAAATAGAATTACCATATGATCCAGCAACCCCACTCCTGGGAATATATCTGGACAAAACTATAATTCAAAAAGATACATGCACCCCATGTTCATAGCAGCACTGTTCACAATAGCCAAAACATGGAAACAACCTAAATTTCCATCAACAGATGAATGTATAAAGAAGATGTTGTACATATATGCAATGGAATACTACTCAGCCATAAAAAAGAACGAAATAATGCCATTTACAGCAACATGGATGCAACTAGAAATTATCATACTAAGTGAAGTAAGGCAGAAAGAGAAAGGGAAATACCATATAATATCACTTATACGTGGAATCTAAAATATGGCACAAATGAACCTATCTACAAAACAGAAAGAGACTCATAGACATAGAGAACAGACTTGTGGTTGCCAAGGGGGAGGGAGGGAAGGAGAGGGATGGACTGGGAATTTGGGGCTGGTAGATGCAAAGTATTATATATAGAATGGGTAAACAACAAGGTCCTACTGTATAGCACAGGGAACTATATTCAATATCCTGTGATAAACCATAATTGAAAAAAGTATTTTAAAAAAGTATGTCTCTATGTGTATAACTGAGTCACTTTGCTGTACAGCAGAGATTGCCACAACATTGTAAATCAATTACACTTCAATTAAAAAAATTTTAATAAAATAAAATAGTCTTAGATACAGTGGGAGGAGAGTAAAAAAAAAAAAGTCACCCACACCACATCAGAACAAAATTAAAAGAAGCTGAATGGCAATATGCAAAGGTACAACAGCAAAAACAAACCGAAGAATAACAAGAAAAGAAATGTACTGCTTAAAAGACCAAAAAACTCAACCTAGGAGATAATATAAATCAAGGAACAAAGAGAAATTCCTCACAACTGATTCATAATATAGAAAAACATAAGCTCACAAATTCAGTAAAATAAGAACTCAATCAGATTACAAAACAACAGAAAGATGAAAGGGGAGATTATAGACCTAGGAAACAAACTGAATACTCACATGGTATCAGTGCAGAACTAATCAATTAAAAATGGCAAGAGAGGGGCTTCCCTGGTAGCACAGTGGTTAAGAATCCGCCTGCCAAAGCAGGGGACATGGGTTCGAGACCTGGTCCCGGAAGTTCCCACATGCCACAGAGCAACTAAGCCCGTGCGCCACAATTACTGAGCCTGTGCTCTAGACCTCGCGAGCCACAACTACTGAAGCCCGCACGCCTAGAGCCCATGCTCCGCAACAAGAGAAGCCACCGCAATGAGGCCCACAAACCACAACAAAGAGTAGCCCCCTCTCGCTGCAACTAGAGAAAAACCCACGCACAGCAACGAAGACCCAATGCAGCCAAAAAATAAATAAATAAAATTTTTTTTTTAAAAATTGCAAGAGACAAGACAGACACAAATGAAAACAAATACTGACAAGGTGATCACAAGTATACGTCAAAGAAAAAGGAAGCGATTACAGCAAAGATAATAGACGTGGAAGACAGAGATGATTCAACACATCAATATTTGGTGTCCTAAAGAAGATAATCTAACAAATGGAACCGGAAATGTACTCAGAGATACAAGAAAATTTCCTTGATATGGAAAAAATAAAATCCACAGATTAACAGACATAAAATGCTCAATACCAAGCCATACCCTAGAAAAACTACTGAGCATCAAGGTTAGGGACAGGATTCTTTCTGCAGAGAACGTCAGACTGGCCTCAGATTTCTCCACAGTAACATTCAATGCAAGAAGACAGTGAAGCAACATCCATAAAATTCTCAAAAAATAATTAACTCAAAATATTATATTCATCCAAAATATATTCTCGTTTAAAGGCATTCTCAAACATGAAAGAATCCAGGGAATACAGCATTTCTGAGCCCTTCCTGAAAAAACTTACAATAAAATCTCATCAGGTAAGAATTGAACCAGAAAAAAGAACTCAGCAATGGAAATAGCATGGTGAAAGGACTAAATAGTGGGCAATCATTCCATTTAAATATAGAATGAATGCTATAACACTATGGGAAATAGTCTATAGTATACCATTGTTTTTAAAGTATTTATCTGTATATATACATAGAAAAGAGGACTGGTATGATGGTCAGGTAATATTAATGATTCTTCATGGGTGGGGGCATTTGGAGTGATTTTTCTAATTTCAATTATTTTTCTACACTTTATTTTTTTATAACAAGCATGTATTTTTTTACAATAATTTAATAGTGAATTTCATTAAAAATCTGAAAACAAAAATGCTAATATACTAACAGTTAATTTGGATGATGGAAATAGAATTGTTATTTTCTTCTTAGTATTTTTCTATATTTTTTATTTCTAAAAATTAAAACATATTAATAAAAATAAGAAAATACATCAAAGTATTAAATAGTAACTACCATGGGTAACAGACTTTTATATCATTAAAAAAAACACTTTATGTGTATTGTCCAGGTTTATTACAATGAAAATGTATTATGATTACAAAGACATTTCTTCCCTCCAAAAAAAATCTTTAAAAAAGAGTAAATAGGGAGTTCCCTGGTGGCCTAGTGGTTAGGATTCCGGGCTTTCACTGACGTGGCCCAGGTTCAATCCCTGGTTGGGGAACTGAGATCCCGCAAGCCGCGTGGTGCAGCCAAAAAAATAAAATTAAATTTTAAAAAATTTTTAAAGGGTAGATAGAAAGGACTTTTCAGATTGTATAACACTATTAACAAAAGAGACTGAGAGAGGTAGAAAGACAAAGAACAGGGAGGAAAAGCACAAGATCTGCTCTGCAGATGTAGAGTGAAGCAGGAGTGGAGTGCTGAATAGGGCAAGTAGTTAAGGATTTGGCAGGAGAGATGCACTGAGGTCAGACTGTGAGGGTACTGATGGGAGGCTGAGGACTTGATATCTTGGTAGAAAAAACAACCAAAAATTATGGGGGAAAGGAGCCCCTGTATTTTCTGGCCTTTCTGCATACTGGGAATTCTTGGATAGTAGTTCGGTACAACTAGGTATTTCACACCTTTGCTCTTTCCCACCATCTACAAAAACCTACATGAGTAAAAGTTACCAAATAATTGAGATGACTAGACAGTGAAGAAAAATTTGTGTTTAATAGAATCCACAGTTATGTCCCTTATTTAAAAATAAAGGAGATAAATGAGTAAAATTGGATGTTTGAAAGGAACAAGTCGTTTCCAATTACCACCACTATTACCTTTTAATTTATCTTTAATATTTTCTGATAAACGTTTTGTGAGCTGAGGCATTTCTTCTGGAGAGTATTCAGCATTTGCCAGTTCCTCCTTGAGCACAGCATGGATACAGTCTTTAACCACAGAGGGTCTGAACCTAAATGAAACAGTTTGAAACATCCAGTTGGTAATTCCAAAACCCTAATTTACCTTCACAGCTTAACTTCCCCCAGTTTTTTGTCATTACAACCATTTAATCCTTCTTTTTCATATTTTTTATTATAAAAGTAATAACAAATTAAGAAAACAAGTCATATTGCAAACCTATATCTCCAGCCTCTCCCTTGAACTTCAGACCACATATTCCCACCCATATTCCATCCAGATGTCTAGCAGGCAACTTAAATTTAATACATCCAACACTGAGCTTCTAATCATCTCCTCTCCCCAAAACAAGGTCCTCATCTCAGTCAATGGTAACTCCATTCTTCTAGCTGCTCAAGCCAAAAACCCTGGTGTCAGTTTGGTTGCCTTTCTCTCTCACAGCCCTCATCCCATTCATGAGCAAATCTTATCAGTTCTACCTTCAAAATAATCTAAAATTCAATCACACTCACCACCCCACTACCACCACCTTGCTCCAAACTACCATTACTTTTTTCCTGGATTACAATGGCCTCCTAACAAGTCTCTCTGTGTCTGCCTTTGCCCCTAAATCCTGTTCTCAACATAGCAACTAGACTGGTGCTATTAAATACGTGTCAGCTCATGACACTCCTCCGTTCAAAATACCCCAAATATTTCCCACCTCACTCAGAGTAAAAGCAACATTCTGTTACTTGCAAGGTCCCATATGATCTACCCTACCAAACTCTCTGACTTTGTTTTCTCCTACTTTGCCCCTAGTTCTCTCCATCAGGCCACACTGGCCTTCCCTATGTTCTTTGACCACACCAGGCATGGAAACCTCAGTGCTTCTGCAGTTGCTGTTAACCTCTGCCTGAAGTTCAATTCCTCTCCTTATATGCATAGCTCTTTCCTTTCTTTCAAGTCTTTATTCAAAAGTCACTTTCCCTAGCCACCCTCTCTAAAACTTCAAACCACCCTCCTACCACTTTATATCTCCCTTCCCGGAACTTATTACTATCTGATACACTATATGGTTCACTCAGGCATTTATCTTGTTTGTTGTCCTTCTACCCAGCTAGAGCACAAGCTCCAAAGAGCAGAGATTTTTATCTGTTTTGTTCACTGTTATATCCCCATTCCTAGAACACTATCCAGCACATAGTAGACAATATTTTTTGAAGAAATTAATTACTGAATAAACTAAGACAGAGAAAAAAAGTCTCCCCTCATTTCACCACCCTAAAAATACTATTAGCATTTTAGTTGTATTTATTACATATTACAACACTAGGTTCCTTTATCTGGGCTATATATATTTTTTTTTTTTTTTAATATTTATTTATTTATTTATTTTGGCTGTGCGGGGTCTTAGTTGTGGCACATGGGATCTTCGTTGCTGCGTACGGGATCTTTAGTTGTGGCATGCGGGATCTAGTTCCCTGACCAGGGATGGAACCCGGGCGCCCTGAATTTGGAGCGCAGAGTCTTAACCGCTGGATCACCAGGGAAGCCCCTGGGCTTCTATCAGCTGATTTGTCTATCATGTGCCAAGTTACCAGAACGTTTTAAGTTTTGAGCTTATAATGTGGTTTAATATTTGGTAGTAGTAGCGGCCTCTTATTTCTTTTTAACAGTATTCTCTTTAGTCTCTTGCTTGCTTATTCTCACAGGCGAACTTTAGAATCATGGACAAATTTCTAGGATTTGATCTGTTCAAAATGTGGTCTTCCTATTAACAAACATACTATAGCTGGCTCTTCCCTTAAGCCTTTTCCACTCTCAGTAAAATGCTAAAAGTTTTCTTCAAACGAGTCACAAATAATCTCATAGAGCTATTCCTACATAACATATATTTGTTGTTAACCTTGTTCTGTTTTACAACAGAAACACATGTGAATGGCATTCTATGTATTTAGAATCTTTTACCAAGATAACTGAACATATTTTTTTAATGTCCCTTCTACCCACCAGAAAACTGCTACATGAAATTTTTTATCACATTATAACTAAAGTTCCTGGGTTCTAGTATTTGCCAAGCATTTGATTCAGGAATCTAGTTTCAAAAAACAGAGGAAGGGCTTGGGAAAGTCATTTTTTTAATTATTTTTTTAAATCTTGTGAAAATGAAGTTAGTGATGGATCCTACAGCCCTAACTCACTGTCCTCTGCAGGAGACGTTGTGCCTTAATTCTGGGAAGGTATTAGGGTGGCAGGCCGAAAGCCTCCAGATGCTACTTGGGTAAGACCTTACGCATACAGGTCTCGCGCCCTGCAGAAGAGTAAGCGCTTTCTGGCACACGTATGCACACAGTAACCCTCGAAACAGGGCTGAATGGCATTCGATGCAAGCCGCTTGTTTTCTGCCATGCAACTATCTCAATTCCTCTATGCCCACATTCTGGATCTCCTAGAGTCAACCATCCCTACTGTGCTTGTCTAAGGGACTACCTCCCGGCGCGTTAACCCTGCAACCGCAGGTCTGGTCCTCTGCTGCCCCCTGCAGCTGGAAGCCAAAGGAGAACAGCGTCCCACCCTCTCCCGCCCAGCCCCTCCTTCCCCGGTCCTGTCCCTTCCTCCGTCGCCGGTTCCCCCGCAAAACCCGCGCCTCCCCCTCCTAGCCCCGCCCCTCCCCCCAGCCCCGCCCCTCCCCCTCCTAGCCCCGCCCCCTCCCTCCCGTTCCGCCCCGCCCCACCCCGCCCGTCACCCGCGGGTTCCTTCCGGACGCCCCGGCTATCAGGCAAGCTCTGCCTGCGGGAAGCAGCAGCCTCGCAGGTCGGCCACGCCACAACGCGTCTGCTACCCGCCTTTGCTGGAAAATGGGCCGCAGAATATAGGTATTCTCGGACTCCCCAGCGTTCTTCTCAGTCTCAGGCAACCCTTCGACCGCAGAGAAGGACGTGCGCATCGAGAAGGATGCGGCGACCGACATGGCCTAAGCTTCTTGGCGCCGTATTTCTCCCGAAGAAGGCTTAGTTCGCGGCGCCACGGAGCTGGGAAACGGTCGCCAGGGCGACAGCGCCGCCTTTGACCCTACGTGCGGCGGCTGCGCGCTCTGCGCTGTGCGACCCGCCCTTCTTGTGCTTGCACCGCCCTACCCGCGCCTGCGCGCCGGATGCTGGACCAGAACCGGCGGAGCTGCAGTGACCATAACTTCGGCAAAGACTGGTTTGTTTCTGTCCCGTTTACAAAGCACTTCAACACGCGTCAGCCCTTATTAACCGCGCTGCAATCTTAGAAAGTGACAGAGAACCTGAAGCCCATAGAGGCCCAAGGATACACAGCTACTAAGCAGCCGGTGAAACTGAGCTGGACCCTGGGGTGAGGGGTGGGGGGGCGGTCCAGTGACAGATCCTGTGTTCTTGGCTTCTTGCTTGTGAAAAAACCTTTAGTCTCCTAGGCCTTTCTGAGTTCTAAAGAAAAGACCTTAGCAGTTAATGTTTAGAAAAATGGAAAAGCAGTCAAGCAAGAAAAGTAATAATAAACAATAGGTCAGCCATAAAAAGAGTTACAGGATTCCTATCTTCTCCTTGAGGGATATAGGTAACCTTCTGATGCACATTCTTTTTTTTGATGGTTGTACAACATTATGATTGTATTTATACCCTTGAACTGTACACTTAAAAGTGGTTAAGATGAAAATTTTTGTCACGTGTATTTTACCACAAATAAAATTGAGGGAAAAAGTACCTAAGGTGATTGATAACCTTTGACTCCTGCTAAGAAAACATTGCCCTCATCCACTGCTGATGCACATTCTTAAATTGTTTTCACAGAAACCAGGACCCCACAGCAGATGGAAACTGCTGACTGCAAATGCTAGACCATAGACTGGCTGGAGCCAGAGATTCGATGATTGAGATTCCTGAAACTTCACCCAGTTACCTCACCACTAACCAATCAGAAGAATGTCCAGGAGCTGATCACACACCCTGGGACCCTCACCCCTAATGTTGCACTGAAAGCCATTGGGGAATATGAGTCTTTTGAACACTAGCTGCCCATCCTCCTTGTTTGTCACCCTGCAATAAACGCTGTACTTTCCTTCACCACAACCCAGCATCAGTAGATTAGCATTCTGCAATATTGGCAGAATTGATCAGTTGCAAAAAGAGACCATATGGCTCTCAAAGTCTGAAATATTATCTGGCCAGGCAAAACTATATATATAAAAAAAAAGATAACTAAGTGAAAAAATATATTATCTGGGCCTTTACAGAAAAAGTTTGCAGTGTCCTGCTCTAATCCATAACTGCCAACCTGCAGTTCCCCCAGCCTCACCACACTCCTGCTCCGGGGCAAAAGTCAGGAAGAAGCAGACTTAGGATGCCTTTCCTGCTTATGAGCACCAGTCCTGGTCCTGTTTTAGAAAGCTGTATTATCCTGCCAGCTTCAAAAACTAGGAAGAAATTCCCCCAACATGCATCCTGAACAAAGATCCCAAAACAGGAGAGAGGGAGGTGCTCTGCTTTCCACATTCCACACTGAAGGAGCTGTGGCATCACAGTTCTCCACCCACACCATCCTGTGTCTCCCCTTTTGAGCTTCTATTTCCTCTGCTGGGAAAATGCTTCCTTCCCTCTTTGCTGGGGTAACCATTTCAAGAATCAGTTCAGACATGACTGATGCCTTCCTTCATCTCTCACAGATCCTCTCCTTAGAGGTTCCTGGTTCCTTCAAGCTCTCATTACATCCTGGGTTGACCTCTAACATGGTCCCTACCATATGACATTCAAATTATTAGTAGATGAGTTTCCCTAATATGACCATGAGCTTTTCAAGGACAGGGCATGGCCCAAGGGCAAGGACCATGTCTCAGTCATTTTTGAATTCACAGCATGCATGGCAGTGCCGAGCACACAGTGGACACTCAGTATATACCACTTATTGAACTGCACTGAACACTGGTGGATTAGTCAGCTCAGGCTGCCATAACAAAATACCACAGACCGGGTGGCTTAAACAATGGAAATTTATTTTCTGGAGGCTGGAAATCCACGATCGAGGTGCCAACAAGGTTGGTTTCTACTGAGGCCTCTCTCCTTGGCTTGCAGATGGCTACCTTCTGGCTGTGTCTTCACATGGCCTTTTCCTCTGGGCTCCCATGGAGAGACAGATCTGGTATATCATCCACTTTCTTTTTCCCCACATCTCTTTAGCATATACTAAATTCTCACAAATATTTAGTTCTATCTCTGGGCTCCCTAGTCTGATGCATAAATTTGTCCATTTAATGTACTACACTGTTTGAATTATTGTAGTTTTATATTAGCTTTTAATATCTAGTAGAGTTAGTCCCACCTCACTGCCTTCTTCAGAAGTTTCCTGGCTGTCCAAGTTTGTTCATTTTTCATGTGAACTTTAAAACCAGCTTATTCCATATCCTCTTCCACCAAATCTCGGTGATTTTATTCATCATGTTAAATTTATAGATTAGTTTAAGGGCATTTATATTTTATGATGTTAAGTCTTCCTATCCAAGTTCATGGCACACCTTTATATTTGTTCAAGTTTATTTTGTATCCTTTAGTAATATTTTAGTTTTCTTCAATAAGTATTTCACATTCTTGTTTTGTTGGTAACTAGGTTTTTTTTTTTCCCCTCTTTTGTTTCTAATGTAAATGGGAGTTCCCCATCTCCATACCTGTTAACTGCTTGTTGTTTGTATACATGAAGATTTTTGATTCTGTATATTTATTTTGTACCCAGACATTGTATGAAATTCTCTTATTGTTTGTAATATAATTTATTTGGGTGCTCTAGATGTGTAATCATATTGTCTGAATATAATGATAACTTTACCTTCTTTCCTATTTTATATCTGTTAATTTCCTTTTGAATACTTGCTTGGGCTAATACCTCAAGAACAATATTAAATGATAGTGACAATAGTGTCATCATCTTATTTGCAACTTTAATGAGATTGTTTCTAGTATTCATTAAGCATGATGCTGACTTTTGAGTTGCGATAGATACGTTGTATTATGATAAGGAAGGACCTGTCTTTTCTCGTTTTCTTAAGAGTTTTATTAAGAATATATGTTGAATTTTATCAAATGCCTTTTCAGCATTTATGAAGAAAATCATTAGGATTTTTTCCTCCTTAAATCTATTAATATAGGTGAATAAACTTTCTGAAACTTAATCATGCTTTTATGCTGGAAATATACAATGTCATTTTTTTAGGTATAATTGACATATAACATTAGATTTATTTCAGGTGTACAATATAATAATTTGATTTTTGTATATATTGCAAAATGATCACCACAATAAGTCTCATTAACATCTGGCACCATACATTAGTTACAAAAAAATTTTTTTTTCTTGTGATAAGGACTTTTAAGATCTATTCTCTTAGCAACTTTTAAGTATGCAATACAGTACTATTAACTATAGTCACCTTGTTGTACATTATATCCCCATGACTTAACTATTTTATAAGTGGAAGTTTGTACCTTTGACTCCCTTCACCCATTTCTCTCACTCCCCAGCCCCAGCTCTGGCAACCACTAGTCTGTCACTGTATCTATGAACTTGGTTTTGTTGCTATTGTTGTTTTAAATTCCACATGTAAGTGATATCATATGGTATTTGGCTTTCTCTGACTTATTTCACTTAGCATAATACCCTCTAGGTCCATCCACGTTGTCACAAATGGCAAGATTTCATTTTTCTTATGGCTGAAGAGTATTCCATTGTGTGTGTGAGTGTGTGTGTGTGTACCATATCTTCTTTATCCATTAATCCATTGATGGACACTTGGGTTGTTTCCGTGTCTTGGCTATTGAAAATAATGTTACAATGAACATGAGGGTGCAGATATCTTTTTGAACTAGTGTTTTTGTTTGCTTCAAATAAATACCTAGAAGTAGAATTGCTGGATCATATGGTAGTTCTTCTTTAATTTTTTGAGGAACCTCCATACTGCTTGCCATACTGGTTGCACCAGTTTACATTCCCACCAACAGGGCACAAGGGTTCCTTTTTCTCCATATCCTCACCAACATTTGTTATTTCTTTCCTTTTTGATAATAGCCATTCTAACAAGTATAAGGTGATATCTCATTATGGTTTGGATTTGCATTTCCCTGATGATTAGTGATATTAAGCATCTTTTCATGTACTTGTTGTCTCATCCTCTTCTCATAAGGATGCCAGTCTTATTTGATTAGTGTCCCACTCTTATGACCCCATCTAACCTTAATTAGCTTTTTAAAGGTCCTATCTCCAAAGTCACATTGAGGGCTAGGGCTTCAACCTATGAATTTTGGGAGCACATAATTCAGTCCATTAAGCTAGTGAACTTGAATTTAGAAAGTAGGGGGTCAGGTATTGACTTTACCTGAACCTAATTGACTGCTTTTGGGCAGCAAGTCCATTATCCTCTAGGAGCCTCAACTTCATCTGTAACATGTGGCCAATTTTATGGGGCTTTTGAGACGCTGAAATGAGATCATGGCTGGTGGACATTTTATGGACTATAAGTTCCTACACAATAATAATGATAATTATTTCTTCTACTAATATATCATCTTGCAGTTTACAATGTGATTTTTTTAAATTAATTTATTTATTTGGCTGCATCAGGTCTTAGTTGCGGCACACGGGATCTTTTTGTTGCAGTGTGCCGGCTCTTCATTGCAGCGTGCGGGCTTCTCTAGTTGTGGTGCACAGGTTCTAGAGAGCGCGGGCTTAGTTGCCCCATGGCATGTAGGATCTTAGTTCCCTGACCAGGGATCAAACCCTTGTCCCCTGCATTAGAAGGCAGATTCTTAACCACTGGAAGTCCCTACAATGTGATTTAAAATGCATTGTATCATTCAACATAACATGCAAGGAATTATTATTGTTATTATTACTACATGACTACCTAAAAGGGAAATTTGTTTAAAATTCATACCCACTCTTGCAGAAAAGATTCAAGGCAGCTCATGATGAAAACACTCATATTTAAGAGGGAATTACCGGGACTTCCTTGGTGGCACAGTGGTTAAGAATCTGCCTGCCAATGCAGGGGACACGGGTTCGAGCCCTGGTCCAGGAAGATCCCACATGACGCGCGACAGCTAAGCCCATGTGCCACAACTACTGAGCCTGCACTCTAGAGCCCCCGAACCACAACTACTGAGCCCACGTGCCACAACTACTGAAGCCCGCGTGCCTAGAGCCCATGCTCCACACCAAGAGAAGCCACCGCAGTGAGAAGCCCGCGCACCGCAACAAAGAGTAGCCCCCACTCGCCACAACTACAGAAAGCCTGCGCGGCAATGAAGACCCAACTCAGCCAAAAACAAATAAATAAATAAATTAATTAATTTTTAAAAAAGAGGGTGTTACCTGTTACTTCTCACAGAGGCTGCAGAAAAGGCCCAGGAAGCTGTTGATGAAATGAATGACCACCAGGAGAATCTGGAGGAGGCTGATGCACAGAAGGGCGGAGAAGAAGCACACGTGCCAAATGACAGCTTTAGAAGGCTCCAGGCAGACAGAGTTCCAGAGTGAATGGTCATACAAATAATTCCTATCCCCAAAAATAAGGAGATCAGGGGTTGGAATAAGTAAGAAAATCCCAGCAACCTTGATAGAAACCTGGGTTCTCCCTCAGCTCTGGTCGTAGGACTAGACTTTTGAGGGTGACTATTGTTGTATTTGCAATTTTCTGAGCATCAGAGAAGCAAGATGCTAGAACGCATGACTAAAAGGAGTTTGTAGTCCATTTGTGTGTCTTTCTTTCTCTGAAGAGACTGCAAATCCAAGTTTCCATCCATTTACCTGTTACGCAGGTCTTTGAATGGGTAACCATGTTTCCAAGCCTGTGTCTGATTGAACGGTGAAACATCGAACATGCAAAAAGGACCATCTTTCAGGGCTACTCCAGAAGTGATAAAGCAAATCAAGGCTCCAAGAAAAGCCAGGCCACTTGACAGCAGAGCAGTAAGCATCTGCAGAAGGAGAGAAGAAACAGTGAGCCTGAGAGGGGGTCATGACTTGTGGGCTGATCTGGACAAATCTAACTTCTCTGGTGCTCAGGCCTTCCCCAGTCATGGGGATGATCCTACCCACAGCACCTCCTTTAAAGCATAGCCAAGGTAGGGCTGGCTGATGAGGGGTCACTGGGTAGAGCCAGGAAGGGGTAGGAAAGAAGGAATGGAGAAGGGGGAGACACTGGCACCTGGTCCCAGCAGCAGGTTCAGCCTGATTCAGCAGGCTCTTCAGAGCTTCTCAGCAGATTGGCATCAAAAACTTTGTCACTCAGACTGCAGTCATTCAGTCTCTGGCTTAAAGGGTCAGACTGGTTATTGCAAGCCCCCCTCTGACCCTTTTAAAAGAAAGCTGTATTTTTTCAAAAGTTCCAAGCTGCCATCCCTGATTCCTCTCTTTCTCAGATCAAGCATGAAAGGAAGGAAGGGAGGAAGAGGGGAAAGAAGGAAGAAAAGGAGGGAGGGAGGGAGGGAGGCAGAGACAGAGAGAAATTACAGTCAACTCTGAAATGACTCTAGTTCTGTCATTGTACTTTTCTAGTCTGTGCACCACTCATTTCCTTCCCAAAAGATAGCAATGTGTTTATTTCCTTGGCAGGATTCTAACTTCCAGACTGGTTTCTTTCTCAGGATACTAGATTTTTTTTTCTCCTTCCCCCAAAATACATATTTTAAAATTTTAAATAAAACATATATATATGTGTGTGTGTGTGTGTATATATATATATATATATGTATATATATATATACACAGTTTTTACACAGAATCAGAGTCATTTTCCCACTGATGTCAAACTGGTTTAGAACTCGAGAGGGGCTGCAGAAAGCTGTGTAGTAAGTTCTGACTCTAAGTTAAAAGATTCAAGATGAATTAGTCTGACATAAGCCTAGGACAGAGGTTCTCAAAATGTGGTCCCTGTCCCAGCAACATCACATCACCTGGAAACTTGTTAGAAATGTAAATTTCCCCCCCCCCCTCCCCATCTTGCTCCACCCCAGACCTACAGAGTCAGAAACTCTGGGGGTGGGGTCCAGCAATCTGTGTTTTAACAAACGCTGCAGGGATTCTGATGCACACATTCAAGTCTGAGAACCACTTGCCTAGGGGAAAACCAGACATGACTGAGAACAGATAGTGAATGAAATGTGTGGGTGTTTCTATTTAATTCTTTAACATATAATTCTGAATCAGCAGGGTTCCCACCCAACATGTGGGCTGTAGATATCAAAGCAGGATGCAGAGTTACTGTAAAAAGACCACAAATTCATGTGTCTGAGACTGAATGAGCAATATATCTTATACATTTATGTACTGAGATTTTTCAAATATATATATAGATGTTGCTGTAATTAATAAAGTGCAAATTTATTCTGGGCCTCAGCTTCATTACCTGTAAAATGGAGAGGTTAGACTAGAATCTAGCCATCAGATGATCTCTGGAGAATCTTTCAGCTCCAAGGAAAATTAAGAAAAATAGCCAGGAAATTTTCTATCAATGACACATGACTACAATGTACATAACTCATGTCCGTATTGTTCAATAGGCTAAAACTAATAAGAACAGTTCATGTATAGCTGAATCGCTTTGCTATATAGCAGAAATTAACAGGACATTGTAAACTATACATCAATAAAATAAAAAAGAACAATTCCTCACATGTGTGTAGACATTTATGGTTCATTAAGCACTTCCTCCCTGGACTTGATCCTGTTAACTTTCATTTTACAGAAGGATCTGAGATTCAGAAAACTTGCCCAAAAGCTTAGGGTTTTTAGACCCTTAGAGAGGTACGGTCAGGACCTGACTTCAAAGCCCAAGACTGAAATTGTCTCTTTATCACTCTGCCTCTAAAGTAATAGAATGTGGGGACATTCTAGGTATTAGAAGAGTGGAATCGGGTGCTTACACTTCGGCAGGGCCCACTCTTACTGAAGCAGCCATATCTCCAGCCCGTCAAGGAGATGAGGGTAGCTGCAGTGAGAACCTGGGGGAAGAGGGAAGAGTGTTAAAAAGAGATTGGGTAATTTACATCTCTAGCTGCCACCTGTGGCTGTTGAAATAGAGTGGTTAGACATCTCACATGGACTTAATTACCCTACCTTTCCCAGAGGGCTTGGCATTGACTGTTGGGACCCAGTTTTGGATGACTAGCCTGATGTGACTCTATGGATGGCAACGTTCACACCAAGCCTGCCTAGTCCAAAATTCAGCAACATTTGACCAGTCTTCCTAGAGTCTTCTATCCCTTGGAGCTGCTATAGACCCCACAGTCAGCTTGTTAGTTCAAGCTTTTTTTCAAGGAATCAAAACACTCCCCCCACCCCCACCTCGCTGCTCCACCCCTAAGGGGCACTTTGGGAGTTCACACCCAGGGAACCCCAGACACTTACCATGAGGCCTCCTCCCCAGAGCCCAGAGCCCAGCATGGCATGCCTGCCAATGAGGCCCCTCAACAGGTAGGTCACATCCCAGTTAGGAAAGAGGAGCACTGTGTTGGCCGCAGCAGCAAACAGGGCTGTAGTCCCGAGGCTCAGCCCCAGTATTTGGGAGCAGGTCCGTGAGCATGCCATCACACAGAGAGAGGACAGTGTCCTGGAACCAATGGAAAGAGGGTCATGGTAGCTCTGTTACTGGGAGCTGGTGGGTAGGGGAAACCCCAGGAGCATAGGGTGGGGAGGGGGAAATAGACCAGAGGCACTGTCACCTCCTAGGGTCAGATCAAGAAGAGCCAAGGAACTTGCTTAAAAACTCTGCATATTATAAATATTTCCCAATGGATAGGATTTAATTGCTCCATTTTCTGCCAGCTCCCACTCACATGCACACACACACACACACACACACACACACTCCTCATCCCATCATAATTTGCTTGTACCTCTATTAAAGCCAGTGATTATTTCTACTTGATACAGAAAAACAAAATTTTAAAGGTGTCATCCTCTTGCTTTAAAACACGTCATTTTAAAGATGTCCGCTGTTACCACTTCCATTCAACACTGTACAGGAGGTCCTTTCCAGTGCAATAAGAAAATAAAAAGCAGCAAAAGCCACAGGTATGAAAGAAAGAAGTAAGAATATCATTATTTACAGTAACATGATTATCTGTGTAGAAAATTGTAAGGAATCTATCAAAAAGTTAATAGGTGAGTTTAGCAAGGTTACCGAATAAAAAATTAAATATACAAAAATTCTATTGTATTTCTATATACAAGCAATGATAAATTATAAAAGTTAAAAAACAATATCATTTACAATAGCATAAAAATAGAAAATACTTATGGATAAATTTAACAAAATCTGTGCAAGACCTGTACACTAAAAATTATAAAACATTACTGAGAAAAATTAAAGAAGACCCAAGTAAATGGAGAGATATACCATGTTCATGAATCAAAAGGCTCAATATCAGTGCAATCTCAGTCAAAATCCTAGCAGCGTTCTGTCGTAGAAACTGACAAGCTGAATCTAAATTTACATGGAAATGCAAAAGACCTAGATTTTTCAAAACAATTTGGAAAAGAAGACCAAAGTTGGGGGGCTTACGTCATGTGATGTTAAGACATTATAAAGCTACAGTAATCAAGACAGCAAAGTAATGGTGTATACAGACATGCAGACCACTGGAACAGACTAGAGAATTCAGAAATAGAGCTATACAAATAGGATCCAATGATTTTTGAAAAAGATGGTATTTTAGTGGGAAAAGGAGAGTTTCTTCAACAAATGATGCTGGAACAATCCATATGCAAAACAAAAATATATACTTTGCCTATTACTGGAAACACTATTCAATAATTAACTTGAAATGGACCATGGATCTAAACCTAATAAAAATTTTACAAGAAAACAACAGAGAAAATCATTGGGATTTTTGGTTAGATAAAGATTTATTATATAGAACACAAAGTACAACCTATAAAAAGTGATGAACTAAACTACTTCAAAATTAAAATTTTGCTCTTCAAAAGACACCATTAAGGAAATGAAGAGACAAAACACAGGCTGGGAGTAAATATTCACAATATATATTTTGTAAATATGTATGTGAATGTGACCACATATACATCTGACAAAGGATTTGTATCTAGAATACATAAAGAATTCTTAAGACTCTCCCATAAGAAGACAAACAACTGAGGGACTTCACTGGCGGTGCAGCGGTTAAGACTCCACAATCCCAGTGCAGGGGGCCCAGGTTCAATCCCTGGTCAGGGAACTAGATCTCACATGCATGCTGCAACTAAGGAGCCTGCGAGCTGTGACTAAGGAGCACGCCTGCCGCAACTAAGACCCAGCGCAACCAAATAAATAAAATAATGTAAAAAAAAAAAGAAGGCAAACAATGGTTTTTAAAAATGGGAAAACGATGTGAACAGACACTTCATTTCATCTCACAAAAGAAAAGCTATATGGATGACAACTAAGAACATGAAAAGACACTCAACATCATTAACATAGGGGAGTGCAAATTAAAACCAAAATAAGATCCTACTATATACCCACTGGAATTGTTACAGTTAAAAAGTTGGACTATACCAAGTGTTGGTGAGGATGTGGAACAACTAGAAGTCTCATAGATATGTGGTGAGAATGCAAATGGTACAGCCACTTTGGAAATAAGCTTGGCAGTTTCTTAAACAGTCACTTACCAAATGATCAAGTAATTCCACTTCTATATATTTATCCAAGAGACATGAAAACACATATCCACACAAAGACTAGTACTTGAATGTCCATAAGAGCTTTATTCATAATAACTAAAAATTAGAAACATGGAAACAACCTAAGTGTCCACCAACAGATGAATGAATGAACAAAATATATATATACATACATATATATATATATATATATATATATATATATATATATATATGTACAATGGAATATAATTCAGCCATAAAAAGAATGAAGTTCTGTTACATGCTGCAACATGAATGAAGCACGACAACATTATGCTAATGAAATAAGCCAGACACTAAAGGACAAATATGTATGATTCTACTTATATGAAATATCCAGAATAGGCAAATTCATAGAAACAGAAGGTAGATTAGAGGTTACTAGGGACTGAGGGGAAGGGGGAATGGGGAGTTACTGTTTAATGTTTACAGAGTTTCTGTTTGGGGGTAATGAAAAAGTTTTGGAAACAGGTAATGGTAATATGTAGTTACACAACATTGTGAATGTAATTAATGCCACTGAGTTGTACACTTTAATATGGTTAAAATAACAAGCTTTAAGTTATATATATTTTACCACAATAAAAAATCAATTAAAAATGAGAAATACAAAAAAGTGAGAAATAACTCAAATGTTCATCAATAGGTGAATAGATCAACTGTGGTATATCCATACAATGAGTACTACTACTAGGCAATAAAAAACAATAAACTACTGATACATGCAACAACATGGATGAATCTCAAAATCATGCTAAATGAAAGAAGCCAGAAACAAAAGACTACTCACTGTATGATTCTGTTTATATGAAATTATAAACACTAGAAAAGGCAGAACTAGTGACAGGAAGCAGATCAGTGGTTGCCAGGGGCTGAGAATAGAAGAGGGGATTAATATAAGTACATAAGGAAACTTTTTGAGGTGATAAAAATGTTCTATACCTAGATTCTGATGAATATACAACTATATATATATTGACAAAACTCATCAAACTACTCTTAAAATTGGTGAATTTTATTGTATTTTAATTATATATCAATAAAATTGATTACAAATTAAAATGTCATGTCTAGATAGGTTGTAAAGTGCCTCCTCCACACCTTTACTTATAGCCGTTTCTCCCTTTTAAATTTTCACTGATCTGTGAACTTTTTCTTTTTTAATATGAATTAGAATAGGACTAGTAATATTTGGGTAGACTCATGTCAATGTGGATCTGAAAAAAATCAGTACCATGACATCCCCAAGAAGTGGTTTGTTGCCACTTTGCAATTCAGTTACATGTCTGGCTCAGCTTAAGGCTCTTGACGCTCCCCTCCTAACACACAGCTTTGCCCATAACCAGAAAATATGTATAGATCAAAGCCGCCACCTCAATCTCTCTTTTACAAATATACATACACCTACATATATAATGAAATATTTCAGAGTTGAAGAATTAAGCATAATGTATATAATATATTTGCTCTTGCTAGTTGTGTGGAATAATTGAACACCACCTATGTAAACACAACTGGTTTACAAAATAGATTCTTACCACTAATACTATTGAAGCCCCAGGTGTGCCCTCTCTATCATCTTCCTGTACTCCTTCCTGGGAACGACTATCTTAAATTTCGATTTTATCATACATTTTTAAAAACGGTTTTACAATTTATGAACTTAATTAAAAAAAAAAACAAACTTGATTAGCCTAGGTTTTTTTTGTTTGTCCAGACTTCAGCTTATATAGAGACTGGTGTTAGACACAGCACTGAGCAGGCCATTTGGTTGGGGCAGGAAAGGGGGTGCTCTTGTCCTGCCCGCCCCTACCCCCTTTCCCCAGCCTCCTCAGCCTTTGGTGACATTTGCTTCCCTAATCTCAGAGCCCAAACTCATCTCAGCTGTTCCTCCCAGCAGGGAACTTTCTGACGCAATTGCTAATATTTTAGTGGGATGAGTTGCCTTCACCGTGTGCCCTCTCCACAGGGTATTGGCTCTCTAAGCCATGTTTCTGAAACGGTGAATAAAATAACTCATCCCTGATGAAAGGAAGTTCGGGTCTCTGTGGAGGGGGGCACACGCTGGAGGAGTTGGGGGTAGGATATGGAGGAAGAGTGGCCCTTACTCCAAGGATACAAGGGGCCTGGAGGGAAGAGGGGGCACCAGGAATCAGGAGGGTTGGTCTGTCCCTTCCCCTGCCCCCTCCCTCAGGGGCCCACCACAGAGACCTCTTTTCCTGAAGTGTCCTCCAAGCCGGTATGGTACCGGCTGCTTCCTCCACAGGTCCTCAGGGTGAGAAGCCTGCTCCGCTGTCAGCGGGCCGGGCATCTGTATGATAACAACCCCCCCCAAACAGGTTGTGATGCAGCCTCCCTCCCCAGACCTTCCTGCCATTGAGAGCCGAGCTCTCAGTGTGTGTCCAGGGTGTTAGCAAGTAACGACTTTAACCCACATGCCTCTCAGATGACTGACATTTTGTCAGGGGCCCAAGAAAGGACTGGTGTGTGGTTGGACATTGAGGCACACTCTAGACCACCGGCTGGAAGAACCTTTTGTTCAGGAATGCCTTCAGCCTCCTTTGAATCATTCCACCTATGAGTAAGGCCTGTCTAGACAATAGATCACTGACATGAACCTCCCCACCCCGACAATCTCTTCTTTGGAAATTTTTCTTATCAGGAAAGAGTTTTAGAAGGGAAACTAAAAGATATGAACGTGCAGAGGGAAAACTAAGTTGAGCATGGCCTTTGGGATGAGTGGGATTCAGAGAATCCTGGCTGTCCTACTAATCTGCTAAAAGCACTTGCTGTGCTGCTGCATCTAGGAGGGCTGTGGCTCAGTTGGAGTTTCACTTCCTCCCCTTGATTTGTTCCCCTAGAAATCACAACATTCTGAGAAATGCTTCCACAAATGTGAGCCAGGAGATTAGCAAAGAGTTTGGCTAATTTGATATCTGAAGAGACAAGCAGGATCATAAGGTAAAACCTTACAACCAGGCTTTAGGGGAGCCCTGTTCTAACCTGAGATCCTGGCTGGGTGAACAAATCATTACTTAGATGTCTGGGCAACAGTTTAAGTGATCAGCTGAGTCATATAGAGGAAGAGGCTTTAAATTCTGTGTGTCTCTCTACCTAACTCATCACCTAGCCAGACCTTTATCATTCTTTCATCAGTCAAATATTTATTGTGACCACTATCTGCCAGGCACTATTCACTCTGGTGAACCAGAGACAGACTCTTCTCTTGAGGAACTTAAAGTCTGGTGGGGACGCTAACCAGGCAATGAGCAAGTGTGGAGCAGAACGGTCCAGCTAAAGGTGTGATGGAAGCACTGGAGGATTGCCTAATCCTATCTGCAGAAGCAAGGCGGAGCCTCCTGGAAGGAGTGTCGTCCGAGCTAAAACTTGACAACAAGGCATTAGACGGGCAAAGTTGGGAAGGGAAAAGTATTCTAAGCATGTGTAAAGGCCTGAAGTTGATAGACTGAGGCAAAGAGATGTTAAACAAATTGCCTGAAGTCACACAGCTGCTCGGTGGCTGAGCCAGATCTCCTTTGAGTTGGAAGTTTGTGCTCTTAACTGCTAGACCAAACTATTCCCTGGCCATCCCCTCACTGGGCCCTTCCATTTCTGCTTACCTGCATCCGGTGGCAAGAATCAGGATGGGAGAGAAAGAACCTGGAGAAGGGCTCTGTGTTCAGAGTGGGCCTGAACTCCTGTGGCCTCAGCTGGAACTCCTGCAGGTTTGGACGGGAGGCTCCTCTTTCAGGACTCCTACAGAGGGCCAGAGAGGCGCTATTTATATGTGGAAGTCACTCAGGCGTGTGGGTGTGTGTGTGTGTAGGCATGCATGCCCGCACACCGCTGCCCACAGGCCTGCAACAAAGGAGCTTTCCTCTTCCTGAAGAGCCCTCTCCTGATGACCCACCATCTACTCATTTTCATGTGACCCTAAGAAAGGAACCAGGAGGCATGGCCTCGTGAGCTAAAATGCCTTAATGAGTCAGAGGATGCACCCATGAGAAATACCTTATCCTCCTTTCTTTCCCAAGCAGCGGCACTTTTTCACACACTACCGGCCCGTATCTGTTTCGCTCACTGCAGAGTTTGGGCTCTTTGGAAAAACAGCACCAAGCAGGGCGGCCATCATTTTTTCCTTATCATCTTCCTTATTTTGCTCTTAGCTATGGTCCGTTTAATAGCTTTCTAACTTTTTTGTTCAAGCTCTAGGCCACCATCATCTGTACCACCATTTTAATGATACTGAAACGAGAGTGTCTGCTGTAAGATAAGCCATTGAGCTGGGAACAGAAATACCTTCTAAAATCTGAGTGATATCTGGCATTCTGTCATCAAATCATTCTAATTGCCTAACTATGAAATGTTCTAACAGACACTGCAAATAAAATCCTTTTTGCTAAGCTGAGAAGAAAAGAGAGGACTAACCCAGGAGAGGCATCTTGCATCTTATTTAATTCTCAGAATAAACTTGTGAGGTAGGCATTATTTTATAAATGATAAACCAAGGCCCAGATTATTACTGAGGCTCAGTGAACTACCCAAGTTCACATAGCTAATAGGTATTTGTAGCAGAAGTTGAGACCCAGGTCTCTTAGGTGCCAAAGCACCATAGTACTGCCTCCAAAAAGATAGTTGGAATCTGGGTTGGGAAAAAAAATATCTCAAGCATCAATATGTGGGGCTGTATAGAGTGTAGAGTTAGATGACATAGGATCATTTTCCTTCAACTTCACTCACTGTTACTCTGAGCAAGTCAAATTTCTCTGGGCTATAATCTCTTTATCTGCATGATGAAGCTAACCTAGTATTTATTTTACTTGCTTTAGGTCTGTTGTAAGGATCTAATGACATAGTTTGTAAATGTGTTTTATAAGGTGAATAAATGTTTCTTCTTAATATAAAGCTTGTGAGCCCTCGCCTAGTATCCTCTATCAAAATTCAATTCTCTGGGGAGATACAAGAATTCATTTGGGCTCTAAATGATTCCCTTTTACGATGAAAATGAAAACTGGATCCTATTTTTTTTTTTTGAATTTCATTTTATTTTTTATACAGCAGGTTCTTATTAGTCACCCATTTTATACACATCAGTGTATACATGTCAATCCCAATCGCCCAAATCATCCCACCACCACCACCACCCCCCCGCCGCTTTCCCCCCTTGGTGGCCCTACGTTTGTTCTCTACATCTGTGTCTCAATTTCTGCCCTGCAAACCAGTTCATCTGTACCATTTTTCTAGGTTCCACATATATGCGTTAATATACGATATTTGTTTTTCTCTTTCTGACTTACTTCACTCTGTATGACAGTCTCCAGATCCATCCACGTCTCTACAAATGACCCAATTTCGTTCCTTTTTATGACTGAGTAATATTCCATTGTATATATGTACCACATCTTCTTTATCCATTCGTCTCTCGATGGGCATTTAGGTTGCTTCCGTGACCTGGCTATTGTAAATAGTGCTGCAATGAACATTGGGGTGCATGTGTCTTTTTGAATTACAGTTTTCTCTGGGTATATGCCCAGTAGTGGGTCATATGGTAATTCTATTTTTAGTTTTTTAAGGAACCTCCATACTGTTCTCCATAGTGGCTGTATCAATTTACATTCCCACCAACAGTGCAAGAGGATTCCCTTTTCTCCACACCCTCTCCAGCATTTGTTGTTTGTAGATTTTCTGATGATGCCCATTCTAACTGGTGTGAGGTGATACCTCATTGTACTGGATCCTATTTAATGAACTTTTCAATAGTGGTTTACCAGCTTTTGTGTCAGGCACATATACATCTGCATACATAGAAATTTCACACATAGAAAGCAGCTCACATACAGTTTAAAAGAATATTAATAACATAATTATTCCTTCTCATATATATGCATCAAGGGTTTTCTCAGTACTGTTTGCATCATTAGTAAAATCTCTGTGCACAGAGATGATGTGTGTTACTCCATCCAGTGCATGAATTAATTCATTAATCAAGTGCTTCCTGAATTCCTACCATGTTCTAAGCTCTATGCTAGATTCTGAGTCTACAGAGCAGAATAAGATACAGCAGCCTCTACCCTCAAGGATCTCACAGTTGTGGGGAAGAGGCATATAAACAGCATAGGTAAATAAAAATGCAGTGGGAAGTGGGCAAAGATTTTTTTAAACAGGACACAAAAAGCAGAGACCATAAAGAAGAAGATTGATAAATGGAACTTAAAATCAAGAACCACTCTTCATCAAAAGACATTAAGAGAGTGAAAAAGCAAACTATAGACAGGAGAAAACATTCATAATACATATATCTGACAAGTGTCTCATGCCTGGAATTATGAAGAATGCCTACAAACCAGTGAAGAAGAAGACAAAGAACCAGTAAAAACTGGGCAAAACAACTTGAGCAGGCACTTCTCAAATGGCCAATAAGTATATGAAAAGCTCTAACTCGTCATGAAAATGCAAATTAAAACCACAGTGAGATACTACCAAACACGTAACAGAATGGCTTAAATTAAAAATGTTGATGAGAATGTAAAGCAATTGGAACATCGCTGGTGGGAGTGTAAATTAGTAGGACCCCTTTGGTTAAATGTTTAGCAATATCATTTACCCAAATTAAATACTCACCTACCCTATGACCCAGCAATTCCAATCTGAGGTATAACCCAGCAAAGGAAAATGATGGAATTTGGCTTTAACACCTTCAAGTGCCAAACTTAGTTGGGGCTGGTGAGGGCAACTTTAAGTCCTTGTTCCTTAGGGTAAATTTGTGACAATTAATTCAATGATTAATTTGATGAACAAGAGCCTTCTTTTAGAAACTATATGCTTGCAATAAAGTTTTACTAAGTAAGGCCAGCTTAGGTCAAATTCTTCATTCCCCTGTGGTAAGCCCTCTATGGTCACAGAGGCCTGGTCACTGCCATGAAAGAACTAAACATTACCTTCTTACAGATATGTTAATAATATTAGAATTTGGCTCTATTGGAGACACAGCTACTAGTTATCACTTGGTTGGTGATATTTCTAGGGGAAAGTAAATGGGAGTCTAGGGTGGGCACAAATGAAGAATGGGGCCTGGGTGGGAAAACAAGTTGCCTAATGCCATTAAAGGCTTCCCAAGGCCGAAAGGCTTGCGAAAACAGGACAGACAGATGTCCCATTCTGGGGGATATTGAGAGGTCTGGAGTTGGGATTTGAGCAAGGAATAGAGGAAGTTGAGAAAATGGAATTCACTGGTAGAGGGAAAGGGAAAAGATAATGACAATCAGGCCAGTGTTTCCCAAGTAAGAGTGACAGACTAATCAGCTTCCTCCTCGGTGGGCTTCAGCTTTGACTGACAGCTGACTAAACAAGAGAGCACATTTTCCTCAATTGGAGAGAGAAAAAAAGGAAGATAACTGATGTTGAAAGAGCTGCCATTTACACCAGTCCACTGAAGAGGAAGTTTGGGATTTTTTCCTTTTTTCTTCATTAGTATAAAAATATTACAAACTTCAACCCACTCAAATTAGGCTTCCATCTCCAACATCCCATTGAAACTGTTCTTGGTCTCCAATGATTTCTTGTGTCTAATGAACACTTGGCCCCTAGGCAGAATTAGATAGTTGGCCACTAGATGCTTTTTGAACATTCTCACTCTTGGCTCCCTTGACAACCCACTCTGGTGTTTCTTCTCCCTCACTGGCCTCACCTCCTAGACGGGGCCTCTTCATGTTGGTCATCTCCAGGCCTGGGTTCTGGGCCCTCTTCTTTAACTTTCTTCTGAGTGACCTCATTCTTTCTCATGGCACTGAACTCCATCTATAGCGCTGATGATTTCTCAAATCTCTAAGTCCAGTTCACCTCTCTTCCTAGCTTCAGAATCACGTGTCCAACTTGCTATACTACACCTGCACTTGGAAGTGCTGCAATTAACACATCCAAAATGATTTCTATCCCACCAAATCTGCTTGATCCCCCAGTCTTCCTGCCTCAGGAATGATACTACTACCTATCCACTGCATGAAACTTGAGTCATTCTTGATTTCTCCTTCCTTCATTGCCCCACATCTAATCCAACAGTTAAGTCTTTAAATTTCTACCTTAAAATGCATCTCTAATCTGTATACTACTTCCCAGTTCCATTGCCATGACACTGATCCAGGCAATTTCCATTTTGTACCCTGATCATTGCAATAGTCTTTACTCTTGCTCTTGTGCAATCCACCCTCCACACAACAATGGCTTCTTGTTATACTCTATATGAACACTATATGAACTCCTTACCGGGCCTAATAAGGTGTTGTATGATCTGGCTTTTACACATTTTATGCCACTCCCTTTGCTCACTAATGCAAGACACATTGGCCTTCTCTCAATACCTCGGATACATCAAAAACTTTCCTGCTCCACAGCCTTTGCATTTGTTGTTCTCCTTGGAAGTTTTCCTCCTACTCTTAGCATGGGCCACCTTCTTTTCATCCTTCAGGTGTCAGCCTAAATGTTAACTCCCCAACATCCTAGTTAAAGCAGAATTCTCTACTGGCTCCTTTTCCAGTTTTGTTCACAGTGTTTGAATCAAATCTGTATTTTTTCATTTGTTTACCGTCTGTATTCCTAACTAAAAAGAAAGTTCTTTGAGGGCAGGGGCTGTGTCTGTTTTGCTCATCACGATCTCTCATAACTCCTGGTTTTTCTCCCATTAATTTAGTAATTACTTTTTTTCCTTCACTTGAGTCCTTAGTCATTCATTAGTCACTGCTGGTCTGAAAGACTAGACTCTGCTTGAACTGCCAATATGTCAAATACAGAATCTTACTTTCCTTACAAGGCTAGCTAACCCAGTGATTTCATGAATAGTTCAACCAACATTTATAGAGCATTTATCATGAACGTTCAACATGTTAACTAAGAGCAGAGAAGAAGCTAACAAACATTACCCTTGACAACCGGACTATGAACTAACCTTTGTCAATAAATACTACAGTGTGCTAAACATGAGAATATGAGAGCAAGCAAACCTGAATTGTATTAACAAAAGTAGCATCCAGAGTCTTACCTCACAAAAACAATAATGCAAGAAAACTAATACTGAAAAGTTTTTGATTTTATTTCCAAGATCAAATATTACAACAGGACATTTACATGTATTTATAAAAAAATGCAGCAGTTGAATTTATAGATCAGAGGTTTCCTTGAGTTTGGTCCCTCTCTCAGCACAGTGAGCTGATGTCTTCAAAAGACTTCCCTCCCTCCCCAACCCCAAATGTCCCACCGCCCCCCTCCCCAATTCAAGTTGCAGTATCAATATAAAGCAACTGGGTACAACACAGCAAGAATATTCACAATTTGGTACAGCCAAAACCAGAGGATCACCAACTGAGAGAAAGATCCTCATTTTAGAAATTATTTACCTATAGACTATGTGTATCTATAGATATATCACACCCAGTTATCTAAGATTTCCCTGGTTTTAGAGCAAGTGGAAGTTCCATTGAGTCTTAGCCAGCAGTTACAGCTCTGCTTTATCTAACGGCTTGTTTTTCTCCTCCTACAAGTTTAGATTTTCTACGGCCTCCATATGTCTTCAAATTTAAGGCTTTCCCTAGCACCTTTATTATCACTTACTAGAAATACAGGAGGGTCTCTAGTGTGTCTTCAACAAAAAAATTTAGTGGATGATCCAGTTGCCCCTTTCTCACAGGTCCCAAAGCCTTCTTCCCACTCTTGAGAAGAACCGCAGAAACAAATATGTCCTAGCACCACGGGATTAAAGCCCAGAAAACTGAGAACTATACATATGTGCATTTTAGGGAGCACTTGCCAGAAACATTACAATAGAAGCACTGTCTCTGTCCATTATCTTCTTGGATTCAATAACAAAGTTACACTACAGATTAAATTTAGAGCCTGTCCTGCATTAAGAATGCAAATCTCACTAAGACCACCACTTTATCCAGAATAAGGTGAGTACACAAACATCCCAGGGAACTTCTAAACACTGTGAGAAACTGCTTGAGAACACTAAAGCAAATACCCTAAGTTGACTTCACTCAAGCCCCCAACCCACCCCCATCCCTATCCCCAAATTTCATTCCTTGGTTAAACTTCTCTGAATAAGATGCGAAGTGAGGTTCGGAAAATGACATGGAAAATGTTTAAAAAACACAGTCAGTGAAGACATGCCAGAACTGGACATCCCAGATGATTCAGAACGCATTGTTCAAACTAAACTCATACAAAGCATGCACAGAAGCCTACAAACACTCCTGAGTGTTTCCATGGAACAATCAATACCTACTTTGTTTCTTAAAGGGTTAAAAAAAAAAAAAAGACACCAGGTCCTTAGAAGTTGTTAACAATCAAAAGGAAAACCATTCTAGAAAGAAAGATTCTTAAGAGTGAATAAAATTGTGTCTAAAATTCATGCCAAAGCTTGGCTGGAAGCCCCTCAAAGTCTAAGTATTGTGTTAGCATCAACTGGTACTCATTTCTCTACATTTAAGACTAGAGGATTATCTCATAGCTTTACTGTCTGTTTCCCAGCAAGTTTTAAATACCCTTTCCAAACCGAAGTGACAAACCTAGGAAAGCAACAAGGCCCAAGTCCCCCAACAGGTAAGATAAACAGCCCCTACAAACTTCCTACTCATTAACTGAAAAGTGGAGGTCACATACTCCTTTCATTCTAATTAGCATGTAAGAGGGGATTTTCTGGTGGCAATGGTCACTCCACGTGAGGTTTAACTTACAGGGCAATAAATTATCAAAAAGCTACTGTTAAGAGCATCTGATTATCAGTGTCAAAAACCTATTTATATTTTGAATCACACCATTTACTGATATTTTCCATTATTAAGAACACAGAAGCTTTGAGAAAAGCATACTATAAAGCCATTTTGTTGAAAACAGAAAGATATCCAACTGAGCATCAACATTCCAATGTCATTAACTGAAATATATCCTGGTGACATGTACTTAAAGTCAGTGACCTTGACAGAGGGGAAAAAAAGCACAATGGCAGGGAATGGTTCCAGATCAAGAATTTCTCCCTTATCAGATAAGATGCCCATATTGAGTCTATGAAAAAAGCAAATAGAAAAGATTTTAAGGAAGGGAGAATTCAATTCCAGGTCCGAATTTATCTAATTATTTGAAATGTTTCCCATTTTATTTACCATGTCTAATAAATGAGTGATTCATGGTGGCCCAGTTAGATTAACAACTTCTTTTAATGGAGATAAAAATTTTTCTTATGTTAAGTCCAGCTTATTCTTCCAATTTGTAAACCCAAGTGACCTTATAAGGGATATAAAATCTTAGGGCATTTTGATCTCTGTAGAGGAAATACTACTAGGCAAACAACAAAAACTTGCTGTTTGTTGCAAGAGAATTAAGTACAACAAGGCAGCTTTCCATATTTATAGATTAATACGTGATTGTTCTTAGGCAAAATACTACCATCGGTATTTGTATCTCTAATCCTACAAATAAATCTGGTTATCTTTTGAAAATACAGAAATGCTAAATTATGTTTTATTAAAGTAGTTCATATTAGATTGCTCAACTCTACTTTGAGATCATATGTCAAAGCAAGGCCTGTACCAAAAACTATCATGTTTATGAGAATGACTGAGATTCTAAGCAATACAACTGCATTCCATAGGCCAAAAAAGGGCGGAGGGGTATCATGGAGCTAGCTATTCTATATTTGGAATAAGGATTCTTAGGTAGAGAGAAAATGAGTTATAAAAATGATGTTTGCCTCAAATTCTTTCCTTGTATATTAATTTATGAAAAATGAAAAATGTTACATATTAAAATTTAGAAATGGAATTTCTTAAACACAGCCAATTTTCATTGAAAATCATGACATTTTCTGAGAACAGATGTCAAAAATCAAGAGAATGGAAAAGTAAAATAGAAAATTATATTAAAAGATTTTCTAATTTAAGGGTCTCATTACATCCAATAATTTAACCACGAGATAACTTCATGGGAAAACTACCAAGGTCGTCATAATCTCTATTAAAATAAGCTAGATTCTAAGCTGTCTCTCTAGCAGGATTGATACATAGGTGAATCAAAGACCAAAATAGCCATCACTGAAATACTGAATTTCTACATGTCAGGAGAAATCAATGTCAGGCTTGGTGTTCTCTGTTGGTTATTTTCAGTACTAAAGAACATTCTTACCACCATTCTAAAATGTGTACAGTGCAGTACTAAGCTGCATGGTGAGGCAGTAACTAAAATGCTAAGCAAGGCAAATCAATGAAGTTGAATATTCATAGTACACAGCTGTCTTTAAGTGGTCCTATTGGAAAACTGCCATGTTCACCAGAAGGGTGGGTTCTTCTTACTCTCATTTAGTTTTACACAAGACATTACTTATTCATCAACCCCCATCCCATGATTTACTATTGAGTAGTACTACTGAATACTATTTACTCTCTCTCTTTGGCCCTAAATGAAAGAGGGCCAGAGAGAGAGAGAATGACACCATGGAGATACACTCTATGGGATAAGAAATATTTTAAAAAGTCGACCTAATTGGATCTTGAAACACTTGTTTCTGTCAAAACCAAGTGTGAATTCTACAGCTTACACAAGTCAATTTCATAACAATTGCTCAGCCAGTAAAGTGCTTTGTTTAAGCACACATACAAAATAAAACTTAACTCTGGTGTCAGTGAAATATTTGGTTCTCATTACATTTTAGTCATACTCAACACTGATTAGGAACACAGCATTAAGTTTTAAAAGTAATGAATTATGTTTAAAAGATCATTACTAGATCTGTAACTATTATACTCTCCTTTTTGGAGATTACAGTCATCACAGTAGGGTAGATCAAGTTACTGGGCAAATGAAACCTGGACACAGAAAAAAAAAAGCAAGAACTGATTAACAAGTATACTTTTAATTACTCTAGGGATAATATATAAAATAAAGGTAAGAGACTAAAAGCATTAAATTTTGGAGTGGAAAGGAGTCAGAGATAATCTAATTCAGTGGTCTACAATCTGTAGGTTCCAAGAGTTTCTGCAAAAGGTCTGCAATTCCATATGCACATTTACATTTTCTCCACTTATGGAATTAATGATATTTATACGTAACCCCACAACTCCCCACCACTGCTGAATTTTAAAATTACAAGCCCTTTTACTGGAACAGACTAAGAATTATTGATCTAGTCCAATTCTCTGTTAATTAGAAGCAGAGCTGTTACCCAAGTACACTTATTGCCTACATATAGTGCCCTTTCTGCATATCATATATAATATATTGTACTATACATTTAATTTGTACCTGGGTATAGAAATTAAATCTTTCCTTCACTTTTCAGTAGCAAGTGGCTCCCTCTGGTATTTTCCTAAGTATCCAAGTGAGATCCCTGCTAGCTAAAATCTTTAATCCTGGGATCAATAATTCTTTCCTACTTGGGTACTAGTTATGCCTTACTGTTAAAACATCATGCCCTAAATCTAGTAGTTACAAAAGCTGGAACTAAAGAATACAGGTAAGTCAAAAGAAAATCTGAGCCACAGTGTTTGCCACTTTCCAGTTTTATTTTCCTAACTAAAGCCTACACTATTCTTTACCCTTTCTAGACTTCTATTGTAATTATGGTTCAGTCTCAGAAAGGTAAGCATTTACATATTCTCCTATTATCTCAAGTGTAGTGTCTCTCTCCAACTGGATAAAACAGGCAGGAACTAGATCTTGGATTTCAAGATTTTTCCAACTTTGATTAAGGACTCAAATAATTGTTAACTTATAGAATCAAGGAAGTAGAATTTTATAGGAGATTTTAAAATATATACATAGAAGTTTCAATAATCTAATATAGATGGGATATAGAAAAGATAATTGTATCTTTTCTGAGAAATGGTTAAAAATTTGATAAAATTCTTTTTTATCCTTTCCATTTTTTCTTGGCAAGTAATGCCATAGTTATTTTCCTCTTACATTTTCATCACTGCATCATTTTAAAAAAGCAATCAGTAATCTGCCCCTCAAAATAATGGTGTAAATAAGAATTTATAGGCATAGCACAAATCTCACAAGCTTTAAGGAAAAAAATCAAATGATAACTTACAGAGCCAAACAATGGGAAGATAACCTTTTGAGCAAATTGATTCCTATTGCAGGAGACTACAGCATGGGAGTGAAAAGAGCATGAATGACAATTTTGATTTTGCCACTTACTTACTAGCTGTGACATCCTGAGCAAGTTCTCTGAACTTCAATTTTCTTCCTTATCTATAAAATGGGGAAAATATCCATTTGGTAGAGTTCTTAGGGAGATTAAAGGAGAAAATGCACATAAAGTACTTCACACATGTTAGTTACTCAAAATTAGTTCCCTGTTCTTCCCTCATTTGGCTGTTCTCTTCTCTGGTTCCTTCCTAAATCAAATTCGAAAGACTTCTTGTTACTTTTCCCCCGCTAGTTTTCATTTCATCTCTTTATATTTGTCTCCTGTCATTTACTCTCAAAGTCTATCTTGTTCTTTTCCTCCCTACCTTTTAAGATCTCTTTCAAGCTGTTTCCAATACCTACAAGGAATGACTATTTTTACCTGTCTTACTAACTTCATTTTATCTATTCAATAAAACCTCTCCTCCAAAGAGCTAAGGAATTTGCAGAAGAAATAAGACATACTACCTAAGTGGATTAAGTTCTTGAACAAAGCACAATCCATACTCTTCCTGTGTACAATCCATAATGCCTCCCCCATGGGCCTCTATATCAAGGCCAGGATAATTACACTCCTGCCTCAAAATAAAATAAAATCCTCTAATCTTGTACTCTAAACACTCCAGTTTTATCTAAGTTGGATCAGTACCTCATGCCCTACCTCTTTGATATGCTTACTTATATCACTTTGATTGTGGTCATCTCACAGGAATTGAAGTTGAAAAAGTCACTTTGGTTTCTCATAAATGGATATGCCAGGGCTGAGCTTATCAGAAAGAACTACATCCTATCATTAACAAACATGTTGTCTCAAGTTCTCTACATATGTTTTATAAAGAGAAACTAGTAGGTAAAAGAATGAAACAGAATCCTATGGGGAAAATTCTTGACTTCATATTTTTGACAGATTTGGACTTTAGCTGTGACTTTGCCAAGTGGAGATAGGTGCCATGACAGCACCAAAGCTGAGCATAACCTTATTTCTTACCCTGTGCCTCCCTGAATTTCTAGATTTCTGACCTTATCTACAACCAACAATTTTTTTACCCTCTAATGCACCTTTGTATATAACTCTTTTCTTCAGATAGCAAGTATATTATCCAATTTCCGAGATACAACTGAGGAATTAACATGAAAACCATGCCTCCTCACTAAATCAGAAGCTGCTAGTTAGCCTCGAGAGCCTATGAAAAAAACATCAAAGTGGTATTACTCAGTCACCAATCTAAAGAGAGAACTTTGACTCAAGGTATAAATGAAATTGTAATTATATAAATATATTTATAAATATTTATACAATTATATACTTATACATAAGCACTTACACAGACTTAGAAAAAAATGTAAGAACATTAATTCAATAGGACTCACTGAAGAATAAACAGAATTTTCCATGATTTCCTTGAGGAGATACATAACTCATTCTTTAGAGAGGGTCCCTCAAAGTCCAACCATTAGAAACCGTATTCTCTAATTGTGTACTAGCAACAAGAAGCATGTGTTTTTGTTTTTGTTTTTAATCCCCTAGTTGCCAAGAGAGTGATCTTAAAGTAGATGGGAACCTAAAGGTCTCTGAGCAATAGCAATTTATGTTCCTCAAGCAGAAGAATCAGTCAATCTAAACCCCAATTGACAAAATACGTTCATTCTGTATTATGGTTTTATAACAAGTTAAGGTTCTGATTTTGCCACCAGAGTTACTACTACCCCTTCAGAGGACTCTAAAGCTCAAATTAAGAATTGAGCATAATGTGAAGCTGATGAGTCAAATCATATTATATAGATTCAAGATGGTCTCTTCTAAATAATACTGAAAAAAGCGTTCATCAACTACAATTTGAATGTGGCTTTTGTTGGCAGAAAACACCCACATCTGAAGATTACTGGTAATCTTCCCCACCTCCCTTACTAAATGTTGTCTTATGAATTGATTTTAAAGGTCTTCCACTTAGAGAGGTTTTCAGTTTTGATACCTTTTGCAAGAAACAGCATGAGGAATTAGGCTCATTCAGTCACCAGAGCCTTTTAGAGACTGTTCCAACCAAGGGTAAAAAATGAATCATTATTTCTAACCAAAGGAACATGGTTAGCAACTCTCAGCTGCATCTTTTCTTTTTCCCCTGGGGCATACATTAAGTATGCCTTAAAGTAATAGGACAATCAATAACCATAGTGGTTACAACTACAAGCCACTGTACTCATGATTATTGAACATCTGCCTTCCTATAGATCACTTGTGGACCCAAACAATGGAAGGGCCAAAGGAACTATTATGCTGTACTGGCAAAAACAGCAAGCACCTTCCTATCCCAGTCACCACAATATGCTCACGAAATGTCCATTCCAGGACTAGCAGGATCAAGATAGTTTACAGAGTAATAAAGAAAGCTGTCTCAGGCTAGGATATTGAAAGCCACCCCATGCTACTCACCCTAGTTTAACATTCTTTCTGTCAATAACACATATCATGGAAACAATTCTAGCTGGGAAGATGGGAATCCTTTGAAAAAAATTTTAAATATGATGAGCAATAATTATAAAGGATGCTTTTTCCATGTAAACAAAACCCTGGACACCGTTACACGATATTTCCTACATGAATAATAAAACAAAACATGTGTTAGAGAATTTCTTCTCCCTACTAAACATGGGGCTTACAAAAAAAGGAGGCTGTTCTTATTCTGAATCTAGCCATTCCTTTACCAAAGGAGTCTGAGGAGTAACATTATCATTTGATCCCCAAAAAGTGCCGTGTAAGAGACCACTTATTGGAACATACATTTCCTGCTGCCAGTACTAGGAGGTCTTAGCCTAACACTTCCATTTGGTCACCAGATTAGGTAAGAAAGAGAGAGAAAAGTAGGAAAAAGAAGAAAATGGGAGAAGAGAGAAAAAGAGGGGTGGGGTGGGGTGTGTGAGACTGATTATAGGAGAGAACAAGAAATAAAAGAGAAGGCAGGTGACTTGCTTGCCCAACTTTGGCTCTATGGTCCTATGAGCCAAAATACATACTCAGTGACATGGTATCTCACAGAAAAAGGGAAAAAAAGGGGTAAGCTGAGAGAGGTCAGGCCATGATGTTAATTTCTTTCCTGTACAAAGACAGTCTCTTGAGGACAAAGGCCTGCCTCCTGTAATGTAATATCATAGTCCAGATGAGAGAGTTTCCTTCGAGGGAAGTTGGTGAGAAGTTCAAAACGTTCATTTGGATATCCTTTAGATTGGACATGCTTCACCAAAGCCTATGAAAAATAACAGAAAGACAAAGCTGTTAGACGGAAACAAAAAGAAAGAGCATATTGAAGAATTAAAAATATAACATTCATTTTTAAATCAGATAAAAGTTTAAGTTATTCTTTCAGATAATTGAAGCTTACTCTTATGGAAGGGCCAATATAACCCTTTGGATGGGGAGATACTAAACCTGCACCCAATAATTTAGAGCCATTAAGTGATACTGAAATATACAGGGTTACTACTGTCTCTCCAATAAACAAACCCAATTTCTTCCCTGGTGGCGCAGTGGTTGAGAATCTGCCTGCCAATGCAGGGCACACGGGTTCGAGCCCTGGTCTGGGAAGATCCCACATGCTGCGGAGCAACTGGGCCCGTGAGCCACAACTACTGAGCCTGCGCGTCTGGAGCCTGTGCTCCGCAACAACAGAGGCCACGATAGTGAGAGGCCCACGCACCGCGATGAAGAGTGGCCCCTGCTTGCCACAACTAGAGAAAGCCCTCGCACAGAAACAAAGACCCAACACAGCCAAAAATAAATAAATAAATAAAGTTTAAAAAAAAAAAGAATCTTCCTGCCAATGCAGGGGACACGGGTTCGAGCCCTGGTCCAGGAATATCCCACATGCCACGGAGCAACTAAACCTGTGCGCCACAACTACTGAGCCTGTGCTCTAGAGCCCGTGAGCCACAACTACTGAGCCCTCGTGCCACAACAACTGAAGCTGTGTGCCTAGAGCCTGTGTTCCGCAACAAGAGAATCCACCACAATGAGAAGCCCACACACCACAATGAAGAGTAGCCCCCGCTCGCCACAACTAGAGAAAGCCTGTGCAGCAATGAAGACCCAAAGCAGCCAAAAATAAATAAATAAATAAAAATAAAGTTCCCTTTAAAAAAAAAAAAACAAAAAACTATTGTCCTCATTTTTAAACATTTTATCAGTTTTCCTTCTTTCTATTTATCAGGGAAGATATGTCCTTCATCCTATCTTGTCACCTGTGCATTGAATCCCTTCTTGCCATCTCAGAAACTGTGCCACCACAGAATACCACTCTTTTATGGGTATCTTCAACATCTTCTCTGCAGATACTTCCCATCAGACTTAAACATGCTCAGTCTCTCCTTCGATCTTTTCCCCTCTGATTACTGCCCAGTCCCCACTCTAGCTTCACAACCAACCTTCTCAAAAAAGTGGTCTATACTTGTTCTATTCATTGTCTCATCTCCCATTCCTTTCCAATTACTAGACTAGGGAGACAGTCTGGGTATCAGCACCAGAGGCCAGAGCCTACTTGCATTCAAGTCACAGTCTTCAAGATTCTAATTATTTTTAGCCACAGCAAATGGCCAGGTATGAACACCTGACCCAAGGAGGATCCATTCATAGGCTAATCTAAGCAAGTCAGACTCATTCTCTTTTCTAGAAGTTGAAAAACACGGAGGGAGGGCCCATCAGCTGCGGACTCTGGAGGAAAAGGCCCTCAAAGCACCGGTATGATGGACTATGTACAAGCTGTTTTGCAAACAAAAGCCACCAGAATACAGAGAGAAGAATGGTATGAAGCAGAGAATCACAAGGGGAAAACCCAGCAGGCCCCACAAGAGAAACACACAGGAAAATAGTCTTGGTTCTTAACTATTTTGCAGTTCCAGCTACTAGGAAACCCAGGAGGGCCCTCTACAGTCTTCAAATAACCCCACTCCCCTTTTCCAGGTAATAATTTCAGTTGGGTTTCTATTACATGCAGCCATGAAACAGAAAGGCCTTGACTACAACAGACTATGTGAGCTGCCCAAGATAATTTGGGAAGGAAATAAAGCAGTTAGAATTAAGATTCACCACAGTGAAGTTTCCAGTTAGAGGTCAGACCTAACACCTATTTCAAAGAATCATCAAGCTAATTACGCCAATTAGTTTCTCCGCTTCAAGTAAATGCTTCCAATTAGATATACTTACTAGTAGTTTAGCTTGCTCTGGAAGAGTGATTTGTTCCCTTTTTCCATCTGGATACCGCAACATCAGCTGTGCTTTTGGTCCTAAAGGAAGGGTTAAAAAATATATATATAGATATAGCTGCTTAAGATAGAAGACTAATTTAAACAAATAAACAAATCCCTTCAGTAATATTCAAGTTTTAAGTAAAGGAAATCTAAAATGTAACCCACCATTTACATCAATGCCCTCCACTATTCCATCTGATTTTTCAGGTGACATCTCCAATATTTCTGAATCCATCGCTGGCAATCCTTGGTGGTTTGTGGCTGTTCCAGGCTCAGTTCTGGCAGGGGGCTCAGTCAGTGACCTTCTGTTCTCCTCTTTTCTATGTCCCAAATCTTTGTGGGGAGACTTTCTAGACTTGGCAAGATTCTCTATCTCCTCCTCCTCATCAGAGCCACAAACAGATATGAACTCCTCACTGCCAGAAAAAAGTTCAGATTCAGATTCTTCATCTGAGCGGCTATCCTGTTTTGTCTGTGTGGAATCAAAATGTGTCTCTTGCAAGGAGGCTCTGATGGCAGCTTCTAGCTGGCTGTCTTCACTTGCATCTATAAGACTCTCCTGCAAGATGCAGTCATAAAACATGGGTAGAAAGAAAAAGAAAACAGTTAAACCAAAAAATAATCAAGTCAAATAGGGCACAGGAAATGTAACAGCTTGCCATTATTATTTTCTGCTGGATGTACCTCTTCTATTAAATTTTACGCTATTTGAGGGCAACAACTTTGTCTTACACAGCCAAGTTGGAATGGAATTTTAAAAACAAAAATAAAAACTGCCATACCATCTGGCACAATGATTGCAAGTGCAAGATTTGGTGGGAGGGGGAGGAATCAAGAAAACAATTTATTCCTTGCCCAGAACAAGACATGAGTTAAGGTTTCAAACATAAAAATAAAACATCAGTATTTAAAACGACTCAACACAGAGAAGGATGTCTATCTTTCTTACCATTGTATACTTCAACTAGCACTGCTTTGGTGCACAGAAGGATATCAATAAATTAATAACTCAGTAATGATCATTTTGCAAAAAATCTAATGGTCAGATCTTTAACATTCAAAACAAAACACCACAAAAAAAGTATGAAAAAACAACTATATTTTCCCAAGCTTAATTTCAATGAAGGTTTTCATTGTGATCATAAAAAGCAATTTTCAATAGCTTTTGCCTTGGAAAAGTTCCAATGTCACAGGTTTCGCTAAACTTATTGAGTCACAAGATATGAATTGCTTGAATGGAACTTATTTAGATCCTAACTCAAACAAACTATACAAAAAAGATTTTTTATGATAACCAAAAATTGAACACTGGATACCTTATAATATAAAGGAACTACTGTTAATTTTTTGAGGTTAATGGTACTGTGACTGTTTTTAAAAAATAAAAAGAACCTTTATCTTTTAAAGATACATGCCAAAGTATTAATGAATGAAACAATGAATTCTGAGATTTGCTGCAAAATAATGCACAAAGGATGGGGTATAACTGAAATAAGACTGGCCACATGTTGTTAATTACTGAAATCAGTTAATGGATACACAGAAGCTCAATAAATTCCTTGTACTTAAAAATTGTCCACCATAAAAAGTTTAGGTTGCTAACAAAAAACTAAAGGAGGCTCAATTTGGCTTTCCCTATCTGCCAATCATATAGCAAAAAACCTTTTTTAAATTTTAAAGAAACTTAAGGCTAATTTACCACCAAAAAAAAAAAAAAAAAGCAAGTAGATGTGCCCATGTGACCTGCAATGGCTTAGGTGAACTGTAGGTTTATAATAATGATATTGTACAATGTGTAGCTTGAGTTTTAAAGATTGCTGCCATGGTAGACACTGCTGGCTTCCTACCCAACATTTTTTCTCCTCTGAATCCTTACTTACAGAATCCTAATTATGTCTATAAATGAAATATGTCCCACTAAAAAATTCCATTTACCAGTTTCCCTTGCAGCTAAAAAAAATTGTGGAATGGAACTAAAGCAGCACTTACAGAGAAAGTATAGAACTAAATGCCTACATTAGAAAAGAAAGTCTCAAATTAATAACTAAGTTTCCATCTTAAATTAAAAAGTACCCCATATGAAAAAAATTAAATTAAACCCAAACGATGCAGAAGGAAAAAGGACAGAAATCAACCAGTAACTTAGGAAACAAAAGAAAAATCAATGAAACCAAAAGCTGGGTTTTTAAAAAGTCAATAAACCTGATAAGCCTCTAGTCAGACTGTCAGGGGAAAAAAAGCCACAAATTACCAGTTACAGGACTGGAAGAAGGGCCATCCCTACAGATACCACAGTCATTGAAGGAATAATAAATACAATGAACAACTTTACATCTTTGACGCTTTAGGTAAAATGGACAAATCCCTGGAAAGACACAACCTACTAAAGCTCATTAAAGAAGAAATAGATACCCAAATAGTCCTATATCTATCAATGAAATTGAATTTGTAGTTTAAAACTTCCTACAAAGAAAACTCTATGCCCAGGTGGCTTCGCTTGTAAATGTCATCAATTATTAAGGAAGAAATAATACCAACTCTACACAAACTCTTCCAGAAAACCAAAGAGGAAGAAATACTTCCTAGTTCATTGTGAGGTCAGCATTAACCTGATACCAAAGCCAGACAAATATCAAGCTCTTGGGGCTTCCCTGGTGGCGCAGTGGTTGAGAATCTGCCTGCCAATGCAGGGGACACAGGTTCGAGCCCTGGTCTGGGAAGATCCCACATGCCGCAGAGCAACTAGGCCCGTGAGCCACAATTACTGAGCCTGTGCATCTGGAGCCTGTGCTCCGTGACAGGAGAGGCCGCAACAGTGAGAGGCCCGCGCACCGCGATGAAGAGTGGCCCCCCACTTGCCGCAACTAGAGAAAGCCCTCGCACAGAAACGAAGACCCAACACAGTCAAAAATAAATAAATAAATAAATTTATTAAAAAAAAAAAAAAAGATCAAGCTCCTACATGGAAAACAAAAGACAAAAAAAAAAAAACAACTATAAACCAATAACCCTCATAAACAGAGATACAAAAATTCTTGACAAAATTTTAGTAAATCAAACTTAACAATATATAAAAAAGCAATGCATCATAACCAAGCGGGTTTTAGCCCAGGAATGTAAGGTTGGTTTAACATTAGAAAACCAACCAATAGAGTTCACTAAAAAAGAAAACCATATTATCATTTCAATAGATACAAAAAATCATATGACAAAAACCTCTCATAAAAACTCAGCAAACCAGGAATAAAAGGAAACTTCCTCAATCTGATAAAGTATATATATAAGAAACATATAGCTAACATCAAACTTATTGGTCAAAGACTGAATAATTTCACCCCAACACCAGAAACAAATTAAGGATGTCTAATCTCACTACTTCTATTTAACTTTGTACTGGAAAGAAAAAGAAAAAGAAATAAAAGGAATAGAGATTGTAAAGGAAGAAGTACATCAGTCTTTATTTGCTGACAACATGACCATCTATATAGAAAATTCTAAGAAATCTACAAAAAAGCTACTAGACCTAATAAGTGACTGTAGCAAGGCTGCAGGCTACAAGGTCAATATACAAAAGCTACCAAACATTGCTGAGAGAAATTCAAGGCTTAAATAAATAGAGAGATACATGTCATGTCCATGGATATGAAGACTCAATGCTGTTAAGATGTCAATTCTCTCCAAAATGATTCATAGAGCTAATGTAATTCCAATCAAAGTCCCAGCAGCTTTCCTTGTAGAAAGTGACAAGCTGATTCTAAAACTTATACTGAAATGCAGAGGACCTGAAATAGCCAAAACAACTATGAAGAAGAACAAAGTTGAAGGGCTTACACCATGCAATTTCAAGACTTATTACAAAGCTATAGTAATCATTAAGACAGTAAAATAATGACATAAAGGTAGACAAATCAATCACTGGAAAGAATAGATGCCATAAACCCACACATACATGATCAATTTCTGACAAAGGTACTAGTTCAATGGGAAAAGGATAATCTTTACAACAAATGGTGCTGGGACAAGCATACAGGCACAGGCAAACAAACAAAAAACCCCAACTCAACCCCACCCTAATACCATATACAAAAATTAATTCAAAGTGGATCACTGACTGAAGAGCTAAAACTATAAAAAATATGGGACAAAATCTTGGGTTAGGCTAAGATTTCTCAAATAAGACACAAAAAGCACGAAGTATAAAAGAAAGTTGAGAGGAGCTTCAAGATGGCAGAAGAGTAAGACGTGGAGATCACCTTCCACCCCACAAATACATCAGAAATACATCTACATGTGGAACAACTCCTACAGAACACCTACTGAATGGTGGTAGAAGACCTCAGACCTCCCAAAAGGCAAGAAACTCCCCACGTACCTTAGTAGGGCAAAAGAAAAAAGAAAAAACAGAGACAAAAGAATAGGGACAGTACCTGCACCTCTGGGAGGGAGCTGTGAAGGAGGAAAGGTTTCCACACACTAGGAAACCCCTCTGTGTGCGGAGACTGAGGGTGGCGGAGGGGGGAAGCTTCGGAGCCACGGAGGAGAGTGCAGCAACAGCGGTGCAGAGGGCAAAGCGGAGAGATTCCCACACAGAGGATCGGTGCCGACCAGCACTCACCAGCCCGAGAGACTTGGCTGCTCACCCGCCGGGGCGGGCGGGGGCTGGGAGCTGAGGCTCCGGCTTCGGTCGGATCCCAGGGAGAGGACTGGGGTTGGCCGCATGAACACAGCCTGAAGGGGGCTAGTGTGCCACGGCTAGCCAGGAGGGAGTCTGGGAAAAGGTCTGGAACTGCAGAAGAGGCAAGAGACTTTATCTTGCCTCTGTTTCCTGGTGCGCGAGGAGAGGGGATTAAGAGCGCTGCTTAAAGGAGCTCCAGAGACGGGCGCAAGCCGTGGCTATCAGTGCAGACCCCAGAGACGGGCATGAGACACTAAGGCTGCTGCTGTAGCCACCAAGAAGCCTGTGTGCAGGCACAGGTCACCATCCACACCTCCCCTCCCGGGAGCCTGTGCAGCCCGCCACTGCCAGGGTCCCGTGATCCAGGGACAACTTCCCCGGGAGAATGCATGGCGTGCCTCAGGCTGGTACAACGTCACGCCGGCCTCTGCCACCGCAGGCTCGCCCCGCACTCCATACCCCTCCCTCCCCTGGCCTGAGTGACCCAGAGCCCCCGAATCAGCTGCTCCTTTAACCCCGTCCTGTCTGAGAGAAGAACAGACGCCCTCAGGCGACCTACACGCAGAGGAAGGGCCAAATCTAAAGCTGAACCCCGGGAGCTGTGCGAACAAAGAAGAGAAAGGGAAATCTCTCCCAGCAGCCTCAGGAGCAGCGGATTAAATCTCCACAGTCAACTTGATGTACCCTGCATCTCTGGAATACCTGAATAGACAAGAAATCATCCCAAATTGAGGAGGTGGACTTTGGGGGCAACAATATATATATATTTTTCCCCTTTTTCTCTTCTTGTGAGTATGTATGTGTATGCTTCTGTGTGTGGTTTTGTCTGTATAGCTTTGCTTTTACCACTTGTCCAAGGGTTCTGTCTGGGTTTTTTTTGTTTTTTTTAGTATAGTGTTCAGTGCTTGTTATCATTAGTGGATTTGTTTTTTGGTTTGGTTGTTCTTTCTTTCTTTCTTTTTTTTAATTACTTAAAAAAATTTTTTTAATAATAATTTTTTGTTTTTTAATAACTTTTAATTTAATTTAATTTTATCTTTTTCTTTCTTTCTTTCTTTTTTTCTTTCTTTCTCTCTCTCTCTTTCTCTCTCTCTCTTTCTTTCTCCCTTTTCTTCTGAGCCGTGTGGATGACAGGCTCTTGGTGCTCCAGCCAGGCGTCAGGGTTGTGCCTCTGAGGTGGGAGAGCCAAATTCAGGACATTGGTCCACCAGAGACCTCCCAGCCCCACGTAATACCAAATGGCGAAAATCTCCCAGAGATCTCCATCTCAATGCCAAGACCCAGCTCCACTCAACGACCAGCAAGCTACAGTGCTGGACACCCTATGCAAAACAACTAGCAAGACAGGAACACAACCCCACCCATTAGCAGAGAGGCTGCCTAAAATCATAATAAGGTCACAGACACCCCAAAACACACCAGCAGACGTGCACCTGCCCACCAGAAAGACAAGATCCAGCCTCATCCACCAGAATACAGGCACTAGTCGCCTCCACCAGGAAGGCTACACAACCCACTGAACCAACCTTAGCCACTGGGGGCAGACACCAAAAACAAGGGGAACTACGAACCTGCAGCCTGAGAAAAGGAGACCCCAAGCACAGTAAGTTAAGCAAAATGAGAAAACAAAGAAACACACAGCAGATGAAGGAGCAAGGTAAAAACCCACCAGACCTAACAAATGAAGAGGAAATAGGAAGTCTACCTGAAAAAGAATTCAGAATAATGATAGTAAAGATGATCCAAACTCTTGGAAATAGAATGGAGAAAATACAAGAAACATTTAACAAGGACCTAGAAGAACTAAAGAGCAAACGAACAATCATGAACAACACAATAAATGAAATTAAAAATTCTCTAGAAGGGATCAATAGCAGAATAACTGAGGCAGAAGAACGGAGAAGTGACCTGGAAGATAAAATAGTGGAAATAACTACTGCAGCGCAGAATAAAGAAAAAAGAATGAAAAGAATTTAGGGCAGTCTCAGAGACCACTGGGACAATATTAAACGCACCAACATTCGAATTATAGGGGTCCCAGAAGAAGAAGAGAAAAAGAAAGGGACTAAGAAAATATCTGAAGAGATTATAGTTGAAAACTTCCCTAATATGGGTAAGGATATAGTTAATCAAGTCCAGGAAGCACAGAGAGTCCCATACAGGATAAATCCAAGGAGAAACACGCCAAGACACATATTAATCAAACTATCAAAAATTAAATCCAAAGAAAAAATATTAAAAGCAGCAAGGGAAAAACAACAAATAACATACAAAGGAATCCCCATAAGGTTAACAGCTGTTCTTTCAGCAGAAACTCTGCAAGCCAGAAGGGAGTGGCAGGACATATTTAAAGGGATGAAAGGGAAAAACCTACAACCAAGATTACTCTATCCAGCAAGGATCTCATTCAGATTTGATGGAGAAATTAAAACCTTTACAGACAACCAAAAGCTAACCAAAAGCTAAGCAAAAGCTAACCATTCAGCACAACCAAACCAGTGTTACAACAAATGCTAAAGGAACTTCTCTAGGCAGGAAACACAAGAGAAGGAAAAGACCTACAATAACAAACACAAACAATTAGAAAAATGGTAATAGGAACATACATATAATTACCTTAAATGTAATGGATTAAATACTACAACCAAAAGACACAGACTGGCTGAATGGATACAAAAACGAGACCCGTATATATGCTGTCTACAAGAGACCCACTTCAGACCTAGGGACACATACAGACTGAAAGTGAGGGGATGGAAAAAGATATTCCATGCAAATGGAAATCAAAAGAAAGCTGGAGTAGCAATTCTCATATCAGACAAAATAGACTTTAAAACAAAGACTATTACAAGAGACAAAGAAGAACACTACATAATGATCAAGGGATCAATCCAAGAAGAAGATATAACAATTGTAAATATTTATGCACCCAACATAGGAGCACCTCAATACGTAAGGCAAATACTAACAGCCATAAAAGGGGAAATCGACAGTAACGCAATCACAGTAGGGGACTTCAACACTCCACTTTCACCAATGGACAGATCATCCAAACTGAAAATAAACAAGGAAACACAAGCTTTAAATGATACATTAAACAAGATGGACTTAATTGATATTTATAGGACATTCCATCCAAAAACAGCAAATTACACTTTCTTCTCAAGTGCACACGGAACATTCTCCAGAATAGATCACATCTTGGGTCACCAATCAAGCCACAGTAAATTTAAGAAATTGAAATCATATCAAGCATCTTTCTGACCATGACACTATGAGATCAGAAATGAATTACAGGGAAAAAAACGTAAAAAACACAAACACATGGAGGCTAAACAATACGTTACTAAATAACCAAGAGATCACTGAAGAAATCAAAGAGGAAATCAAAAAATACCTAGAGACAACTGACAATGAAAACACGATGATCCAAAACCTATGGGATGCAGCAAAACCAGTTCTAAGAGGGAAGTTTATAGCTATACAAGTCTACCTCAAGAAACAAGAAAAATCTCAAATAAAAAATCTAACCTTACACCTAAAGGAACTAGAGAAAGAAGAACAAACAAAACCCAAATTTAGTGGAAGGAGAGAAATCATAAAGATCAGAGCAGAAATAAATGAAATAGAAACAAAGAAAACAATAGCAAAGATCAATAAAACTAAAAGCTGGTTCTTTCAGAAGATAAACAAAATTGATAAACCATTAGCCAGACTCATCAAGAAAAAGAGGGAGAGGACTTAAATCAATAAAATTAGAAATGAAAAATGAGAAGTTACAACAGACACCGCAGAAATACAAAGCATCCTAAGAGACTACTACAAGCAACTCTATGCCAATAAAATGGGCAACCTGGAAGAAATGGACAAATTCTTAGAAAGGTATAACCTTCCAAGACTGAACCAGGAAGAAATAGAAAATATGAACAGACCAATCACAAGTAATGAAATTGAAACTGTGATTAAAAATCTTCCAAAAAACAAAAGTCCAGGACCAGATGGCTTCACAGGTGAATTCTATCAAACATTTAGAGAAGCGCTAACACCCATCCTTCTCAAACTGTGGAGGAAGGAACACTCCCAAACTCATTCTACAAGGCCACCATCACCCTGATACCAAAACCAGATAAAGATACTACAAAAAAAAAAGAAAATTACAGACCAATATCACTCATGAATATAGATGCAAAAATCCTCAACAAAATACTAGCATATAGAATCCAACAACACATTAAAAGGATCATACACCACGATCAAGTGGGATTTATCCCAGGGATGCAAGGATTCTTCAATATATGCAAATCAATCAATGTGATACACCATATTAACAAATTGAAGAATAAAAACCATATGATCATCTCAATAGATGCAGAAAAAGCTTTTGACAAAATTCAACACCCATTTATGATAAAAACTCTCCAGAAAGTGGGCATATAGGGAACCTGCCTCAACATAATAAAGGCCATATATGACAAACCCACAGCAAACATCATTCTCAACGGTGAAAAACTGAAAGCATTTCCTCTAAGATCAGGAATGAGACAAGGATGTCCACTCTCACCACTGTTATTCAACATAGTTCTGGAAGTCCTAGCCACGGCAATCAGAGAAGAAAAACAAATAAAAGGAATACAAATTGGAAAAGAAGAAGTAAAACTGTCACTGTTTGCAGATGACATGATACTATACTTAGAGAATCTTAAAGATGCTACCAGAAAACTACTAGAGCTAATCAATGAATTTGGTAAAGCTGCAGGATACAAAATTAATGCACAGAACTCTCTTGCATTCCTATACACTAATGATGAAATATCTGAAAGAGAAATTAAGGAAACACTCCCATTTACCATTGCAACAAAAAGTATCAAATACCTAGGAATAAAAATACCTAAGGAGACAAAAGACCTGTATGCAGAAAACTATAAGACGCTGATGAAAGAAATTAAAGATGATACCAACAGATAGAGAGATATACCATGTTCTTGGATTGGAAGAATCAATATTGTGAAAATGACTATACTACCCAAAGCAATATATTCAATGCAATCCCTATCAAATTACCAATGGCATTTTTTACGGAACTAGAACAAAAACTCTTAAAATGTGTATGGAGACACAAAAGACCCTGAATAGCCAAAGCAGTCTTGAGGGAAAAAAACGGAGCTGGAGGAATCAGACTCCCTGACTTCAGACTATACTACAAAGCTACAGTAATCAAGACAATATGGTACTGGCACAAAAACAGAAACATAGATCAATGGAACAAGATAGAAAGCCCAGAGATAAACCCATGCACCTATGGTCAACTAATCTATAACAAAGGAGGCAAGGATATATAATGGAGAAAAAACAGTCTCTTCAATAAGTGGTGCTGGGAAAACTGGACACCTACATGTAAAAGAATGAAATTAGAACACTCCCTAACACCGTACACAAAAATAAATTTGAAATGGATTAGAGACCTAAATGTAAGACCGGACACTATAAAACTCTTAGAGGAAAACGCAGGAAGAACACTCTTTGACATAAATCACAGCAAGATCTTTTTTGATCCACTTCCTAGAGTAATGGAAATAAAAGCAAAAATAAACAAATGGGACCTAATGAAACTTCAAAGCTTTTGCACAGCAAAGGAAACCATAAATAAGACGAAAAGACAACCCTCAGAATGGGAGGAAATATTTGCAAACGAATCAACGGACAAAGGATTAATCTCCAAAATATATAAACAGCTCATGCAGCTCAATATTAAAGAAACAAACAACCCAATCCAAAAATGGGCAGAAGACCTAAATACACATTTCTCCAAAGAAGACGGACAGATGGCCAAGAAGCACATGAAAAGCTGCTCAACATCACTAATTATTAGAGAAATGCACATCGAAACTACAATGAGGTATCACCTCACACCAGTCAGAATGGGCATCATCAGAAAATCTACAAACAACAAGTACTGGAAAGGGTGTGGAGAAAAGGGAACCCTCTTGCACTGTTGGTGGGAATGTAAATTGATACAGCCACTATGGAGAACAGTATGGAGGTTCCTTAAAAAACTAAAAATAGAATTACCATATGACCCACTACTGGGCATATACCCAGAGAAAACTGTAATTCAAAAAGACACATGCACCCCAATGTTCATTGCAGCACTATTTACAATAGCCAGGTCATGGAAGCAACCTAAATGCCCATTGACAGACGAATGGATAAAGAAGACGTGGTACATATATACAACAGAATATTACTCAGCCATAAAAAGGAACGAAATTGGGTCATTTGTAGAGACGTGGATGGATCTAGAGACTGTCATACAAGTCAGAAAGAGAAAAACAAATATCGTATATTAACACATATATGTGGAACCTAGAAAAATGGTACAGATGAACCGGTTTGCAGGGCATAAAATTGAGACACAGATGTAGAGAACAAATGTATGGACACCAAGGGGGGAAAGCGGCAGGGGGTGGTGGTGGGGGTGGTGGTGTGATGAATTGGGCGATTGGGATTGACATGTATACACTGATGTGTATATAACTGATGACTAATAAGGACCTGCTGTATAAAAAAATAAATAAAATTAAATTAAAAAAAAAAATTCATGTACCACAATGTTCATAAAAAAAAAAAAGAAAATAACTATACTACCCAAAGCAATCTACAGATTCAATGCAATCCCTATCAAACTACCAATGGCATTTTTCACAGAACTAGAACAAAAAATTTCACAATTTGTATGGAAACACAAATGACCCGGAATAGCCAAAGCAATCTTGAGAAAGAAAAACGGAGCTGGAGGAATCAGGCTCCCTGACTTCAGACTATACTACAAAGCTACAGTAATCAAGACAGTATGGCACTGGCACAAAAACAGAAATATAGATCAATGGAACAGGATAGAAAGCCCAGAGATAAACCCACGCATATATCGTCACCTTATCTTTGATAAAGGAGGCAAGAATATACAATGGAGAAAAGACAGCCTCTTCAATAAGTGGTGCTGGGAAAATTGGACACCTACATGTAAAAGAATGAAATTAGAACAGTCCCTAACACCATACACAAAAATAAACTCAAAATGGATTAAAGACCTAAATGTAAGGCCAGACACTATCAAACTCTTAGAGGAAAACATAGGCAGAACACTCTATGACATAAATCACAGCAAGATCCTTTTTGACCCACCTCCTAGAGAAATGGAAATAAAAACAAAAATAAACAAATGGGACCTAATGAAACTTAAAAGCTTTTGCACAGCAAATGAAACCATAAACAAGATGAAAAGACAACCCTCAGAATGGGAGAAAATATTTGCAAATGAAGCAACTGACAAAGGATTAATCTCCAAAATTTACAAGCAGCTCATGCAGCTCAATATCAAAAAACAAACAACCCAATCCAGAAATGGGCAGAAGACCTAAATAGACATTTCTCCAAAGAAGATATACAAATTGCCAACAAACACATGAAAGAATGCTCAACATCATTAATCATTAGAGAAATGCAAATCAAAACTATAATGTGATATCATCTCACACCAGTCAGAATGGCCATCATCAAAAAAATCTACAAACAATAAATGCTCGAGAGGGTGTGGAGAAAAGGGAATCCTTATACACTGTTGGTGGGAATGTAAATTGATACAGCCACTATGGAGAACAGTATGGTTCCTTAAAAATCTAAAAGTAGAACTACCACATGACCCAGCAATTGCACTACTGGGCATTTACCCTGAGAAAACCATAATTCAAAAAGAGTCATGTACCACAATGTTCATTGCAGCTCTATTTACAATAGCCAGGACATGGAAGCAACCTAAGTGTGCATCGATAGATGAATGGATAAAGAAGACGTGGCACATATATAAAATGGAATATTACTCAGCCATAAAAAGAAACAGAATTGAGTTATTTGTAGTGAGGTGGATGGACCTAGAGTCTGTCATACAGAGCGAAGTAAGTCAGAAAGAGAAAAACAAATACCGTATGCTAACATATATATATGGAATCTAAAAAGAAAAAAAAAATGGTCATGAAGAACCCAGGGAAAGATGGAAATAAAGACGCAGACCTACTAGAGAATGGACTTGAGGACACGAGGAAGGGGAAGGGTAAGCTGGGACAAAGTGAGAGAGTGGTAGTTTATATATGGACATATAAACACTACCAAATGTAAAACAGATAGCTAGTGGGAAGCAGTCACATAGCACAGGGAAATCAGCTCGGTGCTTCGTGACCAGCTAGAACGGTGGGATAGGGAGGGTGGGAGGGAGACGCAAGAGGGAAGAGAAAAGGGGATATATGTATATGTATAACTGATTCACTTTGTTATAAAGCAGAAACTAATACAGCATTGTAAAGCAATTATACTCCAATAAAAACGTTAAAATAAAAAAGAAAGTTGATAAATTGGATTTCATCAACATTTTAAAATTTGCTCTTCAAAAACACCATCATGAAATGAATAAGCAAGCAACAAACTGAAAAAAAATATCTGCAAACCATATATCCAACAAAGGACTTACATCTAAGTCCTTACAACTCAATAAAAAGATATACAACCCAGGGGCCTTCCCTGGCGGTCCAGTGGTTAAGACTCCGCACTTCCACTGCAGGGGGCACGGGTTTCATCCCTGGTCAGGGAACTAAGATTCCACATGCTGCGCAGCATGGGCCGCCCCCCTCACAAAAAAAAAGATATACAACCCAGTAAGAAAAAAATGAGCCTGAGATCTGAATAGGCTCTTTACAAAAAGAGACAGACAGTAAAAAAGCACATGAAAAGATGCTCATATCAAAACTTGTCAAATTGCAAATTTTAAATATACTCAGTTACTACACATTAATTATACTTCAACAAAGCTATGAAATTTTTCAAAATAAACTTAAATAGCACTCACAAGAAAGCAAACAGATATGCTCACGTGACATGCAATGGCTTGGACTGACTACAGATAATAACACTGCGTATCATGAAGGCTGATTTTAAAGAATGACATTATGATGGACTCTGTTAAGTTTCCTATTTCACATCGAGTCTTCTTTGCTTCCTTATTAAAAGAACCTCAACTGTGTACAAGAAAATGTGTCCAGCTAAAACAAGCAGAACTCTTATCTGTGGCTGTTTTACCTTTGGAATAGAGACGCCACCCCCTTCCTCCTTGTCCATGCTGAAGACGGGAGCACAGCATCTGTACTGTGACAATGAGGACAAAAGCCAATACTAAGGATGAAGGGGGGGAAAAAAAGGGGAGGAACCTGGTTCCTTGATGACATCCACATGAGTCAAGTCCTAGACTGCTTGCCTCTGAACTTCTTGTTGAGAAAAGATATCTTCCTTGTTTAAGCCATTATTTGTTGCTGTGTCTGTTGTACATAGTTGATCAAAATTCGTAACACTCAGAGAATTTAGTTCAGAAGTGGGGTCTGAGGTACTAGTCACCCAAACCAGCCCTATGTAACTGTCCAATTTTATGGTCCCACTCTTTTCCCTACTAAGTCCCTTAACTTTTATAAGAGATCTAGTGAGATTTTAAACTCAATTTATGTTGTAATTCATCAACTCAAAAGCTCAGGCTCTGGTTTTTGACAGTATCAGCCTATGACTGCAAAAGATGAGAAAACTCTCTTAGGGAAATCACAGAAACTTCCTGGGTTTTTTAATGCCTTAAGAAAGAATTCTACTTAAGTAAAATTTCTGTGTAATGGAGGGGGGGGGATAATTCTATACAAACCCTTGGCAAGCACCCATAGCCTCTCCTTAAATGGGCACTTTATTCTAGGTAATAACTTAAGGAACTGTTTCATCACTGCATGATATTGGACTGCTAAAGTCACATCCTCTGTAACTAATTTTATCCTCACTGCCATCAAACCCAAACAGTTCCTACAATCAATGTGAGATTCCCACATCTTTGAAGGTCTCCTACATGCAACTAATCTTGCTATCAATTATCAAATAGGTCTGCCTAGTAATAGCATATTATAGAAATCAAATATAGAAATAATCTTTGGGTGGGCCTGAGACCCAGGTCCTAAAGGTATGTAATCAGCAATAATGCCCAATTACACCATAAGAGTTGTTCTAGCAAAAATACCATTTCCGCTGCTGCTTAGACCTGGATTCCAAAAGTCCAAGCAGTGCTGCCCCTGAAGAAGTGGGTTTCTCTGTTACCAGGCTTGCTGGTCAGTCTTCCTGCTCACTGCTACATATTCACATTGTTTACTTCTAAATCCAGGTCTTAGGTCACATGCCTGATCCTAGGAGATGGGAAGTATGAATCCTGTAATTTCACTGAGAAGAGAGAACCCTTACGTAGGAAACTATCAAAATGTAAGATGTCGTGCAGCCACAAATTGTAACTGTCCACCACTTACATTATTATCTTTACCATCTTAACCTCAAACATTTTACACAAGACACTTCTATACAGTGACAGTTAACTGCCCATCACCACTTTTTAGTCATACTTACTGAACGGGCACATTTTTTGGGGGGACTGCTAGAAAGTCCATCCAGTTGCCCGTGTTCACCCAGAAATCCTGTTACTTGGTCCAAGAAAGAAGATACGTCTAACTGGTGCCACTCTACTAGCTTCTGACCTACAGATTAAAAACCAGGATATAGAAATAAAATCAACACTCTTTCTGAATTCTCACTAAGTATTTCTTTCAGCATATACATAATTAAAATTTACCGGGAACATATCCCCACCCAACACCAGCTTAAGTTACATAGTGTCTTCATAACCTAGGGAATACATTAATTATAACCAACCTAAGAGATTCCCAGCCATCATGATGGAGGAACTACTTTACTGATATCATTTATTGCCATTTAGGAAGAAGAGATTCAGAGAAAGCAATACCTATATAAAACTCAATCAATTAATAATAAACCCAGCTCTACCCTCTGCTTCTTTGGTGGGATTACAACCAGCACCTGAACAATCTGAACATTTTAGTGACCTAAGGGGATTCCTTAAAAATCATAAGGAAGATAAACAGTTATTCTTTGAAAGAAGAGAACTGCACAAATATAAAATACTACCATCTCCCAAAGTTGTTGGAAACATATTCCCTAAATACACACATCAATAGATGTTTAAATAAGTCTAAAGGGCATGAACAAAAACCCTTCAACTAAATTACTACAAACAATTTTGAAACTGGACCCAGTCAAATATTAAAGATTATTTAGGTAACTGAAAGTTAAATAATAGGTTAAAGACCATAAGCTGAAATAATCCTTACCTGTCCGTGGATCCAAGATGGAAACATAGGGGAAATCCCCTAGCTTATAAAACTGTATGTATCTCTGACCTTCCTCACTGTCATGATAAACCTGTTAAATCATTGATATTAAAAAAAAAAAAAATCAGCCTCTTAAAAAAGTACTAACTATATCCTTGTTATATACCAACAGCAATTACAGAGAAAATGAAGGTCACCTAGTGTGAACTCCCTCCACTTCCTGCCCTCAGTCACTTCTGAAACTTATATAAATATAGCAATCCATTCTTACTCCTTTCCCAGCTCAAAAGAGGTATTGCTCTTCCTTTTCAAGTTATCTGTCTACCTGTTTCATTCCTGACTCTCAACCACATATATCTTAATAAATCACAATATATTAAGATTATAAGCTCAAGTGCATATAGCATACTGCTAGGCAAAGAGATGCTCAATCAACAGTCGCTGAATAAAAGGTTACCATTCAGAAAAAAATTTACTGAATTTAGGGGCCTGTAAAACATGAACAGGCAAATTACTAACATTAACAGCATGTCTTAGAGTGGGGAAAAGATTAAGTTCATTCAGAAGTATTTATTTTATAAAAAAATTTTTTTTGGCTGTGCCACGCAGCATACAGAATCTTAGTTCCCTGACCAGGGATCAAACCGGTGCCCCCTGTGGAAGCACAGAGTCCTAACCACTGGACCTCCAGGGAATTCCCTATAATTTTTCATAATATAAACAATAGGAGCACAATCATCTACCCTTAGCTTGGTAATTTATATAAAAAGAAACCAGAGCCAGTAAGACTAAATGACAAGTTTAAGGACATACAATTAAAGACTATCAAACTCAAGCTAAAATCCATGTCTTAGTCAAATGTCTTTTGATTACTTCAAGATCTTCTACAGTCCCACTATCAATTATAGTAGCCATTAGAACATGTGCTACTAAAGCATTTGAAATGTGACTAGTCCTAACAGCTGTACTGTAAGTGTAAAATACATACCAGATCATGAAGGCTTAACACCAAAAAAAAAAAAAAAAAAAATCAAAACACCTCATCATTATTTTAATATTAGTTTTATATTAGAGATATTGATTTTTAAAATATATTAAAATCAATCGCCTGTTTCTTTTGACCTTTTTAAATGTGGCTACTAGAAAATTTTAAATCACATTACATTTCTATTGAACAGTACAGCTGCACACTCTATCAAGACGTTCAAACTCTTCTGAGATATGAATACTATATGGTTTACACGGCTTGGTTCCTTTTTTCCTCCTTCCCTTCATTGCTGCCCTTTCACTTATCCTTACTATTTCAGCCATTATGGGTGGTTTTACTTTTTCATATGTCAAAATTTAACTCAGTTATGAATTTTTTCCAGTTTATAACCCAATTCCTCTTCCCCGACATCCCATGTACCAAAGTAAAATACTACAAAATTTTTAATTAACTCTCCCCACCTGCCAGAAAATGAAATGTTCTCGGATAATATTCTTCACAGCTTCATTGCTCCATACATCACGGTTGAGGCACTGGCATGCAAAGTCTTGTACATTCTGAATGTTTATCATCAGCCACTTATTCTGCATCTGGCCACACTCTTTGGCCTGTAAGAGTAAAGTTACATAACAATTGTTACAAACATTTTCTACTTGGTAACTGGTATGTTTCAGAATTCAGAAGCTGTCCTTTTTCCATATAAATACTGTTTTTTTCCCCAAGTATGACATCTATAGCTTTCAGTGTCTAAACATTAATTACAGGCTTCCCTCATGGTTCAGTGGTTAAGAATCCACCTGCCAATGCAGGGGACACGGGTTCATGCCCTGGTCTGGGAAGATCCCACATGCCGCGAAGCAACTAAGCCCGCGAGCCACAACTACTGAGCCCATGTGCCAAAACTACTGAAGCCTGCACACCTAGAGCCCGTGCTCCACAACAAGAGAAGCCACCACAATGAGAAGCCCACGCACTGCAACAAAGAGTAGTCCCCGCTCGCCGCAACTAGAGAAAGCCCGCGCGCAGCAACGAAGACCCAAAGCAGCCAAAAATAAAATAAATAAAATTTTAAAAAAACACATTTTTTTATAATTACATTATTTTGCTTATATGTATATAGTTATACTGTCCACTTGCAAGCATTTTTCAAATTTAAATGAACTGTTTTCCTTTTATTCACTGTTATTTGTTATAGTAGCTGGATTTTTATTGTACATGTAAACATCTTTACCTGAAAAAGATTCCACAAACAAGGGCAACAAGTCACATAATTCTATTGTGCTGTCAATCCCTATCCACAAATATATCTCTCCTTTTTAATAGTTGTAACTAGTATGTGCATATTAGTTTATGTTGTTTTATTTTCTTCAACATCATTTTCTATAAACATTTCCAAATATATGCATCTCGATTATTAGGCATGTGGTATTTCACAGAATCACTCTAAATCTTTCAGTAAAAGCTGCTGAGGATTTTTTCTCTCAGGGTTGTTTACCTAGGAGTGTATTTCAAAATTGAGATTACAGATCAAAGAATGTTTCAGAATAATCTCCAAAAGACTCCCCAATTTATAGTACAAATATCAATCATGAGTGCATGAGTGTGCACTTTCTTTTTTGCCTCACATTTCCTCATCACCATAATGACCTAAGAAATATTGCTGAACTGGAAAAGAATGGCAGAAAAGCAAATGAACAAATGCTACCTCAAACCTTTGCATAGAAACAATGAAATGAAAGCCATAGTTTTGAATAATTTTGTCCTAGAACAGTATTTTTTTCCAAATCAGTTTGACATGGGAAAATCTTAAGAATCAATTAACTCAGGTTAACAATAATTGAAGAACATACATCATTTTGGAGGTACTGGAGAATATAAGACTAAGAATATCTTTTGTTTTATAACAAAGTTTACACAATCTTACAAAAATTGTTATCCTATTTTTCTGTACAAATCCCCCAGAGAAAATAATTTTATAATATTCATTACTGATTCCACAGGTGAAAACCCAAGTTCTAAAAGGAAGCAGCCCTATATTGAGCCAGAAAGCTACAACTAACTGGTCAAAAGCTTATTTTTAAGTATACAAATTTAATAAAATAACTCTCTGCTTCTAGAAAGTAATAGTATTCCACTTAATTCCTTGCCTATAGTAAGCACATAGATTTGATAAATGGGAGATAAATGAGTAATTATATTGCTTTAACTGAAGAAAAAGTATTTGAGAACAAAGAAAAAAAATAACACACTCTAGAGAGACAGATTGAAGAGTACATAATCCCTATAATAAAGTAAATTTATTAAGTCTGCCTCAACTACAACACTGACCAAAAAAAAGTATAACGAACTTCCCTGGTGGTCCCGTGGCTAAGACTCCACACTCCCAACGCAGGGGGCCCAGGTTCGATCCCTGGTCAGGGAACTAGATCACACATGCCGCAACAAAAGATCCTGCAAGCCGCAACTAAAGATCCCGCATGCTGCCACAATGATCCCACATGCCGGAACTAAGACCTGGCGCAGCCAAATAAATAAATAAATATTAAAAAAAAAAGTATAACACTGAAAAATAATAAAAGTCCAGAATTCAAAAACAATGGAGAGTCATTTGCTATTGTTTTTAAAAATTCATTTATTCACATTCACACTTTCATTCATTCAGATTCATTCATTCGACAAATATTTGAGGATCTACCATGTTTCAGGTACAGTTACAGATGCTGGATTTATAGCAGTTACCAAAACAAAAATCCCTGCCTTCATGAAGTTTACATTGGGAGAAACCTTATACAAGCAAAAGAAACTGGAAGATGTTGTTAAGAAAGTACTTCTAATATAAATCAAAACTACAATGAGGTACCACTGCACACCAGTCAAAATGGCCACATTAAAAAATCTACAAATCTGGACAGGGTGTGGAGAAAAGGGAACCCTCCTACACTGTTGGCGGGAAGGTAAACTGGTGCAGCCACTATGGAAGACAGTATGTAGGTTCCTTAAAAAACTAAAAATAGAGCTACCATATGATCCAGCAATCCCACTCCTGGGCATATATCCCAATAAAACTATAATTCAAAAAGATATATGCACCCATATGTTCATAGCAGCACTATTCACAATAGCCAAGACATGGAAACAAGCTAAATGTCCATCAACAGGTGAATGGATAAAGAAGATGTGGTACATATATACAATGGAATACTACTCAGCCATAAAAAAGAACGAAATAATGCCATTTACAGCAACATGGATGCAACTAGTGATTATCATACTAAGTGAAATAAGTCCGATAGAGAAAGACAAATACCATATGATATCACTTATATGTGGAATCTAAAATATGACACAAATGACCTAATCTAGGAAACAGAAACAGACTCACAGACATAGAGAACAGACTTGTGGTTGCCAAGGGGGAGAGGGGGTGAGGGAGGGATGGACTGGGAGTTTGGGGTTAGCAGATGCAAACTATTATATATAGAATGGATAAACAATAAGGTCCTACTGTATAGCACAGGGAACTATATTCAATATCCTGTGATAAACCATAATAGAAAAGAATATGAAAAAGAATGCATAAATATGTATAACTGAATCACTTTGCTGTACAGCAGAAATTAACACATTATAAATCAACTATACTTCAATTAAGTAAATTAAAAAAAAAAAAAGAAATTACTTCTAGAAAGAAGGGCCCCAAAAAACTTCATGCAAAGCAACAATGTTTGGAGGGAACATAAGAGAATCTTATATAATCTCACTAAGTATACTAGTTATATGAGTCAAGGACGAGAGGTGAGAGTGGGCCATGGGACAAATGATGAACCTTTCCTCTTGGAATTCATTAGGTTGTTCTGAATCAATATTCAAAAGCCACTATAGAGAAACCCAAGAGCAAGTGTGGCTATACCAAATAGAGAGGTATGTGACAAGGTCTATCTGTGATAATGGAAGAACAGTGAGAGACTAACATCTCTCCCAGTCCCAAACAGATCAGGAAAGTATGAAAAGAGGATACAGAGGAAAAAATAATTTGCTTGAATAAATATATATGCATAAAGTCAAAAAGGAAATATATTAAAATATGCACAATACTTTCTTATGTAAATGGAAACTACTATTATTTTTCCTTGGTTTTTTCCTATAATTTTTGCCTAATTTGAATAAAAATATAAGCTATGTATAAAGTTTATTTAGAAAAACTTTATCTTACGTATTTTGTTACTGAATCAGTTCTTTACATTTTAACTAAAATGTTTTTACTTGCATTTATAGCCAAGTACTTTTGAAATTAACAAAGTACTCTTAGTAGGACTAGGTGCATGTGCAATTGAATGGCAATTTTTATATTTTATTTTTATTTTTTATAAATTTATTTTATTTATTTATTTTTGGCTGCATTGCCTCTTTGTTGCTGCACGTGGGCTTTCTCTAGTTGCGGTGAGTGGGGGCTACTCTTCGTTGTGGTGAGCAGCCTTCTCGTTAAGGTGGCTTCTCTTGTTGCGGAGCACAAGCTCTAGGCACACAGGCTTCAGCAGTTGTGGCTTGCAGGCTCTAGAGCGCAGGCTCAGTAGTTGTGGAGCATGGGCTTAGTTGTTCCGCGGCATGTGGGATCTTCCCGGACCAGGGCTTGAACCTGCATCCCCTGCACTGGCAGGCGGATTCTTAACCACTGCACCACCAGGGAAGCCCTGAATGGCAATTTTAACAAATAAACATGTATTTCTTATGAAAATAAGGAATATTATGGAAATTGTTCTGATTCTTTCTGTACAATATACTCTAGATTATGCCACTCAATCATTTAACAAAGATTTAATGAGGGGCAACTGTGTGCCAGACACCCCTCTATGCACTGTGACTATACAACAATAAATAAAACAATAAATAAAACAAAATCCCTGTGTTCATGGAACTTACATGCTAATGGGAAAGAAGAAAACCTAAGAAATGTTCCCTTGCCCGGGTCAGATTATTCATCCTAAATCCCTTGCTCACTCAGCTCCAGCTACACTGGTTTTCCTTGGCTGTACCAGAAATATGCCCAAGCTCTTTCCAACACCAGTGCCTTTACACTTAACTGTTTTTCTGCTCTTCTCTAAGACCCTTCTATGGTTTACATTCCCTCACTTCTTTCAGGTTTCTACTCAAATCTCATTCTTTCAGAAATATATCCTCATCTTCCTATCTGAATCAGTCCTCTCTCATCACAATTATAAACGTATGTGAAACCTATGAAATTAACCTTGCTTTTCATTTGCCTGTAAGAACACATGCACCTTAATGTCCCCAAACAGAACAGTCCCTTATTCTATTTTATTCTTTCTCCCAGCAACTACTGTAACCTGAAATTTCTCTGTGTGTCAAACACATACATAAAAAATATATACATATATATACACTAAATGTTATATAAGTATTGTTTTTTATTTGCTGGTAGCCTGTTTCTCCCTCTAGATTATAAATTTTTTGATGGCAAAGGACTTTGTATAATTTGTTTACAACCTCCCTGTGGCAGAAACTGCTTATAGGTAACAAATACCCATTTTTCCCTTCTCCTTAATAGAATCTCCAAAGAAAAAGAAATAAAAGGAATACAAATTGGAAGAGAAAAAGTAAAACTGTCACTGTTTGCAGATGACATGATACTATACATAGAGAATCCTAAAGATGCCACCAGAAAACTACTAGAGCTAATCAATGAATTTGGTAAAGCTGCAGGATACAAAATTAATGCACAGAACTCTCTTGCATTCCTATACACTAATGATGACAATTCTGAAAGAGAAATTAAGGAAACACTCCCATTTACCATTGCAACAAAAAGAATCAAATACCTAGGAATAAACCTACCTAGGGAGACAAAAGACCTGTATGCAGAAAACTATCAGACACTGATGAAAGAAATTAAAGATGATACCAACAGATGGAGAGATATACCATGTTCTTGCATTGGGAGAATCAATATTGTGCAAATGACTATACTACCCAAAGCAATCTACAGATTCAATGCAATCCCTATCAAATTACCAATGGCATTTTCTACGGAACTAGAACAAAAAATCTTAAAATTTGTATGGAGACACAAAAGACCCCAAATAGCCAAAGCAGTCCTGAGGGAAAAAAACGGAGCTAGAGGAATCAGACTCCCTGACTTCAGACTTTACTATAAAGCTACAGTAATCAAGACAATATGGTACTGGCACAAAAACAGAAATATAGATCAATGGAACAAGATAGAAAGCCCGGAGATAAACCCACGCACCTATGGTCAACTAATCTATGACAAAGGAGACAAGGATATACAATGGAGAAAAGACAGTCTCTTCAATAAGTGGTGCTGGGGGCTTCCCTGGTGGCGCAGTGGTTGAGAATCTGCCTGCCAATGCAGGGGACACGGGTTCGAGCCCTGGTCTGGGAAGATCCCACATGTCGCAGAGCAGCTAGGCCCGTGAGCCACAATTACTGAGCCTGCGCATCTGGAGCCTGTGCTCCGCAACAAGAGAGGCCACGACAGTGAGAGGCCGGCGCACCGCGATGAAGAGTGGCCCCCACTTGCCACAACTAGAGAAAGCCCTCGCACAGAAACGAAGACCCAACACAGCCATAAATAAATAAATAAATAAATAAAAATTAAAAAAAAAAAGAAGAATGCTCCTTTATTCATTAAAAAAAAAAAAATAAGTGGTGCTGGGAAAACTGGACAGCTACATGTAAAAGAATGAAATTAGAACACTCCCTAACACCATACACAAAAATAAACTCAAAATGGATTTGAGACCTAAATGTAAGACCGGACACTATTAAAACTCTTAGAGGAAAACATAGGAAGAACACTCTTTGACATAAATCACAGCAAGATCTTTTTTGATCCACCTCCTAGAGTAATGGAAATAAAAGCAAAAATAAACAAATGGGACCTAATGAAACTTCAAAGCTTTTGCACAGCAAAGGAAACCATAAACAAGATGAAAAGACAACCCTCAGAATGGGAGAAAATATTTGCAAACGAATCAACGGACAAAGGATTAATCTCCAAAATATATAAACAGCTCATGCAGCTCAATATTAAAAAACCAAACAACCCAATCCAAAAGTGGGCAGAAGACCTAAATAGAGATTTCTCCAAAGAAGATGGACAGATGGCCAAGAAGCACATGAAAAGCTGCTCAACATCACTAATTGTTGAGAAATGCAAATTTAGAGAAATGTAAATCAAAACTACAATGAGGTATCACCTCACACCAGTTAGAACGGGCATCACTGGAAAATCTACAAACAACAAATGCTGGAGAGGGTGTGGAGAAAAGGGAACCCTCTTGCACTGTTGGTGGGAATGTAAATTGATACAGCCACTATGGAGAACAGTATGGAGGTTTCTTAAAAAACTAAAAACAGAATTACCATATGATCCAGCAATCCCACTACTGGGTATATACCCAGAGAAAACCACAATTCAAAAAGACACATGCACCCCAATGTTCACTGCAGCACTATTTACAATAGCCAGGTCATGGAAGCAACCTAAATGCCCATTGACAGACGAATGGATAAGGAAGTTGTGGTACATATATACAATGGTATATTACTCAGCCATAAAAAGGAACGAAATTGAGTCATTTGTTGAGACGTGGATGGACCTAGAGACTGTCATACAGAGTGAAGTAAGTCAGAAAGAGAAAAACAAATAACGTATATTAACGCATGTATGTGGAACCTAGAAAAATGGTACAGATGAACCGGTTTGCAGGGCAGAAGTTGAGACACAGATGGAGAGAACAAATGTATGGACACCAAGGAGGGAAAACCGTGGTGGGGTGGGGATGGTGGTGTGCTGAATTGGGCGACTGGGATTGACATGTATACACTGATGTGTATAAAATTGATGACTAATAAGAACCTGTAGTATAAAAAAACAATCAAAAAGCAACTAACACTAAACTTTCTTTGGTTTATTTGTATGGAAATATGTTAATATAAATGTTTCAGACATAACATGAAATTTCTAAAAATCTTATATGTTCTGGTATAATGTTATAAGTCATAATTCTAGTTATTACTTTAAAATGTATATCTCAGAAATAAAAACAAACAAACAAAAAAAAACAAAAAGACACATGCACCCCAATGTTCATTGCAGCACTATTTACAATAGCCAGGTCATGGAAGCAACCTAAATGCCCATCGACAGACGAATGGATAAAGAAGATGTGGTATATATGTATGTACAAAGGAATATTACTCAGCCATAAAAAGGAACAAAATTGGGTCATTTGTTGAGATGTGGATGGATATAGAGACTGTCACACAGAGTGAAGTCAGAAACAGAAAAACAAATATCGTATATTAACACATGTATGTGGAACCTAGAAAAATGGTACAGATGAACTGGTTTGCAGGGCAGAAAATGAGACACAGATGTAGAGAACAAACGTATGGACACAAAGCAGGGAAAGCGGCGGGGGGTGGTGGTGGTGGTGTGATGAGTTGGGCGATTGGGATTGACATGTATACACTGATGTGTATAAAATTGATGACTAATAAGAACCTGCTGTATAAAAAAATAAGTAAAATAAAATTCAAAAATTAAAAAAAAAAAAAGAATCTCCAATTTTCAGCTAAGCATCTTGACTTCCTAGTGTCCTTTGCAACTAGGTGTGGCCACATTGCTAAGTTCTGTTACCAAGTCCAAGCTCGCTCTGCTTGCTGCACGACAGGCCAATAAATCCAGAGATGAGGTGTTGAGGCAAGGGACTTTTTCGGAAAGCCGGTGGACCATGAGGACGGCAGACTAGTGTCTCAAAAGAACCACCTTATCGTGGTTTGGATGCCAGTTTCTTTTATAGAACAGAAAGGGGGAGGAGATGAGGAAGTAAAGTAAGAAGACCATTAAGTTTAGCAAATATCCCCTGGAATGGCCAGCCTTGGGGAGGGGATGTGTTAATTTCTTCTTTCTTGCAGCCATCCACAGGTGGACAGGGTTAGGATGCTTACCTGAACAAAGGCACTTTGGTTTAACTTTCAGACAGAGGGGCAGGGTTCCCTGAGGCAGGCCATTATATATAGACAGTATCTTTTTAGTGAACAAAAGCAGCAGAAAGCAACGGTTAAAGTAAAAGAACAGATTCAACATGTAGTCAGAGTTGGCTCTTCCCTGTTACAGTTCTGGTCAATGGAATGTGAGAAGTGATGTGTATGACCTCTAGGTTGTGCCTTTAAACGGAAAAGGTGTACCCTTCTCGGTCACTCCCTTCCTTCATGCTAACTGAAAAGCAAACATGGTAGTAAGCCACCTTGAATCATGTAGACAAGGGCAAGCAAGACCTCACAGAATAGGACAGAAAAAACTGCATTCCTAATAACTTCATAGAGCAGAACCATCCTAACAGCATGGACTTCTATCTTGTTTAAGTTAATGTTTGTTTTATTCCTGGTCTCTCTCACACATAGTTAAATCTTTATCCCAGTACACATAATCCCCATCCCCTAGAACAAGGCCTTGTAACAGGAGGCCTCGCTAAATATTTACTGAATGAACAAGTGAACTAATCAATCTCTCATCTGGTTAGCATGAGCCAGAACCCTTGAACATGGTCTACCTCTAGTTACATTAAGAAATAAGAAAGTCTATGAGCTTCCCTGGTGGCACAGTGGTTAAGAATCCACCTGCCAATGCAGGGGACATGCGTTCGAGCCCTGGTCTGGGAAGATCCCACATGCCGCGGAGCAACTATGCCCATGCGCCACAACTACTGAGCCTGCGCTCTAGAGCCTGCGAGCCACAACTACTGAGCCCATGTGCCACAACTACTGAAGCCCGTGCACCTAGAGCCGTGCTCCACAACAAGAGAAGCCACTGCACCGCAACAAAGATTAGCCCCCGTGTGCAGCAACGAAGACCCAACACAGCCAAAAATAAAATAAATTAAATTAAATTAAAAAAAAAAAAAGAAAGAAAGAAGGAAGTCTAGTTTCTACACCTATAAAACTGTGGCTCAGATCTACATCTAATTCAAACCTGTGGGTCCTGCCTGAGCAGCCAGACTATTCCTTTAATTTTTAATATTCACCTCTCTAAGTTTCAATGACTTAATTTTGCATATTACTTCCTTAATTTCTATAAAACTAATGGATATATCATTAGTCATAATGAAATGCCTACTTTTTCTGGGAATGTTTATATCATTTAAAGGCTTGTAAATGATAAAGTTGAGTATTATCAGTGAAAAAAATGAAGATTGTTGAAAACAACATAGGTCACAAAATTCAAAGAAAAAAGGTGACACAACTTAACAAAATGAATCAAACTTCAGATGACAGTATCAAAAAAGATTCACATTTTCCCTTAATAACAAGCCGCAGAGTAACTGCTTTTTATGAGCCCAAAGTGACCAAATTAAATCAAGCTCAGAGTTATTTAGTTAAGCCCCAGAGCAACACAAAAGCTAATGAAAATAGAAAGCACATCAAAACAAACTCAGATCCTTTTTGTCTTACATGTTGTGCTATTCTGTCAATGGTTATATTATCACCATAACAGTACAAAGGATAGGCAGTTACCATGTTAAAGATCATGAACGAAAGATGAAGAAAACTGAGGAGACATCTAACCTGACATCTTTGAGCTGATAAATGAACACCAGACTCCCTGAACTTTATTTACACAACAAAAAGAAACACATTTAATCAAATCTCCATCATCTGGATTTTGTTACACGCGGCCAAACACTTTCAGGTTTTACAATTCAGAAAATTAAAGAATTCAGAAAGAAAAAGCTTACAGTTAAATTTCTTAACCTAAATATTTCATTTAGGCTACTTTAAGAGTATCTCAAAGACAAAATTTTTTTTAAAAAACAATCAAAATTCACTTCTAAATATGTAGCTACTAACGTCATTTTTACAGTTATTGTTTGGCCTACTTGATCCTAACAGAAAAGACTTACCTGAAATTTCAGTGATTTACATCTACAGAAATGCTCTTCTGATTCAAAAGAGCGTTAACATGATAGTCAACACACAAAAGCAAGTTGTGTGAACACCTCAACAGAAGAATGTTTAAAATCCTAACTAAATGCATTCATTTACCAAATACCGTGTTCCTATTAAATGCTAGAGACTGGGTCCCAAGGATCACCAAAATAAAAAGAAACATGGTTCCCCTGCCCTCAGTAAGCGTATAATTTAGCAGACAATCATATAAACCTGCTCCGGAAAGTTTTCCTTTGGCTTCAGCTAAATTAAAACAAGAACTAAGGGAGAACATACTCCGCAACCATAGAGACATTCTTTTAAAACACACTAGGATCCTCATAAAAATATGGGTAAAAGATACCTACAAACAACTCACAAATGGTCAAAACAGACACACACACAATATTCTCAGTAGTAAGTGGTAATTAAAAATATATAAACTTTTAAGAAATATAAATCAATGTAACCTTCTAGGTATCTCATACTTACTAAGATGCCAATTCTCTATATGCTGAAAACTTTTTTTGCTCTTAGAAAGAAAAACGCCACTAAAAATGCAAAAAGATTCATAGCTCAGGCTTAGAATCTCCAACTTACTGTTTCAAAGCTGCCTTTATGCATCAAATCAATGGGTGGCCGGAACAGATCTGCAAGGGTAGTTAGTTTCTTATCTATTGCTCCTCCATTTCTTAATTCCTGTTCTTGCCGAACTGCAACACAGGAGGATGAGAAAGTTTCAATTAGCCATAAAATAAAAGTCATGAATCTTGCAATTAAAAAAAAATGTATCAGTTGCAAGAACTAACGAACAATGTGCTTGACCTCAAATGCAAATGCAAAGATCTAAGGCTGACTCTGAAAAAAAATACAAAGTCAGGTGGGGAGGGAGTCTTAAGACTTGGTGCTCTCTATCCAAAGGTAAGGATAAAAGTGGAAATTATGTAAGAGTCACTTATTCAAAATATTTCCTTCACATACTCAAAACTAACTTTAGCACAGGAGAAAACTTTCATCTTCATTTATCTATTTCTGAAACTCATCCTAATTTATCTAGCTACATTCTAGTTGTTTCTAGCTACATTCCCAATCTTGAAAGACTATGGCAGTGAGAGAGAATGACTACTGCTGTCATCTTCTCCTGGAAGGGCACAGGATTCCCTGGATGATCTGAGTCAGTCTGGATTCCATGTCAACTCCCAAGTTACAAGACCTATCTGTGCTTCAATGAGCTCATTATAAATTATTACAAAATCAAATATGGTTCAAGAGTTTCTCATATATTCTCTAAACATAACTGTCTTTTCTCTAGGATCCCATTGCTAAATCAGTATTAAGTCCACTAAAAGGAGAAGGCCAAGACTCTCATTCTTATTCAACAGAAAGATATAAACCTATTCCAAACAACTGTTGCCAAAATGTTAATAGTGGCTGCTTTGGGTAGTATGGCCTTTCCTTCTTCTATTTTCCAATCCCTACAATAACCATTTTCATTGTGGTCATTCCTTTAATTGACATATATCAGGATCCTGAGGAAAATCAGTTTTTTATTTTATTATAGTCAGCATTTAAGTGCTCATTCAGAAACAGATTAAGTTTGTAAATTACCATATTTCTCACATTATATCCATCTCTCTTATTCTTCTATAACCAAGTAGGTTGGAATCTGGAACAATTCAGCTCAAGGGGGAGTTAATAACAATCACAGACTGAATTCATAATTTAGTTTTTAAATAAGATGAATCCTCAAAGTTATTAGGCCTAATATTAATCATCTTCTTAAGAAAAAAAATTATATGAAACAAACTAGGATCTTGACCTGAAGGGGAGTGTGTGGGTGCTTTTCCACCTTGTGGTTTTAATCTGTGGGAGAGGAGACAGGGGAGAAAGACAATGAGAGAGGGAGAGGGAGGGAAAAAGCGATGATAAACTGGTTCATAGATACTTACTAGTTTCAGTTTGGAAATCCCGGAAACCATCAAATATTGAACGTGCAGGCCGTCGTCTTTTAGGAGCTATAGGAGGAAAAAATAGAATTGATACAAAAAGTTAAACATTAATTTTGTAACAATTCTAAAAATGTCCTTATCTATAGCAATTTCTTATTTTAAGACATTCAGATTCATAATGGTGCCCTCCTTCAAAATATAAAATACTTCAAAAACCTTCAAGGCATTCATATATAATTAACCATCTTCAGCCCAATCATATTTTACAAAAAAGAAAATTAAGGCCCAGTTAAAAAACTTGGCCAAACTTGTGTAAAAAGATAGGAAGAAAGATTTTGAGGATGACTTCCCATGGCGATGAAGCTACATACATGCTGCAAATACATAATTCAGGTTAGCCTAAATGATCTGCCTACCCTTTAGTATAATACTTGAGTAAGTTCTAAACCATAATATCTAAGAACTACCTCTTAGTAAGTGGATATACATGCAGAATTATAAACACCAAAAAACTAATTTTGGAAGAAAAATTTTTCCTACAGTTACAGAAAAATGAACAGAACCAACGTCCTTTGATACCTTTGTATAGCGTCTATTACCCACTCCTTAAGTATTGTACAGATAAAGCTGAAAAAGCAATCATCAAAACGTTATCTTCCTGTATGTTCTTAAACATAAAAATTTTACCAGGTCTTAAATGGGAAAAGAATCTGAAAAAGAATAGATATATGTATATGTATAACTGAATTACTTTGCTGTACACCTGAAACTAACACAACATTGTAAACCAACTATACTCCAATTAAAAAAAAAAGTTATCAGGTCATTTATATACAGTAAATAAGGACATTTAATGATTCTTTCAATATGGGTAACAGTTTTTCAGTTGGTTTATGGCAAGCCCCAGGAGCACTGGTCAGCATGTAACCAGAACAATGCTACACATTAACAGATGATGATTACATAGTAAGATTAGACAGGAACTATAAAAGTCCCCCATCCCACGTCAAAGCATCTTTCCCAACAGCCTGTGTTTGCCATTACATAGGGTAATTCTTTTAATCTAAGAATTACTGAGTAAAAAACAAAACAAAAAAATAACAAAAGAATGCAGAACCATATGTTAAAAAAATCCCACATTTGCTTAAAGCATTATCAGGTCAGTATATCATTTGTGCACATATGTGTATCAGTATTTATATTAAAGAATCAATATTATCTCCAGGAAAAGGAAATTTGGTAAAAATCAGAGACTTCCATATTTTAGCTTTGTACTGAATTTCAAAATTTAAATTGAATTTTACATATAAATTGTTTTATTTAAATAAATTATATAAATTATTAATTTTAAATTTTATTATTTAAACTTATAAAATTTAAATACTGCATTATTTTTCCTCCCTCCCTTTATAAACAAGAAGCAAGAAATGTTATTCTTTTCAATCTTGGAACTATTTTTAATCAAGAGTCAAGAGTCATGTATCTTAAATGTACATGTTTCTAGCAGCAATAATATATTTTTTTAACATCTTTATTGGAGTATAATTGCTTTACAATGGTGTATTAGTTTCTGCTTTATAACAAAGTGAATCAGTTATACATATACATATGTTCCCATATCTCTTCCCTCTTGCATCTCCCTCCCTCCCACCCTCCCTATCCCACCCCTCTAGGTGGTCACAAAGCACCGAGCTGATCTCCCTGTGCTATGCGGTTGCTTCCCACTAGCTATCTATTTTACGTTTGGTAGTGTATATATGTCCATGCCACTCTCTCACTTTGTCCCAGCTTACCCTTCCCCCTCCCCATATCCTCAAGTCCATTCTCTAATAGGTCTGTGTCTTTATTCCCGTCTTACCACTAGGTTCTTCATGACCTTTTTTTTTTTTTCCTTAGATTCCATATATATGTGTTAGCATACTGTATTTGTTTTTCTCTTTCTGACTTATTTCACTCTGTATGACAGACTCTAACTCCATCCACCTCACTACAAATAACTCAATTTTGTTTCTTTTTATGGCTGAGTAATATTCCATTGTATATATGTAGCAGCAATAATATTAACTGCTCAAATAATGCTTTCTTAAAACTCATTATCGGGCTTCCCTGGTGGCGCAGTGGTTAAGAATCCGCCTGTCAATGCAGGGGACACGGGTTCGAGCCCTGGTCTGGGAAGATCCCACATGCCGCGGAGCAACTGGGCCTGTGAGCTACAATTACTGAGCCTGCGCGTCTGGAGCCTGTGCTCCGCAACAAGAGAGGCCACGATAGTGAGAGGCCCGCGCACCGCGATGAAGAGTGGCCCCCACTTGCCACAACTAGAGAAAGCCCTCGCATAGAAACGAAGACACAACACAGCCATTAAAAAAAAAAAAAAAAAAAAAAAAACTCATTATCAGATATTATTTAACCATAACAATTAAGAAAGTAAGGTTATCTTAGGATAAGACATAAAACAGCTGCCTAAGAAAGCATATTATTATTGGGGAGGTAGTACATAGTACATAAAAGGTACTTTTCTTCTACTTTTAAACTGCCAAAGGCAGGCCAGTCAATATCTACATTCTTCACACACACACACACACACACACTCTCTCTCTCTCTCACTCCCCGCCCCCACCCCCCCAATTTAGCCCTTCTCTATTATACACTTGATCTCCTGGAGATTCATACTAGCTCCTCTTATTGCTAGCTTTCCAACCACTCTCTTTTATTTCTTGGGCTCGTGACCTGTTCCCATTTGTTTCTGCCTTATATATCCTAAATCTAACCAAGAATCTCTCCTCAAGCCACAACACCTCTAGCTCTAGGATCATTATTACTCCTGCCTGCCTCTTCAATATGTGGTTTCCTCACTCTTCCAAACCATATGCTATAAGTAAACATCAGTCCTCTGTACTCTCACTCCACTGCCCACATAATAGGAGTGCTGGTCACTGAGGTCAAAGAGACTAAGCTACAAAGAGCTAAAAGAGATTCAAAAAGGAGCCTCATAGTCAGAATAGGGGAGGAACAGAGAACAAAAATTTAATGAGCAGAGCGGCACTGTTTCACATTTTCACAAATCTCTGTTAATAACTGGTATAAGAGAAGACACCTGAATTTTTAGATCTGCTTCTGCATTCAATCTGCTGCTATTCCTTTAGTTCATGTATATGAAGAAAATTAAAATTCAACTTCACACAGACATGTAGTTGTAAAAGGGAAGAGTATTTTAATAGTGTTTTAAGATAATTGTGAACATTCTCCCCTGCTACTACACCAAAGCTCAACCAGTGGTAATTTCTTAAAGGTTGGTTGCAACATGGAATCTGAAATCTTATCAATGAACTTTTCATACTCTGCTCCATTAAAATCCATTGGTCTTATATGGTAGGCAGGCTCTGTGATGGCTCCCGATTATCCCTATCTCCCGGGATTCATAACCTGTGTGTGAACATCTTGAGTATGGGCAGGATCAAACAGAATGTGGCAGAGGTGATGGGATGTCACTTCCAACAGTTAGGTTACAAAAAGATAGTGGCTGGAGCTCTAGTGGTGCAATCTGTTAGCGCACGGTACTTATACAAGAAGATGGTGGCTTCCATCCATCCTGGGCTGCCCTCTCTGGCTCTCTCATTTGCTCTGCAGTAAGGAACTGATGTCTCCAGCCAACCAGCAGCCACGTGAGTAAACTAAGATCTTCCTCTAGTCACGCTCTGAGATGATTGTAGCCCTGGCTGACACCTTGATTATACACTGTGAGAGACCCTAAACAGAGGCACCCAACTAAGCCACACCTGGATTCCTGACCCACAGAAATGGTGATATAACAAATGTTTGTTGCTTCAGGAAGCTAAATTTTGAAGCGATCTGTTAAACAGCAATAGATATATAATCTATATTGCATACATAGATACTTACATATAGATCCGAACAGATCTTTCACCCATGCACAATTTTGTAATATTGTGCTTTGGTCATTTGAAAATACTTGTTCACTGAGTTATGCAAATATTCCAAATACTGACCATTTCATCATACGATATTAAAAAAAAAAATCACCATCTGTTAATGTCACTGCTAACCTCATCAGAAAGCCTTTAAGTACTGGGAAGCTATCAAGCTCACAATCATGCACATAAACTTTCTAAAATTCTAAGTTCTGCCTGAAAGCCTTTTTTTCTTTTCTTAAATCACTGGCAACAAATAATGTCAGTTGTTTGCCTTGAAGCAGTTAACAGGCTTTGTTCACATTCAAGAAAATGTTTGCCAAATGCTTAAGTCTAAATAACTATAGTTTGTCAGTAATCTTTCAAGAAAAATAATGTTCCATAAAAAAAGCAGCTAGTTTTGCTTTCAACTCAAACTGTACAAGTGTTTCACCTTAAAGTAACCAGAGTACTTCAGTATGCAGAACTGCTTTATGCACACATCCTATTTCATCAAACAGAATAGTTTAAAAATGTGGATCTAGATCAAATGAAATTAATTTTTATTGCTTTGGCTTTTTTTTTTTTTTAAACCGCAAGTGTGTGTCAGTGAAGAATTCAACAAATAGTAGCAGTTTGGTGCCACTGTCCTGATTCAATTAAGATGCAGCAGTATGACCCATCACTGCTTCTGAATTATCAGCCCAAATGTCAACACAGTGAAAAAGGCAAATAACTTGTTAGTATTATTATGAAAACAGTTTTGATCTTACAGACCCACTGAAAGGGCATCAGGGACTCCCAGACCACACTTTGAGAATCACACTTTAAATCAATACTATCCCTGGGACTTCCCTGGTGGTCCAGTGGTTAAGACTCTGCTCTCCCAGTGCAGAGAACCTGGGTTCGATCCCTGGTCAGGGAACTAAGATCCCACATACCGCCACTAGAGAGCCCGCACGCCACAACTACTAAGCCCGCATGCTCTAGAGCCTGCACGCCACACAAAGACCCAGCGCAGCCAAAATTAATTAATTAATTAATTAATTATTTAAAAATCGATACTATCCCAAAGAAGAAAATAGTTCTCCAAAAACCTTTTCAAAGTTATAATAAGGTCTAATAATGAAAGTTAGGACTGACTCCCTAACTGTATAAAGTCATTCTCACCCCCCTCACCAAACCAGATGTAGAAGCAAGAAAGTGGAGTTTCAAATGGGAACTCTTTTGCCTCTGTTAAACAGTAAAATAGCACAGAACCCATTTGCTGTAGTCTTCCCCACTCAAAGATCTTGCCTTTATTCCTTGCAATAAAGGAAAGATAAAGCTTCCAAGGGCATTCCTCAGCTCCAAAATCTATAACATTTATATGAAAAAAAAAACATGAACAATGCTTTATTACCTCTGGTATATTAAAGGCACAATGACTAGCTAAATTGAACAGTTCAGAAAGCACACATTATATTTCAATATTCAGACCTTATCGTTTTCTTCCTCCCATCTTTATTTCTGAATCTGGAAAGTATATTCTTTATTCCTTTCTACAGTAAACTCCAAAGCTGCCAAGTTAAAAATCAATCTTAAAACTCTCAACTAAGTTGCTTTCTCAAATCAAAAGATACGGTTTATGTAATTTTCTTCATCCTTTTCTTACAATTTATTTCTTCTTTATTTTAGTTTACCTACGAAACTTTTTATAGGCCTATTTCTCTGCACTGCTGTTCTCAATATATACAATATACATTTCTATGTCTCTGTCTACCCAACCAAATCATAACTTTATCTGCTGGGTTCTTTTTTTTCTTTTGCCCATGCCGCATGACATGCGGGATCTTAGTTCCCCAGCCAGGGATTGAACCCGTGCCCACTGCACTGGAAACGCAGAGTCTTAACCACTGGACCGCCAGGGAAGTCCCCTATCTTCTGTTTTTTAATATACCTATTAATGCCTAAAATATCTGGCTCACAAAAGGTAAATAAGTGCTTATTAAAATAAAACTATAAATTTTCTTTAAATTTGATTAAATGTTCCATTTTCTACTATCTTCTCTATGCACCCCAGACTGATACAATTTTTTGCATGGATTAGGGATTACTTCCTCCTTTTTTCAATACAAGAACAGCACTTCTAGAAATTAAAAAAGTGAAGGTACAGCATATCAAGACAGTAAGGATATGGCAGTCAAGTGGGTACCCAAAAAACAAAAAATAATCATAGTCTTTTATCTAATGATAGATTTGTTTCCATTTTAAGGCAGCAGTCCTTTTTCCTTATTTTCCTCCTTTTGGCCTTCTGCAACAACTATCAACTTTTTAATCTGGCTCACTCCTCGGAAAGAGCCAACTGTGCAACTTTCCTGAGGGGAGTACAGAATTACAAGATAAGAATCAACTCTACTTGAAGTAACAATCTCTGAGCAAGCCTTCGTATCTTTTGATAGCTTCATTAAAATCCTGAAGACAACAGTGAAGTCAAATAAAGCTAAGGAAAAAAGGTAAACTTACCACCAAACAAAGGTTCTGGTTCCACCAATATTTCCTGCTTTTGAGGAATTGGGGCACGGACTTCCTCTCTATTAAAAAAAAAAAAAAAAGTGGGAAAATATCCAAATGAAAACTGTTTTCTGCTACCTATTCTTACTGCAACTATTGTGTACACATTCAAATTAACAAATAAAATGAACAACAGATTTAGTGACTTTTAGGAACCACACTAAATTACGATAAATGATTGTCACATGATTTCCATATAGAGATGAACTGGAATAAAGTACCTGGCATACATAGTGCAAATGGGTTTATAAAGAAAGAGAACAAACAGAAAAATAAAAAATATTTCTCCTTTCCTCTAAGTTCCCTGCCCTAAATTCTTTAAAAAAAAAAAAGAAGATAGGAAATTTACAAACACACACACACACACACAATTCAGGCAAAAAATTAATGGAAAATATGAGCTTAATAAAAGCAATATTACATCAACACTACATCAAATAATAGATAATTAAATCACAGATGTATTAAAATAAGCTTAAACAGGCAGTTAATTTTATGCTAGTTATGAAGTTGGCTAACAAAGGTAGTACCCTTGGATTATTTATTAAATAGACACTAACATATATAAAACAGAAAAAATACTCTTTTAAAAGCCTAAAAACTCTTCAAAGTTTACCTCCAGAGGGTTTACTAATAATCCATCTCTTCCAGTGAACAATACTCATTTAAAATATGCTGTAAAAATGGTGTATATCCCCTTATATATCAGTTTAATTATTTTAGTTTTAACTCAAATACGAAAGTCTGCTGATTAATGCTCATAGCAAGTAAGAGTAAGTTTCAAATTTAATATGCTCCCCTTATAATAAATATTAATTTACGTTAGGCCTAATGTTTTTCATTCAGGTGTTTCTAATAGTAATAACTGAGCTTAAGGCCCCGTTTTTGACACCTAAAAGTTGAAACTTCAAAATATACTTTATTTAATACAGTATCAATACTCATTTGTCAACAAAAACTAACATCCTGTAATCAAAGAACAACTAGTTAGACAAAGAAATCTACAATAAGCCAAATGAGTGAAGGATAAAGGATAATTCAAAATTATGTTAAGCACTCTTTCCTACTGGATTTCAGTCACTGCTCACACACACAACTGCAATACTCTAAAGAAACAGACAATGCGTCTCTAAGAGGAAGCTCTATTAAATCTCTTTCACCAGAGAGAAATAGGCCATTATCTTAGCAAAACTAAAAACTTCTAACACATCTCTTACCTGAATAGATCTTTCCATTATTGGTATAATTCACTTTACAGTGTGTGTGTGGGCGTGTGTGTGTGTGTGTGTGTGTGTGTGTGTACAAAGTTATCTCAATCTAAGGCAATTTAATTACTCAAGAAACAAGCCTTAATCTGATGAAATACATCAATTAGGGTGATGGCTTAATTAGTAGTCCCTATACAGAAAGACTTGATTACTACATATTTGAGGTCATCTATTCCAAGATTGCTAGCTACCCAACAAAATGGAAGAATGGAACAGAAGGTGAACTGTAAAGAAAGAAAATTATAGTTTAGGAAGTAGGTGACACTATCAAATGTTAATCAATTAGTAATACAAATAATCTAAGTCAAATTATAATGTAACTAACTAGGAAAAGACATTCATTAATCAAAACTATTTTTAAGTACAATTAAGAAAACATGTTTTAAACAGTGAGGACTGATATGTCCCCCCAAATCAGCTATGAATACCTGTTATTCAAGTGAATGTAAACTAAATGATGTTTTCATATTGATTTCCATTAAAGATTTGAGTTATGTTGGTGGAGAATGGGCTATCAAACTTGAAATACACAGCCAACATCGATAGGAAAAAACTTATATAAAATATAAATAATAACCTCTAGAGTTCACACTTTGTGAGGAAACAATATTACTCTAGAATCTGGAACTAGATAAAAAAAAAAGAGGCAATCATGTCCTGAATGTTTATTTGGCTTTTTAAATCTAATTTAGTAAAAATAAAATCCATGTTTTTGCCTATTCCTATTTAAGGGGATTCTTCTTATTTAGTATCTCATGTTGTAAACGCTGAAGAGCTATAAATGGCTATGAGTATTAAAGTCTTATTTAAGGATCTTTGAAATTTTGACTCAAAAATCAATGTTTTTCATTTGAGTAGCATTCATCTCTAATATTTTCCAAAGACTACTGGAATTTTGCCTAACAGATATTCATTTCAAACTCTCATTGGTATCAAATGTAAAGGGCAGAAAACACCAAATGTATTTATCATCTGTTACTATCCTCTATATATTACAATTCTATATGCTGAAGGTGCCTCTAAAGATTAGCGACATGTAGTTATTTAAGGCATAAATTTTCTTCAAAAATTTTTCATGACAACTCAAAACTTTCCTGGGACAATGTAGGAAAATCCAGAATTGGGAAATCTGAGCTTTATTGGGCTTTCCTTCCATATCTGCTACTTAATTGCTGTATAGCTTGGGGAAATGGCTATCCTTCTGCTTCCTCTGTAAAATGTGGATAATAATGCCAGCCTATAGGGTTCTTCTGAGGATTAAATAATGGACTTGACAGTGCTGTAGAGAACTTAAAACATATAAGTATAAAAATTTTCACCTGACACTTTCAGATGCTTTCAACTTTTAATTTGTTCAAAACAGAGAATTAACCTAACATGTAAAAATGTAACTGCTCGGGCTTCCCTGGTGGCGCAGTGGTTGAGAATCTGCCTGCCAATGCAGGGGACACGGGTTCGAGCCCTGGTCTGGGAGGATCCCACATGCCGCGGAGCAACTAGGCCCGTCAGCCACAATTACTGAGCCTGCGCGTCTGGAGCCTGTGCTCCGCAACAAGAGAGGCCGCGATAGTGAGAGGCCCGCGCACCACGATGAAGAGTGGTCCCCACTTGCCGCAACTACAGAAAACCCTCGCACAGAAACGAAGACCCAGCACAGCCATAAATAAATAAATAAAATAAAAAATTAAAAAAAAAAATGTAACTGCTCAATTTTGGCAGGGGGTAGCTCCCAATAATAAAAAATAAATTCATACTCTGTGTGTGGTCTGACAGTGGAGACACTTGCTGAACTGGTACTTGGCTCTTCAGCGATTCCTCCACCATCCAAAAACATAGTGACTGCCATCTCCAGATTATTGTTGCAGGCTTCAAGCATATGTTTCCCTACACTTTCACTTGCACCTGAAATAGTATAAAAACAAGAAGAAAGTTAAAAAAAAGACACCTTTTTACATTCAGTTCACATTAGACTACAGAATTCCCAAGCAAATAGTACTTTTCCCTCTTTAGAATGAATGATTTTTAAAACAAAAACTGTTTACTTCTATGCTTGTTAGCTGATTACTGTGAAATATACAGAGCTAGAAAAGAAAGCAGCAGCATTAAAAATAGTAGTCTTCCTTCATAATAAAACAAAAACTAAATAAAGCATTTATTTGCCATTTCTTTATATGGGCCGACTATATATTTGTTAATAATCTGAAAAAGAAAATGAAAGACTACACTCTAGAAAGTTAGAAATACTTTGTTAGAAAGAATGCATTCAGTTACCAATTTCTACTTCTATAAGAAAGGAAACACTTTAATAACAATGGGAGAGAAGGGAGATGGGACTTTTTGCCAAAGATATAACTAAGTCAAAATTTGGTAAGAAATATCAATCTTCATCATTTAAAAGTGGCCCTATCACACACTCACTTGTACAGTAAAGCAAGCATAATCTGTTTGATGCAATGTAAACTGGTGAAACCCTTTAACAAATCAATTTTATAACATGTATCAAGAAACATAATGCTTGTTACTTTTTTGACCCAGTAATTTGGGCATGTGGTCTAAATAAATCGACATAAATCTATATAAAGTCTAAATAAATCTACGTAAATCTAGTCTAAATAAACCTATATAAAACACATACATAAACATGTCTATACACGTGTCCAGTATAGCTTTAGTTAAAATTGAAAAATTATAGATAACATAAATGTCTAACAGTAGTAGAGTCTAAATTGTAAATCTATTTGGTGGGACATTTTGTGGGCATTAAAAAGCATCTCAGGTCAGAAGAAACTATATTCAATATCCTGTAATAAACCACAATGAAAAAGAAAAAAAAATAAAAAGGGGAAAAAAAAAACCATCTTAGGCTTTCCACTTGGGATGACCTTCCTTCTACCTGAACTGTGTCCCTTAAGAGTCTCCTGCAGTGAAGGCTGTGGGTGTGTGTGTGGTTTTTTGTTTGTTTTTTGTGTTTTTTTGGTCTGAGAACACCTTTATTTTGCTATTGTTCCTGAAAGACAGTTTCATCACTGGATATTCTTTTTTAAGGCTGACAGCTATTTTCTCTCAGTACACTGAAGATAGCATTCCAGTGTCTTCTGTTGTTGCTTCTGAGAAGTAAGTTGCCAGACTAAAGAAAAACATTTTTAGAGCAATCTGTTGTTTCTCTCTAGTTGCTTTTAAGACCTTCTCTGTCTTTGGTCTTCTGCAGTTTCACTCTATTTCCTGGGGCTGATTTTATTTATCCTCCTTGGGATTCACTGGACTTCCACCATAAGGACTGTTTTCTTTTATCAGTTCTGAAAAATTCTCAGACATTTCTATTTAAAAATTACCACACAAGCTTTAAATGATACATTAAACAAGATGGACTTAATTGATATTTATAGGACATTCCATCCAAAAACAACAGCATACACTGTCTTCTCAAGTGCTCATGGAACATTCTCCAGGATAGATCTTATCCTGGGTCACAATTCAAGCCTTGGTAAATTTAAGAAAATTGAAATCGTATCAAGTATCTTTTCCGACCACAACGCTATGAGACTAGACATCAATTACAGGAAAAAAACCTGTGAAAAATACAAACACATGGAGGCTAAACAGTACACTACTAAATAACCAAGAGATCACTGAGGAAATCAAAAAATACCTAGAAACAAATGACAATGAAAACACAACGACCCACAACCTATGGGATGCAGCAAAAGCAGTTCTAAGAGGGAAGTTTATAGCAATACAATCTTACCTCAAGAAACAAGAAACATCTCAAATAAACAACCTAACCTTACACCTAAAGCAATTAGAGAAAAGAAGAACAAAAAACCCCCAAAGGTAGCAGAAGGAAAGAAATCATAAAGATCAGATCAGAAATAAATGAAAAAGAAATGAAGGAAACAACAGCTAAGATCAATAAAACTAAAAGCTGGTTCTTTGAGAAGATAAACAAAATTGATAAACCACTAGCCAGACTCATCAAGAAAAAAAGGGAGAAGACTCAAATCAATAGAATTAGAAATGAAAAAGGAGAAGTAACAACTGACACGGCAGAAATACAAAAGATCATGAGAGATTACTACAAGCAACTATATACCAATAAAATGGCCAACCTGGAAGAAAAGGACAAATTCTTAGAAATGCACAACCTTCCGAGACTGGACCAGGAACAAATAGAAAATATAAACAGACCAATCACAAGGACTGAAATTGAAACTGTGATTACAAATCTTCCAACAAACAAAAGTTCAGGACCAGATGGATTCACAGGCGAATTCTATCAAACATTTAGAGAAGAGCTAACACCTGTCCTTCTCAAACTCTTCCAAAATATAGCACAGGGAGGAACACTCCCAAACTCATTCTACGAGGCCACCATCACCCTGATACCAAAACCAGACGAAGAGGTCACAAAAAAAGAAAACTACAGGCCAATATCACTGATGAACATGGATGCAAAAATCCTCAACAAAATACTAGCAAACAGAATCTAACAGCACATTAAAAGGATCACCTCACACGGGTCAGAATGGCCATCATCAAGAAATCTACACCATGATCAAGTGGGGTTCATCCCAGGAATGCAAGGATTCTTCAATATATGCAAATCAATCAATGTGATAAACCACATTAACAAATTGAAGGAGAAAAACCATATGATCATCTCAACATATGCAGAAAAAGCTTTCAACAAAATTCAACACCTATTTATGAAAAAACCCTCCAGAAAGTAGGCATAGAGGGAACTTACCTCAACATAATAAAGGCCATATATGACAAACCCACAGCTAACATCGTTCTCAATGGTGAAAAACTGAAACCATAAGATCAGGAACAAGACAAGGCTGCCCACTCTCACCACTATTATTCAATATAGTTTTGGAAGTTTTAGCCATAGCAATCAGAGAAGAAAAAGAAATAAAAGGAATCCAAATCGGAAAAGAAGAAGTAAAACTGTCACTGTTTGCAGATGACATGATACTACACAGAGAATCCCAAAGATGCTACCAGAAAACTACTAGAGCTAATCAATGAATTTGGTAAAGTAGCAGGATATAAAATTAATGCACAGAAATCTCTAGCATTCCTATATACTAATGATGAAAAATCTGAAAGAGAAATTAAGGAAACACTCCCATTTACCACTGGAACAAAAAGAATAAAATACCTAAGAATAAACCTAACTAAGGAGACAAAACACCTGTATGCAGAAAACTATAAGACACTGAGGAAAGAAATTAAAGATGATACAAACAGATGGAGAGATATACCATGTACTTAGATTGGAAGAATCAACACTGTGAAAATGACTATACTACCCAAAGCAATCTACAGATTCAATGCAATCCCTATCAAACTACCAATGGCATTTTTCAAAGAACTAGAACAAAGAAATTTCACAGTTTGTATGGAAACACAAAAGACTCCGAATAGCCAAAGCAATCTTGAGAAAGAAAAACGGAGCTAGAAGAATCAGGCTCCCTGCCTTCAAACTATACTACAAGGCTACCATAATCAAGAAAGTATGGTACTGGCACAAAAACAGAAGTATAGATCAATGGAACAGGATAGAAAGCCCAGAGATAAACCCACACGCATATGGTCACCTTATCTTTGATAAAGGAGGCAAGAATATACAGTGGAGAAAAGACAGCCTCTTCAATAAGTGGCGCTGGGAAAACTGGACACCTACATGTAAAAGAATGAAATTAGAACACTCCCTAAAACCACACACAAAAATAAACTCAAAATGGATTAAAGACCTAATGTAAGGCCAGACACTATAAAACTCTTAGAGGAAATCACAGGCAGAACACTCTATGACATACATCACATCAAGATCCTTTCTGACCCACCTCCTAGAAAAATGGAAATAAAAATAAAAATAAACAAATGGAACCTAATGAAACTTAAAAGCTTTTGCACAGGAAAGGAAACCATAAACAAGATGAAAAGCCAACTCTCAGAATGGGAGAAAATATTTGCAAACGAAGCAACTGACAAAGGATTAATCTCCAAAATATACAGGCAGCTCATGCAGCTCAGTACCAAAAAAAACCGAACAACCCAATCCAAAAATGGGCAGAAGACCTAAATAGACATTTCTCCAAAGAAGATATACAGATTGCCAACAAACACATGAAAAGATGCTCAACATCACTAATCATTAGAGAGATGCAAATCAAAACTACAATAAGGTATCACCTCACACCGGTCAGAATGGCCATCATCAAAAAATCTACAAACGATAAATGCTGGAGAGGGTGCGGAGAAAAGGGAACCCTCTTGCACTGCTTGTGGGAATGTAAACTGACACAACCACTCTGGAGAACAGTATGGAGGTTCCTTAAAAAACTAAAAATAGAACTACCATATGACCCAGCAATCCCACTACTGGGCATATACCCTGAAAAAAACCATAATTCAAAAAGAGTCATGTACCACAATGTTCACTGCAGCTCTATTTACAATAGCCAGGACATGGAACCAACCTAAGTGTGCATCGACAGATGAATGGATAAAGAAGATGTGGCACATATATACAATGGAATATTACTCAGCCATAAAAAGAAACGAAATTGAGTTATTTGTAGTGAGGTGGATGGACCTAGAGACTGTCATACAGAGTGAAGTCAGTCAGAAAGAGAAAAACAAATACCATATGCTAACACATATATACGGAATCTAAAAAAAAAAAACTGTTCTGAAGAACCTAGGGGCAGGACAGGAATAAAGATGCAGACGTAGAGAATGGACTTGAGCACACGGGGAAGGCGAAGGTTAAGCTGGGACGAAGTGAGAGAGTGGCATGGACATATATACACTACCAAATGTAAAACAGATAGCTAGTGGGAAGCAGCCGCATAGCACAGGGAAATCAGCTCAGTGCTTTGTGACCACCTAGAGGGGTGGGATGGGGGGGTGGGATAGGGAGGGTGGGAGGGAGACGCAAGAAGGAGGAGATATGTGGATATATGTATACGTATAGCTGATTCACTTTGTTATACAACAGAAACTAACACACCACTGTAAAGCAACTATACACCAATAAAAATGTTAAAAATAAATAAATAAATAAATAAAAATTACCTTACTCCTCCATTCACACTTATGTCCTTCTGGAACTCCAATTAGATGTATGTTAGAACTCTTCATTCTATGCTGTGCCAATTTGTTTTTTACCTGTTCATGAGCTTTTAATTTTAGTTAATTTTTTATAACTAGAAGTTCTGGGGTTTTTGTTTCCTAATCTGCCTGGTCATGTTTCAGAGACCCTTACTTCATACTCCTATTTCTTTTCATTTCATCTAATATATTAATCAAACTTACTGGAATTACTAAGACAAAATGTAAACTTTCTGCAGTCTCTAGAGGTCACTGTCTCATTTCTGCTGGCTCTTGCACACTATGCAATGTTTTTTTGTGCACTTTGTGATTTTTTTTTTGACTATGATCTCAAGTGGCTTGGAATTTTACTCTGTAGATTTTTGAAGGCTGGGTTGAAGGTACATCCCTCCTAAGAGAAGATAACTTGATAGATTTTGTAAGGTACCTGAAGGCACCACCAAACAGAGACTATTTAAAATACATTCTTGGGGCTTCCCTGGTGGCGCAGTGGTTAAGAATCCGCCTGCCAATGCAGGGGACACGGGTTCGAGCCCTGGTCCGGGAAGATCCCACATGCTGCGGAGCAACTAAGCCCGTGAGCCACAACTACTGAGCCTGCACTCTAGAACTTGCTCGCCACAACTACTGAGCCCATGTGCCACAACTACTGAAGCCCTCACACCTAGAGCCCGTGCTCCACAAGAGAAGCCACCGCAATGAGAAGCCTGTGCACCGCAACGAAGAGTAGCTCCCACTTGCCGCAACTAGAGAAAGCCTGTGAGCAGCAACGAAGACCCAACGCAGCCAAAAATAATAAACAAAGTAAATACTAAATGTTAGTTCTTAAAAAAATTTTTTTTAAATAAAATAAAATACATTCTTGACTTGAAGTTTTATGAAACCACATGGGAAATGTGACCCTGGAAGGACCCTTGTTATAAATTCTCAGTGAAGATTTCTCCTGCCACTCCCCAAATGCCAAGGTCCCAGCTTCATGTATGGGAGGGTTCTCCTTTCAGATTCCTCTCCTTAGGAAGGCTGCAAGCTTGTTTCCTGTGCCCTCTGACGCCATCAAAAGAGAAGTTCAAAGCCATCCAGTTAGGGCAGGCTCAACCAGAATGAAAGCTTACTTTAAACCTCGCTAACATCTCATTTCCAATTTCATTTCATTTTTAGCTTCTGAATATTCTTTACTTTCTCACCAGCCCAATGATACATTTTGAAAGATTTTTAAAAATATTTTGTTCAGGATTTTCCTTCTCACTTGGGAGGGTTACTCATGTTATCTCTCTAGTTTAGTCCTACTGCCAGAAATGAACTGCTGACTCTACTCTTAATATCTTTCATTTGTTTTCTCTTCTCTACTATTACCTCTAAGGCTTTAAATCAAGTCCTTAATTCTTCTTACCTGGATTACTACAATAGGCTCCTAACTGATCATCATTCTATCTTCCACCTTGCTGCTGAAGTTATGTTCCAAAATACAAGTGTGATTATCACACACAAATACAAACACACACACACAGTTTAAATTCTTTAATGGCTCTCTGACACCCACAGTATAAATTCCAAAGTTCTTATGATCTGGCAAGTCCTCTGCGATCAGACCTCAGCTTATCTCTCTGGCTTTTCCTCTTCTCTTCTCCGTCCTATGCAATTCAGTACAGTCACACCAAATTACACGCTTGGAAAGTCCTTATTCTCCTTATCTCCCCCTTCGCCTAGTTCATGCATGCTCAAAAATCACCATAAGTGTTACTTCTTTCAATTCCTGTGCTAAGCATTCTCTATGCTACCTCCTCCCCACTCCCACCACTGTGATACTCTTCTATTACATACATGGACATACTACTAAGCAGTAAATACTTGTTTACTTTCTAGCTCCTCCAAAAGAGCAGGAGCTTCTTGAACACAGGGGTTGATTTTTTTCTTGGTATCCTAGCATCTAACGTCACGTTCGCTTGCATGTGATCAATATCTAATAAACTGACTTAAAACTATCTCATAGTACTTCAGCTAACCAGTTAGTACACTGGGGAAAGAAAGGCCAGACTTCAGCCAAAACAACCCTTCTATATCCTTTGAATTTTTTTCCTCTTGGCTGCGCCACACATTTGTGGGATCATAATTCCCCGACCTGGGATTGAATACGGGCCCTGGCAGTGAAAGCGCCGAGTCCTAACCACTGGACCACCAGGGAGTTCCCCTATCCTTTGAATTTTAAACCGCATATACTTATATTTTAAATTTCATTTACAAAGCAATATGGTTACACTGTGGAAATCACAAATAGCAAATGGGTATTTAGGATAAATGAACTTAAGATAAAATGTCCAGTGAAAGCATCACATACAAATTTTAAATGTGCTATATCTCAAACAACATAAAGTGAAAATCACATGCTCCAAAAAACTGTCAGATGATACTGAGCAGCTACAGCTTTGTCAGAAAGCTGACAAAGAGATATCTAAATGCTAGTAAAAAACAAAAAAAGAACAAAATTATTTCATGGAACATGACTGGAAAAAAGCATTAATATACAATACTGTGATTTAATGTTAAATCAATAAATAACATTATAAAAAAGCATCAATCATTTCACTTAAATCTCTAGAAATTTACATATTTATGTCAGTCAAATCTTTTTTGGGAACTAACAAATACAGAATTGCCTTTTATTTGGGGTGTGCCTTATATCTGGGTATATATGGTAATTTAAGTTACATAGGGCCAGGGATGTTTTTTCTTTAAAAGGGCTTCATATATTACTCAAAATTGAGAAACTTTCCTCTACTATTCTCTCTTCAACTGCAAACAGCCCATCAGTCAACCAACAAATCCTACAGCTTCCATCTAATTAACAACACCCCTATCCATACTGTTCTATGTTCACTGCTATACTCTTTGTTCAGGCCTTCAACATCTCTTACACGAACTATCACATTTCTTTGCTCTTGGTCGTGCTCCTTTTGATATACCTTTGATATACCTTCTATATTGCAAAAGAATGTAAATTTGATTATCTCCCCTGTTTCAACAGTTCTGCACTGCTGACTGGAAAACTTTTCATCTCTCTTGAGCTGCACACAAGATTTGGCCCTTATAAACCGCTCCTATTTTATACCCTTCTGCTTTCATCTCACCTCTGTACCATTCCCTCCAGATGCAGATGCAGATGTTTTTGTAACCTAGGCAGATCACTTGGTGGTACTTTACAATGCCATGCCTCTGTATGATATGGAGAGTGATAGCAGTAAAATCAGTCCCCTCATTCTTCTCGTTTTTTTAAAATTTTATTTATTTATTTATTTTTTTTGGCTGCGTTGGGGTTGGGTCCTCGTTGCTGCATGCGGGCTTTCTCTAGTTGCTGTGCATGGGCTTCTCATTGCGGTGGCTTCTCTTTCCAGAGCACGGGCTCTAGGTGTGTGGGCTTCAGCAGTTGTGGCGCACGGGCTCAGCTGCTCTGCGGCATGTGGGATCTTCCCGGACCAGGGCTTGAACCCATGTCCCCTGCATTGGCAGGTGGATTCTTAACCACTGCACCACCAGGGAAGTCCCAGTCCCCTCATTTTTCTTGACAACACACCAAATACCCACCTGTTAAGTTGTGGACCTTCCCCCTCTCTCTTCACCCTAAGTATATACAGGAATAGATACTACTTTTCCACAGGGCCTTATCTCTATCCTTGTCTCTGCTAGCTCTTCTACCTTACAGACTTTAAAAACTCACTGAACTGGCCAGTTCTCACTTTTCTCAAACCAGTTCTCTCTCCATAAGTCCTCAGTCAAGCTGAACCAAAAGTTCTCAAATTCTATACTATATATAAAATAAGCAACAAGGTCCTACTGTATAGCGTAAGGAACTATATTCAATATCTTGTAATAAACTATAATGGAAAAGAATAAGAAAAAGAATATATATATATGTATGTATAACTGAATCACTTTGCTGTACACCAGAAACTAACACAACATTGTAAAAACTAACTATACTTCAATAAAAATAAAATAATTAAAAAAATAAAATGTTCTCAAGTTCTAATATATACAGACTTATATTCTCACCATTAGGAAACACTTTAAAAAAGTGAAGTCTCGGACTTCCCTGGTGGTACAGTGGTTAAGGGTCCGCCTGCCAATGCTGGGGACACGGGTCCGAGCCCTGGTCCGGGAAGATCCCACATGCCACGGAGCAACTAAGCCCAGGCGCCACAACCACTGAGCCTGCACTCTAGAGCCCACAAGCCACAACTACTGAGCCCGCGTGCCACAACTACTAAGTCCATGCGCCTAGAGCCTGTGCTCCGCAACAAGAGAAGCCACCACAATGAGGAGCCCGTGCACAGCAACGAAGAGTAGCTCCTGCTTGCCGCAACTAGAGGAGGCCCGCACGCAGCAACAAAGACCCAACACAGCCAAAAAAAAAAAAAAAAGTGAAATCTCAAAATAAAAACAAATTCAACTTTTTGAGGGAAAGGAGGAGTTCAAATATCCCAGTAGCCAACTGTATGTTAGGTAATTAAATACAAATTCTTGGGGCAAAAACAGTACAAATTTGATGAAAATTTTCTATATCATTACTCATAAAACCTGAGGCTTTGTTTCAGTGCTTTTCTAATATTTTTACACTGTGTCCAGTTATACTGGTTACATTACTATATCTCTTAAATGCTAGTCTAAAAGCTCAGTGTCTATTGTACTCCACCATTTTAATTTATCTACACAGCAGCTTCTGAAAATTAAAAGGTTCCTGTATGTAAACTACTCTGGCTGCTTATTCCAGCAAGAGATGCATGAACTATTATCTTTGCCACATAATAAACCCTAAAACTAGCTTCTGAATGACATCTACTGATCTTTTTCTTTTCAGAGAATTAAATGGCTGAGTTTATACCATTTTGGCTCTTGTCTCTCTAGGTGCTCACCACACTGCACTAAAGCACCACAAAAGGCACAAAGAACATGCTGGGACTTCCCTGGTGGCGTAGTGGTTAAGACTCCGCACACTCCCAATGCAGGGGGCCCAGGTTCGATCCCTGGCCGGGGAACTAGATCCCACATGCATGCCACAACTAAGAGTTCACATGCCACAACTAAGGAGCCAGCGAGCTGCAACAAAGGAGCCAGCGAGCCACAACTAAGGAGCCCATGTGCTGCAACTGAGGAGCTCACCTGCTGCAACTAAGACCTAGTACAACCAAATAAATAAATAAATATTTAAAAAAAAAAAAAAAGAACATGCTGATGGGGGATCGAAACTCCCTTCTGCTATAATAGCAACCAATCCCGGCTGCTTCACTCCTTTTGAAATTTGTTCATAAGGAAATTCAACTTAAAAATGACCACTGCTGGGAATTCCCTGGCAGTACAGTGGTTAGGACTTGGCCCTTTCACTGCAAGGGCCCGGGTTCAATCCCTGGTGGGGGAACTAAGATCCTGCAAGTGGCCCCCGAAAAAAAGAGCTGATGTAGAAACACAGGAAAATGTAATAAAAGTATAGGTGAGTATTCCAGAGATCTACTGAGCTATAGATTAAAATAGAATTTAGTAAAAGGGATTATACCAAGAATGACTTTAAGACAAAAATAAAGCTATAATAAAGGAAATGATAACTGTGATATTTTGGGGGGCAGAAGGTGTCAACACTCGAGGCTCAGAATTGCTTTTTTTAACATCTTTATTGGCGTATAATTGCTTTACAATGGTGTGTTAGTTTCTGCTGTATAACAAAGTGAGAACTGCCATTCTTTTCTATAATCCTCACTTAACCATTTAGTGCTAGAATCTAAACTATAGACAGCATACCATATATCTTTTGACAATCTGACAGGATAACTTCCATCACTGGAGCTTGTCAGTATAGTGACCTAAGAGCTTTCCATAAAAGGGGTCTCTACTTCTGAGATTTTTTTAAAAAGCACATGCTAAATTCTGGCAAGACTGAAGAAGGCAGTATCAGAGAGGGCCCCAAGAAGCAAAGTACACCATTCACTTTCTTAAATAAAGCCAAATTATCTGAGCCATCTGTGCTTGTATAATCAGGCATTCTTAGTTTATCACTTAGTGTATCTTTTTTTTTTTTTTTTAAATGTAGAACCTGCCCCCACTTCAATTGGAAGGGTCTGGGTAGGGCCCAGGAATATGCCATTTTTAAAAACATTTATTTATTTATTTGGTTGTGCTGGGTCTTAGTTGCAGCAGGAGGGCTCCTTAGCTGTGGTTCGCGGGCTCCTTTGTTATGGCTCACCGGCTCCTGAGTTGCGGCACACGGGCTCCTTAGTTGTGGCATGTGAACTCTTAGTTGCAGCATGCATGTGGGATCTAGTTCCCTGACGAGGGATCGAACCCGGACCCCTTGCATTGGGAGCACGGAGTCTTAACCACTGCGCCACCAGGGAGGTCCCAAGTGTATCGTTTTAGAAATAGAAAATAACTGAAGGATAATTAAAGGTTCCAGTGGTTCTTAATGTCAGGAAGTAGTAGAGGCATCTAGAAATGTGAGACAGCATTTTTGGTGTTTCATGATTAGGGGATGGGAGCACTCCTGGCATTTAGTGGAGAGAAGCCAGGGGTGCCTTAGTAGGTTGGAAAACGTCTCCCCTCCCCTAAAGACTTCTCACACCTTCATTTCAGACTTCTGGCCTCCAGAACTGAGAGAATAACTGTGTTAAGCACTGCAGTTTGTGGTAATTTGTTACAGCAGCCACAGGAAACTCATACAAGTGCTAAATCTTCTGCAATGAACGGAACAGTCCTACAGAACAAGAAACTGTCCTAGCCAAAATGCCAACAACACTTCCACTTAGCTAAACAGAGGAATAGAAGGTTAACTGAGAGGGCAAAGGAAAAGTAAGGAGGGCTAAATGATATAGAGGACAGGAACAGTGATAAACAAATTTAAACAAGTTACAAGTTTTACCTATATACTTAGAGGTAATAACAATTTTTGATGAGTCAGCCGTAAAAAATTTGAACTTCTCTCTTATTATATTCAGAATGAAGAACAAATCTTTTTTAAAAGGGGGAGGGGGGCCTTTAAAAGAAACTTGCAGATTTAAACTACCTGTAAACCTGTTCATGGGCTTATTTTGAGGTCTCAGTATTATAAGTAGCAGCAGGACAGCTTAATCTAACCCAGTGTCTTAGTTTGTTCAGGCTGCTGTAACAAAAATACCATAGACTGGGTGGCTTAAACAACGAACATTTATCTCTCACAGTTCTGGAGGTTGGGAAGTCAAAGATCAGGCTCCAGCAGATTTGGTGTGTGGTGCAGGCCCACTTCCTGGTTGATAAGACAGTTGTCTTCTCCGTGTGTACTCACATGGTGGAAGGGGCCAGATAGCTCTCTGGGGTCTCCTTTTTAAGTACGCTAATCCCATTCATAAGGACTCCACCCTCATGACCTAACCACCTCCCAAAGGCCCCACCTCCTAATACCATCACACTGGGGGCTCAGGATTTCAAAATACGAATTTTGGGAAGGACACAAAAATTCAGTCCATAACACCCCATAATCCATATCTATGGCAGAAGTCCCACTTTACTGTTTCTCACCACATGCACTTTTTATTTATCCATTACCTTTTCTTCCATCTGCTTTAGCTTGCTAATGGCACCAAAGGCATTAACCCAGCTTGTGGCACCCAATTTATCAGTGGCCATCTCCTTGCTGCTGCCTCTTAGTTCACACTCTTTCTCCTTTAATAACTTCATATAGAAAATAGCCCCAAACCTGTAATGCAGTCTATGTTTCCACCACAGCTGGAAAGAAGAATCAAGAGACATTTCAAACTTTAGTAGTCCTTTATACCTATTCTCTACACTATTTTCAATGCCGAAAGAACAGTCTCTTCACTATTATCAAGGAACCTAAGTATGGTAGTCACAGAGATTTTTTTTAAAAAGAAAAAAAAATCCCTCTACAGACCCTTTCTTGCCCCACAGGGATAGAGCACAGAAATGACACGTACACAAAGTGGTTACTTTTTGGTTCTACACTTCCCCTAGAAATGATAATAAAGCTAGCCAGACTATCTACCAAGGAAATGAGAGTCGGTGACAGTTGCAAGAAGTAAGATGAAAGTTCAACCTCCTCACTGGTCTCCCATCCTGGAGTTTTTAAGTATTGAGGAATAGAAAATATTTTTCAAAATATTTATATACAAGCACTATGGAGAACACTATGGAAGTTCCTTAAAAAACTAAAAATAGAACTACCATATGATCCAGCAATCCCACTCCTGGGCATATATCCGGATCAAACCATAATTTGAAAGGATACATGCACCCCACTGTTCATTGCAGCACTATTGACAATAGCCAAGACAGGGAAGCAACCTAAATGTCCATAAACAGAGGAACGGATAAAGAAAATGTGGTATATATACACAATGGAATATTACTCAGCCATAAAAAAGGATGAAATAATGCCATTTGCAGCAACATGGATGGACCTAGAGATTATCATACCAAGTGAAGTAAGTCAGACAGAAAAAGACAAAATGCAAAATGGTGTATGTATCAATAGTAACTTAGGAAAATAGTATGACAATTTCTTTAAGTTACACACTTATCATATGATCCCACTCCTAACTATTTATCCAAAGGAAATGAAAACGTATATTCACACACTTGTACACTAATGTTTTTGGCAGCTTTATTTATAATCTCCCAAACAAGAAACAACAAAATTATCCATTCATTTAATGAATGGATAAACAAATTGTAGTATATCCATACAATGGTATATTATTCACCAATAAAAAGGAACTACCCATACCACAACATCATGAATGAATCTCAAACACAGTATGCTAAGTAAAAGAAGCCAGACTCAAAAGAAGCCCGACTACATACTGTGATTCCATTTATATGACATTCTGGAAAAGAAAAACAATACACAAAAAGACTAGGCTACAGGTGAGAGGAGGGACTGACTACAAAGGGGCAGGGGGAAATTCTGAGGATAGAACTGTCCTGCATCTTGGGGACTTCCCCGGTGGTGCAGTGGTTAAGAATCTGCCTGCCAATACAGGGGATACGTGTTCGATCCCTGGTCCAGGAAGATCCCACATGCCGCGGAGCAACTAAGCCCGTGCGCCCTAACTACTGAGCCTGAGCTCTAGAGCCTGCGAGCCACAACTGCTGAGCCCACGTGCCGCAACTACTGAAGCCTGCGCGCCTAGAGCCCAAGCTCCGCAACAAGAGAAGCCACCGCAATGAGAAGCCCGCGCACTGCAACGAAGAGTAGCCACCGCTCGCCGCAACAAGAGAAAGCCCGCACACAGCAAGACCCAACGCAGCCAAAAATAAATAAATAAATAAATAAATAAATTTATTAAAAAAAAAAAAACGGTTTTGCATCTTTATTGTGGTTTTACGACTGCATGCACTTATGAAAACTTTAACTCTACACTAAAAAGGTTACATTTTACTGTATGCAAATTATACCCTTTATTTTAACAGAATTTGGGCTTATATTTTGTATGTGTTCTTTTTATTTCATTTTTTTAAACAATTAATTTTTATTGCATTTTTACTAAAGCACTGGTCTATGGGGAATTCCCTCCTTTCACTGCTGAGGGCCCGGGTTCGATCCCTGGTCGGGGAACTAAGATCCCACAAGCCACGTGTGGCGTAGCCAAAAAAAAAAAAAAGAAAAATTAAAGTATTGGTCTATGAAGATTTTTTTTTAAAAGGGGGGGGGCGGTCCTTTCCTACAAATAAATTTGAGAAGCACTGACCTAAGACATATAACCCTAAATCACTTTACTTCTCTGGGCCTTCAATTTCTCATTTTAACTCAGAAATGGGTCAATATGGTTTCTAAGATGTCTTCTAACCCTAACCAAGAAAAATCTGTGAATATTCAATGATTTCTGGTTTCCTAAAGTGCCTACATAATATCTGACATATTACCCTACTCCTAATGTTTGAAGTACCATCACATTCTCCTGGTTTTCCTCCTACATCTTTGGTTTCTTCCGATCCTTCTCTGTACTTTCTTCTTTACCGTCTGTTAGATGTTAGTGTTCCTTCAGCTTTGTGTCCTGGAACAAAGGACACATCCACTTTTATAGCTTCAATTGCCATCAATATGACTCATCAGATGTCACTCTTCTTTCTAGACCCAAATATTCATTTCCCTACTGAACAGCTCCATTTGGAAGTCCCACAGGCAGCAACTTACCTAAGCTGAACTAATCATCTCCCCAAACCTCTGCTACTATTCTATACCTTCACAAATTGTACTATTATAAACTTAGACGTCCAAAATAGAATCCTAAGATTCATTCTGACTCCTCTGAATTCTTCCCTTACCTTTCAGAGTCCACTTCTCTGCCACTAACTTATTTCAGGACACCAGCATCTTCAATTATTGCAACAGTCTTCTATTGATGTCTATGCCTACCTCGTCTCCCCTATGGCCAAGCAGCTCTTTCTGAAAAAACCAAATATGATCGTGTCACTCCCCTAATTAAAACTTTTCACTGACTTCCCATTACATTCAGAATAAAGCCAAGATTTCTTAACATGAGTTACAAGGCCCTTCCTAATCTGGTACCCTCTTATCTCTTCAGCCCCATTTATTGCATCTCACACAAGCTATGCTCTCTTCATTTGGAATTATCATCAATTCCCTCAACCTACTGTCTCTCCTTTCTTGTCTCCACATGTATGCCTGTCCCTCTTTCCTCCAGGTCTCTGCACATGTTTCTCCTGCCAGAAACAGCTCTCCTCCAGGTTTTAGCTAAGAAATTATTTCTTCTGGGAAGCTTTTCTTGACCTCCCTCATTTGTGCTACCGTAACAGCTCCTTACCATTATCCCAATGTATTACAATATCCATTTATGTGTCTGTATTCCCATTAACCTTTAAGCTTTTTGAGGACAGACACCATGTCTTGCTCATGGTAGTATCCCCAAGATCTGAATCATGCCTGGCACATAGTAGTCTATTAATAAATACTGAGTTTACTAGTAAGAGTCTGCTCGTAACTCAAAAAAATTTATTCCCTCCCTAAATTTCTGCTCAAACTTCATTAACACTCTTTGAAATAGTTCTTAAAATTCCAGAAGAGTTTTCTTTTAATATCTAGAACACTTGCAACTACCTTTCTTGACACAGAGAACTTAAATACACTTTAATACTAACCCAAGAAAAATGTATTGTAGAAAGAATATGAATGGAAGTTGACCACAAATCCAAATACTACCAACACCAAGAGTTTCTAATTTAACAAATATGCATTCATTCAACAATTAAAAAAAAAATTAAACTAAAGGGGTTCTATAATTTCATTAAGTTCATGAATGACTACTATATACAAAGCTTTATGGAATGCTACACTAGCAACCACTTGTACTCTTCTCAGCCTCACTTTCTATTCCCTCACTTTTTGGCCTTACCTTCTGATTGTGTATTTATTTCTACCTATTCTATAGCATCTATATATCCCTCATCTCATGAATTATTCTGATTACGTCTATGCATTTTGTATATGTGTGGCTGGATGTCAGTCCAAGTTGGTGTTAATGGGATACTGCTGTGGTTCAACACATTTTTAAAAACTGCTCTTTTGGAATTACCTTCAGATCCAGTGGCACATTCTTTCCTCAGGTTTTGAGAACTGATATAACTTCTGAAAGTAGTCAGCAGTCTAAGCCATGTATGAGAGTATCAAGGGAGATCAAACGGAGTAATACTGTAAAATGTGGTAGACTATAAAATAACAGGACTGGTTTTCTATGTAGCTTGAAATAATGCTAATGGCATCAATGGTAAAGGTACATAGCTTCTCAGTGTGACCACTTCAAAAACCATCACTTCCCTTGGCTATCTGCTTATCAAACGGTTTAATCATAGGAAAAATGTTTATGATGTAATGTTAATTGAAAATTTCAGAATTCTAAATTATGTACATTATGATCCACAATGTAAAATAATTTTAAAGTAATTTAAAAAATAAAAATAAGTATGTAAACAAGAACTGGAAGATAATATGTGAAATAAATAATATTGCTATTGTGAGAATGAATTAGTGTTTCTTTTTTCAAAATTATTTCATGTTGTGATATCTTCTTAATGTTTTTTAAAAGTCAGAGTCATTACTTCATACTCACATATCCTAGAGAGAGAGTGTGAGAGAGATCTGTTCTATTTAGTGAGAAACAAAAGTTAAAATTCTTTCAATTTTCTCTACTTCTAAATGCCACAGAAAAGGTAAGACTCACATTTTTGAAAATGCATTGCTTTTACCACAATGTTGGGCTTCCAAGTAAGTAAAATCTTTTTGAAATGAGAGCATAAACTCTTAAGGTCAGTTTCATTCATCTAGCAATAAGTAAATTTCAAATACCTTTTTGTCATAAATACTACAATTTAAAATATTAGTGGGGACTTCCCTGGTGGTCCAGTGGTTAAGACTCTGTGCTTCCATTGCAGGGGGCACAGGTTCCATCCCTGGTCGGGGAATTAAGATCCCATATGCCGTGCGGCCAAAAAAAAAAAAAATATATATATATATATATACACACACACATACACACAAATTTTTTTAGGATATATTAAAGGGAGTAAAGAGGTCAATCATGTGTTTCTAATATTTAATTACTATCTTGTAAAAAAATTATTATTATAAATCCATAATACATTAAGAACAATCTAAGGTATTTTCGCTTTTACAGACCTCCAGATACCACTGTCTACTGAGGGTCTCCAACTTGATTCAGGAATAGAAGGGCCTGTGACCAGGAAACAAGCCATGAAGACTAGCAGACAGAAACAGAATTAAAGCAATTAAGTGAGTCACTTCATCTCACCACATTTTGGGTTTTGTCTACACATACCAAAAATGTTGCATTAGAAGAAATAATGTGAGACTAAAACAATCTGAGTTCCTAAAGTGGTAGTTAGCATAAAAAACTGGAATGAAATAGGTGGCATCTTAAACCACCTCTAGAAAATCTAAAGAAAAGATAATGATAATCACTTCTATATGTAATTCACTAAAAAGATTTTTCTATATAAACATAATACAGCAGTATTAGCTTATATACACAATAATTTTCTGATCTTCCCAATAATGATCTGCTTAGACACTGGGAAATGCATTACATCTCTAATATAATAGTTCAATCACAATTTTTAAATATTAAGAAAAGTTATCATTCCATTTCTCATCCCAATTTTGTTACAAATTTTACTTTATCAACTTTGACTTGATGTTTCATGCCCACAAGCTAGACAATGCATCAAAAATACAGTTATCGCTGCAAAGTAAAAAATAAAACTAGCTTTAACTATAAAACGACAACTCGCAAACAACCGGTAGTGGTTAAAATATAAAATTTCACTTAACCAGATCTTGCACGTCAAACTCCGGATACATTGAAAATGGAAATGTTCTCTGCATCTAACAAACTACCAAATAAAGTACAGATCTGCTAACATTCTGACCTCCTTACAAAACGACAAACTAGAACGGCAAAATTACACTCAGGCACATGTAGTACTCTTCTCTCAAATCACTCCACAGAGAACTTCATCATTTGCTCCGCCCTCTAATAACTCATGCAAAAAAAGTTCAGCACCATCACAGAGAACAAGACAGAGAGAATTCATAGAATGGCTTAGGGCCTTTCCTCTAGGCAGTAAGAGGATCTGCGTGTGCCCTTCGCAGGGGTCCAAAGGAAAAGAAAAACCGAGGGTTTGGGGGATACTGACATCCAGAAACTGATTTTGTCTCAAAGAAGTTTCTGCCGTCATTCCTATTTTATCAGCAGGAGGCCCTGGCGCCATCGTCTCAGTCTTTATTATTTTTTAATGGGGAGGTGGGAAACGCCACCGAGGATTCCTCCAGGCCTTTCCTGTTAAGGTCGGGGGGGGGGGGTTCCCCCTCATTCTTCTCTTAAAACCTCAGTCTGGAGAGTACTCCTCAGCACCCCCCCCCTTTCTGGCGGCCTATCCCCCGAGATCGGTAAAGGCGCTGCCGAACCCACCAGCCTCGCCGTTAAGGCGGGAGGGCCCGAACACGCCAGGGCCACAGCGATGGCTCCGAGGGGCCCAGAAAGGGGAAGGGCAGGCCAGGCACGGGGGGGAGAATGACCTGGCCAAGGAAAAAAGGAATAAGGAGGTGAGGGGATGCGCTGCACCCCAAGGCTGCACAGAGAAGAGGCGATGATGATGAAGAAGGAGGGCGGTGGCCCGGGTGCGGCCCCCCACCTCTCCCGCCCCCAGGTCCCCGGGCCGGCGGGGGAGGATGAGCTCGGCCCATTCCCCGGGTCTGGGCTGAAAGGGGGTGGGGAGGTTTCCCTCCACACTGCGAGAAGACCAAGAACGAGGGTATGGGGTGCGCGGGGGTGAGGGGGTGTCTCCCGCCTGAACCCGGAGACCCGACGCCGTCGTCGCCTCTTCCTCAGGAGGGAAGACGAGAGCTGTGGGTAAAGCCCGAGGGAGGAATGCATGAAGGTAAAGGGAAGCCCAGGGCAGACCGGCCGCCCGCTCCAGACCCCACTCTCCACCTTCCGGTAACCGCGTCTCTTACCGGTGATGGCGGTGAACTGCTGAATTAACCCCTTCAGCGCCGACGACGCCGCGGAGCCCCCGTGGGCAGCCATCTTACCGCCGCCGCCGCTGCCGCCGAACAACAACACAGACACACACGGAACGCCCTCCCCCACCTCGCCGCACGGTTTGCGCAGGCTCATTGACCGCCCCCAAGCTCCGCCCCGCCCGCCCCGGCCCCCCGCGGCGGCCTGCGCAGGCGCACTTCCAGACCGGTCCGGGAGAGCTTTCTGCTCCCCGGGTTGGCTGCTCGGTTGCTGTCCGCCACCGCATCCTTCATTGCAACCTCTGGTGCCTTCCTCTCCAAGCTCCAAGGCCAGTCTCAGAGACGCGATATTGCTTCCTAAGTTTCCGAAGGGCTTGGTAGGTAGTAGGCTCTTTGCGTTTCAGCTTCACAAGCTTTATTAACAGACCCAACTGCCGATGACAGTATATTTTTTGTTTTTGCAACTCCAGAGCCCTCTGCTAGGTTTCCTGCAACTCCTATCAAAATACAAATCCTACATCGTTGCACTAAAGCGACTTTCGCACCTGCTCCCCAGCCTCTAAACTGATTGATTAGTGCGGCAGCCCATGCAACAGAAGTAAAATACCAGAACCCGTGGTCCAGTCCACTTTCCTTCAATAAATTTGCAACACATCTCCCCTCAAGGTCTCAGTTTCCTCACCTATAAAATGAGAAGGTGTCATTTACGTAAGGAAAAAAAATGTGTATATGTATATACAGTATAGGAAAGAAATGTATAGAAAGGTCACTGGAAAGGTGTCCTCAAAACGATAATGGTTACCTCTAAGAGAGGGGAGCAATGGGGGCATGGTGAAAGCGGACTTTGAGGGGTTTTTTATCCTTTATTTTTAAACAGAGGTAATATTAGTATGTTAACTATATGATTTAAAGTACTTTAAAAAACAATTACAGGAGTATACCCAAATCTGGTGATCCCCCCACCTTGAACATAAAGAGACTCAGTTTAGGTTCTAGCCTCCCACCTCCCACCCACATATTTTGCATCTACACGGAAAAATGGCCCAATAAAAGATGAGATGAGTCATCTGGAGAATTGACCCATCCTAAGAGTCTGTAAATGTGCTATTGGGATGAATTAAAACATAACCAAGTTAAATCAAAGTAACCATAGGGTTATATGATTGGTGTATAAGAAAGCAGACTCCTAACAAAGAGTATTGTCAGTTAAATGACAACCTCCTAGGTTGCTGCAGTTTTCTAGGTGGGTTGAGGAAGCCCAGGAACCAGTTGTAGATTTGGGAAGCTGTTTGGTTCACATTGACACAAAGGTGCAAAAATGGAGGTGAAAACCAGAGCAAGAAACAGTGTGACCTCTTCCTTCCTGAAGGCCTTAATCCTAAAGTCTGTGTCACTATAGCCAACCATGCAAAATGGGGTTCCAAATAAAATAGTCTCTCTACAAAAACTAGATGCAGTTATTTCTGTACCTCCATTAAATGGAGAGACTAACAATAAGATCTGTAGGTTTATTTCCAACGTCTTAGGGTTCAGTTATAGTGATGTCATTTTTAGATTAATCTTCTGAAAAACTGGTAAAGATCGTGGTATCCACAACTCTAGAAAAGATTTTGTAGAAATTAAAATGTAAGCTAAAAGAAAAGGAGGCAGGAAACTAATAACAAAACCTTGAAAATAAGTTTTGGATTGTTAAAGAATATGAAAGAGGGACTTCCTTGGTGGTGCAGTGGTTAAGAATACACCTGCCAGTGCAGGGGACATGGGTTCGAGCCCTGGTCCAGGAGGATCCCACGTGCTGCAGAGCAACTGGGCCCATGAGCCACAACTACTGAGCCTGCGCTCTAGAGCCCCCGAGCCACAACTACTGAGCCTGCATGCCACAGCTGCTGAAGCCTGCGCGCGTAGAGCCTGTGCTCTGCAACAAAAGAAGCCACTGCAATGAGAAGCCCGTGCACCACAACAAAGAGTAGCCCCCGCTCTCCACAACTAGAGAAAGCCCGTGGGCAGCAACGAAGACCCAACACAGCCAAAAATAAATAAATAAATTTATTAAAGAAGAAAAGAATATGAAAGACCTTTAGAATCACAAGAAAATATATTTATATATATCCCCCAAATCATGGAAAATATGTTCTTTAAAAAACATGGATTATCCTCAGAAAATTGAACTGCAAAAGTATTATACATTGAATGACGGAAAATTAAAGTTTTAGATGACAAAGAGCAAATACCCAAAGCTAAACATCAGTTACTATTTGAATTCTTTCACCAAATTACACTAGGATTTTGTTTTTATTTTTAGGTCTGGTTTTAAGAGTCCCTGTCACAAATCAATTTGTAACATGTTACTGTAATTGAAGGGAATGACAGTAAATGAGCTAGAGGGGATATTCAAGATAATTTGATTCAACACTTCTATTTTATCACTACTCTCCTGAGAGAGAGTTTGAAAGAGTTGCTCAAGGTCACACAATGGTGGGGTAGAGACTGGAATCCAAATCCCTTGAATCCTAAATGTACTATACTTTGATTGTAAACTAAAATGACAATATTTCTTTTATTTAAAAACCAGATAATTAGATTATGTAGCTTAAAAAAATCCAACTATATGCTGTTGATACAAGATATACCTAAAACATAAGGATAAAGAAAAATTAAGGGAAAAGTAAAAAAGACATCAGAAGTACTATTAAGGAAATGAAAGGTGGAGTAGCTATATTCATTTCAGACAAAATAGGCTTTAAAGCAAAATGTATCATTAGAGATAAAGGGGCGTCACTATATAATGACAAAAAGAACAAATCACCAGGAAGATAAAACAATTCTAAATCTGTATGCATCTAGTAACATGATCTCAAGTGTGTATAAAGAAAAATTAATTTTTAAAGAAGAAATGACAAACATACAATTATACAACCCCCATCTCTCCGGCAAAAGTAGGAAAGATACAGAAAATACTTATTCTATTCAAGCACCTGTGGAACAAAATAAAAATTGACCACAAAGCAATTCTCAACAAATGCCAAAGAATCATGATGATATAGAACAGGTTCTCTAAATATTGATCAGTTAAAAATTAGAAGTTAGTTTTAAAAGAATAACTTTTAAGAAACTCACATACTCGGAAATTAAAAACAAACTTCTAAATAAGTCATGGACCAAAGACAAAATAAAAGTGGTGTATCATTCAGGGTTCCAACAGATAACAGATGGTCATTCAATTTTTAAACAAATTTTAAAGATGTGGGCAGGATATATGGGAATCAAGGGACAATGGAGGATCTGGGACTAGCAACAGTGGAACAGTCACAACCTCTAGGTCCAAAGGGACAGGAGATAGAGGAGTTACTGGAATACCAAAAGAGAATCTTATTTGCAGAACAGGCCATCTTTTAAGAAGCAGTGACCTTCTGTCAAGGGATGTAACCAGCAATCTCACAGAGAAGAAACCAGGAAAATAAATAACCCTGACTTCGTTTTCCTTCTCCTCTACCATCTCTTGCCAGGAATTCCCACTAGCAGAACCCAGCTGGAAGACAGAGGACACAGCAGCCTGTGGGGCAGAGAGCAGGGTGGAGAGGGGAGGAAGTGAGTGGGTCTGGAGGGGCAAAGGGAAATTGATAGAAACAAATGGAAAGTGAGGAATATTTAAAACTGAATTGTCATGGAAATACATATCAGAATTTGTGGAATGCAGTTTTAACAGTACCTAAAGGAAAAGTTTATAACCTTAACTGGTTATATTAGAGAAGGCTAGAAAATGAACAGCTCAATAACTAATCAAGAAGTTAATAAAGAAACAGCAGAGTTAACCTAGGGAAATTTGAAGGGGAAAATGCAGAAATCAATATAATAGAAAACAAAATACAAAAGCTGGTTCTCTGAAATAACAAGTAAAATTTAAATCCTTTTACAAATTAGATTAACAAAAAAAGGAACATAGCAGATACAGCAGTGATTTTTAAACTAAGAGAATATTATGAACATTGTGCCAATAAATTAGGAAACAGATAAATGGCAGTTTCCTGGAAAAATAAAATTTACCAAAATTGACTCAACTATGAGTAGACTTATGACAATTAACAAAATTGACTTCACCACACAAATAAACAACCAGGCCCAGATGACTTTACAGGTGACTTCTACCAAGAAAAAAGAAAAAAGAAGAAGAAGAAGAAGAAAAGAAACAGATGATCCCAAACTTATGCAAATTATTCCAGAAAAAGAAACAAAAGGGACAAATAGCTCTTTCTGAAAACAAAGCAGTAAATGAAAGCTCAGCCTCACTTATGGTTAACTGAGATAAAAATGTTATACTGAACCAAAATTTAGAAATCCAATAACACACACACATATGTACGTACATGTACACATTTATTTTTTAATCGGATTTATTCAGGAATGCAGGTATAATTTTACAGTAAAAAGATCTTTCAGTGCAATCATGATAGTAGAATAAATTAAATATGAGAAACCATTTGATCCATGTGATCAGATACAGAAAAACATTGATATAAATCAATATCCTTTCACAAAACAAAACTAAAAAAAAATCCTTAATGCTCTAGGTAGAGAAAAAAAACTTGCTTAACCTAATAAAGTATATTTACTAAAAACACAGAGTAAACAGCTTTATAGTTAATAATAAAACATTTAAAGTCAAAAACAAGGTAAGTATGCACTCTATCACTATTTCTATTCAGTGATATACTAGAAGTCCTAGCCTTAGCAGTAAGACAAGAAAGAATATATTAAAATTTTTTAAAGATGAAAAAAATTGTTATTATATACTCTATGACTATTTACATAGACAATCTAAGCAAACTGACAGACAAATTTTTGAACCAATAAAAGAGTTCAGGGACATTTCTGGATAGAAAACTAAAATGCATATTTTAAAACTGTATTCCTAAAGATGAGCAGCAAATAGTTTGGAACTGTAATTTTTAAAATATCCCACTCACAGAACTTCCCTGGTGGCGCAGTGGTTAAGAATCCACCTGCCAATGCAAGGGACACGGCTTCGAACCCTGGTCCGGGAAGATCCCACACGCCGCGGAGCAACTAAGACCGTGCGCCACAACTACTGAGCCTGCTCTCTAGAGCCCGCGTGCCACAACTACTGAGGCTGCGTGCCACAACTACTGGAGCCCGCAAGCCTAGCGCCCGTGCTCCCCAATGAGAGAAGCCACCGCAATGAGAAGCATGTGCACCACAACGAAGAGTAGCCCCTGCTCACCGCAACTAGAGAAAGCCTGCACACAGCAACAAAGACCCAACGCAGCAAAAAGCAAATTAAAAAAAAAAAAATCCCATTCACAATAGCAACTAAAAATATAAAATACGTTAAGTATAGATCAAGAAAAATTCACCGGGGCTTCCCTGGTGGCGCAGTGGTTGAGAATCCGCCTGCCAATGCAGGGGACACGGGTTCGAGCCCTGGTCTGGGAAGATCCCACATGCCGCGGAGCAACTGGGCCCGTGAGCCACAACTGCTGAGCCTGCGCGTCTGGAGCCTGTGCTCTGCAACAAGAGAGGCCGCGACAGTGAGAGGCCCGCGCACCGCGATGAAGAGTGGCCCCCGCTTGCCGCAACTAGAGGAAGCCCTTGCACAGAAACGAAGACCCAAACACAGCCAAAAATAAATTAATTAATTAATTAATTTAAAAAAAAAAAAAAAGAAAAATTCACAAGGTCTTATAAAGAAAATAATAAACTTTATTGATAGGCATTAAATGAAGAAGTCTACTATATTCATGTATAGGAAGACCCAATGTTATAAAGATGCCAATTTTCTATACGTTAATCAATAAATTCAATGTAATTCCAGTCAAAATCCCACAGGATTTCTCCAGTATTTTAATAAGGTGATTTTAAAATTCAAAAACAAAGGATCAACGATAGTCAAGACACTTTTAAAGTAGAAGAACAAGGTGGAAGTTTTGCCTATGAGGTATCAAGAATTATTATAAAAGTACAGTAACTAAGACTGTGTGGTATTGGTAGGGAATAGACAAATAGAGTACAGAATAGAGAGTCCAGACACAGACACAAACGTATATGGACACTGTGACAGAAGCAACATTACAGATCAGTGAGGGAAAGATGGACTAAACAGTCAATGACCCTGGGACCAAATAAAATTAGATCCTAACCCTATATCAGATACAAAAATAAATTATAGATTTATTCAAGATCTAAGTAAGAAGAGCAAAACTTTGCAATTTTCATAATAGCATATGTATAGGGGCTTCTCTTAATGACTTTAAGTCAAACTGCTTTGCACAACTCAAGGAGGGGATGCCATGCACTTAGTGCTCCAGGGGGTGCCATTCACATAGGCCAGAAGGTGATTGGAAAGCCCTGAAGTTGTGGATCAGGAGGTTCTGATCAAGGAAGGGAAAAAATTTCTTAAAGAAAACATAAAATCACAAACCATAAAGGCAAAAAAGTGATGAATTTGACTACATTAAAACTAGAAATGTCTGTAATGTAAGGGATGAGATTTGAACCCAAACAAAAGGAGCTGACAAGAAGGTTGAGGAGTGGTGTATACTGTAACTATAAAAAGAAAATCCAAAGAATAAAAATATCTAGTTATTTTTTTCATCTTTCAGGTGGGCTGAGTGTTACTGCCACCGAAAAAGGTATATTACGTTGTGGGACAGGCATTAAGTATTATGTATTCTATCAGGAAATCCCTACTCAGCTGGCTTAAATAATAAAAGTTAGGGCAGTGTCTATGCCCAGTACCACAGGGCTCCAGGTCTGCTTCTCTCTTGACTTTCCCTCATCTGTCTGAGCTTTGTCTTAAGCTGTTAGCAGGAAAGCTGCAGCAGTTCCAAGCATCACATCCAGATACAATAACATCCAGAGGAAGAAGAGCCAACTTATCTCTTCTGCCTTTTTTTTTCGTTTTTAATTGAGAAAGGAAACATTTCCTAGAAGTCCCTTGAGAGACTTTCCTTCAAAATTCATCGGTCTGAATTGAGTCACAATTCTGTTCCTGAAGCTGTCCCTGCCAAGGGATATGAGATAAACATAACTGGTTTAGTAAAGCATATGGCTTTGTGGAGGAAGGTGGACACCTCCCTAAAGTCTGGTGCTTTTAGGAAGAAGGAGGGGAACGGGTGTTAATTAGGCAATTGTCAGAATCTGCTCCATTCACAAAGCTTCACTCTGAGCATGATGAAATATTCCTCTACTTCCTTTGTTCTGATTTTACCTTTTACCTAGAATCCTTCTGAGTGATACTTAAACTTTACAGGTTCCTTCATACCAGGAGAGTGGTGTAGGAATATGTTGGTCATTGGGAACTTCCGTCTCTCAATATGAGATTTTAAAACTGGTATTTTGGTTTAGGGTTAGAGTTTTCTGTTCCTATGTTTTTTGCTATTTCCAGAATGTTATGTAAATAGAATATACAGGGTGGAGCCTTTTGAGTCTGGCTTCTTGCACTTAGCATAATGCATTTAAAATTCATGTTGTTGCCTGTATCAGTATTTCATTCCTTTTTATTGCTGAATAGAATTCAATTGTAAGCATGTACCACAATCATTTTTGCACTCATCAGTTGAAGGGCATTTGGGTTGTTTCCAGCTAGGGACCATTATGAATAAAACTACTATCAACTCATGTACAAGTTTTTGTGTGAACTTAAGTTTTCACTTCTCTTGGGAAAATACCTGGGTGTAGAATTGCTGGATTGTATAGTGAATGTTTGACTTTATAAGAAGCTGATAAACTGTCCAGGGATTTTTAAATTTCATTTTGGGGAAGATGTCTGGCAATCATCACCTCAACCGAGACATCAAAGTTAATTAATATTACTAAGAATGGGGCAGCCTGATATTTTATATTCCTAATGTGATATGTAGGAAATACACAGCATCACCTATGACACGTTCTTGGCAAAATTGTTAATCAAACTTCCAGGCCTAATTTCCAGACTACAAGAAAGATCAAGAAATAAGTTAAAGGACTGTATAAGGAAGCACTTAGGCAAATCCGGAATATGGGCATTCACAAGACAACCATACTGGTCTCTTCAAAATGTCGATGTCATGGGCGGGGGCAGGCAGGTAGTGGAAGAGGGAGAAGGCAAGGGGATTGTTCTAGATGAAAAGGGAGTGAAAGGAAACCACCAAAATCAATGCCTTCATTGGATCCTAGTTATAAAAAAACAAAAAACAAAAAGAAAACAGCTATAAAAACCTTTTTTTTGGACTTCCCTGATGGTCCAGTGGTTAAAACTCTGTACTTCCACTGCAGGGAGCTTGGGTTCCATCCCTGGTCGGGGAAGATCCCGCATGCCACACAGCTCAGCCAAAAAGTAAAATAAAATAAAATAAAATAAGTTTAAGGCATCTTTGGGAAATAAAGGTAGAGATATTTTTTAAAAAGAAAACTTTTTTTTTGCAAACTGAAAATTTTAATATGGACTCAATATGAGATGACATTAGGCAATTATTAATTTTCTTAGATGAGATAACATTGTAGTTATGAAAAAGTGTTTTTATTTCTCAGAGATGCATTCTAACATATTTAGGGGTAAAATATTATGATGTCTGCAATTTACTTTTAAAAGGTTCAGCAAATTTAAAAACTATAACAGAGCTATGATAAAATGTTAACAATTGTTGAATCTAGGTAGTAGTATACAGGTGTTCTTTCAAATTTTCTGTATGTTTAAAACATATGAAATACCTGAAAAAATCTAATTATTATATTTTTTATTTCTATAAGCTCTATTTATATTTCAAATCTGGTTAGGTTTTGTTTTTTTTTTCTTGGCCACGCCGTGCAGCTTGTGGGATTCCCAGCTCCCCGACCAGGGATGGAACTCAGGGCCCTGGTAATGAAAGTGCCGAGTTCCAACCAGTGGACCGCCAGGGAATTCCCAGTTAGGTATTTTTTTAAAAAAGCATTTCTTGTTCCTTGCAGGTGCTTTCAAGCTAGTATTTTATTTCTCTAAACGTGATAATCATAGTTATTTTTTAATCCTTGTCTGGTAATTCCAATATCTGAAGATTTTGCACGTCTGTTCATTCTGTCTGTTATTTATCCTGCTTCTCATCCACCGTGACTGGATTTCTCTGTGTATGCTTAGATTTTTTTTTTTTTTAAACTGTGAGGTGCTTATTTTTTGCAAAATGACTTACAGGAATTCTTTGAAGTTTAAGATGAAATCATATTTCTCTAAAGAAAATTTACCTTTGTTCCTGCCAACCATTTAGAGGCACTACTGTAAAAAATTAATAGAAACCTCAATTAAATAAGAATCTGGAGACCAGAAGGGGGAGCTCTCATTCACTGTGTCCATAGCAGAGCCCAACAGGAAGAGGAAAGATTTCTTTCCTAGCAATGACTCAGCCAATGAAAAGCCATGGACTCCTTGTTTACTCTAGCCCTCCCAACTTCCTTTTCCTCTCTGTAAAAGCTTTTCCTTCCCTTGCTGTGTGGGAACTTACACATGGCTCACCATGGTCGTAGGCCCCCAATTGCAGTTCTCTGGTGATCCTGAATAAACCCATCTTTGCTGGAGAAATATCTGGCAGTCTATTTGCTTTATGTCAACACTACCATGCCAGGAACAATTTGTAACTCTTTTTTTTTTTTTAATAAATTTATTTATTTTATTTATTTATTTTTGGCTGCATTGGGTCTTCGTTGCTGCGTGTGGGCTTTCTCTAGTTGTGGCGAACGGGGGCTACTCTTCGTTGCAGTGCATGGGCTTCTCACTGCAGTGGCTTCTCTTGTTGCGGAGCATGGGCTCTAGGCGCACGGGCTTCAGTAGTTGTGGCTTGCAGGCTCTAGAGCACAGGTTCAGTAGTTGTGGCGCACGGGCTTAGTTGCTCCATGGCATGTGGGATCTTCCTGGACCAGGGCTCGAACCCGTGTTCCCTGCATTGGCAGGTGGATTCTCAACCACTGCTCCACCAGGGAAGCCCCAGGAACAATTTAAACTAAGCTCATGAGGCTTTCTGAACCATGCAGATGATATGAATTGGGGCTGCTAATCAACATGTGAGAGCAGGCCTGGGGCTATGGCTTCTCAGACGCAGCTCCCACCCCCCATCACCCATCATTGAGGCAAACTTCCACGCAGCCCCATGGTGACAGGGGGTGGAAGGGTTATTTACTTCTGGTTCTCCCTCATCAGAGGGGTCCTAGTGTTATGGGAGTGTTTTATATCGTACTCCTGGGCTAAATTGGGTCACCTTCAGATTTGCGTGTTGGAAGTCTAACACCAAGCACCTTAGAATGTGACTGCATTTGGAGATAGGGACTTTAAAGAGACGTTTAGTTAAAACTAAGTCCTTAGGGTGGCTGTAATACAATCTGCCTGGTGTCTTTTTTTTTTTTTTTTTTAATTTATTTATTTATTTATTTATTTATGGCTGCGCTGGGTCTTCGTTTCTGTGCGAGGGCTCTCTCCAGTTGCGGCAAGCGGGGGCCACTCTCCATCGCGGTGCCCGGGCCTCTCATCATCGCGGCCTCTCCTGCTGCGGAGCACAGGCTCCAGACACGCAGGCTCAGCAGTTGTGGCTCACGGGCCCAGTTGCTCCGCGGCATGCGGGATCCTCCCAGACCAGGGCCCGAACCCGCGTCCCCCGCATTGGCAGGCAGACTCCCAACCACTGCGCCACCAGGGAAGCCCTGCCTGGTGTCTTTATTAAGAGGAAATGTGGACACAAAAGAAGACACCAGGGATGCATGTGCACAGAGGAAAGACCATGTGAAGACACAGAGAAAAGGTGGCCAACTATAAGCCAAGGAGAGAGGCCTCAGAATTAAACCAAACCTATGGGCACCTTGATCTTAGACTTCTAGCCTCCAGAACTGCGGGGAAAATAAATTTCTGTTGTTTAAGCCACCCAGTCTGTGGCATTTTGTTATGGAAGGCTGAGCAAACTAATACCACTTCCCACGTTGCATGACCCTGACCTTTGACTTCTTTACTCTAGACCCCAAGCGGCTGTGAAAATTGCAGCTCATGTTTGCCAGATCTGGCATATGCCCTCAAAGAGAGGAGACTTCAGTGCTCCCTTTTCCTTTCTGAGATTCCACATTCTCTTTGGCTTTGGCCCAGTAATTCCTTACTATCTTGTCATCTCTTTGTTGGTTTTAAGAAGTTTTGTTTGTTTTAAAATAGTATCCAGCATTTTTAGTCATTTTCTGTGGGACAGTCTGTCCAAACACCTCCCTCCACAGATCAAGTTTGATGGAGCTGCAGCTCCATTGTGGGGAGGAGTTAATGTACTAAAAATGTCAACAGTCCCAATAATGGAAGGCTTCAAGAAGGAAAGGGGGAAAGAGAGGGAGGCAAGTGGACAAAGAGGGAGGGGAGAGAGTGGGAGAGAAGGAGAGAGAGATGAAAGAAAAGCAAGAAATAATAGATCAGATGTCAAAAGAGGGAAGGAGATGAAAAAGAGGGAAAAGTGAAGGACAACTTCAAGTCTTCAAGTTTGGGAGGAGAAAGAATGGTGATTTCTATCAAGAAGTGTAGAATAGAAGTGAATTTTCCAAGAATGACCATGAGTACTGTTTAGAGTGGTAGTAAGACTTCAAAGGGTAAGACAGGAATAACATTTTCAGTCAGATGACAGTTACCACATGGTAAGTATAAATCTTAGTGTACAAACTCATGTAACGAGAAATGCAATTTTATTTTTTCCATAACTCAGTTTAACTTTTATTATTTCCAGACCAGGGAATATTTATGTGGTCTAGGGGTTGGGTAGCCATCATTTAATCTCCCAAACGTATTGCCCACACCCTGAGGTTGTTTGTGGTTTTGTTTATCCTGTTTCCTACTTTGTCATTGGCATTAGTTAGGAAAAGCTATCATAACAAAGCTTGACTACAAGTGGCTTAAGTAATAGCAAGTTGTTTCTCTTACATAACAAGATGTCCAGGGGTAAGCAGGCTGGTACTGTTTCAGTGAAGTCAGGGCTGATAACGCTTAGCTTCTGCATTAATAGCTGTAGGTTCTCTTTGTAAATTTAGGAATTGTCCATTTTTACCACAAAGTAGTAGTGGTGGGGGGCAGGGAGAGAAATGTTTGCACTTCCCTAAACTCTTAGCAGCAATCTTAAGGTCCTAAATAATTCCTCCCCTGGGTGCCAGGGGCTAGACAGTACTGTAGAGACTAGCTTCATCCTCCAAAACTCAGTTTCTCACCACCTATCCAGGCCACCAATTTTACAGCAGATTAAGAGGTACACCAGTTCTGGAAGGGTTTTGAGTGCCTCTCTACTTTGGCAACTGGGGTTAGTGCCATTGAAATTACTATTCCTTTCCTAAAAAGAGGCTCAGTCTTTTAGAAATTCACGCTGGGACAAGGGCATTATAATAACTGTAATAGTTTACTAGGGCTGCTGCAGCAAATTACCACAAAGTGGGAGGCTTAAAACAACAGAAATTTATTCTCTCACAGTTTTGGAGGCTAGAAGTCCAAGATGTCAGCAGGACCATGCTCTCTTGAAGACTCTAAGGCAGAATGTAGTCCTTGCTTATCTCTTAGCTTCTGGTTTCACCAGCAATCCTTGGCACTTGGTTTAGAGCTGTGTAACTCCAATGTCTGTCTCTGCCATCACACAGCATTCTTCTGTGTGCCTCTGCATTTTCAAATGGCTGTTTTCTTGTAAAGAAACCAGTGATATTGGATTAGGGCCTTGAAATAATCCAGTATGACCTCATCTTAACTAATTATATCTGCAATGACCCTATTTCCAAATAAGGTCACATTCTGAGGTACTGGGGGTTAGGACTTCAACATATATGTATTTTTTAGGGGCATGTAATTCAATCCATAACAATGACCTCACTCATCTCTGATTTGGGAAATTTAATCATAAATGCAAACTCTAACAAGGAGCCCTCTTTTATCAATCACCCTGTGTTTGTCAAGGAATTTAATCATTCTGTAGGCCTCTTTCACGCTTGGTCTCATCACTGTCCAATGGTATTTCTGAAATCAGCAGAGACTTCTGAGGGGTCACATCAGTTCTACACACCAAGTTTCCAACCAGATCATGGTCTTTGTCTCAGGATGGCTCAGCTCTAATCCTAGTCTAGGGTTAGTACTCAGTCTTTAAGCAGATATGGGTTACCCCAGAATTCTAAGACATCCTAGATGAGCCCCACAAATGGCTGATACTAATCTTTTTTTTTTAAGCTGATACTAATCTTGAATGAGAAGTAGTTGTACAATATCTTTACTCTTCTATAATTTAATTTAATTTCTACTGAGCCCTTGTCATCTGGGATGGCAAGTTTCAGTTAAGTTGGTTTCCTCATGTTTTACCCGAGTTGTGCCTAAGTTCTAGAGTGTCTTGATTAGTTCCCCTAGGGGATATATGTGGTCCTTGGTTGCCATCTATTCATACCACCATCTTTGAGATATTGGCACAGCCTGTCTGGTGCTCAGTGGCCCCCAGGCATTGTAGGGTTCTCCCTTGCTCCCATCTGCAGGATTCCTTCGGGTCCAGAGGCCCTCAGGGCTACATGTCTCTGTGTCACTCTTGAGCATACAGGAAATGCCTTACTGCTCCTATTCCACAATGGGGCAAAGCAAGCTCTAAGGTTGTCTGCTCTATTTCCATGTTGTTTTGGATATGTTTCTGAGACATGCATAGATCTGGGCAAAGGGTCTCCTTCTCTAGGGACACATACTGCACCTGAACTTGTAATGCTTCTCCTTCTTCTCCCCTCTACCAGCCCAGAGAGTCTTTATTTGGGCTGAGGTCAGGGAATCCTGTCTTACTCATGTAGGGGAAAAAAAATCTTTTTCCTCTACTCTTAAGTTCAGTTATTGGGGTCATGTAAATTAAACTGACAAAAGACAGTTCAACAGAAGAAAACAAGTTTATTTTCACATGCAATGCACATAAATGCAGGAAAACTCAGTGATGAGTAACTCAGAGGAGTACTTAGAATTTGGGGCTTATATACCATCTTAGTAGGTAAAAGAGAGGGAGGGAGAAAGGCACTTACAGGAAGATAGATGACTTTTTGGAAAGATTTTTTTAAATTGGGGGTTTTAGGAGAATAAACAGGATATAAAAAAGTCATAATAATCTTTGTCTATATAGGTATGAGTGGTCTTCCTGTCTACTTCAGGGCCATAAAATTTCCCTGGAGAAGGAATTTGGGGTAGGTTTTATTCGTATTCTCCCTTCTGGGAGTAGATCTGCCCTGAAGAGTAATTTATGGCAGCCTTATTTCCAAGACATTGTTGCTTTGAGTCACATAAAGAGGCTTTGAGAAGACTATTTTTCTGTGTCTGTTGAATCTCAAATGTCTTCAACTTAAAATAATCTTTATACCAAGTAGCGTATTTTGGGTTGGCAAATTCTGATTCCCTTCACTCAGCATCAGGTATTCTTACAAATATATACTTCTTGTGTTGAGTTCTCTCTGGGGAGTAGATTTTGAGACTCAAAAGCATAGAACTTCTTTTTCCTAGGTGAATCTTTCCTGAAGGAATAAACGTCCAATAGCCCAGCTGACTAAATGTGGGAAGGACCAAATAATGCAAAGACAAGGTAAAACATTGGTTACTATTCCAAAAACCTCTCCTGACACACACTTGCCATATCATTTCATATCCTCAACAACTCTGTGAGGAAGATCTTTTTGTTTCTGTTTTACAGTTGAGGAAACAGACAGGTTAAGAAGACTGCCCAGCTAGAAGCAAAATTTGAATCCACATCTATCTGATTCTAGAATATTCTCCATTTTCTCCCCTCACCTCAGAACCTGCTCCAATATGATTTCTGCTCACAATGCACCCAATCCACTTTTACTGGGGTCACCTAAGACCTCAAAGCTAATTCCTATGGACATTTATCAGTCTTTATCTCAACTGACTTTTCAATGGAATTTGGCATTTCCTTACTCCCCATTCTTACAACAGTCTCACTCTTGGCTTCCTGGGACCACACCTGTTGATTTTCGCCCTATCTCTCTGGTCCTTCCCTCCTCTTCTGCAGCTTATTCTTCTGTACCAGCCATTCACTGTGTCCTGAGACTTGCCCAGGCCCACCGCTCTTTCCCTCTGTAGGAAAAGGGAAATCTTACCATACTCTCAGCTCTAATCACCAGAAATAAGTAAGATTTACAAATTTCAGGTGTTATATAATCCTTATATTTATTTTATATAATTTATATTTAACAAGGCAGCACATTTTGTTTGAAAGAACATGGGCCTTAGACTCCAATCTGGATACAAACCCTGGCCTTTTCCACTTACTATCAGAATGCGCTTGGGAAGTGACACCTGCCCCGATCTCACATTCCTCCTCTGTAAAATGGGGCATGCCATCCCTTTACTGGGTGCCTAAAACTGCACACAAGCCCTTCCTTTTTTTCTTATAAATCAGAACCTAGCTTATTTCCTTTTTGAACAGAATAGAACAGTGAGTCTGAGTTCAGTCTCTAGTCAAATAGTCCTGTATTCAAATCCTGACTTGGCCTCATTCTTGCCATCTGACCTTGGGCAAATAATCTCTTCGAGGTTCGGTTTCCTTCATCTGTAAAATAGGCACATTAATAGTGTCTACCTCATAGAATTGTTGAAAGGATTAAATGAGATATCAAGCACACAGTGCAGTGCCTAGCCTGTAGTTAGTTTTCAGTAAATGTCAGCTCTTGGGAATGTGATCATCTCTTACCTTTATGCAGTCATATTTCAATTTTGATTAGTTGGGACTCTATCCTTGTCCCCAAACAAGACTTAATTTAGAGGTGATGAATGAAATTGAATAGGTTGAGGCTCTTGGCACACATTATATCAAGGCTAATATCAGAATAAATTATAATCCTGAGTGTGACTCATAAAACTACCTTAATCCCAAACCCTGATATTTGATGCCTGCAATTAGGACTTTAAAAATATGTAATGATAAGTTGATTTTTTTCTTTAGAGTGAGGGTGGAGAAATTTAATTGTTTCTGAATTTAATTAACATACTTATATTTATACCAAAAAGCATGTGATATTAATAGTGCAGTCCTTGACTGATGTCCAAGTTATAAAAGGATACACGCAAAAGACCACACAGTCTCTTCCATGATACTGCTGCTGCAGCCCCCTCACCTAGATCCCCATTACCATAATAAGCCCTGCTAGACATTTACGAGAACCTGGAGATGCACAAACCTGAGAGGTGTTTTGAAAAGCAGAAATTCTGGAGAAAGTAACTTGAGAGGGAGAGCAGATACTGGTAGCATCGCAGGCAAGGTCATTTTTCAACAGCATTTCCAGGAATGTTCTGAATTTTAACTTTTCCTCAAAGAAAATGCCTGGAAATGCCTGGAAACCTGTCATTGAAATTAATAAATAATATTTTGAATACAATAGGTAGTTACATAATAGTACATGGGAATAGGTGTCTTTTCCTCCTAACTACTGGTTGAAAATAACTAAAATGAGGGATGGCAGGGAGAGAGTAGAGGAAATAGATGACAGTCTCCAAACTTAAAGTAAGGCTGTTGGGACTTCCCTGGTGGTGCACTGGTTAAGAATCCGCCTGCCAGTGCAGGGGACACGGGTTCGAGCCCTGGTCCGGGAAGATCCCACATGCTGCGGAACAACTAAGCCCGTGCGCCACAACTACTGAGCCTGTGCTCTAGAGCCCGCAAGCCACAACTACTGAGCCTGTGCTCTAGAGCCTGTGCTCCGCAACAAGAGAAGCCACCGCAATGAGAAGCCCGCCAAAATAAATAAATAAATTTATTTTTAAAAAAAAGTAAGGCTGTCATTTCCTAAAATCTGCAGACAGGAAGAAGAAATAGAGATGCACACATGCAGCTGAGGTTCAGTTCTCTCAGTACCTTAAGATTACAAACTTTAAAAAATATATCTTTTACACACTACTATATATAAAATAGTTAACTAATAAGGACCTACTGTATAGCACAGGGAACTCTACTCAATACTCTGTAGTGGCCTATACGGGAAAAGAATCTAAAAAAGAGTGGATATATGTATATGTATAACTGATTCACTTTGCTGTACACCTGAAACTAACACAACATTGTAAATCAACTATATTCAGATAAAAATTAAAAAAAAAAAACTTTACCTAAGGTATATTTAAATCTAAAAATCTAAATCTAAAAAAGAATATATATGCATATATATGTATAAATAAATCACTTTGCTATACACCTGAGACACAACATTGTAAATCAACTATACTTCAATTAAAATATATATATATATTTATATATACATCTTTATTCAGAACAAATATATAGAACTAGCATAGCAACTTGAGCAAGCCATGAAGGGTTTTTTTTTTTTTTTTCCCTCTGTTAACTATTTTTCTCTGTGGTTCAGGGATCTCTTGAGTCACAGGGGAGCATGTAGGCAGGGGTCTCTTGTGTCATGGGAAATATGCAAAGGATCATCAAGTGAGCCATGGGAACCAACTGGTACAGGTCCATTTCATGGGCTAATTTTTTAAAAATCAACTTTTTTGAGGTATAATTTACTTGTAATAAAAGTGCATCCATTTTAATAGTACTGTTTAATGAGTTTTCAAGACATTTGAACATTTTCATGACTTTTAATATCTGGTATGCTTCTTAGTGTAGCTAACAGTACCAGTCAGGGGCCTGGCGAGAAATAGATGGCCCAGTTAAACTGGATAATTTGAGAAGAGGGATTACTTACAAAGGCGTGGGCGTGGTGTAGGGAAAGCACAAGATGGTTCTTTGTAGCAATGCCAGAGAGCTGTTCCCACCGCACCAGAGGGGCAGAGAGGAGGAAGCAGCTGCCAGAACCTGGAAAGAGAGGCTGTGTGGTGAGGGAGACTGTGTGGAGGGTGCACCTTCACAGGAGCTCTGACTTCCAGTTGAGGGGCATAGCCAGCCAGACTTCGGTGATCCTGCAGAGAAGTCAGGGAGATAAATGCTCCAATCGTACTCCCCTCTCTCTCTGATTTCCTGCTAGGGCTCCTCTTGGCATAATTCAACTAGACGTCAGAGGGTCAGGGAGCCCCCCCCGATTTAGTCCTTACAGGTTACAGTACTCCCGGGGCATTCCCAGGACAAGGGTGAAAAGGAGGGGCAATCAGAAGATACGTGTTATACTGCTTAGTGAGTTAGGGTTAGTTTAAGGACAAAGTAGCAAGACTTCTTGTGAGAAGGTGTTTTGGGGGCGGTGAATGGGGAGGAAAGGCCATTTCAAGCTCGGTGGTTTCTCAGTCCATGCCATAGGACCTATATTAGTTAACTTGATGCACAACAATATAACCCTAATGTCTTGATATGACACACCTATATTATCTCAACCAGCGGTCTGGGTACGGTTTAGCTATGTTTTCTGCTAGGGTCTCACCAGGCTGCAATCAACGTGTTGGCCAGGGCTAGTTTTCATTTGGAGGCTCCACTGGGGGAAACACCCACTCCCCTGCTTGCATGGTTGTTGGCAGCATTCAGTTCCTTGCAGCTGTAGTACAGAGAACTTCAGTTTTTTGCTGGCTGTTGGGCGGAAGCCACCCTCAGCTCCTAAAGCCCATTTATAGTTCCCTGCCGCATGAGGCTCCCCAGCATGGCCTCAAACTCTTTTTACCAGAATAACCAACCTGGGGAGTTAAAAAGGTGCAGTGGGGAAGAATGGGAAGTGCCAAGGGGTCCTAAAGGTAGCAGATCTCAGAAAAACATCAGCAAGCATTCATCTGCAGAAGGTGAGGGCCCCATTCTGAGTGGAAGTCTTATGAGCAGATCTGAGAACAGAGTCAGGCAGAGCATTGGAGAGGGTGGCAGGGGGAGGTGGAAAGGAAAAGTCAAAAAATTACGTAGGCCCAGTGGTGGCAGATTTAAGAGAGGGAATCCTTTTAGAAAGCAGAGGCAGTATTCCTTGGTAGCAGCCACTGGTGATGAAGGAAGTGGCTGGGGGTAAGAGACTGACAGCAACAGAATGAGATTCTAGAGTTGATATGGAAAAATAACAAGAATAGCTGAAATATTGTGGGAGGAAAAAAAAGCAATGAGAGGTGACTTGCTGTATCATAAAACTTCAGTAACTAAAACAATATGCTATCAATGCACGGGTGGGTAGCATGCCAATGGAACAAAACAGGAAATCCAAATATAGACCCTAACATGTATGGAAACTTAGCATATAAGTAGGCTCTCGGATTAGTGGCAATAATGGACTTTTAAAAAATGGTGTTGGGGAAATTGAATAAACAATGAAAAAAATAATAAAGTTGGACCGTACCTTACTCCCTACGCCAGGTTGAACATCAAATGAGTCAAATATTGAAATGTAAAAAATAAAACCATATAAAATATACATGTATTGAGGGGAAAGGGTAACATCTTTATAGCTGTGAAGAAAATTCTTTCAACAAAAAAATCAATCCATTTTTTCAAATGATTGAAAAATTAAACTATCTGATGGTCAAAAACTTCAGCATGGGGGGAAAAAAAAGCACCTCATAATTAAGGTCAAATGATAAATGGAAAACTGCTGTCAAAATATAAGACTAGGGAATTCCCTGGCAGTCCAGTGGTTAGCACAGGTATGCTGGTGGTCAGGTGACCAGCACTGCACAAAGAAAACCTCAGATCTCGTAGGGAAGTGTGACGGTGTTGGCTGTGCAGGAAGTGTGTTTACTGGCCTGAGACAACCGATGATTAGCTGGCTTTCAAAGCATGAGGCTGTCACTGATTGGTTGGTTTTCAGAGGTGTGTTCAATGAACCAAGTTGTCATTGATTGATTAGACAGGTTTATAACCTGTTCTGGTGGTTACTTGTTACCATGGCTATCAAACAATCAATCTTTTCCCAGGTGTGTGGGGACTCATTTCCATGGGGAAATTTTTTTGTAACTCATTACTAAAAAGGGTCAATCTTCCTAATGCATTAAGAGGCCCTAGAAATTGAGAAGAATGTCTGACAACCTAATAGAAAAATAAGCAAAGAATGCAAACAGAAAATAAATACAAATGGTCTTAGAACATTGAGAAAAAAAAAAACACAACAAAAACCCTCAACCTCATTTAAAATAAATGTTTTCTGTAGCAACTGCTCTCAAGACCCTGGAGAAAAACACAAACCACATTCCATAAAATTAAAGTGTCAAAATAAAGTTTTGACATTTAAAGATAATTTAATGCAGAAGCCACTAAATTTGTTTAGTTTTTTTTAAATATATTTTTAAACATTTAATTAAGTATAGTTGATTTATAATGTGGTGTTAGTTTCAGGTGTACAGCATAGTAATTCATATATATATATATATATATATATATATATATATATATATATATATATATATATATATATACATATTTTTTTTTTTCTTTTTCGGATTCTTTTCCCACATAGGTTATTACAAAATATTGAGCATAGTTCCCTGTGCTATGCAGTAGGTCCTTGTTGGTGATCTATTTTATACATAGTAGTGTGTATGTGTTAACCCCAACCTCCTAATTTATCCCTCCCCCAGAAGCCACTAAATTTGGAATAAAGGTTTCAGTAAAATACATGATGCATAAATTATTTTTTTAAACCAAAGAAAAGAGGCATGGTTGGTTCAGCTCCCATCTTTTTGGTAGTTTTTGCTATTATGCAACATTAAAATTGCCACTTCTCTCCAACCAAAGACCTAAGTCTTAGGTAATTAGACCTCTTATCTACTTTTTGGTTTGTGACGTGCTAATCAGCACCAAAATAAATCTTTTTCTTCTAAAAGTAAACCAGTTAATTCATGTAATTTTTAGCTTTATACAAATAAAAGCTTTAAATATAAGTTTTCTAAGCATTTTCCAATAAAAGGAATCAAGTACATTTTTTTGTTTACAAGGTGCTTTTCCAAAAGGACAATCATTTTGAACACTTTTCAAGTCAATGAACTTAGAATACATTTGTATAAACTATAGCATTTCAAGCTCTTTGGGAGTAGAAAGATTCTGTCACATTGAAACCAAACTGATTTGGTATTATCTCAGTGCCTCTTGCTAAGATTATTACATAATTCCTGTCATCTAATTTTTTGCAATCTAGGATTACTCTGGAGAGTTACTTCATTATGATCTATTCCAATTACTAAAATGCCCTCCTTTAAATCTTATCCTGGTGTTCTATTATTTCTAGGGTGTACCCTCCTAGGAGCTCTGGGAATTTAGTGATGTCTGATGGCCTTAATTTTCTGTAGAAGAGATTTCAGAGAGGGGTTCTTGGCATCCCGGTAGGTGAGGAATTAGAAAGCTTTGTAGGCACTCGGGACAATGGTGGCTTTAGGTGATTGTTAGCTTGTGTATAGGGTGGCACACACAAACCTTACTCTCTAATCATCAGTTCTGGTCAAGATGGGGACACTTGGGTATATAGGAACTGAACAATTGGCAGGGCTTTCTACAGGTACTTGGGAAGGTTCTCCAGTTTTCTTCCATAGATCCTTTATGAGGTTTTACTTCTCCTGGGCATTTGTGCTTAAGCATAATTTCCCACACATATTACTCCATCTTAACAGGATAGGAACTTTCCAAGTTTTTGCCGTAGAGATTTCAGGACATCTTTGTACTAGAATCCATTTACGGAAAACTTCTCTGCTGTGTTTTTTCCCCCCTCTTACCTCTTAGCTCCTGCCTGTCTTCTCAAGCCTGCCATTCTAAACTCCGCTGGGATATAAAAAACACTTTTCCAGACTCTCCCAGACTCCTTTGCCAGCAAGCTTCCTATTAAGTTCTATTACCTATAAGAGGTACTAGAAGGGAAGGGAAAAAGGGACATTTTTTTTTGCTGTTCCTATCAGTGTTGCCCCAGCAGTGGACGTTGACCCCAGCTTCCAAATGCTTTCAACTCTTCTAGAACCAGACTCACCGGACCCTTTCAGAGTACCAGCAGTAGCTGGGAGGTGTTTCTTTCTCAAAGGTCTGAACAGCAAGTCTGCAGGACCCGCTCTCCCGCACATCCTGAGCACCTACATTCTGGTAACCAAAACCCTTCCCGTGTGTTTCCCAGCTTTGAGGGTGGTAGCCACTTCCTGCAGTTATCATCTTTGGGTTATCTGTGTTCTCTTTTGTTTCAACACCTGTCTAACCAATTTCCTCTACTTCATTTCCTCTGTTGAAATACCTACTTTGGTTGTTTTCTTAAGTGGACCCCAAGCAATAGATCCAGTATAATCTACATTTGTCTAGTATAAACTGACCAGGGAGTGGGATTCTAATCCTGCAGTAAAAAACAGACACCCAAACTTTTTATGGGTCTTAAGAGATGAAAAGGAATGATACAAAAGATGGGCAAACTCAATTTATGACCCCCAATTGAGAGAAAACCTTCTGGATTGAACTAGTTTCATGGATAGAGCCTAACTGCAGCAGCCTGGGACCACAAAAGCCAAGTGGAAGAGAAATGTAAAGGGAAACGTAAAGTAAGAGAACTGTCCCCTCAGTTGAACTCAGGGTCCATGTTGCTCCAAGTCCTGCCAAAACAAGGCAATATATATTGGGGCGAACAAAACAGACTCAAAATTTGAAGTCATGATTGTTTATTAAGATCTTTACACAGGAATTAAGATATGGGTAAACATACAGTAGTGGCTCAACTCCCCATTTCAAAGTTTGTAGTGATTGACAAACCTTTATGCATACCAAATGTGTAGAACTGGTATAGGAATTTGAGGAAGCCACAAAATATTTCTGAGAAATGGTTTCTTCTGAGGCTGAAGTCTCTTGCAATCTGGGAACTGTGACACAGGGGAACTTACGGGCAGGGGTCTCTTGTGACACGGAGCTGTAGATACATCTGGTAGGGGAGAGGTGAGTAGTCTTCATGAGCAGACAAAAGGTAACTTGCAATTTACTGGGTGCCACACGTGGGTACTTACGGTACACAAAGTCACTGGATAAAGTGAAACTCTCCCGAATCACTTATTAAGGTTCTTTTTTGAGTCAAGGCCTGTGCCAGGTGCTCTATTACTTCCCTTAACTCTTTTGTTTTTTAATTAATTAATTAATTAATTAGGCTGTGTCGGGTCTTACTTGCGGCACACAGGATCTTTCTTGCGGTATGCGGGATCTTTCATTGAGGCACACGGGCTTACTTGCCCCGCAGCATGTGGGATAGTTCCCCAACGAGGGATCGAACCTGTGTGCCCTGCATTGGAAGGCAGATTCTTAACCACTGGACCACCAGGGAAGTCCCACTACCCTTAACTCTTGATAGCAACTCTTGGTTACATTGATTCCCATTTACAGATTAAGAAAGTGAGATTAACCGATAGAGACCAAGTTAAGAAGAAAATTATTCTTTCTTCCCTCCTGCACTACATGCCCTTGTTTTGGTGGTCCAAAACTCAGGCACAAATTACTAGTCCCATCGTTCAATTCCTTATATGTGAACTAAGGAATCGAAGAGCCATTTAAAACCATTCTTAGCTCACAGGCCCTACAAATATTGGTGGCATGGAGATTTGGCCCCTGGGATGCAGTTTGCAAACTTCTGTGCTAGGGCTTTCAATTGAGGCCCTGGTGTGTTCAACAGGCTTCCTTCCCCGGTAGGTCCTGAACTCTGTTCTTGTTTCATCAGCAGTGTGAGCCTGATGACAACTCCTCTCTGCTTTTCAGAGGTTTTCAGCCTTTTAGTATCTGCTCTGAACAGTTTCAAAACTGCAGTTATCTTGATGGGAAAACCGACCTTGTGTTTGATGACCCTCAAGTCTCCAATACTGTCACTCCAGCTTCATGAGATGGCCAAGAGCTCTGCCGGTTTCTCTGTTCACCAGCAGCAGCCCTGATTCTCGTCCTGCATTCAGAATAGGCACATGCTACAAGCGAAAAAGTGGTTGCAAACATCAGTTCACCTCTCAAATCTCCCCTCTCTAGAATCTTAGCCCCTAAGTTAGTCCTCATTGTTTCAGTAGCTTTCTGATGCTTTTAAGTAAAGCATTTTAATTTTTAAATGTAAAAATTTTACATTTTTATCTGGCTTTTCTCATTGTTCTCAGCAGAACTGCAGGTCTGCAGCATTGCTACCTGAAAAGCATAAGCTTTGCTTTCAAATAATTGAAAAATAGTATATTAAAGCTAAATATATTCAAATTCATTCACAATGCTATTTCCAAAAATTCGCACTGTTTTTTTTTTGCACTGAAAAACCTTCCTAAATTATGATTCTTAGAATTTAAAGGCAAAAAAGGACTGTCTAGAGTGGTATAGGTTGAGATGCCTAAGTATCCTTAACCTTGTAATATTTTAAGAACATTTAAATTTTGAGACGATATATTCAATATGATTGAAAATTTTAAGAGTATAAAAGAACATATAGAGAAAAGTCATTCTTCCACTCCTGTCTCCCAGCCACCCAGTTTCTCTCCCTGCTGGCAACACTGTTTCTCTCTCTCTTAAATACGTATTTCTCTTCTTTGGATAAATGGTTGCACATTATGTACACTACTCTACATCTTGTATTTTTTGTTTAACTCTATATCTTACAGTTCTTTTCGTATCAGTAAAGTGGGTTTTTTGCTTAATTGCTGTATAGTATTCTATTTTACCATCATTTATTTAGTGTTTCTTGATATGATTAAGGTTGTTTCTAAGCTTGTTATTACAAACAATGCCAAACAAAAATGTTTTATGCATGCCATTCTACATATATGTGAAAACAGCTTTAAGAAATTCCTAAAGGTAGATTGCCAAGGTTACCTCTCTAGGGCTTTAAAAGTTTCTATTCATACTAAGCAACATATAAGAGTGCCTATTTACCCACATGCTTGCCAAGATTGGGGGAAAAAACAAAACCAAAATACAAAACACCTTTACTAATCTGAAGGGTGGAAAAATGTATTAGTATAAGTGATATTATGCATCTTTTCACACATTAGAGCCACTTATATTTCCTTTCCTGGGAACTATGTTTCTTGGGAACATAAACTTTTCTAATTTTCCCTTTGGGTTGTTAGTCTTTTTCTAAACGTATTGGCAGACACTTTATATAAAGGAAATTAGCTCTTTGTGATGAGTTGTATCTATTTCTTCTCAAGTTTGCCATGTCTTCCAATTTTCCTTTATGGTAGTTTTTGTTATGCAGAACTTTTAATTTTCATGTGTTAATTTTTATTTTTAACTGTGAAAAACACATAGTCCATTTCAATTTTTAATAATTATTTTAATTTTCAGATTCTCAACCTCTGCATAGTTTTAGCACTCCCTGAGAAATTAAACACTCTCATATCCCTTCCATAAAAATGGGAGGAAAGTATCAATAAATTCTAATGACTGACATAAAACATTTACTAGTTTCTCACAAATATGCATACATGGTAGTATCAGGAAGACTAATTGAGAAATTAAAATTTATCTTAAAACCAACTTTAGTCAGGAAGACTTCTTCACAGACAAATAAGTGGTTATATATGTAAATCCTAAATACATTACACTATTTTCCCCCCTTTTTGGTCATGGACTATTCCAGGAAGATTTAATTATATAACTTTTAATTTGAAGAGTCACTAAAATGTAAAGCAAAACTGGTCTTAAAAAATATTGGTTTGATGAAAAGATATATATATTTTAGTCTATTTTAGACAAATTTGGTTAGTTTCTAACTACACTTCATTTCAGCACAGTCATTACTCAGGGGACAATCATTTTTGAGAAAGGGCAAACTAAATTTTAAATTAGCATCAGAATTCTACCCATAATTACCCAATCAATATTGAAGTACACGCCATCAAGTATGCAAAGATTACAGAATTTCAGTTACAAAATTTGGAGGAAAAAAATCTTAATTATGTATAAAAACATTGACAAATTTAAGCTAGAATTATTAGCTCTAGGACATTTTATTGCATTATTACCTTAAAAGGATGGCTAACTAGATATCAGCAGCAACGCTGTTAAAACGGTTGTTTGCTCAAAGTTGTTCATATTAATGAAACAAAAGATTAATAGTCTCTAAGTTAAATTTCACAAAATGAAATCGCAGCCTTCTGATTTAACTTTCGGGGGTAAGACAGGGCAAAACCCAAATATCATACTTTCTATTTTTGTCCATAAACACAAATAAAAGTCAGTATCAATACAAAGGTTAACATAAGGAAATAAACACATGGTTAGTCAGGTTCTACAACATAGGATACTGCGACATAACTCTTCTACAGTAAATTCCCCCTTTTTTTTGGAATAGCAGATTAGACAGTATGGTATGAAAAGCTGTTAAAACCCAGATGTTTTCTGTGCCATCTAGCAAAGAAAGCACGAGGAAGAATACTTTGCCAAACTACACCTGCTACTCCAGCCTGGACCCAGTTGTCTGATCATCCACTCAGTTTCAAGGCCTCCAAATTGTCAATCTACCCCACTCAGCCTCATCCCAAGCTTAGCTACTTTCGCATCAAGAGTCTAGTTTCCTTTCTGTCAACTAGGTCCTAATTTTCCAGAAAACTCTGATTTTTCTGCTTTCACGTTGATCCTAACCCATTTTAAGTAAAAAAAAAAAATGCTGTAATACTTAAAGTAATTGAAGTGGACATGGAAATTAGATTACTTTAGTGTTATGGAAGATGTACTTCAAGTGCTCTGCAAATATATGGGAAAGTTGCAAGAAAACTTAGATTCTAAACCTTACCTGGATTCCTTAGCTACTTGGTATATTATAATGTTGCTTTGATTACTAGTCAGTACAAAAAGGTGCGTGAAGGCCACAAAACATGCATATGGGGGGAAATGCATGGAAATGAAGATTTCCTGGGAGTTGGCCAAGGCATTTTTATATCCATAAGGACTGTCAACTTAAACTTAGTACATCAGTTATTAAAAAAGGAAAGGAGTGGGACTCTTGCTTACAACCGAGTTTGGCAGAAACACATTTGTATATTCCTCCCCTGATATCACGCCGTCCTTTAATTAAGGACAGTGAGTATGCCCACGGAGCAGAATTAATGAAAAATGTATAAAGAATCTATGATAGAGAGCTTCACTAGATTATACAACACTCCCCTTACCCAAGCACTACTTTGTGTATCTCTGAAACATCTGAAAAATACTTTTCTGTGACTTACTAGGCTGTAGGGAATGAGGAGTTTTAGGTACATTACAATTATCTCTAGTAGAGTTTGTTATCTTTCTTCCATTAACTGAACGTTTCAACTGGATCTTAAAAGAAGGTTGCCAATTTTCATTTTTTGAGCCTCTCCTAGGTTTTGGATGCTCTAGATCAGTTTGTCTTTTGAGGTTTCTATCTTTGGAATTCTTCCTTTGTCCATTTAGTAATTTGTCTGGAGGTGAGGACGTAGCACGTAACTGATATCCATCTGGGGATCCTTTTTGCCGGTTTGGCCTCATTTGTTCTTGATCCACCTCTTTCTGAAGCTGTAATGCTAATAACCTGTCCTCTTCTTCTTGTTTACGTCTCTCAAAAAGTAGACATTCCAAATCTATCAGTTTTTGGGTAAAGTCGATTTCTGTTTCTTCTTGGTCTGAGGAAGCTTTGGGGAACATTTTTCTTCTTTTTGCAGAAAAGCATGGATCCCTGACTGCTTCAGACAAAGATTCCTGGTTTTTTCTTTTGGAGATCAGTAGGTGAGACTCTTCATTTTCTGTCTCAACTGTGTTATTTCTAATTATCTGTGTCATATCTGATACAGTGCACCGACTCTCTGTTTTGCCACAAGGCTTAACTGCAGCTTCTCCAGAGTAGGGAACTCTGGCTTCAGGTCCCTCATGATTTATGACACATAACTCTTTTTCATGATTGCTTGGTCTTGTTTTGACTTTTCCTTCAAGGCACCATTCTCTACCACTGGCACATAACTGAGGCATAGGTGACTCCACTGAAGATTGTGCACCTTGTTCTTGAACTTCAAGGCATATCTGAGGAGAAAGTGTTGGCATATCTTCCTCAATTTCTGTGTCTTGCCATGTAGGGCTCTTCACATCACTGCTGTCAGTTTCCTGTAGAAAACAGGAAAACATTGAGTGAACCAGGGGAAAACATCAAGTCGTAATACATAAGTCTAATTACACTGACACCAAAGCTGAGTTGTCACTATAAAGTAATTATTATTACTACTAATAAGATATATTAATTCTTAATAGTATTTTTATTCTGTGTGCCAATTTAGATTAAGGTATTTCTTCATTTTCACTCCCATGAAAACCTACAGTTTAAAATCCACAAACTAGTTCTATATATGGCCAGGCGCTGGCACCATGACTTGACCTCTCATCTTACAAGCTTCCTCTAGCCCAGGGATTTTTAATCCCTTTTTGTGTCACAAACCCTCCTCCTTTTGGCATTTTTGTGAAGCTTACAGACCTCTTTGAGAATAATATTTTTAAACATAAAAATAAATACATAGGGGGACTTCCCTGGTGGCTCAGTGGTTAAGAATTCACCTGCCAATGCAGGGGACATGGGTTCGAGCCCTGATCTGGGAAGATCCCACATGCCGCGAAAACAACTAAGCCCGTGCCCCACAACTACTAAAGCCCACGCGCCTAGAGTCCGTGCTCTGCAACAAGAGAAGCCACTGCAGTGAGAAGCTCACATACCGCAACAGAGACAAGCCCTCACTGGTTGCAACTAGCGAAAGCCCGCGAGCAGCAACAAAGACCCAACGCATCCAAAAATAAATACATACACACATACATACATACATACATACATAGGGAACAATTTATATTGCAACACAATTATTACAATCTTACAATTTATGATGTAATAATGTATATCTATTAATACATTAAATAATAAGATCTAGTGGCAAGTCTAATAATTTGTAACACTGAAGGAGGGATGAGTATAAATGATATTTCAAGAGATCTGCAACAAATGTAATGTGATTAAAAACCTGTGTTATCTATTGGTGACAAAGTCACAGGTACTGTTAACAGTATTATGGTTTACTGGTTTGCTGCCTACATTCATAACTAAAGGAAACGCTAAAATGAGAGGTCAGGTGGAAGTAAAGATAAACTTTTCCTTATATCCATGTTCATGTGTACTCTGTGGATTCTACCCACAGACCTTAGGTTAAGAACCCTTGCTTTAGCCAGTATAATTCTTCTCACTTACAGGTCTTGGGTAAGTTAAGACCTAGGATTAGTTTTGACCATGGGAAAGCCTTAAGAAGAAAGGTTTCGGGACTTCCCTGGTGGCGCAGTGGTTAAGACTCCACGCTCCCAATGCAGGAGGCCCAGGTTCGATTCCTGGTCAGGGAACTAGATCCCACATGCATGCTGCAACTAAGGAGCCAGCGAGCCGCAACTAAGGCATGCTGCAACTAAGACCTAGCGCAACCAACCAAACAAATAAATAAATTAAATAAATAAATAAAAAAGAAGAAAGGCTTCAATGAGAACTTGCTTCAAAACAAAAATTACTCCTTGTTTGCGATCTTAAATCTGTTCTTTTACCTACTTTGCTTTGCATTTATCATTCCTCATAACATTTTTTATGAACCAATGTAGTTTGGATTGGACAAATTCTAGGTTGCTTACCTAGTTTTGCTGTGAATATTAACACTAGGATAGGAAAAAAAAAATCCCAGCCTACAATGCCTCTCCCATCAATCCTTAGTTCCAGCATGAGCCAGACCATCTGGACTTGAATTCTCCCTCTATTACCTCTACTTAAGGGACTCTGAGCAATTCTCTTGCCTCTGCATGCCTCAGTTTTCTCAACTATAATTGGGCACAAGAAGGGTACCTTACAGAGTTGGTGGTTGTGATGAAGATTAAAGAAAATAAATACATTATTTGGCATATAAATGTCCATTAAACGTTAGGTGCTATAAAACCACCTAGCTAAATTGAAAAAAGTTTAGGAACCTGTGAGTAAAGGGTTAAAAAAACTTCCATGAAGGAAACTGACCTTGGTGTCAGCTGGCTTTTCCTAGTTCTATTTTCCTGGAAGCCTGATAGAGGTGAAATGTCACCTGTGTTACTCTGCCACATAGCTTATGGCAAAAATGACTCTTACTGGTGAACTGCATCTGTACTAGGAGAACAAGGAGTGATCTATAAATACCTTGCAGGAAGCCAAAGCTCAGGGCTTCTGTAAGTGACTTACAACTCTTTGACTGGCTGTGTTCCTTCCCAGGACCCCTGGAAGCCACACCCGTGAGTTGTTACAGTAAATAATTTACTCTTACGGGGCATGGGACTTCTAAGTCTGGTGGTTACTACACTCCTCTACATGGCCTCACTTCCAGGCCATCACTTAGGAGCTCTGCAGTGAGGACTCTTGCTGAACAGATATGCCTGATGTCTGATGCTACCCTACTAGCACGCTTTGTTCACCATTGTGTAATCCTTTAAGTGAAGCTGGCACCAGGGGTAGCCTGTTTAGTTTTGTGAGTCTGATGATCTCGGTCAGGGATCTACAAACTATGGCCCATGGACCAAATTCAGCCTGGTGCTTATTTTTGTACAGTTTTACTGGAACAAAGACAAGCTCATTTGTTTACATATTGTTATGGATGCTTTCAAATGACAACAGCATCACTGAACAGTTGTGACTGAGACCATTTGGGCCACAAAGCCTAAAATATTTACTATCTGGCTCTTAAGAGAAAAGGTCTGCTGACTCCTAGCCTAAGTGAGCCTAAGGTGACTAAGAAAGGTCGTTCCATTTACCATAGTGACTTAAAAAAAAGTTAGGAAACTGCAAGTATTAACAATCTATAGCATTAATAAACCTGCCAAGCCAAGAACATCTTTAGCATCCACATACCTTAGACATAGAGTCTTTCCTGTCTTCTTGTACAACTTCAGACTGTGATGCTGACCCAAGTTGAGATTTAGGTGACAAATACCTTAAAAAAGAAAAAAAGTTTGCCAAAATTTGAATGCTTTGAAACACAAGTGGCATGTATCCAATATAATAAAGCCAGATTAGCTATTTATGCTGAAGGCTGTCTGGCTTGCTGCTTGGCTGATTTATCAGAAAGAGTGTATTTCATCTCCCTGTCTCAGGTATTTTGGTCTATTTCTGGAGCAAAACTTAGAAGTCTAAGTATTGATATATTTTAGTGAAAAATAGCAGAAAAGGAAGTAAAACTCAAATCTAAATTATTCCTTAATTCTCAAAAGAATTTAAACAGGTAGGTACTAGCATCAAAACAACGTTAAGACTGTACAGTCTTCCCAAAAGTAATGGAAATGACATTTTAAGTCAGGAGAAGGAATATGTTAGTTTCTTTTTAATGCCAGAAATTCTACATTTTGTACCTCTATTTGAAAAATGGTCTATGATTAGATTCTTTACCATTTTGGTATAGAGATTTTATTATATACATATTTTATATCAACTATCTACTTAGAGATATAAAAGATTTATCAATGTATCAGCATAACAGCACATCTCTAAATATCTAAGCATCTTTAATAGGCTGTTTGCCACTGAAAATATTAAGTCTGTAATATAATGGAAAACATAAAAGAAATGGGAATAAAAGGACAGGTTATAAGAGGTTAGGTATATTTTTTAAATATGTTTTTTTGGATTTTGTTTGGATTTTGTAAAAAAAAATCCAAACACATACACAACTATGCTCAAAAATGGCACAAATGTTGGCTGTCTTCAAGTGGTGGTAACTTTGGTTGATTTTCAAAGAGCGGCTAGCTTTTATAATTAAAGAAAAAAATGGAAAAATGTCTGATTGCAAATATGTAAAATCATAAGTTCCATTGCGTCCAAAGCACGAACGTGTAGCATATATCACATTAAAATAAAATCTAGACAAAGATCTCATATAAAGAATAAATATACCTTATAGATAAAATAGTATCTAAACCGCATATTTAGTTGCATCAACCTAAATATTTACTCTGAAAACTTATGAGAACAAGAACTACCTCTCAGTTGATAAAACAGGAGTCCAGGTTTAGTCTCATTTTAATTTTGTTTCCCAAAGCTGAAGAATTCCTTCTGCCAATGTTAGATATTAGTAACCAAGTATATTATAACCAACATAAGAATTATTACAGCTTAATAGCTGTTCAGAAATCCATAAGCAGAAAACAAAACAAAGTGTGATCAGATACCCATCTAACATAATTGGCGAAGATTTGTGAACTCTCTGGGATATTGTTTATTTATAATAACCAAGTAATATATGAATACATGTAGCAAATGTGTCATCATCCCTTTCCATTCCTATTTGCTTCCTCATATGTAACCAATTTTTAAAAAAATTATTTCTATATACTGCACACTTTTTTAAAGCAATCATTCTTCTGTGATTTCCTTTTTTCACTTATGTCTTATAGATCTTTATAAAAAACTATATACATAGGCCTACCTCATAAAAACAAATAGTTTACAAGAAAACAGTTACAAAATATATGTAAGGGGTGGTGGTGGTGGTGGTATGATGAATTGGGCGATTGGGATTGACATGTATACACTAATATGTATAAAATTGATGACTAATACATCATAGTTACAGGGAGGGAGATACTGACTGGGAAAGGATACGAGTGAACCTTTTGGAAACAGTCTGTATCTTAATCTGGAGTGTGGTTTATACATATGTAAAAATTCTCCAGAAGTTACATTTAAGATTAATATATATATACTTTTAAAGAAGTTTTAAAATCTTATATTATCGTAAAAACCCTTACACTTATCACTCAGTTTAAGGGGAAAAAAATCACTGATTTTAAAATTCTTTATGGGGGCTTCTCTTTGTGCCCCAGCTGACAGGCTACAACTATCCTGAGATGCTCTTATCTCTTGCTTTTATTTATTTATTTTTCCCTTGGTCTATTTTACTTTACTTTTATTGGGGTGTAGTTGTTTTATAATGTGTTAGTCTTATGTCTTGCTTTTAAAAATAGTCTTACCACACACTAGTACCCCTAAACACTTTATTGCTTAGTACTGCATGATTTCTGAACTTTACGTATATGGAATCAAACTACATGTATCTTTCCACAACTTGACTTCACACAACACCTTCCTGAATCAGGCATGTTTTCCTTAGCCAGAATTCATTTTCATTGCTGGAAAGTAACAGTATTCTGGTCTATTGTTGGACATGTGGGTGCTTCTGGCTCTTTACTGTTACTAATAGTACTGCTGGGAACATTCCTGCACATGTCTTCTGGGGTTTTAGTGTCTACACTCCAGTCAAAGAGCATCAACCTTTTACACTCCCACCTAGAGTGTAAGTGCTCCTTATCCTCTAGGATACTTAATATTGCCAGAAAGTTTAATTTTTCCAGTAGGGTGAGTATGAAATGTTACCTCATCATTATTTTGTTGTTGTTTTTATTGAGGTGTAATTGACATATGACACTATATTAGTATCAGGTATACAACATAATGATTCAATATTTGTATATGTGAAATGACCTCACTGTAATTTTTAAAAAATTCTATTGAAGTATAGTTGATTTACAATGTGTTAATGTGTTAATTTCTGCTGTACAGCAAAGTGATTCAGTTATACAGATACATATATACTCTTTTCCATTACGGTTTATCACAGGATATTGAATGTAGTTCCCTGTGTTCCTAGTAGGACCTTGTTGTTTACCCATCCTATATATAATAGTTTGCATCTGCTAATCCCAAACTCCCAATCCTTCCCTCCCCGACTCACACTCCCCCTTGACAACCCCAAGTCTGTTCTCTATATCTGCCTCACTGTAATTTAAATTAAAATTTCCTTGATTACTAATAAAGTTCAATCTTTTCACATAGGTATTGGCCTTCAGCTTTCGTGTTCTGTGATGTCAAAATTTTTTGCCTCTTTTTCTGTAGCTCTGTCTTTTTCTCACAAATAGGTGCGTATTCTTTAATAATAAACTTTTTCAAGTAAGTTGAAATATGTTCTTTTAGAGGGCAGCTTATCTTTTTATTCCCTAAAGGTATTTTGATAAAGACATTTTTAATCTTATTATAGTCTATTTGTTTTGCTCCTCAAAGCATCCCTCTCTACAGATATTCTTTGTTACCTTCCTAAAGATTTTATGTATGTATGTATATATTTACATATTTACTTATTTATTTACGCATGCCGTGCTGCACGGCTTGCTGGATCTTAGTTCCCGGACTAGGGATTGAACTCGGCAGTGAAAGTGCTGAGTCCTAACCACTGGACCACCAGGGAATTCCCTTGTCTTTTTAATAGGTCTTTAATTCACCTTAATTTTTATAGATAGTATGAATCGAGGTCCAAGCTAATTTTCCCCCCATATTATCCACTGTCCCACAGGCATTTATTGACAAGTACATCCTTTCTCCACTGACCAGCAACGATGACTACTGTGTTGGTTATCCAAAGTACCCCAAAACTTAGTGGCTTAAACCAACAAACATTATCTCATAGTTTCTGAGGGTCAGGAATTCAATAGCAGCTTAGCAGGGTAGTTCTGGCTCAGGATTTTCATGAGGGTCCAGTCAAGATGCTGGTCAGTCATCTGGTCAGTAGCCTGACTGGGGCTAAAGGATCACCTTCCAACCAGGCTCATACACAAAGGCTATTCTGGAGGTCTCACTTCCTTACTGGTTGTTGGCAGAAGGCCCCAGTTCCTTACCATGTGGGACTTTCCATAGGGCTGCTCACAACATGACAGCTAACTTTCCCAGAGCAAATAATCCAAAAGAGAAAAGTCACTTTAGGACTTAGTCTCTGAAGTGTACAATGTCCCTTCTGGTAATTCTATGTGTATACTTAAGTCCAGCCCACATTCAAGGGGAGGGGAATTAGGCTCAGTCTTTTGAAGGGAGAAATATCAAAGATTTGTGAACATATTTTAAAAACACAAAAGCTAGCATAAAGGTTCTATAAACTGTGGTGTGTTTCTAAGCTATCTATTATTTTCTCTCATCATTTTGTCTATCCATCCCTGTGCAAATACCACATATGTTTACTTACTATAAATGTGAAGCATCCATACCTCCACCACACATTTTATTTTTCATCAGGAGTATCTGAAGGCCCTTTCTCTTCCATATAAATTTTAAAATCAGAATGCAAGAAAAAAAAAAAAAGGTTGGTGGGACTTCCCTGGCGGGCCAGTGGTTAAGACTCTGTGCTTCCACTGCAGGGGGCATGGGTTTGATCCCTGGTCAGGGAACTAAGATCCCATATGCCACGTGGCAAGGCCAAAAAAAAAACACCCCCAAAAACAAAAACAACAACAACAAAAAGGTTGGGATTCCAAATGCATTTAACCTATAGATCAGTTTGGAGAGATCTGACATTAAGCAATTTTGTAACATTAGACATCTTCCAACCTACAACTACTATGTATTTCTTTAATATAGTAAAATTTTATAACATGCTCCATAAGGACTTTTAGATTTTTCAATAAATTTATTTCTAAGTACTTTTTATTTTCTGATGCTACTACAAACAGAATCTTTGTTGTTACGTTTGCAATAGACTTTTTTAAAAAATAAATTTATTTATTTTATTTATTTATTTTTGGCTGCACTGGGTCTTCGCTGCTGCACGCGGGCTTTCTCTAGTTGTGGCGAGCGGGGGCTACTCTTTGTTGCGGTGTGTGTGCTTCTCATTGCGGTGGCTTCTCTTGTTGTGAAGCACGGGCTCTAGGCATGTGGGCTTCAGTAGTTGTGGCACGCAGCCTCAGTAGTTGTGGCGCACGGGCTCTAGAGTGCAGGCTCAGTAGTTGTGGCACATGGGCTTAGCTGCTCTGCGGCATGTGGGATCCTCCCAGACCAGGGCTCGAACCCATGTCCCCTGCATTGGCAGGCGGATTCTCAATCACTGCGCCACCAGGGAAGTCCTGTTGTTTTTTTTTTTAATTGAAGTATAGTTGATATAAAATATCATGTAAATTACAGGTGTACAATACAGTGATTCACATTTTTAAAGGTTATATTCCATTTATCGTTATTGTAAAATATTTGTTATATTCCTTGTGTTGTACAATATATTCTTGTAGCTTACTTTATACCTAATACCTGTACCTCTTAATCCCCTACTCCTATATTGCCCCTCCCCCCTTCCCTCACCCCACTGGTAACCACTAGTTACCAGCCTGTGAGTCCACTTCTTTTTTGTTATGGACTTGTCATTTTAGATATATTTTCATTCTTTCTTCTTTTTCTGATATGGCATTTAAAGCCTTCTAAATACTACTTCAGCCATATCCCAGAAGGTCTGATGTATAATGTTTTCAGTTCTATGTTTTTCCATCAAGATTTATTCTTTAACCAATGAGTTACCTAGTAGTTTTTCTTAATTTTCAAAACACTTTAGTAATCTTTTTTGTTAATTATTTTAAATTTGAGGTGAAATTCATATAACATAAAATTAACCATTTTAAAGCGTACATTTAGTACATTTACAAAGTTGTGCAACCATCACTTCTATCTAGTTTGTTGTTTATTTTTAAGAATTCTTTATATATTCCAGAGACTAGACCTTATCTGTTTTTAACTTTGTGTACCTTTAATCCACCAGTTTCTCAGTTTCTTCAATTTCTGCTTTTAAATTCATCAGTTTATTCTTATATTTCTAGTAAATTTTTATCTTTATATATTTCAAAATATATATTTAGATTCATGAAGATTCATGACAGTTATATCCTTTATGCAGAATAGTATTATATCAATATGAAATATCCCTGCTTTTCTCCTTTTAATGGTTTTTCTCGACTTCTACTTTGCATTATATCAGGCATTAACAATATTGATGTTGCATGTCTACTTCTCCTTTTAATAGCAACCACCTCATTTAATGCTGCCCTCTTCCCATCTATCTCCATCTCCCTGTCCCAAGTTTCCACCATCTCAAATCCTAAATTTCTATGAATTTTGAAAGGAGGCAAATTACCTGCACATATTTACCCAGTTGAATCAAAAGCCCTTACATGTTTTTGAAGTCTAGATTGTAGTTGATAAACTTTTTCAACTACGAATTACTATGGAAAAGCTTATATACTCATAGAGTCATCAACTCTTCCTGCTGCTAAGAGGGGCACTCTGGGGCAACTAAATTCACTCCACTGTTGACTACCTGACTCATGTTTTTTGTACAGTAGGGAAAAAATGTAATATATAAACTGGGAAAAAGAGGGTGGGGTAATGATCTAGATGCCAAACTGTAAACTCCTTCAATGAGAATGACCTTATATGGAACTAGATTCTCACTTGAATCTAAATCAAGAGAAAAAGGAAATGGGAACAACATGGAAATCCTGAGCAATCAAGATAAAAAAGGCTTCACATCCCTCTTCATGCTAGCCAGGAATCTATGCTATGTGAGCATCTCTCTTATTTTCACTTTACATCAACCTCAGACCATCTGGAGGGTTTTCATGCAGAGCTGACGGGCCAAATTTTGATATAGCAGTAAACTATATTCACTTACTTCTGAATATCGCCAGTGTTTGTTTGTTTGTTCTTACTTTTCTTCTGTGACTTGGTTGTGACTGGATCAGATTTTTCGGAATTCAAGGGTGAAGCCAAGATACTTCCCTCACAGAAATTGTTCTTCAACAGCAGAAAAAGCATAAAACAATTTTAAAATAAAATAAGCTATTAATCAATTCAGAATCCACAATAGAATTTTTCAGGAATTATTAAATTCTATACGTCCTTTGAATAATACTGACCATGCAAAAATTAATATAAACAAGATAGTTTATCTAGGTTGGTCTAAATTGCATTTTTACTCTACATTATAAACACAAAGAGCATGATGATACTAATCTCATTAGCTGATAATTTCTGCTAACTTTTCTAATGAATAATTTCATATTTATAACTACCTTAATCTGTAGGGAAAAATTCAGAGCTGTGGCTATACCTGGAATAAAATTTATTTTATGTAAAATAATTTAATTTGGGGATTTAAGGGCATACCAATAAATATCATCAATATTTACTTGCTGTCTAATGGCAGTCTCATAAGTTTCTTACTACACTATTGGAAAAATTAATATACTTGGTGGTGGTAGACATTTGGCCTAGGACCACCAAACTTTTACAAGTAAACCAAAAATTATTTAAAAATAACAGCAGATCTGCTCTTATAATCCCATGTGAAAACACGAAGAAGTAAAACAATAACTCTTGAAAGACAAAGTTGACCCCAGATTTTCCTCTCTGATATATTTTCTCTCCTATCCCATTTGTTATTCTATTGATCTATGTCTTTTTTTTTTGGCCACGCTGTGCAGTTTACAGGATCTTAGTCCCCAACCAGGGATTGAACCCAAGGCCACGGCAGTGAAAGCGCCAAGTCCTAACCACTGGACTGCCAGGGAAGTTCCATGGTCTATGTCTTTTATTTAATTTCTCAATTGTGTACTGCTCCAAAGCTATTCCACTTAAATTTTAAAGGAAATACATTTTTAAAAAGGGCATATAATCTAAAACTTGGGTATATTATTATGAATGGCAGACCTCTCAAAAATGGGGGAAAAAAAACACAACCCAATTCTGGATATACTTCATTTTGGTAAGTATATTTTAAGATATTTGTTGTTTGAAAGCAGAGGAATTGTTTTTAGAGGCTCTCAAACCTGAATGTACATCAGACTTCCCTAGATGCTTCTGGGAGTGGTATTCCCTAAATCCCATCCCCAGAGATTCTGTATTTTAAAAGAACTACGTGATTCTGCCAGGTTCTTTCAAATCACTGGGTCCCACTGTATCCTTTGGTCTTACAGTATGTGTTTTATCATCCTTTCTTTAATTCATTGTCCCCTGGGCAGTAATTTAACTATGGCAAGATAACAAAATCCAGGTTTAATATGTTATTTAAGAATTTAGGGACTTCCCTGGTGGTCCAGGGAAGCACAGTTAAGACTGCACTTGCACTGCAGGGGACACTGGTTTGATCCCTGGTTGGGGAACTAAGATCCCGCAAGCCACACAGCATGGCCAGGGAAAAAAAAAGAAGTTAAAAAAAAATTTAATGTGCTTCACTTTCAAAAAGTGATCTGCATCCATACAATGGAATATTTTGCCACTCTTACAAAAGAATTATACACTATATGTAGTAATATAATAGGAAAAATCTCTAAGAAATAGCGAGTGAAAAAGGTCAGGAGAAAAACAGTGTGATTCACACATCCTTTTCAGGTAAAAAAAAAAAAAAGTTATAAGAAGCTGTTAATAGTGCTAACCTTTGGGGAAAGAGACTGATGTAACGGAATAGGAATAGGAGTGGAGAAGTGGGGGGGGGGGAATGGAGCTTTCATTTTCCACTGAATAGCTTTCCTGCATAACTGAATTTACTAATAACAACTTACAAAAATAGTTTTTTAAAGCATACTTGGATTAGAGCAAATATATAACAGTATGCCAAAAAAGTTTTGCTTTAAGTAGAGCAAATATGTCAGAAATAGTTTCTAGTTATGGTGAATGCTTCCTTTTTAGATTGTTCAAAATCACATAGTCAAAGCAATACGAACGTAAATACTTCAAAGTTCTTTCTTAAAACTTACAATATTAAGGCTTAGCTTTCTTGCCAGCTCTTCATCACTTTTCAGTTGTTCTTCCATCTCTCTTTGCCTTTTTTCTGCCTGTCTCTTTTCCTCTTCTTCCTCCTCTGCCAGTAATCTCTGTATGTATTCTTCACTGGCTTTGTTTTCTTCTTCCTCATTGGCTCGTCGCTCTGCCTCCACCTTAAAAATGATTAATAAAGAACAATCCTTCTCTGAACTTTTTAGTATACTTGCAATATTTCCTTCTTCCTTTCTTTTTTTAAAGATTTAATTTTATTTATTTTTGGCTGCGTTGGGTCTTCGTTGCTGTGTGCGGGCTTTCTCTAGTTGTGGTGAGGGGGGGCTACTCTTTGTCATGGTGCACAGGCTTCTCCTGTTGCAGAGCACGGGTTCTAGGCGTGCGGGCTCAGTAGTTGTGGCTCGCGGGCTCTAGAGCGCAGGCTCAGTAGTTGTGGTGCACGGGCTGAGTTGTTCCACAGGATGTGGGATCTTCCCAGACTAGGGATCTAACCTGTGTCCCCTGCATTGGCAGGTGGATTCTTTCCCACTGAACCACCCGGGAAGTCCCAATATTTCTTAGTAAGAATAGTAAAAGTAAAAAAAAAAACAAATTGGCAGGAATTAAAATTTCTCCAATGAAGTACAAATCTGGAGAGGCAAATTCCTGTAGAATAGTTCAGGAAGTCTCCTTCAGGAAGCCTTCCCCAGTCAGTCCAATGAAACCTTGATCAAAGCCTCATCCCTCCACATTTCAGTCCTTATCACATTTTCCATTACACTGTCACACATTTTTGGAAGTCTTTCTAGGTGATACTTTTCCTCAGTTAACAGAAGGCCATGTTCTGACTAACTTTGGCATAGGTTTCTGAACTAAACCCTAGCAAGGGAATGGAATGATAAAAACTGACTTAAACCAAACAGTGTCCTTCCCTGAAGTTGGGATGAATCCCCAAACACGGTGGGGGCAGGGGTGGAATAGCTGCTGAAGAAACAACCACAGTGGTCATTATATGATTTACAGATGAGGAAAGACACAGAAAAGCTTTCCTAGATCAGAAAGTGATCTAACTTTCTTTTCTTAGCTCAGTAACTGGCAGGGGGGAGACCCAAACTCAGCATCTAGGACCTAAGGCCATGCTTGTGGGCATCTGAACTATACTTCCTGAAAGAAGTAATGTAACAACTCCTTTAGACATCTAAAGGATTTGACTCAAGAATAAGTCCTTGATCCAATTCAAGCGAAGGTGACATGACTAAAGGTTTGTTAAGGAACTTTTAAGTTTTCTTGCCCTTAAAGGAAAGCCACTGGAAGAGACAGCTGGTTCTTCCTCTGCATACTGTTGTATATGCACCTGAGGTTCCGAAATGTGCAGCTACCTTGTTATTAGCCTGAGGATAAAGCCAGCTGACAGAAGTTAGCAAAGAAATGGAACTAGAGCTCTGGATGAAACCGACCCTGAAGCCCCTACTAACCTCTGGAATTCCAGTAAATTACAATTTTCTGTCACCTGTACTCAAAAGCATCCTGAAAAAACCTGTTCTCACTATATTGTTGTAAAGATTAAATTACTTCTTACTTAAGGAACTTCCCTGGTGGTGCAACGGTTAGGAATCCACCTGCCAATGCAGGGGACACGGGTTCGATCCCTGGTCTGGGAAGATCCCACATGCCACAGAGCAACTAAGCCCGTGTACCGCAACTACAGAGCCTGCGCTCTAGAGCCCGCATGCCCTAGAGCCCGAGCACTGCAACTACTGAAGCCTGCGCCCCTAGAGCCCGTGCTCCACCACAAGAGAAGCCTGCGCACTGCAAGGGAGAGTAGCTCCCACTCGCCGCAGCTAGAGAAAGCCCGTGCACAGCAAAGAAGACCCAACGCAGCCAAAAAATAAATAAATAAAACCCTTACTTAAGAACATCATTTAGACAATATGCTGACAATTAACTATCATAATTATTTACTAGTTCTTCTAGAGCTCTCATGGTCCAATACAGTAGCCACTAGCTACATGTGGCTACTGAGTAGTTGAAATGTGACTAGTCCAAATTGAGATGTATTATAAGTACAAAGTACACAATTGCACACTAAATTAAAAAAAAATAGTTAATACTTTCTATACTGATTACATAATAAAATATTTTAGATATACTGGATTAAATAAAATATACATAAAAATTAATTTCATCTTTTTTTAATACTTTTAAAAAACATTTATTTATTTATTTATTTATTTTTGGCTGCGTTGGGTCTTCGTTGCTGCACGCAGGCTTTCTCTAGTTGCGGCAAGCGGGGGCTACTCTTCGTTGCAGTGCACAGGCTTCTCATTGTGGTGGCTTCTCTTGTTGCGGAGCACGAGCTCTAGGGTGCGCGGGTTTCAGTAGTTGTGGCACATGGGCCCAGCAGTTGTGGCACACGGGCTTAGTTGCTCCGCGGCATGTGGGATCTTCCCGGACCAGGGCTCGAACCCATGTCCCCTGCATTGGCAGGTGGATTCTTAACCACTGCGCCACCAGAGAAGCCCCTCATCTGTTGTTTTAAAAAAAATCTTAAAAAAATGTGGCTAATAGAAAATTTTAAATTATATATGAACCCACACCATATTTCTATTGGACAACACTGCTCTACATTAATCAGGGTAGGGGGAGTACTAGGGCTTTCCCAGTACTAGTGAAGTTCAAAGGCCGTAAGCACCACTCCCTCTTTTCATATTTAGGTACTTCACAATTAGTCGTTTACGCTTTCCTCACCTAAATGCATTGTTTGTGTCCCCAAAAATTCATATATTGAAGCCCTAACTCCCAATGTGATGATATTTGGAGGTGGGGCCTTTGGGAGGTAATTGGGTCATGAGGGTGGAGTCCTCATGAAAGGGATTAGTACCCTTAAAAGAAGACACACAAGAGAGATGATCTATCTCTCCCCTCCTCTCTCTGCCATGCGAGAATACAGTGAGAAGGCAGCTGTCCACAAGCCAGGAAGCAGGCCCTTGCCCAATACCAGATCTCCCAGTGCCTTAATCTTGCACTTCCCAGATCCAGAACTGTGAGAACAAATGTTTGTTGTTTAAGTCACCCAGTCTATGGTGTTTTTGTTATAGCAGCCTAAATGGACTTAAGACACCCATAATCTACCACCTTTTTCCCATCCTTTACGCTCAAAGCTTCACGGAAATTAAAAAAATTTCCTTCATACTTAAATGCTTACAGATCACTATCACACAAGAAGAGCATGTATAAATAAATTAAAGCTAGTTTTAAACTATTTTGAACACATGTAAAAAATGGAGCCTTTATAAAGCACATTAAAATTATTCACATTTCAATATATACTATTTATTTATATAAGCACATAAAACTGTATGTAAACACAGCAGAAAAGTTTTCCAAAAAAGAGCAACTATTTAGTACTTACCTTGCTTATCTCCTCTTCATATTCTCTTCTTAATTCCCCAGGTTTACTTAATAGGCGAACTGGCTGATAGTCATCAACTGTTTCAGATCAAGAAAGAAAATTATATTATAGGCAACACCGAATTCTATGGCTAGCTTTGATCTTCCACTAAACCTATATTAATATAAAAATGCAAAATTAAAACAAACATACAATTATTAACAGCTATAGCAATATTTTTTAATGGAATTCCATTTTAAAAGAAAGGCCAGGACTTCCCTAGTAGTGCAGTGGTTAAGAATCTGCCTGCCAATGCAGGGTACACGGGTTCAATACCTGGTCCGGGAAGATGCCACATGCCGTGGAGCAACTGAGCCCATGCGTCACAACTACTGAAGCCCGCGCACCTAGAGTCTGTGCTCCGCAACAAGAGAAGCCACCGCAATGAGAAGCCTGCGCACTGCAACAAAGAGTAGCCCCCACTTGCCGCAACTAGAGAAAGCCCGTGCACAGCAATGAAGACCCAATGCAGCCAAAGAATAAATAAGTAAAATTAAAAGAAAAGAAAAGAAAGGAATCTACGTTCCCTGGAATTAACCAAATACAAAAAAAAGAAAAAACAAGGCCAGGGACTTCCCTGGTGGTGCAGGGAAAGAATCTGCGTTCCCAATGCAGTCGGCCCAGGTTTGATCCCTGGTCAGGGAAATAGTCCACATGCTGCAACTAAGAGTTTGCATGCCACAACTAAAGATCCCGCATGCCACAACTAACACCTGCCTCAGCCAAAAAAAATATAAAAATAAATAAATAAATAAAATAAAATAAATAAGTATTTAAAAAAAGAGAGAGAGAGAGAGGCCAGAGGTCTTCTGTTTCAAAATGGCACATGAACACATATACTTAGCTCTTCCTCTAGAAGCCATTAACATAACAGTAAAGGAAGTTTTAAAAAGTAATCCTACAATAATAGCAAACACATATTTCTCAAAAAAGGTATATACAAATGGCCCACAAGCACATGAAAAGATGCTCAACATCACTAGTCGTCAGGGAAATGCAAATCAAAACCACAAAGAAATACACTTTGTACCCATTAGAGTGGCTACTATAAAACAAACAAAATAACAAGCATTGGCAAGGAGATGAAATTGGAATCCTTGTGCACTGTCAGTGGAAGTGTAAAATGGTATAGCTGCTATGGAAAACAGTATGGCGGTTGCCCAAAAAACTAAACATAGAAATACCGTGTGATCCAGCATTTCCACTTTTAGATACATATACAAAAGATCTGAAAGTAGGGTATCAAACAGATACTTATACACCATGTCATAGCCAGCATTATTCACAACAGCCGAATGGTGGAAGTAACTCAAGTGTCCATCAACATGAATGGATAAATAAAATGTGGTAAATACATACAATAGAATATTATTCAGTTGTGTAAAGGAATGAAATTCTGACACATGCTACAACATGGATGAACCCTGAAGACACCATGCTAAGTGAAAGAAGCCAGACACAAAAGCACAAATACCTACTTTTTCCTCTACTTATATGAGATACCCAGAGTAGTCAAGTTTGACAGAAAGTGGAATGATGGTTGCCAGGGGTTAGTTAGAGGAGGGGGAATTGAGGAGATATTGTTTAATGGGTACAGTTTCAATTGTGTAAGATGAAAAAGTTCTGCAGACGGATGGTGGTGATGGCTGCACAGCAATATGATGTTCTTAATGCCACTGAACTGTACACTTAAAAATGGTTAAAATGGGGATTTCCCTGGTGGTGCAGTGGTTAAGAATCCGCCTGCCAATGCAGGGGACACGGGTTTGAGCCCTGGTCTTGGAAGATCCCACATGCTGTGGAGCAACTAAGCCCGTGCGCCACAACTACTGAGCCAGCGCTCTAGAGCCCGTGAACCACAACTACTGAAGCCTGCACGCTCTAGGGCCTGCGTGCTGCAACTACTGAACCTGCATGCTGCAACTACTGAAGCCCGCACACCTAGAGCCCATGCTCCGCAACAACAGAAGCCACTGCAATGAGAAGCCTTTGCACTGCAACGAAGAGTAGCCCCCACTCACCACAACTAGAGAAAGCCTGCGCACAGCAACAAAGACCGAACGCAGCCAAAAAAAAAAAAATGGTTAAAATGGTAAATTTTATGTTATGTATATTTTTACCACAATAAACAAAACTTGATAAAAAGTAAATCACTTTGGGAGTTCCCTGGTGGTCTCGTGGTTAGGATTTGGTGCTTTCACTGCCGTGGCCTGGGTTCAATCCCTGGTAGGGGAACTGAGATCCCAGAAGCCGCGCAAAAAAAAAGAAAAAAGTAAATCACTTTACACATTAGGCACAATAAAAAATAGCTAAGATAATTTAGAAAAAGAACAATGAAGAGAGATTTACTGTATTAGATATGAAAACACATAATTAAGTAGAATTAAATGAAGAAGGCGTGGTACAAACACAGCCATCAAGAAACAGTTAAAAAAAATGAAAAACCCCCAAACAGCTCTGGAAAACAAGCAGACTGTTGTTTGATTAGCTAAACAGTATACAATGAGGATGTATCATTCACCAAGCAGTGTGGGTTCCCCAGGAACTTTCAATTCCTGGGGGAAAAAAAAGTTAAGACGGCTGTTTTATACAACATTCAGATTGCAGGTGAATTTAAAAAAATTTAATGGAAACTAAAAATGACTGAAGAAAATATAAATGATAAATTCAAAATTTTAAGATAGGGTAGATTTCCTGAATAACAGAAGAAATACCCAAACAAAACTTTTATATGATGACAAACATCACAAAGTTAAAAACAACAAACTGGGAGAAGTTATTTGCAAATACATAAATCAATAGACAATTAACATGCAGAATATAACAAGAACTTCTACAGATTAAGAAAAACACACTTCAGTAATGGGCAAATGAAAGGAACAAGCAATTTACAGAAGATGCTTAACTACTCACTCTATAGCAAGCAGAGCACTGTAATTTAAAAAAAAATTGGGGGACTTCCCTGGCAGTCCAGTGCTTAAGATGCCGCGCTTCCACTGCAGGGGGTGCGGGTTTGATCCCTGGTAGGGGAACTAAGACCCCACAAGCCACACGGAGGGGCAAAAAAAAAAAAAAAAAATTTTTTTTAATCGAACTACTGAGATTTTTTTTTTTTAACATCTTTATTGGAGTATAATTGCTTTACTGAGATTTTTAATGTTTACTGATTTGTACACAGGTAAATCTAAGATCAGTAACTTTTTCAACCAAAAACACAACAAATTTAAATTGCCTTAATATGCTTCCAATAATCTAAATGCAGCAATTATTTGCTGTTTCTTAAACAATTTCTAAGAGTATGACAAATTTTTAAAAATCTGTTTTATAGACTAGAAGCGACTATGACAGTCAATAAGTGCCATCTGTTGAAAGTACCTCACAACACTCATTTGTGTTAGCTCTAAAATTTCTCTCGTAAACTACTGAAATTAAATGTTCCCACTGTACTTAATATTGCTTTCTTACGGTGAGTATTCTTAAGAAGACAAGATTCACTAAAGGAAATTTATCCCCATACTTTTTATTTTACTCTGAAAGAAAAATCCAAGTTAATTAAAGAACTAAATGTCCAATACTGGACCAAAAATAAAAACAAATAATAAAACCTAACTTGAACAATTAGGCTGTTTATAAAATTATTCTTCCATCCCTCAATTTGACTCCGCTTGCATCATCAAGGAAACAGCTTCTACTCCCAATTAAATTAAATTTGCTCTGTAGTACCAATCTCCCTCTGAAACCTGTAGGAATTATTCTTTGACTTTTTCTAGCTTCTGGTGGTTTGCCAGCAATCTCTGGTGTTCCTTGGCTTACAGATGCATCACTCCAACCCTCTGTCTTCACATAGCATTCTCACTGTGTGTCTTCACATCATCTTCCTTCTGTGTGTGTGTGTGTGTGTCCAAATTTCCCCTTTTTATGAAGAGACCAGTCATAATAGATTCCAGCCCACCCTAATGACCTTAACTTGATTACCTCTGTAAAGACCTGATTTCCAAATAAGGTCACATTCAGAAGTATTAGGGGTTAGAACTTAAATATATCTTTTTGTTATGTTACATGTAACAATGTGTAATACATCCTCACTGAAAAACTACAAAACACTACTGAGAGGAATAAAGATCTAAATAAGTAGAGAAATATACTATTTTCATGGGTACGAGGGCTCTATATTGTTAAGATGTCAATTCTCCCCAAATTGATCTATAGATTCAATGCAACCCCAATCAAACTCCCACTAGGCTTTCAGTAGAAATTGACAGGTTGATTTTTAAATTTACATGGAAATAGAAAGCACCTAGAATACTCAAAGCAAACATGAAAAAGAATAATAAAGTTGGAGAACTATAACTGTGTGCCTTCAAGACTTACTGTTACTGACCTAGGTTCTTGGACTCTTTAATCAACAGAAAGTGGTAAGAGGCCAGATGAGAAGTTCAGGCAAGCCTTTATTGGGAGTTGTGCTACAGCACAAGGGAGTGAGAACAAGTAACAGGTGCCCCTGTTCACTCCCCAAGGGGGGCAAGCTGGGTCCTTAGATGGGGTGAGGGTAGGAGTGGATTGGTGGGTTGGGCCAGAGGAGTGGCTTAGGTGGTCTGCCCACCCCCTTGGTGGTGCTGTGTGCAGGGATCATGCTATTGCTATTGCTATTGCTCCTGGCACCTCAAAAGTGGCAGTTGGGTTTTGGCCTTTTTTTGTCTCATTGTTCATAATTTGCCCCAACTGCCCATGCATGTAGTTATTATTTTTAGTCCCTTATAGTTTTTTTTGTATTCTGTTGGTTGAGGAGATGTTTGTCCAGGCACAAACACTCCAGTAAAGGGTCTCACGGCCCAGGCCATCTCATTACCATAAAGCTACAGTAATGAAGACACTGTGATTTAAACATTAGAATCAACAAATCAATCAATGGTGGGACTTCCCTGGTGGTCCAGTGGTTAAGACTCCACGCTCCCAATGCAGGGGGCCCAGGTTCAATCCCCAGTCAGGGAACTAGATCCCACACGCCACAATGAAGATCCCACATGCCCCAACTAAGACCCAGTGCAGCCAAATAAATAAACAAAATAAATATTTTAAAAAAAGTCAGTGGAATATAGACCCACGCTTACAAGAAAAGCTTTTACAAGTGATAAAGGAGTAACTAATATTCATAAGGAAAAAATTAACCTCTATCTCATCCACTATTCAAAAATTAATTTGAAATGGACCATAAGCCTAAACATAAAAGCTAAAACTGTAAAGTTTTTAGGGGAAAAAAAGGGGAATATTTTCATATTCCTAGGGTTTTATTAGATAGGACACAGAAAATAATAGCCATAAAAGGAAAAGTTTATGAATTAGACTTCATGAAAATTAAAAATTACAGCTCATCAAAAGACACCATTAAGGACTTCCCTGGTGGTGCAGTGGTTAAGAATCTGCCTGCCAATGCAGGGTACACGGGTTCGATCCCTGGTCCGGGAAGATGCCACATGCCGTGGAGCAACTGAGCCCATGCGTCACAACTACTGAAGCCCGCACACCTAGAGTCTGTGCTCCACAACAAGAGAAGCCACCGCAATGAGAAGCCTGTGCAACACAACAAAGAGTAGACCCCACTCGCTGCAACGAGAGAAAGCCCGCGTGCAGCAACGAAGACCCAACACAGCAAGAAATAAATAAATAAATAAATTTATTTTAAAAAAGAAAGAAAGAAAATGAATATGCAAACCACAGACCACAGAAAATATTCACAAAACACATCTGGCAAAGTACTGATACATATCACTACTGAACTCCTACACTCAATAATACAAAGATAAAGAACTCAAGGGGCAAAAGATTCAAGCAGGCACTTCACAATGGAAGATATACAAGTGGCTGGCCAATAAAAAATGAAAAAAGATTCAATATCATTAGTTACCTGGGACATGCAAATTACAACTACAATGAGATAGTACTACAAATCCATCAGAAGGATTAAAATTAAAAAGATAGATAACAGCAAATGTTGGTGAGGACATTGTAAGTGAACCAAATGTGTCCCCTCGAAATTCACGTAGAAATCCTAATTCAATGTGATGGTATTTGGAGATGGGGCCTTTGGGAGGTCTAATTAGGTCACGAGGGTAGAGATCCCATGAATGGGATTAGCACCCTAATAAGAGGCCAGAGAGCTGGCTAGCTCCCCACTATATGAGAACATAATCAGGAAGAGGGCCAAACCAGGAACCAAATTGGCCAGCACCTTCATCTTAGACTTCCCAGCTCCAGAACTGTGAAAAATAAATTTCTATTGTTTAAGTGACCCACTCCATACACTTTGTTACAGCAGCCCAAACTAACTAACGCAGATGAGCAGAAGCCAGGATTTGTATATGTTGTTGCTGGGATTAGAAAATAATACAACCACTTTGGAAAATGATCTGGCAGTTTATTTTACAACCAAACATATACCTACTCTATGACGGAGCACTTCCACTCCTAATTATTTGTCCAAGAAAAATGAAAACATATGACCACAAAAATAAACTTGTACAAGAATCTTCACAGCAACTTTATTCAAAATAGCCAAAAGCTGGAAACAGCTGAGGGACCATGAACTGGAGAACAACCAACAAGGGAAGTGGATGGAGGAAGGGAGCCCACAATCAGCTCCACTCAGCTCTGCAGCACTGAGCTGGAAGTGATAAGAAATGCTGGTATTCTGCTCCTCCTGGAGGGATGCTTGACTGGGAGCTAGGGAGACAGGGAGCCCTGTCTTCCTGTCTCGGCCACACCCACTTGGAGTGGAGCTTCCCTCTTGTTGAGTTAGGGAGAGAGGAGAGCAACTTGTGGCTGCAGAGAACAAGGGAATTCCCTGGCGGTCCAGTGGTTAGGACTCCACACTCTCACTGCCGAGGGCCTGGGTTCAATCCCTGGTGGGGGAACTAAAATCTCCCAAGCCGTGCAGCACAGCCAAAAAACTAAGAAAGATTAAAAAAAAAAAAAAAGTATAGTAGAACAATAATTAAAAAGAAATAAATTACTAATAACCACAAAGGGATAAATCTGGAACATTATACTACGTAAAAGAAACTTGTACAAAAGAATACACACTGTATGATTACGGTTATGGGTTGCATTGTGTGCCCCCAAAAGATATGCTTAAGTGCTAACCCCTGTACCCAAGAACGTAATCTTATTTGGAAATAGGGTTGTTGTAGACATAATTGAGTTCATACTAGAGAAGGGTGGGCCCTTAATCTAATATCATTGGTGCCCTTGAAAGAGAGACACAGAGAAGAGATGACTTTGTACAGACACAAAGGGAGAACGTCATGTGACTATGAAAGCAGAGGCTGGAGTTATGCAGCTGCAAGCCAAGAACACCAAGGACTGTCAGCAACACTCAGAAGCTAAGAGAAAGGCATGTAACAGATTCTCTCCAAGAGCCTTCAAGAGAACATGTGTCTGGACTCCTAGCCTCCAGAATTGTGAGCAAATAAAATCTGTTATTTTAAGCCACCTGATTTGTGGTAGTTTGTTATGGCAACCCTAGGAAACTAATAGTATTCCATTTATATGAAGTTCTAGAGCAGACAAAACTCATCTATGGTGGGAAAAAGTAAAAACAGTTGTTGACTTTTGTGGGGTGGAGGTAGGGCTTAACTGGAAGGGACATGAGGGTAATTTCAGGTGTGATGGTAATGTTCTACATTTTTATAGGGGTTTGTGTTACAAAGGGTTATACTTATGTGAACACTCTGTGAAGATACAATTAAGATTTGTACATTTCAATTATATGTAAATTTTACAGTGAAAGAAAAAATTATAAGCTAATATTGATATTTAATAATATGTATACTTGTATGTGAAGATGTGGCACATATATACAATGGAATATTACTCAGCCATAAAAAGAAACGAAATTGAGTTAATTTGTAGTGAGGTGGATGGACCTAGAGTCTGTCATACAGAGTGAAGTAAGTCAGAAAGAGAAAAACAAATACCGTATGCTAACACATATATATGGAATCTAAAAAAAAAAAAGTTCTGAAGAACCTAGGGGCAGGACAGGAATAGATGCAGACATAGAGAATGGACTTGAGAACACGGGGAGGGGGAAGGGTAAGCTGGGACAAAGTGAGAGAGTGGCATGGACATATATACACTACCAAATGTAAAATAGATAGCTAGTGGGAAGCAGCCACATAGCATAGGGGGACCAGCTCGGTGCTTTGTGTCCACCTAGAGGGGTGGGATAGGGAGGGTGGGAGGGAGACGCAAGAGGGAAGAGATATGGGGATATATGTATATGTATAGCTGATTCACTTTGTTGTAAAGCAGAAACTAATACACCATTGTAAAGCAATCACACTCCAATAAAGATATTAAATAAAACAAAAAAATATATATATATACTTATATGTATATTTAAGGGGAAATGAAATGAAAAAAATAAGAAATCAATGGATGGGTAGATGAAAAGATATATGACAACAAGTATAGCAAAATGTTAACTGTCATATCTGGTTATGGGTATATGAGAGTTCACCATAGAATTCTTTCAACTTTTCTCTATATTAAAATTTTTTCATAATAACATGCTGAAAAAAATGTAAGCATACTACCAAAATCTCTTTTAGAAAGAAAGGAGGAAAGGAAGGAAGGAAAGAAAGGAGGGAGGGAGGGAAACAAAAACAAAAACAAAAACAAAAACCAAGGGTTGGCAAGGTGTAACTACACCTCTCGTACACTACCGGTAGGAGCGTAAATTGGTAAAACCATTTTGGAAAACTGCTTGGCAGTATCTCCTAAGGCTTACCCTACCTGTAACACCCACTAAGGGATAGTCTTAGGTTCTATTAAACATTCAAACTCAGAAAATGACCATAAGGCCACGTTTGGCATCAATCTAACACCATGAAAGCAAGCAAGCCAGGTAACCCTTACCCCACAGAAGCCAACATCTCTTGAGGCAACAATACAGGCACAGGTTCCCCACAAGACACATGCCCAGTTACAATGGTCACTACACTCAAGAGAAGCACAAAGCATAGTATCCCAATCAGCATTATCATTCCTCCCAATAAAGACGTAATTTGTCAATCAGAAATAATTTTTACCACAACCAATGCTTGCTACCTAGTAACATCACTGACATTCTTACCCTCATTCTGTTTTGGGGGAAACAAAGCTAGAGATTTAATCAAAGGACAGATTTTCATATAGCACAGGAAAGGATTTAACTCTTTATCCACATTCTATGACCCCCAAATCCCACTCTATATCCAACAGAAATGTAGACATATGTTCACCAAAATACAAGTATAAAAATGTTCACAGTAACACTATTCGTAACAGCCTAACAGGATACAGAATTTTTCATTGCTTTCACTGTTTAATATTTATATAACATAGTACTATGAAGCAATGAAAATAAACTGTAACCACATGTATCTCATCAATCTAACCATAAGCTGAAGAAGCCCCACACAAGAGTACATGATTCCATTTTTAAAAAGGTTCAGAAACAGGCAAATATGATCCATGGTGTTACAGGCCAGAAAAACATCAACAGTTACAGGAATACTGAGTGAAGAGATTCTGCAAGAGGGCCACAGAGAGGATTCAGGAGTTCTGGCAAAGTTCTGGGTCTTGAATGTAGTACTGGTTACATAGACATGTTCACTCTGAAAATTCACCGAACTGTAGACTTATGATTTGTACACTTTTGCATGTACATGTCAATAAAATTTACATGAAAAAGTAAAGAGGATCAACTTCCAGAATCGTAGAGTAAGGAGATCTGCAGCCTTTTTCTTCAACAAAACAACCGTAACTGGAGAAAGGTATAAAAAAACTGGTAGAATAAATAAAGTTCCTGAAAATTGTCCTAAGAGCCCACAGCAAAAGAAGAAATACTTCCCCCACCACACCAAATTTACTAAATCTCAGCAAGAAGAGTGAGAATCTGTGGCACTGCAGCCACAACTGCTCTGCCCCTCCCTAACTCAACAAGAAGGAAGCTCCACTCCAAGTGGGTGTGTCAAGACAGGAAGACAGGGCTCCCTGTCTCCCTCCCAGTCAAGGGGTACAGCATCCCTCCAGGAGGAGCAGCATACCAGCATTTCTTATCACTTCCAGCTCAGTGCTGCAGAGCTAAGTGGAGCTGATTGTGGGCTCTGCTCTTCCGTCCACTTCCCACTCAGGCATAATATGGAACAATAACGGGGCCCCACTGCCCTCATCACAGCTCACTCATAGGTCCAAAGGTTTTAGGAGAGGCAAGCCATGGAGAATAGACTACCATGCCTGTCCACTGGTCTGTTCTTAAAGAGAGAGGTAAGCCATTGTCTCTGCCTCCAGCTCCAGAGCAGTGGCTCAGAGATTTTGCCAAGGGAAAGAACTGAGGACTCCAAAGATTTCCCTCAAAGAAAATGACTTTATTTGGAACAGAATGTGGATTAGTTTGAGCCTAAAGGCACTCTTGAAAACAATGGCAATTTTAGTGGTAAACACTTAAAGAGAAGGCAGGGTGGGACTTCCCAGGTGGCGCAGTGGTTAAGAATCCGCCTGCTAATGCAGGGGACACGGGTTTGAGCCCTAGTCCAGGAAGATCCCACATGCCGTGGAGCAACTAAGCCTGTGCGCCACAACTGCTGAGCCTGCGATCTACAGCCCGTGACCCACAACTACTAAGCCTGTGTGCCACAACTACTGAAGTCCGCGTGCCTAGAGCCCATGCTCTACAACAAGAAAAGCCACGGCAATAAGAAGCCCGCGCACCGCAACGAGGAGTAGCCCCTGCTCGCCACAACTAGCGAAAGCCTGCGCACAGCAACAAAGACCCAACGCAGCCAAAAATAAATAAATAAATAAATTTATTTTTTTAAAAAAAGAGAAGGCAGGGTGGAGTGATGTCAGCAAAATGGCAGAACAGGCAGCTCCAAGCTCTCATTCCTCCATAGAAACGTCAAAAAAGCAAGGAGAAACTACCAGAGCCAACACTCTCAGAACTCTGGAAAACAAAGGTTTATAGCAACCAAGAAAATGGTGAACCAAGAAAATGGCAACTTCAGGAAGATTGGTTCAAGATGGTGGAGTAGAAGGAGTTGTGCTCACTCCCTCTTGCGAGAGCACCGAAATCACAAATAACTACTGAACAATCATCAACAGGAAGACACTGGAACTCACCAAAAAAGATACCCCACATCCAAACACAAAGAAGCCACAATGAGACGGTAGGAGGGGCGCAAACACAATAAAATCAAATCCCATAACTGCTGGGTGGGTGACTCACAAACTGGAGAACACTTATACCACAGAAGTCCACCCACCGGAGTGAAGGTTCTGAGCCCCATGTCAGGCTTCCCAACCTCGGGGTGCGGCAATGGGAGGAGGAATTCCTAGAGAATCAGACTTTGAAGGCTAGTGGGATTTGATTGCAGGACTTTGACAGGACTGGGGGTAACAGAGACTCCACTCTTGGAGGGCACACACAAAGTAGTGTGTGCATCAGGACCCAGGGGAAGGAGCAGTGACCCCATAGGAGACTGAACCAGACCTACCTGCTAGTGTTGAAAGGTCTTCTGCAGAGGCGGGGGGTGGCTGTGGATCACCATGGGGACAAGGACACTGGCAGCAGAAGTTCTGGGCAGTACTCCTTGGTGTGAGCCCTCCCAGAGTCGGCCATTAGCCCCACCAAAGAGCCGGGTAGGCTCCAGTGCTGGGTCGCCTCAGGCCAAACAACCAACAGGGAGGGAACCCAGCCCCACCTATCAGCAGACAAGAGGATTAAAGTTTTACTGAGCTCTGTCCATCAGAGCAACACCAAGCTCTACCCACCATCAGTCCCTCCCATCAGGAAGCTTGCACAAGCCTCTTAGATAGCCTCATCCACCAGAAGCCAGACAGCAGAAGAAACAAGAACTACAATTCTGCAGCCTGTGGAAGGAAAACCACATTCACAGAAAGATAGACAAAATGAAAAGGCAGAGGACTTTGTACCAGATGAAGAAACAAGATAAAACCCCAGAAAAACAACTAAATGAACTGCAGATAGGCAACCTTCCAGAAAAAGAATTCAGAATAATGATAGCGAAGATGATCCAGGACCTCGGAAAAAGAATGGAGGCAAAGATTGAGAAGATGCAAGAAATGTTTAACAAAGAGCTAGAAGAATTAAAGAACAAACAAACAGAGATGAATAATACAATAACTGAAATGAAAACTACACTAGAAGGAATCAATAGCAGAATAACTGAGGCAGAAGAACAGATAAGTGACCTGGAAGACAGAATGGTGGAATTCACTGCCGTGGAAGAGAATAAAGAAAATAGAATGAAAAGAAATGAAGACAGCCTAAGAGACATCTGGGACAACATTAAACGCAACAACATTCGCATTATAGGGGTCCCAGAAGGAGAAGAGAGAGAGAAAGGACCTGAGAAAATATTTGAAGAGATTATAGCTGAAAAATTCCCTAACATGGGAAAGGAAATAGCCACCCAAGTCCAGGAAGCGCAGAGAGTCCCAGGCAGGATAAACCCACGGAGAAACACGCCAAGACACACAGTAATCAAACTGACAAAAATTAAAGACAAAAAGAAAAATTACTGAAAGCAACAAGGGAAAAACGACAAATAACATACAAGGGAACTCCCATAAGGTTAACAGCTGATTCCTCAGCAGAAACTCTACAAGCCAGAAGGGAATGGCACGATATATTTAAAGTGATGAAAGGGAAGAAACTACAACCAAGATTACTCCACCCAGCAAGGCTCTCATTCAGATTCAACGGACAAATCAAAAGCTTTACAGACAAGCAAAAGCTAAGAGAATTCAGCACCACCAAACCACCTCTACAACAAATGCTAAAGGAACTTCTCTAAGTGGGAAACACAAGAGAAGAAAAGGACCTACAAAAACAAACCCACAACAATTAAGAAAATGGTCATAGGAACATAATTATCGATAATTACCTTAAACATGAATGGATTAAATGCTCCAACCAAAAGACACAGGCTCGATGAATGGATACAAAAACAAGACCCATATATATGCTGCCTACAAGAGTCCCATTTCAGACCTAGGGACACATACAGACTGAAAGTGAGGGGATGGAAAAAGATATTCCATGCAAATGGAAATCAAAAAGAAAGCTGGAGTAGCAATACTCATATCAGATAAAATACACTTTAAAATAAAGAATGTTACAAGAGACAAGGAAGGACACTACATAATGATCAAGGGCTCGATCCAAAAAGAAGATATAACAATTATGAATATATATGCACCCAACACAGGAGCACCTCAATACCTAAGGCAACTGCTAACAGCTATAAAAGAGGAAAACGACAGTAACACAATAATAGTGGGGGACTTTAACACTTCACTTACTCCAATGGACAGATCATCCAGACAGAAAATTAATACGGAGACACAAGCTTTAAATGACACAATAGACCAGGTAGATTTAATTGATATTTATAGGACATTCCATCCAAAAACAGCAGATTACACTTTCTTCTCAAGTGCACACGGAGCATTCTCCAGGATAGATCACACCTTGGGTCACAAATCAAGCCTCGATAAATTTAAGAAAATTGAAATCATACCAAGAATCTTTTCCGACCACAGCGCTATGAGATTAGAAATCAATTACAGGGAAAAAAACGTAAAATACACAAAAACATGGAGGCTAAACACTATGATACTAAATAACGAAGACATCACTGAAGAAATCAAAGAGGAAATCAAAAAATACCTACAGACAAATTACAACAAAAACACAATGATCCAAAACCTATGGGATGTAGCAAAAGCAGTTCTAACAGGGACGTTGACAGCAATACAAGCCTACCTCAAGAAACAAGAAAAATCTCAAATAAACAATCTAACTTTACAACTAAAGGAACTAGAGAAAGAAGATCAAACAAAACCCAAAGTTAGCAGAAGGAAAGAAATCATAAAGATCAGAGCAGAAATAAATGAAAAAGAAACAAAGAAAACAATGGCAAAGATCAGAAAAACTAAAAGCTGGTTCTCTTTGAGAAGATAAACAAAATTGATAAACCTTTAGCCAGACTCATCAAGAAAAAGAGGGAGAGGACTCAAATCAATGAAATTAGAAATGAAAAAGGAGAAGTTAAAACAGACACCGCAGAAATACAAAGCATCCTAAGAGACTACTACAAGCAACTCTATGCCTATAAAATGGGCAACCTGGAAGAAATGGACAAATTCATAGAAAAGTATAACCTTCCAAGACTGAACCAGGAAAAAACAGAAAATATGAACAGACCAATCACAAGCAATGAAATTGAAACTGTGATTAAAATTCTTCCAACAACAGAAGTCCAGGACCAGATGGCTTCACAGGTGAATTCTATCAAACATTTAGAGAAGAGCTAACACCCATCCTTCTCAAACTCTTCCAAAAAACTGCAGAGGAAGGAACACTCCCAAACTCATTCTATGAGGCCACCATCACCCTGATACCAAAACCAGACAAAAATACTACAAAAAAAGAAAATTACAGACCAATATCACTGATGAATATAGATGCAAAAATCCTCAACAAAATACTAGCAAACAGAATCCAACAACACATTAAAAGGATCATACACCATGATCAAGTGGGATTTATCCCAGGGATGCAAGGATTCTTCAATATATGCAAATCAATGAATGTGATACACCCTATTAACAAATTGAAGAATAAAAACCATATGACCATCTCAATAGATGCAGAAAAGGCTTTTGACAAAATTCAACACCATTTATGATGAAAACTCTCCAGAAAGTGGGCATAGAGGGAACCTACCTCAACATGATAAAGGCCATATACGACAAACCCACAGCAAACATCATTCTCAATGGTGAAAAACTGAAAGCACTTCCTCTAAGATCAGGAACAAGACAAGGATGTCCACTCTCACCACTATTATTCAACATAGTTTTGGAAGTCCTAGCCACGGCAATCAGAGAAGAAAAAGAAATAAAAGGAATAAAAATTGGAAAAGAAGAAGTAAAACTGTCACTGTTTGCAGATGACATGTTACTATACATAGAGAATCCTAAAGATGCCACCAGAAAACTACTAGAGCTAATCAATGAATTTGGTAAAGTTGCAGGATACAAAATTAATGCACAGAAATCTCTTGCACTCCTATACACTAATGATGAAAAATCTGAAAGAGAAATTAAGGAAACACTCCCATTTATCATTGCAACAAAAAGAATAAATTAACTAGGAATAAACCTTCCTAGGGAGACAAAACACCTGTATGCAGAAAACTATAAGACACTGATGAAAGAAATTAAAGATGATACCAACAGCTGGAGAGATATACAATGTTCTTGGATCAGAAGAATCAATATTGTGAATATGACTATACTACCCAAAGCAATCTACAGATTCAATGCAATCCCTATCAAATTACCAGTGGCATTTTTTACAGAACTAGAACAAAAAAATCTTAAAATTTGTATGGAGACACAATAGACCCTGAATAGTCAAAGCAGTCTTGAGGGAAATAAACGGAGCTGGAGGAATCAGACTCCCTGACTTCAGACTACACTACAAAGCTTCAGTAATCAAGACAATATGGTACTGGCACAAAAACAGAAATATAGATCAATGGAACAGGATAGAAAGCCCAGACATAAAGCCACGCACCTATGGTCAACTAATCTATGACAAAGGAGGCAAGGATATACAATGGAGAAAAGACAGTCTCTTCAACAAGTGGTGCTGGGAAAACTGGACAGCTACATGTAAAAGAATGAAATCAGAACATTCCCTAACACCATACACAAAAATGAACTCAAAATGGATTAGAGACCTAAATTTAAGACCAGACACTATAAAACTCTTAGAGGAAAACATAGGAAGAACACTCTTTGACATAAATCACAGCAAGATCTTTTTTGATCCACCTCCTAAAGTAATGGAAATAAAAACAAAAATAAACAAATGGGACTTAATGAAACTTAAAAGCTTTTGCAAAACAAAGGAAACTACAAACAAGACAAAAAGACAACCCTCAGAATGGGAGAAAATATGTGCAAACCGAATCAACGGACAAAGGATTAATCTCCAAAATATATAAACAGCTCAAGCAGCTCAATATTAAAAAAACAAACAACCCAATCAAAAAATGGGCAGAAGACCTAAATAGACATTTCTCCAAAGACGACATACAGATGGCCAAGAAGCACATGAAAAGCTGCTCAACATCACTAATTATTAGAGAAATGCAAATCAAAACTACAGTGAGGTATCACTTCACACCAGTTAGAATGGGCATCATCAGAAAATCTACAAACAGCAAATGCTGGAGAGGGTGTGGAGAAAAGGGAACCCTCTTGCACTGGTGGTGAGAATGTAAAGTGATACAGCCACTATAGAGAACAGTATGGGGGTCCTTAAAAAACTAAAAATAGAAGTACCATATGACCCAGCAATCCCACTAACTGGGCATATACTCAGAGAAAACCATAATTCAAAAAGACACATGCACCCCAATGTTCATTGCAGCACTATTTACAATAGCCAAGACATGGAAGCAACCCAGATGCCCATCGACAGAGAAATGGATAAAGAAGATATGCTACATATATATAATGGAATATTAGCCATAAAAAGGAACGAAATTGGGTCATTTGTAGAGACGTGGATGGATCTAGAGACTGTCATACAGAGTGAAGTAAGTCAGAAAGAGAAAAACAAATATAGTATATTAACACATATATGTGGAACCTAGAAAAATGGTACAGATGAACTGGTTTGCAGGGCAGAAATAGAGACACAGATGTAGAGAACAAACATATGGACACCAAGGGGGGAAAAGTGGCAGGGTGGGTGGTGGTGGTGGGATGAATTGGGAGATTGGGATTGACATATATACGTTAATATGTATAAAATAGATAACTAATAAGAACCTGCTGTATAAAAAATAAATAAAATAAAATAGAAAAATTAAAAAAAAAATGTCTTGCTGTTTCCAATGGGGTTTTTTAGTGGTTTGGCTAAGATATATCTCTATGGAGATCTTAGTGTTGTATCTCTCTTATTCTTCTAAAGCCGAGTAAATGTGAATTATAACATAAAATGTTAAAAAAAAAAAAAAGAAAAAGAAAAAGCCAATCTCAAAAGCAGTACGAAAATTTTGGGGACACTTTACTTGTTCTTGGCCCACACCCTCCTCAGCATACTGGCAGTCTTTAAGAGGGAAACCCACGTTCTCAGATTGGGACACTGGTTCCTGGTTCTGGAGGGAAATGAGCAGACTCAGGGCAAGATACACGCTCAGAAAACATCTGGGAAGACCCTAAGCTTTCACCTTGGGCTGATCCCAGGCTCAATTCAAGGCTGGCTAAGTGTTGAAGGACAGCCTTGGCACCAAGCCAATGTGCCAAGACAGAGAAGTGCTTCTTTGTTTTGTTTCTTTTTCTTGTTTTTTTAGCTCCTGACATTCAAAGAAATCTGTCAAAACACTAACTGAACACAAACTAAGACAAAGACTTGGTGACCACACACATTAAGGAATATAGTCTTTGCAAAAATAGTTTGGGAAACTCAGTAACAAATGGCCTATTATAGCCTTCAACAATCAAAAAAATGGTAAACCCCAGGGAAAGGGAAGAATCTGATTCCCAGAGTTACCACATTGTAATATTCAAATGTTCAATTTTCTCCAAAAAACCAACCACAAGGCATACTAAGAAACAAGAAAGTTTGGACAATTCAAAGGAACAAAATAAACGAACAGAAACCATCCCTAAGGAAGTCTAGACATCAGACTTACTAAACAAAAACTTTAAAATAACTGTCTTATCAACAAATGGCACCAGGAAAACGAGATATCCACATGTAAAAGAATGAAGTTGGACCTTTCCCTCACACCATATACAAAAATTAACTCAAAATGGGTTAAAAACTTAGGGACTTCCCTGGCAGTCCACTGGTTAAGACTCTGCGCTTCCAATGAAGGGGCGCAGGTTCAATCCCTGGTCAGGGAACTAAGATCCCACATGCTGCACAGCATGGGTTGGGGGGGCGGGGGGGCAGTAAAAAAAGGATATACAACCCAATAAGAAAAAAATGAGCCTGAGATCTGAACAGACACTTTACCAAAAGAGACAGACGGCAAAAAAGCACATGAAAAGATGCTCATATCAAAACTTGTCAAATTGCAAATTTTAAATACACTCAGTTACTGCACATTAATTATACTTCAACAAACCTATAATTATATTTCAATAAAGCTATGACATTAAAAAAAATAAACTTAAATAGCACTCACAAAAAAGCAAACAGATGTGCTCACGTGACATGCAATGGCTTGGACTGACTACAGATAATAACACTGTGTATCATGAAGGCTGATTTTAAAGAATGACATTATGATGGACTCTAATGTTAGTTTCCTATTTCACATCCAGTCTTCTTTGCTTCCTTATTAAAAGAAGCTCAACTGTGTACAAGAAAATGTGTCCAGCTAAAACAAGCAGAACTCTTATCTGTGGCTGTTTTACCTTTGGAATAGAGACGCCACCCCCTTCCTCCTTGCCCATGCTGGAAGACGGGAGCACAGCATCTGTACTGTGACCATGAGGACAAAAGCCAATACTAAGGATGAAGGGGGGAAAAAAAGGGGAGGAACCTGGTTCCTTGATGACATCCACATGAGTCAAGTCCTAGACTGCTTGCCTCTGAACTTCTTGTTGAGAAAAGATGTCTTCCTTGTTTAAGCTGTTATTTGTTGCTTGTCTCTTGCACATAGTTGATCAAAATTTGTTACATTCAGAGAATTTAGTTCTGAAGTGGGGTCTGAGGTACTAGTCACCCAAATCAGCCCTATGTAACTGTCCAATTTTATGGTCCCACTCTTTTCCCTACTAAGTCCCTTAACTTTTATAAGAGATCTAGTGAGATTTTAAACTCAATTTATGTTGTTAATTCATCAACTCACAAGCTCAGGCTCTGGTTTTTGACAGTATCAGCCTATGACTGCAAAAGATGAGAAAACTCTCTTAGGGAAATCACAGAAACTTCCTGGGTTTTTTAATGCCTTAAGAAAGAATTCTACTTAAGTAAAATTTCTGAGTAATGGAGGGGGGGAAGAAAAGAATTCTATACAAACCCTTGGCAAGCACCCATAGCCTCTCCTTAAATGGGCACTTTATTCTAGGTAATAACTTAAGGAACTGTTTCATCACTGCATGATATTGGACTGCTAAAGTCACATCCTCTGTAACTAATTTTATCCTCACTGCCATCAAACCCAAACAGTTCCTACAATCAATGTGAGATTCCCACATCTTTGAAGGTCTCCTACTTGCAACTAATCTTGCTATCAATTATCAAATAGGTCTGCCTAGTAATAGCATATTATAGAAATCAAATATAGAAATAATCTTTGGGTGGGCCTGAGACCCAGGTCCTAAAGGTATGTAATCAGCAATAATGCCCAATTACACCATGAGAGTTGTTCTAGCAAAAATACCATTTCCGCTGCTGCTTAGACCTGGATTCCAAAAGTCCAAGCAGTGCTGCCCCTGAAGAAGTGGGTTTCTCTGTTACCAGGCTTGCAGGTCAGTCTTCCTGCTCACTGCTACATATTCACATTGTTTACTTCTAAATCCAGGTCTTAGGTCACATGCCTGACCCTAGGAGATGGGAAGTATGAATCCTGTAATTTCGTGGAGAAGACAGAACCCTTAGGTAGGAAACTATCAAAATGTAAGATGTGGTGCAGCCACAAATTGTAACTGTCCACCACTTACATTGTTATCTTTACCATCTTAACCTCAAACATTTTACACAAGACACTTCTATACAATGACAGTTAACTGCCCATCACCACTTTTTAGTCATACTTACTGAACGGCCACCTAAAACTACATATAAAGCTCCTGAAGAAAACAGGGGAAAAGCTTCATGACACGGGATTTAGCAATGATTTCTTGGATATAACACCAAAAGCACAACAAAAGTAAAAACAGACAAATGGGACTACGTCAAACTTAAATACTTCTGTGCATCAAAGGATGCAATCAATAAAGTGAAATGGCAACCTATGGAATGAGAAAATATTTGCAAATCATATCTGATAAGGGGTTAACTCCAAAATATATTAGGAATACTAACAACTCAATAACAAAAAAACAAATACCCGATTAAAAAATGAGCAAAGGACTTAAATAAACATCTTTCCAAAGAAGATATGCAATGGCCAATAAGCACATGAAAAGATGCTCAAAATCATTAGTTATTAGGGAAATGCAAATCAAAACCACAATGGGATAGCATCTCCCACCCACTAGGATGGCTGTGTCAAACAAACAAAACAAAACCATAAAGTAACAAATGCTGACAAAGATATCCTAAAAAGGAACCCTTGCACATTGCTGGTGGGAGTGTTTAATTAAGATTGCACAGCTGCTATGGAAGAGTATATCAGTTCCTCAAAAAATTAAACATAGAATTACCATATGATCCAGCAGTTCCTTTCTGGGTACATACCCAAAAGAGTTGAAAGCAGGGATACAGACACTTGTACACCAATGTTCATAGCAGCATTATTCACAATAGCCAAAAGGTGGAAGCCAAAGATGGAAGTAACCCAAAGATCCATTGACAGATGAATGCATAAACAAAGCATGGTAAATACATACAGTGAAATATTATTTAGCCATAGAAAGGAATGAAATTCCGACACATGCTACAACATGGATGAACTCTGACATTATGCTAAGTGAAAGAAGGTGGTGATCATTTCGTAGTGTATAAAAATATCGAATCACTGCCGTACACCTGATACCAATACTGTAAGTCAATTATACTTCAATTTTTTAAAAAATTGCCAAATTGCCCTCCTGGAAAAAAGAGAGAGAGAGGAGAGAAGGGAAGGGAGGAAAGGAAAGGAAAGGAAAGGAAAAGAAGGAAGAAAGAAGTCAGGTACAAAAGCACAAACAGCTACCATGATTCTACTTATATGAGGTAGCTAAAGTAGTCAAATTCATAGAGGCAGGAAGTAACAATGGTGGTTGCCACGGGCTGCAGGAAGAGGGAACTGGGGAATTATTGTTTAGTGGGTATGGAGTTTCAGTTTGGGAAGATGAAAAAGTTCTGGAAAGGGATGGTGGTGATGGTTGCACACTTAAAAATGGTAAACTTTGTTACGTATACTTTACCACAATTTTAAAAACACACTAAGCTACCACTTAACACCTCCTAGGATGGCTATAAAAAAATTTTAAAAAAAACAAAAAAAACCCCCAGAAAATAACAAGTGTTGGTTAGGATGCGCAGAAATTGGAACCATTACACATTGTGGTGGGAATGTAAAATGGTGCAGACCTGTGGAAAAGTTTGGCAGTTTCTCAAAAAGCTAAACATAGAATTACCATATGATCCAGCAATTCCACTCCTAGATATATACACAAAAGAAATGAAAACATATTCAAACAAATACTTGTACATGAATATTCATATCAGCACTGTTCAAATAGCCAAAAGATGAAAACTACCCAAATGTCCATCAATGGATGAATGAAAAAATATATCCATAAAATTATTCAGCCCTAAAAAGGAAAGAAGTACTGATATAACCTTGTATGACCTTTGGAAACATTATGCTAAGTTAAAGAAGCCAGACACAATAGATCACATACTGAATGAACACACTTATATGAAAAATCTAGAACAAGCAAATTCATAGAGATTAGAAACTCCGGAAAGGGGGAGGGGAGGGGAAGAATGGGGAGTCATTGCTTAATGGTTAAAGAGTCTGGGGTAATGAAAAAGTTTTGGAAACACAGTGGTGATGGCTGCAAAACATTGTGAATGTAATTAACAACACTGAACTGTACACTTAAAAATGGTTAAAACGGCAAACTTTATTTACCACAATAAAAAGAATTCCAAAATAAGGCAAGTAGACCAGAGCATAAGCACCACATTCAAAGCCTAAACATGAAACATCGCACGACTTATTGATCACGTGAGTGATCAGGCTGCTAGAGTCCAGTGTTCAGTTTGGAGCATAATGCATAGTCCATACTGTGGAGAGCTATGAATAAAAATGGATGAACTAGATGGAACTGGCCACAGAAAGCTATTTTAGGCTCCCTGTGTAACAGGGAAGAGGCAAATCTGACTACATATAGGATCTGTTTCTTTTACTTTAACCTTTGCTTCCTGTTGCTTTTGTTCACTAAAAGGATACTGTCTACACATAATGGCTTGCCTGGGGGAACCCTGCCCCTCTGCCTGAATGTTAAACCAAAGTGCCTTTGCTCAAGGAAACATCTGGGATATTTGCAAAATTTATGGGCTTTTTACTTTACTTCCTCATCTCCTCCCCCTCTCTGTGCTATAAAAGAAACTGGCATCCAAACCCGGTAAGATGGTTATTTTGAGACTTTAGTCGGCTATCTCCTCGGTCTGCCGATAAACTCGCATTCCTTGCCTCAACACCTCGTCTCCGATTTATTGGCCTGTCGCCAGGGAGCAGAGAGAGCTTGGACTCGGTAACAGTTGCAAGCTGAAAAATTAAATGAATGGCGATGAACAGGCAAGTAAGTTAGACAAAGTAATTTAAAGTGAAAAAGATATTAACACAAGAATCCAGTAGTTTTCTTACTTCTGCTGTTGCTATACTACACTATTGCTCATCTGTGACTATTTATATAACTTTTCACATGACTGAAGACTGTAGCAGGCAATTCTTTTGTTCTGGGTTTTTTCTTTTCATTTTTAATCCAGCAAATATCAATTGAACACAGCCTGCGCTGTGACAATGAACAAAATCGTGCCACTGACCTTAACATTTTGGGACCCATAAAACCCAAATACCCCTGAAAAATTTAGACAAACACTAACTGGGCTTTCTGTTTTATTCTTTAAAAAAATGGATTAGGGGCTTCCCTGGTGGCGCAGTGGTTAAGAATCTGCCTGTCAATGCAGGGGACACGGGTTCGATCCCTGGGCCGCAAGATCCCACATGCCGCGGAGCAACGAAGGCCGTGCACCACAACTACTGAGTCTGTGCTCTAGAGCCGGTGAGCCACAACTACTGAGCCGGCGTGCCGCAACTACTGAAGCCCGTGCGCCTAGAGCCCGGGCTCCGCAACGAGAAGCTACTGCAATGAGAAGCCCGTGCACCGCAACAAATAGCAGCCCCCGCTCGCGGCAACTAGAGAAAGCCCACACGCAGCCACGAAGACCCAACGCAGCCAAAAAATAATTAATTAATTAATTTAAAAAAATGTATTAGTGGTGATTGGCTTTTAAAAGGATTTTTGTTTTTAGACAACAAACGCACTGGGTTTTACTCACCAATTTCCTCTGATTCTTGCCCAGAGGCTCTAAGCTTGCATTCCTCTGGATAGTGTTTTTGAATTATCTCCCACAGTTCCGTATTGACAAGAGAATTTGTTCGGGTATGGTACCGAGTCCACGAAGAGACCCGGCGGCGACAGAAGGGACAGCACAAATTTGCCTTTTCGACAGTCGATTGGAAGCATGGTTTACAGAGCGTGTGGTTACAAGGGAGTGTCACAGGCTCAATTAGGATTTCCACACAGATCTGGCACTGGCATTCCAACAGGGAAGGGATGGCGTCTTTGGGTACAGCCATTTTAATATGCTAATAAGGCATATTCAACATCAACACCTGAAACAGAAAGAATCGTATTTCCAGCCCAAGTAAGGAAAAAGCAAATTAACAGTTTTGTGTTTAAATATTATGCCCAGCAGCCTACCAGAATTCAGAGATTGGGAGCATCAAACGTCTTGAAGTAAAAAGATGTTCTGCTGGCCAGGTAAACAGTACGACCCTGGAAGGCGGTGTATTTGTCCATGTTTAAGACAAACATCCGGAAAGAAAACAAATGAACCTTGGCTGCTCCCAGGCATTAACAACCGCTGCGGCAGGGAGGACGGTGGGCTCTGGCTCTCTGGCGCCACAGGAGACTCGCACGAAGTTCCCCTCCTCCCTCTTACTAGGTGAGGATGCTCTCTTAGTTCCGGGCAGCCAAGCCCGAGGCTGCCGAGGCGCGCAGCCGCCAGGCCACCGCTCGAGGAAGAACGCTGCTTCCGCCCGGAGGCCGGGCTCTGCTGGAGCGGGACTCCAGTTTTACCGCTGCTGTGGGGCCGCGAGCGAGCACCTCCCGGGGCTCTGAGCCCACCCCTCGCCTTTCTTCGGTCAGCCAAAAAGCCTAATCTTGGCTGCAGTGCTACAGCAAACCGACAAGGGCTAGTGACGTCACAGCTGCCCGCCAAAACGGCCCCTCCCACCTTAGAGAACCTACCAAGAGCAGAGATGACTAACGTTCGGCCGGGTGGGACTTCCGGGCCTGCGCGCGCCGCCCGCCCCGCCCCCGGGAGAGGGCCCGCCCCTTGCGTCGCAACCTCTGCGGCTCAGCTTTTCCCGCGTGATTCTTGCTCCCGGAGGCTGCGGAAACCTGGTAGTGTCGCAAGGTTAGTCTCTGGGCAGAAAATGGGAAACCTCAAAACAAGCTAAAAACCGAACAGTAATTTTAAAAATTCTTTCCTCAGTACTCCTCAGAATACCCTTCTGTTTCCGTTAATTTGTAACTAAGCCTCTTAGGTCGCTTTCCAAAGTTCTTGGAAAAGCATCTCCGAGAGAGGCTCTGGGCAGAGAATCCACAAACTTGCTGCAGTTTAACAGGCGCTTGGGAAACAAACTTTGGTGCTGCTGCCACGATCCTGGGGCTTACTACTTTAGTGTTAAATTTCAGTCTAGAGCAATCAGAATTACAAAGGAAGTCAAAAGGAAAATATTTTATCTTTTTATGCTTTTGGAATAAGTTTTTCTACTTTGGTATTGAGTTCTTTTACTGACAACTGATCCTACTGAATTGAGTTGTATGAAAAAGTAGATTTTGGCTAAGAAAACGGTGGGGATTATATAAAGACTGTGATCTCTAGTACTTAAGAACCAAGCCTCATAGAGACAAAGTAGAGTTATTATTTTAATGGATATAGAGTTTCAGTTTTACAGGTTCTGGAGACGGATGGTGGTGATGGTTGCACAATTTTATGAATGTAAATATTTAATACTGCTGAACTGTACACCTAAAAATGGTTAAGGTGGTTCTCACTACTGCACTTGACTAGTCTTAAAAAAAATAATAAAAAAATTTTAAAAATGGTTAAGGTGGTGAATTTTATGTTATGTGTGTTTTACCACAATTTTAAAATTTTTGGAAAAAAAAACAGGTCTGAGTTTTCTGAGGAAATGCTAAATAGCTGTGGGCAAAGAGAAAAGAAAGTCACTGTGCATGTAAATAGTCATTAAGGTCTTTGGGGTTTGCTGAGGTCATTTAGGTGCTGGAGATGAGTGGTTTCCAGATGAAGGCAAAACTAGGAGGTGTGGATCCTTTCTAGAGAGCTTTGGAAGTTTCGTTTTTTTTTAACGCGGGTTCAAAAAACTGGTTGTCATCCAGTTGTCCATAGTATCAATCCCTTAGCCTGGAATTCCAGGCTCCCTAATGTGATCCCAACCTCCTTTTCCTGTGGAACCTCCTGTTATTCTTTTAGACATTCAGTTATGATCTATTCACTGTCATACAAATCTTGTGTTTTGGGGCCATTGCTTGAAATCTCAGTTCATCCTAAATGAGTTGCTTCGTGGCTTTGCCTCCTTCAAGGATCAGTTCAAGGCACTTCCTCTAGGAGATATTTCTCCACCACACAATGATACCCCTCCTCTGAACTCCTCATTTGTATATTGCCTAGTGATTATGGTTTTTATTGTAATCTTATTTTAACTCTTGCATTTTGATTTCTATTTTCCGGTACCTGTGTCTTGTGTAATGGATACATTTTATGTGCTTCCTCAGATTTCCCTGGCCTCATTTACTTTGTGGACCCATAGTCCTTTCCTCTGCCTGGGGCTGACCAGTTGCATTTCTGGAATCTCTGGCTTCTCCTGCCACTTCTGGGATCCTGTGAAACACTGCACTGAACAATGCAGTCACTGGCTTCCCAGTGGCTGCTAGGAGGGCTTAGATGATGCATCCTGGAAGTATGAGGGGGTCACTCCCCACAGAGCCAATTTTGACCAATTGAAAACAGTAGACTTTGTGAGCACAACAGAGAAATTTTCCTTCCTTCTTCCTATTGAAACCAAGCCCCTCTAAAATCGAGTTTCCCTGCCAAGTTTATGATTAACCTCTCTGTATAAAACTTTATTCCCTTTTTTTTCCAGTAAGATTGAGGAGTATCAAAGAAAAGGGGGGATTGAAACCAAGCAGGACCCTGCAGGGCCCTCCCGGCTACAAAGGCCCCTCCATGTCTCCTGTTTCTTGTAGGAAACAAAGACTTTTGTTTCCTAGCCCTTCCCTGAGTTCCAAAGAGCAGACTCAAGCAGTTACAAATTAGGGAAGGGAGGAAATGCAGAAGCAAATGAGAAGCAGCCAAATAGAAAAATTAATAATAGGTTAAACAATACTTCAGTGATAAAACAGTCCTAGTTCCTTCTCAAGGGATGTACACAACAATCTGATGTATATCTTTGAGTTGTTCTGCAGAAATTAAGGCTCACCCCACCCAGGTGGAGGATGGTGACTACATGCTGATCACAAGCACTAGACCCTAAACTGGTAGAAATCGGTTGATGATTAAGATTCCGGAAACATCACCCTATTACCTCACAGCCAACCAATCAAAAGAAAGTCCGTGAGCTGCAACCCTCACAACAAAAGTTGCCTTTAAAACCCTTCTCTGGAAGCCACAGAGGAGTTCCTATTGTCTTTCCAGCACTAGCTGTCCGTTCTCTTTGCTTGGTGCCCTGCAATAAACGCTGCACTTTCCTTCAACACACCCCCATGTCAGTAGGTTGGCTTTGCTGCATGGCGGGCAAACAGACCAAGTTTGGTTCAGTAACACTTCCAACACATGGTTTCTCTCTCTTTTTTTTTTTTTTGGCATGGTGTCTCTAAACAATGTGTCTGGAGAAGGACAAGACTGAGTGCATGGATCTAGCAAGCAACCTATTGTCAAGGAGGAGCCAGCAAGGTAACACATCATCTTGTATTACTTCTCATCCTTCTCTACGTAACAGCCTTCCAAAGTGTTACTCTTTCTGGTTGTCCTGAATTTGTACCTCCCAAATAAAGCATCAGTACTTAACTTTTACCTGTAGGGCAGGATCCACATTTTAAAATGTTTCTGTTATTCATACTACCTAGTGCATGGCATTTATTCAAAAAATATTATAAATAGGACTTGCCTGGTAGTCCAGTGGCTAAGACTTCACGCTCCCAGTGGAGGGGGCCTGAGTTCGATCCCTGGTCAGGGAACTAGATCCCACATACCGCAACTAAGAGTTCGCATGCCGCAACTAAAGATCCCACACGTGGCAACGAAGGTCCCACATGCCACAACTGAGACCTGGCACAGCCAAATAAATAAATTTTTTTTTTTTAATTATAAATATATGGTCAGTGTGTGAGAGTTCCTTTTCTAGTACAAATAACTATGGAACTGTACTAGAGAGAAAATGCACATCAACATACAAAATATATTAGGTGTTTTATTTATTTATTGCTTTTAGTACATAGTACATTCACATGGTTCAAAATTCAAAAAGTACAAATGGATTAACATTGAAAAGACTTCTTCCTACATTTGATCCCTAGCCTCTCAGTTTTCTTCCCTAAGAAAACCAATGTTATCACTTTTTAATGTATTTCTCCAGAAGAAGTTTATGAAGTTTATAGATATAGTAGCCTATATGTTTGTTTTTGCCCGTTTTTTCCATTTAGGAGTATATATTGGAAATGAATATTTTAAAACAACACATCTTGGTGGTAACTCCATATTACTATACGATTACACGAAGAGCTTCTTCATTCTCTTGTATTGCTACACAGAAAGTATCCACTGTATCAGTATATCATAATGTAACACTCTCCTCACTTTTGCTGTAAACATAAGCCTGTAATAAATTGTATGTATGTATTTTTTCCCATTTGCAAGATAAATTACTAGAAGTGTAATCTCTGGGTCTAGGGTAACAGGTTAGCTTTTGGCTGATGGTATCAACTCTTCTAGGGATGACTTTTGCTCTTCAGGGGCCCTCACTGCTTTTCCCTTCTCAATGACCTGAACAGCCTTTAGCAAGCCATCCTGCAGAGCCTGGTTCTTTACCATATTAGTGATCATGAAATTGACATCTTTTACATACATTTGCCTTACTTTAGCAATGTAGTATTCTGCCTTGTTACCATGTGCTACAAAGAAGGTACACAGTGCTGTGATATCTCCTTCTTGCATCCCATGCTCCTCCAGGACAGACTCCCACACAACTCTGATGCGCTTGTTCTTGACTTTTCGTCTAAGGATGGAGGCTAAGGTGGGAAGACCTCTCACCAGATCTGGCAGCTTCTCAAGCACACGAGTGTGCAAGCGGATGAGTACTTCAATGACGTAGCTGTATAAAATATTCAATTCCATTGGAGTGAACCTACAAAAAATGTGGAGAACTTCTTAAGCATTAGAACTCTTTACATACAAACATAAAACGAATTTTATTAGGATAATTCAAAGAAGTATAAACCTACTAGGAGAACTGTAAGCAGATACGGTAGGAGGTCCCCAGAGAAAGAGAACCAGGCATGGTTCTCTTGACATAAGAGAAGCCATTTTTGACCTAAGCCATTTTGTGATCTTAGCCTGGCCACAGTGCTTGACCTTGAACAGGTCTCAGTAATTCATGATCTTAATGGGAAGTGAGGGAATGCAGGAACAAAGGAAAAGCTGTCAAGAAAAAGTAGTTTAGTGATAAGAGTCCTAGTTCCTCCTCAAGGGATATACATAACAATCTGATACATATCTTTTGAGTTCTGCAGGAACTGAGATCCCCACCCAGTGGAAGATGGAATAATGATGTTGACCTTTTCTGACCCTTATGACTTCAGTCAACTAAAGCTTGGACTCTGTCAACCTTTGCCCCAATTCGCTGCTGAATTCTCCTCTATTCATGCTCCTTCATGAATATGCATGTACCCTTAGCATAAAACTTCCCCAGTTTTGCTGTTTGGGAAGATGCTGCTTTGGGAAAGATCCCTGGTGTTCTCCTTACTTGCTGCAAGTAATACATCCTTTCTTGTCCCAGTCTTTGGCTTGGTTGTCTTTTGGCTCAACGCCCACCAAGAGCTGAACCCAGTTTTCAGGTAACAACCAGCTGTTGCAGTTTAGAAAATGCTTACTTTAGAAATAGGGCCTGCCAGTGTTCATAGTAGTTATTTACAATAGCCAAGACATGGAAGCAACGTAAGTGTCCATCGACCAATGAATGGATAGAGAAGATGTGATACATATATACAGAGGAATGTTACTCAGACAGAAAAAAGAACAAAATAATGACACTTGCAACAACATGGATGGCCCTAGAGATTATCATAATTAAGTAAGTCAGACAAAGACAAATACCACATGATATCACTTATATGTGGAATCTCAAAAAATTATACAAATGAACTTATTTACAAAACAGATTCACAGACATAGAAAACAATTTTACGGTTACCAGAGGGGAAGGGGAGAGAGATAAATTAGGAGTTTGGGATTAACAGATACACACTATTAAAAGAATAAAAAAAAAAGAAAGAAAAGAAATAGGGTTTGCACTAAACTGGATAGCTTAGATCTCAGGCCACTCATACTATAAGTTTCTCCATGGCAGAGGAGTTATATTATCCATCTCTCTGTTAGTAAGACTTTGGCAAGCAAGGGACTCTGAGATGTGTACCACAGTTCTGGCAAGTAAACAGGTGCTCAAACTAATCTCTTTTGAATGAATGAGCTTAAGAAAATGTAACTTCTTCACAATCCATTGTCGGAATCATATTAAGAAACCCAATTTTAGGGACTTCCCTGGTGGCACAGTGGTTAAGAATCCGCCTGCCATGGACATATATACACTACCAAACGTAAAATAGCTAGCTAGTGGGAAGCAACCGCATAGCACAGGGAGATCAGCTCGGTGCTTTGTGACCACCTAGAGGGGTGGGATAGGGTGGGTGGGAGGGAGGGAGATGCAAGAGGGAAGAGATATGAGAACATATGTATATGTATAACTGATTCACTTTGTTATAAAGCAGAAACTAACACACCATTGTAAAGCAATTATACTCCAATAAAGATGTTAAAAAAAAAAAAAGTGGTGAGGAGGGAATTCTAAGAGTGAAAACTGAGTGAACAAAAATGTGTTTCAGAGGAGTATTTGGATGGAATCAGGGGTTTACAGTGTTGTGCATTTTCTACCAAAAATATTCATGTTTCATCAAAAATGAAAAGAAATTTAAAAAAATAAACAATGAGAACAACAACAACAAAAAAAGAATCTGCCTGCCAATGCAGGGGACACGGGTTTGAACCCTGGTCCAGGAAGATCCTACATGCCGCGGAGCAACTAAACCTGTGCGCCACAACTACTGAGCCTGCGCTCTAGAGCCTGTGAGCCACAGCTTCTGAGCCTGTGTGCTGCAACTACTGAAGCCCGAGCACCTAGAGCCCATGCTCCACAACCAGAGAAGCCCCCGCTCGCTGCAACTAGAGAAAGCCCGTGTGCAGCAACGAAGACCCAATGCAGCCAAAAATGCCAAAAATAAATAAATAAATTTATTAAAAAAAAAAAAAAAAGAAACCCAATTTTAGAATGACCACAGCAAGCTCTCACAAAACCACAAAATTCCACTGATTTCTGATTGGATACTCACTTGAATGACAGAACTGCTGTCCACAGCTCATCTTGGGCAGCTTGGTTTGCCAAAGTCTTGCTATGATGTTCAAATTTCTGTGTCAGATTATCCTTGGTGAAGTCCAGTTCTTTAAACTGTGCTTCTAACACTTGGAGTTTGTAGTCTACTCTATAGGATAAAAGAATCAAGAGTTAATTTAAGTCAGGGCACGAAACTAAGGTTCTGTCTTAATATAAGGCTGTAATACATTGTTTATAACCACTATCAAATTTGAGTAGCTATTTACATTTTAAGATTATGAACAGATGTTCCCATTTGCCGTTCTCTCTAGTCATCATCCTAGTTCTGGCATTCCTTATATTGCCAAACATGTGAATTGTCTAATTACCTCAATTACATGCCATGTCTTGTCTTCGTACCATACTTTATATGTTAAAAAATATTTTATACAAGCTTTAATTTGATTCTCACAACAACCATTAGAAGTAAAGCAGTCATTTTTACTATTTATGGATAGAGAAATTGAGTCTCAAAAAGATTGAAACTGAACTGTCATATAGCTAACTAGTGCGGAGACCAGTATTTATTAAGGTGGCTTTCTCTGCCTTATTCTGACTGTCCAAGTCCCATCCATCAAGGATAAGCTCAAATTCCACTGCCTGCTTGAATCCCTCAGCCTTTCTACCTGAAGATCTGCTCCCTGCCTACTTCTCTCTCACAGGACTGCCTCTATCACTTGTCACTCCCCATCTCCTCCTTTATTTTTAAAGTTAGCTTTTCATGATCTAAGTTGTAAGCTCTTGGAGGGAGAGGATCAGAGACTATCCCTTGGACATCTTTATGTCTGTCCCCCAATACCTATAAGAGGCCTTACACAGAAGTAATAAAACGTGTCTCCTATGATTGACATTTGTGATGTTAGTGAAATGCTAAGCAGTGTAACAGCAAAAGGGGGATCTGAGTAGCTCTGAACAGCCCTGATCATTAGAGGGCGCTGTGGCACCAAAATTATGTCTAACTGAACCACAAAGAATTGGAACCACACAACTCATTTGCCTGAAGCCACCCACATTGTCTTTCACGAAGGAAATGATACACACACAGCCACTTCCCCGAGTTTCTACGTCCCCAGTCACCCGAATACTGTTGTGGTTGCCTAGGGTTCTATCCTTGACTATTTTCTCTTCTTGGGCTTTACTATCTCCCAAGGCTAATTTAGCTTCAGGTACCACCCCTCTCCTAAGCTCTAGACCTGTATTTTCAACTATGTTTTGCACATCTCCACCTGGATGGTGATGTCAAACTCAACTGTCTTAAGCTGAATCTACTAAGTCCCTCCTCCCTCCTCTCGCACCCCATCTTCAGAAATTTCGGCAATGGAATTTTCTCATTGCTTTGGATTCTATTTACATATAGATAAGGCTCTGTACGAAATGTGCATTTTTGTAGTATAGGCCTGCATGACCTAATATGCCAGTAATCTCTGTCTGCAAGTCAAAACTATGATATCTGGCAAACTCTTTGTATTAACTTTTAGACCTTTAAGAAGATATTGCTTTTAGGTCATCTCCAGCTTGAACTCTAGAGGTAAACTCTAGCTTGTCATTCAGTATAAAGGTTTACAATTGGAGCAGTTCTTTGGAATCTGTTCACCAAAAGGCATTCCCAATCATTCCAAATAAATCCTAAACAACATGTCTGCAAATCTGTGTTTCTACTACAATTCTCCAGCTCAGTTAATGGCATCACCATCTACCCAATTCCTCGAACTAGAAATCTCAGAATAACTCACCATTTTTTCCCTTTCTCTCCATCAGTGTGTCTCTAATCCATCCCATCCTCTCTATCTCCAGTAAGCCAGTTAATCACCATCTTTCACGTGGACCTAGGATTACAGTAGTCTAACTTGATTCCTCCTTTTCACGTCCAATCCATTCTCCAGAGATATTCTTCTAAAACACAATTCTGATCTTATAATTTGACTATTATATACCTTTTATGCTGCCGACTTGCCCAGTGATATTGCTGGAGCCAAGTTGGATTTCCTTAGCAGGAAACATAGGCTCTTTACCCTTCGCGCCCATCTTCTGCCAGTCCTCTCACACATCCTAGTCACCAGTCATATGAGACATCTAGCTGCTGACTGAATACCGTATGCGATTCCAAGCTTCTATGCTTCCATGTACTGTTTCCTCAGCCTAGAATTCCTTACCGTATTTTTATTTCTTGTAAACTCCTACTCACACTTTCAGATCCAGCCTAAATGTCCCTCTTTGAAGGGTTCCTTTTCCTAATGTCAAAGGCAAAATTCATTCCTCTCTTCATGTTCTCATAGCCCTTTAGGAACATCAACATTATAATGTCAGTCACATTAAATTGTAAGCATTTTTGAATACTTCTGTTATTCCTAAGGCTGTGAGCTCCTTGAGGGCAGAAACCACATGTTACTTATTTTTGTAAACCTGGCATATAGCACATGCATTAATTGAATGGAATTATAGCACCTGGGAGTAGATTTTTCTTTACTATTAATTGACATTTTTTGAACCTGAACACGTTAACAGAGAAAGAATTCTAATTAGCATGTCCGTAGTTCTTTGCTTATTTTTATTCTTCATTCTTCTCTTACTCATCTTCCCAGAAAAGCAGACCCATGCTTGCTCCCTCCCTGTAGCCATTAGCAACCTTTTCATTGCCTCCTTTAAGGATATCAGGGTTGTGGTTTCATTGTTCATCTTCTTAAGGCAAAATGAAAAAGAAAGAAAACACGCAAAACAAAAACCCAATAGAGGTTTGAATCCAGGGTTTTCTGCTCTCTTCCACTCAGCAACAGGCAGCAGCGGTGTGAGTATTCGATCTAAATTCTGCCTGAAAGGTCACTCAGTACAAGAAGCTTTTAATAGCTTGTACATCCAAATATAGTTTCAAAGAGCTGATCCTGTGAACACAGGTGTCCTGGGATGCACTATAATATTTGCCTTTGAAAAGTGACCCATAATTCATCAACCTAGTACAACAACCAGATGTAATTGTGGCTCTGTGTATATTCTGGTAAATGGATATACGGGTACACAATGTATACATATACTAGGATTAAATTTAAAGGAGATATTACTCTCTAATTTTAAGAGCTTAATTATTCACTTATAATCTCAATTAGGTTTAAAGAAGCCCCAGACTTTTTATGATGTATTAATCAATGCAAAAAAATCCGACCATCCTTAGAAACTTATATTTATTGTAGTATTAGATTAGGTATTGGAAATAAAAACAGACATAAAACAGGATTCCTGAATTCAAGGGGTTTAAATACTAACTGGGGAGATACTTAAAAGATAATATATACTTAAAAGAAAATATATATAAAATGTGTGCTGAGTAGATACAGACCGTACAAATCATAGATGATGAGAGAGTAGGTCACTGAAGCCTTGGATAACTGAGAAGCACTCACATTGAAGGTGGGATTTGGTCTTGGCCTTAAAGGAAATGTAGGTCTCTGATTATCAGAGAAGAGAGAGAAGAACATTATAAACTGGAGAAACTGTGTGGGTAAATTCACAGGGGTGGTTGGCAAGGTACGTGATGTGGTCAGGGAACAATAAGTGAGTATTTTGTTGACTTTCTCTCAGCAAAAGATTCATGTGAGAAAAAGAAAAACGGCACAAACTGGGAAGAGTCAGGTCATGGATTTATTCATTCATTGAATAATTTATTTACTTATTCAATATTTGCTGAACACCATAAATATAAATTGAATGGGCAAAACCTATGAATGAATTATCAGCACTATTCCAGGTATTAGGAATAAAATGAGTAAGGCAAAATCCTTGCCCTAAGAAGCATACTAGTAGGGAGACTGAAAGCGAGGATTGCAGAAGAGTTCTAGCCAGCCTGGTAAGCAGTTTGGACATAGGTGTGGTTCTGTAAGTTATTCTAGCACTGGTGTTTAAGATGGATCCAAATGGGAATGAAACCAGAGGCAGAGATGTCCCTCAGGAGACTGGTATCACAGTCAGATGTGAAGTGATGAGATTACAATGTCTGTCCTTGGAGTTAAAAGGGAAAGGGACAGATCTGAGAGACAGTATAAGTCCCCGAGGCCTCCTGGGGGTTGGAGTCTGTAAGTCTCACATGAATTTTCAGAAAGGTTTGGGTGTCCTGAAGGAATCAAGTCCTTCCTTGCCTCAGTGGGAAAACCTTGCTAGGGTCTTTGTATCCTACCCAGTGGCCATCCTCCCCAATACCTCCCCACCCCCACTATTTTTTCCTCATTAACAGAATCTAAATCCAAATATTGTTCGAGCATTGGGCAGCTGTGTGCTTCAGGGGACTCTGGATCTACCCACCCCCTTAGTCACAAGGGTGGTGAATCTTGATTAGACCAAGCCAATCACAGTAATTTTATTATTGTTGCCATTGTCATTGGTTTAGGAATGGGCAGGTGGCAGAATTCTGGCCTATGAAATGTGAGAGGAGATTTACTGTGGAGCTTCTGAGAAAACATTTTTTTAAACTTGTGATAAAATATACGTAACATAAAATTTACCATTTTTGGTTGGGGGGTGTGGGTGAAATGGGTGAAGGTAGTCAAAAGGTCCAGACTTCTAGTTATAATAAATAAGTCCTGGGGATGTAATGTACAGCATGGTGACTATATTTAATAACACTGTATTGTATATTTGAAAGTTGCTAAGAGACTTGATTTTAAAAGTTTTCATCACAGGAAAAAAAATTGTAACTATGTGTGATGACGGACATTAACTACACTTACAATGGTGATCATCATGTACTGCATACGTATATAGAATCATTATGTTGTATACCTGAAACTAATACAATGTTATATGTCAATTATATCTCAATTTAAAAATTTTACCGTTTTTGACTATTTTAAGTGTACAGTTCTGTGACATTAAGAACATACATACTGTTGTCCAGACATTACCACCATTTCCATCTCCAGAACTTTTTCATCTTCCCCAGCTGAAACTCTGTACCTATTAAATGCCAACTTCACATTCTCCTCTCTCCTCAGCCCCTGAAACCACCATTCCACTTTCTGTCTCCGTGAATTTGGCTATTCTAGCTCCTCACATAAGGGGAATAGTGTCTTCTTGTGACTGGGAGAAGAGTTTTTCTGATGATAAAAAGAAACGCATGGGAGAAAATGTTCTCTTCATCCCTCAATATTGTTGGATTTTCCTTCATATGATGCCAGGGACTGCAGCATCCAGCCTATTACGGCCATGAGGGGAACCAGCCTCAGGGAGTAAGCCAGGGCAGCAGAGCAGAGAGAGGAAAAGAACCTGTCCCAATGAAAAATAGTATGGAAGTTCCTCAAAAATTAAAAATAGAACTACTACTCTATGATCCAGCAATCCCACTTCTGGGTACATATGTATATCTAAAGAAAATGAATACCGGGTATTGACGAGAGACCTGCACTCCCATGTTCACTGCAGCATTATTCACAATAGCCAAGGTATGGAAACAAGCTAAGTGTCCAAGAAAGAAGAAAATTCTGATGTTTGCAACAACATGGATGGACCTTGAGGGCATTATGCTAGGTGAAATAAGTCAGACAGAGAAGGACAAATACTGCATGGTACCACTTATATGCAGACTCTAAATATAAAGTTAAATTAATAGAAACAGAGAGTAGAAAAGTGGTTGCCAGGGACTGGGGGGTGGAGGGTGGGGAATAGAAAGAGATTGGAAAAAGGGTAAAGTTTAAAAAAAGGAAGAAAGAAGCTGTCACTGAATTAACCTCCCCTAGAACTGTTTCATTGCTAATGTGCTTATTATGAGGAATAACAACTTTGCCTTATTGATTAAGCCTTTTATAGTTGGGGCTCTGTCCTTAAGGAGTTCAGCAAAGCGAAGGAGACTTTTTTTTTTTTTGCCACACTGTGCGGCATGTGGGATCTTAGTTCCCCAACTAGGGATCAAACCGGGCCCCCTGCAGTGGAAGCAGAGAGTCCTAACCACTGGACAGCCAGGGAATTCCGTGCAGGAGACTTTATACATCAAGTTCTTCTTTGCTGGGGTTTCTTCAGAAGCCCTTCATTTCTCTGGAGCTAACATTAGTTTTCTTATGGGTAGACCTGTGGCCAGTACCTTGACAAGGAAATAAAACAGAGAAGGAAGGAAACAATGGTGGAAACTCTCACGTAACCTGGCATCTCTGTCCTCAGCTCACTCAGCATGAGCCATTGGGGGACCAGCCCCCAGCCTCTGGAAGAATGTTTAGAACAGGGTAAAGAGCAAATGGTTTGGCTCTGGGATCAGAGCCTGCCAATTCCACCCACCAATGCTGCTTCCTCTAGGATGCTGCCTGCCCATCCAGATCCAATACTTGTTCCCTTCTCCCTACTTGCACTGACCACCTCTTGTCTGTACAGACCTAAACAGAACCTCCTGATCATTCCATCCTTGATTGCCTCTCTGCTATTTGGCCTGTTGTCTGCCCAGTCTTTGAATTTCCTGATCTCTTCTGCCAGGCTCACCTTCTGGACCCTCCTTGTCCCCTGTCATATTGCTTTCCAAACTTTTTTTTTTAACTAATGAACTTTATTTTTTAGAGCAGTTTTAGGTTCCCAGGCAAAAGAGCAGAAAGTACAGAGAGTTTTTATATATCCCTCCCCTCACACAGACTCACCCTCCCCCACAATAGACATCCATGTACCACAGCGGTACATCTGTTACAAGTGATGAACCTACATTTTCACATCCTTATTATCCAAAGTCTCTAGTTTACGTTAGGGTTCACTCTAGGTGTTGTCCAGTCTATAGGTTTTGACAAATGCATAGTAATCTGTATCCACCATTGTAATATCATACAGAATAGTTTCACTGTGTGCTCTGCCTATTCATCTCTCCCTCTCCACAAACCTCTGCAGCCACTGATCTTTTCACTGTCTCCCTAGTTTTGCCTTTCCCAGAATGTCATATGGCCAGAGTCACACAGTATGTAGCCTTTTCAGATTGGCTTCTTTTACTTAGTGATATGCATTTAATTTTCCTCCAAGTCTTTTCATGGCTTAATAGCTCATTTCTTTTCCTTTTTTTTTTTTTTAAACATTTTAAATTATTTATTTATTTATTTATTTTTGGCTGTGTTGGGTCTTCGTTGCTGCGTGTGGGCTTTCTCTAGTTGCGGCAAGCGGGGGCTACTCTTCGTTGTGGTGCGCGGGCTTCTCATTGCAGTGGCTTTTCTTGTTGCAGAGCACGGGCTCTAGGCATGCGGGTTTCAGTAGTTGTGGCTCACAGGCTTTGTGCTCCGCAGCATGTGCTTCCCAGACCTGGGCTCGAACCCATGTCCCCTGTATTGGCAGGCGGATTCTTAACCACTGCACCTCCAGGGGAGTCCTGTTAACTCATTTCTTTTTAGCACTGAATAATATTCCATTGCCTGAATGTACCACAGTTTCTTTATCCATTCACCTACTGAAGGAATCTTGAATGCTTCTAAGTTTTGGCAACTATGAATAAAGCCGCTATAAATACACATGTGTAGGTTTTTGTGTGGACATAAGTTTTCAATTTATTGAGTAAATACCAAGGATCTCGATTGCTGGATTGCATGGTAAGAGTATGTTTAGTTTGTAAGTGTCTTCCAAAGTGGCTGTACTATTTTGTATTTCTACCAGCAATGGAGTTAGAGTTCTTTTTGCTCTGCATTCTTGCCAGCATTTGGTGTTGTCATTGTTTTGGATTTTGGCCATTCTAATAAGTGTGTAGTGGTATCTCATTATTTTAATTTGTAATTCCCTAATGACAAATGATGTCAAATATCTTTCATATGCTTACTTGCCATCTGTGTATCTTCTTCCATGAAATCTCTGTTCAAGTGTTTTGCCCTTTTAAAAATCAGGTTGTTTTCTTATTGTTGAGTTTTAGGAGCTCTTTGTATATTTTGAATAATGGTACTTTAACAGTTGTATCTTTTTTTTTTTTTTAAGTGTCATTTTATTTATTTTATTTATGGCTGTGTTGGGTCTTCGTTTCTGTGCGAGTGCTTTCTCTAGTTGCGGCAAGTGGGGACCACTCCTCATCACGGTGCGCGGACCTCTCACTATCGCGGCCTCTCCTGTTGTGGAGCACAGGTTCCAGACGCGCAGGCTCAGTAATTGTGGCCCATGGGCCCAGCTGCTCCGCGGCATGTGGGATCCTCCCAGACCAGGGCTCGAACCCGTGTCCCCTGCACCGGCAGGCAGACTCTCAACCACTGCGCCACCAGGGAAGCCCTATCAGTTGTATCTTTTAAAAATATTTTCTTCCACAAACCTTTTTCATAGCAAAGCTGCAACCTAGATTTCTGCCTGCTTTCTGTTGCAGGGTACAGATCTTTGAAAGAACGAGGAACTCAAGACCTAAACAGCAGTGCCAAGAACTAGATAGTACTTTGGTCTGCTAAAACAAGCATCTGAGAAACAAGCATCTAAAGCAGCAGCAGGTTTTCATTGTTTATCCTAGAGCTGAATCAAGTACTAACAATTGAATACTTTGAGTACTGTCTTTGAGTGCTGAACTCAAAGTACAGACACTAAGAGAGTAATGTTATTTCTGACCCAGGGGAAAGATCCAGGAGTTTTTGCCAGAGATGAAGTTACCAATAGTAAGTTTACTAATGGCCACCTTGCCCTAAGAGTTCTTGTAAGAGTAGCACATGTGGATGGAAATAGGGCTTGTTAAAATGATACTTTGTCAGGGGGGCTGCCAACCTGGTTTTTCCCACTTTTTTAGATTGCTCACAGTGCAACCTTCAGGAAAATGAGTTCAGTCCAGATACTTACCTACACCAGTACATCAGAGGAAGGGGTTCTCTAACTTGTGAATTTATAAAGACTACAAAAGGATTCATTGAGAATGTCTGAGCTCATATTCTTGAAAGAGAATTCCATACATTTTATTAGCTCCATCACCAGACTCAACCTTTCACCTGACCCAGTCATCATATAGAAGCAAGATTCAGACACAGTGCCAATTCCAGGCAATCACTCTATTTGCTTGCAACCTGCTTGCATTGGTTTCCTTTTCCCTCATTTCTAGATTCCAGTTTCTAAAACCTGGCTTGGTGTCCTTCAGGCTAAACTGTCCTTGGTCTCTGATCAGATTGGTACAGATTCTTGTTCTACCACTTCTTAACTCTGTGAGCTTGTGCAGGTTACTTAATATCTCTCATCCCCCATTTCTATATTTTAAAATGGGGGCCATCATCAAAAGGACTTTAGAGGGATTGAGCCTCAACTACCCACAGAGGGAACCTGTACTCTGTGTTGGCTTTCTTCCCTTCTCTGTCTCACTTTCCTACTTCTGTACTATGGTGCTTCCTGAAATTGTAACTGAGCAGGACCCTATGGGGCCTTCCTGGGACAGAACCCCCCCCCCCACACACACATTTCCTCTGCCTGCCTATTATCTGTAGAAAAACTTTAGCCTCCTAGGCCTTCCCTGAGTTCCAATGAATAAATTTAATCAGAGAAGTGAGAAAATGTGGAGACAAAGGAAAACAGTCAAATAAGACAGATAATAATAGTTTAGCCACTAAACAAAGTCAAGGACCTTTAGTTCCTCCTCAAGGACTATAGATAATATTCTAAGCCATATTCTTTGAGCTATTTTGCAGATACTGAAACACTTGCCAGATGGAAGAAGTTAATCATATCCCACCTACAAGCACGTAGACTCCAGACTAGTTGGAACCAGAAGGTTCATGCTGTTGACTCCTGAGTACCTCACCACCAACCAATCAGAAGAATGTCCATGAGCTGATCACATACCCCACAACCCTCTCCTCAGGATGTATCCCCTTCTTCTTTTCCAATATAATTTTTGAGTAAAACCTGGGGAGTCAGGAGTTTGTTCTTTGGGACATGAGTCCACCTCTTCCCCAGGATTGCCAGCTTCCTCAATAAAGCTATCTTTCCTTTTACCCAACACTTGTCTCTCAGTATTGGATTCTTGAGTGATAAGCAGCTGAACCTGAGTTAGGTAACAGAATCATCTCACAAACTACATGCAATTCTCATCTCAGGTCCTGCTCTGGGGTAAACCAAATTAAGACTACACCCCTATATCTGTATGAAATTTCTTGTTCAAACATTAATCTCAAAGAATCTTAGCAGACCCTACTAGCTAGATTGGCTATTGACCCCCACTGTGTCTGTGTGATAGGCATGTTCATAGACAGTGGGGTTCTTATGGAAACTTCCATTAATGAACTGGTGAAAAACATAAAAATGGTTTAGCTACTTCAAATCTACTGATTTTTCTTTTTTTGGCCACGCCACATGGCGTGTGGGATCTTAGCTCCCCGACCAGGGATCAAACCCGTGCCCCCTGCAGTGGAAGTGCGGAGTCTTAACCACTGGACTGCCGGGGAAGTCCCCCTGAATTTTTTTAAATTAATAAGGGTTTTAAAAAAATCAAAGTGTCGGGGGCTTCCCTGGTGGCGCAGTGGTTAAGAATCCGCCTGCCAATGCAGGGGACATGGGTTCGAGCCCTGGTCTGGGAAGATCCCACATGCCGTGGAGCAGCTAAGCCTGTGCACCACAACTACTGAGCCTGCACTCTAGAGCCCGCTCACCACAACTACTGAGCCCATGTGCCACAACTACTGAAGCCCACATGTCTAGAGCCTGTGCTCCACAACAAGAAAAACCACCGCAATGAGAAGCCCGCGCACCACAATGAAGAGTAGCCCCCGGGACTTCCCTGGTGGCTCAGTGGTTGGGAGTCCGCCTGCCAATGCAGGGGACACAGGTTCAAGCTCTGGTCCTGGAAGATCCCACATGCCGCGGAGCAACTAAGCCCGTGCGCCACACTACTGAGCCTGTGCTCTAGAGCCTGCAAGCCACAACTACTGAGCCCATGAGCCACAACTACTGAAGCCTGCACGCCTAGAGCCTGTGCTCCTCAACAAGAGAAGCTACCACACCACAACGAAGAGTAGCCCCTGCTCACCGCAACTTGAGAAAGCCCGTGCACAGCAATGAAGACTCAACGCAGCCATAAATAAATAAATAAATAAATTTATTAAAAAAAAAAAAAAAAAAGAGTAGCCCCCACTTGCTGCAACTAAAGAAAGCCCGCGCGCAGAAAAAAGACCCAACACAGGCAAAAATAAATAAATAAATAAATTTTACTAAAAAAAAAAAAAATCGAAGTGTAACGTGCACACAGAAAGCTGTATATCATAAACTTGTGAAAATTAATAAAGGGAAACCTCACTAAAAATGGCATCGAGAGGCTAGAAGTGGAAGCTCTCATGCAGTACCACTCAAAGTCAATTACAGATCCCAACAGAAGAATCATCAACAGGAAAGAATCACCAATTACAGGCCCCAACAGGAAGAGGTGTATGTTGAGTGACCTACAAGAATTCGACTACCACAGCAACTCAGCCAATGAGAAAGTGTCATCACCCTGAACTCTTACTTTTCTTCAGTGCGCTTTCATTCAAAACAAGTTTTCCAACTTCCTCCTTTTTCTCTATAAGATAACTTTCCTCTCCTTTGTTTGTTGGACTTGCCTATGATTTTTGCTGTGGCTTATTTGTCCTGAATTGCAACTCTCTGCTATTCCAAATTAAACCAATTTTTGCTGGTAAAATAACCGACTCTTTTATTTTTAAAATCAACAAGCTTGATGACTGTGATATTTTGAAATAATAAGAAATACAGGGCTTCTCTGGTGGCACAGTGGTTAAGAATCCACCTGCAAATGCAGGGGACATGGGTTCAAGACCTGGTTTGGGAAGATCCCACATGCCGTGGAGCAACTAAGCCCGTGTGCCACAACTACTGAGCCTGTGCTCTAGAGCCCATGTGCCACAACTCCTGAGCCCGTGTGCCACAACTACTGAAGCCCACGCGCCTAGAGCCCGTGCTCCACAACAAGAGAAGCCACCACAATGAGAAGCCCACACACCGCAACAAAGAGTAGTCCCCGCTCGACGCAACTGAAGAAAGCCCGCGTGCAGCAACAAAGGCCCAATGCAGCCAAAAATAAATAAATAAATAAATTTATAAAAAAAAAGAAATACGTATTTGGCATTTGTCCTGGTCCTTGGCACAGAGCTTCTAAAACTCTTATCACTTCCTAAGTGATAAGAGTAATAGGAACATCTCTTGTTATAATTGTTTTTTGTCCCTGAGTCCTAAAACAGGTGAAAGAAGCATCTTTTATTATAATATTTGGCTTTATCCCCAGTTACTGAAATAGCTCCAGAGTGATAAAGGTGAAAAGAGTGTCCTTTGTTATTCATAACAAGCCACTTTCAACACCACCTGAGTTTATGTTAGTGAGGCAATTTTTATTTTTTATTTATTTTTAATTTCTCTTTTCTTTTTTTGCAAATTCAAAGCAATAAAATTTGGTATCCTTTAATCCATTAGATTACATATCCATGACAATATGTACAATGTTTCTTTTTTTTTTAATTTTTGAATTTTATTTTATTTTTTTATGCAGCAGGTTCTTATTAGTCATAAATTTTATACACATCAGTGTATACATGTCAATTTCAATCGCCCAATTCATCACACCACCACCCCCACCCTCCTGCCGCTTTCCCCCCTTGGTGTCCATACGTTTGTTCTCTACATCTGTGTCTCAATTTCTGCCCTGCAAACCGGTTCATCTGTACCATTTTTCTAGCTTCCACATATATGCGTTAATATATGATATTTGTTTTTCTCTTTCTGACTTACTTCACTCTGTATGACAGACTCTAGGTCCATCCACCTCACTACAAATAACTCAACTTCGTTCCTTTTTATGGCTGAGTAATATTCCATTGTATATATGTACCACATCTTCTTTATCCATTTGTCTGTTGATGGGCATTTAGGTTGCTTCCATGACCTGGCTATTGTAAATAGTGCTGCACTGAACATTGGGGTGCATGTGTCTTTTTGAATTATGGTTTTCTCTGGGTATATGCCCAGTAGTGGAATTGCTGGATCATATAGTAATTCTATTTTTAGTTTTTTAAGGAACCTCCATCCTGTTTCCATAGTGGCTGTATCAATTTACATTCCCACCAACAGTGCAAGAGGATTCCCTTTTCTCCACACCCTCTCCAGCATTTGTTGTTTGTAGATTTTCTGATGATGCCCATTCTAACTGGTGTGAGGTGATGATACCTCATTGTAGTTTTGATTTGCATTTCTCTAATAATTAGTGATGTTGAGCAGCTTTTCATGTGCTTCTTGGCCATCTGTATGTATTCCGTGGAGAAATGTCTATTTAGGTCTTCTACCCATTTTTGGATTGGGTTGTTTGTTTTTTTAATATTGAGCTGCTTGAACTGTTTATACATTTTGGAGATTAATCCTCTGTCCATTGATTCGTTTGCAAATATTTTCTCCCATTCTGAGGGTTGTCTTTTCGTCTTGTTTGTAGTTTGCTTTGCAAAAGCTTCTAAGTTTCATTAAGTCCCATTTGTTTTTGTTTTTATTTCTATTACTTTAGGAGGTGGATCAAAAAAGATCTTGCTGTGATTTATGTCAAAGAGTGTTCTTCCTATGTTTTCCTCTAAGAGTTTTATAGTGTCCAGTCTTAAGTTTAGGTCTCTAATCCATTTTGAGTTTATTTTTGTGTATGGTGTTAGGGAATGTTCTGATTTCATTCTTTTACATGTAGCTGTCCAGTTTTCCCAGCACCACTTGTTGAAGAGACTATCTTTTCTCCATTGTATATCCTTGCCTCCTTTGTCATAGATTAGCTGACCATAGGTGTGTGGCTTTATCTCTGGGCTTTCTATCGTGTTCCATTGATCTATGTTTCTGTTTTTGTGCCAGTACCATATTGTCTTGATTACTGTACATTTGTAGTATAGTCTGAAGTCAGGGAGTCTGACTTCTCCAGCTCCGCTTTTTTCCCTCAAGACTGCTTTGGCTATTCAGAGTCTTTTGTGTCTCCATACAAATTTTAAGATTTTTTGTTCTAGTTCTGTAAAAAATGCCACTGGTAATTTGATAGGGATTGCATTGAATCTGTAGATTGCTTTGGGTAGTATAGTCATTTTCACAATATTGATTCTTCCAATGCAAGAACATGGTATATCTCTCCATCTGTTGGTATCATCTTTAATTTCTTTCATCAGTGTCTTATAGTTTTCTGCATATAGGTCTTTTGTCTCCCTAGGTAGGTTTATTCCTAGGTATTCTTTTCGTTGCAATGGTAAATGGGAGTGTTTCCTTAATTTCTCTTTCAGATTTTTCATCATTAGTGTATAGGAATGCAGGAGATTTCTGTGCATTAATTTTGTATCCTGAAACTTTACCAAATTCATTGATTAGCTCTAGTAGTTTTCTGGTGGCATCTTTAGGATTCTCTATGTATAGTAACATGTCATCTGCAAACAGTGACAGTTTTACTTCTTCTTTTCCAATATGTATTCCTTTTATTTCTTGTTCTTCTCTGATTGCCGTGGCTAGGACTTCCAAAACTATGTTGAATAATAGTGGTGAGAGTGGACATCCTTGTCTTGTTCCTGATCTTAGAGGAAATGCTTTCAGTTTTTCACCATTGAGAATGATGTTTGCTGTGGGTTTGTCGTATATGGCCTTTATTATGTTGAGGTAGGTTCCCTCTATGCCCACTTTCTGGAGAGTTTTTATCATAAATGTGTGTTGAATTTTGTCAAAAGCTTTTTCTGCATCTATTGAGATGATCATATGGGTTTTATTCTTCAATTTGTTAATATGGTGTATCACATTGATTGATTTGCATATATTGAAGAATCCTTGCATCCCTGGGATAAATCCCACTTGATCATGGTGTATGATCCTTTTAATGTGTTGTTGGATTCTGTTTGCTAGTATTTTGTTGAGGATTTTTGCATCTATATTCATCAGTGATATTGGTCTGTAATTTTCTTTTTTTGTAGTATCTTTGTCTGGTTTTGGTATCAGGGTGATGGTGGCCTCATAGAATGAGTTTGGGAGTGTTCCTTCCTCTGCAATTTTTTGGAACAGTTTGAGAAGGATGGGTGTTAGCTCTTCTCTAAATGTTTGATAGAATTAACCTGTAAAGCCATCTGGTGCTGGACTTTTGTTTGTTGGAAGATTTTTAATCACAGTTTCAATTTCATTGCTTGTGATTGGTCTGTTCATATTTTCTATTTCTTCCTGGTTCAGTCTTGGAAGGTAATACCTTTCTAAGAATTTGTCCATTTCTTCCAGGATGTCTATTTTATTGGCATAGAGTTGCTTGTAGTAATCTCTTAGGATGCTTTTTATTTCTGTGGTGTCTGTTGTAACTTCTCCTTTTTCATTTTTAATTTTATTGACTTGAGTCGTCTCCCTCTATTTTGTGATGAGTCTGGCTAATGGTTTATCAATTTTGTTTATCTTCTCAAAGAACCAGCGTTTAGTTTTACTGATCTTTGCTATTGTTTTCTTTGTTTCTATTTCATTTATTTCTGCTCTGATCTTTATGATTTCTTTCCTTCTGCTAACTTTGGGTTTTGTTTGTTCTTCTTTGTCTAGTTCCTTTAGGTGTAAGGTTAGATTGTTTATTTGAGATTTTTCTTGTTTCTTGAGGTAGGCTTGTATAGCTATAAACTTCCCTCTTGGAACTGCTTTTGCTGCATCCCATAGGTTTTGGATCGTCGTGTTTTCATTGTCAGTTGTCTCTGTATTTTTTGATTTCCTCTTTGATTTCTTCAGTGATCTCTTGGTTATTTAGTAACGTATTGTTTAGCCTCCATGTGGTTTTTTTTTTACATTTTTTGCCCGGTAATTCATTTCTAATCTCAGAGCATTGTGGTCAGAAAAGATGTTTGATATGATTTCAGTTTTCTTAAATTTACTGAGGTTTGATTTGTGACCCAAGATGTGATCTATCCTGGAGAATGCTCCGTATGCACTTGAGAAGAAAGTGTAATCTGCTGTTTTTGGATGGAATGTCCTATAAATATCAATTAAGTCTATCTGGTCTATTGTGTCATTTAAAGCTTCTGTTTCCTTATTTATTTTCATTTTGGATGATCTGTCCATTGGTGTTAGTGAGGTGTTAAAGTCCCCCACTATTATTGTGTTACTGTCGATTTCCTCTTTTATAGCTGTTAGCAGTTGCCTTATGTATTGAGGTGCTCCTATGTTGGGTGCATATATATTTATAATTGTTATATCTTTTTCTTGGATTGATCCCTTGATCATTATGTAGTGTCCTTCCTTGTCTCTTGTAACATTCTTTATTTTAAAGTGTATTTTATCTGATTTGAGTATTGCTACTGCAGCTTTCTTTTGATTTCCATTTGCATGGAATATCTTTTTCCATGCCCTCACTTTCAGTCTGTATGTGTCCCTAGGTCTGAAGTCGGTCTCTTGTAGACAGCATATATATGGGTCTTGTTTTTGTATCCATTCAGCAAGCCTGTGTCTTTTGGTTGGAGCATTTAATCCATTCATGTTTAAGGTAATTATCGATATGTATGTTCCTATGACCATTTTCTTAATTGTTATGGGTTTGTTTTTGAAGGTCCTTTTCTTCTTTTGTGTTTCCCACTTAGAGAAGTTCCTTTAGCGTTTGTTGTAGAGGTGGTTTGGTGGTGCTGAATTCTCTTAGCTTTTGCTTGTCTGTAAAGCTTTTGATTTCCCCATCGAATCTGAATGAGATCCTTGCTGGGTAGAGTAATCTTGGTTGTAGGTTCTTCCCTTTCATCACTAAGTATATCATGCCACTCCCTTCTGGCTTGTAGAGTTTCTGCTGAGAAATCAGCTGTTAACCTTATGGGTGTTCCCTTGTTTGTTATGTGTCGTTTTTCCTTTGCTGCTTTCAATAATTTTTCTTTGTCTTTAATTTTTGCCAATTTGATTATTATGTGTCTCGGTGTGTTTCTCCTTGGGTTTATCCTGTATGGGACTCTCTGCACTTCCTTGACTTGGGTGGCTATTTCCTTTCCCATGATAGGGAATTTTTTGACTGTAATCTCTTCAAATATTTTCTCGGGTCCTTTCTCTCTCTCCTCCTTCTGGGACCCCTATAATGCAAATGTTGTTGCGTTTAATGTTGTCCCAGAGGTCTCTTAGGCTGTCTTCATTTCTTTTCATTCTTTTTTCTTTATTCTGTTAAGCAGCAGTGAATTCCACCATTCTGTCTTCCAGGTCACTTATCTGTTCTTCTGCCTCAGTTATTCTACTATTGATTCCTTCTAGTGTAGTTTTCATTTCAGTTATTGTATTGCTCATCTGTTTGTTCTTTAATTCTTCTAGCTCTTTGTTAAACATTTCTTGCATCTTCTCCATCTTTGCCTCCATTCTTTTTCCGAGGTCCTGGATCATCTTCACTATCATTATTCTGAATTCTTTTTCTGGAAGGTTGCCTATCTCCACTTCATTTAGTTGTTTTTCTGGGGTTTTATCTTGTTCCTTCATCTGGTACATAGCCCTCTGCCTTTTCATCTTGTCTATCTTTCTGTGAATGTGGTTTTTGTTCCACAGGCTGCAGGATTGTCGTTCTTCTTGCTTCTGCTGTCTGGCTTCTGGTGGATGAGGCTATCTAAGAGGCTTGTGCAAGTTTCCTGATGGGAGGGACTGGTGGTGGGTCTATTTTTAATTTTTTATTTATTTTGTTACCAGGAATTTTTATTCATTTTTTAAAACATCTTTATTGGAGTATAATTGCTTTACAATGGTGTGTTAGTTTCTGCTGTATAACAAAGTGAATCAGCTATACCTATACATATATCCCCATATCTCCTCCCTCTTGCTTCCCCCCCCCCCACCCTCCCTATCCCACCAGTGAGCCAGTTTTTAGAAAGCCCGTAAAGATGTGGGGCTGGTTGCCAGGAGAATCAACCATGTGATTAGAGGGTTGGAATTTTCAGCTGTACTCCTCAACCTCTGGGGAAGGAAGAGTGGCTAAAGGTTAAGTTAACCACTAATGCCAATGACTTAATCCATTATACCTGTTGTAATGAAGCCTCCATAAAAATCCTAACCAAAGGGGTTTGGAGAGCTTCCAGTTTGGTGAGCAAGAACACATCCATATGCCAATAGGGTGTTGCACCTCAAACTCTACAGGGACAAAATCTCCTATGCTTGGAACCCTTCTGGAGCTCACCCTATGTATCTTTTCAACTGGCTATTCATTTGTATTCTTTAATATATGCTTCGTAATCAATTGGTAATAGTAAGCTGTGTTCCTGGGTTCTGTGAGCCATTCTAGCAAACCATCAAACTTGAGGAGGGGGTCGCAGGAACCCTTGATTTATAGCCAGTCATTCAGAGGTACAAGTGACAATTTGGGACTTTTGATTGGCCCCTGAAGTGGGGCAATCTTGGGTGACTGAGCCCTTAACCTGTGGGTCTGTGCCAACTCCGGGCAGTTAGTTTTAGAACTGAGTTAAATTGTAGGACATCCAGCAGGTGTATGCCAAGAACTGGAGAATTGTTTGGTGTGGAAAACCCCACACATCTGGTGTCAGAAGTATTGTGTATAGAGAGGAAATGGTGTTTTTCCTTTTAATGATTTATCACAAAATGAACACATTCATGTAAACTTAACCCAAATTTAAAAAATAGAATATTGCTAACATGCCAGATTTGTCATGGCCTTTGTGGCCCCTCCCAATTACTGCTTTCCTTCTCCTCCTAAAAGATAACCACTATCTCTCATTATACATTAATTTTGCTTATTTTTGAAATTTTAACAAATGGAATCATACAGTATATATTTATAACAGCTTTACTGAGATATAATTCATATATCATACAAGTGACTCATTTTAAGTGTACAAGTCAAGAGTTTTTAGCATATTCACAGAGTTGTACAACCATTACCACAGCAATTTTTGAACATTTACATCACCACAAAAAGAAACCCTATACCTATCAGCAGTCATTCCCTGTTCCTTCCTAATCCCTCCTCCCCCTGCTTATAGATTTGCTTATTCTGGACATTTCATATAAATGGAATCATACAATATGTAGTCTTTTGTGACTCGTTTTATGTACTTCGCATAATATTTCCAAGGTTCATCCATATTATAGCATGTATCTGTATTTCATTCCTTTTTATTGCCAAATAATATTCCATTATGTGGTGTTACGGACTGAATTGTGTCCCCCACCCCCACCCCAAATTCATATGTTGAAGCCTTAACCCCCAATGTGATTTGGAAATAGGAACTTTAAAGAGGTAATTAAGATTACATGAGGTCATATGGATAGAGCCCTAATCCAATATGACTACTGTCATTACAGGAAGAAGAAGAGTCACCAAGGAGGTACATGAACAAGAGAAAAGGCCATGTGAGGACACAGCGAGAAGGCAGCCATCTGCAAGCAAAGGAGAGAGGTCCCAGGAGAAACCAAACATACTAACACCTTGTTACTGGATAGCCTCCAGAAATGTGACAAATAATTTTCTGCTGTTTAAGCCATCCAGTCTGTGGTATTCTGTTATGGCAACCCTAGTAGGCTAATGCATGAATCAAATGGAAATTCTAGACCTGAAATACGCAACAACTGAAATTAAAAATTTACTGGGTAAATTAGGCCCTGGAGATGAAAAGAGCAATGAATCTGAAGACAGGGCAATGGAAACTCTTTAAACTGAAGCACAGAGGAGTAAGGCTGAAAAGTGATTAACAGAGCCTCAGTTATCTGTGAGACAATATCAAGAGTTCTGACATATGTGTATTGGAGTTCCAGCAAGAGAGGGAAGCAGCAAAAAACATTTGATGTCAGAAATATTGCCAAATTTGATGACACATTAAATTCCAAGAAGTTCAAAGAAGTCCAAGCAGAATATACATAAGGAAAAGCATACCAATGTGACTACAGTTGATTACACTACACTGTATTGTATAAGTGAAAGTTGCTAAGAGAGTAGAACTTAAATGTTCTCACCAATAAAGAAAGAGAGAAAGAGAGAGAAGGAGAGAGAGAAAGAGAGAAAGGGAAAGAGAGAGGTGATGGTTGTGATAATTAACTGGATGGGGGAATCTTTTCACAATGTATACCTATATCAAATCATCATGTTGTACACTTTAAATATCTTACAATTTTATTTGCCAATAATGCTGAAAAAACCCCCAACCATACCAAAGCACAACAAAATCAAATTGTTGAAAAACAGTGATGAAGGGAACATCTTAAAAGCACCAAGGAGGGACTTCCCTGGTGGCGCAGTGGTTAAGAATCTGCCCACCAATGCGGGGGACACGGGTTCAAGGTCTGGGATGATCCCACATGCTGTGGAGCAACTAAGCCCGTGTGCCACAACTACTGAGCCTGTGTGCCACAACTACTGAAGCTTGAGCGCCTAGAGCCCGTGCTCTGCAACAAGAGAAGCCACTGCAATGAGAAGCTCGTGCACCGCAACAAAGAGTAGCCCCTGCTCGCCGCAACTAGAGAAAGCCCGCGCGCAGCAACGAAGACCCAACACAGCCAAAAATAAATAATAAATAAATTTATTTTTAAAAAAAGCACCAAGGAATAAATGATGCATTGAATACAGAAAAACCAAGATAAACATTACTGATGAGTTCTCATCAGAAACAATACAAGCCAGGGGAAATTGAACTATCATCTTGAAACTGATGAAACCAAATAAAAACAAGGGGTAAAAAAACTACCAACCCACAATTGGTAATAATATCTTTCAACATGAAGGTGAAATAAAAAGATATTTGCAAACAAAAAAGATCAGACTGGAGTCGGGTGGGCGGTTAATCCAATATGACTAGTGTTGTCTTAGTCCCTACAGGCTGCTACAACAAAATACCACAGACTGGGTAGCTTATAAACAACAGACACTTATTTCTCACTCTTCTGGAGGCTGGGAAGTATAAGATCAAGGCACCAGCATGGTTACCTTTTGATGAGGACCCACTTTCTGTTTCCTAGCTAGCATCTACTTGCTGTGTCCTCACATGGTGGAAGGGGCTAGGGATCTCTCTGGAGCCTCTTTTATAAAGCTCACTAATATAAAACTTACTAATCCCATTCATGGGGCCTCCATCCTCATGACCTAAGCACATTCCAAAGTCCCCACCTCCTAATATCTTTGGGGTTATGTTTCAACATATGAATTTTGGGAGAACACATTCAGACCATAGCAAGTGTCTTTATAAGAAGAGGAGAAGAGACACAGAGACACAGACACACAAAGGCAGGCTGCCATGTGAGGACAAAGGCAGATAGTAGTCCTACAGCTACAAGCCAAGGAACACCAAGGATTGATGGAAACCCACCAGAAGCTAGGAAGAGGCAAGGAAAGATTCTCCCCTACAGGTTTCTTTGCTTGGCTTTCTATTTGGCCAAAGACACAAGGGAAGTCCTGTGCAGATTTCTGGATCTCCTTTGCATATATATGCTCCCATCTCTCTGGTAGTCTGCTCCACAAATTTTAGCTGCCTCAGTCTCTACAAGCTCTGACTCTTTTCTCCTGAGCTCAGCAAGTCTGTCATGCTTTACTTGGGACCCGCATTCCTATGCTGATATTTGGTAAATGCCACCAGGCAGAAAGCTAGGGAAATTGTAGGGCTCACTTCACTTCTTCCTTTCTCTCAGGAATCACTGTCTTGGGCTGCCTATGGTCCAATGACTGAAGACAGTTATTTCATACATATTGTACAGTTGTCTAATTGCTTATGGCAGGAGGTTTAGTCTGGTACTAGTTACTCTGTCATGGCTAGATGTGTGTATAATTTTTTGAGTGGTTCCTTTTACTTAGCATTATGTAAGATTCATCTTTGCTGGTGAGTGAAATAGTTTTCTTTTACTTCTGTATGGTATTCCATTGTATGAATATATCACACAATTTACTTATATATTCTATTGTTGTTAGACATTTGAGTAGTTTCCATTTGGGAGCTATTATAGATAATGCTGCTATGAACATTCTTGTACATGTCTTTTGGTATAGAATTCCTGTTGGGTATATATCTAGAAATGGAATTGCTGGGTCATAGGCTGTGCTGATACTCAAGTTTACACACACTGCCGATTAGTTTTGCAAAATGGTTGTACCAGTTTTTATTCTCATGTGCAGAGGATGAGAGTCTCAGTTGTTCCACACTTCATCAACACCTTATATTGTCAGTTTTTAAAATGTTAGCCATTCTGGTGGGTGTGTTTTAGTTTGTAATTTCTAGTTTCCAATAAAATTGATCACCTTTTCATATGATTATTGCTCTTTTGGATATCTATTGGCCTATTCATATCTTTTGCCCATTTTTCTGTTGGATTATCTGACTTTTTTCTCTTATTTTTTTCTTTCCAAATATTTCTCCTGGATATTTATTTATTTATTTATTTATTTATTTATTTATTTATTTATTTATTTATTTATTTATTCATGGATGGCTGTGTTGGGTCTTCGTTTCTGTGCGAGGGCTTTCTCTAGTTGTGGCAAGTGGGGGCCACTCTTCATTGCGGTGCGCGGGCCTCTCACTATCACGGTCTCTCTTGTTGCGGAGCACAGGCTCCAGACGCGCAGGCTCAGTAATTGTGGCTCACGGGCGCAGTTGCTCCGCGGCATGTGGGATCTTCCCAGACCAGGGCTCGAACCCGTGTCCCCTGCATTGGCAGGCAGATTCTCAACCACTGCACCACCAGGGAAGCCCCTTTTTTCTCTTATTGATTGATCAGTTAATTGATTGAGTTATTTACTCACTCTGGATTTGAGTCCTTTGTCAGTTATACACATTGCACATATCTTATTCCACTCTGTGTCTTGCCTTTTTATCCCCTTAATGATGTTTTGATGAACAGAAGTTCTTAATTTTAATGTAGTCCAATTTATCAATGTTTTCATTTCATCTAATATATGAAATCTTTCCTTCTCCCAAGGTAATGAAATGTTCTTTTTCTCTTTAGAAGCTTTATTACATTATCTATCACATTTAGATCTGCAGCACACCTAGAAATAGTTTTTTTGATAAGTCTGAAGAAGGGATCAAGATTCATTTCTTCTTCATATAGCTATACAATTGACCAAATCCCATTTATCACAAAGACTGCCCTTTTCTCACTGCTCTGCAGTGCACCTTTGTCATCAGTCAAGTTTCCGTATTTGTAAGCATCTATTTCTGTCCTCTATTCTGTCCCATTTATCTATTTATCTATTCTTGTGCCCATACCACAGTCTTAGTTATTGTAGCTTTATATAATAACCCTTAATATCATATAGTGAGGCTTCCACCTCTGTTCTTCAAGATTATCTGGGCTATTCTGAACCATTTGCATTTTCATATAAAATTTACAACAAACTAATTTTTATAGTAGTGCTAGCTGAGATGTTAATTAGGATTACATTGATATCTTTATAATATTTAGTCTTATAATTTACATTGACATCTTTATAATATTTAGTCTTCTAATTCATGAAGATGAGAAAAACTTCTTTTAAATTTTCTTTAGTTTTTCTCAATCATGTCTTGCAGTTTTCTCTGTAGGTTTTTGCATGTCTTTCATTAGATTTCTTACTAAGTATTTGATGTTTTTTGATACTGTTGTAAATGACATTTAAAATTTTTCCCCTATTGTTGCTGTTATATAGGAATATCAGCAATTTTTGTAAATTTATCTTTTTATTCAGCAACCTCAATTTATTTTTAATTTTAGTAATTCATCTGTAGATTCTTTTGATTTTCTGGATACACAATCATGTTGTCTGTGAATGACAGTTTTACTCCTTACTTTCTAATTCTTATGCCTTTTATTTCTTTTTCTTGCCCCGTACTATCTAGGACCTCCCAGAGGACATCAAATAGAAATAATGAAGGAGATATCTTTCTCTTCTCTTGTTCCCAATATCAGGGGAAAAAGTGTTAATATTTTACTATGTTTCTAAATAATCCATATCTCAAAGAAGAAATCACAATGGAAATTTAAAATGTTGTATTGGAACAATAATGAAAGTGCAGCACATGAAACTGGAAGGATGCAGCTAACGCTATACTTAGAAAAAAATCAGAGAGTTCTGAGTATCCATCTCAAGATGTTAGAAAAAGCAAATTAAACCTAAAGATAGTAGAATGAAGGAAATAATAAAGACTGGAGTAGGAACTAATGAAATATTGATAGAAAACAAATTAATAGAATTATCAAAGGCAAATTTTGGTTCTTTGAAAAGGCTATTAATATTGAAAATCTCCTGACAAGACTAATAAGAGAGAAGCCAGATAAGCAAATAACAGGATTGAAGAAGGGAACATCACTATACATGTAACCAAATATCAAAAAGTGAAGAGGATATTATAAACAAATTCTTGACAATAAATTTGAAAATCTATATGAACATCCAGGTTGCTTCATGTATCAAGTTTGTTCTTTTTTATTCTGAGTAGTATTCCCTGGTGTGAATATATCTCAGCTTGTTTAACCATTTACCTGTTAAAGGAATCTCAGCTGATTCCGGTTTGGGGCTATCACAAAGTTGCTATAAACATTTGTGTACAGGTTTTTATGTGAACACATATTTACATTTTTCTTGGATAAAGGCCCAGGAATGCACTGCTGGATCATACGGTAGTGGCATTTTTAGTTTTGTAAGAAACGGCCAAACTGTTTTCTAGAGTGGCTATAGCATTCTACATTCCCACCAGCAGTGGAGGAGAGATTCAGTTTCTCCATATCCTTACCAGCATTTGGTGTTTTCACTTTTATTTTTTCTTTTACTATTTTTTATTTTAGCCATTCTGACTGGTGTGTAAATCAATTAAAAAATGTCATTCAGATTATCTAGTATTTTTGAAGGGTGAGTGGATCTGCAACATGTAAAATCTCTGTAATTGGTACTGAATCAGGTATTTGAGGGATAGGACACAGGCATCTAGATATTTTAAAAATCTTAATTGGTGAATCTGATTTGCAGCCAAGATTATGATGACACCTTGGTCTCAGAAGACACAAGCTTTGAAGGAAAAGCCCTATAAAGAAATAGCCCTGGGCTTCCCTGGTGGCGCAGTGGTTGAGAGTCTGCCTGCCGATGCAGGGGACACGGGTTTGAGCCCTGGTCCGGGAAGATCCCACATGCCGCGGAGCAACTAAGCCCGTGCGCCACAACTATTGAGCCTGTGCGTCTGGAGCCGTGCTCCGCAATGAGAGGCCGTGACAGTGAGAGGCCCGCGCACTGCGATGAAGAGTGGCCCCCGCTCGCCACAACTGGAGAAAGCCCTCGCACAGAAACGAAGACCCAACACACCCAAAAATAAATAAAAAAAAAAAAAAAAAAAAAAGAGCCCTCCCTTCCTTCCTTCCTTCCTCCCTCCCTCCCTTCCTTCCTTTCTTCCTTCCTTCCTTCCTCCCTCCCTCCCTTCCTTCCTTTCTTCCTTCCTCCCTTCCTCCCTTCCTCCCTCCCTCTCCCTCCCTCCCTCCCTTCTTCCCTCCCTTCTTTTTTTTTTTCCCCAAACATAGGATTTTTATGAAAGTGCTGTGGGCAACAAAAAAGAGACAAAATAGCAGTAAACCCACTAAAATGTCTGTTCACCTCTTGTTTGACCTTTGATGGCAGTAGAAACATCACAGACACCAAGAGGATTGAAATATTAGGCCCCTGAGAAACAGAAAGCCAGCACTGGAAGTCTCTTCAAGGAAAACATCAAATAGCTATTTCCAGTTGTTTCAAGCTTTACAAACAAGCTGAATCCGAGCTCTACGATTTTGCAAATAATTCCACGCAGAAGCCAATGGCACACACATTCCTGAGACTTTCACTGCAATCGATAAGTTTGCTGTTGCTGTCAGCCTGTGCAATTTCCCTGATTAACTTGCAAAAAGTGTTCTCCTTTATGAATGCTGTTCAGAAAAAAACAGATATTGTAAAAGGAGACAAGGGCAGGTTCTGGAACTTGAATTCTTGGTGATCTTAAATGATGGTGTATGAAAGAAAGAAAGAGGGAGAACAGTTTGATTTGCTGCAACTAGGTTGACCCAGAAAGGAGAAGAGCAGAAAAACTGCTTTGCCTAAGCAAACATGACATCAAGTCAGACAAGAGCAGCACTCACAATATCCAGTATTGAAAGCTCATTTAAAAAATATATAGTCTGGGGCTTCCCTGGTGGCGCAATGATTGAGAGTCTGCCTGCCAATGCAGGGGACACGGGTTCGAGCCCTGGTCTGGGAGGATCCCACATGCTGCGGAGCGGCTGGGCCCGTGAGCCACAAGTACTGAGCCTGCGCGTTTGGAGCCTGTGCTCCGCAGCAAGAGAGGCCGCGACGGTGAGAGGCCCGTGCACCGCGATGAAGAGTGGCCCCCACTCACCACAGCTAGAGAAAGCCCACGCACAGAAGCGAAGACCCAACACAGCCAAAAATAAATAAATAAATAAAAGTGTAAAAATTAAAAAAAAAAAAAATATATATATAGTCTGGATCTGAAAGACATTTAAATGCCAGTAATAAAGAAGTCTTTGCTCAAAAAAAAGAAAAAGAAAAAAAAGAAAAAAGAAACAGCCATATTAAATGATGGGAATGTCATAGACAATGAAAATATGTGGTAGGATACCAGAGCTAAATGAGGTTTCAGAAATATTAACAAGGATTCTATGACCCTGAAAATTAACATATTTTGGAAAATAATTTTTTAAGCTTTTGAAGATTCAAACTAGATTAATTTAATTAAAAAAATTTTTTGTTGAAGTATAGTTGAATTACAATATTGTGTTAGTTTCAGGTGTACAGCAAAGTGATTCAATTATACATGCATATATATCTATTTTTTTCAGATTCTTTTCCCTTATAGGTTATTACAAAACTGGATTAATTTTTAAGGGGTCTACTTAGACCAAAAAAATTTTTTTAATTTGAATATCAAAATAATAAATGGTTACTTAGAGCCATGAAGAATTCCTTATTAACAAGAAAGAAAGAGAGAGAGAAAGAAAGAAAAGAAAAATAAGTTAGTTGATAAGGAGATGTACAATTGTCCCACTCAGAAAAGAAAAAAAAATAAGAAACTCAGGTATGACTAATAAATTAATTGACCAATTTGAGGCTATCAAAATCTCTGAGGACCCAGAAAAAGTTGTGGATTGTGTCTCTAGGGGGAGCTGAATCTCTACAGAGCAATGCAGGAAGGGAAAATATTGAAAATTCTAAGAACCAGAAAAGTAATGCCTCATGAAAAGCATTAGCATCAATCAGAAAATTAGAATATGTTATTAAAAAGGGAGAAGGCTAAGAGTAAGAGATTTAAGGGAAACAAAGAGAAACAGAAGTGTCTGCTTAGTCCTCCCTCTGGCTTTGGTAACGGACTCCGAACCACCCCTGCCTCTCCAGTGGGATTCTGTCTTGTGCAACCAAAGAGTACTGACTAATAACAGCAGCTGTGTGTCATTTTGGAGAACTGATGGTAAGGACACCAGAAATGCTAGCCAGGGCAAGTCAGGGCAGATCAGGTCTAAGTAGTCAAACCTGTTCACCCTCTTGTGCTCCCTACCTGGATTTATGGCCCCAGGATCCACCCAGTCACTGAAACCAGAAACCTGGGCTTCCTTCTTGACTCCAATACCTCATACGGATGATGTGACTAGTTTTCCTACCTGGCTACCTTAGAATTTATGCTGAAAAGTTCTCTGTGCTCCTTCAGAACACCCTCTTCAGAACAAACTATGGGTTCTAACCTCGCTACTTCCCCACATTCCCCAGCAACATCATTGACTTAGTTGTAGTCTCACCTAGAAATGCTAAAAGTCACTCAAGAGGATCTTCAAGACTCTGTACAAGCCCATGCATTCAAGCTTGAGTACTGTCCACTTTTAAAAGAAAAAATTATTAGACTTCTATGACTGATTATTATTTATTATACCAAGATTATTTGTCCAAATCCAGCATTAGGTATAAACTTCTTATACTTATAACTCTTACATAACTATAAAATCAAAACAAATCTACATATTGAATACAAACCAAATTACAACTAATTAAATTGTCAATATTAATTTATTATGATGGCTGATGCTGTTTTGCTGAAACTAAATCACCTGTAACATCATGGATTTGGTACTACCTGCTTTAGAGGAGATTCTTTTGCATTTGGCAAGTTGATACTACCTTGGGCAGAGTAATGACAATTACAAAACATTTCTGTAATTGAATTACATCCATCACTTGGTGTATGCATTCTTAATTTGTAGATTTTAGATTAAAAGAAACACAACACCCTGAATGTTTACACCTGCCATGTATATGAAACATTTTTAGATTTTATGAGTTTTTTTCAAGGCAAAGATACTCTATGACATTGATGACATATTTAAGATCATTTAAAAATCAAAATGGAGTAACTATGGTTCAGGCGTCCAAAATGGAGCTGGGTGGCCATTGTGGATGTGGTTTCAGACACGTTCCTGCATCACTGAGAACCTGAACTTTCTGAACTGTATAAAACTCAAAGACACCACCAGCCATTTTCAAAACAATATCTACTAGCAGCTGCTAGATGCAACCTTGTAGTTTCAAAGCTCCCCACCCCTACTTAGCAACTATGTAATCATTTTGAACCCCAAACAATCCTTGCTTAACAAGCACCCTTACTTCTTGCCAGCTCCAATCCTAATTCTTGACAAACAATTTATGAAAAGCTTCCTCCATTTTGTAGTTTGGCGGAACACAATTCAAGTACTTTTTTGGATTTGTGCTCCCCAGGCTGCAGTCCTAACAAATCCCAAATAAAAGCTTTTTGTTTTGTTTTGCCTCAACCAGGTCTCCATTCTTTGAATTTTTAGTTAACAACATGATTTAGAAGATACATTCTTTCTGTTACTTCTGCTACTGCTGTTGATGAGTGGAGTACTGATGATGGAACATTGGGAGAGTGTTTATTGACACATACTGAGTGACTCTTTTGGCTCTGGGGGGACCTGTGCCTGCTGAACAACCAATCAAAGTGTTTCTGTTGAACACATGCTCAGTTTAAACTCTTGTTTGTACTATTATTTCTAACACAACTTTCAAACTAAAAAAGAAAGCATGGAAAAAGTATGTGAAATCTAAGGGGAAAAAAATCCTAATTTTAAGTGAAAAATTAGGGATAACTCAAAGCAAGACAAACCTTAAAGTCATGAAAGCTTCAAACTTTCTATGTACAAGGACAATGGGTGGTAATAGGTTTGGAAGGAACACTAAGAAACTTGTCTTGAAAATGTACTTTTTATAGCAAGCAATCTTTTTACAAAAATCTGTTTTGAGATATAATTTACATACAATAAAGTTCAATAATTTTATTTATTTATTTATTGGCCACACCACATGGCATGTGGGATCTTCCCCGACCAGGGATGGACCAGGGATTGAACCCATACCCCCTGCATTGGGAGCGTGGAGTCTTAACCACTGGACTGCCAGGGAAGTCCTCAATAATTTTAAAAAGTACAATTTGTTGAGTTTTGACAAATGTTTATAGTCATGTGACCCCCACCACAATCATGATAAACATCACAGAACATCACCCCTATCACCCCCAAAAGTTCCCTCGTACTTCTTTGAAATCAATCCTATACCCACCTCTGACCTCTGGTAACCTCTGATCTGCCTTCTGCTTTGCCTCTTCTAGAACTTCATATCAGTAGAATAATACAGTATTTTGTGTCTGGCTTCTTTCACATATCATAATGCTTTTGAAGTTTTGTTGCATGTATCAATAGTTTGTTCCTCTTCTCAGTAATAGTCTACGGTATGGACGTACTACAATTTGTTTAAATAGTCACCAGATGATGGGCATTTGGTTTGTTTTCAATTTGTCTATTATGAATAAAGTAGCTATAAGCATTTGGGTAGAGATCTTTGTGTGGACCTAAGTTTTTATTTCTCTTGGGTAAATATCTAGGAATGGATTTGGTGGGTCATATGTAAATATGTTTGACTTGATAAAAACTGCCAAGCTTTTTTTCCAAAGTGGCTGTTCCATTTTTCATTCTTAACAATGTAAGAGAGTCCCAGTTGCTCTGCATCCTCTCTAACACTGTCAGTATTTTTAATTTTAGCCATTCTAATGGGTGTGTATAGATATAACATTTTGGTATTAATTTGTGTTTACCTAGTGACTATTGATGTCAGGTACCTTTTCATGTACTTATTAGCTATTTGTATATCCACTTTGGTGAGGTGTCTCTTCAAATCATTTGTTCATTTTTTAATTGGACTGTTTGTCTTTTCATTAATTTGTAAGAGTATATTATATGTTGGTAAGTCCTCTAACAGATATGTGTTCTACAAATATATTCTCCCAGTCTATGGCTTGCCTTTTCATTTTCTTAATAGATTTTTTTTTTTTTTTTTTTTTGAAGAGCAGAAGTTTTCCATTTTGGTGAGGTCCAACTTGTCAATCTTTTTTCTTTTATGGTTCATGCTTTTTGTGTCCTAAGAAAGCTTTGTCTAACTCAAGGTCGCAAAGATCTTTTTCTATGTTTCCCACCTTTTACAGTGTTAGCTCTTATGATCCATTATTTATGGTATGATGTAAGGGTTGAGGTTCATTTTCTGGCATATGATATCCAATTGTTCCAGCAATATTTGTTGGAAAGACCCTAACTGGATTGTGGTCCATGTTGGAAAGACCACATTGAATTACTTTGGTAACTCTGCTGAAAATTTGTTTGCCATAAACGTGCAAGACAATAAGTGCATGAAAGGATGCTTAAGATCATTAGTCATTAGGGAAATGCAAATCAAAACTACAATGAAATACCAATTCACATCCACTCCGATGGCTACAATAAAAAAGAAAAAACAAATGTTGGTGAGGATGTGGAGAAATGGGAATCCTCATAATTTGCTGCTCAGAATATAAAATGTTGCAGTAACTTTGGAAAACAATCTGGCAGTTCTTCAAAATATTAAACACATAGTTACCATATGACATAGCAATTCCACTCCTAGGTATATACTTGTTCTCAGCAGCATTAATCATAGTAGCCCCAAAATGGAAACTACCTTAAACATCGATCAGCTGATGAATAAACAAAATGGGATATATATATACATACACACACACACATATATATATATACATACACACATATGTGGGTGTATGTATATATATACATACACATACAATGGAATATTATTTGGCCATAAAAGTAATGAGGTACTGATACATGCTATAACATAGATGAATCTTGGAAACATTATGCTAAGTGAAAGAAGCCAGTCACAAAGACCACATAGTATATGATTACATTTATATGAAATGTCCAGAACTGGCAAATCTACAGAAATAGAAAGTAGATTAATGGTGCGAGTGGTGGTATAGGGGAAATGGGGAGTAACTGCTAATGAGTACAGGGTTTCCTTTTGTGGGGGAGAGAAATTTTCTAAAATTAGGTTGTGATGGTGGTACAACCCTGTTCATTTATTAAAACCCATTGCATTGTACACTTTAATTGGGTGAATTATATGGTATTGAATTATACCTTAATAATGTTGCTTTAAAAATCCCCCTCAAAATTGATTTAAATTTTTTGTTCTCTAAAGCTATATTCTTGTTTCTACCAGTACCATAAAACAATTGTTATTTCCAGTGTTTGAAACAGCAGCTGTCTCCTCTCTTACACTGTTAAAATAAAATTTCTTCTAGTCACAAAACACACATAGGCACACTAAGATTAAAAAAAAAGTTTAGTTTCACTGATGTGTCAATTACATAAGAAACAGCAAGCTAAAGTAAACAAAGTATAATGGAGAACTTGCAGACCACTGGGGATACAAACTCAGACCTCAGTTTCACTCTCTTGTTTTCCTCCTGCTACGTGGGTACCACCTGACTAGTGAGAGTATGGAGGACTGCCGCTTCCCCAAACCCTTCATGGTATAGGAGGACTTCAACCTCGTGACCTTCCAAATTCTCCTCGCATATCATCCTGTATTTTTTATATTAGAAACAAAATTTTTCCATAGGTTTAATTCCTCCTTCCAAACAAGCGCATATAAAGGAATCAAGAAATAGTCAAGAAGGGAGGAAATTGCCATCACCTGTGTCTTTATAATTCACAATGTCAGCATTTGTCGGCATGTGCTACACTGTTTGCAGCTGAGTCTTTAGCTCCTGAACCTGAGACGTAGAGTTGGAATGCCTGTGAACACTTGGGCCAGCCTCAGAGCTTGGCTGAGAAAGGACTACAAGCTACCAGAAAGATGCTGGGCAGGTGGGGGTGCCATCTATTACTTTCTGTTTTCAGAGGGAGGGACAGAATTACAGAGAAGCCTCATCAGATGGCAAGATGAAGCCATGTTTCACACATGTTTACTTTAGTCCTTCAGACAAATATGTTCCGTTCAAATACCAATTTATTCAACTTTCCTTCTTTCATGAGTACACTACACTAAGCTACAGAAAAAAGGCTCTCCTCATCAGTCCATGGTTATATAACCCCCTGTATCTGGCATAATGATATTCTATCTTTTTTTAAAATTTATTTTTGTTATTGGAGTATAATTGCTTTACAATGTTGTGTTTGTTTCTGCTGTACAATGAAATGAATCAACTATATGTATACATATATCCCCTCCCTCTTGGACCTCCCCCGCCCCATCTCACACATTTAGGTCATCACAGGGCACCAAGCTGAGCTCCCTGTGCTATACAGCAGCTTCCCACTAGCTAGCTGTATTATACATGGTAGTGTATTTGGCAAACCTAATATCCCAATTCATCCCACCCCGTGACCACACATCCGTTTTCTATGTCTGCATTTCTATTCCTGCCCTGCAAATAGGTTAATCTGTACCATTTTTCTAGATTCCACATATATGCATTAATATACGATATTTGTTTTTCTCTTTCTTACTTCACTCTGTATGACAGATGCTAGGTCCATCCACATCTCTACAAATGACCCATTTTCATTTCTTTTTATGGCTGAGAAATATTCCATTATATATACATACCACATCTTCTTTATCCATTCATCTGTTGATGGACATTTAGTTTATTTCCATGTCCTGGCTATTGCAAATAGTGCTTCGATGAACATTGGGGTACATGTGACTTTTTGAATTATGGTTTTCTCAAGGTATATGCCCAGTAGTGGGATTGTTGGGTCAAATGGTAGTTCTATTTTTAGTTTTCTAAGGAAACTTCATACTGTTCTCCACAGTGACTGTATCAATTTATATTCCCACCAACAGTGCAAGAGGGTTCCCTTTACTCCACACTCTCTCCAGCATTTATTTTTTGTAGATTTTTTGATGATGGCCATTCTGACTGGTGTGAGGTGATACCTCATTGTAGTTTTGATTTGCATTTCTCTAATAATTAGTGATGTTGAGCAGCTTTTCATGTGCTTCTTGGCCATCTGTATGTCTTCTTTGGAGAAATGTCTATTTAGGTCTTCTGCTCATTTTTAGATTGGGTTGTTTGTTTTTTTAATGTTGAGCTGCATGAGCTGTTTATATATTTTGGAGATTAATCCTTTGTCTGTTGATTCATTTGCAAATATTTTCTCCCATTCTGAGGGTTGTCTTTTCGTCTTGTTTGTAGTTTCCTTTGCTTTGCAAAAGCTTTTAAGTTTCCTTAGGTCCCATTTGTTTATTTTTGTTTTTATTTCCATTACTCTAGGAGGTGGATCAAAAAAGATCTTGCTGTGATTTATGTCAAAGAGTGTTCTTCCTATGTTTTCCTCTCAGAGTTTTATAGTGTCCGGTCTTACATTTAGGTCTCTAATCCATTTTGAGTTTATTTTTGTGTATGGTGTTAGGGAGTGTTCTAATTTCATTCTTTTCCATGTAGCTGTCCAGTTCTCCCAGCATCACTTATTGAAGAGCCTGTCTTTTCTCCATTGTATATCCTTGCCTCCTTTGTCATAGATTAGCTGACCATATGTGCGTGGGTTTATCTCTGGGCTTTCTATCGTGTTCCATTGATCTATGTTTCTGTTTTTGTGCCAGTACCATCTTGCCTTGATTACTGTAGCTTTGTAGTATAGTCTGAAGTCCAGGAGCCTGATTCCTCCAGCTCCGTTTTTTTCCCCCAAGACTGCTTTGGCTATTCGGGGTCTTTTGTGTCTCCATACAAATTTTAAGATTTTTTGTTCTAGTTCTGTAAAAAATGCCACTGGTAATTTGATAGGGATTGCATTGAATCTGTAGATTGCTTTGGGTAGTATAGTCATTTTCACAATATTGATTCTTCCAATCCAAGAACATGGTATATCTCTCCATCTGTTTGTATCATCTTTAATTTCTTTCATCAGTGTCTTATAGTTTTCTGCATACAGGTCTTTTGTCTCCCTAGGTAGGTTTATTCCTAGGTATTTTATTCTTTTTGTTGCAATGGTAAATGGGAGTGTTTCCTTAATTTCTCTTTCAGATTTTTCATCATTAGTGTATAGGAATGCAGGAGATTTCTGTGCATTAATTTTGTATCCTGAAACTTTACCAAATTCATTGATTAGCTCTAGTAGTTTTCTGGTGGCATCTTTAGGATTCTCTATGTATAGTAACATGTCATCTGCAAACAGTGACAGTTTTACTTCTTCTTTTCCAATTTGTATTCCTTTTATTTCTTGTTCTTCTCTGATTGCTGTGGCTAGGACTTCCAAAACTATGTTGAATAATAGTGGTGAGAGTGGACATCCTTGTCTTGTTCCTGATCTTAGAGGAAATGCTTTCAGTTTTTCACCATTGAGAATGATGTTTGCTGTGGGTTTGTCATATATGGCCTTTATTATGTTGAGGTAGTTTCCCTCTATGCCCACTTTCTGGAGAGTTTTCATCCTAAATGGGTGTTGAATTTTGTCAAAAGCTTTTTCTGCATCTATTGAGATAATCATATGGTTTTTATTCTTCAATTTGTTAATAGGGTGTATCACATGGATTGATTTGCGTATATTGAAGAATCCTTGCATCCCTGAGGTAAATCCCACTTGATCATGGTGTATGATCCTTTTAATGTGTTGTTGGATTCTGTTTGCTAGTATTTTGTTGAGGATTTTTGCATCTATATTCATCAGTGATATTGGTCTGTAATTTTCTTTTTTTGTAGTATCTTTGTCTGGTTTTGGTATCAGGGTGATGGTGGCCTCATAGAATGAGTTTGGGAGTGTTCCTTCCTCTGCAATTTTTTGGAACAGTTTGAGAAGGATGGGTGTTAGCTCTTCTCTAAATGTTTGATAGAATTCACCTGTGAAGCCATCTGGTCCTGGACTTTTGTTTGCTGGAAGATTTTTAATCACAGATTCAATTTCATTACTTGTGATTGGTCTGTTCATATTTTCTACTTCTTCCTGGTTCAGCCTTGGAAGATTATACCTTTCTAAGAATTTGTCCGTTTCTTACAGGTTGTCCATTTTATTGGCATAGAGTTGCTTTTAGTAATCTCTTAGGATGCTTTGTATTTCTGTGGTGTCTGTTACAACTTCTCCTTTTCATTTCTAATTTTATTGATTTGAGCCCTCTCCCTCTATTTTGTGATGAGTCTGGCTAATGGTTTATCAATTTTGTTTATCTTCTCGTAGAACCAGCTTTTAGTTTTATTGATCTTTGCTATTGTTTTCTTTGTTTCTGTTTCATTTATTTCTGCTCTGATCTTTATGATTTCTTTCCTTCTGCTAACTTTGGGTTTTGTTTGTTCTTCTTTCTCTAGTTCCTTTAGGTGTAAGGTTAGATTGTTTATTTGAGATTTTTCTTGTTTCTTGATGTAGGCTTGTATTGCTATAAACTTCCTTCTTAGAACTGCTTTTGCTGCATCCCATAGGTTTTGGATTGTCGTGTTTTCACTGTCATTTGTCTCTAGGTATTTTTTGATTTCCTCTTTGATTTCTTCAGTGATCTCTTGGTTATTTAGTAACGTATCGCGTAGCCTCCATGTGTTTGTGTTTTTTATGTTTTTTTCCCCTGTAATTGATTTCTCATCTCATAGCGTGATCAGAAAAGATGCTTGATATGATTTCAATTTTCTTAAATTTACTGTGGCTTGATTTGTGACCCAAGATGTGATCTATCCTGGAGAATGTTCTGTGCAAACTTGAGAAGGAAGTGTAATCTGCTGTTTTTGGATGGAATGCCCTATAAATATCAATTAAGTCTATCTGGTCTATTGTGTCATTTAAAGCTTCTGTTTCCTTATTTATTTTCATTTTGGATGATCTGTCCATTGGTGTTAGTGAGGTGTTAAAGTCCCCCACTATTATTGTGTTACTGTCGATTTCCTCTTTTATAGCTATTAGCAGTTGCCTTATGTATTGAGGTGCTCCTATGTTGGGTGCATATTATTTATAATTGTTATATCTTTTTCTTGGATTGATCCCTTGATCATTATGTAGGGCCCTTCCTTGTTCTCTTGTAACATTATTTTAGAGTCTATTTTATCTGTTATGAGTACTGCTACTCCAGCTTTCTTTTGATTTCCATTTGCATGGAATATTTTTTTCCATGCCCTCACTTTCAGTCTGTATGTGTCCCTAGGTCTGAAGTGGGTCTCTTGTAGACAGCATATATATGGGTCTTGTTTTTGTATCCATTCAGCAAGACTGTGTCTTTTGGTTGGAGCATTTAATCCATTCATGTTTAAGGTAATTATCGATATGTATGTTCCTATGACCATTTTCTTAATTGTTTTGGGTTTGTTTTTGTAGGTCCTTTTCTTCTCTTGTGTTTCCCACTTAGAGAAGTTCCTTTAGCATTTGTTGTAGAGCTGGTTTGGTGGTGCTGAATTCTCTTAGCTTTTGCTTGTCTGTAAAGCTTTTGATTTCTCCATCGAATCTGAATGAGGTCCTTGCCGGGTAGAGTAATCTTGGTTGTAGGTTCTTCCCTTTCATCACTTTGAATATGTCATGCCACTCCCTTCTGGCTTGTAGAGTTTCTGCTGAGAAATCAGCTGTTAACCTTATGGGAATTCCCTTGTATGTTATTTGTCGTTTTTCCCTTGCTGCTTTCAATAATTTTTCTTTAATTTTTGCCAATTTGATTACTATGTGTCTCGGTGTGTTTCTCCTTGGGTTTATCCTGCCTGGGACTCTCTGCACTTCCTCGACTTGGGTGGCTATTTCCTTTCCCATGTTAGGGAATTTTTCGACTATAATCTCTTCAAATATTTTCTCGGGTCCTTTCTCTCCTCCTTCTGGGACCCCTATAATGCGAATGTTGTCGCGTTTAGTGTTGTCCCAGAGGTCTCTTAGGCTGTCTTCATTTCTTTTCATTCTTTTTTCTTTATTCTGTTCTGCAGCAGTGAATTCCACCATTCTGTCTTCCAGGTCACTTATCTGTTCTTCTGCCTCAGTTATTCTGCTATTGATTCCTTCTAGTGTAGTTTTCATTTCAGTTATTGTATTGCTCATCTGTTTGTTCTTTAATTCTTCTAGCTCTTTGTTAAACATTTCTTGCATCTTCTCCATCTTTGCCTCCATTCTTTTTCCGAGGTCCTGGATCATCTTCACTATCATTATTCTGAATTCTTTTTCTGGAAGGTTGCCTATCTCCACTTCATTTAGTTGTTTTTCTGGGGTTTTTTCTTGTTCCTTCATCTGGTATATAGCCCTCTGCCTTTTCATCTTGCCTATGTTTCTGTGAATGTGGTTTTTGTTCCACAGGCTGCAGGATTGTAGTTCTTATTCTGCTGTCTGCCCCCTGTGTGGAAGCTTTTAAATTGGATGGAGTCCCACTTGTCTTTTCTTTTGTTTTTTGTGGTTTTGGTCCAAAAAACCATTGTGAATACTGATATTGAGTAGCTTCTTCCCTCCTGTTGAGGAGGTCTTATGTTTAAGTCTTTATGGTTTCAGGTCTTATGTTTAAGTCTTTTGAGTTAATTTCAAGTTGGTTTTTGTGAGTAGTGTAAGATAGATAGGGTGAAATTTCATTTTTCTGCATGTGTTTATCCAGTTTTCCCAACACCATTTGCTGAAGAAGCTATCCTTTCCCCACTGGATGTTCCTGGCTCACTTATCAAGTAATAGCTGACCATATATGTGGGAGTTTAATTCTGCGCTATTTTCTTCCATTGGTCTGTGTGTCCATTTTTATGCCAGTACCATACTCATTTAACTACTATAGCTTTGTAGTGTAGTCTCAAATCAGGATGTGTGGTGGCTTTGTTTTTCTTTCTCAGGATTGCTTTAGCTATTTGGGGTTCTTTGTGGTGCCATACACATACAAATCTCAAATAAACAATCTAACCTTACACTGCAGGGGGTGGAGGTTCAATCCCTGGTCAGGGAACTAAGATCCTGCATGCTGCATGGTGTGGTAAAAAAACAAACAAAAAACCCCCAAAAAAACCCCAAAACCAAAATAGTACCCTGATTCTCTGTAAGCCCAGGCTGAGGCACTTTATTTTGCTTACTTTACCATTCTTCAAACTATCATTAACTAAAGTAATCTGGGTGTATCTTATTGTTTGAAAATTGAAAGTCAAACTGTAGTAAAATGGCTGACCCAAGAAGGGTTCATTTTGCATATAATTTTCACACTGTAAATTTACCAAAATCTCAATAGTTGGTTGTAGATCTTTGGGGACTATTAGTTCAGCCCATACTCCTCTTCCCTGAGAACTACCTCCCCACCTATGCAGGCCCCATTGGCAATGTTGATACTAAATGACAACACCCCCCTGATCAGAGCTGACTGGATCAGAGCTAGGCACTTGACGAAGTTAGACCAATCAGCTTCTCTTCAGGGCCTTGGAACTTAGACACTACTCAGTTTCTGGAATTGAAATGGGTTGCTGATGTAGCCCTGGAAGGCCATCTTTTGTCAGGTGAAAGCCACTATGCAGAAAGAAGCAGAGACAAGTGACCACAGGAACTCAGAGAGACAGAAAGGGTAGCTGCTTTGGTTCTTGATGGCTTCCCTGGTTAGAGATTTCCCTGGTTAGAAACGTAGAGCCAAGCTACATTTCTGTTCTGGGTTGAGAGAATTCTGCTCCTCCACTCCCCATAGTAAATTTCCCTTTTTGCTTAGGCAGCCTGAGTGGGTATCTGTTATTAGCAACAAAAAGAAGTTTAAAACTAATGTTTCAATCCTGGTTAGGGGGAGGGAGAGGGATGGACTGGGAGTTTAGGGTTGCAAACTATTACATTTAGAATGGATAAACAGTAAGGTCCTACTGTGTAGCACAGGAAACTATACTCAATATCCTGTGATAAACCATAATGGAAAAGAATATAAAAAAAGAGTGTATGTATGTGTATAACTGAGTCACTTTGCTGTACAGCAGAGACTGGCACAACATTGTAAATCAACTATACTTCAATTAAAAAAAAAAAAATCAATCCTGGTTTAATACTTCCTACCTTGTTCCCATAACATTATTCAGGCTCAATAGCTAAAATGATGCTGTACTTGGGTAATTTTTCAAAAGATTCCTCTAAATCTCCAGCGATTGCCCATGATAATTAGTCTTTACTGACATTTTAATAAATATTAGAATCACTGGATAAACACAGTGTTATGATAATGTTGTTTTCATTTCATAAAATAGTGGCATGGAAAGGACCTTAGGGGATGTCTAATTCAACCCTTCGCTTTCAAGAAAGGAAATCAAGGCCCAGAATGGCCAAGAACTTTGCCCATTGCTGGGATTAGAAACTTGTTTCTGTCAATACTCAGGCCAAGGTCCTTGTCAATGAATATTTTAGGGCCAAGATGGTATTCTCCTTGCTTTAAATTTTAAGTGAGATCACTAAACAATATTTACTGACCGCCCACTTAATTGGTCAGGACCCTTTTAGTCACAAGTTAAAAAAAAAAAAAAACCTCCAGAAATAACTTGTTTCAGGCATGGCTGGTTCCAGGCTCAACATTCCTGTGGGGATTCTCTCTCTCCATCCCTAGGAAAGACTTTTCACAGGTGAGGCACCTATAAGACTCACATCCTTTCAGCTTAGCTACCTCAGCAGTACAAGCCTGATTATCCTTGGACTTCTCAGTTACGTGAGCCAATAAATTCCTTTTTATTCCCTTAAGTCAATTTGAATTTGGTTTCTGTCATGTGCAGCAAACATTCTGACTAAAATTGAGCTTATCAAAGAGTTCTCCACAAACAAGGATAATGGTAACCAATCAGAATCTCTCTTTAAACCTTTGAATATAAGAGTAGGCAATTTAAGCAGAAGCTGAAAGAACATGCAGAGAAATCAGCAATCCAGGGCATGATGAAAAGAAAACTTACTCTCGACATACTGTCTTGGCTTCTATTCTCTACCTCTTCTATCTACCTTACATCTTCTGCTTAGTCAGAGTTTCTGCTTATTCGTAACTTCAGCTTATTCTTGGTCCTATCAGCATCACAGCCTGGATTGCTTCGTAATATCCTAAACTGATTTGACCTGGAACACTTTTCTTAGAAACAGCAAAAGGTGACTGTCAGCAAAGCCTTCTGGGCTTTACACAGAACAAGCAAGAACAGGTTTCCTCTTTCAACTTGGTAAAGTTCCTCATAACATCCTAGGATCAGAAATTACTAATGTTATAACTAATGTGGTGACCATATTTGGATCAGGATGTGGGTTTCCCTATGGCAGGAGGCTTGACAAGACAATGAAGATCCTTTGCAGGTAAGTAATCGTGCCTGCAATTTTCTTGGATCCTCAAGTTACTTAACATCTCTGAGTCTTGATTCCTGTGGCAAAAAATGAAGGAAATAACCCACTTCATTGATTTGGAATAAGAAAGGAAACATGTAAAATGGCTGGTACACAATCAGTACTCAGTGAATATTAGTTCTCTTTCTCCAAGTTTTAATATGTCATTTACTATAAGAAGTGTTACCCAATTATCTCCTTTTGCTCAAATGTTTTAAAATTTATATGATGGAATGGTATTATTTCCACATATGACAAATAGTTCAAACGAAGAATCAGGATTTTTTTTAACCCATAAAAAGTTCTGCAGTTTTTCAAATGTTTTATTGGATTTAAAATTCTTTTAAGGGATATACAGATATACAATTAGTTTGATCAGCTACCAATATATTTTGGTATCCCTTTATTTTTGTACTCAAGAGCCAGTTCACTTTTTCTCCATGTTCAATACTTAACTTTGGTAAAATTTTGCCATGTTCGTCTTCACCTGCTACTGAAGCATGAGTGTTTCCACCCTGCTTGGTATAAGCTGCCCTTTTGGTTTTCTTCTTGTGGGTATGTTTTGTAGGACTCTTCTGTTTTTTCTCAACTTCACTGCTTACATCCCACAACATTATCTTCCCATCATTCCCTCCAGTAAGCAGCAAATAGGATTCTGGCAGAAAGCAGACATGGGATACCCCTAAGGTGTGGCCCTTAAATCCCAGTTCCTGTTCACACTTGACTCCCATCACCCTAAAGATTCGAATCTTACCATCTTCTGCACCGCAACTAAAAATATTGCCACACGATGCCACAGACACAGAGTGGGCTAGGGCAGGGTTTAAAAGCTGACCAGGTGATTGTGGGTCTTCCATTTCTTCTGTTTCATCCTCCTGCAAATTTGTAATCCAGAGTGGCCGGGCTTTCTGAAGGTTCCACAGCATCACCTTTAAATAAGAGGAAGTTACATAGTTACGGTTCTAGTCAGTTTGTTTAACTAACATGCTTATTCCACTTCTAACAAAATCATCAAAGTAGTCTGAGAATGATTAGTAGGATACATTTCCTGCAATATTAAAAAAAAAAAATTCAGATGGCACCACGACATGCCAGTGGGATGCAACCCTGGTGCCAAAACTAGGATGCCAATGGGCAGTAAGGAAGATAGAATTTAGAGAACAAGATCCTGAGTAACTTTCGATTAACAAACCCATTAAAGTGTAATCCAAATTCTTAAGCAGATGCCAGTTTCTTTGAGTCATTCTACCCTGATCTCTGCAGGTAAAATTGAAGATTATGAAATTTATTAATTTTTGTCTATGCTTGTTACAAGTAAAAATACCTATCAACTAAATAAACTAAACTAGAATACCACTGAAATCATTTTTATCTGGAATGCTTTTCCTTTCCTTTCACATTACCCAAATTACTCATCCTAGGGGCATAGCTCAAATTGTGTCCCTCTAGGAAGGCTTTCCTAACTATTCCAGCCCCTTCTCTCTTTCCCATATTTAATTCCTGTTCTATTAATTGACATATACTACTAGCTTTTCAGTTTCTTGAGATTTAATTCATCTTTGCTAATGTCTAGCATAGTACCTGGAGAAAAGAGCAGAAATTCTAAACAAGTCTGTTGATTAATTTGACATCCTGGTATACTTAGCTTTTTGTTGTTGTTCCCTACCATGATCTTGGACCTACTAAGCGAATTTAAATTAAATGCTAATTAGAAACTGTTTAAAACAAAACAATAAACTCTGTGAACTGATTTTACTCTATTATCTAGCAATTTTCTTCCCATAGCAACCAATTTGAAAAAGAAAATATTCTTCATACTTTCAGAGAGAATAGACAGCTGTATTTTACCATCTAGTACTACCCCTGAATTATGACTCACAATTTAAAATGGACACTAGGATAAGCATGACCTTCTTTAGTCAAAAGCACAGATCTGAACTGACAAGATTACTACTGTTGATTATTAAGGATTTGGTTTTCTATTCAAGGTAACTTCCTTTAACTCAGCCTACTTTCAAAAGAAGCGACATCTAGTAACACTTATATTCTGCTTATACTAGGGAAGACACTGAAAATCTCTTTGGATTGGATTTATAACATTATACCAAGAGGCCAGCAATTGTTATACATATGGGTGAAGCCAAAATACTAATAAATTGAAATAAAGTAAAATTTTAAAAATCAGAAAATATAACAAAAATGAATGAGTAATAAAACTTGAGGGAATTCCCTAGTGGCACAGTGGTTAAGAATCCACCTGCCAATGCAGGGGACGCGGGTTTGATCCCTGGTCCGGGAAGATCCCACATGCTGCGGAGCAACTAAGCCCGTGCGCCACAACTACTGAGCCTGCACTCTAGAGTCCGCGCGCCACGACTACTGTAGCTGGCGCACCTAGAGCCCGCGCTCCGCAACAAGAAGCCCGCGCACTGCAACCAACAGTAGCCCCTACTCACCGCAGCTACGGAAAGCCCGTGTGCAGCAACGAAGCCCCAACGCAGCCAAAAAAAAACACTTGACATGGCAATAATCTCTATAAAAAACCTGAACACAAGGAAAATGGACATTCCAAAATCTACTAGCTTAACTGTATGGCAGGTATCCCCAAGTTCTTTTTCACATAGCCCCATAATGCCTGGATTATATTTTCTGCCCTAAGACATCCAAACATGAACTACACCCGAAGTGTTTTCAGCAGCTTAAACATTTTTGTATTTACTTAAATCATCTAAACGTGTTAATAGCCATTTCAGATTCTACCAACCCAGCAGTCATTTCCAAGTGTTGAAGATTCCCAGATTGTTCCTGCCCGGACATTCCCTTTGTACTTCTTTACTCTTCCTAACTGCCCAAGAGTCCAAGGTATCTCACAATTTCTCAACCACCTCATCAAGCAGTATCACCCTAAGCAAGTAAGGTATTAAAGGAAAAGAATATTAAAGAAAATTGATTTGAAGGAAAAGTATACAAGAGTTGAGGGCTTAAGGTCCAATAAAACGTCAAAAGGAGAAAAAGTGGACAACTGGCAAATGTTCAGAAGTGAATGCAAGCATATCAAAGTGACCCTGCTCAAAAATTTCTCCTACAAAAACATTTCTTTCCACATAAAAGATTCATTTTCAAGGGAGGAAAAAAAAAGGCTCCTCCACTGTCCCAATCCTTAAGTTCTGTACTAGAGATCTTTCAAACTCCAGAAAGAACAAACCTTTGAACCATTTATTTTCAAATGTGGAAATGAAAGAGAAAGAAAACCAATGTGTATGCTACAGAAATCCATGATGGCTTCAAATTTCCAAAGGTCCTTACAAGAAAAAACTATATTTGAGTGGTGGTACACATGTATTTATTTAATGTTATTTTTTATTCCTTATACATATATTATGAATATTATTTTGGGCCTATTTAATAAAAGATTAAGCAGTCTCAAGTGTATTAATAAATCATACTTCATTCTTAAGGTCCCTGCCTCTTTGAGTAAGCACTGCCTATTTAATTTTATTTTTTATTTATTTACTTTTAAAATTTTATTTATTTATTTATGGCTGCATTGGGTCTTTGTTGCTGCACACAGGCTTTCTCTAGTTGCAGTGAGCAGAGGCTGCTCCGTTGCAGTGTGCGGGCTTCTCATTGCAGTGGCTTCTCTTCTTGCAGAGCACGGGCTGTAGGCACGCGGGCTCAGTAGTCGTGGCTCTCGGGCTCTAGAGCACAGGCTCAGTAGTTGTGGCGCACGGGCTTAGTTGTTCCGCGGCATGTGGGATCTTCCCGGACCAGGGCTCAAACCCATGTCCCCTGCATTGGCAGGCAGATTCTTAACCACTGTACCACCAAGGAAGCCTGCACTGCCTATTTAAACCTATCTAAATCAAAAGGTATAATTTTTATAATTTGTATAATAATAAAGATAGGTGTGTTGAACACATCTATTATATGCGGCAATAATTCAATTCCTGCCTTGAGATAAAACACACTTGTTCAGAGAGAAATAACTCATCATTAATCTGATAAGAACTCCCTTCCACTATTATGCCTACATTCTTGGACTCCCCCATAGACTGGCTATTCTTAAGGTTTAGAAAAATACCAGATAACCAGGTTTTAAGAAATACTGATAAATTGGAAGAAATTATAGTTTCAACGTCAGTTAAAGAAGTAATTTTTTTAAAGTGTGGCTGTATTATCCTGGCCACTGTTGTTATATCACAACCCAATGCAGAAGTTAATCTACAGTGAATTTTTAGCAATTCTTGACAGTCAAATCAAAAAGCAATTACCAAAAAAAGCAATTACCTAAGCCTTCTTCTCACAAAACATTTATTTCCTATACTGTTCTCTAGCAGCTGCCTGCCACTAAACATTCTCATCTAGAACTGGAGGTAAAATGGTAAATTCTGGGTGCCTGCTTCTTATCTAATCTGTGATTGCTGCACACCTAATTGTTTATTGCCATGCCTAGTAGTTAATTAATGAACCAGTGATTGAAAACTGGTATAGCTTAAGGATGAAAGAAAGACTAGTCAAAGAGACACTGTACAATCCGCCTACTTAAAACAGATATCTGACTGGTTGTGTAGGTCTTTCGGCCCAACCAAGTAAGCAGATTATCTCCACTAGGATAGAAAACGTAGGAGGTTTATAAAAGTTCTGGACAAGACCTAGGAGTAGAAAAGGGGTTTAGAGGTTATGGGGTCACTGTGCCTTGAAGGTGTAAAATGATTCTCAATAGAAGCACTACAAATTTTTGGTCGGACAATTCTTTATTGTTTAGGGGCTGCCCCAGCACTGCAGAACAACCACCGATTCTTCCTACTAAATGCCAGTAGTCTGGGGGGAGGGGTGGCAGTCATAGTGACAACAACTAAAATTAGCCTCATTATTTCTGAATTGTAAGGAGGTGTGGAGGGTAGAGGAGGGAATGGTAAAGACCACTGGCCAAGAAGTGGCCACAAGTCTTAGAAGATACTAATATATAGTTGGGAATGTAGATTAAATGCCTAGAACAGTGCTGGGCACACGTCATTAATAAACAATGGTTCTTTTTCTAGAAGTCATCTGTTCCCATACCAAGAACTGTTTCTACCACATTATCAATGATACTCTGTTTAAATATCTCTGGTATCACAGAGAAAAAATATAGACTTTTAAGCCAGAGAGATTGAGGTTTGAATCCCAATTCAGACAGCTGTGGGGAAACTTAACTTGAATCTCAGTTTCCTCATTTCTAAAAAAGAAATAGTAATGATCAGGGTATGATTAGAATGAAACTAACATACGTAAAGCAGTGGGAAGTAGTAAATGCTCACCAAAGAGAAGCCATGACTATTCTCACTCCAGTGATTTTTAGAGTAAAAACAATAATAGATCCAGGCCCTCCAACTTTTTTTTTTTAAACAACAGACTTTGTAGAGAGTGGGTGATAAACTCTGACTTTAGCATGACTTTATTTAAACAGATGTTTAGAATCAAATATTTGAATTCTCATGTTTTAGGAATGTCTTAAAGCATAGAGAAAGGAAGAGTAAAAGATTAATAATTACTCTGTGAATAAAATCTACTAGACTTTGTCAAGTTAGCATTAAACATGCAGTAGAAGTAAAGCTTATGGTTCATAAATACATAAGACATGTCAGTGGAGAACAGAAAATGGAAAGATATATTTAGCCCAATTAATAATTTGATTCTGTTACCAAATCCCATCTAGAAATTACCCAAGTACTCTCTGCAAGACATCACCTGCATATCCAGTCCACATGACACCAGGCTCTGAGGTCTTTGAGGCCGAAAAGCTACAGAAGAACAGATATTGGAATGTCTCTTCAGTGATCTGCTAACTTTCTTATTTTCCAAGTCTAGGATTTTGATTGTTCCGGAGTCATCAGCAGAAGCCAGAAGGTTTTCAGTTTCATTCAATGAAACACAGTTGATTTCTTCTTCATTCGCATGAAAATCGTCCAAGGATCCTTTGAGAGACCTGACATCCAGTATGCTAATGGTTTCTCCATGTGAGGCATAGAGCTTGGTGGGGCAGGAGGGAGCGAATAAGACACTGGTAACATCGTCTGCCCCTTGGAAGCGTGTGTGTCCTAATGGAGTCCCATCTTCACCCCAAACCATGAGATCTCCACCTTCTGCTCCAGAAGCCACTAGCCCTTCTTGACTTGCATTCAGGCAGAGAACAGGAGAAGAATGTCCACCAGTCCACTTGACTGCCATAATGGCCCAGATGACTCTGTGAAGAGGGGGGAAAAATTATAATCTCATGTTTTATATAAGAACTTCACGAGAGACAAATTCAATAAGCAATATTTCATTTAATTATTAAAAAACATCTAAAAAACTCAATCAATAAAAGAAGACATTTGAAGATCAAGCCTACAAAGCCTAGTTGAACACAAGATTGTGGTGCACCTGGCTGGCACATGCCTATATGGGCTTTCCTTGCCATCAGGGGCACAGGTAAGCCTGGTCCTCCAGCCCTTGATGTGAGGCTCACGTAAGAATAAACAATAAATATATTTATTTTAAATTAAGAAAAATCCTTTTTAAGAAAGGGCTGCACAATCATCAGGTTATATCCTTTATCTGAATAATGTTTATAGAGAATGAGCCCTGGAACTAGACTCTCTGGGTTTGAATAGCTCTATTACCTATCAGCTGGGCAACTTTGGGGCACATTACTGAATCTCTCTTTAATTCACTTTCATTCTCGATAAAATGGGGGTAATAATAACATCCACTTCACAGGATCAGATTGGATTAAATGACATAATAAACGTCAAGCACATATAATAGTGCCTGGTACGTAATGAGGGCTCAACAAATATTACCACTGTCACTTTTCTTACTTTTATTAGGCTAGTCAAAGTGGCATCATATATACTACACAAATGGTCCTCAAAGTATGGTCTCCAGGAGCATTAGCATCACCTAGGAATTTGTTAGAAATATAAACTGTTGGACCCCACTCTAGACCCACTGAATCAGAAACTCTGGGGTTGGTACCCAGCAATGTGTTTTAACAAGCCCTCCAGGTGATTCTGATGTATGCTAGAATTTGAGAACCTGTACTATACCAATAATCATCGGGGGAACTGGTTAAAAATGCAAACCCTTGGGTCTTACCATCGGAGACTAATTCAGTACATTATTTAATTTTATTCTCAAAACAACACTTATGATTGGTAAATATTATTCCATTTTACAGATAATAAAACTGAGTCTCAGAAATGTTAAATAATTTTCCCAAAGTCACCTGGCTCTTAGGATTTGTACTTGGGATCTAATACAAAGGGATCCTAAACTTCTAAACAATGAAGACCTTTTTCTAACAATTCTACTTGACAACAGGTTTAACTTGTTAGTATTCTTTGAAAGTGCAGAAAACGACTGAAAGCTGCTAATAATTCATTACTGCTTCTAAATATACTCACATATTTTTAATCACATTATCACCTGCTTGAACTTATATAACAGTAGTACTTATGTGCAAAATTTAGTTTCCTGATACACTAGGCAGCCTGTATCTATAATTGTAACTGCCACATAATACTACCCCCTGTCGTAACTACCTCCTGTGCAAAGCAAAAAAGGAAATTGGGGCAATTTATACAACTCTAAATAGTCAAAAGGAAGCAAACAAATCTATCTGGATAAATTTAATTTTTCATTCCACGAGACAAGGGAGAATTTATCTACTAAGAAACTGCCATAGTTGCTTTACTATTTTCAGATACGATACCTGAATTTAGTTCAATTGTACAGAGATAAATTTCCTAAAATTGTTTTGAAAAATAATTTAAAATAATCTGGCAATCTGCCTAAAACTTCTATTCCCAACACAAAGGTTATTTCCTCCACTTTTAGCCACACACACAAACAAAATCACTAACTAGACTGCAAAAAATCACCAATCTAATAATAATCGAAGTAACAGAAACAAGACCACAAAATCAGATATAGCAATTTTCATACAGATAACAAAATGGGAAAAAGACAAAAAGCTACATTTTTAAATTTCAGCAGAAGCACTCAATTAGTAAACAGAGGAAACTAAATAGAGACTGAAACCAATAAGTTTTAAAGGAGAGGTTTGGAGAGGAAATGACTCAAAGGGAGATAAAGACAGGGAACTCTGGTGGTTTGATTTTTGCCGACAAGTACTGAAATAGTAGTTAAATAATTTTCTACCATAACAAAGACTTGCCAAATGTTCCAGATAAACCAAGGAAAAAGGACACTTAACACAACTTAAAATGAAAGGTATTAATATTATTTAGGCTTAGGAACTGTCATTTGTGGTGACTATTGACTTATATGATAAATACAATATCCTACCTTAAAATATGAAATTTGAATTAATCACTGAAAAGTTACAAATAGTTTTATTTAACTCTGTCATGAATCTTTAGGGTATTGACCACTTATTTCCTAAGTCAGAGTTTTAATTTTTCTACAATGAATTAACTTTAAAGTCCAGAAGTCTGCCCCCTACAGCTTTAGGATTTTGTGTCTATATAGGTTTTGGATCACTGTTGGGATATATTAGGTTTTTGCTAAGACAAGAATGAGGCAGGGTTTCTAGTACTTCTTTTTCTCCATCACAGATCTACTCACAAAGGACCTAAGTAAATGCTGACTAGCAGACAAAAGCTTTAGCAGGTTTTCTTCCTAATATAACTCTTTTCCAGAAAAGATTAACTCAATTTTAAAGATACATTTGGTTAAACTCCACCCCAAAGTGTGAGAAGTTAGGCAATAAATGAATTTTGTACTTAAAGAGACTATTATAGACAACAACACAATTCCTGTAAATTTTTCCATAATGGAAGCAGTAGTAACTCTTGGACTATTACTCTCACAAGTCCAAGGTCAGCTCTACCTTAACCTCTATGCACCAGAGTAAAGAACAAATTAAACTTCTAATCTCTACACCACATGGATAATATTCACTGATCACCTAGCTAGTCAGAAAAATTAAAATAGAGACCTATTATGGGGAATGTTAGGAGAAAGAGTTGGGAAAGCCCCAGAAATCCATACATTCGAGGCTTTTAATTTTATCATGCAGAGTATTGATCAGGGATTCAACGAGAGCCCCCCAGATCACCTGTTTACTTAGTCTACAAAATTAAAATTATTTGTTATTATTTGAAACACATTCGAAGATCACCATCAAAAAGTGTTAAACAATCAGACTGCTGTGGTACGAGGTAGTGGGAAAAATTAACTACATATGGGTTAAATCAAAATAATCTTTCAGAAATGAGTTGTTTCTTGTTTTTCTTTTACTGGGACTGGAAAGCCTACCTGGAAATAGCTAAGTGCCACTATCCCCACACTCAGGTATCAAGTCCACTAGCTTTTCTCCTAGGTAGATGCCTAAAGGGTCAAGCACGGCAATTAATCATATCCCATTGTGAATTAGTTTAATTAGATAATGGATTCCTTCCTTCTAACACCTAATGAGATCATGGAGTGAGAGGGGGCGAAGAAGGTGGGGTACTATGAGAACATTTTTATAAAGGGTGCAGTGCAAAGATGGAAGTTCTAAACAGTGAGAGGGCAGAAAGAGGGTACTGAACATGGGGGAGGGGACATGGTCAGGAGGGTGCTGAGCAGGCAAGAAAGAAAAGGAGGTAGTGATAAAGGAAATCTTTTCCTACTTTGAAATCCTACCTGGGCCACTTGGGGGGTACTTTGTCACAAAAAGTCACCTCACTGACCGGACAAGATTTGCCAGAATTATTTCATCAGATCCTTCAAAGGCTCTACCTCACACCATGGCAGACAGGATAGAGGGCAATGTCTTTAATAACTGAATGCTCTCTACTCTAAACACTTACTCCTGTCATACCTCTATGTATCCACTTGTCCTTTTCAAGTGTCTATGCCTTTAAAGCTGTTCATTCTGTCTGTTCTTTGTCCCCTTCTTGGATGGACTGACTCTACTTATCCTTGAAGCTGGAAAAGAAACTTCAGTGCCTTCCCAGACAAAACTTGGACCGTCTTCCTTGGATGGCTGAAAGCTGAAAAATGAATAATAAATAAAACTCCGTAGCCTGAGATCTAAATAATGTGATAGTCACTACCATTGTAATAAGTATAGGTCAACATTTCTTGACATGTTTGAGTTTTCCAAAGTTGGTCTCGATGTGGAGAAGCTAGATAGCAACCGAAGTGGCTCAAGGGCTGTGGCACTGGCACTAGTAAGAATGAAAAGAATCTGGGTTACTAAGCTTGGAGGAAAAAACATCTGGGAAGAAGGGACTGGCAAGTAATAACCAAACACCACCTATCAGAGAGTAGAGATGGTAGGTGCTGTTCTTTTGTTTTTACTGGAGAACAAAAAATGGATTATACACAGCAAGGGAGCTTTTGGAAAGATTCCTTACTACATAAAGGCAAGACAGTGGAACTGACTACTAAGGGAATCTGTGAAACCTATTATTATAATAATTATCTCACAGAGTTGTTCTGAGAGTTATATAAACACCCCTGTAAAGGGCCTCAGTAGGGTGCCTCGCTCACATGATAGATATTATTTTCTCGTACCAAGCATTCTTTAAAGGCTGTCAGAAAACGTTCTGGCCACCTAGGAAAACGCAATATGACTAAATAATGCTGAAACTCTTTCCCTTCCAAGAAGCCTTCTATAATTATAGCCTCCATGTCATTCTCCCTATTGGAATGTCTCAGTTAAAAACACACTGCTTTAATTCGCCTACCAATCGTGGGTTAGTAAGAAAGACTAGGAAAAGCCACATTTTGTCCAAAAGAATGTAGCACTTAATAAGCACTTAAACGGCACTTTAAGGTTATCCAAACACTGGGGGTCGGGGGGGGGGAAGGTGTTCAAACATGGCGACCTCGCATGCTGTATACACGCTAGGACACACGTTCTGATAAGCACTGGTACTAAAGGAGAACAAGAGGGCCTGACCAGAAAAACACGACCTCACCTGCCGAAGGATTGGCTAATAAGAAGAGGGAAGTTTCATGCATTAGATTGGAAAACTGAAGCAGGGACCTAAATGACTCAGCGAAAACTTATAGGAAAAGGGGTCCAGAAAAGCCGACGCGAAACCACTAGACTAAAAAGGGGAAAAGGCACCGGAGGAGAGCCTGGAACCCACCGGCACTAGCCTCATACCTGCGCTTCCAGCTTCCCTCCCAGGCGCCTGGTGATGACCTCACTCGTGGGCGCCCAATCCCATCTAGCGTAGGCGGGGAGGCGTCTCAGCCAAACAGTCACATCCGGGGCCGAGAGGAATCGCGTGAGCTGGGCGTGCGCCCTTGCTTCGTGCCCTCAACCCGCATGGCGGAGCCACGGGCGCGCCACAGGGAGGCCGTGCGAGTCGGGCCGTTCCGGCGCCCGCGCTGAGCCGCGGGGGAGGGGCAGGGGACGCCCGTGCGGCCGGTGCGTCTGCCCTCAGTGAGGCGGGGCGCGTGGCGGACGCCCCCGGGCAGGGGCGGGAGTGGTGGAGGGGCCGGGCGGTAGTCTGTGAAAGGGGCGGTGAGCGAACTGCTCCGGTCTCAAGGCGAGGCTTGGCCTCCGGAGCAGAGACGGGGGGAAGCGGCGGCGGCGACGGCCCTCGGGCCGGCTGGTGAGGCGATGGCGGCGCCGGCCCCGGGGGCTGGGGCAGCCTCGGGAGGCGCTGGCTGTAGCGGTGGCGGCGGCGCGGGCGCCGGCGCCGGCTCCGGCTCCGGGGCCGCGGGGGCCGGGGGCCGGCTGCCCAGCCGGGTGCTGGAGTTGGTGTTCTCCTACCTGGAGCTGTCCGAGCTGCGGAGCTGCGCCCTGGTGTGCAAGCACTGGTACCGCTGCCTGCACGGCGATGAGAACAGCGAGGTGTGGCGGAGCCTCTGCGCCCGCAGCTTGGCAGAGGAGGCTCTGCGCACGGACATCCTCTGCAACCTGCCCAGCTACAAGGCCAAGGTGAGGGAGCCCCGCGCCCCGCCGCTGCCCCCGGTCCCGCTTGTCCGGGCCACTCTCAGTGCTTCTCAGCTAAGCTTCTGAGTCGGAAGCCTCGCCTCACCATCCCGCCTTTCCACCGCTCCAGTCAATACCTTACCTTACCTTACCTCCCCGCGCCATGAAGATCCTCTTCTCTTTGGGTTGAAGTTCTGCCCCTTAACCCACCCCACTTCCGCGATACACTTTTTGAAGGGCCAGGTGGTTTCCCATCCCTGGTTTCCGTCACTCGTTCGACTTTCCACAGTCTTTACCCTTAAAAACAGACCACCTCATTGTTGTAGGTTTCAATACTCTCATCCTATTTTTCTCCCTGCCCTTTATTAAATCACCTCGGCTGCCTTAACATGGGCTTAGTTTCTCAGATCTGTGCTTTCACCGCACCTTTTCCAAGCTCTGATTTATAACCATCTTTTCTTTATTTTTGCCCAAGCACTCTTTAATTCCCTCCACTATATTACAGGCTTATAAATGAGTGTGGTCCAAGGCATCCTGCTGACTTTCAAGATAGAGGCTTTAATAGAACATCCTCCCATCGGCACCACTTAACAGTCATAATACTGCCATGTCCCACTATTATTAGCTACTTCCTTGCCAACTTTTTCGTAGTTCCACCTTGATGTTGTGTCCCTTATGTTCTATTTGTCATCTAACATGCTGATTCCATTTTTGCTGCCTTTTTTCCCCTGCCAGATTCTTGTGATTAGTCTTGCCTTCGTATGCAAGTGAAAATGTCAAGTAGGAGATAATGGTAGGACTGAGAGGATCCTTCAAGCAATATAAATAAAAGGCCTTTAAACTTGGGTTCAGTTTGGATGGAAACAGCTATTCAGAATAGCAGTCACCAAGAGCATATATAAGCCAGGATAAAGTCTGACCTAGAATATGGTAAACATAAAAATACATTAACAACTAAAAAGGGAAAACATACCTTTTTAATGCTAGACTGCCAGTGGGGCCAGAATAAGGAGTAAGTTTTTTTTCCATGTGAAATAGATGTAAAATGTATTCTTCTGTAATAAAACAGGCTTTAGTTTAATAAGGAATATCGCTTTTTAATATGTCAACTGTCAAGTTGTTTTTCTATTAAATGAAATTATGTTAATTTGCGAGGACAGTATTTGTACATGGTAGATTCTCAATGGATACTAGTAATTCATATAGTAGAGTGCAGAAGATTGCAGTTTTGTCTTACTGTGCCTGATAAACGTGTAGATTTCATGAGTCTTATTTAGTTTTTACTTTTCCATAAAGTTTGTTTTTATTTATTTTAAATTAAGACATTTTTGTAATTGGTCTGTAATAGTCATGTTCACGATTCAAGATTCATATAATAATATGTAATAGATAATGTATTCATGTGAAGAATACATGATTCAAAAGAAGCAAAGTGATGTAAAGCAAAATGTCTTCCTTTTGTCCTTATACCACCGCCATCCAGGTTGGAGGCAACCTATGTTACCTATTTCTTCTGTATCCTTCCAGAGATATTTTAGGTTTCATAAGTTTTTAATACTTTGTGTGCCTTTGTACTACTTGTACTGTAGGTATTATAGACCTGTACTAATCACATGTACATTCAGATGTTGCAGGACTTTTCTTGAATATCTTGAAGATAAAAGATTAATTCAGAAGGAGTCATATAGCCTAGTAGGGAAGTCCTCAGTCTAGTAGAGGAGGAAAAAAAATATAGAAATAACTAGTGGTTATTAGATAGGAATGGTAGAAATTGTTGCTAACTGTTAGAGATATAAAAATATATATATACTAGAAGTTTACTGAAAGAGATTTACAAGTTGAGTGGATGATTATAGAAGGTTTGAGGTTGAGATTGTATTTGAGCTGAGTTTTAAAGATGGGGAGAATGTGAACATTTTACTAAGGGGAAGTACCCTGAATAAAAGCAAGGCAATGGAAAGCAGAGGGTTTGTACAGCATATATTTTTATTTAAAAAAATATGAATGCTAGGCACTATGCTCAGTTTTGCAGATGCAATGGTGAATAAAAACAAATACAGACTCTTATGGATGCCTTGCCATATGGCACTTACAGTCTAGTGGGGGGAAGTGGGTATTAATCAAATAGTCACACAGTTGTAAAATTGCATTTGTGGTAAGTCCTACGAAGGATGGATACATGATGCTCTGAATGTCAGTAATGGAGAATTTGAACTAAGTAGGGAGGTCAGGGAGGGCTTTCTCTGAGGAAATAATGCATGAACTGAGACCTGAATGATAAGGATAAATAGGCCAGAGAGAGAGAAGAGCCTTCCAGGAGGGAACCTAATGAGTATGAGGGACAGAAAATAATCAATGTGGCTGGAGCATAGAGAGCAAAAGTGAGGCAGGTTTGAGAAAGATGGAAGAGGTGGACTGGGGCCAAACAAAAGGAAGCCATTTTAAATTGTAAGCAAAAGGGGGTTAGGAGTGTGGGGATTGGTGATGTGATATTTTTCCATTTTTAGAGGTTATTCAAACTTAAGAATGGAGAACAGGTTGGAGGCGGACCTTAGAAATATGAGTATTAGGAAGTATGTAGTAAAAGAGATGGGGAGAAATTTAGAATAAATTTAGGAAATAAAATCTACAGGACTTGACAATAGATTTGAAATAAGGGTGAGGAAGAGGGGGGTGCTCAGGATGACTCCTAGGTATCTGGCTTACATGATACAGGGATTACCTGGGCTAGATTTTGGAGGAATAACAGTGAGTTCAGTTTTGGTAGCACAGAGTTTACAGTGTTTTTAAGACATCCCGAGAGTTTTCAGATAGGCATCTGTTACAATTTGTAGCTTAGAGGAAAGGCTAAAGATATAAAATAGTTTAGTTAGATTGAATTGTGATAGGAAATATGATTGTAAAGGTAAGCTGAAACTAGATATATCATGGAGGTCCTTGACATACAGCCTTCAGTCTGTAGTTTGGACTTCGTCTTACAGCTGGAAAACACAGAAATTTGAACAAAGGAGGGATGAAGTAAGAGCTGTGCTTTAGAAAAACCAGTCCATAAGGTGAATTCAGGAAGGCAGGGGTTGGTGCCTATACCAGAGGTACTTAAGACCAGAGCAAGTGTATAGAGCAGAGAAGGGGATGGCTGGGAGAGGAGTTGCAAGAAGACAAGTCCACATAGGTGGACAGCTGACTGGGTGAGGTGGGATGAGGAAGAAGGAAGGGTCAAATAGGATTTCCAGGGAGCCTGGGTAACTGAGAAAATGATGAGAACAGGCTTGGGATAGCATAAAACTGGAAAGTATTTGTAGTTGTCAGTCTAATTAGGATTTGTCTTCTTTTTAAAAGTTCATGTTTTACATATTACCAAGTAACATCAGTTATTCCAGTTATGCTTGGCATCTAGCTATAATTGTCTAAATTTCAGACTTACATCCTAAACTAGGTCTTAAAGCTGTTTGCTATAATGGAAAATCCAGGTTATGCATGAGACTGTGTAGCAAGAACTATAGATTGTTTTTATTTATTTGTGTATTTTTTTCCATTTTATCTGATTTTTCACATTATCTATCTCTAAAAGATAAGGACACTTAATCACGATACCATTATTACATCTAAAGTATAAAGAAATTAATGATAATTCCTTAATATAAAAAGTTTGGTGTTCAAATTTCCAATTGTCTCATAAATGTCAAATGTTATATCTTTAATTTTCAGTTTATTTAAGCAAGATCTATATAAAGTTCCCATGACAAACAGTTGATATGTCTCTTAAGGCTATTTTAGTCTACAGATACACCCTCCATCTCTCTCACCTCTTACCCCTGCAGTTTATTTGTTGAAGAAACCAGGTTGTTTACCCTGTAGAGAGGTTCCCTCAATCTGGATTTTGCTGATTTCAGTCCCATGGTGTTGCTTAACATGCTTTCTGTCCTCTGTATTTCCTATAGAAGTTTGATCAATTTCGGTTAGATTAGATTTTTTTCAAGATATGTTTTACTAGAATCAAATGGTTGAGGTGTGTACAGCACTTTTAGGTGCTTAAAAGTGTGTTATAATAAGAACAGATCGGAAAAAATTTAGGTATACTTCAGGTTTACATCCCGTTTATGAAAATATGGGATACCTGAACCAAGGAGGTTTTTTGTTTTTGTTTTAATCTGTGCTCTGGAGTACAACAATTAAACAGTGAAGTACTTGCTAATGGTAAATAAGAACTAGATGAGGGGACTGGATGCTTGACTTCTCTTTGGGGCTCTTGTGCTAACTACCTGTTGACTTTACGCCTGTGTCCCCATCCCTGAGTTGAAGTAGGTGAACTTTAACGTCTTTCCTAATGCTGAAATTCTGTGATTCTGGAGTTGATTTCTCAGGTTAACTAAAGCAATAGGTCCCAGCCTTCAGCTGCTTTTGGGTAGTTTGAATAAAGAAGGGATTTTCTAAAAAACATACAAACCAAAACCTATAAATTATTAAAACATGAGAGAATGTTATTATTTGTACAGAGTAGCAATTTTCATATTGTCTTTATTTTGGAAGCTTAAAAAACTGGTGATTACTGAAGGTCAACTATCCTGTCCTGTCAGTGGTAGCTGCTGTTAATGACTATCTCTTTATAAATTTTAGTGATTGAATTTATGCTATCTAGGGGATTATTTGATTTGGTAAAATGAGAGTGGTGATGTCTCAGTGTATGAGTAATACCTAGCAAGGAGGCTGAGTATCTAAGATAGTTTGTGGTTATTAAAATTTTTCATAAACTCTAGAGCTGATATGACTAAGTTCTCCATTTTACTTAAAATACAGTTCTTTTTGGTGGCAGCATTGCCAACACGAAAACTGCATATCTTAACTTTTTAATGTAAAAATATTGAATATAAACAAGAGTATAGAAAATAACCTCCCTATACCCATCACCAAGCTTTACCAATGATTAATTCATGGGCAGTCTAGTTTCATGTCTACCCTGCCCACTCTCCCATTCCATTCCTGGATATTTCAAAGCAATTCCCAGATATGTCACCCATAAACATTTCAGTACTATCTCTAAAATATAAGGATTCTTGTGTATATCTTTTGATGTGTTAAGAAGTCTATTTGGAGAAATACTGTGGTTTAGAATTTTAGTCAATAATGAAACAGCTGGCAGTTTTATTTTTAATGTTGCATAATTTATTGTGTTAGGATCCCATGCTGAAACGTGAGCCATTTTTGAGAAATACTTATTGTATTACTTAAAATATGTAACTTTATTGTTTAAAAACATGTAGCCTAAAGTTTGGGTACTTTTTAATGTTTAAGAAAAATCAAATTTCTATTTCTTTTGTCTGCTTTTCATCTTTTCAGATACGTGCTTTCCAACATGCTTTCAGCACTAACGACTGCTCCAGGAATGTCTACATTAAGAAGAATGGGTTTACTTTACATCGAAACCCCATCGCTCAGAGCACTGATGGTGCAAGGACCAAGATTGGTTTCAGTGAGGGCCGCCATGCATGGGAAGTGTGGTGGGAGGGCCCTCTGGGCACTGTGGCAGTGATTGGAATTGCCACAAAACGAGCCCCCATGCAGTGCCAAGGTTATGTGGCATTGCTGGGCAGTGATGACCAGAGCTGGGGCTGGAATCTAGTGGACAATAATCTACTACATAATGGAGAAGTCAATGGCAGTTTTCCACAATGCAACAATGCACCAAAATATCAGGTGAGGAACTGAGTATTTTCTGAGCCTTTGTTAAGTCATGGCTTAATTTGTTGTAAATTTACAAAATTTTATATAGCAGCATTATTTGTCTTTTTGGTAACTTTTAAATAAATAGTGTAACTGGCCTTTTTTGGCTACTCTGACAATAATCTTTAGTATCTCAATATTTGTTTCCTAATACATATTCAATCTGAGCAATCTGTCTTTACTCTAAATCAGGTTGGCAAACTTTTTCTATACAGGGCCAGATAGTAAATATTTTAGGCTTTGTTGTCCATACTGTCTCTCACAACTGTTCAACTATGTTGTTATAGCACGAAAGCAACCATGGATTATGTAAATGAATGAGCATAGCTATATTCCAGTAAAACCTTATTTATAGACTGCAAGCCGGATTTGGCCCAGGGGCCATAGTTTGCCAACTTGTGCTTTGGATTGGAATCTTTCTTATATCATGCACATCCAAATCTACTTTTTCTGGATACCTCACCCCCTCACCCCCACAGATGCACCTCTGTGCATGTGCATACATACTTACCCTCTGCTACTTATTAATCTGGATTGTATTTAAAGCGTCTGGAGGTGTCAGCAATTTCCATAAACATAGGTGAGTTCAGGCAAACTACTGCATATTTATTTATTTATTTATTTATTTATTTATTTATTTATTTGGCCGCCCCGCGCAGCATGTGGGATCTTAGGTCTCTGATCAGGGATTGAACCTGTGCCCCCTGCAGTGGAAGCATGGAGTCTTACCACTGGGCTGCCAGGGAAGTCCCAAACTACTACATTTAAAAATTCTTTTTTAAAAAAATATTTATTTATTTATTTATTTATTTATTTGGCTGCGTCGGGTCTTAGTTGCGGCACGCGGGGTTTTCATCGTGGCATGCGGGCTTCGTGGCCCCACGGCATGTGAGATCTTAGTTCCCTGACCAGGGATCGAACCCGGGTCCCCTGCGTTGGAAGGCAGATTCTTAACCACTGGACCACCAGCAAAGTCCCTAAAAATTCTTAGCCTTAAGCCATACTCACTTGATTCTAGGGTCATAATTATAGTTCCTATTTGTAAAAGCTATATGATTACCATAGATTCAGCAGAGTTTAAAAAATAATAATCTGATAAGAAATTGGAAATTTTAAGGAATTATAGATTGTACATTTCAGAGGAACATGCGGTTTGAAAGCTCTAGCCTCAGTAATGACCTCAAGTCAGGCATAATAAAGTAGAAGAACTAAAATATATCCCATTTCCTGACGTATAAAAGCCTGGAAGGATTTTCTTTCATAGAATCCTTTCCTTACTGTCCTTTCAGGCTCTGCAAATGCCCTAAGGAGAACTGGACTTAATCATCATTGAAGATAAAGACCTATGACTAGCCTTGTGATTTTGTAGTGAAAGTCCTTTATTCTTTGTTTTTCAGAGAACATACTCTGTATGATTTCAGTCCCTTTAAATTTATTGCAGCATGTTTTATTCCCAGCATATGGTTTACCTTGATAAATGTCTTGTATGCTTGAATGTATATTCTGTTGGATGGAATAATCTATTAAGGACAACTAGGTCAAATTGGTTGGTAGTGTTTAAGTCTTCTATCTGCTTTCTGTATTTTCTTTCTACCTGTTCTTTCATTTACTAAGGAGTATTAAAATCTCCAACTATAGTTGCAGATTTATCTATCTCTTCTTCCAGTTTTGTCAGTTTTTGCTTCATGTGTTTTGGAACTGTTATTAGATGCATATACATTTAAAATTGTTATATCTACCTACCTGGTTAACTCTTTTATCATTATGAAATGACCTTCTTTGACTCTAGTAATATTCCTTGTCTTTACATCTATTTTGTCTGATATCAATAAAGCCAATCCAACTTTCTTATGCTTACTATCGCAAAGTACCTCTTTTCCCTCATCCTTTTACTTTTAGTCTGTCTTTGTATTTAAAGTGGGTCCCCCAGACAACATGTATTTGGACCTTGCTTTTTATCTAACCCAGTCTCTTGATTTGAGTAGTTAGTCCATTTATATTTCATGTAATTGTTGGACTGCTTGATATCATCCTTGTCTCTGTGCCTCTGAAGCTGTGTTCTTTTTTCTCTCTGTTTTTTGGATTCGTTACTTTCTGTTGTTCTATCTTCAAGTTCATAGATTTTTTTCTTCTTGTCATTTGAACTCTGCTATTGAGCCAGGCTAGTGAATTTTGGTTATTGTGCCCCTCAGTTCTAAAATTTTCATTTTTATAGTTTCCATTTCTCTACTGAGATCTCTATTTGTTCATTTATTAATACTATATTTTTCTTTAATTCTTTGGGTATATTTTATAATAACTACTTTAAGTCTTTGCCAAATCCAGCATCTAAGGCCCACTTGGAGTCTGTTTCTACTGACTGCTTTTTTCTCCATGAGTATGAGTTACACTTTCCTGTTTCTTTTCATATCCAGTCATTTTTTAATTGAAAACTGGACATGGTAGATAATATATAGTAGTAACTCTGGAATGTTTTGTTTCTTTAGAAGCTGCTTTGTTCTTCTGAAAACTGTAGGTTTTCTTGTTCTAGTAGGCAGTTAACTTGCCTGCACTGAAACTATACAGCAGCTTATGTCTTTGTTCAGTTTTTTTGGCCTCTAGCTGCTACTTTTTCTGCCTGGTTCCCTGGGGGTTTCCCCTGTGTTTGTGTAATACAGTCATCACATGAGGATTTGGGCAGAGTTTATTTTCAGATTTTGGAGCTCATCCTCTTTGTGGTTTTTTGCTTGCGGAGTTCTTCTAAGTTTCCAGTTGCTCTGCTGTCTCCAAATTTTGTCCTCTGACACCTAAAACTGTAAGACTTTCTTTCTGCTCTCTGTGCTATGTGTATGTATGTTGTATGCTCAGTCAAAGGTAAAGCAAACTTGCAAATTTCACTTGGAGTGGTTCTATTTTCTTATTTTCATCTTCTGTAAAATAGGGATAACTCCTAGGATTGATATGAGAATTAAATGAGATAATAGAAAATCACTCAACAATACTCATCAGAATATTAGCTTTTATTTCTGATTTTTGCTGTTGTTCGTGTTTTGTTTGTAACAGTAGTAATGATGGTGATTTGGAGGTTCTTAGGTCCATAAATGGGGTTAATCTGTGAGTTGGGCAGAGGGAGAGAAAAAGTAGATGTTGGTAGTTATTTGTGATAGGAAATACAATGAAGGAAAGTAATGATAGCAGCAGGGGATATCATAATTGGGAAGTATTAAATTATGATTTTTGATTGCAAATGTTAGGACTTTCTGCCTCCAAGTATATAGATGTAACAGCCTTTAATACGTGTGAATTATAAGGATAAACATGCTCTTTCTTTGTTTACTTTTCCAAATGGGAAAAGAACTGGGTAATTGTGCTTCCAGTTTAGTTTAACAATCAGTACTGCTATTTTTATAACAAATGGGTGTTTCAGAGTAGTGGACCACAAAGTGATTGTTTAATAAGCCTATTCTGCATCTTTAGAACCTATAGTCAGATTTGGCTATTCATGATTATGTAAGTTCCACATTGTATGTAGAACTGCTTTGTAAATTTTAAAGGTTGTGGAAGTGTTTTATTATAGTAATTTTTTTTTATTGTGGTAAAATATACACAGCAATCTTTATTCTTTTAACTATTTGTAAGTGTATAATTCAGTGGCATTAAATACATTCACAATGTTGTGTAACCATCATCACTATATATACCCAAAACTGTTTCATCATCCCCAGCATAAACTCTGTGCCCACTGAACGATAACGCCACATTTCTTCCTCCCCCAAGCCTCTGGTAACCTCTATTCAATTTTCTATCTATATGAATTTGAATATTCCAGGTGATTGATACAAGTGGAATCATATAATATTTGTATTTTTGTGTCTGGCTTATTTCTCTTAACATAATGTTTTCAAGGTCCATTCATGTCATAGCACATATTAAAATTTCATTTCTTTTTAAGGTTGAATAACATTCCATTGTATGTATGTACTATAGTAATTTGAGAAAATTTAGGTAGCCTTTTTTGGTAAAATATGCCAAGTTATAGATTTTAGTGGTAACCTTCTTAAGAAAAGTCTTTAAAAAGAATAAATAAAATCTGGGGACTGTTCAGGAAGAATATTTAAATTTTCAGTATTAAATATAAATCCCACACAAGTCTTAAGTTTTTTTAAAAAAAAACTATCAAAACAAACATTTGTGATGAAATTGATGCATGTTCTTTTTCTAGATGTTTCTCCCTGACCAAATAACTTTTTTGGTTTTTCTAGATAACTTTTGAGTTACATATTCTTTTTTTGTTTTTTTAACATCTTTATTGGAGTATAATTGCTTTACAATGGTGTGTTAGTTTCTGCTTTATAACAAAGTGAATCAGTTATACATATACATATGTTCCCATATCTCTTCCGTCTTGCATCTCCCTCCCTCCCGCCCTCCCTATCCCACCCCTCTAGGTGGTCACAAAGCACAGAGCTGATCTCCCTGTGCTACGTGGTTGCTTCCCACTAGCTATCTATTTTACGTTTGGTAGTGGAGATACATATTCTTAATAATATTTTCAACTGGATTACATCTAGCTGTGCCTTTGATGGGTTTTCTTCTTATCTTCTTTTTTTGATGTCTGTTTGCAGATAGGAGAAAGAATTCGAGTCATCTTGGACATGGAAGATAAGACTTTAGCTTTTGAACGTGGATATGAATTCCTGGGGGTTGCCTTTAGAGGACTTCCAAAGGTCTGCTTATATCCAGCAGTTTCTGCTGTATATGGTAACACAGAAGTGACTTTGGTTTACCTTGGAAAACCTTTGGATGGATGACAGTGGCTTTCTTGGGATGAAAGACAGAGTCGAGGAGATACCTGCTTGTGGAAAGTAGAATCATGAAGTGACAGTGTCATACATGCATGCCCAAGAAACATCCTGAAAAAACACATGATATTGTTAACTGGAGAAGCAACTCTACAGCAGAGATTATCTTAGTGTTTCCTCTTTTCTACTGGGCCAGAAAAATCCTCAGGGTTGCAGTTGGTTGAGTGGGCAGTTGACATATGCATGTTTCAACAGATTTTGTCTCTAAGTTAGCGATGTGATATTTCCAACTTTTAAGGTGAGATCTTAGAGATGGTGTAAAAGGGATAAGATAAGGAACTAGCAAGAGTTTTAAGTAGTGTGTTTGTGAAGAAAGACTGATCCTGTTTTACAACTGCCTGTTTTTTCTCCAGACCCTTTTTTCCAGCCAGCTTGACTATTAGAAAAGTATGAAACTGGTTGGATTTTATTTAATATTTTTAATATATTGAGAAGCATGGTCTGCCTGGACTGCACTTCTCTAACGGTGAGATATAAAATTGTGCAGCTATTTTAAAAGTTGTATATACAATATGTGTGTAAAAAAAAAAACTGTAAAAAAAAAAAAACAGGACAAAGGAGTTGCTTTGTTCTAGTTCAATTTCTTAAAAACCACTACATGGTACAAAATTAGAATAACATTTAGGGACAGTTTGGTAACTACAAAGAAGAAAATTTTAAGAGGAGATGTGTTGTATTGGCTCATTTTGTATTATATTTGGCTTACAGTTTCCATGCCTGTTACAGTCTGATTTATTTTTTTAACCATCAGAATTATTATACAGATCCCTCAAATCTCCAGGCTAAGATTGAGGGAAGGCAAATCTATTTCTAATCATTCATACATCAATAATAATAATAATGTGCATCTTATAGAATCTGGTTTTATTTTTTGACCTTCCAAGAAAGTGTCTCGTAAGAACAGAGAACATTGCCATTTGTTCTTATAGGCCTCAAATATGAAAGCTGTTAGTCACAGACCTTAAGAAAATAATTGATCAATGGTCCTTTTATTTTGTAACTTTATAATGCTGTAGATATTATAATTTTTTAATTTCATATTGTTTACATCATGCAACAATCTAAGCCTCAAACTCTTCATTGGGGTTGTCAAGAAAATGTTTACTCATCCATCTGAAACAGTGCCAACCTGAACCCAACTTAAGAATGTTCTTTATCTCATTATAAATAATTGCCCCCATGGGACTTGAAATAAAACACCTTATGCTGGAAACTTCAGGTTGGTGATATTTTGAAGGTTTTATTGTACAAGAGTTTAACGTTAATTCCTATTCAGAATTTTTGACTAAGAAATCTGATTTCACTAATACTCTTTCAAATTAATAATTCAACGTACATGAGCTGAGATTTTCTTTTGTTAGAAAAGAAACAAACATCTTTCTGTATGAAAGTATAAATTGTATGGTTCCAGATACATCTTTGTGATAAGAATTGACTAAGGCAAGTGGAATCTTTGTATTTTTTAGGTTTTGCTGTATGCGTATTTTGTTTTGAATCTGATAAAATTAGGGACAGCAAGCATCTGGCTGGGGTTCTTGGGTTGCTCCTTGCGAGTTAATATTATCAGTACTCCTGTGAAACAAGGGATTTCAGTCATGGACAAAGATTTCATTTTTGCCACGTGAAAGGTTTACAAGTATTTGTTGTATATTTGGTGTGTTGCTTAAAGGTGTAATCTGTTAAAGATCCTTTTTGATACCCACATCAAGGAAGAAACCTCCTAGAAACCATATTTAATACTACAGAGTGAAATTATATGTTAAATGTATTAGAGAACATAGCTGCTACAGAAATTGATTTTTCTTGGTGTGGAACAACTCAATTTGGCAAAGTTTAAAATTTAATTAAAGAAGAGATCTGGTTCGGGATAAAGATCGAACTAGTTAGAAAGCTGTAAGGTCTTTTAAGCACTTGTTTCTTTTTCAGATTGTGATATGGTCGATTCCAAGAGCTTTTGCTCAGAGTTTTGTTTATATCTTCTGTTTTGTCTTATTAGTAAACATTCATTTGTAACAAAGTTTTGAAGGTGCTGAATGGAAAACAGAAACACATGGTTATTGCATATTGAACCTAGAATCAAATAATTGCCTAAATATTTAATAACAAGCCATTCTTGTCTCAAAGACTTAAATTCCTTAATATCCAATTTGCAAATTTTATAAAATGGAGGTTCATATTTAGCGTGAGCATCAGGGGAATGAAGAGCCTTCATTTATAACCTGGTAAATTAATTTGTTACTGGAGACCAATAGTAGTTGTACAGAATAATAAGACAAACTGTTACAATGTTTGAGGAAATGGAATCTCTTTTTCATTGGTGCTGAGAGAGCACTTAGGTAGAAGCCAGTTGCCTCTGAATATTGACTATAAATCATCTAAACCAGTGGTTCTCAACCTTGGCTATAGTTTGGAGTCACAGGCATTTTGAAAAATATTGATGCTTGGGTCCCATACCCTAAGATTCTGATGTTGGTCTGGGCTATGACATGACCATAAGGATTTTTAAAACTTCTTGGGTGATTTCAATATGTTGCCAAGGTTGAGAACCACTGATCTAAATTCACCTTAAGTTTTCTCATCTGCAAAAAAAAAAAAAAAAAAAAGAATCCTTGCTCCCTCCCTTCGCTACCTCATAAGGATATTGGGGGTAAAGAAGAAAATAATGGGAAAGTGCTTGTGCTATGGATAAAAAGTGCTATTGAAAGACAAAGTTATATTTGTTGTATTTCAGCTGAAACTCTGATCAGGAAGAGATGTGTAATTGAATTTGCTCTGTTGACTTGGGAAACCAGGAGCACTCTCTTTGGTTCTTAACTTTAGCAAAGCGTGCAGATGGGTAAGAAAACATTACTATTACTCTTATTCATTCTATGGTCTTCTGTCATACTTGAGATAGGCTGGTTTAATTATCTGGTTTTACACAGGAAAGAAGAAATATTAAGGTTTAAAGTCTGTAATGGTCAATGGCTCACAATTCATTAAAACTTTTCATACAAAGAATTCTGTGGTTAATATATGTCATTTCTTAGTTGCCGTTATTTTTACATTGTCTGACTTTTGAATATTGAACCATTTATTTCATCTGCTTCATTCTTATTCCTGTAAGTTTGGATATAGATTTGATAAGGCACCTAAAGCAAGTAGGTGTTGCTCAGTTGAATACTTCAAGTCACGGTTCCGTGATTAGGCATCTTCTGTCTTTTAGATATGATTTGACCTGGGAGAGAGAGTTTTGAAAAGAACAGAGCCCTAACCCACATAGTAGGTATTACAATTAACTTTTCATTTATGTCTCCAAAATGCTGTTTATATAGACTGTAATATTTATATTTTTGATCGTCTAAAATAATGAACGGTTTGATAAGATAGAAACTTGAATTTTAAAGATGGGTATTGAGATTACATTCTAGAAATCAGGACCACCACTTTAAAGCCTTCCTGAAAGGAACAGTTCATACCTAACCCAAATGCTATTCTAATAAAGCATTCCTCAGTTTCTCTAGCTGAATGTAATCTCTCCTTCCTTGAAATTTCCTTGTCTTTATATTTATCTATACTTAGCTCATGCTGTATTACTTTATACCTTGTATAAATTTATTTATATTTATTATTTGTTTATGTCTTAGCTCCCCTAAACATCTTAAGAAAGAATCTCTGATGGACTCATCTTTATGCTCATGTTATCAAACCCAATGTAGGAAGAAAAAAAGCTCTGAATTTACAGACGGTAGTAACAAAAGATAGATGAGAAAAATTCTTTTTGTGTCCTGTCCGAGTGAAGCAAATCTGAGGCTTGTAAGGAAGAAATAGTGACTGTGAATGCATTTTAGCCATTCCCCTTTATTCTTAAATATTGGTAAACTCTGATACTTAGTTCTTGGTATAGATTTCTTATTTGTTTAGAATTAAAATTAGAATTCTGTATATTAATTTTTTGAAATTCTTTTTTGCTTTAGTTTCTTAATAAAAAGTTAAAACAAACATTAATCACCTGTGATTGCTTACATTTAAAGCAAGGAATTTTTTTGTATGTTGGTCAGAAAGAAAAATGGTAATACCTTAGTAGCCAAATGTGTTGATGGAATTTACCTATAAATTCCATGCCTTTTAATAATGGAATCCACATTTCCCATGTTTAGAATGGACCATGGCCAGGGAATAGTAATTCACTAGGATCTTGTTTCGCTATCGCCTCCACCCCCAGCTAACAGTTGTTTGATAATGCAGTTGTTTGCCAAGAGTTATAAGAAGCAGGCATGGCTGAACAAATGGCTCCTGTGATCCAAAAGCTTAAAAGAATCAGTTGATCATGTTGCTGAAAGTTGCTTGATGTATAAATATGTTAAAATTTATACAAAGAGTTTTAATTTTCTAAAGGAAAATTAAGTAGGTGTAAAATTTCTGTATCTTTTTGTTTAGTGGGAAGAGATACCAGGGACAGCTTTACCAGTCTGTCGTCCTAATTTCTTTTTTGAATCCCCCCCCAAGCCATTTGCTTTTCATTTAATGTATTCATTAAAATACTGTTGAGAGCAACATGTTCTTTACTTTTCAGAATATAGTTTGTTGAAAGAAGTAGCCCCTCAAGATTTAAGATTGTCATTGTTCCGCTTCTGTGTGTAGGATTTCATGATGAATGAGTGACTCAAGAAGTAAGAATCATTTAGACAGTTTTCCTTAGGTCACTCTGTTGACAGTCCTTAATTTCTGTTTCTTTTAAAACAGAAAACATATAAGAGAAAGATTAGGGAAGTCAAGTTCTGTCTGTCTATTCTGCGGTAGATACTTAGTAAGTTGTATTGTCTTTCTTCCTCCTTTTCTCTATAAATGAAATGGAGGATGAAATTGAGTAATGGGAATGGTTTTGAGGTCCTATCTCCTTTGAGAAGGCTCCTGAAATGATTTATTAAAATGCTAATATCCATTTAGATTAATTAGAGGCGTATTGTAATGGGAGTAGGCCAGATCTCTTTATTCTAATGTAGCTAATGTATTCATGTTTTCCAACCAATGTTTAAAAGGTTTTTTATTCAGCCGTGCTCTTTGTTGATTACCTTTACTTTAGAAAGAAAGGATACTTAAGGTTGAAATGGGAGAGGTCAATGACTTCTCTCCCCCCTTCAACAGTCCAGAGAGTGATATATATAGTTCACAACTAAATTGCCCAGAGCTCTACCAGCCTCACTAGACTCCACAACCCAGTGGGCAGAGTGAGGGGAGGGTACGCCTGGAGTACATTGAAAGGACAACCAACTGCTCTTTTAAGTAGTGACTCTACCAAGTAAAGGCTGGTGGGGTTTTTTGGTTTTGTTTTAACTCTCATGGCCTACATCTGTGTAACAATCCCTGCACTTCAGATTTTTCAGGTGCCTCTTTTAAAATGTTTTGAGGAGCTCAGTAATGTTCTAGCATTTTGGTTTTAAGGCAAGAACACTGGAGTAATAGTTCAGGAGTCACAAGCTCTAAGGCCTGGCAGTCCTGGTAGCCATGACATGATTCCTGAGCAGATTTCTTCTCTTTTAGGGCTGTTTCCTTATGTGCTTAAATGAGGAGATTGACCCAGCTCAGTGGTTCTCATTTTGAGCTGCTCACTAGAATCATCTGGGAAGCTTTTAATTTTTTAAACAGCTTTATTGAGATATAATCAACATATAGTAAGCTACACTTATTTCAAGTGTGCACTTTGATAAGTTTTGACATAGGTATACACCCATCACAATCAAGATAATATATACCTGGGAAGCTTTTAAAAGGTAAGATTTCCGGGCAAATTAAATTAGATGGGATAGGGGGGATGCACACAGGCATCAGTAACACTAGTTTTTTTTAAAGTTCCCAGGTAATTCTCCCCTGACTAGAAATCACCATTCAGGACTGACTTTTGAAGAGACTGAGAGGGGAGGCAAAATCTCTTTTATGACCAGGAAAAATATATATATATATACATATATATACATATATATGTATATATATATAATTTATATAATATATAATTTTATGTTTATGTAATTTGTTATATATATATATATTCATATATAATGCTCTAGCCCTTTACTGAGAACAAGTCAATGGCAGAGCCAGAGCTAGTAGCTAAGGCATCTAATACCTACCTCTTCTGTTCATCCTTCTGTCATCCTTAGTGAGCTAAATATATGCAGTCATTTAAAAGAGCTAAATATATGCAGTAATTTAAAAGAGAATGGACTTGAGGACACGGGGAGGGGGAAGGGTAAGCCGGTACGAAGTGAGAGAGTAGCATGGACATATATACACTCCCAAATGTAAAATAGATAGCTAGTGGGAAGCAACCGCATAGCACAGGGAGATCAGCTCGGTGCTTTGTGACCACCTAGAGGGCTGGGATAGGGAGGGTGGGAGGGAGACGCAAGAGGGAGGGGATATATGTATAGGTATAGCTGATTCACTTTGTTATAAAGCAGAAACTAACACACCATTGTAAAGCAATTATACTCCAATAAAGATGTTAAAAAAAATAAAAGAGGTCAGTGTCCTTATTAGGATTCTTTCAGGAACAGTGGATTTAGTATCCTTCCTGAATCAGGGTGGTTATGAAATTTGAGTGCTAAACCAAAGCTGAGGAGCTGCACCTGTGGTTTGTCACATGTTAGAATCAAACTTTTGACCTCTTCGGAAAAAAGGGAGATATAATCATTGAAAATTGCTGCAGGAGAGAAATGGTAAAAGCTGGTGTTATGGGTTGAGTTGTGTCCCACCCCCACCCCCAAATTCATATGTCAAAGTCCCACTTGCCTCATAATGTGACCTTATTTGGAAATAGGGTTGTTGCAGGTGTAATTAGTTAAGATCATACTGGAATAGGGTGGGTCTCTAATCCAGTGTGATAGGTGTCCTTATAAAAAGGGTATATTTGGACCCAGACATGCGCAGAGGGAGAATACCACTTGAAGATAAAGGCAAAGATTGGGTGATTCAGCAGACGCCACGGAATATCAAAGATTGCCAGCAAAACTACCAGATGCTAGGACAGAGGAGGCATGGGACAGGTTCCTCCCTCACAGCTCTTAGAAGGAACCAGTTCTGCCCACACTTTGATCTTGGACTTCTGGCCTCCAGAACAGTGAGAAGATAAATTTCTGTTTTTAAGTCACCCAGTGTGTGGTATTTTGCTATGGCAGCCCTAGGAAACCAATATACCTGGTAAGTTTTCGCTCTAACAATTTTCCTATTTCTCTCTGGGGGCAACTTCGATGCTGCATTGTGGTGTTCACTGAATCAAGAATAAGGCCAGGAACTATTTTCAAGGGTGTTATAGATTTGTTGGAAGGTCTTTTGTCAGGTTGCATTGGTAACCTAGAGTTTGTAAAGTACAATACGTAGTGTAGTGGTTAAGGGCATGGATTCTGGAGTCAAGACTGCCTGGATTCAACCCCAGTTCTACCACTTAATAGCTGCATAACTTTGGAGAAGACATTTGATTTCTCTGTGCCTCAGTTCTCTTCTCTGTAAAAGGGGAGTGGCGGGGGGAGTGCTAAATCGTTTATAGGATATGGTGAGTTTGAAATGAAAGGCACATTGAGCTGCTTTAGAACAGTGCCAGGAACATAGTAAGCATTCAGTACATTTCTCATTATAATAGGTAAATACCATTAAGAACCAACCATGAGAAAAAAGCAATTTTGTGTGTGTGTGTGTAAAAAACAAAACTTTAAACGCATTTGGTCCTAAAATTAGGAATAGGAAACATTAAAAAAAAGTATTCAAAGCAACAGAAACTTTAGGTAGTTTAAGCAAAAGAGACAGATTAAGGGATATTTCACAGCGGTCCATGGCAAGAATGCAGTTGGACTTCACAAGGGACTTGCACAAGGCAAGGGAAAGGCATCAGGAACCTGGGAGTATCGCTTCTTCCTCGTCTCTGAGACATCTCTTCACTCTTTCTCTTCTACATAGTTCACTTTGTGGAAAATGGCTGCCTTATACCTCTTCGTTCAGATATCAACCCAGGATGAGATTGGACTCCTAGTCCTAATACCAAATTCGAAAGATAGGGACTCCACTTCCCACTCCAGTCAGCTGTGGTCATGTCACAGGGTGGGGAGCAGGTTCACTAGTACCGAAGCTGCTAGGGTCCCAAGTCTGTACCCAATGGCTGGGAGGGAAGAGGAGGGTAGTTGGGAGGCAGTCACAGAGAAGAGAGGCTGGATACCACACAAACACCAACAAACGTACTTTTTTAAAAAAAAAAATTTATTGGAGTATAGTTGATTTACAATGTTGTGTTAGTTTCAGGTGTACAGCAAAGTGAATCAGTTATACATATACATATATCCACTCTTTTTTTTTTTTAGATTATTTTCCCATATAGGCCATTACAGAGTATTGAGCAGAGCTCCCTGTGCTGTACAGCAGGTTCTTATTAGTTATCTATTTTATATATTGTAGTGTGTATATGTCAATCCCAATCTCCCAATTTATCCCTCCCCGCCTTATCCCCTGGTAACCATAAGTGTGTTTTCTACATCTGTGACTCTACTTCTCTTTTGTAAATAAGTTCATTTGTACCCTTTTGTTTAGATTCCACATGTGATATGATATTTGTCTTTCTGTGTCTGGCTTACTTCACTCAGTATGACAGTCTCTAAGTCCATCCACGTTGCTGCAAATGGCAATATTTCGTTCGTTTTTTTATGGCTGAGTAGTATTCCATTGCATATATGTACCACATCTTCTTTATCCATTTCTCTGTTGATGGAGATTTAGGTTGCTTCCATGTCTTGGCTATTGTAAATAGTGCTGCAATGAACATTGGGGTGCATGTATCTTTTTGAATTAAGGTTTTCTCCAGGTATATGCCCAGGAGTGGGATTGCTGGGTCATATGGTAATTCTATTTTTAGTTTTTTAAGGAACCTCCATACTGTTCTCCATAGTGGCTATGCCAATTTACATGCCCAGCAACATGTAGGAGGGTTCCCTTATCTCCACACCCTCTCCAGCATTTATTATTTGTAGACTTTTTGATGATGTCCATTCTGACTGTTGTGAGGTGATACCTCGTAGTTTTGATTTGCATTTCTCTAATAATTAATGATGTTGAGCTTTTCACGTGCTTTTTGGCCAACAAACATGCTTTTATTTCAAAGTTCAGCCATATAAATAGTAGCATGTTTAGGGACTCTGAGAGGGGGGAAAAAACAGGAGGCTGAAAGGGGTGAGGAGAAAAGGATACAGAGAGGAGAGCAGGGCAACCCCATAGAGGGATGGAGGCTTACAGCATGATAGCACCCGAGGGAGAGGACCAGCGTCTCCATGCCAGACTCAGTCCTGAGAGGCAGCAGACACTGCCTGGGCAGCAGGGGCTGCACCTTAGCAGGAGCTGGTTTGTTAAATAGAGGGCAAGAATAAAAAGCTCAGGTCCTGTGGATCTTGAAAAAAGAAACTATACTTCTTGCCTCATACTTCTGTTTCCTGCTTTAAGACAGAGCCTAAAGGATGGTGAGATTTGAAATTCAAAGGAAAGCCAGCTCCATGATCTGCTTTTTGTTTGGCTGATCTCGCATCATTAGCACCCAGCTACTCACTGGCTGCTCATTTTGAACAGCCAATGTGTTGCCCTCTGTGAATGTGAAAAATGGGGGTAATTGCATTGTTAATAAGTTGCTCCCTCTCTTGTGGGAATCATGCTTACATAGTTCACTGGATTCCTTTCCTGGAGGACCCCAAGTTTAATTTCGGTTGTTTTGGGGGGTCCTGAAGTGAACTTAGGGTCACAGCCTGGAGGGGAGTTTGGTGATGTGGTGAACTGAGGAAATACTTTAGGGAAAGGACAGATCTCAATCAGCTCAGGCTGCTACAGTGAAATATTATAAACTGAGTGGCTTATAAACAACAGAAATTTATTTCTCACATTCTGGAGGCTACAAGTACGAGATCAGGGTGCCAGGGTGGTCGATTTCTGGTGAGAAATCCTCTTCCAGGTTACACACCTTTCTAGTTGTATCCTCACATGGCTCACAGCAGAGCAGAAAAAGCAAGCTCTCTTGTGACTCTTTTAAGGCCACTAATCCCATTCATGAGAGCTTTACCCTTATGACTTCATCTATCCTAATTACCTCCTAAGGCCCAACCCCACCTCCTAATACCATCACTTTGGGGGTGGAGTTTCAACATATAAATTTTGAGGGGACACAAACATTCAGTCCATAAGAGCAAAGGAATCATATGTTCAAATCCTCTACTGCTTCAACCAAGTGAAATGTTCCTGCTTCGCATGGGGTGAAACTTAAGAGCTACAGGTTTTGAGGTAGAAAAGGAGCTCTTATAGGAAGATGGAGCCAGGCATCCTCCCAGAGGGGGCTCAAGAGGACCTACTGCACTGTCTGCACCCTCCTCCCTGCCCAAGCGTGTATGTGTCTCCTGATTTCATGACCTGTTGTGGCCTGCCACACTTGCACCCATGTCCCTGACCTAGGGACCCCCATGAGGAGTTGAAGTCTCTTCTGTGCAGCTGCCCCTCCCATGAGGAAGCACAAGATACAGTAAAGAACAAGGGTATTACAAGGTCTTGGCCTCTGTGCATCTCTCACCCAGGGCCTTATCAGAGGTGGCTGGTGGAAAATTATGATTGAGGCTTTCTTATCTCCTTTCCCATCAGCATCATGACTAGTGGCACGAATAAAATACTAAGAGCCTCTAGTGTAGGGAATCAATGTAGAGCTCACTCTCCTCACTTGGATGTTCATTCATCTCTCACACATCTATTGAGCACCTTCTTCGTAGCATGTACGGTGCTGTGTTAGGACCAGGTTCCTGCACTCCTGATCTTCGTAGATGCTGTGCTTAATATTTCTGAGCACCTGCTGTGTGCTTTACCTACATTATCTCATTTATTTATCACAACATCTTAATGGTATTCACTTTTTTGGGGATGTGAGTTGATTTACAATGTTGTGTTAGTTTTAGGTGCAGAGCAAAGTGATTCAGTTATACATAAGATAGCACAGGGAACTACACTCAATATTTTGTATTCACTTTTTATAGGAGAGACCTGAGGCTCTCAGAGGATAAGTGACTTGCTAAGTTTCAGAGTTGGGATTTGGACCCAGATCTATGACTCAAAAGCTTGATCACTTTCCATTCAAGGGGGAGGCAGACATGTCAATAGACAAACAACCCATAACAAAGTGGGTGTTTTTGAAGAGGCAGACACAAGTAGTGGTGGTGGCCGACTTCCCTGGAAGGTCAGCAGAGACGCTGTGACAGTTGCTTTATTCGTCAGGACTGGGAAGACAAATGGGCACAACACGTGTTCCCTGCTCTCAAGCCACATTCAGGGTCTGTGCTAGCTCCTCTTTTCTTCCTCTCTCACCTCTGTGAACTGTCCTCTTTTGTTTTGCCTATTAATTATGATCAGCAGTAACTACACAACCCCTGACCTTTGTCTGGGTGGCCAGATAAAATACAGGATGGCCAATGAGATTTGAATTTCAGATAAATGAATACTTTTTTAGTATAAGTATGTTCCCAGTGTTGCATAATATGTACTTATGCTAAAGAATTATTCATCGTTTACATAATTCAAAAAGAGACATGTACCACAATGTTCATTGCAGCACTATTTACAATAGCTAGGACATGGAAGCAGCCTAAGTGTCCATCAACAGGTGAATGGATAACGAAGATGTGGCACATATATACAATGGAATATTACCCAGCCATAAAAAGAAATAAAATTGAGTTATTTGTAGTGAGGTGGATGGATCTAGAGTCTGTCATACAGAGTGAAGTAAGTCAGAAAGAGAAAAACAAATACCATATGCTAATACATATATATGGAATCTAAAAAAAAAATGGTTCTGAAGAACCTAGAGGCAGGACAGGAATAAAGACGCAGATGTAGAGAATGGACTTGAGGACACGGGGAAGGGGAAGGGTAAGCTGGGACGAAGTGAGAGAGTGGGATGGACATATATACATTACCAAATGTAAAATAGCTAGCTAGTGGGAAGCAGCCGCATAGCACAGGGAGATCAGCTCGGTGCTTTGTGACCACCTAGAGGGGTGGGATAGGGAGGGTGGGAGGGAGACGTAGAGCGAGGGGATATGGGGATATATGTATATGTATAGCTGATTCACTTTGTTATACAGCAGAAACACACCATTGTAAAGCAATTATACTCCATTAAAGATGTTAGAAAAAAAGAATTATTCATTGTTTATCTGAAATTCAAATTTCGCTGGGTGTCCTGTATTTTTATTTGCTAAATCTGGCAACTCTAAACCCAGCCAGAGACCTCTTGTTTGGTCCTCACAGTCAGCAGCCATACCTTTCTTAGCCCTTGGCTTTTCTGTGTAGCATCCTGATAGCAGCCTGGCCCTGGGCTCCTGGGCTCCACCCAAGCACTCTCACCTGCTGCTGTACATGCCCCAGCATGGGAGCGGGCTCTGCTGCTGCTGCAGAGAAAAGCTTTCATCATAATTTCTTGCTTTGCTTTCCCTGACAGCACCTCCCTGGCACCACACTGGCAGGCTGGCACTGTAGGCAGAGCATGCAGGTAGAAATTGGCAGAACTTCATCTCAAAGGAAATGGCCCAAGAGGGGAAAATGTTGAAACAGTAGAAGTCTGTGGCCTAAACTCAAAGCACAGACTGTTAATAAATACCCTTCACTTTGCAGGTTGGAAGAAGCAGACATTTTTAGTTACTTGATTCTTTCCTCAGTTAGGGCTCCTGGTTCCTCTCCTCCTCTCCCCTGTTCAGATATTTACTAAGGACCTACCATGAACACCATACTATCAGGCAGGCAGAGATGAGGAAAACTTCGCCCTCAAGGATCTCATGGCCCAGCAAGGAAACCAAAATCTGCCTAAATAGCTGTAACATACAGTAGAAAATTAACACCTTAGGGAAGTGCAGAGAGAAAGCTATGGGACTTGAGAAGAAGAAGAAGGTGAGGGAGAGGTTCAATCCAAGCTCCTTCGTGAAGGAGGTGTCTTTTGAGCAGACCCTCAAAGGATAAATAGTATTTAAACATTCTCATTTTGCTAAATAACAAACTGTTGAACACTAATTCATTAATAGCAATTTACAATTTGTCAAACGACCAGTTCACTAAAACCTTGTTTCTTTTAACTATTTATAGACTTTATAGCAATTTGTTTTTTACCAAAACTTCCAAATATTGTTTATTATTGTTTTTTAAAATCTCAGGCAATGTTCATGTCCCAAATGTCAAAAATATCATAAGGTTTATTTCTCTCTTCCACCCAATTTTATTTTTTAATGTCTAAAAATTGTATAAGTTTCAGGTGTACAGCATTATAATTTGACATCTGTATTCACTACAAAGTGATCACCATTACAAGTCTAGCTGCCATCCATCACCATTACAAGTCTTGCTGCCATCCATCACCATAGAGTTGACCCGCTTCACTCATTTTACCTACCCCTTAACCCCCTTCTCCTCTGGTAACCACCGATCTCTTCTCTGTATCTGTATACCTGTATCTGTGAATCTGTTCTTGTTTCATCCTGTTTGTTCATCCATTTTGGTTTTTTTTTTAGATTCCACATATTGGTGAAATCATATGGTATTTGTCTTTCTCCACCTGACTAGTTCACTTAGCATAATACTTTCAAGGTCCATCCAAGTTGTCGCAAATGGCAAAATTTCATTCTTTTTTATGGCCGAGTAGCATGCCATTGTATATATACACCACATCTTCTTTATCCATTAATTCATTGCTGAACACTTAAGTTGTTTCCATATCTTGGCTATTGTAAATAATGCTGCAATCAACTTGGTGCATATATCTTTTCAAGTTTGTGTTTTCATGTTCTTCAGATAAATACCCAGAAGTGGAATAGCTGGGTCATACAGTAGTTTTATTCTTAATTTTTTGAGGACTCTCCATACAGTTTTCCATAGTGACTGCACCAATTTACAGATTAGTAAGTGGATCCCCATCACCTATGGTCCATGCGATTTTCAATCTGGTGGTTTTACCCTGGTTTTTGGGTAGAGTCTGCTCATGAGCCCTTTAAAAGTGGGTTTTCCAGACTGGTGGTTGCTGAGGGGGAGGGGTTTGGGGGAGGGATGGAGTGGGAGGTTGGGGTTAACAGATGTGAGCTTTTATAGATAGAATGGATAAACAACAAGGTCCTACTCTATAGCACAGAGAAACATATTCAATATCCGATGATATACCATAGTAGAATACTTTTAAAAATAATGTATATATGTATATATATGTATAACTGAATCAATTTGCTGTATAGCAGTAATTAACACAACATTGTAAATCAACTATACTTCAATTTAAAGAAAAAAAGTGGGTTTTCCATTCCCTTCATTTCTATAGTTTTCCTGAGCATATTCCCCATTGGTTTTTCAAAGCCAAGTGTTTGGGGTGCTTGACTGGCTTGTCTCTCCCATGCAGGATCTAGGGGTTGGGATGCCTGATGTGGAGCTCAAATCCCTTGTTCCTCAGGGAAAAGATTCATACCTTTGTGATCCCGCTGCGTGTGGATCACTGTGGCTAGGGTGTGAGTTTTCCCTTGAGGAGCCCGTCTCTCTGCTTCTCTTACCCATGTCGATGCTGTCCTTTTACCTTTTGTTGTGGAAGCTCTGTTCCTCCAGTTTTCAGGTCCCCTTCCGAGGGAATTATTCCATACATAGTTGTAGATCTCTTGTGTCCATGGGAGGAGGTGAGTTCAGGATCTTGCTACACCACTGTCTTGAACCTTCTCTTTTCTGATGAATCTCTTCTAACCAACTTTAAACTCATTTCGCTGTATCCTTGGGCTTCTGCGACTCCACTGACTTGATTCCCACAGGTTCAATTTTCTGCAGACACATGCTTGAAGCTTTCTCTATCTCATGACTATTCCTATGTAATCTTGACTTTTTTGAAATAAGCAGAATAATAAAGACAATAACAACAAACACCCACTGTTCAGCTTTAACAAATCTTAACATTTTTCAATATTTGCTTCAGATAATTTTTCACTAGAAATAAAATATTACAGATACAGTTGAAGCCCTTATATACCCTTGCCTATGATTTGATTCCTTTCCTTTCCAGAATCTGAGACTTCTCTTTCCCATGTTTATTTTTATACTTTTCTACATATGCATGATTCCATAAAGGTTTAGCATTGTTTTGCATATTTAAAAACTATTTATGTATGTACATATATATCATAATACCGTTTATGTCCTTCTTTAACGTTATGTCCTTATGATTTATCCATACCTAAACATAGAGCTGTTAATTCATTTTAGATTACTATATAGCATTCCATTTTACAAATATACTACAATCTATTCATTCTTCTGTTGATGGATGTTTAGGTTATTTCCAATTTTTTATTATTACAAACAAAGCTGGAATACATTCTGTACATACACTCTAGTCTCTCTAGAATATATGACTAGAAATGGCATTCTATAGGTTATACACATCTTCACCTTTGTCAGGTATTGCCTAATTGATTATCAAAACATTTGGACCAATTTACTCTCACTAGCAATATTTCTGTTTATCGAGCAAGGGGCAAGGGCAAACCCCACAGATAACACGTGGTACATGCATGTTTCAACCTCCAGGTATAAGGGAATGTATGTGGTGCCTCAGTTTCTGACCATTTCATGAGGAAGTGTGCTCAGGCCAGGCACAGCTGGACACACTATGTATTGTGTACAGGAGAAGGACTACACATTTCCCGTGACCTCACATGTTTATAGAGGTGTATGGAGGAATCAGGATCATCTGAGCAAGCTGACTTTGTGATTAAGATTTTAGCCTTCCTGGCATGAGAAATGTGTCAGAAGCAGCCCAATAATCTAGAGAATTTATAGACCGGAGGTTCTGCAGCCCTCCCCGAAGAGCCAGCTCATTGATAGGCTCCCTGAACGAGGCTCACAACAGTCGTCCAGTAGACAACTGGTTTATCTCTCTACATTACACCTCTGGCCCTGGAGGCTTATTAAACATAGGCCTTCTGACGCAGGGAATGTATTAGTCGACAACATTGTGACAATGTGCATCATGGGCTATGAAAGGCATAAAAGGTATTTTGGAACTTCTTGTCCACATCTGTAATACAAAGGAAGAAAGGGTGTTTTAAATTTTTTAATATAGGTCTTTAATCTATTCAGAACTTTTTGTTTTGGAGAAAGTAGAAATTTCATTATTAAAAAATATGATTAACATATTATCCTTGTCCTATTTATTAAACAGCTTATGCTTTATTCCATTGATTTACAATGCCCCCTCTGTCACTAATCAAGTTTTCATACATACATGGTCAGTTTGAGGGCTCCCTGTTCTATTCCTCTGGTCTATCCTCTACACATAGGCTAACACCATACACTCTTAGTTATTCTTACTTTATAATCAGTCTTCATTTTTGAAAAAGTAAGTTCCTCAACCTTGTGATTTTTAAAAATTGTTTTGGTTTTTCTTGGCCATTTGTTCTTCCATAGAATGTTAGATCTAACTTGTCAAGTTACCTGAAAATTCTGTTGTGATAAGTATTAAAAATAGAAAACATAAATCAATATACATATTGAATTAATAGATTTGGGAAGAACTGATTTTTTTTAAAGAGCTTATCTCTTTATGATAAAGTGTATTATCATCCATGATCATGGTATATCTCATTATCTTTTATGTCTTTCAATGTTATCTTTGAGGGTACGATAATTAGATAGGGTTCTCCACTTGGATTTGGAACAAATTGAGAAATAAAGGAGTAGTACTTAGGAGACAAAAATATTACCTTTTGCTGATAGAGACCGGGTTAGAGGATATGGCTTTGGGTCAGATAGTCAAGTTCTTGGTACTAAATATCAGTAAGCATTCAAAAGATTTATACAAACAATCTCAAAGATAAAACTATATATAGGACCCTGTCTGGAGTTTGCACCCCAAGAAGAAGAAAAACAGAACTGAGCCTAGCATGCCCACATTATTCTTCCTAAATTTACTATTTAATATCACTCTGTCCTCCAAGGAGCAAAATGAGTAAAGGGGCAGAGAGACTGAGAGGGTTTGTCATACCAGTAGAGCTCCTTTCAAATGGATAGAAATCTTTCAAGTAGGAAAAAATATTCTTTCTTTATATTATATACCTTATATTAGGTTTTAGTCTTTTTAAATTGAGAATGGAATTTGTTTCCCATTACACTTTTTCATTGGTTATCATGGGTATATAGGAATTCTATTGATTTATCTATGATGACCTCATTTTCAGCAACCTAAGAACCACCTTATGAGATAAGTAATGTTATTATTCTCTTTTAGGTAAACTGAGGCAATGGAGAGTTTAAGTAACTTGCTCAGGGTCACAGACGTAGAATGTGGTAGAGCCTGGCTCTGTCTAGGCAGTCTGATTCCAGAGCTTTCACTCTAAATCCCCATGCAAACTTCTTTCACGTGATCGCATAGTATCCGTTGTATGGATGACCCATCATTTATTTACTCAATCCCTATTGATGAACATTCAGTTTATTTCCAGTCTTTCCTTATTACAGACACACTGCAACAAGTAACCTTGTACATATGTCATTTTAAACACATGACATGAAATAAATTTCTAGCATAACAAGATGTCCTAGGTTCATCTTGCACTTTTCCTGCCCCAGACCTGGAATCAATTGTTCTATCAGAAGCCTGGTTACTTTTAGTGGGGAATCGTATTTAGAAACCAGTATCTGGGCTTTTGACACGTATCTTTTACTGAGACTCTCTTAATCTTTAGATGTCTAGAAAATGTCTTCATTTTGCCCTCACTCTTGAATAAGTTTGACTAGGGGAACAAAGTCTAAGTTAACAATTCCTTTTCCTTAGCACTTTGAAAATATTACTCCATTATTTTCTGGCATGATAAGAAGTTTGCTGTCAGTCTAATTATTACTTCTCTATAGTTAATCTTTTTTCTATAATGGCTATTAAGATTTTTTCTTTAAACTTATTATTCCACAATTTCACTTCAATGTAACCAGATGTGAATTTATTTTTATTTATCTTGCTTGATACTCAGCATGTACTTTTTATATGAGGACTCATGTTTTTCTTCAATCCTAAAAGATTTTCAACTATTTTTATAGCTTTATTGAGACATAATTCACATACCATAAAATTCACCTTTATAAAGTATACAACTCAGTGGTTTTTAGTATACTCACAAAGCTGTACAACCATCACCACTGTCTAAGTCAAGAACATTTTCAATACAGCAAAAAGAAACTCCATACCCATCAGCAGTCATTCCCCATTCCTCCCTTCCCCGATTCCCTGGCAATCACTAACGTACTTTCTCAATAAATTTCCCTATTCTGGACATTACATATAAATTAAATCATGTGTGACCTTTTGTATCTGGCTCCTTTCGCTTAGCATAATTTTTTCAAGGTTCGTCCATGTTGTAGCATGTGTCAATATTTCTTTCCTTTTTTATGGCTGTGTAATATTCCATATGTATATACTGCATTTTTTGGTCCATTCACCAGTTGAAGGACATTGTGATTTCCACTTTTTGGCAACTAAGAATAATGCTGCTATGAACATTTGTGTCCATATTTTTAGACAAACATATGCATAAAAATATGGTTTCAATTCCCTTCAGTGAAATTCCATAGGAGTAGAATTGCTCCTATGTAGAATTATAGGAGATATATATATATATCTATATATATAACTCTATATATATATAGGAGATATATATATATATCTATATATATAACTCTATATAGAGTTACTATATTATCCTATGTAGAATTATAGGAGATATATATATATCTATATATATAACTCTATATATATATAGGAGATATATATATATATCTATATATATAACTCTATATAAATATAGAGTTACTATATTATCCTATGGATAATTATATTATCCATAGGATAATATAGTAACTCTATCTTTAAAGTTCTGAGGAATGGCTAAACTGTTTTCCACAGTGACTGCACCATTTTACATTCCTACTAGCAGTGTATGAAGGTTACAACTTCTCCAAAACCTCACCAACACTTGTTCTTTTTTTTTTTCTTCTTTTTAAAAAAAATTCTAGCCATCCTAGTGGTAGTGGTAACTTGTGGTTTTTAAATAATGTTGAATATCTTTTTATGTACTTATTCGCATTTACATAAGTTCTTTAGAAAAATGTCTATTCAAATTTCTTGCCATTTTTAAATTGAAAAACTTGGCTTTTTATTGTTGAATTGCAGAGGTTCTTTATATACCCTAGCATGACGGTGCCCCCTTGAAGTACACAAACTTTTAATTTGATGAAGTCAAATTTATCTATTTCTTCTTTTGTCAGTTGGATTTTTGGTGTCATATCTGAGAAACCATTGCCTAATCCAAGGTCATAAAGATTTATTCCTTTGTTTTTTTCTAAGAGTCTAATAGTTTTAGGTTTTACATTTAGGTCTATGGTCATTTGGAGTTAATTTTTGTTTATGGTGTGAGGTAGGAGTCCAACTGCATTCTTTTGCAAGCAGATATACACATGAACATTTTTTTTTTTTTATAAATTTATTTATTTATTTTTGGCTGTGTTGAGTCTTCGTTTCTGTGCAAGGGCTTTCTCCAGTTGCGGCGAGCGGGGGCCACTCTTCATCGCGGTGCGCGGGCCTCTCACTGTCGCGGCCTCTCCCGTTGCGGAGCACAGGCTCCAGACGCGCAGGCTCAGCAGCTGTGGCTCACGGGCCTAGCCGCTCCGCGGCATGCGGGATCTTCCCGGACCGGAGCACGAACCCGTGTCCCCTGCATTGGCAGGCGGATTCCTAACCACTGCGCCACCAGGGAAACCCCTACACATGAACTTTTTTTTTTTTTTTAACATCTTTATTGGAGTATAATTGCTTTACAATGGTGTGTTAGTTTCTGCTTTATAACAAAGTGAATCAGCTATACATATACATATATCCCCATATCTCCTCCCTCTTGCATCTCCCTCCTATCCTCCCTATCCCACCGCCCTAGGTGGTCACAAAGCATCAAGCTGATCTCCCTGTGCTATGTGGCTGCTTCCCACTAGCTATCTATTTTATATTTGGTAGTATATATATGTCCATGCCACTCTCACTTCGTCCCAGCTTACCCTTCCCCCTCCTCGTGTCCTCAAATCCATTCTCTACGTCTGCGTCTTTATTCCTGTCCTGCCCCTAGGTTCTTCAGAACTTTTTTTTTTAGATTCCATATATAACACATGAACTATTAATTTTCAAAAATTTCTTCCTCACAATTCTCTCCATTCTTTTCATATGAGACTTTTAAAAGAAATTGGAATGGAGACTCAACCTATTCTCTATGTCACTTGACTGCTGTTACATTTTTTACATAAGAGTATTTTTCATAGTGCTTACTCCTCTGTCATATTTTAGTTCACAAACTTTCTCTTTGTGTTCCGGTTTGCTAAATTTTTAAAATCATTGAATAAAGATTATATTTACAATATTTCTAAACTATTTTTTCTGATTAAGGAAAAACCCATTTAATTAATTTATTAGTTTTGAATATGCAATATAGGCACATTGTACAAAATTCAAAAGATATAAAACATAATGAAGAGGTTAGTGGCTTTTTAAAAACACATCTGTTCTTGTTTCATTTTTGCCAGTTTTTGTTTCATAATTTTGTATCTGTGTAATGCATATTATTCACAGAGCTAGATGAGCAGCGGGATGGATAGGAGAGAAGCATTGATGGTGAAATGACAATGGGAAGGAAAGACCGAGGGTTTGGGAACAGTGAAGAGTTCAGTTTGATAGGAGAACAGCTTGTGCAATGAAGTCTAGTGGGAGGCAAGGCTGGAAAGGTGGGTTGGGGTCAGTCTGTGGGCTTTGGAATAAAAGGTGAGAAAAGGTTAGTTGAAAAATTTGAACATTATTCTCTTAGCAATGTAGTCTTTGAAGATGTTTTTCACCACACAACAAATACTGTGCTTTAGGAAGATTAATATGTTTCAAATAGGCCAAAGAGAGAAGATGGGTAGTCTAGGCCTCATCAAAAGCTTTCTGTCTCAAGTGAGTACTCTCCCCCTTGCTCTGCTTGACCTCCTTTTAAAAAAATAAAAATAAAAAGTCATTTATTGATTTTAATTTTTATGAAAGCAATGATCTACAGTGTTTTTTTTTTAACCTCTTTTAACAGGCCTATATGCTGATTCTAAGCCAGATGTTTCAGATATTTCCTGCAAAGCTTGATTTTAGTGTCAGTCTGTATTAAAATACTCTGTTTTGTTGACTGCTCCTTAGAGTTCCTACTTCCACTCTGGGTGCGGAAAGGGGCCGCCCTCCAAAGGCACCCGGCTCCCCGGGTCCTGCAGCATTCTCCCAGCAGGGGGCAGCAGCGGCACACTTCAGAGTCTCAGGGGAGGGTGGGGTGTTGTGGGGTGCCTAGCGGGGAGGAGCTCACAGAAGGAAACCCATTGAGTGCAAAAAGTTAACTAGTTCCTCCACCCACTTCAGAGCCAAACCCACACCCTGCGGTGGGTTGAGCCGCAAACACTCTTTTCTGTAAAGCTGACAGAGTCTTCTCTTATGGAGGGAGGAGGATGCTCTCAATACTTCTGAGGACCCGGTTTTTTGTTTTTTCCTTTCTCCTAATTCTTTATCCTCTGCTTTTGCCCATGAAAGTTCTAGTTCCTCCAGCTTTCCTTTTCCATTCTTTCATTTCCTCCAGTTTCCCACCACCATGGTTGTGGGTCCATCCAAATAATCACCTCCTTGACATTGGGTCACTCTGGGAAGAAGAGATGCAGCGTGAGGGAGAGGCAAGCTGGCTGGCTTCCCGAGCTCCTTGCCTCCCTAGAGGCATCATTTTTAGATTAGATTAGAGACTTGAATCACCTCTTATCAAAGGCACCTGGCAATCTCTTGCACATCGTCCTGTTCCCACTCACTTGCTGAATCCTCTGCCTGGACAGGATGAGAACATGGGCACCACCCCCGCAATCTGGCCTGTAACTTGGTCTACACCTGCATGCCATGTGGGGAAGGAATTCCTGGGGGCAGAACACGTGGGGTTGGGGATCAAAGCACAGTGGTGGGGGATAGTTTTTCAAAGATCCCAAAAGAATGTGATCCTAGTACTTTCTCACTGCTTTTCCCCAAATCTGCTGTTACGATGCCCTACGCAGCATGGCCAGCCTGGCATATTACAGTAGAGGTGGTGTGGTGTAGTAGAAAGCACATGGGACCAGGACACAAGCCATAATGCTTGACTTTACTGCTGTGTGGTTTGGGGCAAGTCACTTACCTTCAAGCCTCAGTTTCCTCTCCTGCAAATGGATATTGATAATACTGTCTATAACCATCTTACAGAGTGGAGATAGTCAAGTAAGATAATGATATGAAAAGGTTTTAAAAACAATAGAATGCTTCAAAACTATCATTTGTCACGACTATTTCTTTTTTTTTAACTTAATTAATTAATTAATTTTTGGCTGTGTTGGGTCTTTGTTGTTGCACACGGGCTTTTTCTAGTTGTGGCGAGCAGGGGCTACTCTTCATTGTGGTGCGTGGGCTTCTCATTGTGGTGGCTTCTCTTGTTGCCGAGTACGGGCTGTAGGCACGCGGGCTTCAGTAGTTGTGGCACGTGGGCTCAGTAGTTGTGGCTCGTGGGCTCTAGAGCACAGGCTCAGTAGTTGTGGTGCACGGGCTTAGTTGCTCCGTGGCATGTGGGATCTTCCTGGACCAGGGATCGAACCCGTGTCCCCTGAACTGGCAGGTGGATTCTTAACCACTGCGCCACCAGGGAAGTCCATGACTATTTCTTTTTGAAGAGCACTTTGGCTTCTGTTTCATGGGCACAGAATCAGGTATTGGGACAAACTGGATTCTTGCGGGTTCCAGGGCTATTGGGAGACAAGTCAGGACAGAACAGAGTGGGACTATTTCTAGGGACTTGGCTCCTAGCCCTCTGTGAGAGGAGGGGTTTCTTTCTTTCCCTTGGGCCAAGGGAGACTAATAGGGTGATCTACCTCTAGAATTCTGGGTCTGGACAAGATCACCAAAGGGTCATTAGTCTTAGGCCATTTCCCTGTCCCTCACCTAAGGCTGCATCTAAACTACCTCAGACAGATAAGAAAGAATATGGTATATAGTCTGTTAAGCTGTTTCTGGGGAGATTCCATATCCTCTCCTGGCAATTCAGAATCAAGTATATTTTACAGTGAGTTGTCATTTGTATTTCATTTTTCGCCTTTTTCTGCAGTTGAAGGTTTTGAACGCTTCGAGGGCAGGAAAAGCGTGCATTCATTTTCGTATCCCATCTAAGCCCAGCACAGAGTGGCCCTGGGGTCCAGTGTGTTTGGCTGAACTGTATTGTACTATCCTCAGCAGAACTAGGAAACATGCTGGTCACTGTTCTTTGCCAGTTTTACATGTAGTATTTGCAAAGTTCAAAACAAACATTGCAGTAATTTGGCTTGCAGCTTCTCTCCTAAACCTCCCTCCTTTGGGGACTGACCAGGATGGGGGTAGGAACTGTCAAGACTGAGCTCCCTGTTTCTGCTCAAGAAACGCCCTGTGTTGGCTTGGCTTGGGCTCCCCTCCCTTTCTTATCAAATGAAATCAGCCACTGAAGGAAATTGGCTTCTCCAGATTGCGAGAGACAGGAAGCAGCATTGAGAAGCAATGTCCTGGGAGGGAAGCCAGAGAATTAGCTCGAGGCCCAGCCCAGTCAGTGCCTGGCCCTGGCCTCCTTCCCTACAGCTCTGTCCTGTTCTCACAACCTCCAGCCCCTCCTCTCCTTTTCCTGGGTCCTGGCATGTGAGGCTGAAAGGGACTGTAGATATCATCAAGGCCAGTACTCCCAAGTCTTCCAGCCTGTGCTGGTTGCTTCCAGAGATGGGAATTTTGCTGCTTCCCCAAGGAATCAGCTCCATTTTTGCCTTTTATCCAGTTGAAATCTGCCTCCTCCAACAGTCCCCTCATGCTCACCTGGGCCTCTCTCCTTCCTCCATGGGACAGGCCTTCAGATGCCTTAGTCTGACACCCCCAGGAGAGGCCCTAATAAAAGCATCAGTTTCTCAGAAACTTACAGACCCTAAGGGCATCTGAATTAGAACCTAAGCGGGAACGAAATGCTGAGGACAATGCCATTGGTCATCCTTTTCCTTGCCAAGGAGACCTGTGTGGTTTACCCTGATGTTTTGTATGGCCTTGACATACTGCTTTTGCCCCCCGCCACTGTGTGCCCAGTGTCTTCAAGAAGAATTTGTTTTCCCATCCATCTCACTTTATTAATTTTTGCTAAAATATTTAGAAGTATATTTAAAGACATCATGACATTCTGCCCCTAAGAACTTCAGTATATATCTCTTTTTAAAACAATGGAACAGGGACTTCGCTGGTGGCGCAGTGGATAAGACTTCATGCTTCCAACGCAGGGGGCCCAGGTTCGATCCCTGGTCAGGGAACTACATCCCACATGCATGCTGTAACTAAGAGTTCGCATGCCGCTACTAAGAGTTCGCATGCTGCAACTAAGAGTTCACATGCCCCAACTAAGGAGCCCGCCTGCAGCAACTAAGACCTGGTGCAACCAAATAAATAAATAAATAATAAAATAAAATAAAACTAAAATAAAACAGTGGAACAATATCTTTATTTTATTTTAAAATAATTTTTAAAGATTGAAGTCAAGTTGATTTACAATGTTGTGTTAGTTTTAGATGTACAGCAAAGTGATTCAGTTTCACATATGCATATTCTTTTTCAGATTCTCTTCCCTTATTGGTTATTACAAAATATTGAGTATAGTTCTCTGTGCTATACGGTAGGACCTTGCTGGTTATCTATTTTATATATAGTACTGTGTATATGTTAATCCCAAAGGCCTAATTTATCCTTCCCCCCACTTTCCCCTTTGCTAACCATAAGTTTGTTTTCTATGTCTGTGGGTCTATTTCTGTTTTGTATATAAGTTCATTTGTATTATTTTTTTTTTAGATTCCACATATAAGCTGTATCAATGATACATTATATATCTTTAAACCATAAAAAATACTTTCCTGCAGAGCTGAAATCAAAATATAATACCCAACAAAATTAATTATAATTTCCTGATATTGTCTAATACTCAATCTAAGCTGAGAAGTGGAAGGGAGCATCTCATCTTCTGGATTTATCCGACTGCTTCCTTGTTGTAGTGTTCTTCTAGCTGGTTCTTCTATGCCCTTTATTTCCTATAAATGGTAAGTTAGATTTTAGGGCTTGATTATATTCAAGTTAAACATTTTTAGCAAGGATATACCCTCGATGATGTTGGGACTTCACGTTGCCTCACATCGGGAGACATGTCTGGTTGTCCTACTATTGGTGATGCTAAGATTACCCTGTGGATTAGGTGTTGACCCCTTCATTGTGTTTTTTCCATTTTGTGACCAGAAAGAAATCTGTGTGGTTGCTGTATTATAGCACTATACAAATGTCAAATGATGTGTATTTTAAAGTCACAATTGATCAGAAAAAGAAAAGGCAGGGCCGGGATGGATGGAGGTTCCATCTCTGTTACTGTGTTCTATTCTTGTATAAATCATTTAACACTCAAGGCGCCTCAGTTTTTCTATATCTGTAAAATAAAGGGTTTGAACTAGAAGATCTCTAAGGTTCCTTCTAGGTTCAAACTTCTTTTTTAAAAAAGGTTCAATTGTAGTAAAATACACATAACATAAAATTTACCATCTTAACCATTTTAAAGTGTACAGTTCAGTAGTTACGTATATTCACATTTTTGTGCAACCATCACCACCATCCATTACCAGAACTTTTTCATCATGCAAATATGAAGCTTTGTACCCGGTAAACAACTCCACTTTTTCCCCTCCCCTCAGTCCCTGGTAACCACCATTCTGCTTTCTGTTTCTATGAGTTTGACTACTTTAAATATCTCATATGAGTGAAATCATATAGTATTTGTCTTTCTGTGACTGGCTTATCTCACTTAGCATAATGTCTTCTGGGTTCATCTATATTGTAGCATGTGTCAGAATTTCCTTCCTTTTTAAGGCTGAATAATATTCCATTGTATGTCTGTACCACATTTTGCTTATCCATTCAGCTGTCCCCATGGACACTTGGGTTGCTACCACTTTTGGCTATCGTGAATAATGCTGCTAAGAACAAAGGTGTACAGATATCTCTTAGAGACTGTGCTTTCAATTATTTTTCCTGTATATCCAGAGTGGTATTGCTGCATCACGTGGTAATTCTATTTTAAATTTTTTGACAAACTGCCTGTTTTCCATAATGACTGTACCATTATTACATTCCCACCTACAGGGTACAAGGGTTTCAGTATCTTCACACCCTTGCCAACACTTGTTTTCTGTTTATTTTTTGATAGAGCCATCTTAATGGATGGGAGATGTTACGTGGTTTTGATTTACGTTTCCCTGATGATTAGTGATGTAGAGCACTTTTTTCATATTCTTGTTGGTCATTTGTATGTCTCCTTTGGAGGAATGTCTATTCAAGTCCTTTGCCCATTTTTTAATCGGGCTATTTGGATTTTTGTTGTACAGTTGTAGGAGTTCTTTGTGTATTTTGGATAGTAACTCCTTATCAGATACATGATTTGCAAATATGTTCTACCATTCAGTGGTTTTCCTTTTTGTACTGTTGACTGTGTCTTTTGATGCACATAAACTTAAATCTATACAACTTGAACTACAATTCTTCCTCTCATCTTTGGCCCATAGCTGCAGCCTGAGGACCTTAACTTCTCTTCCCTAAATAAGTGGCATTCCTATCTCACTTCTTCTCTGATGATTCAGATCTCAGAATAGAATTCTAAGTTCTTAATGACTAGAATAGGCCTTAGAGGTCTCGCCCAACCTCATTTCACTAATGGACAGACTGGGGCCCATTGTTAGCAACAGAGCTGGATCTAAAATATGGGTCTTATCCCTCTCTATCCGGGGCTCTTTCTATTTCACCAACACTGTGATTCAACTCCACAAGTCTACTGGTTATTTTAGTAAACTCAGGAAGCATAATCAATTACAGGAAAAGACAACCAGGCTGTTAAGAGGGAATTTTATTCTACCAGAGCTCTGCCATGGGGAAGTATGCATGTGTTTGTTATATGTAATCTATTTACATATTCAAAAACCTTTTTACATTCTAAAAGTAATTACACATACCTGGGATCATGTCAGTGCTGTTTTCTGGTAGGTTGGAAGCTGGCTTAGAGACCAGGAATACAGAGTGGAGATCAGTGGGCTTCTCTGGGCGAAGTGTAACTTGCAGTATTTCCAAGGAATCAACATGAAACTTGTAAAGAGGATGGTCATTATTTCTTATCTGCCCAGGCTCCATCCCTCTTCTTCTGATAAAAGCACTGATTTTCTTTAGGATGCCACTCCTCCTCCACATTCAATTCATATAGTTTGGATGGAACTTCAAGAGTAAGCATATGACCCAGTCCACAAACATCAGTACGTTCTATCACCCAGCCACAGTGAATGGTGAGGGGAGAAGCACTTGACCCCAGGTCATACCAAGGAGACTCAGTCCTGGGACTTTTGCTGGGCTATTTTGAAAGAGGCCCTCTTTCTGCTGGGATTGCTAAACTAGTAGGATGTTGGCCTGGAACTGCCAGTAGCCATTCTAGATGCCACCTGGGAAGATTCTGCCTAATGGGGTGGCCACACGGAGGAAGATGGGGGTGAGACCTGGAGAGACAGATTTTTGAAAGCATTATTTGAGCACTTGGATTCAGGTTTGCCTTAAATCAGACTTTTTGAGTATATGAATCAATAAATTCCCCTTTTTGCTTAAGCCAGTTTGAGTTAGGTCTTTATCATTAATAATTAAAAGAATCCTGATTATTCCAGATTGTACTTTAAAATGCTTGTGTAAATTATCTGGAGGAGGATATAAAAATAATGGGCAAAGAGTGAGACTGATATTAATTTTTTTAGAATAAAAAGTCAAATTGATGGGAATAATTCTGTAGGGAAATCGTGTGAAACCACGTTAGCGATAAGAAAATTGACTGTTAGGTTTAGGTTTCAGTGTAAGCAAGTGGCTGGTAACATATTTAGGAAACAATAATGTAAATTCTGTTTATAGTATGACAAGTTGCAAGACAAAGAATGAGAGGCATTAAAGGCTCTTTAAGAACGTATTGTGCCGAGATGCTACTGTTGCCCCAACATATTGGAAAAGTATAATAGGAAATAAAAACCAGTTAAAATGATTCATTCCACCCTTGTGTAGAACTACAGTGTGCCGGGTTTATTCCATTTGACTTTCTGGATCCACTCTCCACACTTTTTCCATCCTGCTCTACGCTCAGGGCAGTGGACCTGTATTGACTACATCAACCGTTTCTGTGTCCTTTGTCTTCTAGGTGGGATCCCTAACTGGGAGCCCTGACAAGAGATTAGAGGCAGAGAGGAGAGAGAATTTGGGGTATTTATTTCCCTGGTTCCCTCCTATCAGGGTTTCTTCAGGGTGGCTGCTTCCCTAGGTCAAATGTCCTCTCCATGTCACTTTTGGACCTTCTCGCCTTCTGGATTCTGATCATTGTGGCCTCCTCTCAGTCCTAGGGATGTTAACAGCCCTTTGTGGCAAGTCCTGGGTTCCTGTACTACCACATCTTTGTACTAGTCCTTCTATTAAACCCTCCTTGAATTGCCTGATTTGCATGTGCCAAGTCTTCGCTTCTGGGATCCTGTCTGATACTCATAATATGTTCACACTTGGAAAATTACATTTGTTTGTGATTGCGAAGCCTCAAGAGAAATACAAGCAAAGTAGGAAAAGTCTAAAGGAGGGAAGCCAAAGTGATCAAGGGGCTAAGAGTGAGAGTTAGAAGAGTCACATGGAGACAAATCACAACCTGATGCTTGCGCATAAAATCCTTAAATGAATAACTTATACATTAGATTATAGAACAGGATATTAGTACTGGGAGCACATCCTGACCTGGAGATATATTAAATAAATAAAATGAAGTATTACTTCATGCAGAGGATTGTACACCTGTGAAGTTCATTACCCTAAGAGGTGGTATAATTTGAAAGTAAAGATCAATTCCCAAAATGACTTAAATACAGAAATTAAGGAATTTTACATCACTAAGGGAAACTTAAATTTTGAGGTTAATATTGGTATATGAGAGATGGAAATGGGCTGGCTGAAATAGAGCTGACCAGGAAATTCTTAATGTTTAATAATAAAATAAAATTTGAACATAAATAAAACTTAAATTAGCTTTCCATTTTCCACTTCAGTTAACCCTTCTGAAAACAAATACCTTCAATAGTATTATTACCTCTTTTTTTTTTTTTTTGGATTCCAAACTAGGGTCCATGGACCCAAGCGGTGTAAATAGGATTCTATTTCAATATATTTATTTCCTTTATAACACTATGTATTTTATTTTCTACATTTAAAAACATGATTCTGAGCTAAAATATGACACAAATGAACCTACCTATGAAACAGAGATAGACTCACAGATGTAGAGAACAGACCTGTGATTGCCAAAGGGGAGGGGAGGTGGGGGGGGGATGGACTGGGAGTTTGGGGTTGGCAGATGCAAACTATTATATATAGAATGGCTAAGCAACAAGGTCCTACTGTATAGCACAGGGAACTATATTCAATACCCTGTGATAAACCACAATGGAAAAGAATATAAAAAAGAATGTATGTATATATACATATACATATACATATATATATATATATATATATAACTGAATCACTTTGCTGTATTCCAGAAACTAACACAACATTGTAAGTCAACTATACCTCAGTTTTTTAAAATGTTAAACACACACACACAGACACACAGACACACGTGATTCTGAGGAGTCCACAGGCTTTTCCAGACAATAAGAGGGATGTATAGCATAAAGAAGACTAAGATTCCCTTGTGGATCCACCAGCCATCTGGGGTTCCCATGGTGTTACAGAGAACGACATTGCCTTGCTTCACAACTCTTGCAAGGATCCTGGTTACCAGGACACTTCCCAGCTCTTGTAGAGGCAGGGAATGTCTCTATTTTGATCTAGATGCAGAGGGCACAGAGGACTAAGTTGGGGCAGAGACTGGTAAGAAACATGCAGATAAGGGGCCTGGGATGATAGGAGTCATCTTCCAGGCAGAGCAGCAGTGGACACATCCCTTCCTTGGTTGCTGCTAACATAGACTCTCTCCTTGGCTGATCTCATCCTGCAGCTCTGGATATACCTTCGGGACTGTCAGACCAATGCTTAGGTCTCTTCATCCTTGCCCAGCTCTTTAGAGGCTACACAGTCCTGAGCCAGCCTACTCAGCCAGTCATTGCTTTGTCCTCAGCATGTAACCCTTTGAGGAGCAGACTGATGACCCTGAGTCTTTGGATCCCTCAGCTGGTGCTCCTAATCATGTGGCCCAGGAACCAAAGCCTCTGAGAAGCTGAGGACCACACCATATAGTTGTGCTGGATCCCTGCAAAAGAACACTGAGCAGAGGGGAGGAGCGGAGGTGGAAATCTTTCCTCTGTTTTACATGTGAACTGTATATCTCTTCTAATCACACAAAGACATTGTACAGCAGAAGTCCTGAACCGGAACTACCAGTGGTACTGCCCACCTAGTAACAAATCCTTCCCCAGATGTTTCATTGTGTAGTTTAACCTTCATAAGATCATGGTCTCAGGCTTAGCGGGTGCTGAAGTTCTGAAGAGCTACTTAGTCTTCTAACCCCAACCCCAAATACCATATCCAAATCCCCTTTGAATAAAGCATACATTTAGGTTCTTACATTATGCCTGCAGCAATCTCTCTCTCCTTCTTACTAACTCATTGTTTGCAGTATCCTCATGGATTAGTCAAGAAATAAATATAAACTATCTTTCATCTTTTATCTAATTCATAATGAATATCACTGGTAGACACAATCAACAGAAAATAAAACCGAAAAAACTGCTTATACCGAAACATTTAAAAATTTGTTTTAGCTAAAAATTAAAAAATAAAAATCTTCTAGACAAAATTAAGGCCTGTAAAATTTGAGTCAGAAAATCTGGACTTGATGGAAACAAGAGCCATAAAGAAAATCCACAGTGGGTGTATCAGCTAAGGCATTTTCAGTTGCAAGGAACAGAAAGTTCAACTAAACTGGCTGAAAAGGGGGAGTGGGGGGCGATTTAATGGCTTGTATAGCTGTGAAGCCCATAAATAGCTCTTTCAGATGTAGTTTGATCAGGGCCTCAGTTCAGTTTCCATGGAGACTTATAGGTCCTGTCCTCCTCTATGTGGTGGCTTAGCCCTCAGCCAGGCTTCCCTCATGGAAATGAAATGGCTGCAGTGCTTCCCAGCTTCACAGCTTCATATCACACTAGTCCATGGAAGAGAAGAGAACTGCTTTCCCAGAACACCCCACCAAAAGTTATTTTCCAACCTCACTAGCCTGAATTAGGTCACATGCTACCCCTGCAATAATAACAGTTCACTGGAGTTGGGATTTTGCTGATGAGCCCTGGCTTGAGCCATGGTCCTTTTTAAGCTGGGGGTGGAGTTAGCTTTCCTCAAATCCCCTGGATTGCCTAGTGGATATACGGTTCCCGGACAAAAGTTGGGGTACTCACCAGGAATAAGGAAATGGATGGGGGATGATGGGACAATCACAATGTCACTGAACATGGCAGAAACTTTAGTAAAATTTGATACAGATCTGATACAGATAAAGAAACCAAGAAATGAGACAAAACTAAATTTAAAAATTTAAATGAAAAAGAATTGATCCTAGTGAAAAACATTTCAGTTGAATAAAGGTAAAAATGGAAATGTTTCAAATGAGTGTCATAGAAAGATGATCAATGAATTAAATTGATTTCATGGTGTTTGTTCCAGAAAACACATTCCTGATGAAAATTCATCAATGTTAGTATCATTCATTTGAAATGTTGGCATTGAAAACCTCCTTGGGGACAAAATGGCAGGGATGGAAATATTCTCTGGCCCCCTAGTGACGACGGCCTCTTTGAGGTGCCCATGAGCCATGTCATTAATAATTCATTTTGATTCTGGGACTGGCAATAAATACAATGGCTTGTGATGTGTAGAAGTGAATTTTCTCACTGTTTTGAAAATTGTAATGTGTCTGTCTCCAGAGGTCTGTCATTTAGACAATGCCTCAAGGATAATTCACCTGCAAGTCTCCCCGCAGTCTGGAAAATAATTTCTCTCGTCAGATTCTTGGAATTCATATAGAAACACTGGGGTTGTCTTTTGCAATTTTCCCTCCCACCTCGGGTTAACTTTCCTCTGGGCTTTTCTGTTCTAAGAACATTCCCTGTGACAGAGAAAACAGAAGCAAGATACAAATTGAGTTCTGCTTTCTCTTTGTCACCCACCAACATGACAACATTGACCACAAATAGTGTATCCCTTTTTTGCTTTGAATATGACTTATGAAGCCTTTTACAGGTCTCAATTCATGTGAGGCTTTCACTTTCTCGGAAGCACGTTAGGCATTTGTTCCGCCTTCTTGTGCTCATCAGTGGCTCTGCTCCGCCATGTCCATTTAGGCTTACCTTCTCTTACAATCAAATAAACAAATATATATGTAACTGTATGATTTCTCTAAGTCCCTTCCCCTTTTTTACTGACTTGAAATTTCACAGGTAAGGGAGATGTTCTTAAGAAGATACCAAATTCTTGAGCATCTTTCTGAAGTTTCAAGATGTGGTATCTTCTTTTAATTGTTAAAATCTGGGGAACACATCTAACCATTTCTGTCCTACCATTTCTCTCACTATCACAATCTTCAAGAAGACACAGTTGCTCTCTCCCAAGGTTCCTGTCACTTCCACTCTGCCAACCAATTCCTCCTTTTGGCCAAATTTAGGTTTAGAGTGGCAGTTCCCCTTATTACTTCCTCTACCCTTTGGAAGATGAAATTGTCAGCAAGCAATAATACTAGCTAAAGTCTATTGAGCTCTTGCTGTGTGAAAGGCACCTTTCCTATGAGCAAGCTGAGGCCCAGGGAAGCTAATATCTTGTTCAAGTTCACCCACCTGGCAGGTGGTAGAGCATGGACACCGGTGCCAGGGTCAGACTCCAGAGGCCACGTTCTGTGTCGGGTTAAAAGAGCTTATCACCCGGGCTGGTCTGAGCTGTGTAGACTTCCAGCTGGCCTGAGGAAGCGCTCTTCCCACCAGCATCTTCCCGTCTCCATGCCGCTTTTGTGATGTGGAGAGGCTGTGCGCCATTTCCTGCATCTGGTTGTAGGAGCTGTGGTAATTCCCACCGCAGCAGGCTTCCTGCATCTCTCCTCTTCTTCCACCCTCATCTTTCGATCCTTGTGACCTACCACGCGACACCCTCTTGGTTGTGGAGTTTTCCTTACTAAAGCCCTTCCTAGGGTTACCTAACAGGGTTCCTTGGTTACCTCCCAGGATGTCTTCATCCTCTCCCCTCACAAGTCACACAGAGAGGCTTTTCTTAAACACCTTTGTTTCCCCCCCGCCTGTGGACCACTTTGCACTCATTACAGACTTGGCTGGCAGAAGGATAAGGGTGGCACACCTCTGGGGGCCACTTGAGGTTGGTGATGGGTTTCCGAGCAGAAAGGTTATTTCCTGTGCATCCTCCTTTAAACAGTTCTGCTCTTTTTATTTTTATGTTTTTATTTTTTCTAAATTTAGGTCAGTTGTGGGAATGCCTTGCCTTTTGGGTTTTTTAAGTCATCTTGTTTCAACTAAATTGCTGCCCAAGCCTGCTTTCCTTTCCATAGCCATTGAGAATACATCTGACTTTACCCCAAGTAATAAAAAACCCAACAATCACAATAAAAACAACTAATGCTTATTGAGTTCTTAATATACTCAGACCCTGTTCTAAGAGCTTACGATATTAACTTTAGTCCTTTCAGAACAATTCTACGAAGTAGCTACTTCATAGAATGAGGAAACTGAGGCACAGAGAGGCCACACAACTACTGAGCAGCTCATTTCTGCAGATGATCATCCAGTTTGTGCCTAGCATGGAACAAAGCCTATATGAATCTGTTTCTTTTACAAACTTTCTATTAATTATATTCAGCCAATCCGTGTGATTGAAGGGATCCTAAAATGGAAAAAGTATCATTTCGTTGAAACAACCTTAAATTCAGTGTTACTAAATTTAATCTATAAACCACTATGTACTTAGAAAGTATTACTCTCTTATTAATAATGCCAATTATAATATTTGTTATTAAAGTTATATAGAATTATTACTAAATTTAATCTAGAAACCACTATGTACTTAGAAAGTATTGCTTTCTTATTAGTAATGCCAATTATAATATTTGTTATTAAAGTTATATAGAATTGTAATTTCAGGATAGCTTAAGTAGTAATTATAACCCAAACTATAAGCATTTCTATCACACATAATCATAAACCAGTTCTCTCAATTCTTATTTTTATGTTTGGTCTGACATTATTTCACCTATAAAAATTTATTGCTTATTAATTTTTTCACTAATATTTTTGACTTGCTTCAAATATTTCAGTTCTTCCTATATTATTATCAAGTTTTGGGCTAACATTTAACTCCTGTTCTTTTACGTGTTTCCAGGTCTAACTTATCCTAAAGTACACCCACCAAAAAAATCATCTCAGAATATCAGACACTACTGTCTCTGAAAATAATTCTGTCACTCTATCACTTGAGTGAAATCCTCCTAGGGTAGTGGACTATAATTTTTGACTTGTGCCAATTGAATTGCAATCCTGGTTTCCTGGGAGTCCAGCAGCTTTGCTCACAGTTGCAGGTACTGTCTTACTCTAATAAGACTTGTTGCTGTCACTGCTTTATGCTAATTCCGGGGAAAAGCTTATTTACCTTTCCAAATCCCAATACCTCTTTTATCCCCCTGCTTCTCCTCCTTTGCCCATCACCTTTTTCAACTTCAAGAGTTTTTTTGTATTTTCTTTTTCCCATTTGGAGAATGAGTCGGGGTTCTTGACTGCAAGCAACAGAAGCTGATTCTGGCTCACTTGAGCAGGAAAGGAGTTCTTGGAATGATTGTAGGTAGATGTGAATGTGAAGGCTGGAGATCCAGATAAGCAAATGGGCAGCACCAGGGGGAGGTGGGCAGCTGTAGCCACCGCCATGGTCATGCCATGGGGACAGCCTGGTTGGAAGGCTGCATCACTGTGGCTGCAAGACCCTGTCCCTGGCACTGTTGCCACTACTGCTCCAGACATCAGGAGTTGCTGCTGCCACCTCTGGAGCAGTCAGCTTCTTTGCATCGCTTGCTCCAGACCCATGGTTCTTGGCACAGATTCAGATGGTTGAGCCTGGATTGTGCAATCATATTCTAATTTTCTAGGGATAGGGCTCTGTTTCCTACCAAGACCATGCAAGAAAAGGCTCCCCTAACAGGAAGGGGGTTTGGATACTAAGCACCCCTCAAAAACAGCCCAGCAAATATTGTCTATTACAGAACCAAGTCCTAGGTACGTAATCCTCTTTTCACCAAACAGAGGAAGGGATCCATTTCTGCTCTCAAAAGGATGAGGACCCCTTTCTCTTTAACAAGGAATACCAGCTGCCCAGAGTTTTCGGAAATATAATAATATACAATTAATTTGTATATTTAAATTATATAAATATGTTAGTATTTACATACTTATTATATACTTATATTTATCTTTATATTATACTTACAATATAATAACTGTTTAACATACAACAGTAATATAATTAATATATATTCATGATCTTTTTTTTTTGGCCATGTGGCTTGCGGGATCTTAGTTCCCCAACCAGGGATTAAACCTGGACCCTGGCAGTGGAAGCGCAGAGTCCTAACCACTGGACAACCAGGGAATTCCTAGATGATTGTATTTTAAATAAGAAATCTATAACTTCAAAATCTTCAAAACATTTAAAAACATTTAAACAGGTGTTAAAGGGAGAGTTCAATAACATTGAAATCTTTTTACTTTGAAACGCTAAATATAGATGTGAAACATTCAACATCTACAAAGAGAAACTCTGCACAAATTCAAGAGAGTATGGTCAAAATTTTACGTCACTCTGTCACTTAGTATAATCTTTTCAAACATTAAGATGTTGATAGTTGCTCCTATATCCCATCTGCTTTAGAGTGCAGTGGTTAGGAAACAAGATGTTTTACATAAATGTATTTTCCAGATAACTGGACAATATCAATGTAAGCATTAATTTTTTTAATTCTGATTTTTTTTTAAATTCTTTTTTTTTTTTTTGGCCACACTGCACAGCTTGCGGGATCTCAGTTCCCCAGTCAGGGACTGAATCTGGGCCACGGCAATGAAAGCGCCGAGGCTAACCACGGTACTGCCAGGGAATTCCCTAAAAAAATTCTTAAACCATACAAGATTCTTATAAAAGAAACTAAGTCTACAGATTCTGGGGTTTTTTTTCTAGTTTTACTTTTTTTTTTTTTTTAATTATTAGCACCTTTAAAAAATATTATTATTTATTTATTTGGCTGTGTTGGGTCTTCGTTTCTGTGCGAGGGCTTCCTCTAGCTGCGGCAAGCGGGGGCCACTCTTCATCGCGGTGCGCGGGCCTCTCACTATCATGGCCTCTCTTGTTGCGGAGCACAGGCTCCAGACGCGCAGGCTCAGTAGTTGTGGCTCACGGGCCTAGTTGCTCCATGGCATGTGGGATCTTCCCAGACCAGGGCTCGAACCCGTGTCCCCTGCATTAGCAGGCAGATTCTCAACCACTGCGCCACCAGCGAAGCCCCTCGTTTTAGTTCTTATATAAAAGCTTTGTTGAGATACAACTCATATACTAAACACATATTAAGTGTATGATTCAATGTCTTTTTAAAAGCATATTAACAGAGCTGTGCAACCATCACCACAATCAATTTTAGAACATTATCATCACTTCAAAAGGAAACTCCATACCCATTAACATTCTCTCCCCAGCTTTCCCCAAATCCCCAGACCTAGGTAACCACTTATCTTTCTATTTCTACAGATTTGCCTATTCTGGTCATTTCGTAAAAATAGAACCATATAATTGGTTCTATTATGTGGTGTTTTGCGATTGACTTCTTTCACTTAGTATAATGTTTTCAAGGTTCATTCGTGTTGTAGCATGAATTGGTACTTCATTCTTTTTTATGGCTGAGTAGCGTTCCATCCTATGGATATACCGCATTTTGTTTATTCATTTATTCCCTCAATGGATATTTGGGTTATTCCCACTTGTTGGCTATCATGAATACCGCTGCTATGAACATTTGTATAGAGGTGTTTTTGTGGACATACGTTTGCATTTGCGGGGGGTTGGGGGGGTACCTAGGAATGAAATTGCTGATTTGTATGGAAACGCCATGAGGAACTGCCAAGCTGTTTTCCAAAGTTTCTGCACCAGTTTACATTCCTATCAGTGGTGTGTGAGGGGCCCAATTTCTCTCCAACTTCCCCAGCACTTGTTATCTGTCTTTTTTATTTTAGCCATCTTTGTGGGTGTGAAGTGGTATCTGATTGTGGTTATGAGCTACATTTCCCTGATGACAAATGCTGTTGAGCATCTTCTCATATGCTTATTGGGCATTTGTATATCTTCTGGAGAAATGTATGTTCATATCCTTTGCCTATTTTTTAATTGGATTATTGTCTTTTTATTATTGAGCTGTAAGAATTCTTTATATAAGCCTGTTCTTGTTGACTTAGAGCCTTCTTATGGACATCAATGGCTGAGGTTCACTGTGATACAGAGGCGCTCTCATGGGTTATAGACCCATGCAGGGCTGTCTGCTCTATATTAAAAGGCAAGGTGATGCTATCAGAGAGCACTAAAAAGCAGTTATAAGAGCATGTCCTTATATATTTATGTACATCTTTTTTTCTTACTCTCTCTGCTATCACCCCTTGTTCTCACGGCTCTAAATATTTATGATTGATTACTCTAGGTAGAGGCCAAGGGTGACTCAGCTTATCCCATGAATGAGGTGCCTGGGCTTTGAGACAGCTTTCTGCTGTGTTTTGGGTAATTTAGTTACCAGGAATCTGATTTCTGGGAGAATTAGTGGCACTTTACCTAAGTAGAGGTAGTACATTAATAGGGGAGGATTAATTGGGGCAGGTTTTGAGGAGGTGAGTCTTTAGTGAAATCCCTGATAAGGTGGTGACGATAACCTGGCAGAGAAGAATAGACTCCTGTTCGAGGGAATTTGCCAGACGTCTATGGGAATTGCATCATTGGTGTGACCGATGTTGGTAGTTAAGACAGGAAGCAATAAATAGGAAGAGTCTCCTTCAGAGTGGTGAAGGGTCTAAATTCAGACTTTGAGCTCATTGCCAGGCTGATAATAATTGGTCTGATAGGTCAATCTTCCTCTGGTCTGATGGTGTGAGGAAAAAAAAAAGATCACTCCTCCCTGTTTCCGTCTTACCAGCCTCCCCTGACCCTGTCGACCCCGCCCTGCCCCCAGCTTGTGGCTAAATAGCCCAACTGCTAATTAAAACCCACACTTCCCAGCATGCCTTGCACCACCCAGAACCCCAGTCCCCACCATTCATTCTGCTCGCCAGCTGAAAGCAGCTCGAGCAAATAACCTTCCAGATTCAGGGCCTCTCGCTCTCCAGGGGCCTCTCCCCCCTCCCTCCCTTGACTGTGGCTGAGTCTGCTACCACCTGACAGCAAACCACACTTGACAGGGAACAGGAAGGAGAACCGGGCCCACTGCCTTCGGCCTCTATGAAATCAACAGGGCTGTGCTCCTTCTCCCACAGCTGCCGCTTCTGAGCCTTCCACCCTTTTTTCCTCCCTCCCAGGGTCTCAGGAGGCCCAGGAGGACACTTTGGAGGTCTTATCCTGGATGTGTAGAACTTCTGGGGCTAGGTGATGCGGAATGAATTGAGGGGCTTTTGACCTCTGCTTTGTGGCAGTTTGCACCTTGCCCCACTGCCAAGGCCTCTCCGGTCTCAGCCACTGACACGTCCTCCTCCCCCAGGCACTCCCTCACTCCTGAGGACCCTGCTTCTACAGCTGACCTCCAGGCCTGCAGCCCCCCTCTGTTCCAGGAATCGCACCGCCACCTGTTGGCTTCTTTTGCCTCCTGAACAGCCAGAACCTTGCCTTGCGGTTATGCTTTTCATTCTGCTGCCATTCTAGCATGCCACAGCTGTTGGGAAGCATGGCCAGGATGTGGGACCAGCCAGCTTCAAATCCTGATTTGAAGTCCACAATTCTGAACTCCAAAAATCTCTGAAAACTAAAGGCTTTTTTGGTGAGTTTGACACAAACTCATTTGGTTGCAAAACCTGTGAACTGACAAAAGCCTATTTTGTTCACTTTATCTTTTCCCCACTTAATGTGAATATTTATGTTTGTTGCCAAAATATTAATGTGTTGACTTAGGGTATAGTTCTAGATCCTGTTGGAGGAATTATGTAATATATGGTATATGTACCATGTAACCATGAAAAATTGTGATTTTTGAAACACTTCTGGTCCCAACATTTTATGATAAGGAATTTTGGACCTGTACTGTAATGCCACACAAAATAGACCTGGATAATTAACTATTCACATCTAAGTAGCAGAATAGCATAGAATGAATCAAAATCATGTCCATGGACATTTAGGGACGTAGGAAAACAATTCCAATGTTACAGATTATGTATGTAAACTTACAAAAGAGCATGTGGAATCTGATCTCAACATTGTTTTTTAAAAAGCATATAGCACATGAATGAAAAAAAGCTGGGTCTGCAATACACCATAATGTTAACAGTGAGTTGTCTCTGTGGCGGATTTTCTTCTTTTTAGGCTTTCAGCATCTAGGTAATACTTTTATAATCAGAAACTTTTTTAAAAAAACCAGTAACTGTTACTAAAAACAAGTTTCCACTATGTGGCCTTGGGCAAAAGGCCCACAGTATGTTATCAATCTGAGCCCAATTTTCTCTTCTGTAAGTTGAGGCCATTAGTACCTACTTAAATGGAGTTGTTGAGGGACAATGTACGTGCCTGGGTGGAAGGTAGCTATGACTGTAGGCCTTGTGTCAAGATACCTTTCTCCTCCACCAGGCCTGGACTGCCCACTACTGTTATGCAATAGTGCAGACACATTGCCCGCTGTTTTACAAGTGGGTCCTTACAAATGAGGATGATCAACAGCTAACGATGATCAACAGGCAACCTTTCAGAAACACAGCTATCACATGGAAAAACTCGCCTATTGTGTAAACTGGATTGAGAAATTCTCTCAGGTGATCCTGTAGTTTTTTTTTTTTTATGCTAAAGTAACGTATGCTCGAGCATTCTGGTGTTTTTATATGTGTGTAACAATTTCTTAAAACCATTCAACACAGATAACTATTTAAGTTTTTGAAGAAAGTTGGAAAAGGCTCTCCTCCCAAGGACAGTGGCTGGGAGGAGATGGGGCACAGCCAGTTCCAAACGCTGGTAGAGGGTGCAGTGGCTTTTGGGCTCAGCACCTGGAACCACCGACCCAGGCTGGCTCCCCACGTGGCAGCATGTGATCACAGGCATCTCAGAGTCGAATACAGGCCCTTACGCGGGGGCCTCTGAACCAAGCCTCTCTCCCTTCCTAGGGGTGAGAACTGTACAGAGGGATGGAGCCATCTTCCTCCAGGAAGCCTTCATTCACCCTCAGTGCTGCTGTTGCAACTAGGCTGTTCTGGGCAGGACTTCTGTTTGGGTGGGGAAAAAGAACACGGAGGATGTTGATTACCTTCCCTTCTCAGCCAGCCTGACCTTTTAATACCTTTGTAAAAAGCATGTATGTATTTATAGTGTTTTAGAATTTTCTAACTTTTATCTTAAGAGCAGAGCACCTGTTTAATAAGCATTGTACCCCTATTGTTAAAGAACTGTGTCCTCTCTCTCCTTCTCTCTCCCCTGTAAGTGCCCTTCTAATAAACTTTTCATTGAAAAGCTAAAAAAAAAAAAAAAAAGATCAACAGTCCTTTCGGGTCAGTCTTTCCTTCTCCCTGTCACATTGGGAGACATTGATACCTGCCGCATGCAGAGGGCTTGCCACTTTGCCAAGGCTAACCTGCACTTAGAGACTTGATCCCATCTTCACTCATCTCCCCCTGGCCTGTTGTGCCAAGGAAAGAGATATATTTATATGGCACATCTCATTTTACAAAAGGTGTTCACATACTGATCCTTCCCTTCATGACCTTAATTCTTTTAAAATTTAATTTAATTTATTTTTATTGAAGTATAGTTGATTTACAATGTGGTGTTATTCTCAGGTGTACAGCACAGTGATTCAGTTATATATATATATCTTCTTTTCCAGATTCTTTTCCATTATAGGTTATTACAAGATATCGAGGATAGTTCCCTGTGCTATACATTAGGTCATTGTTGTTCACTTATTTTATATATAGTAGTTTGTATATGTGAATCCCAGACTCCTAATTTATCTCTCTCCGCGCCCGCCCCCAACCCCTGAGATCCCCTTTGGTAACTATAAGTTTGTTTTCTATGTCTGTGAGTCTATTTCTGTTTTGTAAATAAGTTCATTTATATCATTTTTTCATTTCCACATTATATCTACCTATTCTTTTTCGATTCTTTTCCATTTAGATTATTACAAGATATTGAATATAGTTCCCTGTGCTATTGTGGTTTATCTCTTTTATATGTAGTAGTGCATATATGTTGATCCCAAACTCCTAATTTATCCCTCCTGCATCCTTTCCCCTTTGGTAACAAGTTTATTTTTTATGCGTGACGTTAATTCTTTTTTTTTTTTTTTAAATCTTTATTGGAGTATAATTGCTTTACAATGGTGTGTTAGTTTCTGCTTTATAACGAAGTGAATCAGCTATATGTATACATATATCCCCATATCTCCTCCCTCTTGCGTCTCCCTCCCACCCTCCCTATCCCACCCCTCTAGGTGGTCACAAAGCACTGAGCTGATCTCCTGGTGCTATGCGGCTGCTTCCCACTAGCTATCTATTTTACATCATGACGTTAATTCTTGAAAGAGCATTTGTCCCTCCCTGGGTTTATTTTCATACCCCCAGTCGCTAATTAACCAACACGTGGCAACCTGGCTCCTGACCCCATGACTCTGCTGCAGCTGTTTTGTTTTTAAAGATCATTCATTCACTCATTCATGTAGTTCACATAAATTTATAAGCCCCTGTATGTGTCAGACTCAGTTATAGCCACTGGGATACAACAGCTAATAAACAAATTTCTTTTCCTTAGGAGCACACAGTCTAGTTGGGGAGGCAGACAATTAAGCAAGTAAATATATAATAGATAACAGGCAGTGACATGAATAAAAAAATGTTGTGAAGAAAATGTAAAGTAAAGGAAAAGTGACGGGGTGTGTGTGTGTGCCACTTTAGATGGTGCAATCAGGGAAAGCCTCTTGGAGGAGGTGACATTTGAGCAGAGGCCTCAGGGAAGTTAGGAAGTGAACTGTTTGGATATCTGGGCGAGGGGGAGAGCATTCCGGACCCAGGAAAGAGAAAATGGCAACAGCCCTGAGACAGAAGCCTGCTTGGTTTAAATGGGCTGCAAAGATGACTTCATGCTTTGAGTGGAGTAAGTGATGAGGAAAGTGGTAGGGTATGAAATCCAAGAGAGCAGAGAGGAGACCAGATCATGCAGGCCATGAGCCCATGGTAAGGACTGGGATTTAGATTTGTCAATCATGAAAAATGATTTCTCGATGACCAGCAAGTGACTTTTCCCAAGTCCTCAACCTCTCCGACTGCTCTAACCTTCATTCATTTAAGAAACCTTCACTGAGCACCTACTAGATGCTAGACTAGGTATTGCTGGGGATACATACAAATGTGAAAAAACTATAGTCCCAGCCAGCCAGGACTCACTGCCCCAGGGGAAGGACAGAACTGTGACTTGTAAATGATGAAGCTCCTTGGGCAGCACTGGACAGAACCATGAACAAGGTCCTGTGAAGATGCAAAGAGATACCATCACCACTCCTACAGTGTCTCCTCCTTGACCTGGCTTTATCTCATCCTCTAATTCATCATCATCTTTTCTCTTCTTCAGTCTGACTTCATGCCCAGTCCCGTCACGTGAGGATCCAGTTCAGAGGCCATCTCTTCCCGAAAGCTTTCCTGGAAGTCTCCACCAGTTGTGCTCTCTTCCTCCCATGACTCTCCCAGCACCTCGTTCCTGTTTTTCCGTGATTTCCTTCCATTCTGCCCCAAACTGGACCATGGTTAGTTGTGGGTGCCCCTCTCCCTTGATGTCCTACTTCCGCCTCTGCCCTGACACTGACATTATACTTCTGTAAGCATTTTGTTATCTTTGTACAACGTGAAATCTTTATCAAATGTTGTCCTACTTCCGCCTCTGCCCTGACACTGACATTATACTTCTGTAAGCATTTTGTTATCTTTGTACAACGTGAAATCTTTATCAAATGTTGATATGGTCAGTGTTTCCAGAAAAGGAAGAGGCAGTGTCCCCCAGACATCAGTGACATCAGTCACTGGAATTAGTAGCTGAGGGAGGCCATGGACTCATTATTCTGGGAGAGCTTTGTGAGCTACTTAAGTCCCCACCTGCTTGGGCAACAAGGAGCAAGAGGAACTGACCTCAGGACTGGAGATCCACCCCCTCACCCAGATGGTTAGAGAAGAGGAGTAAACATGCCAGGAAGGACCTTCAGCCAAGCCAGCCTCACTTGCCCTCAGTCTTTGCATTGACCCCTCAGCTTTTCCAGGACTGGCATCATGAGGGTTTGAGTGGTACCAGTGTGGGTGGTGCCCTCACCTCTTTCCGGTTTTGATTTTTGGTTCTTAAAAACTACATTCCAAATGAGGGAAATGAAACTACTGAAGACTCTCCCCCAGCAGCCAGCTGACATGGGGCAAGAGAATAATCCCCAGTTAAGGCCCCAAAGGAAATCCCCTCCTTGTCATGTGCCGAGGCCGGGAGAAGCGGGGGAGGCACTAGTTCACTGCTTGGCCAGGCCCAGCCACCAAGGTGAAGGGCCAAGATGGAGGGGCTGCGCTGTCTGTGGCCAGGAGTGGAGAACCCAAGGCAGAGTGGGAAACACCACGTGGGAGAGTGAGGTGACCAAAATCTTGGGCCTGGGTGAGCTGCTAATTTCAGAGGTAGACCCTGCCACTCCATTGCTGGGTACAATGGATTGTACTCTTCTCCTGCAGACCCAAATGCAGGAAGGAAGCTGGTCCCCATTTCTCCCACTGAATCCTTTGCACACTTTGCCCCGACTCGGATGTGTCTCTCTTCCCAGTCTCTGCTGTAGGTCTCTCCACCCCCCAGTCTTGAATAGTATCTGGTTATCATCTGAAAAACCAGTGGGAGGGGAGAGAAGAAGCCAGAGTTCCTTTGATCTCTTTGGGAGACTGAGAAGTTCTACCAGTGACAAACTATTATAAAGCTTAGTTTAAGAAAGAAAGGGGAAAAAAAACCCGTCAGAAGGCAGTGCCTAGAGAATCATCGACAAGGTAGCCGTATTGCCTTCCTTTCTTCTTTTCTTCTCTTCCCTCTTTCCTTCTTTAAGCAAATATTTACTGAACCCCTTTCCGTGCTTTGGGCAGTATACTTTTTGGAATAACCATGACCGCCTTCTCTCAAGAAGCTTATAGTGTAGTTCGGGAAACAAGACAGAAATCCTAAGTTAGACCACAATACAAGAGATATCATGAGGCCAGTGGATGTTGTAGACACTTGGAATCGTGTGTTCAGAGGAAGAGGTGGAGGCTTCACAGAGGAGGGGAGCTCAAACTGTGCCTTTGAGATGGGGAGGGTTGGGGTGGTGTCTGGGAGGTCATTCAAGCAAGGGAACCCTCTGATGGAGGGAGCACAGAGTGGGGAGCTTCTGCTCTATGTTTAGGGTTGAAACCCACTGTGGACCATGTGTTGAAGTATGGGAGGTAACAGTGAAGAGAAGCTGGAGACAAGATTGGGCTGAATGAGGCATCTGGACTTTCTCCTCCAACTGGGAACTGCCTAGCTCCTTGCTTTCACCTCAGATCTCCTTGGAGAACCTGTGTGCTGCTTGACACTGAACTTGTCTTTGTTATGGTTGAGCAGGGAATGGGTACAAACTCACAACAAGTGGAGCAGGCTCAAAGAAAAAGGTACATGGTCCCCCAGACTTTCACCATCCCGTGGAGGCATGTGCTTGACCAGGGCAGGGCTGGATGCACCATGGGCTGTGTTCTGGAGGAAACAGCATGGTTGGGAGGGGGCCCAGAGCACCCATCCACGTTGGAGAATCCTGAGCTGTGCAGTCAGGGTTACAGCCTTGCTGGCATGTAAAACGTTCTGTTTCCAGCTGCAAATCAGCATTGGTTTCGCCTGGAAGTCTTATAGGTCCTCCCTGCTGAGCCAGCTTGCTGCTGGACTAGAGGGAGAGCACTGGTGTTATCTGAACAAACTGGCTTGTCTTCAACACCATCAGGATCATTGGTTTTCTAAGTTCTTTTGAGAGGTAGCAGCTGCTTCTCTCAAAAGAAATTCTAAGGATAGATCATATCTTGGGTCACAAATCAAGCCTTGGTAAATTTAGGAAAACTGAAATTGTATCAGGTATCTTTTCCAACCACAACGGTATGAGACTAGATATCAATTACAGGACAAAATCGGTAAAAAATACAAGCACATGGAGGCTAAACAGTACACTACTAAATAACCAAGAAACCACTGAAGAAATCAAAGAGGAAATCAAAAAATACCTAGAAACAAATGACAATGAAAACACGACGACCCAAAACCTGTGGGATGCAGCAAAATCAGTTCTAAGAGGGAAGTTTATAGCAATACAATCCTACCTCAAGAAACAAGAAACATCTCAAATAGACAACCCAACTTTACACCTAAAGCAATTAGAGAAAGAAGAACAAAAAACCCCCAAAGTTAGCAGAAGGAAAGAAATCATAAAGATCAGATCAGAAATAAATGAAAGAGAAATGAAGGAAACAATAGCAAAGATCAATAAAACTAAAAGCTGGTTCTTTGAGAAGGTAAACAAAATTTATAAACCATTAGCCAGACTCATCAAGAAAAAAAGGGAGAAGACTCAAATCCATACAATTAGAAATAAAAAAGAAGGAACAACTGACACTGCAGAAATACAAAGGATCATGAGAGACTACTACAAGCAACTATATGCTAATAAAATGGACAACCTGGAAGAAACGGACAAATTCTTAGAAAAGCACAACCTTCCGAGACTGGACCAGGAAGAAATAGAAAATATAAACAGACCAATCACAAGCACTGAAATTGAAACTGTTATTAAAAATCTTCCAACAAACAAAAGCTCAGGACCAGATGGCTTCACAGGCGAATTCTATCAAACATTTAGAGAAGAGCTAACACCTGTCCTTCTCAAACTCTTCCAAAATATAGCAGAGGGAGGAACACTGCCAAACTCATTCTACAAGGCCACCATCACCCTGATACCAAAACCAGACAAAGATGTCACAAAAAAAGAAAACTACAGGCCAATATCACTGATGAACATAGATGCAAAAATCCTCAACAAAATATTAGCAAACAGAATCCAACAGCACATTAAAAGGATCATACACCATGATCAAGTGGGATTTATCCCAGGAATGCAAGGATTCTTCAAAATACGCAAATCAATCAATGTGATAAACCATATTAACAAATTGAAGGAGAAAAACCATATGATCGTCTCAATAGATGCAGAGAAAGCTTTCGACAAAATTCAACACCCATTTATGATAAAAAACCTTCCAGAAAGTAGGCATAGAGGGAACTTACCTCAACATAATAAAGGATATATATGACAAACCCACAGCCAACATCATTCTCAATGGTGAAAAACTGAAACCATTTCCACTAAGATCAGGAACAAGACAAGGCTGCCCACTCTCACCACTATTATTCAGTATAGTTTTGGAAGTTTTAGCCATAGCAATCAGAGAAGAAAAAGAAATAAAAGGAATCCAAATCAGAAAAAAAGAAGTAAAACTGTCACTGTTGGCAGATGACATGATACCATACATATAGAATCCTAAAGATGCTACCAGAAAATTACTAGAGCTAATCAATGAATTTGGTAAAGTAGCAGGATAGAAAATTAACACACAGAAATCTCTTGCATTCCTATACACTAACGATGAAAAATCTGAAAGAGAAATGAAGGAAACACTCCCATTTACCACTGCAACAAAAGGAATAAAATACCTAGGAATAAACCTATCTAAGGAGACAAAAGACCTGTATGCAGAAAACTATAAGACACTGGTGAAAGAAATTAAAGATGATACAAACAGATGGAGAGATATACCATGTTCTTGGATTGGAAAAATCAACATTGTGAAAATGACTATAATACCCAAAGCAATCTACAGATTCATTGCAATCCCTATCAAACTACCACTGGCATTTTTCACAGAACTAGAACAAAAAATTTCACAGTTTGTATGGAAACACAAAAGACCCCAAATAGCCAAAGCAATCTTGAGAAAGAAAAACGGAGCTGGAGGAATCAGGCTCCCTACCTTCAAACTATACTACAAAGCTACAGTAATCAAGACAGTCTGGTACTGGCACAAAAACAGAAATATAGATCAATGGAACAGGATAGAAAGCCCAGACATAAACTCACACACACGGTCACCTTATCTTTGGTAAAGGAGGCAAGAATATACAATGGAGAAAAGACATCCTCTGCAATAAGTGGTGCTGGGAAAACTGGACAGCTACATGTAAAAGAATGAAATCAGAACACTCCCTAACACCATACACAAAAATAAACTCAAAATGGATTCGAGACCTAAATGTAAGACCGGACACTATAAAACCCTTAGAGGAAAACATAGGAAGAACACTCTTTGACATAAATCACAACAAGATCTTTTTTGATCCACCTCCTAGGGTAATGGAAATAAAAACAAAAACAAACAAATGGGACTTAATGAAACTTACAAGCTTTTGCACAGGAAAGGAAACCATAAACAAGACGAAAGACAACCCTCAGAATGGGAGAAAATATTTGCAAACGAAGCAATGGACAAAGGATTAATCTCCAAAATATACAGGCAGCTCATGCAGCTCAGTATCAAAAAAAAACCAAACAACCCAATCCAAAAATGGGCAGAAGACCTAAATAGACATTTCTCCAAAGAAGATATACAGATTGCGAACAAACACATGAAAGGATGCTCAACATCACTAATCATTAGAGAGATGCAAATCAAAACTACAATGAGGTATCACCTCACACCGGTCAGGATGGCCATCATCAAAAAATCTACAAACAATAAATGCTGGAGAGGGTGTGGAGAAAAGGGAACCCTCTTGCACTGTTGGTGGGAATGTAAATTGACACAACCACTCTGGAGAACAGTATGGAGTTTCCTTAAAAAACTAAAAATAGAACTATCATATGACCCAGCAATCCCACTACTGGGCATATACCCAGAGAAAACCATAATTCAAAAAGACACATGCACCCCAACGTTCATTGCAGCTCTATTTACAATAGCCAGGAGATGGAAGCAACCTAAGTGTCCATAGACAGATGAATGGATAAAGAAGATGTGGCACATATATACAATGGAGTGGTACTCAGCCATAAAAGGAAATGAAATTGAGTTATTCGTAGTGAGGTGCGTGGACCTAGAGTCTGTCATACAGAGTGAAGTAAGTCAGAAAGAGAAAAATAAATACCGTACGCTAACACATATATACGGAATCTAAAAAAAGAAATGGTTCTGAAGAACCTAGGGGCAGGACAGGAATAAAGACGCAGACATAGAGAACGGACTTGAGGACACAGGGAGGGGGAAGGGTAAGCTGGGACGAAGTGAGAGAGTGGCATGGACGTATATACACTACCAAATGTAAAATCGATAGCTAGTGGGATGCAGCCGCATAGCACGAAGCAGCCGCATAGCACAGGGAGATCAGCTCGGTGCTTTGTGTCCACCTAGAGGGCTGTGATAGGGAGGGTGGGAGGGAGATGCAAGAGGGGAGAGATATAGGGTTATATGTATACGTATAGCTGACTCACTTTGTTATACAGCAGAAACTAACACACCATTGTAAAGCAATTATACTCCAATAAAGATGTTAAAAAAAAAAAAAGAAATTCCGTAGGAGAACCTTAATGTATAAGACATTTAAAAGTGGGGACTTCCCTGGTGGCTCAGTGGCTAAGACTCCTGCTCCCAATGCAGGGGGCCTGGGTTCGATCCCTGGTCCAGGAACTGGATCCTACATGCATGCCACAGCTAAGAGTTCGCATGCCGCAACTAAGGAGTCCACAAGCCGCAACTAAGACCCGACGCATCCAAATAAATAAATAAATGTTAAAATAATAATAATAATAAAAAAATAAAACATTTAAAAGTGGAATTGCTTGGGATAAGGAGGGGATGTAATGCCCGGAGTCCCACCAGACAGTCCTTAGGAACCCTGAACCTGCTGAACCTGGTTTTAAACTGCTGATCCAAGTAAGAGGCGGTGGCAAGCCATGAAAGGGCTGTAAGCAGGGAGTGAGATGACCCAATATATATTTTATAAGGATGCCCATGGCTTCTGGGTGGAATCTTTGGAGGCAGGGAGCCCGGTTTTAGAAGGCTACTGAAATGATCCAGACATGAGTTGATGAGGTCTAGATCCAGGGCAGTGGCATCAAGGATTAACAGTAGGTTCGGATTCAAGAAATGTTTCTGAGTTAGAATCAGCAGGGAATGTGAGAGGTGGACTCTGGGAGGGCTGGAGGTGTGCCAAAAATAGTGACAGCCAAATACGGGGAGAGACCAGCTAGGCCAAAGGATGAGTTCAGTTTAGGACACATTGTGTTCCGGCCACTCTGTGACATTGACCAGTGGACAGTTAAAAATATGTTTGGATCTTCTCTCTTGGGAGAGAATGTTGGAGCTAGAAATTACAGTTTGGGAATAATCAGCAAATTGGTAGACACAAAAGACATGAGAGTAGAAAATGTGTATACCATGAGAAGAAAAGGCCTAAAAGACAACAATGGTTTGTGACAATTTGACTTTTGTTTAGTTTTTTTCCATTGGTGTTATCATTATTACCGTTACGAATGAATATTTTAGGGAGCAGAGACAATTTACTGGATGTTTGGGGCAGGAAGGACTTGCTCCTGTTCTCTTAGGATGGACATGCTAATGATAATAATGCAATACAGAATCACAAATCTACAGGTTACAAGAGATGCGAGCGAGCCCTCAAGGACGCTTCAACTCTCCAGATCTGATGGGAAAGAGCAGAACTGGAGATCCTAGCTCTGACTCACAGAGTATGCTTGTTTGCATTACTCTTTCCGAATGCAGCAGACACTGTAAATATTTTGCCTTCTCCACTAGATGGTAAGCTTTTGGGTTTTTTTGTTGTTTGTTTGTTTTTATTTTTTTAATTAAATTTATTTATTTTTATTTATTTATTTTTGGCTGCGTTGGGTCTTCGGTGCTGCGCCCGGGCTTTCTCTAATTGCAGCAAGCAGGGGCTACCCTTTGTTGCCGTGCGCAGGTTTCTCATTGCGGTGGCTTCTCTTGTTGCGGAGCATGGGCTCTAGGTGCGTGGGCTTCAGTAGTTGTGGCACGCAGGCTCAGTGGTTGTGGCCCTTGAGCTTAGTTGCTCCTAGGCATGTGGGATCTTCCCCGACCAGGGCTCGAACCCGTGTCCCCTGCATTGGCAGGCTGACTCTTAACCACTGCTCCACCAGGGAAGTCCTAGATGGTAAGCTTTTGGAGAAGAGGAGCTATGAGATAATGCATAGAAAGCGCTTAGTGTAGTGCCTGGCACACCTCTTTGATGGTGGCTATTATGAATTCAATTAACCTTTTGCATTCTTGGCAAGAGCTAGCAGGGAATTTTGTAAACATCGGGTACAAAAAAATTCATCCATGCTGCCTGTGATCAAGCAGTTCATGGCACCACAAAGCAATTTCCATTTCTTTTTCTTTTTTTGATTTGCTGGAGTCAAGTAAAGACTAGCTGAGTGGATGACTCTCTCCCAATTGGGAAACGTGTATCCTACCCATTCTCAAAGTTTGCCCTAGCTTGACCCTTGGACATAACCTTGAAGAAGAGTTTCTGGGTCAGCAGAGCTCGTAGGCAGGGCCCCCAGTTCCCTACCCCCTCAAAATCTCGAAGGCCAGAAACCCTGGGGAGCCTTGGTTAGCACTGCTGGGAGACCATAAAAATATGTGACCTCTTTCGCGACTAATCCAGTAGGTAGTCCGGGGGCCACTGCCTCCCGCCCTCCTGCCCGCCCTCTCCCATCCCCCCTGCCACCCACCCGCGGCGGCAGTTCCCTCTAAGATGCCTGCTCTCTGTGAGTGCTGAGTTGCTGAGCTGCTCGTTCTCCATGTGACTTCAGTTTCCGTCAGTTCCTTCCGCAAGTGCTAAAATAATCTGATGCCCCAGAGAGAGCAGGCAGTTCAACCGCGCGTTCGGCTGCTGTCGAGGAGGAGGCCAGAGCCCCGGGAGAGGATGCGCCCCGCGGAGCCGCCTGGGCCTGCGGGAGCCGTGAGTATTTCCTGAGGGGCAGCCGCGGTCCCTCCAGAGGCGGGCGGCTCGGAAGAGTGGGGAGGCGGGAGGTCAGCGTCCGTGGCCCACAGCTCGGGGCTGACGGGGAAGTTGTGGCTTGCTGCATCCAAGCTCCACCAGTTCTGTTTGGGGGCCACAGCTCTGGGTGGAGGTGGAAATACCTCCCTCTGGGAGACTTAGTGGTGGCGTGGTGTAGTGGAAACAGTGAGGGCTTCAGAGTCTGACCTGGGTTTGATTCCTGGCTCTGTGGCAGGAATTCCTGAGCCTCAGTTTCTTCGTCTGCGAAATGGGAACAGTAATGCTCCCTCCCTGGGCTGGATGACTGGATGTAGTGAGACTGCTCTGTGAACACTCAGCCTGCCTTTCCTGCCCAACAACGTGGATTGAGAACCACGATTTCATAGATGAAGACCCTGCAACTCATTAACAACAACATATTTATGGATAGCTTCCACGTGCAGGCGAGTTGGAGTTCAAGGTGTTGGGTGGGGCTAGAGCTGTGAAGAAGACAGACAAAGCCCCTTGCCCACAGAGTGTGTGTCCTTGGGAGATTCCCCAGGTTCTGTTACTTGAACCCACAGCCTGGAGACTAGACTCCAGGCCTCTGATCCCCTTGTACAGTGTTCTTCTGTAGCCCACGCAGCTTCTCCATGTGGGCTGGATTCTGGAGGATTCAGCATATATCCCCCTGCCCTCAGGAGCTGACAGAAGTAAGGAGCCACCGAGTGGGCTGTGTGCTGCCCTCAGAATGGGCTGCCAGCTCACTGCACCCCTGAGGGGAGGTGACCACGTGTTCCAACGGTGGCTGGGACTCCAGGAGGCTGAGGCAAGGTCCTAGGAATGGAGCCCCTGGATAGGGCTGGTCCAGGGTGGCGCACTTCCAGGGGGGAGTGAAGGGACTCCACGGGAGGTTTCTTCCATGACGGGAACAGCCTGTTAGGAGTCTGGACAGCAGAATCACTCAGGGTTTGTAGAGTTGGCCTTTTGAGGTCTCCTGTGTCCCCTTCACCTACTAGCTGTGCTGCACAGACTCTTTCTGTGGAGGTTGATGGTTTACTGGGTTTTATAGCCCTGAGACTTATTTATTTTCTTCACATACCACATAGGTTTGTACATGTATGTCTGAGAGTTCCTAGAGGGGATTATAGAATCATGGGCCCCGGGGGTGTGGGTAACCTCAGCTCCCGTCTTTAGGTTCAACAAAAATCAAAACCTCTATCACAAAGAGGGTGATCTCATCTAATGGGTGCCCTCATGGGAACTTCATGAAAACCCATGTGAACCTGATCCCATAGAGTCCTTAAACCCATCATCCAAGAACAGGAGGCTCCCAAACAGAGCAGGCTCCGGGTAATTGTCCCGGGGCCTGTGTTAGGGATACATTGACCTGTCTGTCTCTAGTCTTCTTGATTCTTTCGGAAGAGTGATGCTAGTACTGATTGTAACTTGTGTTCTGGCTGTAGTGTGCATCCACATCACAAAGTGTGAGCTAGATTCTTGGATGGAACACTAGGTGTACCTCACATCATGCTCAGATCCACACTGTAACCACATACATTAGGGGAGGGTGGGCTTTCACCCATGACTGAAAAACGTTATCTTTCTTAAGACATGCATGTATGGTCAGGGATGCTCACTGATGTATCTGCACATTAGTGACAAATATTTTTCTTTATTATACTCATTTCCCCCAAAATTATTCTTCTCAACCTCATCATCAAACGAATGTTATGTGTTCAATATGTGGGGGGTTCTGGGCTAGGTTAGATGATGATCTCTGAAAGCTCAGAGAGGTGAGGAGAGGGAAAAAGGACACTGATCTTATCAAGCCTCACAAGCAACTGTCAACTTGAGTTTAGGGGTCGTTTGGTTGCAAATGACAAAAACCTAACTGAGCTTGGTTTTGGGGGAAAAAAAAAAGAGGATTTATTGTTTCAAATGACCAAAAAGTCTATGGGGAATAGCTTCAGGCATGGCTGGATCTGGGTGCTCAAACATTGCCAGGCATCCATCTATCTCCATTCCTCACCCTTGCTTTCCTCTGTGTAGGCTTCATTATCAGGCAGATCCTAAAGTTGTTGACAAAGATGGCTGCCTGCAGCTCTAAGCTTAATTCCCACCAGTTTGGCATCTGAAGCAGGAAGAGAAAACCTCTTTTCTAATAGTCCTAGCAAAAATGTTTAGATTGATTCTCATGGGCTTGGCATCTGTGCTGTACCTGTTATAAACCAATCACTGTGGTTAAGGAATTAGGAGGCTCTGATGGGTCCAGCCTTGATCATAGTGCTCATCTTGGAGCCATGAGTTGAGGCCAGACCCAAAAGAACACAGACTTTTTAAGAAAGAAAGGGGGTTGGTTGCAGTGTAAATATACTTAACACTAATGATTTCTACACTTAAAAATGGTTGAGGTGGTAAATTTTATGTTAGTGTATTTTACCACAAATAAAACATTTTTTAAAATAAAAGGAAGAGAGAAAAGAAAGGAAGGGGTGGTTTCCTCAAAGGGGAATTGGGGAGCTGTTACCAGAAGGAGAAATGAACGTGGGTAGGCAAAACCAAGTGATTTCCAGAGTGAATGGAGTCAGCGGCTGAGACCAAACCACACGTGTCTTCTCATTTTGATGCGTGAGTGATTTCAGGCTGAAGAAAGGGCATAAAAGAGGAAGTAGAACCCTGTAGTGGTTCTCACTAGCGAGGTGGGCATGAGGAGCAGGGCTGGTGCCAGTGATGGCTAAACGTGGCCACAAAACCCTGTGAGGACACAGGGACTCCCCACCTCCAACCTCAACCCACAAGGTCGCCTTGCTCAAGTGCTGTGCTGTGTGCCCCAAGAAACTTTCTGTTGGCCCCTCCAAGAAAGAAAAGAATCGGGAGGGGATTTTTCTTCACAAGATAGCACTTGGGGCTCTCTGTCTTTCCACCCTGGCTCTCTTAAGCAGGACCTAAGTGTCTGAGGCAACACAGCACCCACAATGCTCCTCAGGGGCTCATCTTGGGGTGTACATCATACTCCCCAATAACTTCATATCATTCTGTTTTAGATGCCAGGCTGGACACTGGCTCCTCCTGATCGTCTCTAGTTTTGCTCCTTGTTTGGCCCAGCCATGATCCCTCAGGTCTCTCCTGCCTTTCCAGTGTCTCCCCTCAGTGGTCCCACCAAAGGGAAAGGCTGAGCTCTCTTCCTCAGCCTGCAGGGTCAGTGGCAAGTGGGTCTTTCTATGCCTGGCCCTGGGCCACCTCCTTCACCCTCAGACATGTTAATGGTCTCCCTATCACTGCCCAGCCTGACACCCTGAGACTTCCTCGTGGGACTCTCCCAATGGCCTTTTTCTTTTTCTAGGTTCTTGTGCCCTTCCTCGGGTCCCTAAACTGAAGTTTCCATTTTCACTAATGTTACTGTCTTCTTATTTCCTTCTAAATCCCCAGTTTTTTCTAGGGTTTCTAGCTCTTTTTACAGAACCTCCAAAGGCCCTCATCTTTGTCATAGGTACACTCCATGGCATTGACAGGGTACCTCATCCCCAGAGAAGACCATAGCCCTCTGAACGCTCAGGGGTGCTATTCAGGATATCAAACACCACATGGAACGGGCACTGACCAAACAGAATGGACATTGTCCTTAGAAGCAGGGTCCTGGGGGCCCCTGCTGGGTCAGATGTTACCTCCTTGGTTGCTGGATCATGGGGGAGAGGGAACTGGGAGATACAAGAGAGGGGCCAGGCAGCCGGGGTGGGGCTCATGGGATACCTGTTTACCAACAAATACTTACCTGTGCAACCCAGCTGAACATTCACCCAACATATATTCCTCCCATACAGGTGCGCATCCAGCACCTCCTACCTGGGCCAGAACTCAGCTCTGGTTTTGGCTTCACTTTCTATAAACCATGAGACTTAAGCAATTCACTTTGGCCTTTTTGAATCTTGGATTTCTTATCTGTAAAATGGGAACAATAAGCAAGGACTCTAACATAGATATTTGTGCACCAATGTTCATAACAGTATTATTCACAATGGCCAAAAGGTAGAAACAACCCAAATGTCCATTGATGGTTGAATGGAGAAACAAAATGTGGTCTATATATTATTCAGTCATAAAAAGGAATGAATTTCTGATGCATGCTATAACATGGAGGGACCTTGAAACTATTATCCTAAATGAAATAATCCAGGCAGAAAAGGACAGATATTATATGATTCCACTTATATGAGGTACCTAGAATAGGCAAATGTATAGAAAAGGAATAGTGGTTACCAGGGGGACAGAATTTCAGTTTGGGATAATGGAAAACTTCTAGAGAAGGATAATGGTGAGATTGCACAACAGTGTAAATGTATTTAATTCTACTGAATTGTACTCTCAAAAAGGGTTAAAATGGTAAACTATATGTATATTTTACCACAATAAAAAATGGAGATAATAATTCCTACCATGTAGAACTGTTGCAAGTATTACGTGAGATCAAATATCTATAAGAAGCCTTTGCAACCTCAAGTGCTATTATTATTATTATTATTAACCAGTAGCATTAAATTATAATCCAGTTGTTTTGGCTTTATCCAAGAACTCCCTAAAAATCATTATTTGGGGGAGGGCGTTAAAAATATCACATTACTCCCATTCCTCTGTGAACTCAAATAAGTGTTAGAGAGAGAAAAAAAATTAGCCTTATAACAAGTAGCCCACCTTGCTAGTATAATTTGAAGGATTTTTAAAAGGGTAAAATTATCTGTCCTACTGTCCTGAAACTACACCATGAACATTTGATTATTTTTCATTATTACCTATATAAATACCTATTAAAGAGCAGTTCATTAAAGAGGAGATCATTCACTCTTTAGTATGAGCTGCTTTCCTGCCAGTTCTGGCTGAGAACACTAAGGCAGTGATTATCAAATCTTTTTTTTTTTTCTTCTTACAAGACAGAAACTTTTTTTTTTTTCCAAATAAAATAGCTGACTTTGCAATCTCAATTAAATTGAGATTAAATTAATTACATTGACCCAGAAGATTGAAAAAGTAGGAACATTTTTTTTAAGGTTAAATCACTTGATATGCAGGGACTTCCCTGGTGGCGCAGTGGTTAAGAGTCTGCCTGCCAATGCAGGGGACACGGGTTCGAGCCCTGGTCCGGGAAGTTCCCGCATGCCACAGAGCAGCTAAGCCCGCGAGCCACAACTACTGAGCCTGTGTGTCACAACTACGGATGCCCGCGCACCTAGAGCCCATGCCCTGCAACAAGAGAAGCCACTGCAATGAGAAGCCTGCGCACCTCAACAAAGAGTAGCCCCCAGTCACCGCAACTAGAGAAAGACCGCACAGCAACGAAGACCTAAAGCAGCCAAAAATAAATAAATTAATTAATTAATTTTAAAAAATCACTTGATATGCATTTTGAAGTATTTAGGGGGAGGTGTACGTATGACTGCAATCTATTTTGAAATGCATCAAAAAATAAGGTGGCTTGAAGGATGGATAGAAGGATGGGTAGATGGATAGATATGTGATTAAAAACAAATATAGTAAAATATTAATAGTAGAATCTAGGTAGTGGGTATACCAGTGATCACTGTTAAATTTTTTCAACTTTGCTGTATGTTAAAAATTTTCATAATAAAAATTGGGGGAAAAGTCAAATTACTATTAATACCCAATCACCACTCACATTCTTTTCATAAACATAAAAATAAAATATTTTTTAAAATGTGAGACTTCCATAGGCATTATAACTATCTATGCTATAGTATCATGTTATTTGGATTATTGAATTATTGCGCATCTGAACTATGAGGATATGATGAGGAGGTGACACATGTACTGGGCCTTGAAGGATGAATAAGAGTTCAGCAGTTGGAGAATACCAGAAAAAGGACCTTTCCCACAGAGAAAACAGTGTGTGATTTAGTCAGGGATAGCCAGTATCCCAGGATGGCTGGGGCTTGTGGAATTGACACTGAGTTTTGCTGGCTTCACAGAGTAAGTTTGAATTGCAGCTCTGACATCCCTAGCTATGTGGCCCAAACCTTTGTGAGACTCAGTTTACCAAGTGTAGGATGAGGATGATAACATTTACTTGCTAGGATTTTGTAAGGATTATTATATGTAGAGCACCTGGCCTAGCACTTATCCCAAGGTGAACACTCAATAAACATTAGATACTATGGTTAAGAGCCTAGAAGGCAATCTGGGAGCTTGAGTACTACCCCAGTCGAGCTGGTCAGTTATCAGGAATCTATATCATTTCATTCCTCAGTTGCGCTCTTTCTCAAGGGAACCAGGGTCGGCTGGTTGGGTGGGAGTGATACATTTCTACTCTGGGCAATAAATCTCGGTTATCACCTATAACCCCTTCCATCCATAATCTCCCACAGACTCTGGGTGGTGTCTCCTCTGAATATCCCAAGGCTCACACATGGGAGAAGGTACTGCAGCTCCTCTGTCTTAGTTAACACCAGCTCCCTGTTTGCACAGAGGAACTCTGCCTTCCCTTTAACCTGACACTACCTTATCTTATTAGTGTAGTCCACAACATTTCCTTATTGACAAAGCCTTTTCACACACATTCTCTCATTCAGTCTTGACACAACCCTGTGAGGTCAGCAAGGCAGCTGTTATTGTCAACCAGAGCCACCACAGGAGTGAAATGATCAGAGAGAACAAACCTATGATACTGAACAGAAACGACAAGTTTGAAACGAATGGGTTATTGGTTGGGTGCCTATCCACAGAGAGTATGTGTGTCTCTCTATACAAAGGAGACACCACCAGCCGTGTAAGAACAAGGTGTTATCACCCCCGTGGGAGCAGATTTGCATCTTTTAAGACCTGTGGCCAGATGCAGCCTGTGTCTATGGAACGGGACAGAGTGACTTGACTTCTGTTGGTTCTAAAGGGCTAACCTTGACCACACAGGGAAGCTGGTTGACTCATTTGTAGCCCCGAGGAGACGAAGTCAGCAGGGTAGCACACAGGCAGCGCTCCACACCCTGGCTGCCTGGCATTGCTATAGGAAGAGCCCAAAGGAAGAAGAGCTGCTGTGGCCTCCAGCCTCCCTCCAGGTGGAGGCAGAGCCTCAACCTTTCCCAGATGAAGACTTTTCTCACAAGAGCCTTTGTGGAGCCTGACTGACCAGGTGTGCTAGGCTCCGAGTAGGAAAAAGAGATCTGGATTTTAAACCGGTGCTTGGAAACCATTGCATTGCATTCTCTGTGGCACCTTGTCCATGTCACTTCATTTCTCTGGCCTGAGTGTTCTCACCTCCGAAATACTGGTGGATAGTCCCTTCAGAATGCTGCAGTTCTTCTCAAAAGTGTGGTCAGTTACAAAATTTGAATGAAAATGCAGTTGCTAAGAGTCACGTGCCACAGAACTGTCCTTCCTCACATAAATTCTTAGGACCACATATTCAAGGAGCATTCCAACAAATTCAAATGATGCAACTCCTCATTTATTTGTCCAGGCTTAAAGGGGGATCCAAGTCCTGGAAGCAAATGCAAAGGGGCCCCAATAGTACAATAGGGAAAATACAAAACAGAATGTGTAGTATATTTGTTAAAAGAATATGCATGCATCTGCATGTGTGTAGAAAATACATGAAAGGGTACATACATGTCAGCATCTCAACAGTGGGGAGAATTGCACCTGATATTTACTTTGTCCACATCTGTATCTTTGCTTCTTTGTATTTTCTAATTTGCCAGCCATCAACTTCAATTACTATATTAAGACAAGCTTTTAAAGAATAGAAACAATCTATTATTAGTTAAAAATTAAAATATATGTCATAATCAGAGCCTAATAAATATCACTGAAATAGAGAATTTCTTATAATTACTTAGAATTGAGATGATTGTGAGTGTACTTAAAAGGATTATGTTTGGAGTCAATGGAAGAAAAAATATCACTGACTAATAACTAAAATAAGTTTTATTATAGACACTACTTTTACTTTTCAGAGTCCAGGGGTTTTAGATCTGGGGTTGCATATTCTTAGCCCAGCCCCTGGAAAGGTGGCTGCAAAGGTAAAGGAAGAGCCCAGGGTAAGGGGATACATGGAACAGGTTCAAAGCCTGGCTCTCATCTTGAGTACATCACTCAACTTCTTGGCCTCAATATCCTCTCCAGTAAAATGGGAATCGTAATGCCTGTGTTGCAAGGTTATTACTGTATTAAGACAACTTTTATAACAAAGTTCAAAAAATAGTTTTTGTCATCATTATAGTATCCTCATCCCTGGGAAGCTGTCCACCTGCCTGTGCTTAAACACACCCGGGGTGGCAGCTCCCTGTTTTGTGAGCAGGTTCCTGACATCTTTCTGTGTTGAATATATTGCTACTGAAGCATTTTTAATTGCCACGCATTATACCTATTGTATAGCTGTATCATAATGTATTTAGCCAATCCTTTCATTATTGGACTTTTAGATGATTTCCACCTTTTTATTATTATCACTGAATATTTGCTGTATTATCACTGAATACAGCAATGAATATTTCTGTAAAAATATTTTTACCTACACTGTAATTCCTAAGTATAAATCCCTAGAAGTGGAATTATTGTATAAAATAATGTTTTTAAGGTCTTTGATAAATCGTGTTAAATTGTCCTTCAGAAAAAGTGTGCCAATTTGCTTTCTCCTATCTGCAGGATATGAGACAATTTCGGGGAGACACTCAAAAGCCGTTGTATTGCCTATATTTTAACAAATTCATTATTTTTTAAAACTTGAAGTATAGTTGATTAACTCTGTTGTGTTAGTTTCAGGTGTACAGCAAAATGATTCAGTTATACACATACCTATCTATCTATTCTTTTTCATGTTCTTTTCCATTATAGGTATTACAAGATACTGAATACAGTTCCCTGTGCTATACAGTAGGTCCTTGTTGGCTATCTATTTTATATATAGTAGTGTGTGTTTGTTAATCCTAAACTCCTAATTTATCCCTCCCCCACCCTTTTCCTCTTATGGTAACCATACGTTTATTTTCTATGTGAGTCTATTTCTGTTAACAAATTCATTATTAAGAGAGGAAGCCAGAGAAGCAAATTATGAGGTCTGAATTCACACATCTCAGTTCTAAATGCTCTCTTGTTCCAATCCTAAATTTGCAAGTTCTTTTTTAATGAGTCAATATTCTTTGCAAAATATAGGAATGTTTGACCAAAAATACAACTGGTTCTTTACTTTTATAACTATTCTGCATTTTCTTTTACATGTAATTCCAAAATCAAAATTTAAAAATCTTTGGATGCGAAAGTACACATTTTGTACATTTCTCCAAAGAAGATATAGAAATGGCCAATAAACACATGAAAAATGTGCAACATTACTAGTCATCAGGGAAATGCAAATCAAAGCAACAAAGAGATAGCACTTCACACCTGCTAGGATGGCTATAATAAAAACGACAGAAAATGACAAGTGTTGGTGAGGATGAGGAGAAATTGGAACTTTAGTAACGTTGCAGACATCACACCCTTTACCTCTAAATAATTCAGTGTGTATTTTGTAAGAACAAGGACAGTCTTACATAACCACAGTACAGTGATCAAAATCTGTAAATTAACATGGATATAATACTATTATTTCAAATGTTGTCTGCATTCAAATTTTACTAAGTACCCCAGTAAGGCCCCTATAGTATTTTGATCATTTGGTTAGGGAGGCATTTGCCAATTTTTCCACTATAAAGCCGTTATTTTCACCTTTGTAAAATTAACAAGTAACTTGTATTAATAAGATACTTTAAGACTATATTAATATCTTGTTTCCCAACAAATTTTCACTCTTTAGTTTTACCATCCCTTGTGATTCTTGCCTATAGGGTGCACTTTGAAAAATACATTCTTGCATTCAGATTTCAGCTACTTTCTCTAATTTTCAGGTAGCATCATAATGCTTGAATGTGCTCTTTTGAAATATTGCGTTCTATTTTGTCTTTGTGTTCAAGCTTATTAAAGAGCACAAGTCCTGTTTTAGTTAGGTTCTTTTTGTTGCTAAGATGCAACTTTTGGGCCAGCCTATGGGGGTGGTGATGGTGGTGAGGTGCTATCATGAAAAACCATGGAGCTTGGAAATGGACCCAGCCATTTCCAAGAACCACCAGGAACCAGAGAGGCAGCCTTGAGCCCACTCTCCCCACCCCCTCTCCCAGCCTTCGAAGTCCACCCTCTCGTCATTCTTCCTAGTCCATCTTCTCTGATCTCTGCCCTCTGTTGACTGTCTCATTCTTTTCTGTCCATATGCCTTGTCGTCTAGCTTCTGCTTTTGCTTCCTCATGGCAAATCCCTCAAAAATTCATCTCCACCTCCCCTCTCTGTGCCTCTTGGCTCCAATTTCCACTGCTAATTACCTAATTCTCTCCCTTGTCTCTCTGCACTGAGGTCACTCATAGGGTGACGGCCACAAGTAAGGAGTGACCTCCCCTGGTCAGGTGCTTCCTGAAGGTTCTGTCAGCTTGGTGGAGGTCCAGGTAGTGGTGAGGTCATAAGCTTCTCCTGAGGGCTGCCCCTCCAGAGGGACTGTGGGTGTGGTGGACAGAGCAATTGACCTGGACAGTGGAAATTACAGTAGTACATCAACCGTGTTTCCTGAACCACAGTCAGGCCACGTGATCTAACACTTCTGTGCCCCTTTCAGGTGTGAGAGATGCTGTCTGGAAGCTCTAGTTTGAATGTCAAAATGTTAGAATTTTCAGAATATTTTAAAGGTTTATGTGTAATGCATTTTAAATTTAACAAATGTTTCCTGAATACCTTTCTGAGAAGAAAGTTTGAAAAATGTACATTCCTGGAAATTTGGGGACCAAAGATTACCATAATCCCTCTCCCTTTAGAAACTCCAACATTTATTTTATTTTTCCCATTATTTTTTAATTTTGAAAAATTTCAAATTTACAGGAGAGTTAAAAGAAAGTACAATGCTAAATTTGTCAGTTGGTAATAATTAGCTTTAATTCTCTCTCTCTCTCTCTGTCCTTCTCACTCTCTGTCTTTGTTGAGCCATTTGAAAGAAGGTTACATAAATTGTAGACATCATGAAATTTCACCCCTAAATACTTCAGCATGCATTTCCTAACAATAAGGCATTTTTCTGCATAACCACAACATCATTATCATACCTAAGAAAATTAGCAATAATCTGGTAATATCATTTGTACATAATATCACCTAAAAAGACATCATTTAGTACACATGTAAATTTCCCCAGTTGTCTCAAATTTTTCTTTTAGAGATTTTTTTAAAATCCAAAATCAACTCAAGGTACATGCATGGGATTTGGTTATTATGTTTCTTAGTCACTTGTAATCAGACTTCTCCCTTCCCCTGCTTTTCTTTGTTTTTCAAGACTGACTTTTTTTTGAAGAGTCCAAGCCAGTTGTCTTGTAGGACATCTTACAGTCTGGATCTTTCGTTATGACTGGTTCAGGGCAAACAATTTTTGGCAAGGGTACTACCGAGATGGGACTTTGTGTTTCCCAAGGCACCACACCTGGAGACTCAGGATGCAGGTGGTCTCATCATGGGAGATGCTAAGTATAACCATTTGGTGACAGTTGAGATCACTCTTTTTTTTTTTTTTGCTAAAAATCAGAGACCAGAGCTGCTTGCCTGAGGTATTCAAATACTTCTTGGTAGCAGGAATTATTTGAAGTGGTCACAGACTGGGGTTTCTGTTCTTTATTATCTATTTTCTGTGGTCTGTGACCAGCTGCCCTTCCCTTTCTCCCAGGATCCCAAGTGGGATCTGCTCTTTTATTTTTAAACAAAGGCGGACTCCCTTTCTGTGGAGTCCTCTACCTAGCACCCGTGGCTTTTGTGTTCAGCGATGTCACCATCACACGTTTACACTCCACACTTGGTGCAAACTCTGCTTCTAGAGATTCTGCCCCTCATCCCCTCCCCCCTGCCCCGCCCACAACCAGTCTATAAATATTTGTTTCTAACACTGAGAGTTCTCCACTTCCACCTGCAAGACCTCTTTCTTTAAAGCTTTTTAAGCTTATCTGATTATTTTGCAGAGAAAATTCTCAGTTACATGCTAATGTATGGATAACACTCTTAGCACTTGCTAATAGCGCCGTTAGCAAAGAGGTTGCAGTCCCAGCTCTGGAGGCAGCTGCTGTAGTAGTAGCAGCAGCTGGAGAAGGTGGGGAAGTGAGAGGGAGTGAGGAGGTGATGTTCAGGGTGCCCCCGAATACTAGAAACCTAGCATCCTTTCCTGAAAATGAATCAGAAAATACCAACAAAGCAAAACCAAAACTCAGGTCAGAGTTACTCCTTAGTATTCCCAAACTTTGAGTATGAGGATACCTTTTTATGGACAAAAATACCTGTAGATCAGCCCTTACCTGATGGTTGTGTTTTACTATCTGCTGATAAAGACATTCCATGACAACAGAAAGCTACTTGGAATTAATAACCCTTAAAAGAATAAGTTATATTTTATTAATACAGGAAAACCTACATCCATGTGAAAAAAAATAGTCTACATGTGTGTTTGTCAGAGGACCTGACAAAAACAGGGACACTGCTGCACTCCTGTATTTTGATTCTTGTGATGATAGGGACATGGAAATTTCAGGACTTCAAGAAACAAAGACAAGTCAAAAGTTTTCACTCATCCTTTCTTCCCCGTCCATTGCAAAAGCAAGTATCACCCACATGTGTGGCTCCTGGACGGGAGCCACTCCTTGTCCTGCATGTGACCGTCTTCTTCCATCCAAGCAATCCTGAGCCCAGAACTGATGCAGTCATGGCGATGGATATGGACGCACTGCCCCAGCTTACAGCCAAGCCACTGCCGGCAGGCTCAGGATGCTCCTTCCAAGAGGAGTGAATATTCCCATCCCCTTTCATTGTTTCACACGGCCCACGGGGCCATCCAGTCAGTCTCCTTTTACCTTACTTGGCTCATTGAAGCAGGAGCTTCTCCCTATTGTTTTGTAGAAACAGGAAAAGCAAACAAGCATAATTTCTAAAACAAAGAGGAATTTTTGCAGCTGATACGCATTCTTCTTCCTCACTATTAGTGTCCTCTTGTTTCAGAATACAATCTTGGTGCGTGTTGTTTTATGAAATAAATTTGTTTTTACCATTCATTTATTATGACCAGATCTGGAGAGAGAAAAGCCAGACAAAAAGGCAATTTTGTCTTTCTGCCTAAAAAAGGAACATTCTTTATAGACAAGGGATGGATGTGGGGTTGAATCACAGGTTTTCATGTTAACCAATTGGAAAGCATAATATCAAGATGAATGGTTACAATAAGGGATGCCATTAAGCATTTGAGGTCCTAATATTTCAAGGACTTCTTAGAGAGGAAACGGGAAAGACATTTTGTGATGACACAAACAAAATAGTTAGAAGATAAAGAAAAAATATAAATGTAACACTAAGAGGGCCTCACTTTAACATGAGGTAGGATTTATAATCTTAACATCTTCAAGTCAGATGTGTTACAGACAGTACAGAGTCTTGTCTCCTGCCCACATCTGGGTCAATGGTGTCTTGTCCCTTTAAAACTCTTCACTAATTAGAAGCTCACAGTCTCTGACTTTAGTCATATTCATGATAACTATGACTGGATAAAAGATACAGAGAGGTTATAGAAATCGTTAGCTGAATAAATGAATATAGGATTTATAGATCTATATAAAAAAGAATGGGACTTAACTATTTTCTGCTTCCGCACTTGGAAAGAACTCTGCAACCTCGTTATCTGGTTTAGGAAGAACAGATACAAGCAGATTCTGTTAATGCCATCTGCTTCTCATGTCAGGATCTCAGGTCTTATATGGGTTATATTCCCAGTGGTCACCCAGACCAGGAGGAAACATGGTACTTTTTCAGACCCTACTTGGAACATGGGTTGATTTGCAGTTCTTTTGTATTACTCTGTGGCTCCCACAGTGGTTCACAGCCCATGAAATAGGCACCCTTGATCCAAGCCCTTTTAAGTATAACAAGGGGAGGTTCCAGGTTACCCCGTTTAAATTGTTAATGTCATACTGTCATGTGTGCTCTCCATCATAATTGTTCTTCATTCACTTCCCTTTCTCCACCAAAAATGTGTCTAAGATGAGAAACATTTGGCTTAAAAAATGGATGTATTTTTCAGAAGTTATCAGACAGATAGGAGTAAAGTGGGATGGTTACTTTTTAAAAAGCACACTCAAGCGTAGACGCTCTCATACAGCTGGAGACACTGTTGAGTGGTCCTCACCCAGCTGAGGGTAAGTGTGGGTGGAGGGAAGCAGTCCTGTGCACACGGGAGAGGGTTCATGGGATTTTCCAATGAGACTTGGCATCCCAACTGTTTATCTTGTACTCTTCACCATGCCGTGGCTCTGAGGAAGGCTTCTGCAGCCACACACCCCAGGAAGAGTGTTTCTCAACCTAAACGGTTATTATTTTGAAAGTCTCTTATTGCTTTTCAGAGGCATTACATACCTTTTTGTTTTGTATTGTTCCAAGCCCCTTCTCACTTACATCATTGTTATCAGTCAGGCTCCAACCAGGAAACAGAAACGCACAGATTATTTAAAACAGAGGAAATTTAATGCAGGAAATTGGCTACACATGATGGAAGAGGCTGAGAAGCCAACCAGAGAACAGACAGTTAATCCAGAGATTAGCAACTTTGGGAAGCTGCCACCTCCCCTTGGTAGGGGGAGGATACCGGGAGGACTACCAGAGCCTGGGAGTCACCAGAAGAAACTCAAGGACTTCTCTGTCCCAGGCAGAGAGGGCGGGAGAGAAATACCATGGATTTTCTCCTCCTCCTACCTTCTAACTAACCTCCCAGTAGTGTTCCCCATTGACCAAACCAGCTGGAGGCCAGCTGACACCCATAGCCTTCAGAAATCAGTCCCTGCAAACCAGAGCTGGATGGGGCAGGGTAAACTATGGCTCTGAGGACAGACTGCTCTCAACCAGCATAGTCATCTGTTACTGGGATTAGCCTTTTTTTTTTTCTATTCAAATAAGTCTTTTCTGGAATTTATTAATGCAGAATTTGTAGTCCAACCTTCCCACGTAACTTTCACACATTTAGTTGGTATAATGACTTACTCATTCTTCTGCCAAATTATTCATTCTTTTCCCTTTTTTCTGTGGCTGTTAAATTACCTTGGAGATTACACATAGGAGTAACAATCACTCATCCAGCTCACTGGTGTTAAGAACTCATAAATAATCATTGTTATTAAGTACCTTCATAGTTGAAGCACTTATGTATATACTATTTGATTCTCATAAAAATTCTGAGTAGTTATTATTATCTCTGTTTTATAACAGGATTATCTGAGTCTCGGAGAATTTATGTGAATTGCTCAAGGACAAATAACAAATGCTGGAGCCAGAATTCAAATCCTGGTCTGTCTGGTTCCAAATCCCATAATTTTCTCATGCTGCCTCATGAGAGATGGAGTGCCCAGAGGGCACAGCAAGAGTCTTTCTGGGCTGGTTGACTGAGTTTAGGAGAAAGGAGAAAATATGCTTTAAATTTGCAAGAATTTTCTTGTTGACCCAGAAATTAAAATTACACTCTAGGCATAACTGACACCAGACCCATCTAGCATTCCAGTCTGCACTCTTGCCCTGAACACATCTAAACTCAATATCAATATATAGGGTTGGCTGTTCTAAAAGGCTCAGTGTCACAGCAGCATGTACCATCCCAAGCCTGACAGAGGGGATGAAGGACGAAGGGAGTAAGTCCACGGTTCCCATCTTTCTGTCTCTCCTCATTTCAAACCCAGTGAAATTTGAATGTTGGACAAATAATGAATTTTTTTTAGTATAAGTATGTCCCAAATATTGCATGGGACATATTTACACTAAAAAGTTGTTTTTTGTTTATCTGACATTCCAACAGCATCTTGTAATTTGCTAAGTCCGGCAACCTTATCTCAAGGTGGGCAGTGATCCTACCGTGTGTGTGTGTGTGTGTGTGTGTGTGTATTGGGAATTCACTGAGGACAGGAGCCCATATGGCCTTGTTTTTGCCATCTGTGCCCTGTACATGCCATGAGGTAATAATTCCTGCACAGGTGCAGAAGTAGAAGGAGAGCCTGGGAAGGGGACTCCCAGTGTCTGGCAAATATGGCTGAATTCTGAATTGGAGGTTCCCTCTGTGGTAAGGAAAGCTGGCCTGACCTGAAGTGAAGGTTAATGCTGACTTACCTGGTTTCACTTAGCTTTTCTGTTAGTCTTTCACTGGTGAGTATTCAAATCTGACCAGAAAGTTAAAATTAGCCTTAGAGATGTGTAAACTTATTCGAAGAAAGGGAAAGAGGAAGGGGCCCAAGATGGCTAGATGCGTCAGGCAGAAATGTCTGTGGGTCCCATGGAATAGGTGAGGAGTTCATGTTAGCACTGGAACTGCTGGCCCAGGAGACAATTCGAGAGCAGACCCTGTGGTCCTTCCTGTGGTCCTTCCTGGGGGGATGTCAAGGAGAGGATGGGGCAGGCGAAATGCTGGGACCAGGCTCTTGCCTCAGATTCTGAGGAATGCAGAGCTAGGAGGGGATGCCACTGGGCTATAAACTCTCCCAACAAGAGGGTAGTCAATTCAACAGCACCTACTGGGAGACAAATTACCCTGGCTACTCATCCTAGAGCTCGGGGGGGGGTGGTGGTTCTGGGGGCTACTTCCAGCCCTGCCACTAAGTCGATCTGGAACCTTGAATAAGCCCTTACTATCTGTGGCCTTTTTATCTCTGGCCCTGTAAAAATGTGGTGGTGGAGGGTATATTACATTTCCATTATGGTTTCTCTTAGTTCTAAAATTCTATTGGTCTATGTATAATTTTATGCCTTCTCATGACTCCAGTTGTGTGCTCACCGGCCAGGTAAGAGAGCCAGTAAGCACACTTCATCAATAACCCTTATTATATCTGAAGATTGTTTTTTCGTTTTTCCCTCAGCTTTTTTCCTTATGCAGGCAAAATATCAAAATCCTTTTTTCAAAGGTCTCTATTCAAATGAGGTAATCAGTGAGGTCTACTCTTTTCTGAAAGCCTCATGTTGACACAGCAATTAGTAACCCTATGAGACCAGAGGCTACAATTAATGTTTCAATCCCAGTTCACTATTCATTCATTCAGCAAATATTTATTGAGCTCAGGTGATGCATGGCAGATTTGAGCTTTGAGAGGAACATTTTAAGAGAACTATGAAACATGGCAAACTCTAGGTGACCTGAGACCCAGTTCCTCAAATGATTTGCTTCTCTCTTCTGTTGCTGGACTCTTGGGAGTTTCAGGTTCAGCCACCTGCCCATCAAATGGTAGAGGCAAAATGAAAATGAGTTCTTGTTGACAGTTGAGTGAGAGGTTAAATGTGTTGGCTAAGTTGAGGTATTTGAATAATCTGTGGGTTTCCACCTCCCTGTAGCCGTGGGCCTCCAACAGCGGTCATACTGAGAACTGGCTCTTTCTCCCGGGAGCGCATAGCAGCCCTCTGGGATGTCCTTCTCTTACCCGCTTCTTCCTTGCCCTCTGTCCACAGTGCTGCACTTGAGATGGAGTTACTGCCCCTCTGGCTCTGCCTGGGTTTTCACTTCTTGACAGTGGAATGGAGGAATCGAAGTGGAATTGTCATGGCCACTTCCCAAGGGGGCTGTGAGTTGGTGAGTTTTCCTGGGCACTCCAAGTTGTCTGTTGCTCCTGTCCTGACAAGGTTGGGTCCATTTGGAAAGCTGATGGATTATCAGTCAAGGAGGGGAGGGAATGAATGAGTCTGAATCACTCTGTACCTACTTACCACGATGCCATGTGCAAGCTGCTCTTTAATCAAAGGTAAAGATGATGCCTGGGAAAGGCCCTGCCCCACCTTTCTCATACCTGCTAAGGACAGGTGATCCCAGAGACAGGCCAAGGTCAACCACCTGGAACAAGAACACCTTGTTAAGAATCTGGATGATGGAGCTCCACTAATGGTATCAGAATCTCTGGTGGGGGGGAGGGCACATTAAAGTTGGAGAAGTTCTGCCTCAGAGTCTGTGTGTGAGCCCATAGCAAATGCTTAACCAGCTGTACTGAAGAGCACGCTGCCCACGCTGCCCTGCACAGCAATGTCCTTGACCATGCTCAGGCTTACAGCAATCCAGGGAGAGATACCTGAGCTTTTACGGTTCACCCGCTCCAGGGCTTTCAGCCTATATGTGGAAGCAGACTTGGCTCCTAATAACTGAGCACTCTCTAGAAATTTTCTCCTTTGCCTATAATTTAGTGGTATTAAAAGTTGAGAAACATACATTTAATGAATATTCCTTGAGCCGTGTTATATACTAGGCACTGGGAAGACAAATTGGATGTCAGGGTTAATAACATTCAAAAATGTTCTTAAAGCTGATGAATCTTAAAAACCCAGCTGGTGGTGGTTCTTGACCACTTTTAGTAACCTCTAACCACTGTGCTGAAGTAGACTCCAGTAGGGGGTAGGGGTTATGAGCTAGACCAGGTTTAAATCCCAGCCCCACCACTTACTAGCTGGTGACATTGGGCCAATCTGTGCTTCAGTTTCCTCGTCTGTAAAATATGTAGGTAGTAATAGTACCAACCAATAATACCATAACACTGGGCTGCAATGATGACTAAATGAGTTAATGTATGTAAAGCACTCAGAACAGTGCCTTGTGTGTAGTAATTGCTATGTGTTTTATCTACTGTTATTATTGTTGTTAGTCTCTGCTATACAGACGTCCATTATTCCCTTACAGAGGCAATGAAAGATTAACTTCACAGTAGCTAATTCAGGAGTTACCAGGCATAGGAAGAGGAGGGAATAAAGCGCGAGTTCTTTGACAGCTTGCAGGGTTCAGGCTAGACTCCCTGCCTGACCCTCTGCAGCCTGGTGGGCAGGAGTAGGGACTCGGCTACCAGTGAGATCAAAGAGTGGCTTTCCAGTGCTCTTTTGAATTGAGGGTTGAGAGTTTGAAAGTCCAGCTACTCTCCAAAGCCCCTCCTTGCATTAGCCATGCAACATTATCATGAAGTGTATGTGGTAAGCTTTCTTGGGCTCTGATGGCCACGTGGACTTTTTGCAACACGTCAGTGGGGCTGCAAGAATTGCAGAGACATGTCCCCAGCAACTGCAGCAACTCTGGTGAAACAGGGTCTCACAGCTTGAGGAAAGCCCCTAACCACAGCATTCTCCAGTCCCCACGGGGGGAAGACCAACACTTACTCAAATAAAGAAATACATCTTGTTTCTGTATGGGGAGATTCAATTTTGTAAAGATGTCAGTTCTCCCCCAAATTACTCTGTGATTATAATGCAATCCCAATCAAAACTCCAAAGACTTTTCTGGGGGGAGGGCAGGTGTAGAAGGAACTAGACAAATTCATTCTAACGTTCATCTGGAAATTAGATATAACTCAAATGCTCAACGATAGGAAATTAACTAATTAGAGCATGCTAATAATCGTTCTAGCAAACATTTATTAAGCATTTATGTGACAGGTTCTATGTTAAGTGCTTTACATAAACAATCACACTGACTCCTCAAAAAAAAAAAAAAAAACCCAAGAGAAAATTACAAGTATAATTTACATTTTACAGGTGGTGTAATGAAGGTCCCGACTGGTTAGGTACCAGCCCAAGCTCACCCATTTGATAAAAAGCAGAATCAAGATGGGCTGATCGTAGAGATCTGGCTCTTAGCCACTGCGCTATTCATGCAATGAACTAATATACAGATGCCTAAAAGAATGTGATCAAATTTATTTTTATTGCCAAGGCAATATATCTATCACATATTATTAATGGGGGAGGGGAGGAAGTCGATTACTGAATGGTTTGTAGAGTACAGTCTCATTTTAAAATGTTTTTTAATTTATTTTTTATTTTATTTTTTAAATTGAAGTATAGTTGATTTACAATGTTGTGTTAGTTTCAGGTATACAGCAAAATGATTCATGTGTGTGTGTGTATATGTATATATATTCTTTTTCAGATTATTTTCCCGTATGGGTTATTACAAAATATTGAGTACAGTTCCCTGTGCTATATAGTAGGTCCTTGTTGGTTACCTATTTTATATACAGTAGTGTGTATATGTTCATCCCAAACTGCTGATTTATCCCTCCCTAATGGTAACCATAAGTTTGTTTTCTATGTCTGCGGGTCGATTTATGTTTTGTATATAAGTTCATTTGTATCCTTTTTTTTTTTTTTTAAAGATTCCACATATAAGCGATATCATATGATATTTGTCTTTCTCTGTCTGGCTTACTTCACTTAGTATGATAATCTCTAGGTCCACCCATATTGCAAAGAAAAATTTTTTTAAGTTAGAGAATGTCTTTGGAAAAGAGTCCAGAGGAGATGTAACAAAAGGTTAACAACGTTTCTTTGAAGGAGAGGCTGAGGTTACTGAATAGTTTAATTTTCATTATTTCTATAGTGTATCAATTTTTAATTACGAGAAGTTTTATTTTAATAATCAGATAAAGAACTTGGGGCTCCAAGAGGTTAATTCCTTGCCCAGAGACCAAAACTAATAAGTGTCAGAGCCAAGATTCAGACTTGGGTCTGTCATCTTTCCAAAGCTGTGCTTCTTCCTCTCTCTCAGGAGTTTTCTCCCCTGTTCCACTACTCCGCTTGCCCCGTGGGACTGGGCCCACAATTTTAGGCAATCACTGACCTTGTTGTACTGACCAATCTGTGGAAAGAAACGCCATTGCTCTTCTATCTCATCACTTAAAACTTTTTTCCTGGACACCGAAGGGATACCCTGTGGATGATTGCTTTTGCCAATCTTGTAGAAAGTGGGCTGAGGGAAAGTATCCTGAGGTTTGTGTGATTCCTGCAGTGAGACCAGACCCATCCGTCCTGGCAGCTTCGCCACACAGTCGCAGTAGAATGGCGTTCAGGAAAAGCACTGGATTGGGCAATAAGAGCTCTGGGCTCCGGTCCCAGCTCTGTCACTGGCTCTTCACCTGTCCTCTCCAGACCCCCTTTACTTCTCTGTATGATTCAGGCTGGTGATGAGCTCTCAAGTCCTCTTGAGCTGTAATATTTATCAATCGAGAGCGTAGAGGAGCCTCCCAGGCAAAATTCCTTCAGGTAAAATGAAGATGCCACAGTGCTGCCGGTTCTTGGGCAGTGTCCCTGTTAAACACACAGTGTTATGATCATAGCGATAACAGTGCAATAGTGACCATTTGCATTAATAGTGTCCACTGTGTGCCAGGCACTGTGCAGCCTCTTGCCTAATCTCACTACAATCCTCTGAAGTAGGTGCTAACTTTATCTCCATTTTTCTGAGGAAACAATAGATTTAGACTACATTATTTGCTCAAGGTCACATAGGGAATAAATGGCAGAGGTGGGATTCAAACCCAAGTAGAGACCTGATCCTCAGTCCCTCTCTGTAGTTAAAACCAAACTGCAGTACAGTGGTCAGCACTCAGCACCCGAGGGACAGGTTCTCAGATCTTCTCTAATACGCTGTGTGCGTTGAGTGAGGCCTGGAGCCTTAGTGAACAGTCTGATGAGTGAACTAAGTTTCTGTACATAAACCCTCACCTCAGAGGCCCCCCGCCCTGCTGACCAGTGTGTTTTTGGACCTAGCTGGATGGAGTCGCTGACTGTCGAGGCCAGAACCTTGCTTCAGTGCCCAGCAGTCTCCCGCCATCCTCCCAGACACTCCTCCTGGATGCCAACCCTCTCAAGACCCTGTGGAACCACTCGCTGCAGCGTTACCCTCTCCTGGAGAGCCTCAGTCTGCACAGCTGCCACCTGGAGCACATCAGCCGCGGCGCCTTCCAGGAGCAGGCTCGCCTGTGCAGCCTGGCGCTGCCTGACAACTCCCTCTCCGAGAGCTACAAGGAGGCAGCAGCCGCTCTCCACGGCCTGCGGGGTCTGCGCAGGCTGGACTTGTCAGGGAACTCCCTGACGGAAGACATGGTGGCCCTCATGCTACAGAACCTCTCTTCGCTGGAGTCCGTGTCCCTGGCGCGGAACACCATCATGAGGCTGGATGACTCTGTCTTTGAGGGCCTGGGCCGCCTCAGGGAGCTGGATTTGCAGAGGAACTACATCTTTGAGATTGAGGGTGGTGCTTTCGACGGCTTGCCGGAGCTGAGACACCTCAACCTGGCCTATAACAACCTCCCTTGCATTGTGGACTTCGGCCTCACCCAGCTGCGGTCCCTCAACGTCAGCTACAACGTCCTGGAGTGGTTCCTGGCGTCGGGGGGAGAGGCCACCTTTGAGCTGGAGGCGCTGGACCTCTCTCACAACCAGCTGCTGTTTTTCCCCCTCCTGCCGCAGTGCAGCAAGTTGCACACCCTCCTGCTGCGGGACAACAACATGGGCTTCTACAGGGACCTGTACAACACTTCGTCTCCGCAGGAGATGGTGGCCCAGTTCCTCCTCATGGACGGCAACGTGACCAACATCAGCACCGTCAACCTCTGGGAAGAGTTCTCTTCCAGTGACCTCTCTGATCTCCGCTTCCTGGATATGAGCCAGAACCAGTTCCAGTATCTGCCAGACGGTTTCCTGAAGAAAATGCCTTCCCTCTCCCACCTGAACCTCAACCGGAATTGCCTGATGACGCTCCACATCCGGGAGCACGAGCCGCCAGGAGCGCTCACCGAGCTGGACCTGAGCCAGAACCAGCTGTCGGAGCTGCACTTGGCTCCGGGGCTCCCTGGCTGCCTGAGGAGCCTCCGGTCCTTCAACCTGAGCTCCAACCGGCTCCTGGGTGTCCCCACTGGCCTTTTTGCCGATGCCAGTAACCTCGCTACAATCGACATGAGCCACAATCAGATCTCGCTTTGTCCCCGGCCGGGGGACTTAGACCCCAGGGGCGCCCCCGGCTGTGTGGATTTCAGAAACGTGGGGTCTTTGCGGAGCCTGTCTCTGGAGGGCTGTGGGCTGGGGGCACTACAAGACTGCTCGTTCCAGGGCACGGCCCTCACCCACTTAGACCTGTCTGGCAACTGGGGGCTTCTGAATGGGAGCACCGCCCCTCTCTGGGACGTTGCCCCCACGTTACAGGTCCTGTCTCTCAGGAACGTGGGCCTCAGTTCCAGCTTCAAGGAGTTGGACTTCTCTGGGTTTGGGAACCTGAGGGACTTGGATCTGTCGGGAAATGCCTTGACCAGTTTCCCAAGGTTCAGGGGCAGCCTGGCCCTGCAGACCCTGGATCTCCGCAGAAACTTGCTCACGGCCCTTCCTCAGAGGGCTGTGTCTGAGCAGCTCATGGGAAGTCTGCGGACCATCTACCTCAGTCAGAATCCGTATGACTGCTGTGGGGTGGAGGGCTGGGGGGCCCTGCAGCGCCTGCACACTGTCGCCGACTTGGCCATGGTCACTTGCAACCTCTCCTCCAAGATCATTCGCCTGACGGAGCTGCCCGGAGGCGTTCCTCAGGTCTGTAAGTGGGAGCGGGTAGACATGGGCCTGCTGTACCTCGTGCTCATTCTTCCCAGCTGCCTCACCCTGCTGGTGGCCTGCACCGTCATCTTCCTCACTTTCAGGAAGCCTCTGCTTCAGGTGGTCAAGAGCCGCTGCCACTGGTCCTCCATATACTGACCTGGCTACGTGCCCACATTAGAAACTTGGTCTGTACACGTAAGGACACTTTCTCTGCCAGGTTTCAAGATCTGGTGCAGAGGACAGGACTGAAGAACTGAGGTGTAAATGAAAGTTTAAAATGTTTCCATTCCTCAGTTGTCCCAAGTTCTTCCTCTATCATTGTGATGCATCCTCAATCATCCTGGTAAAATATTTATTAAGTGGCATTCTATGAAAATAAAAAATGTGTCTTATAAATATTTTTTAAATCAAATGCAGCTTGTGTTTTTTCTTTCCTTAATTTTTTCTTTTTGGTAGTTTCACTTAGATTATTTTTGTGCCCTTCCCTTGGTGACGTCCATGGAGCAGGTGAGAAAGGGAAATCATTCCGTGCTACCCTACAGCAAAAACCACTCCAAGAGCACGTCCTATGGATGGTGAGAGTCAGTGTTCTGAGGGTTCCCCAAGGACAAGTCTTTCAGAGCCAAGCTGGGTAGTCTGAGATGGGACCTCTCACCCACTGCCTTGGCTTGCATCACCGCTGCGGCCAGAGTGGGCCTAAGGCAGAGTCCTCTCTGGGGGCCCTGGTTCCCACCTGGAGTCTCCAGTCTCCTGACCCTTCCATGGAAAAGTTAAGAGAACAATAACCGGGGGCCCTGAGTTTATTCAGGCAGTCACTGAACGCTGGGCACAGTCCTTGTTCTAAGGGAAAGTAAAGAGGACTGCAGAAAGGAGGGAATTCTACTAACTTGTGAACTGCCCCTACTGTCCACAAAACCCACAAACAACTTCTTAGCAGATGTTCAGTATCTGTACTCACTACATTCCTAGTTCCCTTTCTCCTTCCCTCCCCTCAGTGAACAATTTCTGTGTTCCTCTCTGGGGAAAAGATCATAAAGACACAGCCCTTTTGGTAGTTGAGAATTTACGCTGTCCTTGCCTTTTTATCCCTGCTTATTACATCATAAAGGGCCTAATGCAGGGGTGGTGTGGGGATGGGGAGGGGATGGAAATCCCACAGGCTGATTACTGTTACCGTGAAGGCTAAGTGTCAACAGAAATGTTTAGGCAAACCAAAGTGATAAAATCAGTGGTCTCACTTTGACAAAGCAGTAACTTCCCTTGAATGCTCTACAAGTGTAAACAAGGCCCTTTCAGCAAGCTTCCACACTCAATAGCATTAATGTCAGCCCGTGTTAGCTATTGCTCTTATTGTGGCTTCATCTTTCCTGTCATCGTATCTCTCTCCATCCCGCACTGTCCCAGCCTAGTCCCTTGGATATCTGTCCCTCGAAGCGTCTGCCCAGTGTCCTTCTGGGCAAGCCCATCAGCGAATGCCCATAAGACCAGACTCTCCTCCGCCATCAACAAAAACTCTTTCCCGGAGTCCTGCTGTTTCCCAAGGTGACAATTAGCTAATTAGACAAATGAATCTATCTGTGGCTGGTACATGGAAGGCTTCTCTTGAGTTAATGTTTTGCCCCCTGTGTCAGCCAGTGTTCTTAGCTTCTTGCAACTAAGGATGACTCTGGGTGATTTAAGCAGCATGGGGATTTAGTAAAAGGATACTGGGAAGCTCTAGACTCTCTGGGAAGGCTGAGGAACAGACTTTAAAAATAGGCAGGAACAGGAGATGCTACACAGCAGTGGGGACCTCAGCCCAAATCACACCATAAACAATAATTGTGGGAACAGGACTGCAGCCTCTCCCTACTGCTGGACACCACGGTCTGCACTGCTGCCACTGACAGCTCGGGACAGGGCCACTGGCACAAGGCTCACCGCCACTGCTGCCACCCACTGCCGAGTAACTGCTCTCCCAGAGTCTGCTCTCCTGGGTCATCAGCTCCAGATGCGCAGCCTGGAGCAAGTGGACCCGGCTGGTTGACCTCAGCTCCTGTGCCCCTGTCCTGGCAATAGAAAATGGGCTCTGCTTCCTATAAATACTCATAAGGGGTGAAGTTCTCAAAACAGGAAGGGAAGTTAGATGTTGAGAAGACAAAAGAGAAAGACAAATGTGCACCACACCCTTTTAAGCAGCGTGTACATTTTAGCAGAGGACTTCTTGAAGCAAATTCTTTGCATAAAAAAGTGACTCAAGTGATGAAAACTTCAGACAGATCTTCAGGCCAGCAAGGGAGATAGTTTGGGGTCAGGCAGGCCTTTTGAAGCCCCTCCAGTCATACCATGTAGCTCGCCACCCATTGTACCTGTTTTCAGGGGCCAGCCTTGCAGAATGGAGCAAACTGAGAAGACGTTAGGACAGAACGCTACCCCTGCCTGTGGCAGGAACTTCAGAAGGCTGTAAGCTTTTCTTAGTCTGCTAGTCCTTCACTAGGGTCCAAAGGCTGTTTTCCAAATTTATTTCCGTGTAGTAAGAAGAAAGGTAAGAGCAGGGGAATTTCTGCCTCCAGTCCTGAGCTGTGGTTTCTCCAGCAAATTCTGTACCTTTGTTCTGCTTTTCCCACCTCTACCTCCACCTGCAGGAGAAGAGTACACTCTGATGTCCACTCTGCGGGTGCCAGAGGGGGAGGACTCACAGAGCCTGTCCCCAGAGTTCCCTGGGGAGACCAGCATGGTGTCTGCCTAAGTCCTCCCATACAGCCAGATGGAGCACCAAGCGATTCTTCCTCAGTGGGTGGGAAGTGGGGGCCACCCCCAGATGCCACAAGCCAGAGTATTCAGACAGGAGAATATTCAGAATCAAAGATAAATAATGTCAGAGTTTGGACTGTTAACATAAGTAACAATAGTGTCGATTTTGAAAATCCCGTCACAAAACAAAATCTTAAGGTTTTTCTAGAAGCCCAAGATAAGTTATTAGGGGTCCACTGATTTTTTCAAGGACCCCAGTTGCAAGAAATTGGATCAATTATAATCCTTGGTTCATATCACTGGTCATCTTTGGTCACTGCTGGTCCATGCATGGCCCACTTTTATCTATGTGATGTGCCAGATTTCTTCCATTTGCTTCTCTAGATCCATTCTCTACCCTTCTCTATCCTGCTCCAGGAGGCTGACCTCAATGGGCTCCCTCTGGCTTCCTATTGTATTTAGCTGAGCAGGAGCCTTGGTAGATCAGAGAGAAGGAAGAAAGTGAGGTCAGAGTCTTCATTCTCCTGACCCCTCCATCTGGATTTGTCTCGAACCAGCTGCACTCACAACCAAAGCTCACATGCCTCTCAAGGTGGCCCTTTCCACACACACCTCTGCCTTGGGCTTTTAGGAACCACTCACTTCATGGGTTCCTTCTTTCTTGGCCTAGGGACGGGGAACAACTCTGGCATTACCAGCCCTGTGTAATTGCATCATCCCTTGTGGTTTGCCTTTCTCTGCCCACCCCTTTGTAAACAGTCCCTTTATAAATCCCCCTAGAGTTATCCTTGTTTGAATGCAATTCTTACATTCACCTATCTGGTTCCTTCTGGGGCCCTGGGTGAGTTGGTTGTTTATTCAGTAATACTGAGCCAGAGAAATGCTGGTACTTATATCCGGGAGCCACAGACAGCTATGAATGCAACCGGAGGTATAAAGGCAAATCCCCCAGAGATGGTTGTCCCTCCGATTCCTATGGGTGGGCACCTCATCATATTACAAGTAGTATATTTAAATGTAACCCAAATTGGAGAGGGAGGAGATTCCAGCCTTGGAGACCGTCTCTAAAATAGTGTTGTGGTTGTGATGGCATGGGGCCAAAGGAAACACAACAGGTAGAGAAAAAGTGTTATAAAGAAAAGAAAAAGATTGGTGGGAATGTAAATTGATACAGCCACTATGGAGAACAGTATGGAGGTTCCTTAAAAAACTAAAAATAGAATTACCATATGATCCAGCAATCCCACTACTGGGCATATACCCAGAGAAAACCATAATTCAAAAAGACACATGCACCCCAATGTTCATTGCAGCACTATTTACAATAGCCAGGTCATGGAAGCAACCTAAATGCCCATCGACAGATGAATGGATAAAGAAGATGTGGTACGTATATACAATGGAATATTACTCAGCCATAAAAAGAAACGGAACTGAGTCATTTGTTGAGACGTGGATGGATCTAGAGACTGTCATACAGAGTGAAGTAAGCCAGAAAGAGAAAAACAAATATCGTATATTAACGCCTGTATGTGGAACCTAGAAAAATGGTACAGATGAAACCGGTTTGCAGGTCAGAATTTGAGACACAGATGTAGAGAACAAACGTAAGGACACCAAGGGGGGAAAGCCGCGGTGGGGTGGGGGTGGTGGTGTGATGAATTGGGAGATTGGGATTGACATGTATACACTGATGTGTATAAGATTGATGACTAATAAGAACCTGCTGTATAAAAAAAAAACAAACCAAAAAAACAACTAATACTAAACTTTCTTTGGGTTATTTGTATGGAAATATGTTAATATAAATGTTTCAGACATTAAAAAAAAGAAAAGAAAAGAAAAAGAAAAATACTCCCCACTAACCAGCGTCTTCTACTCCATCCTCATCAACAATTACCAAGCCTTTATTTTGTGCTAAGTGCTTTATGTGGAATATTTCACTTAAATTGGGAAAACCCTAGGCTGAGAGCAGTTCATATTTGCCCATGGTCACAGAGAACTGTGATAAAGACATTTAGCATTAGGCTGAAGAAGAGAAAGCAGCTTCAACAACTTGATCATCTCTATCAAGTCTAACAAACTGTCAACCTACAGCAATCTGTAGGCAGCTAGTTGTTACTGAATAGCACACATTTGCCGATAAAATGGCAAAAGTGCAAAGGTTCATATGGTGCAGAGGTGAGGAAGTCCAGAGTAGTTGAAGGTCACCCATCCTTCTGAGGCTGTTCTGAAGGCAGCAGCAGGGTTTGGTGAGAGCTTGGAGGTAATTTACAACGGAGGAATCTCACTCAATTCCTTCCTCCTTCACTCATGCAGCATCTTCCCACTCAACCATTAAGATAAAAGGCTGAGGCAAAAGGATTCTAGTTTTCACCATGATTTTAAAGGTTCAGTGTAGGGGACGGGACTGACCAGGAAACTATCTTGCCCAGGGAGGAGACCCTTTCTGCGATAACCAAGTTTTTCAAATGCAGAACCCAACTTTTATAGATGCATTTTCTCTGGCAGGAAAGATTAGGTGAAACATCAGTGGACATGGTACTTACTCCCTCAGAGACTTAGGAGTTCTTAAGACACTGACCCATTCACTCTAGGACATCTGAGAGCTCAGGCAGTTCTTGGTCTTAGCGTTAGTTACCAGGAGTAGTAGACCAGGGTCATTTAAGCCCCAGGAAAGGCTGCAATGCATGGGCCTCGACATTCCAGATGGAGTCTCTCTCAAATTACACTTCTCAGTGCTCCTTAAAAACTGTCAAGAGGGAAGAGACATGGGAACATATGTATATGTATAATTGATTCACTTTGTTATAAAGCAGAAACTAACACACCATTGTAAAGCAATTATACTCCAATAAAGATGTTAAAAAAAAAAAAAAACTGTCTTCAGTGACTGCTCCCAAGAGCTGCTCGCGTCTTTCACACACAGGGTAGCCACGGCTCTTGTTTTAATTTGTCCCATCGTCATGCCAGTGCAATGACCATTCTCGGCAGCTTTTTGGCTGTTCTTGGTCCTGTGGTCATTCCTCAGGCACTCAGTCTTGTACTCGCCCCACCTCCAGAACCCTTCATATGAAAAATATGGAAACTAGATTCCAAACTTCGGTTATATTTAACTATTATCACTGGACACACTGAGTTTGTAACAAATAATCTGCCCCTCCCCCACTGATTTCAAGGGTGTTTGGGTTATAAAGGGCAACCCAACAAACCATTTTTCATTTAAGAACATGCATAGCAATACTGATACCAGTGGAGTCCGTGTCACAATGATTCATGCTTAATAACTTTAGACAACCGTATCACACGTGTTTCTGAAACTGAGAGAAGAAGTTTCAAAGTCTCAAAATCTTTGGAGAAGTGGCATTAGCAGAACACAGTTTGACAACAATCTTTCCCACAGAGCTCCAAAAAACATTGTCAGAGAGGTGGGCATTTGGAAGGTTCACGGCCAATCCAAATTTTAATGCGGATAAAATTGGCTTGAACACTGGAGTGGCCTCCATAGTGCAACCCTGATAGAGCCTGTGAGGCTCCGAGGGAGAAGGGGGGCCACACGGGGAGGGCATGGAGAGTGAGGGGGAGGGTCATGCCTTCTGGAGGGTGGGTGTGTTTTCTTTCTTTTCCGGCTACTGTTATCAATGCGGTGAGCACATCCCTTCAGTTGAATGCCCTGGAGAGGAAGCCCAGGGCTTCCTGTTGTCTTACCAGTGCTGCAAAATGCAAGTTAGAAATAAAGAAAAAAGGGAAAAGGGCAGAGGGGAGTGGGAAGCTCCTCTGGGTAGGTCAGGGATGCCAGCCTCCACGAGGGAACCCAGCTCACCTTTTCCTTGAGATGTTGCAGCAAGGGCACATCCTCAGCTGCTTCTCAAATCAATCAGGATCCAGAAAATAACCTCCCTCCAGAAAAAGGACATTTTTGCGCAACAACAGAATAGATAAGAAGGTTGGAGATCTTAAAAGGAAGGATAAGGTAATACGTATAGAGGGATACTGCCAAAGAAATAGACTAATCCCCTGCTTAATGCCTTAAAATCCCTCTATTTGTGGGGCCCTACCCCAAAGTTTTGCAGTGTTAGAAAGAATCATTTAAATATCAGATTCTGTTTTATTTTGCTGCTATGCGCTCTTAGCTATCTATGAGATGCTTGAAGAGATTTAGCTGAAATAACATCCTGGCCCCTGGGGTGAAGCACACAGGCGGTGCCAACAGGTTGCCATATATTTACATATTTACCTATTTATAGCACCATAATCAATATAAATACTCATTTATATCACCACATAACTTACCACTTAATAAAATAGCCTGCCCTCGCCTTGCTTTTCAGTGGCCAATTTTTTTCTTCTATTCTTGAAAAGGCCAATTTTATCCCCTTTGAAATTTGGTTTGGCCGTGTACCTTCCCCACACCCTCCTCTTAGATAATATTTTTTGGAGATCTGTGAGAAAGACTGTGGTCAAGCTGCAATCTGTCACCTTTCCTAAGATTCTGAGAATCTGCAAGAAAATTCTCTTAAACTTTTCAAGCCAACCCTGACTCTCTTGAACTAGATTTCTTTAACAATATTATCTTCCTCTGTTGCCTGTGTTTCACATCATAGTACATCCTTCCTTCGAAAGAGAGATAAGAACAACAAAAATTCCACTTTGATCATAACAGTCGATTAGAAAGGGAAACTCCCTCCAGTTTTCTAACTTTTCAAACATGCTATGCTTTCCCCTTGAAAGAAACGTGAGTTTTGCATCCCCAACTCCATTTCCTACAGTTTTCCTAAAGGACTGCCTGGTAGGTGGAGACAAAGGGAAAGAGGCACAGACATCTTTGTTGCTAGCATCACCCTCAGTTCTTTTTTTGGTTACATCCAGCTGTGTTTCTAAAGGTGATGTTTTGTTACTTCACTCTTCTTTACCAGAAGTTCCGACAGTATTTAAATTATCTTCTGGACCGATACTTATGGAAGACTATCAAATATTCCACAATATGTATCATATCCCGGAGAAAAGACCTTACACATGTGTTAAGTAACAACCTACAGTGCAGTAGGTTTGCAGAAGGAGGTGCTCGGCTCGGCTCTGTCAGCTGGGTCTGCTGGGGAGTGGGGAGCATTGTGACACAGACTGAATTAAGCTTTTTTTTCTTTTTTCAGTTTTGAAATAAAAACTGTCATTAATTGCAAAAATGGCTACAAATTTTACTGAAGCACTCATCAGAATAAACACAATAAATAAATAAATACATTATGAATGGGAAAATGGTACAAATATAACCTGGGAATTGATAGTTTAAATGATCATGATGAAAAGAGATTTAATATTATGTGGATTGGGTGAAAATGAAAATACAGTGAGGCACGACAAATTGTTGAGCAAAATCAATCTCTTTATTTTTTAAAAATTTTATTTTATATCGGAGTATAGTTGATTTACAATGTTGTGTTAGTTTCAGGTGTACAGCAAAGTGATTCAGTTATACATATACATATATCTATTCTTTTTCAGATTCTTTTTCCATACAGGTTATTACAGAATACTGAGTAGAGTTCCCTGTGCTATATAGTAGGTCCTTGCTGATTATCTATTTTATATATAGTAGTGTGCGTATGTTAATCCCAACCTCCTAATTTATCCCTCCCCTGCAACTTTTCCCCTTTGGTAACCATAAGTTTGTTTTCTAAGTCTGTGAGTCTGTTTCTGTTTTGTAAATAAGTTCATTTGTATCATTTTTTTAGATTCTACGTATGTGATATCCTATGACATTTGTCTTTCTCTGTCTGACTTACTTCACTGAATATGATAGTCTCTAAATCCATGCATGTTACTGCAAATCTCATTATTTCATTCTTTTTTATGGCTGAGTGATATTCCATTGTATATATGTACCACATCTTCTTTATCCATTCATCTGTTGATGGACATTTAGGTTGCTTCCATGACCTGGCTATTGTAAATAGTGCTGCAATGAACATTGGGGTGCCTGTATCTTTTTGAATTATGGTTTTTTCTGGACATAAGCCCAGTAGTGGGATTGCTGGATCATATGATAGCTCTATCTTCACTTTTTTAAGGAACCTCCATACTGTTCTCCATACTGGCTGTATCAATTTACATTCCCACCTACAGTGTAGGAGGGTTTCCTTTTGTCCACACCCTCTCCAGCATTTATTATTTGTAGACTTTTTGATGGTGGCCATTCTGACTGGTGTGAGATGATACCTCATTGTAGTTTTGAAAATCAATCTATTTAAAGGATCTAGAGAATGGATCCATTCAATGGATCTAGAGAAACGAATTGCCCAAGATAAGGCAAAGAGACATAGGTCTTTATCTAAGTTCCAGTTTCACATGAACTTTAATGCCATTTGGATATGTGTATGGGGATAAATGAGTGAAGAAATTACACATGAAAAAAAAGAGGGTCCAAAAATGGAAAAAGGATGAGATATCACAACTTCATAAATATTAAAGGAATTAAAAAAGCTTAGTACAACAGTAAAAGTTCAAAATGTACAAAAGTATGAAATAGTTCAGTGGAAATATTTTCAATAGGGCAAATTAATTACAGAAAAAAAAAGATTAAAAGGGGGAAGAATAAAATATTTGAATTTGTAAAAACAGTTGCATTTCCAGGTGAAAGAACTGTTTGCATAAAGAATGTGTTTACAAACAAGAAATTGGTACTTCTGAAGTCAGTCCCTGGAATATGATCCTATGTTTTGAAGAGAATGAAAGTACAAAAATTTTTTTTAATTTCTTTATTTTATTTTTGGCTGCGTTGGGTCTTCGTTGCTGTGTGCGGGCTTTCTCTAGTTGCGGTGAGCGGGGGCTACTCTTCGTTGAGATGCGCGGGCTTCTCATTGCGGTGGCTTCTCTTTGTTGTGGAGCACGGGCTCTAGGCGCGCGGGCTTCAGTAGTTGCGGCACACGGGCTCAGTAGTTGTGGCTTGCGGGCTCTAGAGCGCAGGCTCAGTAGTTGTGGTGCACGGGCTTAGTTGCTCCGCGGCATGTGGGATCTTCCTGGACCAGGGATCGAACCCGTGTCCCCTGCATTAGCAGGCGCTCTTAACCACTGCGCCACCAGGGAAGCCCCAAAACATTTTTTAAATGTGCTTTACTTACTTTTGGCTGCAGGTAATTTTACTGAGGCTTTCGAGGTGGGGAGGGTTTCTACGACTACTGAGTTTTCTCTTGGTATTTTAGTTCTCCCACTTCCCGCAGGAGGCAGAACATCTTTCCTTGTACTTTTTTAGTTTATTCAGACCATTGGTGAAATCTTTTAACTGGATTTTTTTTTTCTTTTTGATAGCTGTTAACTTGAGTACTCTCCCCCTTTTGGCATTTAAGATCTTGTAAACAGGTACAATTTGTTTCTCAGGCTTCAAAGGAAGAATATTGCTGATACTTCCTTAATTATGTGAGAAGCTCAGCCTCTGGTGGCTGGCATTGAATTCTAGTTGGGTCATCACTGAATTTATCATCTTTTCCCTTCCTGATTTATTTCACCTTTTTCTCCCGAGTTGGCACCCACTCATCCCCCTTCCCCTTTTCTTTCATTTTCAGGTGCTTTTCTTGGATGTATTTTTGTGAGTTCATGACCAAATTTTACTTCTTTTGGGGGGCTTAGCTTTCCAATGTTGATTTCTTTGCCTCATGAATGTAAATCTCTGTGCCCTTGCAAAATGTTGAACTGTTTATTTTTGTATTTTGTTCATAGTTCTAATCACTGAATCATTTAGGGAGTTGTGATCCTGTTGCCTGGTAACCAAGATGGTGCATGGCTTGTTTGTTAAGACTTAGCTGGTACCTGAACTTTCATGTCCGTGAGGTTTGTTCATTTTCAGAGGACAATTTAAGTTTGAGTTGCTAGCCGAAACTACTAGGTTCTCATATTACTGGGTTTCAATATTACATTCTAGATTCTGCTTAATTTCTGGTGCTGGATGACAGTGCTCAGCACCTCCTTTGTGATAACTGAGTAGAGCTTCTTTTGGAGGCTTGTGGCAAATGACGGAGGGTTGCCAGTTGAATGGTCCTGCTCCTCTGAGTCCTCAATGGCTAGCAGTTTCTATCTTTCATGGGACATCTGCTTTTTCCCAATCCCAAGCTGCTCTTTTCTACATAGATAATTTTTTTTAACCAACCATTTGATGATAAGTCTTTCCACTGTCAGTTCCTGAGCTCTGTTAGGTAGGAAGGTAGGACAGTCTTAGGTCTGGGTATAGAATCTACTCTGAGGTTACCCAGGGTAGAAGAGCAGCACTGGAGTAACCAAGAGCCTTAAACTGCGAGGTTATACTTGGCTTCTAACTCGACGTGACCCTTAAGGCACGCATTTTCCTCCTGGACTTCACCTTCCCCACTTACAAAATAAGGAGGCTGAACTAGATCATTTCTTCAGTGACTTACAAATCTAACATTCCATGATTCTCAGGAGCTTTCTGTTCATCTCTCTGTGTGAAGTAGGCAAGTATTATAAATATTTATAAGTAAAATATTAATTGAAAATAAAATTCTGAAGAATGGGCGGTCAGCCTTTTTAAGAAACAGCGCAATCCGGAGGTGCCTGGTTTGCTGACGGCAAAAGATAATGATGGAGCAGCCTTACCCTCTGTTACCCCCTTTTATCTTACTGTGTATAACTGTGAGCTTCCAGATTTGTGAGAACACATACATGGATCTTTTTTTGTTGTCTGCAAAGGTCTTAGCCAACACATATCCATTCTTGATCCAGTAACCCTCTGAGACTGGTGTGTTTCAGATCTACCCTTCTCATCAGGGTTCCAGGATGCATCTAAGGGATAGAGGGCAGGAACCTCCCTCTTAATGCCCCTAAAATGGGCTGGAATTCCCCTCTGCCACAAACCGACTGACAGTAACTGAGGAGGACAGGGCAAGAGGAAGGTTAGAACTTACTGAGCATGACAAGGGGTGCTCTGCTGGTGAACTGCCCACGGGTTTCTTGGTATCAGTCAACTGGAGCTTAAAAAAAAAATCTTCATCATCCTACCCCTACATCCTCAAATCTGACATCCTAATCACGGAATTACAGCTCAGTGTCTTCCCTATGATTTCAACATTGCAGACCTTTCAGGTTTGTTAAATTTTAAGAATATTCATTCATTTGCTTGGGGTTTATTTCAAGCCCAAATGCACAGAAATATCTTGCTTTTAGTTCCATGCCCTGCAGTGTTCTATAATGAGGGAACGGACACACAACCCTAAGACATTCATTCATTCAGCAAATATTTATTGAGCCCCTGCCATGTGCCAGGCACTACTTAGCCCTGGAAATACAGATAAAGCTATTTTTCTTCTCATTGGTTTCACTTGTAGTTACTTTTCTTCACTTCCATTTCCCAGACCCTCCACTGTTCCTGACTCTCCTCGGTATACTTGAGAGCTGAGTACTGAACCACTCTGATTAAAATAGGCCGGAGGTACTCCTTGCTATATTTGGGCACTTAACCAAAAGGGTGTGGCACATGTGTAATAGAAGCTCTTTTCTGTGTTTTCAGTTTTCTTAATTTAATGTGCTTCTGAGAGAGCAGTTTCTGTTCCTGTGTCAACACAATGGCCCTTTCTATTCTTGATTCCAAAACTGGGTGACACAGAACATCAATCCATCACAGATCCAGTCATCCAAAAGACACTTCAGCCCAGGCTCTGAGCCTCAGAATCTCAAAGAAACTAGAGATGAAGTTAAGTAATATTGGCTTGAGCTCTAGTGCCAGTCAACTGCTTGTTTACTTTCAAATCCATTCTTTACCATTCCCTGCTTTGTTCTGTATCCATCTATACTAATATAAAGAAATGATTAGATAAGTAAATAAATGGAGAAGAAGAGACAAATGAAGAACAATTCCAAATAATGCATGTAGACGCTCCTCACTCTAGGAGGTGAAGCTTAGCTTCCTCCTATCCCCCTTGCTTTTGGGTGTGGGCTGGACTTAGTGACTGGCTTCCAAGGGATAGAGTATGAAGAGGGGAAAATAGCAGTTTTACAGTGGAGAGACCTGGCAGATATTACTTTAACCAGGCAATCAAAGTTAACATCACCAGGGATGTCATGTGGATATTATGCACCCCTGATATGATGTGATGAGATAGGTACATCGCCTCATGGAATTCTTTCCACAAACCCATAATCTCAGTCTAATCATAAGAAAAACGTAAGACAAACCCAATTTGAGGAACTTTCTACAAAATACTTGACCAGTACTCCTCAAAACTGTGAAGGTCATGAAAAACAAGGAAAGACTAAGAAACTAATAACTAAACACAATGTAGTAACCTAGGACAGATACTGGAACACAGGTCATAAATTAATGAAAAAAATCTAGTAAAATATGAATCTGGAGTTTAGCTAGTAGTAACATACCAATGTTGATTTTGTAGTTTTGACAAGGGGAAACAAATTGGGTGAGAGGGGTATGGGCACTTTCTGTACTATTTTTTCAACTTTTCTGTAAATCTAACATTATTCCAAAATAAAAAGTTTACTTTAAAAAATTCCTAGCAAGACTAATAAAGAGGAAAAAACACAAATTATCAATATCAGGAATGAAAATAAGAATATTGCTGCAGACCCTACAACATTAAAAAGATAATAAGATGGTATAACTATCTTTGTGCAATAAATTGAACAATTTAGATGAAATTAGCAAATTCCTTGAAAAACACAGGTAAAACTGATATAAGAAGAAAGAAAAAATCTGAATAGTTCTATAAATTGAATCTGTAATTAAAAACTTCTCACAGGGGCTTCCCTGGTGGCATAGTGGTTAAGAATCCGCCTGCCAGTGCAGGGGACATGGGTTTGAGCCCTGGTCTGGGAAGATCCCGCATGCCACGGAGCAACTAAGCTCCTGCGCCACAACTACTGAGCCTGCGCTCTAGAGCCCGTGCTCTGCAGCAAGAGAAGCCACTGCAATGAGAAGCCCCCGCACAGCAACGAAGAGTAGCCCCCGCTCACCGCGACTAGGGAAAGCCAATGTGCAGCAATGAACACCCAACGCAGCCAAAAATAAATAAATAAAATAAATAAATTTATTAAAAATAAATAAATTAAATAAAAAAATAAAAACGTCTCACAAAGAAAATTTCATGTCCAGATGGCTTCCCCAGGGAGTTACTCAAAATACTTAAGAAAGAAACAATATCAATATTGTTCAAATACTGTCAAAGAGTTGGGGGAAACGAAATACTTTCAACCTGTTTTACAATGCTAAGATAATCCTGATGTCAAAAAAGAAAAATTACATTACAAAAAAGAAAATTATTAGACAATATCTTTTATGAACCTAGATATAAATATCCTAACCAAAATATTAGCAAACCAAATCCAGCAATATCCAAAAAGTATATCACATCTTGATCCGTAATGCCAGATTTGTTTCAGTAGTGCAAGAATAGTATAACATTTTAAAATCAATCAGTATACATTTTGCATTAAAGATTAAAGGAGGGACTTCCCTGGCGGTCCAGTGGTTAAGACCCCGAGCTCCTAATGCAGGGGGCACAGGTTCGATCCCTGGTCTGAGAACTAAGATCCCACAGGCTGCATGGCATGGCCTCCCCTCCCCCTGAAAAAAAAGATTAAAGGAGAATCACCTCATATGTAGAAAAAGCATTTGCCAAAATTAAAAACGGTTAATGATAAAACACTAAGCAAACCAATAATTGAGAGAAACCCTTATTAATCTAATAAATGGTATCTATCTCCAAAAAGCCTATAGGTATCATCACACTTAATGCTTAAATACTGAGCACTTCCCCTTAACATCAGAAACATGACTGATTGGTGGTTCTGTTACCACCAGAATTCAATATTGTACCAGAGGTTCTAGCAATTACTATAAAGCAAAGGGGGAAAGGCATAAAAATTAGAAATAAAGAAATGAAAGTGCCATTATTTACTGATGACAGGATAATATACATAGAAAATCTGAAAGAATCTGCAAATATACTATTAGAATTCAAAAATGAATTAAGTAAGGTTATTGGATAGAAAATCAATATACAAAAAACAACTGATCGTGTTTTATGATCAATTAGAAAATGAAAATCTTAAAAATATAATTTATAATAACTTAAAAACACTAAATATTTAGGAATAAATATAATGAAAGATATGCAAAAGCCCTACACTGAAAACTACAAAATATTAAGGGAGATTAAAGAAAATGTATCAATGGAAAAATATACAATGTTCATGGATTAGAAGGCTCATATTGCTAAGATGTCAAATCTCACTAAATTGATCTATAGATTCAGTTCAATCCCAATCAAAATCCAAGGAAGATTTTTTGTAGAAATTGATGGGAAGATTCTAAAATGTATATGGAAACGCAAAGGACCTAGAAGAGTCAAGATGTATTCAAGAAGATCAAAGTTGGAGGAGTTACACCACCAGATTTCAAGACTTAATATAAAGCTACAATTAACAAGACAGCATTGTATGGGGATAAAGACAAACAAATACATTCACAGAAGAGAATAGAGAGTTAAGAAATAAACTCAACACGTATAGAGTCACTTGATATACAACAAAGTCACCACTGAAATTCAGTGGGGAAAGGATGGTCTTGTCAACAAATGGGACTACAGCAACTGGATATTCTTACAGAAAAAGAAAAAGTAGAACCTTGATCCTCTATTTCACACCATAAGCAACATTTCATTTGAAATGGATTATAGACCTGAGCATTAGAACTGAACCGATAGACTTTATGTAAGAAAATAAGAGCATATCTTCATGAATTTGGGGTAGGCAAGATTTTTTTAGGCAGGACACACAAAGCAATACACAAAAGAAAAAAAAATGATGCTTCAGATTGATTAAAATTAAGACTGCTTATCAAAGATGTTATTGAGAGTGAAAATCAAGCCTTGTACTGGAGAAGATTTTCACAATATATATAGTCAACAAAAGCTCCATTATAAGAATATATAAAGAATTTCTAAAAATAAGTAAGAAAAAGACAACCTAATTTTTAAAAAATGGGCAAAAGACACAAGCAAGATTCCACAAGAGAGGTTATCCAAATGGACAAATAAGCACATAAAAAGATGTTCGGATAAGCAAAATGCAGTTAAATCTACAATCATTTACTAATACCCATTCACTACAGTGGTTCAAATTTAAAAGACTGACAACAGTCATTGATGAATATATGGAACAATTGAACTCTCTCCATTGCTGGTGGGAATGTATATTTATGCAACTTTGGGAAATTGTAGGACAGTGTGTGCTAAAGCTAATTGCATGCCTATCCTACAACCAAGCAATCCCATTCGTAGTATACCTCCAAGGAAAATGAGTCCACCAAAAGACAAGTGCAAGAACATTTCTAGCAGTTTTATTCATAATAGCCAAACACTAGCAACAACTTCAGAGGGCTGGATAACCAAATTGTGATATATTCATATAATGGAATACCACACAGCAATATAAAAGAGTGAATTACTGTTACATGCCACAGTGGATTAATCTCACTGCCCTGTGTCGAGCAAAAAAGCTGGATGCCAAAGAGTAGATACTCTTTCACTCAATTATGTTCGAGACAAGATGGAAACACTCTATGGTAGTATCAATAGAAGTCAGAGTAGTTGTAACCTTCGGGGGGCTGGGTATTGACAAGGAAGGGACATAGGGAGCCTTCTGGGGCACCAGAGATGTATACATATGTAAATATTCATTGAACTGTACATTTTAAATTGATGCACTTTGCTACACTTCTATAAAATAAAAGAACTATGGAACAAAAATAGTAACCAATCTAGACAATAATAACAGTGTAGACAACAGATAAATTCTGGAGCAAAGAAGTGAATTTGGAGATAGATGTTGAGGGGGCAGTGTCGTAATTCCTGAGTTGACTCTTCAGGACTCCATTAGAATCCACAGACATCTCCTTACCAAGAAAGAAAAGTGTAAAAATAGCCACCCCATAATGAGTAAATACATTTATTTTCTTTTCAATATTATCTTGTATTTCAATGGAGATTGTTGCTTTAAACATTTGATATAAACATTTTTTCAAAAAGTGAATTGCCAGTGTTACAACCTAGCTTAGGAAAACTTGCCTGGGGGCTTATTAACACACACGCTATTGCCTGTGAGAAAGTTTAAAAAAAAAAAAAATGGAGCTGTGGGAAACAGGCATCTGAATAACAGAAAGGAAGGAAAGCTATTTCCTCCAGTGAGTGGTGAATGTGTGGAGAAGGGATGTAGGTGACAATCCTTCCTCCCTGTACTTTTCCCTCATGCAAGAAGGAAAGAGATGCAGATATATTTCCTGAGGGGATTTTCCCCAAAGCAAGGTGTAAGCAAAACATAGTGAACCAACCTAAGGCAATTGGGCTGTTTATAATTATGAGGGTCTATCTGGTAGATAACACATAGGTCTCCCGACCCACAGTGTTGCCGCTACAATGAAAGCAAGTCTCAGCCCAAATTTGGCCACACACACATAATAGTTATTATCAGGCAGGCTTAGAAACCCGTCTTAAAACTTGTTCTGTGGACTTGATGAAGCCCCAGGTCGGTGTTGTTTTAAGAACTCCATCTCACTTGAATCAAATAAAACATGAGTCTCCTGTGAGGATTCAACTGCCATCTTGTCAAACTCAAAGGGCCAAGACGCTTCTGAGTCAGTGGCTGGATTACAGGACCATTTAGGAGACAAGCCCAGAACACCGTTCTACAGGGTTTGGGCCACCAGCCTGTGACTCTGACCATGCAATGGCAGGGGTGCTCTTCAATATTTCCAGGGAATCCACACCTCTTGGGTCACTACTAATGTCACCAAGGGAAACATGTCTAACATCCATTTTGCTAGTTAGCAAAGCCTCTGGTGTGAACTGGACCAGGAATGTGGGAGGTATTTCATGACAGGCCTTGCTCACCACCTCTGGAGAAAACACTCCTGCTTAGGATATCTGGCTGTCTCAGGCTTGTAAATCCAGTGTACTTCGCACATGTTTATATCGCTGTGGTTCTGCTGAAGCCGTCAAAGTAAATTATAGACAACAGAACAGAAGCTGTTACAGAACTGATTTCTTAACTGAGGGACATAAAAGTCAAGGTTGGTGGAAGGGAACGAGGCTCTCTCTTTGACATTAGGTCCAGGGATGAAAGAAGAATTGTGAATGACAAAAATTAGGAATAAGTGAGAGAAAATAGGAAAAAAGAAGCAGTTACAGTAACATTGCTTAAGCTTTTCTTAATTTATTGCCTTTCATAAAAGGGGGTTGTAAACCTTTGGGAAAAAAATGTGGAAATCAAAGCCACAAACTCAGGTGAACACTAAAAGAGCCTGCTGGGGGCTTCCCTGGTAGCACAGCAGTTAAGAATCCGCCTGCCAATGCAGGGGACACAGGTTCGAGCCCTGGTCCGGGAAGATCCCACATGCTGCAGAGCAGCTAAGCCCATGCACCACAACTACTGAGCCTGCGCTCTAGAGCCCACGAGCCACAACTACTGAAGCCTGCATGCCTAGAGCCCGTGCTCTGCAACAAGAGAAGCCACTGCAATGAGAAGCCCGTGCACCACAACAAAGAGTAGCCCCCACTCGCAGCAACTAGAGAAAGCCTGTGCACAGCAACGAAGACCCAACGCAGCCAAAAATAAATAAATAAAATAAATTAATTAATTTTTTTTAAAAAAGCCTGCTGGATGGATTACCAAAACCAGTGTTCAAATCCTACCTCTGCCACGCACATGATGCTGGGTTGCCTACTTTTTACTTCTCTCTGCCTTAGCTCCTTAACCTGTAGAGCAGGAACGGTAATTCCTTCCTAAGGAAATTCTCTGCAAGGAAACCCAAACCCAGCGGATTCAAACATCTGACATTGGCACACTCCTGCCCCCTGGTGGCGATTTTTAGAACTCTGTGGACCGTAGTAAGGGCAAAAATTAAAGGTGGAAACTGTAAAACAAAAATCATGAGATGCCTTCCTTGTAATGCACAGTAGCTTTTTAATTGCTAATTTTCTTACCTCCTCGGTGCCTTTCCCCTCCTCCTACTATCAGTAGTACACACACTGCAGGAAGTTTCAGGAGTCATCCAATTACCCTGGAGGAATTGTAGTATATTTATTTTCATTTGTATTTTTCCTTCTCCTCCAGCTCACAAGGATTTAGGAAGCATATCCATGTCTTTATGTCATTAGAATGGCCTGTTTTAGGAGATGTGACCACAGAGTCAAAGCTGTGGGAGTTACACAAAATCCTGCTGGAGATCATTTAAATATTAAAACTTGTAGTACTAGCAGGTAGAGAGAATATGAAAAGAATCCAAGATTGAATGCAGCAGTAAATAGATTAATTGGATTTTATTAAGAAGTGAAGCAACTGATTTATAGAGCTTCACCCATCCTAATTAGCTGATAAAATGGAAAGAAGCTCAAATAATTAGTAGGACTTGTAATTGGAACCCAAAGGAATAGGAATACTAATCCAAGTCCATCAATAGAACAATTTTCTTTTTAAAAAATATCATGCATTTCCCCATTTTTCAATGCTGTTAAATATGAGTTTGGAGTTGGAGTGGGAGAGGGAAGCAACGGAAGAAGTGAAAGGAGTTGGAGGAAGATCTAGAAATGGGGATGGAGTGGGAGCAAAGTCCTGGCAGATGGATGCCGAAGTCAACTCTTGCCCTGCCCCACAGCTGACGTGGTGCCAGTCCCCAGGCCTTTCCCCCACCTTGTGACCTGGCACCCTCAAGTTGCTTCTTAGTTGACCAGGGCTCCTGCTCTGTCTTCCCACCTGGACATCCCTCAGTGGGTCTTGGCCAGGACCCCATTGCTACCATTTACATCTGGATCTTTTGTCTGCTACACTTCTTCACTTTCGTCTGCTGGCTCCAGCCTATCCCTGAGCAAGGTAGTGATGTAGCTGAGGTATTTAGGTGTGATTCAAGAGTCCTGAAAGGAGAGTTATGAGTTCTGGGTTCCAGCTCCAACTTGGTAATTAACCAAGCCACAATGTCCTGAAGACTTGATTTCCTTTTCTGTAAAATGGGTATATCTATCTTCCCTAGCTCTAGGAAGGATCGACTGTGTAAAATACATGGGCAAGTGCTTATAAAAGGTAAGACTTGTAAGATGTAAAGCAGTGTCATCAATAGCTAGTTTATGATAACCTGCTTCCTCCAGCCTTCCCCATAAGAACTCTGTGGTGATCTCAAGCTGTCTCCTTCCTGCCTGTTTTTTCCCTTTCCCTATCACAACCTAATCTTTGTGTATAATTGCTATGTACACCTTAATAGTATTAAATCAGAGATTTGGACAATTAAGTCCAAGATAGTTATACCTTGCCCAGAGATATTTGCATGTTAAACCAAATAGGGTAGTAAAAACATTTAATCCTTGTTTAAGAAATGTTAACCAACAGTTTGGGGTAGGGGAGAGAAGCAAGGCTTTCCTTGCGCTCTGAAATCATTTAATTCGTGCCTGAATTATCCCATCTGAGCTGGAATTCACAGTGAATATTTGGATCAGTGTTTTAAAAGGATAGCTTTACAGACTTGAATTCCATTTTTTTCTATACATATGGTTTGTTTTTTAACTGGGATCATATTACATTTATGGTTAACATCCAATGGCCCAACATGGTCCACTGAGAGACATAATAGTGAGGTGGTTTAGTGCACCTGAGCCAGGTGATCTGTTCAAATCCTGACTCTCCCATGTATTACCTGCATGTCCTTGGGTGGGCTATTTAACTGCTCTGTGCCTCAGTTTCCTTATCTATAAAATAGGCTTATTGGGAGGATTAAATAAGTTAATAATAGGTCTAAAACATGTAGAACATGAGAGTTCCCTAGTGGACCAGGGGTTGGGACTTGGCGCTTTCACTGCCCAGGGCCCGGGTCGGGGAACTAAGATCCCGTGGGCAGCGTGGCCAAAAAATAAAAATAAAAAATTACATGTAAAAATTCAAACCATTTAGAAATTTATTTTTAAAAACTAAAAAATCTCACTTAGGTTCCTCCCCTCTCACTTAAACTTCACTCCCCTCTCCACAGGCCACGATTAAAGTTAACTTGTGATGATCCTTCAAGAGTTTTTAACTGATTTTTTAAAAATCATGGGAATATAATTTACTCGTTATTTGGCAACTGGTTTCTCTCAACAGTGCAGCTAGGAGGTATTTCCAGGTCCCTAGTCTACCTCTCTGTTCCTATGGGCTTCCCAATATGCCCACAGCACAATTCACTTAACCCATGTCTTTTTTTTTTTTTTTAACGTCTTTATTGGAGTATAATTGCTTTACAATGGTGTGTTAGTTTCTGCTTTATAACAACGTGAATCAGCTATACATATACATATGTTCCCATATCTCTTCCCTCTTGCGTCTCCCTCCCTCCCACCCTCTGTATCCCACCGCTCTAGGTGGACACAAAGCACCGAGCTGATCTCCCTGTGCTATGCGGCTGCTTCCCACTAGCTATCTATTTTACGTTTGGTAGTGTATATATGTCCATGCCACTCTCTCACTTTAACCCATGTCTTATTGATGGATATTTGGGGTTTTTCCAATTGTCCACTATTATGTTCCCTTTTCACTCATTCTTTTCTTTGTGTAATTCAAAACCATCAAGCTGAAACTTAGCAGGGCTTCCTCATTTCACAATCATAGCTCATTTCCTATTGAGCAAAGCTTCTTCCTCAGGTCAGCTCTTGCCACACCCCTAAGGGTGGGGGGCTTTTTCCACAGAAAGAAGAAGTGGAATTATCTATCCTGGGCCTTAGGAGCAAACATGCTCATTCTCTTGACAGCGACGCCCATGCTGCTTGGCCCACGCAGCACTGCTGCCCCTGGGGCTCCTGAACAGCTTAATAACCTGAAACAACAAAATCTACGTCACTTTGCCTCCAGAGCGGTTGGTAAGTTGTAATAGATGTGGAAACAGACAGGACGCCTTCCCATGACATATACCACCTCATGGAAGAGAGGGGTGTTCCAGGGTGAGTCTGTTTCCTCAGTGTCATTCCAGTATACCCTCCTGTTTTCAGGGGCCACTGGCGGCATGGTTCCCTGTCGTAAATGCTCTTTCCTCTCCCTTTGAGGATGAACTGAAATCTGACCCCTTTTTTTGAAGCTTTCCCAATTGCTCCGGCCTATAATAGTACTTCCCTTTTCTGAATTTCTTCAGCAAGAATGCCTTCTAAGTGCAGAACACCTTGTGAGGGTGAACCCCTGGGCCACAGAACCAGGGATTGTGGGGAGGTTTGAGATAGAAGGCCATCGTATACCTGAATCTCATAGAAATAACATAGTTATAAGAGGAGAGGCCTATAAGCAGAGAGACACTATGGGATATACTGGAGTTAATATGTACGAAAGGGAAGTGTAGATTAGAAGCATGTATACCCACGGCAAGAAAGAAGGAAAGCAAGAGTCTAGTGCAGTATTCCTCAAAATGCAGTCTGGGGAATTTGTTAGAAATGCAAATTCTTAGACCCCTCTGCAGACCTACTGAGTCAGAAACTCTAAGGGTGGAGCCCATCAATCTGTTTTGACAAGCCCTCCAGGTGAGTCTGATTCACTGGGAAGTTTGAGAACCAGTGGTAGCAAAGAAGAGACTTTTGCAACTGAAAATCTCGGGAGAAGTAGAGCAGCTAGAGGGGACTCCAGGCGCTGCTCATGCTTCAGCCACTGTCAGCTGCTGCAGTGCGGATCTGGTGGTAGGAAGTGGAGGAACAAGTGCCACATGGTCCTTGCCTTCAAGATGGGATGCATAAATAAGACAGCAGTCCTACAAAGTGAGATGGACTCTGTGCCAAAGTGATGGTTGAGACCAGTGGTTCCCAACTGAGGTGCCTTGGGGAAGCCAGTCTGTTACAAATACAGATTCCTAGATCCCACCCTGAGAGATTCTGGTTCGCATGAGGAGTGACTGAGTCTATACTTTTAAAAGCTGCTCAAATTTTTATGACAACTGTAAAGAGAAGCCTGGTTTGGGAAGCCTTGTTATAAATAGTGGTAACGAGGAGGTTCTGAGTAGAAAGGGGAGAACTCAAGCCTGGGGTGGCAGGGAAACTCCACCTAGTAGGAAGGGATAAGCTCCCCTCCAAGGGCCTGTGCCGGTCACGTATTTCCTGGAGGGCCTGCAGGGACAGGAGAATTACCGCCGTCTGGGGCTAAAGTTCTGCCTGAAACTTGGCCCCAGGATTTTTCTCCTCCGTGCCAGATGTGGAGACTGATGGAGGAGACACGACAGGAGGAAGGCTTTTGGGAAGAGGGCGTGTGATGAAGGCTTAAAGGTTAATGCTAATTATCCAGCAAATTGTCAGACCTTCTCAAGGGCTACTAACCAAAAGACTGAGACTGCTTTTTTTTCTTAAGGGAAGTGGGGGTGGGAGGGACGACTTAGAAAGCTCCAGAAGTGATTGAGCTCAGACAAAGCTAGGATTTATCTAGTCCCTGCTCTAGACTGCTCTCTGACAGTCGTGGTCCTAAGAGAGGGGGTGTGGGGTCACCACCTGAGTTGGTGATAAAGCCATCATCTCCAGTGGTCTTCAAAAGTTGATTTTACAAGCAGAGCTTTAAGAAATATCTCAGGTGGAATTCTGAGATGGGTTAAACTTAGAAATATAAGGACTGAGCTGCTGTGGTTAAGTTGTGGGTCCACTTCCCACGTCCTTGGTCTCCTTCCTTTCTATCGCTCGGGAACAATTACCATTCCCCACCCCTCCCTTAGCCCGACTCCCTGGGATGACACTCCCTAGAGAGTGGTATGAAAAAGACTGATCTGGTTGACCTCCTATCCAGAGCCTCGAGAGATTGCTTTCAGGGACAGCCAGATCACTACTGCACAAAGTCATCCTTCCTACTGCTGGAAGCTTTGATCCTCAGAGATTTCTTCCTTTTACTGAGGTGAGAACTGCTCCCTAAACTTCCACCCACTGTGCCTAATTTTTCCCTCCGGAAGTACTGCTACATTCTTCCACATGAAAGGTCTTTAAATAAATGTTCATAAAGACCATCTTCTCTTTTCCAGGCAAAAGCCTCACCACGTCTTCCAATAGATTCTCGTGTGACGTGGTCACTCCCTGCGGAACGTACTCCAATTGGTCCATGTCCCCTTTAAGATAAGGCTCCTGAAGGAGAATTTGGCTCCAGACAGGATCTGGCCCGGGGCGGTGTGCATCGGGGCCATTCCTCCCCTTGATCTGGACATTAAGCCTCAATTAGTGCAGTGTGGGATTACATTAGCTTCCTTGGCAGCCACTCTCCAGTCTGTTCATACTGAATCTGCTGTCTACGAAACCTCCTCTGTTTCACGTTAATTGCTATTAAGTGAATTCTTTCCCATCCTGTGCTCCTGCAGTCGACATTTCTTAATGTAAGAGCTGGACGTTACTTTTAGCTCCATAAAATTTCATCCTCTTGGTTTTAGTCCAGTTATGAAAAATATTTTAAAATCTTGATTCTGTTTTTCAATGGCTATTACTTCCCAGCCTTAGTTGCCTTGAATTTTAGTGTTACTTTTGTACATCTGGAAGACTGCTAACATATATCAGGAGCTTAGCAGGGAGGCGGAGGCGAGAAACACTTTTTTTAAACTTCCACTTACTGAGTACACTCTTATTTAATCTTTCATCTTTACACTGGCTCAGTGAAAACAGATACTAATATTGCATTTTATAAAGGAGGAAACTAAGGGGAAGGGAGGAAAATGAAGATCTTCCTCAGTTATCAGTCTCAGTGACTACTGGGCATGCAGCTGCTTCTACGCATGCACTCACACATGCAAGTTACCTAAGCTCCACCCGTGGTCTTAAAGGAAGGTTTGGGCTCAGCTGTGACTAATAGGCTTATTTCCAAAGGGTGGAAACAAGAAAAACTAACTCCTGGGTCCTTCTTCTTAGAGTGACATCTCATTAGCCTTTTGAAGAAAATGAAGTCAGGCATAGGAATGGATGAAAATCGGAAAGAGCTAGGAAAAGGTGAAGTTGGATTTTAAAAGTAAAGCTTATTGAGCATATAATGCCATTAAATGTGACTTGGTCATACAGGTGTTTTAGTTACAGGATCTTGGAATTTGCATTTGTGGCTTTATCAGGCTGATAGAATTTTTTTCCTTGTCTTTTTAGATGCTGCAGGAGGAAGCGATGATTAAGTGAAGGATTTTCCCCACATTACCCTACTTTAATTTATCTTCACAGCGTTTATGATCACATGATACTTTTCTTATTTACTTATTTCTCCCCACTGAAATGTGAGCTCCGTAAAAGCAGGGTCCTGTCTGCCTTGTTCTCCTCTGTATCCCTATTACCTAGAATAGTGCTCGGCACATATTAAGTGTTTAAAATGAATCTAAGTATGACACAGAAAACCTAGCATTTTAAGAAGAGTATTTAAAAACAACGTACAAGGCTGAGCAAGACTCACCCCGAACTCACCCTGGATGTAGACGTAGGCACGTTGTATAAATTTTAAGAAAATACTACTAACATCCTTCCAGGGCCAGGTCAAAGCTACTTTTTGATAAATTTTTTAAAATGTACTGCCCTCTGATGGTAGTGGGGGGATGGTTAATTTTAATTTTAGCAGCAGTAGTTGGACATCCCAGTTCCCTAAGACCAAACTATGGCTTTGGGTAATGGCAGAACCAAGGTGTGGCCTGGGAGGGCCTGTAAAATACACAATGTGTTTGCTATGCGTATTCAAGACAATTCCCCTAGCTACTGCTCCTACTTACCCCCAAACTTTCCAACCAGGTTGCTGTCTCCAGCCCTCTCATTCTGGGGTCCCACTGGTCAGCTTGGCAGTGCTAGGGTGGGCCTGCTCAGAGATGGTGTCAGAAAGATAGTGACACCGCTTGCTTGCTTGGGCCTGCTGGGACCCTAAGAGGTGTGAGCCCTCATATGGCAATTGTCCTTTATTTGTCTAACTTCTCAACTTGGCCTCTTTCTCTTTTGCCTCAAGCTTTCGGCTCTTTCCTGCCTCCTGTTCCTAGCTCCTCTCATAGGTGGAAATGTCAGATTTGAAAGTTTAAAAAATGTCAGCACATTATATCAAAAGCATGCTTCCAAAGTCTAAAAAGATGTTAATCCTTTTATCATAAGGGCTATCAGGTGTCAAAGCATAATTTTCAAAATTTTAAAAACGTAATTCTCATAACCAATATAAAATGAACACATGCTAAGATTCATTAACTCATTGTTGAAGGGGACCAATAAGATGGTAAAGCTGGTTCCAAAAGTATTTTGAAGGACTAAGTGTTTATAGGTTTTCACAAAGGAATGTTAGAATAAGACTGCTAGGTTAGATACAAAAGTGGTTAATGTCCTATAGGCAAGTAAACCTATAGGTTATCTTCTTTACTGGACAGAAAATTTCATGTTAACAGTGTCTGGGTTTCAATCAAATAGTAAACCTCAAAGTCAAACACAGATACATTGTCCTAGAAAATTAAGCAATCTTTGGAAAAGCTTCTACACAATGCTGTAGTATAATATTGAAAAGACATGTGGCCCTCATGTTTTGCCTTATTTTAAGTTTGGGATAATTTTTCATAACACAAGTTTTTTTTTCATATATATATTAATATAAAGTTTATATGTATTTCTCCTGTTAGTCTTTTCCCTGTTTTGGACAGTGTTAGTATTTTTCAAATGTTGAACAGTGGATAATGAGAGAGAAAACATAAATCTCACAAAACTTCTTTTGTTACTAGTTGATAACTCTAATTTCAGGGTGAAAGTGTTCGGTGTAGAGTGGAGGGAAAGAGGGAAAGTGAGAGAAGAGTTTAAAGGTTTTGGCTAAAATGAACTTTGAGGATTACATTAGGATTTTAATTTATCCATTTTATTATGATTCATTATCAGACATAATGGATACCTCTAAGTTTCTTGTTGGTGGAGAATCCATCAGACCCAAAACATGAAAATTATGTAGTACCCAGTATCTAATAACAGGGAAGAGGAACAGTGGAATCAACAAGTATTTAATGATAGTGATGACAGTTGCTTGGCTCTGGTTAAGATTTCCTTTTAAGTGTAGAGGCACATGGTAATTTTGCTGTCCCAACTATGTAATGCTACTATTAACAAGGTCAAGATGGCAGCCCTAATGGAATTTGCTAACCTAAGAGTTCTTACCAGAAACTGAAAGTTCCTGGATCCATAATCATGCATTAGGGTGTCCATATCTAGGTTAGGAACAAGGATCATTCATTCAGTTTAAAGAAAATCCTGTCTTGAACAGGTACTGCCAATTTTTTTTTGTTGTTGTTTGTTTTTGCTTCTGGTGGAACACATATAGGAACTTTTTTCTGACTTAAAAAAAAAACAACCCTCTAATCTTTTATCATTTTCTCCTCTGTACCTTTTCTCTCTTTCTTCCTAAACATGTAATATTAATTCCATCCTTTTACATTTTCTTCTTCAAATTATTGATGCAGTTGCCTGAAACCATAGTAAGCATTTCATACCTACCCAAATGACTTTAGGAACTGGCTGAGTTTCTTCTTCCCTTTGCCCTTCATCGGTCAGTATTCCCAGGATCTTTCAGCACCTGGGCTACTGCTCCTCCAGACTCCTTAATTTCACAAGGCTCCATAACTTTTTTGATTTTATGGATTTCCCTCTCTATCAGTCTTGGTCTGTCAAATTCAGATGCTGGATCTCATCACCACTAGGACTTACTAAACTTCTAAGATCTCTTAACTCAGAATATCCGTTCTCTAACCCAATTGCTTTATTGTTTTCTCACAAGCTCACCTGTCACAACTTGCCAGACCTGCCTTCTGATGCCACCCTTTCTAGTACTTTTCATTGCCCAGCCCCTCCCATTTGACTCAGTTCCTCCTGGCTCCACAGGACTCCACCCAGCCTTAGATTCCAAGGTCCACAGCTTTGTACTGCCCTTGCCAGTTGCCTAGCCTTCCTCACTCTCTTGTGCTTTGCTCTGTCCACTGTATCAATCTCTTCCCAGAGGTGTCTGGGTCTATCCTTAAAACACACATTGTCCATACTGGGTCCAGAAATGAAAGAGGCCAATGGAAGAGGTTTGTTCCTTTGTTAACAGGAGTTTTTTGGCTGCAAAAAAGAGAAAAACATCCACTTAAATTGGCTTAAAAATGGGGAAATTTGTTATTTCATGTAACAAAATGTCCAAAGGTAGGGCAGGCTCCAGGTGCAGTATGCCAGGGCTCTGGCTCCATCTTTCTGTGATTCTCTTTGTTCTGCCCTCACTAATGATCAGCATCATCCTCAGGCTGGCCACAAAATGACTGCAGTATTTCCAGGTGTCACACTCAGATACAACCATGTCCAGAGAAATAGAGGAGACTCCTTTTCTCCAAAAAATAGTGAACACCTATTTCACAGGTCCTTGTAGATCCCCCTTCACATCTCATTGGCTAGAACTGGGTAACATGCCCATCTCTAAACCAATCATAACAATGAAATGGAACTACTGGGATTTATTGAGACCAAATGGTCTTTGCCTCTAGATCTGAGACTTATGTGGGAGGGATTATACCTGAACAAACAGTATTGGACCTCTGCAGGCAGTGAAGGAAGTGAAAGGATATTGAGTAGGTAATCTGCTATATAACAGTATCTGCTTCAATGTGAAATGGTGAACCACTGAGAGGATTTTATAGCCATAAAAACTGAAACTTTTGAGCTTGAAGGTTGATTGTTCATTCAGCCGTTAACACTCTTGTAAACTTGGCCAGGGGAAGTTCTTTTGTTAGTTTGTTTCTAGGAGAGAGGAGGTGAGGATAGGGGAGATCCTTTTCAGTTTGTGACCCCTGGGTTGTAGGTTTTCATTTGACTCCCCACAGTCTACTTTCTCCATCTATGTTGAACACATCCAACCTCACCCTTCCATCTGAACAAAGCTCCTTCTTTCTTTCTTTCTTTTTCTTTCGTTCTTTCTTTCTTTCTTTCCTTCTTTCCTTCTTTCTTTCTTTCTTTTTTCTTTCTTTATTTCTCTCTCTTTCTTTCTTTCTTTTTCTTTCTTTCTTTCTATCTTTCCTTCCTTCCTTTCTTTCCTTCCTTCCTTCCTTTGTCCTTCCTCTCTCCCTTTCTTTTTTCTTTCTTCCTTCCTTTCTCTCTTTCTTTCTTTCTTTCTTTCTATTTTTGGCTGTGTCGGGTCTTAGTTGCGGCACGTGGGATCTTCATTGTGGCGCTCAGGCTCTTTGTTGTGGTGCACGGACTTCTCTCTAGTTGTGGCCTGCAGGTTTTCTCTCTCTCGTTGTGGCTTGCAGGCTCCAGAGCGCGTGGGCTCTGTAGTTTGTGGCACACAGGCTCTCTAGTTGAGGCGCACGGGCTCAGTAGTTGCCACACGTGGGCTTAGTTCCTCCGTGGCATGTGGGATTTTAGTTCCCCAACCAGGGCTCGAACCCACGTCCCCTGCATTGGAAGGTGTATTCTTTGCTGCTGGACTACCAGGGAAGTCCTCTCCTTCTTAATGAAATAAAAAATCACATTTTAAGGCAAGACAAGAAAAATTTAAACATAAAATTTTTCAGGGACTTCCCTGGTGGTGCAGTGGTTAAGAATCCGCCTGCCAATGCAGGGGACATGGGTTCGAGCCCTGGTCTGGGAAGATCCCACATGCCGCAGAGCAAGTAAGCCTGTGCACCACAACTACTGAGCCTGTGCTCTAGAGCCTGCGAGCCACAACTACTGAGCCTGTGCACCACAACTACTGAAACCTGCACGCCTAGAACCTGTGCTCCACAACAGGAAAAGCCACCGCAATGAGAAGCCCATGCACTGCAACAAAGAGTAGCCCCCGCTCGCCGCAACTAGAGAAAGCCTGTGAGTGGCAACGAAGACCCAATGCAGCCAAAAATAAAACAAATAAATAAATTTAAAAAAAATAGTGATTGGTCAGGGACCTATACTCAATATTTTGTAATAACCTATATGTGAAAAGAATCTAAAAAAGAATATATATATATGTGTGTGTGTGTGTGTGTAACTGAATCACTTTGCTGTAAACCTAAAATTAACACATTATAAATCAACCATACTTCAATAAATATAAATAAATAAATATTTTTAAAAAAAGATAGTGATTGGTGCAGAACAGACTGGTCAGACAACCTGGGGAGATACTGGGCCACATTTCATGGAGGTCCTTAGCTTAAATACTTACTTATGACCTTATTAATGTTACTAGCTGTATTACTTGTATTCTGCCTATTTTACAAGATTATTATTTCTTGCATTACCAAATATGTGACTGAGCCTCAGATAAAATTAATGACGCCTAAGTGACCTGAAATGATTGACCAAATATATAGTCCTATAAGACCAATGATTGTAATAGTGTAACTCTAGATACGGGAAGAAGCAACAAGAGGGAGCCATTTCCTGGACCATAACAGACTAGTAAGACAGGCAATCCAGAGGCTTTTGGCTGCTGTTAACAGGGCATAATCCAGTAATAGCACATTGAGTGGCCTATCAATGAAATCCTCGCCTGACCTGGGAATGAGCATTCCTAGTGCTCTGGAACAAATTGGTCACCAAATGCCTCCCAAACCTTGGTCGAAATTAAGACCGAAAGGGAAGTGATCGATAAACAAAGAATGTTGAGACCTCCCTGGTGGTCCAGTGGTTAGGACTCCGTGCTCCCAATGCAGGGTCTGGCTCCGATCCCTGGTTGGGGAACTAAGATCCCACATACTGCAACTAAGCCTGAGCCCTGCAACTACTGAGCCCACTCTCTGCATGCCGCAACTAGAGAGCCTGCATGCTGCCAGGAAGACCCAGTGCAACCAAAATTAAAGAAAGAAAGAAAGAAAGAGAGAAAGAAAGAAAGAAAGAAAGATAGAAAGAAAGAAAGAAAGAAAGAAAGAAAAAAGAAAGAAAGAAAGAAAGAAAGAAAGAAAACGTTGCCCACCATTGAGTTCAAGAATCAAGTCCTTAACTGCTGCAGTCACTGACCTACAATACACCCTGAAATGAATTCAGGGTGAAAGATCAGGATGAGGCACTCTGTGCTCTAGGAAAACTGACAGAACTGGCCCTCAGATAGATATTTTCAGGAGAAATTTTTTATAAACCCGGATTCTTGCGTCTTCCCATACTTAGAAAAGCACTAAAAACATTAACTAAGATGTCTATTCCCCGTGGCTAGTAGCAACCTTCTACTGAGATGTGTGCTTGGTTGCACATATCTCTTTCACCAAAATCCCCTTACCTCTTTCAAACAGTTCTCAGAGCTCTCTGAGAGACTGCCTCCTGGGTTATAATACTCAGTTTTGTTCGAATAAAATTTTCCATTTCTTTCTCAGATGGGCTATGGGTTAATTTTTTTCATCGACATGGTCGCCCTTCATTTTAACCTTAACTACTCACTCTTACCCCGGCTTCTCCTCAGTCTCACTATAATCTGATGGCTCTGCCTGGCTCATTAAGAAGACTGGACTTCCCTGGTGGCACAGTGGTTAAGAATCTGCCTACCAATGCAGGGGACCTGGGTTCAAGCCCTGGTCCAGGAAGATCCCACATGCCACAGAGCAACTAAGCCCATGTGCCACAACTACTGAGCCCATGTGCTGCAACTACTGAAACCCGTGTGCCTAGAGCCCATGCTCCACAACAAGAGAAGCCACTGCAATGAGAAGCCCGCACACCGCAATGAAGAGTAGCCCCCACTGCTCGCTGCAACTAGAGAAAGCCCGCATGCAGCAACGAAGACCCAACACAGCCAAAAATTAATTAATTAATTAAAACAAAAAAAAAGAATACTGAAATCATGAACCTGCCCCTGACATCATAACTGGCCTATCATCAGTCTTCTCTCTTATTCTTCCCTTTCCTTTATTTTTTTATAAAATTTTATTGGAGTATATTTGATTTACAATTTTGTGTTAGTTTCACGTGTATAGCAAAGTGAATCAGTTATACATATACATATATCCACTGTTTTTTAGATTCTTTTCCCATATAGGTCATTACAGAGTACTGAGTAGAGTTCCCTGTGCTATACAGTAGGTCCTTATTAGTTATCTATTTTATATATAGTAGTGCGTATATGTCAATCCCAACCTCACAATTTATCCCTCCCCAGCCACCCTGCTTTCCCCCCTGGTAACCATAAGCTTGTTTTCTACATCTGTGACTCTATTTCTGTTTTGTAGATAAGTTTATTTGTACCATTTTTTAGGATTCCACATATAAGTGGTATCATACGATGTTTGTCTTTCTCTGTCTGACTTATTTCACTCAGTATGACAATCTCTAGGTCCATCCATGTTGCTGCAAATGGCAATATTTCATTCTTTTTTATGGCTGAGTAATACTCCATGGTATATATGTACCACATCTTCTTTACCCATTCCTCTGTGATGGACATTTAGGTTGCTTCCATGTCCTGGCTATTGTAAATAGTGCTGCAATGAACATTGGGGTGCATGTGTCTTTTCAAATTATGGTTTTCTCTGGGTATATGCCCAGTAGTGGGATTGCTGGGTCATATGGTAATTCTATTTTCAGTTTTTTAAGGAATCTCCATACTGTCCTCCATAGTGGCTGCACCAATTTATATTCCCACCAGCAGTGTAGGAGGGTTCCCTTTGCTCCACACCCTCTCCAGCCTTTATTATTTGTAGACTTTTTTAAAAATTTTTATTTATTTATTTATTTTTGGCTGTGTTGGGTCTTCGTTTCTGCACACGGGCTTTCTCTAGTTGCGGCGAGCAGGGGCTACTCTTCATTGTGGTGTGGGGGCTTCTCGTTGCGGTGGCTTCTCTTGTTGGGGAGCATGGGCTCTAGGCGCATGGGCTCAGTAGTTGTGGCTCGCGGGCTCTAGAGCACAGGCTCAGTAGTTGTGGCGCACAGGCTTAGTTGCTCCATGGTATGTGGGATCTTCCGGACCAGGGCTCGAACCCATGTCCCCTGCATTGGCAGGCAGATTCCTAACCACTGTACCACCAGGGAAGTCCCTATTTGTAGACTTTTTGATGATGGCCATTCTGACTGGTGTGAGGTGATACCTCATTGTAGTTTTGATTTACATTTCTCTAAGAATTAGCGATATTCAGCTTTTCATGTGCTTTTTGGTCATTTGTACGTCTTCTTTGGAGAAATGTCTATTTAAATCTTCTGCCCATTTCTTTTATTGTGTTGTTTGGTATTTTTTTTGATATTGAGTTGCATGAACTTTCCCTTTCCTTTAAAGCTGCCCCTTTCCAGATGTTTTGGGAGCTTCCACAGAATAAATACTCAAAAAGTGTTTATTGAATGAATGCATTTATTCCATCCCTTCTCCAATCTTTTTCAATCTCCATCTCTATGTGGGTTTGAAGAGGTTTTGTGCATATGTTTGACCCTTCTTGTTCGTTCTTAGAACAAATGACCTGTAGATGTTGATTCTATTCTATTTCCTATTTTTAAAACAGCTTTATTGAGGTATAACTTATATACCTCAATATATATACCACAAAATTCACCTGTTTTTAAGTGCACAAAATCAATGATTTTGGTGAAATGTCTAGGCAAATCTTTTGCTCATTTAAAAACTGGGTTGTTTTTCTTATCATTGACTTGTAAGCGTTCTTTATATATGCTGGATACAAGTTCTTTTTCAGATATATGATCTGCAGATATTTTTCTCAGTCTGTGGATTGACTTTTTATGTTCTCAATGTTGTCTTTGAAGTATAAAATTTAAAATTTTTGATGAAGTCCAATATATCATTTTTTTTTCTTCTATAGATCATACTTTTGGTGTCAATTCTAAGATCTCTTTGCCTAACCTAAGTGTTATGGACTGAATGTATCTGTTCTTCCAAAATTAATTTGTTGAAACTCTACCCCTCAATGTGATGGTATTAGGAGGTGGGGACTTTGGGAGGTGATTAGGATTAGATGAAATCATGAGGGTGAAGCTCTCATGAATGGGATTAGTGCCCTTAAAAGAGTCAGAAGAGGGGACTTCCCTGATGGTGCAGTGGTTAAGAATCTGCCTGCCAATGCAGAGGATGTGGGTTCGAGCCCTGGTCCAGGAAGATCCCACATGCCACGGAGCAACGAAGTCCATGTGCTACAACTACTGAGCCTGCGCTCTAGAGCCTGCGAACCACAACTACTGAGCCTACGAGCCACAACTACTGAGCCCACGTGCCACAACTACTGAAGCCTGCGTGCCTAGAGCCCGTGCTCCGCAACAAGAGAAGCCACCGCAATGAGAAGTCAGCACACCACAATGAAGAGTAGCCCCCCACTCACCGCAACTAGAGAGAGCCCGCACACAGCAACGAAGACCCAACACAGCCAAAAATAAATAAATAAATACATTTATTTAAAAAAAAAAAAGAGTCAGAAGAGAGCTTGTTTGCTATTCTCTGTTCTCCACCATGTGAGGATACAACCAGAAGTTGATAGTCTGCAACCTGTAAGAGGGTTCTCACCAGAAACTGACCATGCTGGCACCCTGATCTTGGACTTCCAGTCTCCAGAACTATGAGAAATAAATTTCTGTTTTTCTTATAGTCAACCCAGTTTATAGTATTTTGTTATAGCAGCCTGATCTGGCTAAAACACCAAGGTCATAGAGATTTTCTCTGTTATTTTCTTCTAAAAGCTGTATAGTTTTAGCTTTTTTCATATAGGTGTATGATCTTCTATTTCCTTTTTAATATCCTGCAACTTCCATCCTAATTACTCCCTTCAAGATTCATCCTTGAACATTAATAGAGACCTACTTGCCTTTCCTCAATTTTCACCTGCTGCTTTTGTCAAAATATTAGATAGGTGATTAAATAACTACAAAAAACTTGGTGAATAAAATAGTCCCAAAAGTACAAGGGGACAGATCTGATGAACTTCTCAGGACATAATGTTTACAATGACCACTCACAGTACTTTGACATACAGGGTGCTTGAGTCATACTTGCTTATTGAGAAATAGAAAAAAAACCTTTAGGTCAATTCTTGGGCTGATCCAGGGATTCACATACAATCTTTAGTTAAGAGTACAGTACGCTAAGAGGTCCAAATTGAATTGCATTTCCAGGTTCACATGTGAACAAACCTTCACCACTCAATGAACCAGAGATTCTAGGGATCCAACAGACTGAGGATAACCCAGGGCCAAATTGAATATTCAGGGAAGCTCTCAAAGTATTGAGCTTCATAGCCTGAGCATACATCTCTACACTTGGATTAGAGCCAGATCAGCTCTAAAGGGAATGGGGTGGGGTTGGGAGGGAGAGGGGAGGATGGTGGTTAGATTTATCTAACAAACTAAATGAGCTAAAATTTGGTTAGATGCCATATTAGGTAAAGAAAAACAAGGCGATGTGTTTTCTTGTCTTAGTATGGTGGAGCCTTACGTACGTTGACAGACTGCAGAGAAAGCTAGCAGAGAATGAAGTTGAAAATGAGAAAGACAGGGGCAGAGAGAGAGAAAGAATAATTGATAAAGCCGGGTCATAAGAGAAGATGGAATCCAGAGCCCTCTAGGGAAGCTAATTTCTCTACGGAGTGGGAATTGAGAGAAGGTGAGGGAAAATATTCCCATTTCACTTTTACGCTCTGGTATTTGCCTAAAAAATTAAGATAATGAACAGTGAATATGTATTAATTCTATAATGGAAAAAACACTTAAAAGAGCTCAGCAGAAGAATTAGCTTTGAACAAGTTACACGGAGGAAAAATCGCAATAGCTACTCAGCTCATATGCTCACCCCCTTCTGCTCTGGTTAGTCAGTACCTCTATTGCACATGTTAGTTTTGTTGCTTTGGCTGAACTATGTTAACAACTCAAAGGCGAAAGTTATGGCCCATTTTGTATCTTTCTATAGCTCTTAATTTAGTGAACATAGATGTACTCGATAAACATTAAAAAAAAACCCAAAACATGGATTGGGAAGTGTGGGGCAGATGACATTAACATAATCAAAAGATAATTATTTTGATACATATGGAAAGTTCGTATATGATAAAGGATGCATTTCAAGTCAGTGTAGGGAAAGATAGGTAATTCAATAGACAGTGGTGTTGGGACAGTGGGATGGGCATCTGGAAAAAAGTAATCTCATATTTTACAGCAAAATTAATTCCTGTATAGAAGAAATCATGGGATTAAAACAAAAAGTCTTGGAGTGAAAAATGCCTCTCTAAATATGACACAAAAATGCAGAAGCATAGAGAAAAATATTGATCAATTAGACTTGGAAAAAATATCCTAAAGTCAAAAAACAGATGACAAGGTGGAAATATCTGCAACTCATATCATAAACCAAGAACTATTTTCCTTAATAAATAACTTTTTACAAATCCATAAGAAAAAAACAAGTAACCCAATAGAAAACTGAGTGGACATAACATTTTTTATGTCAAAAAATGGCTTATTTCATAAAAAGTGTATGAAGACGCTCAGTCTCACTCATAAGACATACAAATTAAAACTATGAGATACCATTTTTAAATTATAAAATTGACAAAGATCAAGTTTGATAACTCTGTCAATGAGCATGTGGGGAAAACAGGTACTCTTACGTATTTCTGATAGTTTAAATTGCTACAACCTTCATGGTAAGTACCGTGTGTTGGTAAAATACACTCCAACATCATCTCCTACCATTTTTCTTTTGCTCAATCTGTATTAGCCACATTGGCCACTTTACTCTTACTCAAATATACCAAGCACACTCCAGCCCTGGGGGCCTATGCACTTATCATTCTCCGCTACCCCTGAAATGCACATCAAATTTTCCTTACCTCCTTCAGGCCTTTGCTCAAATGTCACCTCTTCAGTGAGGCCTTCTCTGAAGGCCCTATCAAAAATAGTGGCGCCGATACCATCATTCTCTTTTTACCCTGTTTTGAACTCTGAGCACTTATCATATGACATTATTCTATGTATATTTATTGTCTCTCCCCTCCAAGCAGACCGTAAATCTTGTAAAGGCAAGGACTTTGTTGTGCACACTGCTGCATCCCCAGACTCTAGAACAGTACAGGCTCAGCATGTTGTAGGTGCTTATTAAGTACATTACTGAATGAATGAATGAATGAAACTCTTTGGAGGACAATCTGGCAATATCTATTAAAATTCAGGATGCACATACCCAGCAATTCCCCTCCAGGCGTCATTTTTAGTTCAGCAAAATAGGGAATGTACAAGGTTATTTACTGTGGTATTGCTTGTAATAGTGAAAGGGGAAAACAGCCTAAGGTCAATTTTTAAAATGTATCATTTACATCTATACAGTGAAATAGTATGTAGTTATGGAAGGATCTCCAGTTCTGAAAATTGGTTTGCTACCTTTGACAAATACACATTTGAGACATGGCCATCTTAAGTCCTTGGTGATATCACTATAAGAATGATCTCTTTAATGAGGCTTTTAATGGTAAAGAGAGTAGGGATGAACAGGTGGAAAGAATGAGTAACTTTTATAGCTTTATTTAATGGGTATTAATTTCCTTGCAGAAAATAGGATTTCTACCAATTAAATAATATTCTAATATGAAGAAAGATATATCTGTACATATATAACCTTGTTCAACAAAGATCTCCTCTTTGGAGATACAAACTCATGAATAGGCCTAAACTGGCCGTACATATGTTCATTTATTATGGGTAGATTTCCCATTTTACAAACAAACCTTTTATTTATGGGAAGAGGTTCAGGGTTTCAGAATGTCTTTAGTACATATTTCCTGATACTGGGGCAGGGGGATGGGGCAGAATTCCCCTGCTATCCATCAGATTACATCCACTTGAAGCTGCAGGGCATTCTGCAGGGGTACTCTTCTACTCCAGAGTTAAACAGATATAAAGACAATGCATAAAGGATAATCCCCTGGCAACCATATATGCCCTCTGATCTTATCAAACTATAATTTGCTTACTCTTCCTCAAATAAAATGTTCTAATTCCTATCTCTTTACCAATCCCCTGCAACATCCCCCTTTTTTTCCTCCCAGTTTAATCTGGAATCCTATATAAGCTTCTATCCAAATACTACCATTTCAAGGGCCAGGCAAAGTACCATCTTGCCACTGAAGGACAAAGTCCTCCCTGACTATTCTACCCTACCGTAATCTAGGTTCTGATCCTCTCTAGCCTTTATCAAGCATTTGGATCTAATGCTGCCTAATACCATTAAACTAGCTTTTCATAAGCTTTTGACTTATCTTCCAATTAGACTGTAAGCTCCTTAAAGGCAGATTCCTATATTCTGTTTTCCCTATATTCCATATGCACCTACATAGTAGATGCTCTACATAACTTGGTTTTGAAAAGTAACATGGTCAATCCAAACGTGAACCAATATGCATAGTGTTCTTTACAGATTTTTCTACAACCAATCTATGGTCTTGTATAAACATGGATTTTCTACTACCTGATAATTTTTTTTTTAGTTTTTGGTTATCAGGACTCGTCAGCTGACTCTGTGTCCCAGCCACAGGACTGTAGTTGTTCGTCCTGTGGGAACTCCACTTCAATGTCATAAACAAAATTTGGATCATCCTTCTTCTTCTGATTTTTCTCAAAAAGTTCATCCATGATGCTCTTCCTTTTGGCAAGTTCCTTGTCATCTAGTTTGTTCAGGTCTTCCTCAGGATCAATGGTTGTTTCCCGCTGAATTTGTTCCATTGTTTCTGCCAAACTCTGCCCCCACAAGTAACCTCGTAAAAAACTGAATAACTTCTCTAGTTGCTTCAGGGATACCTGTTCCAGGTAACCCTTGTGTCGTGGATTATTCTTTAATTGTTCAGCAGCTCTGCTGCAATCTAGGAGGGAGAAACAAAACTATTATACCACACGCAACACCACAGACTATTCAGGGACCACAAGTTACTGAAACCATTACCTGTCATTATAGTCAAGTAGCTAACTGGCTTTTGGGAATGAACTATTTCACAGAACTATTTCTTTATATACAGCTTTGAGTGTGATGGGGGAAGGAGGGATATATTTTTTATTTCTGTAACTTAAAATCACTTTGAGGAGATGTTAAATACTTTCAACTGGAGAAAACGTCTGAGAAGAAAAGGTAGTATTACAGCTTTATCAGTACTGGTACCAAGAAAATATCAAGATTACAAATAAAAAACACATTTGGAGGGAGAGAAGGGAATTAATATTACTGAATAATGCTATCTCATTTAACCCACACTGCAGATCTCAAAGGGTGGGATTATCAATTTCCTTTTACAGATTAGGAAACTGATGCTCACCAAGATTAAGTAATTTAGCCAAGATTTCACACCTACCCTGACAGTCACGACTTGAACCTTGGTCGGTCTAACTCTGAAGGCCATGACATTCCATTACATGAGACTCAAATCGTTCTTATAAGCTGACTCAGCAAATATTTAAGATAGGAGGCAAGGTAAAACATAAGATACCTGAATACTTTGAAAAGTTTCGGACTGGCATGATGCGCTGGCGACTTTTCCCCTTCATTTCATTCTCATAGATTAAGATAACAGCCGGAGGCTGGAACCTAATTCCACATTTCTTGGCAGTGCACATCATTCTCACATACACTTCACGGTAAATCAGAGGAAATCTGATGAAAATGTGTCAGTCGCGTAATGACTTCCTGCTAAAGGGGAAAAAAAATTAAGTGTTGGATAAATCACATTCTCCTCTACTTTTCCTCCCCAGCAGATCTGAATCTACTCCAGTTCTGGAGATGCATAGTCAGCTCAAGCTCAGTATGTCAAGAGCTACCCGGAAAGTTCAGTTTGGCCTCAAGTTATCTTTAGTCTATAGAATCCCTGGTTCATTGAGGGTGTAGATTTGTTCACACATGAACCTAGAAATGCAGTTCAGTTTGGATCTCTTAGTATACTGTACTCTTAACCAAAGACTGTATATGAACCTCTGAGTCAGCCCAAGAATCACCTTACAGGATCTTTTTTGTTTACCAATTAAACAAGTATGTACAAGTACTCTCTATGTCAACGTACTAAGAGTTTTTTAATCTTACACATTATGTCCTGACGGGTTCACTAGACCAGACCTCTCTCCTTTGTACTTCCCCAATCATTCTACTCATTGAGTTTTTTGTAACTACTTACTTTATCACTTTTCTTTTCCTTCTATTCTATATGCTCCATGAGGGCAGGGAACATATCCACTGTTCACCACAATATCCCCAGCACAATACCTGGACTGTAGTAGGTATTCCATTGTTTAATTCAATGTGTTAGTAGAAGACACAGCCCCTGTACATCCTCTAAGTGTTCACAGTTTAGAAGTCTGATCAAAAAAGGCAGACTCAGCCTCCACATATTTGAGGCAATAAAGCTTACATGGCTTTTATTTCAACTTATTTGTCTCACTACATGATGTTTTTTCAGTTACAATAAACATTTTATTTATTTATTATTTTTTAATCTTTATTGGAGTATAATTGTTTTACAATGTATCAGTTTCTGCTGTACAACAAAGTGAATCATCTATATGTATACATATATCCCCATATCCCCTCCCTCTTGCGTCTCCCTCCCACCCTCCCTAACCCACCCCTCTAGGTCATCACAGTGTCGGGCTGATCACCCTGTGCTATGCAGCAGCTTCCCCCTAGCCATCCATTTTACATTTGGTAGTGTACATAGGTCAGTGCTACTCTCTCACTTCATCCCAGCTTCCCCTTCCCCCGCTGTGTCCTCAAGTCTGTTCTCTATGTCTGCATCTTTATTCCTGCCCTGCCACTAGGTTCATCAGTACTGTTTTTTAAGATTCCATATATGTGTGTTAGCATACAGTATTTGAAACAACCATTTTAAAGGTTAATACTTTCCATTCCCTCTTCCCTTCCCTGCTCTCAATGCCAAAATATACTTAATTATAGGGACTGTTTTAGATATGACTATGATATTCTCAGAAAGATTTGCAAATGTCAAAGAACCTGGAGGTAAAGCAGCATAGGGATGATATCTTCATAAATTCAGTTCTGTTAGAGAATCACTAGGAACATGGTTACTTAATACATGTTCATTGTAGAAAACTGGGATGGGAGTGGGGAAGGGGGAGGAAGAAACATACAAAATAATCATCCCTGATTCCTTCCAGTCTTTCTAGGCATAGTTTTTTGTTTGTGTTTGGTTTTTTTTTTTTTGGTTTGTTTTTTAGCTATAGTATTTTTTTTTTTTTTTTAGATTCAACTCAAGGGCTACTTTTTATTTATTTATTTATTAAATTTATTTATTAATTAATTTATTTATTTTTGGCTGTGTTGGGCCTTCACTTCTGTGCGAGGGCTTTCTCCAGCTGCGGCAAGCGGGGGCCACGCCTCATCGCGGTGCGCGGGCCTCTCACTGCTGCGGCCCCTCCCGCCGCGGAGCACAGGGCTCCAGACGCGCAGGCCCAGCAGCCGTGGCTCACAGGCCCAGCCGCTCCGCGGCATGTGGGATCCTCCCAGACCAGGGCTCAAACCCGTGTCCCCTGCACTGGCAGGCAGATTCCCAAACACTGCGCCACCAGGGAAGCCCTATAGTATGTTTTTATATCATACATACTGTTTCCTACCTTTTAAATTTTTACAAAATTTTATTTTATGGAAGTATAGTTGACTTACAATGTTGTGTTAATTTCTGCTATACAGCAAAGTGATTCAGTAATAAATATAAATATATATATTCTTTTTCATATGCTTTTCCATTATGGTTTATCACAGGATATTGAATATAGTTCCCTGTGCTACACAGTAGGACCTTGTTTATCCATTCTATATATGATAGTTTGCATCTGCTGATCCCAGACTCCCAATCTATCCCTCTCCTATGCCCCCTCTCCCTTGGCAACCACAAGTCCGTTCTCTATGTCTGTGAGTCTGTTTCTGTTTTGTAGATAAGTTCATTTGTGTCATATTTTAGATTCCACATATAAGTGATACCATATGGTATTTGTCTTTTTCTTTCTGACTTACTTCACTTAGTATGATACTCTCTAGGTCCATCATGTAACTGAAAATGGCATTATTTCATTCTTTTTTAAGTCCTGCCTTTTAAATTTAACAACCTATGTAATTTTGCCATTAAATGTCTTTCTAAAATGCAAATTTTTATGACTGCAAATGTTTTGTCCTATGCATATACCATAATCTATATTATTCACCCCTTACTATTGGATGTGAGAATTTTTACTCTTAGGAAATGGATCATACTGTGTTGGCTAAAAAGGTCGTTTGTTCCATAAGCTGGCTCTAGTAGCGCTTAGTTGTCTTTAACTTCATTCGGAACAGTTTTGTTAGACTGTATTGTGACAGCTGTCATATCAGTGTGCATTAAAATTGGTGAATTTTTGTGTAGCCATTTTAATATAGAAAATAGGGGGAAAAAAGCAACATTTTCGGCATATTATGCTTTATTATTTCAAGAAAGGTAAAAACACAACTGAAACGCAAAAAAAGATTTGTGCATTGTATGGAGAAGGTGCTATGACTGATCGAACGTGTCAAAACTGGTTTGCTAAGTTTCATGCTGGAGATTCCTCGCTGGATGATGCTCCACGGTCGGGTACACCAGTTGAAGTTGATAGCCATCCAATCGAGACATTAATTGAGAACAATCAACATTATACCACGTGGGAGATAGCCAACGTACTCAAAATATCCAAATCAAGCACTGAAAATCATTTGCACCAGCTTGGTTATGTTAACCGCTTTGATGTTTGGGTTCCACGTAAGTTAAGCAAAAAAAACCTTCTTGACCATATTTCCGAATGTGATTCTCTACTTAAACATAATGAAAACGTTCCGTTTTTAAAACAAATTGTGATGAGCGATGAAAAGTGGGTACTGTACAATAATGTGGAATGGAAGAGATGGTGGGGCAAGCGACATGAACCACCACCAACCACACCAAAGGCCGGTCTTCATCCAAAGAAGGTGATGTTGTGTATATGGTGGGATTGGAAGGGAATCCTCTATTATGAGCTCCTTCCGCAAAACCAAACGATTAATTCCAACAAGTACTGCTCCCAATTAGACCAACTCAAAGCAGCACTCGACAAAAAGCATCCGGAATTAGTCAACAGAAAACGTATCATCTTCCATCAGGATAACGCATGACCGCATGTTTCTTTGATGACCAGGCAAAAACTGTTACAGCTTGGCTGGGAAGTTCTGATTCATCCAACATATTCACTAGACATTGCACCTTTGGATTTCCATTTATTTCGGTCTTTACAAAATTCTCTTAATGGAAAAAATTTCAATTCTCTGGAAGACTGTAAAAGGCACCTAGAACAGTTCTTTGCTCAAAAAGATAAAAATTTTGGGAAGACGGAATTATAGAGTTGCCTGAAAAATGGCAGAAAGTAGTGGAACAAAACGGTGAATACGTTGTTCAATAAAGTTCTTGGTAAAAATGAAAAATGAAAAATGTGGGACTTCCCTTGTGGTCCAGTGGGTAAGACTCTGCGCTCCTGATGCAGGAGGCCTGGGTTTGTTCCCTGGTTGGGGAACTAGATCCTGCATGCATGCCGTAACTAGGAGTCCGCATGCCACAACTAAGAGCACCCGTGTGCCGCAATGAAGACCTGGTGCAGCCGATATAAATAAATAAATAAATTTTTTTTTTTAAATGAAGAATGTGTCTTTTATTTCTACTTAAAAACCAAGGGAACTTTTTGGCCAACCCAATATATAAAGAACTGTGTTATCAAATTATTGTGCTCTGCCTCTGATCTGATGCCATGATCCCACTCCACCTCTTCTTCTTTTTCTTCTTCTTTTTTTTTTAAAACAAATACTACTCCCAGTTCACCTCACTAAAATTTGTTCTGTTAGTAAACTTTCTAGAAGATCCTACTGAGCACAATAAAAATTCCATACACTCAAGCAAATGGCTGTATTAATAAATGATATATGCAAGTGATGCTCAATAATGTAGTTTTATGACTACACTCTTTTCTTTCTTTTAAAAATTAAACTCTTATTTTTATTAAAGTAATGTTTGTATTCTGTTTAAAATGTAACATAATTCTAAGAGGCTTAAAACAAAAAACTGTTGTCCTCTCCCCTTCGCCTCTCCATAGGTAACGAGTTTCAATTCTTTTAAATGTTTCTTCCAAAATTTATCTTCATATTTCTTAACAGCATGCTTATACTGCTCTCTTCAGTTTTAGGTAGTATCTTCTGACATCTTTCCTCTTTAAGACATCCATCCTAGAGCCCTCCGTTCTGTTCCAATCTGCACTGGATACTCTCCAGCTCTGCTTATATATTCAATTCATGAAGACAGACAACACATTTACCCAGCATTTCTTCCTAGACATTAATACTTTTCTCCTCAAGGATCAGTGACCTGCATAATCTTGCCAAGCATCCCCACAGCACCTAAAAGTGTACGGATTTTGCCATCAGGTAGACGATCCTCTCCCTATCCACGCCCCCACCAGTGCAAGACTGACTTTCTTACCCATAGAGAAGTACAGAAAATGCATCTTCTGCAGGTCAACGTCTAAAATCTCCGTGAGGGGGTGTTTCCACTAACCGTAGTGCACCTAGGAGCACTCGACTTTGAGGCCAGGCACAGCCTGGCGCTGCAGAAAGAAGCGACAGCCACAGCTCCGCAGCCGTGACTGTGGGGTGAATTCCCCGGCAGGAGGCCCGCATCGGCAAATACCTGGAAGTGGAGGTGGACGTCGGGAGCTGGGCTAGGCTGTTCCCAGGACACCGCGCGGGGCTCGGAGTCATGCTGGGGGCCCGCGGAGCAGTCCCTAGAGCAACTGTCCTGGCATACGTCACGGCGCTTGCGCAGCTCCTCGCTCTGCCCCCGACAGGGAGTGCGAGGGGCGGGGCGACGAGGGGGCGGGACCGCGGCCTCCTTGACACCAGAACATTCGGGGGCCGGGGATGCGGGGAGCAGGGAAACGGGTGAGCCGCTGGTGTGTGCGCAGCGAGTCTTCCGTCCCGGTCCCTAACTCCGTGACAGCGCGCTCTAGGAGGGTGTGAGGCGTGTGCAGGTTCCTCCGACCGCATTTTGTCCCCGCGCGCTCTTCTGGGGCGCGCGTTCTCCGGCGTCCTGGCTCCCCCGGCCGTGGCCGTCCGGGCGGTGGCCTGGCTACTCCTCTGGGAGGCGGCTGGATTCACCTGCTCGCCAGCCATAGCTTTCAACACCACCCCCACCGACGCTGGTAAGGGGAAGGGCGGGGCTTCAGGGGTGAGGGCGGGGTTTAGGGCCGAGAGGGTGGGGAGCACTCCAGGCTCCCCAGTACTCTCCCTTCCGCGCTTTACAAAGGTACTTCTCGCGACCCTAGAACTGTAGGGTGAGCTGCAGGAGGTTAAAAACAAAGGCCGCAAGCTTCCTGCTACTCCCCCCGCCCCGCCCCCCCCCTTCATTGCTTTGTGGCTGCTTCTGGTTCTCTGGAGAGTCAGGCTTTGTCTTTCTGAGGAGGGACTGGCCGCACTATTACTAAAATATTGTAAAGTACAGCCGTGAAGCGTCTTGGGGTGCTCTTGGAATGCGTGAAGCTTCTGATCACTGCGGGGCCAGCAAAGCCTAAGTGTCCTATGAGGTGTGAGAACCCCAATCTAGAATGCATAGATTGTATGTAATGTCCTCGGGGGACGTGGAAAGGGGAGGAAGACTAGTTTCGTTTTACAAACATTTTTGATAATGGACTGAATTGGGCTAGGGTTTCTTTATGACTCAGGGCTGGGCAAGCGAGTTGATTCACTTCTTTGGGCCCGAGTCTGTGGGCAGAAGTGCTGTGCTAGGCGCTGTGGATCCAGCCCTCGTGGAGCTTGCATTGCAGTAGGGGGAGATGTATACAGTGCAGTAGTAATTACAATAAAGTGACAACGTTTGATAGGGAAAGGAAAGTCAGTACAAATCAGGTGAGTTTCTCTGTCTTTAAAACGAGGATATTAGACTAGTATCTGTCAGTCAGTGCAGTTCTGCTTTTGTGTTTACATATTAAGTTCCCAAATTCATTTGAAGAAAGGATTACTAGGCCAAAAAGAATTTTTAAACAACTGGACTTACATCTGAAGACTCTTCCAGCACTGGCATTTTGTGATTAAAAAGGGGTCAATTTCCAGAGCCAGTTCAGGCCGCAATAACCAAATAAGGTAATATTTAAGAGGAAAAATCTTGAAGGTGCATTCAGATGCAACAAATTCACTCTGAAAATGGTACCTTTGGGGACTTCCCTGGTGGTCCGGTGATTAAGAATCCACCTTCCAATGCAGGGGACTTGGGTTGGATCCCTGGTTAGGGAACTAAGATCCCACAGGCCCCGGGGCAACTAATCCCCCGTGCTGCAACTACTGAGCCCGCGCACCACAACTAGAGAGAAGCCCACGCAACGCGAGGAAAGTTCCTGCATGCCGCAACGAAGGTCCCGTGTGCCACAACTAAGACCCTACGCAGCTAAATAAATAAATAAATAAATATTAAAAAAAAGAAAGTGGTACCTTTGCTTTAAAAATCATAAATAATCTAGTATTTGCAATACTGTTTGTAAATTAGCTTTTCTACTATCCCAAGATGAATGAAATTTACTATTCTCTAGTGTATATCCTGATAGACTTTAAGCCTATTAATCTGACCTTTTTTCTAATTAATTTATAGGCAGATATAAACCCTTACCCCCACCTCTATTAAAATTAAACATTGAAGAAATATCTGGATTTATGCAAGAGATATTCTGTAAGTTGCTTGGGAAAAGATGATATGTGCTTCTCCAAAGCAATTAAGGATTTCTTTAAATAGCTAGGAGAGTGGAAATACCTTAGGCTTTAAAAGTTGGGCAGATCTTGCTTCTAAATCAGTTACTTACCTAGTTGTGTGACCTAGACAGTAACTGTTTATAAGTCAGAGTTTCCTCCTGTGTACAAATGCCAATAATTTTGCCTGCCTGTTTAGCTAGACTGTGAAAGTTAAAATACATGTGAAAGCCCCAAGTAGAGAATCTGTCATATAGGTATTATTTAATAAGTGTTGTCTTTCATACTTTTTTCCTTCCTTCCCTAGTATATTCCAAATGTTTCCATCTCCCTGTCATGTTTTTTTTTTTTTTTGGATCTTCTCAGGAATACATCTAATGGACTTAGCAACATACAGTAGTGTATGGTTTTTCTGTATGTTTGTTTTAATATTCTTCCCACACACTTCCAGCTTTTGAAAATGGAGTAAAATTCCATAGCAAAGTGCCTGGGCAGAGTTAGTGGTCATTAGTAGCTGAATTTTTAACTTTATGAGACTGACACTGAGTAACAGTTTTAATGTCTGAATTCTGCATGGAGTCAGTATAGTGAGATTTCTGGTTATTCTAAGTTTATAAAGGAACCCTTTGAACCTTTCAAAAGCCTCCAGTTTTTGTTGTTTCTTTAAACTCTTTCAACGTCTCCACAAGGCATAGTGTACCATCCTCTCAGTTTTTTCTATGTGTGGATGGTAGAATATAGAAGTTGCCAGTTTGTATCTGATACTCAGTTTCAGTGAGCTAGGATTAAAATTGAGGTTTCCTGGCTCTTTGGCCATTCTGTTGTTTTTGGTGTCCTGGGATCACCTGAATAAAGTAATATAAATAGCAAACACTTATATAGAGTGCTTGCTATGTGGTTGACCCTTTTCTAAGTGCTTCTACATATATTAAATTCTCATGACAACTAGTAGAGAGAGAAACTATCTTGCCCAAAGTCACACAGCTGTTAATAGACAGACTGGGGTTTGAAACTAGCCAATCTAACTCCGAAGTCAAGACTTTTAACCCCTATGCTATACTAGAAATAGATTTATGTGTAGCTCAAATTGCTTAAGTTTTAAAAGTTCTTGTTTTGTTTTTAGGTTGGTTAGATTTTCCAGGCAATTAAAGCCTATTCAAACAATTATTTTCTGATTATTTAAATATTCTTTCATTGAGTGCTTATTTTGTTTAAAAAAAATTCTTTTCATGCTTATAGGCATAAGGGCCACTTGTTCTGAAATTATTTTGAGGCAAGAAGTTTTGAAAGATGGTTTCCACAGGTAAGTTGCCCATTGACTTATACTTACATCAAAATACTGTTTCAATGTAATTTAAAGCAAAAAATCAATAGTTGAAAAATGGATAAACTGAAAAAAATCACGTGCCTTCTTAAAGTTATAAGTGACAGATATGTGGTTCATAGTTTGAAATAATGATTAAAATAACAGTGGAGAAGAGAAGGAGAAAACAAACATTTATTATTTACTACACATATCTATTATATATTTATATAGCCAGAAGCTATATATACAGTATTCCATTTAATCTTCACAGTGGTTGTAAGATAGATGATACCTTTCTTGTATGTCAGATGAGGGACTAGGGCTCAGGGAATTTAAATAATTGTGTAGAGGTTAGGGTGGTAGAGCTCTGATTCAAATTTATGACTATCATACTCCAAAGCCACACTCTCAAGTACTAAGATATTATACCACCCTAAATCACTATTTCTAATTTACAAGACTTGGTTCCAAAGACCAAACTATTTCCAAAATAGAAACTATCCTCAAAAATTAATATTTGCTAGTGTTAAAGATATTTAAAAGACTGGTAATATGTTGTGGAAACTGTACCATAAGAAATTCCCAAACTTTAAAGCTTCTCAAGGTGGTCACTTTGAAATTATTATCAGATATTTGACTTATAAATTCTGATACATATATTTTTTAAATCCCTTCATTTTATAAGTCACCTTAAACTAAAACAACTCACTCTCCTCACTCTTCAACGTTAGCCTACAGGTGAATGGCTAGGAGGTGTAGTAGAAAGAACTTGGTTTTTCTGTTTGTTTGTTTTTAATTCAGATAAATTTGGGCTCAAAATGTAGCTCTATTATTTAGTATCTGTGTGGCCTTAGTCAAGTTACTTAAGTCATTGCTACCTTACTGATAAAGGTGGATAATGATAGTATTTCCTTATTAGGGTTGTGATGATTCGATCGGAGAATATATGGAAAGCTCCTTAATGTAGTGCTTGTCACATAGCACATACCCAGGAAATGTTAGCTGTTATTATTAATAATGAGATAGGTGATCAATCTGGGCAGTACAGTTTCAAAGAGGAGGTGTGACTATTAAGTATAAAACTGATTTTGGGAGCGAATTCACTTCTGAAGGGAGTTTTTGACAGAGTTCCAGACACATTTAAAGCAATATCAGGGAGGCAGCAGCCGGAGCAGCCGCAGCCTGCGCCCTCTCCCGCCCGCCCTCCGCCCGCCCGCCCGCCCTCCGCCGCCCTCCACCCGCCCCGGGGTCTCTTTCCCCCTTCCTCCTCCTCCTCCTCCACCCCCCCCTTCCTCCTCCGCCCGCCCGCGGGGCCCCCCTCGCCTTCCCGCCCGCCCCTATTGTTCCGCCCCCGGCCTCCCGCCCTTCCCCTTCCCGCCCGCTCCCCTTTTCCCCTCAGTCGCCTCGCGCCTGCAGTTTTTGGCTTTCACCCCCACCAGTGACCAAAGACTTGACCACTCAGCGTCCAGCTCCTCAGAACACTGCTCGACATGGACACCGGTGTGATTGAAGGTGGATTAAATGTCACTCTCACCATCCGGCTACTTATGCATGGAAAGGAAGTTGGCAGTATCATCGGAAAGAAAGGAGAATCAGTTAAGAAGATGCGTGAGGAGAGTGGTGCACGTATCAACATCTCAGAAGGGAATTGTCCTGAGAGGATTATCACTTTGGCTGGACCCACTAATGCCATCTTCAAAGCCTTTGCTATGATCATTGACAAACTGGAAGAGGACATCAGCAGCTCTATGACCAATAGCACAGCTGCCAGTAGACCCCCAGTCACCCTGAGGCTGGTGGTCCCTGCTAGTCAGTGTGGCTCTCTCATTGGGAAAGGTGGTTGCAAGATCAAGGAAATACGTGAGAGTACAGGGGCTCAGGTCCAGGTGGCAGGGGATATGCTCCCCAACTCAACTGAGCGGGCCATCACTATTGCTGGCATTCCGCAGTCCATCATTGAGTGTGTGAAACAGATCTGCGTGGTCATGTTGGAGACTCTCTCCCAGTCCCCCCCGAAGGGCGTGACCATCCCGTACCGGCCCAAGCCGTCCAGTTCTCCAGTCATCTTTGCAGGTGGTCAGGACAGGTACAGCACAGGCAGCGACAGTGCGAGCTTTCCCCACACCACCCCGTCCATGTGCCTCAACCCTGACCTGGAGGGACCACCTCTAGAGGCCTATACCATTCAAGGACAGTATGCCATTCCACAGCCAGATTTGACCAAGCTGCACCAGTTGGCAATGCAACAGTCTCATTTTCCCATGACGCATGGCAACACCGGATTCAGTGGCATTGAATCCAGCTCTCCAGAGGTGAAAGGCTATTGGGGTTTGGATGCATCTGCTCAGACTACTTCTCATGAACTCACCATTCCAAACGATTTGATTGGCTGCATAATCGGGCGTCAAGGCGCCAAAATCAATGAGATCCGTCAGATGTCTGGGGCGCAGATCAAAATTGCGAACCCAGTGGAAGGATCTACTGATAGGCAGGTTACCATCACTGGATCTGCTGCCAGCATTAGCCTGGCTCAATATCTAATCAATGTCAGGCTTTCCTCGGAGACGGGTGGCATGGGGAGCAGCTAGAACAATGCAGATTCATCCATAATTCCTTTCTGCTGTTCACCACCACCCATGATCCATCTGTGTAGTTTCTGAACAGTCAGCGATTCCAGGTTTTAAATAGTTTGTAAATTTTCAGTTTCTACACACTTTATCATCCACTCGTGATTTTTTAATTAAAGCATTTTAATTCCTTTCTTTGTTCAGCTGTTAATGCTGAGATCCATATTTAGTTTTATAAGCTTCTCCCTGTTTTTTTTTTTGTTTTGTTTTGGTTTTTTTTTTGGCTCATGAAATTTTTTTGTTTGTCATGGAAATGTAAGAGTGGAATATTAATACATTTCAGTTTAGTTCTGTAATGTCAGGAATTTTTCAAAAAAATTAAAAGATGGACTGGAAAAAAAAAAAAAAGCAATATCAGGGTAATTATGCCAATTATATAGCTTCTCTCTTTAACATAATTGGAATATATTTTCAAGAGGAATGGGAGATAACTGATTCCAATAAGGAAGAAAGAAGTAACTGAAGAGACTATCGTGACAACAGAAGTAGCTGTCCAGTTCTAAGTACCGAGGATAAAAAGCAGGATATAAAACCAACAGTGAAGAGTGACAGAACCCATAAGAATAGCTTCAGAAACTAGAAATCTCAGAGTTATTTGAGACCTTCAGAAAATGCCAACAATCATTTTTTAAAAAGGCTTTTTTAGTTATGTTTAGAGCAGTTATAGTCTTGAGAGGGTAGATGAGGAAATATTAACATATCATAGAAAGTAGAATTTGTTAGCCCCTCTTATTTCTGTCTTCTTGGGCAAGAAGCATTAATCCCACTCTGGAAAGGGCCAGGTGGTTATTGGTAGTAGGAAACCGAAGTGCAGAAAATGTAAGGGAATTAATTATACAAAAGGGCCTTAACAAATATAAATGAGTTTAGAGTCTCCCCTCTCTGATGAATTATATCTCATTGCAGTAGGAGAACTTGCTTAAACCATTGCTGAACTTCTGTTTATAATCTTTGGATGATCTGGAAGTTAGTTAGTTATTGTAGATTCTGGGCAAAATTCTAGGCCAGATTACTAAAACGATGGTTTGTGAACACAGAATAGAAACTGTTGGTTTCTGGGGACTAGCATGAATAAGCTTTATTACAAGCTTATTTCTTTTATAGAGTTACTGGATAGGTGGATCAGAGGAATGCTATAGCTATAGTATATCTGATTTTCTGCAAGTCTTTTGATGAAATTTACGTGTTATATTTGAAAACAAGATGAAGAATGTGAACTGGAAGGTAACACAGGTGAATAACTTCATAAAGATTAACAAATACATCCGACATGTTTTGGTTAATGGGTTGAATTCATCTTGGAGGGAGGTCCTGAAGAGTCTCTGTCTTTTTAAAAATATGTGTTTTTTCTGATGATAAGATATTACATGTTCACAAATACATATATAGTATCCAGAAGAAAAGAGATAATAGATATAGTCTACTTTAGAATATATTTAGAAGAATTAAAGCAAACTATATATATATAGATAGCTGTTCTTGATATTTTATAGAGGCAGAATGAAATAGTGGCTAACAATTTGGGCTCTAGAGTATAACTACTGGAGTTTGAATCTTAGCTCTTGGCTGAGTTACTTAGTCTCTCTGTGCTTTGCTTTCCTTTCCCTCTTTCTTTTCTTGAAAGAGGGAAAATATTTTTGTTTACTCACATGTATATACACAACTTTTGGATTTAATTGATTTTTATATTCTGTGATTAGCTTTTACATCACTAGAAATGATATTTTGGGGCAAAAATAGAATATAACAATGCCACAGAAACTATTCAGAATTCTTTCAGTGAATGCAAATTATTAGGAAAATAAACTGCTGTATGTAAAATTACCTCAGACTACTTTAAAGAATAAAAGCCAAAAATATCTATAGAGATAGCTGCTCTTGATATTTAATTCTTGGAATTTCTGCTGTGTTCCTAGAACAATGAGTTCATATAAATTTATTGATTATCTGAGAACCAGAAACTAACATCATACGTAAAGCCTGAAAACATTTCCTCATACTTTTTAAGTTGGAGATGACAATTTTTCTATGAAGAGAGTAACATGGGTATTTTACCCTAGTGCTTTGTTTTCTTACAGGTAAAATAGGAATTATAATAGTACTATTTCATAGTGTCTTTTTTTTTAATTAATTAATTTATTTTTGACTGCATTGGGTCTTCGTTGCTGCACGCGGGTTAATTTCTTTAGTTGTGGCGAGCGGGGGCTGCTCTTCGTTGTGGTGCGCCGGCTTCTCATTGCAGTGGCTTCTCTTGTTGCGAAGCACAGGCCCTAGGCACGTGGGCTTCAGTAGTTGTGGCACACGGGCTCAGTAGTTGTGGCTCGCGGGCTGTAGAGTGCAGGCTTGGTAGTTGTGGCACACGGGCTTAGTTGCTCTGCGGCATGTCGGATCTTCCCCCACCAGGGATTGAACCCGTGTCCTCTGCATTGGCAGGTGGATTCTTAACCACTGCACCACCAGGAAAGCCCCCATAGTGTTTTTTTTTTTTAATAAACTTCATTGAGTTTGACAACTATATACACCCATGTAACCATGTAACCAGTCAAAATATAGAACATTTTCATCATCTCCAAAAATACTCATGTGCTACTTGCAGTTATTCTCCCTCACCCATACCCACACTCAGCCAATCACTGATCTACTTCTGTTACTAGATAGATTTTCTGGAATTTTATATAAATGAAATCATATAGTATGTACTTTTTGATATCTGGCTTCTTTCACTCAGCATTATGTCAATGAGATTTAACCATGTTCTGTATGGCAGTAATTTGTTCTTTTTGTTGCAGAGTACTGAAATTTGTTTATTCATTCACATATCTATGACATTGGAATTGTTTCTAGTTTTGGGCTATGATAAATAAAGGTATAATGAGCAGTTGTGTACCAGTCTTGGCGTGGACATGTTTTCATTAATTTTGGGTAAATATCAATAAACAGAATTGCTGGATATATGATAGATAAATGTTGAACTTTTTAAGAAACTGCCAAACTGTTTTCCAAAGTGGTTATGCTGTTTTACATTCTCATCAGTAATGTGTGAGAGTTCTGTTTCTGCCACGTCCTTGCCAGCACTTGATATGGTCAGTCTTTTTAATTTTAGACTTTCTGGTGGATGTGTAGTGGTATCTCATTGTAATTTTAATTTGTATTTCCCTGATGCGTAATGATATTGAGCATCTTTTTGTGTGCTTATTGTCCACTAGTACATCTTCCTTTGTGAAGTGTCTCAGTCTTTTTTTTTTTTAATTGAAGTATAGCTGATTTGCAGTGTTGTGTTAATTTCTCCTGTACAGGAAAGTGATTCAGTTATACATACGTATACATTCTTTTTTATGTTCTTTTCCATTATGTTTATCTGAGGATATTGAATATAGTTCCCTGTGCTATACAGTAGGACCTTGTTGTTTATCCATTCTATATGTAATAGTTTGCATCTGCTGACTCCAAACTCCCAGTCCATCCCTTCCCCTTGGCAACCACAAGTCTGTTCTCTATGTCTGTGAGTCTGTTTCTGTTTTGTAGATAGGTTCATTTATGTCATATTTTAGATTCCACATATAAGTGATATCATATTGTATTTGTCTTTCTCTTTCTGACTTGTGAAGTGTCTTAGTCTTTTGTCCATTTTTAAACTGGGTTGTTTGTTATTTTATTATTTTTAAGAATTCTAATTTTGTTGGAGTATAGTTTATCAAATTTTTTCTTTTGTGGTTCATGGTTTTTGTGTCCTGTGTAAGAAATCCTTGTCTATTCCAAGATCATGGAAATTTTCTTTTAGAAGTGTTATAGGGAGTATGATCCATTTTGAATTAATTTTTTTATATACTGTTAGGTAAGGGTTGAGGTTAATTTTCCATATGGATATCCAGTTGATCCAGCATCATTTGGTGAAAGGACTATTCTTTCCTCATCAAATTACCTTGACACATTTGTTGAAAATTAATTACCTTATATGTGAGGATCTATTTGTGTACTGTATTCAGACTATGGCCCATAGGCCAAATCCTGCTCATTTTGTACCACCCTTGAGCTAAAAATGATTTTTACACTTTTAAAGGTTGTTTAAAAAAAAGGCAAAGAAAAATATTCAACAGAAACCTTATATGACTCACAAAGCCTAAATAATTTTACTGTTAGGACCTTTACAGAAAATGTTTGCCAACCCCTGATCTGTATGTCCTGTAATGTACTATTTTGATAATAGATGTAGCTTGATGCTACATCTTCAAATCAGGAAGTCTGAGTCCTTCACCTTTTTTTTTGAAAGTTGTTTTGGTTATTCTAGACCCTTTGCATTTTCATATAACTTTTGAAATCAACTTGTAGATTTCTTCAAAAAAGCTTCATGAAATTTTGGTTGGGATTCTGTTGAAACTCTAGATCAATTTGTACAGAACTGATATGTTAATATTAATGAATGTTCCAATGCATGAATATAGTATTTCCATTTATTTAGCTTTTATCAGTTTATCTTAACAATATTATAACTTTCAGAGTATAGGTCTTGCATGTATTTTGTTAAATTAACCCCTAAGCATTATCTTTTTGAAATATTACTGGATTTGATTTGCTAATTCTTTGTTAAGGATTTTCATTTCATGTTCTTGAGGGATATTGGTCTTTTCTTTTGATGTGATGCCTTATCCTGGTTTTGGTGTCAGCGCAATGCCAGCCTTGTAGAATAAATTGGGAAATATTTCCTTCTTCTCTATTTTCTGATTGCGAAGCATTGGCATTACTTCTTCCTTAAATGTTTAATAGAATTCAACAATAAAACCACCTAGGCCTGGGACTTCCCTGGTGGTCCAACGGTTAAGACTCCATGCTCCCAATGCAGGGGGCCTGGGTTTGACCCCTGGTCTGGGAACTAGATCTCACATGCCACAAAAAAGATCCCGCACGAGGCAGCGAAGATCCCACAGGCTGCGACTAAGACCCGGTGCAGCCAAATAAATAAATAAATAAATATTTTAAAAAAAAACAAAAAAAAACAAACATCTAGGCCTGAGGTTTTCTATGTGGGAAGGCTTTAAATTTTTTTTATTACAAATTGAAGATATGGAACTATTCAGATATTTTATTTCTTTTATCAGTTTTAGTGACTTTTTTCTTTCCAGGAATTTGTCTATTTTATTTAAGTTGTTTAATTTATTGGAATAAAATTATTCAAATATTCCCTTATTGTCCTCTTAGTATGTAGAGGTTGTGTAGTAATGTTCCCTCTTTCATTCTGGTAATTTGTGCTTTTTTCTTTCTTTCATGATCAGTCTAGAGATTTACCAATGTTATTGATCTCTGCAAAGGAAATATTTCATTGATTTTTCTTTATTATTTTTCTCTATATTTTCTCTATTTATTTCTATTATTCTCTCTATTATTTGTCTACTTTCTCTTTCATTAATGTCTGCGCTTTATTATCTCCTTCCTTTTTACTTTAAGTTTAATTTCCTCTTCCTTTTTAGTTGTTTAATGTGGCAGTTTAGGTTATTGATTTTTAGACCTTTTCCCCCCTAATATAAGTATCTTTGCATTTAAAAGTATAAATTTCTATGCATGGATAAAGAAGATGTGGTATATATATACAATGGAATACTACTCAGCTGTAAAAAAGAACAAAATTTTGCCATTTGCAGCAAAATGGATGGACTTGGAGGGCATTATGCTAAGTGAAATAAGTCAGACAGAGAAAGACAAATACGGTATGATATCACTTATATGTGGAATCTAAAAATACAACAAACTAATGAATGTAACAAAAAATAAGCAAACTCACACATATAGAGAACAAACTAGTGGTTACCAGTGGGGAGGGGCAACATACAGGTAGGGGAGTAAGAGGTACAAACTATTAGGTATAAAATAAGCTACAGAGGTATATTGTACAACATGGGGAGTATAGCCAGTATTTTATAATAACTATAAATGGAGTATAACCTTTAAAAATTGTGAATCACTCTATTATATACATGTAAGCTACGTAATATTGTATAGCAACTATACTTCAATAAAAAACGAATAAGCAAAAAAGTATAAATTTCCTTCTAAGCAGAGCTTTAGTTATATCCTACAAATTTTCTTTAATTTTATTATTTTTTAATGATTTTTTTTATTGGAGTATGGTTGCTTTACAATATTGTGTTAGTTTATACTGTACAGCAAAGTGAATCAGCTATACATATACATATATCCCCTCTGTTTTTGGATTTCCTTCTCATTTAGGTCACCACAGAGTACTGAGTAGAGTTCCCTGTGCTATACAGTAGATTCTCATTAGTTATCTATTTTATACATAGTATCAATAGTGTATATCTGTCAATCCCAATCTCCCAATTCATCCCCCCTCCCTTTCCCCCTTGGTATCCATAGGTATGTCCACTACATCTGTTTCTGTATTTCTGTTGTCCTACAAATTTTGACATATTTGTTTTCATTTTTTTTTTTTAAAGATATGTTGACTATATGTGTGTGGGTCTATTTCCGGGCTCTCTATTCTGTTCCATTGATCTATTTTCTATTCTTTCACTGGTACCACACTGTTTGGATCACTGCAGCTTTTTTAATTTTATTTTTTGGCTGTGCTGCACGGCATGCCGGATCTTAGTTCCCTGACCAGGGATCGAACCCATGCCCCCTGCAGTAGAAGTGTGGAGCCCTAACCACTGGACCACCAGGGAATTCCCCTATTTTCATTTTCATTTAGTTCAATATATTTTCTAATTTCCTTTTTTATTTCATCTTTGGTGTCAGTCCTTTAGACACAATTGTTTGATTTTAAGGTTTTAGGGGATTTTCCAGAAATCTTTTATTGATTTTTTTTTCTTTTTATAATAACCATTTTATTTCAATCAGAGCACCTTAGTATATAACTAAACACTGGTGAACTGTTTTCCTTACTAATTCTGAATTACTGTAAATGTACAAGTTGTGCTAACAGTTCAACACTTGAATAGATTAAATCATCTCTGACACATGGTAGATCTCATACCTAAAACAATTAGTGCAATATACCTAATCTAGCAAAATAAAATGAATTGGGAAAACAAGGCTGCATTATCGTTACTAACATATCAGAATATTTAATGTTATAAATTACAGGTATGTTGTTTATTATGGTTCTAGCTATGTAGGAACAACTGAAGCCCCTTTTTTTCAAACGGGGAGAGAAGAAAAAAATTGTTTTAGTAACTATTCATTTGCATACTTTTTTTTTTAAACATCTTTATTAGAGTATAATTGCTTTACAGTGGTGTGTCAGCTTCTGCTTTATAACAAAGTGAATCAGTTATACATATATACATATACATATGTCCCCATATCTCTGCCCTCTTGCATCTCCCTCCCTCCCACCCTCCCTATCCCACCCCTCCAGGTGGTCACAAAGCACAGAGCTGATCTCCCTGTGCTATGTGGCTGCTTCCCACTAGCTATCTATTTTACGTTTGGTAGTGTATATATGTCCATGCCACTCTCTCACTTTGTCCCAGCTTACCCTTCCCCCTCCCCGTATCCTCAAGTCCATTCTCTAGTAGGTCTGCATCTTTATTCCTGTCTTGCCCCTAGGTTCTTCTGACCATTTTCTTTTCTTTTTTTTTTAGATTCCATATATATGTGTTAGCATACGGTATTTGTTTTTCTCTTTCTGACTTACTTCACTCTGTATGACAGTCTCTAGGTCCAGCCACCTCACTACAAATAACTCGGTTTCGTTCCTTTTTATGGCGGAGTAATATTCCATTGTATATATGTGCCACATCTTCTTTATCCATTCATCTGTCGATGGACACTTAGGTTGCTTCCATGTCCTGGCTATTGTAAATAGAGCATTTGCATACTTTTAAGCAACTCTTAAATATTACAGAAAAGTAATAAACATATATGTGGAAACTACCATGCATTACCCTACTTACAGCACAGCTGAAGACTAACTTTAAAATAAGTTTGGGGACTTCCCTGGTGGTCCAGTGGTAGAGAATCCGCCTTACAATGCAGGGGACATGGGTTCGATCCTTGGTCAGGGAACTAAGATCCCACATGCCATGGGGCAACTAAGCCCACACGCCGCAACTACTGAGCTCGTGCCCTGGAGCCTGCATGCCACAACTAAAGAAGAGAAAACCCACACGCCACAACTAGAGAGAAGCCCGTGGGCTGAACAAAGAGCCTGTGCACCACAACCAAGACCCGACGCAGCCAAAAATAAATAATAAAATAAAATAAGTTTGTATGTACATGATTGTTAGTGTATTGACTGTATTATGTCCAACGGGGACAAAAGCTCCTTCTTTGCCCCTAAACAACAAAACCTACATAATGACCAGCAGTGATTAAACAGAATCACAGACACCTGGTTTGTTTCACTTTTGTTGATAAGCTCACATGTTTGAAGGGAACACTGTTGATCAAGATGCACTTATCATTTTTCATATTCCTAAAACAAGATGGGGTTACATTTGATTTTTTAAAATATATTTATTTATTTATTTATTTCGTTGTGCCGGGCCTTAGTTCCTGCAGGCGGGCTCCTTAGTTGCGGCTCAAAGGCTCCTTAGTTGCGGCACGTGGGCTTCTCAGTTGTGGCATGCAAACTTCTTAGTTGCGGCATGCATGTGGGATCTAGTTCCCTGACCAGGGATTGAACCCAGGCCCCGTGCATTGGGAGCGTGGTGTCCCATCCATTGCGCCGCCAGGGAAGTCCCTACATTTGATTTTTTAAGCCCATTTAAAATATAACAGGACTAGCTATAGTTTAGATGCTACTGATGTTCATTTTTTTTCCCTTGAAGATATGGGACTCTTTTCTCTTGGATAATTTGTTAAAATGTGGAATGTACACTTTAAATATAGATACTAGGAGAAATTACTGTTAGCCTGAATACTGTAGCTAAGTATAAGTATCTTTAGAACCTCCTTCTAAATAAAGAATGTTTCTGAAGAGTTCCAAATCTTTTTCATAGAACTGTGGGTTCTGGTTAACTGTCGGTCCAGACAGTCATTTGTCTATATCTCTGGTGATGAGAAATGATTCCCCCTAACCTTCCAATGAAATAAGTGGACACACAGCTCTCATTCTCTCCTTCTATTTCTGAAACATTAGTCAGGGACACATGCATGTTATTAAAAATTAAGTTCAAAACACTTAAAATAATTCTGTATTAGAAAATTGACTCTATTATAAGTCTCTTCTTTTTGGAAGTCATATTAAACTTGTTAAACGCTCCAATTCTACTGCTAACATTTAGAAAGCAGAAGAATATTCTACCTAGTTCAAACTGTAGGCTAGTAACTACAACACTGACCCCTGGTTGGCTGTGTGGGTTCATTAAGGCCTGCTGCTCTTCCTCTGGCAGAATTTGCTCCTGGATTCTGTAGTTCATTCTTTGGCAGCTTTTTAGCTATTACTATGAATATTTCATTTACATTTATTGATGTTTGAGCTGATGTCTTCGTGAATAACTTGTCATCTGCATAGGACTGCGCTTCCTGGAAATCTCAGCCCTTTTATTCTAGGTTGGCCTTGTTTCCTGGTAAAGCTATGACTATGTTAGGACTCACTTGCCTCTGAAGTTCTTTAACCCAGTTTTTTGCTCTTGCAAAGGACTCCTCATTTGTGATATCATATGCAACTAATGGCTGCCTGTAGTCCTCTGTAGTACATCGGTGCTAGGCTATGACATCATTCTTGACCAGCTGTATCTCATGTCCCATATTTCACACAGCTTAAAAAGCAGCCCCGGTGGTGCTCTCTTGAAATTCATGAAAGTGGTCCTTCACAGTACGAAGCACCAGGTTTGATTTGCCAACAGCAGGCTCTCCCAGAAGTACTAGTTTGTACCAGCGTACTGTATTTTATTTCCAGTGTTTGGCCCGTTGGGTCTTGTTGCTCCTTGATTAGCCATGTTTAAATTTGAAAGAAGTCCCTAATTTCAGTCTCTTAGATCAGTTTCCAGGATGCAAGGTGTTAATTTTTCTCTTTCTGGAACTGAAGAAACCTGAGACCACACATGCAGGGCTGTGGGGCTGAAGCTACCTGGCAGCGGATCCCAGGTATAGCCCGAAGGACAAGAGAGAAGCTGAAGCTGTGGCTTTGGGGGAGGCGGTGTCTCCTCCTCCGATTGATTTCCAATTTAATTCCATGTGGTTAGAGACCGTATTCTGCATGATTTCAGTTCTTTTAAACTTCTAGAGACTTATTGCCCAGCGTATAGTTTTTCTTATGCACTGAGTATGATCTGTAATTGTTAATCAGATCAACTAAATTGAAGGTTGTTCATGCCTTCTGTATCCTTACTGATTTTCTCTCTACTTGTTCTATCCGTTACGGAGAGAAGGGCATCGAAATCTTTTTCTCTAATTGTGGATTTGTCTGTTTATCCTTGTAGTTCAACCAGTTTTTGCTAAGAAGTAAAATACATGAATACTTTGAAGCTCTGTTTTTAGGTGCATAAAGTACATTTAGGATTGTTATATTTTCTTGATGATTGACCCTTTTATTTTTGTGTAATGTCCTTCTTTATCCCTGACAGTATTCCTTGTCCTGAAGTCCACTTTTTAAGTATTAACATAGCCACTCCATATTTATTGTTATTAACATTTGCATACATTTCCCCATCTTTCTACTTTTATCTCTGTGTTTATATTTAACGTTTCTTGTAGACAGCATATAGTTAAGTGTTACTATTTTATCCAGTCTGTCAATCTCTACATTCTAATTGGAGTGATTAGACTATTTACTTTTAATATAAATATAGATTTGGTTGGTTTGATTTAAATCTATCCATCTTGCTACTTTTTTTCTATTTGTCCCATCTAATCTTTTTTCTTTTTTCTGCCTTATTTTGGATAAATGGAATATTTTTTAATCATTCCATTTTATCTCCATTTTTGGCTTATTAACTATACCTCTCTCTTTTTAAAAAATTGTTTGCTTTAGGGTTTACAATTTTAACTTATCATAGTCTACCTTCAAATAATATTATTGTATACCATGAATAATGTATGAATCTTAGGATAGTTCACTTCTTTCTCCTCCCCTTTATGCTATTCTTGCCATACGTTTATTAACTTTACATGTTTTGCTTATGTTATAAACACTACCATATATTGTTGTTACTTTTGCTCTGAACAGCCAGTCATATATTTTTTACATTATTATTTACTTAAATTGTGGTAAAATGTCCGTAACATAAAATTTGCCATCTTAACCGTTTTTAATTGTACACTTCAGTGGCATTAAGGACATTCCCATTGTTGTGTTACCATCACCACTATCCATCCATAAATCTCTTCATGTTGCAAAACTGAAACTCTGTGCCTCTTAACAATAACTCCCCATTCTTCCCCCCCTGCCCCAGGCAACCACCATTCTATTTCTATCTCTATGGGAATCTCTGCTGAACCCTTTGGTCTCTACCTTCGGTTGGTTGGAATGCAGTGTCTCCCCACCCTGTGCGAAATTTCAGAATTTCTCATCTTTCACTTCCCTTGTAATTCTTTGTCTCGTCTTGTGGAGTTACATCTTACTCATGCTTATTTTAGTATTCAACAAAAACTCAAGAGGACTCCATTTCAGACTTCTAGAACTCTTTCTATGAAGTTCCTTCCTTTCTGGAACAGCACTGTGACTTCTAGCTACTTAAGCCTCCCTTATCTTCTGTCTCTGTTTTCTCACTTAAGCAAAACCACCGTGCTTTGGATCTTCTTCCCTGCGCTTGGTCCAGAATGGGCCTCCAGACAGAATGCCGGGACAATTATACATTTAGGTTTATAATCTATTTCAAATTAATATTTGTAGTATGGTATGAGGTAGAGGTCAAGATTCAGTTTTTTCTATATAGATACACAGTTGTTACAGTACCATTTGCTGAAAAGACAATCTTTTTCTTTTTTTTTTAAACTTTTTTTTTTAATTCTAATTTTTTTTAAAAAATTAATTAATTAATTTATTTATGGCTGTGTTGGGTCTTCGTTTCTGTGCTAGGGCTTTCTCTAGTTGTGGCAAGCGGGGGCCACTCTTCATCGCGGTGCGCGGGCCTCTCACTATCGCTGCCTCTCTTGTTGCGGAGCACAGGCTCCAGACACGCAGGCTCAGTAATAGTGGCTCATGGGCCCAGTTGCTCCACGACATGTGGGATCTTCCCAGACCAGGGCTCGAACCCGTGTCCCCTGCATTGGCAGGCAGATTCTCAACCACTGCGCCACCAGGGAAGCCCTGAAAAGACAATCTTATCCCCATCAAATTATATTGGCACCTTTATTTTAAAAAGTGTGTGTCTGTTTCTGGACTCCATCCCTTTCCATTGATCTTTGTCTGTTTTCACACTAATACTATATTATGGCTTATGACATGAATTTATGAAAGATCTAATGAGTGGTTCTGATGTGATATAAATATTTCATTTGACTTGGTATAATCTTGTTTTGAAAAACTAATTTGAAATATAGTATTTCTACTAACTTGAATATAACGTTATACTAGCTCATTTAAAAAATGAATGTAGATATTTACTTTAAACATACTTGTCTTACAGAGACCTGTTAATAAAAGTGAAATTTGGAGAGAGCATTGAGGACTTACAGACCTGCCGACTCTTAATTAAACAGTACATCCCGACAGGACTTTTTGTGGATCCGTATGAGTTGTCTTCATTACGAGAGAGAAACATAACAGAGGTACAAGTGTTAGAGGGGTTTTTTTGAGAGAGAAATTATTGTAGGGATGCTATAATTTGGATTAAGGCAAAATAGGTAAGACAACATTGTAGTACTTTTGTATTGATTTTTTTAAAGTGTATAAAGTAACCTTTTAAAGATAGGACGGGAGTATTCTTTAAAAAGTGAGTGATACCTGTCATACTTGTCAGTAATAAGCCAACTAAACTGATGTTATTAAAGCTTCTCTTTGAGAAGATTAATGGTTAATAAATACTGCTTCAACAGCAACTTTGTTAAATTGACATATACCCCAGCACCTGTATAATTTGGGTATGGGAGGAAACGAAACAAATATTTATTGGATATCTGTATGACAGATATCTTCTTTTTTTTTTAAAGGAAGCAAGGTAAAATTAAGCATTATAAGAAAGATTATGTCCCACACCCTTTACATAGATTAATCTTATAACAACCTTGGAACGATTGCATTTTATAGATAAGGAAACAGGCACAGAGAGGCCAAATAACTTATCCAGGATCACATAGGCAAATGGAAAAGCCAAGAAATGAATCCAGGATTGTCTAATTGCAAAGTTGTCGTTCTTTTGGGAAATAAATCTTACTCCTTAGCTGAGGGTTTCGCTAACTTTGATAAGAATCACCCATGCAGGTTATTGTCTGCCTGGGAAAGTTTAATTCAGCAGTTCATATTGGACCCCCAAATCTGTTAATGACTCAAGTGATTCCTATTAAGAAATTTTGGGGAACACTGTCTTAGTTCATAGGATTATAATCTATATATGAATTTTTAAAAGGCAAAATGGATACGCTTGGAGTCATTTATGATGGCAGTTTATTTCTAATTGTGGTTTAGGCCAATTTCTTCACCTGTTTTATTAAGTTTGTTTTTGAGTAGGTAATTACATTCTCATGATTCAAAATTCAGGGGGTGTAAAAATGTATACATGATAAGCTTCCACCTATTTTTTAACCCCCAGTCACCATTTCTTCCTGTGTTCTGGAAAACTGTGTTTTTGGAATCGTAAGTTTCACTCAATCAAAATGTGTTCAGACTTCTGCCTTGGCCAAGTTGGAGAACAGGGACCAGATTTACTTTCCCACTTAAACAACCAAGAAATAGACAAAATATATGAAATAATGGAAAAAATAATTGAATATCAGGCAGTGAAGGCAGTGATATCTTAGAGGTGGGAAATAAATAAGGTTAGCCCTTCAGTTGTCCTAGCTTTTTGCATGAGAGTTTTCAGGCTGTAGTACAGGGAGGGTGAACCCAAGCAGAGCCTGGTGAACTTCTTGAGTTGAGGAGATAAAGGTAAGATTTGGGAAAGACCAAAGTCACTAGAATTCACTAGACAGTGTACCAGAGAGGAGAGATCTGCAAAGAGACAAACTGCAGAGATCCATAGAGGTTCCCCTCAAGTACGTAGTTGAGTATTAATTAATGCATGCATGTGAGGAAACTGCTTGATGCTGGGAAAAGAACCATATGAAAAAATTAGAGGTAACAGTGTCTCACACCGGCTCAGTTGTAGTGCCTGTTCCCAACAACCAGACTAGGAAAATCCTCGTAATTCACTGGGCATTGGATAGATTAAACAGAAGAACTTTTACTCAGTAGTGGGGAATACTAAGCCCTAGACTGCACATTGCTTCAGTCCTGCTTAACAAATTTCAAAACGAAGACCTTCCAAAAATCAAACTGTTGCAAGTATATTTACTGCATTCCAAACAAAGCTCAAGAATATTTATAGGAATGCAGAAATATCTAGCACCCAAAAAGATCAAAATGTCTTGACTCTAATAAAAAGTTTGCAAGGATGCAAGGATGTGGGAAAATATGACCTGTAATGAGGAGATAAATGAATCAGTCAAAACTGATGCAGAACTGACCCAGATATTAGAATTAACAGGCCAAGAAAATAGTTATTATAACTGTATTCCATATGTTCAAAAAGGTAAGTAGAGAAATGGAAGATATATGAAAGGACAGTTGACCTTTTAAAGATTAAGACTACAAAGTGTGAGATGGAAAATATTCTGGATGAACTTAATGGCAGATCAATGCAGAAGAAAAGATTAATGAACTTGAAATCATAGCAATAGAAACTACCAAAAATATAAAAGAGATAAAAAAAGAAATGTAAGAAGTGAGTAGAGCATTAGTGAGTTATGGGACAACTTCAAGTGGCCCCCACCATAAGTGAAACTGGGCTGCTTCCAAGAGATGTCTGCACCCCTGCACTCATTGCAGCACTGTTTACAATAGCCAGGGTATGGAAACAACCTAGGCGTCCATCAGTGGATGAACAGACAAAGAAATGTCAGAGAGATAGATATGAAAATGAGAGCTATATATAAATGTGTATATACATGTGTGTGTATGTGTGTATATATATGTGTATATACACATAAATATGTGTACATACACACAGACACACAGTGGAATGCTATTCAGCCATAAAAAAGAAAATCCTGCCATTTGCAACAAAACACATGAATTGTGAGGGCATTATCCTAGGTAAAATAAGTCAGAGAAAGACAAATATTGTATGATCTCACTTATATGTGGAATCTAAGAAAAACTGAACTCAGAAACAGAGAGTAGATTGTTGGTTGCCAGGGGTGAGAATGTGGGAAAAATGGGTAGTCAAAGAGTACAAACTTCCAGTTATAAGAGGAGTAAGTTGTGAAAATCTAATGTACAGCATGGTGACTATAGTTAACGATACTGTATTGTATACTTGAAACTTGCTAAGAGAGTATACTTTAAAAGTACTCACCTCACACACACACACACACACACACACACACACATAAAGGTAATTATGTGAGGTGATGGATGTGTTAACTAATCTTATTATGGTAATCATTTTGTAATATATACATATATCAGATCTTCATGTTGTACACCTTAAACCTACACAATGTTGTATGTCAATTATATCTCAATAAAGCTGGGGGGGAGGTGTAATGGGAATCCACAAGGAGAGAGGAAAGAGATGGAGATGGAAAAAATATTTGGAGAAATAATGGCTGAGGGACTTCCCTGGTGGTCCAGTGGTTAAGAATCTTCCTTCCAATGCAGGGGATGCGGGTTCAATCCCTGATTCGGGAACTAAGATCCCACAGGCCACGGGACAACTAAGCCCGTGCACCATAACTGGTGAGCCTGCGTGCCTCAACTAGAGAGCCCGTGTGCCACAAACTATAGAGCCCATGCTCTCTAGAGCCCGCATGCCACAACTAAAGAGCCCATGCACTCTGGAACTCATGCGCCGCAACTAGAGAGAAGCCTGCGTGCTGCAATGAAGAGCCTGCGTGCCATAACGAAAGATCCTACATGCCACAGTGAAGATCTGGTGTGTTGCAACTAAGACCCAACACAGCCAGAAAAAAAGAAATAATGGCTAAGAAATTTTCAAATTTGATGAAAACTATAAACCCACATATCTACGATGCTCAAGTACAAGAAATATGAAGGAAACTACACCAAGGTACATGATAATCAAATTGTTTAAAACAATGATAATGAGAAAATCTTAAAAGCATCAAGATGAAAAAAACACATGTAAAATACAGAGGACCAAAGATAAGAATAACAGCAGATTTCTTGCCAAAAATAATGCAAACAAGAAAATGGAGTAGCATCATCTTTATTGAAAGAAAAAACCTGTGAATTTAGAATTCTGTAGCCAGTGAAAATACCTTTCAAGGTGAAGGTGAAATAAAGACTTTTTCAGAGGTACAGGCTGAAAGAATTCATTACCATCAGACCTCCAATACAAGAAATGTTAGAAGAGGTCCTTCAGGCAGAAGGAAAATGATACCAAATGAAATCTATATGTACACCAAGGAAAGACTGGCACTTGAAATGATAACTACATGGGTAAATATGACTTTTTTCTCTTATTATTTAAATTTTTCCAAGATAATTGACAAAAAATAATAACAATGTAGTGTAGCCATTCTTAACCATGTCTAAGAATAAAATGTATGATAGCACTATCACAAAAGTTGGGAAGTGAAAAATGAAATACACTTTTGTAAGGTTGTTTTACTAAATGTAAGGTAGTTTAATATCACTTGAAGGTAGACTCTGCTACATTAAAGATGTTTACTATAAACCCTAAAGTAACCACAAAAATAACAAAATAAAAAGTTGTAGTTAATATGCCAGCAAAGCGGATTAAATGGAACTATAAAAAACATTGAGTCACTCGGAAAGAAGGCAGAGAAAGAAGATAAAAGGAACAAAAAATAGATGTAAGATATAGAGAACAAGATGAATTGAACTTAACCATATCAATAATCATATTAAGTGTAAATGTCTAAATATCTCCATTGAAAGGCAGAGATTTTCAGATTGGATAAGAAAGCAAGACCCAACTGTATGTTGCATACAAGAAATGAACTTTAAAATTTAAAACAAAAGATAGAACATGCTCACACTGATCAAAAGAAAGCTGAAGTGGCTATATTAATATTAGGCAAAGGGATTTCAGAGCCAAGACTATCACCAGTGCTAAGGAGGGTCATTTTGATAAAGGGATCAACTAATCAGAAGGAATAATAATAATCCTAAACGTTTATGCCACTAATAACAGAGATTCAAAATGCACAAAGAAAAACTGGTAGAACTGTAAGGTGAAATAGATGAATCCACAGTTATAGTTGGAGATTTCGGTACCCTTCTCTCAATAATTGACATAATAAGTAGACAGAAAGTTGATAAGGATGTGGAAGATTTGAACAAAACTATCAACCAACTTGACCTAATTAGCATTCATGGAACACTCCACCTGACAACAATAGAATACACGTTCTTTTTTAGGTGTACATGGAATATTTACCAAGATAGATCACTCTAGGCCATAAAACAAGCCTCAATAAATTTAGAAGAATTCAAGATGTCCAAAGAATATTCTCTGACTACAAAGGAATTAAATTATAAAGAACAGAAAGATCTCTAGAAAACCCTCAAACATTTGGGAACTAATTAGCATACTTCTAAGTAATCCATGGTCAAAGGAGAAATCAAAAGGGAAATAAAGAATTTTGAACTGAATGGAAATGAAAACACAAAATATCAGAACTAATGGGGTACTGCTAAAGCTGTATTTAGGGGGAAATTTGTAGCACTAAAATGCCTATTTTAGAAAGAAGAGAGGTCTCAGTCAGTGTTTTCAGCTAAGCCTCCTTAATCTATGAAAAGAAGAGCACATGAAACCAAAGTAGAAGAATGTAAATAGTGAAGGTCATAGCAGAAATTAATGAACTAGAAAACAGAAACACAATAGGGAGAGCCAGTGAAACTAAAAACTTGTTCTTTAAGAGGGATAAAATTGATAGACCCTTAGCCAGACTGATTATAAAAAAAATAAGTACTGTTAGAATTAACATCCTGTGTCAGAAAAGTATTGTACATTTCATTTTTATAAAGTTTTACATTTTTAGATTATACAAGTTATTCAAAGATACCAATTACTGTGTCTTAATTGGGGAATGTTTTGGGTTGTTTTGAAAGAGCTGTAGCCTATGAGAGAAAGATCTGTTGAATGTTACAGATATGGTACAAAAGTTTTATAGCTTAATTCATTTAACTTTGCTCTGGTGGTTTATGACACGTGTAGTTGAGTGTTGTCATGAAAAAGTATAGGTCCATGTCTGTTAACCAGTGCATGTTGCTCTAGGATTAATTTTTGTTACATAATTTCAATTTCTTTTTTTATTTTATTTATTTATTTATTTATTTATTTATTTTTGGCTGTGTTGGGTCTTCGTTTCTGTGCGAGGGCTTTCTCTAGTTGCGGCAAGCGGGGGCCACTCTTCATCACGGTGCGCGGGCCTCTCACTTTCGTGGCCTCTCTTGTAGTGGAGCACAGGCTCCAGACGCGCAGGCTCAGTAGTTGTGGCTCACGGGCCTAGTTGCTCCGTGGCATGTGGGATCTTCCCAGACCAGGGCTCGAACCCGTGTCCCCTGCATTAGCAAGCAGACTCTCAACCACTGTGCCACCAGGGAAGCCCCTATAATTTCAATTTCTTGATAACATTCTATTGCCATTGTTTTATCATGGTGAAAGTGGAACAATGAATTCTGACTTTTGTGGATCAGCGTAGAGTCACTGGACTTTTTGGGGTTGCACTGATGGTTTGGCACGTGTTTGGGAGATTTACCAGCTTCCAACTATTGTCTAGATCACTTTTGATTGTCAGGTTATGATTTTCAAAAATATTTCTCTATTATTTGGAATCTGAAGTGATACACATACCTGTAACTCTCTTTTGAGATTTTTTTTTTTTTTTTTTTTTTTTAAAGTACAAACATCCCAGCAACAGCACATGGTAAGCTGTTGCTGAGGGCATAGGTCTTTTTTTTTTTTTTTTTTTTAATTTTATTTATTTATTTATTTATTTATTTATTTATGGCTGTGTTGGGTCTTCGTTTCTGTGCGAGGGCTTTCTCTAGTTGCGGCGAGTGGGGGCCACTCTTCATCGCGGTGCGCGGGCCTCTCACTATTGCGGCCTCTCTTGTTGCGGAGCACAGGCTCCAGACGCACAGGCTCAGCAATTGTGGATCACGGGCCTAGTCGCTCCGTGGCATGTGGGATCTTGCCAGACCAGGGCTCGAACCCGTGTCCCCTGCATTGGCAGGCAGATTCTCAACCACTGCGCCACCAGAGAAGCCCCTCTTTTGAGATTTTGATCACCTGTCAATTGGTGTACCTACTTGTACATTTCCCCCTCTTCCCTATTGTAGCTAGGTGTCAAGAAATTCATAGCCTAAACTCCTGAGTCAGCTCCAGGACCTCAGACTGTTGTTTGTGGACTAGCTTCTGCTGGTTCTTATTTGATCTTGGTTTAAAATGGATTTGGGTCTCTGTTGAAGTTCATTAAAAAGAAATTATCCCCATTTAAAATTTTGAGACATAATTCACATGACATAAAATTCACCCTTTGGAAATGTGTTATTTAGTAGTTTTTAGTATATTCATAAGGTTGTACAACCATCACCACTATCTAATTCCAGATATTTTCATTACTTGCAAAAGAAAACCCCTATAAGGCTGATTTTTGAGATTCAGATACCCAGAGTAAAATTTTTTGAACCATCATCAAATAATCCTTTGACCAACAGGGCCCTACCTGAAGACCAGAATGCCATGTGTAGCAATTTGCCTCATTTTCATTATATCCCAGCTTAAATTCATATTAAAAATATTCTCAGTTTTTGGCAAGTGACCATATTTTTATTTCTATGGAAAAATAAGCAATAAACAAACAAAAATAAACAAAACAGCTCAATAATTAGAGAAGCTGAAGATCATAGTACCATCATAAATTCTAAATAGCACAATCAGGAATATACTTTATGTTAGTTCTACTTATTACACTTAATTTTCAATTAGATAAACATGGGCTATTTTATATTATTTAACCTAATTGAATAGGAGAGTCAGTTTGACCTGGCTTTGAATCTTGTCTCCTTTACTTACTAGCTACAGTATATTGTTTATCCACCCTGATACTTTGTTTGCTCATTTATATAATGGGGCTAAGAGTTCCTACCTGATAGGGTTCTTGTGAAAATTAAAGGAGATAACATATATAAACCACTTAGTGAAATACCTAAGTACTCAAAGAAAGTTATCTTTATTATCTTGTGATCTGTGTTGGCAAGATAGAAAATTTGGGCTTATGTGTTATTTTGATTTGTAACTAGTTGTACCCAAAGAGAGTTCATTAATAAATTTCTAGCAGGAGGTCTCTAGTAAAATTCCTTAGGGGTTTGCTCTTGTGATCCTCCTGGTCAACATTTTTATCCTTAGATAAAAATACAGAAGACACAGTTATCAAGTTCATAAATGTTACATAAATGCTGGTTGACAGATTGGGATTTCAATTAAATCTCAACAGCATAGAAAAAATGGACTGTAGCCAGAAAGATAAATTTAATAGAGAGAGATATAAAGCCCTGCATTTAATTAGTAAAACATCAATTACTCGAAAAAATAGGATGGGAGTTATTTAAAGTTTTGTGCAAAAAGTTCAAATGAAAAATATAAGGATGAATAGGCAGAGCACAGGGTCAGTGAAACTATTCTGTAGGATACTGTAATGATGGATACGTGTCATTTTACATTTGTGAAAAATCCATAGAATATACAATGTAAAGAGTGAACCCTAACTTAAACTATGGACTTTAGTTAATAATAATGTTCATCAGTTGTAACAAATGTACCAAACTGTTGTTAATAATAGAAAAAACTCTGAGTGTGTGTGGGAGCTGTGGGGAGTATGTGGGAATGCTGTTATTTTTTGCTCAGTTTTTCTGTAAAACTAAAACTGCTCTAAAAAATGAAATCTATTAATTTTAAAAAATAATATATAGAGAGATAGTATATAGATATGTGTCACACTGAAATGAGGCTGCTAAAAAGCTAATGCAATTTTTACACCTAGAAACTGAAACAAAAAAAAAAGCTAATGCAATTTTTGCTGAAGAAGGTAGTGTCGCTACTATTTTCTCTGAGTATTTTGGAAGGCAACTGATAAGATGAATGGTTTAGAAACCATGTCATGAGAAACCAAGAAAACTGCATATTTCTTTGGGTAGGAGAAAACTTAGTGGAGGCAGTGTGGTTGCCTTCTGATGTATAAGGGACCCTTAGTAATACAGAGGACATATTTATTGCAAATATTGTAAGTATCGACAATTGGTGAATTATTATGGGTCAGAGCATCAAGTTTCTACTAATAAAAAAGGAATAATTTTAACAGTACATAAAGTGAGATGATTCAAAATAATGAACTCCCTTCCAGTCATTGAAAGCATTAAAATAGTGGCTGGATACTTGATAAATACCCTCATTGGAACAGTGGTTTAACTTGATTACCTCTAGGTTCCTTATGACTCAAGATTATATAATTCCTTGACCTTTGCCAATAAGTTCTGTTACTCCTGTGATGAACAGAGAAGAAACAACATGTGAAAATATAGCACTTGGTATCACTGTCAAATAGAAGAATTAGAATGCTCGCTGTGGTGGGTAGAAGTTAATGCTGGTTTTTTCTCTTTCCATAAAGAATCTAGAGAAAACTTGCGTGTGTGTATGCATACACACACACACACGAACACAGATTATGTATATAATGTTGATATACATTTGTATGTGTGTGCATATGTATATATGTGTGGTTTCATACATAAATATGTATGTATGTGTATATGGATACGTTTGTAAGTTAGGGCTAATTTCTGCCACATGTGCAGTTTTACTTTTGGTGTAGAATACTTACTTTAAAATGTTTTTTACCATATTATTTTTTAAAAGAATCATTTACCATTTTTTCCATTAACTTTTTATGCCCAGTATGGAAAGAGTGCTGACCTTTGCTTAGACTTTCTGACCGCAGTGCTCTATCTTACTCACTACCATCTTACTTCTGTGAAGAACAGGAAATTAGCAGAATGACACCAATCATTTTAACCCAATACTGGGTTAACTGTTTTTGTCATAGTTTTCATACTTATTGAATAATGCTATATTTATTCATGAAATTTCTTTTCTTGGTACCTGTGTAGTTACCTAAACAAAGGTTGATAAGGAAATTACATAGAAATTTTTATTATGGGGAAATTTCACACCCCAGAGTATAATTTCCTCAGTTTACTTTTAGTAAATGTCTATTAAACACACATCACATCTTGTGTTTTCTACTTAAAATTGAGGATGGAAGGGGAATGGAAATTGTTTATAAGGGGGGTGTTTTGACATTTTTGTTCATCTATATAACAATCTTATGGTTTTATTTTTTTTTAATCTTCCTCATTCATTTCTTCTGGACTAATATTTGTTTTCTTTTTGACAGGCAGTGATGGTTTCAGAAAATTTTAATATAGAGGCTCCCAACTATTTGTCCAAGGAGTCTGAAGTTCTCATTTATGCCAGACAGGATTCACAGTGCATTGATTGTTTTCAAGCTTTTTTGCCTGTGCATTATCGCTATCATCGGCCACATAGTAAAGATGGAGAAACCTTTATTGTGCTCAATAACCCAGATTTATTGATGTATTGTGACCAAGGTAAGGATTGCAAGTCTTTTTGGAGAGTTGAAAATAAAATTAAAGGTATAGTGGTAAGTCTGAAGTCAAGGACGGTGATGACAAAATCATGTTTCTTTTTTCTTTCTTTTAAACTTTTTGATTGTAAAATAAAGCACAGATATAGAAAACTTCACAAATATATAGTTTAGTGACTTATTAGAAGGCAAATACCCATGTAACTACCACCCAGGTCAAGAAACAGAACTTTGCCAGCTGCCCTCGCAGGAGCCCCACGTGTCCTGTCCCAATCTCCTTTCCTGTAAGAGTAACCCACTCTCCTGACTTTTAATCACTTCCTTATGTTTCTTTATACTTTTATCTCTCAAGTGAGCATTCTTAGACGCTGTAGCTTAGTCTTGCCATTTAAAAAAAATGTTATTTCCATTAAGTCTCTTAATTTACAGATTTCCCCTCTATCTCCTTTAAAAAAAAATTTATCTGTTGAAGAACCGGGGTCATTTGAGACCCTATCATTGTTGGGGTTTGGGTGATTATACTTATTAGTTCATCTGACTTCTTTATTACTTGGAAATTGGCAGCTGGCTCGAGAGGTGTGATCAGATTCAGGTTTGATTCTTTTGGCAAGACTATAGGTGGTGCTGTGTTCTTTTATGAGTGGGCATATAATGTCTGGTTGTTTCTTTTTTCAGCCATTGATCCTTATTACTCCTTTGCTGCTTTCTGTTTCTTCATACTGATACTGCAGGATTTGTAGCTGTTAGTGCTCTGTGTCCACTCACATGTACTTTGGTGTTTAGGGGGGATACTTTGTCACCTAGTTTTGTTGTAAAAGTTGTCTATGAGTTATTGGGTTTGTGTGTGATTGTTCTTTCTGCTTTTATGTGTGGATTTTTTTTTTTTGGCTGCGTTGGGTCTTTGTTGCTGCATGCGGGCTTTCTCTAGTTGTGGCGAGTGGGGGCTACTCTTCGTTGCGGAGCGCCGGCTTCTCAGTGCGGTGGCTTCTCTTTGTTGCAGAGCACGGGCTGTAGGCACGAGGGCTTCAGTAGTTGTGGCTCGCGGGCTCTAGAGCTCAGGCTCAGTAGTTGTGGCGCATGGGCTTAGTTGCTCCGCAGCATGTGGGATCTTCCTGGGCCAGAGCTCGAACCCGTGTCCCCTGCATTGGCAGGTGGATTCTTAACCACTGCACCACCAGGGAAGTCCCTATGTGTGAATTTGGGTAAATTAAAAAACTATGCTCTTATCATTTTCAGTCTTCCTACAATCAAGACTTTAAGAAGCCCCTTTCAGATTTTGGTTCTTTGTGTCTCCAAACAGAAGTCAGTAGCACTGTTACTAACGATTGGCAGATAGAAAGTTTTTAATCATACATTTGCTGTCATCATATATTTCATGATGAGAAAACTTAAAAAGTATTCAACTGTGTTAGCTTTGTTTATCCAACCTAGTTTTCTGTTTCTTTTCATGGTACCTTTTACTTACCCTAAATAAACTTTGGAAAAGTGCCCCCTCCCAAGAGAGCACCTGGGGTTCTGGAATTGTTCGTTTTTTTGGTCTGAGAGTTCTTTACACGAGTGTATTTTTTCTACGGAAATTTATCAAGTTGTAGGTTTAGGATCTGTTCATTTTCCTGAGATATGTTATACTTCAAAAAAAGTTTAAGTTAAAAAAAAAAATGGCCCCTGGTGTAGTGGGATTTGTTAAGAAGTCATGCTCAACTTCTATACAGTCTTTGTAATTTTATAATTTCCTAGGCATCCATTTAGAACAGGCTGTTAAAATAAAACAGCACATGATAGTTGGGTCCAAATCATGTACATTGTGTATTAAAATATTTGAATACTCATATCCCAACATGAAAGACTGGCCTAGCCTCTAGTCCAGATCAGTTTTCTGATATGGTGTTCTACCACTTTTTCTCAGAGTTTCCGATTTTGAAATGCTGGGCTCAGTCAGAAGTGACAGCTCCTTGTGCTTTGAACAGTAAGGATAACTGCCAATGGAACAATATGAAATATAAATCAGTAAGTTAATATTTTATGTTGTTTTAGGTCATGCGACCTCATATAAAACTCTTTCTATAATGTTTCTGCCACGTTTAAGGGATTAGCATTTTATATTCTATCATAGAAAGCTGTTTTTTTGTTTGTTTTTAATGTTGTTTCTTTGTTACTAATGGCAACAGTCATAGAATCATTTAATTTGGGGGGTGGGGATTTAGAGTTAGTCCCAATGCCTCATTGATGCAGAGCTTAAGTATAGCTGATGTGCTTTTTAAAAGTGTGGAATGGTAAAGAAAAACAATGGTGTGTCCATCTGATTTTAATCAATAAAACTTCACTTTATTTAGAACTTTTTATTAATTTTTGAGCAACAAAATGAATTAGTTGACTTCATTATAGTACACAGAAAAAGTGAAAAAAGGAAAGTAAAACTCTAAAGTTGTATCATTTCTACTGTGGTTAAGTTTCTAGACAGTTGTATTGTTATTATAAATCTAAATCTAGGCTGCTTCAGGCCATTTTTAGCGTTTTAACCTCCCAACTTGTTTTCAGTTATTAAATTAGGTAAGTATTAGTACTTCATTAACACTGGCTTTGTCTAAGGAGTCTATAGTTTTCTACTTACCCTCTTGAGCTAACATAGTCTACTTTCCTCTCAGACTGGTAAGTCTTTGTACAACATATCTCTTTTCTTTCCCTCTTTTTTTCTGTTCTTTTGTTACTCTTTTAAGAGCTGCCTTTTAACTGATGCTTGTAGTATCTGAATTTCTCTTTGTTCCTAATTCTCTTTAAGACCTGTTTTCTTTGGTTGAATGCCACAATCTGTGTCATTATTTTTACAATTTATTTTTACAAGGAGTCAAATGAGTTTGCAACAAAAGTAAAAAATATTTAAAAATTTAAACTAGCAGACAACATAACTGTCAATCAGATAAACATAAAGCAGATTTGTTCATATGTGTGGATATTTAGATTTGAAGTGTTTTCCTTGTAGTTGCTTAGAAGTATGTCTACCAGCTAACTCAGAAAACCACTACTGACAGTGAAGACCTACTGCAAAGCCTATTATTTTGTATTGGAGAACCTTCTTTGAACAGACAGTTGGAAAGATGTATGATTGTGCTAATATCTTATGCAACATAAATTTGCTTTTGAGATTTCTATTGCCATAGAGTACCTGAATTTTTTTCAAACTCTAAAATACATCTGGAGAATTACATTTGATTTTCTTATGTGAATGAAGAGTATGATTAATATTTATACTATTTATGATGTATTGGTTTAAAAAATTCGTGGTGTGCATTGCTACACAATAAATAATCACTCTATTAAAACATTTTAAATTCAGTTCTCTTTAAGACCATGTAACTTGAAATAGGAGGTCGTAATTAAGTACTTTGATTTTTTTCTTTGTTACATTTCTTGTTTATATATACCAGAAAAATAGGTGACCATTACTAAGATGGTGATCTGTACTAAGGCTTGTTTTAAAATGCCATTATTTGAAAGATAATTTTAGATGGTACTTTGTTACAGATTGTGTTGGTAACTTCTTTTTTGAATGTGAAAGTGTAATCCATGCATTTATAAAAAGAAACCAAAAATAAAAGAATTCCCAAGTTACCTAAATTTTAATGTTTTTCAAAACCTATTTTTAAACCATAAAATTTCCCAGAGTTTCTAATTGAATCCCTTTATCTTCAAAACCAAATAGAAAATAGAAACCAAGTTGAACATAGGAGAACTTTTGTATTGCTAGTCAGTATTGCAACTACTTGGATGTTTTAAAAACAGTAAAGGACACATTCAATTGTGTAATTTGTGAATAACAAACTTTTAAAAAAATTTTTGGCTGCATTGGGTCTTCGTTGCTGCACGTGGTCTTTCTCTAGTTGCGGCGAGCGGGGACTACTCTTCGTTGCGGTGCACAGGCTTCTCATTGCGGTGTCTTCTCTTGTTGCAGAGCAAGGCTCTAGGCGTGCGGGCTTCAGTAGTTGCAGCATGCAGGCTCAGTAGTTGCAGCACGTGGGCCCTACAGTGCGTGGACTTCAGTAGTTGCGGCGCATGGGTTCAGTAGTCGCGGTGTGCGGGCTCTAGAGCGCAGGCTCGGTAGTTGTGGCACACGGGCTTAGTTGCTCTGCGGCATGTGGGATCTTCCTGGACCAGGGATAGAACCCATGTCCCCTGCATTGGCAGGCGGATTCTTAATCACTGAGCCACCAGGGAAGTCCTAACAAACTTTTAAAAGCTGTTTGAGGAGAGAAACAGCAAAACAGGAATGAATGGATCCTTTAGTTTTATTGTTGTTTTAATGTTTTTCCTTTAGGGCTTCAACTTCTAGATAATTCTGTATTCTAATATGAAACATAGTAAGAGGAAGTAAGTGTTTATATTGATTACAGAGGTGACATTAGGATATAGCCAGTATTTTTAAACAATATACTCAACTCTGTAAAAAGCAGAAAAAGTCAAAGCTAATGAGAATTTAAGAATTATTGTGGGGATTGAGTCTGATTCTGTCACATTAACTGAAATGTTGAATTTAAAAGAATCATTCAAATAATAATGTTATATGTAGTATAGCAATGGCTGAAAGATATTTAAAAGAAAAAAGAAAAAGTTAAAATTAAAAATCAAAGAAGTAGTGGTTTCACCTTAGGACATTGATCTTAAATGTCTTTAACTTCTCTATCCATCTCTCTCCCTAGGTATATAAGAATGCGAATCTACAGGTTCCAGTGGGACTGACCATACATACCTCTTTAGTATGTTCTGTGACTCTGTTTATTACCATCTTGTGTTCTACTTTAATCCTTGTGGCTGTTTTCAAATATGGCCATTTTTCCCTATGAGTTTTATGTAGTTAAATGCTTTCCATAAACCTAAATAAGACCTATTCATTTGCGACTAGAAGTGTTCTAGAATTACGTCATTACTTTTGTCTTTCGTCTTCATTTATGGCTAATATTATATTTACTAGAGGAAATTCTGGATGATTCTCAGCTAATTTCAAAATTCAGTGCTCTGTTGTGTAGACCTCTCATAATCCTCAAGCATCAAGTACCAATAGAGGAAACTTAATTCTGTTAAATTAATATTTATCTTGTGAGAAGTGACTTTATCTTCATTTGTGTTATAAATGAGTACTTTATGTATTAGAGACAAATTATCGCTAAAAATTGAGAAAATTGTTATGAATAAGATTAATTTGGATGAATCAGAGTTTATTTAAATGTTAATTTTATGAGAATATTAATTTATCCAGTGTTTCAAAAGAAAATCATTAAAGTAGGACAGCTAAGAAATTATTAATATCAAAATTGATTTTTCCTTAAAGCATTTCCATTCTCCTTTTCTACTTTATAATACTGCTTTTGAATATATGAATTGGCAAAGGGCTTGATGAAATTAAGATTAAAGAGTATATTTTATTAAGTTGTACAGTTACAAAACTTTGTTGAATCTTCGGGCGATTTTTTAAATAACAGAAGGTCTTGATTTACTGTTTTTCTTTGTAAAAATTAGAAAATAAAGTAAATGCCGTAAGCTAATTAAAAAATAAAAGGGCAAGCATGTTCCAAAACAGAAGCCAAAAAACTGGGGTTTGTTGGCATTGTTTGTTTTCTGTGGCATAATGGGATATGATGTACTTTATATATGCTATCACTGGTTAATTTCCTAAAACACTCTGGTGTTTTTATGGAATAAATCTTTCATAATTTGGCACATATAGCTTGACCTACTAATAACGGTTCTTTTTTAAGATGTGTTTGAGAACTTATGTATTGAGAAAGGCAACCCAATGCCATAAAGCAGAAATATTAGAGATCTTTAAAATGATGAAAATTTCAACCCAGTCTTGTTTCATAGCTGTTTAGTATTTTCTTATAAGACAGAATTCCATATCTTTTTTTCACAGTGAGATTAATATAGTGGCTTGAAATAGAATTATATGTCAGTAAAGATTCAGTAACATCAACAACATTTTGGAATATGGTTAGTCAGGTGGGGGAACACGGTACTATTTAACCTCTTAAGTGTGTGTGTGTGTGTATTTTCTTTTGTACATCGAAGCCAAGTTCCTCAGTATTTAAATGTTTTCAAGTTAATATTTGAGATTGTGGCTTGGAACATGATTCAGCCATTTTCTCATTTATACAGGTATTCAGAAATGTAATAAAAATGTGAATGTGAGTGAAGATACTTTGATATGACTTTTCTTGCCTGATAAATGCTTGCAGATGACATCACTTTTAATATAACAGAGCATTTCTGGTTTTGAACTCTTTGTATTATCTTCTTTGGATACTTAAGAAATGAATAAGCACTTTATTTTTTAAATCAGTTTTGTAATTCTGTGTATGGTCTTTTTTGTTTGTAGCCAAGAAAATGGGTATTGTTCTGCTGGTCATTGTGTTCCAGTATTTGTTCCACTTTTATGGTTTATTTTTCTTAAAGTATCATGTAATGTTCTTTGAATGAAAATAACAGAGACTCAACTAAGGGTGGTGGTGGGGTAGAGATTGTTGTGTGTGTGTGTGTGTGTGTGTGTGTGTGTGTGTGTATCTCAGCCACTCTACTAGGAACTTAGATTATTTAGCTAGATCTCATGGAGGATAGTACATACGTGACTTGGGAACTGAGAAAATATTGATATATTTCTGCTCTAATGATTTCAGAATATAATGAGTTTAAGGATTACTCTAGTCACATAGTCTATTCATCTCATGCTACTCACCTATATTTTGATGATTGATACTAATTGATATGATATGGAGATAAAGAACTTAGGGTGAGGTGACTAACACCTACCTGTATTATCCATCAAACTTACAAAATATACTACCGGCAGGTAGTTGAATATAGGGTTTAGTAGGCTGTGAGAGAATGAAATAATATAGAGAATTGTCCTAGTCAGTGATAGGATGGTAGGTTTAACTGCCTATCTGATTTCTTGCACCTCAGACCTTACTTCTGGGATTACCTTCCTCCTGAAGTATATCTTTTTAAGATGTTCCTTTAGTAGGTCTCTGTGGTTGATAACATCTCTGTTTTTGCTTGATGATATCTTTATTTCACCCTCACTCTTATTACTGATAATTTAGCAAGATATATACTTCTTAGTTTAGTTATTTTCTCTTGGTAGTTTGAAAATATTTTTCCATTGTCAGATGGCACACATTGTTGCAGTCGAGAAATCTATGCTAAATTTAATAGTTGTTTCTTTGTAGCGGTGTCTTTTTTTTCTGCTTTCTTTATCTTTGGTATTCTGCAGTTTCACTTTGATGTGTTTGAGAAGATTTCCTTTACTTATCCTGTTTGGGATTCACTTTGCTTCCTGAATCTGAAGGTTCTTGTCTTTAATCAATTCTGGAAAATTCTTAGCCATTCTCATCATATACTACCTCTTTTGTTTTCTCTTTTTACTCTCCTGAATTTCTCGTTAGGCAAATGGTATACCTTCATAATCTATCCCCATGTCTCTCAGTCTTTCTTTCATATTTCCTCTGTCTTTGGGCTGCTGTCAGTAATTTCTTTTGATCTGTCTTCCAGTTTATTAATTCTCTCTTCAACTGTGTGTAATCTATTTAACCCAAACATTGGCTTTGGTTTCAGTTATTATATTCTTTATTTCTAGAAGTTCTACTTGGCTCCTTCTCAAAGCTGCTTGGTCATTTAAAAAAAATATTATCTTGTTTCTTGTTTAAAAATAGTATTCTGTCTTACTTTGCTTAATCATTTTAATAAACTTATTTTATATTCTGTAATCAATAATTCCAATATCTAAAGTTCATGGGCTTCATTATTCTGTTTATGGTTTCTGGTGATTCACTTCTGGCTTATTTTCTCAGATGTATTATATTTTGGGTGCTCATGTTTAACTTTTGATAGCCTGTTTGTCTGTGGAAATCCTTTCAGTCCTGTGTTGAGAGTGAACCTGTGCAGTGAAGATTTGTGTTTGTTTCTTCCAGTTCTCCAAGCATTACCAGCCTGGGACATTTTCTTGACTAAGTTTCCTGGGCAGTGTAGGTACTATAAATTTGAACTTTCAAACCCATGTGAGGGAAAGTTTGTGGTTATGAATTCTAAAGGGAAAGTTTTTTTCCCCTCGATGCCAAAGTCCAGGCTAAAACTTACAAGTATCTGCATATCGCCCTGGGTTGGTCCAGGGAATTTTTTTTTTCCAGTGTATTCTTAGAGGGTATAGCCCTTTGAGTTTTCCAGCCTTGTGCAGGATTATAATCCCAACACCTTCTATAGGCCCAAGGCCTTGTCTTTGGTCTCTTGTCTCATGTGCAGCCAGTAAAACCATAGATTTTTCTGAGATAAGTAGGTTCTTTCAACACAACACAACACAATAGGCTTCACTGACCTGGTTACTACTCTGGTTTCTTGCTCCCCCCTTTGGGTTGAATGTGGAGTTTGGAAGACTATCAGATGTATTCCTCTTTCTTCCTTGAAAGCTTAGTTATGCCTTTGAAAGGATGTTCTATTTTATCCAGCATTTTGTGTGTTTAATAGTGGGACTGTTTTTCAAGTTACCTAATGGTGTGCCACATTGCTCCTTGAATCCCTTCTCTCGTACTCTCCATATCAATTGAGTTTTTCGCTCTACATCTGTCAGTAAGAACAGCCTGGCTACTACCTATCTGCACTTCCACGGCTATTGCTCTAGCATCAGTCATGATTAATGCCTCCCTAGTTTATTCCCTTCTATTCTTGCATCTCAATACTCCATTCTCCATGTAGCAATCTAGTGATCTTTTTTTTTTTTTTTAATAACTTTATTTATTTATTTTTGGCTGTGTTGGGTCTTTGTTGCTGTGCGCGGGCTTTCTGTAGTTGCGGTGAGCAGGGGCTACTCTTTGTTGCAGTGCGCGGGCTTCTCATTGTCGTGGCTCCTCTTGTTGCGGAGCACAGGCTCTAGGCTTGCAGGCTTCAGTAGCTGTGGCACGTGGGCTCAGTAGTTGTGGCTTGCAGGCTCTAGAGCTCAGGCTCAGTAGTTGTGGAGCACGAGCTTAGTTGCTCCGTGGCATGTGGGATCTTCCCCGGCCAGGGCTCAAACCTGTGTCCCTTGCATTGGCAGGCAGATTCTTAACCACTGTGCCACCAGGGAAGCCCTCTAGTGATCTTAAAGTGTAAACCAGGTAACATCACTTCCTTACTTACAACTCTTTAATAACTTCTTGGAATAAAGTCCAACCTCCTTACCGTGTCATTTAAGATCCTTCCTGACCTGAATCTTGTCTTCTCTAGTGTTTTTTCCCACTATGCTACTCTTCTTGCACTAAACTGCAGTTACACAGGCCTTCTTAACTGACCTTAGCAAGTTCTTTTCTTCCTCCTTCTGTCTGTAATGCTCCTGGGAGCTTCTCATGGCTCTCTCTTTCTGTTCTCAGCTTAAATGTCACCTCATTAAAGATGCCTTCCCTGGCCACCTTATCCAAAGTAATCATCCTAGTTTTTCCCTCATACCAGATATCACTATTTTAATTATTGTATTTTCATATTTGTAAGTTCCACAAAGACAAAGCGACTTGTATTCACCCTTGTATCCCTGATATACCCAGCAGTGTCTGGTACATATTAGACACTGAAATATTTGTAGAATTAGTGAATACATTAATGAACTCCTCCATGGATAAAACATAGAGGCCTTAATTTGCAAGGAGGTGGGGCTTAATTTAGCACCAAAGTATATTAAGAGCTGTAGGTAAAAAGCAAAATGGATAGTGGATGAATTCCCAGGAACACGTATCCTAGAGCAGGTTCATATAACAGGAATCGTCTTTCAGCATCATTGGTTGGCCACAGACCTGACTGGAGGCAATGCTGAATTACATGAGGAAGTGGCGGTGTCTCTCAATATAAAGAATACCCAAAAAAGGCGGGGGGTTGGGGGGTACGGGGCTGGGGGGTGGCGGAGATAAGTGGTACACACCTCCAAACTACAACTCCCAGCGGGCCCCGCGTGAGCCCGCCCACTGGGAGGCGGTGCCCGTCTCCGCCCCGTGGAGCTCCCGGCTTCGGCCCCACCCCTCCCCGCTCCGCGCCGTAGCCCTCCCCTAGGGTTGTGGCCACGCGCAGCGGCGGCGGTTGTTCCGCTTCCCCTCTGGCCTGGGCCGTCGCCATTGCCGAAGGCTCCCTACCCTCCCTTCCCGGCGCCCGCGGGGCTCGGCTGCCGCCCGGCCTAGCAATAACAGCAGCTACGTTCCAGCGCGGTTCCTCTTCCCGCCCCGCTTCCCTTTCCCTCCCCTCCCCGCCCCGTGTCGCGCGCTTGCTCGGGGCGGCTCCTGAGCTCGCCGGGAGCTCGGCCGGAGGCTCCTCGCTGGGGCGGGGACCTTTCCTCGCCTGGGGTAAGTGTGCAGACAGGCCGGGACGCGGGCCGTCGCTCTTCTTCCTTCTTCCTTCTCCGCGGCCTGGCCGGCGCGAGCGGCCCGGGGCAGCTAACCTGCCCCGCGCGGGGCCGGGAAGCCGCCACCTGCGTGCCTGGAGCCGCAACTCTTGGGGCGGTGGCTCATTGTCTGCGCCCTCCGGCTGTTTTCTTCCCCGACTGTAGCCTGAAATGGGAAGCTTGCTGGGCTGGTGAGGTCTAACTCTTCCTGGACCCGGCCCTACCCTGAACCCTGTCGCGCCACAGTCTCTGCCCTGTTGATCTCCCTTCCATCGCGTTTCCAACCTCCTTTTCTCCATTTACTTTTGTGTTGTGCAGAACGTTGCGGGTTTTGTTCCTCGATTTTTTCGTCTGTTACAGAATCCTAGCCCCTCCTTGCTGTCTCTCTGGTCATCCCAGTTTCTTTGCTTAGGCATATTGTCTAGGATCCCTTTACTGTTTTCTAAACTGCAATCTGTGATCTCTTCCATATTCCGCGTTAGTAGAAACGAATAGTTTTCCGAGGGTTTGAGGGCCTCCGCTTAAGAACAGAACTTTCGGATCTTCTCGTGATTCCTGTTTGATCTTCAGCCAGGAGGTGAATATTTGCTTCTTTAGGTAACTTAGGTGAAGGTTGGCTTTCACCATGTTTGGCTTTCTTTCAAACAACATACACAACATGTTGCCGAATATTCCTCAGTGGACTCAACCTTTTGACTAATTCTTTAAAGATAGAGTCATCCAAGAACTGAAGAGTGGAAAGTAATTGCCATTGTCGCTAGTCGTTGTGGAGTTGTACTACCAGTCCTTGTATCTTATCTTTAATGGGAATTCTCTGGGCAGTGCGAGCGTGATTTCTTTCCTCCTTGATAAATAGTGCTAACTCCCACTGGTATAATTATCTGTTTTATTTTACAAGTGATCTATAGTTTTTTGTTTTCTTTTTAAACCTCTGTAAAAAGACAATCAAAATGGTTAGGCCTAAAATTAGACTACGACGAGCAGTGTTTTGGATCAAGGTTGTGCACGTCACGTTTTTTCCCCTGCTCTGTTTGACTCTTCCGCTCTTGTAAGTAGGCAGGATATTGAAATGTAGAAGAATTTGCTCTGGGGGTTTTGTTTTTGTAGGTTTATTCAAAACAGTAACATTAAATAAAGTTAGATTGGGATGAGGCAGTGAACAGTAATTTTTAAAGCAGGTTAGAACTTGTCAACTTTGCCAGGAGCTCTGTGGCATTAGTAAAACACACTCATAATCACTTATATATATTTTGTATATATGTATGAAAAAATATATATATAAATGAAAAGCTTTGTTCATGTTCTCCTATTAAGGGTGTTGATTTGTTAACTCTTTTCATCCTTAACTTTTAAATCTTTCTAGTAATTAATTAACCAGAAACACTGATTTGCATTATGAAAAATGAACCTTAAAGTGTTTCTGGCCCGTAATATATGTAGGTCTTAAACCCACTTTCATGTTTTGGTGAAAGAGGTTGACCTAAATTCAGTGAATTCTGTGTTTTCACTTCAATACTGTCATTTTGGTAGTGTCAGTTGTCCTTAATTCAGTGAGAGGTCTTCTTGGCCTAAGGGGTTAAGGTCTAGAAATGTTGGAGTGTGAAACTAGGTCTGTTGATGTCAGCTTCTCTGCCAGTTCTTTCTACAAACAGACGCTTTTACTGAGGAAGAGTTCTGGGTATTCTGCTTCTCTTAGAACCTTGATTCTGGTTTACAGTTATTCAAAGAGAGAGTTATTCTTTTGGACTTTGTGACATTAAATACTAGCCTTGAAAACCCAAATTCATAAAGTAAGTTTGTGGTTGGAGTCTATCTACTAAACAAATGAATAGGGGTTCCTATGATTCTCTGATCTTTATGAAAGGGCGATTTCCAAGTAGACATGGTTAACAGTGGTGTATCTTTTCAATTGTACTTTTTTAAAGAGAAAACTTAGAACTTGTTCAGGTAGCTAAACATAAACTTTCAGTTATTCTTTTTAGAAGAGAGAGACCTTGTTCAAATAGCTAGGGATGAAATAAATAGGTAGGTATTGTTAAATTCTTTCTATGTTTAATCTGTCAATATTGATTATTCTAATATTTGAGTATAATATTTCTTTTGGCTTTCTGAATTTTCTACTTCTGATTAAAGTGTGAAACTGCACCTTCTTCAAGTCTTTAAAGCTTTTGGGTTCTGATCAATTTGTTTTCAAAAGCCCTTCCAATTAGTGAGAGGGGGTAATTCCAGACTAATCAGGGAGGGTGTTAAGTTACTTGCGAATCTGAGTTGTCCCTGGTATCCTTTTTGTACCTTGGTAGAAGCAGAAAGAGATGGAAAAAAATAGCCCCCGTTGCCTTGAAGAAATACTGATTATTTTCTTCTGTGACCAGAATTGAGTTTCACTACTTCTTCATTTTAGGATCACTAACCTGAATAAGAGTAGTCAGTCTGAACATTCATGCCGGATTTCAGAGGTCTAGCCTCTTATCTTTGAGGTACAGTAGTACTTGTCATTCAATGTACCACAAGTGGTGAGGAGCTGGAGACCTGGGTTTGAATGCTGGCTCTTCCACTTGACCCTGGGCAAGATACACATCCTTTTCAGGCTTGTTTTTTTCATCTGTAAAATGAGGATTAATAATAACATAATACACATTTCATAGGGCTATTTAGAGCAAATGAGATAATGCAGGGAAAAGTACTTAGCAAATGCAGTGTTTAAGTGATTAATGTTAGTTATTATTAATATTAATATTAATAATATTAATAGTTAATATTCCATTCTGAAATAGGTTTTATATTTAATTGCTTCTACAGCAAATGTTATACTTCCAAACTTAGATTTAAGACTGCTTTCTGAAAGTGATTGGAATCTCAGGGCCAAGTTTCTGAGACCATAACTGTTAAAAATTACTTTTCAGGAAAAAAAATAGTTTCATCACTGAAATAAAATACAGGTTTTTTGAATACATGTTTCTCAGATTTTAAAATAGGCATACTTCTCATAGAAAATTTAGGAAGTAGTGAAAACTATTAAGGAATGGGGCAAAAATTACTATATAAAAATCAGCCCCCAGAGATAACCATCATAACAGATGAGAATAGTGCCTTTTTTCCTTATTTTTAAATTAAATTCCAAAGGTAGTCAGTACATGCTTATTACAAAAGGTTCGAGCAAGTCAATTATTTAGAGTAGAAAGTGAAAATTACTTTCCTTACTTTTTAGTCCCATTCCTTACAGGTGCCCACTGTAAACAATTTTGTGTTCTTTATGCGATTAGAAATAAGCACAGTGTATATGTAGTTTTACCTTGATTTTTTTTTTTAATTAAAAACATCTAATCATTATAAATTCGTTTCCATCTCAGTACTTGTAGTTAAACCTCATATTTTTAATAGTCATGAGATATTCCATTGTATGGTTGTACTTTACTTAATTATTCATGGTTATTTGTTATTTCCACTTTTGGGCAACTAAAACTGGAGCTTTAATGAACTTCCTTATACCTTTGTGCACATGCACATGTATACAAGTATTTCCATTAAAAGGATTCTTAAGTGTGCATTTTAAGTTTTGATAGATGGCAAATTGCCTTCCTAAAAGACTATACTAATTGAATTGTAGAAGCTCTTTACACATAGTAGATATTAATACTTTGCCTTCTGTTTAAGACGATCTTTTACATTTTATCTTTATCAAAAAACAGTCTTCTATATTTTCTTCTGGTACTTTAATAACTTGTATTTGAATCTTAATACTTGCAGATTTTTTTTTTTGGGGGGGTGCTTGGTGGGGTAAGAGTTTGGCTACTGAAATAAAATACAGGTGTAACAGTATTTCAGGAGTTTGAGGTTGGTGTAAAAATTAGTCCCATTATAGGGATTCAGAAAGGAATATTTTAATCATTTTATTGTAAGCATCACATCCGAAAAGGGGGGGGAATGCCCCCTTTGGCCCCTATTTCTTGTCATCTACCTAATTCATCCTCATCCTTCAAATTTCAGCTTTTGAGTATAGCTTTCTTTGGGAGTCTTTCCTGATTTCCAGTATGACTTAGATATTCATATTGCTTTTATATGTTTTCTTAACATGTCCATAATCTTTATTTGCAGTGTGCTGAAAGAATGAGTTATTCATCTGGAAATGAGAGTTATTTCTCAATTGTTGTCAATTGAAATTAGTCAAAAGGGAGGTGCAAAGAACTCAGTAGTGTTGGTTAAAAGTGATGCACATACATATGTATGCATACTTTTAACCCCCTTTTAACCTGCATTACTGAGTTCTTCCTAACATCTTTCTGATCAAGCTGTTACCTTGTAGGTAATATTTTTTCATGTAAATGTTTAATAGGTTCTGGAAAAACACAAGGTTTTATTTTAATCTTGCATTTATTTCATAAGAACAAGGTTATTTGTTTCATAAGAACAAGGTGTATTTTAATCTCAGCTTTTAAAAAATTAATTCCTATTCCGGGAATTCCCTGGTGGTCCAGTGGTTAGGACTCTGCACTTCCACTGCAGGAGGCATGGGTTTGATCCCTGGTCATGGAACTAAGATCCTGCATGCCACGTGGTGCAGCCAGAAAAAAAAAAAAAATTCCTATTCCTTTTAATTTGAGATTAGTAGTTTATAGGCTTATGAAGCAATAATGTTATATAATAAACACGTGAACAACAAGAGTTGGAGTAAAACTTTTAAACACAATTTCAGGTGCTCTAAAGAACAAATTATTAAAGAATAAAAAGTTACATTGGCAGATATAATGGTAAAAATATAACCAGATGTTTGATAAAGAATAAAGTAAAAAAAAAAACCCTTAATTCATTACCTGTGGATAACTGCTGTTAATATTTTGATGTTTCTTTATATTTGTGTGTGTACATAGTTTACTCTTCTAAAATTGGAATCATTCTGTATAATTTGCTATCTTGCTTTTTTTAACTTAACCTCAAATCTTGAAAGTTTCCTTCTTTCTCCTTAAAAATTCTATTTAAAAATGATTTTTTAATGTTTGCCTAACATTCCATTGTACACCTATGCCTTAGTTTCATTATTCTCCTATTGGTGAATGTATAACATTTCTAGTATTTTATATAAATAATGCTATGATGAATATCTTTTTATTCATCCCTGAGTATTACTTTAGAATATTTTCTTAGAAGTGGAATTACTGAATGAAAGGGTATAAGCATTTACAAGTGTTAAATTACCCTTCAGAAAGGTTTGATGTATACCATCACTAGCATTGTGAGTCTCATTTTGTTGCTATCCTCATTGAAACAACCATCATTCTTAATGAAATTGTTAAATTTGCTTATTGCTAGGCAAATAAAAAATACAGTTTAATTTGCATTTCCTGTTTAAATTATAATTTTGTTTTTGTGAATTCGATTTAGTTTTGTTATTTCTGATAAGTATACAGAAGTAACTAGATTTTTTTTTAGTAAGTTCACTTTTTCCTTTAGAAAAAATTTTTTATACAGTTTTTAAAGTTACTTTCCATTTACAGTTATTATTAAAACATTGGCTGTATTCTTCGTGTTGTATAATACATCCTCAAGCCTATCTTACACCCAATAGTTTGTACCACTAGAAGTAACTAGATTTTTGTGGTCACGATTATTTTTATTATCTTGCTGGACTTCAGTAAAATTTTATTTACTTTTGTTTTTCAGGTTCATTGTCTTACCTGAAAATAATAGTAACTTTTGCTTCCTTTCCAATAGTTATAATATTTATTAGTATTTTAGCTCTTTATTACATTGATCAGAATCTCCAAGACACAGTTATATAAGAGAGGTGATAATTGTCTTGGAATGTCTCTGGTATTTTTACGATTTAAGGATGAATGCAGCTGTTGGTTTTAGAGAGAAATTTTTTATTATTTATTCTGTTCTTTGTAAAAAAGAGGAGTGTCTTCCGAATTTTATCAAATGTTTTTGTAACTTATTTAGGTGATGATAAGATTTTTCTTTTAACTACTGATAAAAGTATATAAATAAATTTGCTAATAACATTCCCAAAGGTTATATATCCTAAGGCATATATCATGAGGAATCAAAACCCCACTCTTGTTAGTCAAGTGTACAGAATTTATTGAAAATAGAAGAGAGTCTCATAGAACTTTAGTTTAATAAGAATACACAGTCCATATGGTAACTTCTGTAGTTCCTTCTGTAGTCTGGAGAAATCCTTACTTACTCATGAGTCAGTTTTGAGAAATTTGTATTTCCCCAGATTATATTTTTAAAGATTCTCAAATTTATTATTATATGGGTGTATGTAATATTTTTTTTTTAATTTTTTTTTTTTTTTAAAGATTTATTGATTGATTGATTGCTATGTTGGGTCTTCGTTTCTGTGCTAGGGCTTTCTGTAGTTGCAGCAAGCGGGGGCCACTCTTCATCGCGGTGCGCAGGCCTCTCACTATTGTGGCCTCTCTTTTTGCAGAGCACAGGCTCCAGACGCGCAGGCTCAGTAGTTGTGGCTCACGGGCTTAGTTGCTCCGCGGCATGTGGGATCTTCCCAGACCAGGACGCGAACCCGTGTCCCCTGCATTAGCAGGCAGATTCTCAACCGCTGCGCCACCAGGGAAGCCCTGTAATATTTTTTATAATTAAAATCTGTGGTGTTCATCTCCACCTTTTATTAGTGATTTCATTATTTTTCTTAATTTGATTTGCCAAATGTTTGTCTACTTAGTGGTTTTTAATAAGAAGCTTTGAGATTTATTCTGTTGATTTTCTAATTTCTGCTTTTTATTTTGCTCTGGTTTTTCTTTTTTTTTTTTTTTTTGGTTATACAGTAAATCCCCTACATATGAATGTGTTCCATTCCAAGAGCACATTCGTAAATCCAGTTTGTTCGTAAGTCCAACAAAGTTAGCCTAGGTACCCAATTAACACAATCGGCTATATGGTACTGTACTGTAATAGGTTTATAATACTTTTCACACAAATAATACATAAAAAACATGCAAAAAATAAAGAAAACGTTTTTAATCTTACAGTACAGTACCTTGAAAAGTACAGTAGTACAGTGCAACGGCTGGCATACATGGGCTAGCATCGAGTGAACAGGCAAGAAGAGTTACTGACTGGAGGAAGGAGAGGAGGTGGGAGATGGTAGAGCTGAAGGATCATCAGCAATAGGAGATGGAGGGCAAGCTGCAATTTCACTCACACCTGACGTTCACTACCAGCTACATCACCGCTGCTTTTACGCTTGCTTCTACGCTTGCTTCTGGACATCCTGGGCTTGAAATAAAGATACTGTGCTACTGTTCTCTATACAGTACTGTACAGTAAAGTACACAAAAGCACAACCACTTGTAGAGGATGCCCGCATGTGACAGGGTATGCCAGACATGTGAATTAACTTACGTGGTTGGACCTGTGAACACACGTTCACATCTTTGAAAGTTCACAACTTGGAGGTTCATATGTAGGGGACTTACTGTACTTTTTCTAACTTAGTAAATTCTTAGTTCTCTTTTTTTTTAAATGAAAACATTTTTAATGCTCCTAATTTGCCTCTGAGTACAGCTTTGGCTGCACTCTAAAATGTCTGTGAATGATATTCTTATATTCATTGCTTTCCAAATAGTTGCTAGTTCTAGTTTGTTTGACTCAGGAAGTATTTGGTATAGTTCTATTCACTGTATTTTCTTTCATTGTTAGTGGCTATGTTTTTTTAAAATATCTTTAAGTTTATTGAGGGTTTCTTTGTGACTTAAAGCATAATCCAATTTGCTAAATGTTCTTTGAAAACTTAAGAACATTTTCTGTTTGCACGTACAGTTTTATATACACACATATCTGTCAGTTAAACTTTATTCAAATTATCTTATTATTCCTTATTCATAGTTTTTATTAATTATAAGATAGTCTTTATTAAGTTTTTAATCTTAATCTGTCAAAGACTAAGAGTTAGCATTGTTTCTGAAAAGCTTGTGCTTACATTGGGGCCTTTACATTTTTGTTTCTTCCCCTTGAATACTGTGTTCCTTTCATATGTCACTGTTTTAAAGAGGCCTTACCTGATCAGCCGTCTAAAATAGCCTCCACCTGCTCCTGCTCAGTATCTAACTTCTTTCCCCTCTGTGTTTTTCTTTATAGCACTTCCACCTGAAATTGTTTTTTCATTCACTTGTTTATCTCTTTGCTATTCTGTTCAGAACTTAGAACAAGTATGTATGCAGTATGTGTTTGTTAAGTAAAGAGTGTCCATTTTTATTTCTAATGACTTTTATTTTTTTAAAATTAATAGACTTTATTTTATACAATTTTAGGTTCACAGAAAAGTTGAGCAAAAAGTACAGAGAGTTCCCATATACCCTGATCTACCCCCTTCCTCAGCTTCCCCCATCATCAACATTCTGCAATGTTTGGTATGTTTGTTATGATTGATGAACCAACATTGACACATCATTATCCATCAAAGTTCATAGTTTACATTAGGGTTCACTCTTGATATTACACATTGTATGGGTATGGACAAATGGTGGATAATGACATGTATCCACCATTGCAGTATCATACAGAATAGTTTCTTCACTCCCAAAATTCTCTGTGCTCCACTTATTTATCCCTCCCTTCTCGCTAATCCCTGATAACCACTGAAGCTTTAACTGTCTCCATAGTCTCACCTTCTCCAGAATGTCATATAGTTGGAATTATACAATATGTAACCTTTTCAGCTTCTTTCACTTAGCAGTGTGCATTTGAGTTTCCTTCATATCTTTTCATGGCTTAATAGCTCATTGCTTTTTTATGCTAAATAATACTCCATTGTTGGGATATACCACAGTTTGTTTATCCGTTTACCCACTAAAGGACATCTTGGTTGCTTCCACATTTGGCAGTTATGAATAAAGCTGCTATAAACATCCAAGTTTGGGTTTTTCATGGACATAAGTTTTCAGCTGATTTGAGTAAATAGCATGGAATACGATTGCTGGATTGTATGGTAAGAATCTATTTAGTTTTGTTAAGAATCTGCTAAAACTGTCTTTCAAAGTGGCTGAACCATTTTCCTTTCCTACCAACAGTGAATGAGAGTTCCTGTTGCTCAAATCCTCACCAGCATTTGATGTTAGTGTTTTGGATTTTAGCCATTCTAATAGGTGTGTAGTGCTATCTCATTGTTTTAATTTGCAATTCCCTAATGAAGTATGAGACTGAGCATCTTTATATCAGATACTTCTTTTGCAAATATTTTTTTCCACTCTGTGGCTTGTCTTCATGTTCTCTCTATCCTAATGATTTTTATCATGTTTTTGGTGTAATATTATTGATGCATGTTTAAGTTCTATACTGCTAAAGATCTGCATTACACCTAATCAATAAAAATAATTGTCATATTTAATCTTTCTAAGTCTCATATTTTACTTATCTTAAATTCCCATCTGTCCTGTTATTCTTTGTTCAATAAATTATTATCCAACCTTGTCTTTCCATGCCATTTTTAGTTGTATCTCTTTTAAATTACATATAGTTTATTTTTGTTTTAATCCAAAGTGAATACTTAAAACATTTATGTGTATTGTGATAGTTAATTCTGTTGGGTGTGTTTCTGTTATTTTATTTAATGCTTTCTGTTTTTTAATGATTCATTGCTACTACTTCTACATTTTTGTAAAATATACATAATGTAAAGTTATCATCTTAACCATTTTAAAGTAAAGTTAACCCTTGAACAACACGAGTTTGAACTGCACAGGTCCACTTATACATGGATTTTTTTCAGTAGTAAAAACTACAGTACTGCCCTATCCAAGGTTGGTTGAATCCTAGGATGCAGAACTGCAGATACAGAGGAACTTTGGATTTGGAGGAACCATGTATATGGAGAGCCAGACTATAAGTTATATTCAGATTTTTGGCTGTGTGGCGGGTCGCGCCCCAACCCCCAAGCTGTTCAGGGTCAACTGTATACAGTTCTTTGGCATTAAGTACACTTACATTGTTGTACAACCATCATCACCATCCATCTCCAGAATTTTTCATCTTCCCTAACAGAATCTACGCTCATTAAACACTGACTCCCTGTTCCTCCCTACCCACAACCCCTGGTGACTGTCTCTAATCTACTTTCTCTTATGATTTTGCCGTTTCCAGATGATTCATATAAGTGGAATCATACAATGTTTGTCCTTTTGTGTCTGGCTTATTTCACGTAGCATGTTTTCAAGGTTCATCCATGTTATAGCATTTATGAGTACTTAATTCCTTTTTGAGACTGAATAATATTCCATAGTGTGTGTGTTTATCCTGTTATCTGTCAATGTCTTAAAGCCAACTAATCTATACTTTAAGTGAATTCAACTGTAAATCTAAAATTTAAAAAAATAACAATTTCTGATTTGTCAGTCTGAAAAAGAAAATTATACTTTGACTCCCCATAACTGAAGACTGGCTTATTCTTTTAACCAACCCTCACTTTAATGTTCATTGTCAGTTTCTTAATCTTATACTTAAATTGAGTCATCATGTATGCCAGCTAACATACATTTTCATTTAATATAGGAGTAACTGGAAGGCACATTTAGTAATTATTAGGTCACTAATGTCCACAGAAACTTTCATGCCATGTGGTCTCGCATTAATTTTGTTTCAGAGCTTCCTATATCTGATGGTGCTAGGAATCTTCCTTTTTCTTTTTATTGAAATATTTTGTGACTGATTGTGTCTTGTACATGTTTATTAATGTTGCCTGATACATTAACTCCTTACGGTCTTCATACTTTTTTTTCATTTCCAGAAATATTTTTGGTTATTTTTAGTTCTGTTTTCTTCCTTGAAAACACTTACAGTAATTAGGTTGGCTTATCATTTCTGTCTTTTGTGTGAGCTTCTCGAATGTTTGTCTTTAACACTCATTTGATTTTCCTTTATCACCTCCAATGTAGGCTTTATTTCTGCTATGGAAATTTTAGTTTCTTTACATCCTTTAAAAATTTACTCCACTCCCTTTTCTTCTTAAATTACTCTCATTTCATCTTGGTCTTTTCTCTTCATATATGCCTGTTTCATGGATTTTGCCAAACAGTGTTTGGAACTTAATTCTGTGTCCTGAAGTAATTTTTTTTTTTAATTTATTTATTATTTATTTTTGGCTGTGTTGGGTCTTCGTTGCTGCGTGCGGGCTTTCTCTAGTTGCGGCGAGTGGGGCTACTCTTTGTTGCAGTGCACGGGCTTCTCATTGCAGTGGTTTCCTTTGTTGTGGAGCACGGGCTCTAGGCGGGCGGGTTTCAGTAGTTGTGGCACATGGACTCAGTAGTTGTGGCTTGCGGGCTCTAGAGCACAGGCTTAGTTGCTCCGCGGCATGTGGGATCTTCCCCGACCAGGGCTTGCACCCGTGCCTCCTGCATTGGCAGGTGGATTCTTAACCACTGAGCCACCAGGGAAGTCCCTGTCCTGAAGTAATTTTAATTCACCTTCTAAGTTAGACTCTGCTTCTGTGAAAGGTAATTTTGTCTCTTTCTTGTGCTGCATTATTTTTTGTTGGGATCAATGTTGAATTTTTTCCTGCTTATTCATCCTTGAATGGTAACAGTTATCTATTACTTGATATGCACTTGTCAGAAACATTTGTGGGATTGATTGTCCTTGCCTCTACAGTTGACTGGGATTCTGGTTGAAACCTCTTCTTAGGTGTATTGCTAAAGGATAAATACAGCACCTAGCCTGAGTTCCAGTGATAAATTGGCATTCATCGTATAGGGTAGTTCTGGGCTAGGATGGTGGGATCTTATGGTACCCTGGTTTCTAGTATGTGCTACTATTAAGGCTCTTCCTGATTCTAACCAAGTACCCACAACACAGCACTTTGCTTGTGTGACTACACCTCCCAGGAAGCCATGTGCCAATCCAGGTTTTTCTGCCCATTTACAGCTCCACTTGAACCTTACATACACACAGGCACATAGAAACATACTTGTTTTCTGGAACTTGCATGGCAGTCTCCTAAATGTATGTAGAAAGATCAGAAGAGATGATAAGGAACTCCAGCTGTCACAGAACCCACTTCTATATAGCAAGAAATGGCTTAGCAAGGATGACTGACTAGCTTGTTTCTTTGAGGCAGACTTTGGGTCTCCAAATAGAAGTATGGCTAGCAGAGAGGAGTGAACTATCTTTATATCTTCTTTTAGGCAAATGGTCAAACTTTCTTTTATGAAACAGAACATGGATGGGTCATGAATCTTTTCTTAGTTCAGATTGCGTGACGTTATAGCTAATGGAAAGCCTTCAAAGATTTTATATAAATTGTCTTCGTGGAAATTTGGGATAGACTCCATGGTGACTTCTGATACGATACCATTTTTTACTACAATAAACTGGTTTCAGTTTTTGTTTAACTTAGATAACTACCTAAGTAATCAAATAATCAGTCTGCAGTTGATCTTCATTTTTCAGTATAAGGTCTTAGATTGATAAGTTTTCACTTTGATTGTAGGAAAATGGCATCTTGTTACAATTTGCATCTTTTTGATGTCTAGTTGAACACTTTTTATATACATACAGTCCCCCTACTTAACGATTTTTTGACTTTACTATGGTGCAGAAGTGGTATGCATTCAGTAGAAACCATACTTTGAATTTTGATCTTTTCCTGGGCCAGCTATACAAGGTTCAGTACTCTGGTGGTGCTGAGCAGAGGCAGCGAGCTGTAGCTCCCAGTCAGCCATGCAATCACAAGGGTATACACTTGTGATACACTTAATAACTGTTCTGTACCCATACTACCATTCTCTCGTTCACTTTAAGTACAGCATTCAATAAACTACAGGAGATATTCAACTTTTTGTTATAAAATAGGCCTTGTGTTAGATGATTTTGCTCAACTGTCAGTTAATGTGTTTTGAGCATGTTTAAGGTAGGCTGGGCTATGATGTTCCTTGATAGGTTTAGGTGTATTAAATGCATTTTCGACTTAACGATATTTCAACATACATATTGTTATGTAGCCCCATCGTAAGGAAGATCTGTGTTTGTTGCCCCTCCCCTCTTTTTTCATTTTGAATCGCCATTTGGGGTTTGCGACCAAACTTGAGGAAAGCTAGACTTCACTCTGTTGAATACATTTCTTCTTACTTCTTTTTTAAGTTTTTAATTTGTTGTTCCTTGCTTCACCATTCACTACCTTATAGGCACCTTTGAAGCATTTTCTGAGTCTCACCCCTTTACTTCTTTCTTGCTTAGTCATAGTTTCACGTTTTTAGTGTAGTGATTGGGTGAAGGCCAAGGGGAAGAAGAAAAAAAGGAGGATCACATTTTGATTACAAAGTTTCTTTAACACACTGCTTCCTCTGTTTACAGAGACCTTCCTCTCTTTTTGCTTGGCAAGTTCTTTCTCATCCTTCAAAGGCCAGTTCTGATTTCTTTGCCTAATTACTTTCATATGCATAGGAGCTCTGGGTCCTCTTTTCCATTGCATTCCACTCATCCCTGTCAGCTCTTATCTCATTGCGAAGTAGTCATTTGTTACTCTTTTCCCACTGATGGTGAGCTCAAAACTGAGACTACATCTTAGTTATCTTTGATCTCTAACATCTGACACATTGTATTCACAAAATAAATATTTCAATGACTTAGGAAGGACATACTAAGAGTTTCTTCATTCTTCAACCATGTCGTTTTCCTGCTTCTAGTGTGAAATGTAAAAAACAGTTCTTTCTTGGGAGTGTAATTATGGATATTCTGTTTTTCTTTAAATTTTATTCTGGTTTGGGTTTCTTTGTAATGACCTTGTACTACTTTTATTATGAGAATAAAAGACACTTAAAACCAAACCTCTCGAACTTCCAGGTGTTCCCCATTGCCCAGCACCTGCAACTTTATGGTCCCACTTAACAGTCTTATTTCCCCCTACTTGCTCCTATGTGCCCTTTTGTCTTATGAACTAGATCATTCTTATTGTTCCTGTTGCCTAGAATCCCATCTCCTGTGTAGGAGTATGATCTGTTGTAAATGGAGAAATGCTTGTAATAGAGATTGAGTAGTAAGAATTTAGACTAATGTCCTGCTGGTCTTATTTTGAATATACAGTAGTTAAGGTGAGGTGCTTGGATGAGTTTTATCAGTTGTGAGGATCGAGATAAATGGAGCATTTAATTATCTTAGCTTTCTAGAATAGTGATCTTAAAGAAGATAAAATAGTGAAAATAGCTTCGAAATTTCCTGGGTCTCCCCTAGCCTAAAAAAGGAAACAAACTTTGCTTGGCTCCGATGCCATCACAGATACACCTTTCATTGATTGATTTATTCATTCAACAATACTCATCTCTGAGACACATGAACTAGACACAGTGTTAGGTATTAATGATGTAATGGTCAACAGAATACTCACTGGATCCATGCTTGTGGAGTTTATAACGTAGTTAGGGTAGACGGACTTTTAAAAGCAAATCCATTGTGATGAATGTTAAGACAGAATAAAATAATGTGCCTGGGATGGGAGTGAGGAGGCATCAGAGAAGGTTTCCTGAGAAAGTGACCTTTAGGCCAATAATACTTGAAGTAGGTGTTTGACAGGTGGAGGTGGTGAACAGTAGGGTGACCCGTTCAATCCCAGTTTGCCCTGGGCTTTCCTGGGTTTAGCACTGAAGATCTTGTGTCCCAGAATAACTCCCCCAGTTCCAGGGAAACTGGATGATGAGTCACTGAACAGAAAGTTTTCCAGAAAGGTCATGTGTGAAGGCCTGAGATGGCTATTAGAGAAACTGAAAGAATAGACAAAACTTAAAGCCTGTTGAGGGAAAGTCTACAGAGAGCTGAGTCTAGAAAATTAGGGGCCTGATCATGCATGCACTACTGGGCTTCATCTTAAGTATCCTACTTAAAGGCTTTAAGAAGGGGACTGAAGTGATAAAGTTTTATGTATTTTAAAGTGGCTCCCTGTGCTGTAAAGAACAGACTGGGAGAGACTGAGTGGATTTGGGGACAGTAAATAACAATTATTAGGTTACAGGCTACAGCGACTTAGAAGTTGAAGAAGCTGTTTTGGGAAGCATAGATAGTTTTGAGAATTAGGTTATTTCGATAGTATTATGAAATCCTGAAGCAAATGATTTTCAAAAATTGTTTTCCTCCAAGAATGCTAATTTCTTAAAAATGGGAAAACAAACCTTTTTACTTCCATATTTTTCCATCTCATTGGATAAAAATTTTACTACCAGAATAAACCGAGACAGCAGTTTTTTTGTTTTGTTTTGTTTTTTTTCCACATACGAAGAACAGCAGCATAGAATGTAGGAGGCATGGCTGTGAAGTTTTAGAAGTGATTATTTTTCTGAATACAGTGAAAAGTGTAACTTGAAATAGTTTTGTCACCTTCAAAGTAGTCCCGTTGAAAGGCAATGTGATTATTCCAGTGATGTTTCCATTCTTCAAATCATTTTTCAGAACTCTTCTCTTTGAAATACTCTAGGGGACTGCCGTATGTTCTTTAGAGTATCTTCTTCAACAGAGGCAGACCTTCCATCTTTGCCTCTGCCTGTTTCCATCAGTCCCCGTTGCTTTCTCCACTACATCTGCCCCACCGTGGTTTCTTTCTTTTCCTTTAAATTTAAAAACATGAGATATAATTTGTATATGATAAAATCCACCCTTCAAAAGATGTACAATTAAGTGGGTTTTTGTTGTTGTTGTTGTTTCTGTTGTATTCACAAGGTTGTACAACCATCACCACTGTCTAATACCAGAATATTTACATTACTGCAAGGGGAAATCTTACACCCAATAACAGTCACTCATTTTACCCCGAACTGCACCCGCTTGCGCCAGGCAATCACAGATCTATTTTCTGTTTATAAGTTTGTCTATTCTGGACATATAAGCAGATTCATACAATATGTAGTCTTCTGTGACTGGTTTCATTTAGCACAAGGTTTTCAAGGTTCATTCATATTGCAGCATGTATGAGTACTTCATTCCTTTATATGGCTGAATAATATTCCATTTCATTTATCTACATAGGAGTGGAATTGCTGAGTCATATAGTAACTCCATGTTTAATCTTTTGAGAAGCTACCAGCCTGTTTTACAGAGCAACTGCATCATTTTGCAATCCTGCCAGCAGTGTATAAGGATTCCAGTTTCTCTACATCCTCACTAACACTTGCTATTTTCTATCTTTAGATTATAGCCATCCTAATGGGTGTGAGATGGTATCTCATTGTGGTTTTGATTTGCATTTCTCTGATCACTGATGAAGTTGAGTATCTTTTCACGTGCTTATTGGCCATTTGTTTAACTTCATCTCCTTTTGGAAAGCATTTTATGTTCCGAATTGAGTATTTTAGATGAATGCTTCTTAGAAATTTTCTGTAATGGGCTAATAACTTTTGTACAATACCATAAAATGGAAATGAAAGAAAAACCAGGCAAAAATACAAGCCCCAATTGTTGTTGTTAGAGTCAATGGCAAATCACTCTGTCAAATTGCTCTGAAAGTTTCTAAACACTTATTCTCACTTTCTGTATTTCATTCAGTACGGGTAATAAGTAGCCAGTCCACATAACACTCTTCCAGAGGTACTGCTTTAAATTACTAAAAGGCATTTGAAAAGTAGTTCAACTTTTTCCATGTTTGAACTCAAGGCAGTTGCTTGATTCTTGTGTTTTCTCACTTCCGGATATGTCTACCAATTCTAATTTGCTATTGAATTAATCCCACCGAGGGCTGATTTTGAGGCTTGATGAAAATAAGCACTGCATACAGATTTTTTTTTTTTTTTTTAAACATCTTTATTGAAGTATAATTGCTTTACAATGGTGTGCTAGCTTCTGCTTTACAACAAAGTGAATCAGTTACACATATACATATGTTGCCATATCTCTTCCCTCTTGCATCTCCCTCCCTCCCACCCTCCCTATCCCACCCCTCTAGGTGGTCACAAAGCACCGAGCTGATCTCCCTGTGCTATGCGGCTGCTTCCCACTAGTTATCTATTTTACATTTGGTAGTGTATATATGTCCATGACACTCTCTCACCCTGTCACATCTCACCCCTCCCCCTCCCCATATCCTCAAGTCCATTCTCTAGTAGGTCTGTGTCTTTATTCCCATCTTGCCACTAGGTTCTTCATGACCTCTTTTTTTTTTTTTTTTTTTTTTTTCCCTTAGATTCCATATATATGTGTTAGCATACTGTATTTGTTTTTCTCTTTCTGACTTACTTCACTCTGTATGACAGACTCTAACTCCATCCACCTCATTACAAACACCTCCATTTCATTTCTTTTTATGGCTGAGTAATATTCCATTGTATATATGTGCCACATCTTCTTTATCCATTCATCCGATGATGGACACCTAGGCATACAGATTTTATATAAGCTGGTTATATTTTATTGGGATAAGCTAGAGGGTACATTTTTAGCAAAAGATAACAAGGCAAATTGGGTTTGGGGCCAATGAGGGTAGCCTTCTGTCCTTCTACCAGTTTTTCTCATAGGACCCTCAATGTTGATGATATTGTTCTTGTTGAAGGGGTTTCTGCTAGGTGTTCAGAAGCACAGAGTAGAAGCTTACCATAAAGCCTCTTATACTTCCAACCATGTCACCCTGAAATCCCAATATACTTATTTGTTTGTAAATAAATAGTCACTTCGCTGTTACATCCTTATTCTGAACATAATTTTTTACTTCATTGTTCACATTTATACAAAAATAAGCATTAGTCATGCTTAGCCCCTTTTTGACCCTGTAGCCATGAACAGTCTGTGAGCATGAGCAGTTCATTATCTCCTATCTTACAAGGTCTAGAAGGTCTAAGTCCACAGGCTGTTCCTGACTTTGAAACCTTATAGTCTAGGAATACTGAGGAATACATTCTTAGAGTATTCAAATTACTTATGCTTTTGGTGGTGAAAATTCTGGAAAAAAAAGTGGGTTATTAGAACATGTTTCTAGTGGCCTTAAACTAATGAACGTGTAATAGAGTATTTATGAATCATTTGAAGTGTGATTTTAAACATTTGTTGGTGCTTCTGTGTTAAAGAGCATTATGTTACACAGTGTCAGATTGATACAAAGAAGTATGAAAAGTGTTCCTTGGCAGCCAGGAGTTTATAATCTTGTAGAAAGAAGAAAAGTTAGAAGTTGGTTGACTGAAGTTCAAGGAAGTGTGTAAGTGTCAAATTAATAGATAGGACTGTATCACTCTGGGTCCAATCAGGAGAGAGACCACACGATAATTTGAGCATGGAAGGACTATTGACTATAGCAGAATGGAGTAGTGAAGGATTAGCTAGTAGTAAAAAGTAAATAGAACTCCAAAGAACGTAGGAATAACTCATATCTCAGCACCTAGGGAAGAGTCCTCCTTCCCCCAGAAGGGGAAGGTCCAGACCTTGTTGGACAGAGCATGGCTGTGGATCGTTGAATGACAGAGAAGTTGATGTGGTGCTGTATTGGTAGTATGTGCTGGACATCTGCGCCCTAGGGTGCTCGTAAAGTTGTTCACGGGGAGGTGTTAACTCCACTACAAAACCTCCCACGAAGAAAGTGTGAGGAAGCTGCTGGCTGCTGGGTATGCTGCTGGCCGCCTTGCCCTATAGAAGCCTGGTGCTAGAGGAGCCTGTGAGCAAGGGCCCCAGAACCAGGAAGCAAAACAAAACTTTTCTGCTACAATGTCTCTCCTGCGCCCTCTGCTGATTAAGTTTAGCATCATGCCAACTGGCCAAAGAAAAATACTTGAAGATCCCAGATGTTTTCACAGTAGACAAAAAGGATGAATTTGGAATTGAAAGACACTAAATCAGAAATCAGCATGGTAATGGTAATAGTGCTGCAGGAGCTCAGAGAAGGAGCAGAGATCATATCAGGTTATGAGAGTTAAGGAAGAAGTACTATTTGAAAGAGCCCTTGTAACATGAGTAGGGTTTTTTTTTTTTTAATTGAAAATGACTTAGGGCTTCCCTGGCGGCGCAGTTGTTAAGAACCCACCTGCCAATGCAGGGGACACGGGTTCGAGCCCTGGTCCGGGAAGATCCCACATGCCGCGGAGCAACAAGGCCCGAGCGCCACAACCATTGAAGCCCACGCGCTTAGAGCCTGTGCTCCGCAACAAGAGAAGCCACCGCAATGAGAAGCCCGCGCACTGCAACGAAGAGTAGCCCCCGCTCGCTGCAACTAGAGAAAGCCCACGCTCGCTGCAACTAGAGAAAGCCCACGCACAGCAACAAAGACCCAATGCAACCAAAAATAATTAATTAATTAATTAATTAATTTTTAAAAATGACTTACTGTTTTTCCTTATTAGAAAAATAGTACATGTTCATTTTATAAAAATTAGAATATAGACAAGTATTTTTGTCTATAGTCTCTAGATAAAGAAGGGAAAAGCAGTCAGGTCTATTACCCATGAAGAGAACGATTGTTAATTGTTTGACAAAATATGGCTAGATAGTGGATATAGTAGGGAGGAAAAGCTTTTTATGATGGTGCTTGCTGCTGCTTTTGTATCTTTGTTTACAGGAAAAAAAGTTGGCTTTGAAATATAATGCTAAATTATATAAACTAGCATTTTGAGGAACTTTCTATCTTTGGCGTTAATGAGATTTATTTATGTAACTTCACGTTTGTGAAAGAGACAAGTTTGTCAAATAGACAATTACTAGACATCACTTTTCATGCTCTTTAAGTGACCATTAGGAAGGTATTTTCTGTTGTAATCACACTGATGGAATGTTGTATCTTAGAAGTCCATTGTGCTTGTCTCCTCTTTGCTCAAAGATTTCCATATGAATCCTCCTCTTAGGAATAGGGTTCTAGCAGACTTAATCTGAGAAAACAAATTGAAAACTGAATCTTGCCCTTTTTGAGATATGGGGATTAATTCCCCCAGATAGCAAAGGCTGCAGGATTCTCATGAAAGAGGAAGACTTTATTTTTTTTAAATTTAATTTCTATTTTATATTGGAGTATAGTTGTATTAGTTTCGGGTGTACAGCAAAGTGATTCAGTTATACATTTACATAGTATATCCATTCTGAAAGAGAAAGACTTTATAATACCATATCACTGTTTCTTGGCATTTATTTTTTAAAAGTTAGACAGTAATTGTAGAGAATGAAAACAAAGTTCTTGTGTATTAACCAACAACTGGCTCATGAATGATTAGGACATATAATGTTAGGCCTGTTTTCAGAGAAATATCCTATACTGCTAAATTCAGACTAGTTCCTGTTGACTTGTAGCCTTTTAACCAAGTTGGTACAAAAGTGAATTGTTTGCATTCCTGTTTTTGATAAAATTAGGAAAACATTAAAACTTTAGTGTAAGTTTAGTTTTTATGCCTTTTAGATACGATAAACACTCATCCTCTGACCGTATATGAACAGTTTAGAACTGTCCAATTTGAACTTGTTGCAGTGATGGAAATGTTCTGTATCTGTGCTATCCAATATGGCTAGTGTGATGAAGAAACAATTTTATTTTTATTTCATTTAAATTCATTTATATTTAAATAGCCATATATGGCTAGTATGGCCTAGCCATGTTGGATAGCACAGCTTACAGAATGGTGTGTTCATAAGGAAAAAAGTTTTAAAGATAAATAATTTGAAGATGACTTTAAGAGCAAATTCCCATTCAGGCGAAAGCAAGAAGAAGTAGAACTTAGCAGAGCTTAGCAAGACATAATTTTAGACAGGATGCTGACCTCAGAGTGAGGATTATCCTTTAATTTGTAGACCAAGGTGTGCAACTTAAAAAAATCCCATAGGAGCCTAGAGGGTAAAATAAATGAACTCTTTTTTCTCTACCTGGCAAATACTTGTTCATCTTTCAGGGGGCTCTCTGAAAAATCTGTTCTCACTTCTGGACCACCCAAGCTACTGCTCCCTGGTTCCCTAGGAAATGGTAACAAAGCTTCCCCGTAATCCCGGCTTCCATTTTGTTTCTCCACAAAACTTCTCATACAGCTAGATTAATGAACTAGAACAAGGCCAAGTGTATTAAAGAGTATATTGATGCGAAGAAACAAACATGAGCTCCTAGGTTACCATCTATAAGAGCCTTAACAATAAGAAAAATGGGTTAATAGAGATGATTTATTTTAAAATAAAATATATAAATTTCATTGAAAACAATTTCCATTCAGGGTTGGTCTGTCTACATTCTAGCACTTCATTTTCTCCAACTATCTTAACTTGATATTTTTTGAAGAATTTTTTACATCACTGAATTTTTTACAGTCACTGATGTGATAACAAAAATTGGGTCAAGATCCATTTCTTCTTTTAAGGCGTTTTTTGAAATGCATATCCCTTGGCGACATCTGTTTCTATAACTTATTCACCTACTCTCAGCTCGTTATAGTAAGCATTTGTTGAGCACATACTATGTGCTAAGCTCTGTACTGTGTGCTGGGAGTACAAAAGCTAATAAGGCATAATTGCTGTCGTTAGCAGTTTAGTCAAGTTGGGATTAAGGGAGAGGGAGGTAGGGGTAAAGGGAAACTTTTAAGTGTTCCCTTTTTTAAAAAAAATCTCTGTATGCAGTTTGATACTGCTTAAGAATATTCTTTCTTTAAAAACTTGCCTCACCTTTTAAAAACCATTTTTTTTTTAAAGCAAAGAGAGAGATTTTTGTCTCTCTGTCTTCCCCGGATTATTTTATTTCATATCCTCCCATAAGTGGAATGCAGCCTCAGAATTCTTCCTATCACAGCATACGGATGACATGACAGCCAGCCACTCTGGGTCATTCAGAGTAGCTCTGTGAGGTAAAGCCTGCTTGCCGTTTGTGACCTATGGATAGTACCTGGAGTATCATTCCCCCACTTTTTATGTATGGAAACTATCTGTCCTATGCCATTTATCACAGTTTATCACAGTTTATCACATTTATCACATTATCACAGTCATGCTCTTTCACAGATCATTTTGAAATGATAGAAATAATTTCTTACTCCTCTGTACTCATGCATTTGTTCAACAGGTATTTATCGATTGCATTGCATTGCACGTGCTGGGTTCTGTTGAACCATGAGTGGGGAAGTGAGGCATGTCACTCATGGACTGAGACGGTTATGAGCCCATATGCACCCTCAGTCTCTCATTTTGGTGGTGGCTTGCTGAGAGAGTGGAACTTTAAGATGGCAGCAGCCTAGATCCGTAAATCACCTTAAGAAGAAGAACAAACTTCCTCAAGCTTAGTGTCCACTAGAAATTTTTGTTGTGTTAAACAATTGAGATTTTGAGATATGTTTGTTACCAATGCATAGCCTAGCCCAGCCTAATACAGGGTTGTTTTTAGTCTTTTGCTGTTATGACAGTGCTATTATGAATATTCTTATAATTTGTACATGTGCAAGAGTTTCTTGGATTTATATCCAGGAGTAAAATTGCTGAGTTGCAGAATGTACAGTCAGTCAACTGTATAAGCTAATACCAAGTTGTTTTCTGAAGTAGTTTTACTGGTTTATACTCCTGCTAGCAGTGTATGAGAATTATCTTTGCTCTGCATCCTTGTTTTCAGTCAAATGTCTTAATTTTTGCCAATCTAGGTGTTAGATGGTATCTACAAATGGCCTTAATTTACATTTCCATATGAGACTGGGCTTGTTCTCGTGTTTATTCACTGTTTGTTGTCTTCTATGAAATGCCTGTTCTTGTCATTTGCTCATTTTTTTACTGGATTGTTTGCCTTTTGCATATTTCTTTGTAGGAATTGTTTATTTATTGTTGATACAGTTTTTGTCAGTTACTTTTGTTGCAGTTATACCCTGGTTTGTGGCTTGTCTCTTTATTCTATGGTGTAGAATGTAGTCATATTTATCAATCTTTTCCTTTAGAGTCGTGTATTGTAAAGATATTCTTCTGTATACAGATATTCTTGTATATAATCTTCTAAAAGTTAGGATTTTGCCTTTCACATTAAATCTTTAATTCATCTAAAATTTTTTTGGTATGATGCAAGGTAGGAATCTTTCTTCACCTGGATTCCCCAGAAAACAGAGCTTGAGGCTGCAGGCTTACATATCTTTACATTATTAGGAAGCATTTCCCCAGTGTGGGAAAAGGGGAGTGAAGTGGTAGCCAGAATGGCAGTGCAACTGATTGCTCAATCCCAGTGTATTGTCCCCCAGGAAGTTACACTGTAAAGTCATTCACAGGATCATCCAACAGGATGAGAAAAATGATCTAAGGAGATGGGATCTATCTGTTTCATCACCATTCATCATAGGTTCACTCCACAGTTAACTCCCCTGCACTACCAGGTTGCACATGTGTGGGTGCCACACTATCCCATCGCATTGTGCAGCTCAGAATGAAGAGGGGTGTTGTCATGTTGTGCCTGCATGAAAAAGTTGGCCACACACAGTATAGAGCTGGTTGTTGGGATAGTAGCTTGAAAAGACAGGTAAAGCGAAATAAAAAGATTGGAAAAGATGCATAAGTGGTATGGTATCTGGTATAGGATCCTTTTTTTTTTTTAATAAAGGCTTTTCATTTCACGGCGAGTCTTTCCACATTATTATTCTTCAGGAATATCTTTGCTATGCTCTTGCTCTTCCATATAGATTTTAGAATTAACTGTCCAATTTTTCACAAAACTCTTTTGGATCTTTGATTAGGATTGCTTTGAATCTATAGATTAGTTTGAGGAAATGTGGCATTTGTACATTATTGAGTTTTTAAATTAGTGACCATTAGTATCTCACCGTTTATTTAGGTCTTAGTGTCTTTCAGTACATTTTTCCTCTCTACAAAGATTCTAGGTCCATAGTTCCCAAACTGTGCCATGGTGTCCTGGAGTACCCCACTGAGCTTAAAGGCACCATGGGGTATTTATTTATTGATTTATTTTTGAACTTTATTTATTTATTTGGCTGCGTTGGGTCTTCTTGCTGTGGGCTTTCTCTAGTTGCAGCGAGTGGGGGCCACTCTTCGTTGCGGTGCGCGGTCTTCTCATTGCGGTGGCTTCTCTTGTTGTGGTGCACGGACTCTAGGCGTGCAGGCTTCACTAGTTGTGGCATGCGGACTCAATAGTTGTGGCTCGGGGGCTCTAGAGCGCAGGCTCAGTAGTTGTGGCGCACGGGCTTAGTTGCTCCGTGGCACGTGGGATCTTCCTGGACCAGGGATCGAATCTGTGTCCCTTGCACTAGCAGGTGGATTCTTAACCACTGCGCCACCAGGGAAGTCCCACCATGGGATATTTAAACTTTTAGAGGGAAACGGTGATGGATGTCCATTGGACACAATGTGAACTTCTAGCTCTAGGAAGTTCCACGTTTCAACATTAGATTGTGATACATTTGATAAAGTCTATCTTTGTGAAATGGTTGCTGAGATTAGAAGTATGAAAATCAATGTGGAACAGGAAATGAGGGTGGGTGGGGTCCGAGGTTTCAGAGGTTGTACATGTTTCCCTAATGTACCTGAAAGAGAAAGAAAAGTTTTTTTGTTTTTTTTTTTAAATTCAATTCCTTTTTCCAATAGTTACTAAGTTTTTAGGATGAGTGAATGATAAATACGAATGAAGTTGTTTAGACCTAACTACTAAATACTAAATGAAACTGTTAGGAATGTCTTTTGGCTTAGAGGTGCTGTGAAATGATTACTGAGAATAGTATGGGCATCATGAACTAAGCAGGTTTGGAAATTTCTGTCTTAGGAACTTCAGACTTTTTAATGGTATTATAAATGGTATCTTCCCCCCCCCCCATTTCATTTTCTGTTTAGTGTGCACAAAAGCAATTGAATTTTGTGTATTCCTCTTCATCCTGCAACTTTGCTAAATTTGTGTTTATCCTAATAATTCATCATAGTTTTGTTTGCATTTTGTAGACAGTCTTATTATTTGCAATTAATGACACTTGTTTCTTCTAGTATAGCAAAATGCTGCAGAAAAAGGAATAAATGGTAACAAAAAGTTGTTAATTTACAAATATACAAAACAAGATATGTTCAGAGAAATCTAACTTTTAACTCAGTCCCTTCCATTTTATTCTTTCCCTCCCCCAAAGCAACCATAAAAAAAATTATGGTTTATCCTTCCATTAAAAAAAGTAATAATAACCATGTGTGTGTGTGTTTGTGTATTGATACACCTTTTTTTCTCCCCTTAGGTAAGTGGTAGCATACCAGACATACATTTTTCCCTCATCTTGCATTTTCATCAGTAGTATATCCTGAGATTACTCCATGGCAATGTATACAGTGGTTTCCTCCTTCATTTTTACAGCTTCGTAATACTTTAGTGTGTGATATACCATAGTTAATTCAACCAGTCCCCTATTTTTGGCCACTTGAGATGCTTCCTGTCTTTTGCTGTTATAGATAATACAACAATAACAGCCTAGTGTATATGTTTATTTATATTGTATTTTTGTTGGCGTGTCTTTGGGATAGGTTGCTAGCAATGGGGTGTCTGGGTCTGTACTTTTTTTTTTTTTTTTTTTTTCCGCCACACAGCTTGCAGGATCTTAGTTCCCCAACCAGAGGTTGAACCCGGGCCACGGCAGTGAAGCCCGGAATCCTAACGACTGGGCCACCAGGGAAACACCCTCCCCGCCCCCCGCCATGGGTCTGTTCTTTTTAGACACTATGTTTTACTGCTCTCCTATGAAATTAAAAGTCACAGATTATTTACTTTATCTTCTTTTCAGGGAAAAATCAATATAATGCCTTACTCTACTTCTCTAAATCAATTTGGGGGGGAAAATTAATATATAATGGAAAAAATAGAACTAACAGGAAAACTTTAATAAAATAATATTTCCATTTGTAAATACTTGATCACAACAACTTTAAAAGTATGAAGTGATCATAGGCCTGTATCTAATACTCATAGGTTCAGTCACAGTGCAATCTCATGCAGGTGTACTGCTTTGATGATTCAACCAGCATGAGTGCATTGCTTTCAGTGACACGATATTCCAAATGATGAATAAACTTCTTGGTAAAACTGAGCAAAACAAAGTGTAAGCTCTTCTTGATTTCATAGTGGTTACATACCTGGTTACATAGTGGTTACATACATACAGTGTGTGTTAAAACTGTGTAAAAAGTATCTTTTATGTATAAAATAGAACTGTGCTCTAGGTTCGGATAATTTTATATATATGTCTTTTTAATTATAAATCAGAGCATGGTGGAACGTTCAAGAGTTGTGAAGACTTGCTGGCATGTTGCAGAATATTGGTATTAGTGACCTCTGCTCACTACTGATAGAACCCCTTTTCATTCTTGTTAGTGTTTATTTGTGATTTCTTTGTTCCTTGGTTCATTTTGCCAGAGGTATCACTAGTTTTGTCTAAGACTCAACTTTTTAGCTTTATTGATCTTCTCTATTGTATAATAGCCTTACATTCAGCAATTTCTGCTTTTATCTTAAATTATTATTTTTTCCTACTTTCTTTGGGTTTATTTTGCTATTTTTGTTTGTTTTTGTTTTGCTTCTTAGGTTGGATGCTTAAGTCATTAATTTTTGGTTCTTTTTTAAAGTAAAAATTCAGAACTGTAAGTGTCATTAAGTGCTTTAATCACATCTTGCAAGGTTATTTTGTGTGTGCGGTAAAATATACATAACATAAAATTTACCATTTTTTTAGGTGTGTAGTTCATTGGCATTAAGTACACTCGCAGTGTTGAGCAACTCTTAACCACTATCCATTTCCAACACTTTTTCATCATCCCGAATACAAACTCTACCCATTAAACAGTAACTCCCTATTTCACAACCCCCCACCCCAGGCCCTGGTGACCTTTATTCTACTTTATGTCTCTATTGAATTTGACCACTCTGGATACCTCATATACGTGAAATTATACAGTATTTGTCCTTTTGTCTGGTTTATTTTACTTAATGTTTCCATAGTTCATCCTTGTTAGAGCGTGTATCAAATTTCATGTTTTTAAAGCTAAATAATACTCTACAGTATGTATACACCACATTTTGTTTATCCTAATCCTGCAAATTTTGATACATAGTTTTTCATTCTCATTCAATTCTAAGTATTTTCTCATTTCCATTATGATATCTTTTTTTTTTTAACCATAAGTTTTTAAGAGGTGTTTTATATTTACAAACTCATGGAGTTTTTTCCTAGTTACGTTTTTGTTATTGATTTCCAACTTAATTGATTTTGGTTAAGAGTATATAGTGATTCCAATCTTTTGGAAATTTTCTTTCTCTCAAAATGTATTTATTTTAACCGTATTCTTGAAAGATAGTTTTGTTAAATCTGCAATTTGTGTTGGCAGCTTTTTCTCTCAATACATTGAGGCTATTCCAATGTCTTGTTGCTTTCATTGCTATTATCAAAAAGTAAGCTGACAGTCCAACTGCCATTTCTGTGAGGTTTATCCTTTTTTCTCCTTTGACTGCTTTAAGAACTTTATCTTAATTTCACTATGTTTTGTCTTCACTTTGATGTGCATAGATTACATTTTATCCTGCTTTTGATTCATTAGGTTTCTTCAACTTACAGATTTGTGTCCTTCATCAGCCTTAGAAATTTCTCACCCCTAATTTATCTGGTGAGTGAGTCCCTCATTCATTCTGTCATCTCTTTCTGGAACTCCAAATAGATGTATCTTAGATCATCTAGCCTACTCATTTTACTTTTCTTTTATATTTTCTATCTCTTTGTCTTTTGTGCTGCATTCTAGGTACTTTCTTCACATATATCTTCCAGTTCACTAACTCTCTCTTCTACTGAGTCCATGCTGCTCTTTACTTCAAATGTCAATTTTTAATTTTCAGGTATTATGTTTTTTCTTACTGAAAGTTCTGTATGGTTGTTTTTCACATTTGCTTTTTTTTCTGCTTTTACATTTGAGCTTCTTGTACATGTTCTGTGTCAGATTATTTCACATCTATTTCACCAGTCTGTTTTGGTTAGTTCTCAGTCACAGTGTGTTGTTTGCTTTCTGAATTTTCCCTATGAGCTGCTCCTTTTCGTTAGAATTTGATCTTTGGGTATTTTTTGAGACCTGTGTTGAAGTTGTTTTCTCCCAAGGAGGCTTTATATTTGATTCTGTCATTCACTAGGGAGTGCTACCAACATGGCCACATTCAATTAAACCTGTTTGGGATGTGGGGGGACCTCATGGGTGGCATGAATTCAGACCACAAGCGTGCATTTTGTTGTTAGGATTTCTCAGGGATTCCCCATTGCCTGCACTTCTGTTGTTATTACTGGGCTCAAAATGCTTAAGGTTTTCTCATTCCCTTCTGTGCAAAGGGATTTATTCCTGATTTACTCTTCTATAGATTATAGCTAGCCTTCTGTGGGAGGGACTCCAATTTTGGCAGACTCTGGGTTTTATCACCTGTCCCCTATGGCAGCCATCATAGCAGAACTTTAGTCAGAAGTCCCTTGAGAATACCTGGATTAGTAAATTGCTTACTCTCTTGTTCCTGGTTTCACTTTGCTTTGCACCATATGGAAACATCCCTTTCATCTTAACTAGCTTATCCATGCATATTTAAAGATTTGTTACATTATCCAATCCTTTATTTATTTGAGTTTGAAGCAAAGTTTCTTTTTATTTTCCTTTATTCTTTACCCTGCCCAAGTTGTTTTCTACTTTGCTACTGATAGACTTTGCTACTGATAGACCTGATGTTACAGCCATTGCCACCAAATGAAAACACTCCTTTCTTTCTGATTTGTGAACTTTCCTTTCATAGTGTGTGTTGTCCACTTAAGGTGATTTGGGATATTTTCATTAATGCTTTTGCTCTCAAAGGCATTTGAGGCTTTTTTGGAGGGACTCAGGGTCAGTGATGTTGGGACTATTAGAGCTTATTGAGAGATTGTTTGATATCTTATAGTGTTGTATTATTACATTCATAAGGTACTAAAAAATTAAGGTTTGTTTGGTATTTATATAAAATGTAAGTAAAAAATATAAAGCAAAATTGTGCTTTTAAAATCATGTTTTTCAGTAGTATGTGGTTTGTACTTGGAGTACCATAGATGATCTGAGTGAATTATAATAAATTTAGTAATTTCTCCTAGTTGGACTGACTGGTTCCAGACACCACTCCTTTTTTCATTTCTGTTGGGTATTTAGCTTCCCCTCATCTCCTTCAGTAGACAATTGAGGAATTGTTTGTCTTTGAGTTGTGTCACAATTAAACAATGGTCCTGTTAGAAGAGTACAGTGTGTTTTGGGCATGCTTTTTGTTTCGCCTACTTGTTTTTCACTGAAAAGTAGCAAAAAGTGAAAGGATTTGGAGAGAGGCATTCCTTATCATTTTGCCCTTTTTTATAAAACATTTTTGCGTAATGGTGGAGCAAAACATTGGTAAATCAGTATTTTATAATGAATTGTTTTTATACTCTTTGTTGTTTCTCCTAAAATATAAGATGTAAAGAACCTTATCACATCTTCATTTGGTGCTTCTTAGCCGTTTGACACTGTCAGTAGAAGCAATAAACAAAAAAATACACTGCCTTATGGAAAAGTTGAAGACTAAGGCTATGAATTGGCTGTTAGGGGAAAAGTATAAATCTTTCCAAAGATATTTTTGTTAATATAGGGTAGTTTATATGTTGTCTAGTGAAATGCTGTTTGATACAAGAAAGTTGAGGAAAAACAATATTTCATCTGGGGACAGAGTGTACTACTGTAAGTCAGTAAACATTATTGTCTGATACATGGAAGGATTTGTGTTAAAGGAAATAGTAATATGGTATAATAGTAGTAGTAGCAGCAGCAGTAGTAGTAGTATAATCCCTGCTTTTTAAAAAAATTTTTATTTTATATTGGAGTATAGTTGATTTACAGTGTTGTGTTAATTTCAGGTATATAGCAAAGTGATACAGTTATACGTATACATATATCCATTCTTTTTCAGATTCTTTTCCCATATGGGTTATTACAGACTGTTGAGTAAAGTTCCCTGTGCTATACATTAGGTCCTTGTTGATTATTTTTATATAGTAGTGTGTATATGTTAATCCTAAACTCTTAATTTATCCCTCTTCCCCAACTTTCCCCATTGGTAACCATAAGTTTGTTTTCTATTTCTGTGAGTCTGTTTCTGTTTTGTAAATAAGTTCATTTGTATTATTTTTTAGATTCAAATATAAGTGATATCATATGATATTTGTCTTTCTCTGTCTGACTTACTTCACTTAGTAATGATAATCTCCAGGTCCACCCATGTTGCTGCAAATGGCATTATTTCATTCCTTTCAATGGCTGAGTAATATTCCATTGTATACATGTACCACATCTTCTTTATTCATCTGTTGATGGACATTTAGGTTGCTTCCTTTTCTTGGCTATTGTAAACAGTGCTGCAATGAACATTGGGGTACATGTATCCTTTCGAACCATGGTTTTCTCCAGATATATGCCCAGAAGTGGGATTGCTGTATCATATGGTAGTTCTGTTTTTAGTTTTTTGTTTTGTTTTGTTTTTTATTAAACATCTTTATTGGAGTATAATTGCTTTACAATGGTGTGTTAGTTTCTGCTCTATATCAAAGTGAATCAGTCATACATATACATATGTTCCCACATCTCCTCCCTCCTGCATCTCCCTCCCTCCCACTCTCCCCATCCCACCCCCCCCAGGCAGTCACAAAGCACAGAGCTGATCTCCCTGCGCTATGCAGTTGCTTCCCACTAGCTATCTATTTTACGTTTGGTAGTGTATATATGTCCATGCCACTCTCTCACTTTGTCACATCTTACCCTTCCCCCTCCCCATATCCTCAAGTCCATTCTCTAGTAGGTCTGTGTCTTTATTCCCGTCCTGCCACTAGGTTCTTCATGACCCTTTTTTTTTTTTTAATATCCCTTAGATTCCATATATATGTGTTAGCATACTGTATTTGTTTTTCTCTTTCTGACTTACTTCACTCTGTATGACAGACTCTAACTCCATCCACCTCACTACAAATAACTCCATTTCGTTTTTTTTTATGGCTGAGTAATAGTCCATTGTATATATGTGCCACATCTTCTTTATCCATTCTTCCGATGATGGACATTTAGGTTGCTTCCATGTCCTGGTTATTGTAAATAGAGCTGCAATGCACATTTAGATACATGACTCTTTTTGAATTATGGTTTTCTCAGGGTATATGCCCAGTAGTGGGATTGCTGGGTCATATGGTAGTTCTATTCTTAGTTTTTTAAGGAACCTCCATACTGTTCTCCACAGTGGCTGTATCAATTTACATTCCCACCAACGGTGCAAGAGTGTTCCCTTTTCTCCACACCCTCTCCAGCATTTATTGTTTCTAGATTTTTTGATGATGGCCATTCTGACCGGTGTGAGATGATATCTCATTGTAGTTTTGATTTGCATTTCTCTAATGATTAATGATGTTGAGCATTCTTTCATGTGTCTGTTGGCAATCTGTATATCTTCTTTGGAGAAATGTCTATTTAGGTCTTCTGCCCATTTTTGGATTGGGTTGTTTGTTTTTTTGTTATTGAGCTGCATGAGCTGCTTGTAAATCTTGGAGATTAATCCTTTGTCAGTTGCTTCATTTGCAAATATTTTCTCCCATTCTGAGGGTTGTCTTTTGGTTTTGTATATGGTTTCCTTTGCTGTGCAAAAGCTTTGAAGTTTCATTAGGTCCCATTTGTTTATTTTTGTTTTTATTTCCATTTCTCTAGGAGCTGGTCAAAAAGGATCTTGCTGTGATTTATGTCATACAGTGTTCTGCCTATGTTTTCCTCTAAGAGTTTGATAGTGTCTGGCCTTACATTTAGGTCTTTAATCCATTTTGAGTTTATTTTTGTGTATGGTGTTAGGGAGTGTTCTAATTTCATACTTTTACATGTACCTGTCCAGTTTTCCCAGCACCACTTATTGAAGAGGCTGTCTTTTCTCCACTGTATATGCTTGCCTCCTTTATCAAAGATAAGGTGACCGTATGTGCGTGGGTTTATCTCTGGGCTTTCTATCCTGTTCCATTGATCTATGTTTCTGTTTTTGTGCCAGTACCATACTGTCTTGATTACTGTAGCTTTGTAGTATAGTCTGAAGTCAGGGAGCCTGATTCCTCCAGCTCCATTTTTCGTTCTCAAGATTGCTTTGGCTATTCGGGGTCTTTTGTGTTTCCATACAAATTGTGAAATTTTTTGTTCTAGTTCTGTGAAAAATGCCAGTGGTAGTTTGATAGGGATTGCACTGAATCTGTAGATTGCTTTGGGTAATAGAGTCATTTTCACAATGTTGATTCTTCCAATCCAAGAACATGGTATATCTCTCCATCTATTTGTATCATCTTTAATTTCTTTCATCAGTGTCTTATAATTTTCTGCATACAGGTCTTTTGTCTCCTTAAGTAGGTTTATTCCTAGATATTTTATTCTTTTTGTTGCAGTGGTAAATGGGAGTGTTTTCTTAATTTCACTTTCAGATTTTTCATCATTAGTGTATAGGAATGCAAGAGATTTCTGTGCATTAATTTTGTATCCTGCTACTTTACCAAATTCATTGATTAGCTCTAGTAGTTTTCTGGTAGCATCTTTAGGATTCTCTATGTATAGTATCATGTCATCTGCAAACAGTGACAGCTTTACTTCTTCTTTTCCGATTTGGATTCCTTTTATTTCTTTTTCTTCTCAAATTGCTGTGGCTAAAACTTCCAAAACTATGTTGAATAATAGTGATGAGAGTGGGCAACCTTGTCTTGTTCCTGATCTTAGTGGAAATGGTTTCAGTTTTTCACCATTGAGGACGATGTTGGCTGTGGGTTTGTCATATATAGCCTTTATTATGTTGAGGAAAGTTCCCTCTATGCCTACTTTCTGCAGGGCTTTTATCATAAATGGGTGTTGAATTTTGTCGAAAGCTTTCTCTGCATCTATTGAGATGATCATATGGTTTTTCTCCTTCAATTTGTTAATATGGTGTATCACGTTGATTGATTTGCATATATTGAAGAATCCTTGCATTCCTGGAATAAACCCCACTTGATCATGGTGTATGATTCTTTTAATGTGCTGTTGGATTCTGTTTGCTAGTATTTTGTTGAGGATTTTTGCATCTATGTTCATCAGTGATATTGGCCTGTAGTTTTCTTTCTTTGTGACATCTTTGTCTGGTTTTGGTATCAGGGTAATGGTGGCCTCATAGAATGGGTTTGGAAGTGTCCCTCCCTCTGCTATATTTTGGAAGAGTTTGAGAAGGAGAGGTGTTGGCTCTTCTCTAAATGTTTGTTAGAATTTGCCTGTGAAGCCATCTGGTCCTGGACTTTAGTTTGTTGGAAGATTCTTAATCACAGTTTCAGCTTGAGTGCTTGTGATTGGTCTGTTTATATTTTCTAGTTCTTCCTGGTTCAGCCTCAGAAGGTTGTGCTTTTCTAAGAATTTGTCCATTTCTTCCAGGTTGTCCATTTTATTGGCATATAGTTGCTTGTACTAATCTCTCATGATCCTTTGTATTTCTGCAGTGTCAGTAGTTACTTCTCCTTTTTCATTTCTAATTCTATTGATCTGAGTCTGCTCCCTTGTTTTCTTGATGAGTGTGGCTAATGGTTTATCAGTTTTGTTTATCTTCTCAAAGAACCAGCTTTTAGTTTTATTGATCTTTGCTATTGTTTCTTTCATTTCTTTTTCATTTATTTCTGATCTGATCTTTATGATTTCTTCTGCTAACTTTGGGTTTTTTTTGTTCTTCTTTCTCTAATTGCTTTAGGTGCAAGGTTAGGTTGTTTATTCGAGATGTTTCCTGTTTCTTGAGGTAGGCTTGTATTGCTATAAACTTCCCTCTTAGAACTGCTTTTGCTGTATCCCATAGATATTGGGTTGTCGTGTCTCCATTGTCATTCGTTTCTAGGTATTTTTTGATTTCCCCTTTGATTTCTTCAGTGATCACTGCGTTATTAAGTAGTGTATTGTGTAGCCTCCATGTGTTTGTCTTTTTTACAGATCTTTTCCTGTAATTGATATCTAGTCTCATAGCGTTGTGGTCGGAAAAGATACTTGATACGATTTCAATTTTCTTAAATTTACCAAGGCTTGATTTGTGACCCAAGATATGATCTATCCTGGAGAATGTTCCATGAGCACTTGAGAAAAATGTGTATTCTGTTGTTTTTGGGTGGAATGTCCTATAAATATCAATTAAGTCCATCTTGTTTAATGTATCATTTAAAGCTTGTGTTTCCTTATTTATTTTCATTTTGGCTGATCTGTCCATTGGTGAAAGTGGGGTGTTAAAGTCCCCTACTATGATTGTGTTACTGTCGATTTCCCCTTTTATGGCTGTTAGTATTTGCCTTATGTATTGAGGTGCTCCTATGTTGGGTGCGTAAATATTTACAATTGTTATATCTTCTTCTTGAATCGATCCCTTGATCATTATATAGTGTCCTTCTTTGTCTCTTGTAATAGTCTTTATTTTAAAGTCTATTTTGTCTGATATGAGAATTGCTACTCCAGCTTTCTTTTGATTTCCATTTGCATGGAATATCTTTTTCCATCCCCTCACTTTCAGTCTGTATGTGTCCCTAGGTCTGAATTGGGTCTCTTGTAGACAGCATATATATGGGTCTTGTTTTTGTATCCATTCAGCCAGTCTGTGTCTTTTGGTGGGAGCATTTAATCCATTTACATTTAAGGTAATTATCAATATGTATGTTCCTATTCCCATTTTCTTAAATGTTTTGGGTTTGTTATTGTAGGTGTTTTCCTTCTCTTGTGTTTCTTGCCTAGAGAAGTTCCTTTAGCATTTGTTGTAAAGCTGGTTTGGTGGTGCTGAACTCTCTCAGCTTTTGCTTGTCTGTAAAGGCTTTAATTTCTCCGTCAAATCTGAATGAGATCCTTGCTGGGTAGAGTAATCTTGGTTGTAGGTTTTTCTCCTTCATCACTTGAAATATGTTCTGCCACTCCCTTCTGGCTTGCAGAGTTTCTGCTGAAAGATCAGCTGTTAACCTTATGGGGATTCCCTTGTGTGTTATTTGTTGTTTTTCCCTTGCTGCTTTTAATATGTTTTCTTTGTGTTTAATTTTTGATAGTTTGATTAATATGTGTCTTGGCATGTTTCTCCTTGGATTTATCCTGTATGGGACTCTCTGTGCTTCCAGGAGTTGATTAACTATTTCCTTTCCCATATTAGGGAAGTTTTCAACTATAATCTCTTCAAATATTTTCTCAGTCCCTTTCTTTTTCTCTTCTTCTTCTGGGACCCCTATAATTCGAATGTTGGTGCATTTAATGTTGTCCCAGAGGTCTCTGAGACTGTCCTCAGTTCTTTTCATTCTTTTTTCTTTATTCTGCTCTGCAGTAATTTCCACTATTTTATCTTCCAGGTCACTTATCCGTTCTTCTGCCTCAGTTATTCTGCTGTTGATCCCGTCTAGAGTATTTTTAATTTCATTTATTGTGTTTTTCATCTTTGCTTGGTTCCTCTTTAGTTCTTCTAGGTCCTTGTTAAATGTTTCTTGCATTTTGTCTATTTTATTTCCAAGATTTTGGATCATTTTTACTATCATTATTCTGAATTCTTTTTCAGGTAGACTGCCTATTTCTTCTTCATTTGTTAGGTCTGGTGTGTTTTTACCTTGCTCCTTCATCTGCTGTGTGTTTTTCTGTCTTTTCATTTTGCTTATCTTACTGTGTTTGGGGTCTCCTTTTCACAGGCTGCAGGTTCATAGTTCCTGTTGTTTTTGGTGTCTGTCCCCAGTGGCTAAGGTTGGTTCAGTGGGTTGTGTAGGCTTCCTGGTAGAGGGGACTAGTGCCTGTGTTCTGGTGGATGAGGCTGGACCTTGTCTTTCTGGTGGGCACATCCGCGTCTGGTGGTGTGTTTTGGGGTGTCTGTGGCCTTATTATGATTTTAGGCAGCCTCTGTGCTAATGGATGGGGCTGTGTTCCTGTCTTGCTAGTTGTTTGGCATAGGTTGTCCAGCACTGTAGCTTGCTGGTCGTTGAGTGAAGCTGGGTCTTGTTGTTGAGATGGAGATCTCTGAGAGATTTTCGCCGTTTGGTATTACGTGGAGCTGGGAGGTCTCTTGTGGACCAGTGTCCTGAAGTTGGCTCTCCCACCTCAGAGGCACAGCCCTGATGCCTGGCTGGAGCACCAAGAACCTTTCCTCCACACGGCTCAGAATAAAAGGGAGAAAAAATAGAAACAAAGAGGATAAAATAAAATAAAATACAATAAAGTAAGATAAAATAAAGCTATTAAAATAAAAAATAAGAAAAAATTATTTAAAAAAATGTTTTTAATTTTTTTAAAATAAAAAATAAGAAAAAATTATTAAGGAAAAATTTATTAAGAGAAAAAAATTTTTTAATTTTTTAAAATAAAAAAAATTAAGAAAAAATTAAGAAAAAAGTTTTAATTTTTTTAAAATAAAAAAAATTATTAAGAAAAAATTTTTTTTAATTTTTAAAAATAGAAATAAAAAAATTATTAAAAAATTTATTAAGAAAAAAAAATTTTAAGTAAAAAAAAAAACGGACGGACCGAACCCTAGGACAAATGGTGAAAGCAAAGCTATACAGACAAAATCTCACACAGAAACATACACATACACACTCACAAAAAAAGGAAAAGGGGAAAAAATAGTGCATCCTGCTACCAAAGTCCACCTCCTCAATTTGGGATGGTTCGTTGTCTATTCAGGTATTCAACAGATGCAGGTACATCAAGTTGTTTGTGGAGCTTTAATCCGCTGCTTCTGAGGCTGCTGGAAGAACTTTCCCTTTCTCTTTGTTCGACAGCTCCCAGGGTTCAGCTTTGGATTTGGACCCGCCTCTGCATGTAGGTTGCCTGAGGGCATCTGTTCTTCGCTCAGACAGGACGGGGTTAAAGGAGCAGCTGATTAGGGGGCTCTGGCTCACCCAGGCCGGGGGGGAGGGAGGGGTACAGAGGAGGCGGGGCGAGCCTCCGGCGGCAGCGGCCTGAGGCGCGCCCTGCGTTCTCCCGGGAAAGTTGTCCCTGGATCACAGGACCCTGGCAGTGGCGGGCTGCACAGGCTCCTGGGAGGGGCGGTGTGGATAGTGACCTGTGCTTGCACACAGGCTTCTTGGTGGCGGCAGCAGCAGCCTTAGCGTTTCATGCCTGTCTCTGGGGTCCAGCTGATAGCCGCGGCTCGCGCCTGTCTCTGGAGCTCGTTTAGGCGGCGCTCTGAATCCCCTCTCTTCGCGCCCCAGGAAACAAAGAGGGAAGAAAAAGTTTCTTGCCTGTTCGGCAGCTCCAGACCTTTTCCCGGACTCCCTCCCGGCTAGCTGTGGTGCGCTAACCTCTTCAGGCTGTGTTCACGACGCCAACCCCAGTCCTCTCCCTGCGATCCGACCTCCGAAGCCCGAGCCTCAGCTCCCAGCCCCCGCCCGCCCTGGCGGGTGAGCAGACAAGCCTCTCGGGCTGGTGAGTGCTGCTCGGCACCGATCCTCTGTGCGGGAATCTCTCTGCTTTGCTCTCTGCACCCCTGTGGCTGCGCTCTCCTCCGTGGCTCCAAAGCTTCCCCCCTCTGCCACCCGCAGTCTCCGCCCGCGAAGGGGCTTCCTAGTGTGTGGAAACCTTTCCTCCTTCACAGCTCCCTCCCACTGGTGCAGGTCCCATCTCTATTCTTTTGTCTCTGTTATTTCTTTTTTCTTTTGCCCTACCCAGGTACTTGGGGAGTTTCTTGCCTTTTGGGAGGTCTGACGTCTTCTGCCAGCGTTCAGTGGGTGTTCTGTAGGAGCAGTTCCACGTGTAGATGTATTTCTGATGTATCTGTGGGGAGGAATGTGATCTCCGCGTATTACTCTTCCACCATCTTGCCCAGACACCCCTATTTTTAGTTTTTTAAGGGACCTCCGTACTGTTCTCCATACTGACTGTACCATTTACATTCCCACCAACAGTGTATGAGGGTTCCCTTTTCTCCACACCCTCTCCAGCACTTACTGTTTGTAGGCTTTTTTTTTTTTTTTTTTTTTTTTAATTTATTTTTATTTTTTAATTTATTTATGGCTGTGTTGGGTCTTCGTTTCTGTGTGAGGGCTTTCTCCAGTTGCGGCAAGCGGGGGCCACTCTTCATCGCGGTGCGCGGGCCTCTCACTATCGCGGCCTCTCCTGTTGCGGAGCACAGGCTCCAGACGCGCAGGCTCAGTAATTGTGGCTCACGGGCCCAGCCGCTCCGCGGCATGTGGGACCCTCCCAGACCAGGGCCCGAACCCGCGTCCCCCGCATTGGCAGGCAGACCCTCAACCACTGCGCCACCAGGGAAGCCCCTGTTTGTAGGCTTTTTGATCATGGCCATTCTGACTGGTGTGAGGTGATACTTCATTGTAATTTTGATTTGCATTTTTCTAATAATTAACCATGTTGAGCATCTTTTTTTCTTTTTTAATATTTATTTATTTATTTGACTGCATTGGGTCTTATTTGAGGCACACGGGATCTTCGTTGCCACTTGTGGGCTCTTTAGTTGAGGCATGTGGGATCTAGTTCCCCAAACTGGGATAGAACCCGGGCCCCCTGCATTGGGAGCTTGGAGTCTTAGTCACTGGACCACCAGGGAAGTCCCTTGAGCATCTTTTCATGTGCCTCTTGACCATCTGTACATCTTCTTTGGAGAACTGTCTATTTAGATCTGCCTTTTATTTTTTTTTCTTTTCTTTTGGCAGCGCCATGCGGCTTGCAGGATCTTAGTTCCCCAACCAGGGATCAAACCTGTGCCCTCTGCAATGGAAGTGCAGAATCCTAACCACAGGACTGCCAGGGAATTCCTCTGCCCATTTTTTGATTGGGTTGTTTGTTTTTTAGATACTGAGCTGCATGGGCCGTTTGTACATTTAGGAGATGAAGCCCTTGTCAGTCACGTCATTTTGTCAGTCACGTCAAATATTTTCTCCCATCTGTAGGTTGTCTTTTTGTTTATGGTTTCCTTTGCTGTGCAAAAGCTTTTAAGTTTAATTAGATCCCATTTGTTTATTTTTGCTTTTATTTTCATTACTCTAGGAGGTGGATCCAAAAAGATACTACTGCAATTTATGTGAAAGAGTGTTCTGCCTATGTTTTCCTCTAAGAGTTTTATAGTACCTGGTCTTACATTTAGGTCTTAATCCGTTTTGAGTGTATTTTTGTGTATTGTGTTTGAGAATGTTCTAATTTCATTCTTTTACATGTAGCTGTCCAGTTTTCCCAGCACCACTTATTGAAGAGACTGTATAATCCCTGCTTTTGAATTGCTTTAAGTCTTGGGCAGGAACACACTTAAAATAATAATTAATGATGCACAGTTGTAATTCATTGCCAAAGAATGATCTGATATGTTAATATAATTTAAAAAATATGAGATGAAGGGTTGTTAGTAAACTTGGATTCTGGTCTTAGTTCTGTTAATAATTAAATTTGTGTGACTTCAGGCAAACTGCTTACATTTTGGTGAGTCAGATTCTTCACAAATAAAATAAGGAAGGTGGACCAAATGAATTCCATTCCAACTTTAATACTCTCTGGATTTATATTCCTGTGTAACTGGCATTCAGAGGATGTGAGGGGTCTTTTTGAACAGGGACAGACAGGCATGACCTTACATAGGAAATAATTTTTACTGAGCATTTGGTTGGGTAGAGAAAAGGATGAAGAAAATTTAAGAATGGAGAAATGTATACCCAAAGATGATTTAGGCCAGGAAAGTCTTTGGTATATTTGGGGAACATGAAGTATAGAATTTATGTGCGCTCATGTGAGATCAGATTGATTTGGTAGTAAATGGCCCTAAATGGCAGTAGCTGCTGAGGAACGTATAGCCAGGGAGAGTGTTATCATGTGTTATTTTTAGTCAACCAATTTTAACTTCTTTCTCTAAACAAAAGCTGAATGTATAGAAACTCTTTGGGAAGCTAGTTAGGGCTTCTTCTAACCTTTTCCTCTGAATAGCAGCTGAAGACAGATTCATTAGAGAAATCATGAGATGAAGGGATCAAGTCCTCAGCTTAGCTAGTGGCAGAGTAATCAATGTTTTGTCAAGGGTCATGCTTTTATTTACTACCATCTAATCACTTATGAGGCATATTACTTAGAATTATTGCCATCATATTTGTCATTTTGAGGAATTTCATTAGGGACATCTGTGACCTATAAAATTTAGATTTTGTTCAGACATGTGTTGCCTAATAGGGTGCGTCGTGTTAGTTGGGATTTCCTTGAGACATAGCTAATTTAACTTTATAATGTAGATAAAGAAGAAAGTTCTGAAACAAATAATGTATTAGCTCCTCTTTAGTTTTATTGGACTGAATTTGTGCAGAAAACTTTAAAAATTACTGTACAGTATATTAAAATAAAGCAGTAAAGAAATTTTTTTGAATAACCAGAGTATAAGGAAAGGCTGTGTTCTGAAAGTTGCCTTGTTAGTGTTGTTTGCTTTAGAATTTGGTGGTGGTATTTTTCATATAAATGACAGTCTCTCTGGCTGACATCTTTCTGGTTTTTGTTACAAAAAACAGTGTAGTAATTACTATGACATAAGTATAGATTTTGAACCATTTTCAAGATTTGATTAGGTTTTTGTGCCCCAGCTTGGAAATCAAGCCATTGATTACCTTTTACCTTTTCCTATGTCAAAAATGTGTTCTGTAGAGTATAGGAGGAAATAAATATGGGTCTTCTGCTGCCTCAGTAGCACATCAGAAAGAATTGGGACTATGAGGGTGAAGTATGGAGCTGGGGTAAACTCTAAAGCAGCAGTTCTCAAAGAGTGATCTGTGGTACCCTTGGGGGTCTGTGAGTCAAAACCTATTTTTCATAATAATACTAAGGTGTTCTTTGCCTTTTTACACTGTGTTGACATTTGCATTGATGATGCAAAAGCAGTGGTGGGTAAAACTGACTGTACTTTAATACAACTCATTCAAGGCAATAGCTATGTGCTTGTAGTTTTTTTTTTTTAAAGCCAGTTTCACTTAAGAATGGACTTGAAACAATAAAATTACTAATCTTATTATATCTCTACTTTTGAGTTTACTTTTAAAGTATTTTGTATAGCAAAATGGGAAGTACTCATAAGGTACTTATGAAGTATGAAATGGTTGTCTTACAGAAAACCACTTATATGATTGAGCTTAAAAAGGCCCCGTTTCCTGGAACACCATTTTTATTTGAAAGAACGACTGGCCCACTGAACAACTCTGGTTGTTCAGACTTAGGTATTTGGCAGACATTTTCTTGAAAATGAATGAAGTGACAGAATTCGTTGTTAATTGATAAAATTTAAATTTTCAAATGAAAATTAGAGTTTTAGAAAACTTGTATTCACTTTCTTGAGTTTGACAGGTTCCCAATACCTAGACTTTTCTGATGAGATCAGTGGTGATGTTAATGAATGTGATTTTATTTTTATTGTATAATGAAGTGTAAACATTGGAATATCTTAATAATTGAATGAGCCAATACTTTCCAGATAATCAATTCATGACATTACAAAATTCATTCATGGGTAAAAGATCCATTCAAAGTGCAAGAGAAATCAATGGATTTAATGTAACAGAGTACAAAAAATTTATTGCTGTGGTTTCAGAGTCCATATCTAACCTTATGAAGGTTGAGTTTGGTGTAGTATCAAAGAGGAATATCCACAATTATCTGAAAGCTATTAAAATACTCCCTTTTCCAGCTACATATCTGTGTAAGACCAGATTTTCTTCATATACTTCAACCAAAACATAACACAATAAATTGAATGCAGAAGCAGATATGAGAATCCAACTGTCTTCTACTAAGCCAGACATTTAAAAGATTTGCAGAAAAGTAAACTAATGCCACTCTTGTCACTATATTCTGTTTTGGAAAATGTTATTTTTCATAAAAATGTTATTTATGAATAACATTGTAATGTAATGGGTTTAATGAAATAAATACTTAAATAACTTATTTTAATTTCTTACAGTGAATATAGATAGATAGAACGCACATAAACAAAAATTGAGATCCTCAGTAATTTTTAAGAGTGTGAAGGGGTCTTGAGGCCAAAATGTTTTGAGAACTGCTGCTTTGAAGAAACAAAGTGGCTTTTAATATGCATGTGTTGAGAACAAATGTTGATAAAGGGCATAACCTAACTTAAATACGTATGTGCTGGTCTTTCCCAGTAGATTATGAGCTCTTGGAGAAGAATTAAGTCCTCTTTTCTTGTCTCCAACTTCTAGCATAGAATCTTATAAATAGTAATATCATGATAGTAATAGTAGCAGCCTTCAATTATTAACTCATTTAATCTTTATGAGGTAAATATTATTAATTCCTATCCTAAATTGAGATATAATTCACATAGCTGAAATTTACCATTTTAAAGTATACAGTTCAGTGGTTTTAATATATTCACAAGGTTGTTCAACTGTTACCAGTGTCTAATTCCAGAATATTTTCATTCCTCCAAAGTCACATCCCATTTCCCTCACTGTCTAGCAACCACTAATCTACTCTCTGTCTCTGTGGATTTGCCTGTTGTAGACATTTCATGTAAATGGAATCCTATAATTTGTGGTCTTTTTGTGTCAGGCTTTTTTCACTTATGTTTTCAAGGTTTATTTCATGTTGTAGCATGTATCAGTACTTGACTCCTTTTTGTGGCCAAACAGTATTCCATTGTATAGATATGACATATTTTGTCTGTCTGTTCATCCGTTGATAATTTGGTTGTTTTCCTCTTTCGGCTATCACGAATAATGCTGCTGTGAACATTCATATGCAAGTTTTTGTGCGGACATGTGTTTTCAATTCTCTTAGGCATATACTGGAAGTGAAGTTGCTAGGTCATATGGTAGGTTACTCTATATTTAACCTTTTGAGGAATTTATTCCTTTTGTAATAGCGTTCTTATTTTTGAATAATTTTAGACTTACAGAGAAGTTGCAAAGATAGTAGATTTCCTGTATAACTATCACCCATCTTCCCCTAATATTAACATTACATAAACCATAAAATGTATCTCAAAGCAAAGACGCCAACACTAGTACATTATTATTAACTAAATTGTAGATTTTATTTGGATTTCACCAGTTTTTCCACTGATGTCTTTTTTTCAGTTCCAGGATACCACATTGTCATGTCTCCTTAGCCTCCTCTGTTCTATGACAATTTCTCAATCCGTCTTTGTTTTTCATGTCCTTGATGGTTTTGAGACGTGTTGGTCAGGAATTTTGTAGGACGTCCCTCAATTTGGGTTTATCTGATTTTTTCCCCCATGATTAGATATGGGTTTGGGGAAGAATACCACAGACGTGAATTGTGCTCCTCATCACATTACGTCTGGAGATTAATGATGTCATTGTGACTTATCACTGGTGATGTTAACCTTGATCACTTGGTTAATGCCAGATTTTTCCATTGTGGTGTTATTTTCCCCTTTCCATACTCTTTTCTTTGGAAATGAGTCACTAACTCTAGCCTACACTCAAATGGGGAGGGAAGTTAAGTTCCAACTCCTAGAAGGGAATGTATCTACATATATATTATTTGGAATTCTTTTGTAAGGAAGATTTGTCCCTCTGCCCCATTTTATTTATGTATTCAGTTTTTTTGTATCGATATGAATTATGTATATTTATTTTATACCTTGGATTATATAGTACTTTATTAATTTTATTGTTCAAATCATTCCAGTATTGGCTTTTGGGAGAACTCTTTCCTGTGTCCTTTTGACATGCTGTCATGCTTTATAAGTACTTCCTTATCTTCTGACACTGTAAGACACTATAGACTCATCCTGTATTTTCCCTGTCCAGGCCTAGAATCAGCCATTTCTCTAAGAAACTCTGAGTCACAGTTTAGTCCTAAGGTCACACACTTAAGTAAATGATGGAACTAGGATTCCAACCAAAGCAATCTGATGCCACAACCCAGTACTGGACAACATGCAGCTGAAGGTGCGGTGCCAATTTCTAGTTATGTTCCATTTATGAGCCAGCCTTAAGGATAGAATTTGTAGTCAGTTTACACTAAATAATTATTGTGCCCAGTTTTATATTGATCTTTTTTTAACCACAGCTATGCTGATTATAATCAAGTTTAAAAATTACTTGTTAATCACAGATAACCACTGTTAATGTTTTGGTGCATTTCCTTCTGTAAATGCATGCAAATGTATTTTGGAATTTTGTTATCCTGATTTTTAAATAGGAGCAATTCACAGTGTAATCAAAATCTAAATGTGTAGTTTCTATATTGTAACTGGTGATTAAGATAAAAGTGAGCTACTCTAGGGTTAATCTGTTTTGCCTTAATGTTTGGTCACATAAAAGCTAAATATCTGTCTTGATTTTATCAATTCATCAGGTAATCCACATGATGTGACCAGCTGGTTTGGAAGAATCATCTGACTGTATGTTGTTCACACCACCTTCGTAGATCCCACCCCCATTTCTTCCTTTGAGTACCAGTAGTTTAATTTCACTTCAGGCAGTCTTTCTCATACACAGTTATAGATCTTTTCTTTCTCTCTTCTCCAGCTAGTTACCTCCAGAAATGTTTATTTTCCCCTTTTACCTTCTTTCATTCTTCCTCTTGTAGGCTGAAAAATAACCATCATATGACATATAAATTATACAGTAGTGCTTTAACATACTCCTATCAAGGGAAACAAAAGCTGTAAGATTTGGCATGGAATTAGGTATAATTCTTCATCCCTCAATTCTTTTCAAATTATACCTACTATTCTTCAGGTACTAGCATTCAGACTAAATAAAAATCTTCTAAATTATTTTTAATTTTATCTAAAAACAGTTGCATTCTTTTCATTGTACATATACAAAGTTTTGTTCACTTAACATGTGTTAAATAATGTTACAATCAAATCAGGATCTAATTATCAATCAAAATCTTGTTTAGTGAGGTATTATTTCCTAACATATATACTTTTGTATCAGAGCTCATCTATAAGTTAGGCATCCCCTCTCCTTCACTGCTGATTTTAAATATGTGTAGTCTACTTTTTTTTAAAGACATAAAATAGATGTGTATACATATATGTAAACAAGGTTGACATTTCTGCTGAATTAGCCATGTGGATAAGGAGGGTAACTTGACGGCCTGGACAGGGCATCACAGGATGACAGAACCTTGGGATTTGGCCAAACTCTGGATTTACTTTTGTCAGTGTTCCCAGACTTGAAGGGACTAACGTATGTAGTTAGATGGTCAGATTTTCAGAGAAACCAAATATTGTATCAGTGGCACGTTCCTATCCTTTACGAAAGTCTATATTGAGGTTAAGTTGTGATGACAAAGCTAGCAAGCATGGAATCAGTTTGGAGGCTATTGGTTGATATTTTTAGTAGCAAGCATCCTATCTCTGCTCTAGAAGTAGACCTATCAGAGACATATATCCTATTATTGGCTGGTCAGGACATAGTCTTCCTCTTCGAATTATTATTTTTTTAAGACTCTATGTTGTCTGTTCATTGGAACATTTACTCTTAGAATCAGTTGAATAGGTGGATATACTCTGATACGTTAGTGTCATCTTGCTTCCCCAAAATTATCATAGTCCTCTTAATGGGATATGACTTTTCAAAGATTCCCTCAGCTAGCCATTTACCAACTTTGTTAGGGGAGATTGCCTATATTGCAACTAATTTCATCTCTTAAGTTTTACAGCTTTAAATGGGTAACGTTTTCTAATTTGAAGTTGGGGAGGGAATAAACACTGTTTTGTGCTTGTCCATACTATTTTTTGCCTTGTTGTTAACTGTATGTTTTTGCCTGTCTGTTTCAGGCCATATCATAATTCTGAATCATGTCTGATAACGGAGAACTGGAAGACAAGCCTCCAGCACCCCCTGTGCGAATGAGCAGTACCATTTTTAGCACTGGAGGCAAAGACCCTTTGTCAGCCAATCACAGTTTAAAACCTTTGCCCTCTGTTCCAGAGGAAAAAAAGCCCAGGAATAAAATCATCTCTATATTCTCAAGCACAGAGAAAGGTAAATAGCTACTGTGGTTTCAAGAGTCACAGTTATTATTTTATGTTATTGGTTTTGATATCTTTTTAATTAAAGTATAATAAGCTGGTATCTTTTATGGTGAGAACAGTAAACATACAATTGATGGTGGTATATAGGCACTATTAGAAAGGCTAGTTTGGAAATTCCCTGGTGGTGCAGTGGTTAGGACTCTGTGCTTTCACTGCTGAGGGTGCGGATTCAATCCCTGGTCAGGGAACTAAGATCCCACAAGCTGCGCAGCACAGCCAAAAAAAGAAAAAAATAGGAAGGCTAGTTTATTTTAAACTGTAATGGAAAAGAATAAAACGAAGGTTGTTGCTCATTCTATTTGTTATGTCCAGTGAATTTCTGTACTCCCCTCCTTCATTTTCTAAGGCTTGGGCCACAGTTCATGGCTTCCTAACATTAATGAGATTCGTGATATTTGAGAAAGACTTGCTATTAGAAGAATGGAAATATAAAGTCTACAGTCTCCTGTCTGAAATCTCAGGAGCCAACTGTGGCTTGGAATTAAGAGGTTTTCTGACTTTTGAGTAGTAGTAATGCTGTCTTTTTTTAAAAAGTTAATTAATTTATTTATTTTTGGCTGTGTTGGGTCTTCGTTGCTGCGCATGGGGTCTCTCTAGTTGCAGCGAGCGTAGGCTACTCTTCATTGTGGTGTGTGGCCTTCTCACTGCGATGGCTTCTCCTGTTGCAGAGCACAGGCTCTAGAGCGCAGGCTTCAGTAGTTGTGGCTCACGGGCTTAGTTGCTCCATGGCATGTGGGATCTTCCCGGGCCAGGGCTCGAACCCGTGTCCCCTGCGTTAGTAGGCGGACTCTTAACCACTGCGCCACTAGGGAAGGCCCCAGTAATGCTGTCTTTTTGTCATGTATTCTGTAATACCCTGAGATTCATCTGAGGCAACACTCAGTAATCAACACATAAATGGATCTTCCGTAAACAAGAGTCTAGTCCAGTGTTTCTCATCCTCAGTAAGATAGACATTTGGGGGCCAAATAATGCCTTGTTGCAGGGATCTGTCCTGTGCACTATAGGATGTTAAGCACCATTTCTAGCTTTTACCTGCTAGATGTTAGTAAGTAGCACCTCCTACCCAGTTGTGACAACTGAAAATGTCTCCAGACATTGCCAGATTCCCCTGTGGGGCAAAATTGCCTCCAGTTAAGAACCACTGGTCTAGTCACACAAAGTAGAATAAAGACTATAAATAGTCTCACATAAGTTGAATTCACTAAATTTGTTTTGGTGCCAAACCTAAAGAAAGAACTTTTGGTTTTCAGAGAGCTTTATGGATTTTAGAATTGGATAAGGGATTATGGACTGTAATGGATTTTAGAATAAAGGTTAGGGATTAGTTTGTTTTATTATATTAAGCATGACAGTATGGCTGTGACAGCTAGTAATAGTTATAAGTAGAGGTAAAGATATTTTTTCACTCATATATGTCTAAGTTTACATGGAGAGGTAAACCCTAGTGGAAGAAAACAGTGCTTTGTATATAATAATAAATACACATTTAATTTGAGAGTTGAAAATACATAATCAATGAAAATTTGAATGAGGCAATATAGTTAATATTAATAGAGAATCAAGTGTTAGAGAATTTAGATATGCTGGCAGGATATAATCATTGAACAGTTGAAAAACTGTTCATTTTAGTGTATATCTCTTGTTTCTAATTTTCCTCTTATTTTTAAGATTTCATGTGAGGTTGTAACTGAAAAGCCTCATGAAAGTATGTTTTTTAAGTTTATTTAACAGAAGTGGTAGCATGTGTATTTGACGTGTTTGAGAATGAAAAGTGTATGTACTTAGACTGGATTAAATAAAAGATAAAGGGGGAAATCAGGAAATGAACCAAAAAGTACGCGTGGGAAGAAGGCAGAAAAAGTGGATGTGTTGGAGAGCACTAAATTGTAATCTTCCGTAGTAGTAAATCAGTGTATTTAAAGTAAGAAAACCTAAAAATGGCAGTGTAAACACAGTATTTATAATTACGGAGGTTAGAAAAAAATTTATGGTGGTTGGTTAGTACCAGAAGAAATTGCTCAAAGGGTTGAAATCACTTGCCTGTGGAGAGCAGAATGCAAAATTGGGGTAGGAGAATGCTCAAGATAGGATAACAACATGTACTTGGGGACAGCCTTGGAAAGGGGAAGAGAAGAGCACTAAATGAAGGAGAAAGTGTGGACAGTCCAGCACTTTGGGTAAATGGTAGGGTGGTAGGGTTTGTGAGCAAACTGAACACGCATTTACATAAATGTAGCAGAGCATGCCTATCTCTCTGATCATATTGAGAATCTTCCAGTTTTACCCTCCTTCATTAACTCCCCTTTCTTTTCTTTTCTCCTAGAAATATTAACACTTATCAGTGGTGACTAATTCAAGGTCCCCCACTAACAAAGGGAGGGTGAGGGTACCTGGGGGTCCTAGGGAAGGCTCTGATTGCCTTCAGGTTTATCAGCTTTTGAGGTCTGTAATTAACATCCATTAAATTTTTTTTGGTGATTTCTGAAGTCTTTTGTTTTCTTGTGCTCATTATATTCAAGATTTAATAACTTTTTAGTGCTAATCTTAAAACTTTACAAGCTCTTTAAAAAAAATAAAACAAAACTTTGCCTTTCTTATCCAATTCCTTTATTCCTTTCTCTAAAAAACAGAAAATGTCAAACTATACAAAGTGTAACAGTCTAATGAACCTTGTAACCCAGCTTCAACAATTATCATTCTTTCTCCACTTACTTTTTAGGTTAAAATTACATATATTGAAATGCATAAAAATTAACTACGGTTTTGACAAATGGACAGACCTGTGTAAGCCATAATCATTATCCCCCTATCACATTATACACCACTTCCATCTCCCTGGAAAACTCTTTCACATCGTGTCCCAAATAGTCTACTCCTCCCCCACCTTTGGGAAACTTCTGTCTGATTTTTCACCTTTGATCAGTTCAGCCTGTTTTAGAACTTTATATAAATAGAATTTTGCTTTAATTTTTTAGTTTTGTGGTGACATCATACACAAAAGAGTATAGTATACATAATGTATATATTTTAATAAACACCCTTGTACCCACCACCCAACATAGAATTTTACCAGTATGCCCTGAAGTCCCCATCGGCCACACCCCATCCTACCCCTCCTCTTCCTCCTTCTCCTCCTCCCCCGACAATATCTACCATCCTGAATTTTGCATTTTTTATTTCTTGCTTTTTATTATAATCTTATGGCATAACATCCCCAAATAATATATGGTTTGGGTTTGCCTATTTGGGAACATTTTATAAATGGAATCATACTACAGTATATGCATATTTTCAGGATGTATATTTTCACTCGACCTCATGTTTTTGAGATTTATGTTGATATATATAGCTGTAGTTCTTTTTCACTGCTAATGTTGATATATGTAGCTGTAGTTCATTTTCATTGCTGTACGCTAGTACACTGTATAAATAGATGGCAGTTTATTTACCTGGTCTCCTATCTATAGACATTTGGATTATTTTCATGAACAGTGCTGCTATGGGTAATTTTAAACATATCTCTTGGTGGACATGTGGAAGTATTTTTCTAGGGCAGTGCTTTTCAGACATCAGGTCGTTTTGATTCTAATTGCTTATTAGAATCTCTTGGGAAGCTTAATTAAATAAATCTGTGTCCAAGCTCCATCGCAGACCAATTGAATCAGTCTTCAGGAGCTTACCTGGGCATCAGTTCTGGTTTTGCTTTTAATTTTTTTAATACCTCAGGGGATTCTAATGTGCATCTAATATTAAGAACCACTGCATTAGTGAGTTATGAAATCTATATAGTGGATGACACTAAATGAAATGGAGTATAGAGTTATTGCACACAGTATAAATAGAGTTATTGCAAAAGTTTCATGAAACTTCTGTTTCAGTTGTGTGTATGTAGGGTCAGGATGTAAAGTGTATTGATGTGGGTCCTGGCCAAATATTTAAAGGTTGCTCTCAGGTATATACTTAGTAGTAAAATTGCTGGGTTACAGGGTACTCCCATGTTTGACTTGACTAGGTTTATCAAATTACTTTCTAAAGTTTTTTTTTTTAATGTTCATTCTCACCCACAGAACACGAATGTTCTATTGCTGAACATCCTTGCCAATTCTTGTATTATGGGATTTTAATTTTTGCCAATTTGGGAGGTGTGAAATGGTATCTCATGGTAGTTTTAATTTGGATTTCCCTGATGACTTGGGAAATTGAGTATCTTTCCATATATTAATTTACTATTCATTTGTGTTTTCTGTGACATACCTGTTTTTTAGTCCAGTTTTCTGTTGAGTTCTTTTTCCTTAAACATTCCTTATAGTCTATATACTAATCCTTTGTCAGCTATGTGTTATTAAATATAGATTTCCAGGTTGCAGTATGCCTTTTCACCCTTTCAGTGGTATCTTTTGATGAATAGAAGTTATTAATTTTGGTGTAGTTGAATTGATCAGTTCTTTTCCTTTATGTAAAGTTTGAGCTTTTTGTGTTTTAAGAAATTTTTGCCAAACTAGAGGTGATATTTTCTTAGGTTTTTCTAAAAGTTTTATAATTTGGCTTTTACAGTTTAAACCTTTGAACTATCTGGATTTGGTTTTTGTGTATTTGTAAAGAGAGATTCATTTTCACTTTTTTTTTTAAACCAGTGTCCCAGACCATTTATTGAAACTTTTATCATTTCCCCACTAACCTACAGTATTAGCCATTATCCGTCAGGTTTCCACGTATGCCGGGATCTGTTTCTGTGTTTTCTGTTTTATTGCATTGGCTCATTTCTCTGTACCTACACTAATACCAGACTGCCTTAATTGTTATAGCTTATAATTCTTAATACTGATAGAGCAAATCTGGTACCATGTGGTTCTTCAGGATCTTTTGACCCTTTGCTCTTCTGTATAAATTTTGGACTTTGCTTATCATGTACTTTTTTAAAAAACCTGTTGATGCTTTGATTAGAATTGCCTTGAATTTGTAGGGCAAGTTGGGGAGAATTGCATTCAGCTTTGTAGTTGAGAGTAGAACATCTGCAGAGTCTCTTTGTGTAGTCTACTTGGAGGGAGATATTTAGGAGTGCGTCATTTTCACTTAGACTGAGAGAGAAAAAGATGTTTGGAGGGTGGGGTGCTCTTTGATACCTCCTATTCCTGGGGTTCTTCTCCCTTTCCAGCCCAACCTCCCACACTTACAGTTCCTTTCTGGAAGCGAACACCTCCGACAGGGCCTGAACCTTGAGGGTTAGGAATGTGGATGTGTATGCACATTCATGCTTGTATGAATACAGAAATCCATCTGCAATTTCATCCTCCTGTCTACATCCTGAGCTGCTGTTTCTCTCTCTAGTTTTATCGTAATTGCTTTTCATCTTTGGGCATTCCTCACAGATTTTGTTCCATGGTGAATAAAGAGGTTTGGTGTAGAAGGGGAGAGCTACAATATGTGCTTGGTCTATCACCTTTAAACAGAAGGATAAAAGGGAAAAAACTGTATTTTTATTTTAAAAAATTACAGTGACCCTAAGATCTTTGCCAACTCTAATGTAAAGCCTCATCTAGAGATATTAATTTTGTTCTGCTCAAATTTACATCCCTTATTGCTGTCCTTATTACTAAACAGACAGCTAATATTTTCATTAAAAAAAAAAGACTCTAGAGTATCTTCAGTTATTCATTATTGGTTTTCATGTCACTGCAAAAATTAAGAAAATTAGAAATTGTACCTTTTATAACAACTTGACTGAATAAATCTTTTTCATATCCCTGCTAATTATGTATCTTATGCACTCTGTGAGTCATCAGAGATTCCATGATCAGCAAGGCCGATGATATCCCTGCCCTCATGCACTAATAAAAGACTGCAACATATAATTACGAACTGTGAAAAGTGATGATAGGGATTAGAGTAAGATGTCTGTTATATCTGGGAAGGCTTCCTAAAGAAGGGATATTAGAGCTGAAGACTGAAGGATGAGTAAGTGAAAATAGGAGGATTTTGATAGTTAAAAAGTATGTTCTGTGCCTAGAAAAGAGTTTCAGTGGCCCAGGTACAGGGGGGGATCGTAGCACATTCGTGGAGCTGAGTACGGTCAAGTGTGGTGTGAAAGCAGAGAAGAAGAGAGAATAATAGCATGATGTATGTAGGAAACTGCAGGTAGCAGAAGAGGCTAAAGAGGTAGGCAGGGAGCAGTTCATAAAGGGCCTTGTATTCCATGCTACAGAGCTCAGATTTTATCCTGTTTCCTGGGGAACCATTACAAGATTTTAAACAGTGGAAAGACCTGGTCACATTTCTGTCTTAAATAGGCGAGACTAGTAGCTGTCTAGAAAATAGGTTTTGTTGGAGGTCTAAGACTGAAGTTGGAAACTAGTTAGGAGGATTTTGCAGTAGTGCAGGTGAGAAATGGGCTTAACAAGTCTAGTAGTTTTGATAACGAAAAACGAAAATGTCAGTGAGCCATTGTCTTGGCTTATTTTTAAAAGCTCTATTCAGTTAGCTAGTGTTGAATGATGTGTATTTATAAACTAAAGCAATTTTTGTATCTAATTATTCAACCTATATGCACTTTCACCTCTAGTTGGTTATGAAGATGATAGACTTAGAACTGTAAATATTCTTTCTGGTCTAAAAATCTAATTCTAAGATTAATAATAGTAGTCCATACTCCTCTGTCTGTTTCCTAGAGAATACCCTTCTGTGTGATGGAACAAGTTTAGGTCACCAGTTTGAAGCTTTTTGGGTCAAAAGAACAAAGTAATCAGTAATCACTGATTCTGTTAAACAGAAAAGTCTTCCTTTTAAAGAAATGGGGGCTTTTTTAGCCTTAGACTCTAGCTCAAATGTAGCCTAAGTAGTGGTGGCTTTTAAGGATATGGTAGTGGCATATTTAGGATTCTTTCAAGTACCTTTTGTGCAGCACATTACTCAGGGTACCCACTTCTTAGCTGAAGGTTGCTGCCTGCCTGCTTGTTTTGTTGTCTCATGAAGTTGAAAAATGATGCTAACAATCCTTTTTTCCCAGTCCACTAAAAAATTGTGCATTTTTATTAAAAGAAGTTTCTTTCCCTGGTCCATTACTTCCCATCAAGTGATCCAGTTGCTGGGTGGACATCCTGTAGGTAGATGACTGTGGGGGTTTTTTGTTGTTGTTTGTCCATATAGCTCTTGGATTCCAGAGTTATAAAGCAGTGGTTCTGTTTACATAGCAATATCCTTCCAGCACATTGTTTGATTTGAGACATGCCTCAGTATCTTTTTGTTTTAGATACTGTTTTTAATATCCCTTTCCCCTCCTACTAGGACTACTAAAATGCAAGGAGTATTTGTGTGTATGTGTGTTATATAAAAACAAATGAAATTAAACAGATTTTTAGGGTATTGTGCTTCAAGTTCTGCTTAATCATTTTCACTTCTTTCCTTTAACTCTTTATTCTATACTCCTAACATATATGAAACTTTCTATTAAATATCTCTAAATTTTTCAAAATTCCCAAGTTGAAAAATATGGCTGGGCCTTAGATACAACAGGAACCGGGAATTCTCTTGCTATATGTCTAGTTTTCCTGCTTTCTGTGTATCTGATCATATTTCTTTCGTATATCAGACTGATTTTTTTTCTCTGTGTGTTGGGAAATACAGCCCTCAACAGTTCCTGGGCTTTATTTCTTATATTCACCGGTGAGAGACTGATTCTAAGGGTCCTAAGACTGGCTTAGTTTATGTATTCACCCCTGAACCAATCTAATTGTCTGGGAGTGTGTGGGCAACTGTGGCTGACGTGGCTTGAATTAGATGCCTGCCTTGGACCAGTCATCTGTAATCAGGGTCATATAAGAAAATGGCATCTTTCCCAACTATGTACATATCAGAAGTGGATACTGAGCAGATTTTTTAAAAAGAAGAAACAAATACTTTTATATAGTGCATGAAATTTTATGTTTTTCTGTCAGCAGTTCAGAGCCGTATAAAGAGTCGTCAACTATTAGTTTATAGTTGGTTAATAAATATTTCCTCCTATATGCAGGATACCAAGTTAGAAGTCAAGGGACATAATAGAGAAAGTAGAGGGCATGACTTCAGGTTATTCACAGTCTAATGGAATATGAAAGATTGTTTATGAGAGATGTAAATGTGCATTTCAGTAAAGGTAGCAAAGTTTATATTAGGCTTAACAGTTACATTTCCCTCTGCTCCTTTCCATGACCAATGTGTGCTGCCCTCCTACCATAGCCTATTAGGAGAATCTAATGGTTAAACATGCCTCTATTTACTCTCCCTCCCCAGACACAACTAAAATAACAGTAAAAAAAGAATTATTTTTTCTGTCACAAGGACAAAGAGAACGGGAGAGGAGACAGTAGTGTACAAGAGATTTCAATACATATTTGGAAGAGTGAAGTGGTGGAGAATGGTAACTGACTAAGCAGAACAGAGGAAGACATGTCCTAAGTGTTTGCAGAGGGGAATGTTTATGAGAAGTGACCAATTTCCCTTGTAAAAATCTCAGAGGCTCAGGATTTAGAGGTACACAATTGTGTGTGTGTGTGTGTGTGTGTGTGTGTGTGTGGTTGTGTGTAATACATAGGCTGAAAAGGGGTAATTAGTTGAATATCTCTATAGGATGTGTTGAAGGCCCTCAGGGCCCCTCCTTTATCCCATAGGCATGCAAATATAACTCCATCCTCTGGGGAAACAAAAGAACAAAAAGATATTTATATTTATTTGAGGAGAATTAAATCTGAGAGTCTCCTTATTCTTGTAGAGGAGTCAGAAAAAGGTATAGAACCAAAATGAAAAAGGCAGATTCAGGAAAGCTAACATACTGAACTTCTTTCTTCTGCCCTGCTTTTAGAGCACTTGTACCTTGAGTCAAAGCCCTCAGACAAGAGAATGAACGATTTTTTTCTGGATAAACAGAATGTCCTGGGGAGAAATATTTCAGATACTCCACACCCATCCTCACCTTTAATGAAAAGGCTGACTTATCTCCCAGTTAACTTTTTAATACTTTTCTGTACGAGTAGACAGCAAAGGATCACCAGACATTTGAGAAAAACCCTTAACATAAGAGAGTCCAAAACAACAGGGGGTAAAATGTGAATGTAGAAGAAACAGGGAGGGAAAAAAACCCAACGTATACACACACATAAACTATATAATCTTCAAAGAGAGAAGATAAAGTGCATCCATGAAACAGGAAAAGTATTCTCAGAGAAAAAATGATCAGAGAACAATGAGAAATAATTATCGGAATGTCAACAGTTAAGATTATCAACACAAACAAAAGACATCAATAGGCAAAGGATTGGAAGATAGTCAAGAAAATTTTCCCAGATTGTTGAAAGTACAAAGATGGAAAATATGAGAGAAAAGGTAACAGTTACAAGAACAGACCAGGATGGACTTATCTAACTAATAATGACAAAGAAAATAATTAAATAATAGAAAAAATTTTCCAGATCTGAAGAATATGATTTCTAGGTGGAAGCAGCTCACTGAGTGCTCAACACAGTGAATGAATGAAGACCATATCAAATCACATCATCCTGAAGTTTCATTATACCACAGATAAGACAGCAAAACCTGTTATACTTCCACTCAAGATATAGTAACAGGGACCAGATTTATCTCCCCACCTAAAAAAACTAAAACACTGGGGAAAAATGTACAAAACAACAGTTTTCAAGACATTGGACATCAGATAGTAAAGGAAAGTGATCCCAAAGAGATGGGAAACAAATGAGTTGAGTCCTATAATTGATGCAGCTTATTGCCTGAAGAGCTTACAGCAATAGGGAGGGACAATTAAGTGGTCTCATAAAGTTGAAAAACAGAACTGGGAATTTGGGGGTGCCATGGCTGCTAGTTTGTAGTCAGAGTATCAGAGAGTAAAGAGCTGAACAGAGAGAGAAAGAGATCTGCAGAGGATCCCCTTTGAGTCTTCAGTAGCACATGCGTGTGAGGAAACTACCCAAAACTGGAGGGAAAAAACCACTGGAAATTATAAAAGGGAACAGCCTTTAAAGCTCACACAGGGCCCAGAATATTTCCTGTTCCCACTATTCAGAGTACAAAATATTGGATAGAGGTCTTGCCTCAGTAGCAGGACAGAATTAGCCCTAGATTAAATGCTGCTCTAGCCCTGCCTAACAAAACTTTAAAAATAATACCTAAAAATATCAACTGTTTCTAAATTTGTTTCTCTCCTATATGAGTAGACAGCTAAGAATCACCTATCTATGTCCCAGAACAAAGTTCACAAATATTTATAGGAATGCAAAAATATCTGCACCTAACAAGGAAAAAAAGTCTGGTATCCAGTCAGTATTTGTAAATAAATATGAGTAAATGAGTAAAGTCTAGTCAATATTTGTAAATAAATATGAGTAAATGAGTAAAATCCATCAACTGGAATCAGTGCCAAAGTAACACAGGTGATAGAATTAGTAGGCATGGACATTAAAATATTTAAATAACTGTATCCTATATGTTGAAGAACCCAAAGGAAGGATTTAGCATATTAAGGAAAAGCAAAGGAAGAGAGAAAAAAGAACAAATCAAAATTCTAGAGTTGGAAAATACACTGGACAAAACTAACAGTAGACTAGCCATTGCAGAGTAAAAGATGAGTGAATTTGAAGACCATGGCAATAGAAACCATCAAAATAAAACTTGGAGAAAAAAGACTGAAACAAAAGTGAACAACCATGGAACAACTTCACGCAGACTAATGTAAGTATAACTGAAGTCTCCAAAGGAGGGGAAGGAGAGACATTTAAAAAACATCACCTAGATGGGTGGGATAGGGAGTGTGGGAGGGAGGGAGATGCAAGAGGGAAGAGATATGGGAACATATGTATATGTATAACTGATTCACTTTGTTATAAAGCAGAAACTAACACACCATTGTAAAGCAATTATACTCCAATAAAGATGTTAAAAAAAATAAAAATTAAAAAAAAACAATACTTAAAATAAGGACCTACTGTATATGTATAGCACAGGGAACTCTACTCAGTACTCTGTAATGACCTATATGGGAAAAGAATCTTAAAAAGAGTGGATACATGTATATGTATAACTGATTCACTTTGCTGTACACCTGAAACTAACATATCATTGTAAATCAGTTATACTCCAATAAAAATTATTAAAAAAAAAAAAACCTTAAAAAGAAAACTTTAAACAATGGCTGATTTTTTTCCCCCAAATTTAATGGAAACTATAAACCCACAGATTCAAGAAGTTCAGTGAATTCTGAGCACAGGAAACATGATGAAAACTGCACAAAAGCACATAATCATTGTTTAAAACCAGTGATAGAAAACTCTTAAAAACATCCAGACCTTAGGCTCAATTTTCTTTTTTTTTAAATAATTTTATTTTTTAATTTTAATTTAATTTAACTAATTTATTTATTTGTCTGTGTTCGGTCTTTGCTGCCGTGCACGGGCTTTCTCTAGTTGTGGCAAGCAAGGGCTACTCGTCGTTGTGGTGTGTGGGCTTCTCATTGCGGTGGCTTCTCTTGTGGAGCATGGGCTCTAGGCCCACGAGCTTCAGTATTCAGTAGTTGCAGCACGCAGGCTCAGTAGTTGTGGCTTGTGGGCTCTAGAGCCCAGGCTCAGTAGTTGTGGCACACAGGCTTAGTTGCTCTGCAGCATGTGGGATCTTCCCGTACTAGGGATTGAACCCATGTCCCCTACATTGGCAGGTGGATTCTTAGCCACTGCGCCACCAGGGAAGTCCATAGGCTCAATTTTCTGTGAACCTAAAACTGCTCTAAAAAAGTCTGTTTAAAAGAAAAGCTGTCAGAAAGAAAAGACACATATAGAAGGGGGAAAAAAGGTAATTATAAAAAAAATACATAGTTAATCCAAAATAAGAAAAAAAGGAAGTGGAAACAAAGAGTAGATAGAGATGATTAGAAAACAAATGAAAGAATGGTGGGTTTAAACCTAACTATAGCAATCACATTAAATGTTACTGATCTAGACACCCTGTTTAAAAGGCAGAGATTAACAGATTGCTAAAGCAGACCTAAATTTATATGCAACCTATAAGAAACCCACTTTAAAAATATAAAGCCACAAAATAGGTTAAAATAAAATAATTTTTTTAAAGTATGCTAACAATGGGACATCCCTGGTGGTGCAGTGGATAAGACTCCACACTCCCAATGCAGGGGGCCAGGGTTCGATCCCTGGTCAGGGAACTAGATCCCACATGCATGCCACAACTAAGAGTTCACGTGCCACAACTAAGGAGGCCACGTGCTGCAACTAAGGAGCCGGCGAGCCGCAACTAAGACCCGGTGCAACCAACCAACCAAATAAATAAATAAATAAATAATTTTTAAGAAGACTGTGAACAGCTTCAAAAAAAAAAAAAAGAGAGAGAGAGCACTGGTGCTTTAAAAAAAAATAAAGTATGCTAACAGTGAAAAAAAGCTGGACGGGCTTTGTTAATATCAGACAAAGTAGATTTTAGAGCAAGAAATATTCCTCTGGTTAAGGGATAAGGAATAATTTATTTATAATGATAATAGTGTCTGTTCATCAATATGGTGTAATAGAGCTAAACATTTATGCACTTAATAGCAGAGCTTCAAAATACATGAAGCAAAAAACAGATTTGAAGAAGAAATAGACAAGTGCAGTTATAGTTGCAAATTCCAGTACACTTTCACAATAATTGGTAGAACAAGTAGACAGAAAATTGCTAAAACTGTCAGCCAACTTGACCAATTGACCTTTATAGAATATTCCATTCTTTTTAAGTGAACGTGGAACATTTACCAAGATGTATTCTGTGGCCATTTTTTAAAGTCTCGATAAATTTAGGAAGATTCAAATCACAAAGTATATTCTGTGACCACAGTGTAATTAAGTTAGAAATCAGTAACAGAAAGATCCCTGGAAATATTTGGAAAGTAAATAAAAGCACTTCCAAATAAATGAAGAAATTAAAAGAATATTTAGGAAATATATTAAACAATGAAAATGAAAATTCAAGACATCTATATCTGCATGATGCTGCTAAAGCAGTACTTAGAGGAAATTTATAGTATTTAAAACATCCATATTAGAAAAGAAAAGAAAGATTTCATCAATTCAGTGATTTCAGCTAAGCCATTTTAATAAACTAGAAGGGAAGAACAGGTGAGATCCAGAGTAAGTAGATGAAAAGAAATAATAAAAGTCAAAGCAGAAATCAGTAAAATAAAAAAAAACAAAACAAAAATCAATGAAGTAAAAAGTTAATTCATTGAGAATACCAATAAAAGAGGTGAACCTTTAGCAAGACTGACGGGGTAGTCGGGAGTCAGAAAAGACACAGATTATCAATATTGAGAATGACAGAGATGGTATCTCTGTACTAATTTTACAGATATTAAAAAGAAGGTAGTATTATGAACAAATATATACAAATAAATTCAACACATTAAAGTGAAAAAAATTCTTGAAAGACACAAGTTTTCAAAGCTCACTCAAAAAACAATACGTAACCTGAAAACCCTATATTTCTTAGGAAAATTTAGTTTATAGTTACTAGCCTTCCCACAAAGACTCAGATGGCTCCATTGGTGAAGTTTACCAAGGATTTGAGGTAGAAACATTACCAATTCTACACAAACTTCTAGAAAATTGAATAGGAAGGAATACTTCCCAAATCATTTTATGAGACCAGCATTACTCATACCCCAACCAAAGACATTTCAAGAAAAGAAAGCTACACACCAATATCCTTCATTAACATAGACGCAAAATCTTAGCAAGATTTTAGTAATTACAACCCAACAGTATACAAAAAGAGTAATACATCATGACCAAGTGGATTTCATTTCAGTAACGCAGGGTTGGTGTAACATTTGGAAATCAATCAGTATAATTTACTATACTAACAAAATTTAAAAGGTGAACCACACGTTCATCTCAGTAGATGTAGAAAAAGCATTTGACGAAATCCAATATTCATTTCTGATCAAAGCATTCAGCAAATTTGAAATAGAAGGAAATACCTTTAACATCTTTGAAAAACTTACCCCGGTATCAAACTTGGTGGAGAAAAAATGGCTTTTCCTACTTAGATTAGGAAACATACAAAGATTACCCTTTCACCACTTTTATTCAACATTGTGCTAGACGTTCTAGCCAGTGCAACAAGGCAAGAAAAATAAATGAAAGGAATCCAGAGTGGGAAGGAAGAAGTAAAGCTGTCTTTATTCACCAGCAATATAATTGAAATTTTATAGGAAATTCTGTGATAGCTACAAAATGCTACTGGAACAAAAAGTAAGGCTTAATAGTAAGGTTTCAGGATATAAGATCAGTATTTAAGAATCAATCGTGTTTCTCTGTGCCATCAATGAACAATTGAAAATTGAAATTTAAAAAGCTGTACCAGGGCTTCCCTGGTGGCGCAGTGGTTGGGAGTCTGCCTGCTAATGCAGGGGGCACGGGTTCGAGCCCTGGTCTGGGGGGATCCCGCGTGCCGCGGAGCAACTGGGCCCGTGAGCCACAGCTGCTGAGCCTGCACGTTTGGAGCCTGTGCTCCGCAACAAGAGAGGCCGCGATGGTGAAGGGGCCGGCACACCGCGATGAAGAATGGCCCCCGCTTGCCGCAACTGGAGAGAGCTCTCGCACAGAAACGAAGACCCAACACAGCCAAAAATAAATATAAAAATAAATAAATAAATAAAAGATTACTATTAAAAAAAAAAGCTGTCCCATTTGCAGTAGCATCAGACCTTTTGAAATACTGTGGCAGAAATCAGACAAAAGCAGTAACAGAGCTGTACAATGATAACTATAAAACATTGCTGAGAGAAATGAAAGAAGACCTAAATAAGTGGAGAGAGTCACTATTTTCGTGGATTAGAAGACACAATATTGTTAATAAATCAGTTCTCCCTAAAATGATCTATAGATTCAGTGCAGTCTAAATCAAAATCCCAGCAGGCTTTTTTTTAGAAATTATCAAGATTATTCTAAAATTCACATGGAAATGCAAAAGACCTAGAAAACAGCCAAACAATTTTTTAAAGAAGAAAAGGTCGGGGACTTCCCTGGTGGTCCAGTGGTAAAGAATCTGCCTTCCGATGCAGGGGACGTGGGTTTGATCCCTGGTTGGGGAACTAAGATCCCACATGCCGCAGGGGAACTAAGCCTGTGCACCACAACTACTGAGCTCGTGCACCTCAACCAGAGAGCCCACGTGCTGCACACTACAGAGCCCACGCACTCTGGAGCCCACATGCCCTGGAGCCTGCGCGCCACAACTAGAGAGAAAAAACCCGCACACCACAACTGGGGAGAAGCCTGCACGCCGCAACGAAAGATCCCACATGCTGCAACTAAGAACCGATGCGGCTGAAAAAAATAAAATAAATTTAAAAAAATAAATAAATAAAAATAAAAAATATATGTATAAAACAGGAAAAACTTGTGAATTCTTTTAAAAAAATAAATTAAAAAAAAAGAAAAGGTCCCAAGGCTTATAGTGTGTAGTTTCAATGCTTATTATAAAACTACAGTAATCTAGGCAGTCTTATACTATTGGCATAAGATAAAGAGATGATTGCAACAGAGTTGAACATCCAGAAATAGACCTGTGCATATATATGGTCAATTGATTTTCAACAGTGGTTCAGAATGAGAAAGTGGCTTTGGCCTTCTAAATAGCAACACTGGAAATTAGAAGAAATTCAAAGGGGGATGGTATTTTCAACCTAAATACATATATAGTTAGTCAAGAACTATCAATTAAAACAAAGGCGTATACCAGAAGAGGAGAACACAGGATACAGAAAATAGATTCTAGCACAGTGTAAAAGTGAAGGAATGACCTAGGACCAATAGCTGTGCCAGAAGCCTCCGCATAATAAACTACTGCAGATTAGAGCAAGAGGATCTGAGAGCAAGGTGGCTAGGTGGGGAAAAAAAAGGAACTGATGTGTTTGAATTTACAGAGAATATTATTGATAGGTGTGTGGCAGAAATGTTGTAAAAATAATTGGAACCACAGAAGAACTGGGAAATCTTAAAATGTAACAGTTATTAATGTCAATAAAAAGGAAGAGTTAGAGTTGCTGCACAAGAAAGGTGATGTGGTCCTTGTAAACTACCTGTTTATATGGTGTATATTATCCATAGTCATAGTAATGTAAATTGCTCTTTCTAGATGAGTATAGCTCACTGGAAATAGGACTTGATAGACTTTGTTTTCCAGATTGTTCGGCATCTGAGGTGTAGTTCTTTATTTATGAGAGAACCGATAATCTAAGGGGCTCTCTCTTCTGCCCTGAGGGCTTTTATTCAGGCCTGGTGCTGGGTCAGTCTGTGTGCCTCTTTAATCAGGACACAGGTTGACACCCTCCCCCTCCTCTCCCCTCCCCCAACCCTGGCCCTTGATGACAGAATAGGTTTCTGTACTTGATTTATCAGTTTCCTATCAGCCAGTGTTTTTAGGGAAAATTTCTGTTTTAGAATAATTTTGTTCCTAGTTTGTTTTGGGAAAACTATAAACATGATTATAAGTACCTTTATTAATCTTGTTTAAAGAGACTCTTTTTTTAATGCCCTCTAGGAAGTAAGAAGAAAGAGAAGGAAAGGCCAGAAATTTCTCCTCCATCTGATTTTGAGCACACCATCCATGTTGGCTTTGATGCTGTTACTGGAGAATTCACTGTAAGTTTACCAAGTTCAGACTTATTTATAAAGCAGTACTCAAACCTTTCCTTTCAGTATTAAATTTGAAGTTAACTTTTCTATCCACACGTTAACTGTGAATTCTTAGTGCTTTTCTCTTCTTACAAAAGTGTTTGTGTTTAGATGTGTTCTTTTCCTAGGGAGCTGAGCCTATTGATTATAATTTGCAAAATAGATTTAGAAAACCAGACATTTTAGAATTTAGTCATACCTACAATTATGTAGATTGATTTGTTTTATATATTTTCTCACTTTCCTCTGGAAATTGATCTTATTAGAGCAATTCAAAACAACTAATTTCTGAATATCTTTTTGTTAGGGCATGCCAGAACAGTGGGCTCGATTATTACAGACCTCCAATATCACCAAACTAGAGCAAAAGAAGAATCCTCAGGCTGTGCTGGATGTCTTAAAGTTCTATGACTCCAACACAGTGAAGCAGAAATATCTGAGCTTTACTCCTCCTGGTAAGACATCAGACCATGGTAAAAGGCTGACTTAAATGGGATTGTAGAGTTGTGGAGCACTTCTGGATAAAAAGATTGCTTCTGGAAAAATAAAAAAGCTAAGCTACTTTTTTCCCTGCATAGATCCTGCCTTTTGTAAACTCATTGGGGCAGCTCTTATGCATAATTTGGCGTCTGGGGATTATATTAATCTCTTAGTTTTGCCAAAAGTGGGTGTTTGGACCTTTTGTTTATTTGTTTTTTCTCTTTACTGCTTTTGAATGAGTTCAGCAATAGAAGGGAAAGAGGCTGATTTATAGGCATGTTTGTACTAGAAATATATTTATTGTCAGTGGGACAGGTTGTTTTACTATATATAAACGCAGAGACTTTGAAGTAAAAAATGTTTGCTCAAAAATTGAAACTCATCACATATATAAACATAAAATAAGCATTAGAACTAAAAGTATTTATTCCTCAGAATTGGAATATCATCAGGTAAGAATTGGAGAATAGTGGGGTTTTTTTAAGTTTATTTGTTCAAATAAGGATTAGAATAAAATCCATACATTACAGTTGATTGTGGTATCTCTTGCATCTCTTGTTATTTAGGCTTCCCCTCCCTCACATTGGTTCCTCTCATGCTCTCCTTTTCTTGCAGTTTATTTGTTAAAGAAAACAATCATTTGTCCTGTTTCCTTCAGTGTAGATTTTGCTAATTACATCACAGGTTATCATTTAATATGTTTCTCTGTCCTCTCAAGTCATACATGTAGTTTTAAAAAACAATATGATTGAGCTAAAAATCATACATTTAGTTTTAATTAATTGTACTTATTTGATTGCATTCTCGCAGAAATAAGGGCTGTGTTGAAGGAAGAAATAGAGCCCACTTGGTAAATCTTGACCTTTTTTACATAGTCTAGTACAACCTTAGCAAAAGGTCAGATTTGTCCCCAACTTTCTTGTCAACTTCTAAGTCTGTGTAAATGAATAATTTTTTTTTAATCAGTGTTTGAACAGAGAATGGTATATTCACATGTGTGTGTGTCTGGTCATTTTGAAAGGTAAAACAAAACTTGCTCTTCTAAACTCCAGAATGAATATTGTGATATTTAGTCTTCATGAACTGTGTTTTGTCTTCAGGGATATGCTTTCATACTGATCAAAATTTATGTCAATAATTTTCCTTTGCAGAGTTACTGTTGGTTTTTTAAGTTCCTTGATAGGCAGTTTGCTGGAGAAAAATATCATTATGAATAGACTTCTGTTTTATTTTAATAAATACAGGTATAGTTTCAAATAAAATTTTTTTATTAAGGTATAATTTCATGCTGTAAAATTCACCCACTTGAAGTATACAATTCAATGATTTTTAGCAAATTTACAGAGTTCCATTAAATTTGAGGTTTATAGTGTGTAAATTCTTGTTTGAATACTGATATTGTTTTTCTCAAGACTTAATTCAACTTAAAATGAAACCAATCTAAGAACTTTTTACTTGCTCTGCTTTATCTTTTTTTCCTTTTATTGTATAAAATTGTTTTATTTTTTGAATTGTTAACTTAGCATTATTTTGTTTTGTATTCAGAGAAAGATGGCTTCCCGTCTGGAACACCAGCAGTAAGTTAATATGTTATTTCTTATAGCTCTTGTTCTAATTTAAGTTACCCAAAAGAAGTCTCAGTTTTTATTTTACTTTCTGAAATAAATTACAGCCTCCAGAAATAGCTACTTAATATTGATATATGTTTTTAGCTACCCACTTGATTATTTGAGGAAGCCATATTAAGCAAATAGAATTTCCTCAGATGATGCTTAAAGTAACTAAAGCTTATGATCTTTAGAGCAGTTTAGCTACTTTTGATAATGTTTCCATATATAAACGTGAATACAAAGAACTTGCCAGCATTTTCCTCTGGCATCATCCTACTGAATGTAGACTATGGAAATATACTGAAAAATAGAAGCCTGTCAGAATCTTCAGAGTTTTCTGAAACTTTATCTAAGTTATCATGTAAGCACAAATACCTCTTGCAAACAGTAGCTATTTTATTTTCAATTCCTCAATTAGGAGGACACAGTCTCCTGGAGTTATTTGAAGACTATATGTAATAACATGTGAAGTACCTACCTAGCATACACCTGGCATATAATAAGCTCTGTATAAAGGATAATGCCTTCCTCTTTTGCTTTGTTAGCCACAACTTCTTCTGGTGAATCTAGCTGTTTTAAATAGCCAGAAAACTCTGACTTATACAAAGTCCAGAGGATTTTTGTTTTTGGTCTTAACAAATGAAATGATTGTTTACTTTTTGGGCTTGTTAAAAGGGTATAAAATTCTCTATAAAAGGTGTGAATTCCCTCTTAAGAATACTTGGTATTTACTGTATACATTTGTTTCATAAACTTTTCTGTAACGTATAGAATTACCTTTACTTTTTAAATGATTAGATTAGAACCATTGAGGTTTTATTGCTTTGAAATGAGCTATTAAATATTTTTTCAAGTATGGTGAAAAAGAGAGATAGTCATATTTTAACGTGTTGTTATATTTGACTTGTCTTCCTCACTTTGTTCGTGTGATAAATGCAGCTGAATACCAAGGGTTCGGAAACAGCAGTAGTAACAGAAGAAGACGATGATGATGAAGAGACTCCTCCTCCTGTTATTGCCCCACGACCAGATCATACAAAATCAGTGAGTTTCGGATTAGTGAATTGGGTTGTGTGTGTCTGTGCATGTGTATTTTAAAAAGCAGTCCGTATTTGACTTCCAGTGATTAATTTTTTGAAAGTCCTCAGGCTTAAAATGTTTTAATATGGGATATTTGACTAGGAGATCTTTACCTAAACACCGCTCATCAAAAAACTAGTTTTTTGAAAATTAAAATCGAATGGATCCTTTAAAAGTTAAAATACTTTTCTCATTTTGTTTTCTTTCTGTATTACACCATCTGTTCCAGAGAACGCATCTGTTTCTCTGCCTTTTTCTGTTTATCTCAGTGCAGAAAAGTACTGTATCTAAAACTTGGATCTTACCTCTTATCCAAAGTATGTATTTAACTCCCATTTAACATTTCTCTTAAAGCCTTGGTATTATTCAAGAGGCTGCCGAGAGTGAAGTTTCTAACAGATATGGGAGAATTTTAACAATAAAAACCTTAGATAGAGACAGAAAGAGTCCTGTCCCTCTCCCTGTACTAATACAAATAAAGTCCGGGGAGCATGGTGAAGTGTTGGCACAATAGGCGGGTAAGGCTCTAAGGACTGCCATTGGATCCTCATCTAATGATAGAGAGCTCTATTTTCTTTACCACTTAGAACTGGCTGTTTGCAATGAAATGGTAGATATTATATTTGTATAAAAAATTTTTGTGGAAATTAATAATAGTTATTTCAACATCAGGGTTTCTTTGCTCCTTATTTCTCTCTTGTAGAAAAAATATGATTTTTAAACTTCTTTTTGCTTCATTTCTGGCATATTATTTTCAATCTGGTTACACTTAAATTTCATTCACAGATCTGCTGTTTTGCTAAACAGACTTTTAAAATATATACATGTCGTGCCAAAGAAAAATGTTTCACATTGCATCTTAGTTACCAGTCTTTTATAAGTCTGAAAATACTATTCTCATTCTTTAGAACACTGAGGACAACTTAGTTTTTGTCAAAAATCAAAGAACTGAATAGTGTGCCAGTAAGAATACCTAAAAATATTTTTCCTCAAGTCTCAGTAATTAACTGTTTCTCTGCAGATTTATACACGGTCTGTAATTGATCCTATTCCTGCACCAGTTGGTGATTCTAATGTTGATAGTGGTGCCAAGACTTCAGACAAACAGAAAAAGAAGGCCAAAATGACAGATGAAGAGATAATGGAGAAATTAAGTATGTTAACTACATTTTACATTATTCTTAAATTTTTAACAGCCCCTGAAACGTTTGGCCCAGATGGATCTTAATTTATGTCTTATATGTTAGCTTAAGACATAAAAAATAAATTGTTTTCTTCTAGGAACAACAGCTTCAATTAATGTAGTAAAGCCAAAATAATACTCTTCTTTGCTTTCTTATTATTATGTGCTGGCTAGTGAGCAGCATCTTTGCAAAATAGTCAGTACTTTGGGGAGCAATACTTCTTCTCAAAGGGCCAAATCTAAGGGTCCTAGTTGGAAACTTTATCAAAGGAAGTTTGTATATATTTATGCACACCTGTAGAATACAATATGTCCCTAAGTAACTAAACAAAATGGCCTATATAGATAATATGTGTAAGCATAAAATATATTTTTTTCTTTTCTCCTTTTTCATCCATCAGCTATCATTGGCCTGGATCAAGCACTGGAAATAATACACACAGTGCCAGAGAGAGGGTAGCAATAATGTCTCATTACAAGTCTATAGCAACTTTAGTTATAAAGGATACTGACCTAGAGGGATCAAGGAAAAATATTGTATATTGGCAGTAGGCTTGAGGTTGGGTACCTATGTAAAACTGGATTATTTCTGTGAATTTCTTTGATATGCCCCTCCTTTTACCTAGTGAAAGTTTAAGTGAAAATTTAGTGTGGTTTTCTCATGTTTTGACTTACTGTTAATACGAATATAAGTTAGAGTTTTATGTACAACATCCTAATTTTAAAATCTGTTTCTCAAGAAAAATCTCAAATAAACAACCTAAGCTTACACCTAAAGCAACTAGAGAAAGAAGAATAAACAAAACCTAAAGTTAGTAGAAGGAAAGAAATCATAAAGATCAGAGCAGAAATAAATGAAATAGAGAGAAAGAAGACAATAGCAAAGATCAATGAAACTAAAAGCTGGTTCTTTGAAAAGATAAACAAAATTGATAAACTTTAGCCAGACTCATCAAGAAAAAAAGGGACAGGACTCAAATCAATAAAATTAGAAATGAAAAAGGAGAAGTTACAACGGACACCACAGAAATACAAAGGATCATAAGAGACTACTACAAGCAACTGTATGCCAATAAAATGGACAAGCTGGAAGAAATGGAAAAATTCTTAGAAAAGTACAACCTTCCAAGACTGAACCAGGAAGAAATAGAAAATATGAACAGACCAATCACAAGCACTGAAATTGAAACTGTGATTAAAAAACTCCCAACAAACAAAAGTACAAGACCTGATGACTTCACAGGCGAATTCCATCAGACATTTAGAGAAGAGCTAACTCCTGTCCTTCTGAAACTGTTCCAAAAAATTACAGAGGAAGGAAAACTCCTAAACTCATTATATGAGGCCACCATCACCCTGATACCAAAACCAGAGAAAGATACCACAAAAGAAGAAAATTACAGCCAGTATCACTGATGAACATATCACTGACGCAAAAATAGTCAACAAAATACTAGCAATCCGGATCCAATAATACCATAAAAGTATCATACACCATGATCAATTGGTATTTATCCCAGGGATGCAAGGATTTTTCAGTATCCACAAATCAAGCAGTGTGATACACCACACCAACAAATTGAAGAATAAAAACCATACGATCATCTCAACAGATGCAGAAAAAGCTTTTGACAAAATTCGGCATGCATGTATGATAAAAACTCTCCAGAAAGTGGGCATAGAGGGAACATACCTCAACATAATAAAGGGCATATACTACAAACCTACAGCTAATATCATACTCAGTGGTGAAAAGCTGAAAGCATTTCCTCTAAGATCAGGAACAAGACAAGGATGTCCACTCTCACCACTTTTATTCAACATAGTTTTGGAAGTCCTAACTACAGCAGTCAGAGAAGAAAAAGAAATAAAAGGTATCCAAACTGGAAAAGAAAAAGTTAAACTGTCACTGTTTGCAGATGACATGATAGTATGCATAGTAGATTCTAAAGATGCTACCAGAAAACTACTAGAGCTAATCAATGAATTTGGTAAAGTTGCAGGTTACAAAATTAATACCCAGAAATCTGTTGCATTTCTATACACTGACAATGAAAGATCAGAAAGAGAAGTTCAAGAAACAATCCCATTTACCATTGCCTCAAAAGAATAAAATACCTAGGAGTAAACCTACCTAAGGAGACAAAAGAGCTGTACTCCGAAAACTATACGACGCCGATGAAAGAAATCAAAGAAGACAAACAGATGGAAAGATACACCATGTTCGTGGATTGGAAGAATCAATATTGTCAAAATGACTATACTACCCAAGGCAATCTACAGATTCAGTGCAATCCCTATCAAATTACCAATGGCATTTTTCACAGAACTAGAACAAAAAAATCATAAAATTTGTATGGAGACACAAAAGACCCCAAATAGCCAAGGCAATCTGGAGAAAGAAAAACGGAACTGGAGGAATCAGGCTCCCTGACTTCAGACTATACTACAAAGCTACAGTCATCAAAACCGTATGGTACTGGCACACAAATAGAAATATAGATCAGTGGAACAGGATAGAAAGCCCAGAAATAAGCCCATGCACCTATGATCAATTAATCTACAACAAAGGAGGCAAGACTACACAATGGTGGAAAGACAGTCTCTTCAACAAATGGTTGCAGGAAAACTGGACAGCTACATGTAAAACAATGAAATTAGATCATTCTTTAACACCATATACAAAAATAAGCTCAAAAATGGATTAAAGACCTAAATGTGAGACTGGACACTCTAAAATTCCTAGAGGAAAACATAGGCAGAACACTCTCTGACATAAATCGCAACAATATCTTTCTCGATCTGTCTCCCAGAATAATGGAAATAAAAACAAAAATAAACAAAGGGGACCTAATTAAACTCAAAAGCTTTTGCACAGCAAAGGAAACTATAAACAAAACGAAAAGACAACCCACAGATTGGGAGAAAATATTTGCAAATGATGTGACAAGGGATTAGTCTCCAGAATTTACAAACAGTTCATGAGGCTTAATATTATCAAAACAAATAACCCAGTCAAAAAATGGGCAGAAGACCTAAATAGACATTTCTCCAAGGAAGACACAGGTGGCCGAGAGACACATGAAAAAATGGTCAACATCGCTAATTATTAGAGAAATACAAGTCAAAACTACAATGAGATATCACCTCACACCAGTCAAAATGGCTTTCATCAAAAAATCCACAAACAATAAATGCTGGAGAGGGTGCGGAGAGATGGGAACCCTCCTACACTGTTGGTGGGAATGTAAATTGGTACAGCCACTATGGAGAACAGTATAGAGGTTCCTTAAAAACCTAAAAGTAGAGCTACCACATGACACTACAGTCCCACTCCTGGGCATATATCTGGAGAAAAACATGGTCCGAAAGGATGCATGCACCCCAGTGTTCATTGGAGCACTGTTTACAATAGCCAAGACATGGAAGCAACCTAAATGTCCATCGACAGAGGAATGGATAAAGAAGATGTGGTACATACATACAATGGAATATTATTCAGCCATTAAAAAGAATGAAATAATGCCATTTGCAGCACCACGGATGGACCTAGAGATTGTTACATTGAGTGAAGTAAGTCAGAGAAAGAGAAATATTGTGTGATATCCCTTATATGGGCAATCTAAAAAGAAATGATACAAATGAACTTATTTACAAAACAGAAACAGACTCACAGACTTAGAGAATGAACTTATGGTTACCGGGGGGAAGAATGGGGGAAGGGATAGTTAGGGAGTTTGGAATCAACATGTAGACACTGCTATATTTAAAATGGATAACCAGGGACTTCCCTGGTAGCTCAGTGGTTAAGAATCTGCCTGCCAATGCAGGGGACACAGATTCGATTGCTGGTCCGGGAAGATCCCACATGCCATGGACCAACTAAGCCGGTGTGCCACAACTACTGAGCCTGCGTGCCACAACTACTGAAGCCTGCACTCCTAGAGCCCATGCTCCGCAACAAGAGAAGCCACAGCAATGAGAAGTCTGTGCACCGCAACAAAGACTAGCCCCCGCTCACTGCAACTAGAGAAAGCCCTCGCGTAGCAACAAAGACCCAACACAACCAAAAATTAAAAAAATTTTTTTAATTAAAAAAAAAAAGGATAACCAACAAGGACCTACTGTATAGCACAGGGAACTCTGCCCAATGTTATGTGGCAGCCTGGATAGGAGGGGAGTTTGGGGGAGAGTGGATACATGTATATGTATGACTGAGTCCCTTTGCTGTGCACCTGAAACTATCACAACATTTTTAGTCAGCTATACTCCAATGTAAAATTAAAAGTTAAATAAAGTAAAATAAAACATGTTTCTTAGTTGTGACATAGTGAACTTTCCTAAAACAGATGTGTGATTAGCTCACATTAGAGTAATGTTTATAGTAATAAGTGGTTTCCTAAATATATTCAAAGATATAAGATACACGAGAAGAGTCAGAAAAGCCATTTAGGGTTTTTCATTTGGATATTTTATATATATATAAATTTTTTTTTCTCATAGTGAGTAGTTTTATAACTTATCGTTAGTTTAGTACATTTCAGTGGAGTATGAAAAGTAGGATGACCAACTTTTCCTTTCCCTGGGAATTTACCAGTTTTAAGACTGAACATGCCACATCCTAAAACCCCCTTAGTCTCAAGAAAACTAGTACCGTTGGTCATTCTAAAACGTGATCATTTTTGAGAAAATGGGATAATCAAGACATTAGTTAGGAGGTCTAACCTAGTGGAAATAATGTGTCTTCTTGCTTCTGATACTTTTTTATTTTTATTAATTGTTTCTTTAGTGTTTTGTGTTTGAAACATACATTATTTTTGGAACTTAGTGTTATGTTTGAAAACTACTGTTCTAAAATCAGTGGAGATTATTAAAAGAAATAATGTTATCAGAATTAGTTTACAATTTTTAAATGCTTGACTGAGTTTCCAACTTTTTGTTGTTTTTGTTTAAAATAGGAACTATTGTAAGCATAGGTGACCCTAAGAAAAAATACACAAGATATGAAAAAATTGGGCAAGGGTAAGTATTTGTGACTGTATTACCAGAATATTCATTATTTCCTGGGTGTCCAGCATGATATCTCTTTTGCCTGCTGACATTGAGCACTTCTGGTATTCTATGAGTAGTATCCTTGGATTTGTGTAAATAAGTAATGCATTTATTTCTAGGTGCCATTAAAATACTGTACTACTTAGCAGTGATTGTACATTGTTTCTTCTTAAGTGTTATTTCGCGTTGGTGATACGAAATTAGATGGGTGGGAAAATTGCCCAGCAAATATTTAGAAGACAGTAAGAAAATTTACTACAGGATTATCGTTTTAAAAACCTGCATTTTAATCACGTCATTGAGTATGGATATTTAATTCTACTGATCTTCTGATTTTGTTCAATAATTTGTATTTTTTTAAAAATTATCATTATTATTTTTTGGCTGCGCCACATGGCTCATGGGATCTTAGTTCCCCGAGCAGGGATTGAACCCAGGCCCCCTTCAGTGGAAACGCGGAGTCCTAACCACTGCACCTCCAGGGAATTCCCAATAATTTGTATTTTTAAACTATGCTAACTGAAATCTTTTTTTCTGTTGCTTGGGAGCAAATGAACATCTTGAATTTTTAATGTTATTAATCTCTGGAAAGTGTTCTGTGAGTTTAGAAAGTGAGCTTGAGTCTTTTTGAAAACTTCCTTATGAATTTCTTTTTAATCACTTGCAGCACTGGTTTTAATAACAAGAAATTGAAAATCATGTTAATATTCTTCTGCCTGAGAATGGATAAACTGTAAATAGTATACTGGATAATAAATGTAATAATTACAAATGAACAAGGATAACACCTATCCATATGGATGACCATCCCCAATCCAGTGTTGAATTAAAAAAGCAAATTACAGGAAAATACATAAAATGAAATCATTTATATGAAGTTAAAAAATTATGTGAAACATTTTCTATAGTGGTACACACCTATGGACTTAATAAAGTATAGAGAAATACATGGAAATGATGCACATCAAATACAGAATAAATACCCAATATAGATTACTTTTGGGAGGAGGTAGGATGCCTTTGGAAAGGGCACATAAGAACCTTCAAATTTATTTGTAGTTCTTTGTTTCTTAAACAGGGCAGTGGATCCATGAGTATATGTGACTTTTTTCTTTCTTTTCTTTATCTTTTTTCTGTATTTTTGTAGATCTGAAATTTATGACAAATTTCTAACATAAGTTTTGGCCACAACAATTGCCTCTTTTTCTTATTCCCCCCCCTTTTTTTTTTTTTTTATAAGTTAGATATATAATATCTCTGGATCCAAGTTTCTCACAATTTTTTTTTTTTTAATTAATTCACTTATCTATTCTTGGCTGTGTTGGGTCTTCGCTTCTGTGCGAGGACCTTCTCCAGTTGCGGCAAGCGGGGGCCACTCTTCATCGCGGTGCGCGGGCCTCTCACTATCGCGGCCTCTCCTGTTGCGGAGCACAGGCTCCAGACGCGCAGGCTCAGTAGCCGTGGCTCACGGGCCTAGTTGCTCCGCGGCATGTGGGATCTTCCCAGACCAGGGCTCGAACCCGTGTCCCCTGCATTAGCAGGCAGACTCTCAACCGCTGCGCCACCAGGGAAACCCTCCCCCTTTGTTTTTGCTTTTACTTCTTTTAAAGATGTTCAGTCTTCAACGTTCTTTAACCTCTTTTTAGTTGTTCTGAGTATAAAGTCTTTGTATGTTATAAATGAGAATGATTTAGAAACCTTAAATCTGGTTGTGTCTTTTTTTCCCTAGGGCTTCTGGCACAGTTTTCACTGCTACTGATGTAGCATTGGGACAAGAGGTAGCTACCTTTTCATACTTCTGGGTGTTAGCATTAGCTTTTAATATGGGAAGAAACTAGATCTGCCTGTGAATAATCAATAAGGAATCTCTTTTGCAGTTCAATATGTTGAAAGAATTACTCTAGGTAATTTTATAGCACTGTCCTTATTGAGGGGAAAAAAGAAGTAATTACGTGTTTGGTTTCATAAATAAATATTTTAAAAATTATTTTCCCAGCTTGGGATGAAAAGAGGATTAATTCCTGGCACTGGGCTGACCTTGCATTAAGATTTCAAGAGAAATCTAAAAATATTTAAGCTCTATGTATTACAAAGAATTGTGCATAGGCAGTGTAGAAGTTAAAGTACTGCCTATGAGTAAATTATAATCTCATCGTATAGTATGTATGTAATAAATTAGATTATTAACTGATCAGTGTTTGTAATTTTCTAGGAGTATTAGGAAACTTGTTCTGACTTTTTTTTTCCTGTTTCCATCATAGGTTGCTATTAAGCAGATTAATTTACAGAAACAGCCGAAGAAGGAATTGATCATTAATGAGATTCTGGTGATGAAAGAATTAAAGAATCCCAACATAGTTAACTTCTTAGACAGGTAAATATAAATATTTCTTAAACATTGGGAGAAAAATGTTGAAATTTTAAGTTTCATGGTTTTGGGGGCTAGCCAGTTTAGTTAGACTAGGGTTGAGTGTCAACACTGAAAAGTAAACTTGAAGGAGGAGGAGAGGTAAAAATAGCATATTACAGTTTAGAAGGTCCTTTTTCTACATAGGTATCACTTGGCAAGTGAGAGAAGGCAGTTAAATGAAGGACATTGCTGCTGGTGCTCATATTAATTACAAATGATCAGAAGCAGAAACATTAAGGAGACGTGGCTATGATTCATGTCTTGACTGACAGAGGTGACTGACCACACAGTTTTTAAACTTTCAAGTCAGTTTTTATTTCAAATTTTGTCTTTCAGGGGCAAATAGCATGTTTATCAAAACCTCACTTAATTTAGGAATTGATGTTAAATAGCAGAACAAAAAGTAGAAGAGAAAATTATGTATCTTACATTTTTAATTTTTTAAATTTAAAAAATTTTTTATATTTGGCTGCACCATGTGGCATATGGGATTTTAGTTCCCCAACCAGGGCTTGAACCCGAGCCCTCGGCAGTGAGGGCTCGGAGTCCTAACCAGTGGACCGCCAGGGAATTACCTTACATCTGTTTTTTTTTAAAGCAGTTACATATATGTGAATGAAAGAAGAATAGTAGAAAAATAAATGAAAATTATAGTAGTGGTTGTATTGGAGATAGGGAATCATAGGTGATTTTTTAAATTTCCATATTTAAATTTGTTTTGAATGGGTTAAAAGAAAACACATTTTTAGACTTCAGGGCTAGCTCTGGGGACCATGTTCATAGAAAGAAACTTTCCAGGTACATTTCTCTGCTTTTAAAATAGTATTTCAAGTCAGTAAAGCATGGTGGTTAAGATAAGCCATAAGCTTTGGAATCAGTTGTGCTTGGCTTCAGGTTCTGGTTCTGTCACTTACTGGCTGTGTGACCTTGGATGAGTTACTTAGCCTTTCCAAGCCTCCATCTCTTCATCTGTAAAACAGGACAAATCATTCCTACCATACAAGGTTATTTGAATTGGAATAATCTATGTACACACTCAAGTTAGAATTGTGGGCAAAATTTTAAAGTGATTTGGGAAAATCATAATGACCCTCAGTTATTTTTTTTTGTGTGCTGTTCCATAGCAACTTTTCAGTTTTCTTCCCAGCTATCAAAGCTACCAGCTTTCTAGTTTTTTAAATTAGGATTCCTAACATTTGAATTCTTCAATATAGAGTGCCACGTGTTTAGAAAAAGTAAAAGTGTGAATGTATTTTGTATGTTCTTTTTTTAGTTACCTGGTGGGAGATGAATTGTTTGTGGTAATGGAGTACCTTGCTGGGGGATCACTTACTGATGTTGTAACAGAGACCTGCATGGATGAAGCACAGATTGCTGCTGTATGCAGAGAGGTGAGTTTGCTCCCTTTTTGAAAAGTTACAGTAACAATGTGGTTAACAGGATGTGAAAAAAAGCAAATTTTTAGTTATTATCCAAGCAGGATACTTTTAAGGGTGAGAGGGAGTGCCATTAAAAATACACCGCTCAACAGTGGAAACAGGACAAAGTGGTACACATCTTCACCCTAAGTATTAATTAATAAGTTTACTTGTGGCTTTATCGATCTCATTAAAGGTGACCAATGAGATGATATTCATTAATGAATTTGAGACATACTGTTTGCTTAGGCTAGTAGAATTCTGCCACATTGCCTACATCTAAGCCAAAAATGAGCCTTTCTTTCTTCCATGTAATCTTTTCCTACAGATGAGACTTAGGTTAATGATTTGCTTATTGTCATTAAAACTGCAACAGTACTTTCTTCGAATATCCTAGGAATCATTGTCACAAAGGACAAAATTGTAAAAGTTCTTACGACTATTATGTTTCCTGTGATTTGGCTTTCAGCATTTTTACAGTGAATTATAAGTAAATTATAAACTTTGTTCATGTAAGAACAGTATATATGTGATGTTTTTCCTTTTTCAGCTTTTATTAGGTGTTTTTTAAAAAGTATTCTTTGAAACTTTTCATTCTAATGTAATTATGTTTCACCTAAGGGGAGCCCTCTTGACTCTTTCAGGAGGGAAACAATAATATATCCCTTAACAAAGAATGTTTGATCACTTAAAAGCTGATAAAAACTTAAGGATTTATCTATTTATACTTAATTTGTTTTTCTAATAATTTTTTTCGTAATCAATATAAAATTATTTTAGTAGTTCCTCTAATTGTGATAACATTTGTTTCTATTTGTTTACGCAAGTATTTTTCTGGGGATTTGTTCTTTTCAGGAATCTGCTTAAATGCTTGGTAAATGTACTGCAGTAAAACACAGTTAATCTGGTTTTTTTCTTTGAATAGTAGAGTATTTTGAATGAGATTTTTGTTATTAATGATGTACAGACTTTATTTGTTGTTCTACTTTAATGGGGGTAAGAAATAAAAACAACTTTTTCCAAGTTACCATTTATACTCAGTTTACATTAAAAAAACATAGCAAGCAGATTTTTAAAATTGAATTTCATTCTTGTTTTTAAGGAAGGGAGAGTAGTTCTTCTGCTCTTTTGACTCAGTGCTTTCTGAAATATGGCGTAAGAGGGAAGTGGTGTCCAGGATCATCATTGGTGTCTAGGGTGTGGGTATAGCTTTATGTAAAACCTACCATAGAAGAAATGAAGAAAACATTTTACATAGCATTGAACAGCTGGAGAGAACCAGACCCCCAGTGGCTTACATTGATTAGACTTTGGCATATTTCAGATTCAAATGGGAATGATCACAAGTTTATCCTTTACTGTTGAAATGATTTCTAAAAAGCCTTGTGCATCTTTACCAAGTGCTGCATACCTTTAGGCATTTAAACCTGAGCAGGCCTAGAAATCATGTAGACCCACCCACCATTTCATAAATGAGAACATTGAAGACTAAGTGATATTCTATGGTATTAAATAATCTGTGGCAGAAATAGGACTAGATAAGACATTATTTAATAATTGTCTCTGGATAAGAGCAGAGAGTGGGAAGAGGGGGATCTAATTATTTAAGGTGTCTTGTTTTCATAACTGCATGTGACAGGATTTTTTTCTTCATAAATGTATTATTAGAGTGTCTTCTGTTGGTTACTAGAGGTGGTGCTTAGGTCATAAATAGTGTATGTGAACTTCCCTTAGACTTTTCAGGGACTGTTTCATTGATAGGTGTTTTTCTCCTGTTCAGTGTTTACAGGCATTGGAGTTTTTACATGCTAATCAAGTGATCCACAGAGACATCAAAAGTGACAATGTGCTTTTGGGCATGGAAGGATCTGTTAAACTTAGTGAGTAACAAGTGAACAAACAACATTTATATGTTACTTATCATTTTCTGCCTTTTGTTTAAGTAAAAACCCTCTTTTGCTATTAACATTTTTATGACAATACATGGAGTGGGGGAGAATAGTAGTAAAAAGATATGGACTGTCAGCTGGACAGCTTGAGTTTAAATAGCGGATCTGCTACTACTTGCTGAATAATTTTGGGTGAGTTACGTAATCTCTTTTTGTGTCCATTTTCTCATTTGTATGATAAGGAAAATAACAGTACCTATCTCAGAGAATTCTTCTGAGTAGTAAAAATGTAAAGCACTGAGGAACAGTGTCTGGGACTATTATAATGTTGGTGCTGTCTTCCAAACGTAAACTTGGATTTATCTCTGCTACCTGTTGGGGTAGGTTTTTGTCATTATGCTGTTCATCTTTCTCTGGATTTGGTAGATGGTGGCGTAATTGGGGGAGGGCTGTATGACTCTTATGTCAGAGATGACAAGGTCTGAAAAAAACCATGTGTAAACCTCTTTCCCTAATTAACTTTTGTATCAGACATGGTAGAGTCATGGAAAAAAAAAAAAAAAACCTCCTTTCCTCTGCTGGCTATAATCTCAGTTCCAACCATGTCCTCTGGAGGATTCAAGAAGAACTTCTACTGAGGTTTCTCCAACCATGCAAAATTCAAGGCATTTCTTAGATCAAGAGACCAAAAACTTTTTCTTCTGTTTGCCTAGAAGAGTTTGGCTCCTTTTTCAACATCTCTTTTTTTAAGATAGATCCTCCGAAGGTTATTCAACCACAAGAAAGGGGACCCAGGTTCTATCAGATGGTCAGAATATATAGTTAATAATTGTAATTTTAATGGGAAAACTAGAAATTGACATTCTCATACATTTTTGGTGGATACACAGGTAAACTAAATTTGACTTTTTTGGATAATATGTTACCATGGCTCTACCACTTACTAGATGAATGATCTTGGATAAGTTATCTAAAAATATGTATGCCTCAGTTTCCCCATTTGTAAAATGGAAATCATAATAGTAGTAAATATGCCTGTCTCATAAAGTTATCATGAGGTATGTTAATTCTTGTGAGGTATTATACTTGGAACAGTTATAAGCACTCATTTTAGCTGTAAATGTTATGATTTGACCTAACAATTGCTCTTTTAGGATTCTCTCCTATAGAATTACTGAACATATGCACAGCAATAAGTACAAAGATGTTCTCTGCAACCTTGTAAAGAAAAACCAACAATATCTTAAATGTTTAGTAGTACAGAAATGGTTAAATACATTATGGTATTTTTATGTTCCGTGAAGTTGTGTAGTTATAATAATGAGGTGGGTTAACGTACTAATATGAAAAGATATTTTAAAAATTAGGTTTTAAAAAGCAGTTTACAAAATATCCTAACTAGGTAAAATAAACCAATCAGTTCACGGGTATTATTTGTACATTTGGAAATGCATAACGAAAAGTCTAAAGCTTACAAACCTAAATGTTAACAGTATTTACATATGGAGTAGAATGGGTTTAACAGTAGAAGGAAGGAAAAAATTCTAGATTCTCATCTTGATTTTTTCACTAAATTAATACTGGGTACTAAATTAGGCATTCTGCTCTTCAGTTATAAAATGAGGTGGTCGGAATAGAGTAATGCTGGTGAAGACCTTGTAGGTACAGTTGCAGTTAAACATGTTCTTTTTCTAGGCTCTCTGCTGAGTTGGATGCTTATTATTATTATTTTTATTTTTAATTAATTAATTAATTATTTTTGGCTGTGTTGGGTCTTCGTTTCTGTGCGAGGGCTTCCTCTAGTTGCAGCGAGCGGGGGCCACTCTTCATCGCGGTGCGCGGGCCTCTCACTATCGCGGCCTCTCGTTGCGGAGCACAGGCTCCAGCCGCGCAGGCTCAGTAGTTGTGGCTCACGGGCCTAGTTGCTCCACGGCATGTGGGATCTTCCCAGACCAGGGCTCGAACCCGTGTCCCCTGCATTGGCAGGAGGATTCTCAACCACTGCGCCACCAGGGAAGCCCGGATGCTTATTATTATTAATTCTAGCTTCTGTTTATTTTCTTCAAAAGTAATTTCCACTTCCTGACCTTTGCCTGATTCACAGTGGACATAGTTTTGGTGTCCAGCTTTGGTGACTTTTTCTTTTAGACTTTTTCAACTTTATTAAAAATTTTAGGATAGAATTATTTAGAATAAAAGGCTTCCTGATAATTTACCCTCTACTTGTGGGAAGTAAAAGTTAAAAAGTGAGAGTATATAACATCATCAAAATATTTGTAAGCCCATTCTGGTTTTCTTTATTAATACATTCTTAAAAATTAAGAGGCTGAATACTCAAATGTAATTAGTTAAATCATATAAAGTAAACTCTTAAACAACCCATGGACACCATTAACTCAAGATGTTTTATTTTGTTTTATAGCTGACTTTGGTTTCTGTGCCCAGATCACCCCTGAGCAGAGCAAGCGAAGTACTATGGTTGGAACGCCATACTGGATGGCACCAGAGGTGGTTACACGGAAAGCTTATGGCCCTAAGGTTGACATCTGGTCTCTGGGTATTATGGCTATTGAGATGGTAGAAGGAGAGCCTCCATACCTCAATGAAAATCCTTTGAGGGTAAGACCAATTAAATACCAGCCTTATTTTAAGAAAAATAATTTTCTTTAAATCATTTATTTAGAACTTGCTTTTGCCAGGCACTGGCCAAGAATTTAGGATACAAAGTTGATAAAACCTAGTCTCTGCCCTCACTCTGCATCTAAAAATCATTTGCTTCTGGCTTATTGAGTTGAATGTGTTAGGTAAAGAGTTTGTAAATTTTTGGTAAGCTGTATGGTTTCTAAATTTGCACATAAGTAAGAATTTGGTCACTTTTCTGCAGAATTAAGGGACTCTAGATATATCGTTCAGGTTGTTGACTTTGAACCTTGGCCTCTGTACCCCCAGGTACAAAGAGGAAAGCAGGATCACATCTATGAGAAGGCTGTGTAGATGGCAATGTTAAAGCCCATATTCAAACAAAAGAGTGAGGGTTCTGAGAAACAGATGAAGTCAGTAGATTTTAAACAGTTATGTACGTATTCCAGCAGCTGAGGTGGAGAGTTCCATCTTTCTTTCTTTCTCTTTTATCTTTTACTTCTTTTAAATTATCATATATGACTCAATATCAGTAGTTAATAAGGAAATGCAAATCAAAGCCTCAACAAGATCACTTCACCCTTACTAGAATGACTGTAATCAAAAAGGCAGACAATGATAAGTGTTGGTGAGAATGTGAAGAAATTGGAACCCTCATACATTGCTAGTGGAAATGTAAAATGGTACAGCACTTTGGAAAACAGTTTGACAGTTCCTGTAAAAATTAACTTTGAGTTACCATGTGACTTGGCAGTTCCACTGCTAGGTAAATAACCAAGAGAATTAAAAGCATTCATCCACCCAAGAACTTGTACACAAATGTTCATGGCAGCATTATTCATAATAACCAATAGGTGGAACACAGGGAATTTTTAGGGCAGTGAAAGTATTCTTTGTGACACTATAATGGTAGTTGCATGATAGTGTACATTTGTCAAAACCCATAGAACTGTGCAATACAAAGAGTGAACCCCAATGTAAACTACAGACTTCTGTTTAATGAAAGTGTGTCAATATTGGTTCATCACTTGTAACATAGTGTACTATACTAATGTACGATTTTAATAATGGGGGAACTCTGTGTGTGTGTGTGTGTGTGTGTGTGTGTGTGTGTGTGTGTGTAGGGGTGGTCTATGGGAGCTGTGTACTATCTGCTCAATTTTCTGTACATCTAAAACTTCTTTCAAAAAGTCTATTGAGGTTTTTTTTTTTTTTTTAATTCCATTTCTAGGAATTCAAAGAAAATAGTCAGAGAATTACATAAAGAATACAGGGATTTTCCAAAGGGGATTGACTAAATTATGAAGCACCCATATAATAAGACACTATTCAATTCAGCCATTAAAATAATTTTGTAGATCTAATCTGTTATTATTGATAGTAATGATGAGGGTGGGATATAGCTAGTTTTGTTTCGGGTTTTGTTTTGTTTTTTTTTAAAGACTTTGTTTTTTTAGAGCAGTTTCATGTTCACAGCAATATTGAGAGAAAAGTACAGAGATTTCCCATATGCCCTCTCCCCCTACACATGCATAACCTCCCCCGTTATCACCATCCCTCACAGAGGGTACATTTCTTACAATCATTGAACCTACACTGACACATCATTATCATCCAGAGTCTATAGCTTACATTAGGGTTCACTCTTGATGTCATATGTCATGGGTTTGGACAAATGTATACTGAATAACGTGTCCATTATAAAAGTATCTTAAAGAGTATTTTCATTGCCTTAAAAATCCTATGTGTTCCACCTGTTCATCTATAGCTATATAGATATAGCTAATTTAAAATTAAAGCGGTTTCAACAAATCCCATTGTTTTGAAATGTGGTATGACTTCGAAAAAAAATCTTAAGAAAGATAAATAGGATACTATATGTGGATGGTGGGATTGTGGTCATTTTTCTTTATACCATTTTATTATAGTGGTAGTTTTATTTATCAATATGTATTTATAATCCAAAAAAAGAAAAAGGTGAAGATAATTTTGAAAAAAAGTCAGGGAAATGTAACATCTAAAAATAAAGTGAAAAATATCTAATCGAAATGGGTAGAAATAATAACCGCACTTTAGTGTGTATGACAATTGTCTTTAAATACGTAAAAGATCCATAAACTTTAAAGTACTCTCTAACTTTGTTGAGCTATCTTAAGTATGTCAGAGTTATTCTTCTGTTCTTAGGCCTTGTACCTGATAGCGACTAATGGAACCCCAGAACTTCAAAACCCAGAGAAACTTTCCCCAATATTTCGGGATTTCTTAAATCGATGTTTGGAGATGGATGTGGAGAAAAGGGGTTCAGCCAGAGAATTGTTACAGGTGAATTTGGAAATAATGCTATTTTGGGGAAAAGTTGACTTTTTTGAGTAACCGGCAGAAAGTTTACATAGGGTTAATAATTACATTTCACTATTCATTCATCACCAGCAGCATGGCAGCTGCTGCAGTTTAGGATTTTATCTGCTGGGAATAAAATACCCATAATACTGGGATAAATGTATGAGTTTTTCATATTACCAGTTCTCACACCAGTTCATTGCAGGCATGGGTATGGGTCATTTAACTGAGATTTTATAATATGAGAAAAACTAAAAAGACTACACTTTCAACCATAGAAGTGATGTAGTGATTTTGTTGATTTTATATAAGTACTGAAATATGTGTTTGTTAAATAAATTATGATCCATAAAGTAGTCTTTGGGGCTTAATTGAAAGGAAATATTTAGCTTCTAAACTGGTGACATTTACATTTATTTTCCCCCACTCTTTCTGACAGCATCCCTTCCTGAAACTGGCCAAACCATTATCCAGCTTGACACCACTGATCATGGCAGCTAAAGAAGCAATGAAGAGTAACCGTTAACATCATTGCCGTGGCCTCATATTCTTTTTTCCATTTTCTAAAAGAAGTCTTTTAATATATGAAAAATATTATTCTTTTGGGGTTTAAAGAAATGGTCTACATAACATGGAGGAGAAAAACAAGCTACTATTTCCTGAAGACAACCAAGAAAAAATTGCAAAACAGAATGACAACTTTCTATTGAATCCCTTCTTTAGGGTCCAAAAGGAATTGTGGACTGAATCACTAGCCTTACGTCTTTCAGCAGAAAGCCCATCAGGGCCATTTATCATGCTTGAGATTTGCATTTTATTTTGCTGACTTCATTATAGTAGATCCCATTCATTGTCCCTTTTGGGGTATTTTCAGTACTTGAATGGCAGATTTGAGTTTTTCAGAGTATGTGTTTTATCTGCTAGTCTTCTTTTCTCTCTTCTTCATAACTTTCTTTTCCTTGACTTGCTCCTTTTGAGTTGCTTTGAGAAATGTTTCTTATGCCTAAATTGGAGGCAAGTGTGATAGAAATTTTGTAGCTCCTTATATTGGCGAAGGAGTTCAATATGGTTTAACTTTGTATAGAAGTTAGAACCAGCTATTGTTACATGTAATATTTCAGTTCAGAATTTGAACTGAAGGAAGGGAAGAAAAGTATGTGATTTTTACCTTTCTTAACAAATGTGAAAGAATCAGTTTTAAAAATTTCATAATAGTGAGTTGTTTGGCATTTGTTACATGTATAGAGAGAAGACTAATAATCTATATTTATAACTAAATCATTGAAACAGAAAAAGAATCCCATTGACTCTACTTTCTTACACTTGCGTTTTTCTTTCTATGTCCTCTTCAGATTTGGCTTCAGGACTTGGGTTTGTGCCGCTACTTTCCCCTTCCCTCTTTTTTCCCTTCATTTTGGAAATAAGTTTCTGTATATGTTGTAATTTTAGCTAGTTTGTTTTTTAATTAACCCTTTCTCACCCTACTCCTCCCCCCCCTTCCCATGGTAAATAATATAATAACCATTGAATTTTCAGAATTTAAAAATTAACCTTTTTTTTTTCCATTTAAAGGTAAAAAATATTTGGAGCTAGCAGAGACAAAGTGAGGGGCTTGAACCTTGGTGAGCTCTAAAATAGATAAGATTATATTCATGAAAGAGAAATGTCAGTTACTTAGAGATGCAGCTTCTGACCAGTAAACTGTAGAGATTTGTTATAAACATTGTTCCCAGCCCATTACCAACATTTTTACTGTCTGTGAGAACTTAAGTGACAAAGTACTTCTTGGTAAATTCATCGGTCATTTGAGATGTTGAGTTACTTTAGATTTTTTTCAAATAAGTAAATAATATTCATGTAAAAAACTGGAGAAAGAAAGAATGAAATGTGCTTGTTGATAGCAGTACATTTTTTATTTTAAAGATTTAAAAAAGGTCTGTGACCTGTAGCATTAATTATTAGAGTGCCCTCTCTTCTCCCTTCCCCTCCTCTCCTCTTCTTCTCTCATAATTTTAATTGTTTGGCTTTTGGAGGCAGTATTGTCCCTTCTGACATGCCAAGAGCCACATGAAAGAGAAAAATATGTGCTTTGGTTCTGGCTTTTTGTTCCCACCATTCGCTCCTAATTGACTTCACACCTACTTGCCATCCTGCTATAGTACAAATCATGAATAAAAATAATTTTGATGTTTTGGAGTACATTAGGAGAACTTAATATGAGTTTTATTTCCTATCATTCCCATCATGTCTGTGTTAAGATACAGGTATAAGGATAGAAATGGCTGGTGGGGTTGGTTTGTTTTTTTAATTGGTAATGCAGGAAGGTTTTCACAAAAATAAGTAAGATAATTAGTGAAACTTGTATCTAGAGCACTTAATAGTCTCTGTTTTCAATTTGATTCTTGATTTCATTTTTCTCTGGATTATACTGGCCTTCTACAGCTATTACTAAATTACTTTACAGAAATAAGCTGGTTTATTTCTGGTGGAAAGCTACAGTGTCTCTTGAGTTCCAGATTTGAACATTCTTTGTAAATAGTTGTCTGGATGGATTATGATAAAGAAGATGCTACCAATGAAATAGAAAACCAACTAGATGGTATAAGACTGTGATCCTCATGACCACTCTAGAAGGCACTTCCATGCGTAAGTCATAAAGGCCATATTCACTGAATGCAGTGCCAATGCCCCATTTTTATGCCTGTGACTCAACAAAGGTCTTTTCAGTTTATAGAAGCAGTTTGGGGTTTGTATTTACAACTTCCTTGATGGTTACCTGCATGTCCATTGCTGGCAACGGACTTTGTCATTAAAACCTGACTCCTAGGTTAAGGGAGCTACGTTGTGGTTTATTCTTTACTTACTTGGATAAACTAACTTGTAATAGAAATGTACTTTGGTTAATTCTGAAATGTGTCAATTATTGAATAATCTTAATCTTAAAAGCAATACAGAATTGTGATTTATTAATTTTAAATTAAAATGTTCACATGTTGTTGCAAGAAAAATTATATCTGAATCAAGATTCATGGTTTTTTTTTAAATAACTGCCTTTTGTATTTACCTTTTTGTCATTACTTTAGAATGAAAATTCCCATTTAAATCTAAAAATTACCTTAGTAGTCCTCTTTTGTTATTAAGACAATATTACTGTAGTATTTATTATATTTCAGACTCTCTGGCAGTCTAAAAGTTTCCTTCTCCTCTTGTTCCTTTTGCTGCTTTTAGGGACAGTTAAAACTGGGGAACCATGAAAATATTGAATATTTCATCCTACATAGAATAGTAAACAAGTAGAGTGATTGTGCTAGCATAAGAAACTAAGGCTAACACAACTCTGTTTTCATGTGTTGAGTGCCTGGCACACAGTACAAATTCTCTTCTCAACATATAAATATTAAGCTGCTTAAAATGTATCTAGTTACCACCAGTCCTAAATGACCTGTGCCTTTAATAAGCAATTTAAAACTACCTATGAGTATTTCTTTGTAGGGCTCACATAAATACATGTTTGTTTATATATACCGTATTCTAGCCAGAATAATTTTAGATCTGATCAGGCAGTAGCTATAATTAGGAAAAAAAAAAAATGGGTACTTAAATTTGCATCAGTTTTTTAATCTAAAAGTTTTAAAATGTACTGAGATCCATATCCAGTGAAATGTCAAAAAATCATTATTGAATATAGCTAAAATCCAGATTAAGATTCTTTTGGGGTTTTTTTTAGTGAAATTATAGTAATATAAAAAGCAGATTGTCTTCCTTGTCTCAACTGCTCCCACAATAAACAACTAAAATCAGTTTTTCCACAGTGTGTGTATATGAGTATGTGTAAGAAAGGGGGAAAAAATACACACAGACACAGATTTTATTTCTCACTAACACATTTATTGACCACTTTGACAAAGACACTGTGGTAGATATTGTGGGAATTACAAAGGAGAACCAAGCACTGGCCTGGCCTTGAGAGAACTGAAGTCTTTCTCATTCACCATTCTAGAATGTTGCCAAATGAGAGAGAAAGAAATGTATGATAATTCTGTGAAACATCTTTGGTAGGAATGTCTTGTTTTTTTTGTTTGTTTTGTTTTGTTTTGTTTTTGTTTTTGTTAGAAATGGAACTAAGTGAAAGTAACTTGTCTTTTCTGTTTTGTCTTCAAATTTTATATTGACTTTTATTTTTAATTTAATCCCATTCAATTATTTAATTGTTACATTGACATTAACTGCTGTATTTGATGACCTTGTTCAATAATTTTGTTCTTTCAGGGCTAGAAATAAACTTTTTTAAATGTTCATTTTCCCTTTTCCGAAACTTTAATTCTTTCTTTAGATCAGAATAGCTTAAAAGAATAAGTGTAATAGGTTTTCAAAGAACGTTCTAGTATTTTTAAGGATGAATATTTTTTAAACATGTCATGGCACCATGAATGTATTACAGAGCTCCAAATTGGAAAGGTTTTCAAAAATTAATGAGTAATAAGCGTGAGCCTTCGCTCTTCTAAATCAGGTTCAGAATAAATTTGTTCAAAATGTTCTGGCTATCAGACCCAGGGAAAGCACTTCTGATCTGTTGAAACACCTTCAATAATTTGGCCTGAAATTCTAATGCTTACCTAGGTGAAGTAATAAGAATCTTACTAGAATTTTTGTGTTAAATGCACCAAGAAATTTTTAAAAGTGCCATACATTAAGGCATCACTTCATTATACGCATTTAATTTGAATGTTGGATATGCTGACATGGAGAACAGGTGCATTATAGAGAGTTCACTATGAAAAAACAAAATTATATATTTTTAAGCCTGGAGTGGGGGAGTGTAGGCAATGACTGCATAAAATATATTCGTTACACTATAAAACTGCTTTGTGCTATTCTGACATTTGTATTTCTTTAACTATAGCAAATGCCCAAAACATTTGCCTAAGAAAAGTTCAGAAATGCCTAGATGATTGATTTTATTGAAAAGCACTATTTGTAGGAGCTTAACACATGCTTTACTACTATTTTGATATTTGTGACTTTTTTTAAATTAGGGAATTATTTTTTATGCAAATCATTTAACAAGTTTTTATCTTTTGAAGAGGAGGAAGAGTAGAACAATGAAGGGAAAGGTCTTTTTTGACCTTTATTTTAGGTTTTTAACAAAATAATATGCACAGATTAAAAAGTCAGATAATCTTAAAGGAATCATTATAAATAGTGCCAGTCCCCAGCTGCAAACTTTCTCACTGCAGAGTCCTGCTCCACAGAGGCATCTGCTTTTAACTTTGAGCTGGTTTTAGCATGCATTAATTTTCAGATTTCTATATTATATACTTATACAGGTATTTCTTTTTTTTTTTAACTTTTTTAATTTCGGTGTTTTTTTTTTAATTAATTTTATTTATTTATTTATTTTGGCTGTGTTTGGTCTTAGTTGTTGCAACACGGGCTTTCTCTAGTTGTGGCGAGCGGGGGCTACTCTTTGTTGCGGTGCATGGGCTTCTCATTGCGGTGGCTTCTCTTGTTGCGGAGCACAGGCTCTAGGCGTGCGGGCTAGGCACGTAGTTGCAGCACGCAGGCTCAGTAGTTGTGGCGCACACAGCATGTGGGATCTTCCCGGACCGGGGCTCGAACCTGTGTCCCCTGCATTGGCAGGCGGATTCTTAACCACTGCGCCACCAGGGAAGTCCTACAAGTATTTCTTGACATTTCTGTATTTTACTTTTTCTGGAAACTTCCTGTTATGACAGTTGAGAATTTGGTTACTATTATACCATCCCATTTTCCCATTTCTACTCCCTCTAGTCTCCCAATTAAGAAAGGTGGCAAAGTTTTATTTGATTAGCGGTCAGTTTTTACCTTATGACTATGTGGGACTGTTGTTCACTTGAGTAATTTATTATCACCACATGTCATTTCTTGTGCAACTCTTTGCTTTTCTTTTTGTTAATTTTGTCTTTTTGTTTCCTTTGAAAGTTTCTATGTTTCTATCACTAAGTTTTTCCAAACTCACTGCAAAAGCCCTCTGAAGACAATTTTCTATAGAATTAAATGTCTTGGATAAGGACAGTTCCCTTTTCTTTCTGGGAACTTGATTAGGGCTCCAGTTTGGGCTCTTTCTCTCCAGGCCTTCTGCCCTCCGGCATCTGAAACTCAGTTTCACTTTTCTCCTGAGTTTAGATCCTTTGTTTCCTCTTGCTTGGTTTATTCCGCAGTTTGGAGAAGTACATCTTTCATTAGTGTCCTGAGGAAGGGTGCGTATAGGTTAAGATTTTTAAGAGCTTGCATGTCTGAAAATGTCTCACATTTAATTGATAGTACAGGATTTTAGATTGGAAATAATCTTGAGAATTTTGAAGTCCCTGCTTCATTATCTTAAAAACCTGCCATTTCTGATAACATCTTTATATGTAAGCCATTTTTCTGCCTCTCTGGAGCTTTTGTTCTGAAAATTTACCATGAAATGCCTTGGAGAGGGTCTGTATGTTTAGCTTTTGGCAGGCCTTCATGGTAACAGACTAATTTCCTTCAGTTCTGGTAAATTCTTGTATTATTTCTTTAATAACTGCCACTTTTTTTCCCTGTTATTTCTTTCTGGAATTCCAGCATTAATCTCCTGTTTTTCTTATCTTTCCTGCTTTTCATCTCTTTGCCTTTTGTTTTTAACTTTCTGGGAGAATTTCCTTGATTTTCTCTCTGACCCTTTTTTGAACATATATCAACTATCACTTTTTTTTTTTGTTTTACTTATTTATTATTATTATTTTATTTTTTTGGCCTCACCGTGCAGCGTGCAGGATCTTAGTTACGCAACCAGGGATTGAACCCGGGGCCACGGCAGTGAAAGCGCCAAGTCCTAACCACTGGACCACCAGGGAACTCCCTCACATTTTTAAGATCATTCTTGTTTTCTGATCTTTTTACAGCCTTCTGTTCTTATTTCATAAATTCAGTATCTTCCCTGGTGTATTAAAGAGTTTTTCCTTAGCTCAAGTTGCCATAACAAAATACCATACACTGAGTGGTTTCAACAACAGAAATTTATTTCTCACAGTTGCAGAGTCTTAAAAGTCCAAGATCAAGATGCCGGCAAAGTAGGTTTCATTCTGAGGCCTTTTGGCTTGTAGGTGGTCACCATCTAGCTGTGTGCTCACTGGACCCCCTTCTGTATATGTACACTTGGAAAGAGCAATCTCGCTGGAGTCTCTTCTTACAAGGACACTAATCCCATCAAAAGATCCCACCCTCATGACCTCATCTAACTTTAGTTACCGCCCAAAGACCCCATCTCCAGATTCCAGTGAGGGGTAGGGCTTCGATATATGAATTCAGGGGCAGACACAAACATTCAAGCCATAATAGGTCATTTTTTTAAAAGAGTTTTTTAGTTATCTCCAGGTTTGTTTATTTTTTCTGGGTTCTTTTTTTAAGTATAACACTGTCTGGAACTGCACTAAACATTTCACATTGATTTTTCTCAGTTCTCAGCGGGGCTCTTGGTGCTGCCCACTGCTCATTCATTTCGCTCCTAGGTTTTTTTTTTCCTTTCTCATTTTCTCCAAACTGTCTCATGACTTCCAACCCCTTTATCCCACCATCTCAACACTTTCTTCTCCCCTACTGCCAGAATTCTCTGGGTTTTTGACTTTGCCTTCTTCCTTTGGGTCTCAGTGAAGGATGTTCTTCCTCTCAGTGGCCAGACTCACCGGGAACCCGTTCTCAGTATTCCACCACCTGCCAGGTCTCCAGGCCACTTCGACTGATCCTAACTATCCTATACCTTTTACCTGTGCCTCTGTTCTTTCCAACCCTCAGCAAAACAAGCATGCTCACCTGTCTTCCTTTTAAAACAGTTTCCTTTGACTTTCCTCAGGTAAACTTGTGGAAAGAGGAGACCAAACTTGCTGTTTTTCTCATTATCATATTGCATCTACTGTCAACATGTCTTTGAAACTATCCCTACAAACATCTCCAAATCACTGAATTTCCAAGAGATTCTCAAAACATCAAAAAGATGACTTCCCTAGGGACTTCCCTGGTTGTCCAGTGGTTAAGACTGCGCTCCCAATGCAGGGGGCCTGGGTTCGATCCCTGCTCAGGGAACTAGATCCCACAAGCATGCCGCAACTAAGACCCAGCGCAGCCAAATAAATAAAGAAATAAATAAAGCAAAAAACAAAAAAGTGACTTCCCTTGACTGTTAACTAGCGTGCTCACTGGTGTATTTGAGAATTTCTAAGATTCTACTCGTTATCAGTCTTCCTTTATGCAAAATAGAGGACTTTTATTCCTAGCTTTTTAAAAATGCTGTGACCAGATATTTATTTTGGGCTAAGGTCCAGAATGTGATGTAGGTATGGATTTGGTAAGCTTTTAATCAGTAGGGTTCTGTTTTCACCACTGAATATAAAATATACAAGTAGCTCTTGGTAAACTTAGCAATCGGGAAGGAAGAGTGGTAAGGATAAAAAAGAGCAAATTCTTAAAAATCTCTTCAGAACGTAATTTGTACTGTACATTATTTGAGTAGTCTTAAAACGTGTGTTGTTCTTTGAGCATATTAATGTGGGCACCCAAAGGAGAAAGGCTTACCTAAGAATGTGCAGAGTGATGGAGGAAAGCCAGCCCAGCCTTAAAAACCAGTCATAGATTCTTGGTCAGAAATTAAGAGTTGATGAGTATAAAGAGATTTTTATAGCCTGTGTAGTCCTGATTATAACTTTTTAACCTAGGCATCTTAGTTTTTGTTCAGGGGAAAAAACTAAAAATTATATTGCCTTTCTAGAAAACAAAATATGTTCAGTATATAAGGACAGCCTTTGTATAAATTTGTAACCCATGAGGTTGATTATTTTGAAACGAACAACACTCATGTGGATATATAACTTCTGGTATACTCGTTACTTTTTATCCACACATCCCAGTTTGTGTTCTGCAGCAGATGAAAACATTCATCCTAGTTATGCTGCCCTTTTTTTTTTTAAGCAATCAAAATGGAGTAACAGTGCCACATACATTCTTGTCTTTCATTTTTAGATCTGTAGGTATATACAGTATTGCCATGAATGCACTGCCAAAAAATGTTTTTCTCTATTTCTTAATGAATTACTTTACCTTGACTTCTCCTGTATTTAAAAACAGAAATGCACCGTTTTCAAAAACTATTTGATCTGGGCCATAAGATTAAGGAATGTCTAACAGTACAATCTGATTCTGATTACTTTAATATATTGTCTTTAAAATATTTAAGGAGTTTTGTGGTTGAAGCTAGAAGACCTCTTAATCACATTCAGTATTCCTTACACTTTAGGATACTATAAGTTTTGCTGCTAGTAACTTTGTTGAAGAGCTTTGTTTTTCAATAAACTAAAAAAAAAAAAACTTTGTTTTTCAATAAACTAAACATTTGACTTTTTACTACAGACATTGCCACTATTTTGATCACATTCTTCTTGGTGATATGAGAAGAATTTAAATGTTTTGTCTTTTCTTTTGTTCATCTGTAGATCTTTTGGAGTATGTTCTAAGACCAAGGATTCATTGAAAAATAAGTTTAGGCCATAGGCTGTTGAATACATGGATCAGCCACTTTCATATAACTTGCATTGTCAGCCAAGCAAATACTTTTCCACTTCCTTTCATCTATGAATGTTTTACTGCTGATACTCTCCACTGTGTGCCACTGTGTGTCCTGTTTCAGTATTTATTTTAATGACTATGCACAGGTGACCATGGTCTTGACACAAGAAGTCTAAGTACTTGAGTATTTCTCGCTGCACATTTCTTCATCACTAAGCATTGTAAAACAGAGCTTTATTAAAGCTTTTTTTTTTTAACTTGGTTTCATCATATAGTTATTTGTGCTTAGGAGTTTCTTCTAAATAGAAATAAAATTGGAGTGTATAATTTTAAATTTTGCTGCCAATGGGAGAACCAGTTATGCTTTTAGTTAGTAAAAATATTATTCTAGTAGACTGTGCACTGAAAATTGTTGCTGTGAATTGGTTGTTTTCTGTTTGTTTTGGGCGATAATAAAAGTGCCTACATTATAGGGATTTTTTTTAGGGTCAAATGAGTTAATTTCACATAAAATGCTTGGAATGTGCCTAGCACATATTTAGCACTCGATAAGTGTGATTTATCACTTTTTTTTTTTGGCCACGCCGTGTGGCATGCACAATCTTAGTTCCCTGACCAGGGATTGAACCTGAGCCCCCCCTGCATTGGAAGTGTGGAGCCTTAACCACTGAACTGCCAGCGAAGTCCCCACCTATCACTTTTTTTAACCATATTCATTGGACAGCCCTTTATGACAATGCAGTAGCCGATGGGGGGCTAATGAACTGAGAATGCTGCACAGAGCTATTTGCCCTTTCCGCCACCTCATCTTTTAAAAAATGTATGCATAATATATCTTAAGGAAATTATATTGCAAATATTATATGAAGACAGCCCCAATACATCATTGTTTGGTAACATACTATGAAATTACATATTTCATTTTACAGTATTGCATAACTTGCAATATGAGACATTCTGTATTATAGTTTGGATAATCATTTCCTGAAAGAGATTAAAAAATAAAAAGAAAAATGTACTTTGGAATTGGTTTATATATCTATTATTAATAAGTTTGACTGTAAGTAACAGGTACCCAAGAGTGACTGAACAAGCAGGAATTTAAGTCACACCAAAAAAGTCCACTGGTAGTTTGGGTTGTCATAGAGTCCAGCGATGCCACCAAGAACTTGGGCTTTGTTCGTATTTTCACTCCACCATTCTTCACGTGTAGGCCTATATCCTTATGCCTGTTGCTACACAGATGCACAATGGCTGCTCCACCTCCAGTCTCACGTCAGGCAAGAAGAAGAAAGGTGGGCAAAAGGCAACAAGGAAAGCAGGAAGGAGTAGTGCATGTATCAGTAAAGAACATGTTCCCAGAAACCCTTAGTTTCTGTCTCATTGACCATAACTCTCATTTGGCTTCTCCTAGCTGCAAGAGATTCTGGGGAAGAGTGTTTTAAAAAGCTGGGCACATTGCCTCCCCAGACAAAATCAGACTTGTTAGTAAAGAAGGGGGAATGGATGTGGTATACAGCAGTGGCCACCATAGCTTGCATGTGAAAACTGCACAGTTTCAATTTTTTATAGCTCTTCCCCTTAGTCTGTTCATGCTGCTGTAACAGAATATCATACACTGAGTGGCTTATAAACGACAGAAACATTTCTCACAGTTCTGGAAACATTTCTCAGTCCAAGATCAAGGTGCCAGCAGATTTGATATCTGGTGAGGTCCCTCTTCCTAGTTCATAGCTTTGCTTCTCACTATGTCCTTATATGGTGGAAGAGGCAAAGGAACTCCTTGGGGGTCTCTTATAAGGGCACCCTCATGACCTAATCATCTCCCAAAGGCCCCGCCTTTTCATACCATCATATTGGGGGTTAAGTCTCAACCTATGAATTTTGGGGGAGACAAACATTCAGTCTCTGGCATCCCCTTTCACATCTGTTGTCTCCTTTGATACTACATAGCTCATTTTTAGATAGAAGGAAAAGGGTCAGAGAGGCTGAATAATTTACTCAGTAATGACCCAGCTAGAATTTCAGCCTTTCCATTACCCATCAACTCCTCGAGAGTTAACTGGAAACAACTTTCAGCTCCATAGGCCTCACCTCAGCTGTATAGATAGCTGATTTTGAAGGAATGTAATTGTTTACATAGCTTATGAAAACATAAATGCAATTTAAATATTGTTGCAGTGTTACACATTTAGTAATCCATCAGTGGGAAGAGACCACAAGTAGCTGCTATGAATTCTTGATGGAGTGATTGATTTAGCTTAGCTGAGGCAAGGCAGCCACCCAGAGCAGGAGCAGAGATGACCCACTTGCCCAGTGCAAATGGTCTTTCATGGCTTTGCCTTGCCCTTGAGTTCCCTCTAGAGGGCGTTGCTGCCACTGACAGTCTGAAAGATCGATCCTGCGGAACACGAAAAAACCTGATTCTTGCCACTGCGGTGCGATACTCAGGTTTACAACACTACTCTGGAAGAACTTAGATGTAACAATCTGACTGTTTAGAAGCACGGACTCTCTTGGTTCTTTAGTCAAACAGTATTGGCAAAGCCACGTTCTCGTGGGGAGAAAACTAGTCAAGGCATCTGCCCCAAATTTCCGATGCTCCAGAAAGCCCAACTCCTGTAATCATTTTTATTCTTTAAAAAATGTTTAACTACGTAAGTAAAACAGGAATACATTCTCATTTCGTAAATAACAGCAATTCAGGTTTACTCAACTCCACTCCAAGTCCCTTTCCTGAAGGAAATCTTACCCATTTCTGTCTTTTCAGACTTTTCTCTATGTATTACATCTAGACACAGTTATGTAGACCAAGCAGTTCCTGAAGTGTGCAAAGAACATTTATTTTTGTTTCCCTCTCTTCTAATCCATTTTATGAGGCTAGTTATTACCTGTTCCCTGGATGAAATTTAGAGCGAAGACTCAGGCAGTTTTACCAGAAAGTTCTATAAATATTCAAGGAAAAATAATTCCAATCCTGCACAAACTAACTACTCCAGTATGTAGAAAACACTCCCCAAATCCTGTTATGAGGATAGCATAAAGCGTGATACCAAAACAACATGTGAAAGGGAAAATTACAGGGCAGGCTTATTCATGAAAAACCAAATATGGCAATGTATAAAAAAGGCAGTACATCCCAATCAAGTAGAGTTATGCACAGTTAGTAAAGTTTTAAATCAATTAAATTTACCATATTAGTATATTAAATGAGCATCGCAAAAGGTGAAAAAGAATTTAGTAAAGTTCAATATCAACTCAATTTTTAAAAAAATATATTTTAGCAAAGTAGGACTGAACTTCTTTAACCTGATGAAGTGTATGTACAAAAAACCTGCAGCAAGAAATCATAGGGACTTCCCTGGTGGTCCAGTGATAAAGACCCCACACTTTGACATTCACAGAAAGATAGACAAGATGAAAAGGCAGAGGGCTATGAACCAGATGAAGGAACAAGATAAAACCCCGGAAAACAACTAAATGAAGTGGACATAGGCAAACTGCCAGAAAAAGAATTCAGAATAATGATAGTGAAGATGATCCAGGACCTCAGAAAAAGAATGGAGGCAAAGATCGAGAAGATGCAAGAAATGTTTAACAAAGACCTAGAAGAATTAAAGAACAAACAGAGATGAACAATACAATAAGTGAAATGAAAAATACACTAGAAGGAATCAATAGCAGAATAACTGAGGCAGAACAGATAAGTGACCTGGAAGACACAATGGTGGAATTCACTGCTGTGGAACAGAATAAAGAACAAAAAATGAAAAGAAATGAAGACAGCCTAAGAGACCTCTGGGACAACATTAAAGGCAACAACATTCGCATTATAGGGGTCCCAGAAGGAGAAGGGAGAGAGAAAGGACCCGAGAAAATATTTGAAGAGATTATAGTCGAAAACTTCCCTAACAAGGGAAAGGAAATAGCCACCAAAGTCCAGGAAGCGCAGAGTCCCATACAGGATAAACCCAAGGAGAAACACGCCGAGACACATAGTAATCAAATTGGCAAAAATTAAAGACAAAAATTATTAAAAGCAGCAAGGGAAAAATGACAAATAACATACAAGGGAACTCCCATAAGGTTAACAGCTGATTTCTCAGCAGAAACTCTACAAGCCAGAAGGGAGTGGCATGATATACTTGAAGTGATGAAAGGGAAGAACCTACAACCAAGATTACTCTACCCGGCAAGGATCTCATTCAGATTCGATGGAGAAATCAAAAGCTCTACAGACAAGCAAAAGCTAAGAGAATTCAGCACCACCAAACCACCTCTACAACAAATGCTAAAGGAACTTCTCTAAGTGGGAAACACAAGAGAAGAAAAGAACCTACAAAAACAAACCCAAAACAATTAAGAAAATGGTCATAGGAACATACATATCAATAATTACCTTAAACGTGAATGGATTAAATGCTCCAACCAAAAGACACAGGCTTGCTGAATGGATACAAAAACAAGACCCATATATATGCTGTCTACAAGAGACCCACTTCAGACCTAGGGACATATACAGACTGAAAGTGAGGGGATGGAAAAAGATATTCCATGCAAATGGAAATCAAAAGAAAGCTGGAGTAGCAATACTCATATCAGATAAAGTAGACTTTAAAATAAAGAATGTTACAAGAGACAAGGAAGGACACTACATAATGATCAAGGGATCAATCCAAGAAGAAGATATAACAATTATAAATATATATGCACCCAACATAGGAGCACCTCAATATATAAGGCAACTGCTAACAGCTATAAAAGAGGAAATGAACAGTGACACAATAATAGTGGGGTACTTTAACACCTCAGACCAATGGACAGATCATTCAGACAGAAAATTAATAAGGAAACACAAGCTTTAAATGACACAATAGACCAGATAGATTTAATTGATATTTATAGGACATTCCAACCAAAAACATCAGATTACACTTTCTTCTCAAGTGCGCACGGAACATTCTCCAGGATAGATCACATCTTGGGTCACAAATCAAGCTCAGTAAATTTAAGAAAATTGAAATCATATCAAGCATCTTTTCTGACCACAACGCTGTGAGATTAGAAATCAATTACAGGGAAAAAACCATTAAAAACACAAACACGGGGCTTCCCTGGTGGCACAGTGGTTAAGAATCCTCCTGCCAATGCAGGGGACACGGGTTCGAGCCCTGGTCCGGGAAGATCCCACATGCCACGGAGCAACTAAGCCCGTGAGCCACAACTACTGAGCCTGTGCTCTAGAGCCCGTGAACCACAACTACTGAAGCCCGCGTGCCTAGAGCCCATGCTCCGCAACAAGAGAAGCCACCACAATGAGAAGCCTGCACACCGCAACCAAGAGTAGCCCCCGCTTGCCGCAGCTAGAGAAACAGAGAAAGCCTGCACACAGCAACAAAGACCCAACGCAGCCAAAAATAAATAAATAAATAAATAAATTTATATAAAAAGCACAAACACATGGAGGCTAAACAATACGTTAGTAAATAACCAAGAGGTCACTGAAGAAACCAATGAGGAAATCAGAAAATACCTAGAGACAAATGACAATGAAAACACGATGATCCAAAACCTATGAGATGCAGCAAAAGCAGTTCTAAGAGAGAAGTTTATAGCTATACACGCCTACCTCAAGAAACAAGAAAAATCTCAAACAATCTAACCTTACACCTAAAGGAACTAAAAGAAGAACAAACAAAACCCAAAGGTAGCAGAAGGAAAGAAATCATAAAGATCAGAGCAGAAATAAATGAAATAGAAACAGAAAACAATAGCAAAGATCAATAAAACTAAAAGCTGGTTCTTTGAGAAGATAAACAAAATTGATAAACCATTAGCCATACTCATCAAGAAAAAGAGGGAGAGGACTCAATAAAATTAGAAATGAAAAAGGAGAAGTTACAACAGACACCGCAGAAATACAAAGCATCCTAAGAGAATACTACAGGGGCTTCCCTGGTGGCGCAGTCGTTGAGAATCTGCCTGCCAATGCAGGGGACACGGGTTCGAGCCCTGGTCTGGGAAGATCCCACATGCCGCGGAGCAACTAGGCCCGTGAGCCACAATTACTGAGCCTGCGCGTCTGGAGCCTGTGCTCCGCAACAAGAGAGGCCACGATAGTGAGAGGCCCACGCACCGCAATGAAGAGTGGCCCCCACTCGCCGCAACTAGAGAAAGCCCTCGCACAGAAACGAAGACCCAACACAGCCATAAATGAATAAGTAAATAAATAAAATTTTAAAAAAAAGAGACTACTACAAGCAATCCTATGCCAATAAAATGGACAACCTGGAAGAAATGGACAAATTCTTAGAAAGGTATAACCTTCCAAGACTGAACTAGGAAGAAATAGAAAATATGAACAGACCAATCACAAGTAATGAAATTGAAACTGGGACTTCCCCGGTGGCGCAGTGGTTAAGAACCTGCCTGCCAATGCAGGAGACACAGGTTCGAGCCCTGGTCCAGGAAGATCCCACATGCCGCGGAGCAACTAAGCCCATGTGCCACAACTACTGAGCCTGTGCTCTAGAGCCCACGGGCCACAACTACTGAAGCCCATTTGCCTAGAGCCTGTGCTCTGCAACAAGGGAAGCCACTGTAATGAGAAGTCCGTGCACCGCAACGAAGAGTAGCCCCTGTTCCCCGCAACTATAGAAAGCCCCATGCAGCAACGAAGACCCAACGCAGCCAAAAATAAATAAATAAATTTATTTAAAAAATAATAATAATAATAATAAAATAAAATAAAAATAAAAATAAATAAATAAAAAAATCTTCCAACAAACAAAAGTCCAGGACCGGATGGCTTCACAGGTGAATTCTATCAAACATTTAGAGAAGAGCTAACACCCATCCTTCTCAAACTCTTCCAAAAAATTGCAGAGGAAGGAACACTCCCAAACTCATTCTATGAGGCCACCATCACCCTGATACCAAAACCAGACAAAGATACTACAAGAAAAGAAAATTACAGACCAATATCACTGATGAATATAAGTGCAAAAATCATCTACAGAATACTAGCAAACAGAATCCAACAACACATTAAAAGGATCATATGATCAAGTGGGATTTATCCCAGAGATGCAAGGATTCTTCAGTATATGCAAATGAATCCATGTGATACACCATATTAACAAATTGAAGAAGAAAAACTATATGATCATCTCAATAGATGCAGAAAAAGCTTTTGAAAAATTCAACACCCATTTATGATAAAACTCTCCAGAAAGTAGGCATAGAGGGAACCTACCTCAACATAATAAAGGCCATATATGACAAACCCACAGCAAACATCATTCTTAATGGTGAAAAACTGAAAGCATTTCCTCTAAGATCAGGAACAAGACAAGGATGTCCACTCTCACCACTATTATTCAACATAGTTTTGGAAGTCCTAGCCATGGCATTCAGAGAAGAAAAAGAAATAAAAGGAATACAAATTGGAAAAGAAGAAAGAAAATTGTCACTGTTTGCAGATGACATGATAATGTACATAGAGAATCCTAAAGATGCCACCAGAAAACTACTACAGCTAATCAATGAATGTGGTAAAGTTGCCGGATACAAAATTAATACACAGAAATCTCTTGCATTCCTATACACTAATGATGAAAAACATGAAAGAGAAATTAAGGAAACACTGCCATTTACCACTGCAACAAAAAGAATAAAATACCTAGGAATAAACCTACCTAGGAGACAAAAGACCTGTATGCAGAAAACTAGAAGACACTGATGAAAGAAATTAAAGATGATACCAACAGATGGAGAGATATATCATGTTCTTGGATTGGAAGAATCAATAGTGTGAAAATGACTATACTACCCAAAGCAATCTACAGATTCAATGCAATCCCTATCAAATTACCAATGGCATTTTTTACAGAACTAGAACAAAAATTTTTTTAATTTGTATGGAGACACAAAAGACCCCGAACAGCCAAAGCAGTCTTGAGGGAAATAAACAGAGCTGGAGGAATCAGACTCCCTGACTTCAGACTATACTACAAAGCTACAGTAATCAAGACAATATGGTACTGGCACAAAAACAGAAATATAGATCAATGGAACAAGATAGAAAGCCAAGAGATAAACCCACGCACCTATAGTCAACTAATCTATGACAAAGGAGGCAAGGATATACAATGGAGAAAAGACAGTCTCTTCAATAAGTGGTGCTGGGAGAACTGGACAGCTACATGTAAAAGAATGAAATTAGAATACTCCCTAACACCATACACAAAAATAAAATGGATTAGAGGCCTAAATGTAAGACTGTACACTATAAAACTCTGAGAGGAAAACATAGGAAGAACACTCTTTGACATAAACCACAGCAATATCTTTTTTTATCCACCTCCTAGAGTAATGGAAATAAAAACAAAAATAAACAAATGGGACCTAATGAAACTTCAAAGCTTTTGCAAAGCAAAGGAAACTACAAACAAGACGAAAAGACAACCCTCAGAATGGGAGAAAATATTTGCAAACAAATCAACAGACAAAGGATTAATCTCCAAAATATATAAACAGCTCATGCAGCTCAACATTAAAAAAACAAACAACCCAATCCAAAAATGGGCAGAAGACCTAAACAGACATTTCTCCAAAGAAGACATACAGATGGCCAAGAAGCACACAAAAAGCTGCGCAACATCACTAATTATTAGAGAAATGCAAATCAAAACTACAATGAGGTATCACCTCACACCAGTTAGAATGGGCATCATCAGAAAATCTACAAACAACAAATGCTGGAGAGGGTGTGGAGAAAAGGGAACCCTCTTGCACTGTTGGTGGGAATGTAAATTGATACAGCCACTATGGAGAACAGGATGGAGGTTCCTTAAAAAACTAAAAATAGAATTACCAATGACCCAGCAATCCCACTACTGGGCATATACCCAGAGAAAAACATAATTCAAAAAGACACATGCACCCCAATGTGCACTGCAGCACTCTTTACAATAGCCAGGTCATGGAAGCAACCTAAATGCCCATCAACAGATGAATGGATAAAGAAGATGTGGTACATATATACAATGGAATATTACTCAGCCATAAAAAGGAAGGAAATTGGGTCATTTGTTGAGACGTGGATGGATCTAGAGACTGTCATACAGAGTGAAGTAAGTCAGAGAAAAACAAATATCGTATATTAATGCATATATGTGGAACCTAGAAAAATGGTACAGATGAACCGGCTTGCAGGGCAGAAATAGAGACACAGATGTAGAGAACAAACGTATGGACACCACAGGGGGAAAGCCGCAGGGGGGTGGGGGCAGTGGTGTGATGAATTGGGAGATTGGGATTGGCATGTATACACTGATGTATATAAAATGGATGACTAATAAGAACCTGCTGTATAAAAAAAAGTTTTTTAAGTTAGAAAAAAAAAAAAGACCCCACACTTCCACTGAAGGGGGGCCGGGTTCGATATCTGGTCAGGGAATTAAGATCCCACATGCCGTGCAACGTGGCCAAAAAAAAAAAACCAAAAAAGGTATCATACTCAGTGGTGAAGCATTGAAAGTATTCTTTTGAGGATCAGAATAAGGGAAGGATACCCATATTCACCACTTTGATTTAAATTTTAAGTTGAAGACCCTAGTTAGTGTACTAAGAAAAAGAAAAGATGTAAGAACTGGAAAGTAAGATTTAAAAAAACCCTGTCATTGTTAGATAAGGTTGAGAATGCTGGAAACCCAAAAGAATACATGATGAATTATTAGAATTAATAAGAAATTTAGCAAGTTTGCTGGATACAAAACCAATGTGCAAAAGTCAATTCTATTGCTAAACACTAGCAACAACTAGAAAATATAATCTTAAAAGTCTACCATTTATAAGAGATAAAAAATATGGAGTACCTAGTACTAATACCAAAAAAGTATATGAACTTTATAAAGAAAATGTGAAGATTTTAAAAAATTTTATTGAAGTATAGTGGATTTACAATGTGTTAATTTCTGCTGTACAGCAAAGCGATTCAGTTATACATATATACTCTTTCATATTCTTTTCCATTATGGTTTATCACAGGATATTGAATATAGTTCCCTGTGTTATACAATAGGACCTTGTTGTTTATCCATTCTATATATAATAGTTTGCATTTGCTAATCCCAAATTCCCAATCCTTTCCTCCCCCACCCACCCCCTTGGCAAACATAAGTCTGTTCTCTGTGAGTCTGTTTCTGTTTTGTAGATATGTTCATTTCTATTTTAGATTCCACACATAAGTAATATCATATGATATTTGTCTTTCTCTTTCTGACTTACTTCACTTAGTATGATAATCTCTAGGTCCATCCATGTTGCTGCAAATAGCATTATTTCATTCTTCTTTATGGCTGAGTAATGGTCCATTGTATATATATATCACATCTTCTTTATCCATTCATCTGTTGATGGACATTTAGTTTGTTTCCATGTCTTGGCTATTGTGAATAGTGCTGCTATGAACATTGGTGTGCATGTATCTTTTCGAATTATAGTTTTGTCTGGATATATGCCCAGGAGTGGGATTGCTGGATCATATGGCAACTCTGTTTTTAGCTTTTTGAGGAACCTCCATACTGTTCTCCACAGTGGCTGCACCAACTTACATTCCCACAACAGCATAGGAGGGTTCTCTTTTCTCCACAGCTTCTCCAACATTTATTATTTGTAGACTTTTTAAGGATGGCCATTCTGCCTGATGTGAGGTGATACCTCATTGTAGTTTTGATTTGTATTTCCCTAATAATTAGCGATGATGACCATCTTTTCATGTGCCTGTTGGCCATCTGTATGTCTTCTTTGGAGAAATGTCTAGAAAATGTGAAGATTTTATTGAAAGATTTAAATTTTTGGATTGGGAATTGCTTTATGGATAGTTTCAATTGTGCATGCTTAAAGAAAATTAAAATTATGAAACAATTCCATTTAACCCAGATAAACATTGGTTCAAAATCCGAAATATATATAGTCCCCTGAATTTTGGTATAATGAGGCACTTCCTAGGAGCCATGAAGTGGCTTGTGTACTAATCTAGCGCCTTTGGATAGTTTTTGTTTGTATGAGCCATGCAGCCAATACCCATCCATTTGCTATTCCCAGTTCTTTGGGGGAACTGTTCCCTAGAGAGCCACATCTCCTTATTGGCTGCTAACCATTCTGCCAGTCAAGAAACTTCATCAAATTCTAGAAGCTTCTTCTCACTTGTAATTGGAGTTTTGTTGTGAAAGTTAAATTTTGTGATGCCCATAAAATGTTTAGTGCATGGTAAGAGCTCAATTAATAGCTATTTACGTCTTTAAAAATCTTCTAGAGGAACTTCCCTGGTGGGCCAGTGGGTAAGACTCCATGCTCCCAATGCAGGGGGTCTGGGGTTGAATCCTGGTCAGGGAACTAGATCCCACATGCATGCCACAACTAAGAGTATGCATGCCGCAATGAAGATCCCACATGCCGCAACAAAGACCCGGTGCAGCCAAAATAAGTAAATTAAAAAAAAAATCTTCTAGGGACTTCCCTGGTGGTCCCGTGGTAAAGAATCCGCCTTCCAATGCAGGGGACGCAGGTTCAATCCCTGGTCAGGGAACTAAGATCCCACATGCCACGGTGCAACTAGAGCCCACGTGCCACAAACTACACAGCCCATGTGCTCTGGAGCCCATGCACCACAACTAGAGAAGAGAAAACCCGCAGGCCACAACTAGAAAGAAGCCCACACACTACAACGAAGAGCCTGCGTGCTGCAATGAAAGATCCCACATGCCTCAATGAAGATCCTGTGTGCCACAACTAAGACACAATGCAGCCAAAAATAAATAATAAATAAATCTTAAAAAAAAATCTTCTAGAGGACAAACTTAGGGCAACCAAATGATAACCGAATAAAGTATGGAAAAAAGGTTCTTCACTGAGCAATGGATCTATATAAATGTCTAAGTCTAAAGAAATGTCAGAATTATAGTTATAAACAGGAGGTGTCATTTATACAGTTGGGCATTGTGGACATGATAGAACTGAGTTTTACAAGTCACTTTTGCTTCCAAATAGGATGTAGTAGGTTGCAGCAGGACAATGTGCCTGCTACAACAACCTTAAAAAATGCAGAATAAGTTAAAAACATCATATTTTAAAATATATTAGAGGACTGTGAAATGACTAAGACTTGTTACCTTATTTTAGGTAAACTAAAATTCCAGAGAGGGGAGGGCCCTTCTGAGGTGAATTGATAATCAGTGGCTGTTTTCTTTTGTGGAAATATTTGCTGGTTCTAGTTACAGGCTGAGGATCAGTCTTAACCTAGGCAGAGGTTGTCTACTGGGGCAAAGAAAACCCAGAGGAACTTTTGGTGGTCATGTGGGACTATTGGGGCAGTTTGAAAACCAGAAGAGCCTCAGTGCATGGCTGATTTTCCACATGGGGCATTTGCTGTGTTCAAGACCTCCTTGGGAGGCTGCGGACCTGGGCCAAAACTTTTTAAACGTCATGGTGTTTAGGAAACCATGCCCCATTAGAGGGACTTGGCCTCCTCAAACACATGGCTACTCTCTCCCTCAAAACATTTCTCATATTTTGAAGCTGAATAGCTGGAGGTGAAAAAGCTAAGCTCAATGTCTCTAAAGAACTGAACTGAATAGTACTGTAGTATTTCAGGTCTGAGGAGATATACCCCTGAGGAACATGGATGAACCAGAAATGGAATGAGTCTAAGTAAGAAGGCAACCTTGCCAAGACCCAGCTCGATCCCTAATTAGATTGTGATGATCAGACCCTCACTCTATCAACCTAATGGAGGGAAGGGGGAACTCTCACTGGGAGATGATATCATGTGGTGGCTCACTCTACAGTTCTTTTATACACACTGTCTGGCACAGAAGAAAACATTACCAAGTCTGTGAAGAGGCAGGAAAACATAACTAATAATCAAAAGAGAAAAATGAACCATTGAACTGGACCAACAGATGATTAAAATGTTGAAGTTAGCAGACAAAGAACGAAAAACAAAAACAACTGATGAATAAGATAAAGAAAACAGAGGAAAAGATGAACAAGATGGATGAAAAGATGGAGACTTTCAATGGATAACGAATCTATTTAAAAAATTATAACAACAAATCAAATTCTAAAATTGAAAATACAATATTAAAAATTAAGAACACTGTGCACAGATTTGATAACAGACTGGAGATTATAGAAGAGAGAATTAGTAAACTCAAAAACAGGTCAATAGAAAACATTCAAACTGAAACATCAAGAGACAAAAAAAAGATGATACAAAGTGTAAAGCATATGGTGAACAAGGTCAAATAATCTTATATATGTAATTGGACTCCCAGAGGAACAGAGATAAGAGAATGGAGCAAAAACAATAGTCGAAGAGAAAATGGCTGAGAATTTCCCCAGACTGATGAAAGATGTCAACCCCAAAATTAGAGAAGCTCAGGGAAACCCAGGCCAGATGAATAAAAGGAAAACCACAGTAGGGAACAAAATAGTCAAATGGCTGAAAATCAACAACAAAGAGAAAATATTAAAAAGCAGCTAGAACTTTCTCTTTGTGCAGCTGTCTCTACACTGGGGACTCTTTCCTCTGAACTCTAGCTGCTTTGGCCTTCCCAGTCTCCCTGCTTCTTCCCCTCAACACAAGGAGACCACCAGGCTCCTCCTGGTTTCCCCTACCTGTGACTGTCCTGGAGACTCTTGCCAGGCAGTAAACTGGTGCATTTGGGGGGGGCTCACCCCATTTATTGTCCATCTCTCAGGGATCACCATTCTTTTTTGCCTTATGTCAAATGTTTTTTAAATGTTGTTTCAGGGACTTCCCTAGTGGTCCAGTGGCTAAGACTCCGCGCTCCCAATACAGGGGGCCCGGGTTCGATCTCTGGTCAGGGAACTAGATCCCACATGCCACAACTAAGAGTTCACATGCCGCAACTGAAGATCCCGCATACTCCAACTAAAAGATTCTGCATGCTCCAACTAAAAGATCCCGCATGCCACAACGAAGATCCTGCGTGCCGCAACTAAGACCCGGTGCATCCAAATAAATAAATAAACAGATATTAAAAAATAAATGTTTCATATTTCTTGTCTGGTTTTTTAGTTGTTTCAGTTGGAAGGGTAAAATCTGATTTCTTATTCCATCTTGGCTGGAAGTGGAAATCTCAAAAAGATTTACTTTTAAACTGAGGAAATGTGCCAATCTGAGCTTACACATATGCTATTAAAACTCAATAACTACAGCAATTGTTTATAAGGAAGACCAAGAAAAGCTTTTGTTTGTAAAGGACTACTTTATCACTGACATTGGTTAGAATTTGCTGACACGTGTGATGATTAAAAGCAAACCACACTGTAGTCGGTTTTATTATTTTTTTAACCTTCTTTACAGTCAATGCACACCCTTATTGCTTGCACCTGGGGCACAGAGCTCCCAGCACCCCACCCTTAGTATTGCATAGTATACATCTCCACTCTATTCCAAAAATCGAGTACGGCCAAAATTGAATTCATCTTCCACAATAAATCTGGTATTATTATATTTTCTAACTATCAGGATATCGTATTAAAATTATGTATGTCTCCCCACAATTAGACTGAGGGATTGCAAGAGAAATATTACTTCATGTTCACATTAAAAAAAAAAAATGCTTGTTGAAAGAATCGTGCTTTAACATATCAGACTGAAGTCACTTTCCTCTTTGTTCAGAAAGAGAATAATAGATTTATTGCACAGACTTACTAAGCACTTGTAGGCCAGTCACTATTTGGTGCTGGCTGGGGCTACAATGGTGAATAAGACCAGGTTCTGCCCTCCTGGGGAAGTGTTCTCAGTTGAGGAGAGGCGGGTCAGAGATATAGAGGCACATCGCAATGCCAAGGGGAAAGATCACCATGGAAAAACCAGGGAATAAAAGCTTGGGCCAGGCCTCAAAGTGCAGCCAGAACAGCAATGTGGTCCTTCGCTTTTGACCAAAGGGAAACGGGATTAGTGGAGGGAGACGCCATATAGTAGCTGCGGTTTGCCTTAGCCCTATGGGGGTTAAAAACTTGAGAGCAGGCTGTAAAGAAGTCTCAAACCCGTTCTGCAATGTTCAGATCACAGTTTCTACAATCCTCACGCGCCAAGACGGAAGAGCCGGGTCCGCGACCAAAGGCGGAGTCCTGACGCCAAGAGCGCCGATCTTCAGAAAGACGTCCCGGGAGGGCGGGGGAGCGTGCGCCGCCGGAAGCAGAGGGAAGGCGGGGCCACGCCCCCAGCGCCGAGCCCTCGCTCCCTCCCCCGCCCCCTGCACGCGGCGCCGGCGGGGCTGAGGCGGAAGGGCACCGAAGGAGGTGACGTTATAAGTGAGCGCCGGCTTTTCGGCAGTGGCTCCAGAGGAAGCTCGGCGGCCGTGGCCGCTGTAAGCAGGTCGGACGTCTGCTGGCTGACGGGCTTTCCCTTAAAGCTGGCGAAGGCGGGGCCGCAGTCCGAGCTGCCGCAGTATCTGGACCCACGGCGGGGCAGGTGCCGGCAGCGAGGGACGTAGGTAAGCGGGGGAGCCCGGGTGTCAAATACGGCGAATGACTGACGGACCAGGCTGGCTGGCCATTCTCGCGCCAGTGCGCGCCAGCTCAGCACCCTGGCCTGGAGGCCTCGAGCGCTGCTCTTCCCCCACCGGCGAACCAGAGGCAGCGGATTTCTCCCCGGGCGCTGTTGTGCCTTTCTGGGGGCGGGGAAGGAGCTCGTCCCGAGGGACCAGTGTCCCCTTTTTCTCGCCAGTCCGAGCTGTACGACGCAGAAGCGGAGAGGGCTAGCGCCCCCGGCCGCTCCTCCTGAAGCCGGGGGAATCTTTGAGCGGAAGAGCTGCTGGTAGAGGTCCTCCAGCTCCTGCCGTCTTGGGTTTTATTTGTTCGGACAATTCTTCTTCCTTCCTGCCTTTGGTTCCATCCTCACACTCCTGGGACCCTGTTCTAGTGAACGGGTATGGCACAATTGAACATTTGGGCGGTGGGAAGCCTGTTTTTCCCTTCTGTTTATGCTAGGCAGTATCAACCCCCGTTCCAGTGTATGACCACTCTTGGGGGAGGAGGGGTGCGGAGAGGATGTCGGAGATAAGGGTTTTGGACTTGGAGTTCGAAAAGCTGGAGTTCGAAAAGCTGAATTGAAATCCTGGCCTGCCACTTGGTGGTGGCTTTAATCTTGTGTAGACATTTTTAACCCATGTAAAGTGGAACTTTCTTATACCTATATAAATTAGTCGGGAGAATTAAATGAAATGAAGAAAACAGAACGTTAATCATGAAATATTTTGGGAATCAGGTTAAAGTCGGTTTAAGAATACCCAGGACGCTTAAATGGTAGGTTCTTAATTATGTCTCTTACCCAGAATAACTACGCTTGGTATGGAGAAGGGTGCCAGAAGAGATACTAGGATCTTGTGGTTAAAACCTAACTGCAGTCTCTTCTTTGGGTCGGGCAGCATTAGAAAGAAATCAGTTCCTCCTAGTCACCCAGAGGTCTCATGCTTATTGATTACACATTATTGGTGTATGAGGGATGACCTAAATCAGTTTTGCTTCTTGCTCAGTATGTCTAGTGGGCCCTTTCTAGGAGAAAAGCTGGGAGGGGCTTCATTCACACCTTGGCCCACTTTAGAAGGAATTCTTTGCACGTTTCTGAGGACTCCTCCCTCTGCCTCTAAAGCATTTCATGTTAATTGAAAATGTTCAGAGAATAAATGTAGGGACTTGAATCCTTTGAGTGGCTGAACATTACAGTTCTAAGTTAATATGAGGAAATACCTTTCTCTATATTGGTGAGAGAAGACCATTCCCTGCTCTGAAGTTTAAATAGACCCTAAGAGAAGTGTTTGGGGAGGAGAGAAGGGAGGTGCAATCAGTGACTTGAGTGAGTAGCACCTGTTCTTAGAGTTGCTTGGTCAGACGAATTAAGGATACTTGCCTTCCCTCATTGGAGTGTGATGATGCTCAGTGAAGCATGATGAAGTGCAATCTTCAGTTCCTTTGACACAGAATTGTCAATTTGGAATTTTAAGTCATGGATACGGAAGGGACCTTGAGGGTCACCTAATCCAGTGGTTCCAAAACCTGCAAGGACATCAGAATCAGTTGGGGAATTAAAACAAAACCCCAGATGCCCAGACACTACCTTAATAGATCTGAAATGGGACCCGGGTGTTTGCGATTTTTAAAAAGCTTTTCAGGTGATATTCACTGTTTGAAAACGCAGATTTTAGTTTATAAACAGGCTCAGAGAGGTGAAGTGTCAATTAGTTTGTTGCCTATGCCTTTAAAATTTTTTTCTCTTTTTCTTCCTTTCCTTAAATAACCTTACTTGAATCAATAGTACTATTTCACGTTTTGTAGCTCTGAGAGCACAGAAGGGGAAAAAAGTCATTTGTCAGTAGCTCTGTGTAATTCTGTTTTCATAGTTCCCTATGCAGTTAGACTCCTTAATGCTCTTTGATGAAAGTATTAGATTTTACAGTAAAATATTTTACTAAATGTTGCTTAGGTTTTTTTGTTGTTGTTGGCAGAATTATATAAAGACCATATCACTTTATAAATCAGTATTTCTTAGTAGACTTTTATGCCAAGCCTTCATAAACCATGGAAGAATTCCAGTTAAAGAATATTTTTGCTTTTGTTCTGGCTTGTCATAAACCCACTGTACTGTCCACAGGTTTCTCTCTACCACCATCCTCCACAATCCTGGTATGCATGACGTCTTACTTTGTATCACTAGCCAGCTTCCTATGGAACTCAATTTGAGAACTGTTAGAGAAGCCCTATAATGTCTCTAATTACCTTATAAACACCTGATTTAACCAGAGGCTCTTGGTATTGCCTTAAGCTTGTCCTTGAATTTTTAGTCCCTTTTTCTTTTTTGGTTAATTGTACCATGCCACTGATCTAAAGAATTTGATAGATATCTAGAAAGGATCAACTGATAAGGAAGTAACAGTGCCTCATATGTATTTTTCTTGCCCATTATAGTGAAAATGTTGTGACTTTTTTTTGGGGGGGGGGGTGGTTAATATTTTCAGCATTCTTAAGGTAATAGATCATCAGGCAGAGTTGAACATTCTCTTTTGGGGAGATATATTCATTAGTAAATTATCCTTTGAATAAGAATCACTGAAACGATGAAAAGGCTGTGTTAGTAATAGAGCCAGAAATGGACCCTACATCACAAATCCTCTAAAGGAAGATGCTGAATTATTTTCTTTTTAAAAATAACCCTGTTTATAGCATGTTAACTTCCTACAACCAGATGACACAGAGCATTCTGAATTCACTGATTAACAAAGCCATGTTAACAGAGAGGTAATCTATAAATTCAGAATCTAGAGAGACATATGGTATGTGTTTAAGATGAAAAACCAAGTCACTGAGTCTCTAATTTTTTTTTTTTTTTTTTTTTTTGGCCAAGCCATGCGACATGTGGGATCATAGTTCCCTGACCAGGGATTGAACCCGAGCCCCCTGCATTGGAAGCGTGGAGTCTTAACCACTGGACCACCAGAGAAGTCCCTCTAAATTTTTAAATTTTGTGTCTGAAATACCTTAATTCTGAAGCCTAAAAATTGTTGAATTTCAGATTCTGACAGAATACACTTTTCAAGTAGAGGTATTGAGAAAGGATAAATGGGAACCCAGGGTTCACAATTTTAATGTAAACTGATATTACGGGTTTAACGTAGAAACAAAGGCGGGGGAGGGGTAGTGACAACTTGAAGACCCAGTGAGAAGTGGAGTTTAGAAGTCACTTGCTGGTCCTTGAGGCAGTCTTCTCTGTCTGTAAGGACTTGAGACCAAAATTGGATATTTAACTTAATCTACTTTATATGTGGTAGCTGAATGTACCTATCATCAGTAGGTACCATAAATGTACAAGTCTCCAGTTCTCAAATTTGGACCTTTTTATGGTTCATTCATGTCCTCTGATGCCAGTGGGCAATATTTTTTATTTTTGTTTTTAATCTTGTTTCCTACTACAAACCATTCATTCTGTCTCATTTTTTGGGGGGCGGATAACCTCTCCCCTGTTTATTCACTGCACAGCAGCTATTCTCATTACTGTCTTATTACCTACAGGAGAAAGAACTTTTTCATAGTGATGCTTGAGTTAATCTGTACAGTGGTTGCACTGCAAACTTTTACTCGAGTAAATATTGGACCCCTCAAGGATTGTTCAGACTTCAGGCTGTCCTAGGGTCAGTGAGTATCTAATAAGAGTTGAAAGCTCACTTCTGTTTCCCTTGTGTGTGTGTTTTATCTTTTTTTTTTAAATCCATATTTGCTATGCTCTTTATTTTATTATTATTATGACTTTTTGACCACACCCCATGGCTTATGGGATCTTAGTTCCCCCGACCAGGGATTGAACCTTGGCCCTCAGCAGTGAAAGCGTGGAGTCCCAAACACTGGACCACCAAGGAATTCCCTATTTTATCTTTGAAGGAATGTTGGTATTTGGTGAACACACAACAGTATGGCCGAGAATACAGGGGCAAAAATGTTAAGGGACCCCATGTGGAGGTTGCTTTTAATTTTAATTACATGTACTCTGAGTTCATGCTTGGGATATGTTGATTTTAGGGTGCTCTGGCTAGACTCTTATTGGAGAACCTTCAACAGTATTATCTTTTTTTTTTTTTTTTAATTTTTAAAATTTATTTATTTATTTTTATTTTTTTTGGCTGTGTTGGGTCTTCGTTTCTGTGCGAGGGCTTTCTCTAGTTGCGGCAAGCGGGGGCCACTCTTCATCGCGGTGCGCGGGCCTTTCACTGTCGCGGCCTCTCTTGTTGCGGAGCACAGGCTCCAGACGCGCAGGCTCAGTGGTTGTGGCTCACTGGCCTAGTTGCTCCGCGGCATGTGGGATCTTCCCAGACCAGGGCTCGAACCCGTGTCCCCTGCATTGGCAGGCAGATTCTCAACCACTGCGCCACCAGGGAAGCCCAACAGTATTATCTTTTTCTTTTTTCTTTGGCTAGGTAGATTTCCCAAAGAAGAATCTTCAGATCTTCTGCTTGGAGCTTATAAGCTGGGCTGTCAACAGTCTTGTAGCTAAACTGGGGGAAATGGTAGAGGTCTTAGCATTCAGTATGTAAACACTCATGTTCATTTACTCAACTATTTTCAGTATGATACCCTCATTCTCAACTGCACCAGATGTTTTCCAGTCCAGAAATCCTTTGTTTTTCCATTAGGGCTGCATTATCCAATGTGGTAGCCACTAGCCACATGTAGCAACTTAAATTTAAATAATTAAAATTAAATAAAATTAAATATTTCATTCCTCAGTTGCACTACACACATTTCAAGTGGTCAGTAACCACATGTTTCCAGAGACTTCCATATGGGACAGGGCAGATATAGAATATTTCTATCATTGCAGAACTATTGGCCAGTGCTGTTCTAGTCTAGAAAATAACACTCCAGGCTTCTGCAAAGATCAGGGAGGGGCAGTTGGCTGGTTTTTGTGGCGAGTAGGAGGGTATCTAAATGATTTGATCTATCCTCTTGTTTTTAGCACCATGTTCACACCCCACTTACAGAACCTCCTGCTGCCAATTCCTGACCTGTTTTGAGGCACTGTTGTATAAATTGGATTGCTTTCCTTCTTGCAAGCTTGACATTTAACTTTCTTTTTTTTTTTTTTTTAATTAATTAATTAATTTATTTTTGGCTGCATTGGGTCTTCGTTGCTGCATGCGGGCTTGCTCAGTAGTTGTGGCTTGCGGGCTTAGTTGCTCCGCGGCATGTGGGATCTTCCCGGACCAGGGCTTGAACCCGTGTCCCCTGCGTTGGCAGGCGGATTCTTAACCACTGCGCCACCAGGGAAGCCCTGATTTTTATATTATCAATTAATTTATTTGGGAGGCACAAAAGGGAAGATACATGTATATTTTCTTATTTTTTCTTTTATGAAAGGTGGCTATATATAATATAGTAAAGAATTAACTTTGCACAAAAAGAAAGCCTTTATCCTTGGCTTTTAGGAGGTAATCTCTAAACACTTGGAATGTTATGTCTGATTGGAGTGTCTATTTGCCTGGGGGCCTTGGGTCACTGATAATCTAACAATATGATTTAGGATGGGGATTGGCCATGCCAGAAAAACCAAGAGTGTGATTTAGGGTAATGACTTTGATATCAGTGGATCTCCAGAGGGGTTGAAGACTGAGCTCAGTCATGTGTTATGCCTATGAACCCCCATAAAAACTCTGGACATCAAGGCTTAGGTGAGCTTCACTGGCTGGCAATTCTTGTCACACTTTGTCACACATTGGTGCTGGGAAAGTAATGCTGTCTCTACTCCATGGGGAGAGGACAACTGGAAGCACCTCATTTGTTACTTCCCCTGGACTCTGCACTATGTAGTTCTTCACTTGGATGATTTTAATCCACATTCTTCAGCTGTAATAAGCCATAACTATTAACAGTTTTCAGTGAGTTCTGTGAGTCCTTCTGACAAAGTATCAGACCTGAGGGTGGTTTTGGAAACTCCCTGAACTTTCAGTTGTTGTCAGAAGTGAGGGTGATCTTGTGTGGACTGTTCTCCCTAACTGTACACTTGGCTAAACTATTGCAGTGGCATACCATTGATACTCATTTGAACTCTGCTGTTTTCATTTAAACCGGAAATTACTCCATGTTAGTTCATAGACCTTATCCTTATTCTGTTATAGCTTCATTCATTGTGTGGATGAACCATAGTTTATGCAACCACTGCCCTATGTATGGGCATTTAGTTTGTTTCCAGTATTTTGCAATTACAGTGTTGCAGTGAATAACCATGTACTATGTATTTTCATTATTATTGGAGATGTATCTTCAGGGTAAATTCCTAAAAGTGGAATTGTTGGATTAAAAGGTGAATACTTGTATGGTTTTGTTAGATATTACCAAATTCCCCTCCAAAATGACTTTATCAGTTTGTATTCCCACCAACCAGCAAAGTATGAAAGTTTTTTTTCTCCCACCAACAAAACGTGTTGCTATAACTTTTGCCAAATTTTTTTGAGGTAAAATTGACATATAATATTATATTAGTTTCAGGTGTACAACATAATGGTTTAACATTTGTATACATTGCAAAATAATTACAATAAGTCTAGTTAAATCCGTCACCATACATAGCTCCCCACCTCCCCAAATTTTTTTTCTTGTGATGAGGGCTTTACTTTCAGCGGCTTTCAAATATGCAATACAGTATTATTAACTATAGTCACCATGCTGTACAGTACATCGTCATGAATGACTTGTTTATGTTTATTTATGGAGGTTTGTACCTTTGACTCCTTTCACCCATTTTGCCTATGTCCCAAGCCCCCTTGACAATTTTTGAATGAATGAAGTTGAACATCTTTACTTATGTTTAAGGGCCATTTAAAAATCTTTATTTGTGAATTGTTTCTTTATGTCTTTTTCCCATTTTTCCATCAGCCTTTTCCTTTATCCCTCAATTTAAGATATTAAATATTAGTAATATTAGCCCTTTACTTTCTATTGAGTTTTTCATTTTTGCTATTTTAAGTGTCCTAAGCTCCTTTATTTTTTTAACTGTTCCTTTAAAAAAAAAAAATCCCATTCTTTTTTTCCCCAATGGATGTAATATTTTCTTCTTTGAGGATAGCGTTGGGGTTTTTTTTCTTCTCTCTTTTTTAAAAAAAATTGTGGTAAAATATACATAACATAAAATTTACCATTTAAATCATTTTTAGGTATACAGTTCAGTGGCATTAAATACATTCATATTGCTGTGCAACCATCACCACCATCCATCCTGAGACCCATTTTAATTTTCCTAAACTGAAGCTCTTCACATTAAACAATAACTTCCCTTCTCTCCCCTCCTCAGGTTTGTTTTTTTTTTATTTTATTTTTTTTTAATTTTACTTATTTATTTATGGCTGTGTTGGGTCTTCGTTTCTGTGCGAGGGCTTTCTCTAGTTGTGGCAAGCGGGGGCCACTCTTCATTGCGGTGCGTGGGCCCCTCACTATTGCAGCCTCTCTTTTGCGGAGCACAGGCTCCAGACGCGCAGGCTCAGCAATTGTGGCTCACGGGCCTAGTTGCTCCGCGGCATGTGGGATCTTCCCAGACCAGGGCTCGAACCTGTGTCCCCTGCATTGGCAGGCAGACTCTCAACCACTGCGCCACCAGGGAAGCCCCCTCCTCAGGTTTTTTAAGTTGACTTCTCTAAATACGCTTTTGCTTTTATCTGTTTGTTTGGTCTACTTTTTATCCCCGGAAGTGTGGTGATTCTTAGTTATGCTGTCATTTGACCACTAAGAAGTTGCTAGGAGGTTCTGAGCTTGTGGTGGGACTTGTCAGTTGTGGGGTGCACTGTGGGCCATGCTGGGCCATTCTGTGGGGGCATACCTGTACTTATGTATATTCTTGTGGATTAATCAGTTTCTCTGAAGAAGAATCTTCCAATCTCCTGCTTGGACGGGTAAGACAGACTGCCAGCGTTTTGGGAGATGAGTGGGAAAGTGTTGCGGGGTCTTATATTCAATATATAATTCCATCTTCAAACTGTTCCTGGATCCCCTTGTCTGCAGAACTTCCTTTCTGAAGGAGAAACTTCTAATCTTGGGTAGGGGAGGGACAGTCACCTGCTATGCAGAGTTGGGAATGGATTTGGGGGTTTCATTGCTTCTTAAACTTTGGGGTAATTGGGCCTGTGTAGTTGTGGCATCCCCAAATATCAGTATCTGTTGGTCTTTTTGAATGATCTATCCCTACCCCACCCGTTGCCCACCCCCACAACTGACCTCCTTGTGGGTATAAACTTTTCTGGGAGCGGAGTGGGGAAAGAGGTTGGGGAGGAATTCCTTATGTAAACTGATTTATCCTCCTGTTTGTACCCCTGCCCTCAGCTGTACATGATGTGCCTGACTGTTCTAGTTCATTCCCTTGAGAAAGTGAAACTTTGATCATCTGCCATGGTGGGAGAAGGGATCTTGGAGTCTAATTGCTTCTTATTCAGACTTTCAACCAGTCCTTCCTTTTTCAGCTCTCCTCCATTCCCTGACCTTCATAGGTATTGTTGCTCTTGGTTCCTGAGCCTTTCTGAGGTCCTGTAACTTGCTGCTTGGCTTCCCCTACTGCTGGCTTAGATTTCAGCTCTTTTGGCTGGCTGAGTCTGTTATCACTCGTTCATCTGCTTTCTTCTTTCAGCAGTTTTATTGCTCTTGTCTCCTTTTTTGTTGTCATTGTCCTTGAGAGGTTTTGCCTTTTTTAAAACTCCATTTCTGTCATCTTAATGGGATTTGGAAAGGAAGCAGAAGTAAACATGTGTTCAGTCGTCTTCTCCCCCCCGCCCCGCCCCCAGAGAAAACTGATGCACAGAAAGGTAATACAGCTTTTCCTAGTAAGTTATTAGCGTGCTGAAATTAGGATATTGATTTTTTGATTCTTCTGTTTCACCTGCAGTGGCTGGTGCCTTTCTTTCTAGGCTAAAGAGCCTTCAGTAATGTTAGATCTTATTAAATCTGAGGGGAAGTCATGTTTGTTTGTTTTTAATATTTATTTATTTGGCTGTGCTGGGTCTTAGTTGCAGCATGTGGGATCTAGTTCCCTTACCAGGGAACGAACCTGGTCCCCCTGCATTGGGAGTGCAGAGTCTTAACCACTGGACAACCAGGGAAGTCCCAAATCATGTTTGGTTTTGACTATCATTTTCATCTACCCTTTCCTGTAAGTGTGTTCCTAAAGTTCATACACACACACACACACACACACACACATGTTGGTTCTTTTTTCTTATACTTACTTGAGAGCCAGAACTATAACTGGTTGAGAGCACCTGATAGAGTCCTGTCTCCTCATAGTCACTCAGAAAGCCTTTGACTGACTGACAAAGAGGAGGCTGGTCGGTCTCCCTCTTGACGTACTGATACTGCGTGCATTTATTGACTGTCTGCCTGTGGATGACTGTACAGAGTAAAAGTCCCTGCCTTTACTTTCTGAAATTTGTTGTATGGGACTTCCCTGGCAGTCCAGTGGTTAAGACTTAGCCTTCCAATGCAGGGGGTGTGGGTTCTATCCCTGGTCAGGAAGATGAGATCCCACATGCCTTGTGGCCAAAAAACCAAAACATAAAACAGAAGCAGTATTGTAACAAATTCAATAAAGACTTTAAATATGGTCTACATAAAAAAAAAATCTTTAAAAGAAAATTTGTTGTATGGAACGAATTGTTTTGATGTGAACTCAGTCTTAAATGGTGTCTGGTCCCCTCTCCCTTCTCTATCCTTTATTTTACAAATGAGAACACAGAATTTGGGTGACTTGCTTAAAGTCACTTAGCTAATGAGAAACAAGGCCAACACTTAGAAATTCTCTCCTGACTCCCTGCCCTTTCTGCTTCATCAAAAACTGGCTGCATATTGGGAAATGATTCTTGAAACTTGTTTCTATCAGAGGCAGGTACAGCAAATGGGGTCATGTTGGAGCACTCATGTCTTCCCTTATCCCTCATTTTCATTGTGGGGAAAACCTTGATCAGGTAGGATTTCATTATGTCCGATAGTATAAATTGAACTTCATATGCTTTTTTCTATTTTCTAATGTATATTGTTGTGAGTATATCTTTATGACCTTATTTTTAGGGTAGAAATGTAAATTTTCTTTCTCTTCTTTACAGGTGCATTCAGATCTCATTATGCATCAGAAAAATGAAAAAACAGAGGAAAATTCTATGGAGGAAAGGAATCCACTTAGCCTTTTCTGAGAAATGGAATACTGGGTTTGGAGGCTTTAAGAAGTTCTACTTTCACCAACAGTTGTGCATTCTGAAAGCCAAGTTGGGAAGGCCAGTTACTTGGAGCAGGCATTTAAGGCATTTCCAGTGCAGAAAGAAGGCCCTTCAAATCCAGAAAACGTGGATCCAGGATGAACCCCTTTTTGCTAAGACAAAGTCGAATGTGGCTGTTCAGAATCTTAGTACTTTGTCCTCTAAAGTGAAAGGAAAGGACACTAAACACTTCGTTTCCTCCTCAAGGACCTTCCTGAAACTCCAAGCAGAGAAGTTGCTATCATCAGCAAAGAACTCTGATCATGAATACTCTGGAGAGAAAAGTCTCTTGAAGGCAGCCACTGACATACCAGCAAATAGTGTTTTAAGTCAGGCCAGTGGTCACAGACCTAGGACGGAGCCACAAGCTTCTGATCCTCCTATGAAGTTCAATGGGGAGAGCCAGAGTCCAGGTGAGAGTGGCACAATTGTGGTCACCTTGAGCAACCATAAGAGAAAGCGCTTTTGTTATGGCTGCTACCGAGGGCTGGAGCACCACAGGAATGGGGGACCCCTGATTCCAAGAAAGTTCCAACTTAATCAACATAGAAGAATAAAAGTATCTCCTCATATGATGTATGAAAAATTATCCATGATTAGATTTCGGTACAGGATTCTCAGATCCCAGCACTTCAGAACAAAAAGCAAAGTTTGCAAGCTAAAAAAAGCCCAGCGAAGCTGGGTGCAGGTCACTGGGGACCATCAAGAGACCCTTAGAGAGAACAGTGAGGGTGGCAGTTGCAGCTCATTCCCTTCCCCAGAACCTAAAGACCCTTCTTGTCGGCATCAACCATACCTTCCAGATATGGACAGCAGTGCTGTGGTGAAGGGAAAGAACTCTCATGTGCCTGATGGCCACACTAAAGGAAGCCCTCTCTTGGGCAAGGAGCTTAGTTTAGATGAAGCATTCCCTGACCAACAGAATGGCAGTGCCACATACATCTGGGACCAGTCACCCTGTTCCTCTCCTAAGTGGGAGTGTACAGAGCTGATTCATGACATCCCCTTACCAGAACATCATTCTAATAACATGTTTATCTCGGAAACCGAGAGAGAAGTTATGGCTCTGGGTCAGGAAAATCGGACAAGTACTGTCAATGATGACAGAGTAAAACTGTCAGTGTCTGGGGCAGATCAATCTGTGAGTAGTGTAGATGGGCCTGTGTCTGAAGAGACTGTTCAGAATGAGAGCTCATGCCAGATGGATGAGGATGGATCTTTCAAGCAGAACATTCTTAGTTCTAAGTTGCTGGACCACCCTTACTGTAAAAGTCCACTGGAGGCTCCTCTGACGTGCAGTGGACTCAAACTAGAAAATCAAGTGGGAGGTGGGAAGAACGGTCAAAAAGCCTCTCCAGTGGATGATGAACAGCTGTCAATCTGCCTTTCTGGTATGCACTCTTCCTTTATTCTCCCCCAATCCGACCCACACCTGCTGTCCATTATCCTTTCTAGGAGAGTCCTATTTGGTCCTTCCCCACGTGGATTTCCCTTTAAGCAATTAGACATTCTTTTATATTGCTGTATTATATAGATGTTCCATAGTTTAGTTAGTTTTTGATTGACGGACACTTGTGTTGCTTTTAGTTGTTTCCCTCTAAAAACAATGGTGCAGTGGAATTACTTCTTTATACTTTTATGGTTGTTTTTGTAAGTTAAATTCCTAGTAGTAGAAATGATGGTGGAAGGATACTCACACTTAAAATTTTAAGAGAATTGTTAAATTGCCCTCTAAAAAGTTAAACCCGTTTGCATTTGCTAAAGTTTGCTAGTCTCATAGATCACAGGAGAGTTCTTTAATTTGCCTTTTTAAATTTAAAGTTTGAACATCTTTTTCTATCTTTGCCATTTTTTGTTTGTATATAATTTTACTTTGCCTTTTTCTCTATTGGATTGTTTATATTTTACTTATTTAATATATGAGAAGCTCCTATGTACCATTGTTGGCTCTAAGAATATGGCAACAAACAGGATACACTGATTCCTACCCTCATGGTCCTTAGCATCATTATACTTTTTTTTTTTTTATGAGAATCACTATAAAGTTATAATGTAAACACATTTTTTTAAATGTAAAAAGGCATAAAATTTCCTTTATAGACAACTTCTCATTTATCTGCCATGTAATGTGAAATGTGCCTGTAATAAAATAAGTATGATTCCTATGAGAGAATAGAGCCAGATCAAATGCACCATTAAGAAAAACATGCATACGAGACTATGAATTCTACTGAGGACAAAGACCATTACTTTAAATCTTTTAAATTCTTGAGTTCCTGATAGGGTTCTCAGAACAGAGTTTCTTGGTTAATGAATAACAAATTGATTTATTGGTTAAATTAGCAACTATGGAGCTTCCTGACAACAATATAAAATTAGTGGATAATTCACCAGAAACTGGCTTCTAGATTTTCATTTTAGTTACTACTTTGAAACAACATAATTTAGTACCAAAAGTTTAAACACCCAGTATAATTGCTAGACTGTGAAATCAGCATTATTTATATCTCATCAGCTATACAAAACTCATCATTTTTTCTTTCGGAAACGGTAGTAGAAATCCCAAAGAATAAGGGAGAAACTACTAATTAAAGGTCATGTTTACTAATCTAGCACCATAATTCCATTCTCAGGACCTCCCAAGTGGCTGGAAGGAGGAAGGGAAGAAGTGAGGATGTTGGAAAAGTAAGGGTTGTTCTTAACTTGTGGCCCCATTTGTGCTGTAAGGCAAGGCAGGGTCTAGCAAAGAAGAAAATTGCTGAGGCTGGAGATGAAAACAAAAGCTTTTGGTTCAGATGGTAAAGGAGGCCCTCAAGAACAGTAGAATCAGTTTATCCAGGAGGCAGTGCTAGAGTCGGCCTCATGAACTAGGGGGTTTCTTCTTGGCGTCCACGTCCTTTTTAATTTCTTCAAGTATGTCATAGTTCTGAGCCAGATACATTCCCACCACATTGCCAAGAGTAAATCCAAGCAGGAACTGGAGCATAATGTCGGCAAGGAGGGCTCGAAGGGCAGCTGCAGCTCCTTGGGCTGTCCGAGCCTGCCTCCCCTGGCCGAGTTTTAAAGATGTTAAATTAAATTTTGGTAAAAACCCTCAGTACCCCAACTTTGTGTATGACATTTTTGCTTAACAGAAAATTTCAATTCTTACATAGTAAAATTTATTTGTCTTTACTTTATGGCTTCAAGTTTTTATGTAGTGCTTTAAAGTCTTGTCAAAATCTACCCCATGAAGTCATTTTGTATAAACACTTCTGGAAGACAATATGGCAGTATCAGTCTTTGACCCATTCCCCTTCTTGCAATTTAGCCAAGATATAAAAGAGTACAAGTATATTTGTACAGGGACATTACTTATAGTATTGTCTTGGTAGTAAAACACTGAGGACAACCAAAGCAAGTGTTTTTATGGACCTATAAGTTACGGCATATCCAGGCAGTATACCATGAAGCTATTAAAGAATAAATTTGATCTATATCTTGATACTGACCACTGTCTATATAAAGTGAAAAAAGCAAGTTGCAAAACAGGAGGCCGTTTTGTTAAAAGATACATGTGCACATAATGAGTACATGTATATGTGTGTGCACATGCATTTGTATAGGACATATCTGGACAGATATATCAAATTGTTATAAATGGCTTTTTCTGGGGAGTTAGGAGAGTTACTTCTTGGTGGTTTAAACAATTCTGAACACTTTGTTTTTTTCAACCATTAAGTATGTATAAAAAACTTTTCCCCACAAAATGACAAAGTACAGAGTCCTAGAAAATCTTTTAAAAAAAATTTCTATTGTTTATACTGTCCTAGAATGAAGACAAATTTTCCTACTATGAGGTTAGCAGAACCATGATTCATAAATCTGAAAAAGTTAGCATTTACCCACAGATACCAATTAACTTACAAATATATATGTAGCACTTCCAAAAAAAGTTGATAAATTGACTATGTCCTATAGTAAAACTGTAGCATAATGTGAAGACAGGAATTTTTTACAGAATTCACATTTCGTGATCTGTAATGTAGTTATTTTAATAGGCTAAAAGAGAAAAATCATGATATCTCAGCAAGTGCTGAAAGCCTGATAATAAAGCTTAGCTTCCTTTGTGTTTAAATCTCTTTGAAAACTAGGAATAAAGAAAACTTCCTTCACTTAGTAAAGAATATCTGTCGGAAACCCATAGTAGGTTTAAGAGGATGAAGTAAGCCCATGGAATCTCTTCTTCCTCCTACCAAACCCATAGAAATTATGAAAAATATATTTAAAACATATGTATCTCTATACTCAAAAACAAGGAGAGTTTTGGTAGATCAAAAACTGAGAAACTAACAAGGCATAAAGTAGAGCGAAGACGCAGAGGGAACCCCAGTGACAGAAGGAAGATTAGTGCAGGAAAATGGTGCAACACTGAGGGTGTACCATTTCTGGAGATGGTGGAGGTGGAGAGGAAAGGGGAGACCCATGGTAAAAGACTGAGTAGTTGGAAAATCTCCGCAAAAGCATCTCTCCCTGCTTGTGCCATATATCAGCAAGGAGGATATCTGCTATCAAGCTGAAATTTCTCCCCCCACCCCAATTTTATTGAGATATAATTGACATATAGCACTGAAATTCTAAGAATAGGAGATTGGTGTGGAGAGACAGGACATTCCCCTCTCCTCCTGCCCCATTACTTATAACGCCTGGCAAGAATGAAGAACAACCCTTTCCAGAAGAACAGTTTTGGGGGTTCTTAGCATCCCCACATTGAAAATAGTTCAAGGCAGAGCAAAAGCTACTGCCCATCACAGCCTTCCCTCCACCCGCAAGTTATTCAAGTAGAGATGAGCCTATCATCTATCACCAAACATCTGGGGAAAGCCAACACAATGGAAGAGACAAATTGAACTAAACTCGAGTAATCAAGATTAATAGAGCAGTCAGAATAGGAATCAGTATAGGACGATCAGCATGGTATATGCTCCCTTAATTGACTTTGTAGTGTTAGCCAATATTCTGTGGTGTCCTGAATGCTGGCTCTTCTCTAATATAACTGCACATTATGCTCATTTTGTATTTATATATTTATTAAGAGCCTATTGTACTTATCAAAATTTACTTTTGTGTTTCATATTTTTATCAAATATTGCATAAACTGATGCAGTATTTGTTCAGAAAGTTACTCCCTTCAAAACCAAGTTGAATGCTTTGCAACAACAGTAGTGTTAAGTTTGTACAAGACAACTTTAAAAAATTTCAGGGAGGGTAGGAAAGTCTAGGATTCTGTACTCAGATTAGCTGTTTTGGAAGGAAAAGAAATAGATTCCTGTATCACAATATGTTCCAGGTGGATTGAAAAGTTAACTAATTAGAAACAAATACAGATAAACAAAAACTTGTACACAAATATTCATAGCATCATTATTCATAATAGCCAAAAAGTGGAAAAAACCTAAATGTCCATCAACTGATGAATAGATGAATAAAATTTTGGTATATCTATACAATGGAATGTTATTCTGCCATAAAAAGGAATGAAGTACTGATATATTTCAGTTTGGGTGAACCTTGAAAACATGCTAAGTGAAAGAAGTCAGACACAAAAGGCTACATACCATATGATTCTACCGATTTGAAATGTTCAGAGTAGGCAAATACATAAAGATAAAAAGTAGATTAATGGTTGCCAGGGGGTGGGGAGGGGGGGAATAAGGAGTGATTGCTAATACATACAAAGTTTTTTTGTGGAGTGATGCAGATGTTCTGGAATTAGGTAATGGTAATGGTTGTACAACTCTGAATATATAAAAACCCACTGAATTGTAGACTTTTAAGAGGATGAATTTTGTGGTATGTGAATCATAGCTTAAGCTGTTAAAAAAAAAGAACATGAGACCATTTTTATAATCTCATATTGATAAGACACTTTAAAGCATGATAGGAAACTCAGAAGCAATAAAAATATACCAATTTGACTCCATAAACATTAAAATCTCATAAATATAGATAACCAAATTCATAAGTGAAAATCTGCAAGTTTTAGTGTCCTTTAACCCAGAATTTGAAAAGTTTTTTGGTTTTTAATTTTTGGCTTGCGGGATCGTAGTTTCCTGACCAGCGATCAAACTCTTGCCCTCGGCAGTGAAAGCGCGGAATCCTAACCACTGGACCACCAGGGAGTTCCCTCAGAAATTTGAATTTTAGCAAGTGTGTTCTAAGGAAACACTAGAACAAGGATATATTGAGGGTTTTAATTGTAACATTATTTAGAGAGCTAAAAATTAACAACTTAAATGGTCATCAGCAGGGAATTGGTTAAAATATGGCAGATCAATTTAATGGACCACTAGATTGTTTTGAATTGACTTAGGAAAAAAAAATTCATGTATTAAATATAAAAAAGCAGCTTCCAGAAGAGTGAGTATAGTTTGCTACTTACATGTTTAAGACATACATGTTCATTAGGGCATAAAAGTTCTAAAGGAATTATGGGGTGGCTGCCACTTTATTTTAAAATGTTTATGGTCATGTATTGATACTAGAATAAATACTTAAAGCTTGTTCCCATTTCAAGTTTATAAAAATATTCAGCCCTATTTTCTAGACTATTAATGTGTTATTTTTACATGTAGGTGTTTGGAAAAAACTAAAGATGGATTCCTACATTCTTTACACCAAAATGAATTTCAACTGTGAACAAAAGATTTACTTGGTAGTTCTACTACTATTTATTGATTAATTCATCTCTTTTCCCCATGATTATGAGATGCTGCCTGCCATTCAGGTTCCTATCTGGTTGGTTTCTCTGTTTCTGTGATAGCACTATTCTGCTTCAATCACTGTTATTTGGTTTTATAGTTTGATGGGAGTAGGCCTTCCTTCTCCTCTTCTCTCTTGCCCTTATTCACCTCTCCTCCTTAATCTTTTTCAAAAATTTCTAAGAATTTCTCACATTTTTGTCCCAAGATGAATTTGGATTTGTTTTTTCAATTAAACCAATGAACGAACAGTGGCTTTTGATTGGTATTGCATTACATTTAATAGACTAATTTAGGGAAAATTGCATTCATTTTAATATGGAGTTTTCCTGTCTAAAAACCAAATAATTACTCCATTTATTGACCTGTGTCCCTTACTAGAATTTGGTAGTGCTTTTCACTTGTTTAATAAGTTTAATAAACTTAAGCACATTCCTTAAGTTTATTCTTAGATATTTTGTGCCTTTCTTATTTTTGATGGGACCTTTCTGACATGTGTATTGTATCTTGTTGGGGAACCAAGTGGTTGCATTTCATATGTGCACAACACAATGAACCCCTTTCCACTTTCAGGGTGGGATGTGATCCAAGTGACCCATATCAGTTGTTGCAAGAAAAAGCTGTCTAACACAGTTGGTTTAACATGATGAGTAACTTAACTTCTAAAAAACACCTCAGTTTCTGTTTTTCACATTATTACCTTTTGTACTTACAGGATGGAATATAATTTGAACTCTAATTTTTCATTGTTTTGTTTTTTCCTAATATCTTATCCTTTGTTTCTTGGTCATACTAAAATTTTAGTACTTTTGGAATAAAAGAAATTGTATATTCCAAATGCATTTTCCTTTTTGATTCATTGGTTTGGTGAAAACAAGTGGGTAAATAGTGAATTTAACTCTCATTTTATTTTTTTATTTTTATTTTTTGGCTGAGCCCTGCAGCAAGTGGGATCTTAGTTCCCCAACCAGGGATCGAACCACTGCCCCCTGCAGTGGAAGCGCGGAATCCTAACCAGTGGACCACCAGGGAATTCCCTAACTCTAAGAAGTCTGTTTTTTGGGTTACTCTTGGCCCATGGGTATTAGAAGGGAAAGGTAAAATGAAGAACTAAGTTGTTTTGCAGAGAAGAGATAATAGATATTTCCTGCATTGGAGCTGGCATAGACGTTAACGGCTCAGTTTCTGTTGTCACATAACCTACGGTCAGAACCTGATTTCTGCCATATGCTAGTTAAGGGTCCTTGGGGAAGTTATTTAACCTCCTTAAGCCGCCTTTCTCCATTTTTAAAGTAGGGATACTGTCTAACACATAGGATAGTTATAAGGATGAAACGAGGTATGCTAGTGCTTGGCTTATGAGTGCTTTTTGTTTTTTTAATTATGTATTTAATTTTGGCTGCATTGGGTCTTCGTTGCCGTGCGTGGGCTTTCTCTAGTTGCGGAGAGCAGGGGCTGCTCTGTTGTAGTGCACAGTGTTCTCATTGCAGTGGCTTCTCTGGTTGTGGAGCACGGGCTCTAGGCACGCGGGCTTCAGTATGAGTGCATTTTAACTCTTGTTTACTTCTGGTCCTAGTGAGATAATGGTGTGCATCAGTGAGACATTGTCATTAGGGTTCTCCTTGAAGATCCAGGTAGGGCTTTTCTACTGCATTACCAATCCATGTTTATCATCTGAAAGTGAAAACAAAAATATGGATAAGAGGAAAAAAACATAACAACTTAAAATCCCCCAAACACTGCTGTCCAGAAATAACATTGTTAACATAACAAGGACACTTCTTGTTACAAGTTTGGAATTGGGTCCATATTCGCTTGGTAGAAGAGATTGCTTTCTTATTTGAAGAGTCTCAATTAAGGTTGCTGGGCCTAAAGTTTAATTTTTTGTTATTAGGGGCAATATTTTTGTATAAAATTTGTTCCTTAAATGCAGTTTCTCAAATGTTGGGAATCCTTATCTTCTGTTTGGGTCCATTCTCCCACGTAGACACAAGACTTGCTTAGACAACTGTAAGATATGGTATAGTAAACACTGTCGGCAAACAGGCCGAACGGATTCCTAGTTTAGAAGCCCCAAGTCATCGTCTCCTGCTCTGACTAAACTGGAACATGGGACTCCCTTTCTGTCTTCTGTATGCCTAAAGCGTAGACCAGGAGCAGACGTAAGCAAGCAACTCTTTCCTGCTTACTATACTCTTAAGCCTTTCAAATTGGGAGCCACTCTGGTGGGAGACTAACAGGAGGAAAATAGGTTTTTCACACATTTGTCTGCTCCTCCCGCATACAAAACACTCTATTTCCAGGACAGTTACTGTGTTGTAATCATTCCTGTCCATTTTATATAGATACTTAGCAGAGGCCATTCTTGACGTTAGAAAGGGGGCTGGGTAAAATAAGTGACTAACAGTCCTCGTTTTTTCCATCTTAACTCGGTGGACTTAACTGTCAGACCGATGGTTAGCCAGACTGTTGCTCTCCCCACTCAGCATCAGTGGATAGCCTAAGTCATATCTCCACTTCTGTGAGCCTCTAAGCCTTCCCTCAGCTTCTTTGTAGTTACTTAGAAATAATGGCCTGGTTTTATTTTCTAGAGTATTTTTAGGTATATTTGTTCAGTGGGTCCTCTTGGAAACCATTAAAATGCATATACCTATTACTTAAGTTGACGTAAAGACTAGCCTGTATCCTGGCCAAGAAGTCATTCTTTAATTCTGTTTCCTCTTTTAAAACATGCCTCACCAGCTGTTATCCAGTTAAGCTCACTTCATAGGGTTAAGCTCACTTCATAAGGTTAAGCTCACCTCATAGGGTTATGCAGTATCATGAGTGTTAAAATAACTGTCAAATTGTATGATATTAAAAATGCCTTAGTATATGTCCCTTGTTATGTGAAATTTCACACCTTTATCAAATAATAAATACAATGACAGTGATCTCAACAATTCTCTCTAATTGTGATTTTTTTAAAAAATTATTTATTTATTTATTTATTTATGGCTGTGTTGGGTCTTTGTTTCTGTGCGAGGGCTTCCTCTAGTTGCGGCAAGTGGGGGCCACTCTTCATTGCGGTGCGTGGCCCTCTCACTATCGCGGCCTATCACTATTGCGGCCTCTCTTGTTGCGGAGCACAGGCTCCAGACGCGCAGGCTCAGTAATTGTGGCTCACGGGCCTAATTGCTCCGCGGCATGTGGGATCTTCCCAGACCAGGGCTCGAACCCGTGTCCCCTGCATTGGCAGGCAGACTCTCAACCACTGCGCCACCAGGGAAGCCCTCTAATTGTGATTTTTAAAAAGGTAATTTCTTCAGTTACCAAATGTGATAGACACATTTAACTAGGTGATTAACCCTTTAGGTTTTACCTTTGGGAGATAGGATTCTTCTCCAAGGTTAAGATACTGAAAAATGTCAGTCTTTAGTTTCAGCTATCCATTTTCTAACAATGCATCAGTAGCTTAAAAATCCAATGTGAAATGATGCCTTAGAGCATTTCTCTCTAGATTGGAATGGTGAGGGCCTGATCCATTTAATTTTTTTTTTTTTTTTTTACAAAATATAACTTTTAAAAGATTTCTTTTTATAATGCATTTAGTAATGTAAGTTAAATGTACGTTAAGTGTTGTGTATAGGTTAAGTAATGGGACAATGACTTTGCTGAAAATGTCTTTTCCATCTTAATTTTTCTTTCTTCCTTTATTTAGGATTCCTAGATGAGGTTATGAAGAAGTATGGCAGTTTGGTCCCACTCAGTGAAAAAGATGTCCTTGGAAGATTAAAAGATGTCTTTAACGAAGACTTTTCTAATAGGTTTGTCAATGATGCTTAAGTTAAGCCATTGAAAAGAAAATTATTGGCTTATATGACTTTTCTCTTGATTTAAAAAAAAAAGATACTTAGCAATAAACTGAGCTGAACTTTTGTTTCGTGTTTTTTTTTTTTACTTTTTCTTTCAAAATATTTCTGTTTCAGAAAACCTTTTATCAATAGGGAGATAACAAACTATCGGGCCAGACATCAAAAATGCAACTTCCGCATCTTCTACAATAAGCACATGCTGGATATGGATGATCTGGCAACCCTGGATGGTCAGAATTGGCTGAATGACCAGGTTAGTGTATTGTATATTCTCAGCATGGAAGTTGCAGAGGATATTGGACAATAAAATGTAATTAATAACCTCTAGGTTGGCCTCACAATTATCTTTTGGAATCAAGGATTCTTTAGTCCTTACTGAAGTGACTCATTCACTAACCCAGTACAGTATTGGAAAGGTTTGATTACTGTTAGCAGTAGCAATATGTTATTCATTCTGAGTGGATGTTCTGAATTGCATAGGGTTATTAGTAAGCTGGTTTTATGTTGACTTTTTATAGGTCATTAATATGTACGGTGAGCTGATAATGGATGCAGTCCCAGACAAAGTAAGTGAAAACTTTCTCTTTAGGAGAAAGAGTCCTTGTGTATTAAAGGAAGAAGCTTTTTTTTTTAACTTTATGTAATTATTTGATATTTCTTAGATTTTTAAAAGGAGGTTTTTGTCTTGATATGTGCTAGGATTGCGCATAAGGTCTATAAAATCATTTCAGCATAAGAAAGTCATGATGCCAGTGTTTTCCTGCTTATTTATTTCAGAATGGGTGTGTTTTTTGATATCTTGAGGAGGCTTTTATTTTCTTTAGTGGGGAGATGCACAAAAAGGACTATTTGCTTTGAGTTTTTAAATTTAACTTAAAAAAATTTTAACTTAATGTATTACTCCCTTTAAAAATGTAGTAAAGTAGTATTCATCTTCACTTTTTCTTGGATTAATCTTTGGTACTCAGTTTAAATACAAACTAACCCCCCTTAAACTCTAAAATTCCCTCAAGAGCTTAGTTACTATTTTTTAAAATTTAATATATTAAATTTTCTTTCTGAGTACTCACATTGCCTGATGGGCAGCCTTTAATTTCAACAAGCAAAACCTTTCCAAGTACTTTATAAACTTTTATAAATCTAATAATTTAAACAGGTAAATATAATGAATCTCAGATTCCAACTCTTTATTAATATAGACAAAATGTCATAACTTTCCACTTAAAATCAAAAATCTGCTATACATTTTAAATTGGTATCATGAAGCTAATCTGTCAGATTCTCTATTTTTTCAAATTCTCTTAATCATCAGAAATCTAAACATACACCTGTATGTTTAGATTTAAACACCAGATGATTTTTAACATAAAAGTATTAATTTCAACAGTATAATTTCCCTTCATTACCACTACATTTAATTCTAAACCTTCATTGGATGAAAAGGACACCTAACCAAGGCCGTGGTTCTCAAAGTATAGTCTCCAAACCAGCAGCATCAGCATCACCTGGGAATTTACTAGGAATGCAGAGTTTTGGATCCAGCCCACACCTACTAAATCAGAAACTGGAGGTGGGGCCCAGCAGTCTGTGTTTTAACAAGCCCTGCAGATTCTGAAGGACTCAAAGTTTGAGGATTACTGTCTAGAGATAGCTACTACAAGCCTTTTTTATTGATATCTTAAACTGTGTGATTCTCAAAACAAATGTGCATCAGAATCCTCAGAAAGCAGATTGCTGAGCCCTACCCTCACAGTTTCTGCTTTAGTAGGACTGGAGTGGGGCCTGAGAATTTCCCTTTTAACAAGTTCCCAGGTGATGCTGATACTGCTGGTCTGATGACCACACCCTGAGAACCTCAGCACTAAGGGAACAGTTTTATCATCTCAAGTGAGTCAAAGTTACTGAGTGAACATTTTAAGACCATAGTATGTTTACTGTCTCAGGTGAGCTGATACTCATTTATAAGCCAGAATTTTGAAAAAGCCAAGGATGCAGGACATGATGCTACATACGACTAGGGTAATTTTTTCAGTGCTAGAAATGATCATGCTAAAGCCTTTTTATAGTTGTTATGACTATAGGAGTCTCCAAATCCACATCCTTCAGATGGGGTTAGTTTTGTACTCCACATCCCTTGAGTTCAAAGTAATTGTTACCTGATTCTTTCATAGCCTCTTTCAACTTTATCACCTGATTTGACGAGATTTATCAGGTTGCTTCTTTACTTGATTGGATTCAGGTAATTTATTTACTGCCCCATTCCAGTTCTGACTATAGACCAACTACATCTGTAAGGTCATCCTAATGAAAATTTGAAACAGTCTTCTTTGAACTGGTTAATGTATGTTTTGGTCATTATTTTTAAGAAGAAACTTTTCCTCATTTTATGGTCCATCTTACATTCAGGGATTTTAAAATTTCCATTTTCTTGTGAAGTTGAGTCTTGGCACAGCTTAATATAATCTGAGTGCTTGTATTTGATGTCTTTCTAGGTTCACTTCTTCAACAGCTTTTTTCATAGACAGCTGGTAACCAAAGGATATAATGGAGTAAAAAGATGGACTAAAAAGGTATTCTCTTTATTTCTTTTTTTTTTAATTTCTTTTTTATTCTAAATTTGAAATGCAGATGATAAGCCACTTTGAGTGGAAGGATAACTTTATTGCCAATTATGATGTTAATTAGAAACAGGCTTTTTAATGTAAGTTTTTTATTGTTTCTTTGAATCTTTATTTTTTTATCATCATCATTTGATTGTTTATTTTTTAATTTTATTTATTTTTATAGATCTTTATTGGAGTATAATTGCTTCACAATACTGTGTTAGTTTCTGTTGTACAACAAAGTGAATCAGCCATATGCATACGTATATCCCCATATCCCCTCCCTCTTGAGCCTCCCTCCTACCCTCCTTATCCCACCCCCTAGGTCATCGCAAAGGAGTCTTTTTGCTTGAAAGACAAGACACTAGTAAAATTCTTGAGTCTATCCAGTTGATTGGAATCTGCTATAACAGAAAGCACTGGATTGGAAGTTCATGGTTCTGACATTGCTATTAGCTTGCTGTACAACTTAGACAAGACACTTAATTTGGGCTTCAGATTGCTTATTTATAAAGCAAAATGATAAATGAGAGCAATCCCTAAGGTACTTTCCAACCTTAATTTCTCTCAGTATTCATTGACTATGTCAGAAACATTATTTTAAAAGCCTATTTATATTCTATTTTTGATATTTTGAAATTACCAACAAGTTCAAAATCCACAGTCATAGGTCTAGAGATACTGTAACTTTTCACTTTTTATATTGGATGGGTTAGAGAAATTAAGAGTAAGTCTTGTCTTACGTAGTTGTGGGTGGAAATAATTTTTTGCAAAGTACAAACACCTGATTGAACATTGCTATATAGGTAATATGTTCAAGGCATCATCAGTAGTGGCAAGATAAACTAAATGTGGTTGAAGAGTGCACATCTGGAGAAATAGATATAATGAACTCAGGATTCAGACCTGGGTTCAGATCCTTTTTTTTTTTTTTTTCCCACACACACACACACTGTATTTTATTTTTACAAGAGATAAATAGACTGACACCAAGCATTGTAAATGGATGACCACAACAAAAGCAACAATGATTGCAATTACCAAACACGAAACACACTCATACTATGTCATAATATTGACATTCAGTCCAGTAATCCTCCACTGTAACAGCTCCTTTACTTTGCAGTGAAAATTGATTTGTATATTTTTTGCCCCTGAGTCCTTTGGGATTTTTTTTTTTTATTATTCAAACAAAGTCACAAAAATTATAATCATCCTCATCAGTTCACTCAGTCCCATGTAATTAATTTGTTTTTTTTTATCTTGATCTTTTGTTAGCACTTTTATGAGTTCATCAGTTTTCCATTAGAGTTCTGAAAATGCTTATTCATTCAGTTCAGCAGTATAGTCAGTTACCAGAAACCTGTACTTGTCAGAGTCTTTTCCATGAATTCCTTGAAGATGAAACCCTTTTATAGGAACATATTTGCAAAAGCATCAGAGTACACCCAGAACTGTCTGTAAATGACAAAAGACTTAAAAATGACCACGGTTAAAGATTTTTTTATTTTTTTTATTTTTTTTTATTTTGACATCACAGAAAAATAAATGATGTTTAATCACGAATCACACAGTTGTGACAGACAAGCAATTGGCTAAACATGCTGTTTTGTGAATAACACTCATTATTGCTGTTTCTCTAATGACAGCAAATACAATAGTTATTAGTTAAAATAGCATATATATATTTTTTATAAAATAGCATATATTTTTAAAGGCATTAAAATTTTTATCTTTTTGTGATAGAAAGTTAGATATTCTTTTAAGTTTTATCTACACTTATGACTTCAGTTCAACCTGGTATTTATTTGCTTTGTCAAAACATTGTGCTCAAAACAAGGTACATTGATGATTTTCTGATCATCAGAACATTATATTCTATCTTTTTTTTTTTTCACACACACACACTGTATTTTATTTTTACAAGAGATAGACTGACACCAAGCATTGTACATGGATGACCACAACAAAAGCAACAATGATTGCAATTACCAAACATGAAACACACTCATACTATGTCATAATATTGACATTCAGTCCAGTAATCCTCCACTGTAACAGCTCCTTTACTTTGCAGTGAAAATTGATTTGTATATTCTTTGCCTCTGAGTCCTTGTGGGATTTTTCTTTTTTTAAATTCAAACAGAAAGTCACAAAAATTATACTCATCCTCATCAGTTCACTCAGTCCCATGTAATTAATTTTTTTTTTTATCTTGATCTTTTGTTAGCACTTTTATGAGCTTATCAGTTTTTCATTAGAGTTCTGAAAATGCTTATTCATTCAGTTCAGCAGTACAGTCAGGTACCAGAAACCTGTACTTGTCAGAGTCTTTTCCATGAATTTCCTGAAGATGAAACCCTTTTATAGGAACATATTTACGAAAGCATCAGAGTACACCCAGAACTGTCTGTAAATGACAAAAGACTTAAAAATGACTACGGTTAAAGATTTGATGAAAGTTCATAATAATGCAATTGACAAGGAAATTTTGTTATTTCTGAGATATACATTTTAAAGTAATAACTAGAATTATGACTTATAACATTATACCAGAACATGTAAGATTTTTTGGGTTCAGATCCTGGTTCAGCCACTTAACTGGTTGTAAGACCTTGGGGCAAATTACTTAATTCCTTTAAGCTTCAGTTTCATCATCTATAAAATAGAAATATCAGTTTTATTTATCTTGTGAGGATTAAATGAGATAATGCATGTAAACCACTAAGTACATGATAAACACACATTAAGTGGTCATCATTTTTATATTATGGTAGAAGCATGGGAGAAGACTAGTGTAGCTGGAATGCAGAGCAAAGAGAGTGGCATAAAGTGGATCTGATCCAGAGATCAGGGCCTTGAGGTCTGTGTTTTGAATTTTATCCTAAATGCGTAAGAATCTATTGAAGGGTTGTAGGTGACGACATCCAATTTGTAGTCTGCTCTGGTGGCACTGAAGAAGATGGACGAGTGTGGGAGCAAAGTTGATGTGGGTAGAACAGGAGGCCACTGCAGATTGATGATACTTTAAATTAGAATGGTAGTGATGGAAGATGTACACAAATATGAGTGTGACCTAGGGAGTAAAATAACAGGACTTGGTGATGAGTAGGTTATGGGAATGAAGGAGAAGGAAGTGTGAAAGATGACTTCTGAGTATGTGGCTTGTGCCACTGGATGGGCTGTGGTGGTGTTTATATTAGAAAAATTGAGGACAACTAATTAGTAGGGGATTGGTCAAATTAAAACTGTACATACATATAATAGGATGCCACTTAACCAGGAAAAGTTACATAGCTGAGGAAAGATGATCATATTAGTATGGATTAGAGAAAGGTTAGACAGGTGTACCTTGGAGATATTGTAGGTTTGGTTCCAGACCACCACAATAAAGTGAATATTGCAATAAAGTGAGTCACTGGATTTTTTGGTTTCCCAGTGCGTATAAAAGTTATGTTTACACTATATTGTAGTCCCTTATGTTTGCAATAGCATTATGTCTAAAAAAATAATGTGCATACCTTAATTAAAAATACTTTTTTGCTAAAAAATGCTAACCATCCCCTTAGCCTTCAGTGAGTTGTAGCAGTAATATCAAAGATCATTGATCACAGATAACCATAACAAATAAAATAATAATAAAACAATTTGAAATATTGCAAGAATTACCAAAATGTGACACAGAGACATGAAGAAAACAAATGTTGTTGGAAAAATGGTGCCAATACACTATCTATGCAGGGTTGCCATAAACCTTCAATTTATAAAAAATGCAGTATCTGCAAAGTACAGTAAAACAAGGTATGCCTTGTAAATAGCGTGGAAAAATATACACTCATGGAAGAATTCCCGAATAATAAACAACATGAGAATGAAGGAATAAAGTCAAGTATAAACATGGGAGTCATTTCATTAAATAGAATAAATTAAATTGTTCCATCCTCTGGACCCTCTCAGATTGGGTTAAATCAGAAAATCCAGCTATATGCTGTGTATAAGAAGTAAACATAAAATAGGGCTTCCCTGGTGGCGCAGTGGTTGAGAATCTGCCTGCTAATGCAGGGGACACGAGTTCAAGCCCTGGTCTGGGAAGATCCCACATGCCGTGGAGCAACTAGGCCCGTGAGCCACAACTACTGAGCCTGCGCATCTGGAGCCTGTGCTCTGCAACAAGAGAGGCCGCGATAGTGAGAGGCCCACGCACCGCGATGAAGAGTGGCCTCCGCTCGCCGCAACTAGAGAAAGCCCTAGCACAGAAACAAAGACCCAACATACCAATCAATCAATCAATAAATAAATCTTTAAAAAAAAAAAAAAAAAGAAATATAAAATAATATGAAAAAGAAAGCTTGAAAGTAAAGTGACAGGTAAAGAGGTACTAGGCAAATGCAAACCAAAAGAAAGGAGTGGCAAGCAAAAAGGAGGAATAGCAGTATTAACAGCAGATGAGGTAGAATTTAAGGTGAAAAGTACACTGTATGATACAACTTCAATACATAGGAGATATAACAATGATTACAAAAGCTAGGAGACCTTGGTAAATAGTGATAGTGGGAGACCTCTTTCATAGTTGGACAAATCTAGTAGATAAAAAATAAGATCATAAATAAAAAATAATACAACCAGTGCTTTTGGTTTAATAGATATATACTAGATCTTTATACCCCTCAAAAAGAGAATATACATTTATTCCTATATCTAAGGAACATTTGTAAAAAATTGACCATGTACTTGGCCACAAAGAAAATTATTACACTATTCCTTAACCACAGTTCAGTTAAATTAAAAATAAATATTAAAATATGACTAAAAAAAATCTTAATTAAAAAATTGCACTTGATATAAACCCTTGATATAACCCCTGGGTCTAAAAGAAAATAAAAAATGAAATTATATACAAACTGTCTAGAAAAGGATAGAAAGGGGAACACATCTTACCAACCACTATGGAACATAATGAAAGCTGTTTTGAGGAAAAAATAATGGCCATAAATGCATTACTATTAAAGAAGAAATGAAAGAAGAATTAAGTACTCACTAAATTAGACTACATTAAGATAAATTACAGAATGATGAAGGATTTGAATGCAACAAGACAGTGAAACAGTGGAAGTACAAAGGAAATCCACAGCAGAACTTTAAAAAAATAATCTCAGAGTAGCAAAGTCCATTCTGTGTACAACTTAAAACTAAGATGACATTAAAAAAAAAAAAAGAATTAATTAAATTACCTAAAAGGACAAACAGTAAACTGGGAAAAAATATTTGCAATTCAAATCACAAAACTAATTTTTTAAATATATAAAGTGCTTCTACACATCAATAAGAAAAAGACCTCACCAACTCAGTAGAAAAATGGGTGAATGATAAGAATGAAAAGTTTTGGGACTTCCCTGGTGGCGCAGTGGTTAAGAATCCGCCTGCCAATGCAGGGGACACAGGTTCGATCCCTGGTCCAGGAAGATCCCACATGCTGCAGGGCAGCTAAGCCCGTGCGCCACAACTACAGAGCTTGCACTCTAGAGCCCACGAGCCACAACTACTGAGCCCGCGTGCTGCAACTACTGAAGCCTGCGCGCCTAGAACCCGTGCTACTCAACAAGAGAAGCCACTGCGGTGAGAAGCCCGCGCACTGCAATGAAGAGTAGCCCCTGCTCGCCGCAACTAGAGAAAACCCGCATGCAGCAATGAAGACCCAACACAGCCAAAAGTAGATAAATAAATTAATTTTTTTTTTAAATGAAAAGTTTTGTAATAAAGAAGTGCTTATTATTGAGTTCTGGATGTAAGTCCTTTGTCAGATCTATACTTTTTTATTGTTTTCTCTCAGTCTGTGGCTTTTATACTTATTTCTTAAATATGTGTGTGTGTGTTTTTTTTGGCCACACCATGAGGCATTTGGGATCTTAGTTCCCTGACCAGGGATTGAACCAGTGCCCCCTGCATTGGGAGTGTGGAGTCTTAACCACTGGACCGCCAGGGAAGTCCCTAAACGTGTGTTTTGATGAATGGAGATTTTTATTTTGATGAAATCTAATTTACCATACTTTTTTCTTTTATAGTCTTGCTTTCTATATCTAGTCTAAAAAATAGTTGCCTCATATGTTTTCTTCTAACAGCTTTATAGTTTTAGGTTTTACATTTACATCTCTGGTACATCTCAGTTTTTGTGTAAGACGTAAAGTAGGGATCAAGGTTCTTTTTTTTTTTCCCCTCCATTGGCATTTCCTGAAAAGGCTTCTCTTTCCCACTTTAATTGCTTTGGCATCTTTGTAGAAAGCCAGTGGACCATGTATGTATGGGTCTGTTTCTGGACTTTATGTTTTCTTGCATCGATCTCTTTGTTTTTATGCTAATACCACACTATCTTGATCACTTTATCTTTACAGTTTGTCTTAAAATCAGTGTAAGTGTCCAGCTTTAGCCTTCTTTTTCCAAATTGCTTTGGCAATTCTAGGTCCTTTTGCATTTTCATATAAATTTTAGAATCATATTGTCAATCTCTACTTTTAAAAAACTTGCTGGATTATGATTGGGATTGTGTTTAATCTGTATGTTCATTTGGGGAGAATGGACATCTTAACGGTATTAAGTCTTCTAGTCCATGACATGGTATATTTTCCATTTATTTGGGTCTTTAATTTTTCTCAGCAATATTTTATAAATCTTAGTGTACAGGTCTTGCACGTATTTATTTATTTATTTGGTTGCGCTGGGTCTTAGTTGCTGCAGGCAGGATCCTTAGTTGTGGCTCACCAGCTCCTTTAGTTGCAGCACATGTGCTCCTTAGTTGCAACTTGCAGGTCCCTTAGTTGCAGCCGCTGGGCTCCTTCATTGTGGCATGTGAGCTCTTATTTTTTTTTAATGTATCCCTAAGTATTTCATATTGATGAAACTGCTAAAAACAGAATTTTTAAAATGTTATCTTCCAATTGTTTGCAGTTAGTATATAGAAATACAATTGATTTCTGTAAATTGACCTTGTATCCTGTGACTTGTCAATCTCACTCACTGGTTTTCGGAGCTTTTTTGTAGATTCTGTGAGAATTTCATAGAAAGTCATGTCTGTAAGTAATGACTGTTTTATTCCTTCCTTTCCAAATCGTATGCCATCTTTTTCTTGCTTTATTGCACTGGCTAGGACTTCTAGTACATTGTTGAATAAAAGTAATGAGAGAGGACACCTTTGCCTTGTTCCTAATCTTAGGAGGAAAGCATTCAGTTTTTCACTGCTGTTTATGATGTCAGTTGTAGGTTTTTTATAGATGCTCTTTATCAGGTTAAGGAAGTTCCCTCCTATTCTTAGTTTGCTGAGAGCTTTTAATCATAGATGGATGTTGAATTTTATCAAATGCTTTTCCCTATATCTAAGGAGATGATCCTGTGTTTTCTCATCTTTATTCCTTTAATGGGACCCAAACTGAAGGAGCAGCACCTAATCTTCAGACATGTCAGTCTCAGGGCCACATGATGGCTCTTGAAGTTTCAGCTTGGTCATGACATAAGTTCATTTCTCTTTACAGCGAATCATATGACTACATTTTTCCCCCTGGAAGGGGCAGTGAAGCCACATGGTAATAGGTAGTTCTGTATAATCCTCTTACAGGGAGGACACCAAATAATTGAGATCAGTAATACAATTGACCACACACATCATTCTTTTTTTTTTTTTGTCCCTCCTGCTGTAGCATATTCTTATTTCATCATTTCTTATTTCATCATTTTGAACTATATTTTCTACAATTTTAAAGTACTTTATGTATTTCAAGCTCTTTTCATCTCCAAATCAAGGCATTATATTTCATTTCTTCCTGTAGTTTTTGGCAATATACAACTTGTTACTGTTTCAGATATTTTTTTCTTAGAAATTTAAGTACTAACTTTGAATTAGATAAGTTCCCACTACTCGCTCTCCACTTTGTTATGCAAATGAGAAACCAACTTTTTTAATACATACAGAGAGGGCATAGTTCATTGAGAAAGATTTTTGTAAACAATGCGTTTTGAAAGTTCATCTTCTAATTCTACCTTATTAGCATGCCAAGCCCGTGAGCTTCTCCCAACTCTTTGCCATCTAGAGTAGATAACCCCCCATTTCTCCTGAAGCTAAATCCTCTGATAACCAGAGGGCTTTGTGCCTACCTTCTTGTTTATACACAAGTCTCAATACACCAGTCTCAATACACACTTCACCTGACAAGTGAAACCTTTAACCTACACATGTTGAAGAAATGTGCTCCAAACTCAGTCTTTAGACATTATCTCTCAATCTAAGAAAGCCTGTTAACAACCAGACTCTTCATCATCACATCCTCTATTTTTCTATCTTAGTCACTCCACACACATCATTCTTAATTACATATATGTAATAGGGTTGTGTGTGTGCATGTGTGAAAATTAATATATTAAAAAGAAAAAGATCTGGAAAGACATAAACTGAAGTATATCCTTTTATCTGTATTTCGTAATTTTTATTTTAAAATTGATTTATAATTAAGAAAAAAGTTTCTTTTTGAGAAAAATGTAAATTTGGTCTCATTTAATGCTGTATTTTAAATATGATTTCTTGTTTTAGTTACTCAGAATTTTTGAGCTGGAAAGGACCAATTGTCTGTCCTATTTAGTATTTCCTGTCCACCTCACCTCCCAGGTTTATGGATACAGAAACTGAAAAGCAGAAGTGGTTTGTTACAAGGTCATGTAGACTGGTAGAAGATTCTTCTAGAACAGGACATTATCTGAATATCAGAAAGCAAAGAACGCTTGAGAAATAGTTTCTAAGAATCTAGTTTAAAATAGCCCTGTAGGGACTTCCCTGGTGGCGCAGTGGTTGAGAATCCACCTGCCAGTGCAGGGGACACGGGTTCGATCCGTGATCCGGGAAGGTCCCACATGCCGCAGAGCAACTAAGCCCATGTGCCACAACTACTGAGCCTGTGAGCCACAACTACTGAGCCCTCGTGCTACAACTACTGAAGCCCTTGTGTCTAGAGCCTGTGCTCTGCAACAAGAAAAGCCATGGCAATGAGAAGCACGTGCACCACAACGAAGACCCAACGCAGCCAAAAATAAAATTAAATAAATAATTAAAAAAGAAAATAGCCCTGTAATTGTTTTAACCCAGGGAATCACTAAAATACAAAAAAACGCCTGAGAAAAATCCATTCACTCTTTTACAAATGTTTATTGAGTACCTACTACTTCATCATCCAGTCCACAACTGGGATTTTGAGTGGTATAGTGAATATTTCTAGATTTTTAAACGATATGTATTACGATATGAAGGGTGAGTGAGGATGTAAAGGACATGAAGAATTATCAAGGCTCTTTTTCTCAATTTCGACATCTGAGAGATTCGAGGTAGTGATAATGATAACAGCTAAGATTTATTGGCTACATATAATTTGCTAAGCACACTTCTGTGCATTTTACATTTATTGTCACTCTCAACAACTTCATAGGTCGGTACTATTGTTATCTGTATTTTATAATTGAGGAAATCAAGGCACAGAGAAGCTATGAAAATTGCCAAAGTCATCTGGCCAGTAAGTGGCAGAGCTACAATTTGAACTTGACCAGACTTAACTTCAGAGCCTGTGATCTTAACTACTGTACTGAATCTGTAGAAAGATAGAAGGCTAAAAGGCGGCTATGTTGTTTTCTAATACCACAATTCCTTCCTAAATAAGAATTGATTCTAGGTCAAGTATGTATATAAGAAAATAAGTTAAGCTTAAAAATAAGGGGCTAAGTCATATTAGGTAGTTAATAAGCACAGGTTTAGCAGGTTAAATGGAAAACAGTGCTTTCTGTATCTTCAATTGTGTGTTTTAGCTTACTAGTTACAAACATGGGCTTTAGACTAAGATCTGGGTTCATATTCTGGCTTCACCACTTCCTAGTTTTATGACCTTGGACAGGTCAAAGGTCAGTAAATGGAAGCTGCTGTTTGTTGTTGGTTTGGAAAGCCTGTGGTGATGGCTACATTTCTTTTTCTTTTCTTGATCAGGTGGATTTGTTTAAAAAGAGTCTTCTGTTGATTCCTATTCACCTGGAAGTCCACTGGTCTCTCATTACTGTGACACTCTCTAATCGAATTATTTCATTTTATGATTCCCAAGGCATTCATTTTAAGTTTTGTGTAGAGGTAAGTTAATATACTGCCCCCCCTTTTTTTTTCCCATTTATTTTGTGATTGACCAGATGGTATCTCAGCTCTAGGATAGAACAACAGAAGTCAGTACCATAGATGATCAGTTTCTGTCATGTCATGTCAAAAATGTTGGCAGAGAAAAGGACAAGAGGAATCTCCAGGTGGGAAGAGGTAGCTGTCCACGATCTGGATCCCTCTCTGAGATACATGCCCTGTTTTGGATTTCATCAGATTTTTTTCTGTCTTTCCCTTAAAACTACATTTTGAATGTGGATAGAAATCATTTTCCTTGGTTTTCCTTAGAGCTAAAATTGGCTTGTATCTTCAAAGTAACTTCTGTAGAATGTATTATAGCCAAGAGAATCATCTGGCAAAATATTAGAGTTCAGTTAATAAGAGTTCAATAAGATGGTGGGATACAAAGCAAGAAAAATCAGTATGTTTCCTGATTCTCCCGCACAGTTAGAAAATGTAAATGAAAACAGAAAGATTCCATTTTCAAAAGTAGCAAAGACATGAATTACCCAGGAATATACCCTAACAAAAAATGGGGACATTCTTTGAGATGAAGACTCTAAAGTATTTAAAGGAAATCTGAATAGATGGGAAGACAGGCACACTCAGTATTGGAAGGAGATTAATTCTCCCTAAACTAATATAAACTAATTTCTGTCCTAATCAATTTCCCAGGAGGATTTTGAATGAAACCTGATAAGCTCATCCTAGAATTCATATTGCAAAATTCATGTGCATGAACAGCTAAAATAGTTTTGAAGTAGATCAAAACTGACGAAAGGAATATTTGGTCTACTAGATGTCAAACCATATCACAAAGTTTTAAAAATTAAAGCTATTTTAATTATATTGTTTAGGAATAGACAAGTGGATTGGTGGAACAGCATAGAGAATCTAGAAGTAGCTCATGTATATGTGGGAACTTAGTATATAATAAAGTTGGGGATGGACAGGCTATTCGATATATGCCATTGGGAAAATTAGCTATCTATTTGGAAAAGTAAAATACAGATTCTGTTTCATACTATTTATAAGAACAAATCCCAGATGGAATAATGACCTAAATATAAAACACAAAGGGTATGGAAGGTCTTCTTATGCAGAACCAAAAAAAGCAAAAGACATAAAGGAACAGATTGATAAATTTGACCATGTCATCATTTAAAACTTCTGTTTGTCATAAAGTTAAAAGGGATAGATTTGGAGAAAATGTTTGTGACATAGATAATAGTCACTATCCAGAATATAAAAAGAACTACAAATGAATAAGAAAAAGAAGTATCTAATAGGGACAAAGGATAAAATAAGCAATTTTTCGGAAAAATGCAAATAGCCATTAAACACATGGAGAGATGCTCAGCCTCACCAGAAATATGGGAAATGCAAATTAAAACTACCTCAGGGTTCCATTTTTTGCCTATTATGTTAGGAAAATTTGATGGTACTAAAGTGGGTGTAAGAAACAGGCATTTTTAATTTCTGGTGGAGTGTATAAATTGATACAGCCATTTGGGGAACAATTGCAATTCTAAGCAATTCTAAGTGCCTTATAAATTAAAAAGACACATATCCTATTACATACCAGTTCTATTTCTTGGTATATACTACATAAAAATACTTGTATATGCACACAAGAATGGGGCATACACCAGGATGTTCATTGCAGCATTACTGATAACAGTGAAAAGTCAAAACAACCTAAATTTAGCTCTACTAACAGAATAGCTAAATACATACACTGTAGTATATTCACAATATTAAACTGACAATAGCAGTTAAAAAGAATATAGTAGATCTTTGTGTCCTAACGTGGAAAGATCTCCAAGACATACTGAGTTTGGAAAAGCAAGTTGCAGAATGATACCATATATGGAAAGAAAATATGAATATGCAGATACATGTATGTGTATATGTATGTATGTATATACAGACACATACTTGTATCTCTACATGTACATACATACTTCTGCTCCACCTTCAGGGGGTTAATTTAATTCATGTAACCTCTGACTTCACCCTTAGAAAAGATAGGCAGAGAAAGATACACAAAGAGGTGGAGGGCATAAGGGAAAATTAGGAACTCCAGTAGGCTTCATCTTGGTAGAGATTTCAGCAGTGGACTTGACTGTATTTAGTATCCAGGATGGGTTTTAAGTATCACTTTCTAGAAGCTGAATGATACTTTTACCTGCAGCCCTCAAAAACATGGAGTATATCTAAGGCTAGAATGTTTAAATTTCATTTCAGTTATTAATGATTTCTGCCATGGGTTCCTTCCCTTTGTTGAGCATTGGCAGTAATTAAGCCTTTCTTTTTGTTTTGCCAGTATTTATTTAAGTTTCAAATTCAGCAAGTTGACTTACTCCTGGAAAAGGCTGACCATCTCATAAAAAGATCTAATTAAAGCATATACCAGTGTCCACAGTCTAAGTGCATACAGTACAGAAGGTCTGAGTCCTTCACTCTATAAAGTGAAAAAGGTCTGAAATCAAGTTCCAGCTTTAAACTCTTTAATGCATACTCTGCCCAGTGGTGGGGCCACAGCCTCCTCCTTTGCTTCTGTCTGCTGCGGGCAGGTTCCATTTTTCACCAACTGATGGAACACAGCATCTGTGTTGTGGTTTCTTTTTAACCAGAATATAAGAAAGTATTTGCTGACTGAAGCCAGAGAAAAAAATAGACCTGAATTTCTTCAGGGTTGGCAGACTGCTGTTACCAAGGTAAGTAAGTGATAAAAATGAAAACCCAGGCATGTCAAGGGGCTGGAATTGTCTAAGGGGTGGGTGTCTTTAAAAGCACATGAAGACTGATCATGAAGATACCAACAGAGAGCCTAGAGGCTGCAGGGAGGCAGCTCAGAGTAAACCTCAGTTCAGTATTCATCACCTGGCTGCCCAATTTCCCACTGCCTGCTGGGGCAAATAAATTCAGTCATTTCATCCCGGGGGCAGCTGCTGATGATATAGTTGCTCTGCTGAAAAAAAGGAAAAATTTTTTTTGGTGGCACCTGCCTCTTGCCTCATGCCTCTTATTTCCAGATGACTCATGTAGACCCAGAGAAATACTGAAATGACTATTTGGATTCACTAAGGGAGCAAGTGCACTGGGCTGCTTTCCAGGCATTTGGGGAAGACAAGTGGCCTGAGTGCTTCAGTCTGAACAGTCTAGAAGCAGCACTATGTTTGGCCATAGACATAAAAGCTGTGTGAGGGGCAGAGTGAGCAGGCGTAGCCTCTTAACCCTGTCACAAGTATCAGTGTCTTCCGTTTTATGGGCACTGCTTTGTTTTCATAGTGTTTTTGTATGTATGATCTTATTTGATCCTTACAGTCTGTGAGGTAGGCAGGTCATTTAGGGATAAGAAGCTCTTTATTATAGATGAGAAAACTGAATCCTAGGTGTGAGCTTCCCCAAAGGCCATCAAAACTATTGACAGAGTGAAGTCTTTGATCTCAGGTCTATCCGGATCAAAGACACTGTTAAAAAGGCAGGGTCTTGAAATAAACCTTTAACCCAAACCCAAAGAGACAAGGCTTATTTGTTTATCCTTGAACTGTACTAAATGCTAACTTCTAAACTTATGTTTTGTGTTTTCAATAACCTAGTATATTAGTTCAAACCAGAACTGAACTTGTGAATATTCTGAATTTACCCAGTAGTATATCCAGGTATTCTAAATTTAATCAGGATCTTTCATATTCCAACACTTTATGCAGAATACAGTAACCAATTCTTTGGAAAACATACTGCTTACCTTTACCATGTCTTTAAAAGAATAGGACAGAGTTGTGAAATATGAGATGAAAAGGGAAGACTGCCAAGCAGCATTGTTACTAAGTATTCAGAGTCCAGGCCACGCGCTGGCACTGCGTTCTCTGATCCACAATTCCATTTTGATTCCATTGTCAATGAATTGATAGCAAAACTAATTATCCAAATGGAAGTTTTAAAATAGGATTTTACTTGATTTCCCACTTCTCATATTTAGGCAAAATGTTCTAAGTTGTGGTTGATTGATAGCTCTTTTCATGGCCAGATGCCTCCATAAACTCAAACACTTTGAATACCAGAGGTACACACCAACTGTCTTGGATACAGACAAGTTTCCTGTCTCGCTCATTTTTCCATAAAAACAGCTTTTCTTACCTGAAGAGGAATACTTGGTTTTATTTTAATGATCGTTTTGTTTTTCCCCTTAGTGTATTCCACAACAGAAAAATGACAGTGACTGTGGAGTATTTGTGCTCCAGGTAAAGAAATAGTTTTTTCAGTATTTACAATTTATAAATTAAATTTATTGGGTTTAGGGAGGAGAAGTGGGATCCCTCTGATGTATACAGGTACTAGGTACAGATAACAGAACACTTTTCCTCCCAACCCTCCTTTGTTGTTGGGAAGCAGTAGTTTCTGCATTTTCATATATTATCATTAGGAAGAATCACCTTCTAAGGCTAAGGATGAATAATTGGTATCATCCATGTATTATCAGAGGCTATTGGTAAGCCACATTGGAGACTGACGTGAATTTGTCTGTTTCATGGACCCTTGGCATTGGTGGTATTAACTATATTTTTCTAACCATTGGCAGGTGGTCTTTAACCACAGAGTAAAAACTAATTAGATTTTAAATAAGGGCCACATTTAAACACTGTGCTTTCTCATGCTGTAGATCTTAGGTCTCAAAGGGCTATTGAAAAAGTTGTTATACATTACATTTATGAAGGAAATTATAGTATATAATCCATGAATTTAGAGATTTCCAAAGATCTTGGAAGATGGGCTCACTCATATGACTCAACGTTTGTAAACAAATTCAAGTTCTCACTTAAAGGCCATGTTAGGTCTGGCTGCATTCTCAGCAGGTCTCACCTTGAGAAGAATTGGAGCCCCTTCATCGGTTTTGCTTTTCACAGTATTGAGTGGGGAGGGAGGGAGAATCCCAAGACATATACTTGCCTGGAAAATTGACTATAATTTGGAGGTAAATGTTTTAAAACAGTTTTACGAGTTTAAACAAACTTTAACATTTGCCTTAGACCCTATTCTATTAGGTCTGCATCTAGTAAAATACATTAGGCTGGTACATAACTCCACGTGCCACTTAAGTGTTTCTGGGACCTTTGCAGTACTGCAAGTGCCTCGCCTTAGAGCAGCCTTTCCAGTTTTCCCAAGAAGACATGCCCCGAGTGCGGAAGAGGATTTACAAGGAGCTGTGTGAGTGCCGGCTCATGGACTGAAACTCAGCAGGGACTCTGGGAAGTCTGACCAAGTTGGAGCAGATGGTTTGTTACTTGAATCTCCAAACACTTATTTGAATTTTTACAGATATTTCAGATCAGTGGTGTTGGGCCACTGTTGTTACCTCAAATTTATTTTCTGCCCTTACTCAATTCCCTAGTTACCATGTACTATTTTTTAATGTTCAGTTTGGTTTCATTTTTAATTTTATGGGTTCTGTGTGTGTGTGTGTCCCCCCATATTTAATATTTATTATCCAAACGCATGCATATAGACAGAGCATGCAGTGCAGAGTATTAAAAAAAAAAAAAAAAAAAAGCCTAGTAGATTTGGTGCAGCTTTTGAAACTTAGTTAGATGTGAACTGAATACAGGTTTAAATTTTAATTCCAGAACCTAAAAATGCAGGATGTTTTTGATACAACGTAACTCTGAGAATAGTAGATGTTCCCTGGGGCATAAAGGGTAGCTAGAAGGGGTTTCGAACAAAGCCAGTCCTGTTTTATTTTTACCAGCAGCACCTTTCACTGACTTCCCTCTCCAAGTGAGTCACATTCCTTTTGAAGGGTGAAAAGGAAGTGGCCATAAACTGACTGGTATGTTCTGTTTATGGAGGCACACTTGTAAGCACAGTGCCTGCTTTGGGAAGAGTTGATTAAGGTATGAGAAAAAGACAGTGACCTGGAGGGTCCATTTATCTTCACACATGAGAGATTTCAATCTTGGTTTCAAGAAGCATTTATAATAAATGCTTTAATCTTACAAAGGCTTTTGCTGGAACACTGATTCCCTGGATTTTTCTGGTTTTGACCTATTAAAAAATTAGTATCTGTCAAAACTAGTGGTCAAACAAATGAGAATTCAGCCTTTCTAAGAGTAATTGTTTCCCATATGGAAGAAATTAAGATTTGTCAAATACCTTTCTATTTCAAGGGTATTTAAAATATCAACATTCAAAACTGAAGACTGACTTCAGGTATTTTGCACGTGGGTGGGGAGGAGAGAACAGGAAAGGTATTAAGGGAGACTTGAAACTATGGGAGTACAGCAAATGTTATGAGTTTTTTCCCTCTTATTTCTCTAGTGATCTCAGCAGCATGCAGGGCTCATCTGCCTCTGCTTGACCAACCCTGAGACTCCAGCACAGGAGTCCTTTTTTTTGCTTCCATGAACCTCATCTTCTGGGGGAAGGCAGAAGTGGCCCTGTCCTGATTATTACCCTTGGCTGCATTAGGATTAAAGTAATGGATCTTGCATCTTTAATCTAACAAAGTTTTGTGATATTGGAAAGGAAAGGAAATAAGGAAAGATGCATGTTAAACTACATCTTTTCTGAACTGAGGGAGGAAAAACAACAAATGTGTATATAAGAAATTCAGAAGCGTGTACAGAAAAATACCAAGTAAATGGCAGAAGATGCTTCGGTTTATGCCTTGTTAGGTGTGAGGTGTTGAAAATAAAAAGCTAAAATGTGCAGTTTAACTTGGCCATAAGGTAGGGCTGACTGCCAGCAGTTGAGGGTGGAGTCAGAACATGTTTACATGCAGGGTTCCCATCCCCAGACATTCCAAGCACCAACACCAATGTTTACATTGTAAACAGCCCCAGCACTTTCCTAGTCCCTCAGATTCAAACTCCTTAGTATAAAACCAGGTCAGTATTTCTTATTGTGCTTCAAGTCATTAAAAAGACTGATATTAGAGGCACTTTGTGCTGCTACAGGTAGGGTTGTATCAGCATTAGGAAAGGTGACAGAATGGGTTGTGTGTCTTCTTGAGGTTTTCAGGCATAATTATACAAACATGAGATTTTTCAAATCCGTATGTAAGACATTTGCCTTTTTTTTTTTTTTTTTTGGTAATGGGTAACTATTGATTAAAAATGTCTTATACTTTAGAGCTCCGTATCTCACTCTCTGACAGAACCAGGCATACAGAAGAGACAGAATTGTGTTCTGGCTTAATGCCCGAAGTTTCAGTTGCCATTTCCTCCAGTCTGAGAAATGGTCATGCTCTTAACAGGGAGGCAGAGAGAACCTAAGGTGAGCTGTCCCAAGTCCAGGGTGCCTTTCATGTCCAGTTTAGTAGGGCACCTTGAGGTACATCGTCCAGCATGCCTTAGCTTAAATGTCAAATATTTTAAGTCTGGTTAAAATGTTTCTCTGTTGTTCACGAAACTTGCTTCAGCACACATAGTCGCTTTCCCCCATCTTGTGATTAGGTGCAAACCTCTATTTAGCCCAAGCCCTACGTTTAGAATGGCCTTTATCCTGATGTTTGCAATAATGGCTTCCTTGCAACAGAAATTTTGGAAATACAGTCTGGGCTGTTGGTAGAAGAGGCAGGCATTGTTTTACTCTCACTAGCTTGGCACTGAGTTGTTTGGGTGCCCTCAAGGTGGGCAGACCTTATGCTTTTGGGGTTGAGGGCAGGCCTTATACAAACTAAAAGCTGCTTATGATGTGCCTTCAACAAGCTGCTCAGTCCTCTCCATCAGCAAATTTACCAGTCTGTAGTTGCTTTTATCCTTTTGTTAAATCTATAGCAATGAATGTAGATTTAGTTCAACTTTTAGTTAAGTTCTCTCAAGAATCATAGAGAACCAACCTTCTCTTAAGGAAGGGATGCACTTAAGGAAGGGAGAAGCAGCAGTTGCTGCCAGTAATCCCCAAATCATTTTTTTTGGCTTTGCATTTTATTTTCTACTTATTGACTATGATTAACATTGGTCACCTTGAATTCATAGTTGGAACAAAATAACAGACCTAACTGGGACACAGCCAGCACTAGCCTAGGTTGAGCTGCCCCTTTTCTCTGCAGTTGTGGTATACTACTTCCCTGGGTTAGAAGGAATAATTGGGAGCTCTGGGTGAATCAGACTCCTCAGGTGAGAACCAGTGTGTTAATAGTGTGAATTAGATATCCTGATTACCTGCTCTGCTTAATTGTTATGCAACTGAACTAAGCAGGTGTAAAGCACATACTTTGTTATGTGCTGGGGTCTGCCTCCTGGCCTGTAGATAATTAAGAAGACCTAGGGAATGCCATCAGAAGTGCTAATTGTATTTGGGTGTTAACAAAAGCAGATCTAGACAAGCTGTCCACTTAAATGGTACCTTTTGGTTAGAAAAAAATTATTTAAAGATTGTGATCATGTAAAAATTACTCAAACCTAGCAAAACTATTTTTTTGAAAAATAAACTAAATGCCTTTATAAATGTGTGTTCTCTTGTGTTGGATAAAATGTACTGTTTGTTTGGTGAGTAATTTTTCCCAGTGACATACCAGTCACGACAAGGCTCATCTATTAACAACAGTGACCAGTGTGGGCTCTAAGCAGCCCACCCTGTCCAGTAGTAGCATTTTTTGCAACGATGGAAATGTTCTGTATTTGCATCCTACAAATTCCATTATCTATTAACCACGGGTGGCTATTGAGCATCTGAAATGTAGCTAATGTGACTGACTGAGGAAATGAGTGTTTTAATTTAGTTAATTAGCTACATGTGGCTAGTGGCTACCGTATTAGTAACTAACTGTCAAATTAAAATGGACATGCAAATTCTGCATACTATTCATAGACTCCCCCAGAATGTATTCCAGAGTAAAGAGCGCTTCAATGTCATTATCGGTGAGGAAACACAGACAATGATAAGTTGGTCCAATTTTATTGAAATCTGTTACAGAAGACAATTCAAATAGGAACCACTGTGGTTTTAACGCCTATAGAAATCTGAGTTACGTTTTACTGTAAAATATAAAATACATTAATTCAAACTACAGTGTAAAAAGATTTTAATAATGAATTGTATGTCCTCATTAAATTAGATATTTGCAAATGTCTTCCTAAATACAACTAATTTAGAGATATCTTTTAAAGTTCAAATAGCCAGTTTAAATTTGAGAAAACATACACTTACTGTAACATGAAAGATGTTCAATTGAGATACTTCAGCCCCAACTTCACAAACTACTGGAAATTAGGAGATACTTTGTTGCTAGATGAAAAAATATCACTTACATCAGGGAAAATTAGACGACTACCAGTATAAAATGAGCAACAGTTCACATGATATTAGAGAAATTCTCTCTTGCCTTACAAATGCAAAATAAATCCTCCAGACTCCCTTCTCTGTAGAGACCACCAGCTCACTATCCAGGCTCTGAAACTCAGCACAGTTAGTTAGTTAGGGAAAAAACAAGACAGACTTCAGTATGAGAAGGAGCCAAAACATTTCCCGAGGGAAGCATTTCTGATTTTTTGTTAAGCATTCTCTCTTGATCTTAAAGCTCTTTTTTTAAAAACAAAACAAACAACCCCACTCAATTCCCAAGATCAGTTTGAAAATGAAAAAAATGGATCTGCTGGCTCTCACAGCAACGTTCATCATGTCAAGGCACTGGTTTAACGCACATCTCCTGATATTTCCTCCCCATTTCCTACTGACAGCGTCCCCCCTTGCCCTTAGAGTAGTTGAGGTTCCCTGTAATACAGACCCTTGGTTTTTTTAGCGTTAGCTAAAACACATATTTTGAAAAATGTGTTTAGTAAATACCCTTCAAGTCCTGACCTAATTTCCTGATATATAAAGCACATAAGAAGTGGTGTCCCCTGTGACTGTCTAAGGCTTACCAACTATTTAAGAAGTTCCCTTGACTCTTAAGTTTGCCTTCAGAGATTAAAATTCAACATAGAAAAAAATTCAGTTATCAAAATCTATTCCTAATTTAGAGTAAAGCTACATTACATAGCAAAACTCCACTTATTAAACTTTATCTCATGCAAACTTAAAATTTTAAAAATAGTAATTCCAGGCCCCATGGGATGACCATGAACCTACTTAGATGCAAACATGGTAAACACTTAAAAATTTTTTTTCCAATCTTCCTAAAAGAAGTGTGTTTTGGCTGATAGAGCAACATTACACATGAAGTCTGTTGCTAAGGAACACAATTTTTGACCCAGTAACAGAAATCATTCTGGTAATCTGACACACAACCAAGATGCTAAGACTATAGAATTAAAGGCATTCTTTTGGATTCTGTCCTTTAATAATTTTTTAAGTGGAAAACCATGAAGAGCCTTCCAGCTTGGTAGAGACATATTAAATAAAGCTTGGTAAAAATAGGCAGGTTCGCAGACCTTGGGAACGCACATCAAATTCAACAGGCCAAAGGAGTGAGTTTTTCAGGATGGGGCTCTCACCACTCACTGGTTTTGGGCCAGTTTTCCATAACCTCCTCTCCCAGCATCGTAGTCCTGACGATACTCATCTCGTACCTTAATTGAAAAGAACGTGTTACAGTATAGAAAAGATTAGTGTAACAAACGTGCTTCCTAAAATGTGTCAAATAACTAAGCCTTTTCAGATGTTATGATGTGAACATTTCAAGCAGAACAGAACATAATTTTAAGCAACTGATAATATAGCTCAACTGCCCTGCAAAATTAAGACTACCTAATGGTGTTTAACCAAACACCAGGTTCATACTCAGCATTCAAAGATAGCACGTTGCAAAGAATAAACTATTTTAAAATAAAAATGTAGAAGTCATTTTAGTGCATTTTGCTTTTGTTCAACACTCTTGGCAGGTGGAGAACATTTAGCCCCTAGCAGAAGTCCAATAATGGTTGCTTGTGATGTAGAGGATATACTACTTAATGGTTTTTAAAAATAATTTACCATCGCTTCTCGGCCTTTTGGCTAAGATCGAGTGTAAAAATAATTTACCAACCCCAATGGGTGGTTTTCAGATTCACTTCAAGCCAAGGTTATAGGCACAAAGTTATTTTCAAAAGAGCAAATACAAATTGACAAAACACTTGTCATTTAGGACTGGAATCCCACGCAAAGGCTGAACCCAGAGAACCTTTCTGCATACCTGGCCCCCAGAACGCCCACGGCCATACTGCCTGCCCTCCTTAAAGCCTGCGTCCCAGTCTGTGCGAATGATCCGGTCATCCAGACGAGTTCCATTTATGTACCGCATGGCATTTTCTGCATCTGCTCTTGAATAGTATCTTAATTATAATTATTAAGGAATTAGCATTTCTCCAGATATTTTTGTAAACAGAGGAAGCAACATCTAAATGAAGCTGAGTTAAGAAAAAGTACAAAAACTAATCCAACCAGATGGAGTTCAAAGACAATAATTTGGCTTGCACAGGCCTGTTTGAGGTTGGTCCAGAAGCAGTCAAAAATGACACTTATCCATGGCTACACCGATGATTTTTTGGATAATCCTGTTAAGTATCTGGTTCCACTGTCTCCATATTTTGGTTTGCAAAATATAAAATATGTTCAGTGCAGGTTTTAACCACGAACTGTTATCCAAGAAAACAACAGCATCTTTGGGTTCCCTGAAATATGAAGCTGTATATTCAAGAACCTTAAAAAGAGGTCACGGTACATACGAATTGCCATTGCATTTCATTAGAAGGAAACGCTCAAAATATCACTCACATTAGTAGTTTCAAACCAGATCTACTAAATCTATCTTTGGGTGCTATTAAAAAAAAAAATCTCTGTAAGTAATTATGATTATTAGCTGGGTTTAGGAAATACTGATCTGGACTTTTTCCCCTTGTCTTTAATTACACAGGGAAACACTGAAATTCCAGTGTCGGCATCTACACAATGCCTAGCACACTGTGGGCATTCAATAATTTTTTGTTGAATGAAATGAATGCTAAAGGGCAAACTGAGGAAAAAAACACTAACAGTGAATGGTAGCCTTTCTTTCAGGTATTTGCCGTCATGATTGTTGATCTCTGACCTTCAAGGCAGATGCAAAAACACTCCAGTTCTTAGAGACTGGTTATTATCTAGTATTTTCTTTGCCTTTTCTGTCCCCTGTGAACTATTTTACACTATTGCCATCAGAGGCAAAAGTAAAACCTGGGCACTCGTCCCTCGTACTTGAAGGAAGAGTGGAAGAAGCTTGCAGAATCCAGAAATCAGATACTGAAATCAAAAGTGGGGAACAGGTTCAAAAGTGGGGCTTCTGGGACTTCCCTGGTGGCGCAGTGGTTAAGAATCCGCCTGCCAATGCAGGGGACACGGGTTCAATCCCTGGTCCAAGAAGATCCCACATGCCGCAGAGCAACTAAGCCCATGCGCCACAACTACTGAGCCTGCACCCTAGAGCCCGCGAGCCACAACTACTGAATCCCATGCACCAAGAGCCCGTGCTCCACAACAAGAGAAGCCACTATGTGGGAAAAAGACCTGTTAACAGAAAGGCATTTAATCCCAGGCAAATAAAAAAAAAAATGATAGGGATCTGAACTGTCTGGAGGAACTAGGGCATTGTCTTTAACATTAACAAGCCAAATAAAATTCCTTTTCATTCTAGCATTTGAGAAACCCACATGTCCCAAAGGCAAGGCAGCAACTTAAGAAGTTCTGCCTGGGGACTTCCCTGATGGTCCAGTGCTTAAGACTCTGCACTCTGAGCGCAGGGGGCCCGGGTTAGATCCCTGGTCAGGGAACTAGAGCGGCAACGAAGATCGTGTGCTGCAACTAAGACCCGGCGCAGCCAAATAAATTAATTTAAAAAATAAAAAGTAGTTCTGCCTAGATCCACATAGTCAGTCTTTTTCCCCCTAATTATAATCAGAAACCCAGGGATCACCAGAAACTGAAGGAAATTTTACGGCATAAATGCAACCAAAAGAAACAATTCAGGGCACAGAAAAGAAAATTCAAAAGACACGGTAGATCAGGTCTGGAAAATTTCTCAAACAAAATGACCGAAAAATATTAGTTAAAAAACAAAACATCAAAGGATAAATCCAGAAGGTCCAATATTTGGAGAGTTTCCAGGGAGAGAATAAATGGTCACAAGTAAATATAGCTTTGGTTTTGACCTATAAAATCAAGCTATATACATCTACATAATGAAATACTATATAGTTGTTTTAAAAAGAGGTAGACCTACATATGCTAACATGAAGCAATTTCTAAGATAGGTGAAAAAAAAAAATGAGTGCATGCAGTACGCTACCACACATTCATAGGATTACTTCTGGAAAGACCCATGAGACTCATAACTGATTGTCTCTGGACTTAGAATGGTATAGGGCTTTTATTTTCACTACGCTCTTTGGACTTTTTGAAACACCATAAGCATATACATTTTCAAAGATTATTTTTCTTAACTATGAAAAAAGAATGGATTTCAGAAAGAATGTTAATGTTACTAGCTTTTCCAGTGTAAGAGTACAGGCACATTGGACAGAAGGAAGGAGAGGCAGAGATAAGTGTAGGGATGCTAATCAACGAATATCCTCACTCATCTTGTAAAATAGGGTACCAGCCACTCTCAGCCCCACCTCTGGCCAATAGCTACATCAAACACACAGGAAGGATACTCCACAAAGCAGAACCCACATGCTGTTTTCTTCATTTTATCCAGGCCCATGATGATTTTCTTTATGTCACCACTTTTGCTGAAGAGTTCATAGATTTGTTCTTCAGTTGTATAAAAGGAAAGATTTCCAACATACAATGTACAGCTTTTCTTCAATAATTTTTCCTGTTCTTCATTGTCACCCTAGAATTTCCAAGAGCAAAGTGAAAAAAGAAAGGCATAAAACAATGTGAAGCGTATGCTCCAAGTTATATTTTTTAAAAGTATGAATATACATGGATACCACACACAAGAAACAGGTAATATGTCTGCCTCTAGGGAGAATCAAGGGACTGCAAGTCAGATCTCCATGTATGGAAGTGTCATTTAATTCTCAGAGCTGAATGAAGTAGGTCCTAATTTATTATCCTCATTCTACCTGAGGGAAGACAGTTAAGTAGCTTGTCCAGGGTCACACATCTAATCAGTAGTTGTAGCTGGAATCCAAACCTAGTCTTATCCCCAATCCCATACTTCCTTAAAAGTTCACAGGACAGGAGTCATTTTAACGATACATTAAAAATAGGTTTTTCAGGACTCTGGAATGAGACATTAAATAAAGTAGATTCACTTTATTACTGCTGTTACTGATTTGTTAACATTATGGTCAGGAAGCATTTTCCTTTTTCCTTCTTCTTTTCTCACACATATAAGTCATGTCCCACCAAACAGCCTACAGTTTAGGACAACTGGTGTAAGTACTTATTTAAGGTATGATAATAATGTGGATCCCATTCAGGAAACACTGTAGAAATTCTACAAGACAGTATCTTACTACTATCTAAATGAAGCTATAGGCTTTAGACTGCAGAGATAAACAACAGCAAAAGTTGAATCCTTTCACTGTTTTAATCTTGCAGGATGCTTGAAATTCATGATGGTTATGATGTGGAACTTTCTAAAGTAATGAGACCTGTAAAAGTGATAGAATGAAAAATCATGCCTGGCATACAGTAAGCATTTAAAAACAGTAGACTGAGTGAAAATCTAAGATCTTTCTCAATTTGACCTCAAATTTCCATTTCCCTACCCTACTAATGCATTTTAAACATTCTCCACACCTACCTTCTTCTGTATGTGACCCCTCCTTTCCCCCGTCACAGGAAATTTTCTGAATCCTCACAGCCCCTCCCTTTCCACTCATCATTTCTGCCTAGATTATGATTACTTACCTCCATTGTAAATCTGTACATTTACAGCCCTTCCATTTACAATCCCATAATCCCTAGAGGATTATGAAGTCTTAGGGTGTGGAAACTGTCTTCCCTCTCTAAGGTTTAGCAGAAGGCTTCAGCAACAGCACTCAATACAAATTTACTAAACAACCACTAGTTAATGAGTGTCACCTCCACCCCATCCCCGCCTTTGCTGATACTGAAGAACCCACCTTTAATATCTGCAGCCTCCCCCTTTTCCACAGAATCTGCTATGACGTGGGCCAAACGAAAATTTCCCTCTTCTGAAACCCAGCAGTTCTCCGATCTTGACATCCAGACCCTTAACATGCTGGTCCCCCTCCACACTCCAAGGGCCCCCTAAAGGTAGAGGCAGGGCTCAACTGTGTCTGCCACTCACCACGTACAACTTGTGGAGGGCCGTTTAACCAGCCCAAGGAAAGGACGCGAAACGCCAAAGCGCAGTTTGGCTGATGTAACCGAAAATTTTAAAATAATTAAAAGCCCCGGTATCTGGGTCAGGATGGCGCCTCCACATGCTCCACGTGTCAAAAAGACACCGCTTCCCCTCATCACAAAGTCACCTTCCCCCGGCACCGTTCGGGAAAACGTGAGACGCCACTACTACTGCCGCCCGTCTGCACTGCCCCGGGGATCAGGGAGCGGCTGCTAGGGAATGTGAGAGCGAGCCTCAAATTCCCTGCCGACGAGAGAAGAGGATTCAGTGATATCCAAACGCCCCTTCAGCATCCATTCCCCAGCAGGCACCGAGGCTTCCCTTCGCGTTTCGGGATACCAGGGAGTGGAAGACGACACAATGAGACAAGAGCAAACCAATTCTCAGCCTTCTGGCCCGGGGCCTCCCCTTCTCGCTGCCCCGCTTGCCTCACCCGGAAGTGCTGGTCCCGGTACTGGCTCAGCTCGACGTAGGAGTCGCTGCGCAGCGCCTTCAGGAGGCCACCCGACATAGTGCACAGATTTCGGCCGAGGACGCCGCCACTGCGAGAATAACGAAGCCGCCCCGGCGGAAGCGGAACCGGAAACGCTCGGCGGCTGCTGCGGAAACTCGAAATCCCGTGCTCCAATCCCAGCGCGGCAGTGTCGTCACCCGGCGGCGCCGGCGCAGACGGGGTCCGTAGTCAGGCGTCGCCGATCAGAAGCGAGAGCAGTGTGCTCGGGGTTCCGGGACGCTCCGAGGATGGTTCTACGGCGGCTGCTGGCCGCCCTGTTGCACAGCCCGCAGCTGGTGGAGCGTCTCTCTCAGTCGCGGCCCATCCGGCGTGCGGCGCAGCTCACCGCCTTTGCACTGCTGCAGGCCCAGCAACACGGGCAGGACGCGGCCCGGTGCCTGCGAGCCCTCGCGGCAGGGGCCGCGGGCTCTCTGGGCCGCCGCGCTGCCCGCTTCAGAGACACCTTCATTCAGGAGCTACGCCGCAGCCTCCGGGAACGCCCGCGGCCACCACCAGGTAGCCAGAAGGGCCCGGGAGCAAACCCCTAAACCCAGGCCGGGCCGAGTCGAGGTCGCCTGCTCTCCCTTCTGGGCTCGACACCGGCCTCGGCGCTAAGAAGTCATCCTGGACACTGCTCACGGCTTAGAATCCTGACTCAGATGGTCCGCCTACAGAGGTCCCGCTCATCAGAGAGCCCAGGCCAAACCGACACCCCTGGTGAAGGAAGCCCTGTGATCGGACGGGACACAGCGTATGAGGAAAGCCCCCGAAGTCTGACAGAAGTAAAGATAGGTTGGGCCCTGCTACAGCGCGCGGACAGAGAGCCATGGACCTAAGTACAACCGGAAAGAGGGTCTGCCCTCTGAAATGGGACTAAAACTAGTGATGGATGCTGCACTGATATAGCAGGACACTACTTCCAGGGGAGATCCTGGATGAAAAGACAATCCTGAAGTTGCCAAAATCCTCTGATTAAATGTGTGAGCTGAGTAATGGGTATTGTTACCGGACAAGGTTCTTTTGCCCCATGCGTAGCAAGCCAAACGTTGAGATGCAGAGGTTTGCAGCAAAGAGAGGGTTAACTCTCAAGGCAGCCAAGGGAGGAGGAGAACTAGTCTCAGATCTGTCTTCCTCAAGGCAAGGGGCTTCGCGTATTTGGGGGATAAAGAATAAAGAAGGAGGGCGGCCTGAGACGTGGGGAGCGTGGGGAAAGGTGATTGGAGAAAGGTGTGGTAATTGTAGTTCTGCACAGGTGTAACTAAGCCACATGCCTCTGCAGCTTGAAAAATGGAGGCTCTTAGCACCATCTGCCTCTGCCGGTGGAGTTTTCGGCCCTGTGATGTCAAAAGGTCAGGAGCATGCCCAGAGCTTGAACTAGACACAGCCAACTGCAAATTCCTGGAAAACAACTCCATCAAACATCTTATTGTTTAGGCTGTGTGCTGCTTGGAGGCCTTGTGAGTCTTAAAATGACCTTGATTAGTGAAGGCAGGTGAAATGGACTGACTCATTACCCATGGTTTCAGTGTGTGCGCCGCACTTCTCTGGCAAGGTGGATTAGGATTCCTGGGGACTTGTAGGCCCATTGTAATACTAGTTAGCACATATTGAGTACTTACTCTGTACTGGGCACTTGCTAATTGCACTCTGTGGGGGTTATCTCACTCCTTACGACAACTTTCATATGAGGAAGTGTAAGGCTACTTCTTAAGTTGCCCAAGGCCTTACAGTAGAGTGGAATGTGAATACAGGTGTTTGACTCCAGGGCCCAAGTCCCTAATCACATTTACCCTGCAGCATTTACCCTGACCTTCAATGCCTACCTTCCCTGCCACCAACCACCATCATCACTGGGCGTTAGGACAACTGCCTACCATGGAACAAGCTACCTGGATTCCTTGTCCCTATTTTAGAGGGTCTGGGATGCACTCTAAAGACTATGCTCCAGCTAACAGACCCATGATTCGGAAATCCACTGTATGCATTGATTGACTGTAATCAGGCTACACAATTCATCATGCAATCTAGAAAGCTCGAAGCCCAAGAAGCTTTTAGGCTGGTGACCAGTTTATACTCTGGCATTCTGATAGTCACAGAGGGAGCTGGATAGGGTGGAGAAGCAAAAGCAGCCTGTCCTCCACTTTCCTAATGGTCATAGTTCTGATTTGACATTCCATCCTCCAGTCTTCCCATCAGAGGGGCTTCTATTTAATCCTCTCTGAGGCCAGTGTCCCACTCTCCTAATGACAGAGTTCTAATTTGGCATCCTACCCTCCTGTCCTCCCTCTCCCAGACCAGAGGCAACTCACTGGACTCTCCTTTGACCTTGGCAGTGAGGAGCCAGAGGAGCTTGTTCATTCTACTGCCTTGTTTGCCTCATTGGTTTCAATCCCACTCCTTGGTCTCTGGATCTGAATATCAGAGCCGCAGAATGTTAGTAGTCCCCAGCCCAGTCCCTTACCCTCAACATAAACAAGCACACTCACAGTTGGGTCTTTTTCTAGACTAGCAGAGACAGAAAGGAAGCAGTGCAGGAAGCAATGAAGCTTCTAGACAAGCTGGCCATTTGGTAAGAAAGGAAAGAAAGCAAGAAATGAAGGCAGTTTATTTTTTGTGGAAGAAGTGTGCAGGGACTAAGTTCCCTCCGTTTTTGTAAAAGGAGCCTGAGAGCAGACAGAGAGAGAACTGGGTCCTTTCTGCTCCAGCTAGAGGAGATTTGGATGCCTCCTCGCTTCGTTGGAGAAGCCTCCAGTGTTCGTAGTCAGTGGCTTGTCAGCCCACCAGGTACCCTATTACTAAAGAAACAGACCAAATTCTTCCCACCACCCCCAGTGGCAACAATCTCCCAACATACCTTTCAGGCTCTTGTGAGCTTTGTCAGAAAGTGAAGCAGGGAAGTAACTCACTCCACTATCCTGCAGGACAATTCCATATCACCCCTTGGTGCCACACAAATCTAGACACCAACACTTTACAGACAAATTTGTTAGCGCTCAGACCACTACGGTCTACACAGACCACTACACCAACAGCTCCTGCAGGGAATTCTGGGGGTATGAACCCAACTGGGGAAGGGAAGAGAAGTCCCAAGAAGCCCAGAGGAATTTGGGACCTTCGAATCTGGGGTGTCTCAAGGTGGCACTTGGTTTTATCTGTTGGGCAGAGAAGCCATCTTTGGCTGCAGAGTAAATAAGTGCTATCGGGTGCCAGAGATGATGCTAAGCGCTACAGGTAGGAAGACCAATCTGAAGTTCGTAACAAACCAACCAAAAGAACAATGAACTATCATGAACAGGTACTATAGAGTTTTAAAGAGGGAAATATCCGGGAGTGTGCTACAGCCAGCTCAGGAGAGAGATCCTTGGCATCTCCTCCCAAGTTGAGTAACATCATTTTAGTAGTTTGAAACCAGCCATGGTGAGAGTATTTACACCACACAAATCGGCAAACACTACAAATGGGGGCTAGTTTGCCCTTAGAGAACGGGTTGCTAAACATTTACTAGCATGGCACTGACTTTCCTCTCCCTCGGGGTTGGAGTCCTGAGGAAAGTGTGGCACTAGGACCCTAGCAACCGCCGCAGAGCAACTTGCCTGTGGTGGGTGGAGCTTTAAGATGACCCAAGGCTTTAGCCAGCAGAAGGCGGGACTAGAAAAGCGCTCAGGTTTGGTCGGTTGTATAGGTTTGGCCTCCTGCTCTGTGCTCCTCCAGCATACTGCTCTCAGTGGCCTGGGTGCCTCTTGTTCTCATGAGATGGCAGGGCTGTGAGGAGGGAGAACGAGGACAAGCTTAGTGCCACAGCTCCTCGTGTTCCCAGCGGACCGAGCGGGGGTGCCCTGTGCTGTGAGGAGCAACACGCCCCGGTGTGATGGCTTCCACCAGGGCAGCGGGTGTGGGTTTGGCCCGGGGTCTGCTCTCGATCCTGTGAAGGGGCTTCAGATAGAAGCTTTGAGCTTGGAGAGTGACCAGACCACATTTAAGGTTTTGTGCTCAAGTGCCACCAGATACTGACTGAGTCTTCTATCTCCATTCCCACTGGGGCCAACTGAGAAGGGAGAACATCTGGGCTCCTTGATCCCTCAAGGGTGAGATGCAGAAACGTTCCATCACCTCTCTCAGGGACAGGAGTAAGAGAGTGGGTGGGGAGAAAAGTTCCAGAACTACTTTTTTTGGTAATAACCAAGTGCTGAGACGGTAGGCCCTGAAGTGCCGTTAAATACACCACACCCACTTCTATGCTTACAGAGCTTTGGGAGAGACATGCCTGTCTGGCCAGGGAACATGTGCTGCAGACCCAGGAATGACACAGTGTTAGCTGGCAGACACCTCAGAGACCTTCTGATCCATTGTACAGATTGGAAAACTGAGGCTGGGTGAGGGGAAGGGGCTTTCTTAAGATTACGTAGCCAGTGTGTAGCAGACCAGGGACAAGAACTAACTCCTCTGAATATGAGCTACCTACTCTTTCTACATCACTACACTGCCTCCTTTCAGGTATCTAGGAAGCCAAAGGGTTGTCATGACAGCAAGAGGTAAGGCATCCTGGAAGGTTTGGGGGGAGTCATTCAGGAACGTCATTAGGAGACTGTTGTCTCCTTTCACAGTCAGGTGCTATTTATATGCTTAAAACATCACAGTGGCTGGAAGGAATAGGGCAGGAACAGGCATTTTGCGTCATTGATTACACCAGGTTCTTTGGGGACCTTGGCATCAGGACTGGGACTGGTCAGATCTTTGGTTTTTGAGGGAAGATGGGTGTCAGTTTACCCAGAAGGTGGAGCAGTCAAAGGCTGTGCACAGGAGAGGTGGGGATTCTGGAAGGGAAAGGGAAGGAAGAGAGTCAGGTCTCTGTCCCAGCCCAGCTCTCTACCTAGAAGGTGGAGCAGCGCCTTCACCTATGGCTGAGTCTTGGGCAGGGGCTTTTCTGTCATATTGTCAGGTTTCTCCCCCAGCTCCAGGATGTGAAGGCTGAGATGGTACCTCCAAGCCCCACTCAGCAGGGAGGACAGGGCCGGTGGGTCCTCCAGAGTCAAGTGGGGAAAGATGAGTGTCTCACTCTTGAGGGGGAAGCTGCACTTCTTCATGGCAGACCTGGTGGTGCCAGGGGTCACCACAAAAAGGCGGCAGAGCCACGGCCCACCAGCCACGTGGCAGGCTGGTTGTCTGGTGAGGTTGCTGAGGGCTTGGCACAGGAGCTGGTCCTCAGCCCCGCCCATGTCCACCACCTCCACGGGTGAGCCCAGGCCCGGGAGGTGCAGGAGGTGCCGCGGGGGCATGTAGGTGTGGGTGAAGAGGAGTGTGTAGTGGGTGGGTACACGCAGGAGCGCAGGAGCGCGAACCACCTGCTCCAGGTGCCCCAGGCCAGGCATGAGGCCCCCCTGGTGCAGGCAGCCGAAGAAGAGGGCACCCAGGGCATTGCAAAGGACCAGGGTGCCCTTGCGGGGTGCCAGTTGGGTCTGTAGACTACAAAGCAGGACGAGGGGGACCAGGAGGGGGATTAGGAACCGAGCCTCCTGGTGGCTAAAGGCAGACAGCAGGGCCAGGGGCATGAAGTAGAGGAGCAGGAGGTGAGACCTGGGGCTGGACTGCAGGCTCCGGGCAGCCAGTGCCCTTGGGAAGCCCATCTGTGTGAAGGCCTGGAGGCAGGCTCGCAGCTGTTGCCACGCAGCCTGCAGGGCGTGGGCATGCAGCACCCCAAAGAGCAGGAAGCCATTGACTGCCAGGTGAGTGAGCCGCATGTGTGTGCCATGCCTTGCCAGGTTTACGGGATCCAGGTTGTAGTACAAGAAGTTGGCAGGTGTGAGGACAAGGGTACGGGGTCTAGATGGACTGGAGAAGTAGCAGCTGTCCACAGCCACAAACCCCACTGCTGTGAGGGTCGCCCCTGGGAGCAGCACCAGGGCTTCCTTGGTCAGCGACTTGAGGCTGGGGTTTGTGGCTCCATAAGTACCCCAGAGGAAGAGGGGGACCAGAGCAAAGGCCAGAAAGGTGGGCCGGTTGAAGAAGCCAGCAGCCATGACACCCCCAAGAAGCCAACTGTGCCACAGCGGGCCTGGGGCAGGCTTCTTGGGCGTGCAGCTCCCAGCCACACGGGGGGATACCAGTACCAGCAGCCACGCAAAGAGCAGCCCCTCAATGGCATTGGAGAAGGTCCTTGTGTAGAAGACCAAGGTGACGTAGGAGCCAGACAGCAGGACCAGGGCGTTCCAGCGCTCCGCCCCCCAGCGTGGGGCTAGGTGGTACACGGCCAAGTCCAGGGCAAAGGAGAGGGAAGCGAGGAGGAGGCGGGGCCCGACCAGCAGCGCATAGCCACTCACCAGGCCAGGCCACGGCCCCCACTCTTCCCAGAGCCTGAGCAGCCAGAAGGCAGAGCCAGAGGTCAGCAGTGGGAAGACCACTGTACGGCAGGGGCTGCTGGGGTGAAACTCCCAGGGCCGCGCGGCCTTTATGCCCAGGACGTCCTCTGCAGAGAGAGAAGGAGAGGTGAGCCAGGTCCCAGCACAGAGGATGTGACGGACAAAATCCTAGGATGGCCCCCAAGATTTTCCAGCCCCCTGGTGTACATGCCGGACATAACCCCTGGGACTGTGAAGACGACAGAGTTCACTCCTGTGATTAGGTTACGTCACAGGGGTCAGCTGACCCTAAGATACGGAGATCACCCAGATGCGTGTGACAAAAATCACATGAGCCCTTTAAATCAGAGAGTTTTCTCCAGCTGGTGGCAGAAGACATCAGAGGTGAGAAGGATTTGCTGGCTTAAAGGTGGAAGGGGCAGTTGGCAAGGAATGTGGGTGGCCTCTGGGAGCTGAGAGCAGCCCTTGGCTTACAGCAAGCAAGGAAATGGGACTTTAGTTCCATAGCCTCAATGAACTAAATTTGTTCAACAGCAAGAATCGTCTTGGAAGCAGACTTTCTCCCAGAGCTTCCAGACGAGAACTCAGCCCAGCCCATACCTTATGATACCCTGAGCAGAGAGCCCAGGCTGGACTTCTGATTTACAGAACTGTGAGCTGCCAGTTTTAAGCTGCTAGGTGTGTGATGGTTTGTTACACAGCCCACACCTGGGAAGTGAGGTAACAGTGTGTCCTGGACAGGATGTATGAGGAGGAGCAGGGGGAGGCCCCATTCCTCTCCTTGAATTCTAAAGGCTCCAAAGTCAGAGTCAAAAACGCATCTCCGTGATTATGACTGTTACCCAGGACAGCCAGTGTGAGAATGGGGGAAGGGAATGAGCAACTGTGGTTATGGTCAAAAGCGACTGGTTTTGTCTATGATTCTTAATGTTTAAAATTAAGAATATACTCATGTAATTAAAATTACTTGCTGCCTGGGGCTAGTCTTTGACTCTGTGCCCCACTGTCCCAGAGCTCTGAGGGGTGGGGGTGAGGAAAATGAACTCTTAATTTCTGCATCTTAGCTCCAAGCTCTACAACATCTCACACTTGATAACACTGCTGGTTGTCTAAGGCTCTTTGCTTCTCCTCCTTATTCTTCTGGCCTTTTGGCAGTTTTTTTCTCTCTACGTCAGAAGGTGAAAGGGAAACAGAAAACCTTGGATCAGGGGCTTCCCTGGCGGCACAGTGGTTGAGGGTCTGCCTGCCAATGCAGGGGACACGGGTTCGAGCCCTGGTCTGGGAGGATCCCGCATGCCGCGGAGCAACTGGGCCCGTGGGCCACAAATACTGAGCCTGCGCGTCTGGAGCCTGTGCTCCGCAACAAGAGAGGCCGCGATGGTGAGAGGCCCGCGCACCGCGATGAAGAGTGGCCCCCGCTCGCCGCAACGAAGACCCAACACAGCCAAAAATAAATAAATAAATTAATTAATTGATTGATTTAAAAAAAATAGAAACACTCCTTTAAAAAAAAAAAAAAAGAAAACCTTGGATCAGATCAATCTGGCTGCTTTTTACTGGCTCAGGTTAAAAAAAAAACGGGGGGGGGGGTGGAAAAAAAAACTGGACCTTTCAACTTTAAAAACAAATCCATCTGTTGAGCCCTGTGGCAGAGATAGCTGATAACTCCCCAATCAATATCCATTCCTTCCTTCATCCTTAGTCACTTTAGCTGGGCATTTGGTCAGATATAAACACTATATTTTTTAGCTTCCGTTTGCAGGTACGTGTGGTCACGTGATACATTCTGACCAATGGGATGGAATGGGCACAAAGTATGTGACTTTCAAAATATGCCCTTAAAGAAAGTAGGCATGCCTATCTCTTCTCTGGGGGCGGGAAAGACTTGGTGTCAGACCTGATGCCTGGAGCACAAGCAGCCATCTTGAACCATGAGGAGGAAGCCTTGTGACCACAGCATCTGAAAGACCTCAAGGTTTCCAGCAACCACTTCATGATGTGTCCTATACCACCTAGAAGTTAAGTTCTAACAAGTGAGCATTCTAGGTCTGGGTTCCCTCAGCCATCATATGAACCTACAGAAGAAAAGTTTCATTATTATTTTATGTCACAGCCCTGTGTAAGTTTCCCCAGTCACTGGGGAAGCCCAACTCTAAAATCCTTCCACTGAGAAGCCCAAAATAGCTTTTGTTCTGAATGACCTGTACTGTTGTTATAAGCAGGAAGATGTCAAAGAGGCTGGCATTTCATCGGTATCATTTAGAAGGTCAGTGTCACCACTCAGGAAGGAGATGCGAAGTCCCCACTCCCAAATTCTTATGCCAGAGAGGCTTGTGGATTTACTGCTCATCTGCACAGACATTTTTCTCCCTCTGCACTAAATAGCCAATCAGCTCCTTGACCAGACTTTGCTGCAGCTTATCGTAACCACACATGGGGAGCTTTACCTGCCATGACCTCAGGAGACTGGAAGAACTCATCTGGGTGCACATAGCCTGTCTGTGGAAGGAGACACCACACCAGGCGGAGCAGGCTGAGGCTGCCCCACAGCACCCTGGCTGCCATCTTCATATCAAATTGCTGCCAGGACACAGGGCCAAGAGCCTAGGATGACTTCAGCTGCTACAGATGCTATTCTGGTTCCACAGACCTGCATCCGAGGAGGATAACATTTGTTAGTTATTATAATGTAAATTATATGTTCAATTGTCTGAACAAACTCAACATGGGTCTACACACAATAAAAATGTTAATAATAATAGCTGCTGTTTACTAAGTACCTGCTAAATACCAGGAACTTTACATGCTTATCTCAATTAATCCTTTCCACAGTCTGGGACAGTGGATCGTATTATCTCCATTTTACAGATGGGGAAACTGAGGCCTCCGCTGAGTAACCTGGTTACTTGCTAACCATATTTCCTAAGTGTCTATATATGGCATTTGCTAAATATTTTTCCTAATATGACATTTTGCTAAGTGTCTAAACATGACATTTGCAAGTAGGATTAGGGTACCTTCCAAATCTGGGTCTCACAACCCCATCCTATTCACCAGCTCCTATTCACAGGCAAGCATGGCAGCCTGGCTCTTACACTTCTGAAAACTTAGGAACCTCAATGGATTCCATCCATTTCTTTGCAAAAATGAACTACATTCGACCCCATGGTCTTCAGTCACTCCCTCCAACTTTCACACATCCTGGATCCTACCTTTTGGAAGGTGATGGAAACACTGCTGTGGTTTGAATGTTTGTGCCCACCCCCTCCCCAAATTTATATATGGAAATTCTAATTCTGAAATTCTAATGGTATCAGGAGGTGGGGCCTTTGGGAGCTGCTTAGGTCATGAGGGTGGAGCCCTCATGAATGGGATTAGTGTTCTTATAAAAGAGACACCACCCGTTTATAAAAGAGCTCCCTCACCTCTTCCACCATGTGAGGACACAGCGAGAAGTTGCTGGCTTTGAACCAGGAAGAAGGCCTTCATTATGCTGGCACCCTGATCTCAGACTTCCGGCCTCCAGAACTGTGAGAAATAAAGTTATGTTGTTTAAAAGCCACCCAGTCTGTGGTATCTTGTTAAAGCAGCCCAAACAGTCTCCTTTTGATGGAGGTTCTCACTCCCTTGACTCAAAGATCAGTGGGAATCTGAGTCCACGGCATGATGGACCTTTTTATCAACACCAGTATATTATCACGGGTGCACAGAAAAACAAGTCTGACAACGTGTTTGTTACTCCTCCAGAAATACATATGGTTCCCTGACTTCCTGACTTTGATATTTTAAAGCTTGACCATAAACAGCTATTGTTCTCAGGTATGACATCAAGTCATAACAGAGGAGACAAGACAAAGTGAAGCAACAGAACAGGAATCTGGCAGATGTTGACAAGGAGCTTCCTGATACTAAAACCTCATAGAGCTTAGAAGATAAGTTTTGGGCTTCCCTGGTGGTGCAGTGGTTGAGAATCTGCCTGCCAATGCAGGGGACACGGGTTCGAGCCCTGGTCTGGGAAGATCCCACATACCATGGAGCAACTAGGCCCGTGAGCCACAATTACTGAGCCTGTGCATCTGAAGCCTGTGCTCCGCAACAAGAGAGGCCGCGATAGTGAGAGGCCCGCGCACCGCGATGAAGAGCGGCCCCCACTTGCCGCAACTAGAGAAAGCCCTCACACAGAAACGAAGACCCAACACAGCCATAAATAAATAAATAAAAAGTGAAAATCTTCAAAAAAAAAAATATATAAGTTTTGCAGTCTCTGCTCAAACTTTGCAACTGAATTGTGCAGCCTATTTTTCCAGAGCCAGTGAATATCCTGACTTTTAGAGTTTTCAGATAGAAGATGAGGCCAAACTTAGCACTGGGAAGCAAAGGTTGAATCAGAATCTTTTTTTTCATCAATAGCCAATATGATACTGCAGGACAGGGCAGGGGTGTGGGGTGGAGATAGGGGTAGGGGCAAAGCACGATACCCATCATACAGGACAAACTTTGCGGTCCTGTAGGCCTGGTTCAGATCCCAACTCTGCCATTAGTAGCTGTGTTACCTTGGACAAGCTGCCTATATCCCTAAACCTCAGATTCCTTATCAGGAAAGTCAGATAATAATATCAAGCTCACAGGGTTGTGGGAGATTTAAGAGCTGATGCGTGGAGGGCACTTAGTATACAGAATTTGCATGTATAAGTGACCAAAGCTAAAAGCTATTACTACTTTTAGTTGAGGCACAAATAATAAGCCATGCTGCTCCAGACACCTAGGTGTTAGTTTGCAACCTCCTTGGGAGCTTCTGAAACTGGCCCCATAGGTGAAGGGCAGGGAGAGACTGAAGAAAGAGGCAAACCACTGCAGATTGGTAGGTGGCAGGTTTAAGAAGCAAGAGAACCTACTTACCAAGCTTGTCTTGGGTGGCCGCAAGATGAACAGATCTCCACACCTGCCTGCCAGAATCTTGAAGTTTATACAGAGGACTGAACTGGGCTCCATCATGTACAACGTCCAGATGGTCTCAGCACCACATGACTATCTCAAAGCTGTGTCCTTGGGCAGCTTCTAGCGTGAGGAAGACAAGCAGAGCACACATTCCAAGGATGGGGAGGGGGTGAGGGGCCTCCAGTTGCCGGGGTCCAGCTCGTGGGTCACATCCTCTCTACGACCTCCCCCAACACTAGAAGATCCTCAAATCCAGCACTTGTACTGACTACAATAATAAACAGGATTTGGTATAGTCCAATTGTCAAGATACATGTTTGCATGTGTTTGAAGCTTTTCTCAAGTATAGAACTTTGTTTTCAAGTATGGAACTTTTACTACATGATTAGATTAAAACACCAAATCCATTACACTGATAGGGAACACAGAAACCCAGCCTGCCCTGCCCTGGCGTGCGTAGTTACATAGCAAGTCTGGGTCCTGAGTCTGTACTGTTTTCCTTCTGCAGCAACAGAGGAAATTCATCCTGTTTAGCACCCACCATCTATTCCCCCTTTCCAGTTAATAGTAGTCAGAATTCCCACTCAGAACTGTACTCCTCACCCCCATCACCTATTTTCAGCTATGTGGCTTGGGATTCGATCCCATCCCCAACCCAGGTATAGACCCTGAATTGTTTAAGCCAAATAACATTTCCCATCCCACTGCCCACACTAATAGGTTCAGGGTTGGGTGCATGACACGCTGGTCTGATCAGAGGAACTAAGAAAAGTACCGATAAAGGTGAGTCTTGGCCCTTCTCTTCTCTGCCAGGCTTGGTGGGGTGAGGCTGCAGGGGTGAGAGGGACATCATTCCTTTGCTGGTATTAATAGTCTCTCTCACCTTTGTAAGTATTCCTCTGTGTTGTGGTGAAAAATGTGTCCTCTGCACCTTCCTGGGGCTGACGAGCAGGTCTTACAGAAGTACTCCACTCTTAACATTCCAATCTCATATTCCCTGGCTTTGTCTGTATAAATTGGGAAAATCATGCAGTCTTTTGGTGAATAGCACACCTCCTCCTGCTTTACGCTTCACCTTTAGGGACATGCTGGGACTTGAGTCTAATTGTAGGTCTAGAAGCAAAGGGAGTGGTGGGAGTGGGTCCTGGGGAGAAACAGCAGACAGAAATTGTCTTGCAAAGCAGCTGCTTTGGGGAGGCCATTACAGTTTCCAATGCAGGGTTAATCCCCTCAGATGCCAGTGGAAAGTCTGGTTCTACTGCTCGAAAAGTCTCACCAGAATTGAGGGACTCAGTGTCCCCGTCTCTCTCAGGGTCTTCCCATTTGTCCTCATTCCAACTTTCAGCATCCCATCTCTTCACAATTAGTGCCCTCACTTTAACAGTAGATACCATTGAGACTGGGAATTCAATTTGCATTGTAATTCAGCCACTCACAGAGTGAGATATGGGGTTTGTTTTTCAGCCAGCTTTTGGGTCATTTTATGAGGATCTTGAGCTGGGAATTTAAAGCCTTGAGCTTATCCTTCTCTTTTCCCAATTTGTCCAGCACAGTTAGGAACCACCAACCAATCTCATTGTACTATTTAGTTTGACTAAAATGTTCGAAGGTCACCCAGGAAATTCCCTGGTGGTCCAGTGGTTAGGACTCGGCGCGTTCACTGCTGAGGGCCTAGGTTCAATCCCTGGTCGGGGAACTAAGATCCCACAAATCTTGTGGCATCGCCAAAAAAAAAAAAGTTCAAAGGTCATCCAAACCCTTGCCTGGAGTATCCAATGGCGATATTTTTCATATCTCTTATATCATCACTCCATGGACTACCAGTACCCTCTTTACCACTTGAAATAGAGTCATTTGTGCCTTTAAATCTAATCAGACTACAGAAACAGTTCCAGCAAATCCAGGACCTATTCAGAAAACTCATCCTTAAGATTCTCTTCCTCTAGAACCACCTCCAGTACCAAAATCTGTCAGTCAGAGAAAGAGAATCAGTAGGAGACCTATACTAAGGAGATTTATTGCAAGGAATTGGCTTATGCATTTGTGGGGCTGGCTAGGTAAGTCCGAAATCTGCAGGGTAGGCCATTAGGAAGGGCAGGCTGCAACTTTTGGGCAGGAGCTGAAGCTGCAGTCCCCAGTGGGAGTTTCTTCTTATTCAGGAAAGCCTTGGCTCTGCTCTGAAGGCCTTTCAACTAATTGCAACAGGGCCATACAGATTATTATTAGAATAATCCCCCTTACCTAAAATCAACTGATTATGGACTTTCATGCATCTATAAAATACCTTCACAGCAACACTTAGATTAGTGTTTGACTGAATAACTGGGAACTCTAGCCTAGACAAACTGACACAAAAAACTGACCATCACACCCTAAATAATTCAGTGTTTGTTTGAATTTTAGATCAATGGGATAATTCTTTATGTAACTCACTGATGATTTGCTTTTCTTCCCCAATGTTCTGATAATGGTATTCACCATATTGTTCTCTGTAGCTGCAATTCCTTTCATTGCTATATGGTATCCCCTTGGGTGAATATACTGAAGCTTATTTACTTACCCTTCTACTGTTGTTTATCAGCTAGGTTACCTCCAGGGGGTTACAAGATTTTTCTTTTTTATTCGTAATAATGCTGCTATAAACATTTGTATTCGAGTTCTCTGAAGTACATACCTAGAAATGGAATTCCTGAGTCATAGGGTATGCATAGTTTTTTATTTTATTTTTTAAAAAATTTCTCAGTTTTAATTTCTAATATGGTAAATAGCAATAGCTACAGCTCACATAAACAAAAGCTCTTTGGGGTCCTCAATAAATTTTTAATGGGATCTTGATACTAAAATGTTTAATATCAGCTGGGTGAGGGAATAAATCCCCATTAAAAAAGAGAAAGTCAAATCCCATTATCAAGAGAATAAGAAGGATGTATTTAAAATTAAAATGAAGAAATCAATGTTGTAGTTAAAGGAAGAAAGAATTCAGAAAGAAACAAAGATATTTTCAGTAAGATTAAGAAAAAAGATGTTTTAGGCAAAAGATCCATATGGGTATGCACACTTTTTTTTTTAAAGTTAATACTGTTTTTTTTTTGTTTTGTTTTGTTTTTTAAAGGTTTTATTTATTTATTTATTTATTTATTTATGGCTGTGTTGGGTCTTCGTTTCTGTGTGAGGGCTTTCTCTAGTTGCGGCAAGCGGAGGCCACTCTTCATCGCGGTGCGCGGGCCTTTCACTGTCGCGGCCTCTCTTGTTGCGGAGCACAGGCTCCAGACGCGCAGGTTCAGTAATTGTGGCTCACGGGCCTAGTTGCTCCGCGGCATGTGGGATCTTCCCAGACCAGGGCTCGAACCCGTGTCCCCTGCATTAGCAGGCAGATTCTCAACCACTGCGCCACCAGGGAAGCCCGGTATGCACACTTTTAACCTCAAATAAGGCCAACTGTTTTCCAAAGGTTGCTACCAGCTAGCAGATAGTGTAGTGCCCCTGTTTCATATGCTCATTTATACTTGGTATTGTCTGATGTTTTGATTTTGTGAATCTCATAGGTATTAACATGCATTTCCTTGATTATTAATATGGCTAAACACCTTTTCTTTTTCTTTTTTGTCTGTGCCTCGAGGCATGCGGGATCTTAGTTCCCTGACCAGGGATCAAACCTGTGCCCCCTGCAGTGGAAGCACAGAGTCCTAACCACTGGACTGCCCGGGAATTCCCGAACACCTTTTCAAAAATTTGTGAAATGTTTCTTCTGTGGAATTCCTTTTGAACCATTGGCTGTCTATCTTTTTCTTACTACGTATAGGAATTCTTTATATAGCCTTTATATTTATTGCGTGACAAATATCCTTTTCTAGTTTGTGGCTTGTATTCTTAACTCATTTCTATTCCTAATATTGGTTACTTGTGCCTTCTTTTTGTTTCTTGATCATTGTCGCCAGAATTTTGTCAATTTTATGAATATTTTTAAAAAATCAACTTCTGGCTTTGTTCATCTTCTTTTTAAAATTTTTTCTTATCTATAGTTTTTTTTCTTCCTTTTACTTTTTTGGGTGTTATTTTGATATGGACACTTAGCTCATTAATTTTGAGACTTTAACTTTTGAGCTTATTAATTTTTGAGCTTTTCTATGAGAAATATTTAAGGTTATATATTTCTCTAAATACTATATTAACTGCATCCCACAGGTTTTGTTATGTAATATTTTCATCAGCTTTTGTTTCTAAATATTTTCTAATTCCATTGTAATTTCTTCCTTGACTAATGCTTTATGGCTGAAGCAGTTGATTTTTTGATTAAGACTTTATTTTTTGGACTTCCCTGGTGGTGTAGTGGTTAAGAATCCACCTGCCAATGCAGGGGATATGGGTTCGATCCCTCGTCCGGGAAGATCCCACATGCTGCAGAGCAACTAAGTCCGTGTTCCACAACTACTGAGCCCGCGTGCTGCAACTACTAGAGCCCGTGCTCCACAACAAGAGAAGCCATTGCAATGAGAAGCCCGTGCACCACAATGAAGAGTAGCCCCGGCTCGCCGCAACTAGAGAAAGCCTGCGCACAGCAAAGAAGACTCAACACAGCCATAAATAAATAAATAAATAAGACTTTTTTTTTTTTTTTTGCAGTTTTAGGTTCACTGCAAAATTGAGAAGAAGGTATAGAGGTTTCCCACATACACTCAACCCCTACACATGCATAGCCTCTCCCATTATCAATATCCCCCAACAGAGTGGTACAGTTGCTACAACTGATGAACCTACATCTACACATCATTGTCACCCAAAGTCTACCGTTTCCATTACTGTTTACTCTTGGTGTTGTACATTCTACGGGTTTGGACAAATGTTTTAATGACATGTATCCACCATTATAGTATTATACAGAGTATTTTCACTGCCCTAAAAAACTCCTGTGCTCTGCCTATTCATGCCCTCACCCCCAGCATTTAATTTTTAATGGTCCAGTTTTGTAGATATTCCACGGATGCTTGAAAATACCATATATTGGATAGTTATTGGACATAGAGTTCTATATATGTTCATTAGATCATGCTTGTTAGTTGTGTTCCTCAAATCTTTTATGTCCTTTATGATTTTCTACTGCTTATTCACAAAAAATCACAGAAATGTGTGTTGAAATAGCTCATGAGATAGTGGTCTTGACTAATTTTCCATGTAATTTTGTCATTTCAGCTCATTTTTGAAGGTATATCATTATTTTTTTTAATTGTTATACCGTATTGGAAAATTGAATATTTTATCATTATACAGTTACCTTTTTATCTCTAATAAGTTTTTTCCCTTAAAATATTTTGTCTCCTATAGCTATATGACCTTTCTTTTATTTAGTATTTACCTAGTACATCATTTTTCACCTTTTTACTTCAAACTTTCTGTACATTTATACTTTCATATGTCTCTTGTGAAGAACAAATAGCTGGATTTTGTTTGCCCAGTCTGACAATGTTTGTCTTTCAAATGCAGCTTTATTTCAAAATATTTAAATTTAGTGCAATTATTGATATATTTATTTCTTCCATCTTATACTGTGTTTTCTTTTTTCATGCCTTTCTATCTTTTGTTTCTCTCTCCTTTCTTGCCTTCTTTTGGATTGGTTTTTATTTTCTTCATTCCTTTTTCTCTAACACTTCGGAAGTTATACTCGATTTCTATTATGTTATAAAATGTACATTATTTAATGTTTTAATATTTAATATAGTATGTGCTATGGTTTTACTATGATGATTCTGAGTGTGCATTTTTCTTTAATCATAGTTGGAATTTCTTTGGCTCCTTGACTCTGTGGATTAGGGTCCTTTGTCATCTATAGAAAGCAATCCTCCATTATATTTTCAAATATTGCCTCTTCCCTCATCTTTACTCTCTCTCTAGAATTATGACTGAATGTATGACACATCTTCTTGGTCTATCTTCCATGTCTTTTAAACTTCTATTTTATATTTTCCATCTCTCTGCCTCTCTGGGCTATAGTTCAAGTAAGTTCCTCTGTTCTATCTTCCATGTTCCTAATCATCATTTCAGCTGTATCTGATCAGCTGTTAAACCTATCTATTGAATTTTAAATTTCGATTTTTCATTTCTAGGAGTTGTTTGATTTTTTTCTACATCTGCTTCCTCTTTTGTCATATTTTCAAGGCTCTCTTTTATTTACTATATTATATTAAGGGTACTTATTTGATATGCTAGATCTGATAATTCCAACATCTAAAGTTTTTCTGGGGTCCAAATTCTCAGGGAAACTGCCTTTCTTGGATCCTGATGCTAATCGAATTGGGGTAGGGCAATCTCCCCTGAGAAACTGTATCCATGAGCCTACCCTCATATAGGTTTTCAGCCTGAATTCACATGATTAGGCACTACCTCCCCCAAAAGAAAAAAATCCCTGGAGCCAATAATGTGATTAAAAATGATCCCACACTTACAATGCTCATACAATTATATATATATATATATATATATATATATATATATATATATATATATATATATATATATATTAGGTTGGCACAAGAAATAGCCATGTTCTATACTACCCAAAGCAATCCACAGATTTAATGTGATCCCTATCAAAATACCTATGACATTTTTCACAGAACCAGAACAAATAATCCCAAAATTTATATGGAAGCACAAAAGACCCAGAATTGCCACAGCAATCCTGAGGAGAAAGAACAAAACTGGAGGCATAACCCTCCAAGACTTCAGACAATACTACAAAGCTGCAATAGTGAACACAGCATGGTATCGGCACAAAAACAGACATATAGATCAATGGAACAGAATACAGCCCAGAAGTAAACCCAACACCTGTGGTCAATTAACCATCAAAAAAGGAGGCAAGAATATACAATGGAGAAAAGACAGTCTCTTCAGCAAGTGGTGTTGGGAAAGTTGGGACAGCCTCATGTAAGTCAATGAAGTTAGAACAAACCCTCACACCATATACACTGGTGGTCCAGTGGTAAAGAATCTGCCTTCCAGTGCAGGGGAGTTGGGGCTGTGGGTTGCCTCCTTTGAGGCACACAGACATCCAGAGGAGAGGGCTTACCCTAACAACATCAGGTTCTGTTAGCAAGGAGGAAGTGAGACAGAGGATCAGCTGTGTAGCTGCGTCATGTGTGTGGCTGCCATGATGCCAGGCTCTGATTGATGGCTTTCCTCCTTCTTCTCTGACCATTTCTTCTTAGGCGCCTCTTCCTCTGTCCACTCCTGAAATGTCAGTGCTCCCTTCTCATCATCCACACTCTTTGGGTCATCTTATTTATTCTCATGGTTTCAATTTCTTTTTGACGACATCATAAATTGTTTCTTTTCTGAGCTTCAGATTTACTGATAATAATAATGAATACAAACAATAATAGAATTGCCATTTTTAGATACCCATTGCGTCCCAGGCACAGTACATTATCTCATTTTACTCTCATCCCTATCTTATAGATGCAAGAATAGGTTTAGAGAGTCAAGTTTTTTGCTCAAGGTAACTGAACGAGTAGGCTAATGAACGTAGGAGTTGGACCCTGTCTGTTTGACTCCAGAACCCTGATCTACTTCCTGTTGGGCTTCTGCACCTAGCTCTAACACGGGGCAGCCGAAAAGAACGCATCGTTTCCCCATGACCCAGTCCTACCCCCATGTTCCCTGCAGCCGTGAGGGAACTAGTTTATCCAGTTATTCAGTCCAGAGACCCAGGGGTCATCTGCCATCTTCACGCCTTTTGTTTTTTTTTTTTTTTTAATTAATTAATTATTTTTTGCCTTCATTGGGTCTTCGTTGCTGCACGCGGGCTTTCTCTAGTTGCAGCGAGCGGCGGCTACTCTTCATTGTGGTGTGCGGGCTTCTCATTGCAGTGGCTTCTCTTGTTGCAGAGCGCAGGCTCTAGGCGTGCGGGCTTCAGTAGTTGTGGTGCACAGGCTTAGTTGCTCCGCGGCATGTGGGATCTTCCCGGACCAGGGCTCCAGCCCGTGTCCCCTGAATTGGCAGGTGGATTCTTAACCACTGCGCCACCAGGGAAGCCCCATCTTCACGCCTTTTATGTGACACTAACTTTGCTTGCTAATCATCCTTTGAGTCCAGCACTTGTTCTTCATCCTTCACTGTCACTACCTAAGTCCAGGTCCGCTGTGACTGGGGTACATGTTGCCTGAGATTCCTCAGCCCTACGGGTGGCTGTGAGGGGACTTTAGATGGCTGGAGCCCCTGGGTTGGTTGCTTCTAGCTGCAAGCAGCCCCCTCCTTTATTACCCCAGTGTGTCAAACAAAAGGAATCATTTTCTGTGTATGCATAATGAGAAAAATATCCAGAAGCAAGATCTAGAGTACATGGCACTCAACTCTCTGCTTTCCCTCCCCTACCTGCACCCACCCTCCTAACTGCAGCCAGAGAGAGAGTGCATTTCTTTCCTGTATAAAACCTCGGGGTGGGGGGTCAGCCCCTCACCACCCTCAGGACCAAGTCCACATTCCTGACTGTGACTTCCACGGCTCTCCAAGGCCCCCAGCATCCTCTCCAGCCTCCACTCTCACCCCTTTGTGTACAGAGCTTGGTGCTCCAGAAACATTACGTTTTCCTGTAGTCTCCTCCTCTATTCTTTGCTCACATTGCTTCCTTTGTGGGATATGTTTATAATATGGAGGTTAAGACAAGCTTTGGCATCGAGTAGACCGGGTTTCAAATTCTTGCTCTGTCATGGTGAAAGAGCACTTAATCTCTCAACTCCAATGTATAATTTATCTGTAGAATGAGTATAACCTACCTCAGGGCTGTTGTGAAGATGGATTAAACAAACTGTCTGGACCCCCAAGAAGCTCTCCCTGACCCCATTTCGGCAGCACCCTGTGCCAGGCCTTGCACTGCGCTGTGCACTGACCGCGGGTACCATCTGATTGCTTCTCTGTACTGTCTGAGGACCCCCAGTTCTGGGAGCCATTCGTATCCATCTCAGCGCCTTGAGCCCACCTGCATGGGACCACTGCGGGGCTAGGGTCAAGGATAGAGTCGGGGATCCCTGGAGGAGGTGGCAACATAGCAGGGCATTGAACTTAACAAGTGTGGGAGTTCTTCAGAGGGAGACCCCCACTGCTCATCCAGCGTCTGGCTCCCCAGGCTGAGGCCACGCTGGAGGAGTGGTCCCGCTGGGCGTTCTGGGGGGGGGGTGGAGCCAACAGCATGGGGCATGGCAACTACTCACCTAAACCCAATCAGTATGCAAGCCTGCTCATTTATGCCTATAAGCTCACTGAGCTGCCCAGCGGGGGTCCAAATCCTGCAAATCCCACATCCTCCGGTGTCTGCATAAAGGGATTGCGCCCAGGGCTGTGGAGATTCGACTGTGGAGCAGGGGAGGGATTGCCGATAACTACAGACAGGGGCATCCGGCGCGCGCGCGCGCGCGCGCGTGCGGCGGATGTCAGAGCTCAGGCAGCAGGGAGAGACCATCTCAGTGGCAGGGGTACAGAGAAGCAGAAACCACTACGCCGGGCGCGGGTTGGGGTGGGTGGGAAGGAAGGTGGGGAAGAGATCACATCAGTGGAGCGAGAGGACTGGAAGGTTGGGCAGAGACACTTGTCTTTCTCGCTGAGTCAGATGGCCGGGGCTGGCTCTTGGTGGCCCACCTTTCTCTGCCGCCCACTGTGTGCATAGCATCGTGTCCTGGAGACACAACTGTGAATGAGCATGGTCCAGAATGGCAGTCATAGCATGTGGCTCATTCCAAGGAACGTCTTTACCTTCAAACTTAAACTTCTTCCTGACAAAACTGCAGGGTCGTTGCTTTATGGGAAAGGGCGGCAGGCCCAAGGTTCAGTCCCTTCTCTGGATCCAGTCAGTATTCGGAGCAGGTTTTAAAGACTGCATGGGAGGAAGTGCTGGAGAAGGGGGCCCCTGCGCAGCAGCCAAAGGCGTCTTTGCCTCAAAACGCGCCAGGACCATGTCCCTCAAGGGCAAGGTCTTGTTCCAAACTCTGGGCTCCATCCCAGGGGCAGAGAGTGAGAGTGGCTTTCCTGAGTCCATTTTCCTGTTTGGTGTTGCATTTCATCCTCACCTCGACCCAGAGCGCGGCAGTAAACCCTGCCGGGCGCCCCATCGTGGAAGCATTGCAATGTCTGTCCCTGGTGCCTCCTTCTCTGGCTGCCCAAACGGGCCCATGTTTATCCTTTGATTAACACAGAATGCAACACACAGCATTAAACATACATAAGGGAGAGTGGAAGAGAGTAAGGTATCTCCATTAACTAGCATACATCATTCAACCATCTGTGACCTCGCGGTTCCCACCTGGAAAATGGGAACTCGGCTCTGTAGCAAGGAGTTTCCAGGTGTTAATGATTTCGACAGTGGTTCCCAGTTTCCTGAGGTGAAGACGTCTGGGGAGAAGGTACGGTGGGGGATGTCCTCCTTAAAGAAAACTGTCCTTGTCATATCGTGCATCCCACGCAAAGGCCGGGACAGCCACCAACCAGAGCGCCACAGGGTCGCCTGGAGCAGCCTTGGTGACAGGGCTTTGGCTCTTGTCTGTGCCCCCATGTGACTCCTGGTCAGGGAGGCCATCCTCTCACCCTTCGAGAGGACAGGCCTGGCCCAAAGGGCACCCCATGAGACCGGAAGTGGCTATTCTTCTCCGGTACATGCGGATCTGTGCTCACAGGTTTCGGGCTCAGCACTTTGCAGCGTCTTTTGGCTTCATCTTCACAGGGACCCTGGGAGGTAGCATTATATTCCCATTTTATAGACGGGGAAAGTGAGGCTCAGTAAAGTTACGGAACCACCCAACAACACGGTAGTAGGAGAGGATTCAAGTATAGGTCTCTGTCTGGGTCCAAAGTTAGCTCTCGAAAGTGGAGGATACCCACAGCCTCCCTTCCCCTTCCCAAGAAAACGGCGAGCTTCCTGTCTCCCCTAGATTGGGGCCGGTCAGTGCTCAGAGCCGGCGGATCCCGGTTTGAGGAAAGTTGCCCCCGAAAATGTGGAGGCCAAAGGTCTCTTGCTTGCCTCCCGAGTCTAGCTTCTGCTGGTCTCTGGGCAGCTAGCAAAGGTAAGAATGGAAACAATCGCCTTCCTCCCTGACCTTCCCTCCTTCCCCCTTGACCCCCATCAACTCTTCCCGAGCTGCTTGGGCGACTCACCGAGCGCTGCTCCGAGCTGCACCTGACCCGCTGGCGGCTTCCGGCCCCGCGAGAGCCCGCACATGGGGTGGGTGCGGAGCCGCCCGACCAAAGGGCTGGAGCCGGGAGACGTGTCCTCAGCGCGGCCGCCTCTCTGTCCGGTCCAGGGAATTAGGCAAGCCACGCAGTGCGCCAGGCGGGGCGGAGGTGTGGAGGAGAGGGCTGGAGACCAGCGCACTGGCGGGCGGGGCCGCCCAAGGCGTCCCTCGCGGTTCCAGCGAGGTCGGGGGGACGATGGAGGGTACCCGGTGGCCCTTGGACCGTGGCACGCCGGGCAGCGGCTGGTCTCTCCCCTCCCCCGCTTCCAGCTCGTCCCCCTAGCAGCCCCCTCCTTGGCGAGCCACGCCTAGTGAGCCGCCTTTTTAGCACGCGGGGCAATTAAGCAGAACATTTCTAGGCCATACTTCTTTGTCATTCAAAAGGAAAATTTCTGAGTTCTCTGTGGGTGGGGCTTGCTACGGCTAAGATGACCTGCTCTGTTGGTGGAGCAGGTCAGGGAGGACAGGCTCTGCGGGCCTGGTTTAGGAAGACGCGCCGAAGACGCAGGGTCGGTTTCACCCGGACGCAGCTCCTTCTCTGCAGCGGCGGGCGCCGCTTCCCCCCGCCTCTGCATTCCACAAGTGGGGGACAGGTCACTAGCCCAGGGTTGCCCGACAGCCGCGGCCGGAGAAGGTCACTGTGTGCCCGGGAGCCCAGGCTCCCTTCCCCGGCGCGAGGCCCGCCGAGCCCGCCGCTCTTGGTCCCTCCGTGGGGTGACCGACCCCCCACTCGCGGGCTCCATGACGGAGCTCGGTGCGCCACTGGGGGGCTCGTACCCTCCCGGGTCCCTCTGGGGTCCCTCTGGGTCCCCGGGGCTGTGGACGGATTGTGGTGGCCGGCGAATACTGCCCCCTAGCGCGGGAATGTTTCACTAAGCCAGCCGGGGGAGGCTGACCTGGCCTAGAGGAGAGACTCCTGCCCTCTGTGCCCAATCAAATGTTTTTTGGAAGGTCTTAAGCAGAGTCCCTTCACCTGTATTCCCTTTCATGCTGCACAGCAGCCCTCACATTAAAAAACAACAAAACAGCCCCTACCTACTTTACTGAGAGATTATGTACATACAGTAAATACCAGATATTTTAAGTACTGAATACAGTATAGACAAGGGCTCATTTCCCCCACTCTGGCCCAGCTGGAAGGTGCTGTCTGCCCCTCCCTTGGGCCCCCTGCCCCCTGGGGATCTTCATCTCTCTACTTGCCAGGGCAGGGCTTTGTCACCCTTCAGTTTCCTTGTGTCTAATTGAAGTCTTTCCTGCTTTAGCCTACGTTTTTAATCAAAATGATACATGGGCACAGCTAAAAAAGTTCAGATGGATATACAAAGCTTACATGAGAAGCAGCAGCCTGGTATGAGAGCCCTTCCTAAGCCTGAAGATGTAACCAGGTAACCCCGAGGCCTTCTCTTCTCTGGTCAGGGTCCCCTTCTTCCAGTCCTCCAGTTCCCCCTGCTCTTCCTTTGTCCCCCCTCCTCGTTCATCTTCCTCCTCCTCCTTGTCAACATCTGAAATCAGGACTAGACTCTAGGAAACTGAAAGACAGGTGCAGAGCCTGTGCTGGAACTGTCTTCAGTTCCTGCTCTCTCTGCCCTGGGCCCACATGGAGCGGGACAAAATTCTCAGGTGGTGCAGGCTCCAGAACAGCTGAGGTCCTGGCTCAGGTCCTCCTGTGGTTTTCCTAGCTCACAGGTCACAGGTCAGTTGTGGCAACAGTGTTTCCCATCTCATCCGGGGGCTACAAGGAGCGGGGATGGGGAATCAGCACCTGGGTAATGACCTGGCTCTGCCACCAACTAGACAGATGTGTGACCCTGGGCAGGCTGATTCCTTTGTCTGTGCTCCAGCTTCTCCATCTGTAAAATGACACTGTCGTCTCTAGAAAACCGCAAAGCTCTAATGTCTTGGAGGTAAGTCACTTGAAATAGTCCTGGCCCTCTCCGGCCAGGACGGTTCTGACCAGTATCCCATGGCTTGGCCATTGTGATGCCCTCCCGATTTGCTGTGCCCAACCAGCTCAGGAGCCTTGGTGGTGGGGGGCATCCTGCCTGCTTTACCATTTCCTCAGCCTGCCTAACAAAGCAGCTTCTTCTCTTGGCCCCCAGGCAAAGGATGGGAGGAAGCAGCCATGGCATCATGGGAGGGAGTATTTGGCCATTTGATTTAAAGGACACTTTTTACCCCAAAGGAAGATTTGAATTAAAACACTTAATCCAAGTTACACAAATCCTGATTAATTTTTGGACAGAATTTTCCAGAGTGAACTTCACTAAGCTGACAATTACTTCATCAATTTTTTTTTTAGTGGTGATTTTTCTTTCTTTTTTTTAAAAATTAATTTTATTGATTTATTTATTATTTTTGGCTGCATTGGGTCTTCGTTGCTGTGCGCAGGCTTTCTCTAGTTGTGGTGAGCGGGGGCTACTCTTCGTTGCATGCGCAGGCTTCTCATTGTGGTAGCTTCCCTTGTTGTGGAGCACAGGCTCTAGGTGCATGGGCTTCAGTAGTTGTGGCACGCAGGCTCAGTAGTTGTGGCTCGCGGGCTTAGTTGTTGTGGCTCGCAGGCTTAGTTGCTCCGTGGCATGTGGGATCTTCCCAGACCAGGGCTCGAATCCATGTCCCCTGCATTGGCAGGCGGATTCTTAACCACTGCGCCACCAGGGAAGTCCCAATTTTAAAAAAATTATACAGTTTTTAAAATTTTAATAAACTTTTAATATCATTTTTTAAAACTATTGATTTAATGGCCTACCTTAATGGTTCTACTAACATCTTCTGCTCCTGTATGACACGAAGTGCTCAGACATCAGGTGTGTGCACCGGGATCAGCTTTGCCTGGGACCTCTGCGAGTTTTGATTTCCAGCGTGGAAGCCTCATCTTCTCCCTAAAACGGGAAGGGAAGCCACAGAATGTGAAGAGTGTGACCTAGGTCTGCCTCCCTCAGCTGTGTGATCCTGCATCACTTGCTTAAATCCCCTGAGCCTCATTTTTCTCACCTATAAAATGGGGATAGTAATACCTACTGCCTACCTCAGAAGAGCTGTTTGTAGTATATAAAAATAAGTAATTATTACCATAAACCACAATAGCATTAAATAATCACTTGTGTAAAGCTCAAACTCCCAGCGCGTAGTGGGAACTCCCACCTGTTATTTCAGATAACAGAAATGTTATTCTGTTATCATCACCATCATGATTAATGAAACAAGCACCATTTGCTTGCTCCGACCACTGGGTGGCACCACAGATTTGGTTCTGTGACTATTTCGGTCTCAAAGGCAGCATTTGTGTTTGAACCATGTAACAGTGCTGTTTTTTGAAGGTCAAAACTAGCTGATTGTTGACAGTTTCATATGGTTCTGCCTAAGTTTTGTGGTGCTGCCTGCCTTGGGCTGTTTCCTTTTGGCTCTGTCTCAGCAAAGCAGGGACTCACCAGTTGAAGCCTTTAGGAAGCCTGGGCTGTATCTATGACGTGGACGGCCTAGGCTGCTGGACTAGCCGCCAGAGACTTAGGGACAAGGGCCCATCCAAGCTGGGAAGAGAGAGCTAGAAGGTCAGCATCGGAGTTAAGGACAGAGCCAGAGACACAGAGAAGCAGTAGGCTGGTGATCACAGGGATTTGCTCTGTAGAAGTGAAGGTCTCCCATTTTCCATGAGTTCAAATTTCCTTGCTGAGCCCAGAAAGCCATTTCCCAAGAAACTCAAACGACATACCATGCCCAGATGATGCTGACCTTTGTTCTTTGCTTCCCGTTCCCTCACTCCCTCATGAGGAGTGCTGGCCTTGGGCCCCCAGCATAGTGAAATAAGTTGAGAAACAGATCTCAAATCATTAACAGAATTGACTGGTGACCTTAAGAGGTGGGAGTGACTCACCTGAAGGCTAGATGGGGCTCTGGGCCTCATAGCTCCCTGGGACCAGGGATGGTCCTCAGGCAAAGAGCCCCCCTTGTCTGACCTAAAGCTAAGCAAAGCTTCATATTTGTATTGGCAGGGAGGGGTTTCCTTTGGGCCATTTTCTGTGCCTCTCCAGCCATAGGGAACCAGGTTTTTCATATATAAATCAACTTGGATCCATTAAAGGAACAGGAGCACTTGATGAGTAGCTTCTTTGTATTTGCACATTTAACTGTTTTTTCAGAGACAAGGGTTCAAATAAGAAAGTTTCTTTGTGTGTGAAGAATTCAAGTAATTAAAAAAAAAATAGCTATCTTCCAGAAATATGAGAATCATTTAATATTAGGAAATCCATCAATATAATTTACCATATTAATAGATCAAAAGAGAATCATATGATTACCTCTATAAAGGCTGAAAAATTCAACAACTGAATCTTGGTAAACACTCAATAAAATAGGAGTAGGTGTATACTTCCTTAACATGATAAAATATATTTATCTCAATATCAAAGGCAGCATTGTGCTTAGTAGAGAGAAGCTCTCCCAACTCAAAGTCAGGAACAAGAGAGATTTGTCCACTTTTACAGCTGTTATTTTACAGCTACATCCATTTTTCTGTATGTAGTAGCCAATGTGATTTGACAAGAGTAGAACATAGAAGTATAGAACTCAGAAAGGAGGAGGAAAAATTATTATTTCCAGATAGCATAATTTTATACGTGGAAAACCCAAAAGATTTGACTCAATGTATTAAACACCAAATGCTGGTGAGGATGTGGCACAACAGGAACTCTCATTCGTTGCTCATGGGAATGCAAAAGGGTACAGCTACTCTGGAAGACAGTTTGGTGGTTCCTTACAAAACTAAACATATTATTATCATACAATCCAGCATTGTGCTCCTTGGTATTTACATAAATGAGTTGAAAACCTATGTCCACATGAAAAGCTGCACACAAATGTTTATAGCAGCTTGATTCGTGATTGCCAAAACTCGGTAGCAACCAAGATGTCCTTCAGTAGATGAATGGATGAATAAACTGTGGTAGAGGCAGGCAATGGAATATTATTCAGTGCTAAAAAGAAGTGAGCCATCAAACCATGAAAAGACATGGAGGAAGCTTAAGTGCGTATTGCTAAGTGAAAAAAGCCAATCTAAACAGGCTACATACTGTAGCCAACTGTATACTGATCTCAACTGTATAATATTCTGGAAAAGGCAAAACTATAGAAGTAGTATAAACATCAGTGGTTACCAGAGGTTCACGGCAGGGGAGGATTGAATAGATGGAGTACAGAATTTTTAGGCCAGGGCAACTATTCTGTATGATACTATAATGATAGATACATGTCATTATGCACTTGTTAAAATCCATAGAATGTGCAACACAGAGACTGAACTCTAATGTAAACTATGGATTTTGGTTGGTAATATGTCAATGTTGGTTCATCATTTGTAATAAATGTACCACTCTGATATAGGATATTGATGGTGAGGGAGCTTGTGTATGTGGCAGGGGAAGGGCAGGGGCAGGGGGTATATGGGGACTCTTTATATTTTCCATTCAATTTTTCTGTGAACCTAAAACTGCTTTTTTTTTTTAAAAAAAACATTTATTAAAAAGAAAATATTACAAATAGCAAAATAATGCAGTAAGACGTCTGGTTTAAAATTAATATTCAGAAACTATAGATTTCACATTTACAAACAACAGCTAGTTAGAAAAACTAATGGAAGAAAATAATCTATTTAAGAATCTGTAATTAAAAAAACTTCCTACAAACAAAAGTCCAGGACCAGATGGCTTCACAGGCGAATTCTACCAAACATAAAAAGAAGAACTTAAACTGATCCTTCTCAAACTCTTTCAAAAGATTGAAGAGGAGGGAACACTCCCAAAGACATTCTATGAAGTCACCATCACCCTGATACCAAAACCAGACAAAGACACGGCAAAAAAGAAAATTACAAGTCAATATCTTTGATGAATATAAATGCAAAAATTCTCAACAAAACATTAGCAAACCATAAACCAACACTTAAAAAGATCATACACCACGACCAAGTTGGATCCAGCCCAGGGTTGCAAGGATGGTTCAACATATGCAAATCAATCAATGTGATACACCACATCAACAAAAGACAAGACAAAAATCAAATGATCATCTCAATAGATGTAGAAAAAGCATTTGATAAAATTCAACATCCATTTATGATAAAAACTATTACCAAAGTGGGCATAGAAGGAACATATCTCAACATAATAAAAGCTATCTATGACAAACCCACAGCCAATATAATGCCCAATGGTGAAAAGTTGAAAGCCTTCCTACTAAAATCTGGAACAAGACAAGGATGACCATTCTCACCACTTCTATTCAACATAGTATTGGAAGTCCTAGCCACAGCAATTAGACATGAAAAAGAGATAAAATATATCTAAATTGGAAGGGAAGAGTTAAAATTGTCATTATATGCAGATGACATGATACTATATATAGAAAACCGTAAACACTCCACACAAAAACTACTAGAACTGATAAACAAATTCACCAAAGTAGCAGGATACAAGATTAACATACAGAAGTTGGTTGCATTTCTTTATACTAACAATGAAATATCAGAAAAGAACTGAAAACAAACAATCCCTTGTAAAATTGCAGCAAAAAAATAAAATACTTAGGAATAAATCTCACCAAGGACGAGAAGACTTATATACTGAGAACTATAAAACATTAATAAAGGAAAGTGAAGGTGATTCAAAGAAATAGAAAGATAACCCATGCTCTTGGATTGGAGGAATCAATATTGTTAAAATGGCCATACTACCCAAAGCAATCTACAGATTTAATGTGATCCCTATCAGATTACTCATGGCATTTTTCATAGAACTAAAACAAATACTCCTAAAATTTATATGGAACCAAAAAAGACCCAGAATTGCCAAAGCAATCCTAAGAAAAAAGAACAAAGCAGGAGGCATAACCCTCCCAGACTTCAGACAATACTACAAACCTACAGTAATCAAAACAGCATGGTATTGGCACAAAACCAGAAATATGGATCAATGGAACAGAATAGAGAGCCCAGAAATAAACCCACACACCTATGAATAATTACTCTTCAACAAAGGAGGCAAGAACACACACTGGGGAAAAGACAGTCTCTTCAGCGAGCGGTGTTGGCAAAGTTGGACAGCCACATGTAAATCAATGAAGTTAGAACACTCCCTCACACCAGACACAAAAATAAACTCAAAATGGCTTAAAGACTTAAACATAAGACCTGACACCATAAAACTCCTAGAAGGGAATATAGGTGAAACATTCTCTGCATAAATCATACCAATGTTTTCTTAGGTCAGTCTCCCAAGGCAATAGAAATAAAACAAAGATAAACAAATGGGACCTAATCAAACTTACAAGCTTCTGTACAGCAAAGGAAACCATAAACAAAACGAAAAGACAACCTATGCACTGGGAGAAAATATTTGCAAATGATGTGACTGACAAGGGCTTAATTTCCAAAGTATACAAACAGCTTATACAACTCAAAAACAACAACAAAAAAAACTCAATCAAAAAATGGGCAGAAGACCTAAATAGACATTTCTCCAAAGAATACATACAGATGGCCAACAGGCATGTGAAAAGATGTTCAACATTGCTAATTATTAGGGAAATGCGAATCAAAACTACAATAAGGTACCACCTCACACCAGTCAGAATGGCCATCATTAAAAGGTCTACAAATAATAAATGCTGGAGAGGTTGTGGAGAAAAGGGAACCCTCCTACACTGTTGGTGGGAATGTAAATTGATACAGCCACTATAGAGAACAGTAAGGAGGTTCCTCAAAAAACTAAAAATAGAGTTGCCATATGATCAAGCAATCCCACTCCTGGAAAAATATTTGGACAAGTCTATAAATTGAAAAGACACATGCACCCCTGTGTTCACAGCAGCACTATTCACAATAGCCAAGACATGGAGGCAACCTGAATGTCCATTGACAGATGAATGGATAAAGAAGATGTGGTACATATATACAATGGAATAATACTCAGCCATAAAAAGAATGAAGTAATGCCATTTGCAGCAACATGGATGAACCTAGAAATTATACTAAGTGAAGTAAGTCAGAAAGAGAAAAACAAATACAATGTGCTATTACTTATATGTGGAATCTACAACATGACACAAATGAACATATCTAGACTTACAGACATAAAGAAGAGACTTGTAGGACTTCCCTGGTGGCACAGTGGTTAAGAATCTGCCTGCCAATGCAGGGGACACAGGTTCGATCCCTGGTCCGGGAAGATCCCACATGCCGCAGAGCAACTGAGCCCATGCACCACAGCTACTGAGCCTGTGCTCTAGAGCCCGCGAGCCACAACTACTAAAGCCTGCGCACCTAGAGCCCATGCTCTGCAACAAGAGAAGCCACTGCAATGAGAGGCCTGCACACCGCAACAAAGAGTAGCCCCACTTGCTGCAACTAGAGAAAGCCTCTGTGCAACAACGAAGACCCAATGCAGCCAAAAATGAATAAAATAAATAAATTAAAAAAAAAAAAGGACAGACTTGTGGTTACCAAGGGGGAGGGGTTGGGGGGGATGGATTGGGAGTTTGGGGTTAGCAAATGCAAACTATTGTATATAGAATGGATAAACAGCAAGGTCCTACTGTATAGCACAGGGAACTATATTCAATATCCTGTGATAAACCATAATGGAAAAGAATATAAAAAAGAATATATATATGTGTGTGTATGTATATATAACTGAATCACTTTTCTGTACAGCAGAAATTAACACAACATTGTAAACCAACTATACTTCAATTAAAATATTTAATAAAAGAAAATCTATTTACAATTACAAAACAACATAAAATGGAAAAATTAGGAATAAACAATGAGATTTATGCAATATATTTATTAATAAAACTTTAAAATTCTACTAAGGGTTACTAAAGACGATTTGAACAAACAGAAAAAAATTCCACATTTTTAGAAAGTCCATTACTCTAGGTTGTATAAATTTAACAAGAGTCCAATAAAAATACCAACAGGTTAAATATTATAAATCAATGTTACCTCAATTAAAAAAAAATACCAGCAGGATATTTTTTTTTAACCAAACAAGTAGGGATATCCAGGACAAATGAGAGGGAACCAGACTTATCAGCGATTAAAATGTCTTATCTTATCATGCCTATTATAATAAACTAGTGTAGTACAGGCACAGGGCGAGACAGATCAATGGAACAGAATAGAAAGTACAGGAAAAGATTGAAATACAAGGGAATTTAGGATATGATAAAGTCACAATTCCAAATCAGCGGAGGAAAACTATTCAATATAAAACTGCTAGGCAAACAGGGTAGTCATCTGAAAAAAAAAAATAAGAGTTTTATCAATACCATATACTTCACAGCAAGATAATTCTGAGATGGACCAAATATGTAAATATTAAAAAACTGAAACCACAAAATAATGAAGAAGCAATGGAAGAGTTAAAAAATAATTTTGCAGATGAGAAAGCACTTCAAAGTATGGCACAATACCCAGGAGCCTTAAAAGAAAAGGAGAGGGCTTCCCTGGTGGCAAAGTGGTTAAGAATCCACCTGCCAATGCAGGGGACACGGGTTCGAGCCCTGGTCCGGGAAGATCCCACATGCTGCGGAGCAACTAAGCCCGTGTGCCACAACTACTGAGCTCACGTGCCACAACTACTGAAGCCCATGCGCCTAGAGCCCGTGCTTCGCAACAAGAGAAGCCACCGCAATGAGAAGCCCGTGCACCGCGATGAACAGTAGCCCCCGCTCGCCGCTAGAGAAAGCCTGCACACAGCAACGAAGACCCAATGCAGCCAAAAAAAAAAAACAGTAATTCTTTAAAAAAAAAAAAAAATAGGAGAAAATGGTACTACATAAAATTTAACAAATTCTCTGGGGCAAAAGACACTATAATCACAGGCAAAGGCAAAAAATTAGGAAAGAATAACTATGTCAACAGATTCATGCTAAAAGAATTGTAAATTAAAACTCACTGAGATAACATTTTTACCTATTTGTTTAGTAAAAATCATAAAGTCTGGTAATAGGTCATCAGAGAGTTGGAGAAATGGGTATTTTCTTATGTTGCTGGTGGCTATGTAAACTGGCACAACCTCTGAGGTTGATAAAATCTATAAAAATTACCATTATTATTTTTAAAGACAATGGTTGTTTGGTGTATATAATGTTATTTCCATTTACTTACTCAGCACACCCTCTTTCATCTTAAATCTTAGACTGCTCTTGTGAAGTCATTTTTTCCCCTATAGTGCAGGTTTCTTGACGGTAAACTCTCAATTTTTATCACCCTCAATCTTGGAAGATAGTTTTATGGGTTCATAACTCTAGGTTGATAGTTATTTTCTATCAACATTTGCAAGATTATATTCACTATCTTCTGACTTCTGTGTTGCTGCTGAGGAGTCCACTGTCTTTCTAATTGTGGATTCTTCGTGGACCACCTCTCCTTTCTCTCTGGCTGTCTTTAAGATCTTACCTTTGTCTTTTGTGTCTTCAGTTTTACTGAGCTGTGTCTAGGTATGGATTTATTTTTATTTATCCTGCTAAGTATGCATTTTTGTTCCTAAACCTCTAATATCATGTTTTTCACTAGTTCTAAAAATTTCACAGCCATTATCCCTTTAAATATTTTCTTTCCTTCATTCTCTCTATTCTCCATTTTTGAGGATCTGATTATAAACATTTGCTTATAATACAGCTTTTTAGTCTAACCTTCCTATCTCTTAATTAGTGCTTCCTTTATGTTTTCTCTCTACTTATCTCTCAGTGTTGCACCTTTGGAGTTTATTAACTCCCACTTCTCTTTATCTGTGCCTAATTGATATTTTAAGAATTACATTTTTCATTTCAAAAAATATTAATCTGTCTGTTCATTCCTGGTATTCTCTTGTTGCTTTACTATTTCTCATCTCTGTGATTGCTTTATTATTTCTTTAAGCTTTTCATATATAGCTGTATTTTTTAAACTTCTATTTAAGAATAATTTTAGATTGCAGAAGAATTGTAAAGATAGTTCATGTAGCACGGCTTCCCTTCATGTTAACATTTTATATAACCATGGCATATTCACCAAAACTAAGAAATTAACATTCCACTAATGCCTTTTCTGTTCCAGGATCCCATTAGGATACTGTGATGCACTTAGTCATCATTACTCCCTAGATTCCTATAAGCTACAATTGTATCTGTCTTGCCTTGTTTTTCATGACCTTAACTTTTGAAGAATGCTGGTCAGTAATTTCATAGAATATCTCTCAATTTGGGTTGTCTGATATCTTCTCATGATTAGTCTGGGGTTATGGATCTCGGGGGGAGAATCTTAGAGAGAGGAAGTGCTCTCCTCATCAAATCATACAGGATTGATAACAACGTGATTTATTACTGGTAACATTAGTCTTGTTCATGTGGTCAAGGTGGTGACTGTCAGACTTCTCCACTGTAAAGTTACTATTTTTCCCTTTCCAGATTCTATTCATGAGAAGCCAGTCACTAAGTCCAGCCCATCTCAAGGGGAGAGGAGTTAAACTCCTTTTCCCTGAGGGAAGAGTATCAAAGAAAACTGTTAAAACTAGTGTAGTAATTAACAGTACTTTGGAGGAAATACTTTTGAGTCTATGCAAATATCCTGCTTCTTCTGAGGGCTTTGCTCCCTGATTTTAGCATTTACTTGCGGGTCTTACCTGCAGGAATCACTGCAGTATTCTAATGTTGATTTTCTATTTCACTCATTCCTTCTACATTTATCATTTGAAATTCTTCTGTAAGGGAGATTTGTCCCTCTCCTCCAATTTATTTATTCAATCATTCACAGGTGTGTATTTTACATGGTTATAAAAAAACACTTTCAAACCAGCAGAAGAAAATTGGACTATTTAATTGAAGGCAGGAAAGTAAAAAGCAACAGTAAGATGTATAGTAAATAGAATATATAAAATAAGGTAGAAATAAGTCCTAATATAATAGTATCAATAATAATTATAAATAAAGTGTCACTCATTATAATTATAGAAAGGCTGTATATATCTAGACAGAAGCTCTTAGTGTTGATACCTTGACTGTAAGGAATACACTTAAAACAAAATGATAAAGATTGAAAAGAAACAGAGAAAAAGGTGTATCAGGTAAATATGAACCACAGAATGCCAGAGGAGCAACATTAATAACTAACAAAATATAATTCAAGACTAAAAAGCATCATATTGTCAAAGAGTGATATAACATATGGTAAAATGGCCACAAACATGTGCATCAAACAATAGTCTTAAAATATATAAAGCAGCCACTGACAGAACTGCAGGAAAAAACAGCTCTCCAATTGTGGTTGAAGATTTTAATGAAGCCATTTTCTCAGGAAGAGATAGTTTAGGGAAAAACCCCAAAAAACAAAAAAAGCAAAGATACAGATGATTTGTTTGACTCAGTTAAAAATCTTAAGAGTGAAGGTGTATCAGGAGATGGCGGCACCTGGTTGACCATCTCCCAAAGGTGACAGCCAGGATGAAATCCTCTGTGAATTAGAAATACATCATGGGATCTGGACTGGTTTGTAAAACATCGCATTAAGTGAAAGATAAAGTGAGAAGGAGAATGAGATTTATTAGCACAGGACAATGTATATACTAGTTCAAGACACATACCCATGAAAACACACATGCTTTACACAAATGCAAGGAAGCACATCAAACACAGTAGAATGGATGCCCCTGGTAGGGTCAAGGAGGAATGGGGGCAAGAACTGGGCCCAGGGATAAAGGGGGATAATAAATAAATAAAACAGGAGATGGGCCTTGTGGGTTGGTAATGATGATAAACTCTGAACTGAGACAGATGATAAACTCACCACCTTCTGGATACAAACCTGATTGTAATCTTTCCTATCAGCAGAAAGGTCTCAGCATGTGCTAAGTGACCTTAGTGGTCATGGGGCCTGTGGATAGCAAATTCTCCCCAGAAAATCTCAAGTGACTGGGAGCCCAAAGGCAGCTTTGGAGGTGGGCACTGCCCATTCCCAGCACCAGGCACTGGGTCAGCTGCCCTCCCAGCCCAGGCAAAACCCCCTCAAAACTGGCATCTCTCAGGGGAGGCATGCATTCTGAGCTGAGCCATCCAGAAACTGGCTCCAGCTCAACTCAAGTTTCTAGATTTCTCAAGGTTTGAACTCCTGAGAGCAAAGTCCTCCAGGCCAGGTTCCAAGCTGGCTGAGACTTCTCTTCATGGCTCCCTCACCTCCTGTTCCCACAGGAATGTCTGGGTGGCAGCAGATCTAGCCCCAGGATGGGCTGCAAGAAATCTCAGAAAGAAATGGTCCCAATAACAATCTTCAGAGCGTTAAGAATAGGAGTTTTAAAAAAATCTTACGTTGTCTAAGGACTTGAATAGACATTTCTCCAAAGAAGATATACTAATGGCCAATAAGCACAGAAAAGATGCTCGACATCACTAATCATTAGGGAAATGCAAACCAAAACCACAATGGGAAACCTCTGCACACCCAGTTAGGATGGATAGTACAAAAAAGAAAAATAAAATAACAAGTGCTGAAGAGGATATGGAGAAATTGGAAGCTTTGTGCATTGTTGGTGGGAATGTAAAATGGTGCAGCCTCTGTGGAAAACAGCATGGCAGTTCCTTAAAAAATTAAAGACGAAGTTACCATGTGATCCAGCAATTCCATTTCTGGGTATATACACAAAACAATCGAAAGCAGGAACTTGAAAAGTTACTTGTACACTCATGTACATAGCAGCATTAAAAAGGGGGAAGCAACAGTGTCCATCGACAGATGAATATATAAACAAAATGTGATAGAGACATACAGTGGAATATTATTTAGCCTTAAGAAGGAATGAAATTCTGACACACATGACATGGATGAACCTTGAAGATATCATGCTATGGGAAATATGAAATAAGCCAGTCACAAAAAGATAAATGATTCCTCTTGTATGAGGTCCCTAGAGTAGTCAAACTCATAGGGACAGAAAGTAGGATGGCTGTTGCCAGGGGCTGGGGACGAATGGGAGGTTAGCGTTTAATGTATACAGAGTTTCAGCTGGGGAAGAGGAAAAAGTTCTGGAGATGGATGGTGGTGATGGTTACAGAACAGTGTACATGTACTTATCGCCACAGAACTGTACACTTAAAAGTTATTAAAATGCTAAGTTTTTATGTCATGTATATTTTACCACAATAAAAAAAATATAAAGTTGCCTAAGACAAGATTCTGCAAAGCAGATGCATTTCTATTAAAGCAACCTCCACCTCACCACTTGTAGATCTCAGAGGAAACCTAAGGTTGGGAGAGGAAGGAGGCCTGACTTTTAAAAAGTTCTTTAGCCTCTGATGGAAATGGAAATGGGAAGAAGAGTAAGGGCTTTAAAAGCTTGGAGTCCTAAGACACCTCTGGGGGAGGACATTTCCTGTCATCCTCTCTTGAGCAGCAGCCAGCAACCCTGTCCTTTTGCAGGAGGAAAGGTCTGGAAATGGGTGTACATGCTTACACGTGTGTACACACATCCACCATGTACATGTGGGTACATGCACATGCACTGACGCAGGCTGGTGTCTCTTACTGAAAGAGATAAGTTAATCAAACCACCCCCGAGCTTAGTAGCTGGGGCAGGTGGCCCTTGTCAGCCTGCATGTCCCTCCTCCCTAGTCATACCCATTCTTTGCTGTAGGTCTCTGGTCCAGGAGGGCTGATGGCACAGACCTGCAGGCAGAAACTGCTCTCAGCTCTTGGTAGCCCCTCAAAAGGAGGGACTTTATGCCCTGACGCTCAGCTGAGCAGCCAACGGCTAACAAGCTTTGCTGCGAAATTCTCTGCTTTCAGAGATAAGCTCAGTCCCCAACCCATCTCTAACCTGGGCAGGGCCAGCACTTCTGTTATCAGTGAGGAGCCCACACTCCCACAAACGCTGACCCAGGCTTCCTGCCCTGGGTTGGGGGCCCCCCTGACCAGGGCTCTGAGATGATCATGTGGATCTGAGCACGGGAGATAAGGGCAATTGCACCTGGACTTTGGCTGGGGTGTCCTGGAGGCTGCAGGCAGGCAGTCCTGCCCTCGCTGTGGCAGGTGTGCCGACGCCGACTTGCCACCACCGTGGTCTGCCGGCTGTGCCTGGGTTCAAATCCCAGGAAATCCCGTGATTCTCATAGCCTCACTTGCCTGTCCTGTAGAATGGGAGTGGCAGGAGGGAGAGATGAGGTAACGACGAACGTTGGTAATTGATGGTACAAAATGCAACATCCTTGGAAAATGCCACACTGCCCATTTGCTTCCTTTCCAGCCCACGATGGGTGAAGCCAGTTTTGATACCCTAGGGCAGCTGGAGCTGAGAGGGAAAAAAGAAAGTGGAGGAGAGAAAGGAAGGGGGGTGGGGGAACGGGGGTTGGGGCATGAGCACGGTCCGGAGCGACGGCACTGGGAGAGCCAGCTGCTTCTCTCTCCCAGATGTTTCAAAGCTGTGGAGAGACCTCTGAGCCAGGCTCCGTCTATCTGCAGGTCAGACCTCTCTGAACCTGCTCCTTTGCCTCTTCGCTGAGGGAAGGAAAGTGGAGGGTCAGAGCACATCTTGGGGCTGGGGGATCCCACCCAGACATCATCCATCTCGATAGCTCAGCATTGGTAGGGGTAGGACAGAGACACTGTGAGGCATTCTCTGCCCGACCCTGACCAACAGAATACGAGCGAACTGTCATGGGTTGAACGGTGTCGTCCCAAATTCCCATGTTGAAGTCCTAACCCCCAGTACCTCAGAATGTGACCTTATTTGAACATAGGGTTGCTGTAGATGGAATTAGTTAAGATGAGGTCATTAAGATGGGCCTGAATCCAATATGACTGATATCCTTATGAAAAGGGGAGATTTGGATACAGAGACACAGGCACACAGGGAGAATGGCATGTGAAGATACAGGCAGAGATTGGGGTGATCTACAAGCCAAGGAACCAACCTACAGACATCTTGATCTTGGACTGCTAGCCTCCAAAACTGAGACAATACATTTCTGTTGTTTAAGCCACCCAGCAAACTATATACACATCCTGGGAAAGGGGTCAGCCTCAGGACCAGGAAGAGACACTGGCCAGCCCTGATGTCAACAGTAACCCTTTCTTTAGCAGCTCCATAGTCCGGGAGTTGCCGGGGAGGACCAGGCCTCTCAGCGCTCTGGGAACTCCGCCTGGAGCAGTCCACTTCCAGGATGTGAAACTACCATCTTCTCTCTCTCTCCCATTCTTTCTCTCTCTCTCCCTTTCTTTCTCTCTCTCTCCCTTTCTTTCTCCCTTTCTCTCTCTCTCTCCCTCTCCCTTTCTTTCTTTCTTTCTTCCCCCTTCCTTCCTTCCTTCCTTTCTTTCCTTCCTTCCTTCTCTCTTCCTCTCTCCCTTTCTCTCTTCCTCTCTCCCTTTCTTTCTTTCTTTCTTCCCCCTTCCTTCCTTCCTTTCTTTCCTTCCTTCCTTCTCTCTTTCTCTCTTCCTTTTTCTGTCTCTTTCTCTCTCTCCCTTTCTCTTCCTTCCTCCCTCCTTTCTTTCTCTTTCCTTCCTTCCTTCCTCCCTCCCTTCCTTCCTTCCTTCCTTCCTTTTCTCTCTCTCTCTCTCTTTCAGCAAACACCTTATTAGGTACTAGCTATGTTCCACATGGAGCTTGGCCCTGGGAATGCTGTGGACAGAGGGCAGGCTCAGTCTCTGCCCTTGAAGAACTGGGGTGGGGGGAGGCAGACCTTTCCCAAACACAAATTGTTAATTGAGGAGGGGAGAGAAGAGCCTGGGGAGAGCATGGCAAGGGGACCTCTGGTCTGTTCCTCCCTGTCAGCCTTCCCTGTATAGCTGCCAGGCTTCGGGGCACACGGATCTGGGTTCCCAGGACAGCCCATCATGGGTAGAGAGGGCTCCACCCCACCCCCAAGGAGGAAACACACTATTTCCAAGGAATGTGGGGTTGCTGGCTGTCAAAGGTCAACTTCTATTGGGGCTGGTGATGCTGCAGAACACAACTAGCACGCGTGGTTTGCAACGTGTATTATAATTGTTTCTCGCCAGCAGCCCTCTCAAAGGGACCTGCTGGAGCAAGGCAAGGATGATAATGGGGATGACCCCCATTTACAGCTCTGTAAACTGAGCTTCCTGGAGTCCGAGGACCAGGGCTCTGCAGCAGTTGTGGGGCCAAACCTCGGGTCACCTGGTTGGTGCTGGTACCAGCGGCCCTGTGCGGACTTGAGCTGTGAGCAGGGGGGAGGCGTGGACTCCTCCGGCCAGACTTAGAGTAGGGAGCCTGCAGGGCAGTGCAGACCTCGGGTGGGCTCAGCCTCCTCAGGCAGCTGTCAGTCTGCAGACCAGTGGGCAACTCAGAGAGGTCAAGTTCACCATGCTCTCCTCTTACTCCAAAAAACATTTAAAAAATGCACATAATCCACAAGCTACTGAACAAGGGTCCAATTTGTCAGTAAAGTATGGCCTTATTATGTAGTGGCTCTGGGCTCAAATCCTAGCTATTAATTGAGTGACCTTGGAGAAGTTACTTATCATCACCAAGCCTCAGGCTCTTCAACTGTAAAATGTGGCTGTAATACTATATACCTGCTTTTGAGGGTTGCTTTGAGAGGTAAGCCATATAATTTACAGATAGTGTCTGGCACAATGCCCAGCACAGTAAGCACACCCTTTAAGCATTAGACATTCATGTGAGTATTGAGATTAAGATGTGGGCTTTGCGTGCTCTTGGGTTGGAAGAATTAATATTGTAAAAATGGCCATATTACCCAAACCGATCTACAAATTTAATGCGATCCCTATCAAATTACCCATGACAATTTTCACAGAACTAGAACAAATAATCCTAAAATTTATAAGGAATCATAAAAGACCCAGAATTGTCAAAGCAACCCTGAGGAAAAAGAACAAAGTGGGAGGCATAACCCTCCCAGACTTCAGATTATACTAAAAAGCTACAGTAATCAAAACAGCTTGGTACTGGCACAAAAGCAGACATATGGGTCAATGGAACACAATAGAGAGCCCAGAAATAAACCCACACACCTATGGATAATTACTCTTCAACAAAGGAGGCAAGAATATACAATGGGGAAAAGACAGTCTCTTCAGCAAGTAGTGTTGGGAAAGTTGGACAGCCACATGCAAATCAGTGAAGTTAGAACACACACCTCATGTCACACAAAAATAAACTCAAAATGGTTTAAAGACTTAAATATGAGACATGACACCATAAAACTTTTAGAAGAGAACGTAGGCAAAACATTCTCTGACATAAGTCATACCAATGTTTTCTTAGGTCAGTCTCCCAAGGCAATAGAAATAAAAGCAAAAATAAACAAATGGGACCTAATCAAACTTATAAGCTTCTGTACAGCAAAGGAAACCATTATCTAAATGAAAAGAGAACCTATGGGCTGGGAGAAAATATTTGCAAATGATGCAGCCAACAAGGGATTAATCTCCAAAATATACAAACAGCTCATACAACTCAACAAGAAAAAAACAAACAACTCAATGGAAAAATGGGCAGACATTTCTCCAAAGACAACATACAGATGGCCAATAGGCACATGAAAAAATGCTCATAATCACTGATTATCAGAGAAATGCAAATCAAGACTACAGTGCGGTACCACCTCACACCAGTCAGAATGGCCATCATTAAAAAGTCTACAAACAATAAACGCTGGAGAGAATGTGGAGAAAAGGGAACACTCCTACACTGTTGGTGGGAATGTAAATTGGTGCAGCCATTATGGAGAACAGTATGGAGGATCCTTAAAAAACTAAAAGTAGAGTTTCCATATGATCCAGCAATCCTACTCCTGGGCATATACCCAGACAAAACTATAATTTGAAAAGATACATGCACCTCTATGTTCATAGCAGCACTATTTACAATAGCCAAGACATGGAAACAACCTAAATGTCCACCAACAGATGAATGGATAAAGAAGATGTGGTATATAAATACAATGGGATATTACTCAGCCATCAAAAAGACTGAAATAATGCCATTTGCAGCAACATGGATGGACCTAGAGATTATCACACTAAGTGAAGTAAGTCAGAAAGAGAAAGACAAATACCATAGGCTATCACTTATATGTGGAATCTAAAGTACAACACAAATCAGCATATCTACAAAACAGAAACAGACTCACAGACATAGAGAACAGACTTGTGGTTGTCAAGGGGGAGGAGGGTGGGGAAGAGGAGGATTGGGAGCTTCGGATTAGCAGATGCAAACTAGTATGTATAGGATGTATAAACAACAAGGTCCTACTCTACAGCACAGGGAACTATATTCAATATCCTGTGATAAACCATAATGGAAAAGAAAATATATATATAAAACTGTCACTTTGCTGTACAGCAGAAACTAATGCAACATTGTAAATCAACTACACTTCAATAAAATTAAAAAAAAAAAAAGATGTGGCTTTCGCCATCTGGATTTGAATTCAGCTGCATCATTTACTGGCTGTGTGATCTCAGGCAAGTTTCTTCCCCCCCTGTAGTGGAGGCTGTGGTCTGCTGCCCAGAGCCCCTTCAGGACTGAGGCTCTCACTCCCCTGCTGCTGGGTTTCCCTCTGGGACTTGCCCTCAGCTGAAGAGAGCCACCCTGCTTAAGGTCATGTGTGCCCTCCCCCTGCATCGCTGGAGGGTTGAGGTAGGAGTATGAGGGCCAGACCCTCCTGCTGTAAGGTGGGATAACCTGAGGGACATCAGAGCTCCTTGTAGGATCTACCAGGTTCTGCCTTACTACAGCATTGCATTTCAACTCCTCTCTGCCCATTCCATGAATCCTTACCCCTTCGTAGGTACTGTTCCTAAACGCTCTCCTCAGTAAACCTGCACACATCTGTCTCAGAGCATGTTTTCTGGGGAACCAACCTACGACAGTGAATAGTGGTGCCAGGAGCGCTGCTAGGAATAGACATCAAAATGGGATTTTGATGCCGGATCACCTATGGTCCACTGGCCAATGAGGACCTCTGGCACATAGTTGTGGCATGACTGTTAAAGCTTTCCCAGGGTTGCTTTTAACCCTGAACTGGGTTGGGGTACTGGTGGAAGGGAATGCACTGGTGTGTGCTGGTCACTGTGCATTGTGTTCTGTTACCCCAGACCCGGGAACTAGACTCTGAGTTTGAACCTGGAGCTATGTTCCCATCAGTAGAAAGTCCTGCCTTTGTAGGCCTTGTTTTCCTGAAAGATGAGGGCGTGGGTCACACTGATTGGACAAGCTGATTTACTGAGGGCCCTTCCAGCTCTAGCATCCTCCACAAGCTGTGAACTACTGCTGGAAGGGGGTGGGGGGCTGGGGGCTGGGATGGGAGTGTCCTGGAGCCAAGAGTGTGAATGAGTGAGGGGGTGGTGGGTGGAGGAGACTGGAGGCGATTTTCTGTCCCCACCTTGCCTGAAGTAGCCTATCTGATCCTGGGCTCAGGCCCCCAGACCTCCCCAAGGCTGGTGGGTTCTAATTCTGAGGCACTTGAAGCTGACCCCACTGAACTTGGATTTTTGTCTGCTTCCCTCAGGATGAGCCTGGCCTCATAGATTTCTCTTTCTTCCTCCCATGTCTGCCCACAGTCTGGTGGATGGTGTGGGCTCAGGATCACACAGTTGCAGAAGCGGGAGAGGTCAGACTTGCAGGCATGGGTGTCCGGTCCATGAGGCCTTGAGTTTGAGCTTCTGGACTGGCCTGGGCAGGCAGGACCTCACTCCATCCCCTCCAGAAGACCACATGGGCACTTGACCCACTCTTATCGCCTCCCACCAGCTCATGCGGCAGACACTCAGGGAAGAAATGGAGGCTCTGAAGGGTTCATTGGCTTCTTGAAGGTCCCACAGCTCGTGGTAGAGCCACATCCACATCTAGCACGGAGTAGCTCCAAGCCTGGTCCTCCCGCAGCTCTGCTCCTCGTTGGGGCCGACTCAGAATTGCTTGGCAAGAGATGAGAGGACGTGAGACATCAGGACTGTGATTGGGACAGCGGAAGGTTTTATTTTCTGTTTGCTTGTTTATTTATTCATTCCCAAGTGAAAATGATTAGTTATTTAGAATGCTTTAAAATTCAAAATCTAGAATTTAAAGAACAAAGTAAAAATTGCCCTTAAATTCCACCGACTGGAGATACTTACTGTTAACAGTTTGGTGAACAGATTTCCAGACAGCTCCGTGCGTGCGTGTGTGTGATATTTTATGATAATGGGATCATATACGGTTTCATAACCGACTCTTTTTACTCAACAATATGTCATGGAAATCTTTCCACATGGGTAAATATAGCTCTGTCCTTCATTTGTTGGCTGCAGACCATCCATTGTATTCCACTGCAAGTGAAAATATGCATCATCTTTCATTTATCCAACTTAAAATGCTGGGCATTTAGGTAGTTTCCAGGATTTTGCTGTCACAGAGACTCTTGGATGAACATTATCACACCTCTACCTTGGCCATTTGTCCACCTGCTGTCTCCAGGCACATTCTGATCTTAGAGAAAAATTCCCACAGCAATGGTGGTTACTCGGCTGCCTCATTCCAGTCACAGATTCTCGTTTTCCAGGGGCTCCTCCCTGAGGGAAGAGTGGCCTCCATTCCAGGTGCTCTCCTGGCAGCTCAGCAGAGACACACTTAGGAATACAGCTTTTTCCTTGGGCAGCTGTGAGTGAAGGGCAGGGATGAGCCCTTGCCCCCAAGCTGTGAAATTTCCAATTCCAGATCCAAAGACACAACCAGTCCACATGAATCAGTCCTGTCGAGTTTGCTGGGGCTTGAGGGTGGCCTGCAACTCAGCAAGGTGCTTGGCTTTGCCCTCTAAGAGGCTAGTGGGCCAGGTGGGGCCTAAAGAAACTTGGGCCAAAGGCTGCCAGTGGGCCAAGATGGAAGCCTGGGCTTGGTGACCCACTGATTCATTTATCGATCTGTGCTTTTATCCAGCAAGGCAGGTCTGTGGTAGGGCTGGTTACGCAGAACTGAGGAAAGGAAGGCTCACAGTTGGTAGGGGAGAGCCCACAGACAGGTAGGGTGACTGACAGTCCTCACGCATTTGAAGGGAGAAAGGTGGGGGATTGGAGGGTTTTGGGGGTAGTCACTTCATTACCAGACTGTAGGCTATACCTCAGCCAGGCAAGGCCTATTTCTAAAGAAACCAAAGTGAGAGTAACTTTCACCATTATGATTTCACTTCCCCAACACTCACACATCGCTTTTTGCCCAGGGGGTGAACCTCTTTTTACCATTTTCAAAGGCAAGGTTTCCTCTGCGGCCCTGCAGTGTGTCCCAAAGTCACAGGTTGGTTTACTGGGGTACAATGATTCCATCAAGGGCTAGGCTTGGAGTCTGGAGGGGGCCTTCTAAAGGGGGTGAGAAGGGAGTGGGGGAGAGGACAGGAGAGTCCCAGAGTCTTGGCGTTGGGATCCTATTTACGAGGCCCTCAGGTTGTTGCCATGGACGTGAGCATATGTGAGCTGACTCCCACCAGCCTGATCATGAACTTGGCTGTCATGGTTGCCAGTTAGTGCCTCCACCCAGGAGACGGCTTTCAAAAGTGCTTTTGGGAAAAAACCTACAACCAAGAATACTCTACCCAGCAAGGCTCTTGTTCAGATTCAATGGAGAAATCAAAAGCTTTACAGGCAAGCAAAAGCTAAGAGAATTCAGCACCACTAAACCAACTTTACAACAAATGCTAAAGGAATTTTCCTAGATGGAAAAGCCCACAACTAGAGACAAGAAAAGTACAAATGGGAAAGCTCACTGGTAAAGGCAAAATACAGTAAAGATAGGAAATCATCCACAGAAAATTACGATATCAAAACCAGCAATTGTGAGAAAAGGAGAGTACAAATGCAGGATATTGGAAATGCATTTGAAATTAAGAGACCAGCAACTTAAGACAACCTTGTACATATATAGACTGCTACATCAAAACCTCATGGTAACCGCAAACCAAAAATCTACAATACACAGACAAAAAAGAAAAAGCAATCCAAACACAACACTAAAGACAGTCATCAAATCGAGACTTCCCTGGTGGTCCAGTGGCTAAGACTCCATGCTCCCAATGCAGGGGGGCCAGGTTTGATCCCTGGTCAGGGAACTAGGTCCCACATGCCTCAACTAAGAGTTTGCATGCCGCAACTAAAAGATCCCAAGTGAGGCAACTAAAGATCCTGCATGCCACAACGAAGATCCTGTGCGCTGCAACAAAGACGCAATGCAGCCAAATAAATAAATAAATAAATAAATATTTTTTAAAATGTTTAAAACGAAAGGATAATCATCAAATCACAAGAGAAGAGACCAAAAGAAGAAGGGAAGAAAAAAGACCTACAAAAACAAATACAAGACAATTAACAAAATGGCAATAAGAACATACATACTGATAATTACCTTAAATGTAAATGAATTAAATGCTCTAACTGAAAGACATAGACTGGCTGAATGGATACAAAAACAAGACCCATAGATATGCTGACCCACTTCAGATCTAGGGACACATACAGACTGAAAGTGAGGGGACAGAAAAAGTTATTCCACGCAAATGGAAATCAAAAGAAAGCTGGAGTAGCAATACTCATATCAGACAAAATAGACTTTAAAATAAACACTGTTACAAGAGACAAAGAAGGACACTACCTAATGATCAAGGGATTAATCCAGGAAGAAGATATAACAATTGTAAATATATATGCACCCAACATAGGAGCACCTCAATATATAAGGCAAATGCTAACAGTCATAAAAGGAGAAATCTACAGTAACACAATAATAGTGAGGGACTTTAACACCCTACTTACTTCAATGGACAGATTATCCAGACAGAAAATCAATAAGGAAATACAGGACTTAAATGACATCTTAGACATGATGGACTTAATTGATATTTATAGAACATTCCATCCGAAAGCAGCATGATACACATTCTTCTCAAGTGCACAAGGAACATTCTCCAGGATAGATCACATGCTGGGCCACAAAGCAAGCCTCGGTAAATTTAAGAAAACTGAAATCATATCAAACATCTTCTCCTACCACTAACGTTATGAGATTAGAAACCAACTACAAGAAAAAAACTGTAAAAAACACAAACATGTAGAGGCTAAACAACATGTTACTGGGACTTCCCTGGCGGTCCAGTGGTTAAGACTCCATGCTTCCACTGCAGGGGGTACAGGTTCAATCCCTGGTTGGGGAATTAAGATCCCGCATGTCGTGCACTGTGGCCAAAACAAAACAAAACTACCAATATGTTACTAAACAATCAATGGATCACTGAAAAAATCAAACAGGAAATAAAAAATACCTAGAGACAAATGAAAACAAAAACATGACGATCCAAAATCTATGGGATGTTGCAAAAGGAGTTCTAAGAGGGAAGTCCATAGCAATACAATCTAACCTCAGGAAACAAGAAAAATCTCCAACAACTTAACCTTACACCTAAAGCAACTAGACAAAGAAGAACAAAGCCCAAATTTAGTAGAAGGAAAGAAATCATAAAGATCAGAGCAGAAATAAATGAAATAGAGATGAAGAAAACAATAGAAAAGATCAATGAAACTAAAATCTGGTTCTTTGAGAAGATAAACGAAATTGATAAACCTTTAGCCAGACACATCAAGAAAAAAAAGGGAGAGGGCCAAATCAATGAAATTAGAAATAAAAAGGAGAAGTCACAACAGCACAGAAATATAAAGGATCATAAATGACTACTACAAGCAGCTATATGCCAATAAAATGGACAACCTAGAGGAAAGGGACAAATTCTCAGAAAGGTACAATTTTCCAAGAGTGAACCAGGAAGAAATAGAAAATATAAACAGACCAATCACAAGTACTGAAATTGAAACTGTGATTTAAAAACTTCCAACAAACAAAAGTCCAGGACTGATGGCTTCACAGGTGAATTCTGTCAAACCTTTAGAGAAGAGCTAACACCCATCCTTCTCAAACTCTTCCAAAAAACTGCAGAGGAAGGAACACTCCCAAACTCATTCTATGAGACCACCATCACCCTGATACCAAAACCAGACAAAGATACTACAAAAAAGAAAATTACAGGCCAATATCACTGATAAACATAGACGCAAAAATCCTCAACAAAATACTAGCAAACCAAATCCAACAATACATTAAAAGGATCATACACCATGATCAAGTGGGATTTATCCCAGGGATGCAAGGATTTTTCAATATCTGCAAATCAATCAGTGTGATACACCACATTAACAAATTGAAGAATAAACACCATATGATCATCTCAATAGATGCAGAAAAAGCTTTTGACAAAATTCAACACCAATTTATGATAAAAACTCCCCAGAAAGTAGGCCTAGGGGAACCTACCTCAACATAATAAAGGCCATATATGACAAACCCACAACTAACATCAAACTCAACAGTGAAAAGTTGAAACCATTTCCTCTAAGATCAGGAACAAGACAAGGCTGTCCACTCTTGCCACTTTTATTCAACATAGTCTTGGAAGTCCTAGCTATGGCAATCAGAGAAGAAAAAGAAATAAAAGGAATCCAAATTGGAAAAGAAGAAGTAAAACTGTCACTGTTTGCAGATGACATGATACTATACATAGAAAATCCTAAAGATGCTGCCAGAAAAGTACTAGAGCTCATCAATGAATTCAGTAAAGTTGCAGGATACAAAATTAATACACAGAAATCTATTGCATTTCTATACACTAACAACAAAAGATCAGAAAGAGAAATTAAGGAAATAATCCCATTTACCATTGCATCAAAAAGAATAAAACACCTAGGAATAAACCTACCTAAGGAGGCAAAAGACTTGTACTCTGAAAACTATAAGATGCTGATGAAAGAAACTGAAGATGACAGAAACAGATGGAAGACATACCATGTTCTTGGATTGGAAGAATCAATATTGTCAAAATGACTATACTACCCAAGGCAACCTACAGATTCAATGCAATCCCTATTAAATTACTAGTGGCAATTTCCACAGAACTAGAACAAAAAATGTTTAAATTTATATGGAAACACAAAAGACCACGAATAGTCTAAGTAATTATGAGAACGAAAAATGGAGGTTGAGGAATCAGGCTCCCCGACTTCAAACTATACTACAAAGCTACAGCAATCAAAACAGTATAGTACTGGCACAAAAACAGAAATATAGATCAATAGAACAGGATAGAAAGTCCAGAAATAAACCCACGCAGCTATGGTCAATTACTTTACGACAAAGGAGGCAAGAATATACAATGGAGAAAAGACAGTCTCTTCAATAAGTGATGCTGGGAAAACTGAATAGCTACATGTAAAAGAAAGAAACTAGAACATTCTCTAACACCATACACAAAAATAAACTCAAAATGGATTAAAGACCTAAATGTAAGACTGGATATGCTAAAACTCTTAGAGGAAAACACAGGCAGAACACTCTCTGCCATAAATTGCAGCAATATCTTTTTGGAGCCACCTCCTAGAGTAACGAAAATAAAAACAAAAATAAACAAATGGTACCTAAATAAACTTAAAAGCTTTTGCACAGCAAAGGAAACCATAAACAAAATGAAAAGACTACTCACAGCATGGGAGAAAATATTTGCAAATGATGCAACCAACAAGGGATTAATTTCCAAAAAAAAATATACAAACAGCTCATGTAGCTCAATAGCAAAAAAAAAAAAAAAAAAAAAGCACATGAAAAGATGCTCAACACAGCTAATTATTAGAGAATTGCAAATCAAAACTACAATGAGGTATGACACTGGTCAGATGGCCATCATTAAAAAGTCTACAAACAATAAATATTGGAGGGACTTCCATGGTGGCGCAGTGGTTAAGACTCTGTGCTCCCAATGCAAGGGGTCTGGGTTCAGTCCCTCGTCAGGGAACCAGATCCCACATGCATGCCGCAACTCAGAGTCCGCATGCTGCAACGAAGATCCTGCAATCGGCAACAAAGGTCCCACATGCCGCAACTAAGACTGGGCACAGCCAAATAAATTAATTTAAAAAACCAAAAACCAAAAAACAATAAATGCTGGAGAGGATGTGGAGAAAAAGGAACACTCCTATGCTGTTGGTGGGAATGTAAATTGGTACAGCTATTGAGAACAGTATAGAGGTTCCTTAAAAAACTAAAAATAGAACTACCATATGATCCAGCAATCCTACTACTGGGCATATACCTGGAGAAAACCATAATTTGAAAAGATACATGCACCCCAATGTTCATTGCAGCACTATTTACAGTAGCCAAGACATGGAAGCAACCTAAATGTCCATTGACAGACGAATGGATAAAGAAGATGTGGTGCATATATACAATGGAATTTTACTCAGCCATAAAAAAGAATGAAATAATGCCATTTGCAGCAACATGGATGGACCTAGAGATTATCATACTAAGTAAGTCAGACAAAGACAAACATCATATGATATTACTTATATGTGGAATCTAAAAAAATAATACATGTGAACTTATTTCCAAAACAGGATCAGACTCAGACTTCGAAAACAAACTTATGGTTAAGAAGGGGAAATGTGGAGGGAGGGATAAATCAGGAGTTTGGGATTAACACATACACATGACTATATATAAAATAATAAACAAGGACCTACTGTACAGCACAGGGAACACTACTCAGTAGTCTGTAATAACCTATATGGGAAAAGAATCTGAAAGAGTGGACATAGGTATATGCATAACTGAATCACTTTGCTGTACACCTAAAACTAACACCACATTGTAAATCAACTCCAATAAAAATTAAATTAAAATTTTAAAAAAGTGCTTCTGATGTATTCTTGCTCTTGCTGAGACAGTAGGGCCCCACCCTTGCATACTCAGGTAGCTCTCAGAATCGGCCGGTGCCGCTAGGAATCCATTTCAGGACAGGGCCGTGGCTGAGCCAGGGTGGAAGATGATACGGCTCCTAGCAGCCTCTATCCATTTCCCAGGCTTTAATCACAGTACTCTGATTTCCTCCTTCCTTCCCCAATCTTAGGCCTTGTACTTCTAGGGGGATGGCTCTGCCCCCCCAGAACTGGGGCTCTAACATATGACGCAGGCCTAAGCCAATTCATACATCACAGAGGACAACTCGTGACCTGGCTGACACCAATCAGAAGTGTCTCAGGCTTCTCTCCTGCCGTGGCACCAGGCTCTGTCCTTCCCAGGAGCAGCTAGAGCTCCAGCTGGCCATCCACCTGACTACACGGACTGTGGGGCAGGGCACAGGTCTGCACAGCTACCCCGGGGCTCGTTTCAGAGACAAATGTGAACCACTCTGGGGACACTCAGAGACTTACGACAACTGGACTGAATTATTGCTGACACCTCTAATTCTGTGCTTCAGCTGAGCACTGATAAGACACAATCCTCACTGTGTCATCTATTCCTAAGGTCACCTCCTGCCTTATCACTGAAATCCCCCCTTAAGCCCAGCCCTGGAACTCTCAGGTGGGACCAGCTCTGGTTCTTGATTTTGATCCACGGAAGGGCATAGAGAGACCCTGGAGACCAATTCATCCCCACAGATGAAGAAACAGGGGCCCAGAGAGGGGCCATGACTTTCCCTGAGTCACACAGCCTATTACAAAGCCAGGACAAGTCCCCAAAACCCATCTCACGCCCTTCCCACTGTTAGTGCTGTATCCCTTACCCACACATTCAGCTGAAACAAAGGATTAGAAAATCAAATTAGAACAGTCCTGGCCTGGGTGCTGTTGCTCGCTCGACCCCAGCGTTTCCCTCTTTTTGCTTTGCTCTGCTCTGCTCGCCATGTCCTCTTCCGAGTGCTTGTTGCCTCGCACAGCAAGACAGCTGCTCCATTTTCCAGCTCTCACGTCTGCTTTCTGGGTATGAGAAGAGAGAGCGCGCAGGGGCGCAGGGCTACGCTAGCCCAGGTGGTTCCTGTTAAACGCCTTCCTGAAATCCATACCCTGTAACTTCCACTTATTCTCATCAGCCAGGACTGGGTTGCCTGGCCATCCAGAGTGAATATTTTTAGCTGAGCACATTGCCATTCTGAAGCAAATTGAGGTGTGCTAGGAAGGAAGAAGGGGAAGGGGATATTGGATGCCACAGGCAGAGTCTGCCGTGAACCTGCCTGGATGGGGATTTTGGCTAAGAATGCCCTGCCCAGCAAGTCGCCAGGCCCTTCTCTTCATCCCCCAATGTCCCAAAGGCTGGCCACAGTAGAGAATATAACGTGGAGTTGGAGGTTTCTGGGGATGTCAGAAGCTAGGAAGGTGGAAGGGAGTTATTCTGACTACACGTACTTCTCAGGCTAGTCTTCCAGGGCTTTCCCCTTCCTGAAAGCCATACTCAGAAATGCGCGGCGGGGAGCATGGGGGCATAGGACCAGGGGACCCGAGAAGGAAACTGTGCCGGGCAGGAAACTGAAATCAGGACGCTGCTCCCACCCTCGGCTACCTTGCTGGGACCCCTGGGCTCCGTGCTTCGGCATCATCCTGCACCTTCCACCCCGCCCCCATGGAGGGCACGGAGCGTGGTCATAGGCCCAGCCCTCCTTCAAGGCTGGGCCCAGCTCCGAGAGGGCCTCCTAACCACTCGCCCTTCCCACCGGACCTCCCGCCCCGCCGGGGTGGCACCTGTCACGCTCTCAGGACGTGTGTGCTCACCGTTTTTAACAGTGAGATGGCCTGACGTGCAGCATCAGAAACGCAAATTCCTGGGCTCCACCCCGGCCCCGAGGAATCAGACTCTGGGGGTGGAGCCAGCACTCTGCTTTTACAAGCCCTCCAGGTGGTTCTGATACACGGTCCAGTTTGAGAATCACTAACATGTAATGACTTGCAGGCTGTGAAACAGCTTCTGGGCTGTTAGTACCGACCCAGAGGCAGCTGGGAAAGGCAAAAATAAAAGGAGCTCACCTGGCCCCTCTGCACTTCAGCACCCACCAAGGCAATAATCCTGGGAAGACTGAGATTTTTGAGTCTAAGAATAATTGTTAGAGCTAGGAACTACAGAGGCACCATCCAAATCTCCATGTTATAGACTTGGAACTGAGATTGGGACGGGAGAAAGCATTTGCCTGAGGTGAATACCAAAAGTGGAACTAGAATTCAAGTTTCTTGAATCCTAGGTTTATTTTTTTCCCCAAATTGAAATATCTTTTGAAAAACTGTAGCATGTATACCTATTGTGTGAATCTTTTACAGGTATGTGGTCCTAAGGAATCCATCCTCAATGCAAACGTGTAAAGAAAGCCCTGGGGAGGAGTCTGAAGGTGGAGTGATGCCTCATCCTCAATGTGCTGTGGAGCCAGGAGTCCCTGTGCCTCTTGTTGGGGGTCACTCACCTTCTCACTGTCCCTTCGTCCAAACATTAGCCCAGTGGCCTCACCAAATGAGCCCAAGGGCAGGGCCAGGGGGCTGTAACCGAACGTGTGTCTTCCAGAGCCCTGACAAGAGGGTTGTCAGAGCTGGACAGCTGTGCACACAGCAGGCTGGCACAACGCTACCATCTGCGGGGCCCGTGACAAGGGCACCAGTGGAGGCCCATCTACCACGTGGCTACAGATTTAAAACTTACAAATCAAGCTAACAAACTTAAATGTGTCCCGTCCTCCTACTTTGACAAATAAACCTTTATCTAGACTCAGTCGAATGGAATATGAGGTTCAGAGGGAACAGGCTCCATCCCGTAGCTCTTCTTACCCAGGCTCCATCCTGTACTTCGAGGGCCTGTGCACATGCCAGAGGACACTGTGGCCTGTTCAGCGAGCTCCAGCTACACCTCCCTGCAAAGGGCCACCTTTTGACCACCCTTTGGAGGCAGGATCTGGAGAAGAGGCCTGTCCAGACCCTGGAAGCTGGCTCAGGACTGCTTGGGATAAGAATTCCAGGAGCATGTCTAAAAGATGGGGTCCGGGCTTTGCGTGAACCCCTCCCATTTCCCCATGACTCCTCCAGCTGTGGGGGAGGGATGTGGTCAGAGGGGGGCTCCAGGAGAGACCTCTGAGGGCTCGCCTCTCAAAATGTGGCCCCTGGACTGGCAGCATGGGCACCACCTGGGCGCTGGTTAGAGCTGCAGCCTCGCTCCAGACCTACTGAAGCAGAACTGGCGTTCCAACAAGATCCCCAGGGGATTCATGTGCACACTGAGGTTTGAAAAGCACTGTTCTAAACCACAAAACCCAGGCCCAGGGTCCCTCGTGTCCAGGTCTACGGGTGCTAACAGTGGGTATTAATAAACATTTGCTCAGTGAATGCCAAACGTCCCCTAAAGCAGCTGGGGTGGCTGGCTGCTGGCTCACAGTGCTTTAATCTCCTCTTTCTCTGGGGCCTCAGTGGCCACGTTTCAGCTCTAGGCCCTGCTGTCGGCCTGAGCTGATTGGTCCAGCAGGAGTCACCTGACCCACATTGGGTCCATCAGATGATCTCTCCCAGGAATCTGCAACTTAAGCCCCAAAATCAAGCTCCCAGAGTAGCAGCAATGGTAATAGCCAATGTCTTTCCTGCACCGGTTATGTGCCAAGCACAGCACTGAGTGTTTTACATATAGTATAAATATCCCATCTTCACAACCACCTCACCAGGTAGGTATTATTATTCTGCTGTTGTTTAGATGGGGAGCTGTGGCTCAGATGTTAAGTAACTCTCCCAAAGGTTTAAGGGGGGCAGGGACAGCACCAGGAGAGCTGAGCGACTGGCCAAACCCGAGCCATGTGGTGCACAATGTCATCAACGTCATTCACATATTTTTCTTTTTTATGTGAATATGTTTTTAGTTTATTCAAATGGATTACTTTATTATTTTTGTATGTTAAGTATGATCTTATTTATAAAAAGAGTGTGTATACAAACATGTAAGTACAAATACATAAAATACTGGAAGGTTTTGGATCCAAGTGTCTGTTGCTGTTTCATGTGATTGGTGGAAATAGGGGCAGGACAGGAATAAAGACGCAGACGTAGAGAACGGACTTGAGGACACAGGGAGGGGGAAGGGTAAGCTGGGACGAAGTGAGAGAGTGGCATGGACATATATACACTCCCAAATGTAAAACAGATAGCTAGTGGGAAGCAGCCGCATAGCACAGGGAGATCAGCTCGGTGCTTTGTGACCACCTAAAGGGGTGGGATAGGGAGGGTGGGAGGGAGGGAGATGCAAGAGGGAAGAGATATGCGGTTACATGTATATGCATAGCTGATTCACTTTGTTATACAGCAGAAACTAACACACCATTGTAAAGCAATTATACTCAAATAAAGATGTTAAAAAGAAAAAATTCGTCATCAACTTCTGCTGCCAGGGCCCCAGGCTTCCGGGCTTCATGGTGATTGGGCGCCGCAGGAGGCCCAGCTCTGTGAGGCAGCTGCAGGGAGGGAGGGAGGCCTTGGGGCAGAATGAAGGGCAGGAGCTGTGGGAGAGGGGAGCCCAGAGAACCTCCACTCCCTAAGCGGGCGTAGGGCAGCGGCCAAGAGCAGCCCACTCACCACACTTCAGTACAGGCCAGAGAGCCCGCCGTGAGGACTGACCCCTCCTTTCCTCCAGTGAGCTGGCAGCCAGAGGAAAGGTGTGGGTGATTTATTTTGGAGACATAGGGCAGGGGCGGTGGAGAAGTCTGCATCCTGCTCTGTACCTGGTCCCCAGAGGAACGGACACCTAAGAGGCCGAGAGGGTGGAGACAGCCGGGATGTGCTGGGACGGCTAAGGCCAGAGAACCAGTCCATACTGGAGAAGGGAGTTGGGGGCCTCCCTGGCTGGAGGCCCTGGCTGGTTCCTGACTCTGGCTCCGAGTGGAATCTGCCATTCTGGGTGGCAGGGGGATGGCCTGGGGCACGTAGGCCTCTGACCACCTAAGAGGAAAAAACTAATCGTCAGCGGCAGGTTTCTATCAGAATCCAAGCCTCAGCAGGTGCAGGGCTGTTTGGCTTTATTTAAAAAACAAACCAACATCTTTCATTAGCATTAACCCAGCAGTGGCCCCCCTGCTGTCACCTGACAATCAGACTCCCACAGGTCACACCCTCGGCAGGCTCACAGTACAGGGTTGCACCCTGGGCACCACCCTGGCCCAGGGCGGCCACACAGAAATACACTTCTCACTGCACAGATCTCCCTTAAAAAAAAAAAAAAAATCAAACAATCATCAGGTCAGAGAAGAATCACTTGCTCCCCCAGTGAAGAGGGCACACACTGGGTAGCTGAAGCCGGTTCCTCCTGGCTCCTCACAGTGGGGTGGGGGCCAGGACTCCTCGGGACCATGTGACCACGGCTGGGACACTGCCGGCGGCCTCGCTCCCTGCTGAGAGTGGAAGGGATCCATCCCAGCGCCCACGGGTGGCGGCGAAGTGCTGGGAGCCCAGCCTGTCTTCAGCATCCCCAGAGCCCCCGCAGACTGAGATGCAAATAGCTCCAGGCCCACGCGGCTCCCCGTCTGTTGACGAGGGTGGCTCGCTCCTGTTTCTTCTCTTGCTTCTTACTTTTTTCAGGGAGCAGAGTTCAGAGTAAGAGCTGGCAGTTCTGGAAACTTTTTCTTGCTCCTCAGACAACCGTGGCGATCGATCATGGAGACCCGCTCCAGACACTTTCCACTGACTCGAAGGGGATGGGAAGGAGGGACCCTTCCTTTGGAGTGAGTGGCCCTCGGGCCCAGTCAGTGCACGGCTGGGTGAGGAGACCCCGGGCTCACAGCTGAGGAGACGGAGCTCCTTGCAGCACCTCACCTGGCCTGTAGCTTCTCTGACAAAGAGAATGGCATCTTCCCATTCCCGGCCCTTCAGAGGGCCTCGTGCTGCCTTAGCGACCTGGGCCACCTGCTGCTCCAGGGCCTGGAGGTTACTGGGCTGCTCTAGAGGCGGAACCCTTCAGTCTGGAGGAAACTACCGCTGCTAGAGCTACAGGAGTAGCTCCAGAGCAGTGGACATCACGCTGGGGTAGGAGGGGATAATCTGAGATGCCGCCTAAGGGGAGCAAACACAGGAGCGGGGATTCCCGCTGACTGGGCTTAGCCCCAGGACAGAGCCGGGTGCAGGTGCATCACCAAAGGGCAGGGCACACAGAGCATGTCCGGTTCTGAGGCCTGCTGTCCTTACCACAGACAGGTATTTAGGCAAGATTTTAGGCCCCCAACCCTGCATCAAGCCCCCACCTAGTAAAAATACTGAGAAGCACTTCCTTTGTCCTAGGACCCCTTGAGGGTTTCACCCCTAGGGCCCAGCCCTGGCCTCCCTGCCCTCCCCAGCCCAGCACAGTCAGCGGTCCGGTGGTCTGTGCTGCGCTGAGCCGCAGAAGACAAGGACGAAGGGCTGCGTGTGCCCAGCAGCTCTGTGTCTTCCGGGGGGGTCCGGCTCCAGCCTCATCTGGTGATGCCTTGGTGAACAGACACAGCATCCTGGGGGGGAGGCTGGCATGGGGAGTCCAGAGGACAGACGGAGCGGGGGCTGATGGGAGGTGCTGGCTGTGGTGTCCCTCCTCCAGAGGGGGAGGTGGGAACTGTCAGGGAGGGGCCGGCAGGCCTGTCATCTCAGCAGGCCCCCTGGGCGGCTCAGCAGGGCAAGCTCCAGCAGAGAGGGCCGTGTGGGAAGCTCGGGTTCAGCCTGTTTCCCTGGCAACCGGTCTCTTCCAAAGCCAAGGCTGGTGAGGATCCGTGTGGTGGGAGCCTGCAGATCTGCAGGGCAGCGGCTGTACCAGCCTGTGGGTGGGACGTGACTGGGAGGCGGGCCAGCGCACCGCCTCAGGTAGTGGAGGGACAGGCGGCGCCGGGGAGGCAGCGGCTGGGTTCCAGCAGGAGGGAGAGACCTGCTCAGTCCAGCTGGGGGGCTTTGCTGTAACATCCCTCTTTATCCCGCTCTGGAGCGATCACAGAAGCTTCAGTGTTGGAATCGCAGCCCTGGGGAGCTCTGTGGTTTCGCACGCTTCCTCTCCCGGCACACGTTTCCCTCTGAGCAGTGTTAACTGGATTTACTGAGGAGAACAGCCTTATCTACGGAGATTTCTGAATAGGTTTCCGTTCCGAGGGAGGGCGAGGCTTGCCCAGAGCGGCTTCAGAGGCAGGGCTGGAGGAGGCTGGCCGTGAGGGCCAGCGGGAGCAGCTGCAGGAGCAGGGAGACGCTGGAGGCAACGATCGCTGAGGGATTAAACACAGGCGGTTAAGGCCTCCGAGTGCCGAGTGCCCTGCTTGTGGCCCGCTGGCACTCATGTGCAGGACTAGATGCAGCATAGTTTCGGGCACTAAACTCACCTCAGGCTCCTTCTGGCTACCCTATTACAATTTTTCTTTCCCCTGGTTTCTTTACATATTCATTTCTTTCACAATTATACTACATGTATATTTATGCCGTTGCCTGAATCCTCTTTGGGTGACTATTTCTAGCATTTATAATCATCATCCAGGTCTGTCTGGGTTCCACAGCCAGTGTTTCAGACCCTCCCAGGACACTTCACCTTGATCGTCTGCAAAGACCCAGAGTGCCCTTCAGTTCACTCAAGGTTTTGGGTGAAAGGCTTAGAAAGATGCCCGGGGAGTATGCCCACTCTTCCTCTGTGGGGTGTGAACCCGCCTGTCGCGCCCTACCTGTGCCTGAGCACTGCTGAGACAGCATCCCTTCCAGAGCTGCCACGTAGTCGGGGCCTAGCCAGTCACGGTAAGTAGTTTTCTCTCCCACAGGTACTGCCCGAAGGGTGGCATCCTTGAAAAGCAGGTCTTGGCCATGATAGTTGGAGGAGTCGAACATTTTGAACCCATTCTTATTGTGGTCATCTCCAAACAGGTCCTGGAAACACACAGCAGACCTGCTTTGCATCTGGGCTCACAAATGGTCACCCGGGTATCACTTGCCACTGACAGCTTTATACACCAAGGAGCAAGGAAAGTCAGGTGCCAAGACTCTGCTTGGAAATCATAAGCTTGACAACTCATTGACCTCTGTTACCAAAGCAGATTTGGAGGAAGAGATGACCATAGCCACCACAGTAAGACAGCCATTCAGAAACATCACACCAAACCAGCTCTTGGATACAGAACTGAAGCCTGAGCCTTACAGGCAGAAGGACCCAGAAATGAGAGATGATGTGGTTGAGATCACCGAGAGGTTTACTAAACCTGCTCAGCACCCCTCAACCTCTTCTACCAGGCTTCCTCACTCTATCTGATGGGTGTCCTTTACCCCAAACCCAAATGATTTCATAAGAGAGCCTTTTGTTCTGTACTAGGTGAGTTGAGTATCCTTTACTAACCCACCCTCCTAGCACCCAAGAGATTCTTGCAGCAGCTGTTGTCTTCCCTTGCTGGGGGTCCTCGGGGTGAGTGTGCTATGGCTCCCACCCTCAGAGAGTCACTAAAGAGGCCAGAAGGGATGTGAGAAATTATGAATACATACAGGACATCAGGAGAACATGGACGAATGCTTACGTCAGCTTTTAAATACCAATCAAGGGGGAAAGAAAGAGTAAGGTGGTTATTGATCTTTCTGGGGGGACTCATGGATCCTCTTGAGGATCTGATGAAAGCTCTCAGCCTTCTCCCCAGAAAAGGGCACATCTACACAGGGCTCTTCCCCCACATCACTTCACAGGGTTTGGGGACCCGTGGGGAAGCCCAGGGACCCAGAGTCAAGAACTCCTGGGACAGAGGGACTCTGTGGGGAAGATGAGAGCAAACATCATTTCAAAGGTTACAAACTGGCCTGGAGAGCCAGCTGGCTCTGCGAGTCTGTGGCGCTTATGGGTGGAGGGAAAGGAGGTCAGTTTCAGCCTATGTCAGGTCGGGGGTGCATAGAGGGGGAGGTTGGGAACCAGGGGCCCTGCTGTCAGACAGCCTGGGTTCAAATTTTAGGTATTTGTTTTTAGGCCAATAGGATTTGCTGATGCACTGGAAGTAGAGTCTGAGAGGAAGACAGGAGTCTGAGCTGACCCCTGAGGAAATGGAAAGGCTGAAGCTGCTATTCACTGAAGTGGGGAAGATGGAGGGAAAAAGAGGAGTCCAACTTTGATTTGTTCAGCTCAAGATGCCTGTTAGAAATTGAAATGTCAAGTAGGTGGTTGTTAAAGATGCAAGTTTGAGATTAAAGGGTGGGACTGAAGCAGGGCTGAGGATGTACACTTAGGAGTCATCAGTATATAGACTGTAGTTAATGACCTGTGGCTGGATGAGATCGATATGCATGTAGGTGCCGACAGAGAAGAGGGCTTAGGATTGAACCCTGGGGCACTCCGGTGGTTACCAGCCAGGGAAACGAGGAAGAACCAGCAAAGGAGACTGGGAAGAGAGGCCAGAGAGGTAGGAGGAGAGCCAGGCAAGCGTGGGGCCCTGGGAACCAAGTGGGGGAACTGCGTCCAGGAAGGAGGTGAACTTCAGGAAGAGGGAACTGCAGCCAATGTTGCTGGGAAGTCAGGGAGAGGCAGACTGAGAAACAGCCACTCTATTCAGCAACATGGGTCACTGCGACCTTGACCAAGGCAGTTTCAGGGCCCTGGTGGGGCCTCTCCAGAGTAGTCTCCATCCTTAAGAGAGACCAGGAGAGGAGGAATTGATGACTCCAGAGTAGAGATGGCTCTTTGAAGGAGTTTTGCTGTAAAAGGGAGTGGGATTACGGCTACAAGGGGATGTGAGGCCAAAAGAGGGTTCATTTGTTTTTACGAGATGGTAGAAATAACAGCAGGTTTGTATGTTGGTGAGAATGGTCCGGCTGAGAAGGGAAAATTAATGATGTAGGTGACAGAAGGCACAGTGGTTGGAGGGATGGCTTCGGCTAAGTGAAAATCACAGAATTCCCCTCAGGCTTCCTCAGTTTCTCCTGAAGTCTGCTCCAGGTAGACTGAGGTGCCCCGGGGGCTTGGCTCCCCTCTGTCACCCTCCTCCCAGTGAGGCAGCCCCTGCCCTGGCTCACCTGGGCCTTGTCCAGCAGTCCATACACAGTGAAGATGTTGGTGTCCGGCCGGACCATGACAGCATGGGACGGTATCTGTGCCAGGTTGCAGGCTGCGAACTGGGTCACCTCGGCCCGGGCCCCATTGGGACACAGCAGCTCGTAGTCCTCCGACATGAGCTCAGCAGCCCAGGGCTCAGAATTGTGGCCTGAGGGGATGGAGCAGAGGCAGGGAGAGGAATAGAGAGAGGCTGCTCTCCTCGGGGATCCCCAAATCCTTGGCTGGGGAGGGGTGGTGATATCTGGCCAGCTCCCCAGCCCTCTCCATTCTTCAATTGCTCTGCTCTATTACCAGGGTGAGAGAACCCAGCTGGGCTAATAAGGTTATTCGTAGGGAATAGGAAGTATGCACTATGTAACTCTGCACTGTATGATCACTCCCGTTTTACAGGTGGAGAAACTGAGGCTCTTAATCACTCCCCGGCAAAGAACTCCATCTGTGTGTTACAGGTCTCAGGGTGGGATGGGCTCCTCCCCTAAGAGCTGAAGTTCTCAAGCCAGAAGAGGTATGACATCAAGTATGGATCTGTAAGATGCAGTTTCAAAGGCCCCTCCTTGCAAAGAATCTCATCAGGTAGGTCTAGAATGGGGCCCAGGAATCTGCATTTTAAACTAGCAACCCAGTAATTCTGATGCAGGTGGTTGGTCTGAAGGCTTCCTGACAAACACTACTCTTAGGAATCACATTATTTTTATGTCTTCCTGTATTTCCAGGAGGAACTCCAGGTGGGCTCACAAGCAGAGATAAAAGAATTTGAGTGGCCCTGGGAGGCGGTCGCCTCACTGCAGGTGAACCTCGCAAGGGCCCCGCCTCCTCCCCAGCCCTCAGCCCAGGACCCCAGAGGGCACAGGCTGGGACCAGGCAGGGCTCACAGCTCCTGCAGGAGCACGCGGTTCCCTCCTTCTCGGGGATGATCCCCAGTGTTCTCGGTGGGAGGTTGGCAGGGGAGCGGCGGTATGGCAACAGGGCCTGGAACCCTTCCAGCTCTGTTGGGGCAACTGGTCTACAGCTTAGTGACTTTCATAGGCAGGGTGGGATCTGAGTTTTGAAATACTGACTGATGTTTTTTCCCTGCGTGTCTTGCTTTCCCTTCGCCAATGTCCTCCTCCCCTTCGGGCCCTCTGCCTTTCTGCCCTGAGTTCCTGGGAAGAGATGTGTTAGGACAGAGTGGAGAAGACTTAACCTCCAGTGTTTGGGGTTTCAAAGCCTGGGGTGTAGGCAGGGTATACAGAAAATGCAAACAATAAAGTGTTGAAGGGAAACAGCTTTCAGTCTTCAAAATGGATAGATTCCCTGAGGAGGGAGAACAGGGTGGGGCAGGGGAGTGATGCACGGTCAAGGGCCTGCACCCCGATAGGACCTCAGGTGGGGGCTTAGGGGTCCTGGAGGAGTTCCTGGGCTCTTCTTCCCAGGTGGAGCCCAGGAAGGTGACTCCAGAGAAAAAAACCACCTGTATGATGTGAATGGGGGTGTGCCCTGCCTCACACGGCTTGGGGGCTGCAGAGTGATTTCCCTGCGCATGGCATTGACCTGCTCAGGACCAAACACCAGATGCTGATGTGAACTGATAACCCTGGGGAGAGAGGCCCCTGCCACCCCTACCCACATACCTGGGTGCCACATAAACACCCCAGAAGGGGTTCTCTCCAAATTGATTGAGTTTCTACCATTTCAGTGGAATGGGGATTTGGATTCCAGACAAATAAAGACAGTCATGTGACCTGTGCATTTGGATACGTGGCCTGAGGTCTGTTCTTACCGCTCGGCCTTTGGGGCTCCTGGGATCCCCAAGGGGCAGAGCCTTCTAGACTTAGTCTTTCCCGGCTGCCACTTGGCCCACAGTCCCAGCACCATCTAGCGCCTGGATTCTGCTGGAGATGGGGAACAGCCCCGCCAGAATCTGGCCCTGCCGTGTCCCAGCACCATCACATACCATTCGTGTTGTCGAAGACAGTCGTGTGCTTAATGAAGGCAACGTCCCCTGCATTCTCAACCAGGCACCTGCCACACAAGAAGCCAAGACAGGTGTCGGCAGAAGGTCCCACGCCTGTGCCTGGCCCCAGGACCACCTCCCCACACCCCTCCCGGCCCGCCAGGTACCTGAAGGCGCCACCGTAGCCGTAGTACCTCTCCTGGCTGTTTCCCACACACTTGTTGCGGCCTTGCTCGTCTCCCACGCAGAGTGCGCACAGCGAGGATGGGTAGTGCTTGGGGTTGTTCACGGGCACACAGCTGGCGCTGAAGAACTCACTCACCGCTGGGGCAGAGGGGAAGGGCTGTGCTGAGGGGCCGGCATCAGAAAGGGCGGCCAGGGGGGAGATGGGTGGGCTGCTCCCCGCACAGATCTGCCCACTGGCCTGCCCCATGGCTCAAGGCCACCCATCCGCTCCAGTGCCCACCCAGCTCAGAGTGGCGTGTCTCCTCCTGGGAGGATCACAGGGACGGGGGCATTGCAGACGTTGTCTAGATACAGGAACCCCCACTGACAATCCCTGGTAAGTGGCCGCCCGGCCTTCCCTTGAACTCCCTCGGGGACGGGGAACTCGCTACCTTGTAAACTCTTCTGTTCCAGTCAGAGCAACCGCCCAGCTGTCTAGGAGTGGGAGCAGCCACTTCTAACACCTTACATGTGCTTGTGTGGGTGGTTAGAAAAAAAATGTGTTTTTTTCCTCGGAGGTGCCAGCCAGGACAGAGGTGTGTGTGCAGCCAGCTTCCTCCTGCCTTCCCTTCACCAGGAATGTGCATGATTTAACACCCAGGGAGGGCCCTGTGTATGGCATATGGTGGGTGCCTGGTAAACGTGTCTTCTTCAGCACGTATACAGATGGCTGGCCACTTTCCAACAAGGTCCCCCAGATGCCCAGGGGGACAGCCCATGACTGGATGGTGGTACAGCCAGGCCCAGGGTCAGTGCACTCGCCCTGCTCCCCACGCCCACTGGAACTGTTCCACTCTGAGCGAGTAGGTGGGCAGGGGCACTGGCACCTTCGACAGAACCAGACACCCCTGACTGTGTCAAGTGTAGCCAAGAATATTCCCCAGCCTTCCCAAGAGCAAGGGGCATGTCAAGGAGGAAGAGGAAATCTCTCTGGGGCTGCCTTCTCCTCTCCTGCTGGGAGAGGACCCCAGCCCTCAGAGCTGGCCCTGACGCCAGCCAACCCCAAAGAAGAGCTTGCACATCTGTGTGTCTATAGAGGATGGTACCTGTGAGGACGTCGCAGTCCCTGGGCCGGATGAAGCCCCTCTGCACAAGGGCGCCCACGGGGATGTCCCAGCCTGCAGGGCTGCCGAAGCCTGGGTGGCAGGAGCGCTTGCCCCGCAGCTCATCCAGGGTGAAGGCATAGGAGCTGTTCCGCTTCACCACGGCCACCACGAAGTACGAGTTGCTCCTGTCCTCCGCTGGGGGAGGGGACACCAGTGAGGCCCCTCATCGAATGCTTAGTGGCCTCGGCTGAGCAAGAGTCAGGGCCGGATCCCGACGGGGCGCTTCTTCCCTCAAACCCGTTCCCTCTTGCCGCTCTTGACCTCAGAGCAGTGGTCCTGGCCCCATACGCCTCTACCCGCTGGTACTAGGCCTTGGCTGCCTGGGCTCAGGAGCACCCAGGCCAAGGGCCGGGTGGGTGTTCAGGGCGCACATCCAGCAGCGGGACCCCTGCGTGTCCCCTCACTGCTGAGAAGCAGCCCGTGGGGCTCCACTTTTCAGCATTCTGTGCACCCTCCAACAGTCTTCACCCAGAGGAGTTTTTTCTTTCCTTACACTCAGGTGGTATTTTTCTCACCCCCTGGGAGAAAGGTGGAGGCATAGCTGAGGCTGCAGAAGCGCTTTCCCTAAGATGGGAGAGTTTTCACGTCCAAGTGGAGAAGACCTGAGGTCACTAGACCTCAGCACAGAGCACCTGGGTCCTGGCCCAGGCCACTGAGAAGGTGTTCATGAGCCGACAGGAAGGAGGGTCCCAGGGCCACCTTCCGTGAGCCACACGGTCTGGACGGAAGAGGCCAAGGAGGCTTTCTAGTTCAGGGCTTGGCAAATTACTCAGCCTGTTTTTGTACAGCCTGAGTTGCAAGTTAAAAATAATTTTTATATTTTTAAAGGGTTGTTAAAAAGAAAAAAGAAGAAGAAGAGGAACATGCAGCAGAGTCTGTATGTGGCCTGCAGAGCCTGAAGTGTTTACTCTCTGACCCTTTACAGAAAGTTCTCCAAAGCCTGCCAGACTTCCAGTGACTGGCTGGGCACACTGTGCCCGGGGCCAGAGTGGCTTGCCTGTGATAGACAGCAACTGGCCCAGGGAGAAAGGCTCTGATGAGTCGTTTTTATAAATATAAAATTATCAACCACCTCCCAGCAGAGGCCAGGTGGCTGGCACCTGCACTCACGGGCATAGTGCTCCCCGGCTGCTGGAACCAGGCCGTATATCTTCCCCGCTGTGTAAATGTCCTGGCCCTTCAGGGTCACAGCATCGATTTGCCCAGCCTGCAGGGGGACAGAAAGAGTGGCCAGGCTAGAGTGGGCCCCAGGGCAGCTCTGGGTGTCGGGATCTGACAGAGGCGCCAAGGCTGGGTCTCTCGGGGACTTTGGCCTCAGGCTCCCTTCCCCTGGGAACCCCATCTTGCCCTAGCTGCCCCTTCCTCTCCTTGTGAAGATGGGCAGGCAAGAGAGGTGTTTGGAGGACCAGAGGCCTGAAACAAACCACCACCATTCATGGGTGTCTTTCAATCTTTCAGCAAGTGTTTTCTGAGGGTCTCCTGTTGCCAGGCCCTGTTCTGAGCAGAACCTAGCACAATGCCTGCTCTCATGCTCGGTGTGGGTCTCCCCACGGCTTGCCAGCCTCAGAGACCTGGGGCACTGTACTGCATCCCCAGCACCTGGCCAAGGGCTGGCACACAGCACGAATGCAATACATATTTCTCAAACGCGTACGTGAATGGATGAATGAGCCAGGTCTGAAAAGACGGCAGTCTCAGGGTCTGTGGGAGGAGGCTCCAGGGTTGAGGGATAGAGCCCTGCCTCAGATGCCAGCAGGAGGGGCCCAGGACCCTCCTCCCTCAGAAACCTCTAGAGCCCTCCAGGTCACCTGCACCCCACCCCGCGTGTCCATTCTGAAGTCTCTGGACAGGTGGCTCCTCAGACCCTGCCAAGAGGTTAACTGATAATCAAGCCATACCCCAAGGGAAGAAGCTGGGGCCCGGGGACAGAGGGGACACCGGCACCCCAGGAAGGTGCCTGATGCTGTTCAGGGCCAGAGGCATGAGGTTATGACGATGGAATAACGGGCAGTGGCATTGATGTTTTGAGTCTGGAGGGTGCCTCTCTGGGGGACCCCTTTTGTTCCCACGTAGACCTTGTCCACAGTGGTGTGGTGCCGGGGAGGAAACCAGACCCTAACCCACAGCCCAGGGGTTGGGCCAGCTGACCCTTCTTTGCCTGCATCACTGTGGTCAGACAGGAAATGGGTGTTAGAGCTACACTGGACATCACCTCTGAGAACCTTAGAAGTTAGAACTGAGGATCTCTGAGCCTTTGGCTGGGGTTCTCAGGGACCCCCCCCCCCAAATCTACTCCTCTCCCCACAGGACCCTGCGCAGCCCCTTGGCCCTCTGTGAGCTCAGGTGGAGAGAAGGATTGTGCCTGGAGACAGTTGCATCTCCCTGCATCTCTCCCTGCTCTGGTGCCCCTGGAACAGCCTCTCCTCCACAGGACAGCCTGCCCAGGGTTAGGAAAAGAGTCCCCACCGCTAAGTCCCCCTTCCTCAATCCCCGCTGGGCTCCCCTCCCTCGGTGCCACATCCGGCTCTCGTCAACCCCTGGGGATAGGGGCTCCCCCGCCCTTGAGCTGGGTGACCTGGGGCAAGTTACTTCCTCAGCCTCTCCCAGCCCCAGTCTCCACTTACGATAGTAATCATATCCACCCCACAGGGTCGTTGTGAGGATTACCTGAGGAGACCCACACGAAGGCTTAGCACAGTGCGAGGTACATAGGAAGTGTGTGCTTATGAGACTGTTAGCGTCACGATCCCGGGCCCCTGTCCTTCCTGCCCACTCGCCTCTTCTCGAGCCATGTGCTGCCTGGCTGGGGCAGGGTGGACGCACCTGAGGGGCTGTGACTTGGCCTGCACTCGGGGACCACCTTGAAAAGGGCTCCTCACCATCAGCTCCCACCTAGTAGCTCTTGAAAAGCAGGAGGAAATGAGTCCAGGAACCCAGGGGTGGAGGAGAACCCTGTAGGACTTCATCCCTGACTGCAGGGCCTCGGGCGCGTCTCCCACTCCTGGTCTCAGTCTCCAGTCAGAGAAGCGAAGCAGGACAGAGCTGAATGGGCTTTCAGAGACACGGCCTGTGCTTTTAACTACAGGTGGCAGGCATATTAACGAAGGCTTAGTCAATTTAATGGGCCATGACAAGCTTAAAAAAAAAAAGACTAGGATAGACTACCCCAGAGACTATCAGCGTACATTGTACTTAGTAAAGATAAGTACTGTTTGGCTTCATATCTCTCTATAGCGGATACATATTTTTACATGTTTATATCTGAAAGAACAGTTTCTGTGTACTAGACTGTGATTGATGGAAAATGTATTTCTGACTGGCTTGCAGTTTAATAAATGATGAGCCAAGGCCACCCCGTATTGTGCACAAGGGGAAACTGAGACTCAGAAAGGGGAAGGGGCTTGCCCAAGGCCACAGGGTCATTAGTGCCAAGCTGAGCCAGTCTCACGGTCCTTCTGCCCCCTGCCCACTTGCTCAGTGCGGGGGAGCCCCCCTCTGCCCCGCCCCCCGGGTGGGGTGCCTGTTTCCTGCGGCCACTTCCTCTTCCCCCTCCTCTGTGGCGTTGTCATGGGAGACTTTCTTCTCCTCCCCAGGCTGCCCTGTGTCCTCCAGACCAGGTGGGACAGAGGGAGGGCCGGGAAGGACCAACCATCCCAGGCACTGCCCCTGCCCACCCACCTGGCCTGCTCTGCCCCTCTCGACACGGCTCCCACCTGGATCTGTTCCATGCAGCGCTGGGGGGACGCGGCGGACACACACTGGATCTCCGGCTTGAGCCTCTGCCGGCTGAAGGCCACAGCCATGTCTCCGCACTTCTGGATCTCGGGCGTGGACAGCACACACCAGCGCAGGTAGTGGGGCAGCTCTGTTTGGGTGTGGGCGTGTGGTCACGCTGGCCTGCCTCGGGGCTGGCCCTCAGCAGGAGGAGCCTGGAGCCAGACCCAAGGGAAATTCTGGCTCTTTCCCTGGTTAGCTACAAGGGGTAAGTTATTTCACCACCTGATCCTGTTTCCTTACCCAGAAAGGGGACCACCGAACCTCTTTCAAGGGGCTGTGAGGACGCTCGAGGCAGATCATGGCTGTCGTGTATACAATACAGGCCTGGCATACCATCTCCCTGGCTGTAGGTGGTGGATACGCGGGGGCGGGGGATAGATGCAAAAGCCATTTGTAGACTACTTTAAGGGTCCAGGAGAGAGACAGTGCCAGAGCCAGGGCTGTGGCCATGTGGTGAGGAGGAGTGAGGCACGGTGGAGGGAGAATGACAGGACTTGACACATTCTGTATGGAGGGGCAAGGAGACCCTTCGGGTCTGGATCCCACCCCCTGGAACAGGTGGGGTTTCCAGGGTACAGCAGGCCATGCGACTCCAGAGAGTCTTCTTCCCCTACCCCCAGAGGCAGGAAGGTGGAAGCAACAGGTTCCCATCGAGGCCAAGAGACACACACACCTTCTGGGGTGAGTGTCCTCCTTTGGCCACCTCTCCAGAAGGCCTGGCCACGCCTGCAGTGAGGCGAGGGCCGGCGGGAGAAGAGACAGCTGGACTTACGGTTGGGGTCACAGAGGAGACCCTTCATGGCATGCAGGTACTCGCGGCCCAGCCATGCCTCGTAGGTCTGCGTGGCGATGGGCACCAGCTCGGAGGTGGAGTCTTTGAACAGCAGGTTCTTCTGGCCGTAGGCCTCAGAGCTGAACATCTGGAAGCTGCTGCCCTCATGGTTGAACAGGCGCTGTATGTCAAGGGGTTGGGGTGTGGGCTGGTGAGGAGCTGCAGGGGCGAATCCTTTCCTCCCATTTCAGCCACCATTTCCTTCTTCCTGGGCTCTCAGGCCAGGCGCCCACTCTGAGGACCAGGTGAGGCTCCGCCTCCCTCCTTCCCCTGTGCTCCCCCCGGTGCATTCTGCCTTCTCATACTCAGCCGGTTGAACACGTGGCTCGTGGCCCAGGTGTGCGATGGTACTCAGCACAAGCAGTGGGGCTGAGCATCGGTGGTATGGATGAGCAAAACTAACTAAAGCTGGTGTGGCCCACGGGCAGAAACTTGCTGCTCTTGCAAGCAGCGGCTTCAGCAAAACATTATTCACCACATTTAATGAATGGTATACTTTGACATTTAGTTTATTTGCTCATATGTTCTGATTTTGGTTTTAAGCGCCACAAGTACCAGGAGCTTTCTCTGAGGGGTGCCTGAGTCCCCTGGTCTCCCCACTCTGGCCAGCCCTCCTCGCTGCCAGCTGGCACAGTTGGTCCCTTCTTCACTCTGAGTTGGCCTGAGGTTGAAGGCCACAGAGGTCTGGCTCCCCAGCTGGGGTCTGTCCCAGGGGAGGGCCTCTGGGTCCTGCCCCTCCTAGTCTGGCTGGCCCAGCCCCAGGATGGCTCTGAGCTCCAACCCCGGTGAGAGACGAGAAGGTCCAGCATCACCCTGAGAAGCTGTGTGGGGTGCCCTGAACTCACCTGGCCTTCGTTGAGCAGCCGGAAGATGAGACCCCCATCTGTGTCGGCTCGGACCACCACGGCATGAGCAGGCACCCGAGCCAGGTGGCATCGCCTCCATTCAGTGACGTCAGCCCGGCTGCCATCCCGGCACAGCAGCTCGAAGTTCTGTGACAGCAGCGTCTGGCCCCAGGAGGGCAGGGTTTTCCCTGGGAAGATGGGAATCCTGTGGTGAGCCAACTCCTGTCCTGGGTGGGGCTTGGTGGGGACATCAGGCAGGACCCTCGAGAGGGAGGCTGGGGAGAGCTTAGGGTTTCATGGCCACAGGCCCACAGTGAAAAGAAACCCTTATGGGAGGTGAGAACCAGAACCACACCAAGAAGTGAGAACCCAGAACCACACCAGGAGGTGAGACCAGAACTCAGAATGAAGAGGAGCTTGGTGGCTGCACCGTACAAAACCAGGTGTCTCTGTAGACTGTGTCTATTTACTTACATTTTTTATTTGTCACCAATTTCTAGTAATAAAATGGATTTGAGATCTCTGACAATAACACAATATATATAAACAGAACTGCTCATTAAAGGTAAAAAGAGTAAGAAAGTAAGAGAAGCTTAGGATGAGAGAGAGAAATGTGTCAGGAGTTCACCACTGCCGTCTGGCACTAAATTTAGCCCTGAGTAGAGGGCAGGGGACGGGGGGGCCATGGTGGAAACAAACCCCGACAGAATTCACCAGAATCGTGGCCCAGAGAGAAGAGGGTAAATTCCCAAAGCTTCAGCCACAACTCCAGCTATTAATATTTTGGTATTTTTCCTCCATGTCCTTTTTTTTCTATTCTATTTTCTAACTATTTTAAATATGGTTAAGGACATACATGATAGGCAATTTTGCATCCTACTTATTTAAAAATATTTTTACTGGAAGCTTTCCATAAAACTCATTTATAAGAGTGAATATCAACACCAAATAGGAATATTAAGAAGACGAATTTCGGGCTTCCCTGGTGGCGCAGTGGTTAGGAATCCGCCTGTCAATGCAGGGGACACGGGTTTGTGCCCCGGTCCGGGAAGATCCCACATGCCGCGGAGCAGCTATGCCCGTGAGCCACAACTACTGAGCCTGCGCGTCTGCAGCCTGTGCTCCGCAACAAGAGAGGCCGCGACAGTAAAAGGCCCGCGCACCGCGATGAAGAGTGGCCCCCGCTCACCACAACTGGAGAAAGCCCTTGCACAGAAACGAAGACCCAACACAGCCAAAAATAAATAAATAAATTTAAAAAAAAAAAAAAAAAAAAAGAAGACGAATTTCAAGGATTGTAACTCATGCAATAAGATATACCACAGATGGCCCTACATAACAATATTTTAATGACTTCTAAATTTTAAAATGAGGAGGATAAACCTCTGCTAGAAAATAGGAGGGAAAAAGATAATTTGTGCGATCATGAACACTCTATTCACTATTTAAAAATAAACCAGAAAACCAAGAGAGTAATAGTTTGGAAAAGTCCATAAAGGTCATTTTTAATGACTGCATGATAATTTATAGCACTCTCAACAATTAGTGTCATTCTCTCCCCACTCCCCAACTTTCCTCTATTTATAAACTGCTGCAAAACCTTTGCAGTAGAGCTCCAAGGGATCATTTGGCCTTCCCTCGAGACAAATGCATCATTTAGGTATTTCGATCTGCCACTCCTGTTTTTCTTCACTAGGGACAATTAAAACCATATTACTTCACTACTTTGCACATTTATGTCAATTCCACTCTTTTGCTCTTACCAACCTTTTTGCCTGAAGACAACTCTTTAAAAAATTACTTCCTTAGGTTTCCTTAGACTATCATCAACATTTTAAAAGAGATGGGTTTAACCCAATACACCCCTAATTCTTTCTCCATCTTCCAAATTCTCGTTTGCTTGACTCATCATAGGATCGTCCTGCTCTGAAGACAATCCTATGTCTCCTTTTTCAGATCAGTTTTTTCTCAAATCTGGTTCATGTTGTTTGCCTTCATGAATGTCAGACTATATGATGGACCTTCTGATTTAAAAGGAAAGATTAACAAAAAAAAAGAGATGATTCTTTAAAAAAGACAATGATTAGACATTATGGAACAGGCAAAAGTGTAGAGACAAAAGTCTGACTGGTGGGCATCAGGGAGGAGGCTGGAAGGGATTGACCAGAAAGGGGTATGAAGGAACTTTTGGGGTGAAAGGTCTGCCACAGTCACTATCTTGATTGTGGTGGTGGTTATTCAACAGTATGTTTTTGGCAAAACTCATAGAACAGTACTTCAAAAAGGGTGCATTTTACTGTATGTAAATTATACCTCAATTAAAAAAAACCTAGAAGATTCTTAGGCAAATCCAAATTAGGGTACATTCTATAAAATAACTGGCCTGACTCTCCAAAAATGTCAATGTCACTAAAAACAAAGATTGAGAAACTGTTCGAAGTTAAAGGAAACTAAAGCAACCTAAAAGCTAAATACCATGTGTGATCAAAGATCAGGCCCTGGCCTGAAAAAATTGCTACGAAGGACAGAATTGGGACAATTAGTGAATCTGGAACGTGGACTGTAGCTTAAACATTGTGTCGATGTTACATTTCCTGAATTTGATAACTGCGCTATGGTGAGGTCCACATCACCTTGTTCTTAGGAAACATGCACTAAAGTATTAAAGGGTGTGATGTGGGCAAACATATTCTCAAATGGTTCGGAAACACACACACACGTATAGAAAGAATGATCAATTCCATGTGGCAAATGCTCAAAGCTGGAATCTGGATAAAGAATAAATGGGGGTTCTTTGAATTATTCTTGCAACTTTTCTAAAGCTCAATTATTTCAAAATCTAAAAATTTTAAAATGACAGTGGTATAATGGATCAACACCTAACACCAACCCATCTTTAATAAGTCCTCGTCCAGGGATAAGGGATGGCTTCTTCAGGAAAAGGACCAAAGGCTGGAAGGGACAGTAGATGACAGCTAGTGCAGAGGTTTGCAAACTTTTGTTCTTCAAAAGCAGAATCTTCACACGGAAACGGAACCCAAGGCCGAAACGTTATCAGAGCGGGGCAGAGCCGCTCACCCGGTCCCCTTGCCCGCAGAGCAGCTGAGCTCCATCGGTGAGCCCCACCTCTTTCTTTCTGTCAGGGAGGGTTATGGGGCCTGAGATCCGCTGCTGGGGGCAGCCCATCCACTCACCGTCTGTGTTCTCCAGCACCGTGCTGTGCTTCACAAAGGCCACGTCCCCGGCCCCTTCTGCCAGGCACCTGCGCAGGTGGAACCAATGAGCTGCCATCCTCCACCTCGGGAGGTCTGGCCTGGGCCATGGGGGGTGGGGTCACAGAGGGCACGGGTTTCGCAGTCATGCTGTCCTGGGTTCCAGTTCCCCAGTTTGTTGGCCGTGTGGTTTTGGCAAGTGGTGGAGCCCTCCTAGCCTCTATCGCCTGTAAAGTGGGGATGAGAAAGTGGCTCCCGTAGGGAGAGATTCTTTATAATCCGTATAGATCCTCTACAGCTGAGCTTGGGGCCTGATAGGAGGGGGTGCTCATATGGCAGCTGCTTGATCAGCAGCCTTAACACTCAGGATGTGTTGAAGATGACCCCTGAGGTCATACCAAAAACCCTGAGTGGAAGGGACCAGGACTTCGTGGATCCTCTATCTGTCACTGCCCAGTGAGGGAGGCAGGTCAGGGCCTACTAGGCAAAGGGGCTGCCTGGGTCCCTACAGCCAGCAAACAAGCAGGGACTGGACTGGGGGGATGACACCAGGAGAGATGGGGTGGGAGAGAGTCTCTGGCTTGGAGGACCACGAACTGTTTTTCTCTCTGTGCCCCAAACTGCATTTCCCTTATTACACCCTGGGGCATGGGGCCCCAGCAGGCTCTCGGGTTCCAGGTGGAAACACTGTGGCCAGGGCAGTCAGAGGGACCTGGGAGACTCCCATGCCAGCCCCCATCGGTGTTTCCTCCTTTGTGGACAGATGGAAGGGCACCACAAGCAGTTAGAGACTCTCTTGTCTCCATGGAGGGCTGCTCTAAAGTGCCAACCTGAAGAGGGGCAGAGAGAGGCCAGCCCTGAGCGTCAAGCCTCGGGGGTCGCCCCCATGCTCCCCCACTCCAGCATCCTCCCTCCAGGTCTCAGACACCAGAACGGGGACCTGGGAGCAGCCAAAGGCTGTTTTGGACATTTTCTTCTCTCTGAGCCCTTACTTCTCTAAATATACCAAACATGTTGATTTTATGAGCAAATCCTGCCTGGCACATACCAGTTTGAGGTTTTTAAACTAACCAGGCACATGGACTATATAAAGGGTGCTTTGATGAGAGGCAGCTGACATCGCCACTCCCCCAGGGGCCCTCCCTGTGCCGAGGTGTTTTTCCCCAGCGCTTGTGGCCCCATCCCAGCCCCTCTCACCGGAAGGCCCCGCTGTAGTCGTAGTATCTCTCCAGGGGGCTCTTGTCACACACCCCTTCCCCGGCGGTGTTGCCCCGGCAGAGTCGACAGAGGGACTCTGAGTAACTGGTCTCTCCTGCCCCGGGGACGCAGCTGCCCCCAAAATAGTCGCTGACAGCTGTGGGAAAGAGGCAGAGGGGGTCGGTCACACAGCATCAGACCCCGCCCCATCCTCCAGGGAGCGCTCAGGCCACTCGGGTTGGAGTCAGGAGGGCTGGGCTCCCCAGGGACCCAGCTGGACTCCCCAGGCTTCAGTCTGAGCAAAACTGGAGCGCTGGATCTGCTCAGTGGTTCCCATACGGGGGCCACAAAAGTGTGGGCGTCGGAGAGTGACTGCTGTTATTTAAAAATGGCTCAGGGGGTAAAACATTTACCCCCAAATGGCCACACAGGACAACCATCAGCCAGATAGTGTTCTCACTGAGGGTTTCACTTCAGAAGGAGTTACATGTAATCAGTGAAAGTAGGGAAATAAATGATTACTTAAAGAGTATAATTAATTTGATAGACTACACTTCTCAAAACACAGGGAGGGGAGGGAAACAGCAGAGAAGGAGGCCTGGCTGGGGACGAATTCAGGATCTGCAGGATTCTGGGGCCCTTACCAGCGCCCAGGCCCCGAGTCCACCCTCCTGGCAAATATTTATCCTGCGCCCAAGGACCCCCTAGTGCCATGTAGGGTGAGCCAGTTGCACTGTGCTCGGCTAAACCAAGCTCTTCCAGGGCAGGTTCCTTTCTTGGTCTTTCTGCATCCTCGCAGGGGAGTGGATATTTAATAAATGTGCCAAATGACTGGTAAACCTCCCACAGCTGGGCGCCGTCTGAGAGGACATGGCTTCCAGGCCCTTGTGCGCGGTGCTGTATGGGGGTAGAGTATCCACGTGTTTGTGTGTGTGCAGGTGGGGGCAGCATGCCTGTGTGTAGTGTGTGGGTCTGTGCCTGCACGGATGGGCGTGCCCGCGTATGCGTGCACATGTGCACACGTGTGTGGGTTTGTGCATGTGTGTATGCGTGCACATGTGTGTATGTGCGTGTGTGGGTTTGTGCACGTGTGCATGTGTGTATGCATGCACGTGTATGTGCGTGTGTGGGTTTGTGCATGTGTGCCTGTGTGTATGCGTGCACGTGTGTGTGCACCACATTGACCGGGAGGGATGGAAGCTGAGCTCATAATAACGGCAGCTCCCTGCAGTGAGCACAGCCCCTGTGCCGTGCATTCTGCAAAGATGCTGTGTAGATTATCCCAGTCCTCCCAACCCCACAGCATTGGAGTAAGTGTTAATTTCCCCATTTTACAGGTGAGGAAACTGAAGTTCAGTGTGCGGAGTAATCCTTCTGAGGGCAGGTCACGCTGAGCCAGGGTGTAAACTCACATGTACCCACAGCGAAGTCTGGGCTCTGAGAGACGAGGTGCTCGCCTATGTGCGGAGCAAACCCGGAAGCAGCACACTCAGGAACAAGGGGTCTGGGGACGCCTGAAACTCTCCTCAAGGGGTGGTGTGGTCCCAAGAGGGCAGTTTGAGACGGTGGTGGTCATGTGTCAGGGGCCACCTCAGACTGACACAGCTGGGTGGCCAGCAGGTGACCGGGAAAAGGTGACCTGCATCCTCGCAGGGTCCAGGTCACCAGAACCAGGGCTCTGGGCTCCCAGCCAGGTCCCCTCAGCACCTCCTGCCCTCGCTCAACTTTCACGGGGCACACGCTGCTTGCAGGATGGCCCTATTCTCACCACCTGTGAATCAGCGGCGGGTCTCTGATGAGCCACTTGTGAGCTTTCTGGGCGCAAGTCCGCAGCTTGTTTGGGTCCTGAAAGAACACGGCTTCTGACCCCGTCAAGCTAAGGACACATTCGTGGCAAGGGCGACCACGTCTACACCAGGGGAAAGGTGCTCCCGGGCGATTCGCTGCCTCCCGCGGGGTGGGCCTGCAGGCCCCGTGCTTGGCTGTGCCGGGGCCCCGGGAGGAGTGAGTGAGGGTTGAGTGCCTGGAGGAGCCAACCACGCGGAAATGTAAGTGGGGACAACACCAGGCCGGCCAGCGGACAGGAGGGAGTGATGCCATCGATGAGGGGTCCGGGGAGGCCCAGGGGAGGCGGCTGTGCTGCCCTTTAAAGGAGGCGCAGTGAAGGTGAGCCCGGAGGGAGGCTGTCCCACAAGGGGAAACGCAGAGCCCCTGCGGGAGAAGCCGCTGGCGGCCAAGCCCTCACCTTTGAGCACATCGCAGCCCATCACCGAGAGGCGGCCACTCTCCACCAGGTAGCCCACGGGCACGTTCCAGCCCACCGTCCGGTTGATGCCCGTGTGGCAGGACGTCACGCCTTTCAGGGTGTTGATGGTCACGGGGGAGCCCCTCTTCACCACAGCCACGGCATAATAGGAGGTACCAACCTCTAGGAGGAGGGGAAAGGAGAGGAGTGAGGGTGGGAAGGAGGCTGGGACCCTGCCTGGGAAGGCTGCGGGAGGAGGGTGCGGGGGTGTGCACGGATGCATGTGCGTATGCGTGCACGTATGTGGATGTGCACGTGCGTGCGTGCATGGCATTCTAGTACCAAGAGAGCAAGTGGGTGCAATCCACGTGTTGTAACACAAGACCCCGCCCCCTCCAGCCTCTGCGGTAGCTATTATCTTGAGATGTTAATTCATTCATTAATTTCCCCCTTGTCCTGCCCGAGCCAGCTGGCACTCAGCCGGGTCTACATTTGCACACATCAAGGGAGCTCTGTAGCCAGACCAAAAGCAGAAGTAGCCTGCAAGTCTTTCATTTTCCAGAAGTCTAGCCCCTTAGGAGAACTTAGAGGATGTGAGGGAATGGTATCACGTTATGGGAAGAAGGGTGGTTGGGAGAAGCAGAGGGAGCAGGGCAGGGACTTCCCTCAGATTAGAAAAAGTGATTTCTCAGTGCTGGGCCAGGGATGAAGGGGTAGAGACAGAGAGAGACAGACACACAGACACTCACTCACACACAGAGAAGCAGAGAAACACGAACGATTTGGCCCCAAATCACTCAAGACCCGAATGGGGTGCATGTGGGTGGGCGAGGGTCTACAGCCTTGCAAAAGATTCCCCTGGGCCAGAGGTTGCCTGGAAGAGGCCATTCAGACAAGACAGGGATGACTCCTCTATGGGACTGATGACCAGAGGGCATCCATCACACACAGACATGTACACGACTGCCCGGGGGTGGTCAGATGCCCATGATCATAACGAAGCTGAGTTCTAGAAAACCAAGCCAGTGTTATTTCTTGCACCCCTGAGCCTGGCCCCTGTCAACCTAAGCAGCCTGTCTGGTCCCACCCTCTGACTCCCCACTCTCTTTCTAGTTTCTTGAGATCACCAAGCTCTTTTCTACTTGGGACACTTTTCAGAGTGCAACTTTAATGTCACCTCTCCAGAGAAGCCCTCCTGTCTGCTCTATTTTAGCCGGTCTTCCACAGCCCTTATCTTCTCCCTCATGGCCTTTACTTCCTTCACAACACCCAGCACATTTGTAACTACAGTTTTTGGTGTTTATTTACTATGTGACTCTTGCTATTTGAGGGCAGGGATGGGTTCTCTTGCTTACTACTCTATGCTCATGACTGGCATGTAGTAGGTGCTCAATGAATGTGCTGAATTAATTAAAAAGGAAGAGCTGTGTTTGGGGCCCATGAGGCATGGCTGTTTCTGGCCATTGAGTGGAAAGCCTGGCTGGTTTGCAGGGTTGGACTGTGTCCTGTGTCATCTGACAGTCATCAATTCAACAGGTGACCAAGCGAGGCCCCGTGCTGGGTACCAGGCACCAGGGGTATACAAGGATGAAGACCAGGCTTGCCTCAGGGGACTCGCTGTGGTGAGGACAAAAAAAACAGACAGAGGGGAAAGGACCTTGTAGAGTGAGTCAGTGCTCTGGAAAGCAGCAAAGAGAGGCCCTTTGCAGGGGTGGGAGGGCCCAGGGGAGCTCTTTGGAGGTGACAGCTGAGCTGGGCTGTGGCAGACGCTGGGCACTGGACAGGTAGAAGCGAGGGGTGGGTATCCAAAGGGCAGGCTGTGCCAGAGGCATGTCTGGTGTGAGTGCAGGGCTGGGGCAAAGAAACGCACATTTCTGAGCACACACCACGTGTCAGGTGCACACAGACCGGCTCACTTAATCCATGTGACAGGGCAGGGACCTCTATCCTGATTTTATGGTCAAGGAAGTGGAAGTTGTTCAAGGTCACACAAGATGACAGGAAGAGGCAGAACTGGGATTCCTTCTTGGTCTGTTGGGCTCTACAGATCCTAGACACCACTTCCTGTCTGGCCCCATTCCCACTCCACGCTGCATCTGACAGAGGGCACTGGAGAGTGCGGGGAGCTGGGCATCACTGATGCCTCGTTCACCTGGCAATCATGCCCCGCACTACACCAGGCATGGGGTAGCCCCTCAGTAAGAGCTTGTGGGTGACGGTTAGGGGGCTGCTGGGCTCCCCATGAGGAAGAACAAACTCAGGTCAGCCCTTCTTGTCTCTAGCACCCCCGGCTCTGGGGACAGGACTACTGACCAGCTAAGGGGGCTGCAGGGTCGGGCCAGGCCCAGCAAGGACATACTGCTGAGTGGCCTCCTCTCTCCTTCCAGTCCCCTCCCACTTGGCCCTCTGACCTTGATCATACACCTCGCCCACCACGGGCTTCAGGCCGTGCTCCTTCCCCGCCTCGTAAATGGCTCCTCCATCCAGAGTGATGGCGTCAGCTTCCCGGGCCTGCTGGGAACAGGTGGGTCAGTGCAGCCTGGCCCCAGGGGCACTCAGCCAGGAGCTCAGGGACACCTGCCCAGGGCCCCTTGAAAAGCCCTGGAGGTCCACGCGGTCCTCTTCATCTGGCCTGGGAGCCCTGTCCTGGCTCAGCCTCTCAGGCCCCTCCCCACCAGGGCCTAGGGGTCTCCCCCGACCAGGACCAAGGGCTCACCTTGTTTTTATAATTATGTTATTTTAAAAATATTAATTTTATAGGACTACACATAGTTAAAAATCAGACAGCACAAAATGAAAAGTAGTGAAAAGTGAGTCTCCCTCACTTTCTTGTTTCTCAACCCCCTGCCTCTGCTACTAACCTGTTTCTCGGGTTTTCTCTCTAAGATGCAGATTGAATCCTACAAGTATCCTCTTCAATTGTTTCCTTTTTGTTTTAAAACACAAATGGGGTCCACGGGTAAAATGATAGTTCAACATAATTGGTTTCCACCCTCACGGTGGAGCCTGGCCCAAGCCCTTGGCCACATGGATGGTGACAGGATTAGCTCTGGGGGCACACCAGGGGCTAAGCTGGAATGGAAACCCGGGTCCCCTTGTGTTTGCCCCCAGTGCTTCTCTCCACCCCTTGTCCTGTACTGAAGTCCTGCCTCTTAATTTAGTCCGTGCCAGTTAGCAGATCTCCTGCCCCTCAGAACAGCTCTCCCACCCACCATGCACTCACCCAGGACTGCTGGCCCTGTTCCTCCTGCCCCAGAAAACACACAAGCCCAGTTCTGGAAAACTCCAAGGAGTGAGTAACTGCCATGGGCCACGGAGGGGTCTGCTGTCTGGGCTCCCCTGGGTGGGGCGGGTCATGTCCCCCATGTAGAGGGGCTCTGTGCAAGGAAACTCTGCCTCTCAGACACCTTTCCCCACCGGCGCCCTGAGCAGGGCCCTCCCTGGGCCTCCCAGGGCCTGGGCAGGAAACAAGCTGGCCCTTGTTGCTGGGGAAACTCAGGAGATCCTATCGCCCGGCCCTGGCGGTGGGGAGGACTCCGGAGCCTTTCCCGGTGAATGAGGCCATTGTGCGCTCCCTCCTGAGTCAGAGCCCTCTCGTCTGTGCAGAGCGGAAGGGAGAGGACCCACCGTGATGAGCTGGAGGCAGTGGTCAGCTGAGGTGCCCTGGATGCACAGGAGGGAGGGCTGGATGCTGGCTTGCTGGAAGGCCTTGCTCATGTCACTGCACTTCTGCTGCTCCGGGTCTGAGATGGTGCACCATCGCACCTCCATCCCTCCGAGTGCTGGGGACGGGGGACAGTGAGGCCCGGCTCCAGCAGCCCCAGCCCATGTGTCCCGTCAGCACGTATAACCAGTCCTGTGCATCAGCCCTGCCCTCTCACTGTGGGGTACTGGGGCACAAAGAGGCGTCACAGGCTGGGAGGGGGCCGGGCTCACTGGCAAAGCTGTGCGTGGGCCATGCACTCCCTGCACTTGCCCAGCGAGGCTCAGAGCCGGGCCCTTTGCATAGGCCAGGGAGGGTTTCCCTAGGTAGCAGCTGGGCTTCCCCCGCCCACCCCTCCCTGGCCTGGAGCACAGCCTGGTGGGTGGAAGGAGCACTGGCTGTTTCCTGCCCCTCTTGGGCCTGTGTGTCTCCAGCAAGAGGGTGCTGGACTGGGTTCTCTCACTCAGTGGTGTCCCTGGGCCCTCCTCATGAACTGGGACATGAGACTGGGAAGAGGTTGTGGCTGCCCTTGAGGAGCCTTGCACCCTTTGGAGCATCTGTGATTATGCCCCCTGCAGACCTACCCTCTGTGGGCACAGTGCCAGGCCCCTGACAAGGGGAGGCTGAGGAGTCAGCAGGTTGGGTTCAAGTTCCTGCTCCTCCAGCTGGTGACTTCAGGTAACCTATTTGACCTCTCTGAGCCTGTTTTGTCATCTGAGAAAGCAGATGAGGAAACCACCTTCTGCGTTGTAAGTAAACCTCTGTAGAGCCAGGACACAAGGTCCTCAGTGGACTGCCTCTTAGGCCCCTCCTCCTGATGGGGACCCTCTTGGGTCCCGTGATCTGGGGATCCTGGGGGCCCAGCAGAAGTGGTGCCCAGCTCCCTGAGGTTGCTGTCTTTGCAGACCCGAGCTCCTCCACCACTCACCCTCCCAGCCAGCCCTGCTAGGGATGCCTGTGCTCCTGGGAAACCTGAGGTTTTGGGTCCATTTCCACCCGCCAGGGACCCTCTCAAGGCAGCCTGTGCTTTCCATCCCCACCCCAAGGGTCAAGACTGCCGGTTCCTCTACAGCCTCCCTTTGGCCCCCTCCGCCTCCCCCAGCTCTGGGTGGCCCCCTGGAATGTGGAGGTGCCCTCGCCCTCTCTAGTGCTCCAAGGCTGCACCCTGGTAGGCCTAGCAACTGCCGGGCCCGGACCGGGGTGGCAGGTCCATTTTTCATACTGACGAGGTCAGAGCGGTGGCTTGGCTTGAAGCCATCCTTCCAGCAGCCTCCGCCCGCGGCCCCCGCGAGCCGCTCCCGGAGGTCCGGCCTCACGTCTCAGCGTCCGGGACCGTGACTCCCTTGGGAGCTGCCCGTGCTGACGCGAGGAGTCCCGGTCTGCGCCTCCCACCCCCTATCCATGCAGGGCGCCCTGGAGCCGTCTCCCGGGCAGTATCTCCCTCCTCCTCCCCTCCAATCCCTCCGAATCTTCTCCCGCCTCCCTCCCCACGGGGGCTCAGAAGAAGTAGAGCCGTTCTGGCTCCCAAACCCTCCTTGGGCTTCCTCGCCCATCAAGAGCATTCACCCTCCGGACCTCCCCCCCGACACTCCAGGGCTCTCCCCTCCACGCCTCTGCCCGCGCCTCTCCTTCCTCCAAGAAGCCCTCCAGACATCCTGGTCTGCCCGGGTCAGTGCTCGTTCCCTCCCCCGTCCTTCTTCGCGCCTCGCGCCTCTCTAGCCTCCCCCCTTTCCTGGGAGACAAAGGTTCAGGACACTTTTTCCAGCCCGCGGGACCCTCCTGGGTGGGTGGGTGGGTGGGTGTGTGTCTGGAGAACTCCAGGACCCCCGGCCCAGCTCCTACTCCCAGGGCCGGGCGGCGGGGTCTCACCAGTGCGCAGAGCCAGGATGAGCCACAGAGCCACGCTGGGGCCCCGCATGGCGCAGTCTAGAGCTAGCTGGGGCTGGGTTTGGCGCGGGTTTTGCCTAGGTGTGGGTCCAAGTGGGTCAACAGCAGCCGGAGCTTTCTTCCTCCTTCTTCCCTGGCACTGGCCTTCAGCTCCTTAAGTGCGGCCGGGGTGTGCCTTGGCGGTGTCCACGCCCCTAACGTGCACCCGCCCACCCCCGACTGGACACCTGGGCGCTGACCGGCTGGCCTTACGCTTCTCTTTGGCGGCCCCTGCTGGAGCCTGTGCCGGTGCGGGGGCTGAGTCTAACCGCAGGCCTCTCTTGATCCCCATGCTCCTAGGCCTGGACACACCCGCTCAGCTGTTTCTGAGAGTAAGGTATCTGCTGTCTGGGGCCTGATTCCCCAGCTCACGGGTGTTCCAGGGCTCTCTCACCTCAACAATCTGTCCTGAATTCCAGAACATCCTCCCCTCCTCTTGTCCTAGAAAGATCCCAAATATCTGGTCCAACTGGAGAGGGAAAAGTTCGGATTTGGAAAGAAGAAGAGTTCAGAAACGTAGGGCCTGAGCTGGAAGGAAGCTCGAAGGCAATCAAATTCATTCACCAGCATCTCTTCAAGCACAGATCGTACAAAGGATCTGGGGCTACAAAGATGAACCCAGGTTGATGGGGTCCTGACTGGGGAGGAGCTGGCAGTGGGGGTATCTCACTGCCTCTCTTTGGGCCTAGAGACAGGAAGTGACTTGCCCTGGGTCACATATTTAGTCAGTGACAGTGCTGGAACTGGAACCCAGGTCTCCGGCAGAGCCTCACTCATTCCATCATGCTTTGGAGGATGGGAAGAAGACCAAAGATGGACTAGGCTGGTGGTTCTCAAAGTGTGGTCCCCAAATCAGCAGCATCAGCATCACCTGGGAACTTGTTAGATATGCAGATTCTCAGGCCCACATGTGACCCACTGAATCAAAAACTTTAGGGGAAGACAATCAACAATCTATGTTTTTGGGCTTCCCTGGTGGCGCAGTGGTTGAGAGTCTGCCTGCCAATGCAGGGGACACGGGTTCAGGCCGTGGTCTGGGAAGATCCCACATGCCGCGGAGCAACTAGGCCCGTGAGCCACAACTACTGAGCCTGCGCTCCGCAACAAGAGAGGCCGCGATAGTGAGAGGCCCGCGCACCGCGATGAAGAGTGGCCCCCGCTTGCCGCAACTAGAGAAAGCCCTCGCACAGAAACGAAGACCCAACACAGCCAAAAATAAATAAATAAATTAAAAAAAAAAAAACACACAAAAAAACAATCTATGTTTTTGATTCTGGTGCACAGCAGGGTTTAAGAAGCACTGTTCTATGTAGACCAGAACTGCAGTTCTCCATGTGTACTGGGGACGAGGGGGCTGGACTGCAGAAACGGTTACTCAGTGATCCATTTATGTCTTCATCTTTTGTCATCGTCACCCCTCCCCCACCCCCATGAGTACCCAGGAATGAGCTCCTCCCTGTCTTGGGTAGAGGACATGTGTAAAAAGAACACTGAGTGAGACAGAAGGGAACTTGGGTCTGGGTTTGTCAGTCCTTGAGCCTGCTCTGCTCCCTGGGGAAGGGAGCCCTGGGTCCTCCGACTGGGCCATGAAACTGTTGCTTATCACACCCTGAGATGATCTGTGGACGTTACATGGGCTGGGCTTTAGGAGACCTGCGCTGTACTCTTGTTATTACTGACTCACTGTGTGACCTTGGGCAAGTTCATTCTCCTCTCTGGGCTTGTTTCCCCTGTAAAAGGCAGGTCATGATGGCTCTGATGTGCCATTCTTCTTCCCCCAATAGCTGTCTGCTCTGGAGAATCTGAGGGGGGCATGTTTGATGGAAGCTGTTTTTTCATCTCCAGCTGGATCCATCCGAAGGAGGGGCACCTCTTTCTAATTTGCACGAATAGATAGTAGATGGCCCTGGCAGAGGGCTATGGCTTGTCCTAAGGGGATGGAATAAATAGGTGTCCTTAGCAAGCCTCACCCCATGAGGATGAAGAGACTCACTTTGTCACACTCAGGAACAACCAGAAGTTACTGGCAGGATTTGTGTTCATCAAGTCGTTCCTTTAGTAAAACTCCTGGTGACACCGATAAGGTGTCAAACAGCTACAAGCCAAGAGCTTGGGTGAGCTCTTTCACAACGGGTCCTTTCCCTATCTCTCAGGAGTCATTCCTCAACTGTGGCTCATCAGGGAACTTGCTGTTGCTGGGCTCCAGGGGCTTCTACATCAGGCCCATTTGCCTGGCCTTAGCATGGACATAGCTTTGTATTGATACCTGTGTGTAATGGGGAACTCTGCCTCAGCTTGAGCCTGGATCCTATTTCTGGGGTGCAGACATACCTGGGTTCATCAGAGGAGTGGGTGGGATGCAGTGAGAGTAGTTTAACCCAGGAATAGCCTTATAGAGGAGCAGAAGCACTGAGGATAGTTTGGTCCTCATTCTGGACTCATACCGAGGTTAGAGGGAGAGTATAAAAAATATAAGAACTGGTTTCACTAACACTTCCGTAAGATGTTGGGGCCTAAGCAACAATGCTTTGGGACCTACTGACCCTATTCCATAATATGAAATACAGAGAGCTCTTCTCTACCAAAGACACAACTCTGGTTCTCCAAGGATTCAGGAGCTTGCTTGTCATGGAACTCAGGAACAGTAGCAGATGCTATTGGATGGAACACACTAAAGATAGCCTCTGGGGACTCAGAAAGAAGAGGGGGCCTTTGACAGGGAGCAGAGAACCTGTATTGGCAGATATGGGGGCTAATAAGACAGCAAAACGTGAACAATTCTTTTACCCAGAGTCTTAGGAAAATTCATGTTTTTTCATTTCAACAAACCATAATTTGTATTTTTCTATTTCTATGGGTTTTCAGGTCTATGACTAAGAAAAAGTCCAGACAATTTTTATTCTGGGGGACACTTGGAAGGGCTGGTATGCACAGAGAAATCAGGAATGGTGAACATTTGCAGCAGTAAATGTGTTACAAAAGGATATTACATTCTTACTCCTGATGTCACTCCCCAAGTATTTGCTGTTTAATACATCTGAATTTGTATATTGAGATCAATGGTAGGCATATTAATTAAGCAAGTTTTGTGAATAAAAGCTTTTGCCTCTCCAGAAGTATTTTCCCTATGAAACTGGACTTAGGGGAAGCCCTGTGTATTTGGGCTACATGATATTCTATGTGTAAGCTTTTCAAAGGCAGATTCTCTGTACTCATCACAGGGCCTTGAACAGGGAGGATGACTTCTAAGTGTGAGCTATTAGGTTTGAGGATGTTACTACCTATTGCTAAGGTGTCTCGTACTGCTGGAGGGGGAGGCTGAGAAGAGCCACAGAATTTGGGGACTAGGTCCCCAGAAGCTTTGTCTGAGCTGTTTCAGTGGCATGGCAAGGGCTGAGCCTTGGACAGGAGGCTGAACTCCACAAGGGCCTGGGTGGTGTCTTGTCTGCCATCATTCTCAATGTCTAGCATCATGTCTGGGATAAGTAGGCACTCAATAAATATTATTTAAGTGAAAAGTGGACAGTGTGTCTCTTTCAAGATATTTGGCTAGGAAAGGAAGAGAAGAGGGGTTGTTTTCAGGAGATTTGGGGTCAAGGGAAAGTTTTTATAGGATAGGAGAAATTTGATCATATAGTCAGAGCACAGGTAGCCCATGGAGGAAGGAGAATAACAATACAGGAAAAGAGGGTAATGGAAGAAGATATGAGGAATAAGACCAGGAGGACAAGCAGAGGGTGATCTTCAAAGGAAAAGAGAAAATGCTTCTTCCTCAGAGATGGGTAAAATGAAGGGTGGAAAAGGCTCCACCCGGCGTCAGACCTGCATTCAAGGGTAGGTCTCTCATCCTGGAGCTCAGTTTATTATTTTAATTATCAAACCACAAAAGTTTTTTTTCCCCTGAAAATTCTCCTTGCAGTCCAGACTTTAAAATTTAGAAGAAGATTAGAAGGCTCCAGGATTAACTCTGGAGATACAGCTCTAAAGCCATTAATAAATCTCCATCTATTTCATTGAATATAAGATTTAATCTGAGTGGAAACCAGTATAAAAGGAGGCTAAAGAGTAAAATCAAGAATACTATATTTGGCTCTGTCAATAAGACTTTCAGAGAAATTATTCATACCCAGCTACTTCCGAGGAGGTTTCAGATGACTTATAATGAAAACATATGCACAAGAAAGATAAAATTGATACAAAAAAAGTCACAAAGCATGTTCAGGGAGGGAGATTGTTATTCCAGGAACCAGAAAGGAAAGGCCTATAATTAAACAAAAAATTTTAGCTAATTTAGAGATTTATAGTCAGACCTTTTTATCCATTCTCATCCCCTACTCCATGCCCCCAACTCTACCAATTTGCAAATGAAGTCATTGCCAACACTTATACAAGTCTGTTTTCAGCCCATTAAAAACCACAGCAGTGAAGATGACCATGCTGTACAGAGGCCGGCAGGCTCTGGACAAGTAGAGGAGCTGTGTGCCCTGATCACCTGTCCCGGGCACTTCACTGGGGCAGAGGAATACAAGGTGAAGGCCACCTAATCTGTAAAGGCAGCACAGAGAGTGCACGCTCAGTATTAAGTGGACACCCAATAAGTACTGCAGGAATTCAGGCATCAAGGGCTGTAACTGGGAAGGCTTCTGTAGGAGGGATTTAGTGTGGGTCTTTTTTTTTTTTTTTTAAATTTAATTATTATTTATTTTTGGTTGCATTGGGTCTTTGCACAGGCTTTCTCTAGTTGCGGTGAGCAGGGGCTACTCTTCATTGTGGTGCGTGGGCTTCTCATTGCGGTGGCTTCCCTTGTTGTGGAGCACGGGCTCTAGGTGCACGGGCTTCAGTAGTTGTGGCACGCGGGCTCAGTAGTTGTGGCTCACGGGCTCTAGAGCGCAGGCTCAGTAGTTGTGGCGCACAGGCTTAGTTGCTCTGTGGCATGTGGGATCTTTCCTGGATCAGGGCTCGAACCCGTGTGCCCTGCATTGGCAGGCGGATTCTTAACCACTGCACCACCAGGGAAGTCCCTAGGGTGGGTCTTGAAGACAGAGTCTTGGTGAGGGGACTTGGGTGGGGAGGACACAGCAATCAGCACAGTAAGAATCTGCGTGACCACCAGCCACAAGACAAGCACTGCAGGGGGTGTGTGACTAAAGATGACTGGGGAGGTAGGTGCTTTATTGACCACATACTACGTTCCAGGAACTATATATACAGGTCAATTGATTCGTTTGGATTTAGTACCCATGAAGGTCATGGAGGAGAGGAGATGCACAATCCAAGTTGCATCTTCGGAAAAGTCATCTGGTGGCTGACAGACTGGATTAGCAAGGAAGCAATTAGAGGTTGGGAGATGATTTAAGAGGCCACTGCAGTAATTCAGGCCTGGGGGTGAGGGTGGGTTAAGGACCTCGATTACAGTGATGACAGTGGAAATGACAGCAAGAAAAAATATGATGTTAAGGAAGAATCAATAGTATCTAGTGACTGGATATTTGAGGAAGAGAATGTCAAGCAGCACTAAAGTTAAAAACCTGGGTGATGGAAAGAATATTCTATTAAGTACAACTATTATTAGCCACAGGTAGAAAAATAGTTAAAAGGTTAGTAAAGCTTTTTCCTAGTAAGGAAGTAGTGAGGAATGTCAGATAAACTAGATCTGAACCAAGCACTGAACTTTCAGAGAAAGAAATGGACCTATCATCAAGAGATATCTTTTCTAGTCTTAAATACCACTAGGGAAGTAGATATTTTTGTTCAAATGCCTCTCACAAGACTTAGAAAACTTTTCTGTAGAGATTTATAGTGTGGAACATATGGGACCTTTCTCTTGTTTTTAGCCCTCCCATCTGTGAGGTAAATGAACCTAATTTTAGACATCCTAAAGAAAGATTACATCACTTGTTCTAATCTTTCCTTCCACCAGCAAATTCACTATATCTTGTTTCACATGCTAATTGCTTTGCACACTGACTTCTGTATAGTTTAAAAAAAAATCATTCTACTGTGGTTAAAAACTGTCCAAATGAAATTTGTCATTAACAGCTAAATAGCAGAAGTAGGGATGATTATATGCTCGAGTACTTTATTCCTACTTTGGGTAAACACCAGGTAGTTCCTAAGGTTTAGTCTAGAACCAGTTTAAAGGCATGACCTAATTTTTTTTTGAAAACACACACATGAGAAATAAGTCATATTATGATAAGAATGGAAAAGACCAACAAGGCTGAGTGTGCCATCCGCATGCAAAAATGTTGAGGGTCAAACCAATCAATCGGGGCCCAGCTCTGGTTCAGATTCCTTGAGTACACTGCACTAGAATTAGATTTCTGTTAATCACATATTAGTAATAATTAAGATGCAGAGAGAAACCCACAGCCAACATCATTCTCAATGGTGAAAAACTGAAAGCATTTCCTCTAAGATCAGGAACAAGACAAGGATGTCCACTCTCACCACTATTATTCAACATAGTTTTGGAAGTTTTAGCCATGGCAATCAGAGAAGAAAAATAAATAAAAGGAATCCAAATTGGAAAAGAAGTAGTAAAACGGTCACTGTTTGCAGATGACATGAAACTATACATAGAGAATCCTAAAGATGCCACCAGAAAACTACTAGAGCTAATCAATGAATTTGGTAAAGTAGCAGGATACAAAATTAATGCACAGAAATCTCTTGCATTCCTATACACTAACAACAAAAAATCAGAAAGGGAAATTAAGGAAACACTCTCATTTATCACTGCAACAGAAAGAATAAAATACCTAGGAATAAACCTACCTAAGAGGGCAAAAGACCTGTATGCAGAAAACTATAAGACACTGATGAAAGAAATCAAAGACAATACAAACAGATGGGGAGATATACCATGTTCTTGGATTGGAAGAATCAACATTGTGAAAATGACTATACTGCCCAAAGCAATCTACAGATTCAATGCAATTGCTATCAAATTACCAGTGGCATTTTTTCACAGAACTAGAACAAAAAATTTTTACAATTTTGTATGGAAACACAAAAGACCCCGAATAGTGAAAGCAATCTTGAGAAAGAAAAATGGAGCTGGACGAATCAGGCTCCCTGACTCCAAACTATACTACAAATCTACAGTAATCAAGACAGTGTGGTACTGGCACAAAAACAGAACTATAGGTCAATGGAACAGGATAGAAAGCCCAGATATAAACCCACACACAAATGGTCACCTTATCTTTGACAAAGGAGGCAAGAATATACAATGGAGAAAAGACAGCCTCTTTCCCAGTGCTGGGAAAACTGGACAGCTACATGTAAAAGAATGAAATTAGAACACACCCTAACACCATACACAAAAATAAACTCAAAATGGATTAAAGACCTAAATGTAAGGCCAGACACTATAAAACTCTTAGAGGAAAACATAGGCAGAACACTCTATGACATAAATCACAGCAAGATCCTTTTTGACCCACCTCCTAGAGTAATGGAAATAAAAACAAAAATAAACAAATGGGACCTAATGAAACAAAAGCTTTTGCACAGCAAAGGAAACCATAAACAAGATGAAAAGACAACCCTCAGAATGGGAGAAAATATTTGCAAACAAAGCAACTGACAAAGGACTAATCTCCAAAATATACAAGCAGCTCATGCAGGTCAATATCAAAAAAACAAAGAACCCAATCCAAAAATGGGCAAAAGACCTAAACAGACAGTTCTCCAAAGTAGACATACAGATTGCCAATAAACACATGAAAAGACGCTCAACATCACTAATCATTAGAGAAATGCAAATCAAAACCACAATGCGGTATCACCTCACACCGGTCAGAATGGCTATCATCGAAAAAAATCTAGAAACATAAATGCTGGAGAGGGTATGGAGAAAAAGGAACCCTCCTGCACTGTTGGTGGGAATGTAAATTGATACAGCCACTATGAACAGTATGGAGGTTCCTTAAAAAACTAAAAATAGAACTACCATATGACCCAGCAATCCCACTACTGGGCATATACCCTGAGAAAACCATAATTCAAAAAGATACATATACCACAGTGTTCATTGCAGCACTGTTTACAATAGCCAGGACATGGAAGCAACCTAAATGTCCATAGACAGATGAATGGATAAAGATGTGGCACATATATATAATGGAATACTACTCAGCCATAAAAAGGAACGAAATTGAGTTATTTGTAATGAGGTGGTTGGACCTAGAGTCTGTCATACAGAGTGAAGTAAGTCAGAAAGAGAAAAACAAATACTGTATGCTAACACACGTATATGGAATCTAAAATACGGTACTGATGAACCTAGTGGCAGGGCGGGAATAAAGACACAGACGTAGAGAATGGACTTGAGGACACGGGGTCGGGGAGGGAAAGCTGGGATGAAGTGAGAGAGTAGCATTGACATATATACACTACCAAATGTAAAATGGATGGCTAGTGGGAAGCTGCTGCATAGCACAGGGAGATCAGCTTCATGCTTTATGACCACCTAGAGGGGTGGGATAGGGAGAGTGGGAGGGAGGCTCCAGAGGGAGGAGATATGGGGATATATGTATACATATAGCTGATTCACTTTGTTGTACAGCAGAAACTAACACAACATTGTAAAGCAATTATACTCCAATAAAGTTATTTAAAAAGAAAAAAGATGCAGAGAGGTTACCACCTAAAGAAAATTGGTAGTTAATAATTTAAAAAACTACAGTCCTTAGGGTGTTCAACAAACTAGATTTTCTTAAGAGATTAGGGCTGTCTCCACGGACTGTTTTCTGAATTATAAGTCTATTAGACAATTTCATGTTTGACAAATAGCTCTTTTCATTTGTTGCTCAGACTACCTTCTTCTCACTACCGTCCTAAACAAACTACATTTCCCTTAGGACACTGAGAATCTGGCACTAGTAACTGGCACATCCAGCTACTGAATCATCTGTTATTCCCAGGAATTTGAAATTCTACAAATCCTGAATTGCTTATTCTAGCAGTCCCCTACTTTAGGCACAAGTTCGTTCTGTAAACAGGCTCTTGGGATCTATTATTCTGCATTTAAAGTTTGTTTTAGGACGATAGGCTCCTGTGCAACTGCCAAAATGCGTGGATGCTCATGGCAGATAAAGGTGGGCGTGGGGAGGGCCTGCTGTGGCTGTCAGATCCGAGGCCCATTTCTGGCTTTGCTCCTTGCTCCTGCAGGCCTATCATTGTAATGAAGTACAAAAGCATAGTGGGGAAAACTGGAGACAATCCCAAAGTCCTTCAATCAGTGAATGGATAAATGAATTGCAGCACATTCATAAATGACTACTCAGAAGTGAAAATTAACAAACTATTGCAGCAACAGGGATGAATCTCGGATGCATTTTCCTTAAGTGAACGAAGCCACACTCCAAATGCTACATATGATACGATTCCATTTGTATGACATTCTGGGAAAGGCAAAACTAGTAGAGGCACTAAGAAAAGATCAGTGGTTGTCTGAAGCTGGGGTTTGGAGGGGGTATTGGCTACACAGAGGCAAGGATAAGAGACATTTTGGGGATAATGGAACTCTTGTATTCTTGACTGTGGGGATGGTTACAGGACTCCACGCATGTATCAAAACCCATAGAATTGTACACCATTTTACTGTACATAACTAAGAAGTATATACAGTAAGAAAATGAGGATAGTGGTTTCCCTTGCAGCAGGAAGTAGTGACTGGGAGTGAGCTGAGGGGTAGGGGTGCCTGCGGTGCTGGTCCCGTTCTGTTTTTTGAGCTTCACGCTTGTTATTACATGCACGACGCTGGTTTGTAAAAACTCACTGAGGTATATGTACACTTATAATAATGCATTTTATATATGTATGTTATACTTCAAGAAAAAGTAAACAGGGGCTTCCCTGGTGGCGCAGTGGTTGAGAATCTGCCTGCCAATGCAGGGGACACGGGTTCGCAACCTGGTCTGGGAAGATCCCACATGCCGCGGAGCAACTGGGCCCGTGAGCCACAACTACTGAGCCTGCGCGTCTGGAGCCTGTGCTCCACAACAAGAGAGGCCGCGACAGTGAGAGGCCCGCGCACGTTGATGAAGAGTGGCCCCCGCTCGCCGCAGCTAGAGAAAGCCCTCGCACAGCAACGAAGACCCAACACAGCCAAAAATAAATTAAAAAAAAAAAAAAAAAAGTCAATGTCTAAAAAAAAAAAAAGAAAAAGTAAACAAGAGAGAGGGTGAGAGAGAATTCCAGCCTTCACTGTCCTTTAGTCTCGTCCCCCTAATTCTTCACGTATCTGTTTACTACTACTATAGGTGACAGAGACGGCTAGAAAAATCCTAGTGTGAAACTCACCCTGGTAAGGTTTCGTACCTGTTCCTAAAAGTCTCAAACAATAATACCAGGTTACCTGACCACCAATTCTGTTCACAATGCTGTTTAGCGGACCAGGATTTGTTTTGCCAGTTCTCAGGTAACCATATTTGGGGGTGGAATGGAGAAAGAGCTGGTAGTAGTAGGAAACGAATGAGAAACCAGTCAGTGAGTAAGTAGTAACTATTTTATTCTTAAATTGAAAGACAATGTATTTTATCTGGGCAATTTAAGTAATTTTTTCCAGACCTGTTTCTAGACTCTCAATAATTAATGTTCTGGAGAATCGCTAGGGATGGTAGGGTCTAACACTGTGCAGAGATGTGAGAATGGCTTATGAAATCTTGATGTCTTCCAGTTCCATGTTTAAGGCTGAGTTACGGTAGGTCACAATCACAGCACCTCTGACAAAGAGTAGGAATCCTTAGAAGAAGAGATGAGTTAAGATTATAGAGACTGAAATGTAAATAATTTCTTAACTAAAAGTCTGTCAAAATTTCTCTATAGGGATAAAGAATGGTGCACCATATTCTTCTTTCTCACTCTTCTGCAACCATAAACACACTCCAGAGCAAGAGGAAGAACAGATATTGAGAGTCAAGTATCAGATGCTGTGATTGGTGTTTTGTACACACTGCTCTATTTAATCCTTATTAATAGTCCTGCAAGGTAGTCAATCAAATCTCATTTAAAATATGGCAAAATGAAGTCTCAAGTTAATCTATACAAGGGGAGTTGGAACAATTCCAGGCTTCTGATTCCAAGGAAAAGGGAATTAACTTTTAGGGTGCCCCCTTTATTTGTAATCTTACTGATTCTCAAAATATCTCCGTTTTACAGATAAACAGAAAGAGGGATGACATGACTTGCCCAACTAACGTTACATAACCAGTAAGTGGTAGAGCTGGCATTCAAGTCAAGTCATTCCATAGCCCACCTTCTTCACATTATAGTACTCTGCTGCCAAAGCCAACGAGAGCTATGTTGTGCGATTCTGGGGGGGGGGGAGATCAATGGAAGATTCAACATTGGACTAAACCAGATAATCTAAATTTGGGTCAGAAAAGTGACATTTGTGTTTTTCCCTGATATCTTTCAAATCCGACCACCTCAATAAAATCTCTTAATTTCACTAATATTTACTTTCTTTTAGTCAATAATTCAAATCCCGAGGGACTGAAGAGCCCACTAAATTCAGCTCACAGCAAGGGAGGAAAAGTAACTGGAATGGTAGAAAAACTACTGTTCCAGGAGCCAGGAGTTAAAGGCTCTAATCCTGGCTCTGTTCCTGGTTGCAGTGCAACTTTGATTAGGACACAGGGATCTCTGGGCTTCTGTTTCACCACCTGTAAATTAAGAGTATTCAAGGCAGAATCTTAGAAGGTAGCTGTTTAGTACTTTAGAAAACAAATTTTCCTCATTAGTAAAGTCCCCAAATTGCCACGTTTGGAGTTTAAATACTGTGTGGTGGTTCAGCAGGTATTTGCTGACCAGAGTGTATTCTGCTGGAATGAGCCCTTCAAGCTCGCGCCCATCATTTTTTGAAGAGCCCTGCGCAGATATGGAGTAGGAAAGCAACCAAAGACGTGTAGTCACATTTAAGAGACATTTTTACTTTTGCTGAATTAAGGGTATTAAGAAGCATATTAAAAATATGGACTATTTCATAAAACATTCAAAATAGTATTATTCCCTGTGTATTAGAATAGTGGACTTTTCCCCCTAATGAATAGTGTTCCATTTTTGGTTCTAAAGAGTTTCTTTCCTTGTCACTATGACAGTGCTGGGCTGACTTGTTTCCCAGAAACAGTCCTTCCAGCTGTGATGGGAATGACTTGTTCTGTGGGTCTGTCCTTACTTACTATGAGACTCTGGGCAAGGATCTTCATCTAAGTCTATCTTTATCTGTAAAGGGGCAGTAACATAACATAATTTAAGTCATAGTGCCTTCCACAGTAGGGGCTGAAAAATGAGGCAGCATACTATATTAGAAAGAACTTGGGACAGAGAAACTTCGATACCAATACCCAGCACTGCCATTTACTAGCTAAGTCATCTTGGCCAAGAGATTCTGCTTAAGCCTTATAGTGCGGCCAGTAATTCTTATCATCTTTTGAAAAATTAAATGATACTAAAGTGTCTGTTGCCCAGTAGTACTAAACAATTAGTACTTTTATTAATAATTCTATACAATCTAGAGAGGTGCACAAAAGTATCTTCTTACAAAAAATCACTTAACAAGGACATTCAGAAAGCAATGTAATATACATTTTAACACATAAATGGTGTCATTTTATAACCTCTTGATATTTTACAACATTCGACCAGTAAATACTTCAAAATGGCTTATGCTGGGGTCCTGCTATAAGGTGATTTCTGAGGCTCTTGAGATCATTTTACAATAGTTTTCTTCTAATCTATTTATGTTTGGAACCAACTTATTATATTAGCATGTAACAGCTATGGTATATATTTCAATGTGTTAACATATTCAATTCCAAAACCTACAGAAGAAATATGATTAGGTTGCCTAATGATTCTTGAATTCAGTTTACAAATGATGTGATGCCCCAAATTGTTCCAAGAAAACGCTAGCTTGTAAAATAATTTTTTTCTTTCAGAATACAAGACACATTTAACATACAGATTTTACAATAAAGTTTATTACCTGTTCTCCTCTTTCTCATAAATGGAATGGATAATGTTGATAATTCTTTACAAACCAGTACTCATTTGTTTAAGAAACTGTAATGAGGAGGTTGTCAAAAACACATATTTAATAAACTCCAAAAAAGCAATGGGAAGCCAAACAGTATTATTAATATAAAAGAACAGAGAAATTGATTTCTGAAATTGTTATCTACTTTTCACTAAAATTTCTTAATTGCTCACCATGAAGATCTGTGCAACTCTACTGCAGAGCAGCTACAAGAGACGAAAGGTGTACAGTCTGAGGGGAAAACACTCATACACATGAGGTTTTTGCCTGTTTGCCTATTAATGAAAGGAGAACTGGAAAGAGGTGGAGACCAAATCCAAAGCCAATGACAAGAACAACGGTAACAACACCCAACCCCCCCGAAAAAAACCCCCCACAAAAAACCAACCAGGAACCATTTGAAAACTTTTATAGAAAAGAGGAGAACATGCCCATGTTTTTATGTATAACCTAATTTCCCTAAGGGCTTCTTTCCACAACCACCATCCTCCTGTTTTCACTTCACACGATTAAGGAAGATAAAGTCCAATCAACTAATATTTAACTTAAAACCAAACCAAGAGAGTAGGTGGCAAAAGAAAAAAAATATATTTTAAATATACATATATATGTGTGTGTGCAACTACGTAAAGAAAATAATTCCCATAGTTACAGAGTTTAAAGAAAGTTATATATATATTTATATATATATATTTTATTATAACAAAATAGTCAGTTATTGTGGGTAAAATATTCATTAAAATCTCACCCCTAAGAATGCATTTAAAATTTTAGACTATGAATTGGACTCCTTTCCCACTGCCATAATGATTACATCATCACTGTAATGTCTGTTTTGTATTTACGTCTATGAAATTTTCTCAACCTTATGTGTAAAAGGTGAACTCCCCTAGCACCTAAACATGGCCTCAATTCAGAAAATGTGATGATCATTATGTATGAACAACTTTTGTAAGACACTATAAATAGTGTTGCACAAGTAGATTAAAAACATTAAAACACTGTTATTCCTAGCAAATCTACTGGGAGGAAAAAAAAAAACTTCAAACAATAAAAGACTTTAAGAAGATATGAATATGAATATCCCTTGTGAAATTATTAAAGTTAACTCAGATATTAATTTTGAAATTAAAAAACATATTTTCCTTATTTGTCTATAATGAAATATTTGCTTTGATAACAGAAGTCAATTGAGAAAAGGACTTGAGAGCTAATATGTTGGCCAAACCATGCTATTAAAGTTAAGCATGCATTGTTGCTCAAAGTTTACTAAATCATTGATTAAAACAACTTTTCTTTCATTTATATTGAAATTTGGAAAGAATGTATATAAAGCTTCTCTGAAAATCTCTTAAAGTTACTTTCCCTTAAACATTAAGGAATTTTACCACAATTTCCCCGTCTCCCCAAATCCTATTAATAGCTGGTCAGGCCATTCCATCTTCATTTGTGAAAAATGGCCACAAACCAATAGTGAGATAAAATAATACAGATGTTACAACTTGAAGGAGACACTAAGATGTCAAAAATAAGTGCAACTGCAGACCATGATGAGTGGGATATGATTCAACATGGAAGAAGTATTGAAGACAGACTCCAGAAGGAAAGGGCAAAGAAGTGTCAGAGAAAATGAGACCGTGGAAAAGAGAAACAGAGAAACATCAGTCCTCATAACTTTTCTTTTGCTGGAACCCAGATGTAAGGACCAGACTGTTCTTCTATGATCTGCTTCACTTGGTTGTAAATGTCTTCCAGCGTATCTCCCTGTATAATAGCTGTAATGATAGAAACAAAATCAGAAACCTCCATTAAAATTGTCTATCTTCACCATTACAATTGTTGGTAAAACAGCAGAAGCTATATCTTAGAAATACTCATTCAGGAAGAGATACCATCTACGTACTGTTTGCTTAGAAAAGGCTCATTTCATGAATTTTCTTATTTGTAAAACAGAAAAAATTTTATTTTAAAAATTTATCAGAAAGCAAGATTTGGTGATTTTTTACTTTGTTTTGTGTATTTGGGAAATAGACACTGAAGTAATTAGAGGCAAAAGAGCATCTGTCTGCAACTTACTCTTAAATGTTTCAGCAAAATTATAAATGTGGTAAAATGTTAACATTTGTGGAATACGGGTATATGAGAATTGCTGGTACTATTCTTGTGATTTTTCTGTTAGTCTGAAATTATTAATAATCCTTAAAAAAAAAACCACACACACACATGGGTTACAACACCATGACACTTAATGGTACTTAATATGAACACCAAATATAAGCTAATCATTATTTCAAACAAACAATAAACAACAACAAAAAGCTATCCAAAGATACCTAAGGAATAATTTAAAGAATAAAATGAATTTGGGAATTGCTACCTATTCTTCTCTTTTTAAACAAATAATATCTTAAAATGGATCAAAATTTATAAAGAATAAGAGAAAAGTCAGTTTCATTGAAGAAGTCAAGTCTGAATGTTTTCCTCTGGTCAGTATGAATTATTCCTGTACACGCTGTCCTCATTGACAACCTAAGAAACACTAAATTTCAAGATTCCTCATCACTGCAACCTAGATTAGATGAATTATTCTGAAACTTATAGCACTTATTATTACTACTGCTAAATGTGGGCATAGTTCAAAATCCATTTCAATGGGTCAGTTCATATGGCTCCAAAGCAAAATTCTACCATAAAGGGCACTGCTACACATGATGCCAACCTGTGAAATGTTCAGTAAATTCTTGTTCCAGTTTCATGGCTCTCTCAAACGTCTTTCTGGCCTGTTCTTCCGTCAGACGCTTATTCATTTCCCTATACAAATAAATTTAGAAATTAGTAATTACTACATTATAATACTTTTGAAAAAGGATGACAGAGGAGAGAAGACATATAAAATCATGAAAAGTTGAGCTCTGTTGAGAATCTTAATGTCATTAAAAACTACATCCAGTCACTGACTATGTAGCTTTTTACCTGGAATGACAGAAGGGTTTCAACACATTTTTGCATTAGTTCAAGACAGCCAAAAAAACTAAGCATTAATTTGACAGTTTTGACTTCGATGAAAATTTCATATTAAAATATGACTTACAGATCTACTTAACCAATTTATAGATAGTAAAGGGGATACATGAACACATTAAATAATACCATGAGAAGGCAATCAGCAAAATATAGTCTGGGGAAAACTGCAGAATAAATGAGTGGTTTCTTCAACAAATAGACAGAAAAAAGAGAAAGATATGAAGGGAGAATCTGTAGATCAAAAGACTTAACAACCAACTGTCACAAACAGATCTTGTTTGGAACTTGATTCAAACAAATTGAAAAAAATTAAACAAAACTTATGAAACAATCAAGAAAACATGAACTGATGATATCAAGGAATTACTGTTTTAGTGTGACATAGTGATTTTTTTTCTTCTTTATGCTTTTTCATATTGCCTGAACCTTCTACAATGTGTACGTATTTTTTTATACAGCAGGTTCTTATTAGTTATCCATTTTATACATATTAGTGTATATATGTTTTAGTGTGACATCATAGTGATTTTAAAAAAATTAATTAATTAATTAATTAATTTATGGCTGTGTTGGGTCTTCGTTGCTGTGTGAGGGCTTTCTCTAGTTGTGGCAAGCGGGGACCACTCTTCATCGCGGTGCGCGGGCCTCTCACTATCGCGGCCTCTCTTGTTGCGGAGCACAGGCTCCAGACGCGCAGGCTCAGTATTTGTGGTTCACGGGCCTAGTTGCTCCGCGGCATGTGGGATCTTCCCAGACCAGGGCTCGAACCTGTGTCCCCTGCATTGGCAGGCAGATTCTCAACCACTGCGCCACCAGGGAAGCCCCATAGTGATGTTTTTTAATAAAGAATTTTATCTTTCAAATATATACAAAGATGTATGGATGAGATCATGTAATGTCTGGGGTTTGTTTCAAAATAATCTGGAGTGGAGGGGTAAGGAGGTGGGGGGATAGATAAAACGAGATTGGTCACAGTTGGTAATTAATGCTACAGCTGGATGATGGATAAATGGAAGTTTGCTCCCAACTTAAGAGGGAAAGCTTTCAATGTTTCATCATCAAATATGATGTTTGCTTTGATATTTTGTAGATGACCTTTATCAGATTAAGGAAATTCCCTTCTGTTCATAGTTTACAAAATATTTTTGTCATGAATAGATGTTAATTTTATCAAATGCTTTTTCTGCATTTATTAAAATGATTTTTTTTATACTAAAAGTTTTTTTTTTTTTTGGCTGCACCGTGCGGCTTGCAGAATCTTAGCTCCTCAACTAGGGACTGAACCTGGGCCACCACAGTGAAAGCGCCGAGTCCTAACCACTGGACCGCCAGGGAATTTCCCGTAAAATCTGTTAATGCGGTACACTACACTGATTTTTTAAAAAACTGAAGTATAGTTGATTTACCATGTTGTTAGCTTCAGGTGTACAGCAAAGTGTTTCTGTTATATATGTATCTATTCTTTTCATATATATATATTCTTTTTCAGATTCTTTTCCATTATAAGTTATTACAAGATACTGAATATAGTTCCCTGTGCTATATAGTAGGTCCTTGGTGTTTATCCATTTTATATATAGTAGTGTGTATCTGTTAATCCCAAACTCCTACTTCATCCCTCCCCCTCCCCTTTGGTAATCATGCTTGTTTTCTATGTCTGCGAGTCTTACACTACACTGATTTTTAAAAATTACTTTAAAAATTGTGGTAAAATATACACAATATAAAAGTTACCATTTTAGCCATTTTAAAGTATACACTTCAGTGGCATTAGTACCTATGCAAGCATCACCACCATCCATCCCTATAATTCATTTCATCTGGTAAAACCAAAACTCTATACCTATTAAAAATAACTCCGCACTCTTGCCTCCCCCTGGCCCCTGGCCACCACCATTTTTTCTGTCTCTATGATGTTGACTACTCTAGCTGCCTCATATAAGTGGAATCATACAGTATTTGTCTTTTTGTGACTGGCTTACTTCACTTAGCATAATGTCTGCAAGGTTCATCCATGTTGTAACACATTGCAGAATTTCCTTCCTTTGTGTGCATGTACCATATTTTGCTTAACCATTCATCTGTCGATGGACATTGAGTTTCTTCCATGTTTCAGCTATTGTGAATAATGATAACATGAACATGGGTGTACAAATATCTCTTTAAGACCTTGTTTTCAATACTTTTGGGTATATACTTAGAGGTGGAATTGCAGGATCATATGGTAATTATGATTTTTAGTATTTTGAGGAAGTGCCATAACTATTTTCCACAGCAGCTGTACCATTTTACATTCCCACCAACAGTATACAAGAATTCCAGTTTTTCCACATCCTTGGCAGCGATTATTTTCTATTTTTTTGACAGTAGCCATCCTAATGGGTGTGAGGTAGTACGTCATTGTAGTTTTGATTTGCATTACCCTAGTGATTAGTGATGATAGGTATCTATTCATGTGCTTATTGGCCATTTGTTTATCTTCTTTGGAGAAATGTCTATTCAAGTCCTGTGCCCATTTTTGAATCAAGTTTTTTGTTGTTGTTGTTGAGTTTTAGTTTTCTATATATTCTGGATATTAATCTGTTATCAGACATATGACTTACAGATACTTTCTCCCATTCTGTGGGTTGCCTTTTTATTCTGTGGATAGTGTCATTTGATATAAAAAGTTTAAAAATATTCACAAAGTCTAACCTTCCATTTTTTCTTTTGTTACCTGTGTCTTTGGTGTCATATCTAAGAAATCACTGCCAAATCCAGTGTTATGAAGCTTTTGTCCTATGTTTCCTTCTAAGAGTTTTATTGTCTTACATTTGGGTCCTTGATCCATTTTTAGTTGACTTTTGTATGTGGTGTTAGGTAAGGATCCAACTTCATTCTTCTGTATGTGGATATGCAATTTTCCTAGCACCATTTGTTGAACAGACTGTCCTTTCCTCATTGAATGGTCTTGCATCCTTGTCAAAAATCAACTGACCATTTCTTCCCCCTGGTTTTTTATCTCTGTCGTTATGCCAGTACCACAGCATTTTGATTTCTGTAGTTTGCAATAAAATTTGAAATCAGGAAGTGTGAGTCTTCCATTTTTTTGTTCTTTTTTAAAGATTGTTTTCACTATTTGGGGGTTCCTTGAGATTCTATATGAATTTTAGTATGGCTTTTTCTATTTTTGCAAAAAATGTCATTGGGATTTTGATAGGCATTGCATTGAACGTGTAGGTCACTTTGGGTGGTACTTACATTTTAACAATATTAAGTGTTCCAATCCATGAACATGGAATGTGTTTCTACTTATTTATATCTTAATTTCTTTCAGCAATGTTCTATAGTTTTCATTGTACAAGTCTTTCACCTACTTGGTTAATTCCTAAGTATTTTATTCTTTTTGATGCTATTGTAAATAAAATTGTTTTTGTAATTTCCTTTTCAGATTGTTCATTGTTTATGTATAGAAATGTAACTGATTTTTGTATGTTGACTTTGCATACTTCTACTTTGCTGAATTTATTAGTTCTAATGGCTTTTGTGTGGAGTCTTTATGGTTTTCTACAGATAAGATCATATCATCTGCAAACAGAGATAATTTTGCTTCTTCCTTACCAATTTGGATGGCTTTTTTTTTCTTGCTTAATTCCTCTGGATACAACTTCTAGTACTACATTAAACAGAAGTGGTGAAAGCAGGCATCCTTGCCTTATTCCTGATCTTAGAAGAAAAGCCTTCAGTCTTTCACCATTGAGTATGATGTTTGCTGTCAGTTTTTCATAAATGGCTTTTATTATGTTGAGATAGTTTCCTTCTATTCTGATTTTGTTGAATATTTTTATCATGAAAGGGTGCTGAATACTGTCAAATGCTTTTTCTACATTGGTTGATGATCATGTGATTTCCCCCTTCATTTTGTTATGTGGTTTATTACAATGATCCATTTTCATATGTTGAAACATCCTTGCATTCCAGGAATAAATCCCACTTGCTCATGGTGTATAATCCTCTTAATATGTTGGTGAATTGTTTGCTAATATTTTGTTGAGGATTTTTACATAAATGTTAATAAGGGATATTGGTCTACAGTTTTCTTGTAGTTTCTTTGTATGGCTTTTGTATCAGGGTAATGCTGGTCACATAGAATGAGTTAGGAGGGATTGGCATTAGTTCTTCTTTTAAATGTTTGTTATAATTCACCAGAGAAGCCATCAGATCCAGAGCATTTCTTTGTTGGGAGTTTCTGACTACTGATTCAATTTTCTTAATATAGGGTGTATAAGTTATATGTATACAAAACTTACTATAGTTACACAGGTCTATTCAGATTTTCTATTTCTTTGTGATTTAGTCTTGGTAGGTTTTATGTTTCTAGCAATTTGTCCACCTAGGTTACCCATATTTTTGGTACCCAAATGTTCATAACACTCTCAGAATCCTTTTTATTTCTGTATAATCAGTAGTAATGTCCCGACTTTCATTTCAGAGTTTAGTTTCAGAGTCTTCTTTTTTTTCCTTAGTCTGTCTACCTAAAGGTTTGTCATTTTTCTTGATCTTTTTGAAGAATCAACTTTTGTGGCCTAACATATGGTCTACCCTGGCAAATGTCCCATGTGCACTTGAGAAGAATGTGTATTCTGTTATTACTGGCTAGAGAGTTCTGTATATGTCTGTTAGGTCTATCTGGTTTATTGTGTTGTTTAAGCCCTCTATTTCCTTATGTATCTTCTGTCTGGTTGTTCCATCCATTATTTTGAGTGGGGTACTGAAGTCTCCAACTATTATTGTAGAGCTGTTTCTCCCTTCAATTGTGTCAGTTTTTCCTTCATATATTTTTATGATCTGTTATTAGGTACATAACTGTTTATAATTGTTATATCTTCTTGCCATATTGAAACTTTAATATACAATGTCATTCTTGTCATATATAACCTTTTTCGATTTAAAGTCTATTTTGTCTGATATTGGTATAGATACTCCTGATCTCTTTTGGTTACTATTTGAATAGAATATCTCTTTTACTTTCTCAACTTGTTTGTGTCTTTGGACTGCATGTGTTTTATCCAGTCTGCCAATCTTTGTATTTTCATTGCAGAGTTTAGTCCACTTACATAAATTACTGAAAATAAGGACTTCTGTATGTGATAATTCACTTTTCTCTTGCTGCTTTCAAAATTCTGTCTCTGTCTCTTGATAGTTTGATTAAAATGTGTTTCAATGTGGGTCTCTCTGAGTTCATTTTACTTGAAGATTGTTGAGCTTTTTGGATGTTTATATTCATGTCTCTCATCAAGTTTGGGAAAATTTCAGCCATTATTTTTTCAAATATTCTCTCTGCCTTTTCTCTCTTTCTTCTAATACTGGGACTCCCAGATGCATATGTTCTTCCGGTTGATGGTATCCCACAGGTTCCTTAGGATCTGTTCACTTTTCTTCAGTCATTTCTCTTTCTGTTCATAGTCTTGATAATTTCCATTCTTCTATCAAGTTTGCCGAATCTTTGTTCCTGCCTGCTCAAATCTGTGTTTGAATCCCTCTTTGAATGAAAATTTTCATTTCAGTTATTGTTCTTTTCAGCTCCAGAATTTCCTTTTGGTTTCCTACCTCTTTATTGATGTTTCCATTTTGTTCACACATTGTTTCCTTGACTTTTTCCACATCTTCTTTGAATTTGCTGAGAAACTTTAAGACAGCTGTCTTAAAGTCTTTGTCTAGTATATCTGCCATTAGGTCTTTTTCAGGGAAGTTTCTATTGATTTATTTTTTCCCTTTGAATAGGCCACACTTTCTTGTTTCTTTGTATGCCTTATAAATTTCTGTTGAATACTGGACATTGGAATCTTATAATGTGATAATGCCAGAGGTAAAATTCTCCTTCCTTTAGGGTTTTTTGTTTGTTTTTAATTGTTGTAGGATGCCTCCATGCCAGGGATTAGCCTGAGGTATACACATAAGGTCTTCTCAGATCTTTTCTGAGCCTGTGCCTTTCCCTGGGCATGTGTGTTGACTTTCTGAATACTCCTGTATATGTGAACGTCCTAGTCTGGCTCCCAAATGGGAAAAAGAAAACGTAAAACAGGGGGAAAAAAGGCACCACCAGCCCCTTAACTCTCTAGAAGTCACTTCAGCCTGAGAGGTGGGGCCCTGCAACAGTGGCAGTGGGGTTTGCAACAATGGCTCCCTGCTTCTGTGTCTACACCTCCACAGTCAGAAGCAGGAATCAGCTATCTGAGCACAGATTCCCCAGTGTTTGGAGGACAAGGTCCTTATTCCCCACCTTGGCTCCACAAACTTTATGTAAGCTGCTCAAGGAATGAGTGCAAGGCTACCTGCTAGGGGGCTGAAGGTGGGGAAATGGGAAGTTGCTACCGTGGTAAGAGGTGAAATAAATCAAATTTGACAGTTCAAACCATCCCCTAGAAGCTGCAAGCCTTCAATGAATTCCTGAGTTCCAAAATACAGTTGCCCCTTGAAGAATGTCAGGGTTAGGGGTGCCAACCCTCCATGCAGTTGAAAATCCATGTATAACAGTCGGCCCTCCATATGCTTGGTTCCTCTGTATCCATGGTTCCACATCCACAATCAACCGCAGATTGAGTAGTACTGCAATATTTACTACTGAAAAAAATCCATGTTTAAGTAGACCCATGCAGTTCAAACCTGCGATGTTCAAGGGTCAACATCAGACAGATTCTGCAAGTCCAACTGTTGTCTAGGTGGGGAGATAGATTCCTGGTGCTTCCTACTCCATCTTCTCTCTAGCTCTATCACTGATTAATCTTAAATGTTAACCTAGCCTTGCATTCCTTAAATAAACCCAACTTGGCTGTTGTATTTTATCTTATTAAAAAAATTGTTGGAGGGCTTCCCTGGTGGCACAGTGGTTGAGAATCTGCCTGCCAATGCAGGGGACACGGGTTCGAGCCCTGGTCTGGGAAGATCCCACATGCCACGGAGCAACTAGGCCCGTGAGCCACAACTACTGAGGCTGCACATCTGGAGCCTGTGCTCCGCAGCAAGAGAGGCGGTGATAGTGAGAGGCCCGCGCACTGCGATGAAGAGTGGCCCCCGCTTGCCGCAACTAGAGAAAGCCCTTGCACAGAAACAAAGACCCAACACAGCCAAAAATAAATAAAGAAAGAAATAAATAAAGAAGCTTTCATTAAAAAAAAAAAATTGTTGGCTTCAAATTGCTCTATTTTGGTAAGGATTTCTGTATCTATATTCATGGTAAGACTGGTTTGTCATTTTCATTTCCTGTGAAATCTTTCACAGGTTTTGGTATTAAATTAATGCCCATAAAATTAGTTGAAGAATCTTTATAAGACTGGTATTACTTCTTAGCTTTTGGTAGAATTCAGTAAGTCCTTTTGGCTCTTTTATTTGTGGGAAGGCTTTTCATAACAAAGTCAAGTTCTTTAGGAGTACAGGTCTAGATTTTCTATTTCTTTTTTTCCTTTTCTATTTCTTCAGATTTTTTTAAAGTATAATTTTCAAACAAAGAACAGAAATATCATAAATGTATATCTTGATGAGTTTTCAGCAACTTAACGCTTACCTGTATATCCGGTACCTAGACTGAGATAGAGAACATTACATCAGCACCTAAGAATCTGGGTGTCTTCACTCCAGTCACCAACCTACCCTCAAAGAGTAACCTCTATTTGATTTCTATAAGCAATGATTAAATTTGGGATCATGGAGTATATATACTTTTAGGTCTGAATTTTTTTTTACTCAAATTATGTTTGTGAGATTCTTCTATACTTCTGTGTGTAATTGGAGATTGCTCATTCTCATTACTGTAGAATATTTCATTTTGTGTGAATATGTCATATTTACGTAGGCTCTGATGGGTATTTGGATAGTTTCAAGTTTTGTTATTTAGTACAGTATTTCCATCTAATCTAGTACATGTCTTTGGTAAACACACATAAACATTTCTGTTGAGTATATATCTAGGAATGAGACTTTTGGGTCCTAAGTTATGTGTACGTTCAGCTTTAGGAGATACTGTAAACAAGTTTACCAGTGTGGATGTACCAATTTACACTCCTATCAGTGTTATGAGCTTCAGTTGCTCCACATCCTTGCCAACATTTGGTACTTCTTCATTTTAGCTATTTTAGTATAATATATGACTTTGTGGCTTTAACTTGCATTTCCATGATTAAGCACTATCTAAAATGTTTATTAACTATTTGGATCCTCTTGTGAAGTGTGCAAGTCCTTTGCTCATTTTTCTACTGGATTGCCTGTGTTAACATTTTGAATGTCTACTGGATGTGTAGTGATATTCCCATTTTTTCATTCTTTTTTTTTTTAAAATTAATTAATTAATTAATTTATTTATGGCTGTGTTGGGTCTTCGTTTATGTGCGAGAGCTTTCTCTAGTTGCGGCAAGCAGGGGCCACTCTTCATTGCGGTGTGTGGGCCTCTCATTATCGTGGCCACTCTTGCTGCGGAGCACAGGCTCCAGACGCGCAGGCTCAGTAATTGTGGCTCACGGGCCTAGTTGCCCCGCGGCATGTGGGATCTTCCCAGACCAGGGCTCGAACCCGTGTCCCCTGCATTGGCAGGGAGACTCTCAACCACTGCGCCACCAGGGAAGCCCTCCCATTTTCATTCTTGATGTTATTTATGCCTTTAAATTTTTCTTTCCTTGATCTTTCTTATTAACAGTTTATAGTATTTTCAAAGAAAACATTTTTGATTTGTTAATCCTCTCTACCATATGTTTGTTTTCTAGGCTACTACATCCTCCAAATTTATTTACTTGACAATTTTATTACCATTGAGTTCAAAACATTTATTAACTTATGGAGTGACTTATTCTTTGATCCACAGAATTTCCAAATATTTGGGGATTTTCCAGTGATCTTTTAATTATTGATTTCTACTCTAATTTCATCATGCTCAGAGATATTTGTTTTTAATCATTTGAAATCTGTGGCTTAGCATACAATTAGTTTTGGTAATTATTTTAAGTGCACTTGAAATCAAGGTGCAAATTTTGCAGATGTTGAGTGCAGTGGTCTATGTATGTCAGTTAGGTAAAGTTTCTAATTTGTGTTGTTGTATATCCTTATTTATTTTTTTATTTGTCTCTTTTCTTATTGTATTACTTTGTGATTCTTTTGTTATGTTCGCCCACTATGATTGTGGAATTATTATTATTTTTCCTACATAGCTGTCAATTTGTGCTTTAGACATTTTGAGACTGTGTTACTAAAAGTGTAAAACAAATGTATAAATATATTTTCCTAATGGAGTGAACCTTTAATTTCTATGACTGTCCCTCTTTATCTCTAGTAATACTTCTTACCTTAAAGTATACTTTGAAAGTAGTATAAACCAGCTTAATTTATTTAGTGTTTGCAAGGTATATCCCTTTTTTCTATTCTCTTTCAGCCCTTCCATAGACTAATAATTAAGGTATGTCTTATGAAAGCAACATATAATTGATGGGTTTTATAGCACACTACCCCAAAATATGGTACCTTGGCATATTGAATATTTTATGTTGAAGGAATTTGAAAAATGACAGGTACAGGAAGGACTCTCTGACCTTCACCTGAAGCAGGTCAAAAAGACCCTCATGTGAGAGGTGACCTCCCTATATCTGAAGGACCATCCTTATCCTTATCCTTATCCTTATCCTTATCTCTGATGATGGAGGGAAGCTGAGAGGAATTTGAACGAACAAGCCTTACTAAGTTTCCACTAGTTTACTACTCTTAAGTCATATCGTCTGGTCCTATCACATTTTCCCATCACTCTCCACTCTTCATCTAACCTAGTATAAAAATGTTCAGGTTTAACCATTTCTTTGGATTTTCATTTTCTTATGAAGGGTCCTATGTCATGTAAAACTTAAATAAATTTGCATGCTTTTCTCTTGTTCATCTGTCTTTTGTTACAGAGGCCCAGCTGAGAACCTGGAGGAGTAGAAGGTAAAGATTCTTTTCCTTTTCTACAAAAGCAACATATAGTTATTTATTTTTCATTCCTCTATTCTGACAATTTTTGTATTTTAATTGGACCATTTAGTCTAGAATTTAATGAAACATTTGGGTTAATTTATACTATCTTACTATCTGTATCCTTTTGCCCCACCTATATACTATGTTTCTATTTGCTCATTCCTCTCTTTTTTAATATTTATATAAATTCTATTTTTTGTCCTCTATTAGGTAAATATTTATACATTATTTTATTCTCTTAATGGTTACCCAGAGCTGCACTGCCCAATTAAGTAGGTACTGGACACATGTGACTATTTAAACCTAAAAGTTCTAACATATGTTACTTTATACTTCAGTATATTAATGTTGATGATTATGACAGTTAATATCAAGAGTGCTTATTTAATCCTCACAACAACCCTCTGAGGTGGGTATACTATTATTACCTGCATTTTACAGATAAAGGAATTGAGATGCAAGAAGAGTATGCAAATTACCCAATCTAATAAGTAACAGAGACTGGATTTGTACTTAGAGGCTGTGCCTTAGGCATTTACACTTACATGATATTTTCCATGGATTTGGGTTTAATAAAAATGGAGATTGGGTAAAGTTGTGCAATCTGTAATCTCTTTATGGCATTTCCAGACACATCGAGGATACAGTGTTTGCCCTAAAACAGACGGAATAGGGAAGAAAAACAAGTGAACCAAGTATTTTCAACTATTTCAAAGGTACATTTCCTACAAGTACAAAATCTGAATTATGATATGTTTGGATCCTGTTCACTTTAAGCAAACTTGTCATTTCTGTTATGAAGACAATGAATAATGGCTATGGATAACTGGTTTTCTATTCTCAAATATTACATTTAAAAAGGAATGAAAATACAGTTCCCTTACTCCTAGCTTTCACAGATCAGTAATCTCTCAAAATGGCAACCAATATGGGGTTCCTATCTTTTACTTTGCTGAGAAAGGGCACTAAAAAATACCCTAAGCTACCATCTTACCACAACCATCATTTCATAAAAGAATATATGATCAAACAAGAATGTAAAAGTGTAGGATAAAGGAGAATCTTTAAAACTGAATAAATTTAAATTTATAAAACCTCACTACCACTCTCTGTTCTATTTTTCATCTTACTGGTGACCAGTAAAAACTTTATCACAAACTGAAGCATTTGGAAATCCCAATTCTGAGTATAAGACGCTTTCCTGACATGCTTAAATTCACTGCCAAAGGCCATTAAGGTTTTTAGTAAAGATGAGCATTTCCATGTTAAATAGGGTAGTACTTCTAATTTATCAAACAGATTTTATTATAACATTTAAAGTCAGGTACTACCCCATAATGCGTCTTGTAATCTAAGGGCTTGAATCCACTTGAATGAATGATAATTTCAACTCAGTAGGACTATTTAAAATAAAAAAATTATTATTTTATGAATACTTCAAACATATAGAAGGTAAATAACAGATATACATGTACCCACCACCTCCTTTTATTAGATATTACTATTTTACCTGATTGCTTATAAATTTTAAAAAACTTTACATTGAAACATTAACATTCTATCTTGTTTGCTTTATCTCCCTCTATATATATGTACACAATAGTTTAACAGTAAATTGCAAACATAAAACTTCTTTACCCCTTATTTCCTAAACACAGTGACATCTCTTACATAACCACAGTGTAATTTCAGTTGGTCATCTAGTATCCTTTACTGCAAAAGGAAAAAAAGTATTCTTGCTCTAGGGTCCAATCCAGGACCACACATTGCATTTAGTTGTAGTCTCTTTAGTCTCTGTCAATCTGGCACAGTTCTTTAGTCTTTGTCTTTCATGATCTTGATATTTTTCAAGAGTACAGAACATTTTTTTTCATAGAATATGCCTCAACCTGGGTTTGCCTGATGTTTCCCATCAGATGGCAGGATACACATTTTTGGTAGGAATACCACAGAAGTGATGTTGCATCCTTCTCAGTCCATCATATCAGGAAGCATAAGATGTGTACTAGTGATGTTAATTTTGATCACTTTTTAAAGGTTTTTGTCTGCCAGGTTTAGATTACTATTTTCCTTTTGTAGCTGATAAGTATTTGGGGGAAGGATATGTTGAAACTATGTAAATATCCTGTTTCTCATCAGGTATTGATTCACTCATTAATTTTAGCATACACTGATGATTCTTGCCTGAAACAATTATTATCATGGTGGTTGTCAAGAGAGCTCTCTTAATTCCATCATTCCTTCTAACCTTATTAGTAGACATTCTAATAATGTAAGGTAAAGCTTTCCCTTCTATCTACTTATTTATTTATTCATATATTTATTTATACCATTATGGACTCTTGGATTCTTGTTCTCTATGTTATAATCAGTTATTATCATTTATTTTAATATTCCAATTATGCCAGACTTGGCCACTGGGGGGCCTTACAGGTTGGTTTCTGTGTCTTTTTGACATATTTGTATCATTCTTTAAGCACTTCCTTAGTTTTCTGAGCAAAATGTTCTAGGCTCATCTTGTACTTTCCCAGTGGAATCAGCCATTATTCTAATGAGTTCTGGACATTTTTAATGGAGGATAGTATTTAGAAGCCAAGATCTCGACACTAGATATTCTCATTGTTTATTGAGGAGTCATCATTTTTAGGCCTTCTTTGTGGACAGAGCAAGAAAACATATATACACATTTATATTTCTATATCTGTATTATAAGATGCATGGGTTTATATTCATATCTCTAATTCCAATCCAATTACCAGAGTTTATTCTACCCTCTCCTCTTTCCATATTTCTAAAATCCCTTCTTTGACAGCGAGAAATCTAGCTCCCACCAATTGTCAATATATTAATTTATTTGCTCAACTCTAAAATATACCTTAAAGTAGTTTCAGACCTATTAACCCATACCACTCTAATTAGAGTTCAATATTTGTTCATAGGCTTTCTGTCTTTAGCCTGTCTTCAAGGATTATTGGGATTAAGACTTCTCCCCTCCCTTCCTCTCTTCAATGAAGTTATTTGAAAATTAATTTAAAAATAACTATTTGAAACAGTTAGACTAGGTTTAGTTTGCTTATATATCATTCTGCTTTCCCTTCATCTTCTCTTCTTGTTTTTTTAATATACAAAATGTTAACACAGTTCTAAAGTCAAAATTATACAAAAAGGTATACTTGGAGAAATGCTACACCTCCATCCCTTCTACCTCAATCCCAGTCTCCCATCCTTTCCACTCCTCCCTCGTAGGTAACCGATCTCAGGTTTGATTTATCATTTTTATATCTTATTTTTGTGTGAATTGTGTATTTATATCTTTTGTCCATTTTCTAATAGATTTTGGTCTCTATTCGCTCAATTTTTAACAGTTTTTAATATTCGGGAATATCAGCCCTTTTCTTGAAGAATTTTTCTGTCAGTTGTCTTTTGACATTGGTAATGGTGTTTTCTATTAGTTTTAGGAAAAGTTTTTTGGTCAAGCAAAAGTCTTTTTGTTTTCATGCGTTCAGAAGTTATCAGTCTTTTACTGCATCTGAATTTTGATTCATGGTTAAAAAACCTTCCCTATGCCCAGGTTATATTTTCTTCTGTCAATTGTATTAGAGCCAATTTTTGTGTATGGTGTGAAGTATTGTTCTTTTATTTATTTATTTGGTTGCACTGGGTCTTAGTTGCAGCACCTGGGCTCCTTAGTTGCAGCTTGCGGGCTCCTTAGTTGTGGCATGCGAACTCTTAGTTGCGGCATGCATGTGGGATCTAGTTCCCTGACCAAGGACTGAACCCGGGCCCCCTGCATTGGGAGCATGGAGTCTTATCCACTGCGCCATCAGGGAAGTCCCCCTGAAGTATGGTTCTAATTTACCTTTTCTCCAGTTGTTCCAACACTATTTACTTAAAAGCCCATTATTAAAAGCCCCAGTGATATGAGATTGCACCTTTGTCATATACTATATTTTCATATGTATTTGGGTTTTTCCTGGATTCTCTTTTCTATTCTACTCGTCTTTTTGTCCTATTCATGGGTCATTAACACACTGTTTTAATTAAGAAGTCTTAATGGTATTCTTTAATATCTGGTAGGGCTAGAATCTCTTGTAGCTTTTCTTTTTGTGTTTTCCTGGCTTCTCTTATGAACTTCAATTCCATTTGTCTAACCCCATAAAAAAGCTGGTAGTTATTTTTACCGGGATTGTGCTCATATATAAATAGCTTAGACAGAACTGGCAGCTTTACAACGTTGAATTGTCATAGCTAAGAACAAGGGATGTCTTTACATTTGATCAAGTCTAATATTCTGTCTTTCAGGAGTGTTTTACAGATTTCTTCATATAAGTCTGTATATTTCTCATTAAGTCTACTAAGTATTTTACATGCTATTTCTTACATTATAAATGGGGTTTTCTCTATAATCATCTTCTGATTACTGTTCATGTAAAAGAAAGCTATTAATTTCTGCATATTAATTTTATATGCTACCTTACTCTAGCTTTTTATTTTATGTCTTTGATTTTATGTCTTTAATTTTATAATAAATTTATATTTTACAAAATAAATTTTATAATAAATTTTGTATGGTTTCTAGGTTACCATATTATCTGAAAACAGAGATAGTTTTATTTCTTTTCCAATTCTTATGCCTCTGATTGATTTGTATTGTGTAATAGCATTGACTAATACCTTGAGTAGTAGTAGAGATAATGGACATCCTTGCCTTGCTCCTATCATAATGGCACTGCCTCAATGTTTCTCCCATTAAGGATTTTGATCCGTCCATCTCAATCTTTTTCTTTTTTTCTCTTTAAAAAAATATCAACAATCTCTGTATTTTTGAGATTTCCCCCTCCCAGTAGAGGTACTGGATTTTACCAAATGTTTTTCAGGCATCTGTGAATATATGATTTTTCTCTTTAGATCTGTTAATGTGGTAGATTACATTAATGGATTTCCTAATATTGAGCTGACTTTAAATACCTTTAATCCCATTTGGTCATGGTATATTATTTTCGCAATGTGGTATTGGATTCTGTTTATTAAAATATTTAACACTTTTGTATTAATATTTATCAGTGATACTGATCTATAATTTTCACTGTCTTCATCAGGTTTAGATATCAATATTAGACTTGCTTCATAAAAAGTATGCTCTTGAACAGTATTTATGGAGCTTTAGGATGATCTAACCTTTCAAGATTAGAATTCCCCCATGAAGTCATCTGGGCCTGATGCTTTTTGTGGCATAGTTTCTTGATAACTTGCTCTATTTCTTCTAAAGATTTCTTCTTCTATAGAAATCTTTCCATCTCTAATAGGTTAATTTTGGTAAACTGTATTTTTCTAGGAAATTATCCATCTCAACCAAGTTTAAAATTTTATTTATATAAAGATATGCAATATAGCCTTTTATGATTTCATAATATTTCAATGGTTATGTCCCCTTGTCATTTCCTGTGTCTAGTGTTTGTGATTTTCCCCTTAAAAAAAATCAGGTTAGCTAGTAGTTTGTCTATTGTGTTATTTCCTTCTAGATCTTCTGCTTTTCTATTCTCCACCTTAATTTCTTACAAAAATCCATTTTATTAATTATTTTTATTATAAAGAATATGTATGCAAGTGACAAAAAACTTAAGTAGTTCAGAAAGCATATAATGTTAAGGATACAAGTTCTGTTTCCCCCAAAGCACTAGGAGGAATGTCAGTTAAAAGAAAAAAAAGGCTCAGTTAAGGCATAACTGACATACAATAAACTGCAGATATTGAAAGTATACAATTTGGTAAGTTTTGACATGTATATACACCTTGAAATCATCACCATAATCAAAATAATAAATATATCAGTCACTCCCCAGTCTCATGCCTTTTTTTTTTTTTTAATTATTATTATTTATTTATTATTTATTTTTGGCTGTGTTGGGTCTTTGTTTCTGTGCGAGGGCTTTCTCTAGTCGCGGCAAGCGGGGACCACTCTTCATCGCGATGCGCAGGCTTCTCACTATCGCGGCCTCTCTTGTTGCGGAGCACAGGCTCCAGACGCGCAGGCTCAGTAGTTGTGGCTCACGGGCCTAGTTGCTCCTCGGCATGTGGGATCTTCCCAGACCAGGGCTCGAACCCATGTCCCCTGCATTGGCAAGCGGATTCTCAACCCCTGCTCCACCAGGGAAGCCCTCATGCCTCTTTGTAACCTCTCCTTCCTGTCCTTCTCCAAGCAACCACTAGTCTGCTTTTTGTTACTATAGATTAGTATGAAATTTCTAAAACTTTATATAAGTACAATTATTCAGTATGTAGTTTACTGTCTGGCTTCTTTCACTCAGCATAACTACTTTGGGATTCATCCATGTTGTTGTGTAACATCAACAATTTATTACTTTTTATTGCTGAGTAGTAGTCCATTACATGAATATACCACACTTTATCCATTCACCAGATGAGGGACATCTGGGTTATTTCCAGTTTTTGCCCATTATAAATAAAGCTGTTACGAATATTCATGTTAAGTCTCTGTATGGACATATGATTTCTTTCCTCCTATCTCTGTCAAAACTTGGTAATGGTCAGTTTAAAAAAACTTAGCCATTCCAATGGGTATGTAGTGGCTCCTCATTAAGGTTTCAATCTGCATTTACCTAATGACTGACTGTGTTGAGTATCTTTTCATGTGCTTATTGGCCATTTTTATATCTTCCTTCGAGAAACGTCTTTTCAAATCCTTTGTTCATTTAAAAATAGGGTTGTCTTTATTATTGTGATGAAAGAGTTCTTTACATATTCTAGATACAAATCTTTTATGAAATATATGATGTGAAAATATTTTCTCCTAGTATATGGCTTGTCTTTTTATTCACTTAACAGTGTTTTCTTTTTCCCCCCCAAGAGCAGAAGTTTTAATCTTGATGAAGTCCAATTTACCATTTTTCTTCTTTTATGGATTGTGCTTTTGGTATATTATCTTAGGAATCATTGCCAAACCCAAAGTCATGAAGATTTTTCCTATGTTTATAGTTCTAGGATTCAGATTTAGGATCTATTTTGAGTTAATTTCTGTGTATGGTATGAGGTGCGGCTAGTCAATTGTTCCATCACCATTTGTTGAAAGAATATCCCTTTCTCCACTGAATTGTCTTTGCACCTTTGACCACAGATGTCCATATATACGTGGGTCCATTTAAGGATTCTCTAGTATGTTACACTGATCTACCTATCTTCATGCCAATATCTTTATGCACACCATCTTGATTAACTGTATTTTTATAAATTTCAAAATGAAGTAGTGTGAGTCCTTCAGCTTTGTTCTTTTTCAAAGTTGTTTTGGCTATTTTAGATCTTTTGCATTTCCATATGAACTTAAGTATTATTATCATGTCAATTTCTACAAAAAGAACTCCTGGGATTTTTGATTGGGGTTGTACTGAGCCTAAAGTGCAAGTGAACAAAACTGATATCTAAACAACACTGAGCCTTTCAATCCATGAGCATGGTGCATCTCTCCATTTATTTAGGTCTTCTTTAATTCTCTCAGCAATGCTTTGTAGTTTTTCGTGTACTGATCTGCGAATTTTTTTGGTCAGATTTATCTCTAAGTATTTAATATATTTTTAATGCTACTACAAATAATGTTTTTTAAAATTTCAATTTGGTCTAGTATATAGGAATACAATTGATTTTTGTATATTGATCAATACTGTATCCTTTGATCTTGCTAAACTTATTTACTAGTTCTAGTAGCTTTTTTTTTTTTTGTAGATTCTATCAGATTTTTTACATAGACAATCATGTTGTCTGCAATTAAGGACAATTCTACTTCTTCCTTTCCAATTTGGATGACTTTTATTTCTCTCTCTTGTCTTACTGCACTGGCTAGGACCTCTAGTACAATGCTGAAAACAAGTGGTGAGAGTGGGTATCCTTGACATGTTTCTGATTTTAGGGGGAAAACACTGAGCTTCTTTTATCATTAAGTATGATGATAGGTGTAGGATTTTTAGAATATTATTTATCAGTTTGAGAAAGTTCTTTTCTATTCCCAGTTCGTGGAGAGTTTAATCAAGAATGGATGTTGGGGGACTTCCCTGCTGGTGCAGTGGTTAAGAATCTGCCTGCCAATGCAGGGGGCACAGGTTTGATCCCTGGTCCGGAAGATCCCATATGCTGTGAAGCAACTAAGCCTGTGCATCACAACTACTGAGCCTGCGCTCTAGAGCCCGTGAGCCACAACTACTGAAGCCCGTGTGCCACCACTACTGAAGCCTGCGTGCTCTAGGGCCCGTGTGCTGCAACGACGGAGCCTGCGTGCTGCAACTACTGAAGCCCGCGCGCCTAGAGCCCGCTCTCCGCAACAAGAGAAGCCACTGCAGTGAGAAGCCTGCGCACCGCATCGAAGAGTAGCCCCCGCTTGCCGCAACTAGAGAAAGCCCGCACACAGCAATGAACACCTAATGCAGCCAAAAAAAAAAAAAGGATTTGGATTCTGTCAAAGCTTCTCCTAAACTATGGAGATAATCATATGGTTTTCCTTTTTTAGTTTAATATAGTGAGGTAAACTGACTGCTTTTCTCATGTTAAAATTTACTTTGAATTCACTGGATAAACCCTAACTTGGTGGTTATATTATCTTTCTTATATTGTTAGATCAAATCTGTAAAAATTTTGTTTAGAAATTCTGCATCTATGTTCACAGAAATTGGTCTGTAGTTTTTTTGGTAATGTGTAATCAGGTTTTGAAATCTAGGTAATGCTGGACTCAGAATAAATTGGGAAGCACTCCCTCTTTTTAAATTTTATGGTAGAAAATGGGTATTATTTCTTCCTTAAGCCTTTGGTAAAATTTATTAGTGAAGCCATCTGGGCCTGGAGTTTTCTTTGTGGAAAGGTTTTTAAATACAAATCAATTTCTTTAACAGATGTAGGGCTATTCAAATTATCTATTTCTTCTTGAGCTTAAGTAGTTTATTCCTTTCAAGGAATTTATCCTTTTCATCTAAATTGTTGAACTCAGTGGTATAAAGTTGTTACTAATTTCTGACTTTTCTTTAAATATTTGTAGATTTTGTTATTTCTCTCATTCCTGATTTTGGTAATTTGTGTCTTCTCTCCTTTTTTCTGACCAGTCTGGTTAAAGGTTTATCAATAACTTTGATCTTCTCAAAGGACAAGTTTTGGTTTCATCGATTTTATCTATTGCTTTTGTTTTCTTTTTTATTAGTTTCCTCTCCGATCTTCATTTTCTTCCTTCTGCTTACCACATAATTTTTGCTTTTATTTATATCATGTTCTTCCTTTATCTTTTTCTAGCACTTTACACTAGGGATTTGGTTTATTTATTCTCATTCACTAAAAAAAAAAAATTTATTTATTTATTTATTTAATTTTATTTTTGACTGCGTTGGGTCTTTGTTGCTGCATGCGGGCTTTCTCTAGTTGTGGTGAGTGGGGGCTACTCTTCGTTGCGGCGCGGGGGCTTCTCATTGTGGTGGCTTCTCTTGTTGCAGAGCACGGGCTCTAGGCACGTGGACTTCAGTGGTTGCAGCGCGCAGGCTTGGCAGTAGTGGTGCACGGGCTTAGTTGTTCTGCAGCATGTGGGATCTTCCCCGACCAGAGCTCAAACCTGTATCCCCTGCATTGGCAGGAGGACTCTTAACCACTGCGCCACCACGGAAATCCCTATTTGCATTCATTTTTCTTTGGAAAAGTTCTTAAGGCTATGAATTTTCCTTTGATCACTATTTTAAATGTATCCCATGTATTCTGATATGTACTATGTTCATTTTTAAGAAATTCTGTAATTTCATTTTGTATTTTCTCCTTCATTTAAGAGTTAAGAGGTGGCTTTAAATTTTCTAACTGGGAGAGAGACTGGCCAAGATGGCAGAGTAGAAAGACCCTGAGCTCACCTCCTCTCATGAGCACACCAAAATCACAACTACCTGCAGAACGACCATGTATGAAAAAGATCAGAACCTACCAGAAAAGATCTACAACTAAACACATAGAGAAGGAATGACAACAAGACAGGTAGGAGGGGTGTACTTGTGATATAATCAAGTTGCATACCCCTGGATGGGTGACCCATAAACTGGAAAATAATTATATTACAGAGGTTCTTCCACAGGAATGAGAGTTCTGAGCCCCATGTTGGGCTCCCCAGCCTGGGGACCCTGCACCAGGAAGACAAGTCTCCACAGCATTCGGTTCTGAAGGCCAGTGGAGATCAATTTTGTGAGTCCCAAAGGACTGGGGGAAATAGAGACTTCACTATTAAAGGGTGCACACAAAATCTCCCATGCACCAGCACCCAGGGCAAAAGCAGTAATCTGATGGGAGCCTGGGCTGACCTACCTGCTGGTCTTGGAGAATCTCCTGGAGAGGTGGGGTGGCTGCCACTCACCCTGGGGACACAGACACTGGTGGCAGCCACACGTCGGAGTTTTCTACCACATGGACACTGGTGTGGGTGGTCGTCATAGTGGGATCCTCCTTCTAGCTCATTAGTGCCAAGACCTGGCCCCACCCAACAGCCTGTAGGTGCCAGTGCTGTGATGCCTCAGGCCAAACAACTAACTGGGTGGGAATACATCTCCACCCATCAGCAGACAGGCTGCCTAAAGACTTCCTGAACCCAGTCACCTCTAGACATGCCCCTGCCCAAGAGAGGGTCATGACCCAGCTACATCTACCAGTGGGCAGGCACCAGCTCTGCCTTCCAGGAAGCCTGAACTAGCCTCTAGACCAGCTTCACCCACCAGGGGGCAGACACCAGGTGCAAGAAAACCACAATCCTGCAGCCTGCGGACCCAGTCTGCCCACAGCAGGCCAACAGAAGCTTTGGGACTCCCTGGACACTGTAACCAACTGTATGAGGAACCGCTCCGCCACCAGTGATCTGACACCAGCTCTGGGATCCCAGGGCCCTGCAGCCAGACTCCAGGACCTGGCTTTGCCTGCTAGTAGTCTGGCACTAACCCCAGGACGTGGCTTCACCCAACAGTGGGTGGACAACAGCCCCAGAGTCTTTTGGGCCCTAACTCTGCCCATCAGTGAGCTCGCATAAGCCCTGAGGTATCCTGGGGTTCTGCAGTCACCCACTGTGTGACCAGGCCATGCTAACCAACAGCCAGCAGCCTCTGCACAAGGCAGGGCCTGGCAACCAACCGGACTAGGGGCCAACCAAGCCTACCACACTGCCCACATAGTCAGCCTCTCACAACAGAATGACCCCCCCTTCACAGGGGGATCACCTAAAGCATATATCTTGGGTGACGAGACGGGAGTGTGCTGCTGGGACACAGAGGGCATCTCTTACAGAAGGCCACTTGCCCAAGGTTGGGAAATGTAACTAACCTACCAGATACATAAAAATACAAATAGCAACTTAGATAAAATGAGGTGGCAGAGAAACATGTTCCAGACAAAGGAACAAGATAAAACCCCAGAAGAAGAACTAAGTGAAGTGGAGATAGGCAATCAACCCAAGAAAGAATTCAAGGTAATGACTGTAAAGATGATTAAAGAACTTGGGAGAAGAATGGATGCACGGAGTGAGCAGGTAGAAGTGTTTTTTTTTTTTTTTTTGGCTGCACTGTGCGGCTTGTGGGATCTTAGTTCCCTGAGCAGGGATTGAACCTGTGCCCTCTGCAGTGGTGTGGAGTGCTAACCGCTGGACCATCTGGGTATTTCCAAATTAGAAGTTTTTAACAAAGAGATACAAAATATAAAGAACAACAAAACAGAGATGAAGAATACAATAACTAAAATGAAAAGTACACTAGAAGGAAATCAATAGTAGACTAAGTGATACAGAAGAATGGATTAGTGAGCTGGAAGACAGAGTAGTGGAAATTACTGCCACTGAAGAGAAAAAAGAAAAAAGAATGAAAAGCAATGAGGACAGTTAAACAGACCTCTGGGACAACATCAAGCACATCAATATTTGCATTACATGGGTCCCAGAAGAAGAGAGAGAGAAAGGGGCTGAGAACATAAATGAAGACATAACAGCTGAAAACTTCCCTAACCTGGGAAAGGGAACAGTCACCCAAGTCCAGGTAGTGCAGAGTCCCAAACAGAATTAATCCAAAGAGGAACATACCAAGACACATTGTAATTAAAATGACAAAAATTAAAGATAAATAGAAAATGTTAAAAGCAGAAAGGGAAAAGCAACAAATAACATGCAAGGGAACACCCACAAATTTCTGATTTTTCATCAGAAATTCTGCAGCCCAGAACGAAGTGGCATGATATATTTAAAGTGATGAAAGGGAAAAACCTACAACCAAGAATACTCTACCCAGCAAGGTTCTAATTTAGATTTGATGGAGATCAAAAGCTTTACAGACAAGCAAAAGCTAAGAGTTCAGCACCATCCGCAGTGGTTAAGAATGCGCCTGCCAATGCAGGGGACACGGGTTCGATCCATGGTCCGCGAAGATCCCACATGCCGCGGAGCAAATAAGCCCGTGCGCCACAACTACTGAGGCCCGTGAGCTACAACTACTGAAGCCCGTGCGCCACAAATACTGAAGCCTGCCTGCCTAGAGCCCATGCTCCGCAACAAGAGAAGCCACCACAATGAGAAGCCCCCGCACTGCAACTAAGTGGAACTAGAGGTAGCCCAGCAACGAAGACTCAATGCAGCCAAAAATAAATAAATAAATAAATAAATAAATAAATAAATAAATAAAAGTTAAAAAAAAAAAAGGAGTTCAGCACCACCAAATCAGTTCTACAACTAATGTTAAAGGAACTTCTCTAGGTGGAAAAGAAAAGGCCACAACAAGAAACAAGAAAATTACAAAATGAAAATACTCAACGGTAAAGGCAAATATACAGTAAAGGCAGTAGGAAGGTTAAAAGAGAAAAGTAGTAAAATCATCTACATCCACAATAAGCAGTTAAGGGTTATATAAAACAATCAGATATAAAATATGATAGCAAAAACAGTAAGCAGTTAAGTGTTATATAAAACAATCAGATATAAAATATGATAGCAAAAACAGTAATCATGAGGGGAAGAGAGTACAAATGGCGGGTCTTTGAAATGCATTTGAAATGAAGAGATCAGCAACTTAAAACAATCACGTATACATACAGACTGCTATATAAAAGCCTCATGGTAATCACAAAGCAAAAATCTATAAGAGATATACACACAAAAAAGAAAAAAGAATCCAAACATAACACTAAAGACAGTCATTAAATCACAAGAGAACAAAAGAAGGGAAAAAACGACATGCAAAAACAACTGCAAAGCAATTAACAAAATGGCAGTAAGAACATACATACTGATAATTATCTTAAATGTAAATGGACTAAATGCTGGAATCAAGGATACAAAAATAAGACTGGTGTATATGCTGTCTACAAGAGACTCACTTCAGATCTAAAGACACACACAGACTGAAAGTGAGGGGATGGAAAAAGGTATTCCGTGCAAATGGAAATTTAAAAAAAGCCAGAGTAGCAATACTTTTATCAGATAAAATAGACTTGAAAATAAAGACTGTGACAAGAGACAAAAAAGGACACTACATAATGATCAAGGGATAAATCCAAGAAAACATAACAACGGTAAATATACATGCACCCAACATAGGAACACCTAAATATATAAGGCAAATTTTAAGAACATAAAAGGAGAAATTGACAGTAACACAGTTGTAGTAGGGGACTTTAACATCCCGCTTACACCAACGGGCAGATCATCCAGATGGAAAATCAATACGGAAACACTAGCCTTAAATGACACAATAGACCAGATGGATTTAATTGATAAAGAGCATTACACCTGAAAGCAGCAGAATACATATTCTTTTCAAGTGCACATGGAACATTCTCCAGGACAGATCACATGCTAGGCCACAAAACAAGCCTTGGTAAATTTATGAAAACTGAAATCATATTAAGCATCTTTTCTGACCACAACGCTATGAGACTAGAAATCAACTACAAGAAAAAAAACTGCAAAAAACACAAATATGTGAAGGCTACTAAACACAAATAATAAGCTACTAAACCACCAATGGATCACTGACGTAATCAATGAGCAAATAAAAATACCTCGAGACAAATGAAAACAAAAACATGATAATCCAAAAACTATGGAACACAGCAAAAAGCAGTTCTAAGAGGGAAGTTTATAGAGATACAAGCTTACCTCAGGAAAAAAGAAAAATCTCAAATAAACAACCTAACCTTATATCTAAAGGAACTAGAGAAAGAAAAAAAACCCTCCGAGTTAGTAGAAGGAAAGAAATCATAAAGATCAGAGCAGAAATAAATGAAATAGAGATGAAGAAAACAATAGAAAAGATCAATGAAACTAAAAGCTGGTTCTTTGAAAAGATAAATAAAATTGATAAACCTATAGCCAGACTCATCAAAAAAAAAAAGAGAGGGGGTCCAAATCAATAAAATCAGAAATGAAAAAGAAGTTACAACTGACACCACAGAAATACAAAGGATCATAAGAGACTACTACAAACAACTATATGCCAATAAAATGGACAACCTAGAAGAAATAAACAGATTCTTAGAAAGGTACACTCTCCCAAGAATGAAACAGCAAGAAATTGAAAATATGAGCAGACCCATTACCAGTAATTAAACTGTATTAGTAATTAAAAACCGTTCAAAAAAAAAAAAAAAACAACTGTCCAACAAACAAAAGCCCATGACCACATGGTTTCACAGGTGAATTCTACCAAACATTTAGAGAAGAGTTAACACCTACCCTTCTCAAACTATTCCAAAAGATTGCAAAGGAAGGAATGCTTCTGAACTCATTCTATGAGGCTGGCATTACCCTGATACCAAAACCAGACAAAGATATCACAAGAAAAGAAAACTAGAGGTGAATTATCAATTATGAACATACATGCAAAAATCCTAAACAGAAATTTAGCAAACCATATCCAACAGTACATTAAAAGGATCATACACCACCATCAAGTGGGATTTATCCCAGATGCAAGGATTTTTCAGTATACACAAATCACTCAGTATGATACACCACATTAACAAACTGAAGAATAAAAACCATACTGTCATCTCAATAGATGCAGAAACAGCTTTTGACAAAATTCAGCACCCATTATGATAAAACTCTCCAGAAACTGGGCACAGAAGGAACATACCTCAAGATAATAAAGTCCATTTACAACAAACCCACAGCTAACATGATACTCAAAGGTGAAAAGTTGAAGCATTTCCTCTAAGATCAGGAACAAGACAAGGATATCTACTCTTGCCACTTTTATTTAGTAGTAGAAGTCCTAGCTACAACAACCAGACAAGAAAAAGAAATAAAATGAATCCAAATTGGAACTGAAGAAGTAAAACTGTCACTGTTTGCAGATGACATGATACTGTATACAAAGACTCCTAAACACATCACTAGAAAACTACTAGGGCTCATCAATAAATTTGGTATAAAGTTGCAGGATACAAAATTAACATATGGAAATGTGTTGCATTTCTATACACTAACAACAAACTATCAGAAAGAGAAATTAATGAAACAATCCCATTTACCACTGCATCAAAAAGAATAAAATATGTAGGAATAAACCTACCTGAGGAGATAAAAGACCTGTACTCAGAAAACTATGAAACACTGATGAAAGAAATTGAAGATGACACAAATACATGGAAAGATATATCATGTTCTTGGATTGGAAGAATTCATATTGCTAAAATGAGCATACTACCCAAGGTAATCTACCGATTCAATGCAATCCCTATCAAAATACCAGTGGCATTTTTCACAGAACTAGAACAAATAAATTTAAAATTTTTATGGAAACACGAAAGACCCCAAAGAGCCAAAACAATCTTGAGAAAGAAGAATGTATGTGCAGGAATCATGCTCCCTGACTTCAGACTATACTACAAAGCTACAGTAATCAAAACAGTATGGTACTGGCACAAAAACTGACATCAATGGAACAGGATAGAAAGCCCAGAAATAAACCCATGCACTAATGGTCAATTAATCTATGACAGGAGGCAAGAATAAACAATGGAGAAAAGACTTCTCTCTTCAGTAAGTGCTGCTGGGAACACTGGACAGCTACATGTAAAACAATTAAATTAGAACATTCTCTAACACTATATACAAAAGTAAACTCAAAATGGATTAAAGACCCAAATGCAAGACTGGATAGTATAAAACTCCTAGAGTAAAACATAGGCAGAAAGCTTTTTGAAATAAATCACGGTAATATTTTTTTGGCTCTGTCTCCTAACACAAATGAAATAAAAGCAAAAATAAACAAATAGGACCTAATTAAACATAAAAGCTTTTGCACAGCAAAGGAAATAATTGACAAAATGAAAAGACAACCTACTGAATGGGAGCAGATATTTGCAAATAATAGAACTGATAAGGGATTAATATACAACATATATACAGCTCATACAACTCAGCGTCAAATAAACAAACAACCTGTTTAAAAAATGGGCAGAACTGAATAGACATTTTTCCCAAGAGGAAATGCAGATGGCCAGCAGGCACATGAAAAGGTGCTCAACATCATTAATCATCAGGGAAATGAAAATCAACCACCATGAGATACCACCTCACACCTGTCAGAATGGCTATCATCAGAGCACAAATAACAAATGTTGGCAAGGATGTGGAGAAAAAGGAACCCCTGTACACTGCTGGTGGGAATGTAAATTGGTGCAGTCACTGTGGAAAACAGTATGGAGGTTTCTCAAAAAACTAAAAATAGAACTACCATATGACCCCACAATTTCACTCCTGGGATATACCTGAAAAAACAAAAACACTAATTCAAAAAGATACATGCACCCCAATGTTCATACCAGCATCATTTACAATTGCCAAGATATGGAAGCAACCTAAGTGTCCATCAACAGATGAATGGATAAAGAAGATGTGGTATATATACATAATGGAATACTACTGAGACATAAGAAGAATGAAATTTTGCCATGTGCAGCAACATGGATGGATTTGGAGGGTATTATGCTAAGTGAAATAAGTCAGACAGAGAAAGACAAATACTGTATGACATTACTTATATGTGGAATCTAAAAACACAACAAACTAGTGAATATAAGAAAAAAGAAGCAGACTCGCAAATACAGAGAACAAACTAGTGGTTACCAGTGGGGACAGGAAATGAGGAGTGGCAATATAGGGGTAGGGGACTTAGAGGTACAAACTATTATGTATAAAATAAGCTATAAGGATATTCTGTACAAAATGGGGAATATAGCCAATATTTTATAATAACTATAAATGGAGTACAACCTTTAAAAACTGTGAATCACTATATTGGACAGCTCTAACATATATAATATTGTACATCAACTATACTTTAATATAAATAAATAATAAAAATTTTCCAGTTGGCCAGGCTTTCAGTTTTTGAATTTCTAATAATTTATAGCTTTACTGCATTGTGATCACAGTGTTATTTGGAATATTTCTACTTTGTGGCACCTCCTGATATTTTCTTCTCCACAAGGTTTGCAGAATAAATAGTTTGCTATGATATGGTGTTACTTTTCTATTTATCAATAATCTGAAGTTTGGATATTATTTGTCAGGCTGAGGTGTGTTTTATAAATTTTTAAAAAATTTAAAAGAAATACAATATTACAAGTAAAGTTAAAGCTACAATTTCCTTCCTTTTCTCCCAAAGGAAAACCACTGAATAGTGGCTACATATACACCTGAAGTAGATGTGTATCATTCCCATGCATTTTTTTTCCCAGTAAATATTTTTTTTTAAATTGAGGTATAGTTGATGTACAATATTATATAAGTTTCTGGTATACAACATAGTGATCACACTTTTTAAAGGTTATATTCTATTTATAATTATTCCCTGGGCTGTAGTATATATCCTCATAGCTTATTTGATACCCATGCATGTTTTTATGTTTATGAAAACACGAAATATGTATTAATGAACTCCATTATGTTAAAGTTTATATGAATAGTGTCATCCTGTATATATCCTTTGCAACTTCATTCATTCACCATTATAATTTTGAGATTTATTAATGTGGATACACCTAATTAGTGGATATTCTAGTTTATTCGCTCTAGCTTCTGTATCCTACTGCATGAATAAATAACAGTTAATTATCCATTCCCCTTGGCTGAGTCCAATTCTTCACTACTATAAAGTGCTACTATGCACATCATTATACATAATCCTTATGTGTGAATCTCTACTTAGATACCAAGAAATAGAATTTCTGAGTCACAGGTTATGTACATTTATTTGGTATTGCCAAATCGTTCTCAAATGAAGTTCTATTAATTTTACCCCCATTAACAATATCTAATAAGATTTTCTATTTTCCCAAATTCTTGCCATCACTGAACATGTCCATTTCTTCGATTTTTAAAACTAATCACAATTAACCAAACCTCTTATTAAAAAAAGGAATACTTAAAGATGGAAAACTGAGATGTTGAATTACTGCTTTATGCTTTGTAGGTATTTCATGACTAAGTCTTAAACTACTATAGTTTTGAAAGTATAAAATAATTTGTTGATGTTTATTTTCTAGGCCCAAAGACTGATTTAAGTATAGCAGCACATCTGGAGTACACAGTTTTGGCTTTACCATAAAACTGCCTTAACCCCACGTCAGTGTATCATCAGACTGCTTTCAAAAAATCTGTTGCTGTTACAATGTTACTGAGTATTTTTCCACACTGTCTTTTATTAAATGACCATTCAGGAGAAATTTTTGCCTAGTCTCAGTACCAGGAGCAACTTACACTTATTTTGAACATCTGGTTCATTTTTATTGATGATCTTAGCTTCTTAATTATGCTACTTGTTGGAAAGCTAGGGCTAAACACAAGGTCTATCTCTAGCAAATGTACAGGACCCCAAAATAATAACCTCTCCTCCTGCAGAGATTCATGTTACCATTTCTATTCTTATTTTCTTTGTTGATCTTCTTATTCTACTTTATCTTATATATATTTTTCTAAGTCACCTAAAAGTAAATATGTAGTTGAATAAATTCATAACATTGCTTAAAGTAATCAATGCTGCAACATGTATCTATATTTTTTCAAAAACACGAATTAAAAGTTTCTATCCATCATTCTTTCATACTGTCAAAGGCATATCTGAAAAAAAAAAAGCATATCTGATTAGAAACTTCATTCTGGGATCACTTTGATGCTTACCTTTTCTGCTACTTCTCGCACAGACTGAACACTTGTTCCATACAGATGGTTGTTATACTGCCCAGCTTCAATGAATTTATGTTCCTGGATATCTTTTTCCATTTGCTCTCTTGAAGTCACAAAATGATAATCTCTTCCATCTACCTCATAATCTCGTTTTGGTCTAGTTGTATCTTTAATAGAAAAAAACTTGAGGAAGTATTTAATATTTAAAGGCACAACAAAGCCATTTTCTACTTAAAGAATCGTTTTGTAAAGTTCACTACAACAGAGATTGATTTAAATTTGAAAAGTGACAATAATATGGAGGATGAATGATAAAATAAGTATAAACCATTAAAAAATGGTACTGTTTACTCTGACCACACACAGTGACAAAATGTTAAGAACAATAATTAAGAATTTTTATGTGGGTTACTCACGAGGAACACATGATCCAAATTTGTCAGGAAATTCTGAGATCAGGTCATCATTTATCCTGTCTTTCATAGGTCCCAATATGATCACTGGTCGAGTATAATTAACTATAAAAATATACTGCATGTTAAAAGAAATAAACACTCAACAAACATCTGTGTATTTTACTTCACTAGAAAGTATCCTTAACTGTTACGAAGAATTTCTTTTTTATTCTTTCTCCACCAATGATGCCTAACTTGATAGTTTACAAACCTTTATTAAAATCTTACACTTCAGTCAATCTCCTGTTGTAAGTCATACACTTAGATAATTCAACCAAGTTAAATTCAGCGTTTTAGCAGATAATGTTTCTATACATTGCTAACATCATCTCATTACAAATGAGAAAACACAGTACAGTGTTTTACTGATCCCTTTTCAAGTAGAAACTGTACAGAAGCAGATCAAAGAAGGGCAAAAAAGAAACTGGGTATAATCAGAGTAGTCATCGAGAAAGATGATCTAATATAAGTGTATACGCTGGACTGTAAGGGACCATGTTGGAAGCAGGCAGATTGGGAGTGAAAATCAGACTTAACATTGTGGTAGGAGGGATGAAAGGAGGTTATAAATAAGAAAGATATGATAAGAATAAATAGGGCCTAGAAACTGACTAGATAAGGGAGATGAGGAACAGAAAGATCAAAGATAATTGCAAGATTTTGAACAAGGATAGTGATACTATTATGAACACTGGAAAGAAGCTGCTTAGGAAATAAAACACCAATATAAAATAGCCCATATAAAATGATTAGATTTTAATAATCTATGGGCTAAACCATGTTTCATAAAATACATATAGTAAATTTCTATATATATATACATGTATAGTAAGAAAAAAGGCTAAAATTCTAATAAAACTTTTTTTAAGGTATGAGTTGAGTTAGACCTATATTCCAAATTAAGTTTTTCCATAAGATTGTAAAACATCAACAGGCTTCACAAACCTTCTTGTTGATTCACTGGCTCATAAGATAAGACATATTCTTCTTGACCACCTATTAGGAAGTTAAAATACAGATGAGAAAATCTATAAAGAAAACTATACTAATTTAATTCTTTAATATAACATATAAATTACTAGAACTTTCTCGAGAAAAGTAGCAAAGACGTAAAAAAAAGGGTACTTTATAAATTAATTATGGCAAGATTTAGGGAAAAACGTGATAAATTACAAAGTTTGGTATGTGTAAAAACAAAATATAAATGTCCTAGTTAATAACTACCTTTCTGTTATTCTGGGCTTTACAGATTATCATTAGACCGAATTAAAATCTTCACTTGGGATGTCAAGTAGAAGCTATTAATTTTTTATTTAGAATCTAAGAGCTATTAAATAGTTCTTTAAAAATTAATACTTTAATGAGCAGTTCTACATATATGCATATTAGGTAATTTTGTTATTAATATGCTGCTTTTTTTGGTCCTACCAGGTATAACATTTAACATAGCACATACATTTTTATAATTACAACTATTTTCTAACCAAAAGATTTTAATGCAAAGGTAAAACTAGTGTCACTATTTCACTGATGAAAAAAATCATTGATTATTATAATAATTCATTTATTCAATTTTCAAAAAATAACATTTTGAGTTAAAAAAAATTTTAGATAAAATTAAATCCTTCCCTTTCAGCAAAATGAATCACATAGATAGTAAAGGAGAAAAAATATATTTTGCTTTATCTTAAAAGCACTTCAGAAGTTAAATTCTCTAGGATTAAATTAAAAGATTAGAGCTTATGAATATCCTAAATAGAAAAGTCTACGAATTATATCTCGACTCAATGAAAATAACTTAAAGAGTTAAAAATTTCAGGAGTTCTTAGCACACACACACACACACACACACACACACACGTGTAGAAAACAAACAAGGAAGAGCTGTTAAATTCAAGTGGTTCAATGAAATCAATCAATATTGCAGAATGTATTTGAAGATTTTCTTCTTGATTATTATGATTCTATAACAATCTTTTCACTAAATTTGTCATTGGTTTATATTACATGTATGCAGCTGTAAATCTTTTAAATTCATATACCAACATAAATATTCTTTCCTGCTTTAAAGTGTATTTTGTTGTTTTAAAATTTATAATACATAAAAATATATTTACAAGCTGCTTTTTTAAGTACTGTATGTAAAACATGTTTTACATGTTATCAGAAACATGCAATTTGAATATTCCACACCTAATAATTCATGCAAATGGTGAGACAGACAGTATATACTTTCATTACCTCTTTTTAGTCTAGAAAGCTACTCAACTACTCTCTGGTGAGTTCTGACTGTAAGTTAATAAAATGTTAAAATACGAGAAATCACATTCCCATACCAAAAAAGAAAATCGTTAAATAACTATTATGCAGGAAAAATAACAACCAATCAAATGAATGAGGGTTAAAAGTATATACTGTCAACATGAAAAATATTAGAGACTGATATTAACAGGATGGACCTTTTGAGCAGCCATACTCATCTGTAATCAAGATTACTTTCATATTAGACAGCAGTAAAAAAAAAAAAAGTTAGAAAAGCAATTTTAATTTTTAAAGTGCTACAACTGATAATATTCATGTACTCTCCCCTCCTCCCATGCCCAAATGTTTAAAAAGTTCACACGCTTATATAGGTCCCTTAATAATATAATACCAAGACAGTAACATAAGAACCAAAAAGGAAATCAGTATTACTGTTTGAGCAACTGTTGAAAATTTTCCCTTCGTCATTTCTTATGTTCACCAAAAGCTGGCGATAAATAGTATCTTGACCCACACCAGTATTGGTGACACAGAATAAAAAAGGAAATAATAGCATTACTGAAAAATATTTTAACGATTAGTTAGAAACAGAATTACTAAATAAAATGGCAAAACACAAGTTTACTACTCATTTAACTAGATATTTACTTCTTATAAAAGATACAAACACACATACACATACTGTGTACACGAATAGCACTTTTGTAAAATGAACTCTTGTACTTTATGAAAACTTTGGAAATTAACTTCTGTACATAGAGTATGATTTTATTTATCAAGTAAAGAATTTTACTTGGCTCTCCCTGATTTTAAAATATTAAGCACCTAATTTTCAGTTTTCAGAATACATCACTAAGGGAAAAAAACCCCAAAGGATATATTACTTGAGATAACAAAAGAACAAACAACTTAAAACACTTACGGTAACTACTTTCGCTATCACTGGCATTAGAAGTTACATGTTCTGAAATTGCAGGACAATGGAAAAAATAAAGAAAACACAGTGTCATGAGTTCAAAAAAAGCAAATTATCAAAATAAACACAAGGCGACTTAACAAAATGTCGAGATATAAACCACAGATACCCAAAGAGTTTTTAAAAACATTTCTGATTTTCTTTGAAAAGTTTAATTATCTCAAATAAATGAATATGAATTAGCAAGGAAAAAAAATCTGCAATCAAGGAAAATGTCTCATTTTCTGTTCAACAGTTTATGAACAAAATCTTATTATGAATAGATTATAATAGAATATAACAAAGTAGAATATAACAAAGTGATCCTACATCAGTCCAACTGTCGACATAAAAACCCCAAAGAGAAAATGTCATTGACACCATTTAATTTAGGTTATGATACAGTAATGACTAACAAAAGAGACAAGTTATATCTGCGCAAACAGATGCCCATTTCAGTGAAGTGATATCTTAAAAAATAAATAAATGATCTTGCTTTTAGTTCAGCTTCTTTCTTGTTCCTGAAGAGAAATGAAAATTCATGTCTGAGATCATACAGATAAAGCATTTTGGATATCATAGATTCAGATGCCTCAAAAAAAAAGTCAAATGGAACGGAATTCTAGAAGGTGGGATTGTATTTTCAAGTAGACTAATTATTTCTGAGAAACTCTGCTTTGATAAAACTGTCAATGGCTACTTTGCAAAACAAAAAGGATAAAGTAAACACACCCATCTGCTGCCTGGCCCCTTCTTCAGAGTGACCCCCATTTCATAACTTGACTGTTCAGTAAACAGCCAGCACTTTTCTCACGTAAATGTAATCTCTTGCGTTCTCTCAACACGTGTCTCCTTTGAATAAAAAAAGGTAATTTTATCTATAAAAACTAAAAAACAAAATTTTCCATGGGAGAGAGGTAAATCTAAATTTCTTATGTCAGGCAAAGGAAAAAAAAAATTAACGGATAAGGAAAAAGCTTGAGGAGAGATATCTGCTGTACCATACCACCCACAGTCTCCTAAAATCAAGTAGCACTACTGAAAAGTTTAGAGAATGGTAGAACTTAATGGTAGTACAGTTCTTGAATAACTGTCATAGTGAAAAATAAGTCTGTTATTCTAACCTACAAAGACAAGATACAACTTTCTTAATCATTATTATGTATATTTTAAATGAAGGAAGAACATTAAAAATTACAAGACTGAATAATGTATGATAGCACATATAAAATGGTGGTTTTCTAAAGTTTATATTTAAAAATTTCTTCCCATGTTATCACACAGATGTCAAAACAATCATTTTAAATTGTTGTATAATATTTTATTGGACTGTTACATCATGATTTACCTTACTACTTAACTTAGATATTTTAGTTTGCTTTAAATTGTTTTCCACAAACATCAACAAATTATTATGAACGTCTTCATTTATATGGCTTTCACCTTTTGTCCTATTTCCTTAAAATTCATTCCCAGAAGTAGGAATGCCACATAGAAAAAAAAAATTCTTAAATTTATACTAGGATTGGTATTACACTCTGCAATCTCTAATATACAAAAGAAAGAAATGTTAGTTATTGCACTCGAGTGAGTGGAGGGGAAAGTGGGAGTATGGAAGAAACAAAATTAACCATGATTTGACAATTAGAGAAGTTGGATAAATGAATACTTGTGGGGTTTATTTTATTATTCCTCTACTATTGAATATGTCTGACATGTTATACATGTATAAAAAACTGAAGTTACTACAATCTCTTTTCTGGGAATTTCCCCTACTCATCTTGAGTTCTCTAAGATTACCAATAGCTATGAAGCAGTCAAATTCTTCAAGTTCTTTCAAGTATCCTTTAAGTAACTCCTCTATAATAAACTCTTGCTACTTAAAGTATTGTCCTTGGAATGGCATCATTATCATTGCTTGGGAGCTTGTTAGAAAGTTAAAATGCTTTTTTCCTGATAATTAAAAATAATCTTTTTCAAGGCATGTCATCAAAGAAGATATTCAAATATCCAATAAGTATAAAAAAGTGTTCAAGCTTATTATCGGGGAAACGCAAATTAAAACCACAACAGATATCTCTACCATCCACCAGAATGACCAAAATGAAAAAACAAAAACAAAACAGGTATGTCAAGCGTAGAGAAAGATATGTAGCAACTGGAACTCACATACTACTTGGGGGTGGGGGTGGGGTAAACTGGTATAACCACTTTGGAAAACTACTTGGCACTATCTACTAATACCTAACATATTATATATCTGTGACCTAGCAATTCATTTCCTAGGTATTTTCCCAACATAAAAGGCATATATGCATACCAAAAGATATGTATAAAAATGTTCAAAGCAACACTATTCAAAAATAGCCCTAAATATATGTTTATTTACAAATCTGAGACAATATATGTACAGTTTCATAGTTTACTTTTTTCATTTATATTGTGAGCATTTTCCATGCCATTATGTTTTAATATGATTTTCAATGGCTATAAAATATTATACTATATAGTAAGTCATACTTCATTAACCACTTCCCAACTGTAAGGCATTTTAGGATTATTTCAATTTTGGGGGTGCTGTACTTTCTAAATAATATTAAACAAAACATCCTGATATATAAACCTTTGTTTCCACCTCTGATTACATCCTTAGGATAAATTCCTTGAAAAAGAATTAGTAGATCAGAAGATATGCTTTTCCAAAAAGGCTGTACCAATCTACACTCCCAGTAGTAATATGTTAAAAGTAGTCATTCCACAGAACCATCTCCATCACTGGATTCTCCTTTCAAAGAAAAGTCTGCTAAGGTGATGGGTAAAACATATCATTTTGTTTATTGATTATTAGGGCTGTTAAAGATTTCTTATATGCTTATTTCATTTGCTTATCTTTTGAGCATTCTTCTTATATCCTTTGTCCAGTTTTCTAACGGGGAGTGTTTGTTTCTTATTGATCTGTTAGAAATTTATGTGCAAGAATATTATCCTTTTGACATAGATAGTATAATCAGATTCTTAAAATTTTAATTTTTGTTTATATGTTTGCTGATCACAACCATTTCAAATCTCTCTGACCAAGTCTCACCTTTCTAGTCAGACATTTCTTCCTGAGACTATATCATGTGTTTTCTCTTTGCTCTCCCTAAATACGACACATCCTCAGTCTTAAAAAATACTACTACTCTTACACTTATTCTTAACACAAATGAAAATAAGTCTGGTTTTGGCATCTTAAGAGCTCTGTACCAATCTACTTAAATAAGTCTTTAAAATAGAAAAAGAAGAGATGTAATAGGAAACCTATGTGCCTAACTGTAGAAGTTTCTGAGGTGTTCTACAAAGTGGAAAGCTATAAAAATAAACTGCATACAAAAGACAGGTACAAACCTTGTCTGAAACTGTATATCATAATTTCATTTCTGAGCACCTTATATAACTGCTCCTGAACTACACTTACTTTTAGTCTCTTTTAAAGGAATCTTACCCACTTTTTTCCTCTTGAATTTTTTCAAAATTGCCTTCTAAAAGCATAAAAGGTACACAGATTTCTATTTCTAGCTTTTTACAAGTATGATAATTTAGTTGTATCCTCCCAGATTTCCATCATACTTTAATTAGTTCTGTTAGTCAAAATTAGGTTTGGAAAGGCAATTTCTATTATTGTTTCATCTACTGTCAACAGGATAAATCAATAATTTATTTGATCCTCTTCTTTGTAGAATCATTGAATTCTTGTCTATGAAAAGTATTGTAGGGTACCACTTTTGTTTCCCTCTCTGCTCTTTAATTAAATACCCTACTTTTTCATAGGTTGTGTGAAATTACACGCAGGTGTACATCTTTCTTGATATTCAGTGTTATTCCACATCTCTTCAACAGGTTTATCTGGAATAATTTGTCCTTCTGTTTTCAGTCCCTTCATGAGTCCTGTTCCAGCAAGGCTTAATGAATACCAATATGAGGTCACATTTATTTTCTTACATTAAAATTGCACAGGATTTTGCTTAGTTTTTTCCCTGTATCCTGAACTTTAGAATATAGATAACTGAGATCTTAAATAATGCCCTTAACCCACCCTTCTTCCCAGTATTTTCTACTGTATAATAATGAGCATCTTGTCAGCTGCTAGTAATGTTTTATGTGATAACCTCCATCATATCCAGTTTAGAATTTTACTGATATTTTTGTGTCTCCGTCAACCTTTTCTAAATAAAATCTTTTTGATCTGATGAAGTTACCACGTGAATAAATTCTTCCAGTTCTTGTGAGATGAAGCACAGAAACCTACCATTCAAGGGATCTTAAGTCACTGACCAGAAAATTAAATCAACGACATTGGTAATCAGTTATCATTTTTCATTTGTTTCTCTTCCCAAGTCTCAAACCTCAATTAAAATGAGAGATGAAAATACGATGTGGTCAAGGTGTAGTTATCTATTATAAAAATATCAATGCGGGAACCAAATTCTTCATTTAGTTCCTTTTTCCATGAGCTTTCCATAGTTCTCTGATGACTCAACAGGTAACAAAAATATGTGGGTTCATTTGATGATCCACACCACCTCATGATCATTCTCAAAATAAATTCTATAGTATTAAGAATCTGTGGAAATATTTTCCAGTTTCTGAAGATTTCACTGATAATTTTTCCCAAAGGTAAGAGATTAAAAAAGGGTGCCACTAGTGATAGTAAATTTGTGGCTCTTGCCAGATCCTAAAAAGGCAAATGCATAAATAATAAAGTGTGTGTAATAGAAATAATTACATATAAAGCATACTGCTTTCAATCTAATATAAACCTTTAATTGTTAAAGTTGAAATAAAAGTCAAGTACCTATAGTTAAGGTTAAAAGTCAAGTTAGCATTAATCAGGAAAAAAAAAATCTGTGAAATTTAATGTTTATTAAGGTAAACTTAGAAAGTTAAAAGATATTGGCTATATCCTTAATGATCAATGAATTGTGAAGAAATAAGTTTTCAAGATGCTTAATAATGCAAACGGAAACAACTACTTGGAAAAAAACTTTAGCCTAAAAGATTACTTTTATGAGTCATTGTCACCTAAAAGAACTTAGTAATATTTAGTAAAATTTCACATTTAATCAATTTGTAAACACTCACATTTAAAATTTTGTTTGCTAAAATGACTTCTTGTTTCATTCACTCATTCCAACATTTATTAAATGACTCCTACATTATCAGACTCTGTACCAAGCTTTATATGAAGATTAAGTACTAGCTAGAAAATTAAACAGGAACAACACACACAAAAAAACTCTCCCCAAACAGAGACAACACCTTGGTTAAAGAAAAAACAAAGGATAATATTTCTTATAATTCTTTTCATAACTTACAACTTCCTTAAAAAAAGATATACAATTTACCTACTACATAGACTGCTACTTGAACTTGAGTTCTACAATTCTTCTTTAATATTTAAGGCCTATTGTGTTTTATAGTTTCACCTTATAGCAATGCTTTTCTAACACAGGCTCAAAGCAATTTTAACTTGTTTTAACAAAAAAAAGGGGCGGACATAAAACTGTAAGGAAGATTATATTCTACCATCTAATAATGAGGGCAGATAGCAGTATTTTAAAAAACATTAAAAGTCTTTCTTCATATTTAAAAAATTCCTAGAGAAAGTAATTGCCATAAAAATTGCAAAAAGGAAAATATAATTATGAGCAGTTTTTCAAATGACATGTGAAAAATGGAGAAAAATAAAAGGTGTGTATTACAGAAATAAAAATCCCAAGCATATTATTAACATGAAGAATCTAAAAGCAATCTAAATCATACACCTCCTCATGCCAGAAGGGCGCTACCATGAATCTCAAAATGTATCTGAAAAAGGTAGGTCTGTAGATGGAGGCTAAAAAATAACTTGGGAGTATTTTAATCACTTACTCAGGCCTTTTGATCCCATGTCGTCAGGGATCTCCTGTAGAGAGTAGTTCCCAGAGAGCAAGCAATAAAAAGATAATCAAAGAAAATAGTTGTCAGTAATGCATAAAATTGGTGCTACAATAAGAGACAGTTCCAAGACCATTACAGGTGCACGTATCTTACAGAGCATTTTTGTATATTTCTGAAAGTTTAAAATAAGCTAGCAGCTAGATATAATCTAATAAAAGAATGAAAGTTTTATATGAGAAGCTGATTAGAGTAGAGAAGCAAAAATTTTGACTATTTCTTGCTATTTTAAAAGTAAAATTCAGATTGTCTACATATACTGAAGAAATGGGATAAAACGGAATGATTTGAGATAATCTATTATCAAAGATTGGCAATGCTATACCTAGAAATCAATAAGTAGCTTCTCAGGTACCCATGTTTTTCCTCTAAAATATTTTTTTGAGAGTATAAGTGTTTCTTATAAGAACCTTTACATAAAAAAATTCTATTTTAAACATAGCTTAAAAATACCATTTACTTTAAATTAAGAATTCCTAAGGTGCTAGAAAAAGTTAAGATTGGTACGCAAATTAATTTATGCCTGTTAAATTGTCCCTAGTTAAGACAAATAGTAACCTGTTGCAGCTCTTGAAACTGTCTCCATGGTAACAACCAACTGCAGGGCAGTAGGTCCCTCTACATTTATCTTCAGTTGACCACTGGATCCACATACTTACGGTCAGCATCACTTGTTTCCTGCTCACTCTGGTCCTTGTTCTTGTAGAAGGGGAATTTTCGGGAAAAGAGGTTCTTTTTACGCTTGTCATTGAATGACTGCTGAAGAAGAGAAGGAGGGGCAAAACAAAGGGATGTCTACTGTCTGTGTGTACAAAGGCCCAGCCTAGTAGCTCTGTGAAAGCTGACTCTTGTGACCACAGTGTGCAGTTTGTATATGAATTTTGCTTTAATCACATACACAGTGAATTTTTAATTTAGTATTAACTTCTCTAATTCTAATATTTTATAACTGAAAACACAGAAAAATTTCAAGAGTGTAATTCAATGATACCTAAAAATAAGGAGGAAGTGTTATTTGATAAAAAAGGGAAGAGTAAATCAGATTAGCTACTACTATAGTCCAAATCAAGCTTGCATCTGTTCATATCAATCCATATTTTTCTAGATTTCCAAGTATTAGGTGCTCTACAGCAAAAGTTATTACTTTAGCTGTTCAAATATTTTAAATTTTCCTTTGGCTTTAGCACATTTTTTCCCTTTCTCTCTCTCTTTTTTTTTTGTGGCTCCAACAAACTAACAAAAAGCCACTACTAAAAAAGAGAACCAAAACAACTGAGCAAGTTGCTAGTGCTGAATATTTAAAAACAATCTTTTTTTTTTTTTAAAGAAGAGAATTAGGATAACTAAATGCTTATCAGAAAATGGGAAGAAAACTAAGACGTGTCCATCAAGCACAGAGTCCAGCAAAAGAACTATCAATGCTATCTAACCAAGGAAGAAGAGTCAACTCTCCTGGCCAATTTAAATGTCATCATAACTCATTTATTAGCCTTTAAGCTCTACCATATTATCTATTTTTAAAGTATATATAAATAAAATAGAACCAAATTCAATTCATTAGCACCATGTCCTGAATAGGGAATAAAAAGTTTGGTGCTCATAATGTCAAAGAGGCAATTAAAAATCTAGTAGTTTATACATAATTGCTATGACAGCTGATTTGATGTCCCTTGTTGCACAGATGTCTGAGACAAGTTTTTTCCCTTCTTGAATGTCCCATTTGTGCATTCACACTTTTAAAAGCAGGTAGCACACAGAAAGATGAGGCTAAAGAGGAACAGCTTCTTCTGTAATTTGTCACAAGCACCCATGTCTTGAAGGAAATGGCCTTGCCTACCAGTGACAATAGGAATTATAATTTTTATTATTTTCTGAAGTGGGAACAATATAAAGGATAGAAATTCTGTTCTAATTTTTCTTGCGTTTATCCATGTCATAAGATGCTATCAATATTGTGAAGTATATCAACACCAGGCAGTATTTTTTTCTGGCGTGCCGGTATTTTTAGTCATGTGATGCCAGGTGATTAAGGTGATGAAATGGATTAAAGTGACTTTTTTAGCTCAAAATCTATTACTTGAAAAGATTTATTTTGGTAAGAATCTTTACAAAAACTTTCATTTTTATCTTTTTCATATCAATAATTCAAAATTAATAAGTTCATAGTCATTAGACAAGCAGACTGTCTTGATATCAATCTTAAAATCTGAAGGCTCAGATAACCCTAAGCAGAAGTTAAAAATTAAGTTGAGAAAAAAATACTGTGGAGAAATCTAAGTTTATAATTGTTTTATAAACTGTCAAGTAGCATTACCTGAATAAAAATCTTTGCTTGAATCCAAATTTTAGAAAAGAGAAAGAGAAGAAAACAAGTTTCAATAGAGAAAAATTTATGGTAATCTAATTTATGGAAGGACTAAGTCTTTTTGTTCATGACAATCATTGATTTTGAATTTAGTAATACTTTTTATGCTAACTGATAAAACTGATACATTTTTAATAAAAGGTTATTTACCTCTCCTACTGCATATATAGTGGTCAGAGTCAGTTTCACAGCAAACAACCAAAAGAAACATGAAGTTTAAAATGTTTTGATTTTTGATATCTTTTGCAGTTAGCCAAAATGAGATATCGTAAAGATATCATAATATAGGACAGAAAGAAATGCTTGTTAGTTAAGAAATGTATTAACTGTATTACATCTAACATCCCGCAGGTGAAGAATTTATTAAAAGTGAAAAATAGCACAAGCAAACAGGACAAAAATGTGTAGGGAAAACACAAAACTGAAGAAGCATACTAACTCTAGTTCCTTTACATTTTCAATACAAAACAATCTGTTTAATTACTTATTGTTATTAATGCTATATTGCAAGAGAGAGTGTACTAAATATGAGGACTGATAAAATATTACAAATTCATGAAACATATACCAAATATCTAAATATATAATTTCCATATGTAGTATTTCAAAATAGCTAAATGAATGTTAAAAATGTTAATGAGAAACTGAAATGTTTTTAAAAAGTCTGTATTGGAAACAAAGTCCATAACCCACCATATAAGGAAAGGAAAAGAAGAGCTTAGAATGGGAAATGGTATTACAGAGAGAAACGCAGTTCTGTATCAATGGCAAGCGTATTTTTACCCCACTCAGTATCATGCATACTTTTGGTGCTGTGTTAGAACACAGTGACTGTGTATAAAGTTGGTTATAGTCAACAAACAAGACTAAGATTTAAATATGTCGTTAATTCAGTTAAATTCTTACAGTTTGAAAGAAAAGTTACAACATGCAACCTCTTTTACAATACACTGACAGTGTATTTTACTAAAATACTTTAAAAGACATATATAAAACAAGCACAAAAACCATTGTATATATTTCAAATACTGAGCATTTACTTGGGATTTTTTCCTCCAAAGATTTTCTATTTTAAGTATTGCTTCAGATTATACTATATAATTTCGTATTTTCTGAAAGGTACAAGTAAATTTTAAAGGAATTTATCATTTCTAAAATAACTGAATGCATTATATATAATTTACTCAGATTTAATTTCTTTGATCAAGGATCATATTCCTTTAAAATTTTAAAGCTTTAAGTCTGAGTGCTTAGTGATATCAGACATGTACAAAGAGTAGGGTTAATTTATTTGCTGAGTTAACTTTCCATATTCATTTGAAATTTGATCAAAAGATGTATAAAACTTTTGCTTTAGATAAAAAAACCCCAAAACACAAAACATTGCTATAAATAGTATTTCAACACAACATGTGTTTCAGCATTTTCTTCAGGCCTATTGCTAGAATATTCCATTGCACTAATTACACACATACTATAGGGTGAAGCCTGTGATATCATCCATTGACATCCACTAGATTCAAGAAGGACAAAGTAAATGAAAACAAAAACACGTCTAAAATATATATAAAAGAATTCTGATATATTTCTTTGATATATTTCTTGATATATTTCCTACAAAGTCCTCCTCTTGACTGTCCCTTTCTTTATTCCCTTAAGATAAAAATTCATACTGATTTAAACATTTAAAAGATGGATTTTATTAATGAGTAATATTAGCAATAAATGGGGAAAAAATAAGAAAATTTCCATAAATTCACTTGCAAAAACCCGTAAACTTACATTATGAACTAATTAATAGTTTTGGGAAGGCCTATTTTCTCAGATGTATTATTTATTAGCTTCATGACTAATACTGGTGACACAAGTTTATAGTTAATTGTTCATCTGAGTGAAGGCTGAATTCATTTCATTTATAAAAATAACGACCAAAAGTATGTTGTTAAGAATATATCAAATGACAGTTTTGATAATTTGGAAAAGTCTGTGAAATGGATGCTTTAAGTTAATAAATTGTTTACTTTAGCATATCTACTATTGTAGGCCACCACGGCAAGAGCAGTTGATAGTTAATTCTTATGGCAAAATCCTTCTCATTTTAATAATGTGCCTCAAACAAGAATTATGAAAAGGCCTATTACCTTCAATTATTAATTTCTAGAAATAATAGATTTCACATACTCACCCCTTTATCTCCCCTTGCTTTAGAATTGAATTTCACTGTTTTTAATCGGGCTCGTTCTTTCTTCTCAACCCTGGCAAAGCACAGATTATTTTTTAAGTATAATAAACATATCTAAAGCTCTAACTAGAAATCATCAGAACTGAGACTTTAATATGGAGCATTTTTATATTCTAAAGCCTTCAGAAGTCATCTGAATCCCATAATTTATAAGAAATTATGAGAAATGAAATACAGGGCTCATTTTATTATGAAACAAAACCACTTGTGAAATATCAAAATACAGTACAAGTATGTGTACTTATATATGCACTCTATTCCATAATTACACTGAAATTATGAAGCACCACTTCTGAGTTTAGCTATTTTCCAGGTTTCCATTTGTTTTGTTGTTTAAATGTTATATTAGCATGGAACACATATGCTAAAAACTCAGTGTTAGAGAGAAAGCAGATGGGGTAAACTATTAACTGATGAAAGTAGGTGAAGGATATGTGGGTGTTCTAAGTACTATTCTTGCATTTCTCTTATTTTTCTATAGCTCTGAAATTTTTGAAAATGAAAAGGAGGGAAATAAAAAAAATTAAGCTTAATTCCAATGATATATTTGTGTAAATACATAAAGTAACCAATTATAGTGTACGAAATAGAGGGTTTTTTAAGAAAATATTTATTTTTTATTTGGCTGTGCTGGGTCTTAGTTGAGGCACGCGGGATCTTTGTTGCGACATGCAGTATCTTTTAGTCGTGGCATGTGGGATCTTTAGTTGTGGCATGTGGGATCTTTAGTTGTGGCAAGCAGAATCTTTTAGTTGCGGCATGCAGAATCTTCAGTTGCGGCATGTGGGATCTTTAGTTGTAGCATGCAGGATCTTTAGTTGTGGCATGCAAACTCTTAGTTGCGGCATGTGGGATCTAGCTCCCTAACCGGGGATCAAACCCAGGCCCCCTATTTTGGGAGTGCAGAGTCTTAGCCACTGGACCACCAGGGAAGTCCCCAAAATAGAGTTTTAAAGTATCTTTGGGAGGATATAGAAGAACTGGTAACCTTAGTTATCCCTAAGAAGGTGAAATGGGTGCTTGGGGAACAGGGTTAAGAGACAGCCTGTATAGCTTTGAAATCTTTTGAATTTTAAACCTTGTTAAAAATGTTACCTTTGAAATAAGCAAGCAAACAAAACTACAACAAATGTACAATCTACAATCGTGTAGATTGTAACACCAATATGAATCGTGCAAAATTTCATATAAATTAAGCTTTACAAATCCTTGATTTCAACATAGCAATTATATTAGTATATAGCAGAAAAACGTACCGAAACAGCCTATGAATAAATGCATATCTTTATTTTTTATTATCTAGCTATACAGTTTTACCATGGGTGCAGAAGAACCCTAGCAGTCATGGATTTAAAACTTGCTTTTTCTATTCCAGAGCAATCCTGAGGGTCCATGATATGAATAATTAATTTATAATTCTGCCTAGGCACTTACTGAGGGCACTGAAAAACTAACATTTAGTGAGTAAACATTTACAACTCAAAATGGCTTTGTTTTCTAATCATTATCTTGCTCGCTAAATAGTTGAGTGACTTCAATTGTGTTTATTTGTCAACACTGTTCCCAAAAGAAAGCTAAGAATTGTAGGAACTACAATTCCTTGTGCTATTATTAGACATAAAGAGGTCTAAGAAAGATATCATTCTATTTAAGAAAATACAAGTTTAGAATACACTGAAGAATGAAATGGCATAATTGGTTGTGATTTCATACTGCATTTTATGGAAGGAAAATTATATTCTATAATATTATTCATGAATTTGGGGATCTGTAGAGGTCTCAAGGTATATCTCATCTCTTTTATCACTTCTGGCTTCAAAATCCAACCTCATAGAATTTTTATACACAAAATGAAAAATATCTCTTTCCACCAAAGTCAGCTGTATTTCTCATTTGTTGCAAGCACACGTAAAACCTTTGCAAGATATAAGACTCCAAGGGATAAAGACAATTTTTAGGAACTCTGACCTTGATATTTAAGATGTGAGGTTTCTACTGACTCAACAAGGCACAGTGGAAGCATTTCTGGATTTAAAGTATACTACATTCTATTCCAGGAAAAAAGTTATGCAGCTGAGGGCTGCATTGCTAAAAGAGGAGTTGCCACCAAATGTAAGATCCAGCCAGATAGTTGGATCTTGCTAAAAATATGGATCTAGCCAACAACAGTCATAAATTCCAAAACCACAATTACAAACCTTGGCAATATTTTAACATTTCTACTCTTCAACGTCTAAAAACAGGTGTACAAATATAGATAAGGTAGAGAGGTTTATAAACAGGCATATGATTTGGCATAAGTATCGATTTTAGAGACTCTTAACAAAATAAGTATAAGTCCAACTTATTAATAAGAAAAGAACAAGTTTATTACGTCATAAGCTTGACTTGAAGTGAATTAACTGGCTATAATAAACATTAATGTTTCATTGACAATTTTTACTGGCTATCTTAAAACTTTTAAGTTTTAGGCAATGATTTGGATGAATCAGATCTCATAAATAAGCTCTTTTGAGGAAATTATGAACTGATGTTTTAATACCTTTCCCATAGAAGTAGACATTGAATAGCATTTCATTGACCTTAGAGGGGGTTCTAAATTGGGATCACCCTTTTCAAAGACAATCTGCACTTAACCACTTTTGCCACTAGGTGGTAAGTATGTACCAGTGAGTGAATCACTACAATAAACAGTTAAAAGCAAAGAGGAAAGAGCAGTGAATGCATGGATACTTTTAAATTAAACAAGAAAACAGAGATGTGAAACACATTCTTAGATATTTCTAAAAATTTTGCATTTAGTTAAAATGCTTTCATTTTTTAAGTCTAGAGGAGGCAATTCACACAATCAAAACCCCTGGAAATTTAGGTTTTAACACCATCTACATGGGAAAACTACAGAGGCTTTTAATTCTCTCTCCCTCCACTGGTATAGATATACGGCACAGTGACTTAAAATATACTCATTTTGTTTTTAGCAACTAGTAGGAGCTTCCGAGAAATTTCTATTTGGGGGCATCATATTCTCTTACTATGTCATTGGTTACAATATAAGGTGAATAAAATTAAATGGTTGTGAAACACAATATATAAAACCGAGCATAAAATCACTTCAGTAAAAGAAAATTAAAGAAACAGCAATTATTTATGTTGTCCAATTTTCAAGTGGTAAGACTGTAACAGACTTATATTTACCTGCGTTTACTGGGAATCACCCCAACTTCATCACTTTCACCATCTGGTGTAACCTGCCTGGCCTGCCACCATTCGTCATCAGAAGCATTAATAACATGGAGGATATCTCCAAATTTGAAGTTCAATCCCTGACTAGGAAGGCCACTGTCTTTAGTCTTGTCATAATCAAAAAGGGCCCTAGATTAAGAAGAAAAAAGTCCATAATTATTTCTTATAATGATATTATGAATATTAAATAAACAGGATCCTAAAAATATATATATAACCTGGGTAGATAATTAAACAATGTACCATGGTAGGCAGAATAATGCCAAGCTCAATTTTGTGCTATATTATTGGGTCGAACAAAGAGTTTGTTCGGGCTTTTCCGTGAGATGTTACAGAAAAGCCCAAACGAACTTTTCGGCCAACCCAATACAAGAAGACAATTGAGACTAAAAAGAAATAGCAAAATTAACTTGTTATGTTAATAGATATACTACTTTATTTCTCTCAATACTGTATGAGAAATTAAAAAAAATACTTTTAGTACAATCCAGTGGCAACCTGTATTGAATTCTAAAATGAAGACAAATCTGGTCAGTTGTTCTAAATTAATAAAGTAAATATTAAAAGAGACTCTTCTCTTTATTTTGACTAGACACACTTGGGTAAACAAATTCCCTGACTGATCTGATTCATCATTTGCGGACTTTAAGACTAGATCAACAGAGTGATTATTTTCCCAGTTAACTATTCCTTTCATTTGTTCACAAAACTATAATTAATAGGGTTTTCAGAGTCAATAACAATGATGAAAACTAACTACAGATGATGATATGATGACTTTAACAGCTGCCAACCATTTTGGAAAAAATACCGTATCAATTTAATATAGTAATTGCTAAATGTTAGGAATATTTTAAAATTTGATAACAAGAAAATTGTGTCCTGATACTTAATTAGTGTACAATATTTAAACAAATTAAATTCTTTTTCTTTAACATCTTTATTGGAGTATAATTGCTTTAGAATGGTGACAAATTAAATTCTTATATTCAAAAAACCTCTAACAAGAGTACAGGAAGGATCCCAAGAATTACATTTATAATACAATTTATTCATTCTTTTGTCCTAATTTGGCAATGGGAAATTAGGATACAAATCATATTCCTTTTCATGCTACCCAACTTTTAAGACTCTACCTCTTGAAGTAAAACTGAAGAGGGGTGAAATGATTTGATGGCTAAATGAATGAACTAGTTAATGGTTTTCAAATGTGTTCTTTCAAGACTTTTCAGTGGCTAACAGTGTGAAGGAAGTAGGTGAGAATCAAAAGTGGGAAGGCTTACTTAAACATATATTAAAACATATCCAATACATTGGATTTTATTTGAAGAAAGAATTCTACAACTGTAAGATAAAGATTATAAATGATATAAATGCGAAGTTATTACTTCAATAAATTCTGAATACTAAGGAAACGTCTTTCTACTGGAAAAATATAGTTAACTTCAAATAATACAAAGGTTTGATATAGTTAGTAATTTACTAAATATTCATTTAAAAGGTAATTAAGTAGATATGGCAAAGATACAGATGACAAAGATGATGAAGATACAAATAAACAGAATATAAAATAGCAAATAAAGTACCTTAAGAGGTAGAACAAATGCCACAGGATATTCAGAAAAGGGAAAATACTACATCTCAACATTTTTATTATCATAAATTAATCTTTTGAATTACAAAATCAACACAACTATATTACCTATGAGCAACGAAGGAATCACTCACAATCTCTACTCCCTATGTTAGCATTTAAACTTTGTCTTTTAGTAATCTGATTAATAAAAAAAAGGAACTCATGGAATACTTATTTGAGCTATTAATCATAAGACTATAATGAACACCTGTTAATCTACTCTCCAACCTAAGACTATACACAAAACTTTTATCAGTAACTTATATTCACCTATGTATTTTTCCCCTTGATCCTGTTTCCCTCAGATTAAGAGTTAAGCACTATTAGAAGGTAACCACCATTCCGAATACAGTGTTTATTATTTCCTTGCTCCTTACCCTTTTTTGTTGGTTTGGTTTTATCACACACATATGGATGACTAAGTAATTATGTATGATTTTACCTGTTTCAGAGCTTTATAAAAAGGTACCATACTGTATGTAGTCATTGGTAGCCTTAACTTTATTTTTACTTTTGAAATTAAAAATACATTTACTAAAAAGAACCATAAGACTTCTGGTTAACTATGGCAGATTGGCTACATGTATCTACAGGCATACCTCATTTTATTGTGCTTTACCTTATTGCACTTGCCAGATATTGTGTTTTTTTTTTTTTTTTTTTTTTTTTTTTTTTTTTACAAATTGAAGGTTTTGTGGCAACCCTGTGTTGGGACGGCATAACCCTGTGGTAATCCCAAGTCTATTGGTGTCATTTTTATGACATTTGCTCACTTCATGTCTCTATGTCACATTTTGGTAATTCTCCCAATATTTCAAACTTTTTCATTATTATTATATTTATTATGGTGATCTGTGATCGTTAACGTTACTATTGTAATCATTTTGGTGCATCACAAACCATGATCTTATAAGATGGTAACTTAATTGATAAATGTGTGTGTTCTGACTGCTCTACCAACTGGCCCTTCCCCATCTCCCTCCCATCTCCTTGGGACTCCCTATTCCTTGAGACACAACAATATTGAAATTAGGCCAATTAATAGCCCTACAATGGCCTCTAAATGTTCACATGAAAGGAAGAGTCACAGGTCTCTCACTTTAAATCAGCTAGAAATGGTTAAGCTTAGTGAGGAAGGCATGTTGAAAGCCAAGATAGGCCAAAAACTAGGCTTCTTGCATCAAACGGTTAGCTAAGTAGAAAAAAATTGAAAGTGCTACTTGAGTAAACACAGGAATAATAAGAAAGTGAAACAGCCTTACTGCTGATACTGAGAAAGTTTTAGTGGTCTGGATAGAAAATCAAACCAGCCACAACATTCCTTTAAGCCAAAGTGTAATCCAGAGTAAGGCCCAAACTCTCTTCAATTCCATGAAGGCTGAGAGAGGTGAGGAAGCTGCAGAAAAGTTCGAAGCTAGCAGAGGTTGGTTGATAAGGTTTCAGGAAAGAAGCCATCTCCGTTAACACAGAAGTGCAAGGTAAAGCAGCAAGTGCTGATGTAGAAGCTGCAACAAGTTATCCAGAAATCTAAATAAGTAATGAAGGTGGTTACACTAAACAACAGATTTTTGATGTGGACAAAACAGCCTTATATTGGAAGAAGATGCCATCTAGAACTTTCATAGCTAGAGAGAAGTCAACGCTGGGCTTCCAAGCTTCAAAGGGCAGGCTGACTCTCTTGTTAGGGGCTAATGCAGCTGGTGAGTTTAAGTTAAGCCAATGCTCATTTACCATTCTGAAAATCCTACGGCTCTTAAGAATTATGCTAAACCTACTCTGCCTGTGCTATAGAAATGAAACAACAAAGCCTGGATGACACCACATTTGTTTACAACATGGTTTACTGAATATTTTAAGCACACCGTTGAGACCTACTGCTCAAAAAAATTTTTTTTCTTTCAAAATATTACTGCTCATTGACAATGTACCTGGTCACCCAAGAACTTTGATGGAAGTGTAAAATGAGATTAATGCTGTTTTCATGCCTGCTAAGACAACTTCCATTCTGTAGCCCATGTTTGACTTTCAAGACTTACTAGTTATGATAGTGATTCCTCTGATGGATCTGGACAAAGTAAATTGAAAACCTCCCATAAAGGATTCACCATTCTAGATGTCATTAAGAACATTGGTGATTCATGGAAGAGGTCAAAATATCAATATTAACAGGAGTTTGCAAGAAGTTGATTCCAATCCTCACTGAAGACTTTAAGGGGTTTGAGACCTCAGCGGAGGAAGTAACTACAGATGTGAACCCACTCCTGGTGAAGATGCTGTGAAGATTATTGAAATGACAACAAGGGATGGAAATATTACATCAACTTAGTTGATAAAGCAGCGGCAGGATTTGAGAGAGCTGAGTGCAATTTTGAAAGAAGTTGACTGTGACTGTGGGTAAAATGCTGTCAAATAGCGTTGCATGCTCCAGAGAAACTGTTCATGAACGGAAGAATCAGTCAGTTTGCAAACTTCACTGGTGTCTTATTTTTAGGAAACTGCCACAGCCACCCCAACCTCCAGCAACACCACCCTGATCAGTCAGCAGTCATCAATATGGAGGCAGGACCATCCATCAGCAAAAAAAAACTATGACTTGCGTAAGGCTCATTGATGGTTAGCATTTTTAGCAATAAAATATTTTTAAATTGAGGTATGTATTTTTTTTAAAGACATAATTCTATTGCACATTTAACAGACTACAGTATAGTGTAAACATAACTTTTATATACACTGGGAAACCAAAAAATTCATGACTCGCTTTATTGTGATATTCACTGTATTGCAGTGGTCTGGAACTAAACCTGCAAAACCTCTGAGGTAATGCTTGTATTTCCTTTCCATCCTGAAACTCACTAAAATGACGACAACACCACCACCACCACCAAAAACAAATACAAAAGAGAGATGACAAGAAGGAGGAAAGAGAGTTTAACATGGTTTTGGATGATGGTAAATTTAGCAGAGCAGAGGAAGCTCTAAATGGGGTGCCTGAAGAGAAGGATATTGAAACAAGATTTACTCCATGAGACCCTAGAAATGCTCACAAATTAGAGGTGTACACTATCCAGGTAGGCAGAGACAAATTACTGCCGTGAAAACAGAAGAACTGGTGGAAATTACTATAGAAATTAAATGTTACTCAAATGAAGAATATTTTATTATAAAAAGATACAGGTAAACAGAAGTGTTGGATGGTATGACATATCAAGCTACACTAGTCACCCAGTAAAATATCAACTTAAAAAATTTTCTGGTTTGTATTTATTTTGTCTTCCTTTATCATACTATTATTATTCAAGAGGTTATATAACTTTCATTAATAAAATTATAATAATATTCCAACACCTGAAAGACACATTATCAGGAAATCAATCATAAAAAAACATTTCCTTGGTTTGCAATACACTTTTCTATAGTAAAACTAAGTCATGGTGAAAAACCTGAAAGAATCTGCATGCATGCATAAAGACTGCAATAATTAGAAATTCAAAAAGTTTACCTGACATAGAGGGATCGCTTCTGGCTAGTTCGAAGGGAACCTGAACCTGAACTAATGCTACTATTCATCATCTGCTCCCGTAAGTCATGTATTTTGGCTTCAAAACGACTGTATTCTGATGGAAGAAAAAAGAGAAATAAATTCATATTTTATATTCTAAAAAAATAAGTTACTTGAAGATAAAGTATTAAATATATAAGCTGTCTTATAATTGATTAAATGTGGTCAGAACCTTAAAAGAGTAATCTATACAAGATTTTGCCCAATATGCAAATTTTAAAACTTAACAATCTCTAAGTGTACCATGAATTAGAACTGGCTGAAAATACTATTTTCAGTATGCTATTTTAAAGTTCGTATCACATTTAATAAAAGACAATTTCCATGCATCAAATAGCAGTATCAATTTTACTGTTGAATTTAACTGTAAATTTTAAAAAGTAGGATTTATTCTAATTTTTATACTTAAAAAAGCCTAAAATAATTTATACTAGATGCTTTGTTTACTGATTTTTTCTGTGAAGAAATCAGCTAATCCTATTTTTTCGAATTATAGAACTTGTGCAGGGTCAATAATATGCGAAAAATATGCCTTAATAAGTTAATAAATGAAATTAAATTTACTTCAACTCATTTTATAATTTATAAATTTTCAAAATGTTAAAATAAGATGCACAAAAGCAATCTGAAGGAATAAACATTTTATTTAAGACAATTTTTATACAAAAACAAGTATGATTTTGAAGATGGACTATTTTAAACTATATCATACATTAAAAGCTACAAAACCTATTAATAACAAAAAGTTTAAGCACTTTTTCAAAAATACTGCAATTACACGGTTATACACACTTATACCTTTTTCTCTATTTATAATAAACAACTAACAGACAAGTCAGATTCCATTAGATTTTCTTATAAAACCAGTCTTATAGCAAGAGCAAGTATCTTGTCTGGAGCGTGTGTAGTTTAAGGAGACAGAGTAAGAGTAAGCATGATTATTGCTGAGTTACTCTTCCTTTCACCACAGTCATCAAGCTTGTTTTCTGGATACCAAGATTAAGGAATTGAAGCAACAATTCATCAAAAAACTCAGAAATATTTAAATGCTCACAATAATATGTAATAAAATATTCTTTATTGTCCTTTAAAAATATAATATAAAATTTAAAGTATAAACATTAGTAGACTGATTGGTAAAAATGAATCCCTGACAATTCAACAATTATCAACTCATGGCAAATCTTTAGTCTATGTAGACACAGCTAAGATACAGACAGATCAATGGATGAAGATAAAGATTAAAAATATGAAGTGAATCCTTAGTTTATACTGGTTCTTCTAATTAAAAATTAGGGCCATTAGGTTTTTACTTAATCTCTTCTTACTTTATATGCTTCCTTGCATATGAAGAATCCTGGTTCTCAAGACACTGGGGATAACAGAATTAGAGGACCCAACATGACTTACTTGTTTTAACCCATATTATATTCACAACAGTCTTAAAATAACACCAAAACTACAACCATGACATGATTACTAAAAACAATTAACTAGCTTTCCTAGTTCTTTTTATCTTTGGAGTATGGCCTATTAGGAATATACAGTTGAATACTGTTTTAAAGTCACTGGGAATAGTTCCTTCCTAGGTGTTAAGGCTGCCAGCTGGATACACATCCAGGTTCATTTGTTCATTTAAATTTTCAACTTCAATTTTTAGGGGTTGCTTTTTACATTTTTCATTGTTTTTATAGGTAGGTAAAACAGTTCCAAAGTCAAATCTATAAAACAAGGATATCAAATAAGAATATCCCTCTCTCCCTACCCTACTCTGTCCTCGTCATTATAAACATTTAAAGAAATGTTTATCCTTCCACTTTTAATAATATAAGTAAACATATATGTAACATACAAATGTTTACACTTATTCTATATTATTTTAATATATGTATATTTAAACTATACATATATTTTGTAATTGTATGTATATGTACACACACATATATGTATTGTTCCTCTTTCTTTAATAAACAGTAACATACACATTTCTCCACATTGCTTATTTTATTTAATAATAAGTAGTCTTATTGCAGTAATAGTAAGAATGCTCCATAGCAGGATATACAGACGTCCCTCATTCTTTTTTTATAGCTATATGGTTCTTTTATTTCTAACCTCTATCTCTTTGTTACAACAAGATACTATATAGGGTTAGATTTTGCTTTACTAGCAAATCTGAAAATTGTTTTCTTGTAACAATTAAGGTGAATTAACTTTTGATATAATTGAAGTTGTGTGATCTCCAGTTCTATTCATTCTATTTTATGTTTTATATTTTATGTTCATATGTTGAATATATATATATATATATGACTTTTATACACATAGCTTGTGGCAGATTATATATTCCAAAGATGCCTGGCATCCCACATGTTCTTGTACTATGTGACCTTGCCATTCCTCGAACAAGAGGTGGAGTCTAATCCCCTTCTTGAATTTGGGCTGGTCTTATGACTCAATTGTAAGCAAGTGACTGTGGTAGAAACGATCATACATGACTTTCTAGGTTACATGAGAAGAGTCCATGGAACATTTGCCTGGTTCTTATGGGATGCTTGATCTGGAGGAAGCCAGACACCATGTGAGAATTCCAACTACTCTCAAAGCACCACTCTTCAGAGCTCATGTGATAGTTCTCTGAGCCCAAACTTCTAGCTGGTGCCAACAAAGTCCCAAGACAAGGGGAGTGAAGCCATTTTGGACCTTCCAAAGCAGCTCATCCATCAGCTGAATCCCATTAAGTGACCTCGGTCTATGCCACAAGGACCATCCAAGCCAAAATTCCGGCTGAATTCCTAACATAGTGAATCCATAAAATGATTGTTGTTTTAATCCACTGAGCTTTAGGGGTGGTTATGAAGTAATAGTAACTGGAACACAGTTTCACTGTGCAGTCTATTTGTTCATATATATATACACACACACATACACACACACACAAGGACAAGCCTTCCTAAATTTATTTATATATATATATATACATATATATACACGCACACACGCACACTAGATTCCTAAACAAGGGATATTATATGAATATATAAAATATTTATATAAAATTTATATTTTAATAAATATGTTTATAAAACACTTATAAACATTTATATATACTTAATAAAATATATTTAAATAAAATTTAAATATTTATAAAAGTAAATATATAAATATAAAATTAGGAAGCTTTATTCTGTTGTTCTAATGATAACTCTTGGTTTGGCTTTCGGCCCCCTACTATGAGCAATCTCCCCAGATCTAATTTGAAATATTATCCTTTTATATTAATAACTTCAAAGCAATCAGAAAGTTTATTCTATTTTTTTTTATCCTGCTGCGTTGGGTCTTCGTTGCTGCATGCGGGCTTTCTCTAGTTGCGGCGAGGGGGGGCTACTCTTCGTTGCAGTGCGCGGGTTTCTCTTGTTGCAGAGCATGGGCTCTAGGTGCACGGGCTTCAGTAGTTGTGGCTTGCAGGCTCTAGAGCGCAGGCTCAGTAGCTCCGCGGCATGTGGGATCCTCCCAGACCAGGGCTTGAACCCGTGTCCCCTGCATTGGCAGCTGGATTCTTAACTACTGCACCACCAGGCAAGTCCTTCTATTTTCACATTATCTACAATTCTACCCCCATTTTCTGATAACTGAATTTTTTCCAAACTGTCATAGCATACAGTTTTTTCATATTATACATTCTTTTCCTTATAACTATCTTAATTACTAACACGAGTCTTTATGTCAGCATCTCTTCCATTTTTGGTGTCTGAAGTTTGTTCTTTCTCCTCAGGAAGGGTTATGTGAACAATATCATCCTAATTCTTTGTCGATACATTTGACTGCAGTCTTTATTTTTCAAGCCTGTTTGAGTCACAGTTTCTTTCTTTGATTCTTAAGTATGTTGACTCCATTGTCTCTTATAAACGATGGCTGATGAAGTTCTGATGACAACCTCATTTTCTTTTCTTTAAAAAACATTTTTTGGGGGCCTGGAATTTCACCAAATTTTTTTCTCTTAATTCCAATAATTTTATTAGAATGTTTCTCAGTGATGGTTATTACCTTAGGTACCTAGATTGTCCTTTCAATATGTAGCTTAAATTATTATTATTTTTAATTTTAGAAAAGTTTTCTTGTTTATATATTTTTATTATTTGTTTTGTTGTACTGTTTTGGTTTTTTCCTATGAGACTCCTATTATATGCATGTTGAATATTCTCTGCCTACTTTCTACATCTGTCACTCTCAAACCCTTTCTTATTCTTTTTTAAAAATTAATATATTTTTAAAGATTGAAGCAATCACAAACTTTTTCCTGAACCATTTGAGAGTAACATGCTACTCTGATGTCACTCTTGAATTCTCAGTGTGTAATGCCTACAAATAAAGATATTTTCTTATACAATCACAAAACCATCAAAATCAAGAAAGCAATGTTAATACATTACTACATCTAATGCTCACATCCCACTGAAGTTTCCCCAATAATGTTCTTAATAGCAAAAGGATCCATTTCGAAATCATGAGTTATATCAGAGCATATAGGCATTAAAATTGTCATATTTTTAAAGTCTCCTCCAGTCAGAGCAGTTTCTCAGTCTCTCCTTGACTTTGTAATCTTGCTACTGTTGAAAATTAGAGGCCAATTATTTTGTAGAATGTCTCTTTAGATATGTCTGATGTTCCCACATGATTAGTCCTGCAACTTTGGCAGGAATGTCACAGAAGAGATGTATGTTCTTTTCAATGCACCCTACCAGGTGGTATACATTTTTGATTTGTCCCATTACTGATGCTATAAACTTTCAGCACTTGATGAAGGTTGTGTCTGCCAGGTTTCTCTACTGCAAAATTACTCTTTTTTCCATTTGCAAATAGCAAGTTATTGAAACCATGTACACATCTCAATTCTCATCAAACTTTCAATTAATTCATTTATTTATAATAGTAAAGACCCATGATATCTTAGTTTATTCAGTGGATTACTATCAGGTATTATTATCATCAATTTGATGTTCAAATTGTTCCCAATTTGGCCAGTGGGAACCCTTTCAAAGTGGATTATGTGCCCTTTGACATGCCTCCATCATTCCTTGAGCACTTCCTTGCTTTCTGGCATAAAATATTACAGAGTAATCTGTAATATTTCCTTGCCCCACTCCTGGAACAGGCCATTTATCCAAACAGCCTTGGTAATTTAGATGGGGAATAGTATTTAGAAGCTAAGATGAGGCTTAGGTGTGCTCATTGCTACTGGGGTGGCACTGAGCCCAGGCCTTCTCAGTGGATAGAGCCAGGGAATTACATATATATATGTAAAATAGATACACATTTATAACTATATGTTTATATTATGTAAACTGAAAACAATATGTTCATAAAAATTTCTCCAATTTTAATCTAATAATATATGGTCTATATTTAGTTTTCTCCCTTTCAATATTTATAACTCTCTTCTCCAACATTGAAAATCACAGACATTATCCTTAAAATATATATTCATTTGATCAATCTCTCTGTATGTAACTAGCCTTCTGCTTCTAGTACCATCTACTTTCCAGACTGGGCTCTGACCAGTCCCATGTGTAACCATCTCACTCTGCTCAGGCTCCAACTCCTCACACCAGGACAGTTGCCTGTGTGGAAGCCCTCATCATGGTTAAGTCCTAACGGTTTACCACAGATGTCCACCACCTTCCCAGCCCTGCAATGTACATAATTACCTTGCTATGCTTCACCTGACGGCTTTAATACAAAATTGATCAGGATGTGGAAGGGAAAGAACTCTGTATTTTTGATTTTTATAAATTCCTCTTTTTTACCTACTTGCTTTAAATAACTATTGTGTGCTCCTTCGAGTTAAACTTAATTTTTGAAATAAAATTTTTCTTTATTTCTAATAATTTCCTAAGTTCTATTAACTCATTTATGTTGTTCTTCCATATATTCATCATTTTCCTTTAACTTGTTTTGCAATATTAGGTTATACTTTTCATTTGTTTTGTGGGGATGTCTTTCTGGCATACTTTCATTGTAGAGACATTATTCTGATTCTTATTTTCATTTTTCAAATAGGTTTCCATTGGATTCAATCTTGATCCTTTTCTGTTGTTCATTTTTATGAGAAATTAGTTTTCCTGAACTTTTTTAGGTAAGAGTATTCCATCAGGATGGCTTTTCTATCTCCACAGCTCTAGAACTCCCTTTTGCTGTCTATGTCAAGTGTTCAAAGATATATCTCATATACTGTGAGATCTCCTGGGCTTTCTTTCCCCCCACTCATCTGGACCTTCTATATCCTTTGGCTCTATTATCCCTATTCTGCTGAATTTGGATTTTATTCCTAGTAATTGTTCCTTGGTGTGGGGCTTTGAACTAAAAGGGAGCTATAGCTGGTTAATTGTGTCATGAGGCTCAGACTGCTCCAGCTTCTTCACACCTTATTGCAGATCCCTTGCACTCACATGTAGATTGTGCAAAAACCCTTATAGTTTCAGAGGCAGTTCTCAATAGATCCACTTTGTTTTTTAAATGAGTACAGATTGGCTTTTGGGCTGCTTCTACTGCTTCTCCGGGTACAGATGCTGATATCATGGGGTCTTACAGCTGTTGACAGCTTGTTTATACCTGCTTTTATATTGAGGTTCATGGGGATACCTTTTCATCTGGTTTTGGTATCTTAATTTTTTTCTGGGTGTGGGGAGTGGGGAGTTCTGGGCAATTCAGTTTTAAATCTATCTTATTTTGTTTTTTTTTTAGATTTGGATTTTTATTTATTTATTTATTTTTTAAACACCTTTATTGGAGAATAATTGCTTTACAGTGGTGTGTTAGTTTCTGCTGTACAACAAAGTGAATCAGCTATACATATACATACATCCCCATAACTCCTCTCTCTTGCGTCTCCCTCCCACCTTCCCTATCCCACCCGTCTAGGTGGACACAAAGCACCAAGCTGATCTCCCTGTGCTACGCAGCTGCTTCCCACTAGCAATCTATTTTACATTTGGTAGTGTATATATGTCCATGCCACTCTTTCACTTCATCCAAGCCTACCTTTCCCCCTCCCCATGTCCTCAAATCCATTCTCTATGTCTGTGTCTTTATTCCTGTCCTGCCCCTAGGTTCTTTAGAACCATTTTTCTTTTTTTTTTAGATTCCATATATATGTGTTAGCATATGGTATTTTTCTCTTTCTGACTTACTTCACTCTGTATGACAGTCTCTAGGTCCATCCACCTCACTACAAATAACTCAATTTCATTCCTTTTATGGCTGAGTAATATTCCATTGTATATATGTGCCACACCTTCTTTATCCATTCATCTGTTGATGGACACTAAGGTTGCTTCCATGTCCTGGCTATTGTAAATAGAGCTGCAATGAACATTGGGGTACATGACTCTTTTTGAATTATGGTTTTCTCAGGGTATATGCCCAGCAGTGGGATTGCTGGGTCATATGGTAGTTCTATTTTTAGTTTTTTAAGTAACCTCCATAGTGGTGTATCAATTTACAGTCCCACCAACAGTGAAAGAGGGTTCCATTTTCTCCACACCCTCTCCAGCATTGATTGTTTGTAGATTTTTTGATGACAGCCATTCTGACTGGTGTGAGCTGATACCTCATTGTAGTTTTGATTTGCATTTCTCTAATGATTAGTGATGTTATCCTTTCATGTGTTTGTTGCCAATCTGTATGTCTTCTTTGGAGAAATGTCTGTTTAGGTCTTCTGTCCATTTTTGGATTGAGTTGTTTGTTTTGTTGATATTGAGCTGCTTGTAAATTTTGGAGATTAATCCTCTGTCAGTTGCTTCATTTGCAAATATTTTCTCCCATTCTGAGGGTTGTCTTTTCATCTTGTTTATGGTTTCCTTTGCTGTGCAAAAGCTTTTAAGTTTCATTAGGTCCCATTTATTTTTGATTTTATTTCCAGTTCTCTAGGAGGTGGGTCAAAAAGGATCTTGCTGTGATTTATGTCATAGAGTGCTCTTCTGCCTATGTTTTCCTCTAAGAATTTTATAGTGTCTGGCCTTACATTTAGGTCTTATTTATTTTTGTTTATTTTTATTTTATATTAGTTTATTTTTGTGTATGGTGTTAGGGTGTGTTCTAATTTCATTCTTTTACATGTGGCTGTCCAGTTGTTCCAGCACTGGGAAAGAGGCTGTCTTTTCTCCATTGTATATTCTTGCCTCCTGTATCAAAGATAAGGTGACCATGTATGTGTGGGTTTATCTCTGGGCTTTCTATCCTGTTCCATTGATCTATATTTCTGTTTTTGTGCCAGTGCCATACTGTCTTGATTACTGTAGCTTTTTAGTGTAGTCTGAAGTCCGGGAGCCTGATTCCTCCAGCTCAGCTTTTCTTTCTCAAGATTGCTTTGGCTATTCGGGGTCTTTTGTGTTTCCATACAAATTGTGAAATGTTTTGTTCTAGTTCTGTGAAAAATGCCATTGGTAGTTTGATAGGGATTGCACTGAATCTGTAGATTGTTTTGGGTAGTACAGTCATTTTCACAATGTTCATTCTTCCAATCCAAGAACACGGTATATCCCTCCATCTGTCTGTATCATCTTTAATTTCTTTCATCAGTGTCTTATAGTTTTCTGCATACAGGTCTTTTGTCTCCTTAGGTAGGTTTATTCCTAGGCATTTTATTCTTTTTGTTACAGTGGTAAATGGGAGTGTACCCTTAACTTCTCTTTCAGATTTTTCACCATTAGTGTATAGGAATGCAAGAGATTTCTGTGCATTAATTTTGTATCCTGCTACTTTACCAAATTCATTGATTAGCTCTAGTAGTTTTCTGGTGGCATCTTTAGGATTCTCTATGTATAGTATCATGTCATCTGCACAGTGACAGTTTTACTTTTTCTTTTCCAATTTGGATTCCTTTTATTTCTTTTTCTTCTGATTGCTGTGGCTAAAACTTCCAAAACTATGTTGAATAATAGTGGTGAGAGTGGGCAACCTTGTCTTGTTCCTAATCTTAGTAGAAATGGTTTCAGTTTTTCAACACTGAGAACGATGTTGGCTGTGGTTTTGTCATATATGGCCTTTATTATGTTGAGGTAAATTCCTTCTATGCCTACTTTCTGGAGGGGTTTTATTATAAATGGGTGTTGAATTTTGTCAAAAGCTTTTTCTGCATCTATTGACAGGATCATATGGGTTTTCTCCTTCAATTTATCACATTGATTGATTTGCGTATATTGAAGAATCCTTGCATTCCTGGGATAAATCCCTCTTGATCATGGTGTATGATCCTTTTAATGTGCTGTTGGATTCTGTTTGCTAGAATTCTGTTAAGGATTTTTGCATCTATGTTCATCAGTGATATTGGCCTGTAGTTTTCTTTGTTTGTGACATCTTTGTCTGGTTTTGGTATCAGGGTGATGGCCTCGTAGAATGAGTTTGGGAGTGTTCCTCCCTCTGCTATATTTTGTAAGAGTTTGAGAAGGATAGGTGTTAGCTCTTCTCTAAATGTTTGGCAGAATTCACCTGTGAAGCCATCTGGTCCTGGGCTTTTGTTGGTTGGAAGATTTTTAATCACAGTTTCAATTTCAGTGCTTGTGACTGGTCTGTTTATATTTTCTATTTCTTCCTCGTTCAGTCTCGGAAGGCTGTGCTTTTCTAAGAATTTGTCCATTTCTTCCAGGTTGTCCATTTTATTGGCATATAGTTGCTTGTAGTAATCTCTCATGATCCTTTGTATTTCCGCAGCGTCAGTAGTTACTTCTCCTTTTCATTTCTAATTCTATTGATCTGAGTCTCCTCCCTTGTTTTCTTGATGAGTGTGGCTAATGGTTTTTCAGTTTTGTTTATCTTCTCAAAGAACCAGCTTTTAGTTTTACTGATCTTTGCTATCGTTTCATTTCTTTTTCATTTATTTCTGATCTTATCTTTATGATTTCCTTCCTCCTGCTAACTTGGGGGTCTTTTTGTTCTTCTTTCTCTAATTGCTTTAGGTGTAAGGTTGGGTTGTGTATTTGAGATGTTTCTTGTTTCTTGAGGTAGGATTGTATTGCTATAAACTTCCCTCTTAGAAATGCTTTTGCTGCATGCCATAGGTTTTGGGTTGTCGTGTTTTCATTGTCATTTGTTTCTAGGTATTTTTTGATTTCCTCTTTGATTTCTTCAGTGATCTCTTGCTTATTTAGTAGTGTATTGTTTAGCCGCCATGTGTTTGTATTTTTTACAGATTTTTTCCTGTAATTGATATGTAGTCTCATAGTGTTGTGGTCAGAAAAGATACTTGATACGATTTCAATTTTCTTAAATTTACCAAGGCTTGATTTGTGACCCAAGATATGATCTATCCTAGAGAATGTTCCATGAGCACTTGAGAAGAAAATGTAACCTGCTGTTTTTGGATGGAATGTCCTATAAGTATTAATTAAGTCCATCTTGTTTAATGTATCATTTAAAGCTTGTGTTTCCTTATTTATTTTCATTTTGGATGATCTGTCCATTGGTGAAAGTGGGGTGTTAAAGTCCCCTACTATGACTGTGTTACTGTCGATTTCCCCTTTTATGGGCGTTAGCATTTGCCTTATGTATTGAGGTGCTCCTATGTTGGGTGCATAAATATTTACAATTGTTATATCTTCTTCTTGGATTGATCCCTTGATGATTACGTAGTGTCCTTCCTTGTCTCTTGTAACATTCTTTATTTTAAAGTCTATTTTGCCTGATATGAGAATTGCTACTCCAGCTTTCTTTTGATTTCCATTTGCATGGAATATCTTTTTCCATCCCCTCACTTTCAGTCTGAATGTGTCCCTAGGTCTGAAGTGGGTTTCTTGTAGACACCATATATACAGGTCTTGTTTTTGTATCCATTCAGCCAGTCTATGTCTTTTGGTTGGAGCATTTAATCCATTTATGTTTAAGGTAGTTAGCAATATGTATGTTCTTAATTGCCATTTTCTTAATTGTTTTGGGTTTGTTATTGTCGGTCTTTTCCTTCTCTTGTGTTTCCTGCCTAGAGAAGTTCCTTTAGCATTTGTTGTAAAGCTGGTTTGGTGGTGCTGTATTCTCTTAGCTTTTGCTTGTCTGTAAAGGTTTTAATTTCTCCATCGAATCTGAATGAGATCCTTGCTGGGTACAGTAATCTTGGTTGTAGGTTTTTCCCTTTCATCACTTTAAATATGTCCTGTCACTCACTTCTGGCTTGCAGTTTCTGCTGAAAGATCAGCTGTTAACCTTATGGGATTCCCTTGTATGTTATTTATTGCTTTTCCCTTGCTGCTTTTAATATTTTTTCTTTGTATTTAATTTTTGATAGTTGATTAATATGTGTCTTGGTGTGTTTCTCCTTGGGTTTATACTGTATGGGACTCTCTGCGCTTCCTGGCCTTGACTATTTCCTTTCCCATATTACGGAAGTTTTCAACTATAATCTCTTCAAATATTTTCTCAGTCCCTTTCTCTTTCTCTTCTTCTTCTGGGACCCCTATAATTCGAATGTTGGTGCGTTTAATGTTGTCCCAGAGGTCTCTGAGACTGTCCTCCGTTCTTTTCATTCTTTTTTCTTTATTCTGCTCTGTGGTAGTTATTACCACTATTTTATCTTCCAGGTCATTTATCCGTTCTTCTGCCTCAGTTATTCTGCTATTGATTCCTTCTGGAGAATTTTTAACTTCATTTACTGTGTTGTTCATCATTGTTTGTTTGCTCTTTAGCTCTTGTAGGTCCTTGTTAAACGTTTCTTGTATTTTCTCCATTCTATTTTCAAGATATTGGATCATGTTTACTATCATTACTCTGAATTCTTTCTCAGGTAGACTGCCTATTTCCTCTTCATTTGTTTGGTCTGGTGGGTTTTTACCTTGCTCCTTCATCTGCTGTGTGTTTCTCTGTCTTCTCATTTTGCTTAACTTACTGTGTTTGGGGTCTCCTTTTCACAGGTTGCAGGTTTGTAGTTCCCGTTGTTTTTGGTGTCTGCCCCCAGTGGCTAAGGTTGGTTCAGTGGGTTGTGTAGGCTTTCTGGTGGAGGGGACTGGTGCCTGTCTTCTGGTGGATGAGGCTGGATCTTGTCTTTCTGGTGGGCAGGACCACGTCCGGTGGTGTGTTTTGGGGTGTCTGTGACCTTATTATGATTTTAGGCAGCCTCTCTGCTAATGGGTGGGGTTGTGTTCCTGTCTTGCTAGTTGTTTGGCATAGGTTGTCCAGCACTGTAGCTTGCTGGTTGTTGAATGGAGCTGGGTCTTAGCATTGAGATGGAGACCTCTGGGAGAGCTTTCGCCATTTGATATTACATGGAGCCGGGAGGTCTCTGGTCAGAGGCACAGGCCTGACACCCAGCTGGAGCACCAAGACCCTGTCAGCCACATGGCTGCTAGTGTTGGAGGGTCTCCTGCAGAGGCAGGGGTTGGCTGCGTTTCACCACGGGGACAAGAACACTGGCAGAAGTTCTGGGAATTACTCCTTGGCATGAGCCCTCCCAGAGTCCACCATTAGCCCCATCAAAGAGCCTGTCTAATTTTATTTTTAATAATGACCACGTTGGGACTTCCCTGGTGGCGCAGTGGTTAAGAATGCGCCTGCCAATGCGCAGAGGACACAGGTTCAAGCCCTGGTCCAGGAAGATCCCACATGCCACGGAACAACTAAGCCCGTGTGCCACAACTACTGAGCCTGTGCTCTAGAGTCCACAAGCCACAACTACTGAGCCCACATGCCACAACTACTGAAGCCCACACCCTAGAGCCCATGCTCTGCAACAAGAGAAGCCACGGCAATGAGAAGCCTACGCACTGCAATGAGAGTAGCCCCCACTTGCCGCAACTAGAGGAAGCCTGCGCGCAGCAACGAAGACCCAACACGGCCAAAAATAAATAAATAAATTTATATATAAAAAAATAATGACCATGTTTAACAACTAGTTTGCAAAATTCCTGAAAGTTTAACTGACCCTTGCAAGCCAGTACATCATTGCACTTATTCAAAAGTGACTTCTGTGATTCTTTAGTTCTCTGAGTTCCCAGTTTCCCTTCACTTTTTGTTTGATAATTCCTTACTGCCTTAGCAGCAGTTTGATGCTTTTAATAAGATGTTCATTATATTTCACGTGCATTATTAGTTGTTTTCAGCCATTTTGCCAATTGAATTAACCAAAGTCCTAGTGATTAAAAATATTCTACATTTTAGAAATTTAAAAACTTTCTGTAAAAAGATCACATTACCTTATTTTATAGTGAGGCAAAAAATGTTCTTTCCTAAGAACTAAGTTACCACAAAGCAGTTACAGTCTCAGATAGTCAACATTTAAGATATTGGAGGCCTAAACGCAATTCCTGATAATTTCTTAAATATGTGCCTTACTTATTTTGTTCACTCTGTTCAGATTTTCATATTTACGGTCTTTACTTACTATTAATAATTCCTCATAACCATCTGTCTGTCTGTTCCGAACATACTTCAATACTTTCCTCAAAGTTACTTTTCCTTTAAGTCTTCCATTTCATTCACCTAGCTAAAATTCCCATCTTTTCCTTTTGTTTCAATCAATTCATACTTTCAGCTCTAACAATTTCCACATTATACCCATCCTGTGTACCCTTTCTTATATTTTATTTTGGAGGAAGAGAGTCTCATTTCTTTTTTTCTGCTAAGTCATTTGCACCCCTCTTCCAGAAATTACACCACAACTCATTTCAGGAAAGCTACCATTGGAGAGAGCTAAAATGTTACCTAAGAGATAACCTCCACTAAGCATTTCAGAAATTCCTGAACCAAACTATATTTCCTGTCATGAAATACATTAGGGAGTCTCTGAACTATTGGCTGTAAGTTAAATAATATGTGTATGGTTATAAGAGGAGAGAAAATGTTTAATAGCTAACTTTCTGCATTTTATTCTGTTTTCAACTTCTCATCTTAGTTTGCACCTCCACACTTCAAGTGAAAAGATGGAGGAAAGCAGGGGGCAGGAGAGTGGGGAGAAATTTTACCTCCCCCAATTTCTCTGAAACTCGCAATCCCAACTATGAAGAATAAAACTCATATATACTTTATAATGAAATATATTAATTAAATACACAGTTAACATCTGAGAGCAACAAGTATCAGAGAATGGATATTATGACTGGTCTAGAAAAGAAAAACGGAAAGTTTCTGAGTAAGAAGTCAGGCTGGTTGTTTTAAGTAGTTAGGAAAGGGTAGAAAGGTATAGGAAGGAAAGTAAGATACTGAAAAAAATTAAATTAGGAACCTGCTACAGAAAACCACGTTAAGAGATGACATATGTTTGCAAAGAAATGCCACTAATCCAATACAACTTCTCCATTCAGTCTCCAGACTCTCTTTGGTTGTTACCAAAAGTAATTATGAAAATAAAATGAGAAGATGGGTTAAAACTCCATCTCTGCAACTCAGATTTAAATTAAACCTTTGAAACACAGAAAAGTGGCTCTGGCCAAACCTCTCAGCTTTTCTGGAGTTCAGTCACTTGAAGATTAGGGACAGTAACACCAATCTCAAAGATTTTTTTTCTTCTTACAAAAATGAAATAAAAATACCTCACAAGTTTAAGACATGTCCAATGGGAAACAGAACATACATTTAATAAAAGTTTAATTCTTTCCCTTTGCTCTTTTTCCTTTATAATATCAATATAATTAATATTTTCTGAACCAAAAAATAAGGTCTGGAAGTTGGTATAGTATACTTGAGGAACACTGAGATAAAACACTTTTGAGTTTAGGGCTTTTTTGTGAAGGGAGGTAGCTTTAATGTGTAGTTGAGAGGTGTTCAAGGTGTGGGGACCACTTGGAACCCCAGAGTTGTCACAGAGATTATTTTACGCTGAAGACATCTGAGGTTCAACAAATGTAGAAAAAAGCCTTCTTAGAGCTTTCCTTATCTGACTAAAAGGAGCAACTTCTGGGAAATGAGGCTATTGTAAATCTCCTCTCTTGGGGAGCTTTATGGCCTTGAAGAAGATGGAAAGACCACTCATACTGTAGAGACAAACATTATCACAAACTTTCTCCTAAAAATGTACTTTTCTTTCCTTAAGAAACCTATTTATTTTTCCCACAGAAGGCTTTTATCTCCACTTCCTTTTCCATACTATGTTAGGTAGATAAGCCTTTAACTTTAATCATTTAATGAGCCAACTCCTTCTTTTGTTGGCTCTGTGTATGCAGGCAAAATAAAATATTTTCTTCTGTTAATCTGTCTTCTGTCAGTTTAATTCATAGGCCCCAGCTACTGAAACTAAAAGGGTAGAGGAAAAGTTTTTCCTCCTCTACGAAGGGCTAGAATGAATCTTAATCACTTAACAGCTATGTAACTGCCAAGTTACTTAACCTTTTTGTGCCTTATTTTACTCAACTGTAATGTAAAAGGATGGTAAAAGTGCCTACTTTATAGGGCTTTATGGGAATTAAAAGAGCTAATAAATATAACATGGTTAGATGCCCGGCACACATTTTTTTCTATTATAGTCTATCACCCAGTCCATAGGAGAGTCTATAACTACAGACCAGGAACTATTTGTCAAAATTTTGTAACTTCTGGATATGGAGCAAAAAACTAAAATAGTATTTCCAGTGCCCATGTTTGATTTCTGATTATAATTCCCCAGAATGATTAGTAGTAAAGCTCTAAAAACAAATAGTTGCTTGTCTTTGGAGTTAGCAAAACTGGGGGAGCTAGGAGTTAAAGTCATTCTAAATGTATTGTGGAGATTATTTTTGCATACTTAGAGCCTATGTCATAAAAGTTCAAAGTATACAGGCTGAAAAACTCATAACAGTATCTCATGGGAGACCAACAGGCAAGCTATAGATCCTAAAAGATAAAAACTTACTCTTACCAAAAAGTTTTCCTTTTCGCTCTTTGTCTGTTTGTATGTATGTATATATGTCAGATTATCAATGAAGTAGAGAATCCCAATGGATTCGTCATTAATAAAGTGAAGATACTAACTGCAAGGAGATGACTGATTATCAGAGTATCAGGCGACTCCTTTTGTACTTTGTGAAACAGCCCCCTCACCAAGAAAGAAAATCTGACTCTTATCTTCAATTTATATCCTTGGCCCTCACAGCAGTTACACACTGATGACGTGGAATATGATTTTTAGAAAAGGTGCTGTATAACCAAAATACATTTGTTAAAACTACATAGTATTAAAACAAAACATAAAGCCATCGAGTCACTGCCTAATAGACAAACATAAGGTAAGTAGCAACACAGCAAGGAGGACAGGTAAGTTTTTAAAGTACCCAAAAGATGCTTTTAAATTTTAACTCTCTTATCTTTGGTCTTCTGTTATTCTTTATAGAATGTCATTTCTTCTCTCTGCCCATCTAAAGACTACCCATTCTTCAGGTTTCCAGTTAAGCCCCAATTGTACTCTATGGCATTTTTTCCTCATACCCGGCAATATGATTTACCTCCTTTTGAATTCCTAAGGCAATGTTTGTTTTCTGTGCTCTATTGGTACTTACCTTGTGCTTATTAGGCAATGACACCATAGCTATGGTAAAAGAATATAGTATAAATCAATACTGCCAGACTAAACACTCATCAAAATATTCCCAGTGAAAAGTATCTATATTCTGAAGGCAATAGACCTGGGACTGAAGCCTAGCTATTACTAGCTTTGTTATTTGACTCTATATCATCACTTGTATGTAGGGATATAGCTATGTGTTTCATAAGGCTCTAGAGCAAGGCTTAAATAAACAAAAAGCCAATAGGCACCTAAATAAACATACAATTATAAACTGTGTTAAGTTGTTTAAAGAAAAAAAATGTCACAGTGCTATGACAAATGGAATTATGAGAAGGAGCCAATCATATAAAGAATAGGGAGAAAGAATATTCTAAGAACAAACAGAATGAACAGAGAATTAGGAAAATACCTGGTGTAATCAAGGGTCTGAAAGAAGAAGGCCTGTGTGGTTAGAGCTGAAGGAGCAAAGGAAGGAATAGAGGGCATGCAGTGAAGCCAAATGTATTGTGCTATGCTCAATCACACAGGGCCTTGCAGGCACTATTAAAGGCTTTGGATTTTATTCAGAGTATAATTGGAAGTGTTTTAAATAGAAAGTGATACAATCCAATCTTTGTATTTAAAAAGATCATTTTGGCTGATGAATGCATTGGAGAAAGTCAAGAAAGAAGTAAGAAGACTTGCTAGAGGCTATTAGAATAGGTAAGATATGATAGTGGGTTTGGTAAGGGTAGTGGCCGAGACATAGAGGTTGAGAAAAGGGGAGGGAAGTCAAGGATGACTCCTCGCCTTCTGGCTTAACCATCAATGGAAGTGCCATTTACTGAGGGAGTAAAAGAATTGTTTCAGACATGCTCAGTTTTGAACATTAAAGAGATATACACCTGGAGAAATCAAACAGGACAAAAAGTCAGGTGTTTAGGAGATGTTTGGAAAAAAAGATATATATACAAGAGTAATTAACATAAGGGTCTAACCTTGAGACACAGAAGATGTTTGCTATATAGCAGCTACTTGAATAATCAACATACAATGCAAATTCTCCTTGATACAAAAATAGCTCCATCAAGATGAGAATAGTTTAAAGTTTTGAATACAACTAAAGAAAAAGTATCAATCAGAAAGATTCATACAGAAGAAAAGTATAGAAATCACGAAAAAAGAGCAAAAGAAAAAAAAAAAAAACAAAACAGAGTACAAGCACAGAAAAAGATAATCTGAAAGAGAGATTCCTAGGCCCACGCAATAACTAGCCTAGGAAAAGGGTGGCCCACCCTTGACAACCATCAGTGGCAAGTATACCTACTGCATACAGGGGTACATTAGGCTTAGTTAAGAGTCACTAAACATAAAAATGGTAAAATTAACGATGCTTGTCCAGATCTATGCTCACCAAGCATTAGAGCAGTTCTTCCTTTTATCAATCAATTTTTACCTCCTTATTAATAACTGAATATTTTTATTGGGTTCCAGAAGTTTCTTTTTCCTTTTCTAATTTTTTAACTCTTTATTTTATATTGGAGTATAGACAATTAACAATGTGATAGTTTCAGGTGCACAGCAAAGGGACTCACAGACATACATATACACGTATCCATTCTCCCGCAAACTCCCCTCCCATCCAGGCTGCCACATAACACTGAGCAGAGTTCCCTGTGCTATACAGTAGGGTCCTTGTTGGTTGTCCATTTTAAATATAGCAGTGTGTACATGTTGATCCCAAACTCCCTAACTATCCCTTCCCCTACTTCTTTCCCCCAGGTAACCATAAGTTCATTCTCTAAGTCTCTGAATCTGTTTCTGTTTTGTAAATAAGTTCATTTGTATCATTTCTTTTAGATTCCGTATATAAGGGATATTATACGATATTTCTCTTTCTCTGTCTGACTTACTTCACTCAGTATGACAATCTCTAGGTCCATCCATGTTGCTCTAAATGGCATTATTTCATTCTTTTTAATAGCTGAGTAATATTCCATTGTATATTTGTACCACATCTTCTTTATCCATTCCTCTGTTGATGGACATTTAGGCTGTTTCCATGTCTTGGCTACTGTAAACAGGGCTGCAGTGAACACTGGGGTGCATGTATCCTTTCAGACCATGTTTTTCTCTGGATATATGCCCAGGAGTGGGACTGCAGGGTCATATGGTAGCTCTATTTTTACTTTTTTAAGGAACCTCTATACCATTCTCCATATGGCTATACCAATTTACATTCCCACCAACAGTGTAGGAGGGTTCCCAACTCTCCATACCCTCTCCAGCATTTACTGTTTGTGGATTTTTTGATGATAGCCATTTTGACTGCCGTGAGGTGATATCTCACTGTAGTTTTGATTTGCATTTATCTAATAATTAGTGATGTTGAACATCTTTTCATGTGCCTCTTGGCCATTTGTATGTCTCTGGAGAAATGTCTATTTAGGTCTTCTGCCCATTTTTTGATTGGGCTGTTTGTTTTGATGATATTAAGCCTCATGAGCTATTTGTAAATTTTGGAGACTAATCCCTTGTTGGTCACGTCATTTGCAAATATTTTCTCCCAATCTGTGGGTTGTGTTTTCATTTTGTTTATGGTTTCCTTTGCTGTGCAAAGAATTTTGAGTTTAATTAGGTCCCATTTGTTTATTTTCGTTTTTATTTCCATTATTCTGGGAGATGGCTCAAAAAAGATATTGCTGCGATTTATGTCAGAGCGTGTTCTGCCTATGATTTCCTCTGGAGTTTTATAGGGTCCAGTCTCACGTTTAGGTCTTTAATCCATTTTGAGCTTATTTTTGTGTATGGTGTTAAAGAAAGACCTAATTTCATTTTTTTACACGTATCTGTTCAGTTTTCCCAGCACCATTTGTTGAAGAGACTGTCTTTCCACCATTGTGTAGTCTTGCCTCCTCGTTGTAGGTTAATTGACCATAGATGCATGGGCTTATTTCTGGGCTTTCTATCTTATTCCACTGATTTATATTTCTATTTGTGTAGCAGTAGCGTACTGTTTTGATGACTGTAGCTTTGTAGTATAGTCCGAAGACAGGAAGTCTGATTCCTCCAGCTCCGTTTTTCTTTCTCAAGATTGCTTTGGCTATTCAGGGTCTTTTGCGTCTCCATACAAATTTTAAGATTTTTTGCTCTAGTTCTGTGAAAAGTGCCATTGGTAATTTGATAGGGATTGCACTGAACCTGTAGATTGCCTTGGGGAGTGTAGTAATTTTGACAGTGTTGATTCTTCCAATCCATGCCATCTGTTTGTGTCTTCTTTTATTTCTTTCATCAGTGTCTTATAGTTTTCGGAGTACAGGTCTTTCATCTCCTTAGGTAGGTTTATTCCTAGGTATTTTATTCTTTTTGACGTGACGGTAAATGGAATTGTTTCTTGAATTTCTCTTTCTGATCTTCCATTGTTAGTGTATAGAAATGCAACAGATTTCTGTGTATTAATTTTGTAACCTGCAACTTCACCAAATTCATTGATGAGCTCTCGTAGTTTTCTGGTAGCGTCTGTAGGATCTTCTATGTAAAGTATCACGTCATCTGCAAACAGTGACAGTTTTACTTCTTCTTCTCCAATTTGGATTCTTTTCATTTCTTTTTCTTCTCTGATTGCCATAGCTAGGACTTCCAAGACAATGTTGAATAAAAGGAGCAAGAGTGGACATCCTTGTCTTGTTCCTGATCTTAGAGGAAATGCTTTCAGCTTTTCACCATTGAGTATGATGTTAGCTGTAGGTTTGTCGTATATGGCCTTTATTATGTTGAGGTATGTTCCCTCTATGCCCACTTTCTGGAGAGTTTTTTTTTTCTTTTATCATAAATGGGTGCTGAATTTTGTCAAAAGCTTTTTCTCCATCTATTGAGATGATCATATGGTTTTTATTCTTCAATTCGTTGATGTGGTATATCACACTGATTGATATGCGGATACTGAAAAATCCTTGCATCCCTGGGATAAATCCTACTTTATCATGGTGTATAATCCTTTTCATGTATTGTTGGATTCAGTTTGCTAATATTTTGTTGAGGACCTCTGCATCTATGTTCATCAGTGGTACTGGCCTGTAATTTTCTTTTGTGGTATCTTTGTCTGGTTTTGGTATCAGGGTGATGGTGGCCTCATAGAATGAGTTTGGGAGTGTTCCCTCCTCTGCAATTTTTTGGAACAGTTTCAGAAGGATAGGTGTTAGCTCTTATCTAAATGTTGATAGAATTTGCCTGTGAGGCCATCTGGTCCTGGACTTTTGTTTGTTGGGGAGTTTTAAAATCACAGTTTCAATTTCAGTGCTTGTGATTGGTCTGTTCATATTTTCTGTTTCTTCCTGGTTCAGTCTTGGGAGACTGTACCTTTCTAGGAATTTGTCTATTTCTTCCAGGTTGTCCATTTATTGGCATATAGTTGCCTGCAGTACTCTTATGATCCTTTGTATTTCTGTGGTGTCAGTTGTAACTTCTCCTTTTTCATTTCTAATTTTATTGATTTGAGTCCTCTCCCTTTTTTTCTTGATGAGTCTGGCTAAATAAAGATTTATCAATTTTGTTTATCTTTTCAAAGAACCAGCTTTTAGTTTCATTGATCATTGCTATTGTTTTGTCTCTATGTCATTTATTTCTGTTCTGATCTTTATGATTTCTTTCCTTCTACTAACTTTAGGTTTTGTTTGTTCTTCTTTCTCTAGTTCTTTCAGATGTAAGGTTAGGTTGTTTACTTGAGATTTTTCTTGTTTCCTGAGGTAAGATTGTATTGCTATAAATTTCCGTCTTAGAACTGCTTTTGCTGCATCCCACAGGTTTTGTATCATTGCGCTTTCATTTTCATTTGTCTCTAGGTATTTTTTTATTTCTTTCTTGATTTCTTTAGCGATCCACTGGTTGTTTAGTAGCATATTGCTTAACCTCCACGTGTTTGTTTTTTATAGTTTTTTTTTGTAGTTTATTTCTACTCTCATAGCATTGTGATTGGAAAAGATGTTTGATATGATTTCAATTTTCTTAAATTTACTGAGGCTTGCCTTGTGTCCCAGCATGTGGGCAATCCTGGAGAATGTTCCATGTGCACTTAAGAAGAATGTGTATTCTGGTGCTTTTGGATGGAATGCTCTACAGATATCAATTAAGTCCATCTGGTCTCATGTGTCATTTAAGGCCTGTGTTTCCTTATTGATTTTCTGTCTGGATGATATGTCCATTGATGAAAGTGGGGTGTTAAAGTCCCCCAGTATTATTGTGTTACTGTCAATTTTTCCCTTTATGGCTGTTCGTCTTTGCCTTATATACCGAGGTGCTCCCATGTTGGTGTATACATATTTACAATTGTTATATCTTCTTCTTGGATTGATGCCTTGATCATTATGTAGTGTCCTTCTTCGTCTCTTATAACAGTCTTTCAAGTCTATTTTGTCTGATGTGAGTATTGCTACTCAATACTTATAACAGTCTTTCAAGTCTATTTTGTCTGATGTGAGTATTGCTACTCCAGCTTTCTTTTGATTTCCAGTTGCATGGAGTACCTTCTTCCATCCCCTCACTTTCAGTCTGTATGTGTCCCTAGGTCTGAGGTGGGTCTCTCACAGACAGCGTATATATGGGTCTTGTTTTTGTATCCATTCAGCCAGTCTATGTCTTTTGGTTGGCACATTTAATACATTTACGTTTAAGGTAATTATCGATATGTGTATTCCTACTGCCATTTTCTTAATTGTTTTGGGTTTGTTTTTGTAGGTCTTTTTTTCTTCCCTTCCTCTTTTGTTCTCTTCTCTTGTGGTTTGGTGACCATCTTTAGTGCTGTGTTTGAGTTGCTTTTTCTGTTTTTGGTGTGTGTATCTATTGTAGTTTTGGGGTTTGCTGTTCCCATGAGGTTTTGATATAACAGTCTATATGTACAAGGCTTTTTTTTTTTTTTTTTTAAGTTGCTAGTCTCTTTCCTGCCTAGAGGAGTTCCTTTAGCATTTGTTGCAAAGCTGGTCTGGTGGTGCTGAATTCTCTTAGCTTTTGCTTGTCTGTAAGGCTTTTGATTTCTCTGTCAAATATGAATGCGAACTGGGTACAGTATTCTTGGTTGTAGAGTATTCTTGGTTGTAGGTTGTAGGTTCTTCCCTTTCATCACTTTAAATATATCATGCCACTCCCTTCTGGCTTGCGGAGTTTCTGCTGAGAAATCAGCTGACAACCTTATGGGAGTTCCCTTGTATGTTGTCATTTTTCCCTTGTTGCTTTCAATAATTTTTCTTTGTCTTTACTTTTTGTCAATTTGATTACTACGTGTCTCGGTGTGTTTCTCCTTGGGTTTATCCTGCCTGGGACTCTCTGTGCTTCCTAGACTTGGTTGACTGTTTCCTTTCCCATGTTAGGGAAGTTTTCAGCTATTATTTCTTCAAATATTTTCTCAGGTCCTTTCTCTCTCTCTTCTCCTTCTGGGACCCCTATAATGCGAACGTCGGTGTGTTTAATGTTGTCCTTAGGCTGTCTTCATTTATTTTCATTCTTTTTTCCTTATTCTGTTCCACAGCAGTGATTTCCACAATTCTGTCTTTCAGGTCACTTATCAGTTCTTCTGCCTCAGTTATTCTGCTATTGATTCCTTCTAGTGTATTTTTCATTTCAGTTATTGTATCGTTCATTTGTTTGTTTGTTCTTTAGTTCTTCTAGGTCTTTGTTAAACATTTCTTTCATCTTCTTAATCTTTGCCTCCATTCTGGATCATCTTCACTATCATTATTCTGAATTCTTTTTCTGGAAGGCTGCCTATCTCCACTTCATTTAGTTGTTTTTCTGGGGTAATATCATGTTCCTTCATCTGCAATATAATCCTCTGCCTTTTCATTTTGTCTAATTTTCTAGGATTGTGGTTTTCATTCTGCAGGCTGCAGGATTATAGTTCTTCTTGCTTCTGCTGTCTGCCCTCTGGTGGATGAGGCTATCTAAGAGGCCTGTGCAAGCTTCCTGATGGGAGGGACTGGTGGTGGGTAGAAATGGGTCTTGCTCTGGTGGGCAGAGCCTTGCTCAGTAAAATTTTAATCCACTTGTCTGCTGACGGGTGGGGCTGTATTCCCTCCCTGTTGGTTGTTTGGCCTGAGGTAACCCAGCACTGGAGCCTACAGGCTGTTTGGTGGGGCTAATGGCGGCCTCAGGGAAGGCTCACGTCAATGAGTACTTACCAGAACTGCTGCTGCCAGTGCCCTTGTTCCCCTTGGTGAGCCATAGCCTCCCCCTGCCCCTGCAGAAGACCCTCCAACACTAACAGGTAGGTTTGGTTCAGTCTCCTGTGGGGTCACTGCTCCTTTCCCTTGGGTTCTGGTATGCACAAGGCTTTGTGTGTGCCCTCCAATAATGGAGTCTCTGTTTTGCCCAGTCCCGTGGAAGTCCTGCAATCAAATCCTGCTGCCCTTCAAAGCCAGAATCCCTGGGGATTGCTAGTCCTGTTGCTGGACCCCCAGGCTGGGATGCTGACGTGGGGCTCAGAACCTTCACTCCAGTGGGAGAACTTCTGTGGTTTAATTGTTCTCCAGTTTGTGGTTTGCCCACCTGGCAGGTATGAGATTTGATTTTATCATGATTGTGCCCCCCCTTCCCATCTCACTGAGGCTTCTCCTTTGCCTTTGGATGTGGGATATCTTTTTTGGTGGGTTCCAGTGTCTTGTTGTGACACGTGAATGGTTGTTCAGCAGTTAATTTGTGATTTCGGTGCTCTTGCGAGAGGAGGAGAGCACACGTCCTTCTACTCCGCCATCTTGAACCAATACTCCAGAAGATTCTTTCTTGATAAAAATTAACTAGAATATGTCTGAATTTTGACCATTCTGAGTTAATTTTCTATCATGCTGTGTCTTTTCAATGTAAAGTTACTTCTTTTTAATCTAGTAAAGTTTTCTTGAATGAATTATAATTGCAAGCATTTATTCTTTTCTTTTAAAAAAATTTACTTTTTCCAGAAAATATAAGTATATCCTGTGTGTGTGTGTGTATATATATAAAAGTATATATATATATAATATATAATTGCCTGTCTTTTCTCTCTAATCTTTAAAAATTCTCTTTGTTTCTATTTAATTTTGTTTACTTTTCCTATTGTATCCTTTATGTCCCCTATTGATTGTTCTGCAGTGTCTCTTTGCCTTTGTGTTCCAATTTAAGAAAACGGTTTGCTTTCTTCTTCTTTCCTGGGTTCTGCTAGCTCAAAATTAAACTCTTCTGGTTGTTAAGCCATCTCTTCCTACATTTCTTTACATATCTACTTTGTGGTCTTCTTTCAAAGAAGTGAATGCATAAATTGTTTAAGAACATTAAAATCAAAGTTTCACCTGATATGTGCCAATTTTTTTTGTGTGTGTGTAAATGCATGTTTGTGACAACTTTTATCTCTTGCTATGCTTTGCTATTTGTTTCCATGTCTCCTTATTAATATCTTTGTATGAATGCCAGGCTAGTTCCTTTTAAATTGCTTATTACTGAATGAGTTGGCTGGACCAGAAAGTTTGCGGTGCAGGGTGGGGATGGATCACAGGTTATTTTTACAGCCTTTAAAACCAAAAGACTGCCTTGATAGCATCAGATAATCTGACAGACTGTTTTAACCAAATACCTCCTTTAAACAAAACCACATCAAGGATGGCTTCTGCTCTAGCTTGCTCACTCCAATTTCTATGTGGCCTGCCATAAACAAGGGATAATGTTTTTATACTTCAAAAACAAGCCCCCCACCTTTAGGAAGTACAATTTTCTGTCATATTCTACGTTCTGCTACCACTGAGCATTCTCAACATTCCATGCTTTTACTCTTCCCTTCTTTACATGTAGCTTTTGCCAGATCTTAACCTGCTTAAGCAGCCTTTGCCTGTATTTTGTTGTCCAGGTATTATACCTGTCTTCTTAGTTTTGCTTAATGTGAAGTGAAGCTGTATGGGTAGAAATATGTGTTTATTTTTTATTTTCCTTGTTGCTTTTGTGTGTTTTCTGGGGAGGTCAAGGAGCAGATATTGACTTACCCTTAATCATACCTAAATAGTCTATATTCCTCATAAACATATAAATAAGAGGCTTTCTATAATACTAAGCAAGCACTGATTATAATTTGTTTCCGTATAATATGCCTATTGGGCAAGAATGTGTTGGCCAGAAGATAAAAGCATGTGTAGTCCCACTGGTAGTCTTGTTTCTCACAAAAATTAATGAATTGGCATTCTGACTTCATCTATTAATCCCTATTGGCTTGACTAATGTGATTTATTTGGAACTTACCCCTTACATAAATGAATTTATTCTTGTTCAGTTATTGAACCTAGAATGCTGAGGTTTATAAGAAATATTATGAAATAGCAAGCAATGCCCAACATACTACTTTGATCAGGTAAAACACATATTAGGTTTTGTTACAGAAATAAATTCCACTCCAAGAAAAGAATAATACATGTAACAGCTGCTAAATCATAGAATGATTCGCCTGGCTCCCTTAGTCACATCATTCTTTCCCTCTTCACCTTGTTTATGAACATTAACTAGTATGCTATGTATTCTTTTGGGTGTTTAAGTTTTTAAAATTCCACTGAGGTTTTACTGAAGTGGTTATGTTGATGTACACTAGAATCTTATGTATGTTTAATATGACCTCAAATTTTCCATTATCACCTTCTCCCAGTAGGAACTTGGTAAGGTCAAGTCCATGATACCTCACTATTTAGAAAAATATCATATCTCAAACTTGCATTCTTTCTCTTTAAGTAACAATAAAGGCTATTAGAAACATATCTTAAACCCTGTTATTAATAAATATAACCTAATTCAAAGGTCAGAAAATACTGAGATAACCTAATTTTCTTTGGCAAAATTACTATCTTTGCTTTTCAACCACTGAGTTAGTCAAAGGTATACTTACAGGTATGTGTTTGGTTAGATGACACATTTAAAAAGATAAACTCCTGAAAATTAATCCAAATAATAGAGAAATATTCAAAGAGTTGGCAGATACAAGTTCCTACATTCTATTAAAAACTCTTTGATCTGGATAGTGAATTAAGTTCAAACTAAACAAATAACAGATTAATAAATCAGACAAAAATATCAAAACAAAGTTAAGCTTGGGAAGTTAAACATTTTTAAGAGGAAGACTTCTAAAAACTGAAATAAAAAATAAATACAGACAACAAGAATTTATTACCTTCAGGTCGATATTGTGCAACAATTGTGACAGCTTGGCCAGCATTTTTTAATGCAGCTGCTGCCTGCTCATGGCTGGCAGTTCTGAGGTCAACACTGTTTACCTGTAAATCAAACCACATATTAAATTTGAAAGAAAATCATCACACTGATTAGAAATCACAATAGCCTATTCTTTGAGCAGGCATAGATTAAAAAAAATTACTTGCAATTACTTTATCACTAAAATATTTTCTTGTTCTGATTTACTAAAAATATGTTATATAGTAAAACAAAAATATATTGTATAGTCAATCAAGACAATTTTATTCACTTAAAATACTATGTTTACTGTCAAGTGAACAAATCCAAAACATTTTCCCCTAAGTTTTCCAGAAGGTTGTCTATCAATCTCTTGAGAAATGTACCTTAATTTGACAACTTGAAAAATCAACAAGTGTCATCATTTTGTACATTTCATTTCAGTAGTAACTCAGGCAATGAGAGGGAAATTCATTTTGTTTACAGCATCCTTTCAACTCCTGCCACATTTTCACTATTACTCATCTCAGTTTCAACTCTCTTCCTTCCTTTCCCAAACTAAAGCTTCCATTCCTTTGGAGTAACAGGAAAGCAATTACTTTAAGTATTAAAATAGCTCAGATTTCACAGACTGACATTTAAATACAGTAAATGTTATTAAATGAGCAAGGAGACTTTTTTTGAACACAGGGACCTTCCTTGGGTAAAATAATTAATGAGGTGATTAATCCCACTCCAGAAGAATAGGCAACTTCATTCTTATTTCTGAAAGGCTGCCAGTACCTAGTACACTGCAAGGTACACTATCTTTAGAGATTGAACCTTTTCCACTACAAGAAAAACTTAATAGGACATTAATGTGAGCATTAAACTTAAATGTAATTAACTTTAAATATTTAAGTTGGCTTTTCCCCCTAAGAACCATGAATGAATAAAATACAGCAATGTTTGGGACCTTTACTGAATATTTTTGGAAAGAAGAGCTGTCACACAATTTTAATATGACAGCCTGCTTCATTGACATCTAATCTAAAACCTGTTAAAAATGACATACCAATTTTGGAAAATTTGATTATAGCCCAGAAATTCCTGGGATCATAAAATTTACATAAAAGAACATTTTAAATGTTTAATGTAAAACATTTAAAGACCTGATGTTTTACATTATCTATAAAGGATATTACTATGTAACTAAGTTAAAATGTACAGACACCTCTCGAATGAAAATCAAGATCCAAAAACCTTAATCTAAACAAGTGTAACATAATGTGGCTTTATTAGAGAATATCTCTAGCTTAATATCTTATTAGAGAATAACTCAACACAATGTATAAATAGTTCTACATTGAACATAAAGAAAATCCTCCTAATTTATAGCAGAAAAAATTAGAGAAGAAATATAAAAGGTAGACAAACTTTCATAGATGATTTTAGAGAAGGTCACAATTTTTAATGAATTATTCCTGAGCATTGGATCCCTTTGCTACAGAAAAGATCTGAAAACAACCTACGTAGATTCAAAGGAGAATAATTTGTTAAGAAGACTACAAATTAAAAATGTTCCTAAATAACACCAAACATTTTAATGGAATACATTATCAAGGATATTTTAGAAGAAATCCTGGTACTGAGAAACATATCGTGTAAACAGACTTAGGGTCACTTTTTTATGGAGATACAATTTATATAAAATCCAAACTTTTAAAGTGTACAATTTAGTGTTTTTCAGTACATTCACAAGCATGTGCAACCATCACCATGCTTTAATTCCAAAACATTTTCATCAGCCCCCACCCCCAAAAAACCCACTACCCATTAGCATTCATTCCCCCCCTTCCCTCTCCCCTTAGACCCTGGAAACCACTATTCTACTTTCTAAGGATTTGTCTGTTCCGTACATTTTAAATAAAAGGAATATTACAATATGTGGCTATTTGTGTTTGGCTTATTCACTTAGCTTGTTTTCATGGTTCATCCTTGTTTTAGCCTGTTTTAGTACTTTGTTACTTATCATGGCTGAATCATATACTCCATTGTATGGATATTCCATATTTCGTTTATCCACTTTGTTAAATTTATTCTTTTTGATACTACTATAAATAAAATTGTTTTCTTAATTTCACTTTCAGGTTGTTCAACTCTGGTATATAGAAACACAACTGTTTCTTGTATAGTGATTCTCTGTCCTGCAAACTTGCTGAGCTTGGTTATTATCTCTGATAATTTTTTTGGATTTCCTAAGATTTTCTGTATATAAGATCATGGCATCTGCAAATAAGAGATAATTTTCCTTCTTCCTTTTTAATCTAGAAAGCTTTTATTTCTTTTTCTTGCCTAACTGCCCAATCTAGAAACTCCAGCACAATGTTGAATAAAAGTAGCATGAGTGGACACCTCTGTCTTGTTCCTGATCTCAGAGGGAAAGCTTTCAGTGTTTCAGCATTTAGTGTGACATAAGTTATCAGTTTTTCATAGACATCCTTTATCAGGTTGAGGAAGTTCTCTACTATTCCTAATTTGTTTGGTGCTTTTATGATGCAAGCTGTTGGTTTCTGACAGGAGCTTTTTCTGTTGAGATGGTCATGTGGCTTATATCCTTAACTCTATTAACATGGTGTTTTACTTTGGTTATCCCTGTGTTGAACCAACTATGCATTCCTTGGACAAAGTCCACTTGGTTATGGGGTATAATCCTTTTTTAATGCTGGTGTACAATCTTTTTATGCTACTGAATCCAGATGGCTACTTTGTTGAGGATTTTTACATATAAATTCATAAGGGATATTGTAGTTTTCTTTTCTTGTGATGTCTTTGTTTGGTTTGATATAAGAATAATATTGGCCTTGTAGAATGAGTTGGGAAGTGTTCTTCACACCTATTCCTTTTTTGGGGAAGAGTTTGTGAATGGTGCTAATTCTTCTTTAAACGTTCTATAGATTGCACTAGTGAGGCCATCTGGTCCTGGGTTTTTTCCTTTGTGGGAAGTTTTGATTATCAATTCAATCTCCTTAATTGTTACAGGTCTATTGGAAATTGTTATAGTTTCCATTTCTTCTTGAGTCAGTTTCAAAAGTTTATGTCTTTCTAGAAATTTATCGACAATTACACAATATGTATAACTATATATCACACATAATCTATATAACACATATATTATAAAATGTCCTTAGATTTTGAGAAACAATTTTTGTCCTAAAGTCTACTTTGTCTGATACTTGTATAGCCATTTTATGTGTTTCTTGGTTTCTGTTTGCACAGCATATCTTTTCCAACCTTTTACTTTCAACGAAGATTGAATCTAAAGTGTGTCTGTTGTAGAAAGTATGTAATTTGATCTTTTTAAATCTACCCTGTCAATATCTGTCTTTTAGTTGGAGTATTTAACCCATTTACCTTCAATGTAATTTAATGAAAAAAAAGATTTATGCCATCCATTTTGCTATTTGTTTTCTTCACACCTTGTCTTTTTTGTTCCTCTATTCCTGCATTACTAACTTCTTTTGTAAAATAGGTATTTTCCACTGTACTATCTTAATACCCTTTAAAAAATTATACATATTTTGAGTTATTTGCTTAGTGGTTTCTCTAGATCATAATTAACATTTTATAACCATTTACTTTGAATTAATACCAACTTAGTTTCAATAGTATATAAAAACTCTGCTCTTATAATTCTGTGCCCTCTATACCCCTTGTGATACTACTGTCATATAAATTACATCTTTATACAGTGTGTGTGTGCCCATCAACACAGATTTTAAATTATTGCTTTATTTAGTTGTTGTTTAAATTATAAAGGAGAAAAAAGAGAGTTACAAACAAAAAATGCACTTGTGCTGTTTTACATTTACCTATATAGTTACTTTTAACAGTGCTCTTTATTTCTTCATATGGATTTGGGCTACTCTCTAATGTCCTTTCTTTTTAGTCTGAGGGATTCTCTTTAGTACTCCTTGTAGGGCAGGTTTACGGTCTATAAGAGAAGTTAAGGAGATTAATAACTTCCTTAGCTTTTGTTTACCTGGGACTCGGATTTGTCCTTCGTTTCTGAAGGATAGTTTGACTGGGTATAGAAACGTTGGACCATGGCTCTTTTCTTTCAGAATTGCCTTCTGGCCTCCATGATTTCTGACAAGAAATCAACTGTTAATCTTACTGAGGATTCCCTGTAATCAGTGATTTCTCTTTGCTTTCAGGATTCTCCCTTTGTCTTTTGATATTTATGATTTATCTGTGGTGTGGATCTCTTCAAGTTTATTCTACTTGTAGTTCACTGAGCTTCTCAGATGTGTACAATGTTTTTCATTAAATTTGGGAAGTTTTTTGCCATTATTTATTCAAGTATTCTTTCTGCCTCTTTCTCTCTCTCTTGTCATTCTGACTTCATTATACATACATTGGTACACTTGATGGTAACCCCACAGGTCTTTGAGCCTCTGACAATTTTTAATTCTTTTTTCTGTCTGTTCTTCAGCCTGGGTAGTCTTAACAGATATATCTTCAAGTTGGCGGATTTTTTTTTTTTGCCAGGTCAAATCTGCTGTTGAACTTGTCTAGAGGATTTTTTTTTTTTTCATTTCAGTTATTGTACTTTTCAACACCAGAATTTCTGTTTGTTTCTTTTTCATAAAATAAATCTCTTTATTGACATACTCTACTTGGTGCGATATTGTTCCTATACTTTCCTTACATTCTTTAGACATGGTTTCCTTTAGTTCTTAGAATATATTTAAAATATCTGATTTAAAATCTTTGTCTAGTAGTATAGTGTTGGGCTTCCTTACAGACAGTTTCTACTGATTGCTTTTCCCCCTGTGTATATTTGCTTGTTTTGCTGCATGTCTCAATTTTTTGTTGAAAACCGGACATTTAAAATAATATAAAGTAGCAATTCTGGGTATAAGATCTGTCCTCCTACCCAGGGCTTGATATTACTGCTGTTTGTTATAGTAGTTGTTTGGTGACTTTTCTGAATTCTGTAAGGTTTGTATTCTTTGTTGTATGTGCCAGTGAAGTGTCTGCCTGATTAGCAGAGTGGTCAGTAAATGACTGGACAGAGATTTCATTAAATGTGCACATGTTGGGTAATGCCTTCAACAATCAGCTAGGCAATTGATAATTCTGCCTTAATCGTCACTTCTTTCTTGCACAGAGTCTCATGGTCAGCCAGAGGTGAGAGTTTAGGGCCTTTTCAGGTCTTTCCTGAGCAGGCACACAGCCCAAGACCATGCATGTGTCCTCCTAGATTCCAAAGTATAAGAGCTTTTCAAAGGTCCTATGGAGAGTTCACTCCCTAGTTTTTCCTTTTAAGTTTTTGATTAGTCTACTGTTTGCCCCAACTGTTACCAATGTCTCAGGCAGCCATAATATGCCTGTAATTGTTTTTGCAATTACCCCAGGGGAAAGGCTTTTGCACTGGTGGAGCTTTGAATCAGGTCAAATACAGAGAACCTTTCAAATAGGATGTTCCAAGAACCCACCATACAGGTCAAATTATGACAGTTCTTTGGAAAAGAAGCTCTGAACGTTCTACCACCATTTTGCTCTCTCTAGTGGCTGTTGGGCCACTGGTTCTCACTGAAAAGGTGGGCTATTTTTCAAGGCTAATGTGGTGATAGAGAGCCAGGGATGGGACTTAAGCAAATTAAAATTCCACAAAGCTCATTCTTACAGAGATTCAGCAATTTTTTTTTTTTGAGTAAACACTTCCTGAATGGCTGTCAGTCTTTGGTTAATTTCCAGAGTTCTGAAAAAGTTTATTCTAAAAACAATTTTGGCCACTTTTCTCACTGTTTTTATGAAGGAGAGAATTTCTGTTGAAGTCTCTTGGGTCACTTTCCATGTTTCTAAATTTTCAGGGAATATCAACTATATCCTGCCCTATGCTTGGCATCACTGGAAATAACAGTAATATTTCCATTTATACCATACTGAAAAATGTACTGTTCAACATCTGTACAATAATAAATCTTGACTTCAAAAGCTTCTTTCTTCAACAAAATTAAATATATCAAAGGGAATATTTTATAAAAATTATTATTTATTTCCTTGCCTTCCCAAATATTTATGCTTTTCTCAGTAATGTGGGTTATCATTAAGAACATCAATAACAGGGATGTCTTTAGAACAGTGGTTCACAAGGTTTGGTCCCAGGAGCAGCAACATCAGTATCTCATGGAAACTTGTAAGAAATATAAATTTTCAGATCCTATCCAAGTCATACTGAATCAGAAACTTTGGGGATGGAATCTAGGAATCTGTTTTTTAATAAGGCCTTGAGGTTATCCTGATACAAGCGGAAGACTGAAAATAGCTAAATTTTGTGTAAAGAGGTACTTAAATAAGTGTTTCTGGGTTTTATTTTAGTTTTGAATATCTTTTCTCATGTTTTTCTCTTGTTCCTAAGGTCTTTCCTATTGCTTCTCAGGGTATTTCCCTAGGGTATTTCCCTAGAGCAGCTTAGTAACCATTAAAATGTTTAAGACTATGGATGCATACTGCCGAACAGAAAGCTGAATTTAATTTACAGTAACATTAGGGCAAGCAACTGGTTGGGAGGGTCTGGGACTTTCAGTTTTAAAACTTAGCCTAAAGGGGTTTCCAGACATGGGGCTTTCAGTGCTAAAACTGGGATAGTTCTGGGTGAACCACGTTGTGTTCGTCAGACTAACATATTCTAGCAGTGTGACAGTAACCCACATAAAGAGGTCCCACATGGACAATTTAAAAAACATATATTTTTGTTTTGAGTTTTTCACACATACCTCTAAGCCAACTGAGAATTTATTTTGACACAAGGTGTGAAGTGAGGCTCTAAGCTAATTTTATTCCGCTAAGCAACTAGCTAATTTCTCTAACATTTATTTTTAAAAAATTCATTCCTTATCACTAATTTGCCCTTATACTGTAAATTATTTTTAAAACTTAAATTACAGTATAACTTACAAGCAATAAAATGTACAAATTTAAACAGTTCAGTTGGAAGGATTTTTGACAACTGTATATGCCCATGAAACTACAACCCCAAACATACCTTTTCCATCAACCAACCCAGAAATCTCCATTATGCCTCTTTATAATAGGACAATTAGCAGCAACCACGTTCTGACTTATCAATACAAATTAGTGTTGTCTGCACATGATTACAATAAGAATCATACAGTATGTATTTTTGTGGTGTGTTCTGTTTTACTCAACACGATGTTTTTTAGTGTCATCCATGCTGTTTGAGTTTTATTATGGATAGGCTATTATGAACATTCCTGTTATAGTGTAAACATAAGATTTCTTGGATAAAATCTGGGTGATAAGGTTAGGTGTATGTATAATTTCTTTAAAACTTCCCCAAAAGTTCTTGTAGTGGTTGCGTAGTTTTACATGCCCACCAGTAATGAATAAGAGTTATAACTGCTCCACATCCTCTCTAATGTTTGTTGTCATCATTATTTTTTCTTTAGCCATTCAACGGGATAGGATATGGTATTTCACTATGGCTTTAAAAATGTTTTTACTTAGGCATAATTTACATTCAATAGAGTAATCGTTTTTAGTTTACAGATAAGAGTGTTGACAACTGTGTATGCTGTAGAGCCACTGCCACAATCAAGATGTAAAAAAGTGACATTGCTCCCACCAAAATTCCTCTAACCCTGTTTGGTTTATTCATTGTGTTTTTTGCATTGCCCTGATGCCTAATGTTAAGTAAATTTTCATGTGTTTATAAGCCACTGATACACCTTGTTTTGTGAAATATCTGTTTAAGTCTTTTGCTCATTTATTTATTTATTAGCATTATTATTTTGGCTGCGTTGGGTCTTCATTGCTGCATGCGGGCTTTCTCTAGTTGCAGCGAGTAGGGGTTACTCTTCGTTGCGGTGCGCGGTCTTCTTATTGCGATGGCTTCTCTTGTTGCAGAGCACAGGCTCCAGCTGCGTGGGCTTCAGCAGTTGCAGCATGCGGGCTCAGTAGTTGCGACACGCGGGCCCTAGAGGGCACGGGCTTCATAGTTGCGGTGTGTGGGCTCTAGGGCACGTGGGCTTCAGCAGTTGTGGCGCACAGGCTCAGTAGTTGTGGCTCGCAGGCTACAAAGCACAGGATCAGTAGTTGTGGTGCATGGGCTTAGTTGCTTTGCGGCATGTGGGATCTTCCCGGACCAGGGATTGAACCCGTGTCCCCTGCATTGGCAGGTGGATTCTTAACCAGTGCACCACAAGGAAATTCTCCTCATTTTTATAAATTTATTTATTTGTTTATTTATGGCTGCATTGGGTCTTCATTGCTGCGCACGGGCTTCCTCTAGCTGCAGTGAGCGGGGGCTACTCTTTGTTGTGGTGCACAGGCTTCTCATTGAGGTGGCTTCTCTTGCTGTGGAGCATGGGCTCTAGGGTGCGGGGTTCAGTAGTTGTGGCATGCGGGCTCAGTAGTTGTGGCTTGTGGGCTCTAGAGCACAGGCTCAGTAGTTGTGGCACATGGGCTTAGATGCTCCTCGGCATGTGGGACATTCCCGGACCAGGGCTCGAACCCGTGTCCCCGGCCTTGGCAGGCGGATTCTTAACCACTGCACCACCAGGGAAATCTGCCCTCATTTTTAAATTGAGTTACTCATCTTTCACTGCTGCTTTGTGGGAGATGTTTATATATTCTGGATATAAGTTTTTTGTGAGATATATGTACTGAGAATATTTTTTCCCATTGTATAGCTTGCCTATTTGGTTTCCTAATGGCACATTTTTTTATGGTTAGTGTTTAACATATCTTGTCCAAGAAACTGTCGTCTACCTCAGGGTTGCAAAGATATCCTTCTATGTTTTCTTCTAGGAGGATTATGGTTCTGGGCTTCACATTTAGATTTATAAGATTTATAATCATCTAGAGTTAATTTTTATATCTGGAGTAAGACTGAGTTGAAATTTGTATTTTTCCATAAAGATATCCAGCTGTTTCAGCATCATTTATTAAAAAGACTTTCCTTTCACCACTGGACTGACTTGGTCCCTTGGTACCATTTAAGAAATCTTTGACTAATCCAAGTTCACTAAGATTTTCTTGTATGTTTTTTTCTAGAAGTTTAGTTCTACAATGCATTTCAAGTTAATTTTTATAGATGATGAGTGGTAACGCTAAAGCTATTTTCTTCTTTTCTCTACTTATTCTACCAGTTATAGAAGAGGGTGTTTAAATCCCCAACTCTGTAGATTTGTCCATTTCTCCCTTTAGTTCTGGGAATTTTTGCTTTATGTGCTTTGAAATGATTACTAGGTACATGCACAATGAGGGCTGTTATGTCTTCTTGAAGAAATGATGCTTTCATTATTATAAAATCTCTCAGTAATAACACCATTTGCCTTGAAGCCTATTTTGTCTCATATGAATATAGTCACACCATCTTTCATATGTTGTTTATATAGCATAATTTCTTCCACTCTTACTTACAACATATGCATCTTTATATTTAAAGTGAATTTCTGATAAAGGGTCTATATTTGGGTCTTGTATTTTTTGAACCAAGCTGACAATTTCTGCATCTTAATTAAAGTGCTAACTATAATGTAGATATTAATATAGTTGCATTTTAACCTCACACCTTGGCACTGCTTTTTTCTACCTTGCCTTTTCTTCCTTTCCTACCTTTGTTTGGAAGAAGCATGTATTTTTTCATATTTCATTTTATTTCCTGTATTGACTTACAAAAACTATACCCTTTTGGAGTATTTTTAGTGTTTCCTCTAGAGATTATAACATGCAAGTATAAATTATCACAGGCTACTTCCAATTAATTTTATACCACTTCTCAAACTGTATAAGAACCATCCTCCCCCTTTCTATTTGTGCTTTGGTGGCCTTATATCTTACTTCTACATATGCCATAACTCACACAATACAATGCAGTTATTTTGTTTTAAAGAGCCAATCATCTTATAATGAAACATGTAAAATTATTTTCTAAAAATGTACCTTTTATACTTATCCAGGTATTTACCCCTTCTGTTATTCTTATTTCCTGTCTGCAGATTTAGGTTCCATCTGATATAATTTCTCTTTAACCAGAACAATTTCTTCTAGTATTTCTTGTAGGTCTGTCAAGAACAAATTCTCTAAGATACTGTCTGTTTGAAAATGTCTTTATTTCAACTTCATTTCTGATGACTAATTTCAGGAGATATAGGATTCTAGGTTGAAGGTTTTTTCTTTCACCACTTTAAAGATACTGTTCCATTCCTTTATGTTCTCTAATATTTCCAGTGAGAATCCAGCTGTCATTTGTACCGTTCCTATATATGTAACGTGTTTCTATGTTTACTTTTAACATGTGCTCTTTAGCATAGCTTTCTAGCACTTTACAATGTATCTAGGTCTGGTTTCCTTTGCATGTATTCTGCCTCGGCTTTGCTGTGCTTTACAGATCTGTGGGTTGATATCTTTCATCAGTTCTTGAAAGTTCTTTGTCATTATGTCTTCAAAGATTCTGTCTCCTCTTTATTGTCTGACATCTCTTTATTTCCATAGACCTTGGATGCTCTGGTCTACTTTTTTTCCCTGATTTTCCCCCCACCCCTCTTGATTTACGTTTCAGTTTGGAAACTTTCTTTGACCTATGTTCAAGTTCACTCATTCTTCCCTCTTCAGATTCCAGTGTGCTGTTATGCCTTTCAGACAAAATTTTCACTTGTGATAGTTAAAAGAAAAATTTCTAGCAATTCCATGTGACTCATTTTTCATATGTTCTATATCTTTGCTGAAATTCTCCCATCTTATCATCCATATTGTCTACCTTTACTCCTATATCCTTTAGTATTTTTATCATCATCATTTTATCTTATTTTAAAATACCTGTTTGATAAATCCAACATCTGAGCTTTTTCTCAAGTTACTTATATTGACTGTTTTCTGTCTTGACAACCAGCTTTTCTTTCTTTTTTGCATGTTTTGTAGTTTTTAATTATAAAGTAGACACTATGGATAAAATAACAGTAGAGGTTGAAATAAAAAATAAATAATATTTAATTCCAGAATTGGGAATAACCCTTGTGCCAGGCCACTAGAGTGGGGCAGCTGTACCTATATGATCTATAGTTGAGCTGCTACTGGATTTTGTTGTAGCTTTAAGTTTAGTTTCAAATGTTTTGAGAGCAGAATTAAGACTTTTCTTTCTGAGGTGCTTAGGCTATGAGCACTGGTAAAATTCCCTTTACTGGTGTAAAGATCTCATCTCATTACACACACACACACACACACACACACACACAAACATACACCTTTATAACCCTGCTGCCAGCTTCTGAGGTTGCTGGTAAGTTTTCTTTGCTCTCTAGACCTGTCCCAGGCTTGCTGTTTCTTGGAGGTATCTCTGTCCACACTGCCGCAGAGGGCTTTTTCTCAGCTTTCTTGCCCCACTCTCATCCCTGAGCAGCTCAAAGTACAGAGTTGCTGACATTAGTTTTCACAGATCTTCTGCTCAAGGTCCCCTATTTACTGGCAGGTGCCTTGTATTTTGGGATGTTCTGTATGACTCAGTAATAATTTTTTCTTAATTCCCTATTGTTTCACAACCTTTGGTTTATAAGCTCTGAGGTCTCGGTGAAGACCCATGGAAAGGAGTTGGCAGGTAGGTACAGACCTGCTCTGCGGCTTCCCAGAATTTTTTATCAGTTTCACCAGTCCACTGAGGCCATTACATGTTGGGGTAAAGTTTGGCTGGTTCCTCGCTATCCCCGTCTAACCCTTCTCTTTCTCCCACCACTCTTCCAAGGAGCAGCTGCCATGGGTGTCTTCTCTTCTATGTAGGGCTAGTTACTATCTGGAAGTTACTTTACTTACGTCACTTTGAATCCTCAGTTCTCTGATGAGTTTAGTTTTTCTAAACTTATCCAGATGGTTTTGGTTGTTATGGTAAGAGTGATGGTCTCTTAAGGCCCTCAACATTCTAACACTGTAACTAAGTTGTATTTCTGCTTTACAAATCTGTTCAATAATCACTATTTTTGGGTAGTACTATGCTATTTTAGTTGCTGTAGCCTAAAGTATATGGGTACGATTTCCATTTACTTGCACTGCATATTATTAATTTCCTTTATTTTCTAAAATTGTAGTACTATAATCCTTAACAAAGTACCATAGCCTATTTGAAGACTCAAACTCCCAAGATTTTCATTCAAATATCAGTTAGTTATACCAATATCTCAGAAGAGCTAAAACCAGAAAGAGCTCTACTTCTTTTGTAAATGATTAGCCACCTTCTTTCTGTCTTGGACTCAGTCTATCTTGAATTATAAAGGATCCTCAAAAAGATAGCTGCAGGAATATGATGATATGTCTAAGTATGTGCAGGGAAGGATCAGGTGGCAAGAGGGACTGCAATCTGAAAGCTGCAATAAAAGATCCAATTTTTGGAATGCTTTTCCTATCATGTTCCAGCCACATATATCTTCAGTTTGAAGAGTACTTTCTGATTTTCTTTACTTTATATTGAAAAAATGATTTAAAATAGTTATCAATACTGAATAGCATTGCTGACCCAGGATATAGGTTTTATCCCTATATCTCAGATCCTAAAATTTCAGAAAGTGTCACTTAAATTTTTAATTAAAAACAAAACGACGTAGCATAATATAGTGGTTAAGGTAAATCCTGGCTATACCACTTACTAGGTTTTATTAGCTACTATGAGCAAATCAACCTCTAAACTTCAGTTTTCTCAATGGAAAAATGGTGATAAGAATGATGCCCCCAAGTCTACCACAATCGACTTAAGATATTTTTCAAAGAATACCACTCCCCAATTCAGGCAGCACTGAATACCCACATGTGAAGTACATAAAGTACTACTGACATTAAGTTCACAATGAAAAAGTTAGAACATAGGAAAACAATGTACTGTAAGTCACCATAAAGTAACATGTATTAGATACCTACAAACTTCAGAAAACAGAACTATTATTTATAGAATACAGGCTTATCTCATTTTACTGTGCTTCACGTTATTGTACTTCGCAGGTATTGCATTTTTTACAAATTGAAGGTTTGTGGCAACCCTGCTTTGAGCAAGTCTATTGGTACCATTTTTCCAACAGCATTTGCTCACTTCGTGTCTCTGTCACATTTTAATAATTCTTGCAATATTTCAAACTCTCCACCAGCAAAAAGATTATGACTTTCTGTAGACTCAGATGATGGTTAGCATTTTTTACCAATAAAGTATTTTTTAAATTAAGGTATGGACATTGTTTTTTAAGATATAATGTTAATCTAATAGACTACGATATAGTATAATTATAAGTTTTACATGTACTGGGAAACCAAAATATTTGTTTGACTTGCTTTATTGTAATATCTGCTTTTTGGTGGTGGTCTTGAACTGAACCTGCAATGTCTTTGAGGTATGCCTGTATAAGATAAATAGGTTTAAAAGAAAAACCTAAAAGAACATAAGAAACTTTAATCAAGACTCCCCCAAAACCATCAAGGAAGATTTGAAAAAGAATTAGAAAGAACTTCTAGAAAGAAAATGGTACGTTGAAATGAAAAAGTTAGTTTTAGCCTAAAGAGCAGATTAGACACAGATGAAGAAAATTTATGAGATAGAAAACAGATCTGACTGAAATTAAGTACAAGGAGATATTGTTGATAAATATGAAATTGGGATTAAAAGACATGGAGAACAGAATGGTAATGTCCTCTCATAGAGTTCAAGAAGGATAGAAACACACAATGTGGGAAAGGCAAAATTTAAAAAGATAATGGCTAAGATTCCAGAATTGATGAGACAGGACTCCTCTGATTCAGCAAGCATAACGAATTCCAGATAGAATAAATAAAATGCTAGACACAGACACATTTTAGTAAAACTGCAGTGTACCAAAGACTAAGAGACTTAAGAGCAATCAGTGAAAAAAAGAAATCACCTACAAACAACAAAGAGTAATCTTTTCTGTTAAACAGCAACAAAAGAAGACAGAGAGTATAAAGTAATATGTTCATAGTATTGAGACACAACACTTGTCAACATAGAGTTCTAGACTAAATTTATAAGTGAGGGTAAATTAAAAACAGTTCCAGGTAAACGCTAAGAGTATTTACCAACAAGAAATCACTGCTGAAAGAACAATCTAAGAGCTCCCACTAAGAAGCATTTGGATATTTGAGGGACATTTTTGCTTTCTGAAATAACTAAGGAGTTCTACTAGCATGAGGATGGGAGCTAGAAAAGCTAAATTTTCTACAATGATCAAGATAGTCCTATACTGCGAATCCAGTCCCAACGCTGTTAGTGACTTGCTGAGAAACACGTAAGAAAGAAGTGAGATACAAGAAAGGATGATGAACAAAAAATTGTAGAACACTTGGATTAGCTGTTAAAAAACAAAAAGAAAAATGACTAAGTTTGAGGGATATAAAAATGAAACAGAAGCAAAATACTAGAAACAGCCCCATTATAATTAAGGTTTCTCAAAATCTGAGTCATTCAGCAGAACAGCTGAATAACTAGTAAAGTTTTAGTCTAAAATTGTATGGGTAATAGCCACATAAGCACAGACACAAACTGAAAGTGAAAAATGGAGAAAAGATGAGGCAAATATCAAGCAAAAAAAGTCAGCATAGCCACAGTAATATCAGGCATTATAGCTTCTAGGGTAAAAACCATTATTACAAGTAAAGAGGATCATTACCTAATGGTAAAAAATTTCAACTCACCAGGAAGGAATGCTGATTCTAAACTTAGATGCACCTAGTAACATAGTTTCAAAGATATAAGGAAAAAAATTGCTGCCAGGACAAACTGTTAAACCCACCATTCAGATAAACTTAAAAAGTCTCCTTTAATAACAGATAAGTCAATAACAGATTGAAGTATAAAGAAGATATGAACTATGCAAGTAACAAGGATGAGTTAACAGACTCAGAAAACCTTGCAGTCAACAAATAGAGAATACATACTTTCTTCAAGCACATTCGTAAAGACTGACCTCTTATAAGTAAGTCAAATACCAAAAGAAAATCTATCATACAGAACATGTTCCCGGTCAACACTGTAATTCTACAATTAAGTTGTAAAATGTTAGAAGAAGATAGCCAAAATATCTCCCATAACTTTAGAATATAAAAAACAAAATGTTTAATAATTAACAGGTCATAGTTAAAATAATAAAAACATTATTTTGATAAACATATCCTACCGATATAATACGATCTCCTTTCCTGAGCTCTCCACTAAGATCAGCAGGTCCGCCAGCCAAAATAAAGGAAATAAATATTCCTTCTCCATCTTCACCTCCTACAATGTTGAAACCAAGGCCTGTTGAACCACGATGAAGAACAACCTTTCTAGGTTCCCTGAAAATTAAAAAAATATTTAATACCTTAAAACATATAGAGAACTTGACTTTCTATCAATGAGAATTCCCTACTGATAAATCATATTTCCATATTATAAAAAAAGTCAGATGAAATTTAAAAGTTTTCCAAACTCTGGGGTAAAGAGATTCTTTCCAAGCCTAGAAATTAAAAGGAAAAATCCTAATTTTATATAGAAGCTAAAAATCCTTGTTAACAAACAAACATAAAACTAAAATAAAAAGGAGAAAACAATGTGGAAATTTAAAAAAATGATATAAAGAGCCTACTCAAAAAATAATACTCATGAAAAGCTGATGTTGCACACACTTTACTGCCTAAGAAGCAGTCACTGTCTCTACTTCTTACATGTTGTAAAAGGCAGATATCCCTTTGTCTTAGAGAAGGTAGGCAGGCCCCCTTTCTACTCTCAAATGGATGAATCATGAATAACCTATGCCAGTCACTGCAATTTCACTCCCGTTTGCTAAGGTGAGGCTATGACCCTATTCTGGCCTCTAAGAAATAACAGGAAATTTTACTGTCACTTCCCAAAGACTCTAACAAGGACAAAGCATATTCTGTCCCCATACAAAGCGTATTTGTTCCCCTCCTTATTCCAAATCACTCCCACACAAAAGAATGAACTATAAAATCCTGTTACTGGTTTGGACATATTACAATCATGAAGATAACCAGCAGAATCCCAGAGATACCATGGACCTAGTTTTGCTACACAAATGTTAGAATTGCCCATCTCTAGACCTTCTATATAAAGTAATTAAATATCTTTATTTCTTAAGTCACATCCCTCCAATTCATCTACCTATCTCTGCTTTTCATCCATTCTAAGATGCATCTCTTTTGTTCCCTCCAACTCCCAATTTAAAATCTCTGAAATCAGAATACATCTTACCACTAATAACGTTTCACATTTGCTGCCACTTATACATAATTGCGTGAAAACCATTTACATCTTCCGGTAACACCATGAAAATTCCAAGAGCTGACTGTTTTAGATATGATGAATCACAGAATATCATTTGAGATTAGAATGTATCATATTTGGTAAATATTTAAAAAATTTAATCTGCTTTTTCTAAAACACTGCAGAAAGCTTTTGGTAACAAACGGCTTAATAGAAGTAAATATTTCTAAAAACTGAATTTTAGGGATCCTTCCATATAATGTGGAATTAATCTTCTTAAATATTTGTCTGCTCAAAACTTAAAGCGGTGTTTTCTAGTCATACATAGGTATTCATTGTTAATCAGCTTTGTCAGTTCACTTACAGGATTAACAAAATTATACTGAATATTTTCTTCTCAAAAATAGCAAAATTCAACAATATGTTGTTTAGGAAATATATACATAAACACCTATATGAAAGAAAAAAGGGAATAATAAATCCAAAATTCAGGAAAGGAGTTAACTTGGTGGGGCAATGTAGGAGAAGCAGGGTAGGATCAGGGGCACAAGACAGGTTTCACTATACTGGTCTTATTTCCTTGTTAGATTGTGGACTCATGGTTTAGGGTTCCTATAATACATTAAAACATATGTATGAATTATAATTTTGCATTAGCAAATAATAATTTAAAAATACCCTGCTGAAATCCAATAGTATTTCCAGAGGAAAATTAATTGATTTTTCAAATAACATAAGCACTTGAAGAGATGCTCAACATCATTAGGCACTAGGGAAATGCATCAACATCACAATGAGATACGTCTCACCTACAACAATGGATATAAAACAAAACAAAAGAGAAAAAACAAATGTTGCTGAAGATGTGGAGAAACTGGAATCCTCATATATTGATGGTGGGAATGTAAAATGGGGTGGCTGCTACAGAAAACAGTTAGGTGGTTCCTCATGAACCTAAACATAGTTACCATATGACCCAGTAATTCCACTTCTAGGTATGTATCTAAAGGAACTAAAAGCAGGTATGCAAGCAGCTATGTGCATGCCAGTGTTTATCACAGCATTATTCACAATACCCAAAAGGTGGAAACAACCCAAGTGTTCATCAACAGATGAATGGATAAACAAAATGTGGTACATACATATAATGAAATGGTATTCAGCCATAACCAGAAATGAAGTTCTGATACATGCTACAACATGTATGAATCTTGAAAACATCATTATGCTAAGTGAAAGAAGCCAGATACAAAAGGTTATTATAAGATTCCACTACATGAACAATTTAGAATATGCAAATTCAGAGAGACAAAATGTAGATTAGAAGTTACCAGGAGGGCTTCCCTGGTGGCGCAGTGGTTGAGAATCTGCCTGCCAATGCAGGCGACATGAGTTCGAGCCCTGGTCTGGCAAGATCCCACATGCCGCAGAGCAACTAGGCCCGTGAGCCACAACTACTGAGCCGGCGCGTCTGGAGCTTGTGCTCCGCAACAAGAGAGGCCACGACAGTGAGAGGCCCACGCACTGCGATGAAGAGTGGCCCCCGCTTGCCACAACTAGAGAAAGCCCTCGCATAGGAACGAAGACCCAACACAGCCAAAAAGAAAGAAAGAAAGAAAGAAAGAAACAAGCTTTCATTTAAAAAAAAAAAAAAAAAAATTACCAGGAGCTGGGAGAACAGGGAAATGTGGAATTACTGCATAACGGTTATAGAGTTTGTCTGAGGTGATGAAAAGGGTTTCTTTTCTTTTTTTTTGCTGCGCCATGTGGTATGTGGGATCTTAGTTCCCTGACCAGGGATCAAACCCACGCCCCCTGCGTTGGAAGCGTGGAGTCTTTTTTTTTTTTTTAAACATCTTTATTGGAGTATAATTGCTTTATAATGGTGTTTTAGTTTCTGCTTTATAACAGTGAATCAGCTACACATATACATATATTCCCATATCTCCTCCCTCTTGCGTCTCCCTCCCACCCTCCCAGGTGGTCACAAAGCACCTAGCTGATCTCCCTGTGTTGTGCAGCTGGGAAGCATGGAGTCTTAATCACTGGATCACCAGAGAAGTCCTGAACAGGGTTTGGAAAAAGATAGTGGTGTTGGGCATAAACATCGTGAATGCAATTAATGCCACCAAATCGCAATTTGAAAATGGTTACAATAGCAAATTTTATGTTATATATATTTTACCACAATTTTAAAAATTTATAATGTAATATACTAAAAATTACTGTGTTGTACATTTTAAATGGTAAACTGTATGGTTTGTAAATCATATCTCAATAAAGCTGTTAAAAAATGAACTTTAGAATTATTAACTGTATGTTGGGATTTCTTTTATTTTCTCTTTTTATTGGTAATGTGATATAATCTCTGAAAAATTGTTTAGGGTTAAATTGTGGAGAACTTCTAATATGAAGTAAAGATATCTGTACTTCATTATCTGGGCAAAGGAGTATAATGATCAAAAGGGAGTGATAAAACACTCACCATTTAGGAAGACATATTCAATAATCAACTGCCTGATTTTTATAGAAGAATACAGAAAACAGGTAGGCCTGTTGTGTAATACTACAGAGTCCAACAAATACTCTAGACAAGAGATATGTAGCGAAAAAAGATGGGGAATAGCAATGAAGATGCTAATATGACATATTTTTAATTTGAAAAATATGCTGATTAAAGACTAGATAAGCCATTAACTACTTCCTCTTTACTTCTATAAATAAGCAGTATTAGAAAATAACAGCAACAATAAAACGACCATGATAGGTCAGTATACTAGCACAGCCTAAAGATTAACAGCCTTGAAAATTCACACCACAAACATATAATCACAAACACTATTCTTTCCAGTAATTTTCATCCTAAAACAATTACTGAGCACCTATTAAATTAAGTTCTTAATATTGCTAACTCCTGAAGACGAGGACAAAGACAAACACACCTATCTGACATTTAAGAGATCACTGCTTGGAGTCAGGAGTCTGACAAATAAAGAATAATTACGATTATAAAGGTTCAAAAATAATAATGCTAACAATAATACAATTAATAAAAACATAAAATGACATGAATTGGCATACATTTAACATTAAATGCTATAATATGAAATACTTCTACAAAATTTACTTCTACAAAAGCTATAAAGCAAACTGTTCAAACATAATATCATATTACTATATTGAATAATGTGAAAAAGATCTAAAATATTTTTTCACTTTTTTTCCCACTTAGATAAGAGTTTTTTGGGGAATAAAAAGACAGTTAATCTAAAAAACTGTTAGTGAGTAACGTTAGTAATGTTAGATGGAAGTAAATTTTAGGTGTCAGAATAAATAGCAACATTAAAAAAAAGCAGTGATTTATTTGTAATATATTTTTACATTTATGGCCCTTCAATGAACCCTCCAATAAAAAAAAATAAGGTTTAAGTTCATTATCTGTTAATAAAATTAGTCCTGAAAATTGTGACTATCTTAGTTGGCTAATTATAACTCCATCTAACAGTTGGCTTTATGTAAGAAGGATGACTATTCAGTTCGTTACCTTGTAATTTCATCATCTCCAAGCACTGCTTTTGAAACAGGTGAATATCTGGCTGGTGACGCTGGTGTCTGGCCCAAGTAGGAAGATGTGCTAACATGGTTATCAACAGGCTGAGAAGAAGCTTCAAAATAAAGTAAGTAAAAAAACACTTGAAAAAGGAAACATACCATTCAGTACCACATTTGTGGATTATCAGTTTCAAAGTTAATTAATGTATAATTCATATTCGCTCATTTATATAACAGAATTTGGTAGAGAAAATTTATTTATTAGGTAAAAAAATTAGAGAAGCTCAAGTTTCCAGGTAAAAACTAGTTTAGAAATTCAGATCAGTAAAGCAAACTTATTCCATTTGGTTTCTCTGAGAAAACAGAACTAAAAAGGAGTTTAGTTTTACAGTAACTGGAGTTACAGTAACTGATTTGCACAATGAAATCCAGGAAAGATTATTCAAAAGACTGTCACAGGAAAGACTGAACCAAATCAGTCTTAAGTACAATAACCTTATTTTTCTAAGAAGTTATTTTGCAGATTAATGTTTTTAGAAAGTATATATGGCTGACCCCTGAACAACATGGGGGTTAGAAGCACCGACCCTCCAAAAAATTGAAAATGCACATATAACTTTATAGTTGGGCCTCCATATCCATGGTTCTGCATCCACAGATTTAGCTAACTGCAGATCTTTAGTACGTGCTGAAAAAAATCCACGTATAAGTGGACCCACATAGTTCAAACCCATGTTGTTCAATGATCAACTGTATACTCAAAATCTGATTGTGAATAACGAAAACCAAAAGCTTAAAAATAGGTGCAAAAAGACTATGCTTAACAAAGTTTTAGAATAAATTGAGGGACTTCTGGTTTCCAGCTTGGCATATAAGACGCTTTGAGTCATTACTCTGTCCTAACAACAACTAAAAAGGTGAACAAACTGAAAAATCAACAACCCTTCTTAGATGCTTAAAATAGAAGTCATAGGGCAAAACACTGTCCCCCAAATTAAGGAGACTGATAGGTGAATACAGAAAATCATAACTTACTAGAGCAGAAATCTCTGTGGTAACAAGTGCTGGGGTAGAGTAACCTGAACTGTAATTAACAAATTGTTGGGGGCTCAGTGTGGACGACTTTGGGAGTCAAAAACTCCAGGGGGACCCCATCAACAGGGACCCCACATTTTTGTGAGTTTTACCTCCTAGAACTCTACAGGTTCTCACAGTGAATACTGGAGAAAAATTCTGTCATGCTTCTGGCAGGAGGAGGGGAAAAGGAACCATTTTGAAATATATTAAGAGCATTTTGTTCTTCTTAACAGTCTGTCCTCAGAAGAAACTATTTAACCAGAGCCTCACCTGCTGGGGTTTTGTCAGAGCCCAACGGAGCTGGGGGAAGGGAAATAACCAAATCTAGCCAATTCTAGCCATCCTGTCCTAAGGGAGCAGAACAGGGGAGAATACTGAGAAGCACTGTGAAGAGCACTGCAGAGGCACAAGGTCACTAAGAGACTGAGACTTAATCACAGGCCTATTCAACACTTTTCCACTCCAACACCTTATCACCATATTACTAACGGCCTATTTACAGCAGTTCCTTTTATCCAGTACATCATGCCTGGCTATCAAGAAAAAATTACAAGACATACAAAAGGCAAAAACACAGTTTGAAGAGACAGAGCAAGCATAAGAGCCAGACTCATATATGGCAGTGATGTTGGAATTATCAGACCAGGAATTTGAAACAATAATGATTAATGTGCTAATGGCTCTAATGGATAAAGAACACAGTATGCAAGAACAGATGGGCAATACAAGCGGAGAGATGAAAACTCTAAGAAAGAAACAAAAAAAAAAATACTAGAGATCAAAAATTCTGTAACAGAAATGAAGAATGTCTTTGATGAGCTACTAGTAGTCTGGACATGGTTGAGGAAAGAATCTGAGCTTGAGGATATCTCAATGGCAACCTCTAAAACTGAAAAGCAAAGAGAAAAAATGGCTGGGGGGAAAAAAACCAGAACAGAATATCCAAGAACAGTGGCAGAACTACAAAAGGTGTAACATATATGTAATGGGAATACCAAAAGGAGAAAAAGGAGAGAAAGGAATAGAAGAAATCTCTGAAACAATAATGACGAGAATTTCCTCCAATTAATGTCAGACACCAAACCATAGATCTAGGGAACTCAGAGAACACTAAGCAGGTTAAATGCAAAGAAAAGTTACACCTAGGCATATCTTTTTCAAACTACAGGAAAAAAAAAAAAGGAAGAAAAGCCCCAAAAAAAGTCAAGGGAAAAAACCTCACCTTACTGATAGAGGTGCAAGGTAAGAATTACATATGACTTCTCCTCAGAAACCATTCAAGCAAGACAGTGGAGTGTTAAGAGAAAAAACCCACCTGTGAAATTATCCTTCAAAAGTGAAGAAGAAATAAAGACTTCCTTAAACAAACAAAAATTGAGGGAATATTTATTGCTAGTAGATCTGCCTTTTGAAATGTTAAAAGAAGTTCTTTAGAGAGAAGGGAAGTTAGTAGGTCAGAAACTCAGTTACACAGAAAGAAAGGAAGAGCACTCTGATGAAGGAATAAGCAAAGGTAAAATAAAACTCATTTTTCTTATTTTTCTTATTCCTGATTGACCTAACAAATAACACTTTGTTCAAAACAATAGCAATACTGTATTCGACTATGTCTGTATATATGTTTATGTATAAATGAAATGAATGTCAGCAATGATACAAGGGATGGGAGGGAGGAATTAGGATTATTTTGTTATTATAAGGAACTCACACTACCTGTAAAGCTGTACAGTGTTACCTCAAAGTGGAATTAGATTACTATACATGTATATTGCAAACTCTAGGGCAACCACGCAAAAAAAGTAAAAGAGAATGTAACTAATACACTTAGAAAGGAGAGAAAATAGAATCACGCAAAATGCTTAATTAAAGCCATAAAAGGCAGGAAAAAAATGGATGACAAATACAGGAGCAAAGAACAGGGCAACAAATAGAAAAGAGTAGCAAATATCATAGACATTAATCCAACTATATCAATAATCACTTAGAACATCAATGGCCTAAATGCACCAATTCAAAGACAGATACTGTCAGAGTGGGTCAAAAAACCAAGACCCAAGATATACTGTCTACAAGAAAGCCAATTTAAATATAAAGGTCTATATATTAAAAGTAAAAGGATGGAGAAAGATACACCATGCTAACACTAATCAAAAGAAAGCAGGAGTAGCTATATTAATTTCAGACAGAGAAGACTTCAAAGTAAGGAAAATTATCTGGGTTAAAGAAAGGCATTTCTTTATGATAAAGTGGTCAATTCTCCAAGAAGACATAATAATCTTTAACACCTAACAACAAAGTGTCAAACTATGTGAGGCCGAAACAGATAGAACTGAAAGGAGAAATACGTTAATCCACACCTCTTTATCAGAAATGAACAAATATAGCAGGCAGAAAATCAGGAAGGACATAGCTGAACTCAGTAACATCACTAATCAATTGGATATGATGGACACCTATAGACTACTTCATCCAACAACAGCAGAACACATATTTTTCTTAAGCTCCCACATAACATTCACCAAGATAGACCATGTTCTGGGCTATGAAACATACCTTAACAAATTAAAAAAAAATAGAAATCATACAATGTCCGTTCTCAGACCACAGTGAAATTAAACTAGAAATCAATAACAATATGATAGCTAAAAATCCCCCAATACATGGTGATTAAATAACACAAACACACTCCTAAATAACGCTTAGGTCAAAGAAGAAATCTCCGGAGAAATTAAAAAAATGTTTTGAACTAAATGAAAATGAAAACACAACCTATCAAAATCTGTGGGATACAGCAAAAGCAGTGCTTAGAGGGAAATTTATAGTATTGAATGCATATATTAGAAAAAAAAGAAAGATCTAAAATGAATCATCTTAGCTTCCACCTGATAAAACTAGAAAGAGAAGAGTAAATTAAATTCAAAGTAAGCAGAAGGAAAAAAATAATAAAAAATTAGAGCAGAAATCAATGAAATTAAAAACAGGAAATCTGGGCTTCCCTGGTGGCGCAGTGGTTAAGAATCCACCTGCCAATGCAGGGGACATGGGTTTGAGCCCTGGACCAGGAAGATCCCACAAGCCGTGGAGCAATGAAGCCCGTGTACCACAACTACTGAGCCTGGGCTCTAGAGCCTGCGTGCCACAACTACTGAAGCCCAGCGCCTAGATCCCGAGCTCTGCAACAAGACAAGCCACCGCAATGAGAAGCCCACGCACTGCAACAAAGAGTAGCCCCTGCTCGCTGCAACTAGAGAAAGCCTGCGTGCAGCAAGGAAGACCCGATGCAGCCAAAAATAAATAAATTAAATAAATAAATTAAAAATAAATAAATAAATAAATAAAACAGGAAATCAACAGATTAAAAAAAATCAATAAAACCAAAAGTTGGTTCTTTGAAAAGATCAATAAAATCAATAAGCCTCCAGCCAGGCTAACTAAGAAAAAAAGAGAGAAGACAGAAATGAAAGAGGGCACATCACTACAGATTCCATGGCAATTAAAAGAATAGTAAGTACTATGAAGAACTCTATGCCCACAGATTTGATAACCTAGATGAAACGGACCAATTCCTTGAAAGACACAATCTGCCAAAACTCACAAAAAAGAAACAGGCAATCTGAACAAGCCTATATCTATCAAAGAAATTGAATCAATAATGATAACCTTCAGTGGTGAGTTCTACCAAACTTTTAAGAAAGGAATTACACCAATTCTCTATAACTTCTTCCAGCAGACAGAAGCCAAGGGAATACTTCTTAACTCATTCTATGAGGCCAGCATTATCCTAACAAAACCAGACAAAGAAATCATAAGAAAAAACCCTCTAGAACAACATCGCTCATGAACATAAATGGAAAAATCTTCAACAAGATATTAGCAAATCAAATCCAACAATATATAAAAAGAATTATATACCACAAGCATCTGGGATTTATCCCAGGTATGCAAGGCTGGTTCAACATTCAAAAAACAATATGATCCATCACAACAACAGGTTAAAGAAAAGTCACATAATCATATCAATAGATGAAGAAAAAGCATTTGATAAAATCCAAAATATCAATTTATAAGAAAATCTCTCAGTTAACTAGGAATAGTGGGGAGTATTGTCAACCTGATCAAGAATACTCTACAAAAATCCTACAGCTAACAATACTTAATGGTGAGGAGCTTGAAGCTTTACCACTAAAATTAGGAGCAAGTGAAGGATGTCTTAGTTAATGCATTAACATAGGAAAAGGAAACGAAAGGTATGTAGATTGAGAAAGAAGCAATAAAACTGTCTTTGTAGATGTCATGATTGTCTATGTAGAAAATCTGAAAGAACTGACAAAAAAACTCATGGAACTAATAAGCAATTATAGCAAGGTTGCAAGATACAAGGTTAATATATGAAGTTGACTGCTTTCCCGTGTACCAGCAATGAACAAGTGAAATTTGAAATTAAAAACACACTACCATTTACATTAGCATCCCCTAAAATGATATACTTAGGTATAAATCTAACGATCTATGTGAGCAAAACTACAAAACTCTGATGAAAGATATCAAAGAAGAACTAAATAAATCGAGAGAGAGCCTATGTTCATGGATAGGAAGCCTCAATACTGTCAAGATATTAGTTCTTCTCAACTTGATATACAGATTCAATGCAATCCCAATCAAAATACCAGTAAGTTATTTTGTGGATATTGTCAAACTGATTGTAGAGTTTATATCGAGAGGCAAAACACCTAGAATAGACAACCCAATAATGAAGCAGAAGAACAAAGTTGGAGGACTGATACTACCTGAGTTCAAGACCTCCTAAAAAGCTACAGTAATCAAGACAGTGTGATATTGGCAAAAGAAAAGGAAAATATTAGATCAATGGAACATAACAGGGAATCTAGAAATAGACTCATATTTAGGCAACTGATCATTGATAAAGGAGCAAAGGCAGTCTTTTCAACAGATGTTATTAGAACAACTGGACATCCACATGCAAAAAAAAAAAAAAAAAGAATCTAGATATAAACCATGTGAAAATTAACTCAAAATGGATCACAGACATAGTAAAACCCCTAACTATAAAAATTCTAGAAGACAACACAGGAGAACATCTTGATGATCTTGGGTTTGGCAATGTTTTTTTAGATACAACACCAAAGGCACGATCCATGAAAGAAAACTGACAAGGTAGACCTCATTAAAATTAAACATTTCTGCTCTGTGAAAGACACTGTCTAGTGAATGAAAAGACAAGCCACAGACTGGGAGAAAATATCTGCAAAAAATATATGTGATAATGAACTTTAGCCAAAATATGCAAAGAGCTCTTAAACTCAACAAGACAATAAACAATCCAATTTAAAAATGTGCCAAAGACTCTTAACAGACACCTCACCAAAAAAGATATACAGATGGCAAATAAGCATATGAACAGATACTCCTTATCATATGTCATCAAGGAAATGCTTATTAAATCAATGTGATACTGCTGAATAACTATTAGAATGGCTAAAAACCAGAACACTGATAACACAAAATGCTTGTGAGGATGTGGAGTAACAGGAACTTTCATACATTGTTGGTGGGAAAGCAAAATGGTACAGCCACTTTGGAAGACAATTTGGCTGTTTCTTATAAAACTAAACATATTCATACCATACGATCCAGCAATTGCAGTCCTTGGTTATTTACCCAAAGGAGTTAAAAACTCATGCACATTACTATGTGAAGGAAGGTTTGTTTGTTTTTTTCAAACATCTAGGCCTTCTTTAATTCAAAAGTTTATGGAAAACTTTAGCCTGTGCTATATTTTAATATATTTACTGAATTGTTATCTCAAATTTGACAAAATCAGCAGAGGGCTTAATTAATTATTTTAATTGTTTTTAAGGAGTTTGAGGCTTTTTGGTGTAATTTGGGTATTTCAATTGGACATATGTGATATATTCAATGCCATTTTGTGAGTTTCAGGTAAATTGGAAATGTTAATCAAATTATCTAAAATGTATTTTATGAAAAGTAAAATATGACGTATTTGTTTTTTGTTTTTAATTTTTATTGGAGTACAGTTGATTTACAATGCTGTGTTAGTTTTAGGTGTAAAAAGTTAAGATTTTAAAAGGCTACATACTGTATGATTCCAACTACATGACAGTCCGGAAAAGGCAAAACTATGGAGGCAGTAAAATGATCAGTGGATGCCAGAGGTTAGAGGGGAGGGAGGGATGAATAGGCAGTGCACAGGATTTTTAGGGCAATGAAGCTACTCTGTATGATACTGATAGTGGGTACATGTCATTATATATTTGTCCAAACCCATAGAATGTACAACATCAAGAGTGAACCCTAATGTATACTATGGGCTTTGGATAATGATGTGGCAATGTAGGGTCATCAACTGTAACAAATGTACCACTCTGGTAGATGTTGGTAATAGGAGAGGCTATGCAGGTGGGACATTTCTGTACCTTTGCTTAATATTTCTGTGAACCTAAAATTGCTCTAAAATATAAAGTCTATTAAAAAAAAAAAAGAACGTGCCCTGACACCAGCTCAGATCTGTCAACCCAATTTATAATTATTCTTTTTAATGCACCATAAAAGAATGGAAACCTGGTAAAAAAAAAAAGGAATAAAAAACAAGCAAACATTATTTATTGGTTCATTTCAATAATAAAAAACATCATTATAGTTCATCGACTGTAATTCTAGTGAGAGCTAAGAACAGAAAATTATAAAGCTATTCCTGACCCAGGTAAGCAACACATTTCAGTTGTAACTTCCAAAAGCACAACACATCTGAATTATGTGCATTATTATCAAAACACACAGAAACAATATTTAACTTTCTTGAGGTATTAACTATGATAAAGTTACTAGGCATTTCAAAATCTAGCTGTAATATTTATTATTTAACCATGAATCTCTTCTTTCACTACATTACCGAGTGCCTTCTATGCACAAAGCATTATAACACCCACTGGGAAAACAAAAATGCAAGGATCATTACTTCAAATTACTATAGTGGCCAGATAGGTTACATATATGAGTGAAGTAACCTGCGTGAAAGACAGTAGGTAGTGACTGGAAGTATGGTGTACTGGAAACAATTATGTGCTATCAAAGGGAGACAGCATCTATACATCTCTTTCTGTAATCATACAAAAAGGAAAAAGTCTATAATGTCTATTAATAGTATAGGGCTTAGAAGTCCAGAGCCATCTTTGATTTTATACGTTTGCAGTCTCCAATAGCAATTTCTTCCCGTCCAATTCATATATAAGATACTCTTCTGCATTTGAGCCAAAGGATTTTCTACCAATGGCTTTTCTGAAGTCCAAAGTCTTTCTTGGGTGATATGTAAGAATATCTGTTGATTTTCAAGGGAACCAGCATGTTGCCCTAAAGCAACAGACATGCATGTGAACCATTATAATCACTGGCCATTTAAAGTCCAGAGTTTACTGAAGTTTTACTCAAATTTCTTTGCTGCATTATCAAGTTTGGCTGAAACAAACAAACAAACAAAAAAACCCAACTGGACAAGAAATTCAGTCAACTGCTCAAGCCAGAAAATGTACCTTTTCCCTACCATATCCAGACTGTGCCTTTATTCAATGGACCTTTTCTGAAGGAGTCATTCTCACATGTAAGGCATAGTATCTCATACAGCAGGAACTAAAAATTAATGTTCCTGTCAAAGAAATGACTGCCTAAAGAATGATTAGTTAAAACAGTGCTATTTCCTATACCCCAAATCCTAAGTAAAAAGATTCCTCAGAGAACTACAAAACAAGGGAGGCTAAATTATTGTCCTTAGATATCAAGATGAATGACCCAAACCCTCCAAATTTTAGGAAAGAAGCCAAGTGGAAGAGCTTAAAGTAAAAGCAGGAAGAGAGCAGTGGCCAAATCAGAAGTTTAACAAGGCCTTCCACCTGAAGAGAATATAAATTAAAAGTGAAAAGATATATAAATGCAAAAGCATGAGAATTTTAATATCATCAAAGAAACTATGTTCTCTATCAGATCCGATGAACTTTTATTTTTTCTCAGTAATAAACCTCCTTTTATTCCTGGGTACCATATTTTGGCTATTATCCATATGTGTGACCCCATCTGAGATTTACGGTCATAACTTAAACTAAAATTCTGTGCTTTTCTCCAGGCATGTTCTGCTTTTTAGGGAGCAGGAATGGATGAAGACAGCAGGTTGAACCAGGGTTGGGATTCTGCCAGTAAAGATGGAGAGGGCAAGAAAGTAGAAGATATATGCAACGAAGTGAATATCACAACAAACCAAGGAGGCTAAGTTAAAAAAAGTAGACAAGTAGAAACACAAGGGGACAACCAAGGAATGGTGTCAAATGATTGAAGGTCAAAATGAGGATGAATTGTTAGAACAGGAGTAAATAAACTGATGGATGTAGTCAGAGAATGGGATGATTTAAATCAAGATTTTGGAGGTGGTGAAGGTATTGACGATGATAAGATCTAAATTATTGTCTTGGAAGCAATTATCTGAGTTGGAGTGGAGGGCAGGAGAGCTAGAAAGAAAGAGATCAACAAAGAAGCCAGGTTGTTGAATGAATCAGTGTGCATTTTGGCTGGACATCACTAAGAATGACAATGTGAATGTGTATCAAAGGACAATGGGCTCGACACTAAAATCTTCAGTGACTAAAGCCAGATTGATGAGGGGGAAACTACATGACTAACAACATAAGGGACAGGCAGGTAAGTTGAATAGTCTGATGGCAAGGGCTTCACAAGAGCTGACAGGTAAAAATCATTTATGTAAAAAGTTTTCAAATACAAATGCTTTTTAAAACACACATAATAAGTTACTTATGAGTTGCGTCTATAGTATGAGCATGGACTGAAAGTGTACAACAAAATTCATAAGAAGAGAAACAGAAGTTGAACTAGCAAGGTAAACTTCAACTTTTTCATAATATTCTATTAGTTCAATAACAGATGAAAAAAAGGGACGAAATATCCTACGTATGCCTATAAGGAAAACAATTAATCATTATTTACTACTCTTTAGGACTAGCTCTCCCATTTTTTAAATGTCATATTATCTTATATAAAAAGAGATAATTCAATAAAAAGTAACATTTTTTCCAGTTCAACATATTTTTAAGAAGCAGCCTGGCTATTTGTATATTTGGCCATAATCAGGATGCCAATTCTCAATCTGCGTAACAACTGGGACATAGCTGCCTTGAACAGATAAAGCAGCATAATAAATAAGATTAATATTTAAATTGGTGAATAAAAGAGCTTATCATTGAATTTGCATCTCCTAATAACAAATACATCAAGCCCTTATTTAAAGCTTCTGTGAAAGACCAAATATATGGAATTTTAAACAAGTAGTAAAGTTCTTTTCTGACACAAATGATGTATAAGACATCATCTCTGTCCATTAAAAAGACTGAATACTATTAAGAAAATAATTCAGTTATACTTGAGTAATTAATGAATCAATGAGCAGATAATGAAGATGCATCACTGGAGGACAGTATATACACTTTAAAATATAATTTGTATTTAGCTTCTAATGATTAATGATTGTAATGAACTTTGACATTTTAAAACTGGAAACATTGCCACTTACAAAATCACAAATATCTTTAAAATTCTACAATTTAAAAAAGGAAAACTTGGAAAAGCAGATTATAGAGTACACTTATGATCTTTATTACACATGGATGATTCTAGTATTGACTCAACATACCAAACAAATAAAATTTTCAGTTTTCAACCAACATGAACACATTAAGAATATATTTAAATCTCATCTCGGCTTGTACATTAAAAAAGAAAATCAAATAGGAAACTTAAAATTACCTAAGTACTTTCATTGCATTTCATTTCTAGGCAATACAATTGTACTGTGCATGAACAGAGTTAGGTGATATACTAAGAGCTTGAAGTACAAAGATAATATCTGTGCTCACACAGTTGAGAGTATAGAAAAGCCCAAGTTTTACAAATATTTCAAGTTACTGTTTCTCAAAGGGCAGCCCATGAACCAGCAGCATCAGAAGCACCAGAATTGCCCTGCTTGTTAAAAGAATTAATTGCTTGTTAAAGTATATTTCTGTGCTCCATCCAAAAATTATTAGAACAAAACAAGAAACCACATTACTTGCAAATACCTTTGGTGACTGTTACTTATATAAAAGTTTGAGAATCAATGCCTTAAATGTTAAAAGTAATTACTGCTATGAAATTACAGGTGAAAAGGTGAAAAAGCCATCTCCACTTATTATTATGAAGATTCTGACTTAAAATTGTTTTTTAAAATGATTAGGTTAAAATGCTTTATAGTTCTTTTAAAAATATTTGTATAATGTTTAAACTTTATATTGGGAACCTTCATTAAAATACATCACATCTAAGGAAACAAGATTTAAGCAAACAGACTTACAGTTGGTGATATCAGGTGGTGCATAGCCATCATTCATATACATACTTGTCGGTTTTGCCACTTTCAAAAAAACAAAATCAGATGTGTTCTTTAAGGCAGTTACTGCTTCTTCATGAGTAACTTCTTCTAAACACACACTATTCACCTAAAAGAAAATCCCAAAAGTTTTACTTCTTCCTTCCCACTTGGAATGTCATTTTTTTCCCCCCTTATTGCTCTGGGTAGAATCTTTGGTACAATGTTGAATAGGAGTGGTAGTTTGTGTCTTTCTAGGACTTTGCCCATTTCATCTAAGTTATCTAATGCGTTGGTATAGAGTTATTCATAAATAAAAGTATTCCCTTATGTTCTCTCTTTCATTCCTACTTTTAGAAATGTGAGTCATTTTTTTTTTTTCTTGGTCAGTCTAGCTAAAGGTTTGTCAATTTTGTGATCTTTCCTAAGACCCAAGTTTTGGTTTTGTTGATCTTCTCTACCAACATAGACAACATGGTTGTCCTATTTCCTATGTTGTTAATTTCTGTTCTAATCCTTTCTCTTCTGCTAGCATTAGGTTTAGACTGCTCCTCTCTTTGGTAAACATTTTTTTTAAAAAAGAAATAAAACACTATAAATGTTTCTAGTGTTTTAAATTACAGTGCACTAAACAAATGTTCATTTTAGTATATTTTCCATTTCCCTAATATGTGACTTTATAATCAACTGCAGGAGACTTTTAAATGTTTTGATGAAAACTTCTAAAGGTCACAGAACAATCCTGACTTTCCCTACTGATTACAAATAATGCTTCGCAGGATTTCAACTGCATGGTCATTTTTATGGTCCCACCCTACTGTGTACAGTGAGGACTTGCTGCATTTTGAAATACACAACTGTGGTATACTGTTCTTCTGATGGCCTGAAATGAGACATTAGTAACTGTGATGCAAAGAGAGGATTAATAAATGCCACACATTAGAGCTGTCTTCTTGGAAAGCTCACTCTGGCGTGTCCCTCTTGGAACCTGGCCACCATTTTGTGAGAAGCTCAAGTTAGCCATGTGGACAGCCCACTAGAAAATTGAATACCTGGCTAACAGCCCCAGTTGAGTTCCTAGATGACAGCCAAAACCAACCGGTCCACTATATGTGACCCAACTTGGAGGTGGACCCCTGGGCCTAGTTGAGCCACCCCAGTAGACATTATATGGAATAAAGACAGGCTGTCCTGGCCAAACCTACCCAAATTGCAGAAGTGTAAGCAAATAAATAATTGTTGTCATTTTAGCCACTGATTTTTGTTTTTTCTTATGCAGCATTAGATAACTGATAAAAGAGCTGACAAGATTTGCTGAGGGATTCAATGTGGAGTGGGAAAGAAAGAGAATGATCCTAAAGTTTTAGACTTGGGGAAATTAGAAGGATAAAGTTCCCGTTTAATGAGATGTGAAAATTATGCAAAGAGCAGAATTTTGCGGGGCAGGGTGGGGGTGGGTTGCCCTGATTTGAAAGTTCATTTTTAGATACAGTTGTACTTCGGTATCTGTGGGGGAATGATTCTATAACCCCACTACCCCCCATTACCCTCCTCGAGGATAAAAAAATTTGCAGGTTCTCAAGTTCCTTATGTAAATGGCGTAGTATTTGCATATAAGCTATGCACACCCTCCCTTATACTTTAAATCACCTTTAGATCACTTATAATAACTAATATAATATAAATGCCATGTAAATTCAAGTTTTGCCTTTTGGGAACTTTCTGGAATTTTTTTCCACCAAATATTTTCGATCTTCAGTTGGTTGAATCCACAGATGTGGAACCCATGGATACAAAGAGCCAAGTGTATATTATATTTGAGATGACTCTTGAGACATAGAGAAGGAGACTGAAGTTCAGAAAACAATACTTATTACTATCATGTACAATAAGACCCAGTAAGTTATTTGACCACCTATCAAAGAGAGAAGAGAATATGTTCAAGTATTGAGTCCTGGATCACTTCAATGTTTAGAGGTTAGGGAGAAGATGCACCAAAAAGGAGAATGAGAAGGAATGGCTGGTGAGATAAGAGGAATAGCAAGATAGAGGGTGACTATCAGAAAAACTGGAAAGTGTTTTAAGAAGGAAGAAGGTGTGTCAAATGCCTGATACATCAATTAAGGTGAGAATTAAGAATTGAATAATTTCAGTGGAATTATGGCAACAAAAGCCTCCCTAAACGGTAAATCAGCATGAATTTCTGGCTCCCTACCCCTAAAATTGATTCTGGAAGGATAAAGAAGACACAGTATCTAAGAAATTAAAAATAAAAGTGAGAAACGTAGTGGAGAAAGAAGGTTGTTTGGAACTGGTGTGTGTTGGTGGGGGGGTGTATGCGATGATGAGAGAGTGTTGGCTGTAGCTTGGGGGAAAGAGCGGCAAGTCATAGCTGTGAGAGGATAAGTTAGAGAGAAGCAGTTGAAGGACAGTTCCTTCCTCCTCCCTATCATTAACTCAAAAATAATTAGTTGCTCTTCCTAGCAGAACTATTAAAAAAGGGCAAATAAATAAATAGGAGATACAGCAAATCACCACTATACCAGACTTTGTTTGTATGCCTTTTCAGATTCACTTGAGCCTACCTGTCCACTAGGCCTTGGTTGCTTGCTTAGGGGAGAGTCCTAGCTACTGCTACTCTCATATTGTCCCCTACCATTATGAGCTCTTTCAACCTTTTCTGGAGTAAAGGCTGGGCTTGGGTATGGCTGACGTGTTCCACATAGTGAGAGCTGTAACATATTAGAAGACCACATCTGACTTGTCTAGACCACGAGGCTCTAGCTCTTCTCATGACTTCTGGGTTCAGGGGAAGTGCTGTGCCAGAGTGTGGGAACTGGCTTTCCTAGCATTTGTCCAGAGGGGCTGGGTAACACAGTCGAGAACTCTAGGACAGTTAACCCCCGTGGGGGTAGACTCTAACTAACAAGAGACAAGAGACTAAAAGGGGTCAGTAGATAAAATCCTTTCTTTTCCCTGGATGGCTGGATCTAAGGTTTAGCAGTTCCACATTGCCTGCCTGGGAGACTGTCCTACATGACAAGCAATCAGCTACATTTTCTTATGAAATTATAGCCAGCTCAGAAACATAATATGTTGTATTGGCTTTCCCTCATTCTCTGCCTCACTTCTCATTTTCACTCACTCTAGCTTCTCTGAAGTTATACCTCCCAATAATACCTTAGCAGAGTAGCTTTTCTTCAGGTTTTGTTTTTCTAGGGAACATGAACTAAGACAGTTATTGATGAAGATTGGATAAATAAATTGTGATACAGTCTATAGTCCCAGAATAGAATATTATGAAGAGGGTAAATGAATAAATCTCAGCTCTAGGCAACAATATGGATAAGTCTCAGTAAAACAATATTGAGTGAGAAAAGTATTAAAAAAGACTATATACAGCACAACAGCCTTCAAAATTTTTTCAAAACAAACACTACTAAACAAAATATTTAGGAATATGTATGTGATTAAGCAATCTTTAAAAAACAAAGGAATGAGGAACACAAATTGTTGATATTCTAGTTCTTGGGTTGGGTAATGACTAGCAGTTTTTACTATATTATAAATAAAATAATTGATTAATTAATTAAAGTAAGAAAGGGAAAAAGAAGGTCACACATGAACAAAGGATGATGATGTTATGAACCTAAGGATTACGACTAAACAATTCTGTGCATCCAAGCCCCTAAGCAGAATGAAAGAAAAAGAGAGGGGAGCTAGTAGAGGAAATGGTAATGGCAAATAAAGAATCATTTTTCAGGTTTTGACTAAAGCAAGGCTAGTATTCACTCATGTAGATCATGTAAATATCATTTAAACATTTTTGGCATGTAGAAATTCAGTCTGTCAGAAAAAAAAAGACATCGAAGTGATTTTTAAAACAATGGATTTCTTATACTTACTGCTAAAAGTTTATCTCCAATCTGAAGTTTACCATCTTTATGTGCTGCACCTCCTTCAATTATTTTGGTTACATAGATGCTATTATCCCCAGGAATATGCTGATTTCCAACACCTCCAGCAATGCTGAACCCAAGACCTGTATGGAAAACGCTAGTTTTAGAATTTCACCAATATACGTAAACTTAAGTCCAAATGACTGAAAACTAGAAGGTGATAATTTCACCAAACTAATGTTTTTTAAAATAGAAAATAATCTATTTACCTATTTTAAAAATCCTAAGTATTTTGTAATCAGGGGCAATTACAAATGTAAGTGCTCCTATAGTTACAAATGAGTACCTTTTTACCCCCAGGTTACTTTAAAAAATAAAATAAAATTATTTATTTATTTAATTGGCTGTGCCAGGTCTTAGTTGCGGCATGCAGGATCTTTGTTGTGCCGTGCGGGATCTTTTAGCTGCGGCATGCAGGCTCCTTTAGTTGTGGCATGCGGGATCTAGTTCCCTGACCAGAGATCGAACCCGGGCCCCCTGCATTGGGAGCATGGAGTCTTTAGCCGCTGGACCACCAGGGAAGCCCCCCCCACCCCCACCCAGGTTACTTCTTAAAGTGTCTTTGTAAAATGCATTTGTTTGTTAGTTCAAAGAGATGGTGTAAAATTGCTTCATTTTTGTTTCCATCATAATTGCACTTCTTACTAACACTTTTAACACTTCCACAAGATTAAAACTGAGAAAAAAAAATTGGTGGTGGGCAGAACTAACAGCTTCAGAAATGCAGATGCTTCTCTTTTCAATATTCTATGAATTAATTTTAAGTAAGGAACTTCAATAATTCATAAATCCCATAGCTTTAACGCCAAACCTGTAGCTCTCTATGCATTTTTCCATGAAGCCACAAATTAGAATCAATATTTCCATTTACCCTCAATCCCATCCATGTTTTCAAAATTCAGATCACATCCTAACAGTCTTCATTGCAGATGTAACTACTAATGACATGTTCACAAATATTTTTTTCTTTTAGCCTGTGTATCTGCATTTTATGCACTTTTTAGATTAATGATTACAAGTTAATATCAACACTACACATGACTGCAAAATGTTTGCACAGTATTCTCAAGACAAAAATCAGTAGAAATGACACAGAAATTCTAAAAATTCACTAAGTTCTGTAGATTACCAGCATTGTTAATCTTAGAATGTGTGTCATAAATAACTTCATAGTTACATTTCACTTAGAGATTTCTTACTTAATAATTTGTCTTTGTTTGATTTATTTCATACCTTTAGGACCTTTAATGAGCTTTATTTCCATTATTTTTTCTGATACTGGTTTCCGTCTTTTTACGTACAAGCGTACAATAGATCCCGCTTCTTTCAATGCTTCAACTGCTTTGCTATGTGTCACATCACGAACATCTACTTCATTTACTCGCAATATACAGTCATTGACCCTGAGGAAAAAAAACATTAAAAATTAAATATTAAAAATTTAATATCAATTTTTCTCTTAGCCAGTTTTCTTGACTAGAGAATTATTTACTAGAATTATTTATAAGAAACTGCATGTTAAATTCCAATGTATCAAAAACTCATATAAATACAAACATTTTCCAAGGGCCAGCAAAGGAAACAGTGCAAATAATAGATTATACAAAAATATTAAATAATAATGACAGCTATAATTTTTTTTTGTTTTTGGCTGCGTCTGGGTCTTCGTTGCTGCACGTGGGCTTTCTCTAGCTGCGGCGAGTGGGGGCTACTCTTTGTTGCAGTGCATGGGCTTCTCATTGCGGTGGCGGTCTCTTGTTGGGGAGCACAGACTCTAGGCACGTGGGCTTCAGTAGTTGCAGCATGTGGGCTCAGTAGTTGCGGCACACGGGCCTTAGAGGGCATGGGCTTCAGCAGTTGCGGTGCGTGGGCTCAGCAGTTGTGGCTCGCGGGCTCTAGAGCACAGCCTCAGTAGTTGTGGTGCATGGGCTTAGTTGCTCTTCAGCATGTGGGATCTTCCCGGACCAGGGAGAGAACCCGTGTCCCCTGCATTGGCAGGCAGATTCCTAACCACTGTGCCACCAGGGAAGTCCCAACAGTTGTAATTTGTATGATTACGTGTAGAAATTAAGATATTTTAGAAAAACAGCAAATATTTATTTAGCACTAACCACATGCTAGGAACTTCTTTTAGTGTTTTAACCCTTACAACAATCTGTAAGGTAGATACATATTTATATTCCCATTTTATAGACAGAAAAACTGAGGTACAAAGTTTAAATAACTTTCCCAAGGCCACTCTGATAATGACTAACAGAGCAGTGATTCAAACATAAAAAATCTGAGGCTCAGACTGAATAACTAGCTTAAGGTCAGAGTGGCAAAATTGAGATTAATTCATTGATTTACCAAAAAATAAACTAATCTCAGTTTCAACTGCATGGTATTCATGTAGAAAACAAATAAGAAAACAAATTAAAAGATGGTCATCTCAAATTGGGCAGGGACGGGGAACAAAACAATTAAAACATTTAAAGTGATCATGATAAGCTTCTATATCTAATTAACTTTCTTTAGAGAAAAGAAATTCTATATCCAAAGACAGTGATACCTTAGAGTTAGTACTATAGGTATGTTCTCCAGTGAAACAAATGGAACATACTAATTTTCACACATGAAGCACAAATAAAAGGCCAATAACAGAATCAGGAAGTAAATATTTACATGAAAGTCAAATTATTGATTTCATATCTAATTTCATTAATATACCACTTATCATATCCAGTGAGAAGTTTAGAAACTGAAAAGCTGTATAAGGCATGAATAGCCTTAAAATAAGATACTGTTTTTAACAGACCATATATAATCCTTAGTCCTAAAACTTTAGGAAACCATCACCATGTATAAAAAGCAACAAATAAGGCAACAGGAAAAGTGCCACAATCTATGGTCTAAGGAAACAACAAAGTATGCTAAAGATATTTTTCTGAAATGGAACATTACATTTAAACAAAAGACCAATGTTACTTACATTTATTCAATTTAGAAAATAGATTAATTTATTTAAAGTTTGCATAATCTTTACTACTCTTTGTGGTCTGGGATACCAACTCAGATATATATGATTCCCTGTACCTTAAATAAGCGTATACACGTTTCCCACCCAGAAAATAACACATTTTGTGAAGGTATTTGAACATACAATGGGAAATCTATGATTTCTATAAATTTGCTCAGAAATATTTAAACAAATTTATTATTCAAAATGCTTAACTTCTAAGATAAAATTGAATTCCTAATTGAAAACAGGGAAAATGCTTAAAGCACAATTATCTCATTCATTCATTTGATATCTGAGCATCTACCTTATGTTAGTTATTATGATAGTGTTCATTTGTATTTATTCATTGTTCAGTTTGCCTCAAGAAAAAGATACAAAGAAGATTTGGTATCACAACAGAAAGTGCAAAACATACCGCAATCTTCCATCTTGCGCAGCTGCTCCCCCTGCAATTATTTTGGTAATGAAAATACTTGAGTCATCTCCAATGTGTGGGTTGTCTGTACCTCCTGCAATGCTGAAACCAAGCCCTGAATTTCCCTGGGGATAGAGGGGAAAAAAATTGACACTGAATAATAATTATCTTTATTGATAGGTTCCCGTCATTATAGGACCTAGAAACTGTACTAACATAGGCAACACACACATAAAGGCATATGTATAGGAAATATGATTTTAAATTAAGAAATATAAGGAAAGCTCTTTTTTCTCTATGAATTCAGAGGTATTACTGCTGAAAAGGTGAGGCTGATGATGTACTGAGTACTTCTGGAGTCTGGTCTACGATTCTTTCTTTAAAATTATGTGCAGTTTGTCCTTGGAGAGGTGTCACTATTAGGTCTCTTTCTTTTAGACTGCATCTTGCTCATGTTTGGTAAGGCAAATTGCTCCCAAGAGAAAAACAATGATGTGATCCTTCTGCTGCTGTTATTTCCGAGTAGGTAATACCAATATATTATTTCAGCCTTTTTAAAAAAGGGGTACTGGGTGGTGCTTTTCTTCTGCTAATTTTGCCATCAGCTTATTTTAAAATGACCAAATTGTATGAGCTAAGTAACACTGACATCATCCTTGATGTGTTTAACCAAGACACCTGACCAGCAAAAGGCATTTTTTAATACTGAAAGTCCAACTGGAGAACTTAACATTGGTGTACTTTCTTGACAGCAGTCAATTTTGCCAAAGTAGCATTACTTCTTGCTTATTTTATTTACGTACTGGATTTTTGAATAATATTTTCTTTGAAGAAAGGGTTCTACTGCTACAAAAAGCAAAACTGATCTAAGCAAAGGTATTAAACGTTTATTTTTGCAAGAACGTTCTAACTTTGGTTTTCAGGCAACTCAAATAAGTGGGTATATCTGGATCTATTACTAAACTGTTTGCATTAAATAGCTTAAAATTTCAATAGACTATGACATGTCCTAAAATTCTATTTTAATAAAAAAAATTTTTCAGTCTAAACTCTTCAAGAGTTACTAGAGTATCAATAATAGTATCAATAGGTTGTATGGGGCTACCAAGTTACTCAGGTATTCGAGTTCTCTTTTTTATTTGCTTTTTAAAAAATTGAGATATAATTACAAATAACTTTGTGTAAGTTTAAAGTGTACAACATGTTGATTTGATACATTTATATAGTACAATATGATTACCACCTTAGCTTTATTTAGCTAACACCTCTATGAGGTCACATAATTGCCATTTATTTTTTGTGGTGAGAACATTTAAGATCTAGTCTCTTAGCAAATCTGAAGATTACAATACAGTATTGTTGATTATATTCACTATCTGTGCATTAGATCTCTGGAACTTATTCATCTTCTAGTTGCAAGTTTGTATACTTTAACAACATCTCCCCAATTCCTGGTACTCAAGCTCTTTAATCAGTGGAAAATACAATGTACAGTTCTGACTAAATAAAGGAATTTAAAAGGTACTGGGAAAAGATGAAAAGATGAATAAGATAAAAAGTTAGGACTATATGTCAAGAAATCTCAATAAAGCTGGGAAAAAACCAACAAAATGCCACATTAAAATGTGTACAATACATTAATACTCTATTTACTTGTAGGACTCAGTCATCCATGTCACTTGAACAGGTGGCCCAAATTTAGGTAAATAGGCAATAAAAATCTATTATCCCTCTGAGGTCTACTTTTACTCAGTTTATTCTGGCTTCAAACATAAACAAATCTAATTATCTAGGATTTTAAATATACAGACATTCAGTTACTTAGAAAATTCACTTATGCAGAGCACTTCATTTCCCAAAAATGCTGGTCAGACAAGGTGGCACTGCTAAAATACAGTATCAATTGAATGCAGATATTCTTAAGGGGAAAATACATCAAGAAAATTTACACATCTGAATTGTATCCTTAAGTTATTTTCTGACTGGGGGAATGCATAAGAAGTTTTCAATAAGGTCTTTTCCATTAAATCTATGGTTATTATCTTGCTGGGAAACAAAACTGATACAATGACCATATTACTAGGATATTAAATACTTATTTAAAATAAATATTTTATTATGTGAAAGATAAATAATAAAATTAAAAACTGAGAAAAATCTGAGAAACTGTCAGTCTAGAGGAGCACAAGGAGACATCATAACTAAATGTAATGTGGTATTCCAGATGGGATCCTGGAAGAGAAAAACATAAAAAGTAAGGAAATCCAAATAAAGTACAGACTTTAGTTAATAATAATGTATCACTATTGATTCATTAGTTGAAAAAAATGTATTCTAGTAATGCAAAGATGTTAATAATAGGTGAAACTGAGTCCAGGGTAAATGGAAACTCTCTGTACTACTTTTCTGTAAATCTAAAACTATGTTAAATAAAAAGTTTATTTTAAAAAAAAGGTTATTAAAGAAAAGCAGCATGTTCCGAAACTGCCATGGCTAATTTTATATGTGGACTCATTAAAGAAACTAATATTATATGGTTCTGAAAGGTGATCTTCCTTGGATCCTATATGAAAGAGCAGTATATTTAAAGAGTTGTTTAAAGCAACAGGTTTATGCATAAAAACTTAAGATAATTAATAGTTTTTACCCTTTCAAGTGTGATTTCTTCATATTCATAATCTGCATCAGTGCCATTAACCTAATGGGGGAAAAAAGAAGTAGCACAGAAATTTAGAGTGTGAAATTCAAAATGGCAAGACATAATTTTTGCATGATTTCTTAATGAAAACCTATTAAATGTGATAGTAATCAAATAATATAGCTTGATTTTAACAGTTTTAGGGAAGATTTTCAAGGAATGGAACAGTAGAAATGTGATTAAAGAGTTGACACTCATGATATTGTGACTTTCAAATACAGAAAGGGTACATTCAGCTTTTAATACTTACTGAACTCTTGACTCTCTTCTCTGCCTTGATCCACACATCTAATCAGCTGCCAATTCTTACTGACTTAAATATTTCATTTTTTCCTGAAAACCATCACCCCTTCATTTTCATTTCTATTACCTTGCTTCAAAAGCCTTTGTTAACTCATCTGGACTACTGCAAGTGTAATGTACCCAGTCTCTTAGATTACTATTCTCCATTGCTCAAATCATTCTAATGTGTTTTACATAGATGGATCTTTATGGAGCCCATGTATAATAACATACTTGCTCCAAAATTCTCAAAAACTCTCATACAAGGCTCTGTATGAACTGACCCCAATCTATCACTCAACTTCATTCTAACATGTTTCTCACCTCTTCATGAGCCTTATATACCATCACACTTGAATGACGTGCTCCTTCCTTTACATATCCTGCAAGTTCCTCCCTCCACATCTGTTACTTTATTGCTTCCTCTGCCAAATTTCAGTTACATATTTCATGTCCAACTTTGATTCACCATTCACACTCTTGCTTACACCATCCAGACCAAGCACTTTCTCTCATTCCTTCTAATTTATTCCATATCTCCTCCTGGAAGAAGTAATTCCCATAGCAAAGGCCACTGGTGAAGGGTGAATAGTCCTTGGAATCAGATTAGCTGGGACTCAAATCATTGCTTTAACATTTCTGGTGATACGAAGCTGGGCAAAATACCCAATCTAATAAGTCAAATAGGGATTGTGATAAACTTCATCTCTAGATGCAGCCCATCTTCCATCCAAAGTGCTCTTTTGCAATATGATTGAACCATCCTACCATCAAGAGATGTTATCTACTTCCCCTTCCCTTGGATCTAGGCAGGTTCTAGATGACCTCTGTTAAAAAGAATGTGGCACAAATGCTTTGTGGTTTTTGAATCTAGGTCACGTGATGCCTTGTAGTGTTTGCCTTTGTCTTAGAATGCACTTTCTTAGAATCCAGAAGCTGTAATGTGAGGAAGTTCAAAGATCCTATGAGGAGACTCAAATGAGGGAGCATCAAGACCCCTGGCCAAAAGCCCCAGCTGCATCTCTAACCAGCAACTAGCACTAACTGCCAGCCATGGTCAATGAGGCTATTTTGGATCTTCCAGTCTTTTCCAGTGCCCCAGCCAAGATCATGTAAAACAGAACTATCCAGTTAACCCAGAAAATCATGAGAAATAATGAATTATTTTTAAAGCCACTAAGTTTCAGGGTGGTTCGTTATACAGCAATAGTATAATGAAACAAAAGAATAATGAAATCTATGTAAGGTACTCTGTTTTCTTCACCAAACTATAAGAAAGCAACCCCTAATTCAGGTCCAATGCAGGAGCTAGGGTTTTTTTTCCTGAGGATTTTTGAAACGCATCTCTACTACTTTTTTGGGTTCTTAATTCTTACGGTTCTAATGGATTCAAACCCAATTGCTACTTTGCTGCATCTTCTTTTTCAACTGAAGATATTTTCTTCTTGTTCTTGAAATTACGTTATACATATGTGTGTATACACACACATATACACATATATATATACAAACATATATACATACACACAATATGTATGTGTGTATATATATATAAATCTATGATTTATATGCTTATAGAGTGCAGGAGGGTTATACATATGCATATCCTGCCAACTTAACTGGAAGTTCTTTTTTATGAATAAATAAAAAATCTGTATCTGCAGCTATACAACTCTTCTTATTCTAAAGGTTATTTGTATCATCTATATTTTTTCGTGCTCAGACTTGCTAAAAGTCTATCAGTCTTTATCAAAGAAGTACTTTTAACATCACTGATTTATTACATTCTATGCTATTACTTTCTGCTTTTATTTTTTATCAATTCTTTACTCTTTCCTTAGGCCCTTTTTAAAGCTTCTTGAGTTGAATGTGCAATTCATTTATGCTTATTACTTTTTCTATTTTTAAAAACACCCATTAAAGTTAATAAATTTTCCTTGGCATATGGCTTTGGCCAAATCCCCAAATTGCTATATTGGGCTCTATTTTTGTTCATTTGTTTATTTCTAATTAGCCTGAAATTTTATTCTGGAAAACATTTCCAAGTCAGTATACTTACACAGTCCTTTTGGTGTTAATATGTAATATAGTATAAATTTTTGTGTTGTGAGCTTATGGACTTCTGCTTTAAGGAATTTGAGATTTTCACCATTAAGCCTTCTCAAAAGGTAGGTACTCCCAGCTCTACGCACCACCAGTCCCTCCCATCAGGAAACCTGCACAAGCCTCTTAGATAGCCTCATCCACCAGAGGACAGACAGCAGAAGCAAGAACTACAATCCTGCAGCCTGTGGAACAAAAACCATATTCACAGAAAGATAGAAAAGATGAAAAGGCAGAGGGCTATGTACCAGATGAAGGAACAAGATAAAACCCCAGAAAAACAACTAAATGAAGTAGAGATAGGCAACCTTCCAGAAAAAGAATTCAGAATAATGATAGTGAAGATGATCCAGGACCTCGGAAAAACAATGGAGGCCAAGATCGAGAAGATGTAAGAAATGTTTAACAAAGACTTAGAAGAATTAAAGAACAAACAAACAGAGATGAACAATACAGTAACTGAAATGAAAACTACACTAGAAGGAATCAATAGCAGAATAACTGAGGCAGAAGAACGGATAAGTGACCTGGAAGACAGAATGGTGGAATTCACTGCTGCAGAACAAAGAAAAAAGAATGAAAAGAAATGAAGACAGCCTAAGAGACCTCTGGGACAACATTAAACGCAACAATATTCACATTATAGGGGTCCCAGAAGGAGAAGAGAGAGAGAAAGGACCAGAGAAAATATTTGAAGAGATTATAGTCGAAAACTTCCCTAACATGGGAAAGGATATAGCCACCCAAGTCCAGGAAGCGCAGCGAGTCCCATACAGGATAAACCCAAGGAGAAACACGCCGAGACATGTAGTAATCAAACTGACAAAAATTAAAGACAAAGAAAAATTACTGAAAGCAGCAAGGGAAAAACGACAAATAACATACAAGGGAACTCCCATAAGGTTAACAGCTGATTTCTCAGCAGAAACTCTACAAACCAGAAGGGAGTGGCATGATGTACTTAAAGTGATGAAAGGGAAGAAACAACAACCAAGATTACTCTACCCGGCAAGGATCTCATTCAGATTCGATGGAGAAATCTAAAGCTTTACAGACAAGCAAAAGCTAAGAGAATTCAGCACCACCAAACCAGCTCTACAACAAATGTTAAAGGAACTTCTCTAAGTGGGAAACACAACAGAAGAAAAGGACCTACAAACCCAAAACAATTAAGAAAATGGTCATAGGGACATACATATCGATAATTACCTTAAACGTGAATGGATTAAATGCTCCAACCAAAAGACACAGGCTTGCTGAATGGATACAAAAACAAGACCCATATATATGCTGTCTACAAGAGACCCACTTCAGACCTAGGGACACATACAGACTGAAAGTGAGGGCATGGAAAAAGATATTCCATGCAAATGGAAATCAAAAGAAAGCTGGAGTAGCAATACTCATATCAGATAAAATAGACTTTAAAATAAAGAATGTTACAAGAGACAAGGAAGGACACTACATAATGATCAAGGGATCAATCCAAGAAGAAGATATAACAATTATAAATATATATGCACCCAACATAGGAGCACCTCAATATATAAGGCAACTGCTAACAGCTGTAAAAGAGGAAATCGACAGTAACACAATAATAGTGGGGGGCTTTAACACCTCACTTACACCAATGGACAGATCATCCAAACAGAAAATTAATAAGGAAACAGAAGCTTTAAATAACACAATAGACCAGATAGATTTAATTGATATTTATAGGACATTCCATCCAAAAACAGCAGATTACACTTTCTCCTCAAGTGCGCATGGAACATTCTCCAGGATAGATCACATCTTGGGTCACAAATCAAGCCTCAGTAAATTTAAGAAAATTGAAATCATATCAAGCATCTTTTCTGACCACAATGCTATGAGATTAGAAATGAATTACAGGGGAAAAAACATAAAAAACACAAACACATGGAGGCTAAACACTACGTTACTGAATAACCAAGAGATCACTGAAGAAATCAAAGAGGAAATCAAAAAATACCTAGAGAAAAATGACAATGAAAACACGATGATCCAAAACCTATGGGATGCAGCAAAAGCAGTTCCAAGAGGGAAGTTTATAGTTATACAAGCCTACTTCAAGAAACAAGAAAAATCTCAAATAAATAATCTAACCTTACACCTAAAGGAACTAGACAAAGAAGAACAAACAAAACCCAAAGTTAGCAGAAGGAAAGAAATCATAAAGATCAGAGCGGAAATAAATGAAATAGAAACAAAGAAGACAATAGCAAAGATCAATAAAACTAAAAGCTGGTTCTTTGAGAAGATAAACTAAATTGATAAACCATTAGCCAGACTCATCAAGAAAAAGAGGGAGAGGACTCAAATCAATAAAATTAGAAATGAAAAAGGAGAAGTTACCAAGACACCACAGAAATACAAAGCATCCTAAGAGACTACTACAAGCAACTCTACGCCAACAAAATGGACAACCTGGAAGAAATGGACAAATTCTTAGAAAGGTATAACCTTCCTAGACTGAACTAGGAAGAAATAGAAACTATGAACAGACCAATCACAAGTAATGAAATTGAAACTGTGATTAAAAATCTTCCAACAAACAAAAGTCCAAGACCAGATGGCTTCACAGGTGAATTCTATCATCCATTTAGAGAAGAGCTAATACCCATCCTTTTCAAACTCTTCCAAAAAATTGCAGAGGAAGGAACACTCCCAAACTCATTCTATGAGGCCACCACCACCCTGATACCAAAACCAGACAAAGATACTACAAAAAAGGAAAATTACAGACCAATATCACTGATGAATATAGATGCAAAAATCCTCAACAAAATACTAGCAAACAGAATCCAACAACACATTAAGAGGATCATACACTATGATCAGGTGGGATTTATCCCAGGGATGCAAGGATTCTTCAGTATACGCAAATCGATCGATCTGATACACCATATTAACAAACTGAAGAAGAAAAACCATATGATCATCTCAAGAGCTGCAGAGAAAGCTTTTGACAAAATTCAACACCCATTTATGATGAAAACTCTCCAGAAAGTGGGCATAGAGGGAACATAACTCAACATAATAAAGACCATATATGACAAAACCACAGCAAACATCATTCTCAACGGTGAAAAACTGAAAGCATTTTCTCTAAGATCAGAAACAAGACAAGGATGTCCACACTCACCGTTATTATTCAACATAGTTTTGGAAGTCCTAGCCACGGCAATCAGAAAAGACAAAGAAATAAAAGGAATACAAATTGGAAAAGAAGAAGTAAAACTGTCACTGTCTGCAGATGACATGATACTATACATAGAGAATCCTAAAGATGCGACCAGAAAACTACTAGAGCTAATCAATGAATTTGGTAAAGTTGCAGGATACAAAATTAATGCACAGAAATCTCTTGCATTCCTATACACTAATGATGAAAAATCTGAAAGAGAAATTAAGGAAACACTCCCATTTACCACTGCAACAAAAAGAATAAAATACCTAGGAATAAACCTTCCTAGGGAGACAAAAGACCTGTATGCAGAAAACTATCAGACACTGAAGAAAGAAATTAAAGATGATACCAACAGATGGAGAGATATACCATGTTCTTGGATTGGAAGAATCAATATTGTGAAAATGACTATACTACCCAAAGCAATCTACAGATTCAATGCAATCCCTATCAAATTACCAATGGCATTTTTTATGGAACTAGCACAAAAAAATCTTAAAATTTGTATGGAGACACAAAAGACCCCGAATAGCCAAAGCAGTCTTGAGGGAAAAAAACAGAGCTGGAGGAATCAGACTCCCTGACTTCAGACTATACTACAAAGCTACAGTAATCAAGACAATATGGTAGTGGCACAGAAACAGAAACATAGATCAATGGAACAAGATAGAAAGCCCAGAGGTAAACCCACGCACCTATGGTCAACTCATCTATGACAAATGAGGCAAGGATATACAATGGAGAAAAGACAGTCTCTTCAATAAGTGGTGCTGGGAAAACTGGACAGCTACATGTAAGAGGATGAAATTAGAACACTCCCTAACACCATGCACAAAAATAAACTCAAAATGGATTAGAGACCTAAATGTAAGACCGGACACTACAAAAATCTTAGAGGAAAACATAGGAAGAACACTCTCTGACATAAATCACAGCAAGATGTTTTTTGATCCACCTCCTAGAGTAATAGAAATAAAAACGAAAATAAACAAATGGGACCTAATGAAACTTAAAAGCTTTTGCACAGCAAAGGAAACCATAAACAAGATGAAAAGACAACCCTCAGAATGGGAGAAAATATTTGCAAATGAATCAACGGACAAAGGATTAATCTCCAAAATATATAAACAGCTCATGCAGCTCAATATGAAAAAAACAAACAACCCAATCCAAAAATGGGCAGAAGACCTAAATAGACATTTCTCCAAAGAAGACATACAGATGGCCAAGAAGCACATGAAAAGCTGCTCAACATCACTAATTATTAGAGAAATGCAAATCAAAACTACAATGAGGTATTACCTCACACCAGTTAGAATGGGCTTCATCAGAAAATCTACAAACAACAGATGCTGGAGAGGGTGTGGAGAAAAGGGAACCCTCTTGCACTGCTGGTGGGAATGTAAACTGATACAGCCACTATGGAGAACAGCATGGAGGTTCCTTAAAACACTAAAAATAGAATTACCATATGATCTAGCAATCCCACTACTGGGCATACACCCAGAGAAAACCACAATTCAAAAAGACACATGCACCCCAATGTGCACTGCAGCACTCTTTACAATAGCCAGGTCATGGAAGCAACCTAGATGCCCAGCGACAGACGAATGGATAAGGAAGATGTGGCACATATATACAATGGAATATTACTCAGCCATAAAAAGGAACAAAATTGGGTCATTTGTTGAGACGTGGATGGATCTAGAAAATGTCATACAGAGTGAAGTAAGTCAGAAAGAGAAAAACAAATATCATATATTAATGCACATATGTGGAACTCAGAAAAATGGTACAGATGAACCGGTTTTCAGGGCAGAAACTGAGACACAGATGTAGAGAACAAACGTGTGGACACCAAGGGGGGAAAGCTGCAGCGGGGGGGTGGGGGTGGTGGTGTGATGATTTGGGAGATTGGGATTGACATGTATACACTGATGTGTATACAAATTGATGACTGATAAGAACCTGCTGTATTTAAAAAAAAAAAAAAAAAAAAAGGTAGGTACTTAGTAAACGTCCTTGATGCTTCACTTAATGCCAAGTCATGATGTATTGATATCTGGTGAGGATTCCAGGTAGCATAGAGTGATTTTAGAAAGGTAAAATGTGAGACGGCCATATGAACCCCAGATGACTTTATTCCTGTACCCTTAATAACTTGAAACTGTCTGATAATTTCATGTATAGAGACAATTCAATAACATCATTAAACACATTCAAACTGGGCTTCTAAATGCCAAGTATACATTATCAAAACCACAAATTACTCTACAAGTACCACTTCATTAACAGTAAAAGTACAAAAAAATAATGTTGGTGTAATATTTTCAAAAGCTATATGGTTTCCAGCAAAACTACAAAATGCTTGATTTGCTTAGTCTTCTTTTTATAATAGCTTTACAAAATGTGGCTTCCAACAGGAAAGAAATGCTTGGCTAATGGGTTTATCACTCTCAGTTAACAGGATAAGGTGAGAGGTAAGCTGGGTATAAAATGAGAGAAGAGAGATCAATCTTTAGACAACGTAATATTTTACTGACAAAATATTTGGTTTTTTTCCCCCCTTAAAAACAGAATAGATTTAGAATACTTCTTGAGAACTGTCATTGCTAGTACTTCCTAGGTTTTGAATTTAGTCCTATTAACAAAATGGGATTGTGTATCGGGGCGGGGGTGAAAGCTGGAGAAGAAACTAGAAGTGGATTGGAGCCTGATTGTGAAAGGTCTTGAATGCTTTCCTGATGAATGAGAAATATTCTTGAAAGTTTTGGAGCATCAAGTAGGTTTAATAGATTTTCCAGAAAAAGATTTGTGGCAGTATGGAACAGAAATGGAGAGAAATAGGAGAAAAGTAAATTGGTAAAGAAGTTACGGCAATAATTTGGGTAAAAGGAAGAAATTCCAAAGACACTTAAGAATTGGTGGTAAATTTCTAAATATTAAAAAAAATCTTAATATTAACGGGGAAAAAGTCCCATAAAGTCATAACTAAGAACAACTACTCTATAATAAACCTGACCAGGAAAAAAAATCAGATTATATAACATATAGCAAAGATGAGTTGTATTCCACTGATCTAATATGGTTTGGGACCAGAACTATGTTGCTTTAATTAAATAGTGTTTTATTATCTGCAGGGAAATCCCCCCAAATTACTTTTATTTAAAATTTTATTTGGTTATTTTTGAGTTTTTAACTTTGCTACATCAACACTGTCCAAAAGAAGTTTCTGTGATGATGGAAGTGTAAAATAATCTGCCTTTTCCAATAGAGGAGTTTCTTACCCACACATGGTTACTGAGTGCTTGAAATGTGACTACTGAAACAGAGAAACTATATTTTAAATATTATTGAATTTTGATCAATATAAATTAAATACCAACACATGGCCAGTGGCTTACTATTTTGGAAGATGCAGCTCTAGATGAATCATTAAGTCTAACTCCATCTCTCCAAAACACATGTACATATTCTCTTTTTTCTCTCCTCCTCCTTTTAAGTATTAATACCAATTAATACTTAAAACTGAGTATAATACATCATACTTAATGGTAAAAGACTGAAAGCTTTCTCCCAAGGATCAGGAACAAAACAAAAATGTTTGCTCTGCAACTTCTATAAAACATTTTAAGGGAGGTTCTAGCCACGGCAGTTAGGCAAGAAAAATAAATAAAAGGCATCTTTATTGGAAAGGAAGAAGTAAAACTATCTTTTTAGATGACATGATCTTATATAGAAAATCCAAAGGAATCTACATGAAAAAAACCATTAGAGCTAATAAATGAGTTCGGTAACATTGCAGGTAGAGGATCAATACCCCCAAATCCATTATATACCCGTATGTTAGCAATGAAAAATCCATAAATGAAATTAAGAAAACAATTTCATTTATAATAGCATTAAAAGAATAAAAATACACAGGAATAAATTTAACAAAAGAAGAGTAAGACATGTACACTGAAAATTATAAAACATTGGTAACAAAATTAAAGATGTAAGTGAATGGAAAGACAGTCTGTGTTCATGGACTGAGAGACATAATGTTGATAAAATAACAATAATCCCCAGATACTGTATGCCAATGTTTACCACAGCATTATTCACAACAGGCAAAAGGTGGAAACAACCCAAGGGTCCATCAAGAGAAGGATGAATAAACAAAACGTGGTGTGTGTGTGTGTATGTGTGTGTGTGTGTATATATATATATATATATATATATAAAATGAAAAATAATTCAGCCATAAAAAGGAATGACATTCTGACACATGCTACAACATAGATGAACCTTGAAAACATTATGCTAAGTGAAAGAAGACAGATACAAAAGGCCACATATTGTATGATTCTATTTATATGAACAGTCCAGAAAAGACAAAGCCACAGTGACAGAAAATAGATTACTGGTTGCCAGGGGCTGAGGTAAGGGCAGAATGGGGAGTGATTGCTAACCGGTACAGGGTTTCCTTACAAGGTGATGAAAATGTTCTGGAATTTGAAAGTGGTGGTGACGGCACAACATTGTGAATAGACTAAAACCACTGAATCGTATACTTTAAAAGGGTAGATTTTGTGTTACGTGTCTCAAGATAAAATTTTTTAAGGTGAAAAAGTTGAAAAAGGTGAGGTATGACATAAATTCAAGTTGAAACAATGAGTTAATACATTTTAAACATAATGCTAACAAAAGATCAAAAAGTTTATTAACACACCATGCTAGTGACAGTATGGGGTAAAAACAGTAATAATTTTTGTTGAAGTATAAATGGATATAACTCTGTGAAGTACAATTTGGCAATAATGATCAAATCTAAAAATTGACATACCCTTTGAGCAATCTATGTATCAATATATAAATATACTGATTCTATAATTGCATAAATACACAAAAATATCTATACAAAAATTATCAGTGGGGGCATTGATTTTTATATGGTAAAAGTTTGAAAACAACACATACATGCTTGTACATGCACAGAATGTTTACAGAAGGATATATATATATTATATATATATAAATTACTTAATTTTAGAAAGCATGGTGACAACAATCAGGAAAAAAAGTGTTATAAAGCAATAGCTGCAAGTTTTCTTATTTTTATTCATCAACACATAGCTAGTATTAAATGATCAGGACTTAACAAAGGAATAACAAATAAGTTTAAAAACCATTCTGGAATATATTTTAAATTTCAGAATTAAATTAAAAACCTGCAAAGAATAGTTACTAAACATTTTACACAGTGTTCTTCAAGTATGATAAAGTACCACACTCTGAAAAATCTTGCTTAAGGAACTGGAATTTATCTTATATCCTTACGTACAGAAAAGGTTTAATAAAGCAGGCCCAAGGGTGCTATCACTAGAAGGGTCTTAGCAGGTATTTGAGAAATTGATTTTGGGAGTGTTCCCACCATTCCCTAACTGAAAGGGTTGCTTACTGTGGCTAGACTTTGCAAAGACAATGCATTTTATGCTGAACACCTGTTTTCCTTCTGGGAGCTTGGAAATTTGGTATGCGCTGGACAAAGGGTGCCTATGTGACCAACCACCAATAAATAACTTTGCACTGCGTCCATAATGGGTTTCCCTGGGCAGAAAAACTGCATACGTGTTGCTACTTTTTCACTGCTAGGTGAAAAGAGTGCTCTGTGGACCCCTCTGGGGAGGAAGAAAGTAGAAGGAAATCTAAACATGGATTCTTCTAGACATACAGCCTTATAATCTGACTGTAGATCCTGACTTATCACATAGCTGTAATAAATCTTAGCCATAGGTACAACATGCTGAGCCTTGTGAATCCTTCTAGCAAATTTCTCACCGTGGGTAATGAATGGTTTTCAAGACTCCCAACATACCCTGCTTTAGCAGGAAAAGTATTTTATGAATAATATGTCATACAAACTTAAAATTAATACAACTTTTACTCTAAGTTTGCTGCTTGTATGCTAATCCTGTTTTTAATTTGTTGACATTTCCCCTAAAATGCATGTGTATTTATTTTCTTTGTTGATATCATTTTATTTGTTAGTTCTTACATATTAACCTTTCAGTTGAAAGGGTTTTAAAATAAAAATATTTAATCACTGATTCTGTCTTTAAGCAAAACATAAGTCAACAAAAAGAACAAGTGAGGGAGAAAGAAATGTGAAGAAGAAAATATTGACAAAAGTACAAACAAAATTCTGCTTAAGTATTCTTTATCCATGTGAAAGGTGACTGACTGAAAAGAGTATTTTTGGTTTGTATTAAGTATTATTATTTGAAGTTTTCAAAAATCCCCCCAAATTTGACATACCCATATAAATATAAACGGAAGATAAAGCTAAATATAATGTTTTAAAGTATAGACTGAAATCAACTATAGTTAAAAAATGGGAGAAAAAGATTTTTACAACCTATTAAATTATGCACCATTTGCTTTTTTTAAAATGCGCAAGCACAACTTCTACTTAAACATCTCCGAAGATATTTTAGTTGGGGTGAAAAATGTTAGATTCTGCTGTTCTGGCTATTTATCTTTAGGAGAAAGAAGGCTTTTTAACAAAAGAAGTTTAGAGAGAAGCACTAATCAATTTAAAGTTATAAAGTTATAACTAATTATTTGAATATGTGAACACCTATAAACCTGGTCACTAAAAATCTAGTCACTCAATTAGACTTCAAAAATGACTCTTGGAATATATGGCATTGTGTAAATGACCATCGGTCAGAGACAGCGAAAGTTATTCATTTTAATTTAAAAATAAAATTTCTTATTTCACCATTTCTGCTTTGCAAGAGTATAGAAAAAGAACAACCAAAGAAGGACGGTACTGCTTCATTTACTTTAACAATTACAGCTTAGTGATAGAACATTGTAAGTACAATGTATTAGAGAAAATAATGCTGTGATTTTTGTATCTATATCAAAACCTACAAAAGAGAAAACAGAATTATTTAACTATGGCAATGAATGGAACTTACATAAGTCGATGTTTCCAAGCTATCTGTGTTGACCAGTACTGGAGGAGGATTTGCCTTAGAGAAAGAATTGTAAATGTGTTAGGCTTAACAGGAAAATTGACACATTACATAATAATGTTCACAAATGTTAGAAGCATATGAAAGATTTGCTATTTCTTAAAGTATAATTTTATATGAACTTTACATATGTTAAACTATGTATCCAGTTTCTAGCACCAATGGAAAGATTTAGGTATAGGCAGTTGTTATAATTGCTTTTGAGAAATAAGTTCTTATTTCTGCTAAAACAGACACAATTTTCTTAATATTTGCAAAGAAGTTCACCAGCCTTCTCAAAAAATCCACAAATATTCTCTAGCATAACAAACAACTCTTCCCAAATTGCTCAGAAATCATTTGCTTTTCTAGTCTCAAGGATCCCATGAAGATTCCAATCATTTTATCACCCAGAAAAAAAATTCTGTCCCACACTGAACTGTTTAAACACTGGAATAAACAAACAAACAAAAAGCCATACAAAGAAATCAATCGCAAACTTTTAGAATACTGGAAACACACTCAACGTAAAAGACCTCAATTGTTATCAACTGCAATTATTGCTTTCCACGTGTTATTCTAGACCACTCACAGAATAACTAGTGGTCAAAAAACCCCACAAAAAACCAGAAAAACCCACAAAAAAACAAAAACAAAAAAGCCAAGTAGAATAACATAGGTCTAATTAAGTTTGGAATGAAAAAAGCTTGGCTTTCTGCTTAAGTTGAAAAGTGGTTATTATGTAGGTACAATAAAATTTAAAGAATAAAATGCAATTAATACCAAATGAAAAACAGACCAGAATATACTAGAAAACTGATGTGATTCCTCTTAAAATTATCTTTCTTCTGCACATTTAAGAGTATAAAATTACCAAGTCAAATGACATTTTCAGAGAATCAAAAAGATGACTATCCTTTAAATAAATTTTAAGAGATGTGTCTAAACATTCACAGTTCTTCTACTCTAACTAAAGAATTACACAAAAAGGTTGTATGAAAGAAACATAATACACAAAATAACCGTTTTCTTCCAAGTGTATGGGCTTTTCTAAAAGGTGAATGAATATTCAGCGTTCAAATGTTTTACATTATTTTCAGCAAAGTACTAGATCTGGATGATCATATGATAAAATGCTTAAAGACAACACCATTGCATGCTTAAATAATTGTACAGTATGCATCTCAGCTACATGAAGCAGCAAGTTAAAAATGAGTAGGGACAAGGATTTACTGTACAGCACAGGGAACTATATTCAGTATCTTGTAATAACCTATAATGGAAAATAATCTGAAAAAATGTATATAACTGAATCACTTTGCTGTACACCTGAAACAATAAAAAATACCCTGAAAAAAACAAACAAACAAAATGAGTAGGGAATACTTTATTAAATATAAACATGATACTAACTACTTTATGTGTAGTCCTACCTTTGACTACAATAGTCTGTTTTCGAATGATTCAGTGAAAAGCAAACCTAATAGGTAAAAATACTATTTGTGAGAATGATATTCAAGCAAAGCTAGTCAACTAACAGACATCTGAGATTTTATGAACATTTGAAATTATTCATTTCCCAATGACTACTGACATTTCTCAAATTGATATTTTAATTCATTAAAAAATTAATGGTACTTCACCTTTTCTGCTTAAGAAATTACAGAGGAGGGCAAGAAAGAACAAGGCTATTTAAAGTTATAAAAGAAGTTACATTCTTCAAAAATTATGGCAAGAAAACCATTTGGTTCTCTCTGCTCATTTATTACCAAAAATATAGTGGAAAAAGTTGTTTATTACCAAAATCTAACTTATACCAGAATTATCACAACACTAGCTGTTCATGATCACCAACTCATCATCACTGTAGGTAAGTTATCTTTTGATTCTAGTCATATAAAAAGTCTAACTGATATTGAAATACATACAAACCAAACTACATAAAGGGTTAAATTTACTTCAAAATAAAATAATGGCAATGAGAGATCAGGAGAAGGAGGGGCTATGGATCATATAAGAGTACATGAATTGAGGATTGTTGTAGTTGGGTGATGAGTATACATGGGGTTCACTGTACTACTCCCTTTATGTCTGAGCATTTTTGAAATTTTTCATAATATACAGCCAAACAATTATATTGAGTCAAGTACTCAGTTTGTAAGAGGTTAATAACTAATACAGTTGTGAAATATAGGTTAGAGTTGCTATCAAGATATTAGCATTCCCATCATAAAATTAATTTCAATTTTAAAGTTCAGTTCTGAATAAAGAATAATACAGACTAGTAAAAATAATTTGTAATTTTGACTTAATGAATATGATTAGATAATTAATATAGGTACAATAAGTTTATTTGTAGATGTATCTTAGAATTAATATGAGTGAATGATCACACCTGAAGGGAAAGCATGGGAATAAAGGACTTGAAATTGAACAAAAACTGGGAATGTTCACAATGAGGATTAAACAAGAATTTCATTCAAAACTAATGTCAAGATAAGACAACCTAGCAATTTGAAAAAGACATATCACAAAATATAGTCTAAAATAAAAGCCTACGTAAATGAAGCTCAAGAGGCATGATTTGACGGCCTCAAGTTTAAGCCGCCTAAAATAATGATAAAAATATTTAAGACTGTGTTAGCAGGTAGAGAATTAAAACATTACCTTAAAATTTACCCTTACTAACTTAAGATTTTCTAAATTCTTATATTACAGAATACAGAAATGGTATCTGACAAAGTAGTACTCCATTCCTCTCAAATTTGGAGGTGGTGGGAATGAGGTAGCACAATGGGCTTGGAGGGTATGATATACAACTCAGAAAGACATAATAACCTAGCACAAAAGCCAGAACAGGTACTTCTGAAGGAAGAGATAGAGAAAAATTTGGCCATGGAATTTGCTACTTTCAGATAGCTGAAGTAGAGATCACTAAAATAAAAAACAGTGGCAAATCTGGATAGTTTAAGACCTCAGGATCTGTATCTAGGACAGGGGATAGCAGAATAGGTAACATGAAATTATCAGCTTTGCTTAGGGAAGAAATCAAACAACAGCAACAAGACTTGAGAATAATCTATGTGAAAGTTATTTCAAATGAAGAAAAAAACCCTTCCCTGCACCTCACTTTAAGTGACACTTATCAAAAGACATGGTTCTAGATCTCTCTCTACCCTCACTCTACCATTCAATGACTTTGAATATACAGATAAATCACAAGTATTATTGAAACTTATTTTTTGCATCTGTAAAGAGACATACCTTTACCCAAGAGGACTGTGTGAGGACCTAGTGAAGTAATATAAAAAAAAATGTGTTGTAAACCACAGAAACCTATTGCTAATCCATTATTATTTACTAACAATATATACCATTGTGTATGTTTCAATAGACAATAATGAAGTCCTATAATTCACTTAGAAATGGGGGGGTGATTAGTAAGGGGGCAGGGATATACCAGAAAGAGAAACTTAACAAACCCCTAAAGAATATGACCCATGAATTAATAACAAGACTTAAGAAACATAATTTTGCTCATCCAACTTTTACTATTTTATTTCATTAATAAAGGGCCTCACACGGTCTGCTGCTGTTAACACACTGCAGCATCCTTACACACTTTCAGAGCATAATATTACATCTTAAAAATTTTGTGTTAAAATAATTCTAAGATCCAGTTATTTAAAAACAGGCCAAAATTAGGAGTTTAGAAAATGCTTTTATGCTGTATACTATATTTCTCCTTCTTAGCATGTATCAAAGTTTCATTATATTATTGGCTTAGTGTCTCTTTCTCCCCTACTAAATTATAAAAAAAATGTTTTTCAAACACAGAACTCACAAACCCCAGAGAATACATCTTGGCTTCTAATTTGAGACACACTGCATTAAAAGTTAAATGCTATCACTTCAGTGATCACTGTAAGTTAAAGTGATTGTAAAAACAAATAGGGTGAATTCTGGGAGGATGGCAACACAAGAAGTCCCACAATTTTGTCTCTCCACCTAGATAACAACTGCACTGGCAAAAACGCAACTGCCAGTGTGATGTAACTATTTTGGAATTCTAGTCTATTGAAGGCTTACAACTTCCAGGGTAAGTATTAGATGGCAAACTGTGGTTAATCCAGTCAATTTCAGTTCTTAGCACAGTAGCAGCTACCCAACTCCCACCCCTCTTAAGTGTTCCTGGAGCAGTTGGCACAAAGCCTGCACAAACCGGGGTGGAGTGGGGATGGGGGTGGGCAGCAAAAAAACACCCTGTCCTCCAAATATAGGGAATCTGTGCTCTTACTGCTGCTTCTGATCATGGAGGTGCAAAGAGGCAGTGGCCATTGTTGCTGAACCTCCCCCAATCGATGTAAATCTCTCTCTCTCTGACTGAAGTGACTCCCAGGAGATTTAAAGGGCAAGTGTCTCCTTCCACAATTTCATTTTTCTCTTTTTCCCCTTTTGAGAGCCAGACATTGAAGATTAGAATATTCAAAAGCAACCACATATATGAGGGAAATTAGAAAATCACTGTGTATGCCTGGGGAAGGTACAGGCATAGAAAAAATCTGCGAAGATCTTAAAGTTACACCATAGGCTGATTTTTAGCACAGAGATAGCCTACAGCAATCAAAAAACCAAAAAACAAAAAACCCAGCAAACCCTAGGAAAGGGTAGAATCAGGTTTCCAGAGAAATCATATGATTCAAACGTCCAATTTTCAACAACAAAAAAATCACAAGGCATGCAAAGAAACAGGAACATATGGTCCATTCAAAGGAGAGAGAGGAAAAAAGAAACTGTCTCTGAAAAAGAGCTGGTGGCATATCTATTAGACAAAGGATTTAAAACAACCACCTTAAAGATATCCAAAGAACTAAAAGACAAGGAGGACAAAGTCAAGAAAATGAGGTATGAACTAAATGGAGATAAGAGAGAGAAAACCTAAAGAGAAACCAAAAGGAAATTCTGAAGCTGAAAAGTACAATAACTGAAATGAAAAATTCACTAGAGCAGACTGGAACACGCAGAAGAATCAGCAAACTTGAAGATAGGATGACGTAAATTATTAAGTCTGAAAACAGAAAGACTGAAGAAAAGTGACCAGGGTCTAAGAGACTTGTGGGCCATCATTAAGTGGACCAACACACACATTGTGGGAGTCCAAGAAAAAGAAGAGAGAGATAAAGGGGCAGAGAAAATACCTGAAGAAATAATGGCTAAAATATTCCCAAATTTGATGAAAGACAAGAACATAAACATCCAAGAAGCTCAACAAACTCAAGGTAGGATTAACTCAAAGAGATTCACACTCAGACACATTATAATCAAACTCCTGAAAGACAATGACAGGGAGAATTTTGAAAGCAGCATGAAAAAGTGACTCAATATACAAGGGATCCTCAATAATATTAATAGATTTTTTCATCAGAATTCTGGAGGTCAGGAAGCAGTGGGCTGGTATATTCAAAGTGCTAACAGAAAAACACTGCCAACCAAGAACCTTGTATCTGGCAAAACTATCTTTCAAATATGAGGGAGAAATTAAGACATTCCCAGATAAACAAAAGCTGAAGGAGATCATTACCAGTAGACTGGCCCTGAAAGAAATGTTAAAGGGAATCCTGCAGGTTGAAATGAAAGGACACAGGACAGCAACTTGAGGTGTTTGGAGAAATAAAGATCTTGGTAAGGATAAATACAAAAACACTCTTATTATTTTAATAGTGTTTTGTAACATCACTTTTTGTTACCTACATGATTTAAGAGACTCATATTTTTTAAATTATATTTAAAAAATTAGTCTAAAAGCTACTTCTTAGTACAGAAGTGAAGTCAACATTAGTAAATAACTAAAATCAATTACTAGTCCAGAAGCTAGTATTATAGTAACTTTGCTTTGTAATTCCACATTTGTTTTCTACATAATTTAAAAGATGAATGCATTTTAAAATTGTTAATTTATGTTTTTGTACATACAATGTATAAAGTTATAATTCTGTTACATCAACAACTGAAACAGGTGGGGATGGCACTGTTAAAAGGAGCAGAGTTTTTGTATATTGTTGAAGTTAAGCTGGTTTAAATTCAAATTAGAGTGTTATAACTTTGGGATGTTAAATGTAATCCCCATGGTAACCACAGAGGAAATAGCTAAAGAATATACACAAAAGGAAATGGGAAAGGAATTTAAACATTTCACTACCAAAAAATCAACCAAACAAAAAATAAGACACTAATGCAGGAAATAAGGTACAAAAAACCTATAATGAATACAGAAAACAAATAGCAAAATGACAGAAGTCTCTCCTTATCAGTAATTATTTTAAATGTAAATTGATTAAACTCTCCAATTAAAAAAAACAAACAAACAGCAGAATGGATAAAAACACATGACCCAACTCTATGTTGTCTACAAGAGACTCCGTTGAGATCCAAAGACACAAACAGACTGAAAGTGACAAAGACACAAACAGATTGAAAATGATATTCCATGCAAATAGTAACCAAAAGATAGTAGGAGTGACTATACTAACATTAGACAAAATAGAATTTAAATTTTAAAAAGTTACAAGAGACAAAGGACATTATATATTAATAAAAGGTTCAAAACAGCAAGAAGATGTAACAATTACTAACATTTATGTACCTAGTGACAGACCATCAGAATCTATGAAACAAAAAGTGACAGAATTAAAGAGAATAGACAGTTCTACAATAATAGTTGGAGATTTCAATGCCCACTCAAAATAATGTGTAAAATAACCAGACAAAAGATAAGTATGGAAAAAGATGACTTAATCGATACAATAAACCATCTTGACCTGACATATTTAGAACATTCTGTCCAACAACAGGATACATTCTTCTCAAGTGCACTTGGGTCATTTTCCAGAATATACCATATATTAGGCCACAAATTAAGTCTCAATAGATTTAGAAAGTCATCATACAAAGTATCTTTTATGGCCAAAATGGATGAAGATAGTAAGCAATAATAGAAGCAAACTAGAAAATTCACCAAGCTGTGGAAATTAAACAACATACTCTTAACCACCGAATCAAAGAAGAAGTAGAAAAGCAAACTGGAAAAGACTTAAAGAGATGAATGAAAATGAAAACACAACATACCAAAGCTTATGAGACACAGCAAAAGCAGTGGTAAGGGGGAAGTTTACAACTACACATTTACCTTAAAAAACAAGAAAGACCTCAAGTCAACAAACTGAACTTTACAAATTAAGGAACTAGAAAAAGAAGAACAAACTAAACCCAAAGTTAGTACAAGGAAGGAAATAATAAAAATTAGAGCAGAGATAAGTAAAATAGAGAATAGAAAAATGATAGAGAAAAAAGACCAACAGTTGTTTTTTGAAAAGATCAACAAACTGAAAAACTTTTAGTTAGATGGACTAAGGAAAAAAGAGAGAAGACTAAATTACTAAAATCAGAAATGAACATTATTACTAATTCTACAGAAATAAAAAGGACTATAAGAGTATTATGAGCAAATGTAAGCCAACAAATTGGATAACCTACACAAAATGGACAAACTCCTACCAAGGCTGAATCATGGAGAAAATTTAAATAGACTTTATAATTAATAAGGAGATTGAAACAGTAATCAAAAATCTCCTGACAAAAGCCCTTGAAATCTGATTGCTTTCCTGGTGAATTCTACCAAACATCTGAAGAACTAACATCAATTTTTCTCAAACTTTGCCCAAAAATTGAAGAGGAAGGTACATTCCCTAACTCATCCTATGAGCCAGCATTATCCTGATACTAAGGTCAAAGGCAAGGACACTATAAGAAAACTGCAGACAAATATCCCTTATGAACATTGATCCAAAATTCTCAACAAAAATTGAATTCAGCATCATATTAAGAAGATTATATACCATGACCAAGTGGGATTTATTCCTGGAATGCAAGGATGATTCAACATATGAAAACTGATCAATGTAATACACCACATCAACAGAATGAAGGAAAAAAACAACACAATCACCTCAATCGATGCAGGAAGTATTTGACAGTATTCAACATTCTTTCATGATAAAAACGTTTAACAAACTAAGAATATAAGGAAACCACCGCAGCATAATAAAGGTCGCATATGAAAAACCTACAGCAAACATCATACTTTTATGGTGAAAGACTGAAAGCTTTCCCTCTAAGATCAGGAACAAGTCAAGCTGGCCCACTTTCACCACTTCTATCCAACACAGTATTAAAAATCAGTCAATTAGACAAATAAGAAAAAAAATGACATTCAAATGAGAAAGAAGGAAAATTAAGTGTCTTCAGATAATATGATCATACATGTAGAAAACCCCAAAGAAACCACACAAAAACCTGTTAGAACTAATAAACTTAGCAAAGTAGCAGGATATGGTCTACACACAAAAATCAGTTGCATTCCAATATACAATCTGGAAAGAAAATTACAAAAACAATTCCATTTACAACAGCATCAAAAAGAATAAAATAATTAGGAATGAACTTAGCCAATGAGGTGAAAGATTTGTGCATTGAAAACTATAACGTTGCTGAAAGAAATTAAAGACAACAGAAATAAATGGAAACACATTCCCTGTTCATGACATCTTAATACTGTTAAGATGTCAATACTACCCAAAGCAATTTACAGATTTCATCCAATCCCAATCAAAATTCCAATGATGTTTTCTGCAGAAATAGAAAAACCCAACCTAAAATTCATATGGAATCTCAAGGGATCTGAATAGACAAAATAATTCTAAAAAGGACAAGGCTGGAGGACTCATACTTTCTCATTTCAAAACTTACTACAAAGCTACAGTACTCAAAAGTATGGTACTGACATAAAGACAGACATATACCGATGGAATTGAATAGAGACTGCAGAAATAAACCCTCACATATATAGTCAAATTGTTTTCAACAAGGGTGCTAAGACCATTCAATGGGGACAAGATAGTCTTTTCAACAAATGGTGCTGGGAAAACTGGATATCCAAATGCAAAAGACTGAATTTGGACCCTTACCTAACGTCATATACAAAAATTAATTTAAAATGGACCCATGACCTAAATAAAAGACCTAAAAAACTATAAAACTCTAAGAAGAAAACACAGGGTAAAAGCTTCAGGACACTGCATTTGGTAGTTGATTCACTGGATATAACACCAAAGGCACAGGCAACAGAAGAAAATATAAACAATTTGGACTTCCTAAAAATTAAAAATTTTGTGCATCAAATGACACCATCCACAAATTAAAAAGGCAACCCACAGAATGGGAGAAAATATTTGCAAATCATATATCTGATAAGGAACTAATATCCAGAATATATAAAGAACTCCTAAAACTCAATTAAAAAAACTGCAATGCAATTCAAAAATGGGTAAAGGACTTCAATAGACATTTCTCCATAGAAGATATGCAAATGGCCAATAAGCACATGAAAAGATGTTCAACATCATTAATCATTTGGGAGCTGCAAATCAAAACTACAATGAGATACCACCTCATACCCATCAGGCTGGCTACTATCATGAAAAGAGAATATAAGGAGTGTTGGTGAGGATGTGGAGAAATTGGAACCATTGTGTTCCACTGGTGGGAATATACAATGATACAACACTGTGGAAAATAGTATGATGGTTCCCCTAAAAATTAAAAATTAAGTTACAAAGTGATCCAGTTATTCCACTTTCAGGTATACACTCAAAAGAATTGAAAGCAGGGTCTTGAAGAGGTGTCTGTACACCTGTGTTCACAGTAGCATTATTCACAATAGCTAAAATGTGGAAGCAACTCAAGTTGTTCATTGACAGATGAATGGATAAGCAAGGTCTCATATATACATAAAATGGGATATTATTTAGCTTTCAAAAGAAGGGAAATTCTGATGCTACATATGCTACAACACAGGTTAACCTTAAGGACATTATACTAAGTGAAATCAGCTAGCCACAAAAAGACAAATACTGTTATGATTTCACTTCCATGAGGTACTTGAGTCAAAACCACAGACACAGAAAGTAGAATGGTAGTTGCCAGGGCCTGGGGGGGAGGGAGGAATGGGGAATTAAGTGTTTAATGGGTACAGAGTTTCAGTTTTGCAAGACGAAACAAGTTCTGCAGATGGATGATGGTGATGTTTGCACAGCAATATGAATGTACTTAATACCACTGAACTGTAAACTTAAAAATAGTTAAGGTGGTAAGTTTTACATTATGTGTATTTGATCACAATAAAAAAAATGGAAAACAAATATATGACCTCAATCTAATTATTAAAATGCATCAAACACAAATTGCGGGATATTCTACAGAACGACTAGCCTGTTCTCTTGTAAAAGGCCACACACATGAAAGACAGATTGTGTAGCTACTTCAGATTAAAGTAGACTCATGAAAACTAACTGTGGTCTTGGATGGGCCAAAGTACCTGTTTTTGTTTTTCATACAAAAAACATTATTAGGGCAACTGGTAAAACAGAATTACCAGTTGTATTATATTAATGTTAATTTTCTGGTTTAGCTCACTGCACTATGGTAATATTTTTGTTCTTTGGAAAAATATTTAGTATTGTAAAGATTAATATTAATTAAGTATTAATTAATTAAGTATTAATATTTAGCAGTAAGAGGGGCATGAATAAAACTTCCTTTTAACTGGTTTACAAAAAATAATATTATACTCAATTACAGAAGAACAGAAATGATAAAGCAGATGTGGCAGGTAAAAATATTAACAATTGGGAGACGTGGGTCAAAGTATATGGAATTTCTTTGTACAATTCCTGCAACTTTCTGTAAGTCTGAAATGATTTGAAAATAATATAAAAACAAACAAACCAACATAAAACCCAAAACACAAATAGAACAGTGGCACTGCAGTCAGATATTAGTGTGTGGCTTAAAAAGGCTCATCAAGGTAATCCAAGTATACTATTCTATTTAAGATTACTAGTAAAATGAAAATGTATCAAGCCATGCTTTAGATTATACTAATGATCAAATCATTTGAGTCAACACTCAGATGTTCTGTGGAACTTGAATTATCCAGAAGCAACAGTATGTTCTATACTGGTTATACCTCTAACGTAAACTACTCTCATGTCATGTGGGAGTTATTTGTTAAGTTGTGATTTGCATAAACAGAAAGTAGGCTCCTAGAGGACAAGAACAATGTTACATTCATCTTAGTATCTACATGATTGGAACAATAACAAATTATTGAACAAAAACTAATCCCTCCAAAGCACCTGTTTGCATGTGAACAGAGACTTTCACACAGACACACAAAATTAGCTATAAAGCATTTTCAACAATACTTTAATTACCTGATAGCTCCTCACAACTGGTAAAGAAGAAGGTCTAAAGAATCTGGTTTTAAAGCAGAGTATTTATTCTGGGTGTATATTTAATAGGCCAGTATCATAGAGATTATATGATTTTATCTCCAGCAGGAAGAGCTAGCATCTGTTATATAACTACTATGTGCTCAGTTTCTATGTGGAGAAACTGAGGCTATGAGAAACTGAGTAATGTCCCCACCATCACACAACCAGGCAAGGGTGAGGCCAGGAAGTGGTAGGGTCAGGTGTCACTATAAAGTCCAGGTTCTTTCTGCAACTTCAAAAAGTCATTCAATGTATCCTTCTCTGTACCACTCTGAGTAATAAGCATGATAATTCCTACTGCAGAGGGTTATCATAAAATTTAAATGACATGATCAATATAAAAGTACTGTGAAAGTTTAAAGTTCTACAAATAATCAAAGACAATATTAAAAAAAATTATCATCTACCTATTTGTCCTCAAATTCATTTTGAAGTAGTCAGGGAGGCGTCAGCCACCCTTTTTAATAGATGAAGGGAGTAGAAAACTCAGAGAGGTTAAGTAACTTGTTTGAGTCACAAAGTAGGACTAGAATCTAAATCTTGTATCTTCTGTTTCTATTTCTATTACATCCTGATGCATCTAAAATATAAAGTAGTAGATCTTTAGAAGAAAAATATCTATTTAAAATGTTAAAATCAGGTTATGTATTAGGTGTGGATTTCAAAATTCAATTGGGGACAAATATTTTAATCACTTTTATTAATTGTATAATGCACGTTATACTCAATGACTCAGGCACACACTTACTTATTCTGGAAAATGAGGCACACTCCACAGCCTTCTCACATAAACAACATCAATGGTTAAACTACTCTACTTTCGGACTTTTGTAAGTATATTTAAAACCTAAAATGAGGCTAGGTAGTATAAATAAGCCTCTTCTGTTCATTTGTTTTTTTAACTTGTTCCTTAGTTTACTGTCTCAAGGAAATATGAAACAACACTAATAATACAAATAGCCAAGATCATGTGCCAGCTGCACACACACACTCCTATTCTTTCAATCACTGTAAAACATTTCAAGTAAGTACTATCATCTTCAGTGTTACAGATGAGTAAAGAGAAGATCAGTGTTAAGTAAACTGCTCAGTTACACAGCCAGTTAAGTGGTAGGACTGGAATTCTAAACCAGATCAATCCAAGTTCTTTATTTATAACTACATGGCTATGCAATGTCTCAACAATTTCCAAGTGTAGTGTGATGCTAAGTTAGGGACACTGGAGTAAATAAGTCAGAGAACTCTGAAATGGAAGGACTGGTTCCCTATTGAATATAAGAACAGAAACTACTACAAAATTTCAAAGGATTCTAGAAAACTATTTTAACATCAAAAGACAAATTGAGGTGACAAGAGTAAAATAAACTTTCAAATGTCCTACTTTAAAAAATATTGTACTACTAAATCCTAGTTACTTGGAAAGGTGTTACATTATTACAATATTACAATAACCCTTTGGCTGCTTATGTAGAATTATATTTTATTTATAAATTCAATTTCTTCTCTGCAATACAGAGGAAATATCCATCTGGACTTATCTATTCAATTCTTGGTAGTTTTACAATGATTTGACTTTTAATGATTTTCATAAAGGGTCAGAGATTATATAGAAGCAGTAACATAATAACATAGACTGAAGTTTTAGTGTAATACCTATAATTTCCTCTAGAATCCTATTTTGTATAATGTTCTTACTGATTTTCACTTTTTAGGAGAGGGGAAGGGCACAGAGATGTGAACAATCACAGCTGATAACCCATTTTTTCCCACAATAGGACTTACTTTGACACTGTGTTTTCACAGCAAAAACACCATTTTTACTAGATTTTATGCTATAGATCAATAATAATAAAAATACCTAAAGATGCATTTATTTACACTTTAAATGAGGTTGAGATCTTTCACACCAAAGATCACTATTATACGTAATAATACTACCATTATTTTAACTTTGGATGACTCTGTTGGTTGGGTAGTTAATGTCTTAATAAGCCATCCCTTGGAACTATTAAGTAAAGCTCTGAAAGCTAAAAATGTTCAGATTCTCTGACATTTGGCTATTGTTTCATTTTATTTTTTGACTGTTATACATTAACTTTAGAAAAAATGAACTTATGATTTTAAAATAGTTTTAGATTTACAGAAAAGTTGCAAAGATACCACGAAGAGTTCCCCATATACTTTATATACATTAGCTATTGTTTTTAAATAATAAATGTGAAGTATGTTATCCTACCCAATGACAGAAAGATGAGTATTTCCAAAGATAAATATATACTAGAAAACAAAATGCTATATATAAAATGACACATCCAGTACAAGATCAGGAGGACAATTATTTTTATTATCTTTAGAAAATAAAATTTCCCAAAGCAAATAAATTAAAAAACTGTTTCGAACAGATTTACAAGTATAAAAGGCATGATAACAAATCTAAGGCGGTTCAATATGATGAAGTTTAGAATGTATCTTATTTCACAGATAACCTGATAAAATGGCAAATATTAACCCATCTTATATTAAATCCCAGATATTTAACTCCCTAAAAGTACCGTTTGAAGCCCAATGTGAATTACCAAATCTAATAAAGAAATAGTTAAAATGATTTGAAAAGAATACAAATGAAACATTAAAAACAAATGAAGTTTTTATAAAGAAAAAAGAAAACTAATAAAAACCTGTGGTATGGTGGGTAGGATGACAGTACTCTCAGCAGGGACTGGCAGGACAGGGATCACAGGGACAGTGGGAGGAGAGGGAGGTACAGCTTCTGTTGGCTAAAAATCATCAACGACAAAACATCAGGAAAAATATCAAATAAAAAGGAAACACATAATAGAAAGTTTTGTCATAAAGATATAGTTTTCAGAAATAACTGAAATAGGTAAAGTAATATATTACTTCAATTTAAATGAGAAAATGCTCAATTATACCACCAATAATAATTTTAATGACTCTGTAGTTAAAACGAGTGACTACCCTTTAGATGTTTAAATGAAAATAATAAAAGATAATGATTTAACAATACTCCTCCACTGGGAGGCAAGACACTCACTTCATAGACAGTTTACAAAATATTTTTGTAGCATTCAGTATATATGTGACTACTTTCCTCCTTGCATTCAAAGAATCAAAAGTAATTTCATTAGCCCATGAGGTAGGCAATTGGGGCCTATAAATCCACAAACAGAAGATTCAACGGATCTAAAAACTGAATTTATATCATTTTAAAGAATCTGTGCTGTTAACCTCTACTATCAAGAACTGTAATAACCTGTCGTAAACCTGCCTGTAAAGTCATTAAGTGGGAACTCTAGTGACATAATTTAAACTAAGAAGTTTTGATATTTATACTCAATTACTCTATCAGGCTTAATCACTATTTTAAAAAAAGAGGTAACTGGAACACAGAAAAGGGGTCTTGCAACAAGTCCCAATCTCTATAAACTGGATTAATTCATAAGTATTTGCTATACCAATGACATATTCTACATATATAAGAAAAACATTAAAATCAAATCTATAAGAAAACAATGTACATTAGAAGACACTTAAAACAGGAAGAACCAATTGCCACACTTGAAACTATGCTTTTCCTCATTGATAAAGAAATACAAAATAAAATTATAATGTTGACCTTTTGTTGTCAATCAAATCAATCAAGATTTATCAAAAATGTATGGCATCTCTTCAATAATGGTGCTGGGACAACCAGATAGCAACATGCAAAAGAATAAAGTTAAACCACTACCTCACATCCTATACAAAAACTAACTGGAAATTAATCAATGACCGAAATATAACCATTAAAACCATAAAACTTTTAGAAGAAAACATAGGGATATATCTTCATGACCTTGGACTTGACAATGGATTCTTAAATATGATATCAAAAGCATAAGTAAAAAAAAAAATCAATTAGACTTTATCAGAATTAAAACCTTTTGTGCACCAAATGGCATTATCAAGAAAGGGGAAAGACAACACATGGAATGGGAGAAAATCTCGTAAATCATACATCTGATGATAGTTTAACATGCAGAATATATAAAGAACTCCTACAACTCACCACAAAAAGACAATTAAAAAATAGGCAAAGGACTTGAACAGACATTTCTCCAAAGAAGATACACAAATGACCAATAAGCACATGAAAATATACTCAGCATCATCATTCATTAGGGAAATGTAAATCAAAGTTACAATGATATATCACTTCATACCTACTAGGATGCTGTAAAAAAAAGTGAAAACAAAAACAGAAAGTTAACAAGTGTTGGCAAGGATGTGCAGAAACTGGAATCCTCAAAAACTGCTGGTGGGAATGCAAAATGGTGCAGTCACTGTGGAAAACAGTTTGGTTTGGCAGTTCTTCAAAAAACTAACCCTAGGATTACCATATGACCCAGCAATTCTACTCCTAGGTAAATACTCAAAAGAACTGAAAAGAGGGACTTGAATACTTCACCCCAGTGTTCAATGATGCATTATTCACAACAGCCAAAAGGTAGAAACAACCCAAGTGTCCATCAACAGATAAATAGCTACAAGATGTGGTATATTTATACAATGGATATTAATTCAGCCATAAAAAGGGATGAAATTCTGATACATGCTACACATGGATGAATCTTGAAAACATTATACTAAGTGAAATTAACCAGACACAAAAGGTCAATATTGTGTGATTCCACTTATATGAAATATTTAGAATAGGTAAATTCATAAAAAGTAGACTAGAAGTTACCAGGGGCCAGGGAGAGAGGAGCATAAGGAGTTTACTGCTTAAGGGTTACAAAGTAAGTTTGAGATATTGAAAAGGTTTTGGAAATAGTAGATAGTGGTGATGGTTGGGCAACATTGGGAATGTAATTAATGCCACAGAATTGTGCAATTAAAACTGGTAAAAATGGCAAATGTATTTTACCACAATTAAAAAACTCAAAAAAATTTTAATGCATGGAAACAGGTCCTTTCACAGTGCTGTTGGATATATAACGCCATACAAACTTTATGAAAAGCAATCTAAGTAATTATCTATAGCTTTAAAAGTGTTCGAACTCTTTGACTTAGTAATTGTGGAAATCTATCCTAAGGGAATAATTCAAAAAGCAAATGTCTTAACACTCACTATATTCTTTTGAGCATTGTTTATACTTGGGGAAATGTAGGATATCCTAAATATAAGGTGTTGGAATAGTTGAGCAAATAATGATAATTTTATAAGATTAAATATTATGCATCAGTTAACAAGCATCTGTAAGAACAGCCTGTAAGTCATAAAGGATATTGCCTATGACATGACATTAAGTAAAAAAGGGAAGATAAAGCTTTTATTTAAAAAATGGAAAGAAATGTTTGAAAAGTAAACCTCTGAGGGCAGGATTATAAATGGTTTTTCTCCCCTGCCTCTTTATTTCGAATTCTACTTTTCCAGTCGTCAACAATGAATACACAGTGATGCTATAATGCTGGGTGAGGGATGGAAGATCTATTCATATTAAGAGAAAAACAATTATTATGATCTTTTACCATCTCATTCTCTAGAAAATAAACTGAAAATGCGTTTCCCATTAATTGTTCTAAAAGATGCTAACAAATTTCAATGATTTTACAAGACTATTAGAGTTGAAGAAGCTAGGGATCAAGTTTAACCCTTCATTTTACAACTGAGCTAGGCTCACAAAAGGTAACCTGTGAGGAATTAGGAAAAAACTTGCTAGACTACTGTTACCTGGATTTCTTATATCCTGTAGAAAGAGATTTTAAGCCATTAGATTTTGTTTCCTTTTTTTCTTTCTTTTTAATGTTCCCAGTCTAAACCAGTTCCCTGTTTGGGATGATGGAAAAAGTTATGGAGATGGACAACGGTGATGGCTGCACAACACTGTGAATGTATTTAATGACACTGAATTAATTGTACACTTAAGAAAGGTTAAAATGGTAAAATTTTGTTATGTATATTTTACCACAATTTTTTAAAAAAAGGACATTAGGAGTAAAGCCTCTGTGGGTCTTACTTGGGACTCCAGTCACCAATTATACATTGTTCCTATAGAAAAAAAAATTCGAATTCCACAGTATGAGCTTAAAACAAGTAATTTAAATGCCAAACAATTTTCAATGGAATACTTACAACTTTTTAAAAATGTTTGAAAAACCCAGAGATTTCTAACTCCTAATTTATGACAAAGAGAAAAAGCTAGTTTTAAAAGAATTTATGTTAAGTGAAATAAGTCAGAGAAAGACAAATACCACATGATCTCACTACAAAACAAAACAAACAAAACAAAATGAAAAGAGACTCATAGATACAGAAAACAAATGTGTGGTTGCCAAAAGGGAGGGAAGCAGTGGGGGGGCGGGGTGGATGAAAGAGGTGAAGGGAATTAAGAGGTATAAACCTCTAGTTATATAAGTCACAGGGATGTAATATACAGCACAAGAAATAAGGTCACTAATACTGTAATAACTTTGTATGGGGAGAGATGGTTACTAGACTTACTGTGGTGATCATTTCACGATGTACGTAAATATCAAATCATTTAGTACACCCGAAACTAACATAATACTGTACAACAACTATATTTCAATGATTTTAGAAAACTGCTGCTGAATCAACTGGATATACATATGGAAAATGAAATGAACCCTCTTCACTCCCTTACACCATACTTAAAATTAATTCCAGATGGCTTACTGACATAATTAAGAGATGTACAAAAATTAGGTTTCTAGAAGATAGTATTGATAGAATATCATCAGGATCTTGGTGTAGGCAAAGACTTCCTGAATAGGAAAGTACAGGTTGTTGAAGTCGAGCAGGGTGAGGAGAGCCTCTGTGCACAGGGAGTGGAAGGGTGGCAGCAGTCTGGAGCAGGGTGTTGCGGAGTCTGAGCAGGATGAGGAGGGTATCCCACGTGGGCAAGTAGTGGCAGCAGCCTGATGTGCTTTGCTGGATCCCAAGTGTGATGGAGTATCTATGTGGCAGTAGTAGTAGTCTGGCACGAAGTATAGGGACCCCAGTGGAACAAGGTGGGGATATCTCTTGGATCTTGAGCTGGGTGGGAAGGATGTCTACCTAGAGCATCGACAGTGACAGGAGATTGCTTACATACAGGGGAATTTTTGATCCAAGGATAAAGGAAGCAAGGTTCCTCACGTCAGAGAACGGAGTCACAAATATGGAAAGGGAGAAAATTAGTCTGAAATCTATGGTTTTAGACTAGATTTGGAGGCACTGGTATGACTGCATGGTTTTCAATATATATAAATACAGAAATAAATGCATGTGTTTATATGTACATATATACCCTAGCTCTGTCTACAGAGAAGACCTGGGAGCAGTAACACCTCAATAGCATGAAAATACTTAGCATTCAGATCCTGGTTTATAAATACCCATTCTTTGATTAAAAAAAAAAAAACAAAAGAGGAATCTTTGGAGAAATGGCTGATTCCAGGGCTAGACTCTAGCAAGTACAATATGAGCCTAGAACATTCTGCTGTTCCAGAAAATAAGGAGGTGCTCAAAGAATAACGAGGGCATGACAAAGGACACTGACAGTCAGCTTGAAGGGCTCTTATCAGTCAGATTGGGAACAATTTGAGACTCAAAATAAATAATGATAATGATGGCATAAATCCCACTGAATTAAACAGGACTCCAAGAGTCTACACTGATATAATTACATAATAATTAAATGAATAGAGAGAAGAGAGAGCATTTCTTTACAGTAGAATGCCAATTAAGAAATGCAGAAGGAATGATGGAGTTACAAAATCATCATTTGGCAACCATCACAGTAATAATTCATTCAAGAAACATCAACAAATGTTAAAACTTCCATTGCTGCTGAATGAACCCTCCATTTCATTCTAGAGGAAGAAAGTTTGAATGTGAGACACACAAAAACATACACACACATATCTCCCCTACAAAGATTAATTACAGTGAAGAAATGTAGCAGATACTATCTTAAAGTTAACATCACCAGGACAAATCAAAATCATATGCTACCTGATAGGACGTAATAAGAATACATCGCTTCTGTGACATTCTTATCAAAGATGCATAACTTGAACATTAAACATCAGACAAACCCAAATTGAGTGACAAACTACAAAATAACTGGCTGTAGTCATCCAAAGTATCAAACACAAGAAAGTCTAAAGTTTATCATTTTTTTATTTAATTTTTTTAAACAGCTTTGTTAAGGTATAACTGATATACAAAAACTGCACATATTTAATGTATACAATTTGATGAGTTTGGACATATGCATACACCTGTGACACAATCATCACAATCAAAGTAGGAGACATATCTAACACCTATAAAAGTTTCTTTATGCCTCTTTAATAGGGTCAGCTATTAGCTAATTAATAATCCATTTTAACATAAAAAAGACATAGCTGTATGCTTATATCAAATTTCAAGGCCAAGTACAAAAATTTCCTCCATTAGGCAGTTGCTCTCCAAAACCCTTTATGATAAACTATAAATTCTTTAATATTACATTTAAACCTCACTGTATTACTGGCTCAGAGCCTATTCTAAATCTATTTCCTTTCGATACGATAATCTAGAGGATCTGAATACCATTTTTTAAAAATCCTAAAAAAATGTACACCATCTGAATCCACCCCACTCTCTACAGGGCACTGAGCAAGTACTTTGAAAAAGAACATATGCCCCTGCTTCTTCCTTAAGAAAGGCAAATACCGATGAGAAAGCCTTCAAAACCAAATGGGTACCAACACACACAATTCCCTAGCCACAGCCAATAACCAGTTCAGGTAACACAGAATTACAGAACAACAAGTCATTTAGTTCATATGAAACAAAAATACCACGCTAAACAAATAATATCTAATCAAATGAAGGCTGAGTGATGAGGAACAGCACGGATGTTAGATATGATAATACATATGAAGAGACAAGAGGCTATTTTCAGTGCAGGATTGAGAGCATGGTAAAATTCTGGGGAGTTGTATAACAAGATTCTAAATTGGAAAATGGCAAACTTAAGATTCTAATATAAATAATGAGGCAGCAATATACAGTAACCATTATATATGGGTTATTACAGAAAAGAAGGAATTCACCATAAGCATTTTAAACTTGAAAAATCTTACATACATATTTTATTAGACAATATGACTTTTATGCCATCATCCTTCTTCTGCTCCATTTGTATATATCACTCAATAAGATCAGCTTCAACGATTTTTTTTTTTTTTTTTAATCTTGACCATGTGACTAACAACAGTCTCAGTTGTTTCTATCCATAGCAACACCATGGAATCATTAGCCTCGGAGGCTGCCTTCAGAGACTTGTTTCCATGACAACAGAGGCTATAATATTAACACTGTCTCAAAGAACACTGCAGAAAATTGTAAATTCCCGGAAAGTAACTGGATTGTACATATTTTTAAAGTACTTTTTTAATGCCAGTATCGAATTGACAGCTTTCTGAAAAATGTTTTAACTAATTTTTAGAGATTCTTGTTATTTATTCACAGCTTTACATTTTAAATTTGATTTAAGATCTTAAAATTATGAAAGCAGCTTTTAAAAAAATTTTGATAAAAAGTGGTCTGAAACCTCATTAGGTATAGCCACATGCTTAATGTGTACTGCACACCTACATTTATGACTATGTACCTCCCTCTTTCACTTCCATTAATTCAACAATAAATGAAAAACAATATATAAATTGAGTGCCCCTACCTTTAATAAATCTCTTTTTGCTTAAAATAGTTAAAGTGGTTTTTTTCATATGTGCATCTGAATCCTGACTGATACAGGAAGAGACAGAAGGAACAATTAGGAGGCTGCTATGATAATCCAGCTGAGAGGTGATCAGTGGCTTTAACCGAACGATGGTGATGGTGAAAATGGACATGAGTAGTCAAATAAAGATAGATTTTGAATGTAGAATTGGTGTATCTAGTGACTGATGGGTAGTTGGGAGGAAGGACTATTAAGAATAACACCAACAATGACTACTAAAAAGTATCTTTTACATCATAGTTAGACCCAACCACAATAGATTTACAAGGCTTTCTGAACATATTTTTAAACTCTTTCTCACTTATTTTCTTTTTAATTTTTGGCTGCACCCCATGGCATGTGGGACCTTAGTTCCCCGACCAGGGATCAAACCCGCGCCCCCTACATTGGAAGGCGGAGCCTTAACCACTGGACCGCCAGGGAAGTCCCTCTCACTTATTTTCTTGCTTATTAAAATGGTCATCATAGCATAAGATCAAACTCTGAAGAAAGATAACTAATACCATACTACCAGGTAATTAATAATTGTTTACATCTTACATTAACATGTCACATGAATGGGGTAAACTGAGCTTAGAATACACACAAAGATTCAATAAGGTCAAAATAAATTTATACCACATTTATGGAAGATGAAATATATGAAATAGCAACTCTTTTGTTATCAATATCTTAGATAACAAGGAAAAAAAAATTACCCCTATGCCACTGTTGGTCAATAAGTATTTTATTTTGTTTTTGTATGGCACAGTTTAATATTCTTAATCCAAGTTCCTCTGCTTAAATATCTACTATGTGGTAATGAGACATGTTTCTCTGAATAAATGTCAAAGAAGCTATCTAAGAGGGAAAGAGAAACCAGGGGAAAAAACTGCAAGCCTTCTGTATGTTTATAGAAGGATAAAATACAGCACAGTAGATTTATCAAAACTGTTTGGGAATCACTGTATTTAACAGGGGTCCAGTATCTTCAGAATAAAGGTGTTTTTCACTGCTTAGATATGGTTCTCATTTGATTCAAATGCTCTTTTTGCCACAGTTACTCCAAATAAGTACCTTCAAAATAAACTCCGTAACATGTTATTTGAACCAGCTGTATATGATACCTGTGTCATAATTATCTCAGAAGCAAATAGCAACGAAACCAGATACATTTTTTAACAAATACTAAGAGATTAAATATAAATTTTTGATTTTAAAATAACAAAGGGGGGATAGGGAAATAGATCTAGTGATTAACAATCCTAGTATAGAAGCATGGGTACAAATTTGTTAGTTCACACAGACAGAACATCTAGTTTACGGATCTATATCTGCTTGCAAGATTCATGATAGTTAAGGTATGTCATCCCTTCATTATAAAAAGATGGTGTTTTATCAGCATTCAGCTGATCACTTTGTATTGGTAGAAGGATGAGCCAACAATCACTAAAAATTTCAAGTAAACAGAGATCCAAAACTTGGATTCAAAGATGTGGTTACATAATTAACAAATAGGTATGAAACTACCAACTGCAATATGCTGCCTGTCCCCCACCCCCCAATTTTATCAGACTATGGCTACAGAAACATACACAACCGTGGACTCCATAATGACTAACCTAAAACGGGCCCTTAAATCTTCCTAGTAATCATATATTTACCCTATTCTATTCATTCTTGTACAAGTCCCTAGTGATTCAGGCCGCTGTTACCTTTCTGAAGTCATCTTCCACTATTCTCCTCCCACTCAGCGTTTCAGCCATATTGACCTCTCTACTGTTCTCCAAACACTCTAAACATGCTCTGGCCTCAGAGTCTTTTATTCACTCTTCCTCTGCACAGAATGCTCTTGCCCCAGATATCCATATGGCTCAACTCCATAACTTCTTTTATGCGTTTGCTCAAATATCGCCCTCCAGCTGAAGACACTCTTATTCTACTAACCCCACCCCACCCCCACCACACACGCACAAACATACACATTTCCTGTTGCCTTCTCTTTTTACCTTTCCTCCAGCATACTACATATTTTAATTACGTTTGTCATCTGTCTTCCCCCCCTTTAATATAAGCTCTAGAAGAGTGGGGATTCTTGTTTTATTTACTCCTGTATGCCCAGTGCCTAGAATAGTATCTAGCACACAGTAAGTATTTAATACACATTTGTTGGACGAATGAAACCATGTGATTGCCAAAAGAGATTGAGTTCATCAGCACTCTAAAATGATAAAGTGACTCGGAATGGATTGTGTACATCCTCCCTCCCCATGCTATACACATAGCAGATATTGCTAAAAGATTCTGTGTGGTTGGGAGGTCACTACCAATCAGAAAGTGTTCAAGATGTTCTACCATTTGATGATCTTAGAGGTTTCAAAATACAAAAATGTCAAAAAATTACCAGTTTCATGTTGTTCTCTATCTAGCAACAGCTAATTGCCTAATAATATCCCAACTGAAAATAAACATGTCTTGGTGAAGAACACTTGCCCAAAAGATTTTTACCTCTTTCCTTTTTAAGCTGTATTAGAAAGTAAATATCACTGACAGCTCATATTTAAAACCTGTGGTGCCCTTACTCCAAACTTCTGGGTTCTACTAACCTTAACTTGGTCCCTAGGTCCCTCCTCAGAGGTTAGCTGCTTCTCTGTTTTACCTTGGTGTTCCATGTTTCCTTTTCAGTTTCCTTTTTAACACCGACCCACCCCCCCTGCCATATTACATTTTCCCTGTTAAAATAATTACTGTGGTTTCTCTTTTCCTGGCTGGACCCAGTCAAGGTTACCAATCTTCTTGTTAAACTATAATTCTTCATCATTCTGTAATGAGGTTGCTTCTCCGTATCTCCAGATTCCTCACTTAAAAGGCCAGAATATTTTGTGGGACCAATAATGATGGTGGTTGTGAAAGTGGTGATAAAGATGATGATGATGATGATGATGATAGGTACTTTACTGATGTCAGATATTATAATAAGGGCTTCGCATGTTTGTCCCATTAATTTTCACTAGATCTTAATCCCTGTTTTCTGCAGGTGGAAGAAAGAGACTCAGAATTTAGGTTATTTGTCCAAGGTGCTACAGCTAATAAATACAATAGAGATTTAAACCCAGGCCATCATCCTCTAAAGACAGCATTCTCAACTACTATACTACACTGTCTCTTCAAAATAGTTCAAAAAGAGCTTTATTTCGTCTTTACTGTGGCTATTGTATTTTACTGCAAAGGCAATATATAATATCCCAGAAAAGAAACAGAATATTTCATCAATCCTTAGGTCAAGGGTTAGCAAACTTTTTCCATAAAGGGTCAGGTAATAAATATTTTAGACTTTAAGGGCCATGTAGTTTCGGTTGCAACTACGCAACTGTGCTGTAGCAGCTTGAAAGTAGCCAAATGCAATTCATAAATAGGCATGGCTGTGTTCCAATAAAACTTTATTTACACAAACAGGTGGCAGGCTGGATTTGGCCTACAGGCTGTAGTATGCTGACTCCGCTTTAGGTGATTTTAAAAAAGAAAAAAAGTCTGATTAGGTCATGAAGAGAACAGAATATAACTTCGAGACACCTATATTAGTTTTTACTAACTACAGTTGGTTTAATTCTCTTGTAGTGCTTAACCTAGGATAATAAAAACAAGCAACTCCTCCCCCAAAAAAGGGAATGAGAGAATTAAAAAAACAATAAATACATATGAAAATTTCAAGTTTCATCTAGAGTTCTTTAAAATATTTTTACAAAAAAGGCCTATATAATAAAGCTGTGTTCTTATAACTGAAAGAATTTAGGATCTATACTGTTTGCAGCCTTTCAGTTTGGAAAAAATGATTAGAATGATACGATTTTTGCTCTATTTCCCCTCTCCAAAATCCTGCTACAGCATTTAGTACAGCTGAAACAATTAATTCCTAAGGTTGATATTCATCTTTGTTTTTTTTTAAAAAATTAATTAATTTATTTATTTCTGGCTGCATTGGGTCTTCATTGCTGCACACGGGCTTTCTCTGGTTGCGGCGAGTGGGAGCTACTCTTCGTTGCGGTGCGCGGGCTTCTCATTGCAGTGGCTTCTCTTGTTGCGAAGCACAGGCTCTAGGCGCACGGGCTTCAGTAGTTGTGGCATGCAGGCTCAGTAGTTGTGGCTCGCAGGCTCTAAAGTGCAGGCTCAGTAGTTGTGGAACACGGGCTTAGTTGCTCTGCGGCATGTGGAATCTTCCCGGACCAGGGCTCGAACCCATGTCCCCTGCACTGGCAGGCGGATTCTTAACCACTGCACCACCAGGGAAATCCCATTCTTTATCTTTCAAAATACTTACAAACTGATTATTTTTCAAATTTATAACACTTTGATATATTAGATGGTTCTACCAAGATTAGTCAGAGTTAAATACAGAAAAATGACGCTGGGATATGTTTTGATTCAAATTGCAGATTATAATCTCCAGTTACTTTCCTCAGGACCAACAAAAATTCTGTAAGGCAATCAACTGGTCCCATATTGTCATAATAATAATTTCTTCACACTCCACAGCTGGCTGAGTCAACAGTCACAGTTCAGATTTCAAAACTACTGAAAATACTGTTCAGAAACGGGACTGAATTGGGGTTTACTAATGGATAAAGAATGAACAGGCAGGGCTCCTGTTAAGAGGTGAGGGGGAAAACATCTTTTAAATAAATTTATCTAGGAGCAGAAATTGTATTTAGGATTCTCCTAAAATTCCACTGCTTCCAGATGTGACACCAGTTGGTTTATACTTGCACAAAATAGGTCCAGTCTTTGTTGATTGACTTGCGTATGCCTGTAAAATTGTCACATCAGTTGGTTTATTTAAAGTTTGTAAAATAAGGTGATAATTGTAGGCTACTGTTCTCCACATGGTCTGAACAAGTATTTTTACCTTTATCAAAATTCTAAATTTTGATATAAAAATGGAGGATTGAAAATGTTATCTAAATAACAGTGTCAGGAAGTACAAAGAATAACGCAGTGAGAGCTCTTTAAAGAATATGATACTAAGTCAAATTTTGACAATAAGAATTTAAGTTCCTCATTTGTTAAGAAGATATATGCTTCAGTTTTTTTCACAGAGGGCTTTGAATTGCTTTAGAAATATACATGATTTTATAAAATCCTGTAATGGAAACTTGCTAATTTTAAAGCCATAGTTCTATATAAAAATGGCTTGGGAAATTTACAGTGGCCAAACCATATTTAGAAGTTCCAAATTTCCCTGTAGCCATCATCAGATTAAATGAAAACAGACACATATATTAACATTTGTTTATTCATTCAACAAACAGTCAACATGTGCGTTCACTATGCTAGGCTCTGGGGATATAAGAGAAGAAAACATACGTCTGTACTACCAGCTCTTGTGAAGCTTATGGTTTAGCAGCTGATATTAAACAAATCATTACCCAACTGATTACTGAAATGCAGCTGTGATAAGAGGTATGGAGTACAATTCTCAGGAAAACAAACACTGCTTGAAATAAGCAAAGGGCAAAAATGTTGTGCAGGCTGAATATCCTATTCTGACCCTAAAGCATATGAGCCAGTCATATGCTTTTTCAGCACTGTTATTAACACATTATTTTTAAAGTCAACTCTAAAACTATATATATATATATATATAAAATACATATATACACATATATAATATACATATTAAAATACATAAATTGCAGCTTGTGAAATTTCTTTTTACCTATTTGTCCTTGACAAAAGGACAATCTAACAATCATGACACTCTATAGAAACTACAAAGATGAATGCAACACACTTCCTAGTTATAAAGAGCTTATATAACAAATTTCACTTACTTAGTTCTTCAAACTATAGCCAATCTAATCCACCTTAAGATACCAGTGTTGCTCTTTTAACAGATTTTATTTTTTAGAGCAGAAAGTACAGAGTTTCCATATAACCTCTGCCCACACACATGCACTGCCTCCCACTATCAACACTCCCCACCTGAGCTATACATTGTACAGCTGATGAACCTACACTGACACACATTATCCAAAGTTCATAGTTTACACTAGGGTTCATTCTTGGTGTTGTAAATTCTATGGGTTTGAACAAATTTATATATAATGTCATGTATCCACCATTATAGTACCATACCTAATAGTTTCACTGGCCTAAAAATCCTCTGTGCTCTATCTATTCATCTCTCCCTCCTTCCTAACCCTTGGCAGCCACTAAACTTTTTACTGTCTCCCTAGTTTTGCCTTTTCCAGAATGTCATATAGTTGGAAGCATACAGTATGTAGCCTTTTAAGATTGGTGTCTTTCACTTAGAAATATGCATTTAAAGTTCCTCCACATCTTTCCATTTCTTTTTAATGCTTAATAACATTTCATTATCTGGCTGTACCACAGTTTATTTATCCATTTACCTACTGAAGGTCATCTTGGTTGCGTCCAAGTTTTGGCAATCATGAATAAAGCTGCTATAAACATCTGTGTGCAGGTTTTCATGTAGACATAAATGTTCAACTCATTTGGGTAAAAACTAAGGAATGCAACTGATGGATTGTATGGTCAATCTGGTATTTTTTAAAAGCGAATATAACCATTGTAAACTTTTTGTTTAACCTTCATCTTTATGCTTTTCTAAAGTGTCCAACTATACAAATGACTGGGTCTCAAACACCATTTAAACATATTTTTCAGTAGATATTCTTTGGGTGAAAAGGGAAACAATTAATTTCCAAATCTGAGTAATGGTATTAATTTTACAAAATTACTGGCCTTTTGAGTAGGAAATTAAACTTTGCCAAGAGACAGCATCTCACAACCAGTATAATAGAATTTTTATCCTAACTTTGATTGCTTGGTTAATCAATACTCAAAGAGACTATTTCTACCCATTCTCCTGGAAACTATTCTACTATCAGACTTGGCATTTCCAAAGTCATTTAAGAAGATTATCTACTTACTCTCTATATATTCTAGTTTAATACAAAGGCATTATACTACTGAATATAAGCAATTTCATTCCTTAGAGATGAAGAAAAAATATATATATATATATTTGATCTATATATCTATATATATATATATATATTTGATCTATCACTTCAAAACACAACTATTATTAGGCATGAGGCCAAATGTTTGAAACATACATAGATAAGAAGATTAGGCCAATCCGTGTTGGTCCAACATGGAAATGCCTTGGTGTGAATATTTAGACCTGCTGCCTGGTAGGAACTGTCAGAAGATAAATGGTTATAGATGATGACACCACATGCCTCTGTTTGCCTGGGAAGTTCCCTCTTTCCATAAAAGTACTCCAAGTTTGGTCGATGAATTATATACTCATCCTAGTTATAAGGAAACCAAATGGTTTTTCTCCTCTTCTCTCCCTGTCTCACCTCCTCAAGGGTATTTCTTTCCATAAGGGTAAATAAGAAGAGAATCATCAGCTAGAGGATCAGTATACCACTAGCTAAAGTGTGATGTATGTTTCACAGAAGGTCTAAGAGGGAATTCAGACAGATTAAAAATATATAATAATAAAGAATCAGGTAGTATTAAGTGCTATGAAGAAATACATTTAAAAAGGTAAGAAGTCAGTGATGTTTGGAGTGAAGAAGTGCCTGCTACCTTAGACAAGAATCTAGGAAGACCCTCTGAGAAGGTAACAGATGAGCAGAAATCTGAAGGAAGTGAGGAAATGAACTATGAGAATATCTGAGGAAAGAATGTTCCAGGCAAAGGAAACAGCAAGATTAAGGTTCTGAGATGGCCACATGCTTGATATATTTGAGGAACAGGAACAAGGCCAATACAGCTGGAACAAAGTAATTGAGGGAGCAGTAGGAAATGGGATTAGAGATACTGCCAGGGGCTAGATAATAAAGGGCCTTTTGGACTATGGTAAAGAAGGATTTAGAATTTTATTATATATCGAATTGGAAGCCACGGGAGAGTAAAAACAAGGTACTGACAAGAACTGACATTCTGTAAGGATGACTCTGGCTGCTGGGTGAAGAACAGACTGGTGAGAGTAAAGAATGGAGCTAGGGAGACCAGATAGATATCTACTGCTATAGTTCAGGCAACAAATTAAATAATTTGAAGTAGTAGTTGTAGAAGTGGTGAAAAGTGGTTAGATCATAATATATTCTAAACACAGAGCCCTCAGAATTTGCTATTAAATTGCATGTGGAGCAAAGGAAAAAGGAACAGAAGATTATTCCAAGGGTTTTTATATTCAGCATCTCAGTGACTGGTACACTGAATGAAGATGGGGGAGAACAATAAAATTAGAAACTCTGTTTTTGACATGTTAACTTTCAGATACTTAATCCAAGTGGAGATACTGAGTAGGAAAGACAGATACACAAGTCTAGTGTACGGGGAATAGCTCTGGACTGAAGATATGAGTACTGATGTATTTAAAGGCACCTGGATGAGATCACCTGAAATATGAGTATAAAAAGAGAGAAGTTCAAGGACTGATGCCCTGAGTTACTCTAACTATTAGCGGTAAGAAGAGGAGGAGGATACTGCAAAGGAAACTGAGGTAGGGAGAGTATCAGGAGAATGGTGTTCAAGAGTCAAAGGAGAAAAGAATTTAAAGGAGAGAGCAGTTAGTTGTGTAAAAAGCTGTTGTGGGGTCGAGTAAAATAAAGATTGAGAACTGACCATTGGATCTGACAGTCTATACTCCTAGAGGGGTTCTGGCTGGTTGTTTTAATGAAAGGTATTTTAGCGGGTATGTACGCTGATGGGAATAATCCAGTATGGAGGGAAAGACAGACAATGCAATGAAGAGAAGAGAGAATTTCACAAGTCCCTGAACAGTCAAAAATGAAGATCTAGTACAGAAGTGAAGGGTGAGATTTAAGAACACAAATGGATCATTTATTTTAACAGGATGGAATACAGAATAAGACCATCAATTGAGAATGAGGGCCAGGAAACAGGTATTGGAAGTTTAATGGGCAGCTTTGGAGCTGATGTGGAGGAGGCAGAGTTGCAATTAACCAAGGTTAGATCTTACCAATGAAGTGACAGAGGAGCAAGAGTTAAGATTATGAAAGGCAGTGTTTATAGTCATGGACCAAGGAATGTGAGCAAGGCAAGGCGGGAAGTGAGAGCATGAAAGAAGTGATAGATAATAAAAAGTTGGGCTGGAGGTCTTTAAAGGGTAAAAAAAAAAATTGTTGTAGGGGAGGTGAGCTGAAAAGAAAGGAAGTGCTAGTCAGTTTGAAATGCTTGCAGCTGAGATTTTGTAAGTGGTTCAGTCAATGGTAATGAGGTCTTGAATATAACCATTTCAGCAGGTCACTCAAGTGAAAGAAAAAATAAAGACTCCTAGAGGCAAGGATATCAAAGAACTGAGAAGTCAAGATTTTGGAAGGATCACACCAGGATACTGAAAATCACTGAGAATGATTACATGAACAGTGGACAGAGAAAAGACAGTTCAAATCATCAATGAGTAGGAGTGATTGTGAAAGATGCAGATGACTAGACAAGGAGGGGAAGTAGAAAATACTGTCTGTCTGATGATATATACATTTTTAAAAGGGAGGAGGTACAATCATCCATAAATACCAATGATAAGCAAGGAAGACATCAACTCCACTTGTTGGTCCCAAGGCACATGGGACGTTGACAGATAAAAATTCCACTTTTTGTGAGGGCTATAGAAAAAACAGTACTCTCGGGGCAACACCAGGTTTCTATGAGAGAAAAAAAGGTGAGATGAACCATCACAGAAGAGTTTGAGGAAAAACGAAATTTTGCTGATCACGAACTGGGAGTTCCAAAGGGCAGAGTGAAAGAAATTGGGAGGTCACAGACAAATGGGAGTTTAAAACATATTGGAGATATACCAGAGTCAAACAGAGATAAGGAAATTAAGTGAAGGTGATCTGGAAGGCTTCGACTTTTTTTAGTGATTAAGATGTCCTGATGGTATGCTTGGTAAAAGGTGGATAATCAGTTAAATTTAGTTGTCTACTTGTGACTGGTTTAGCATTTGCAGAAGGGAGTGTTGGGCGGGAAGGCAAGGTCAGGAAATTGGTGTCTCACCAAGAATTTGAAGTGCTCTTTGGGGTCCCTCCTTTATATCCTGCAATTGAAGGTGTTGAGATATGTGGTTCTTTAAAAACTGTACAGCTTGCACTCACAGGAACTTATTCAGTCAACATTATTTACTGAATGTCTGAATGAATTGCACTATCCTAGATACTGTAATTCCTAATTATCTAATTTGAATTTGTCAAAGACTATTAAAATTAAGCAATATAAAAATAAAATAATAATAATAATAGCTTCCAGGCACTATTCTAAGTGTTACATGCATTTAATCATTTAATACAATTAACTCAATGAAGTTGATGCTATTATCTTCATTTTGGGGACAATATAACCAATGCATAGCTCTAAAAATTAAATCCTTTCTACTCCAGAATGTACCTGTTTAGGACAAATAGTATTCTTTTCATACAAATTAGCCTATTTACTTTTCTGGTATCTGAACAGTGGGCATCTATCTGAACAGCGTTTTCCTGTATTTTAATTTAGGACAGAGTTTTTTCCTCTAAAAAGCAGATCATTCAATTCATGTGGCTAATATTCACTCTAGTTAAAATTTTATTGTTCTGCTTCAATTATAAGTCATTATGCCTGTTCCATTCACTCCTAGGAAGAGAATTTTGCTGTTTTCAGCTTAATTTGGCATGCCAATTGTCTGGGGGAGGGGGGGAATTCTATTTGAATATTTATAATGACCCACAATAGGGATTTTGAAGTAATCCAAAACATGGGAACAATTGCCAAATACACATTCGAAGTGACCTACCACGTGACAGCTGTTCAAAGTTTATATATGACTACTATTTTCGTTAATAAACACTGACATCACCAAGTAGATAAAAGCTTTTACTTAGGAGATAATCAAGTAGCAAAGTCTAGAAGTATTGTGCTACAGTTCTTTAAAGCCCTGTTGAATATAAAAATTGGTCTTGGATTTAACAGAGCTGCATCACTAAATAGGACAGGGCAGATTGGCATCAAAGGATCATAAATACAAGAACAGGAAGAAGGCTGAAGTGAGGAACTGAGGAGGGCTTGACAATGAGTAGCCCACGTTTTCTATATTATAATGACTATTCAAAATTAAGAACATAAGTAGTATGAAGCTCAAAATAGAAAACCTTACACCAAAGTAAAATAATTCACAAGAAACTCATCTTAGTTTAACATTAAAAACAAACAAACAAACAATAAAACCTCACATTGTAAACTTTTGGGATACAGCCAAATGACAAAAATTAGACATAGTCTTTAAGCTGTATGGTTATCGTCATGGGTAAAGATTCAAAGGGGTGAGGAAATCAGGTACATGGGGGGTTTGTGCGGCTTGAAGAAAATCTGAAGAACGGAGGGGAAGAAAAGCGAAGTGGAGGAAGAGATGGGCTACTGTGAAGAATCAAAGGCACGTATGACGGCAATAGAGTGAATCCAATAAATATAGGTACCCAAGAGGTTTCAGGTTAGGTGCCATTATTTCGGAAGGCCATGAGCTAACAAGGTTTCAAGTGATTGAAATGGTAATTAATCAATCAATTCCATAAACATTTACTGAGCACCAACTACATGGCAAGTCCCATCCTAGAAGCTGGGGGTCCTGCAGAAGTTTATAACCACTTGGCCTTCCCTAACATTTAAAAATATTAATGACTTCCTACTAAGTTCCACGTATTACAGTAGAATCTGACACAAAATCTTAGTTGTGAACACAAATATCTTAAACAGATGAGCAATTTAAGTGAATCTGTAAAGTAAATTTTCCTTTTTATTTATAGAGGCTATTTGGTGGGATATTAAATCAGAGTAATTACTTTCAAATTACTAAAACTGCATTTAATAACAACTCTCCAAACTGCTAAAAGTACCATGCATCATAGTTATAAGGAATTAGATTCAAAGTTAATCTTGCTATCCAATCTTAGAAAAGAATATTTCTGACAATAGTGAAACAGGAGACCTGGTAATCACTTTTGCTATTTATCAATGACAGAACAAAACACTATCATACATATATATTCATAGGTATATAGCATATGCTCAATAAACTAAAATTTCATTAATCTACTTTGTTTTTAACAATATAAAAATCCTCTTATGTTACAAAATAAAACTGCTAGCCATGAGTCAGTAAATGAAACAGAAAAATGTATTCTAGCATCAACTAAAATCTAAGTGCGCCTAACATTCTTTCTCAGTCCTATTATATTTTATCCTGTAAAATGAATTCCAGTGAGTTACAACAAAAGACTTGGATATATAAAATATCCAACTCATTAGTGAGAAAAATAACATAGAATGAAAAATGATATGTTGGTCCTCCAGAGCTGGAGAAATAAAAGCTAAAACTCTGACCTAAAGTCTACATTTATAGATATGAAATACAAAGATAATGAAAAAGACAAAATAAGTAACAGAAAGAGGGCTGAAAGAAAGAAAAATAGTAATTTTTCAGTATACACAAGTGATCTGAACCAAACGGGAGGAAGATAAAATTTTAAATGGCTTTGTAGGATCAATTGCAAATAGAGTTTACTAAAATTGTGGCTATTTTAGTGCAATACAATAGCAACTTCTCGGCCCAACTCCTAAGTAACTATAATGTAATTCCGTGGTTTCAATAGTTTTATATGTAAACTATTTTGCTTGTCTTTCATTTGTATGCCTTTTACAAGATGAATTATATATCATTGGTTGTGTGTGTATATATACATATAGTTGTGTGTATTTGAAGTTTTTAACAGATCTTTCTTATTGACAATGGAAAAATATCACTTAATACTAACATACAATGAATAACAATGCCAAACTTTAGTCTCTGTGTCCCTTTTTGGTATATGTAATTGTAGTCAAAATCAAGTTAGTTAAATTCTTGGGGCAGTATTCAATCTAAGAGTTAAATCAATCATTGCCTCTGAATAAGTTTTGATTATAAGTAACCTCACTGCCTACATAAAAACTATTAATGACTCTCCCTAGCCCAGTAATTCCACTCCTCTCAAACATCTAAGAAAAAACAAGTAGAATAGTTTTACTTAAGAAATTTGACATTATTTAAAAATAAAAACCATTGGAAGAAAATTCTAGTAACCAAAAACAAGAAGAAGCTGTTGACAGTTACTTTATACTTACTGTGCTGCTTCTAATTACTAAAAAAAAAAAAGATGGTTTTAAAGGAATTTATTTTTAAAAGGCCCTAAGGTATGTGTATACATTTTAATTTAAATTTAAAGGACAAAAGCATTCTCACCTTGTTTTTTAAATTAGACTAATTCTTATGCTTTCATTTTTACTAAAGTTGAATGAATATCTATTAAAAACATGTTTTAAAATAAAAATATTCCCCCAACCCTCCTTTAATACCAAATAATAGGTATTTCACTCAAATTATGATTAACTTTATATTTTCCTTATATTTTTAATACTCACTCCTCAAAAAGAAGTGGTTTTATGTGATTTTTTTTTTTTAAATTTGAGGACTTTTAGTGTTTGCTCAGCTCCTTACACTGTCAATTGAATATTTGATAAAATACTCCTATAATCATGTAATTACACAAGTTTACTGCTTTCCAATTAACCCTAGATAATATATTTATAGAAATGGAAGGATTCATTAAATCCCTTGAATAAACCATAATGTAATAATTTTAAGATATTAGTATATACAATAGCCAACTGTATTCAGTTTAATCTATACTCAAAACACTAGAAAATAAAAATATTTCAAATTATCTTCTGTTTCTTTACTATAACAATCTCCTGAGGTTATCTAATGACATATAAAAGCTAAACAAACAGGTATTTTCTTTGGTCAAACATCATACTTTATAGCATTTAACACAATCTGAAAATAAGGAGACAAGCATTATTAATTTACATTTTAATTTATGTATGAATGGCTTTATATTTTTAGAGAAGTCATTCAACAGAATCTGAGACTGTTTTGTTTGGCATTACATAAGAGCAAAAGGGAAAATATTTTTGTTTCCCCTTTCATGCTAAAGACCTGCATAGACGGACTGAAAACATACATTTCTGCATATCCAAGGTTTCAGGGCATAAGACTATGTTTTAATAATAAGAAATCTATACCAATACATTTTTGCAAAGCAACATGAACCAAAAATAATTTCAACAAGTGGTATGTTACCTGGGTGGAGCTGGTGGCTACCGAGATGCAGTCAATAAAGCTGTGTCTTCGAGTGAAAAATGCAACTATCTGCTGCCAGCGTGAAGGTTCTGGCTCAGCCTGCAGTTCATCTGATGAGCCCTTTTTTGCCCAGTGTTTCTGCTTTGGGCCTACTGAGCCATGGCTAGAGCTAGTATTGCCTCCTCGACTGGCGCGAGAGTACAGAAGTGTGTTGTTCCCGAAAATGTAATTCATCTCTGCAGCCCTGCAGGTGGTTGCCAAGCAGTCTTACTTCTCTACCAGCTGCTGAGTGGTGAATGATCGGTAAAAACTGCAGCTAGAATTACAGCAGCATCACTTGTAGATCAGGGAAAATAAAAACCTTGAGAAATGATGCTCATTTTCTCTGTAATTTCTTCCCATGAAAGAGCTTGTATCTTCCCTCTGTACCTGTTAGCTGTATGATGGCTGAGTTTATATTTCTAGACAAAAAAGATGACATAAGGTGGTTTTCTTTCTCATGATTATTTTTTCACCAGCGTCTGCAGGAAAAGCTGTTCTTTTGTTAGCTGATAACTAGACGGACTGAAATCCAGGAAGTGAGGTCGATTAGCAGGTAAAGAAGGATGTTATAAACACTGGACTACCAAGACGCTTTGGGGCTGCCTGATTTAATGCACTGGGTGGAGAAACCTTGGATTACCAAGTTTCAATCACAGTCTGAAGTAAAATCCAATGGCATCTTCACTGCCTAAATAAATTATAAATATGAACTGAATTTAAAAATACAAGAGGATTCTCTCTGCCGACAGTTCTGATTGTTTAAAACAATTTTACTAAAGGAATCTTTCTATTCACATATAAATTTCTACATCAGGAAGGCACTTACATTAAATAGCACTAAGGTTTTAAAAGGTACTATCTACATTAAACTCTGAGGATCTAATGACAGAGAGAAACCCATTTGGAATGTAACTTGATCATTTTATTTAACATACTAGTTTTAAATGCTTTGATTAATTGAGTCTGAAGACAGAAACAGAATAATTAGCTAAATAAGTATTTGGCTTCTGGGACTTCTGTGATAAAAAAGCGCTATTATCAGCATCATCTCTCTCATATGTTATAAACATTAAGATTACCAAGTTATGAATTTGTAAAAATGCAGAAGAATTAAACGTAAATTTTTTGTTTTATAGCCAGTAAAACATATTTTATCCAACATGACATAAATAATACTCTGGTTCAAAAAATAATACTGATTGATTGCTAAATAGATACTTTCTAACATCTAATATCTAGGTCTGTGTTTCTCAACACAGTAGTCCACCTCAGAATCACCTAGGGTGCTGGTTAAAAAAAATACAGACTGATATCCCCTTCCCATCAGAATTTTTAGGGGTAAGGGAGATCTGGGAATTTTCATTTTTGAAAAGCCCCCCTAAGAGACTCTTAAGCACCCTCAAGTTTGAGAACCACAGATTCGTAAGTCTGTCCTCTTAATACTATGCTACATTAGTATATAACACAACATATCGCCATTAAAAACAATATATGAATAAAAATGCTACTTGATAACTTACTAATAGTTGAGTAATTCAATTTTTAAGTTGATATAAGCACATCATAATCCCCAACCTCAGCCATGAATGAGGACCAACAAAATCTTGCTTGCTTTTGCTTACCAGCACCAACTAAATGCAGTCTATTGGAAAGTAGCATTGGCAAACTACAACCTCTAGGACTACTGCAAATCCTGATTTGGCAAGAAAAGATGCGAACACTGTCTCTATGATTCCGTCTCTAAGATACAAACACATGCCCAAGAAGGGTTGAGAGTCATGTGGGACTTCTGGAAGTAAGATGTTTTGTGACAGATTATAGCAAAGTTTGCTTCTTCCCAAGAACTGTGCAGACAGTAGCTGGCAGTTTTAAGGCCCTACACAGATTGATCTTATCTATTTGGGGGTAGGGGACTAGAGGAAAACACTAAGGGTAGACAGAGAACTAAGAATCCTCTCTAAAGGAAAAAAAATAAAACCTCTTAAAAATAAAAATAAATTTTACTATGGACCAGGTACTTAATAAAGAACTGATTAGTGTGGTTTATACAAATGCTCTAGTAATTGGTTTGGCCCCCAAATATGTGTCTTGATCCATATATGGTGGAAAGCCAGGGTGGGAGGGGGAACCTTAGGATTTATACAGATTCTGTTACTCTGGATTTGTAAGGATGAGGATATTTTATTTTTATTTTAAAAATTTTGGCTGCACTGGGTCTTTGTTGCAGGGCGCAGGCTTCTCTCTAGTTGTGCCACGCAGGCTCCAGCGCATAAAGGCTCCAGAGGGTGCGGGCTCAGTAGTTGTGGTGCACAGGCTTAGTCGCCCTGTGGCATGTGGGACCTTAGTTCCCCAACCAGGGATCAAACCCACGTCCCCTGCACTGGAAGGCAGATTCTTAACCACTGGACCACCAGGGAAGTCGCGGATGAGGATACTGAAAATGAATGTTGAATGCAAATACCCTACTCAAGTTGCAAACAGTACCAACACAGATGGAACAGTAAGCCATTCGTATACGATGATTTCTTATGCTAGAGAGCCAAAGAGCTTGGGAACAATCGAAAGTTGATGAACGCTCCAGCCCATATATCCCAAGTACAGAGAAGAAATACTTCTCAATATATAAATTTCCTATTCAAATCCACTGACATCAAGAAAACAACTTTGAGTTTTGAGAAAGGCTTTTTAATGAAAATGTCTCATTACCTGAGCTATGGAAATCTAGGATCATCTCATCGATTGTGCAACAGTCAATACACACATACAAAACCATATATGTACCTAAATCACAGTTGGTTTCATATGATTTGATTGGGAAGCAGAGGCAACCAACTCCTCACTGATCTCTGCTTTAGAATAACCAAACCCATGTCACATATCTGAAATATAAACTCTATTCCATTAAACCAAAATTTAAATTCATTATAGAACCTGGAAAGTCTATTTAAAATAGTGAATTTTTAAAAATACTACACAACGTTTAAATCACCAAAAAGAACACTATTAAGATTTTAATATGATATATAAAGAATTGACATTTTTTTTTTCTGCAGTCAAATACTCTACCACTGAGCAATACTGTGCACCTTACATTCTTTTTTCTGTACAGTTTTTCTTTTTCACAGAATGATAATAATATCATCTATAGCAGAACTCTAAACAGTAAGAGAAAGCGTAAGTAAACTTAAGTACATCCATTTAGTGATTACATACTTTAAATATGATTATGAAAAATCTGACTGTTAGAAATGTTTATTTTATAACATTAAATGGAAGTAAAGACAGTTCAAAAATTTATATAGGATAGGCCCGCAATTATTTGTACCCTTTTCCAAACTTGCAAATAAACCCAGAAGTCTTCAGGTATAGTAACAAAGGCAATGATTAAGTAATTTTAGTGAAAAATTTTAAAAGGTTGAAGGATGAGAGGAAAAACAATATTGAAACTCTAAAATATTAGGAAAAAAATTACTAAGTAACCACAAAGCCAACTACTGTAAATGCAACAAGCATTTTCCTTACCTTTTTATCTTTATAATATGGCCTATTAAATTTCAAAACATGCAGCTGTACTAAGTTAAGACAAGACTAAGAAGATTGATAACATAGATTTGTTATTTATCTAGAAAAAACTGATCATATATATACATATCCCTTCTGTATGAGCGCCATCTAGTGGTCAAATTGGATGCAAACTGTGTGCTCAACTTAGTACTCCAGGGTCATCCAAAAAAGATAAAATTCAAAAGTATTTTAATATATTCCAGAGTTGTAAAAGCAAAGTTGACTTCAACAAAGCACTCAGTATGCACTCAAAATAGCAAAGATTCTCTTCCTGTAGCATTTAGTTCAATAGGCATTATGCTTGCTTATATCCATTCTTCCGCTACCTCCATTTCTCACAATATTTGAAAAACTACCAATTGCTGCTGGTGATTTCATTTGATAGTATTCTCAGTACTACTGGATGAAATGTGTCCAGGCTAGAAGATACACTTATTTAAAATAATTATCTGTTCATATACCCTGTTCTGTCTTCAATTTCAAGCCCCTCGTAACTACATTTACTTTGCACATATTAGTTTAAACATAATTTTCCGTCATTGAAGACAAAAGCAAAATATGAACTCTTTTATTCAATGACCATTGCAACATTCCACACTAAGCCATGTCACCCTTGTCACTTCATCTAGATTTAAATCTATTTTGAAAAAGGCTGAGGTTTTGTTTGTTTACTTGTTCAATTTACTGTTCTGACCATTTTTCCTAATTCTTAGATCATTTTCAGTTTTAGGAATCTTGACACTGTTCTTATTAGTACCATACTACTATATTTAGAACTGTTTAAAATTGAAGCTTACTTTTAAAGATTTTCATATACCACAAGAATTTACCCACTGTGTCCTTTTCTTCCACATTACGGTTTTTCACCATTATTATCACCAATTTCTTTCTTTGAAACTGTCTAGCACTGGCAAGAAACTTTCCCTTTTAGAGTCTTAAATCATAATTACTTTTTAAAAAAACTTTATTTTTTTTTTGGCTGTGCCACGTGGCATACAGGATCTTAGATCCCTGACCAGGGATCAAACCCGTGCCCCGTGCAGTGGAAGCACGGAGTCTTAACCACTGGACGCCAGGCAAGTCCAAATCATAGTTACTTTTATGTTTTATGCTAAGGCCTGAATAAAGTAACTTTCAATCACTATCTTATTTCACTCATTACTTCAGTAATGAGAATCAGCACTAGCACTACAAGACCCTGACAGATTATTTCACAGCATGTTTCATGGTGGCAAACCCTTCATAAGCCCACTCATCAGCTCAGGATCAAGGTCCTTCACACCTTGTCCTCATTTCCTAACAACCATCCTAAACATCAACTACAATATAATGAACTTTTCTGCATTTTTACAGTCTCCTCAGACTATCACCCTCCTACTGTACTTATTTTCTCCAGTAACTGCCTTCTCCTCTGAATTAGCATATTGTATACATCCTTCAACACCTTGTCCAAATATCAACTTTGTTTTTTACAATACTTCAAGAATTTAATTTCTCTCTTTATTTTTTCATGTTACATCACACCGTGTTATAACTATCTCTCCATAAAAAATACCAGTCACTGAAGTCTAACAAATTTACTAACATAGATGTTTAACAAATGCTAAATGCATGTTATTTGATAAACAAAACTAATATTCTGTTGATTTTTAAAGCAATCATCTATTAATCTTATTTTTCTATTAGCTTTTATAAGAACTGTGAAGAACAAAACAGGGCCTAATTTACATTCTACTCAGCAAACTGCTACTATTCAAAGATAATTTTTCAAATTACAAAAATAATAATTCATATACTGAGTTCTATGTATAGTACAACAGTTACTTGCTTCATTCCAAACCACAATACTATAAAAGTGGAAAAGCTCCTTATATTAGCTTTTTTGTTTTTAAAAAAAGACTGCTAATCTGGTAATCTTATTTATATTTTAAATAAAATATACTCCATTGTTAAGCTTCCTAGAACATTTGCAGTTATTTGAAAAAATTTTAAAAACATTAAAACTTGCCTTCTTATGTCAAAACAAAGTTATTTTTTTAAAATTTGGTTTTCTAACAGAAAGTTAAAGTAATCCTAACCATTTTGCTATTACACTACCCCAATCCTACGCTCACTCCTCAAATTTTAACCTATGCATGAGATAGGAGAAGCAGGAAGAAATACCCCAAATGGGGCAGCTTTAATAATTCTTAAATTACAATTGTATCAGAATATAGTTTGTCAAAAGTCCAGCCTATCAAGATTTCTGACCCAGTAATTTGACTTCTGGAAATCCATCCTAAGAAAACAACCAAACATACTTTTTATGCCCCAAGATGATTCACTGCAGCCTTCTTTACAAAACCTAGTAAAAATGGAAATAACAAATAGCAAAGACCAGAAGTGTTCGGCAAGTTAAGGTACCAATATACTATGTAATGTTACGTATCAAGTTTTTAAAAAATTTAACATGGGAAAATGTGTAAAACAAGTTTATAATAGGAAAAAACTCACATTTAAAAAAGTAAGATGTAAAGTATGATTTAGAAACAGATGAAGGAGAAGTTAGATAATTTCTTCTACTAGAAATGAAAATCCTTATCTATTCAGTCCCCAGATATAAATCAGAGAGCCAGCAAGCCAAAGGGGGAATACAGTGATGATACCCAACTGCTCTACCTATTTGCATCAGAAGCTTATATTTATAACTGTTTCAGAGATTGATGCTGTTAATATCTAATAAAAGAAAACAAAATGAAAAGGAGCAAGAGAATGGCATATAAGGATGGATAGATCCAGCTGCTTTTCAATGAGACCAGCTGAATTATTACCACAGTACACTAAAATGCTTTGAGGCTAGTACTTTCTTGATCTTAACCAAAATTTGTCAAAGATTTGCATACAAATACTCAAACTGCCACTTCACTAAGGCAATAGTATAACACCAGCAACTATAAGATGTATGTCAATTGCAGAAAAGATAAAATGTGAAAAAGATGTGTTTTATAACTGTTAGTAAAAGGATATTTTAATCTCAATAACATACTCCTTTAAATAAGCCTCCGTCAAATTTGTCTTTAAAAAGCCCTGGGGGGAAAACATGCTATGGGAGACATAATCCTTTATCATGTAATAATTAACTGTATGCAAAGGACAAGAGCATTTTTAAAGCAGATACCGAAAGAATCAGGCAAAATTCACTTAATTCTCTTATGGTAAGGAAATCAAGGGAAAAAGAGTCAAATTAAGGAAGCAAATGAGAATCTTAAAAAAGTAATAATGCTTTCTCGCTCAATAACTAGAAACACTTAAGTCTCACTGCAGAGTGAGGATTAAATAAAGAGATGTCAGAAATTTACTTTAAAATACTTCAAGACAGACAGTAAAGAAATACGTGTATGGTGGTTCAATTAAGCTAGGTTCTAGTGCAGTACTTCTCAACAGTGGCTATCCCCTAGAAACACCTGGAGAACTTGTAAAACTCTCCAAAGCCAGACTACACCCCAAACCAATTAAATCACAATCTCTGAGATGGCACTAAGATATAAATTTTAAAACCTTTTTAGGTGGTTCCGATATCCCACCACAGCTGAGAACCATTACTATGGACAGTCAGTTGTCCTAATTAGGAATTAGCATTCCTAGACTGGTCAGCTAACACTTAATTATAAAGTAAATGGCTGCTATAAGATTTTTGTTATGTTAATCTTTGATCAACACCAAAAGTTTTCCAATTATCATAATGAATGAAGTGGGCTTTCACTGGTGAAATCCATTGTATTTCAGTTATATGGATTGGCTAAATTAGACACAATCCACCCTTGCATAAGGGAAAGAAAAGACTCTGAAGAGGCTTATACCCTTAGGGATGGCACCTTAAAGTTTAATACCTAAGATGTCTGGAAATTCTGGGTAACAAAATCTTGGTCTCTGGAATATTGTTTTATTTGCCTAGAGTGAGCATTTTATGCAACAAAAAAAAGTTGAGGCTTCATCACATTTAAAGAGGCTATATACAATATGTTATGTGGCTCACTGTCTGTTTAAATGTCTGCCTGTGTCAGAATCTGCACACACACAGAACTACCAAACAACCACCAAAAGACTGAGGAGGTTGGGTGTGTGCAAATTGGCTTTGGATAATTTGTAACAATCATAAACATCAAAAATTCAAAATATCAGAAACAAAAGAATTATACATACCTGGGAAGGTTTTTCGACTAAAGTAAAAAATAGGCTTTATTAATTCAGTCAAGAGAAAATAGGCATAGGCTGATAAGAACAGCATATAAAACAGGAGGGAGTGCTTAGAATTCAAGTGTTCTAAGGTTCTTATGTTGTTCAAAATGAGGGTAAAAGATATATATTGAGTCTACATTTTTGTAAGCAAAATTTGTATATTAAAATTTCTAAAAAAAAAAAATTTCTAGGATAACCATTAAAGGAAGAGAAACAATAGCTTCCAAGCTAATAAGAAGGAAAAATGAGACGAGAAAATAAAATCTAAAAGAAGACATGTTGGAATAAATGTCTCGTATGTTTAAAATTAGGAAACATACTTTTAAATAACTCATGGGGCAAAGAAAAAAATCATAATGAATGTAAAAGAAAAAGTTTGAATTATGATAAACATTGCATATTAAACCTGTGGGTTACAGCTAATGTGCTATTTAAAGGAAAATTCACAAATTCAAATACCGTTAGAAAAGGTTGATAATGCAGTTAAGTAACCAACTTGAGAAACTAGGGGCAAAAACCCAAACAGAATAAACTCAAAGAAAGCAGAAGAAAATAAAATAATAATGATAAGAGGAGAAAGGGGAAAAGATAAAAGGAAAACTGTCTCTGTCACTAATAGACAACTGATTTTTTTCCCCATGTGTATCTCTCATTTAGCGTCCCAAAGTAAGATCAGATTGCCTCTGCCAAACACAATCTTCGATTGATATGTAGGCTATCCACACATTTACATATTACATAAACATGTGTATATATTCATGTTTATGTGTGTATGAGAGGGGATGGAGGTGACGGCACATGGGGGAGGGGCACAGGAGAAGATTTTTTTTAAAGACTTTTTTTTCTTATTTACTTAAGTATAGTTGATTTACAATGTTGTGTTAAATACTGCTGTACAGCAAAGTGATTCAGTTATACACATATATATACACATTTTTAATACTCTTTTCCATTATGGTTTACTATAGGATATATAGTTCTCTGTGCTATGCAGTAGGACCTTGTTGTTTATCCATTCTATATATAAAAGTTTACATCTGCTAATCCCAAACTCCCATTCCATCCCTCCTCCAACCCCCTCCCCCTTGGTAACCACCAGTCTGTTCTCTATTAAAAGACATGGTTCTTTGACATTGACCATCCTTTGGCAAGAAGGATCAAGGGGAAAAAAGGCACAAATAAACAATACTAGGAATGAAAAACGGGCTACACCTAAATATGCTATAGACATAACAAAATAATAGGACGTTGAGAATATTTCGAAGTAAGTATGAAATGGACAAATACCTAGAAAAACTAACTATTAACTGAAATCTGACTGGTACTATATAATCCATTACAATTTTTAACCAGTAATATGAAATCATCCTTCAAAGAGAATTACAAAACCCACTTCAAGGTTTACAAATAAGAAATGATCCTTATACACAATACATACAACTAACAAAGGATTAGTATCTGGAATATATAAAGAACTTGCACAAATCAGTAAAAAGAACAACCCATTACAAAAATGAAAAAAAATCTTGAGAGGGTATGTCACAGAATAGGAAACCTGAATGATCAATATTATCAAACAGTGAAATGCACATTAAAATCACAGTAAGATACTACTTCAAACCCAAAACAATGGCAAAAATAACAATACCAAATATTGATGAGAATACAGATCAATTAAAACTGTTACATATTGCTGCTGAAAATGTAAATTATAGAACCACTTGAAAATAATCTGGTGTTATCCACAAAGATATGTATACATAACCTACGATTTTAACAGCATTTTTAATACTAGTAATAATATGAAAATAACTTAACATCCATCAAAAGTAAGGTAAATTATAGTATATTCATAAAATAGAAAACTCTAGAGCAGTGAAGATAATGAATCTCAGGCATATAATGTTGACCAAAAACTGCAAGTTGAGAGTAGATGCAGTATAATGCCAATTATATAAAAACCAAAACAGGCAAAAGAAACAATATATTGTTTAGAAATCTAAATATGTGAAGCCAGGACTGTGGTTATTTCTGAGGGGAGAGACAAGGTGATGGCGTCAGGTAAAGTCACACACTGGACTTCAAAGATACTGTTAATGCTCTTTTTCTGTACTTACTAATATATTTTTTTAAAGTTTAAAGATATTTTGATGTGGGTATTCGAAATATAATAGTTATTTCCTTCATGAGAACTTTCAGGCTTAAAGATCGTATCACTGAATAAAATTCATTTATAACATATATTTTTTAAAATGTTTTTAGAATGCTAACAAATACTATGAAATTCCTTGTAATTACAAAACCAGAAACATCAAGGGGGGAAAATCCTACATGAAAAAATAGTTCTCTCTACGCATGAGCTACATTAGTAACAAAAGTAATAAATAATTCATAGCAACAAAATAAAGTTACTATCTTACCTTTATTGGTGAAATATGAGAGTGGGAAACAAATCCATGGACATTTTCAATTTCTGACAGGTTCTTCTCTGAGACATGAACCAATTCCGGACCTATCACCTCATTAGTGATTTGTGGGGAAATGTGCTCTTGAGGAGGTGTATCTTCATCCTGATACCGGTATTTCTGTAACGTACAGCAAATTATTAAATATGAGGAAGCTCTGAAAAGCAACATGAGTTCAATCCAAATCATGAGTTTCATAACTACCCAAATAATACTTAACTATATGAAAAGTGTCTTTTACAGTTTAATACATAAAGTCTGAGAGAAATGGTTCTCCATTTTAAAGTCATGCCAATATTTTAATAAACTTATCTGATTATTAAAAATAATTCAGACTCTGGAAAGATGGCAGAGTAGGAAACACCAGGAATCTGTTGCCCCACCTAAACAATAATTACAGAGGCATAATCTGTCTGATGTAATTGTGGAACTCTGGAGTCTGTTGAAGGCTTGCAACTTCAGGGGAAAACTTGGATGTACACTGTGTTTAATTTGGATCAGTTTTACCACCTCTATTCAACATGGTACCGGAAGTCGTAGCCAGAACAATTAGGCAAGAAGAAAAAATAAAAGGCATCCACTTAGAAAGGAAGAAGTAATATTATCTCTGTCTTATATCAATAAAGACTCAGCAAAAAAGCTGTTAGAACTACTGAATGTAGCAAAGCAGTATGATACTGCTTTGTATCCTACAAAAGTTGACACACAAAAATCAGTTGCATTTCTATACACAAACAGTAGCATTTTATACACAACCTAAAAATTACAAAAACAATTCCATTTACAATAGCATCAAAAAAAATAAGGTGAAAGACCTGTGCAATGAAAACTACAAAGACTTGTGCAATAATTAAGGAGAAAGACTTGTGCAATAATTAAGGTGAAAGACTTGTGCAATGAAAAGACCTGTTGAAAAAAAAAGTTAAAGACAACAGAAATAAATGGAAACACATCCCGTGTTCATAGGTTGAAGATTTAATATTGGTAAGATGTCAATACTACTTAAAGCAATTTACAGATTTAATCCAATTCCTATCAAAATCTCAATGACATTTTTTGCAAAATAGAAAAACCCATCCTAAAATTCATTTGGATCTCAAGGGATTCAAATAGTCAAAATCACCATGAAAAAAAAGAACAAAGCTGAAGGACTCACTCTTTCTTATTTCAAAACTTACTACAAAGCTACAGTAATCAAAACAGTTTGGTATTCGCATAAAGACAGACATACAGACCAATGGAATGAAATAGAGAGTCCAGAAATAAACCCTCACATACACAAATTATTTTTCACAAGGGTGCCAAGACCATTCAATAGGGAAAGACAGTTTTTACAACAAATGGTGCTGCAAAAACTGGATATCCACACATAAAAGAATGAAGTTGGACCCTTACCTAATACTATATACAAAAATTAACTCAAGGTGGATCAAGGAGTTAAATGTAAGACCTAAAACAATAAAACTCTTAGAGGAAAAGCTTTAAGACATTGTGTTTGGCTATGAGTTTTTGGATATGACACCAAAGGCAGAAGTAGCAAAAGAAAGAACAGACGAATTTGACTTCATAAAAATTGAAAAATTTTGTGCATCAAATGACTCTAATCACAGAGTAAAAAGGCAACCCACAGAATGGGAGAAAATATTTACAAATCACATACCTGATAAGGGATTAATACCCAGAATATACAGAAAATTCCTAAAATTCAACAAAAAACCAAACAACTCAATTCAAAAATGGGCAAAGAACTCCAAAGAAGATATACAAATAGCCAGTAAGCACATGAAAAGATGCTCAACATCACTAATCATTACAGAAATGCAAATCAAAACTACGAGGTACCACCTCACAACCACTGGACTGGCTACTACTAAAAAAAGCCAAGGTCCTACTGTATAGCACAGAGAACTATATTCAATATCCTATGATAAACCATAATGGAAAAGAATATAAATAAAAAAGAATGTATACATATATATTTATAACTAAATTGCTTTGCTGTATAGCAGTAATTAATACAACATTGTAAATCAACTATACTTCAATAAAAAAGTTATTAAAGAAAAGAAAGACTGGTTAAAAAAAAAGCAGAAAACAAGTGTTGGTAAGGTGTAGAGAAATTGGAACACTTGTGCACTATTGGTGGGAATGTAAAATAGTACAGCCGTTGTGTAAAATAGTATGGTGGTTCCTCAAAAATTGAAAATACAATTACCATATGATTCAAGAATTCCACTTCTGGGCATATACCCAGAAGAACTGAAAGCAGGGTCTTGAAGAAATATTTGTACACAAGCGTTCATAGTAGCATTATTCACAGTAGCTAAAACATGGAAGGAACCCAAGTATTTACCAATGGATAGATATATAACCAAAATGAGGTGTATATATATGTGTGTATATACACACACACACACACACACACACACACAAAATGGAATATTATTCAGCCTTTAAGGAAGGAAATTCTACTATATGTTACAACATGGATGAACCTTGCAGACAGTACGCTAAGTGAAATAAACCGGTCTCAAAAAGACAAATACTGTATGATTCCACTTACATGAGGTACTTAGAGTAGTCAAAATCATAAAGACAGAAAGTAGAATGGTGGCTGTCATGGGCTGGTGGGAGGAGAGAATTGTGAGTTACTGTTCAATAGGCACAGAATTTCAGTTTTACTACACTAAACGTTATGGGGATGGATGGTGGTAATGGCTGCTCAACAATGTGGATGCATTTAATACCACTGAACTGTAAATTCAAAAATGGTTAAGGTGGTAAATTTTATGTTATGTGTATTTTTACCACAGTAAAAAAATAAATACAAATAAGACTTCAAAGCTAGGTGAAAAAGAAACCTGAATACCGATTTGTCCATTTTTTACCCAATGTTAGCTGAACACTGTGTCTCTAAAGATACAGCTGTTTAAGTGAAGTCAACATAAAAAGCCAAAGTTGTTCAGCTAATTAAGTCTGGTCTTCTTACTCAATTAACTTGTACAAAAAAAAAAAGTCAGCCTTTTCAAATTCTAACTGAAAATTAATTACTAGATAACAGTATTTTTCTTTTATCTATAAAAGAATACTTGTTTCTTTCTCTCTCTCTTGTATGCGCACGCACGTAGAAAACCAAATCTACCTCACACCATACACGAAAGTAAAGGAAATCATAATTATAGGAACTGGGAGAAAATAAAAGTGCTTGTTTCTCAAATCAGGCTGGGAATGTGTATGCACATACACAAAAACAAAACAAACTTAGATACTACACCCCCCCCCAAATTAAACACACATATAAAGAAAAGACACAAAAAAGGTACAATAGAAAACAAATGTTTCTAACAATAAACAGGATTATTAGCCACTATAAGCTGGCTTTTAGAAATCATTGAAAAAAAGTCGGCAAACATTAATAAAGGGATATTCACAAAAGGCATACAAATAGGTCAGTAAACTTATAGGAAAAACATGCTCAACTTTTTTAGTAAGTAAGAATTACAGTGCCAACATTCAGAGAAATGGGCATAAATCATCACATTCCTGGCAGAGGTCTTTTTCTGGTGGGCAGTCTGGCGAAATGTTTCAAAAGTCCTGAAAATGTTTCTAGTCCTCCAGTAATTCCACCTCTAGGAATTAATCTTAGAAGATATATAGCATTAGTGAGGAGCATAAATATTTGTTGTATATAGACAAACGTGTACATTGTAAAATATATTTTAAAAAACTTAGCTATGAATTTGCTGAAGGTTATTACACAACTTCCAGCATCACTTTTTAAACATCCTTCTGTGAAATGGTACAATTACATGGAAAACAACAATCAGGCCCACATCAACATCAGCTAGTTTATTTAACATGATATAAGAAACCTGTTTTTACATGTAGACTTCAATTATTTTCAAAACCAATGAAAAGAATTCACTAACTTTATCCTGAGTAAGGCTGAAGTTAACATAGACATACTTACAAAACTTAACAGGTTATATGCTCAATTGAGTGAAAGCAAAATTTAAGTATTCTTATACCTTAGTAGTAGACACACTATAATAAGGAAGGAAACTTGATACCATGTTTTCAAACTTTAAGGATACTCTACAACTTAGTATGTACTTTAAGGAGAGATACATGCGGAAGGATATTCCCTATAGTACAGTCTGGAATAAAGAAAAACTGGAAACAAGTTGCCTATCAATAGATTTTTTAAAAAAATTATGGTACAGTCATCCTAGGAAATGTTACGTGGAAGTTAAATTGGGTAAAAAGCTACTTATTCTAACAGAAAAAGATGAAGACACAATTACTGAATGAGGAAAGCATGTTTCAAAGATAACACACACAACTTGAACATTTTAAAACAAAGCGATAGTGTATATATGTGTACGTATGTATTAACATTATATGCACATGCAATATGTGCGTGTGAAGCATATCCATGAATGTCCACATGCAATTTGGGGGGGTCTGTAAAGATTTAAAACAAGAAATGGTTCATTCTGAAAAGTAAAGAAAGAAATCACTAAAAATTTTATGTCTTTTATGTATCTTTTAATGTATGTTGCCCCTTGATCCCTTTTTATTCCTTATAATTACTGAGAAACTCAAGGCATTTAACCTGTAGGGTCCCCAGTATAATCACTTCATATTCATGGGACCATTCAGTGTGCTCCCTTGGCTTCTGTACTTCCTGCAAATTGGCAGCTGAATGTAATAGCTTGATCAGTCTCATGTTCAATCCTTTTGGCAAGACTATAGATGGTACTATGTTCTTCTATCAAGAAGCACATAATGTCTGGTTATATCTTTTTGTGATGTTAGGAGCTCTTGATACTCAATGCCTGAATCAATTCATTCAATGATGGTTGCAAAGTGATGACAATCTAATTCTATTATCCTTTTTATTTATTAAAAGATATATGTATAAAAAGAGTAAGTCTCTTCACTTACTATTTGGTTACCTATTGGTATGATTCACACATGAATAACACGTCCTTTTATCTACTAGTTTTCAAGACAGATAAAAAACTGGTTCCGTATCATCCTCCTAAAGCAATTAGGAGGTTTTTATATATCAATCAATGCAATTCCAATCAAAATGCCATCTGGCTTTCTTCAGAAATTGACAAGCTGACCCTAATACTCATAAAGAGTTGGAAAGGACCCAGAATAGTCGAAACAGTTTTGAAACAGAAGAAGAAAGTGGAGAACTCACACTTCCTGATTTCAAAACTTCCTTCAAAGCTACATGAATCAAGATTGTCATACTGGCATAAGGATAGACACAGAGCAATATAATAATAGAATTAAGAGTCCAAAAATGTATCCTTAGATTGCCAAGACAATTTAATGAGAAAAGAACATTTTTTCAACAAAAGATGCTGAAACATCTGGATGCAAAAGAGTTAAATTAGACCTCTTTCTCATACCATGTCTAAAATTTAATTCAAAATGGATCAACACCTAAATATAAGAGCTAAAACTATAAAAGTCTTAGAAGAAAACATAAGTGTAAATCTTTTGACCTTGTATTAGCCAATAAGCAACCAAAGTGGGGGGAAAAAAACCAGATAAATTTGACTTCATACAAATGAAAAAAATTTTGATCATCAAAGGACATTATCAAAAAGGCAAAAAGATAACCCACAGAATGGGAGAAAATATTTGCAAATTATATATTTGATAAGGCTATTCACAAACAGTACATAAGGTAAGTATCTGGTAAATATCCAGAATACATAAGAAAGTCTTTCAACTCAACAATAAAAAGACAACCCAATTTTAAAATGGGCAAAGGATTTACACAGACATTTCTCCAAAGACGATACACAATTGGCCAATAAGCACATGAAAAGATGTTCAACATCATTAGTCATTGCAAAAATGCAAATCAAAACCACAATGAGATATTACTTCACAGCTACCAGGATGGTTATAATAAAAAAGACTGACAAAACATATGTTGGCAAGGATGTAAAGATATAGGAATCCTCAAACAGTGCTGGGAGGAATGTAAAATGGTACAGGCACCCTAGAAAGCAGTCTGGCAGTTCCTCAAAAGGTAAAAAGAGTTACCATATGACTGAGCAATTCCACTCCTAGGTATATATCCAAAAGAACTGAAAACATGCATCCACACAAAAACCTGTACACAAATGTTCATAGCATCACACTTCATAACAGCCCCAAAGTGGAAACAATCCAAATGTATACCAAATTATGAATGAATAAACAAAATGTGGTATATTCATACATTGAAATATTATTCAAATATAAAAAAGGAATTAAGTATTTATACATCCTACAACATGGAGCTTTGATTACATTATGCTAAGTGAAATAAGCCAGATGCAAAAGGCCACATACTATATAATTCCATTTATATGAACATATGTTCAGAACAGGCAAATTCACAGAACCAGAAGGTAGATTAGTGTTTTCCAATGATGGGGTAGAGGGAAAATGGGAATCAAGTGCTGTGGGTATGGAGCTTCTTTGGGGTGTGACAAAAATGTTCTGGAATTAGTTAGTGGTGACGGTTGCACAGCCTTGTATACAGAACTGTACAGCTTTAAAAGGGTAAGTGTTATGGTATGTGAATACTTTAAAAATTATTATAAAATGATGGATTACACATATATGATTGCTTTACATCCACTAAAAATGTCCTTTTTGATGCTGAAATTGTCTTATCTCTAGCCAGGAGAATCTCTTAATTTTCTGAGTTCCCTTGTACTTGGCACCTTTAAGAAAGCCTAATAAAACAAAATACAGTTACCAAAAGGAAAATTCTATTACCTATTAGTGATTCAAAAAAGGGATTACTTTGGTTACAATTATTATTTGAGAAAGTATTTCCAAGTAGCTTTCCAGGCCCTCTATTACATTGCACAGCAACATTCATTTGTATTTCTTACTACCTAAAGGTTGATCTCAACCTATTTTCAAAATAATTTTAACATAAAATTTCATATAAACACTTTGTTAACACAGTTAGAATGCATAAAACTAAGCCTCCTACTGTGGTCCAAGCATAACTTATCTAACACCTACACTAGAAAATAATTACAAAATGGGGATGAGAGAGTAGGGATAAAGGAGGAAGGGGATTTTAAAATGACTTTAATAAGAGCATTTTAAAATGATTGTAATAAGAGTATTCTAAATACATTTCCCCATCTTTTTTGTTTTTAAGGCTTGTATCCTTAGTATAAAGCCTTCTACTGTCTTTAATCTACAAAATATAAAAAAGAACCAGTCAGACTGAAGAATAACTGAAACAAAAAACACACTCGAAGGAATTAACAGCAGACTAGGTGATACAGAAAAACAGATAAGTGATCTGGAAGATAAAATAATGGAAATCACCCAATCAGAACAGCAAAAAGAAAAACAAAAAAAATGAGAACTGTTTAAGGGATCTCTAGGACAACACCAAGCATACCAACATTCGCATTATAGAAGGCACAGAAGGAGAAGAGGGAGAGAAGGGGGTCGAAAACGTATTTGATGAAATTATGACAGAAAATTTCCCAAACCTGAAGAAGGAAACAGATATCCAGGTACGAGGAGCACAGAGGGTCCCAAAAAGATGAACCCAAACAAACTCCCGTCAAGACATATCATAATTAAAATGGCAAAAATTAAAGAGAGAATTCTAAACGCAGCATAAAAGAACAAAGAGGCTACCAGCTGATTTTTCTGCAGAAACCTCGCAGGCCAGAAGGGAAGGGCATGATATATTTAAAGTACTAAAAGGGAAAAACTTGAAACCTAGGATACTATACCCAGCAAGATTATCATTTAGAATTGAAGGAGAGATAAAGAACTTCTCAGAAAGGGACTTCCCTGGTGGTCCAGTGGTTAAGACTCTGCCTTCCAATGCAGAGGACACGGGTTCGATCACTGGTCAGGGAACTAAGAACCCACGTGCTGCGGGGCAACTAAGCCTGCGCGCCGCAACTACTGAGCCCACATGCCACAACTAGAGACCCCGCGTGATGCAACTACTGAGGCTGCACACCACAACTACTGAGCCCATGCACCACAACTAGAGAGAAGCCCACACACTGCAACAAAGAGCCTGCATGCCGCAACAAAAGATCCTGCATGCTGCAACTAAGATCCAACACAGCCAAATAAATAAATAAATAAATAAATAAATAAATAAATGTGATAGATTTATCACATTTAAAAAAAAAAAAGCTTCTCAGACAAGCAAAAACTAAAAGGTCCATCAATACTAAATCTACCTTAAAAGAAAGGTTAAAGGTCTTCTCTAAGTAGAAAATAAAAGCCTATAACAAGAAGTATAGGAAAGGAAAAATCTCACTAGTAAAGGTAAATATTTAGTAAAGGCTAAGAATCAACCACTAAAATAAGCTGGTATGAAGATTAAAAGAAAAAATTATTAAAACAACTATAATAATCAGTAAAGGAATAAACATGAAGATGTCAAATAGGACATCAAAAACACAAAATGTGGGGGAGGAAGAGTAAAAAATGTTCATCTTCTACAATGTGTTTGAACTTAAGTGACTACCTGTTTAAAACAAGTAGATATAGTTACAGGTCAAGATATGTGAGCCCCATGGTAACCACAAATCAAAAACCTACAATAAATACACAAAAACTAGAGAGAAAGGAACACAAGCATACCACTAAAGAAAATCATCAAATCACAAGGGAAGAAACTAAAAGAAAAAAAGGACAGAGAACTACAAAAACAACAAGAAAACAAGTGACAAAATGGCAATAAGTACATACCTATCAATAATCACTTTAAATGTCAATGGACTAAATGCTCCAATCAAAAGACATAAGGTGGTTTTCTGGATGAAAAACAAGGAAGGCCCATCTATATGCTGCTAACAAGATACACAGAGACAAAAAAATGAGGAGATGGAAAAAGATATTTCATGCAAATGGAAACAAAATGAAAATGAGGACTGTAATACTCCAATCAGACAAAATAGACCTTAAAACAAAGTCTATAACAAAAGACAAAGGACATTATATAATGATAAGGGGAATCAATACAAGAAAAGGGTATAACACTAATTAACATATATGCACCTAATACAGGAACAACTAAATATATAAAGCAAATATTAACAGACATAAAGGGAGAAATTAACAATAATACAATAATAGTAGGGGACTTTAATACCCCACTTACATCAATGGATGGATCATCCAGACAGAAAATCTATAAGGAAGCAGTGGTCTTATATGATACATGAGACCAGCTGAACTTAATAGCTAGCTACAGGACATTCCATCCAAAACCAGCAGAATACACATTCTTTTCAATTGCAAATGGAATCTTCTCCAGGATGGATCACAAGCTAGGCCACAAAACAAGTCTCAACCAATTTGAGAGAATAAAAATTGTATCAAGTATTTTTCCCAACTATAACAGTATGAAACTAGAATCAATTACAGGAAGAATAGTGGGAAAGCACAACCACGTGGAGACTAAACAACATGTGACTGAAAAACCAACAGGTCAATGAGGAAATCAAAGAGGAAATCAGAAAATACCTTGAGACAAATGAAAATGAAGACACAACTTTCCAAAACCAATGGGGCATAGCAAAAGCAGTTCTAAGAGGGATATTTATAGCCTACCTCAAGAAACAAAAAAAATCTCAAACAACCTAACCAACCATCTAAGGGAATTAGAAAAAGAAGAACAAAAAAAGCCCAAACTCAGCAGAAGGAAGGAAATAATAAAGATCATAGAGGAAATAAATAAAATAGAGAGCCCCAAACAACAGAAAAGATCAATGAAACCAAGAGCTTGTTTTTTGAAAAGATAAACAAAATTGATAAACCTTTAGCCAGACTCATCAAGAAAAAAAGAGAGAGGACCGAAATAAACAGAATAAGAAATGAAACAGGAGAAATAACAACTGATGTCACAGAGATACAAAATATCTTAAGAGAATACTACCAATAATTACATGCCAACAAACTGGACAACCTAGAAGAAATGAACAAATTTCTAGAAACATACTATCTTCCAAGATTGAATCAGGAAGAAATAGACAAACTGAACAGACCAATCACTAGCACACTAGCAGTCAAAGTGAATTTGTATAAAGATGAGATAATATCTATCCTTCTCAAACTAATTCCCCAAATTGAAGAGGATGAAACACTCCCAAATTTATTCTACAAGGCCACCATTACCCTGATACCGAAACCAGAAAAAGATACTACAAATAAGAGAAGTACAGGCCAATTATCTCTGATAAATATAGGTGCAAAAATCCTCAACAAAATATTAGCAAACCAATTTCAACAATATATAAAATGAATCATACAGCATGATCAAGTGGAATTTATTCCAGGGATGCAAGGGTGGTTCAATATTCACAAATGAATCAGTGTGATACACCACATTAACAAAAGGAAGGATAAATAAAAAATCACATGATCATCTCAATAATCACAGAGAAAGCATCTGACAAAATTCAACATCCATTTATGATAAAAACTCCCAACAAAGTGGATACAGAGAGAATATATCTCAACATAATAAAGGCCATTTATGATAAAACCACAGCTAACATCATACTCAACAGTGAAAAGCTGAAAGCCTTTCCTCTAAAATCATGAACAAGACAAGAATGTCCACTCTCATCACTGCTATTTAACATAGTATTGGAAGTCCTAGCCACAGCAACCAGACAAGAAAAAGAAATACCAGGCATCCAAATAGAAAGGGAAGAACTAAAACTGTCACTATCTGCAGATGGCATGATACTATATACAGAAAACCCTAAAGTTTCCATGCAAAAACTATTAGAATAAATGAATTAAGTAAATTTGCAGGAATACAAGATTAATACACAGAAGTCTGTTGCTTTTCTATACACTAATAATGAACTATCAGAAAGAGAAAGAAAACAATGCCACTTGAAATTGCATCAAAAAAATAAAATAAAATACCTAGGAATAAACTTAACCAAGGAGATGAAAGACCTATACTGTGAAAACTGTAAAATACTGATGAAGGAAATTGAAGATGATACAAAGAAACAGAAAGATATTCCATGTTCTTGAATCAGAAAAATATTGTTAAAATGTCCATACCACCCAAAGCATTCTACAGAGTCAATACAATCCCTATCAAAATACCAACAGAACTAGAATACATAATCCTAAAATTTATATGGAACCACACAAAAGGCCCTGAAGTGCCAAGGCAAATTCTATGTGATTCATTACAGGAACATTTGCTGACCCCGGATTTAAACTAAAAGCAATCAATCAGATGATATAATGAAATAAAAGACTACATTTACAACAGAAGCAAAAAAGGTATGCCTAGGAATTAATAAATCTAAAGTATCCAAATGTCCAACTTTACCAAATACAAAGGTATACCATGTTCTTGGCAAAGAAAGCTAAGACACCAACAGTAGTTAAATTAAAAGGGAGTACTTAAAAATATTCAAATAACCCAAAAGGAGGCAAGAGAAGGAGAACAAAGAAGCCTAAGAGAGAGGGTATAAAGATGAAAAAAAATTTTTTTAATAATAAATAAAAAGCAGATACTAATCTAATCTTATTGATAATTATAGTAAATGTAAATAGACCTAAACACTAAGTAGAGTTTATCAGAATGGATAAAAAGGCAAGAGATGTACTTTATACATAAAGACAGAGATAGGGTGAAAGTATATGAATGAAAAAAGATATATCCTATAAATTGTAAGCATAAGAAAACTGGAATGGCTACACTGATATCTGATAAAACAGACTTCAAGAAAAAGAGCATTACCTAAAGAAAAAGAGATTTCAAAATGATAAAAATTTAGTTCACCAGGAGATAAAACAACCATAAATGTGTGCACCTAATCACAGAGCCTTAACATACACAAGCAAAAACAAAATAATTAAAGGGAGAAACAGACAATTCCACAATCTTAGTAAGAGATTTAAACTCTTTGATCAGGAATTGATAGAACTATACAAATGTCAGTAAACTTAGACAATCTAAACTATCAACCATCTTGATCTAACTGATATTTATAGCTTGCTATACTCAACAACTGAAGAAAATATATTCTTTTTGTTGTACATGATGTTTGCCTAGACAGAACATATGTTAGATCATAAAACAAGTCACAAATTTAAAAGGACTGAAATCATAAAGAATTTATTCTCTGACCACTACAGAACTAACTTGGGAACAAACAATAAGACATCTAGCTAAAACTCCTAATATCTGAATAATAAACAACATACTCCTAAAACTCATGCATCAAAAATGAACTCAATAAGGAAATCAGAAACATTCTGAAACTGAATGATAATGAAAATAAAACAGTTTTAAAATTTGTAGAATGAAGCTAAAGCAGTACTGTGTAGTAAAGAATTTAACTTTGCCCAAAGAGAGGTTTGGCCTTTGTCCTCAGCTTCTGGAAGGTAATCTCTAAACCCCTGGAATGTCCTACCTGATATGAATGTCTTTGCCAATCTGGGGGCTTTGTGACACACCAGATAGTATAACCATGTAATTTATGGTGGAGAGTTTGGATCACATATTATCAGCTTAACCTCTAGGAGGGGCTGGAGATAGGTCAGCATCATGAGCAGGCACCCATATATATGTGACTGGGTCCCAATAAAAACTCTGGACACCAAGGCTTGGTTGAGTTTCTCTGGTTACAAATATTCAGTGTGTATTATCACACATTGTTGCCAGAAAAGTTAAAGTCGTCCATGACTCCACAGAGAGAACACCTGGAAACTCCTCATTTGTAACTCTCTCAGACTCTACTCCATGTAACTCTCCCTTTGCTGATTTTAATTTCTATCCTTCACTATAATAAACCACAACCATGAATATAACAGCTTTCAATGAGTTCTTTGAGTCCTCTATTGAATTACTGAACCAAAGAGTGGTTTCGGGAACCCCTAAACCTGCAACTGCTTTCAGTGAGTTCTTTGAGTCTTCTATTGAATTACTGAACCTAAGAGTGGTTTTGGGAACCCCTGCAACTGCAACTGGTGTCAAAAGTAAGAGTGGTCTTGTGAATTGTTCCTGAACTTTACTAGCACTTAGAAATAAATTTGTAGCTTCAAATGCTTATTAGAAATAAATTTGTAGCTTCAAATGCTTATACTAGAGAAGGAAGTTTAAAATCAGTGACCTAAGGATTCACCTCAAGAGGCTACAAAAAGAAGACTAAAGTAAACCAAAAATAAGAGAAAGAAGAAAATAATAAAGGACAGAAATCAATGAAGTTGAAAACAGACAACTGAGAACATTAACAAAGTCAAATGTTAACAAACTGAATAAACCCTTTTTCTAAACTGGTAGAGGAAAAAGAGAATACAATCACCAATATCAAGAACGAAAGAGAAGTTATCACTAAAAAAAAACCCTACAAACTTTAAAAAGACAAGAAAATAACTACAAACAACTTGAGGCCAAATAATTCAACACGTTAGATGAAATCAAGAAATTCCTTGAAAAATACTATTTTCCACACACAATATCTTGACACAACATGAAAACGTAAGTGTGAAGGGCCCCATATCTATTTAAAAAAACTGAATTTGTTATCAAAATTCTTCTACAGAGAAGTCCCAGATGGGAATTCTACCAAACATTTGAAAAAGAGATGACATTTTTATACAAATTCTTTTAGAAAACAGAGACATTCCCAACTATAAGACCAGCACAGCCTTAATATTAAACCCTGACAAAGACATTACGGAAGAAAATGATGAACCAATATCCCTCACGAACACATGCAAGAAATCCTTTTAAAAAAGTAGCAAATTCACTATGAAAATGATAATCCAAACAATAATACATCATGACTAAATAATATTTATCACAAGACAAGGTTAATTTAACATCTAAAAAAAAAAGTGTAATTCTCCATATTAACATAATATAGGAGAAAAACTACATGATCATTTCAACATATGGAAAACATATGACTCAATTTAACCCAAATTCATGATAAAATTCTCAGCAAACTAAAAATCCAGAAAAATCTCAATCCAGTAAAGGTCATATACAAAACCCCACAGCTAACCCATCTAATGATGAAATGCTGAACATTAGCCTCATTAAGATGGGGAACAAAACAAAGGATTCTCATGCTTCTTATTTCTATTTAACATGATGTTGAATGTCCTAACCATGGCTAGAGGGCAAGTAAAAGAAATAAAAAGCTTAAGAGCCAGTAAGGAAGAAGCAAAATTGTCTCTATTTACAAATGACATGATTGTTTACACTGAAAATTTGCAACGAATTTACAAAACTACTAAAACTAATAGTTGAATTTAATAAGGTTGCAGGATACTACGTTAAGCAATCAAATTGTATTTTTTTCCTAGCAAAAGCAAATAATTGGAAACCAAAACTTTCAAAAAATTCCATTTACACCAACTCCAAAAAAGATAAAATATTTAGGACTAAACTGTAACGAAAGATATGCAAGACGTCTTCACTGCAAATTACAGAACATTGCTAAAAGAAATTAAAACCTGAAGAGAGACATAATATGTATGTGGGTTGGAAGACTCAATATTCTTAAGATGTTTGTTTTCTTCCAATGATCTATAGATTCAATGCAGTCCCAATAATAATTCCAACACACTTTTTTTTTTAAATTTTTATTTCTTTTATTTTTGGCTGCATTGGGTCTTCGTTGCTGTGCGCGGGCTTTCTCTAGCTGCAGCGAGGGGGGGGCTACTCTTTGTTGCAGTGCGTGGGCTTCTCATTGCGGTGGCTTCTCTTGTGCAGAGCCATGGGCTCTAGGCACACGGGCTTCAGTAGTTGTGGCTCGCGGGCTCTAGAGCACAGGCTCAGTACTTGTGGCGCACGGCCTTAGTTGCTCCGTGGCATATGAGATCTTCCCGGACCAGGGATTAAACCCATGCCCCCTGCATTGGCAGGCGGATCCTTAACCACTGCACCACCAGGGAAGTCCCTCCAACACACTTTTTGTAGAAACTGATAAACTGATTGCAAAATGTTAAAAATGCAAATGACCTAGATTAGCCAAATCAAATTTTTAAAAGGAACGATGTTGAAAGGCTTACACTACTTGATGTCAACACAGTGTGGTATTGGTCAAAAGGTGGACAGACTTATCAATGGAACAGAATAAAGAGTTCAGAAATAAATTTACACATATATGGTTAATTGTTTTTTGACAAAGTGCAATACAAATTCAGTGAGGGAGGGAAAAAGGCTTTTCAACAAATAATGCTGTAACTACTGGATATTCATACAGAAAGACATTAACATTGACCCTTACCTCACCTCACATGCAAAACTGATTCAAAATGAATCACAGACCTAAAAGTAAAATCTAAAACTATAAAATTTCTAGAAGAAAATATAAGAAAACAAATTGCAAACTTTGGGTAGGAAAAGATTTATTATACAGAACACACAAAACAATAATAAAAACATTTCACAACCTACGCTTTATTAAAAATTTTGCTCTTTAAAATCTCCACTAAGGAAAGTAAAAGGCAAATTACAAAATGAGAGAAAATATCTGCAATAAATAAATCTGACAAAGGACTCATATCTGAATATAAAAAGGCCTTTTACAACTCAGTAACAGGAAGACAAACAATCCAGTTTTTTAAACTGGGGAACAAATTTATATAACACTTCATGTATTAGTTTCCTAAGGCTACTGTAACAAAGTACCACAAACTGGGTGACTTAAACAGCTTAAACAACTGAAATTCATTATCTCACAGTTCTGGAGACTAGAAGTCTGAGACCAAGATGTTAGCAGAGCTGGCTCCTTCTTAGGACTGTGAGGAAGAATCTATTCCATGCCTCTCTCCTGCTTCTGGTGGCTTGCTGGCACTCTTTGGCATTCCATGGCTGTGGATGCAGCACCCAAATCTCTGCCTTTATCTTCACATGGCATTCTTGCCTGTCTCTTTGTCCAAATTTTCCCTTGTTATAAGCACACCAGCCATATTGGATTAAGGCCCACTATAATGACCTCATTTCAAATTAATTATATCTGTAGAGACTCTATCTCCAAATAAGGTCACATTCTGAGGTACTAGGGGTTAGGACTCTAACATATCTGTTTTTTTGAGGAGATACAACTGAACATATAACACTTCTCAAAAGAAGAGCTACTACTGTCAAACGTGAAAGGATAGGCAACATCACAAGTCATAAGGAAATGTAAAATAAAACCAAAATGAGATACTACTGCATACCCACTAAAAGGGCTAAAACTTTTTTAGAAAAGTCAAGTGTTGGTGAGAATATAGAGCAAGTGTGATACTCATATACTGCTAGGATATGAAAATAACCATTCTCATACCTAGGATATGAAAACAACTGTTAGATATCCAAAAGAAACAAAAACTGCTGTCCACAAAAAAACTTGTACATGAAGGTTCATAGAATCTTTATTCAAAATAGCCAGAAACTGTTAACAACCCAAATGTCCATCAACAGATATGAATAAGGTGAAATATATCCATCTGTATAGAATATACCTCTGCAAAACAAGAAGCAAACTACTGACACAAGCAACAACCTAAATGACTCTCAAAAGCCTTATGCTGAGTTAAAGAAGCCAGAAACAAAACAGTACTTACTGTATGAATTCATTTATATAAAACTTTTGAAAATGTAAAATTATTTATTGCAACAAAAGGCAGATCAGTGGTATCTGGTAGGGAATGGAAAGTTGGATGGAATGCAAAGGAGCACAAAGAATACTTTTGGAGTGGAAAACTTGCACAACCCTCTTAGATAGCCTCATCCACCAGAGGGCAGAGAGCAGAAGCAAGAAAAACTACAATCCTGCAGCCTGTGGAACAAAAAACACATTCACAGAAAGATAGACAAGATGAAAAGGCAGAGGGCTCTGTACCAGATGAAGGAACAACATAAAACCCCAGAAAAACAACTAAATGAAGTAGAGATAGGCAACCTTCCAGAAAAAGAATTCAGAATAATGATAGTGAAGATGATCCAGGACCTCGGAAAAAGAATGGAGGCAAAGATCGAGAAGATGCAAAAAATGTTTAACAAAGACATAGAAGAATTAAAGAACAAGCAAACAGAGATGAACAATACAATAACTACATGAAAATGAAAACTACACTAGAAGGAATCAATAGCAGAATAAATGAGGCAGAAGAACGGATAAGTGACCTGGAAGACAGAATGGTGGAATTCACTGCTGCGGAACAGAATAAAGAAAAAAGATTGAAAAGAAATGAAGACAGCCTAAGAGACCTCTGGGACATTAAACGCAACAACATTTGCATTATAGGGGTCCCAGAAGGAGAAGAGAGAGAGAAAGGACCAGAGAAAATATTTGAAAAGATTATAGTCGAAAATTTCCCTAACATGGGAAAGGAAATAGACACCCAAGTCCAGGAATGCAGAGAGTCCCATACAGGATAAACCCAAGGAGAAACACGCCAAGACACATAGTAATCAAATTGGCAAAAATTAAAGATAAAGAAAAATTATTGAAAGCAGCAAGGGAAAAACGACAAATAACATACAAGGGAACTCCCATAAGGTTAACAGCTGATTTCTCAGCAGAAACTCTACAAACCAGAAGGGAGTGGCATGATATACTTAAAGTGATGAAAGGGAAGAACCTACAACCAAGATTACTCTACCCGGCAAGGATCTCATTCAGATTCAATGGAGAAATCAAAGGCTTTACAGACAAGCAAAAGCTAAGAGAATTCAGCACCACCAAACCAGCTCTACAACAAATGTCAAAGGAACTTCTCTAAGTGGGAAACACAAGAGAAGAAAAGGACCTACAAAAACAAACCCAGAACAATTAAGAAAATGGTCATAGGAACATACATATCGATAATTACCTTAAACGTGAATGGATTAAATGCTCCAACCAAAAGACACAGGCTTGCTGAATGGATACAAAAACAAGACCCATATATATGCTGTCTACAAGAGACCCACTTCAGACCTAGGGACACATACAGACTGAAAGTGAGGGCATGGAAAAAGATATTCCATGCAAATGGAAATCAAAAGAAAGCTGAAGTAGCAATACTCATATCAGATAAAATAGACTTTAAAATAAAGAATGTTACAAGAGACAAGGAAGGACACTACATAATGATCAAGGGATCAATCCAAGAAGAAGATATAACAATTATAAATATATATGCACCCAACATAGGAGCACCTCAATACATAAGGCAACTGCTAACAGCTGTAAAAGAGGAACTCGACAGTAACACAATAATAGTGGGGGGCTTTAACACCTCACTTACACCAATGGACAGATCATCCAAACAGAAAATAGGGAAACAGAAGCTTTAAATGACACAATAGACCAGATAGATTTAATTGATATTTATAGGACATTCCATCCAAAAACAGCAGATTACACTTTCTTCTCAAGTGTGCACGGAACATTCTCCAGGATAAACCCATCTTGGGTCACAAATCAAGCCTCAGTAAATTTAAGAAAATTGAAATCATATCAAGCATCTTTTCTGACCACAACACTATGAGATTAGAAATCAATTACAGGGAAAAAAACATAAACACAAACACATGGAGGCTAAACAATACATTACTAAATAACCAAGAGATCACTGAAGAAATCAAAGAGGAAATCAAAAAATACCTAGAGAAAAATGAAAATGAAAACACGACAATCCATAACCTATGGGATGCAGCAAAAGCAGTTCTAAGAGGGAAGTTTGTAGCTATACAAGCCTACCTCAAGAAACAAGAAAAATCTCAAATAAACAATCTAACCTTACACCTAAAGGAACTAGAGAAAGAAGAATAAACAAAACCCAAAGTTAGCAGAAGGAAAGAAATCATAAAGATCAGAGCAGAAGTAAATGAAATAGAAACAAAGAAAACAATAGCAAAGATCAATAAAACTAAAAGCTGGTTCTTTGAGAAGATAAACAAAATTGATAAACCATTAGCCAGACTCATCAAGAAAAAGAGGGAGAGGACTCAAATCAATAAAATTAATAATGAAAAAGGAGAAGTTACAACAGACACCGCAGAAATAAAAAGCATCCTAAGAGATTACTACAAGCAACTCTATGTCAATAAAATGGACAACCTGGAAGAAATGGACAAATTCTTAGAAAGGTATTACCCTCCAAGACTGAACCAGGAAGAAATAGAAAATATGAACAGACCAATCACAAGTAATGAAATTGAAACTGTGATTAAAAATCTTCCAGCAAACAAAAGTTGAGGACCAGATGGCTTCACAGGTCAATTCTATCATCCATTTAGAGAAGAGCTAACACCCATCCTTCTCAAACTCTTCCGAAAAACTGTAGAGGAAGGAACACTCCCAAACTCATTCTATGAGGCCACCATCACCCTGATACGAAAACCAGACAAAGATACTACAAAAAAAGAAAATTACAGACCAATATCACTGACGAATATAGATGCAAAAATCCTCAACAAAATACTAGCAAACAGAATCCAACAACACATTAAAAGGATCATACACCATGATCAAGTGGGATTTATCCCAGGGAGGCAAGGATTCTTCAACATATGCAAATCAATCAATGTGATACACCATATTAACAAATTGAAGAATAAAAACCATATGATCATCTCAATAGATGCAGAAAAAGCTTTTGACAAAATTCAACACCAATTTATGATAAAAACTCTTCAGAGAGTGGGCATAGAGGGAACCTACCACAACATAATAAAGGCCATATATGACAAACCCACAGCAAACATCATTCTCAATGGTGAAAAACTGAAAGCATTTCCTCTAAGATCAGGAACAAGACAAGGATGTCCACTCTCGCCACTATTATTCAACATAGTTTTGGAAGTCCTAGCCACGGCAATCAGAAAAGACAAAGAAATAAAAGGAATACAAATTGGAAAAGAAGAAGTAACACTGTCACTGTTTGCAGATGATATGATAGTATACATAGAGAATCCTAAAGATGCCACCAGAAAACTACTAGAGCTAATCAATGAATTTGGTAAAGTTGCAGATACAAAATTAATGCACAGAAATCTCTTGCATTCTTATACACTAATGATGAAAAATCTGAAAGAGAAGTTAAGGAAACACTCCCATCTACCACTGCACCAAAAAGAATAAAATACCTAGGAATAAACCTACCTAGGGAGACAAAAGACCTGTATGCAGAAAACTATAAGACATTGATGAAAGAAATTAAAGATGATTCCAACAGATGGAGAGATATACCATGTTCTTGGATTGGAAGAATCAATATTGTAAAAATGACTATACTACCCAAAGCAATCTACAGATTCAATGCAATCCCTATCAAATTACCAATGGCATTTTTTACAGAACTAGAACAAAAACTCTTAAAATTTGTATGGAGACACAAAAGACCCCGAATAGCCAAAGCAGTCTTGAGGGAAAAATACAGAACTGGAGGAATCAGACTCCCTGACTTCAGACTATACTACAAAGTTACAGTAATCAAGACAATATGGTACTGGCACAAAAACAGAAATATAGATCAATGGAACAGGAATAGAAAGCCCAGAGATATACCCACGCACCTATGGTCAACTAATACATGACAAAGGAGGCAAGGATATACAATGGAGAAAAGACAGTCTCTTCAATAAGTGGTGCTGGGAAAACTGGACAGCTACACGTAAAAGAATGAAATTAGGGGCTTCCCTAGTGGTGCAGTGGTTGAGAGTCTGCCTGCCAATGCAGGGGATGCGGGTTCGAGCCCTGGTCTGGGAGGATCCCACATGCTGCGGAGCAACTGGGCCCGTGAGCCACAATTACTGAGCCTGCATGTCTGGAGCCTGTGCTCCGCAACAAGAGAGGCCGCGATAGTGAGAGGCCCACGCACCGCGATGAAGAGTGGCCCCCGCTTGCCGCAACTGGAGAAAGCCCTCGCACAGAAACTAAGACCCAACTCAGCCATAAATAAATAAATAAATAAATAAATAAATAAAGTAGATCTCTGAATCATTAAAAAAAAAAAAGAATGAAATTAGAACACACCCTAACACCATACACAAAAACTCAAAATGGATTAGAGACCTAAATGTAAGACTGGACACCATAAAACTCTCAGAGGAAAACACAGGAAGAACACTCTTTGACATAAATCACAACAAGATCTTTTTTGATCCACCTCCTAGAGTAATGGAAATAAAAACAAAAATAAACAAATGGGACCTAATGAAACTTAAAAGCTTTTGCAAAGCAAAGGAAACTACAAACAAGAAGAAAAGACAACCCTCAGAATGGGAAAAAATATTTGCAAACAAATCAACGGACAAAGGATTAATCTCCAAAATATATAAACAGCTCATGCAGCTCAATATTAAAAAAAACAAACAACCCAATCAAAAAATGGGCAGAAGACCTAAACAGACATTTCTCCAAAGAAGACATACAGATGGCCAAGAAGCACATAAAAAGCTGCTCAACATCACTAATTATTAGAGAAATGCAAATCAAAGCTACAGTGAGGTATCACCTCACACCAGTTAGAATGGGCATCATCAGAAAATCTACAAACAACAGATGCTGGAGAGGGTGTGGAGAAAAAGGAACCCTCTTGCACTGTTGGTGGGAATATAAATTGATACAGCCACTATGGAGAACAGTATGGAGGTTCCTTAAAAAACTAAAAATAGAATTACCATATGATCCAGCAATCCCACTACTGGGCATATACCCAGAGAAAACCATAATTCAAAAAGACATATGCACCCCAATGTTCATTGCAGCACTATTTACAATAGCCAGGTCATGGAAGCAACCTAAATGCCCATCGACAGACGAATGGATAAAGAAGATGTGGTACATATATACAATGGAATATTACTCAGCCACGAAAAGGAACAGAATTGGGTCATTTGCAGAGATGTGGATGGATCTAGAGACTGTTACACAGAGTGAATTAAGTCAGAAAGAGAAAACAAATATCGTATATTAACACGTATATATGGAACCTCGAAAAATGGTACAGATGAACCAGTTTGCAGGGCAGAAATAGAGACACAGATATAGAGAACAAACGTACGGACACCAAGGGGGGAAATTGGCAGGGGGTGGGTGGTGTGATGAATTGGGAGATTGGGATTGACATATATACACTGATGTGTATAAAATGGATGACTAATAAGAAGCTGCTGTATAAAATAATAAATAAAATGAAATTCAAAAGAAAAAGAAAAAGAAAGAAATTCACACATTATATTTCCTGGAAAAAAAAAAGGAAAATAAAACCTTTCTAAAGGGCAAACGTCAGAGTGGCATCCAAGTACAGTGGGGTAAATGTTTATACCCACCCCCCGCTTTTTGCATTTGCATTTATTTAGAGCTTTAGGTTGACAGGAGAAGCAGAGATCAGTTAACCAAAGTTATGAATCAGGCTTTAGTTTATTTTGAACTTTTTAAGACATCTCTGGGGGAGTTTTAAGTAAAATGGGTTTTCCCACATAAGCCACTCTTGCTCAGAAGTAGGTAAAAAAGTGTTTGTATTTCCCATGAATATGTTTTAATAAAAAAATAATAATAATAATATTTTTGGAGTGAGGGAAACATTCTGTACCTTGATCGTGGCACTAGTTTCACAGGGGTTTATAGCTGTCAGAACTAATCAGACTGTACATTTTACAGAGATACAGTTTATTGAACAAAAATTATACTTCAAACATGATTGAATAAAGCAGTGAATTTCTGTGTATCTGTTGGAAAAGAATCAATTCGCAGTAGCAACAATAACAACATAGAGAACTTGAATTAAACTCAAAGGACTCAATCTTTATGAAAAAACCAAAATTTTACTAAAAAAATTTTACTACAAATTTTACTAAAAAAATTTTACTACAAAAATTTTACTACAAAATTTTACTGAAGTGAATAATGGAACACTGAATAAATGGAAAAGTTATTCTTGGATAAAGGTCCAATATTTTAATAGTTTGAATTTTCTAAGAAAATAATCAGTAAACTGAATGTGTTTACAACCCAGACTATTGTGCTAGTTTTATTTGGGTGGGTGAGAGTGCTTGCCAGGGTATTAGTAATCATCATTTGAAAAAAACTAGCATGTGAAAAGCCAAGAAAATTCTGAATTAAAAAGTCATGAGAGGCAACTAACTTTTTCAAGTATAAAGAAGTGTTAAAAGGCCTCAATAATTAAAACCTTGATAACAGCACAAACAAATCAGCTGAACAGGAGTAAAACAACAAAACCAAATACATATGGGAATTTAGTAATGTGATAAGAATATTTTAAATCAGTGAGGGAATGATGGATTACTGAATGAATAGTGTTTAGTAAATGGCCATCTGGAAAAAAAATTCAGGATTTTTACAGCATAACTTTAACTAATAAAGAAAAATTACACGTTAGATCACAGACCTAAAAATGAAGAATTGAGCCAAGCACTTAAACAAAACATTGGTAAATTTGTTTGCACTCTTGGAATGGCAAAGTCTAAGTAAGAAACGACATCTAGAAACAAACAAAAAAACTAATAAATTTGAATACACAAAGTTTAAAACATCTATATCACTAACTTAACATTCTGACTGGTTGTGGGGCAGGGGTAGAATTATACTACAAAAGAGCCAGTTTTCTAATGTATAATAAAGTCTTGTTACTCGATTTAAAAAATCAGTAAGAGACATAAACCAGCAATTCATTTAAAAAGGAATTACAAACAGCCAATAAACAATATGAAAAGATGTAGGGACTTCCCTGGTGGTCCAGTGGTAAACAATCTGCCTTCTAATGCAGGGGATGCGGGTTTGATCCTTGGTCAGGGAACTAAGATCCCACATGCCGTGGGGTAACTAAGCCCGAGCGCCACAACTATCGGGCTCATGCACTTCAACAAGAGAGCCCGCGCAACGCAAACTACAGAGCCCATGCACTCTGGAGCCCGCACACCACAACTACAGAGCCCACGCGCCCTGGAGCCTGTGCGCCCCAACTAGAGAGAGAAAACTTGCACGTCACAACTAGAGAGAAGCCCACGCACTGCAACAAAAGATCCTGCGTGCCTCAACTAAGACCGAAGACAGCCAAAAAAAATAAAGAAAAAAAATATGAAAAGATGTTCACCCTCCCATTCATAAAGGAACACACTTAATATCTGGGCAGATCAACAAAAACATAAATGCCTAATGATACCTAGTGTTGATGAAGGTGTGGAAAAAATAGAAACTCTTAACATATTAGTGGAAATGTAAATGAGAACAGCTTTTCCTTGCCAGCAATTTAACACTATTTATCAAAATATAAAACACACATAACTCTTGACCCAGGAATTCATTTATGATAGCAGCTAAGCTGTCATTATTCACAAATGATATTACTGTTTGTATAGAAAATACAAAATAATATATAAGTAAACAATAAGAACATTTATAATTTTAAACGTGTAGTGATTAAGATAATGAGTATTGGCATAGGGTTAGATAAACCCTATGAGTGGAACAAAATAAAGAATCTAGAAACGGACTCATATATGGGAATTTATGACACAATGTAGATCACTGGGAGAATGGAAAGAATCTGTCAATAAATGAGACTGGGACAACTGGATAGCCATTAAAAAAAAAGGAAATGGGACTACTATATCTCATACCAAAACAAAAATTAATTTCAGGCAGATGAGAAAGTCAAAACCATAAAACTTTTAGAATATAATATGAGATGTTACCTTTATGACTTCTGGCTCTGGAAGAAAATTCAAAACAAGACATGAAATGTATAAACCTTAACAGAAAAAACTGGCAGATTGACATTAAAATTATGTGATTCTAATGATCAAAAGATATCAAAAAAGGGCTGGACAAAAAAACACCGTAAGCCATAGAATGGGAGAAGGTATTTCTAACCCTTACAACCAACAACAAATTCAAATTCAGAATATATTTTAAAAACCTCCTACAAATCAGTAAGGAAAAGAAAAACAATCCAACAGAAAGAAAAGTAGGCAAAAAAATGAATAGTCACACCATTACCCAGTAGTCCAAAACTGTGCAATTGTTTAAAAATTATAAAGAAAAACAAGGAATTCTAAATACAGAATTATGATTATTGAATATGAAAGGAATGAGATTGGATCTGAGGTGGGCAAATGGGGTGCTTCTAAAGGACTAGGAAGTATTCTTTGATTATTCTTAGTGTTATGTAGAGATTCTTTATATCTAACATGTTTCTTACATACTAGTTTGTATTTACTCAATATTTAATAAATGCAAATCTTAAATAGCATGCAACTGACTAAGAAACTACACTTTATTAAATCTTTTGTAGACCATCAGGATTTAATGAACCCAGTTCTAGTTTGTGTGTGTGTGTGTGTGTTTTAAGCAATTCTAACTATTTGTAAGGATTGCATGATACAAATGAACTCACTTAAAAAACAAACTCACAGACTTAGAGAACGAATTTATGGTTACCAGGGGAGAAGGGTGGTGGGGAGGGATAGATTGGGAGTTTGGGATTGACATATACACACTGTTACACTTAAAATAGATAGCCAACAAGGACCTGTATAGCACAGGGAACTCTGTTCAATACTTTGTAATAACCTAAGTGGGAAAAGAACTTGAAAAAGAATAGATAAATGTATATGGATAACTGAGTCACTTTGCTGTACACATGAAACTAACACAACATTTTTAATCAACTATACTCCAATATAAAATAAAAAGGATTGCTTTCCCATAATTTTTGTTCTTTCATAAGATCTTCCATATAACAAAGAGGAAATTTACTTTTTATATATAGAATAAAAGTCATTCTATCTTGAAATAAGTCATCACTATTGTATCATCCTTCAGACATCACCTTTGTAGAAGGAAGTGTTATTCAGCATAAATCATACTGTTTGCACAAACAGTTTAGGCACAGTAACTTTTATCAGTTAGTGGTGGGCATCCTCTTGAAATCTAAGTTCCCAGACACCAGCCAAGGACCCAACCTTGCAAGCAGACCTTTTCAAGGATAGCAATTTAGGTTATGTTAATTCTTCTCTGCACACCATCAATGGGAAAGAGAAGAAAAATGACAAAGACATTTTCCAATTACTAGCTGATCAGAAGAATGAAATGAATGAATGAATGAAAATAGAGCACTGTACATTAATGATGATGGTGAACTTGGTTATATATGTGAAATCTGAGACTACAAGTCTTCAGATGACAATACTCTAAATAAATTTTCTCAAGTTCAAGAACAGATGAGTGAAAAACTAAGGATAAAAAGGAAATACAGCATTTTCATCCACTTAGTCAAGGACTTTATTATGCAACATTTTGTGACAATAACTTGGACCATACCACTATCCTAAAAGAAAGTGTGACAGCACACTCTTAAATTTTATATTTAAGCACCATAATTTTCTTCACGTAGTTCATATGTAGACAACTGTTCAAGCTAGCTGTGTATATACAAAGGTGAATGGAAGGAAAGAGATGATGCAAAAATGAAAAAATTCATTGAGTCGATCATACTAATTGATGTTGATAATCTAAAAATGAAATGCTTTGCAATTATGGATCAAAGACAAATGAATGTCCTCTTTACTACAAAATTATGAGCTATCAAAACTTATAAAAGTATCATACTTTGATGTCAAGTGAAAAACCAGAAATTATTTGATATCTTGAATAAGTATGTACCAAATGGATATATATTACATGCACATACTTGTTAGTTGATGAGTGGTTAGTTATATTCAAAGGACACTGCACATTTGGGTATAAATATCTTCAAAACCAAATGTGTTATATACATAAAATGGAATACTACTCAGCAACTAAAAAGAAGGAATTACTGATAAATGGAATGATGTCAGTGAAACTCAAAATAATTAATCTGAAGAAGCCAGGTTAAAAAATTGAATGTATTTTATTATTTCATTTATATAAACCTCTAGAAAATTCAAACTAATCTATAATGACAGAAATAAAACCAGCAGTAGTCTGGGAGAAGGACAAGAAAAAGGGATTGAAAGAAGGAAACTCATGGGAGTGATGGATATGTTCACTATCTTAATTGCAGGGATGGTTTCAAAGGTGTATACATATGTCAAAACTCATAAAACTGTACCCTTTTAATATGTACAGTTTATTGTATGTCAATTATATCTTAGTAAAGCTAATTTTAAAAACTGGGTTTGTTATGTTTAGATTCTAATTAAAATTTCAAATGAAGTTTTTCATTATTCCTCTTAAATTATTTATAAAATGACTTAAAATATTCAAAAAATAAAAAGAATAGCAATAAAAATAAAAGGCTCACAAAGAATGATGAATAATTTTCCAGGTACACTGAGGGTTAACTGATTGCTAGGTAAGAGAAATGATCAAGGCAGTCTATATAGCAGACACCTACCTTTACGAGAATAATGAAAAGAACATAATGGAATTTACAAGAATCATAACTTACTTTACATTTGAGGTACAAACTACTAAGTATAAAATAAGCTACAAGGATATATAGTACAGTACAGGGAATTAGCCAATATTTTATAACAACTTTAAACTGAGTATAATCTAGAAAAAATATTGACATATGTTGTACACCCAAAACTAACATAATATTGTAAATCAACTATACTTCAATTAGAAAGAAAGAAAAAAATTTGTGTAATTTGTCAAACTTGCATTGCTTTTTTCCCTCTAAAACCAACTGAGGATCCCTTTAAAAATTCTGCCAGGAGCTCCCACTGGTCTGGTGCACCACATTTCTTAATGGCTATGAAATTCAGGGGAAGATTTCCTTTACATGTATTTTAATTCCAGCAAATGCCAAGGATAGTTTAACATAGATTTGTTTTTCCTTTAAACAAAAAAACCCCACAGCTATACTATCAGAACAAACCCACTCTTGGACCTTAAGTCCAGCAAAACATAGCCAATTTGCTTCACTCCTCAAAACATAACTGTCAAACAAAAGTTATCATTACTTACTACTTCTGCAGAACAAATCAGGAACTACAACTTCTGCTGCTGCCCAATATGTTTTTATAGACAGTTCCCAATTGATAAATAAGTTGTATTCCAAAAATCAGTACTTTTTGATTGTTTACAAACTTGAAATCCTTACAATATAAATTATGAATAGGTTCCCCCAAACATAGGTAGCCATCAAACACACATAGGTACACATATATATAGATAATACTGTTTTGAAATTAAAACTCAGATTACCAAAACATTCTTTGTCTTCTTTCCTACCTTCCATTCCCAAATATAAGCTCAAGAAATTTCTTCTTTGGTAGTAGCAAATAGGAATAGGGTGGCCAAATTGAGAAGCAGAGGCTGCACTGACTTTCTTAATCTGAAAAATTCAAGTAATTCTTAAAATAAATATTTTAAAATCAGAGCACCCTTACTTATTCATTTGGCAATCACCACTGACAGAACATGTTCAAACCAGCTTTATGAATGCTCAGTAAACTTTATAATAAAATGTTTTCCAAGAATGTGATATATCATAAATGTCTCACATTCAAAACTTCCCTCACATGTTTGTGGAACTCTGAAGTCCTAATTCTTCCTTAATTAATAAGATCCTTGTTTGGGGTTGAACTGATCCCCCAAAATTCATCTGTTGAAGCCCTAGAGTCCCAATACCTCAGAATAGGACTGTATTTCGAGATAGGGCTTTTAAAGAAATGATTATGTTAAAATGAAATCATTAGGGTATAATAATCCAATCCAACTGGTGTCCTTAATAAGAAGAAATGTGAACACTGAGAGACACACCAGGGGGCGCCTGTGCACAAAGGAAATAGGATGAGAAAAGGCAGCATGAGGACCGCCATCTGCAAGCCAAGGAGAGAGATCTAAGAAAAATCAACGCTGCCAGCATCTTGGACTTCAGCTTCCAAAAGAGAGAGAAAATAAAACTTTGTTGTTGAAGCCATTCAGTCTCTGATATTTTGTTATGACAGCCCTAGCAAACTAATACAGAGCTTAAAAAGCAATCACTAATTATGCACACTGCAGTTTTTCCTACTCTGAGTTTTTATTCCAACATGCTTGTTGACAGAATTTCTAAATTAGAGCAGGATTTCCTTTGTTCACTGCTATATCCCCAGACACAGATGCTCAATAAATAACTGCTGAATGAAATGAGGAGAGAATGCATGAATCAATGAATAAGTCAATCAATTAATGACTATGATTTTCAATTAATGACTATGATTTTCTTTGTAAAAATTATAAAAGACATATCCTCTTCTAACTTCCTGAAATAATTCCACTGTTTCAATGTTATATAATCAAACAAGTGCTGTTTGTCTTAAAGTGAAATATTCTTTCAAAACTTGTCAAGTTTTCCATTCCTAACAATTGTGTAAAATAAAATTTCATCTATATATAAACAATACACTCTTAAAGGAACATAAGAAAAACTACATTCAAAAGTAATAGATTTTCAAATAAAGAAATTAAAAGGCTAATTATTAATACAGCACCATATATAGTTTTAAATGGATATGAGGGAAGACAAATAAGCAACTATTTCTAGCTGTAGACTTATTATGGGCCCAGTGCTATGAACAAACTGCTACTAGAAACTATTTACCAATACATGAAATAATTATTTACTTTAAACATTCACTTTACGGAAGGAATTTAATACAGCATACTGAAAGACTAAGGAATTAACTGAAGTCCTGGAGTTACCGAAGAATACCTTTTCTCCCTTGGAGAAACCATGCAGTCAATAAAAAAGGATTCCAGGGAATTCCCTGGTGGTCCAGTGGTTAGCACTCTATGCTCTCACTGCTGAGGGCCTGGGTTCGATCCCTGGTGGGGGAACTAAGATCCCACAAGCCCCATGGCACGGCCAAACAAAAAGGATTCCAAAACAGAACAGTACACTAAAGATATTGGTTTAATGTCAAAGTTTGGCAACAAAGCCAAGAAAAATGTATATTCAATCTTAGAAAAAAGAGAAGATATTAGAGGAAGCTTGTACTTTAACATAAGGCATTTAACATTACTGTTAAAAATTATTCTTATCCAATTAGAATAAATGGTCTGTATTAGTCATTATCCCTTAAGTATTTCTCAATTTGTAATCTATTTTGAAACTGTATTTGTAAATAAGAATATTTTAAGTCACCTATTAATGTTTAGTAAACTGGTTTGAAGGAAGCCTTAGATACTATACACCATAACCTAAGGCTAAAGGGATATGCTCCTTATACTTCAGCACGTACAGAACTAATCCAAAGGTAGGTTTTTGCAAGTTTGCTTTTGCTTCTGAAGGTTGTGGCAAAGAAGTGAAAGAAGTGAAGAGAGCTCCAATTGGACTTTACTGCTTTATTTCAAGTAAATGGACATACCACTTGATCAGCAACATCTACTAGCATGTCTGCAATCACTCACATTTCAGGAAAAAAATACTCCACTTATACATTAAGTCAGACTCTTAGGTTACTTCACCTAATACTACAATGTTTTCTTTGCTTTTCTCTAATATAGAGGCTATAAAAGCTAAATACTAGGTTTCCAACTTTCCCTTACTACTATGACATATGACAGTCTGTATGACACAGTTCTAATCAGTTCTAAGCAGATGCCTTCTAGCTTTATAAACCACACCGCTTCCCCCTTCCCACTTCTTTCTGTTTTTAGGGGCTACAGCTCCAACAGTCACCTTTCAATGAGGCAAAAGCCGAGACGTCAGCAGCTGTAGCAGCTGCATACTTCCAAGCTGATTATAATTATGAAAAAAATAAAGGCCCACTTGTTTCAAGCCATTTTCAGCTTAGTATTTAATTATGTGCAAACACAATCTTTAAGCATGAGTGAACTAAGTGAAGTAAATGGGCCATACTGGTCAAATCTATGCTGTAAGACTTTTTCCCTCCAGGGGAGGGTGCGGTGGGAGGTGGTGAGAAGGGGAAGGCAATTATATAACAGTAAGACAGTGCTTCTCAAACTTTTCCACCAAATGTCTTCTAACAGCAAAAAAAAAAAAACAAATCATCACTTCAAGGATAGGAGGAGATATAGCAAGGAATCCTAGCTATACATACAATATTTCTTAAAAGCCTTACCTTTTATCTTATGTGAACTCCACATATACAATTACACTTATACAAATTATTCATACAAATTATACATTAACCTACTCAATTTATCACAAGTTTCAATATGAAAATATTTTGAAGTCTCTTTTTATTTAAAAATACATTCAAGAAAAATTGATTATATATATACTTTTTGATCTCCATTAACACATCATGTTTGTTCCTGAAGCTACCTGTATTCTAGGCCAAGAACCATAGCTGTAAGGGAACTGCATCTCTCCTGATAAAATAGAACCACCAAAGTTTAGCATCTTGGGATATCTTCCTGTGAGAAGACACTGACAAAAACATTCCTGACTTTTTACTGGCTGTGTTGAGTTCTCTCTGGGATTCTCTCACTTTAATAACTGCTGCCACCAAATACAATTTAACGTTCTAATACAAAAAGCTTTATAATGGCTTCCCTTAGGGACAGCTGGTAAAAGCAAGAACTTATGAGAGCTTCTACTCTTGTAAGTATATTACGGAAGAGTAAGAAAAAGGTAATTTCCTTTACAAAATACAAGTTTTGATCTTATTAACACAGCTAATTTCCTCCCAAGGAATCTTAGGCTCTGGTCTTACTGCATCTACTATTTTGAAATAGCTAATTCTAATCTAGAGTGGGCACACCCTAGCACAATAAATCTGCTCAGTCTGTTAACATCCAGCCCTAAGGAAATGCGCCCTAGACAGCTTTGTAACCTAGATTAAGAATCTGAGTACTCTCTGCATTTGCTCTACATTCTCCAGGGTCTTTACTCTGAGTTCTAATACTAGAGATGAAAGATAACCAAGCCTCTTTCTGGAGACTGACACTAGAAAGTAACTCACCTTTTGGTGATACTACTCCACCTACCTACCTACCTACCAACCTAACTACCCACACACAGACACTTTAACAGTTGACTCCTTCCTCATGATAACCAATTACTGTAACTGTCTTGGGTGGTTGTCTCATAAAGACTCATACGGTCAGAGGTACGCTCCCGTCACACAGAAATCTGACTTTTAAAAAAATATTTCATTTCCAACAAACAAGGTGGGGCTTTTATTACTTTTCAAAAGTTCACAGCCATAAATGAAAACACTAAGTTTATTTTAAAATGTGATTTCGAATTTACATGCGTAGCTTACTTGCTATTTACCTATAAACTAAGTAAGCAAACAATAATTGATATTAAAAGTACTAGCAGTATTAGAAAATAAAGTTCATGCTCACGTACAGTACTGGTATTATGCTTATGCACTGGAAAGGAAGATCTGTTTATCCTTATCACTGCAAGCTATTTTTAATATGTATTAACCAAAAGTTGCAGGGTAATTTCACCTTTTATTAGTATTTTCCCCTGTCCTCCCCAAAAGTGCTCTGCTTTGATTGCATATTAAAATTTTAAATCCAAATTTAGTTGTATTTAGATACAATGCTTTAAATGATGAATTCTGAATATATAAAAAATACATTAATGAAACATGCAACTAGGACACTTGCAGTCTTAGAAGCTTTACTTCTGTATTCAGGTATTCCTCCGTTTTCGAAGTTCACTTTAGGCCCCTTCGCTTTTATGAAGACCTACATTATTACCTGTTTTCCCTAACTGAAAGAAATCCCAAGAAGATTTTGGTTTTTATGAACAAAGGCAAAAAGCGAAAATAGTGTTCATCACTTGTTTTGCATCTCGCAAGCAGCGAGAGCGGCACCGCCAAGCTCCTTCCCTGGGAACTACAAGTCAAGCTGCCACAGCTTTGAACTGTGTCTGTGAGTATCTGTGCTTTATCTCGATTTATTTCCTACATCCATTTAGTAAGATATGTCCTAAGGTAATTGCTTCCTTTGGCTTTCAGAAGGGTTTCATAGGAACGCTCTACTTTTGGATAGTGGGGGAAACCTGTACAGTCTTTTATCAATGCTATCTGCTGTATAATTCAAACAATTTCGAAAAAAGGCTTTAAAAATTCTATCCACAAAAGTTTAAGCAAAGAAAAAGCATTCTTTTTTACTATACAAATTAAATTATCTAATGATTTCCTAAGTAGATAAATATAATGAATTAGATGTCCTTTTAACTATCTTAAATCACCAAGTATGAGCACAGCAAGACATTTTCAATAAAATATTTTCTCAATTTTCCCACCACGGGGCAAACAAGAACCTCAAGTGGTATTCTGTGAACCACAGGATGAAAGTGGTTTAAGGGGTGGTGGGGGTGCTGGGGGTAGAGGTGAAGTTCACAGACATTATTAAACTAATTATGAGCAATGGTATACCACCTTCTTAAAACTGATTCTGTGATAAGGACAGCATTCTTAAAACATCTTATAATACCTCATAAGGTATTTAATTTGCCTAAATACAAAAGAAGGAAGATTTTTAGTGTGGTTAACTTTGTAAAAATATTATTTAAAAAATTCAAAACCCTTCTCCTAAGACATCCTGTTGCGCATACTGCGTGAAAAAAGCAGGCTTGACACTCAGGGAAAAACAAAAATGTAGCCTGAGCTATTTAAACCATGCATATGAATTTTACACCGGTTCAGTTTAATGACCAATACAAATCTTAAAACAAACTCTTTAAAAACCTGTTCCCATAAGCAGCATATTTTTCTTGCACAATCTTTCCATGTTAAATGTTTCAGAAAATGTCTGAAATATCACTAGGAAAATAAGATTTCTCTAACATTGCAAAGAGTTTGAAGTGGGGAGAAATAAAAGCCTTAGGGGACCAGAAAAGCAATATATTCTCAAATAAATGGATAACATTTTCAGTATAATTTTTTTAGTCAATTAGCAACTTGGACACCTCTTCACATCATCAATTGGGAAGTTTCAGTCCTACAAAAACTAAGAAAAAGGTTTCATTCAAAAACCATACTTCAGAATAAGTAATTATTCCCCAAATACTATATTCATTAGAAAGCTCTTCCTGCTTTCAACTTGGTTTTAAATCATACGCTGTTTTTTTATTACAGAAATCAGGTAAAAATACATCGGTTCCTTATGCCATTTAATATTTTATATAAAGAAACCATTTATCTTTAAGGCAAACTTTACATTTATTTTCTTTCTATATATACATCATATCACAAATTAACATAACCATTGTTTCACTTATAGGGTATGGGTAGGGTCATGTTTCTTTTGTTGTTTGTATTGTTTAAAAGCTTTTTTCCCCCCTACAAAATCTTAATACCAACATTTGATTTAGTACCAAAATTACAAAGCCTGTGACGTTAGTTTAAACACAAAACCTGCCACCAATAATTTCTTCCAACAAATGATACTAGAAGGCATTTCCAGTCCTCCATATCAACGTTGTTTCCTGTATATTTAATTTTCCACAGTAGCAAAACATAAAAACCAAGTCAATAATTAATCTTCATTAATGGATAATGACATTTTACATACAGCTTGTATAAAAATTGTCAAAAAACAATTTTTGCATTACACTTTCACTGTACACAAACCAATTCTTTACTTGTGTCAGATACACAAAAAGGACAGGGAATTATATACCATGAATTAAAGTCAATTGAACCATCTAATCTGAATTATAATTATTTATTTGCTGAAATACTACTGGATTTTAAAACTAAGCTTTTTTAGAAGTATTCAAACCCACCTTACACCCAAACATTAAGGATACTGTGCTGTTGGTGCATGCTACTTTACAGTGGCATAACATCGGAGAAAAGCAATCCAAGTTTTTAATGCCAGGAGACATTTTTTCAGACCCTGAGCACTTCAATCGATCCAAGACTGAAATTCCAGAAAAATGCCTTGGTTCAAGTTGCTTGCTGACTGTCTTGAACATGTAATACAGACCCAAAGCACTCTTTTAAAAAATTTATATGAGAATGTTGCATTCTTCGGCCGTTTCCACCCCCACAGCAGAGATCAGGTTGGCATAATACGAATGGAATTAAGATGCTGTTTCTTTTTCCTATATAATAAAACTGTTTCAAATTCCCAGAGTGAAACTACTCATTCAGCACCACTTTGTAAGGGCCCAAAGCCTTCTAATATCTTTAAAATTTAATCCAGGATTGGATTCATCATAGAAGCTCCACTCGCTGCAAGGTAAGCATTGCTATCTCCTCCATGAGAATGAGATACAACAGGCGTAGAACCACTATGCTGCAAAATATACGCTGGCTGCTTTGGGGGGAGAGGCAAGATGTTGCAGCAAGGGACTCATTACGTAGTTCAACAGATGAGCCTAGAACATATTGGGCACGATGCTTTCTTACAACAACACTAAACATTCTACGCTAATTTAAAATATAGCTTAATGTAAAAAGAGTGTCTCAATCACATATTTTGTGGGTTGATTCCTCGCTACACCATTCAAGAAACAAAAAAATCAATTATCTGGCAAAATTAAAGAGAATAGGAACAGAATTAAACTTTGACATTGAAAAAGTTCAGTGAGATGTAAACATTTTTAATACATCAAAATAACTTAAGTTTTTGGGAAATGTTACTGAACCAATTTTGATGTATATCCAAACCACGTAGAAGGTTTAAAGGCAAAAAGTCAAGCAATTTATTTCACTGATAGAGCACTGATTTATTCGCTCTTCCAAAGATTATTTTCTATGCTTTGGCTTTTTAATCAACCCATTAGCAGAAAAGTATCATTACCTAATGACATCCAAAGCAACAAATAAAACACTGTGAAAATGTCATTCTCAAAGTATTTCATATTTAAAATCTTGCACATTACATTTTATGCCATAGCTTCGCTATAATTAAAATGGGCAATATTTACTTAAACTTAAAAGCTGTATTAACCCGTGCTGGCAAAAAGCTGGGTAACAGTGAAAGGAATACTTATTTCTTCATCTCTGTAATTATCTTTTCTTTCTTCCACTATATTTGGGGCTTTCTAAGCACTGTATGTGTATTGCAGTTAGCAAATGACTAGGATAATTGCTAATGAAGACTGCTGAATTTTACAAAACTAAAGTTAACAATTCATATACTTGTACTCAAAGACCTATATCTCTAACTTAATAAACAAAGCTTTCTGTGGAAAGGTATACTTTGCTGTATCAAAGAGACAGTGAGCTAAAAGACAAGAACAACTCCTTATCAACAATCACTAACTCTAATTCCAAACCTGCCCACGGATACTTTCAATTCTAATTTCCTAAACTATTCCCTATTCTGCCTCATTCCTACTTCAGCAATTTTTATCAGGGTAAGAGAGAGGAGGAGCTAAAACTAGGTTACATTTCTAAAACAGTATAGAAAATAGCTGGTTCTCCAGTAATTACCTGATAGGTAAACACTCACAAATCACATGAACTTTGTGAAACTTAAATGAAAGGTCAAGTGTCAAATGTAACTAGGAAAAGAAAAAGTGTGCTCCTTAAAAGACTATACATGTGGGCTTCCCTGGTGGCACAGTGGTTGAGAATCTGCCTGCCAATGCAGGGGACACGGGTTCAAGACCTGGTCTGGGAAGATCCCACATGCCGCGGAGCAACTAGGCCCGTGAGCCACATCTACTGAGCCTGCGCATCTGGAGCCTGTGCTCCGCAACAAGAGAGGCCGCGATAGTGAGAGGCCCACGCACCGCGATGAAGAGTGGCCCCCGCTCGCCGCAACTAGAGAAAGCCCTCGCACAGAAACGAAGACCCAACACAGCCAAAAAATAAATAAATAAATTTATTTTACAAAAAAAGACTATACATGTAAAAGCAAATTTACTAAAACAGAACTATAGTTGTCAAACTATAGTTCTCAGGATATTTCACTGCTGTGCTTCACAGGTCCCATCAATGTTCCTTCATTTTAAAACTTTCATACTCATAGTTTTCAAAATTTTAATTTTAAAAATCAACAAGCACAAATGTATAACAAGTTTTAACACTGGCATTTATCTATAACAACTTACACTACCAGCTAAAATTGGTAGATCTCAAAATACAACATCTCCAATTTTTAAGCACATGTGGGATTTATCTCATTGATTATGTATTTGTAGTTCTGCACTGAGCCTTCATGAAAATTCAGCACATGAATTTAAGTGCACATCTGTTCACCTAAAAATATATAACTAAGTACATTATTTTGGCATGTGTCTCACTAAATAAAATGCCATGCAAAGTTCAAACACATCTACTCAGCCTATGCCCTTAACATGGTTTAGCTTAGAGTTGGCTGTACAATAAATGTGAACATGTAATATATTCAACTATAATAACACTGTTATGATTGTTTTAATTATTATTACGAACTTATGAGTGGTTCTTGTCTGATTTTTAAAGAAAATGAATAGGCTCAAGCAATATATTTTTGATTAAAATTTATGGCACTTAAAACTGCAGAGAGAATGTGAGGAATGTGAATTTGGGTCTTTACATGCAAAACGTAATTTTGACTGTTTTGAAACTGAGTAAATCTGACAGATAAGCACTGAAGTATCTTGGGATTTTTTTGTTTGTTTGCTTTTAATGACACTGTTTAATAAATCAGTATCAGAAATACATTCTACAAATAATGACTTTCAAACTGCTTAAGGAACACGATATTAGTAATAATAACAAATAATAATAGTGTCATCATTGTTAGTAATAGCAGTTATTATTTAATAATTATCTACTACTTGTCAGGCATTGGGCAAAGTGCTTTACATGTGTAAGGAAAATTACCAAAAACTTAGAAAAAAGGGGAAAATTAGGCAGCATATTCTTACAATGTTATATGGGTACAAAGGCCACTTAAGATTATCTAGGGCGATGGTTCTCAACCAGGGACAATTCTGCCCCCCAGGGAACATCTGACAATGTCTGGAGACATTTTTGTTGCCACACTGGAGGAGGGAGGGTCTACTGACATCTAGTAAGGAGGAGTCAGGGATGCTACTAAAAGTCCTACGATGCACAAGACAACACCCCACCACAAAGAATTATCTAGCCCTAAATGTCAATAGTGCTGAGGTTAAAAAAATCCTGATTTAGGGGACTGTACTTCAACTCACTATTTGCTATTGATTAAAAAATCCCAGATTTAGTAAAGTTATATGTTTACCTGTAAATTTTTATCCAGTAGAGAAGTAAATAATTTCTGCCCAGTTGAAAAGGTAACTACAAAGATTAAGTTTATGGTCTTGTTGGATATTAACCAGTTTCTATCTAACTCAGCAATCCTGTGTTAACACTGCCTATAAATAGCTAGATTCACAAATGCACTCTAGACTGGTTTAGCATCTTACTGGTTCCCGCATTTAATAAGTGGAATAAAATCTGTGATACGCGTTCATTTTCTGTTTGCTTAGTAGTAACTTCCCTTTTTTGAAAAGCATACTTTAACACAAGTATTTAGCTTATTTAATCCAAAAACTTCATGAGGTAAAAAATTACAATGTCTATGTGGTAAATGAGGAACCCAAGGCTTGGAGAGGTTAAAAAATTAATCCAAGTTGTCATAGCTAGCAGAAAAGAGAATCATGTTTGACTCCAAAGCCCTTGCCAACAATCAGGAAATGTAAGTAATGGATATTTAGTGAGTCAACTTTGAAATTCAAAGTCCTTACTACTCTTTCTAGCTGCTAGAATGACAAATTAAGACTATAAGGCAAGCTTCAAAACACTGTTATCAATTACTTATCGGTGTAAGTTGGCATTTTCTCAATACTGTACAACAAAATTAGAAAAAAAAACATGCTGAGTCTAATAATATTGAAATGTTTTACATTATCAAAACTGCTTACTGTTCACATTTATAATAAAATAAGCAAATGTTTTATAAATCTGAACTTATAAGCAAACATGTGGTAATGAATACTACCTGTATTACATATTACAGTTCCATGTATAAGATTTCACTTCCACTTAAAATCTTATAAAAAGGGGTGAGGGGTTAAAACACAAGAGGAATATCCAACCAAACTTTTAAACCTATCACATTAACAAGAGATCAGGGTTTAATATTGTGGGAAAATTACTTAGTAATAAAAATGATCCATCATATATAAACTCTGGTTACTAAAAAATGCTGAATTATTAAGTTAGTATCATACAGCTAGGGTGAGCTAACAAATTTTTCTTCTTAAGTCCATAAGAAGAAGCTAAATTTGCAGACCAGCAGCCCTTCAAAATGAGCAGGGTTCTGCATTTTTTTCAGACCCCTTGATGAACCTGACATGTCCCTGTCCCCTAATCCACTCACGCTGAAAACATTACAGCAGAGCTATCAATAGATATTTGAATTCAGTACTGAGAACTTACTACCCTCTATTTTTTTTTAATAAAACAATTATAATTCCTGCAAAGAGATGTTACACCTAAAGACCAGAAATTTAAATCTTAAAGAATATCTGAATTTAGTTTTCACACTTGCCAAAAAACAATAAAACTGCTAAGTAATATCTGCTAATAAGATACGGCACTATTTGCCAGGACTCTTCCAGTTGCTTTATAACAATAATTAATTTAATAATTTTAATGCTAAGTTTAGATAAATAAGTTATAGATTATAACTAACTGATGTAACATCTGAGTTTCCATGGTAATGATTCAATGAAGAATTAACATTTACTGATAATTTCAACATTAGAAACTACTCCAAACAGAAGCTCCTAATAATTCTTGCAATGAAGAAAATGCAGTTAGATCACAACACTGCAAGAAGGCCATATGGAATTCAAATGGTTAATGGAGTTAGAGAAACACTATTTTTCTTAAGCCACATGAATGAAAAATTAATGTTAGGGTTTTGCTTATTTGCTTTTTTTTAAACAGTAAGAATACAGCAATAACATCATATACCTATGAATTTGCTATCAACTTTTCCAGCAAAGAGTAGCCCAAGATAACATGCACATTTCTGTTTTAAGTAGACTTAAAAAGCTGATTGAGCAAAGGTGCCATAAAACTGATTAAATAGGTGGCCACGATGGTGGAGTAGGAAGATCCTAAGCTCATCTCCCCGCGTGCGCACACCAAAATTACAATTATTTACAGAGAAACTATTGGTGAGAATGACCCGAAGGCTAGCAGAAAAGACTTTCCACAACTAAAGATATAAAGAAAGAACCACAAGATGGGTAAGAGGGGTGGAAATGCAGTATAGTCAAGTTCCACACCTCTGGGTAGGCAACTCACAAACAGGAGGATAATCACAATTGCAGAGGTTCTTCCCAAGAAGCAAGGGATCCAAGCCCTGCATCAGGATCCAAAGCCTCAGGAATCTGCACTGGGAAGATGAGTACCCAGAATGTCTAGCTTTGAAGGCCAGTGGGGCTTGTGTATGGAAGAGCAGGAGGGCTGTAGGAAACAGACTCTGCTCTTCAAAGGCACACACAAAATCTCACATGCTTTGAGACCCAGCACAGAGGCAGTCATCTGAGAGGAACCTAGGTCAGGCCCACTTACTGATCTTGGAGAAGCCTCCCAGAGAGGCAGGAGGGACTCCCCCTGGGGACACTGGTGGCAGCCATTTTGGGAGCTGGTTCTACCACTAGGACACTGATGCTGGCAAGCACCATTCTGAAGTCCTCCTTCTAACTATTTGTGCTGGGAACCAGCTTTGACAACCAGTGGGCTGGCCCCAGCCCCAGGCTCACTCAGGGCCCCCAGCAAGTCACTCAAGAACCAGCACCACCCACCAGCAGGCTGGGAGCAGCTCCAGGACTTTCAAGGCACCAGCCCTGCCCACAAGTGGGCCAGCACCAGCATAGGGATCCAGGTACCCTCAGCCAGCCGCCATGGGAACTGCCAACACTCACCAGTTGACCAGGAACAGCACTCCCTGGCAGTATAGCTACTGCATCAGTACTCAGCCTTGCCCAGGCCCTGCATGAGGTAGGGCCTGGTAATGAACCTACCTAATACATACAAATAAACATGGAGAATTAAGCAAAGTGTGGTGACAAAAGAATATGTTCCAAATGAAGGAACAAGATAAACCCCTAGAGGAACTAAGCAAAGAAGAGATAAGCAATCTACCCAATAAAGAGTTCAAAGAGTGATCATGAAGATCTCAACAAACTCAGAAGAATGGATGAACACAGTGAGAAGTTTAACAAAGAGTTAGAAAATACAAAGAAGAACCAGAGCTGAAGAATACAATAATTGAAATAGAAAATACACTGGAAGGAATCTACAGTAGATTAGATGATACAGAGGAACAGATCAGTGAAATATAAGACAGTGAAATGGAAATCACCCAAGACGAACAGAAAAAAGGAAAAAGAATTTTTAAAAAGGAGGACAGTTTAAGAGACCTTGGGAAAACTTCAAGCAAACAAACATTCAAATTACAGGGGTTCCAGAAGAGCAGAGAGTAAGAAAAGGGCGGAGAACTTATTTGAAAAGATAATAGCTGAAAAATTCCCTAACCTGTGAAAGGAAACAGACATCTAGGTCTAGGAGCACAGAGAGTCCCAAACAAGATCAACCCAAAGAGGTCCACACCAAAGCATACTGTAATTACAATGGCAAAAATTAAAGATAAAGAGAGAATATTAAAAGCACCAAGGGAAAAGTAACTAGTTACATTCAAAAGAATTTCCATAAGGCTGTCATCCGACTTTTCAACAGAAACTCTGCAGGCCAGAAGGGAGTGGCATGATATACTATAAATGATGAAAGGAAAACACCTACAATCAAGAATACTCTACTCAGCAACACTATTATTCAGGTTTGAAAGAGAGAGTTTTACAGACAAGGATAAGCTAAAAGACCTCAGTACCACTAAACCAGCTTTAAAAGAAATGTTAAAGGGACTTCTCTAAGTGGAAAAGAAAAAGCCACAACTAGAAATATGAAACCTATGAAAGGAAAAATCTCATTGGTAAAGGCAAGCATACAGTAAAGGCAGTAGATTAACCACTTAAAATCATCTATATCCACAATAAGTAGTTAAGGGACACACAAAACGAAAAGATGTAAAATATGATGTCAAAAACATTAAGTGTGGGTGGGAAGGAGTAAAAATGCAGGGTTGTTAAAATGCATTCGAACTTAAGTGACCATCATCTTAAGAAACTGTATATATAAACCTCACAGTAACCACAAACCAAAAATCTGTAATAGTACCCACACACAAGAGAGAAAGAAATCCAAACATAACACTAAAGATAGTGATCAAATCACAAGGGAAGAAAGGAAAAGAACAAAGGAACAAAGTGCAAAACAACCCCCAAACAATTAACAAAATGACAATAAGTACATACCTATCAATAATTACCTTAAATGTAAATGAACTAAATGCTCCGATCATAAGACAGAGTGGCTGAACGGATACAAAAACAAGACCAATATATATGCTTCCCACAAGAGGTTCACTTCAGATCTAAAGACACACACAGATGGAAAGTGAAGAAATGGAAAAAGGAATTCCATGCAAATGGAAATGAAAAGAAAGCTGGAACAGCAACACTTATATTAGACAAAATGGACTTTAAAACAAAGATTGTAACAAGAGACAAAGAAGAGCATTAAGAAGAGAAAAAAAAGAGCATTAGGTAATGATAATCTTCCCACAAGAAGATATAACAATTGTAACATACATGCACATAATAAAGGAGCACCTAAATACATAAAGCAAGCATTAACAAACATAAAGAAAGAAATTGACAGTAACACAATAGTAGTAGGGGTTTTTACCACCCCACTTACATCAATGGACAGATCATCCAGACAGAAAATCAATAAGGCAACACTGGCCTTAACACATTAAATCAGGTGAACTTAATAGATATATAAAGAACATTCCACCCCAAAGCAGCAGAATACACATCCTTGGAACATTCTTCAGCATAGATCACATGCCAGGCCACAAAACAAGTCTCAATAAACTTAAGAAGACTGAAATAATACCATGCATCTTTTCCAGCCACAGTGCTATAAGACTAGAAATCAACTATAAAAAAAAGACCTGCAAAACACACAAACACGTGGAAGCTACAAATATGCTACTAAACAACCAATTGGTCACTGAAGAAATCAAAGAGGAAATAAAAAACCTGGAGACAAATGAAAATAGGAACACAACAATCCAAAATCTATGGGACACAACAAAAGCAGTTCTAAGAGTGAAGTTTATAGTGACACAAGCCTACCTCAGGAAACAAGAGAAACCTCAAACAACCTAATCTTACATCTAAAGGTACTAAAAAAAAAAAAAAAAAAAAGACCAAAATTAGTAGAAGGAAAGAAATAATAAAGATTACAGCAGAAATAAATGAAGTAGACACTAAAAAAAAAAAATAGAGAAGATAAAGAAACTAAAAGCTGGCTCTTTGAAAAAATAAACAAAATAGATAAACCTTAAGCCAGATTCATCAAGAAAAAGAGAGGATCCAAATAAATAAAATCAGAAATGAAAAAGTTACAGTCAACACCACAGAAATATAAAGGCTCATAAGAGACTACTATATTGGCATATTTTATATGCCAATAAAATGGACAACCTAGAAGAAATGATAAATTCACAGAAATGAACAATCTCCAAGACTGAATGAGGAAAAAATAGATTATATGAACAGAATAATTACCAGTAATGAAACTGAATCAGTAATTTAAAAAAACCCAACAAACAAAAGTGCAGGACCAGACAGCTTCACACATGAATTCTCCCAAATATTTAAAGAGGAATTAACACCTATCCTTCTCAAACTATTCCAAAAAATTGAAGATGAAGAAATGCTTCTGAACTCATTCTACGTGGCCAGCACCACCCTAACACCAAAACCAGGCAAAGACACAACAAAAAAAGAAAATTACAGGCCAATATCACTGATGAACATAGATACAAAACCCTCAACAAAATGTTAACAAACTGAATTCAACATTACATTAAAAGAATCATATATGATCAAGTGAGATTTATCCCAGAAAGGCAAGTACAGTTCAATATCTGCAAATCAGTCAATGTGATACAACACATTAACAAACTGAAGAATAAATTCATATGATCATCTCAATAGATACAGAGAACGCTTTTGACAAAATTCAACATCCATTTATGACAAAAACTCTCAACAAAGTGAGTACAGAGGTAACCACCTCAACATGATAAAGGCCATATATGACAAGCCCACATGTAACATCATAATCAATGGCAAAAAGCTTTTCCTCTAAGATCAGGAACAAGACAAAAATGCCCACTCTTGCCACTTTTATCTAAGCCATAGCAATCAGACAAAAAAAAGAAATAAAAGAAACCCAAATTGGAAAGGAAGAAGTAAAATTGTCCAAATTGGAAAGGAAGAAGTAAAACTGTCACTGTTTGCAGATGACATGGTATTATATACACCACCAAAAAAACTACTAGAGCTCATCAATGAATTTGGTAAAGTTTGAGGATACAAAATTAATATACAGACATCTGTTGTGTTTCTACATGATAACAATGAACTATCAGAAACAGAAATTAAGAAAACAATCCAACTTACAATCACATCAAAAAGAATAAAATATCTAGTAATAAATCTAACTAAGGAGGCAAAAGATCTGTACTTGGAAAACTGTAACACACTGACGAAAGAAACTGAAAATGTCACAAAGAGATGGAAAGATATACCATGCTCATGGTCTGAAGAATTAATATTGTTAAAAGGACCATACTTCCCAAGGCAATCTACAGATTCAATGCAATCCCTATCAAAATGCCATTTTTCAAAGAAATAGAACAAATAATTTGAAAATTTTTATAGAAATATAAAAGACCCCAAATAGCCAAAGCCATCTTAAGACCGAAGGACAAACGTGGAGACGTCACACTCCCTGATTTCAAACTATACGACAAAGCTACAGTAATCAAAACGTATAGTACTGGCACAAAAACAGACACAACAATCAATGAAACAGAACAGAGAGCCCAGAAATGATCCCACACTTATATGGTCAATCCAACTATGACAAAGGAGGCAAGAATATACAGTGGGGAAAAGACACCCTTTTCAATAAATAATGTTGGGAAAACTGGACAGCTACTCGCAAAAGAATCAAACTGGTCTACATTCTCACACCTTATACAAAATAAACTCAAAATGGATTGACAACTTAGACATAAGGCCTGAAACCATGCAAGCCCTAGAAGAAACCATAGGCAGTACACTCTCTGACGTCAGTCTCAGCAATATTTTTTTTGGATATGTCTCCTCAAGCAAGGGAAACAGAAGCAAAAATAAACAAATGGGACTATACCAAACTAAAAAGCTTTTGCAGAGCAAAGGAAACCAGCAACAAAACAAAAAGGCCATCTACTGAATGGGAGAAGATATTTGCAAATGATATATTCAATAATGGGTTAATATCCAAAATACACAAAAAATTCATACAACTCAACTTCAAAAAAACAAGCAACCTGATTAAAAAAGGGTAGAGAACTGGAAGAGACATTTTTCAAGGGAAGACACACACATGGCCAACAAATACATGGAAAGATGCTCTACAACAGGGAAATGTAAATCAAAACCACAATGAGTTATTACCTCACACCTGTAAAAATAGCTATTATTAAAAAGACAACAAACAAGTGTCGTCAAGGATGCAGAGGAAAGAGAACCCTCGTACACTGCTGGTGGGAATGTAAATTGGTGCAGCCACTCCGGAAAACAGTATGGAGATGTCTCAAAAAATTAAAAACACAGCTACCATACAATCCAGCAATTCCATTTCTGGGTATTCTTCCAAAGAAAACAAAAACACTAATTTGAAAAGATATATGTGCTGCTACATTCATCACAGCATTATTCACAATAGCCAAGATATGGAAGTCACTTAAGTGCCCACTGATAGATGAATGGATAAAGGGGTGTGTGTGTGTGTGTGTGTGTGTGTGTGTGTGTGATGGAATATTACTCAGCCATAAAAAAAGAATGAAATCTTGCCATTTGAAACAAGATGGATAGAACTAGAGGGGATTATGTTAGGTGATATAAGGCAGAGAAAGACAAATACCATACGATTTCATTTATATGTGGAATGTAAAAAACAAATGAACAAACATAATAGAAACAGACTCATCGATACAGAGAACAAACAGGTGGTTGCCAGGGGGAGGGGGGGTGAATGAGTGAAATAGGTAAGGGAGATTAAGAGGTACAAACTTTCAGTTACAAAATAAATGCGACACGGGGATGAAATGTACACAGTGGGGAATATAGTCAATAATAATGTACTGTCTTTGTATGGTGACAGATGATGACGAGACTTATTGTGGAGATCATTTTGTAACATATAGAAATATCAAATCACTATGTTGTATACCAAGAACTAACATAGTGTTGCAGATCAATTACACTTCAAAACAAACAAACTCATAGAAAAAGATCATATTTGTGGTTACCAGAGGTGGGGAGGGGGGAGGGGGAATTAGTGGAATGTGGTCAAAAGGAACATACTTCCAGTTAAAGGATAAATAAGTACTAGGGATGTAATGTACAAAATGATTAATATAATTAACAGTGCTGTATATAATATATGAAAGTTGTTAAGAGAGTAAATCCTAAGAGTTCTTATCTCACAGAAAACATTTTTCTCTTTTATTTTGTAACTATACAACATGATGGATGTTCACTAACCTTACTGTGATAATCATTTCATGATGTATGTAAGTCAAATCATTATGCTATACACCTTAACTTATACAGTGCTGCATGTCAATTACATCTCAATAAAACTGGAAGAAAAAATTGATTACATTTTGCTGTAATTAAGAATACTAAAATGCTACTCTGTCAAATAAGATGTTGAATAATTAAAATTAAAACTAATGTTAAATCAAATCTATATTCATTATTGATCAAACTATACTACCTTGACTGATTTCAATTAACTATAGAATTTCAGCTTTCACAGTTGAACAGAGCCAATCTAAAAAAAAAAAAGACAAAAAAACAAATTCAACTGTGACTATATACAATTTCAAATAATGGGACAAATCTGTATGCTGCAAACTGTACCATGAAACCTCAATGTATATGCCCAAAATAGAGACTGTGATAGTCCAACTACAGGAGCATCAACAAATTAGTGTGATTTGCTTAGTCATATGGCTATTACCTATAAAGCGGTTCTAAAAGGAAATCTAGCACCATCTCAATCACCCCAATATGAATACAAGAAAGAAATGTAGCCCTGCTAAAATGATACTGCTCATGGTAACAACAACAACAAAAAAAAAGCTATTATTTTAGGAAAAGTTAGAACTGGGCTCATTATTACTTAGGTTTTATAGCTATATATTTAGATGTTTAAAAACTGCTTTTAAAAATTTAAACTCATGGAATAAGCAAAACTTTGTTATCATGCATCTGAAACTCTAACCTAGTAAATCTAAATCTTTAGTGTTCATCAGAATCTAGTGCATTTGTTAGAAACACAAATTGCAGGCATTTCATGAATATTTGTTGAATGAATGACAGCAAATCATCTTTAATGGTTCTCATTTAAATCCAAATGATATGCAATGCACCAATGATCCTAAAATCACCACCTATGTTAAAAAACAACAACAACACGAAAACCTTTGCGCCAAATGAAACATCTTTTTAAGAAGTGTCTCAACAGACATATAAAAAGCATGTGACAAACGCCAACATCCATTCACAATAAAAATTCTCTCAACAAACTTGGAAAATAAAGAAAATTCCTCAACCTGATAAAGGGCGCCTATAGAAAACCTACATCTAACACCATACTTAATGGTGAAAGACTGAATGTTTTCTCCATAAGATCCTTAAAACAAGGAAAAAATGTACAATTTAGTCACTCCTAATCAAAACTGTATTGGAGTTTCCAGCCAGTGCAATCAGGCAAGAAACAAAAGGTATCTAGATTGGAAAGGAAGAAGTAAAACTGCTTTATTTGCAAATGCCATGATCCTATATGTAGAAAATCCTAAGGAGTTCCCCCCCATCCCCCCACACAAAACCTATTAGAACTAATAAAGTTCAGTAAGGATGTAGAATACATCAGCAATATATGAAAATTAATGTAACTTTATATACAGTGAACAATCTGAAAATGAAATTAAGAACATAATTCCTTTCACATTAAAATAAAAAAGCACTAAATATTCAGAAAAAAATTTAATAAAAGTACAATACTCATACACTGAAAATTACAAAACATTATTAATGTAAACTAAAGAAGATTTAAATAAATAGAGAAACATTCCATATTCACAGATTGGAAAAACTACCATGTATAGGTAGCAACTATGATTTTTCAACTTCTATTCAAAGATTTTACATATTGGATTAAAATAATTTATTAAAAATTTGTTCAATATACTCAACCATAAAGTGAAAATTACAACTTAAGAGTATGATATTTGGGAAACATATTTATATAACCATTTAAATAGTTTTTATAAGCTTTAACAAGCCATAACTCTTATGCAGTTTGCAGTGACTTCTTTATATTTGAAGAGATAAACCCATCACACATCAGAGACAGAGCTCTGATAAGCTATTACTGTGGTAAACACATTTCCTTTCCCATAAAACTTCTCTGAAACCATATCTTAGTTGGGTGTACCCCCTGAAAAAAACAAATAAATAAAAGCACAGAGGCTCTGGCTGAGGGTCAATGAGTTCCATCATATGTTCTTATACATCCTCCTGAACCAATCAACGCACAGGTCTTTAAGTAATCCTAGAGTATCAGAGATCATGTTTTGAATAGTGGTTCCCTAATGGTGACCTATCTGAATAAGATTCCCAGGTATTCAGTCTAATTCAAGCCTAAGAATCTTTATTTTTAACAAGCTCTCTATGTGATTCTTATATACAGATAGGCTTACAAATACAGGTGATCCAATTACTAAAAGAAAAGCACAGTTCTCAAAGTGAACCGAGTCCAAAATTTCAACATGGAATACCTTCCTCAGAGAGGATGAAATGGATGAAACAAGAACAAAATATCCCAAAAAAAGTATAGAAGACGAAATTAGGAGTACAGTCTTTACTGACTAAAGATCTTACATTTGGAAATAATAAATGTTTAATCATAATCAATCCCATGTTGTCTGAATAAATGATTATACATTATTGTGATAAAAATCTTTAACTGCCATTATAACACAAATAGACACATGCACTTTTAAAGAAAATGTAATGCCACAGAAAGCTATTCCAACCTGTATTTTCTAAAAGGAAAAAAAAAAAGAAATTGGAGTAACAAAGAGGATTATGTGTTTATGTGTGCATGCCCCTCAATTATGTTTATAAGAAGTTACATATGCACCTAGAAAAATTAGTAGAACATACCAAAATGTTAACAGCGGTAGATATGGAGCCTGAGTTTACAGATGAGGCTTATGTACATTGTTATCTATTTCTGTAGTTTTCAATGAAAATACATTACTTTTATATCTCCTTTATTGCCAAAGAGCAAGAATGTTATTTTTTTTAAAGGCAACTATTGAAAAAGAAGTTCATATTCCAGAGTAGGCCATCTTAAATCTATAACAAAGTGAAATAGGATCTAAATAAATAAAATAGGAAAAACTGTGTCAGGCCACAAAGGAGTAACTGGTACAGAATTTACTCTCCTGCTTTAAAAAACTGGAAAACTAGGAAAAAAATACAAGCAGTAACAGTTTACAGACACTGGAACAACAAGCAGTACAGGATTGTGATACCTGAGAGAAAGAAAACAAATGAGATGAACAATACCATCTTTCTGGCTTTCTGCCTGGAGGCAAATTTGAGAACCTGGCACACAATGGGGAAATTCAAGCAAACACAGCCATCTCACGGAACTGAAGAGATCAAGAGTGGTTGAAGATATCAACACTGGTTTTCAGGGAGTCTAAAGCAGTTGGAATTTGCAAAACAGATTATCAGAAAGGAGGAAGCTAAGCAGAGAAAGAGCTCCAGAAATCTGTAGAGGGAGTGCCCTTGAGATTTTGGTCTGAACGTTAATCTACTTGATAATGTGAAACCCCACAAGGCCAAGAACTGTCAGGGAGGTGTTTAGATCTATATAGTCAGAGAAGAGAGACCTCAATGAACACCTGGAGTAATCAGTATACACTCCTAGACAGTCAAAGCCTTAGTAGTAAATCTAAGAAGAGGCTAGTGGAGACCCAACTGAAAAAAAGCCTAAAAAGAAGCCTTGAAAGTTATCAACCTTATTTGCAAAAGACCTAGCTGCCCATCAAAAAGTATGGACACTCTTTAGCGAAAACAATATGGAGCAACACTCAACAACATTCACAATGTCTGGCATACAGTGAAAAACACAAAGACATACAAATCAGCAGAAAATTGTGACCCATTACAGGAGGAAAATCAGTCCATGGGAGCATATATAGAAATATCAGATGACAGAATTAGCAGACAAAACTTTGAAACACTTTCATAAAATTATATATATGTTCAAGGATTTAAAGGAAAACATGAACATGACACAAACAGATGCACTAAAAATGTATCAAATGGAACTTACAGTGATGAAAAATGCAATATCTGAAATGAAAAATCCACTAGATGAGATTAACAGCAGATTAGACACCAATGAAATCTTATTCAGTGATAAAAAGAATGTGCCATCATGTGCCAAGCATGAAAAGACATGGAGAAACCTTAAATGCATATTATAATGTGAAAGAAACCAAACTTAAAAGGCTATATACCACGTAAGTTCAACTATATGACATTCTGGAAAAGGCAAAACTATGGAGGCGGAAAAAGATCAATAGTTGCCAGGGGTGCACAGGGGGGAAGGAGAGATGAACAGGTGGAGCACTGGGGATTTTTAAGGAAATAAAACTATTCTGTATGATAATGTAATGGTGGATACATGTCATTACATATTTTCAAAACCCACAGAATATACAGCATACACAGTGAACCTTAATGTAAACAATGGACATTAGTTAATATTGTATCAATATTGGCTCATTAACTGGAACTCTGCATTTTCTCAATTTTTCTGTAAATCTGAAACTGCTCTAAAATATTAAGTCTATTAATCTGAAAAGAAAAAGATAATTTTCATTTAAAGAAAAAATAATAAATAGCTTATAGGGTTTATGATACATGTAGAAGATGTATGATAACAGCAGCACAAATAAAAGGAGGAGGAAATGGAAGTGCATTGTTGCAAGGTTTTCACATTATAAGTCAAGTGCTATAATATTTGAAGGTAAACTATGATAAAGATGCATATATTGTATATCTTAGACTCTGGGACCTGGAACAACAACTAAAACAATAAAGCAAAGAGGTATAGCTATTGTAATAAACCAATAGCTGAAGATAAAATGGAATCATAAAAGATACCCAATTACTACAAAGCAAGGTAGTAAAAGGAAAAAACAAAGAACAGATGGGACAAATATTAAACAAACAACAAGATGACAGATTTAAACCCAACTATATTGATAATTACATTAAATGTAAATTGTCTAAATGTCCCCATCAAATGGGGCATTCAAAGCCATGTGTCTGATCCCCAAATTATATTTTTAAAATATCAGACTGCCAGGGCTTCCCTGGTGGCGCAGTGGTTGAGAATCTGCCTGCCAGTGCAGGGGACACGGGTTCGAGCCCTGGTCTGGGAAGATCCCACATGCCACGGAGCAGCTGGGCCCGTGAGCCACAATTACTGAGCCTGCGCGTCTGGAGCCTGTGCTCCGCAACAAGAGAGGCCGTGATAGTGAGAGGCCCGCGCAACGCGATGAAGAGTGGCCCCCGCTTGCCACAACTGGAGAAAGCCCTCGCACAGAAACGAAGACCCAACACAGCAATCAATCAATCAATAAATAAGAACGTGAATTAAAAAAAAAAAAAAAAAATCAGACTGCCAAAATTATAAATATTAGGTTTTTATTTACATATCACAAAATTTCTAATTCATTGAGTAATTTTACTTTCCACATAGATTTGTAAACTAAACAAAGTAAACAATTAGAGTGATAAGCACTGAAAAGGAAACAGTGTGTGGTCAAGGGGGAACAGGGAAGTTAGTCAGAGAAGGCCTCTTTGAGATGTGTCATTTAGGCTGAACCCTAAAAGATTTGAAGAAGGTTGATATGTAAAAATCAAGAAGAGGGGCTTTCAGGCAGTAGGAGTACCTGATCCAAAAGTATTGGAATTTTAGGATCTGAAAGAAGGCTAGTATAACTAGAGAAGACTCAACAAGGAGAAGAGTAGCTTAAATCAGAAAGGTGGCCAGAGTCCAGCTGAGGTAGAATCTAATATTCCAGAATGAGCGTATTCTAACTGGATTTTATTCTAACTGGAACTGTGAGCCATTCAGAGGATTTTAAACAAGGAAGAGATGAGACTCTGATTTAGATATTTTTTTCCCATTCTTGTTTATGTGGAGAATAGGTTATATATCTAGGCAACAGAGGAAAGAGAGATCAACTACTAGGAACTTGGGTCCAAGTAAGAAATTACAATGAATTACAGAAGGATGCCAACAGTGTTGATAAGAAGAAGGGTTATGGTTCTATCTTGAAGATGCTGAAGTTCTAGCCAGTGCAATAAGGCAAATGAAAGGAAATAAAGGCATAGAGATTAGAAAGGAAGAAATAAAAAACTCCCAATTTTCAGACGGTCTACATTAAAAAATCTCAAGGAACCTATAAAGAAACTCCTACAACTAATAAGTGAGTTCAGCAAGGTCACAGGGTACAAGATAAAAATACAAAAGTAAACCGTATTTATATACACTAGCAACAAACACATGAATATCAAAAGATCTGCCACAAAAAGCATGACTCATGAAAGGATATATTAATAGACTGGACTTCATCAAAATTAAAAACCTTTGCTCCATGAAATACCCTAATAAGAGGATGAAAAGACAAGCTACAGACTGGAAGAAAATATCTGCACATGACATATCTGACAAAGGACTAGTATACTAGATTACGTAAAGAACTCTCAAAATTCAACAACAACAAAAGTCAATTAGAATATGGGCAAAAGACATGAACAGGTATACAAGAAGGATACAGATAGCAAATAAGGACATGAAAAGATATTCAACATCATTAGCCATTAGGAAAATGTAAATTAAAACCACAATGAGATATCACTACATACCTATGAAAAGGGCTAAAATAAAAATTAGTGACAACACCAAATGTTGTCAAAGATGCAAAGAAATTGGATCAATCACACATTGCTGATGAGAATGTAAAAATGGTACCACCATTGTGGAAAGCAGTTTAGCAGTTTCTTAAAAAAATAAATATGCAACAACCATATGACCCAGCAATTTGCACTCTTGGGTAATTTATCCCAGAGAAATGAATACTTATGTTCACACACAAACTGTACACAAATGTTTAATAGCAGCTTTACTTGTAATAGTCAAAAACTGGAAAACCCAGATGTCCTTCAACAGGTGAATGGTTATCAGTCGTACAGCCATATCATGGGAATAGTACCCAGCAACAGCAAAAAACCAAATTACTGATATAAACAACAATCATTTTCTGGATGAATCTCCAGAAAATTACAGAGTTAAAAAAAAAAAAAAAACCAATCCCAAAAGGTTACATATTTATGATTCCATTTATATAAAATTCTTTAAATGACAAAATTACAGAAATGGAATATTGATTAGTAGTTCCTGTGAATTAAGAGGGTGTTGGGGTGGAAGGAAAGTAGGTGTGGCTAGAAAAAAGCAGTATAAGGGATCTCTGTGACGATGGAAATGTTCTGGATCTTGACTATATTAATGTTAATATCCTGGTTAGTGACACTGTACTACAGTTACCTTTGGAGGAAATTGGGTAAAGGGCACATGAGATCTCTATACTATTTTTTACATACATACATGAATCTACAATTATCACAAAAAGCTTAATTTAAAAAAAAAGAAATTTCTGAACACAAATTAGTCTCAGGAATCCAAATTCCAAAGAGATGAACCTTTTCTAGAGAAGGCAGACACTTACCTAAACGGAGTATTTAGCAAGTTTTGACCCAGGTGGGCAAAGGACTGGGCGTGATCTAGGTTAAGGAACTCTGCTGGGGTAAGCAGCCGAGTTTTTAATCACATGTGGGTTGGCATGTCAAGTTGGAATGTGGAGGAACCTAAAATGGACAGCTTGTTGTCCCCACACACTGGATCACCCTCATGGGACATTTACGGAGAGTACTGAAGTGTAGGAGACTGAGAATTGGGCTGGAAAAGCAGTGAAACATTTCTACAGTGTCACAGTTCTTAGGTCTTAAGTCCTACTGGTGGAAAGGGAAAGGCACAGAACTGATCTCATCCTTATGATATCTGAAAATTGAAGTGAGCTGAAAGTAACTAATGTGGCAACCTAGCTCTAAACAAACAACTCCTAATTGATTAGTTCATTCTAGCTTCTTACAAGGAAAATAACATTGGTTCAGTCTCAATAGTTCTTTCACACATTACTTAAAGCACACAACAAAAAAATTTCAAGATATGGGAAGAATCAGAAAAACATGAACAATAAGAGAACAAAAATCAAAAGTAGACCCATAGCAGAACCACAGAAGACACAGATGTCAGAACTAGAAGAAAAGGAGTTTAAAATGGCAACTTTAAATATATAAAATATATTAAATACAAATGATCCCACTGTTCTGCCAGGTCCTCCAACTTTCTCCAATCTCTCAGTCACGACAAAGACTACTAATTGATGACAGCACTCTTTCCTTCAACCTGCTATTAGACTTCTTAGCAAAGACCTCTAAACACCCAACATCAACCAAAGTTGGCATCAGAAAAAAAAAACCTATTTGATTTAGTCAAAAGGTAGGTTGCCTTAGACACAGAGTTCATGAAGAAATGTAAAGATGTCACTTTGTAATGGAGAGGTGGACAAGTCAAACTTAATAAGTAGGTGAAAATGTGTCTTTGATCCCACCCTCCCACCTTGTCCTATTAAACAAACACTTTCTGGTAAGGACTCTACAAGATGAATTTAAAACTCTAACTCCCAGGTATACATGCCCAAGAGTAATAAATGCTTATGTCCACAAAAGACTTCCACAAAAATGTTCAAAGCAGCTTTATTCATAACAGCCCCAAACTGGAAACAACCCAAATTCCAACAACAGCAGAATAAAGTTGTGGTGTAGTCATACAATGGAATACTACACATCAATAAAAAGGGACAAACTACTGACACACAGAGACACACATGCTGAGTAAAAGAAACCGAAAGTGACCATATACACTGTATGACTACATTTGTAAGAAGTTCAAAGCTAATCTACAGTGATATAGGTCAGAAAAATGATTACTTCTGGGGAGGCCAAAATGTTTTAGGAAGAACAAAAGGGAGTATTCTGGGGTACTGAAAATGTTTTATATTTTTACATAGGTATTGGTCACAGTTATAAAAAGACACTGAAGTGCCTACATAGATTTGTGCATTTTACAAAAAGAAAGTCATAATGATAACGATGATAATGAGGTTGTGAAGCAGGATACTTGCTAATGTCTGATAAACAGGAATCTCTGGGAATTACTAGAAGATGTTAGCACACTACTGAACTGGGAAGAACAGTGTTGATGATGAAAGCATATTTTCCTTTATTGCATGTTAACTTTATTTAAACTACTCCTGGCATTTTGTTTGTATGTCCTTTATAAACGCCCATTCTGAATTATCTTTTTAGATACTTATCTTCGACACCAGACCCCAAGTTCATCTGGGGCAAGGGTCAGAAAACATTTTCTATAAAGGGCCAGATAGCAAATATTTTCAGCTTTGCAGGTTATATGGTCTCTGCTGCAACTACTCAAACTCTGCCACTGTAGCACGAAAGTAGCCATGACATTAAGTAAATGACTACAGTCTGATTTGGCTAACTGGCTGACCCGATCTAGAGCCACAACTATACTAATCATCTTTGTTTTTCCATTTCTATCTTATATACAGTAGATTACTTCATATACAATAGGTACTCAGTAAAACAAAGCTGAAGGTAATCTTAAAAGTTATCTCTTCTAATCCCTTCATTTTACAGTGAAAAACCTGAAATCCAGAGGTTAAAATTTTGGTCAACATCACCACTGTTTAGGCAGTGCTTCCTTTTAGTAAACATATGAAGATCTTACATCCCTATTTAATATTGATTAGAATTTCAAATCAATTACATAAGATATTAAAACAATTTTTACTTTAGAAAAATATCTTTACCTGTAGAACTTTTTAGTTTGCTTATAAGCTATCAATACAAGCTCTGAATCACACAACCATACAGAATCAATCAAGTGACCACTTAAAGCTCACCATGTAAAATAAGAAGCTGACTTTTGTTCCAAGATCCAAGTTTTTCTAAAAGCCAAATGATGACAATGAACATATTTAATGGGAGTTAGCACTGAGTAATAAACATAATTTAACAATTACATTATCAGAATAGTATTTTATATAGTTATACTCCAATCTAATAGTATACTCCAATCTAATACTTTAAAAAAAGTTATCCTAGTAGAGGTTACTGAACATTTTTACACGGCAGTAAAACAACTAGGCAACAGTAGAGGGCAGCATTTCTATATATTATTAAAATTCAACTTTCTAAAATCTAAAAAACCTGAAATCTCTGTACTAGGATTTTCTTTAAAAAGGTCTCACACGCCTTTCAAAGCTGCTGGCTAATATACAATTTTAATACAACCCAGCACAACTAAAAGTGTCCTGACGTATAAATACGAACATTTAAATCACAGACATTTCTATTCATAATTCTCAAACTGATAAGCCAAAACAATTCAACATTTCTCTGGTGATTTATTACCTACCATTATCGTTATCTACTTGAATAGTTGTTGAGTATCCACTGGAATCACAAGTAAATATCTTTTCCCACACATGGACAATCCTTTTTCTTTATCCATATAAGATGGTTACATACCAATCACCAAAAGAAGGATATACAGTCATAAACTTTTGGCAATCAGAGATTCAGGGAGCTGTCTCCAAAGACAGGCATTAGCATAACTCTAAAATCCAAAATAAAAGCAGCAAAAGAAGAGGTAGATAAAGCAGAAACAGGCATGTGTAAAAGTATCTTTAAATCTCATCCTTTTTCATTTTCCTTTTATTCCTAATGCCAGTTTGCCTTAATATACAGCTGTACCTAAACCATCCACCACCCTCAATAAAGAAAGAGAACCAGTACACTAGTCATAAAAGGCAGGGAACAAGAATTATAAAAGAGGGAACACCAACAGTGTAAAGGCAGAGAGAATGATTCAGAAAAGATTGTTCTGTCCAACCAGAAGGCTATATATTTTATTACTATTTAATAAAAATTATTAAAAATATCTCTTAACATTATTATTAAAGTCTTACTATGTGGTAGTCATCATTTCACACACTTGACAGTGTGTAATTATTAGCTCAATTAATCTTTAATAACCATGTAAAGTAGGTGCCATTATTTCCCCTATTTTAGAGATGAGGAAACAAAACACAGAAGGAATAAATGACTTGTCCAGGAATCAAGGGTTGAGACTAGAACATCAAAGGTCTCCAGAGCTTGAGCTCTTAACTATTATTCTTTATTCTCTGTCCAGACTAAACTGCACAATTTCAGTTGAGTGACTGCTGCAGAACGCAGACTATAAGGAATTTTAATAAGTGAGAGAGTGACAAAATAAGAGAAACAGAAGTCTTAGTTATCCTCATTCATTTGAAAGTACAATTGTAAAAGGATAAGCAGAAATAGATAGTACTTGAAAGCAACCTCTATTTTTCTAATGCAGTAGGTCCCAAATGAGGTAAACCCCAGGTGAACACTGACTGGATATTAAAAGTTAACAAAAAGTGAAACAGTCAAGAAACTCAATCATTATGGATAAGATCAGAAGCTATAATGAACCTTTCCACATGTAAATGCAGAACCAGTTCAGTGAAAACACACAATATAAAATAGGGTATTTTAACTGGAAAAATAATCTGAAGGTAATTGAAGTTTAGAAATTGTGGCAATATTTATCAAAACATTAAAAATGTTCATACCGGGCTTCCCTGGTGGCGCAGTGGTTGAGAGTGCGTCTGCCAATGCAGGAGACATGGGTTCAAGCCCTGGCCTGGGAAGATCCCACGGGCCGCAGAGCAGCTAAGCCCATGCGCCACAACTACTGAGCCTGTGCTCTAGAGCCTGCAACCCACATCTGCTGAAGCTCACACGCCTAGAGCCCATGCTCCGCAACAAGAGAAGCCACCGCAAAGAGAAGCCCGCGCACCACAGCGAAGAGTGACCCCCGCTCGCCACAACTAGAGAAGGCCCGCGCGCAGCAACAAAGACGCAACGCAGCCATAAATAAATAATTAAATTAAATTTTTAAAAAATGTTCATACCTTCTATACTGAAATTCCTCACCTAAAGAATAATGGTTATGCTCAGAGACTAAGCATCAAGTACATCATTTTCAGAGAAAAAAATAGAAATAATCCAAATGTTGACTAAGTTATAAAACATCCAAACAGTGGAGTCATTTAAAATGCTATAAGGTGATAACGTGTAAGGATTTTCAAAACATATTAAATACAAATTATCCCACTGCTCTACCAAGGCCCTCACCGTTCTCCAATCCCTCAGCCATGGCAAAGGCTATGAACTGACGACAGCACTCTTCCTTCAACCTGTTAGAATTCTCAACACAGCCCTCTAGGCATCCAACACAGACCAGAAATAAACCTATTTCACTTAGTCAAAAGGCAACTTTAGTTGACTGGTAAACTTTGGCAAAACTTATTAAACAGGTAAAATGTGTCTTTCATTAAACAAAAATCAACTGGTAAGAACTCTTAAGAGATGAATTTAAAATCCTGTTCCCCAGGCTAGGGAATCAAAAAGACTACTGTCTACCCTTTTGTTGGCAGTTTATACTATTAGTTGGGAAGGTATGTAAGAGAAAATTTTACCAAGCTCTCCTGCCTCTCCTTACTGGGCAAAAAAACTTTCCTTAAGTTCTACTCAGTCGTCCCTTGGTATTCGAGGTGGGGACTGGTTCCAGGATCCCCATAGATACCAAAATCCACAGATGCTCAAGTCCCTTATATAAAATGATGTAGTACAGTCATTCCTCTGTATCCACAGATACAGAACCTGAGACTACGGAGGGCCAACTGTACTTATTTAGAGGTTGTTCCCAATACCGAAACACTTTCTCAGACTAGATAAGTTGATTGTAAAATCTATATGGATAAACAAACAAGAAAGAATCATCCTTTTTTTAAATAAAAAACTCAAAAACAGAGAAGCAAAGAGAAGGAATAATTATATTAGATGTTAAGGCATACTAAAAAGCTTCAGTAAGTAAAACGCCATCAAGTTGGTTCTTAAATGGACAAACCAATGAAACAGAATTCAATGTCCAGAACAGACCTAAATACATACGGAAATTTATTTCTCAAAAAGTGGCATCTCAATCGAGTGGGGGTAAATATGAACTTTTTAATAAATGACGCTGGAACAAATGGGTAGCCATGTGGAAAAATATTACACCAGTTCCACAACTAACACTACAGATCAAGATAATCTTTAAATGGTCCTAAGACTTAAAAATGAAATCTTATATAAAGTACCAAAAGAACACTTGGGTGAATTTTTTATAACACCTGGGTGGAATTCCTTATAACTCTGGAATATGAATGTGGAAGGTCTTACTATGACCTCAAAATTCAGAAGAGAGAGAAGAGGGGAGGGGAGGGGAGAACTAATAATAACACCATGACAAAGTGTGGGGAAAAAATCTGCAACTCATCACGGACAAAGGCTAAGCTCCCTGTTATTATATAAAGAGCTCCTAGAAACTGAGAAGAAAAAGACCAACTCAGAAGGGAAAAAGTATGAAATATAATAAACCTTGCTTAAATATATGAGAAATGCAAATTAAAACTACATTTATATACCATTTCTCACCCAAGAAATTGGCAAAAATACAAAAATTTGAAAATACATTCTGTCGACAAAGTTGCAGGGAAACAATCACTCTCATACATTGCTGGTGGGAATGAAAAATGACACAACTCCAGTGGAGGAGAATCTGGCAATAGATACCTAAATTAAAGCACATTTACTCTCTAAACCAGCAATCCTACATGATGCAGATATACATGCACAAATATAAAATGACACACATACAAAGTTTTTTCACTGAAAAAAATTGTTTATAATAAGAGGTTAGAAAGAACTTTAGTGCTTAGCAAAAATATATTTATAACTTCTGAAAATTTGGAATTTTTCATGATATTCAGTACTAGGTATGTATCCAACTTTCATCTTTCTCCAATTAGAACCAGCTGTTACAGGTCATTTATTTAAAAGACTATGTTTGGTTAAGGAGACTGATATCACACAACTAAATATTATATTTCTGAAAAATGAATGAGAAAAAGTTATGTATACTAAAATGGAGAGCCCTTCAGGATATTATAAGTAAAACCAGCAAGGGACAAAAGATTATATAAATATAAAACACATTATCTGTTGTATAGGGAAAGGGAGAAATAAAACATTCTTAATTCCTGTATATGCATAAACACTGGAAAAAAATAGAAACAAATAAAAATAGTTCCCTATGGGGACCAGGGTGAGAAGGGACAGAAGTGAGACATAACTATATAATTTTTTAAAATGATTTTTGATTCCTGAGTTTATTTTGAATAATATGTGAGTTTATTACCCACTCAAAAAAATGTATAAAAAATTCAAGAATAAATAAGTGAACGGTTGGCTGGTGTATGGAAATGGTTGTTACAATCAATAATCTAAGTCTACTTAAATTAATTAAAATTTAGTTCCTCTGTCAAACTGGCCATGTTTTATGTGTCAGTGGATAGGACAGCACAGATACACAACATTTCCATCACTGCATCAAGTTCTACTGGACAGTACTTAACTTGTTAGTCAGCATTTTGCAGTCTAGAGATGGAAGTAAGCCCTGTAAAATGAAAAGGGATCTGACTCTCCCAAATTAAGTATAAGCAAGAAAAAAAATTATATATACAACCATTCAAAAAAAGTTAGTCAAATATTTAAGTGAATAGTAGACAAGTAAGTATCAAGACAAGATGATGTGGTCCAATATATACACTACCAAATGTAAAATAGATAGCTAGTGGGAAGCAGCCACATAGCACAGGGAGATCAGCTTGGTGCTTTGTGACCACCTAGAGGGGTGGGATAGGGAGGGTGGGAGGGAGACGCAAGAGGGAGGAGATATGGGGATAGATGTGTATGTATAGCTGATTCACTTTGATATAAAGCAGAAACTAACACACCATTGCAAAGCAATTATACTCCAATAAAGATGTTAAAAAAAAAAAAAAAGATGATGTGGTCCATCCCCACCATAAACTAAGAAAGAGGTGGAAAACACTGGGAAGATGGGCCATTTTCTGGATCCTTTTGAATTCATAATAAATATAGAAAGATAAATAAATTTTAGTGACAATTTTCCAGGATGTCAACATACAACCATATTCAAAAGAGGGCTTAAAATGCATTACAAAGTAAAAATATTCATTTATTTTTTTTAATCCACAAGTTTGGAACATCTGTGCCAAAGCCTCATTCATTCAACAATTATTCACTGAGTATCCACTATATGTAGATACTCAGACACTTGGTCAGGCCTCGGGAATACCATGAGAATAAAAGTCTTATTTTATAAAGTTTATAGTCCAGTGGAAGAAACATACACTAATAAAGAATCACACAAATACATGATACACTGTGTGCTAAAAGGAAAGTAAAGTATACTTATAGAAGTTATCAATAAAAGAACCTTATTTAATCTTGGGCCTCAAGGAAGGCTTCCCTGAGGAAATAATCTATAAGCTGGAATCTGAAGGGTTAGTAAGATTTGGGGGCAAGGACTTGCAAACAAAGGAAATCATTATGCATGAAGATCTCAAAGAAGAAGGAACCACCTCACAAGAGCGGGGGGGGGGGGGGGGGGGGGGAAGACCTGTTAATAAAAACAATGAAAACCTGGTCTGCAGCTCCTAAAACATTTGTATTGGCAGTCCCTTAATTGGAAGAGACTCCCCAAGACTGCACAGATTTCAAATATTGCCCTAACAGAATTTAATATGGATTCCAAGTTTTGGCAAACAAGTTGAATAACAAAAATAATAACAACTGGTACTGAGTGCAAGAGAATCTCCTGAAATATGAACACTCCTCTCCTCCTAATAAGCTTAATCAAGAACACACGAGAAATTTTTTTTCTTTTCAGGTCTTTCTCCTGCCACCTAAACTTCTGCTAAATGACCCTAAAATGAATAGAGAGAGAGAGAGAACATCCCGTTTCTACTTGATCAACAAACAGTATAACAAAAGATGGAGAAAGACATGATTCTACTGCAAGAAATTCCGATACGAAAGTTATGCAACTCCCTTTCTCAGAAGTTAATAGACAGATGGGAAACCTCTATACTAAAGAATGAGTGCCTTTAGCTGAAGCTGCACAGTGCTTATCACTAACAAAAGAAAACACACCGTATACAATACTCCCAAATCACTCTTGTTGGACTTTGTATACTTTGAGTTAATTTTCCCATAGTGATAATGAGTCTGACAAAACTACACATCTTTTCCTGGTCCTCTAACAATATTAATTCCACCTCAACTGACATACATTTACAAAGGAGCTAATTAAGAACAGAAGGATTTACAAACACAAAAACAAATCTCTCTTAGACATTATGTGGCAAACCACAAAATAAAATATTGTATCCAAGCTGATTAAATTACATAAAGATCTATGTATGTATACTAACAATAAAGAAATACTGCACAAGAGAAATGCTCACTAGGATCTTTTCCCCTGCAAAATACGTAAATTCAGAACAATTATTTTTAAAAATTCAGACTGAAGAGGAAATACATTTTCATTTCCCACTAAGAGGCAAAACAAACATTACATGTGTTTAAAATGTATTAATCAGAAAAGGAACTAGAGCTATTTATGACTGCATTAATACTACTGTAAATGGAGGCCAAAATTCGGCTGTTCAGCAACAGTGATGATTTAGTCATCACATCTCACAACCTAGTCATTTGCAAACATTTTAAAGTAAGAGTCTTCACTGTGAAGAACATATAGTTATGGGGTTGGGGGGGGAAGCCCAGAAAACTAATCATCATTGCTTTAGCTCAACCCACATGCCTGTTCTTAAGGGTATCCATGGTAGCAGTGATGCAACATGCCTACCTAGCTCACCATGCCTACACAAGTGGGAGAGAGGGGAGGCGGATGATGAAAAAAATTTCACTTGGAAAGGTGTTTTAGTATTAACATGATAGAATTACATCAACTATATTGTCAGACTTTAAAAATATATATAAAACCATAAAGCTCTCTAAAGATCAGAAAAGCAAGGAAAGACTCAAGGGGGAGAAAACACTGAAGCACTTCAGTTGAAAAGAAAATTAAGATTTTTGCTCTTCCTGCTATAGCTATTGGTTAAATACGTTCAAAGGGTTTATTTCTAATAATAAATGAAATCATTTTAATTTAGCTCTTTCAAAAGTAGCTACAAATAATATTTTAGGCTTCCTAATTCCCAACCTACATCTTTTCTATTTTTGCTTTAACAGTTACATAATAAAAACTTATTAAAACTTTAGATATTGATTCCAAATTTTTTTTTAACAATGGTAGCTCTCGTTTGCTTGAAAAGGATCAAATACAAAATATTTTAATCTATCAAAAAGGACAGGGGAGAGAGAAGATAGATCATTTCAAATAACCTTGTTATAATATTAGAAATAAAAACTAAAATGAAGTGATAAAAGGTAAATCACAGAGAGAACCAACCACAGACAACCATGAAAAGAACTTAGAGAAGGGGGGAAAAAAAAAAACCAAACTAACTAGACTAAACCTGTGTCCCAGGCTTACTGCCCTTTAAACATTCTGTAAGAATATTTTGATAAGACAGTTTTACACAGAGGTACATGGAAGACATCCCTGATAAATAGAATGGGACCAGATAATGGGTATGTTAGTATCTGATGAAAACTCTGTTTGAATTATAATTTTGAACAAAAAGCAAACAAAACTAATTTAGATCAATTTTCTTGCTTTTCCTCTTGTGAAAAATAATTCACTACATAAAAATAGACTACTTTCAGAATTCACAAATTTACTGATTCTTTTATTACTGAACATAATTTAAAAATCTCAACAATTTTGTCTAACACTGTGTCATAAGTTTATAGAAATAAAACCCCCAAAATAAATTATTCCATATTTTACAAACCAATGTATAAATTTTAAATGTAAGCATCTTGAATCTTACACAATCACACAATGTCCACAAACTGGTGCTCAGGAATAAAAGAAACCAAACTCAGAGCTTAAGTGAAGCATGTTGCACTTTGAGGATGAGCATAACAGACTTTAAAACAAATAACTTTAAGGAGTTCTTGCACAAGTTTAACCATTTTAAATCCAATCAACATCTTTCCAAAGGCAACACAATCAGAACTTTACTATTCTTCTTAAGAAAAAAATTAACTATATTTGCAATAAATAAATGGGAGAGTCCAGAAAATGTTCTCAAAATGAGTTATACTTTCAACCAGCATGACATATGGGGACAGAAAATAAAGTAGAGGGGGAGAACTTTGAGAATATATTTAGAAGATTTAAATATAATCAGGGCCCTATAAACCTTTGCTGTTGGGAGAAATGCTTCCTGTAAATCTCAGGGAAAAAAATATCCGTTCAATATACTATTTTTAGCTATCTGAAACACATTTCAGAATATTACCTTTACTAAAGGATATAAACTAAGCATCAAATGGATTCAAATATCTATTTTCAAATATATAACAATGGTTACACTTTATTTTTTAAATATATTATAAACAAAAAGTTCTCTCACACTCTGTCACTAACAAAGGTAGAAAGCATACTATATCTTACCTTTGTGGTTACAATGCACAGGCAATCCATTACTCTACCATTACAATATTTAATACATAAAGCAGTTTACTGCAAACTATTTTAAGTTGCCTATATGAATAAAAAGTAAAAATAAAGTTGTGAGATAAAACCACTGATGAAAAGTTATAACTGTGACAAGATCTCTCCAGGATCCATTCTTAGAGGTAGCAATTTTTCTACTACCTGAAATACAGGAAACCAGAATGTGTCACGTGCCCTACAATCTTCTTTATGTAATCTGTATCTGAAGAACTTGAAATTATCCCACAAAACACTGTGGAAGAGGTCAGGGTTTATTCCACCAGAGTTCACTGCTGCTTCAGATGCTGTTTCATTAATCCCTCTTTTAAAGATCTGAGGTTGACAGGGAGTCATCTAATGAAACGTTCCACAAAGAGGTTTCCCCGATATGAATTTAAAACTCCTTCTCCTTGTTTGCTACAGTTTGGATATTCAAAAAATAACTACCAAAAGAAAAAAAAATCACTAAAAAAAAAAAAAATGCAAGCAAACATTTCTTCCACTAAACCATTTCAGCAACTGCAGCTTGCAAAGTAATGACTTTCTCAGACAGTAATGAATGGAATATTCCATGTGGTATTTTTGAGAAGGGGAGAGAGAAGAACAAAATGCAATAATTTAAAATATTATCTCTAAAACTTACCTTTTCCCCCTTTATTAAAAAATGGTAATAATAACATTTTACCAATTAAGTCAAATTTTAACTTTAGTGCCCTATTAAATCTATTTCACTTAATCCCTTAAAACAAAGAACACCACCACAAAAAGATAACTGTAACTATGTACCATTTCAAACTCTTCAAGAAGACTTCATTTTTAACCCAGAAGTAGCCTAACTTTGTGAATTCATGTCCTGTCCTCAAAATCACTGAAAACAGAGCTAGACAGGCTGACAGGACAAGGCATAGGGCTGCAACCGGCTTTCAGTCTCATAACCTTGCAGCCATGCTCCCCTGTAAAAATGTGTAATAAGGAAGAGCATTACCTGCAATTTCTGTCCACAAGGTTTCCTCATAGTCTACAGGTATTATAAACTGCCTCAAATTCAAACAAGTGAACTGTTCTCATTTTCTTCTCATACCTCACTCCTATTCCTAATGTTTCAAATGTCATGGACTGCATCAGCAACTTTAACACTAAACTGAGTTTCACTATAAAGGGTTATGCAAAAGAGTTAATACATGTCCATCATTTAGTACCTGTCACATTATTATTATTATTATTACTATTTTTGATCAGCTATCAGGTGATAGCCTTTTGTCTCAAGTCTAATATATACCTAAGGCAGATCCGGTGGGATCTTACCTTGAACAGAGTTTAATGGGAGTGTTGTAAGGATTAAATAATAAATGCACAGCACTTAAAATAATGCCAACCTCGTTAAGTGCACAACACAAGCCAGTTACAGCTATATATCTATATACATACATATGTAGGTATAAGGCTTGAAGGATGGGCAGAAGTAAATTTCATCATTGGTCAACATATCCTTTCCTCCATGCAGAAAAGACAGCCTGGGAAATACATGCTCAGTTTGAGACTGAGAGTACCCCCTTCCTCCCACACACCCCAACCACTGTTTCCTCCCAACATGAAAGAGTAAAGTCCACTCAAGGCTCATGATCCCTTAAATAAAGTTTATCATTTTTAGAAAGAATACTGAAAACAGTGTAGGTAATATCTAAGTACTGACTAGGCACTGCATTCTATGAGGGAAAATAAAGAGGTATGTGAAACTCTTTAGTTGGTTTCTCCCTTAGTGTTCTGTGTTTATGTGTAATTTTTATTATCTAAAATAGTCTACCCTAGAGAGAGAAGGCATTCCTAAGTTTGGCAGACCTCATAACACTGGAGATTGAAAATCACTATAGCAAGAGTCAGAAATAGTGTTTCAGCCCATTAACAGAGTTGAAACAGTTTAACTTTTAAGTAGTCATATTCTTAGGTGAATATAGATGAAATAATCAAATATCTACTTTAAACGGACTCAACATATAAATATTTAACAACATATTATTAAAATAATATATCTAAAATATTACTTTATTCTACTCACATTCAGAAAACAATTATAGTCAAACTTCATATTCACCTTAAATGTTAGGGTGGTCATTATAACTACAGCCACTTTTTGAATTAACTCGTATCTCAAACATCATTTTCATTTCCATCTAAGTTGTTTAGATGCTGTACTTTTTTTAATCCATGTATTAAAATATCACCTGAGTCCTTTCTCTCTCTCTTCTCCTTCTGGGACCCCTATAATGCAAATGTTGGTACATTTAATGTTGTCCCAGAGGTCTCTTAGGCTTTCAACAAAATACTAGAAAACAGAATCCAACAACACATTAAAAGGATCATACACCATGATGAAGTAGGATTTATCCCAGGGATGCAAGGATTCTTCAATATATGCAAATCAATCAATGTGATACACCATATTAACAAATTTAAGAATAAAAACCATATGATCATCTCAATAGATGCAGAAAAGTAGCTTTTGACAAAATTCAACACCCATTTATGATAAATACTCTAATGGGCACAGAGGGAACCTACCTCAACATAATAAAGACCATATATGACAAACCCACAGGAAATATCATTTTCAATGGTGAAAAACTGAAAGCATTTCTTCTAAGATCAGGAAGAAGACCAGGATGTCCACTCTTGTCACTATTATTCAACATAGTTTTGGAAGTACTAGCCACAACAATCAGAGAAGAAAAAGAAATAAAAGGAATACAAATTAGAAAAGAAGAAATAAAACTGTCATTGTTTGCAAATGACATGATACTATACATAGATAATCCTAAAGATGCCACCAGAAAACTACTATAGCTAATCAATGAATTTGGTAAAGTTGCAGGATACGAAATTAATGCACAGAAATCTCTTGCATTCCTATACACTAAAAACGAAAGATCAGAAAGAGAAATTAAGGAAACAATCCAATTCACCATTGCAACAAAAAGAATAAAATACCTAGGAATAAACCTACCTAAGGAAAGGTAGGTTTTTGTACTCAGAAAGTTTCTGTACTCAGAAAACTACAAGACACTGATGAAAGAAATCAAAGATGACACAAACAGATGGAGAGATATACCATGTTCGTGGATTGGAAGAATCAATATTGTGAAAATGACTAAACTACACTACCAAAAGCAATCTACAGATTTAATGCAATCCCTATCAAATTGCCAATGGCATTTTTTACAGAACCAGAACAAGAAATCTTAAAATTTGTATGGAGACACAAAAGACCCTGATTAGCCAAAGCAATCTTGAGGGAAAACAACAGAGCTGGAGGAATCAGACTCCCTGACTTCAGACTATACTACAAAGCTACAGTAATCAAGACAATATGGTTTTGGCACAAAAACAGAAATATAGGTCAATGGAACAGGACAGAAGGCCCAGAGATAAACCCACGCACCTATGGTCAACTAATCTATGACAAAGGAGGCAAGGATATACAATGGAAAAAAGACAGTTCTTCAATAAGTGGTGCTGGGAAAACTGGACCGCTACATGTAAAATAATGAAATTAGAACACTCCCTAACACCATACACAAAAATAAACTCAAAATGGATTAAAGACCTAAATATAAGACCGGACACTATAAAACTCTTAGAGGAGAACATAGAAAGAACACTCTTTGACATAAATCACAACAAGATCTTTTTTGATCCACCTCCTAGAGTAATGGAAATAAAAACAAAAATAAACAAATGGTACATAATGAAACAAAAGCTATTGCACAGCAAAGGAAACCATAAACAAGATGAAAAGACAACCCTCAGAATGGGAGAAAATATTTGCAAATGACTCAATGGACAAAGGATTAATCTCCAAAATATATAAACAGCTCATGCAGCTCAATATTAAAAAAACAAACAACCCAACCAAAAAATGGGCAGAAGACCTAAACAGACATTTCTCCAAAGAAGACATACAGATGGCCAAGAAGCTCTTGAAAAGCTGCTCAACATCACTAATCATTAGAGAAATGCAAATCAAAACTACAATGAGGTATCACCTCACACCAGTCAGAATGGCCATCATCACAAAATCTACAAACAACAAATGCTGGAGAAGGAGTGGAGAACAAGGAACCCTCTTGCACTGCTGGTGGGAATGTAAATTGATACAGCCACTATGGAGAACAGTATGGAAGTTCCTTAAAAAACTAAAAATAGCATTATCATACGACCCAGCAATCCCACTACTGGGCATATACTCAGAGAAAACCATAATTTAAAAAGACACATGCACCCCCATGTTCATTGCAGCACTATTTACAATAGCCAGGTCACGGAAGCGACCTAAATGCCCATTGACAGACGAATGGATAAAGAAGATGTGGTACATATATACAATGGAATATTACCCAACCATAAAAAGGAATGAAATTGGGTCATTTGTAGAGACATGGATGGACCTAGAGACTATCATACAGAGTGAAGTAAGTCAGAAAGAGAAAAACAAGTATCGTATATTAACACATATATGTGGAATCTAGAAAAATGGTACAGATGAACCGGTTTGCAAGGCAGAAATAGAGACACAGACGTAGAGAACAAACATATGGACACCAAAGGGGGAAAAGAGGGGTGGGATGAATTGGGAGATTGGGATTGACATATATACACTAATATGGATAAAACAGATAACTAATAAGAACTTGCTGTATAAAAAATAAATAAAAATATTTACACACCCCTCCAAAAAATAAATAAAATAAAATATCACCTGACATTTTATCCCAAATCACTGCTAGTACCTATTCACATAATAGACAATTTTTCCCATTTGTTTTCTCAGTAATATATTATAATCTCTATAATATAATCACTTACTACGTTACTCTTTAGTATACTTTTTAATCCAATGCCTATAGTTTTTAAGGCCATACTCAGGAATGATTATTTAATCTGTGTCAAATTCTACACTCATGCGTCTTTTATAAACATCCAACCTGGCACTGATTAAGGACATATCAAGTCAGTGTATTCTTCTCAAATAGTCATTTGCCGTGCAAAATAATTTATAAATTACTCTGTAATATGAGCTAGTTTAGAGGTCTCAAATATAAGCCTTTTGGAATGGCAACACCTCACCTAATATTCAGGCACATAAGATATTTAACAGTATTTTAGAATATCTATGCCTTTCTATATACAGGCAATTGTTTCCAACCATGATAGAATAATAGGGAACAGACTAACTCTCCCACTTTAAAACAACTAAAAAAATAGGACAAATAAGAAACAATGATTTTCAGATGTTGGACAAAGTCCCATAAATGCCCAGGAAACTGCCTGGAAAAACTTTCCACGCTGCAGCAGAGGGAGGGGGAAACTAAACAAAGTCTAGCAATCTAAGATAAGGAGACAGAGTTGAGAATTCAGGAAGGCCAAGGTGTCTAAAATTCACAGGTAAGAGTACCAGAGAGGAGAGGTGCATAGTGAGAGCTCCACAGATCTGCAGAGTTCCTCTTCAGTGTTCATTAGTTGTTGTTTTTTTTAAATTTTTATTGCAGTATAGTTGCTTTACAATGTTGTGTTAGTTTCTACTGTCCAGCAAAGTGAATCAGCTATACATATACATATATCCTCTCTTTTTTGGATTTCCTTCCCACTTAGGTCACCACAGAGCACTGAGTAGAGTTCCCTGTGCTATACAGTAGGTTCTCATTAGTTATCTATTTTATAAATAGTATCAGTAGTGTACATATGTCAACCCCAATCTCCCAATTCATCCCACCCCACCCCCTTCCCCCTTGGTATCCATACGTTTGTTCTCTAGTCTGTGTCTCTATTTCTGCTTTGTAAATAAGACTGTCTATACCAATTTTTTCAGATTCCACATATATGTGTTAATATACGATACTTGTTTTTCTCTTTCTGACTTACTTCACTCTGTATGACAGTCTCTAGGACCATCCACGCCTCTACAAGTGACCCATTTCATTCCTTTTTATGGCTGAGTAATATTCCATTGTATATAGGTACCACATCTTCTTTATCCATTTGTCTGTCAATGGGCATTTAGATTGTTTCCATGTCCTGGCTATTGTAAATAGTGCTGCAATGAACATGGGGGTGCATGTGTCTTTTTAAATTATGGTTTTCTCTGTGTATATGCCCAGTAGTGGGATTGCTGGGTCATATGGTAGTTCTATTTTTCGTTTTTTAAGGAACCTCCATACTGTTCTCCATAGTGGCTGTATCAATTTACATTCCCACCAACGGTGCAAGAGGGTTCCCTTTTCTCCACACCTGCTCCAGCATTTATTGTTTGTAGATTTTGTGATGATGGCCATTCTGACTGGTGTGAGGTGATATCTCATTGTAGTTTTAATTTGCATTTCTCTAATAATTAGTGATGCTGAGCATTTTTTCATGTGTTTGTTGGCCATCGAATATCTTCTTTGGAGAAATGTCTATTTAGGTCTTCTACCCGTTTTTTGATTGGGTTGTTCCCTCAGAATGGGAAAAAATATTTGCAAACGAAGCAACTGACAAAGGATTAATCTCCAAAATATACAAATAGCTCATGGAGCTCAGAGTCTTCATTAGTTCTGATCAGTCATGCATATAAGGAAACTTGAGGCTGGGGAAAGAACCCTAGAAAGAAGCAGGTAGAACAATTCCCAGAACTCACACAGGGCCAAGAATAATGGAAAAACTCATAATATACAGGCTCTGGGTGGAGTACCCAGAAGAGTACTGGGACAAAATTAACCCTATACTGAAGGTTGCTTGGTCCCACTAAAAAAAGCTTTTTAAAAGCATGTTTCAAAAGGATCATGCTGTTTCCAAGTAATTTAACTGCATCCCAAAACAAAGCTCAAGAATATTTAAAGCAATACAAAAATATTTAGGACCTGAAAAGGTAAAATTCATAATGTCTGCCAAATCTAATTAAAAAACTACCAGGTATGTAAAAAAGAGGTACATATAACCCAGAGAAGGGAAAAAACAATCAATAAAAAAACCCAGAACCACAGAAACAGACCCACAGACATAGAAAACAAACTTATGGTTACCAAAGGAGGAGGCAGTGGGGGAGGGACAAATTAGGGGTATGGGATTAACAGATACAAACTACTAAACATAAAATAGATAAGCAACAAGGATTTATCTGTATAGCACAGGACATTATACCCAATATTTTATAATAACCTATAATAAAATATAATCTGCAAAAAAACTGAATCACTATGCTGTACACCTGAAACACAATACTGTAAATCAACTATACTTCAATAAAAACAAACAAAAAAACCCACCCCAAAATGACAGATGATAGAAGTAGTACCCAAGGACATTTTAAAAATTGTTATAAATTTATCCCATATATTCATGAAAACAGAGGAAAGCATGAGCATGTTAATGAGACAGAAAATAAAAAAGGAATCACATCAAACTTCTAGAGATAAAAATTTAAATGTCTGAAAAGAAAAACTGATTAAATGAGATTAACAGTAGATTCAATACTTCAGAAAATTAATGAACTGAATCAACACAGCAATAGAAACTGTCCAAAATATAACACATAGAGAAAAAAAGAAAAAAAATGAATCACATCAGTGAGCTATGGGACAAATTCAATCAACCCAATGAACATGTATTTAGAGTCCCTAAAAAAAAGGAGAAGGAACAGAAAAAATATTACTGAAATAATGGAGAAAAAAATTTCCGTATTTGGTGAAAACTATAAACCCACAGATCAAAGAAACTCAACAAATCCCAAAGGCATGAAGAAAATTGTAACAACGTAAAGTATATGGGAATGATAAGCACCAAACTCAGGACAGTGGTAATTCTGGGGGATGAGGCAGAGAAGGAAATCAGGGTGGAAAATAAAGGATCTTCAACTATGTAACATTTTAAGTTACCTTAAGCTAGGTAATAGGTACATGGAGATTCAAAATATTCTCTTTGGTTTCTGTATAACAAAGATCTTTTTTTTCTAATAATCCTTACACAAAAAGAAGACAATCCAACAAGACAGTTGCCAAGAAGACAAAAAAATTTCAAAAACAGAAAGCAGATTGTAGCAAATGACATGAAGAAAAATCAGGGAAGGTAAAGGGCTAAAATGACATGGAAAAGGGATTTATGTTCTTTATCCTTTGCTACATTGATAAATGACTGAGTATGCAACATTTTAACATAAATAAAAACATTCTTTATTTTAAAAATCTACCATTTACTGAGCACTTAATATGTGTGTCAGACTCTGATGTAAGTTTTATATAAATTATCCCATTTCATACTTAAAGGCACCAAAGGAAGTGAGTTCTGTTTTCATCTCCACTTTACAGATGATGAAACTAAAAGAAGAGAAATTAAACGATCTGCCCTACATTATACAATGTAATGCAACAGACCTAAATACAGACATGGAAAGAAAATTACAGAATGATACATATATGGCTTTCATTTTAAATATATATATGAGCTAAACAATGTATTCATTAACATATAGGATTAACTGAATAAACACATACCAAATGGTTAACGGTGGTTGTCTCAGTGAAAGAATATTTTAAAAAAGACTAACTTTCAACAATGTACATTTCTCTGTATATGTATGTTTTAAGATATGCCTGAATTATCTTTGTAATCAGAGACTTTTTTTCTTTTTAAGTAAATAACTGAAAAAGAGAGCAATTCCTGTGGAAAAGAAGCATCAGAAGCCAGGTTACAGTATATTGGGAATGAGAAGGAAGGACAGAATAAATGTAAACTACTTTTTTCAAGAAGCTTAGCTAGGAAGAGAAGGAATACTATAGAGGTCCTACTGAGAAGAACTTTTTCCTGTTTGTCTGGTTTTCTTTTAATGGAATCTTTGAACATATTTATAGGATAAAGGGAAGAAGGGAACAAAGGTCCAAGAGAGAGGAAGAGGTTATAGATATTACATGAGGAGTGCAGAGAATGAGATTCCAAAGATAAAAGGATCAAGAGCACAACAGAAGCTGTTAATATTTATTTGAGACAGTGACTTTCACATAATTGAAAACATATTTTTCTATAAAGTTAGGAATTTTTGCAGTAAGTATGTATTACTTTGGTAATCCAAACAAAGAGGGAGGGTTTTTTTTTTAATTTCCATACATTTTACTGGGAAAAATTATATATGCATTCTATTCCAACTCAAGATCCCCATATTTTTCACATCTGAAGAAACAGAAGGGGTAGGGTTTAAGAGCATATGAGAAGATATCAATGCTCTAATACTAAAGATAGTAACAGATGCAGATATGGATATATAACAATCAAAATTATTTAAATGAGTTACTGAAAATGCCTTATAATCAAAACTCGTAAGTTAAGACTAATCGGGGATGCCTTCTTGCAGCACATAAATCTATAACCACTGTGGCATACTTAAGCTTTAACAGAGATTTTTATTTTCTTAGTAACTATAACATTTTGCCAAGTTTTCTCCTAGATTAGCAGCTTGGCATAATATGGCAGTTGTTTCACTTTTCTCATAACATTTCATTGTATTTCACTTCCATTTCAAAGTTATTGATTTAGGGGTATGTCCTTCAGTTCTAGAACTGGCAACTACCATTTAAACGCTGCGATAAGATTGTCAGAGATATAAACATAAAAATATAAAAATTACATAATAGTGAATGTAAAATAACAGCATAGTAGTCATCAAAATCACTTGCAGAAACATTTAATGTACAACTCACTCAGTACACAGACCTGTCAGTTTTGGTCTTGATGAAATTTTTCAATTACAGGGTCTTTGCATAAGGGTTGTGCATTATTTCAAATTTTGTACATTTTATTTGCTTTGTAATACACCACTTAAAAACTGGAATTAAATGAGACAGCACTGTAAATCTGGTGGTACAGGGAGGGAGTTCAAACTAGTGTCTCTGGGATGTATTATCTGAGACACAGAGACATTCTGTTAAGAGAAATAAACATTAGGGAGAAGGATGAAAACCTTGAGAACACTGATAAAGGAAACAGGAAAAGGAACTGACCACCAACATAAAGGACTGTCAACTGGAATTCAAAACTGTGAAAAATTATGAAGCTGTGCTATAAAATTTGGTCAGCTGTCTTCTAAAGTCCATAGTAAGAACTGAAGTGGAGATCTGCATTAGGGTTATAGAATTGTAAGATAGATGGTACCAAAAGTACTGAATTTGAATATGGACTGATAATAGCACTGTGTAGATAATAGCATTGTATCAATTTTAAATTTTCTCAGTCTGATAATTGTATACTAGATGTTTTTAGAAATGTTCATATAAAATAAAATAAATTTTTTAAGGAAAATATCCTCGTTCATAGGAGATACGTGCTGAAGCATTTAAGGGTAAAAGATCATGACGTCTGCAATTTGCTCTCAAATGGGTCAGCAAGAATAAAATTAAAAAGTGTGTGTGTATGTGTACAGAGAGCAAGCAAATGTGACAAAACGGCAATTTTACTATTCTTGTAAGTTTTCTGTAGATAAACATTTTTTTCAAAATAACAAATTTTTTACAAGAGAGAAATTGAAAAAAGGTCCAAAATAACAGTAAAATATAAGTCCTATAAGAAAAGTACAAAGTGCTATAGGCATTCAGAAGGGATTCGTTTCGAAGAAAAGATGAGTGAAGACCTCACATGGAAGGTTTCTGAGCTGGGCTATGCAGGATAGGTAAAGTACAGACATTCCAGTTGGAATATATATACCAAACCATTTTCAGCAGCCACTGTTGCACAGAGGGATTTCACTTTCTTATGTTAAATATCTCCTTTTTTTTCCTACAAACTTGCCTGTTATGTTTCTATCTCTATTAAAATTACTAGCTCTTTCTCTTATTTTATTAACTTTATTGTGGCATTTTCATTTGTCTAGGTAACAAATCCAATTACCAAGAAAGTTATTAAATGAAGTTAAGACAGAAACATCTGCCTTTGAAGCCTGAAGTCTTGAGTTCTAATCTCAGGTTTTCTACATGATAATAACGTAAGTTTGGGCAGTCACAACATCCCTGAACTACAGTTTGCTGAATTCTAAAGTTAGTATCAGCTCCAAGTACTAAAGACCAAAATCCGGCTTACCTCATATATATTAGGAGACTATACCAAGAATCCATGGTCCTATAACATCTCAAAATAAAATAATGTGTGTGAAGGTGCCCTTTAAAACTATGCAATTTGAAAATAATAAAATTATTTTTATAATCCTTTCCTACGGAACACGTGAACATTTTTTAAGAAAGGAAGAACATAATGTATCAGTTTTAAAAATTAATACCATAAGCCATTATTCCTGGCTGATTCTAGTTCTGGGGCAGTGAAACTTCAAAATGAACTTGGGAAAACTGTGCCAGCATGCAAGGACATGCTGAAAGACTAATGAGCTCATGTCAAGAGGACATGGAGGGATCTCTTCAAGAGATTCCCCCAAATTTGGAGTAATCTGAGTATCCAAAGAATAATAACTGAAATGGATTGTAAACACTAAATAAATAAAATCCTTCAGTCCATAGTGACAGTTTTTTTTAAAGAGCAAGAAAAAGGTGGGAAACTTATCAGTCACTTTTGCAGGGGATCATCGCGCAAACAGAAAATATAAGCTTTACCCTATCTTTTTAGGAAAAACAAAGTTTCATCCCTAGCTGATGGAGATAAGTACTTTTTACAGAAGAATACCAACTAATAAATACAAATGGAATGATAAAATTAGAAGGGAAAATCAACATTTTGAAACCTCTAATGGAATAAGTGATTCAGGCAAGGATCATTAATGGGTTAATCAGGTAAATATTCACTCAATACAAGGTGCTAAAGTACTACCCCCATAGATACTTAATAACTACAAAGAGAAAAGCATAACTATACAAGGAGGACTTGGAGGTCACCACCTTTAAGTAATCATACTTATCATCACACGCACAACAACCTGATATTGTGTGCTTCCTGCTGCGACGCAACATGAAGTGCCATATATCACTATGAAGTCTGCTTACTAAAAATGAGTCTAATCAACCTTGACATCTAACTTCCTGTTATCAGAAATATAAGACTTAGTGGAATGACTTAAACAACATGAACAGACTACTAAACAAATACACAATGGGTGTTATTCTATAAGACAACTGGCATGGTCGCTACAAAAAGTCAGTCATTTAAAGAGGGGAAAAAAAAAGATGGGGAGGCCATTCCTCTAGATTGTAAGAGAGTAAAGAACATGAACCAGATTTGGTATGTGCCCTCCCGACTCATTCCAATGCCTGCCCCCAGATCTTCACATTTGCTTTCCACCCTGAGCAGCCCTAGCAACACCTTGTGCCTCTGGCCTGCTGTCCACATCTCATCCTCTCACCTCCTCACTTGGGGCTTTCCTGCAAACCACAAAACCAAATACCATATGCCCTGCACCCACAAATCCACAACCCTGAAGGACAGGGGAATTCTTGCTCACTAGAAGCCAGTAGATAAATTCTTGCCCTTTCCCTCCTTGGATGCAGTATATATGGCTTCTCATGGATGCAATACCCAGGATCCAGCAATCAGTCACACTTAGTGGCAGGAAGCATCCCTGTATTAGTTTTTCCTTATTTCCAGCTTATTCAACTTTTCCCTCACTTGTGCTCCCTAGCAGTGAATGAACTCCCTAAATAAAGTACGTAATAGCACATTAGCCCTCTGCCTCAAGTTCTGTTAATAGGGAAATCCAGATAATAGCAGAGACTTAACGTTCAAATGCAGTACATGAATCTTAACTGGATTCTGACTTTTTAAAAGTCCTAAAAGATAGATCAGAAATGACTGTAAATATGGATTGGAGATAAAATTTAGTAATTATTAACTTTCTTAGGTGTGATAATAGTTCTAAGGTTACACAGGAGAATGTCTGACTATTCTTACTCATAGGAGATATGTGCTGAAGTTTTTACAGTTTAAGTGCATGATGTCTGCGCCTGATTTTCAAATAGTTTCCCCAAATACACATATAGAGAAAAGGCAAATACTATAAAATATTAGTAACTGTTGACTCTATATGGATGTTTGTTGGTCTATTCTTTCAATTTTACTGTACTTGGAAATGTTTTATAATAAAAAGAAAAAAATATAATCACCTTTAGCCTATTTCTTAACTATAATATGGAAAGAACCACAGTTCTCACTTCATTCGAAAAACATTTGCTGAACAACTACTATGTGCAAGTACTAATATATTTCAGTAAATAAGACAGTCCCTAACTTCAGGTACTTACACTCAGGTAGAGAGACTAAAATACACACAAAATAATGTACATTTGAGCATTTAATTACGACAGTAATGAATACTATCAAGTAGAGGTAGAAAGTGCTATAATAGGAGCTCTGGCAATCTGAGAGGTAAAGGAAGCCTTCTATCAGGAAGTGACCTTGTAGTGATCCTTGACTCTCTTGTAGTGATCTCTGACTCTTACAACCCATTTCCAAACTGTCCTCAAATCCTTGAGATCTACATTCAAAATATCTCAAAATTCAGCCATTTAGCACCTCCATTATCACACTTTGGTTCAAGCCTATATCCATCCTTAACTGGATTACTGAAACAGATTCCTAACAGGTCTCCTGCTTCTACCCTTACTACAGTGTATTTTCAACAAAATAGCCTGAATGATCCTTTTAAAGGTTAGGTTAAATGATGTCACTCCTCTGCTCCAAAACTGCAAAAGCTTCACATGATCTGCCCCTGTCTTACCCTCTGACCTCATCTCCCATTACTCTCTCCCTTTCTCACTCTGCTCTAGCCATACTGGCCATCTTGCTATTTCTCATAAATTCTAGCCTTCTTCTTGCCTTAGTCTTTGCAGTAGTTATCCCCCAAACAGCTGCATCAACATCCAATTCTTTGTACAAGTATCATTCAACAAGGCCCATCATACATACCCTACTTAAAACTGCAAAGCACACCCCCCATCTGGCATCCCTGCTCCCCTTAATCTGCTCTACCTTTTTTCCTCTCACATCACTTATCACCTTCTAACACACTAGATAAATGCATGATATACAATAGGTGCTCAGTATTTGACATTCAAAATAAAATGCTAAAAATGAGCAGGAGTTGGCAAAAGAAGAAATGAGAATCTTCTCGCAGAGGGAACATTATGTGGGGACCCTGAGCTAAGAGGAACCAGTGACCAAAGAAGGAAAGCGCTCTAAAAGATGAGTGGAGAAAACAGGCAGTGGCCAAATAACTTAGGATTTCTGAGTCTCATGAGGGATTTCCTACTTCATTCTGAGAGGAATGGAAAACCAGTGAAAGGTAATAACATAATTTGCATTTTATAAAGATAATCTTGGAAGCAAACTGGCCATAAATTCAAAAGGGGAAAGTGCGAATGCAGACAGGCCAAGAATCTAGGCAAAAAATCAGGGTGGTTTAGACTAGAGTGGCAAGAATGGAGACACACTGGAATGCTGATTCATGTGAAATTTTGCAAATTGCAGCACAAATTAGATGTAAACGTGAAAAGCAAAATAAAAGCTTCTGACAAATAATGTAGTAGAGTATCTTTATCACCTAGGAGTTGGAAAACACTTCAGTAGGCACAAAAAGCATTAAACATAAATTGGACTATATTAAATTTAAGAAATCTTGATCATTAAAAGACTTCACTAAGAAAAGCATGCTTCAGAGTAGGAGAAAATATACATTACACATATACCTGACAAAAGAATCATATCCAGATAGAGACCTCCTACAAATCAATAAGATAGAAGATGTAAAGCAACAAAAAAAGTGTTAAAAACTTGGACGCTTCAAAAAGATAGAAAATGAACAATAAACATATGAAAAGGTGTTTGTTAATTGTTAATCTTGTTAATGATAAGGAAAGTACAAATACAACAATATGAAGTACCAGTACACACCTACTGGAATGGTTGAAATTATTAATAAAAAGACTGACAATAACAAGTGTTGACAATTATGCGAAACAAATGAAACTTGCACATACTGGTGGTAATTATAAAAACAGGCATAATCACTCTGCAAAACAGTTTCCATTATGTTCTAAAACTAAATGTATCATTTTCATAATTGGGTATATACCCAACAGAAATGCATACACAGGTGCCCAAAAAACATACACACTCAGTTCTGCTATAATGTTGTTCTGAAAATGCAAATTTGTTCCAACACAACTGATGTATTAGGAAACAGTATGAACAAAGCACAAATTTCATGTTTGCTTATGCTCAATCTTGTCTATGAGAAACACTAGGTAAGGGCAGAAAACTGAACCCAGAAGAAATGAGCCACATAGGAATACATAAAATGCACATATCTCAGGCTTTAGTTTGAGTGTTACGAGTCACACTCATCCATATCTGGTGTTATAACTTTTCATCCGCTTTCAGATAACTCTCCCTGCCAGCACTTCACAGTAACTTGCAAGTTGCAACCCGAACACACACTGCCATAGCAAACAAGATTTTTTTCAAGGTAAAATGTCATATTTATTGTAATATTATGCATTTCTTAGTCACTTAACATGTGTGAAACTGTGCTGCCATTTTTATTAGGTTCTTACCTTTTTTAAACGTGGCACTCACCAAGTTTTAAGTTTTGAGTCCCCTATTTTCTCAAGACATGAGCCCTGTGGTTTTCACTGCACAACTTTGCATAGTATGATGATTTTTAAGAACTTAAACATTATGCTATGGCAGAAACAACTGTAAAAGAATATTCAAAGCAGCACTAACCCAAAACTGGAAACAAGTCAAATATCCACCATCAACAGAATGGATATAGTGTGGTGTATCATACAATGGAATATTATACAGCAGTAATAATGAAAAAACTTCAAATCATGGAAGAAATTCACAAATGTAAGAAAAAAGCTAGACACAAGAAGCTAGAGTACATACTGTATGAATGTGTTAATATATAGTTTTAAAAGAGGCAAAACTAATCTATGGTGTTAGAAATCAGGATGGTCCTTTGAGGAAAAGGGATTAGGTAGTGAATAGGAAAGGTACAAGGGAGATTTTGGGGGTACTGGTATATTTCTTTTTTTAATTGAGATTTAATGGACATACCATAAAATTCACCAAATTTTAAAGTGTACAATTCAGTGGTTTTTAGTATATTCACAGAGTTGTGAACGATCATCACTATCTAATTCCAGAATCCGTTAGCAACGATCAGTTGCAACGATCATCACTATCTAATTCCAGAATCCGTTAGCAGTCATTTCATTTTTTTCCCCTGGCCTGATGTATTCACAATGCAGTACTTCATCAAGCTGTACATTTATAATTTGTGGACCTTTATATACGAATATTACAAAGAACTTCAATAAATTTTTTAAAGTTAGTATTTAGAGGACTTCAGATTAAACCTGGCAGGCTGAATATACACTTCAACTCTACTGTCTCCTAACTCTACTTAAATTAAAGCAGATGGATTACTTTAAAGCATTAAATACAAGGTCAAAGAGAAGGGGAAAAGAGATATCCTCCCTATACCACTGAGTCAGGTAATTTCCCTCCCATAAAGATGAACTCAGAAGGAGTTCCATCAGTCCCCATCTGATACAGGAGACCTAGAGATAGCAGGAACAACTGAAAACAACAGTACATTACTGAAAGTGGGTATTCTTCTTAACCTACTTTAGGTTAATTAATACTTTCTTTTTTCACAGAATCATACTATACCTTCTGATCTGCAACCTGCTTTCAATCATTTAATAACATATAGTAGATACAGAGACTATATTTTTATGCCTGCTATTTTATATTACATTAAGTGGCTGTATGATATTATGTTTATCCAGTTTCTTACTGATAATCATTTAGATCGTTTTGTTTTTTATTAATATTACAAATAATACTGCAATGAGCAGGCATATATTTTTTAATGTATATTAATAATTTTTGAGAATACATCTGTGACATATACTGGATCAAAGGATATGAATATATACTGTCAGGCTGTCTTTCAAAACTGCTGCACCACTGTATTCTCCTACCAACAGAATAAGAGTTTCTGCTTCCTCACATTTAATTAATCTTTAACAATCAAGTTAGTTAAAAATATTCTCACTGTCAATTTAATTTGCATTTTTTAAAGTTACATTGAACATCTCTTCATAGGCTTATTGGCCCATTTGTATTTCTTTTTCTCCAAACTGCCCATTCATGTCCTTTGGTCACTTCCCTATTGAATTTGGCTTTTTTCTTCTTATTGATCGGTAAGAGGTTTCTTGAGTTAAAAGGGTTAGAAATTAGTTCCTTTTCATAAATGTGACAAAATGTTTTCCCAGTGTAACATTTATTTGTTCATTGTATCTTTTAAGATACAGAAATTCTATAATCAAAGTTCAGACAATCAAACTTTGTAAAATCCACAAAGAAATTCTACAGTCAGTATTTCTTAACCTTTTCTTTGAATTTTTCAAGGTTTTCTTTGTTGTGCTTAGAAAAGCTTTCCCTCTATCCAAAAAAGACTGAAAAGTTTATTTTTATGGTTTCATTTTTTTTTTAACCTTTTGATCCATTTGAAATGTACTGTATCATCAGGAATAGGATTGCCACAGACTAAATGTTTTGTGTCCCCCTCCAAATTCACAGGTTGAAATTCTAACCCCCAACGTGACAGTATTGGAGTGGCCAAAAAGTTCCTTCGGTTTTAAGTAAAAATAAAAGACATATTTTTCATTTTCACCAAGAATTTTATTGAACAATGTACTCACTGTTTTGTTCCACTACCTTCTGCCATTTTTCAGGCAACTTCATAATTCCATCTTCCCAAAATTTTTTATCTTTTTGAGCAAAGAACTCTTCCAGGTGCCTTTTACAGTCTTCCAGGGAACTGAAATTTTTTCAATTAAGAGAATTTTGTAAAGACCGAAATAAAAGGAAATCCGAAGGTGCAATGCCTGGTGAATACGGCAGATGAATCAGAACTTCCCAGCCAAGCTGTAACAGTTTTTGCCTGGTCATCAAAGAAACATGAGGTCTTGCGTCACCCTGATGGAAGATTATGCGTTTTCTGTTGACTAATTCTGGAAGCTTTTCATCGAGTGCTGCTTTCAGTTGGTCTAATTGGGAGCAGTACTTGTTGGAATTAAACGTTTGGTTTTCCGGAAGGACCTCATAATAGAGGGCTCCCTTCCAATCCCACCATATACACAACATCACCTCCTTTGCACAAAGACCGGCCTCTGGTGTGGTTGGTGGTGGTTCATTTTGCTTGCCCCACCATCTCTTCCATTCCACATTATTGTACAGTATCCACTTTTCATTGCCCGTTACAATTTGTTTTAAAAACGGAACATTTCGTTACGTTTAAATAGAGAATCACGTGCAGGAACACTGTTAAGAAGGTTTTTTTCACTTAACTTATTACGTGCAACCCAAACATCAAAGTGATGAATATAACCAAGCTGGTGCAAATGATTTTCAACGCTTGATTTGGATATTGAGTATGTCAGCTATCTCCCACGTGGTATAATGTTGATTGTTCTCACTTAATGTCTCAATTTGACGGCTATCAACTTCAACTAGTCTACCCAACTGTGGAGAACTGTCCAGCGAGAAATCTCCAGCACAAAACTTTGCAAACCACTTTTGACACATTCGATTAGCCACAGCACCTTCTCCATACACTGCACAAATCTTTTTTTGCGTTTCAGTTGTGTTTTTACCTTTCTTGAAATAATAAAGCATAATATGCCAAAAATGTTGCTTTTTTCTTCCATCTTCAATATTAAAATGGCTACACAAAAATTCACCAAGTCTGGTAAGTTTTTTTTTAAATGTACGCTGATATGACAGCTGTCACAATACAATCTAACAAAATTTTTTCAAATGAAGTTAAAGACAACTAAGCACTAATGGAGCCATCTTACAGAAAAAACCGAGTGAACTTTTTGGCCAACCCAATATTAGGAAATGGGGCCTTTGGGAGGTGATTAGGTCTTGAGAGTGGAGCTTTTGTGAATGGCATTAATGCCCTTATAAAAGAGACCCCAGAAAGCTTCCTCACACCTTCCTCAATGATAAGGACATAGCAAGAAGATGGCCATCAATGAACCAGGAAGTGAGATCTCACTAGACAGTGAATCTATTAAGTGACCTGATCTTAGACTTCCCAGCCTCCAGAACTGTGAGGAATAAATCTGTGTTGTTTATAAGCCACTTAGTCTATGGTATTCTGTTATAGCAGCCCCAAAGAACTAAGATAGAATAGTGCATCCTTCTTTGTTGGAATTTCTCCTTAAATCAGACAATTTCTCCTACTCTTGCATTTTGCTTCCTTTCATATATTCTTCTTTACAATCTCTAAAAGTAATTGTTCTTATTTTAGAATAGATTTGTTTTTATAAAAATGACACATGCTCATTATTTTTAAAAAGTAAAAAAAAGTACTAAAAAAAAAAAACCCCCATTACCCACAATCATTAATATTAAGCAAACGTATGCAAACATCTCACTAGACATATGTTCAAAGTAAAAGAAAGACATACCAAAACCAAAAAAAGTTATAACTAAATGTAATACTAATTATGTCACTTTAAAAATAAATGGTATTAATTTTCATTTTACTACATCAGAAGAAATAGAAGAAACACAGTCACAAGGCCACATATTAACTGACAAATGGGAATCTGGCAAGAGTTAGATCAGTTACCAACTGTTAAAAAAAAAAAAAGACAAGAAAGAAAAGTGGATAGATGCTTTACAAGACAAAGATTTTTACTTTAAGAGAATAAGAGAGGCAAGCCCTGGAGGAAATTGATCAATCTCAAATAATTTTTGCAAAAATAACTCTCTTTAAGATAGTCCTGCAAAAGTGAACATAAAGTGAAAGAGACAAGATCATGTTGCATGCAGTTTTGTCAGAAAAAGATTATCATACTTTTTAATCCAAAAATTAGTGCACAGTGTAATAATAATCTAATTTTTTTGTACAAGACAAAATATTTTGATGATTTTAATTTTTTTCAAGTTATAGTCCAATAAAAACTTTTTCTGCATTTGTTTTGAGTCAGTGGATTCTCTTCAACTGTAAAACACTTGAGGTGAATTAAATTATCCAACTCTCTTTTCAGTCCCAAACATTGTGCCCCTAAGAGTTTAAAGTAGGAATTGAAATGAGAGATCAAGTTAAAGGTCACTTAGCCAAGTTTTCTGTCCAAATGAAGCATAAATGAATGGGTAATAGGGGAACATACTTTCCTTCTTTCCCTCAAAAGAAATCAAATCTCCAAATATTCCAAGCTTTTTTTTTCAGTCTTATGACTGTCATCCACCAGTGTGTTTCAAAACTATTTGCATTTTCAGACTAACATCTTCAGGGTATCCTGTCCTCTCTGAAAAACAGTACTTCCCTTTAACTGACCTTAGTTCACAGATTTTTCTCTTTTTACAAATCTAGGACTTGATGGATATATCCCCATGTTCCCCTTACTAAGTCCACCCATGAATGGGTACAGATTTCAAACATTACTACAGCATCTTCCATGCGCCAAGCCCTAAACAACATTTTGTAACCATACTCCCTTCTCCTCCACATTCCTAATTAATAAGATCTCATATTCCAGTCTGAAAGGCCTTATTCTCCTCTTAATTTTAGATACCTTTATTATGTCCATAATATACCTTTCAGGACATGCAGAAACCAGCAATGCAAAAAGCATTCTAGGTACCAGTGCCTCATAATTTTATAAAAGTTGAAATGTTTCCAATACCATTCTTAATGGAATTCAATGCACAGTTGATCTTTCAGACTGAAATCTATATGGAAATTAACTTGCAGCTTGCAGAACTGTCCACTTATTTAACCTTAATGAACATTTACTGGTTACACTGAGCAGGCCATTATCTAAACAATCACCTATGAAAACAGACAAATCAACTTCAAGAACTCTATGCTTTATAATCATAGTTGAGCATCATAAATCAGACAATAGAAAAATAATTAAGTTATTAAATAAGAAGCCAATTCTCTTAAAATTTAACATGTTTCTTAAAATTTTTTAACCTAGGACCACGATAAATGTGAAATAGAAACTGTATTACTGATTAACATTTTAAAAATCTATGTGAAATGGACTAACATAAGTGCAAATGATATATCAATTAAAGGGAATGGAAATTGAAACTATCTAAGAGAAAATGATGACGAAAATAAGAGAAGAGAAAAATAAAGATACATAGGCAATACAACACTACATTCTCTAACCAAAGAGAAAAATACAAGGACATACTATGATTAGTAAAGAGAACTGTGAAATGGGTATTAAGATGCCTAAAATCCAAAGGTAAACTTGCCCAAATTAGCCGAATAAGCTGGGTCAAGTCATTCATTTTCTTCTGGATCTCAGTTTCCTCATCTTTAAGATGAAGGGGAGGGATCAGATGTTCTCTGATTCTTCCTGCTCTAAAATTCTATAGTTCTATGCTATTTAACATAAGAGAAAACTGAGAATCTGTTTCATTACCAAAGGGCTGTCTGGTTGCTGCCTACCACTACTTTTCCCTGATTCAATTTTCCAGGCACTTCTCCAGCAGTAAGACACTAGAATCAAAGTTAGTCAGACAACCACCTTCAAATGACTAATGTTCCTCAGACAGAATCCTCATTACAAAATGCTTCATATCTCTGTTATGTCATATCTACCAGCAACAGTAGATCACAACAAAAAAAGAACATTACTAAAACAGTTATGAAAACTCAAAGAAATAAGAGTTTTAGCTACAAAAAAAATAGAGAAACCAATGCTGTCCTTAAGATTTCTTGATCAGTCTCTAGTGAGATTTAACAATGCAATCCTTCAAGCCAATAAACAGAGAATCCTTGGGAAAAATGTAGCAACTGCTTTCTGAGAAAAAATACCAGAGCAAAACCATCTTTTCAAAGTAGTTCCCATCTAATTATTGCACAGATGGAGCCTCACTAAGGTCTACCATGCAAAGTAATTTTTAATAAAGTAATATACTTTAAGTAATATTAATAAGCCTGAAGTAGTAATACTAAGTAAGACTAAAGTAATACTTTAATAGTCAAGTATTTCAGACCTTGAACCATTCACAACATTTTAAGACAGGGGTACCAGAAATTCTGAGCTTTTCCTTTCAAAAGTATTTTCAATCCCATCCTTTTTATTCTATTATAAATGACACTTCCACAAAATATCCATTTTAATAAAATGAGAAAACTTAGTAGCCCCAATTAATTGATCACTGAAAAATGGCTTAAGGAAAAGTTTTTTTATCTTACCTCTACACTAGGGCTAAGGCTACTTGGTAGTGTTTCTGAAGTCACAGTAGTGCTTGGAAGGCTGGAAATTTCCCAAGTATTCACAGGCTGTATTGGTTCAGACTGCTTTGAACGATCTATACATTTTGGATTATCCAGTAAGGTCACTTCATAAAATTCTTGAATATCTAGATGTGAGGAAAGGAAAAGAAAAATTCAAAAGTATTTGTATTTTCTAATTAAACTATGCATTGCTGAAACAACGTAACTCAAAAGCAAAATTTTTACTCTGGATTAGTAAAATAAATCCAATCTTATAATGTACTTATACAGTGACTATTTTCTCATTTTATTATGTCACAGTCATATCAGAACCTGCAGGGCACAGTGTAAAAGTCACAGGCTTTTTATACTTCGAAGTCAGTGCTGAGTTCAAATCCCTATTCCATCATCAATTAGCTACATGTATAGGCAAGTTACTTAATCTCTGATAACTTGCCTCTTATCATTGTGAATTGTTTCAAGTATTCAGTGCAATACATGTAAAGTGCACACTGGCACACACTCGGCTCCTAACAGACAGTAGTTCATACCATTATTGTGAATTCTGCAGACATAAGTCATCACTGATACTTTATATTTTTTATCACCAATATCCAGGCTGGGAATGTAAACCCCTCAAGTGGTTTCAACTGCCCTTGTAACCAAAGTAAAACAAAAGAAGAATAATACATTAAAATAAAATCAAAGAACTAGGAAGTATTTTTTAGATAGCCTCAAATTTGAATATTTGAAATAGTAAGTTAAAATATTTTGTTATTTTAGAAATAATCAGTTAAAAGTATGACAAAACTCTAAAAGAAATAATAAATGTACTTACAGCAGCACAGGGTAATTTGGAAGATCAAGTTACTCTGCTATCAGCTGGAATTATATGAACTTAGTATATTAACAATGGTTATTCATGCTGCTCAGAAGCTCTGAGTGGTAGTTATATCATGTTTAAGTACACCACTACTAGTTTTTTATTCACCTCCTGGTATAATTTTGAGTTGGTTTTTTTAAAGGAGGGAAATTATTATTTAACAGTAAAGATGGGGTATTATCTTGTATAGAATCAAATAAAATAACTGTAAATAATATTTAGAAAGAATAACTTTCATTTCTTGTTTTCGCAATATGATGAAAAGATTAGTATCTCCCTTAAAAAACAACATCAGAAGATACTAGAGACAAAGTAACTCCCTTTTTAGTTTTGATAACCAGTGGAATTGTAGAACTTTCTAGATAAAGGGCTAATAAAAACTCAGGTCTGACAGTGAGAAAAGTATCGACCTACTTCACAGGATGTTAATATTGCTGCAGAAAATTGTATGTGAAAGCATTTTATAAACCATGAATCACTATATAAAACTGTTCACATAACCATCATGGAAAAAATTAAAAACTCAAATTCAGAGCATTAGCTACAAATGGTTCTTACCAAACAAAAACTGTTTAATCTGAACTTAAGTCAAGTCTTTAGAACCAACTTCTAGTTCTGAGGGAATACAGGGGACAGAGGAACAAGTTAAATGACACCAGAAAAGCAATCAACAAAACTGATTCAGAGGGAGACATTCTACAAGACAACTGGCCTGGTATCTTCAGAAAGCAATGTCACGAAAGGGAAAATAAATTGTTTGAAAGTAAGAATTTCTGTATAAAGGAAACAAAAAAGACACACCAACTAACTGCAATGTCAGAGCCTTAACTGGTGTGTGTGTGTGTGTTTGTTTGGGGAAGGCTGGGGAGGGGGGATGAACTATAAAAGACATTGTGACAAGAACAGGGAAACTTAAATACAGACTATTTTCCAGAAAATATTAGGGAAAAAATTTTTTTCTAGAAGATATATATGTGCGTGAGAGTATGTATATATTTATGTAGCAGGACATGTATTTCTATACATGTAAGAGGTATATTTTTTATATATGTAGGAGATAAATATTTGTAGATCTATCTACCTACCTGTCTATAGAGATCTCTTACCCCCCCCAAAACAAACAAACAAAAAACAGAGCTCCTAGTACAGTATTATGCCCCCCCAAGAGCACTAAATGAGTGTTGATCAATTGGTTAGTTACCAGTCTCAATATAAATAGCCCACATCATTACATAAAATTTTTATTATATTTTCCAATACTGTAGGTCAAGTTTCAAACCTTAAATTTCTATGTGACCTTTCATTCTATAATTAACTAGCAGAAATACTGATATATTGTCCTTAAATAACATCTCTTAAAATTTTAGGCCAGTGCTGTCCAAAATAACTATCTGCAGTGATAAATGTTCTATAGCTATACTGTCCAATATGGTAGCCACTAGCTATATATGGCTCTTGAGCATTTAAAATGTGACTAGTGTGACTGAGGAACTGAACTTATAATTTTATTTAGTTTTAATTAATTTAGGTACCCACATATGGCTAATGGCTACGGTAGAGGACGACAGAGATCTAGACTAATATAATTCAGAGTAACACTTTACTATCTAGTATGGTCAAGGAATAAAGTGTTCCCTACACTTTATTATGAATTTTTCAAAAGCTCACTTGCAGCTTGCTACTATCAATTGAAATACCTCATTTCTAGGTCTTACATTAATCTATCAAACAGTCCTTTCTAATTTGCTGTATCTGAGCTCCTATGGACTAGAGAACCAAATATCCACATTATTAAGGATATCACATTTAAGAAAAAACAAGCTGAGTAAACACCCACTAGGATGGTTATTATCAACAAAACAGTAAATAACAAGTGTCGATAAGGATATGGAGAAATTAAACCCTCGTGCATTGCTGGTAGGAATATAAAATGATGCAGCCACTGTGGAAAACAGTATGGTGGTTTATCAAAATATTAAAACACAGACTCACCATTTGATCCAGCAATTCCACTTCTCGGTATATTCCCAAAAGAATTGAAAGTAAGGACTCAAATAGATATTTATATACCCATGTTCATAGCAGCATTATTCACAATATCCAAAAGGTGAAAACAACCCAAATGTTCATCAACAGATGAATGGTTAATAAACAAAATGTGGTATATACAAACAATGTAATATTATTCAGCCTTTAAAAGCAATGAAATTCTGATACAATCTACAACATGGATGGATGAATTTTGAAGACACAATGCTAAGTGGAGTAAGCCAAACACAAAAAGACAAATATTGTATGATTCCACTTATATGAGGTACCTAGAATAGTCAAATTCATAGAGACAGAAAGAGAGTTATTCCCAGGGACTGGGATAAGGAGAGAATGGGGAGTTACTGTTTAATGGGTAAAGAAATTCAATTTGAGATGGTGAAAAAGTTCCAGAGATGAATAGTGGTGATAGCTACTGAACGTGAATGTACTTAATGCCACTGAACTGCACACTTATTTTAAAAATGGTAAATTTTATGCTATATATATTTTATCACAATTTTAAAAAATGAGCTGAATTGAGAGTCTAGGGGAGTTTAAATGAGTAAAGTGCATGGGATACAATATGTGGGTTTTATAATATTTTAGCTATTTAGATATCTGTTTCTTACTAGGGTCAGGATAACTGATATTGCCAGATAAGACCCAACTTAAAAAGAGATTAGTTACCATACTTGGCTAACTAAAACCATAAGCAAAAGTACTGAAATATTTGTTAACATATGTACAGTGTGGTGACATTTCTGATGACAGTCTGTCACAGTTATTATCACTTTCCTTAAAAAAATGTATTTATATACACACACACACATCTTTAATCTTGACCCATATTCCATCTCGACTAACATTCCAAAGTTTATACACTTTATTTCATTTGTCCACCACATTTCTTCATCTTTAGGGTGTCCCGAGACAATGGAGGTGAGCAACATAATAACACTCCTTCAGAAACTATTTCTCAATTACAATTCCTTCAGTTGTATCAGTGAAGCTTTTTCAAAGGTGCACCCAATCAAAAAAGGCACCCTCTGGAAAAACTGCACACACAGACTGAGCTTTTCTTAGGAGTCCCAAGTATTAATATTTTATATTTCCCATGCAGTCCCTCTTCTTTATAATCAACATTTTATATGTCAGAAGAGAATTATTATCACTGATTATAACTATAAAGATTTAGAAAAAAAGGTTAGATTATCATTATGACAAGATTAGCATTTCTACAAAGTAACATTCTAGAATTCAAAATATTATCTTCTACTTTTTCTTTAGAGTTTTCTAAACTCAGGAGTATAACATGGAGTACCATAAGATATCTAGTCTAAAGTAAAACAGAAGTTACTACACAAATATAAGACAAAAACAAACATGGTAAATTCTAGTATAATCCCAATCTCTCCTATTTCCTAAAAGTCTATTCAACATGCCAATGTCTGAAAATCCAAGTTATTCTCAAAAGACCAACTTCATGAAAATAAAGAATTAAATTAATGAGCTTACTCTGAACACTTAAGACATTCAGCCAATAAATATTAATGGAGTGAGGGACTTCCCGGTGGCGCAGTGGTCAAGAATCCACCTGCCAATGCAGGGGACACGGTTCGATCCCTGGTCCAGGAAGATCCCACATGCCGCGGAGAAACTAAGCCCATGCGCCACAACTACTGAGCCTGTGCTCTAGAACCCACGAGCCGCAACTACTGAGCCCGCGTGCCACAACTACTGAAGCCCACATACCTAGAGCCTGTGCTCTGCAACAAGAGAAGCCACCGCAATGAAAAGCCTGTGCACCGCAACGAAGAGTAGCCCCCACTCGCTGCAACTAGAGAAAAGCTCACGAGCAGCAACAAAGACCCAACGCAGCCAAAAATAAATTAATTAATTTTAAAAAATATATATTAATGGAGTGAATACCTTCTGGAAGAGAAATAAGAGAATTAAAATATGAGATACAACCATAATGTCTTCGGGAGATTGAGATAACTGAGGAAAAAAATTATACAACACCTAAAGTTTTCCAATGTAAAGCACCTAAAAAGGCAGAATTCTATAAAAGTTTGATAGCTATATTTTAAATCATAGTAAATCAAAGTGTAAAGAAAATGAGAGAATGCAGTAGTAGTTAAAATGATTGCCATTAAATAGACAAGAGTGATCCCATACTCATCCAAAAATACATACAGCTCACCCAGATATATACCAGACATATAATTAAAATGTCTGATACATTTTTATCACCCTGAAAAAAATTATTTACTTTGAAAATAATGATGCACTAAAGCAAGCAAGAAGAGGAAACAAGAAAATGCAGGAATGTTAAAACATGCGTTAGAGGGAAACTACCCTTTAGTTGACTCCCAGTTGAAAATATTAATTTTGTCGAGCCTACAGATCAGTATTATCACAGTCTATTCCTCATTTTCCATTTATAGTCTGCAAGTGCTTTCACTGTTTTGGACTAAATTGGGTCCCCACAAGTGCAGTTCCTGAACAAAGATCTAAATTATAAGGTCACAAAGCTATAACACGTACAATAGAAAAATTCTCAAAAATTAAACTTAAACACAACTAATTAGTCCAACAGAACTGAGGAGAATCATTCCTATCTATTACAAAAAATTTTTTATTTGGAAATCTCTAAGATTACATGTATTTCAGAAGTCTCCAAATCTAAGTAAAAATTTCTTTATTATTTTCTTGCTAAAATTCTAAGTTTGCAAACACTAGGAGTAAGGGAAGTACAGGATTCCAGAAATTCCCTCAAAGGAAGTTGAGAAAAAGTTTTCTAGCTTTTAGTGATAACTTACATCATCTTAAACAGAGAAGCTCACAAACCATAAAACATTTCTCAAACTAAAGAAATAAGGCAGTACTAACTCAGGATCAGAATAGGAAGTCTAAACACAGGCTCAAGAATGTGTAATAATTTAATATAATATAGGTAATATCTCTAATCTATGAGTAAGTAATATTTTAGTTAACAGAAAAAATATTAAGAAAAGACGTTAACAGACACCTCAGCAAAGAAGATATACAGACAGCCAATAAGCATATGAAAAGACGCTCCACCATATATCATCAGGGAAATGCACATTAAAACAAAAAGATACCACTACACATCTATTAGAAAGGCCAAAATACAGAACACTGACAACAACAAATGCTGGCAAAAATATGAAACAATGGGAACTCTCATTCACTGCTGGTGGGGATGCAAAATGATACAGCCACTTTGGAAAGCTATTTGGTGGTTTCTTACAAAACTAAACATACTCTTATCATACAATCCAGCAATCATGTTCCTCAGTATTTATCCAAATGAGTTGAAAACTTATGTCCACACAAAAACCTGTACACAGATATTTACAGCAGCTTTATTCATAACTGCCAAAAGTTGGAAGCAACCCAGATATTCTTCAATAGGTGAATGAATAAACTGCAGTACATCCAGACAACAGAATATTATTCACACTAAAAAACAAAAACAAAAATTAAACAAAAAACAAAAACTATGAAGCCATAAAAATATGTGGAGGAAACTTAAATGCATATTACTAAGTGAAAGAGGCCAACATGAAAAGGCTACATGCTGTGTGATTCCAACTATATGACACTCTGGAAAAGGCAGAACTATGGAGATAGTAAAAAGATTAGTGATTGCCAGGGGCTGGAGGTAGAAGAGACATGAATAGGCAGAGTACAAAGGATTTTTAGGGCAGTAAAACTACTCTGTATAGTGTGGTGGATATATACAAATATAAATCTATAACGGTAGATATATGTCATGATACATTTGTCCAAACCTATAGAATGTACAACCCCAAGAGTGAATACTAAGGTAAAACTATAGACTTTGGGTGATAATGATGTGCTCATGTAGGTTCATCAATTGTGACAAATGCACCAATCTGGTGGGAGATGCTGATAATAAGACAGTCTATGTATGTGTGGGGACAGGGGGTTTATGGGATATCTCTGTACCTTCCTCTCAATTTCGTTCTGAATCTATAACTGCCCTAAAAAATAAAGTCTTTAAAAACTTAAACTGAAACAGATATGAGCTATCAAGTCATGAAAAGACATAGAGAAATCTTAAATGCATATTGCTAAGTGAAAGAAACAATCTGAAAAGGCCACACACTTGTGATTCCAACTATATAACATTCTGGAAAAGGCAAAACTACAGAGACAATAAAAAGATCACTGGTTGCCAGGGAATCAGGAGGAGGGAGAAAGAGATGAACAGGTGGAGCAAGAGACAGCAGAAAGATCAGTGGTTGCCAGGGGTTTGGGGGTAGGGAAGGAAGAGATGAATATGTGGAACACAGATTTTTAGGGGAGTGTAACTATTCTGTATGATACTGTAATAGTGGATACATTTGTCAAAGCAACAAATGTGTATGTCAAGTTTATCGATGTATAATGCAAAGAGTGAACCCTACTGTAAACTATGGACTTTAGTTAATAACAATATATTAATACTGGCTTATCAACTGTAACAAATATACCACACTAATGAAGACGTCAATAAGAGGAGAAATGGGAGTGTGGGGTGGTAAGGATATGGGAACTCTCTGCTTTCCACCCAATTTTCTGTAAACCTGAAACTACTGAAAAAGTTAAAAGTCTAATAATTTTTTTAAATGTTTAAGGGAGCATAATAATGAATTTATATTATAAAAACAAGCAATCTCATACTGTATTTCAAAATAATTTCCAAATGTATTAAGGATTTAAACATTAAAGAAAGAAGCCATGACAGAATTTGAATATAGTAAAGATTTTTATAATCTCAGGGATAGGAAAGGCTTTCTAAGCATAGTACCAAGGGTAAAAGCACAACAAAATTGATAAATCTAACCATATATAAATATATGTTTTTTTAATTAAATTTTAAAAACAAATGAGAAACAATGGAAGCTATTTGCAACTTGCAAGGCAGACAGAATTGGTATCTCTAATGTAGATTTTATACCTCTAAGAAAAAAATGAAAAGAAGTGTTTGAGGATTAAAATATTTGACAAATTGAATCTAGTTTCCTAATATTTTTCTACCTATAACACTTACATAAATGGTGATTATTGATATTAGTGTTTCATTTTTATGTATTTTATTAATTTGTTTTTGTTATTAAACTCGTAAAACAAACAAACAAAAAGTGGTTGGAGGGGCAAATGACATGAATAATTCACAGGAATTAAAATAAACAATGATGTAAGAAAATTCTTACATCGTTGGCTATTTATTTATTCAAAGAAATACATAATAAAACATCAAAATGACTGAAGGTGTATTCCACATATCAGAATAGAAAATATTAAAAAGATAGATAATACTCCGTAGTGCTTAAGGTATAGTAAATTAGTCATTCTTCCACATAATATCTAAAAAATTAAATTGATATAACATTTCTGACAGTAATTTTAAAAATTACATCAAAAGCCTTTTTAAATTGCACATCCCCTTTTACTAAGCAATTCAATTCTAGGAACTTACCCAAAGGATATAATCAAGGATGCAGAACAAAGAGGCATATACAAATGCAATGTTGTTTATAATTCAGAAAAATTATATACCTAAAATGCTCCTAGGAAATCATTAATAAAACTACTATTTTAACTATTTTACTATTTACTATTTATTTTTAACTATTTTTACTATTTTAACTACTATTTTAACTATTAATAAATCTATACAGTGAAACACAGTCTTTAAATGGTACAAATCCACTGATACGGAAAGGTACATAATGATAAATTTTGTGGGATAAAAGTAGTTAAAATGTATAGCACAGAGAAGTCACACTGTATACACTTAAGCAAATTCAACCATAGCACCTCTTTCCACCAAAAAAAGGGCAATTCTACCCATCAGTCCACCTAGTAAGTAAATGTCAGCAAATAAAAAATGAGAAGGGAGGAGACTGTTCCCTCAGGCAGTCTCCATTTTCATAGCATCTCTCTATATCTCACTGTGCTGAATGTGATTCTAGAATTATGTGCTTTTAATACAAGAGGTCACTTAAACACAAGTCAACTACTTCATCTGTTGATCGACTGAAGAAACAATGATTTCGGGACTTCCCTGGTGGTCCAGTGGTTAAGAATTCGCCTTCCCATGCAGGGGACGTGGGATGGATCCCTGGTCGGGGAGCTAAGATCCCACATGCGGCAGGGTAACTAAGCCCGCGCACCACAATTACCGTGCCCATGCGCCTCAACTAGAGAGAAGCCCGCACACCGCAAACGAAGGATCATGCCTGCCGCAATGAAGACCCGACGGCAGCCAAAAAAAGATTTTTCTTGGCTGAAATCAATGATTTCTTTCCACTACAGAGAAAAACAACTGTATTGTAGTTAATGACAGACAGTGTTAAACTCCTGGAGAATTTTTAAGGATAATTTTAATCTGATATTTTTCACTTTATACACTGATTTTAAGTATCAATTCCCACTGAATTGTAGAAACAATTATACTATGCTTTATTTATGTAGGGAGTTTGTTTTGCAAAATGAAAGTGTGTATATATACACAAGAATAGCATTCTAGAAGGATATTCACCCTATGGAAGTAGCAGGTGTTGGTCTGAGAATTTTCTTGCTTACAATATTTTATATAAAGTACATGTATCTGACCTTAAATGTGTATAAATTCCATTTTGGAGGGTTAGAGAGAAGGCAACTAGAAAGCTAAAAAACAATGAAATATAACCCTGCCATTTCAGAGGGAAAAATTTTATCAGTTAATTAACTAAAAGTACAAAGTTTTTATAAACTAAAATACACAATAGTCAAACCTACTGAGGCACAGATACTCTGCTTTCATCTAAACCAACATGCATTTAAAAAGCCGTTTTGATTCCCAAAGAGAAAAATATACAAAATTTTAAAGTATGTATTATAATTTGTTGTTTCACACACTAGAAAGAGAAAAAATGTCAAGCCAGTATCCAAAATAAATTATTCCAACACTTTAAATACTATATGACTAACAGTCACACGGTATTCCTTAAAACAAGGTATGTATCAAAAGGAACCGAGCTTCTCAAAGAAATGGTTGATCCTAAGGCTGGGGCAGGATATGTACAAGATGAACCTGGAACATCTTGTTATGCCAAAAAGTAAGAAAGTGCTAAAAAAAAAAAAAAAAAAAAAAAAATGAGGGCATGTCAAAGTCATAAGAGCAAGCTTGAGAAGCCTCCTACTAGGCAAATCTGAGACAATCTGAACACCAAAATCATTAAGGATGGTAATAAATTATCCACCACTGAAAGAAATATGATAGCTAGCTAGCTAGCTAGGTAAGTAGATAGATAGATAAATGGGAGAGGAGTGCTCTTAATTACAGTAAAATGCCAAGTGTTAGCTGGAAACTGTAGAAAAGTGCTGCTGTTAAAAATATATATATAATTTTTCAACTGTCATTTTCAACATAGTAAAAACTGATTCAGGCAAGCATCATCAATGGATGCTAAGTCTAGATGGAAATTTTGCTAAAGAACAGGGTACATGCAAGGTGTTACTGTCTCCCCTACATATTGCTTATAAGTTGCAAAGGGGAAAGAAGTAACTACAGAGAAATCAGACAACACCTTAACTGGGTGATTAAAATTAACATTACAAATGAAGGGCAGAAGACATCATGTACCTCTGGATGTACAGAACCATATAGAATACATAACCTGAGTCTAATCACAAGCAAGTATCAGACAAACCTAAAATGAGAAACATTATATATAAAAAAAATAAGAGCAGAGGGGAACTGTATTCTTCAAATACATCAATGTCATAAAAGACAAAGGCTGTGGAAACGTGCCCAGATTAAAGAAGACTAAAGAGATATAACAACTAAATGCAGTACCTGGATAGTGCACTGGAAAAGTAATTTGAAAAGGAAAATTTTAGTAGGAAAAAATTTAGCCCTACATAGATGAAATAGCTTAGACTAGAAGAAATATTTACAGATGCTTTTGCAGCTCTGTGATTGCAAAGTTCTAAAGAGAATTCAACCAGATTCAGCATAATCAAAGCACTGCTTCAAAGCAGGAGTAAGTAAAACTATTAACAAATAAATAACAATCCAATTCAATCAAAACCAACAGAAAAGTTAATAAAATTTTCCTCCAATTCCATAATTTTTAGTCAACAGTCTGATCCATATCCTGTTATAAATGCTTTCCTTTCTCAAACCTAGCCTACAAAGTTACACACACACACACACACACACACACACACACGCAGGTGCACAAAGTTACCAACAGACTAAAAAATAACATCACTGGGACCAATAATAAACAAAAAAACTAAGGAACTTTGACATTTTACCATTATAGCTGGAAGTTTGTAAACTTTGATTACTAAGTAAATACACCTTTCAAAGTGTGTAAATTCCATCATTATAAACATCATTCCATCATTATAAACATTCTCCTTCAAAGTAAAAACTATTTTAAAAACCATGTTTTAAAAACACTGACCCTACAGATCAACATCTATGTTAAACATATTGTCAGTGTTCTTTATCACTATGTTTAAGTACAATGTTCTTATAAATTAAAATACACAATAGTCAAACCTACTCAGGCTTTCGTCTAAACCAACGTACATTTAAAAAGCCATTTCGATTCCCAAAGAGAAAAGTACATAAAATTTTAAAGTATGTATTATAATTTGCTTGTCTTATAATTTGTTGTTTCACACACTAGAAAGAGAAAAAATGTCAGGCCAGTGTCCAAGATAAATTATTCCAACGCTTTAAATACTATATGACTAACAGTCATAGGATATTCACATTAAAATACTCAACTTATGATAAAGAACACCCTAATGGTTGAAGGTGAAAAGAGGCTCTGGACTCAGATTAGTTGAGTCCAATTCCTGGCTCCACAATTTTCTATGTGAGAGTCCTTGGGCAAGCTACATAATCTCTCATTTCCTTTTTTCTAATCTATAAAATAGTATAATCACCTCATAAGTGAATATATGCCTCATAGAATTATGATGACTAAACGAGATACTTTTATTAGCACGGAGAAAGTGTTCAAAAAACGTTAGCCATTATTACTTCTTACATACTTAAAAAGGAGTCATACTCTCACATCCATTAGGATGGCTACTATCAAAAAAACTGAAAATAACAAGTGTTGGCAAGGCTGTGGAGAAATTGGAACCCTTCTGCACCACTGGTGGGATTATAAAATGGTGCAATCTCTACGGAAAACATTATGGTGGTTCTTTAAACATTTTACATGTAACTGTCATATGATCCCACAATCCCACTTCTGGGTGTACATTCAAAGGAACTGAAAGCAGGTTCTCAGAGATACTTGCACACTCACATTCACAGCCACACTGTTCACAATAGTCAAGAGGGGTAGAACGCAAATGTCTATCAATGGAGGAATGGATAAACAAAAATTTGACACACACGCACATTTATATACATATACTCCAACACACAAGAATATAACTCAGCCTTAATAAGGAAGGGAGTCCTATCACATGCTACAACATGAATGAACCTTGAGGACATTATGCTAAGCAAATAAGCCAGTCACAAAAAGACAAATACTTCATGATTTCCCTTATATGAGGTATTTACAGTAGTCAAAATCATAGATACAGAAAGTAGAATGGTGGTTACCAAGGGCTGGAGGGAAGAGGAAAAGGGGAGTTGTTGTTTCATAGGTATCGAGTTTCAGTTTTGCAAGATGAAAAAGTTCTGAATTGTTTCACAACAATATGACTGTACTTAACACTACTGACTGGTACATTTAAAAATGGTTAAGATGATAGATTTTACGTTTTTTTTACAATTAAAACAAAAAAGAAGTCACACTTGAAACTCAGTATCTCCAAACTTAAAATGTCCTTCACCATGTTTACAACGGCAAGTGAAACTGTTAGTTAATAAAGCAGCAATAAATGAATTAGAAGCTAAAAAATCTCAGAAATGGACAGTTTTATTACATAACCCACCTTCATTGTGAATATCTGCAGAAATAAAATAGTGCATTAAAATAAGCTTGCTATTTATCGCAGACAAAATATACAAATCAAATGACTCACTCACTAAAGTCTCTAAAGCCAGCCTGATCTTGAGACCAGGTTTTTCTCCTGTGCACAAGGAAAGTAGATGAATTCTCTTATCCCGTTAGTAAACCCAGGGGTCTAGACTGGTACGAAATCTTTGAGGACTACCGAGGTCCTCTCAGATCCCAGACAAACATAAGAATCAGAAATGACCTTAAACCACTACGGACCGGGAGAGCAGAGCTTTGACTGTTATCAAACGATATCCAGTCTATTTTACTCACAAAATTTTCAAATATAAGTACACAAAATGAGAATACAAAAATCAAATATATTTAGTTTTCAACCTGCTCTCACCTAAATCAGGGATTAAAATTAGGCAGACTTTATCTCCCATTTATACAAAAATAATCACCAGATGTTTTGGGAATAAATTTTAAACAAATATATAGTTCATGGACTTTTTTTTAAGCTATAATTTAAATATTCACCTTTAAAGAAACAACTTAGCTGAAACTCAAAAGTTAATAAAAACTTTTCTGTTTTCAATAATTTTTAAATCTTCAAGCCATCCTTCAAGGATACTACCAAGCATCAGGGCAAGAACAATGATTGCCATATTTCACTGAATTGAGGATATTGATATGGAGGATATCAACTGTAAAAGGCACCATTATTTCACATGCCACTAAGAATGTAAAACCAATGCCAATATATATCCGTTAAAAAATGCATCCCAAATTCAGAGATACCAAAATTTTTAAAAACTGGTATCTTAGAACAGATGTAGTGCAATATGTGCATGCTTGTTCCTCTGAATAACCCGAAGGTACCAGAAACCTAATCTTAATAATATATCAACTACAGAGGGAGGGGGTGGGAAAAAATCAACATTTCTATAACACCAAACCCTTAGGGCCTCACACAAAGTTTTTTTAAATGCATGAAAATAGCCGATACAAACTACCAATTCAAGAAATCAATCAATAAATAACCGCTGCAGAGTGCAAGTCCAAAGAAGTAACTAGATAATTCACTATAGCCTAAGGAAATGATTTCCAAACTCTAGAAGTCAAAAACCTAAGCACCATAGGACTTTCAAACAATTAGTGGTCAAGACTCCATGTCTCCTTTAATCCAATGGTCCACAGGTATCACCTTAGAGGATAGACTGCTACCTACTAAAGGAAAACACACTTAACACAGAATTTTTCAGTACACACTATGAACACAGTGGACTCTAGTTTAGCTTAGGGTAATTTACAGGATGAAAGTACATTACCACACTGTTTCAAAACCAATGGTACAGGTGCAAAGCAAAAAAAATCTTACTGACCTAAAAATTTTCAAAAAAAGGAATAAAGATTAATACATTAACCCAACTTAAGCATGCACCAAAAAATGCATTTATTAATTTAGTAGTGTCAACAATTAATTCAATTACAGTATGGAAACACAAAAAAATCTCTACTAAATTTACCCATTTCAAAATTCCTAAAATCTATTACTTTTCTTACACCAAAATCTGATCCCACATTCTATAAAATCTTAAAATATAAGTAAATCTAAATATCAAAGTAAATTCACAACCAATAAAGTTATACAGGACAAAGAAGATTCACAAATATAACTCACAATTAGAAAACTAACTATCAGAATTCAATTATGCATAAGAATAAATACATTCAAAATAGGCAAGGCAGAATACATTAAAAAAAAAAAAAAATCCCCCTAAACATAGTAAATCTACCTCCAATCTATGGAGAAATCTAAGTGTAGGTTCTGTTTGGTTACCTCACTAACCATTTAATTTTCTTAAGTTGCAGACTCCACACAGAGGACTCCATCTATGTCCAAATGTAAAAGAAGACATACAAGTCATACGATTTTTTTCTAAACAGTGATCCTACTAAATAAAACACTCCTAGGTTTAATGGTGATTTAGAAAACCAAACAACTAAAAATGATTTTTCCCTTCCTTTTTTGTTTTTTCAGAGGAATCCAATTTGATCATCCATTTGGACCTTAAACCTCAGAGCTTAGAAATCCAAATGTAAAAAATGTCCATCAGTTTAAACAAAAAAGGCAAAATGTTGGTAATTTTTGAAGATGGGTGACAGATATATACTAGTTCATTATACTGTTCTCTCTTTTGTTGTATATATTTTTAAAAGTCTATAATAATGCTAAATTTAAAAAAATTATTCAGATGTATTGAGTGATCTTCTTTAAAGTCTTCTTTAATTCTAAAACTAATTTAGTATAGTATCAATTTACCAATAAGTTATTTGACAGGATACATTAACTTGAAAGTAGCCCTCAAGCCACATCAAAAGTTACTCCATCAATAGATAGATATAAGGCTGTAACTACTTTGAAGTTACTGAGAAAAAAATTGTAATACAACGAAATATATGTCTTATTTTAATATGTTATATAGCCAATGACTAATAAAAACACATTTTATTCTTAGAATTGAAAGAGACAATTTTTCTAGTTCACTGGTTTGTATACTTTTCAAGGTACCTAGAGAAGAGGGCCAGAGACAGGGCATCCTGTTTTATATATTGGGGATTATGTACGAAATATAAGATTTTGCCTTAAAAAGGGATCTAGCTACTTTTTAGAAAAAGGCTTAAAAACCACTGTTCCATTGCACCCACATGCTACAGATAATAGTGACTTGGAAAAGATTAAATGACTTGTACCATATCATTCAATCAATGGCACTGTCAGGAGTAGAATTCAGCACTCTTGACTATGTATGTGTTCAATTCTCCTTTAAAACAATGCACCACATCAAATTTAAGTTACAGTTAAGAATAAAATTGTTTCAATATTCTTGTCTGTAAAATAAGATTAGACAAGATCATCTGTAAAATCATTTTCCAGGTCTAAAATTCTGACTCCACGAATGCCAAGTTTAAACAGAGGTCTATATTAAGGGAATGAATGTTCTTAAACATAGCAGAACTCCTCAAACATTTTCAGGGATTCCAGAGAAACAGCAAGTCAAATACAGAAACAAGCTAACAGTTATTCAGTCATTACTTTTTGGATCCTGAAACATTTTTGCAACTTCTTCACCTTTTAATGTTAGGACGTTAAACTCTGTTATCAAAGACCACTGAAATAATCATACTGAAAGTTTTTTTGGTTATTAGATACTTTTGGAAAGAATACTGGCCTAAGTATCAAAATACACAACTCACTGGATGTTCAAGTTATTGAATGCCTCACAGAGAACCAAGTATATCACTCTCTGAAGTTTAAAATAAATGAACTCAGAGCAGCATTACGCCTAGCTGACACATAATGGTCACAAATAAAGTTTTAATTCCCACCTATTAAAGCCTGAAAGAGGTTGCTCTGAAATATGTTAATAACCCGTTCTATGGAACTTCTGAGCTGTCTGTCTTCTGTTTGGCTTAGTTTCGAACGATAACCTTCCAAAAGGTGCAATGCTCTCTGGGTATCTGAAAAGAAAAAAGAGTCTGATTAGGGACTTCCCTGGCGGCACAGTGGTTAAGAATCCGCCTGCCAATGCAGGGGACACGGGTTCAATCCCTGGTCCGGGAAGATCCCACATGCTGCAGAGCAACTAAGCCCGTGCACCACAACTACTGAGCGTGCGCTCTAGAGCCCACAAGCCACAACTAGTGAGCCTGTGTGCCACAACTACTGAAGCCCGCACACCTAGAGCCCGTGCAACTCAACAAGAGAAGCCACCGCAATGAGAAGCCCGCGCACCGCAATGAGTAGCCCCTGCTCGCTGCAACTAGAGAAAGCCCGCGCGCAGGAATGAAGACCCAACCAGCCAAAAGAATAAAAAGTTAAAAAAAAAATTATATATTTACAAGAAAGTATTACAAACTAGCTATGCAGCAAATGATTCTGCAAGGCACCTAAACAATTCCCAACATTCTCCAAGTCAATCCATGCCACTATGTTCATGTACACATATATATATTCCCTAGAATGATCCAAAAAATGTTCAACGTGTTACAATAAAGGAAGAAGGTGAGCAGTTTGTAATAAATGTGTACTAGTGATCATCTGATCAAAGTATTAGTAACACTGTTTCAACTGATCTGATATACAAAAGCAGAATATCTACAATTTGTCATTATAATTCAAATATTACGTGCTTCAAAACTACTAGTTCTTAACCAGCATCCCACATTCGCTCACAAAAGTGTTTAGTAAGAACGATAAAATGAAATATTAAAACACTAATACAGAATTTTTAAAAAGACATTTCAGAGGGAAAATGTTAATTGCCTCTCCAGTCACTAGAGAAATGTCAAGGAAAAAAGCTTGACAAACATTTAGGTGTTTCCATCGTCTGAATGATGTGAGGCTTAGATTCCCTAAGTAGTAAGGCTAGGGCTGTGCTGTCTCATCAGAGTTACACAAACATCTTTAAAACATAGCAATCACAAAACAGACATACAGAAAAGCAAGAGACACCCACAGAAGCGTTCCGACGTAAATTCTCACCTTGCTTCCGGACCGGCATTTTTCTCCAGAATCAGGAAGAGGGCACACACCTTTAAGAACACAAAACATAAAGGAAACATTTAAAAAATTTAGAAAAGAATAGAATCGAGGTTAAACTAGCATTTCCCCCTAACTCTCAAATCGAAAAACTCCTAGCCCTATTTGAAAAGCCCACCTGGCAAAGTTTTCCCAAGTGAAAGGAAGAGCCGCACAATCCAGCAGTGTCAATCCAGAAAGCTTTTACCTAAGGTTGGGTTCCCCTGCAAATGTAAGAGCAAACAGAAGCAAGATGCCAAATTCTCCTCGAAAGCTGCCCCCTCTCCAAAGGGCACTAAATGCCTGGACATGGGGCCAGCCTCCCCCGGCAGAAGTATACATACCCCCCACCTGCTACTGGGGGGCTGAAGAGGCTCTCCGACCCTTGGCCCCTAAGCCAGCAGCGGCTGTAGCGCACTGGGAGAAGGGATCAGCTGGACTGATCACCCCGCCCTGCTCGGGCCCCCTCCTCTCGCTTGCCTGTCTCCTTGCTCGCTTCCTCCGAGCTACTCCAGCGAGGGCCGGACAGGGCAGCGGCCGCTCTCCGCGACGCCCTGGCGCCCCACATGCACACCTCCGCGGGCCCCCACACCTGCGGCGCGGCCACAAAGTTCCAGCGAGTGGCGTGCGCTCGGAGCGGGGGTGCGCCCCGGGCGGTCTCGGGGCGGCTCCCCCGCCCTGCCCCGCTCCACGTCCCCCCGCCCCGCCCGGGGCTCGCGGAGCTGAGCAGAAGGGGGTGAGGGAACGGGGGAGGAGCTCCCCTCGGCGGCCGCACCCCCGTTGCCTCGTCCTCCTCCTCGGCCGCCGCCGCCGCCGCCGCCGCGGCCTCCACACTCGCCGCTGCCCGCTAGCCCGCTCGCCCTCTCCGCTCTTAGCCGCCCCACCCCCGGAACCTCGCCTCCTTCCGCGCCCCCAACCGCTCTCCCCCCAAACTTTCCGCCAAGATGGCGGCCCTGGATCTGGACTGCCGCGCCCCCACGTGACCGCTTTCCCGGCGCTCGCAGCCAATGGGAAGTGAGGAGGCGGCTCGCGCCGAGCCCCGGGCTCCCAGCGCTGCTACCTTTGGTTGGGGGGGGAGGAAGGCCAGGAGGGGGCTGGGGAAGCAAAAGGGGACCCGGGGAGCATCTAAGTGCACCTCCTCGCTTAAAGGGGCGGCCACCGAAGTGGCTCTGAGGACAAAGGAGTTGACACACAGACTCTACAGGTGGCCCGGGGGGGCCCTGGAAGAGCCCGCCTTTACCTCGCCCTAGCCCACCGGTGTGTCCCGCGATTCTGAGCGAGTAACGCACCAGGCCAGGAAGGGTGAGGGTGTCGGAAGAGAGACATGACTTCACCTACGCCAGATCCAGGACACACATTCCGAGACACCCTTTAACCTCACTAAACACGTGCCTGGCACCCCCGGGGGTGGATCCCCAACCTGGAAAAGTGTTCTCCGGGAGGAATCATCAGCACCACCCAAAATAGGGGGCGGGAAAGGGTGGAGCCTGGGAGGAGGGAAAAGGGAGGTGTTTGGGCGGGGGGGGGGGGGGGGGGGGGAGGGGTGCCGTCTCTGCACTCTTACACTTTGTGCTAATATTTTAAAAGTTACTATTAGCCCCTCAGTAAAAAGTTTTGGGAGGATTGAATTAAAGAAGGGTAGGTAAAATAGGGAGATTAGTTAATTTGATAAGAGTTTGAGGGTTTCACTAGAGAATTTTTTAAGTCTAAGTGATTAATTCCAAGTATGAATGCATTTAAGGATGGGAAGAGAAAATTGGTTCCCTCTTTTACTCACTCATTCATTCCCCCTTGCCTGCAACCCCCGCCCAGTCAACAGCTCCAGGTATTATCCAAGCTCTGGCTGCTCCTTTAAGAACTCACCTGTAGCTACCGCCTCCCAAGCCGCAAGTCAGCTGCCGCGGCTAGTTTAAGTTTCGTTTGCAACTGGAAGCGGGACTACTGGCCGGCCAGGACCCCACTCTGGGTCTGAGCCTCCCAGGCTGTCGAAAGAGAATCGGGAAAAGCTCTCCAAGTCACTCCCAGGTCTTCGAGCCTCTTCTGTGTAGCAGGCACGTCACTGCTCTGAGGTCCAGAGAGGATTTGCCTAAGATCACCCAGAGTTAGTGACAAATCTGGAACCACGGTGATCATGTCTTTCAACACTGGAAGGCTCTTGCCAGTAAACCAGATAGCCTTTCACCGAGGCGGTATCCTTGGGCTAATGAAGGCAAGTTCGGGGAACCTTGTACTGTAATCATAACAGTTGCTCAGAGGTATGCGGGTTTCACTTTTGGATTGCACCTTTGAATCCTAACTTGTTATGAGAACCCAGCGATATAAGAGTTCATCTAGACCTACTGTCTCAGTTTAAGATAAAGAAACTGATGTCCAGAGAGGGGAAGCAACTTGCCCAAGGACACATAGGTTAATCAGTGACAGCAGCCCAGAATTAACTCTCATAGCTCCAGTCCAAGGCTCCTTCCACTGTGATTTTGGACAACTTGACCGTAGTATGTTGCTGGTATATTGGTAGCAAATCTCTTTATGCTCTCCTGCCTCATGGGAGCTTGAGCAAAAGTTAAAGCAGCATTTCAGAGAAGAAATGGGATGGAAAAGTGAAAGGAAGCTCTTAAAACCAAGGAGCTGAAATAGAAGGATTTTTAAAATAGTGAAATGGCGGATGGGGAGGGTTAATAGTGAAAATGGCTGATGGCATGCATGCTATTATTATCAAGACTTCATTGATGAACTGTGAATGAAATGGTTCCACTTAAGGGACCATTCTAAGAATGGAATCTCTGCAGATTCAGAAGGAGGGAGGGATTTCACCTACCCCCTTAATTTCATCTATTGTTTATGTATGTTCACTTGCCAGGCAATGGGGATAGAAATAAAGATCTAAGCCCTGCTCTCAAGGACCCGCAGCCTAGTAACAAATGGATAAAGGCCAACACAGGTTTTCTCAGGGGCCACTGAAAAGTCAAAACCAAAATTTGTGTGAGTTCTCAATGTCTTCCTAGTCCTCTCCTAAAAACAAAAAGGAGGGGGAGGAAGAAGAGGAGACAAGAGGGCACGAAGCCCTTCCTTCTTGTCATCTTCTAGCCCTATGTGGTCAGCAGTGTCCAAAATGGACATGAATGAATGAAGCTAGTACCTGTTCCACCCTTGGGGACCAGGACAGGTCCAGGCCTTGAATGAGAGGCCTTTACTCTTCATTCCTCCCTTCTATCCATCTGTATTAGTTACCTATAGCTGCATAACAAATTCCTCAAAGCTTAGTAGCTTAAAACTCAGTAGCATAGTAACTAAAACAGCAATAAACATTATCTCACATTTTCTGTGCATCAGAAATTCAGGAGGACCAGGCTTCCCTGGTGGCGCAGTGGTTGAGAATCTGCCTGCTAATGCAGGGGACACGGGTTCGAGCCCTGGTCTGGGAAGATCCCACATGCCGCGGAGCAACTGGGCCCGTGAGCCACAACTACTGAGCCTGCGTGTCTGGAGCCTGTGCTCCGCAACAAGAGAGGCCGCGATAGTGAAGAGGTCCGCGCACCGCGATGAAGAGTGGCCCCCGCTTGCCGCAACTAGAGGACGCCCTCGCACAGAAACAAAGACCCAACACAGCCAAAAAAAAATATTAAAATAAATAAACAAATAAATAAAATATTAAAAAAAAAAAGAAAGAAATTCAGGAGGACCTTAGCTGGATGGTTCTGGCTTGTAGTCTCAAGAGATTGTACTCAAGATGTCTACCAGGGCTGCAATCATCTGAAGGCTTAACTGGGATTAAAGGAGGCTCTTCCAATATGGCTCCCTCACAAGGCCTCTGATTGTTGGCAGGAGGCCTCAGTTTCTCACCAAGAAGTTCTGTCTATAGGGCTGCTCCACTGGCTTCATGACATGGTGGATGACTTCCTCCAGAGCAAGTGTTCCGAGAGAGCAAGGCAACAGCCACAATATCTTTCCTGACCTAATCTCAGAAGTAACATTCCATCATTTCCACAAGCTCCTATTTGTTACTTAGATCAGCCTCAAGAGTATGAATACCAGGAAGTAAGAATCATTAGGGGCTGGCTACCACATCATCACAACATACAAAGCAATGACATCTGGATTTTTCCAAACAACTTTTATTTCCTTGAAGTTCTCCTTACTTTATGCAGGTAGCAGCTGCCATCAACTAAGACCCGATACAGGATCTGATTACTTTTCCAACCTCCTCATTAAAAAAAATAATAATAATGAAAAAAATGTGTGTAGCAATATACACTTTCCAGCTCCAAGTTAACTTTCCTTTCAAATAGCTTCAAAGCCTTAGGGAGTCAAAGGATACAGGGAAAGGCTCAAATCCCCCATTCTTCTATTGAGATGTCAGAGATTTGATTCTCAAAAAAATTGTTTCTCAGTTTTAAACTTTCCCTTCCCAATAATCCTTCTACCCAAGCCACCCTTGTAGCTCCACATCTCTATCTTTGTCCTCTCCCCTACCCAGGTCCCCAACCCATCTTCTGTAAAAGTACTCGGGTCCTGCCAGACTCTACTGCATCTTTTGCTCTCACTCCGGCAAGTGGTAGTATGCTGCCGGTGCCACGGTAATCAATAAAAGGAAAGGACTTGATGCTGTCAAAACACTTATGCCAGCTTAGGCTGCAAGAAGAGGAACAATGTTGAGAATGATAAAAGTGACCATGCTGGTTTAGACCTCCAGGAAAAGCTCAGCAGGCATTTCCTGGCAGCACGCTTTAAGAGGGATCTAGACAACCAGCATCTGGAAAGAAAAGAGTAACCAGAGCAATCAGGGATGTGAAACCTTACCCCAAGGGGAACGATTGTAGAATCTAGGGTCAGTTTTTTTCAGAAAAGAGAGGGCTTTAGGGAGCTTGACTTTAATCTTCAAACAAGCTTATTCTGTGTAGCCAGGGGACAGTACTAAAACTAATGGATGCAAGTTACAGGGCCACAAGAAGTTCTTCTTTAATGTAATTTGTCAGAACTGTCCAAAATTCTGAAGACCTGCCCCAAGGTGGTAGGAATTTCCCATCAAGAAGAGTCTGAAAGAATCCAACAAGTCTTCCTTGTCAGAGAGAGGTAGATACCCAGGACAGAGGATTGGACTAAGTGACCTTTGAGATGACAGTTCTAAGCGCTTGAAACTTCTGTCCCTGCTGTGGTATTAGTACCATTTTATCTACATCAAGAATCCATTCTACCCATTTTTAGTGGTACTGAGACTGACCTCCTTCTGCAAAGATAACTCTTACCAGAATAGAAGGTACAAGTTGAAATCAATTCCCTTTAAAATGTGAACAGTTGCCCACCTCCATGACAATTAGGCACTGAACTCATGCTTTCTAATGGATGATCCACCCTCAAATTTCTATATTATGCTGTAAAGCATTCTTAAGTGGGTATCGGACTCATAACTGCCTCCCATTTAAACTGGTATACTTTCATACTGCTCTAGCCCTTCATATAGTGTTAAAAGACAGATTTAACTCATTGCAGTCTCACAGCAACCTATGAGATAAATTTATTGGTTATGACCTCCCACTTTGCAGAGGAGGAAAAAGGAAATAAATAACCCAGTCTAGGACACCTCAGCTAGCTGGTAATGGAGCTGGGACTGACTGTTAGTTCACTGTTTATTCCATTAAAATGTGTTGCATTTTCTCTACCTGACTCCCTTCTAAAACAACAAACAACAAACAAACAAACAAACAACTGTGTGTGCATTGGGGCAGGCGGCAGGTGTATGAGAGACAGATTGGAGATAGAAAGACTGAGAGATACTAAGAAAAAGACAGAGAAGAGAGACACAGAGAGATTCTGATAAAATGAAGCACAGGCAATAGGCTAGTCTGTTACCTATTTATCATATATTTGAATGCTTTTTAACAGTGGAGATAGTTTTGATGGAAATAGGAATGTCGCCTCTGACCACAAAGAAATAAATATCCACACCCTAATTATATGTTATGACTAAATAAGTTTTTTTTTTAATGCAAAGGTGTTTATCTAAAACACTCTGTAGCTTCCTTCTTTCCTTCCTTTACCCTGACAAGTACCCTTGAGTATTAATTAATGAGAGGTTTCATAAATGTATGGGACATCCGGCCTGGAAGGGCCCTTAGACACCATCTAGTGCCATCCTCTCATTTGACAGACAGAAATGCTCCCAGACAGTATCAGCACACAATTATCAAAAGGCTTTTCCCTGATAGCAGAATGCTACTGGCATTTCAGGAATAATCAGTCTTCCTCTGGGCGGGGAGAGGGAGTGGGAACTAGTAATATTTTCTAAAAATACATTTCTAAGTTGAACCAGATTTGCCTTTCTGCTTGTGAAGAACTTGGGGTATTGACAGAAACTCTAGGATCCCATATTGAAATCCTTAGGATTATACTCAAATCTCTGAGACAGGCTCCTCACCCCACTCCCTGCCAAAAGGATTACCAGTGTCTATTCAAAGAAGGCTCTGGGTAGGGCCCCCTGGTCAGATTATCCTTTCATAGGAAACTTAGTTGGAATTTGAAGAAACACTACTAGAATTTTAGGAAATCATTTGTATTCCATTTCTGAGATGTGGCTTGGCAAATAGAATTCTGATAAGCAAAAGAATCCAAAAGATTCTTCATAATTGGACATGGATTGAGTCCCAGTGACCAATCTCCTTTAGCACAAAAAACTGCCACAGTATTCCAGAAGCTTTCTGTGCCAGTCTTCCATTTTGGGGAAATGACACTGGCTAGAGCTGTAATTTTCTTGTTCCTCATGTTGTATAACCCCATATTCTTTTATTATTTCCTTTTATTTTAAGCTCACCAGAACAGTAACAACAAAGAATCATTTAAGTCTTACTTTCTATTTAAATTTCCTTTATGTTAGATTAATTTCTTCCAAAAGATAGTTTTTTTCAACTGAGGTTAATTACCTTTTATTAATAAATTGGGCTACAGTTGAGGAAACTTCCAGATATGCTTTTTAAAAACGCTGCAAAAATTCCACAAGTTGGAAATCATTTCAAATTGCAAATTACTTTGTGAATAAATAAAGCCAAGCCCAAAGTGGGTGGAGGACAACAAAATAATACTTACAAAAACAAAAATTAAAAGGAGGGGACATTATCAATTATTAATGAAGGTGATTAAAGTCTTTAAGGAAAAGGAAGGAGCAGATGTTTGATAAGAAATGCTACCATAGTAATTTAGAGAAGCTTGGACTCAAGGGAGCAGAATAAAGCTATATCTCTATTCTTTTTCCTCTCAGAAAATCACTCCCAAAATATTAGAACAAAAACGAACTTGTTTCTTCATCCTCAATGAAAATAAGAGTGCTTAGTAACCTCAAAAAAGATAGAAAGTAGTTAGAGAATTGGTCAAATTCAAATGCCCAGGATAGGGGTTGAGGGAGTAAAAAATAAATAAATAAATAAAAATTAAAAAACCAAGTAGGGAAAAGTGTGTGTGTGTGTGTGTGTGTGTGTGTGTGTGTGAGAGAGAGAGACGTATTAACATATTGATTAACATAACAAGACTGTTCCATTTATTGCCTGTATTTTTGAAATATTTCTTAATTAAAATTTTATATCTAAAAAAAAGCAGGTACACTTGTCTTGAAGAACTATATAAGAGCTTAGGAAATAGAGGCTCCAGATACCAGTGAAGATGAGGTACAGCTAGGCATGGTGGGGCAGGGTTGGGGGGGAAGCTGAAAAAGGAGAATGGTTATATACCTACATAAGGAGAAGTTAGATGCTAGGTTCCTACACACTTAGACATGTAACCACCTTACCCTACTACTCCAAAAGACAAGAGTTTTATTTACTGGGTAAAAAGAGAGGTTTTAGATTTGGGGACACTAGACACAGAAGGTGGTGGTGAGTTACAGTAGTAAAAATAAGAGACTAAGAGAAAATCTGCACACTGAACCTAGAGATTCTCCCTCACCAGCCCACTTCCTCCCCCTAGATCCAGGAGCCATAGCTGGGCACATATCCTCCAGACAAACAAAACAAAACAAACAAACAAAAATGGAACTGCCTGAGAAAAAAAGACCAATAGATATAGTTGGGAGGTTCACAACAAAAGTTAGTCTGAGCCATTAGGAAAATGCAAATCAAAACCACAATGAGATACAACTTCACACCCACTAGGATGGTTATAACCAAAAAGACACATCCGTTAAGACATACCTGTTATTATAACAAGTGCTACCTAGGATAGGGAGCAATCAGAACCCACATACATTACTGGTGGGAATGTAAAATGGTGCAGCCACTTTGGAAAACAGTCTACCAGTTTCTCAAATGGTTAAACACATGACAATTCCACTCTTGAGTATACACCAAAGAGAATTGAAAACATATGTCCAAACAAAAGTTGTACACAAATGTTCATAGCAGCAGTATCCATAACAGCCAAAAAGTGGGAACAATCTGAAAGTTCATGAACTGATGATGGATTAATAAAATGTGAAATATTCAAACAATGAATTATTATTCAGCAATAAAAAGAAATAAAGTAGTGGTATATATTATATGATGTAAGTATGATCTTTGAAAATATTATATTAAGTGAAAGAGGTCAGTTGCAAGGACCACATATTGTATGTTTCCATTTACATGGAATGTCCTGCATATGCAAATCTATAGAGATAGAAAGGAGATTTGTGGTTGCCTGGGGTTGAGGGGCATGGTTGGTGGTAGAAGGCTATGTGGTGAGTTTTTTTGAAGTTAATGAAAATGTTCTAAAATTGATTTGGTACTGGATGTGCAACTCTGTGAATGTACCAAAAGCCATTGAATTGTACACTTTAAATGAGTGAATAGTATGGTATATGAATCATATCTCAATAGAACTGTCTTTAAAAAGTCAGGTTGGCCACTTTATTGCCCTTCAAGAATGCTGATCAGTCACAAAGCCCCTCCCATGTACACAGAACTTCTAATCAGCTCAGTTTTCACCAGGAGGAGGTAACCAAGGGTCACCAGACATTTGAGTAATGACTCCATCATGAAGGATGGTGACCAAAAATGGACAAACTAGGAAAAAACTCCTGGAAAATAAGAGTTCTGAGTCAATGCAAGGAATATGGGAAAAATCAAGAAGTTATAATTAATATCCTCAGAGAAGATATTGAATCCATGAAGTGAACATTATAAACAAAAAGGAAGAAAAGAGTTCTTTAAAATTAAAAATTAGAAAGCAAAACATAAAACTCAACAAAAGTTTGGAAGATAAGGTCAAGGAAATTTCCAGAAAGAAAGAAAGAAAGAGAGGGAGGGAGGGAGGGAGAGAGAGAAAGAGAGAGAAAGAAAGAAAGAAAGAAAGAAAGAAAGAAAGAAAGAAAGAAAGAAAGAAAGAAAGAAAGAAAGAAAGAAAGAAAGAAAGAAAAGAAAGAAAGAAAGGAAAGGAAGGAAGGAAGAAAGAAAGAAAGGAAGGAAGGAAGAAAGGAAGGAAGAAAAAGAAGGAAGGAAGGAAGGAAGGAAGAAAAAAGAGCAATGAGAAAGAAAATATAGGAAAATAAGAGGTTTGGTAAACAAAGATTATCAAATAGTAGATATTCTGGAAGAGAGATCAAGGGAGAAAACTAACTAAATAATACTAGAAATTAACAAAATAAGGGGAGGAAGTGAATAAATAAATAATGCAAGAAATTTATCAGAACTGAAAGACAAGAGTCTACAAATCAAAAAAGGCCCACTGACCATCAACCTTAATGGATGTAAAAAGACCCACACCAAAATACATCATTGTGATATTTTAGAACAATAAAAATGCAGTGTAGATCCTCAATGCTTACAGAAAGAAAAAACAGTCCATATACTAAGAATTGGAAATCAGAATGGCATCAGAATTCTCAATAACTTTGGAAGTTAGAAGATAGTTAAACAATGTATTTAAAATTCTAAGGAAAAATTGCTTTTCCTCAGGATCATATGCTAAACAGATTGCCAATCTGGGTACAATTAAAAAAAATTTTTTTTCACTCTCTCAAAAAATTTATATCCCATGCATGCTTTTTCAGGAGGCTTCTAGATGGATGTGTTTCAGCAAAACAAGAGCATAAACCAAAATAGGAAATGTGGGATCCAAGAAACAGGATCCAACTTGGAATAGGTGAAGGGAATTCCAGGATGCTGGTTTAAGACAATTGCAGTACTACTGCTGTAGAGCAGGACTTTGAGAGGAAGCAGTACAGATTGGAAGGTGGGAGGACTTTAAGATCAATGTTTCCAAGACAGACATGGAATTGGTAAACTAGTTGACAGTTTTGATCACATGGAAAATTTGATCAAGGAGCGTTTCTCAGAGCTGTTGGAGGGGGTGGGAAAACTTAAGAAGATGTCGAAAGAAATCTAAACAAATGAAAAACATCTGTTAACTCCAGGAAAATAAATTGTGTAAGAAAGAAAATATCACTATATACTATTTGGCTCAAAAGTACAATATTTTTGTAGTCCTAGTAATGAAAACATAATATAGTAATGAAAAATAATTTAACAACAACAAAAAAGAGAGATACAATTGTAAAAGCAGGATGAGAATCAATAAATTAACAGTTTCAGATAAATCATACATAGGTAACAGAAAGTCAATTGATGATTTCAACTGCTGAATAAAAGTATCAATCTTCTATATTATTTAATAATATGGAAGTAAATTCCAAAAGAAACAGCTAAAAGAATTGAAGATTTTTCTCCAGAGTGGGATGGGCGCATTGGAGAGGTGGGTAGAGGGCAAGGACCTTGTATTTTTTTATTATTACTATAGGACTTTTAGCACTCTTTGACCTTTAAAAACTATTTGCATGAAAAATTTGACTAGGGATAAAGATTATTTTAAAATTTATATAGGGAATTCCCTGGCAGTCCAGTGGTTAGGACTCCGCGCTCTCACTGCCAAGGGCCCAAGTTCAATCCCTGGTCGGGGAACTAAGATCCTACAAGCTGCGCGGCGCAGCAAAAAAAAAAAAAAAAAAAAAGTATATTGAAAGTATCTTATAAAATTTATATAAAGAGAAGTTAGGTGATGCACAGTGACTTCCATGCACATTGACTCCTTAAGCGGCATTCCATTGCTAAATGTAAATGGAAAGAATCTGATAACTCCAGTTGCTGCTGCAGGAACCATCCCTCCTGGAGACTGAGACGGCTGAAGGAAGTGGACATTACAGGGCCAGAATGACAAGACTGCAGAATCTCCTTTTCTAGGGGGTGTCATATTTTTTCCAGGAAGGTTCAGATGTGGTTCTATTTGTAGACAGTTTTACATACTTCTCAGAACCTTTCCAACTTGATATGTGCGTGAGTCCCTAAGATTTCTAGAAACAAATAGAAGACCCTTTGAAAATGAAATGTCACGTCTCCCCCACCTAAATCATAAACACTGTAAGAAAAAAAATCACTCTTTATTAGCATCCAGTATTAAAATTTTAGTATGCCTTAAAGCAATTATACTCCAATAAAGATGTTAAAAAAAAGTAGAAAAATAAAATAAAATTTTAGTATGCCTTAACTTATATTCTGATGCTTTCTTTAAGGATATATTTTTAAACAAATATACAATTTAAAAAACTATGTAACTAAGATCTGTTTATGGTTAAAAAGAAAACTGCAAACAGTAGAAGCATGTATACTTAAAAGTAAAGTATGCATTCCCATCTTTGGCCCCCTGCTCTGACTCACTCTTTAAGAGTGGATTTTAATAGCTTGGTAAATCACGTTGTGGGCCACTACCTTTTGATTTTTCAAAGCGGAAGGAGGTGAGAAAGCAACTCAAGAAACTGACTGCTATATATGATGAGAGACTGAACACATACACAGGTGTTGGCTAGACTCTACAGGACAATAGATCTCTGATCCACAGCCTCTGCAGCGACCAGCCCAGGGAGCCAACCACAACCTCTGTAGCAACTGGCGCAGAATGCTCAGGACTTTGTGATGACTGCCAGCTTCCCTATGTTTTGCCCTTGCTTCTAACTCAGGACTAACCAGAGAAAACCAAATATGCTCCCCAAATGTCCTGCTGGTTATCCCACCTCCAACTTTCCTGTGTCAACAACCACCAATCAGAGCATACCTGATGCCTTTTTTTTTTTTTTAACTATAAGCTTTCTCACTCCCCTGTCTGCCTTTGAGTCTCTGCCAAACACAAGAGATGGTAGCTGATCCCACACTATAGTAAGCTTTGAATAAATAGCCACTGTTCTTATTCAGGTGTTCATCGTTTATTTCCACAATGACAAGAAAACGTTCCTACAAGGAGCAAAAATGATATCAGAATAACTGTTCAGTCTGCTGCTTCACTGAAAGCTTCATTTATTAGCCTCAACTAATATGTATTATGCTAGTATGAGCCAGCCACTAAAATAAATTGTATTTCCCTAGGACAAACTTAAACTTGTTTAAGAAGGAAACGACTGAGCTGAAGCCTTTAGGAGTTGGAACTTTGAATCTGAGTCATTGTTTATGGTCTATAGCAGGCAAACTATTTATTTCAAACTTGTCAAAGTTCCTTGGTTAAACATGAATGGAGAGAAGGCCTCAGCAATTAACATAATAGCATAAAAAGAATTAATAATAATGTTTCTCATGCCAGTCTTCTTATTTTTAAAAAATCTCTTATTTCCCCTGAAGATTTGTAACACTATTATTAGAGTTGTTTTTTTTTTTAATTATATAAATAATTACTTGTCTAAGGATAATTGTTCCTCTCTCGCTCTCAATTATGTTCAATTTACTAAACCAGACTACAAAGTTTTTCTTTAATAAAGTTGGCAAACAGAGCATCTGAAAACATTTTACTTCAGGGAATGATATTCTGGTAAGTTTTACTGAAGATGACATTTTCATTAGCACTGCTAATGAACTATGCTTATTCCTTTGGGAAGCCATGATTTATTAAAAGAATTAAAAGTTTGAAAAAACACCAAAAGAATTGCACTCATTCATTTTGAATATGACTACGGTATTTGCAATAGAAAAATTAGTGAGTATTCCCTAAAGTTGTGGTGGCTTTTAAATACTGCATAATTCTGGGTATTGCCATCAGGAAAGCATTGCACCGTTGCTCATTAGAAGGATAATGTCATTATAATAGCTTTACTCTGAGGCATAAACTAGTTAAATGAAGCACCAGAAAAAGAAAGGCAAAGTTTGTTTAGTGAATCAATCTTGTTCTAAAGTTTGGTGACTCTACATCGAGCCAGAAAGAAATGCAGCTAGTGGCTTAATTTGAAGAATCTTCCAAGGAAATGCTGAAAGAGTATACAATTCTTATAATTGGTCTCTAGGCTTCATTATGGCTTGTTCATGAAGCTGTCTGTTCACACTTAGCTTTGCAAGTTAATCGTGAACAAATCAGGAGAGAATAAAAACTCAAACAATACAGCACTGAGGAAGATCTTTTTGGATCAGTGCTTTTGATTCCCTTCTTTACATTGTGACCTTTTACTGGAAACTTGCGTGTGACTGGTGCTCTTCTGGTCCAAAGTACCAGGAGGTTCAGATCAGGTTAAGGTCAAGCTCAGTGCAGGCTGATTCTGAGGTCAGCCTACTGACATGTCTTCTTTTAGGCTGGTATTACTTGAGGAACACAGGTTACTGGGGGTGAGTAGAGCTATTCTCCAAAGCCGAACCAGTTGGCTAGTCAGCAAAATTGTGCTGTTTGTTTGATCTGGGTTCTGAGCACAGAATCCTGTTGAATGCCTTTTAAATTTGGTCATGGAGAGAAGATGGTGCAGGAGTGAGCAAGGGAAACTCCTCTTCAGAGAAAGCTCTTACCCCAGAATCCTCTATACTCAAGGAGGAGACTGCTTCAAAATTTATAACTATGGTCTTCTTAAATGTGAAAGATAGGTTTCTGAAGAAGTGATGAGGTCAGGGGGTTTTATTATAAGATAAAAAAGACTTCAGCCAGCCCTGAGCTAGTGCTGGTAGCAAGAGAACTGCATTGGTCCTTCTGCCCCTTCTGTCCAAGGAGCCTGGTACAGGATGCTCTTGGGTGCCAATGGATAGTGCCTTTGGTGGCTCTAGAAGGAGGCTGGATCTCAGGAGGTCCTAGAGGTTGGTCAATGCATCAAACTCAGTTGTCAGTGAAAAGGTTGCTCACCTTCAAGTAGGAAATGTGAAAGCCTTAGCAACAAGAAAGCTTTAATTCTTCAATAGGTCAATTCAGTTCAAGCAATATTTAATCGTGCCTATTATGTACCAGGCACTGTGACTACACAGATGAAAATGACGGAGTTCTTACCCTCAAGGAGCTTTTGGTTAAATGAAGGAAGTCGATATAGATACCTTAGGTATACTGTGATATGTAGTAAGAAAGCAAACCCTGTGCTGAGCCCTGAAGGATAAATTAGCTGAAGGAAGAAAGGTGGCAGTAGTTTCCAGGCTGGAAAGAGGAGGATGAAAGTCAGCAACAAGGCATGGGAAATTCAGAGGCAAGCTAGGTACAGTGAGGGGCCTTCCTATTATCACAGATTTAGATTCCTCTGTTTTCTGAGAAGAGGAGTCTGAGTCTCTTTGGGCACAAGTGGTAGGGTGATAACCTGCACAGTCAGAAGCTGTATTCAGCACCTCACTGAAGTTGCTGCTGAAGCGTGTACTATGTCCTCCTGCACAGAGGGCTGGGATTTAGCCTTCACCCTTTCCTCCTTCCTCCCCCATGAGCTTCTCACATCTTCTGACATTTCTCTGTCAATCTTATATCCCTCCCTTTTCTTTGCTTTCCCCTTGAACTTCTTGAAAATGACCTCATTTCGTAAGGCAGGGAATTCTGAGCTGAATTCAGGTCTATAACATGGTCCCACTGGTGAGACACCTTGGAGTTCCCAACATCCTTTGCTCCCAGGGTACATAAGCACCCTGCTATCAGGCTAGTATTTGGGAAGTGATCCCGTCAAGCGGGTGTTCTAGGAAGACAGCCTAACTGAGCAGCAGACTGAAAGGGGTGGAAGGCGCAGGGAGGATGGGAGGAAGGGAGAGAAGGGGGCTCTGAGGGCCTGGATCTTCCTGGGTGAGCAGCTGCTCTCTCACAGTCCTGCTCCTTCTGCAGATCCAAGCTGACCTGCAGGGGGATTATTAACTGCTGGACTCAGAAGAATAGATTGACACGGTTACCAAAGTATTCTTGAAAAATTTGCCATCTGACGGAGTGAACCTTAGAATTACTTTTTCTCCATTAACGTTTTCTTCTAGTTTATGTGCTCACTAAGAAACATTAGAAAACAGAAAAAGGAAACCAGGAAAAAGACAAAAATTAACCCAAATTGCACACCCCAAAGATAACTACTAACATTTGCTCTAGATATTTCCAGTCGTTTCCATGCATATATATTTTTTCTCACAAAAATAGTATCTTACATGTTATTTTGTAGCCTCTTTTTTTAAAGGGAATTTACATTTATTTTTCAGCTTCAAAGGGGCTTAACGATAATGACAGAAAATTAAGGATCTGTATGAGTGATATGTACTTCTTGGAAAATGGGTGGTGCAATTCAATTAATGGGTTAAACCTTAGACATTGCAGTATTAGCTTTTTATAAAGATGTTTACTGGTTTAAGATGATCACTAAACATACATCATATGTCTACACAAACATACATCCTCTAACCAGGAAATCAGGAGATCTGAGTGATACTGTCAATATTTTGCCCTCAACTCAATAAGCAGTCTTAAGCAAATCAATTCAATATTGCTTTTCTAGATAAAGTCCTAATTTTATTATTTTTTAAACATCTTTATTGGAGTATAATTGCTTTACAATGGTGTGTTAGTTTCTATTTTATAACAAAGTGAATCAGTTATACATACACACATGTTCCCATATCTCCTCCCTCTTGCATCTCCCTCCCTCCCACCCCTCCAGGTGGTCACAAAGCACCGAGCTAATCTCCCTGTGCTATGCGGTTGCTTCCCACTAGCTATCTATTTTACGTTTGGTAGTGTATATATGTCCATGCCACTCCCAAATTCTTAAACATCGTGTATGAGGTCCTGTATTGTCTGGTCCATCCAGCTATATGGAATCACATGTAGTTCCCAGAATATACCATGCTTTCCTGTGCTTGTTTTTTTTGTTTTGTTTTTTTGCCTGAAACTTTCTCTCCATATGCCTTATTAATTCCTCCTTGCCTTTGAAAAAAATTTAATTATGGTAAAGTACATATAACATTAAAATTACCATCTTAATCATTTTAAAGTGTATAGTTCAGTAGTGTTAAGTACACTTACATCATTGTGCAACCAATCTCCAGAACTCTTTTCCTCTTGCAAAACTGAAACTCTATACCCAATGAACGACAACTCTTCCTTCCTTCCTCCCCCCAGCTCTTGGCAACCATCATTCTACTTTCTGTCTCTATGAATTTGACTACCTTAAGTGCCTCTTGTAAATGGAATCATACAGTATTTGTCTTTTTGTGAATGGCTTATTTCATTTAGCATAATGTTCTCAGGTTCATTTATATTGTAGCATATGTCAGGATTGCCTTCCTTTTTAAGGTTGAATAATATTTCATTGTATGCATATACCACATTTTATTTATCTATTTATCTGCCAGTGGACACTTGGGTGGCTTCTACTTTTTGGCTGTTGTGAGTAAAGCTGCTGTGAACATGGGTGTACAAATATCTCTTCAAGATTCTGCTTTCAGTTTTGGGGGGTGTATATCCAGATGTGGAATTGCTGGATTACATGGTAATTGTTTTTGTAGCCTCCTTTTTAAACTTTGCTTTTTTATACTTCTTTTCCCCACATTAATAATAAGCCACGCTTTTCCAAAATGTCTTTTATTATCCCTGGAGGATTTTTTCCCCAATGACATGCTTATTTAAAGGGTTGCTTCCAATTTTCCATTATTAATAACAATGCTAGATGAATAAATATTCATTCATACGATGAATTTCTAGAAGTGGAATTGCTAGGTTAAGGAGCATACATTTTTAATTTAAGGTTTTGATGCATAGTGTTACAGCACATGCACAAGCTTCTAAAGGCTTCTTTTTATGTTACATCAGCCTCTATTGCCAGTACCCTGTTTCAGCAGGGCAAGGGCCCCAGCTTGAGGATCCTATGGTATCTTTAAACTTTACTCCCAAAGAAAACAAATCTCTATATCAAAATTCTTATTCAGAAGTGAAAGTGTTGCATAAGTCATCAGTCACAAGAAACAAAATGAATGATCAGATCTTGCTGCTTAAATTTTCAATTAATATAAGTGATATCAATTCCATTTTAAAATGGCCCTTCTAAATAAACATGAAAAGTCCCTTCAAGTTTGTATATATTACTTTTCAGTTTACATACCACTTCCAGTTACAGTCTTTATAATTAGTTATCATTTTCCCTGGATTACACATTAAGAAATTAAAAAGAAAGAAAGAAAGAAAGGCACCATGAGAAAGACCCAGCAGAAACAACAGATGGCAGAAGGAGATGTTCAAACGTAAGTTACAACTAAACAACAAAAAGTTGATTAACATGTTTAAGGAAATTAAGATTTTAAAGAAATAAAATAAATTTAGCAAAAAAATTAAATTAATAAATTTAAAAAAAGAAATTGAGGCCCAGAGACATGACTTGCCTGAGGTCACAGAACTGATAATCTACGCCTTCTGGTTCCAAGTTCATTGCTGTTCCAACTACAAATGATTTATTTCCAGTCCTTGAGATCTGATCACAATGAGTAAGCATAGTATGGACTTTTCTAAGACTTTTTTTTCCCCCCAAACTGGAAAGGTGGCAATGGTTTGGGGAAGGTCGCTGAAAGCTGTGATTTAATAAGAAGACATTTTGTGGCTGATACATAGTACAGAAATACAAATAGTATTTCTTCCTTCCCTAGGATTGTGTGATGCCCTTCATTATGGTGGTACAGTGTGGTGTTGAGCATGGTGGGCTCCGGGCTCAGCCTGCTTGGATTTGAACCTTGGCTCCACAGCACAAGTTATGTGATCTGAACAAGTTAACCTCTCTGTGCTTTTGTTTCTTCACTTATAAAATGGACACGAACAGCTCCCACCTCACTAGATTATTGTCAAGATTAGACGAGATAATGTGAGTGCCTGGCACATGCTAATTGCCTGATACATAACAACTTGTATTACTAGTGATGAGGACCTAGGTAATAATGTTCTTTTGTTTTATCCTGGGGAGGAAGGTACGTGGAAGGGGCCGGTGCAGAACAAGGTAAGAGTGAAAATAGCCTTCTCAGATGCTGGCTGATTAAAAAACATAATTAAAGGGCTCCTCTGGTAAACTATCACTGGTTTTCAGAAATTTGATTACAATATGGTCTAATGTAGTTTAATTTGTGTTTGTTCTGTCTTGTGGTTTGTTGAGCTTCTTATATCTGTGGGCTTATAGTTTTTGTCAAATTTGAGGTATATTTGGCCATTATTTCGTCAATGATTTTCTGCCATCCCTTCTGGGACTCTAATTACAAGAATGTTTAACAGCTTGATATTATCTGACAGATCACTAAGACCTGGTTCAATTTTTCCCCTGTCTTTTTTTCTCTCTGTGCTTCAGTTTGGAAATCTTGCATCGTTATGTTTCTAAGTTTACGGGCCCTTTATTCTGCAGCATGTAATCTGCTATTAATCAAATGAAATCATAATCATTTCAGATATTGTATTTTTCAACTTCACAAAGCTCCATTTTGGTTCTCTATATCTTCCATTTCTCTCCACGAGATATTCATTTGCCATTAAATCTTTGAGCATTAAAGGAGGAGCAACACTGGCTTCTGTCAGAGAAAGATCCAGAACAAGAAGATTCTGCCCACGCAGAAAGAACGGCAATAGCGCCTTTCATTTACATAGCACACTGAGGTTCACAAAGCACTTTCACTTCTGTTATCCTCCATAACTTACACAACATCCTTTCCTGGCAACTGGGACAGGTACTACTATCACCAGGTTACAGATGAGAAAACTGATGCTCAGACATATTTAAGTGACTTGGCCAGAGTCCTATTCGCTCAGAAGTCTAAGAGCCATTGTTAACGTTCTTACTGACCTCTGACATTTTCCGTTCAGGTGTTTAGAAAAAAAGCTTAGATTCTCTGCCTCGAGAAATTCTGATGCACACACGACACTGATAGACTCTCAGAGTTCTTTAACCTGCCTCCATCCCTTTGTAAGTTTTTTTATGTAAGACTAAAAGATATTTGCTACCACTACCAATTTGTTAGTTCCTCCCAGAGTATAAAAGGCATTGTGGGGGCTTCCTTGGTGGCACAGTGGTTAAGAATCTGCCTGCCAATGCAGGGACACGGGTTCGAGCCCTGGTCTGGGAAGATCCCACATGCCGCGGAGCAACTAAGCCCGTGAGCCACAACTACTGAGCCTGCGCGTCTGGAACCTGTGCTCCGCAACGGGAGAGGCCGCAACAGTGAGAGGCCCGCGCACCGCGATGAAGAGTGACCCCCACTCGACACAACTGTAGAAAGCCCTCGCACAGAAACGAAGACCCAACACAGCCAAAAAATAAATAAATAAATTTATAAAAAAAAAAAAAAGGCATTGTGCAGTGGATTGGGAGGATTCAATAGGGCGTTCCTCATAAACTTATTGGCATTTATTAGCAGGGAGTCCACTGATGTCCTATGATGATCCTGGGACATCTAACTCACCTTCAGTCACTAATTAGCCCTTGCATCACTGCTATATTGTAGCCTTCATTTTCAACTTTGGAGAGTCTAGTCTGAAAATCGTTGAATGATTTATACCTAGTGTAGTATAAATTGGACTAGGATTCATTTCTCTTTTTCCTTTTTCAAGAAATTACATCAGCAAATCAGTATCTATATCAGTAGTTTTAAAACTTTTTCTTTTTAGCAGAAGCATATCTTTAAAAAAACAAAATCTTTTTTTTTTTTTGGCTGCACACGTGACTTGCAGGACCCCAACCAGGGATGGAACCTGGGCCCCCTGCAGTGAAAGCGTGGAGTCCTAACTACTGGACCACCAGGGAATTCCCATAAAAATAAAATCTTAAGTGGAGCCCAACTACATAACACAGATAAAAGTTGAACTGATCTGGTTGAAGAGGGGTGGGGCTGGCAGAGGCGGTGCCACCAGAGTCCTGCCCTTAGATCCCACATGGGAAACCTGAGGCCCTTCTGCTGAACCCTAGGGCTCCAAAGAACTGGAAAAACACTGACCTGTATAAGAAAATTAAAACATCCATTCATCCTTCCTTCTATCCAAACAACATTTGCTGAGTCTCCATAGTGTGAGATACTGTATTAGACCTTGGAGAAGCAGTAGTAAGAGATAGTGCCTTAGCACAGGGTCAGGCACCAGGCAGGTGTTTGACAAATAGTATAGAGAATGAGGAAAAAGAAGCCCGAGGAGCTGAGGCTGGATACAACAAGAATAATTCTAAGACTAAAACGAAAAAGGGGATCAAGAATGCAGGTGGAGTAGGCAGGGATAAAACTTTCCCTCAGGTAGCTTCTCTTCAAGGAAGACATTTTGTTGACCTCATCTTTTGCCAAGATCTGTTGCCACCTCACTTCCTGGGTTCCTACAACTCTATTTCTCTTCACTTCACAAAGTGGGGTCAAATTAGTTAGGGCGGTTTTGCTTTAAAGTAACAGAAGCTTAATTTGTGAATTAAAATATAAAATAAAAACAGAGTGGGGGAGAACTTTTTTTGGAGGGAGGCTTGGGAAACTCTTAGAACTTAATAATGAGAAAAGAAACATCTCAATTTAAAAAGGGCAAATACTGGAATAGACACTTCACCAAAGAAGATATACAGATGGCAAATAAGCACATGAAAAGATGCTCAAAATCAGTAGTCCTTAGGGAAATGGAAATTAAAACCACAATGAAATACCACACCTACTGAGATGTCTACAATTAAAAAGACTGACCAGACCAAGTATTGACAAAGATGTATCAATAGAACAAGTGGAGCTCTCATACACTTCTAGGGGAAAGTGAAAATGATACCATGACTTTGAAAAATGGTTTGGCAGTTTCCTACGAAGTTAAATACACATCTACCACATAACCCAACCGTTAGGCATTTACACTAGAGAAATAAAACATACGTCTATATATAGAATTTTCACGTCAATGTTCATAACAGTTTTGCTTGTAATGTCCAAAACTGTAAACCACCCAAATTTTCATCAACAGAGGAATGGATAAACAAATTGAGGTATATCCATGGACTGGAATACTACTTGGCAATAAAAAGGAATTAATTATTGATACACATGGATGAATATCAAAATAATTATGCTGAGCAAAGGAAGCCAGACACCTCCTGAAAAGAGCATGATCTCATTTATATAAAAGTCTAGAAAATGAAAACTGATCTATCATGATGAATAGCAGATCAGTGGTTACCTTGGGATGGGTTGAGGGGGCATGTAGGGCAGGAGAAAGGGATTACCAGGGGCCATGAGGAAACTTTTGGGGGGTAAAGGATGCATTTATTGTGGTGATGGTTTTAGGTTATACACTTTTTATTTATTTATTTATTTATATATGGCTGCGTTGGGTCCTCGTTGCTGTGCGCGGGCTTTCTCTAGTTGAGGCAAGCAGGGGTTACTCTTAGTTGCGGTGCACAGGCTTCTCATTGCGGTGGCTTCTCTTGTTGCAGAGTACAGGCTCTAGGCACGTGGGCTTCAGTAGTTGTGGCACGCGGGCTCAGTAGTTGTGGCTTGCAGGCTCTAGAGCGCAGGCTCAGCAGTTGTGGCGCACAGGCTTAGCTTCTCCGTGGCATGTGGGATCTTCCCAGACCAGGGATCAAATCTGTGTCCCCTGCACTGGCAGGCAGATTCTCAACCACTGTGCCACCAGGGAAGCTCCCTCAGGTTATATACTTTTGTGAAAACATAAAATCGCACAATTTCAATACATGCAGCTTATTGTATGTTGATTATACTTCAGTAAAGCTTTTTTTTTCCTTTAAAGCTAACAAACAAGGAGTTTCTCTTAAAAGTAAACCTGCAGTTACCATACCCAGCAATTTCACTCTTGGGCATTTAGGCCAGAAAAATGAAAACTTATGTTTACACAAAAAAACTGTAGGAGTGTTCACAGAAGCTTTATTCAGATTAGTAAAAACAAAAAAACAAAAAACTGGAAACAATACAAATATTCTTCAATGGGTGAATGGCTAAACAAATTCTGGTACATTCATACAATGGCGTACTACTCAGCAATAAAAAGGAACAAATTATTGATACATGCAACAGCTTGGAGGATCTGAAGTCTATTATCTTAGTGATGAAATGCAATCTGCAAAGGTTACATACTGTATGATTCCACTTATAATCATCCTCAAATTACAAAACTATAGAGATGCAGAGCAGATTCATGGTTGCCCGGGGCCAGGGATGGGTCAAGGAGGTGTGACCCTAAGAGGTTGCATAAGGGAGTGCCTTTGTGGTGATGGAACTGTTCTGTATCTTGATTGTTCTGGTGGTTACATAATTTACGTGGGGTCAAATTGCATAGAAATACACATATACATTCATACACAACAGATGAGTGCATGTGAAAAATGAATGAGGTCTGTAGTCTACCTAACATCAGTTTCCTGGTTTTGATATTGTACCAAAGTCATATAAGATGTCACCATTGGGAGATGTTAATAGCTCATAACTCTATGAGCTATTTTTGCAACATCCTGTGATCTATAATGATTTCAAAATAAAAAGTTTATTAACACGCATAATGGACAATAAAAAAAAAAAACTCTTCTGGAGATGGCAGTTTGGGCTGGTAAGGTGAATGCTCTCTAAGACACACTTTCCCCCCAAAGCTCTACCTAAATGCCTTTAATTAAGTAGCCAGTATGAGGCAAAGAACAAAGGAATTCCTATTCCTCCTCATTTTAAACAGAGGCAAAAACCCCAAAATGTTGAACAAGTCTATGAACAAGTAGTCTTGATTGGTCTTATTTCTTCAAAGCAGGAGGCACAAGAATGTGAGTTTATAGAGGGAAGGGACAGTGTCTTTATGATTCTAGCACCTAGTCCAGAGCTTGGCTCATAGGAGAAGCCCAGAAAAGGCTTTTGGAAGGAAGGAAGATAGGGAGGGAGGGAAAAAGAAAGGTAAGGAAAGGGAAGAGACCTCTGGTAGAACTTGAACCATCTTCTCTTTTGTGTCAGTGCAGAAAGGTCATGTGAGTTAATGACAGACCAGTGTACAGGACCCATTCCACATATGGGGAGGAGTGTGGACAAGGAAGGATAAGGTCCACTGTGTGGACCTCCGCGTCCTTAGAATGTGAAAATCATAACTCCTGCTGGACTTCCCTTTCATCAGGGGTCAGGGTGCCCTGTATAGATGAGGCTGCATCTAAATAGGCTAGAGCCAGGCTGGGAATGGGAGGGCCTGAAAGAGTCACTGAATCAGTCTGTAGTGGAAGACTTTAAGGATGAATATGAACTGAAGTCTTGACAGAGAGCTCAGATTCAGCCAAAGATGAACAAATTCCAAACCCAGTTCAGAAGTCCGGAGTGAATCCCAAGGAGAACCTATAATTAGGAGTCAGATGGCGCAGGACTGGCCTGATCAGAGACAAGCATGGATGTCTAAGCAGGGGCTGGGGTGGGGGCATTCCTTGCCCTCATCTGTCCTGGGGCCCACCTGATGACAGAGTTATAGACACAGCCAGAACTGATGACTCCATTGTGACTTACTTCATAAAGGAGTTACCAGAATATGAAGCTTTCTAGAATATCTTGAACTCCTCAAAATGTTAGGAAAATAGTTCATGTTTATTCAGATTCTCAGGGTTCTCTTCTCAACATTATCTTGAAGATTCTGTAATTCAGCTTTTGTAGATTGTCTGGGTTCAATGTCATATAACCAAATTGTCCCCTTGTTCTAGTTCATACCTCCTTCTCCCCCTGGATTCCAAGGTTTTGTGTTTTAAAAAGGGTCAGGCTGTTTAGGGCCTGTTTGCACTTCATTATTTGGTTATACTGCCTCCCCCTATACTTATGTGACTTCAAATTCCACATTTTCTCTTACAATCCTTTACACTATGGCATAGCTACTCAAGTTTACAGGGCTCAAGGATATAGATTTAGCAGAAATATGGATAGCTTGTTTTATTAAGAAATACACTGAACATAATACCGTGGGGCTACATTTTCCCTCGTGACAGCTCTGGACTTACACTTCTCATCCATCTTCTTAACCTTTCACATCATTTCTTGAAGCCATTTCATCTTCCTTCTAAAATGCCAACCTAAAAATAAGTAATCACACTGAAAAGGATCCAGATGGAAACAAAAACATGGACACAATCATTTGGTACGCAAAACGTTTTCTATATTTGTCAGTAGACAAGTTTGCTTCTCATCTTCATGTTTGCCTCATTACAGGGGTGTATTAGAGATTAAAAGAAATGTTTTGGCCCATTGGAACAAAATTCATTCTACATGGCTTTTGACTTCAGGTGGTAATAGTTTATTTGGGCACTGTAAAAGCCTAAGAAAATCCTCTGGAAATAAATATGAGTAATTTATATTTTTTTATTTAATCAAACTAAGACTTCAGATTATTGTATACATTCTTAAGAAGTATATTTTTGTTTCTATCAGTTGGGGAAAGAAGGCTGTGTCAGGCTCAGAACTTGGCAAATCCTGTCGTTTTTCTTGGTGTAGGAATATGGAACACTTTGTAAGGCATGTTTTTAGCTTCTTAGACACAATTACGACATGAGAGTCATGAAAACCAGAGGAATGCTGTAGATTACAAGTAAAGTCATAAATGTAAAATAGACTAATCAGAATCCCCAGTGAGCTATTATTTTTAGAATGTTCTCATTTTATTCTCTTTTTAGAAGAAAGAAGAGCAACACACACAAACACACTTTTATCAGAGGGGATTTTGTAACTTTTTTTCAAAGGAATCTTCCCGTGTCAGTACACATTCATCTAAAACACTATGTTTTCTGTATCTACAGTCTTGTTCAATGGCAATTGGCGTTCAGAATGAGAAAGCTGAGAGGCCACAAGATATTGAATCACCAAAGAAAAAATTAACATTCATCATCAAAGTAAGCAATCTTTCGACACCATATCAGAACAATTTTCAGAATGAAGAGCTGAAACAAAAAGTGTTTACTGAATAACTATCTTTCAGCCAGGAGAGGCCTTGTTCCCTAGGCAGGGTGATGAATCTTTGTGAGACTGTATTAAAGAGTTATAAATTTTAGGACCAAGTTAACGATCTAAGCCACTGAAGTCTGCAAATTATTCCCCCACAATTTGAAAAAACATTAGCCCTTAAATTGTGTGGCTTTAGAAAATGGCCCACATGTGCGACTTAGACGTTCTATCATTAAGTTTAATTCTATGTGAATTGTCAGTCATGATCTGATTATCTTTTAGGCTCCAAAAATGTTGCTAAATTTCAAAGTACAGGTGCTACAAAGGCAACCCAATGGTTGGTATGCACAGTTCCCTGAAAAATGTGTTGAGCCTCAAAACCAAGGGAGCACATTTTAAAATATTTTCAAGGTGACAAAAGTATAGCCACTCTATGCGGCACACTCACACATCCAAATCCCACCATGCAGGTCCTGTGTAGACACAGCCCTGGCCCAAAGCTGGATGTGGTCTCTCCCCTTTCAAACTCTCTGAAACGTGAAAGTACTAGCTTGTGATTCCAGGATATCTGTTCATTCCCTGGTCAGGAACTTGGTTTTTCTTGTGACATGTACTAAATTGTACTCTGTACATGCTTCATCTCCCCTACTAGATTATAAACTTTTCGAGTGCAAGGACCATCTCTGTTTTATCTTCTTTTATATAACATAGATGAACATGGTAAATTATAAATTACTCTTGCAGGTCTAAGTTTCTATTCTTGCGGCATTCTTTGCATCTATTAGTACCTTACACATCGTAGGTGCCTAAGAAAGATTTGTTGACTGACTGACATACTGAACAAGTGAATGCCTTCAATTATTTCCTGAATTATTACCAGAATTCCACATGGTATCCAGTAAAGAAAGGCCCAGCAAACAGAAGGTCAGCTCTCTAAAGGGCATTTGTTGGAATGGAGCCTGGCAGGCTGACCTGCCACCCTCAGTTCACAGTCCATCGGACACCAGTGCCACAACCGATGCTTCCAGTTCACACTATAGGATTTGGTTGCACCCTGTGGCATCCTGGCAAGGGGTCCTCAGGGAAATGTGGCTGTCTGACCCCATGCTAAAAAGGTGAGGACTGGTGAGTGCAGAGGTTGCCATAAACCACCTCCACCCTTTGGATGTGCAAATAGCAAGCATTAGCACAACTCTCCTCCCTCGAGAAGCAAGGGAAACTAAAAACAACTAAACCCACGTGAGGGTCTAACGGGCTTTCCCGGTGGCGCAGTGGTTGAGAATCCGCCTGCCAATGCAGGGGACACGGGCTCGAGCCCTGGTCCGGGAAGATCCCACATGCCATAGAGCAACTAAGCTCGTGTGCCACAACTACTGAGCCTGTGCTCTAGAGCCTGTGAGCCACAACTACTGAGCCCGCGTGCCACAACTACTGAAGCCTGCGCGCCTAGAGCCCGTGCTCCACAATGAGAGAAGCCACTGCAATGAGAAGCCCGCGCGCTGCAATGAAGTGTAGCCCCCGCTCGCCGCAACTAGAGAAAGCCCCCGTGCAGCAACGAAGACCCAACACAGCCAAAAATAAATAAATAAATAAAATAAATTAAAAAAAAAAAAAAAGAAACCAAACCAGGCACTTTGCTTTGTTGCCCTTTCTATGCCAAATGCCTAGGACTGAATACGTGGAGAAAACTGTCCCGCTTTCCAAATGCTTCCAAATTTTGCAAGGCTTTCTAGACTGTTTATCAACTGTAATCTGTCCTGGAACAGAGACGTCATCTTTAGGGGAAAAAGCACCACCTCATTTGAGTAGTATATGTGGGAAAACTCTCAATAAATCACTTTCTCATTACTAAATACTTCTCCTGTTCTAAAATCCAGAAAGGAAAAAATTAAGAAGGAAAAAACTGAGATTTAAGAATGGTCACTTTCTGTGTTGAATTGGTAATCTAGAGGCCCACTGGCCACCTCCTCATCTTTCATCCTTAGCCAACCACAGGTGAAGTCAGGAGCACCCAGCTTCTCTGACGTTTGTAATGCCTCCCTTAGAACATTTACCAACTGCTGTATTTTTTTCCACAGAGTCTCACTATTCGCTATAAATACTAAAAGAACAGGCCCCTTGTTCTCAGGCAAGAAAACACAGAAGCTTCATTTGTTGACTATTCGTAGCCACTATGCATTTTGTGTGCTTTATAACTTCTTGAATGATTGTTTAATTGTGAATATATTGGCATGTGATTTGAGGTCAGCTGTTTGTCCCCTGGGTGGTACAGTCAATCCATAATCCTGACAGGGAGAAATCGCATTAAAGTTCAAGCTTCAAATTCTAGGCTATCAACATATAATCTCTAGCTCTTCAAATCCTATACGTCTCATGAAATATTTCTCAAACGATTTAATTTTCCTTGGATATAGTTTTAAAGCAGTTTCCCTTTTCTTCATTGCTCTAAAAAAAATGCAGATTGGCAAACAGAAAAGAAGATTGGTTCCAATTTCTCCACCCAAAGATACAATTAATATTTCGATACATATTCTTAGCTGGTTGAGAGAGCTCTTTGAATGAGCACGGAAACAAACTCAAAATAAGCTTCACCAGGGCTTTAAGTGTTGCCACATTCTTCAAAATCTTTTTTTCTTTTTTTAAAGCCAAAACCACATAAAGTAAGATTTTCTTTCATTTAACATTTTCAGCTTGCCACCAGTATACAGCTCAAGTGGGCCTTCAGTCTCTGGGAAAACGGTGTTTTTAAGAAAAAGGTGGATTTCTGTTGTTTCAAAGCCCATTACAAGAATGCCTTAACTGATCACTGATTTCCTGCTCCTCCCAGATTACCCTCCACCCCACCCCAGCACTTCTTAAACATCTACTCGGGGATCCCTACTTGGGGATCTTTGGCCTCCAATTTTGCTTCTGAGGGGTGAGAGGAGAGTCAAAGGAATAATATTGGAAGCAAATAAAACAATACTATAGTGGTCAACTCTGGAAAATTGGAACACAGGTGTTGGTTGTATTAGTTTCTATGTTCTTACAGATATTTTTTTATTTATTTATTTATTTATTTATTTATTTATTTATTTATTTATTTATTTATGGCTGTGTTGGGTCTTCGTTTCTGTGCGAGGGCTTTCTCTAGTTGTGGCAGGCGGGGGGCCACTCTTCATCGCGGTGCGCGGGCCTCTCACTATCACGGCCTCTCTTGTTGCGGAGCACAGGCTCCAGACACGCAGGCTCAGTAATTGTGGCTCACGGGCCCAGTTTGCTCTGCGGCATGTGGGATCTTCCCAGACCAGGGCTCGAACCCGTGTCCCCTGCATTGGCAGGCAGATTCTCAACCGCTGCGCCACCAGGGAAGCCCCAGATATTTTTAAAATTCTAAATATCAATAAAACTAAACAAAAGATATGGTCCTTGTGTTCAAGGAGTTCAGGGTCTGGTGCAATGCTCAAACAATTACAGGACATACAAGATTTGCAAACAGATCATCTGTCTAGAGAGCCTTCTAACAGAGGTTAGTACAAAGTGCTAGACTCTAGCAGCTAGAGGAACATAGAGCAGGGAGCACCCGACCCCTCCTCAGCGATGTCTTCTTAGAGAATGTAGGAAGGCTTCTGTAAGGCGGAAAGCTTGACCTGAGGCTGGGAGGATGAGTAGTTCTCTGTGGTTTCAAGTGTGACTAAGTGTGCTGCAGGAAAAAAACCATGACATATGTGAAATCAGACTCTGAGACCATACTGTGTGCTTGGAGAAGAGAACATACTTTCAGTATGACTGGGGCTGTTCTGTGTCAGCTGATGAGATTGGAGAGGTGGGCATTTACTAGGTGGTGAAGAGTCCCATATGACAAGTTACCCAATAGTTGATAAAGAACCAGTGAAGCAAGTGAAGGGCATAATGCAAATTTTGTGTTGGCAAAAGCCTTCAGGGGACAGTGTGGAAGATAGATAGGAGGGAGATGGAAGGGAGGCAGAGAAACCAATTAGGAGGCTCCTGCAATGATCTAGGTGAGAGATGATGAAGGTCTATAATAGGCCAACGGCAGAGGGGGAGCGGAGGACAAATGGGAGATCTTTAGAAGATAGAATCCACACTTTGTGGAGACAAGTTGGATGTGCAGGGAGGGAGAGGACAGAATTGAGAGTGATTGCAGGTCTTCTGACTTGCAGGTGGGTTGGATGATTGCGTAAATTCACTGAGATTGGGCAGAGAAGGAATGGAGAAGGACACATGAGTAAAATTTGCAACACACTGAGTTTGGGGAACCTGTGATACATCTTGGAGTTGCCCAAGAGACCACGAGGTACAGAGATTTGAGGTGAGTGTAGCAAGTGTGGTCTCTAGGCTAGAAGTAGACTCATCCATGCTGAACCATGGGGCTGAGGCCATGACTCTGCTGAAGGTGTTCTGGGAAGAATGAGGGAGAGAGAACAGAGGCTGCAACTCTGGGGATGCTCAGCGATTAAGGGGCTGAGGGGTGGTCCAAGGGGAAGAAGACTCAAAGAGAGTGATGATGTCAGTCAATGTTGCATCTGTTAAAGGAGGAGATCACTTCAAGAAGGAAGGAACAGTCTCTAGGTTAGAGCTGGCAGACAAGCCACGTAAGAGTTGGTGTTGCCAGATAAAATACAGAGTGCCCTACATGATCATCCATGCCAGTAAATAAAGCCAAAACTAATTAAAAAAAAAAAGAGTGCCCAATTAAATTTGTATTTCAGATTGAAACAAATTTTTTTAAAAATTGTTTTAGTATAAGTAAATCCTCTACTTTTATTTGCTAAATACAGCAACCCTAGTAAGATAAAGACTAAAATGTGCATGTCAGTGTGGTAGCTAAAGCAGGGTCAGAGGATGGCAGGGAGCAGAAGCAGGAGGAGACTTAGAGGCAGTGCACGTGAACCAACCTTTCCAGAAATCAGGCTGTGAAGCAAGAGGGTCAGGGCAGGGTTAAGACACAGAGGATTTTCCTAAGGGGAGCAGGCACTGTATGCTTCATCCCTAGCCACCCCCACCAGCCAGAAACCACAAGGTTCAAGGCCATATCTTATCTGTCTTTGTAATCAAAATGCTGACCTGCCCAGACCCTTTCTCTTGTGCATCAGAAACTCAGTAAGTGGTTGTTAAATTAAACCCTTAGACTGGGTTTTTCCATACCTGTAGTAAAGAGCTAACGTAATCCAGGAGATGCCTCACTTTTGCCTCAGGCTGAAAATTATGACCCAATATACTTGGGGCAAATATCATTCATGTTTATCAGAATGACCTGAGAAACTGCCTCAGCTCCCCATTTCTACTTACCAGCAAATGCACTTCTGAGAGGCCAATTGTCCTCTCTTTCTCTGCCTGCGAATACACAGTAGCAACAGGAGCAGCTGGGAATCTCTTAATTGCCTTGTGCTTGTCAAGATGATGCAACTTTCCAGGTGAGTGAAACAGATTCTGAATATCTGGCTGAGGGGAAAACAAAATAAAACAAATCTTGCACCAAACCAGGAGAGTACGTTTCTCAAGAGGCTTTCTGAGGCCGCCAGTGGGAAACTTCAGTGTTCTGCACCACGTGGCTCACACACTGCCTTTCCTCCTTTACACAGCTAAGTGAAATCCACTCACCCTGTCGGAGGAATAAACCAAACACAAAAACAAACCTATTAAAGGGCCGCTCAGCCCTGCCTTAAGTGATCGGAAGCAAGCAAGCAAATGCACAGGTGCTTCCCAAGACAGGTCTTTGGCATTTCTGCTCCTAACGCACCCTTGAGTCAACACTGGAGATGCCCTGGACTCTGCTCGGGAGGGAAGAAGGAGGCCCTGGCGCTGAAGTGAGGGCTCTGGGGCTTTGCACCTGCTATGGCACAGAAAGGAGGCCCCAGGATATGTCTGGAGGGGACAGGGTCTGGGGGTGCTTTCTGTTGGTGGAACGAAAAAGAAAAATGGCTTAATGGAAAAGCTTGGATTTTGAGGTTGGATTAGACCTGGGTTCAATCCCTTACTCTAGTTTTGTAGTATTGGGATCTATAACATGGTGGTTGAGAGCTAAGCTTTAGAGTTGGACACTTTTCGATTTAATTTCTAGTGCTACAAGTGGAACGACGATAACACTTTCCAAAATACCTTCCGTATATATTCTTCTTGCAGTCATTCTGCCTTTGTGGCTCTAAGAAAGAGAATAAGATGGACGGCACCGCAAGAAGGAGGATGTGACATAGGGACCATCCCTGTCAAACAATTGGAGGGAAAGGAACAAGGAGACAAGGAGTGAGAGGCAAAAAAGGAAAGGAAGAAGTGCCCAGAAGGTGAGGATTAGAAACCGTCAGTTCAGTTGAGGAAGATTCCAGAGCAAAACGCTGTGCTCCTCTTCCTGCCTAAGAGACTCTGGGAGGAGACTGCCTTAGAGGATCCCACACTGACCAGGGGTCGGCTCACAGAACAGAGAGCAGGCCTGAGGCAGGACTGCCCCCCAGCTTGGTGCTTCCCAGCCTGAGCCAGAAGCTCCTGGGGGCCCCCAGTGGGGAATGCAAAAGGTCACCAAGAGCTAAGGCCAGCAGGCCCACCACAGGGGGAAGTGACCCAAAGCAAAGACTGTGAGGAGGACCGCCCACACCGCAAGGGACAGGCCAAGACCCAGGTCTGCTGGATTGGTGAGAGCCGGGGTGCCGCTGAGCCGGCAGCAGGGAGGAGAGAGGGAGGGGACGTCACATTGCGTCAGCCGGGCTGGAGAACAGGCCACATGCTGTGCGGCATGGACTTTGGCTGCAGGTGTGAATAGGGCCCTGTGAGCAGGCATAGTAGGGACTTAGGGCGGTGAGAACCTACAGAAGCGAACAAAGACCAGCCTTCTCAAGGGGCAGAGGGGAGGAGCAGTAGCCTGGAGAGGGAGAGATAGCCTGAGAAGAAGTTTGAGCCTTGAATTATTTAAATACTTGTTCAAAAGAAACTGAGAAAACTGGGAAAAAATAAACACAAAAAATAACATTTCAAAAAAAAAATAATCTCTTTTACTCCCATTCTTCCTCAAAAAAACCACTCTGAGATCTTTGACTTGGCAAATTTTGATATTTTTTTCCTGCTCCTCAGTGAGATTTGGGGCTCTAGGGGTCAAAGTCATCAGTTATGGACAATAAAGGACCCCACCAAGTATCCACATTTGAGGTACAGTGTATAAATTTACAGCACCCCCCTCTACTAGAGGAGCTTTGTAAACTTGGGTTATCTTAACTTCTTTGGGCCTCAGCTTCCTCATCTACAAAATGGGAATAATACTACTTCATAAGGGTTGTTGGGTGTATTAAATGAAATGATGCATGTGAAGCACTGTACAGTACTCAACACATAATTGTGCCTGTTAATGGTTATATAACATTATTACTTAGCTTCCACCAGCTTCATTTTCTACCGCTGTAAACTGGGATTGCAATATTCACCTCACACAATAGGTTTGCAAATAGCATTACTTTCCCTTTCTCCTCTATTCCCTTTTCTGAAGAGCTACCGTTTATCTTATCTCGTCTTCTACCTCAAATAAATACATCTCTATTCATTTATTCAACCAAGACTGTTTTCTGAGTTTCAGCTTCGTGCAGATCACTCTCCTGAGGGTTTCTGAGATGATACATGTACAGTATTTATCATTCTTGGTCTGCTGGTTGAGGGCGGAGGGGGCAATATTTTTACATCTTTATCGTAGAAGGGAAAAATGATGAGTGGCTAGCAAAAGCACTGCAGTAATTCAGAGGAGGCAGTGTTGATTTCTAGTTAGAAGTCAGGGAATGCTTCCTGCATAACCTGGAATTTGAACCAGACCTTGAAGAATGAGAAATACTTAGGCAAGTGAAGATTGGGGAGGGCACAAGGATGTGTGTTGAGATGGGTGGGTGGTTCTGTGTCACCAGTTCAGAGAAGATGAAAGGTTGGGGAAAAGATAGGCTGGAGAACTGGGTATAGGCCTGATATGATGAGCCCACGATGCTATTAAGCTAACAGTCGTCAACTTTTCACTTTCTCATATTTCATGAAAGGAAGGAGAAGGAGAAGGAACTAAAATGTATTGAGCTCCAGATACACGTGAGCCACTGCACAGAGACGATTGTTCTATGTATAGTATCTCTAAACCTCATGGCCATGCTGGAAGGTAGGTATTCACAGAGGAGGACACTGAGTGAGGTTCAGGGAGGTTAAGTAACTTACCTAAGATCACACAGCTAGAAAGTAATCCACTGAGAATAAAATCTGGGCTTGCCTGATCCAAAACTAGTGCTATGAGACAAGGCCTTTAGGCCTTACCTGTTCTACCTGTTTCCTTGTGAAAGCATCACTTCTTTCCAGCTCCTTGTTTAAGGAGGTTCTCTCACCAATAAATTAGCAGTCAGGGTGAGCTGGAAGCATTCTGAGGGACTGAAACCCAATGGGGCGATGATTTGGTTCCAGGATTCAGGGTCATGGAAAACTGCCAGAAGGATATGGGTCTTCTCCTCCTGCAAATGGCCCCACGAGTGTCCTGGCAATCTTGAGCCACCTAAGGAGAACAGTGTCGGGGATGAGACTCAGCTTTGGAAGGTAATGGGAGCCTAAACGAGGGACACCCAAGATACTTTCATCTTCTGTGTATTTATGCTCCGTTTAAGTCCCAGGGGATTACATTTTGAGGTGGATCTTAAGGCAGGATATATGACAGACTAATGTTTATTTGAGAAGGCTCAGACATATGTGTTGCCCCAGCTGGAACCAACACGGCGAGACCCAGGACATTTTTGGTTTTGTACCATAAATCTTCTCTCTGGGGAGTGAGAAACCAGATCTGACCTTGTGAGCCCTGGGGTAGTGACTGAGGCTCAGAGAGATAGGTTGACTTCTCCAAGGTCACACAGATGGGAAGAGGCAGAGTCAAGATGACAGCCCGAGGACTGTGATCCTGGCTTCATTACTGTGCTGCTCACAGGAGAGTAAACTCACCTAATCAGAGGACTAGAAAACAGCTTACAACCTCAATGGCCTGTGGCTGGTTTTAAGAGAATCATAGAATTTTTACAATTAGAAGAGACAGTGAAGATCATTTCAGGGCTTCCCTGGTGGCGCAGTGGTTGAGAATCTGCCTGCTAATGCAGGGGACACGGGTTCGAGCCCTGGTCTGGGAAGATCCCACATGCCGCGGAGCGACTAGGCCCGTGAGCCACAACTACTGAGCCTGCGCGTCTGCAGCCTGTGCTCCCCAACAAGAGAGGCTGCGATAGTGAGAGGCCCGCGCACCGCGATGAAGAGTGGCCCCCGCTTGCCGCAACTAGAGAAAGCCCTCGTACAGAAACGAAGACCCAACACAGCCAAAAATAAATAAATAAATAAATAAATAAAAAATGAATAATGCTTTAAAAAAAAAAGACTTGGGAAAAAATCAAAAAGGACATCACTAGCTGAAAGATTTGCAAGACATTTATATTAAAGGCACACACACACACAAAAAAGATCATTTCATCCAATTAACTCATTTTATAGACGAGAACCCTGAGGTTCAGAATAGGAAATTGACTTGCCCAAGGTCACAACACTTAGCGGTGGGACTTGGCCTAGGTCACAGACACTGCCTGTGCTCAGTGCTCTTTCCACTGATGCTGAATAATATGTTCCACGGACTATTAACCACCCCAGCTACCACGCCCCCATCCTGCCCACTCACATGTGGAGAGTCAAGAGGTCATCCATCACTACTTCCATTTAGACAGGCATACCTTTCTAATTTTATGAAGGAGACAAAAACATGCCCTAATTTCAAATCAGCCAGAGAAAGCAATTCCCCAAACATCTGGTACTTTTCTGGTTTGAAAGCCCCTACATTTTTTTCCGGCATAAGTCTTAGAAAGTCAAAGCAGAGAGTTGGCTCCCGTGCTCCAGCTCATTTTTCACGAACCTCCCCAAATGCTAAACAGATTTCCTGTACCCTCGGGGACAAGCACCTCCTCTCTGGCCAAAATCCTGCCCCATTTTCTCACCCCAGTAATATGCATGGCCTCACAGCCATCTCCTGCAGGGGCAGCCAGCAAGCATCCCAGGCTGTCTCACGCTCTGTAACAAAATGCCTGGAGCCCACCTCTTTCCTAGTCTCCTTTTTCTAGGAGGGGGCCATGACTTGCTCCCATGAACCCAGGCAGGGGCTGTTTCCCATCACTTCTTGCAATGAGGTATTTCATGGGGCCTGAGAGAGGAAATCAGGTCTCTGCTCCCCCTGGGATTAGTGCCATTCTCTCGTCTGTTCTCCCAGAAGGCCCTTTCTCTAGGTCTGACATAACTTTCTACTCCAAGACAGGGCCAGTGAGAATCCATTTGTGTTCCTGCCCTGCATTCCAGCAGAATCCCTCGGGCACTGTGGCTGGAAATGATTTGTGTAGGGAACTTGGCCAGCTTCACTTTTAATCATTCACATACTCACAGACACAGGGAATCCCGCCACACTCACCTGGGGGATGGAAGAAACCTTCCTCACTTTGACAGGGTCTCCCTAAGTGATGCAATAAACAGTGAGTCTAGTCTCCAGGAAAGATGTAAAGAGCCTCCTTCTCCAAGGGTTAATTGTAAAATCAGTATCTTCAGGAACCCTTCCCCCTTCCCGGGAGCTTCTGCAAAGCAGACACTTCTCGGATAATATCCAAACATCCATTCACCCTGCAGTGCTTCCTGAACACTACTCTGACTGGGGAGGAGGGTAGGGTGGAGCTGGGCCTGGAAGAAAGGGCAAGATTTGCTGAGAACTTTTAGGCAGGGGGATGGTGTAAGCCAAGGTCTGGGAGAATGAATGATCTGGGGTGGGTGAGGAAGGAGGAGTCAGGGGGCAACTGGAGGGGAACAGAGGTCTTGTTGGGGAGGAGGGAGTGATGACTAGTCAGGGTCCCAACAGGAAACAGAGGGCACACCCAAGATGGGATAATTTGAAAAGGGTTTATTTGCAAACGTGTGGGTGTAGGAGAACCATAAAGAATAGCCCAGTAAACCAGGCTCAGTAAGAGCCAAGGCATTACAACTCTAGGCACCGAGAGACTATGGCTAGAACAGAGAGAGAGTGTGCAGTAGAACAGCTGCCTTAGAAGAACAGTGGCCTCAGTCAAGGATGCAGCCAGTTCCAGGCAACCTTGCAGGGAGAGGTCCAGGCAGAGGCGGATTTACAATGAAACTGGTTAAGTTCAAGCTGTAGGGTTCAGAGTTGCACAGGCCCCTTCCCAGGCCTGGGAAGGAACCCTAGCAAAGTTCATATGTTCCATGTTTTTATAAATTTTTTGGGGTAAATTTTGTAAAAGTAAGATATTTTTGATCCTAGTTTCCCTCTGCCACACACATCCTATGTTGGGTGGCTTTGGAGGCGGCATGGGCATTTTTAGGATCTGGTTAAGGAGAAGATGAGTTTGGGTTTGGTGTGATATATTTAAGTTGCTCACAGTCACTCTGTATATATTTAATTCACCGCTAGCTGTCCTCATGTAGGAATGGCTTCCAGGAATACTCTTACCGCCAACTCATCTGATGTCATGACTTGAAGGTACAGAGAGGTCAGTTGTAATAAGAATGTGTCCTTTGGTGCCCAGCATGGATGTATGGGGGTAGTGAAGAGAACAGAGGTTTGTGTGAGGAACGAGGGCTGGTCTGTGGCCCATCATCAGACATAAAATTTTAAGTCTAGAATTCAGTTCTCATTGTCAGTAGTATAATGCAGCACCTGCAACTATAAACACACCATACTATTTCTTTTTAAATGGAATTTCACATATTAGTTCTCATATTCCTGTGTTTATAGCCTATAGGCATAAAAAAAATTTCAGATCATATCAAAATTAGCAAGTTATTAAGACGAAGAAAGAAAATGCAAATAGAGTTAAAGGACCTTGGATTATTCGATAATCTTATTGATGGAGGAGTAAAGCATATGAACTCATTGGCAAAAGATTTACATTTCTTACTGCTTTGATACAAAATCCTGACATCTATGAAGATGTCCTAGATGGGGTTCCCTAGAAATGGCCTATGAAATGGAAAGTTGCATGTAACTTTTTTACTGTGGAGAGCTCTCAGGAGTTATACTTGTAAGGAAATGAGGATGGAAGGACTGGAAAAAGCCGACCAGAATGTGGCGTCAGCAGATCCTATATTCCAGCAGCTGAGGGATGGCTGTGCTGGCCCCATGAGGGAATCTGGGCAAAACCACACAGCACCCTCTATAAAAGATAACATAAAACTCATGGTATGCCACCACTATAATGGGGCCCAAAGACAAGCTGGTTTATAAGTCTTAGCAATTCAAAGAGTATTTAAGATTAATTCCTGAACAAGAAAATTTGAAATGCTCTAAATCTTAGTTATATATGGAAGAAAATGATAGAGGTCTTCCCAAATGGGACAGCAATCTCAGATTTTTACATGACATTACAAACGATGAGTTGTGAAACTGAAATGGTTCTACGTTACCAATATAAAAAGAATCCAATTCCAATCAAACCCACTAGAGGAAAGAATGGATTATATTTCCGTTCTTTCTCTAGAAAAATTTATTACAAAGTTGTCAGATGAAGAGGCAAAGAGTATGCTGCTGAAAACAGAAAAATACTGTTATTTTTCTGCATTTGGTGATATTTTTGGTTTTTGTGGACCAATAAAATTGCAAGCTTCAGTCTCATAAAACCAGCATCACACTTAGACCCAGAGGAATAAATACCCAGTCATCACCCCCCCGCACCACTCAGGTATCCATCTGGAGCTCCCCAATAGCTGAACCCAACAGAAGCCAGAGGCTACTGTAGGATAGGCCCTGGGGCAGGGAGCAGGACGGAGAAGGGTAGCACATATTGAAGACACCAGCCACAGCTAAGTATTACGGAACAAGGTTATGGTAGCCTTGACTGTCAAACTCAGCTTGCATTTTATTCATAGAAAGATGAAATCTGAAAGACATAAACATAAACTCATATGGAAGGAGCATTTAATCTGGGGTTGTAAAACATGTCTGCCACTCACCACTCACCAGCAGCCCACTAAGGCAAAGTCCTGAACCCACATACAGGCGGGAAGACGTGTGTGCTCCTCGTCTCCTCTCTGAGGCCTGGGGAGAGTGGGCTCCCAAGCTAGCCGTAGGGGAGGAGCCAGTGGAGAACACTATGAAGGCGAGATGCAGAGCACCATCACCTCGGACATGACCCCTAATCAGAGGATGTGGTTAGTCCTTTCACTATTTAGCAGTTCTTATATCCTGAATGTCCAGTTTATACCCCTCTCTCCTCCATGCTGTAAGTGAGGCCCTCTCTTCTTGTCTCTGCCTCATCCGGTCAGCTCCCAGCTGCAGCTCTGCGCAGCCAGTGCCAGATGCACACACAGAAACAGATGGGCGGCCACCCTTGGAGGGTAGGAGCCCAAGTTTGAGGTGGAAATGCCAGAACCCAATTCCTCTGTTGGCTCCTTTGTAACCTTCCCGGGTAACTGAAGTCCTGGCATCTTTCCCTAGATCTTTCCCTGTTTTGCTGAGATCCCAAGAGATTCCATAATGACCCTCTCCTTTCCTGGTCCCACACCAAGTGCTCTCCTTGACTGATCATTCCCGTGCTTCGCCCTCCACCCAGAAACAAGGACTCCTGAATCTGCTATCTCCAGCCAGCTGGCCTTCCCAAGGTCTTTTTTTTTTTAAATTTTTATTTGATATTGGAGCATAGTTGATTAAAAAAGTTGTGTTAGTTTCAGGTATACAGCAAACTGTATTTATTGTTTGCCCCAGACAACCTCTCCCCTCTCCCACCATTAGGCAGTGAAATTCGCTGGCACTCAGGAAGCATTAGATAAATAAATGAACGCTTTTGCCTTGGTTTCCCTTTCTAGCTGTATCATTCACTATTCTCCCCTACTTCCCCTCCCCCCCTCAGGCTAGTCCAACTCAAGTGCTTACTGTTCTCCTCCCAAATTCTCTCCTCATCTGCTCTTGCACACATTGGTTCTCCACTGGGCGTCTTCCTATTTCACTTACTGGTTTACACGTCTTATCTCCTCTACCAGATAGAGAATGCCTCCAGGACTCAGCTACGTATGAGTCATTTCTTCTCCCCAGCAGCTACTGACCTACAGTGGGCATTTATGAATGGATTAATGGATGTATCTGCCCTTCAAAGCATGAAGGTCTTTCTTCTTGTTATGGGTTAAGTATATATTTAAATTACACACATGTGATTCATGATTACATTCCTACTGTAAAACACTCAAACAATATAGACAAAACGAAACTCCCCTTTGCTTACCTCCAATCCCACTTCCCTCCCCATTTATATAGCTATGCAATGAATGTGTAATATAGTTTTGTGGGATTTTTTTTTTTATTACAATAGAGGTATATTATATAAATTATTTTGCAGCCTGCTTCTTTCACATTACAATATGTCAAAAGTATCTTCTCGTCTTTCTATACACAAATGGATTCTCGCTGGTCCTGTCTTGGAGGAGAAAGTTATGTCAGACCTAGAGAAAGGGCCTTCTGGGAGAACAGACGAGAGAATGGCACTAATCCCAGGGGGAGCAGAGACCTGATTTCCTCTCTCAGGCCCCATGAAATACCTCATTGCAAGAAGTGATGGGAAACAGCCCCTGCCTGGGTTCATGGGAGCAAGTCATGGCCCCCTCCTAGAAAAAGGAGACTAGGAAAGAGGTGGGCTCCAGGCATTTTGTTACAGAGCGTGAGACAGCCTGGGATGCTTGCTGGCTGCCCCTGCAGGAGATGGCTGTGAGGCCATGCATATTACTGGGGTGAGAAAATGGGGCAGAATTTTGGCCAGAGAGGAGGTGCTTGTCCCCGAGGGTGCAGGAAATCTGTTTAGCATTTGGGGGGCTTCGTGAAAAATGAGCTGGAGGGGCTTCCCTGGTGGCGCAGTGGTTGAGAATCTGCCTGCCAATGCAGGGGACACGGGTTCGAGCCCTGGTCTGGGAAGATCCCACGTGCCGCAGAGCAACTGGCCCCGTGAGCCACAACTACTGAGCCTGTGCATCTGGAGCCTGTGCTCCGCAACAAGAGAGGCCGCGATAGTGAGAGGCCCGCGCACCGCGATGAAGAATGGCCCTCGCTTGCCACAACTGGATAAAGCCCTCGCACAGAAACGAAGACCCAACACAGCCGAAAATAAATAAATAAATAAATAAAATTAAAAAAAAAAAAAACGAGCTGGAGCACGGGAGCCAACTCTCTGCTTTGACTTTCTAAGATTTATGCCATTGAGACATTGAGAATACTTCTACTTCCCCCATTTTCTTCTCCTTATCCCAAGAGCCTCTGGGATGCTTTTACTCTGTATGCCCTGCCCCCAACACCTATGTTTTGCTGAAATAGCATGGTACTTTTCTTTCTAGATCTCATTAGAATTTCCTTTGCAGTATTTCACCTCTATTTTAAGAATTCTTATTCAGCATTACACATTTCCAGTCTATCATTATCCATTTATACTGAACTATATATATGTGTATAAATCTATGCACACGTATACATATATACACATATGTGTGTGTGTATATATATAGGTAAACATGTATATATACATGTGTGTATATGTATATATAAGGAAACATGATTTATTGCTCACCCCTGTTTCCTCTCTTCTCTAACCCATTTGATTTTGGTCAGAGTCTTTTTGAAACTATTTTCTTCAGAGACTGCTATAATTGTTGGATCCTTGCATATCTGTAAACAAACAAACAAACAAACAAACAAACAAAAAATATATATATATATATCTCAACTTCTGTGGGTGAATAATGTCTTCAAAGTTCATCCATGTTGTAGCATGTGTCAGGATTGCCTTCCTTTTCAGAGTTAAATAATAGTCCATTGTATGTATATACCACATTTTGTTTGTCCATTCCTCTGTTGATGGACACTAGGGTTGTTTTCACCTGTTGGCTACTGTGAATAATGCCATCACCCAGCTTTAACAATGATCAACTCAGAGGCAATCCTGTTTCATCTGTAACCCCACTGCTTTCCCCTTCCATATTATTTTGAAGCAAATCTGAATGGGGTATTTTACAAATTATATTTTCTATTTGGTTGAAGATCATTCCCAGGGAGAATCAGAGTCTGGAAACCAACAATATTTCACCCCAAATAACTTAAATCTGTTTGGCATAAAGATGAAGTGCAGGTGAGGTGGGAAAGCTGCCACAGAAATGGTAGATGAGGAAGGAGAAGTAGGTCAGAGAGTGGCTAAGGCTGATCATATGTACTTGAGCTGCTCTCCCTACTGTCACCTCCTTCCCCCTCAAACCTCTACTCCCCACATCCCAGAAGCAGGAAAGACTCCAAAGCTCACAGACCGCTGCAACCATCCTGGCTTTGGGGACCTCGGAAAAGGCTCTATAAATCTCTGTCCACTTGTCTACAGCCAGGGCATTTTGCTTTGGCAATACTAGGGCTGAAGTCAGGCTATGCCTTGAGCTCACTGACACTGCCTTGCGAGCCAAGGTCTATTCCTGGAGAAGAGATTAGTGGAAATTCCTCAGGAAGAAATTGGCTGCCTGTGAATGCCAAGAGATGTCGCTAGATAAACTACCCAGAAACAAGAGTTCGTATGTTCATTATCACTTTAAAATTATGCTGAGCACCTGAGTATGACACAATTTAACTAAATTAACTTGGCCTCTGTTGAGCCATCCTCCAGAGCACACGGAGGCTCTCTTCTGGGACTCACCTTGGAGGTGTGGTGTCCCTTGCTTTTGTTACCTTGAGAAGTGAAAACTTGTGCTAAGGGAACATGGCAGTAGCTGTTGTGGAAGGGCCTGAATTTATCTTCCAAGTGGCCTTGGAGAAAAACACAGTCATTCTCACCCTCTCTTAAAGGTCCCTTTACTGATGGTCCCCAGTTTTCTCTTACTAACCCCATCAGTATCATAAATATCCCCTTAACATTCCGCAGGGACAGCTCAAACCTGGGATACATTCAAAGGAAATCATTGCAAGCAGAAAATCTTTTGGTCTCTTCCCCCAGGTCAGTAGCCCTGTCTTCTCCTCTCTTTTCTACTCCGCTGGTCTGAGATTTCTCTCCATCCTCAAGAGGAGCATCAGTAAGTGTGGGTTAGCCCAGAGTTTGATATGAACATTGTCCAACAGGAGCTGAAGCATCTGGGGCCTGTTTGTACCTCAGTCAGTAGGCGTGTGTCTTGAGCTGGTGACATGAAGTTGCTCTTGGGTGTCAGAGAGGCAGCATCCCGCACTGCAGACTCAGGACATGCGTCTACCACGTCTACTCCATTGGGCTTTACCCCATCTTTCCACCGTCTCTCTGATAAACATGGACCTATCACTTCTATTCCCTCAGCCTCTGTTTTTTGATAAAATCAGGGGATTGAACTGGATGGTCCCAAAGTCCCCTTCTAGCTCTGAGTCTGTGAAAAAACTCACAAACCCTGGAAATTAGAAGCACCTCTTTGGCTCCAGGCCCTAACTCCAGAGGCCCTTAGAGGCCACCTGGGCCAAAGATCGAGCTGGGAGGGAGGTGGGAGCTCCAGGTGGGGTTTCCCAAGGTGGACTCTTGGAGGTGCTTTGGCATGTATGAAAAAGAGACTGGAGAACGTGGAGCAGCAAATGAGCCGATCCAGCCTGGGGTGGGCTGGGGGGGCTACCTGGGTTAGAAAGGCTCGTTCCTGACAGCGTTCCTGGAACACCACTGCACTTAGGTGGCTATGGATCTGAGGCCCAAGCTGGACTTGGGGCCAAAACAGCAAAGAATCCCTTTTCTTCCTGCATTAAGGCAGCTGCAGAGATCAACCAGGATCTAGGATCAAAAAAGGACTCCAAGATTTAGAACCCAAGGAGGAGCCCGACGGGAGCTGCAATAAGGAATGTCCAGGAGGGGACAATGGAGGCTCCTCACATATTCTAAAGAGGGCTTCGCAAGCTTTAACACACATTGGAATCCCCTTTAGGGCTTGTTGAAACACAGAGTGCTGGTCCCACATCCTAGATTCTGATTCTGTAGGTCTGGGGTGGGGATTGGGAATTTGCATGTCTAACAAGTTCCCAGGGGATGCCAATGCTGCAGGTCTGGGGGCCACTCCTTGAGAATGACTTTATTAAAGAGACAGAGAGGAGACGTCATAGATGAGTGGTGAAGAGCTCAGCTAGCAGCTCTGCCCTTTACCAGACATGTGCAAGCTACATAGCCTCTCCAAACCTGCTTCTTCGTCTGTAGTTTGGGACTGATAATAAGTGAGGAGTGGAGAGGAGATACACCTAAATAACCCGGAAAAGTTTCTGGCACAAAGTGAGTGCTCCAAAAATGTTAGCTCTCTGTGCCTCTCAGCGTGGTGACTGATGAATGCAAAGCCTCCAGCATGTGGAAAGTGGTCAGTAGTGGTTGTTTTATACATATTATTAGGCTTGTGCTCAGGCACAAGTAAAAGAAACCAACTAGAGTGGCTTGAATAATGATTTTAGCTTTCCAGACTCTGTGGTAGGGATGGCAAGAAAAAGGAGGGGATCTCTCCTTCCTGTCAGAGGAGCCCAGCGGTGAGCAGTCCAGGGCAGGAGTGGCACCGCTTCAGGGACCTCTCAGAACCCAGGTTCCTACCGCCTCCCTGCCTGACTTGTTTTCATCCTCATGGTTGCAGAATGGCTGCTGTACCTCCAGTCCTCATTCCAGGCAGGAAGGGGGGCTACATGAAGGACAACAAGGCAAACACTTTCTCCTTGTGATGTTTGCCTTTATATTCTCAAAGGGAAGTCCTCCCAGGGTCTTCTGCCAACATCTCACTGGCCTCATCTCATTCGGCTAGGGATGACCATCTCATGTGGCCATCCTTAGCTGCCGAGGAGGCTGGGAAGTATTTTAGCTTTTCAGACTCTATGGTAGAGATGGCAAGAAAAAAAGAGGTTGAAGTGGGTGTTGAGAGAGCCACTCAAGGTATCTGCAATTTGATTGTTCAAAGCTTTGAAAACTATGGCCAGTTCAGCGAGCCATGGGAGTATGAAGCCCACAATTCATCCTATGCCCTTAATTGACTCTGCGTGTGTGTGTGTGAGAGAGAGAGAGAGAGAGAGAGATTTTGCTATTTCTCTTAGAAAACTTATGTGGCTCTGTCTTGTAGGATAATTTGTGAGCAGGCCTTCTGTTCCTCATCCCTTCTCCATCTCACATCCACCCCTGCAGGCCAGGAGCTTCCCCACGTTCATGCTTTTCTAGACTACTCACTAGACCAGACACCATCTCAGCATTGGAGACAAACTGTGCCCAAGGCACATCTGCAGCCCAGCCGCCATGAAGCTTAAAGCCTAGCAGGAAACACATTAAAAATTAAAATGGAAAAGCATTAACATTATTTTTTAAAGTCCCTAAATAATAGGGACTTGCCCGTGAAATTAAATTGAGTGTGGTTTATTTGATCAAAAAAGAGAGTCAAATTTGCCATCAGACTTCCTCCAAAAAGCTTTTTTAAGGAATCCCTCATTCTGAATGGCTGGCACCTAGTAGGCCCTCAAAAACCATTTGTTGACTGTTGAACGCCCCTCCCTCTTTGAGTACCTATTTGATCTCCCTTCCTAGAGTGAATAAGCTCTTTTGGGTCAGAGCTCTGTGTCTAGTTCAGCACTGGCACACAGTAGGAACTCAGGGAATATTTGTGGAATGGAATGGAATCAAGTTTATGTCAAATGAAGACTGCCAAATTAGCAATTGGGCCCAAATCCACTTTGGGTGTATATTCTCTGGGTCACTATTGTATTATTAGAGTAATGAATTCTTTTAAACCTCATAAACTTTTTTTGTGGGTGAAGCCACAGCCTTATCCTGGCACCAGCCATACACATCTTGTCCCCGTGAGGTCACTGCAGGGAGAGATCAACTCCAAGAGCCTCAGCAGGTTTAAATATCCCCGAGTGGGTGTGGTGTGTTGCACCGCCTGGCTGCCTTTCAAGCCACCCTTTTCTCCCCTCTTGTTTGCAGAAACAATGGCTATGAATGGGACTCTTCTCTCCACTGAAAGAAGTAAGGAAGAGTCTACAGATAGATGGACCAAATGTCTTTTTTTTTAATCTTTTTGTTTCTGAAGTTCTCTCTGACCTGAGAAGTATAAGGCACACGCTGACCTCCTAATCACTGCTGATCAGAGGAGCAGCTACATTCGGGAGGAGGTCCCCCGGGAGCCCTTCCTTCCCTTCTTAGACCTTCGGGTCAAATCTAGTGAACAAAGTATCCTGCCACAATAATGAGAATGATGTCAGTTTTATCCCAATTCAAAGAAAAGAAAAAAATACTAGAATTTTATCAATTGCAAATTTTTCTTCCATACCTTTTTCTTAAGCTTTTAATATCCGGTTTTTGTTTTTGTTTTGACCACTGGTAAGATGCAGCAAATGGAATATTTCCTGAAGCTCCACAGACATCACTGTGGGCCTTTGCTACCTAGACTGATCGGAACAGCACTGCTCCTGGACATGCTGAGAAGCCACATGCTGCCTGGAAGGCAGGGAGGAGAGGTGAGCTTGACCAGATGCTTAATTGCCTCCAAATATTCCTATCAGTATATTCTGATCCACTCACAGAAAGGACACTCAGGTATGAAAAGAACCATTTCCATGTGACTAAAAATTTTTCTTCAGGGTGACAATGGGGCAAGCATGCAGCCTGGAGTCTGATGGTCCTAGGTTCTAATCTTAGCTCTTCTACTCACTAGTTGTATAACTTTAGGCAAGTTACTTAACCTCGCTGAGCCTCAGTTTCTCCATCTGTAAAATGGAGAGAGGACTGCTTACCTAGGATTTTTGGTAGGATTGACCAAGATATTATAATATACAGAGAGTGGCTGATAGTACCCCTGACCCAAGAGAAATGGCCCTTATTATTACTCTGATTCATGTATTGGTTGCTGGGTGGCAATTTTTTTGCGGTGGTGGTCGCGGGGGGAGTGGGGGATGAACTGGCCACAGGTGTGTACAGTCAGAAGCCCTGGACCCAGCTGCCCTTTCAAGTCTTTCAAGTTATGGGGCTCTGCGTTGCTGTACCTATTATTTCTTCAGTAATTCTCTACCTATCCCTCAGCCCCAGCTCCACTCCCTCCATCTCACTTAGAAACAGCAGAAACCTGTGGTTTTCCAGCTGGCATTTTGTTCAGACACTGGTTTCTAAGGGTCTTTCCTGCCACTTGGAAGGACCAAAGAATACAGAGAATGAGAACACTGGCTCCCTGGGAGGGAGACACAGGGCTTCACAGATTCGCAGACACAGCATGTAATCACCTTTCCTCCACGTCTCCCAGGATGAGTGGAGCCGCCAAATACTGTTGCTTATTTTTTTGCTGTTGTTAGCAATTTTTTTTTTAACACCTTTATTGGAGTATAATTGCTTTACAATGGTGTGTTAGTTTCTGCTGTCTAGGCAAAATGAATCAGCTATTAAGTGAGCGCCCTTGGAGCCTGCTGTGCATGCCCAGAATGCCCTGGTGCCACAGACAGTCTTCACGTGGCCAGAGGGCAAGTTCCAGCAAAACTGTTGTGCCCACCTGACACATGGGCCTGGCCCAGTGTCTCCCTTGCTCTGTTCTGTGGGGGCCCTGGGAGGCCCTCGGTCCTGCTGGAGGTAGAGTCTGGGCAGCTTTATTCAAGGATGAGAGAGAGACAGAGACAGCAAGAGCTGATCAGAGAGAGGCCAAGAGAGACTGAGAATCAAAGAGACAAAGACTGAAAGGGAGGCACAGAGAGAGACAGAGGGACAAAGAGATAGGAGAGGCAAAGACAGAGAGAGAGACAGAGAGGCACAGAGAGACAGGGAGAAACAGACACACACAGAGACACCTAGACACACTCAGAGTGGCGGAGAGAGACAGAACTGTAGAGAGGCAGCTACAGACACAGAAAAAGAGACCCTCGGGGGAGAGGGAGAGAAACTCCGTTTTGAGGGAGATGAGGCTGGAGAGAGAAGCCAGACTTGGGGGTAAGCAGGACCAGCGGGGCTCCCTGGGGAGACGTGTGCACTTTACACCCAGGAGTCCTTGTACTGAAGTGGTTTCTTAGTTCTCAGCAGCCAGCTGAGTGTCATGTCATGTTCAGAGGATACGCTTCAGAAGCAGCCTGGGCGGATGTACAGGGACAGCTGGCCTTCGGCTGCGGTTTACAGCTGCCAGCCCTTCACTCCACGGGCTGGTGGCCACAGGCAAGGCCTAGGAGCTCAGGGTAGGCTCTCCCCACGGCTCCCCACGGGACCGTGACATAGACCTGCAGCCCCAGGCAGCCAGGGCTGACTGAGCTGAGGGAGAGGAGTGGCCTCCTGCACAGCTGGGCATCCATCAGTCAGGAGCCTGCGGGGGCACTGGGGCTGCAGCCTGCAGCGGCTGGCCAGGCCCGGGGGCCCTGGCTCTGGGTGCGGGCCTCTGCTGTCATCTCAGGAATGGGGGGAGCAGCCAGTCCATTTCCTAAGCAAACCCCTCCCCCTCGGGCGTGCATGTGTCCAGGTAGATTTAAACATTTTCCAGTCTGCTGGGGGAATGGCGTCTCTTAAGCAGAGAGGACTTAGTAATTGAACTCAGCTGTTGCAGAATTTCCCCATTTCCCAACACAGTGGGGCAACGTGCTTCACCTAGGAAATCCTGGCTGCTTCCAGCATGGTACCTCCTGGAGGCCCCAAAGGCAGGGGCCCTGGGCAGGGGAATCACCCTCAAACATCTGAAATGCTAAGAGATCATTTTGGGGCCCCTGTTCCCAGAGCCTCTCCCTCGCTCCTTCCAAGTTCTCAATCCCTGACATTTCCTGTGTCCCCCTAACCCCTGCCTGTTCCCCTTGTGCTCTGAGGACCACTGAGGCTTCTCTTCCTCCACCCTTGCTCTCCTGGCCTCACAGTGTTTGCGCATTCCCACTGCACAGGCTCTTTGGGAGCTTGTCTTTGTCCCTGGGACCCTATTTCGGGTGACTGGCTCTCTTGTGGGCCAGACCCAAACGTGGATGGGGGCATGAGGCATTGTCCCGAGACTCCAGGAGATGTGCTACCATCTCCCTGTTATAGAAAGGAAGGTGATACCCTTTGACCCTGGGTCCTCAAAGTAGAAGTTGCAATACAAACAAACTTATCAGAGAAATCAAAGCCCATCTATGGATTAGGAAACTGGGCCCAGGTAAACGTGCAAGATAATTGCATTCCTGCGCCTGTTCTTAGGGCATTTGAAGCAGCCAGTGTCGTCAGTTTACCAAGCAGGAGGCCTGTATGGGACCTCGGTGTAGTGTTATAGCTGGGTCAGATGCACCTTGGGGACCTGGGGACCAGCCAGAGAGCTGGCACAGCACGTGGCTCTGTCAGCAGGCCAGCTCGGCGCCCTCATCAATACTAGCAGTCTTACTTTCTGTTTCCATTGTACTTTAGTTGGTAAAGTACTTTCCTGTTCATTATCATATTGCATTCTCCCCACAATCCTTAGGAGGTAGGCAATCCCCTTTTTGCTCCACAGGTAAAGAAAGTGGGGATTGGAGAAGTGCATAGCTGCCTAAAATGAATAGTGCCCAAGCCATGACCCAACCTGGATCGTCAAGATTCAAAAACCAGGGGTGCTCTCCATTCTGGCCGCTTTTATGGTGAGACACTGTCCAGCCCCTGCCAGCATCCTATCTCCTGTCCTTTATTTTTCTCTGCAGAGGAAAAGCCAAAGTGGCAGGAGAGGTCTTGCCTGTCATTCCTCAGGGTGTTAGACAGTCCTAGACCCATGCAGAAAACTTCCAGCCTGAAGGCTCCTTTTGCAGCTGTCTGACTTGCAGTCCTCCCCCCGCCCCCAAACATTCAGGCACCCTGCCCTGCACGTGGGCCAGAAAAAAGGCACAAATCCTTGGCCACAGAATGAACACAGGCCACTGGCTCCAGGGTGACACAAGGGGACTGGGGGATGAGGGGGATTTGTTGCATCTTGTTGCTGGTTACTGCTGAACTGTAAGAAAGCTACTGCTCTGAGGTGTGTAGCTCAGATCCACACCTTTGCTGAAATCTCATTAATACTGGTAAGTGTTTCCAGTTGATTCTCTGGGAGTTTCTAATGATAATTTTCTCTCCTTTCCAAGAATTCTACTTCTTATCTCTATATCTTCATTCTTGATTTTAATGAGATTATGTCTAATGCTTTACAGTTAAATATTATGTTTGCTATAGTCATGAGTAGCATGAGTTGCATTTGATTGTGTTGAGGAAGTATTTTTCTATTCCTAGTTCCACAAAAAAGTTTTTAACAAGTCAGTGTTGAATTTCTCACAAAGATTTAGCAGCTGCAAAATGCCTTGAGCCAAAGGGCTGGATCAAGAAGAATGTCTGTTGGAGCATGTCATAGTTGGCAGTGCAACCGTGGAGGTCTGACCGCCTTTGCCAAGAACACCTGGAGAGATATGGCTCTGCTACTTGTCACCTGAGAGACTTGGGAGGTCACTTAACCTCTCTGAGTCTTAATCACCTCATCTGTAAAAGGGGATAAATAATGGCCTCCACCTGCTCGTTTTATGAGGCTGAAGCAAGATGGTGTGTGTGAAGCACTGAGATGGCCTGTCTCCAAGATGCCCCTAATAATCTCTGCCTCCTGATACTGATACCGTATGTAATCTCCTCCTTTAGAGTATTAGAAGTGGTCTGTGTGACCAGCAGAATACAGCAGATGTAATGGTGTGTCACTTCTAAGGCAGGGTCATAAAAGGACATTCAGGTTCCCTACTTGGTCGTGCTCCTTCTGGGTTACTTATTCCTGAGGGAAGATCACATGTTGTGAGCAGCACTATGGAGAGGCCCACAAGGTAGGGAACTGAGACCTGCTGCCAACAACCATGTGCGTAAGCCGTTTTAGGAGTAGATCCTCCAGCCCCAGTCAAGCCTTCAGAGACAGCAGCTCCAGCTGACATGTTCACTACAACCTCAGAGACCCTGAGCCAGGACCATGCAGCCAAGTCACTCCTTGATTATTGACCCTTGGAAACTAATAAATGACATAATAAATGTTCTTTGTTTTAAGCTGCTGAGTTTGGAGGTATTTTGTTATACAGCAATAGATAACTAATACAAGTTCCTAGCCTATAGTCAGTGCTTAATCAAGGTTATCAATTTCATCAGAATTAGTATTAATGAGCATTCGAGTTACTAAAAAATAATCCAGTTGACCCTAACATTGAAAACCAATGTAAAAGTTTAGCAAAAACCTCCATTCTTCAAAAGGTCTTTCTTGTTATTCAGGCCTTAAATTCTAACCATGTCAGGATTTCTATGAAGCACACCTGGCCTCAATTACACAAAAACAGTTACATGAAAATGGAAAAGAGTTGTACGAAAATCAGTTCATATTTTAAGGAAAATAATTTTGCTGAGAAAGTCACTTTGTTGGTTTCTTCACATGTGAATTGAGGAGGTTGGAATAGATCTGTCCTGTCCAAAGTGGTAGCTACTGGCCTTGTGTGGCTATTTACACTTATATTTCAATTAATTAAATTTAAATAAAATTACATATCAGTTTCCCAGTTGTACTAGCCACATTTCATGTGCTCAATAGCCACATGGGGCTAGTAGCCACAGTATTGGCACAGAGAATGTTTTCATCATCACAGAAAGTGCTATTGGACAGCACTGGTCTAGATGTCTAGTGAGGGTGGGTACGTGGCTTGTGTGGAGCACTGGTACAATTCCTAGACCATACTAGGTTCTCTTTCTTTCTTTCTGCCTCTTCACAGCTCTGAGGCAGGCGCAGCTAGGCCTTTGTCTTGACATAAATAGCCAAGAGAGGTAGCAACTCTCCTTGGGAAGAACTTTCCCACCCTCACTTGCTCACCGTCATTTCTGATTTCTATGTTACTATTACAGTTGTCTTATCAAATTGGGTCCCGTATACCTCCAATACCAGTTCTACAATTCCAACTTGATGTCTAGTTGGCACCTCAAAAATGCACAAAACCAAAGTCACTCATTATCAGCTCCAGTCAGCATGTCCTCTGGACATCCATGTTTCATCCGCGAGACCTCCACCCTCTCTTGGAGGACTTCTCTTTGATTCTTCTCTCCCCTTGCCACGTTGGGTCTCTACTGATCACTTAACCCAGATCAAGTTCTTTTAATTCACCTTTCAAACTACTTTTTGTTCCTGTTTCCTCCTCTCCTCTCCTGCCAACACCCTATTTTGGGCTCCCATCATCATTGCTGCATGAGTGGCCTTACAAGTGTCTTGCTTTGTTAAAGACCCAGTGGAAAATCAGGAATGCAGCTTGGAAAGAAATGCAGACTGGTCATGTGGGGCCAGAAATAGGAAGTCTGCAAAGAAGTCAGACACAGGAGAATGACTTGGGGGACCAGTGAGTCACCATGATGTTCATTTCTAATGACAAGCTATCTGAGTAGTTGCCAGGGGAAAAGCGAGGCCCCTGAGAATCTCTAAAATACAGAGAGGTGAGGCCATGCACGTGTGTATCAGTGACCCTCTCATCCCTCTCTACTGTTCAACTGCTCCCCTCTCACCCTTTAGCAATCAAATCCTATGCTTTTATCACTCACTCACTCATTCATCCATTCAAGTAACACTTCCTGAACCTCTAACCTGGCTAGGGCTCTGAGTTGGTCTCTGCTGTTCAGGACCCAGAGAAAAATAAGAGGTGTATTCTGCCCTCTGAGAGCTCACAATCCATTTGGGAAAAGTAGGTGGGTAGTTGGAGGGCCAATGGATCCCAGAGAAGAAGTTCTCATTTTCTCCTGCCTATATCTTGCCCCCTCAAAAGGGACTCTGTGAACTTAGCAAGGACACTGACTGCCACAGCAAGGACTTAAGAGAACAGAGTCTAGAGGCTGATGTGCAACTGAGCAGTGCACAACCTGCGCAACTGCTCATGGAGGCCCTAGTGCTGATCTAGGTAAAGTATATACCATAAACTGCCTGGAGGAGCAGAATCAAAGGGGTGGGTGGGAAGTCAGGAACCAGTGCTTAAGGGGGATAAGGTTCAAGTGACTTTTGCCAGCCTATAATCAGGAAACCAGCCCAGGAGTGTGGAGCCAAGAATAGGAACAGGACAAAGAATGGCACATTACATGGACAATGGGCAAAGTTTTGGCTGGGAGTATTGGGGGCTATTTCTCAGGAGGTTTGACTTCTTGGTGCAGGGACATATGAGTGAGGGGGTAAAAGAGAAATTTTTGTTTGTTTTGTGGAGGGGTGTCATTTTTTCTCTTTCTTTTCTTCTTACCTACAGGTCTGTATGGCAACGAAGGAGAGAACCAGAACTAACAGTGGAAGTTACAGGGGTCGAATTGCAGCAGAACAAAAAGAGGAGACTGCTAATACAGCCAGAGTTCACTCACGATGGGAGGGGCCATCTGGGGCTGGTGAGCTCTAAGTCATTTAAAATGCTCAGACAGGGAAAAGCTGGGTGGCCTCTGTCGGGGATGGTGTGTGTGTGGGGGGGAGGGGTGGGGAGTGATTTCTGCTGACTAGGGACTCTGAGGTGCTTCCAGCTCTTACAGTGTATGAAGTGTCGAGTGCCGTGTTTGCCAAGTGCACCAGGATAGCCAGTGATCTGTTTAACAGTCTGAGGACAGGCCTCGACTCAGCAGGGCCTTAGAGCATGTGCGTGGGTACTTCTCAGTCATTGGCATATTTGAGCAAAGATTTTCTTCTGCCCTTTCTCAGATCTCCAGCCTCATAGGACAGAAAATGAGCCAGGGGTCCAGTGGGAGAGCTGGGTGGCTGAGAGTCATCGCCATGCTGGTACCTGGCCCAGGGCCTCAGGCTGGAAGTGTTTCCACGTCCCAGGTGGAAGGTGGGGGGCCATGGAGCGGGGGGCGGGCAGGGAGGGTAAGGCTGGAGAGGATTATATAGAGAAGCTGTTTGGCCATATCCCTGTCAGAGCCACAAGCCCATAAAACACATTTGTGTGGATTAGAAAAAGGCACTCCCTGCTCCAGGAAGACAGCAACCCACAGGCTTTTGACTTGACAAGAGGAGGAGGTCTGGATTTTAGCTCCCACTTACTCTCTCTTGTGCAGTGGTTGACATGAACCACCATACTCAGTGGCCCTCATGACTATCCCCTGCCTTCTCTAAGCTGTGTCTCCTGTGTGCTATGAGCTCAGGACTGGGACGTAGAAGAGAACTGGATCAATCAATGAGAATGAGTGGAAACTCAAGGAACAGTTCCATGGAAGAAATCAGCCATCTGGAACACAGAGCCACACGAAGCCAACGTCTAATATTAGGACTGATGTCGGCTCTTCTGGGCCTTTCCCAGAGCTGCAGAGCACAGGGGAGGCTGAGGACAGAGGGAGACCTTCCAGGAACAAGTCCCCAGACTCCTTCCCTCACCGGTTCATTAAATGCACTTACTCCTTTACTTGCACTTAAATACTTATGTGTTAAATAGTTTTTGATTTATGTGTATGTTTAATCTATGCCTTCAATATCTGTCCGTAATTTCATTCTCTGTCTTGAATTCCAAGTTCCTAGAAAGTACACTGCCTTACATGATTAATATTGCTCAGTAAAATGCTGGGCACATTGCTACCTGGTGCTATGCGATGATAACAATGATAATAAGTTCAAATCCCGCATTCCAGACTTTCTGTCATCTGACCCTCCCCCAACCTACTCCCCTCCCCACACCCCACTGTTTGGTTTTAGCATCTGGTACAACAGCCAAACTGGCTTACGTTCCTTGGGCATCCCATTTCCACGACTCATCTCAAGCTATTTCCCTCATTTGCCTACCCCTATCCCCCTTCTCCTATCCCTGAGTGTCCAAATCCAACCCATCTCTGGAAGATCTACTCTAATACTATTCCTTATGATATCTTTCCTGATTCCTTATGCAGGAGTGATCTCCCATCTTTGCTCTCCCATGATACTTCATGTCAACTTTTTATGGATCTAATTACGTACTACCTTGTATCATTGCTCTCTGAACAAATGACTGCTTCCCCTGATAATCTGGGACTCCTCGAGGGCAGAGGCTGTGTCTTATCCATCATGCCCTCCACAGGGATAACTCCAGGTCTGGCCACCTGGTTTTTATCTCTGTGACCTGGACAAGTCCTGTCCCGACTCTGAGTCTTGATTTGCTCATCAGTAAGCAAATGGGAGGAGATGATCCCTAAGGAGTGTGGTAGCTCCGAGGTCCGCAAAAGGCTCATTGAATGACTAGAAGGTTGTGAAGAGGGCATTCCCCACCAGAAGAGGGAGAGCTTTGGAGACCTGTTTACGGAGGCCTAAAAATTCCTGGATTGCCAAGAAGTTGGAAAGTCAAACTGGTTAGTCGTATGCACCAGATTTCTCTCTTCCCATGAATGGGAATGACATAGTGACTCAGAGAATAGTTGGCACAAAGACGCAATCTCTGTTCTTCGAAGTTGGTGCTAGGGCTTCTCCTGCAGCTCCCATCCGTCCCCTCAAGAAGCAGGGGCGGGGTCCATGATACTCCCCCCGTGGCGGCTGGGGGTGCCGCGCTCACGGAAATCCAGCCCCTCCCGTGGTGACGATCAGGCTGCGCATGTGGTGTCCTGGCCCCTTATCAAAGGAGCTGCCTACGTCAGCCCTGGAGACCCTGAACCAATACCTATTCCTGGCAATAATTATCAAGCCTTTTGTAAGAGCCTGAGTACACGAGCAGATCTTTTAAAAATAGGCTGATATTGCCTCCCCAGATTCCTGGTGGTGACTCAGCACAGCGTACAGTAGCTGTGATTCACGGAGTGTGTGGGCACCGAAGGCCTGTGGGTGTCTTGGCAGCCGTTCAGCTCTCCCTACTAGAACCCATAGGGTCACAGCCAAGGAGAGGAGGTATGCACATCCCACAGCCCCTGTCTTCCAGAATGCCACTGTCACCACCAAGACACAGGCTTATCTGCCTTATAGACACGGCCAACCATCATGGCCAAGAGCATTAGGCAGGACAGTTCCAGAGCTGGGACAGGGTAGGGAAGGAGACACAGTGGGACTCTGACAGCCCAGTGTAGGGGCAGATGCCTACCTATGGCCTGGGGGAAATGAGGAGAAGGGGGTCCCTAGGAGGGGACAGGGAATGCCCCAGCTGACAGAGGCTCAGCCAGGAGTTTGGGGCTTGGGGCCCAGGTGGGCTGCTGACTCACTGTGGGCTCTTAATCTCCTGTGGAAGGCAGGCCCAGCTCCTAGAAACCTAGAGGGCTTAGTGGTATTTGTGCAGCTACAGAAATGGGGCCTGGGGCCTGGCATGTAGCCCTGCCTGGCCATGCGCAGGAGGGCAGGGGAGCAGAGTGGGGCGGGAGAGCAGTGAGAGGCAGGATGAGGCGTTTGGAGGGAGAGAGGTGGGCCTGCACCGACCTGCGACAGGAGTGTTTGCAGAGGCACTGACACGGAGACAAACATGCGGGCGGGGTGGCAGTGAGGGAGAGTCAGGTAAACCTACACCCATGCAGGCGGTCCAGACTGTACACCCAGGTTTAGGTAGAGATGGCTTACGCATTAACCAGTTTTCACAGCTGAATCAAAGACTTCACTTTTCTCAATAAAATATATTAGACCTACTCAGAGGTTTAAGGATCCCAAGAATTTCAGTACATTAACAGAAACTCAAGACCCACTTCAGAGCTCTCGTTTCTCTTCTTCTGGCCCCTCTACTCCACCCCTGCCCTCTGAGGGCACCAGTGTTCACTGAAGTCTCTCCCCTGTCTCCTTGGGCAAATATGAGACGGGAATGAAAATGCCCCCCTTCTATCCGCCTCCTCAAATCCTCTGACAATGGTGACAGGAGATCCAGGAAGAGGCCTTTGCATCCCAAGGCTCTGTGTAAAATGCTGAATCTTGGCACAGAAATGTGGAGATCATGTTATTTTGAAATATTTTTAGAAGTGTTTCTGTAACCTATACATCTTGTTGCTCTGGGGCCTCCCATTCTGTGTAGCAGGGAGTGTCAGTGCTTCAGGGAAGGGCAGTCTCTGCCTTTGCTGAGGTTTCACTGTCAAATCAGATTTTCATGAGTTGCACGAATGACAATAGGCTTGAAAGTCAAGTGCTAGGGAGAGAGGATTTTCTAAAGGCCTGGAGGATCCCATCATAAAATTTTATCCGTCCCTCCAAGGCAGGAAGAGGAAGGGGGGAGCTTATCCTTCTATTTCCAACAGATCATGGGAAAAGGAAGACAGAGGGGGGTCAGATAGGCATGTGTCTCCATCTCCCTTGGGGGAGACATGTTTGCTAAGTTGAAGAGAATATTTTTTCTTCTTTTCAGAGTCTGCAGGGACGACCAAACACATTCCCTGCTCCAGGGAACATGCAGGGGTCTGTGGCCACATCAAAGGAGACGCAGCACAGCGTGGGAATCTCTGTGGCTCCTAGAGGCTGTTAAGGAACTTAATTGAAAGTCTGACTGGTGAGCTGGGTGTGGAGGTGCTTGGCACTGTAGCCAAGATCAGACTGCCTTTGTAAGTCTACCTGGACGTCTGGCAAGGCCTTGGGCCTTGTGGGACCCAGAGAAAGTCCTGAGGGAGCCAAGTCATCGCAGAGACAACTGGCCAAATTGCAGCAGACATCAGCAGAACATCCATCCATTACCTGTGGCCCATGTGAGCCCTCAGACCAGCAGCTCTCAACCATGGCTGCACGGCAGACTCACCTGCGATGAGTGAGCCCAGGGTCCATACCCAAAGGTTCTGAATTAATTGGTCTGGGGTGAAGCACTGATATTTTTAAAAAAAGCATCCTGGAAAGCTTTTGCACGGCAAAGGAAACCATAAACAACACGAAAAACAACTTACAGAATGGGAGAAAATATTTGCAAATGATGTGACCGACAAGGGATTATTTTCCAAAATATACAAACAGTTCATACAGCTCAATATCAAAAACAACAACAACAACAACACACATCAAAAAATGGGCAGAAGACCTAAATAGACATTTCTCCAAAGAAGACATACAGATGACCAATAGGCACATGAAAAAATGCTCAACATCGCTAATTATTAGAGAAATGCAAATCAAAACTACAATGAGGTATCACCTCCCATGGTCAGAACGGCCATCATCAAAAAGTCTACAAATAATAAATGCTGGAGAGGGTGTGGAGGAAAGGGAACCCTCTTGCACTGTTGGTGGGAATGTAAACTGGTGCAGCCACTATGGAGAACAGTATGGAAGTTCCTTAAAAAACTAAAATAGAGTTGCCATATGACCTAGCAATCCCACTCCTGGGCATATTTCTGGAGAAAACTCTAATTTGAAAAGATACATGCATCCCAGTGTTCATAGCAGCACTATTTACAATAGCCAAGACATGGAAGCAACCTAAATGCCCATCGACAGATGAATGGATAAAGAAGATGTGGTACATATCTACAATGGAATATTACTCAGCCATAGAAAAGAATGAAATAATGCCATTTGCAGCAACATGGATGGACCTAGAGATTATCATACTAAGTGAAGTAAGCCAGACAAAGACAAATATATGATATTGCTTATATGTGGAATCTTAAAAAAAAGATACAAATGAACTTATTTACTAAACAGAAATAGACCCACAGACATAGAAAACAAACTATGGTTACCAAAGGGGAGAGTGGCGTAAAGGGATAAATTAGGAGTTTGGGTTTAACATACACACACTACTATATATAAAATAGATAAATAACAAGGATCTACTATATAGCACAGGGAACTATACCCAATATTTTGTAATAACCTATAAGGGAAAAGAGTCTGAAAAAGAATATATATATATAACTGAATCACTGTGCTGTGAACCTGAAACTAACACAGTATTGTAAATCAACTATATTCTAATTTAAAAAAAGCATCCTGGGCTTGTGACCAGGGAGGTGCTTCCTTCAGAGTTAGAAATATCCTCCATGGGACTTCCTTGGTGGCACAGTGGTTAAGAATCCACTTGCCAATGCAGGGGACATGGGCTAGAGCCCTGGTCGGGAAGATCCCACATGCCATGGAGCAACTAAGCCCGTGCGCCACAACTACTGAGCCTGTACTCTAGAGCCCATGAGCCACAACTACTGAAGCCCACGCGTCTAGAGACCCTGCTCCGCAACAAGAGAAGCCACTGCAATGAGGAGCCTGCGCAAAGCAACGAAGAGTAGCCCCCGCTCAACGCAACTAGAGAAAGCCCGCACACAACAACAAAGACCCAACGCAGCCAAAAATAAATAAATAAATAAATTAATTAATTAATTAAAAAAAGAAAAGAAAAGAAATATCCTCCACACCAAGGCTAGGACTAGGGTGAGGCAAGTAAGGCACCGAGGATGCACAATTTAGGGAGGTGCTCACTGTCAAGGCCATGTAAGTGCAGGGTGGGCACCTGAGAGTGCTTCCATCCATGTGTGCCCCAGTTGCTACCTTGCCTCACTTAGCCCTGCTCCACCTCCTCTCCAGGTAAGTTCCTTCCCTGGTCCGATTTGAGGAGGTAAGCCAGACCATGAGGCCCTCTCCTTTAGAAGGCACTGGAAAGTTGCTGATGAAAGTGTCGTGGGGCCAAGAGACCTCTGGGGAATGGGTTGGGGAAGAGAGTGGGCAGAAAACCAAAGAATGGACAGACTAAATCATTACCTTACATGCTTTGCCGGTTTCTGGGATGAGAATGACCTGCCATGACCACTGGCTGCAAAATACAGCTTAGTCATTTCCACCAGGCCTCTGAAGCCAGGACACTTTGATTTAACTCACTATGGGGGAGGGTGGACAAGTCCCAGGGTTCTTCAGGAAGGGATACAAGTTGCACAAACCAAAGTGTGCTCATGGTCTGTTACAGTCAGTGACAAAGTAGGCGTGTCTGCCTGCAACAGTGTGTGGGCGAGCTCGGGGGGTCCCTGCCCGGCTCTTGGTTGCTCATCATTTGTCTCACCCAGAAATCCGTCCCCGTGGCAATGAATCAGAAATCGGCGCCATGGAAGGCAGACTTCTGAGGAGCATTTGGAACTGATTAGTTGGTTAGTATGAGCTCAGGGCTCCAGTGAATGGCCCAGGACTGTGTGAAAGCTCGGGGCTTTACACGCTGGGACAAATGAGTTCTTTGTCAGTAATAAGTGACCTTTGTTTCCCTCTGCCCTGCCTCCCCACCTCCCTGCTTCATCCTGGCCTCAGCTCAGATCCCGGGTCCTCCAGAAGAAAACCCGACCTGGCCTTGCCAATGGTGTTGGGCACCCTGAGCCTCCACACAGGGGTGGTGGGGTGTCATTCTGTGTTTTAACCCAAAGTTGCTCTTACAAGGGGTCGGACAAGGGCCCTGGCCTTTAGGAGCAGAGCTGTGTTCTAACCTGTGTCAGAGCACTGTTTAAAACCTGGTTTTGTCAAAAAATTTCACAATTTGTATGGAAACACAAAAGACCCCGAATAGCCAAAGCAATCTTGAGAAATAAAAACGGAACTGGAGAAATCAGGCTCCCTGACTTCAGACTATACTACAAAGCTACAGTAATCAAGACAGTATGGTACTGGCACAAAAACAGAAATATAGATCAATGGAACAGGATAGAAAGCCCAGAGATAAACCCACACACATATGGTCACTTTATTTTTGATAAAGGAGGCAAGAATATACAATGGAGAAAAGACAGCCTCTTCAATAAGTGGTGCTGCGAAAACTGGACAGCTACATGTAAAAGAATGAAACCAGAACACTCCCTAACACCATACGCAAAAATAAACTCAAAATGGATTAAAGACCTAAATGTAAGGCCAGACACTATCAAACTCTTAGAGGAAAACATAGGCAGAACACTCTATGACATGAATCACAGCAAGATCCTTTTTGACCCAGCTCCTAGAGAAATGGAAATAAAAACAAAAATAAACAAATGGGACCTAATGAAACTTAAAAGCTTTTGCACAGCAAAGGAAACCATAAACAAGACCAAAAGACAACCCTCAGAATGGGAGAAAATATTTGCAAATTAAGCAACTGACAAAGGATTAATCTCCAAAATTTACAAGCAGCTCATGCAGCTCAATATCAAAAAAACAAACAACCCAATCCAAAAATGGACAGAAGACCTAAATAGACATTTCTCCAAAGAAGATATACAGATTGCCAACAAACACATGAAAGGATGCTCAACATCACTAATCATTAGAGAAATGCAAATCAAAATGCAAGAGGGAGGAGATATGGGGATACATCTTTTAATAAAGATGTTAAAAAAAATAAAAAACAAAAATAAAAAAAATACACTGTAAAAAAAAAATCTGGTTTTGTCATCTCCTTTTTCTCAGTTTTTTTTTTAATAGATCTTTATTGGAGTATAATTACTTCACAATACTGTGTTAGTTTCTATTGTACAACAAAGCAAATCAGCCATATGCATACACAGGTCCCCATATCCCCTCCCTCTTGCATCTCCCTCCCACCCTCCCTATCCCACCCCTCTAGGTGGTCACAAAGCACCAAGCTGATCTCCCTGTGCTATGCTGCTGCTTCCCACCAGCCAACTATTTCATATCCGGTAGTGTATGTATGTCGCTGCTACTCTCACTTTGCGCCCCCCGCCCCCCGCCATGTCCTTTTTCTGTTTTGACAGCAGTGGGGAGAGTTAGTGTCATCAGGGGAAGAGTGGGGGCAGGAGAGCAGCTCCCATCAGACGGCTGACTCCTGATCGCCGCACAGGGCCCTGTCAGCAGCCTCTGGTCCCAGGTCGCACACCTCCAGTCCCGAACCAATTTCCTGTAGACTGAGAATTTGAGGTCTGACTTCTTTCAGATCTGATGGCTTGGCCAGATCTGCTGGCAGAGGGGATCTGCCTGCTCTCAGGGCTCTGGAGATGGTTAACATGTGAGCAGCCACTGAGGCTTCCTAACGATCTAGGCCACTTCTTTCTCTCTCAATCTTGATTTCTGCTCAGAGAAGCAGCATCAATGACCCATAAAACTTGAGAGCTTTCCCCTTACCCATTTGCTAGGATCTGTTCATCTCTTCCAAGAGCCAGCAGCTAACCCATCTGCGAGACACCTGGTCTTGATTTAATTAATGTGCAAAGCAAAAGAACATCAGGCAGGTAAAAATCTATAATTAGCAATAGTCTCTCAAGATTTTCTTTGTTGGTTCCCCCCTCCTTCTCTTTCCAGGCAGTGAGAGGGGATGAAAAGGAGCCAAAGGTAGTTTGGCTTAATTCCATCTTGAGTTAATTCCATCTTGAGTAATTACTCTGGAAAGCCCTCTGAAAAACTGCTGGCTGTTTAATTCAGCAATTTGAACTTGCATTTGGGAACATCATCAAATTGTAAATGCTTTGATCTTTTTTATGCTTCTGTGCATAAGGAAAACCAAGTACACCTAATTCCTATGCCGTGTTGTCATAAGCATTAGAGACTCCTGGCACATGGCCACGGGTAGGAGGCTCGAGAGGGGCTGGCTTTGTCTGAGGAGGAAACAGTTGGATGCCTTGGAGCGAACATCACAAGAGAAGCCAAGAAGCCGGAGCTCTGATCCCTGTTCCCAGTGGCTCACGAGATGACACTGGGCAGGACATGCCCCCTCCTGACTTCCACTGTCTAGTCTTAAAATAAGGGGTAAGGTCAGCTGATTCTGTCTAGTCTTAAAATAAGGGGTAAGGTCAGCTGATTTCTAAATTTCAAAGTCCTCTCTCCCCCAACCCCCCAAGCTCTGCCATACTTCGCTTCTAGGAAACACATTCCTTTCTTACATCACAAACCCAGAGGTGAGGAAGGTTAAACAGGAGCAAAGGTAACTAGGTCCAGAAACTTGCTCTGCAGGCTTGATTATCAAAATGTTTAAGGAAAAGATAACCAGTTGTGGATTATGAGATTCCTTTGAACAGTGGGACACCTTGGATGCAGTGTAGAGCCTGTAGCCACAGAGGAGAAAAAAATTAACTGGCCTCCAGGGGGTTTGTGGGGCACCTGTGGCCTCAGCCTTAAGCAGCATCTCATGCTCTCCTAGCTACAACACTAGAAAACCACGTGGGTTTTAGGCAATCACCCAAATTAAACCAATGCCATTGCCTTCCATGCTATTACATGCTCCTCTTCTATGAAGGAAGAAAAGCAGAACTGAGACAACAGGGGAAGAGGTCTATTCACTCATATCTTCACTCAGGCATTTATTCAACAGATGCTAAGCACCTGTAATACATGAGGTCGTGGGCAGGTATTAGGAACTGGATGAAGCCAACCCAGAGGCTGCCAGTGGTTCTTTGAGCATCTATATTCACATCTTTGGCAATTTCAGATTATATAGTAGATCTGTAACAAGAGAAAGTCATTCACAAGCAGACTTATCTTCTAGTTCTTAATGAGCCCCTGGATGGCCACAGGTCCTTAAATAAGAATGCCCACCTCTGTCTGGAAGGCAGCTATGCTAACTAACCACTGTACCACCACCAACTCTCCCACCTCTGTCGAGTTCCTAGTCTTCCTTCAAGGCCTGATTCCATGCTGCCTCCCCTGGGAAGCCTCTCCTGATATCCCTAGGCAGATGTGATCTCTTCGTCTTCTGGTCATCCATGGCATTTGGTTGGTCCCACTCAATTGGTTATCTTGTATCCGAACTTGCACTCTTTTTGATCCTGCACATCTCTTATTCTCCTTTATACTGGTAGCTCCTCAAGGGCAGGGACTTCTGAGGCACAGGAAGGACAGACTTTGTTGGAATAGTCAATATCCTGATTGTGAGATTGTACTAGAGTCTTGTAAGTCTTACCATTGAGAGAAACTGGGTAAAGGGTGCACCCGATCTCTCTGTATTGTATCTTATAACAGCATATGCATCTACAATTATGTCCAAATAAAAATTTTAATTAAAAACAAAGCACACAGAATCATAAGACCTGAAAGATGGAAGAAACTCAAGAGGTCCTCTAGTCCTGTCTTTACCCAATGGATGAATTTCTGCCACAGTAGCCCACATACAGATTTACCAGCCTTTTCCAAACCCCAGCAATGGAGAATTCACTGTTTCATGGGGGAGAGCATTCCATTTTCAGACAATTCCAGTTCTATTCTGAAACAAATGGGCCAGGCTATAACTTCCCCTTGGAGCCAACACAGAAGAAGCTGCTTCCTTATCCCCATGACAACCCTTCAGGGACATGAAGCTGGTCGTTATGTTCACCTGAGTCTCCTCTAGGCTGCAGGGTTTCTGTTCTCTTATCTCCATGTTTCAAGTTCTCATACCATTCTGGAACCTTTTCTCTGATTGTAACTCATATGTTACTCTGATCTGAAACAGGATTAACAGCCTCCTTTGTTCTGGACACTCTATTGGCTCCAAGGCTGTTAAGGACTACATTAGCATCTCTATGCTAACTGCACACCATTGGCTCATATTAAATGTAGAGTCCACAATAACCCTTCAATCTTTTTGTTACACCAGCTACAGTCAAGCTCCCCACCCCTGACACTGGCGATTATTGTTTTGTTTTGACTCAAAAGTAGGACTTTACATTTCTCTATACCTGGCTGCAGTTCAGTTGACAACTTGAAGGAGGTCTGAGTCTGTGGTGGGCTGTGGATGGCTGGGAGCGAGAGGATATGTGCATTTGAGCATGCTGTCATGGACTGGCCTTCATCCTGCCGCACTGTGCCCAGAGATGTCTGAGTACTTCCAGCGTTGGCAACCCTAGGGTATTGCTCATTGTTGTTGAATAGCAAGATAGGTTTATTTTTATAACACGTATTTACTGCAGAACATCCTAGCAGAACCTCCTGGGTTTCACAAGTCTTCTGGCTCTATTACGTATGCAGAATGATGCCAGCCCGGCTCCCATCCTCATTCCCCATCCCCATAGAGACACCGACTGGGAACCAGAACATCGGGTTAAGGCTTAGTGTCAAGCATCTGTGCCCGCAGCTCAGGGAGATAGGGAGGATGCCTCTGTGGGACATTAGAGGGCAGGGCCGTCCTACCCCTAACAAAATGAGAAGAAAAGGCAAGGCTTCCAGGCCCTTTAGGGCAGGGTGGGACAGAGCACCTGCTCATGTAAATTCAGTGAGGTCCAATTCTTCTTGGGGAGGTATAAACACAGTCTAGAGCCCTATGCCCCCAAACTTCAGTTTATCCTGTGTTCTCTTCCTTTGCCTGTCTTGGCATCAAGCTTTGTTGCATTGGCCCCTGAGAGGCCAGCGGAAGCATATCCCCATCTCTCCCCCTGTTCAAACACCGTCAGTGGCTCCCGTTATCTTGGATTCCATTCCTGCTGCTCTCCCCACATGATTGACATGTCTTCTTGGTGTGCCCTTCCTCTCCATCTATTGTCAAATAGATGGGACTCCACTCAAATGTACACTTACATGAAGATTTCCTTAGTTCTTCCAAGGATTGTAATCTCACTCTTCTCTGTGCTTCTCTCTTCTCAGTATCTAAGGGGACACATCCTGGCAGGTTTCACAGAGGAGCTGCTGTGCTTGGTATCTGTATTGGCATTACATGGACCCTATCTTGCCTTGTTTGCATCTAGTGTATGCCTGTGGCAGAGACTGCTTGGTGTCCCCCAATACCTACTCTTCCTTCTTCCATGGCAGTAGACATTTTAGCAGAGCACATGGTCACCCAGAATAAAGACAACGATCCCCGTTCTCATTTGTAGCTGGGCATTGCCATGTGACCAAGTTCTGGCCAATGGGATGGGAGTGCAAATGGCAAGAGCAATCTCTCTGCCTTTAAAGGGAAGGAGGCTCCTCCCCCCGCCATGGCTCCTCCCCCCTTTCCGTAGGCTGGAGTGTGGAGGTGGTGGTGAGCCTCGTTGGGCCATGCAAATGAGGACAACAACCTAGAGATGACCTGATGGAGCAAGAAGAGAAAAGGAGCCTGAGCTTCTGATGATTCACTGAGCAGAACCATTTTACCAGCTCAGACTTTACTCGCGAAATACACTTCTGTCTTGTTTAAACCACAGTTCCTCTGGGTCTCTGTCCCACGTAGCTACACCTGCATCCTAACTAATATAGTGTCCCACCCCACTTAATTCTTGGCTTCCTGTTCTGCTTCTGCCCTCTCCCTCCCTCTCTAACTATTAGTTCACTGCTTCATCTCCCAGATTTTGGCTTGTCCCTCCCCACTTGACCTACCCTGACCTCTCAAGGCAGCTTTGGATCCTTTCTCTGGCACCTGTCCTGACAGGCAAGCATGGGGGAAAGGGTGGCATTTTCAGATTCTGTTTGCTCTCTCGTTCCAACCTCTGCTACATGGGTGTCAGACACCAGGCACTTAGTGCCTCCTGAGCCCTTACCTTCTCCACTTGCCTTGGTGGGTCCATGCCTTATTCCCCTGTGACCAGACTGTGAGCTCCCTGAGGGCAGGCATTGTACCTGCCTCCTCTTGAAAGGTTCCCCAGTAACTTGTCCATAGCAGGCCCTTAATCAATGTGTAGATTCACATCTTAGGATTCCTAGAGCAGCACACTGAGTCCTGGACAGTGCAGAGAGCTGTGTGCTTGTCACTAGCTTTTTCCAGTTATTGAAGCCTTCCCAGGTGGGAAAGGCAATTGGATCAATAAGTCCATTCACCAGCTGCTTCTCAATTGGGTTCTTCCCAGAAGTTCTCCTCTCCACACAAAGAAGAAGAGGGCTCAGCCTGACTCCATCCCCCAGCACTTCAGCTTTCTGAGATGAGCTATGCCCACTCACTGTTGACCTTTAAGCATTAAGCCACAAACCCAGAGCAGGCTAAATTTTAGTCACTGAGTTAAGAAGAAAGGATTGGTCTGTACTGTACTTCCCATAACACCCAAAAATAACTTCTCCTCATGAGCCTGAGTGGGGAAAATGACTGGGAAATACAGTAGAACCCCTTAATTAAGTAGCTGATGACAGTACACCCTCTGTACCAGCCTTTCCAGGGCTGGAGGAGCTAGAAGATGCGTGCCTATGTGCTGAGGGCATGGTGCCCCTGAGGAGTAGATCAAATGGGGGGGAAAGGAGGCACACTGCAGTGGGGCTTTACCACGTCCACTTCCAGCAACTAGTGTGGAGAGGGTTCCACGGAAAATCGGAAGCTGCTGGATGCAGAAGACAGAGCTCCAGCTTAGAAATGAGAAAACTGTCCCAAGTACCAGCTCTGCCACTTCCTGCTTCCCCCAGTGACCGGTCCTGAACAAGTCCCCGAGGCTTTCTGGACTCACTTTCCTCATCCTCTGATGGGAAGAGTGGACCAGACGCTTTCCAAGTCCTTCCTGGCCACAGCATCCTGGGAGTCCGGCTGTTCCTCCTGGTCACCTGCTTCGTAGCTTCCTTCAGTCCCTGTCTGCCTTCACCCCGCCTGGCCACCCCCACACACTGATGCCTTTCCTCACTCCTCCCTGCTGCCTGCTCCTCGCGACGCTGGACTAAAGAAACAGGCAAATCAGAGTCTCCAATAAACACAGACTCCCGTGAACACCAAACAGAGAGGGTCTAGGAGGGGAAGGCTGTGCACGAGCCAGGCCCTGTGTGCCCGGCTCCTTGGATGACTGAGGCATTTGGTTACTGACTGCCTGCTCTGTGTGCAGCCAGGGGCAGAAAGGAGGCGGGAAAGGGCGGCTTGGAGCCCTCAGCACACGTTAGTGATTTCTTTAGGGCTCTGACTCCGTTTTATTTTATTTTACTTGTCTGGCCGGTTCCAAAGTCTTACCATACATCCTCATCACCTCATTCATTCATCAACATGAGCCTCCTTTTAGCCTCTCTTGTTTCCTACCCAGATGAATAACCATAAGCTGCAACTGGCTCCCAAAGGTAAGCGTACCAAAATAGTCAATATGTGGATCCTTCTCGCTGTCTCCCAGCACAGTTTCTCAAAAACCATGTTCTACTGCAACAGCTTGGCCTTATTCAGTTAAATGACTGTCCACCCGTATAGCAGATGGCAAAAATGGCCACAATAGTTTGTAGCTCCTCTCGTTAATAGGGGAGCCAATTTCCCCACTCCTTTTTGTATGGTGGTAAGATACACATAAACATAAAGCTTACCTTTTTAACCATTTAAAAATGTACAGTTCTGTGTCATTAAGTACATTCACACTGTTGGGCAGCCATCACCACCATCCATCTCCAGAACTTTTTCATCTTCCCCAGCTGAAACGCTGCACCCGTTAAGACACTAACTCCCCAGCCCCTCCTCTCTCCAGCTCCTGGCAGCCACCATTCTACTTTCTGTCTCTATTAATTTGACTACTCTAAGAAGTCCATATACGTGGACTCACACAGTATTTTTCTTTTCGATTAGCTTATTTCAATTACCAAAATGTCTTCCAGGTTCATCCATGTTGTAGCATGTGACAGGATTTCCTTCCTTTTTATGACTGAATAATAATTCCATTGTACACATAAACCACATTTTGTTTATCCTTTCACACTTGGATTAACCATTAGACACTTTCACCTTTTGGTTATTGTGAATAATGCTGCTATGTACAGGGGTGTACAAATATCTGTTGAAGTCCCTGCTTTCAATTCTTTTGGGTATATACCCAGAACTGGAATTGCTGGATCATACAGTAATTTTGTGTTTACTTTTTTGAGGAATCGCCATAATGTTTCCCACAGTGGCTGCATCATTTTACATTCCCACCAGCAATACACAAATGTTCCAATTTCTCCACATTCTCTAACACTTGTTATTTTCTGTTTTTTGGATAATAGCCGTCCTAATGAGTATGAAGTGGCATCTCACTGTGGCTTTGATTTGCATTTTCCTAATTATTAGTGATGTTGCACATCTTTTCGTGTGTTTACTGGTCATTTTATATCTTCTTTGGAGAAAGGTCAAGTCCCCCATTCTTTGCACCTGGGCTGGCCGTTAGAGTGACCAACTGTCCTGCTTTGTTCAGAACTCTCCCAATTTTTGTACTGAAAGTCCTGTGTCCTGGGAAACCCCTCAGCGCTGGGCAAACTAGGACAGATGGTCACTCTAGCTGGCCTTTGATCAATAGAACGCATTGGAAGTGAAAATGTGCAGCTTTCAGCCTAGGCCTCAAGGGGCTTTGCCACTCCCTCTCATGCAGCTCCTAGAAATCCGCTGCCCCATAAACAAACCCACGCTAGCCCACAGGATGATGAGAGGCATGTGGCCCGGTCACATAACTCTTGCTAACAGCCTACTGGCCACCAGACCTGTGAGTGATGCCACCCTCATTCATTCGACTGCCAGCCGATTTGCCTGCTGATGGTAGGTGCGCAGCCCAGCGGAGCTCAGCCAAGCTGGCCCAGACCAAAGAATGGCCCAGCCAGCCCACAGAGCCGTCATTTCAGTAAGTGGTTGTTGCTTTAAGCCACTGAGGTTGGAGATGATTTGTTACTCAGTGCAAACTAATTCATACAGCTCCACATAAAGTCTGCTATGTTCAGGTTTCCTCTAAGACCTTTGCTGCAGACAGGACCCTCCTGTCTTTCCAGTGCCCCTATTCTTAGTGAGAAGAGCTTCACCTACACTTTTATTGCAGCATGGCCACTGAAGCAGTCAAGAGCCCTTTCATTCTCTCTGCCAAAAACAGACAAAAGCTTTCCCCTCTTCCCATCCCTTTGTCCTCCCCTCACTATTCACTTCTCACTGCACAAAGAGAGATGGACTCATTAGACTTAGATGCTGAAGTAGACTTTAGGGCCCCTTCCGCATACCACAGCCAGCTAATTTTCCTTACGCAGTTCCCATTTTTCTCCCACCAATCTTTTTCTTCTTGATCACAGCACATCTGAAAGAATTCTGACTTGCTTCAAATGCTCTTTCTCCAGTTGGCTGAAGCTTCTGTGACTCCAGCCCTGCTCCACTTGCTTGGTTCTCTGGGCAGTCGCAGCGCGAGGAGTTGTTTTGACACAGGAGCCTGGTAATTGCCATCCTAGAAGCTGTTTCAAAGCTGTTCAGAGGGTCTCATTCTGGGAAGTCAAGGTCAAGCAAGATTAGCCCACTCTTCTAAAGGAGACCTGTTTCTTGCTGGAACTTTCTGGCTCTTATCTCTCTCAAGAAACATTGAACTGTACTTAAGTGTCCAATGATAAAGGCCCAAAACATGCAGACTTCTTTCTTTCTTCTCATCAACCCTTGGTGAGCCCTTGCACCTGCAGTGAGAGGGATCTGGTCATAGTGCTACCCCGGCCTCCAGGGCATGTAGGTAGCTGGCTGTGGATGGCAGAGTTCATTCGCAGCCTCAGAGTGACGAGAATTCCATTTCAAGACTCCTTCCCTCGTCCTGGGTCAATAAAGACCGAGCAATAGAAATGTTGGGACTTTAGAAATCACCTGGTCCAACACTGCCATTTTACAGATGAGGAAACTGAGGCCCAGACTTGCCCAAGTCTGGAAGTGACTTGTCCAAGGCAACCCAGCAAGATGGTGGCAAAGCCAGGGCTAGAACCATGGCCCTCTGACCTCTAGACTGGTGCTGTCTCAACTATCCATTGCTCCTTGGTTGCTTTTTGAAAAATGAGTTAGGAGAAATGAAAGGAAGCCAAGGATTTTCTACAGACCAAACTGTTGGGCGGCAGAAGCATAGGGTGGAGGGCAGTGCTGCCAAGATGAGAGATCTTAGAAAGCCTCCTCCTGTCCTCTCCTTGATCTGAGAACATCCACAGGATAGAAACAAAACTTAAAGAAAAAGGAGCCGAGCCCCTTACCCAAGCCAGCATAGGAACACCCACCAGAGGAGAATGCCTTGTCCTCCCACCTTTCTATTTTATTTAGGAAACACCTTTCTTATGAACTTACACAACTTTTCCACAGGAAAACTCCATTGTGTATTAAATACCTATGTTCCTGTTAATTCCCTTCTGATGCTTGTCAGGTTTTCACACTGTGCAATCACTGTAAGGATACACTTCTCAGGGTGTTTTTTCTCTAATATTATTTCATATTCAGGTTTTCTTGTGTCAACGGAGGCCTCATGTTTGTTGATTATAATTGTAATACTGTGTCTATTATATGCGTGCATCATAATTTGCTTTCCAATTTGCCTCAGGTTGAATATTTGTATCATTTCTAATTCATTAGTATTAACAACACCAATATGGTTATTTCTGTATGAATAGTTCTTTTATCCCTTTGGGTTTATTTATTTGGAGTATGCTTCCCTGGACAGAATGGCTGGATCGTGGCTAGGACTCAGCTCTTGCTATTGCCAGATTACTATCTAGAAAGGTGCAATCAGTTTGCAGGGCCTTCACCTTCATTTAAATGTGCCATTTCTCCTAGCACAGAACTGGGCTATCATTGAGTTTTGTCATTTATATTCATTTTTGCCATGTCAAATGGGGGAAGCTAAACAGTCAGGATTATAGGATATGAATCAAGGGAGAGGACCTGTGAGATGAAGCCAAGAAGCAGAACTGGGCAGAAGCTGTGACAAATGCTCCGAGTAGGATGAAGTGAATGAGAGTTATCTGTTACAGCCCCTTGTCCCTGGATATGTGGTGGGCTGGCCTGGACTGAAAATTCAGAGTTAGGGTGCACCCCAGTTTAACAAATGTGTGGTGGAGCCCAAAACCTGTTTCCAGCTTTGCATTTCCTTCCCTTTTTTATCCAGGCTGTGCATCTTTCTGTGGATAGTTTACTATCTGCACTCCTTCTGTGCCTTATCTTTGATTTCTTGTCCTGAGGACGCTTTTTCCTACTTTCACCAGCAAAAATCAGAGCTCCTGAATCATAAAGGAGCGTAAGAACCTTTCCACACTGGCTTCTCCTCACTCTGGGCCCCCATGGCTCACAAAAAGGCACAGCGGCGTGACTCCCAAGGGTCATTCCTGAGAAACAGCTCTTCCTGGTTGTGTTTGATTTGGCCAAGATGATGATGACCAAACAGAGCTTCTCAGAAGTTCCAAGGAGAAGGGGTGGCGCAGGGAGCACAGACAGTGAACCAGCTCCTCGGGCCATCTCTGCTTTTGCCCACCCTTCCTCATGCACATGCAACTTCTTTCAGAGTGGTTTCATACAGTCTAACATTCAGAGGTCCCCTCAGGGACTGGTAGGCCAAGTTTTGAGCCCACACCAAGAAGTCTGTCAACCACATGGTCTGCTCTGAAGCCTACAGCATGTGAAAAGTTATATTTAATATCCCTGGGAGAAACCAAATATAGGAAAGCCAGTTTGTGGGATGCAACTGCTCTTTTTTTAAGAAACATCTCTACCTAAGTGTTTGGTGAACTCTTCGCTCTTTAGAGTTGGGCTATGGATTCTCTAGTCTTAATTAGACACATGGACAAGCAGAGGCTTTAAGAGGTACAGGGACATTCCAGGATCCTCGACAGCCCTAAAAAAGGTCATTGCCATCCTACTAGACCTGGTCAGCATATGACTGACACCACAGCAGATAGTGTGAACACAGCATGACAGCACAGTCAGCACAGCATCCTGTCCAGTGGCCTGACCATGGGCTGGGCTGTACTCCTTTCTTCCTGAAAGTCTGGAATTGATGAGGTAAGAGGGTGGTGGTGCAGTATGGATGATCTAATTTTCCACTGGGATAGTCAACAACTTGATCCCTACCACTGAGGTCTCTCCTTCTGTGAATATTTACCTACCTATGGACTGGGTCTCAAGGTTTCTGAATAGATGCTTCCTAGACAACCACACTTAGAATCTTAAAACATGGCACAGCTTCCTTCCTTTCCTCACTGATTCTGAAAGAAAAAGCCACCCCCAGTCCCTTTCCTACCTCCTACCACTCCAGGCAGGCTAACGCTGGATAAAGCCCTCCTATACCCCTCAGAGTAAGGACCCCAAAAGTCCACTAAAAGACCTTCAGCCAAGCTGTCCTTGTTTAAAACACAGCGGCTGGTCTTTGAAGCAGCTAGTAGAGGTTCCAAACACTGGTTGTTACATTAAAAGAAGACCTAAAGGAAACAGGAGGCTAGTTAATGGACTTCCCTGAGCTCTCATCATATACCCAGAGCAAAAGAAAGAGGGGAGAAGGAAGAGGAGAGATTAAGCCCTTCTTCGCAGAGTGGTCCTGTTCCCTAGCTACAGAGAAGCAAAGTAACAAGGACATTGAACTCTGGCCTTCTGGGGTTCAGCAAAGCTACAAAGGTCAAATGAGGGCCCTTTCTTGGCCTCTTGGGCCCCAATCAGGATATGACCCTTCTCCAAAGGGAGCAGATGATATAGGCCACCCCCATCACAGTGTGGGATCCAGCATGGGTCCAGGACAGGGACACACACTCAGGTTAGACAGAGAGAGCCATGGGGCCAAGCAATCAGATTTGTTGGCCACTCTTGAGGTAAACATGTGAAGCCAACAACCAGAATTTTGTAGAGCCACTGGGGGAAGAAACACAATCCATACAAATCAATTGAAGATGTCTGTTCTCAAAGACTTTGAACTTAGAAGTAAGAGTTTGGAAAACAGGAAGGGGCATGAGCCTCATACAGCAGCAGAGGATGAAAACAGCATGAGGGGGAAAGGAAAGGTGCAGACACCCAGCAGAAGTCAGCCGAACGGGATCCATGTGAGGGCAGGTGTGCAGATTGGACCAAACAGAGGTGATTCTCTCGGCCTTACAGTCCTTGGTAAAGAGAAAACGGAAGTTCACAGCATAACCCATGCCCGGGTGGAGCCTCAGCTCCACCCAAGAGCAGATTCTACATTTGGAAAGCCTTGGCCCTTTCCTTGAACTTGGTTTTCAAGGTTTCGGCAGTGTCATTTCATTCCCCCTCAGCTCTGACGTGTCTGAACCTGTAAGCACCTCCAGAGCTGGAGCACGCGTCATCTTCACACCACGGATGAATAACTATGGCTTGCTCACAGGCTCCTCGTTATCATAAAACAAAAATGCTACTTGCCTCAAAGCTGAGGTTTTGGGAACAGTGGGTTTGAAAAGCTGCAGGAGCAGCAGACAGAGAAGATGGCAATGAGCTAACCTTTTGACAGGCCCTTGCAATGCTCAGGAGCACAGGCCAAGCAACCTGGCATCCAGATAGGGTTTTCTCTTTGGCGGGACAGTATTGTTAATATCATTCATTACTGCCTCTGATTAGGTTCCCAGGCTCATTAAGATCTCTGAGCCTTTGAATGTTTCTCTTGGATCAGATTGGATTCCACTTTGCAGAGAATTGTCAAGGCTTTCTAGTATCCAATGCAGGCCAGATAGTATCTCTTGGCTTGACTCCTTCCTAAAGTTTCTCCCCTGTGCTTCTGTGTGTGCACGGCCGATGACGCAAATCATCGTCCCGGCATGCTGGCTATCAGACCCCTTGCTGCCAGATGAACTAGGGCTTCTAACCCAAACAAAGCCAACATATAAAGTCCAAAACACTGAAACTAAACTTATTCTAAAAATTATGCAGGTATGTGTTAACACTCCAGTTAGACACAGAGAACAACAGCTAACCCAACTTTTAAAAAGGAGAGTGAAGAGGGCTCTTACCCTCTCTGATATTAAGACGCATTATAAAGCCATCACAATAAAAACAGAAATTAAGAAAATGTACAAATAGGCCAACAAAACAGAATAGAGAGCTCAGACAGAGTCATGTATATGTCTGGACTTAATATAGGACAAAGGTGCTACCACAAATTGGGGGAAGGATAGATTGTTTAGTAAATGGCATGGGGAACTGGCTTACTATATGGAGAAAAATAAAACTGAGTCCCTACTTAATACCGCATACAAAAGAGGGCTCTGGGTCGTTTAAAGACCTAAGTGTAAAAGGTTAAAGAAAAGTAGTAGAAATAAAATTAGTAGGATTAAGTGCAGGAAAATATCTTTGTGATTCAGGAAAGCTCTTTTAAGATGAAATTTCAAAAGCATAGACCATAAGGCAAAATTTTATGAATTTGATTACATCAAAATTAAAGATTTCTAGTCAGCAAAATATCCCATGAACAAAGTTAATAGACTGATTAAAAAAATAGATATCTGTAACATCTAAGACCAATGGGGAATTTATACGAAGAATATGCAAGGATCTTGAACGTTTATGACTGCAATAGAAAATGGGGAAATGATATAAACTGACACTGTACAGAAGATGAAACTCCAGAGAACTAACAAGTTGGTGTAGGTCAGTTTTCCTGGGAAGCAGATTCTGAGATGGAGAGTTTTGAGCAGGTTTTTTGGGGAGTGGTGAGGGAGTGAGGAAAGCAGCATTGGGTGGAGCCAGAATCTGAACTGTGATGCAGTTGCAGCTTAGGCTGACCCGATGGGGGAATGTGGAAACTGGGGTGTCTCTTCAGAGAGGTCCTGAATTCAGCAAGGGGACCAGGCTTTATTTCCCTGCAACGACTAGTCATTGGATGGATGTCACCCCCAAGGAGAGTTCATAACCCTGGGTGAAGCAGCTTCCTCTGGCTGAGGATAATTGCTGAGGAGGGTCTCATCTATGAGCCATCAGCAACCAGCACTACTGGTAGCTGGGTTAACAAGGACCTCGGTCTTAGAGCAGGAATCTGAACAGTACACTATGTATCCACTATGGCAGATATGAAGGAAGGCTCAAAAGCATTAGTAATATGAAAAATGCAAATTAAAACGTCAAAGAGCTATCACTGTATGCCTTTTATATTAGCAAAATATAGAAGGAAGTGTAGTGCCAAGTATTGGCAGGATTATGGGACATGACAGCTCTTATGGACTGCTGGTGAGAAGACGAACATCAGAAAAGTGCATCAGCAAACATTCTTGGGAACGTTCTGGCATTATGAGTCAAATTCAGTGTTGCATACTAGCAATTCCTCCACTAGGTATACATCCCAAGAAATTCTTATACAATTCCGTAAGGAGACGTGTATGCGAATGTTTTCTGCACGGTTATTTGCAGTGGAAGTGGGGGGCTACCTGAGTTTCCATCACTAAGATTGAGAAATAAAATGTAGTGAATGCACACTTGGAATTCTGTGTAGTAGGATTGTAGCAAATGATCAGATGTACACACAGCAACATGGATGGATCTTGAGAACGATGAAAAGAACGGGGAGGAGGCGGGGGAGGAAGAAAGGAAAGAAACGTGATGAGATGGAACAGTCACATAAATTAAAAATACTGAAAGCACAGGGAACTATATTCAGTATCTTGTAATAAACTATAATGGAAAAGAATCTGAAAAAGAATATGTGTGTGTGTGTGTGTGTGTGTGTAACAATCATTTTGCTGTACACCAGAAACTAACAATATTGTAAATAACTATACTTCAATACATAAAAATAAATAAATAAATACTGCAAGCAAATTGCGTTTGTATGAAAGCAAACGAAAGGATACATCCTAAACACATAAGAATCACCGTGGGTGAGAGAGGGGTATGGAACTGTGGGATGGGGCATAAAAGGAATAAGGCAGTAAATAAATTCAAGAGAGGGGTCTTGCAGGGACCAATGACCTCGGCTGGTTCCATGGCTCCATGAACCAAGGAGTCAGGTTAATCCAACTCTCTACACCTGATTTCTAAAACTAGTGGCAGCAGCAAACACCACTTGAGCCCTGGAAAAGCAAGCTCATGTTCTGCACCTTCTCTTTCTCTGAGATCTCTCCTAAAAGGTCACAGGCTGAGTCACTGGAAAATCACAGAGCCCTGCTACACACCGCTCCCTGCTCTTACCTGCAAATGAAATGACATCAACCTCCGATCTTCAGTGGGATGAAATGGCTGGCACCTGGATAAAGGTTCACGCCTCTCCCAGGCAGAAGGACTTTGCTCCCAGGATGCCTTTTCATCTTCTATCCCTTGAACTTTCCCACCTGAGATTCCAATCAAAGTCATCACCTTAACTGAAATGCAATAGGCAAAACAGCCACCGCCCCCCCTTGATCAGGACTGGTATGCAAGATAGGGGAAACACAACCAATTCGGGGTGCTGTCTTAGACCTTGCCCACCTGGGAGAGGGCACCAAACAGGGAGATGACATCCCACTGCGAAATGGGCTCGCTTTGGCCCACTTGTCTGGCAAGCCCTCTCTGTTCATGGGGAATGGGTGAGGTGTGAACTCCCCTTGTGAAATCTATCCTGCATGACCCATCAGTCCCAGAAAAACTGGAGATCCTGAGAGAGCCAGAAGAATAATGAGGCTTATCAGTCGGTCTTGGATCCCATTCCCCACGGTGGCTATTCCAAACCCCAACTGCTGTCCCTGAAGTCCCCCACAAGCAATTGAGAACCAAGTTCAGGTTACCAGTCCAAAGGGAGGAACACAGAGATTAAGATCTAGGGATGCAGAGAAGAACTGAGCCGGGAAGTCTGAGAGATGCCCTGCCTCTCAGGCTCAAAAGGTAGAACCAGAATGTCAAGGTGCCCATAAACACTGCTCTGAACCTCTTGGCTGGCACCAGGCCCTGACTCCAAGGTTAACCCTTCCTTGCCCAGGGCATGCCTTCCTCAGCACTATAGAAAAGGTCTCTTCTAGACACCAGCATTGTGTTCACAAACAAGTCTCTGTAATAAATAGGATCCCTAGGCAAAATGAGAATCCCAGGATACATGGTAAGAGAGTCGGTGTGGGTACCATTTTTATCATGCTTTTTTCTGGGTCCAGAAAGTAAACTTCTGTGCCAGCTTTAAGGCTTTTAATTCAGGAAAGTGCAGGGTGAGATGGGTCTTGCTGTTTAAAGGCTTCCTCAGGACAGAAGTTGTCTGGTGAACGTGTAAACTGCCTGTGCCCAGTAGGCCTTCTGCAAGTGTTAACTCCCTTCCCCACCCCCGCTTCTTCTTCTCCCATTGTTGGTGTAGCTGAGGAGTCATGCAGGAACCCAGGAGGCGTGGCCTCTGCTCACGGCTCAGACATCTTTCTACAGAATGATCTCAAGCAAGAGGCTCTCCCTTCTCTCAGCCCTCTGCTTCCCTGCCTCTAGTTTCTCATGTTTAGAATTGGAGGGAGTAAACTCTTGTCTTGCGGGTGGCCAGGTTGGTCCCTGCCCCCTTTTCTCTAGGTTCTAGGGAATGAAAAATATTATTAAATTTTAATTTTCTAATGGAAAACTATGAAGTAGAAGCAAAAAATTTAGCCTAATCCTATGATCTAGGTAAAATCTGCTGGCATTAAGAAGATGGGGTGTTAGAAAATAGAAGCAATATAGAAACATACAAAATGAAAATTGAAAGTCGCCTTCTCCCATTCACACTGTCCACAGTAAATAACTACTTCCCCAAAGTAAACAACTACTATTGTTTCTTATCATTCCATTCAGAAAAATTATGCATATGTATTTATATGTATTCTTTCTAACAAGTTTGCAGAAGTGATCATACCATATATGGTACTATCTAATTTGCTCTCTTTTAACTTGATACATCTTTTATATATTTATATATATATATATATATATATATATATGTATATATACTTTATTCTTTATAATAGCTAAATAATATTTCATCAAATGCATTGTAACTCAGTCCAGGAGGATTGTGAATTTCTCTCCTTTTGTGAACACCAACCAGCTCAGCCTCTTGCTCCTTGATTTCCTCCCGAGGGTCAGAGTTGGTGAGAAGCTGTGATTCAGGTGCCAGGTGAGACAGAGAAGTCCCCATACACCCAAAAGTTCCAGGTGAGTTGCTGTAAAACTGTCATGGTGTCAGTGTTTGCTTATTTCCCTTTCTGGAGAAAATGTCCACAAGCCAATGGCCAATTTGCCACACATGTTGATGGCTGAACATTTTGGACAAACTTCAGTGTGTCCAAATGATGAAATATCAGGTTTGGAAAGGACCTCAAGGTCATTTGGCTTAAGCTCCTTGAACCCACTGTAGGGATCCCTTCTACGAGCTTCTGTGTTATCATTTATTTACCATAACTCTATCATACCATGGAACAGCTTCTACTAACAGAAAATTCTTTCTAATTTTCCCAAACCAGCTCCCATGCAACGTACCTGCATTCATCCTAGCCCTGCCCTTTTAGACATCCTTGAACAAGTGTGTTTCTCTTCCCATGGCCACCCTCCAGAAGTTTGACAAAAATGCTCACATCCCTCGGAGTCTCCCCTCTATTCATTTAACAAATATTCTTCCAGAGACTATGTACGTACCAAGCACTGTGGTAGGCATACTGTAAACTCTGTGAGGGCAGAGAGCTTAGTCTATGTTATTATGTGCTGTCTCCACACCACCTAAAAGGGCCTTACATACAGTAGGCATTTAATAAATATTTGCTGAATGAATGAATACAAAGATGAATCCCATATTCTCTGCCCTCAAGGACTTCTTAGTCTAGTGGGAGGCAGAACAGAATGATAGGCAATTATAATCCAGGGACAGAGAAAGGATGTGGGTTAGGAGAACCTCAAAGGAGAGGTTCTATCCCAGTATTCATCGTTCCCACCTCCTTCTTCCACTGTAATGTTGATCACATCATGTTGTCATGATATGTCTGCACGTCTATCTTCACCACTGGATTGTTAGCTCTTTGAGGACAGAAACTGTACTATGTGTCACTTAGCTTTGTATCCCTTACACTTAACACAGGGGCTGGCATAGGGGAAGCGTTTCATACTTGTTCAATGAAGTGACTGATTAATAGATGGCTAAATGAATTAATATACTAATATTCCCAGAGGAAAAAAAAATTAAGGAAACTGCTTTTATTGGCCTAAACTGGTGTTACCTTAAGTTTCACCAACACAAAAAATTGGTGAAGTACCAGTGACAGAAATCTTGGGAGAAAGTGACCATGTCATCCTAGGGCTCCCCAAAGTCTCATTTTTGCAGCAAACATTTAATGAGCACCTCCTCTGAGTTTGATACACTGCCAGACTCTAGGACAAGGCAAACAACACATAACTCCTACCTTTCAGGATCTCCCAGACTAGCTGGTGATGAGTGCTCTGACAATGTGCAGAGGCTGCTGTGAGGGGCCAGGGGGTCAGGAAGGGTTCCTGAAAGTGGAGATGCCTGAACTGAGGGCTGAGGAAACTGTCCAGGTGAGGAGAGGGAGGAAGGCAGTCCTAGGCAGAGGGATGCACAGGCAGAAGTCCAGAAGTGTGAGAACTCAGCAGTGTGGGAGTATCATGTTTGGGGAGTGGGAGGAAGAAATAGCGATGGAGACAAGGCCCTGCCAAGGAATTGAGATTTGACCTTGAGGGCAGGAGGGAGCCATTGAAAGAATCTTAAAATCCCACGATGATCAGATTTGCATAGTAGAAGATTATTCTTACGGCAGTGTAGAAAATGAATTGGAGGAACAAGAATGCTATAAGAGAGATCAGTTAGGAGACTATTCGGAACTTACTTGGAAAGCAGATGGAAAGAAGAATAGACATCAAAGACATTAAAGAGTAGCTGCCAGAACTCAGTGACCCACTGTGTACACTGGTTCTCAAGCTTCAGACTTGGGTTACCGGGTGGGTGGAAACACCATCACCCAGCGGGGAGAATAGGCGAAGGAGCAGGCTTGGGAGTGAAGACGATGAGTTCAATGGGGAGTCTGAGGGCCTGGGGGCCGTCTAGGCTGATCCTTGAGAAAGATGGACATGTGGGTCAGGAGCTCAAGGAAAGGAACTGGCCATGATACAGACCTAGGAGCCTCCAGGGGACACAGGCAGAGGATGAAAGAGTGGGAGTGTGCCAATCACCCAGGGAGAGGGCGTGGGGTGGGGAGAGGAAGGGGTTATCTGAGAGTCTCAATAATCTTTCGTGAAGATTTCCAAAACATTTTAAAGAATCCTCAGAGTCATTACTAATTTAGAGCAGCAGCGTCCTGTCTCAAAGCTAATACAGCAATGTATGAGGAACGAAATTAGAGAAAAACAGCAGTACTGAGAGAGGAGCCTGATTTTCAGATTCCTTTGTGGGTAACAACAAAGGGACATGAAGGGAGCTTCATGAAGGAAAAGAGGAAAGCATCCAGACGAAGCCTGCTTGAGTGACGTGGTTTTTGCTTATTTGAGATGATGCCCGGGGCCTGACCTGTACCCCTCCATCCCACCTCCAGGTCCAACATTAAGCAGCAGGCTTCCCAGGAAGCTGCATCCTTGCCTCCCCAGCTGCTTCAGTCATGAAATCTTTGCAAGTTACAGGCATCTGAGGCACATGATGGCCTAATCAAGCCACGTGCCTGTGTAAAGCTGCCTCCTGGCTGTGAGGAATAAAAATCAATATTTTAAAATATGAATTATTCAGATGCTGTACCCCGGAGGTGATTCATCACCTAAGGAGCTCCTCAGTAGGAGAACTGCGGCTGAGGGTTTGTGTGAACATGGCTTAGCCCATGATTTCCCATGCCATCAGTCAAAGGACTAACAAAAGATTAAATAACAGAATTGTTCTTACACAGTGTCCCGAGGAACACCCGAGGAGCTGGGCTACTCTGGCTAAGAAGTCTAGACTGTCATAATAAGGAGAGAAGCAACTTGCCCTCATGAAGGAGCAGAGGGTCCCCTGGGCTCTCCAAGTGTTGGTGTCTTCAAGTCTCCTGGGTCCTTTGCACAAGGGAAAGCAGGTTAAGCTGGGGGAGAGGGGATTCTTCCAAGTACTCCTTTTTAGAATAAAATTTAAGAGCTCCCCTGAGAAAAGTGACAATGGTCATATCCCTGACCTCAAATCCCCATGTCATGTAGGTAGGCACTTAAACCTATTGCTGCGGCTGGGCAGGGCCTGTGCTACGAAGACCATGAACTATGTCTGGACTGGCCTAGGGGAGAGGGATGAGGATGGAGTGTAATTGGTTTGGTGACAATTCACCTTGTAAAGGGAGGAAGCACCGAAACCCATTCTAGAGAGAAGGACGCAGTGTGGCCTAGCGCACGTTCCCTGGACTTGGAGGGATGAAGACCTGAGTTTTGAGTCCTTGGCTCCACCACCATGTGACCTTGGACAAGACAGTTATCTCTCTCAGCCTCAGATTCTGTAACACCAAAATGTTGATAATAATCCCCTACTTGCTGGGTTCTTGGGAAGATGAAATGAATAGAAGCAGAAACACCTTGCTGCTCCCTCACACTTTGTATTAGTTAGGATATTACTTTGGTCGTTCTAACAGAGGGACCAGAATAACAGTGGCTTAAACGAGATAGGAGTTTATTCCTCTCTCATATAAAACTCCAAGCCGCTGTGGCCCCTCTGGTCTGAGAGCTCATCAGAGGCTCAGGCGGCTTCTATCTGGTCACCAGGGGTGTCACCTTCCTTGACTTACTCCGAGAAGGCTCCCCACCACTGCCACGTTGCAGCTGGTAGAAGGGGCAAAGGGGCAAAAGGAGGGCCAGCTCCCTTCCCAAAATCCAGGAGTTTACACGCCACCTCTTTTCATTTCCCACAGGCCAGAATGTAGTCACATAGTCACATGTGGCTGTAAGAGGGGCTGGGAACTGTAGTTGTTTTCTGGGAAGTCACAGACTCAACAGAAAATTCTGCGATTATGGAAGAAGAGGAGGTGGATATTGAGAGACAGTTCACAGTCCCTGCCACCCCACTTTGTCTAACTCCTCTTGATCCCCAGATCTCGGGTTTACGTCACTTCCCTTGGGAGGCCTTCCCCGACCCTCCAGGCTACTTAGATGCTCATCCCTTGGCTCCCTCACATCATCTTTGGCTTGCTGTCTGTTTTTCTGACTAGAATGTAACCTCAATGAGTTTGGGGATGTGTCTGTCTTCCTCCCCGCTGTCTCCCTGTGCCACCCAGAGCTGGGCACAGAGTGGACATGAGATACACCCACGCTGACTAAGGAGGTCTGTCACCAAAGGGCCTTGGGATGTCCTTGGGGTGGAACTTTATAGCTTCGAGGCCAGCAGTGCTCTCCAGCCCAGGATTTGTTTGGAACAAAACTGGTACCTCCTGCTGCTGCCCAGGCAATGGGGGCGGTCGTCGCCCTGAAGACAGGTGGAATTTTCTTTGTACCCCTTAGTCCTCTCTCTGTGTACGTCTTTAGAACTCTGCCCATCCTTCATCAGAGCCCTTGGGTGGGCAACTGTGCCCTTTCATGATAAACACTGGCTCTGCAGCTCTCTTTTTCAGATCTGGGAATGAACAGTTGGGGGAAGAGCTTTCCCTAGCACAGTGGCCAGAACTGAGGATGCAAGTAGAGACTTGGTTTTCCATGCCCAGTCTCTACAGTGCAGCTGCCAGCCTGACGCCTGCCCTGTGAGGAGGGGGAAGGGACCTCAGTGAGGCTGTCCCAGGGCAGTCAGCCTGCACCCCCTGTGGGGAAAAATGGCCTCCCAGAGTCTGGGCCGTGTGAACCCACTGTTTAGTCCCTGAGCAGCTCCTTGAGGCTTCACTTTAATGCCCTCCAGCTCACTCCTGATTTGAGATAAACCTCACCATTTTCTTAGAAATCTCCTTCTTCTTAGCTCATTTTCTCTGTTACCAGGATTTCTTTAGGGATCCCAGCAAACATGACTCTGGTTCCTGTGAGGAGGGGAGGATGAACCCCAGGACTGACCTCCAGCCCCTCAGACACATTCTCATCACCTTCCATGTCTTCCTTTGATTGGAACTAGAGGACAACTGGACCTGAGCTCTGAGCGACCAGCCCTTTCTGGCAGTCTCCAGAACCACTGAGGGGTAAGTCACCAGAGACGAAGCCCTGGGGGTTGCTGGGTGCTCACGTTACACTCATACACAAAATGAGCCTATTCAAGAACCAAGTTCAAATTTCCTTGCTTGTATTTTTCCAGAGAGTTGGGGAGAGAGCAGCCATATCCTGCCAGCAGCCCCTGGGAACTTGCCCCTGCCTCCCCCCATGCCTGGCATCAAGGGAATCTTTGCCCTCCTGACTGTGGCACTGGGCTTAGCTGGGAACAGACACAGTTTCATTCCAGCAGCTGGGTTTTTCCCCCCATAAAATGACAGTGTCCCTTTAAGTCCCTGCCCGTCTCCTCTCTTGGACTGGCCGTAGGTTAAATAAACCAACTGACCAGACTTTTCTGACTGGGGGTTCTGAGCTGGAAATTCCTCCTACTTGCTTCAGCTTGTGTGCGGGAACAAAGAGCAGTTAAAAAGGGATTAGCTTTTCCCTCTGTTGGTTTCTCTCTTCTTTCTCAGAATAATTCCATTTCTAACTCAGGGATTTAGGTTCCTCTTGGAGCCCTGCTTCTTTCCTGCTTCTTTATTGACTGTCCGTAGAGCTACAGAAAGTTTCCCTGCACCCAACGTCTCTCTGCATGGATTTCACAGCGTGGCTTCTTGCACCCCTGACTCTTGGATTCACCCATTTCTCTCCAGCACAAACCCTGGACTGGCCCTCTGAAACTCCGAGTAACATTCTATTAATCACGTTATTTCCCCAAGCAGTCTTCTCTTCTGGGAAAAGAATATGCTCATCAACTTATACACATAGTCTGGTTCTCATTAAAATCTGAAAGCAAAGGGTGGTAGAAAGAGCATTGTTTGGGAGTTGGGATTTCTGGGTTCTCCTCCTACCTCTGGCATTAACTAGTGTGTGACCTTGAGAAAGTCATTTCTCTTGGCTGAGCCTTACAGACCCCTCCCTCTGTAATGTAAGAGGTTCCTTCTAGTGCTAACATTCTAGTGCCTATATTAAATAGTCTTGCAATCCCCAATGACACTTGATCATCATGAATATGCACAGATGAAGAGTTGACCTGGGGTCCAAGGTGATTATACTCAGGACCAGGATCCTGAAGCACCTGGCTTCAGCAGCCAGTTACCCCAAACTAGATCTTGCTCTATCTGTACCCTTTATAGAGAAGGATCTAGCAGATTAATGGAGCCCAGTGGTAACTGGGGCCAGGCTCAGAATGGACAGACCAGAGGCCTGATATCCCAGGATCTATGCCATTCCATTTTCACTCCCAAAAAGGACACTAGGTTTTTCTGTAGTCTCATGCTAAATAGAGGTCTGAACTAGAATCAACTGGTGTCTAGGACAGGGTCAGGGTGGGGAAGGGGTAGGGTTCAAGACAGACCATCATACACCTTGTTCAGTTCTTCTCTCTGAGGTCTCTGCAGACAGAAGTACCACTCTCAGCAGCCCTGGGGCTGTTCCACAACAGTTTCACCCCTCCCTCCTCCTGACATGGCCTAAAAGCAGGTTTGGCTATGCTGGGAACAAGTGATGTTTGCACTCAGCGACAATATCACTCAGCAGGCATGTGTCAGTGGCCAGCTTTCCAAAAACCTGGAAAGAAATCTGCTCGCCAAACAAATGTGAAATATTTGCAAGTTTTCAAAAAGAAGCTGGGTCTGTTTTCCGTAGGAGAGAGAAGGGAGCTGTAAATGTTGTAATTAGAAACAGACATTTCTTCCATTCTTTAAAGCAGTGAAGATGTTATAAGGCTTGCAGATCAGACCTCTCTGTGAGAAGGACCATTTGGGGACACATGGCAAACAAATTCAGGGAAGCAGGCTCTGCCTCAGCAGGGAAGCTGCAGACCTGCAGCAGCCAAGATGTCTTTTCTGGAGTGTGGTTGTGTCTGGTAAACAGAGCTGCCTTCAGGATTGGCCCAGGGTGTGTGTTTTGTGGGCCAGGGGTGGGAAGGGTAGATGTGGTGGAGTGGGAAAACATCCTTGAGATGGATGCTTCAGGTTGTCATGGAATTCTCAAGAAGAAGATGCCACAGTCTTCAGTGGTCCCAATGTTGGTATGAGGAGGTTGTGTCCTGGGTCTGATCTCAGTTGTTCCCACCCCCCAGTAGTGCAGTTAAACCCTTGGCTTCCAACCAGGCTCCCTCAATGGAGAGGATGAAGAGTGAATGTTGACCGCCTCGCACAGTCACACAGCCCCGGGCTACTAGAAATGTGCCAGATAAGAAACTGGTTGCTAAAACATTTTTGGCCAGATTTGTTTGTATATGTTATTGTTTTATGACCTCCAAAGATCTGGCTAATCTAAGTGGCATTGGAACATGTCTACTTTTCACTATATAGATATAGCTTCCTGTTGGCTTTGTTTGACTTAAAGTGTGACTATATTAAGTTTTATACAAATATTAAATTAATAGTTATTGTGCAAGCAAAACTCATACTCATTAATTTTGATTGTGTTTAAAACAGTGATTCGCATCCATGGCTGCACATTGCTATAACCAGGGAAGCTTTATAAAAATTCCCATGCCTCAGGCCCACCTCCAGAAAATCTATTTTAATTGATTTGGAGTGGGGCCTGGGCATTGATTTTTTTTTTAAAGGTCCCCAGATGATTCTAATTGCAGCCAGGGTTGAGAACCATTGTTCTGAATGATGCCTGAGAAATGTGCTAATTTAGTGGGGGGAAAACAATCAAATGAGATCTTAGTTCGAACTGGCTGGCTTGTTTTGTCAGAGTTCAGCCCAGTATCTGGATAGGAACAAAGCCAAGACTACAGTGCAGTTATGTAAGGTTTGGAGGGTAAGACACTTCTCCTAAAACTGACTTATTACTGTATGTGTATTTCATCTACAGCAATAAATTGGAAATATTGGGAGGGAACCTCATGCTCTGTGAATATAGAGTCCCTTAATATTCAATAATAATCACTCCATGATCTGAATGGACAGGAGACAATAATAAAGAACTCTCATATTTAAAACAATCGGCACTGAAAATGTTTCCGGTAATACCAGTTCATAATGAGCCAAATGGCACAGATTTATATTGCCTTGAATTTCAAGACATCACCAGTGATTTATGATGGCTAGATGCTCAAATCACCATCTCTTGCCCCTCAGGTGAACTTTTGGTTCAATGTATCTGAAGGCGGAGTGAGGAAGACAATTCAGGTAGCAGAGAATTGAACAAAGGCCAATCACTGAATAGGCGAATTCGAGCTCGTTATCGGGCTGGGACTGATCACCTCTCAGCGGGATGATTCAGGAGTCGCAAATGGTTGGAACCTTTGTTTTCCCTTCTCTGGGAAAGACAGGTCCATTAGCTCTCCTGCTGCTTTAGAGCTTAATTTGTTTTCGTTTTTGTTTTTTTTCTGACACTATGGAGGGGACAGTACATTCCAAAAATTAGAGGACAGCTAAGGAAAATTCTCCCTCTTTATAGGATATCATTAAGCACATGGTGCCTCAGGGGGATAGGGAAGGCCATTAACAGACAGGAGCCAAGAGAGGGATTAGCTCATAAAAGAGAAGGCTGTTGAGAGCAGTTGGGCTAGATACAGGAAAAGCTGCCAGGTAGAGACCCAAGCTTGGGCATTAAAACTCAGCTCTCATCGTGTTTTTAAAGAGTTATCATCTTTTGTATATAATAAAGGTAGAGCTAGGAACTGCCCTCAGGAAGGAGATGCATTAAAATCACAGAGGACAAAAACCCCCAAAGCTACAGCACCTGGGGCCATTCCCCAGGGGGGCGGGGCTGATTCCTAGACAGTGTGTCTGTCTGCCCCCCACTAACGTCAGGGATCCTTGGTGTAAGAGTACAGGCTGAAGTACTCAGGGGGTTACCTTATCCCACATTTGCAGAGGCAAGAAGCTGACATTTAAAGCTCGTATAGCGCTCCTTTTACAAGTAAATGACTACCCGGAGAGAGGACTAACTAAGTCACGTGCTTGGCATTTTCTAGCTGATTTTCTGTTCAAAGAGACCCAGATTAACTTTCACTCCCATCAAGCTTTCCCCCAAACCTCCTGGTGGAAAGGGAATCCCCAGGTCCCTGAATGATGCTCAGTCATGCCCCTGGCTTAGCCTGCTGTCCCTTCCCCAGGTCTGTGTCTTCAGTGGGATGAGAAAGACTTTGGCGGAGGCTTTTAGGCTGCGAATAAGCCAAGTGCATATAACTGGCAGTGTAAACAACAGCAAAAAGATAAGGTGGAGAAAGGGGCTGCATAATTGCGGACTGAGCAGAATTTTAAGAGACTGAATCCTGGGGAGGTCCTGTTTCCATGGCCCTTGCCTGGTGGCTGTGGATTAAATATAAATATCTACCCATACTGGAGGCTAAATTCAACTCCTTTACCAAATAAGCAAAATATCAGTATCTGTTATATACAGGTAGATCTCTATTTGCCAACCTATCTCCTTCTACAATCCCTGACGGGCCTGAGACAAGGCGAATCACCTCTTCTCCATGCTCCCGAAGCAGTGCCTTCCATGGGTGTTATGGAGCTCGTTGCCTTGGACTGTGGTTGGCAGGGAAAGCGAATCTCCCAGGCTCCGATGGACCAGTGTCTTACTTATCCAGCATCCTCAGCAGTGGAAGGCTCTCGGTGAATGTCAATTGAATGAACCTGTGTGTCCCTGTATTACATCTATCATTGTTAATAAACGTTGAAAGCCAAAGGACAAAGATGGAGTAATCAGGAAACAGAGAAAGAAGTATCCGGTAATAATAAAGTAGAAGTATAGGGTTGAAACATATTATTAAACCATTCACAGCAAGTGAAATTCTCTCTCTCTGCCTATGTCACCTCACTCTCCACATCTGCAAAGGAGGAAGTGCAGTGGACAGTTCTATGACAGGGGACCTCGATCAAGAGTCAGGGGAGCTGTCTTTTGTCTAACTGACTATGTGACCTGCAGCAAGTCCCCTCTTATGGAATGAGATTACACTAGATGATCTCCCAAGGTCCTTACACTTCTGTCATTTTTGTAATTTTATGCTTCTAGCACCATAATCCCAAGGTATTTCATATGGCTGAAGTCTGTCCAGGCGGTTCTCAGTGAATCCTGCCTACTCAGGTCATTGGCTCTGGGGCAGTTCTTTTCCACCCAACACCGGTCCTAATGATAAATGCAGGCTCTCTCCAATTCTGGCCCCAGCTCTCTCAGGAATCAGACTTGAAAGTCATTTTCAAATTCACCTTTGGGCTGCCTTTTAAATGCTTCCTCCAGAGGCAAAAATCACAAAATGCTTTCACTAGAATGGATTTTAGAGATCATCTCGTGATCCTAATTTAATCCCCTGTCCGTGGAGAAACACAAAGTCCCAGGTAGGGAGGTGCCTTGCTCAAGGTCACATAGAGAGGTCAAGGGGAAGCATCCTGATGCCCATTTCAGGTTCTTTCCATTTCCACACCACCTCCAGCCACAGGGCCAATTCTCTGCTACCTTCTCACGCAGCTGTTTCCAAACCAATGAACCTGCCAACCAGGTAACCAACCTGTGTGTGCTTCCTACGAGCCTAGGACTGTGAACTCTGAGGCAAGTTATGTTTTTATTGTCCCAAAGTGCAAGAGTAAACACTCACCTTTTGGCATAGAGCAGGGCTAGCCTGCATGGTTGAGTCTTCCTTTGATCTCTGGAACTGGCACTTAGAGTTCCACTTATTCCTTGAAAAACATCTAGAGTTAGTTAGAAAGAGTTGCCTATTTTCCAGTGGGTCAGATCCCGGTTCTGGGGCAGGATGGTTTAGGTCTGGGTAGTGCTCCGACCACGCAGGCAGCAACACCAGGAAGAGAGGAGGCCCCAGCCAGAGCAGGTGCAAACCCAGGCGCCCGCCCAGTGCAGCCCCCTCTGTCTGCTGCAGCCACACCCCCTCTTCCTGAGGTTTCAAGCCTGGACCAAGTGCAGCCCTTGCCCAGATGATGCACTTCAGGCTCACTCACTCAAGATGGTAATAGCCCCTTTCCTTCTTAGGCCACCACAGACAAGGATAGAATCTTTTTCCATGTAAATATATTAAATATTTAATGTAACAGACAACATAGACATTTATACATACATGTATGTATGGTCAAGCCATTCAAGATGGCTGTTCTCTTGCTCTCTGTACATCCCCTGCTCAACCAGTCCCTGCTTCGTTCACATGACTATCCAATCCTCTTAATTACATAGGGCTTAATTAGTCCCTGGTAACTGATGAGCCCACCGGACATCAATTCCCCCTATAAATGGTAGCCTCCTTCTTCCCTGAGTAGGGGAGTTTGTTGCCATGTCCTGCCCACTATCTGCTGCACACAGTGGGGTATTGCTCCAGGACCCTTTGTGTAAGATCCCATGACCAATAAACCATTGGTGCCTCTGTCGCTGTCTCCAGGCTCTTTCTTTGGTCTCGAGGCTGGGCAACTACAAGGCTCACAAGCCTGTGGGGTGCAGCCCAACAGTGTATTTTATGTTTACAAATACTTGCACCATAAAGTGATTTAAGAAGACATTTTTTGAATTGCTTACTCACAGGTATCTCTTGGAAGTTCTTTGCTGTTCATGTTACTGCTGTCCAGAAATAGTATAATCTGTTATTTTAAAATTTGCTGCTATATGGTAAGAAATGATCCTCTCGGTGGAAACAATCCATTTTAAGAGGAAACATTTACTAAAATAAAATTGAAAATAAACAAAACCAGATGTGATAACATTTATAGATTGGAGGTTTATAAAATAAAATTTAAAACACGTTTGTGGTAGAAAACTTGAAAAATACTTTTTAAGAATCTGCAATCCCGTTACCTAGCGCAGTGCCATCTAATACGGCAGCACTAGCCACATGTTGCCATGAGCACTTGAAATGTGAAAATCTGAATTGAGATGTGCTATAGGTGTAATATACACCCTGGATTTTGAAGATTCAGTAAAAAAAAAAGGAGTATAAAGTCTATCATTAAACACTTAAGTGCTTGACATTATATTGTGGACACATTAAACAAAATATTAAAATTAATTTCACCTGTTTTTAATGTAGCTACTAAAAACCTTAAAATGACATATGTGACTCATGTTACATTTCTATTAGACAGCTAGGTCTAGAGAAAACACTGCTAATATTTTGGTGTATTTCATCCATTGTGTGTGTTTATACAGTTGAGGAGTCCAGCTCCTGCTTACAAACCCGTGTGATTTTCCAGGCCTGACCCCAGGTAAGGCTTTCCCTGGCAGCCACACCGGGAAAGCTGCCCTCCCTGCACTGGCCTCGGCGCACAGCCCGGGCAAAACAGTCTCTGGAGAGAGTCGCAGCCTAGTCTCAGGCTCCCTGGCCAGTCAAGCCTTTCACATATTTACATCCCTATCCCTGGTGTCTTCATGCCTAGGTCTCTTTATCTGAGGGCTTGGGCAGAGGTCTTCCAGGCACCTCTGCTGAGACCTCTGTATGAAGGGAGGTGGGAGGACCTTGCCGTTTCTCCCCACTGGGACTCAGTACCCAGCACTTCTCCATTCTCGGTCCTCCGCCCCCCGACCCACTCCCGGATCTGTCAAGCTGCCAGAGCCTCTTACTCAGAACCCCTTCAACACTGAGGTCACCCCACAGCAGCGCTGATCCACATGGCCCTACACCAAGGTGTCGTTTCACAGAGAAAATGAAACAGGAGGGAGTCAGCGCCTTCTCGGATTTAGCCTCCTGCTTATACTATCACAGCAAGTGATTAAAGGCTTCACTGTTACTTTCATTTTGGCTCATTGTTGCTTCAATCAGCTATTCTGACACCTGACTGCTCTTCCAGCTCAACTGAGCTCCTATTTCTTTTTTAAACAAAATGGGAATCTTACTGAAATATGATTTTCTATCTGTATCAGTCAGGGTTCTAACAGGGGACACACAGCACAGTCAAATTAGGATAATTCAAGGAGGTTTTATTTATAAAGGGGTTAACTAATAACAAAGATAAAGTTGGAGTATGGGACAACCACAAAGGACAGTTTAGAAACCCAGGGCTAACAGAGCAGAGCTGCTACTCTCCCTAAGTCTGATGGGATAAGGAGAGAGAGAGGTTCCCAGAACTAGGAAAGAGAGCTGTGCAGAGTTGGGATGCATTGAAAGGAAGGAAATAGCCAGACTAAGGCCATGGCATAGGATGGAGCTGGGGGAATGAATACCTGACATCCCTCCCTTCCTTCCCTCTAACGCTGAGGTTCTCCATCGGCTGAAACCAATCAAAAGCCAGAGGACAGGGAACCCCTGTGGCTGTGGTCCTCTGTCAGTGCAGAAAGCAGAGTGGAGAAGGGGGAAAGTGAATCTAGAAGCAAATTACTATCTGGCACTTTCCTCGTGTAGCGTTGCCCTAAGCCATAGCCTATTAACCTGATTTCCTTCCTAATGTAACCAGTGCCTAGTCCTAGTGCCTACACTGACTGAGTGGGCACAATTTACAGGACACCCAACCCAAATACCTCAGTCCCATTTGGGTTTCTAGCCTGGGGTAGATTCAGAGGATACTGTTTGATGCTGTGTGTGTGTGTGTGTGTGTGCACACACATGCATGCACATGCAAACGTGCATGTGTTATCATCTCAGTCCCTCCCAGAACATGCTTCCTTCAATATTAGCTCTGGGTAGGACCCTACCGCTCCAGGGCCTACATGCCTATGGCTTTGCAGAGGTGACCCACCTCTGGTGGGCTGGTTCCCACCCACCCTAGAGTCTTCTTTCTTTACCTTGTCCCACATCTCTCACCCACCCACCCCACTCCACTACTGTTTCTCCTTGCTGGGCAACCACAAGTGACTGGTGCCCTCCTAGACACCAGTAATCCGCTAAGAGGGGGGTCTGGGAATGGTGAATCTCCCTGGGACAGCATGCAGAATGCCCCACTCTCTAACTGAATCTCCAGTTGTCTAGTCCAAGTTTGCTGGGAAATTAGATAAAGAAACTACCAAGGCTAAACAATCCTGGAGCTGAGGTCCTGGGAAGGTGGCAGGGAGAGGACTGCAAGTGAGAAGACAGGGTTGACCTTCCTCTTCTATCATCTGTCTACAAAGCCAAGGGATGCTTAGTTGAGGCTGAGACCTGCCAGTTGCCAGGCAAGGGGTTCCAGTGTCAGTGGGGAATCTGTGCTCAGGGACAAGGAAGCTCCTATTTGAAAAGTAAGCTGGAGCCCAAGAGAGGACTGTAGAAAACACTGAGAGAAGGTAATGCCACGGCAGGGATGTGGCGAGCAGAAGGGAGTCGTTTTACAGAACAGGAAACAATCTGTTGCAGGGATTATTATACCTCAGGAGGAAGAAGAGACAATTTAAGTTTTGGGGGAGAAGGCAATTTGAATGTAACCTGATGAGGGTGCCATCCAAAGGAGCATTCATTCTGTGCTTGTCAAGGCCCTGAAAATGCAGGAGGACCCACAGCCACCAGGGCAAGCCCAAGGGGCAAAGAAGCCTTTCTGGCTGGGAGGGAGGTGAGCCAGCAGCAGTGATGTCCTCCCAGCACAAAGGAGGCACATTGATGCCAGCCTGGTCGTCAGTGTCTGCCCAGTCATCTGACGTCCATATCAGATGCAGCTTTATATGCCTTCATTCATCCCCTCGTTCATTCACTGGTCCAACAAACATTTAATGGAGCTCTGTGCTGGGTGAAGTGCCAGGCACAGAGAGACATGAAAGAAAAACAAGTCAGTGTGTCCACCACCAGGGAGCTAATAGTGTTGTGTAGGAGAAGACATTTCCAAGTTTCCAATGCAGTGAGGGGCTGTGATGGGAAGGAAGGAAGTTTTAAGGATTAGGGAGGAGTGAGGAAGACTTCACTTAGAAGTGGAGGGCTGTGGGAAGGAGGAGGAGAATAAGAGTTTGTCAGGCAGGTTAGGGTTAACAAGTATTTCTTGACCTCCTCCCAATAAAAATGGAATGCAAAAAAAGCAAACACAAAACCAAGACAAAACAATGGAATGCATAATTCATAAGGATGTACTAATCTTTCTTGTGACAGAGTTTTTCTCTCGGATTTAAGGTGGCATCTACACGTTAGGTTTTCCATGGATAAGGATGAGGGACCCTGGAATCCCTTTGTGTTCCCAAGTCCTCCAGGGGCTGGCCCTTGGTCAGCTGCTGAAGAGTATACAGATCTGAGGAATCGCTAATGGTGGAAAGCTGTGAAAAGATCCCTGGGTAAGGATTCCAGGTTTCCAAGTCAGAGAGATTGAGAACTGCCAACGGCAGCTCACGGCCTTTAAGATGCTCCTGGGTGAGAACCTGAGAGGCTGATCCCACTGAGCCCCCAGGCATGAGGGACCTCGGATAGAAGGCTTTTTCTTCTGTGCCCCTTGTCCAGCCTCACCCTCCAGTTTGTACTCAGCTTTGTCTCCTGCACTTGGGAAGTCTGCTCCCCTTAGAATGGGGCTCAGCGCATAGCCCATTCCCAACTCCTCCATCCTGTTGTAGATTTCTGGTACAATACCTTCTCCTACGGCAGACCTAACAGGGCTCCAGTTTCCGCTTCTGTTAAGCCCAGGGGAGTCTGGACACAGTAGAAACAATAGCCTCTAAAAAGCACTCACTTTTTCTAACTTACCTTACTGTTCTCTTCCCCACAGGACTGGACCCTCTGGCCTTCCCATTGTCAATCACTACTGGCCCTTTGAGAGCCCGCCATCTTGGAACCCACTCTCCCAGCCACAGGCTTAAGGTAACCAATAACCTCCAGCAGAAAGAACATAAAATTACAACATGCACATAGATCCTGTCTCGATGAGAGTGAGCAGAAATGATGCCCAATCTCCAATCTCCAAGCAACCCAAACAGCGTGTACCACACACGGGCTGATAGACAGATCTGCAGCCGAACCGAGAACTTGAAAGAGGCCCTTTAAGGAGCCGAAGCAATGGCAAGGAGAAGTCTGATGAATCCACCAAGGGCTCATCTACATATCACCAAACAACTGTCTATGTCTTGTTCTCCTCTGTGTTCCCTGGGTGGTTCCTGTTTTCCACATGCAAGACCCTCAGTACTTATTTGTTGGATGAACGAATGAATACGTGAATACTGAGATGGATTTGTCTCAAACTGTCTGAGGTTTTGACTACTCTGATGAGATATTTTGGGGTCATAAAGACCCAGGCATTGAATATTTCAGTACATATGAAAACATCTGGAACTCATATTTCCTTGTCATTTGCACCCTAGGAAACTATGCATTACTGGGCAGAAGCAAGAAAAAAATCTCTGGTGCTTGTTGATAATCATGAGGGAAAGAAGAAATTGTGGCGTGTATGTCTGTGTGTGTGTGTAGCTGAGGATAGGGAAGAAGAGAAATCATTCAAAAATGGAATATCTGAAGTTTTAAATATTTTTCTTTATGAGGACTTCCATGATCACCTCCCTTAAAGAGGACCCCATCCCTTGCCATTCACATCATCCATCAATCAGTCTTCAGGGCTCTGCTCTGAGGTTGTAGTTGGTGTCCAACTACAAGAGGTTGGTGTCCACTTTCCCAGCTCTGGGGCCTCCCATGTAGATGTCAGGGCCTTGTGCAGGAATGATGACAGCATCTAACTCCGCGGCTCTCTCACTGCAAGGAAGACCGTCCTAACTGTCCACCAGATGCCTGCTGTCCCCTCTTAGGGATGATGATGCGTTGGGTAATTCTATAATTAGGGCTAAACCTGCTGCAGAAAAGGTAGAAGCCCTGTCTCGGGTTGTGGCTCAGTACCAGCCAAATGGAGTAGTGGATTCCGCTTTCATCCTAAGGAGTCAAGGGTGCTGGAGAAGGAGGTAGGCAGCTAGAGCTGTATAACAAAGGTTAGAGGTGAGGAGATTGTTCCCCGTGACCCCAGTGGCCTGGATTGGGTCTGGGTAGCAGCTTAGGTGTGGTGAATGCCAGGCAAACCTGCCAGCTCCACAGAGACAGGGCTTTTGCCTCCCAGCTGATGCACAAGCAGGGGAAGCCAGGGCTGCCGCAGGAAATGGGGTGTTCCTGGGGTGCAGCCACCAGTGTGGTTCGGGGGCCTCACAGTCATGCTGCCTGGGAGAGGAGGGCTCAGGGAGCAGGCAGGAGGGCTGTGGCTAACGGGCTGAGAACTGGCCACATTTGAGAAGTCTCTTCCTCCCCCCCCCAAATCGCAAACTTTCCCTAAACACTGACATGAAGCTGTTTATATTTCCTAGCCAAAGATGAAATGTCTCACGGACCAGATTTGAAGACGAACAGATTGTAAACTTTCTTTCTCTTCATGTGGTATTGGGGTGGGAGGCCTGAGAGACATTCATAGAAACACACACAGACTGACACAGCCATGATGAATTAGTCTTTCTGTGAAGTATTTGACCACACACATGAAATTAATTGGAAATCAGCAGTCAGCCCTAATATCTGTTTATACCCAAGTGAAAAAAAGTCAGACTAAGTTTCTGTTTTTCTGACATTTTAAATAGCATGAAATAAAAATCCAACAATGACAGACAGCAAACGCTTTGTTTCTTTTATCTGGGGGGTGGGGAGTGAGGAATAAAAATATATCTCCTACTCTTGTCAGTTAATAGATTTTAGTGGAATTGCCAGGCCGGGGAGTATCCTATTACACTGAAAAAACCAGACTGGGTTTCTACTTTATTACTAGCTCTGGGATCAACTTCATGGTTTGACTGATGTTTTCTTTTTTTTTTTTTTCTTTTTCTTTAATGAAAATGAAAGTCCTTTGTTCACAATCTCTCTAAACTTTTAGAATAATCTAATTGTTCTTAAGTCACATGGTTCCTGTGCGGACACACGAAGGGCACTTCTAAAACCATAATCCTAGGCTATAAAAAAAATCTAGGGTGAATGATCAAAGGTGAACTGTCCATTTACAACCCCTCTTTCAAGGCCCCTTCCCATCTTCCTGACAGTTTTATAGAAGTGTTTCTCTGTTGCTGCAACCCAGATCAAAGGTTTGGATGCGAGGTTCTCCCCACCCCCGACCTGGCACGGAAGGAAGGGATTACCCCAGGAATTAAAAACCTCAGAGAAGTGGGCTTACCCACCTCCCTGGGGGGGTGGGGGAGAGCCCTGGAGCCTTTTCTTGATGATAGGAACAGAGCCAAATGGAAGCAGGGGTGCCCTCTCTCTGTTCTTGCAGCAGAGATAAACCTACTCCCACATCCAGCCTTCGAACAGAAATTTTCTGATCTTTTGTGCATAGTTTTAGTTAATATCTACAAGTTGCTAGAATCATGTTTATTTATTGGTCAATGACCTTCCTTTTCCTCCCACCCATGTTAAACCCAAGCAACAGTCCCCTCCCAGGGCACTGGAAGCTCCCCCGAAACCCTTAGTCTGGGCCGCAGTAAGCAGAGAGGGAGGTGGGAAGAAGCTGCAGGGCGTGTTTCATCATGCTTCCTCCATTTGGTGATTTTTTTTTTTTTTCAATTTTTTTTTTTTTTTTAAATTACACTATACTAGGTGTGCTTTATTTATTTATTAATGGCTGTGTTGGATCTTCGTTTCTGTGCGAGGGCTTTCTCCAGTTGTGGCAAGCGGGGACCACTCTTCATCACGGCGTGCGGGCCTCTCACTATCGCGGCCTCTCCTGTTGCGGAGCACAGGCTCCAGACGCGCAGGCTCAGTAGTTGTGGCTCACAGGCCCATTTGCTCCGTGGCATGTGGGATCCTCCCAGACCAGGGCCCGAACCCGTGTCTCCTGCATTGGCAGGCAGACTCTCAACCACTGCGCCACCAGGGAAGCCCTGGTGATTTGTTTTCAATACTACCGGCTACCTTTTCCTGGTCACACCTGGATCTACTTTAGATTTTAATGGTCAAGGTAAATTTCCTGAGAATGCTACTTTGAGGGCTGGACCTGCCTCCGTCCCTGGGGACTCAGTGCCTAATCCTGTAAAGAGACACCAAGATCAGGAACAGGAGTGCCATGAAGCTCTTCTTCCTCTGGGAAGCACCAGGCCCACTTCCCCCGCTTCTATTTAGCCCTGACCCTGGATACTAGGGTTTGATTAGGGCAGACCCTCATGGCAGGGGTGTTGACAGGGGTGGAACACGCAGATTCCCAAAATTATGTAATCTTTTTTTTTAAAGGGACTTGAAAGATCATCTAAGACCCACCCCCCGCCCTGTGGTATAGAGGAATCCTACAGAGGAGCAGGACAAGCCTGGTTCACCCAGAGTCACCCATCCAAGCCAGATCCTGAAGCCAGATCTCCTGACTCAGGCCTCTGCTACCTTAGAGCTCAACATAGGATGCCCCCTAAAGAACTTAAACTCTTGGAGTATTTGGTCCCTTGGGGACTGCTAGTTTGACTGGCTGTTCAGGGTTTAATGACAATGGGTATGGAGAATTGCTTTGGGAGATTGGTAATCCAGGCATATTATCCAAAACTGCCACTTCTAGGGGGGACATTCAACCCCCGAGGACCCTGTGCATTCTGGCTGGGCCAGTTTCTCCACCCCCAGTTCCCTAGTCCCAGTAATTGCCCCTGCTCTGGCCAGATCCCTCTCCTCACTGTTCCTGCTTCCTCTCCTTGCACAGTCCCCTTTGTCCTGCCCGGAATGCATCCTGCTCTCATCTTCATTTAAGCAATTCCTACCCGTGCTTTAAAGCCCATTTCAAGTTCCAGCTTGTCTTCCTCCTGGAGTAGTACTTGTTATCTACTCTAGACCTTTGCCACTCAAAGTGTGGCCACAGACCTGCAATACCAGCCCCACCACAGAACCGCTTAATCAGAGCCCGCATTTTAACAAGGTACCCTGGTGATTGGTACGTACAATCAAGTGTGAGACTCACTGCTCTTAAAGAGCGGTGCTCCAAGTGTAGTCCGAGGACCAGGACCAGCAGCATTAGCATCACCTGGGAATTTGTTAGACATGCCAATTCTTGAGCCCCACCCCAGGCCTACAATCAGAAACTCTGGGGGTGGTACCCCACAATCTGTGCTTTAACAAGCCCTCCACAGGATTCTGATGCATGCTAAAGTTCAAGAAACCATACCCAGTCCTTATCTTACCCAGGGACTTCACAGGCATATGATCATGGTTTAAAGCTCCATATTGCTGTCTTGAAATTCCTGACTTTATCTTTGAACTTGTGTTTTGCAAGTGAAGTCTGATGAGACATTGGAGCCCGCATGTGAACAGAGGAGATGTCCACCACCATTCCTTGCTCCTCCATTTGCATATAGCATTCACAAAGCCCATGAGTGCAGAATGCCAGTGGATCCATAATGCATGGAGTTCAGCCAGACTCAAAGTGAGTACAAGGTAAGTGTGTTATATCTATGACTGAGTCAGTGGGGCGATGACAGATCTGAGAAGCTACATTCTCCCTTAGAACTAGAACTTGCTTTGTACACTGAAGAAGGTAATTTAAGAAACACAAATGACCATGGAACCCTATCATATCCTTTCTTACTCAAGTTACTTCCCTACAGCCAATCACTTATGCCGAATATTGTGACACAGAAGGAAAGTGAAAGCGAGGACAACCCATAGTTCCTTTTCCTTTCCATCCTTTCTTTCTCATCAATAAGCCAAAGGTAAAGAGTGTTGGTAGAATGTCAAAAGGTTAAATAAAAACAGCTGAGTCTGTTTTTGCAACATTTCCTCTGTTCTGGTAAGATAGAATAAATATACACGTACAAACTGCAAAATGTGAATTGTGTAATTTTGGTGGTTCCAAACGCTAGTTAAATGCTCTTATATTGCATTACATAATATAAAGATGAAAGGTAAAATTCATGTTAATAATTGAAAAATATTTTTAATTAGAACAACACAAAATAAAAAACACCACAACAAGTCAAGAGAGACTGCAGAAGAAAGGGAAAAGTTTTATATTTTAGTACCTTTAACAGCACTTTCCTGCTTTTTGAACAAGGGCCTCCACATTTTAATTTTGCACTGGGGCTAGTAAATTATGCAGCCATTTCTGTCCTATCTTGTCCAGTATTCAAACGGGAACACTTCTGAGAATGACATGGAATGCTATTAATAATTCCCTCAGGCCACAGGTACAACTGGGCCTATCCTAAGCAGCCTAGGACATATGGTCATCCTAAATTTAAAAGTCCATAATGGTGAAGGAGGAAGCAAAATAGCAGTAAAGGCATTCTGCTTTCTTTCTGTCAATTGTAGGAAACTTTACAAAATTATATTTTCTAAATGTGCATTGTGTTAACTAGCAGGCTAACTCTAGATGTTTTAACAGACCATATGATGGCTTGGAAATGGATGATGCCTGCTCTTTCCCTGTTCTTCTGCACATAGTCAGAAGAACCTTCTTGGTTATTTATCTTTAGCTTCCCCAGCCCTTGAAACCTCAACTTTTTGTGTGCTTTTGCTTTCCTCTGACATTCTTAAAAGTTTGTGGCATTCTATACACATCCTTGATTTTGTGCCCCTCCTCCCATCTTTGTGTGTGTGCCCTCTTAAAATCGGAGCTCATCAGCAGAATTGCTGTTTTCTTTAGACATTTTTTTTTTCTTCCTCATCAGGATCATTCACAATTTTAGGCTCTGAATTTTATTTTTAGAACCATCCTTTTTTTAGCCATACTCCCTTTCAGGGATTCTCACCATGAGATCATCCGTTTTGAACTTTTTGAAGTCTGCTTTCTTCAAGTCTGTAAGTCTGAAGATACACATCTGACTTGTCCTGCTTGAATGGGATGGGCACTCTCTTTGAAACTCTCATGAGTTTCGCCTCACTAACAGTTCTTTGCTGGCAGAATCCAGTCTGGACTATCAGTACCCTTTTGCTGTCACCTGTTCCTTTCAAGTGATGAGATTTTCAATCAAGCCACTTAAGAATTTACTAAATATCCTGCTTTTCAAAAAGGTAGGGGACTTATAGACTTCCACTACATGTCTATTTAAAAAGTCAGCATTTGTCATTGTGTTTTGTCTATAGTTTTCAAAAAATGTCTGCAACAGTATCTCTCATCCAATTTAATCTTCTTACTATGTGACTATGACATTTCTCCCCTCAATAGGTGGGATCTGTATTCCCATCTCTTAAACAGAGCAGTCTTGGCAGAAGGAATGCTATGTGACTTCGAGGCTAGATCATAATGTGTGATACAGCTTCTACCTGGTTCTCTCTAGGGACACTCATTCCTGTAACCCAGCAGCCACCCTGTGAGGAAGGCCAAACGAGGTCAGGTGGAGGAACCACATGGAGAAATCACATGTAGGTGTTTGGAAGACAGCCCGGGTGAGGCCCCAGCCAATAACCAGCAACAATGGCCAGACTTATGAGCGGAGAAGCCTCCCAAATCAGATGATTAGAGCCTCCCAGACTTCACATCTTCCCAACTGAGGTCCTAGAGATTGTGGCACAAAGACAAGCCATCTCTGCTTTGTCCTGTCCTAATTCCTGATCCACAGAAACTGTGAGAGAGAATACATGATGGTTTTGAAAGCCACTGAATCTTGGGGGATGATTTGTAATGCAGCAATGGAGAACTCATTCAATAAATTAAAAACACATTAACTAAGAAACAAAAATTAAGACTAATTAAGAATGCATCAGACTTCCCTGGTGGCACAGTGGTTAAGAATCCACCTGCCAGTGCAGGGGACACGGGTTTGAGCCCTGGTCCAGGAAGATCCCACATGCCATGGAGCAACTAAGCCCGTGCGCCACAACTACTGAGTTGGCGCTCTAGAGCCCGTGAGCCACAACTACTGAGCCCATGTGCCACAACTACTGAAGCCCGCGTGCCCAGAGCCTGTGCTCCACAACAAGAGAAGCCACTGCAATGAGAAGCCCGTGCACCGCAGCAAAGAGTAACCCCTACTCACCGCAACTAGAGAAAGCCTGCGTGCAGCAACAAAGACCCAACACAGCCAAAAATAAATAAATAAATAAATTTAAAAAAAAAAAGAATGCATCATCTCTACCCATTCTTCTGACTGATTGCTACTTGGTTTTACTGCCATTCCAAAAAGCTATCCCTGTAATTTAAATTCCACTCCACCAGGTGGAAGTGAAGCCATGATTGTACTAATCCCCAGTCACTGGGCAGAGATTGTACTCCCTTTTCTATTTTTAAAAAATTTTTTGGCCACGGCTGCGCAGCTTGTGGGATCTTAGTTCCCAGACCAGGGACTGAACCCGCATCCTTGGCAGTGAAAGCACAGAGTCCTAACCACTGGACCACCAGGGAATTCCCTGTATTCCCTTTTATGAATCATACTTTTGTATGACATTTAATCTTGGTTATTAAAGCAGTTAGATCATCCCTGCTTAGTATACTGTGTGAATTTAAGAAAGAGCAAAATTAAAACATTTCTCACATACTTCTCTAGCTGATTAACATAACACGCAATTCTAATTTCAGACCCCCTGCTGGAAAATGTTCCCTCCTAATTTAATTTATTGAGTCAGAGATCATCTGGTTGCAATGAACAGAACCCATTCAAACTGGCTTAAGCAAAAAAGAAAAGTGATTAGAAATAGAGGGATCTGGTGGAACCCAAAGACAGGAAGTGAGGCCAGGCTTCATAAAGAATGATGCCAGAAATGGCAAAACTGATGAGAGCCACACTGGTTTGTCTCTCCAAATCTCTTTCGAGCTGTATTGTCTCTTTTTTAAAATTAATTAATTTATTTATTTTTGGCTGCACTGGGTCTTTGTTGCTGTGCGCGGGCTTTCTCTAGTTGCGGTGAGCGGGGGCTTCTCATTGCGGTGGCTTCTCTTGTTGCGGAGCACAGGCTCTAGGTGTGCGGGCTTCAGTAGTTGTGGCACACAGGCTCAGTAGTTCTGGCTTGCGGGCTCTAGAGCACCGACTCAGTAGTTGTGTTGCACGGGCTTAGTTGCTCCGCGGCATGTGGGATCTTCCCGGACCAGGGCTCAAACCTGCGTCCCCCGGATTGGCAGGTGGATTCTTAACCACTGCGCCACCAGGGTAGTTCCTCTACTGTCTCTTATATCTGACTCCTTAGGGCACATTCCTCATCTCTCTCTCTCTCTCTCCTCCTCCTCCCACGTGCCGCCCCCCCCCCCCACTTCCAGGGAGCAGTTTAGCATATGGTTATGGACACTCTGAAGTCAAAATGCCTAGGTTCAAATACTAGCTCCACTAATGTCATGGACAAATCAATAGTGCTTTAAATCACAGAGCAGAGCTAATTAGTGGTCCTCCCTGGGAGATGAGATGGCTGCATCTGCCCACTCAGTGACAAGCCTGCCTCCAAATTGGCATGAGCTGACCTTTTCCCTGGGCTTGCTTATTCTTTTATTGGTGATTCTTTCTGTAAAGTCTCAGAAACCTTACAATGGCTGATATTCTCATTGTTTTAGGGTGTTACCATTAGACTTTCTTTCTTAGTTTCTGAGCCTTGTGCATTCTTAAGGATCCTTTCAGAGAAAATAAGAGGTTTTTAGGGGGAAATGACCCATGACTGATCATTAGCTCTGTGAAATGATCAACTTGAAAGGAGGTATAATGTTCCCATCAACTATAAATGAGAAGATTGCTCACAACTTATGGTCCATATTCCCTGTATCCAATATCTCCATTTCCTCCCCTCTGAGTCAGCCTTTAATGAATTGATTGCTTCCCCCATTTTTTTCTTCATGGAAATTGCTCTCTATGCAAGGGTGTCAGACTTATTTGCAGTTTGAGCCAAAGAAGAAATCTCTTTCACTCCCTCCACTTCCACTAGAAGTAGACAAAACTATCTTAATCCAATCTAATAAAGCTTAGAAGAAAACAAGATATGTGGCCTGTTATTAAACTATTGCTATACTTAATAAACTGTAGATGTCAGAAATAATACATACAAATGCTCCAGGGCATGTGGAGACAATTAACACAATTTACTCCAGTAATAATTATAGGGCCATTTGTGTTCAATTCAGATACCCACGAGAAGTATTATACTTTTTGCTGAACTTCCCTGACCAGCCCCTCCAAAGAGGCCACCTCACTTCTCTTCAGCCTATCACTCTAATTCAATATTTTGTGTAGTACTTACTAGTCTCTGATATTTTTATAGTTCTTGTTTATAGTTTTTTACTTATTTATTTTTTACATTATTTTTTTTTTTTTACATTTTACAAGGTAATGTAGAGCAGAACACTTTCCTGTGTCTCTCTCACCACTCTATTCTCAATGCCTAGAACAAAGCCTAGTATATAGAGGCACCTAATAAATATTTGCTGCATTAATGTGCCCCCGAGTGCCCAGAGCCTCCCAGCCTCACTATCAGCTCCTAAAGAGTGTATCATCTCCCATCCTGTACCCTCCTTGGCATGGAACTCTGTTGGCTCATAATCCATGATAGTTGTAGCTGTAGCTGCTGCTGCTGCTGGCAATGGTGAGGGTGGCTAGGGGATCAGTTTGCTGGGGAGAAGGAGAGGTAACCTCTGGAGACATTCCACAGGCTAGCCCCATTTTCAAAAGGCATTTGTTTCCCTTGGGCAAACTCTGAAAGAGTCAAGTTTTGCTACAAACTTAGTGTCTAATTAGAAACCGGTCAGGCACATAGAGCTCAAATTCATGCAGCAGCCCATGAGGTGCATTGAACTCCAGGAAGCACCCAGAAACCAGGCCTAGTGTGTGCTCAGCAATTGGAAGTATAGTTCTAGCAGCACAGGGTACAAAATGGAACCAGATCCTCCTCAAAAACCTCCATATTCCTGAATCCAGTCTTGAGAGCTTAGTCATCTGTGACCTCAACGTCCTTCTACTTGTATCATGTCCAAGGCACACCAAGTCCTCCGCAAACCCTCTTGCTTTGGCCGTTGCACCGCACCCCTCAAGCACTTACAACTTCCTGTTGCAGGTCAGTTACTTATTTACATTTGTCATCATCCCTTCCGTTCGGAGACCATGTCTTGTTATTTTCCTCCCCCTTCCCCAGCATGATGACTTTTTATTTTATTTTACTTTTTATTTTATTTTATTTTATTTTTAACTAAATTTCAGACTTTATTCAGATTTCACGAGTTCTTCCACTAGTGTCCTTTTTCTGTCCCAGAATCTGAGGCAGGAAACCACATTGTGTTTGGTCCTTATGTCTCCTTAGTTTCCTCTAGTCTATGACACTTTCCCACTTTTCTTTTTTTTTCATGACGCTGACAGTTTTGAGTACTGGTTAGGTGTTTTGTAGTGTGTCCCTCCATTTTTTTTTTCTTATGATGAATAATGTAACTTTAAAATTGAGTGATTTGTCTAAGACCAAAGAACAAGGTTTTTGTTTTTGTTTTTTTATTGTAGTATAATTGCTTTACAATGTTGTGTTAGTTTCTGCTGTACAATGAAGTGAATCAGCCATACATATACCTATATCCCCTCCCTCCCACCCCCACCATCCCTTCCAACTAGGTCATCACAGAGCACCGAGCTGAGCTCCCTGGGCTATACAGCAGGTTCCCACTAGTTATCTATTTTACACATGGTAGTGTATATATGTCAATCCTAATCTCCCAGTTCATCCCACCCTCCCTATCCCCCACTGTGTCCACACCATCCATCCTCTACGTCTGCGTCTCTATTCCTGCCCTGCAAATGGGTTCATCTGTACCATTTTTCTAGAGTCCACATGTAGCATTAATATATTTGTTTTTCTCTTTCTGACTTACTTCACTCTGTATGACAGACTCTAGGTCCATCCACATCTCTACAAATGACCCCATTTCGTTCCTTTTTATGGCTGAGTAATATTCTATTGTATATATGTACCACATCTTCTTTATCCATTCATCTGTTGATGGACATTTAGGTTGCTTCCATGTCCTGGCTATTGTAAACAGTGCTGCAATGAACATTGGGGTATGTGTGTCTTTTTGAAATGACCCACCTCCTAGAGTAATGAAAATAAAAACAAAAATAAACAAATGGGACCTAATTAAACTTAAAAGCTTTTGCACAGCAAAGGAAACCATAAACAAGATGAAAAGACAACCCTCAGAACGGGAGAAAATATTTGCAAACGAAGCAACTGACAAAGGATTAATCTCCAAAATATACAAGTAGCTCATGCAGCTCAATATCAAAAAACAAACAACCCAATCAAAAAATGGGTGGAAGACCTAAATAGACATTCCTCCAGAGAAGACATACAGATGGCCAAGAGGCACATGAAAAGATGCTCAACATCACTAATTATTAGAGAAATGCAAATCAAAACTATAATGAGGTATCACCTCACATCGGTCAGAATGGCCATCATCAAAAAATCTACAAGCAATAGATGACTTTTAATAATTTAAAAAACATACTATCAGCCTAATCTTTATGTCTTCCTAAGCAACAATGCTAATCTAGAGAAAGACTAGGGCTCATACATAAATATAAAATGTAATGGAGAAATTTAGGGGATGGTAAAACAGTGCATTTTTATCCTCAGTTCCTGGTTGTTTGGCAACTCCCATATCAAAGGCCAAGCCTGGGGGCCTCACCTCCTAACTCCTTCCACAGCATAGAGAAGAGCCCTACTTTCGTCATGATGGCCAGGCTATGAAGGTGCTGCCCTATGGAAGTTGGAGGATATGATATAAGATGAAGAGGTGGGGATCCTCCCCCTCCTGCTCCAGGGGGCAGGTGGAGAAGGAAAAGAGATGAAAATTGTGGAAGGAAATAATCAGGTTGGAAGTTTATAGTTTACCTTATCCCCCAAGTTTGAAATGCAGGCAGGTGGAGATGCTAGATGGCTTTGGGGGAAAGCCAAAAGCAAAGATTTTTTATGAACCTTTCATTCCATGGTGGTCCCCTGTGAGGGAATCAGCTTGCTCCCCATTACTAACAGGAGGAGGTCACATTAAGAGCTGAAAACTTCAAACAATGGCCAGCATTAGTGCTTTCAGGCCTCACTCCAGGCTCATGTGCCATGGAAGGGCCCCTAAGTCCCCATATGCCCCTTGGAAAATAGAGATGGTAGCTGAGGTACAAGTGAGTGGGCCTGACAGGGGTCTCCGGGAGAGGGACAGAGTGAGCCCTCATCAGAGGCCTTAGGGCAGATGGGGAAAGTGGCTGAGACTCAGAGGGTGTGAGCCAGCAGGGTACCCTGGGCCCTGACTGAACCACAAGGTCTCCTGTGGAAGCCAGAAACTGGTCAGACACCTGGCTGGCAATAGGGACCCACAGGGCCCAGAGGCCAGCACACGACAGGCGAGAGCTCCAGGGCCACTGCCACCACCTTTGGGTGGGACAGGGGGAGGGGAAAGACATCAGAACTTCTAAGCATTTAGCCCCATGAGCCTCTCAAAACTGGAACAGACTGAGCTACTCTTGATTGGCAAGTTACCATTATCTTTACTCCCTTTACTATACAACAGGGACAGGATTCATGAGAAAGATTAGATCAGTCATAGAAAAAATCCTGCATTTTCTCTTCATGTCCGAGTGGTGTGTACGGACTTGCAACTGTACTACATATATTTATCGAGTATTTGCTCTCTATCTGAAGCTTCATAAAAGTATGGCCTAGTGTTATGACTACCAGTGACACCAAAAAATGTGAGTGTCTTTAGAACTCTTTTAAAAATTGATATCTAGCAAATGGACGTGGTTCCAAGATAACACCAAGTTTGAAAGAGTACTTCAGTTGGTACCATCAAGCACAAAAGACATCTTCCTGCTTGGCTTGTACAAAGCCGCAGTAGGATCCCCACGTGTACTAAGATGAGTCCTCTCAGGGCTGTCTTCCAGCTTCCTACCCTCCCCTGTGAACTGCAGACAAATTTAGAGAAAAGGAAGGCAAGGAGAAAACTCCAACAGAAGGGCAAGTTGATAAACATGCCTATTTATCACTGCACAATCCTCTGCCTTTTTTATCCTATTGATTTTCATGCTCTGCTGTGTATGCCACTGTGTCTAGGGGAACGAGTGCACTTGTGAGCAACCTTGCAGTTGAGTGATGATAACTTAGGTAAATTAGAGCTTCAGTCAAACTCTCCCCAGCCCCAACCTGTCCTCTGGTCCCCACTCTTCAGGAGAAAGAACCATGTGTGGTAGAAGGGGGTGGAACCTGTCTGCAAGTCTCCATCCATTACCATCTGTGTGTCCCCGTTGACTGTGAGCTCTGGAGGCCCAGGGCTCTGCAGTGCATCCATCTCAGCAGCCTTGAGCTATTTCCCCAGTGTCAGATGAATGAGTGACGCGTGAAAGAATGCATGAATGAGTCTGAAGCAGAGCTGGTAGCCCAACTCTCTTAGAAGACAGTAAATCCCCATGGGCTTGATGTGACTGGGGACAGGTCAAGAAGCATATCAGTCTTCCATGGGGGAGATCTGTTGGTCCCTGTCTTCTCCTCGCCTATGAAACATGTCTGGGGAAGCATAAAGGATCTTGGGGTAGCCTGAGATCCTGGCATGACAGTGAGAGCTCTAGGGTAGCCCAGATTATTCCTGATCCAGAGGAGCCTCAAGAATCTGGGATGATTCTAAGATAAAGATTCTAGGGCCTTCAAAGTACACTCAGGTTCCACTTACCTGACAAAAACCCCTGGGGGGATTGTGGCACCATAGGGAAGGTTGGGGGGAAAAGGGAGAGACGCTGCATGCCTTCAACTGTCATTTCAATGAGGGAGAGTACAGAAGGATGGGAATTCCTTGAGAAAAGGAATATGAGAATGAGCAGGGAGAAAGAGGTAAGAAATGGAGAAGGGCCTCAGAGAGGGCTGGGGGCTCCAGCCTCAGAGAGGCAGGAGGGAATGATGGAGAACTGGGGTCCCAAGGGCTGTGGTCACAGCAGGTTGAGGGTTGGGAGTCATTACTGATGTGGGGAGGGAGAAGGCAGAAGTTGCTACATGTTAGAAATGCCAAGGAATACTGAAACCTTTGTAAAATCAGAGACACACGAGCCAGAAAGCCTCAACTCTCCAACACCCTCCTTTTTTTTTTAACAAGAACACTGAGGCCATAAGTCAAGCCAGTATGGGGGCCATACAAGCCAATAGCCCAGGGCTATGGAGGCAGGGCTGGGGGGTGAAGGCTCCTGTACGGTGCCCCTTGAGTCTCGTGCAGCACCTCTGGACCCCCAAGAAGAGGCAGTTTGACTGATGAAGTAGCCAGAGTAAAGAAGAAGGATAAAAGGATTAAAAAAAGTCAGGAAGTCTATGAAACTTTGCCCAGTAATAATAGACACCATTCAGTGAACAGTATTTAATCCTGTTAAAGCTTTGGAAGGAATTGGCAAATCACTGAGCCTTTCTTGAGTAGAAAGGAATTTCTGATGAAAGAATTTAATTGAGGCCACTGCCCTTCCCCAGAGGATCCCAGAGCAGCCATGAACATCAAGTGTAGCTCTTCTGAGATGCCAGCAAGACTCCCTGTGCCTCCCCAAACCCCTACTTCCCCCACCCCAAAAGAAACCAAACTCTCCTCAGCAAGATCCCAAGGACAGGATAAATACATTTCTAATGAAGAATGTATTCATTATGGATTTAGACTCTACTGTTTCTGGGCTTTCTTTAAACAGTCAACCAATTGAAGGAAGAACTAGGCCTGATATGAAAACTCACGTAAGAGGCTCCTATTGTCTAGGACCACAGGTCTAGAGCACCCTCTCCGAGGGCTCTGTGAGACAAGGGAGCACAAATATCAATGCTCATTTCTCTGCCACCTGGGTGTTACCGGGGTCTTCACAGTAACAAGGACCCAGAGAGAGCGTGCTTTATGTGTTTTGGACTCAGAGATTAGAGATGGCACCGACAAATCTGAGAGTACGTGACTCAGGTTAGGAGAAGGAGAAACTGCTGTCAGAGGAAGCTCATTGCAGCGTTGTTATCTGTGGCAAGGAAGTTGAAGGTCACCCAGAGTCCACTGTGGAGAGAGAGAGGGGAAAGCTGGCTCGAAGTGCACAGAGCAGCACACATAGATTTTAAAAGCACAGTGCTGGGGGAAGAAGGGAGAAAAAGAATGTGCATATGACACAGCACCATTTACATAAAATAAAAACACATCACAGGAAATACACAAAAAGATATAGGTTAAATCCATGGTTGCCTATAAGGGAAGGAGAATGGGAGGGGTGCACGGAGGAAAAAGGGAATGAACGCAGGAGCGGGGACTTGTACAGACCAAAGATGACAGTGTGCCTTGAGGTCCATGGGAGTTGGGGTGGCATCCAAGGGCCCTCCTTAAGAAGATCAAAGTCTTTCCTTGTGAGCTTCAGGAAAAAGTCCAAATAAACTAGTGCTCTAGGTTCTTTTCCTACTCTCTGAAGATGGCCTAATCCTTCAGGAAGGAAATCTGCCTGTGCCTGGTGTGTGATCTTATGGGGGCTGAAGGGCCAGTGGGCCAGGAGAAGAGGGGCCTCTTCCACTCAGTTGCCTCTTGGATGTCACAGCCTATCTGGGGGACTATGGCTTAGGATTCCAGGTGTCTTTAGGGGTACAGAATGGTGGCCCCCAATGAGATAGCAGCAGTAGAAAGAAGTGCTACTATCCACCAGAAAGGATGCATGCTCACGACACTGATGGAACCTTCTAATTAGCTCTGAAACAAATTTTATGCTTGGAGGAAGTCCCCAGAAAACTCTTGGGGTGCATATAATCAATTTGCAGATAAGTAAAGTGAGGCTTAGAAAAGTTAGGCAGTTTGCTTGAGGTCATGCAACTAATAAGTGGCAAAGGCAGGATTTAAACCTTGGTGTGTGTGACTCCAAAACCTGAGCTCACTGCCAGGTTATAATGCCTCCAGCCTAAGGCTTTGTGCCACACACACACACACACACACACACACACACACACACACTTACATAGGCATGTTACCAAAGTTACATGTCATGAAACAAAATTATACTCTGGTTGCTTCTTCCAACCTGAGCCCTCAAGGACACCGTGGAACAGTATTTCTCAGGGGCAGACAAGGGCAGTTGGGATCGCCGCAGAGTTCCTTGTGCAAAACCAACAAGAATGGTAAGGAGAAGACAGGGGTGGGAGGTGGAGCACAGGGGAGAAAATGGGGAGGTTTCCCAGTGTGTAATGTGGCTTCAGAAATAGCCATTGAAGACAGATCAGAGAAACGCTTTGCAGCAGACACGTCCTTCTGTGTAATTCCATCTGAGGCCAAGAGAAGAGATGAAAAAAATGACTGTCATCCACGCACTGACTAGTGGGTCCACATGTACTAACTCTTCCCTGAAGCACCTCTCACGGCGGATGGTGATGGGAGAAGAGGTAGTGGAATTTCAGGGGCTGAAGGGATATTAAAGATCATCTCAATTAACTCTTCAGTGGGCGGTGGAGAAACAATTACTTGCGCCAGGCCACCCAAGAACAAGAAACTAGGCCTCTGGCTCCCGGGCTGGTGCTTGCCCACCTTGCCACATGGCTGCCCTCATCAAGTCAGCTTGGAGGGACGACCCGCTACGGCCCACCAAAGACCCTGCTCCTCCCTCTCTGCTCCTTCTCTGCCAGCATCCCCACTCTCTCTGGGAAATGACTGCTTCTCAGGAGAAGGACGAGAGGCAGTGAGGCCAAGAGACGCCTCTTGGATTGGAGGGCAAGCACCCAGGGATGAGATTCTGGACAGATGAGCAGTTTGGCCACGGCTGACCTCCTTCCACGCACCTTCTTTTCCAGCCTGTCTTCAGGAAGCCCTCCGCACATCTTCTAAGCCTGCCCACTCTTTCTTTCTAAACCTGGGGCAAGGGCCATGACCTTACTTTTTAAGATTCTGGTCAATTTATTTTTCAAAGGAAGACCCAGGCCCTGTTACAACCACATAGGGGGCTCTCTCGGCAGGAGAAGCAGAGCCTGTCAAAACAGATTTTCTTTCTTTCCACCAAAGCAAGAGACACTCCCAAAACACAAAAGACACTGAGAATCCTGTCTCCTTGAGGGATTTAATTATTGCCGGTAGTTGTTCTCCTCTTTGGCAGTGGCATCTTTGCCTCACTGCTTCTGGAGAAGAGGGACATAGAATTTCAATTCTTAGCCAGGCTGGGCGAGAGCCATTCCCCCAGAGGCACCCAGCGGGAGGTAAGATAAGTTGCCACCTACACAGTTTCAGAGGCTCTGAGCCTCCAAACACAGCCACTATTCACTAGCTGATCCCTGAAGTCCACCATCAGAGTTTTATTTATTTAGCTTTGGAGTTTACTTGACTGTCAAAATTCAAATATTCCTGGAAGGGATGATAGTTATGACCAGCCATTTGCAACTTAGTAGAATTTTTTTTCAGATCACACTCCAAAGGGCATTTTTTAGAGTGAGAAAGAAAATCAGATGGCCAAAGAAGGGAAGAAAGTGGAGAGGGAAAAGGGTCCACAAATTAGAGGGTAGGGAAGGGCCCAAGAGGAGGCTGGAGCGCAGAGGGCAGACGCAGCATGCCTCACCGGCTGGCCTAGAGCCCTGGATCTCAGTGTGCGCTCGGCTTCAGCAGCACCAGTGCCACCTGGATCCTGTCAGACACGCAGATTCTGGGGCTCCATCCCAGACCTACTGAATCACAAACTCTGGGGGCAGGGCCCAGAAGTGTCTGTTTTAACAAGCCCATACATGACTGACTTTGAGGCATCGTCAAGGCTGAGAAGCACTGGCTTGCAGTGTCTGTCCTATGCGGCAGGACCGTTCCTATACCCCGCTGCTCATCAAGCTCGACTTCTCTGATTTGCCTTCTTTTCTCTGCCCTGTAAGAGCGAGGCATGAGAAACCACCACCGTGTGTGGCCAGGAGAGTGTTCAGCACGCTGGAAACCTCTGTAGCCATAAGAGGTGGGATGGTGACAGAGCAGGGCTGCCTTTGGCCCAAAGAGCAAGGGCTTGGGGTGGAGCCTGGGGAATTGCTGATGAAGTTTGATGAGTGAAAGTGAGGGAGCAACTGAAGGAAGTTCCCCAGAGCAGCCACCTGGGCTTCTGAGAAACTCGAGTGGGGATCATGCTGAGTGAGGTAGAAATATGGAGACAGAAGTCTGCTCAAGCCCTGACTGGGGTCCCATAGGGTGTGGGTTCTGGGCCATGAGGCACCACTGGGTGCCTCCCTTCCCTCCACATCAACTCTCCTTGGGTCGATATGCTCAAGATGCATCTCTTAAGCCAGTTCATCTCCTGCTTACCCCACCATCCCTCAACTCTCAACCCCCATCCCTTGCCCAGGCAACCTTGTGGCAGAGGCAAGGAGGAGCCCCAAGGAATCAGACGGTGAAGCCTGAAGCAATCCTCTGCAAATTGGACATGGTTTTGAAGTCCCCTTCCCTGCTCTATTTTTCTCCATAGACCTTGTCAGCATCTGAAATATTATGGGGTGGTTTTTGTTTTGTTTTGTTTTTTGGTCTATTTCCTTCTACTAGAGTGTGAGCCCCATGAGGGCAGGGTTTTGTTTTTTTTTTAACTGTGTACTGTTTATTTACCTTTCAATCCTCAGGGCTTAGGACAAGGCCTGGCACACAGTAGGCATTCAATAAATATTTTTTGGAAAAAAATGAATGAATCTTAAATTTGTTCCATGATCTATCAATACTTACTTTAACATAAAAATTATCCCTCCCCAGTACTTGAGTAAAAATTGATGTCTCACATCTTCCACAAAGTGAGGGCTTCGATGCTTGTACATACCACAGCTCCAGGCTCCAATACAGAGTGAAGCTTCACTTCTGATCAGACAGCCAGGATGAGAGAGGATGAGGCTGGGAGGGTCAGGGCCTCCTTGTGAAGGGAGGGTCAGTCACCAAGGCTCTTGTCTCTGGCCTCAGCCAGAGCAGTGTCTCTGGGAGGTGGAAGTGCAGGAAAGTTATAGCTCAGTGACAAACGATGTACACAAACTTGTCTACCCAGTGCCTGGCACACAGTGGACACCCAGGTTAGCAAAATCTCTATTTGCATCTGAACTCCAGTGAAATCTTGATGAACAAGACATTCAGGAAACAGCCTTGCAAGATTTGCTCTCCTTGACCTCAGGAACTGGGTCTTAGTTCCTATGTTTCCCTGGTACTTGGCACAGTATGTGTCTAGAAGGCCTAAATGAATGCTTGATGAATGAAACATATTGTTTCCATTGATATTTTTTCTGGATATTAAATTATATTTCAGGCCTTGTGGCTGAAAATCATTCTAAAATGCATTTTGCAACATTTCTATGTTAGCCAGTGAAGAGTACTGAACTTCCTTGCATCTTCCTACACAAAATCACAGAATCTTGCAAATGGTCATCAGCAAGTACAGCAACTTTCCTGATCACTGAGGGATGCAAAAAGGGTGTGTGAGATTGAATTTGTTTTAACCCTAAGAAATCATGGGGTGTTAAAAGAATTCCCTGCTCTTTTTTCTTAAATCTCAGGTTTAGAGCTCATAAGGGACTAAGATCATCTAGCCCCAGTAGCCTAACTTGACAAATGGAGAAACCAAGGCCCAGAGAGGGGAAGGGCACTCAGTATGTGAAAAACAGAACTGGAACCTTGCTCTTTTGCTCCCCAATTCAACACTCTTTCCATTTTGTTGATTTGTCTCTATCTCCTAAGACTAGAAAGCAGAGAAAACTTCTGATTAATTCATGTTTAAATCCTATATTAAGGGAAAGATATAAATTTCTTGCTAAGGATATGTTTATTGAACTCTTTATACTTAGTACTGTCTTAGCTACTGCAGGGGACAAAGCAGACACAAAACCGTCCCTATCTATTGCATATTGATGATCATGATGATAATGGTAAGGTTCAATTTTTGAGTACATGTTCTATAAAAGCACTGGGTGCTTTACATGTATTACCACAAACAATTCTCACAGCAGCCTTATAAAATAGACTTCTATGTTAGGCTTCTTTGGGTTGCTCATGACAGAAACCCAACTCATACAAGCTAAAGAAAAAAGGGAATTATTGGCACACATAAATGAAAATACCAGGAGCTGTCTAGTTTCTGGGTAGGCGGGATCCGTGTGCTCAAACAATATTATCAAAAATTTCTCTCTCCTTCCATCTCCTCTGTGTAAGCTTCACTCTCTAGTATATTCTTTCCATGTGATAGAAAAGATGAGCCCCAGTAGCTCTGACTCCCATGAGCCTTACAGTTTATCATTTCAGAAGGAAAGAGCCCTATTCTGACCTGACATCCACATGAGCCCTCCTCAAGACCTCGATGGATGCTCTTTGGGTTATGTGAGCACATCTGCACCTATCATTATATCTAGAAAAATGAGATACTTTGGCCACTCCATATCTCCATAGGGTGGAGGAGAGGGTCTTTTATCAGGGGAATGGAGGAGGAGCAATTCATAATCCCATTTTACATAGGTTGAAACTGAGACTTACAGAAATTAAGTAATTGCCCAAGGCCACGGGGCCTGTTAGAGGCAGAGATGGGATATAAATGCAAAATATTTGTCTCCACAGCCTATGCTTTTAATTTTTCCTGATTTCTTTTTTTGGAAAAAAATCATACTTTAAAATTCACCATTTTAAAAGTGTACAATTCAGTGAAATGCCTGTTTTAATCATCATCCCAACTTTGGTGTGATTGGTGCTCAGTTGTGAAGTATGTGGTAAGTAATTTGTTGCTATTAATGGTTGAATTACCAAAGTTATTGAATGATTTACTTTTAAAAATAGAAATCAGAATTAATTAAAGATTACCCATCTAGGGCTTCCCTGGTGGCGCAGTGGTTGAGAATCTGCCTGCCAATGCAGGGGACACGGGTTCGAGCCCTGGTTTGGGAAGATCCCACATGCCGCGGAGCAACTGGGCCCGTGAGCCACAATTACAGAGCCTGCACGTCTGGAGCCTGTGCTCCGCAACAAGAGAGGCCACGATAGTGAGAGGCCCGCACACTGCGATGAAGAGTGGCCCCCGCTCGCCTCAACTAGAGAAAGCCCTCGCAGAGAAACGAAAAGCCAACACAGCCATAAATAAATAAATAAATAAAATTAAAAAAAAAAAAAAGATTACCCATCTAATAATGTCATCCTCATTTCCTTGTACTACGATATACTCTTTTAGGTATAGCCAGCAACACTCCTGCTGAAGAGGATGCTGTCACCCATTTTTAGTGTTTCCTAGGGAAAAAAATGCTACAGCTTGCAGTACTGCTGTGTCTTCCCATAAATAAAGCTTTCCACATTATAAGAGAGAATGGACATGCCCTCCAAGAAAGATACAGAGAATCTAGAAATATTAGTAGAAATGATAAACCTGTGCAGCAACATTGCAGATTATAAGATTCAAATTAAATCAACACCATTTCTAGATTCCAGTGATGAAGACTAGAAAGAAATACAATGGAAAAAGAGAGAGAGAGAGCGCGCTCATTCCCTGAAGAATAAAACATTAAGTATTTTGCATTTAACTTAAAAGGACATGCAAAAATCTATTCAAAGAAAATTACAAACCTCTAATGGGGGGAAAAAAAAGACTTATTGAACAAATAGAGCTTTTGGCTGGGAAGATTCTATTTGGTAAATGATACAAAAGCTAATGCAATCTTGGGCCACATTAATACTCTGTTTTAGAAGGAGAGAGGTGGTAATCCTGCTTCCCCTAAGTTGCTCAGACCACACTCTTAGGGAAACCCAAACAAACTATGATAGAACATGTCTTCGGGGGGGTGTTGTATGTGGCCAGGCTGGCAACAGGTCTGGAAACCACGTTACATAGGGAACCGAGCAGGTTTCTTCTGAATGTTAGAGAACTGTGGTCATTTCCAATGGGTTAGAGAAGATTTAGAGGTGAGGTGAAAGGCTGTGGCATAGAAGTATTAGACTTGCTCTGTGAACAAAAATTATAGGAAGAGAGATGTTGGCTCGAATAAGGTAGCGGCTTTCTGAAAGTCAGAACTGTCATTGATCTAAAGTACATAACCTTAGGTAGAGTTCCCTGTGCTATACAGTGTGTGCCCATCAGTTGTCTATTTTATACATAGGGAGGGGATATCTGTATGTGTATGGCTGATGCATTTTGTTATGCAGGGGAGGCTGACACAACATTGTAAAGCAACCATACTCCAATAAAAATTAATTTTAAAATAAATAAATAAAGTAAATAACCTTGTGAAGCAGGCAGAATGGTGATATTATCATCCCTAACAAAGAGATGAGGAAAAGGTCCAGCAAGCAAAAATGACTTGTCTGTAATCAGCCAAGAGGGGCACATGAGACCGTGGACGCCCCAGTGCAGTTCCCCCTGGCCCAGGCTGCCTCCGGACCCAGCGCTGAGCTTCAAGAGATGCAGCAAAACAGGTGTGAACAGCCAGCCGGATGGAAGTCACAGGAAAGCTATCAATGTCAAAGCGTGACAAACAACTCTGAATATCCTGTGGAGAGAAGGATCAGGCAAGGAGCAGCGATTTCCAGTGGGAAAGTAATGACTTCTGACAAGAAACAGGGATCTCTGTCAGGAGAGCAGGAATTTCTGACAGGAGAGCAATGGTTTATGACAGGAAAACAGGGATTTCTGACAGAAAATGTTGACTTCTGACAGGATATTAGTGCATTTCTGACAAGAGAACAAGGATTTCTGAAGAGTGGTGATTTTTCTCAGAACAGTGATTTTTAAAGGAAGAGGGGGCGATTCCTGACTACAACAGTGATTTCTGATAGGAAAACAGGGATTGCTGATAGGAGAGCCCGGATTTCTGACAAGACATCTGTGCCCATTACATAGGAGAGTAGTGATTTCTGACAGGTCTTTGACAGGAATGAGGTTTTTTTTGAGGAAGGACAAAAAGCAGCAGCACAAAACAAACTGGAAAACAACAGGGAGGAACCAAATTCCCTCTGAAAATAGGGAATTGTTGGTCCTGGGTGTGGAGGGAGGTTCATCAATAAGAAGAAGAAGCTGGATCTGCGGAGGCTCAAATTGGGCGAGATCTTGGGTCCAGCATGTCATTCGGCAGAGGGGGATTGAGTGGGCTGGAGGGAGAGTATCTAGAAGATTTACATCACCGATGTGAGCCTAAATGACTAAGAAATGCCTTCCCATCAAGAGACCTGGAGGAAGTCGAAGAGAGGGAAATCTGCTCCTTCTTCGACCCCTCCCCCCCAAATCCAGAAATAACAAAGCCTTGGTTTTGACTCAGGAAATTCGAATGAAAGCTTTAGCCCTCTTAATTAATTACAGATCCTTGGCAAAGCGGTAGGAGAGGAGGGAAATGATCTCTCTAAAGCTGTCGCCCTACAGTTATTCAGGAATGAGATCGTAGCTTGGTGAGAAGTCAGCCTTGTGGTAGAGAGGAAAATGAATTAAAGGAGATGAAGGTATCAATAACGAGCCTCTGCTAAAAAAAAAATCCTAGTCGGAAGGGAAAGTGCTTCCCTTCGTCCCGGCTCACCACGCATGCGCCTGAGACTCCCGCGCGCCGGGGAGTCCAGCAACCTGGCCCGGGTCACTGGCCTGAGCCTCTTCCCGAAGGTGGTGAGGTTTCCTGTGAGGAAAAGCCCAGCAGTGCATAGCGAAGCAGGATATGTCTCAGAGGGAAGGAATGCTTTTTCAGAGAGAAGGAACGCTTTTTTTCGCAGACTGAGCTCTCATTGACCCCCCAGCTCCAGGCACCACGTCCACCACGTGACTAGATTCCTGCGGGCACGAAGCGCTAGGAGAATTCTGATTGTGCAGTTCCCCCGAGCAGCTGCAGCATCCCGAGCCAGGAGCTCCAGACTTGTACTTCCGACCGGATGCAGGGCTCCGCACAGCTCTTCACACTCAGCCCTGCAGGCCTGCGGCGGAGATGGACACACACGGTGTCCTGCAGAGAACCACCCCCGCCATCCCCTACCCACCTTTTGCTCTCTCTGGGGACCACTTTCCTCCTACAGACCCAGGGAGCATGGTCTTTTCTTTTCAGCTGCTACCACCTCTCCTCCCTCTTGGGGTTCCTTTCTACCCCACACTTGATTCAGAGGAGGACACAGAATTCCCCAGCTTTCCTCCCCCTGCCCCCCTTGATGCCCCTGACTGACCTTCCAGCTATTTTATTGCTGCACATGTCAACTAGGAAATAGGATGGTCATTATAAACTTACAGATGAGAAGCAAATTTGAGATTTTTTTTTTAATCTCAAAAAATTTGCATTTCTGAAGAGATCAGTGATTTTTCTCGGGAGATGCTAGGTGGCTGGTCCTGCCTCACTCTGAGAACTGCCCTAATAGACCTTCCCAGGGAAAGCCCTTTCCTGCGTTCCTGTCTGAGGAGGCAGGTGAAATCTCTTATGTCCTCAGTGTGATTCTTAGTCCTTCATTGCCTGGGTCACTGCTTACCCACAATTTCCCAGGGAGAGCAGCAGTGGGAAACAGCAGGCTGTTCAGAGCCTCCAGATCAGTTCCTTTCCATGAAGACTCAAAAAGTCTTCCTAGCTGCGTGATTTGGGGCAAGCTGCTTAACTTTGCTAAGCCTTAGTTCTTCATCTTTAAAATGGGGATAAAAATGCCTACTTCACATGATGGTTGAGCTGATTAAATGAAACTGTGTGTGTGTGTGTGTGTGTGTGTGTGTGTAGTATCTGGCATCCAGTAGGCGTCATAAATTTGGTCTCCTTACTTCTCACTGGGGTGAGCAGGGCCACAGCAGGAAAGACCGTGCAGTTTGTGCCAGTCTGAAGGCACCCAGCTGAGCAGCTGAGCCGAGGCTGAAATACCATGGGTGCTTCACTTTCAGTGTCAGGTGCCCTGGGTGGGGCTTTTCCACACAAAGACTACAGTATGTGTCTTGTGCACAAAGGCACCATAGGGCAGGCAGCAGCTGCTGGGTGTCTGTGCTGGCACCCAGCCCACCCTGCTGGGGAAAGAGAGAATGGCACTTGTAAGGCAAGCCTTTATATTACCCCCTGCCTCACAGTTAGACCAGGTTCCCCTCTTTTCCTGCTTGTCATGGGAGGCCTTGGCCAGGTGGAGAACAGCTGCCACTGCGATGGGTTCCCCATCTCTCATTAGAGGGGTCTCCTTGAGTGAGGGCTAGCCTGCTTGCACTTCCTCCTCCCAGCAGGCTTCTCACTGGGGGTGATTTGCAAGGTCTCAAACTCAGAACCTCTACCTTTATATCCCAGGGACACCAAAGCGCTCTCTTTAACCCCAAGCAGGGTTTTTTTTTCCTTTTCCCCAGCAGGAAAAGACTAAAAGATTGGGGAATTCCCCAGCAGTCCAGTGGTTAGGACGCCATGCTTCCACTGTAGGGGGCACAGTTTCGATCCCTGGTTGGGGAACTAAGAACCCACAAGCCGCGTGGTGCAGCAAAACAAAAAAAAAAATGGAGTTCAAGGCCCCAGCCATCCTGCATCTCTACGTAGCTTGCATGGGAAGGGGCTTCCTGTGCAGGGCTGCCTTGATCATTACCCCTTTTCATCTTCATTTCTGTCTCAAATAGTTGGTAAGACACAAGACAGGGTTACATCTCCAAGAGTTCATCTGTATATTTCCCTTTTGCTCTGCTTCTCACTGGTACACAAGGGCACTCTAGTCCACACTGACAGAAATACACACAAGCGCGTACAATTCAATATCAAAAAAAACAAACAACCCAACCAAAAATGGGCAGAAGACCGAAATAGACATTTCTCCAAAGAAGAAATGGCCAACAGGCATGTAAAAAGATGCTCAACATCGCTAATTATTAGAGAAGTGCAAATCAAAAAAAAAAAAAATCACAATGAGGTATCACCTCACACCAGTCAGAATAGCTATCATCAAAATAGTCTACAAATAATAAATGCTGGAGAGGGTGTGGAGAAAAGGGAACCCTCCTACACTGTTGGTGGGAGTGTAAATTGGTGCAACCACTATGGAAAACAGTATGGAGGGTCCTTAAAAAAATAAAAATAGAGCTACCATATGATCCAGCAATCCCACTCCTGGGCATATATCCAGAAAAGATGAAAGAAAATCTAATTCGAAAAGGTACATGCACCCCAATGTTCATAGCAGCACTATTTACAATAGCCAAGACATGGAAGCAACCCAAGTGCCCATCAACAGGTGATTGGTTTAAGAAGATGTGTATATATATATATACAATGGAATATTACTCAGCCATAAAATAGAATGAAATATTGCCATTTGCAGCAACATGGATAGACCTAAAGAATATCATACTAAGTGAAGTAAGTTAGGCAGAGAAAGACAAATATAATATGATATCACTTATATGTGGAATCTAAAAAATAATACAAATGAATCTACGTACAAAAGAGAAAAAAATCCACAGACATAGAAAACAAACTTATGGTTACCAAAGGGAGAAGGGAGGTGGGAGAGGGATAAATTAGAAGTATGGGATTAACAGATACACACTATTATACATAAAATAGGAAAACAACAAGGATTTACCGTATAACACAGGGAATTATATTCAATATCTTGTAAAAACCTATAATAGAAAATAATCTGAAAAAATATAGAAATATATAACTGAAACAATAAATAAATACAGAAACCACAGAACCTGGGTTTAGACACAAAAGCTCAGGGAGTGCTTGTGGAACCAGATTTTCTTCTCCCAGAGACTAGATAGAACTGAGCTTGGGGAAGCAGGAAGAGGCAGCTGGGCCGGGATGAGAAGAGGGAAAACACCTGAGTCCTTGAAATGGGGGAGGGGCGGGGCAAGAAGGGAGCCCATGGAGGCATTCAGTGTGGGGCTCAGTGTGAACCCTCACTGGGCACCAGCTCTCAGTGCTTATAAGGCCTGGAACAGCAAATGATGGCCTGGGGGTCCAGGAGCAGGGACGAGGCCAAGGGGGAAAACCCCACTCCTGAATGGAACTAGGTGGAAATTTCTCTTTGTAAGTAGGAGCAGTGATGAACTCTATGCTGCTGAAGGGTTTGACTGTGGTGAGAATGCTCTTCTCAGAAGAAGGAATTTCCAGTAGAAGAATTATTTAGGGAAAGCTGGAACCATTTTAGCAAAAATCCTCAATTTAGCAGCACAAAACTAATTGAATTTCTCAGGTAATTGGAATGTCTTTTTTGGTACTGTTTTAAGGAGGAAGAAGTAAATAATAAGAAATCAAAAACAAATCAAGGATTTATTTTTAAAAGCAACAAAATATCAACACCTTCCAGGGACTCCCCTAGTCAGCACAATCCATCCCTATTACACTTTTAAAAAAGGGGCAGTTGATGTTCAGAAGGATGACCTAGAATCACTAGGGCATCAGAGGGAAGTTTCAGTTCACTCAGCTGCCAGAATCCCTATTTCCTTTGCATTATAGTGAAGTGGAGCTTGACCATATTTCTAAATTAACTCAAGCTCCTTGAAATTGATTTTTTAAGAATTCTAACATCTTTTGGATAAAGGCGACACTGTATATAAATTGAAGGTACTGTTATTTGGGAATGAACTAGTCTTTGAGAAGAACCCCATGTGGTTGCATCCTGTAGACGTTTAACTAGAATGGTTCATGCCAGTGGTTCTCAACTGGGCGGGGGGACGGAGGCGTCATTCCCCCTGGCCTAGGAATATTTGGCAATGTCTGCAGACAGTTTTGGTTGTCACAACTCGGGGCGGGGGGGTGGCGGGCAGGGGCAGGATGCTACTGCTGTATATTAGGGAGCAGCCAGGGATGCTGCTCAATATACTACAATGCACAAAACAGCACTCCACGACAAAGCGGTATTGGATCCAAAACGTCAATAGTGCTGAGGTGGAGAAATCATGGCTGCGGTAATGAAAATAGAAGATATGCTCCAAGTGAGGGCCAATAGGGTGGCTGCCCCAAGACTACTCACAGGCCTCAGGGCCAGGTTCAGCCCTGTCAGCCATTGCTTGGGGCTGGTCTCACCTTACCCAAGCTCTTAGGATGGCTATATGATCTACAGCCAAGACATTCATCTGCAATGAAAATACAACAGTCAGGATGTCTGACTGCTCTCAGCTGGCAGCAAGGATACTCAGTTGAGCCTGGAGTGGAACAGAAGGAGTTGTTCCACCAGGACCTGAGACTGAGTCTCTAGGTCAGTGCACATCTTCCCGGGCAGGGCCGGGAGGGTGCTGTCAGTGCTCATCTGAGTGGAGCTACCTCCTCTGGCTTCCACTGGCAACCAGGTCTTCTTGTAAACAACACCTTGTTTCTTTGGATACGTTAATGTCATCGGTAAAGTCTGACTTCAACCTGGGGCCAGAGTCCACTTAAGGTGATTGTATTACTTGCCTCTGACCTGTTCATTATGTTTACGTTTCACTGTTCAATGCAGGATTTCCTGATTTGAGAGCAGAGGGAATTCTTTTGAGAAGCCAACTAATCTGTGAGTGTTTGGTGGTTGAATAACTCACACAGTTTGCTTTAATCAAGTACCAGTATTTGTCAAAATTATTAATACAATGTAGCAATTAATACAATTAAACCGTGGACATAACTCATAATAGCTTTTGGTCAGTATGTATTTTCTTAATCGACAAATACTGTAAGTACAAATATTATCATGTGGGAGCGGGTCTGGGGAAGACTTTGATGAGAAAAAGGAGGGCTTATACCGGAAAAAGTTGGGAACCACTGGTTTGACTCTCAGGTTAATTTCCTATATTTCTTAGTTCTTGAGCAGGGAGGCACAGTACCCCGGGGTTGCCCTCCACCCCCATGCTCCAAAGGATCTGCTTGGTCTCTCTGTCCCTAGGGACACATTGAGAACAGTGCATGCTTTACAATTTCTAAAACGTTTTCACATCTGTTATCTCATTGGCTCTTCCAAGCTCCAGTGAGGAAGGTGGAACAGTGGCTATCACTTCTACTTTAGGGATGAGGGCAGGGCTTGGTGACCTGATTCGCCTCAGGATCTATAGCTCCAGAGCTGGGGCCTGGGCCCCATCTGACTCAGGACCCAGAGTTCTTTCCACTCTCCTTGCATTGGTAATAGACCCCTCTGAATGTTCTGATCCACCGAATACCAAACTCTACTCCATAGTAACTAGTGGATAAAAAGATCCAAGAAGTATTTAAGAGTTTTGATGAACTAGTCTTCCATGTACTTCTGAATCCCAGCTAGTTTCTGAGAATTGCACAAATGTAAAGAGAGCAGAAAGTAATGAAATAGCCCATGTTCTGTTGCCATGGAAACCCATGCTTACCTTAGGGTTCATATTTGGTACAATTTCCTGAAATTCCTCTTGAGGGTTCCAAGTGATCTTGGGGTTCTCTGAACCTCGCTTTTGAAATCTGAAAAGTGAAAAAATACCAAACCAGATTGTTTTATCTTTGACATTCTATTAGTCTAAATCTATGAGTTCTATTAGCATCATCAAAGGAAGAACTCTCTAGGATAAATGAATGTTTTGTCACCTCTGTGTAAGAGATATCCATCTAATCATTCATTCATTCACCTAGTCATTCAACAAACATTGATCAAGTGTAAGGTACTATGCTAAGCTCTATACAGAGTACAAACTTGAAAACAGAAAAAGTCTATTGAACACAAATCTGTGCAGCTAACCTCTGTAAGAAAATCAAGAACAACTACAAAAAAGTCATTATAATTGGTTTACAACTGATGCTTTAAACCACTTTTGACGAAAAGTTAAGGGCTCTTCTATTGGAATGTAAAGTATGCAGACAAAGAAAATTTCCTGCAAGTGACTCAGAAATTCTCTGAACTCTAAACAGGCTCTCAAATGGCTATAGTGGTTAGAGAAAACTAGTAATGGAACCCTTTACCTTCAGTTCTCTGTGGTGAGAATCTAAAATTTCATCATAAAAACTTCAAAACAAGTTCCAGTGCAACTATCTCAAGGGCAAGAAAAAGAATATTTGTTAGATTTAATCTAGAGTCTGGTATTGACTGCTGTCCACTAAGGGACTTTCCTCCTGTCTTAATAAAATTTTTATACAGTATAATTCCATTATTCATACAGTATCTTTTCATTTGATCAAGAAGTAACTACATTTTATTTGGTAGGGGGAGATGAGATTGATTTGGCAAATGGAAATCAAGGAGATATTTCTAGATGGATGTTTTTACTTTCACTGTTATATGTAAGATGACAAAATTAGGCAGGAAATTACAAAAGCCTATGACACAAAGGAGGAAATTACTTGTGTGGTACCATGTAGAGAGGATACACTGAGAAGGTGCTGCAGACAGATAAAGTGAGGGGCTCACCAAGCTTTATTTTTTTTTCGTTTCTGAGCATCAGCGCCCACACCAATACCGAGCTCCATGCCCCGAGCAGGGGTACAAAGATGGGTAAGATGCTGTCCCTGCTTTCAAGGTGCTTGTAGTGCATTTGGGGGAAGCTCAGCCAAGTAACTGGACAGTTCCAGCTCAGTGTGACCAGGACCCTAATGAGGCCAGTACTGGGATTACAGGCATACATAGCAGGGCCCTCACACCCAGGCTGGGGGCCTCTGGTGCTGCCTGGACAGGAGTCCTACCAACCTGCTTTCCAGGACTGATGTTTCACCTGTGGCTCTGAAGAGACAAATATATACAAAATCACAGGTGTGATAAGAAACCCCTCAGAGGAAAAACAAGAGACATGAAAATACCATCAAATCCTCTAATGCCTTTATTCAGTTACACTTGGAAAGAGGAGACAAGTACACACGAAGCCTCTGGGGTCGACAACACCTTCCTCCCAGGTTTGCTCAGGTTGTTAGAGGATCTCCAGGGACATCCATTCTTCCCATTAGCAGTGCGTTGGGCCAAAGGATGCACCACGGCTGCACTAATATTCGCTATATTGGATTACGAAGCCAAGTAATTGCCATTTAAGTGTCAAGTAATGGTGAGAGCATTCATCTGTGTTTTCATTCATTTGTACAGCAATTAATTTGTACCTAAATTAACAATAAAAATGGTTATGTGATCCAATAAAGTAGAAATGGTGGCAGGAAAAAAATATAATGTCTGCTTTACCCTACTAGCAAGGCCAAATCACACTTTTCCCCTCTTACTGTTGTCTTTCTGGAGAAGGTTATTTTCAGGCAGGCAGAGCAGGAACCGGGCGTGCGTGCTGGCCCCTGTCAGGGGTCCAGCCTGAAAGGCTGTGGACAGGAAAATGGGATTTGTGGGATGAAAAGTATTGTTGACTTGAAATGGTACAGGCAGGTCACTACTGCAGCCTGCTCCCAAGTAAGGCCAGGAAACAGGCCCTCTGGAATTGTTTAAGACAAAGATAGACACAAACTCAGATGTTAACACAGAATTAACAGACTGGTGTTTTTGGGCAGCATATGGCTAGCAGACACATTTTATTTGTCATGAAAGGGTTTTAAGTCTTTGGATTTGTTGCCAATGTTTAAAAATTAGGCTATTTCACATGAATATTCAGATCTCCAGTTCTCTTGAGAAGCTGGAATATTGTCTGCACTGCATCTACATTCCTGCTTGGCAAAACTTGGTTGGAGCTGAGTTGTCACCATTCCCTTTAGTCAGGCAGCGCTTGCCAGTTTACTGCAGTCCCCACCACTGCCTACTGTCCTGTACTGTGCCTGCCTCTCTCGTTATTAACTTGGCTGGCTCCTGCAGGAGTTTCTGGCCCCTGTTTTCACATCTGCTTAGTCACTTACAGAAGTAACCTGCTTTGTTCACTCTTTATAAATCGGCTTCACTTTTTAACTTCCTGGAGCATTTTGTTTTTATAGAGTTTGGATGTCTTGGGCATAGAGGGTTCTCCCTAACCAAAGGTCTTACACCTGCTGCTATGCTGTTTGGTTTTGGCATTGAACCTTTTGCCATAGAACCATAGACCTATCCAAAGGGAAGTTACTTTGGAGAGCATCCTATCCACCTGCCTCATTTAGAAATTGAGTCTCATAGAGGCCAAGGTACTTGTTTAAGTCACACAGAAACTTGAGACAGAGCCAAGACTGGAACCAATTCTAGTACTTTTCCTACTACATTTCAGCCCCTTCTGGGTGCTCATTCATGATACTGCATGTCCCAAAGCAAGAATATAATTTCTCAAGTTATTGTTCAGTCTTCCCACCTTTGAAAAGTTTGAACAATGTAGGCCTATTGGGCACGGCTATCTGCCCTCTAAGATGGCCCCTGGTGATGAGTTACGGTATTTAAAGCTTATTATCTGATTCCATCTGCTGACTTCTGAGAGCCTTGAACTGGGAGTGAGGCCAACTGGGTTGGAGTCCCAGCTCTCCCTCTTACCAGCTGTGTGACCTTGGGCAAGTTTCCTCACTTCTCTGAGTCAGAATTTCCCAAGTGCAAGACAGGAATGCCTGCCCCACAGGACGTTATGACCATCACAGGACATAACAAACGTGAAAGTTCTCAGAAAAATGTAAAAAGTTAGATAAATACAAGTTACTATTACAGGCCATTGAGCTTAGATATCATAGAATCCGAGAATTCCCTCGTTTTACAAGTGAGGCACTGAGCCTCAGGGAACAAGGTCATACAGCCAGCTATGGGCAGAACTCAGATTAGAGAGCAAGTCTCAAGTCTTCCCTGCTATTGCCACAGTTGGATTCACAGATCTCAGTTAAAGCCATGTGGGCCCCAGCACGTGGGCAGCTAGCCATGGGGTGAAATGGGAAACGCCGTAACCTCCCCTCACAAAGGTTTGGGGAATCAGGGTCCCAGCCTCAGACACAGAACAATTCAAGGGCTCTCATTCTACGGGCAGAGCCCACATTTGCTGGTGCCTGATTCCCAGTCTGCGAGCATGGACTTGGGAGACATTATACTGTGCAAATGAACGCTGTTTTTGCAAATTTGTGGGACCTGCCAGCTCTCTCAGTTTAACTAGATCTCTGCAGTGACATCCAGACATGTTCTGCATTAAATTAGAGCTGGTAATTTCAGAGGGAAACAGCTCTGAAATGGCAAGAAAGACAAAAATCTGTTCCTTGAAAAATGACACCATATGTGCCCGCATCGCTGCAGTTAGGGTAAAAGGCTTTTCCTCCCTTTGTTTCTCCTCAAGCCGCCAATGTTAATGTCAGATTTGCAACAGAACCATATACTAATGGAACCCAAATTAGCTCTAAAATTAGCCCTTAACAAGAAACTGGAGGCTAGCTCAAGGCAAGCAGATTTCTCTGACTGTGAGAGACAGAAAGCATTTTAGCCAAGCAGCCGCATATTGATATTCTCAAGCCTCAAAAAAGATCCCTCTTTGCTGTAAGTGAATTGCCCAGGAAGAATTGTGCACAGCCTGCTGTCTGCCTGTGCGTCAGGAACTGGCAACTCAACCTGCAGTTTTAAGAAAACCTTCCCTCAAGCAAAGCAGCTATTGGGAGTCTGGAGTGTGGGTGAGGAGAAAGGGATTTCGGGGGTCAGATCTGGGTTGGAGACTGGGTCCTGGGAGTGGTAATGTTCCAGATTTTAGAGGATGTTTCATTATCGCTGTTTGTCTAACACCTTTAGAGAACCCAGAGACTATAGAAAAACCAGTGATGGAAAATATTTATATAGATAAGCAATATCTAGCAGCTAAAACGGCTAATCGTGAGTTATCTTCCAGCATCCTGAAAAATTACCATCTGAAAATTTTTCTAAAGAGTATCCTATCAGTAGTAACATTTCTAAGATGTTAATAGAGAGGTGAATTTCATTAATGGGCCTCCAGACCCACCAAGTTTTTGCTACCCCTGGTTCCTCAGTGGCTCCAGGTTGGAATTTGAAGGTCGATGGGTCTACATGTTGAAGGCCACTTTGTTTTTGGAGTTCCTCCAGGTTTGTGGACCAGGGCTGGGGGCAGGAGGGCACAGGAGGTAGGGTGGGTGGTTAGAACCACTGACACCTACCCAAGGAAAAAAACAAAAAGAGTGAAGAAACCAAAGTAAAGAAGCAATTGGAGAGTAGCAAGAAGATGGCATTAGTTTAGGTGTGGGGTAGTGTGAATTAGTCATCCTTCCATCAGGAAAAATGTATCCAGTTCTTGTAGATGAGGCGCCTATGTTCCCATAGACTCCGAGAACTCCTGTTTGGCCAAGGAGCACCTCTGAACCTGACATTTGGGGCACGTGAGTGCAATTCATCTTCACATCCTTAACATACATTGAGCACTGTCGGTTGAGCATTGGGGTGGCTGGGCTGAGGAAGTCCTCCTCTCAGCCTCACAGAGCTCAGTCTATTGGGATGATAAAATGGGTACATAGAAAACCAAAATATAAACAAAAGGGAGTGAGAACTGTGAGGAAGGGCCTGAAAAAGTGCTCTGGGGCTGCAGATGAAGGAGCGATTAGTTCTGTGTTGTGAGTTATCTGGGGAGTCTACACAGAAGAGGTGACATCTGAACTGGTCCAGGAAGGATGGGTAGGAAATTAGTTCCAGGACTTTTAGACCATCAGAGACCAAACTCTAAGCCTATTTGTAAAGAAAAAAGATGGTGTCATGGAAAAAGCTCTGGCTTGAATTCTAATCCCAGTTCAACATTAAAGATTGCTGTGTATCTTCAACCAATTCATTTAACTTCTCTGGCAATTAAACAAGATGGTGTATATGAATGTAAGAGATAAAACGCTCCACAAATGCTAGTTGTTAGTAATGATATGTGTACTGCCTCACAGGGTTGTTATGCGACTTCTTTGAAACTGCTATTCAAAAGAAAATTGTTTTTATAAAAAAGTCTAGAATCTTCTGGCCCCAGAAAGAACTACAAATGCACTAAAGGTTTATTGAATTATCAACAACTGAAGCCCAGAACACACTGTATTAGGTTAGCTGGAATTATAACTGGTAGAAACATATTTCTTGTTAAATAAAAAAGAACCTTTTAAGTGAAACAAGTATCAAGTTCTCTAATGATGCTTATAAATCAATTTTTAAGATGAAAAACTTCCTATCATAATTACTCATTTTTCCTGGTACTGCTTGGCAGGACAAATCCCATAAACTCACAACCTCTTGTGTCAATACAAATACATCCATCTCCTCCAATTATCTCTATGGTTTAGGATACGTGGTGCAAACACACTGACATTGGTGAGCATGGGCTTGCATTTTGTCCTTTTCTAAATCTGCCAAAGAGCTTCAGCAGGTGATTTCTAGCAAATCTTACTCGTCAATAAAACAACCTCCCCTTGAATCTATCCTTCAAACTCAAGAAAAAGAAAGACTCCCAATTAAAAACAAAAACAGACCACAAAACTTGACAGTGCATAAATGGGAAGTACACTTTGTTAGGGATGCCATAACAAGTACCATAGACTAGGTGGCTTAAACAATGGAAATTTATTTCCTCACAGTTCTGGAGGCTAGAAGTCCAAGATCAATGTGTCAGCAGTGTTGGTTTCTCCCGAAGCCTCTCTCGTTGGCTTGTAGATGGCCATCTTCTCCCTATATCTTCACATGTTCTTTTCTCTGTACCTGTCTGTGGCGAAATTTCCTCTTATAAGGATACCAGTCATATTGGATGAGGGCCCATCCATATGACCTCATTTTACCTTACTTACCTCTTTAAAGGTCTTATCTCCAAATCCAGTCACATTCTTAGGTACTGGGGGTTAGGACTTCAATATGTGAATTGGGGGTGAGGGGGAACAGCCTACAAGAAGGCGGCACTCGGTATCTCGTGTAACCTTTGAAAAAACCAAAAGCCTATAGATGACAAAGATTCACACTCTCCTGCACAAACTGCGCACATCTGTAATGTGTGTTTCACCCACTCATGGAGCTGTATGTGGCCCAAGAAAGGGCCCAAGGCCATACCTTTCAGTTAAAGGAGCCCCATAGGAATGGGTTGTGGGAAAGGAGGCGGGGCTTGTCTGTCAATGTCAAGGTCAGCTGTGCCAGCATCGGAAGAGCAGCTTCTGGAGCAGTGGGAAGGAAGAGGAGAAGGAGGGAGGGTAGCCGTGACACTTTTCCAGGAACCACCTTGGTCTCCTTCCCCAACATTTTTTTAAAGGAATTCTTCCTAGCCAGTTAGGAAATCTGGGGGCAGATCCTGAGTCCCTGGAGATCTGATCGCCTCCCAAACCCCCAAGCCTAATGACAGACAACATCTGAGAGGGAAGACACAGATGGAAAACACTGTCTCGTTAGCAATAGGCTCTGCCCTTTCAGATTTCCAAAAAAAATCCGCAAAGAAAAACAAGTATGTTCAAATACCACTCCACCCCACCTTCCAGATGGGGGGCCTGGGCCCTTCAGTCTGGAAGCTTCCTGATTTTCCTGTGGGAACAATGGGTGTGCTTTGAGGCAAGCTCCAGAATGCCTGTAATTTTTCACCTGTGGACCTCCCTGACAGATACAAGCCTAAACAGGAGTGACCAAGGGAACCAGGGAAGCACAGCTTCCAGTCTAACAAAATCGGATCACCTAGAGACACCGGGACTAAACCAGTCATGACAATGACCATAATTACTGAGTGCCTCCGTGTGCCAGGAACTTACATATATTATACAATTTAATCTCCTCGCTCTGAGGTAGAGATCATTACCTTCATTTAGCAGATGAGGAGGCCCAAGTTCAGCAAAGTTAAATGACTCACTTTCCCAAGACCACCAACTCTAAGTGACAGCGCTGGTGTTTGAACCAAAGCTAGGACAGCTGTCCACAGTACTGTGCTGCCTTCCCCTGTGCCCTGGATATTGGTGACAGAAACCCACAGCCCCTGCTGCTTCCCTGCAGGACTACCATACCTTGGGGGCCACGGTCACTGGAGTCAGCACCAAATGATTCTCTCTTCTGCCTCTCTGCCAAGTGCAGCCTCACTCAGTGCCCCACTCAGGACAGCACATAGAAGGCCCTTAACAAAGGGGGACTGAACTCAGGTATCATCAGGTCATGACACAAGCCACACGAGGTCACTGGGGCGAACGCCAGCACCCTGATTCCAGATAAAGGTCCTGGGAGGCCCAGGAGAGTCCTCACTGGCTTAGCAGAGTGCTGGCCTGTCAGCCACTGATGAGACGTCAGCTTTAGAACGAGAAAAAAAACAAATGTCCAGACCTGAAGGAATGGCCCTCTGTGATCCCTGGTGCCCCTCTTCTCCCCCCTTTACAATGAGGTCCTTAATCTCATTGGGTCCCTACCATAATTTCTAGTCTGAAAGAGCAACTTAATCAAGAAGACAAAGTGGAGAACAGCTATGCCTAACACTGTTGCTGTGTTCTTTTGGACAAATCAGTCCCCCATCACATGCTTTGCTTTACTAGCTGCCAAATTGGGACAATAATGCTGACCACCTAATTCCCTTAGGGGAAAGCAGAGAGTGTTTACACACAGCAGGGCCTGGAACTCCTGCAGAAAAGTATTAGATAGACACCGTACCATTCAAATGGAATCTGGGCTTGTTTTTACTTTCACTGCCAAGGTAGAAGTACGCAGCATTTCAAATACGTCCTCTAGAGCTTTAAAAGCCTTTTGCATTTTCCTGAGTGCTTTGGGAAAGAAGGTACTAATATGTTTTAGAAAACTATGTAATTTTCCCTTTTGGAATTTGGAATCTCTGGATGGGTAAGGGAAAATCAGATTAAGAAATCAGTCTAGGGCTTCCCTGGTGGCGCAGTGGTTGAGAATCTGCCTGCCAATGCAGGGGACACGGGTTCGAGCCCTGGTCTGGGAAGATCCCACATGCCGCAGAGCAACTAAGCCCGTGCGCCACAACTACTGAGCCTGCGCTCTAGAGCCCACGAGCCACAAGTACTGAAGCCCGTGTGCCTAGAGCCCGTGCTCCGCAACAAGAGAAGCGACCGCTCGCCACAACTAGAGAAAGCCCGTGTGTGGCAACGAAGACCCAACTCAGCCAAAAATAAATAAATAAATAAATTTATTTTTTTTAAAAAAGAAAGAAAATCAATCTAGCGGTTCATTTCTACTCACACACACAGACCCTCCTTCTTGGCAGGTGTCAGTCAAAAGTTTACAGAAACACTGTCAATCTGGGGGAAATCCTGACTCATCCTCTCACCCTCACTCACGGAGAGCAAGTATTTGTATTTGTTTTTCCTTTTTCTTCATCGACACTTGTTTCTTCTCCAAAGCCCTTTCTAGAGAGCTATTGATTTCCTCTGACTTGAATAGGCCGTCAATAATGCTGGGTCCTCAGGAGTCCCTTTAATGTCTTGTCTTTGTGTGGGGTTGCATTTGCTCACCGAGGCCCCCTGGGGGCCTGCCTCCCAGCCGGAGGTGAGCAGCCCAAATGGGTTTTCAGGGTGATTCGCATCACAGCCACACGCCAACCTAGGACCAAGGGTGGGGAAGTGAGCTTGCCAGATGCCCACCCTGTCCCCGGCACCTCCACCCACTGCCACGTCCCATCCGTGTCTCTCCTGCTCTCAGTGGTCACCAGCAGGCAAGCACCTGCTGAAGAGCTAACTGGTAACCCAGGCGACAGCTGCTAATAATAAGATGAAGGACCGTCCCTGAACCAGATACCACATGGGCATCTCCAGAATCTCTCTGGCCTCTCCAAAGGCCACTTGTTTCAGCCCCAGTCTCCACTGCAGACCAGTTCTGTGTGGGTCCCAATAACCTTCACCCAGGCCCGGCCACCACAGTGCTTCACCTCAAGGCCACACCATTCACCACCGTCATGGGGATGGGGCTTACCTGTTGACCCTGACACATAAAGTGCCTCGTGGCCTGCCTGGTGCTCACTCATGTGCAGTGTGAAAGAGCAGAGGAGCCCATGCCCGTGGGCCAAATGTCACCATAGGAGATGGGAGCTTGCAGATGCATTCTTCTTCCTTCCTCTCCTGACCGAGAAAGAATGTTGTATATGGTTGTCGTATGGCCTCTCAGAAGATGGTCTCGTGAAAGCAGCAGTTGTGGTTTTTATACAAGTTGTGGCCAGCTTGAAAATATGCCCTTCTATTGGATCTCCCTCAGCCTCACTCCCCTTTGCCCGTACTTCTGCTCCTTGGGGTTACACACCCTAATAAAGCAGACACGTAAGCATTTACCTCAGGCTCTGCTGTCTGAGGAACCCAGGGTAGACAGTTCTTCATAACGATGTGAGCATTTTTAAAGGGACATCTTGGAGGAGGAAGGGGGTGTTGAGACTCAAAGAAAGGCAATCTAGTGATGAGATCATGGATAGTGGGGCTGAAGGAGGGTAAAGTCAATCCAGATTTTCAGAAGGGGGTGTGGAAAGGGAATGATTCCCTCTTTTGCTGCCTTGTCACTGCATACCAACAAGCCTCCTCCTCCTTCTGCCCTTGCTGCGACCCAATTTTCTCTCTGCCCGGCTCTGCTGTGACACGCTTTTTTTCCACTTGTACATTCTGCTTCCCAAGGTGCTTCATCCCAGAGAAACACCTGCTCCCTCTGAAGGAGGTTGCCTGAATTATAAATGAGTCTCCAACAGAGGAAGATGTGCTCAAGTGAGGGGAAAGAGAAAAACAGGTAAACAAGTGGGTCAGAACATTTCTCTGAGCATCCCAGGACAGTGCAAACTTTGCTTTCCCTTGAGTCCCTGGTTTGAACCCTGAGACCAACCTCAGAATGGTCCGATATGCCCCTGATCACCACTTTCTTCTTGTGTTCTGGGCTTCTCCAGCTCTGTTCCTTGCCTTGCGCTCTCTCCTCTGCTTGTGTGTGACCTGTCTCCCCCACCCACCCATCTCTACATGTCCAAATCCTATGTGTGCTTCAGCCCTCACAACAAAATGCTAGCTCCTCCAGGAAGCCTTCCTGGATTCCTCAGTTGGGCATGATCTCTCTCAGGCCTCAGTTCTTTCCCCTTCTTAACTTTCTTACCTCTGATTGTAGGCATCCTATTAGTGGGACTCTGGCTGATTCTCCTCTGTGAGTAGTTAGTCAGGGAATAATGAGGAAAGGCAGGAAGGAAGGGAAAGAAGGAGACACTGGGGCCAGACAAGTGTCTCCTGAGGCGGGAGTACAGCAGGGTCAGTGGCCAGTGTTCTTTGCTTTCTCCTTTTTGTGCACGTCTGGTGTTGCTCATGACAAGTTGCACAGAAAATCTCAAATTTGCTTCCCTCAGAAGAGGCGTTGCCCAAGGTAATTCCCTCGCTGCTTCCCTTCACCTCACTGAAAAGCCTGTGTCTAAAGCCCACTAGTGACGGCAGTGTGTGGACTTTGCAGGGAGGAGTTGCATAAGGGCATGACAGTCAGGGGGCCCAAGCGCCCAGTCAGCGGGGAAAGAGGCTGTGCTGGGGGATGGGAAGCCCCTGCCCCTGGCTTCTCCTCAGTCCTCCTCCCAGCACACAGCCTCCTCACCTTTCACCGTGTTGTCTCCTTTGAGTCTGGTCTCCTCTCCTTCCTCTAACACTCTCTGAGCTTTAAGTAGCGACTAGATTTATGGTCTTGCACATTTAGACAATGCCCTTTTGCACACAGGAAGCCCTCAAACACACATACTGAATTAATAAAGACAGACCATTTCCTTAAGCCGAATTGCTTGAAGGATAAGGAGACCCTACGCTGAAGGCAGGGCACTCTCCTGGGGACACGGGTGAGGCATATTGGCCATCCACGTGGCTTTCTAGATCTACTGAATCCTCTGCTTGATGTGGCCCAGGCATCCTGTAGAGCTGCCGGATAAAATATCCGACACCCAGTTAAACCGGAATTTCAGATAAACAATGAATAATTTTTTAGTATAAGTATATCCCATGCAATATTTGGAACATACTTATACTAAAAATTATGTGTTGTTTGTCTGAAATTCCAGCTTAACTGAACATCCTGTATTTTTATTTGCTTGATCTGGCAACCCTTCCTGGGAGGCTCCTGGAACCCTGTGTTGTAGCCATTCTCTGGCACCCAGTTACAGCCCCACTTCTGCGCCCCTGGGGCCAGGGAGATGTCAACTTCGAGAAACTTCAGGAGTTTCTGGATTATTGATTTCTTCCCCCCTAAACTATTTTGCAACTAGAAAAGAACGATTCCATTTTTTTTCTCTTAGGGTTAATTTTAAGATGGGTTAAAAATACACACTTTGTCGTATTGTATATGCTATATGTCACAGAAACCACTAAACTTGGAGAGGGGCCTACGGTTTACCGAGCATGGCCATATGCATTCTCTCTTCACTCTCAGGATGACCCTGGAAGCACAGGACAGGAAGGTGGACAATCACCATCTGCTTCATAGCTGGGGAACCAGAGGCCCAGGGAGGTCAGTGAATTTCTGCCAGTCCCAGGAATGGTGCTGGAGGAACCCAAGCAAGCCCCAGGTCTTAGCTCCTGGTGACCGCTCCTCCCTCCTTCCAGCCACCTCCTTCACAGGCCACTGGGCTCCAAGTTAATTAGGCAGGAAAGAAGTCTTTGGAGGAAGCTGAAAGTGAGAGGAAGTGCCCTGGAAGGACTGGTGTAGGGAGAGCAAACCAGAATGGCATGTTTTAATTGATCTTTGATTGTGCCAACAACTGCTGGCTCCCAGGGCAAGCAGCTGCTATTTCTGAGTCAGCACCCTCGGGTGAGGCTTGGCCTGCCCAGAGTACAGGAATTTCTGGCTTTTTTTTTTCCCCCAAGCTCTTTGTGCTGGAAATGAGTCTGTGCAAAGCAAAAGTTTCTTCTGCTTTCTTAATTAGTCAACCAGCTCGGAGCCTGGAGTCCTGGAAATACTGTCCAGGGTCACCTACAGCTTCCCCCAACCCTTCCACCCAGTTTATCCTGGAAGCCCCAGGAGACCTGACTCTGCAGATGAAGCTAGACACAGCTCTGAAGACACTGCAGGAAGCACAAAATACTTTGTGAAGGAGTTTAAAAACTTCCACACTACTTAGCAAGTTTGTTAGCATTAGCGGTTATTCAGGGCCACTCAGGAGGCATATGCCCAGCTATAACCCTGGACAAAGAGAAGGCGTCCAGTAGGAAAAAAGAAACTCTCTCCAATCTCACTGGAGGCCTTGGGATTTGGAAAAATCTTTTGTCACCATACAGGGAGAAGGACCCTGGTCTTGGAGGCCCTCCTGCCACTGAACTCACATAACCAATGGCTTGCTTGCACCTCCACAAAGATGTTTAACAGGCATCTCAAACCTAACAGAACTCTTGATTCCATCCCTCTCACCGCCAACATGTGCCTCCCCTAATCTTCCCCACTTCAATAAAAGACCTCACCATCTACTCAAAAATTAACGGTTTTGGCTTAAGTCAAAAATCTAGATTCATCCTTGCTTCCTCTCTTTTCACATCTCCACAGCCAATCCATCAGCAAGATCTTTTGGTTCAATCAACACGAAATATCTCGAATCTGTCCATTTCACTTCACCTCCATTGCCACCGTTCCTTTCAAAACCACCATCATCCATTTGAATAACCCAGTTAGGTCTGTCCACAGCCACCCTGGCTCCATGACAATCCCTTTTCCCATACAGCTTCCCAAGGCCCCACATGATCTGGTTCCAGCCCACCGCCTACACAAAGGGCTTCTCCTCCTTCAAGTAAGAACCACAATATCACATGACCCTACTTTTAGTACCTGAACCGGCTATTTTCATATTTATTCATCTATGTCTATTGTCATGCCTCCTTCATCAAAATGTAAGTTCTATATCTTATTCTCTGCTAGATGCCCAGTTTGCCAATGTATTAGTTTCCTAAGGCTGCCATAACAAAGTACCACAAAGTAAGTGGCTTAAAACAAAAGAAATGTATTCTCTCATAGTTCTGGAGTCTGGACTTCCAAAATCAAGGCCTTGGTAGGGCCATGCCCCCTCCAAAGCCCCTAGGGGAGGATCCTTTCTTGTCTCTTCTAGGTTCCAGTAGCCCTAGGGCTTCCTTGGCTGTGGCAGCATAACTCCAATCTTTGCCTCCATTTTCATATGGCAGCCTTCCCTCTGGGTCTGCGTCTGTTTCTTGTCTCCTCTTCTTATAAGGACACCAGTCACAATGGAGTAGGGCTCACCCTACTCTAGTATGACCTCATCTTAACTTGCAAAGACTGTATTTCCAAATAAGGTCACATTCACAGATACCAGGGGTTAGGACTTCAGCATATCTTTTTTGATAGGCACAATTCAACCCATAACAACCTGGCATAGTAGATGTTCAAAAAATATTTTGGAAATGAATGTATATTTTCAACTGGAGTCAGTAGATTACAGTGAGCTGATTTCCAGAGCAGCAGATACAAGGGCCTCAGGGCTGAACCGCAAGTGGTAGGAAGCCTATAACTGTATAATGCCACAGCAACCTACTAGAAAGAGAACATTCAGATAAACTGGTTATTTGGTATTACACAATTTTTTGAAATCTTAGACACTGACTTTAATTTTTTTCCCACTGATTTCAACAGGCTGGCCAACAAGGCAGCCTGCAGTTTATAAATGCCTCTATATGTACCTGTCTTTGGCTCCTCACAGAGGAGTGGGCATGTGTAATGGCTGAAGAGGCCAGGGCTCTAAGGGAGAGCGTGGCTTGCTGAGGAAATGGCAGGGCCAGGATTGGGGGCCAGGTCATTCGGACTCCTTGGCCAGTGCCCCTGAAGGCAGCAACTGTATGTGTTTCACAGGCCCTGGTCAAGGTCAGTCAGTGTTCATGTAGAGCTGCATGATAAATGCTCAAGAATGAGGAAGAGGACAAGATGGAAGGAACTTGGCTCAGCTTTAAAAGAATCTAACTAGCCAGGACTTAGGTATTCAAAACTGAGACTGATTCTGTACAATTCCATTTGAAAAAAAGAAAAGACTCTAGAGTAACACCTTTTGAGATCATAGCTTCATGGTATTTTAGAGCTGGAAGAAGACACTGTCTTAGGTTCTGGGAAGGGCCTTTGTCCTCAAAAAGGATGAAATCTCAGGAGTGGGATTAAGCCTCAAATGACTCTAAGACCAAAGCGGAACATCCTAAGCATGTCACCAAAGATTCCAGAGGGACTCAGAAGTGAGACTGTGAGTCTCTCTCACTATGACCCTTGAGGAAACTTCATAGGGGAGGGGAGATGCCTTTGATCCAGGTGTGGAGGGGGAAAAAAATGCAAGTTTCAAAGGCAGAAATACATTCTGAGAAGAGGAAATAAATAGCTCGAGCAAAGGAGACTGGAAAGGATTGGGTGTGTTAGTAATATGGGCGACAGTAGGGGATTATGACCAAAGAGTGAATTGGGTCAATCAGTTCATTCTGCATGGGGACCCTTCAGTGGGAATACCACCAGCTTGGGGTTCCAGCCCCAGCTCACAGATTCCCCCAGGGACCTGTCCCTGGGCCTCTGGGCCTGTCTCCTCATCTACAATATAAATAAGACGGTTTTCCAAAGATATTAAGTGAAGCCTCAAGTTCTACAAAGACGCTGTTTTGATAGGCTTTCTTATTGAGATGCCTGGTAAAACTGAATTTTAAGAATGGTTTCTGTACTTTAAAAATGTTTAAAAGCCACTGGTCTCAATAATCGAGTTCCCTCCAACTGTATAATTCTATTTCTTTATGCTGCAGGCTTCAGAGTTCCTCTGGTTTGTTATTCAAATGAAGCATGACTCATTTAGGATTTACCAGGTCCCTCTGAATTGCCTACAGTTGTATTAAGTCATTTGATCTGTTTTTAGCAGAAAATCCATTTTTATTCATATCCTTAGGAGAAAGAGCCTGGGGCGGCTGAAGGAGTCCTGGGAAGCAAGTCAGCAGATCTGGCTTCATGCTGTAATAACAAATATCAACCATAAAGCAGTATAAATAAAACAATGAATATATGTTAAATAAATGCTAACTAGTGACACCACCTTGAGCAAGTCTACTTGCCCCTGTGACCCTTGCTTTTACCCTCTCTAAAATCAGGACAATGCCTGCTGGCCTGCCTCACGGCACTTTTGTGAGGCTCAAATAAGAGAATATACTCGAAAGCTCTTTACAAACTGTAAAGCACTCCAAGTACGTAATGTACCAGATGGTGCTGGGGGACTCAGGGCTTGAGAGAGAAGGTCTCCTGGGTGATAGTGGAGGGGAGGTTTGACTCTGAGACCTCAGGAAGTGTCTGATGTTCTCTGACAAGCATTTCTAAGCTTGGTCATATAAAAGAAAAAAAAGAAAAAAAAAGGATAAATGCATGTGCCGCCTACTTAAGATGTTTCACCTCACTCCAAGTCCCAGCTAGCCTTCTCAGCCATAAGGTAACAGAAACTAAGATGTGTCATGAAAACTGGTAGAGGCCTAGTGGAAGGAGGCTTGGCCAAGACAAATCTGCAAGGAAGACAGAGGCAGGAGGTCTTGTCTAGCTTCCAAAGATATTTATCAGTTCTTTGCATTGTTTGTGAGCTCAAGATGGGGCTTATTTATCTATTTCTACCTTTCATTTTAGGTCTTTAGGTGTATTTTTTTATTGAAGTATAGTTGATGTACAATATTATATAAGTTACAGGTATACAATACAGTGATTCACGATTTTTAAATGTTATATTCCATTTATAGTTATTATAAAATATTGGCTGTATTCCCTGTGTTGTACAATATATCTCTGTAGCTTATTTATTTTATGCATAACAGTTTGGACCGCTTAATCCCCTACCCCCATATGGCCCCTCCCCCCTTCCCTCTCCCCACCGGCAACTAGTTTGTTCTCTATATCTGTCAGTCTGCTTCTTTTTTGTTATATTCACTAGTGTGTTGTACTTTTTAGATTCCACATACAAGTGTTATCATATAGTATTTGTCTTTCTCTGAGGACTTTTTTTAGTTATTGTTGAATTCCTAATTAAAGCCACATCATTAGACCAATGAATGGGCACAATTTCTCATGCAGTTTAAGAAGCACTGATTCTTCCACTGAATTTATCCACTGAACTTATCCACTGACAATTCATCTATTTACCAAACTCAACCAATGACACCTGTCCTTCTCTAGCCCAAACCACCATCCCCACAAGTGTCTTTGACCCTGCATTGCTGGAGATAGTTCTTCGAGGATGCAAATATGCCAGCCTCCTCAATAAAGGGATTGAAACATCAAGAGAGTGCAGTCTGAGCTAGGCTGCCACACTAGAATGCCAGAGAGAATGCCTTTGCCCAAACACATTCCATCGTTCTCCATCTTGTGGAACCCACATTCCTTAGCCCAGTGGAAGGTCTCCCCAGTCTGGCCACATTCTGGAGGGAGTAAGGTCTACTGGGGGAAGCCCTGAGCTGGGGAGAGGAGACAGACCTCAATCTTGTCCGCCTCCGCTCCCGAGAGCCAATGAGCGTGTCCTTCGGCTCTCTGTGCCTCAGTTTCCCTGCTGGTCCAATAAGAAGGTTGAACTAGTCCAGCTGTAGAGCTCCATTCCTTTCCTGGGGGGCTAACCCCGGGGTGAGAGGGAAGCTGAGCAGTTCTGCTTTTAGCACGTTGATCTCTAAGTTTTCCTTTGGTGAAGGATTCTGCTGCTAAAAAAATGCTTGAAAAACACTACTAGCCCGTGGGCTCCCCTGGTGGCGCAGTGGTTGAGAATCTGCCTGCCAATGCAGGGGACACGGGTTCGAGCCCTGGTCTGGGAAGATCCCACATGCCGCGGAGCAACTAGGCCCGTGAGCCACAACTACTGAGCCTGCGCGTCTGGAGCCTGTGCTCCGCAACAAGAGAGGCCGCGACAGTGAAAGGCCCGCGCACCGAGATGAAGAGTTGCCCCCGCTCGCCGCAACTAGAGAAAGCCCTCACACAGAAACGAAGACCCAACACAGCCAAAAATAAATAAATAAATGAAAAAAACAAAAAAAACAAAACACTAGCCCTCACCCCGTGACTCTGAGGCTGCCCCCAAAGCTTTCCATCCCCCGCCCCTGCGAGAAGCCCATACAGTCTTGCTGCAGTGACTTTACTCAAAACCCTCACCCAGCGTGTAATGCTTGGGCTCCAATTCCAGCCTCACCTCCTCCAAGAAGCCAACTTACCTGCGAGGATCTCTGCTTTTTTCTGAGCAACCCACTTGGTGTAGCCAGAGCCGTGCTGGCCTTAGAGTGCCTGGTGCTGGGTGTCTCAAATGTGCCCTAGTTCCCCAACAAGATTTTAAGACCCCTGGGGGCAGGGACCAAGCTCTGGGTCCAGCGCCAATCCTGGGGCACACGGGATACCTTGTCTAGGGATGTGACAGAAGATGACATCACTGACAGGGCCCTGAAGGCTGCTTAGAAAAGAGTCTCTTCCAACTCTGGGCCTCTCCCCAACCCCAAAGAGGGGCCAGTGCAAGGGACAGGGGCAAGGTAGGTTCCCAGGGCTGGCAGAAAGTGGAGCGAGCCTGAGACAGCGCAGAGACACGCAGCCGGCTCAGCTCCTCTCACAGCGCCCCACCCACACCCCGACTCCTGACACGCCTCAGGCGACGCTGCTGCCGCCCTATAAACAGAATCCGCAGCTGCACCATATTTCCTCCGGGACTTGCTCTGGCTCCCTCTCTTCCTCGCTGTTCTGAGGAAGAGAACATCTTACCTCTATGAAGAGACCATCTCTGCCTCTAATCCATCTCTGCCCTGTTAGTGGGTGAGCTCGGGCAGGTCCCTTCTGCTCTCTGGACCTTGGTTTCCGATGCCCTGCCTTATTGACTTTCCCAGAATTCTGCCACCCGTTTGCCTGGATGTCTTGCTAGGCTCCATCCTGCCTGTGACCCTGGGGCCCTCACTCTTGGCTCTCCTTTGGCTCCAGCTCTGGGTCCTGCCCCGCCAGAGACACCAGCCTAAGTTGAGAGCCCAGGCCCAGCCCCTCCATCAGGGGAGTTGAGACGAGGCCGGCTTGGCTCTTCTGATGCTGTTCACGTCACAGACCAGGGGAGCGCCCCGGGGCCCTGCTGTGGAACAGCAGATGCCTTGGGGTCTGGTATCAGTGACACTTTCTGGGCAATAGAGAGAGCCAGCCTGACCTGCGGGAAGGCATCAACTAGAGCTGGCAATGCTGAAAGGAGATGCGCAGCTCCCTGAGTGGCCAGCATGCCTGCCTCTGGACAGAGGCCTGTGGGGTAGGGGGTCTGGTTCTGCCACTACAACCTGTATGACCTTGGGCAAGTTCCCTTCCCATCCACCCTCCCTCCCTTTCAGAAACATTTATTGAGCATCTTGCAATGGCCAAGCCCTCTGCTAGGCCGTAAGGCTTCAAACAATATAGTCCTGGCCCTCGAGAACCTCGTAATCTAATTGCGGAAGCAGAAATGTGAATGAATAACTATAATATTTTCCTCCCTGGGGCTCAGTTTCCTTATCTGTAGAATGAAGGAGTTCCAGCCTTGACACTCTGTGATGCTCTCATCACATTAGACCATCTGTTCCCACCGGTCTGGTGAAGTGGTAGGCCACAGTCAGCAGGTCATCAATGGAGTTAGTAATAAATGATGACTTGCATTAAGGGGAGTCTGCAGTGTGGCTTGTTGTGGCCAGCAGATTGCTGTGGTCTGGGTCTTGCTCTCCAAATTTCCATTCTCTCGGCTACTTCAGCTGAAACTGTCAAAGATTATTTCCAGCATATCCAGGGGATCCAAGAGGGATCAGATGGAAGACAGATTGTATGTTGGTGCTGGAGCCGGCACCAAACTCAAGGGCCTTCTGACTGTTGGTCCAGGCTACCTGCAGGCCCACCAGGTTTACGTCCTTCCCTTTCTTGGCTAGGATTTGAGGAATATGAAATATATGTCTGGGTACATAAGAGGCTGTCAAGTTGAAAACATTCCACAGGATTTCTGAGGACGCCGTATTAGGTGACCCAGGGTAGCGCTTAACGAATGTTTTCCTGGCTGGTGGCAAATCTCAGATGTTAGCTGCAGAGTTCCTTACTTTCACATCCCCATCTGTATCACACACACATACCCCACACAGCAACCATCCTCCCTCTTCTGTGTCTCAAGTTGAAACACAGCAAAGGCAAAGAAGATACCCAGGTTATTAGACCCGCCCAAGATGTCTTCACAGTCCAATAGAGGGCCTTCAGCCTGGGGTGAGAACCAGTGGAATGATGACCCCCCTCTTGGGAACCAGCAGTATCCTACCGATTCTATATTTATGCAGCAGTCTTGGTCACTTGTCTTTTCTTTCTTTTTTTTTTCCTCCACTTGGCTCTTCTTGATATCTTCTAGAATCTGGTTTTCAAGGTCCTTGCCTTACAACTGCAAAATCTGCAGAGAAAGTGGTCCTAGACAGTCCCAGCTCCCATGAGCTAGTAGTTCTAGTTCCCTGGTTCAGGAGGACAAACCCATTGGGCACGCAGGGGCTACCAAAGCACTTCTCATTGCATTGTTCAGCTGGAGCATCAGGCCAGAGACAGAGGCGTGGCCAGGCAAAACTTCCGGGATAATTGTGGAGCTATCAAAAGTCTTGCAAAAAAATGCATCTAGAGATTTTCATCACTAAATGTACAGTATGGATGCTGCCCATTCTGTCCAACAGGGAACCATACTTGCTTCTTCCCTGGGAGATGAGAGGGTACATGGAAGCTGGTGGGACAGAGCTGTCTTTACCCTGCACACCAGCTGAATATCAGCCCTGGTCACAAGGAGTTGAGGAAGGCCCCACTGCCGTCTCTGACAGGCTGATATCAAAACATCCAGCTTGACCAACAGAATTTGGTCTTGTATTTGTTTGCCTTTCCTTTTAGGTTTGAAAGCAACTCTCATCTTCACTGCCCTGTTGTTTGGCAGAACAGCTTTTGATTAGGCATAGAACAATATCTTGCAGTTTCTTCTTGAAATTGCTGGATGAACACGGAGGCTAATAGCGAAGTGTCGCATTGAGACAGTCTGGGGTGCTGCATGGGTCACGGCTTCAGACAGAGTGACTCACAGAGGAAGCCCAGGCCTGCCTGGCAGGCAGGAAGGGTAGCATTTAAAGACTGATGGGCCCTGGACCATACAGACAGATGCAGACGGGATGAGGTCCACAAGGACATTGCATCATTCTGGGGGTGACCTGGACGGTGCCAAAAGCAGAAAAAACTGCCAGGAGCACCACTGTTCTCTCATTTGATGGGTCTGCAAAGCCTTTTCTCTTGCCATTTTCTTAAAAGAAACCTCTTCTGAATTGCCTATGATTTTAGTTAGGTTCTAGCCAAGCTTTCTTTTAAAAATAGGACACTTTACACAGATATTGAATTATCAAGCGTTTGTCAACATCAACATCATCATTATCAAAATACCATCCAGGTGTTCGGCTGAGTGGATCCTGGCGCAAGGCAATTTAAATGAATAAACACACTTCTTTGTCATCTTTGGGAATTTAGCCGAGAAGCAAAAAACAAAACTGGTGTGGATAAAAATGTAAAAAGACATGCAGACATGCACCATGCTCACAAAATCTGAGCACACAGCATCATGAAGGAATAAAAGGTGAGGTATCTAATCCTCAGTCACACCTGCATCCATCTGATGAAATGATGGCGTGCTGATGGCTATCAGTCTGGGCTCCTGGAGAGAGAACAGTGGACTTGAAGGGTCATTGCAAATTCTTTTGAGTCAAAATGACCCAGACTCGGAGCCCTTGAAGACAAAGAGCATGTCCTGTTTATGACTGACTCCTCACCATCCGTTACAGGGCCCAGCTGCAGTTTGATTATAAGAACTATTCTTTTATTGTTGTTATAATCTCTGCTGTGAATGTCCCTATGTTACCTACTAACTATCCCACCAGATGAGACTGTCATAAGGAGGGTTAACGCTCACAGACATCTTCAACTTGCTTGATTTTGTGGCAAGTACAACATATCACTATTCTGGAAGCTCTTTTCCCCAGAATTCTATAAGCTAGAACAACTATCTATGAACACCATTTATTAAGAGATAACAATTGCCAGTACAATGAAATAGGTGCCATGGAGAAATAAAATTTAGTGTTCTGGTCAAATAATTAAATATATGTACAGATCAGAATAGGTTTTTATATCCCTCTAACCCTTAGTCCATTCAGGCTGCTATGCCAAATATCATAGACTGGGTAGCCTATAAACAGCAGGGACTTCTTGCTCACTGGAGGTTCGAAGTCCAAGATCAGGGTGCCAGCATGGTCTGGGATCCACACATGGCAGAAGGAGCTAGGGAGGTGTGTGGGATCTCTCTTACAAGAGCACTCTCATGACCTAATCACCTCCCAGAGGCCCCACCTCCTAATACATAATCTATGGGGGTTAGGATTTCAACATATGAATTTGGAAGAACACAAACATTCATTCCATAACAAACTCCCACCCCACTCCTCTGCCTTTTCCTGGGGGCTGACAAACCAAAGTTAGGCCAACTCCAGGGGGACAGAGAGCAGAGATTCCCTCAGCGCATCAATAAACAGGAGATACAAGCTGATACAAGGTATCGGCTTGGTCAGGAGCAAGCTCAGCTCGCCTTACAGAACCCAATGACCAGCCCCCACCTGGGTCCAAGCCCAGGCAGAGCAGAACCCAGGGTGGCCAAATGCCTGCCCTGTCTTGGAGGCTGCAGATGCAAGGCAGGACCTGGGAGTAGGAGCAGTGGGTTGAGAACATCTGAAGGGGCAGGATTTGGGGCAGGGAGTGCTGAAAGGAGAGAGAGCCAAATGGGGGGGCCCTCTGCCCTAGCTCAAAGGATCTAGGGCTGAGGAGGGCCCAGAGATGCCCCAGCTGGAGTACAAGAGCCGCTTCCAACTGATTTGGAAGATACAACTCACACTTGAAGGGCTGTTTGTACATTCTTCAGGATTCCATGGCACATTGATAGACTAAAACTGTCTAAGAAACTGAAAACTGCTCTTCCCTTCCACTCTTCAGGGAAAAGCTCTGGATTTGTTTTATAGGCATTTTTTCCTTTCTCCCATAAAATAAAAGGAATCATACTGTCATCAGTGCCCAGCTTCCTCAGCTTTTCCTGTGTCTGATGGGGGCCAGTCAGTCACTGGGACCTCTCCACACAAGTAAGGAGGAGCTTTCTAAATGGACATTTGTGAAGCCCTGCACGCTGGCTGGGCAGGGCGGAGTCAGGGAAATGCAAAGCATCCCAGGCCTCAGCCTGGGACTTTATTCCCATCCTCTCCTCTGCCCTCAGGACCGCCCTTCCCCCACCCCCACCCTGCCCCAGCCCCCAGGGCCTCAGCCTTCACCCCTTGGAGCTGAAATTACACCAAGCCCTCTGGTGGAGATTTACCTTGTTGCCCCAGGTGAAGAGAGGGAAGAGGCTCTGGTCAGAGGGAATGCCTGATGAGTCATCATGCAGTAGGAAAAGGCAGAACTGCAGCAGCTGCCTCTGCCGGTCAGGTCCAGAGCAAGGGTATTTCCAGACCCATGAGTTCGATGGACAGACAGCAGGGGGAGAGCCCACGGCCAATGGAGATAAAATTCCTGGAAGTTCTGCTTCCTGAACCCTGGGGCAGGCTTGAGCCGAGCTGGAGGCGCATGGGCTGGGGGTGCCATCACATGAGTACGGCAACCAGGCCTGACACCCTCAATAAGGAGGAGGGATGCTGAATGAGGATGGAGGATTAAAATGGATTTGGGGTCTGTTCTAGCCTGAGGAAAGGAAACACGTGAGAAAAAAATCTACTTGATTGACTGCGAATTCCAACAAATTCCAGGGAGAGGTGGGATAGGGGTTGGGGAAGTTTTCCAATAGCAGCTCCTTTTGCAAACCTGGGGTGACCAGCTAACCTGGAATGGGACAGGGACAGGAGAGCCACATGATAGCAACTTTAGTGAACTGCACTTTACAAAGCATGGTCACAACCAACACGCTGCAGAATAGGACAACAGTCCCAGGAAGCAGCAGCATCACATCACACCTATTTTACAGATGAGAAGACAGAGACAGATGCCAGCACTCGCCCACAGCATTGTTCCTTAAAGCCAGGGCAGAGGACCCCTGGTTGTGCACAAGATGAGTTAGTGCTACAGGGTGAACACATTTACTTTAATGGGCATGCATTGTTGCAAAGAGCCATTAAAAACCTAACTAAAACCATCAAACTTGTGATTTCAAGGATACTTTGCTTAGGAGGAGGATATGTTTCAAAAGTGAGTTTATTTAAAGTTCGTTTGAAGTATTAAATAAATAATGTTATGTATGGTACTTGGTTTTCATGTTTTTTAAAAAAAACCATGAAGGTGGGAAACCAAGTATTGATGGTGATTATGATGATGACAGCAACCCATTTCGCAATACTGACTATGTGCCAGAAGCCTTTACATATATTAAATCATGTATTCTCACGACAGCTCTGTGGAGTTGGTACAATTATTATCCTCATTTTACACAGAGGCCTGGGGGAGACCCTGGAAATCACAGGGTGGAGGATTGCATCCAGGCGCTCAGACTGCAGAGCAATGCTCACCAGGCAGAGCACGGCCCATCATGCAACTGTGAAAGCACCTGGCTGAGAGCCCGGGTGCGGGAGGTGGGTGGTTTGAGCCGCTGGGGATGGGAGGGGGTCCATGTGCTCTTCCCGCTTCCAATGCAGAACTACAGGAGACTGAATCTCACCACAGCATTACTTCCCGATTCAAATGAGGACAAGCCAGTGACAACAGACTGGCTCTAGTGCAACCTGTTTTCTGCACCGGGCAGTGATTATGTTGCATAGTTGATGTGAGGGCCTTGGGCAGAATCCCGGCTAACTCAATTTCAGGCTGGCTTTCCTGCCTGCCTGCTAAACTCTTTCAGATGGTTCTGGTTGGATTTGCAAGGCTTTGACAGACAGGTTGTCTCTGCATTGGGTGAGGGTGGGGTGGGGTTGGGGGGAAACATCTGGAAAATGCCTGAAGAGAGGAAAGGAGAGAAGCTCTGAGTTCAAAGGCTCACTGGACCAGCGTGGACGGGAGAGGAAAGCAGAGGCTGATAGGGCCTGGGAACCCCTCAGCTGAGAGCACAAAAAGCAGTTGCGCTTCTTACTTTCACATGGCAGTTAAAAATCTTCCAGCACACCCTCCAGGTCAGCATGGTATTTTAGAGCAAGAGCTCTGGAATCTCAGTCACCTCTCATTAGCCAGATGCCCTTGCCTCTGGCTGTTTAACCTCTCTGGGCCTCAGTCTCTCCACCTGTAAAGTGGGAATAGCAAAAGTGTTTCTCCCGGAGGGTACTGTGAGGATTGAGTGACATGGTCCGGGCACAGCGAAGTCTTCGTTCGTGGTAGTTGTTACTGTTATTATTATTATTATCCCTCGGGATGGGGTGTAGGTTCATAACCTCTCTGAGGAGACCTGATTCAGAGTTTAAGTCCAGGCTGATCTACCAAAGCAAAGTAAAATTTTAGAAAGTTTTAGTTTAATGTATTTAATGCCCCCGAGATAATAAAAAAGAGGCACATGGGCAAGTGTATGGATTTCATGGGACATTTTAGTCAAAGGTAAGAAATCAAAGTGGCCAGGAAAGGGATCCAGAGCTGAATTCATGATCTCTCCCTTAAAACCTACTCTTGCTTAAGTGTTCCCTGTCTCAGTAAATATGCCTCTAAGTGTTGGGGCTTTGAAGCGCTGGGGGGAGGCGGACAGAGGGCAAGAAAATGACAGTTCTCTTCCATTTCCAGGTCAGAACCATGGTTTGGGGCTGGTTGAACTGGTTAGGCGGCCCTGAACTGAACGTGCCTCCCAAACTATAGGCTTCTAGCCGGGGGCAGAGCCAGCCCCGCTAAGCTCGCTGCGTGGCCTTGAGAACAAACTGGGTCACACCCATCTGCGGCAGGGAATGGTGCCTAGAAAACCCAGAAGGCCCTGAGCCGCACTAGCCCGGTCCCTCCTTCCTAACGCACCAATCATAGCCATGGGGACAGAGCTCAGGAGTGCTATCTAATAGGAGTCCCTTCACCTGGAAACATGAGTGGGGAACAAGCACTCCCCTAACACCCTCCACCTGGCTGCACAAGTCACAAGCCTCAGAGTGATCTCAGACACATGGTCTCCCTCATCCCCGACCCCTCCCCATAGCCTGCTCACCACCAAGTCCTGTCAATTTCACTTCTTAAACTCGTCTTGAATCTGTCCTCCGCTCCATTCTATGCCCACTACTCAGTAGGCCAAGACCCTATCATCTCTCACTGCATCCTCACAGACCTCCTCATCCACTTTTGCTGTCTCCGGTCTGTTCTCCACGCTGCAGGCCCAACTCCTCCTTACTTTTTTTTTTAACAGTCCCTTGTTGCTCTTTGATAGAAACTAAAATCCATTATGTGAGTCCAATGCTCTGCTGGTCTAGCCCGTGCCTACCTCCTCAGCCTTGGGCATCATGACTCTCCCTCTCACAGTAGGAACTCCAGCCCCCCTCATTTCTTTAACTTCTGGGAGGGCACAAGCTTCATTCTGCCTCAGAATCCTAGCTCATGCTGTTCCCTCTGCCTAAAATGCCCTTCCTTCTTTTCTCCCTCCCTCCCCCTTCCCTCCTTCCTTCCCCTTCCTCTGGCCAACTCTTGCTCATCTCTCATATCTTAACTCAAACATCACCTTTTCAGGGAAGCATCCCAGACCAGATCAGGTGTCCCTACTAAAACGTTCAAGGTTTTGGTGAGCTTTTCCTTCATAGTATTTATCACAGTTGGTAATAAGATATTGTATGGTTCTTTGGTTAATGCCTGTGTCCCACACTAGACTCTAAGCTCCATAAAGATAGGGTTCTCCTATCCCTCATCACCCAGCACAGTCACTGGCACATAGTAGATGCCCAGTAAATATTTACTGATTGACTGGATGAAGGAGAAAAATTATTGGGGGAAAAGGTGCAATCCTACTAGATGGTTCTGGAGATCAAATGGGGTAGGAAATTGGGAAAGTGGGGTAGACCAGGGAGACATGGGTTAGGGTGTCTATGTATGAGTTGGGGCAGGGGGAACAAGGGTTGGTCTGGAATCAGAGGCCAAGCTAGCAGCTCCACACTAGCGCTGTGTGAAACATGAGTGTAGCAACATGAGGAATAAATAGGGCAGAGCAAAGGAGGTGATACCTGGTAGGAACCTTCTCAGATGGAAGGCACACAGGATTTGAAACTTGGCTGGAAGAATAGGAAATGCTATTATTGGCACCAGCCACAGCAAAAATCACCAACAACATTCCTCTGGGTGTAGACTTTTTCATCAGGTGAGTAGAGAATTTGTCATTTTGTGGGATGCACAGCATCTAAATCCCCTCTTTAGACCCATGGCCTGAGTCTTTCTGAGAGGCAGCCAGCTTTGTTTCTACCTGTTTTCCAAGGCTGGTTCTCTAGCCTTCCTGGTGAGTCTCAGTGCTTCCCAATATCCCTAAATAAATTCCTTTTTTGCTTAAGTCAGCCAGAATTAGTTTCTGTTGTTTTCAGCCAACAACCATAACTGGTATAGTCTGGTGCCAGCAGGGCAGTGACATCTGGCTTGTCTGTGTAGCCAAGCATGTGGCTGCCAAGCATGCAGACACCCCAGGAGGTGCAGGACTACCCTGGCAGCCCGCAAGTTAGGGCCTCCTGAGGAACAGGGAGGAAAGTTGGCCACTGTGAGCCAGATAGAGCCTTTGGATGGACTCAGGGTTCCCACAGATCTGTGGGTAGAGGCCACATCAGAGAAATCATCTTATTGTTGGGACATGCCCATGGGGTGGGTGACCTAGTACACCGCAGACTGGAGGCCCAGCAAACCCACAGTTGGCTCATAGCCCCCTTGGGAATGCAAAATCCAGCCCCTCCTGGGCCTTCTCGTACTTGTTGTACTTTTCCTGAAGAGACTGTACTCTGGGAATCTATTCAAGATATTTTCCACTTCTAGGACCCTGAGTCTACTCTAAAGAACAAAACATGGGAGGAAATAAGCAGAGAGTCAGAGTGCACTTACCACACTTCCTGATGCCTCAAATAATAGGATGTCGTGCAGGAAAGGCCCTTGGGACCATCTAGTCTTGTGGTCTCAGACGTCAGTGGGCCTCAGAATCATCCAGAATCACCAGGTTAACAATGTGGGTTCCCACAGATTTCTTCAACCCCACAGCTGATCTACTAGGCCTAGGGTGAAGCCCCCAGATCTGGGTTTTGTACAAACTTTCCCAGGCGATTTTAACATGAGTTGTTTGAGAAGAGTGATCCCAGTCCTTCACCCCATCTTACAGAGGAAGAAACTGAGACTCCAAAAAAACAAAAAGTCTACCTGACCAAGGCCCCCAGAGAATCAGTTGTTGACCTGGACCCCAAGCCCAGGCCTCCTGACTCCCACACCCCTGGACTGGCTGCGGCTAGGACAGGGCATGGAAAGTGCTTCTTTCCCAAGTTGCTTGCGTGATTTTGGTCCCCTAACAGGGCCCTCCCTTTTCTGATTGTAAGAGGGGCCACTTGTCATGGGGAAATGCTGGAAATCAGGATGGATACCCCACTCTTGTCTTTGCTAGAGAGACTGCTGTGGCCTTAGCTGAGGAGGAAACCCTGTGGGCAAAGCCAGGAATTGATACAGCAAGGGCCTCACTCAGCCTGACTCAGTCACAGGCCCAGGTTCCAGTTCTGGGTCTTTCAATGCCCCGCGTGACCTTGGACAAGTCATTCCCCTCCCCGAGTCTCTGTTGTGTCCGGTTCATAAAATGGAGATAAATCTGCGATCTGCTATCTACCTGCCTACCTCGTGGACCTCTGGTGTGAAGGTGCTTTGTAAACTCCCAAGTGCTGCCCAAGCAGGCGGGATTACAGACACTTGGAGATGTGACTGGAATACTGATTTCCACTCGAGGTCCCTTGAGGATGTGCCGGGCCCATCTTAGAAACACCAGAGGAAGCTAAGAAGCTGCCGGCGATGCTTAGGGTAGATTCTCAGAGCCTTATGGGCTGGCTGGCAGGGAGAGCCCTTCCGCTCACGTGGCACTTCTGCAACAGAACCTGCCATGGCCGAGGAGCCCCCTCATTTCCAGGTGCGTGGGTCGTAGGCAGGGGAGTCACCGGACCAGGGCCTTCCTGCCGCTGGCCTGGTACTGCCAGGACCCTCTGTCCATTTCTTAAAGTGTCCTGGCTCAGGAGCACTAGGAAGTGTTCAGAGGACCCCCAGGGGTCCAAGAGAAGTCACAGCTAGTGTGGAGCTGCTAGCTTGGCCTCTTTCATGCCACGGCCTGTTTTGGCTGTTAGAGCAGGTTCAAGAGGGCGGGTTAGCTCATTCACAGTATATTTTTCTTTCTCACCACATCACACCTCTCAGAACCATTTCCCCAGCCGGCAGGAGTCCCAGTTTACCTTAAGTTATCAGGATGCCAGGATTCTTACACCATTCTGCCAAAAACTTGCCTTGTCACCTTGCTCAAACCCTTCACTTCTTTGAGCCTGTTTTCTCATCTGTAAATGGGGGAAATAATTCCTGTCCCTCCCTCCATCATAGGTCTGCTGTGTCAAATGAGAACACTGTCAGGGAGGGCTTTGTTGTCATGGTCTTGTAGAAGAAGCAGACAGAGGAGGCCTGGACAGGGAGGGAGATGGGGTGGGCATAGAAATGACCTTCAGCTCCAGGAGGCAGGAAATCTCTGCAGAACGATTTCAGTCCTGTCTTCTCTTGGGGCTGTCTCAGGGTGGTGATGAAGCCTAAAGAAAAGTTTTCCATCAGAGACCTAAGCAGACACTTCCTTGACACAGGTGTGAGGTCACCTAGGCAAGCGCTTTTCAAACCATCCCCCCCCCTTTTTTTTTTAGCAGACCCCATTCTTCACAAGATCTGAAAGCAAACCCCTTATCAGTTACTTCTGAAGAATCACTGAGACCCTAGGAAGCACCACTGATTCATTGTGCAGATGGAGGAAACAAAGCTCAAAGCAGGGATGGAATGCTACCAAAGCCACACAATAAACTGGTGGTTAAAACAAACAAATTTCAAAAACCACCTGGAAAGCAGGTCTCTAACCCTCAGCACAGGTGTCTGCAGCTCAGTAAGGCATCAAAGAAAAACGGAAAGTTTCCTTCATTTCCAGGCCGTTTACATACCCTGAGGGAGGAGGCTCAGAAAGGGGGTGTGGAGAGGTAAATAGGGAGATGTATTGACATCGCTGTAATAAACAAATCTTACTGCAGGGCAGGGAACTCATGGTCTCCTTTGAAAACAAGAATGTTTGGCAGGCTGTTTTCTGAGGCACTGAGTCCCTTGCTGAAATAAAGCAGAAGCAGGCCCGGCAACTCTAGACAAATGGAAATTCCTTCCAGCGGCCTTAGCTCCGCCTTCTGCATTGCTCCCCCGAGGGCTGGCGGCCAGGCTTTACCAGCGGCCACGAGGAGACCGACCCATAGGCAGAAGGGCCCCAGGTATTTCCCACAATGGTAACAGGGCACTTGCATGAGTCATCAACCAGAGAGTGGCTTTTTGGTGGACCTTTGGGGCTGGCTTCCTGCCGCGGGGAGCTGACAGCCTAGGGGCGGGAGAGGGCAGAGGCAGACACGCCAGTCACTCCACCACGTTGACGTGGGGCAGGTGCTAGAACAGAGGCCCAATCCACACTGGGGCGGGGAGGGGAGTGGGGAGAGGACCGGCAGGGACTGAAGGCCAGGCACGCGGCTCTATCACAAAGAGCTTTACGAGACTCGACCAAGGCCCCACGTCGCTCCTACAGAGCTGGAGCAGGGGGTCACCAGCGGAGGAGTGCGGAACGCAGCCCAGCTGCCCGCCAGGCGGGGTGCGGGGGGATTGGGGGAGGCGGGATCTGGACGAGACCGGAGGAGACGCGGGCAGCCGCCGGGGCGCCCGGGGCCAACGCGGCGGGGTCACCCTGGCCGCCCGTGGCTCGGAGCAGCTGAGCGGACGCCAGGACCGCCAAGACCGCGGCCGGAGCGCATCGACCGCCGGGACAGACTGCGGCTGCTCCAGCTCTGCCCGCAGGACGTCGCAGCCTCCCTTCCTCTGTTCTCAGGGGTGGGTGTCGCCTCTAGTTTAAAGCACAGATGCTTTCTGAAAGCAGCTGAAGTCAAGCAGAAGGCCCCAGCTCTCCTAGGGGGAGATTTCGCTCCCCTGGGAAACAGGCCATTCTGGGGGGTTAATCACCTTGCAGGGGAGCTCGCAGACAGGTTCTTATCAAGCCCTTAATCCCAGTGTCATCTGGCAGATGGCAGGGCACCCTGCCTTCCAAACCCAAGGGACTCCTGGCCAAGAGAGACTCAGAATGTTCCAATGGGAGGGGCCCTTAGAGACTAGAGCTCTGGAGTTTTGTGTGTTTCACACTGTTCTAGATGGAAGGCGAGACCTGCAGGGTGGTGCAAGGGAGGCTGCGGGGTGAGAGATTAGACCCCACCCCCATTCCGCCCCCGCTTTCATCTGTACTGCATTGAGACTGCAGGAGACATCATTAAAGCAGACTGTAACTGAACACAAGTTTGAGGTCCTCTTTAAAGTCTATTGTTCTCTCATTTTTACTTTGTTGTGCATGACCTTGGGCAACTTAAAAACCTCTGTGTCTCAGGTTCTTCAACTGTAAAACAGGAATAGGAATAGTACTACCTTCTTAATAGGGTTGTTGTAAGGATTAAGCGAATTAATGCATGTAGTGCACTTAGAACGTATTGTGTTGGGACTTCCCTGGTGGCGCAGTGGTTGGGAGTCCACCTGCCAATGCAGGGGACACGGGTTCGAGCCCTGGTCCGGGAAGATCCCACATGCCACGGAGCAACTAAGCCCGTGCCCCACAACTACTGAGCCTGTGCTCTAGAGCCCACGAGCCACAACTACTGAGCCCGTGTGCCGCAACTACTGAAGCCTGCGCACCTAGAGCCCATGCTCCACAACAAGAGAAGCCACCACAGTGAGAAGCCCGCACACCGCAGCGAAGAGTGGCCCCTGCTCAGCGCGACTGGAGAAAGCCCACGCGCAGCAACAAAGACCCAATGCAGCCATAAAAGAAAAAAAGAAAGAAAAAAAAGAAAGAACATACTGTGCCTGGGTCACAGTGTGTTAGGGGTTGTTATTATTGTTATCATTACTATTATTTTTAAATGAGGAGAGTGAGGCCTGGAATGGAGAAGGGACTTGCCCAGGCGACAAGGGAACTTGGTAGTAAAGCGGGGAGTAGTACCAAGCTTTCCTGTCTAGATGGTGTTCTTTATGTCTTAGACATTTTGAGGTTGATGCTCCATAGAAATCTTTGAAGATAAACAAAAGCCCATTCGGGGGAGGCCACACTGTATAAGGAGCCTCTGGAACAACCTCCATGATCCTCAGAAAGTAAAGCAGGAGGGGGAGTACAGAGAAAAGGAGGGAGAAAAGAGGAGGAGGAAGAGAGAAAGGCGGGGAGAGGAGGAGGGGGTGGAAGAAGAGGTGTCTGGAGCCCTCTTAGCTCAGCCACTAAATAGGAGGTGTCTTAGCTCTGGCTGCCATAGCAAGATAACACAGATGGGGTGGCTTATTACCAACAGAAATTTATTTCTCACAGTTATGGAGGCTGGAAATTCCAAGATCAAGGTGCCAGCATGGTCTAGTGAGGAAGGGCCCTCTTCCTGGTTCATAGCTTGTGCCTGTCACTGTGTCCTCACGTGGAAGGGGCTGGGGAGCTCTCTGGAGCCTCTTTTATAAGGCACTAACCCCATTCATGAGGACTCCACCCTCATGACTTAAGCAACTCCCAAAGGCCCCACCTCCCAATACCATCATCTTTGGGGGTTAGGATGTCAGCATATGAATTTGGGGAGCACACAAACATTCAGACCATATCAGATGATCGCATTGGAGATGATCTTGAGGGGATACCTTCATTAGGTGGAGGAACTAGACCTCAAAAATATTTAAAGCCTAAGAATTTTGTTTGGAGAATAAGGACTAGAGTTTGGGTTGCCCAGAGTCTTCAGCCTGATTTATGGTCAATTTCTGTGCCGTCACAGCCTCCTGAATCTCTCCTCTCAATCTAAGCTGAGCCCAGCTTGGCAGGGACCCTCCTCACAGCCTGAGGAACAATCAGGGCTTGCGTCCAGCAGTTAAAGAGATTCTGATTTGGAATCCTGTCACTTTCTGACTGACTGGGTAAGTATTTAAACGTAAGCCTCAGTTTAATCATCTATAAAATTGGGATTATAAATCTTGCCTCATAGTATCATCAGGAGGATCAAATAGGATAATGCATATAAAGTGCTTAACTCAGAACCTGGCACTAGGAAGTGCTCAGTAAATGCTCATGACTATTATTATCAAACATGGCTGCCTGCCCCCATGTGTGTGCAATGGCTTCCGCATCTTCTGTCTAGCTGTGGCCTACATTAGTTAGGATTTGGTTTGCCTCCAAAGAAAGAATCCCAAACTAGTGGTAATGCAAAAAAGACAGAAGTTTATTTCTTCTCACATAAAATCTGAATAGGTGATTAAGGGTGGAAAATAGTTCTCTAGTGTCTGGGATCCAGACACTATCTTATAACACCATACATGGCCTTGACCTCATGGTCTAAGATGGCAGTATCCAAGTTCCAGGCAGCAGAATGACAGAATGAAGGAGCCAAAGTATGCTTATAAACTACCTCTTAAGGAAGGTTCCTGAAAGCTGTTGTACTACCATGTCTGCTTATGTGCCATTGGCTAGAACATAGTCACATGATCACCTATAGCTGCAAAGGAAGCTGGGACATGTAATCTTTATTATGGGCAACCATGTGCCCAGCTAAACATTGATGGATGTATTACTATAGAAGGGGAGAATGGATATCAGAGACCTGTAGCAGGTCCTGCCCCAAGCCTCTGGCTTATGCAGGAGAGCTAGGCAGCTGGGAGCCAGGTCCCTGAGCACTAAAAAATCAGGGATGGGAGCATGTTGCTTCTCCTCACCTGTCCCCAGTGGCTCAGTCTGCAGTGAGAATGTGGAACTGGAACTCAGGCCTCCTGCCATGGGTCAGAGAAAGTCCTATCCTGTTTAACCACCTCTGGGCCCTTCCAGGCCTCAGCTCTAAAGGCAGGAAGAAAACTGGAGAGGCAGCTGACTGCCCGCTCCTGGCCAAGGAGAGAACACTGAGCAAAACAGGGGTTCCGAGGAGCAGAGTGACACAGCAGGTGGGCTCAGCACAGCTTAATGGAATCTTCCATGGTAGGATGCACACCTGAAAATTGTGGCGAGGCTGGGCCCCCAACTAGTGCCACAATCCAAATGCCAAACTGGACAGACAGATCTGCACTGGGGCCTCCCACCCTTCTTTTCCTGATAATGGTAACACTCCAGCAGGCCACCTGGCCTCCGCCAGGGCTCAGGGAATATCTTTCCTTCTCCCTCCTAGCCTTCACTTCACCCCACAAAGGTCTCTGAAAATGGAGGAAAGTTCACCAGCATCTCCCTACCCTGGTGCTTCTAAAACAAGCCCTCAGGCCCTTTCTGCTTCAGGAGTTTCCCTGCGAGTAACTACGAAGGGACAGGCAAACCCACAGTCACAGATGCCCTGGCTCTCCCCTCATGTGTACAGTGGAGGAGCACAGACTAGGGGTGGGACACCCAGCTTCTAGCCCCAGATCTGTCACTAACTCAGGGTGTGGTGTCCCCTCTTCTTTCACTGTCCCTTTCCTTGCTGTGCCTTGGAGTCACCTCTTAGAAATAAGGTTCCTAGGCTCTGCCCCAGATGCACCGGTTCTGTTTTTTAATCAGATCCCCAAGAGAGTCACATGCAGTTAGTTTGGGAACCAAGAGGCTGGATGACTTTGAGGTCCAGCTTGTAGTGATATGGTGCTGAGGGTCAGGTCTGTCTGAACACTGCCCTCTAAGATCTCACACCCCTTCCTTCCAGCATCCTTTTATTCCCAGGGGCCAGAAGTCTTCAAGCTCCACTAGATTATTGCACTTTCCCTTAAGAATTCTGTCCTTCCCAGATGCTGGGCTAGTCCCACACTGTTCCCTTCAGTGTGAACACCCTGCCAAGTACCCCACGTCCTGTTTCTATCTATCAAAATCCTCTTCACTCATCAAGGCTCCACTGAAACACGATCTCCTTGTAGGGAGCATCTGTAATCTGCCCAGTCTGAATTCTCTTCTACCTTCCCTGGGCTCTCACAAACAGTGTACATCCACTGTATACAGGATGTCCCAAGTGATGGCCAGCTCCCTTGGGTCGGAACACAGCCCACCTGCCCCACAGGACTGGGAACCCCTAGAGGCTGGGAATAAAATCTTAGTGCAGATCCCCTGAAGCCTGATTATAGACAGCACTTAACCCTCAGAACTTGGATGCCAAAGGAAAAAAGACAGAGAGGAAGCCAGGCCTAGCTAAGACATAACTGAGAGGTAACAGGAAGAACCCAAACACAGACAGCTGGAGGCAGGAGGAACAAGTCCATCTTCCCATCCTCCCCAAAGCCAAAACTGTCCAGGCTGATCCCCCTGGACAGTTTCAAGGATTTGTGCTACAGAAAATACCTCCTTTGCCTGGGATGCACTTGTTTTCCAGGCTCTGAGGCTGAAGCCCTTCTGGCCGATAATTCCTTAATCCACCTGCCATCCTCTTCAGGGATTTCCAGCAAGGAGGTGATGTAGGGCTGTAGAGTTTGTTCTGTGTCTAACAGTCAGAAAGGGGCACCTGAAGGAAGAAATTACCTCCTCTGCCCCAGGCCCCTGGAAGGAGCAAGGTGAACAGGAAGGTGGGCTCTGGCCGCTAGGGTTCAACTTCGAGTGTTTCCCGATTTCTGTCTCTGCCTCTGGAACACCCTTGGAGTAAGGCCTAGGCATTTCTCAGAAAGGTTGGGATGGGGTCGGGTAGGGATGGGAGAGGGTTATTTAGGCCCTGGCTACACTGGCTGGGATGCCTTCTGAGTCCCTCCCCCATGCCAGGTGATGTGCTAGGGACCTTAAACACTCACCTAACAACCCTGCAAGGTACCCATTGTTACCCCCATTTCAGACATACAGAAACTGAGGCTAGGAGAGACTAGATTATTTGACAGCATTATGCAATCAGAAGGTTGCAGAACAGGATTCAAAGTCAGGTCTATCCAGCTCCAGAACTTGTGTTCTTTCTACCCAACCTTGCCCAGAATGAAACTTCCAGCAAGTCTTGTTTCTCTCCCATCCTTCTGGCTGCAGGCTCTTTGAACTCCTTCCATCTCTAACAGGGCATCACCAGTGGGCTCCATTCCCCAGGCGCTGCCTGCTCAGGGACCCCCAGATTTGCCCTTTCTTTCTCTGCTGCAGGAAAACAAGAGCTTCCCCAAGAGTATCTTTTCAGTGTTCTGTTGCATTCTTTTGTTGTACACTTAACCTCACAGAAAGTCAACCCCCAATGCTGAAAATTCCAATTTGTCGCATTCCTTGAGTCGGCGTCTACCCCTCCATGTCTGTGCTCAGCTTGAGCATATGGTCTGCTTCTACCTTCAGCCTCTAGACCACGTGCCCAACCCCTGGTGTCACAGAGCTCCTGCCTGATCATTCTGCAAGTGGTCATAGCACTGTTTGCTTGGCCACTTCATGTTGTTGGCATCTGGGCAAGATGCAGCAGTGTTTTTCCAGGGACACTCACTTTTTATTTTTCCTTTGAGAAAGTCGGGTGACTCCATAAGTAGGAAAAGACCCCTGCCCATTCCCGTCCCCTCACATCTGCGGTCGACCTGGGGCGCTGAGACTATAAAGGGAAGAAGACAATTTAGGTTGTGTGTAGATTGAAAATGACTATTGTTATTCATTGCTGGTACAATAAAGCATTTCACTTCCTCCCCCAAACTGTGGAATCTGTCACCCTGGGTTAAAGTTTCCTAGGAGAGCAGTGAGCTGCCTGCCACTGGATGTCCTGTGCCCAGTACAGCACCTGGCACAAAGCAGAGACTCAAATAATAAAGGGGGCAGAGGGAGAGGGAGCAGATGCTATTAAGCACAGAGGTCCCGGTGTACCTCCGAATGTGGGAACACCTAGGGCACTTGTATTATCCTCAGTATTGCTCCTCCATTCCCATCAAATGCCCTGAAATCACACTGTGCCTTCTGCCAGTTTCTTCCATTGGAGCAAGTCCATCAATCCTGCCAGTATGCAGGGATGTTTATGGTGCCCTTCATTTATTTTTTTATTTTTTGGCCGCACCTTGCAGCATGTGGGATCTTAGTTCCCCGACCAGGGATCGAACTTGCGCCCCCTGCAGTGGAAGCACGGAGTCTTAACCACTGGACCACCAGGGAAGGCCTATGGTGCCCTTCATGATGTCACAGACGTCTCACCAATCCCCAGTGGCCTGCTGCTCTTTACTTGTTTCCTTGAAGGTGCTCTTGAGACTCCACAAAGTGTGTGTTTTCTCATCCAGCACCATATTCTTTTCTGTCTCTTTATTTATTTTATTTATTTATTTTTGGCTGCATTGGGTCTTCGTTGCTGCTCACAGGCTTTCTCTAGTTGCAGTGAGTGGGAGCTACTCTTTGTTGCGGTGCACGGGCTTCTCATCGCAGTGGCTTCTCTTGTTGTGGAGCACGGGTTCTAGGCGCGTGGGCTTCAGTAGTTGCGGCACACGGGCTCAGTAGTTGTGGCTCACGGGCTCTATAGCGCAGGCTCAGTAGTTGTGGTGCACAGGCTTAGTTGCTCCGCGGCATGTGGGATCTTCCCAGACCAGGGATCTAACCCGTGTCCCCTGCATTGGCAGGCGGATTCTCAACCACTACGCCACAAGGGAAGCCCCCTTTCCTTGTCTCTTAAGGCATGTCCTGCACTACTTTGCACACCTTCAGTCAGACATTATGAGCCAAAACCTTTGGCTAGAACACAACATGAGTAGGAGAGAGAGAGAGGCCCCAGCAGAGTAAATAACCCAGTAATGGAACAGAGATGGCTCAGCAGAGCACTTGCTGGCTGAGAACAGGCCCAGCCAGGAAGTGCCCAGGACAGAAGCATGCTCGGTGCAGTCCCTTCTGCAGCCTGAGAGCAGAGTTTAGCAGCACTGAGAGCCTGGTAACAGTGGGCACTTCCTCCTGGAACCCAGGTGGCTACAGCTGAAGCTGAGAAGAGCAATCAGCCCACTGCTATTTCTGAAGGCGCCCAGTGTGGTTACTCAGTGAGCTGTAATTAAGCTTATCTATAATTTGATAAGTGGGAGCAGCCTCACATTTTATAGAGTAATTAAGTCTCACTGAGAGAGCAGCACAGGAGTTTCTGGGCCCCAGCATCCCTGGATGTTGGTCCCCATTCACACTCTCTCCCCTCTAATGCATGCCCATGGATGCTGAGGCCAGGATGGTCCTCAGCCACAGCCCTGGAAATACCTCCTGGCCCTGCTCTCTCCACCTCAGGCCCTCCATCAGTGCCCAGGCCACTGGCAGATCCAGACACAATGGACACACCTGCAGTGAGATGCAGGAAGGGCTCAGCCTCCCTTTCCCCGTTGTTCTCTGCAAAACTGTGGGCTGGAAGAAAGTTGACTTTAATGCTCCCCACCCATCACTCCTTCACAGGCTACATGGCCAGCCTCTGACTGACTGGTCCAGCCCAGCTCCAGGGCCCTGATGGAGAGACTGAGGCAGCCTGGGGGTAAAGGAAAGGGCCCTAGGGATGGAGGCCAGGCCTGGATTTCTGTCTTGGCTCTCCCACTTCCTGGCTCTGTGATCTTGCGCAAATGACTCTACTTCCCTGAGGCTCAGTTTCCTTATCTGTAAAGTGGGAACAGTAGCCCTGCCTAACTCATAAGCCATTTATGAGGATCAGATGAGAGATGATTTGGGAGCACACTTACTTGTGAGGGGGCACATGTGTGTAAGAAATTGTCAGCATCTCTACAAATGTATTATACCCCGTCTCAAAGTTCTTGCTGCTTGAGGGGACTTAGGTGACCATTCAGCCTGATGTGTGTCATCAAGAATGAGAGATGGGATAATCACAGCTGAAACCTTCTGTTCAGACAGTGAGGAGTATGGAAACCTTGTCAAATGAGGGACCTTGGCTCCTGAACCTGACTTGGCCATTTCCAACCTAGTGTTCTGTGCAGTTCTGGGTCATAGCCAAGTGTCAAAGGACTTAAGTCAGAGATGGTAGATTTCAGCTCAGTCTTTGGGTAAATTTTCCCTAACCAAGGAAATGCCATCTTAGGAAGTAAGGAGATCCTTGTCACTGGAGGGCTTCAAAGCCTGGCCAGCTGCCTGGAGGTTGGGAGTCATGCTTGATGATGGCTGAGTCCCTTTTCCTTCTCTGAGGTTCCAGGAGTCCTGGCAGCCCTCCCAGCCCTAATCCCAGGCCCTGGGCCCTGGGCCCTGACCAGTATGTGCTCACCCTATACCTCTGAAGCCACAAACCTCACAAACCACCTTCCTTGGTGCCTGCACACACCAGGACGGCCTTAGATGCTCTGGGTTTGCTTGTTTTCTTGTTTGTTCTACATCGGAGCACTGGGTCCCCAGAGCCCTCCTTGTTCCACCTCCGTATCTGAGGATCCTCAAGTCTTGTGCTCAGACGACCCTCGAGCTCTCTGAGGGCAGCTCCAGAACCTGTTTCTGTCCGAGGTTTAGGTGTTGGTGTTCTTAGAGCACGCCCTCAGAGACGCCCAGGATGGGGCGGTGTGAGCCCAGGCCAGGCAGATTTCCTCCTGGAGGGTCGCTGATGGTCTCCTCCGGCACATCCCCTCCCAGGGAGCAGGGCCCAGAGCCTGGGGGAGGGAAGAAGGAGATGGGGGAGGGAAGGCGGAGATGGCTTATGGGGCAGCGCTCCGTGGTTGTACTATGCGTATGCCTACGCATCTTTCTCACTGTTACATAATTGAGGTATTTTTTCCCCTCCTTATTTTAGATCCGGGTGCCATCTGCCCTGCTTTTCATGCATCACTAGCTCCGGGCTGGAGGTTAGATCTGACTTGGCCACCCGGTTCTATCCCTCTCTTGGTGAGAGACTTGGGGTAGTTTGCTTCCTCATGTGTAAAATGAGGTAATAACCCCACCCCGCCTACCTCCCAAGGCCGCTGTGAGAATCAGAGGAGAGGAGGGGCGGGGCTGGCTGTGGACTGGGCCCAGCACTGCACAGTGTGCCTGCTTGCTCTCTGGCAGCCCGGGCCCAGTGCTACCTAAGCCGAGAGAGCGTCTGCTTGCTCATGTCTGCACCTGCACCAGAAAGACTTGGTGCAGCTTTGCAGAGCCAGTTCCCGCTTGAAATACAGGAAATGAGCAGGCCTCACGAGTGGGGAGTCTGGCAGAGCCCACCGCCCTGGGCAGCGGAGGCACTCGGAGCAGCTCATGGCAGGGAGGGCCAGGCCGGCTTGTCACCTGCTTGCACAGCCCTTGGCCCCGGGTGGAATGTAAAGCACAGCACGTGTTCTGTAACAAGGCGCCGTCAGGAGCATCTTGCAAAAAGCCCTTACCCAGCCTCCAGCCATCAAGGGAGGGGCAGTGCGGGCTGAAGGCGCCCGTCCGTGGGTCCCCACAGACAGAGGTACCACTGGGCAAAGTCCCAGGTGCAAGCCGAGTCCAGCCCACACCCCCCCCCCCCCCCCCCCCCCCCCCCCGCCTGCAGTGCCAGGCTTTGTCTGCACGCTTCCCTTCCTCTTGCCTGAGGCCTCGACGGAGGCCCTGGAACCAGAGCCACTTACTCAAGATTACACCACGGGGTGGCAGAGTGGGATTGGGGTGTAGGACTCTCCCCGCATCTCAGAGGCCTTGAGGACGATCCAATGGTACAGTGAATGCCTGGTTCCTGGCCCAGGGCCCTGTGCGGGTGCCTGCTCACTAGCGCCCTGCCCTGCATAGCTGACCGGTACCTGCTGCTTGGGAGATGGGGTTATACTCCAAGGGGCCCAGGCCCAGAGCTGCAGGCCTGAATAGACAACAGGAGATGGGTCCTCAGGCCTCACCGACTGAGCGAATCCTTCCAAGGGGAGGGTGCTGGAGACAATGCTCCCACCCAAGGCGGTGCTGGTGGACACCATTAGTCTCCAGCAGCCCCAGACAGTGGGCGCAGGTGGCAGCCTCCCCTCACCCCCACAAGCAGCGGCAGCTCTGCTGACAGGCAGTGAGGGTCTAGGTACCAGGCGACCCTGACCCATCCACCTGGTTCCCAGGGCTCCTGGGGCCACAGAGTGAGGTGATGGTGAACAGCGCCACTCAGGGGACTTTCGTGCTGGCCCTGGATCTGCTCAGACCCACTGTGGTGCTGGGTGAGTCACTTCCCTCCTCTGGGTCTCAGTTATGTCATTTATAAAATGCGAACAACCACCTCTATTCTGCCCACCTCAGCTCTCTCTTGTAAGGATCAAAACGAGACCTGCCCCCAAGGAGGCTCTCAGCTGCCAAAAGGTGAATAGTAATTGTGAGGTTTTCATTAGCATTGAGGTGATCTGGAGGGAAGTTGCTCTGGGCTTTCCAATCACTGGGATAAAAATTAAAAATCAGGGCAGCCTGCAGGCCAGCCTAGCAGTCCTGACTTAACGCCTGATGGTCCCAGCAGATGCAGATGCGTCTTCTCCAGTGTTCGGTTTACTGCTGATCCTGACCCAGAGCGTATGACCATCTCCCTTTCCTGCCAGTTCCCAGGCATCCATGCACACGAGTAACTTCAAGTTCTGCATACATTTTCCTTTAATAAAATTAAGCATGGAAACAAAATCTCCCAAGATATAAAAATGAGATTCTGAAAGGCAAGCCTTGTGGTTCAAAACGCTCTTCTTGTTATGTAAAGACAATGACCATCAAGTGTCCCTCCCTGGGCTCTGGAGGGTTTCAGTCTCCCTGCCCACCCTGTCATCCACACAGGCCCTCTGGGCCTCACCGTGCAGATAGGGAGCTGGGCAGGGCATCCCTGCTTGATGACAGAGGGGATCAAGGCCCAAAAGGCAGGCTGAATTTTCTCGTTGTGAGACCCCCTCTTCTTTGGCACTGCCTGAGCCCTGTGGCTGGTTCCAGCTCTCCAGGTTCTGCTTTCTTCTGGCACCAGGCTCCACGATTAAGCCAGGCAGCTACTAGAAGAGAAGGAAGAGTTGTTTCTAAAGGGGCCTTGTGTCTTTGTGCCTGGACCACTTCCAAGGTGGGGAATCACCAACCCTTTGAGACCTCAGGCTTGGGTGGGAGCTCCCAAATCAGGAGCTGTGGCCACTCTGGCTGCAAAGGAGACAGGGCACCCTCTAGCGGCAGGCCTGGCCCTTCCAGGGCGAGGCGGAAGGGCTGGTACTCAGGAACCTGTCCCAAGGCCTGCAGATACCTGGAGGAGGGTGTTGCCTGGTTTGGGTCCAAACATGCAGGCTCTGGGCAACTGCAGGGACACTGGCCTTCAAACCCAAACCCAAGGGCTTCCCTGGTGGCGCAGTGGTTAAGAATCCACCTGCCAATGCAGGGGACACAGGTTTGAGCCCTGGTCCGGGAAGATCTCACATGCCACGGAGCAACTAAGCCCGTGTGCCACAACTACCAAGCCTGCGCTCTACAGCCCGCGTGCCACAACTACTGAAGCCTGCACGCCTAGAGCCCGTGGTCCGCAACAAGAGAAGCCACCACAATGGGAAGCCCGCACACGGCAATGAACAGTAGCCCCAGCTCGCCGCAACTAGAGAAAGCCTGCGAGCAGCAACGAAGACCCAACGCAGCCAAAAATTAAAACAAGTAAAATAAATAAATTTATTAAAAAAAAAACAAAAACCCAAACCCAAGAAGTGATAACACAGACTCTGCTGATCAGTGACCTGGTTTAATTAAAAATAAGTCCATAGCAGGAAGGTGAGCCATCAATGAAGGCCACCCTGGGCACCATAGAACAGGGGTGTGTGTGTGTGTGTGTGTGTGTGTGTGTAAAAGCACCAGGTGAGACAGACAGGGAACCTGGACCCACCCCTGGGGGAGGAGAGGCCACAGTGCCTGTCCTACGTATCATGGCTCCTGCCAAGAATGTCCCATCAACATGGGTCCCACCCCAGGCAAGACCAGGCGGACCCAAACCACAAACAAATTACCTCTTAGCCAATGAGCACCTCCACACAAGTTTGTCCTAAGATAAGCTGGAGAAACCTCAAATGGAAATCTCCAGAACGTTGCCACCCCCTCCACTCAGCCCTGAATCACTGGCTGCAGGCTGCACACAGCAGCACCAAGGACATGCAAAGAGGTGCATGGTGGGCACATGGTATATATGGCCCAGGTGAGGGTACGGAGCTCATCACAGGATCCTCAGGTAACTGGATCCAGAGCAGCCCCAGAACATAAAATGTGAAATGTTTCTACAGCAGTGGCAGGAACGCACGACTTGGACCTTTATATTTTATATAAAGCAATATAAGCAAAATTGATTTATAAGCAATAAAAGGGTAATTCATGTACCCTCTTTGAGCCAAAAATTCTTCATGTACAAAAGAAAAAGTAAAACTGTCCTTTTTACTCATGAGGCTGGTTTAAGGATCAAATGAGATAAATTTTTTTTTTTTGATGTGGACCATTTCTTTAAAGTCTTTATTGAATTTGTTACAATATTGCTTCTGCTTTATGTTTTGGTTTTTTGGCCCCAAGGCATGTGGGATCTTAGCTGACCAGGGACTGAACCTGCACCCCCTGAATTGGAAGGCGAAGTCTTAACCACTGGACCACCAGGGAAGTCCTGAGGTAAATTTTTTGAACTGATGCTTTGGCTTTAAAATATAAAGGATCTGGATTCTATTTTATAATAAATCTGTTTTTAATATAAAGATGTCTACCTAAAATCGTTGTATAAAATCAATTCCAGAAGGACAGATTCACCATGTTTGCCCTGAGGTTTGTGGGCCCTGCCCACCACTCTGCACCCCAGTTGAGAAGGCCCGAGCCATTCACTGGGCACACGAGTTGAGCTGGGCTGCCTGCTCTGGTTAACGCTCAAACTGGTAGTGGGTCCTCCTGGGATTGGGATAATCCACAAGTGGGTAATCAAGAGGTAATGACACAAGCCCCTCCCCCTCCCTCCCTCCGTCCTCTTCCCTCCCCCCAGGGCTCCCCAGCAGAGGCCAGTGCAAAACTCCTCAGTGTATGTAGATCCTGTCGGAGATCGCTCCGGGCAAGTGGGTCGTGATCCGCATTCGCACCCAACAGTAGTAGTCCATGGGGTGGTAGCGAGTGCAGGGTGTGGGTGACAGCGCTGATGACGGGGGACGTGTCCGTGGAGCCGCTGTTGCAGTAGGTCTCCATCTTCGCGACCCTCTCGTCAAAGTACTTCCTGCCGTAGTCCTTGCACACCCCCTCAGGCAGCTCATCCCACATCTTACTGGCGATGGCCTGGATGCGCTCAGCTCCGTAGAGGCTGGTGGTGGCGTTGAAGTTGCCGGGTTCCACCACGCCGACCTTCCCTCCCAGTGGGTGCACCTCGTAGCGCAGGCAGTCAGAGAAAGCCTCCACCCCAAACCTGGTGATGCAGTATGGGGGGCCGGCCGCGTGGGCCATGCGGCCCAGCCTGCTGCTGATGCTGACCACGCAGCCTGCGGAGGAAGACAGCAAAGTCCTGCTCACGGAACAATACCTGCAGAGGGTCTGGGGCCTGGCACGTTTCTGGAGGTCTGGCCAGAACCCGGCCTCCTGGCCCCTGGCAGCTATTTTGCGGCCTGTCAGGCTGGGGCTCCGCCTTCTGAACCAGCCAGGGTCAGGGGGCCCCCTCGTTTATAATGAAGGCCAGCTCAGGCCCACACATCATCATCAGCATCTCTGCTATTTCCTGGGTAGCTGGCTGTTCCCAAGCAGGACAGGGGAGGAGGAAAGAGTGGAAAGCAGGCCTACACAGCAGGAGGGCACAGTAAAATGAGCAACACACAACAAGCTCTGTCTCGCCTGCCATGTTCTCCTATTGCCAATAACCCCAAATTGTTATCACCTGGTCGGGCTCTGTCACCAAGCAGGCAGGGGCAGGGCTCTGAACCTGACTTCAGATCTAAGACATGTGGACAGAGTCTCAGGCACTGGGAGAGAGTGGGGAGCTGGAGAAGCTCTCCCATAGGCCCAGCCTGGGGGTGCTAGGAGCTGACCACAGCCTCTGCCAGCCGTGGGGCAGTGGATGGAGGAGGAGCCATCCAGCCTGCCCGGTAAGCCCAGGCAGACTTGAGACCCACTCGCCCTGGGTGTGCACCCAGGAAGTTAAGGCACAGCCCCACCTGGGCACTGTGAGGAGACACCTTTCAGAAACCTCTGTGTTGGAAGTTGCTGAAGGATTGGGGTTTTCTTCCAAAACCCTACAGCTGCTCTCTGGGTTCCTCCTGTCATTGCTGGGACACTGGGATGGATGGTATGGATCTTCCCCTTTTTGCCATAATTGTTTGCTACTATAGGGAGAAAATCTGAGTCAGTGACTTCTTAGGTGGTTTGCTTACGTTTGGCTACCTAACATGGTTTGGGCGTTTGTTTTGGCAATTTCTAATCTTATTACTGTTATTATTTTCACCTACTACCACAATTGTCTCATTGTCTAACTATGGCATAGTAACCCATAGAATGGATATACCAACATTTACTTAACCACACCCCTCTCCATACCTGATGTGTATACACGGCTCTGTGCACAAAGGTGGTTATTTGTCTAGATTAGGTTCCCAGACTGGGATTACAACTGTAATCTTTTAGACTTTGGTGCAGACTGCTGACCTCTTACCTGCTCTACTTTCTGAAAATCACACATCCCCTTCTGCCCCCCGGTCCAGGGCACCCCTGCTGGCCACCATCCACGGCCCCGTGTGGCCCCTGGGGGTCATGCACTCAGCCAGTGAGGGCAGTGGATGTTGAGTCTGCTGAGACCTATTTCCATTCTGAGCAAAGATGAAAAGGTAGAGCAGGCCCAGGGGGCAGGAAGAAGGTCCCTTTCCAACTCACCTGTGGCCCTCTGGATGAGGGGGAGAAAGGATTTTGTCCCCCGCACTGTGCCCCAGAGGTTTACTTCTGCCACCTCCTTGTAGGTCTCCATGCTGGTGAACTCCACATCCCCCGAACATTGAGATGCCCGCATTGTTAACCAGGCCCTACAAGCCTGGACAGGAGGCGACAGAACCGCACTCATCACAGGGCTCAGCCTCCGATATCACCCATCAGCCTGCAGGCCATTCCCCTCCTCACTTTCATTCCTTTTCTCCATAACTTGCCAGCTTCTTGTCCAAGGCTCTCGGGACACGTTCTAGAGTCACCCAGGAATGACAGGAGATGGTGAGGCCTAAGCTGCTGGCTGTGACCCTCCCTTCAGTCTCGTGTCCAATTCTCATCTCACTTCTGCCTGCAGCGACTCTCTGACCCATCATGACCCAGACCTCCCCCAGCCTGGAGCCCCACCTCACCTCACTCATTTCTACCCTATTCCCTCCAGTCTCGTCCCGCTCCCTGCACCTGGGCACCTGTTTATTCATTCCTGCGTCTGAGCCTTCGCTTGTATTCTCCCTCTTGCCAGAAATCAGGGGAACCTCAGGAGTCTTCCAGGCCAAGCCCTCTCTGGAGGACCAGAGAGGGGACGCAGCGTCCAAGGTCACACAGCAAGTTAGAGGCTCAGCCAAGCCTTGATGTCGGGTGGGGGCCCCAGTCCAGCTCCACTCCAAGACCCTCCTAACCACTACTCCATCCTCTGTGAACCATGCACTATTGGCTGGGTGTCATGTGGTGAGCCCCTGGCACCTGGTAAGCTGTTCATCAATGTGAACAGTGGACACACCTGGTCTTTGCAGGTAGCACACACCCCTCAGCTTTGTGTGGTCCCACGGGGCTTAGTACAGGGTCAGAGCAAACATACTCTCTCTGAGTGTACTTGGGTTGACTGTTTCTGCAAGGCCAGCTAAGGGCCAGATAAGTAGACTCAGAGAACTGGGTGCTAGAAGGATCACTGGAGTCCGTTTAGCCTGACTACTACTCTCACAGCTAGGGAAACAGAGGACCCAAGGGGGAAGCCTGGCTCCGGTGTGACCAGTGAGGCTGAGGCAGAGGCAGAGCTGAACCGGGGGACGGGGCAATGAGGAGGCAGCCCTGTGCTGCAGGGCCCCCTCTGAGCTGTCCTTTGGGTGCAAGGACTGGATGTGCTGGAGCCTCAGGACGGCGGGGCCCTGCCTCTTCTTTGTGGAATCCCTCAGGATTTAGTCTCCCGTGGCCATGAAAGTGCTCCTTGCCAAGGCGTAGCCTCAGGGCAGAGCTGCCTCCTGGGGGCCTGACCCCTGCCTGTGGGAACTCTGGCCCTGCTTCACCCCTAGTTAATCATGGAAATGAGTTTGTGTAAATGACAGAGTAATTGGTCTCTCGCTGCTTTCCTTAGTGTTACCCAAATTAAAGCTTCGTCAACTGACCTCTGGTGCCTTCTCCTTCAATTATGGAGAATTAAGGTCATTTATTAGAGGAAGGAAATTGCCGGTTAACAAAGCGCTCATGACGCGCTCACCCCCACTCCCCATGGCGGCCAAGCCTCTCCCCGCTCAGCTGTCACGGGTGACCTCACGCAGCCACTCCCCCCCACCCCCCCCCGCGGACTTTCCCCTGGAAGTCTTTGCCCCACTCCTCTCACCAGCAGGAGCAGGAGGCCTCTCACCAGTCGTCAAGGCTGCCACTTCACCCTCCACCTTCCACACCGTCAGCCATCCACCCTTCTCTCTTATGCAACTTCCACTCCTCCCTTGCCCCTGGCTCCCTCCCTTCAACGCTGTACACGGCAGATGCTCAGTAAATGTTTGTCAGGTGAATGACTGTCTGTAAATACCATGTCCCCATATCCTAAAGAACTTTTTCTTAATCATACTACCCCCTCACACCACCGTCTTGCTCTCCTCCCCTCCACGGCCAGTCTTCTGAGAACACAAGCTACACTCTCCAGTTTCCCATTTCCCTGCCATTTTGGGTCCCAGCCCCATGCGGCTCCAGGGTGTCCAGGGCGGCCCATGCTAAGGACGCCTCCCTCATCCCTCACCCCCACCATCTCCACTGGCCTCAGCCTCTCCCCCTGCACCTGGTGTAAGCACCACTTATGGATCCTGACCCTCACTCCTCCCTTCGCATTAATGATACCCAAGCATCTCCTCCATCTTCCCTGACCCCTTTCTTCCACCTCTCCCCCAATGTCCTGTCCTAGTGCACCTTCCCTCAAATGACACTCAATGCTTAGGCAGCCTCATCTTCTTTATGTTCATGGAAATTTCCAGCTGCTTTGTGTTTGATTCATATGGCACAGTATCACACAACATAAAGTACATACAGTCCTTTTATCCAGCTAAAAATTAATTACATCTGACACCGATAACGAAAAAAGTTTAACTGAACTTGACCTGTGGAAGCACACTGTTCCAGGATCACAGCTCTGACGACATGATAAGTAGCAACAGTCTGTGGGTGCAGGAGCTCGCTGGAGTCCTCAGCCAGCATTCTGAATAAACTCATGACATTCCTGCTGGTCTGGGTGACAGCTGTTTTCCTGCAACAGCCCCATCGCCACCTCCGAGTAACTGTTCCAATGTACCCCTGGGGAGTCATGGCTCTCTCCCAACCCCACCTCCTCCTCCCGACCATCACTTTTACCTGAATGTCCCACAGGTCCCCAACTCATCCTAACCAACCAACACACCAAGTGCCCAGTGGCCCAAGCCTGCTCTTCTTCCTTGCTAATAGTTTCACTGTCATCTTCAACTCCTCCAGCCCCTTCATTTCTTCCCCATCTAATGAGTCAAGAGTACTATTAATATTACTGAGAAAGATCAAAAGGACAGCTGCCAGGCCCTGAACTAAGCACTTTGCATCCATTCATTCACCTGATCCTCACAACCAACCTATAAAAAAGTACGATAGATACTAAATTGTTCCATATCTGGATGAGGCAACTGAGGCTCAGAGAGGTTAAGCACCTTGCTCAGTGTCACCCAGCTAACCAGTGGACAGGAGGGCATTAGGACCCAGGTCTGTGTGAGGACACAGCCCTTGCACTTAACCCTGTGCTGCTGTTGCCTTCCTTTGCTGCGTCATTAGAATCGGTGCCTTCTTTCCTGTGTCTACAGCATTAGTTTGGGTCCTTGTTGCCTCCCTCCTACGTTGTTGGAGAAGCCCTCTCAGGTCTCCCTGTCACAGTCTCTTTCCTCCTCCTCCATCCTGATCTGACCCCCTCCGGCAGACTCTCCTCCTCGGTCAACCACTTCCTGCTCCTATGCTTCCCTTCCGGAGTGGGGCGTGCGAGGCCTCCTTTCCCATGCTTCTCACCCACTCCCCACCAAGGACTCTGCCCTCTCTGAGCCTGAACAGCCTGCCACTCCTCTGACGTCACGGCCCCTCCTGCCTCCGCTGCTTCCTGGCTCTGCTCAGCTCCCCTGCCCCTCAGCCTGAGAGCAGCTTTAGTTGAAATGCCCCTGCCGTGGTCAGATTGACATGTGAGCCTCACAGATGGACAAGCTGAGACCCCCCACAGGTGAAGGGACAAGCCCAAGATCACACTTCTAGTAAGAGGCTAAGCCCAGAGTAACTCCAGTCTTCTCACTCCCAGACCAAGAGTGCTCCAGATGTAGGGTCTTCCCTGTCCATGGCATAATGTCTCCAGTGCTATAACTGTTCTTCATAGGTCCCACCGTGAAGCCACTGACTTCCACTTGGCTCGTGCCCAACTACAAACTTCTCCTCCCAGCTCATACCCTTTCGGGCGCTCAGCACACTACCAAGTATACAGCAGGCACTCAATAAATGTTTACTTAATGCAAGATAAGGGATGGTTTCAAGATCAGGCCAGGCCCACAGCCTGCTGGTTGGTCTACTCACTTGGCCTTTCCCTGCAGTGGGGAGGAGAGGGCTGGTTACAGGCTCTGGATGTCCAGTCCCTCAGAGCCCTGCTGGGGAGCAGAGGGGCTCATGGCAGATGGCTCACCAGCTCTACTCTGACAATCCCCTTCATCTCACCACCATGGCTGGCTCCCCTGGCTTTGGCAGCAACTGTTCCACAGAGCCAGGGTGAAAGGCGTCAAACTCGCCATCAAAATGTGCCCTCCATGGTGGGGGCAATGGGGGTGGGGAGAATGCACTTGTCTCCCTGAAGGTTCCTGCTGGGGTCGATGGGTGGAGTATGAGTCAGAGTGGCCACCAGCTTAGGAAAGGCATCTGGTCTGAAAGCTCAGGGAGGGCACCACCTGGAGGTCAAAGACAGTATTGCCTGAGAAGGCGGGAATTTGCACTGTTTTACCAGGAAAAAGATAGTTGGTTGGTGGGGGGGGGGGGCAGGAAGGGAGAGAAAGAGGGAGGGAGAGACATGTGCAACCACATATCTGACAGATTTATTTTCTTTTTCAGACCTAAAAATCTTCACATCTTTCTTCCAAAAAATGCAGTATTGGTTAAGTAAGGTCATGGTGAGTGGTTTCACAACCCTTCCTGAAATGCATCAAGCAGAAAAAAGCAGCAGGGAAAGGTTTGTGTGCAGGGTGGTGCTGGGGTTTGAGCCCAATCCAAGGGCAGGGGGTGAGTGTTTCCCCCTGCAACCCAGGGTCCTCCCCGCCTTGCCCAGTTAGGCTAACTGGCCAGACTAGTACAGGGAATGGAGGTGATTCTGCCCTGGTGGCAGAGGACAACAAGGACCAGGGTCTGTGTACTCAGGTGCATCCCTTAAGAGGTGCCCAGTTGTTCCAGCTACAGTTGGAAATAAGGGCATCGCCACCTGTCCTGACCTGCTCAGGTTAATGCAATGAGGAGACTGCTTTTTAAAAAACCTGTTATATGACAAAGCTCTATGCAAATTCAGGTATTATTAATCAGGAGAAAAGTGTCATTCGCCCAGCAAACATTTCTTGGGCCTCTGTCATGTTCCAGCACTGTGCTAAGAACACAGACACAAAAATAAATAACTCAGCCTCTGTTCTCAAAGAGTCAAGTTTTAGGGACGGAGGCAGATGGGTAAGTAAACAATACAGGGTGACTTTGCTGTATGAAAGCTTGTGGGAGGTGGGAGGCTGCACAGAAGGTGGGGTGGGCAGGGAAGAGCCTCCAAAGGCAGTGCCAGCTGAGGACATTAACCAGAGGGGGCCTGGGGATGGGGCACTTCAGGAGGAGGGGCACTACGGTCCTGCCGTAAGCCACTGCAGGCAGAGCAGAGGCAGAGGAAGTGCTGGGACATGAGGCTGGAGAGGTGGGCAGGGGTCTGCTTGGGGGCAGGGGTGAGCTGCTGGAGGATTTGAATAAACTAGACATCATTTATTGTTTACTGTGCTTCCCACTGTGCTAAGCATTTGACATGCATTATCTCATTAGTCCTCACGTCCTAAGCAGGTTGTATTACCATATTTCTTGTATTCTATGACACATACTTTTTTCACCATAGGGATGAGCTACGATCGATGTGAAAATTAAACACTGTCAGTCATAATTTAATTGGTAGTGACTTTTCTCAGTGGTCTACAGAACAGTGATGCATCTTATGAGAGGAAAGGAGTAGCTGCCAGAGGATGAAGTGATGGAGAAATGCCCACTCTCAGCCGAGGGCTTGCCTGGGCTACATCTGGTACTGAAACAAACATCCCCAGTAAGGCCAGAGCGGGAAGCACGAGGATGGTCAGCATACATCAGCAGTGGAAAGTTCTCTACAGGTTGGGCTGTCAGTGGTTTGAACCAGGAGGACCCTAACCCCAGGTTCTCCAGGGAGCCTCCCCAGTGGCCCTGGAAGAAGCAGCACGGTGTGGCACCAGGAATGCCAGCCACATCCAGAGTCACCTCTGCACAGAGCAGCCAGGTGTGAGGCTCAGTCCACGCTGAACCCCCCTGGTATGCCAGTCTTCCCAAATGGCATGGTGTTCCAGCTATGGGGGAGCAGACAAGCCTGGAGCTCCTGCTGCCGTCCCCACAGAGGGCTCCACCAGAGAAGAGCTCCCTGGACGCCATCTTCAAGTCCAGAGGCTGGAGGGGCTGGTGCCCACAGACACCTCTCTTTCCCACAGACAGCACATGGACATTAGGAAAACACATATCTTGTTTTAATTCAGTCTTCATATCGTGGTTCCTCAAATGCCCCTTGGGGTAGAGCCCGCATGGCCTGAGTCTCCGAGGGATGCTGATGTCTACTCCCGATAGCATGGATTCCAGCTGCTATCAAGAGCTGAGTGACGTTTCCTCCTCTGGACTTTGTTAACCCTGCTGCCATCTGGCAGCAGCTCTCGGGACCCACGCCAGACCTCTCCTGTGCCTCTAGCCAGCATCAAGCCAATGCCCCTGCAGTTCCCAGGGGAAGCCCCTCACTCTAGGCCAGGGTACCGTCAGGAACTTAAGTTTGGCAGCTTGGCAGCTAAGAGCCTTCTCACAGAGGAAACCGGGGGTTAATCTCACAGCCCACAACTTCAGGCTCAGCATTCAGGCCCCAGGAGAGAAACCCCACCCTCCTACCTTCTCCTGACAGACCTCCCAGGAGCCCTCATCTGCCTCTGAGCAGCCTGCATGTCTTGCTGTCAGTTTGCCTCCAGCTGTTCAAAGGAAACTTTTCCCAACCCCCCTCAGCCCGCAGCCTGCAGACTATGGCAGTCTGTCCCCCTCTGGATCCACCTGTCCCGGGGCCCAGGCTGCACTGCCCGGGCCACACTGCCTCCCTGGCTCCAGGGTTTCTGTCTTTGTCCATGTCTGTCTTGCTGCTCAGGGACAAGCATTCGGTCCTACTGTGCTGGTGCCTGTGTAACCGGTTTATTGATAAACCCACTTCTTTCACTATCCCTTTAAACTTCATCTGTAAGCTATTTTACCACCCCTGGATGAAATTTCAGGCAAGTCTTGTAGCTTTTCCACTCATTCTCAGATAACAGAGAACCTCTTTGTTTTGGCAGGGAGTCCAGTTCAGTCTACTAATCAAATAACTCCTATCCAGTCTGGCTTGAATACCCAAACTCTCAAACTTATATCCAGTTTAGATAACCAGTTTGGATCTAGAGACTGTCATACAGAGTGAAGTAAGTCAGAAAGAGAAAAACAAATATCGTATATTAACGCATATATGTGGAACCTAGAAAAATGGTACAGATGAACCGGTTTGCAGGGTGGAAATAGAGACACAGATGTAGAGAACAAACGTATGGACACCAAGGGGGGAAAGTGGCAGGGGGTGGGGGTGGTGGTGTGATGAATTGGGAGATTGGGATTGACATGTATACACTGATATGTATAGAATGGATGACTAATAAGAACCTGCTGTATAAAAAAATAAAAAAAATTAAATTAAATTTAAAAAAACCCAACTTATATCCAGTTTAGAGCCTGCCCTGACCCAGGCCTGGCAGGGCTGTGGGAAGTGGGAGTGGGGTGCCAGGTAGCAGGGCTGGAGGCTGGCCTTCTCACTATTTTCTAGTTTGTCCTCCTCTCCTATTCCTTAATCTCTGACCCTTCCAGGGCTGGATGCAGGGGTTGGCTAATGAAAGGGCAAGATGTAGTCTTCTAAGGGTGGTGCCATTGTTGTCTGCTCTTGGAGCCCTGGGACGGCAGATGCACAAGAGCTGGTCTTCCCTTCTTGGGACACTTTTGTGGTTTCCACAGAGATCCTTCCACTGGACCATTCCCTCCTCTATCTGGGCATCTCCTCCCTCAGCCTGGGCTTCAGTGGGACACCCTTCTGGCTGAGTCACACACCCTCCTAGAAGTCTCACTGCACAGGTGCCCTTAAGATGACTCCAGGCAGCTCTCCCATTGTCCATATCAAGTCCAGGCGGCAGTGTCCTGCCTGGGTAGAAGGACAGCCCTCTCTCTAGGGGCTCTCTTTGCTCTGCTTCCAGATGAGCCACTCCACCCTCATTTGGGGGCTTTTAGACTTCTTTTGGTAAACACTAACACACCATTTTGTGACCTCCAAACTCCAAGGCACAAAATGTAGTTTCTCCAAGTAAGTTCTCTTGAAGCCCACCTCATTTTAGTTGAGACCAGAAGGAAAATAGCACAGCACCCTAACTACCCTTTCCAACCTTTCAACCTCTTCTACCTCAATTTATTACAACATCAAGGCAGGTCATGGGCTAATCCCAGCAGAAAGGCTTCACAGTCTCTCAGCATTTATTGTTAGGCGGTCTAGCACCTCAAGGCAGAATGCGAGGACACTCAGCACATATTATATGTGAGCATCTATCACATGTATTAGAAACATGGTGACAAGAGGAATAAGTCTGGGGTGTTGTAATATTACAGGATGAGCCAAAGGAGGAGCCAGCAAAGGAGATGGAGAAAAACCAAGAGTGCAGGTGTCCACAAAGTCAAGAAACAAAGTGTGAGAACACCCACTGAACGCTGGCAGAAGACGTCAGACCTCCCAAAAGGCAAGAAAATCCCCACGTACTTGGCCGTGTGGATGAAAGGCTCTTGGTGCTCCAGCCAGGCATCAGGGCTGTGCCTCTGAGGTGGGAGAGCCAACTTCAGGACACTGGTCCACAAGAGACCTCCCAGCTCCACGTAATACCAAACGGCAAAAATCTCTCAGAGATCTCCATCTCAACATCAAGACCCAGCTTCACTCAACGACCAGCAAGCTACAGTGCAGGACACCCTATGCCAAACAACTAGCAAGACAGGAACACAGCCCCATCCATTAACAGAGAGACTGCCTAAAATCATAATAAGGCCACAGACACCCCAAAACACACCACCAGACGTGGACGAGCCCACCAGAAAGACAACATCCAGCCTCATCCACCAGAACACAGGCACTAGTTCCCTCCACCAGGAAACCTACACAACCCACTGAACCAACCTTAGCCACTGGGGACAGATACCAAAAACAACGGGAACCACGAACCTGCAGCCTGTGAAAAGGAGACCCCAAACACAGCAAGATAAGCAAAATGAGAAGACAGAAAAACACACAGCAGATGAAGGAGCAGGGTCAAAACACACCAGACCTAACAAATGAAGAGGAAATAGGTAGTCTACCTGAAAAAGAATTCAGAATAATGATAGTAAGGATGATCCAAAATCTTGGAAATAGAATAGACAAAATGCAAGAAACATTGAACAAGGACGTAGAAGAACTAAAGAGGAACCAAGCAACGATGAAAAGCACAATAAATGAAATTAAAAATACTCTAGATGGGATCAATAGCAGAATAACTGAGGCAGAAGAACGGATAAGTGACCTGGAAGATAAAATGGTGGAAATAACTACTGCAGAGCAGAATAAAGAAAAAAGAATGAAAAGAACTGAGGACAGTCTCAGAGACCTCTGGGACAACATTAAACGCACCAACATTCGAATTATAGGGGTCCCAGAAGAAGAAGAGAAAAAGAAAGGGACTGAGAAAATATTTGAAGAGATTATAGTTGAAAACTTCCCTAATATGGGAAAGGAAATAGTTAATCAAGTCCTGGAAGCACAGAGAGTCCCATACAGGATAAATCCAAGGAGAAACACACCAAGACACATATTAATCAAACTATCAAAAATTAAATATAAAGAAAACATATTAAAAGCAGCAAGGGAAAAACAACAAATAACACACAAGGGCATCCCCATAAGGTTAACAGCTGATCTTTCAGCAGAAACTCTGCAAGCCAGAAGGGAGTGGCAGGATATACTTAAAGTGATGAAGGAGAAAAACCTACAACCAAGATTACTCTACCCAGCAAGGATCTCATTCAGATTTGATGGAGAAATTAAAACCTTTACAGACAAGCAAAAGCTGAGAGAGTTCAGCACCACCAAACCAGCTTTACAACAAATGCTAAAGGAACTTCTCTAGGCAAGAAACACAAGAGAAGGAAAACACCTACAATAACAAACCCAAAACATTTAAGAAAATGGGAATAGGAACATACATATCGATAATTACCTTAAATGTAAATGGATTAAATGCTCCCACCAAAAGACACAGACTGGCTGAATGGATACAAAAACAAGACCCATATATATGCTGTCTACAAGAGACCCACTTCAGACCTAGAGACACATACAGACTGAAAGTGAGGGGATGGAAAAAGATATTCCATGCAAATGGAAATCAAAAGAAAGCTGGAGTAGCAATTCTCATATCAGACAAAATAGACTTTAAAATAAAGACTATTACAAGAGACAAAGAAGGACACTATATAATGATCAAGGGATCGATCCAAGAGGAAGGTATAACAATTGTAAATATTTATGCACCCAACATAGGAGCACCACAATACATAAGGCAAATGCTAACAGCCATAAAAGGGGAAATCGACAGCAACACAATCATAGTAGGGGACTTTAACACCCCACTTTCACCAATGGACAGATCATCCAAAATGAAAATAAATAAGGAAACACAAGCCTTAAATGATACGTTAAACAAGATGGACTTAATTGATATTTATAGGACATTCCACCCAAAAACAACAGAATACACATTTTTCTCAAGTGCTCATGGAACATTCTCCAGGATAGATCATATCTTGGGTCACAAATCAAGCCTTGGTAAATTTAAGAAAATTGAAATCGTATCAAGTATCTTTTCCGACCACAACGCTATGAGACTAGATATCAATTACAGGAAAAGATCTGTAAAAAATACAAACACATGGAGGCTACACAATACACTACTTAATAACGAAGTGATCACTGAAGAAATCAAAGGGGAAATCAAAAAATACCTAGAAACAAATGACAATGGAGACACGACGATCCAAAACCTATGGGACGCAGCAAAAGCAGTGCTAAGAGGGAAGTTTATAGCAATACAAGCCTACATCAAGAAACAGGAAACATCTCGAATAAACAACCTAACCTTGCACCTAAAGCAATTAGAGAAAGAAGAACAAAAAAACCCCAAAGCTAGCAGAAGGAAAGAAATCATAAAGATCAGATCAGAAATAAATGAAAAAGAAATGAAGGAAACAATAGCAAAAATCAATGAAACTAAAAGCTGGTTCTTTGAGAAGATAAACAAAATTGATAAACCATTAGCCAGACTCATCAAAAGAAAAAGGGAGAAGACTCAAATTAATAGAATTAGAAATGAAAAAGGAGAAGTAACGACTGACACTGCAGAAATACAAACGATCATGAGAGATTACTACAAGCAACTCTATGCCAATAAAATGGACAACCTGGAAGAAATGGACAGATTCTTAGAAATGCACAACCTGCCAAGACTGAACCAGGAAGAAATAGAAAATATGAACAGACCAATCACAAGCACTGAAATTGAAACTGTGATTAAAAATCTTCCAACACACAAAAGCCCAGGACCAGATGGCTTCACAGGCGAATTCTATCAAACATTTAGAGAAGAGCTAACACCTATCCTTCTCAAACTCTTCCAAAATATTGCAGAGGGAGGAACACTCCCCAACTCATTCTACGAGGCCACCATCACCCTGATACCAAAACCAGACAAAGATGTCACAAAGAAAGAAAACTACAGGCCAATATCACTGATGAACATAGATGCAAAAATCCTCAACAAAATACTAGCAAACAGAATCCAACAGCACATTAAAAGGATTATACACCATGATCAAGTGGGGTTTATCCCAGGAATGCAAGGATTCTTCAATATACGCAAATCAATCAACGTGATACATCATATTAACAAATTGAAGGAGAAAAACCATATGATCATCTCAATAGATGCAGAGAAAGCTTTCGACAAAATTCAACACCCATTTATGATAAAAGTCCTGCAGAAAGTAGGCATAGAGGGAACTTTCCTCAACATAATAAAGGCCGTATATGACAAACCCACAGCCAACATTGTCCTCAATGGTGAAAAACTGAAACCATTTCCACTAAGATCAGGAACAAGACAAGGTTGCCCACTCTCACCACTATTATTCAACATAGTTTTGGAAGTGTTAGCCACAGCAATCAGAGAAGAAAAAGAAATTAAAGGAATCCAAATCGGAAAGAAGAAGTAAAGCTGTCACTGTTTGCAGATGACATGATACTATACATAGAGAATCCAAAAGATGCTACCAGAAAACTACTAGAGCTAATCAATGAATTTGGTAAAGTAGCAGGATACAAAATTAATGCACAGAAATCTCTTGCATTCCTGTATACTAATGATGAAAAATCTGAAAGTGAAATTAAGAAAACACTCCCGTTTACCATTGCAACAAAAAGAATAAAATATCTAGGAATAAACCTACCTAAGGAGACAAAAGACCTGTATGCAGAAAATTATAGGACACTGATGAAAGAAATTAAAGATGATATAAATAGATGGAGAGATATACCATGTTCTTGGATTGGAAGAATCAACATTGTGAAAATGACTCTGCTACCCAAAGCAATCTACAGATTCAATGCAATCCCTATCAAACTACCACTGGCATTTTTCACAGAACTAGAACAAAAAATTTCACAATTTGTATGGAAACACAAAAGACCCCGAATAGCCAAAGCAATCTTGAGAATGAAAAATGGAGCCGGAGGAATCAGGCTCCCTGACTTCAGACTATATTACAAAGCTACAGTAATCAAGACAGTTTGGTACTGGCACAAAAACAGAAATATAGATCAATGGAACAGGATAGAAAGCCCAGAGATAAGCCCACGCACATATGGTCACCTTATCTTTGATAAAGGAGGCAAGCATATACAGTGGAGAAAAGACAGCCTCTTCAATAAGTGGTGCTGGGAAAATTGGACAGGTACATGTAAAAGTATGAAATTAGAACACTCCCTGACACCATACACAAAAATAAACTCAAAATGGATTAAAGACCTAAGTGTAAGGCCAGACACTATCAAACTCTTAGAGGAAAACATAGGCAGAACACTCTATGACATAAATCACAGCAAGATCCTTTTTGACCCAGGTCCTAGAGAAATGGAAATAAAAACACAAATAAACAAATGGGACCTAATGAAACTTAAAAGCTTTTGCACAGCAAAGGAAACCATAAACAAGACCAAAAGACAACCCTCAGAATGGGAGAAAATATTTGCAAATGAAGCAACTGACAAAGGATTAATCTCCAAGATTTACAAGCAGCTCATGCAGCTCAATAACAAAAAAACGAACAACCCAATCCAAAAATGGGCAGAAGACCTAAATAGACATTTCTCCAAAGAAGATATACAGATTGCCAACAGACACATGAAAGAATGCTCAACATCATTAATCATTAGAGAAATGCAAATCAAAACTACAATGAGGTATCATCTCACACCGGTCAGAATGGCCATCATCAAAAAATCTAGAAACAATAAATGCTGGAGAGGGTGTGGAGAAAAGGGAACACTCTTGCACTGTTGGTGGGAATGTAAATTGATACAGCCACTATGGAGAACAGTATGGAGGTTCCTTAAAAAACTAAAAATAGAACTACCATACGACCCAGCAATCCCACTACTGGGCATATACCCTGAGAAAACCATAATTCAGAAAGAGTCATGTACCAAAATATTCATTGCAGCTCTGTTTACAATAGCCAGGACATGGAAGCAACCTAGGTGTCCATCATCGGATGAATGGATAAAGAAGATGTGGCACATATATACAATGGAATATTACTCAGCCATAAAAAGAAATGAAATGGAGGTATTTGTAATGAGGTGGATGGAGTTAGAGTCTGTCATACAGAGTGAAGTAAGTCAGAAAGAGAAAAAGAAATACAGTATGCTAACACATATATATGGAATCTAAGGGAAAAAAAAATTTTAAAAAAAAGGTCATGAAGAACCTAGTGGCAAGATGGGAATAAAGACACAGACCTACTAGAGAATGGACTTGAGGATATGGGGAGGGGGAGGGGTGAGATGTGACAGGGTGAGAGAGTGTCATGGACATATATACACTACCAAATGTGAAATAGATAGCTAGTGGGAAGCAGCCGCATGGCACAGGGAGATCAGCTCGGTGCTTTGTGACCACCTAGAGGGGTGGGATAGGGAGGGTGGGAGGGAGGGAGATGCAAGAGGGATGAGATATGGGAACATATGTATATGTATAACTGATTCACTTTGTTATAAAGCAGAAGCTAACACACCATTGTAAAGCAATTATACTTCAATAAAGATGTTAAAAAAAAAAAAAGAAACAAAGTGTGACAAGCGCGAGTGGTTTGTTTGGTCAAAGCTGCTGACAGGTTGCATATGATAATGGTCTGAGACGTAGCCAATGGATCTGACAAAATAGGGGCTGCTGGCATCCTTGATAAAAGCCGTATCAGAGGCATTCAGAGCCCCTCCTGGTCTGGTCCTGCCTTCCTTTCTCAGCTTCCTCTTCCTCCACAAAGGGCACTAGGCTTCAGCTACCTCAAAGTACCAGTGGTGTCTGGATATGCCACCTCCACCCATCACAGGGAACTCCTGTTCGTCCTTCCAGATGGTGATGAAATGCCATCTTGGCCCACCAAGCCTTGCCTGCGCTCCCAGAGAGGCAATCTGTTCCTCCTCTGATACAAATCTTCCCACTACCACCCCCCATGCTCATTCACACTACGCCCCTCTCACTTACTGGGCTTCAGCCACAGAGGCCTCCTGCTGTTTCTCTAGCCCCCTAGGCACACGCCCTCCTTGGGGGTTTTGGCTTGGCCGTCCGCTTTTCCCACATGCATCTGCATGACTCACTCCCTCACTTCTCAGTGAAGTCCTTCTTCCCTCTTTAAAACCGGGCACCCCTTCCACCACATTCACCCTCCGTCTTCTTTTCCTGCTTTATTTTCCTCCATAGCTTTTATCACCCCACAGAGAAGCAATTTACTTATTTACCTCCCCCCACATAAACTCCACAGAGCAAGAACCTGTCACTGAATTGGTACATGCTGTAGCTCCAACAGAGAATGTTGTTGGATCATAGCAGGTGCTCAATAAACATCTTTTGGTGAATAAACAAATAAACAGAGTGGTAGGAGCAAAAGCCCCATCTAACTAGGTTGGGGAAAAAAATGGAAAGTAAATGAAAATATCTAGTACAAGAAACCCTCTCAGGGTGCTTTTCTATAAAGGGAAGCAGAGAAATGGGGTGGTAGCACACACAGGAAGTGGAGTTGTGTCGTGGTGTGTGTGTGTGCACACACATGTACATGTGCCAAAATGATCTGGTAGAGAGTGAGGGGTTAATGATGTGGGAGGGTGGAGACACCTATCTGGTGGAGCCAAGTCCTTGAGTTGGCCTGAGGCACTGAGATCTGAAGCACAAGAGGAGGGGTAACTAAATAAGAGCAGACAGAGTGTTTGGCAGATGTAGCTAGAATCTATCATGTGGCTTAACATCTCAGAACCAGCTTGGAAGACTAATCTCCCATTTTCAACTCCTGCAGCACTTTATCCATAGTCCCTAATGGCTCTGACCGTTTTCTGGTTTGCATAACTAATTCAGACCTCTAGTGACTTCTGTCCCCTCTAGCTCTTAACCAGAACAGACAGACCATGACACTGTAATAGTCAAGAGGTAGACACCACCAGACATAACCTGGCAGTGATCTTGCCTGGTATTCTCCTCAAAGTATGTGTCACTAACTCATAAAATCACCACTGCAGGAGTGGAAGGACCTAAGATCACCCAGTCGGACCCTCTCATTATAAGTAAGAGCAGACTGGGGCTCGGGGAGGGGAAGTGCTTGCCCAGTTCCCAGGTTAGTGGCTGATCTAAGACTAGCACCAAAGGCCCTGACTCCCTCTGGAAAGCTCCTCTGCAGCATTAAGTCCAGGTGTGCTCCCTGGACTTATATATTTATATATATATATATTATATATATAATATATATGTATATTTTTTTCACATATTTTTTGGAGGTTTATCTTTAAGGTAAATTCCTAGGAATGAGACCTTTGGTCAATAGGTAAAAAACACTTTAAAGAAATCTTAAGCTCTACTGTGGTAGCCACAGTAGACTTCCTTTCAGGACAACCTGCTGTGGGAGCAGCTGACAGAAGGTCTCCAGCTGCCGCAACTTCAGATCCACTGTGGCATGAATGCCATGGCCATGGCCATATGTGCCTGAGTTACTCTCAGCCAATGGCCAAGCATGACAAAGCTACAGGGCCATTCCTGCCTAAGGTAGGTCTCCTCTAATAAATAACCTTTGCTGGGGACGTCCCCATCGTCCCAGCCGAGACTCTCAGACTGAACTGCAGTCTGACCTGTGCCTACCTATTCCTCTTTTCACGGACCTGCATTGCAGTCTAAAGGATTGCCCTGACTTTTCCTGCCCTCTGCCCTTTAGCCATTACAGGCATTCCCTAAATCAAGCTCTTGTACATCGAATCCTATTTCAGCACCTGCTTCTTGCAGGATCTGGCCTGACACAAAAACTTAGTAGCTTTGCTGTTTGTAATGGTATGAATGTAGCAATTCTGAAGCATTTGTGTGTATATTGTAGGATTAACTAAATTAGTAAATATATCGATATAGTTGGGAATCAGCATGCTAACTGCAGGAAAAGAAGAAACAAATATGGAATGAGGGAAGCAGGAAGAATGCTGTTGTGTTGAATTGGAATAGGTCAGTATAACCTCATGAACTGTGTGTGTGTGATATTTATAGGAAATGTATACAGGAGATAGATATAAATAGATATAGTGTGGGTATATGTATATATGTGGGTATGATTATATATACGTCTTCTAGCTTCGTCCGCTGAGGAGATCAAGGAGCAGCAATGCCCCATTAGCAATGAGAACATCTAATGCCCAGATGTTGGTGTCTAAATTCCATTAAAAGGAACCAGGTAAAAACACATGTCTACACAGAGACACGTATGTGAATGTTCATAGCGGCATTAGTCACAATGGCCAAAAATCCAAACATTTTTATCCAAATATCTATCAACTAGTGAATTTTTTAATGTAGCATATCCATACAATAAAATACCAACCAGTAGTAAAAAGGAATGAACTACTGATACATTATACAATATGGATGAATCTCAAACACATTATGCTAAGTAAAATAAACCTGGCACATGACTACTCAGTGTATGATTCCATTTATTTGAATAGTCCAGAAAGGCAAATTTAAAGAGGCAGAAATCAGTGGCTACCTAGAACTAGAGGCAGGTGTGGGTAGGTGTGCAAATGAACAAGAGGGAAATTTTTGAAAGTTGGAAATGTTCTAAAAATGGATTGTGGTAAAGGTTGCAGAATTTGCTAAATTAGGGGAACTGTCTCCTAATTACTTTTGCAGCTTCATGTCCCAATGCTTCCTTTCATGCATCCTGAATTCCACTTTATGAGTCCCAGTGGAGCCTCATACTTCCAAGCCTATGGTTAGGTTACTTCTTCTGTCTGACAGGTCATTCCTCCCAGTCTCCACCTATGACAGCATTATTCATTCTCCACGGCCCAGAACAAATGTCACCCCTTTTGTCATGCCAGAGTCAATCCCTTCCTTCTGTGCATTCTCATTAAACATTCTTTGCACAACCCTGAGAACACTCTCCACTCTAATTCTTCCAGCTGTGTCTGTGCATGGCTGTCCCATCACCACTGGACAATGCTCCTTGGGGACAGGGATCAGGTCTTACTCTTCTTCAGCACCTAGCAAAGTGTCAGGCACATCATTAGCATTTGGCAAATGAATGAATGAATGAAGCTATGAAGAACAAGAGACACTGAAGTGAATGGAAAAGATATCAGCTGTTGTAAGCAACAGATGAGCCAGTTGTTGGGAAGGCAATTAAAAAACAACTACAAACACTGGCCCAGGTTCTGGGCAGTACTGATATTAAATACTCAGCTTGAAGTAAGATTCTGGGAAGATGGCAGACTAGGAACCACCAGGAATCTGTCTCCCCACCTAGACGATAAGTGCACTGGCAGAATCTGTCTAATGTAACTATTTTGGAATTCTACAATCTGTCGAAGGCTTGCAACTTCCAGGAGACTGTATGGATAGTAAATTGCGGTTGATTTTGGCCAATCTAACCACTTCTATTCAACATATTACTGGAAGTTGTAGGCAAAGCAATTAGGCAAGAAAAAGAAATGAAAGATATCCAAACTGGAAAGGAAGAAGTAAAACTATCTGCTTGCAGATGATATGATCTTACATGTAGAAAACCCTAAAGATTCCACAAAAGTAAAACCCTGTTAGAAATAGCAAGTGAATTCAGCACAGTAGCAGGATAAAAGTCAACACACAAAAATCAGGCACATTTCTACACACAAACAATGAACAATCTGAAAAGGAAATGACAAAAACAATTCCATTGACAATAGCATCAAAAAAGAATAAAATACTTAGGAATTAGCTTAACCAAGAAGGCGAAAGACTTGCACAATGAAAACCACAAAACATTTCTGAAAGAAAGTAAAGATGAAAGAAATAAATGGAAACACATCCTGTGTTCATAGATCAGATGACTTAATACTGTTAAAATGTCAATACTACCCAAAGCAATCCACGGATTTAATCCAATACCTGTCAAAATCTTAATGATGTTTTTTTAGAGAAAGAGAAACCTATCCTAAAATTCATATGGAATCTCAAGGGACTCCAAATAGCCAAAACAAACTTGAGAAAGAAGAACAAAACTGGAGGACTCAGACTTATTGATTTCAAAACTTACTACAAAGCTACAGTAATCAAAATAGTCTAGTACTGGCATAAAGACAGACCAATGGAATAGAATTGAGAGCCCAGAAATAAACCCTCATATATATGGTCAAATGATTTTTGACAAGTGTACCTTGACCACTCATTGGGGAAAGGACAGTCTTTTCAACAAGTGGTGCTGGGAAAACTGGATATCCACATGTAAAAGAATGAAGTTGGACCCTTACCTAATACCACACACAAAAATTAACTCAAAATGGATCAAGAACCTACATGTAAGACCAAAACAATAAAACTCTTAGAAGAAACATAGGGCAAAAGCTTCATGACATTGGATTTGGCAATGATTTCTTGGATATGACACCAAAGGCGCAAGTAACAAAATTAAAAATAGGCAAATTAGACTTTATAAAAAATTTTTAATTTTGTATATCATAGACACTATCCCCAGAGTGAAAAGGCAACACACAGAGTGGGAGAAAATATTTGCAAATCACATATCTGATAAGGATTTAATATCCAGAATATATAGAGAACTCCTAAAACTCAACAAACAACAACAAAAACATACCATTAAAAAATGGGCAGGCTTCCCTGGTGGCGCAGTGGTTGAGGGTCTGCCTGCCAATGCAGGGGACACGGGTTCAGGCCCTGGTCTGGGAGGATCCCACATGCTGCAGAGCAGCTAGGCCCGTGAGCCACAACTGCTGAGCCTGCGCATCTGGAGCCTGTGCCCCGCAACAGGAGAGGCCGCGACGGTGAAAGGCCCGCGCACCGCGATGAAGAGTGGCCCCCGCTTGTCGCAACTAGAGAAAGCCCTCGCACAGAGGCGAAGACCTAACACAGCCATAAATAAATAAAATAAATAAATTTATTTAAAAAAAAAAATGGGCAAAGGACTTCAATAGACATTTCTCCAAGGAAGATATATGAATGGCCAGTAAGCACATGAAAAGATTCTCAACATCAAAAATTATGAGGGAAACGCAAATCAAAACTACAATGAGATATCACCTCACACCCATTATGATGACTATTATCAGAAAAAAAACCCAGAAAACAACAAGTATTGGCAAGGATATAGAGAAATTGGAACCCTTGTGCACTGCTGGTAGGAATGTAAAATGGTACAATCACTGTGGAAAACAGTGTGGCAGTTCCTCAGACAATTTAAGATAAAATCATCATATGATCCAGTAATTCTACTTGTGGGTATATACCCCAAAGAATCGAAAGCAGGATCTTGAAGAGATATTTGTACACCCATGTTCATAACAGCATTATTCACAATAGCCAAAATGTAGAAGAAACACAAATGTCCATTGACAGATGAATGGATAAGCAATATACGGAATATACACACAGCGGAATATTACTCAGCCTTGAAAAGGAAGGAAATTCTGTAATATGCTACAGCATGGATGAACCTTGAGGACGTTATGCCGGATGAAGTAAGCCAGTCACAAAAAGACAAACACTGCACGAGTCCACTTATATTAGGTACTTAGAGTAGTCAAATTCATAAAGACAGAAATTGTAATGGTGGTTGCCAGGGACTGGAGGGGAAGGGAGAATGGGCAGTTATTGTTTATATTAGGTATAGACTTTCAGTTTTGCAAGATGAAAAGTGTTATGGGGATGGATGGAGGTGATGGTTGTACAACAATGTGAATATATTTAATACCACTGAACTGTACACTTAAAAGTGGTTAAGATGGCAAATTTTATTTTATGTGTATTTGATTGCAATTTTAAAACCCTACCAAACAATAACTATGTATAAAGGGACAATGATTATGAAGATGACCCATCTCTTACCTTCATCAAGTAGCCAGCAAATACAAGGAAGCCTTTTGAATGCAGATGCTTGGCCAAGGAGAACCCAAATCCAGAGTCAAAGCCTGTAACCAAGACAGCTTTGCTGCCAACCTGTTTTAAAAGGTCAGACCCCACGTTAGGAACCCAGGATCCTGAGGGCTGAATGACCAGGCCTCCTCTGGGCAGTAAAAATTAGGGCTTCCTGAGTGGGCCAGGCCAGGCCTGGCCCTCCGCACTTGTCTCTTGCTGTTTGGAGAAGCACCCCTGGTATAGTAGAAATCAGAATCAAGAGACCAGGTTCTAACCCAGACTCTACCACCAACTAGCAATATTGCTTGGGGAAGTTACCCCCTCTTTCTGGACCTCAGTTTCCTCATCTACAATCACCATCATCACCATCACCATCATCACTGTCATCTTCATCGTCAAGTACTGAGTACCTACCATGGGCAAGGCACTGTGCATGCATTATTTTAATTCTCACAATAACTCCATATAATAAGTATGATTATTATATCACGTTACAAGTGAGGAAATAGACATTTTAAAATGCCCAACATAATTAGCGATAGAGCTGGAACTGAAAGAAGGACTGAGAGATTTCGGAGTCTAAACTCTTAACCCCTAACTTCATTTGATGGGGCAGGGGTTGTTCAGTGAGTGAGAGAGTGGCTCTGAGTGCCCTGGAAGCACTGAAGCCCTTACTCTGAGGGTGGGTCAGGGCCTGGGAGCCCAGGGAGGAGGGCTCTGACCACCTGGCTGGCTCCCAGGTAGCCGGGCTGCCACTCACCGGGTTCACCGAAGCAGCGTAAGTCTGACAGTCGACAGGGACAAAGGAGGCAGAGTGAAACAGCAGCGAGCCTCTGCAAGAGGAAAGAAAGCCATGAGCAGAGGCTGTGGTCACACCAGACCTTGTTCTGGGGTGGAAGCAACTCAACAGGCCCTCAGGCACCAGTACCCACCCTACTCACTACTCCCACCCCAAACCCCTGAGGACAACCTGCTGGTACCACTGAGGAGGAGGGCCTGTTTCCTCCAGGTTTCTAGTCTGGGACAAAGTGGGCCAGCAGTTGCAGTGGACAATTTTGCCACTGTGTAGCAAGAGCCTTCCAGTGATAGACCTCTGTTAACAAAGCCTTCTGCAAATGCGACGTCTTAACCTTTAGGTTTTACGTGGCTTCCTGATAGTTTTTTATTTTGAAATAATTCTAGATTCACATGAAGTTAAGAAGTAATACAGAGAGATGCCCTTACCTTTTACCCAATTTCCCCTAATGGTAACATCTTGCAAAACTCTAGTACAATATCACAACCAGGATATTGACATATGCAGTGAAAATACAGAACAGTTCCATCACCACAAGGATCCTTTGTGTTATCCTTTTATAGCCACACCCACTCCCACATCCTCTTTAACCACTAATCTGTTCTCCACCTCTATAATTCTGTCATTTCAAGAATGGAGTCATAGAATATTAACCTTTTGGGATTGGCTTTTTTCACACAACATAATTCCCTAGAGATTCATCCGATTGTCTATTGTTGCATGTATCAATAATTTGTTCCTTTTTATTGCTAAATTGTATTCTGTGGTATCCTGTACCACAGTTTGTTTAACCATTCGACTATTGAAGGTCACCTGGGTTGCTTCCAATTTAGGGCTATTACAAATAAAGCTGCCAGGAACATTCCTGTATAGGTTTTGTGTGAACCTGTTTTTCTCTTGGGTAAATGCCCAGAAGAGCAATTGCTGGGTCATACGGTAGTTGCATGTTTAGTTTTTTAAGAAACTTTTAAACTGTTTTCCAGAGTGGCTGTAGCATTCTACATTCCCAGCAGTGATGTATGAGTGATCCAGTTTCCCCATATCCTTGCCAGCATTTGGTGGTATCACTATTTTTTATTTTAACCATGCTGGTAACTGTGTAAAGATATCCACTGTGGTCTTAATTTGCATTTCTCTAATGGCTAATGATGTTGAAAATCTTTTCATGTGCTTATTTGCCATCAGTATATCCCCTTTGATTGTCTCTTTATGTCTTTTGTGCATATTCTATTGTAATTGGAGTGTTTGTTCTTTCACTATTGAGTTTTGAGAGTTCTTTATATGTTCTAGATGCTAGTCCTTTGTTGCATATGTGGTATGCAAATATTTTCTCCTCGTCTATAACTTGTCTTTTCATCCTCTTAACAGGATCTTTACGTAGAGAAACAGTGTTTCATTTTGATGAAGTCTGATTAGTCAATTTTTCCTCTTATGGATCAATCATATTTTGGTGTCAGGTTTCAGAACTCTTTGCCTATGCCCCAACCCAAAGATTTTCTCCTGTTTTTTTCTAAAAGATTTATAGTCTTGGGTTTTTTTTTTTCTGTTTTTTCATTTTTTGGCCATACCGCGAGGCATGTGGGATCTTAGTTCCCCAACCAGGGATCGAACCCGTGTCCCTTGCACTGGAAGGTTGGAGTCTTAACCACTGGACCACCAGGGAAGTCCCTAGTCTTGTGCTTTATAATTTAAGTCCATGATCCATTGTGAGTTAATTTTGTATAAAATGTGAGATAAGTCAAAGTTGGTTGTTTTTGTTTTTGCCTATGAATATCCATGTTCCAGCACCATTTTTTGAAAATGTTATCTTTCCTCCATTGAATTGCTTTTGCACCTTTGTCAAATATTGGCTGGGCATATCCATGTGGTTTTATTTCTGGATTCTCTGTTTCATTGAGCTATGCGCTCCCACCTTGTTTTTTTTTTCAAAATTGTTTTTTGCTATTCTATTTCCTTTACCTTTTCATATAAATTTTAGAACAATCTTGTCTTTTTCTATAAAAATCTGACTGGGATTTTGATAGAAATTGTGCTAAACTTGTATATCAATTTAGGGAAAGTCAACATCTTTACTTGTTTGAGTCTTTCAATCCCTGAACATAGTGTGGGTCTCCATTTATTTAGATCTTTGATTTCTTTCATCAGCATTGTATCATTTTCAATGTACAAATCCTGTATAATTTGTTGTATTTATACCTAAGTAACTCATTCTTTTGAGCAATTGTAAATGGTATTATTTTAGATTTTGATATCCACAAGTTCATTGCTAGGCTATAGAAATACACTGACTTGTGCGTGTTATCTTGTATCCTGTGTCCTGCTGAGCTCACTTATTAGTTCTAGGAGTGCTCTGTGGATTCCTTGGGATTTTCTATGTAGTCAATCATGTAATCTGCAAATAGGGACAGTTTTATTTCTTCTTTTACAACCTGTATGACTTTTATTTCCTTTTCTTGCTTTATTGCACTTCCTTATCGCACTATGGCGAGTCAGTGGTGAGAGTGGACATTCTTGCCTTGCTCCCATCTTAGGGAGACGGCATTCAGTCTTTCACCAGGAAATATAATGTTAGCTGCATGGTTTTCATAGATGCTCTTTATCAAGTTTAGGAAGTTTCCATCTATGCCTATTTTTCTGAGAGTGTTTAACACAAATGAGTGTTAAATTTTGCTCTTTCTGCAATAATAGATTCATGTGATTTTTCTTCTTTGGCTTTCAGTTTGGTGGATTACATTAACTGATTTTTAGCAACGAGCCATCTTTGCATCCCTGGAACAAATTCACTTTTTCATGGCTTACAATTCTTTTCATATATTGCTGAATTCTATTGGCTAATATTTTAAGAATTTTGGCACCTATATTCATGAGGGGTATTGGTCTGCAGTCCTCTGTTTTGTACGGTCTTTGTCTGGTTTTGGAATCAGCCAATACTAGCTTCATAAAGTAAATTGGAAGGAGTTACTGCTGGGTACGGATGGGAGTTCCGGCTTCCCACTGGGTCTTCACCAATACCTCCCTGGCTGTGAGGGGTCGGAGTGCCTCACTACTGCTCTCCACTGTATGGGGGTGTGTGGTCTCATTACTGCAGAGAGGTGGAGGAAGTCCTAGCTCTCCGTCTCTACTAGGTGTCCTCTGACACTCCTCCACACCACCACCCCTCCCAAGCAGGCAGGGTTCCTTATTACTGCTGGGTGAGAATGTAAGTCCTGGCCCCTACTTGGCTTTCTCTGACACTACCCCTGGTGGGGGCATTGGTCACAAGTGAGCAGAGTGGTATGGTCACTACACCCAAAACTAGTTAAATGACTTTATCGAAAATTAATCACTGTTTTACCATAACCCCAGGATTTGCTGTACAAAAAGAACAAGGTGTCCCTGGCAGAACTGTCCTTGTCCCCTGCCATCCTTTTGCACTATTTGATATTTTTAAAAGTAACGAAAAGGTCACAGCAAGAAAAAAAATTATTTCAAACTGATTTGTTGCCAGATTTTCTCTAACCCACCTTCCCATATTCAAATATATCCACTCAAACTTGACTATCTCTGGGTGTATTATACCAGGCGCTACTGCTTATACCCAGCTATCAATGGCATATTTCTACTTCTCCAGATAGCACAAGGCTCCATCCCTCCACACCCGATCCCCAAGAGGCAGAACCCTGATAAGGCGAGGGCCAAGAACACTGCTGGGGAGCTCCAGCTGACACAGGAGTGCCCTCCTGGACACCACTTGGTTTCTCAGCCTTTCCCTTTGGCCGCTGCTGGGACTGCCTCATCCTGCTCTTATTTCTTCTCTCACTTTTGCGGCTCCTGCAGGTGCCATGGGATCCCTGGCTTGGGGCTACTTCTCAGTTCAGAGGGGCCTTGGGGCTAGGAAGGCCTTAGCACCTCAGTTCTTTAACTTTAGTTAACAAGCACCTGGGAAGCTTGTTAAAATGCAGGCTCCCAAGTCCCTGATTGACATTCTGATTCAGTAGGATGGGGTGGCCCCTGGAAATCTGCATGTTTAACCAACACCTGATTCCACTACAGGCAGTACTGGGAAAGGCCTGGTTGATGTAGGTCCAGAGCAGCTGTTCTTAGGTTCTCCTCCCTGATTGTTTATTAGAATCACTTGGTAAAACGATCATGATTATGTGCTTACGTTATTAAAAAGAGATCTTACCATTTAGCAATAGATACCTAATCACCAACATGATGTTCAGGATTTGCTTTGAAACAATCCAGTAGAGGGAGGGGGAGGAAAGTGGGTGGGAACATAGATGAAACAAGATTGGTCATGAGCTGATAACTGTTGAAGCCCAGGTACACCAGGGATCAATTTACTACTTTCTACTTTTGTATGTGATTGAAATTCTTCCCAAAATAGCTGAAGAAGAACTAAGGAACCAAGGAAGCTTTTTAAACTATTCCCATGGTTGGCCTCACCCCTAATGAATGAAATCCGAGTCCCCAGGGGTGGGGCACGGGGATTTTTTTTCCCCACTGCGCTCTAGGTGATTCTAACCTGCAACCAGAGTTTATAACTGCTGCCTTAGGAAAAGAGAAAAAGGACTTTTTCCCCATGCGGTTTCCTTTTCAAGCCTCTTGACTGCCAAAGTCCTAATATCTCCGGGGACAAAATCAGCCCAGCCAAGGCAGACACTACTGTTTGCTGCCAATATCTATTCTTCTCATCTGTCTCACTACCAAAATGTTGTCTGGGGTACCAATGTGCCCAGTTCTTTCCAGACTATCATCTACCCAGCAATCATGTGACCTACCCCTGGCCCATAAGGTGCAAGCAGAAGTCTGCAATGATTGCTGGGAGAGTTTTGCTCTCCTAATGCGAGGGCAGCTCCTCCTTTCTTCCATGTTGCTTTGCTTCTTCCTGCCTGGACGGAGGCTGGAGGTGGAGGAGCATCATGGCATTCTGAGGTGAGGGCCACCAACAGGATGACAGAGCAGAAAGATACAAGAAGCTTGGGTCCACTGATACCTCTCCAGCCCTGGCCTTCTGGAAGTCTTTGCCCTTCTAATTGTGATGCAGTCCTGATACATTGGCTTATCAAGGCTAAGAACGCCCCTGAGGGGTTAAGTCCGAATCCCATAATATAAAATAGTGAGCATTGCCCTGGAGGGTCACCTCTCCCCAGGAGGGTCTTGTGGTGGCAGCAAACTGCTGGTCACCCAAACCACTTACTCTAAGGGCTATGCCAGTCTCACAGGTGGTACAAGTTAAACTCGGGATAGTCAGTAAACTTGCTGAGGGGTGAATCCCAAAGAGGTGGCCTCCAGATTCAGAGGAGGAGAGCTTGCTGATTTCCATCCTAACCTAGAAGAGCAATCAGATGGGGTGGAGAGGTTGCAATCCGGCATTTCCCCACAGGCCTGTGGAAGAACCAGCTGGTCCCCAGAGCACTGGCGTCCAGGAACTTACCGGGCCACATTCGAGACACCGCCCTGTGCTGGCCAAGGCATTAATGCTGGCTTCTTTTCCCTCCTTCCAGTCTATGTCTCTATCCCTTTTGTTCCTTCCATCACGAATCAGCAACAATAACCAGTTACCCAGCTTTCTGCTGAGAGGAGTCGGGAGTCAGCTTGACAGCCTGAATCTAACAAGATGGGTTTAGGAAGGACAAATGTTGATGACACAAGGGTAGCTGGGGAGGAATGAGGCCTCACACAGCAGCACCTGTGAAAAAAAATTAGTCTGATCAACTACGAATCACAAGTGATGTGGCCGCCAAAAGAAGCTATGTGAGCCTAAGCTGGACAGGAATAGGGAGGCAAGGGCCACTCTCCATTCTGCCCAGGTCAGGCTGCCCTGGAGTATTACATGCCATGCCTGGGCAGGCAGAGCTGAGCACTGCGGCTGAGCCAGCTGGTGTGTGTAACCAGAATCCGGGACGTAGTGTCCTGTGTGGAGCCAGAGCCTTCAGAAATCCAAAATCTGAGGGCTGTATAGAGCCAGGAAGCAGAGCAGGTTGTCAGGGCAGGGACCGCATCCGGCCACTTCTGGGGAAGTTTCATCTGGACAGGTGCTGTGTACCGGGTGACTGCTGCTCTGAGCCATGCAGGGGAGGGGAGGGGGGTGTTCTGTTTGGGGCACCACATCTCAAGAAAGAGCACAGGCCAAATGGGCATCATTCAGGTGGGAAACCTGGATGCTGAGTGGGAAAACCATGGGAGATGAGCAATGAAAAAACATGCAGATGCAATAAGAGAAGTCAGGGGTATTAGGGTGGCAGAGTATCCCCAGGGATAAGAGATTAACTTGTTCAGTATGAATACAGAAGGCAGACCCAGGAACAAGGGGTGGCATTTACAGAGGAAAGATTTCTGCCCAGTATGAAGAAGGACTTTATAACAGCACTGTCCAAAGACAGGAGGTCTGCTGTGAGAGGTACTGACTGCCCCATGGCTGGAGATATTCAAATAGAGGCTGTAAGGTCACTTGTTAAGGATGAGATCAAAGGATCACCCACAGGTGCGGACTGGAGCATGAGGCCCTTTCCAACTGAGATTCAAGCAAAATGATCGGGCCACCCAAAGACCTCCTGTCTGATCCAGGCACAGTGATCACCCACCATTCCTTCCACCTCACTCATATGGGTCTCCCTCCCTGACCTCTGCCGACAACTTTTCCCAGAGGACAGCTAATGCACTCTGACTCAGCTCTGCCCATGACCACACTGTGCCCAACCCCTTAGCCTAACCAGGTGATTTCTACAATCCTTCCAGAAGACTCAGAGTCTCCTGGGATAGGCTTTCTTTCCCTTCAAATGAGCCAGAAGGTTGACTAATGTCTCACTTCCCTTTAATTTTTTAAAATAATGAAGCATTGAATATTTCATGTGATTTATTGAATACTTAACTAAAGTGAAAAAAAGAATGTTTGTATGGGTACAGAATGGTTGTATCACTCCCTTTAATTTGAGGATAAAATCTTTGTAAAAGTATTTAAACTTCCTTTGGGATTATTTTCTCCTCCATAAAAAATCTCCAGAAATCTCTGAAAGCCATTTTTGAGACAGATTTTACCATTTCTGTGAGTCATTCACTGAAAAAAATTATAGCAAATCACCTTCTTTCAAAAGCCCTTTAACAGAACAAAGCTCCATTCCCTCTTTGATGGGATATCGACTCTTCTTATATGGTGTCCTCCAGCAGTTGAAGCCTCACCTCCAACCAAGCTTCTGTATCCTGTGGAAATGCTTTTAAGCAAATGCTGCTAAAAACCTCAATGCGTGTTCTTCTAGATATATTTATTGGCACAGAAAATAACCATCAATTTTCTAGCTGCTGGATCTTTGAATTTAACCTGCCACTTGATTTCACTCCTCTCAAATATAAAAGAAAGGGCATTATTTTTTTCTTTGCTCTAGCTGCAAAAGAAGAAAATGAGGTAGCAGAGCACACTAAATTCCCTTGGAAAAGGCAATTTCCAGAAGCTCTCAAAGAAGAGCTGCTTGTCTACTTTGTACTTAATGCTTTCTCTAAATCACCCAGTTCAGTGAAGTCTCGCGACATTTTAGTTAACTATAGTTTCATGTGCGAGATTTTAAAAGAGCCATTAACCAGGTGATTAAAGTAATGAGATCTGTGCCTCCTGATGTGATGCACTAAGAAGGGCACCACCTCACCTGGGTGGGATTCTTCCAAACACACAAACCTGAATCTAAACACGAGGACATCCCACAGCCCACACTGAGAGACATTCTTCCAAGGTGTCAAGGTTATGAACAACAAAGACTGAGGAACTGCCCCTGACAAGAAGAGAGTAAGGAGACATGACAACTAAATGTACTGGGAACCCTGGTTTGTATCCTGGACCAGGAAAATGTCCATTCGTGGGCCATCTGGTGAAATTTGAATCAAGTCTGCAGATTAGTTAATAGTATTATATCAGTGGTAATTTCCTGGTTTGGATGATTGCACTATGGTTTTGTAAGATGTTAACACTTGGGGAAGTTAGGCGAAGGGGTTACGGGAAACTTTTGTACTATTTTTACAACTTTTGTGTTAAGTGTAGAGTTACTTCAAAATAAAAAGTTAAAAAAATATATCTGATGAAAGATATTCTTCTGTGCCTTGTGTGACATGGGAAGGTCTCTGTCTTCCGACAACACCTTTGAGTGTCCTTTGCTGGTGGACAGCAGGTATTGAGGGACACTTTTGAGAGTCAAGCCTTATTATGTGTGAAGAGCTCTGCTTTGCCCAGAAAGTGTAACCCTCAAGGTCACCTCCACCCTTCATTTTCTTACCTTGCTCCATTTACTCTATCAGAGAAATTCAGGGTTTTCCTCGGGAGCTGTGACAGGGGTCTGGAGAAGCGGGCAGTCAGCATAGTGGCCACGAGAGGCAGAATGGTCAGGCTCCTCCGGGTGGGTTCTGAAACACAAAATGTGTCCTCGGCATTGTGTTGCTGCCTTCAGGAGTTTAGGCAGAAGGGGCCATTTTCCTTCCAGGTTGTGAAAGTTAAAGTGGGCTCTGTTCGACCCAGGTTCAGTCAAGGCACCAGGCAGTCCCCGCCTGCCACCCTCCTCTCAAGCTACAGCCTCATGTGATGAAAAGAGTCAGGAGGCTGGGACATCTAGAAACCTGGGTTCTGGTTCCAGCTGTGCCACCAACTCATGGGGTAACCCTGGGTGAGTCATCACCTTTTTGTAGCATGAGGAGGTGGGACCAGACCAGTGACCCTCAAACTAGGCTGTGCAGCAACCACTGGGGCGCCCAGGGTCCCGCCCCCTCAGGGATTCCAGCTCCATGAGTCCCATTCTCAGTGTTCCCCACATCCAGCAGAACATCCATCTCAATTTGCCCACATGCCTCCAGGCAGCTTTTTGAGCCCTGGGCCAGGTATCTTTTGATTCAGCTCTCTACCTTTCTCCACCCCACCACGCACAGGGTCCAGCTCTGGGGCTGAATTCATCAGTAACTCATCATAGCATGGAGACTGAAGCTACAAAATGAGACACACTCTAATCAACCTAAATTAAAACACACACACTCCCCCCCACAGTCTCGCCCACCACCCTACCACTCCCTTTCCAGGTTAAATCAAACTTGTTGCAGCAAGGCCATGTGTCAGTAAGGCTACTCAGCATAGTGACTAGCTTTGCATTTTGAGTAGTAGATGGGTGTGTGCATTAGTTGTCCTCCTGTTCTGGTTAATTGCCCTCTAATGGTCCCTCCTGGCCTAAGGGAAGGAAAGGGAGGTGGGGAGGGAGCTGAGCAAGGCAATGCCAGCCCTGGGAGCTGTTGCTCTTTTCCTGGGGAACCGTCCTAGTCTCTCTTTGCACACCTGCCTGTGCTTTGTTATACTGCCCTGAGGCAGCTCCTCCCCTGCCTTTTTGCCCCCGCCCCTAATCTGATCACCAGTCACCTGCGCCAGTGGGTCTGTGATAAATTCACTAACTAGCCAACAACCACAGTATTTACCGCAGAAGGCAGGTGTCGGTGTTCCATCTGTTTAATCCTCAGGAGAGGAAAACAAACAGGGCTCTTTTGTCTTGCGTGATCCTTCCTGGGCTGTGCAGCAGGCTCTTGCTTCCGCTCCGGCCCCTACTCGCCACACTCCAGTCTCAGCACTGCAGCCAGAAAGGTCTTTCTAACACCAGTCAGGTACGTGACTCCCTTGACTAAAAGCCTCCTCTCCATGCCTTTTTGGAGCTGGCCTCTGCCTCCCTTCCTATCCGGTACCCCCTGCCCTGTGCTCACTGCTCTGTAGCCACGCTGACCTTCTGAACATACACAGAGCTCTTTCTCGCCTCAGGGCCGTGGACCTTGCCTTTCCTCTCTCTAGAGGGCTGAGTCCTTCGGACCCTTCTGATTTCAGAGAGGCTGCCCAACCCCCCATGCAACACACAGGGGTTGCTCTCCATAAGATCGCGCTTCAATCCAAGGTTCTCTTGTTTCTTTACTCATCTCCCCCTTCTAGATCATAAGCTCAGTGAGGCCAGGCACCTTGTCCATCTTAGTCACCACTGAATCCCCCATGCCTGGAAGAACCTGACACGAAGGAGGCACTCAGCGAGTCCCTGCTGAGTGGGGGTGAGCTGCGTGCTTGAACCTCACCCCCATCCCCACACACAGACTGGCCCTTCACGGAAGGCACAGGCCCATGCTGTGGGTGCCCCGCACCCCTCCCAAGTACTGACCGGCTGGCTGAGCACACACATCTCTGCCTCCTCCCTCCAGGACTGGAGTCTGAAGTCACCACCACTGGGTGATTTAAAATCCAGTCGTCTGTAATTCAAGCGCTTTCCATCCCTTCTGCTCAATGCTTGTGGCACAGAATGCCTCAGTGTTTGCCTCAATGTCTCTCCAAACAGAAAGCTGCTTTTAATTTTATTTTCCTTTGAGTCAGCAATATCTAAAAGCACTGGCGTCAAAATAGCTTAAATTGCATGAAAACTCAGCCCCTTTAATAATGCATTATTCACAATGTAGTCTCCCATATACAAAATGCTAGAATTTCAGATATCTTTTTCTTCTACTACTTTTTTACATTCCTTAAATATGTTGCTATTTTCACCCCAAACACAATGCTATAGGCAGTGGAATTCCTGTACTCTTCAGGGCTGTTTGTCATCTTAATGTCTTGTGCTGGGCTTTAGTCTCTGTAAACATTAGTTTCTCAAACTTGAAATGCCACTCAGTTGCCTTTTGGTTTGGAAACAGAAATGGCCGTGGGAGGCGGGCACTGCAAGGGGACAGGCAGAGCCCCTGTGAGGGCGGGGACCATCTCTTTAGCTTTGGATTCAATTAGCTGCTCCAGGGTGACCGAATTTATATGATACTGTCGCAAAATCAAGATGTTCACGTATTATCCTGGAATCTGGGAGAAACTTTTCTAATTCTGAGAACACTTAGGTCTGCTCTCAAGGGCACCTCCTTTCCATTGTCAATGCAAAACCCACGTGCAGCCCACAGAAAGCACCCCCTCTCCAAAAGAAAAAAAAAAAACCTGTGTGTATCCTTGTCTTGATGCTGGGCTCACTTGCTGCATTCTGACAGGACTATCTTGCAGAAGACACAGCTGGCTGCATTCCTGTGGGTCAAGGTCAAGGTCTCCCCTGCAAGTGGCAAACATTCCCAGTACTGACAGCCTCAGAAGAGGCAGGGCATCAGCAGCAAATAGCAATTCAGGAGGCAGGACTTAGGCAGGAAACAGAACTCAAGTTTCTGGACACGAAGTCTGGAAGGGCCTTGGTACTACCAAGTGGGAGAGGGAGGTTCTGTTTCACTGGGGAGGGCGAGCTGGGTTTAAGCTAAGAACCATCCTGTGTAGGGACGCCACACTGAGGTGCTCAAAGCCTGTAACCTGTGTGAGATTCCAAGGTCTGACAACTGGCAGCCAGTTTCCAACATACTCTACTTGGCTATTTTGTTTGGCCTGCCTAGTGTTTTAAAAGGCAATGTAACGAGGCAGCTATGTTATGCTTGAACTCAATAACAAAAAGTTTTCACTTACTATCTCAAGCCTACCGACATCACCTCTGTTAACTGCCTGGACATTGTGGGCATTAGAGTTTGAGATCTCTTACCAGATAGATGTCTATTATCCTTTGGCTATTTCCCTTCTGATCACTTAGCATAATCTTGCCTAGAAGTTCCAGCTCAGCTCAGCTCAGCTATACGTGTTAACTACAGTTATTGGAGGCTTCCTTGACGCCACGCAAAAAGGAAACCTGACAAGTTTTAAAGTCCTTACTCAAATAAGATGCCTATTATCCCTTAGAGAGTTAACTATTCTGAAACAAAAGTCTAAAGACATTATACAGGAACACCAAATGATATTGTAGGTGACGTTCCTACTACTATTTTACCGTAAATGCAGAAGTGACTTTTATATAGCTGCCTTTAACAGGGACCTTCAATAAAAGCCAAGGATTTAACTTTATAGCCCAGTTCAGCAAAGGCAAACCTAATGCAGACACTTGGATTAGTCTGACAGACACTAGTCACCAGATTAGACTTAGGTGATGGCCATTTCTCTTCAGAGAACCCATCACACTCTCGGCAGTTGCCATCTTTCCGGTGTCTGTCTTGCTCAGCTGATCCTTATCCCTTTCAGACTTGCCTATTGCCCACAGGATTTGGCCTCTGCAGCTGTAGTTGTGCAGTGAGACCCTCCCCCCCACTCTCTGGCCATGGAAGACTGCGTCAGGGAGAGACACCTGACCCCAGATGAATCCATCATTCTGTCCCCTGACACTGTGAAAGAATGCAAAGCAGCCTCTGTGGGGCAGACATGTGATCTGGTTGCTGGAGTTGGGGGGAGGGGGGTGGGCAGCTATGCGACATTTGAGCCTGAAGCCAGAGAGAGAGATGGAGAAAGCCAATCTGCAAAGAGAGAAAGGAGTCAGGTACACATGTAGAAAGAAGCAGAGATGGAAGTGAAGAAGAGAGAAAAAAACAACAACAGAGCCTCCTGCTCCTGAGACCCAGCTGCCCTCCTGTCTCCAGCTCTGTAAGGCATGTGATGTCTTTATTCTCTGTGTTGATTTAAGCATGCTTAATGTTTCTGTTAGTTGCAGCCAAAACAATATTGGTGAAAACACACTGAAAGCAGGTTCTTTCTGCAGATCATTATCATTAATTCTTAAGCTTGCCTGATATTCTGAGAATGCCACTGTAGACCTCATAATGATAATAGGAGAAGGAGCCTCTCCCTCTCCACTTCTGTCAAGGAAACATCTGTGCTTCCCCAAGAGAAAGTGTTACCAGAGCTATCAAAATGGCCATAATTACAACCACCAGGTTAAGCAGGCATTCCATCCCTAGGAGAACAGGGCTTGCCTACCAAATTCAAGTCAGAGCTGTACACAGTAGGCACATAATATCTGAATGACTTAAGAGAGTTTTCAGCAGAGGAATACCATATCAGGCTTATATTTTAAAATGATAACTCTCACTGGGTTAAGAATAGACTGAGGATGGACAAGGGCAGAAGCAGGGAGACCATTTAGAAGCTATGGCAGTAACCCAGGACCATAATGTACAGCCATGCAGGTTGTGCACTGCAGAACTCCAGCAAAACGTGAAGAGGTACTCCCTGGACATATATAAAAGGGCTGCCAGCCCCAGTGGAAACCATGGAGCTAATTAGACATGGTCAGAGTCTGGCTGTGTTTTGAAGGTAAAGCCCACTGTGATTTACTGACCAATTAAATGTAGGCTATGAAAGAAGGAAGAATCAAAGATACTTCCAAGATTTTTTGTGCAGATGTAAAAAAATGACGTTAGTACAACTGACAGTTTAAGGAGCCATCCTATTCATAAGCGCTTACCACATTTCAAATCAGAGCGTACAAGCCCAGCATCCTGGTCCTCACCGGGCCCCTCCAAGTCATATCTCCAACTATACTTCTCTCATCTACTCATTTATACCATTTGCTACACCATCTCTCAATAAGCCCTGTACTTTCCAATTTTTGTGCCTTGCTCATCCTACACCAAATCTGAGGTCTCCTTCATCCACTAAGCCCTAACTGATTCAAATAACCTCCTTCAAGAAACCTTTCCTGATCCCCTAAATCAAAAATCAATCTCTTGTTGCGGGACTTCCCTAGCAGGTCAGTGGTTAAGACGCCGCGCTCCATATTTGCATTTTCACTGCTTCCTTATGTGCCTCTGAAATAGCACTTAACCTAGGCCGGGTAGTATTAGAGGTATTTCTGCTTATAACCATTCACAGCACCCGGCTCCGCCGTCTGAACACCAGTCGCAACCCGGATTGTTTCATTGACCTCCGGCTCATCCAAAATGACTACTCCGGTGTCTGACAGGAAGCAGCCACTCTGTAAATGTGTACTGAGAGACTATGCGAGCTACACTCATTTCAAAGTTCAGCTTCCTCGCCCGCCACGGGTATATGCCCTGGGCAGGGCCGGGCTGCAACGCTCTGGTAGAAAGTGTTAGGATATTTGATGCGTCATAAAGGATCCTGGCAGCCGGAAACCCACCGTAACGAAACGTGTGCCTCTGTAACCCCTCGCAGGGTTAGACGGGGACTTTGCATCAGCTGACTCCGGGCAGATTTTGGCAGACTGGTTGGAAAAAACCACGCAGAGCTCAAATGAGCTCAACGTCCCGCGCGGCTCCAAACCCTCCCCCAGCAGGGCGCAGACCGCCCGGGTCCCTGTCTCTGACGCGTCGCCCCAGCGCGCTGGCAGAGCACGGGACGCCCGTGACTCGCCGGCGCCAACTCGCTGGCGCCAACTCGCTAAGCGCGCAGGCAGCCCCGCGTCCGGGCCAATCGCAGGGCCGCAGCCCCTTCCGGCAGACCAGAGGCTGGGAGCCGAGGGGGCTCGGCCCGAGCCACGCTCCCATTGGCTGAGACGGCACCGCCCAGACCAAGTTGAGCTGTCCCCGCACCTGTGAGCGGCAGAGGCTCCCGGCCTTCCCCGGCCGCGGGCCCACTACCAACCCAGCATCTCCGGCCTGCTCCCGCGGCGCCTCCAACTTGCTCGGTTGGGCTCCCAGAGCACGGACGGAAGGCCCGGGAGGGCGGAGGATGAGGATCACCTGGGGTTGAGACGGCTCTGGGCGGGATCGGTCCATCTTTACACCGTTACTTCGGCCGCGGCCGTAGAGCCCAGCCTACAGGACTTGGTGCCCCCTTCTCCACTCGCATCCCCGCGACCCGAGTAAAGGGCAGCGCAAGTCCAAACCAAACCGAGCATCACGCCGGTTTAGGGGCGCCGGCTCATCACGCCCGAGCTGCAGAGATGCGGACCCCTCCTCTTACCCCAAACCAAACTGGCGCGGGGGCTCCAGCTGCTGAGGGCTCAGCTGGTGCGTTCGCCGGAACCTGGCGCTTCGCAGGTACCCGCGCTCGCGTCTTGTACCACCGGGCGCTACCGCCGTTTCCTTCTCGAAGCCCCTTACTGGCTCCCACTCCTGCGGCCTCCAGCCTCAGCTGCCGGGGTGCGCCTACGCACAGGGGCTTTGCTCTGTAGGGCTGCGCGGGGCGGAGCCCGACGGCGGGCGGCGCAGGGGCGGGGAGCCTCTGCACCGCCTCCTTCGCCTTGGGGCGTCAGGCCTGGCCCTCCTCGCGCAGGGGGTACTACTATTCGCTAGGCGCCCAGCCCGGGATTAACCCACTGCCGCCCATTTTAGGTCTAAACCGCGCTCAGATCTCCTCCACCGCCATCCTGGTTCTGGAACGAGCGGGGAACGATTTCACCCCGCGGGTTGCGGTAGGGAGGTGTAGGTGCCGCTCCAGGAAGTGAGGAAACCCGGTGAGGTTGAGGCGCCTTTCCAGGTCCTGCGCCTACTTGCTGTCTTTGGAGCTCATTGGGGTGGGTTGGTTTGTTGGTTTGTTTTTAAATTTGTCTTTTGATCAGATGAAATTTATTTAAAATTTTCTTCCTACGATTAAAAAAAATAATTTAAGAATAGCACAGCTTCCCAGAGTTTCAACAACGGAACATCAGAGGCCAATCTGCCACAGATCAGGCTCCCCTGCCAAGTTTCCAGGATGAGAAACCAGCTGAGGAGAAGGAACCTATCAGGGCAAATTGGTGGCAGAGCGATGTTTAGGTCAAATTATAGAGAAGGACTGATTGGAAAGGGACCAGGCAGATGAAAACAGGAAGGAAGGAAGGGCCTGGTGGGGCTTTAAAGAAACCTGTCAGCTCCGTTACATGAGCTTCTTGAAAGCTGAGGCTGTATCTTCCTTATCTCCGGCTCCTGGCATGTAGAGCTTTGAAGACCAGGAGAATCATGAAGGTAGGATGCACTTGGTTCTCTGTACCCATTTCACAGACAGACTCAAGCTTGCTTCAGTGCTGTGTTTCAGAATAGTCACTGTTACAGCATGCCATAGCCATAACATAAATCCTTATATTGGGTCACCAGGTTACACTTTGAGGGTTATGCATTGCTAGAAAAGCAGTTAACTAAAAGAAGAGTTAATATTTCCACCTAGAAAACCATAGATCCTGACTTTGGACTGAGAATTAATGGAAATAAAGTCTATTCATGAAAGACAAGGACAGGACATTTGATCTGTCTGCGGTTATATCCAACTCCACCTGTGGCTGACCTCACACCTTCCCAGCCCCACTTTTTATTCCAGTTTTGCTCTGGCAACCAGCTGCATACAGGTGAAACCTGAGAGCACCTTGCATCAGCTGTACCCGGTTTCTTCCCCTCTCGGGGCTTCTCTGTCACTGCAGCCTGGGCCCCCTACAGGAAGCCGAAGCCCATTTTGACACATGCATAAACTTGGAAGTGCAAAGGAATTAATACGTCCTGGGACAACGTTTGACGGAGGCAGACAGGAGCTGGTGGAGAACTATTCCACTCTTCCGTTCTTCCAGTGGGCAGTTCCAAGGTACATTTTGTACAGCACCTAAGATGATAGACCCCTGGCTGCCCACAGTAGTGCCCAACTTGATCAGCTCAATAATGCACCCTTGGATTGCCTTTCTCTTTCCTGCCTTGACTGTTTGACTCTTCCCAGTCCTCCACTCCTGTTCCTCGGGATTCGTTCCCAAAATAAACTACCTGTATCATGAAGGTAGGATGCACTCTGAACAAGTTCTTGTTCAGAGTTTGTTTTGGAGGGGGAACCCAGACTAAGCCAATGGTTAATCCAAAAGAGTCATCTCAACAGGGAACTATATTCAATATTCTGTGATAAACCATAATGGAAAAGAATATGAAAAAGGATGTATATATATGTACAACTGAATCACTTTGCTGAACAGTAGAAATTAACAACATTGTAAATCAACTATACTTGAATAAAATAAATTTTTAAAAAAACACAAAGAAGACCCCCCCAAAAAAAACCCCAAAGAGGCATCTCAGCCCAACTTTCGGGGTCATTCTCAGCAGACCTTTCCCAAGTCTGCTAATGAAGAATCCATTTGTTCTGTTTGAGCTGTTGCTCGTTTTATTGCCCAGCTGCCCTGCCCTTTAAGGCATCATTAATAAACTCTCAGAGGCAGGCAGGAAGTATCAGAGACTCCCAGGAGACAGGGCCAGCTGAAGGGCTGGGTCTAGGTTAGCATTGGACAAAGCCATTCTCGGCCTTACCTTAAACGTTTTCCCTCCTTCCAAGGTAGGTCCTGTTTGCTGACCTTGAAACGAGAAACTTTCAGCTCTGGGGTTGAACATGGAAGCAGAGACAGTGTGGGACCCAGGTCACTCCCAACGCAGCATGTGCCCAGATTACGTCTCCTTTTTGCCCTCCTTTCCCCCTTGCCCCCGCTGTAAAAGCAGTTCCTCTGCCCAGATACAAGGTCTCAGGCTAGGGTCTTTGGCACCTAGCACACTTCATCTCATTTCAATACCAAGAGGGTGCCGTTGCAAATTACTAAGCTAGGTTTGGGAGGAAAGAGCCCTTAGTCCCAGCCTTCAAGAAGGGAAATGAGACATGTAGATAAGCTAAATGAATCCTTAGAAGCCCTGTAAGTCTTCTAAAAGAGGGACTTGTAAGTGTAGCGGGAGTTCTGGTGAGGCTTCAGGACAAGATCTGTAGAAAGGTAGCATCCTGAAAGACTCTCAGAATGAAGCCCCCTCAAAAGATCCCCCTCCTAATGGATTCCTCGTTAGCAGACTTGGGAAAGGTTTGCTGAGAAGGACCTTGAAAGGTGGGCTGAGATGCCTCTGTTGCATTAACCATTGGCTTAGTCTGGGTTCCCCCTTAAAACAGACCCCTGTCCAGAGAGCCACAGTGTTTGCCCCTGTCCCTCTATCAGCTCCTAATTGCCTCCTAGCTCACACCCTTCTTGAATCCCAGCTCAGACTAATCATTCATCTTCCTAGGCCCCAGCCCTCCCCTGCTAGATCTGGCCCTGCCTCATCTCTGAATGCCCCTGCTCTTCTCTGCCTTCAGTGTTGTGTCCAGCACCAGATGGGGCAAGTTAAATCCTGCCCTTAGCCAGCCACGTGGGAGCCCTCCAGGAACCCATGAGTGCAGCGCTCTGTGCTGAGTTCTGCTGGGGGATAGAGAGTCACAACACCGTTTACTATCCCAAACACTACAGGTCTTCCGTTTGTTTAATGCAACTGAATTTTCTTTTCAAAAAAAAAAATTTTTTTTTTTGGCTAGAAATCATGTCCTTAATCTGCAGAATTTTAGAAGGGTCAAGTAGCTTTTTCTATAATTTACAGTGAAGGAACGAAAAAGCCCAATGTACTATTCTAAACAAACTGTGATGCTCAGAATCTAGTGTGCTGAAGAGCCCTGGATCCTAACATGACTATAACACTGAATTCTGCCCATGGATGAGAACTGGAGGCCCAACCTTCTCCCTGCAGTGAATGAGCAAGTAGAACAAGGGCTTGGACCTTATGGGGAAAAAAAGGGGTGTATCGGGCACCCACATCCCCACTCCCTTTCTGTCTCTCTTTTTTTTTTTTTTTTTTTTAGGAATTCCTTTATTTTTATTATTTATTTATTTATTTAGTTTTAGCTGTGTTGGGTCTTCGTTTCCGTGCAAGGGCTTTCTCTAGTTGCGGCAAGCGGGGGCCACTCTTCATCGCCATGCGCTGGCCTCTCACTATCGTGGCCTCTGTTGTTGCGGAGCACAGGCCCCAGACGCGCAGGCTCAGTAGTTGTGGCTCACGGGCCCAGTTGCTCCGCGGCATGTGGGATCTTCCCAGACTAGGGCTCGAACCCGCGTCCCCTGCATTGGCAGGCAGACTCTCAACCACTGCGCCACCAGGGAAGCCCTGTGTCTCTTGACTCTAATGTATTTAACTAAAATGATTGTTTGTTTAAGCCACAGAGTTGTGGGTTTTTTTCTTTTTGTGTGTGTATTGCGGAGGGGGGAGTAGTTTGGAAATTTAACCAAAGTTATTTTGCGGTAATTGGGACCTTTGAAGAGGGAAAGGTATGAGGAAATAAAAAACCAACTGTAGATAAAAGATCCAAAGGGAAACAAGGGGTCCAAGCAAAAGAAACTCAGATTAAACTTTCGCTTAGCATAAGATGCCCCTGACTCTACATCATGGTCCTCAAGGCCAGAAGAATGAAGAATTACAAGCAAGACAAATGAGAAGGGGCCCATGCCAAGAGAAGGCAGGAAAACAGCAGTTACCGGAGGAAGTGAATGCTAGAAAGATGGCTCTCAAACCTGGCTGCATATTGGAACCACCCAGGGAGCTTTAAAAAAAATGCTGTTGCCTGGTTACCACTCCCAGAGATTCTAATTTAATTGATCTAGGGTATGGCCTGGTTGTCAGAAATGCTAAAAGCTTCCCAAGGTGATTCTAATGTCAGCTCAAGGCTGAGAACCAGTGTTCTGGAGGAAAGATACTTCTGTTCTTGATTCTGTTTACTTGTCTCCATCTGTTACTCTCCCCCACTACCAAGCCAAACTTGGGTCAGCTCGCCCATGCACAGTAAAGCCAATCTACTGACATCGGGTTGTGGTGAAGGAAACTGCAGTGTTTATTGCAGGACACCAAGCAAGAAGTCCAAACAGCTAGTGCTTAAAAGACCTAACTCCCCCATGGCTTTCAGGGAAAGGTTTTTAAAGACAGGGTGAGGAAGGGGGGTTTGGGAGGTGCATGATCAGCTCATGGACATTCTTCTGATTGGTTGGTGGTGAGGTAATTGAGAGTCAACATCATCAACCTTCTGGTTCCAAGCAGTCTGGGGTCTACGTGCTTGTGGTCAGAATGCTGTTAACTTCTTCCACCTGATGGGGGTTTTAGTAGCTGTCAAACAGCTCAAAGGATATGGCTCAGGATATTATCTATAGCCCTTGAGACGGAACTAACTATCCTTAACTTTGTTTAATGGCTAAACTGTTATTATTTTGTCTTCCTTGACTGTTTCCCTTTGTTTTTGTATTTTCTCATTTCTCCAATTAAATTTACTCTTTGGAACTCAGGGAAGGCCTAGGAGGCTAAAGTTTTCTACAGACAAGAGGCAGGCGGAGGACATGGGGTGGGGGGTTCTGTCCCAGGAAGGTCCCAGAGGATCCTGCTCAGTTACACTACCTGTTCTTAAGAGTCTTTCCCCCTTGCTGTTGGTCAAGGCAGCTTGCCCCAGAGCTAAGAGGGGTTGTGCTGACTGCTTAGGTTGAGGAGTGGAAGTCGGCTCTGGGGTGCACCCTCCTGCCTGCTAGTGCAGGGACTCAGCCCCAGCCTCCCAGCCTCCAGCTTTCCTCTGCCACACAAGTAGAAAAATTTTCCACTCTGCTGGCAGCGTGCTGCATACAAAACAAAGCTTGGGGAAGAGTGCCTTGAGTAGTCTAGAAAGTTCCACTAGGAAGAACTCCGTGGAAGAGGGCAATTTGAGTTCTATGCAACCATAATTCTCTTCATTTCCTTTTCAGTTTACATCTAGTCAAGAAAAGCCCTCAGCATGGAAGGTTGAGGGTTCTTTCCTCGTTGATAAGTCCACACCCATAAGACTGGTCTGCTTCAGTGGTGGGCTGAGCAGGTAAAACTGTTAGGCTCATTATGCCTTGAAAAGTGAATCAATATTCTTTCAGGTTAGGACAGACTATTTCTTTTTTTTTTTTTTTTTTACTGAATAACATTTGTGGACCTGGAAGTTTTTTTTTTTTTTTTTTTTTTTATTTACTTTTGGCTGTGTTGGGTCTTCGTTTCTGTGCGAGGGCTTTCTCCAGTTGCGGCGAGCGGGGGCCACTCTTCATCGCGGTGCGCGGGCCTCTTACTGTCGCGGCCTCTCCCGTTGCGGAGCACAAGCTCCAGACGCGCAGGCTCAGTAGTTGTGGCTCACGGGCTTAGTTGCTCCGTGGCATGTGGGATCTTCCCAGACCAGGGCTCGAACCCGTGTCCCCTGCATTGGCAGGCAGATTCTTAACCACTGCGCCACCAGGGAAACCCAGGACAGACTATTTCTGCTGAGACCCATTTGGAAATGTGAAAAGCTCTTTTGGAAGGGAATAGCAGTTTCTACAGAATTCTACATTCTAGTGCATAAGTAAAAGGCTATAGCTTTCACTTCCTGGAGACCTGATTAACCTTTAAAAAAAAATAAATGGGATCCTTTTTAATTTATCCCAACTGGAAATCAGCCATAGATAGCAGAGGCGGAAGACTTAAGTGTTTTTTCTTTAAAACAAAACAAAATTGGGCCATCAGATCGTAGTGCTCTCAAATCTGGCACACATGAAATGCTTGGTAAAGGTAGTGTGTATTATCCAGAGCTGGTATTGGCTAGGCAAACCATCGAACAGAGGCCATGCAACTTCATTTTTGAGCAAGTGCGAGGGCCACACCTGAAAAACCAATTGTTATTAGGAGTTTAGAAAGGACAGCCTGCCTGCGGGGTAGGGAGAGCAGCAAGGGGGAGAATTGCCACAATTTTGTTTCTCTTCTCTCTAGGAAGCCAGACAGGGCCCTAAGAACAGCCTGGAGCGGTGATCTCAACCCTTAGTGTGCAACAGAATCACCCCCAGTTTCTGATTCAGTGGGTCTAGGGTGAGGCCTGAGAATTTGCATGTCTAACATGTTTCTGGGTGATGGAGATACTGCTGGTCTGGGACCACACTTTGAGACTTACTGGCTGGGAGGAGGAGAAGCTGAAAAGAAGGTTGTGCCATAATGCTGGAAAACCCCCTGCTGGAACTAGTCCCAAAAGGCTGTGCCCCTGGAAACCAGACTGGGAGCAACTTTTTTCTTAACTTGCAAAAAATAGATGGCTTATTCTTTCAGCTGAGAGTGACTCAAACAATCACCACGAGAAGCTTTCTGTCTTGCTAAAAGAAAATTACGTTAATAACATCTCTTTATGATGATGACTTAAAACACCATTTCTAGCATCTCCATCTGGTCCACTACTGTCCAAAGCCTTTCTGCCTCATCTTCCCACCCCACCTCCAGCCCACACTGGATGCCTGACAGAATCTCAGAATGTCTTGGTGAACAGCTCCCTGAGGTTTTATTAGCACTGAGGGATAAACAGGAACCTTAACCCCTGTTTTGTCACTAAGTAGCCACATTACTTCTCTCTCTCTGGCCCTTGGCTTCCGCATCAATAAAAGGAGGGTTTTCAACAAGGTAATAAGAATGAAAATGACAGTATTTTGATATTTATAGTTTACTTGGCACTTGTATACATATTATCTCAGTTAACCCCTGTGAAATAATTTTTATTCCCTCCCCATTTTTCACAGAGAAAGAGAATTGGAAAAGCACAATAATTTTAAGGACCAATATTAAAAATGGCCACATAGAAAATTCTGCAAAAACTAACATGGAAGACACAGCCCCTTATGTTACTCAGTGTCCCTTATGTAACAATTTATGGGAAAAATTCCTCCTAAAATTAAGTGCCTGATAAATATGTCCCTCCAAAAGACGTAATATGCATCATTTTACAGGACAGAATCAACTTCCTAACTCTTCATATTTTTCATCTGTTTCAGCTGCCAGAAAGCTTAGAGCTAATTATGCCAAGATTATAATAACCATTTAAATCTCAAATTCCTGGTAACATTATCTCTCACAACCTCTAAATCCTAATGCCTAAATGTTTTCTTACATAGATTATCTGTGATTAGCGTGACAGTGTAATTCACCATCTAAGTGGGGCCCTTTTCGGAGTGAAAGAGAACACCATGAATAATTATGCCCAGGTGACAGATGTAAACCAGGACTGTATCAGGCAAACGGGGATGGGTGGTCACCCTACCTATGGTTGGAAATAGACTTGGCAAAAATTATATACAAAAAACACTCAATTTGACCTTGTAAGTGTGGCAGTTTGGAGTCTCATTAAACTCAATAAAGTCACATAAAACTGAATATCGATTATAACTCATAAGAAAAAACAGCAAAAAATAGGTTCTGAATATACTTGCGAGACTGGGAAGGGAGAGGGCATAGTGCTGAGGATGGACCCTTCTCCCTTCAAGCATCCCCAAACCCTTCATTTCCTAAAGCCTCTGCCTCCTAAGCCCCATGGGCGTCACATCCTGTGGCTGGTGGCAGCTCTACAATTCCTTATAGGAGGGGCTTAAGCAAGGCTGTCTGTTTAGAAGGGAAAGGGGAAGGAGGGCTTTAAGCCGAACAGTGTAGCACTTTACTGAAGATTGTGGATTTTCCATCTCAAAGAATGGGGTGGTGTTTATGAAGGTGGTGGAGCCCTGAAAAGTCACAGTCACCAGGCAGTCCCGCTGCCTCACAAGGGCACGCCACCGCAACCCCCTGCCGAAGACAGGACTGACCGATTGGTCATGGCAGGACCACGGAGACATAGATGGAGGCCACCCGAGGATTGGTGCGTTCAACCCGGTGCCCTGGTTCATACCCAGACACATTGCTTGATGCCTTTCCCACCTTCCCCTTCTCCAGTCACAGAGGTGTAACTGAACAGGTCTTCCCCAAACAGACCCCCCCCACCACCATGTCCTCTGTCTGCCTCTTGTCTGTAAAAAAAACCTTAGCCTCCTAGGCCTTCCCCAAATTCCAAAGAATAAATTTAATCAGAGTAGTGAGAAAATGCAGAAAGAAAGGCAAACAGTCAAGCAAGACAAAATAATGATAGTCTAGCTATTAAACAAAGTCAAGGACCGTTAGTTCCTCCTCAAGGGCTATAGATAATATCCTAGCCATATCCTTTGAGCTGTTTGACAGCTACTAAAACCCCCATCAGGTGGAAGAAGTTAACTGCATGCTCATGCTGCCGACAAGCACGTAGACCCCAGACCAATTGGAATCAGGAGGTTGATGATGTTGACTCTCAATTACCTCACCACCAACCAATCAGAAGAACGTCCACGAGCTGATCACACACCCCCAACCCCTCTCCCTCACCCTGTCTTTAAAAACCTTTCCCTAAAAGCTTTTGAGGAGTTCGGGGCTTTTAAGCATAAGTAGCCTGGACTCCTTGCTTGGTGCCCTGCAATAAACACTGCAGTTTCCTTCACCACAACCAGGTGTCAGTGGATTGGCTTTACTGTGCACAGGTGAGCTGACCCAAGTTTGGTCTGGTAGCAGAGGCAGGTGAGCTTGTTTCAGCCAGGTGAGTCAGGGGTGAGGGGTGGGTTGAGTCTTGGGTGTTACAAAAGAGGAAGATGTTACAAGAGGGGCAGGTGTGTTTGGACAATGAGCAGGCCTCAGAGGCCAAGTGTGCACGGTTGGGCTTCCTGGAGCTCAAGAGTCCCCTCTGTCCGTCCTCCCCATCTCTCTAACAAGTCCAGTTAAGCTCCGCCCCTCTCAGTTCCCTGCTGGACTGGCCCCAGGAGCCTCAACCTCGGTTGCGAAAGCCGCTGCGTCCCTTCCAAGAACCAACACTAGAGGTCGCCCTTCTCCAGCGTCAGGCAAGTTGACGCGGAAGGAGACGGTCCAGCTTCTGCTTAAATTGCACGTTGGTGGGCGGGTCCAGTGGCCCTGATTCCGGGCCAGTTCCTGGACGGCCCGCGTCCCAAGTGGGAAGGCGCGGTTCCGGCCAGAAGAGGAGGCTGAGCCACAAAGCTCTGAGGAGAGTCAGCGCTGGGTTGAACAGTGAGGTGTGAGCGGGTGAGGAAGAGGACCCATGTTCATAGTCCTTTCCCCGGTCCCGGCCATTCCCTGGTGGGCAGGGTGCTGTGCTCTGCGGGGAGTCCAGTGCCTTGGGATCTAAGGAGTTGCTTGGTGGCAGGACTGGGAAAGACCAAATCCGGGTAGAAATACTTTGCACAAGAGATGAAACTTCCAGGAGCAACAAAAGCCCGTGCAGTCTGAAGAGCCCATGAGATAAAGTGTGTGTGTGAATTGTAAAGTGCTACCCACACCCTGTTAAGTGGGCCTCTTATTCTCTGCAGATATGGACACTGTGTAAGGGAGGCCCAGGTGTCCCATAAAGGCCGTCTTGGGCCAGGGCTTACAGGGAGGCCCCCAGCCTGGCTTGCCTGTGGTTCTCTCCCCCTTGTGCTCTCCTTGGCCAAGGTTTTGTCAGAGACCTAGTTTTCTGCGTAAAAAAGGAGGGTAGCTTCCAAAAGGCAATTCTACAATCTTTAGTTTTCTGGTCACAGCCATTTTTAGCTGGAAGCTGGAAGGGCTGGTTCTGTGAGCAGTTGAGAACTGAGGTTCAGGGAGGTTTAATACCTTGCTGGGACCAGACTAGAACTCCCACCTGCTCACTCCGAAGCGGCACTCCCTCACTGCCCCGGCTGCCTCTTCTCACCGGAGAGCTACTAGAGCTGAAAAGAAAACTGCCTGGGCTGAAAAACTTTAAACTCGGCAAGGGCCTCAAAACAAAAACAAAACAGAAAACGAACAGAAGCAAGCATACCTCTGGGCCCTGTGAGCAGTCCCTCAGTCCCTGAGGCAGTGCCAAACTAACATCCACCAGCCCTCGACTTGAGGCTTCAGGATGGACAAAAAGGTCAGCTGCCTGCCTCTATACTGTAGAGTGCTATAGCACCACAAGTGATTCTTCCTCCAGACCACATGGCAGAGCTCAGCTGGGGTGGTTATGCACCACCAGTGCTCCGTGCGTCCCAGGTGACGTGCAGCCATTTGTGTCTTCAGTTGGAGAAGAGATAGGAGATGTTTCCACATAAAGCCCAAGGGAGCCAGGCAGGTCCACAAATATGGCCCATGGCGGCCCCTCCTCTTCCCGTTGGGAGGAACAGTGCAATCCATTGCCCACATGTAAAGTGACCTAGAGGTCCTCCCTCGACAGACCATCCAAGCCAGGCATCCTCGGGGGCTACGAGTCATGCTGATTTGTGGCACATAATGAAGGTCTATGTAATGGCAGAACCAGTGTTTAATGTACATGTGAATTTACTCACCCAGCTGAGCGCTAGCTCTCTCTACGGCTAGAGTGTGAGCGTCTTGAGGACGATTCACTTAGTGTGGCGATTCACTTAGATGTGTCTCTCCCACAAGCCTGGACACAAGGCAGATGGGTGCTTTAGGGAGTATTTTTCCAATCCAACCGCTTCTTAACCTCACTGCATAATTGAATTAAGCTACTTCTCTTGGGAGAAATTGTTATTCCGGAACACAGGGAGGATCCTTGGATGTAACAAGTCAACATTTTGAAACACAAAAACCATCAAAAGGCATCTGTTTGTTATTATTTTTAATTAACTCCTAAAGAAAGAGCCCTTCATAAACGGTTCTGAGTGTCTACCAAGAGCACATGTTGTCATATTTCTTCTCTGTTTCTCTCTCAAGAACCAAAAATTTTTTTCCCCAAGAGAGTGCCTTCCTCAATGTGTTTCACCACCCTTGAGAAACTGGATTGTGCCAGAAGGGAGGGAATCCTTGAGAACAGGCTGTTATTCCACTCTTCTCGACTTCGACTTGACTTATCTTTAAACTGTCAGGGAATAAGACGAAATATCCCTGAGATTTTTATGTGTTTTCCTTGCTGGTGGATATAAGTAAGATTTCTTCTATGTATTGCCAAAACGTCCCCAAGCTCCAGCCTGTGGCTACAAGGAAGGTCATGTTAACATAAAAGTCACATTTTAATTTTCTGTCACCTACACCCACCTGATTGAGGATCTCAGCCCACCCCGCCAGCATCTCCCACCACCCCCACTCATCTCTGGGAATCCCCTGAGTGGTAGACCTGTTCAAGGTCAGCTCCCTCACACACTGCTCTCCAGCCGCTGTTCACGCTCCTGCCCCAGGGCTTCATGGCTTTCTGGCTTCATCACCCAACCAGACAGATCCCAGAAAGGATTCACCAGGCATGACCACTCTGCTAAATCAGTTCTGCACCAAAATAAACATAACCCCCAAATGACCCCATTCTCAGGACTTTGCCTGGAAAAAAAGGAGTTTAACAATTTAACTGCATAATCTTAACTGAGTAAGATTATATATGGGGAACCCAAAAAATGAGTTAAATTTGGAGGAGATAGAATCTAGGGTAAATTTTCTTTCTTCTCTTTTGCTTTCTATTACAATTGATTGAATTTTTCATTTTCCTCCAAGATCTGTTAGTGTGAGATGATTATTTGATGATGAAATGATTCATTCAAATAAGTGATCCTATGCATGACATCAGGGTGATAACCAGGCCTCATTTCCTTGGAACTGGGCTCTCCATCCTGGTCCCAGGCCACTTTCAGTCTCTTTAAACGATTTAACCTAGGCTTACAACCTGCTGGCTGCTGCTTTTCAAAACTCTCATTCTGGCCACAGTTATTATTTTTAAAACATGTTTATAAAGTTGAAGTTTACATGGCAATTAAGCCATGTAAAGCAGAGAATGCTTAGATTCGGTACAGTTGCCAGGGAAAAAAATATACCTCTCTCTCCTGTTGTTTCCACCTCTTGCCTGCTCGAAATAGGATTTGCATCTCTGTGGGTGGGTTGTGGTTAGTTCGAACCTAATCATTTTTCCCTGCCTCAGAAATCTTTATCTTTTGTCATGAACCTTTTCAAGGAGAAGGTTGTCACTGACAATTGTTTCTCTTCCCCACCAGTGGGAAGGGCATGACTGTCATCCCACCTGCCAGTGTCTGAGTCCCTCTGTTTCAGAGGCAAGAGGCTCTCCTGGGTGTCTCTCTGTTCTTTCTTAGTTCTCAGACTGATCAGGCTGCTGTCCCAAGGGAACTGATAGAGCCTTGGGGTTGGTGATACATGTGCTCCTGGATTAGAGGCATTTGCCTTAGGGGAAACACAGAGACCCCCTCTCATGTTAGGGTATTTTCCCCCAGCCTTTCCTTACAATAACAAAGGGGACCATCTGGACCAGCCATTTGTAACTGAGAATAATGTCATAATTCTAGACACACAACAGTCTCCCCCCAAACCTAGTCTCATGCCCTGATACTAGAAGTATTAATCACTAATGTTCATTAAGTACTTGCTATGTGCCAGGTGCTATACTAAACGTTGTACATGTATTATTTCATTTAAGCCTCATAACAATCCCATGAAGTAGCTAATGATATCATGCCTACTTTACAGTGAAGCACACACTGGGAGGGTTGTCAAAAATAAGTCTTTTTGGCTTCACAATTCTGATGCAAAAATTGGTCCCAGGTGGGTTGTCCTAAGACTCAGGGTGGCGGCAATAGTCATCCTGACCATGTGGGAGCCACGCACATGAAGCGTTTTCCACAACGGCAAGGAACTGGGGGGCCAGAGAGGGCCGTTTCCTGATCCTTCTTAGGATAGACCCAAGAATAGTTCCAGTTGCAGACAGGCTGGCTTTGTTATCAGCAAACTCACTTAGGAGCTGAATACACCCCTCCTAGGATCACTGGCCCTTAATTTTCAGGGACCTGTGGAGAGGTTAAGCAGGAACTGTTGGATGCCCCTGGCCCACGCTGGCCCTCGGTGAGACAGGAGGAAAAGACAGACAACATTGAGCACCTACTGTGGCTAGGTGTTTGATCTCATTTAGCCCTCCTGATAACTCACTGAGGCCCAAAGGTCCTATCATGCAGAAAGATGGTTATACACCTGCAAGTGGCAGCGCTCTGAGGACTGGAGACAGGAATCTCTTACATTTATACGGTATGTCATTCTTTTTAAGATAGACTGGCAACCATTCCATTACCTCATTTCAACCTCACAGAACAGGCATCATCCTATGACACTGAGTCACATGGTTGGGTGAGGCCCGGGGGAGGGACTGGACCTCCTGGCCGGACATCCTGCTCTTTGAACAAGCTCCTTCTGCACCACTCCTACAGTGTCTTCACTTCCTTTTCCTTCTCTTGCTGCACCCTCCAATCCCCCCTCCCATTCCTCTTCTATCTTCCCCTTCCCGTTTTCATGGAAAGAGCCTTGAGTGTAGAAACCTGAGCTCTCCTCCTGGTTTGCCACTTTCTAGCTGTGTGGCCTTAGGAGGCCCTGGGCTTCATTTTCCAGGCTTGCCTGGACCTCACAGCCCACTGCCCTGACGTCAAGGGACAGGCAGCCCAGCAGCCTTATACAGAAGATGCCCACTGGCCTGCTCCACTACATCACCAAGGGGAGCCCACCCACCTGCAGGGCACACAGATATTCAGGTGTGTTTCTACCCTCCAGGCACTTGGGGGTAAAAGTAAAAAACCCTGAGTCTGCGGGATCTCTCTGTTCTACAAGGCTGAGCGTGGCAGGTGCTGGAAGAGAGGCACTTTGTGCGCCAGGTGTTTTTCATGCATTATCTCATTTAATCCTCACAAGAACCCCCTAGGTAATTTTATCCTCACTTTGCAGGTAAGGAGGCTGAAATTTAGAGACTTCCTTTATACCCCCCTTACCACCCCCAAGCACACAGTTTCCTCTGTTATCAACATCTCACAATCATATAGTACTTTTGTTGCAATCGATGAATCAGTATTGATGTGTTATTGTTAACTAAAGTCCATAGTTTATATTAGGGCTCACTCTTGGTGTTGTACATTCTATATATATATATATCTGTAATGATATATATCCACCATACAGTATCATACAGAATAGTTTCACTGCCATAAAAATCCTCTGTGCTCTGCCTATTTATCCCCTGCCCCCAACTCGTGGTAACTACTAATCTTTTTACTGTCTCTATAGTTTTGCTTTTTCCAGAATGTCATATAGTTGGAATCATGCCGTATGTAGCCTTTTCAGAATGGCTTATTTCACTCAGTAATATGTATTTAAGACTCTTCCATGTCTTTTTATGTCTTGATTACTCATTTCTTTTTATAACCAAATAATATTCCATTGTTCGGATAGATCACAGTTTGTTCAGCCACTCACCTACCAAAAGACATCTTGGTTGCTTACAATTTTGGGCAGTTATGAATAATGTTGCTATAAACCTTTCTGTATAGGTTCTTGTGTGGACATAAGTTTTCAATTCATTTGCGTATATACCAAGTGGCATGATTGCTTAATCATATGGTAAGAATATGTTTAATTTTGTAAGAAACTGCCAACCTGTCTTCCAAAGTGGCCATTATGTGCTGAATTGTGTCCCCCACAAAATTCATATGTTGAAGTCCTAACCTCTAGTACCTGAGAATGTGACTGTATTTGGAAATAAGACCTTGAAAGAGGTAATTAAGGTAAAATGAGGTCATATGAGTGGGCCCTAATCCCACACATGGACACATGACTTGTTGTGCTTATTGGAAGAAGAAGTTTGGATATATAAATATATATATATATATATATATATATATATATATATATATATATATATATATATCACATTTTATTTATCCATTCATCTGTCAGTAGATACTTAGGTTGTTTCCGTATCTTGGCTATTGTGAATAATGCTGCAATAAACATCAGAGTGCAGATATTTCTTTGAGATACTGATTTTATTTCTTTTGGGTGTATACTCAGAAGTGGGATTGCTGGCTATCCAACGCAATCTTAAGAAAGCTGGAAGAATCACATGTCCTGATTTTAAACTATATTACAAAGCTATGCTAATCAAAACACCATGGTATTGGGATTAAAACAGGCACATAGACCAATAAAACAGACAAGAGAACCCAGCAATAAACCCTCGCATATGTGGTCAACTAATCTTTGGGAAGTGCACCAAGAATACAAATGGGGAAAAGATAGTCTTTGCAATAAATAGTGTCATGAAAACTGGATATCCACATGCCAAAGAATGAAACTGGACCCTTATCTTACACCATATACAAAGATTAACTTGAAATGGATTAAAGACTTAAGTGTGGGTTTATTTCTGGGCTCTACATTTTGTTCCATTGATCTATGTGTCTACTCTTTCACCAATATGAGACTGTCTTGATTATTGCAGCTTTATAGTAAGTCTTGAAGTTAGATAGTGTCCATCCTCTGACTTTGTTCTTCTTCAATGTCGTGATGGCTATTCTGAGTATGGACAGGATTTTGATAGGTAGAAATGGAGGTGAGAGCACTCAGGAGAGGGAACTGAGCAAAGGTTCAATAGAGGGAAGGGGGAGATGCATTGGAGGACAGTGAGTAGTTCCAGTTGTCTGTACCCTAACTTTATAAATGTAGTAAGACTGTGTTTCCTAGAAAATAGATGCTTCCAATCACAGGTAGGGTTGTTCTTTCCCATGGGAATTTGAGTACCCAGGCCTGGAGAGGAAGAGGGGAAGGAGACCTTAGAAACACTTGTGACTGGCTGTCAAGGGCATTTTGCCAGCCATGGAGCCTGGATTTAATATTGTGAACTTTTGTTGATAACATGTCTAACTTTCAGTCTGATATAAGGACAGAGAGATAGCGCCCCCAAAGGGTTTTCCTGGGCAGTTGGTGATACTTGGGAGAAGGCCCTGATTTGGAGTCAGGAGACCTGAGTTCTAGCTTGGGCTCTGCCATTTCTGGCCTCATTATGTGGGATAGTTCACTTCCCCCTCTGTGCCCCAGCTCCTCCATCTCTACTGTGGGGTGATTAGAGGTGCCCTATCAGATTCCCAGGGAAGAGATTATGAGAAGCAGTTAGGTAATGTGTATGTAAACTATGAAGCACTACACTAGTATATGCAATTATGAAGGAGGTGATCCTTGAAGGAAAGGCACTGTAAGGCATGCAGCATATAGTCGTCGTGTTTCACTTTTCTGCTTCCTTTCCCAAGAAACAGAGCGTGCATCTCATCAGTGGGTTTTCATAAGAAATTAGGAGCATCAGTGAGGATGCTCCATATACAGACCCAATCCTGCCCTAGATTTGCCTTCATATATGTGTAAATTCCTGGAAGGCAAAGGACCTACCATTTTTCTGTATGCCCATGGTTCCTAGCACAGTGTCTTACATATAGGAGACATTCAGTGAGTACAACGTTGGCTTTTTAAAAACAAAACATATTGGGCTTGATAGGTGTTTATATGATAACACTAGCTGGTCACAAGCTTAGCATGAATCAGATGGTTAAAAAAGTATGTGTGCAATGTTTAGTAAAGGAAAAAACGCACACATGCCATGACTCAGCCATTCCAGTCACAACTACTGACCCTAGAGAGACTCCCACACATGCGCACAAGGAGTCGTGATCGACAGTGTTTATCTCATCATTGTCTGTAATGGAAACAACCTAAATGCCCGTCGGACAGGGACATGAATAAACACATTTTAGAAAATTCAATGGATTGCTGAATCAGTTAAAATGAATCAAATCTCAAAAACTTAAGGTATAGAAAAATACATACAGTGTGTCACAATTTATTTGAAGCTGAAAGCATGTAAAACAATGCTAAGTACTGTTGATTCATGCATTTAACCATATGAAAGCATGCATGGGGAGGATTAATCACAGAGATCTTTTTTTCTTTTTTATTGAAATATAGTTGATTTAAATGCAGACTTCTGATAATGGTTTCTCTAGGGGAGACAGGGAAGGGAGTGTGAAAGGGGTGAGGCTTCAATTGTAGCTGTAATATCTGAAGTAAGTGTGGCTTAAAAGGTGACTTTTGAAGTCTGCAGCAAATGTGGCATGATAGTACATTGCCAAAGCAGAGGGGTAGGTTATTAAGTGATTATTTTACTCAATGCTTCTTATATACCTGATATATTTCACAACTTGAAAAGCCCTTTGTCAACAAGGGTTGGGCGAGCTTTAAATGAAGGTTAGGCTACACTAATAAAAGCAGTGTGCCCCAAACTAGACACAGGATCAGTCTCTCAATTCTGCCATGTGGTGGCACCACTCTCCCCAGGGAACACTGACAAATCAGAGCCCAAGGGGTGGGGAGGGGGGTGTGGGTTGGATGCTGGAGGGCTCAGGAACCTTCTAGTGTGAGGAAAGTTAAAGGAACAGGAAATGTTTAACTTGGAATAGAGAGGATTCAAAGGGACATAGGACCCCAGTCTTCAAATATCTCAAGTGGGGCAGAAAGCATACTCCATACCCCGTGTGGTCCCACAGGAGCAAGTGGGGTAGAAGCTGGGAGGGAGAGGGGCAGATCCCACTCACCCTCAGAGCCATAGCTGTGGAACTCTGGATGCCAGCTGCTGGGTAAAGTCTGAGCACCCTTGCCCAGCAGTGATAAGGATGAGGAGCTGATCTTCCAAGCTCTGGGGATGCTGCAGGGGGCATTCTTGCTCTGTGTCAGAGGCTGGCTAGGTAACCTACAAGATCCTTTCTACTGCTGAGATCCTTACAAATTCAAATTTATATGAGTCTATAGTTGTAAAACTATTACAACATTTATTTTTTAGTGCTGATATTCCAAAAGGTAATAATAACGAATATTGTTCTATTGTCATATCTTCTAGGAGTTTCTATTCTTTTTTTTTTTAAGCTTTTTCTTTGGTTGCGCCAGGTTTTAGTTGTGGCAGGCGGGCTCCCTAGTTGTGGCTCACAGGCTCCTTAGTTGCAGCACATGTGCTCCTTAGTTGTGGCTCACGGGCTCCTTAGTTGTGGCATGTGAACTCTTAGTTGCAACATGCGTGTGGGATTTAGTTCCCTGACCAGGGATCAAACCCATATCCCCTGCATTGAGAGGCGGATTCTTAACCACTGCTCCACCAGGGAAGTCCCTAGGAGTTTCTATTCTTTTTTCCTTTCTTTCCTTCTACTTTTTTCTGATCGTGTCTCTGTTGCTGGTGGTTTTGTACCTATGTTTGTATGCCTCTCTCTGCATTTCTTGTGTCTTTGTCTTTCCTTTCTGGTTGTCTGTCTGTCTGTGTCTCTCTCTTATTTTCTCTTTGCTTCCCTCTCCTCACCCACCAACACTCAACTTCCTCTACCTCATCTTTTTTCCAAGTAGCATTGTCTCATGTATATATATTTTAATACACTTTATTGAGGTAAAATTTACACAGGTAATAAAATTCACTAATTTTAAGTTTTGTCAAATGTATCCATTCAGGAAGCCACCACCACACCAAGACAGAGCATTTCATGTTCCCTGCTGCCCTTTGCAGTGGGTCCCCTTCCCCATCCCCTGGCACTTGGTGACCACTGAATTGCTTTCTGTCACTATTGTTTTGCCTTTCTAGAATGTTATATAAATGATACGTATTTTTTTGTGCTTGGCTTCTTTCACTTAGCATAATGCTTTTGAGATTCATCTGTTCTTGTGTGTATCTGTAGTTCGTTCCTTTTTGTTACTGAGTAGTATCCCACTGTATGGATTTATCACAGTTTGCAGTATTCACCACATAGATATTCATCTGTTCACCAGTTGATGGATATTAGAGTTGTTTCCACTTTGAGTCAGTAAGAATAAAGCTGCTGTGAACATTCATGTAGCAGGTCTTTATGTGGACATATGTTTTTATTTCTCTTGGGTAAATACCTCGGTGTGAAATTGCTGGGTCATATGATATGTGTGTATTTAACTTTATAAGAAACTGTCAAACTGCTTTCCAAAGTGGCTGTGTTATTTTGCATTCCCACCAGCAATATCTGAGGCATTCTGTTGCTCACATCCTCACTAACACTTGGTATGGTAAGTCTTTTTAATTTTAACCATTCTAGTGGGTCTATGGTGACATCTCATTGCAGTTTTAATTTGTATTTTCCTAGTGACTAATGATGTTGAACATGCTTATTAGCTGTTCATATAACTTTTTTGATGAGGTGTCTGTTCATTCTTTTGTCCATTTCTTTAATCGAGTTGTTTGTCTTCTTTGTAAATTGTAAGAGTTCTTTATGTATAAAGCATATAAGAACTTCATCAGATATATTTGCCAATATTTACCTCCCAGTCTGTGGCTTGTCTTTCATTTTCTTGACAATGTCTTTTTTTTTTTTTTTCTGTTGTCTTTTTTTTTTAATTTTTTAATTTTATTTAATTTATTTTTTTAAACAGCAGGTTCTTATTAGTCATCAATTTGTATACACATCAGTGTATACATGTCAATCCCAATCTCCCAATTCATCACACCACAACCACCCCCCCGCGACTTTCCCCCCTTGGTGTCCATACGTTTGTTCTCTACATCTGTGTCTCTATTTCTGCACTGCAAACTGGTTCATCTGTACCATTTTTCTAGGTTCCACATATGTGTGTTAATACACGATATTTGTTTTTCTCTTTCTGACTTACTTCACTCTGTATGACAGTCTCTAGATCGATCCATGTCTCAACAAATGACCCAATTTCGTTCTTTTTATGGCTGAGTAATATTCCATTGTATATATGTACCATATCTTCTTTATCCATTCGTCTGTCGATGGGCATTTAGGTTGCTTCCATGACCTGGCTACTGTAAATAGTGCTGCAATGAACATTGGGGTGCATGTGTCTTTTTGAATTGTGGTTTTCTCTGGGTATATGCCCAGTAGTGGGATTGCTGGATTGTATGGTAATTCTATTTTTAGTTTTTTAAGGAACCTCCATACTGTTCTCCATAGTGGCTGTATCAGTTTACACTCCCACCAACAGTGCAAGAGGGTTCCCTTTTCTCCACACCCTCTCCAGCATTTGTTGTTTGTAGATTTTCTGATGATGCCCATTCTAACTGGTGTGAGGTGATACCTCATTGTAGTTTTGATTTCATTTCTCTAATAATTATTGATGTTGAGCAGCTTTTCATGTGCTTCTTGGCCATCTGTATGTTCTCTTTGCAGAAATGTCTATTTAGGTCTTCTGCCCATTTTTGGATTGGGTTGTTTGTTTCTTTAATATTGAACTGCATGAGCTGTTTATATATTTTAGAGATTAATCCTTTGTCCATTGATTCATTTGCAAATATTTTCTCCCATTCTGAGGGTTGTCTTTTCATCTTGTTTATGGTTTCCTTTGCTGTGCAAAAGCTTTTAAGTTTCATTAGGTCCCATTTGTTTATTTTTGTTTTTATTTCCATTACTCTAGGAGGTGGATCAAAAAAGATCTTGCTGTGATTTATGTCAAAGAGTGTTCTTCCTATGTTTTCCTCTAAGTGTTTTACAGTGTCCTGTCTTACATTTAGGTCTCTAATCCATTTTGAGTTTTTTTTTTTTTTTTTTTTTAAAGGGCTTTCTTTTCTTTCTTTCTTTCTTTTTTTAATTTATTTACTTTATTTATGGCTGTGTTGGGTCTTCGTTTCTGTGCGAGGGCTTTCTCTACTTGTGGCAAGCGGGGGTCACTCTTCATCGCGGTGCACGGGCATCTCACTATCGCGGCCTGTCTTGTTGCGGAGCACAGGCTCCAGACGCGCAGGCTCAGTAATTGTGGCTCACGGACCCAGTTGCTCCGTGGCATGTGGGATCTTCCCAGACCAGGGCTCGAACCCGTGTCCCCTGCATTGGCAGGCAGATTCTCAACCACTGCGCCACCAGGGAAGCCCTTGAGTTTATTTTTGTGTATGGTGTTAGGGAGTGTTCTAATTTCATTCTTTTACATGTAGCTGTCCAGTTTTCCCAGCACCACTCATTGAAGAGACTGTCTTTTCTCCATTGTATATCCTTGCCTCCTCTGTCATAGATTAGTTCACCATAGGTGCGTGGGTTTACCACTGGGCTTTCTATCTTGTTCCATTGATCTATGTTTCTGTTTTTGTGCCAGTACCATATTGTCTTGATTACTGTAGCTTTGTAGTATAGTCTGAAGTCAGGGAGTCTGATTCCTCCAGCTCCGTTTTTTTCCCTCAAGACTGCTTTGGCTATTCGGGGTCTTTTGTGTCTCCATACAAATTTTAAGATTTTTTGTTCTAGTTCCATAAAAAATGCTATTGGTAATTTGATAGGGATTGCATTGAATCTGTAGATTGCTTTGGGTAGATAGTCATTTTCACAATATTGATTCTTCCAATCCAAGAACATGGTATATCTCTCCATCTGTTTGTGTCATCTTTAATTTCTTTCATCAGTGTCTTATAGTTTTCTGCATACAGGTCTTTTGTCTCCCTAGGAAGGTTTATTCCTAGGTATTTTTTTCTTTTTGTTGCAGTGGTAAATGGGAGTGTTTCCTTAATTTCTCTTTCAGATTTTTCTTCATTACTGTATAGGAATGCAAGAGATTTCTGTGCATTAATTTTGTATCTGCAACTTTACCAAATTCATTGATTACCTCTAGTAGTTTTCTGGTGGCATCTTTAGGATTCTCTATGTATAGTATCATGTCATCTGCAAACAGTGACAGTTTTACTTCTTCTTTTCCAATTTGTATTCCTTTTATTTCTTTTTCTTCTCTGATTGCCGTGGCTAGGACTTCCAAAACTATGTTGAATAATAGGGGTGAGAGTGGACATCCTTGTCTTGTTCCTGATCTTAGAGGAAATGCTTTCAGTTTTTCACCATTGAGAATGATGTTTGCTGTGGGTTTGTTGTATATGGCCTTTATTATGTTGAGGTAGGTTCCCTCTATGCCCACTTTCTGGAGAGTTTTTATCATAAATAGGTGTTGAATTTTGTTGAAAGCTTTTTCTGCATCTATTGAGATGATCATATGGTTTTTATTCTTCAATTTGTTAATATGGTGTATCACATTGATTGATTTGCGTATATTGAAGAATCCTTGCATCCCTGGGATAAATCCCACTTGATCATGGTGTATGATCCTTTTAATGTGTTTTTGGATTCTGTTTGCTAGTATTTTGTTGAGGATTTTTGCATCTATATTCATCAGTGATATTGATCTGTAATTTCCTTTTTTTGTAGTATCTTTGTCTGGTTTTGGTATCAGGGTGATGGTGGCCTCATAGAGTGAGTTTGGGAGTGTTCCTTCCTCCACAATTTTTTGGAAGAGTTTGAGAAGAATGGGTGTTAGCTCTTCTCAAAATGTTTGATAGAATTCACCTGTGAAGCCATCTGGTCCTGGACTTTTGTTTGTTGGAAGATTTTTAATCACAGTTTCAATTTCATTACTTGTGATTGGTCTGTTCATATTTTCTATTTCTTCCTGGTTCAGTCTTGGAAGGTTATACCTTTCTAAGAATTTGTCCATTTCTTCCAGGTTGTCCATTTTATTGGCATAGAGTTGCTTATAGTAGTCTCTTAGGATGCTTTGTATTTCTGCGGTGTCTGTTGTAACTTCTCCTTTTTCATTTCTAATTTTATTGATATGAGTCCTCTCCCTTTCTTTCTTGATGAGTCTTGCTAATGGTTTATCAATTTTGTTTATCTTCTCAAAGAACCAGCTTTTAGTTTTATTGATCTTTCCTATTGTTTTCTTTGTTTCTATTTCATTTATTTCTGCTCTGATCTTTATGATTTCTTTCCTTCTCCTAACTTTGGGTTTTGTCTGTTCTTCTTTCTCTATTTCCTTTAGGTGTAAGGTTAGATTGTTTATTTGAGATTGTTCTTGTTTCTTGAGGTAGGCTTGTATAGCTATAAACTTCCCTCTTAGAACTGCTTTTGCTGCATCCCATAGGTTATGGATTTTCGTGTTTTCATTGTCATTTTTCTCTAGGTATTTTTTGATTTCCTCTTTGATTTCTTCAGTGATCTCTTGGTTATTCAGTAACGTAGTGTTTAGCCTCCATGTGTTTGTGTTTTTTATGTTTTTTCCCCTGTAATTCATTTCTAATCTCATAGCATTGTGGTCAGAAAAGATGCTTGATATGAATTCAGTTTTCTTAAATTTACTGAGGCTTGATTTGTGACCCAAGATGTGATCTATCCTGGAGAATGTTCCGTGCGCACTTGAGAAGAAAATGTAATCTGCTGTTTGGGGATGGAATGTCCTATAAATATCAATTAAATCTATCTGGTCTATTGTGTCATTTAAAGCTTCTGTTTCCTTATTTATTTTCATTTTGGATGATCTGTCCATTGGTGTAAGTGAGGTATTAAAGTCCCCCACTATTATTGTGTTACTGTCGATTTCCTCTTTTACAGCTGTTAGCAGTTGCCTTACGTATTGAGGTGCTCCTATGTTGTGTGCATATATATTTATAATTGTTATATCTTCTTCTTGGATTGATCCCTTGATCATTATGTAGTGTCCTTCCTTGTCTCTTGTAACATTCTTTATTTTAAAGTCTATTTTATCTGATATGAGTATTACTACTCCAGCTTTCTTTTGATTTCCATTTGCATGGAATATCTTTTTCCATGCCCTCACTTTCAGTCTGTATGTGTCCCTAGGTCTGAAGTGGGTCTCTTGTAGACAGCATATATATGGGTCTTGTTTTTGTATCCATTCAGCGAGCCTGTGTCTTTTGGTTGGAGCATTTAATCCATTCACGTTTAAGGTAATTATCGATACATATGTTCCTATGACCATTTTCTTAATTGTTTTGGGGTTGTTTTTGTAGGTCCTTTTCTTCTCTTGTGTTTCCCACTTAGAGAAGTCCCTTTAGCATTTGTTGTAGAGGTGGTTTGGTGGTGCTGAATTCTCTTAGCTTTTGCTTGTCTGTAAAGCCTTTGATTTCTCCATCGAATCTGAATGAGATCCTTGCGGGTAGAGTAATCTTGGTTGCAGTTTCTTCCCTTTCATCACTTTAAGTATATCATGCCACTCCCTTCTGGCTTGTAGAGTTTCTGCTGAGAAATCAGCTGTTAACCTTATGGGAGTTCCCTTGTATGTTATTTGTCGTTTTTCCCTTGCTGCTTTCAATAATTTTTCTTTGTCTTTAATTTTTGCCAATTTGATTACTATGTGTCTTGGTGTTTCTCCTTGGGTTTATCCTGTATGGGACTCTCTGCGCTTCCTGGACTTGGGTGGCTAGTTCCTTTCCCATGTTAGGGAAGTTTTTGACTATAATCTCTGCAAATATTTTCTCTGGTCCTTTCTCTGTCTCTTCTCCTTCTGGGACCCCTATAATGCGAATGTTGTTGCGTTTAATGTTGTCCCAGAGGTCTCTTAGGTTGTCTTCATTTCTTTTCATTCTTTTTTCTTTATTCTGTTCTGCAGTAGTGAATTCCACCATTCTGTCTTCCAGGTCACTTATCCGTTCTTCTGCCTCAGTTATTCTGCTATTGATTCCTTCTTTTCATTTCAGTTATTGTATTGTTCATCTCTGTTTGTTTGTTCTTTAATTCTTCTAGGTCTTTGTTAAACATTTCTTGCAGCTTCTCGATCTTTGCCTCCATTCTTTTTCCGAGGTCCTGGATCATCTTCACTATCATTATTCTGAATTCTTTTTCTGGAAGGTTGCCTATCTCCACTTCATTTAGTTGTTTTTCTGGGGTTTTGTCTTGTTCCTTCATCTGGTACATAGCCCTCTGCCTTTTCACCTTATCTATCTTTCTGTGAATGTGGTTTTTGTTCCACAGGCTTCAGGATTGTAGTTCTTCTTGCTTCTGCTGTCTGCCCTCTGGTGGATGAGGCTATCAAAGAGGCTTGTGCAGGTTTCCTGATGGGAGGGACTGGTGGTAGGTAGAGCTGACTGTTGCTCAGGTGGGCAGAGCTCAATAAAACTTTAATCCGCTTGACTGCTGATGGGTGGGGCTGGGTTCCCTCCCTGTTGGTTGTTTGGCCTGATGCAACCCAACACTGGAGCCTACCTGGGCTCTTTGGTGGGGCTAATGGCAGACTCTGGGAGGGCTCACGCCAAGGAGTACTTCCCAGAACTTCTGCTGCCAGTGTCCTTGTCCCCACGGTGAGCCACAGCCACCCCCCACCTCTGCAGGAGACCCTCCAACACTAGCAGGTAGGTCTGGTTCAGTCTCCCCTGGGGTCAGTGCTCCTTCCCCTGGGTCCCACTGTGCACACTACTTTGTGTGTGCCCTCCAAGAGTGGAGTCTCTGTTTCCCCCAGTCCTGCTTGACAATGTCTTTTGAAGAGTAAATTTTTAAAAATTGATGAAGTCCAGTTGGTAATTTCTCTTTTATGGCCCATACATTTTGGTCCTAAAACAGTTTATCTAACCAAGGTTCACGAAGATTTTGGCCTAAGTTTTCTTCTAGGCTTTTGGCCAGAATATGATTTGACTGAATCCTGAGTCTCTCCAGAATAGCTGCACGTGCCCCCTCCCACCAGCAGCTCAGGTTTCCTCTAACCCACAGCTTCACAACATTTGGCATTATTCAGCTTTCTAACATCTGCCAGTCTAATAGGTAAAAAGTGATATTGCTTTGTTATTTTACTTTGTACTGTTCTGATGACTGAATTAAGTCAGTGTGCCTTTTATCTATGTGACTCCCAGTTGATTTTCTTCTCTTGTGTATCCTCAATTGAAAGTGTTTCCCAGGCCCTTTTTTGAGCTTCCCACAAGTATCATTTGGTCCTTCTGCCTTGTTTATTGTCATCACTGATGGCAATCAGACGTAATCAGAGGCAAACTAATTCTTTCCCCCAGTCATTGGCTTACATGGTGAGTGGTATCATGAACAAGCAGGTGCCTGAATTTCAGGAGGAAGCCTCTATCAGTAGGGCTTTTGCTCCTACAGTGTTTGTTTTCTTTTTAATTGCAACAAGTAATGCAACAGCCAGACTTTTTAGACATCATATTTGGGGCTCTGTACTCAAGAAGGGAAACCATTCCTTTCTCAAGATGTTTGCTCCTTGCTAATAACATTGGAAAGTCATCATTATTCTGTCTTTCTCCTCTCTGGGACAGACAGATGTGGCTGCATGAATTATCTGTTTTAGAGTCCAAGGCTCTGTCTTGAACATGTGTGCAATTCTGTGAGGCAGGTCAGGCCTATGCTGTGGAAGAAGTAGGCTCAAAAGTAGAATTTGGAAAACGAATAATACTCTGTCCAAATACTCTCTCAGTAACAAGCCAAATAAAAAATGATATAAACCTCCTCTACGTACTTTAACAATTATAAACAACATTTTAGGTATTATACTAAAATGCCAGTGCTTAGACCACTGCAGGCTGACTGCACAAGTTAAGCAGTGTCAGGATCAAGCTACATAAACCCTCTAGGGGTAGATTCTTGTAAGGTCAAAAGTGTAGTCAGATTTCCCTTTCAGAGTCCCTGGGATCCTGTCACACATCATCTCAGAAACTGTTTTGCAAGTGTGGGTCATCATTTTCTCTGGTCATCTGTAGACTGTATTTTCATCCTGGATGTTCTCTGAGTTCTAGCCACAGTATAGTCTCCTTCTCCTTCTAGTTTGATCTCATCTCCTGCACAGGTGGCCACATTTTACTACTCGATGTACTACATTTAGCAAAGAAAATCTGGTGCTTTAAGAAGCAAAAAATGTGCGTCTCTACACCTCACCCCCATTGATGCACATCACCTCAGCTATGGATACATTCAAGAAGAAAAGGGCTGTCCTGTTTTCAGAAGAATAACTCATTGGCAGCCACCCCAGTGTTTAGTAGCAGAAAGGTAATGTTTGTACAGGGCCACAGTATACAGTTGTGCAGTTGGTGCACTGCACATAAAGGGCCAGTAGAGCTTATGAATGGGGACTGAAATCCAAGCTGAGTGTCCTGACTTGGAGATGGCTCTTCCCAAAAGGGGCAGCACAAAGGTGCCCTGTAAGCTACCAGAGGCCCCCACAGGGTCAGTGCTGGATCCCAGAGGGCCAGACCCAGGGCTTAGGGAAGGATGAGAACAGGCTCAGGTTGCTGTTCTATTGCACCTTGTAGAAATGACATGCTTAGAAGGCTGCCTGAGAGATTGCACATGAGTGCCATCAGAGAAAAAGGCTACATCAGCAGTTCTCAATGGAGGAAGGGGGAAGGGGTTGCCCCCAAAGGACAGTTGGCAACATCTTGAGGTATTTTTGATTGTCATGACTGGGGGCTGCTACTGGCGGTTAGAGGCCAGAGATGCTGCTAAACATCCTACAAGCCACAGGACATGCTCCATATTAGAATTATCTGATCCAAAAAATCAATAGTGCCACTGTTGAGAAACCCTGGGTGATGTGAAGATAAGAGGAATGAGTTTCCTCCATAGGTGGATGTGTGGGTCATAATGTGGTTGTTTTAACCTGTATTTAAGAGTGGCCAGTTGTATACTTCAGGTTTTTCCTTGAAGTAAAGGTTCCTCCTCCACCCCAATCCTACCCCGTCCCACTCTCATTTCCTTCCCACCTGTCCCCCTGGTGCCGTGGGAAAACAAGATGCTCAAAAGAAACTTCTGCATAATGATTGTGCGAGTGTCCATGTGCATGTGTCTACATGTGTGTGAGAGAGAAACCAAGACAGACTGAGAAACAGAAAAAGACACTTAGAAATGCAGAAAGAGGTGTGCAGAGAAAGACAGATAGTGAGGGAGTCGGGCGAGAGGTAGACGGAAAGAGAGAGAAAAAAACCCAGAGAACTGATCTCCAACTAATTTTTTTTTTTCAACAAATCCCACCTATAATATGCCAGAGCCTGGAAACTCAGTGATAACAAGGCCAGGTCCCTGCATTCCACAGTCTCTCCAAGAGACAAAGGCCACCAGCTGTAACAAGTGTGGAAAGTAGAAAGCTCACAATAAGTCACAAGCAAAGCTGGAGGGAACGTGGAGGAGGGGCGCACTTTGTGCTGAGGGGGTGGTGGGAGCGCCGGGGGAGGCTTCGTGGGGAGGTGACCACTGAGGTGAACAGGGAGGAGAAGCATTTTGTTGTGGGAACAGAATGAGGAGTGACGATTCTTGGTAGGTGGGTTTGGGGAATGGCAGAGGGTTGGGAGGTGAAGATGCAGGGTGGACCTGGGCATGGAGGAGTAGAGGTGGGAAAGGAGGTTGAAAAGGGCAGTTATGACCTGCATGAACCCCCAGGGCAGGATTAGACCTTGAATCCGTGCTTGAAGTTGTACACGTGGAGGATGCCTGGAGTTTCTTGTGTAATATTTCCTCCCCTCTTTCAAGCTTTTGCCCTTTCAGTGAGGCCTACCCCAGTGACCCTATGAAAAACTTCAACCCACCCCCTGGCATCCCCAGCCCCTCTATCTTTTCTGTAGTACTCATCACCAAATAACATGTTATATACAATTTATTTATTAATTTAATGTTTTTATTCCTTGACTAGAATATAAGCTCCGTGAGAGCGGGATTTCCTTTCTTTTTTTTTAAAATTTATTTATTTATTTATTTATTTCTGGCTGCATTGGGTCTTCGTTGGTGCGCGTGGGCCTTCTCTAGTGGCGGTGAGCTGGGGCCACTCCTCGTCATGGTGTACGGGCTTCTCACTGCAGTGGCCTCTCTCGTTGCAGAGCACCGGCTCCAGGCACGCGGGCTTCAGCAGTTGTGGCACATGGGCTCAGTAGTTGTGGCTCACAGGCTCCAGAGTGCAGGCTCAGTAGTTGTGGCTCGCGGGCCCAGTTGCTCCGCGGCATGTGGGATCTTCCCTGACTAGGGCTCGAACCCGTGTCCCCTGCATTGGCAGGCGGATTCCCAACCACTGCGCCACCAGGGAAGTCCCAAGGATTTTCTTCTGTTTACTAATGTATCTAAACCAGTGCATCGTGCATCATAAATGCTCGATAAATATTTGCTGAATGGATGAACATGGGAGCTGGAGACACTCCCCCAGCTGTCAGCCCCTTCCCAGAACTTTACATTTCTGATAGCTGCTCCTCAGGAGGTATGATAGTTTTCTAGTGTTGCATAACAAATTACCACAAACTTAGGGGTTTAAAACAACACAAGTGTTTTATCTCACAGTTGCTGTGCATCAGGAATCCCAGCAAAGCTTATCTGGATCTGCTGTTTAGGGTCTTTTAAAACTGTAATCAAGGTGTCAGCTGGTATAACTGAGACACTGCTGTATGGCAGAAATTAACAAAACATTGTAAATCAACTATACTTCAATTTAAAAAAAGAAAAGGGTGTCAGCTGGGCCTGAGTCTCACCTGAGGCTCTGCTGAGGAAGGGTCCACTTCCAAAGTTCCCTCAGGTTGTTGGCAGAGCCCAGTTCCTGAGGCTACATGACACAGAGCTTCAGTTTCTTGTTGGCTGTTGGCCAGAGGCTGTTCTTAGCTCCTAAATCCCTTCTGCAGTTTCTTGGCATGTGGGATTCCCCAACGTGGTCACTTGCTTCCTCAAAGCTATAGCAAGGGAGACAGAAACTCCAGCAAGATGGGCACTACAACTTTATGTAACAGAATAATGTAATTACATACACATAGTCACCCACATCCTGTCACCTTTGTCTTATGGTAGAATCAAGCAAGTCATAAGTTCTACCCACACTCAAAGGGAGGGGATCACACAAGGGCGTGAACACCAGGAGGTGGGATCAGAGGGGCCATTTTGACAGAAAGTCCACCTCAGGAGGTGACAGCTGGAGGTAATGCTTCTCCTTTGAATGCAGGCAGTCCCTTGGTCTTATGCATACCTCAACCTCTGCACCATATTAGAGTTATTTACATATGCTAAATATGTATAACATATTTACATATGCCTCTCCCACAAGACTGGGGGCAGGAATCATTCTCACTCCTCTTCAGAGTCAGCGTCTAGCACAAAGCCTGGCACATAAGAAGTCATCAGTTTGGGAAGAATGGGTAAAAGGATAGACGGATGGATGGATGGATGGATCGGTGGGTGGATGGATGGGTGGATGGATGGATAGTGAATGGATTTATGATATATGGATGGAAGAAAGGCAGAAAATAAGGGAAAATGTGGTAACAAAACAAGGTGAAGGCAAAGCACGTGGACAGAGGGAGTGTGGCCCTCACCTGACAGCGGGCCACACACTGTGAAATGAGAAGGTGTAAGCAACAGGTATGGATCTATTCACAGTCCCAGCCTCATTCCTGGAACTGTCACTTGGACTCTTCCTACCAGGGCAGCCAAGAGACCAGAGGCAGGTAGCCCTTCTTTCCCAGATCTTCTGTTTTCTCTTCAGGAAATAGGAGTGAAAAAAATCATGAGGGATGACCAAATGTTCCATGTCTGAAGACACCAATGAAATCCTGCATCTCTTTGTGACTTTGGCAGGTCTGAAGGCAATTTCCTAAGAAATAAGCTCAAGGAAGAAAGCATTACTTTGTAATCCTCTCCAAGGCTCAAAGGAAAGGCTTTGGATAACAAAGGACTTTAAAAGTACTTCAAGCAATAAGCATTGAATTTTGAGCAGAATCTCCTTGAGCTCCTGCTGCAGCGACGGGTGATGAATCCAGGCCTTGGCCTCTGAGTGCAAGACGGAAGCCAGGTCACAGGCATGCCTGGTGCTGGAGATGGGGTCTCAGGCTGTTGTTCCTCTATCAGAACTGTGAGACGGCTATCCCAGGGCAGACTCTACTGATGATGCGTATGTGTTTTCCACCCAGTAATACCTTGTGGGAGGAAAGATGGTGACACATTTTCTGGCTGAGAGCTTTAGGCTGGGTGACCTTGGGTTAAAACTTATATGTGCATATATTTTTTCCCCTTTTGCTTGAATTTTTATGATTTCTTTTGTTCGCTTGATCAATGACAGGTCATTTGCTTTATGTCAGGTAAAGGCCACTAATAGCCAAGGTGAGTGAATTTTGTGACAAGGTCACACCAGAGGTTATACTATTTATGTCTTTGCTAATCAGGGCCAGACAGTAAGGCTGAGGAACACCACTGTCTTTAGAGGTGACAACTGAGCCTTGCACGCGTCCATGTTTGTAAAAATCTTTATAACAGAAATCTGTGAAATGTTTGGTGCTTAGTCTCCCTGGTGTTGATGAACCACAGAAACTCTGGATATTCTGACCCATGAAGAAAATGTCAGATTCCAGGACAAGGCACTTTTTTTCTTTTTTAAAATCTAAAATGAAATTTAATGCCATCTAGGAAGGAGTGGATATTCATGGGTGTTTTGAGGACATATAGGTAAAGTGAGTTCAGAAATAATAGAGTATATGGAAAGATATGCAGAGGCTGAATCAAATGGTAACCTCAAAGGCACTAACTTTTAAATAAATATTTTAACCTGGATTTCTCTTCCTGTGTTTTCTTTATAACCTATCAGCCTGCCACCACCAAGCTAAAGGAGCTTAAAGCAAATCTGGAAAATCCAATGAATAACAGTGGGGTTTTATTTACTAAAATTGCCCTGAGAGCAAAACAGTAAGGAGAACTTGAAATTTCCCAACACAGTGTTCATCCTTGTTTTGAAAGCAATGTCCTCGTTTGAGAAGAAAGGGGCTTTAATCTCTTCCTCATCACATTGGCTCCTCTCCTAGCTTTTTGTTTGAGTTCTTCCTCTCCTCCGTAGAATCCCAAACATGAGGAGCATCATTCCTCTGGATCCAAAACCAGTAACTTGACCTGGAAACATCATGAGAAATATTAGAAGGCCACTAGTTCCCTGCTGGGGTCTCTGTGTCCTGAGTCCACACTTCAGGCCCAAACCTTTAAAAGCCTTTTTTTTTTTTTTCCCTAAAATTTATTTATTTATTTATTTTTGGCTGAGTTGGGTCTTTGTTGCTGCGTGCAGGCTTTCTCTAGTTGTGGCGAGCAGGGGCTGCTCTTCGTTGCGGTGCTCAGGCTTCTCATTGCGGTGGCTTCTCTTGTTGCGGAGCACGGGCTCTAGGCGCGCGGGCTTCAGTACTTGTGGCGCTCGGGCTCAGTAGTTTGGCTCGCGGGCTCTAGGGCGCAGGCTCAATAGTTGTAGCGCATGGGCTTAGTTGCTCCGCGGCATGTGGGATCTTCCCGGACCAGGGCTCGAACCCGTGTCCGCTGCGTTGGCAGGCGGATTCTTAACCACTGCACCACCAGGGAAGTCCCTAAAAGCTTTAAAAGTTGACTTGGCTCAGGTGGGAAGGTTTTGTATAAAGGCATCAATAAGTACCGATTCTCCTGCTGGGGGCATAGCACATTGCTTAGCACTCTGAGGGAACACAAAAGGATTAAAGTCATGACCCTTAACCTCTGGTGACAGATGTGACTTATTCCAGGATCACTGGGAACCCCTGACCAGGGAACTGACTCTAACTGGGGAGCATTTCCAACTCAGGTAATACCTAGTGTTCACAGCCAGTCTGAGTGGCTTCATCCTGGGTTCCTGGGCAGCGTCAAAGGAAATGCAGAGCCATCACCCCACTTGTTTCCCCAGAATGGACTAATCTAGAAGATTTTCTGTGAAGGAAAAAGTGCATCATATCACACACACACATACACACACACACACACACACCCCAGTTGTTTGTCGCAAGCATGTGCTGCATATTCTCTCAGGGTCCACCTTGTGTCCCATCCCTTCCCCTGACTCCTATCTTAATGGAGAGGTTTTTGATGACACAGCCTGGACTCACTCTCAATAACTCATTCTTAGTAAATCGTCTCTGTTACAATGAAGGACTTGCTTTCCATATATTTCCCCCTTTCAACATCAGATCAAAAGGAAAGAAAAAGATGACTCACCATCTCCTGTTCTCCCAGTGAACTTGTATGACTGCCTCTTTCCTCCTGAACCTGGGTCTCTCAAACTGCTAGCTTTCCATCTCTACTCATATTTCTTCTTAAGAAATTTAACCACTGTGGAGTATTTTTCAAATGGATGAACACTTCTAACAAAAACTGCTTTCTTGATGGGTCCATATCCTTTTGACTTCCTAATATTTAAAAATGCATTTGGATACAAAGGCCTTCCCCATCTACCTTATCTGGAATAGGTCCTACCCTCTTGTCCACCCTGGCTCACCTTTCTCTATTTATACAGCCCCACTCATTTTTAAAATCAAGTTTTGTTTGTTTACTTGAATTTTTGGTCTGTCCTCCCCTGCTGGGCTGTAAGCTCCATGAGGGCAGAGACCACATCTGTTCTGCTCTCCAATGTACCCCCAGCACCTAGCAGAGTGCCTGCCATGTAGGAGAATCTTGTTAGAACATTTGTTGAATGGATAAATAAAGTAGAATGTACATAATAAGTGATATATCACTTAGCTAATTAATTTTAAATAAGTTTAACAAATTTAAATAAATTTCCTTAGCTAATTAAAAGTGAAATGCAGGGTGAAGTAGAGTGGAGGGTAAGTAGTAATGCCAGCTTTGTCAGGATTGAGTCTTTGGAGAGTGGAGCAGAGTACATAGGAGCTAACAGAGCTGATGGGTCAAATGAAGGCACCTGTCATCGTGGGTGTAAATGCCCACAGCTGCCCAGGGGTCAGGGAAGCTGAGGGAGGACCTAGGGGAGGTGAGGGCAAATATGGGCCTGGTCACTGCTTCATGCAAAGGAGGTGGGCCAGCAGATACACGACCCTATGTGTGAGCTACAAAATGACTGCTGCTTCACTTCCACCCTCCAAATCTCACATGAGAATCCCTCTGGTGGCCCACCCTATCCAAAAACATGAAGGAAAGGAAAGTGTAATGTAGCCTAGCCAAGTTAACACATTACAAAGCCACTATAGTAGGCACTCACTGTTTGTTGAAGGACCGCTTGAATGAATGAATGCTTGAACAAATGAATGATTGAATGAGATGGCATGGCAGCAAGAGGCATTTGGCCATCTGATCTCACCAGAATGAGCACTCTGTGAGGGATGGGATTTTTGCAGGTTTCATTCGTTGCTGAATCCCCAATACATGGAATGGTACCTGGCCCATGTGGGTGCTTAAGAAAATTTTGTGGAACGAATATTGAATGGTTCTGGCCCAAAGTCAAAAGGACTTGTGTGGAGTCACTAGAAGACACAACTGAATGAAAATTTTTCTTTGGTACAGGGTGTGGGAAATGCATGAGGAGCCATTTTATACATTTAGCATAAATGGGCATGACGTGAAACAAAGGCAAAACCATATTTCCTTCTCTTACAACATATCTCAAGAGAGCAAAATATAAAATCGTTGTAGTGACAGTGGAGCAAATATCATAAATAATATGTCAGTTATAGAGAAGCTTGGCTACTAAGAGCCAAGAATCCTGGCTAAGGGAGACGAGAGGGGAGAGGAAAAGTGAGTTAGAAACATTTTATTCACAGCCTTCTCCAGGTCCAGGTGGGAAGCTACAAAGCAGAGTAAATCCTAGAAGTGGCCTTGACCTGCTGTGAAACCTGACAGGCCACGGATACCCCAGGGCCAGAGTCATTCAATTACAACCAGGCTATACCCTGAGGCAGACTCCTAGAACTTAGTCCTGGGAGGGCTCAAGGTTTAGCTCAAATATTCCACTTCTCTGTTGGAAGGTCTCTGTCGGAAGAGATACACATGAACTCTGATGCAATTGGAGCATCACTTTCACCTTTTTGTCTCCCTGCCCCTCATATGATCTCATTTTTGTTTCAAAAGATACATGCCTCCTCTCTATAACTCTTCTACAGCCCTATCCCTATATATCAGAAATACCAAATGGTAACCATGGTTCTCTCTGGCTGGTGGAATTACTGGCTTTCATATGCTTTTCTTCTTCGTGCTTTCCTGTGTTTTCCACTTTTTTTGAACATGAATTACTTCTATAATCATACACACAAAACAGTACAAAAGTACTTTTAAGTACTATAACTAAGGGTAACTGGAGCAATGAAAAAGAGAACTATTGTTTGCATGTTTTCAAAATAAATATTGCCAGCAGCATCTTACATCTCAGCATGAGCAACTTAAAGTGTAGATGCTGCTTCTAAGCTACAATATCATTGATATGTGAGATACCTGTGATATAGCAACAATATGGTACTTGTACTTGGTACTGAATTTCTTCTAGATGTAGCACCCTGGGAAAGTTTACGATCAGCCAAATGTTGTTGGTTTTCAACTTAAATTAGACTTTCTGTGATCTTTATACCTGATATAAACTAAAAGACTCTCTATTTGTCCACAAAAATGCAATAAAGAAAATGAGATAACTTTCCATTTATTATGTGTGGTATCTGCAGAATTACAGACCTAAATATTAAAGAAAAGGTGTCAAGGTGCCAGCAGCAGCACCAGATTCAAGATGGCAGCCAGCAGGAGGCTGATGAAGGGGCTTGAAGACATCCTCAAATGTGAGATGAAAAACTTCCTTTACATCTAGGTTGATGAAGCTAATTTGTTGACCTGGCAAGGGCTTATGGTTCCTGACAACCCTCCATATTGATAAGGGGGCCTTCAGAATCGAAATCAACTTTCCAGCAGACTACCCATTCAAGCTACCAAAGATCACATTTAAATCGAAGATCTATCACCCGGAACATGGATGAAAAAGGGCAGGTCTGTCTGCTGGTAATTAGTGCTGAAAACTGGAAGCCAGCAACCAAAACCAACCAAATGAACCCCCCAGCACAAGGACAGTAAAAAATTCTGTAAGAACGTTGAAGAGTTTACAAAGAAATATGGGGAAAAGCGACCTGTGGACTAAAATCTACCACAACTGATTCCAGCGTGTGAGCAGAGACCCTGAGCAGTGCATTCAGATATCCCAAAAAGCAGGACTCCTTGGAAAATTGACATGTGCCACGGCCCAGCATCCGCTTGCGGCAGTTACTAATTTTCTACAGTTTTCATAATCAAAAGTGGTCTAGGTAACCTGTAAAGACAGGATTAAAATTTTAAGATGTTCTAAGAAAAAGAAAAGAAAAGATGTCAATAAATGGTGTCAGTGGACATGAAAAATGTGGTTACCACTGTGTCATGGATCTAATAAGCAGTATAATGCAAAAAAAAAAAAAAAACAGAAAAGAAAACTGAACTGAATATTTGGCTTTAAATTAAAGCCAGGGCATGGGCTTCCCTGGTGGTGCAGTGGTTAAGAATCTGCCTGCCAATGCAGGGGACATGGGTTCGAGCCCTGGTCCAGGAAGATCCCACATGCCACGGAGCAACTAAGCCCGTGTACCACAACTACTGAGCCTGCGCTCTAGAGCCTGCGAGCCACAACTACTGAGCCCATGTGCCACAACTACTGAAGCCCACACACCTAGAGCCTGTGCTCTGCGAGAAGAGAAGCCATCACAATGAGAAGTCCACGAGCAGCAACAAAGACCCAAGCAGCCAAAAATAAAATAAAGTTATTTAAAAAAAAATTATAACCAGGGCATATTTGAGGACCAAGTTTTATGATTCATCCCTATTTTCGTAACAGGTTAAAACCCATTGACAATAAAAAAGTATCAAAGTTTCTTCACCCAAATATCTCCAAACAAATCACTGGAGGTGTCCTCAGTAAAGTGGATATGGAAGATTAAGATCATTCTAGACTTTGGAGAGCTAAATTTTATGTTTCCTCCTGCCCTAATTCTTGGTAGAGGTGAGTCAGTAAGAGGAAAACTCACTTCTGTCCCCAGGTCACAGCCCTGGTCTTCCTCTGCTTCTCCTCTTCTCTCAGACTTCTTCCTTATTTTATCCTCAGGTTCGGTGCTTCAGCCAAGCTAGGCCCAGGGCCCTCCTGAGGAGTGAAGGCTTGGACTGAGGACAAGCTCACTGCCATCTCCCATCATTTGTATACAGGCAAAAGTGGGTGAGCTGAGCATCAAGGGCAGTCTTGGGAAGGGAGTGAAGGATGGAGACAAGAGGGAGAGTCAGCAAAGGGGAACTGGCTGCCTGAGAAGCATGTGGAAGGGAAAAGAGCAGTCCTCTTGGACGGGGAGAATTGCAGGAACGCTGTATGTACGTGTCTGCGTACCAAGTTTGGTTTGCACTAGATGAGAGGGTGACCTCCTTTTCCCACAAAGAACACTTGTCCAAAATCAGCCAGGCACTTCGTTCTACGCTCTCCAGATCAGCTCAGGGCTCTCACTAACTTTGCAAGGCTGGTTCTGATCTGACCACTAGAGGCTTATCATAAAGAGTCTGCCTTTCTCCTGGAGTCCAAGGACCTCAGCTCTCGGCCACACACAATCACATATATAATTAATATATCTATGATAAACCCTCCTCAAATAATCAGTTCTTCAATTTGGTGGAAGAACCAACCAGACCATTTGGGTCCTGCAAATAAACTAACCCATGGAATCCTGGAATGTTCCCATTCTCAACACTTATTTTGTGCTGGAGACTTTCATATTTACCAAGTGTCCACTAGACTGAGTGCTAAACAAGTTCATAGGGGTAAGACCATGAGAAAAACACACAGAAGAAATTCTTCTGGTGTTAAAACAAACTCTGTGAGGACAAAATGTACTTGGAGTTCGACTCCATCTCTTCTGTCTCGTGGTGGGTTACTACAGTTCATCAGGAAAATAGTTTGAAATTTGCAAAATCTCCAAATCCTGCCTTGGGGAGTCTGTGCCTGTTGGCTTTCTCACAGCTTCTTTGTGACCATAGGATGGGTTTAATAACCACACTCCGGGTTGCACAACTATTATTATCCCCATCAGAGAAATGCAGTGCAGAAAAACAGAACCTGTGTTTGCATTTCCTGTTTCATATAAACAGTTTCATCTAAGACAACAGCATATGCTATTTATCCATGACTATAGTCCTCTCCTGGTGCTGAGACTGGAGGGCCCGCAGCAAATGGTTTCAAAATGGAAGCATCTTCCTCAACTGCACTCTCCACATGGCCTCCTTTCTCACCTCACAGCCTATCTCTCTGACTCTCTACCCCCATGGTGGGTGCATAAAAGAAATGGGGACCCAGTGAGTCTTGGTGCTTCTGAGGAAGCCCACAGGCCCTGATCAGAGCTGACAGTTTGGGAGGTAGAGTGAGGCCAGTGGACTTAAAGATGCAAGCAGAGTTATGTAGGGATCCAAGGATTTTAATGGTTCCTAAGCTAATACAACCTTCCCCCAACTTCCCTTTCTGACTCCCTTGACCTGCCTGGGGTCTTGTCTTCTTCCCATACTAGGTACCAAATCACAGTCATAGAATGTTAGTGGCAAGAAAGTATGAACTTTGATCTGGGCAGAGGAAGTTCCTTGCCAAAGTCAGCCACAGATTGATGACAAAGCTGGGCCTAGAACCCTTCTGTCTTGATTCACAGACCTGTGCTCTTTCCAGAAGCCCTAACATGAAGAGGATTCTTTAACTGAGCTGTTATGGAGATTCTCACTGATTCTTGGCTGTAAATAGTAATGGCCTGTCAAGATACCAAAATTGAAATAAGACAAAATAGGATAAACCTTCGTTGGCTACAACATCATTGAGAGGAGACTACAAACTCCCTCATCCCTGACACTCTCAGGGATCTGAGTAGGGTCTAGTATCATGGAGGACAAGGTTGGTCACATGAATCCTTCCTTCCCTCTGCTGTCCACCCGGTGACCATTCACAGCATGACTCATCCCTAACATGTTTAGCTGTAGGTCTCTAAAATTTTAGACGCTCAGGAAAGGAAGAGGCCTTAAAGAGCATACCGAATAACCACATGTCTGCGTGTATCACATACGTTAGAAGCAGCTGCAAGTCTAAAGGCAGCCTCCTATGCCTGTGTCCACAGATCCCTGTGGGACTTGAAGATCTGGCAGTTATCTGGTTAATCTGAACAGGTAGCAGTTAAGCTGTGTATCTCAAGCCAGAATGTTCACTATGCCACTTGCATTATTCTATTTGGCAGTCTACACTGCAGGACTCCTACAGTAGAGCTAGAAATCCCCCTCCACTTATCCAGTTGTCCAATCTAAAGTCCTAAGGGTATCCCTCTGCTCTGCAGGACGTCCTAATGTAGCCATTTATCCCCTGGACTATTTCCTTGGCCCACGCTGTCCCTGGACCAGAGATGTGCTTCCTCCCAACCCAGCACAGATGCTACGGGAGGCCTGGTACAGGGACCTGGGCTCAGCTGACCCTGCCACTCCATCTGTTCATGGGAACAGTGCTTCCTTTGTACCATTGTTTGGTTTTTTATTTTTTGGTTGTTGTTTTTTTAAATTTTTCCTTCTCCCCTGTTTCAAACTCAGTCCCTTAGGGCCTCAGTTGAAGCCATCCCTGCCCAAGCACATCCCCACACCACAACTTGTAATTATTCCCTAAGCAGGCCATGGATATCTTTTCAAATAACCCTCCTGAAGTGGGAAGGTCCTGGGAAATCCAGTCACTTCCCCTCAACTGGAAGCACCAGCTTCTGGAAAATTCCACAGCTCTGGGCCCTGGCTAGTGGGAGAAAAGGGGAGGGGCTGAATTAGGTTGATGCCTAAATCTTTATAGACCATCTGTTGGGTTCTTTTGAGTGAGTTAGGGTGAATCTCAATGAAGTGAAATTCTCAACCTGGAATAGTTATGACAACCTGAAGATCATCTCAGGCCAAATGTAGAGAAAAAAGGCAAAGTGTGTGCGTTCATCCCTAAGGGTTGTGAGGTGGGTTCCTTCAGGCCCAGCAGACTTTCTTCAGGAGAGCCCTTCCTTGGCCCTTTTTTTTTTTTTTAATTGAACCATCTTTTTCCCTTCATTTATTTATTTTATTTATTATTTTATGGCTGCGTTGGGTCTTTGTTTCTGTGCGAGGGCTTTCTTTAGTTGCACCAAGTGGGGGCCACTCTTTATCGCGGTGCGTGGGCCTCTCACTATCGCGGCCTCTCCCGTTGCGGAGCACAGGCTCCAGACGCGCAGGCTCAGCAGTTGTGGCTTACGGGCCCAGTCGCTCCGCGGCATGTGGGATCCTCCCAGACCAGGGCTCGAACCCGTGTCCCCTGCATTAGCAGGCAGATTCTCAACCACTGCGCCACCAGGGAAGCCCTCCTTGGCCCTTTTAAGAAAATCACGGGCCTTCTGGTCATGATTGAAATCTCCCTATTTGAAGCAGATTTGATGAACCAACTCTTTCGTTCACATATTTTTCTTTTAAAAGTTGAGTTTGTTTTCCTAAATTTTTGTTATTCTAACTGCATCAAAGCAGCCCAGTCCAAAGACATAGAATGTGCTAGGAAAGCAGACATTGGATCATTTAGGGCAAAATGTATATAAGGCATGTTTACTTGAGAGTTCATGACACCAAAGATAAAAGGATTTCTGGCTGACAGGTCAACAGGCTTCTTTCCCTGGAGACTAGGGTCCCCTGTGGTCCCAAGTTACCCAGAGTGGTACCTGCAAGGCTGAGCCCTGAGATGCTAAGAGTCCCTAAGCTTTGCCCATCTCTCGAGTGGATATGGCTGGGGGAGGGGAAGGTAAGAGAAAATATGCAGCCCCTGGACGGGCAGAACGGAGCTGCCCAGGGCCCTTCACGGCAGGGTGCAGAGATCCTGAGTCTTCAGGAGTTTGTCAGGTCAATGGCCATGTTCAGCTTCTGCTACAAAGGCCACTGATCCAGGTGAGGGAACCTGAGAAACAAGTGACCAGAGCAACTACTCAGAGGGGAAAGAAGCCAGAATAGCAACATCCACAAGGACAGGGATTTGATCTTGTACATCTCATCTTCCTGGTGCCTAGCAAAATGACTAGTCCTTACGAAGTGCTCCATAAACATTTGTTAAATTAATAAATTATTGATTTATGAGAACAGGTCAAAGATTTAGGTCTGGGGTGGGGGAGACAGAAGGAAGTCTAAGGGGATTAGTCAAAAACCTCAAGGGAATCTTGGTAAGTCTCAGAATCATTGACTCAACAGAGGAAGTCCCTTTACTCCAAGACCCAGGTCCAAATGCAGCTCCCACTATGGTTGTGACATATGGTATGAGCTTAGTGACACTTGAACCTTCTCATGTCAAATTAGATGGTGGCCTGAGGTAAGGTATTGCCACTGGGGAAACAGAGAAGGGATGAAATAGAAATTTAGGAGGCTGGATGGAGAATATTTGGAGACAAAGTACATAGGTACTGAAGAAAAGTGACTCAAAGGTAAAAATAATATAGAGACAATATCTACTTCACGGGGTTACTGTAAGGAGTAGATGAATTAACACACAGAGTCTCTGGAATAGTATTTGAGTGCCACTGGGTAGGTTCTTAATAGAAAGAGCTTTCCTCCTCCTCCTCATCCCTCTCTATTTTCATTAAAGATAAGACTATCCCTCCTGAAAACCTCAGAGTGCCCACCCCAAGGAGGCTCTGCCAGCGGTCTCTTTATGTGAAACTCATGATTGAAGGCCATGGACACACCCGTGCCTCTACTGGTCCCCACTGAACAGATAGAAATAAAAGTGTCTTCTCTCCAGGGCTGCGTCAGGAAAACCCTGAAAGCCATTCTCTCACAGTCAGAATGTTTCCTTTGTTCATCTGAGACAGAACCAACATCTCTGTAAAGGACAAAGAGCTTGACTCATAAGCCGAGCAGACGCTATGGGTTGAGTGATGGCAACACAGGGGTAGCTGGAGCTGAACCCCTGAGACTTCAATATTTGTTGTGGTATATATTATGACAAGGTGTGGGAGACCTTTCTAAAAACCAAATACGTGTATTTCTGAATGTGAGGTTCACGTGCAGCCTCAGACCTCTCCAAACTCACTCATCCTAAGCTCTCCTGATGTGTCTTCAGGGCCCCCAGAGAACGGAAAAGGACCAGACGTGTCTGGCCACATTTCTGATTCTTTCCCTCCGAATATTTTCATGCCCTCACTTATTCAGCAAACATTTACCAAGCTCCTACTTTGTGCCAGGCTCTGTGCTGGAAGCTGGAGCTTCAAAGAAATAAGGCCACATCCCATCCCACGTACAGCCCTGTAGGGAAGACAGACAAACCACACACTAGAACACTGGGGGATGTGTTAGAGAGAGATTTTGCAAACAGTCCTGGGAGCACAGAGGAGGCCACAGAGCCCAACCAGTGTTTCAGTGTTCCTGGAGGACCAGCAAGAGTTGACCAGATGAAGAGGGCAGGGAGGCCTTCCAGGTAAGGGAGCAGCAAGCAGGATGGCCAAAGGCAAGCAAGACAATGACTCAGTGGTTCTCACCTCCCTGCACATTGAAATCATTGGCAGAGCTTTTATTTTCTTATTTTTATTTTTTATTGAAGTATAGTTGATTTACAATGTTGTGTTAGTTTGTGGTGTACAGCAAAGTGATTCAGATATAGATATATATATCCTTTTTCATATTCTTTTCCATTATGGTTTGTTACAGGATATTGAATATAGTTCCCTGTGCTGCACAGTAGGACCTTGTTGTTTATCTATCTTATATATGGTAGTTTGTATCTGGTAATCTCAAACTCCTAATTTATTCCTCCCCCACTTTCCCCTTTGGTAACATAAGTTTGTTTTCTATGTTGGCAGAGCTTTTAACAGTTACTGATGCCTAGGCCCTCACACAGATCTATTAAGTCAGAATCTTTGGAGATAGGGCCCAGGAATCAGTCTTATTAAAAGCACCCCAGGTATATGTGACCAGAGTTAAGGACCACTGGACTAAGGAAGAGTCACTAACACAAGACATTTGGGAAAAAAAGCACAAAAGAATACTATAATAGTTCACTCCATCAATAATTCTGAAATTGAGGGTCTTAGACCCCATGCAAAGCATGCAAGACCAAGGGATGTATTGAGGTATTCTCAAGTCAGTAACAGATCTACTATACAGCCTCCACCCAAACCCAGAAACCAATGAAATCTGTGGTTCTCAGTCACCTCCTCTCCCCCACACCCACTTGCTCCCTCCAGGAGATGTAGCCCATGGAAAACCACTTGCCATTCTTAATGGAGTATGCTGTGGATCTCAAATCCAATAATACTCTCTTCATTGCTGTAATGAGGACCTACTTGTATTTCAGAAAACTTGAAAGGAGGCTTCCAGGCCAAACACAAAACTCCAGACACAGTACAACAATACCACTTTTGACAAAGTACATAATAAATCAATAAATCAAATGGTCATTTTCTTAAAAACTTAGATGAAGACATAGAAATCCTGTTCTTCAAATTGGGGCATGTCCCATTGTAAGAGGGACTACCTTGGACCAAGAGACTGGCCAATAGCTCCCATTCACGAGAAGATGAATTCAGAAGTGGTCATGAATCCCAGTTCAGCCACTCGCTGCATCATGTTGGGCAAGTACTAACCTGTGAGCAAGTTCTCTGCTCCACGAAATGGATATAATTATATCTACCTTTCATGGTTGCTCTTGGCTTAAAGGAGATAATATATGTAGAGTACCCAGCATAACAAGTGTCTAGTACCCGAGAGCTGGCTCATCAGTCAGTGAAAACTCTCTATTTATTCTACCATCACTTTATTATCGGAAACTGTGTTACAGGAGCCAAAGTAACACAGAGGTAGAAGGATGGGCCAGGTCACGGTTCTCCTCCTGCTGCCACCCTCTCCCTCCCTCTTACCTTCTCCCGCGAGGCAGCACGTGGCACCTGAGACTCTCAGTCTGCGGGCTGCTCCTGCCTCTCGGGGGTGCGCCCCAAATACACATCTAAGTGTGTGATGGCTCAGCCCCTCTACCCAGATGAAGATAGCATGTGAGAGCCTGGAGTCTGGCTCTCTCCCTCTGTCACCTGGGCCCCAGCCCAAATGTGACGCTCCATCACCTCCTATTTATTGACCTCTCTCACCAGCATTGGGAAACTGCCCTTCACTCCTGCACACTCAGTTGGACTTCATTAAAGAAATTTCTCTCCCAGAAGGTATGAACATGAAAATTATGTCAAATCAAGCAGGGACCCCAGACATCCTCTCTCAGGTTCCTACCCTTTTTGTGCCATGGACCCACTGACAACTCAGCAAAAATGTCCATAAATGCGTAAAACAAAACAGGATCGCAAAAGCATTCAATTTTATTGAAATGGGATCCTATCAACCTCCCATGGAGACCCATGGATTCCATATTACAAACACTTGATAGTCAAACCCTGGACTGAAAGCTCAGGAAACTCTCCAAAGTCACCCAGCTAAGAGGTAAGAGAGCCGAGGCAAGAACCCCATCGCCCTATTCCCGAACCCGAGCTCTGTCCACCAATCTATTTATTATCTTAGAAAATTAAAAAATCAAAACAGAGCTCTTACTGCTTCTGCATTAAAAAATCCTGAATTTTGGTCCCATTAGAAGGCTTGGAGGTGGCCCTGCCGGCCCTGTATATCTTCATAAGAACTGGCCTCAGTCTATATTGGATTACAAAACTGGACAAAGATTGTTTCCCAGCAAACAGCTGGAAAAGCTTAAAGCCACAATAAGTTGACTGAGGTAACTGGTAGCAGATGTCCCAGCTCCTGGAATTTGTTGGATGACAGTGTTGGATGATAGACTAGATGGATGGGTTCAATTCCTCTGCTTTCAGGTGGCCTTTGTCAAGGAGTCTGGAACACTAGTCTCTGAGCCTGGTGCAGAAAACTCAGCCCTCCTGCTTGCCTCAACATTTCTCAGGAATTAGTAAGCAGTTGGTATCATCTTTCTCTGCTGAGAAGGTTGGAGGGTATTAAACCCCTGGCCAATCTCTCAGTGAACCCTTTCACCCCTTTCTGTTGCTGGGGCAATAGAACATAATGGTTAAAAGTATGGGTTTGGAGTTACACGTTAGGATTTAAATTCTCACTTCATCACTTTAGAAAAGTTGCATGACCACATCTTCCCACCTCCGTTTTTTCATCCCTCTAATGGGACTAGTACTAATGCCTGCCTTGCAGGGTATGTAACAATTAGAGCTAATATATGGAAAACACCTATACAGGACCTGGTGTTGCAGTGTTCAATAGTCAGGAGCTATGATTATAATTAGTCCTAGATTGAACCCTGCCCCTTCCCCACTATGTCCCTTAATAAATGAAGCAGGTGTTAAGGCAGGTGTCATTAGCAGAGTGACTGTGGTCAAGGAAACCCATTTACCATGATCAGAGCAGAATTGTTGAGTTTCTCCAACAGATCTCAGCAAGATAAGTGAATTGACCACAGTCACACAAAGAGAAAACCCCACATCTTCTTACCACCAGATCTACACACCTCCCTGCATCTGGTTGCCTCCCCTCTGCATCCCCTCCTGTTTCTATGGGCCCAGAACCCTTGCTCCTCTCAAAAGCCAGCCTCTCCACCTGTGCTCTGGATCCCACGCCCTCTCTCCTGCTCAGGATTGCTCTTGCAGTCTCCACCCCCCTCTCCTACAGAGGCAATATTCCTCCTCTACTGGATCAGCCCCATGTGCATGCCCTGAGCATCCTCCTCAACCTCCACGTCTCCCGTCAGCTACTAAACTCATTTCTCTATCTTCCTTCAACTTCAAAACTGAGTTGCTGTTTCCACATCCCTTCCTCAGCACACTCAAATTGGACTTCTATTCCCATTATCCACAGAGACTACTATTGTCAAGGTCACCAGTGACCTCCATTTGCTAAATCCAGGGGCCACTTCTTCGTTATCTTCTTTGAACTTTCTGTAAAAATTGATTATTTCCTCCTTCTTAAAACATTTTCTTCCCTTGGCTCTGTGATAACCCACTGTCCTCTTTTACTTATGTCTCCTTTACTGGCTCCTTCTCCTCTAGTCAATCTCTCTAAGTTAGAGCGTAGTAGGGATCTGTCCTGATCATCCTTTTCTGCCATTACTGTGTGCTCTCCCTTCATAACCCCATCGAGTCCCATGACTTTGAAGACCATCTACGTCTGTGGTCCCCAACCCCCGGGTCTCGGACCGTTACCGGTCTGCAGCCTGTTAGGAACCGGGCCGCACAGCAGGAGGTGAGAGGTGGGTGAGTGAGCGAAGCTTCATCTGCTGCTTCCCATTGCTCGCATTACTGCCTGAACCAGCCCCCCAACCTCCTGTCCGTGGAAAACTTGTCTTCCACGAAACCGGTCCCTGGTGCCCAAAAGGGTGGGGACCGCTGATCTATGTGCTTATGATTCCAAAATCTCTGCCTCTAGCCCTGACTCTTCCCCAAATCTTGACTTGACTATCCAACTGCCATCTTCACATTTCCACATGGATATCTAACAGGCAACTCAGATATAATTTATCCATGAAAGAACTCGAGTTTTCCTCCCAAACTTGCTCCTTCCTCAGGCTTCCTAGTTTTAGTCATTAGCGAGAGCATTCACCCAGTTGTTCAACCTATAAATCTAGGAGTCAGTCTTGACTCCCTTTTTTCTTCATTATCTATATTCAATATATCAGCAAATCTTGTCCACTTTATCTCCAAAGCATATTCCAAATTCATCTACTTCTCTCCATTTTCATCACAGTCACTGTGGTCCAAGCCACCATTATCTGAATGACTGCAATAGCTTCCCAGGTGATCCATCTGGAACCATTCTACACTCCACAATTGACAGGGAAGCCTGAATAATCTTGTCACATTCTTATAGAATGTACAAGTACATGGCTTCCCATTGTACTTGAAATAAAACCTAAATTCCTCAAAGCAAGATGTAACATGACTTCTGCCTACCTCTCCAAACTCACTTTGAATCACTTTCCACCTCATCTCTCCACTCCAGCCACACTGGTCTTTCTGTCCCTTGAAAACCTGCAATCTAGTCCCACCCTAGGACCTTTGCACTGGCTGTTCTTTCTGGAATGCTCTTCCCCCTGATCCTTGAATGACTGTTTCCTTTCTATCATTAACATCTCACTGAAATGTCAGTACTCAGAGAGGCCCTTCCTGACCACAAAACTGAAGTAGCCCACCCAGTCACTCCCTATCACATCACCTTATTCTCTCATATATGTTTTCCTCTCTGTGTGTCTGACTCTATTCTGGATGGTAAGTCCCACAAGGGCTAGGACCTTGTCTTTCTTCTTCACCATTACATCTGCAGGACTCAGAACAGTGCCTGAACATGACAGTGCTTGATATCTGTTGTCGAAAGAGTGAATGAATGGATAAATGAGTTAGTAACAGAGCTAGGACCAGAACCCAGGCCTCCTGCCTTCCAGTTCTGTGTTCCTCCCCCATGCCATGTCAAGTTGTAGTTTTCACCAGTTTGATTGCTTTCTTGCTGTTCAGCAGATGCTTGGCATCCTTCAACTCTCAGCTGGTTCCAGCTGCTAGTGATAAAGTAAATGGCCACAAAGGAGCAGGAAGGAGAGGAAAGAAGCATCTGAATAAATCATGAAGTATGTGGTCATCCCTCAAAATAATGAGAATTAAACACTCAATCATCCAATTACATTTAGTAAACATTTATTACCTACCAGGCATTAGGCAATTTACCAGGGACAAAAAGACAAACCTACTCTGAAGGACCTGACAGTCTCCAGGAGGAGATGGTGGGTCTAGTGGTGATGCTTGACATGGTATGATGGGCCTGAGAACAAAGTAACACGTGCTGTGGAAACACAAAGTAGAGAGTGATGAACACTGCATGGAGTGGGCAAGAATTCAGGAAGACAACCAGAGAGTGGAACTTTTGAACTGAGTCTTAAAGAGTGAATACCTGCTATTGAAAACTCATAGTCTGGGTTTTCACATGAAAAGTACAGTGTGTTTCCCCTTCGTTTTACTTGACAAAAGAAAAATCACTTTAGAAAGGCATACAGGATGACTCTGGTAGTTGAAAGAACCACGTATTAATAAACAGAGAAATTTCCATCTGGGAAACTTTTTTTTTAAGATGGGATAGTTCTTTATTTCTTGCTACAAAAAGTCCACCTAAACAATTTCATCTTCCCTGAGGGTCTTATGGTGAAACCACTGAGGCAATTACCTACATGATGAAAGATCACCCAACTAAAGAACTACTTCCCTGTAAAACCACAGGCCATCTCCTTGAAGAAATGTGCTGTCATGTAAAAACAAGGTTTTACAGCAAGTGAAAGAATGAAGTAGATCTATGTGAATTGATATCAAGAGATACATTATTACATAAAGACGAGAAAGCTTCAGTACACTGGATATTGTTGCTATTATTGTTATTATGTTGGGATCTGTCTAGGACTACCGAGAAGAGTAAGTGCAAATGTAACAATCTCTGAGGTGTGGGATTATGAGACACACTTTCTGAGGCCTACATTTTGGTACTATTTTAATCGTTTACAACAAATTGCGCTATCTTGGAATTTAAACATAAAGACTTGTTTAGAACACAGTGCTGATTGGTTTTATAATGTTTAAGAACTTGTGCTTGTCTCTACATTCCAGAAACATATAAAAAGAGGATTTCCCTAAATTATATCATTTGCTAACACCTGCAGAAAAAAATAAACTGAGACCCAGAAAGATAATGTGATCTTTCTCACACTATGACTCCTAGACTAGTACCTTCAGCTCCACAGTTCTTGATTTCATGCTGAGGATTCACATATATAAATATATCAATCTTAACTTACACATTTGGAAATTTAGCAATATTGCTTTGTGGAAAACTGTGCAACAATTTATTGTAATAGTTACAGGCCAGTACTTTCCCCAGAAAACAATTCAAATAGAAGTCTCTTGAATATTACCTCTAGTCCTTGTGCATATCTTAGAATACTCAGTAAATTCTTTGAATAGATAGGTCCCTTCCATTCAGTTTATAAGTAGTTACTGAGCACTTATGATGTGCTCTAGCACTAGGGGTACAGCAGTAAGAAAATGAGACAGATTCTCTGTACTTGTGAAGCTTAGATCCCAGTGGGGAAAACACCATAAGCAAGAAAAAACATAAATAAAGGATATAATTTCAGATAAAGATATAGTAAGGATATAATGAACCAAGTAAAATGATAGTGACAAGAGTGCTATTTTTGAAAGGTCAGGAAGGCCCTTAAAGGAAGGACATTAGATCAGAGACCTGGACGAAGGAGGGAGCCATACAGAGTTCTGAGGGGAAAGCATTACAGGAGTACAGTCAGAGTCAGTGCCCTGAACAGGAAGAAGAATTCCTTCTTTTCCTGAAAAGGTAAAGAACATCCCAAAGAAAGAGCTCTCAAAGTTTGGTATGTTAAGGTTTCACTCTTGGTGCTGTTGTTATAAGGTTTAAAGGTCTAGTGCTGTAAATTTCTCTCTATTGCTTACAAATTTGAGAATGAATTTTATTTAGGAATATAAATCTGGTACAAAAGTACTGTCTTATCTATGTGTCACCTTCTGCCAATGTGGTAAATATATATACAGTGGAATATTACTCAGCCATAAAAAAGAATGAAATACTGCCATTTGCAGCAACATGGATGGACCTAGAGATTATCACACTAAGTGAAGTAAGTCAGAAAGAGAAAGACAAATACCATATGATATCACTTATATGTGGAATCTAAAATACCAATTTATCTACAAAACAGAAGTAAATTCACAGACATAGAGAACAGACTTGTGGTTGCCAAGGAGGAGGGGAGGTGGGGGAGGGAAGGATTGGGAGTTCAGGATTAGCAGATGCAAATTATTATATATAGGATGGATAAACAAAAAGGTCCTACTGTATAGCAGGGGAAACTATATTCAATATCCATGATAAACCATAATGGAAAAGAATATGAAAAAGAATATATAATTTTATAACTGAGCCACTTTGATGTACAGCAGAAATTAACACATTGTAAATCAACTATACTTCAATAAAATAAAATTAAAAATTAAAAAAATAAAAAACCTCTGCCTATCACAAAGGCATAGAATCCAACGCCTAAGAGTTTTTCCAAAGCTGTTCATTCCACAGAGAGAGACGAGGCCCAACCAAAAGCGCCCCTGGGCTTAAATCTGCTCCCCGTCCCCACTCCAACCCCAAGCAGAACGGGCTGCCTAGAATATGTAGCTGGGAGAGTCATCCAAGACTCAAGAGAGAGGAGCTGCAGAAGACACCTTTGGTGTTCTCAGCTTTTAGCCCCTACACACCCAACTCTGGTGGGGACAGAAATGACAGTCTATCCTTCACAGTGGGGAGACTGAGGCTCAGAGAAGTGGGTGGCTTGCCCAGGATCACATAGAAAGCCAACTCTGATTGCTAACCTTCACTCTGTTGCCTGCGTCATGTTCCAGGCCAGGGACCACATGGGTGGAATTCAGGCTCCATTTTCAGGAAATGTGACTGTTGCTTTTTCATTTACACAAAAATGAAAAATAAATAACAGATGTTTGAACACATGTTGCAACTCATCTTACTGGAACTTAAAAGTGCATTCTGACTGAGAAAATTAAATTAGAAAATCCACACAGCAAAAAAGATGTTTTGAATGAAATGCACTTTGTCTTTCTCTCTCTCACACACACACACACACACACAAACAATATCTCGTTGTTTCTTCTTCAGGGAGCAGCTGTGAAGGAAACTGGGGGAGGGAGATGAACATAACATCCCATCTTTGTGTTTCATACAGAGCGAAGCTTTTAGGCCAGCCTTCCTGAACTGGAGGGGGTGTGGCATTCATTAAAATTAAACATCAATGACCTGAGAAGCTTATAAAATAGCTTGGGAGAAGCCAGTCACCAAGAGAAGGCATCTCAAATTGGATGATTTTGCATGTGGAAACTGCTTTCATCTTGAAGAAAAAGGTATGTACTGTGGTATTAATTCTCATTTATGATAAAAAATGCTTAAAATAGAGACAGTCTTGAGTTTTCATTGCCCCTTTTCAGCTAAAAATAGTAACTAACAACTGAGGGCCTTTGGCCAGTTGCTTTGCAGACTTGGTCTCATTTTTCCATAAACAACCTTACAAAGAAGATATTGTTAGTGCCATTTTTCAGATGAGGAAAGTGAAGTTCAGATATCCTAAGCAACAGGCCTAAGGTAAGACCACCAACAAATGCCAGAGCTGGGGTGCCAACGCGGTGCTGACTCACCTCAAAGTCTTCTGCTGGCACTACGCACCCCCCTCTATATTATGAGACAGTGAGGAATTGTTCCATACACCAATACTGTGATAGATGAATTCTCAGGGGGTTGTTATCCAGTGTGCATTACAGTAAAATTGACAGAAAAGTGAATTGGAATGCACTATGTGAATAGAAAATGCATTTAATATTAATAGAATTAATTATTATTAAATTAAATAAAATTAATAGAAAATGCAAAAATATTTTCTTCAGAAGATATGTTTTCTTGTTAGATTCAATAGCGAAATGGTTTTTAAGACCCATTTACTTGTGGAAAAGTGTTTTTTTTTTTTGGTCACGTGAAATCTAAAAGCCTAGTCCTTAATATTCTGCAGCTCCTGGAGACCAGGCACCAGGTCCAGGCTAACATGCAGGTGTGTAGACTCTTAGGAAACCTGACCTAAGTTCTGGCTTCACAGCTTGTCAAGAAGTAACCTCACTGAGTACACAGAGAATTGTCAGCACAGGACACTTCCAGTTAGGGTGTTATGAAGATTCAATGCACATGTAAAATACTGAAGCCAGGGCTCCTCCCTGGAGAAGCTCAGTGAGTGTTAGCAGTGATCCACAGAGTCAGTTCTGGCCCAGTGTGGATGCACCATAACCTTAGTAGAATTATTTTTTAATTATTTAATATTTAGTTAAAATAATATTTAAATTATATCTTTTTAAAAAGTATTTAAACTCTCCTCGTTAGGACAGTCTTCCCATTAGTATTAGGAGACAATGCAAAAATAAGTCATGCATACCCAAGTTCATAGATATATGTTAATAATGTGATTTACCCTCAGAAGGTGCTCAATAAGCACTGGGTAAAGTAGAATGCAAGGGGTACTGCAAAAAAATGATGGATGCTATCAACTCTTTCTCTCACAAAAAGTTTTCATCATAGGAATAAAACTACTGCAATAAAGAGGCATCTTTGGAAGAGTTGCAGGCAAGGGGAATTAGTTTTGCTCTGAAATCCTCCTACAGAGCTAAAGAACATGTTTCAGCCCGCAAAAGAACATTCTGTAACAAGATATTTGTCAGAGTAAGACAGAGAACTGACTTTTGGTGGAACTGTCACGTGGTGAAACGAGACTTATCAGGTACAGAGGTAGATGTTTATTGAAGCCACCGAAGGTGGGCACAGAAGGAAGCATGGCTCAGGGGTGTGACAGAATGGAGAGGTGGAGATGGGGCCCAAGTCCCAGCACTCTGCCCCTTCTGGGCCTCAACTTCCCCATCTGTACACCTGAGGGGGGGGTTGGATAAATGACCTCTAAGGTCCTGTCCAGTTTGGGGGAGGGGGTGCCTGTAGAATGTGTAGAATGTGTGGCCGTCCTCTGGGCTTAGAATTCCTGGGCAAGGCACTGAGCTTGGAGCCTACTAGGGGCCAAGAGTAGAACTTCAGTGGTTCTAAGAACCTCTTGAAAAGAAATGCAAATTTTTGTGGATTTAGGCTGGATTTTGGCATCCATCATCCCCCAAAATGTTAAAAGACAAGTGTCATTTACCTGGTGGTAGGGGCTGATGGGAAGTGGAGCCTCAAAGACTAAGGAAAGGGCCCCACAGCAGATGTGCTCAAGGCAGGGACTCAGGGACCACCCCTCCTCCCCCCAACCTCGCATCAGCTTTTACTCATTAGGTAACTGTTCTTTTGAAAAACGGGCAACAAAACTTCCAGAAGAAAAGCTATTGATTATTAAAGGTTATTTGGAGGTTTAGAGAGTCATAAGAAAGTGGTTATAATTATTCCTGTTATGACACATCCTTTTAAATATTCAGATCTGAGACCATCGTGCTTGCATTGATTCAGTCCTCTTCATCACAGGGAGAAAGGCAAAGCGCTGGAAATAGCTCCTGTGCAGCTACAGGCAAGGAGTCACAAGGAAGAGAACAGACTGAGAGCAAGTCAGTGAAAGAAGCAGGGAGCAGCCCAGGCTCCTACCTTGTCAACAGCGCTGCAGCCCTCACCCCTGCCCACTGCCCCTCCTCAAAGAAGCTTCCACGCCCAAGGGTGTTGGACTCAAATGCTTTTTGCACAATTACAAGTCAGCTACTGGTCCTTCTCTGGTTAAATGTACAGCATCTATGAAAAATACCCTCAACAGCATGTCAAAGGAAGGAAGGAAGGAAGGGAGGAAGGGAGGGAGGGAGGGAGGGAGGGAGGAAGGGAGGAAGGAAGGAAGGAAGGAAGGAAGTGAGGGAGGGAGGGAAGGAGGGAGGGAGGAAGGAAGGAAGGAAGGGAGGAAGGAAGAAAGAAGAAATTCAGGAAACACAATATTTTGCTCCTGTTTTTCATAATAATAGCTAACATTTACTGAGCATTTTCTCTGTCAGACACTGCTCTAAATGCTCTCCTTATATTTTCTCATTTAACTCTCATGAAACTTCATGAGGTTGGTATGATTATTATTCCCACTTAATAGCCAAGGAAACTAAAGCATCCATTGGACACAGTTATACTTAGTATGTGCAGAGCCAGAATTAAAACCCAGTCAGGGTGACCCTGGAGTCCCCAGCACGCTGCTCCCTTTAAAGTTCCCAGGCCTACTCTTGGGTTGGTAAACAGACAAGCAGATGGGGGCAGGGTGGGGAAATGGAGTCAGGGAGGCATTTCTTTGATGAATCTCACAGGGCACTAAATGTAGTGAACAGTTTGTTTTCGGTTTTTTCTCTCATGGTTCACTTGATGGCTTCACTCTCCCCCTTTGCCTACCCACCCCCAACACACACACATTGTTTCTGTTCATACAATAAGTACCTACTGCACCTGGCACTGCGAGGTTCTGTGGGTGAGTCCAGGGAGAATCAAAAACGATGCCCGTCCTTGAAAAATGCATAATTAGGTGTGTAGGGTCGGGGGAGCTGGCAAAATAAATCCAACAAACTCTAATACCAGGCAGAATGTGTTCTAATGGCGGCACAAAAGCTTCTAGAGAGGCTCACAGGGGTGGAGGGCCTCACAGTGACACTGATGACTGAGGTGGCCCTGGGGGATGAGGGGCTCAGACGGGCTGAGTGGGAGGCTGCGCACAGAGGGACCGGCCAGCCCAGAAATTTTCCTCTGCGGACTCTGTGCCCTCAGGAGACTCCGAGCGCCTCCAGCTGCTTTGTTCTCCCCACTCCAGGTCCACCTCCAGCCACCCAGCTCCAAGATGGTACCAGCGCTGCTGCTGCTGCTTCCTGCCCTGGCTGGACTCTTCGGAGCAGCTGAGGGACAAGCTTTCCATCTCGGGAAATGCCCAAATCCTCCAGTGCAGGAGAACTTTGACGTGAATAAGGTGCGGTAAAAGGCTAAACTCCCGCTTGTTTTGCTGTCTCCTGTTTGCATAAGCATCCTACCAGGTTTGGTTTTATTCTTCTGCTTTAATGGCCACAGCAAGCCTTGGGGTAGGTACTTATCTTACTGGGAGCTCCCCCAAAGCAGACCCTGAGACAAGAACTAGGGAGCAGAGATGTTTTAGAAGATGATCCCAGGAAGCCTGAGTGGGCATGTGGGGAAACAGACAGAGAAGGCAGGAAAGTAACCTGTTCACATGAGCAGGTTACTCTGTGAACAATGGGGTTCAATCCTGCTGGGGATCCTCTGAGGAAATATGTAGAATGTGCCTCAGGTTGTCCCACGGACGGATGTAGGTGGGCAGTGGGAGCTCCCACGGCACTGGCCAAGCCTGTGGCAGAGAAGGAGACCCAGGGGCTCGAGGTGGGAAGCTGGCAGTGTGTATGGGAAGCCCGCTGTGGAGGTGAGCCCAGAGGTGGGCTGAAAGGACATGGGACAGGGCATTGACAGCAGCTGCTGCAGAAATATTATCCTCACTCTACAGCTGAAGAAGCTGAACGTCAGAGATCTTGCAACCCACTCAGGTCACACAGCCAGTAAATGCAGAGTAGGATTCAAAACTAGGCTTCCCAGGAGTGCAGGACCCCCACAGGTTACTCAGAGAGAGCCCAGGAGAGGACAGCACTCCCCCAAGGGGCTTTCTTGTTACCTGCACTAAAAAGATATCGATAGAATCAATTCCCCCATATATGGTAAGGATTGTCTTTTCACCTTATTGACGTGTCTTTTGAGCACAAAACTTTTTAATATTAATGAAGTCCATTTTATCTACTTTTTCTTTTGTTGCTTGTGCTTTTGGTGGCATATCTAAAAAAAATTGCCTAGTCTAAGGTCATAAAGATTTACTCCTATATTTTCTTCTAAGTGATTTACAGTTTTAGTTCTTACATTTAAGTCTTTGATTCATTTTAAGTTAAATTTTGTATATAGTGTGATATAGGAGTCAAACTTCTTTCTTTGGCATGAGGATATCCAGTTGTTCCAGGACGGTTTGTTGAGAAGACTATTCTTTCGCCATTGAATAGTCTTCACACCCTTGTTGAAAATCAATTGACCATATGTGTAAGAGTTTATTTTTGGACCCTCAATTCTATTCTATTGATCTATATGTCTGTCCTTATACCGGCACAGTATAGTCTTGATTACTGTAGCTTTGTAGTAAGTTTTGACGTCAGAATATATGAGTTCTTCAACTTTGTTCTTCTGGCTATTCTGGGCCCTTTGTATTTCTGTATAAATTTTAGGCTCATTTTGTCAATTTCTGCAAAGAAGCAAGTTGGAATTTTGATAGAGACTGTATTAAATCTGTTGGTCAATTTGGAGAGTATTGCCATCTCAACAATTTTAAGTCTTCCTATCCATGAACATAGGATGTCTTTCCATTTACTTAGGTCTCCTTTAATTTATTTCAACAATGTTTTGTAGTTTTCAGAGTATGTTATGCTTCTTTGGTTAAATTTTTTCATAAGAATTTGATTCTTTTGATGCTACTATAAATGGGATTTTCTTAAATTAATTTGCAGATTGGTCATTTTAAGTATAGAAATACGTTTTATTTCTATATATTAATTCTTGTATCTTTAACCTTGCTGAATTCATTTGTTAGTTCTAATAATTGTGTGTGTGTGTGTGTGTGTGTGTGTATTCCTTAGGATTTTCTATATATAAAACCCTGTCATCTGGAAATGGAGATAGTTTTACTTCTTCCTTTTCATAATTATCTTTAAACATTGCATTCTCCTCATAGAGATAGAGAAACGGAGACCCTCAAAGACAAAAAGACCTTCACAAAAATATTACGAGATCATGAGGGAACATGACGTGAAAAGCAATCTTCCACCTCTGAGTTTCATCCTTTCTGGAAAATCGTGTGTCCTCGTTTTTAATTGTGGAGCATTAAAGTCACCTTAACAATAATAGAACTATTTTAAATGTATTGTATATAATGGAGATTTTCTGAGAATGCCTATGAAACCAGCTGACCTTTAACCTTATTCTTCAGTGCTTTAAATGCCTGTTAAGTTCAGTGATTTTAACTGAAAGATGTCCTTTAACAAATGAGTGGAAAATTTATGCCCTAAATGTGGGTAGATATTTTAGCAGAGAGCCAGGTGACCGAAGCAATACTGATACCTATTTGCAGTATGCTCTCATTTCAAATTCTGACTTTTTTGAAGGTGACTGCATCTCCTTGATTTTGTTTTGTTGAGTAATACATTTTTAAATTTCTAAAATAATTTCAATCAATATTTTGACTAGATAAATATATTCACATGGTTCAAAATTCTGAAGATGCAAAAGGACATACAATGAAAACTTTCCTTTCCACCCCTATATCCCAGCCTCTGTTTTCCTCCCCATTAGCAACCAGTAAAAACAGCTTATGGTGTATCTTTTGGGAGATAATATGTACATATATAAAAAAGCACATACATAACTGCAGTAGGAAGAATGATGTCCATGCCATATTCCCCAGAATCTGCAAATTGTTTCTTTACATGGAAAAGGGGATTTTGAAGATGTGATTAAAGTAATGGAGCTTGAGATGGCAAGAGTATCCTGCATTATCAGGTGGGTCCAATCTAATCATTAGAAGCAAAGAACCTTACCCAGCTGTGGTCAGAGAGATGTGATGATGGAAGAAGAGTCAAAGAGATGCAGTGTGAGAGGGATTTGACCTGCTTTTGCTGCCTCTGAAGATGGAGGAAGGGATTCACAAACCAAGGAATGCAAACGGCCTCTAGAACCTGGAAAGGGCAAGAAGATAGATTCTCCTCTAGAGCCTCTGGAAAGGAATGTAGCACTGCCAGCACTTTGATTTTAACCCAGTGAGACCCGTGTCAGACTTCTGATGTACAAAACTATGAGACCATAAATTTGTGGTGTTTTAAACTTGTGGTAATTTGTTACAGCAGCAATAGAGAACTGATATAATAACCTTTTCCCCCAATTTTACATAAAAGGTAGTTTAATATATACACTATTTTGCACCTGGCTCTTTTTTCATTAAATGTATCTTGGAGATAATTACATATAGCTCTTTTAAAAGAGGGTGTATAACATTCCATTGTATGGATGTGCCATCATTTATTTACCCAGTCCCCTACTAATGCTCACTTAGGCCGTTTCCTGTCTTTTATTATTACAAATAGGACTGCAATGAATAACCTTATACATACATCATTTCTTAATTTCAGGAGGATACCTTCTCAGAGGTGAAATTGTTGGGCCAGAGTATATGTAGCTTTAGTTTTGCTAGATATTGCCAAGTTGCCCTCATGAAGGCTGTAGATTGGAGCAGTCTCTATGCCCAGCCATGTATGGAAGCAGGAGCGTGCCTCTCTCCCCTCACCCTCACCCGCGCAGTTGCTCACTTCCTTTAAAGATGATTCTGTGCACCGAAATTATGGACAGAGAGCAAGCCCCCAGGGGAGGAATGATACAGGTCTTCTAAATCTTGACCACCTGCCAAAAGCCTTTGTGACCAACTCCCTGTGTGGGGTTATACGAGGAGAATTTAACCAACTCTGGAGACCCAGCTCCCCACAGTAAACACATCTGACTTTGCACACAATTCAAAGATGTCTTGGAGAATCATAAAATATTTGAGATGGCACCTTACATCATCTAAACCAATCCCTTCCTTTTACGGAGTTTAGAATTTCACATAGATTTTGACTGAAGGGAACACTGAAAGCATAGCTAAATAAAAAGCACTTCAGGAATGGACTGTGGCATTCAACCAGTGCCCACACATCCGATTCACTTATTACCATTTGAGTCAATATCTTGCTCAGTGGCTGCTGGGAACAATGCAGCCCATTTTGCCTGGTTACCCCAGGAAAGGGCTCTGCTCTGAAAGACAACAATGGGGAAGAGTTTGCAGATCCCCAGAGAGCCACAGGGTTTGCTCTGCTTGTCGTTGTCTCTGCAGTATCTTGGAAGATGGTATGAAATTGAGAAGATCCCAGCGAGCTTTGGGAAGGGAAGTTGCATCCAAGCCAACTACTCACTAATGGAAAACGGAAACATCAAAGTGGTAAACAAGGAGCTGAGGTGAGAGGCTGTGCTTTCAAAGGCAACACGCGTCCAGGAGGGAGCCCTGCAGAGATTGTCCTGGGGTGACTGGTGTCCTTGCCGTCTAGTGTGGGGAGGATGCAGACATTGCTGGGTCTGGGCTGCCTGCTCACGACAGGTCCTGAGAGGAAAGTTTTTGGCAGACAGCATGGTAGGGACTAGAAGTCACTCGTTCATTTCTACGACCACTTGCTGAGCACCTTATTGTGTCCCACACCCTGTGAGAGGTCCTAGGGACTCAATGGTAACACAAACTGCAAGGTTCCTGCTCTCATTGCAAAACAGACCCTCTGGTAGCAAAGGACAGCAAAGGACCCTCTTGTCTGACCTCCAAACCAAGAGAGAAGCACTTTCTATATCATCTGCTGATTGAGGGCATCCAGCATAGCTTGAATCCTTCCAGAAACTGGGAGCTCAACATCTTCCATGACAATTTATCCCATCTCCAGACAGCTTTAACTCTTAGAAAACTCCTTTTCTTATTAAGCAAGAATCAGATACATACATAGTCACACTCTAGGTTGTGTGAACAGGAGAACCTACAGAAAGATATTTTTCTATTACTTCTAACAGACTGATATTTGATCCCAAAATTCATACTTTAGAAAGCAAATATAAACTCAAAAAGAAACCTAGGAAGAACTCCTACCCACCTGCCATCAACAAAGATAAGAGTAACAATAAACAATGGTGACTAATATTAATTAAGCATTTCCTATGTGCAAGGCACTGTTCTGTATGTGTATGTATATATACATGTGTGTACATATACATCTATTTATGTATGTACATGTAAATGAGCATAGATATTCATTTAATCCCCGTAGCAACCTGAGGTTGGTACTATTATTAACCCTCTTTTTATGGACGAGGAAAATGAGGTACAGAGAGGTAAAGTAATTTTCCCAAGGGTCACACAGCTTATAAGTGATGAAGCTGAGATTCAACACCAGGGAGAAGTGAAATGGGGAAGAGACCAGAAGATATATGAAAGAGGCGGGGTATGAATGGTTGCCATTCCTGTTTCCTAAGTTGTCTAAGAACTGTGTTCAACTGCAAGGAAACAACTACCACCCAGCCTCAGGCTCAGAGAGGCTTTGCATGGCCATCCTATTACCCATTAAGCTTCTTGTGAGCCACAGTACAGTGGGCTGACTCTCTGACCCCGCATAAACCAAAGAAATAAAGTAAGAATCTTGAGCAACTCTAAAGAAAAATCCCACTCATTTCAGAGCCCAGTAAGGGCTACAGGAATTGAGATGCAGACCCCCAGAAGGTCTCACAGGAATTTTATGGGCCCCAAAGTAACAATGACTTAATTTGAAATATTTTGTCCCTTTCTAAGGTCAAGAGTCAGACAATGACACAGATCCCAAAACCCATCAGATGCCCCCAGCTCTCCTTCTGAGTTGGCCAGGAATCATCTTTAACTGTACCCGGAGTATTAGTCACTCTGCCTCTAGGGTCACTTCTACTTAAGAGCAAAGGCATATGGAGAAAGGTTTGTTAGTCAGGAAAATGGTATAGATTCTGCAGAACAAGCAGGGGGCATGGCAGGGAGCCTGAGCAAAATACCCTTAGCCAGTGTCAGAATGCTGGGGCCAAAGCAGCTGGCTCAGGGCTGGGAGCTGAAGGGGTTAGGTACCCAGTTTCAAATCCTGGTTCTACCACTTACTAATGATGTGATCTTAGGTTAGTTATGGTAATTTTCTAGGCCTCAGTTTCCTCCTCTGTAAATTGGCAATAATCATAGTATGTCCGTCCATAAGGCTGTGTGAACATTAAATGGGGTAACACATGTAAAGCACTTAGAACAGTGTTTGGCATGTGGTAATCATTTAATATTACCTATTATTGCTAATATACTGCTACCCTTGAAAATACAAATGCATTTTTCCTATGAACAAATTGTGAGTTTATGATCAGAGACTGGTATTTTGAAAACTGTCCTGGAGCAAAACATAAATGATAGTGAAAAGGGCGAAAGTCTGTTGGGAAGAGACTGGTTTGTTGCTAAGCAACTGCATGCAGATAGAAATGGACCGTCTTCCGTCTTACAGGTTGACTCCCAGGTGAGAGCGGGGCACGGTCTCCAGCCCTACTCAGTGATAAACAGACTATGCAATCCAGGAGCATCAGAGAACATTTCCCACTCCCAACCCCCTTACCTGCTGCTTATTGTCTGGTTTCTAGGATATCCATCCCCACTAACCATAGCCTACTGACTTTCTAACACATGCCATTGCTCCAATTTTAGTTTGTCTGCCCCTCTGAGAACTGGTGAACAGGAAACTCCTCTGTTGGCCTGCTAGGAAGAGCACCCTCCTTCACAGCCTCAATCCCTAGGCCTTTCTCCTTTCCCTTAGATCCAGGGGGTCATTGGAAGTTATCCAGAAATGGGGCCAGCTCCCTTCAAAAGAGTGAAAGTATTTCATCCATCCAAGAAAAAGACCATCGCTTTTAAGACACTGCCATTTTATATACCACTAAAAAAGAAATGACACTAACAATTGTAAGGTGGCATTAATTGTAAGATGCACATTTCTTCACATCTAATGTCTCTGAGATCTGGATGCCTGGGAGAATTCCTGAAGTGAGGTAAATGTTTCCTCACTGCCTGCTTTGACCTGGCCTACGTCAGAATCTCCCACACTCGATCAGAAGCTTTCTGAACTGGATGGGGTCTCAGAGCTATGAACCCAGGCATATGAACCCCTTTATAGGACAAATGATGCCACATGATATCACTGAGGCCCAAAGAGGGGGAAACTTGGCAGATCTCCAGATTCCACGTTTTACATGATTTTCAGTAATCCAGTCAGTCCTTATTTTTTCCTTTCTCATTTTTGAAGAAGTGAATCTTTTTTCTGTGTTGGGTTGTTTTATTTGCTTGTTTTTCCCTTCCCTTTTCCTCCCTCTTGGTTTGGAGCCCAGGAGCAGAAAATGGCCTTGCAGGCTACTACATACACTCCAAAAAACAGCGTTGAAATACCAGGGCCTCACATATTATCCAGTCCTGGGGCATTGCAATTGTTGATTCTTATCACCCAAAAGCTGTCTTCCTCTGCTCCATCTCAGAGACAGCAAGAAAGCAAAGGGGAGGGAATGGAACTAGGACCCAACCTGTCTTCAAGAACCTCCTACCCAGAAATTGCAATGTTGGCCACCATGATTGTTGGTGTCCCAAATCTTGCCTTTCCTTGATTTGGGGCTTTTAATGAGTTCAGGTTTTTTGGGTTTGTTTTTTTAACTCATTGCAGAGCTGATGGAACTGTGAATCAAATTGAAGGTGAAGCCACCCAAGAGAACATCACAGAGCCCGCCAAGTTGGGAGTTCAGTTTTTCTGGTGTAAGTATACACTTCTCGCAGGAGGTGTCAAGGACAGGAGATATGCAAACAGAAGGCTAGAGCCCTGGGTCAGAGCACTCCCGTCACATCTGAGTGTCACCCATACTGATTCAATGCATAATTATTCGTTGAGCACCTCCTACCTGCCATGCGCTGGGCTAGGCCCTGGAGATGCAAAGATGAGCAAGGCAGAGCTGGCCCTCGTCCCTGAGAAGCTTACATGTCAGTGGGGATACTGACGAGCACCCAGGTGATTTACTATAAAACTACAGTAAGTGTGTCAATAGAGGAAGCACAGATTGGAGACCACTGGGCATGAGCCGTAGGAGGCCCAAGCCAGTCTTGTTTCCCAGAGGAAACTAATAACTGAAAAATTAGTAGTTATTAGCAGAACAACTAACATGTGAGAAATCTTGGAGGTAAGAGATGATAAGAGTGAAGGTAAATTGGAGTCCTGGCTCTGTATGCCATTTTCTAGACAAATTGTTGGAGTTTCATTTGGGTCCACCTTCCCCTTAACTTTAACAAGCTGGGCAGTGAGTTTTCCTTGGTGTTGGGAAGTGGAGTTACTGAATAATATCCTCTGAACTGAAAAGGAACTTTGAGACTGGAAACGAAGCAGACAACTCCATAAAGAACAATTAAGAAGTTTATTGTGGGTAGAATCAGGTGGACGACCCTCAGAGGCATTCACAGCTGCACTGCATTCCGCCAAAAGGGGTACAGGGGCACTTAAAGGAGCCAAAGCTAAAAATAGAACGACTACTAAAGAGAAGCACGTCCACATTGACAGGAAGTGAGGGGTTTTCCTCCCCACACTCTCACCCCAGGGGTCTCGTGGCCATTAACCACCTGTGTCAGCAAAAGGCGTTCTTCCAGTTTTCATGTCAGATGAAGTTTATAGGGAACTAATCTGGCTTGGGTGTATTGCTTGTGAGTAAGCTAAAGCTCAGTCGCACAAAAAAAGGGAGAGGGTAGGACCGCAGGCCTAAGATGAAACTGACAAAATGGAGCCAGTGTGGTTCAACCACACACTTGACTTGGACCTTGGCTGTGGAGGTCAAGTTCACAGAGGAAGTTTCTGGATTCAGATGGGGAAAGTAAATTCTCCATCTCTCTTAAGGACCGTTTTAATGTTGAGCTTTCAACAGTATACAGATGTCAATCAGTGAATCGTAACCTGTTACCACCTGATTTACCGTATTCTTAAGAATGGTGGGATTTTCAAAGTTCGCACAAGAAGAAAAACAAGCAGACCAACATTAGCCCCTACCTCCTTCCATAGGTGGGTTCTAGAGGAAGCTGGGTGGTACAAACTTGGAAAGCCTGGGGCCCCTGACCTTACATTCTTGACTCCGCTTAGCTAAGTGGTGGTTCCATACGCACTAGTGCTAAATGCTGCCTGTTGGTCCAGGGGGTACAGCCAAACCTCCCAGGTATTATGGACTTCCAGGTACCAACCTGCAATCAGGGAGGGGGGGGATCCAGAATGATGACTCTGAACTCTGGCTGCACACTGGAATCACTGGGGAGCTTTCAAAAGTACCAATAGCCTCCAGTTCAGAATTTGGGAGTCGGGGTGAGGGGAGTTTGGCCTGGTATTTTTCAGAGTTCCCGTATGATTCCCATGTGAAGTCACAATTAAGAACCACTGATGTAGAAGAATTAGAACCCCAGAGCCTGGCTTCCAGGGTGCTAGAGGTGAAGGTTTCTCTTGCCCTGGTCCCTTCTAATACTGCCTTTCTCTGGTTTTCAGTCATGCCATCAGCTCCATACTGGGTCCTGGCCACCGACTATGAGAACTACGCCCTCGTGTACTCCTGTACCACAATCATCTGGCTTTTTCACATGGATTATGTTTGGCTCTTGGGAAGAAACCCTTATCTCCCTCCAGAAACAGTGACCTATCTCAAAGATATCCTGACCTCTAATAACATTGACATTGAGAAAATAACTGTCACAGATCAGGTGAACTGCCCCGAATTCCTATAACCAGGCTCTAAAGGGAGGCTGCATTTGCTCCATGTTCCTTCTTTTGCTTTGCTTTTCCCCTACACCACCCCTCATAAAGACAAACCAAACCACCACAGCAAACTATTACAAATACCAGAAGGGAAATGTGACAGCAGAAGCTAGTGGAGAGGAACTCAAGGCAAGTTGGCCCAAACACTTAGCCATGCACCATCCTGTTACCTTGCAAGCCTGATAATAAACTTGCTGCTGACCTGCTGTGCTCACAGTAGACTACAAATTGGACTAATTATTGGGAGTTTTAAATTCTAAGCTTATGTTTGGAAATCCTTAAGCAGTTATGTTGAAAAAAAAAAAGAAGCACTGAACAGTTGAAAGGTAAAAATCTTGTTTCTAGAAAGGGAAAGCTGATGGCAAAGGCACATACCAGGTGACCTGAATCCAGGTGGCCCCATCCTGCAGTAGGCAGTCCATAGTGGGGAAATCATTTGGAGTTTTTGAGTCTCTGACAGACAGTTTCCTGGAGGCATTTACTTTCTTATCAGGAGGTCTTCAGAGTCAGGTGAAGAATGGGACCATCTTGGGTCTGTGCAAGGAAGAAGAGAATCTATGAGGGTGAAGCTATGGGAATTTTTTTAAGAAAATAATTTTTGGGTCTTTTATTCAACTGATATTTACTGGGACCCAACTGCATTCCAGGCATTGAAAAATACAGAATCCCTCTCCTCCCACAGCAGCTCACAGACTAGGGAGGGAGACTGACAAGTAAAGATACAATTTGAATCCAAGCTGAGGGGTCCATAGGCAGAGGCATGTGGAGGGAGCCATGGGAGCTCCGAGAAGGTCTCAACCCCTGCCAGGCATAGGTACCCACAAGGTTGTACAGTCACATCCCAGAGTGTCCCAGCTTCAAGGAGTCAGGAACCACCTGGAGTTTGTTGTTGTTGTTGTTGTTCTTTACATTTTACTATTAAAATCAGAACAATCTCAAAATCATCACCCTGCGATTACTCTTAGGTCACATAATATTTGTAATCCACTAATGTTTTGGGAAATGAATAGAAAATTAAGCCATTTGATTAGCTTTTTGCATTTTCAGCATGAATATAAAATATTTCCTTGAGCACTTGAGACGCTTCACTGCTTTATATTAAAGGTTATAAAAATTCTAAGAAACTTAATATGTATCATTTTCATTTTACTAAATAAATATGACCTCAAAATGTAACTTGCTATTCGAAATTCCTAAAGGCTGAAAACCATTGGACAAAAAGGCGGTGATGGAGAGGTAGGTATTGAAGAAGAGCCTCTTCCCACAAGCTCGGCCTGCTGTTGCATCTGTGCTTTATCACACTGCCCACCCCACCAGAGGGTACCTGGCTCCTCTTCTAAAATACAGTTCTTCCCAAGAGTGTTAAGCTGCTTATCTCTCTCTTAACTCATGGTACAAGACAAGCTATGATTGTGTTCCTCTTAACAGCTGTCTGGTAGCATCTAAAACAATGAACATGGCTACATTTTGCACCTTTACAGTGCAGGTATCAGAGGTGATTGAACCTCAGAAAATGGGGGGAATTCAGAGGATAGCATGGGGGCACCACGTATCTAGAGGAAACATGGGGAAAAACAACAAAAAATCCAGAAGGGAGAGCAAGAGAAGGGAAATGGGAAGTAAACGGCAAAATAGAGACAGTAGTAAATCCCCCTGTGCCTATGTACCCATCATCAGCTCCAACAGTCATCAACATCTCACCAATCTTGCTTCAGCTATCACCCATCCACCCCCAATTTTTTTTCATAGAGTGTTTTGAAGCAAATCCTAAAGAGCACATCCTATTATTTTGCCTGTTAGCTACCTAAGGATAAATCTCTAGCAGGTACAGACATTTCTTAAACAACAACAAAAAATACAAGGTTATGTTTTATATCCTGCAAGTACTCAGAGAATATAATTTAATATATGTAATTTAAAGATTATTTTATATTATCCAGATGAAAGGGAAGATATATGTACAAAAATGTTCATCATACTTTTACTCGTAGCAGCCCCCAAACTAAGAGGAGCTAAACTAAAACTAAAACAGCAGAGGAATGAGATCATAAATTATGGAACAGCCACTTGTTGTAATGTGGTGTACTCATTAAAATTCATAGTTATGAAGACTACAAGACCACATGGGGGCTGTGCCTGCTGGCCCACACTCACCACTTGTGTGTGTGGGGGGGAGGGGTGGAAAAAGGTGGAGGAGGGGAGGAAGCGGAGGGGTCCCGCATGTGGCCTTGCTGCCTGCAGAGATAGAGTCTGGAACATGTGCTCTGCTTACCCAGCCACATCCGATAAGACCAAGGTGTGTCCACCTGCGCTAATGACAGCCAATCCACAGGCTGAACAGAAACCTCCGATTTTTGTGGCCTACCTGGATGAAAAAGATAAATTAGGCCAATCTAATCAGAATCTGACTTTAAGAGATCTAGAGAAAGGATAACTGAAAACTCTGTAAGTCATAACCATAAGGTCGTGTAGTTTGGGGGGGCCATTTTTGGTGATGCACAACTGAAGTTATGAGAGTGCAGAACAGAAATGCAAAGATAAGCCCAGACCCCACCCAAGGTCCCACCAGCAGCTTCAGTAGCTGACTGCTGTCTGTGTCCTAGCGCCAGTTCCTGTGGAGCTTAGCTGTCTTAGGTTCCTGAGTTTGGATTTCTTTAAGATTAGGCTCACACACACCTACACACACACACACACACACACACACACACCCCTACCTTTTTTTTGAGGTAATTTAACTTGACTGAGTGAATGTTCCTTGCAACCTCAAATAGCCCTAAAACAAAAGTGTTCACTCTTTGAGTGAAAAAAAGAAGGCAGCATTGTACCTAAGTTGTACTTGTAGTTCATAAAATGATGGCATAAAATCAAGGACTAAAAGTGAACAGAGAAATGAAAGCAATTAATATGTTAGAATGGTGGAATTATGGAATGATTTATTTTCCTTTTTTATTTTTGCTGTTGGTGTTTGTCATGTAGGCCCTAAAACTTTAGACCCTAAAACTTCCTCCTAGTTCAGCCTGGCCCTCTAGCAAGTCGAGTGCCAAACCCCAAAGAAACAGGCTTCTTCCAATAATTACCTCAGGCTTCGAGACATTTCTGGACTCTACTCTTATCACACTGCATTTCCGTTACACCTGAGATGGTGGTTTGATTTGTGAGTATAGGACCTGTGATTAAAGTAATCTTTATTTACTACCAACAAGGCCCTCTGTACACTTCTAGGTGGCATGAAGGGAGATAAGTAATTGAGAAAGTTTTTGTTTACACAGTTGTCTAAATGTTGTGTTCTTTTATTTAAAAGTTTTCCCCCAAAGCAATCATTTTCATCTTGATGATTATGAGAAACTATTAACATTTTGAATATTTGTTAACTATGGCCAACTTTTATGCTAAAATCAATATTTTGACTAAATAGCAAATACGAGATGAAAATAGGTTCATCAGATCTAAGGTTTTCCAGCAGAGCAAGGTGAACTGAACTAGTTGGGAGTGCTGAGGGGTGATGTGGTGGAAAGCACACTGGGATGGGATCCAAGGACAGTCCCTGCTTCAGTCGACTTAGCCGCGTCCTCCAGCATTCCCCTCCCCTCCCGGCTGTTTCCTCACCTTCACGTTATGTCATTAAAAGAACTAGATGAGGTACCTCTAAGGACTCTTTCAGGTCAAACATTTATAGTTCTGTGCATTATAGTTTTGTACAAGATTAATTAAGTAAATTTTTTTCTACAAAGGAAGGGATACCTGTACCTTTATAGAGAAAAGAAGCCATAAACTTAAAAGACATAAGCAACTCTTTGAATTGTTTTGTTTCCTAATCCTTATCAATGTATACACACACACACACACACACACACACACACAGGTACACACACTTTGTTTTTTAATCAATACGTGTATCTTTTTTCATACTATACATTATTTGGATGTATACATTTTTCCATAGGGATAAACACATACTACTCACATAACATGTTATGTTCTATAAATGCATTGGAAGTATTATATTTAACTTTCCTGAATTTTCCTAGGCTGCTAGTTATAATTCAAGTATAAGAATGCCAAACGTAAGTCAACTCTTCAGCCTCTTCAGAGACCCAGGGGAGTGATAGCTCATTGAATTATTTTTTTTTAATCTTTTTAAAAAATTTTATTTATCTTTGGCTGCGTTGGGTCTTTGTTGCTGCACGCGGGCTTTCTCTAGTTGCAGCGAGTGGGGACTACTCTTCGATGCGGTGCGCGGGCTTCTCATTGCGGTGCCTTCTCTTGTTGCAGAGCACAGGCTCTAGGTGCATGGGCTTCAGTAGTTGTGGCACATGGGCTTAGTTGCTCCACTGCATGTAAGATCTTCCCAGACCAGGGATCGAACCCATGTCCCCTGCATTGGCAGGAGGATTCTTAACCACTGTGCCACCAGGGAAGTCCCAGTATGATTCTATATATAAAATGGCATATTATTCCAGGATACATACATATGCAATAAAAGTATAATGAAATTCAGAGAATATTAAACATCAAATTCAAGGTTACCTCCAGAGGGTGGAGGGAGGGGATTGCAATTGGATACAGTAACATAGGTAGCTTCCATTGCATTGCTAATTATATTAGTTTCCTGTAGCTGCTGTAACAAATTTGTGAGTCTCTTTTAAGATGTTAAATTAAAATGTTTAAAGAGTGACCCCTCCCCCAAAAATTTAGTTTTCAGAGACCTGAAGACTAAAAAACAAAAAAACTTTCAAAAACTGAGTGGATTGGATGCTAACTTCTAGCAGTAGAATTTCAGGCATTGAGGTGAGGACAGGTCAGAGGAGAAAAATTCCAGTCATATTACATAGGCAGTCACCAGCTTCACCTGCTTTGAATCCAAGCCTTCTGTCTCCAACCCTTCCCAGGTCAAAAGAGCTGCCAGTGCTCTGTGAATCTGCTCTGTCCCCAGAAGGTGACAAATGGGCTCAGGAGCTCCCTAGCCAGAATGGGCAGTACTGGAAAAAGCAGGTGCCCACTCCTTTGTCAGCACAGTTCAGCTGTGACTAAGCACATGTTCATTCCTTGCCTGTAGCCTGTTCAGAGCAGAACTGGTGAGGTCAGGGCCTGCACACAGAGTCAGAGGACTCCCTCCTCAAATGAGGGAGTGGTTGGTAATGACCAGGACCAGCCCTACTGTTGGATGCTATGGAAATCTACAAAACTGGGACTGACATCTCTGGCATTCTGCCTAAGGGCATTATGTCAACAAAGTGTTCTGTACATGGGGAACAGTCTATATGGGTCATTTTTGCACCTATGAGTTACTGATATGAACAGCCTCTCTACCTTGGCAAGCTTAGAGGCTAAGGTTGTTGGCATGTCATTTGGCATTCATTTCTCAGCTCAGATGGCATCTCTACAGGCATCTACCTAAAAGTGATTGCCCCAATTACCACTTATCCCATACACTTTTTAAAGTTTCTTTCTTACCACTTTTCACAATCTGCAATTATCTTGTTTACTTATTTGCTTATGTATTTATTGTCTATTTGTCCCACTAGAATGTAGGCTTTCTGAAGACAGGAAACTTGTTTTGTTCATTCTTGTGTCCTCAGAGCTTAGGATAATGCCTGACATGTAGCAGACACTCAATAATTTTTTACTGAATGAATGAGTGAATGAACAAATGAATAAATGCCCTAGGGCCCAGAAAGAATCAGTTGTGGAAATGAAAACAATGCAAATAAATGTAAATATCCTACGTTCATGTGCTTCGCGACATATTCAACTAAGATTGCCTCCCAACTTGCTATTTCTGCTACGTTCCCACAATTTACCACTGGAATATCATCCCCCTCATATGCATATTCATTCTCCAAATGGAGAAACTGATGCCCAGCAAAGTGAAATGACTTGAACAAAACTATTTGGCTAGTTACAGTGATGACTTGAACCTGGACACTAATTTCTATCAGAGAAGTAATTTACTCATGGGATAATTGGGATTTTTTTACTTCTTCCTGTTCCTTTTCCCCACAGACAACAACAACAAAACACCTCCTATGAGAAAAATGTTTTAGTCTCCATGAGACAAAAAACTGTGGTACAAAGTCAGTGTTACATTTGGCAAGTCAATAACCTCTACATAGGAGGCTATAGTCAAGGAATAATTACTAAGGAGGTAATTTTGGCTAGGCTTGGTGATACTCTATGTTACTAGAGATGAGTGAGAGGAGGACATCCTGCTCCCCAGGGCTACCAGACACATGAGATGTCACAAGGAAATCTTGGACTCAGACTTTGGTTATTTTTAGCATTAGGAATATGGTTTCATATGGCTAAGGGGCAACTCTACCAGGAAGCAGGGGACTGACTGACTTTATGAGACCTTCCCAGCATCTAGAGCCATCTGGACAAGGACAGCACAGGAAGCATGAAGAACAGGAGCTTCAAACGCCCCTCCTCCCATGAAACTCTCCTGCCTCCTTCTGATTTGAGGGACAAATGCTGATTGCATGTACTTAACACGCTGATTGAGAAACTACTAATTTCTTACTAAGTGTGAATGCTTTTTCTGTGTCCAGTTCTTGTTGTCCCTTTGTGTGTTATAGAAAGTACACCCCAGCTCATTCATTCCTTCCTTCTTACTTTTTTCTCTTTGAAAATGTCACCCATTCTGAAACTTGTTTTGAATTATGATAGAAAAGTATGACTGTCATTGAAAGGAGAATTTTTTTCATGCACACAAATAAAAGCCCTGAGGTACCATATCTTCTTATAAGTAAGTTCACTGCCAACTGACAGCAAAAGAATTACCACAGTAAAGGGAGACTCTATGAAGATGTGTGCTTTACCAAAGAATAGCCTAACTTAGAGAATCTTTCTTAGCTCTCAAACAAACCTTGCCATTAACTGATATTGGTTTGTTTTTGTTTTTTAAATTTTATTTATTTATGGCTGTGTTGGGTCTTCGTTTCTGTGCAAGGGCTTTCTCTAGTTGCGGCAAGTGGGGGCCACTCTTCACCGCGGTGCGCGGGCCTCTCACTATCATGGCCTCTCTTGTTGCGGAGCACAGACTCCAGATGCGCAGGCTCAGCACTTGTGGCTCACGGGCCAAGTCGCTTCGCGGCATGTGGGATCTTCCCAGACCAGGGCTCGAACCCGTGTCCCCTGCATCGGCAGGCAGATTCTCAACCACTGCGCCACCAGGGAAGCCCCTGATATTGTTTATTAATTATGTCTAGTATTGTAACAACCACCTCTACCACCATCTTAAAGAAAGACATCTCCCTTTAAAGTCACAAAGAACAGCCAATGGGTGGTTTGCTGAGAGACAATTTTCAGTACAGAATGATGGTACCCTAAATGCTAAACACAAACTGAAAAAAAAATCACAAAGCAATTTAAAGTGAAGAAAAATTCTTATTTCAGCATAATATGAGAAAACTAAAAGGAAACTCTTCGGGTAGTAGAGCAACTCTGTGAAAACAGAATCCACAGAACATCCCAGAAAACATTATATTAGGCCACCAAATTCAATATGGTCAAGAAACAATGTGATAGTTTTCTGCCTGAGGGACAAGACTGGTAACCCACGCAATGTTTTCAGTTCTCTGCTCTGAGGACTGGTTTGACTCATTATTTGAATTTTGCCTAAGAATGCCAACAGCTCACATACTCCCTTTGGCAGGAAGGCAGCTCTTCTTGTTCTTGGAATTACTGCCTCCAAAGACAAATCCAATGTGTCAACCCTAAATCATCTCCTTCATTCTTAGCTATTGGTTGGCCAGCCTGTCTTTCCCACTAGACGATGAGGGCCTTAGGGCAGGGATGCTGTCATTCATTTTTGTTTGCCTCACTTCTAGTACAGAGGAGTGAAGTTAATACATGGGTAGGTGTGGCGCCTGCCTCAAAAATCAATCCCCTTGAAAGTATTTTTTATAATTTTATCTGTTCTATTCTTTATTCCTATCTTTTTGGCATTTGAAGGACTTTTTAAAGTATTTTGACGTACAAAGCACCTCAGACTTTGTATTTCAAATTAGCTTATAATAGATTTGCAACATTTATGAAGGATGGTGTTGTTAGTTCCCTTGTGGCTGTTATTTTTCTTTTATTTACTATGAATCAAGACCTTAAAATCGCTAAATAATATTCTGGATTCTAAAATGCTAGTTATAAATACTATAAATTATAAAAACTAACTTGTACCAAATATTATGGGTGACTGAAAGCAAGTTATTTCAAGAATTTACAATTGGGATCCACCCATAGACAACAGTTTTCAGAGTCTCCATATAATCTCCACATCTCATCTGCAGCAATGCTTCCAGCTGCCTGCAAAGTGCTCCATCCCCACCTCATTCGGGCTTTGCTGCTCAGTCTCCATCATGGGTAACTGCCAACATTACCTGTTTGAAGGGGGTTGCCTTAGAGTCCACATCTAATATCTGTGTAAATCCAGCAATTCCATCAAAGAAAGCAAAATAAAAACGCCAAAAAGTAGGCAAAAAAAGCACAAGATACCTCCACAGATGCCACAAGGGCAGTACTGTGGGTACAGTACACTGCTTTTGGAGAACAGATCTGGAGCCTGCTTGAGTTGCTCACAGTCTAGAGAGAAAGATAAACAAGAAAATCAACCGTTGCAATGTAGGATTCAGAGGCCACGAAGGATTAGGAGTTGGAATCTAGGTTAGAATTGGGCACTAGGGCAGCACCAAGGAGGGGCACCTGACCCCAGTCTGAAGAGTCAGGGAAGGTTTCTCTCAGGAGCAAATCCTGATCTGCCTTTGAAGGAACAAGCTGAAGTTAGCCAGAAATAGAAGGGTGAGGAGGCAGCATCCCAGGCAGAAGAAAGACTGTCACATGAGAGAACTCAAAGAATTCAGTAGCAAGTGGGGTCCAGGGTCTATGGAGGAGCAGTGGAATATGAAGCTAGGTAAGTGGCCAAGGTCAGATTACCCACAGCCTTGTAAACCATGACAAGGAGTTCGGATGTCAATTTGAAGGTGAAGGGGAGTGACTGAAGGATTTAAATCTAGGAAGTAATTTAACTTGCATTAAAAAAATAAAACCAGAATACCAACTTATTAATTCACAGTGAAAAAAGTCCTTAAAGAGCAGATCAGAGGCTGGAGTCCTCTGGGAGCTAATGCTCTGCCTTCAGTTGGCTGCAGGGGATGCCAGGGTCTGATGAGGAAGGGGTTGGTGAAACTCAGGCAGCAGGCTAAGGCCACCTCATTCATGACACACTGGGCATCCACCTACCACTTACTCAGACACCTTCCTCCTGGGAAGGGCACTGCCCTGAGCTGAGTGATGGCTCTGACAGCAAAGGAAGATAGAGAGGGACAGGTGAGCTTGAAAGTAGGAACAACCATGAGGTGGCTGTTGTACTAATGTGTGTGATGATGAGGGACAGAACTAAGGCAGTGGGGATGAAAAGGACAAGGCAGATTTAGGAGAGTCTTAGGAGGCAGAATCAGGTGGACTTAGGGACCAACTGGATGTGGGAAGTGATGGGGAAGTAGGAGTCTAAGATAAGTGGTTACCAGGAGCCAAAGAGGGAGAGTAAAGATGTGAAGGCATGTTTGTGTGGGAAGATAATGAGATTCCTGACCTGCTTCCTGCCACACTTTAGGATTATCTCTTGCCACTACTGAGTATAGATCCTTTACACCTGCCAGACTAGGTCACTTGCAGTTTCCCAAAGGTGCCATCCTCTCAGACCTCAGTCCCTTTGTACACATTGCTCCAGATGACATGACACAATCTCACTCTCCTGCTCTACCTGGATGACTCCAACTTACCAGCTCACCAGTTCTGTCCAGCCAGTCTTCTCCAGCCCTTCCCTTGCTTTCCTTCCTACCCAGCTGTTATGGGTTGAATTGTGTCCCCGCAAAAGATATGTTGACATCCTAACCATCAGTACCTGTGAATGTGACTTTATTTGAAAATAGGGTCTTTGCATATTTAATCAAATTAAGATGAGGTCATTAGGGTAGACCCTAATCCAATACAACTGCTGTACTTATAAGAAGAAGAAAATGCTCTGTGAAGATAGAAATACACAGGGAGAACACCACGTGACAACAGAGGCAGAGATTAGAATGATTCAGTGGCCATTAAGGAAGTCTAAGGATTGCTGGCCACCACCAGAAGCTAGGAAGAGCCAAGGAAGGATTCAACCCAGAGTCTTGGAGGGAGCATAGCCCTGCTGACATCTTGATTTCAGACTTCTAGCCTCTAGAATCGTGAGAGAATAAATTTCTGCTGTTTTAAGCTGCTTGGTGGTACTTTGTTACAGCAGCTACAGAAAACTAATATACCAGCCATTTCCATGTGCCCATGTTTCCATACCTATAAATGCTTTACGACCGCTCAGGCATTTACCATCTAGTCTGAGTCTTTGTTTTATATTTATTCTTTAAACTATGAGCTTATCTTTTTTTTTTTTTAAAGATTTATTTATTTTATTGATTGATTGATTGCTATGTTGGGTCTTCGTTTCTGTGCTAGGGCTTTCTCTAGTTGCGGCAAGCGGGGGCCACTCTTCATCGCGGTGCGCGGGCCTCTCACTATCGCGGCCTCTCTTGTTGCGGAGCACAGGCTCCAGACGCGCAGGCTCAGTAGTTGTGGCTCACGGGCCCAGTCGCTCCGCAGCATGTGGGATCCTCCCAGACCAGGGCTCGAACCCGTGTCCCCTGCATAAGCAGGCAGATTCTCAACCACTGCGCCACCAGGGAAGCCCTATGAGCTTATCTTTAAGGACAAGAAGGCTTACACATCTTACACATCTCTGTACATACTGCACACTGGCACAATGAATGCTTAATAATGAATTTTTTTTTTTTTTCCGGCCACGCCGCGCAGCCTGCAGGATCCAAGTTCCCCGACCCGTGATTGAACCCAGGCCCCCCACAGTGAAAGTGCTGAGTCCTAACCACTGGACCTCCAGGGAATTCCCGAATATTTCTTACATGAGAAAAAAATGAGCCAAAGTTCTTGATGAAATGTAGAGATTGGCAGGAGTTTGCGAGATGGCCACAGCTGGAAAGGGCAGACAGGGATACATAGTAGCTGATATGAGCCTCCAGGAGTTTTTATCTTGGGGTGTGGGTCAGGGTAGGGGGAGAAAGGAGAAAGGCCCACCCCTTCCTACCCCCAGGCTCCATGGCACGTGGATGAATTACCAGCCATGATTTGTAAGAGCTGCATGGGAGAGAAAAACCAGAATTCTGCTAAGGTGAGGAATGCAGGCAACATTCTGGGAAGTCATTTGGAGTCTCAGACAGGCTGATACTCAGCATGTGGGCCATCACAACAGTCCCACTTGGTAAGCAACCACTCTTCTGAGCCTCTAGAGTGCTCCCCATCACTTGGCCGTCCTTGGGCCCCCCAGTGAGCCCAGAAACTAAAGGAGGAACACTTGGTACTGCAGAGGCCTCCATGAATTATATGAACCCGCACCTGCATCATGGCTATTTTTCTGACTGTTTGGAGCTAGCCCACACCGTTTTGGTTATCGAATATTCTGAGCAGTTTGTTTGTGAGGAATGGAGGCTGGAGTGCCAGCAGAAAGGGTTGAGGAGGAAAATGAGCACTAAGATGCCTGAAGATGACAGTGGCGAAAGAGGTTACATGTCCAGGGAGGCTGAGGGTGACAGGGCTGGGGGCGTAATGAGCAGAACTGGCCTTGGGTGTGAAACGGCTGGTCCACGGTGCCATTTGAACTCTCTGAAAGCTGCCTGAACTAGGAGAGAAGCATGGCTAGCCTACTTGGCTCCTGGAAGCAGCTGTCCCAGAAGAAAGGCCTTGGCCGGATCCCAGAGCCTGGAAAGATTGAAATGGAGTTTGATGCCTGAGCGGGGGAGGTGGGAGCAAAAGACATTTATGCTAAATTCCACTTAGAGTTATTGACTTAAGTCAATTAGCATTGACAACTTTATTACATTCTTATCCTTCAAGAAGTATAATCTCGTATTAAATAAGTATGCTAACGTGATTAACCAAAAGACTTTACTCCTGCCCACTCTGTATAAATTTTATTTATTTCTATGTCCCTCTATGGAAGGAGAAGAAACATGAAACAAAAGCAGTTAACGTGTTTATGTGTTCTCTTTGAAAGAGTTGGAGGGAGTTTATCCTGCAGCCTTAATTCATTGTTTCCTATTTAGAAGGATTTAGCAAGATCAAAGTGAGTTTCAGCTATAGTCACCCATAAAGGTCCACAATCCTGCACTGCAGCCATTTTAGCACAGAATCAAATATGCTTCTGGACTCTCCTCTGAGATGTGGCAAATACAATTCCTTGCCTTTGACAAGCACAGCTGAGTAGAGTATTTAAGAATGCTGGAGTATTAGGGGTACAGTGACCTTCATAAAATTAAGATAAAATTAATGTTTACTAAGGGCCTATCTTGGACACAGTTGGGTTTCCAAGTAGGTAAACCATTAATGACAGGCAATTAGAAAGAACATTCTAGTTAGTTACCTACAATACAACAGTATAGGTGCCACAGTTAAAAAAAAATTCTAGGGATGGACTTCCCTGGTGGTCCAGTGGTTAAGACTCCGTGCTCCCAGTGCAGAGGGCATGGGTTCGATCCCTGGAGGGGGTTAGATCCCACATGCCACGTGGTGCAGCCAAAAAAGAAAAAAAATTCTAGGGACAAAGCTAGTACACATTTTGGCTTCATTTTTAGTTCAATTCAGTTCAAGATGCTGGCTAGAAAACCCCACATATGAGAAAATGTGAGGAGCAAATTCCTTCGTGCCCTAGAATGTTCTTGATAGGAGCTATAAAAAAAGATTATTGGAAACCTTCAGCATTTCCTGCTTTATGTTTCACAGATGAGAATGTTTGCCCTGAAACCACCCACCTACGCAGCCATTGGTTTCCCAAGCGTGAGCTTTTCTCGCAGTCTCCCCTCCCCCACTTTCCCCTGACTGCCAGCCCAGGAGGGAGAAAACAGTTGCAACACCAGTTGCTCCTGTGAGAGCTTTGTGGTTCCTAGAGGGGAACCTGCCTTAGCCACAGGAGAACACAGAGGGTCTGGAATCCCATCTAGAGCACAGGCCCACTTCATAAGAATGCCTGATGATGCAGATAGGAAGACATACCTTCGTGAAAACAGCAACGCTGCTCTCACAGAGCACAGACCCAAACGCAGAGAGAACTAATTAAAACTGGATGTGTGTGTGTGTGTGTGAGAGAGAGAACAAAGAATTTTTTTTAGAAAGGGTTCTGAACCTAAAATGTAAAAAGAATAGCTGCCATAGTTCAATTTATGAAACCAAGCAATCGGTGGCACCTAGAAAAGGGCCCAGTACATAACAAGTCCTCGATAAAGATTTTTGACAAACTGTGTTGACAGACAACCACTCACCCACCTTTAATGCCTTCTCTGCCTTATTCAGCAGGCTTTCTTATCTCTACTATTTCCTTTCCAGCATTATAGCTGGTTAATAACTCACTCTGCCATGTAGAACAAGATATGTAATCAGTTTTCCAAGAAATTGATGTTGTTAAGGGAACCATTGTGTGATTGGGAAGAATTTCAGAAGCGTTTATTCATTTATTCACTGATTCGACCAACACTCATCAGGTGCTTCTCATGGACAGACACTGCATTCGTTGTTATACTGCTGGGAAGCTGAGGGGAGAAATGCACCTGCTCCCAAAGAGGCCACCGTGAGAGAGACAGACAGACACTTCGAGAATTATGATACCACGAGATAGAGGGATGCAAACAGTTCCTCAGGATCCCGGCGGAGGCAAAGACTAACTCTGCCTGAGTGGAGTGGGAAGGAGGTGACCTTTGAACTGGGATGATTCCAGGGCAAGAATGGAGGACAGCATTTCACACAAACTAGTAGAGCATGAAAAAGTGAAGGAACATGGGGTGCTCTTGTTACAGAACCACATTTGTTTTGCCTGACGTGCAGCAAGCCCAAACACTGAGACGATGAGGTTTGCAGCAGAGAGGGTTTATTCACAAGGCAGCCAAGAGAGGGGAACTAGTCTCAAATCTGCCTAACAAATGCTTGGGGCTCAGGGCATTTATGGCATAAAACAGCAAGATGTCTTGAGGTGTAAGGAGCGTGGGGGAAGGTGATTGGGAAGAGGTGTGGTAACCGTCATTCCGTGCAGGTGTAAATAAGCTATGGGCCTCTGAACATTCAAAAATGGAGGCACTTAGCATCATTTGAGGGTGGGGTTTTTTGGCCCTGTGACGTCAAAAGGTCACCGAGTGGACACTCCTCATGTCCGGTTGGAGGGTCAGTGGTCCTATCCAGTCTCAACCAGCTCAGCTCCAACTACACACAGCTGACTCCAAGTTCCTGGAAAACAGCTCTAGCAAACATCTTATTGCTTAGGGTACATGCTGCGTGGAGGACACACCAGTCTTAAAACAACCTTGATTAGTGAAGGCAGGGGAAATGGATTTGACTCATTGCCCACGGTTTCTTTCTGGCACCTTGAGAATGGTAGTAAGATTGGTCTGAAGAACATGGGGAGAAAAAAAGTGGATGTGAAAAGACAGGGAGCCTAGAAAAACAGACGGGGCCAGATTGTGAAGGCCCAAGGAGTTTGGACTTTATTCTATGCAATAAGCAGTCACTGAAGGCTGAGGTCCTTGAGTAAAAGACGAAAGTGGGGTAAGGATCTAATCAATTGTTTGCTCCATGCCAAAAGCAGAGTTGATTTTATAAATTACATTTCATTACATAACACAATTTATTTTTTTTAGTTTGAGAGCAGTATGAAGATGAATAGACAGTAAGGAAAAATGGAGATTGGTTGCTAGATCAATCTAGAACTGTTACAAGAGTCAAAAAAAATAATAAGGTTACATAGTTGAGAAATATCAAAGTAGAACAAATGCAAGTGAGCATAAATACAGTTTTTAAAATAAGAAGTCTTCCCATTATAAACAATGACTATAGGCTTCAAAATATATTTAGGATTTTCCATGAAGTATTTATACCAACATCACATGTATTCTGAATCAAAGTCTATACTCCTTATTCCATTATGAGTTCACAGAATAATAAAATGCAATAGAATCTGGCAATATGGACTTCCCTGGTGGCGCAGTTGTTAAGAATCCACCTGCCAATGCAGGCGACAGGGGTTTCAGCCCTGGTCCGGGAGGATCCCACATGCCGCGGAGCAACTAAGCCTGCAAGCCACAACTACTGAGCCCGCATGCCACAGCTACTGAAGCCCGCTCACCTAGGGCCCATGCTCTGCAACAAGAGAAGCCACTGCAATGAGAAGCCCATGCACCACAACAAAGAGTATCCCCTGCTCACCACAACTAGAGAAAGCCTGCGCGCAGCAACGAAGACCCAATGCAGCCAAAAATAAAATAAAAAATAAAAAATAAAAAAGTCATTAGATGTCAAAGTGAAAAAAAAACAAAAAAAAAAGAATCTGGAAATATTAGCACAATGAAATTAAAATATGTGTCATTGCTTGCTTACTACTGGCAGTAATTTACAAACCAGACTCAATGACACTTACGGAAAATTTACAGTCACAAAAAGTTGAGAGATTTCTGGCAGGCCCAAGATAAATTTGTAGCTTAGCCAAGAAAATAATTCACATTTCCTACTTACCATTCCAAGGCTCTTCACACTTCTTATCCTGCCTTCTTTTTTCTTTCCATTTTTTTGTCTTATAGGTTTTGAAAAAAGTAAGTACTTCTCTAGATTTCCTCAATTTAACTAGTTTTTAATGGGTCAGGAAACATCTAGGAACTAATGAAACCTTTGTATACTTGACAGGTGTACCTATGCTGTGTGGGTCTTCTCAGAAAAGTATTTTGGCAGTATTTGATGGTGAGGGTAAGGAATCCTTTTGGTAGGTATCTTTGAAGAGAAGAGAAACAGTGGAGAGTTGCAAATCAAAGCCATTTTTTAAGCAAAAAATGATTAATATTTGTCCTTGGCTTTCTCTCCCTCTTTTGAATACTTTTGTATTTTTGTTTAAATAATCTTGCCCCTGCTACCATGAATTTTTCCATGCACTATAAAATCTGTGATTTTTCTTGTCCCATGGAGGGATTACCTGAAAAGGAAAAGAACAATAGCTATTCTTGACAAGCAAAGAGCTGCTGCTGACTCAGTGGTCATTAAGTCCCAACCCTTAGGTATTTTTCCAGAGGTTAGGGGTGGGTACTATCGCTTCTCTGCTCAGTGAGCCCTGGCTGATGACTTAGACAGGTCAGTCACAGAAGCCATTTCTAGCTTTGGAATTCTGTTTTTGGTGAGAAACCAAGTGGTGTTGGCCTCAGTTGCCTACTCCAATGAGAGCCAACTGCCTCAGCCATGTAAGTAGGTACATTCAACTTGTCTCCTCTCTTCCTCTCTACACATAGCATTGAATCAGGCAACCATGATGAAGTCTTCAAAAGGAGAGCAGAAATATTGGTAATTGTCAGATAGTTCTTAAACATGTATATACATATTTTTTTAATTAATTAATTAACTTATTTATTTTTATTTTTGGCTGCGTTGGGTCTTCATTGCTGCACACGGGCATTCTCTAGTTGCAGCGAGCAGGGGCTACTCTTTGTTGCAGTGCGCGGGCTTCTCACTGTGGTGGCTTCTCTTCTTGCGGAGCACAGGCTCTAGGCGTGCGGGCTTCAGTAGTTGTGGCACATGGGCTCAGTAGTTGTGGCTCACGGGCTTAGTTGCTCCACGGCATGTGGGATCTTCCCGGACCAGGGATCGAACCCATGTCCCCTGCAGGCGGATTCTTAACCACTGCACCACCAGGGAAGTCCCTAACATGTATATATTTTAAATACGTGATTTGCCTTGATCTCAATAGCTACCTCCAGAAACTGAAACAAGAATGGAAGATTCCATCCACAATCCATCTCTTGGCAGCCAAACCCTCAACACACAGGAAATGTAACACGAATACAGCCAAATTCAGTGCTTGGGCTGTTTGGTCCAGAAGACTTCCTACAAAAGAGTATCTCAGTAGAGGCATAGAAGGAGAGCTCTGTTTAGAAGCATTTGGAAATCTTCTTTGGGCCACACTAAGGAGTAAAGTGGTTCAATTATTCTAAAATATAAAGAAAAGCTATAATGGCACTCATAATCTTGCAGTCAAACTAATGTTTCATTAATATTTTTACACACTAAGAAAGTCCTCTTCATCTGCATTCACTTTTAGTGGTGTTTGGAGTGGAAAAAATAATACAAGAGGCAACAGTTTGACTTTTGATGATGGAAATTTTTTTTTCAAGATTCTCCAGAGAACTCTTTACCACTCCCTGTTCCAATGCTTTTTATTTTATTAACTGTAATAAAACACATTATGTCATACTGTGCTAGCCCTTTTCATTAGTGTCTCAAAGCAAGACAGTGCTTAATTTAGAGCCTAGTCATGGTTAGGTCCAGGGAGATGACTGCTGGGCCCAAGCAGGAACCAAGCAAATCTGCCCAATAATTTACATCATGAAGGGAAGTTTTGTGTATTCCCTTGAGAACAGGATTATCACCGCTGAGTTGGGCTCCTGCTGACAGGGCAGAAGAGGCAGTACAGGTGTTGGAAACTTGGATGGAAAGAACTCAGGAAGGGAGGTGGCCATCCAGCTTCCCCTCACTGAGAACCCTCTCTCTTCCCCGGGGCTGGGTAGGGGCTTCAGGGTGTGACGTCAGATCCACTGGGCAGTGGAAGACCTGTGGCTAGGAACAGAGGTGGGGCCAGGACAGGGAGGTGCCAAGGGGGGCTGTGGACGCCTCTGCCTGGGGAGATCCCTGGGGAACACATGCAGCTCTGACAAGCAAAGTTGTTGTCCTCCTGCCCTTCCTGCTCACTGCCCCCTCCATTGTCTCCATTCAGCAATCATTCCTTTACTGAGGCCCTGTTCCATGCCAGGAACTCAGCTACAAGCTGGGGGCCAGGCAATAAAAGCAGAATAGTTTTCAGGAACCCTACAGTCGTTCCTGAGGAGCAGAGTTCTAAGGCAATGAACTGATTGTTGCTCTTCAAGGTACAGAGCCTGTATTAAGGGAGATGAGAGGACTTCCCTGGTGGTGCAGTGGTTAAGAATTCACCTGGGGGCTTCCCTGGTGACGCCAGCGGTTAAGAATCCACCTGCTAATGCAGGGGACACGGGTTCGAGCCCTGGTCCGGGAAGATCCCACACGCCGCAGAGCAACTAAGCCCGTGCACCACAACTGCTGAGCCTGCGCTCTAGAGTCCGTGAGCCACAACTACTGAGCCTGTGTGCCACAACTACTGAAGCCCATGCACCTAGAGCCCGTGCTCCGCAACAAGAGAAGCCACCTCAATGAGAAGCCTGTGCACCGCGACAAAGAGTAGCCCCCGCTTGCCGCAACCAGAGAAAAGCCCACGTGCAGCAATGAAGACCCAATGCAGCCACAAATAAAAATAAAATAAAATAAAATAAAGTAAATTTATTAAAAAAAAAAAAAAAGAATCCACCTGCCAATGCAGGGGACACAGGTTCAAGCCCTGGTCCGTGAAGATCCCACACGTCACGGAGCAACTAAGCCAGTGCGCCACAACTACTGAGCCTGTGCTCTAGAGCCCGCGAACCACAGCTACTGAAGCCCGTGCGCCTAGAGTCCGAGGTTTGCAACAAGAGAAGCCACCGCAATGAGAAGCCCGCGCACGGCAACGAAGACTAGCCCCCACTAGCCGCAGCTAGAGAAAGCCCGCGCACAGCAATGAAGACCCAACACAGCCAAAAATAAATAAATAAATAATTTAAAAAATTTTTTTAAAAAAAGGGAGATGGGATTTGGGGCCCAGGACTAGGAGACTTGAGTGAGATCACTGCCATTGGGGTATGATAAAGTACCTCCACCTTCTCTCCTCTCATCCCTTACACCGGTGGCCAGATGTTGCTGGGAACCGGGAGTCAGATCAATTTAAGGAAGAACTTTCTGACTCAGAGCTGTCCAAAGATAAAATGAGCTGTGTTGAGGGGTGGCGAGCTCCCGGCCACTGGGATTGTTGGAGAAGAGGCTGGATAGCTACCTGGTAGGATTGACAAGGTCCCTTCCAGACCTAGTAGTACATGAATCCACAGGGGTCTGGTCCGCTGGCAGTGGCAATTCTGGATGAACTAGTCTGTCTGCTCTGCTCTGACCTGTCATGAAGATAATGAGGAGGCCTGATCAAGGAAAGGGTGATGGGAAAGAGCCTGGTGATGAGGGAGTTGGGGACTAAGGGTAGGAGCGGGAGGGGAGGGGTATATACAGCTGCCATAACAAAGTACCACAAACAGGGTGGTTTTAAACAACAGAAATTTAATATCTCACAGTCTGGAGACTAAAAGTCCAAAATCAAAATGTCAGCAGGGTTGGTTCCTTCTGAGAGATCGAAAGGAGAGTCTTCTCCATGCTTCTGCCAGCTTTGGGTAGCCCCAGGTGGTCCTTGGCTTGTAGATGCATCACTCCAGTCCTCTGTCTTCACATGGCCTTCTGCTTATAAGGACACCAGTTATATTGGATTAGGGGCCTACTCTACTCCAGTACAACCTCATATTAATTTGACAAATTAGATCTGCAATGACTCTATTTCCAAATAAGGTTACATTCTAAGGTATTGGAAGTTAGGACTTCAATATAACTTAGGGGGACATAATTCAACCCATAACAGGAGGCAACTTGCTTAATTCCTGAGGCCTCCACTTTTCCCACCTGTACAACTCCAGTGGTGGCACTGCATGGAGAGAGGCTGGGTGGCTGGAGTGGACACCACCCCCTCTGTTGACCTGAGCTTGACTTTAGATACAGCCTAGCTCCCAGAGTGTTCCCAGGGCTTCAAACTCCTGCCCTTCCCTAGAACCCACTTCTCACAACGGCCACAGCACCCACCACCGGGACACACATGTATCCTGGCACCTTAGAGCCTCAAGGTCTCTTCTCTCTCAACAAGGTTCTCTCGGCTATCTTTCATTCACACCCAGGCAGAGATAACGTGCGGAGAGTGTGTGCCGGAGGGTTTTGTTTTTTGTTTTTCTCTTTTGGGACTCATCTTACAAAGACCTAGACAGTTCCCTAGGCTTTTGGCCTGTTTCACCCAGTGTTGGACAGCTGGTTACACTAAGTGAGTTCCCAAGATCTGGTGGGAGAAAGATTATAAACTACAATTCTAGGAACTTCTGCCAGCGATACCTTCCATGAGATTACCAACACAGAGGCAGAATGTGGTAAAATGGGGAAACATCAGACTAGAAGCAGAAGTCTGAACCTCTATGACCACACACTACGGATGGGCCGTGTGACAGTGGTGGTCCCGTCACTTCTCCTCTCCTTCTGCTTTTCCAATGGTAAAAATAAGTTAGACTATTTTAATGTTGATATTCTATGATTTCATAAAAGTCAATATTCTATGATCTCACAATAGGTCTGTAAGGACCATTCCAATGCTGATATTTCATGATTTTATAATGGAGAGTTAAGCTTTTTATGCTGGTTAAATGGAAGGAAACAGGAGACATACTTCATTTCTCTGAAAGTCAGTTAATATCTTTGGGGAATGATGTCACCTTCGAGCTTCAATTTTCAGATCTATAAAATACAGAAATAACAATATGAACCTCATGAAGTGGTGGGAGCGAGGGTGCTTGGAGAGGTGTACAGCTCGGTAGAGTCCAGCCGGAAACCTCTCCGAAGGTTTCCTCACCCAGAGGCCCAGCCAAGGCAGGCGAGAGCTTACCGAGAGGGCCGGGAAAGGGCGGGGCGAGGAGGTGGGCATGGTTCTCGCCCCGCCCCCGCTCCTCCCCAGATATCGCGAGAGGGCCGGCCCGCTTGGGTTTGGCGTCGGCGTCGCTCCGGTGTTAGGCCGGCTTCTCTCCGCGGGCCGCGGTTAAAGTGCGGGTGGCCTAGGGTGCTGTAAGGGCCGCCTGGCGCGCTAAGGACCGCAAGCCACGCGGCGTCGGCTGGACGCCAGAGCGTCCGAGTCGTTGTGTCGTGACAACGACTCTGGTGGCTGTCTCCGCGACAGCAGGTGCGGCCGCTTCAGCCCCAGGCGGGCTTGGTGGCTGACTGGCGAGTCTCTGCTCGCGCCCAGCCCTCTGCTTCCTGTACCCAGCGCCAAGCAGCGACGCTGAGCCGACCGCCGGAGCGGCGGGCAATGGCGGCCTCGACGGCCTCGCACCGGCCCATCAAGGGGATCCTGAAGAACAAGAGCTCTACGACTTCCTCTGTGGTGGCATCGGCCGAACAGCCCGGCAGGAGTGTCGACGAAGAGCTGAGGTAAGAGCCGCGAGGGACGGCCATCGTCGCCCGGGTCGGCCTGGCCAGCCCCTTCTTCCCCGCCTGGGCGGCCTCGCCCTCCCCGCCCCCCGGCACTGTTGCCGACCCCCAGCCCGACCCCGGACCCCGAGCCCGAGCGCGGCGGGCGGGCGGCGGGCGGCGGGCGGGCGGGCGGGCGGGCGGGGCGGCTGCGTAGATGCGGCCCTTGTGCCGCTCGGGTCTCCCTCCGCCGGCCAGGCTGAGGGGTGGAGTGATTATAAAGAAGACAGGAGCTATGACGTTTGTTGTGTGGGGTTGTTTTTAAGTATATACGCATATATAATAATTTTAAAACATACACCATGATCTTTGAGCTTCTGGAAATTGGGAATGTTAAAGAATCAAATTGAAGTTAAAGCTTCACCTGTTAAGCGTTTATTATTTCTTCACTTCGTATCCGAGTGTCTAAAATTCAATGATTAAAGTGTATTTTCTTGGCTTGGGAGCCCTTTAAGATCTAGTCTCAAGCTAATAAGAGACTCCTCCGAAAAAGAGATAATTTCTCCATTTTTCTAATTGCCCTTTTTCCATAGTCGTTCCTTTTTAGGTGAACATTATCACAAGAATCATGCCACATTCACTCTCTTGGGTCCTGGTTTGTCATTATCTCTGCATTAAAAGAAACCGAAAATTTCCCAGTCTGATCTATATTTAATGGAAAGCTACTTATTGCTAATTATTTTTGCATCTGCAACGAGAGTTTGAGCGCTTTCTAGTCTTTGTTCCTCTTGAAAGACATATGTAAGCTCAGAACAGTTCAGAAAGTACCAACTTAAAATGATCCCGTGATAATTTAGTTGCTTTTGCATACTCACAAATACATATGTGAAAAGATGTTGGCCCATAGCATTGTGTGTGATAGTAAATAATTGGGAACAACCCAAGGTCCATTAAGAAGGACTGGTGAAATATTAATTATGGTACATTAGTATAATGGGAAAACAGACCAGCCTTTAAAAAGAATGAAATAGATGTTAATGCGCAGAGAAAGATATCCAAGGTGCGGTCCTCAATGGGGAAAAAAAAGGGTGCAAAACCGTATATATAGTGTAAAATATAACACTGGGTTAGAAGTCCCCGGGGGCTTGGGTGTTCTAAGATACTAAACACATAAGGACTCTACATTCTGGAAATAAGGCCTAAGAAAAGTTGTTGAAATCTGTGAAGTCATAAAGCTAAAATGAGGATGTTCCCGAAAACTTGGAATATTGGAACTAGGGCACACCTGTTCAAAAGGATCATTTTAGGGCTATAAAAGGAACTACAGTTTGGTGATGGTAAATTTATGTGGATTTGTGTTACCTTGAGGAAAACATTAAGTAGGATCACAGCTCAGAATCATGGCCTTTGCGGGTTGGAAAGGACCTTAATTTGTCTGGCACCTCTCCTACTCCCACTCTCTTTTAGATGCTTGACTCTCTTACGTTCTCCAACATGCAATTTTCTAACCTCTATTTGGGGTAAGCTGCTTCATATGGGAAGGGGGGGCGGGGTTGTAATGGGATTAAGAAAACAATCTTACCAGAGCATAGCTATAACAGGAAGACCAAGATAGTCTTAATAACAAAACAAACTATGGAAGGCTCTTGTATGATTTCAGGGTGTTCAGCAACAAGAATGTGGTTCTCACTGGCATTTAAGTTGTCTACCTATTCTCCAGTGTGAGCTTCTTTTTGTTTGGCTACCACGTAGCTTATTATTTTCTTCTGTCTTTCGCTGCTGCTTCTGTTTATTCTCAACTTTGGTCTGCTGTAATTTCTGGTGGCCCCACTCTGTGTGTTGGCCTCTTTATATAATTGACTGGGGTTTACCTCCAGGTCCTTCTGCCTGGAAAGCCACTATACTAGACTGTCTCACCTACATAGGGCTGCTCCTTCTCTAGGAGCTGCTAACAGGGCAGATTGACTTAAAGGGGGCCTTTTGCAAGGCAGTTGACTTTGACTTATGTAAATTAGGAGGTTATAGTCCTGTCTTCAAAGGCAGCTACCAAGCCCTAATTCATTGAGGTTTATGATGTTTGGTTCTAAGTAGTAAAAGGGGATGGGTTTTTTCATGATAAGTGTTATTTGACTGGAAAGCAAATAAACTAATTCTATTGGTAATATGGTACACATTATTATTTATGGCACAGCTCATGCAAACAATATTAGTGACTTTATGAGAGCCTCTTTGAACAGAAACAATGAAAGTATAGGTGAACACATTTGAAACAAACTTTTTGTAATGTTTAAGTACAACCAGTATTTTCCCTTTCGTGTATAAAGGACCGAAATAAATAGCTCTTTCAAGTACAATGCACTTAAAATTCAGAAACTAAAAAGTATAGTGTAATGGTCTAACTTCAAATGTTGGAACCAGAGTATTAGGCAAAATAATCTCATATTAATGTGAAAATGACCGGGGATTTAAGTCAGTTCTCACTGTTCTCAGTAGTGACATTCTATAAAGTCACCACAAACACTGAGTTAGTTAATACTGAACTGTTGTTACTCCTAGGGGGAATACAGACTTAGGTTCCTGTAAGCCTCTGGTCACAACATTTTCATCAACCAATCAGTCCATAACCTTTTAAAATTTCTGTTTCTGTTTAAAGACACCTAATTTTATACATATTGTTGATTCATCAACATTGAACACATGGCCAATAGCACTATAACTCATGCCTGAATGAAGTTTATCTAACACATACTTTCTCCATAAGACACATAACAGTCTTCTTGGGCTTAGGAGCATTGGACAGCACTTAAGCACGATCTTTGGGAGCCGTTTTGAACAGCTAATTCACCAAAAAAGCAAAAAACATGGTACTAAGTAGATAAAAAGGACACATTTACAGTAAGAGAGCTGAAGCAAGAAGGTTTAATCTCAGCTGGGAACATGTGCATCGGACAACTCAAATTTTTCCCTGCTCTATGCGTGTCTGAGAGAGACAGAGAAATCTCCTCAAGTATTGATTTTGGAGTTACAGATAAATTTTGGCAAGTAGTCAGATTTGCAAATACAGAATCCACGAATAACCATACCTTTTATTGGTGCCATTATCATGTGAAGTACAGTGATAGTTTCCCTTTTCTGCACAAACCACTCCCCACCCCAACGCCATCAGTTGTGAGAGGGTATAATTTAACAGAACATTTTATTTAACATAAACAGATGTTACTAAGGGATTTTTTTTTAAAGTCATGAGTTGTGCTATTCCAGTGGTCTCTAAACTTTTTGATTGTGCATCATTTTAGTAGGAAAAACTTGAAATATGTTTCAAATATGTTTGTTTATGATTTATATACATATACTACTACCATTAGATAATATCTCAAGATTCAATATATACTTAAAGTGAGGTTTATATACTGCCATATTTCAAGTAGTCTTTAGGATTTTTTTTATACAGTTCTTGTCCAACCATTTTTTTTTTAATGTCCCAGTGGTGTTATCTTATTCCCTATACTTTGCATTGGTACTGTTATCTTCAGTGAGTGGTTTCTTCAGGTACCATTTGTCAGGTACCACTTTTTGAGGGTTAGTTCAATTAAAACTGGATAGAGTCTGTAAATCCACATAATTAGGCATAGATAATGTCAGTATATTGCAGCACTCTGCTCAACTAATTAGAACACCACTGTCATCACTATGATTGTGGAATTCCCATTCTTTCTGGATACTTTGAATATAGTGAACAACCTGTGAAGGTCAGACATAACAGATCTAGTGAGTAAGTACGTGTGTTTCATCAAAAACAAGACACCATTGATTCTAAGATGTACCATGATTTTAGGTAGCACCAAGAAAGAAAAAAATACTGCCAATTATAAGATACCATTCATTTTGAGGTATATTCTGTTTTCAGAAATATTAAAGTGAGAAAAATGTTCATTTGGAATTGTTGAAAATATAATATTGTGTTACTAAAGCCTATCTTATTAGAAGTGTTAAAGGTTAGTGATTAATATGGGGCCAGATTGCCTGGGTTCAGATCCTCTTTGCTACTTATTAGCTCTGTGACTTACAGTGCATTATTCATTATATCCCTGCCTAGTTTAATTATTAAATGAGTTACTAAATGTAAAGTGTTTAACCCAGTACCTCACCCTCAAATGTTGGTCTTATTCTATTAGAAATACAGAAATCTAATTTTCCCCACTTTTGGGGTTGTTGTACACAGTATGCTTTGGATTCACTGTGTTCAATTCAAATTCTGTAGTAGTCTTAGGTAGTGTAGGCAAATTCTGCTTGGAAAAATTGTGCTTAAATTAATTTCCTTTAATATAATTTTATATAAGCATGCTTCAACTTTGTCTTTTTCTGCCTATAAAGGAATATGGAATACAGTCAAAGGCCCACTGAGTAAAGTTTTCAAAAAGTGACCTTTTATTTACTAATTGCTTTTATTGTTAAGTCTTAGTTTAATTGTTCAAGCTTCAAAGGCTTGTACTTTGTCAACCTACAGAAGTTGAATCTTCATTTAAGAAAGAACCATTTCTTGAAATGTGGGGTTAAAGTTTAACACATTGAAGCAAAATCCTGCTTCCCACTCCAAACTCGGCTAAAACTGTAAAAACGAGAAGGTCACAAGCAACAAGAAGTATGAGTAGGTCTTTGAGATGGCATCATATGAGCTATCAAAGTGAAAGTGAGAATTGGTGACTTTTTTTGGTGCAGATTTAGGCTGCCGGAAAACCAATCACCCAAGAGGGAGGAGGGAGCTGAAACTAGCAGGTGCTTTCACCCTCACAGCGGATCTTCAGTGTAAGTGGTACTGCGCCTATTTTTTGTAAGTGGAGATGATGACCCAAAGAAGGTCACACGAACAGTTTGTGGTAGTATTGGGAATAAACCAAGTTCACTCCTTGGGTTTTGTTACTCAACTGATGTTAAGTCTACCAAAATTTAAGAGATGCTAATTTCCATATCCAGTGTCCTCTGCAGACAGTTTCTTCGACTTCATTACTTTCCTCCTAAGAATTTCCAGCATTCTTTGGAGTCTGTTGTTTTATGCCGTTATTGAAAGTTCATGGTTTTGCAAAATAATATCTTCTCTGGATCTTGACAATTGTAAGGTTCTTTTTCTCTTAGTATTGTGGTGAAGATGTGGAGTGAAGCTTTGGATATATAAAACTTTAATTCTGTTTATAGTAGATAGTAAACTAAATGGCAAGCGAATGGGAAAAATTTAGGTTATATGTAATGTGGTTCTGTGTAATATGGCTTAAATCTTATATATATCTTTGAGTTATATATAATGTGGTTTAAACCTTCTCATAAATTTCAATGAGTTCTTTACATTTATGTAGATATAAAGAACTCACTCAAATTAATGAGAATGTTTCCAGTAAATAGGCAAAGGATGTAAACAATTCACACAAGGAAAGTAAAATAAGCATTTTTTCATATTATTTATTAGGTAATGAGCAGAGAAACATAAAACAGCATTTAAATATCAATGTATACCTCTCAGGTGGCAAAAACACACACAGATACCCAATCCTGGCAAAGTTTTAGCAGTTATTTGGGGACATTACAAATAGTCCTCTCTTTAAAAAAAAAAAAACTATATGGCAACATGGAGTGAACTACAAAGCTCTTGATAAATTTAACCCCAGATATGCTTGTCCTAGCAAATTATCTTGAAAAGTCATTGAATACAATATGCACAAATGTTCATTTCTGCTTTACTTTAAGTAGGAAGACATTGGATTCAATCTAAATATCTAATATTAGGTAAATAGTTCGTTATTGAATATTATGCATGTAATATTAAAAAGGTAAAGACTAGAAAATACAAGCAGCTTATGATAAAATACATATACTGATATAGAAGCTATTTTTATATATACTATATGTATACTGTTTTGTCTATATTTTTATATATACTAATAGCTTGGGTATTTTTTCGTATATGTTGGAGTGGAAAGAATATACAGAAATCAAAATTGTTAGTGGGTTAAGGTATTAGGATTGTGATTCTTAAATTTTATCCTTAATTTCAAGAAAAAACCATTTCTTCTTATATCCTACAATTCAGTTCTTTTTCTTCTATCATTATCTCACAGAACAGATTTGCAGGGTGTTTGGGGGTACCTCTGTAACTTCAAAGGGCCATCTTCATTCTTCTAATGATGATAAATTGTCATTTTAATTCAATATTGTTAGCATCACTTAGGAAGTAGCTTGTTTTACTTTGAGATTAGGACACAGCTAACAAAGTCATTTTGTATGTGTTTATTTTTTAAATATTTTATTGTAATTTAATATACATACAGAAAAGTGTATTAGATGTAATTTTAAAGCTTAAGGAATAATTATAAAGCAAACACCCCTATAACCGCCATCCTGGTCAAGAAGAAGAATGTTTCCATCACCTCAGAAATGTCTCCTGTCTGGGACTTCCCTGGTGGCCCAGTGGGTGGGACTCCACGCTCCCAATGCAGGGGGCCCGGGTTCGATCCCTGGTTGGGAACTAGATCCCTCATGCATGACACAACTAAGATCCGGTGCAGCCAAAATAAATAATAAATAAATAAATATTAAAAAAAAAAAAAAAAAACCAGAAAGAGAAAGAAAAGAAATGTCTCCTGTCCTTTCCAATCACAGTCTCCTCCTCCCCTGTAATATAATCACTATCCTGACTTTTATGGTAATTCCCTAAGTATACATCCCTATACACTTTAGTTTTTGCGTGCTCTTGAACTTTATATAAATAGATATGTGCTAGTTATCTTTTACAATATCTTTAATAGGGAATCTTAATTGGACTGTATTAATACAGGTTTTATGAAACTTTTACCTGTGCTTTTGTGTTTCTGACTCGGACTTAACTCTGGCTTATCATTTCAGAGGCCTTGTCTATCAGGAGGGAACATTGAGTTACCATATAATGGGTCTCCCTTTGTCTATTAATTGAATTGCTTTCTTCACAAAATTAATCAAGTTCTCGTAAAATTTGTATATGTCTTTAATTATCCTTCTAATCAGAAGCTTCTTGATCGTTTCTGCTGCTAAAATCTTTAAAGTGTATCTCTTTTCACTGTGAGTTTCCTTATGTAGAATATGACCATGAGAAGACCTAAATCATTTGCTTTCTAAATTTACAGAAATTTGTAGATAATAGAGTTATTTAGCAAAATAAAAATCTGAAACTGTAGATTTAGTCAAATAGAAAACTGACTGCTTTTTAGAAAAACTCATTCTGTAGCAGATCATAAATATTTCAAAATCATTTAAATTTTGAATCTTGTGGGACAGTGGGAGAAGGCATTCGTACATAAGCAATTTTTTCAGAATTTTAAAGAATTTTTTCAGAATGCCTTATCGCAAGCCATTCTCACAGTGCTAAGTGAGATATGGTTTCAGGACTTTTAACAAAACTTTAGATTTAAAAATCCTAAAAATTCCATTTTTTATAATTTCCATGTAGAGTAAATACAGCCCAAGAGAGAATGTTTGTTGGACTTGCCTATAGTAACAGGACTAATGAAGGGTAAGTGGAACTTGAAACTTAAACATCTATCTCCCAGTTGTGTGTTACTGTTGTTTTTTTCCTCCACAAGACCAACTATTACTCTCATGGTCAGAAACTAGGCATCTAAAGAAATCAATACTATTGTAAAGCAACATCTATATACACAGTCTAGTTCAATCAAGTGTTATATACATACACACACTAGCAACATTTAAGTTTGATTAGTTGAAAATTCAGGTGAGTACCTTGCTGAGTGAATAAAAAAGCAGTTCTTTAAAGAAGAAATGTTACTTCTGTGCTTTAAAAATGAACGACCCATTAATTTTTAGCTTCTTATAAACTTAAGATTTTGATTTTTTCATGGTGAAGAAACTTCTGTTTGGTGCGGGGGGGGGGAATGGGAGTTGTAGTGTCAGTCACCTGTGGAGTATATCTAGGCCAACCTTTGCCTCTTGATAAAACTAACGGTAAGTAGGCTTAAAAGGAAGTTGTAGTTATAGTACTTAGTCTGCAATTGAATATTATTCAGCCTTATAAAGGAAGAAAATTTTGACACATGCCACAACATAGATGAACCATGCAGACATTAAGTGAGATAAGCCATCCACAAAGGACAAATACAGTATGAGTCCACTTATAAGAGGTACCTCGAGTGGTCTTAGAGACAGAAAATGGAATGGTTGTTGTGGTGGGGGTGAGGGGTAGTGTTCAGTGGGTACAGAGTTTCAGCTGGGGAAGATGAAAAAGTTCTAGAGATGGGTGATGGTGATGGTTACACAATAATGTGAATGTACTTAATGTCACAGAACTATACACTTAAAAATGGTTAAAATGGTGAATTATATGTTATGTATATTCTACCACAATAAAAATATGAAGGAAAAAAGTGATTAGCCTTAAATGGAGACACTGTGGGCCCTTTAGGGTAGAAAGCAGAAGAACATAAAGTCGGGCTCAACTGCCACGAGTGGGCACATGTAATTTTTAAGGTGACTCAGAACATGGAGAAGAGAATATGATATTAAAATTTTAAGTATGTCTTTCTTCAAGAGCAATTCAAGATCCAGGTATTGGTAGATTTAGGAAAATTGAAAATATCTGCAGTAAAACCTCACCAATGTTGAGCAAATATGGAAAGGATGATTTGAATCTGTGTAAAATCTACATTGATTTTTTTTTAAGGTAGTTTTATTTTTAAGTATATAACCAAGTCACAAATTGTATATGTAACAGAATATTGTTGGCTGGCAGAGAGGTTGTTGATGTCCTTTTTAATGAGTAGATAAGGATTTGTAATTAAGGCATTTAATTATTGAGCACCTTAGTAGTTGTACAAATATTTTGTTGAATGGACACTAATGGATGTTCATAAAGCATTTACAAAACATTTCTAGTTTTCTTAAGTAAATTTATTCCAGGTGATCTGAAACCATTTATCAGCAAATCGTTATATTTCTAAATTAAAAAAAAAACAACTGAGGTATAATTTTATACGCAATCTAAATCTTTATTAATGGTATCTGAATTTAATGAGAAAATTTAATTTTCTCTGTAGTTTTATGTTATGATTCTTTTGATTGTTATAGATACCGCTAAAAAAAATTAGGCCAAGGAAAATATTCCTGTTGTGTTTTTTATCAAACTATTAAAAAGATACCGTAAAAAAAAAAAAAAAAAAAAAAAAAGATATCGTAGATCCAAAATCCTTAACTACTGAGATCAGGCAATGTGTAAATTCCAGCTTTTGCTGTTACTCTATAGGCCAGATGAAGATTAAACATGTCATAATGTAATAGTTTTTTGAATGCCTGGAGAAGAATCTGATTACCCCTCCGTATCCACAGGTTCTGCATCCTCAGATTCAACCAATCATGGATCAAACATATTCTGGAAAAAAAATTTCCAGAAAGTTTCAAAAACCAAACTTGAATTTGCCATGTGTCAGCAACTATTTGCATTGTATTATATTGTATTTACAGCTATTTGCATAGCATTTACATTGTATTAGGTATTATAAGTAATCTAGTAATGATCTAAAGTATACGGGAGGATGTGCAGAGATTATATACAAATATTACACCATGTTATAGAAGAGATTTGAGCATCCTTGGATTTTGGTATCCGTGTCGGTCCTGGAACCAATCCCCTGAGGATACCAACGGACAACTGTAATGTGTTTTTAATATGTGGGCACTAAGTATTCTGTAAAATATTTACTGACACTTTATTGTAGTTACTTATGGCTTTTGCCCAAGTCAGTTTCTGTTCCAAGAAAGTAGATGTAAAAATAGAAGTTAGCAGTCAAATAGAAATTGCAGTGTGGGATTTGGATGTTTGTGAATTTTAGATGTGTACATTTTGTATCTTTTACTACATTGAGGAAAATTTTTTTTCTTCTTTTTTTAGTAAAAAGTCTCAGAAGTGGGATGAAATGAACATCCTGGCGACGTATCATCCAGCAGACAAAGACTATGGTTTAATGAAAATAGATGAACCTAGCACTCCTTACCATAGGTAATGTTTTGTATACAGCATTCCTTTTTTGACTTGTTTCCATTTTGCATTTGACATGAGCTTCTGGATAACAGATGATTTGAATCTTTGTCTGTTTTTTTATATTTGTTACTGGAACGCTAATTAATAACCCAACTGCATATTTCTGTGTAATAGTAAAAGTAATATGGAACTTTATGGAATCCATTTTTTACATTATAATTATAGTAGTAAATGTTTATTCATTGCACCTCAGTGGTCCCTAGCTGCTAATGATATATACAAAGTGACTTTTGCCTTCCTTAAAGTCATCTATTTGTAAAGGAAGATGAGAGCTGGGCTTGTTTGCTTCCTAAGTAGGTGTCAGGGGTTTATTCATTCTCTTTGCAGAAAGGGACAACTTCACAGATGGTAACTCTTTTTTAACCCTTGCAAAGACAAGTGGACATTACTACTGTTTCATGTCCTTATTTTTGAACTTACATGATATTGTAGTTCATATAATTGCATTGTAATTGTTAGTTTTGAGTCTTCCAGACTCAAATGACTCATTATCATTTTTTTAATGAGCTGTAAAATGATAGTGTATGGCTCTAGTTAGTATGAAGACAAAAATAAGGCACCAATAAACATAATGAGAGTCTAAATAAGTTAGAAATACCTAATTCAGATCATGCCTAGATGTATTGAAAAAAATAAAGATTTTCAGGACTGAAATATTTTGTATTTGTCACTGAAGTAAAACAACATAAATCCAGAAGTTACTATTAAAATAGAGTTAAAGAAATTCTGTTTTAAATCAATGGATGAAACTTTGGAAGATAAGTTGAGATAACTTGATAATAGCAAAAACAGTAAAAACAAGAATTATAACATGATTGGGGCTTCCCTGGTGGCGCAGTGGTTGAGAATCTGCCTGCCAATGCGGGGGACACGGGTTCGAGCCCTGGTCTGGGAGGATCCCACATGCCGCGGAGCAACTAGGCCCGTGAGCCACAGCTACTGAGCCTGCGCGTCTGGAGCTTGTGCTCCGCAACAAGAGAGGCCATGACAGTGAGAGGCCCGCGAACCGTGATGAAGAGTGGCCCCCACTCGCTGCAACTAGAGAAAGCACTCGCACAGAAACCCAACTCGCACAGAAGACCCAACACAGCCAAAAATAATAAATAAATAAATAAATAAATAAATAAATAAATAAATAAATAAATAAATAAATAAAAGAATTAACATGATTGTGACAAGGGGAGAAAAATAATGAAATAGGAGGTACAGATACTGAAACTCAGTACTAATAAAGCTTGAAGGAAGAAGTAGACATGTCATTTATGAAAGTGATCCTTATTTTTCTCCTAATTACAGGTATATACTTTAAAACATAACCTAAAACTTTTATTGTACCAGAAGCCAAAGTCAATGCTTTCTTCCTTTTCAATAAAGGTAGTAGACATCCCTTATCTTTGTTGGTTGGAAATAACTATCCTAAAAAAATTAAGATCAAACATGATTCAAAAATAAATAGCTGTAGCCATTATTTTAAAACTGTTTATAATTAAATAATAAAGATAACCATTTTTCGCAATTATGTGGGGAGCAAATTTTTCATTAGAGAGTAGATTGGGAAAGCTAAATAGCTTTTAAACTTCCTGAATTAGGTCTTAGGATCTAATTTTGTTATTTTACCTAACCTGTGTCTGCATAGATCATTTGTGTCTTATCTTCAGGTTGATGTACAAATACATATTCTAAAGCTGGATAGGGTTCTTTTGCATTATTTTTTCCCTGCCACTGGATGGACTAACTGAAGTGGTTTTTTTTCCCCTCCAGATGATTCGCGTTTTCAGTATTTATTTTCATGGTTGCAGTGGGGGTTTTTTTGCATGTTTTTTTTTTTTTTTTTTAATTATTTGAAGGCTTTTCTTGATTGGTGCTATACTTTTAAATATTTGCATCGAATAGAAACAATGTAAAATTAAACTTCAAAGACGACAACAGAGCCATAAATACGTTGATACTTTTAGTCAATAGAATTATGTTTCTCTACCTTGTTTTCCTGCTGGAAAAATTATAGTTCACGTATTAATTTATAATGTGCTTATCATCCTAGTATGGTAGGTGATGATGAAGATGCACTGAGTGATTCAGAAACCACTGAAGCCCTGACTCCAGATATCTTAGCTAGGAAGTAAGTATTGATGATTATAAAGCATTTTTCTCATGCTGTTTTTAATTCTGCAGAGTTAAAGGCATTTTACTTTACTTGTACAAGTGTAAATAAAAAGCATGTGCTAAATAAATAAGTTTATCTGGATTTTTCATAGAAACTTACATAGTCTTATTTCTAGGTTAAAATCAAGATATGTAGATGAGAACCAGAAGCTGGTACACAGATTCCCTGTGTCAGTTCCCTGAGTGGAGGTTTTTCTGTTTTTGCTTTTTAATATCCTGCCACCTGGGTTTTAAAGATAGAAGTGAGAAAGGCAAAATAAGTTGAATTCCTGAAAAAAAGCTCTATTCCTTTGCTGTTCATGGGTTTGTCAACTTCCACTCTTCTTGTTTATTGGTTTCTACGTGCAGTCCCACTCTCTTGCTTTTTATGTTCCTCATCAGGTTATAGCTAGCATATTAATAATCTTTAGATGTTTTTATGAGACTCAAAAGTTGAGTAAGACACTCAACTAATATAAGACTATCACAGTATTGATTTCTTTGTAAATGATTGTTGTATAGATTAACTGCTGCTGCTGAAAGCTCAGAGCCAAAGTGTCGAGTTCGTGAACAAGAAAGCAGTGAAGATGAGGATAGTGACCTCTCACCTGAAGAACGAGGTAGTTTCTTTCTTTTACTGCTTTTAGCATTGCTAATAATTTTTGCTAAGATAAATCCATTATATAGAAGACTGTCAAATGGTTTTCCTTTTTAGGAAGTGGATGGTGGGAGATTAGGGAGCAACATTTTTATAATTCAGATTCTACTTGTGTGGGTTTATTGTATAACAGCTCCACCCCCACCCCCCATTTCAAGAAAATATTACTGTCTTTAAAGGAGTTAACGTGTGTTCCTTTCTTTGTACCAAGCATCTGTACCAGGTAGATGCTCAGTAAATATTTATTAAATTAATGCATTTAGGGTCATTGAGTGTTTGGATGATCTTAAAGTGGATAGCAGTAAGAGCTAATTTCTCAATTGCTTGTGCTTTTTCTGTATTAAGGCAGTGGTGAAGCTTACCAAATGAATCAAGATGGTCAGACTTGGAATAAAGATTTTTGTTAGGTCCCATTGAACAAAAAGAACAGAAGTGTCACAGGAAAGGAGATAAAGATAGCCCTCTCAACAAGGATGAAAGAGGCTCTTTTAGCCCACACAGTACATACACAGTTAAGGCATTTGCTACCTATTCATTGTTCCTGTTTTTACGAGTAATAGTTCTTATCTGTGGAGGTAAGGAAAGATGGAAGATATTTCACTTTGTTGCTTTTTATAATTTTGAAGGATGTGAATGTATAATCTCAATAATTGAAAATTGCTTATATAGTTTATTTTCAATTATTTTTTAATAATTTATTTATTTTTAATTTAATTTATTTATTTGACTGCGTTGGGTCTTCGTTGTGGCGAGTGGGGGCTACCTTTCGTTGCGATGCACGGGCTTCTCATTGTAGTGGCTTCTCTTGTTGCGGAGCATGGGCTCTAGGCACGCGCGCTTCAGCGGTTCTGGCTCACGGGCTCGAGAGCGCAGGCTCAGTAGTTGTGGCGCACGGGCTTAGTTGCTCCGCGGCATGTGGGATCTTCCCAGACCAGGGATTGAACCCGTGTCCCCTGCGTTGGCAGGCGGATTCTTAACCACTGCACTACCAGGGAAGTCCCTTCAAGTATTTTTAAAAGGGAAAACCAAGCCTATGTATAGGAAAAAAGATGCAAGAAAAACACACACCCTCACAAAAAAGAAAAAAGAGATCGAGTAGTTTGTTTACTTGAAGACTTGAAATGCAGAAACTACCTGTACTGTAAAGAAGTTTAGAAACTTTAGAACTAAGATTCTGAATATTTGGTAGTTAACTGTCAGGATCTTTGTCATGTGTAGCTGTAAAGGTACAATTTGCTCTTCCCTCCTATCATCTTTAGAATGTAGTGTATTGAACAAAGCTATGATAGTCTGAGCCTAAGTACTATACAAGAAAGAAATTATACATATAGTATAATCTCAAATTGTATTATATTATCTTCTATCCTCAGTGACTTCCTGATTTATTTTCCCAAAATATACCCCAAAGACCCTTGAAAGGGGTTTCAGATAGAAATTGTTCCTAGAGTTTGTTGATTCCTTATTCTCTGAGAACGTGATCTATTGAGAACAGGGAATTTTTTATTAACCTCTATTGTCAGTTTCATTAAGGGATTTTTTTTCCCTCAAATTGTAGTTCCAGGAGTTATCCAGCAGGGGGAACCATTTTACTAGTTACAGTTTCACAAGTTCAAGTTCCCAGTAGTAGAGTTACTGATACAGGTGTTTATTGCTTTTAAGTAAATTACATGTCTGAACATCCTTGTTTATTAAAGAAATTCTTAGAAAATTTTATCTTGTAACTAGTAGCATAACAATTAAAATATTGGCTATGGAGTCAGATAGATCTAAGTTTTTACTCTAGGTATGTCACTTACCTAATTTGCTTAATTTCTCTGACCCTCAGTTTCCTCATTTCTAAATGGGGGGCTATAAAAATATTTAGAGTCATTTTTGAGTATTAAATGAGATAAAGAATTTAAGACACTTAGCACTGATTCTGGCATATTGTAAGTACTCAGTAAATATTAACTTTTAATAACTTAAAATAATTGGTATATTCTCCATTATATTATTTTGAAAAATAGTAAAAGAAAGTATAAAAAGGATAATTTACTTGTCAAGTTCATATGGATAGTTGATTATTATTAGAGCTGGGCCTGAAACCTGAAAATTTTTGTACTCTTTGGTATTATGTTGCTCTGCCATATAAAGATTGTAAGTAAAATTAATATTCAAAGAAGGTTGAGACCACTTATGTTAGCTTTCTACAAAATGAATACATAAATTATATAATAAATTTTGAGTATTGCAAAACTAAAATATATAACAAGCAAAACCAAGTTTGATGTCTCTTAGAATTAAAAAGAAATCATTTTCTTAGACTATTAGTATAATTGACAAAAGAAAAATACCGTAAGATCAACTATTAGGAATAAGAAACTACAAATTAAAACAGCGTTGTGGTGCCTTTCTTTCCTTTCAGATCAACAAACTTAAAAAGCATGACAATTTCCCTTTTGGTATGAATGTGGAGAAATAAGTTACTCATATACAATTGGTGGGTGTGAAAAATGGTTTGGCTTTTCTGGACAGCGGTATAGCAACATATGAGCCAAAAGCTTTAAAAGAAAATGACACCCTTTGCTCTAGCAATTCAGTTTCCCAGGCTTTATTTCAATGTTTCTCAAACATTTTTTACGAAGTGCCACTCAGTATACGTGTAAACATAAAATTATATAAATTAAAATTTCACAAAACATTTCTTAACCTTTACTATATGTGATATGTTCTATCTAGTTTATTCTGTTTTGTTTCATTTCTTTAAAATGCTGGTTATGACTTAACTAAAGCATTATAAGGCACAGTTTAAAAAAACACTAACTAATGTTGAGAAAATAATAGAACAGATGCACAAAAATGTATGTGCAGTTGAACCTTGAACAACATGGGTTTGAACTGTGCAGGTCCACTTATACTAAATACCTACTACAGTACTACACAATCTGCGGTTGGTTGAATCCACAGATGCAGAACTGCGAATATGAAGGGCGAACTGTAAAGTTATATGTGGATTTCAACTGTGAGGAGAGTAGGTACTCCTAACCCCCACGTTGTTCAAGGGTCAACTGTATATTACATCATAAAAAACAATGAAAATACAAAGGGGGAAATCAGAAACCTTTGACCAAGATAGGGAATTAAATTATAACTCACTACTTTATAACCTTTTAAAAATTATGTAAATCTGCTATGTACGTGGCAGAATTTTACTCTATCTCCATATACTTTATTGTCTAAACTCTGGATTATTTTAAGAGTGAAAGGGTCACTAATACAGCTCCATCAGACAATAGGCATAAACTGAGACTTCCTGGGACGTGGTCATTCTAACTATACAGTAAGTGAGAAAACAGCATATACAGCAAGGTATGATTCATTTTTATAAAAAATACATCTTTAGAAAAAAGTCGAGTCATAAAATATTAATGATAATTTCTGAGTGAGGAGATTGAGTGTTTTTTTTAAGTTTCTAGCTTTTTTTTAAACTTTGTAAAAGTTTTTTTAAGTTGCATTAAAAAGAACATGTGTTACTTTGTACTGAGAAGAAGTCTTACCTTTTTAGTAAATGTATCTGGTATTGGAGGCAATTAGAATCATTTTTTGTCGTTTCTTAATCTTGGCTTTTACATCATCTGAAAGTCATCACTAAAAATTTAGTCATGAGGATTTGGTCTTTTATTGATTTTCTTAAAATTTTTACTTTCTTCTACAATATGCTACTCTCAAAGAGTAAAACAAATCACAAAAGTAACTTAGAGAAGAAGAAAGATGGCTGGCAAGATCTTCTTAGTAGTTTGCAACAAATGTTTATGGGATGATGATATGGCTGTTGATCTCGGAACTTTCCTTCTCCCAACCCAAATAGAGGCTGAAAAGTGATTGATCAGTAGTGACAACTGTAAATGCCAGTGTTTAGAACATAAATAAGTATAGATGATAAAAACTTAAAGGGAGGGACTTCCCTGGCAGTCCAGTGGTTAAGACTCCGCGCTTCCACTGCAGGGGATGCGGGTTCGATAGAGGGAATTAGGGGACATAGAGAAAGTACTTTGAATAGCCTTATTCTGAGAGATTTCTCTTATGCCTTTTTGGCATTAAAATATTTTTATGAATACCTTAATAAACCTATGGTGAATGAGTTTTAATGCTCTTGATAAAATAAACAGTTGGCAATTTTATGTCTACTCCTTTTTTGTTTTTCAATTTACTGGTCGAGGAAATTCTAAAATCTTATAATATTTCTTAAGCAGTTGATCTTTAAAGTGCTATCTATTGATAAAATATGGTCAGTTGTGTTGATTTACAGCTATTTTTATGTTTCTGTGGTGAAGACTATAAATAAAGAATAGTCTAGAATCACTTTACTGTTCCTAATAACACATTTTTCTTAAAATTACTCTGGGAATGAGGTTATGTTTTTAGGCCAGCAATGTTTGGTTTTTTTTTTCCTCCCCCCGTCCCTTCTTCCCTCCCTCCCTCCCTCTCTAGAGCCAGCAATGTTTTAAATCATGGCAATTTCTTAATGGATAATAAGAATTTTTTAAAGGAATTTTTTCTGAATTATAAAAATAGAAAACTTGAAAACATTAAAATTACCCCATAGTTCCTTGGCCTAGAATTAACGGCTGTTAATTGCCGAGTCTCATTTTGTGTGTGTGTGCACATGGGCATGCACGCAGGCTTTGTACATAGTATGTATATTGTATTATAGTTTTCCTTTTTTCCCATTCAACTCTATCTGGAGAATTTTCCTATATCTTTAAATTTCCTTCACAAATGTAACTACTAATGGCTCTTACTCTTAGTCTCCCATTAAGATGTACTTGAAGCATCTAAGGCAAAGATTGGTAAACTTTTTCTATAAACGGCCAGACGGTAAATATTTTAGGTTTTGAGGGCCATATGGTCTCTATTGCAACTACTCAACTCTGCCATTGAGTACAAAAGCAGTCTTAAGCATTACAAAAGCAAATGAGTGTGACTGTGTTCCAGTAACACTTTACTTACCAAATAGACACAGGCTGTAGTTTGCCAATCTTTGAGCTAAAGACTTCCTACGCCTATTTTTTTGTATCTTGTAGAAAAAAAGCGACAGTTTGAAATGAAAAGGAAGCTTCACTACAATGAAGGACTGAATATTAAATTAGCTAGACAATTAATTTCAAAAGACCTACGTGATGAGGAGGAGGATGAAGAAATGTCAGAGACTGCAGCTGGAGAAAGCATGAATACAGAAGAATCAAATCAAGGTTAGGTGTTTTGAAAATATCACTGAGACACTTGTGATCCTTTGTACCTAAATAATATACTTTATTTTGCTCGCAACTTTGAAGAACCTCAGAAAATTTTGCTAAAATTCACTTTTTATGCCAAAAGTTTAGAAAATTTCAACCCCTGTTGGTCAGTTTCAAAATAATGTTTTTATGCTCAGAGTTGATTTAAGACCATATGTTATGTTACATGTCTATGTTGTTTGGTCTACTTGGCTTTAAGCAATGATGTTTGTCTTCGTATTAAGCTATACTTTGTTTTTAATGGTTCAGATCATATTTTGTCTGTCGTAACAATGTCAATTAAGGTTTAAACTTTTTAAAGAAACATGTTTTTAACATGGAAGATTTGTTTTAACGTCCCTTCAGGCATAAAGTATGTCATGTCTTTCCAGTGTTGATTCTTTTGACTGTTGGGTCAACAAATTATTTGGCTGATTTTTGTTTGTTTTGTTTTTAAGTCTCAGACAACCAGCCACTGCAGCCTACCAACTCTCGATCAGTCATAGGAAATTGATTTTATTTATTTATTTTTAATAAACTGTTATTCTGGCATTCAACAAAGGTGAATCTTCTATACCATTAATACAGATTTTGTGCCCATCTACCTACTCTTTGTGCTGCAAACTGGTGCTTTTGAGTGGAGATGTAACTTACTTTTATATGTTGTGCCTTGGATGATTAAGTCTTAGGAAAGTAAATAATTATTATATTATTGTTTTGGTGAGCAGATATGAAATATAAGTGATTCTATGGTAGAACCTCATGACTGTGCTCATTATAATAGCAGGATGACAATATTTTTTTGTTATTCCATGTTATGCTTTTGCGTTTCAGTTTGTTTCATACAGCGTTTTCTTTCCATTTTATTCACCATAGTCTGTTTAACTTGAACAAACTTTATCTTGAGTAATTATTGTTGTATGTCTCTCTCTTCTCTCTCTTTAAATTTATTATCCATTTTTAGGTGACCTATCTCCTAGTTGGTGTTTGTTTCCCTGTTACCTATATCTTGGTGATTTCTTTTTATGTATTCAATACAGATGTTTCTGGGTTATAACTTTTCATCAGTTTCTTCTCAGACTTTCAGTATCCATTTGTAGTGACTCTAACAAAGCATTGGGAATACCCTTCATTTGCCAATGGAAATTTGTACCAGCACCACTATGCCAAATATTAAAGGGATTTGTTTTTTAAGCCACAGCTTTTGAAAAATAAATCTGACCTTTTGTCTGTCTCTGCTTCTAAAACATTGGATTTCACAGATTTAACACATAAATACATTTTTTTCATTTAAGTGGAATAGATGATTAAAATTTGTATTAACGCTGATTTTTCTTCAGTGGAGATGAAGTACTCCTTACATAGGAGTATATACTGCTTCGCTTCAATAACGTCCACAAAGATAGAAAAGACTACATAATAAGGCATAGAGAAGAATGTTCATTATTTATTTTCTGTTCTTGGGCCCTTAAAAAAATTTTACCAGCTTTTAAAATCTCCAAGGATCTATGGCACCCATTACTTTTTTATCATTTTCCTTCTTTTCCCCCTCTTCTACACTCCTGCCTATCCCCACCTGTTTTATTACTGTTTTTATAAAAAGAAATGTGGCATGTTTAGACTCTCAGGAAATTTTTTATCATTTTTATATCATAAACACAAATCTTTTATAGTTCTGGATATTTGAGTTGTAATAAACTCTTAGCTATCCACCAGTGATTTATTCACAAAAGTGTTCAACCTGAAACCTATTTGTCCTGTCACTTAAATAGATACACCTGTTCTGCTCTTTATATTATTTACGGGGTATACAGATTCTTTCATATCATACTGATCAGTCTGCATGAAATATATCTTGTTTTTTAGATATTTCTATTTGTTTATCATACGTAGCAGTGGAAGGAAACTTCAGCTCAGGTAGTTCCAAGTTTGGCAATACTCAACAAATAAATTATGTTGCTGTTTTTTCTTTTATCATTGCAGGATCTACTACATGTGACCAACTGCGAAACAAATCACAGAGCTCATAGAAGGGATTCGTTCAGCACAGTAATTGTCAGATACAAATCCTGTTACAATAACATACTGCTTCTTGTTCTCTACAATTCATGACTTAAGTACCAAAATGCGTACCAGTTATTATATATTGCCAAGAACTAAATAACTTTAGAGACTAAATAGACTGAAAATACCTAATTGATACATATATTCTTGTGCCTAGTACTTCACCACAAATACAGCATAATGTCATCAGTCCAAAACTACATTACTTTTGTAAGAACACTGGTTAATTTGTATAAGATATATAGCTTTTTATGCTTTAGAAGTTAATATCTTTTGGGGAGGGAGAAGGGATCTAATTTATTTTCTTCACTTCTAGATGTGATAGCTCTTATAAAAAGTTAGGTTTTTTAAAAATCAAAATCCAATTGGAACAACAGATCATACAGGCTGATAAATATTCAGTCTGAAAAGTATTTTAACATGCATCTTCAACTTGTCTGTTTAATTGAAAAGAATTATAAGAGTTACTGTTGCATTTTCTGGTATACTACCTTTAAAATTCCTGTTGAGTTTCTTTTATGTTTACAAGGAAAGGAATTAAACTTTTTCTCATCAAAACTAGCTTTTTCCATAAATAAATTATCAGGTTAAACTTGCACTAACGTCTGCTCTGACTTTTTTTTGTACACTCGATGGGCAGACTTCAGATCAGTTTTTTAAATAAATATAATTCTAATATAGTCTCAGCATTTCCTTTATCTATTTGTCTTAACTTCCTACCTTTGTTTCTTACTCCTTTCCACGCATATGCACAGAATCCTTTACCTTTATAAAGGATCATAAAGATTGTCGTGACATTAGGAACTTTTCCTTTTCTCACATATTGTCATTTGCTGCAACAATGAAAATCTTATTTTGACTATCAGTGCCTATTCGTTCTTCTAATACATGGAGAAAATAGATTGAATAGCAGCAGTACTATAGACAGGAAATACAATTCAACTGCAGAATTTCTACACCTCTGTGATTTACAGCTTGCTAATTAAAGTGCTATTATTAGTTTATTGTTTGACTTAATTAGACCTTAGAAAACAACTAACTGAGGTTTTTGGGGGGTTTTTTTGCATGATGAGAGAATTGTGTGTAACCAGTGATATGATGATAGTTCCTGAATGTATAGACAGAAGTAAATCTGAACACTTTTTAAATTTAAAAATCTTAAATAGTTCCTGCTTTAAGGGAGTATCATAATGTATACTATGACAAATGTACTTTATTCTTCTAACACAGTAAGATTTGGACTTCTTCCGTGGAATGAAGTGCAGTTCCTGTGTATCTTAGTTTAGTGATGGTTTCATTTCTAGTCAGTTATTTGTATCTTAATTTTTTGTTAGTACCAAAGGAATCCATTATATGAACAGACTTTTAAAATAATTTCTGTATACTGTATGTATGAATTGGCTTTTATTGAACAGCTTTTCTTCCACTTGCAAGTTTATGGAAATATCAATATGTCAAAATAAATAAGCGGGAGAATTCTTTGCTGTTAGAAGAATGTTTTTATTAAGTTGAATGTCTTTTTTTTTTTTAATGGAATCCAATCAGTACTTTTGAACTGCAGGTATAGTGTTCTAATTAAAACATATTAGCTAGTAATACTACTGATTTATAAACAATGTTTATCTCTACTTTCTGAATTTAGAATGTTGAGGTATTCTTACCTGTTTAAACCTGTTTGGGGGTATTTAAGCTTATACATATGTGTACATATGTTCATGCACACAGACCTCTGTTTTTGGTTTTCTCATTTCGAGTTCTTAGAAAGTATCCACATGCTCTTTATTTGTAGAAATAGCTGCTGTACAATGAAGAAAAGGTAAGACCTTTAACAACTGATCCTTTTGGTGTTTTCTGCAAACGATTTCTTGAAACTTAAATCACAGGCAAACTCACATTTCTGGTTTCAGGAAGTAGATAGTTATGTCAGAGAAATAAGACATGGCAAATAGCATGCTCAGTAGGATTTTAGGTAGTCAAATGTGACTGAGTAAAACTGTTCATCATCATGAGTTCCTAATTGACACAGTATTGAACTATACAAAAAATGGACCTTCATGACTCAAGTTAGATTTTCCTTTGGAGAAAGTTATCTGTCAGTGTTCAGTTCTAGCCAAAGTAGATTTTACTTTCAATTTTTTATCAATATTTCTTCTCTGCTTAACTCCTTTGATGTCATCTTTTCTGTTTATTTTTCAGTCTGAAATTCAGCAATGATGCTCTTTAAAATCTGAGACATATAATGGTATAAATGGATTGTTAAAAATAACTTTAAATTGAAGATTAAAGCAAAGTGCCATTTTTCCCTAGACTACCGTTTTGTTTACATTTTTTCCTCTTAAATTAGTACACTGAACATATTGTAATAAAATACAGTAATATGACGATTGTGTGTGGATTTTATTTTCTTGTTACCCAGCTGTCGTGTTCCATTGGCTAAAAGTTCTGGATACCAGGAGAGGGTCTTGAACTACACTGTGGCAGAGTAATTTGTTTAGTTGCCCAGCATTGTGCTAGGTGTCCAATATATAATCCTCAAAACAACCACGCAGAACAGGTATCTTATCAGCACTTTGTAAGTGAGGAAAATGCTCTTGGCCAAATTCTTCAGTCTCAATGTCTCATACATGCCAGTTGACAGGATTCAAATCCAGATGTAACTAAATTTCATACTCCTTATCCATGCCTTTGTAGATGTAGAAATTCCCTCATTTTTGCAGTTGTACCTTACAAGTAAACTTTATTTGGATTATTGATACACATCGTGTGCTTTAGGAGTAACATTTTTCAGGTGTTTAGTTTGAGTTTTTGTTTTTTACTTTAATCTGAAGAAATCTGGAAATTTTGTTTGAGGTTTATATACCATTGAGGAAAAATCTCAAAAGTAAAATTATACAGTGGCTGGAGATGTCTAAATGCATGTGATTTGGTTGCATTCCACAAGTTTGTTTCTAAACAGGATGTTTCAAACTCAGAAAATGATTTTTTTTCATAGACTCTGTGTTACAAAGTACCAAGCTAGCCTGTAAAAACTAATATATACCTAAGCCAGCATTTCCCAATGTGTTCCGTGAAACCCTCAATCCCACATGTTCCATGAAAAGGATTCCATGAGCAAATGTGCTTTGCACATGCTATATGCTTTATTCCCCTACCTCCCAGAGATTTATAATCACGTCATCATATTAAAGAGTCTGAGACATCCTGCTTAAGGAACTGTTTAAAACTTGGTTTAACCTAGTATTTATCAAACGTTTCACAACCACTCCCAACCCCCTTTTCCCTCAAGTAGAATCCCAAATAGGAGTAAGGAAATAGTCTGGGATCTCTAATATATGAAAGTTGAACTTCCTCCTAAAAGAAGAGAACAGTTTACCATTGAAAGAGGGAAGACACGGTAGCAATAACTGCACATTACAGATTGTATATAATTTGCCAGATATAAGACTTTAATTTTTGGTAACTTATGCAAGAAACTGTAAAATACATACCCGGGACAGATGAGGGTGTGGTTGATGTGTTTGGTTATAAGCTGCTGTGGTTTAGTATTGATATGACTATTGCTCAAAGACTTGCTGCTCTAAGCAAATTTCCAAAATGCCTTGTCCTCCCCATCAGCTCACATAACTGGTTGACAAGAGCACATCTTGCTACTCATTGGGAAAATAAAAGAGCAGATAGCAAGTGTCTCTGGTCTGTGGCTTACACCGCCAAGCCTTGGTTAGCTGCCTCAGTGTTTGGGGGTGTTGGGGGGTTTTTGGCTCCTACACTTTAAATTTGGGGTTGACTCATCTAGTCTTTTATTTGAGGAATTATTGGTGGGAGGTAATGCTGAGAGGAGGTAAGTGAGGGTGGATTTGGCAAGTGTTCAGTCATGATTTTATCTCAACTGCCCGACCTGAAATTTTTTTCGGTAAGTCTGCCAAGTGAGTGTTTAGCATTTCAGTTCTGTTACCAATGGGAATTATTGGAATTGGAAGAAAATACACATTTTTGTTCTCCATTTAATTATTTTGGATTGTTGACTGTGTTGACTAGAAGTAGAAGAGGATTGTGCAGGCTGATCTTTGGCATCTTAATATCATTTGACCTCACTTTTTAGGCAAAGGGATTATAAGCAGCTTTGCAGTGTGCCTTGATCTAATAAATGATACAGCCTGAAGAAGTGTTAACCAGCAATAGACCTGAGATGCATAGGAAGAAGAAAGTTTAATTATATTTTTGTTTAGTTACACTCCCTGGTATCTGCAGTATCACATAAGCAATTACTTAAAAGATAATATATATATTTTCATCTTCATTTGTAAAAGAGATTCCCATGTGAAAAATAAGCACTTTATTGTAGGGCATCATGCCAAGCTAATTGGGAAATATGGACGTGAGACTCTTGCCCTGCCTTTAAATATTTTAAAAGTTACATGTACATACAAAGCAGAGAGCACACTTTGGGGGGCACCAAGGGAGGAGTAAGCTACACACTTAACCTTCTCTAGTCATTCTGAGGAGGCCTTTCTGGTCGGGAAGCCCGGGCTAATTATTATTAGCAAGACTTTGTTATTTAGCAGATTACTTAATGCCATTTTCCTGAAGATAAGATTTCTTTATTGATCTAAGACAAAATTGTTACTAAGCAAGCTAGAAAGTTCCTACAGAAATCAAAAATGTTAAATGACCATTTTTTTTTAACAAAACTTAATCCGAAATGTTGGATTTTAAAAGTTAAAGCAAATTTGTGGATTGTTGCCAGTTAACCTTCTGCTGCCATTTTTAGTTATCCCGAAGTCAGGTTATTGGAGGAAAGGGGGTGGGTTGAGAGGGTCTGGGTCAAGACCAAAATTACGGGAGTCCCACTGTAGTTTGAAGCTATCAGGAAATGTGCTCTGGTTCAGTGCTAACTTTGAAAAGCGGTCCCCGCTTGTCCAAGTAGGAGTATCTTGAGTTTTTTTATGGCAAATGACAAAGTATAGAATTCAATCTAGGAATTTTAAAACCAGCCCGGGGGTGGGGGAATGGGGAGGGTAGTGGGAAATTGGCCAGACTGCAAAGTGAATTCGACCCAGAATAGTATTCTCTATTCTAAGCTTCAAGCACTGTTCGGAAGACGTGGACTAGAATCATCTGAAATTTTACAGTCGGGATGAGGACACACTGGTAAATGTAAAGTTTAGGGGAAAAGATGCTTATTTTTGAGAAGATTATTAAATATGTATTAAGCACCAACTGTGACCCCAGGAATTTGCTGGGTAATGTACATAAAAAGGTAAATAGAAGATGGTTCTTAGAAAAAAAGGTATGCAATTACTGTGACCAAAATCAAAAGATATAAGAACAGAGGGTTCAGATATCTATTGCTTACATAAGATGTCTCACATATATCAAACACCACATCTAAAACTGAGCTCTTTATTTTTCCTCTAATTATTCTTAATTGCTCTATTCCCCACCCAAAACATTCTCCCAAAATCAATAACTTAGCATCATATTATTTCTCAACTTTGATTCCCTTCATTCTCTCAAATATGTGGAAACAAGCCATTAGAAAACCCTTTTGATTCTACCTCCATGATATATCTTAAATCTCTCCCCTTCTCCAATCCCTACTGCAGTATCATAGTCAAACCACCATCATACTTTGCCTATACTCCTACCACAGCCTCCTAAGTACTTGATTTCCCCACTTCCATTCTATCCCTTTCCAATCCATCTTTTATAACAGCAAGTGTTGCTGCCCTACTTAAAGCCCTTCACTGATTTCTCTACCATCCTTAAGAATGAGTCCAGATTTCTTAGAATGGCTTAACAAGACTGTGTACTGACCCCCAGATACCTCTGCAAATCTTCTCGTGCCACTCTCCTGCTTAATTATTATAGTCATACTTTTTTTTTTCATTTTCTCAAGTTTACTGAGTTTTCCCCCTTTTTTAGGGCCTAAGCATTAAAGGTTACTCTTCCTGAAATGCTGTTCACTAATTCTTCATATGGCTTTTCTTTTCATTATTTAGGTTCAGACATGACCTCTCCAGAGGTGCCATTCCCTGACCATCTTATCTAAAAAGATGTCTTTCCTATTTTTCTCAGACTCTTGTTTTCTTATCTGGTTGGTTTGCTTTGTTGTTGCCTGACTTCCTCTCTAAACAGAAAGCTCAAGGCAGGATCTCTTTTACTTACTACAGTATTCTCAGAGCTTGGTATAGGTCATCTCAATAGAAGCCTTAATAAATGTTTATTGAATGAATAAAAGGAAGGTAATTGTTTATAATGTGATTTAACTTTTCCTTCCCATTACTCTTTAGCATCTTCATATACTTAATGCTTGAATATTAGAACTGGAAAGGATTTTTAGAAATCAACTAGTCTAATGTCCTTGTTTTTCAGAGAAGTCAACCAAAGCAAAGAGAAGTCAAGATTACCCAGCTGGTTTTTGGCAGAGAGTCTAGAATCTAGTTTCTCTGACTCTATTTTCACAATAAATCTCTCCTTGGATTGAACAGCTGTGGCCCTGTCTAGGCTTGGTGGTTATATTTTTTCACAGTGGAGGGAGTTCAGAATTATTAACTCATTATTCAGGATTATCTGAAAATGAGTTCTACCCCCCAAGTAAAATTTCTCAAAACTGAGTTACCCAAACTCTGCCTTTTTTGTTGTTATAATGATACGCTCAATGATACACATCATACGTGTATAATTAACATACGATATTGTATTAGTTTCAGGTGTGCAGCATAGTGATTCAGTATTTTTATACATTATAAAGTGATCACAACAGTAAGACCAGTTCCCATCCATCACCATACAAAGTTGTTGTAATATTATTGACTCTATTCCCTATATATGCATTACATCCCTGTGACTTATTTATTTTATAGCTGGAAGTTTGTACCTATAAACATTTTGGAAGTAAATCTTGCTAAAGAATGGTGCATTGTCCAAGATTCACATAACAAGGATCCCAAACATAATCTTTACTTACTGACTGGTTTGTTCTTATCAACATTGATTATTGTACTGTCTGAAATACAGTCTTGCCCTCAAGAGCACATTGAAGGGATTTTTCCCAAGCCTTAACATGCTGGTCTTTTTAAAAAGTAAGACATCTGAGGGTAGTTACCAGTTTCTGGATGTGGCCTTTGTGACTGTTTTCCTTGATGCCAAGAGGCTTGTTTCATTTCCAGCTTCCTGTCTTTGTTTCTGGCTGTAATTGCCAAAAAGCTCACACCAGGGTGAATGGGTTGTTACTGTAATGTAATGGTCCTTGAACTTCTCCCAGCCCTATCTTAGGAAGGTCTTTAACACTTTTGAAAAGATATCAGTTGTCGGGTTCTGTGGTCCAGCCAGAACATGAATCAAAAAAGTTACAAATTTTGAGAACCAGACTGAATACTTAGCTTCTCTTCTGCCCAAATTCCAGAAAATTATATTACATATGTTGATGAGATTTTCTTGAAGAATTAAAATGGAAGGGTATACTTTATTCTTCTTTTAGCTATTTTTCTTTAGTTATATAAATACAAGTGAGTGAAAATGTGATGACTTTTCAATTATTTTGAATGATGGAAAGATCATTTGATGGATTTACATATAGTCAGAAGGTACCAAGAAAAGACAGAAGTTTGGAACATATTTTGAATATTTCAGATACTCTACTAAGTATATTAGATAAATTAACTCATTTCTTCATTTGATTTAGGGTCACCCATATCAGGATGATCTTGGTGAGAATTGACTTCATTGGCCTTGTGAAGGTGGAAGCCACATTGCAGGGGGCTGAGGAATGAGTACAAGGCATGGAAATAGATATTGCATGTGTGGGCAGCTTGTTCAAGAACTTTAGTTGTGAAAAGGAATATGGAGATAGAACGATAGGCAAAGTGGAGCAGAGATTTGTATGTTTATAATTATATTTTAGAAAATGTTTAGACTTAGGAGATAGAGAAGGTTCATCTTTGTATATAGGTTAAAAATGCACATATGACTAGATAAAGTTTAAAAATTAATCATCAGCAGTAACATTTGAAAAGAGACCTATGAAAGTACCTAATAAATAACCCTGCCTTACTGTTCTTTGAAGTACCTACCTCCTTATCTGTACAAATTATAACGTACACATAATGTTCATTCATCGTGGCATCATCTCAGCCTGTTTGTTTAATGCAATGCCTAAAGCATATCATTGTTTTCTGTGTGTAGGTTTATGATCTATATTAATATATTCCACGATTTTGATGTCATTTGCCTTCAAAAGATCGTCTATTTTTAAACCATTAATTAGTCTCTAAACAGGTGGCACAACAACTAAGAAATGTTTTTTAGAGTCAGAGGCTTTGGTATATATTAAGTTAGAACCCCAGACGTTATGCTTCTTTGTTCACACGTTTTATTAACAAAAGTTATTGCATCCAAAATTTAGTTATAATAAAAATTAAAATATCTACTGACAGCAAGAAAAAAAAAAGGCTACTGAGAAAAACATTTAAATTACCATCACCTATCTGTTGTTAAATGAAATTTTGGACAGTAAAAGTGGCAGATCTTAGAGAAAAGGATATTCCAACGCCCCAAAACAAAACACTTGAGCACAGAGCTAGACAGCTCGGAGCTAATTTTGGAACTCGGCAGTCAAAGCAAAATTTTTCTAAAGGATATCTGAGAAAAAGCAGGCTTAAAGTTTACATTCTTTTGTTTAAGCTCAATGTGTACAAAACTAAACTCATAAAATTTCCGTACCAAACATGCCATAATTGTGGAGCAGTGTCTTCCTGGCACCAATGCTATGCAAAGCCATCTTTGATGCCCTCCCTGCCCTTACCCTAACATCTTATAAGTTACTAAGCTCTGTCAATATTACCTTTAAAATATCTCTTGAATCTGTACTTTTCTAACTTCTCTGTAACTCTTCTCACTCTGATCCTTTATTATCTACCCTCCAACTAGTCTCATTCCTTCAGTCCTTCCTCTGTCACCCTTGCTAATCTACATCCATCCTATTCCTGGATGTTAATTTTCTTTTAAGACAAACCTAATCATGCATTAAAATACTCCTGGTTTGGAGGGCCCTGGCTCCCTACAGCTTACTGGATGAAATCAAAACTCAGTTCGCCCTTAGGTCCTTTCTTTCTACCCTCTATATATTCCCTTGGTTTGCGTGAAGCTGGACTGCTCTTTTTTCACTAACATAGCTCGGGCTTTCTCACCTTCTTTTTCTTTTCTCTATCAGCCTCTGTCATTCTGATCTTTCCTGTCTTTTAGGTCAAGATTCACTTCTTTCATTAAGCTTTTTCATATGTGGTGGTTTTTTTCCTTTGAATCCCTGTTACATTATACTTATTTCTCCCTTACCACATTCTGCTCTGTGTTATAATTATTTATGTACCTGTCTTCTATTCCCTTGGACTAAATACATCTTTCTTATGTTTCTAACAGATAGGAAAGTGCATGACAAATGTTTAATTATTCTTGAGTCTTGAGGTATATTGACTAGTGAAACGTTAGACTGTGATTCCAATCTGTAATGATGGAGCCCTAGGGTCAATTAAAAGGAGATGTGGGTAGAGGGAACAAGAGGAAATTTTGCATAGATTCCAGTGCCTTGGACCTGTTTCTGTATTGGATGTAAGGAAACATTACAGCTGCACTGCTCTTCCTTCCTCTCTAGATCTGGGCATCAAGCAAACTTGCTGGATTGCCAAGGTATTATCTATATGCAGATCCCAACACATGGGATTTGGGGTACCACAGACACATCTATTTGGTTTAGTTTGAGCTGAGTTTATTCACCCTGTGTAAGGCCTTACAATATTCAAAGGAGATATGGATTAGTGATAACAATCTCAGAGGACTGGAGTAGATTTGGCTTGAATAGCTGTCTGCTTCCAAATGCTGGTTAGCAGAAAAACGCAATGATATTTTATATTTCTCAGGGACACGTGGGTCCATGGAGATAAAAATGTTAATTTCAGCAGATGTGTCAACTTTACTCAGGGAGAATGTGTCAGAACACTGTACCAGCACCAAAAATAGCTTCTTGAAGGCATTGTGTGCCTGAATTTAGAAAGGTTAAAAATAAAAACAAAAAACATTTTTACATACTTTTCAAATGGTGGTAAAATATGCTGCTATGTGTTACACAAGGACTTTTTCAGTGTGCTCATTTATTATTAGGATAGTTTCTTGCATAACCTAAATGATAAACATCTCTGCCGAGTTTTCATAAATTCCCAGGGATTTTTCATCTGCCTCTTTCCTCTCAAGTTATTTACTGATATAGGAAGGCTTGTTTAAGAGCATTTTGTTATCCACATGCATCTTAATCCAGTTTTGAAGACAATTTGGTTTTGGCTGCTATTCAATTCCAAGAGAACATATTAAGTAGGGTGGGTGACTGAGTAGCTGGTTGGCAGCTGGGTTTTAGAATAGCTTGGTTCTTAATCTGGTTTGCTTCAATTACACATTACTCCAATTTCCTTCTTACATTCAAACAAAAACAAGATTTTGCTAAACACTCTGAAAGTAAGGGAGAAATTACTAAAATATGAAATAGGGTGAATTTGTGGATATGGAATCCCTTTAGACTGTTGAAAACAGATGATGCCCTTTTATTATTACACAAAGATGGCAAAAATAGCACCACTGTGATACTACTACATGTATTAGGTTTTACTGAGACTGAAATCGCTTTCCCTGAAAAGTAACAAATACAAGGAAAACTTAACATGACATAGTTCATTCCTAAGGTGACTCCAATAACTAGCATGAGGTCCACTGTAGATCTGAAAACGTGGGTTACCAAAAATATTGACGAAGTTTGTGCCTGCCTTGGGTTATCAGCTAACCTGACAACTGATTACTAACTTTCATCCTTACACATTGTATAACATCCGTAATGATTTTTTTTGGGGGGGGGGTCAGGTTCTTGAAGCATCTTATAAAGAATGTTATATAGATGCAGACTATTACAGATATCTTAGAAAATCAGAGAGCATCTTTCAGAGAAGGTATGTATATCAAGTCTTTTGGTGCAAAGAAACCAAATCCTTAAGCAAAATAGGAATTTATGTTTCACATAACTGTAAAGTCCAGAGGTACATAGAGCTGACTTTAGTTGTGGCTGAATTCTCAGCAGGGCTGTCTCTACCTTTTGACTCTGCTTCTCTCTGTGCTGGCCTCATTCTCTCCACCTGGTGGTAGAGTTGGCTGCTACTTCCTGGTCTATGTCATCCTTAGAGGCTTGAGATGCCAGAAAGAGAGAGCATTCTCTGAAAAACTCCCAAGGAGGGCTCTGATTTGGCCCAGTCTGAGTCTTGTGCTGCTCCTTCTTCGAACAATCACTGTGTGTGTACGTTGGAGAAAGGAGGCAGGAATGGAGAAGACAGAGTGCGATGGAGGACTCCGGGCAAAGCTGGATCTCATCTTCACTCCTCACCAGGACTACACAGACCAAGAAGAATCACTGCGGAAGAGGGAGGGCTGGTCCCCCAAAGGAGGGAACAACAGGCAGATAAAGCCCTTCAGTGTGCTTATTCAAACCTTTTATAAATAAGCACATTCAGAACCTTCAGGGAGGCTAATTTCATTTATTGTCTGAATTGTTTATATAGAAGAAATATGCATTTAGTTTTCCTGTTTAAAAATGTTTTTTCTTTTTCTTTTTTTTTAAATTTATTTATTTTATTTATTTATTTTTGGCTGTGTTGGGTCTCCGTTGCTGTGTGCAGGCCCCCTCTAGCTGTGGCGAGCAGGAGCCACTCCCCGCTGCAGTGTGCGGGCCTCTCAGTGCAGTGGCCTCTCCCGTTGCAGAGCACAGGCTGCAGGCACACAGGCCTCAGCAGCTGTGGCTCGCGGGCTCCAGAGCGCAGGCTCAGCAGTTGTGGTGCACGGGCCCAGCTGCTCCGCGGCATGCAGGATCCTCCCGGACCAGGGCTCGAACCCATGTCCGCCGCATTGGCAGGCGGACTCCCAACCACTGCGCCACCGGAGAAGCCCTAAAAATGTTTTTTCTTTATATGTAAATTTTCTGTTTAAAAAATAACTTGCAGATTCTGAATTAGTGAAGTCTACCTTAATGAGCTCGATTAGTTGTACAACTTGGTAACTGATAGTAATAATGGCTAACATTTATTGAGCACTTAATTCTAGAAAGTATTCTGAGGGTTATATGTGTAATATCTCATTTAATCTTCAAAACAACCCTAATATGGTAGGTACTATTACTACTGCTATTTTACAAGTGAGGAAATTGAGGCACTAAGAAATTAAGTATCCTATCCAAGGCCACACACAGTAAGTGGTGCACCCAAGATTCCAACCAGGCAGCCTCTAGAGCCCATGCTCTTCTTAACAGATGTGCCATATTGCTGCCAAAGTCCATGTTACACCTCTGTTGTCTACTATTTGTGTTGCTCTTTGCATATTTTTGCTTTCATTATCTTCGTACCACATGCACAATAAAACCCCAGCTCTCTGCCATGGCCTGCAAAGCTATGCATGACCTGGCCCCTGCCTGTCTCTGTAGCATCATCTACCACTATCCCCCCGTGCTCACTCCTGGCTATTCCTCACATGTGAACCCCCAGTTCATTCTGACCTCAGGAACTTAACAAATTCTGTTCGCCCTGCCTGGACTGCCCTTTCCCCAGATCACTGTCTAGCTTTCTTTCTTTGTATTCAAGTCTCTGTCTGATGTTACCTCCTCCCTGATCACTCTGTAACACCTGTTCTCTTTTACTTTTCTTCAGGGTGCGTATTACTCTTGAAATTATCTACTTATTTGTTCTTATTTTTTTCAATCCTCCTTTCCACTAGAATGCAAACCCCATGAGCGCAAGGATTTTGTCTGTCTTGTTCATGACGTGTTCCTGGTGTCTAGAGCAATGCCAGGCACACATAGTAGGTGCTCTGTATCTACTGAATGAATAAATTTAGTTTCTCCCAAGAGTCTACGGGGTAGTAAGGCAGAAAATACTATATCCTTTTTATAGTTGAGATGGTCTCAGAAAGATGAAATAAATATCTCAAGAGTATTGGCTAATGAGTGGATGGGACTAAAGTAAGACTAAAATTCCTCCCTCTTCACTCTCATGTCTGGACATTTTTTACTGTGCCCCCATGGTCTGCCTGATGTCATCTGTTTTTCTCTTCTCTGCCTCCAGATTGGTTATAAAACATTTTTGAAATTACTGTCTGTATAAGTCATCACAGTAACCAAACCACAGCTAAGATGGACTATAGTTTGAGAACCCTTAAGTTAGTGACACTAACATTTGTTATTTTTTGACATGATTTTTCTACGGCTAAAACTTTGAAATATTTGTAAATCTATGTCCTTTTCTCCCTCTCCCATTTCATATGTGGTTAGAATATTTAGCTAAACCCAAATGTTTGCTTATCTTGAAAGAATTATTTTATTTCATTTATTCAATATGGATTTGTTTTATTTATTTTTAAAAATTTTTAATTTTTGGCTGCGTTGGGTCTTCATTGCTGCACGTGGGCCTTCTCCAGTTGCGGCGAGCGGGATCTACTCTTTCGTTGCGGTGCGCGGGCTTCTCATTGCCTCATTGCGGTGGCTTCTCTTGTTGTGGAGCACGGGCTCTAGGCACGAGGGCTTCAGTAGTTGTGGCTCGTGGGCTCTAGAGCGCAGGCTTAGTAGTTGTGCGCACGGGCTTAGTAGCTCTGTGGCATGTAGGATCTTCCCGGACCAGGGATCGAACCCATGGCCCCTGCATTGGCAGACGGATTCTTAACCACCACGCCACTAGGGAAGCCTCTCAATATGGGTTTGAATTCCACCCTTGTATTCACTGGTGTATGTCATTTCATTTCTCTGGGTCTCAGTTTCCTCACTTAGTAAATGAGGATAATAATAGTACCTACCTCATAAGGCTGTTCTGATGATTAAATGAGATTATGTTAAGTGCCTGACACGTAGCAACGGCTCAATAAATAGCAGTTATGAGCTGTATCGCTATGTTCTATGCACTCCTTGCTGTGAGAATACAACAATGAACAAGCCAGATTTGAGCCCTTCTCCCTTAGAACTTTCAGTCTTACAGGGAAGATAGTTAAACAAATCAACACAACATATGTCAAGTACTCTAAGGGGGTGGGGGGGAGAGTGTCATCCTTGGAGTTATCCTTGACACCCTCCTCTCATACCCCACATCCAATCCATCAGCAAATCATGTCAGCTCTACCTGCACAAAACAACCAGAATTAGACTACATGTCACCACCTCTACTGCTGGCACTCAGGCCTTGATCAGCTCTCACCTGGATTATTATAATAGCCTCCTACTTGGTCTCCCTGCTTCCACCCTTGTCCCCTACAGTTTATTCCCCACAGAGCACTCAGGGTTATCCTGGTAAAACCTAAGTCAGATCAGGTCATTTGTTGTAGGCAGAATAATACCCTCCCCAAACATGTCCATTTTCTAATCCCTGGAACCTATGAATATACCACCTCATATGACCAAGGGACTTTGCAGATGTGATTAAGGACCTTGAGATGCAGAGATTATTCTGGATTATTCAAGTGGTCCCCACCTAATCACATGACTGCTTAAAGGTAGATAACCTTTCCTGGCTGTGGTCAGAGGGAGACATGGCTATAGAAGTATGGACACAGAACTGTACATTACTGGCTTTGAAGACAGAGGAAGAGGGCTGATACAGAGGGCTGCCTATACTCTTATTTTCAGAAATTTTTACTATGTACCTAGTTAAAAATGAGCTAGATGGTTCAAAATGAAATAGCACAAGGAGTTTTTGCTTATGTGTATGGGCCTCTTCAAACTGCAAGTCGTGACTCATTAGTGGGTCATAGACCAATTTAGTAGGTCAAAAAAGCTTTTTAAAAATAATAACAGAGGGCGCTCCCTGATGGTCCAGCAGTTAGGACTCCGCACTCTCACTGCCAAGGGCCCGGATTCAATCCCTGGTTGGGGAACTAAGACCCTGCAAGCTGCATGGCGCAGCCAAAAAATAATGATCATAATAAAAACAACAGAAAAGAAAACAGAGCATAGCATTTGGAAAGGGTAATACTGTGTCATGCCATGTCTGTTTCAATCACATGTATGTCTACATTTCACTCACTCATTGGTAATGAGGTTAAATGTATTTCTGACCATGGATCCTGGTTTCACAAGTTTGAGAAACACTGCTTCAGGAGACCTGTTTGAATTCTTGTTCTGCAAGCTGGCTGTGTCACCCTGGGTGAGTCCTCTATAGAATCCTGAAGGTTCTTATGGCTCTGTAAGATCATGACTCCTGATATAGGAGGTCCTCCCTGTTTGGTTGTGTGGCCAAATGTCTTGCTGTGACCTATAGTGAGCTAAAAGGCAAAACCCAACCACTCCTTGAGGGACGGCCCCAAGGAAGCAGTTGGCAAAGCACAAGCCAGAGCAGAGCAGCTGCGGGAGGCTGATTTCAGATCCCAAAGTACCTTGTGTTTCCAAGTTAGGGAGTGGGAGGAAGGATGGGGAAGTGTGAACTGCTTATCTCCATAGTGCCACCCACCTCAGCTGCCTTCAAGTCATGTCGACAAGCTGCCGACAGCTCTGTGGCAGTGCCCTTGCCCACCCAGGCCCCTTTCAGCGGCCAATTATGGAATCAGCTGAGGAGAACAGTGAGGGCTGGTATGTCCATCAGAAGACTGGTGGTCTCTGCATGCCTGATGGTCATCTCTGTGAAACTTCATTGCCAGAAGTTGCCTGGCAGGTCAGCTGTTCCATGGGTGGAGGGGAGGGTTGACTCTGGCTAATTATATGTATGCAGCAACGTAACCAATGCCAGCGGTGATACACACCCCTTTTGTCAGTGGCGGCACGCCACTGGCACTAGCCCGCCTATTAGTTTTGCTCTAACAAGTGTTCTAACTCTCTGAGAGAGGTAAGAAAGCTGGAGTCAGAACTGCGAGGAACTGGAGTCGTGGTGGCTGGGACGAGAGGAGTTGGACAATTTCTGTTCTTTGAATGTAGCTATGTTGTGACCAGTCATGTTGAAATCACAGTACACTGAACAGCATTACACTTGAGGCACTGAGGCCCCAGGTGGGGATGGGGCGGTTAAGCCCTTGTACTCCTGGACTGTGCCACTTCTCTAACAGTTTATGCCTTGTACTCGATATTTTACTAACTTGAAACGTCATCCTTCCCCTTGCATTCCCAGAGCACACACATCTGGTGTTTGAATGTGTAGCTTTGGATTTATAGGATTTGGGCGAGCATTTGTGTTGGTGCAAAAGGCTATGAGTAATGTCAACATTACATTTTAAAAGAGAATACTTCCCTTGTAATGTAGATCTATACCTTGATATAGCACAGTGTGTTCAAAGGAACTAATAAATAGGTAAATTCGTCAGCTCCTCCCCCCTCTTTTTCTTTTTTTAAGCAACAACAACAACAAGCCACCTTGTCATTAGGAGAGATTAAGGAATGAGGTAGGCAGCTTCTTAGCTTTTCTAGTGAGGGACATATTTGGCTCTATTCCTACAGTAGATAAAAATTGAAAAAAAAAGTTTTAAATTTCAGCCATGAAAATCAATAGCTTGGTTTTACCTAACAATACCAACTTTAGCACATGAAGGAAGACGAGGAGGAAGAAGACAAATTTATTTCTATTGCCTTCTACTTCCCTAGCACCTCTGCCAAGAGGCAGTTAAAGGCAAAAGACAGATATTAGGAAGAAAAGCAGTAAATGTTCTGCTGAAGGTCATGGGTGGCCCTTGGTAGGTAAGGAAGGAAGCAGTGAAGCCCAAGACATGAGTGCCCCTAGCATCAACAACAGCAGGAAGGAGACCTACCCTTCATTGCATACCCCTTTGTACATGTGCAAATGTTCAAAGTATTTAAATCATAAACAACAGCAACAAAACTGAAGTCCCCTAGTAAAGCTTCATTTTCATATTTGGAAATACCAAACTTTCTTTAAAATAACAAAAGTAAAGAAAACAGGGTATGTGTTTTGAGGCCCACTAAAAGGAAGTACCAAAGTGTCCTTGTGATAATACCACATCCTCATGTGTAAGCACTTTCAAAGCCATGAATTCAGCACTAAAGAGAGGGTTCAGTGGAAGTGCACATTAGTTGCCTAACAGGTGATAGGAACAGAAATTAAGCTTGTATAAATTTCTCTTGGAAAATGTTTGTCTTTCCTGAGTTAGTGGTATGAATTCTTTTCTCAGTTAATTGGAACAACATAACAGTGTATTTTATTTTTAACCTTGTCCAAAAAAAAAAAAAAAAAAAGAGCCTGGGTTCTTAGCATAACTTTTTATTCTCTTCCCCATAGTTTTCATTTTTTTAGAAAAACTTTCATTTTAACTGCCTTATTATTTAATATTTTCTTAATTTAAGAGACATGCAGGATATAAGTGATTAAAATAGAGCAAATAGGTAAAATTTTAAACACTTTAGGGTCTACTTTTCTTGGAATAATAGGTCTGAAGACTTTTTTTCCAATTATAAACGTAATATATATGTTTACAAAGAAAGGAGGTACAACATAAAGGATTAAACCAAAACTAACAATCATTGCTAATATTGGGTTTATTTTCTTCTCTCTCTCTTTTTTTTTTTTTCCCCCAAGAATGACTTAGATTACATAGTATTCTACTGTATGGATATATTGTAATTTATTTAACCCATCTATTAGTAAAAATTTAGACTATATCTTTTTTTCTCCAGAAATAACACTGCAGCAAACATGTATATGTACATATCTCCTATCCTTTTCTTAAGATAAATTCAAGGATAAACATAATTAGCACTTTGATACACATTGCCAAAGGGTCCTTCAGAAAAGTTCTGTGCTTCTCCAGCGTATGAGAACCTCTATCTACACAGTCTCACCAGTGTTTACTTAATTTTTCCTTCTTATACATGTTTCCTGTTTCCTTTTTGAAGGTACTTTATCTTCTCATGCACCAGAGCTTTCAGAATTGTGTGGTACAGCCAGTCATACTTCTTTAAAGAACAGGTATTTTCTTATGTGTTGTGTGTGGCAGAGGGAAGCCTGCAGGGCTTGGATTTGACTGCCTTCCTGTGCAGTAAGGAAAGCCGATCTCACACAGGTGTGCTAGTCACTTACTGAATATTAAATATTAAATTGCCCCAACTATCTGCCAGGCTCTGTGCCACATGATAGGGATATAGTGGGGAGCAAAACAGAAGTCTCTGCTCTCAGGAGGTTTACACTCTAATGGGTTGTTTTCTAGGGCATTCTTTTCCATCTTTACCATCTGAGAGGGGAGGAAAAGGTATATCTTTCTAATTTGCATGTATTTGATTTCTGAATTTCGTAGTTTTTTGTCCATTTGTATTACTTCCATTTTTTAAGATATGAGCATTCTTGGTCTTTTCCTTCTTTTTCTTTTTGATCTGTCAGGGTTAGTCACATTGATCCTTTGCCATTGTGGCAGACACCAGTGCCCCTCTGTCCTTGCTGACCAGGCCCTGACTGTGTTCAGGTGCTGGATGACCAGCACCAGTGGAGCTGGCCTTAGTTCCTGGGCTTTTAGGAGAAATAGGGAGCAGTGTGCTGAGCCTGGGCTCTGGCAAGGAATCCCCATGAGGTCTGATAAGTGCACAGATTACTCTTTGCTGCGCCTCCATTTCTTCACCTATAAAGTAAAGGGACTGGACAAAACAATGTTTTTAGTTTCCTCTTCTGTCTATGACTTGAGACCAAGATTGGGGTGGCTGCTTCTCACTGGCCAAGCCTAGGTCACAATCCCGCCTCCTCTGTGTGAGGAGGGCTGGGAAAGAGAATGACAGCCGTTCCAGCTTTGACGGTGCAGGTTGACTCTGCTGAGTAAAGTGGAGGATTCCCCGGACACCCAAGGCATTCAAAGACAGAGTGACTCTATTAGTTTGCTAGGGCTGCCATAACAAAATACCACAGGCTGGGTGGCTTAAACCACAGAAATTTATTTTCTCACAGTTCTGGAGGCTGGAAGTCCAAAATCAATTTGTTGGCAGGTATCTCCTGAGGCCCCTCTCCTTGCCTTGCAGGCAGCTGCCTTCTCTCTGTGTCCTCACTTGGCCTTTTCTCTGTGTGCCTGCATCCCTAGGATCCCTTCCTCTTCTTATAAGGATATCACTCATACTATTAAATGAGGGCCCCACCATTATGACCTCACTTAACCTTAATACCTCCCTAAAGACCCCATCTCCAAATACAATCACATTCTGAGGTTCTGGGCACAGGGCTTCAACATATAAATTTGAGGGGAACACAGTTCAACCTATCACAAGCAAGGAGCCCAGTTAGGATGCTATTTAGAATAATTCTGGCAAAGGATATTGAAGGCCTTGAACCAAGGCAGTGGCAATGCGGATTGGAAGGTGGGCACAAATTCAAGAGCTATTACACAAGAAAAAGTTAACAGGCTCTGAGGATCAATTAAATGTGGTGGTTATGAGAGAGGACTTCCAGGAAAGCACTCAGCGAGAGACCATAGCCAGATCAAGAAGTTACATTCTTGATTCTTAATGCTTAGAAACTTTGGTGTTTTGGATCTGTGGGGTTCGTAGTTGGGCAAAGAGTAAGTCTTCTTGCTATGTAATAAAGGCAGGAAGGTGGGAAGGGGGCAGAAGGAAGGAGGAAGAGCAGCAGAGGGTAGAGACTGTACTGAAGTATAGACCCAACAGAACCTATGCCAGTTACAAAATGAACATTAGGTAGCATGTACTGAGTTTCAATTATGAAGGCTGTGCATCAGAATCATCTGTGGGACTTATGCCCTGGACCACCTCTGGAAAATCTGATTTAGTAAGTAGGGCCCACAAGTCTACATTAAAACAAACAAACACAGAACAACTCTAAAGGGGATTCTGTTATACAGCCAGGATGAAAAACTCCCAATGAATCAGGCATTGTTAGGCACTTTTATGTATATCTTATTTAGTTCTCACCATCACCCTAACATATAAGTATTGTTATCTGAGCTCATAATCTGGTGGGGAAGTATATACACGTGTGCAAGTAATCATGGGGATGCGAATAAGAAAAAGATCATTTGGGGAGACAAATACATCTATTTACTCAACATTTATCAGACACTTAGTAAGTGCCAGGCACTAGGCTAGGTTCTAGAGCTAAAAAGATGAAAAGAACATAATGTCACCACCCAGCAGCTCCAGGTCTGAAGAGAACATGAGTATAAAAATCTCAAATTATAAAGCTGAACTGAACTCTGTTCTAATGGAGTTATGTGCTGACACAAAGGAGAAGTCACGTCACGTGGGAAGCACCTGAGGAGATTCCATTTAAGCCAACTTGCAAATAATGAATTGGAGTTCACCAGGCACACAGAGGAAGGAGGCCACTCAGGCAGAGGAAACATCATGTACCACGGTGGGGCTGAGAAAAGAGCACACCAAAGCCACTGGAAGAATCCCTTCGTGGATGGCTGAACCTGTCTGGAGTACAGAGATTGGCAGCAAAGAAGGTAGGAAAGGTTGGCAGGTTGACGGGGCCTTATTTATGAAATTAAGGAATTTGGAGTTTATCCTACAGATCTGTGGTTTTCAAATTCTATTCAGTAGAGCTGTGAGATCTCTTTGGAGTCCACTGGTGGGTCATCTGGGAATGCGGAGTGGGCCCAGGTGGGCAGGGGTCTGGGTCTCCCACCCCTAATTCAACCACACCAACTCTGCTTTTACCCATTTAATAGTGGGTACTGGTGAAAGACTTTTTCTTTTAAACAAAGGGTCCCATGATTAAGGAAAGCTTAAAAACCATAGCTTTAGGTGATGATAAACTATTGAAGAATTTTAAGCATGAGAGTGCTATGAGTTTCCAAGGTGAAAAGAGTTGCCAAGAGTGTCAAGTGCTGAAGAGATGTTAGGAAAAATAAGTACTGGAAAGTGTCCTTTGGCTTGGCAATTGGAAAGTGACCTTACTGAAAACAGTTGATGGGGGTGGGTAGGGAGTGGAGAACAGAATGCAGTGGATAGTGGAATGAACAGGAGGAGAAAATGTGGCGACTATGCTCTTAAGAATCTTAGGAAGCAATGGAGGGAGATTTGGCAATAGCCAAAGGGGGGGTTTACTCAACTCACCTGTCCGCCTTCTTTGCTAACTGATCCCCTATCCACATGGTCACAGAGGGAGGCTTCTGAAGCTATGTTTGTATGTGGCTGTCCCCTTGATGTGGTCAATTGGCCCTTGATGGGGTACATCATCCAAGCTGGGCTGATACTTCCCCCAAGAAATTTAGAATTTGGGTCAAGAGAGAAAACCCTTTCTTGCCGGTTGGTTGGTTAATCTTGGGAGCTGGGCCTGGACGGTCAGGTGAAGTAAGCTTCAGGTGTGCAGAAGAACAAAGCAGATGTTTGGAAAGGACAGAGGGGAGGGAGCATCCAGGCTTTACAGGGCCTGGTTCCAACTACTTCTCAAGGTCCATGGAAAGCCTATCATCCCCACTCCAGGTGAAATCATCCTATTTTATCATGAACTCTTTATTTTTGCCTTACTCAAATAGTTTCTCTTACAACAAAAATGATCCTTACTGATACAGAGGATATATGCTTCTATTTCTTTCTCTTTTCTTCAAAGAGAAAAGAAAGGTCAGTGGAGAGAAAGGGTGAGGATACCGAGAAAGAACCTTTCTCAGAGGAGAATGGAAGGGGTGAGGTCTGGAGCACAGGAAGAGATACACTTTCCTCTGAGATAGGTGGGTAAGAAGTAAGGAAGATGGGACTATAGATGAGTATGCGGGGCAGGGCTAGGAAGAGTATTCCTACCTAATGACTCCTGTCTTCTTTGTGAAGAGGCAAAATTATCTACAGATCATGGAGGCGTGGGCCACAGCTTGGCTGGCAAAGTTTGGGAATAGCCATTGTGTCAGTGCACCAGGGATGTGGCAACAGATAAATAGTACAAAGACAGTTGAAACACCTAAGTATGTAGTGTCCAAGTCTTGAACTACTGAATGCAGTGATACAGTCTCAGCCGTAAAAGCCTTCAACTCTTGCCTATCCAGCCCCCTTTAACATACAAACTGGATCACATCACACTCCTCTGCTTAAACTCTTCCAATGGCTCCCATTGCTTTAAGATATAAATTGTCTCCAGTATTGCTCAACAACTAGCGGGGGAGGCATCATGAAGGAAATCTTTGGATTGATCCAGTGCTGGGTGTGTGAAATAGCCAGGGAATGACCTAGGGAGAGGTAGGGGGCATGGTAAAAAAAAAAAAAAAAAAGCTGTTGAAGTGGTGGAGGAAGACCAGACAGGTGGATACCAACAGCCTGAAAGAGAGAGTCCTGGGGTCGGGACTTGGGGTGTGAAGTGAATGTGTGTGAGTGAGGCAGCAGGGGACATTGAAGGTTGAGCTTGTGCATGGAATGTTCTGGGTGAGACAAAGTTTAACATGGGAACATGTAAGGACTTTCTGGAGTGACATATTCTGAGCCAAAGAGATAAACTTTCTTCTCTCTGTGTGAATGACACCACCTCCTACCAGTCACCGCAACCTGTAACCTGGAGTCATCCTAGGAGTTCAGTCTTCATTGCCTCCCTCACATTCATTTGGCCATCAGAACCTTTTAACTGTATTTCCTAAACATCTCTTGACTGCAGTTGCCTTGATTGAAAACCTTGAAATTGCCCCCACCCCCTTGCCCCACTCTCCTTTAAAATTCAAATCAGCTCTCACTCCCAGGCTTAAATTCTCCCAGTGGCTTCCCACTGCTTTAAGATACAAATTCCTTAGTGTGGCAGACAAGGTCCTTGGTATCTGGTCACCGTTTACCTCTGTGCTTTGGTCACATAGTTCTCTGTGATTAAAGGTCCTTGGAAAGACCTTCCACACCTTCTCTTGGATCTTACTTTTTCAAAATCCCTCATATCTGTGGAGGTATGAGACACCTTATTTCCTTCACTGGGAGAAATGACCATCAGAGTATGAGTAGCCCCCTGTGCATGCCCCTGGCCCAGAACTAATCACATATTTCTCCCTCTGGTCAGATAGCTCTAGACGGGAGACACTGTTTATTTCACCTGTAAACCTCAGAGCCTACCACAGGGTTTGGCCAGAGTACATGCTCAGTGGATATTATTGAATGAAGAAGGAATGAGTGAATGTTGAAATCTCCTTAGCTGAGGGTAGGAATTGGGGTTGGAAGACTGTGAGTGAGAGGCCAAAGTCTTGGATGAGAGTTTACTAGCTGTGTTTTATGGGACCTGGCCATCGACACCTTCTTTTAGGGAAATTGCCTTGTCTAGTAGTCAGCTGTCCTGAATCCTGCATCCTGACACCATTCCTGTACAAATGATTAAGTTGAGTGATCCTGCCCTTCTATGGGCTTGCCAGGGACCTGTGTGACCTGTCATGAAAAGATGAGCTGGGTTAATCGGATTTTCTCCTGGGATCTGGGAATTGGAAAACAGATTAAAATGATAAGCTCCAGGAGCATAGGTTGAAAGGATACATCAAGAATTGTCAAGAAATATTTAGCAGAAGTTGCAGAGTGGCCTTGATACATTTTTATGACCTGTGCAATGTTTTATAATATTTTGAATGGGTTGCCAACGTTTGAGAATTGGAAGGTTTCACATTGAAATCTGGCTATTTGGTTTCTCTTGTAAAATTCAGAAGTCTGATATGGCAAAAACTGAAGCCAAGTAGAACACAGGGCACCTGCTTTCCCCTTCACCATGGCCTTCCCCACGCCATATGCTCACACCTGGCCAGCTTCATTCATTTACATTATCTGCTTGGCCCCTATAGCCATCTGACAACCAACTTGTTGAAGGAACAAGTAGCAATGAGGGCTTATATGCAAGCCAGGTTCACAGGGGAACAGAATCCCTAAGAGAGCAAGGAGGAAACTGGTGGGAGTTGGGGAGTAGGTGAGAAAGAGAGAGGATACAGCTGCTAAGGGAGGGAAACCAGTGCCCAGAGATGCCTAAGTTTCTGGGCTTCTCAGTTCTAGTAACTGCTCATGGTTACCTTCATCATAACTCCCTTTTCTTGAGATAATTTGCAATGCAATTAGTCAGGCTAAGGGAGGGGGCTACTAGGAGATTGGTAGATAACAGCAATGGGGCAAGACAGACAGTGGTTTATTTAGATGATATTAGCCTCAAAGAAGAAATTCTTACATGAAGGTGGAATATAAATTATAAGTTGCTGTCAAGAGTTAGACTCTTGCTGACTATGTATCCTGGTTCAGAAGGATCAGAGAGGGGGCACTGAACAACCTCTGCTCGGGAGGATGTATAGTCAAAAGTATTCTCAGAGGAAATCAGAAGCATTCTGGGAAGGGCTGTGGGTATGCAGGGTTCCAGAGGGTTTGGAGGAAGGAACTAGGAAGTCTGGGGAGAAGAAATTTGGAAGAGATTTAAGTTTTGATCATTTATATCATCTAAGAGTGTAGACTGGGCCTGGTAACTAACTTTCACTGTGTGTTGAAAAGAGAGGTCTGTATTTCAGCAAACAGAGAAGGCTTCCTGAAAGAGGTGGCATTTGAGCCACGTTTTAAAGAGATGAAAAGGAAATGCTTCACAGGCAGACAGAGCCACAACTGTAAAGGCTGAATTCTAAAGGGAGAGTGGGCAGTTTGCAGTTAGAGTCTGGATCATGGGGCCTGAGTCACCTAGCAAGTTATTTTTGTATCTTGGGGCCTTGGTTTCCATTATTATAAGAATAATAATACTGTAATTCTTCTATTCTAAGACTCAATGTTCCTACCCTATCTCACTTTTAATATTTCTCAATTTAGGACGTATCTTACAATTGACACCCCAAAATGCTTGCTTTATCACAGGGCAAAGAAAAATTGTGACAGTGTTATCACTAACTAGGTATATGTAAATTTAGCCATCCACAGAAAGATGTTCATTTGATAATTAGCTTAGTTATTTGCATTGATGGTGCCATGCAGTTGAATTTTAATCTGAATCTCAAAGTGTCATGTTAGGTGTCTTCCAAAAGGTTACATTGTGTTGAGTCATTGAAACAATATGATATTGTATATACAGATTAGTTGTCATGCATATGGAATACAATTAAATGTAGAAATGGCCAACTCTCTAAATTTGACACAGAAGTTACACATCTAGAAGAGGTTGTCTTGACTAACTGAAGTGTCTGAGGACACTGAATGTTTAACTGTCAATAGTTTCTAGTTATTAAGAGAAGCTGTGTAGATTCTAGGGATATGCAATTCAATTAAAAAAAGAAACCAAGTTTATAAACAAAGAAGAAACATATATAATGCATATATATTCTTCGAAATGTCTCAAAAGTATGCTGTTACTTTCTAAAGGTGATGAAGAGATCAAGATATAACCATACGTTATGAAAAACAGCATGCCATCATGCTATACTTAACCAGATGGTCAAAAGGGTTATTATATAAGACTTTAGGCAGTGGAAGTGAGAAGACTTAAACCTAACCTCTGCTTATGGTACTGAAGAAGAAAGTGGTACAATTATGATAATAACCAACATTAACTGAATGATTACTTTGTGGCACTGTTGCCTTGAGTTCTTATCTATTCAGCCTCAGGACAACTCTAACAGATCGGTGGTGTTATCTTCATTTTGCAGTGAGAAAGCTAGCAGGTAAATCCAGGAAGTTCACCTCCAGAGCCACTATGCTGTTCTAACACCCTCCCTGTGCATTTTTACGGGTATGGTTTTTAGGTTGGGTTTAGAAGTATATACTTAAATACAATGTATCCATGGTACTTTTTACTTACATGCCATGAGTCCGTGGCATCTAAGAATCAGAAGTAGGGGATTGTGGGATTATTGTGGGGATCAGAAGATGAATATCTTACAGTGGCTCCTAGAAAAATCGTGTATCAGAGGGCAGGTGTTGCAAGTTGAGTAAATGAGCCTGCATTTTCAGAATCCTATCATCTTAGAACTGGCAAAGGCTACTGAGAGAAAGGCGTCAGTAAGGAGGAATGTTTTCTGTGGTTTTGAGAACGGTTCCTCCACACAAAACGCCCTGCCTCCCCTATCTGTCTAAATCCTTCTGATCTTTCCATGCCCACCCCAAATGCCAACTCCTTCTGAAAGTAGTCTCTGGTTATATGAAAATATATATCAATACATGGGAGATACTTTCAAATTATTACGTGATGAAGCCAGTAAGTGAAAGACGGATTTTATCATTAAAGTTACCCTCGCTCCTCTCCCGGCCTCAGTTTCTCTAAACTGAAAGGAAGTGGTGGCTTAGACCATCTCTTCCTTTTATGATCTCTACTCTTTTAACCTTTTCAGATTTCTGCCAAAGCTGTCTTGAAAAGCAACTCTCCTTTCTCAGACCTGCAGGCGGCGGCTCCTCCTTGTTGGCAGCTCAGCAGGGCGGGGCTGGAGAATCAGGAGAAGAGGCGGGGGCTCCGGGGGAAGCGCGGCGCGCAGCCACGTGACTTCCTTCCCAAGGAGCCTCAGCTGCCGGCCTCCAAGCAACCGGTTCGTCCCGCCTAACGACGCCCGCGCATCCTGGTTGGCCCTCGGGACGCTTTTGGCAAGGAGGCTCCCACGGTCGCGCCGCTCACTAGCTTCCGCTACCGTCGCTCAGGCGCGTTGCCCGAGCGCCCGCAGGCGGTGCTACCGGAAGCCCCTCCCATTGGCCGTCGTGTTCGTGGCTGGCTGGCTGCGGCTGTCACTCCGGGTCGTTTCCCTGAGGTCGGTCCTCTGCCGGGGGCGGGAGGAAGAGGGGCAGGACTGGGGCCTGACGAGCCGTCGCTGCCGCCGCCGTCTTCGCGGCTGCTATGACCTGCGGGCGAGGCGCCCTCCGCAGCTCTGCGCAGCGCTAGTCGCGGCCGTGCGCCAGCCGTAGCCGTCTGGGTCCCCAGCGCAGCCGCTCCCGCGGCTCCCTCGGCTCTTCCAGCGCCGCCTGCAAGGCGAGGCGGAGGCAGGATGAAGATGACGGTGGATTTCGAGGAGTGTCTGAAGGACTCGCCCCGCTTCAGGTAGCCGACGCGGCCGCCCGGCGCCGGGCAGGCGTCACCCGGAGCTGCCTCCCCCGCCGGTGGGGGCGTGAAAGGCAGCCCGCGGAACGCGCGGGAGGCCCCGTAGTCCGCGCCCTCCGACGGGGCAGGCTGCCGATGCCGTCGCTCCCGACCCGGAGAGGGCACGACAGCCCCGACTAGCCCTTCGTGAGGGGCGAGGCTGGGTCAGAGGAGGACGTTGCCTCCTTATCCCCCTTCCTCGCTCTCTGCCCGGGGCGGAGCGCCCGAAAGGCGGGGCGCACCAGCTCCGGGGAACTGGGGTGCAGCCACGTCCCCGAAGACTCATGCCCTTTGCGGTGCGCGCTCTCGTCCTCTTCCTCTTGCCGCTCGTCCTTTCCCTTTCCTTCCGCTGCTTCTTCGTTTCCACCCCCACCCCAGCCCCTCTTTGAGGGAGCTTGCACGGCACCCTCCTGCAGTTCACTTAGTTCCTCTTACGCCGAGGAGGAAGGAGTGGGGGGCGAACTGGGATGTCGATTTCTGCTGCTGGCGTGTCCCCTGCCAGGGGGGGCTCCTCGGAAGGCGCTGGCGGTTGATTTTGCACGGGAGTCGGGGGTGGGAGTGCTTTGACCAACCGCATTCTGTCCACCTTGGTCCGAGACTATAGGCTTTTCTTTACATCTAAGCTCTTTGGAGGGGCACCGCTGTCGAGAGGTACCGGGCTGAGAGGTGAGGACTAGGAGAAACAGTGCATTTCTGTTTTGAGAACGGAAGTAGGAGGGCCCTGAAGATCGCATTTCTGTTCCTCTTCCAGCAGCGTCGGCCCGGGAGGGCCCCGATCACCGTCGGATGCTCCCAGTGGATCTGTCACATAAACTGACGAGGTGGCACTCCGATTCACATGGGCTGGCCTCCCTGCCTTGAGAGAGGCGGCAGTCCTGAGGGTGTCCAGAGCACAGACTCTTTCGGTTTCGGGCATCGTAGGAAACTCTTGAATTGTTTTGGAGAATGGAGTTTTGCTAGGTTGTGTTTTACAGTGCATTTATAGGGTTGTCCTTAGGCCTTAAAAATAAGGCCTTTAGAACTTCCGTTAGATAGTGACATGTCTTGAAAGCGTCCCCTGATGTGTGTGTGCCCGCTGATCTCTAGGCCAAGCCTGGGTTGTAAATTCCTGCATCCTCTGCCTGGGAACTAACTGTTCTCATCGTTATCACTGTTAATTTCATTTGCCATTTTCTTTTCAGTGAAAAGCAAAGAAAACTATTGTAAAACTAAGGAACTCCTAAGAAAATGTCCTTTGATTTTTTTTTGTTTGTTTTTTTGGTGTTAATTTTACTTGGAGCTTAGGGCTGTTGCTTGTAAAAACGTGCAGCTGGTTTGATTGCTATTGTTGGTATTAGTTTTTAAAACATATTGTGCGTGATTTGGTGGACTCAGAGGAGATACAAATGGATTGTTTAGGACAGCTTTGCAAGTTAGATTCCAGGACTGTGTGGCAAAGGAAGTAATTTTTAAAGTGTACCTTAAAAAGTTCTACTTTTTTGGTGAAATTGTTGTTAATATTACTGGGCAATGAGGTAATCACGGCACTTTTTACCTAGAGAATGTGGCTTTGTGCTCAGTTTGTTTCACAGTTTAAATTTCATTAAAAAAAAAAAAGTTGAGAGAAGTGATTTGGAAATGCTTCTAATCCCTGCTGTTGGTCACAAACCATGTGCTGTCTTTGTTTTTAAAATAAAAGAATCATTGAATATAAAATAAGAGGAAAAGATACTGATTAAGTCGTATGGAATATTATAGTGAACGTTTGTTAGACTTGAATGTAATTTCTATTGTATATTAATTAGGATGTTAGGGATTTTCTAGAGTTGTTTCCGGTATTCCAGTTGCTGTTGGCTGCAAATTGGGAAGACAAACCAAGATTCAGAGAACTCCAATATCTTGTATACATTTGTGAGACTAGATTAGATTTGCAATAGAGGCAAGAATGCCAGTAAATAAAAGTCTCATCATTCACTCTCTTAATTTTTACAGTTTTCCTATAATCCCATTACTGTGTAGGTTTCTATAGCATTTGAAAATAATGTTTCAGAAGTCTTTTTATTCACATGCCTTATGTATAAGCGAAACTTTTAAAAGCATTGTGCACTTTATGAGTGATATATTGAAGTGTTTGTATCAAAAGAGAAGATTTGTGGCGGCTGGGCTTCTTCTTTTGATAGCAAGGCAGCTGTACTATTTATTCTTTGTAGTGTCCTGATCTATTGTGCTGCTTTAAATCTAATTCCTATTTTTATTATCCTTCACAAATGAATCTTGTGGCGTTTAAGTCTGGCATGTGGACATAACTGCCTTGAATGTTGTAGAATCAGCGTAAATGGCAGCTCTTGCTGAAGAAAAATTTCATCAGTGTTCAAGCTTCAGACATTAATTTTCCTATTAAATTGGTAAGGAAAACAGGAGGAAGACTGGTTGAAATAGGGAGAGAAGGATGTTGCAGTTGCAACATTGTTTTTAGTAATTTGAATAGTCTGGTTACTTTTACATTCCTGTGAACATTTTGTTTTGTTTTTAGATTGGAAGGCACATTTCATTGTGTAATTTTGGGTTCCCCTCTTAGTTTTTTAAAAAACCAGTCTAAAGGTCAAAATCTTGTTCATTTAAAATCTGCAGGAAAGTGAATGCATCTAAGGGTACTTTTTTAAAGTCGGAATTATCCATTTTGACAAACATTTGTTGAAGAAGTTTGAACTTGTTTGGGCCCTAAATTGTAAATTTGTAAAATTTTTATAAAAATTGTGCTTTTTCCTTTATATAAACATATGGTTCACTCAGGAAGTGAAATTTTGTTTGAAACAAAAAGTTGAATTAGTGCTTTTTCTAAAAAAAATTTATTTATTTTTTGGCTGCTTTGGGTCTTAGTTGCGGCACGCGGGACCTTTTGTTGTGGCGTGCAGGCTCTTCCTTGTGGTACACGAGCTTCTCTCTAGTGGTGGCGTGCGGGTTTTCTCTCTCTAGCTGTGGCACGTGGGCTCCAGGGCGCGTGTGCTCTGTAGCTGTGGCGCGTGGGTTCCCGAGCACGTGGGCTCTCTCGTTGAGGCACGCGAGCTCCGCAGTTGGCGGGCTTAGTTGCCCCGGGGCATGTGGGATCCAACCGGAGTTCCCTGCCTTGGAAGGCAGATGCTGTACCACTGGACCACCAGGGAAGTCCCAAGTGCTTTTTGACTTGTGGAAGATTTTTGCTCTAATTCATTCCTCAAATATAAAAAAATTGAGTCTTTATCGGATACATTTATTTTTTATCCTTAATGATGTTTATTTTGTACCGTTCTGAAGGTTTATTGTTTGATTCTATTTCAGATATGATCCTTGTTCAGCAACTTAGGATAGAAATCTTAGAAAGATGTTTTAGGGTGAAAGGTTTTAATGGTTGAAAGACATGGGAATAAATAAATAAATTCACACATAAGCGTGTGTGCGCGCACACACATACATATAATGTTTTGCTCTTAAGCTGGTGCCAATCCTGGCTAGTTTGTCTCTTTACCTTCCATATTTAGAACAGGTACACTCTTAACAATTGGTACTTTATATACATGGAAAATACAGTGGGCAAGAGATGAAGCAAAATGTGTTTTTATTTCAGAAGTGGTAGAATGGAATTATAAAGTATCAATAGTTTTATCATGAACCAAAATACAGGAACCCAGCTACTCCTCATTGCAGCTTCTAATTCCTCATTTAATGTAGTACCAGCTTAAGTTGAAATAAGGAAGAACAAGCTTTTATAACATACGAGACCTTATACTAGATGCTTTTATAGCTACCATCTCATTTAATACTAAAATATATTACGATGTAGGAATTATTATCTTTGTTTTTAAAATGTTTAAAAAAATACCAAACTGGATATTTTGAGAAGTTAAACTGACTTCTTAATGGTGGACTTTCAAGTGGTGGACTTGGAAGTGAATTCACTCTTTTACTCCATCTCTCGAGCCACAGGCTTTATTGCATTAATTAAATTTGCATTAAGTGTGTGTATGGTATCTTTTATAATACAGAAGTTTAAAAACTGGCTTTCGTGTGTTCCCTAGAAAAGTGTTCCCATTCCCATTATTATAGGATATTTTCTATTTTTAGCAATTTTTAGTTTCATGTAATGCAGCTGGATTTAGTTTTGAGTGTGGGAGATGATCCTATTTTATTTTCTTCCTAATGGAAGCCCTGGTCCTAATACCTTTTATTGAATAATCCATCCTTTCCCCATTGATTTAAAATTACACACATACGTGCATATACAAATATGTATACGAACATGGGTCTTTTTCTGGATTCCACTCATTTGTACCAATGTAATTTTTTGTTCTCCTGCAAATATTGTTAATATATTAGTTGTAAAATTTTATAGTCTGTTATGATATCCGGTGGGACAAGTTTTCCTTTGTTACTGTTTTTTCCAAAAATTTAATGGCTATTCTTGAATATTTTGTCTATATAATAGCTTCTTCAATTTCAGAAGAGGTTATGCCTTTCTATGTATTTTGGCCTTATTTACTTAAAACTTTTTATTATGTAAAATTTCAATGATGATCCAACTACATGCTGTTTATTAGAGAAATACTTCAGATTCAAAGATACAAATAGGTTGAAAGTAAAAGGATAGAAAAAGATAAACAGTGCAAGCAGTACCCAAAAGAGAGCTGGAATGGCTATACTAATATCAGATAAAATAGACTTTATGACAAAAATTACTAAAGATAAAGGATGTTTTATAATGATAAAAGAGTCAATCCATCAGGAAGACATATACTTATAAACATGTGCACTTAGTATAGCCTCAAAATACATGAGGCAAAAATTGACAGAATTGAAGAGAGGAATAGAAAATCCAACAATAATAGAGACATAAATACCTTCAATAATGGGTAGAACAACTAGGCAGATGGTCAACAAGGAAATAGAAGATGTGAATAACACTATAAACCAAAAAAAGATTTAATAGATATCTATAGAACACTTCATGCAGTAATAGCAGAATTCATATTCTTCTCCAGTACACATGAATACATTTTCTAGTACAGACTGTATATTAAGGCATTAAACAAGCTTCAGTAAATTCAGAAGGATTGAAATCATGAAAAATATGTTCTTTGGCCACAATGGAATGAAATTAGAAGTCAGTAACAGAAAGAAATCTGAAAAATTTATAAATACTTGAAAATTAAGCAATGCATTCCTAAATAACCAGTGGATCAAAGAGGAAATCACAAGGAAATAAGGAAATACTTTCAGACAAATGGAAACGAAAATACAATGTACTAAACTTATGGGATGCAGCTAAAGCAGTGCTTAGAGTGAAATTTATACCTACAAACACCTATATTAAAAAGAAGAAGGATCTCAAACCAATGATCTAACCTTCCATCTTAAGAAACTAGAAAAAGAATAGCAAACTAATCTCAAAGCAGGGAAAGGGAGGAAATAAAAAAGACTAGAGCAGAAATAAATGAAAATGACAACTAGAGAAAATCAATGAAACCAGAAGTTGGTTATTCATAAGGATCAACAAAGCTGACAAGCCTTTAGCTAGACCAAGAAAAAAAAGGAGAAGACTCAAATTTCTAGATTCAGGACTGAGAGAGGGGACATCATTGCTGTCTTACAAAAATAAGAGGGATTATGAGAGAATACTATGAATAATTCTCAGACAATAAATTAGTTAAGCTAGATGAAATGGATATATTCCTAGAAAGACACAAACTACTGAAAATGGCTCAAGAAGAAATAGAAAATTTGAATAGACATGAGATTGAATTAGTAATCAAAAAGCTTCCTCAAAAGAAAAGCCCAGGGACTTCCCTGGTGGCGGAGTGGTTAAGAATCCGCCTGCCAATGCAGGGGACACCGTTTCGATCCCTAGTCCGGGAAGATCCCACATGCCGCGGAGCAGCTAAGCCCATGCGCCAGAACTACTGAGCCTGCGTTCTAGAGCGCACGTGCCGCAAATACTGAAGCCCGCGTGTCTAGAGCCTGTGCTCCGCAACAAGAGAAGCCACCGCAATGAGAAGCCCATGCACCGCAACCAAGAGTAACCCCTGCTTGCCACAACTAGAGAAAGCCCATGCGCAGCAAGGAAGACCCAATGCCGCCCAAAAGAAAAAAAAAAGAAAACCCCAAGCCAAGATGGCTTCACTGATGAATTCTATCAAATGTTTAAAGATGAATTAACAACAGTTCTTCATAAACTCTTCCAAGAAACGGGAGGAAGGAAGTGTCGCTTCCCAACTGATTCTGTGAGGCCAGTATCACCCTGCTACCAAAGCCAAAGATATCACAAGAAAATTACATACCAATATCTGTTATGAATACAGGTATTAAAATCCTCAACAAAATATTAGCAAACCAAATATAGCAATATATAGAAAGGATTGTACACCATGACCAAGTGGGATTTATCCCAGGAGTACAAAAATCAATCAATGTAGTAAACCGTATTAATAGAACAAATGATGCAAACCACATAATCATCTTAATAGATACAGAGAGAGCATTTGACTAAATCCAGCCCACTTTCATGATGAAAATACTCAGTAGTGATGAATTGGGTGATTGGGATTGACATGTGTACACTGATGTGTATAAAATTGATGCCTAATAAGAACCTGCTGTATAAAAAAATAAATAAAATTAAATTAAAAAAAAGAAAATACTCAATAAACTAGGAATAGAAAACTTCCTCAACTTGATAAAGGACATGTATAAAACACTCTCAGCTAACATCATACTTAATGGTGAAAGACAAAGTTTATCTCTAAGATCAAGAGAAAGTCTGTTCTTCCCACTTCTATTTAGCAGTGTGGTGGAGGTTGTAGCCAGAGCAGTTAGGCAAGAAAGAAAAATAAAGGCATACATATAAGAAAAGAAGTAGTAAATCCATCTCTACTTTTAGATTATATACAGTTGTCTCTTGGTATCCATGGGGATTGGTTCCAGGACCCCCGTGCATATCAAAATATGTGAATACTCAAGTTCCTTGCATAAAATGGTGTAGTATAGTCAACCCTCTTTATCTGCGGGTTCTGCATCCAAGGATATGGAGGGCTGACTGTATCTAGTACATAGAAAATCTTAAGGAATGCACAAAAGTCAGATAGAACTAATAAGTTCAACAAGGCCGCAGGATACAAGATCATTGTCAGAATATACCACAGTTTATTTATGCATTCACCTACCAGAGGACATATTGGTTGTTTCCAGATTTTGGCAATTGTGAATAAAGCTGCTATATACATTTGTATGCAAATGTTTGTGTGGACATAAGTTTTCCACTCATTTGGGTAAGTACCAAGGAGCACAATTGCTGGGTTGTATGGTAAGTATTGCCAGAGTATATTTAGTTTTATAAGGAACCCCCAAACTGTCTTCCAAAGTGGCTGTGCCAGTTGCATTCTCAAGAGCAGTGAATGAGAGTTCCTGTTGCTCCACCTTCTCACCAGCATTTGGTGTTGTCAGTATTTTGGAGTTTGGCCATTCTAATAGGTGTATGGTGGTATCTCGTTGTTTTAATTTGCATTTCTCTGATCACATATGATGTGAGCTTGTTTGTCATCATATGCTTATTTGCCATCTGTATATCTTCTTTGTTAAGGTGTCTTTTAAGGTCTTTGGCCCATTTTTTAATTGGGTTTGTTTTCTTACTGCGTTTTAAGAGTTCTTTGTATATTTTAAAGAACAGTCCTATATTAGATATGTATTTTGGAATTTTTTTTCCCCAGTCTGTGGTTTGTCTTCATTTTCTTGATTCCCTTTATTTTTGATATGGAAATTCCCTCTGTCTTTCATGTATTGGGTTTACTGTTCTTGATTTTCATGTTGTTGCCTTTTCTATTTACTTATTTTGGCAGAGTGCAGTTGCCACTACCCTCCCTTGAAAAGGTGCATTTTTTTTTTTTCCTTTTAGACTTTACCTGTTTGGAAATGTTTGTAGGTTTGTAGATTGAAACCATTTTCTCTCAGAATTTGCAGGCATTGCTTTATTTTCTTCGGGTTTTCAGTGTTGTTGTTGACATGTGGTGCTGTTTTTATTTCCTGATTCATTTTTTGTCCCTGAAGTTTTTTTAGATTTTTTTCTTTACTACTGGTATTCTGAAATTTCATGATGATGTGCCTTTGGGTGGGTCTTTTTAATTTATTGTCTTGGACGCATACTTTCAATCTGAAAACTCATGTGTTTTAGTTCTGAGAAATCTTATTATTTCTTTGATAGTTTCTTTTCCTCTTTTTTTAACCTGTTATTTTTATATTCATATTTTGAATGAATCCTCTAATTTCTTTTTTCTCCCCTTTTCTACTTCTTTGTCTTTTTGTTCTACTTTCTGGATGATATATCCAAATTATTTACTAATCCTAGTTTTCAAGAATTCTTTCTTACTGTGAATATTCCTTTTTAATGTCAACCCATTCTTCAAGAGTTTTCCTTGTACATCTGAAGAAATTAGTCATAGTCAACAATTTTTTTTCCTCTCAGAATTACCTTTCCTCTAAGGTTTTTGTTTGTTTGTTTGTTGTTTGTTTTGGTCTCCTTTTAGAAGTTTTCCTTAATGTGTTTCTGTTGACCCTTGGCTCTCTGTTTACATCAAAGAGTGAGGCACTTAAAAAGTTATTGGAAGTATGGTATATTTTGTTACAGCTTGTTGACTGGTGAGTTTCACTACAGGGCAGTATTTTCATTGGGACCACTCCCAAATGTCAGTATCTTTAGGTCTTTTCTTATTTATCTGACATGTCCTTAAAGAGCCATCTTCTGCCTGGTAGATAGAGCGTAAGTGCTGAATTTCAGGGAACTGAGCTAGGGAAGGGGCTGGGGAAGGGCTGTGGGGTAGAGACTTCTTACTGGAGTTTCTCTCTCATAGGGAATTTTTTTTTTTTTATATTTAATTTATTTTATTTTTTATTTTATTTTTGGCTGTGTTGGGTCTTTGTTGCTGCGCGCGGGCTTTCTCTAGTTGTGGTGAGCGGGGGCTACTCTTCGTTGCGGTGCGCAGGCTTCTCATTGCAGTGGCTTCTCTTATGGTGGAGCACGGGCTCTAGGCACACAGGCTTCAGTAGTTGTGGCACGTGGGCTCAGTAGTTGTGGCTCGCGGGCTCTAGAGCGCAGGCTCAGTAGTTGTGGTGCACAGGCTTAGTTGCTCCGTGGCATGTGGGATCTTCCCGGACCTGGGCTCGAACCCGTGTCCCCTGCATTGGCAGGCAGATTTGTAACCACTGCGCCACCAGGGAAGGCCGTCTCATAGGGAATTTTTAACTGAGTTTTACTCAATACTTTTGATTTAATTATGTAAACCTTTACAGAAAATAAAGCTCCCATCTTTTGTCAGGATCAGGGAGGGGTAGTCATATCAGGTTGGAGGAGTGGAATGAGGATCTGAAGAGTCTGGTTGCTCCTTATGAGTATAAGATTTCAACTAATCCTGTTTTCACCCTCCCACCTCCTCCCACCTCCATCCCGGTATTTTGAGACATATGACATCTTCATGCCTCTAACCATTTGGGGATTCTGTATTGTGAATCTTCTTGCTTGACATTGGCTTCACAAGTGTACTTTGAAGACTTAGGTTTTGGCATTTTCTGGTCTGAGTTACTGTTCTTTTATTTGCTTTTCAGTTTCCAGAATTGTGTTGCTACTGTTACTGCTTCTGTTCTTTGTCCTGTGTATTAACCCGCCTTCCTTTTCTGTCATTTTAATTGGATTTTTTGAGAAAATGGAGATAAATGGATGTATTTGATCTGCTGTTGGTAGGCAAAGCATAATTTCTACTGGAGAACACTCTTTTAGGGTAGTGAATGTGGACCAAGTATGTGGGCTCTGGAGGTTGATTACCTGTTTGACTTCTTTTTCACTTACTCATTGTGAGACCTTGGGTAGGTTTCTTACTTTTACCTAGGCTCAGTGAGAACATTACTGCATTACTGAGAATTCAAAATGCTTTTCACCGAAGTAGGTGGGGAGTACCCACTTAATAATGCTAATTCCCCTTCCTCTTTCTCTTGTATCCTTGAAGAGAAGCTTGGATGATTTAGTTAAGGATGCAGGCATTCCCACGTGGAAATAATAAGCTATCGGTTGGAAGCATCTAGAATGCATGAAGGATTAGGCATGTTACTTGTAAATATGAAAATCATCTGTGTTGTGGATGATGAAACAATAAAAGTAGATGGACAAACTTCACTTTGTGGGAGAGCAGTAAAGGTCTTTAAAAAGGACCATATGTAGATTTTATGTATAGAGTATTTAAGAAAGAAGAGTGAGCAAAAGAAGAATAGGAGGAGAAAAAACAACTGAAGATACAGTGCCTTAAGGATTTAAATCCTGAATGATGACAGAGCAAAGGATAAGTGAAATGAGAGGTTGTAGAAGAAAACTACTATGAAGAAATGTACGTGTTTACTTGAGAGTACATGAAATCTGTTTCCATTGAATTATACCTACGATTTGGAGGTTAGACAGATGAGAAGCGATGCAAGTTAAACCTCTATAAAGATCTGGGTAAATGAGTACATGAAGAAATTCTCATAGAAGGAATTAACTTGATTGTAATCTTGTAGTAATTTGTACCTGAAATACATCAGGATTCTTTATTAAAATATAATCAGTTTTTCTGTTTGAAGTTTTTATATTTTCTGTGATGCCACAGACATACTCAAATTTAAATATAAATTTTTTCCCTGCTTAAAAAGTTATAGTTCAGTGTTGAAGTGTAAAAACATGGTAAAATAGTTTAACCAAAGGCAGGCAATGGAGAATGGGCATTACTGTTGCAGGAAGGAGGACCCCTTCCAGGGCACGAGAGTGGGTTCTTGTCTAACGCTCGGAAATGAATTGTCCGAGGAGACACACATGCTGACAAAAAGCAAGAGACTTTATTGGGAAGGGGCACCCAGGTGGAGAGCAGGAGGGTAAGGGAACCCAGGAGGACTGCTCTGCCACGTGGCTTGCAGTCTCTGGTTTTACGGTGATGGGATTAGTTTCTGGGTTGTCTCTGGCCAGTCATTCTGACTCAGGGTCCTTCCTGATGGTGCATGCATCGCTCAGCCAAGATGGATTACAGCAAGGAGGATTCTGGGAGGCTGGTAGAATATGGACTGGCATCACCTTTTGACCTTTACTGAATTCTTCTGGTTGGTGGTGGCTTGTTAGTTCCATGTTCCTTACCAGGATCTCCTGTCGCAAGATAACTCATTGGTGCCTGGCCAGGGTGGGTGGTTTTAGTCAGTGGTTCCCCTAACACTAGGACAATTAATATCAAGGATTTAACTTTGTATGCTAGAGTCACTTTTAGACAAAGATGTGAGCAAGTGTGTATACTTTTAAAGTTGACTCATATAAAATTAAAGTTGATGGGACTAATGATTTTAATTTTTTAGTTCTAGCCAGAAATGTGTGGGGTTTTTTTGTTTTTTTGTTTTTTGGCTGTACCTTGGGGCTTGTGGGATCTTAGTTCCCTGACCAAGGATTGAACCCAGGCCCTTGGCAGTGAAAGAGCAGAGTCCTAACCACGGAACCACCAGGGAATTCCCCATGTTCATTTTTAAATAAACAAAACTTTTCCTTTTTTAAAAAATAGTTTTTAACTTGGAGATAATGTTGTTTTACTTTGATTTTCAATTTTCTGTTCAAAGGGAAGCTTTATAGTAAGTTAAAAATTCATTTCTATGAATTTTCAAATTAAAGTATTTAAACTAATATAATGATAAAGAGACTAGATTTTATTGGTTATGGTCAGGTAATAGTTTTATATGAATAAAATGAATTAAGATACTTCCTAGCACATTTATCATTTAATTTGAAGACCTCTTTTGGCATTTCTTTCAGGTTTTATGGGCTGGCTAAGAGCCATCTCTGTTTGTCTGAAAAAGCCTTTGTTTTTCTTTGATGTTTGAAGGCTATTTTCCCAAAGCATAGAATAGTAGGTTGGCTTTTTTTTTAAAGCACAATGTCACTTCATTGTCTCTTGTTTATGTTTTTTATGTTTTTATCATTTACGTTACAAGTTTGTTTGCTTATTGTTGCTCTTTGGAGCATAATGTGTCTGTTTTCCTCTGGCTGCTTTTAAGATTTTTTTCTTTGACTGGTTTTCAAGCAGTTTTACCATGATGTGTAGGTGTGGTTTGTGTCGTATTCATCCTGCTTGGGGCTTGTAGGGTTTCTTCAATACATGGGGTTTGTAGAGAATCTTTCATCCATTTGTAAAATTCCTGGCTATTATCTCTCTAAATGTTGCCTCTGCTTCACTTCTTCTCTTCTTCTGGGACTCAATTCCACATATGTTAGAATTTTTTTGCTGTGCCTTAACATGTCTCTTGTTCTTTTTTGAAATATTATTCTTCATAGAGAAATAGGATATTTTTATTGATCTGTATTCCCTCATCTTCTGCGGTGTATAAACTGCTGTTAAACCTGTCTGTGCAGTTTTCAATTGTATCTTTTCACTTTTGGAAATTTCATTTGGTTTTCTTTTTTATAGATTCTTGTTCTTTGGTGAAAATTGCTAACTTTTCATCTGTTTCTTGCAGGTTTTTCTCTAGTTTCATGAATATATTAATTATTGCCACTTTTAAGTCACTATCTAATAAAACCAATATCTAGGTCATCTGTGGGTCTGTTATTATTTGTTTTGTGTTTTCTTGTTGTTGTTATTTAGTTCTTTCTTTTGGTGGGCCCAGTTTTTAACTTCATGCTATACATTGTATTTGAAAAACTGTAGATGCTCTGGATGATATTATCTTTCTCCAGAGAGGGTGAATTCTTTCCTTTGTTAGGTAGACAGTGTGGCAGATGATCATCCTAGTCCAGTCACTGAATAAGCTTTGTCAGTTTCCTATTGCTGCTATAACAAATTATCCCAAACTTAGTGGCTTAAAACAACACAAATTTATTATTTTACAGTTCTGAGGGTCAGAGTTTCAATACAGGTCTCATTTAGCTAAAATCAGGTGTTGGCAGGGCTGCATTTCTTTCTAGAAGGTCTAGGGAATAATCTTTATTTTTTAAATTTATTTATTTATTTATTTTTGGCTGTGTTGGGTCTTCGTTGCTGCACGCGGGCTTTCTCTAGTTGCAGCAGGCGGGGGCCATTCTTTGTTGTGGTGTGCTGGCTTCTCATTGCGGTGGCTTCTCTTGTTGTGGAGCATGGGCTCTAGGTGCGCGGGCTTCAGTAGTTGTGGCACGTGGGCTCAGTAGTTGTGGCTCGCGGCTCTAGAGCGCAGGCTCAGTAGTTGTGGCTTGCGCGCTTAGTTGCTCCACGGCATGTGGGATCTTCCCGGACCAGGGCTCGAACCTGTGTTCCCTGCATTGGCAGGCGGATTCTTAACCACTGCGCCGCCAGGGAAGTCCCAGAATCTTTTCTAGTTTCAAAGGGCTGCCAATATTTCTTGATTCATGGCCCCCTTCTGTCTTCACCGCTAGCAATGACTTGACACTCTCTGTCTCCCTCTTTCCCTTATAATGACTGTGGTAACATTGGACTTACCCAGATAATTCCAGGATAATTTCCTCATCTCAAGGTCAGATGATTATCAACCTTAATTCTATCTGCTGCTTTAATTCACCCAAACAATGTAACCTAACATCTTCACAGGTTCTGGGGATTAGGATGTTGGCATCATTGGGAGGCCATTATTCTGTCTACCACATTCCACCCTCTGGCTCCTAAAGTCTCACCTCTGTCTCACGTGCAGTTTATTTACCTCAGTGCAACTTAAGTCTCATCTCATCTGGGTTGCAATTTTGCCAAAAGTCTCATCTGTGTTTGTTAGTTTACACATTACCGTCTTAAAATCATAGTGCAAAGTTTTGGTAGCTGTGCTATTTTTTATTTAGTAGTATGTTATAAATTTTCACTGTTGCTAGGACGGTTTTATGATTTAAAGAAAATGGTTGTATTATATGTTCTATCAAGATGTTATAGCATAACACTTATTGCTTATTCCTGTTTTCAAAGTGATGATTCCCCCACTTTTCTGGATTACAGATAATATGATAACTAATAATTTCATGTTACTTACTTTTTTGAGGGTAGACAAATTATCTTGTACAATTTCCCACATTCTGTAATTGTCTGGTTGTTCCCTCTGGATAGACTCAGTTTAAACATTTTTGGCAAGAATACTTGTAAGTAGTGATGTATCATTTCCATCAGGAGGCCCATGATAGTTGGTCGTCTTCCGGTTGATCTCTGGTACCATGGATTGGGAACTAGGGGGAAGAGAGGCTTGTGAATCAAAAACCTTGAAATGGGAAGGCGCATGATCTTCAAGGAACTAAAAGAGACCAGCGTGGGCTGGAGCAAGTGAGCAAGAGGAACAATGGTAGGAGATGAGAGAGAGAAACAGGGATCAGATCATGTTAGGCCTTTTAAGTCATCCATAGTAAGAAGTTTGGATTTTATGATTAGTGCAATAGGAAGCCATTAGAAAGCAGTGGTGAGAGATGATAAGGCTTATATTTTAAAAATATCTTGAGTACTGTTCGGAAAATTGGTTGTAGAGGGGCAAGGGTGAATGTGGAGAGAACAGTTAACTAGTTTCCTGCAATGGCTTCCTTATCAGGCTAGGCCAGGCAAGAGATGACTTGGGGAGATAGTAGAGATAATTTTTGTGGTAGAATCAAAAAGAATTGCTGTTGAATTGCTTGTCAGGAACAGGAATAAAAAATGACATTTTTACCTTTAGCAACTGGGCGGATAGAGGTATTGTTTGCTGATAAGGGGAAGGCAAGGGAAGAACAGGTTTTGGGTAAAAAAATAAAGAGTTCTATTTTTGTACCTGTTAAGTTTGAGATACCTAGTAGACACCCAGGTGGTGCTGTTAAGTAGAATTGGCACAGAAGTGTAGCCTTTTGTAATTTTACTTTACAAACTGATATGATCTCATCTCATACTCCCTTTTAGATTATAAACTCTTTGGTACAGAGACCACCACTGTCTTCATTGCCTTTCACTCTCAGCATAATACTTTGAGCACAATAGTTAGGCTACAGACTTTTATTGCCAAAAATTATGTTCATAAGATAGCCATACATTCCCCATTTTCACATAACATACTATTTTTATTTTAGAAATCTTTGTTATTGTACTATTGATGAATTTGCAAAACTATAAGTAATACATGACAGCTGCTAGGGCTTGTGTAACTTTTCCTTCACTACATAGTAATTAAATCAAACCATAATCTTTAGATCCTCTTGGGTAGTTGTTATAATTCTAGAGAGCCTAGTCTGTTTCTACGCTACCAAAATATTTATACTTGGGGTTTATAAGGAAATAGTTAATTTCACAAACTGAACTATTCAGAGAATTAATGCTTATTGTAGTTGTATAGAAAAAATTTTAAATATCATATTCTTTTTTATTTTTCAGTTTTTAAAAAAAATTTCCCCTTCCACCTTGAGAGACTCGGGGCTCTCAGCATTGAAAGCGCGGAGTCCTAACCACTGGACCACCAGTGAGTTCCCTAAAATAACATTATTTTTTCACCTTGGTAAACCCTTAATTTTTCAGTTGCCTGTCTAGTTAGAATATCTATAACAGTCTTTTGGAAACTGTTGTTCCTTGACAACCTGATTCAGAATGAGATAAATATTAAGGCTTCTTAAGTGATTATAAAATAGTTGTTCTTAAGATGCTCTTAGTAATCATGAAATCATTGGAGTAAGTATGTTTCTTTTTTATTTTTATCAGCCTAGATTCCTTATAATTCATTTTTATGATACTATTTTAATCATCCTCAAATTCTCACTGATTTTTGACCTTCTAATTCGTATGCCTGGTTAATTCCTTTTTTTTTTTTTTTTTTCCCTAGTACTTTTCTTAAGGGAACACAGAGTTTTATTTATTTATTTATTTAATTTTTGGCTGTGTTGGGTCTTCGTTTCTGTGCGAGGGCTTTCTCTAGTTGTGGCAAGCGGGGGCCACTCTTCATCGCGGTGCGCGGGCCTCGCACCATCGCGGCCTCTCTTGTTGCGGAGCATAGGCTCCAGATGCGCAGGCTCAGTAGCTGTGGCTCACGGGCCCAACTGCCCCGCGGCATGTGGGATCCTCCCAGACCAGGGCTCGAACCCGTGTCCCCTGCATTAGCAGGCAGATTCTCAACCACTGCGCCACCAGGGAAGCCCAGTATGTTTCTTTAAGATAACCTTTGAAGTGCATGTTGACTTGGGGATATATGATCTTAAAATTTTTATCAGACAGCAAAGGAAACCATAAACAAGACGAAAAGACAACCCTCAGAATGGGAGAAAATATTTGCAAATGAATCAACGGACAAAGGATTAATCTCCAAAATATATAAACAGTTCATGCAGCTCAATATTAAAAAAGCAAACAACCCAATCCAAAAATGGGCAGAAGACCTAAGTAGACATTTCTCCAAGGAAGACTACACATGGCCAAGAAACACATGAAAAGCTGCTCAACATCACTAATTATTAGAGAAATGCAAATCAAAGCTACAATGAGGTATCACCTCACACTGGTTAGAATGGGCATCATCAGAAAATCTACAAACAACAAATGCTGGAGAGGGTGTGGAGAAAAGGGAACCCTCTTGCACTGTTGGTGGGAATGTAAATTGATACAGCCACTATGGAGAACAGTATGGAGGTTCCTTAAAAAACTAAAAATAGAATTACCATATGATCCAGCAATCCCACTACTGGGCATATACCCAGAGAAAACCATAATTCAGAAAGACACATGCACCCCAATGTTCATTGCAGCACTATTTACAATAGCCAGGTCATGGAAGCAACCTAAATGCCCATCGACAGATGAATGGATAAAGAAGATGTGGCACATACAATGGAATATTACTCAGCCATAAAAAGGAACGAAATTGGGTCATTTGTAGAGACGTGGATGGATCTGGAGACTGTCATACAGAGTGAAGTAAGTCAGAAAGAGAAAAACAAATATCGTATATTAACGCATATATGTGGAACCTAGAAAAATGGTACAGATGAACCGGTTTGCAGGGCAGAAAATGAGACACAGATATAGAGAACAAACGTATGGACACCAAGTGGGGAAAGCGGCGTGGGGGGGTGGTGGTGGTGTGATGAATTGGGCGATTGGGATTGACATGTATACACTGATGTGTATAAAATTGATGACTAATAAGAACCTGCTGTATAAAAAAATAAATAAAATTAAATTAAAAAATTAAAAAAATATTTTTTATCAGTTTTTACTTTAAATCATGTTCTGATTATCTACTGCTCTGTAACAAAGCAACCTAAAATTTAGTGACTTAAAACAACCATTTTATTTTGCTCATGATTTGTGGGTCAGGAGTTTGAAAAGGTCTTGGCTGGAAGGTTCATCTCTGATCCATGTTATGACAACTGGGTGGCTGAGGCTGGACCATCCACTTCCAACATGGCTTCTTCATTCACATGTCTGACGCCCTTGTGCTTCATGGTTCTTCTGCCGTCTCTTCACATGTCATCTCACTCTTGAGGCCAGTTAAGCTACCAGGCCGATTAAGGGCTAAGCCTGGAACAGGTTCAGCATCATTTCCACTGTATTCTGTAAGGGCGGTCACAGGAGTCACCCAGATTCAAGGGAGTGGAGAAATAGACTCTGCATCTTGATGGGGGAATGGCCAGGTCTTGTTGCAGATGATCATGTGTGGCCATCTTTGGAAAATATAATCTGCTGCGCATTGTGTCCAAAAGTGCCCTTGGCAGTGATGATAAGGAAAATTATAAAGATGCAATAAGATTACATATTTAAAGCTAAAGCGAGCTATTTTTGTCTGTCAAATTGACAGTTTTAAGAGTTGCCATTGCTAGGAAAGGTATAGGGAAACAGTCCTCATACTGTTGGAAAGCATGTGGTTTGGTAGAGCTTTTGTGAAGGACAGAGTAGTAAAATATCTCAGAATTAAAAAATACATATGCTTTGATTTAGCATTTTTCCATCTAGGAATTTCTCCTAAGGAATAATAGGAAAAATTTGCAAAGTTATATGAACAAGGATATTTTTCAGATAAATTTATCACATTATTTATAAGAAAAATTGTGCAAGTAGAATATTGGTTAAGTAGAATACTGTTTAGCTATTAAAATATAATGATAACTAACACTTAAAAAGTGCTTTGTATTTACTAGGACCATTCTATGTGCTTTATATAACTTGTGCAGTCATGTAGGGCCTCACTCTTTTAGAAGGGCCCTGTGCTTGGTTTAATGCTCTGTCACTATTTTGAAATTCTTAATTGTTAAACAAGAGGCCTCATTTATTTTTTTCCATTGGTCCCTGCAAATTATGTTGTCATTTCTACTTGTGAGCTATGTTTTTTTTTTTTTTAATTATTAATTAATTAATTAATTAATTTTTGGCTGTGTTGGGTCTTCGTTTCTGTGCGAGGGCTTTCTCTAGTTGCGGCAAGCGGGGGCCACTCTTCATCGCCGTGCGCGGGCCTCTCACTATCGCGGCCTCTCTTGTTGTGGAGCACAGGCTCCAGACGCGCAGGCTCAGTAATTGTGGCTCACGGGCCTAGTTGCTCCGTGGCATGTGGGATCTTCCCGGACCAGGGCTCGAACCCGTGTCCCCTGCATTGGCAGGCAGATTCTCAACCACTGCACCACCAGGGAAGCCCCTGAACTATGTTTTTATATCTTTAAAAGTTGGAAAAAACCCAGAAGATAATTTTATGACACAATGAAAATTATACAAAATTTAAATTTGTGTTCATAAATAAAGTTTTATTGGAACACAGCCATGCTTATTTATTTACATATTATCGATGACTTTTTTGCTACAGCAGCAGAATTGAGTAGTTGGAACAGGGACTGTATGGCTCTCAAAGCTTAATATTTACTATCTGGCTCTATATGGAAAATTTGCCAGTGCTTGCTCTATCTATCTAAACCACTGTTCTATTCTGCCTTTCATAAAAGAATGAGAAATAGATCTCAATTTATGCGGATAATGTCCATGATACATTACGTGAAAAGAAAAAGTGGAATATAGAATATAATTTAGAATGTGTAACATGACACTGTGTATGTCAAAAGGGCTATTAAAAAGTCTGGAAAAGTCTGGAAAACTATTAACGTATCTTATCTCTGAGAAATAGGAGTCTGGAAAACTATTAACATATTTTATTCCTGGGAAATAGGAGTATGCTTTCTGGCCATTATTTTTGAAGTTTTGTTTACAAAAATAAGTGCTATTAGTAAAAAAAAAAAAAAAGATACTATGGGGAAAAGGAGGCAGTGCATTCTTTCCCTTCCCCCTCTGCCCCCCCACAACTTTTTATTTTAAAAATGTTCAAGCTTACTGAAATGTTGAAAGGATGTACAATGAATACCTATCTAACCTTTATCTAGATCCTCCGGTTGTTAATATTTTGGCACATCTGCTCCCTCTGTCTTATACACACACACACACACACACACATATATACATACAGCATGTACATTTTTATTTATTTATTTTATTCATTTATTTTTTAATTTTTTTTTTTGGCCGTGCTGCACGGCTTGTGGGATCTTAGTTCCCTGACCAGAGATCGAACCCAGGTCCTTACAGTGAAAGCGCAGAGTCCTAACCATGGGACTGCCAGGGAATTCCCCAGCATATACATTTTTAAAAAAACATTTGAAAGTTCAAAATGCATCTTCTAAAAATAAGGACATTCTCCTTCATAACCACCTTTATAACACTAACAGTAATTACACGTTCTCATTTTCCCAATTGTGCCAGTAAGGTCTTTTGTAAGTAGTTTTTTTCCTTTGGTTCAGCATTCAATTAAGGTTCCACACCATTGTAAAGCAATTATACTCTAATAAAGATGTTAAAAAAAAAAAAAAGGTTCATGCAGTGGATTGCTTTTTCATTACCTTTAGCTGAGTGTACTTTTTTGATTCTTTTAGTCCATTATCTCTCACTGGGGCAACTTACCATTAAGAAAATACTAGATTATTATGGAGCTAGGAGAGGTCTCAGTCATACCTGAGGCCTTGATTTGGGTAAGGGCCAGAACATGCAAGACTTTGTGTGTCACGTTAAGGATTTTGGTGGATCGTCATAGAAACATAGTGGGAAGCTCTTATAGAGCTATGACATGTTCAAATTTGGTTAGTGTATAAAACATTAACTTTTGAGGCAGAATATTTTAGAGTATCACATTTGGTACAAAATGATACAGCCTTGAACAAAACTAAAAAATACATTTTTGAGACAATCTGGGAAAGTAAACATGAAATGGTTATTAGATACTATTAAGGAATTACTGTTATTAGGTGTGATAATGATAAAGAGTTTCTATTAAAAAATTCTTATCAATTAAAGGTTAATAAAAGAATATAACAGCTGGTGTTTTCTTTAAAGTACATCAGCAAAAAAGTAGGATAGGATTGCATGAAACAAGAATGGCAAAGTTTTGATAATTGTTGAAACCAGGTGATGGGTATGTGGGAGTGCATCATATACTTCTGTCTATTTTTATGTGTTTGATTAATTTTGTAAGAGGTAAAAAAGACATAACCACTGACACCTCATTTTTGACTTGAAAAATGAATTAGAAGGGTAAGTTGTATGTGAAAGTTGCCTGGTATCTAAAACTTCTGTTACTTTCCATAGGTGTTCTTTAATAGTATCAAATAAATACACCAAAGAAACATTTTAAAACATTTGATTAGAAAAATAATTCTTAGCAAAAATAACTATATGTTTCTGAATCTCTTGAAGAGAATCCAACATTTGAAGGTATTAAGAAATAATCTTGCTCTTACAGTATTTATTTAAAAACTGTGATCTTTTAAGTATGGCAGAAAGCTAGCTATGAAATAGAAAAAGTCTGTATAAATTACAAAACTGTTTAATTCAAACCACCACTCACAATTGTAGAACACTATTGTGGAGATTTCTTGCTTATCAATCAGCTATTGTGTAAATTGTGTGTAATCTTTCCTATAATTACAGCACTAATGCATTACTAGTGCTGCTTTACTATGATTCCAAGAGATGTAAACAATGGCATCTCTTTTGATTTGAATCCAGCCAGCTGTATTCCGACCACAGGTGCTAGTTGCAGTCATTGAAGTAAAAATATGACAATGTTATGGAGGGAGAGTTTGATTCTAAGAAAGTTAACAGATGACTTAATGTCAAGGCCTTTGCCCTCTATATTAACAATGTGTTAGTTTTCATTTTATTTTAATGTTTGATTATTTGAGAAACCATCCATGTAGTCAAATAAGCAGTTTTAAACCAGAGGATCAGAGGTGCACATCCAAATCACCTAGGGAGCTTTATCCAAAATACTTTTGTTTGGATTCTGCTCCAGGCCTATTGAATCAGAACTTTGGGGGAGAATAGGACCTAGGCATAGATACTTTGAAAATGTCTTTTAGGTTGTTCTGATGTGAACCTATATTCAAGGACTATTCAAGGACTACTGTTCTAAGAGTGTCGGAATTCTTCTTTAATGTATGTAAACAGATAATAAAGCACAGTGATTTCAGTCTTCTTGTCTTTTTAACCTAATGGTTCTAGGCAAGGCACAGTTCCCCACTGGCTATCTATAACTCCATTCCTTATTCTTGTTTACTTGTTCTCTAGAGCAAGTAAAGCATTCAGGATTGCAGTGGATAGCCATTAAAGTGTTCTTTAGTAGGCAAGTGATGTGATAACATTTGTATCCCAATTATTAGTAACAATTATTTTGTCACACCTCAGACTGACCTCAATAACTCCCCAGTGTAGACAGCCTCGTTATAGTTCTTCCCTAGATAACCTGTTCCCTGCCCAACCCAACACTACCTATTATTATTGGGTTGGCCAAAAAGTTCGTTCGGATTTTCCGCAGCACCTTATGGGAAAACAAAACGAACTTTTTGGCCAACCCAATATTGTATTAACAACAGGCCTCCTGTGATACTAATTTCATCATTTTTACTTTTATACACAAAAATGCTCAGTGTCTTTACACTGCCTTTGAGGTAAACTTTGCTAAGGCCTTGTAATTTATACCCTCTTGTGTCTTCTAATTTTTTCTTTTGTTGCCACCTAAACATTGCTGTCGTGACCACTTCAAACTTTTATATGCAGTGCCCTTTTCTCTACTCTATCTTTAAAAAAATTATGAAGCTTTATTTTTTCTTGTACAGGTTTTAAAAACAATTTATACGAATTGGAAAAATAATACATTTAAAGTAAATTCTAAGTGCTAACAACTTAGTGTGTATGCTTTCAGACGTTTTGCTCTATTTATGCTAACACAGTCATTTTTCTTGTATGAATGAGATCAGGTCATCTTCTGTCTGCTTCACTTAGCTTTTTTCACTTAATATAATATTCATATTTCTTTGTCAGTACATAGAGATCTGCCTCTTTAAATGGCTGCGTACTCTTTAAGTGGCTGTGTACTAATTAGTGAATGGTAATTTGAATAACCAGTCCCCTGATGGGTTTTTTATTTTTAGTTTATTTATTTTTCCTGTGAGCTTCCTTCTATACTCTTGGTGTATTTGCCTTATTGTATCTGTAGCATAAATACCTAAAAGGAACATAATAATTTGGGTAAAAGAGGATATAACGCTTAAAATTTTAGAAGCTATTGCTAAATTTTGAATGAGGGAGGACTAGTCCAAGCAAATGTGCTTTCTTATCTCTCTCTCTTTCTCTGTGTGATGTGTGCATATCTTAAAGATGTAACTTCCTTTTTTTTTTTTTTTGGCTGGGCTGCGTGGCTTGTGGGATCTTAGTTCCCTGGCCAGGGATTGAACCTGGGGTGCAGAGTCCTAACCCCTGGACTGCCAGGGAATTCCCAAGAAGTAACTGTTTTTGAATAAATAGGGTTATAAATCAGGAATGGGTGTTTAATTTTGTCAAATGCCTTTTTGTCATCTGAGACTGTTTTAGTCAGTTTGGACTGCCATATCAGATTGCCATAGACTGAGTGGCTTAGATACCAAACATTTATTTCTCACAGTTCTGGAAGTTGGAAGTGCAAGATCAGAGTGTTAGCATGGTTGAGTTCTTGATGAGGGCCTTCTTCCTGATGTATAGAGAGAGCTCTGGTCTCTTAATCTCCTTCTAAGGGCACTAATCCCATCATCACCTTTGTGACCTAATCTAACCCTCATTACTTCCCAAAGACCCTACCTCCAAATACCAACACATTAGAAATTAAGGTTTCAGCATATCAATTTTGGAGGGATACCAACATTCAGTCTTTAGGGAGATAACCATGTTGTTTTTCTTCTTTGACCTGTTAACATAGTAAATTAAATTAATGGATTTCCTAATAATATTTAAGTATTATTACAGTCCTGGAAGCTTCATTTGGTCATAATTTTAAAAAACACAGCTGGGTCTTATTAATATTTTATTTATGAATTTTTATTAATATTCAGAAGTTATAATGAGCTGTTGTTCTGTTTCAGGTTTCGGTAATACAGTAGTCTCCCCTAATCAGCAGGAAATACATTCCAAGACCCCCGATGGATGCCTGAAACTGAGGATAGTACTAAATCATATATATACCATTTTTTCCTATTCATACATACCTGTGATAAAGTTTGACTTGTAAATTAGGCATAGTAAGTGAGTAACAATAATTTATAACAATAAAGTATAATAAAAATTATGTGAATGTGGTCTCTCAAAGTATCTTATTGTAATATACTCACCCTCTTGTGATGATGTGAGATGATAAAATGAAGTTGGCATTGTGATGAAGCGTTAGGCTACTGTTTTTTTGTTTTTTTCATTTTTGGCTACGCTGCATGGCTTGTGGGATCTTAGTTCCCTGACCAAGGATTGAACCCAGGCCCCTGGCAGTGAAAGCGCTGAGTCCTAATCACTGGACCACCAGAGAATTCCCAAGGCTACTGTTGATGTTCTGATTATATGTGAGAAAGATGATCATCTACTTCAGGTAATCCTGGATCATCAAGCCAGGATGATGTCAGTGGTGGGCGGGTCGGAGCAAGGTGACACAAGATTTCATTGCACTATTCAGAATGGTGTGCAATTTAAAATTTATGGGTTATTTGTGGAACTTTCCATTTAATATCTTCGGACTGTGGCTGACTGGGTAACTGAAGTGGGGACTACTATAGTGTTATATTGACTTTAAAAAAAATTATTTAATTAATTTATTTTTGGCTGCATTGGGTCTTCGTTGTTGTGCGCAGGCTTTCTCTAGTTGCAACGAGCGGGGGCTGCTCTTTGTTGCGGTGCGCGGGCTTCTCATTGCGGTGGCTTCTCTTGTTGCGGAGCACAGGCTGTAGGCGCGTGGGCTTCAGTAGTTGTGGCATGCGGGCTCAGTAGTTGTGGCTTGCGGGCTCTAGAGCGCAGGCTCAGTAGTTGTGGTGCATGGGCTTAGTTGCTCCGCGGCATGTGGGATCTTCCCGGATCAGGGCTTGAACCCGTGTCCCCTGCATTGGCAGGCGGATTCTTAACCACTGCGCCACCAGGGAAGCCTTATATTGACTTTTTTTTTTTTTTTAATTTGTTTTTAATGATATTCTTGTCTGCTTACATTCTTTTTATTTATGTATGTATGTATGTATGTATGGCTGTGTTGGGTCTTCGTTTCTGTGCGAGGGCTTTCTCTAGTTGTGGCAAGCGGGGGCCACTCTTCATCGCGGTGCGGGGGCCACTCACTATCGCGGCCTCTCGTTGCCGAGCACAGGCTCCAGACGTGCAGGCTCAGTAATTGTGGCTCACGGGCCGAGTTGCTCCGCAGCATGTGGGATCTTCCCAGACCAGGGCTCGAACCCGCGTCCCCTGCATTGGCAGGCAGATTCTCAACCACTGCGCCACCAGGGAAGCCCTATATTGACTTTTTTAAGTGGAAAAAAAAAAAACCCAACCTAATAAGTACCCACTTCTACATGCTCTGGTATAATTTGCTCTTCAAATTATTTGTTCTTGAAATTGTTATATAATTCACCTAGATTGGACCTTTCTGTCACTCTTTGGCAATTTGTCTTACCCAGAAGTATCTGTTATGGGTTGAACTGTGTCCCCCAGAAGACATGTTGAAGTCCTAACTCCAGTATCCCAGAATGTGACTTTATTTGGAAATAGGGTCATGGCAGATGTAATTAAGTTAAGGTGAGGTCATACTGAAGTAGGATGGACTCTTATAATTCATTATAACTGGTATCCTTATAAGGAGGCAGAAGGCAGTGTGAAGACAGACACACAGGGAGAAGACAACCATGTAATGACAGAGGCAGAGACTGGGGTGATGCTGCTATAAGCCAGGAATCGATGACCAGAATCTAGACAGAGGCAAGGAAGGATCCTGCTGTACAGGTTTCAGAGGCAGCATGGCCCTGCCGGTGCCTTAACTTCAGACTCTAGAGCTGTGGGAGAAGAAATTTATTGTTTTAAGCTACCCAGTTTTTGGTAATTTCTTATGAGAACCCTAGGAAACTAATATAATATGTATTTCACTCAGGCTTCCAAATTTGTACAACATAGGGTCATGTAAAATATTGTAGATTTCTTGTCTTTTTCATTCATAATGTTTTAATTGATGCTTTCTTATTTTATCCTGTTAATATGGTGTCCCATAATACTTATTTTTTATCTACCTCCCCATATTAGTTGTTGAGTTTTATCACCTTTCCCTTTTTTTTTTTTGGCCGTGCCCCGTGGCTTGTGGGATCTTAGTTCCTCAACCAGGCATCGAACCCAGGCCTCGGCAGTGAAAGCACTGAGTCCTAACCACTGGACTTCCAGGGAATTCCCAAGTTTGATCAATTCTATTTTTTATTACTATCAGCCTTAGCCTTCATAATTCTGTTTTCTGCTTTTCTAAGAAAGAATAAAGTAAATCTGACATTTTGAGTTCATTTACATTCTTTTTGTCTAATATTCAGTATAAAGTCTTCACGAGTATAAGTTTTTCTTTGAGCTTAGCTTTTGCTGGATTTTACCAATTTTGATGTGAAATGTTTTTATGATTATCATATATTATTACTGTGTAGTTTTGATTTTTTTTTTAACTCAACACTGTTTCAGAGAAAAATTTAAAATTCCTAAGATTGGGATTTTTTTGTTTGTTTACTTCTGCTCTTTCAATTTTCAATACTTAGTGGTTAATGAGTGTGATTAGTTTTATTTCTACTTTATGAAACTTATGAATTTTCTTTGTGGCTTAATTAATCAATTTCTTAAATTGTCCATGAATGTTTAAATAGAAGATGCATACTCTGCAGAGTATAAATCTTAGTTGATAGCTATATGTCTATTAGATTAATTGTATTAATAATCTTACTTAGTTCCTCTCTATCAGAGATTACAAACTGGCTAACATGGTCATATTTGGCCCATAGGCATATATTTTTCTTGCCATGCGTTGTGTTGACTTGTATAATGTTAAAAATTAACATTGATTAAAAGTGTGCCAATATTAAAAAATTTGGACATTTTATATACATATGTGGATTTCCAGTTTCCTCAGAAGGTCTTATTTCAGCTCCTCAAGCAACTCATACTCTCTCCTGCCTCCTCCAGTCTTTGAACAGGCTGTTTGTTCCCTTTGCCTGAAAGGCTTTCTCCATTCCCTTTTACTAGCTTACTCCTATTCATCCTTTCTGTCTCAGTGTCAACATTACCACTTTCCAGAAGCCTTCTTTCACCTCTCAGGACTAGCTAAAGAAGATGTAGGATAGCAAATAAGCATTTGAAAAGATGCTCAACTTCTTCAGTCATTAGGGAAATGCAAATTATTAATACCCTACTAAGATACCACTACATACCTAGTATAATGGCTAAAATGAAACGGACGGATCATACCGATCATACCAAGTATTTGCAGGTATGTGGAGTAACTAGAATTCTCTTACACGCTAGTAGATATGTAAAATGGCAAAACTACTTTGAAAACCAGTATGGCAATTTCTTGAAAAGTTAACATACAGTTATCATACGATGCACACATTCCACTCTTAGGTATTTATCCATGAGAAAAGAAAGCAAATGGCCATAAAAAGACTTGTACCTGAATGTTTATAGCAGCTTTATTTGTAATAGCTGAAAACTGGAAACAACCCAAATGTCCATCAACAAGTGAGTGGATAAATAAACTGGTATATCCTTAAAACAGAATACTACTCAGTAACAAAAAGGAATGAACTGTTGATACAACGTGGATGAATCTCAAAATATGCATGCTGAGTAAAAGAACCCAGATCAAAGAGTACATATTATATTAACCCATTTATATAAAATTCTTAAAAATTTAATCTGTAGCAACACAAAGTACCTGGAGAGGGGAGGGGCAGGAGGCAGAAGTTACAAAGGGGCATGAGGAAATTTTCGGGGTGATGGATGTGTTTATTATCTTGATTGTGGTGATGGCTTCGTGTGTGTGTGTGTGTTTGTGTGTGTGTATGTATCAAATTGTGCACTTTAAATATATGCACTAAATATAGGTCAGTTGTACCTACCTCAGTAAATCTGTTTAAAAACAAAAACAGAACCAACCTAGAGAATGCTATTACTATTACTCCCTAATCCATCAATGTGGATCTCTAATCCATCATTGTGGATCTCTAACTGCTTTTCTCTTGTCATAGGCCAATGCTTCTTGTTAGGCTGGTTGTTTACAGTATTTCTGTCCATTGGCATCCGGTGGTACAGTTCAGCCTCTGCAGAAGTTTCCTCATTCCAGGATATAAAACATGCCCAAGACAGCTCTCAAGTGGTTCATATTTTTTTACACGGGAAACACTCCTTGGCCTATTAGCAATGACAGTGCAGCTACTTTGTAACTCTAGTCTTCTGCTCTGCTGCTGTGGATCACTCTAATCAATTGCTAGTCTTTAGTTTTCTCAGGTAGAAGTCAGATAAAACCAGTCCACAGAGTCCCTAAGCTCCAAAAGACAGATACCAAGTTTTCAGAGTGGTATCCTTGAAGCCCTCCTTACTAGGTGAGAGGCGAGGGTAAAACACCAGTCCACTCCCATTGATTTGAGAGTGTTATTGACAACTCACTCCAAAGAAAATCTCTTCTCCCCAGTTTCCATCTTCTCTTTAGATCTCTCCAGATCCTCCCCACCTCCACCCTTTTTAAAAATAGTTGGAGGTGGGTGATTAGCTAAGTATTGTAAAATTGCCCTTTTTTTTTGGCCACTTCCTTCGTGGTATAGCCCTTCATTTTGGATAGTGGAAGTAAGTAGTTGGCAGGTAGTACCTTGGAGGCTCAGCTAAGACTGACAGATGTTTATTTGGTATCGTGTTATATGCTGTTAATAGGACGTTTCTGTACTTTGCTTAAGATTAGCGAAATTGTGGTAGCTCCACTTTTCATTTTGTCCGTATTTCATGGTATTGGATCTATATGCTTATCTGTGGTATGGAATTGTAGCCATTCCCTAGTTTCATAGTAGGTGGAGTTTCCTATAATAATAGTTATCTTTTTATTAATGTTTGTAAACTTTAGGGAAGGAAAGAAACATGCTCTTACCGCTCTCCCTTTTTTGAAAAAACTGAAGTCATGTCTCCTTGCTCAAAACAGTCATCCCATCATTCCCTCACTGACTTCCATCTTTTCTAAATTTCTGTAGAATTTATTCTTTGTAACACTCATTCTCTACATTTATTTAGTGTTTTATTCTTTTGTATTTATTTCCTTTCAAATACTTCAGTGCAGTTGATTTGTTTTCTGTATTTTTGAAATGGAACAATTAAAATGGGTTATCTTTTTTTTTTTTTTTTTACACATTGTTTACTTTATTTATTTATTTATTTATTTTTGGCTGTGTTGGGTCTTCGTTTCTGTGCGAGGGCTTTCTCTAGTTGTGGCAAGCGGGGGCCACTCTTCATCGCGGTGGGCCGGCCTCTCACTATCGTGGCCTCTCTTGTTGTGGAGCCCAGGCTCCAGACGCGCAGGCTCAGTAATTGTGGCTCACAGGCCTAGTTGCTCCATGGCATGTGGGATCTTCCCAGACCAGGGCTCGAACCCGTGTCCCCTGCATTGGCAGGCAGATTCTCAACCACTGCGCCACCAGGAAAGCCCCAAATGGGTTATCTTTGATAGCCCCTGACTCAGAGATTTTAGGATTCTCAAAGCTCCTTTGGGAAAGTAGGGTAAGTGATAATATTTGGAGTTTTATAGATAACGAATAAGTCAGATTTGAAGTGATTGGCCAGTATAACATAGCAAAGTAATGACAGTGAGGATTAGAACACAGTCTGTACCAACTCCATTCTGTTGCCTGGGTACTACAAGTTTTCAGATTTTCTGCTGAGGAATGGGTACCCCCCACCCCTACCTACCGTAACTGGTTTATGTACTGAGCCCAGAACTGACAGATGGAATAACTGCTGCTAGAGTAATAGGTAATGTGGGAATGGGGATTACATTTATTAAAAGTCTCATTTATTAGATGTTTTTATTCTCTGTGTTATGCAGTGGGGTGTTATCAAAGTAATAGATTGATCAGAAATGACCATAGTACCAATAAATTTACTTAAACCCCAGGCTAATTGCTTAATTTTGTGTATGTTTTTCCCTGTTCTTTTTTTGTTTTAACTGTATGGGCTGCAAAGTCTAATTTGAGTAATAAAGAAAGGAGTTTTTTGGTAAACTGCCTGTGTTAAGAGGTAATCTGTCCTCATGAAAGTTCCTATTGACATAGACCTGATTCTGGAAATTAAGTGAAACATTTAAGACATACAAGAATGTTGTCAGAGTAAATAGGAAGAAAAACAATAGGAAGAGATGCTGTCTTTTTGCCCTGCCTGCTTAAGTTAGCCTTTAAGTCTTAATCACAGGGAAACCATTAGTGTAGTAAGATTTATTGTGATCAGCATAAGTAAGAGGTCTTTTATTCTGATCCTGAGTCTCTGGAAGAGTAATCAAATGACTGAGAGAGGGAAAAGCAACATAGTCACCCTCTTCATCCCAAATTAAGTCTAATACAAAAATCATTCAAGATGGCTCACCACTAAAAAGATTTTTATCATTTTTCTATCATAATTTATTCCAGACTTAGTGAGATTCCTCTTTTTTTTAAAATGAATTTATTTATTTTTATTTATTTATTTTTGGCTGCGTTGGGTCTTTGTTGCTGTGCACGGGCTTTCTCTAGTTGCAGCGAGTGGGGGCTACTCTTCATCGCGGTGCGTGGGCTTCTCATTGCGGTGGCTTCTCTTGTTGCAGAGCGCAGGCTCTAGGCGCGCGGGCTTCGGTAGTTGTGGCACACGGGCTCAGTAGTTGTGGCTCGCGGGCTCTAGAGCACAGGCTCAGTAGTTGTGGCTCGCGGGCTCTAGAGCGCAGCCTCAGTAGTTGTGGCGTACGGGCTTAGTTGCTCTGCGACATGTGAGATCTACCCGGACCAAGGCTCCAACCTGTGTCCCCTGCATTGGCAGGCAGATTCTTAACCACTGCGCCACCAGGAAAGTCCCAGTGAGATTCCTCTTAACCAAGGATACATTTCTGTGGCATGACAATAATTTTCTTTTCCCCCACCCCAGGAAAACGAACATATGTTAGTTTGTGAGACACATCTAGTATTTCAAAGTTAAGTAGTAAGTCACATTTTTAGATTGAAAGCTATGTCAGATGGATTCTGAGTAGAACAGGGTTATTTTCCTTTTACTTCCATCCATGGTCTCCCAAGTTCATGGCTGTATAATTCTTTCTGCTGTTTATTTGGAAATGTCTCTGGTCTTCCTTGAGAAATTTAGCTTGTTGAATATAGTCAGAATACCCCCTTGAAAAAAGTAACGTACAAAACAATGCACACTGCTCTCCTTTAAAGGAATGGATAGGTAGTATACTTTATAAAACAGTCTCTGGAATCATGTGTAAATGTTACTCTGAATCTCATTCATTTTCTGATCATATTCCCATAGTCCTTTTTCAGCTTATAATGTTTAGGTCTGATTAAGTATAAGGCAGATACAATGAAAATGAATACAACAATTAAAAAAGGATTTTGAACATGTTTATACATAAAAGTTAGTAACTTTCCTGTATACCAAGTAAGCAGATAGAAGTAAAGACATGTTCAGGGAAATCTCCTTTAAGTTAGTGAAAAAATACATAAAATGAATAGAAATGAAGTCAACAAAAATATGTGGGACTTTATAACTATACAACAACTAAAAACTTGATGACAAAAAGGGAAAATGTGACTAAGGAATCATGTCTATTGCTTGAAGACTCAACATTGTAAAGTGTAAATTTTTCCTAAACTAATTTATAAATTTAAATCTCTAAATTTAAATGCAAGAGCAAATGTGTGAGACTAGCCAAGAAAATTTTAGAAAATAAGAGCAGTGATGTCCCCCATCAGATTTTAAAATGTATTATTGGAATACCAAGATTAAAATAGTGTTGTATTGAGCTCAGATCTGACAGATGAAAGGAACAGAATTTTTAAAAGTTCTGAGACAGACTCAAATGTATATGAGTTTAGAGTATGATTAAGGTGATATTTCAAATCAATCGAAAATAGAAATAAAGAGGGACTACTGGCTCACTACTTGGCAAAAAACAAGGTAGGATACTTACACTTCTCCAGAATAAATTTTAGGTGGAGTAATGATTTGGATGTTAAAATTGAAGCCTTGAATATAGTAATGGAAAGTATAGATGAGATTATATATTAACTTGTGATCAGGACAGTCTTTCTAAGCATGACACAAAAGGCAAAAGCCTTAAAATAGATTTGACTATATAAAAATATTAACTTCCCCTCCATAGATGGAAAAATATTTGGAATGTGTGAAAGAAGCGTCAAATCCTATATATTTAGAAAGTTCTTAGAAATGTCTTGCAGAAGCTACTGGGTTGGTGAACATGTGGAGTTTTGGCAGAGAGTGGCACACTCAGCATGGAAGCTCCATGCCCCTTCCCACATGCCTTACCCTATGCATCTCTTCTATGTGGCCGTTCCTGAGTTGAGTATATTTCTGCTGGATCATAGGAATGCCTCTGCTGATCTGTATTCTATTTAGATAAGACTTGATACAAATGAATATCTAGATTCAAGAATGTGTTTGGTTGGAAATGCAAGAAGTCTCCATCTAAAAGTCAGAAACATAACACCTAGCTTGGATATTTGAAAATGTCTATATCAACTTATCCATAAACATAGAGTCTAATGTAATAATTCTTCCCTGTTCTCTTATCAAAATCCATTTAAATAAATCCAAAGTATTGTACTGGGAAAAAATTTTTTTGCAGTTCCAGTTATATGAAATGTCCAGAATAGGCCAACCTGTGGAGGTAGAAAGTAGATTAGTGGTTGCCTAGGGCTGGGAGCAGGGGAAGTGGGAATGGGAAGTGACTAGCTAATGGGCATTGGATTTCTTTTTGGGGTGATGAAAATGTTCTAAAATTAGTGGTGATGGGTGCACAACTCTGTGAATGTACTAAAAAAGATTGAATTGTATATTTTAAGTGATTATAGTATTTGAATTATATCTCAGTAAAGCTGTTTAAATATTTTTTTAATTGCAAACCTGACTCAGTAGAAAATAGGCTAATACCTACTCAGCCATAAAAAAGAATGAAATAATGCCATTTGCAGCAACATGGATGGACCTAAAGATTATCATATTAAGTGAGGTAAGTCAGACAAAGACAAATATCGTATGATACTACTTATATGTGGAATCTAAAAAAAGTGAAACAAATGGACTTACAAAACAGAAATAGACTCACAGACATAGAAAACAAACTTATGGTTACCAAAAGGGAAAGGGGGTGGGGGAGATAAATTAGGAGTTCGGGATTAACATATATACACTACTATATATAAAATAGATAAACAACAAGGACCTGCTATATAGCACAGGGAGCTATATTCAATATCTTGTAATAATGGAAAAGAATCTGAAAAGAATACATATATATGTATGTATATATTTATGTATAACTGAATCACTTTGCTGTACACCTGAAACTAATACAACATTGTAAATTAACTGTACTTCAATTAAAATAATGGTTAAAAAAAGAAAATAGGCTAATATCATAAATAGGCAATTAAAGAGAAAGCAGATGGCTAGTAAACCTAAAAGTTATTCATCTTTTGCATTAAATAAATGGGAATAAATCCATATTAAGTTGCCATTATTTAAGATATTTCAATTGACAAAGATTTGGGTATACTCATATATAGTTGGTGGGAGTGTAAATTGGTCAACCTTTGTGGGAGGCTGTGTATCACTGTGTAAGAAAAAAAAAGCCTTTAAAATATTCATACTCATAAAACATTTGTTTCTGCAATTCCACTTTAAGCTTTTTTCACTTACTAGTCTATTCCAAGTATTCCAAGTATCTCCGTGTTATATAATATCTCAGTAGCCATGTGTGTGTGTTTAGTTATTTATTTATCTGGGAATATTCCCTACAAAACACTTTTATAGAATGAATGTTCTTATCTGAACATCTTATTTATTTCTTTGATTGTTGAGAAATTATTATTTTAAAAATTATTTATTTTTGGCTGTGTTGGGTCTTTGTTGCTGTGCGCAGGCTTTCTCTAGTTGTGGTGAGGGGGGGCTACTCTTTGTTGTGGTGTGCAGTCTTCTCATCGCGGTGGCTTCTCGTTGCGGAGCACAGGCTCTAGGCACGCGGGCTTCAGTAGTTGTGGCTCGCAGGCTGAGCAGTTGTGGCATTCGGACTTAGTTACTCCACGGCATGTGGGATCTTCCTGGACTGGGGATCGAACCCGTGTCCCCTGCGTTGGCAGGCAGATTCTTAACCACTGCACTACCAGGGAAGCCCAGAAATTATTAAAAACAATAATCTTCAGTATGGGTTTGAAGCAGACTGAGCAACCACCCAAGAGCAAGTTAATTGCAAATGGCAAGAAATTGCAGGTTTCTTGTTTTTTAAAGAAAGTTCAACCTGTTAATCCTTTAAACTAGGTTCTGGAGCTTTGGTGAAAAGACTCAGTCTCTGTCTCTGGGAGCAAATGGACACTTAACTTACAGTGTGTTAAGTGATACAATTGAATTAAATCCTGGGGGCAGATAAGAAAGATCTCTGTCTTGCATGGGCAAGTAAAGCTTCCTAAAATAGGGAATGTTTAAGCTGACAGATGAAGAACAAATTGGGAATTACTGAGGTGAAGAAGTTTGAGGAGAAGGGCTTCTGGCAGAGAACTGCGTGTGGAATGGCCCGAAAGTAAGTGAGAGTGTACAATGGTGAGGATGGAGGCATAAATAGGGGCCAGATCATGGGCCTTTTGAGTCACATTAAGGATTTTAACCTGAGGATAGTGGAGAGCCATTGAAGATGTTAAGTAGGAAGTTGATGTATCTTGATCATATTTTTGCTTGTTAAAGAACATTTTGATTGCAGTGTGTTGATATGATTAACTTCACTGGAGCAAGAGAATCCTTTAGAAGGTGGTTGCTGCAGTTCAGATGAGAGGAAATGATGGTTTGCTCCGGGTAGTTAGTGGGATAGCATCAAAGTATTTAGGAGGTAGAATGATAGGATGTGTTTGCTTGCATATGAGGGGTGGGGAGGAAGGAGGCCAGGATGATGTCCAGAGTTATGTCTTGATCAACTGTGCAAATACTGTTTGTTGCTAATCACTGAGCTAGAGAACAGCAGGTTTGGTGAAGAAGATAATGCCCAGTTTTTTAGTTAAGCATGGCTCATTCAGGCAGAGATGTTCAGTAGGCAGTCTGAAGCTCTGAGAGGGGTAATGGGCTGGATATAAATATTTGAGATCTTGATATTCATTTCCTTGAGGGTAAATTGGGTTTATAAGTTGGGATAATTTCCTTTTGTATTTTATGACAGCCAATGCTTATGCTCAAAGAGTTGCTTGCCAAATAACAGGCTACCTGAAAGTGTTTTGTTGGTCATGTTTTTACTTCCTGTGTTATAATTGGTGAGATTCAACCTAATTGATTCTTATTCTTTTAGTTTATTTATTTTCACAGTTTTCATGGTATTTTAAAATCCATTGTAAGAAAATACTTCATTGTATTTATCTCTTCTTCTGTGGATGGACATTTGTTTCCTATTTTTCTTAGTGCTACTGTGTTCATAGTTAGTGTCACTGTGAAGCTCGTGTGCATGTCTGCACATGTGTGAGAGCTAGGGAGTGGAACTACCAGGTAGAAGGGCATATGCATCTTTAATTTTATCAGATGTTGACAGATTGCTTTATGAATGGGTTATATCTGTGTACACTCCCACTAGCTATGTGTGAGACTGTATGTTTCATATCCTCTCCTATGTTAGGTATTGTCAGACTTTAAAGGTTTTGCCAATCTGAGGAGTGTGAAATGTGTCTTGTGATTTTAAATTTGTTTCTTAATTGCCCATGAAGTTGAGCATGTTTTCATGTTAATTGTCCACTCATGATTCCTCTTCTACAAATTGCCTGTTCATATTTTCCCCCTACTTTCTATTGGCCAGTTTGTCCTTTTCTTTCTGATTTGTGGAATGATTGAACAGATGTACTAAACTGTTGTCAATGAAAATCTGTCCTCAATCTGTGGTTTCTCTTCAGTTTTTAATGTTTTTTTTTTTCACCCTAAAACTTCACCTTCTGTGACTTGAGACTTTTAAAATTTACTGCTTCATTTACTGCTTATTTTGAATATATATATATCTTATTTTTTAAAAGAAAGTTATTTTTATCTTTTATACATAATTTATCAGATCAATGGTATTGAATAATTATACATTTGAAAATATTTTACAGTTATAAACTGATGATACAGACATATGCAAATGTATTTTTTTTAATAGACTTCATTTTTTAGAGCAGTTTTAGGTTCACAGCAAACTTGAGCAGAAGGTAAAGAGAATTCCCATGTCCCTTCGTCCCCACATACTTACAGCCTCCCCCCACTATCTACATCAGGCACCAGGGTACCTTTGTCACAATCAAGAAACCTGCATCGACACATCATTATCACCCAAACCCTGTAGTTTACATTAGGGTTTGCTCGTAGTGTTGTACATCCTGTGGGTTTTGACACGTGAATAAAGACATGCACTCACCATTGTAGTGACATACAGAATAGTTTTACTGCCCTAAGTATCCTTTGTGCTCTGCTGATTCATCCCTCCATCCCCTTGACCCCTGTCAACCACTGATCTTTTTAATGTCTCCATAGTTTTGCCTTTTCCAGAATGTCATATAGTTGAAATCATACCATATGTAGCCTTTTCAGATTGGCTTCTTTCACTTAGTAATATGCATTAAAGTTTCTTCCATGTCTTTTCATGGCTTGATAGCTCATTCCTTTTTTTTTAAGCACTGAATAATATTCCACTGTCTGGAGGTACTACAGGTTATTTATCCATTCACCTACTGAAGGACTTCTTGGTTGCTTCCAAGTTTTGGCAGTCGTGAATAAAGCTGCTATATAGATGTATGTGCAGGTTTTTGTGTGGGCAAAAGGTTTCCACTCATTTGGGTAAATACCAAGGAGCACAATTGCTGGATTGTATGGTATGTATTATAAGAGTATGTTTAGTTTTATTAGAAACCCCGAAACTGTCTTCCAAAGTGGCTGTGCCATTTGCATTCCCAGGAGCAGTGAATGAGAGTTCCTGTCGCTCCACCTTCTCACCAGCATTTGGTGTTGTCAGTATTCTGGAGTTTGGCCATTCTAATAGGTGTATAGTGGTATCTTGTTGTTTTTTAAAATTAATTAATTAATAGAGGTATAATTGATTTACAACATTATATGGTTCAAGTGTACAGCATAGTGATTCACAATTTTTCAAGGTTATAGTCTATGTATAGTTATTATAAAATATTGGCTATATTCCCTGTGCTGTACAGTATATCCTTATAGCTTATTTATTTTACACGTAGTAGTTTGTATCTCTTAATCCCCTACCCCCCCCATTGTTTTTTTAATTTGTATTTCTCTGATCACTTATGATGTGGTGCATCTTTTCATATGTTTATATGCCACCTGTATATCTTATTTAGTGAGGTGTCCAGATCTTAGGCCTATTTTTTTAATTGGGTTGTTTGTTTGCTTATTGTTGAGTTTTAAGTGTTCTTTGTATATTTTGAATAGCAGTCTTTTATCAGATATGTATTTTGCAAATACTTTCTCCCAGCCTATGATCTGTCATTTTATTCTCTTAAGCAATATTTACTTTTAAATAAACATCAGGCACTTTTGTTTGTGGACTATAATTTTCTAATTAATTGATTAGTGTCCTAAGATAAGAAATCTTGGTTGTGATGTAGCCCACCAAATAAAATAAGACAGAATCAATAAAATTTTAAATCAATAAATACTTCCAACTAAAACTAGTTACAAAAAGAACAAAGCTTGAGTGCTTTAAGGTCTAAATTTATGTAGAACTCCCCTCTATGGAATATAATAAAAATCACATTTATTCAGTATTTTCTTCACTACTTACATTGTTGAAACAATTTCTTTCCATTCCTTAGTATATTTCAGCCATGAATATTTTTTCTTAAATATTTAAAATTGAATCCCCTTCCATCACTCTGTATCCTCTTATCCTGCCTTTTTAAAAAGTGCTTACACTACCTGATACAATATGTGTACATATTTGTTGATAGTCTTAACCCCACTTAGATTTTTTTATTGATTGTCATAACCTGTTCCATGAGAACAGAGATTTATTTTATTTTCTACTGTATCCTACCTAAGTCCCTTGTATAGTGTCTGGCATCCAATAAATACTAAAGAAATATTTGTTGAATGAATGAAAAACTTACTTATATTTTAATATGCAAAGCTTAAAAAAATTACTGCTGATTTCAAAGGCAGTTGTTATGGCCTTAATTTGTTATTATCCCCAAGACTGATTTTACAAAGACTTCTCACACCTCAAAAGGGCTTAAATCTCTGCTCAGTACTACTACTCAGAATTTCAAATTTCATATTCTGAGCAAAAAGTTATGCTACCTTAATTGAGTATGCTAATTCTTATTTTTAAGCCAACTATAGATTTTTGAGTGGTTGGTCAGTGGGTCTGTGTAGTCTGTGATGTAATCCTTTACCATCATCAAGACCCAGCTTTAAAACAAATTTTGCCATCCAATATGAGTTTAAATGCAACATAATTATGTTAATTATCTGTAAATTTCTTGATGGTTTGACCTAGAAATTTGAAATTGGTTAGTACTAGGAATATGCCAGTCACAGGCAAAAGACTACGGGTTAGAGATTATCAAGGAAAGAATTAAGTAAAATGCATATGTCTTTTGATGTGAAGAAATTCTTTTAATTTATTTTCCAATTTTTTATGGTGGTAAAATACATATAACATAAAATGTACTATCTTAACCATTTTTAAGCGTACATGTCAGTGGTATTAAGTACATTCATATTATTGTGCGACTATTATCACTATTCATCTCCAGAACTCTTTTCACCTCCCAGAAATGAGACTCTGTACCCATTATATAATAACTCCCCATTTCCTCCTACCCTTGGTCCCTGGAAACCACCATTTTACTGTCTGTCTCTATGATTTTGACTAAGAATCTCATGTAAGTGGAATCATATGATATTTATCTTTTTGTGACTAGCTTATTTCACTTAGCATAATGTCCCCAAGTTTCATTCATGTTGTAGCATAGGTCAGAATTTCCTTCCTTTTTAAAGCTGGATAATATTCTATTGTATGTACATACCACATTTTGCTTATCCATTCATTTGTTGATGGACACTGCAGTATTTTCTCCTAGTCTTTATCCAGATGATGGATGCTACCTTAACAATTGACATGAAGGGAATGACTTTCTCCTTCAGGGGAACCCTTGTCCCTTTTAGGAGTGTGGTTCTATTCCTGTAGGTTTAAATAATATATCTTCATCAGAATATAACAAAGCCACGTATCCATACAATAAATACAACTTTAGTGTCAGGGTGTTTCCCTAAGAAACACACTTTTTACTTTTCTTCAGCATTGTTGGAAACAGTAATAATAGTTGTTTTTTTTTTTAACATTTTTATTGGAATATAATTGCTTTACAATGTTGTTAGTTTCTGCTGTATAACAAAGTGAATCCGCTATATGTATACATATATCCCCATATCCCCTCCCTCTTGTGTCTCCCTCCCACCCTCCCTATCCCACCCCTCTAGGTGGTCACAAGGCACCAAGCTGATCTCCCTGTGCTATGTGGCTGCTTCCCACTAGCTATCTCTTTTACATTTTGTAGTGTATATATGTCCATGCCACTCCCTCACTTCGTCCCAGCTTACCCTTCCCCCTCCCCGTGTCCTCAGGTCCATTGTCTACGTCTGCGTATTTATTCCTGTCCTGCCCCTAGGTTCTTCAGAACCATTTTTTTTTTCTTTTAGATTCCATATATATGTGTTAGCATACGGTATTTGTTTTTCTTTTTCTGACTTACTTCACTCTGTATGACAGACTCTAGGTCCATCCACCTCACTACAAATAACTCAACTTCGTTTCTTTTTATGGCTGAGTAATATTCCATTGTATATATGTGCCACATCTTCTTTATCCACTCATCTGTTGATGGACACTTAGGTTGCTTCCATGTCCTGGCTATTGTAAGTAGTGCTGCAGTGAACATTGTGGTACATGACTCTTTTTGAATTATGGTTTTCTCAGGGTATATGCCCAGTAGTGGGATTGCTGGGTCATATGGTAGTTCTAATTTTAGGTTTTTAAGGAACCTCCATACTGTTCTCCATAGTGGCTGTATCAATTTACATTCCCACCAACAGTGCAAGAGGGTTCCCTTTTCTCCACACCCTCTCCAGCATTTATTGTTTGTAGATTTTTTGATGATGGCCATTCTGACCGGTGGGAGGTGATACCTTATTGTGGTTTTGATTTGCATTTCTCTAATGATTAGTGATGTTGAGCATCCTTTCATGTGTTTGTTGGCAATCTTCTTTGGGGAAACAGTAATAATAGTTTAAGGTAGTCACTAGAATGTTAAAGCCAAGGGTGATTTCTATTCCCAATGCACTAATGTACATATGATTTCTTTTTATTTTAAAATATTATGTGTTTTACAAGAAAAAGTTTATGTGTTACAATGTATTTTTATTTTTGCCCTTGAAGGTAGTGACTTCCTGTGGCTGACTGCATCAGAGTCACTGGGAGCTTATTAAAATTACACATACCTCAACTGTGCAGGTTAAGGTTATGTCAGAGTGAGTGGGATAGAGATCTAGAGTCTGTATTTTGACATGCTTGTTATTTGGTCAGAGATAAGTGTGGTTCCCGTTATTCCAGGAGACTTTCTTAACTGGCATCTTTATATGTTCTAGCTTTTAGTGTATGTCATATACACGTGTATCCCACTCCTTATGGCATAAATGAAGACAAATTCAAAATAGACTTGTCAGCAGTTATTTTGAGACTCCAGTAGAATTCCTTTACAAGACAAGTTGTTAGACACAGATTTAGATAGGTTACAGGTCATAACCATAGAACAAGTAAGATTTATGTCAAGCCATTAAGTCGGTAAACGTTTAAGTAGTAGTTTGTATTTCTTTCCCCTTGAATTGTGTTAAACATGAAATGCACTGAACTTGTATGGTGTCTTAGTTTATACTTACTTGGAAGTGTCACATTAGCAGTTTTATGAAAGTATGTACATTTTTAGTTCTCTGAGTTAAGTCATTTGATGTCTTAGAATGATTAGTTTCCTGTTATTTAGTTGGTAATATTAGGTATCAATGTGCAACCAAGATGCAATAGATCAACCAAGTGTTTAATAAGCATCCATTGTATCTGTAGCCATTATAAATCAGTGGATTAGGTAGAGCTAGTGGTGAACTACAGAATATGAATAAATGCTCAGCTTAAATACACATATTACCAAAACTGTACAGTCTCTTACTTAAGTTGCACCATCTCCTTTAGAGTATAGGATTGTTAAACAGGAGGATGAAGACTTGCTGATAGAAAATAAAATCTGAGGTATAAAGATTCCTGGCTCTTCAGCAATATAGTTAATATGATTGCATTTAAGACTGCTGTTGCTAGATTATTTAAACAAAGATAACCTAGACTTCCAGTTTTGTTTACTGCAGAAAGACAAGATTAGCAAGTTTGTGGGACAGATTTATAACCCATCCCTAAGCAGTTAATGAAATTAATTTAAAATTATTGATCTTGTGTATATGTGTTGCTTTTAATTTTGAGAATTTATTAGCAAAGGGTAACAGTAACTGTAGCTATACAAAAAGAACCGTAGAATTGGAATGCAAAATATCCCAACTTTATAGAAAGAAAAGAAAGTACAGATCTTGATCCATAACTTGTCTCATGGAGAGTTAGAGCTAGGTTAGCAGTCCCTGTATTTGTAGGAGTTAGATTGTGTTTAATATTATGAGTGGCAATAGAACTTTTGCCCTGGACTTCCTGAGAAAGAATAAGAAGGTTTCTTTTTCATATAATTAATTAGCTTTAGCTTCTAGGAAGAGATTGAGGATGGAGAAGAGTAGAGGGGAACCTAGCTACTTGTCTTCCTTGTTTATTGTTAATATGCATTTTCAGAGTTTCTAGCTGGGAAATTTTTTTTTCTTATTTTAGTTTCAGGTGCGTTATATTCCTAGAAAAATTTCCAAACGTCTTTTAAAATTTTAAAGTAATTCCTTCCGTAGGAGTACACCCTTGGTTCATCAAAATACCAGAGTAGAGGTGTTTTTCAACATAAAAAAATTGTTTTTCAACCATTTTGACTTGTCATAAAATTGGTGTTTATTCTCAGCCCTTATCTTATTTGATCTGTTAGTGGCTTTTGACAGAGTTGATCACTCCTTCCTCCTTGATATGCTTTTTTCAGTTCCCTTTTACACCACACTCTCTCGGTTTTCCTCTTATCTCATTAGTTGCTTCTTCTCAGTTTCTTTTGCTAGTTCCCCTTGTTCTTCCTGACCTTTGATATCAGAGTGTCCCAGACCTCAGTCCTTAATTCTCTTTTCTGTCTTCACTTTTTTTGATAATGTCCAGTGGCATGGCTGTAAATGCTATCGATATGCTCATGATTCCTAAACTTGTACCCCCAGCTCAGACCTCTAAAATCCAGACTCTTATATCCATCCACCTATTTGATGTCACTGCTTATATATCTAATAAATATTTCAAAGTCAAGTCCCAAACTGAACTCCAGATCTTTTCTACCCAAACCAGTTCTGTCCATAGTCTTCTCCATCTCAAGTTGGCTGCAACTCTATCCTTTTGGCTGCTCTAGCCAAAACCTTTTAATCCATCTTTGATTACACATCTATCTGCTCACTGGCATACCTGTGCATATATATGCTCATACTTCACATCCAGTCCATGAGGAAATCCTCTTTAGTTTAAGCTACTTTCCAAATCCTCTATTACTCCACATTCTAGAGTATTATATTGTGAAAAAAATTCCCATTTCTCTCAACTTTAAAAGAAATTATAGGTATTGTAATGGTTCAATAAAGGTGTATAGGCTCCTGCTTTTATGTGGAAAGAACTGTCTTTTTCATTGTTTCATTGTAAATCTGATTTTGAGGTTTATGGAATTGTTTGTGTGTTCTTTTTTCTTTCGTTTTTTCTAAAGACTTTTAAAATAACACCTGTATGAGGCTGGAGAGGTTATGGCAGATTGGAATAACTAAAGTCTGGAATTGTAATTATAATTGGAAAAGGAATTGGAAAGTTACACATAAATACATGTACACTGCAATGCATGTATAACCATCATAAGTGGCCCTGGGCCCCAGCTTACATAATTGTTTTAAATGCTGCATCTTTCCATCTGTCCAGTAAACAGGTGTTTTACTTGTTAACTGACTGAACTAGGGATATATAGCTAAAGGAATCATAGTCTTTGCTCAAGGCGTCTCAGTTTGGACGTCTAGACCAATAGTTGAATTATTTTGAGTGCCAGGTGCTCTATTTGAAGTGAACATAGGGTGCTTTGTGGAGGAGGTGGTGGTGGTGGTGAGGTGCTCATTCCACTGAGGAGTAGAAGGGGCTTCAGTGTCACAAGTTTACTATCCAAAGATGGTTTATAGTGTGAACATTGTCTTCAAAACCCTGAGCCTATTTATTATGCTCTTAAATTTGTATTCTTCTGCATCCTGTTTACAGATCTTGTAAAATTGCAGCATTTTAATGGAGCTAAAATACTATGTGAAGTGCTTTTCTAAACACAGCTGCTCTACTTTTTTTTTTTTTTAATAAATTTATTTATTTATTTATTTATGGCTGCGTTGGGTTTTCGTCACTGTGCGCGGGCTTTCTTTTTAGTTGCAGAGAGCAGGGGCTACTCTTCGTTGCGGTGCGCAGGCCTCTCGTTAAGGTGGCTTCTCTTGTTGCGGAGCACGGGCTCTAGAGCGCAGGCTCAGTAGTTGTAGCGCACGGGCTCAGTTGCTCTGTGGCATGTGGGATCTTCCCAGACCAGGGCTCAAACCCTTGTCCCCTGCATTGGCAGACGGATTCTTAACCACTGTGCCACCAGGGAAGCCCCTGCTCTGCTTTCATTAAACAGTTCTGACATTCAGCAATTTGCTAAGGTTTCTTCCAATTTGATTCTGTTATTCTGGGGTTGTTGCTCATTTCCTCTTAATATTTTTTCTATTTATTATTTCATATTACTATTTTATATTCATCTCTTAATACAATACATGCTATACCATGCACAAAGGTGCCATGCAAATTGTAAAACACAGAGAAGAGGTAATGCAAAATTATTTTAATTATGTATTAAAGTGAATTTTTTTTTTTTGTTACTGGAGGAGTCTGGGAAAGTTATAGATGTGATTTGTCTATCAGTCTTTGATATGTTATGGAGAGAACCCTGAAAGGCCGAGTATGTAGTTACCTCACCTACCTGCTCTGATTTGCAGAGGATAACCTGTGTCTTTAGTACCATTTCTATTTCCTAAAAAGGGTAATGGGGGAACAGCCATGAAAGGGAACATGGCAGGTCTCTGATTATAATTTTTTTTTTTTTAAATTAATTATTTATTTATTTATTTTTGGCTGTGTTGGGTCTTTGTTTCTGTGCGAGGGCTTTTCTCTAGTTGCGGCAAGTGGGGGCCACTCTTCATCGCGGTGCGCGGGCCTCTCACTCTCGCGGCCTCTCTTGTTGCGGAGCACAGGCTCCAGACGCGCAGGCTCAGTAGTTGTGGCTCACGGACCTAGTTGCTCCGCGGCATGTGGGATCTTCCCAGACCAGGGCTCGAACCCGTGTCCTCTGCATTGGCAGGCGGATTCTTAACCACTGCGCCACCAGGGAAGCCCCTGATTATAATTTTTGACACTGGTATCTGGGCCTGGCCCTAGATGTCCCTACCATCTTGCTTCTTTCTCTCATTGTGAATCTGCTGATAGTCCCATCTTATTTGAAAGCCTTGGTCATCCTGACAGTGATATCAGTCTCAGTGTCCTTTTCTCATAGAAATCTTCTCTTCCTTTGTTATGAACCATGAAGTTTACAGAGCTTCTTCTCTCTATATCGCCTGTGACACTCCACTAATAGAAAAAGCATTGTGGTTTAACTGCTTTGGTTGAACATATGCTCTTAATCCTCTAAACAGTAATAGTAGCTACTTTATTTTCCTGTTATGGCAATGCCTACTACAGTGATAAGAATTCTTGGGACTGGACTGCTTTTGTAGAAAGTCAACTTAAAAAATTTTATTTATTTATTTTTTAAGTAGACCTGCCTGAGTTTGTTGTGATTTCAAGACAGAAATACTTTCTTCTTTAGCTTTTATTTTTCTGGGCCCAGTTGAAGGCAATATTCTATAGTTCATAAGTTTGTAGTTTTTTCCCCTTAATCCTCTTTTTTTTTTTTTTCTCATGAAAGTGACCTTACCCTTCTTTAGATGACTAGTGCTTTCATTCTAGCTTTACATCCTCTACTGTGAAAACTGGAAGGGACTGTTAACCAGTCATATGTCACTTATTGATCCCAACATAATAGATGGGCCATCCCTTCTTCCACTACCTTCTTTTATGGCACAGTAGAATGAAGTTAACTCCTACTGCAATTAGGAGTAGCATATGTACCTGCTTGGATATGCCAATTCCCTGGACAAGAAATTCAGCCTGTTAGAGGAGGGTGAAATGGAAATATGGCTTTCTATTGACTTTTTGTGAGAAAAAGTATAAAATAATTTCCTATCTGATCAAAATAAAACATTACTAGTATTTCCTTAGACTAGTTTCCTGTAAATAGTGAATATTTGCTACTGCACATGATAAAAAAATAACTTTGTGTATAATTCCTATCTGCTATGCAGAGCAACTTCTGAAAGTGACTATTGAAGTTATATCCCTGTTGAGACAATCTGGAACTCTAGGAACAGAAGATCCTGTAATTCTCCACTTCTCCCGCTCGCTATTCTCTATGTAGGATGATCTGGATAATATTTTAAGAGTGTTCCCTTTTTTTAATGATGAACTTTGACTGATAGGGTTCTTGAAGCCTGAGTAATGACTTGAGAGTGTGGTATTCATTCACTTAGACCTAGTACTTACATCTGGATCTTGGGCTGTGGTTTGGTTGCCTTTTCAATTACGCTCTTCTCTGGCTTCAATGGTTTTACTTTGGATACTGTGTATGACAAGGGAGAACTTGAGAAGAGAGGAGGTACGTGTTTCTTTAACTACCTTTTAAAAAATGTTCCTTTTTCTCTGAGAAATGGCAGAATAATGTTTACAATCTTTAAAAATGAAATATAATGGAACTCACTCAGAAAAATACATGTGTGAACAGAAGATACATTTTTTCCCCAAAATGTTGAGCTGAACAAAAAACTTGAAAAAAAAACAACCCACTATTTTCATCTATGTTCATTATCTTTTAAGAAGCATATAGAGGAGGCATTTGAAAGGGATGAGTGAAACAATATAAATTTTGGTGAGGGTTTTCATGGCTTATATGTTTTTTTCTTTTATTCTCTAACTCTGTTGAAAGTGTGAGTGAGGGCCTGGAGGAAACCTTGCTTGGGAGAAGATAATCAAATCCAGGTTCTTGCTTTCCTTTGAATGCTTTTTCCAGAATAATAGAATGTTATTATCTGGAAGTGATATTAAAGATGATTCAGTCCATTCGTCACTTTTTATGGATGAGAGAATTGAGGTCTGGAGAGATTCAGAGATCTTTCCAGGGACTCATATTAGTTGGTAGAGGGTTAGACTAAAATTTTGGTTTCCATTTCTAGTCTGTTTTTCCACGATTCTTTTTTCCATTAACAGGACTGAATTTCTTATGGATCTTGCCAGTTTTGCTTAGTTGACCAATCTGAGCGAATAGGAGCAGTTAACAACATTTCTAGCATACTATGTTGCATATAAATGTTTCTAGCAACATTTCTAGCATATACTTTTAAAAGGAGAATGTCCTTTTAATTTCACTGAGACTTCCCAGAAATAAAGGCGGAGACTTTTTAAAAAGGTGGCTTATTATTATTATTATTATGTAATTTTATTGAACTATAGTTGATTTACAATGTTGTGTTTAATTTCTGCTGTACAGCAAAGTGACTCAGTTATATGTATTCTTTTTCCTATTCTTTTCCATTATGGTTTATCACAGGATATTGAATGTAGTTCCCTGTGCTATACAGGAGGACCTTGTTGTTTATTAAAAGGTGGCTTACTATTATTGTCTAATAAATATATATTCAGGGCCTTAACCTCCCCCTGGTACTGATTGCAGTGTTGGTTCTCCTCTGTTTGTAGGCTCTTAGAGGAGTCAGATAGAACCAACCTTGATAACCATAGAAAACCTAGAGGATTTTCAAATAAATTTTATTATATTCTCCTGTGGCTAGATTGAAGTTATGAAGAAGTTAGGAGAAGACCCCAGTGTGTATTTGACATGTAATTTTTGTAAGAGGGCAAAAGTATTGAAGTGTTTTAAAGCAGTTTGGACTTGCTGTTTTATCTGCTGATCAAAGGCCTGTTGCAAATTTTTTGTTCCTTTTTAAACCATTTCAAATTCTTGTTGGAAGTATGTGATAACTTAATCTTATTACTGCTTTCTTCCCTTTTGGCCCCATGAAATGAAAATGAAAAGAAATTGTGTATTTTCTTTAACACTATAGATGATCATAGCTAACATTTATTGATTACTTACTGAGTGTCAGGTACTGTGCTAAGGTTTTTATATGTATTTAAAAATTTATTCTCATACATCTCTATGGGAGATACAGTTATTATAACCTGTATTTTATAGATGAAATTGAAACATGAAGAACTTGTTCAACATTACATAGGTAGTAAGAAGTAAAATATGGATTCAAACCTAGACAGTTTTTTTAAAACTCCATTCCATTCCCTCTCAACATAAAAAGGTATTACAGAGACCCAATTATAAAGGGCTCAGAGCTTATTGAACAAAATAAGGGGAGGCCATTCACATTACAAAATGATCTAATGAGGGATTTCTTTTAAAAAGTAAGTTTCCAGGGTGTGTCATGTTTTCTCTGGTCAAAAACCCAGAGAGAGCCATCTCATTATATGGGGAGTTTGGTCATCTAGTTTTGCCATCTGTTGAGTTATAGGGCTATCCTTGGATCAGTGAGCTATCCCTGATCCTGCCATTGTCCTATCTTTGCAAAGAATAGCCCAGCATTGCCCACGGTGGATAAAGCTGTTGAGCTGAAAGAGTTGGTTGGGGATGGTAGGTCATGATAGACATATAGGCAACTCCTCTGAGTATCTAAATGGTTATTCAATTTATATGCAGCCTTTAGGAATATATCTATTATATAAAACAAGGACCATAGATGTTAGTTTCAAAATCTGTACATTATAGTTTGAGTATTTATTTGATCTCTTTCATAATTCTTTGGGAGGTAGTTATGACAGAGCCTCAGATCCATCTTTAATGCTTTGAGGATATTTATGTGCTTAATAAGTGATCTTGAGTATCCTGTAGTTGTGTTTTAGATTGCATCATCATGTGACCTAGTCTTAGATTATCAATTCCATTTTAAGCATATTGTCAAAGCTGAAGTGGAAACAGCTTTTTTTTTTAAAGGATCTCAAATGGATGGGTAGAATAATTCTTTATCATACCTCCTGTTTCTTTCAAATAATTTTCTTTTATAAAGAAAATGTAATGTTCGTGTTACACATACTATTTAGTTATTCTTATGGATAAACTTGTAAAAGCAGTGGTTTAAAAAGTTGATTGTAAATCAACTATACTTCAATAAAAAAATAAAACAAAAACAAAAAAAAGTTTATTTCTACACCAGGGGTGTGTAGTTATCTGGGTGGGGAGAGTTCTGTGTTTGTGCTTTTCATAGAGCTTTATTTAATTCACAGCCCAAAGTGATCACCATGTGATTAGAAATGTCTCAGTGTTAGTACTTGCTGCTAGATTTTTTCCTATTCTAGTTTTATGTTTTTATTTTTAGTTAACTCTTTTGTGAGTTGATCTGTGATGCATGAATAGATAAAAGAATGAAGTTATTATTAAAAATAAAGTGACCCTAACAACAAGGTCCTACTGTCTAGCACAGGGAACTACATTCAGTATCCTGTGATAAACCATATGGAAAAGAATAGGAAAAAGAATATATGTGTAACTGAATCACTTTGCTATACAGCAGGAATTAACACAGCATTGTAAATCAACTATACTTTAATAAAATTTAAAAAAATAAAGCGACTCTTTCCCTGAAATCTGGGCTTATTCAGTTTCTTAGGGTACAGCCAACCAGACCTGAGTCCTAAAGATTATTTTCTTGTACGTAGCTCATGTATGAAAAAGCGTTTTCATCCATGTTCTTGTATTTGATATTCATAGTAAGGAGTCAGTAAACTTTTTCCATAAAGGACCAGATAGTAGTAAATATTTTAAGCTTTGTAGGCCATATAGTTTCTCTTCCAACTACTCAACTCTGCCACTAGGGCGTGCAAGCTGACATAGGCAATGTGTAAATGGATGAGCTTGACGGTGTTTCCATAAAACTTTATTTATGGACACTGGAATTTGAATTTAATATGGTTTTCATGTGTCATTAAATATTACTTTTCTTTTGTTTTTTTTCAACCATTTAAAAATGCAAGAACCATTTTTAGCTCATGGGCTATGTGACAAAAGGTTACGGGACAGATTGCCTGACAGGCTGTCATTTGCTGACCCCTGCTTATAATAATCCTGTGAGACTTAGCTGACTGCTTTCTGTTTTTTGCCCTTTATTTTACCATCTTTTAACATTATTTTATATTATTCTTATTTTACTACTTAATCATGTGTTTTCTTTCTTTGTTAATGTGTGTGTAACTTTTAAAATTTAATAATTTTAATTACATTTTAAGCTATGGAGTGTAGGGTCTATAATATTGTCCTCTTTAATGCCTTGCACATTTATACAAATTATATGCTCAATAAATATATATATTTTAATAAATTTATTTATTTTATTTATTTATTTTCGGCTGCGTTGGGTCTTCATTGCTGCGCGTGGTCTTTTCTCTAGTTGCGGTGTGCAGGCTTCTCACTGGTGGAGCACGGGCTCTAGGCGTGCGGGCCTAGTTGTGGCTCGCGGGCTCTAGAGCACAGGCTCAGTAGTTGTGGCACACGGGCTTAGTTGCTCCATGGCGTGTGGGATCTTCCTGGACCAGGGCTCGAACCCGTGTCCCCTGCATTGGCAGGCGGATTCTTAACCACTGTGCCACCAGGAAAGCCCATATGCTCAATAAATATTTGAGAGAGTTGGAAAGGAATAATATCTGTCTTTCACTATTTGAAGGATTGTTGTGTAGATTGTTTTACTTATTGATTTATATATTAAAAATGTGTTCCAGAATGGTTGTCTTGCATAAGGAGTAGAAGCAATAGGGAGGCAAAACTCACCTCAGGATGCAGGGACGAGAAAGGAGAGAAAGAAGCTCCTATTGATTGTGTTCTTTGTGTTGTAGTACATGTATACTGTGGTCAGTGATATGTATAGTCCCTCATTTAACCTTTACAACTCTTTTAAATAGGTATTTGTTTACTCAGTTTACAGATGAAAAAACTTAGATAAAATACCTTAGCCTTAGATAAGTGAGTGGTGGGACAGAATTTGAACTGAGACCATGTTCTGTCCATATACTTTTCTTTTTATACCAAGGAATATTCAACAGTTAACCAGGCTGCTTTAGACACTAGCTACTTACTTATTGCTACAAGTTTTCACACACATCTTAGATGACCAAGGACAGAGATTTTTTTTAGAGAAGGTGAAATGTTGAATTGAAGAACCTCTGTGATAAACTTTCAGATTCTCAATATGTGATTACAGTGAGCTTTATTTTTAAATGATAGGCAAAACACATTTTACCTGTTAATTTTATACATAAACTCTTACCTCTCTCTCTCTTTTTAAAAAATATTTATTTATTTATTTGGCTGCGTCAGGTCTTTGTTGCGGTACGCAGGCAGGCTCTAGAGTGTGCGGGCTCAGTAGTTGAGGCACGTGGGCTCTAGAGTGCATGGGCTTAGGTGCCTCACAACATGTGGGATCTTAGTTCCTCTACCAGGGATCGAACCCACGTCCACCTGTATTGGAAGGTGGATTCTTAACCACTAAACCACCAGGGAAGTCCCTCTTACATCTCTTTAAAGAAAGGTGTTTAAAAGTGTTTCACAAATAAATTGGTAGTATTGCACAGTGAAATAAGATTGAGGAATGTACATGAAATTTCTATTAAACTATATGTTTAGTAGAAACCAATGATTAAATCAAATCTTAAGCTGATCGTTCAGCTAATTTTCTTGAAGTTGAAGATTGAGTCAATCTAAATTAAATGAAGGTTAAAAGTATAAATGGAGAGGTTTTAAATGGTTATGAATGGAGAGGGAATTCCCTGGTGGTTAGGACTCCACGCTTCCACTGCTGGGGGCCTGGGTTCGATCCCTGGTCGGGGAACTAAGATCCCGCAAGACGTGTGGCGCGGCCAACAACAAAAAAAGTATAAACGAAGAAAGTTTCTGAAATCGTGGAGTTTCTTTCTTGACTCGGCAAACATTTTGAGTCTCTATACTGCTACCAGGAGCTCGGACTAGTGAGAGAAGTGGACAGGGATAGAGCTTCTAAGAGGACCCACTTCCTAGGAAGGTGATGTCTGAATTTATTTCTTTTCCCCCTTTATTAGCTTTAAAAATTATTTAAAAACACATAGTCATTGAAAATATTAAAACAATCTAGAAGTATAAATCATAAGGAGTGTAAATCCTTATTTTCACTTTCTGCCCTCTGATCCCCATTCTTCAAAGTTATAGTTAGCAGATTGGTAAATATGCTTCCAGATTTTTTCTTATGCATACACGAATAGGCTCCCCACCCCACCCCCCCCAAAAAAACTGGGCTCACACTATATGTAATTTTGTAACTTGCTTTTCCTCCCTTGTGATGGTCTGTAATGTATAAGTTTCCATCTCAGTAGAGACAGATTAATCTCATTTAAAAACCTGCTGCCTCACATAATAGGATGGAGTACCATCATTTATTTACATTATTTCTCATTGCTGGACATGTAGGTTTTAAATCTATTTACAAAAAATAGATATCCTTGTACTAATATATTTCTTTCCTTTTGTGAATTAAGTTTTAAACGATGAGTAACATAGAGGCAGGTGAAGAGAATGAGGATTAATGTGAAGGGGAAATGTTTTCTAGGCTAAGGGAACAGTGTGTACTTTGAAAACACTGCTGAAGAAAATGACAAACTCTTAGTTAGGGGACAAGCATTTCTCTTTCTATGCTGTGGAAGTATAGCACCTCTTGTTTCTTAACTGTGTGTTAGAGTATCTCATTTTATGGAATCAGCATTTCTTTACTGAATAATTTATGGTTACATAATTTTCTTATTTTGGAGATTAAAAATTTTTTTCAGTAAATGTTACCAGGTAGAGAAGTAGAACCACAAGCTGATAAAAATGGCATTCAAGAGGTCACACAGAGGTTATGTGGGTAGTTTTGGGAATAGAGCTTATATCTTAGCTATTTTTCTCTTCTTAACAGTGTCTAATTGAGAATTCTTGCCCAGAGTTCAAAATAGCTTTTTGGGTGGCTAGTCCCCCACTGTTATCCAATTGAAACAAATTTCGGTTGATTCAAAAAACAGGTATTGCAAAGTTGCTAGTTTATCAAGTAGTTGTCTTAAAATGGATAGATAGATGGCTTAAAGTAGATGAATAACATTTTTTACTCTTAAGTATAAAATCTTGTTATCCTTAAAAAGTTTTAGTTGCTGCTGTTTTGTTCCAAATTTCCAATTTGGGGATGTTGCCCTATAGGGCATATCAGGTACTACTTAGTGTTAGAATTTTATCATTCCCCTGACAAGGAAGAGAATCTGCTGATTTCTTTAAAAATACATTGGAAACAGAACGCTGTCTTAAACAAGGGTCATAACATCTTTCTGAACTATTTCTAAAAGTAAAAGCCTTTATTTTTGGTTGCCAAGGATGCTTTGCTGTTTGGTTACATGTGCTTTGTTGAATAGAAATATGAGTCTTTGTAAGGCTCAACTTTCAAAATTTCTTACTTGTTTTTAAAAACATATGCTTAATAGTTCTAATTAGTGTTATTAATTTGAATAACATGAATGCGTTGAGTAAATTAGCCTAATGTGTTCTCTCATTACCTTAAACAATAATTGTATTATGTGTTGTAATACATGGTTATGAAGCATTCATACTTTGTTCTAAGGGAGTTATTACTTTATGTGAAGTGTAATTTTTTAGCATTCATATCTATTTTTTTACTTGGAGTTATTTTTCAAGAGTAAAGTATATGTTTAAACACAAAGTAACTTTATGTTTAATTTTTCTAGGGCTGCTTTGGAAGAAGTAGAAGGAGATGTGGCAGAATTGGAACTGAAACTTGATAAGGTAAATTTTACTTTAACTTTTTAAAACATTAATTCTTGTTTTGCATAATGATTTGTGCCTGTAACACTAGATGGTTCAAGTGACTTCTTTTATCTCCGTGAGGGTAAATGCTAATATTATCCCAATATTATGAAGAAGTTGAGGCTAGAGACATTAAGTAGTTTGTTGAAAATTTAATCTAAGTGCCAGAGCAAGAATTTGAACCATGTCTGACTAGACATCTTTTATATTGTTGGACGGTTGTTTCCTTCTCTATCAAAAAGATTGCAATCTTTTTTGATGCTTAATGGATATCATATGTAACCTAACCGCTCTTGTTTATACATTTGGGTGTGGCCATGTTCAAATATAAAATTTTAAATACTCCTTCCATTTTTTTAAAGCTAATGCCAGAAATGCTGAATATGTATTTAATAATTGATATTAAATGGTCATATTCTATGCAAGGGTAAATGTACATTGATTCCTATCTTCTGTATTAATTATTGATAATCTTTTTTTTTTTTTTGGCCTCTACCCAAGAAATGTTATCTGCTGTATAACAGAGTGAAATATGAGAATGAGTAAGACATGGCTTCTGATCTTAAGTAACCATTGTTCATTGTAAAATTTTTGGAGATAAATGTGTATATTTGAATACCTTTTCTGAAAATAATTTCCTATTTATGTAATTATTATTATAAATGGAATTGTTATGTAAAGCAGTGCTTCTCAAACCTTACTGTGCATAGGAATATGTGGGGTTCTGGTGAAAATACAGATCTAGATTCAGTAAGTCTTGGTATCTGAGAGTCTGTGTTTCTAACCAGATTTTAGGTGATACCAATGCTGTTGTTCCATGGACTGCATTTTGAATAACAAGGATATAAGATATATTAACTAGACTGATGGTTTTCAAATGTTTTGAAATCATGAAATATATGTATATAATGTAAATAGTATAGAAACTATATAAAGCAGTAGTTATTAGTTATATATGTAAAACAAAATAATTTTAGAAAATGTTTAGTAATAAGTTATTTTTGTGCAGTACTCTGTAGTTTTCAAAGCACTTTGATATACAGTATGTTTTTGGATTTTTACAATAATCCTGTGAGGTGGGTAGGACAAGTGGATTATTTCCATTTTATAGATGAGGGTCTCACAGCCCAGAAAGTGAAGAGGACTTGCTTCAAATCACAGAGTTAGAAAAGGCAGAACCAGGGTTAGAATCCATCTGTTTTATTCTTAGTTCAGTGCTCTTCTTGTGCACCACTGTACTCCTGGATCCATGTTGAGGGAGCACATGCCACTTGGAAATTTTCTGAGGAACACTAGCAAGCTTCCAGGCAAGTGTTTTTAAAAACTAATGTTAGAATTTTTTGTAAGGATATTATTTTCAAGAACTTTATTTTCTATTTAAAATTATATATATGGGATCATTGTTGTTGTTATTATTATTATTTTCCCCTGAGGTATTACATTTATTTTTAAGGACTCTGTGAAACAAAGTTTTTAAACCCTTAAGGTAGGCAGCAGAAGATGTAGTTTTGATTTTCTGGTAGGTTTATGAGAGTATATAGAAGGAGAAGGCTTTTTAAAGAATCACAGAGTAGTACAATAAGGATATCTACTCTCTTTGGGCAGAACTGCATCTAAATCAAACAAAACACTTTGTGTCGGGGGGACCTCAAAATTTAAAGTACCTAAACAGAATCCTCTTACAGTATTTTTGTTAATGATTTGCTTTTATGAGCAGCTGTCTTTTTTTTTTTCCCCCCCTTTATATCATTTGGTTGCAGTTGAGAGACTGGTAGAATCTTAAAACCAAAAGATTCAAATCTAAACCAAGTTGTCACAGTATTGGCATTCAGTACTAAGAACTCTAAATCCTTTCTAGAGTCCATATTACCCAAAGGGCTACTCAGGGCATCATGGAAACTTTGGCATCTTTTAAAATATCATCTTCCACCCAAATAGAATTTCCATAGTTACTTTTATATTTCTCTAGTTTAAGATCTTGATCCCTTATACAATGTCCCTTTCCCAAATTCTTAAGCTATTATTGATCATTTTTACTTTAGAATTATGAGGAGTTACAATTAGAGAAGAGAGCCTGTGAGGAGCAAGAAATGGTTGTTATTGAAGGACTTGTGGAGGGGAGGGGTTGCCTAAAACTAGTTTACTGATTTCATAACTTTGTGCAGGGCCAGTTGTACCTGTAATATTGCAAATCATGGCAGCAACAGGTTTAACTAGCTTGATGACCTAGCTTATATTTATTTTGCTTATAATGTATGCCACCAGTAGTTAGACTCTTTCTGATGAGTAATGCTCCATGAATGGATGGCATTATTCGACTAGGTCCAATTATTTATCCATTCTGCCAGGTATTCTGGCATTGGCAATATCACAGACCATCATAGTGGCCATCTAGATATAATTTCCGTATCTATTGCATCTTCTCACTGGAATGCTTGTTCCTTGTTTGTTAAGCAGATACCCTTTAAATCACAGCTCAGGTACTACCAAACTTAGGTTCTTTTTCAGGTATTGCATTATTTCTTGCATCTTTACATTTCTTACATTTTAAAATTGTACTTCCATTTAAATTATTATAATATTATTGTAATTTTTGGTTTGTAGCATAGTCTAGTAATTAAGAGCACAAAGCCTGGAGCAAGGCTTTACCACTTACTAAGCTATATGGCCTTGGGCAAGTTCTTAAACCTTCCTATGTCTCAGTTTCTTCATCTCCAAAGTGGGAAAAATAAGAGTATCTATTATAGGGTTATTATGTGAATAAGATGTGTTAATACATGTTAAGTGCTTTGACACATGATAAGTTCTAAATAAATGTTAATGATGGTGGTGTCTTTTCAACAAACTATTAGAGCTCCTTGAAGACAGATTGTCTTTAACAGGGAAAAAGCCCTCATTTTACTCTTAGGTAAAAATCTTCCCTCTTCGTAGGCTTATGTTATTTAGTATAGCTGTCATCACTGTCATCTAATAAGGACTTTGACAGCTGGCAAAGTATCTGTCTATCACCCAGTCAGTCCTTCCCCCTGAATAGCTGCAGTGTATATGTGCTTCAGCTATATGACAATTTCATTTTCCCTCCAACGCCTGTGATAGTGACCTTTATTCTAATTCTGATACCTGTTTTCCTGGCCATATCCTGTGCCTTGTTGCTCAGAGTCGTAATCTCTGAAACTGTGGAATGCTCATTGATATCTTACTTTCTGATGTGAGTTTCCAGTCTTTCCAGTTCTCATGTTGGACTCCTCCTGCTTCTGTTTTTCAAGCTTATCTAAATCTCTAGTCTTTCAGTCTATCCGCTTCATATTTCAGATCCCTTTTTTATTCACTATATATTTTTTAAAATAATTTTTTTTATTGAGATAAAATTCACCTAACATAAAAACCACCATTTTAAAGTGTGCAACTCAGTGGTTTTTAGCATATTCACAATGTGAATATACTACTTAATTCCATTACCCTGATAAGAAACTCTGTACCTGTTAGCAGTCACTTCCAATTTCCCTCTCCCTACATCCTCTGTCAACCACTAATTTACTTTCTGTCTCTGTGGATTTGCCTGTTCTGGACATTTCATATAAATGGAATCATACAGTATTTGACCTTTTGTGACTGGCTTCTTTCACTTAGCATAATGTTTTTAAAGTCATCCATCTATGTTGTAACATCGCCAGTATTTCCTTTTTTATGGCTGAATAATATGCCGTTGTATGGATATACCATATGTTGTTTATCCATTCATCAATTGATGGACATTTGGGTTGTTTCCACTTTTTGGCTATTATGTATAATACTGCTGTGAACCCTTCCAGTCTACTCTTAACTTATCACATCATTGTTTCTCTTCTGGAGACCTTCGTTTCCTTTCCATAACACCTACTCTGCAGAATTCTGACTATATTTGTCTAAACATCTCTATCCTCTGTCCCATATCTGGGCTATAAAGCCCTACAGGAGAAGTTACACAATTGTTTGGTGAAACTAATTGGTGGAGCTACGCATACCTGGGATTCATGATGCAAAGCAATTTTTCCGAGACTCAATCAGGTTATCTTACTATCTTTAGCATCTCTTATATTTCACTGTTTTCTCAAGATTTGCCACCTTGCTCTTCATTCTTAGTAGAACTTGTCTCTTACTTCCTTTTGGTGGGAACACCTTTATTTCTTGCTTTTAATCTAGAAACCTAACAGAATCTGTCCTTATTCCATTTTTTTTTTCCCATTTGAGTGATAAAAATATCCCTTTTCCTGTGTAATTCCAAACTTTTAACTTCTCAGGACTTTGCTTTAGCCATCTCTCTCCTTTTCCTTCTCTACCACCGCATTATTTTAAGTAAACAAAAACGTTTGTTTCTCTTGAATCAAAACAAAACAAAACAGGAGAAAAATCTCACCTCTGACAAGGAATTGCAAATCTTTATCAAGTAATTACCATGTGCCAGTAACAGTTTGTGCTAAGATCTTTAAGTGCATTATCTCAACTCTTATAGTAACCCTCTGTGGTTTGATACCATTGTCATTGTGTCATACAGAAAAACCTGAAGCTTCTTGAGGTTGAGGTCTCTCCGAATCACTTAGAGCATTAAATTTGGCAGCAGAATTCGAACCTCAGCCAACTGAGCCTATAAACCTGTTTTTAACCATGCAGAAAAACCTGAAGCTTCTTGAGGTTGAGGTCTCTCCGAATCACTTAGAGCATTAAATTTGGCAGCAGAATTCGAACCTAAGCCAACTGAGCCTATAAACCTGTTTTTAACCATAATGTTCTACTACCAACCTGTCTGTTTCTGTTTTTATGGAAACTTTCAATTTAATTATTTTTGAATTATTTAATTTGTTGAATAAGCAATATCACACATGTGGTACAAAATTCAAAGGTACGAAAGTGTACCCAGTGAAAAATTAGTCATCATCTAATCTGTATCCCAGAGGAGTACACTGAACTAGTTTCTTGTGTGGTCTTCCAGAAATCTCTTAAGCATGTGAAAGATTATATGTATTTGTACTCTTCTCTCCCCACTCCAACAAAGATATTAGCATTGTTCTACATTTTGCTTTCTTAAAATATATAATTTAGATTTTGTTCCTTATTATTTATTATAGAGCTGCCTCATTCTTTTTAATGGCTGATTGTATCTCATTTTATGGATATATCATAATTTATATATCCAGTTGCCTACAGATGGATACTTAGATTGCTACCAGTGTTTTACTGTGGCTCAATGAATGACTTTACATGTGTGTCATGTGCCTTATGTGCAAATATATCTGTATGATACATTTATAAAAGTGAAATTACTACATTAGAGGGCATGTATGTTTAAAATTTTTATAGCTCTTGCTAAGTTGCCTTTCATAGAAATTGTACCAGTTTACATTCCCACCAACAGTGTGCGAGAGTGCCTATTTCCCCATACGTACCTTCTTTAAAACAGCATGTTATCACATTTTTTGACCTTTGTTCTTCTATAAAAAATAGTAATTTTCCTTTCTTTTATTATGAGTGAGGTTGAATTTCTTTTCATGGACATACGTATATTTGAATTTTCTTTTCTGGGAATTACCTGTACATGTCTGTCTGCCATTTTTTTTCTAGTGGCTGGTTGGATTTTCAAAAATGAGTTGTATACCCTTTCTTGTAGTAGGGAAATCGGTCCCTTGTGATTTGTTGCTAATATTTTCCAATATTGTCATTTGTCTTTTGACTAAGTTTTTTTTTTTTCCTTATCTAAATGTTTTATTGTTATGTATTTGAATTGATTAGTTTCTTCTATGGCTTTTGAGTTTTGCATCCTTCTCAGAAAGACTTTTCCTACTTTGAGATTATAAAAAATACCACCTGCTGTTTTCTCTTGCTTTTCTGATTTAATGTTTTATGTTTAAATATTTATTCCATCTGAAATTAATTTGGGGGTTTGGAATACAACTTAGTTTCTTTCTTTTTTTAGATGGCTTTAGATGGCTATCCAGTATCCTTGTGTCATTTATTGGATAATTTTTTACCCCCCTGGCTGGAGTGTTACTTAATCAAGTACTGCATTTTGTATCTGCTGCTTCACTCTGTATTCTCTTCCATTAACCAATTTGTCTATTCACATCTATTACCAGACTTTTAATTACTGCACCTGTATATTTTAATATGGGGCTAATGTCCCCACCTCATTACTCTTTTTCAATTTTTTTGATGCTCTTCTTGCGTGTTGGTTACTCCATATGAATTTTAGAATTAGTTTTTCTGGTTGTTAAGATATCTTTTTTTTTTTTTTTTTTGAAATAGCAAACTATTTGAAGGACTAGTGTCTGCCAGCATTTCTCATAGTGGGTTTTGTGGAACATTGGTCCTATGAGGATGCTTCCTCTAAAGAGAATTCAATGTCAGATAATTTTGAGAAATGCTACCTATTATATACTTCCTCTCTAGGACTCATAATACACATTAATATATCAAAAGCTCTTACAAATTTAGTAATAAAGAAATCTGTTTAACTTGACAAAATGAGCTTCCCAGACTTATTTGATCACAGAATCCTTATTTTGGTATAGAATGTTCCCCTGGGATATTCTATAGAATATATATTGGCGAAGAATTGACCTCTCATTGTGTCTTCTTCATCTACAGTTCATAACTCACTGTAATCTGGCTACAGCCCCCCAGTTTCTCTTAAAACAATTCTTGCTAGGGATGCTGGTGACTGTCACCAAACTCAACAAACTTTTTTTAAGTGTTTTTAAAACTTGACCTTTATGGATTTTCAACCTATTCATCATCCATCTTTTGATACTTTGTTCTTTCTTGAGTTTGATGAAATTAATCTGTTGCTTTTCCTCCTACCTTTCCCTTTTCCTCTTTTAGTCTCCTTTGTGGGGTCCTCACTGTACACACGGTGACCCCTGCTTTTTTCCTAGGCTGTAGCATTGTAGCACTGATACTTTATTTGCTACTGACTCCTGTTTGTGTATCTATAGTACACTTCTCTTTTTTGAGCTTTAAATATCTATTTTCACTTGGGTTTGATAGACTTTCCACTTGGCTTATTTCACAGACCCATCTAGCTCAGGCCTACCTCACAGGCCCAACACTGTTAAAACAAGTCTTTGCTGGACAGTATAGTGTCTTTGTGCAAATTAGCATCTTGTAGCAGAAATAGCCCTCAGCAAGCAGAGCTCAGGCTGGATTTCATCCCCTATTTTTCCCTTTGGTAGGACACCATCTGCATAATTGTACTTAGGTGCTCAACTAATTTCTAAATTTGTCTCCTCTCTTCTCTCCCTGCTTACTGCCTTAATTCAGGCTCTCGTAGTTTTTGGTCTAATCTCCTTATCTTTATTCTTTCTACTTCCTTATCTTACTTTTTCTTCTTTTAGCTCATCATTCTAAAATGGAACTCTGATTAACTCACCCGTTTGATATCTTTATTGTTTTCCATTTCCTTTCATATAAAATGTGAACAACTTAACTTTGCACACAAGGCTTTTCCTGATCTGGCCCTTGTATACATTTTCACACTGTGCTAAGCTACTTAGTGCCCCTGGTTTGCCCTGCCATCTAAGCTTCAGGGCCTTAGAACATGCTTTTCCTAGAGAAGTGTCTTCTTATTACCCTTATCTGATTGGCTAATTCCTGTTGGTGTTCAGGGCTTTTCTCAAGTGTTACCTTTTCCCGGAACCCTCCCTTGATCCCCATAGCCCTCATTACACGTTCCTCCTTTGTTCCCTCTTGCATGGTTTTGATGAGCATAGCAGTTGTACTTGTGCTAAATAGAATTTATCTGCTTTTTGAATGGTTAGAATTAGAACAGAGATTATGTTTTTCACTTCTGTTCCTCCCGGTCCCAGGGTAACAGTTTTAAATTACACTCCTGAGATCCTTGAGCTGTCTTCTAAAGTTTTCCTGAGCTCTATCCTCTTCTTGGTGGCCCCTCTTCCCACCCTCTCATTACCCTTCCTTCATCTAGAGCAGCTCCACTTTTATCTTTTTTTATATTTGATTTTCACCCAAGATTTTGTTTGCTTAAAGAAAATGTTCTGTATCTGAGTGAACTAAAGAAAGAAACAAGGAAGGGATAGAAAAAAAAAGAGAGAAAAGGAATGAAAGGGAAAAAGAGAAAGATGAAAAAAAGAAAGAAGAAAGGAGGGGACAGGAGAAGAGAGGGAGAAGCTCTGTTGTAAGATTTAGCACAATGCCTGGATGGTAGGCATTAGAGAAATATGGTTGATTAAGCAATTCTGCTTTGATAGTCTGATATTAAAATGACCAGCATGACTAACCCACCATACCAGTTTACTTCCCTTTCCTCCACCATACCACAGTTGTGTTTTTAAAAAATCTTTTATCATACTGCTTGCTCTGCCTAAAGTTTCCTTTTCTTCCTTCCAAGGGGTGCTTAATACATTTTTATGGAGTTAATTTATGGGATTGAATTTAACTTGATAAAATGGTTGTCGTTGTTTGAAAGGTCAACTTTTTTTGGTACAGTTCTCTTATGAATTTACTTTTTAAGCCAAAGGAAAAAAAGAACAATATTCATTTAGTCTATTTCGGGTTTATTGATGAACTATAATTTGTCTTAACTAGGCTAACTCATGTGGTTAATGCTAACACTTGTTTGATTAAGTAATTTGTAAAATTATTTTCAATGATATGATGTTTTTCTTTTTCAGCTTGTGAAGCTATGTATTGCAATGATTGATACTGGAAAAGCCTTTTGTGTTGCAAATAAACAGTTCATGAATGGGATTCGAGACCTGGCACAGTATTCTAGCAATGATGCTGTAGTTGAGGTTAGTATTATTAAATTTAGTTAAAATGATAAATGAAACAAGATGTTAGAGAATTATGCATCCACTTACCTTATTAATAGTAGTAGTGGTCCTTAAAATTAGAAGTGGAAAAGCTATCACCTGTTGGTGCTATCTGATATAATCCTGTTTTCTAGGACAGTTAGAAGGTGATGGTTGATTTGCATTGTGGATATAAGTTTACTATACTTGCTGCTAGGTGAACTGAAGCATCTACAAGGGGACCTGAGCAGTGAGAGTAGGATCATGCTTATTAGTAGCTGTTTATCGGGGCAAGCAGAGAGCATTAACCCAAGACTAGTATCTAACTATACATTTTGGGGGCTGCATAGGAAAGTTCTGGTAGCTAGTTATGCTGTGTTAGCTTAGACCCCTTGCTATACTATGTGGTATTATGACATTTCTTTTATGAAGAATAATAACTGGTGCAGAAATGGTTGTAATTTGATGATTATGTGATCCATAGATGCCTAAATGGACACAGTCTTGATATACTCAATTTTACCTTAGGTTTACATGGGCCATTTTGATTTGCTAGTATAATAGTATTGGTAGGGCAGGCTAATTCTTTGACTGTTCTAGGGTTTTATGTTACTACATGTAGACTTGACCTCTCTGCAGAGCATGCCTGAGAGGTAGTGAGATTGTCCTAGTGAGAAATAAATGTTACTGTTTACAGTGTAACTTGATCTTTCTATCAGAAATGCTGAAGTAACATTTTTGTGGCCTATATTAGTAGCTCTTAAATGACTTGGTTTTCTTTTGATTTCTTTCTCATAGACAAGTTTGACCAAATTTTCTGACAGTCTTCAAGAAATGATAAATTTTCACACAGTAAGTGTTTAGTAAATAGGTGTTATTATGACCATGTTCATGTTTTAAGTACTTTTCTTTGGTGGCAGTATTTTATAAAATTACTTAAGTTGGAAAATGAATGACTTTGATTTGTCAACAACTTTTTAGTTGGGTGGATCTAAAATGTGTGTGTGTGTGAGAGAGACAGAGAGGGAGAAAGTATAGATGTGTATTATTTCCCATTCTATAATAGTGAACTTTAATTTCAATGAAGTACACACCCATAAAAGTTAATTTTTTTCCTTTAAGTTGTGCCTTTGTAAGTTTTTAAGCAATTTCAAGAAGAAAGACATACAAGTCATCATTCTAAAATTAGCTATTTCTTTTAAGATACAAATATATCCCCTTTGTCTAATCAATTGCTAATATTAAAGACTTGTATTTTTTGAGCTATTTATGTTTGTGTTTAAGATTTGAGGACAGATCTTCAAGAATGAGGGATATATATTACTTTTGGAATGTCGTGAAATTCCTTTATAAGTTTTGTAAAAGTTTACTGAAAATATGTGAGATCTCTTAGTTGCGGCGTGCGGAATCTTTAGTTGCGGCATGTGGGATCTAGTTCCCTGACCAGGGATTGAACCCAGGCCCCCTGCACTGGGAGTGTGGAGTCTTAGCCACTGGACCACCAGGGAAGTCCCTCATTGTGGTTTTGATTTGCATTTCCCTAATGAACAATCTGGTTGAGCATATTTTCATCTGCTTATTGGCCATTTGTGTATTTTCTTCTGCCATTGTTACCACTGTTGTCCACTTAAGTCCTTTGCCCATTTAAAATTTTTCTAAATTGAATTCTTTATATATTCTGGATATTACACCCTTGTCAGATATATGATATATAAATAATTTTTCCCATTCTGTAAGTAGTCTTTTTACTTTCTTGATAATGTCATTTGATGCATAAAAGTTTTAATTTTTTTTATTGAAGTATAGTTAATTTACAATGTTGTGTTTCAAGTGTACAGCAAAGTGATTCAGTTATACATATATATATTCTTTTTCACATTCCTTTCCATTATAAGTTATTACAAGATACTGAGTATAGTTTTCTGCACTACACAGTAGGTCCTTATTGTTTACCTATTTTATATATAGTAGAGTGTATTATGTTAATCCCAAACTGCTATCCTCCCCCCCCGCCCCCACTATCCCCTTTGGTAACCAGAAGTTTGTTTTCTGTGTCTGTGAGTCTATTTCTGTTTTGTTAGTAAGTTCATTTGTATCATTTTTTTAGATTCCACATAGAAGTGATATCCTATGATATTTGTCTTTCTCTGTTTTACTTCACTTGATAATCTCTAGGTCCATCCATGTTGCTGCAAATGGCATTATTTCATTCTTTTTAGTGGCTGAGTAGTATTCTGTTATGTGTGTGTGTGTATGTATATATATATATATCTATATATATATATATAGATATATATATATACATACACACACCCCCCCCCATATTCTTTATTCATTTCTCTGTTAATGGATATTTAGGTTGCTTCCATGTCTTGGCTATTGTAAATAGTGCTGCTATGAACATTGGGGTGCATGTATCTTTTCAAATCAGAGTTGATTCTCCAGAAATATGCCCAGAAGGGGGATTGCTGGATCATATGGCAACTCTATTTTTAGTTTTTTAAGGAAACTCCATACTGTTCTCGATAATGACTGCACCAATTTACATTCCCACCAACAGTGTAGGAGGGTTTCTTTTCTCCACACCCTCTCCAGCATTTACTATTTGTAGACTTTTTGATGATGCCCATTCTGACCACAGTGAGGTGACACCTCATTTGTAGTTTTGATTTGTATTTCACAGTAATTAGCAATGTTGAGCATCTTTTCATGTGCCTCTTGACCATCTGTATGTCTTCTTTGGAGAAATGTCTATTTAGGTCTTCTGCCCGTTTTTTTTTACTGGGTTGTTTGTTTTTTTGATATTGAGCTGTGTGAGCTGTTTGTATATTTTGGAAATTAATCCCTTGTCGGTCACAACATTTGCGAATATTTTCTCTCATTCAATAGGTTGTCTTTTCATTTTGCCTCCTTGGGTAGGTTTATTCCTAGGTATTTTATTCTTTTTTGATGTGATGGTAAATGGGATTGTTTTCTTAATTTCTCTTTCTGATATTTGGTTGTTAGTGTATAGAAATGCAACAGATTTCTGTATGTTAATTTTGTATCCTGCAACTTTACTGAATTCATTGATGAACTCTATTACTTTTCTGGTAACATCTTTAGGATTTTCTATATAGAGCATCATGTCATCTGCAAACAGTGACACTTTTATTTCTTCTTTTCCAACTTGGATTCCTTTTATTTCTTTTCCTTCTCTAATTGCTGTGGCTAGGACTTCCAAAATTATGTTTAATAAAAGTGGCGAGAGTGGGCATCCTTGTCTTGTTTGTGATCTTAGAGGAAATGCTTTCAGCTTTTCATCATTGAGTATGATGTTAGCTGTAGTTTTGTCATATATGACCTTTATTATGTTGAGGTAGGTTCTCTCTGTGCCTACTTTCTGAAGAGTTTTTATCATAAATGGATGCTGAATTTTATCAAAAGCTTTTTCTTCATCTATTGAGATGATCATATGGTTTTTATTCCTCAATTTGTTAATGTGGTGTATCACACTGATTGATTTGCAGATATTGAAAAGTCCTTGTATCCCTGGAATAAATCCCACTTGATCATGGTGTATGATCCTTTTAATGTATTGTTGGATTCAGTTTGCTGATATTTTGTTGAGGATTTTTACATTGTGTTCATCAGTGATATTGGCCTGTACTTTTCTTTTTTGATATCTTTGTCTGGTTTTGGTATCAGAGTGACGGTGGCCTCATAGAATGAGTTTGGGAGTGTTCCTTCCTCTACAATATTTTGGAATAGTTTCAGAAGGATAGGTGTTAACTCTTCTTTAAATGTTTGGTAGAATTTACCTGTGAAACCATTTTGTTCTGGACTTTTACTTGTTGGGAGTTTTTAAATTACTGATTCAATTTAAGTACTGGTAGTTGGTCTGTTCATATATTCCATTTCCTCCTGGTTCAGTCTTGGGAGAGTGTACCTTTCTAAGAATTTGTCCATTTCTTCTAGGTTGTCCGTTTTATTGGTATATAATTGCTCGTAGTATTCTCCCTATGATCCTTTGTATTTCTGTGGCGTTGGTTGTAACTTCTCCTTTTTCATTTCTGATTTTATTGATTTGGGACCTCTCCCTTTTTTTCTCGATGAGTCTGGCTAAAGGTTTATCAATTTTGTTTATCTTTTCAAAGAACCAGCTTTTAGTTTCATTGATCTTTCTATTGTTTTTTTAGTCTCTATTTCATTTATTTCTGCTGTGATCTTTGTGATTTCTTTTCTTTTACTAAGTTTGGATTTTGTTTGTTCTTCTTTCTCTAGTTGCTTTATACGTAAGATTAGGTTGTTTGTTTGAGACTTTTCTTGTTTCCTGAGGTAGGATTGTATTGCTATAAACTTCCCTCTTAGAACTGCTTTTGCTGCATCCCATAGGTTTTGGATAGTCGTTTTTTTTTTGTTTTCATTAGTCTCCAGGCATTTTAAAATTTCCTCTTTGATTTCTTCAGTGATCCATTGGTTGTTTAGTAGCATATTGTTTAGCCTCCATGTGTTTGTGTTTTTTGCAGTTTTTCTTCTTGTAGTGATTTCTAGCCTCATAACCTTGTGGTCAGAAAAGATATTTGATATGATTTCAGTTTTCTTAAATTTACTGAGGCTTGCTACGTGGCCCAGCATGTGATCTGTTTTGGAGAATGTTCCATGTGCACTTGAAAAGAATGTGTTCTGCAGCTTTTGGATGGAATGCTCTATAAATATCAATTAAGTCTGTCTGGTCTATATGTCATTTAAGTCCTGTATTTCTACATTGATTTTCTGTCTAGGTAATCTTTCCATTGATGTAAGTGGGGTGTTAAAGTCCCCCACTATTATTGTGTTAATGTCAATTTCTCCTTTTGTGTCTGTTAACATTTGCCTTATATATTGAGGTGCTCCTATGTTGGGTGCATATATATTTACAATTATATCTTCTTCTTGGATTGATCCTTTGATCATTTTGTAGTGTCCTTCTCTGTCTCTTGTAACAGTCTTTATTTTAAAGTCTATTTTGTCTGATATAAGTATTGCTACTCCAGCTTTCTTTTGATTTCCATTTACATGGAATACCTTTTTCCGTCCCCTTACTTTCAGCCTGTATGTGTCTCCAGATCTGAAGTGAGTCTCTTGTAGGCAGCAAATACATGGGTCTTATTTTTGTATCCATTCAGCCAGTCTCTGTCTTTTGGTAGGAGCATTTAGTCCATTTACATTTAAGGTGATGATGACCAATATATTTGTTTCTATTGCCGTTTTCTTAATTGTTTTGGATTTGTTTTTATAGGTCTTTTTTCCCCTTTCTTCTTTTGTCTTATGATTTGATGACTCTCTTCAGTGTTATGTTTGTATTCCTTTTTCTTCTTTGTGTGTATATCTACTATAGATTTTTGTTTTGCAGTTACCATGAGGTTTTTGTATAGGAGTCTATATTTATACATGCTTGTTTTAAGTTGCTGATCTCTTAATTTCAAACACATTTTAAATAACCTGCATTTGTACCCTCCTCCCCTCATGATCACTGTTTTTGATATTATATTTTGCATCAAATTGTTTTGTGTATCCCTTAACTGCTTATTGTGTATACAAATGATTTTACTACTTTTGTCTTTTAACCTTACTACTAGCTTTGTTCTTGGATGATTTCCTACCTTTATTGTATGTTTGCCTTTACCAATGAACTTTTCCATTTTGTGATTTTCTTGTTTCTAGTTGTGGCCTTTTCTGCCTAGAGAAGTTCCTTTAGCATTTGTTGTAAAGCTGGTTTGGTGGTGCTGAATTCTTTTAGCTTTTCTTGTCTGTAAAGCTTTTGACCTCTCCATCAAATCTGAGCGAGAGCCTTGCTGGGTAGATTATTCTTGGTTGTAGGTTTTTCTCTTTCATCACTTTAAGTGTATCTTGCCACTCCCTTCTGGCCTGTAGAGCTTTTGCTGAAAAATTAGCTGATAACTTTATGGGAGTTCCCTTGTATGTTATTTGTTGCTTTTCCCTTGTTGCTTTTAATATTCTCTCTTATCTTTAATTTTTGTCATTTTGATTACAGTGTGTTGTGGTGTATTCCTCTATGGGTTAATCCTGTATGGGACTCTCTGCACTTCCTGGTCTTGGGTGACTATTTCCTTCCCCAGATTAGGGAAGTTTTCAGCTATTGTCTCTTCAAATATGTTTTCAGGCCCTTCCTCTCTTCTCCTTTTGGGACCCCTATCATGCGAATATTAGCACGCTTGATGTTGTCCCAGAGGTCTGCTAAACTGTCCTTATTTCTTTTCATTCTTTTTTCTTTTTTCTGTTCAGGGACAATGATTTCCACTATTCTATCTTCCAGCTCAGTGATCTATCCTTCTGCCTCAGTTAGTCTACTATTCATTCCTTCTAGTGTGTTTTTTATTTCAGTTATTGTATTCTTTATTCTGTTTGGCTGTTCTTTATATATTCTAATTCTTTGTTAAAAACTTCTAATTTCTCACTCTGTGCATCCCTTCTCCTGAGTTCTTTGATCATCTTTATCATTGTTATTCTGAACAAGATCTTTCTTGGTTAGATTGCCTGTCTTCACTTCACTTTGTTCTTCTGGAGTTTTATCTTGTTCCTTTGTCTGAAACATATTCCTCTGTCACCTAATTTTGTCTAAATTGCTATTTGTATTTTTATGTATGTAGTAGGTTCGTTAAGTTTCTCGACCTTGGAAAAGTGGCCCTCTGTAGGAGACGTCTTATGTGTCCCAGTAGTGCACTCCCCTCTTGTCACAAGGGCTAGGAGCCAGCTGGTCCCAGGGTAGTGTCTGGCCTGTGTTTGTGGACTTGGTCCACACGCTGCTGGACTGTAATTTTATTGCTTCTGGTGTCTGCCCCCTGGTGGGTAAGACTGGTCTAGAGGCTTGTGCAGGCTTCCTGACAGGAGAGGTGGGTGCCTGCCCCCTGGTGGGTGGGGCTGGGTATTCATCTTCTGGTGGGCAGGGCCATTCTAGGGGTGTGCCTAGAGGCTGCTGTGGGCTCAGGAAGTCTTTAGATAGCCTGTCTGCTGATGAATGGGGCTGTGCCCTTGCTCAGTGTTTTGTTTGGCCAGAGGTGTCGCAACACTGGAGCCTACAGGCTTTTAGGTGGGGCCAGGTCTTTGTGCCAAAATGTCAGCCTCCAGGAGAGTTCACGCAGATGAATATTCCCTGATACATCTGCCAGCAGTGTTTGTGTCCCCAGGGTGGGCCACAGTCACCCAGGAACCTCCCCAGGAGACCCTCCAAGACCAGCATTAGGTCTGTCCCAGGCTCCTGTCAAATTACTGCTTTTGCCCTTGGCCTGGTGTACCTGAAATTTTGTGTGTGCTGTTTAAGAGTGAAGTCTCTATTTTCCCCAGTCCTGTGGAGCTTCTGCAGTCAAGCCCCACTGACCTTCAAGACCAAATGCTCTGGGGGCTCTTCTTCCTGGTGCCGGACCTCTAGGCTGGGGGCCTGATATGGGGCTCAGCATTCTCACTCTTGTGCGAGAACATCTGTAATTTAATTCTCTAGTTTGTGGGTCGCCTACCCGGGGGGTATGGGATTTGATTATATCACAAGTGCCCCCCTCCTACCAGTCTTGTGGTTCTGTCTGTGTGTCTTTAGTTGTAGAGAATCTTTTCTGGTAGCTTTCAGTCTTTTTCAACGATGGTTGTTCTGCAGATTGTTGTGATTTTGGTGTGTTCGTGAGAGGAGGTGATCTTAGGGTTCTTCTACTCTACCATCTTGGCCACTCTCTAAAAGTTTTAATTTTGGAACTTCCCTGGTGGCACAGTGGTTAAGAATCTGCCTGCCAGTGCAGGGGACACAGGTTTGATCCCTGGTCCAGGAAGATCCCACATGCCACAGAGCAACTAAGCCCATGCGTCACAACTACTGAGCCTGCGCTCTGGAGCCTGCAAACCACAACTACTGAGCCCGTGTGCCACAACTACTGAAGCCTGTGTGCCTAGAGCCCGTGCTCCGCAACAAGAGAAGCCACCGTAATGAGAAGCCCGCGCACCGCAACAAAGAGTAGCCACCACTTGCTGCAACTAGAGAAAGCCTGCGTGTAGCAACGAAGACCCAACACAGCCAAAAATAAATAAATAAAAATAAATAAATAAATAAATAAAAGTTTTCATTTTGATGAAATCCAATTTATCTTTTTTTTTTTTCCCTGTTCCTCCTGCTTTTGGGGTCATATCGAAGAATCCATTGCTAAATCCCAGATCATGCAGATTAATCCCTTTGTTTTCTTCTAATATTTTTATGATTTTAGCTCTAATATTTTGCACCAATTTGTTTTTAATGACCTCTTATTAATTTTCTTTTTGCCTTCTATTGAATTTGGTTGCTAGTGTATAATATATTTGATTTCTTTTTAAATCAAGGGACCTTTTGGATTCAAACTTCTTAAAAAGTGTACTATAATAAGAATTAAATTATTTTTTAAAGTTACTGATTTTAAATTAACATAATAGGTTAAATTTTTTTTGTAATATAGTATCCTTTGTAGTAGTCCTGTTTCTGATATTTTCTTTAAATCAGTAAGTCTTATATTATTTCTTTATATAAGAATATTTTGCTTTTTGTTATAGTTTTATATGTGAAAAGTTATGAGTAAGATAAACTTTTGGTAAATAAATAGTTTAAATGTATGTTGAAATCTGTCCATTCAAGAAAGCTTAAGTTCAGAGTATTTTATAAATCATTCTCTTAGAGTAAATTGAGTCTTTAAAAATGAGGTTTGTTTGAAGCAAGGTATATAAGTATAGTTTCCTTCAAGAGGATAGAGATTGGTCTTTTTAGTGCTAGTGCTATTAATGTGCAACTGGTTTCCTGAACTGATTCCAATAATGTGTTTTTTTTTTTTTCTTTTCAATTGAAAGCAATCAATATTTCTTGATTTTAACATTGTAAAAAGAACAAAGAATTTAGATAGAAACAATTTTGAGTTTAGGCTTCACTGTTATTAGCTGTATAATTTTGGTCAGTTTATTTAATCACTTTCATTTTTCAGTTTACTGTTCTATAAAAGGGGAATAGTAGAATTTGCGATACCAACATGTAAGGGTGTTGTGACGAGGAACAAAATATGTGCAGCTAGATCCTGGGGAGTGATACTGCTTCCTTTACTATATTGGTTGGTATCCGTTTGGGAAAATAGAAACCACATACGGTATTTCTTATAGAAAGGTTTTAATATAGTGAATTGGTTACAAAGTGTTGGAAGGGTTGGAGGAATGAAAAAAGCCACAGTGATGCCACCTAGAGATCAGTCAACATAGGAAGGAGCTACTGTCCTTAGGGGCTGCAGGAGCAAGGGTGGAAGTGGTGGTGCTAGAGCCCCTAAGAACTGCACTCTTGAGAACACTGCCATTGTTGCCAAGCCAGGAAGTCAGGGCTTGCCTGCTTGCTGTGGCTGCAAGAGCCTCGGAGCCTGCAGTCCCACTGACACCCTCAGATTGGTCACTGACCGAAATTTGGAGTAGCTCAGTTGCTCACTAATGGCTGTGTCAGAACAGAAGCAGAAAAAAAAAGTGGCTTCTCCTTATCTCCTGCCTCTTAATCTAACATCAGATCCTATTTGCAAAACCTAACCTCTTGGCTTGCAGGGGGTTTGGAAAATATGCTTTGCAGATTTCTAGCTCCTGGCAACATAGAGGAGGAGATTATGGAAGGGTGATGTAGTGGTGAAAGCCAGTAAACAACTGGCACAACAACCATAAAGGCTATAATTTTGAAAACAGTTTTAGTAAGCAAATTATTGTGCAGTCTTAGCAATTTTCATCCTTGAAACCTCTTTCTGTGACTTTTCTTTCCCCCCCCATACTCCATATCCCACGCATTAAGAAAATATACGCCAGATCCTACAATAAATAGTTGCTCTGTCACCTCCAAGTCTGAACTACTACCACCTTTTGTTTAAGATTATATAACTTGTATCTCTGCTTCTCTACTTGCCCTTCTAAATACAGTGAGTTATGTATACAGCAGCCAGAATGAACTTTTAAAAATATAAATTAATTCACAGTACTCTCCTGTTCTAGCTCCCTGTTACACTCAGAATAAAATCCTAACCAAGTCCTATATGATGAGGCTCCAGCTGATAACTTCCTGATCTCATCTCTCTTCTCTGTCTGGTTGTAGCCTCTTGGGCTCTTTGTTGTTCTTTGAACATGCCAAAGTAATTCTCATGTTAGGGCCTTTGTACTTGCAGTCTGTTCGGTGCGGCATGTTCTTCCTCCACGTTTATGTGTGACTGTTTCCTTACGATATTCCTTTTCTTTCTATAGGTCTCCCTTACTTTAATAGATCACTGCCTCTATGAGAAGCCTTCCTTGACCACCATATGGTTACTGTCTATCAATTTACCCTGCCTTTTGCGTGCACACACACATACCATGTATATGTATGTGGTCTCATTCTTAAATATATGTACTTATTTTATTGTCTGTTCGTCTCTAAGTTTTATGACTGTAGGCACTTTGTTGTATTCATCTCTGCTACTACCACCTAGAAGAGTCCTTGGTAGGAAGGAGTTACTCATGGCAGAGTTGAGGACACTGAGATTATGACAACCCTTGTAATGTTTTTTTAGTCATTAAATGAATAAAGATGTGTTAAATCAGTGAAAATTCGGTGAACAAATAGACAATTAAAAGTATTTAATATTCTTTAGAAATGCTTAATATGCTTTAGAATGATAATTTGCAAACTAAGAGGAGATCACTATTTGTCTGCCTGTCTGCCTAGAGGTCTAAATGCTATAGGTTGGTGAGCTTGTGTGTGTTTACATATATACTTATATATATGTATATAGGAGAGCTCTGATACTACACCAAGATGTCTAGTGCCTTTCTAGTTTTATTCCCATATTCCTTTTTACAGCATCTCAGAAAATTTTCTACTAATAGCTATAGGTATGAAATTGTGAGACCTTAGTTTACTTTCTTTTAATTTTCTTTCCTTTTGTAGTTGCTATGCTCTGTGTTTTACCTTGCCTTTTTGTTTCTTGTTAACAAATACTTTCCCCTTAGTTTTTTCAGTAGGAGTGACCTCTTTGTACTTGAATCAGAATCTTTATATTTGTGGCAAAGGTTCTTCCCCCATCATAACGCTGTATACTTCACTTCAACTAGATTAAAGATAGGGATGACACGTATCTTGTTTACTGTTATATCCTTAGTACTTGCATAATTCTTGGGGAAGTCATTTAATTTTTCTAAGCTTTGCATTCCACCTCTGTAAAATGAAGGAGCTTTTACTAGATGACTTAATTATAAAGTATTAATTATTATAAGATTTAAATATGATCTCAGAGTCATTTGTTAAAAATGTGGGAAAGCCTAGTTGTATAAAATGCTTTATTTTAGTAGCATTCTGTTCAGTGAAATTTTAATTACATAGCATTATAGGATAAAGGAGACTTTAATAGGATAAGACAAACTGCTTTCTAAAAGGTAATAAACACTGGAATCTGCTTTATATTCTATAGCAAAGCTCATAACACTTAAGTCTTGGTGTATCACTTTGTATCAGGATAAAAGGCTAGATGTTACAGAGATGATATTTATGAATAACTTTGTGGGCTTAAATAAATGTTTGAAATAATATAACCATTTGGGTTTTTAGCCAAGTAAGATTAAACATAGATTGGGTTTAAATTATCCAGTCATTTAAAAAATAAATTATTTGGATTCTTTTGTGATTTATTTTCTCTGTAAAAATGGATAGTACTGTTCCTTATTCCTTATAGAATGAGAATTTCCTAGGGTTGCTCTTTAACTCATATGTTTTTTATAAGGTGCCAACTCATAACTTTTCCAGAGCAGGTCATATATGCTACATTCTACTATGTACTAGAGTTGATTTGACTACTTTGTTTTCCTGGAACTTAGAGCTCTGTTTCTGTGACGTCGCTGATGACTCTTTTGGATTCTAATTTGCTGTTGGTATAAGGAACTTGGAATATTATTTTGATTATTTGCTGAATGAAGTTTTGAAGTTGAATTGCTGCATAAAATTCTATGAAAATGTATGACCCTTTTTGGGTTTTTTTTTGTGAGTTTGGTTTTCCATATTACAGCTGTCTACTCATTCGCTCAACAAATGGTTTTAGGTAGTGAGAATATAGTAGTTCAGTGCTTCCCAGCTGTTCTCATCTCATGGCACAGGTAGAAACTGATGGTTGTATTTGTATGAGACACTGGAGAAAACTGCTGGGGGACATAAGGTGTCATGTCCTGTCTGGGTGTTGGTGAAAAATGTTTAGATTTCTTTTTTTATGAAATTATGTTAAATAATTAATAAATATTTAATAAATAATTTATTTTTATAGAATTATGTTAAAATAAAACTTAAAGTGTTAGGAAAGATATTACATATTGAATGTGTATAACACTTCCATATATTTAAAAAATATTTTAATGAGAAACTTGAGCTGGCTTCCCTGAACATAACTTAAAAAAAAAAAAAGGTCTTATGCATGAAATGGTTTCAAGCAATTCCTGATCAAGATTTAAAAATTGATGATCTTTTCAAATTCTTGGCCATTGTCATTGATGAGAACTTTGTCTGCATAGGTAGACATATTAGTGAAAGGCAGATGAGCATTTATTGCCCTTTCCTCCTGATTGACAGGAACTCCTTTATCACTTGTAATTAGAATTTAAATAATTCCATCTCTTTAAATTATACCTTAAAGGAGCAATCATTCATTAAGTGGGGCTGCTCTTCCTTTTCTTTCATTGACACATGTAATGCTTAAATTTTCTGGGATAAATTGAGTGGATTTTGAATAAAATGATGAAGCTTTTCTGTAGGTATACATAGAAGTTGCTCTACTTACTAAACCCCATTTACCCACTTTTAATAATTCTATTTTTGGATTCAGATTATAGCACTGACTCCCTAGTGACTCATTCTCAACCTCTTGTTTCCAACACTTTGAATCCATAAAGATTGTTGGTACATGTTAATTGTCAAAAATATCAAGGATTGTTTGGAATAAGATCATCAGATTTAGAACACCAGTTAACTAAGCCACCTTTTAAAGTCAATAACTAGCAATAAACAAATCTGCAAGTTGAAAGTTGTTCCTCCTAAACTTTTTGAATTCTACTTTTAAATCATAAACTTAGGCAAAACTTTTCCTTTGGACAGCTACTACACTGTTGTATGAAACAGCAGAGAGTGATATTCCTTTTTTTAATTTTTTTTGGCTGCGCTGCACAGCATGCAGGATCTTAGTTCCCCGAACAGGGATAGAACCCATGCCCCCTGCATTGGAAGCGTGGAGTCTTAACCACTGGACAGCCAGGGAAGTCCCCAGAGCGTGATATACTTGTCTCATTTCTATACAAAAAGCTGAAAAAAAATGAAATGTTTTGAATATTTTGTTTAGATTCATGTATCATTTTCATAAAACTTAATTTGGAATTTATATCTACATGTAACCTTTTACATATAAGAGATCCTTTGTGAAATAATGTACTACTAGATCTTCACAGCTTTCTAAATGAATTCTTAACATAAATTTACATCTTGCTGTCTTTGTGGCTGCTCTATCAGTATGCAAAGTTACAATGTTTCCAAATTTATCCTCTATGTTTTAAAGTTTTCTTTTGGCATTTGAGTATTTCATCCCTAGGAATTTGTTTTGGTGCTTAGGAAAACAATGTTCTTCCAAGATAATCTTTTATTCAGAAATTTTAACTATTGCTGTTAATTTGAGTACAGTTATTAACATGTAGAATCATCACGCAACAATGAAAACTTTTTGATACAGTTGTCTTCTGGGTTAGTAATTATTGCTGTGTTTATTTGGCATGCCATCAAACGCATCTGTTAATTCTGTTATTTGAATGGGGCACATTTTCTATTTCCTTTGCTTCTTTGGAAATTACAAAGTTCTGAAATTTTCCTTGTAGGCTGGTATATTATACAATTTTGCAATTGTATGAGGCATTCTGGCTCTAGCTGTTAATTGAGTAGTAACCTTTTAAGCAGCTTCTTAATCTGATATAGTTATAACTAATGTGATAAAAGAACTTTGTTTCTTATTTTGTGTTTGCAGAAGTTTAAAGTACAAATCTTTTTCTGTATTAAATGGATATTTTGTGTTGAAGTCCTGTATAATTTGCTTCTGCAATTGCTTTATTTAATAACTCTTTCATGTAAAAATACATTTTGGTTAAAGGAGAGAATTTTGGAAATGTTGTGTTTGCCTTATGAATGTAATGGCTTTCCAGAACTGTTTGATGAAAAAGTTGTCCATTATGGTGGAAAACAACAACCAGTAAAAATCAGATCTATTTAAATATGAGATAAAATAAGATATGTTTTAAGGTTCAAAAGCTGATTATGTGTATAATTTTCTGCATTCTTAAAATGTTTTAAAATAAATTATATTGCAAGATTATAAAATTAGGCATTTAGTAAAGATAGGAAATATTAATTCATTTTAGTTTATTCAACAAATGTTACGCTCATTTATGATCAAAAAATCAAATTTTCAAAATGTTTTTGAATCTGCAAAGGTCTACAATCCCATTTAAAATGATATAATTATGTGCATTTAATTCCATCTTCAGACATAAATGTTTTTTAATAATTTAAAATAAAACATAATTAAATTTCATTAAGAGTCAGACTTTGGCTAATTAACATTAAAAGCCAATAATAAATAAATACCAAGAAGTAAGAGCCAAAAAATAACAAAATCAATTCCATTCTAATAGGAATACCTTATAACTAATGATGATGATGCTAAGGAAACAATCATACATACCTTGTTAATAGGAAAAATGTGAAAAATAACAATAGGAGCAAGAATTGTGAAAAATAAGCAAAAGAAAGATGCAATATTTGACAAGGGGTACAAAACAAAGAAGTGATGACAAACAAATTGTGACTAAAATAGCTTTGGATGATTCAAATAGTAATGCCATGTAACTTTTCCCCTAAAATGGAACTATTTTAGTGTGCCATGACCCAAGCATTGAGAACTTTTATAGTAGTAAATTGGTTCCCATTCCCAGAGATTTGATTTATGTCATCTGGAGTGCGGCATTAGAATTTTAAAATCTCCCCAGGTGATTCTGACATGCAGTAAAATTTGAGGACCATTGCTTTCGATCGGTGGTTCTCAAATTGTGGTCCCCGGACCAGCAGCATCAGCATCACCTAGGGACGTGTTAGAGTAGCAGCTTCTTAGAGCCCATCCAGATCTACTAAATCAGAAACTCTGAGGCTGGAAGCCAGCAATATGTGTTTGAACAAGCCTTGCAGGGGATTCTGTTGTATTCTAAAGTTTGTGAACCACTGTTCTAGAGCAGGGGTTGGCAAACTATGGCTTACAGGCCAAATCTAGCCCATCGCCCCCTCCCCTTTTTTTCATATAAATTTTTATTGGAACACAGCTATGCTCATTTGCTTCTGTATTGTCTATGGTTACTTTCGCACGATGGCAGAGATGAGTAGCTGTGACAGACAACATGGCCCACAAGCCTAAAATACCATCTAGCTCTTTACAGAAAAAATGTGCTGACTTCTGCTCTCAAGACTGTTTTTGCCCATCTCCAAGGACTGTATCTGTCATGACATCCACTGAAGGGAGGCCCCTTTTTGCTCTTAGTGAAGGTAATTTAGTGATTTAGATGGCTTGATGAATTCTTCTCAGTGGAGTGCTAGTGGGCTGCAACCCAGACTAGTTAAAATTAGAGTCTCTGGGAGTAAGAACCAGCAATCAGTCATTTTTAAAGCTCCACAGGTCATCCCATTGTGCAGCCCAGTTTGAGAAACAATGCATTGCTTCTTCCCGCGAACAAGCACTTGGAAATCATGGTAAATGCAGATTTTGATTCTGTAAGTCTGGGGTGGTTCTGGAGATTCTTCATTTCTAACAAGCACGCAAGTGATATGGATAATGCTGGTTCACATCTGGGGAACCTTAAAAATTCTGATTCCTGATACTTGCCAGTTTTTCTAATTATCTCAGCATCAGGGTATTTAAAAGTTCCCCAGGTTATAATACTGTACAATTAAGAACCCCTGGTCAGAGCGATTTGTCTCAATCTTGGAGTAACAGAATCACCTAGTGAACTTATTAAAAAATACAGAGGGATTCTGTCCTCCTTCAATAAACTTGGATCTTTGTATTAATATTTTCTGTTAGCTTTGCAGGTGAGTTTGATTCACACCCAAGCCAGTGAAGAACCACTGCCTTAGAGAAATGAAGAAAGGGAGAAAGAAGAGGTTAGATAAATGGATAGGTTAGGACAGGCAGGGGATGTAGAAAAACAGGAACACATAATAAATATTCATTTGCATATTGGGACCTGTTTCTGATAAAAGCAAAGAAGAGTCTTCTTGATTATTATAAGCCTGTAATAAACAGGCCTAATGAGATTAACTAAAAGATTCAATGAATCCACAGTGTCAACAGCCATAGCCTTGTGCCTATAGATTCTGGAAAGGACAGGAATGATTATGTCATGCAGAATCGTCAGAAGAGACTGCTGTGGTAGCTCAGTAATATTTAAATGGATCACAAAGTCTACAAAATTTTTAGTCTCGGCCAATGGGACCTAAATGGCAAGAACTGAAAATAGTTCAGTGCTAGCTATGGATGTGTAGCCTGTTCTTCTACTAAAGTTCCTAGAGTGTCTGCCATCTGTGTAGTGTATCTCAGCTTTCATCCTTTCCTGAACACAGCTAGATAGTGTTGCTTTAACTGGGTGCAGACATGAATGGGGAATAACCTGAGTGTAAGCCATTGGTTTTAAACAGCCATGATATTTATGCACTCTTACCTCTTAAAAGGTAAGATCCTTTTATAAGTAGCAGATAGGTCAAATGACATTGCTGATTATTTGTCATACATATGTTGCTAGGAATAATGCCATTCATTTCCAAAAATGGAACTGAACCTTTGCTTTTGTGTTGGTACCCCACCCCCCCACTCACCCCACCCAAGGAATCTGTCACTCTGGCTTTATTATACCATCCCAGGTTTTGTGGTACAGACATGGAAGAGAAGACCTGTATGCACTCAATTCTGAGGATGAAAAAAATTTTGTTTTTGGTCTAAAGCCCAGATAAAGTTTTTGCGTGGTTGCTGAGCACTTTGGGTAAGATCTTGATCAGAACCCCCAACTAGTCAGGATAGTAGAACTCTACACAAGGAAAATAGGGAAATGAGGTAAAGGGCAAAAATTTAGGGAAGAGTCTTGCAAAATTCCTTTGTCACCTAATTTCCAGAGACATTGACAAGGCAAAGTCTTAAAGCTTAAGAAATGCTGCAAATTCTCTCTTAGTGGGGAATAGATTAGTGCCCTATTGAGGCAGCTCTTTGCAACAGTTCACCAGAGGAAAAGAACAGTTAGCTGTTAGGTAGCTGGATAGCTTGAAACTGGCAAGTGGGAGACTTAGTTTTTACTCGGTTGCCTTTGCATTACAACATACTTTTCATTCTAATGGAGGTGTTAAAATAGATAGGCTAGATTATTGACAGTTGCCTGAAATATTTCTCATTCTATCCAAATGTATATAAACTTTAGTTTAGGTAATGCTATATTTTGGAGAACTTAGTAATGTTTTTGTAGTTTTAAAATAACAATAATAGGCAAAAACCATTCTGTTTCTTTCTCTGGAATATATTGATTTTTTTTTTTTTAACTGGGGGACGATTGACATAGACTGTATATTAAAGTGTACAATTTGATAAATGTTGACATATGTATACCTCCATAAAACTGTCACCTCAATTAATTTAATGAACATAACAATTATGCCTCAAAAGTTTTCTTGTGCCGCTTTATAATTCCTCCTCCGATTTGCCACCTCCTCATTCCTAGTCAATCACTGATCTGCTGTCTGCCATTACTGATCAGTTTGCATTTTCCAGACCTATATGTAAATGGATTTTTTTTTTTTTGGTCTAATTTCTTTCAGTGTAATGATTTTGAGACTCAGTCATGGTCTGTGTAGCAATAGTTTATTCCTTTTTTTTTTATTGCTTAATAGTATTGCATTGTGTAGATATATCACAATTTGTTTATCCATTCACCTGTTGATGGATGTGTTAGTTATCTATTGCTGTATAACTGATTACCCCAAAATATAGTGGCTTAAAGCAACAAACATTTATTATCTCAGTTTCTGGGCCTGGAATTTTTAGAGAGACTTAGCTGGGTGGCTTTGGCTCAGAGTCTTTAATGAGATAGCTGATAAGATGTGGCCGGGGTTACTGTAATTTGAAGGCTTCACTGGGGTTGGAGGATCCAGTTCCAAGATAGGGCCATGCATATGACTATTGACTGCAGGCCTCAGTTCCTCATCAAGAGGCCTCTTTGCAGGGTTGCTTGAGTGGTTTTTACTGCATGGAATCTGGTTACTCCCAAAACAAATGATATGAGAGTAAGGGCAAAGAGAAAGATGCAATACTATCCATTACTTAGTCTCAGAAGTTACTGTTTGTCACTTCCTCCATATTACTATTTGTTAGAAGTAAGTCTCTATGACCAGCCACTCTCAAGAGGAAAAGAATTAGGCTCCACTTTTGAAGGGAAGAATGTCAAAACAATTTGTGGACGTATTTTAAAGCCAATACAATGAACATTTGAGTTGTTTCCCGGTTCTGGCTATTACAAATAAAGCTGCTTATAAAAAATATGTGTAAAAGTCTGTATAGTTGTATGCTTTTATTTCTTTTGTGTAAATAGCTAGAGGTAGAATGGGTAGTATGTTTAACTTTTGACAAAACTACTTATGTAGTGAAATCTACAAAAAAATTGCGAAGAAAAATTATGGAAAGAAGAATTTCTTTTATTATTTATTAATGCTTATAATAATGTTAATATTCTTTTATACATTAAATTTCTACAAGTTTTAAATTTCATTAAAGAAAACCTCCAAAATCTGGAAATTGTTTTCCAAATTTGATTGTATCCTTTTATACAAGCAGTATATGAGAGTTCTAGTTGTTCCACATGATTGCCAACACTTGGTATGGATACTCTTCTTAATTTTGTTATGGTTTTAATTTGCATTTCCTTAATAACTAATGATCCCAAGAATCTTTTCATGTGTTTATTTGCCACCCATGTATTTTCTTCAATGAAATGTCAGATCTTTAGCCCATTTAAAAAAGTTGGGCTGTTTATCTTATTATTTAGTTATAAGAGTTCTTTCTATATTCCAGATATGTCTTTTGTCAGATAAGTGTTTTTCAGATATGTATTTTATCCCAGGCTTTGGCTTATCTTTTTTATTTTTGTAGCAGTATCTTTCGAAGAGCAATAGTTTTTAATTTTGATGAAGTAAATTTATTGATCATTTTTTCTTTTATAGTTTTCTTTTTGTGTACTATTAAGAGATGTTTGCCTAACCCAAGTTCACTAACACTATTCTAGGTTTAGTTTAGATCTGTAGATCCATCCCAAGTTAATTTTTGTGTATGTTGCATGGTAAGGGTCGAGTTTCATTTTTTGGTCATAAGGCTGTCCAGTTGTTTGTTCCAGCATCATTTGCTCAAAAAATTATCTTTTCCCTATTGGTATCTTTTGTTTAAAAAAAAAAAAGTTGACTGTATGTACTGGTCATTTCTGGACTCTATTCTGTTTTATTGACCTTTTTTGCCTATCTTTAATACTACAAATGCCTTGATTACTGTAGGTTTCATAATAAGTCTTGAAATCAAGTAGGTTAGGTATTTCAACTTTCTTCCTTCTTTTCAAAATTGGTTTGGCTACTCTAGGTCCCTTACATTTCCATATATATTTTAGAATCAAGTTTTAAACTTCTACAGAATGCCTTACTGGGATTTGGAGTGGGATTGCATCAAATCTATATAGATCAATTTGGTGAGAATTGACATCTTACTAATATTGAATCTTCTAATCCATGAACACAATATATCTCTCCATTTATTTAGGTTTTCTTTAATTTCTCTTGGCAGTATTTTGTGGTCTTCATTGCACAAGTCTTGCATATCTTTTGTCAAGTTTATCCCTAAGCATTTCCTATTTTTTGGTGCTATTGTAAGTGATATATTTTAAAGTTCAGTTTCTAATTGGTCATTGCTGGTGTATAGAAATACCACTGAATCTTGTATACTGACTTTATTTCTGCAGACTTGCTAAAATTCACTTATTAGTTCTAGTAGGCTTTTCTGTAGTTTCTCTTTAGTTATGTTTGTTTGTTTTGTTTTTTAGATTCCATATATAAGTGAAATCATATAATATTTGTCTTTCTTTGTCTGACTATTTCACATAGCATAACACCGTCTAGGTCCATGCATGTTGTAGCAAGTGGCAAATATTAGCAGTCCTAGCCACAGCAGTCAGACAAGAAAAATAAAAGGAATGCAGATTTGAAAAGGAAGATATAAAACTGTCAATGTTTGCAGATGCCATATGATACTATGTATACAAAATCCTAAAGATGCCACCAAAAAACTACTGGAACTCGTCAATGAATTCAGTAAAGTTGCAAGATACATAATTAATATGCAGAAATCTGTTACATTTCTATACACTAACAATGAAGTAACAGTCCCATTTACAATCACATCAAAAAGAATAAAATACATGGGAATAAATCTAACTAAGGAAATAAAAGACTTATACTTGGAAAACTATAAGACACTGATCAAAGAAATTAAAGATGATACAAACAGATGGAAAGGTATACTGTGCTCATGGATTGAAAGAAATAATATTTTTAAAATGACCATACTACCTCAGGCAGTCTGGGGATTCATTGTAATCCTTATCAAAATCCCAATGACATTTTTCACAGAACTGGAAAAAATAATTCTAAAATATGTATGGAAACATGAAAGACCCGAAGTAGCCAAAACAATCTTAAGAAAGAAGAACAAAGCTGGAGGTATCATGCACCCTCATCTCAAACTATACTACAAAGCTTGCAGTAATCAAAACAGTATGGTACTGGCACAAAAATAGACACATAGATCAAGGGAACAGAATAGAGAGCCCAGAAATGAACCCACATTTATATGGGCAATTAATATATGACAAAGGAGGCAAGAGTACACAGTGGGGGAAAGGCAGACTCTTCAATAAATGGTGTTAAGAAAACTGGGCAGCTACATGCAAAAGAATCAGATGACTACATTCTCACACCATATACAAAAATAAACTCAAAATGGATTAAAGACTTAAATGTAAGATCTGAAACCATAAAACTTCTAGAAGGAAACATAGGCAGTATGCTCTTTGACATCTGTCTTAGCAATATTTTTTTGGCTATGTCTCCACAGTCAAGGGAAACAAAAGCAAAGATAAGCAAATGGGACTACATGAAACTAAAAAAGCTTTTATACAGTGAAGGAAGCCATGAACAAAACGAAAAGGCAGCCTACTGAATGGGAGAAGATGTTTGCAAATGTTATATCCAACAAGGGGTCAATATCCCAAATATACAAGGAACTCATACAACTCAGCATCAAAAAAAACCCCCAAATACCCCAATTAAAAAAATGGGCAGAGGACCTGAATAGACATTTTTCCAAAGAAGACATACAGATGGTCAACAGGCACATGAAAAAATGCTTACCATCACTAGTCATCAGGGAAATGCAAATCAAAACCACAATGAGATAATCACCTCACATTTGTCAGAATGGCTGTTATCTAAACGTTAACAAGTAACAAGCATTGGTGAGGATGTGGAGACAGGTGAATCCTTGCGTGCTGTTGATGGGAATATAAATTGGTACTGCCACTATGGAAAACAGTATGGAAATTCCTCAAAAAACTAAAAGTAAAACTACCATATGGTGCAGCAAGTTCACTCTTGGGTACTTAACCAAAGAAAACAAGAACACTAATTGGAAAAGATATATACACCCCTGTGTTCATTGCAGCATTATTCACAATAGGCAAGATATGGAAGCAATCTAAGTGCCTATCAATAGGTGAATGGATGAAGAAGGTGTGGTGTATATATTATATGTATAGTATATATACAGTGAAATATTATTCAGCCATAAAAAAGAATGAAACTTTGCCATTTGTGACAAATGGGGTGGACCCTAGAGGGTATTAAAGTTATTTTCAAATTTAAATGTAACAAAATTGATTCCTTGTGGTGTACAGTTTTATGAGTTTTGACAAATGCATACAGTTGGGTCTCCATACCTCAATCAAGATGCAGTTTCATTAACTCTAGAAATACTCTTATTAACCCATTGTTAGTCACCCTTTCCTTCCTCTCCCTACCATTGTAAATTGCTGATTTGATATCCATCCTATAGTTCTGCCTTTTCCTAAATGTCATATAACTGGACTCATTCAGTTTGTACCCTTTTGAATATGACTTATTTATCAAAATGCATTGAGATTCATGTATGTGGTTGCATGTATTAATAGTTCTTTCTTTTTTTATTGCTGAGTAGTATTCCATTGTATAGATATACTATAGTTTGTTTCTCCAAGGACATTTGGGTTGTGTCCAATTTTTGGCAATTAGGAATGAAACTGCTAAAAAAAATTTGTATACAGATTTTGTTATGAACCTAAGTTTTCATTTCTCTTGGGCAAATACCTAGGATTGGGGTTGCTAGGTTTTATGTAAAGTTAGCTTTAACTTTATAGGATAGGGGAGGTTTTTCACTATAGATTCTATTTCTTTAATTCTGTTTAGGTTTCTTTTTTTTTTTTGGCCACGCCATGTGGCTTGTGGGATCTCAGTTCCCCGACCAGGGGTTGAACCCAGGCCATGGCAGTAAAAGCCCAGAATCCTAACCATTAGGCCACCAGGGAACTCTGTTTAGGTTTCTGATATCTTCTTTTTAAAAAATTTTTTTATTGAAGTATAGTTGATTTACAAAGTTGTATTAGTTTCTGGTATACAGCAAAGTGATTCAGCTATGTGTGTGTGTGTGTGTATATATATATATATATATGTATGTTCTTTTTCACACTCTTTTCCACTATGGTTTATTACAGAATATTCAATATAGTTCCCTGTGCTATACAGTAGTACCGTGTTGTTATCCATCCTATATGTAATAGTTTGCATCTGCTAATCCTGAACTCTCAGTCCTTCCCTCCCCCACCTCCCCTCCTCCTTGGTAACCACAAGTCTATTCTCTATGTCTGTGAGTCTGTTTCTGTTTCATAGATAAATTCATTTGTGTCATATTTTAGATTCCACATATAAGTGATATCACATAATATTTGTCTTTCTCTGGCTGACTTCACTTAGTATGATAATCTCTAAGTCCACCCATATTGCTGCAAATGGCATTCTTTCATTCCTTCTTATGGCTGAGTAGTATTCCACGTATCCATTCATCTGTCGATGGACATTTAGGTTGCTTCCATGTCTTAGCTATTGTAGATAGCGCTGCTATGAACATTGGGGTGCATGTATCTTTTCAAATTAGAGTTTTCTCTGGAAGTATGCCCAGGAGGGGGATTGCTGGATCATATGGCAACTCTATTTTTAGTTTTTTAAGGAACCTCCATACTGTTTTCCCTAGTGGCTGCACCAATTTACGTTCCTACCAACAATGTAGGAGGGTTTCCTTTTCTCTACACCCTCTCCAGCATTTATTATTTGTAGACTTTTTAATGATGGCCATTCTGACTGGTGTGAAGTGAGACCTCATTGTAGTTTTGATTTGCATTTATCTAATAATTAGAGAAGTTGAGCATCTTTTCATGTACCTATTGGCCATCTGTATGTTTTCTTTGGAGAAATGTCTATTTAGGTCTTCTGCCCATTTTTTGATTGTTTGTTTGTTTTTTTGTTATTGAGTTGTATGAGCTGTTTGTATATTTTGGAAATTAAGCCCTCGTCAGTCACAACATTTGCAAATTTTTTCTCCCAGTCTGTAGGTTGTCTTTTCATTTTGTTCATGGTTTCCTTTGCTGTTCAAAAGCTTCTAAGTTTGATTAGATCCCATTTGTTTATTTTTGCTTTTATTTCTATTGCCTTGGGAAACTGCCCTAAGAAAACGTTGCTACAGTTGAGCTTTGTTAGTTTTTGTCCTTCAAAGTATTTCCCCATCTCATCTATTGAATTTATCGGCATAAAATTGTTCCCCTGATTATCCTTTTTTAATATCTGTAGAATCTGTGGTGAAGTCATCTCTCTCCTTTTTATTGTATGAAATTTGTGTCTTCTTTCTTCCTGATCACTTTGGTTGTGGGTTTATCTATTTTAGATCTTCTTAAAGAACTAGCTTTAGGTTTCATTGGGTTTTGGCTATTGATTTTCTGTTTTCTATTTAGTTGCCTTCCAATCTGATCTTCATTATTTCCTTTCTTCTGCTTAATTTGGGTTTAATACTTTGGGATTAACGTAATACAAAACTGTTTTTCCTTTGGAAGTGAATTGACAGATTTTGAAACCCTGTACTCAATCCAGGTTGTGTGTGTGTGTGTGTGTGTGTTTGGCATTTAGGCAAGGACATAAGACTTTGCTAATAGTAAGATTCTGTAGAGATTGAATTTTTTTGGTACTGCTTTTAGTTAGTTGAAGGACATAAGGTTTTCTTTTTGTTTTTAATATTTATTTTTCTACCTCTTCATCTGACATGTGTTTCAAATTCTGAATGAAGTGTATCTGTAAATTATGAAAGTACTTGGAATTCCCATGCCAAGCCCTGTGAAATTTACCACACATAGAGTTAAATATGTGGCATCCGTTAAGTGGCATAAAATATTGTCGTGAGAAATAAAATTTTATTCTCATCTTTAATCTTAGCAGTAATTTAACCTGAAGGGCTATATAATGTTTACTTGAATTCTGAATTTAAGACATCTAAATCCACAGGTCTTCCCAAATGAGAAACCTCTAACTAAGGTATAAGGCAGTTCTAGAGTTGTTTTCATTTGTTTTGTTTTAATATATTAGAGTAAGAAATTTCTGTGGTGGATAGAGTAGAATTTGTATTACTCTTTTAGGTTGTCTTCCAAAGCCTGAATTAGAATCAAGGAAATAAATTGCTCTACTGATTGAACATTGTATTTAAATATTAATGCACATTTCATTCCTCTGTAAATAGAAGTAATTTTATTTTTTAAACAGATGAAATTGGCTTGAAAATCAGTTTGTTTCTTTTTTAAATATTTCTTATGCAATGTTCAGTAAGAAATGTAGGTGTTATTAGAATTGGTATATTGTTGGAAGGATGTAATATTTACAGAACTACATGAAAATTATTTTCTTTATTTACTTTTCTAATTGTTTAATGTTCCTTCTTTTCTTTTAGATCCTATTTGACCAAACTCAGAGATCGATTAAGGCACAGCTTCAGAACTTTGTCAAAGAGTAAGTCAGTTGCAGTGAAAAGAAAAGAAAAGCAACCAGTTAGTGATCGCATCTGGGAGTTGGTATCTTTTGAGAGAACTTAGAAACATGACTTAGTGAAAATATGGGAGTTTTTGTGTGTTTTTTGCTTTGTGAAATTTATATTGCATTTTTTCCTGAATTACTCTGTAAAGGAGTCAGACTTCATGCCTTTCAGTGAATCATTTATACTATGAAATTTGTGTCCAGGATACATAGTTCAAATTGTTACAGACTAAAGAAAAAATTTTAATGTAAATAAATAACCTAATGATCTTTAAAAAATCAAAGCCGATCCCAAAAGTGGTTGAAATACTATCAGTTATTCTAGTTGTCTCAATATGGTGTTTTCTTTGTAGAGAAGATAATAGAATATATGAGAATGAGTGATGAAGGTGCATAATAAATAATGAAAACAAACCTTTTGTGTCACATTCATCACATTTTATATGTGAAATAAAATGAAACTAGAAATAAAAAAATTATCTGAACTTCCCAGGTAGGAACGTTTTCCTTTTCCACATTAATAATTTCACTTTATGTCTTTTAATTCCTGACTGAGAATATATTAAATTACAGATAAAGTTGATTATGATATAGTATTCAGATGTTAAAAGCTATAAATAGTGGCAGATCTCATGAACATAATGCACTTCTGTTTTAGTAGGTTTGAATTTGTTGTCCTGGAAGTGATGTCTTGCAGATCATTTATAAATCACTTCAAAATAGACTAATATTCAGAATGTCCTTATAGAGTGTATACATGAAAATTTATGGCTTCTTATTAAAGTCTTTGCTAGGTACACATTATTATTGTTATTATTTTAAAGTCATTTGTCTTCAAGTTACTTTGCCTAATTCCTTGGTAGAAAAAGTAAAAGGATGTTATATATTTACCTAAGATCATTAATGAATCAAGGTTTCAGATTTTCAGACTACTGAAATGGATACTCTTACTCTTTACTGGTACATAATTCTTTTAGAAAGCATTATGTGTGTGTGTTTTAAGAATATATTCATGTCCTTTGGCCTCCTAATTTTCTTCAGCAATAAATGAATGTTGTTTCTTAAAGTGTGGTCTGTAGACCACCATAACAGTGAAATCAAGGGCGTGTCTTAAGAAAATCCCTCAGATTTCTAGGGCTTATCCCGAAAACACAAAGAATTGTAATCTCTGGTAGAGGACCCTTGGAACTTGCATTTTTAACAAGTTCCCTATGGTATATACTACTGTTTAAAAATCATTTGGTCTTTCTTTTTTTTTTTTTTTCTAATTTATTGGGGTATAGTTGCTTTACAATGTTGTGTTAGTTCTGCTGTATAGCGAAGTGAATCAGCTATATGTATACATATATCCCCTCTTTTTTGGATTTCCTTCCCGTTTAGGTCACCACAGAGTAGTAGAGTTCCCTGTGCTATACAGCATGTTCTCATTAGTTACCTATTTTATACATATTACTGTATATATGTCAATCCCAATCTCCCAATTCACCCCACACCCCCCTCCCCCACCTTGGTGTCCATATGTTTTTTCTCTATGTCTATGTCTCTATTTCTGCCTTGCAAACAGGTTCATCTGTACCATTTTTCTAGATTCCACATATATGTGTTAATACACAATATTTGTTTTTCTCTTTCTGACTTACTTCACTCTGTATGACAGTCTCTAGGTCCATCCAGATCGCTACAAATGACCCAATTTCATTCCTTTTTATGGCTGAGTAGTTTTCCATTGTATATATGTACCACATCTTTATCCATTCATCTGTCAGTGGATATTTAGGTTGCTTCCATGACCTGGCTATTGTAAATAGTGCTGCAGTGAACATTGGGGTGCATGTGTCTTTTTGAATTATGGTTTTCTCTGGGTATATGCCCAGTAGTGGGATTGCTGGGTCATACGCTAATTCTGTTTTTAGTTTTTTAAGGAACCTTCATACTGTTCTCCATAGTGGGTGTATCAATTTACATTTCCACCAACAGTTGCAAAACGGTTCCCTTTTCTTCACACCCTCTCCAGCATTTATTGTTTGTAGATTTTTTGGTGATCGCCATTCTGACTGGTGTGAAATGATACCTCATTGTGGTTTTGATTTGCATTTCTCTAATAATTAGTGATATTGAGCATCTTTTCATGTGCCTCTTGGCCATCTGTATGTCTTCTTTGGAGGAATGTCTATTTAGGTCTTCTGCCCATTTTTTGATTGGGTTGTTTGTTTTTTTGATATTGAGATGCATGAGCTATTTGTATTTTTTGGAGATTAATCCCTTGTCCGTTGCTTCGTTTGTAAATATTTTCTCTCATTCTGTGGGTTGTCTTTTCGTCTTGTTTATGGTTTCCTTTGCTGTGCAAAAGCTTTTAAGTTTCATTAGGTCCCATTTCTTTGTTTTTATTTTTATTACTGAAGGAGATGGGTCAAAAAAGGTCTTGCTGTGATTTATGTCAAAAAGTGTTCTTCCTATGTTTTCCTCTAAGAGTTTTATGGTGTCCGGTCTTACATTTAGGTCTTTAATCCATTTTGAGTTTATTTTTGTGTATGGTGTCAGGGAGTGTTCTAATTTCATTCTTTTACATGTAGCTGTCCAGTTTTCCCAGCACCACTTATTGAAGAGACTGTCTTTTCTCCACTGTATATTCTTGCCTCCTTTGTCATAGATGAGGTAACCATAGGTGCATGGGTTTATCTCAGGGGTTTCTGTCCTGTTCCATTGGTCTATATTTCTGTTTTTGTGCCAGTACCATACTCTCTTGATTACTCTAGCTTTGTAGTATAGTCTGAAGTCAGGGAGCCTGATTCCTCCAGCTCCATTTTTCTTTCTCAAGATTGCTTTGGCTATTCAAGATCTTTTGTGTCTCCATACAAATTGTGCAATTTTTTGTTCTAGTTCTGTGAAAAATGCCATTGGTAATTTGATAGGAATTGCATTGAATCTGTAGATGGCTTTGGGTAGTATAGTCATTTTCACAGTGTTGATTCTTCCAATCCAAGAACATGGTATATCTCTCCATCTGTTTGTGTCATCTTTGATTTCTTTCATCAGTGTCTTGTAGTTTTCTGCATACAGATCTTTTACCTCCTTAGGTAGGTTTATTCCTAGGTATTTTATTCTTTTTGTTGCAATGGTGAATGGGATTATTTCCTTAATTTCTCTTTCTGATCTTTCGTTGTTAGTGTATAGAGATGCAAGAGATTTCTGTGCATTAATTTTGTATCCTGCAACTTTACCAAATTCATTGATTAGCTCTAGTAGTTTTCTGGTGGCATCTTTAGGATCTTCTACGTATAGTATCCTGTCATTTGAAAAGTGACAGTTTTACTTCTTCTTTTCCAATTTGTATTCCTTTTATTTCTTTTTCTTCTCTGATTGCTGTGGCTAGGACTTCCAAAACTATGTTGAATAATAGTGGTGAGAGTGGACATCCTTGTCTTGTTCCTGATCTTAGAAGAAATGCTTTCGGTTTTTCACCATTGAGAATGATGTTTCCTGTGGGTTTGTCAGATATGGCCTTTATTATGTTGAGGTAGGTTCCCTCTATGCCCACTTTCTGGAGAGTTTTTATCATAAATGGGTGTTGAATTTTGTCAAAAGCTTTTTCTGTATCTATTGAGATGATCATATGGTTTTTATTCTTCAATTTGTTAATATGGTGTATCACATTGATTGATTTGCGTATATTGAAGAATCCCTGTATCCCTGGGATAAATCCCACTTGATCGTGGTGTATGATCCTTTTAATGTGTTGTTGGATTCTGTTTGCTAGTATTTTGTTGAGGATTTTTGCATCTATATTCATCAGTGATATTGGTCTGTAATTCTCTGTTTTTGTAATATCTTTGTCTGGTTTTGGTATCAGGGTGATGGTGGCCTTGTAGAATGAGCTTGGGAGTGTTCCTCTCTCTGCAGTTTTTTGGAATAGTTTGAGAAGGATGCGCGTTAGCTGTTCTCTAAATGTTTGATAGAATTCGCCTGTGAAGCCATCTGGTCCTGGACTTTTGTTTGTTGGAAACTTTAAAATCAGAGTTTCAATTTCATTACATGTGATTGGTCTGTTTATATTTTCTGTTTCTTCCCTGTTCAGTCTTGGAAGGTTATACCTTTCTAAGAATTTTTCCATTTCTTCCAAGTTATCCATTTTATTGGCATATAGTTGCTTGTAGTAGTCTCTTATGATCATTTGTATTTCTTCGATGTCCATTGTAACCTCTCCTTTTTCATTTCTAAATTTATTGATTTGAGACTTCTCCCTCTTTTTTTTGATGAGTCAGGCTAAAAGTTTATCAATTTTGTTTATCTTCTCAAGGAACCAGCTGTTAGTTTTATTGATCTTTGCTATTGTTTTCTTTGTTTCTGTTTCATTTATTTCTGCTCTGATCTTTATGATTTCTTTCCTTCTACTAACGTTGGTTTTTTTTGTTTTGTTTTGTTTTATTCTTCTTTCTCTAGTCCCTTTAGGTGTAAGGTTAGATTGTTTATTTGAGATTTTTCATGTTTCTTGAGGTAGGATTGTATTGCTATAAACTTCCCTCTTAGAATTGCTTTTGCTGCATACCATAGGTTTTGGGTTGTACTTTTGTTGTCATTTGTCTCTAGGTATTTTTTGATTTCCTCTTTGATTTCTTCAGTGATCTCTTGGTTATTTAGTAGCATATTGTTTAGCCTCCCTGTGTTTGTGTTTTTTTACAGTTTTTTTCCTGTAATTGATTTCTAGTCTCATAGCGTTGTGGTTGGAAAAGATGCTTGATATGATTTCAATTTTCTTAAATTTACTGAGGCTTGATTTGTTACCCAAGATGTGATCTATCCTGGAGACTGTTCCGTGTACACTTGAGAAGAAAGTGTATTCTGCTGCTTTTGGATGGAATGTCCTATAAATATCAATTAAATTGATCTCGTTTAAAGCTTGTGTTTCCATGTTAATTTTCTGTCTGGATAATCTGTCGGTGTAAATGAAGTGTTAAAATACCCCACTATTATTGTGTTACTGTCAATTTCCTCTTTTATGGCTGTTAACATTTGCCTTATGTATTGAGGTGCTCCTATGTTGGGTGCATGTATATTTGTAATTGTTATATCTTCTTCTTGGATTGATCCCTTTATCATTATGTAGTGTTCTTCCTTGTCTCTTGTAACAGTCTATATTTTAAAGTCTATCATATCTGATATGAGTAAGTCGATCTCATCTGATATGAGTAGTCCATGCAAATGGAAATCAAAATCTTTTGATTTCCATTTGCATGGAATATCTTTTTCCATCCCCTCACTTTCAGTCTGTATGTGTCCCTAGGTCTGAAGTGGGTCTCTTGTAGACAGCATATATATGGGTCTTGTTTTTGTATCCATTCAGCGAGCTTGTGTCTTTTGGTTGGAGCATTTAATCCATTCACATGTAAGGTAATTATCGATATGTAAGTTCTATTACCTTTTTCTTAATTGTTTTGGGTTGTTTTTCTAGGTCTTTTTCTTCTCTTGTGTTTCCGGCTTAGAGGAGTTCCCTTAACATTTGTTGTAGAGTTGGTTTGGTGGTTCTGAAGTCTCTTAGCTTTTGCTTGTCTGTAAAGCTTTTGATTTCTCTGTTGAATCTGAGTGAGATCCTTGCTGGGTAGATTAATCTTGGTTGTAGGTTTTTCCCTTTCATCACTTTAAATATATCCTGCCACTCCAATGTGGCCTGCAGAGTTTCTGTTGAAAAATCAGCTGATAACCTTACGGGGATTCCCTTGTATGTTATTTTTTGCTTTTTCCTTGCTGCTTAATATTTTTTCTTTGTATTTAATTTTTTTTAGTGTGATTAATATGTGTCTTGGTGTGTTTTTCCTTGGGTTTATACCGTATGGGACTCTCTGTGCTTCCTGGACTTGATTGACTATTTCCTTTCCCATGTTAGGGATGTTTTCAACTATAGTCTCTTCAGATATTTTCTCAGACCCTTTCTCTTTCTCTTCTTCCTCTGGGACCTCTATAATTTGAATGTAGGTATGTTTAATGTTGTCCCAGAGGTCTCTGAGACTGTCCTTAATTCTTTTCATTCTTTTTTCTTTATTCTGCTCCTTGGCAGTTATTTCCACCATTCTGTCTTCCAGCTTACTTGTCCGTTCTTCTGCCTCAGTTATTCTGCTATTGATTCCTTCTAGAGTACTTTTAATTTCAGTTATTGTCTTGTTCATCACTGTTCTTTAGTTCTTCTAGGTCCTTGTTAAATATTTCTTGTATTTTCTGCATTCTATTTCCAATATTTTGGATCATCTTTACTATCAATACTCTGAATTCTTTTTCAGGTAGATTGCCTATTTCCTCTTCATTTGTTTGGTCTTGTGGGTTTTTACCTTGCTCCTTCATCTGCAACATATTTCTCTGTCTTCTCATTTTGTTTTACTTATTGTGTTTGGGGTCTCCTTTCCACAGGCTGCGGGGTTGTAGTTCCTCTTGCTTCTGGTGTCTGCCCCCAGTGGGTGAGGTTGGTCCAGTGGCTTGTGTAGGCTTCTTGGTGTGGGGGACTGGTGCCTGTGTTCTGGTGGGTGGAGCTGTATCTTGTCCCTCTGATTGGCAGGGCTGTGTCAGGTGATGTGTTTTGGGTTGTCTGTGAGCTTCATATGACTTTAGGCAGCCTGTCTGCTAATGGATGGGGTTGTGTTCCTGTCTTGCTAGTTGTTTGGTGTGAGGCGTCCAGCACTGGAGTTTGCTGGCCCTTGGGTGGAGCCGGGTCTTGGTGTTGAGATGAAGACATCTAGGAGAGCTCTCACCTATTAATATTCCCTGGGGCTGGGAGTTCTCTGGCGGTCCAGCGTCCTGGACTTGGCTCTCCCACCTCAGAAGCTCAGGCCCGACCCCTGGCCGGAGAACCAAGACCCTGCAAGCCGCACCATGCGAAAGAAAAAAAAAAAAGGAAAATGAACAAACAAAACCCCCAAGACAAATGGTAAAAGCAAAACCAAACAGACAAAAATACACAAAGAAACACACACACACACACACACACAAAACAGGAAAAAAAAAAAAAAAAAGAAAGGCAAGATGGACTTACCTGGTGGTCCAGTGGGTAAGACTCCATGCTCCCAGTGCAGGGAGCCTGGGTTCAGTCCCTGGTTGGGGAACTAAATCCCACATGCATGCCACAACTAAGAGTTTGCATGCCGCAAGTAAGAGTCTGCAGGCTGCAATGAAGATCCTATGTGTCATAACTAAGACCCGGCGCAGCCAAAATAAATAAATAAATATTAAAAAACAACAACAACTTTACAGACTCACAGACTCAGAGAACAAACTTATGGTTATCAGGAGGGAAGGGTGGGGGAGGGATAGTTAGGGAGTTTGGGATTGACCAAAAAAAAAAAAAAAATTGTATATAACTATATTATACACCTGTAACATATAATATTTTACATCAACCGTACATCAGTTAAAGAAAATAAAAATAAATGTAAAAAAAAAAAAATAAAAATTATTTGGTTAAATATTAGTACATGTCCCAGAATTTGTCTTTAGAAAAATTAACTTTGCCTTTTATGTTTCTGTAATGTTAATTTGATAATTTATTTTCACATTAAATTGTATAGATTTAAGTAAGGAAATGCTAGCTGACTATATCAGGAATAGTATGTACTCGTAAACTAATATATATGTTAGTTGGAAGAGCTATTGAGTGTCATTTGCAAATAAATAAATAAGTAGAGGAACATAAGAATTAAATTCTAAATGTTATTTTGGTAAAATTTTTGATCCAGATAGTTTTATGAAAGTTTCACTCTTTTAATTTTTTTAGAGATCTTAGAAAATTCAAAGATGCCAAGAAGCAGTTTGAAAAAGTCAGTGAAGAAAAAGAAAACGCATTAGTAAAAAATGCTCAAGTACAAAGAAACAAACAGCATGAAGTTGAAGAAGCCACAAACATTCTGACAGCAACAAGAAAATGTTTTCGACACATAGCCCTAGATTACGTACTTCAGGTATGTTTATTACATGTTTTCAAAAAATGCTTATTAAACGTGTTGTTACTTTTGAGTGATTGCACTCAAGGAAATAAATAATACTATTTCTGTAGTTTAAAATTAAACCATGATCTTTTGTGAAAAATTTCCATGTGTCTGGGTGTTTGTGTATGCACTATATGTGTGTGCATGTGTATACCTTTAGTTCTGATTTCTTCCCCTGTTCACTTAACAGTATACTTCCCCCTTTCAAAATGTCATGAAAAGCGTTATTAATTGCTATATTTTATTCTATGGAGATGCTGTGTCAATTTAATTAATATCCAGTTATCAGATATAGTGTTGCCAGTTTTTGCTGGCAATAGTAGAAATATAATTTTCAATAATTGTAAATGATAGTAAGATCTTTGTATACAAATCTTTTGCCACATTTCTGATAATTTGTTGAGAGTAGATTCTTAGAGGTACAAAGGCTCACCATATTGCCAAATGAAGAATATTTCTGGAAATAATGTTCTCATATTTGCATTAGGTGCTGCTTTTTAAAAGTAGAGATCGATATTTGGTAAGTTGCGAGGTGATCTGGGACAGGGGAGTTCCCATAGATTGTTGACTTAACAGTGGTCACAGATTATTTCTTTAAAAAATACTTAAGTAAACATATTGCAAATTAGTGATTAAAAACTACTCAGGTAACTTTGCGAAAACAGTAGAAAATGACTTAAGATTTTTTTCTATTAAGTTCCTGTTCAGTAAGTGGGAAGTTAAATTAAAAAAAATGAAGTACACTCCAGTTATTAATGAAAGGCTTCTAGCATGGAGTAGTCTGTATTTCCTATCTCCTCTTATCTACCTCACATTTATACCACTTCCTGCAGTAGTATGAGTACTGAGTCTGCCTACCCCATTCTACTGAAATGGCTCATGTTAAGGTCTTATTCATTAGATATATTGTACTTTTTAACCAACTTGACTATGGTGTTTCACTGAAATAGTAGACCACACTCTCTTTCTTGAAACATACTTTTGTCTTGATGTATCTTAAACCACTTGCAGGTCATCATCTTAATTTATGTTTCTTTTCAGTTTCCACCTTGGGTTTCTCTCCTTTGTCCACCTTTTCAATCTCTCTTTTAGGGTTCCATCTTTGGTCTTCCTGTTTTCTGACTTTGTGATAATCCCTTACAGTTTAATCATGCCCTTTGCTTGAATTATCACCATATATAGGTGACAAATCTATTTTTCTCAGCAGTACCTCATTCCTTTTGTGTCTAAAACTAAAATCTTTCTTCTTCTCAAATGACTTCGTATTGCCATTACCATACTGAGTAGTGTCACCCTCTTAATCATAGAAATCAGAATTGGAGAATCATATCAGATATTCTCCTCATTCTTAGCTACTATATCTAGCAGTCAAAATTGCCTTGAAAAGTTCTATGTACTTCTTAAACCTGTTCGTTCTCACTCTTCTGCAGCCCCAACACTAGTTCTTACTGCTTCTTGTCTAGAGTATTAAGATGTTCTCATAAAAATTGATCTTTCTTGTGTTGCTTTTAACCTGCCCATTAGCAATTCATTCTCTGTTCTGTGGTCAGAATTACTCAAGCTTTTCCAGGCAAAATGAATCATTCTTGTCTCTGTTTCCTCTGTGCTGCCATATTATCGTCATACACATTGCTGTTAGAGCACTTATCTCATTTATTGAAATTATTTATTTATATGTCTTTCCTACTCCTAGATTATATCCCTTCCCTCTAGTCCAGTGGTTAGAAAATAGATAGGTAATGTTTTTTGAAAGAGTGAACAGCTTAATTTTAAATTTTATTTGGGAAGGGGGGAAGTTAGCTAAAATATTCATTATTTTCAAATTTATACATTATAAACTGTTCATTTCCTTTGATGTCCATCCAGTAGTTTTAAGTTAGGACCTCACCTCTCTTATAACTGTTTGATTTTTCTAATGAGAACTGTTGTGTTATTTTATTATATGGCCAAAGTGTCTGTTTTAGAGAATAGTAAGTAATAAATATTCAGATTTATAGAGTTTGTCATGCTTTAGTTTCTCTAAATATTTGAATATACTTTTGTTTTTTCAAATGTATGCTGTTTTTCATTGTCAAACAGAGGCATTTTTAACATTTTGCTAAGCTTTTACTTAGAGCATTTGAAAGTTAATATTTTAGTTCTCAAAACTGAATAGACCTTGAAACAGACATGCAGAAGAAACTAGTGCTTAGGTAAACAAAGTTATTAGATTTTTCTTGGTCTGTTTTTACTTATTTATTTATTTATTTTTGGCTGCATTGGGTCTTCGTAGCAGCACGCCGGCTTTCTCTAGTTGCGTCAAGCAGGGGCTACTCTTCATTGTGGTGCACGGGCTTCTCATTGCGGTAGCTTCTCTTGTTGCAGAGCCTGGGCTCTAGGCACGTGGGCTTCAGTAGTTGTGGCATGCAGGCTCAGTAGTTGTGTCTCGCGGGCTCTAGAGCACAGGCTCAGTAGTTGTGGCACACGGGCTTAGTTGCTCCGCGGCATGTGGGATCTTCCCAGAGCAGGGCTCGAACCCGTGTCCCCTGCATTGGCAGGCGGATTCTTAACCACTGCACCACCAGGGAATTCCCTCTTGGTCTGTTTTTGTTTTCTGATCAGTGCTTTAAAATTATCTTATTAAACAACAGGCGGAATATTCAGTGTGAAGGACATATTAAAAAGATATTCTGTAACCTTTTGGAAATTTTAGCAAAGAATGAATGATTCTTTTCTTGTGTAAACATTTTATTTCATTAAGTTGATATATAATAACAGACAAAAATGAAGTGTTTGTTGTGAATTTCTAGAGTTGGGAGAGATACCACAAAAGGCAACTTTTATAATTACTGATCTTTCAGTAGTTTAGTCTAATTAAAATATTTATTTAAGGTCTATTAATTTGTTCAACAAATATTTCTGAGTCCTTAATATATACAACTTGGAGAATACAGCTGGGAGTAAGGCACAACCTTGATCTCATGGAGCTTATGTTTTAGCTGGGGAAAAGAAATAAGTAAATAAAATATGAGGTAGTTATGAATACTATAAAGAAAATAAATAGGGTTGGTGTACTAAAGACTGCTTAAAGGCCTACTTTAGACCTTTGTGAGGAGATACTATTTAAGCTGAGACCTGATGGATAAGACCCTTGTGCCCATCTGGGCAGAAAATCATGACATGAGGACAGAACAAATAGTACAAAGGCATTGAGGTGGGAGTACTCTTGGGTTGTGGTTGGACCACAGAAAAGGGGAAAGTACTGTAGTAGAAAATTAGGTGGGAAAGGTAGCAGGAGCCTCTTCACAAAGGGCCTTGTAGGCTACAGTAGGGAGTTGGAAAGTTTTAATACAGACATACATGATCTTATTTATTGTTTGAAAAGATCACTCTGGTTGCTGTGTGGAGAATGAAGTGTCAAGAGTCAAGAGTGGAAACAGAGACTAGTTCATAGACTATTGTAGCAGTCAGTAAAAGATATGATGGTGGTTGGTGGTAGTGGTAAAAATGATAAGAACTTGTATTAAAGATGTATGTTGAAAGAGCAATTAGATAAGGAGGGTGGAGAGAAGACGGAATTCTAAGAAATTCAGAAGTTTATCAAGGTGATAGTTTTATCAGTACAGTACAATTTTATGGTTTGAACATGGCCAGTTTTTCTTTAAGTTGAGAAAATGGATGAGAGTTTCATTGGTATGTTTGTCTTAACTGTTTTTGCAAAAAGCAGGTCAAAAGGTGAAAAACTTGAACTTTGTTTTCATTTACTATTCTGGAAAAGTATTAAACCATTAGAATAAGCAAATTTTACAGTATTGCATTCTGGATTAGTTTTTAAAATAATGCATAGGTGATTAACCAAGTGCATTTTCCCTCAGATTAATGTCCTTCAATCAAAACGGAGATCAGAAATCCTGAAATCAGTAAGATATTTATTGAAATGATGTTCTAAATATTTTAATATGAAGTTAAATGTATGCATTTAAGTGTTTAAAATAGCACCATATATGAGTGTGTATATATGTATTTATTTATTGACTTATTTATTTATTCCAGGTTCATAATTAATCTTCTTAATGATGTTTTTGTACTTCTTATATGTCACTTAACCACTTTTTTTGGTCTCCTTTATGTTATAGTTATTTATGTGTGTCTCATCTGTTATTACACTGTAATCTCCTTAAAGCAGACACTTAAATAATTTGAGATTGAGGGCATACATAGTGTCATTTTACAGAATTTTTCCCTTAGGGCTGTTGATGGTGTATCAGCTTTTTGGAGTGCAGGTAGAAAACAAACAAGATGAAATTTGAAGGATGGCATGGCAACAGTGATTTTTTATTTGCCCATTTTTCGTCTTAAAGCTAACAAGGAGGTGGGCAGAGGATGATAGTCATATATACATTACACTCTTTTATATTTTGAGAACCTTAGAAATAATTTCTCCTCCCTGATTTTGTTCACTGAAGTTTTTTTGTGTTTTTTTTTTCTCAAAGGATCTACAGAAATTGCTTTTGATCCTTGTCCACACCTAGGTTTTTCCTAAATTCTCTGTTAATATTTATGTTATTTCTTATCAGATGAGTACATTATACTTCCTGTTTACCTCCACCACCTTTTCCAGATTGAGAGTAATGTATGTTAATTGTAGAAAATTGGAAAATAAAATATATGAAGGAAGAATAAAAATACTTATAAAGGCTACTACCAAGAGAGAACCACTATTAATATCTTGGTGTAATCTTTGTCTTTTTTCTCTGTTGGTGTGCGCATGCCTGTTTGTGTGTGTACGTGAACGTGTATATACACCTCTTAAAATTCCATTTAATTTTTAAAAACAAAATAGTAATCATTCCTACATACTGTTCTATAATTTTCTTTTTTCACTAATACACTCCAAAATCATCATGTGTCATTAAATATTTTTTTATTTAACGATGACTTTTGTGGCCAGGTAGAATTCTACCATATGAATACAGTAGGGGTGAGCAAACATTTTTTTTGAAGGGCCAGGTAGTAAATATATTAGGTTTTGGAGGCCATATGGTCTGTGTTGCAACTACTCAGCTGTGCTATTGTAATAGGAAAGCAGTCATAGACAATATGTAAATGAATGGCATGACTGTTCTAATAAAACTTTTTTTATCAACATGGAAATTTGAATTTTATATAATTTTTACGTGTCATGAATTTCATGTCTTCTTTTCATTTTCTTTAACCATTTAAAAATGCAAAAACCATTGTTAGCCCGTAGGCCATCCAAAAACAGGTGGTAGGGCTGGATATAGTTTGTAGGTCAGTTTGCTGACCTTGAATATACCATAAATTAAGTTTCCCGTTAATGGATTTTAAGTAATTTCCCTGTTTTTGATGTAAAGCATAGCATTATAGTGATCATCCTAATGAATAATATTTCCTTCGGATAGATTAAGACAAGAGATTACTTAATCAAAGGGTTTAAGCATTTATTGAAACTTTTAAGGAATATTGTCAAATTTTAAGGGTTACACAAAATTTCCACTAATAGTGTGTGAGAGTGAACATTTTTCCACATTTTACCAACACTGGGTATTAATTTCCCCCACTGTACCACAATTTGGTAGATTGAAAATGTCATCTCATTGTTTAATTTTGGATTTCTTTGAGGCAAATGAGTATGAATGCCCCCCCCTCCTTTTTTTTTTCTTGGTCACTTATGTTCTCTATTTATGTCCTTTCCCTCTTTTTCTGTGGGGGTCTTCATGCTTTTCATATTGATTTGTAACATGTCTTATCTATTAAGACTAGTAACCCTTTGTCAAATGTTTTTTCCTAGTTTATTATTTATCTTTTAATATGCTTATTCTGTGTTTTGATGTGCAGGCATTATTTTACTTTTTATGTACTTGTAACTATTAATCTCTTCCTCTCTTTTTTAAAAATATATTTAGTGTTTTTTAAAATCATATTCACAAAGTTGTACAACCGGCGTTATCTAATTCCAGAATCATCTTTTAGTGAGCTTTGTCCTTTTGTCATTGTGTTTTATTTTATTGGTTTTTCTCTTCCAAAAAAATTCCTTTTGAAGGATTCTTGAGTGTTAAGGACCTTTTGACCTATTTTAGATTTTACAGAATTAAACAGATGTCTCGTCTTGCTAAAAATAACACGGGTGTTTGGAGGATTCTTTCAGTATTGTGATTGAATTAATTCCTTCTCATGTAAAAATTTAACTAATAAAAATAAGAGTGTTTTTTCTCTCATGAATAGGTAAAATGTAGGAAAACTTAGAAAAAAATCTTAACCCATTAATCATTTTTGGATTTTTGGAATGAATATAACAAAATCTCCATATTGGCAAAGTCTGTTGCCTCATTTTATTTTGATATCTTGAGAAAATAATAAGCATGCCCCTATTTCGTGTTGTGCTTAGTGATCTACGGGTTGTAAAGTATATGTGATTGCTTTGTTTTGAGAACTGCATATGTCCCCTCCTAATATTTTAATGTTTTATTTGTAATTTAAGGTTTTGCCAGTGAGTTTTGTTGAAAGACACATAGATATTTTATAATGTACCTGGAAAGATGGTGAAGCTATTGAAAACTTGATTCTTTGAATTATTGCAATATAAGTTTGAAAATATTTTTGTAATACTCTTTTAAGAAAAATGACTCAGTTTAATTTTAAATAGGTTTGATATTTTGGGCTCTGGTGGAATAATTTTTAAACAATAGATAGGATCAGAATTTTTTTTAAATTTCAGAATATTTATCTAAGAATTGATTTTTAAATGCTAACCATTTTTTCCTCCTGTTAGATGTTATCCTTTATGTATGCCCATTTGGCCTTCTTTCATCAAGGATATGATCTATTTAGTGAACTTGGGCCCTACATGAAGGATCTTGGTGCACAGGTAATGTACTGTACTTCTTGATTCTGTGTTATATGCCAATATCTGTATATTTTTAAATTGAGATATAATTGACATATATATAACTGGAAGTTTTGTACCTTTTGACCCCACTCACCCATTTTCCCACCCCCAACACCCACCTCTAGCAACCTCCAGTCTGTTTTTTCTATGAGTTCTGTTTTTTGTTTTTGTTTTTTTTTAATTCCACATATCAGTGAGATCACACAGTAGTTGTCTTTCTGTGTCTGACTTATTTCACTTAGTGTAATGCCCTCAGGATCCATCCATGTTGTTGCAAAAGGCAGGATTTCCTTTTTTTATGGCTGAATAATATTCCACTGTATATGTATACCACATTTTAAAATCCATCTATTGACGGACACTTAGTTAGGTTACTTCCATATCTTGGCTAAATAATGCTGCAATGAACGTGGGGATGCAGATATCTTTTCGATTTAGTGTCTTCGATCCCTTCAGGTAAATACCCAGAAGTGGAATTGTTGGATCATATAGTAGTTCTATTTTTAATTTTTTGAGGAACCTCCATACTTTTTTTCATAGTGGCTGTGCCATTTCATTCTCACCAACAGTGCACAAGAGTTCCCTTTTCTCCACATCCTTGACAATCTTCTCTTGTCTTTGATGACAGCCATTCTAACAGGTGTGAGGCAATATCTCCCTGTGGTTTTGATCTGCATGCCTTTCATCATTAGTGACATTGAGTACCTTTGACCCCTTATTGGCCATCTGTATGTCTTCTGTGGGAAAATGTCTGTTCAGATCCTCTGCCCATTTTTTAATTGGATTTTTTTTTTTTTTGGATGTTGAGTTGTCTGAGTTCTTTATATATTTTAGATATTAACCCCTTATCAGATATATGATTTGTAAATATTTTCTGCCATTTGGTAGGTTGCCTTTTCATTTTGCTGATGGTTTCCTTTGCTGTGCAGAAGCTTTTTAGTTTGATGTAGTTTGACTTGTTTATTTTTCCTTTTGTTGTCTTTGTTCTAGTATCTGTATTTTTAAAGAGATTTAGCATATTGGGAAACTTGACAGTTTATTTAATGATGAAGTTTGGTGTTATAGCAGATTTATGTATGGGTTAAATGTGTAACCAAAAATAAGATTAAAGTTAAAGAAAATGTTGCAGATAGTATATGAGGGTACCGAAAAGAAGAATTTTAAAACAAAGTGTTTGTTTTACAGTATACATAGCTGGATTTATTTTTTTGTTTCTTACATTTGGATTATTGAGTTACTGTTCTAATTGGTATTTTATTTGAGTTATAGCTCTTTTTTTATTTTCAAAGAAATTTGCATTTTGCTATTTTGAATAATAAAATTTTAGAATCTTAAGATTATAGAACTCTTGGGAACTTTTTCATTTTATACACACGCACACACACATGCACATACATGAATTATATATAAGAATATTATATAGAAATTTTATTATATCCAAATTATTTTTGATATCTAATCAAAACTTTATGTTAGATCTGTTCCCAGACATTCTTTTTTGTTGACTGGTGAGTTTTCTGGATTTCTGTCAATTTTCAGTTGATTTTCTTTCCCAAAATAGTTCAGGTTACTTTCTGAGGAGAGGGATTAAGGATGAAAAATAGAGTTTAGGGAAATGGGGAAAAGGTAAGAGCAGAATGAGAATTGCATTCATTGACCAAAAATAAATGTGGTGCATGCATGTGTGCATGTGTGTCTGTGTGTGTGTGTTGGGATGGTGTTGGGGAAAGATGGTGTGCAGGGCATATGCTATGAATTACAGAAATGCTCTTCCCTGCCTCTACAGAACTTAATCTATTGGAAGAAAATAACAAGTCACCACACTATTAATCTCTGTGCTAAGTGCCCTGTCTGGGTATATAAATGGAGATTAGATTTGTTTGCATGTGATAGAAAACCAGAAATAGTAGGAGCTTTAACAAGATAGAATTTTATTTCTTCTATGTAAAATCAAAGGCCTAGTATGGTGGTCACTTAATCTGCAGGGACACAGGCTTATTATGTCTTTGGATTCTACCTAATGGTTCAAAGTGGTTTATCAAGCTTTAGCCATCATATCCAAATTCTAGCCAACAGGAAGGAGGAAAGGGGAAAGAAAGATTCATTCCCTCTCTTTAAGGATATTTCCTAGAAATTGTATATTCCACTTCTGTGTATGTCTCAATGTCACACTAGCTGCAAGGAAAGCTGGGAAATTTAGTCTTAATGCATGTAACCATGTTAACTTACTAGAATTTGGGGATTCTGTTGTTAAGAAAGGAGGAGAGAATGGATGTTGGGAGGCAACCAGCTATCTCTACCACATATTGGAGGATCAAAGTGTTACTGTAACATGTAGATAGTACATCCAACCCAGACTTGGGAAGAAGGCAAGACCTTCCTAGGCCCTAGGCACTCCCCACATCTTAATCAAACATTAGATTGTACCCTCATCTTACATTAAGTATAATTTATCAAAAAAATGAATTGGTTTGTAGTTGACTAGTTTCAATAATTGTATATTTTGACATTTATTAATTTCAGTTTTTCAGTTTTTACCCTCCCAGGTCTCAAGTAATTTTGCAGGTCCTTGAAAAGCATCTAAACTCTGGTGCCTGTAGTGCCTAGTGGATAATATGGCCTGGTTGGAGGTGGCCAGTTAGGATATTCTTTCAGTAATTTAGTTATGAGATTATGGCATCTGGAACTAGGGTCCTGGCAGTAGGGGTGGAGATAAATAGATAGACTTGAGGAATAGTTAAGATGTAGCCAATTTGAGAGTGGAGGGACATGATGAGTTCAAGTTTAAATGTGTTGATTTTGAGAATAGGACATCTAAGTGGGTATATCTGGAGTTCAAGAGAAAGAAATACTAAAGGAGAGTACTTTAGCATATAATACTAAAGCATATAATTGCTAATTGCAATCACAAGAGTGTGTGAATTGACCCAAGGAGAGTTAATAGGTATTTCAAAATCATGAACCTATTTAAAAAAACATAAGTGACCGAACACCATGCCTAATAATTTTGATTTTGTAAGTTAAGGTCAAGGTCCACGAGTATGGAGTAAAAAGAGAATTTGGCTTGGGACAGAGCCCTAAGAATGATCTACTTTTAAGAGACGGCTAGGTAAGGGGGCTCCGTGAGAACACTGATGGGAGAAGAGGTGGAAGACCAGAAAATCGTGGTAGCACAGGGTAAGGAAAGAGTGTCTCAGAAAGATGGGGGTGGTTGTCAGTGCAAATGCTGGAAAGAAGGTCGAGTAACCCTAGGACTGAGAACTAACCTCTTGGGTTTAGCAGCAAGAAGTTTATGTGTTACTGATGTGAGAGTTGAGGGTCCAAGAGGTAAAAGCTAAATTACAGTGGTAGATGAATATGAAATAGGCAAGTGGAGAACAGGGAAACATTTTTTAAGAAGTTGTATTGTGAAGAAAAGAGAGCAGGTAGTAGCTAGAGGGGAGTATGAGTTGTAGGAAGGTTTTATTTAAGGTATTATTTTATTCATTAAATTTGCACAAATTCAAAAGCAAATGGGAATGGGAGAAGTTGAAAAGCAGAAAGAGAAGTGGTGAAATCTGAGGTGGTAGGAGTGTAGGAGATTCAAAACATAGGTAGAGGATTGGGGGTACCTGGTTAGGTATAGGAGCCTAGTAACCTCATGATGTCCAACGCTAATAGAAACACAGGACACATGCTACTGTGGTCCAAACTCTCTCTTCCTGATACAGTACCCAGCATCTAGGAGACAATACTGCCAGCCTTCGCACCTCCCCAACTCATACGTCCTCCAGTACTCCACCATGTTGAAAGATATCTTTTTCTTTATACTTCTGCCCCAACAGAGAGAGGGGAATTTTCTCCGTTTCTGCTGCAATAGCAGTGGGGTGGGATGCAGCAGAGAAATTTACTACCAAGTTGACAGTTTTACTACCATCACTGGCATTGTAGTACTGGTGTGGAAAATACATGCATGCAAGTTTAGAAATATCAATTTGAATCTTGGGGGCTGCCTTCTGCTGCATTTCAATCTGAATGTATGAAAAACATTAACATGCCTTTCACTTAAAGGCTATAAAACGAGGATATAATGGTTATTCCACTCATTCAGTATAAGAAACTATTGAGGACAAACATTTTCCTAGCACAGCATTACCCATTAAATCAATGCAGCATGTCACTAAGGTAAGTATGCATTAGATCTTAAAGTGGAGTAGTATAGTTGCCATCTAAGTAAAATATTTTATAATAGTGATAGTTCTATTTCAGTATGTTTTCTTTTGGTTCTTTATTATTATTCAGTGATATTAAGATTCTGCAGTCAGAATTTGTCTCCTGTAGAAAAAAAAACACCACTTGTGATAGTGAATAAAGGATCACACAGTCTTTTAAGAAGGCCTTTTTCAGTTTTGTTTTTAAAGGATATCAATGAGAACATTTCGACATTTAATACTTTGTCTTTCTCCATAGTCTGTTGATATTTACATTTGAATTTATTCATTTATCACACATTAGTCAGTTTGAGGTGAATGGGTGTTCAAAGATGAAATGACATACATCACAGTTTAGAAGAGTAAACCCACATAATGGGGTATTTTATAACCCAATTTTTGTTATTCCAGCAAAGAGGAGTTCAAGAAGCCAGTGCTTTTGTCATAATACTGGAAGTCAGATATTTCTCTTCTGATGGAAAGGATCAAGAAAGAAATGGGATATTATGATTTCATAAGTTTTTAAATTTTTTTTTAAAAAAAGGACTTTAAAAATTGGTGATTTTATACCCTGATCTAATGAATGGTTTCTATTTCTATTCTATTCTATCCTATTCTGTCCTCTCCTACTCTATTCTATTCTATTCCCTCCCTTCCTCCTTTCTTGCTTTCTCTTTTATCTGTTGAATTATTTTTTCTACCTTTTAGATTTTATTGTAATATTAGGAAGCCAACTTGAAAACATCATGCATCTTGAGTGATTGGAAGTGTCTGTTAGTTGAACTTGTGAGGCTGGCACACACTAGCTTAGCTGCTGCTTTTTGCTGTTTGGGAAGAAAAATCACCAGTATTTCTTCCTTCTGTCTTTGATAGTGACTACCAGAATTGCTGAGTGCATCAGCAGACAACTTAATCTAGAGTCATTCTCCTTAATTCAAGGAGTGAACATGTTATCACTGTTGTGCCTTAGACAGGGCCACCTGTCACAATTGCTTGGAACCATGATTGCTCTTAGAAACGTTTTCCCTAGAGGAGTTAAAGACCTTCTCAAAGAGGATATGATACCAGAAAAAAAAGAACTTCCACTTTAAAGTTGTAGCCAAAATGCCTTTTTAGGTAAACCTCAATTGACTGACTGATTTGGAATATGATTTTTGAAAAATAATCATGTCTTTCTTTCTTTAACTTTTAAGTCTCTATAATTTACTCCTTTTCTCCTTTTATAGTTGGATCGACTGGTTGTAGATGCAGCAAAGGAGAAAAGAGAAATGGAGCAAAAACATTCCACCATTCAACAAAAGGTACTTGAGGGGAGAAGTTAAAGGAGATTAATTCCCATTTTACACAATTTCTTGATTATTGGTTTCAGCAGGATATCATTGTGTTGGAAAAAATCCTTTGAGTTGCTTTAGTAATTAAATTGTATAGATAAATTCCTCCTTTTTTTGTAAAAAATAAAATATTTTTCTGATGTTCAGGTTTGTATCTTATTATTCTTTTATATCAAAATATTTGAAAGCCATGCTCTTGAACCAGTTTATAAAAACATCAGTCTCTTAGGGCCTTAACTGCTTTAAAAGTGGCCCTTAGAGTTTAAAACACTACTTATAGTTTCAGTTAGGATATCGCCAACCACCTGTAAAAATGTGTGTGTGTATGTGGAGGGGGTGGATGGGGTGTGGGTGGAGGTGGTCAGGGGTTGGAGAACACTGTAGCATCAATGTGTGTGTTTGGTACTAGGAATTTCCAGCTGCAGTCACTCTAAGGCAGCACTTACCCTCTCAAGTGATGCTGAAATTTCACTTGCATTTCTTATTAATTTGCCTAAGCCTAGCTAAACTAATGTTTGAAAAATATATATTTAAAAATGAAGATTTAAATGTGAAACTAGTTTTTATTTCTGTGTGCTAAAAGCTTTGAATATGATATACCTGGAACTCAGTCTAATTATATTTTATCTTATATAGTCATTGACATTTTTGTGTGTGTAGTAATCTGAAAATAAAAGGAGACAACTGGAGGTTGAATGTATGTAAAAAGTATGAAAAAAGATATGTTCTGTACTTACCTGGCAGGAGAGATACCATGATCACAAAGGTGGTTTTCCCAGGGTGAGGCTTATCCATCCCACTCCTACAATTTCCCCAAAAGTGGGAAACTTGACTGCATAAATTTTCGTAATGGGGGACTGCGATCACACTTTCCCCCAAAAAGACAAAAAAAAAAAAAAAAAAAGATACCTTCTAGCATTGCTTTAAGAAATCTATTCTCTTGGTATTATCTCTTGGTATTTGACTGCTCAACCCCTGAGCAGTCGAATCAACTCTTGTTATGGTTTATTTAGAATTTAAAATACCAGTAAACTAGATCTGATATAGAATATGTCAGAGGAAAAAAATGAAAGTGAAATCAGTAATAAAAGTAAGGAAAATTTTATTGGTGATGGGTTGTTAATACTCAAAGAGAAATGTTATTTAAAAAGCGGAAGATTTTCTACCAGACCATGTTTAATTCATTACTTCTAGTTATAGTCAGGTAAGACTACCTCCATGTTTTATTTTGTTTAAAGTTAGAATCACTTTTGGTTGGATAACTTGTTTTAATGACGTTACTGTGGAAAGATTTTTAAGAATTGGGACCAATCATTTTTAATTAAAATGAGAGGTCATGAAATTTAGAAACATGTGACTATTTGTTTAAACTGAATTATTTACTGAATATTATGCATCTTTTTTTTTAATAGATCTTTATTGGAGTATAATTGCTTCACAGTACTGTGTTAGTTTCTGTTGCACTATGCATCTTTTAATATCTTTCCCTATTGTATAAACAGCTCAATGTTGTACCAAATGTCCAAGAGTAGTAGATTATTAAATCTGATAAATTTATTTGATTTTAAATAATTGTCAGTTATTGTTTTCCTTAAAGGGAATAATGCTGTTTTTGTTCATTATGAATACTTACCTTTTTTTTTTTTGCCCTTAAATGCTGACACAAGGCTGCATTACAGGTAAAAAAAAAAAAAAAAGGAAAAGAACAAGATCCAGTCAAACTAAAAATTAAGGAAAAGTATGTCTAATGTAATTATTTAGATTTTTTCAAGAATTGAAATTGATCAGTTGAAGAAACGATGCTATGAATATTCATGTACATGCCTTTTGGATATATGCACACATTTCTGATGGATTTATACCTAGGAATAAAACTGGGTCAGAGGGTGTGTATATATGTTCAGTGTTAGTAGATAATGCTAAATTATTTTTCAAAATGTTATACCACTCCTGGTAAGCAGCACTGTGTGAGAGTTCCCATTGCTGCTTGCCACCTCGTTGTATTGTGAAAGTTTTAAATTTTTTGCCTATTTTAGTGGTAGATATTGACATCTTGTTGTGGTTTTAATTTATGCTTTAGTCACTAATGACCTTCTCCTAAGTCTGTTGGTCATTTGGATATCCTCCTTGTTAAATGTCTGTTAGTCTTTCTCCCTTTTTTCCATCAGGTTGCCTAGCTAACTGTTGACCATATCTTCAAATATTCTAGGTATTAGCCCCCCTTTGGGGTATATACGTTTTAAATTTTCACATAGTTTTTAAAATGTCTTTTCTGTGTGGTACTTTTTGTGTCCTTCCCAACCGAGGATCACAACGGTATATCTCCTAAGTGTTTATAGATTTGCCTAATCTTCTAAATGTTTATAGATTTGCCTAATCTTCTAAATGTTTATAGATTTGCCTAATCTTCTAAATGTTTATAGATTTGCCTTTTATCAATATATCTATATCTTTAATCAATCTGTAATTGGTTTTTTGTATATAGTATGAGGTAGAGATCCAGTTTCCTTTTATTTTCACATTGGTAGCTAAATGATCTAGATTCAGTTATTAAAAAGTTTGTTTCTCCATACTACTCAGTGTTGTATACTCTGTTATACATCACATTTCCATACATGTGAGGTCTATTTCGGACTCTATTCTGTTTTGTTGGTCTTTTTGTCTTAATTATGCCAATACTATGCTATCTTAATTATTTTAGCTTTATAGCATATCTTGATATCTGACAAAGCAAAGCCTCCTACCTTCTCTTCTTCATATATGAATTGCCAAAGTTCTGTATTTCCATATAAATTTCAGGAGTGGCTTTTTAGGTTACATAAAAATAGCTTTTGGGATTTTGATTGGGATTGCATTGGATCTGTGAATCAGTTTGGGGAAGAATTGATATCTTTATTTTAAATGTCTTCTAGTCCATGAGCTTGAAATATTTCTCCATTTATTTAAGTTTTCTTTAATGTCCTTCATAAAGTTTGATAATTTTCTTGTACATCGTTTGTTAAATTGTATTGCAAATGTTATTGTAAATATTATCTTGTAAAAATTTCTTTTCTCACTGTTTACTTTTGTTATATATTAGAATAAAATTTGATTTTTATGTATTGATTTTGTAACCAGTAGTCTTTTTAAGCTCTCTTTAATACTGATTTATCTCTGGATTCTTTTGGATGTTATGTGTACAAAGTCACATCATCTGCAAATGATTGTTTCCTTTACTTTTTGTTTATCTTGCTGGCTAGGACTTTTAAAATAAGCTTAAATCAAAGAGATAATAGTGGTCCTTCTTGTCTTTCTTGCAATTTCAAAAGAGAAAGCTTCTCTTAGAGTCCCCTCATTGGCCAGCCTTGGTCTTGCCTTCTCTTCCTTGGGCCCCACACCAGAGCTTCAAGTTTTCCTGATGAGACAAACGCCCTTAAGGGGATACTTTGCTTCCTTGCTCTGCTCACCCCTGTGGCTTCCAATTTTCACTTATTCTTTTGCCTTTGAGTATTCCTTCCTAATTTGTCAGCTCATCAGTGTATTTAAATTCTAATATTATATATTTTATTCAACATTATTGGTTGCTTTCATTATAAAATCATATCTATCACATTTTAAGTACTATAAAATATTAATTGATGTTAATAGGAATTATACTGAAGACTTAATTTATCTCAAGAAAAATAGTTGAGATTAGAAAAAAATACTTATAATGCATTGCACTTTGAAAGAAGTCTTTTTTATGTTTTAAGTGGCTTCAGGATTATTAAAAAAAGATGCCGATGTTACAAATGAAATTTTTAGAATGTTGCCAAACTCAATTATATCTGTTGCTGACTTAATTCTGTTTGCATAATTAAATAAATTATAGCTTCAAATAGATTTTAAATGAAGGAATTAAAATTTCCCTGATTTTTTCCCTCAAAGTAAAAGCAGGAAGAAATGTAGCAATTTATTTACAGGTTATTTCATTTGATTATTTTGGATTATTATGTCTTTATGATTAAATTTTGAGAGATGTCAGCAGTGTTTGTTTTTAATTCTGAAGTTAGTCTGTTTCCTCTTTCCATAGTCATAGACTCTTAGATTTGGAAAGCCCTTAGGTGATTCTCACTCTGTTTCCCCTCCAGTGCAGGACCTCCGCATCCCAGCGTTCTGGCAGGTGGTCATCCAGCCTCTACCAAAATCTTTCTCAAGATAGAAAGTCTACTACTCTCTAATAGGATAGCATTCTAATTTTGATTATTGGTCCAGAAATAATTTTGAAAGTTTCAAGACTGATTTTTAGAGTTTTCAATTTGGGGATCACAGCAGTCTTGCAGTTTCGTTGAAATTACTTTGGAAATTCACCAGGAAATATTTTAAATATGGGAATTCTGATTTCAAAACTTCATGAATCCTTGGAGGAAAATTGAAAGTTTGAATTGCATTCAAGTGAAAACTAGAATGATTAGAATGATAGAAAATGACTATGCGTGGTTCTGTAGTCCTCATAAAAAAGTGAGCTCGGAATGCTCACTTCACACTGTGGTGCTTCTCCTTTGCAAAAATAAATTTTATTTTAATCCTTTTTCGGAACCCCCAAACAGTGGAGTTATTGTTTCTACCAGATTTTAAAAACTACCATAATAGTAATATATTTAGAAAATAGTGGTAGATTTAAATAATCCCAATTAAATATACCCATATTCCTTTAAAAAATATTGTTAGCAGACACATCACCATAAAATATTGGAATTAAATGAAAACGTTTTAAACATAACACCTATAGAATATCGAGTTGTTCCCTTTGTCTATTTGTATACATATTGTGCTTTTAATCACAGTGTATATACAATTTATTTACCCAAGCTGTATAATTTATAAAATTTATATTTTTTCTCTTTTAATGTATATTCTGTATACTCATCTATGTTATTGCGTAATAGTCTACTGGATTGAAATACATCAATATGTTGAAGCATTCTTCTATTTTTGAACATTTAGGTCTACCCCGCTTTCTTATGAATATTGTTGATATAACTATCTTAATACAAAGCTTTTTACTGTTTGAGCTGTTTCTCTAGGATAGATTTGTTGTCTAGGGAAATCAGTAAAAATCATATGAACTTTTTAATGTGTTATTTTGTCTAGGATTTCTCCAGTGATGATTCTAAGCTAGAATATAATGTAGATGCTGCAAATGGCATTGTTATGGAAGGTTATCTGTTCAAACGAGCCAGCAATGCCTTCAAAACTTGGAACAGGTAATATATTTCAAATCTAGTCTTGCTCTTTCCATATTCTCAGTTTTCTGACTTTCCCTGTGGTTTGGCAACTCTTTCCTTCATAATTCTCTAAATTCACAGTCCCTAGTAACTTTCCTGAACCCAGTCCATTGAAAATAAGATGCCCTTCTAGGAAAGGGGCCTTAAGCAAGTGAAAAGTAACAGTAGTAATTCTAAATTTTAAAATTTAAGCAAAGTTTAAACCAGGAAGCAAGGATACTTTTTATACTGCTTGGTCTGTAGTGACTGATCATTACAGTGAATAAATTTTTAAATGTGACCTTCCTCCCTTATTTGTTACCAAATAGATCTGATTGCAAATTATATTTTGAATATAATGGATGAATATGACAAGTGAGCTTTTTTTTTTCCCCTTTGGGTTTCTCCCCTATATGCTGTTTATGTACATTTTTGCTTAATTTTGGCTTGTGAATCTTTAAGTGAGGTGATCCTGATCTTTGAATCTTTGCGATAACTTTAACCAGGAGTTTTAGGATATGGAATTGTTTTTATGTGTGAAGTGTGTATGGCAGCTGGTGCTCCTTTTTTCTAAACTTGATGCCTACCGAAAACTTAAAAATTTTTTTTTCTAAACTGATATTTTGTATATATTGATCCAGTAAATGTCTTTTGAATGAATGTGTAAAATATTTTATTATATTTTCTCATGTATTAATAAATTGGAATAATTTCAGACATTAAAGCAAAAAAAAAAAGATTGGATTGTCTCAGGATCATTCTTCTGAATAGCAGTGATTAGTTTTTTATTCAAGGATGCCTCTCTTCTTGCAAAAAGAAAAAAGAGTAGTTAGAACAGTTTTGTAATAATTGAAAATAGTATTGGGTTCTGGTTAATTGATATACTATTATATTATTTGTTGAATGTGTATATTTTATTTGCTGCTTGAACAGATATGAATTCACTTAATGATAGATTGTTTTCTTTTTAAAAAATGGACATTAGCAAAATAAATAGAATTTTCTTGGTAAGTTTAATTTAGTATACATTTTTGTTAATTTAACTGGAAACGATTATGGTTGGATATTCAGTACATTGAAATGGATTCCTTGTGCACTAATTTTGAGTCCTTGGTGATGAGGTTATAGAAAAAACATTTATTGATATTTTCAAATGTCAGTGATACATTGAGTATTTCCATAACATTCGATATTGTCAGATATTTGAATGGTACATGGTGTGTTGTATTTGAAATAATTTTTCTTTACTTGAGAGTGACTATAAACTGGAAAGAATAATGATTATATTTGATATTAAGTCTCTTTGAATTATGTAGAACTTTAAAAATAATACATGAATATAGATGGATCAACTAGATGGTCTGGTTAAGAAATAATGTTTTAACTATTATAAAGTAAAAATGAAAAATTAAAATTCTGTATGAAGCCAATAATCTTTTAAGCCTTTCCTGGCAAATTTCCATAGCCAGAGTAGGAAATTAAAATCGTGTGGTTGTCAAATTTTTATAATAAAGATTTTTCAACTAGTATGGTTTCATGAGGTAATGTTAGAATTGAATTTTAACCTTCAGATTTCAAAACAACCTTCTTAAAGTTTAACACAGTGAAAATACAGTAAATCCATAGAAACTGTACCATTATGTTAAGAAGAAATGAAATGAACTTCCATGGACTACTCCAATCAGAAATGCTCTCAGACTTCAAAATGAAGCACAGTAAGTGTTAGTGGAAAATTGCATTCCCATTTAGGACAACGGAAGAACATTAACTGACTTAAGCATGGACCTTTTGGTTTTTTATTATATGTTTCATGAATTTTATTAATTGGCATAGACATTAAAACATAACTAAAATCAAGTAGGGAATAGCTATTAAATTCTCAATTGTAGATATGTTACCTGTCATTTGCCAAGTAAGGAAGACAGTAACTTTGGAAATGAGGCCATTTTTTAAAGGAGATGCCCTTTCTGTGTGATAGGATGACAGTTATTGATTAGAATCATAGATTGTAGTTAACACCCTAATTTTTAGTAAAGAAATGGAAGTGCAGGGAGACGGTTGCTCATTCAGGGTCACACAGCTGGTTTGTGACAAAATTGAGGCTCAAAACCTGGCTTTTTAAAAAACTTGCTATGGCAGATAGTCAAGAGACGACCAAGGTCAGAAGACAGTGGATCAACCCAGAATTAAGACTCCGTGCTTCCAGTGCAGGGGCGGGCGGGTTCGATCCCTGGTCGGGGAACTAAGATACCGCATGCCACTAGGCCAAAAAAAAATAAAATAAAACATAAAGGAAATGTCAAAAAAAGAAATAAATAAGAAACTTGCTATGGAAATTCCAAACAATCTGTATTTAAGACAAAATACAACTTCAATAACAACAACAAAAAAATAGCTTAAAAAATATTTTTAAAAACCTTTCTAACCATTTGCATTATTAGGAATAAATTATGGATAGAAAATTAATTTCATTTTCATATGCCTTTAAAGAATATTTTGATGACAATAGTAGTTAAAGGCAGACTTCTAAGGAATATAGCATATAAACATTATACAAATCTCTTTTCAAAAACAAAAACAAAAGTCAAAACCTTGCAACAAAAGTCTTAAGTGTTTTCTAGGTTATAGGTCAGTAACTATAAAAGGGAGAAGAAAGAAAGAGTTATCTATTAAATGTTATTTAGAATTCTCTTCTGCTTTTCAATTTTAAAAATTTGGAATGTATCTAAATTTTTTTATATGAGGTTACCAAAAATCTAATCTTAGGAAGTACGTGCAAATAATTTCCCTTTACCTGTATATGACTTCCAGACTCTGCCCTACTTCTCTAGTTAGTTCTCTATCTAGCTTGATTTAATATATTCTCCGAGCCTCTGAATAAAAGACTGTGTATTTGTGATATTTGTGCCTTAACTTTAAAAATCCAGGAATTCAACTGTTCAAATGTACAGATTATTTTTCTGCCCACTGTTTAAGTTTTTTTTTTTTTTAATTGTTTGTGGATTAGTTTTAGGAAACATACTTTCTTGTAGTTACCATAAGGTGCCAATCATATGATGACAAATTTGCCATTGTCTATAGTTTTATGGAGTAGAAGCATACAGTATTTTCAAAATGAACTTTTTAAAAAGATCTTCCTGAGGGAAATGTGAATTTGACTAGGAATTCCCAGGTAGTTTTAAAACCTGAACCTGTGTTTCATAAAATCTGAGTATATCTTGAAAGCATCATTCTATAATCTGAAATTTAACCAAAGAGATGGTATTTTGTGTGATATGATTGAAATAGCATAAGGAGTGAAACGTTTTATGTCTTATGTGAATTGTTGAGCTTGTTTCTGGTTGGTTTCAGATTTCTGGTTCGTGGTGTCTCTTAAGATTTTTATGTGTCTATAATATACATTTTTTGATGATGTGATATCTACAAAACAGTCTTTCCATACCAGGCCATCTTCTCAGTGTGGCAGCTTTACTTCAAGCTCAAGTCAGTGCTAGATGGATTACTAATACCTGTATATCTCTTTTGCTTTTAATGATAAATTTAGAAAAGATGAAGGAACAAGGAAAATAATTAAATATTAACATTATTTAGTAGTGAGGTGTTAAAACAAATAAAGAAGTTGAATAATTACATGCTGTGCTCAGTCTTTGTTGAACTAGAAAATATAGCTAAAAGCATTAAATGTATTATATAGTATCTTAATCTAGTACAGATACAAACAAGAAGTGTATAGATAGATTAAAGATAACCTCTACTTATGTGTGGCCTTAGAGTCTCCACTATCATTTGACGAAAAGAGGGTGAGCAGATGGGAGGAACTTTTCCTTATGGAAAGTTCTCATTTGTTTCAGGTTTATATATATATATAACTGTAGTGATTATTTCCTTTAAATTTTTAAGATGAGGAAAGGTACTATTTATATTTTACGGCCATGACCATAGAGGCAGAAAATAATAGCAGAGTGTGCTAAGTCCTACCAGAACCTTCTATACCATAATGCTTTGAAGAAAATTTTGAATATTTCTGAAATATTAGCATTTCAGATCCCTAAGAGTTGGAATTAACTGTATAAATGCATGTATGTATAATATGTGAGCAAAATGCAACAGATACTTTTGACTCTTTTGTTAGTTTATGAGCTTAAGCTGGTTCCTTTAATTCTTGCTTTATTTTCATATCATGCTAGTCTTTTGCTTATTTTGCACATTTGCGTTTTCATTCTTTTACCACCTTTCCCTTATGTTTTAATCCTGCCCCATTTTTTCACATGACAGGAAAAAGCCCGATCATATCAGGTACCAAATGGCTTCCTTCCCCTCACCCCTACCTTACTCCAGTTTCCTCTTTGGCACGAGAAAGCTCATAATTAACCTGCATTTCAGTTGGATTACTTGCAATGGATATAAAGTCTCATGTTTTAAATTGGGAAGAAAATGTAAACATCTTATTTGAGGAATGGAATTATACCTTTTCATTGCTTATCTCCTCAATTTGTTTTAATCTGGAAAATAACATTTGATATGTATATAGTTATCCAAAGAAGATATAGATTGAGTAATACGAATACCTTTATATATATATATGTCTGTATTTTTTAAGGGAAATAAGCTAGTAAATGCTTTTTAAATTTTTTAAACAGTAATTAGGAATTAGCCCCTTTGGTAATCACCTTATTAATTATGTTTAAAGGAAACATTGTCAGTTTCTAGCTTTTGTTTGTTTTACCATTTTGGTCTTTTTCCTTGTGAAAAATTAAATTGAATTTTAGGTAAAGGAACATATACATGTTCAAGCTTTTAATTTTGTTAAATGTTCACCTTTTTGACACCTATGTGCCAAATGTGTGCATGAATCCATCATCTGTATAGTTTTAGTGATAAAGCTTCTACAGATTTAGAAGTCTGACTTTTACCCATGTTCTTGATTTTGAGTTCCGGAACTAGTGCTCAAAAATTGTAAAAGATACTTGATTTATTTTTTAATGTATTCCCTCCCCCCCAAAATTTTGTCATCCTACGGCTCTCATTGGTATTTAAAAATTAATAATATTTGTTTATGAATGTAATATTTTGGTCTAAAATCTTTATTATGTTGAGTTATCTCAGTTTGAGATAGATATAAAGTGGTGTCTTAGTTTTCTTAAAACCAAGAAATTTTCCTTTTTAAAAACTTTTATATTTTGGCTTTGTGGTCAGTTTGTGAATCTTGCAGAATATAGTGTAGTTGTCAGCACAATGCTTTCCAACATTTGTCTTTTTTATTATTTAATTAACTTTTAAAGAATCTTCAAATTGCAGGTAGCATGAACTTGGAATATTAAGTATTTTTCCATATCGCATAGACTATGAACTGTCTCATTTTTCCTTTTATTAAAATTGTTAATAATAACTAGGATTATCCTACAGGAGCAATTTAAAATTATATTTTATTTTACTTACCTGATTAATAAGGTCTTCATCAATGTAAATGAGTAAAGTTAGCTCTTTTTTCTTTTTTTAATGGCAGAGGAGGGGAGATAGTATCATAAGACATACTGATCTTAGTAATTAAAATATTTTTCTACCTAGGATATATTGTGGGGTTTTTTTTCCTTAGGAGATGTCAAATTAAGATGAATTTATAGTGTCTTGAATTTATAGTGTATACAAAAACTGATGATGTGAGAAAGTTACCCAGAAGCAGATAGATGGTAGGGGAACTGAGTTTCAGAAATACGAATGATACATAAAGTTAATAATCAGAGAAAATTGTCTCTAACAAAAAAAAAATGTAAGTTTTAATCTAGTATTTTGTTATTTATGTTTAGAGGCTATTATTCTAAGATTCAGCAGGTCAAAATAAATTTATTTTTTGAAGACCTCAGAAGCATGAAAAGTTTACATCGATGTTTTTCCATAGTGCAATAAAATTCTTTGTAGTTTTTCATCAAATTATATAACACGATTACTATATATAAAATATAAGAATTTTTATTAATATGGTTTACCCTACTTCAAATGATTTTTTAAAAAACACTTTAATCAATATCAGAGATTGTTTCCATTGCATGTCATCCCATGTGGCAGGGCTGCACCATTTTGTTTGTTTGGAGGTATTTCCTTTAACATTTCTAACCAACCATGTGTTCCAAAGCAAAGAGACCCAGAAGTTCTTCCTTTTCTAGCTCACCTCTTGATGATTTGCATTTAGAGGCAACCCACTTGGTTTTATCTAGATGCTTATTTAACAGTCTCTATTTTAATGGTAAAGGTGATACCTTTTTAAATAGCAAGAAAACCTAACAATCTGTCTAGCTTAAAAATAGAAAAGCATCTAATCATTTTCTCAGCTTTGGAGAATTAACTTAATTTTTTAAAATAGAAATTCTAAATATGTCTAAATACAATTTTTAGTGCTTTGTATTAGTTTCAATGAAAAGGTAGAATCTCTATCTGCTAATAGATTAATAACTAATGTTTATGATAGAAATCATCTCACATGAAACTAATTTTAAAATAATGACTCAAATATTGTTTTACCTTTCATGCTTGATGAGAGTTTTTGCTTCCTTTTATGAATGGCTTTTGGCTGTGATTTTTTTTTTGTAAGTCTTTAGGTCCTTTTACTGTTTTAATAAATTAGAATTAGTAAATATGCCATACGTAACTTAGTTTTTTCTTCTAAAGAAGATTGCAAGTAAAGTGTTTGCCAATTAATGTATAGTAATGAGCAGAACAATAGTTGGGTGACTCATTTTTAGTCATAACTTTGATTATTCTGCTTAGATGTATTTTACATGAAAGTAAGCCCAAGTGAATTAGCAACTATCTCCTGTGATGTCAGTTCTAAAAGGATGATACAATTTTCTGTTTTGCTTAACAAATCAAACGCTTGCTGAATTAGCTTCAGAAAGGTTGAAAACAAAGCACCATTTATTTCAGTCTTTTATTGTATACAAATGAAGTCTTATTTATAATATAATTTTATTTCTACTTTATAACAAAAGCAAATTATTTGGGGAGAAAGATTAGTTATTTTTGAGGAAGCTCAAAAAGCTAAATTTTTATTTTAAAACAATTATTATTTGGTAATGACATAAAGGATGACAACTTTTGTTAGGATATAAATTTCTGACATAAAAATGAATCAAAATATAGTAATTTTATTTTCCTAATCTGTGGTTTTAAAATTGCCTGAAATTGTTTTTTTACTTTCAGTAGTTATCTCATTAACATCAGTTTATATAAAGCAAAACAAAACAATGCACTTCTAAAAACATAATTACCATAAACTGATTTTCTGGTGCTTTCCCCAATATTTCTTTTCTAACAACAACTGAAATAAATTATGTTTGTGAAAACGTAATCTATTTTGTATTTATTTAGACGCTGGTTTTCAATACAGAATAATCAGTTGGTTTACCAGAAAAAGTTTAAGGTAGGTGTTTTGTTAATTAAGTGAAAACCCATTGAGTCCCCAGTTTAAGTTTTTTAACTGTTCCTTTTGGTAAAGCATTGAAGTCCATAACTATGCATGTGTGCAAGATTACTGTTTATTAGTTTTATGTTTGGGTATGTATAAGAGGACTCAGAAGTGGAAAGTGTCAACATTGTGTCCTGAATTCTTAGTTCCTAGCTTTGAGATGGATTTTTCTGTGTCCCAGGATTATTACTTTTATTCCTTCACATGTTTCTTTGTCCAGCTGTGAGACAGGAATTCCCTAGTACTGTTTTGATGCTGAAGGAAAGGGTGCCTTTTAAGAAATATCACCTTAGGGCCAAAAGTGGTAATGGAGAAAGGTTAATAATTACATTAAAGTGTAAGCTTGAATTAATTTAAATAGAAACCTTTAAATTTGTTAATGTTGTTTTTACATATTTGTTTTCCTGAACCTGATTTTAAGAGTGAGGTATTTTTATTTAATGGAAAGGCATAATGAGATTATATGTGACTTGAGAATGTTAAAGATAATTAGAGAAAAAGAACTATTAGTTAATTGATGACTTGATTTTTACCTAGTTAGCCTTTATGAATGATGTATTCAACTGTAAATTTCAAACATCCACTTTACTCTTGAGATGACACAATGTGAAATTTTACTTGCTATTTTATGGTAGCAGGTTTATTCCATACAAGTTCTTTATTCTAACTAATTAGTCCATGGTTATTTCTACTCTGATAAGCTTGGTTTTGAGTTTATTTTTTTATTAAGTACTAAAAAATGATTAAAAATTTCTCATTTTCTTAGGTATTTTAAGAAGCACGTATAGGCTTCTTATTCTTCTTTCAGTTATTTAAACTTGACTCATGAAAGGCTTCTTTTTTTGGAGGAAAGTAGCTTTTATTATATGTAAGTAAGGATCAGGAGAGAAATTGATATGAAAGAAAATAGAAGAACAGAAAGCTAACATTTATTGAGCACTTGCTAATTAACTACCAAGTGTTGGACTAAGTTTATATAAACTATTTCATTTAATTCTTATACAGCAATTTTATGAGGCAGATAAAATTATTAACAGGGCAGAATTACCTTTATTAGTTATATCTATGTTGATAACTCCTATTTCTAATCTAAAATAAGATAAAATATAAACCTTTAAAATTAGACCATTTATTCCAAGTACTGTTTTTAAGTATGTTTTTATTGGTAGTTGGTATTTAAAACCTAGGTTGATAAATATGGGAGTTTTGTTTCCTTATTGTAGGATAATCCCACTGTGGTGGTGGAAGATCTAAGGCTCTGCACAGTGAAACATTGTGAGGACATAGAACGACGATTCTGCTTTGAGGTGGTCTCTCCAACAAAGTGAGTGGTTCTAAAGAATTTGAGAGTTGCTTTTATGTTTCTATAGCTTGTCTTAAAGAATTTTCCAGAATACAGAGAGATTTGTGTTGCAGTTGTGATTATATGAGCTGAAGAGGAAAAAAGTGCTCTAAAAGTAAATTTTAATAATTAATGATTACATGTATTAAGTCAGATAATTATGTAACTTCTACCCAGTATTGTATTCTTTAACTTCTATAAAGATGATTGATGTGGCCATGTGAAAACATATTAACTGTCATGGTAATGAACTGAAGTCATATATCAGATAAATTTCTTTGATAACTATCATTTCATATATCTACCGAATGGAAAAAATTAATGTCATTTTATGTGGCAAATTTAAAGTTTTTTGTTTTGGGTTTTTTTTTTAATATACGGGAATGGGTGATTTGTTTTCAGTAGGTAATTTATTTCATTGGTTCCTTGATTTCTTTATGAACATACCCTGTCGTAAAGATAGGTGAAATAAAACCTTTCAACAGAAATTAGTTTTTGTTAGAAAATTATTAAGTAACAAAGTGGACAAAAAAGTAAACCTTCTTATTTTTTGATTTAATTTAGTGTCTGAGAAAACAATGTTATTTCCTTTTAGAAGTTGTATGCTTCAGGCAGATTCTGAAAAGCTGCGCCAGGCATGGATTAAGGCTGTTCAGACCAGTATTGCTACTGCTTATAGAGAGAAGGGTGATGAATCGGAGGTTAGTAAACAATATTGCCATACCAAGTGATATATTGACAAAGTTTCTAATTTTAGTTGCAACATTGCATGATTATTATAACTTTCGTTTTTATGGAGGATTTTTTTTTGTAATTGAAATGGGTTTTATTTTTAAATTGTAGATTCAATTTCTCTTGTTTATTTCTCTTTATCATTTTATATATATGTTAATATATATTTAACATATATATTTATGTTTAATCCAGTATTTCAATATGTGTCCCAGGTATTCTGATGCAAGTATTTTTCCCCAAATATTTTATTATTCTAATAAAACAGTGAATGTGAAAGGTATTTAAAATTAAAACTGGGTGAAAAGCAAAAAAGGAAAGCTCATATTTTTAGTGGAAATCTCCCTGGAGAAGATAAGCTGAATATAGAGTCTTGGGTTGTAGTCTGGCTTTAGCTACCCAGTGAGTTTACAAACTCTTTTGAGCAAGGCCATGAGTGAGTCTTAAGAAATGGAACTCACCACTTCCTCCTACTAGCTTCCTGAAAATGGGCCATTTGTGAATCTGTACATGTCTGAAAATGTCTGTATTCTATCCTCACATTTGTTTGATAGTTTAGTTGAGTGTGGAATTTTTAGGTTGGAAATGATTATTCTTAAAATTTTTAATGGCAGTGTTTTTCTTGTTTCCAAAGTTGTTGTTGGAGTCTTTCTTGTTACCAGTCTTTAGTATTCCTCCTCTCCAATTTCTTTGTTTTCTTTTTCTGGAATTTCTGGACTGGTCTTATGATTTTCTTATTTTTTGTGTTTTTTGTTCTGCATTCTGGGAGATTTTATCAGTTAGTCTTCCAAACCTTCTATTGAATATTTCAGTTCTGCTAGCACATATTTAATTTCCAAGAGTTCCTTTTTGTTTGCTGAATGTTTGTACATATAAACCTGTTCTTTTTGCATACATGCAGTGTTAGAGTTGTGGTTCTTAATCTTGACTGCACATGATGATAACACAAGAAGCTTTTAAAAATCCCAGTGCTTAGGTCCCACCCCAGAACAATTGAATGGAGTTGGGACCCAGGCATCAATATTTTTAAAAGCTTTCTAAATGATTTCTGTGTATAGGCAATGTTGAGAACCATTTTATTAGGGGCTTTCCTTGGTTTTCTGGTAATCTGCTCATGGTTGCAAGTTAAGGACTAACCTCTTTGGAAGCTCTGAGAACACAGTTAGGACTTCGTTGACTGTGAGCTTCAGCAAAGTGTGGACCATTTTGTTGAGGAACAACCAGAGTTAGGGTCTTTGGAGTCTTTTCAGCTAAGATTCCCCAGAGAAGACTCACCAATCTCCTGCATAGGGATAAGGGGCTGGCTTGGAGCTAATTGCTGGGGATCGCAGCATTCGGTGTGTATACATTAATTTAATCCTCTGCCTTCCACCTTTTAGGTAAACCCCATCCAGTCACTCTCTGTTTTACTTTCCCAGAGAATAAACGTCTAGTCATTTGTGTGTCTTTGTAGAGAGCAGTCCACTAATGGCAGTGTTGGGGAGGGCACCTTCGATCTAACTGCTTCTTAAACAATCAGTCCTCCTACTTTCATCCCCACTTCCAAGATAACTGGTATAAATCCTTGAATCCTTTGAATATTATGTGATATAAATTGATGGACTCTTAGATTTTTCTTATTATTTCCTTAGATTTTACCTTGGTCTATTCAGTTACCATTCATCCAGCCACTCTTCAGCTCCCCAAGTTTTGTTGCTCTTATTTTCTTTCCTGTTCTCCCTATTCTTGTGGATAAATGTCTTAATTTTTTTAATTAAAAAAGCTTAAGTTTTTTAAAGTAGATTAGAGATATCATGTCATTCCACACTTAATAGTAATTTCTTAATATCGTCTGTAACCCAGTCTATATTCATATGTCTTCAGTTGTCCTAAAAATGTCTTTTACAACCTGTTTTACAAAGTAGGATCTCTTCTATGACTGGGCATTGCATCTGGTCTTATGTTCCTTGTCTTTCCATCTAGAACAGTTCCTTTTTTTCATAACAATGACGTGCTGAAAAGGTAGGGCTATTTGTTCCTGTAGAATTCCTTCTCATAGATTGCAACATAGATGATGTGTATACTTCATGCTGCAACAGGAGACATACAATATTGTTATCCAGCCACTGTTAATGCTAAAATCTTCTGTGTGAACATGAAGCAGACACATTGGATTAGGGAGATGACAATATGATCCCTCCATTGTCATGTTACATTTCCTTTCTTGTTCCCAGTCTACTTTGTTATTTTGTGTAACAAAATCTACTTCGTGTTACTTTGACGCTATAAGATCTATGCTCCATCAACCATTCATCTAATAGTTTTATAACTGAATTTGTAATTTCATTAGGAATTGCAAAATGATGATTTTCTAATTCTGTCATTCTCGTCTGCATTCCTGTGTGAAATACAGGTTTTCTTCATCAACGGAGCTTTTTAGTTACTTTAATAAAATGCTTAATTTTTTGCTTTTAATTACCACATTTGGTTGATTTATTAGCTACCTTAAGTGGGGACAGATATATGTTTTTTGGGATATCATTACACACTCATGGATTTTTGGTAAATACAGTGGGTCCCAATTAATTGCGGTAATTACTCTTTTTTCATATTCAGATTATCACAACTTTGTCCATTAAGGGCTCTGGGTAATTGCCTTTAAAAAAATTCTCTAGTTTTTAGCGGAGTTTTGAGAGGGAACAAATTTAGGTGTGTACCCAGATTATCTTGTTGAAGGAGCTAGTGGTGTTGCTGAAATACCTATGTTAGCAAAATCATACACCAGAAATAGTAGGGATTACAGGAAAAATAGGGATAGGGCCAACCTAAAAAACCATGTAAGTTTGTAACTTGAATAATTTTTGGAACATTAAAATCTCAGTAAAAATATTGGCTTGGCCAAAAAGTTTGTTTGGTTTTAAGTAAAGATAAAAGACACATTTTTCATTTTCACGAAGAACTTTATGGAACAACTTATTCACTAACCGAATGAGCTTTTTGGCCAACCCAATATTAGCCTAGTTAAATTCCTAATCAATGAACACTATAGTATAGTGTACAGATAGGACTTAACTTTAAAAATTGGTGAGGATAGCTTAAAGGAAGGGTACAGAAGGGTTGAGGCTTTGGTGACATACGCAAAATACATAAAGATCAGAGAGAATGGTGCAGTAAACACTTTCAAGTCATAGCACATGGCCAAAATGAGCCAAGAAGAATGGGGAGATGGGTGTCATTTTCAGTCCTGTGTTCCTTGAGGTGGCCAGCCCAAGTTCTGCTGTGTTAGTGTACTGTGCTTTTGGCTTCTCTGATTTGGTGCAAAAGCATTAGCTAATAAAGGAAAAATTGGGACTGAACCAACATGATTTCTGCATTATGTTGACATCCTTTCTCTATATGATAATTGCTTATGAGCTAATTCACATTATCAAACATGTTTTAGTAAAGCAGATTATATTTCTTTTTTTTTTTTAATTTTAAAGTAATCTCAAATTTATAGAGAAGTTCCAAGTATAATACAAACAATTTTTTCCCCTGAGCTATTTCAGAGTAAGCTGCTAACATATGCCCCATCACCCATTATTAATTTAGTGAGTAATTCCCACAATTAGGACATTTCTCCTGTATAAGCATAGTGCAGTCATCAAAATCAAGAAATGAGCATTGATGCATTACTGCCATTTAATTCTCAAATATTATTAAGTTTTAACAGTTGTCCCAGTAATGTTCTTTACAGCAAAAAGATGCAGTTCAGAAGCACAGGTCTCTTTTAGTTGTCATGACTCTTCAGTTTCCTTCAGTTAGGAATAGTCGCTCAGTCTTACTTTGACCTTCTTGACCTTGATTGTATTGAAGATTACAGATTTCTGTAGAATGTCCCTCATTGTTGGTTTGTTTACTCACAAGGTTATGCGTCTTTGGTAGGAATGTTGTATAAATGATGCTGTGTTCTTCTCACTGCATCCTTTCAGGTGGCACAAGATTTTGATTTGTCCCGTTATTGGTGATGTTAACTTTGATCACTTGAGTAAGGTGGTGTCTGCTAGACTTCTCTACTGTAATGTCATCTTCGTAATAGTATTTTGTGTGTGTGTGGGGGGTACTTTGAGACTATGTAGATATTTTGTTCCTCATCAGGCTTTACATTTTAAAATTTAATTATATCAATATAGGCCTCTATTTTATTCAATGTATTATAATTCATTACTATCATTATTTATTTTGTTGCTCAAATTGACCCAAGTTTGGCCAATCCAGTGGAGCCCTGGATTCTGTATCCTTTTGACATGTTCCCAGCAATCTTTGAGTTGTTCTCTACTTTCTAACATGATGAGATGTTCCGAGTTCATCTTCTTGTAGTTTCTCTGCACCAGCCTTGAAATCAGTAGTTTCTCCAAACTGCCCTAGTTCTTTTTGGTGGAGAATAGTTTGTAGAAACCAAGATAAGGGAATATACATGTGTATATACACATATACACATTTAAATCTGTATTACTTTATGTATCTATTTGTATTGAAACCATTAGGGTGCCTGTTGGTATCTCCAGTCCTAATTTAATATAACAGGGTTTGTTCTAACTCTCTCCCTTTTTATATAAATAAGCCCTTTCTCTACAGTGAGAAATCTGGCTCCCACTTATTTTTAGCAGGTTTAGTTACATAATCAGTTCCCCTGTATGTGACCAATATCCTTTCTCTGCTGCCATTTCCCACCTGCCAGGCTCTAGCATCTCTCACTAGGTGGCACTCCCACTTCGTAGTTCCTCTCTATCCTCAGGCTCTCACTTCCTTTGTTGGGCTGTCTCCCTATGCAAATACCCTCCTTCTGCTGCTTGGGAACAACAACCTGCACAGGGTCACTCTCATTTGAGGGTATGCTCCTCACCCAGCTCACTCCTCTCTGGCATACTGTATCCCCACACTTTCTTTGCTTAGCCCCACCTAACGGTTATTGAATTGAGTTTTCAAGAAGGACAAGACAAGGGCCAAATTATATTTCTGTTGATTTTATACTAAAATACTGGCTTGTTAAAGTTGAAATGTTTTTAAACCAGAAGACTTTTTAGGTCATATCTTTAATTTCTTAGGATCCCCAAACTACATGTTTGTATTTGGTCGTTATTGGTGTAGACTTTGTTGTTCACTTAAAAAATTAGCTTTTTGCTTATCTACCACCTTTTGCTTTTCTCCTCGTTTCGCCTGAGATTTTAGACATTGTGCATTCTGTTGTTGATTCACTCGTAATTATAATTATGCAATTGATCTCCTTATTAGTAAAAGGCCATACCATTTTTAGTAATTCACTGCAGTAATTGAAACAACTTGCTTGCAGTTCATTGAATACCTTGGAAAAACTTGTTATAAAATAGTATTTATTTTATTTTTGAGTCTTAATAGTCTCACGTGTACTCTCTCTGTCTCTCATCCTGCGTGTTAATTTACTGTTCCCCTTTCTCTTTGCCATTTTATCTTGTACATGCATTCATTGTGTCGGGTTATTTTTCAATATTAATGTGTTTCTCCCCGCAAGACTAAAGGCCAATTGATGGAGGAAACTATATCTTTTCATCCTTGAATCCCTGGTTCTTAGAACAGTGCCTGGCTTAGGCCCATAATAGGCCTTCAATTTGTTGATTAGAAGCATTTGTTTGGAGCATGTAGTGTGCAATCAATGTAGTATTACAATCCTTTTTTTTTTTTTTTTTTTTTAATAATTCTTAATTCTTTTAGAAGCTGGATAAGAAATCATCTCCATCCACAGGAAGCCTGGATTCTGGAAATGAGTCAAAAGATAAATTATTGAAAGGAGAAAGTGCATTGCAGCGAGTCCAGTGTATTCCTGGCAATGCCAGCTGTTGTGACTGTGGTCTGGCAGACCCACGGTGGGCCAGCATCAACCTGGGCATCACCCTGTGTATCGAGTGTTCTGGGATTCACCGGTGGGTAGGCCTGCCCAGGGTGAGAGACTTCTTTCCGTTAAACACACATTGTAAATTATTGTGTCCCATTGGTTAGAGGACCTTTCCCACTTACCTAATTTGACTGCCAGTGTGTTTTTTTTTTTTAATTTATTTATGGCTGTGTTGGGTCTTCGTTTCTGTGCGAGGGCTTTCTCTAGTTGTGGCAGGTGGGGACCTCTCTTCATTGCTGTGCACGGGCCTCTCACTGTCGCGGCCTCTCTTCTTGCGGAGCACAGGCTCCAGACGCGCAGGCTCAGTAATTGTGGTTCACGGGCCCAGTTGCTCCGCGGCATGTGGGATCTTCCCAGACCAGGGCTCGAACCCGTGTCCCCTGCATTGGCAGGCAGATTCTCAACCACTGCGCCACCAGGGAAGCCCAATGTTTTTGTATCTTTTATGAAGTGGATAAAATTCTGGTTTGTGAAGTACTTTTGAGGACTTTGATTCACCATTCATTATTAACTAGAAGATCTATCCCTATTTATATATGTGTTGAGGCCTATATTAGAGACTATGTCACATTAAGAGAGAAAAATAACTTGCATAATGTGCAAATAGAGATTTGAAAGTTTTGTATATTAATGCAGTCTTTTTTTTTTTTTCCCCACTTAGGAGTCTTGGAGTTCATTTTTCAAAAGTACGATCTTTAACTTTAGACACCTGGGAGCCTGAACTTTTAAAGGTAAAATGAATATTTGCTTAAAAATATTTTATGTTTTCACATAAAAGTCAAGATTTTATTTATTTTTCGCCACACAACTGTGCAGGATCTTAGTTCCCCTACCAGGGATTGAACCCATACCCCCTGCAGTGGAAAGGCAGAGTCCTAACCACTGGACTGCCAGGGAATTCCCCAAAGTCAAGATTTTAGAATCTGGGTTTACAAATGTATGAGTTTCTCAGTGCTAACAGTGAATTAAATTGTATTGGAACATATCTGATGTTATTTTGGCAAATCTGGTGTTTTGTTATTGTTTTTTTAAATTGCTAAGCTTATGTAGCACTCTTAACTCCATGTCAGTTCACTTTTTAAGGAAACCAGCACCCCTGCATTTTTATGTTTTCTCACAAATTATCTTAGATTCTTTGCCTTAATTTTATATTTTATAATTATACAAATTTTTGTTAAAAATATGAGATATTGCTGTAGTGAGCTGCATGATGGATTGGTATAGCATGTTGTTATCATTGCATATTTTAGCATAGCACATTTGCAAATTTACATTTTTAAGGAGTAGTAGTCATCAGACTAAGACATCCTTTTTCCTGTGTAAGGATTCATATCTATGAAAATGTCATAAAAGATTTAGGTCACAGCTGGGTTTTTAATAAGATTTACAAAATTTATACTGGTTAATAGTATACCCATTTTAATTCCCACCATTTAGTTTACCATACTGTAAAAAATATATGTTTGTTTAAAGGTTGTAGTGTATTCTACATTTATTTCTGTCTGAAAATTGTGTTCTTAATGTGCTTGTGTTTTTATTTCAATCCATAGATAAACCAATAATCCTGTCAATTAAGTAAAGTAAAAAAGTTTTCTTTGTGGTATCACTGTGGAAACATCTAAATGAAAGTGATTAAGTTGGCTCCTATGGTAGAGCCCTATTTCGATAGATTCCATAAATTGTTATGAATTCAAAGGAGAAGAAAGTGGGGGGTGGGGGCTAGCAATCTAATTTCTGCATCAACTTTGCATGTAGATATGAACTCGGTGGATTCAGTTTAGAAGCTTTGGTTAAAACACAACTGTCTGATACATTTAAAAAATATTGAGACTTAAAAAAATATTTAGAAATACTTATAAATAAAGTGTAAGGAGAAAATAGTTTGCTTCACTTCTGAGTTGTTTAAACCTTACCATGTCTGGACTTAGGCTTCTTCTTTCAGTTAACTTAGCAGATGTTGTGAATGTGTAGCCTTGTGCTAGCCACAGTAAGGGATAGAAATCTGGTAGAAGATGGGTGAGGAGAAACGCTTTCTTGAGGAGTAGTAATCTTCTAGGGGAGGTATTCCGGTGAAGAATGGCAAAATGGTGATATTGCTCTCAGTCCTTGTCTCCTTTTGTTTTAACTTTAAGCATCTTTGTGAAATGAGCATTTGCAGAACATGCAAAAAGAACTAAATAGCTCTGTTTGCTTAAGGATTTATACAGTGTTTTTTAGGAAATTATTGCTTATTTTCTGTCTTTCTGCCAAACAGCTTATGTGTGAGTTGGGGAATGATGTTATGAATAGAGTTTATGAAGCTGATGTGGAAAAAATGGGAATAAAGAAACCGCAACCAGGACAAAGGTACTGTTGTGTTAATGTGTTACCTCATTCCCCCCCCCGCCATCTTGAATATAGCTATTATTTTATTTCACTTTAATTGATATGTATTATTGAAACAGACTGTTCAGAAGAGATCATTACTGCTTCTGTTAAAATGTGGCTGTCTCTCTCTTGGGTTTGTTAATTAGATAATTATATTTTACTAGTCAGATAATAAATTATAGTCTCCAGATGAGAGAGAATCTTAAAAATTAAGGCTCCGGGGCTTCCCTGGTGGCGCAGTGGTTAAGAATCCGCTTGCCAACGCAGGGGACACAGGTTCGAGCCCTGGCCCAGGAAGATCCCACATGCCGCGGAGCAACTAAGCCCGTGGGCCACAACTACCGAGCCTGCGCTCTAGAGCCTGTGAGCCACAACTACTGAGCCTGCATGCCACAACTACTGAAGCCTGCACGCCTAGAGCCCATGCTCCACAAGAGAAGCCACCATAATGAGAAGCCCGCGCACCGCATTGAAGAGTAGCCCCCGCTCGCCACAACTAGAGAAAGCCCGTGCACAGCAACGAAGACCCAACGTAGCCAAAAATAAATAAATAAAAAATAAATTAATTAAAAAAAAAAAAAGGCTCCACATAGGAATATAAAAACTCTTAGCAGTTAAAGGAGACAAAGTTCTGTTAGTGGCAGGCCTTTAAAAAGAGTTAATCTGTTCATTAATGTCTCCAAGGATCAAGTTTCTACTACCTACAATGAATAGTATCACATTGTTTGACTTCGTTCAGCAAATATTTGTTAATTATGTATTTCATACATGGCATTATTATATTGAAGAATTACAGATGAAAAGGGTAGCTTCTGGTAGGGGAGAGTACTTACTTAATTGCTGTGTTTGAAATTTTACTTCCAATTCTATATATGGAGAGTCTGAACGAAGTGGCCGCCTTCAAGGTAGATAATTAGTTTTGTTGTTCATGTTATTTTTAGACTTTATGATTCTTTATATTAGGTATTAAAATTTTATTTGCCATAATCCTATGTTTGATTATATTTTTATGATAATTAATACTTTTTAAAAGTTATTGCCCTCTAAACCAATACCACTTAAATCAGATTCTTATTTTTTTGCTAAAGCATGTCTGTTTGAGTTATTTCAGACCTTGAGATATCCTATTTTAGCCAAAGACCTAGGCATTTTAGAAGGATGTAAGTAAGAAAAGGTATAGAACAAACTTGGTGTTTTATAGTTGTATCATAAATCAAAAATTTTAAATGTGATACCTTTTTTGGTCCCCCTTAAGTTAGAAATGCTATGTTGTTTTGAAGTAGTTGTCTTACGAAGAATTATGGTCATGACTAGTGATAGTTCGGTATGTGACATTATTTATCAGAGTAAAAATGGAATTAAAGTTAATTTCTGTAAATTTTAATAGTTTCTTGGTTATGTTTTTCATTCTGTAAAAAGCAGAAGAGAATATGTATAGGACTGAATGAGCATAGAAATTAAGACAATAAGAGAGTGCCATGTTAATACTTGTGATTTTTCAGTTTATTGTTTGTTTTTCATTTAAACATGAAATCATAGTTCATTAAATATTGGGAAGGAAAACATGCTGTAGAATGTTGCAAATTCAGTTTTAACTGGTATGACATTTAGTGACTTTCTTTGAAAAATTCAATATGTAATGGCTTCTTTTCAGTATTAGCCATGCTAAGAGATTAAGCAGAACATCATGACATTTTTATGTATACCAACCAGACAGGAGAAAGAGGCGTATATCAGAGCAAAATATGTGGAGAGAAAATTTGTGGATAAATATTCTATATCATCATCACCTCCTGAGCAGGAAAAAAAGATTGCCTCCAAAAGTTGTGAAGAAAAGAGGCTGAGCATTTCTAAACTTGGGCCAAGTGAACAAGTTAGAGCATCTCCCCAAAGTTCAGGTATTACAGTTTACTTGTTGTCTATATAAATATTTTCTTAAGCTGAAGTCACTTTCTTAATCTCTGAATTAGTAGCTGCTGTAGATTTTTTAAATGCTAAAAACCGTTTCCTTCTGTATATCCTAAAGAAAAATTGGATTTCTCTGTCTTTAAAACAGTTAAATTTAAGTAGTGTTCTGATAATTCACATTTCTAGGTACACTTGACCCTTGAACAACTCGGGGGTTGGGGCACTGACTCTCCGATCAGTTGAAAATTCTCATATAATTTGTAGTTGGCCCTTCATGTATGCGTTTCCTCCATGTCTGCTCTGCAGTTCCTCTGTATCATTGGTTCTGCATCCGTGGATGCCACCAATCCCAAATCATGTGGTACTGTAGTATTTAGTATTGAAAAAAATCTGGGTATAGGTGGACCCACGTAGTTTAAACCTGTGTTGTTCAAGGTTCAACCGTAATGTGTATATTCTTAAGGAATAAAACTGCTTAAAATGGAAGGGGAGATGGGAATTGCAAATCTATCATGCAAAAAGCCCTAAATATCTGATTAACCACCTAATAGCCTTCCTGTTTTTTCCTCCTAAATTTTTCCCAGTAACGTTTTTTCCTGCCCTTTTCCCTTCTTATGGCCTGCTTTGTGCTTTGCTAACTTGCATGTCCCCAGTGGTTGCTGTAAATAGCGACGAGGCCAGGCGGGAGTCTCTGTTCTGTCCTGATGAGCTAGATTCACTCTTCTCCTACTTTGATACTTCTTCAAAACTACGTAGTAGTAAGTACTACTCTTGTGGAGCATTCCAAGTCTGTGCCCGTGGTCATTGTGCGGTGTGGCCATTTCTCTAGATGTTACCCATTGTCTCAGAATTACATGTTACTTACAGTCATACGATAAATTAACTCTTTACTACCCCTGACACATTACGGGGTAATGAGATATGTTGTGACTCTGAAAATAAGTTTATTGCCAGGCTTCATGACTGATTCATATTTTGATAAGTGAAGTGTTCCAAAGGATTAAAATTGTCATAAATTTATTCTACTGGTGGTGGCTGAGATCACGTTGATGTATCAGAGCTCATTTTAAAACCTCATTGATTGTGGGACTTTTTTTCTTAATGGTGCAAACTTTAATCACTAGCTGGTTTTTCTTTAAAACAGTCAAAAGTAATGACAGTGGAATCCAGCAGAGCTCTGATGATGGAAGAGAATCTTTACCTTCCACAGTGTCAGCCAATAGTTTATATGAGCCGGGTGAGTTTTGGTGAAATTCAATGTTAATTGGTATTGTTTGCTGAAAAATGCATGTGGAAAATGCCAAGTTTGATTAAATAGTTTCTGAAAGAAGTGGTTAGTCTTTTAGAAGGTACGAAGGGGCAGTTAATACTGCTGAATGAGAAAGCAGCTATTTTCATATTTAGAAGTTCTCTCTTAGCTGTACATTTTTCTAAGCCTCAAGATATGTGTCAGTAGCTAAGGATAATTTTTAATCCACATGAACGGTATTTCTTATTACCCGTTACCTTTTTTTGTGGCTGTCTTTTCTTATCAGGAGAAAGAGATCAGCAAATCCCCCCCATCCCCCCCAAGTTAGGTTTTTCTTCTGACCTGTGCTTTCCTCCTATATTCTCTCCTTTATGATTTCAGTGGTTATGATCTTGCAGAATACTCAGGATAGTAAGCATCCTTTAAATTATTTGAACTGCTTGTACTGCAAATTGTGATGATGGTATTGGACCATTCTAGGAATAAAGTGAGGTTTGGTCTAGTAGTAAAATCCTTTAGGGATTCTTACTGCTTCTTCTGAGTCTCTAAGTCCAGGCTTATAGTCATATGCCTAATTTTAATCTAATACAGAGTAATTTACCTATCCATTGGATACTGGCAAGGCCATAAAGGCCTGGTGTACTAGTCGATGTATTTATAAGAGAAGAAGGTTGTGGAGAGTGATTAGTCTATAGGAAATAAGATTCCTTTGTGAACATCTCCCATTAGCTCATTTTGTTAAACTAGTGGTTTCTTATGTCACAACTTTCATACTGTGATACAGGTAAGAGTTCGCTTTTTTAAAAAGCTGTGGTAAAATACACATAACGTAAAATTTACCATCTTAACAATTTTCAAGTGTACAGTTCAGTGGCATTAAATCTATTCACATTGTTGTGCTGCCATCACCACCATCTATCCACAGAACTCTTTTCATCTTACAAAACTGAAATTCTGTACCTATGAAGCAATGACTCCCCATTCTTTCCCTCCCTCCATGCCAAGAGCTCATTTTTATTGATGTATTTGTGTTTGCTTTTCAGAGGCAGAAAGGCAGGATTCTTCTGTGTTTCTCGACTCTAAACATCTTAATCCAGGACTCCAGCTTTATAGGGCTTCGTATGAAAAAAATCTTCCTAAAATGGCTGAAGCTTTGGCTCGTGGCGCAGATGTGAACTGGGCTAATTCTGAGGAAAACAAAGCAACACCACTTATTCAGGCTGTATTAGGGGTATGAATTTGTAAATTCAGGTCTTCAGTGGTAGTAGAGCATAAAAAAAAATCATAATTCATTTTGAGCATAGCTTTAACATTATTGTTTGCTTTAAGAGATGGGATAGAAAATAGAAGCAGCAGCTAGTAGTGATTTCTGAATGTCACTTTGTGTAAGCTCAATTTTTTTTCTTAATGAGGGAATTCTAGTAATGAAAGTAGTGGGTTTTGCTAGATCACAAACCGCAAATTGAATCCCAGTTAGAAGTAGTTCTTGGGAAGAAAATAATATAATTTATCATTTCTCTGCTTTTTGCGGGGGGGTATTTTCTCTTTTGGGGAAAATACAATAGAAAGGCTATTAGAGTAAAGTAAATACTCTATTAATAGAAATATATTGTTGTTTGTTTGCTTTTTGTCCATTGTTACCTTCTTTTTTCCTTTAAGGGCTCTTTGGTGACATGCGAATTTCTCCTTCAGAATGGTGCGAATGTGAACCAGAGAGATGTGCAAGGGCGGGGACCACTGCACCATGCCACTGTCTTAGGGCACACGGGGTAAACTAGTGCTTATATATTTAAGTAGATTTTATTTGAAAAAATTATTTTGAAATAATGTTTTGCTCTTTCTCAGGTTAAGATTGTTAGCTAGAGCTGGTAAAGTGATACTTTCCTTGACTTATACTGTCATGCTGGAACTTAAAATTTTAAAAAATTTCATTCAGAAAAAAAGATATGGTTACTTTTCAGATAAGAAAATTGCCAAGCTTACTTTGAACTTTACTAATTCTTTATATAGATCTGTTTTAGTATTTAAAACTGTGGTGAAATTGTGGTGATTTCATCAGACAACTTAAGTCTGTATTTGTGTATTTTTATGCATGTACATACATTATGTACATAGCACATACATTTTGGGAGAGTTTTGTAACTGTAAATTTTAGTTTTCCCACAAGGTAGTTAATTCTTATTTTGTGCTATTGATGTGTGGCTTCTGGAGCAATATTTAGATTCACAGAACAATAAAGCCGTAAAAATGGGCTTTCTACTAGAGGGTACAAATAAAGTCAAAATATTGGCCTTATATAAAGTTTGTGTCATAGGTCATTGTTTTTCAGTAAAACATCTTAGGATCTCCAAGTCTTATTACCTGGACAGACAAGAAACTGTCCTTTTTAAATGTTTATTTATAGCATCTTCTATTTTCATCATAGTTTGTTTTGTTTCCCTCTATTAGCAAGAAGATTCAGTTCAATAACTTTATCATAAAAACTTTACTTAAAAATGGCTGTATTTAACTCATCCTTTGTATTTTCTTCTTAATCATAATTATTCCCATTTTACTTCATAGACTCCATTTATTCATTTTTTTTCATTTTTGTCAATTTCTTCAAGTTATGAATATTTGTGGAGTACAGCGGCAAGATTACTTCCCACTCGTTGCTGTTGTATTATCGTTAATATATTATGATGTTAACATTGCCTTGGCTTTCTTCTTTCCCAGATAATGACCTTGAGTGGTTTTTGTTTTATTTATGTTTATAGTTATCTGTGTACATCTTTTTATGATATTCGAGGGTAGGGACCATAATTTATACATCCCAGTATGCTGTATATTATCAGGTTAAATGTGAAAATTCCATGAGATTTATAAAATGTTGATCATGGTAGATTTTTATTATTAGAGTCAATATTCAATAAATCTTTGTAGAATGAATCAAGAATTTCCTAATGAAAATGCTATTTCTTTAAGTAGTGCTTTTTATTTTTTAAGGTGAATACTAATTTTCTTCTTATCGGCAATATCTCAAAGACGCTGTTCCCTTAAACAGGCAGGTATGTTTATTCCTAAAACGAGGTGCCAATCAACATGCCACTGATGAAGAAGGGAAGGACCCTTTGAGTATAGCTGTGGAAGCAGCCAATGCTGATATAGTGACCTTGTAAGTGTTTTCTTTTCACTTGATTATTTCCCATACACTGTATTACTTATACAGGGTTTAAACGTAGAGTTTCGTGTGTAGGCATGAAATTTAAACTTGGTTCTTTACTAGAAGCCATTTACTTCTCTAAGCACATTAAATGTATGAAGCACTTTACATACATGAACTTACTTGGTTCCCACATCAACCCTGTGAGGAAGGTTTTATTATTATCAGCCGCATTTTATAAGGAAGCCAAGCCACAAATAATTTGAGAAACTAGTAAGTGGTAGAGCTGGGATTTGAAACCAAGAATTCTGGCTCTAAAACCCGTGTGCTTAGCCACTTCTGTTATGCTGCCTGGCCAGTAGGAACAGAAAATCAGTAACTCTTCTGATTCTTTAACTCTCAGTACAGTACTGGGGTGGGGAGTTGGATTGGTATAGTAACAGGCAATTTTTCTACTACCTCAGGAATTAGAAGATTATAAGCAGGGAAGCCAACTGCGTTGATGTTAGTAACTTTTGCAGTTGCATTTCCTTTGGGCAGTGATAATTAGGGGACCTGTTTGTGCTTATTTTTTTAAAGAATTATTCGTATGAGTACTCTATTTTGAGGTAAAAATATTTGTTTGAATACAATTTAACATGACCTACTAAAGACAGAATCTTGAGGTCTTTATTTGATTTTCATCTTAGATCAGAGTTTATTGCACTTGGAATCTAGGAATGTGGTTGTCACCTACACTTTATTGTTATGTAGGAAGTCTCAAGCATATGTTGTATGAATCGCTTATTCATTCTATTCTGAATGAAGCCCAGAATTGCTGATTCCCTGTTAAATAAGTAGAGATAGTTCCATCTACACTACTGAATTTTAGTCACTTACAGATAGAAACTCCCTTGACTGTCTTGAACTCCTGAGCTCCCACTGAGAATTCTTGACTTGCCATATATCACCCCTCCCTGACCCCTGTCAGATTAAAACAAAACAAAAAAACAAAAGAGCAAAACATTTTTTCTCTGTACTTAGCTTCTTTTCCTCACTGGAGGGGTTATTGTTATTATGGAGACTATTGTAGGAAAATTTAGATCTATTAAATCATTATAGACTTAAAATTGGAGAAAGATAAGTTATTAAAGAAAAGATAGGAGTGATATATAGAGAAATTAACCCTGGCTGCAGCTTCCCAGGCAATTCTTACAGTAATGGCCTCTCTTCCCCCAAAATATGGTCCCAAATTGTCTTAAGTTTTCTCATTTTGCTTTGTATGAGGATGTCAGTTTCACTTACAATTTTTTGAAACAGGCATCCTCTGTGAAAAGTCCAAATACCAAAAAGGGAGACTTATCTTGCTATTATTAATTCACACAATGGTTGAAAAGGAAATGGCAGGGAATTGTGGTACTTTGAAGATAAGAAAAGCCCATGTCAGATGCGGCAACTGCCAGAGAGAGCATGTTAGAAGAGGGTGACAGAAGTCGGGGAAGCCGATGAGGATTTGGCGGCCTGGAGGACAGGCAAGAAGTACTGAGTAGGAGAGGGGCACCACAGGTAACATTTGCCTGTTTCAAAATGTTGCTTAAAGTTAGTAAGAAAATAAGAGGAAATTCTTGTTTTCTTAATCCAGTGCTACAGGTCTTCCTGCTGCCAGGATAAATAACCCAAAAAAGAATGTATAATCAGTATAGTAACCATGCAAAAATCTTGGTAACCTATGGTCACCTATTATAATGTCTGTAGGTCAGAATATATCCCCAGTATTTATAGATAACACATGCTATTTATACATCTGGAACTACCGTACCTCAGGGTGAACCAGAATGAACTTATGACAGGCTACTGCTTCCATTCTATAGAAGCAATAATTTCAGCAGTTGGCAGTTAAAGTTTGACAGGTTGCTTTAGGAGCCAGGAATTCTCTGTGTCTGGAGGAAGTAAGCTGCTAGAGGTGCTGCCAGGAACCTGCTTAAACAGAACTGAAATGCCCTTGTTAGAAGTCTTTTATTGTCTTCTCTCATGAGAATTGTATAAGATAAAAGACAGTTATTTTTGTATCTCAGATTGCTGGGCCTGATAAACTAAAAGTACTTTTGTTTCAGTGGCAAATACTGGTAAAAGAAAAAATTACATGAATACGTCTTAGCTGCGTATGTAATTCATTAGTTTATGAATATTTATATTGTATAACTTATCTAAAAAATTCTTTTATTTAATTTTAGGTTACGTTTAGCAAGAATGAATGAAGAGATGCGGGAATCAGAAGGACTTTATGGACAGCCAGGTCAATATTCTACTAATAACCATACCGAAATGCAGTATAAGAAATGCATCCAGGAATTTATCAGTTTACAATTGGAACATTCATAGTTCTTTAGCAAAGTAACTTAATGCTACAGAGTTTTTATAAATTACTTGTAAATTGTGAGTTGTTAGGTATATACTGTACTTACTGAATTCTTGGGAGTGGCTCACTCCCGAGCCTTTAAAAATCCGTAACTATTCCTATTACAGAACACATTTACTTGCTGTATTTAACTCTGGCTGCTGACTTCTTTATCTGCTCTACAGATGTCTTCCATATACATTCCAGAGAGGCGAATGGAATGATAACGTATCTTTATACACTTACAGCAGCACAGCAGTCATTTTCTTTTTGGCTGTCAAGTGAATATAACAAAATTGTTTTCTTTTTGTTATTCAGGGAATTTCTATAAATTGTGTTCAGGGAAAAAACAAATCACTATGTGTTGACATATAAAAGTCAGTATGGAAAATGCGTAGAAGAAGTTTATTAAATTAAGAGTTCCGTATTTGATCTAAAAATGAGTTGAAGGTTTAAGAATAAAATTTACCAGTAGGTTAAGAAGTCCATAATGCGAATGGAGTTAGTTTAAAAGGTATAGGGAAAAGGTCAAATTTTATCTTGTACCTTTGCCCCAAGTAATTGTACAATATCTGTTGGATAAATGGAAGTATTTAGAAGAACATTTCATGAGCTTGATGGCAAAGTAGACGTATTCTTATTAGAGAGAACTCAGGATCAGCTCAAGTCTCATTTTCAGTAATTTTTGAGTCGAGATGTCAAGAAAAGCAAGAAATGTTGCTGATCAGATTTCTTTCTTTGATGAACATATCCGGATTAGACATTCTTCACAAAGAAGAGAGTAATAATTAGATCTCCAGTTTCATGAATTTGAGTATATGAATTACTAATTTATCTGTTTTAAATTCATATACATGCTGGTTAAAAATTTCAGGAATTCATGACTAAAATAATTGAGAATGTTCAGTTTTAAGTGAGTATGTTTGATTTTTTTTCAATGACTATTAATGTATTATTTTAAAAGTGGCTTGTGATATCATCTATCTTTCCTGTTTAAGTATGTTCTGAAATTTCTGCACTTTATGCTAGCTTCAGCCATTTACTTTTATTTTAGCCAGATTAATATATAACTAAGGTAAATATGGGGCCATTCCTTTCTCAGAGGACTGTATTTATTACTTATTTTTGGTCTAATTTAATAGGGAGCAAATAAGAACTTTGAGAATAGAGGCACTTCAGCTAGATGCTTCTAATCTAGGGTGTCCCACTTTAATCCTATGGATCAAACAATACTACTGACTCATGATGTACCAAGATGTAAGAGTGCTGATTAAGGGTGAAGTCTCAGCGTTAATTCTGAATTTCACCCATTTGTTTTAAACTTGAATGTTAGACTTTAAATACATTATAATTTTGTAACAGATATACACTTAAGTGATAGTATTACTAGGCCATTTTTGAGGCCTTTATGTTTAAGCACTTTAAAATGAAAATTATTCAAAGACTATGACCTGATTCGTAAGATAAGAGTGAACTTCAAGATTTTAAGTTAAACAGTTTTTTTTTTTCCTGACATTTTAAGTGTAAATGTTTGGTCAGCTGCTCTTTCCTTAGGTGTTTGCTGATGAAGCTGCACCCAGCTCATTAGTCAGAAGGTCGGTGGGTGACTTTTCTCTGGAGCTGGGAAGCTTGAAAGGACAGGTCCTCTTACGTTCTTGCAGCTTCTAGTTCCACCTAAACTGCTCGGGCTTCGGCCCCCATCTAGGAGCATTCAAATGTCTCTTTCACTGTCGTTTTATGTATAAGTTTATGAGTATATACCTTCTGCTCAACAGTAGAAAAACAGATTTTTCCAATTTATTTGAATGAAAATTTGAAGAAAAGGCTTATTTAAAAAAACAAGCTTTCCTACCACTCAAATTTTAGCTTAGAAAAGATTAAAAAATAGATCCGAAGTCTGGAAATGGTATATCAGCAGAATAAAATGAGATTCTGATTTGGTAATAATTAGATTTTAAATTCATTTGGGGGTCTCATAGTTAAAGCAGAAAAACTTTATACTTATACAGGTGACATGGTAAAATGGCTCAGCAATTGCTCTCTGGCTACTTTTCCTTTATGAGTCTTTGGAGAGCAGATATTTTTGCTCAGGCAGCAGGTCTTTTTTCTTCTCTGCTTATCACTGTAAATTTCCCTCTCATAGATTTTGGTTGGTTGTTTTATCTAGATCCTTTTTTTGTTGCCTAGGAATAGAAGGAAAACCTCAGAATTCTGGGTAGTTTTAAAAGGCGGGTATTTTCAATTTTTTCATTATGAAGAGCCCTACCATTAAAAAACTCAGATATAATCTTTGGGAATAATGGACCTATTTCTAGGAAACCCCACTTTTGAACTTTCTGTCTACAACCCTACGGACCTGAGACCCCCTGTTTTTTGCAAGGCGACTTAAGAGCACGCATTTCCTGAAGGGAAGATGTATCCTTCTTTGTCAGTTCCCACACCTCGTAGGAGGACCGGGTGGGTGAGTGCAACATCACGCCGTGCTCTCAGTTGTTGGAAACCAGTTTGGTGGTTCCCACAGTCTCTGGCTCTGTGACTCCTCTTGATTGTTGGCAGAGTTTCTCAGCCAGTTGAAAATCACTGCTTCAGTGAACCACTACTGGTTACCTGAGTATGTTGCTGATGAAGATTGATCATTGATCTAATCAGTTACAAAAAGGAAGCTGTAATCAGCCCAGAAGGGGCAGGATCATACACTGATCACCTGGGAGTAGGGTCTCACATGCTGCCATATCTTTGAGGGGAGTACATTTTGAGAGCAAAATTAGCAAAATCTTGGATCATCACTGCTGTTGCAGTGCTTATTCTGAATACCAAAAATCAAGAACTATTTTAAACTATCAGTGGAAATATAGCAGTCCACATTTCAAAGAACTCAGAACTGTCCAGGCACATGGAAAAGTTAACTTTCTGAAGAGAAATAGAATGTGATGAAGTAATTTAAAGAATATAACTTAGTATTACAAATATTGGGTGGTTAGTTGTTTACTGTTTATAATAGACTGTTAAATGTACTCATATGAACTTTCCAGGGCAACATATTCTGGGTTATTGTTTATGTATTCTAGTGTAGACAAGTTATATTTGCCGTGAGAAACATTCTAAATGATTAAAATTGTATTTAAAGAATCACATTGAAGTTCAATTTGTGTTAACTATATTAAATATCTTAGTCACTATTGTTATTGTAATGTTTGCTTTCTGACAACACATTTTGAGGCCTAAGAAAGGTATTATATTGATAAGTCCCTTAAACATTTGGTTAGAAACTGAATGTTAACAAAAAGTTTTGTGTATGTGTGTGAAGGTGAGACTTCCTTTTGTATTGTATTAACTCTTTTAAAACGTATTCAGTAAGTGAAACCAATGAGTTAGTGTAGCACCAACACTTTACTTCAAGGAAGCATTTAATTCAGTGAATAAAAAAAATCTTATAATTTGTTTTGCATGGTACAATGGTTCTACTAAAATGTACTCGTGTAGTAGGTACTTTAAAAACAAAAACTGGGAAACCACAAAAAGAAAAAAAAAATCCCACAACCTGTTATACAAAATATGCATTGCTAATAGTAGAAGCCATATATTGCCATTGTACTGTTGTAATACTTAAGATTGCTCACCTGGTGCTATCTGTGAACTATTTGGCATTAGCATCTATTAGATACTTCTTCCTATTTCTTCTTGAATGTATAATGTGTGCCTTTTAAGTTATTTCTGGTGTTGAATGGTAAATTCAGTGTGGTATTTTTGTATTATAATCTGCACTTTACACTTTCTTGGAAAGTAAAACTCCAGACTCTCCAGTTTAGTATTTTTAAAATATTTATAATGTTTACAATAAATATTTTAAATATTTGAATTCAACATCTAAGAATAAGAAAAAAATTTAAATATTTTATATGGTTTGTTAAGTGATGTTTAATGTTTGTCTCTTCTCAGTTTATTTTATATCTTTTAGAGTGGCTAATAATGGGAATAGATTGTAGTTTGTCTTTTAATGTGGGGTAAACTTTTATGAAATGAAACATGGGTGTAATTGAATTGTCTTACCCGTTGTTCCACCATATCAACCTTTATTGTTTTAGTAACAATATTAAGAGTTAGATGTTACTCTTAGCCAACCTATTAAGATTCTCTTCTTACTGTATTTTTTCTTTTTAAAGTAGATTGATTGATTCAGGTCATGAGAATATTTCCAGGGCTAAATGAAAAACTACGTAGAGATTTTAATAACTTGCTTTTTACATTGACTAAATATTAAAAGCATTAAAATTTTTTTATTGAAAATCTTGGGTTATGCTGTTAGACCTTTTACTAGATCTGTATCCCCCTCCCCCAGATTTTTTCTAATTCTCTAGCTTTTGGTATGACATCTATTGCCTCAAAAAAATCTCGCTTTTTAAAAGCTGACAAAACTTAGTGCACTATTAACAACAACTGTAGCAATGAGTGTGTAATAAGATGGATGCAAGGTATCTTATGGGGAATAATTATAAAACCATGTTCCAACAATAATAATCTAAAACAGTATTTGACAGTCTAAATCTTGAAAACAGAATTATGCCAAGCTTCTGCATAAAGCTAATATGTTTAACAGGAAGCATTCATGATGAATGATTCATCTTGAAAATAAGATTTCATTTTATACAAATCTTTTGTCTGAGGAGTTAGCCTGTATGTGTGTTATATATTCAGTTTTTCATTGCAAGAAAAATAGTATTCAATCTGCTATAATATCAGTATCTATAATCTTCTCTACAAGCATATTTGTATGTATAAACATTTGTATTACTCTAATTTAACAGATGTCTTTGATATTTATTCCCCTTTTGTCATAGCATCCTTGCTCATATGACCTACAGTAAATGAAAAACTAAATGTGAAATGATTTTAAAGTCATTTTCTAGGCTTTATTATTTTATAAGCCTAGTAAAAAGTGGATTAGGTGCATTAGTTTTAGTTAAGAATTAAAGTTTGAGTAAAGACTTACTTTTTCACATGCTATTTAAATTAAAATGCCTTTAATTAAAAGATAATATTAAAATATGAGGCCTTTTTTCCCACATGGTTATTAGTTTTGTCTTGCTAATAACTTGCATCCAACAGAAACATTAATGTTTGTTTTTGGTCTTTTCTTTTGGCCTTGATCAAGGGAAACATTTATTTAAAGAATGCCTTGTTTATTTAGAATGACATGATTTACCTCATTTAGAATGACTTTTATTTCTCATGTGTTAATAAATGTATTTCTTTATATTGCTTTAAAACACTTGCATCTTTGCTCTTTTCTAACTCTGAACTTTCCTCTGTGGCTGCATCTGAGGTGCTTTTTTCAGGTATAGTTTTTTTTTTTTTTCTTTCACTATATACTTTTCCAGCACTTATATTTAGTTGGTCTTTTTTCTTCCAGAAATGCTCATCTGAACAAAATTTTAATGTAATGAATTATAAAATAGTTACTAGTCGTAAAAATGAATGTTGTTTATTAATACTTTCAATTGTGTAAATTTTAAAAGTCTCCTCGTTTTACTTTCATGCAGGTGATGAAACTTACCAGGATATTTTTCGTGATTTCTCCCAAATGGCATCCAATAATCCAGAGAAACTAAATCGTTTCCAGCAAGATTCACAGAAATTTTGAATTTTTTTAAGGGGAAAATAGTAAATCTGGTGACTCCCTAATGTATACATCTGAAAACTCACAGATTTTTACTTCTTTAATTCTACTTACTTACTTTTAGTAGCTATTGAGTTGTTTGGGAAAAAGGTACCCGTTCACTGATATTTTTACAAATCAAAACATAGATCTCTAGTAGTTGGGAGAGGAACCTACTTTAAGACTTTTTTTATTAAAATTTTTTTTAAAAGCCTGTTTAAAGGGCTATTTTTTGTAGGTTAAAATTTAAATCTAGACTTAGGCCATCTCTAGGTTACAAGATGCTAAGAGTTTAGACAAAATAATCTTTTTTTCCCAGTGGGTGGTAGCATTGATTTTTTTCTTCTGTGCACCGTGCCCAGGATCGTTCAGTCAAGCATATCGGCATCAAGTGGGAGCCTGATGTCCTGCCTGACTTGAGAATATGTTTTTGCTTTAGCTTCCCTGATGTTGGTGATTCAGAAATAGTTTTTTTCTGTTTGTTTGTTTCTTGGTAGCCTAGCTGTCATATACACAATATGTAATTTAATTATTAGAACTAGAGCATATATGCCCCCCATTTGCTCATAAATGCAGTTATATTCCTCAGTTATTGTCCAGTACTTTAACGTACATACAGTGGCTGTACAGATTGACATAACTCAGTCCTTTAGATTTATTCCATTTTATGAAGGAAAAAAAAAGCCCTTTACAATAGTTTTTTTTTAATTACCAAAAGAATCTCATAGAAGTTGTAGTTCTTCATTGTTGAGTTGATTTCCTAAAACCTTGACAAATTTATTGATGTAACAAAACTGTTTCAAAGGTTACTTGAATGTTGCAAAATTATGCTTTCATCAGGTTGTAACTATCAAAGGAAAAGTTGACTTATAAAATAATGTAGAACATTTTTATATTTGAAATGTGTCCTTTTCCAGATACATTTTTGCTATTGCTCCTAGTGAAAGGAAAAATCTCTCTGTAAAAGGAGTAAAAAAGACTCAAGTTTTTTTAGTTTATACTAAAATATACAGCAATAAATTGCTTTTTTAATTCTTCTAACATCTCTCCTGTGTACTTGTTGTACACGGTATACATTCTTTTAAATTATAGCATCTATATAGCTTTAGTATTTGGTTACGTGAATCACACACCCTTGAATTCCAAAATATTATGGGTATACTAATTTTCCAGGTATATGCTAGAGATTAGTCTGATTCTATCTTTGATTGACGTATCTTGTCAGTATAAAATAAGTAATTTGCCTTATGGTTTCTTTCTAATATTGTCATAATTAAGTTTAACTTTCTTTTTCAAGTTATGTGTAAGTAATATTATTGATACTCAGTTTCTAAATGAGAGGTTTTTAACCTTGAGCTGCCAGATAAGTACAGAAATTATATTTCATTGGGTAGATAATAAATTTTCTAACATTTTCCCACCAGTAAGTAGAGTTTTCTAAGTTGACTGAACATCAAATCAGAATCTGTCTAAACAGGAATTATACTGACATAAATTCACATCACAGAAAAGGTTCCATATTTGGCCAAATTGCATGCATATAATGCTTATTTAGTAATAATTGCTGTGTATTAGATAAGGATACAAATATATTTAGGGATTATTTCTAAGGAAATGCTAACTTCCAAAGCCTTGTATTTTAATTGCAACAATACCAGGAACCTTAAATCTTTCCTGTTTCACCTCAGAGTCACAGGTCACCGGGCTTTGCAAAAGTCTGATTTGTAGCATTTTTATTAGTGTACTTTGAAATTAATTGTCCAAAAAGCTCAAGGAGAAGTAAATATGTTGAGAAAAGAAAGAAACAAAGAAAGGAAGAAAGAAAAAAAAGAGAAAAGAGAGCCTCACTTTTCCTTTGTAGTGCCTATTCCTGTTTTGCTCCTAGGAATTCATCTGACCTTTATTTGAGGAAGCCTAGGCAGTTTTCCTTTTGGATCCAGCCTTCGGTCTTCAGATCACCTCTGGGATCTCTGGTTGTAAAAGCAATTCTTGATCATACTCTTAACTCCTGTGGCTTCAGTCATGAGTTGCTAATGTGACAGTAATTATGTCTACTTAAATTTAATTGTTAGAGATGTATTTGAAGTACACTAAAGATCATGGTTCTGAATATCTTCAGAGAAAGTGTAATCTTTAACAGTACAGGGAGCCTGTACATACAAAAATATACTTCTGTGGCTTGATTTCTTGAATATGCCGAGACCCAATTTGGATTAAATTTGGCAGAAATGATGCAGGAGTAACAGCAAGGTTTTAAAGTAAATTAATGGTTACAAGTAGTTACAGAGTAGGTTGGCTCTTAACCAAGGTGAATTAGCTGTGTCAACTAATAGCCTTTCTGTAGTATGTAACAAATCTTAGTTTCATTATGCTGTGAATTATTCAGTATAATATGATAAATTATAGTATAAACAACGTTAGTCATACTCTTGGGCTTCAGAAATCAATTTGACTGTCCTTTGTTTTCATTCCCTCACTGATCTGCTGGTATTAGTTTCTGATTCCTTATCATTATTCCATTAACTCATTAACTTAAAAGTTAGAGTAATCTCAAAATAAGAATAGCAGTACTGTGAGGAATTCATAAAATGCAGTTTCATGTTAGAACTAGACTAAAGGTAATTGCATAGTTATTTGCAATTTTTTCATTGTAACACTTACATGTTTAAGATTTCTAAGGTTTTAAAAATTACCTTTGGTACAATCCTTAGAAATTAAGAAATTTCCAGGGATTCACTATATTACATTGTTTGCCTAATTTATACTGGTCTTTGTAGATTTTAATCAACTTTGGTGTTTACTTTGTAAAACATACAGATTTTATTTGGAATATTACTTTGGTTCTTCATGGGTGCATTTTGAAAAAAAAACTTATACTTTCACAGTCTGGACAGCTTAAGTTTGTGATATGTTAAGCAGTATTTTAAAAATATAATTTTACACATGTGAAGTGGGGTCACGATAAACCAAATTGTATTTAAGATTAAATTTACTATCCATTTTGAATAAGACATTCCCGTATCACTCTTATATTGTGGAATTAACTTTTCTGTTTGATAGCACTTTCGACTGTGGACATGAGCTGGAAAAATGCTGTATTTTTATAGAATTGTCTGTTCAGAATGACTTCAGACATGCATGATATAGTGGAAAGAGCACTGACTAGTTACTTACTACTCTTACTGGATTCAGAGCTCCTCGCAAATAAAATGAGTGGAATGAAACAAGGCGGAACTGTAACAGCATCCCTTGGTGTACCATTCTGCTGCTCACATCTGCTCACAGTGTGCTTTGCCATTACTCACAGTAGGACTTCTGAGATCTTAATCTAAGAGCACCAACAGTGTCTCTTCTTTGATCCTGGGCTGCTCCTCTTGTTTTACAGAGCGGGTCACTGGTTTGCTGGTTGGTGGCGTAGCTGACACCAGAACCCTTGTCTGACTAGTAGACAAGAGGCACTTTACTCATATCATGAAATGATTTGAAATCATTGTAAAGCAGCAAAATTGGATAATGACTGCCAGCTTTCCTTGTGCTTTGATAACGAAGACTCCAAGTATTCTGGAGAACCTGGATATAAAATTACTTTGAAGGAATAGATTAGGGTTTAAAGATGTTAAATTGTAGGGAATTTTATATTTTTGCAATAACAAACATTGATGAAGGCAAAACGTTGTAAAGGTAATTTTAATTCACCATGTGCTTATCAATTTCTTGATGCTTCTAAACGAAGACAACTAAAAGGGGCATGGATTCAGTTTGACCAAATCCTGACATCTATAAATATGATTTTGGGGGCATCCTTTTCTATTTACATAAATTTGTCTACTAAAATGAGATAATGGGGGGAGGGAAGCAAGGTTTGATTAAGTAAACTTTTCTCTACATTGCTCTTTTCACTATCTTATGTACTAGATTTTCTTATTTTTCCTCAACACGCCTCCCACCTTTTGGGTGTTCATTTTAAACAGGGAAAGCTCGCTACATTATAAAGAATGTTGGCACCATTTATTATACACAAAGGCTAAAGGTTAACTTTTGGAAGTGATGAGCTCCTTTTCTATATGTGTTTACATGTGCTTTGTGATATTTCTGGATCATTCCAGTCATAAAGACTTATTACAGGTGATATTTCCTGCTACCTGTGAAAAGGTATATTTTAAAGAATGTATAACCAACAATCCATTTACTTTTTATTAGTATGTAGAGGATTTATTTGTATCTAATTCATGAATGTAGTTTTACTGTAGGATGTCACTGTAAATGGAACAAAGTACATTATCTTTATAGTTATTCTAAAATGTATATTATGTAAGAATTGTAAATATTATACCTGATTAAACTCTTTGTATGCTAAGAAATTATGTCAAGTCAATAAAAATCTCACCTCTGGCATAGTTCTTTTATGCTCAGACTTCCACTTTTTATCGTGAACTACAATTGCAGACATACATGTTAATAACTGTCATGTTTAAGGTCCTGTATTCCTTTCCAACCCTGTCACACTGGTCCAGATTGATCCTATTTGCTGATTGCTTCAACCATGAAATCCATTTTGATCTTTTAAATATTTTCTTCTGCCTGATCACAGAGCTGTATGGCTCCCAGTTCATTAGCTAAAAACCACAAAAGGCCTTTTTTGCTGTAGCTCTAATTTTTTTCTATTATGATTGAGATATCTGTTGAAGTTTCTAATCTAGGCAACACATTTACACTCAGTCCTTTTAGTAAACAAACAAAAACATGTTTTTGCATGAAATGAGATTGAAGGACTAGAGGCTTGAAAGAACAGACCTGGAAGTGAATTGCCTGCTTTTGCCTTTCCTTTAAAAGTTAGTTGAAAGCAGACACTTAAAACTTTTCTATGTAATTTGCTTTATTCCACTTCATTTCATTTTCATAATAGTTCTTTGACAAAGAGAATCCAAACTGATAGTAAATGTTTTAAATGAAAACAGCCTACTTTTCCTTATTACAAAACAGTGCTTTTTCATTGTAGAAAAATGTTTAAGTAATGATAAGTAAAAAGAATTCTATCCTAATTCATCTGCCTGTGATGTTCATGTGTGGCTATTGAAATTTAATTAAAATTAGACAAAATTAAGAGTTCAGTTCATCTGTGGAATTGCCACATTTAAGAGCTGACTAGCCATGTGCCCAGTGACTACTGTTTTGAACAGGGCAGATTATAGCGCATATTCATCCTAGGAAGTTCTATTTGACAGTTACCGAGTACGGGGCAAGCTGTTACTTCTTTGGTATATACCCTTCTAGACCTTTGGGTGTGTGTATTATATTTATATACAATGGGATCATACTGTTTTGTCAACTGCTTCTTTCACTTAATAAATGAGGAACAAGTTTCTGAGTCCTTAAGTAATCTGCATCACTTTGGGAAGGATTTCTTTAAATGTTTTTATTTTGGAAAATTTCAAACATATACAAAAGTAGAGACAATAACTTCAGTAGCTGTTAGCTCATGACTAACATTGTTTTATCTATACTCCCACCCATTTTTCCTCTTCCCCATTTTTTTAAACCAAATGCCAGACATTTCAACAAATCGTTGAGTATGTCTCTAAATATGATAGCGCTTATTATGCAGAATCTAAAAAAAAAATGATACAAATGAACTTATTTACAAAACAAAACAGAGAACAAACAGGGTTACCAGAGGGGAAGGGTGGCGGGGGGGGGGGGGGGTGGGTTGGCATTAATTAGGGAGTTTGGGACTGAGGTGTACAAACTGCTATATTTAAAACAGATCACCAACAGGGACCTACTGTGTAACTGCAGGGAACGCTGCTCAATATTAGGTAACAACCTAAATGGGAAAAGAATCCGAAAAAGAATAGATACATATATATGTATAACTGAATCACTTTGCTGTACACCTGAAACTAACACAACATTGTTAATCAACTCTCCTCCAATATAAAATAAAAAGTTAAAAACATAAAGGGGGAAAAAAAAGGACTGTTTAAAAAAAATCATATCACCTTCCTTAAAATATGAAACTATATAGTCAATATTCAGATTTTCCCAATGTCTTAGCTGTGTTCTTTAAAAAATGATTTTTCAAATCAGAATTCATGTAAGTTCCATTCATTGCAATTGGCTAATATATCTCTTGAGTCTCTATAGGTTCTTCTTCTATTTATCACTTTTAAAAATTTCCCTTATAGTTTGTTGAAAACATCACTTTTAATGACAGCATCTTTATTTTAGTTTCACTTTACTGATGAACATTTGATTTCAATATCTTGTCATCATAAACCTAGTTCTTCATTACCCTTATGGCTAAATATTTGAGTACATTCTTCCTTATTTCCTTAGGATGAATTCCTAGATGTGAGAATGCTGGTTCACAATGGGTGGGTGTATTTTTGAGGCTCATTCAATGAGTCAGGCACTGTGTTAGGTACTGGGGGTATTACGGTAAAAAAAAAAAAAAAAAGACACTACCTGTTCTCTTGAAGTCTTGCCTTCTTGCAGCGGAGAAAGATAGGACTGGGCAGTTCATAGGTGGCCCTCATGGGATCCCTGAGGATGGTGCCTCATCTGGACACTGGACGCGTTGGTGTTTAGAGACCATTCCTCGAGGCAGTGACATTTAAGCCAAGGTCTGAAGCCAGAGAGGTTGGCTTGGTGAAGAGCTAGGGCAGTACTTTTCAAACTTTGGCTTGTAAAAGAATCACCGTCGAAGCCCAGGCTCATTGAAGATAATAGGGCCTGAGCCCTTGTGTTTTTACCAAGCTCCCCATTGTTTCCAGTGCCAATCAAAATTTGAGACCCTTGTCTCAGGAAGAAACATTCATCTGGATAGGAGAGAGAACTGAAAGTTCTCTTAGAAAGATTTTAGTATTGCCAGAGTGCCCTCCAGGAAAGTTGTGTCAATATACACACCCCCATCTACTGTAGAGGAGTGTCTGTTTCTCTGTATCTGATAATATTGGGTAGTAGTCAATAAAGAAAAAAGCCTGCTAAACTATCAAATTTCTATGTTACATTACAGATGTAGAAATCATACAACAGGAAAAACCATCTCCTCTGGCTAGAAGTCAGAGAACTTGACCACAGTTAAAGTTAGAACTGAAGGGTCACTTGCCGACCAAGTTCTTTGTCTATTTAGTCATATTGTTATACACCCAGATATATCTATTTTAAGCAGAGAAAATAGCGCATAACATCTGACACACTACATACTTTCTCTTTTTGTTTAAAAAGCCTTTATTCATTTTTGATAAAGGAAAGGACAATCTCAATGTCAACTTGTCACCTAATCATAAATATGAATTTACAGGATTCACTGCCCTAAAGACACTGCATCTACTGACTGACAACATAACTTAAAATGAAAAGCTCCTTTCTGTTCCCTAAGGTTGCATGTTGAAAGAATTAAACAGTCCCTTGCAATAGTCAACATTGGTACTTGGCCTAGGTGTAAGATCAAATAGCAAAACAGGAGCAAAAGAAGGCCAAAAGCATAACTTGATTGCCCAGCAAGTACAAACATTGGAACAAAGAAAGTTTCAGGCACCAGATAAAAAAAGGCAGGTTCATTAGCATAAAAAAATTTACACTTGGTTGAAGGTGAGGTCAGCTATTCCACACGTTAACATGTATGCCAATCCTAATGGCTAACATGGAACCACAGAAACAAAAACAGAGACCTTAAAGTCAATAACTACACAATGTAAAATTCAAAACTGGAATTTACCCAGGTCATCCTCCAAAATCTATAGCTAAAACTGTTTTTTTTTTTTTGAATTTATGTTTTATTTTATTTTTTTGGCTGTGTTGGGTCTTCGCTACTGCGAGCGGGCTCTCTCTAGTTGCGGCGAGTGGGCTTCTCATTGCGGTGGCCTCTCCTGTTGCGGAGCACGGGCTCTAGGTGCACAAGCTTCTGTGGTTGTGGCTCGCAGGCTCCAGAGCGCAGGCTCAGCAGTTGTGGTGCACGGGCTCAATCGCTCCACAGTATGTGGGATCCTCCCGGACCAGGGCTCGAACCCCTGTCCTTTGCATTGGCAGGTGGACTCCCAACCACTGCGCCACCAGGGAAGCCCTAAAACTGTTTTTAATGCACCAGGAAGATCTGTTGTAATGACATGAGTTGGTCACACTTAGATTTGCATTTATATAAGATTTAAGGGATACCTTTCCCCACTATTCCTTCTTATGTCTGAATATGGATATGCTTAACTACCCAGCTCATGCACTAACTGCACTAAAAATGATGAAACTTACTACCATGACTTTTTCTAAGAACTCACACCACATAACAGCTAACACCCAATATAGCTTCCTAAGAATGCCCCAACAGAAAACATTTTGTTCAGTTTGGTGCTTGCTGTGACATAATACCAACAGAATAGTATACAATTAATTTAGTTACTCAGCCACTACTTCAAATATTTTAATCTAACTTTTGTTCAGACTTTAATAACTTCGTACGTATTTGCCAAAATCCTTGTGTTAAATGTAACTACATCTGATATTCTTAAACTGTAGCTCCTGTAACACAGTTCAAGTGTTTTTTTTCCCTGGGTATATCTAGACATTTTAATCAAGAAAACAAAGTTATGGTATTATGATTAGCCAAAGCTCTTTCCAGCAGACCACTGAATACAGCAAGTCATAACAAATGCCTTCCCAGAGACAAGAACAAAGCAAAATATTTTCTATTCATAAAAGGAGCTACCAGCATGCTTTGTGCCATTAAAAAGCTACTTTTCAAAATATAACCAGAAGACTTATGGTCTACTAGAAAGCTTCCACTAATCACAACACTATAACTAAGCCACAGAAACTTTCATGACAAAGGCTCCAGATATACAAAGAGAAAACATTACTTAAAGTTACGTGGAAGCCTCAGTTAACAGGGAAATGAAGCCTTAGAAGATAGAATACATCTAACAAAAAAGGGGAACACAGTAGACACTGTAGCTGGCTATTAGTAAAGGACCATAGTTTCTCCCTATGGATCAACACTCCCTACAAAATAAACTGTACCTTAATTATCGCTTATTTAAAATTACACTTACAGAGCTATTTAGTACCTGACTCAGAAAAACAATCACATAAGGAAGCATTTATTTGAGGTTTAACATGAAATCATACAAATAAAATTTGTATAAACACAAATCCACATCGAGTCATAACAGATAGCAAAAGACAAAGTAAAAAAGAAAACTAATTGGCGGCTATATACAGCTGGACACAGTTGTGTCTTGTACACTAGAAAGTCTTTTACAAAATAATCATCTTAGATCAACAGAAGACCAATCTTCAATGTTGTTCTTGCAAGATGGGTTGCTTTAGCAATCTCTTCCTGTTTTCTCCAACGTCCCTTTTTAATATGGCTGGTAATTATTTTGGTGATTGCCACCCCCTCGAGATGGCTTGCCATAAGTGCTCTGTTGGCCACTGTAGTCTGCATATCCCTGTCCCTATCCATAGTTCCCATAGTTATACCCAGTATAACCAGAGCCGCCATAGCCACTATAGTTTTGATCACCACCATAAGCACTATTGTAATTTCCATATCCTTGATCATAATAGTTATTAAATCCTTGGTTCCAGTTTTGGCCCTGACCTTGGCCATGACCCCTAGTACCTCCTCGTCCACCAGCTGCAGCACCTCTTCCTCCTTTTTGTTGTTGCTGTTGCTGCCTATATACCTCTTTGGGTTGTGCAACTTTGATTTCATACTTCCCAGAACAAATTTGATGATATCTGCTTTCTACCAACTTCTTTACTGGCTCTCCGTCTGTATATGTAATAAAACAAAATCCTCTTCTTTCATTTGTTTTTGTATCCATGGGAAGTTCAATATTTTCAATCTCTCCAAAGGCTCCAAAATATTCTTTAATTTGTTCTTCCGAAGTATCTGGGCTCAATCTACCCACAAAAACCTTTTTGGGGGGTTCCTTCCCTTTTAAAGCTTTGGCCCTTTTAGGGTCTACAATTTGCCATCCAGCTTGTGTTCTTTCAGTTTCAAAACCTTATCAACACTAGCAGCATCTTTGAAACGCACAAATCCAAATCCTCTTGATCTTCCAGTGACTGGATCTGTTTTAATTGTGCAGTCTACAACTTCCCCAAATCGAGACAAATATTCAGTCAGATCTTTCTTGCTTGTATCCCAGCTCAAGCCTCCAATAAACATTTTACCGTCATCCTGCTGATTCTTGCTCGCGTTGATCTTGGACCCCTCTGCGAATTCCTCTCTGTTGCTGTACTCGTTCACGTCTTCCATAGCGGCTGAGTTGTCGGCCAGGGGTGCTGGCATGCAGTCCGAGTCGCGGCAGCAGCAGCGGCCTACATACTTTTTCTTACTTGTCTGTTTTCCCCTGCTAGAATGTAAATTCTATGAGGGCAGGGCTTTTGTTTTTTCACTGCTGTATCCCCAGGTGCTACTATGCTTGGCATGTAGTAGTCACTTGATATCTGATATCTATCAAATAAATCACTGGCTACCTTCAGTTCACTATTTTAGATTCCAGTCAGCAGTATATCTAGGGAAGTTACAACATTAATTTTTCTTTATGGTCAAAGAATTGAGGATGAAGAAGCTTGGAGAAAAGACCAGTCTCTTGAGTATTTTCCTGTGTCTACCGACTTCCTATATAAAATTTAAATGATCTTGTTATTCATTTGTTATCCATAAATTCCAGGAGTAGTGATCTTATAAAGGTCTGAAAAAATATATTTGTTGAATAAATTCCAGAATAAATGGCAGAGGAAAAATCCACATTATTGATGGTGTAGGTGGGTGGACTAAAAGGTACAATTCCAGAATTATTTCCCCCTTATTAATGAACAATAATTAGAATGTAATAATACAATGGTAGCACACAGTGGTGGAGATTCTGTGGTACATGTAATAAAGTCTTAATGGATATTTGGGGTTTAGAATTTGTAAATACTCTAGAAAAGCTATGGTTGCTAAATTGTATTTTGTACTTGTTGGATATTTAGACTTTGTTTTAGAGTTTGGTGTTTCTAGCATAGTTTACATTTATTGTTTACTAAGTGTCAGACACTATTCTAACTGCTTTTTATCTATTATCTCTCATAAGCCTATGAGGCATAAGTACTAATATTAGCCCCATGTTACATATGGGTATGATTGCAGCTCAGAGAGATTAAGTACCTCCCCTGAAGTCTAACAACTCCTAGTTAGCTGTAAATCCAGCTTTCTGGTGCCTGTGGGAGCAGCTGTGCTCAGGGTCTTCCTACTCTGCCATCTTGCTCCCCGCCCGACCCCCGCACACGCCCAAATCCAGCTCTCTTAACCACAATGTCATCTGCTGAAGCTTGTGGTAAAATACACACAACTCAGGGTCTGAGTTACCACTTTCAATGCTAATCTTGGCTGGAAGTTTGGGCTTTGGAAGTGGTATGGCTTGAGTTGGGATCCATTATTTACTAGCCAACTAGATTTGGGCAGTTCACTTCTCTAAATCTCAGTTTCCTCAATTGTAAAGTGCAAATAAGCAAATAATACCTCTACCTCTTAGAGCTGTGTGGATTAAATGAACTAAAGTAATACCTGTTACTACAGTGAGATAATTCTGCTATTGTTTCCCCCCCACCCACCCAAGGTGAGTACCATGTATTGAACTTGTTGCTAAGCATTCTTCAGAGGTCCAAGGTTTTTCAGAGAAGTGTTGCTCCAACTGAAAAGAAGAAGAGTTAAAAACGAGATGAATTGTGGTTCTGGGGACCACACTTTGAGAAATAATGGCATGGCACAGTAAACGGGTGAGAGAATTTGTGAGTGCATTTGTGCCTGCGTTTTCACCTGCACCTCTTTCAAGCATGCAGACCACTGGTACATGTTTACGTAAACACTGTAGTGTGTCATTGGTCCTCAGAAGACTCAAGTTAATGGGTTTTTATGTAGTTGGCAGTGTCCAACTATATCGTCAAACCTGCCACTGTGTGACCCTGGGCAAGTGACCTCAGTTATGCCTCAGTTAGAATTTGCAAAACCCTGGGCAAGTGACCTCAGTTATGCCTCAGTTAAAAGAGGTACATATTAAGCTTCTTTTAAAGTGTTAAAGTTAAAAAAAAAAAAAAAGTATCCTTTAGATTGCCTCTGGTCCGCCTCAGAGGTGCCAAGTGAGGTGAGCAGGCCATTTACACCTCGGGTGTCAATCCTACTTCACCGAGAATAGGGAGGGAGTTGCTAGTTTAAATTCTTTAGCCCCTGATAGTCTCCAAGGTGTGAGAGGAGTCGGGGAGAGGACTTAAAGCCTTCAAGAAATTAGGGGGGAAAAGGTATATAGAGAAAATTTTTCTTTGTGAGTCCAGTTTAGTCTTTTTGCTACCGAAGTCTTAGCTTCGGTTTCTAGCTTCTGGGGCTGGGCACTTAAGAGGGCCATTTTTCACGGACGGTACAGCCAGCTGGCCTGTATGTCCGAGTCCTCACCGGCTTCTCTGACCGCTCTGACGCTCCTGCGGACCCGCGGCGCATCTCCGATGTAATCCTTCTGAGACTAGGACCCAGCGGCTGCCGGGCAGCCCTGGCCCCGCCTCTCGGCGCATCAGCGCCCGCGGATTGGTAGCGCGGCTCCGCCTCCGCCATGGCTGCCGCCCGCCGCCGGGACTACTAAGTAACTGCAGGGGTACTGTTCTCCGCTGCGGCTCCCCGGCCGCCTTGTCCGCGGGCGGGTGGCGCATGGGTCTCCTCCGAGGCGCGCCCCCATGCGCTCGGGCCATGGCACGTCTGGGCGCTGTGCGCTCCCACTACTGCGCGCTGCTGCTGGCCGCGGCGCTTGCCGTCTGTGCCTTCTACTACCTCGGCTCCGGCCGGGAGACCTTCTCCAGCGCCACCAAGAGGCTGAAGGAGGCCCGCGCCGGAGCCCCCGCCGCGCCCTCGCCGCCTGTGCCGGAGCTGCCGCAGGGCTCCGTGGCGCCGGCCCCGGGCGCTAAGGCCAAGAGCCTGGAGAGCGGCGGGGCCGGGCCGGTGGACTACCACCTGCTGATGATGTTCACCAAGGCGGAACACAATGCCGCGCTGCAGGCCAAGGCCCGCGTCGCGCTCCGCTCCCTGTTGCGCCTCGCTAAGTTCGAGGCGCACGAGGTGCTTAACCTGCACTTCGTGAGCGAGGAGGCCAGCCGCGAGGTGGCCAAGGCCCTGCTAAGGGAGCTGCTACCGCCCGCCGCCGGCTTCAAGTGCAAGGTGAGCGGGGCCTCAGCCGGAGGTTCCGGGCGGGTGGCTCAGTCAGCGCGCGCGCCCGGCCAGGCTCCAGGGGTCAGGAGGGAGGTGTCTTCGTTGCGCTGCCCACTGCCGACGCCAGTAGAAGCCTAACCTCTCAACCCGATCCCCCTGACTGAAGTGTGCATTCACAGCACGCTGGAGGCAGCGTCCGGGGGCGTGTCCGGGAGCCTCGGTGTTAGCCGACTACCCTGACGCGTCTCCCCCTTTAACTGCGGCCTCCTTGGGAATTGGCATTCCCCCTCTTTGCTAGCGTTACAGGATTCAGCAGTCAGTGCCTTCAGAGCCTGCCCCTCTTTTTATTCTTCTCAGTCTTTGACTTTTTTTTAAAAATAAATTTATTTTATTTTATTTTTGGCTGCAGTGGGTCTTCGTTGCTGCGCGCGGGCTTTTCTCTGGTTGCGGCGAGCGGGGGCTACTCTTCCTTGTGGTGAGCAGGCTTCTCATTGTGGTGGCTTCTCTTGTTGGGAACAGGGGCTCCAGGCGCGGGCTTCAGTAGTGGCTCACGGGCTTAGTTGCTCCGCAGCATGTGGGATCTTCCCGGACCAGGGCTCGAACCGGTGTCTCCTGCATTGGCAGGCGGATTCTTAAGCACTGCGCCACCAGGGAAGCCCCTCAGTCTTTGACTTTTGAGGATGGAGCAGGTCATTTGAACGTACCAATATGCTTCTGGTGCAGAGTCTGCTGGATAGGGTCTTCGGCCGCTTGAATTGTTCAAGTTACAGTGACATTTCTCATAGCTCATTTCTCTAAGGTATTTCAGTCGGAACTAGTCAAGCCCAAACCCAGTCAGTGTGAACCATCTCATCTCCTCTGTGTGCCCCCTTCTCCCCTACCCTCAAGGGTCCTGAACCCATTTAGAGAAGCACCGGTACCTCCCAGGAGGTACGGATAAGATCTGGGGAGAGCAGAGCTAGTCACCTTGTCCCAGGCTGGACCCATCTGCATCCCCATCATCTCGCTTCACCTCCTGGCTCTGCTTGTCAGAGATTGGATTCCTAACTTGGAGTTAATGGTCTCAGTTAAATTGCTTGCCTCGGTTTGATCTAATAGTTGCACAGAGGGGATCCAAGGTCAGATTTTGGGATAGAAATAGTAGGCGATCTTAAAGGATGGAGCCTGATGGTGGGGGGACGGGCGGTGAGGCAAGAGTAGTGTTCCATGTGTTTGTGCCCAGTGAGTGACTAAGGGGAGCTGATGCCAGGATCCTGCAGGGTTCAGGGGTCTGTTGTTTGTTGTCTACAGAATCAAGTTCTAATTTCTTGGTAGGGCTGTCTGTGTTGCGGCCCTGGCTCTCCTCTTCGGCCGACCTTCTTGTCCTTCCCCTACGTGCACCTTAGATCTTAACTGTACTGAATGTGCCTTTACATAAGCTATACTTTCCACCCAGAATGTCCTTCCTTCCTTCCTGGGCCCTTGGCCACTCTTTACTTAGTTTTCACCTTCCCCCAGGAATGTCCATAGACTTGGGGACAATCTGTGCCCAGCCCTCCACAGCTCTCCTTTCCAGCTTCCCCCCATAGCATCAAAAGTCTGTCCTCTGCCCAGAACAAATGAGCCCATCAGGAACACCCACCATAGTCAGGGAGAGGTACCTGGGTCTGGATTCCGTGTACAGGAGGCCAAGAATCCAGGTCCTGGAGCTTGTGGCTGGCCAGGCCCTTGGCACCCACTGTCTGACCTGGGGTTTTTCAGCCTGGGGCCCATTGCATTTGCCCTAATTGCAGTCTCTGGAGGTAGGGCCTGGCAACCTGTTCCAGGTGGTCCTTGGGACTTTAATGTTTGAGAAATTCTGTGCTAGTCCAAGGAAGAAAACCAAGGGCCCTTGATCATAGGGCCAGTCTGGGCAGAGCTGGGATTTGACCAGCTCTCCAGACACCGCCTTGAAGACCAACATGTCATCTCTCAGAGGTCACAACTCAGGCCTATCTCCTCCATTGCTAGGGCTCTACTGTCCCCTTCTCGAGCTCCAGCCACAGTATCTTGTTGCAAACTCAGTGCTTTCCAGCCTACAAGCCTTTGCTTCTTTCATTCCACTGTCAGGATACCCTTTCTGTGTGCGTCGCCGAGTCTTGCCCATCTTTGGATACCATCCCCTCCTTGGAGCCGTCCAAGGAACCCCCATTCAAAAGGCACGTCTTCCTCTTCCTCATGTACCTCCCTGGTGCTGTAGACTCTACGACGTCTTATCTCCCATCCCTATGCCTGGCACATAGTGGGCACCAGAAATACTTGTCCAGGGCAGGTCCAGTCTCAGGGCCAGCTTCCCTTCTTGGAGTCTGTGTTTCATGCTTTGACTCCTTCCCTCTGCTGGGCCCAGTTCTGACAGCCATAGCCATCACCCAAGGCCTGAGGCAGCTGCAGATGACCTGAGGGAATTGACACCACCCCTACTGAGGCATGAGGAATGAGGAGGGTCTGGGGGCTTTCAGCCAGATGGCTGGGTTCAGATAAGGGTTTATCAGTTCTAGCTAAAATTGCTCCTATTCCTTTTGAATGATTTTTTGTGAATCTGTTTTCTGTTTGTGACAAAAGGTGCTCTTTTTGTTTTATTTTTTTCTTTAAATATGTAGTCCTAAAAGGTTTGCCTCATTTTAGTTGTCATTTAATTCTTCCTCATGTTTGGAATGTGTCTTCTGGTACCACTTCACACATGCCTTTCCCTCTACCTGGAGTACCTCCCACCCCACCCCCCCTTCCTTAACTGGTACTCTGCTTTCAGGTCTCAGCATAAATGTTATTTCCTTGGTAAACCTTTCCTGAGCCCCCATTGTACATTCTCATCACACCAAGGACTTTTCCATAGTAACATTTCTCACAGTTGTCATTATGTAATTATTGAATGAGTTATTTGTCTACCTTGCTAGACTAAACTCCTTAAGGGCTTGGACCCTGACCTCTCTTAAGTGTATCCCTAGCAGCGAGCATCATGTCTTACATATGGGAGTGCATCTTATATGAGAATTATTTTTTCAGTATTAATTAGGAAGAATGACACTAGAAATTCTCACCCCAGTTGCATCAGAGCTGGAAGGGATCTTCAAGAGCATATAGCAGCCCAGGCGAGGAAACTTGCCTAAGGCCACTTGGGGAGTTACTGACAAGGCTGGGGCTAGACTCAAGTCCTAGGCCAATGTTTTTCTCTTTGTACCCTGTTCCCCCTTTAAGGAGCACTTCTCTCTTGTAAGATAAGGTAAAAGAACAGTCCACTCCCAGGGAGAGTTGCCCTGAAGTGTGTAAGAACACCTTGGGAAGAGGAAGGCAGCTCCTGGCGCACCCGGCTGTCTGGAGACAGCCTGAAAGCTCTTCCTCCCTCAGGGTGGGATCTGGGACTCCGCCAGGTGTGCAGGATGCAGGGCAGGGCTGCAGTGAGCAGGCCTAGGACTCGTGCTCACACTCAGAGGTCTCTTCTCAGGCCATTTTCAAGTGACACAGAAATGGTTGAGCCGAAATGGTTGCAGAAATTGATCATAGAATATTACTAGTGACTTTAGATTACATTTTGGTTAATTAAATACTAGCTAAAGAGCTATTCACTTAACCAGAAAAATCTTGTTTCGAATTATTATTGAAAGTCTTTCAAAATCCACTGGTTTGTTATCTCCTAACAGTATGGAAATATATTATTTGTTCACTTATTTAATAAACATCCAAACCTGTTATGTTCGAGGTACCAGGATAGGAGCTGCTTCTAGCTCATTTAATAAGTCTATGGACTAACTGTATCAGAATCTCCTGGGGACAGTTATTCAAAATACAGACTCATGGACCCTGCCCCAGCCTGTGGGTCAGAATCTCCTGATGGGGCCTGGAAATCTGAATTTGTACGAGGCTGTGGCAGCAGGCATGGAAGTCCCTGCTGTAAAAGGGATACAGAAGGGCCTGGTGCTTTCCTGCCCACCTTCAGACCCAGCTCAGGCATCCTTGCCTCTGTGCAGCCTGCCCTGTGAGCACAATGCCTGACACATAGTAGACCTTCAGGGAGCATTTGCCTTTCATTCAGGCTATCCTGGCTCTGCTGGCTTGGGGAAGGCTCATTCATCTTGTTAAAATGGGGCTTTTATCACACCACTCAGAACCCCCTGGCTCCCGGCTCGCTGTCATCCAGGTCAATCCAACATTCTAGGCCCACAGCAGCTGGCTTCAGCTTCCTTGTCCAGCCTTTCCCCACTAAGCTGCAGGAGACGCTGTCCCTTCTCCTGGAGCTTTGCTCGCTTTGCTTCCGAGCCATCTATTGTCTCATTCTGTCTGTCCAGTGGGATCTCACCCTTCTAAAACTTAGGTCCAGGCTTGTGTTCCATAAGGCTTCCTTTTGCATTAAGTTTGATAGAATATGCCATGGGAATCCCACATAGTGGTAGCTTAAGCAAGATGGAGCTTTATTTCTCATCTAAATGGAGTCCAGAGGTAGGAGGCGTTCCTGGGCTGGCACAGGAGCTTCGTGACGTCATCAGGGTCCTAGGCCCCTCCAGCTCTGTTTTACCATCCCCACAGCGTGGCCCTTGTCCTCATGGGCCAGAATGGCTGCTAGAGCTTTAGTCATCACATCTGTGTTGCAGCCGCAGGATGGAGGAAGAACCAAAGCAGAGTTCCAGTTAAAAATAGTTAATAAGGAAAGGAGGGGAAGCTTTGGGCTAGGCAACCAGTCATCTCCCTCAGGAGCCTCCCGTGCATGTGGAAGCCCTATGAATGACTAAGCACCTGTTGTGTGTTGGACCCTGAATGCACAAATGCAGGAGACACAGAGGGGGGACAGGCACAGCCCCCTGCCACCCAGGTACCCGTGTCGCTTAGCATCACCTCCACGTACAGCCTGTCCTGTTGCTAAACCTGCTGGGTTGGGCACAACATGGTCCTGAGGGAGGGAGACAGCACTGAGTTTAAACCCCAGTGGCCAGTTACTAGCTGGTGACTGTGGACAACCCCCCTAGCCTCTCAGGGCCTCCCGGGCCTCCTGTAAAATGAGGATTAAACACCCATCCCCCACGGGGCGGTAAGGATTAAACGCAGCCTTGCTGTATTGTGCAGGGAGTCCAGTGCTGCTGCGTCCGTTGTCGTGTGTCCAGCCTCACAATACGGTTCTACTCTGCCGACCTCTGGGGACTCAGCACTGACGGGACCCTGTAGCCATCTCCTCTCTCCTTTTCGGGGTGGCCAGCCCCTTGCAGAGGCCTGGGGGAGCTTACCCAGCACTGTGGGACACCCTCAGGGGTACAGCAGGATTGCTTCCTGTGCTGTTTCTCTTGTGCCGTCACTGTGTTATCACTCAGATGGTAACGACTCCGAAACGCCTTCCCCGAACCCCTTTTGTAAAGCAGCAGCCAGCCTAGCCCTCGTTATCTTTCCCATCACCTTGTTTGTAGCACGTACTCATGTGCTCATTCATTCAGCAGATGTTCTTGGGCGCTTCCCTAGTACCAGGCCCTGTTTTAGGTGCCTGTGCCAGTGGGAAGAGAACCAGTCTCTGCCCTCATGGAGCTTCCATTCTGGGGCTCTGGGGGTGTGTGGGAGATTGACTTTAAACAAACGAACCTGTCCACGTAGAGTGAGTCAGATCGTGATCCATTGTATAGAGAAAAGTAAAGGTGGATAAGGACACAGGGAGCGTTCCTGTGTTGGGGTGCGGAGTTGTGGGCTGTTTTGTACAGCTGGTCAGGGAAGGCCCCATGGATTCGGTGACATCTGAGCAGGGGCTGAAGGAAGTGAGAGCGAGAGCTCTTTGGGCATCAGGAAGCAAGTTTGGAAAGTCACTACCCTGTTTCCTAGTTTGCATTCTGCCGCTCCCTACTAGAGTATCATCTCCACGGGGGGCAGGACATTACTTACCTTCTTCATCTGCTGAAGTGGACAGGCACCCCGTAAATGTCACCCCTGTTTCTGGCCTGAGTTGGGAGTGACAGACAGACACAGGGACAGGCGCCTCCCAACCCGGGGTACAGACCAGACAGACTTCTTAAAGGACAGACAGCTCTGGACGGCCGCTGGCCGCCTTGCAGGGAGGGCAGTCTCTCGGAGGCTAATTCCAGAGGAGAGGAGAGGAGGATGGGGCAGCCTGCCTCCCAAACTCGCCCATCACAGCAGTTTTTCTTCCTTCCCTAAGGGAGGTGGTAGTTTGCACAGGTCGGGAAGGAGGGCTGAGGAGGGGGCAGGAGGCGGGGAGTGCTGGTCAAGTTAGGGGGGTCCTCCATATGGATGGCGCGAAACAATGGAAACAGAGGTGTTCCCTCTTCCTCCATCACTGTTCTATTTTTAGCACAGTTCCTGGCACTTTCTAGGCTCTCAGTAATATTTTATAGTCGACTGATTGATAGCTATATTAATTCAACCCAAGAAATCATAGAAGAGTTCTCGGGGATCTGCCCCTCGTACATCAGATTTCAGCCTTCTCAGAGCACGAGGCTGGGTTGCTTTGTCTCCAGATGACACGTAGAAACAAGAAGGAGGCCTTGTGCTTTCCACACTTAAAAGAGACTGTTGGATTTCAGGAGCGTGTGCTGAGGACTGGGCTAACAAGAAAAGTGTTAAAGCTCTTTGCACACCTCTTCTGAATTTGCAGAGTTTCTTTTACTGCAAGAGCAAAACTGTGAGTGGCTTTGAAAAGCCTCAGCTCATAGTTGGGGCTTGAAAGAAGCCTGAGGGTAAAGACCTCGATGCTGGCTGTCTCAATTAAGCTAATGACAAACAGGTGACATTGCTGTGCAGCTTCTCCGGCATGTCACAGCAGCAGGAACCTTGACCAGAAGGAACCTTTTGACTAAGTTATGACCGTCTGGGAAAGAGGTGATCAAAGAAATGTATCCTGAAGTGAGAGGCTCTTTGAAAAGATTAACTGACGTTTTATACTATAGAATTTGGAGAATTTACCCAATGCAATGGAACTCTTTTAAATTATAATATGGTCATGATACAACTGTAGTAGTTCATGTACCAGTGCATGTTTCTCATGGAAAGCTTTAGCCATGGATCTGTAGGGAAGAAATTTGTATAGCATTATTGTATCATGTACACTATACTTTGGATAATTTCACAGGTATTTGTTGAAATTGTAAGGCAAAGCCCATAACGTAAGACCAGCGATCATCATGTAGACGAAATACACTGACACCTGGGTGATTTTGCTGTGGGGCTTCAGTGCATGTATGAAGTGTTCCAGCTTTGGGTAACAGTCATTGTTTATGATTACTTGACTGTTCTCTGTTCCAACAGGTCATTTTTTGAAAGACAGATGATTACATTTTCTTGCGGTTAAAAAAACCTGAGATGTAATTCACATCCCATGAAATTCACCCTTTTAAAATATACAGTTCAACAAAACTGGAAAAATTTGAGATCTCCCTTACTATAACATTGTCACAGATCATTGAAATGCAGTTCTTTCATGATGTCATTAGAATCAGAAATATATCTTATTATTGGCTTTGTAGACAGATTGCTTAATATCAAAAAATATACAATTCAGTGGTTTTTAATATATTCACAAGATTGTTCAATTATGATCCTTATTCCAGAACATTTCATCACCCCAAAAAGAAACTCCATACGCATCAGCAGTCATTCCCATTCCCCCTTTTCTCTCAGCCCTGGCAACCACTAACCTGCTTTCTGTAAATTTGCCTATTCTGAACATTCATATAAACGGACCTTTTGTGTCTGGCTTCTTTCACTTAGTGTAATGTTTTTAAGGTTCATGTTGCAGCATGTGTCAGTACTTCATGCCTTTATATGGTTGAATAATATTCCATTGTATGGCTATACCACATTTTGTTTATTCATTCATTAGTTGATGGACATTTGAGTTTCCACTTTTTGGCTATTGTGAATAATTTGCTGTGAACATTCATTTACAACTTTTTGTGAGGATATGTGTTTTCAGATCTCTTGGGTATATATATATACCTGGGCATGGAATAGCTCAGTCATATAGTAAGTGTGAGGAACTGCCAGACTTCTCCAGAGTAGCTGTATTATTATTTTACATTCTCATCAGCAATGTGTGAGGGTTCCGATTTCTCCACATCTTTGCCAGCACTTGTCTGTCTTGATTCTAGCCATCCTAGTGGGTGTGAGGTAGCATCTCGTTGTGTTTTTTTTTAATATAAATTTATTTATTTTATTTTATTTTTGTCTGGGTAGGGTCTTTGTTGCTGCACCTGCACTTTCTCTAGTTGCGGTGTGTGGGCTTCTCATTGCGGTGGCTTCTCTTTTTGTGGAGCACGGGCTCTAGGCACACGAGCTTCAGTAGTTGTGGCATGTGGGCTCAGTAGTTGTGGCACGCGGGCTCTAGAGCGCAGGCTCAGTAGTTGTGGTGCATGTGCTTAGTTGCTCTGCGGCATGTGGGATCTTCCCGGACCAGGGATTGAACCCATGTCCCCTGCATTGGCAGGCGGATTCTTAACCACTGCACCACCAGGGAAGTCCTCACTGTGGTTTTGATTTGCATTTCCCTAATGACTAAAGGTGAGATGATTAAGTACTGATAAGGACAGCCAACTAAATGTATTTGGTATATTTCTTACATATTTACCAAAATACATTTTACAAGAAAAACCAGGTATTTTGACTCCCCTCCCCATCCTGAAAGATGTTGTAACATCTCTGGAAACACTTGTTTCTGAAGAACACGGTTTGGAGATTTCTGATGTGTACAGTAATGTTATGCCTGAAATCAATGAGGAGGTGTTATTAGTATGAAGACTGGATTAGGAGAATAGTAACAATATTTGTTCAGCACTTAGAGCTTATGAAAGTGCTTGCAGAAACGTCTCACTTGAGCATCACTGCGACCCATGAAGGAGCCTTCAAGACTGAGAGATCCGGTGACATACTTGAGCTCCCACACTAAGCCCTGGGGCTGGACTGCATCACATGCTTTGGGGAGTAGGAGGGCAGGACAAGACAGGGAGCCCTTGAGGTGTGCAATCTGTATCATCCTCCTGCCCGGATGCCCCCAATAAACATTCACTCTGAATAAAGACTGTGCTTGCTGCCAGAGCCTTGCAGAATCACCAGGCATTGGAGCGGGAAGGAAACTCTGAACCTCTGGGTGCAGCGTCCTCCCGGTGAGCTGATAGATCCTGGGAGACGAGGCAGTGATTTATGCAGTGCGCACAGCGCTGGGGTTAGACGCAGCCCAAGCTCTTCCCTCTTCTGTTTGTCAGTGTTTTCAGCAGCCTCTGGCCCTTTAGGGAGGGTGGGTGAGAGCCAGCTCACCCTAAACCCCACAGCAGAGTGGACAGGATGCAGGGTCGCTTTCACCCATCCCAGCGGAGCCTCTTCCTGTGTCTCCAAGGATCCCTCTGGCTTGGGAAGGGGAGGGGAGACACCGCCCTGACCTCTAGCGGGCCAAACCTCTGCTGTTCCCTCGGGGCCAGCTTTCCAGCTGTCCAGTGCCTGAGACGACCAGGGAGTTAGTATTGGGGGAGCTGTATTCCTCCGAGGGAAACCACGTTGTTTGTCCTCTGCTTGGGGCTGCGCGCTGGAGGGAGCTCCAGGGCTAGAATCCGCGCGCGGTCCTCCCAGGCCGATGGAGGAGGAGCTGCAGGAGTGCAGCCCACACTGGGCCTCCCCTCCTTGGTGGTCACCGCATCCTCGCTGACACCCAGTAGGGGGAGAGCTTGCCCTGCTGCTCCCAGGCGGGGTCACGTCCCCTGCGCATCGAGTCGTGTGCGGCGCTCCGCGCGGCCAGTGGAGGGCGCCGCTGCACCGCGTTTGCTCGGCTGGAGCCCGCTCTGCCTCTCCCTCCACGGAAGCCTGGGGCGCAAGCAGAGCTGTTTTTGTTCCTTCTCCATGAGCGTTCCCCTTTCTCACTGACCACCCCCCCCCGCCCCGGTTTTAGAAAGGAAGACTGAAGTGAAAGGGAATCTGCCTGGCGATTATGGGCGGTCATTTCCTTCCTGCACCGGGGGCGGGGGGTGGGGGGGTGATGGGGTATGTGTGTGTGTAAACCTGTTTTGATGAGGCCCTTAGAAAAAGGTGGATGGAAAACAAGCTGGGATGGTTGGATCTTGGATGGAGAAGGCCTCAGTGCTTCTCTGCAGCACAGCCGGAGAGAAGAGCGTGGATGGGGTGCGGGGTGGGTCTCTGCGCATCCCGATCCTCCTCGCCCCTCCTTGGTCCCTGCCCTGTGACCCCAGCTGGGCGCTGCCCACGGGCCTCGCAGCTCCCCAGGGCACATCCTTTCCTCTGGGGTCCCCATCACACCTAGCACGGGCCCTCCGGTAAAGGGAGGCACGCTTCCGCTTAGCAAGGGGAACTGTGCCTCTTGGAGCAGCTTGAAGGTGGAGGCCCTCCCCTACGGTGAGTTCGCCGCAGGGTTTGCGTTCTGTCAGCGGCCCCGGGTATCCTGGCTCTTGGTGGGGACTTGGGCGAGAGGACAGCATGGCGGGGAGAGTGCTGTGACCTGGGTGCTGGGCCTGGAAGGCCCCTTGTTGCCTAGCTGCCTGGAGCCTCCGCGTCCTCAGCAGTCAGATGGGCTCGGATCCCCACCTCCAGCCATGTCCCCATGGTGAGTGGCAGCTTCCCCAGTCTGTCTCTGGCTGAGTGAGACCACCAGCGGAGAGGAGGAGCCCAGCTGTGACTGGAGGGGCCCAAGGGAAGCCTCCCGTCCCTGCGGCAGCAGGCAGGCTCTCAGGGTAACTGGCAGGGCAGGAGAACTCCCTGCTTCCCCTCCTCACACCCTTCCTGGTCCAGGCCTCTTGCCTTTGGCCTTGGGGCCGCTCACACTGGCCTGTGGGTTGCTCAGGGCAGTCAGGATGGCTGGTCAGGATGGTCAGGCCTGGCCCCAAGAGGCAGCTCTGTGTGCCCCCATTCCTGTTTCAGGTGCCTGTTCTGAGCAGCTGAGCCAGGCCCTGTCGGCTGGCACAAAGCCTGCTGTTAGCGTAATGTCTTTTAAATTAAAGCCATTTGTTTTCTTTATTGGGGTAATTACTGTTAGCAGCCGTGATTAAGTGATCCTCCTGTTGGTGGGACAGCGTGTCCGAGAGGCCGGCCTCTGTTGCCCTGCACTGGTCCCTGGCGGGCGCACACTGTTCTCCCTCGGCCTCCTCTTCTCTCCTCGATGGGGCTCACCACCCTTCCCGCACCAGAGGAGTCCTGTTCCTGCCACGGAGAGGCCCCAGGGCAGGGGCGCGTGGCTTGGAGCCTGAGACCTGGGCCCAGATGCAGTCTGTGGCACTTGGGAACTGGGGGACCCTGGATGTAAGCCCTCTGAGCCTCTGACCCTTCACACAGGACCTTACCAGAGTGGCTGTGAGGCAAAAATGAGGCACCACCGGGGCCCTGGAACATGGCAGGTGGCTAATTAGTGGTGACTGCTACTAATGGTACCTGAGTAGGTGTTGGGGGGAGGACACTTTTCTCATCATTTCGGAAGGCACAACATCTTTGATTCAACTGGAGAGCAGTGGATTGAGCGCGAAAATCACCGTTATGCCCAGGTTTATTTCAGGGTGTCTTAGTCTGTTCAGGTTGTTATGACAAAATACCACAGACTGGGTGGCTTATAAACAATAGAAATTTATTTCTCACAAGTGCTGGAGGCTGGAAGCCCAAGATTGGGTGCCAGCATGGTTGGGCTCTGCCAAAGGCCCTCTTCCTGTTTGCAGACTGCCAGCTTCTCACTGTGTCCTCGTGTGGTGGACGGGGCTAGGATGCTCTCTGGAGCCTCATTTATAAGAGCATGAATCCCACTCATGAGGGTTCCGCCCTCATGACCTAAGCACCTCCCAAAGGCCTCACCTCCTCCTACCATCCCATTGGGGGTTCGTATGTCAACATATGAATTTTGGGGGCGACACAAACAATCAGACCATAGCACAGGGTGTTCTCATGTTCTTTCAAGTCTTCCTCAGTTCCCCAAACTTCAGTGTTCTCTCCTTCTCTGACCCTCCCTCCGTCCCCCGTTTCCCTTAACAGTGCACTGTTTACCTCTCTCTGAAAGCACCCCAGGCTGTGGCCTCATTTGGTGCTCAGATGTGTCCATGCTTTCTCTCTTCTGCTAGAAGGAAGAGGGCCTGATCACCAGCTCTCCCTTGCCCACCGTGCCTAGCATGCGCCTGACTCTGGGCACAGGCTCGGCAAATGCTAGCTTGCTTTGGCCTGTGGTCTGGAGCAGGTGCCACTGTTTCTTATCAGGATGGGGAAGCTGGACTGTGCTTTGCTGCATCTTCTTTGTGAATGTTCCTTTCTAGAAGTTCCAATTCTAGAAGTTTCTAGAAGGTTCTAGTTCAAACTTGTTTATAGTAAAGTGAGAATTTTTCCTGTTTTGCTTACCTCTTCTTAATGGTGTTTGTTTTCTCGGTCTGATTGCACACAGCAGTTGTTCATAATCTTTTTGGGAATTCAGCGAAGTATAACCTGTGATTTTAAAAAGCCAGGCTACAGGGGAGACTCACATCCCCCAGAGCTTGCTCATTTCCCTTTCCCATGCATCCCTCTGAGTGGGGTCTTGGGCCTCACCCTCTGTGGCTCATACCCCACCAACTGCTGTGAGGGGGCCCAGTTCTTACCAGATCAGCATGGCAGTCCAGGACATGGGCTCCGTGAGACCTGCCCAGACGGTCGGGCTCCTTGAGTCCTGGTCACTGTAGGATTCTGGAGGGGCTTCACCAGCTCTGGCAGGTGGACAGGTGGATTAGTTGATATTGTTTGATAACCCGTACAGGATCAGGCAGAGTGCAAGCTTTGCTCCGGGTGCCCCTGGCCTCCACTGTCTGGGGGGCAGGAAGACACCAGGCGCGGGATTCCAGGTGGCCTGGGGCTGGCTTTGTGAGCGTGGAGGAGGGGCTGTAGGAGTCAGGGAGCTTTGGGGATGTGCATCCATTGTAAGTTGGGGTGGGACTCTCCCAATCTTGCAGAGGAGGGAACGGAGGCAGCTGGGGCAACAGACCAGCTTTGTCTCCTGTACCTGGCAGGAGAGTCATGACCAGAAGATGGAGGAGGAGAGCGCGGGACGGAGGGGCCATCCGGCTGGTGGGCCATCAGGGCTCCAGAACAGGCGGAGGGAGCTGCAGCGCCTGTGAGGCTGGCCATCTCGGGGGGTGGCTGGCTGTCGTGTGTCTCTGCTTACCGAGCTGCCCGTAACTGTGGGAGCCTCTCCATGCCTCTGGGACTTTGCTCAGATGCTTCCTCTCCTGAACACCCAGCCCTCCTTTATCTGGTTCATTCTTTTCGCCCTTCAAGATTAGGCTCTGTTGGGTGCCAATTACGTGAGGAGGCCGTCCTTGACCACCTCACCCTGCATTAGCCCTTCTCTTCTGAGTCCCGCTGTGCTGAAGTTGGCCCCTGTGCAAGCTCCTGGGGGCAGGGCTGTCTTGTTTCCTTCTGTGTCTCAGGACATGGTGTACTGCAGGGCCTGGCGTAGAGTCAGACCCAGCACGAGCGTGTGGAGCTGGCGCGGGTGGGCTGCTGAGCACCCGGCTCCATCAGACGTTCTGTGAGCGTGCTCTCACACCTTAGGATGTGGATGGCAACATTGGGAGCCCTTGCCCTCTAGAGAGGCCTCTCGATTTACATGAAGTCTTCCTTGCACCTTTTAATGCAGGTCCTCCAGACAGGAAGTTGTCCAGTCTGAAACCAGCCAGGAAGATCCAGGTGTGTGTTTGGAGACTTCTTCCGGGGTTTCAGAACTATCCTCCCCCCCCCCGCCAACCCCCGTGTATTACTATGCAGAGATACTGATGGGGGTCTGGAGGAGGTAGGAGGGGCTTGGCTTTTCTCTCTCACCTTATGCAAATAGGGAGGACGGGGCTGCAGTGGCCACTGATCTGCCCAAAGCCCCCAGCTGGTGAGCAGTGCCTGGGGCTGCTTTTCAGCCTCTCCCGTAAGCAGCCCAGCCCCTGCCCATCGGCTCACTCTCAGAGTCCTGCCCAGGTATCGTGATCCTGGGTTCTAGGGCTCTCCCTGACCTCGGCTTCCGCTGGCAAGGCTTTCAGTGTCTCTGAGCCTCAGTTTCTCATCTGTAAGATGGGCAGGGACATTCTAGGCCTGAGTGATATTCCATAGTTCTCTTACAGGCATGTTGAAACTGGACTTGGCAAGTTGTAAAACACATGTCCTTTCCAGACTTTTCCTGAGTGGGAGGGTAGGAGATTGGGGGGTCTTGAAGCCATTGTTCATTTCTTTCTGGGATAGCCTCCCAAGTCCTGCTTGCCGACTCTGCTTTGCCCCTCTGGGAGATATTAGTTCATTTCCCGGCCTCTTCCCCAAGCCAGGCTGCACCTCAGGATTAGGGGGCTGGGTGTGGAAGCGCCCAGACTCTCTCAGGTGTCTCGCAGCATCAGTGTTGTTATCGCACAGTTGCCGCCGTTTAAGTGGTGGGCCCCCTGCTGGATTCCACCTTCGTTCTCTTATTTAACCTCAGAGTGATCAGTCCTGTGAGGAGGGAGGGATTCTTCCCTAGGAAGAGGTTCCCAGATGAGGATCCTGAGCCCAAAGCAGGTTCAGAGCTTGGGCTCTGAAGTGGTGGAGCCTGGATGGGAGCCGATCTTTCAGACTCGTAAGCTCTGTGCCCTAATGCCTGTGATGTCTATTTGTTTTGGTGGTTCATTCCAGGCCCTCCAAGTAGGGGGTGCTCTGGGAGAGCTGGGGTTCCCCCAGGAGGGCTCCCACAGTGCCCTGGGGCCTCACACACGTGTCCTCTTTCCCTTGTCACCGGGTGGTGTGAGAAGAGCAGGGGGACTGCAGCCTGCTCAGAGTGGCTCTCTCATTTCTTCTCCAAGTTCTGCCCTGAGAACCAGCTGGGAGCCTCTGTTGAGGATGTGGGATCTTAGAGGACCGTGGTGTTTGGAGCCCCACTTCCCTCATGTGGCAGCAGGTACAAGAGGTCAGGGCAGGGGAAACTGGAAAGGCCATGTAGTCCTGTCCCCTCATGTTACCCGTGAGGAAACGGGCCCAGAGATGCCAAATGACACGCTCAAGGCTACACAGCTAGTCAGTGGACAGGGGCCTGGGACCAGGTCTCCTGTCCACACCGCCTCCCTGCCTGCTGTCCGTTTTGTTTGTTCTGAAGCCAGTTCTGGGCTGTGCTAGTCTCTGTGTGCTTGTTTGTCTTCTGGTTTTGTCCCTAGCCTGACACATTTTTCAGATCTCACCCCGCTGTGACTGCCTTGCAGTCTCCTGTGTTTTGTGTACACTGAGTGGCCTTGCTTCCTGCCCCACTGAGCAGCTGCTCCAGAATCCAGCTGATTGGGCTCCTCAGGTGCAGGCCCCAGAGCCTTCTGAAAGGCTCACTGCACGCGGGGCTGGAGGGGGACTGAGCCTGTGTGTGTGGGGTGGAGGTATAAGGACCCCACTGCTGTCTCCTGCCTCCGTCTGCACCCCATCAAACCCAGTCCTGCTGTATCACAAGGATCTCCGGGTGCCGGGGAGTGGGCTCCCCATTATGTGAGGTGATGCACATGACGCAGGAGGCTCTCTGGTATCTTTTTCTGATTTACCGTCCCACTCGCCCTACCTGGAGAGTCCACTCTCTCTGGAGACCTGTTGCCTGAGTCCGTCTTCTGATGCCTCTTTTCTCCCCTGCGCTGTCTGCAGTGATGGTGAAGCTGCCAGAAGGGAGGCCTTGAGGCCGGGCTCCGTGTTGGCTTTCTGTCCCTCTCAGTGTGGCCTGGCGCGGGGGTGGGCAGGAGCTTCTCGAATGAGCGTGGTGTTGGCTACAGATGGACCTGGGCAGATCCCAGGTCCACCTCATCCCTCTGGGAGGCGGTGGGTAGTTGTTTGCTTTCTCTGATCTCCTTCCTCATCTGCACAGGGGCACAATACCATCACCCACCTCAAGATGTTGGCATGGGGATGAAAAGAAATGATGCAATGTGTCTAAAGGACCTGTTTGTGCCCAGCACATATGACGGGTTTGCTGTGGACCTGAGGCACGGTGGCCCCATCCTCAGTGAAGGCCATCCAGGTCTGCCTTCTGCCTCCCAGTGGCAGTACCCTGTCTGGGTCCACCCTGAGAATACCACCTCATGGCCCTGCCCTGCTGGTCTGCACCTGCTTATCCTGTGTCCCAGGTCAGATCTTGGTGCAGGTGGCCACCCCCCAGCCTGGGCTGTGCGAGCCGGCTGCTTGAATGCTCAGGTTTGTCTTATAGAATAAAAGAGCAAGTTTGGCACAGAGGTGGCCCGGTCTGCACACTTTTTTACAGTTGGTGTATGTGCTGAGTAAGAGTGAGAGGGTGACTGAGGCCTGGGGTCCGCTGAGCAGCATTACATCCTGTGGTCCCCAGCTCTCACAGTAGGGAAGGAGCAAGCTTTCTGCTTGGGAGAACGGCTCCTGGGGAGGAGACCTCGATATGGGAGTGCCCCTGGAGGGAGATGGACCTGCGCGCCTGCGGTTGGCAGGGCGAAATGCTTGCGATTTTGGCTGCCGACTGTCTGTTTTAAGGTGAGTTTAACCTGTGGTCAGTGTAGGGTGAGACTTCGGTACTGGGTCCCCAGGGTTGGGCACTGCTGACGCCTGAGTCTTGGCCAAAGTCTCAGATCCCTGATCTCCCGCCCACTCGGGGTCTGGCTGTGCTGTGGCTCCCTCAGCCAGGAGCAGGTGATGGATGGGGCATGGGGTGCCCAGCTACATGCTGCCCAGCCTCAGGGGCACCAGTTACCTGCAGTCTCCAGTGGAAGGGGCTCCCTGGTGTGAGCTTGTCTGCGAGCCTCACTTCTTCCACGTGTTCCCGCCTAAGACCCAACCTGGCTAGTGACTTCCTTCAGCTGTGGAGACTGGCCTGTTAGATAGCTCAGTGAGTGTGGAGAGCAGTGTTTGCAGAGGAAGTGGGGCTTTAGGGGGTCAGCTGCGGTTCCTTGTCTGTTCTTCTGGCTCCCCGAGCAGCTTTTGCTTTGATCAGAAACATGAGCAACTGAAGTTAGTCACCGGTGTGGCTCTCACAGAGCCGTAAGGCTTTGAGGGCAAATGCAAAGCATTTCTCTTTACTCAGGGGAAAGCTCTGTCTCAAGCCCCTGGCTCTGGGAGGTGAGGTAGGACCTTGCTCTCTCTGGAGCTGTTGACTTGGAGCCCTGTTCTGTGACGTGCGCAGCATCTGGAATGGATTTCTGGAAATCTTTGGGGGATCTTTTAGGGCCTGGAAAAATGCGAGGGAGTTCTTGCTGCCCCACGAGTCTTCAGCTCTGAGGAATCAGAGTCCTGGACCTTGGGAGGGGTGTGAGGAGGAAGGGCTTAGAGAAAGGTGGGCAGGCGGGCGCAGTGACAGCAGCCCTTTTGTGCCCAGCTTCTACCAAGAGTATAAAACCGTAGATCGGATGTACCGTCTTCATTTGTCCAGGTTCCCTTCGAGCCTTGTCCACTGGTCGGGTACCTTTTTTGTAGCCGGAGAAGGGGTTTTCTGCTCATTTCACTTAATACGGGACCCACACGTGGTGGTGCATCTCGTAAACATCTTCCCATCTTTCTGTCTCATCTTGCCCTTTTTGTTTGTGTGGATATAGTATAAGTTACTGTCCTGTTTCTTTTGTAAGCAGTTCTGTAAGTTCCTGATTTTTCACACTGTAAATAACACCACAGAGAACATCTCTGTGGTTTTTTTTTTTGTTTGTTTGTTTTTGTATTTTTACTTCTTTTGAATTGTTCCCAGGAACACTTTCTTGACTCCTTACAAGGAGCACTTTACAATCCTAAATGGTCCTGTGTCTACAAATTAATATTAGAAAGTCAGGACCCAGCAGTGATGCTCCTCAAGCTCACTCTCTTGGCTTTCTGTAATAAAGGGTTTGCCAGCTAATTTACATTGCACAGCCTTGCTTTCTCTCCTCTTATGTGGTATTTTTTTATTTTTATTTTTTATTTATGGCTGTGTTGGGTCTTCGTTTCTGTGCGAGGGCTTTCTCTAGTTGTGGCAAGTGGGGGCCACTCCTCATCGCGGTGCGAGGGCCTCTCACTATCGCGGCCTCTCTTGTTGCGGAGCACAGGCTCCAGACGCACAGGCTCAGTAGTTGTGGCTCACGGGCCCAGTTGCTCCGCGGCATGTGGGATCCTCCCAGACCAGGGCTCGAACCTGTGTCCCCTGCATTGGCAGGCAGATTCTCAACCACTGCACCACTAGGGAAGCCCCTTATGTGGTATTTTATTTAAAAAATTTCTCTTAAGCAACAAGGATTTACTGTATAACACAGGGAACTATATTCAATATCTTGTAATAACCTACAATGGAAAATAATCTGAAAAAAATATATATAACTGAATCACTTTGCTGTCTACCTGAAACTAACACAATATTGTAACTCAACAAAAATTTTTTTTAACATTTTATCCTTATACATTAAATTATGAAGTATCAAAATATAGAAAAATTGAGAAACAATATGATACCTATTTTCCTTCTATATAAGTTAAATAGGGGCTAACAGTTTGCTCTGTTTGCTTAGATTCTTTTTTTAAAGAAATAAAATATTATAAATCTAGCTAAAGCCCGCCCCTATTTCTCCCCGCTGCCTCAGCGGTGTTCACTATCACACACAAGGAGGTGGTATGCTTTGTGGAATTTGTTTTTATACTTTTACCACATATGTATGTGTTCATGCACACACATATATACACATATATGTAAAATATATATATTGCTTTGTATATCTTAAACAGCTATATAAATGCTCCCATTCTCTATCCTCTTGCTATTTCTTTTTTCACTCGACATTATGGTTTTGAGATGTATTCATGTTGATACAGGCAGGTCTTGTTTGGCCATTTTAACTGCCATGTAGGATTTCATTATGGGGAGACGTCAGTTTATCCATTTTCCCTCTGGTTGCCCCCACTTTTTTGTCTTCACAATCATTGCTGCAGTGAACATCTGGGTGCACATCTGCATACACATATGTGCTTGAGTTTCTCCAGACTCCACACCTGGAAGGGCTTTTCCTGGTCCAGGTGCATCTTTCCCAGATCCTGCCAAGCTCTTCTCCAGGGCAGTGGTCTCCCTGCCCACTCCGAGTTCTGCCAAGCACTTGGTGTAGCCTCCCTTTTCCTGTGTGGGTCCGGCTGCCTTTGTGACAGGAGGTGGAAGCTTGAGGACAGCTTTGAGAATAGGGAAGGAGGGAAGTTTTGAGGGCAGACTCGAGTGTTCCTTAGCGCCACTGCAAGCTCTCTGGTTGTGTGGAGACTTGACCCAGTCTTCCCCAGGGTTTCCCGAATCTCTGTAGAGGAGGGTGCCTCCAGCTGCAGGCGGAGTGCCTTTGTCTTGGAGGCGCAGGGCCTGGCTTTGGGGCTGGCTCTCCCAGGGACTGGCCATGTAACCTGGGGAGAGCCCTGCCTCCCTCACTGGCCCTCACTTTCCCTCTCTGAGACATGAGGGGTCGAATCAGTGACTTGTACATATGGCCTCTTGGCTCTGCCCGTGTTGCTTACCCACTTTGGCTTTTGCAACTAGCAGAGGGGTCTCCACTATCCTAGCCACAGCTGCTGGGCCTGAGCTGTGGGCAGCTGGCAGGTCAGGGTGGAGGCTGGGCGGCTGCTTTGCAGGGCAGCAGGGGCCTGGCGCTTACCAGTGACCTGGCTGTCCCTTCAGGAGAACGGTCTGTGCTCTCATACAGCTTGAGGGAAGGGCCTCAGATCCCAGGGCTGAAGGCCAAAGCAGATTATTGCTGACACAGGGGAAGGCAGGGGTCACTGCTGGCCCTCGGGGACCTCACGGAAGCCAGAGGCAGAGGGGTGCTGCTTTCTTTCTAAGGCCCGTGTGAGCCCCTGCAGCATTGCTGCCGTGTGAAACCTCCACGGAACCAGAACTTACTGTGTGCCTGAGAGGTGCCCACACTGTCCCAGAACACTGATACACACTGGGTGTGTCAGTGAACAGAGGAATAGTTGAAACCCCTGCCCTTGTGGAGCTTACCTTCTGGCAGGAAGAGGAGTAAATGAGCCAATAATACTTGTCTGCTTTGCTGCCTGGGACACGGCGTAGTAAGGGCTCACAAAGGGCTGGGGTTCATTTCATCTTTTTGTTGTTCCTTGAGAAGCAGATGAGCAAACTGTACCTGTTCCTCCGAGGTGAGTTAGGCTGTTAGCAGGATGAGGGGTGCAGGACCGTCACGATCTTTAGTTGGATAGGCAGGGGCTCCGCCACTGAGAAGGTGGCATTGGAGCAGAGGCCTGGAGGAGTGAGGGTGCTGGCCAGACAGCTACTGAGGAAGAGCGTTTGGGTGGCAGGATGGGTGGCAGGTGCCTGGCACGTTTGAGGAGCAGCAGGGGGGCCGTGGGCTACAGCCGTGGCAGTCACGGGAGGGCATGGTAGGATGGGGGCAGGCTTAGCGGGAGAGGCCGGTCCCAGTGAGGGTTGTGGCTTTGTTGGAGTAATGGGAGGGGCCGCTTCTGGGTTTTGAGCAGAGAAGGGTCACCCTGGACAGAATGAATTGGAGACCGTTAGGGGGCCAGTGTCCTAGCCCAGGGGAGCAGGTGGAAGCTGGGGGGCTGGGGAGAGGTGGGGGGATGCTGGGCCCATCCAGGAGAAGAGTTTATTCGGACATGGGCTTGTGGCCTCGAGAGGGCTGTAAATGACATGTAGCTCTTTGACAGAGCTGGGGTTGTAGTGTGCACACTCAGCGGGGTTCTGCCCCTCGGCAAGGGGATAAAATAAGAAAAGTGGCGTGAGGGCAGGCCACGGAGGTTGTTCACATTCTGGAATCAGAAAGGCCTGGCCTCAAATCTGGGCCTCGGCCATCTACCAGGTCACCTGGGGTGGGTGGCTCCACCTCTCCGAGGGCCATGGCTACCTTCTTCATGAAGGGCATGGTATTAGTGAGGGTCGGATGGACTCCTGCTTGTCCACATTGCTGCCTGACCCTCGTTTCCTTTTGTTTCTTTGTGGCCCCTCGATGAGCAGGTGCCAGTACCTCGCGTGGCAGGGCTCAGAGCAGCGCTGGGAATGGGATGTGGCTGGGGGAGAGACGGTCTCAGCTTGAAGTTAAGGCGGGGACTTAGTGGACAGGCTGCAGACGGGGCGTCAGGAGATCCAGTCCTGACGTCAGCATGTGTGACCTTGGGGAAGGCAGGGACTCAGCCTGTGGACGCCTCCTGGCTGCCCGTGCTGCGCTCAGCATTTTAAACACATCATCTCACCCTCAAAAGGAAGTAATGGACATGAGCAGTGTCCCCAGAGTCGGGCCATTGATTGTTTCCTTCACTGTTTTTGCCAGTATTCTAGAACTGCCTGCAGCGTTAGCTGCTTAATATGTATTTTAAACTGACTCACTTTTTTTTTCCTTAGGCTCTCCTTAGGTAATATCTGTGAAATCATAGTTCTAAAGTGTTTTTTAAATTAATTTTTCTAGTGTTTTACATATCAAAATAAGTCTATGAGCATTAAAGTGGTTGGTCTCTTTGCCTCTGTAGAAGTCCCTTTCGTACCCCTCCAGAGGTGTGTACCACATCTCGGGGAGCATGGGACGAGGGGGTTTCAGGAAACCTAGGAGAGCAGGCAGCCTCAGAAAACGATGGACACTGTCCTGGCTGGCTAGTCTGAGCTCAGCAGGGTGCTCTGCGGGCCACGGATCCCCTGCTTGGGCGCCCGCTGTGTCCCCATCCCAGAGAGCCAGGAAGGGAGGCGGGGTAGTGTGGAACCGAGGAGGGGGTGTGGGAGGCCTGGCTGAGGCCACCTTCCTGCCTGCCCAGTGGAAGCAGGAAGCTGGCTACGTGCATCCTTTTGGATGCCACTTGTGTACAATGGCAGCGTTCTTTGGGAGGTCATAGGTCATGGGAGATGACCACACGAAAAAGAACAAATCAAGGAATCTGGTGAAGAAGACCTGACAGCCCAACTCCTTGGTGGGTGGGCGGGGTGGGACACTTACCCTAAGATTTCACAATAAAGTCCTTTTACTGCAGGGTCACTCTCCTTCCATCTCTTCTCCCTTCCCTACTTTCTTTCTCTTTCATACCTTTTCTTTTCTTTTGGGGTGGAAAACATTATTCTGTAGAAAACTGGCTCCAACTGTCAGGAAAATTCAGTATTAAATCTAAACAATCCAAACCTCATAATTTATAAAAGAAGTGAATTAAGGAATGTTTATACCCACTATGTACAGATTATTTGAGATCACTAAACAGATTCTTCAGTGAGTGCTGGAAAAGGTAGGGGGCGACTGGGTGCATTTAAGAATGACTGCTCAGTGCTGAGAGACCGGCCCTGGGAGTGGGAGGCGGAACAGCGGGTGGTGGGGACGGCCGTGGGGCTGTGGGAGTTGGATGGACTGCGCTGTAGAAATTATAGATTTATGCTCATGGAACCCCACAGCTATGTCACGAATCTCAGCAAGGGCTTGTGGCCCGTCCGATGGCACTGTTTGTCAGCTGGTCACGGACACGTGCAGACCCTGGAAAGATAGCACGCACCTTTTCTTTTTTTTTTTGCCCCCACTTTTCCTTTGGAGTCGCCTTATCGTTCATTTGTAGTCAGCCCTGGAGGGGCGTCTGGGCCCATTGCTCTGTCTCTTCTACTCCTCTCGGCGTGTTTGTTTTTTCTTGGATCCTTGCTCACCCTCCGTCCCAGTGATTTGCCGTAGTTCCTGGTGGTCATCCTGGAAATCCACTGGGAAGGCCCAGGTGTTTCAGGGTCTAAGAGTGGAGCACCTGCAAGACAGACCAACCTTTTTCTTGCTCGTTTTTGTATATATAACGTTTATACCTTGCTGTGCAAACAAGGTCTTCATCTCTTTATCTGCTTGCCCAAGACTGTCCCACCACTGGAGGTGAGTTGGACGAGCTCTGGGTAAAGGGGGAAGCAAAGTTGGTGCAGCCAACTGGACACACAGAGGGCACCGGGTCCAGTTCCTGAGCCTGGGGCCTCCTCTCCTCCAGACGTGATGGCCTGCTCTTCCTTGATTCCTTGTTACGGCTCCTGAGTCAAGAGACAGTTGAGGTCTCAAAGGGGGTTGGGGTTAATCGTTGCCATTTATCCTCACTCCATTACAGGCAAGAAAATGAAACGTGGTGGAAACATGAGTGGGGATAGAGGGCGGGGCTGGAGAGAAGGACTTGGCACGTGTGTGAGATTATATACGTCCCCCCACCCTTGCCCCTGGGCAGACACCCACAGGTCCTTCAGCTGCTCCTCACATTTTTGCAGCCTTGGTCTTCTCCTTCGGACAGACTCTGGAGGTTGCCCAGGGCCATGCTGCATGTGTATCCAGAGCTGAACCCATCCAGTTCCCTGAGGCAGGCCGACTGGCACTGAGTCGAGTGGGGCCCTGTGTCACCCCCCTTCTCAAATCGTCTAGGGGCTGCCTGCAGTAGAATCGCTTGGGGTGGCTTTTAAATGAAGAGTCCTGAGCCTCACCCCAGACCCTGACTCCACGTCTGGGGTCAGGACCCAGGAGTCTGCCTTTTTACCAGACTCCCCAGCGAGGGCCTGTGTGCACTGAAGATGCGGGACCTCGGGTCCAGACCACCCTCCTGGCAGTACGGCTGGAGCTCACAGGCTTGCTGGACAGCCCTCCCACCACGGTGAGGTTGTTCTGCTGTCAGTCACCCACCGTCCAGGGGGCCTTCTCTACAGGTGCCAGGCCTTCCCGTCTTATGTTCTGCTTCCTCCTCATCCTATCCTACCTCGGTCATACCGAGGTTTTGGAGAACTGGAACGCGGCCCATCTCTGCCACAATGTTGGGAATCTTGGGGTCCCAGAACATTAACTGTACACCTGGTTATGCAGACACTGCTGATGGCGCAGTAAGTGTGAGGTGGACATGGGGGCGGGGAAGGAACTGGACAAGGACGCCCTGTAGTGAGGGTAGCGGGAAGGACGGTAGCTTTTGTGCTGTTAGTAAACTGGGTCATGAGAATGGTGTTAGAAATTACTTCGGAAATTAGGTGGGCTGGCTTCTTTTTTCCTCTTCAGCTGCTTGTGGTTCTGCCTGACACAATTGAACTACATCTAGGACATCTTGCAGAAGATGAACAACAGGACAGGTGGCGTGGAGGGGGGGCAACCTGTGGATTTACATTTTTCTTTTCCATGAAAACTGCTCATCAATGATAATTTTTAGTTTTTTCGTTTAAAACTAACAAATTTACAGTGTTTTTCACTTATCCTGGGAGATCTTTGTTTTCAAAGGGAGCTAAAGTTATTGGAGGGGGACGACATGCAGCCACTGATAACTGATAGTGTTTTTAGAACTTGCTAGTGATTTGAAAAAAAGCAATCAGTATATCTCTCCGTTGCTCTACCCATCTTTCAGTCATCTCTCTATAGCTCCTTTGTCCAGGACGTTCATTCATTTAAGGACATACCTTTGATATCACTTCTGACGTAAAAGTAAAAGCTAGGGCATAATTATTCTGAAGCAGCTTGCAGGTTGGGTACAAAATGTATTGGGCAACAGCTCTCCTTCTGACAAAGTGAGACATTGCAGCCCAGGCCCGCCTGACATTCTAAGCAGCAGGCTAAAGGTGCAAAGAAGACCCATGTTCCTGATGGTTTAGAATAAGTCCCATGGGGAAGAAACTCCTCTCCTTTGGGAGAAGAGCCAGGATGGAAGTGGGGAAGCACATGACAGGCCCGGGAGAGATCCTGGGGTTAGGAAGGAGCCTCCAAGTTCTCCAGGCCTGCAGGGCCACCGCTTTGCGTCCTGGGGCAGGTTGTCATTGTCACCCCTCCTCTCTGGATGCCTTTATCTCTGCTCATCCATTTGCTCATTCCTTCCTACAACAAGCAGTTGCTCAACTTCTACCGGGCATGAAGCACTTTGCTAAGAGCTGGGTGCATAGCGATGAGCAGGAAAGACAAGGTCCCCCCTTCATGGTGCCTCGTAGGCTGGTTGGGGCCTGGGGAGAGACAGCAAAAAATGACTAAATACTTAAAAATTAACGTGTCAGGTGGTGATACATGCTCTGGAGAAAAGAAATCTGATAACTGAATAGCCAGGACTGGTTGTGTGTTGGGGGGATGGGGGGGTGGGGAGAGTAGCTACTATTTTGGTTGGGGAAGCTCTCAGGGGGTGACATTTGAACCAGCACCAGAAGAGCTAGAAGGACCGAGGCATGCGATGATTCTGGGGGAGAGCGTTCTGAACAGAGGGAACAGCTGGTACAAAGGCCCTGAGGTGTAATAAATGTCTTTGGCATGTTTGTAGGATGGAAAGACTGCCAGTCTGTTAGCAGGTTTTTCTTTCCATTGTAAAAATATGCCTTCACATTCATAGTGCACATCAATGAGAAAACAAATTTTTTTTCCCAGGAAATCATTTCCCCTCCAGCTCTTGTTGGAATTGATTACTCAGATTACACAAAGGAGGAATGTGCTTGTGGGAGCTGACTGGCCTGTGGTGGGGCCCACTCGGTAACCACCCTGACACCCCACCCCGGCCGAGTGCTGCAGAGCCAGGCAGCTCCGATTATTGCCATATCGTATCTTGGGCTGTTGATTACAGAGTGTATTCTTTTATCAAATCTAGGTATTCTTGCATGGGAAAGGCATTCTAGCTATAGTGGAAGGAAGGGGGTGATAGTGTCAACTCTCCTTTATTGAGCTCCTCCTACATTCCTCACCAAAGCCTGTGAGACCACCGCCATGATTCTCTCCCATTTTGTAGATGAGGTAGTTTCGGTATTTTGACCAGGGTTGCCAGGTGATGAAGTGGTGGAGTTCGCATCTGAACCCAGAACTGCCCGCTCCAGCCCCGACTGGACTGCCCAGCACAGGTGTGATTCCACCCAAAACTGGTGCCCACAGAGCAGGGTGATAGCCCTGTGGGCGGCGACTTTGCCAACCCCCTGGAGGACGTTGCCATCGGCACTTTCCTGCCGAGTCCAGACGTGGGCACCACAGCCCTCCTGCCCAGTGCCCCGGCAGACCCTCGGGAGAAGCGGACGCCTATTTGCTGTTCCTGCAGTGCGTGGACCCCCGCGATTTGAGCAGGCTTCCCCGAGCGCTGCGCTGGCACTCTGCCGTTCAGTAGCTCCTCCAGGGGCAGCCGAGCGCGGGAGGCGCTGTGGCCACCCCGCGGCGCTGTGCCTGCCGCTGGAGGAGCTGCTGCTCTTCAGGCAGACCTTGGCGTTTCCTGGAAGCCTGGCGTCTCCCTCTGTGCAGGGCCGGCCCCACTGCCTCCCTCCTTGGCTCCAAGAACTCGGTGTGTCCTGATTCCCAGTGGGCACGCCAAGTGCTACTTGAGTTTTCTCTACCACGTTCAGCTGCGGCTTGGCATGGCTTATGTCCCCAGTGGCTGTTCAGCGGAGCAGTGGTCTGGCTTTTTAGGCCTGTCTGTGCCAACGAGACAAGGGCCTAGACCTCTGCCCCTGCCTGGCACCAGACTCTGCTGTTCTGGGGGCTCTGGCCTCCCGTGTAGGAAGTGTTGAGAAGGTGCTGTGCGTGGTGGTTGTGAGGCAAGCTTCACCTCTCCCCCCATCCCCAGACTGTCCTTCGCAAGAGAGATGAGTCTTTCCAGTCTCTTATTTTACACGGCACTCTCTGAACTACATGCTTTATTTCGAACAACAAAGTACAGCTTGAGACCACCTTAGCCTGAAGCAGCTTCAGTCATTATTGAATGCGGGCGCTTCTAGGATTTACTTGACAGCATTCATTAAAGGTAAAAGGAGGCAAAGCAATTTAACACAGATTTAGCCACTGTTTCTGGGATTTTGATCTCATAATTATAAATGTGGAATATTGATACGAGCAAGCCTTTTAAAGTGGTCACAAAAACATTTATAGGGGGCTGTATCCAAAACATCTTGAATGGATGCTGAGGATGATGTGTTCTGGAAAACTGCTCTGAATGACTCAGCTTGACTCTGGGATTGATGAAGGCATTCATGTTGAGGAGGCACGTGAAGCGTTTGAAAAAAATCAGTTTGTAAGCTGGGTGGGGGGTGGAAATAATAATGCATAGGATTTTTAATTTCAAATATGTATGAATTTATTAATAAAACTTACAGGTAATGATTTGGCTTTTAAATCTACATCCCTAAAAAAGTATACTCAGTTGGTGTAAACCGTTGTCTTGGATCTTCTCTTTGGTCAGTTGCCTTCAATATGGGTGTCACCTTGTGGTCCTAGGTTTCTAGGTTATGTGGTACTTCTTCCTGCAGCCTCTGAAGTGGGGGATTTGAAAAGGAGGAGGAACAGAGGGATGGGTGCCATGTTCTCTCCCCCCCCTTTTTTTCCTCTCTTTCCATCACTCTTGCTTTGCTTCCCCCTGCCAGGCACCAGCCCGTGGCTGGGCTGGGGGCTTCAGAGAGTGCCAGACTCCATCCCTGCCCTTAGGAGACCACAGTTTGCAAACCTGTTTTAGACACTGGCAGGCCTGGGTGTTTTGATTCACACTTGCAGTGTCTGTGGTTTGCTTCTTGCTGCAGGAAGTGTATTCCATGGAACATATTAATTTATCTTTAAGTAGATCTATTATCTGAAATATTCATTGGAGCGGGCTCTACCGTACAGTGTTTGGAACAACGTACCTAGTACAGTTTGTCCTCATAAATCTATTAATGCTGATGGGATGTAATTGTCTCCTGTGAAGCTCTGGGGTGAGATGGGGGCCCAGGTAGGGGAGGAAGCTGGCCGCTTCTCTCTCTCCCTCGTAGCTTAGCTGTGGCAGGCTCTGCTCAGTGTGTGTGTGTGTGTGTGTGTGTGTGTGTGTGCGCACATGCGTGCATATATGTGTGTGCGTGTGTTTGTACATATCCATTATTTCTCTTCCTTTTTAATGAATACAGAGTCTTCCATTTCTGAAGGCCCTCTTGTCAGCTTCCAGCTTCTTGTCAAATTCCAGCTTCCAGCAGTGGTTGGAGGTGTAATGAGGCTCAGAGGGAAAAGCTGGCTCATGAGTGAAGACTGATCTGTGAACTGAGGGAATTCAGGGGACCGAGGAGGGGGTGAGGGTGGGCACAGGATGCTAACACTTAGGAATAAGTGCAGCGTGGCAACCCCTGGGCTAGGTGGGGTTTTTTTTTGTTTTTTTTTTTATGGTTATCTCCTTTTATTTTTTTTTTAAACATCTTTATTGGAGTATAATTGCTTTACAATGGTGTGTTAGTTTCTGCTGTATAACAAAATGAATCAGCTATACGTATACATATATCCCCATATCCCCTCCCTCTTGCGTCTCCCTCCCACCCTCCCTATCCCACCCCTCTAGGTGGTCACAAAGCACAGAGCTGATCTCCCTGTGCTATGCGGCTGCTTCCCACTAGCTATCCATTTTACATTTGGTAGTGTATATATGTCCATGCCACCGTCTTCGTCCCAGCTTACCCTTCCCACTCCATGTGTCGTCAAGTCCATTCTCTATGTCTGCGTCTTTATTCCTGTCCTGCCCCAAGGTTCTTCAGAACCTTTTTTTTTTTTATTAGATTCCATATATATGTATTAGCATATGGTATTTGTTTTTCTCTTTCTGACTTACTTCACTCTGTATGACAGACTCTAGGTCCATCCACCTCACTACAAATAACTCAAATTCGTTTCCTTTTATGGCTGAGTAATATTCCATTGTATATATGTGCCACATCTTCTTTATCCATTCATCTGTCGATGGACGTTTAGGTTGCTTCCATGTCCTGGCTGTTGTAAACAGAGCTACAATGAACATTGTGGTACATGACTCTTTTTGAATTATGGTTTCCTCAGGGTATATGCCCAGTAGTGGGATTGCTGGGTTGTATGGTGGTTCTATTTGTAGTTTTTTAAGGAACCTCCATACTGTTCTCCATAGTGGCTGTATCAATTTACATTCCCACCAACAGTGCAAGAGGGTTCCCTTTTCTCCACACCCTCTCCAGCATTTATTGTTTGTAGAGTTTTTGATGATGGCCATTCTGACTGGTGTGAGATGATACCTCACTGTAGTTTTGATTTGCATTTCTCTAATGATTAGTGATGTTGAGCATCCTTTCATGTGTGTGTTGGCAATCTGTGTATCTTCTTTGGAGAAATGTCTATTTAGGTCTTCTGCCCGTTTTTTGATTGGGTTGTTTGTATTTTTGATATTGAGCTGCATGAGCTGCTTGTAAATTTTAGCGATTAATCCTTTGTCAGTTGCTTCGTTTGCAAATATTTTCTACCATTCTGAGGGTTGTCTTTTCATCTTGTTTGTGGTTTCCTTTGCTGTGCAAAAGCTTTTAAGTTTCATTAGGTCCCATTTGTTTATTTTTGTTTTTATTTCCATTTCTCTAGGAGGTGGGTCAAAAAGGATCTTGCTGTGATTTATGTCATAGAGTGTTCTGCCTTTGTTTTCCTTTAAGAGTTTTATAGTTTTATAGTGTCTGGCCTTACATTTAGGTCTTTAATCCATTTTGAGTTTATTTTTGTATATGGTGTTAGGGAGTGTTCTGATTTCATTATTTTACATGTAGCTGTCCAGTTTTCCCAGCACCACTTATTGAAGAGACTGTGGGCTAGGTGTTTTATCTGCTTGTCCCAGGTGGTCCTAACAGCCACCTGGGAGGGAAGTGTCATCATTACTGTGTTATCCATGAAGAAATTGAGTCTCCGAGAGGTCTAGTAACTTGTGCAAAATGCAGCTCATTTAGTTCAGCGAGCCTGTCCTGGCGGCCTGGGGTTGGGCCCAGGGCAAAGAGCAGTCCCAGCCCCTGGCCTCCAGGAGCGCCCCATCCTGCCGATGCGGAAACAGGACCTGCAGAGGAGACGGACAGGGAAATGGCGCCTTCCTCCCTATGACACAGGGCGTGCAGGGCAGCATGATGAATTGTGGGAGGCCATGGGGAGGCCAGAGTGGGTGTCTGAGCAAGGCTGGAAGACTGGATGGGAGTTCACCCGGCAGATGGTGGCTGGGAAAATGAGTTCCATATGGTGTGAAGAGCACGTGCAGACACGTAAGGACAAAGGACACCAAGGTGTGGTGGGCAGGGTAAGGACTGCCTGGTTCGGTTCTGCTCAGTCCCCAGGGGAGGGAGAGCCGAGGGGTAGCCAGAGCCACTAGCGCAGGGCCTTGCTGGGGCATTTGGACTGTAACCCGGGGCACTGAGGAGCCATATGAAGCTGTGAAGCCAAGGAGAGAGAGAAATGAATTTGTATGTTTGGAAAATTACTCAAGGGGCACAACAGAGTCTGGTTTGGAGGGGGGCAAGGCAGGAGGTGGAAAAGCTTGTGGGGTTTGTGATTCCTGTGCAGCCAGGATGTCAGGTGAGCGAAGCGTGTGGGGTGTTCGAGGCCAAAGCCATAGTTTGGTACCTGTGTTGAGAAACAGCAGAACTGGTCTGGAGTCCCCATCCCAGGCTGAGAGGTCCCAAAAAAGGAAAAAGTCAAAGTGAAAGAAAAAAAGCAGTCAGTAAAAGGATGAAGGAAAATAGTGCATTAGAAGAGAAATGTCAAGAAGTTGTAAAAAGACTTTTATGAAGAGATAAAAAATTTAAAGAGTTCCAGCTAGGGAATGATAAGGACTAACAGAATATAAAAGATTTCTTTTCTAAGTTTTTTTTTTCTTTTAATTTTATTGCATTTTTATTTATTTATTTATTTATTTATTTATATTTATTTTTGGCTGTGTTGGGTCTTCGTTTCTGTGCGAGGGCTTTCTCCAGCTGCGGCGAGCGGGGGCCACTCTTCATCGCGGTGCGCCGGCCTCTCACTGTCGTGGCCTCTCTTGTTGCGGAGCACAGGCTCCAGACGCGCAGGCTCAGTAGTTGTGGCTCACGGGCCCAGTTGCTCCGCGGCATGTGGGATCTTCCCAGACCAGGGCTCGAACCCGTGTCCCCTGCATTGGCAGGCAGATTCTCAACCACTGCGCCACCAGGGAAGCCCCTTTTTTAAGTTTTTAAAACACTTTTCTAAAACACTTTTCTAAGTGTTTTAGAAATTTAAGTGGATCTGAGGATAAAAAGCAAACACTTAAGTGAGTTAAGACAAAAACAGATTTCTGGCCAAAAGCAGAACCTAAAGAAGGAAGAAGCAGACGGGGCAGCTGGCCACTGCAGGGTCTTCAGAGGTGCTTATTCCAACCGTCTGACCACTGACGGCTCTGGGACTGTGGGCTGGGTGGGTGACACCGCGGGCTGGCCTGGGCAGAGTCGAGGGAAAGGGCAGAGGCAAGTGACAAAATGGAGCCTACCTGCTTGGGGACTTCTCAGGCACCACCCACACCTGTCTTTTCTCCTGCGGGCAGGGCCACTGAGAGTGTAGGCTAGCCACACGGGGCCTCGCATGGCCCCTCCTTTCACTGTCGGCGCCCTGTTCAGGCAGGTTCTTGGCCCTGGAGTCTGGGTGGTGGTGGCCGAGCAGCTCACGGCCGTTTCGCAGGCTCGTCCTGTCCTGTTAGCCACCAGGGAAGAGGGAGGTGGAAGGTCAGCAGCAGATGTCTGTGAGGATTGAAGAAGGAGGAGGAGGAACATGTGGGCTGTGGCCTGAGTGCGTTTATTGAGCGCCTCTTGCGTGCAGTGGAGCGTGCTTTAACCTGGTTTCCAGTCACTAGGCACAGAGCTTCCTCCAGGGTGGCCGAGTTTGAAGTTCAGAAGCAGACTAGGGGCTGCTCCCATTCCCCATCCTGGCTCCTAGCCCTCTTCCACTACCCCCCATGTGCCTGCCTGCACACGCTCACACTTGGCATCCCCCTCCCCACAGCCAGCCTCTGCGGACTCCCCATTGCTCCCCGTTTCGTTAGCTCTTAGGGATTCCAAGTCCTATGCTCGTGGGCCCTGGAGAGGTCTGTCCCCTCCTCAGCCGGCGCGTGTGCCGGGTGCCCGGCTAGGGTACTCACTTCCACCTTTTCCCGTGCCCTCCTGCAGGTTGTCTTCCATGATGTCGGTGTGCTGACGGACAAGCTCTTCCCCGTCGTGGAGGCCATGCAGAAGCACTTCAGTGCCGGCTCCGGGACCTACTACAGCGACTCTATCTTCTTCCTCTCAGTGGCCATGCATCAGATCATGCCCAGAGGTAACCTGAGCTGCGGGGCAGTAGCCCCTGGGGTGTGACTTTGCATCTGTTTTCCTGGCCCCAATACTGCTGGTGTCCCGTATCAGAGAGAAGAGCTTCACTGCAACACGAGGGAGAGGGCAAGGGGGCCAGCCAAGCCCTCTATGTGCACAGTTTCCTGCACAGAGACTCCAGGGCAGGGCCCTGGGCTGCACAGCTCCTGGAGTCCATTCACAAGTTCACAGTGTGAGTTGTGCAGTGTGGAGTCCCTGGATCGGGGCATCTGGGCTCCAGCTCGGGGATTCTGCTCCTTACACACAGCCCCCTCTGGGACTCACTTTGCTTATCTGTAAAATGGCAGGTTGGACTAGATAACCCTCCGTCCCAGTCTGTGATCGTGCTTTTTCTGGTTTGAACCTGTACTTATCTGACTTTAAAATATCAAATCTATAGATGCTAGAGGTGCAAATTATGACTTAGTAGGACTTTTTCTGAAACCCTGATGCATGATTAAAGTATTTTCTGGGCTCTAGTCCCTCCAGGGCAGAAGAGATGTGATTGTCTGATCTGTGGTAGGTTGGCCTTGTGTGGAAGTGCTGGCAGGTTATCCTTGGACTAGAAGACTTGAAGGGGGTGGGGGTCTTATTCATGGGGTGTTCCAGACTTCTGGGTTCATTTCCTCCGAATTGTCCATGATTGATTCTGGAGCCCTGGGTATTGCCCCCAGCCCCCGTTTCTGGCTGCAGTGAACCATGAGCTGAGCATTTTAGGGGTGAGGAGGGGAGTTCTGGGGTCTTGGGGTAGCAGCTATCCAAACTGTGACTAGTTGAGTTTTCTGCAGTTCCCAGACCAGGCGGGACCCGACAGCTGAGGGGATGGCCCGGCCGCTTGGTGGAGGCCCACTGCTCCAGCCCAGCAGCCCAGGGTGGGAGAGGAGTCGGGAGCACCACCGTTTGAATTCCTGGTGAAGCAGGAACTCGGGAGTCAGAGGATGAGGCTGGGTTCCTGTTGGCAGGTTGTCATAGCACAGGAAGATCTAGCCCACCGTTTTGGCTGGGACTTTGTCTCCATAGGGCAAGTTCCTGCACCACAGAGGCCTCTGAATGTTCTCTTAGCTGTAAGGCAAGAGCTCAGGGAGCTTCAGTGAGCTCAGATCTGAAGGAGATAGGGGACAGACTCACCTAAAGGGCACGGGGAGGAGAGCTGGCATTTGTGATTCTGTGAGGAGACCAGGTGCAGCTCGGTCAGCTCCCCAAGTCGTCCCCCCCCCCACCCCGCCATAGCCCTGGAGGTTACACATGAGAGCTGACCGAAGAGTTGAGTGACGAGCAGTTATTTCTCTCCCCTCAGGTGGGCAGGTGTGATCTCTCCGGGCAGGCCCTGTGCAGGTGCCTTGGGCATCTCAGACTGGAGGAAGGTGTGGCTCCTCCTCTCCTGGATTCCAGGGGAGAAGACAGACGTGGGTGCTGGTCCCAGCTCTCCCGCTAACCCCTGTGTGTCTTTGCTGAGGCCTCAGTTTCCCCACCTAGAAGTGAGGAGGCTGAACTAGTGAAGAGTCCAGGGTTACGGGAATCTCCTGTGGGATTCTGTAGTTCTGGGGAGCAGAACTGCCTCTGCTCTCCCATCCCCACCTCACTCCTAGCAGTCCCTCTTCATCGCTCTGTAGATCAGGCTTGGGAGCAGGATTCTATTCGGACAAAAGTTTTCGTGGTTAAACTTGCACTTTGAAATGTCTTGACTAGATGGGCCTTAGGGGCCTGCCCAGTCCTGTTGTCTTGCATGCACGATTGGCCTTGAATGAAGCTCTGTGACAGAAGAACTGGCAAAGGACTGGGAGATCTGGGAGGAGGCGTGCCTGACCTTCTTTTCCCTGTTTTTCCCTCCCTTCCTCATCAGCTGGTAGGTCTCTGCCCATCATGTGCTAAACTCTTGGCCAGGTTTTGCTTTGGGGCACCCAGAGGGAGAGGGTTGTCAGGACAGAGAAGATACTTCTGCCTCACAGCCCTGGCATGGACCAGGCTGTGAACTGTAAGTGCAGATGACAAGAGTTAGGGACCCAGCTCACCGCCCCTCTGCCTTGCTGACTCTGCCCTGCCCCGGAGCCTGGCCTTGCCCCCGGGGCCATGTCTGCAGAGAAGAGGCTTTGCCTGGAGCTTTGCTGTCCATGCAGTAGATCAGATCATAGGTTTCCCTCCAGGTGATCTGTGGGCTCTGACGGGCCCGACGTCAGGAGGTGGGGAAGGAGCTATGTGAGATGTGCCGACCCAAACACGGACTCTTTTCTTGGGTTCTTTAGGCAAATGATTCACTGCCAGAGGTTCATTTTTACATCCACTCAAAGTCCACTTCCTAAGAAGCACGTTATTAGGAGTTAACTAAAGTTTGATAATCATAAAATAAAACGCGCAGTCCTGGAGTTCCCCTCGGAGTTTGGGTGTTTCCACCGAGCAGTCTGGCTGCTGCACAACACTTGGCAGTGTTGCAAAGCTCCTACCAGGCGGATCTTTTGGAATTACTGCAATTTTCAGAAAGATGCTTTGTTTTCCAGCACCATTAGTGCTGTCTTGAGTGTGTCATGGCTCTTTATTGCTGCCTTTTTTGTATTCATTGTTTTCAATCATAGAAATTGCTGTTGTTTTGTGCTTTTTTTTTCTAAATTAATTAATTTATTTGTTTTTATTTTTGGCTGTGTTGGGTCTTCGTTGCTGCGCGCGGGCTTTCTCTAGTTGTGGCGAGCGGGGGCTACTCTTTGTTGCGGTGCACGGGCTTCTCATTGCAGTGGCTGCTCTTGTGGATCATGGGCTCCAGGCGCGCGGGCTTCAGCAGTTGCAGCATGCGGGCTCAGTAGTTGTGGCTCGCGGGCTCTCTAGAGCGCAGGCTCAGTAGTTGTGGCACACAGGCTTAGTTGCTCCACGGCATGTGGGATCTTCCCGGATCAGGGCTCGAACCCGTGTCCCCTGCATTGGCAGGCTGATTCTTAACCACTGCGCCGCCAAGGAAGCCCCTGTTTTGTGCTTTGTTGATCGTTTTGTTCTCGTGTAATTGCTGCATTCTTGCTATTTTGGTTTATTTTGTTTCTTTCACAGTGTTCTTTTTCCTCTGGGAAAGTGAGAATGGGATGTGGGTGGATCATAAACCCTTGGTCTTGCCCAGGAGAGCTGGGTCAGAAAAGCTTGTGTTCCCCTGAGTCATGTCTCAGGAGGTCCTGTCAGGTGTTTGCCCCCAAAATCCAGGTTGTTTCTTTCTGTGCATTGAAGCCTCTTTTCCCCTCCCCTTTATGAAGCATAAGTGTTACCCTTCTGTACTCAAACTGCTGTTACAGTACATTTACTTATTTTTCTATTTTTAAAGTAACAGTCATTCATAAAAAAAATCTAAAAACTACATTAAAATAGAAAAAAAGTTATCCCTTTATTACTACATAAATATCATTACTGTTAATTCTCTGATTATCTTCTAATATCTTCCCAGCACACAGCTTTTTTAAAATTTAGGCAAAGTAGGAGTTATACTATATATTTAAAGCATTCTGAGTCTTTTTTATATATCAGCCTATGAAATCGAACCTTCATTTAAGCTTAAGCTCAAAAATGAAAGAAGTAGTACAAGTAAATCTGTATTATGACTTTTTCAGTTAATGTCACTCATCACCGTTTTCTGTGTAATCATAGTGTTTGAAAAATTTTTGAATGATTCCACTGAGTAGATGAACCTTAGTTCATCTTATCATTTCTGTGTTCTCAGCTACCTAGACGCTTTCTATTTTTTCCTACAATCATAAATTACACAGTGATGAATATCCTCATGCAGAAAGATTATTTTCTTTACTTAGGGTTATTTCCTTAGGCTAGCTCCCCTCAGGTGGAATTCGTGGGCCAAAGGTGAGCCTTACAAAGCCAGCCTGTGTCAACTGCCCCAACCCCACTGTCTCAGCCTGCACGTGCCAGGTTTTGTACAGTTTTCTAAGCCCATTGATGTCTGGCCTCTCAGGGAGACCTGAGGCAGCTGTATTCGAGCTTCAGTTGCTGTCCCCACACGACAGGAGAGGAAGCTACGAGCTGAGGGCAGGCCACCTCTCCGAGTTCTAGGGTGAGCTGGGCCTCCCGCAGGTTCCTGAGGCCTTGACCAACCGCGCTCGTTCTGACGGCGAGACCTGTGTGCCAGCCTCTCGTACCCGCACAGCCCCTTGAGGCCTCCAAAGCGTGGCCTCCTCTCCTCTTCTGGGCCCCTCGCTGCAGCCCTGCGGAGGGGGCCTGGCTGGGCTGGGTGGGCGATGGTTAACCCCTTGTGTTTTGCCCTGACTGTCCCCTTCTGCTCAGACCACATCCTCAGAGACAAATGAAGGGGCTTTGCTGGTGGAACGCACTGGCTCTGATTTTAGTCAGACCTTGTTTTTCCTTCCATTGCTTGTTGGAGGAGCCACGTGTGGCTGGCTGGTCCTGCCGCTCACACTTGCCCGCCCATGTCTCCTACACAGGCACGCAGCCTCTCTCTGTTCCTCACTCACACCCACAGGGCTTTTATCTCCTGTCAGTGGTGTTGGGTTTGTCGCCATTGGAAGCATTATGCAATGGAAAAGAAAATATTTTTTTTCCCAACTGGAGCTGGAGGGTGCAAAGAGCAACTTCCCTCTCCTTGTCACACGGCTCCAAGGAGCTGTTGGCCCCGGCTTAGAGACACGGACCATAAAAACAGCCCTTACCCAGATTGAGCCACGATGCCTGGCCCATGGTTGAGGTGGGGATCCCCTGGGCAGGGAAGGCAGGTGCCCAGACAGTCAGCAGTGGGTAGGGTCGGCCATAGGCCCCGGGAGACTTTCTTGGAAGGCTCTCCTGTCCTGTGGTCAACCCTTTGCCAATAGACATCCTTTGCCAAGGGTCTGATGTTTGCACGACGTGGTGCCGGGCACTCCGGTGTCCCAGAGATGTTTGCTGGGTTGCCGCTTGGTGGGCTCCTGGTGGTGGGATGGGTGGCATGGTCCAACAATTAGGCAGGACGTCATGAAGACCACCAGGGAGATCCACACCGTGCTGAGCATTCAGGAGAGGATGAGTCACAGGCATTTGGCAGGAAGTAGGAGGACTTCATAGGGGAGGTGGTACTTGAGGTGGGCTTTGAAGGGTGGGTAAGATGTTGTTGTGGAAACAGGTAGTGAGCAGTTCAGGCAGTTGGGAAGAGTGTGGTGAGTGTTTGGGAGACAGCACACCACCTCTTTTGACAAACACATTAGGGCACGTGTTGGGAAGCAGTGATGCTTCCCAGATGGGCGAAGGAGGTTTGTATGTGTATGGGGGCTTGGACGCCCGGCGGGGGGCTTGCTCCGAACACAGGGGACAGAGCCTTTGTGAGCATTCCGGCGGGGAGGAACTTGACCAGATCCATGCTTTACGATGGGTCTAAGGCTGGGAGTGGATTACCGGGGGACCTGTTGGTGTCCAGCTGCATATCTTTACTGGGTGTCCATTGGCTGGACAGGCTGTGAGAGACCCACAGGTGGACTCCCTGACCTCAAGCAGCAGCTAATCTGGAGTGTGTGTGTATGTGCATGTGCACGTGTGTACCAAGCATGTCACATCCAGAAGGTGAACTGCACTGCCGGGTGAGACCTGACAGGCATCCCAGCTTTTGCACTGCCTCCCTCTTTCCATGAGAGGGGCTGCAGATGTTGTTACACTGGCTGCTGTGGGAACAGTTACGAACTAACTTCAGCGTTTAGCAACTCTGTGGGTTAAGAACAAAAGGAAGTGAAGAATTTATGAGAGTAGGCAGAGCAGACAGTCTTCCACTCTGAGCTCGTAAACCCCTGTAAAACCAAGGCAGATATTCCTGCCATGGAACCTCTTGCCCGTCAGTCCTTTGCAAGTGCTAACTAAACTTGGTGTGAATTAGCCTCCAGTCTGATTGCTTTCCTCTGACACTGAATGGAGATAGATGACCCAAGGGAATGAGATGAATATGTTAAATAATGACAAATGAGGTTCAGGGAAAGGTGGAAGGAAGGAGGAAAAAAGGATTTTGGAGCCTGGTGCACTCCTGGGGTCTTTTGGAGATAGGCTCAGGCATGTCTTGAGAAACCCCTGAGTCTAGGCAGAAGGAAGTTGGGAGGAAGGAGGCCAACTGCCTTATTAGACCTTGATGAGGTCTCAGTCCTGGAAAGGTCGAGGAGACCCTCCTCTCCTCTTCTAGTACTTTCCTTCCTAAACCCCATGAGTCTGGCTCCTGGGCCCTGGAACCCAGGCCTGGGCCATAGAGCTCAGCTTTAGCTGTGTATCTACTTGGCTTCTGTAGGCTAGGCTGGGCACTTGACCATTTTTACCCTGGTGTCTGTTGAGGTAGGGGTATAGAAACTTCTGAGCGAAAACTTCCAGCTTCTTGATGAGCCTTGGGCAAAACCAGCTCCATGGGAGATTGGCGTTTATAGACCTTGGGCCCCAGTGGAGCCTGGGCAGCTGCCCGCTCTGGTTTGTGCACGTTATAGGGTCATGTTTCCAGGTGCCTTGTGTTTCTGTTGGTTTCCCAGCCTGCAGTTGAGGAGTGAAGTTCTGTACAATCCTGTGTCTACACAGAGGAGGGGTGGGTTCGAGTGTGGCAGCCATTCCTGACTTGGCCTGTGGTCAGGGCATTCCGAGAATTAATGAGATGATACCTCCGATAGCCCTCAGTACTGTGCCTGGCACATGGTGAGTGCCCAGTAATTGTGGCAGTATGAGATGTGCCTCCAAACACAGCACCAAAGGGTGTGGGGCTGGAGTTATTCTCAGACTTAGGCCACCCACTTTTGCCTTTTGGAAAGAGCCTCTGATATGGGAGAAGGAGATTTTCTGGATGATCCTGGGCAAGTCATGTGACCTCTTGTCTCCCAAGGTGAGGATTGCCATCTCTGACCTGCCTTCCCCTCAGGGTTACTGTGAGCTGGAAATAGAGTAATGCAGCTTAAAATGCTTCTCCCCCCCACCTCCCAAGACCAGCTCCCAGAATCAGAGTACTTGAAATCTGTGCAATCATAGCACATTATTATGACCAACACGGTCAGCCCCATCCTGCTCATGCTTCCTAAGGAGATTTGTGACTAAAAAGATCAGGCAAATGCAAAATGTTGTAAACTCCCTGAAAATGTAGGACTTGGGCCCTGAGTGTCCTCTGCCCCAGAGTCACATTCTTGAAGCCTCGTGTGATGCTTGCTGTTGTAGAACAGAATGAAAAGGCAACTGGTGATGAGTAGAGGGTGGCTCAGTCCTGCTCCCAGCACCCTTTCTCCTGGCATCATGGGTGCCATCACCCCTGAGCATCCTTCTTTCAGCGATCTGTCCCTGGGGCCTTGGTGTCCTGAGGCCAGAGGCAGACGATTGGACTCTTGTGAGGACATTCTTGGATCCACTTTGGGTTGGTGGCGCTGGATGGAAAAAGCTGGTGTGAATCTCAGGTAATTCGTGCACGGGTGCATCTCAGCCCAGGTTTACAGGCCCACGTGAGAAAGAATGCAGTCAGGGCTAGGAAGCCTGCAGGCTAGAGATAAAACCAAAATGAGAAAATCCACACGGGCAGCTCTCATTCATTCATTCCTGCTTTGAAACACTGAATCAGTGTGCAGTCTTTTGCAGAAAGCCTTTAAAATTCCATCTTCTTTTTTTCTTTTTTCCTTAGGTGAAATTTGACAAATGTAGTAAAAGCTATATTCAGTGTGGACTTCTTTGTTCTGTGCTTTTTGTGCTGTTACTCACTACCGTGGGGGGTCATTAATATTCTCCACTGTTGTCTCATAGCAGTTTTATAAAACAGAGAAAGCTTTTAAGGCTGGGTTTTGGAACTTTATGATTTCGCTCAGTTAGAACCCAAATCAGGAAGCTAGTCTATAACCAATGTTTAATCATCCCTCAGTGAGGCAGACATGTGTCTGGTAGGAGGGGTCCTGCAGCAGGATGTACATGCATTCTGGAACCTGGGGTGCAGTGGAGAAGGGGTGGGGATCCTGGGGGTGGCCTCTTCTCTGCCCCTACCCCATCAGGCTCAGTATCGGAAGAAAGCAGAAGCAAGGGGCCCCCTAAACTCATTGATGCTGTTTTAACTGGTTTGCCAGTTCCTGAAATCCTTAATGGGAGAGGCGGCAGCTGTACCCACAGTTAGTCCCACGGCCTCTGCTTACTTCAGGGATGAAGTGGCCTGAGGGGTGGTTTAGTGTGGATGTGGAATCGGCTGTGGTGAGGGGGGCTCTCACCCTTCCCCGATTCCTCTCCAGAGGACAGTGATGTCGACTGGCTCGAGGACCCTGTTTACTAGTGGGCACGGTCACTGCGTAAGAGGTCTCATGCATGAGTGTGGCTCCCCTTCTCTCTGGAGTTTTCTGCTGGCTCCTGAGACAGGAGCCGTGGTGGGAACAGGGCTGCCTCAGCAGGGCGGGGTGGGGAGCACCGTTTCCCTCTCTCTCCTGCACCCCTCAGGCTTACCTGTGCGGGAGGAGAGTGAGGTCCTGCTGAGACTTTGGGCCTCAGCCACATTCTCCAACCTGGTTTGCCAGGGAGTCCTGCATCGTAGCAGCCCAGCTGATAACAAGGTGGTACTTGACTTTCCCACCCGCCATGACTGCTGGGGTGGCTAAATGTCTCAGAAGCCTCCTCAGGAGCAGGGCTCGCTGGGCTTCTCCGAGTTCTCTGGTCAAGATAACATCTCGGACTGCCTAACCCCCTCCTGACTCCTAACAGAGGCTCCGGGTGAACAGCCTCACTTCTCCGTACCGCTGACTCTGTTTAGAAAATGGGGATATATGACTGTACAAACGTCGTAGGGTTGGACGGGGGCTGAGACGGCGTCTGAAGAGTCTTAGTCCCTGGGACTAATAACACGTGTCACTGGTGCTTTTCCTCTCGGAGGGTCCGGTGCATAGCAGCACATCAAAAGCTCTGATGGAGTTAGAGTCTGTCATACAGAGTGAAGTAAGTCAGAAAGAGAAAAACAAATACCGTATGCTAACACATATATATGGAATCTAAAAAAAAAAATGGTCATGAAGAACCTAGTGGCAGGATGGAAATAAAGACGCAGACCTACTAGAGAATGGACTTGAGGATATGGGGAGGGGGAGGGGTAAGCTGTGACAAAGTGAGAGAGTGGCATGGACATATATACACTACCAAACGTAAAATAGATAGCTAGTGGGAAGCAGCCGCATAGCACAGGGAGATCAGCTCGGTGCTTTGTGACCACCTAGAGGGGTGGGATAGGGAGGGTGGGAGGGAGGGAGATGCAAGAGGGAAGAGATATGGGAACATATGTATATGTATAACTGATTCACTTTGTTATAAAGCAGAAACTAACACACCATTATAAAGCAATTATACTCCAATAAAGATGTTTAAAAAAAAAAAAGCTCTGATAAGTGCTGAAGTTAAAAAAAAAAAAGTTTAACTTAGTTTCACCCAGTATTTCTCAAATGTAACTTATCACAGAACCCCTTTCTGAGGAATCCTTATTCACATTCTGAGGCAGGGCTGTTTCTCAGTACTCACTTTAAGAAATGCTGCCCTCGAACTAGAGTAGTAAATACACCACCCTGGCGTAGCTCTCTCTGGGGGGTGGGCGAGCGGTGCAGGATGCCTCAGCCCGCAGGGAAAGGCACTTCCTGTCAGACTTTCCTCCTCTCCCTGCAGCGCAGCCTGGGGAACCTCCGGCTGGGCATGGTGCTTTAATTACTCGCTTCTTTGTTGCTTATACCACAACTACTTCCTAAGCAGCTCTGAAGTAGCTTTGGGGCTGCCCAAAGTCTGCCCGAGACCTAGAAGCGTGAGGAAAACTTTCTGTGGATCACGAAACGTGGTGGGGCCATGGGGAACAGAGTTGTTTAGAAGGAGGGGGATGTATGTCTGGTGCCCCTCTGCAAGCAGGGCACCCTTTGTGGCAGTGACGAGCTGGAGTGGTTTCAGAGCAGGGTGACCCAGAGGGCGGCCATGCCATCCCGAAATGGACCCTTGAGGGAACCGGACCTGCGCACCGGAGAAGACTTGCTGCCTTCTTTTTTTAATTGAAGTAGAGTCGATTTACAATGTTGTGTTAGTTTCTGCTGTACAGCAAAGTGATTCACTTATACACATATATACATTCTTTTTCATATTTTTTTTCCATTATGGTTTATCACAGGATATTGAATATAGTTCCCTGTGCTAGACAGTAGGTCCTTGTTTATCCATTCTATATGTAATACTTTGCTTCTGCTGACCCCAAACTCCCCCTCCATCCCTCCCCCTTGGCAACCATAAGTCTGTTCTCTAAGTCTGTGAAGACTCAATGCCTTCTGAAGGGCCGTCCTGGGAAAGAGGAAGCCGGCCCGTTCTGTGTGGCCCTGAAGGCCACCCCAGGTACAGCTGACTGCAATTTCTAACTCTGTTGCTACCTTTCTGTGAGCCCCGTGGGCAAGACCTTTCCCTGGCCAGGGGGCAGGTCCTCACCTACAGCCTGAGGGGTTGGATAAGATCCAGAGTGTAGACTGGCCACTTACGGCTACGGACCACAATCTGTTTGGCCATTTTAGCATCCTCGCAGGGGCTTTCAGTGGCATCGTAGCTGGAAAGCACCTGTTCTAGCCTCACCGCTCTTGGTTCCCTGTCTTTATTTTGCCTATGATGCCCGTGGGTTGAAGTCCTGTTTAAAGGTCTGCTGGTCAGCTCCACTCCTTTCCTCTCCTCCTGAGCTCTCCTTTGTTCATCCTCCTGCAGCCGCGCCAGCTTCCCTGCCCCCTCTGCCTGGACCAGCCTCCCCAGGGATCCTCAGGGCTTGCTCCCTCACCTCCTTCAGATCTTTGTCCAGTTGTCACCTCCTTGGTGAGGCATCCCTGTGTGAGCATCCTGTGTAACGGTGTACCCACCCCCTCTGGAGCACCCTGCTATGACCCCTGTATGGCTTTATTTCTCTTCATAGTCCTTATCCCATCTGACACAGAACGTATTTTACTTTCTTCTTTGATCGTCTATCTCCCATACCCAAATGTAGGTTCCAGGAGGGCAGGGAGTCTTATGTGTTTTGTTCATTGCTCTGCTCCCGGTGCCTAGAATAATACCACGCACGTAGTGGGCATTCAGGAAATCTCTGTCAAGTGAATTAAATGAATACGTTTCTGTTAGGCGTGTATCTTTTTTAAAAAAAATTAATTTATTTATTATTTATTTTTGGCTGCGTTGGGTCTTTGTTGCTGTGCGCGGGCTTTCTCTAGTTGTGGCGAGTGAGGGCTGTTCTTTGTTGCGGTGCGCAGGCTTCTTATGTGGTGGCTTTTCTTGTGGAGCACGGGCTCTAGGTGCGCAGGCTCAGTGGTTGTGGCGCACGGGCTTCGTTGCTCCGCGGCATGTGGGATCCTCCCAGACCAGGGCTCGAACCCGTGTCCCCTGCACTGGCAGGCGGATTCTTAACCACTGCGCCGCCAGGGAAGGCCCTAGGCGTGTATCTTGAATTAGCCTATTTTGTGGGTCACCTTCGTATGCCAGAGCCGACTCACTGCCTCAGCACTTTTTCTTAAGCCCGTTTGGAACTGCCTGGGGATGAAGTCCAGCAGCTTCTGATAAATTGCAGAGAAACTGGATGTTCTCTGTGAGTTAGTCACAACCAGGAGCTTGGGTTTTCTGGACGACCACTTCTTGATGGGTCCCCTCAAGCCTTGAGGAAGCACGGTGGGTCCTGATTTCCTGCTGCAGCCTATGATGCCCTGACTGCCAGTGTTCAGCGTGGCATGAGGGGCAGGAGTTCTCCTGTGGAAGAAAGCAAAAGGAAAAACAGATACTCAGGAACTTGCCTGGGTGAAAACATCTGAGTAAATACTGAGCAAAGGTTATAAACATGTGTCCAGTGGTTGCAGTGAAAACCGTTTTCTGGCAGCTCCTATGGAACAAATTTGAGGCATTTCAGTCTTCTTATTCTGGAAGGGGACGACTGAGCAGATTTCTCATAAAATGCTAAAAGTAATAAGGTGACACAGACCACTTTCTATTAACTTAATGCCAGGGGCTCTTTGTAAGCTAAAGAAGAAAGTTGTCAAATTGAACAGTGATACCTTCCATTTTGGTCCCCCCATTAGATTCTGTCTTTTGACTTTTCAAGATCCTCTTTTAAATTCTTGGCTACCAATCAAAGGTATCAGCCAACATTTATTGACGTCAAGAGGTTAAGCAGCGTTTATTCTCGGCAACTTGTCACCTGTGAAGGGGCGGCTATCTCTTGCCATACACTGGGCACTGAGTGGGTGCAGCTGCCCTGCCCTCCGGGTGCTCGCCTTCTGGTTGGGAGAGAGCCCAAGCGAGTGGGTGCTCGCAGAGCCAGAGGTTGGAGGTCAGCAGCCCTGGGCCTGGTCTGGGGAGATTGTGTCGGATTATTTGCATGGAGAATGGACCAGATACCATCAGTTCTGCCAGCGTTCAGAGGGGATACTTCGTTGAGGAGGATGAGGTGGGTTTCTGCCAGGCCTTGAAGGCTGTGGGGTTGAGGGTGAGGGAGGAGAAGGGCAGGTATTCTGGGCGAGGGTGGTGCTGGGCAGCCTGCCTCTCAGCCTGGGCGGAGGCCAGCACGCCCTAGGGATGCTGTCTCTTCAGGTGGCAGCAGATCCCAAATCCATCAGTCCAGCGTGTCCAGCAAGCACCTCTGGGGTTGACATTAAGTACATTAACGAGCATCTTCTCCTTGTCCCTGTCTGTGCATCGTCGCCTGGCAGGAGAAGACTCTATTTCTCTACGCAAGCCGTGTGTGTAATTGCTGATGACCAGGTCCTATTGGTTAAGCATCTTGGAATGAATCTCAGGCCTGCTCTTCCTTCCATTTCCCCACCCACTTACTCTGGCTCTGGACGTCCTTTGGAATGTGCGTCCTTTGGAATGTGCCTGGCCGTGCCTGGGCCTCCAGAGAGAGAGAGCGCTGCAGGGATTGAAGCCTCGCTGCCCCTGTTAGCCCCCTTACCCACTCCCTTCAGCAGAGTTTCTGGCTGCTCCCCCATGGCCATGCTGTTTTCCAGCCCGAGTGGCTGCCTGAAATTGTCTGTGGTCAAACGTGCACTCGGCTTTCCTACTTCCTGGCCTTGCTCAGCTCTTCCTTTGGCGCGTAATGCCTCCCCACATAACCCCCCAGTCACCGCGCTGCCTAGCAGAAGGGCTTCCAGAGGGCAGGCTCTGCAAGCACGCAGGGTGTCCGCAGGGCACCCTCTGGACCTGGACTTTTGGGGGGTGAAAACCTCTTGAGAGTCCTAAGTCAAGCGGATGGGACATGACGTGAACCTGAACTTTTTTGTAAAATCTGAAAGCCCTTGGTGGATGGGTGGGGGTGATTCCCATCACATATGGAGAAGAACTCTCAGCAGGCAAGGGATTCCACTAAGTGAATAGAATCAGCCGCATGGGTGTGGAGTTCTGGTGATAAAATACTGGTTTAGAGCTGCTTGTCGCTCAGGGAGCTATCACAGGTAGCTCTAAAGGTGGCCTTAAACCTTGGCCTTTTGGCTTCTCTCCCTCACACCAGCTTCTTGCCTTAGTTCAGGACTGACTTCTTAACCAGGCTTAGCTGGTTTCTGCCCTAATCTTACTCCCATCTTAGGCTCTGGGACATAACTCCTCTGAGAAGAGAAGGTGAGTGAGAGAGGTGAGCGAGCGTGTGGGGTGCAGTGAGAGGTGAGTGGGTCCAGTGGGTGAAGGTTTTTCCTCTGCATTGAACTGGGGTAGTCAGGTTCAACGTTGATATATTTTTTAAAAGCATCATCTATCGCATAATAAGGTTTGTCCGTTATAGTCATTAATCACAGAACTGTGGAATTTGGGGAACCAACAGTGCTTGGGATAGGAGTGAGCTTTTGACCGTGAGCTGATTTGGTGGCTAACCTCAAGTAGGCTCCCTCTTGCAAGCCTTCTGACGGAGTGTTGTGGCCCTCGTCTGATGGCCTTCCAGGAGCCCTAGATGCTCTTCCTCCCTCCCTCTCCTCTTCTTCTCTTCTAAGAAAGTGAGACCCATGCAACTTAACACAAGAAGAGCGATTATTACAGGAGAGAGCTTGTAATTTGGGGCAGCTCTGGGGACCCGTCTGTTCTGGTGATTCGTTCTCTTTCCCTCTCTCTAATGATACCTCTGTTTCTGTCTATACTTCTCCATTTTCTTCTCTCTATACTGCTTTTTTAAAAATGTGTTTCTTTCTGTTCCCACAGAACTGAAGCTTGCGTGGGGCTTTGGTTTGTTATAACTTCCCCATGACAGGCATCATCTCTTGGTACTTTCCATTTCAGAGCCTGAAAGAGAATCTTCTGGCCAGCCTGCAGGCCGTGAATTGTTGACTTTTTTTGTCATTGATCCAGTCAGCTGGGACCAGCGCAGGTGGGCCCATGTGGCCCCAAACCCGGCCACCGGTGCCTACCTCTTCAGCAAGGGCGTGGGAGGGGACAGGTGTGTGATTGCTGCTCTCAAGACACAGAGCAGCTGTCTGTGGTGGCCCTGGAGGGGAGGGGAAGGGAAAAGGCGTGCATCAGATGTGGGTCTTGCCCTCATGACTTTTCTGGTGAAGGAATTTAAAATTCCTGTCATACAGATGCACGGACTTTGGGGGGTGTCGTAGGCAGCCTCTGAGCTGGCTCCCACTGATGCCCACCTCCTGGTGTTCATGCCCTTCACTTGAGTGTGAGCTGGACTTACTGACTTCTAGTGTACAGAATATGGCAACGATTCTGAGATTATGTTACTGCAGACTGTGGCTTCCATCTTGGAGATCTTTTTTCTCTCTGAGCCCTTGCCCTGGAGGAAGCCAGCTGCCATGTTATGTGCTGCCCTGTGGAGTGGCCTGCATGATAAGGAACTGATGTCTCTGGCCAGCAGCCCAGAGGACCTGAGGCCCACCAACAGCCACATGAGTGAACTCTGAGACGGTTGCAGCCTGTGCATCTAGCTAAGCTGTGGCTGAAGTGTCTCAAGAACTGTGAGATCATAAATGTTTGCCATTTTCAGCTGCAGAGTTTGGGATTAGCCTGATACGCGGCAACAGATAACTGATCAGGGGGTGTAAGCACAGAGCTGTGAGAGGATAAAGGAGGGCGCACCTTTGGCCAAGGAATTTGGGCAAGGCTTTGAGAAGAATGTGGCATTTGAGCGTGGCCTACCTTTTCTCCCTGGAGTGGTCTTTTATACAGGGTGGGCCATCTGTACATACAGAGGGCAAAGAGGGCCGATCTGGCCATTTTCCAAGGTGGATCAGATGAACACACGGTTTTTCTGTTGCGTGGCCTCTGAGAACGTCTATATCTTCTGTTGCAGAAGGGCAGGATATGCTCGAGCCTCCCGCTCAGCCTGACATGTGGCATCTCTGATGAAAGTTGGGTCTCCTGGGCCCTTGGGGCCTCCATCATTGCGCTGCCGGGCTGCTTAGTGCCCGGCACTGATTAGAGAGCCACAGCTCTGAGCTCACAGCTTAGCTGGGTGCCTCTGGCATCTATTTCTCTTTCTTACTGATGGTGTGGCCTTAGGCAAGGCAGTGAATGTCCTCTCTGGGACTTTTCCTGCACCTTTTATTATGAAAAATTCAAATATATACAAAAGTAGAATAACATAATGAACTCTCTCATACCCATCACCCAGCTTCAATAGTTATCAACTCATGGCCTATCTTATTTTATCTCTACTCCCACCCACTGCCTTCTCCCTCAACCCTGGGTTATTTCAAAGCACACACCAGATACCATATTATTTTATTCTTAAATACTTTGATAAGTATCTCTGACAGATAAGTACCTTTTTTTTTTAACATAAACACAGTATCTTTATTACATTTAACAAAATTAACAATTCCTTATTATCATCTAATATCCAAGCAGTGTTCACATTCTTCAATTGTCTTAGAAATGTGTTTTTATAGGTTTGTTCAAATCGGGATTCAGACAAGGGCTACATGTCTCTTAAGTCTTCCTCTCTCTCTTTTTGTAAATTAAACTTTTAAATTTGAGTTATTTGTAGATGAATATGTAGTTGTAAGAAAGAATATAGAGATCCTTTACCAACTTTCTCCCAGTGGTAACCATCTTGCAAGACTACAGTACATGACAACTAGGATACTGACATTGATGTAGTCAAGATACAGAGCATTCCATCATCACAAGGCTCCTTCATGTTGCCCTTTTATAGCCACATCCACTCCTCACACTCCCCACCCCACCCTTGGCAACCACTAATCTGTTTTCCATTTTCTATACTTTTGTCATTTCAAGAATGCTATATAAGTGGAATCATAAAGTATGTAACCTTTTAAGACTGACTTTTTTTTCACTCAGCATAATTCTCTGGAGACTCTTTCAAGTTGTTGCATGTATCAAAATCCATTCCTTTTTATTGCTGAGTAGTATTCAATAGTATAGATATACCCCAGTGTGTTTCACCATTCACACATTTAAGGACATCTGGGTTGTTTCCAGTTTGGGGTTATTATGAAAAATGCTGCTAGGACATTTGCATACAAGTTTTTGTGTGAACATAAATTGTTATTTCTCTGGAATAAATGCCTGAAAGAACAGTAGCTTGGTCTTATAGTAGTTCCATGCTTAGTTTTATAAGAAATTGCCAAGCTTTTCCAGAGTAGCCGTACCATTTTACATGCCTACCAGCAATGTGTGAGTGTTGCTTGAGTCTCAGTCTATAGGTCTTCTCTCCTTCTTCCTCTCTTTTCTGCCCTACCAACTTGGCATAGAAACCCATGTCCTGATTGTCTTGGATGATTGAGATGATACATGTGAAACTGCTTTATAAACTCTCCCTAACTGAGATTATTGGTGCTTCTCTTTTGTGAGATATCTGAAAATGGCATCACAGCACCTTCGGGAAGTACGGTAGATGCTTCCTGACCATCCGCGCCTGTGTTTCCCAGCCTGGCTAGATTCTGCAGGGCAGCTAGATCACCAGGGTAGCCGCACATCAAGCATGTTTAGTACAGCTTGGTTTTTAAAGAACATGGCGTGGGGGGGGTGGGAATGAGATACTCAGGTTGCCTGAGTGACCCATGAGACTGTAGTCCCCGCCCACCACCCTGCCTGCTAGGATGGGTCGTCCAGTCACCTTTCATCTTTCTTGACCTGGCTGGCAGTTCTGCTGACCGGAAGGTGGAGATGCCAGCGTGTGAGTGTGTATGTATGTGCATGCTGCCCTTTTAGCCACAGGTTCGCACCAGATTTGCTTAAGATGATGACAGTTTTCTAGAACACCGTGTGCAGCAAATTCCAGGTTCTATTAGAAATAAAAATGTGAGGCTTTTTCAAAGCACTTTCCTCGTCTCCTCCCTTGTGATGTGTCTGCCACACATGTAACTTCTTCAGGGTCGTAATCCTTCCCCATCACTTGCTGAGCTGTTGACCCATGTCCCTGATGTTAGTGGCAGCTTCTGTTCCAGGGGCTGACCTGACTAAATGTCCCCAGGTTCCTGGGTGACTTCAGACAAGAAGCACAGCAGTTACCTGGCCTCCAGCCCCTTCAGCATCAAGAATGACAGTCCCAGCGTTGCGCAGCGGGGCACTGTGAAGAATCAGTAATAGATTTACGGAAAAACACTGCTCAGAGGAATTGTGTTGAAGAGACACTAACAGCAGAGAGGATGGTTTTGTCAGCCTGTTTGCACCTTACTTTAAATGCCAAGGGATTGCCAGATCTCTGTTCCTTGTGTTCTAGAAAATGAGATTTCAGTGTTGTTAGACTCACTTCTTTTGTGGGTTTTCGCTAGTGCCAGCATGCTCCCCTTTTGTATCGCTATCTGTCCCAGGCCTGGGGTTGGAGTTGCATCTGCTGCTCTCTTGAAGGATATGTGGACCCAAAAGGGTTTTCAGTGAGGTGCAGTGGTGGGTACAAGTCATAGAATTAACAAATAATGGTCGTGAAGGTCCGGCAGTGGAGGACCCTGGTGTGAACGTTCACATCCAAGCAGCACAGAGGTGTGAGCAGGCATTGCAGCCAGAGGGCAGTTAGAGTTTCTTTGGGGCTGCTCTGCACGGAACCTGCTGGCTGCTCCTGTCTCATTGTCCCTGACATGTCGTCCCTCTTTGGGGGCGGGGGCTCTAGGAGCCAGGGTGTTGCCTTGGTGGCACTCTACCCCTCTTCTTTGGGCCTCTGTGACTTCCAAGTGGCCTTTCTGTGGGCGATCACTCTCTGGGTAGCAAGCTTGGAGGACCTGAGGGCCCAGGGGGCACACTGTTTATCACACAGTCCCTTTCACACGCGTCTTACTTTCTGTAACACTTTTGTTAGCACCTGCTGTGGACTAGGTGGCCTGTGAGAAGTGCTGAGATGCAGCCTGCGTGGCTCTCAGTCCCGCAAAGCCTACAGGCTCCTTAGGGGGAGACCCCATTCCCAGTTGTTCCCTTCCAGCTGCCCTCCCCTTCTCCATATTCTTGCTGCCATCTCCTTGGGTCAGATCCTTGTTGTACAATGTTACAGTAATGATAGATGCCATGATTTAGAGAAGCCTCACCTTGTGCCAGGCATGTGCTGAGTGCCTTACTATATTGTATTATCTTCCATTAGCTCAGAGGGAGGTACAGTTCCCTACTTTACAGGTGAGAAAACTGGGCCCAGAGAGATCAGGTAAATTGTCCCAAGACACCGCACTGATGGGAGAGCTGGACAGAACGTGGACTGCCTGACTCCAGGGCCTGCTTTTTACAAGTGAAAGGGGGTTTGGATGATCCATAAACCTGGCAGGACCTTAATTGAATGTTGCCCTGGCCACCTACTTTCTCACAAATAACTTTCAAGGACGATGAACAGTGCACAGCTCAAAAGAACCAAACACAAAGAAAATAAGGTACAATGAGTGAGAACCAGCAAAAACAAGAAGCAGCAGAAGTAGACCCTTTAAGACTTCAGATGTTGGAATTATCAGATTCGGATCATAAAAAATGTATGCTAACCGTGTTTAAAGAAACAAAAGACAAGCCTGAGAATACCTGAAGGGAACTTTAAAAAAATGACCTAACATATTTGAAAAACAACCAAATAGAACTTTTAGAAACAAAGAATACAGTAATCAAAACAAAAAGTTATGGGTGGTCAATTAGACAAATCTTTAAAATGCAGATTTTTAAAGGTAACCAGTGCACAGATTCCTTGGTTCCCTCTTTCCTACCCCAATTCTACTCCCCTCCTCAAGGGTGAGCACTGTAAATAGATTGTATGTTTCATTTTAAGCCTTTTTCTATGCGTTTGTGAACACACATATGTCAACACACAACAAAAGAGGTTTTTTTCAATATAAATGAGATGTGCTTTTTTCCCCCACTTAATAATATGATAGACGTCTAGATATCAATGCGTATGGATTTACTACATTGATGAAACTCATTTTAAATTTTTGTTGTCTTATTTTCAAGCACCGCCACATGGTAGAAAATTCAGAAAACACAAAAGGGTATACAGAGAAAATAAAATAAGTCTTCTTACCCTCATCCCTGCCACCAAGTTCTCAACTCCCTGGAAAGGTTCTGCACCTTATTTTTTTTTCACTTAATGTCTTGTTGATACTTTCAAATCAGTGTGTTTAGGGGTGCCTCATTCTTTTTATAGCTACAGAGTATTTTATTTTTAAAAATTTATTTTATTGAAGTAGAGTTGATTTACAATGTTGTGTTAATTTCTTTTACACAGCAAAGAGATTTAGTTATACATGTATATACATTCTTTTTCATATTTTTTCTCATTATGGTTTATCACAGGATATTGAATATAATTCCCTGTGCTATACAGTAGGACCTTGTTTATCCATTCTATATATAACAGTTTGCATCTGCTAATCCCAAACTCCCAATCCATCCCTCCCCCACCCTACAGAGTATTTTATTGTATGGAATTTAATTTACTTAACTAGTCCATTGTTGATGTACCTTTAGATTATTACCAAATTTTATAATTAAAAACAATGCTGCAGTTACTACCTTGTTCACCCGTGATTTTACACATATGTAGGATTTTGTTGGATGAATCCTTAAAAGTGAAATTGTTGAGTCAAAGTTGTGTGCATTTAAGATTTTGATAGATGTTGCCAAATTGCCCTCCATCATGTTTATATCAATTTCTAAATCCACCAGCATGAATGAGATTGTCTGTTTCCCCATACCCAGCTCAGAATGTAAGCAAACTATTTGATCTTTGCCAATTTTATAGGTGAAAAATTGTATCTAATGGAATATTAATTTTTCTTGCTCTTATTTTGAGTGAAATTGGATCTCCTTTAATATAGTAAGAACCACTGCATTTACTTTTCTTGGAACTATTTATATCCTTAGCCCATTTTTCTGTTGAGTTGTTGACTTTTTCTTACTGATTTCAAGGAGCTCTTTATTTATTAAGGAAATTAGGGTTTTTTTCTTTGTCCCTGATATACATTGAAAATTTTTTTTTTATAGTTCGTTACCTTTTGACTCTTTTTTCCCCCATGAAGTCTAAAAATAATTGTGTTCTCAGATATGTCAGTCCTTTGTGACTTTTAGATTTTGTGTCCCACCTAGAAAAGTCTTCTTCATTTCAAGATTATAAAAAACATTATTTCATGATTTCTGATGAAGCAGTCTGTAAATTGTAGTGTTAATAGAGAAATGAACTATTATTATCCTTAAGAATTGTTCTGGCCTACTTTCTTCTCTGAATTCATCTGAAGCAACTCTTCTTTCGAGGTGACTCAAGTGAGTGACTCTGGATACAGAAGTTTAGAAGCTAGGGAGCTGATAGGGTGAGGATATCCTTTTAGCTTGGGCTTGTGGATGCCAAATTGACAGTGTTCTCAGGATTCCTAGGTTTTCATCTTTGGGGCTGCCGGTAGACATGTCAGGCTATACATATAGGAGTGTGTATGTAGAAATTTAAGGGAAGATGGACGGGCTGGTGGGCAGTGCAACCATGTGCTCTAAAGCCCATGCCTGTGGTTTCCTCCTCCCAAAATAAGGCTCAGATGGGCGCTGTCACATTCGCTTCTGAGATTCTCAGTCTTTTGATTGACAGCTTATATTTTAAGACTTATTAATGTATTCTATCAGGTTACTGCCAATTTTCTTGGCCAGGGACCTAGTTGGTCTCCTTAAGGTTACATTGCAATCTCTGCTCTATTCCATTGTGTGTTGATTTTAGGATTAGTTCTAAACACTTACATTTATTTCTTTTGTTTTCACGTTATTATGTCTCTCTATAGCCCTTTGTGCTGACGACTGGAACAGAGTGAGATTCAACACTCCAGAAACTTGTTCCAAGTATGAAATTGGCCTCATTCAATGCTCAGTTACCTGTGCAGATGGAAGAGAGGAGCAGAGAGGTGGCTAAGGCCCAAACTCAGAATTAAACAGAATGCCAAGGCTTTGGGTCCCTCTGGGCCTCAGGTTATGATGCCTTTATCCCTTGGCCAGTCAGGTTCTGTGAGCTTTAGATGGTCCCTGGGATGTGTATGGGGCCAGCCAGGATAGGTGTTCTACCTGAGATAGCCCAAAGTGTGACAAGCCAGTGGAGTGAACCCAAGCAAGGGTCCTTGTGGAAGGGAAGCCTGAGACTCCAGTACAGATTCGGAGTCCAGAAGGGCAGAAATGGGATCATCAACAAGGAACAGAAGCAAGACAAGACTTGGGATGAAGTGAATATAGAGTTGGGGAGGAGGATCTGGGATAGTTGGTGCTTGCTTTTTTTGGCACATGGTTTGAGAGAGTTTTAGGATGGCTTAAAGGCAGAGGGTTGAGCTGGACTTGCAGAGATAGGTAGCAGTATGGAATGTCCCAGAAGCAGCTGGGTAAAAGCGTGTGCTGGGCTTCCCAGGATATACAGAGCACCTCTCTGCAGGAACTGAGGGCCCTTCCCAACAATCCTGACCTCGTCCAGCCAGTGACTTGAAAGGCAGTATGTTCGACACCTTCTTCATAGAGGAACCCAGAAGTCGGGTGGCCTTTTATAAGATGCTGGAAGGGATGCTTGTAATCATCCAGGCAAGTTTTTTGGATCGGAATCACCCAGGGAGTTTTTTCAAAATACTTTGCCTGGGTTCCAGCACTCAGAGATTTTTTTTAAAAAATTGAGGTGATTTTTATATGCAGTGAAAATAGAGATTTTTGACTCAGTAAATCTGGGTTTGGATCTAGACAGGATTACTTCCAGAGAGTGCCCTGAATAAGTCTAATGTTCATCTCCAATTGAGAACCTATGTTCACTTCATCCCTAAATATTACTGATGGGGATACTGAGGTCCAGAGAGGTGGCTAGTGGTGGAGCACAAGAGCACATTAGACCCTGGGGCTCATATTGGACCAGGGATGGGAACCCAGATTTCCTTCTTGTGGTCCAGGGCTCTTTCCACCAAGTGACTTTTATCCTTAAATGAGTGGCTGATGAAGTCAGAATAGGACAAGGTTGTTTGACCCCCTCTTCCCAGCCCAGTCTAAACAGATATTTCTAGGTTTACTTCATGTCACAGTGTAGTCATGGATCTGCCCTACAGAGTCCAGGAGAGGGTTCATATGAGTCAGTTGACTGTAGGTCAGTGAGCAGTGGTCACCAAAGCTCTTACTTGGGAAACTGTGATTAAAAATCTTCCAGCAAACAAAAGCCCAGGACCAGATGGCTTCACAGGCGAATTCTATCAAACATTTAGAGAAGAGCTAACACCTATCCTTCTCAAACTCTTCCAAAATATAACAGAGGGAGGAACACTCCCAAACTCATTCTACGAGGCCACCATCACCCTGATACCAAAACCAGACAAAGATGTCACAAAGAAAGAAAACTACAGGCCAATATCACTGATGAACATAGATGCAAAAATCCTCAACAAAATACTAGCAAACAGAATCCAACAGCACATTAAAAGGATCATACACCATGACCAAGTGGGGTTTATCCCAGGAATGCAAGGATTCTTCAATATATGCAAATCAATCAATGTGATATACCATATTAACAGACTGAAGGATAAAAACCATATGATCATCTCAATAGATGCAGAAAATGCTTTCGACAAAATTCAACACCCATTTATGATAAAAACCCTCCAGAAAGTAGGCATAGAGGGAACTTACCTCAACATAATAAAAGCCATATATGACAAACCCATAGCCAACATCGTTCTCAGTGGTGAAAAACTGAAACCATTTCCTCTAAAATCAGGAACAAGACAAGGTTGCCTACTCTCACCACTGTTATTCAACATAGTTTTGGAAGTTTTAGCCACAGCAATCAGAGAAGAAAAAGAAATAAAAGGAATCTAAATTGGAAAAGAAGAAGTAAAACTGTCACTTTGCAGATGACAGGATACTATACCTGTACATAGAGAATCCTAAAGATGCTACCAGAAAACTACTAGAGCTAATCAATGAATTTGCTAAAGTAGCAGGAAACAAAATTAATGCACAGAAATCTCTTGCATTCCTATACACTAATGACGAAAAATCTGAAAGAGAAATTAAGGAAACACTCCCATTTACCACTGCAACAAAAAGAATAAAATACCTAGGAATAAACCTACCTCAGGAGACGAAAGACCTGTATGCAGAAAACCATAAGATGCTGATGAAAGAATTTAAAGATGATACAAACAGATGGAGAGATATACCATGTTCTTGGATTGGAAGAATCAACATTGTGAAAATGACTCTACTACCCAAAGCAATCTATAGATTCAATGCAATCCCTATCAAACTACCACTGGCATTTTTCACAGAACTAGAACAAAAAATTTCACAATTTGTATGGAAACACAAAAGACCCCAAATAGCCAAAGCAATCTTGAGAAAGAAAAATGGAGCTGGAGGAATCAGGCTCCCTGACTTCAGAGTATACTACAAAGCTACAGGAATCAAGACAGTATGGTACTGGCAAACAAACAGAAATAAAGATCAATGGAACAGGATAGAAAGACCAGAGATAAACCCATGCACCTATGGTCACCTTATCTTTCATAAAGGAGGCAAGAATATACAATGGAGAAAAAACCAACCTCTTCAATAAGTGGTGCTGGGAAAACTGGACAGCTACATGTAAAAGAATGAAATTAGAACATTTCCTAATACCATACACAAAAATAAACTCAAAATGGATTAAAGACCTAAATGTAAGGACAGACACTATAAAACTCTTAGAGGAAAACATAGGAAGAACACTCTTTGACATAAATCACAGCAAGATCCTTTTTGACCCACCTCCTAGTGAAATGGAAATAAAAACAAAAATAAACAAATGGGACCTAATGAAAGTTGAAAGCTTTTGCACAGCAAAGGAAACCATAAACAAGACGAAAAGACAACCCTCAGAATGGGAGAAAATATTTGCAAACGAAGCAACTGACAAAGGATTCATCTCCAAAATATACAAGGAGCTCATGCAGCTCAATATCAAAAAAAAACAAAGAATCCAATCCAAAAAAGGGCAGAAGATCTAAACAGACATTTCTCCAAAGAAGATATACAGATTGCCAACAAACACATGAAAGGATGCTCAGCCTCACTAACCATTAGAGAAATTCAAATCAAAGCTACAATGAGGTATCACCTCACACGGGTCAGAATGGCCATCATCAAAAAGTCTACAAACAATAAGTGCTAGAGAGGGTGTGGAGAAAAGGGAACCCTCTTGCACTGTTGGTGGAAATGTAAATTGATACAGCCACTATGGAGAACAGTATGGACGTTCCTTAACAAACTAAAAACAGAACTACCATGTGACCCAGCAATCCCACTACTGGGCATATACCCTGAGAAAACCATAATTCAAAAAGAGACATGTACCACAATGTTCATTGCAGCACTATTTACAATAGCCAGGACATGGAAGCAATCTAAGTGTCCATTGACAGATGAATGGATAAAGAAGATGTGGCACATATACAATGGAATATTACTCAGCCATAAAAAGAAACGAAATTGAGTTATTTGTAGTGAGGTGGATGGACCTAGAGTTTGTCATACAGAGTGAAGTAAGTCAGAAAGAGAAAAACAAATACTGTATGCTAACACATGTATATGAAATCTAAAAAACAAATGGTTCTGATGAACCTACGGGCAGGACAAGAATAAAGACACAGATGTAGAGAATGGACTTGAGGACACGGGGAGGAGGAATGGTAAACTGGGATGAGGTGAGAGAGTAGCGTTGACATATATACACTACCAAATGTAAAATAGATAGCTAGTGGGAAGCAGCCGCATAGCACAGGGAGATCAGCTCGGTGCTTTGTGACCACCTAGAGGGGTTGGATAGGGAGGGTGGGAGGGAAACGCGAGAGGGAGGGGTTATGGGGATATATGTATACATACAGATGATTCACTTTGTTATACAGCAGAAACTAACACAACATTGTAAAGCAATTATACTCCAATAAAGATGTTAAAAAAAAAACCAAAAAACTCTTACTTGGGGGGAGCCAAGTTGTAAGGACAAAAGGCAAGTTCTGTGTCCTGGTGCACGTCTCTTGGTAAGCACTGGGAAAAGCATTTTCCAGGCTTGATTCCAAAGGAGTTAATGAAATTCCACTACCACTGTTTCCACTACTGCTTCCAGTGAACCGTGCTATGCACTTTGATGAATTATCTCACGTGATCCACCCTTGGGAATGGGTCATTTATCCCATTTTACGGCTAAGGAAGCAGGTTAAGTAACATGGCCAGTGTTACCCAGCTGGCTGGGTTGGAGCTGGAGTTCAAGGCCAGGCATAATGACTCCAGCCCTGGGCTGCTACCCTGGCTGCTCCATGGTCTTCCAGAGCACTGGATCTGAAAAAAATCTTGTAGAGCAGCATTCCCTAAACTGCATGCTCCAGGGAAGACTGTTATAGGAAATGTGAAAAGCAATGATGGAAAAATATGTGGAAACACAGCATTCATTCCCTCCTTGGAGATTGATAGTGTGCTTCATCATACTGGAGACTTGGAGAACAGCAACAAGGAAATCTATTTAACTTTGATTAAACGGCATTTCCCAGATTGATTCACTCATGGAACACTTCTTTCCACATCATCCTAAATGGCTTTCAGGCTACTGTTCCTCAAACACTAGTTTGGGAAACACCTTCATGGTCGATAAGTCCAATTCTCTCATTTTCAGTGAACACAGAAGGGCAAGGACTTATCTAACATCCAACATGAGTGTGTCATGGGGCTGGGGATGTCTGCAGCCTGAGCTTTGCCAGGATGTCCATCTTCAAGGGGACACCTTGAGTCCTCATGGGAGACAGGTGGATGATAACCCCTGGAGAGGCCCTTTAGCTTGGACCTTTATGAAGGTGGCAACAAGATCTGTTGGAAATGATTAGTTCTATCCATAGGTATACAGAGCCACAGAGGTTATATTTTGAGGGGCTTTGGATAAAATCCCACTTCCTCTCTCCCAAGGTCGTGATGGGACCCCTGAGCCAGTGGCTAAGGGAACAGACTGTGGATGTTTGATCTGGATTCTGCCTCTGGTCCCGCCAGTGGGGCCTCTTTGTGGGCCCTTGTTCCGCTCCCACACCGGTGCCCGGGCCCAAGGGCAGCATCCACATATCCCAACTCTTCATTCACGTTGCAGATTAATTTCCATCCCTGGTAATGCAATTGATCAGAATTTATTTCCGGGACTTCCCTGGTGGCTCAGTGGTTAAGAATCCACCTGCCAATGCAGGGGACATGGGTTCGAGCCCTAGTCCGGGAAGATCCCACATGCTGCGGAGCAACTAAGCCCATGTGCCACAACTACTGAGCCTGTGCTCTAGAGCCCGTGAGCCACAGCTACTGAGCCCACGTGCCACAACTACTGAAGCCCACATGCCTAGAGCCCATGCTCCACAACAAAAGAAGCCACCGCAATGAGAAGCCCGCGCACTGCAACGAAGAGTAGTCCCCGCTCACCGCAACTAGAGAAAGCCCGTGCGCATCAACGAAGACCCAACGCAACCACAAATAAATAAATAAACAAACAAATAAATCTATTTTAAAAAATTTATTTCCAAGCAGCAACCTCTATCAGTTGATTTTTATAGAGTTTTATTTTTTCCAGTGTGCTTGACAAAATGCCTATCAATATTTACTTATTAACTCGAGAACTGGTGTTTGTGCTCCCATCTGAGGACTCTGTGGCTTTTATCTGAATTTTCTGTAGTGATCAATGTTTTCTGTCGGGAGTGGAGGGAGTGTTTTGCTCCCTGTGACAGAAGTCACTTCCCAAATTGGGTATCAAGAACTGTGGGTGCCCTGGCCTTGCGAACACCATGGAACTTTCCTCTGATGACTGGGGTGTTTGTGTTAAAGGTTTTGTTATGTGTTACATAATGGTTAAGAGCACTGGAACAACACTGCCTGGATTTAAAGGCAGCTCTGCCACTTAGTTATGAAAATAATAGTATCTGCTTTGAAGACGATTGAGTTAATATATTTACCGTGCTTGGATGATACGGGGCGCACAAGTGTTATATGGGTGCTCACCGTTCCTGCTCTTGTTCGTGTGGCTTCGGTTGGGACATCCCTACAGCCTGGCTCTCCTGACACTCAGGCCCTGGAGTCTCTGTACTTGATAACCTTTACTTACTATGGAGTAAGTAAAGGTTATCAAGGAGTCCTAGGACTCCTTCTTCAGGCACTTGGCCTTCCCCAGGATGAAACGCCTGGGCAGCTTGCTCCTGACTGGCTCTTTTCTAAAACTCTGGGGGGAGTGAGAGGAAATGTTCTACATTGTATGACTCCTTTCTAGGAGCCTATTTCCTACTTAGAGTTACTCATCCTTTATATGAATCAGCTGTGCCAATTACGACCTCCTTAGTTTGCATCCCTCCCTTGTGAAGCATACTTCTGGGATGTTTTCCCCAATAATTACTCCACAGTCAGGAAATGCAACTTAGTTTTTGTAATCCAAGTCAGACAGAATTGGGTGAACCTGACATACACTTTCTATCTCCAAGCCCCAGTTGAACAGTTATTGGATTACCTGCCGTCATGATTTCATCTCAGTTTGGCTAGTGTGATCTTATGGATAAGGGAGAGCTGAGGGTGAAACCTGTGATTAGCCCTGGAGCCAGGTGCAGCCCAGGTTGGCTTCTGTCTCCAACTTGAATGGAAGGTAATGAGTGGGTGGGGCCAGTGTTAAGCTTCCCCCTCAGTTTTGAGCCTGTAGGTCCTTGCCGGGAAGCCTCTGGGTTTGCTTTTCTATAAGCTCCTGGTCTGGGTTAGGGAAATGTGTGAGGCCAAATGAGCAGAGCATTTCTAGAGAGGGAGAGTGATCACTTGTGTCGAATGCTGATGACTGGTTAGTACAATGAGGGCTGGATTTAGCAATGTGGATGTCATCTGTGACCTTGACGAGCAGTCTCACTGGATCACGGACAAGTGTGAGCCTGAGTGAAGTGGATATTTAATCATTTCCCTTTTTATAGGACATTTAATTTATTTAGATTGTTTCAGTTTTTGCCATTTTAGATTATGATGCTTGTGAACATCTTCAGGTATATAGTTTTTCTTTTCGAATATTATTTCATAAATCATCACAGTAAGATTACTGAACCAAAGGATTAAAACATTTTAATATTTTACCACTAATATTTGACTCTCAGTCTGTCTTTTCCCTAAAACAGTTTGTAATAGCATTCCATTTTTGCTGTAAATATCTCAGATAGAAATAGAGACTGGCTGCTATTGTTTTAAGCTAAAAACTAATTGAGCCATGAAAACTCATTGCCAGTTCAGTAGCAGGAGGTGCAGAAAATAATTGCCTCGATGCATATTGATTTTTTTCAATCCAAGGTGGTTATGCTGTGAGATAATTGACCAACACTGGCTTTTTAAAAGGACTATCACTCGCAAAACAAAGGATTTTCCTTCTGCTAGTTGCTCTGCCTGTCTTGAAACCTGCTACTTTTTAAAAAATTTGCATGAAAAGACAATTAAGGACTTGAAATTATAGTTGACTTAGTCTTATCTCATTCTAATATTATTCATTACATTGGTATTTTAGTTCCTGCAACGCATTTTATAATAATCTCTTTTTCCTGTCTGATGTGACTCTTAAATTTTGTTTTACATAATCTGGGCCCCAACTCTTAGTATAATAGTGAAATTATGACAAAATTCCAGGCACATTATTTATTCAGATTTCAAAAGAGAAAGCAGGGGCCTCATCCATCCTTCATGTTTGCATCACGGGTCTGACTCATCTGTGTGGTCTCTCCCTCTGTGTGTGTTTTTCCCCCCTAAGATGTGTTGCTGAAATACTAAAGGAACAGTTCTCAGACCCCCGTGAGCACACCTGTTGCCCCGGGGGAGTATCTGTGTATGTCTGGGTCGCTGGTCCTGTGATAATGCTGGAAGGGATGCAGAGGAAGCCAGGGCCTGTGTGTGCTGTGGGGGAATGGGGCAGGGTCAGTGGATGAGGTTAGGGAGCACCCAAGGGGATTGCTAGGCCAGTGTTCAGTATCTAGAGCTGTGCTGTCTGAATCAGTAGCCACTGGACACATGTGGCTATTTAAATTTACATTAATTAAAAGTAAATGAAGTTAAAAATTCAGTTCCTTGTCACACTAGTCATATTTGATGTGCTTAATAGCCAAATGTGATTAGTAGGTACTGCATTGAACAGCACAGATATGGAACATTTCCATCATTGTAGAAATTTCTATTAGACAGCGCTGCTCTAGAGGGCATGGCAACCTACTGGGTGTTTTGAGAGGCCGACGTTTAGGGTACTTGTTGGCCAAGGCCCTTGTACAGGGGATGGGGTTCAGCTTTCTGAAGAAGGGAGGTTGTAGGTGATCTGGGAAAGCAGGCTGTGGCCTCGGGCCGGGAGGAACAGCAGTGCTAGGCAAGGAAGCTGAGACAGAATCCCAGACACACACTGGGTCACCTCCAGTGAGGAGGAAAAGGGACTGTGGCTTGGAGGTCAGGGCAAGTCTCAGGCTCACTGAAGCACCCTGGATGGCTTACCGAGCCGAAAGCCTGCAGCTGTGGCTGGGATTGCTGAAATCCTGCCCCCAGAGGGGCTGGGCCTGCCAGGAGGGGCTCAGCTGGGGTGCAGGGAAGGCAGGGCTCCCAGTACAGCACTGCCCTGCCCCTCAGAGCTGTTCCAGGGAGCTCTGTGAGCCGAGTTGGTGGGGTGGGCAGAAGGGCTGAGCAAATGGGACACAAAGGCTTGTCATTCCTGAATCTTTTTCTTTTACAATACACTAGGAGTGGCCTTTCCTCAGGCATCTGAATGGTTCCAAGAACAAAGGAACAAATAAGAAACAGATGGCTTTTTTTTTTTTAAAGCTAAAAGAGGCTCTATCCAATGGAAGAAATGTGGCCACTTTTCAGTGGGACTCCTTTTAGGAACAATTCTGGCTGCCCTAGAGCCTCTGAGGAAGGAGTCCACAATGGCCACCCCTGGAGGGCTCAGGATCACCTTCTCAGAGCACTTCAAGGCATACCTGTCACATTAATAATAAGGACATTGAGGATGATAATAATAATAATGATAATATAGTTGGCCCTTGAATAATGCAGAGGTTAGGGGCGCCAACCCTCCAAGCAGTTGAAAATCTGCTATAACTTTATAGTAACCCCGCCATATCTGTGGTTCCACTTCTGCGGATTCAACCAACCTCAGATCATGTAGTGCTGTAGTACATATTTATTGAAAAACTGCATGTAAGTGCAATTGCACAGTTCAAACCTGTGTTGTTCAAGGGTAAACTGTAGTGAATATAGACCTAACTTGTTTTATTGCACTTCGCTTTATTATGCTTTGCAGATGCTGCATTTTTTTTTTTTTCTGTTTTCTGTTTTTTGGTTTTTTACAAATTGAAGGCCTGTGGCAACCCTACATCCTACAAGTCTATTGGCACCATTTTTCCAACAGCATTTGCTCACTTCATGTCTCTGTGTCACATTTTGGTATGGTGATCTGTGATCAGCTATCTTCCATATTACTATTGTAGTTGTTTGGGGGCACCATGAACCACACCCGTATAAGATGGTGAACTTGATAAATGTTCTATGCATTTTGACTGCTTCACCGACCGTTTCCCTGTCTCTCTCCCTCTCCTCGGGCCTCTCTGTCCCTGAGACAACGATATTGAATTTAGGCCAAATAATAACCCTACAATGGCCTCTAAGCGTTCAGGTGAAAGGAAGAGTCACACATTTTACTTTCAAAGCTAGAAATGATTAAATTTAGTGAAGAAGACATGGTGAAAGCCAGGATATGATGAAAGCTGGGCCACTTACACTAGTTAGCCAAGTTGTGATTGCAAAGGAAGAGCTCTTGAAGGAAATTAAAAGTGCCGTTCCAGTGAACACAAGAATGATAAGAAAGTGAAACAGCCTTATTGCTGATATGGAGAAAGTTTTAGTGGTCTTCATAGAAGATCAAATCAGCCACATATTCCAAGCCAAAGCATAATCCAGAGCAAGGCTCGAACTCTCTTCAGTTCTATAAAGGCTGAGAGAGGTGAGGAAGCTGCAGAAAAAAAGTTCGAAGCTAGCAGAGGCTGGTTCATGAGGTTTTTGGAAAGAAGACATCTCCGTAACGTAAAAGTACAAGGTGAAACAGCAAGTGCTGAAGTACAAGCTGCAGCAAGTTATCCAGAAGATCTAGCGAAGATAACTAATGAAGGTGGCTATACTAAACAGCAGATTTTCCATGTAGATGAAATGGCCTGATATTGGAAGTAGATGCCATCTAGCACTTTCATAGCTGGAGAGGAGAAATCAATGTCTGGCTTCAAAGCTTCAGAAGACAGGCTGACTTCCTTGTTAGGGGCTCATGCAGCTGGTGACTTTAAATTGAAGGCAATGCTCGTTTAATGTTGAAAATCCTAGGGCCCTTAAGAATTATGCTAAATCTGCTCTGCCTGTGTTCTAGAAATGGAACAACAAAGCCTCAGTGACAGCACATCTGTTTATAACATGGTTTACAGAACATTTTAAGCACACCATTGAGACCTACTCCTCAGACAAAAGGATCCCTTTCAAAATATTACTGCTGGGCTTCCCTGGTGGCGCAATGGTTGAATCTGCCTGCCAAAGCAGGGGACACAGGTTTGAGCCCTGGTCTGGGAAGATCCCACATGATGCAGGGCAACTAAGCCCATGGGCCACAACTACTGAGCCTGTGCTGTAGAGCCCATGAGCCACGACTACTGAGCTGCATGCCACAGCTGCTGAAGCCTGCACGCCTAGAGCCCGTGCTCAATAAGAAAAGCCCGCCATGAGAAGACCACACACCACAATGAAGACCCAACACAGCCAAAAATAAATAAATAAATAAATTTATATATTAAAAGAAATATATTACTGCTCCTTGAAAATGCACCTGTTCATCGAAGAGCTTTGATGGAGATGTACTATGAGACTAATGTTGTGTTCATGCCTGCTAACACAACATCTGCTCTGTAGCCCATGGATCAGGAGTAATTTTGACCTTCAAGTCTTATTATTTAAGAAAGACTTAAGAGCTTTTGCACAGCAAAGGAAACCATAAACAAGACGAAAAGACAACCCTCAGGATGGGAGAAAATATTTGCAAATGAAGCAACTGACAGAGGATTAGTCTCCAAAATTTACAAGCAGCTCATGCAGCTCAATATCAAAAAAACAAACAACCCAATCCAAAAATGGGCAGAAGACCTAAATAGACATTTCTCCAAAGAAGATATACAGATTGCCAACAAACACATGAAAGAATGCTCAACATCATTAATCATTAGAGAAATGCAAATCAAAACTACAATGAGATATCATCTCACACCGGTCAGAAGGGCCATCATCAAAAAATCTACAAACAATAAATGCTGGAGAGGGTGTGGAGAAAAGGGAACCCTCTTGCACTGTTGGTGGGAATGTAAATTGATACAGCCACTATGGAGAACAGTATGGAGTTTCCTTAAAAAACTAAAAATAGAACTACCATACAACCCAGCAATCCCACTACTGGGCATATATCCTGAGAAAACCATAATTCAAAAAGAGTCATGTACCACAATGTTCATTGCAGCTCTATTTACAATAGCCAGGACATGGAAGCAACCTAAGTGTCCATCGACAGATGAATGGATAAAGAAGATGTGGCACATATATACAATGGAATATTACTCAGCCATAAAAAGAAATGAAATTGAGTTATTTGTAGTGAGGTGAATGGACCTAGAGTCTGTCACACAGAGTGAAGTAAGTCAGAAAGGGAAAAACAATACCGTATGCTAACACATATATATGGAATCTAAAACAAAAAATGGTCATGAAGAACCTAGGGGCAAGACGGGAATAAAGACGCAGACCTACTAGAGAATAGACTTGAGGACATGGGGAGGGGGAAGGGTAAGCTGGGGACAAAGTGAGAGAGTGCCATGGACATATATACACTACCAAATGTAAAATAGATAGCTAGTGGGAAGCAGCCGCATAGCACAGGGAGATCAGCTCCGTGCTTTATGACCACCTAGAGGGGTGGAATAGGGAGGGTGGGAGAGAGACTCAAGAGGGAAGATATATGGGGATATATGTATATGTATAACTGATTCACTTTGTTATAAAGCAGAAACTAACACACCATTGTAAAGCAATTATACTCCAATAAAGATGTTAAAAAAAAAAGACTTAGGATAGAGATTATCATACTAAGTGAAGTAAGTCAGACAGAGAACGACAAATATCATATGATATCGCTTATATGTGCAATCTAAAACATGACACAAATGAACTTATCTACGAAATAGGAACAGACTCACACACATAGAAAACAAACTTATGGTTACCAAAGGGTAAAGGGGGAGGGATAAATAAGGAGTTTGGGATTAATATATGCAGACTGCTATATATAAAATAGATAACCAAGAAGGACCTACTATATAGCACAGGGAACTATACTCGATATTTTATAATAACCCATAAGGGAAAAGACTCTGAAAAAGAATATATATAAATATAAATACATACAGACATATATATATATATATATATATATATATATATATATATCTGTATCACTTTGCCGTACACCTGCAACTAACACAACATTGTCAATCAACTATACTTCAATTTTTAAAAAAAGGAAAGACATTTTGTAAGGCTATAGCTGCCATAGATACTGATTCCTTTGATGGATCAGGGAAAAGTCAACTGAAAACCTTCTGGAAAGGATTTACCATTCTAGATGTAATTAAGAACATTCATGAATTATGGGAAGAGGTCAAAATATCAACATTAACAGGAGTTGGGAAGAAGTTGATTCTAACCCTTGTGGATGACTTTGAGGGGTTCAGGACTGCAGTGGAGGAAGTAACTGCACATGTGGTAGAAATAGCCAGAGAACCAGAATTAGAAGTGGAACCTAAAGATGTGAATGAATTGCTGCAATCTTATGATAAAACTTGAACAGATGAGGAATTGCTTCTTCTAGATAAGAAAGTTGTTTCTTGAGATAAAATCTACTCCTGGTAAAGAAGCTCTGAAGATTGTCGAAATAACAACAAAAGGTGTAGAATACCACATCAACTTAGAAGATGAAGCAGCAGTAGGGTTTGAGAGGATTGACTCCAGTTTTGAAAGAAATACTACTGTGGGTAAAATGCTGTCAAATGGCATTGCACGCTCCAGAGAAATTGTTCATGAAAGGAAGAGTCAGTCAGTGTGGGAAACTTCATTGTCTTATTTTAAGAAATTGCCTCAGCCACCCTGATCAGTCAGCAGCTGTCTAGACCCTCCACCAGCAAAAAGATTATGACTCGCGGAAGGCTCAGATTTTTTTTAGCAATAAAGTATTTTTTAACTAAAGTATGTATATTTTTAAGACATAATGCTATTGCATACTTAATAGACTGTAGTATAGTGTAAACATAACTTTTATATGTGCTGGAAAACCAAAAAATGCATGTGGCTTGCTTTTTTGTGATATTTGCTTTATTGCACTGGCCTGGAACTGAACCCACAATATTGCTGAGATATGCCTGTATTTACATAATGCTTACTAAGACCCAGGCACTGTTCTAAGTGATTTATTTAAATTCATTTAAGAGGATATTCATGAGACAGTAGCAAAGTTTATCACTGGAGGGCTTCCACTTGGAAAGGCCCAACACCACAACATTTAATAGCATCAGTAACCATTGTAATAGCAGCTGCTATATTTTAAGGTTAAAAAACTTTTTTAAACATACATTGTCTTTTTTTCCTCCCAGTTCTGTTGAGATACAATTTACATACCATAAATTTTACCCATTGTAAATGCACAGTTCAATGATTTCGGTAAATTTTTAGAGTTATGCAGCTATCACTGCAATTCAGTTTTAGAACCTTTCCATCACTCCAAAAAGTTACCTTGTGCTTGTTTGTAGTTAATCCCTGCTTCCACCCTTAGCCATAGGCAATCACTGATCTTCTTTCTTTCTCTATAACTTTACCTTTTTTGAAAATTTCATATGAATGGAATCATACAATATGTTATCTTTTGCATCTGGGTTCTTTACTTAGCATAATCTTTTTGAGGTTCGTTCATGTTGTAGTATGTATTGGTAGTTCATTCCTTTTAATTGTTGAGTAGTATTCCATTGTGTTGATATACTACATTTTGTTCATGTATTCACAAGTTGATAGACATTTGGATTGTTTCCATTTTGTGTTATTATGAATAATGGTATTATGAACATTCATGTGTGTGTTTTGTGTGAACATATGTTTTCATTTTTGTTGGGTAGATTCTTAGGTGCAATGGACTGAATATTTATGTCTGCCCACAATTCATATGTTGAAATTCTAATCCCCAAATGTAGCATTTGGAGGTTGGACCTCTGGGAGGTGATCAATTCTAGTAGTTTTTCTGTGTGGATTCCTTGGGATTTTTAACATGCAGGATAATGTCATCTGTGAATAAAGACAGTTTTAATTCTTCCTTTCCAATCTGGATGCCTTTAATTAATTAGATGATGATGACGATTAAAATTTTTAATATTATCTTTTTGCCTTATTGCACTAGCTAGAACCTCCAGTACAGCATTGTATAGAAGTGGCAAAAGCAGGCATTCTTGCCCTGTTCCCAATCCTAGGAGGAAAGCATTCAGTCTCTCACCATTTATGTATTATGGTTACCTGTAGGTTTTTAAAAAAACTGATAGATGCCCTTTATCAGGTTGAAGAAATTCCCTTATTTTCCCAGTTTATTGAGAGTTTTTATCTTATCTTTTGAGATGATCAGTGGTTTTGTCCTTTACTCTATCAATATGATGTATTGCATTAATTAATTTTGGATGTTACACCAACCTTGCATTCCTGGCGTAAATCCCCACTTGGTTATCCTATATAATCTTTTTTATATGTTGGTAGGTAGGGTTTACTAATATTTTGTTAAGAATTAAAATTTTCTTCCCTTGTGATGTTTTTGGTCTCATAGAATGAGTTGGGAAGTGTCTCTTTCTCCTAATTTCTGAAAGATTTTGCAAAGGGTTGGTACTATTTCTTCTTTAAGTATTTAATAGGATTCACCTGTGAAATCATCTGGGCTTGTGCTTTTTTTTGTGGGAAGATTTTAAGTTATGAAATAAGTTTCTTATTATAGACCTAGTCATATCATCTATTTCTTCTTGAGTCAGTTTTGGTAATTTATGTCTTTCTATAGATTTCCACTTTATCTAAGCTGTCTAATTTGTTGGCATAAAGTTGTTCTGTAGGATTGGTAATGGTGTCCCTTCTTTCATTCATCATTTTGTAATATTTATCTCCTTTCTCTCTCTTTCATTTTTTCTCTCTCCCTCATCAGTCTAGTCAAGGATTTGTCAATTTTTTTGATCTTTAGAAAGAACCAACTTTTTGTTTCTTGTTTTCTCTAGAGTTTTTCTGTTTTCTCTTTAGTTGATTTCTGCTCTACTCTTTTTGATTTACTTTCCTCTGATTGCTTTGGTTTTTAGTTTGTTCTTCTGTTTCTTGTTTCTTAAGGTGAAGATTAGATTATTTGTTTGAGATCCTTCTTTTCTGATACAGGCATTTAAAGCTATACATTTTCCTCTAAGCATTGCTTTAGCTGTATCCCACATATATTTTTTTTAATTAATTAAGTTATTTAATTTTGGCTGCGTTGGGTCTTTGTTGCTGCATGCAGGCTTTCTCTAGTTGCAGTGAGTGGGGACTACTCTTCGTTGTGGTGCGCGGGCTTCTCATTGAGGTGGCTTCTCTTGTCGCGGAGCATGGGCTCTAGGCGTGAGGGCTTCAGTAGTTGTGGTGCGAGGGCTCAGTAGTTGTGGCTCGCGGGCTCTAGTGTGCAGGCTCAGTAGTTGTGGCGCACGGGCTTAGTTGCTCCGTGGCATGTGGGATCTTCCCGGACCAGGGCTCGAACCCATGTCCCCTGCATTGGCAGGTGGATTCTTAACCACTGCGCCACCAGGGAAGTCCAGTATCTCACATATTTTGACATGCTGTGTTTTCATTTTCACTGAGTTGAAAATGTTTTCTGATTTCTTTTGTCATTTCTCTTTTGACCAGTGGGTTATTTAGAAGTGTGTAATTTCTAAACATTTGGAGATTTCCCAGGTTCTTTCTGTTGTTGATATCTACTCATAAACAGAGAACATACTTGATAGAATTTCAAACCTTTTAAATTTATTAAGACTTGTTTTATGGACTAACATATAATCTATCCCAGGGAATCTTCCATGTGTACTTCAGTGTGCTGAATCTGTGCATTGTATATTCTGCAATCACTGGATGGAGTGTTCTATATATATCAATTAGGTGAAGTTGGTTGATTGTATTGTTCAAGGCTTCTATATCCTTGCTAATATTCTATGTAGTTTTTCTGTCAGTTACCAAGAATGGAGTATTTAAATTTCCAACTATAGTTGTTGAATCCTCTATTTCTCCTTTCAGTTCTGTTAGTTGTTGCTTCATGTATTTTGGGGATCTGTTTTTAGGTGCATATGCACGTTATAATTGTTACATCTTCCTGATGTATTGACCCTTTTACCATTTTAGAATGTTCCTCCTTATCTCTAATAATAATGCTTGCGTTAAAGTCTATTTTGTCTCTTATTAACTTGGCCACTCCAGCTTTCTTATGGTTATTGTTTGCATGGTATAGCTCATCCCATTTTACTTTTAACCAATTTGTGTCTTTGAATCTAACGTGTGTCATTTATTGACAACACATAGTTTGGATCTTGCTTTTTATCCATTCTGGCAATTCCTGCCTTTGTTTAGGATGTTTATACTATTCATATTCAATATAATTGATTGATATGGTTGGGTTTACGTTTACCATTTTGCTATTTGTTTTCTGTATGTCTTCTGTCTTTTTTTGTACCTGTGTTCTGTGATTGCCTTCTTTTTATGTTAAATAAAAATATTTTAGTGTAGCATTTCAATTCTGTTGATATTTTTACTGTATTTTTTGAGTTATTTTCTTAGTGGTTGCTCTAGGGCTTACAATGTGCATCTTAACTTACCACTATCTACTTCAGATTAATAGGAACTTAATTCCTGTAAAATCAAACTTTGCTCCAGTGAAGCTGCATTCTCTTTCCCTCCTTTTGTGCTACTATTGCCATATTAATTATATGTATATATGTTATAATTCCAACAATACAATGTTATCATTTTGCTTCATACAATTTTATGTTTTTTAAGTTAAGAAAAGAAATGAGAAAAAATTTTGTATATTTTATATTAACACATCTTTAATATGGTGCTCTTCATTTCTTCCTGTGGATTCAGATTACCATCTGACATAATTTCCTTTTAGCCTGAAGGACTTTTAGTATTTCTTACTTACATGGCTAGTCTGAATGATGAGTTTCTGTGTTGTTATTTATCTGGCAATGCTTTATCTTGTTTTCACTTTTGCTAGATATTTTTCTTTTACTGCTTTCAAGATTTTCTCTTTCTCTTTTTCTTTGAAGAGTTTGATTATGCTTTGTCTAGTTATAGAATTCCTTGTATTTATCCTTCTTGGTGTTCGTTGAGCTTCTTGCATGTGTAGATTGATGTTTTTCATCAAGTTTAGGAAATTTTCAGTCATTATTTCTACAAATAGTTTTTCTTCTATCTCCCCTTGCCCACTCCTTCTGAGACTCTCATTATATGTATATGGTATATTTGATGTTGTCCCATAGGTCCCTGAGACTCTGGTTCATTTTTCTATAATATTTTCTGTCTATTCTTCAGATTGGATAATTTCAGTTTTTTTACATCCAAGTTCACTGATTCTGTCTTTTGCCATCTTGAATCTTATGTTGAGCCCCTCTAGTACCTTTTCATTTCAGTTATTGTACTCTTTAACTCCAGAATTTTCATTTGGTTCTTAAAAATTTTTTTATCTTTATTAAAAATCTTTATTTATTGATTCATTCTTATCATATTTTCTTATAATTCTTTAAACATGTTTTCATTTAGTTCTTTGGACATATTTATAATATATGCTTTGAATTTTTTGTCTGCTAAATCCAACATCTGGGTACATTAAAAAATAGTTTCTATTAACTGCTATATTTCCTTAGTATGGGTCACACTTTTCTGTTTCTTTGCGTGTCTCATGATTTTTTTTGAAAACTTAACATTTTGATAATATGTTATCATTATTGTAGCAACTCTGGTTTCTGATATTTTCCCCCAATGGTTGTTGTTTCTATTTATTTGTTCTTTTCTTTGTTTAGTAGCTGCCTGGAGTAAATCTGTGAAATCTGTCTCGTCTCCAGTGTGTGGCCTCTGATGTCTTTGCTCAGTATATATTCATTTAATTTAATTTTTTAATTTTTAAGCTTGGATCACTAGAGGTTGCCCCTCTGTCTGTGTAGCATAGTGGGCAAGTCACATATGTTTTAGATCTTGGTTTCTTACGTAAAATGGGAATAACATAGTATTCAACTCATAAGGTTCTCGGGTGGTTTGAATTACCTAATCAGTGTAAAGTACTCAGCACAGTGACTAGTACCTAGTAAGTGCTCAGTGGATGTGAGCATAATTATTGCTGACTGTTATTGTGTGAGGAAAGTAAGGCTCGGAGATGAAGTGACTCAAGATCACACATCTGGTGAGAGCTAGAGCAGAGCTTGAACTCAGGCCAGTCTGATGTTGTTCTTGCAGGCTGCACCTTCTGGCTCTGAGATGTCTCCGTCAAGTTAAATCACAAAATGTTTGAGTAAGCGCTTGATGGAGTAAAATGATTGGAAGAAATTCTGACCCTCCAACCCCAAGATTCTGTGGTTCTGAGATAGCGCACTATGGACAGAAATGGGAGCAAGCAGGTTTGGATGTTGAACCTTGAGCTGGATAGGCCTGTATGATCACCCAGTGCTGGCTGGTGATCGGGGCCTCAGATTCCTGAGGGTCTAAGGTTGGAAAGACCATGTGCACCCAGGAGGCATCTTTGGCCCTTAGTCTGGAAAGTGCCTGGCAGAGCTCACCTCACTGGGGCCTTTGCAGGAATCTGGATTTCTGGAGAGTTCCCTGGGGCCAGCATACCTTACCTCACTGCCTGCCCAGCTTAGGAAATGAGAGGAAACTGCAGAAGAAAGTTTGCAGATCAGATATAGCTGTTGCTGGAATGCACGTCCCTGTGGTCCTGCCGCCCCACAGTCTTCTCCAGCCAGCACAGAGGATTGTTTCAGTCTTGCTTCCTGGATTTCCTTCCCCAGAGAGTAAAGGGAAGTCCTACATTTGTGGCTAGCTGGCTAGAGACTATTTCTGTTAACTATACCTTTGGGAGGTACGCTAATTTAATTCTGTCCTTTAGACTTTTTTCCTGTCTAGAGGTGGTATCTCTGGAATCAAACCTTTCCTAAGGACAGGGGTTTATTCTTACATCTAAATTTAGAGCCAAGGAAACTAGTTGAGGCGTTAGTTGAACTCACGTCCTTTGGATGCATTTAATATCACAGTGAATTTCTTTAGTAGGGCCTTTGTCAGAGAGAAAGAATTTGCCCTTTCTTTTTTTAATTGGGGGGTAAAAGGTTGACAGTAAACAAGGACGTATCTTTGAAGTGTTTAGTAAGATAGGGAAGTTTTAAATATTTCCTGGCATTCATCTAATTTACAAGTACACAACTTTGTTAATCATGTCCAGGCATGTCCTTAGCCTCAAGTCTTCCCATAATATTAAGAGTGTGTTCACTAGAATGCAGCCTGCATCATTCACTTCTGGCTACAAATGAAAAGTTCCAGGCAACTGGGATTCTACCTCAGTTTGCGTGCAGTGCAATTACAATCTCAGAAGCTTAGTGGAATAGCTTCCAGAGGCGGAATCCCATTTCTTTCTCCTTCTATATGCCGCAGCTCTTGAGTTAAGTCACACCAGTAAATATTAGGTCAAGATACTGGGGGAGATTGCCTCTCTGATTGATTGACTGTCTTCTTATGGTTCCTCACAGTGCTACATAGATAATTTGAAATTTCCCGAAAAAATTGGATGGGGTAATGCCTGTGGGGAAGATATCGAAAGAAGGAACACAGTAGAGGAATTTGGGGGAATCAGAAGCAAATCTTCAGCCAATATTGCCAGTAAGCGGACTCAGGTAGATGGAGGAGCTGTCACTAGACTTCATTCCCTCATTCATTCAGCAAAGATTTATTGAATTCCAGCTGTGAGCCAAATCCTGCCCTAAGTGCTAGGAGTACAGGGTTTAGAAAAACAGATGTGACCTCTGTCCTCATGGAGCGCACAGTGCAGATAGACATTAATCAGATAATTGAGCAGGTGGTTAATTAATTGCAGTTGTGAGAAGGGCAGTGAGGGGAGCTGCAGGTGCTGTGTTAGTGGGGATTCGGGGTTTGTGTGTGTGGTGTGCTAGAAAGGCTTCCTTGAGAGGGTGACATTTACGGTGAGACTGACGGATGGGTGGGATTTAGCTGGGCCAGAAAGCAGAGCAGGAGGGGTACAGCCTGAGAGTATAGGGGAGATAGAGGTCTTGGGGATGGAAGGTGTTTGATGTGCCCTAAACACGGAGGCCTAACCAGTGTTGCTGGAGCCCAGGGCACTGCAGACCAGGGCTAGAGGGGTGCGTGGGGCCGGGCCATGCAGGATTGAGAGCTGGGGACTTTATCCTGGGGACAGTGGGATTTGTAACCATTGATGGAGTTTTCAGCAAGGGAGAAACATGGTTTGCATTTTCAACTAGTGACTTAAGTGCTTTTTCATGCATTCTTCTGTGGGATGGCCTGGAGAGTGGCCTGGATTTGAGGATCCCCATGGAGCACATCAAAGCCCAAAGAAGAGTTCTGTTTGTGGCATGTGGTCAAGGAGCCAGCTTTGGAAGGTTTTGAAGAGGAGAATGACATAGTCTGGGGAGCAGCTCTGCGGTGGCTTTCAAGTTCAGGGAAACATAGTATGTACCAGAAGGCAGCTGAAGAAGCCAGTCCAGGCATTTAGGAGGGAAGTGGCTTGGAATTTTTAAGTAAGGGGGAAGTTTAGCCCTCAGGGCAGGTGTCAGAGGGATGGTGGAGCTGGAAAAGCTCTAGTCTGAAGTCTTCAGATGCTAAGGGAGGAGAAGGCCTTCACAGGAAAATAAAGAGGTTACAGATCTGCGTGAAAGCGACTGAGGAGAGGAGAGAAGAGGGGCTGGAGGGGCTTCTGGGATTGTTGTGAAAGGAGGGGTGGGTATCCAGGTGCAGAGTAGGGATATGAGCCCCCTGTGAGAGCAATAAGAGTCAGGGCTCATTTTCAACTTTCAGGAGGGCCCTGAAAGAAGATAGCGAAGCCACTGTCCCCACTGTGTCTCTCAGCATCCAGCGGGCGGGTGGACCTGCCTCTCCGGCCAGGTCAGCCCATCCCGGTAACTCCACGACCTCAGAGCGGAGGGCTACAGTCATTTGTGCCACAGCTCTAAAGGCAGAAAGCTGCTTTTTATAAATTAGCACAAATTGACCTCATTACCCATAGTCATTAAGGGACTTCAGAGATCAAAGTGAGAAAAACAAAAACAGATCAAAAACTCCTCCAGACCACAGCTTTCCTCTGGAAGCAGGACCCAAACAAAGATACTAGGAGCTGGCTTTCTGCTCAGGTGTGTCTCTCCTCCCGGTGCTGGTTCTGGGGAAGGTCCCTTCCAGGCTGTTATTCCTCCCCATTCCCTGTAGGTGTGCTTAGATTTTCGTGTTCTACTAGTCACATTATCATGATGGAACATTCCCCACCCAAGCTGCTTTTTCCATTCTTTAGTCTTCTAAGTTCTGAGACCATGAGCCTTCCAAAACCCGGCTTATTCTATATTTCTCAGAACAGTCCTTCTTCTCAATACTCCAGGATTCCCCGTCCTTTCATTCCTTTCCCCCCCTTTTTCTTTCCTTTTCCCTTCTCTCTTCTTTTTCTTTACCTGGAGTGAGGTCATTTGCGGAGCTGTTGCTGCTTTGTGGAAGGGTAGCCAGAAGGGACACCAAGCCTTCCTTGCTACGACTTCTGATGTGTACAGCCTGTAAAGTGAGCCAAATAAAATACCCAGCATTTGAGAAAATGAAACTGAAGGGATTGTTTAAGATACAGGAATATATAAAACTTTTTTTTAATGTAGTCCATTTTCTTGGTGAAGATGAGAGTGATTTGACATGAGGGGGGAACTTCAGATTTTTTCCTTAACTGAATTATAGACACTTCCTTCAGGATTGGTAATTTCCCCAGAATATTTTCTCAGCCCACAGCGTCTGTGCTAATTTGAATATTGGAAATTTTACAAGCTGTGTGGGAGTTGGAGGGGTTGTGTTGATTGTCCAGTGAGACCTGAAGAGGGAGTGACCTTGTTTCTGGGTAAATAGACCTGGATCAGATAGACTCATCAGGTTTCTTGGGGGGAGGGGTTCTTCTGAATCATTTTGAGGATTTTCTTTTTTTTTTTAACATCTTTATTGGAGTATAATTGCTTTACAATGTTGTGGCAGTCTCCGCTGGACAACAAAGTGAACCAGCCATATGAATACGTATATCCCCATATACCCTCCTGCCTGCATCTCCCTCCCACCTTCTCTATCCCACCCCTCTAACTGATCTCCCTGTGCTATGCAGCTGCTTCCCACTAGCTATCTATTTCACATTTGGTAGTGTATATATGTCAGTGTTACTCTCTCACTTCGTCCCAGCTTACCCTTCCCTTCCCCATGTCCTCAAGTCCATTCTCTACATCTGTGTTGTTATTCCTGTCCTGCCCCTCGGTTCATCAGAACCTTTTTTTTTTTTTTTTTAGATTCCATATATATGTGTTAGCATATGGTATTTGTTTTTCTCTTTCTGACTTACTTCACTCTATATGACAGACTCTAGGTCTGTCCACCTCACTACAGATAACTCAATTTCGTTTTGTTTCATGGCTGAGTAATATTCCATTGTATATATGTGCCACATCTTCTTTATCCATTCATCTCTTGATGGACACTTAGGTTGCTTCCATGTCCTGGCTATTGTAAATAGTGCTGCAATGAACATTGTGGTACATGTCTCTTTTTGAATTATGGTTTTCTCAGGGTATATGCCCAGTAGTGGGATTGCTGGGTCACATGGTAGTTCTATTTTTAGTTTCTTAAGGAACCTCCATACTGTTCTCCATAGTGGCTGTATCAGTTTACATTCCCACCAACAGTGCAAGAGGGTTCCCTTTTCTCCACACCCTCTCCAGCATTTATTGTTTGTAGATTTTTTGATGATGGCTATTCTGACTGGTGTGAGGTGATACCTCATTGTAGTTTTGATTTGCATTTCTCTAATGATTAGTGATGTTGAGCATCCTTTCATGTGTTTGTTGGCAATCTGTATATAGAAATGTCTATTTAGATCTTCTGCCCATTTTTGGATTGGGTTGTTTGTTTTTTTTAATATTGAGCTGCATGAGCTGCTTGTAAATTTTGGAGATGAATCCTTTGTCAGTTGCTTCGTTTGCAAATATTTTCTCCCATTCTGAGGGTTGTCTTTTCGTCTTGTTTATGGTTTCCTTTGCTGTGCAAAAGCTTTGAAGTTTCATTAGGTCCCATTTGTTTATTTTTGTTTTTATTTCCATTTCTCTAAGAGGTGGGTCACAAAGGATCTTGCTGTGATTTATGTCATAGAGTGTTTTGCCTATGTTTTCCTCTAAGAGTTTTATAGTGTCTGTCCTTACATTTAGGTCTTTAATCCATTTTGAGTTTATTTTTGTGTATGGTATTAGGAAGTGTTGCAATTTCATTCTTTTACATGTATCTGTCCAGTTTTCCCAGCACCACTTATTGAAGAGGCTGTCTTTCCTCCATTGTATACTCTTGCCTCCTTTATCAAAGGTAAGGTGACCATGTGTGCATGGGTTTATCTCTGGGCTTTCTATACTGTTCCATTGATCTATATTTCTGTTTGTGTGCCAGTATCATACTGTCTTGATTCCGGTACCTTTGTAGTATAGTCTGAGGTCAGGGAGCCTGATTCCTCCAGCTCCATTTTTCTTTCTCAAGATTGCTTTGGCTATTCGGGGCTTTTGTGTTTCCATACAAATTGTGAAATTTTTTGTTCTAGTTCTGTGAAAAATGCCATTGGTAGTTTGATAGGGATTGCATTGAATCTATAGATTGCTTTGGGTAGTATAGTCATTTTCACAATGTTGATTCTTCCAATCCAAGAACATGGTATATCTCTCCATCTGTATCATCTTTAAATTCTTTCATCAGCATCTTTTGGTTTTCTGCATACAGGTCTTTTGTCTCCTTAGGTAGGTTTATTCCTAGGTATTTTATTCTTTTTGTTGTAATGGTAAGTGGGAGTGTTTCCTTAATTTCTCTTTCAGATTTTTCATCATTAGTGTATAGGAATGCAAGAGATTTCTGTGCATTAATTTTGTATCCTCCTACTCTACCAAATTCATTGATTAGGTCTAGTAGTTTTCTGGTAGCATCTTTAGGATTCTCTATGTATAGTATCATGTCATCTGCAAACAATGACAGTTTTACTTCTTCTTTTCCGATTTGGATTCCTTTTATTTCTTTTTCTTCTCTGATTCCTGTGGTTAAAACTTCAGCAAAGCTATGTTGAATAATAGTGGTGAGAGTGGGCAACCTTGTCTTGTTCCTGATCTTAGAGGAAATGGTTTCAGTTTTTCACCATTGAGAACGATGTTGGCTGTGGGTTTCTCATATATGGCCTTTATTCTGTTGAGGTAAGTTCCCTGTATGCCTGCTTTCTGGAGGGTTTTTATCATAACTCAGTGTTGAATTTTGTCAAAAGCTTTTTCTGCATCTATTGAGATGATCATATGGTTTTTTTTTTTTTTGATCATATGGTTTTTATCCTTCAGTTTGTTAATATGGTATATCACATTGATTTGCATATACTGAAGAATCCTTGCATTCATGGGATAAACCCCACTTGATCATGGTGTATGATCCTTTTTTTTTTTTTTTTTAAACAATCACTTTTGTTATTTATTTATTTATTTATTTATGGCTATGTTGGGTCTTCGTTTCTGTGCGAGGGCTTTCTCTAGTTGCGGCAAGTGGGGGCCACTCTTCATCGTGGTGCGTGGGCCTCTCATTATCGTGGCCTCTCTTGTTGCGGAGCACAGGCTCCAGAAGCGCAGGCTCAGTAATTGTGGCTCACGGGCCCAGTTGCTCCGCGGCATGTGGGATCTTCCCAGACCAGGGCTCGAACCCGTGTCCCCTGCATTAGCAGGCAGATTCTCAACCACTGCGCCATCAGGGAAACCCTATGATCCTTTTAATGTGCTGTTGGATTCTGTTTGCTAGTATTTTGTTGAGAATTTTTGCATCTGTGTTCATCAGAGATATTGGCCTGTGTTTTTCTTTTTTTGTGACATCTTTGTCTGGTTTTGGTATCAGGGTGATGGTGGCCTCGTAGAATGAGTTTGGGAGTGTTTCTCCCTCTGCTATATTTTGGAAGAGTTTGAGAAGGATAGGTGTTAGCTCTTCTCTAAATGTTTGATAGAATTCGCCTGTGAAGCCATCTGGTCCTTGGCTTTTGTTTGTTGGAAGATTTTTAATCACAGTTTCAATTTCAGTGCTTGTGATTGGTCTGTTTATATTTTCTATTTCTTCCTGGTTCAGTATGGAAAGGTTGTGCTTTAATAGGAATTTGTCCATTTCTTCCAGGTTGTCCATTTCATTGGCATAGTTGCTTGTAGTAATCTCTCATGAGCCTTTGTATTTCTGCAGTGTCAGTTTTTACTTTTCCTTTTTAATTTCTCATCCTGTTGATTTGAGTCTTGTCCCTTTTTTTCTTGATGAGTCTGGCTAATGGTTTATCAATTTTGTTTATCTTCTCAAAGAACCAGCTTTTAGTTTTATTGATCTTTGCTATTGTTTCCTTCATTTCTTTTTCATTTATTTCTGATCTGATCTTTATGATTTCTTTCCTTCTGCTAACTTTGGGTTTTTTCTGTTCTTCTTTCTCTAATTGCTTTAGGTGTAAGGTTAGGTTGTTTATTTGAGATTTTTCTTGTTTTTTTGAGGTAGGATTGTATTGCTGTAAACTTCCCTCTTAGAACTGCTTTTGCTGCATCCCATAGGTTTTGGGTCGTTGTGTTTTCATTGTCATTTGTTTCTAGGTATTTTTTGGTTTCCTCTTCGATTTCTTCATTGATCTCTTGGTTATTTAGTAGTGTATTGTTTAGCCTCCATGTGTTTGTATTTTTTACAGGGTTTTCCTGTAATTGATATCTAGTCTCATAGCATTTTGGTCAGAAAAGATACTTGATACGATTTCAATTTTCTTAAATTTACCAAGACTAGATTTGTGACACGAGATATGGTCTCTCCTGGAGAATGTTCCATGAGCACTTGAGAAGAAAGTGTATTCTGTTGTTTTTTGTTGGAATGTCCTATAAATATCAATTAAGTCTATCTTGTTTAATGTGTCATTTAAAGCTTGTGTTTCCTTATTTATTTTCATTTTGGATGATCTGTCCATTGGTGAAAGTGGGGTATTAAAGTCCCCTACTATTAGTGTGTTACTGTTTATTTCCTCTTTTATAGCTGTTAACATTTGCCTTATGTATTGAGGTGCTCCTATGTTGGGTGCATAAATATTTACAATTGTTATATCTTCTTCTTGGATTGATCCCTTGATCATTATGTAGTGTCCTTCTTTGTCTCTTGTAAAAGTCTTTATTTTAAAGCCTATTTTTTCTGATATGAGAATTGCTACTCCAGCTTTCTTTTGATTTCCATTTGCATGGAATATCTTTTTCCATCCCCTCACTTTCAGTCTGTATGTGTCCCTAGGTCTGAAGTGGGTCTCTTGTAGACAGCGTATATATGGGTCTTGTTTGTATATCCATTCAGCCAGTCTTTGTTTTTGGTGAGAGCATTTAATCCATTTACATTTAAGGTAATTATCGATATGTATGTTCCTATTACCATTTTCTTAATTGTTTTGGGTTTGTTTTTGTAGGTCTTTTCCTTCTCTTGTGTTTCCTGCCTAGAGAAGTTCCTTTAGCAGTTGTTGTAAAGCTGGTTTGGTGGTGCTGAATTCTCTTAACTTTTGCTTGTCTGTAAAGGTTTTAATTTCTCCATCAAATCTGAATGAGATGCTGGCTGGGTAGAGTAATCTTGGTTGCAGGTTTTTCCCTTTCATCACTTTAGATATGTCCTGCCACTCCCTTCTGGCTTGCAGAGTTTTTGCTGAAAGATCAGCTGTTAACCTTATGGGGATTCCCTTGTATGTTATTTGTTGCTTTTCCCTTGATGCTTTTAATATTTTTGCTTTGTGTTTAATTTTTGATAATTTGATTAATATGTGTCTTGGCGTGTTTCTCTTTGGGTTTATCCTGTATGGTGCTCTCTGCACTTCCTGGACTTGATTATTTCCTCTCCCATGTTAGGGAAGTTTTCGATGATAATCTCTTCAAATATTTTCTCAGACCCTTTCTTTTTCTCTTTTTCTTCTGGGACCCCTATAATTTGAATGTTCAGGCGTTTAATGTTGTCCCAGAGGTCTCTGAGACTGTCCTCAATTCTTTTCATTCTTTTTTCTTTATTCTGCTCCCTGGCAGTTATCTCCACCATTTTATCTTCCAGCTCACTTATCTGTTCTTCTGCCTCAGTTATTCTGCTATTGCTTCCTTCTAGAGTGTTTTTCATTTCAGTTATTATGTTGTTCATCACTGTTTGTTTGCTCTTTAGTTCTTCTAGATCCTTGTTAAATGTTTCTTGTACTTTCTCCATTCTGTTTCCGAGATTTTGGATCATCTTTACTATCATTACTGCGAATTCTTTTTCGGGTAGGTTGCCTATTTCATCTTCATTTATTTGGTCTTGTAGGTTTTTACCTTGCTCTCCTTCATCTATATCATATTTTTTTGTTGTTTCTTTTTTTTTTTTTTTTTGATGGGTGGTGGTGTATTCCTGTCTTACTGGTTGCTTGGCCTGAGATGTCCAGCACTGGAGTTTGCAGGCAGTTGGATAGAGCCAGGTCGTGGTGCTGAGATGAGGACCTCCGGGAGGCCTCACTCCGATTAATATTATTCTCTGGGTTCCATGGTTCTGTGTTAGTCCAGCAGTTTGGACTCGGAGCTCCTACCACAGGAGCTCGGGCCTGACCTCTGGCCTGGGAACGAAGATCCCGCAAGCTGTGATTGCTTCCCTTGAACCAGTGGTTCCTCAGCTCTTCCCAGCTTGGAGGCTCCAGAGGGAAAAGACACATTCACTCAGGGTCCCCACCAATGGAGGGGTGGGGATGGGCGGGTGGGGTGCACTGGGATGGTGGAGAGATTCTGTGGAAGTCCCCTTGAGAGAGAAGTTTTCACCTTGAAAGACCTTATGCTAAATGGAAGAAGCCGCTCACAAAAGTCCACGTATCATATGATCCAACTCATGAAAGTGCAGAGCAGGGAAATCTTTTTTCCCCTTCTCTTTGCCTTTGTGCTTAGTCTGGTGCCACTTGCTCAAAGGGTGCCTCAAGCAGAGGCCTCACACCCGGCACTTCAGACAGAGTCCCAAGGGCCAGTGGCTGCACCTGACACCTCAGCTCGTTGGGCCGTGTGCACATGCTGCACACGACGCTCAATCCAAGATCGAGGATTTTGTTAAACTTCCAGAATTAGGAGGCCATTTCTTTTAAGCTGGTCTGGGGATATGGTGATAGCCACTGAGGTGAGCTGGGATTTCAGTCGTGTTTTCAGTTTAAAGGCAAAGACAGGGAAGATGGATGCTGTTCTATTAGCCCCTTGTTATGATCAAATGGCATTTGACAGTTTGAAATACAAAAGGAAATCAGCTGAAGTGTGGAGGGCTCCACACGCTGTGTTAACAACCAGTCTGCATTCTACACCTAGCATTTTTTGGAAGATGTTATCTGAAAAATTCGTGTAGTGTCATTGTAGGAATGAAGCAATCACCAAGCTTGTCCTTTGTTCCTTTGCACTGAATTAACTCACTGTTAATAAAAGATGGGGTTCTCCATAGGTGGCCTCGGTGCAGGGCTCATCTGTGTATCTTGCTCTGACTGTCTCTGGTGGACCTCACAGGGCCATCATGAAGATTAAATGCATTTATATATGCCAGGAAGTGTTGCACAAAGTAGGCCATTAATTTTTATCTTTGTTTTTTTCCTTCTCCCCCTCTCTAGATGATAAACTCAGCCTGTCTTCTAACAGAGGATTTTTATTCCAGAATGTAGGGTGGTGCTTCTCTCTTACAATGAGATGCCTCACAGATGACCTAGGTCCACCAAGTGGGTCACGGAACTCTTTGACTCTGGGAAGTCTCAGGCCTTCAACCTTTTTCTGGCTATTCAACCCTCACACTAGTTCCCTTCAGCTCTTGGGGTTTTGAGAGCTGGAATCTGAGTTGCTTCCAAATTACCCCTTTCCTGTGGACTGAGGTAACAATTGGTTTCTGGGCAATTTCACTTCCTTCTTGTTCACAAACACAGTGGAGTCCTGATCCCCGTGTGGAGAGGCTTGAGTCCTCTGGATTCCTGGAAATGACTTGACCTTCTTCTGTGGCTACAACAGATGAAACTGGTTTCTCAGAGAGCCCCAGAGCAGGCCAATCCCAGTCGGAATCCAAGAGTTCAGTGGGAGGCAGACAGTAGGGGGAACAGAGTGATGAGTTTAGAGTTCCCAAACCTGAACCTCAGCCTAGCTTTGCTGCCCGCTGGTTGTGTGAACGTCTTCATTTATTTATCATGCCTGAGCCTCGGTTTCTTGATTTGTAAATGAGGAGGATCATATGTACCTCACAGGGTTTTATAGAAAATAAAGGAGATGAAGTAAATGAACACATGATGTAAGCTTTAGTAACATAGTTAATTTTTTCTACTTGTTCTCTAGGTTGGGAAGTTCTTTTATCCTCAGTACATGCTTTAGCACCAAGCACACTAGAAATTCTCAGTAAAGCTTTTTGTGTTTAGGGAGCTGTTTTGGCAGCCCCAACTTAATGGTTTAAACTCTGACCTTCTATAGGGAGGTAGTTGTTATTGTTGGGAGAAAAAAAAAATAGATTTCACATAAAGGGATGAAAAATGTAAGGTCTTTTGTTCTTTTTTTAAATTTCCTTCCTTCCACCAAGACTTTTCATATTATCTTCACCTCTTCATGGTGAAGGCAGACCTTGGCTTATTGCTAGGTTTCCAGGAGGAGGAAGGAGAATGAAACACCAGCAGGATGTTTTCTCCTCTGCAGGGCTGTTTACAAGTTTTGGCCTTGGGAGTGACACACTCTGCTCATCTAGTGGGTCTGGCTCTCTGGCCTGAGGCTTGACCACTTGCATACAGGGCTGACTGATTTATCTGGAGAGTGATTTGAGACTTAGAACTTTTAGAATGAAGATGCTGTGTTCCAGTCCCTTGTAGAGTGAAAGCTACTATTATTGCTTTGATAGATAAACCGGTTGCTTTATGTAGTTGTCATCATCAGGTGATAGTGGCAGCAGCAGCAGCAAGAGCTGACGTTAATGGAGCGATTGCCAGGTGCTAGCCACTGCTCTAAGTGCTTTATGGGTGCTAACCCCTAATCCACACAGCCACCATGTGAGATCAGAAAGTAGGTACTGTAGTCTTCCCATCTTACACGTGAAAAAGTCCAGCACGGAGAGATTAGGTGACTTGCCCATGAGCACATACCTGGTTTAGTGGCTGGCACAATATTTGGGAACATGATGACTAAGAATCAGGGGATTTGGATTAATTAATTAATGTGCTCTTCACAGTGTCTGGCACAAGGCAGGACCTCAGCATATGGCAGCTTTTAGTCATACCGGTCTGGAATTGGCCTGGAGAAGTGGGGTGTCCCTTGAGACAGAAAGCGTAGTAGCTCATTTCACTGGTGATCTTGGGGGATCAGGGCCATGAAGAAAAATACTGCAGCTCATTTGGAACTAGCTTCAGAATTTAGCCTGAGAGCTTAACCATTGTATGTGAGTTAATTATTACAATTCATTCACCTCCCCCTCATATTTCCAATATATAGCACATTGGGTAGGGGTATGGCCCGTGGAGGAAAACTTCACTGGTTCAAACCCTAGCTTTGCCAGATACCGCCTGTGGGCACATAACCACTCCAGGCCCAGATTTCCTCCTTTGCGAAGGGAGGATAATAATAATATACCTATCTCCAGGGTTGTTGTGACAACCAAATGAGTGTATATAACAGGAAGACTTTAAAACAGTATCTGGCACATGGTAAGCATACAAACAATGATAGTGTACTATTATCGTTGATATCTATTACCGTCTTCTTACTTAATCCCTTGCCTTATTCCTCAGAGCATTTGAGGTGCTCACTAAAATAACAAAGTTAAAAAGATAAAAGCAAATAGAGATCCAGGGCCAGGGAGTAAATATATAGAAAATGAAAGCTTAGGTCTCATAGAAAAAGATGTAAAGACATGCATAGCTGCAGAAGCAGCTCTTCAGCCTGGTGGCCAGTGCGAAGAGGGAAATTGTCTTCATTCATATAGGTGTCCTCATCAGAGAGGAGGCAGCAAAGCTTTACCAAGCATTGACTTCCGAAATAAATGAACACTTTTATGTCTTTTATTAGAGAAAATGGACTCTAAGTTCTAAACACCTGGCCCATTTCTGTTCACTGCCCGTCGGACACATGGGAAACCTTCACCCCAAGTCTTTTGTCTAAACTTAATTCTTTGGAATCAACTGGGCATTTTATATTTTGGTTTGTGGTCAACCCTCATTAGCCAAGCGGGGATGAACCATGTGACTTGCTTTTTTATTTTTTTTTTTACAGCTAAAGGTCTTATACCACTTTGTCTTTGAAAACCTCTTATGAACAAAATCCTGTGATAGCAGGAGGGTTCTTGTGGTTTCTGCTAAGGAGTGCTGGTACTGCTGGTGCTCTTGGAGAGCAGATGTGCCATTGTGGGGTGGAGGAGCGGCGGATGCCTTTCTAATCTGCCTTTGGTGTGTGTGTGGAGCCGGGGGGCCGTGAGCTTGGTCGCGTTTGCAGTGGCGCTGGCTGCTCCGGCCACCACTGCCGCCTGGTCCTCTTGGCCAGATGGGGCCACATCATGCTCTGGGGCTGTGAGGGTCCACGGGGACTGTCTCCAGAGGCTGACCCTTATCTGTTTGTTTGCTTGTTTCCAAGGGCTACAGAGCCAGGAAGAGGAATACAGCCTCCATAGAAAGAAAAAAGAACAGGAAATTGTTCAAAAGGGAATGATGAAATGAGAAAAGCAACAGGAAATGGCTTGGGAATCAGGGGAGGCAGCAGCCAAAGGAAATAAGTTTTGAGGACCAGGCGGGCCAGAGGAATAAATCATCCCCAGACCTTTGAGACTCCTTCCTTGTTGGCCCTGACCAGCCAGGTCTCCAGGATGGAAGTGACCTCTCTGGTTACTGAGGGACTGTCTGTGCCACCCACTCCCCCAGCATCAGCACCGATCTGGGGATCTGGAGTTATAGGAATGAATCTGCCCATCTGATTCAAACCCTCCCAGATGTGCTGCATGTCTACCTCCCCTCCGTGCACCTCTTCTGCTCCCCTCCTTTCTCTGCAAGGTCAAGAGTGCTTTCCCGGGGACCCCAGAGCCCCATCTCTCCTTGGTGCTGCTCACCAGCAGCTCTGTCTCTCCACTTCACCCCTGTCCTGTTCTGTCCTGGCCTGGGGCTGCCCACGTGTGAGGGAGACAAAGTGGGAGGGAGGGGAAACGGGATGCCGCGTGGGGAGCACAGCGCTCTCAGAGGTGCACACCAGTCACACAGCACACACAGGGCTTCCTGGGGCAGAAGCCACACGTAGGAAATCATTTGGTAGTCGTGGCTTGCTTTAAAATTTGTGCCGCATCTTTATTACTTACTCTGGGTGAAATTTGGGAAATCACCTTTCCCAAATGAAATGAAAGGATGAAATTGAGTTCCCCTTTAGAAACTGCTTTCCTCAGGGTATATCAGGCTAGTTTGTTTCTGTTTCTTGGGATTGATTACCCATTTGTAACCTGATAGTGTCCACTCTGGAGTTTGTATCTCATCACCATTTCTCCCTACCCCCCACCTATTTCCATGAGTGCGTGCGCGCGGGCACGCACATACACAGACACACACACATATCTCTTTAGCTTACTGATTCTTTGGCTGAGATTCAGGTTCGGTTTAAATAGGACGTGACTACAAACCAGTCCTTGAACTTCCCTATCCTTTTTCTGGTCAGACTATTGAACATTGCCGTTTTTAATGGGGATACGGGAGTAGCTACGTTGGGTCAGAGAATTTCAAGGTTGGAAAAAACTGGAAGATTTGATTCTTTCGTCAGTTCTTGAATTACCCCCGTGGCATCCTGAAGCATGAGGTTGTGTAGCACAACCTGCTTGGACTCCTAACGACAGGGAACTGCCGCTGCCAGAAGCAGCCTCTTTCATCTTCAGACATGTTTTGGTTTTAGAAAGTTCTTTTTTACATTGTCCAAAACCTGCTTTTATATGTTGACACTTATACCAACTCTTGACCTCGGTGAAGAAGCCTAGTTCCTTTCTTTTAGAAAATCAAAGGCAACTTTCAATCAGGGGAAACAGCCCGGGTTTCCTCGCGTGTTCCCCAAAGGAAGTATTTCTAGACTGCTCACGGTCCAAATGCCTGCTTCTGGGGATGCTTCAGTTGGTCTCTGGCCCCCTTCAAATATGGGGTCCAGATTGGAACACAGTACTTCAGAAGTGGGCACTGTGAGAGGGTCGGATGCAAACTGGAGGACAGAGCAAGGCGGTATTCTCATACGCCTCTGTTGACGGAGCTGCACGGGAGTTCTTAGTTGATGGCTGCGTCCTGCTGGAGATGCAGTGCTTGCAGACACAGCAAATCCCTGTGTATCCCCTTTTTGTGGCCACCCGCGTATACCAGAATAGACCCCCCCGGCAAATTTGAGAGCACATAATGAGACTTCCTGGGGAGAGCAGGGCAGGCTTCCCAAACTGGTCTGAGACGACTTGCAAGAGTAGGGAAAGGAGACCGGCGTGGGATTTTTATGGTGGTTGTGGGGTGCGGTTGGGGTGAAGGTTCCGCACAGGCCAGGGCTGGTGTGGTTTGAACATCCCACCAGCATCAAAGGAGGGAGCCCCCAGTCTTTCTTGTCAGCTTGCCCAGGGGTGGGGCAGAAGGGGAAGAGGAGGCATGAGGCTTGAAAGCTGTCAGCAGTGAAATATCAAAAACTGGAGTCACATGACCATTCTTTGTCTCTGCTTCCTGACCTTGAGTCTCATGGGTCTGCTTCTCTACCTTCTAACAAGTCCTTGGTGGAAATATTTAACAGAGTAAGTCTGAAGAGAGCGTCCTGAATTCATGCACTTGAGGTCATCTTGCAGTCGAGGGCCTCCTTCAGATCCTGTTCCCTGGGCTGGGGATAAAAGGAGGGTGAGACACAGCACATACCATACAGACACACGAATGCCTAATTAATACCACGAGCAGACAGTAGAACTGTATAGACCAATACTGTCAGGGAGCAGGTATTTCTGCATGGATACGAGGGTGAGGAGTTTGGCAGGAGGACACCTGCGCCAGCCTGAGGAAGGGGCAGAGCTGCCGCGAGCAGGGACTCCTGGCTGGTTGTGCTAGTGTGAAGGCCCAGAGAGAGGATGTGGTACATGGTCACTGATGTGCTGGAGAGGGGACGTCAGCTGTGAGGGATTTGAGAGTTCCTTCCCATTGGTTCTGAGTAATTGGCCATATCCTACGTCTAAAATCACATTTTCAGCAGACACTGTAGGCATGTGTTCTGTGAGGTTAGGAGTGTTGCTATGGGAACAGTGACTTGCATCTTCTTACTGAGCTATTCACATTGTTAGTTCCAGCCCCAGACTTCTGCCTTTTGCGTGTTGAGTCCCTAGGTGGGCAAAAGGGGGGTAGAGCACGCAGGCTGTACTGGGAGATACAAACTAATGTCACTCTCCTCCTCTTCTCCAGCCTCCTCAACGTCAATGCTTCTCCAAATGTGAGGGACTGGGGAAGCCGAGGGAGCTTAATAGATGTGATAAATTAATCAAGTTATACTGGCATATCAGAGAGGTGGTGCACACTGATGGTTCACAAGCATGGATTGTTGTGTTGAGACTGAGGCCCAGAACTGGGATTCATATTCCCTAGATCTGCTTCTCTCCTCATTTCATCCAGTTATTCTCAGATCATGGGGGTGGAGGATGAACGCAAATATCAGAGTTGCCTGGAGGGGATTTAGACAGTCTGTATAGCCCCCTTCCACCCAAGATTATGATCTGTACCCCAGAGTAGGGCAGGGGTGCCTCTTCTCCCTTCAGGTGTGTGGGCAGATGAAAGATTGTGCACACTTACCTGGTCCATGGCTTGACCTCAGCTGCTGCCTGTACACTGAACACTGATGATTCTTGCAGTAGTAAGGCTAGGCTAGACTGGGTTGCAGTAACAAACACGCCCTGAAATCTCAGTGCCTTAGTATATATTTGTTTCTTTTCCCAAGAAAATGTCACTCTGGGTGTAGCCACTCTCTAGGGCAACTTCCTTTCAAGCAACAACCCAGGGATTCCGACTACTTCCGTCCTGTAGCCACGCCCCCCTGGAACACAGGCTTGCAAAGGGAGAGCGGATAGGGCGGTGCAGTGGCTTTCACTGTTACTGTTTAGAAGTAACACCCATCACCTCTGCTCACGGTCCATCAGCCAGGTACTAGTCATACGGCCACCCAACTGCAAGGAGCCAGGAGAACAGGGTGTGGGTGAGCACTGGTAATGTTCTTACCACCGTGTCCACTGGATACCTGTTTTAAAAAGTCTCAGTTAGCACTGGCCCTGGAAATCCCCATCTGAATACCCATAGGTACAGCAAAATCAACAGGTAACCCAGAACTGACTGTCTTCCTTTCCCCAGATTTGCCGTTTCTTATCCTGGCAAATGATGGGTTGCCTGAGCCAGAAGCAAGGAACTCATCTTAGATTCCCTTCCTTCCTCCTTCCCCCTTAGATTGTCACAAAGTCTCACCAGTTCTCCCTTATACCCCGACCTCTACTTTTAGATATTAAATGATTTTATTTGTTTGGCAGTAGGCAAAATTATATGTACATTTTTCTTTTTTTCTCTTCCAGTTTTATTGAGATATAATTGACACACAACCCTGTATAAGTTTAAGGTGTGCAGCATGATGATTTAACTTACATGCATCATGAAATGCCTCATACATACGTCTTGATGGCTTCTGCCCCCTGTTCCTGTCCACAGGGCTGGGGCTCAGTCAGTGCATACTGCATGACCATCCGGCTGTAAAAAATCTGAAATACTTACATTCTGGTTGGTAAATTGTCATCCCCCGCCCAGTGCCCAGCGACACTGGCCTGCGGGCCTCCAGGATCCTACTCCAGTGCTCCAGAGGGCTTCCTTTCCCATCGGTCAGCTTTGCCTTGTGCTCTGTCAACCTGAGGCCCCTCCTGTTCCCTGTGAGGTCTTGCCACTTGTCCTCTAAGAAGGTGGGTTGAGACTTACCTCCTGGGTGTCTTTCTCTGACCTTCCTCCCCAGCAGAATTTGCTGTCCACCTCTGTGACCCTTAGGGCCCAGCCCTGCTGGCTCTGAGGAATGACTGTTTTATAGTCGCCTCCACCAGACACTGAGCTTCTCAAGTGGTATCTCCCTCCCAAGTGAGTCTGGTTCTGGGAACATCTTGTATTTCCTCTTTTTCAAAACAGCAGTTGTTGAATGTGTCAAGTGCTGTGCTCGGTGCTAACATTATAAATCCTCATGGAACCTACAGCCTCCCTGGAGAGGCCGACCCTAAATAAGTAAACAATTAAATGTGTAATTGCAAATGGTACAAAAGTCCTAAGAGGATGAAGAATGGGGTGCCTAGAGCAAGAGGGTCCAGGCAAGTCCCTGGACTGGGTCCATGGGGGTCCTCAGTCCAGGACCCTTCTTCTCAGCCCCTCATAGGTGAAAGGCTTATCCTTTTTTGAAGGGCTAGGGACTTGAGACAGAAATGGGCTAGGGAGAATGAGCTTTTCCTGACTGCCAGTGACAAGGCTGTTTCCTGGCTGCTCTGAGACTTGGTTTTTTAAAGCATTTTTTTTTTAATTAATTTATCTTATTTTATTTATTTTTGGCTGTGTTGGGTCTTTGTTGCTGCACGCGGGCTTTCTGTAGTTGCGGTGAGCGGGGGCTACTCTTCGTTGCGGTGCGCAGGCTTCTCTTGTTGCGGAGCATGGGCTCTAGGCGCACGGGCTTCAGTAGTTGTGGCACGTGGGCTCAGTAGTTGTGGCTTGTGGGCTTCAAGAGCGCAGGCTCAGTAGCTGTGGCTCACAGGCTTAGTTGCTCCGCGGCATGTGGGATCTTCCCAGACCAGGGATTGAACCCGTGTCCCCTGCATTGGCAGGCGGATTCTTAACCACTGCGCCACCAGGGAAGCCCTGAGACTTGGTTTTTAAGAAGCTGACGGATGGGATCATCCACAGTCTGCATTTAAAAAAAAAAAGATCACCAGAGCAGCATCCATGTGACTTGGGTCCTCTTTGTGCCATGGGTTTCCTGTCTCTCTGCCAAGCTAGGTGACTCTGCCCCCTGCAAAGTGAGAAAGCCAAAGGCTGTGTCAACAGCATCCCTGCTGACACAGGTTCTGTGATCTACTCGCCACCTGTGGAAGACACCCCGGGAATGACACCTGGTCCCTTTCCTTTAGGGAAGGGTGGTCGTGGCCTCTGATAGACAATAAGAATGGCTCTGTGGCGGGAGCTGGTGCCCCCCCCCCCGGATGGCAAGCAGGTGCTGAGTGGGGAGGGGCAGTTCCTGCATCCTTTAAAATATGATTCCCTTTAGCCTGAGTTGTTTGACTGCTGTAGCAGGGACGGTGGGAGAAGGTAATTGGGAGAAATAGGAAGCTGACTGTATATTTGAAAACCAGACAGGAAAATGAAAGAGCTTTGAAATGATGCTTTTAATCATTGAGAAAATAGGATCCAGTTAATACAGTGCGGTTTCATGCCAGTTTTTAGGTGCATATTGAGGGCGCCCTGGGAGATGTTCTTCTGCCAGGTCTCATGAAACTCAGAATGTTGTTTGGCGTCAGGAGCCGCCTAGGTCGGCCGCCTCCGTGGTGTGTGTGCTGTGATGGTGGTCGTAGGGTTAGAACCCGCAGGGGTCTGAGGGACCACCTAGGCCTGGCCCCTTGTTCTGCAGATGAGCGAGTGGGCTCAGGGGCCACAGCGAGGCAGACCGTGTGTGACTGGCACCTTGTGAGGGACGCCGGCTTCCTAGCCTCGCCAGGAAACCACAGGGTCTTATCTGTGCTGTCAGGACTACCGCCCGTGGCTCACAGGGTATGTCTAGCTCCCTGGAACCTCTGGAGGCCCCTCTTCCTTCCTTCCACCAGTGGGCCCCGTGGAGGGCAGGGCAGTGGGTGGCTCGGGCAGCTCTGGTCCTGTTCTTGCAGTTTCCCTATCTCTAGAGTCAGCCCGGAAGGGCACAGGGAGGTTTGATCAGGTGAGAAGCAGTTGACTTCAGCCTAACTGGAGAGAGCCCCCACTTTTTACTTCCCTTTGGAATGCTCCCTTTGGAGCCCAGCCCTTTGTGGCCACAAGTAGCTGTGCGTGGCCCTGCCTCCTAGCTGGCTGTGCCGTGCTGTGCTGTGCCAGCGCTCCCCACTGGGCAGCTTGAGAGAAGAGAAGTGTTTCTGTCAAGGGACTTGTGCGGTTCCTTGCTGCCCAGAGGGGAGTTTGGGGTACGCAGCCCCGGGTATAGGAACCTCAGCTTTGCTCCCCACCACCCTGGGTGGGCTCCAGTCGGCCAGTCCGAGAAAAGCTCGAGCTCACATGTCCACAGCAGCACACCATTCTGAGCCATGGCTTTAAAGTAGAGCCTCTGCTTCAAAGCAGAGACCTCTCGTCTTGCCTACTGCAGCTGCCTTTTAACTGTCCCCCTCCCCAGCCTGGATTGGGAGAGCCATGCAGTCTGTAGGCCTGATCCTGTCAGTCTTATGATCAGTAACTTCCCTGGTTCCCTGCCGAGATGTGGCACTGGAATCCTCCATAACGTGCCCCCAGACTGCCTTTCCGGCCTCATCTCCCCCTGCGCCCCTCACATATCCTTTACTCCAGCCAAACTGGCTTGCTTTCTGCTCTCTCCAGAAGTCTTCCAGGCTCTCATATCTCTGCCTTTGCTTTTCTGTAATGCCATTTCCCACATAGACAGACTCTGGTTCACATGTGTCTTTCAAAGCCTATTATGGACTGGATTGTATCCCCCCAAATTCCTATGTTGAAGCTTAGCTTCCGGGGTGCTGGTATTTGGAGATGGGGCCTTTGGGATTTATTAGGGTTAAATGAGGTCATAAGGGTGGGGCTCTGGCCCGGCGGGATTGCTGTCCTCAGCAAAGAGGGAGCAAAAACACAGCACTGTCTCTGAGTGAGCACAGATGGAAGGCCGTGTGAGGACGCAGCGGGAAGGGGGCATCTGCAAGCTGGGACGAGAGCTCTCGTCAGAAACCGAATTTGCCGGCACCTTGATCATGGACTCCAGCCTCCAGAACTGAGAGGAAATCAGTGCGGTTTAAGCCACCCAGATTGTGGCATTTTGTTACGGCAGCTGGAGCAGGCTAAGACGAGGCCCCGCTGAATGCCATCTCGTCTCCTCACTGTCCCCTCACTGTCCCCGCAGCACTGCCCCTCCCTTCCTTTTTTTTTTTTTTTTTTTTTTTAAACATCTTTATTGAAGTGTAATTGCTTTACAATGGTGTGCTAGCTTCTGCTTTACAACAAAGTGAATCAGTTACACATATACATATGTTGCCATATCTCTTCCCTCTTGCATCTCCCTCCCTCCCACCCTGCCCCTCCCTTCCTGAGCACTCATCACAGGCTTCCTGAGATGATTATTTTTGTTAGTTAATTTCCATCACTAGCCTATCAGCAGCTTGAGGGCAGGGACCTCGTTTTGCTTATCCTAATCAGAGTGCCAGGTATTATATGTGTATTCAGCTAATACTTGAATGAATTAAGTACACAGATACTCACCCCCTACTCCTTGCCAGTTGGCTGTTAGGCTGCAGAGAGTCCTTTTGTGGCTGCTTTTCAGTTATTTCTGCTCTTGGTGATCACTTAACCTGATCTCTCCCAGGTATTAACATGTGGAAGGGGTAAAGGACCCACGGTGTTATTTTTCCACCCTCATTATGCCTTGGTTTGCTTGACTGTGCAGCTTTCCCCAGCTCAGTTGGTGAGAGGAAAGGAATTGTTTTGGTAATAGCACAGAAGAGAGCCGAGGCCAGGACCAGACCCAGCCCATAATGACAAGGAAAGAGAGAGCACACGTGCCCCTAAGTCTTCCTGGTATTGTCTGCTTCTAGGAATAGCCTCCAAGCCTCCGTCTTTGGACCCCAGCCTCCCAAAGGTTATGTGATGGAGAGAAGCGGCTCCCTAAGTGGGTGGTGGTGGGGGGGGGAATTACATCTGTCAAGCTGAGAGGCTAGGAGCACAGCCCAGACAGCCAGGGTGCCAAGGGGCACGTCCAATTAGGCACCAGGACAGCTGGGCGGGGACGGAGGCACAGAGAGGTGCCGAGTCTACGGAGCAGGGACGTTGCCAAATCAGGCTGCTCCCCTGCCCTGCGGGTCTGATGCCTGCCTTGCTCTCTAGCCACGACTTTCATACCTCTCTCTCCTTTTTTCACTCAGATGCGCTAAAGATGTTCCCTGATTTTTCACTAGTGGCTCCCTTTGTCTTTGCTTCCCCCAGGTCTTTGCATTTCTGTTTCCCCATCTGGCAGGTCTCAGCTCAAGTGCTGCTTGTTCCAAAGACCCTGTCTGTTTTCCCAACTTTTGTAGCCCTTCACAGTGCCATGTTGCCCCCGTCACTGTTTCTCTTCTCCACAGCACCTACTGCTGTCTGAAGTCATCCTGTGCAGACAGAGAGTGACACAGAAGCAGAGCCCTTGCCTGTCGCTTCCCTGATATATCTGCAGTGGTGAGAACAGTGCCTGGCATACAGTTGGGGGGTAATAAATATTTGTTGAACGATCGAAAGAATGCAGAGTTGTTCGTCACGAACAGGGAGGCATCCGGTGTCTTAGAACTCTGTGCCGTGCGCGCCGGCCGCGTGTGCTGCTGGTGGGATGGTCCCTCGGAGGGGCTGGCGTGGCGCTTCTTCTGGGCGGGAATGCAGGGCCGTGCTCATGCCCGGCAGTGCCTGGCGATCAGCTTCCTGGGGCAACATTTTTCCTCCTGAGTGCTTGATTTATTTCTAGCAGTATCGAGTTTCCATTTTTATTACAGCATCTGAAGCCTCTCATTAGATGCAGAAGGAAAATTTGGTGCGGTTCCAGATTTTTCTTTCGAAAAGGAGAAAGCTCTATCCTTGAATAGAAACTCATAGCTCGGCCTGAGCTAGAAGTGTTTTGGTCAGTCAGGAAGACCCTGAAGTTGTAGAAACCTTGTTTATATTCAAGGAATTAAAGTTTCCAAGCATCACGACTGTACTTCAGATATAAGTGAAAGTGGAAGTATTTTAAAAAGAAAATAAGACTCGTCCTGGCTTCCACAGAAGAGAAACATTCTTTTTTCTTTTGGTACGTGTTCTTTGTTTCTGTGACCACACAGTCACGCCTGGCTTTATAATTGAAATCGTTTGGGAATAGTTTTAAGATTGTTCAACTCTTCCATCACCGGCAGTTACCAAACTCTGCACCTGGATGTTTATCACCAAGGACTCTAATGATGTCACAATTAACTATTATATGAATTGCACAGAGGCAACTTCATCTCCTAATGTTGGACCGGAATATTTGGCAGATTTGCCCTGACCTAGCATTCCAGGAGCTAGACCATAAACACTAACCTGTGGGACTTCACCTGCCTGGGTAGAGGAGAGAAGGGGCAGGCCATGGCCTCCCCGCTTAATCAGAGCAGTGTAGGTTTAGAGAGCAGGCAAGACACCAATCACCCGACACCCTCCTGCCAAGAAAAGGTTAAAATGTCATATGTTTCCATAGGAATGCTGAAGTTTTTCCTTCATGCAGGCATTCAGGAAATGAAACCACAAGAAAGGCCAAGTTGAATTTCTTAATCCACCCCAAACAATGAAATCTGAAGTGTGGGTTTATGGTTGGAAAGTGACTGGGTAAAAATAGCACTGACTGACTCAACAAATCAGCCTCCTCAGGCTTCCAGAGCCGCTGATGCATGCAGACTCTGCTCACAGATGCCCGTGCTTGGCTGGTCAGAGCCTGCCCTCCTTTGGGAAGGCGGGCCGGCAGGAGAATTCAGTCCCACTTTTGTCATCTCCTGCCTGGGTTCCCTGCTCTCTCCATACTCAATTTCAGAAGTTTCCAGTCCAGGCTCAGCAGTGTCCTTTGGCAGATGTGATTCGGAGGGAGGCCCCCTGGCTGCTTGGGTGTTGGGTTTAGAGGGTGTCTACATCTGGGGCAGTGACAGCTTTATTGCCTTCAGCCATCATTGTCCACGTGAGGTTTACACAGTCACTCACCTGGCAGGAGGGGGATTGCTCTGCCTCAGGCTACCTTCCTTGCTGCAGAGGGTTGACTGAACTTTCCCATTTGTGATCTTGCGTCCTCATGTATCTCTAAGGCTGATCTTTCTGTTGGGGATTCCTCTAGGCCTGGAGCTCTGAGAATGCAACTTGGCCTCTGAGAGACTCATCCCAATAGACTTGAGGGTCTTTCTAAGCTGCTCAGATACCCAAAGCACCTGCCATTTGCCTTGAACTTCCAAGATTTACTTGGCAAGAGGAGATGGGGAAAATGTAGCACAAATACAATTAGATAAATAACAGGAAAAAGAAACCAGTTGAGAGTAACTCCCAGCTTATTGTTTGCTTTTTCTTTAAAAAATACATTTGGAAACCCAGAAAACCACCTTGTGGTGAACTAGGAGGAAGGCAGAAGTTTCTAGATGGACTTGCCTTAGGAAAAAGATTATAAAAATGGTAACTGGCTACCTTGAGAAGAATCTTAAAGAAACTTGAGGTCATGGCAAAATGCCTTAAATCTGATCGACTTTGCCAGAAAATGGGTATTTTCTGTGAGGTAGTTAATTAATCCCTTTAGAAATGTTTTTAATTTAAAAGCAATACATGTCCTTTTTGAAAAGATGGACAAGTATTTTAAAAATACACATTTTCTTCTAGTTGCATATGTGTGTGAATATATATACACACACACATAAATATATAATACATTAGTGTATGTTTGACATACTGATAACATTATAATTACAATATTATATGTTTTAATTTATTTATTTTTGTCATTACAAAAATACATACATATATATGGTAGGATATTTAGAATAGCATAAAGAAGAAATTTAAAATAATCTGTAATTCCACTATGGGGTGAGGGAATGTGGTAGCTGGTCGCCAAAGACAACCTCCTAAGGAGCCACACCTCCCAGCATTCACACCTGTGTGCAGTCCCCTCTCCTGGAATTTGGGTAGGCTCTGTAGCTTGTTTTTGGTGGATAAGACCCAGTGGACGTGATGCAGCCTGACTTCTAAGCTCTGTGCAGTTTCAGCCTGGGTCTCTTGGAACACTTGTTCTTGGCAAGCTCCCTTTTGGAATCCAGCTGCCCTGCTGGGAGAAGCCAAGACCCCAGGGGGAGCCCACATGAAAGTGCTCTGGTTGACAGCCCCAGCTGGGCTCTTTGCCAACAGCCAGCATCAACCGCAAGCAAAATGTGTGATGTGGCCATCCAGCCTGGCTGAGTCTTTGGAATACTGTAGCCTTGGCCACCATCTCCCGGTGTCCATATGGGAGACCCCAGCTGAGGACAGCCCAGCTGAGCCTAGCTGACCCACAGAACTATAGGGGATAATCGTACACTGTTTTAAACCACTAAGTTTTGGGGTGGTTTGTTACGCAGCTACAGGTAACTGGCACAGGGTGTGGGACAGTTTCAAAGTAAACACGCTTAAAGGGAGTATTATGTGGCCAAAGAGCTCAGACTCTAGGGCCAGAAAGGCCTGATGTGCATTCCTGCTCTGTCACTCTCTAGCTGTGTGACCTTAGGCAAGTTATTTCCATTTGTTAAATGGAAATTGGGAGATTTAAAAGTATTCCAGTGTCTGGCACTTAGTAGGTACTAAGTAAGTGTTAGTTTCCATATGGTCATGTTGAATAGTCATGGAGAATGGTGATAAGGAAACATTGGAAACAGCAGTGGCAGCAGCAGAGAATATATAATGAAAATGCTACTATATTTGGATATTTTGCGGCTGTGAACAATGTCATTCATTTCTGAACCTCCTCCACACTTAACATAGTAGTGGGCACACAGTACTATGGCTTGCTTGGCTTGGCATGGCTAAGGTCAACACAGTGAGGAGTATGTTCTGTGCCTAATATATCTGTGCTATTCTGAGGACAAGCAGCTGGGCTATGAGTGAGGGGAAAAGGCCACCTCTATTCAGAGTCACAAGGATGCAGGGCTGGGAGGGGTTGGGAGAGCATCTGCTCCAGTGCCCTTGTCTTTACAGTCTGGGAAAACTGATGTTCAGAGAAGAAGTGGCTCGTCCAAGGCCAGACACAGTGGCAAAGTCAGGCCTGTGAGCCAGGGCTGTAACCTAGTACCCTGCCTACTCACACTTGCCCAGAGCTCCTAAGTCCACATTTCATTAAATAAGGCAGAGCACATTTCATTACTTGTTTTAAAAAAACAGGGGATCAAAATTAACATCACCAATAATGGGACAAATTGACATGTTGTGCCTCCTGATAAGATGGAGTGAGAAGAACCCAGCATCACTTCTGTGCTGTTCCTGACAAAGATGCATAACCTGAGTCTAATCAGAAGGAAACGTTAGCAAACCCAAATTTAGGGAGATTTTACTAAATCATTGGCCTGTGCTCCTCAAATTGTCCCAGGTCCCAGGAGACAAGGGAAGACTGAGGAACTATTTCATATTGAAGATACATGACAACCATATGCCATCCTGGACCATAAATTTTGTTTTTGTTTTTAGACAATTGACAAATTTGGAATGGGACTGTAGATTAAGCGGTAGTGATGTATTAATGTTAATTTCCTGGGTTTGATGGTTGTACTGTTATGACGAGAGTGTCCTTGTTTGGTAGGAAGAACCTACTAAAATATTTAGAGGTTAAATTTTTTTTTTCTTTTTTTTTCTTTCATCTGCAATGATGTCAATTTGGCATTATATTTTATGTCTTTAATTTAAAAATTAAAACAAATAATTTTATTTAATTAAAAACCAGAAACTAAATTAATTAAATGAAATTAAAATTAAAACAAGTGAATGAATCAATCAGTGCTTAAGTACAATTTGGTAGAATCTTTTCAATTGTTGCGTCTGTGTTGGGAACAAGTTATAAAAAGGATTTCGAATGAAAATTGGTATCTGGACTCCCAGCATAGGGGCCAGTCTTTTGACTACTCCACATTCTTGGGTAATTCTTCTTAGATTCATAGCAGGAGGGGCTCCTCTTAACCTTGGTAAACAGGGATGAAAGCAATGAAACATAGACTGTATTTTGGATGGGAGAAAACTATAAAATGGGGACAATAAACCCTACTTGTAAGGATTAAATTAGGTAAAATATGTAAAAATGACCTAGCCCAGTACCTTGTTCCCAGGCATATGGGAACCTCATCATTTTATAGATGATGATAGATAGTTCATTTTTTTTCTTATTGAAGTATGTATGGTTGATTTACAGTTTTATGTTAGTTTCTGGTGTATAGCAAAGTGATTGAGTTATATATATGTGTGTGTATATATATGTGTGTGTGTATTCTTTTTCATATTCTTTTCCGTTATGGTTTATTACAGGATATTAAATATAGTTCCCTGTGCTATACAATAGGTCCTTGTTGGTTATCTATTTTATATACAGTAGTGTGTATCTGTTAATCCCAAACATCTAATTTATCTCTCCCTCCCCCCTTACCCTTTGGTAACCATAGGTGTGTTTTCTATGTCTGTGAGTCTCTTTCTGTTTTGGAAATAAGTTCATTTGTATCATATTTTAGATTCCACATGTAAGTGATATCATATAATATTTGTCTTTCTCTTTCTGATTTACTTCACTTAGTATGATAATCTCTAGGTCTGTCCATGTTGCTGCAAATGGCATTATTTCATTCTTTTTTATGGCTGAGTAATATGCCATTGTATATATATACCATATCTTTATCCATTCATCTGTTGATGGACATTTAGGTTGTTTCCATGTCTTGGCTATTGTAAATAGTGCTGCTATGAACATTTGGGTGCATGTATCTTTTCGAATTAGAGTTTTCTCCAGATATATGCTCAGGAATGGGATTGCTGGATCATATGGCAACTCTATTTTAGTTTTTTAAGGCACTTCCATACTGTTCTCCGTAGTGGCTGCACAAATTTATATTCCCACCAAGAGTGTAGGAATGTAAATTTTTCCTTTGCTTTTCTCCCTCTGCAGCATTTGTTATTTGTAGACTTTCTGATGATGGGCATTCTGACTGGTGTGAGGTGGTACCTCACTGTAGTTTTGATTTGCATTTCTCTGATAATTAGTAATGTTGAGCATCGTTTCATGTACCTTTTGGCCATCTGTGTGTCTTCTCTGGAGAAATGTCTATTTAGGTCTTCTGCCCATTTTTTTTATTGGGTTGTGTGGTTTTTTGTTATTGAATTGTATGAGCTGTTTGCATATTTTGGAAATTAAACCCTTGTCGGTAGCATCATTTGCAAATATTTTCTCCCAGTCTGTGGGTTGTCTATTCATTTTGCTATGGTTTCCATCTTTCTTTTTGTAAGGTAGCATAAAAGTCAAAATAATGTAACATTTTCTCAGGAGGCCTGGCTCAGGAGGCAGGAAACCTGGAGAGCCATTTGACCATAGCCAAGTCAGTTTGCAAACCGTCACAGGTTTTCCACCTGAAAAGACTAAAACCTTTTAATGTTTTAGAAAGAAAAACAGATTTTTTTCTCCTGCTTCAAAAGGTAAGGGGATGGGTAGATCTTCACCTGTCTCAGAGGGGTATTTCTGGGTTCATAAAGTGGAGAAACTGGTTTTTCTCCTTGCAAGTTGCCATAATGTGGATTTCTGGGCACAGGGAATGATGTGGGGCCTCTCTTTCCTCAACTCCTCCATGGTCCCAGGGAGAAGTCAGGCGTGTGCCCGAGGGCAGGCTTTCTCCCCTTGGGGAGAAGTTGGCTGTTCTCTGCCTGATCCACTTACCCTCCTGGTGTAAGCATCTCGGTGGTGCCCATCCTTCTCTTGCAGGTCCTCCCGCTGTATCAGCTAGAGAGGATGCTGAAGGAGACCCACAGCCTTGAGTCTGAGGGTGGTGGTGAGCTGTAAGCCCCATTGGAGAAGGATGAGTCTGCTGGGTGAAAGGGACTCAGGCAGTTCAGCCCCAGGAAAGAGGGACGGATCCATTGTTCACACCAGGAAGAACTGCTGCCAAAATCAGAAGCCTTTGTTTTTTGTTAAGTGAAAGAAGTGGCCAGGGTGCTGGGACCTTGAAAGCAAAACTGCCTGTGCTTGCTTAGGTGTTGTTGTCAGAGACCTGAAGGTCAGCATCCTGCTGTAGCACACAGCCACACAGCATGCAGGAAATGTGATTTCAGTGTCAGAATGGAACAAGGTGCCGGCCACACAAGAGGTTCACCACTGGAAACAGTGTTGGGAGATGTCAACCATCCTTGTGGGGCGGGGCCCAGGTGAGGCATCCTTCTCACAGAACTCCACGGGCATTACAGAGTTTTGGGGTGTGCTCCAGCTCGCTGGGGTCTGGGTTGGCTCTGGCTTGGCTCACCTTACTAGTGACCATGCCCAGATTTGAAGAGACAGGTTGGGGCACAGGGCAAGGAGCCAGGCAGGGAGGGAAGTGAGAGGCAGGCGATGAAGGACAGGCGTCCTTCACGATGGCATCCAGGACTGGCAGGCGCAGATCTCAGTAGGTAGGTAGGTAGGTAGGTAGGTGATGGTAGGCCATCACGGAACAGGTGAGGGCTGAGCAACGGTCTGGAAGGTGAGCAGACAGGAGTCCAGGCAGGAACACGCTAGTGGCTCCACTGCAGCAAGGGGACTTTGTGAACAAGGAAAAAGAGTCTGGACATGGGTGGGATGATGTGGACTTAGTTCCTGTGTTGCCGTTATTGACCATGTGACCTTAGCAAAACCTAATCTCTTTGGGCCTCTACTTCTTCATCTGCAGAGTGGGTGGAATGAATACTTGCTTGCTGTGGAACTACTGCTAGTTGCTGCTCTGTTCTCTCCTTTTTCATTTTCAACTGAATCCCATTTATTAGGGAGCAGCATTATGCCCAGTAAAAGAATATATTCCACAGCTTCCCTTGCAGCTAGGTGTGGCCATGTGACTAAATTTTGTCTGGTGTGATATAAGAAGAATGGTTAAGGACTTCCAGGAAGGTTGCCTAAAAGGTCTGCCTTATTGCAGGGGGCAAAGAAGAGGGAGGGCCTTTCCTCCTTCCTCCTTTCTGTTGCCTGGAATGCAGCCAGGTTGGCTGGAGCATCAGTAGCCATCTTGAACCATGAGGTGACCTTGAGGATGGAAACCAGACCTAGGATAGCAGAATGAAAAGGTAGAAGGAGCCTGGACCCTTGATAACTTCACAAAGCAGACATCCCATCCCTAGATGGCTTAGCTATGGTCTTACGTGTGTTTAAACCATTGTTACTTTAGGTCTTCTGCTACGTGCAGTTGGACCCAACCCACAGAGGTGCACCTGCCCCCTAGGATTGTTGTAAAGATTAAATGAGCCAAAGCATGGGAAAGAGTTTTGTGATCTGGGAATACACTTTGAACATCGCTATGTGCTGTAAAATATAAGGAATCAGTCCTGTTATTGTCATTGTCATCTGAGTGAACCGAAGGGGGCAGGGGGGGGTGCTGGCCAGGCCCAGGGACAGGAGCGTGTGTCAGGGCAGAGCTTGGGGATGAGGAACTGCAAGGCAATGGGATAAAACCTTTGTTAGTTTCCCTAATTCTGAATGGAATCTGTGGGTCTGGGGTAGGTTCAAATGCCACCGCAGAGGAAGAGAGTGGCTGGAAGATGGAAAGAGAGAGGGCAGATGGGATTAGAAGCAAGAGCCACATACTTCCAATAAAAAACCTCAGAATGAGGAGTTTGCAAAGTCCAGCTTTGACCGTTTGGGCAGACCCATGGTAACTGCTGTATCGCCATTTCCAGAAAATACCTATTTATTCTGCCCAGAGAGGACTGCTTTCTACAGCTGCCGTCCCTAGGGGTCCGTGAAAAAAGCCTGCTGGTGAAGAGCAGAGACCAGGCATAGACTCAGTGCTGGTGAACAAAGTCACACTGTGGTCCTGCCCCCAACAGGAAGGAGAGTTTACACGTTTGGAGACAAGAAATAAAGTCTATAGCAGACATCAGAGAGCTGTAAGCTGTGGAGAGGCCAGCAGGGACCATGGACATCCATACCATAGAAATGAAAGAAAGTGGGATATTCTGCTCTTCTGCTTTTCAAATCTAAAATTCAATTTCCCCTGCATATTGAACTTCATAAAGAAGTACATGAGCTGTAATTTCATATTGGCAATATAAGTGAGAGGAAAATTGAGGCTGGGTGTTTTATGTGTTGTCTTCTTATAAATGTTCCTAAAGTTTTTCAGCCAAGTTCAAAATAAATTCTGTCCTATCCTAAAGGATATGATTTATACCAAGTCACAGAAGGTGCTAAGGATGAGGGAGGAGACTCCCGTTGCACTGCTGCTGAAGCGAAAACCCGTGTCTTTTCATAATACTTTGTTTTGTCCACAAAACAGGAGCTGATAGTTGTAAAAAATGTTACGGCTGAGCCATAGCTAACACTCCATGCTTAATTTTGAGAGGGGTGAGTAGGGCTAGAAGAAAGAATTTGCTTTGTAGTTAATACATAAAACTGACTCTGGTCATTAATTTCAACCTCTTGGCCCCAAAGCCTTTCACCAGAGCTGCTAACGGGTTGTATTAATCACTCTTGTGAACTCCGTTTTCTTTCCCTTCCCCTCCTCCCTCAGGGGAGGGGCCGGCTGCTGATGTGGAAAGCATAGATTAGCCTGGGGGACTTCCTGGCTGCACTGAGCCTGCAGACCCGAGCACTGCTGTATCCTGGCCATCCAGGGACCTGCAAGGCAGGGAAGTGCGGGGCTTCAGAGCAAGTATGGGGCTTCAGAACTTCTTTTTGACTTACTTTTGTGGCATGAAACCTCTTTTTCCTGAAACTTCTCCATTGGCCCTTGCTCAATGAAAGGGTACCCCAATAGTCTTCAAGTTCCTTGAGGGTGGGGGCCTTGAGGGAGGTGGCTGTGGGATATGGGAAACCCCAACTCTGCCCATGGGAAACCCAGTCTCTGCCTGAGATGCTCTGCATCTGTCTGGTATTTTTGCTCTTGATGTGGCAGCATTTCTTGTTTTTAAAGATAATGGAATTTGAAAAGGGACTTCAGAGATGTCTGAAGGCTTTTCTCAGAAACCTGTATGAGGCAAATCTGTGCTTGCCCTCAACTCTGACACTTCCTTGCCAGGTTGTCCTAGGTGAGTCGCCAAAACTCTCTGAGCCTCAACTTCCTCATTTGAAGATGGGAGGTCCTAATACCCACCCAGCAGAGCAGAGTGGAGGTTCGTGAGCTGGGTCAGTAGTTGTAAAGCCCCAGCATGGGCCTGCAACAGACACCCTCTCCCTGCTCCGAGGGAGGGAGCGTTTAGCTGACCAGGCTGGAAGAGCCCCTTGGATGCTTGGCGTGTTCCACTGTGTTCCTTCGTGCCAGCTATTCCCATAGTTAGCCAGCTGTCCTGCAGCTGGGCCTTGCACGGGGAAGGGAATGGAGAAGGAGCTCTGAAGGACAGGGAAAAGCCCAGCTGGGAGGTGACCCAAGTTCCCTGTTGGATGTGAGAACCACCCCAGCCCATTCCACCCTCGGACCCCCTCGGGGACACAGCTTGTGTCTGTGCAATGCAATGGCGGGCCCTCCATCACACACAGCCTGAAACCATCTAGCAGGAAATGCCGGGCTGGTGTGGCTGGTGTGGCACATCAGGACTGTCTTCTCCCCGGTCAGGAGCCTCTTACCTTTAGAGGAAGTCTCCACCCCTTTCAGGTGCCCTTTGGGTCCTGCAGGCCAGAGGTGCTGCTGAGCAGCAATTAACAAGGTCCAGATAATGATAAAGCAGGTGGCAAATTGCTCCAATCTTGCCAAGCAGACAATGAGAAAGTGAGCTCCCTTTCTAAAAAGCTGCTTCCAGGTCCTCAGCCTCATGATGCCCCGCATTGCTTGGAGTTGTCATCATTTCCCTTCCTCCCCAAGCCCCCTCCAGGTTAGTGGAAAGCTTGGGCTGATGTTCAGAGGTGAGGGCCCTCTCATGTGTTATAAATATTTATCTCTGGGAAGCTCTGATGCTCTTTCAAAAACTCAAAGGGAGAGAAGGTGCTTGCATGGTTCATCTGCCCCTGGAGAAGGCCCGTCTGCTGCCCCGGATGGGGGAGCTCCATGCTTACCTAAGTGAGTCTGACCTTCTCATCATTTCCTGACCGATTATGTTTTGTGTTGTTTTGTGTGTGTTAAGATGTGTCTGTTGTTTCTGGGGATAGGAGAAGGGAGGGGAGAGGAAAGGAGGTTTTTTTTAAATCCTTTTGTTTGTTTGCGGGTATCCGTAATTACTCACTCTGGGTTGTAATTCCATCCACGGTCAGATGACATGCCTTGTGGCTGGTTTAATTGGAGGCTGATGATGAGCTATCTCAAGCCTGTTTCAATCGGGGAACGTTGACTTGGGAACCTCCCAGCTGGTTTTAAGGCCATGGACATTGCCTTCTGCAGTGCACTTGTGCAGAGGCATCAACCCTACAGCCCAGCCCGGCTGGTGCTCAGGGCCTCAGACACAGCAGCGGGGGTGGGCTTTCTGAACCCCAACAACAATCACCCGGGCAGTTGGAACCTCCTCAGTGCCATCCAGGGTCAGGATGGTGATGATGGTAATGGGGATTTGAAGGTCTTGAAAGCGTGTTTTGAGCCAGCACTTGGGATCTCGTCTTTCCTTTTCCAACTTGTTAGAACCGAGTGGCACCCTGTTGTTAGCCTGAAACTGGAGCACGAGAGGACGAGGCGAGCCGACCTCCTCTTGTGAAGACGGCACCACATGTTTTACTTCATCCCCTGGAGTTGAAGCTCAAGAGGAAGCATGTCTTAGACCAGAAAGCCCACCTAGGTCCTGAGCGTCTTTTCCCAGTTTGAGTTGACATACTTCAGTGGATCCTAGTGATCACACATTCACCAGTCCTGTGTGACCCCTGAACCACCTCCTATACCTTGTAGGCAGCAATTCTTCCATTTCCTGAAATAGCCCAGGTCAGCTTTTCTGAGCTCTTGCCGAACTATTGTCCTCCATGGAAACCAGCGTTTAAAGCTCCAGCTGCTGAGCCATGAGGTGGGAATGCCGGAAGCTCTTCCAGGTTCCATCATTTACCAAGAGGCCTGGGCAACCAGCATCAGGGAGTTGAACTCACCTGAGGAGGATGACCAGCCACAAGTGTGTTCCTCAAACACCAGGTGCACACACATGTCTCTTCCTAACACGTGAGCCAAGCTTCCTTCTACCTGAGAACATGACCTAGGCACACACTGATACTTCAGTTCTTGTTTTTGTGATTTAAACACATATGTGAGAAGATTTTAAGTCTGAGGGGCTGGTCGGAATGCCCCTCACCCAGCTGATTGAATGTAGCAGCAGACACATTCCCGGGAATGCACAGGTCTGTCTAGAACAGAGGATGGTGGGCACGGGGCGGACAATGCTTGACTGCTGGTTGCTGTGGCTCTCACACGGGGCGCTGAGCTTGAGTCTCTATGGGTGGCTCTGAGATGCTAAGTCAGGTTCCTGCCTCCCTTTGAATTTAGCACATCTCAAGGTGTGTTCTTAGAGGAATGTAAAGATTTGTTTGTTTTTTTAACATCTCTGCCTGAGGTTAATGTGAGAATATGGAGACCCATTTTCCCATTTCCAAAAGTTGACTACAAACTGTGTGGGTCATGGAAGTCTTTCTTTTCTTTGGCTACTACTTATTAATCTTCAGGTTTACGTTTTCATGGGTAATTTGCAGATCCTCCATGAGCTAGTTGTGTTGGGTGCCGGGCAAGTCTTGTGCACAACCCTTTGGGCCATTACACAGTATCTTCTGCTCCCTAGGAGTTCATGGTCCATGCTGGGAGTGGGTGGTGGCAGGGGGGCTAGTTAACATGAGAGCATTGGCTAGGGAGTCAGAAGACCTGAGTTCTGGGATCAGCTTGGCCACTTAGCTGGACTGTGTAATCCCTGGCAAGTCCTTCTGCTTCTTTGGTCCTCAGTTTCCCCATCTGTAAATGGATATATTGGCCTCAGTTATTATCAGGTTCCCTTTTCAAATCCATTATCCTAGATTATTCTGTCCACTACCTTTTTTGCTTTCTTCTCATGGGATTCTGACATGGCGGACATTCAACCAGCCTGAGATGCAAGACTTTTTTTTGCGTTTTGTAGACTACTACTCCTCCTTTTGCTCAGACATTCTCCCCCATGCTTTATAGATTTCATCTCCTCTTTGCTTTGGGGGCAGTTATCTCATTCATTTATTCCTTACATTTCAGTGGTCTTACTGCTGTCATTACAGCTGTCCTCCAACCAGCATCTTCTCTGGACCATCACTGTGGCTGCTACTTCCACATATCAACCTTGTTTCATCCTCAAAACAGTCTTTCAGCATTATGTATAAAACGCTCTGGATGTAGTTCCCACAGAGATGACTATATCAAGGACCAGAGGAACAGGGCCCTTTAAAAAAATCTCATCCTAATGAATTCCAGCCTTCCTGGTAAGCATCTTCCTCTTTTCAGCAGCGACATTTACAACTTGGCATCTTATTTCACAATTACATAAAAGGATAACTGTCTGGACAGATGCCTGCATGTTAGTGCAGGCTGTGCTGGGAGCTGTCGGCCTCCCTGAATAGAAGGGAGTGTCCTCCTGCCTCAGCCTGAAAGTTGACAGCTGGGTCAGTCCTTTGACATTGGTGTGAAGGGGTCACTTCATGCTGGAGCTGCTGCCTCTTTCCTTCCTAATCAGTTAACCTTGTGTGGTGAAGGCCCTCTTGAAAGAAGTCTTCCCAAGCTTAAGCAAATCCTTCCTGAAAGGTGCTTTACCAAGGAGGAGTTATAAAAAATATTAAAGCATCTCAAATTCCTGTGTCTTAGGGCTGCATGTGACCTTCCCAAGTTCACTCCCAGCCAGTCCCTAAAGGTCCGGGAAAGTGCTCAGATTTACTGAGGGGTGTATTAAGACAAGGCCAGGCTCTGCCCAAATGCAGGAACTGGGTCTCCTCAAGAGAATCTGATGTCCTTGAGCTCGGCCCTCTGCCCAGGTCCTGTCCAGGCAGGCCAGGGAAGGAGGTATTCGGGTTGCTTCACGCAGATTAAGTAGGATTTAGATGATCTTGAAAGACCAGAGAGTACACATAGCACATGGTAAGCTTTCAAGGAAGAATGACTGATTGACAGACCGAATGGCCCCTAGATCAGGAATTTCTCTAATTATAGTGAAATTACCGCTTTTATATAGAGGACTTCCTCATAATTCTCATTTGGCCAGGCTGTCGCTCTGCTTTTTGTCTGTCAAGGTCTTTGGCACTTCTCTGTGCTCCCAGGCCTCCTGTGTGGGTAGCACTGGAGCTAAAACTTACCTCCCAGGAGCTCCTCTCCCATCACAAGCAGAATCAGGGTCTACTGGGAGGAGCATGCTGGGCTTTCAAGTCACGCAGACCTGGGTTCAGATCCAGCTCTGAGACTTGTTGGTTGTGGGACCTTGGGCTATTGTTTTTAACCTTTCTAAGCCTCTGGCTCTTCATTTAAACATGGGAATAACTCCATTTAATATGTGGGGTGGTTATGAGAAATAAAACTGTTGCCTGTGTAATAATACTGGACACTTAAAAACCACTCGGAGAAAGGGTGCTTCTTATGTGGCGTTCGCTGATATTATTGGAAGTACTCCCACGGCCGTGAGGATGAGAGTTCCCTTTCTTTCATAGCCCTGACAGTGCCACAAAACTACCACCATACTTCCTTGAGGCCTCCCATCTCCAGGTCAAACACCCTTTTGTCCTCTCGCCATCCCCACCCCTGGCGATGATGTGATTTCTCTGTTTGGGATGATGGTGCCATCCTGTCCCTGTCTCATGAGGGCTCTGCTCTACCTTGTGTAAGAGCTGCCTGAAACCCTGGACTTGGGAGCTCGGGACGCAGGAGATGGACTGAAAGAAAGGAGAGAAATGGCTAGAGGGGGGTGTGTGCGGTGGGGCCTCCCCATCATGACTTTTTGATGGCTGCAACTCATGCCTGGACATTCTCTCCTGGGACACAGTGTCCTTCCCTAAGGTTACCATCAGGTTCCTTACCTCTGTTCCCCAGGGCCACCTCTGAGAGCAGCAGGTGCCCCGAGACTCCACCTTGTGGCCTGTTTCTCTTCTCCTTCCCAGTTTAGGGCAGCTTCTAGGAGGCAGCCACGTCACCACATGGGCTTGCTGACCTCCAGGCTCCTGGGTCATCACCCTTCCTAGTTTCTAGGTAGTTGTGATTATTGTCTTTAATGCAGGAGGGAAAGTGGTAGTTTTGCTCACATTTACGTGTGGGGTGGGCAGTGTGAAGGCAGGCAGGCCGCCGGGTCCGAACTGGCCTGGGGCCCATTCTCATCTACCCCCTTCCCACAGGGGCCCAAGAAGCAGCCTGCTCCCCTCTGGCCTGGGCAGCTGGATTCTCACCTACTGGCACTTATTTTTTTTCAGAAAACTCATATGGGATGTCAATTACTGATTTGTTTCTGCATCATAAAGGAAAGTAGAACAGAGACAAATGAATCAGTTTTCTTGAATCATGAGCTGTGATGTCTTCAAAAACTAATCTAGAGAATGACTGTTGAATTCCACAAACGTTCCTGAGTATTTACTGAATGCCAGGCCCCGCACTATGAGTGGACGGAGGCCAAGATGCCAAAGATGGGGTCCCTGTCTTCAGGGGGCCTCCATGGGCAGTGGGTCCTGACAGCGCTGTGCTCTGCGGCTGGGCCGTTATGAAAGGGTGGTGGAGAGTTGAGGGGGGAGCCCGGCATTCTGGGTAGGTGGTGCTGTTACCTCACTGCTCCTCGCCTGCTCAAGTCCCCTTCTTCCGTTCAGTCTTCCTCAACTGCCTCAAGCTCTAGTGAGTTCCCTACTCTCCAGACCCTGGGTTCCTGTGGCGCCTACAGCCTGGATGAAGTTTCCCACCTGTTATCTCGTCTTCTCGGCATCACAGCCTCACGAGGCACACTGTATCATCCGCACTAACAAATGAAAAAACTAAGGTCTAGAGAAGTGAAATAATTTCCCCAGGGTCACAGAATTAATCAGCAACACAACTGGAATCTGCTCCCTTGTGGTCTGATTCCCAGGCCAGGCCTTCTCTTAGTACTACTCTTTCTCCTTCATCACTTAACCCCGAGTGGCCCCTCTTCCACGTCACATCAGCACTAGGTCCCCCCTTACTGTTTTCAGTCACCTGAGTGTCCCTCCCTGAGGGCAGGGCCCAGTCAGCTTGGTGTCTGGTCCCCTGCTGGCACCACCGGCCCAGGAGCTCAGACAGTCCTGTTGGATGAAGGATGGAGAATGAACTCAGCGCCTCTCTCCTCCCTTCTCGCCCCTGAGTCATCTGGGGGCAACGGAAGCAAACAGCTCTTAAGAGCCAGGTGATTGTGAGAGTCAGTCTGTCTAATTATAGCTCAGTTAGTCTTTCAGACAGTGGATTAAAAACATAACAGTAGGCCTGGCGCGGCCCGAAGGCCCGCAGTTTGGCCTGCCATGTTCCTCTCCGCGGTGCTCTGGGCCCACGCGGCTGGCTTCGCTGCCCAGTGGGGAAGACATATAAGGAATTTGCATAAGACAGCTGTGCAGAATGGAGCTGGAGGAGCCTTATTTGTGCACAGATATACTCCTGAGAATAACCCAGCTACTCCATTTGATTTCACACCAGAAAACTATAAGAGGATAGAGGCCATTGTAAAAAACTACCCAGAAGGGCATAAAGCAGCAGCTGTGCTTCCAGTCCTGGATTTAGCCCAAAGACAGAATGGATGGCTGCCCATCTCTGCTATGAACAAGGTTGCAGAAGTTTTACAAGTACCTCCATTGAGAGTATATGAAGTAGCAACTTTTTATACAATGTATAACCAAAAGCCAGTTGGAAAATATGTTCAAGTGTGCACTACTATGCCTTGCGTGCTTCGTAACTCCGACAGCATACTGGAGGCCATTCAGAAAAAGCTTGGAATAAAGGTTGGAGAGACTACACCAGACAAACTTTTCACTCTTATAGAAGTGGAATGTTCAGGGGCCTGTGTAAACACACCAATGGTTCAAATAAATGACAACTACTTTGAGGATCTGACACCTAAGGATATTGAAAAAATTATTGATGAACTGAAGGCTGGCAAAATCCCAAAACCTGGGCCAAGGAGTGGACGCTTCTCATGTGAGCCAGCCGGAGGTCTTACCTCTTTGACTGAACCACCTAAAGGACCTGGCTTTGGTGTGCAAGCAGGCCTTTAATTTATATTCAACTGTAAATATGTCACTGGAGAAATAAAATATGAATCTCCTATCTATCTACATAGACTTTTTATATTATTTGTTCATTTCCATCTGTGTACACCTTGCTTGTAACCTAGCAACTTGCAGCTGTAAGTGCCATGTCAGAACTTCAGAGCACCATTTTAGTCTTCTGCTATCTTTGGCTAACTATGAACACATTATTCCATAAGCTAGTTAACAGTTATTTCAGTATTACCCATTTTCAACTGCCCCTTCACTTTTATGAGTAATATTAAGTTATTGTGAAGTAAAAATTCTGTCAAATTTCAAATACATTTTGCTCTCCCATCTTTAGCCATAGCCAAGTCTTAAGTTAATATGATCTTTCTATAAACCTTATTTGTCAGTATTCTCTTTAAACATTTTTATATTTACAGCACAGAATTGTTACTGTAATTTCAACTGGTAAGTGACATATCAAGCAGACTGTAGGTGTAATGAGGATAGGGTAGTTGTCTCTAGAAGTACTATTTATCATTTTTAAAGAAGGAAGGTACAAAACAAAACCTGACCCTGCAAGTATACAAAAACTAATTGGGGGAAGAAACTGGAAGTGTAACTTGAGTTGGAAAGTTCAGTGGATATGGGAAATATACTCCTCAGCTGAATGCATATTACAACTTAGAAGAAAGAATAAAACCCTTTGTGTACAATATCCAGTTCAAGAAACTAGATATGAGTTTTGCAAGCTGGAATAAAAAATTAATAGCCAGCTTTAATTCAGGGATAGATCTAAACTAATCCAGTTGTTTCAGGATTTCTCAAAGTCACTGTTTGGCCTTGATCTTATGACAGACTAGTAACTATGATGCTTGTAAATATGATTATTTTTAAGACTGTCTTTAAAAACTAGTTTTTGAGAAATGAAATTGAGTTATTTGTACTGAGGTGGATGGATCTAGAGTCTGTCATACAGAGTGAAGTAAGTCAGAAAGAGAAAAACAAATACTGTATGCTAACACATATATATGGAATCTAAAAAAAAAATGGTTCTTATGATCTTAGGGGCAGGACAGGAATAAAGACACAGACGTAGAGGATGGACTTGAAGACACGGGGAGGGGGAAGGGTAAGCTGGGACGAAGTGAGAGAGTGGCATAGACATATATACACTACCAGATGTAAAATAGCTAGCTAGTGGGAAGCAGCTGCATGGCACAGGGAGATCAGCTCCGTGCTTTGTGACCATTTAGAGGGGTGGGATAGGGAGGGTGGGAGGGAGACGCAAGAGGGAGGGGATATGGGGATATATGTATACATACAGCTGATTCACTTTGTTAGAAAGCAGAAACTAACACAACACTGTAAAGCAATTATACTCCAATAAAGATGTTAAAAAAAAACAACAGTATCTGAGGTCTTTTAGCTGTTTCTCTCTGGGTCAGCATCCTAACTCCACACATATCAAGGTTTGAAGAAATATATAGTAATAAGAACCTGAAGCAATAATGACTTCTGTGGGTGACTTACTACCTGTACCCCAAAGAGAAACACCTGTATGCTTTGAGTTTTCAGTAGGGTGTCCATGTACCGTATCATCTAAATCAGATACTTTTGAGAATGAAATGGTGCTCTGTTGACAATTACACCAGGACAGTGGCCTAAACTGGGGGATCTGGTTGCCTAGTTTTATAGAAACTGTATGTCTGCAATTGGAAGGAAATCTACAGGGCCACTATTTTTTATGAAGGCTTCTAGTGAGTGGGGGCTTGCTGGTAGACGAAGGGCCTTTGTTTCAAGCAGTGTCTTTGCATTATTCAGTGACAGCAAGAATAATCCAGTACTCTTTTCTGCACCTTCCACTTCATTTTCTGTCAGAGGCTGAGCCTCCCAGGATGTGTGTCTGTCTCATTATTGTATTGTTCTTTCTTCCAGAGATCCTGCAGATAATTCAGCTGGACCTAGACCTAAAGTACAAGACCAACATCCGGGAATTGTTTGAGGAGTTCGATAACTTCCTGCCCGGCGCCGTCATTGGCATAGCAAGGGAGATGCAGCCAGTGTACAGGTATGTGGCAGCAGCTGGTGGGCGGCCTCCAGGACCCCTCCTCACTCCCCCTCCACCCTCAGCAGATCGGGATTGATCGGTCTGCAGACTTTCTGTGCTGAATATCTCAGGGACACGTTTGTACTTACTGCTTATATTTAGTAGTATGGGCAGGTGGGTCTGCACCGAATCCATAGATGTTACTTCATTCATTTGGCAGAGTTTGTGACATTTTTTCTTGTGGAAAGCCCAGCCGTTTGGATTGTTGGTTCTGGCTCAGCTCAGAATTTTAAAATCTTGGGCTTTGCCTTACAGAGGAGGTATCAAGATATAGCTTTAACTTGCTAGTCTGGTGATGAACTAGGTTTTCTTGGCCTCGAGTCACCATGACCCCTCCTCTGTATAAGTGGAGTGGGTTTATCAGTGTCTTTCAGGGAGGGAGAGGCAGCATAATTTTGGAACACAGATTGGCATCTCCTAGTGAAAAGCGCATTCTCGTGCTGCAGTGTTTCCCTGTCAGGTGTGCAGCATGAAGAAACTCCAGCACCTGAGGACCAGGAGACACATTCAAGAGTGTTCGTCGCGGCATTATTTGTAGTAGCCCAAACCAAAAACAACCTAAATCCTCATAGACAGCAGAATGGATAAATATAATATATTCATCTAACTGAGTATTATATAAAGATAAAACGAGCAGACGGGGAGCTAGCTATGTGCATTGATAGGCAAAATGGAAATGTAATCTTTAGGGATATATACGCAAGTGGTGAACATCATAAGGAAAACCAAGGGAATGATGGTTCCCAAAGCCAGCATGACCGTTGCCTCTGGAGGGAGCAGGGGAGTGGTGGGAACGCAGACACGGGTGGGGATTGCCGCTGGAGGCCTGCATTGCTTTTGTGCTCCACTTGAGGGACTGTGCCTGTGTTTGCATGTACTCCTTTGTACGTAATGTATGTCTTACAATTTAAAAAAATTAAAAAAGGAAAGGAAAAGCAGAAGCACATGTAGGTTTTTGTTAAAAACTAGGTCCACGGCCCTGGATACAGAGAGTTCCATGTTGCTGACTCTTCCTCCTCTGGCCAGAGCCATAGCTCACCCAGAGCCTGGAGCTGGGATTTCACTGCCCCCTGGGCTGGCCCACCCTTCGTTCTCAGTGCACACCCGCCTGCTGGCTCCCTGTGGGCATTCTCAGAGCTAGGCCCAGTCTTTGGAGAGCTGCAGGGCACCGGCAACTGGTGACTCAAGAACACGCATTTCCTCTAAGAGAGAGGAGAGTGACAGCCTCCGCTTGGTTGTAGTTATTTGCAAGACCCAGATCACACAACAGGAAATTCCTGCAAGGCCTCTGAATGAGTTGATAACTCCTGGGCCTGGTGGGCTGTTCTCCCTTACATAAACCTCTTGCAGGTTGCCCCAGAGTGACAAAGTGGAGCCCTTTACTCTGCTGTGTGTGGGGAAGGAGGAGGTTTGGGCAAACATCTGCCCTTGTACTCATAGCAGCCTCCCTGCCTCATTCCCTCACCTTCATACGAGGTGTATCTTATGTCTGGGGGTCTTGATTTAACAAAGGGAGGAGGGACTTCCTTGGCAGTCCAGTGGTTAAGACTCCACGCTTCCACTGCAAGGGGACATGGGTTAGATCCCTGGTCAGGGAACGAAGATCCTGGGAGGAGATGGAAGGAGCACTGAGAGTCTGATATCCTATGTGCTGGTGCCTGCTCAGCCACCACACTTGGGCTCCTCCATCTGAGAATGGGAGCAGGTGGGCTCCGAGGCCTCCCTCTTTCAGCCCTGGCATTTGTGATCCCAGCCCTTCCAACCCTCACCATTTCCGCATCGTCTTTCCTTGACCTGAGGTTGCTTGTCAGCTGGTGAGCTCCTCACTGCTCCGTAGGGCCAGTGTCCCAGGGATCCTTAAACCAGGCTAACTATTAAGTGCAGTTAGAGCCCTGAGGCCTCCAAGCCTCGGTTTGGAATCTTCTCATGTAATATAAATGGAAACCTGATCACACTTAATTTAAATGGTGTTGGCCAGAATTTATGGTTTCTGTACCTTGAGGATTTTACAAACAGTGAAACTTAAATCAATTTAATTGTCTTTTTTTTTTTTTTTTTTTTTAACATCTTTATTGAAGTATAATTGCTTTACAATGGTGTGCTAGCTTCTGCTTTACAACAAAGTGAATCAGTTACACATATACATATGTTGCCATATCTCTTCCCTCTTGCATCTCCCTCTCTCCCACCCTCCCTATCCCACCCCTCTAGGTGGTCACAAAGCACCGAGCTGATCTCCCTGTGCTATGCGGCTGCTTCCCACTAGTTATCTATTTTACATTTGGTAGTGTATATATGTCCATGACACTCTCTCACCCTGTCACATCTCACCCCTCCCCCTCCCCATATCCTCAAGTCCATTCTCTAGTAGGTCTGTGTCTTTATTCCCATCTTGCCACTAGGTTCTTCATGACCTCTTTTTTTTTTTTTTTTTTCCCTTAGATTCCATATATATGTGTTAGCATACTGTATTTGTTTTTCTCTTTCTGACTTACTTCACTCTGTATGACAGACTCTAACTCCATCCACCTCATTACAAACACCTCCATTTCATTTCTTTTTATGGCTGAGTAATATTCCATTGTATATATGTGCCACATCTTCTTTATCCATTCATCCGATGATGGACACCTAGGTTGCTTCCATGTCCTGGCTATTGTAAACAGAGCTGCAATGAATATTTTGGTACATGACTCTTTCTGAATTATGGTTTTCTCAGGGTATATGCCCAGTAGTGGGATTGCTGGGTCATATGGTAGTTCTATTTTTAGTTTTTTAAGGAACCTCCATACTGTTCTCCATAGTGGCTGTATCAATTTACATTCCCACCAACAGTGCAAGAGTGTTCCCTTTTCTCCACACCCTCTCCAGCATTTATTGTTTCTAGATTTTTTGATGATGGCCATTCTGACCGGTGTGAGATGATACCTCATTGTAGTTTTGATTTGCATTTCTCTAATGATTAAAGATGTTGAGCATTCTTTCATGTGTCTGTTGGCAATCTGTATCTCTTCTTTGGAGAAATGTCTATTTAGGTCTTCTGCCCATTTTTGGATTGGGTTGTTTGTTTTTTTGTTATTGAGCTGCATGAGCTGCTTGTAAATCTTGGAGATTAATCCTTTGTCCGTTGCTTCATTTGCAAATATTTTCTCCCATTCTGAGGGTTGTCTTTTGGTCTTGTTTATGGTTTCCTTTGCTGTGCAAAAGCTTTTAAGTTTCATTAGGTCCCATTTGTTTATTTGTGTTTTTATTTCCATTTCTCTAGGACCTGGGTCAAAAAGGATCTTGCTGTGACTTATGTCATACAGTGTTCTGCCTATGTTTTCCTCTAAGAGTTTGATAGTGTCTGGCCTTACACTTAGGTCTTTAATCCATTTTGAGTTTATTTTTGTGTATGGTGTTAGGGAGTGTTCTAATTTCGTACTTTTACATGTACCTGTCCAATTTTCCCAGCACCACTTATTGAAGAGGCTGTCTTTTCTCCACTGTATATGCTTGCCTCCTTTATCAAAGATAAGGTGACCATATGTGCGTGGGCTTATCTCTGGGCTTTCTATCCTGTTCCATTGATCTATATTTCTGTTTTTGTGCCAGTACCAAACTGTCTTGATTACTGTAGCTTTGTAATATAGTCTGAAGTCAGGGAGCCTGATTCCTCCAGCTCCATTTTTCATTCTCAAGATTGCTTTGGCTATTCGGGGTCTTTTGTGTTTCCATACAAATTGTGAAATTTTTTGTTCTAGTTCTGTGAAAAATGCCAGTGGTAGTTTGATAGGGATTGCATTGAATCTGTAGATTGCTTTGGGTAGCAGAGTCATTTTCACAATGTTGATTCTTCCAATCCAAGAACATGGTATATCTCTCCATCTATTTGTATCATCTTTAATTTCTTTCATCAGTGTCCTATAATTTTCTGCATACAGGTCTTTTGTCTCCTTAGGTAGGTTTATTCCTAGGTATTTTATTCTTTTTGTTGCAATGGTAAATGGGAGTGTTTTCTTAATTTCACTTTCAGATTTTTCATCATTAGTATACAGGAATGCAAGAGATTTCTGTGCATTAATTTTGTATCCTGCTACTTTACCAAATTCATTGATTAGCTCTAGTAGTTTTCTGGTAGCATCTTTTGGATTCTCTGTGTATAGTATCATGTCATCTGCAAACAGTGACAGCTTTACTTCTTCTTTTCCGATTTGGATTCCTTTTATTTCTTTTTCGTCTCTGATTGCTGTGGCTAACACTTCCAACACTATGTTGAATAATAGTGGTGAGAGTGGGCAACCTTGTCTTGTTCCTGATCTTAGTGGAAATGGTTTCAGTTTTTCACCATTGAGGACAATGTTGGCTGTGGGTTTGTCATATACGGCCTTTATTATGTTGAGGAAAGTTCCCTCTATGCCTACTTTCTGCAGGACTTTTATCATAAATGGGTGTTGAATTTTGTCGAAGGCTTTCTCTGCATCTATTGAGATGATCATATGGTTTTTCTCCTTCAATTTGTTAATATGATGTATCACGTTGATTGATTTGCGTATATTGAAGAATCCTTGCATTCCTGGAATAAACCCCACTTGATCATGGTGTATGATCCTTTTAATGTGCTGTTGGATTCTGTTTGCTAGTATTTTGTTGAGGATTTTTGCATCTATGTTCATCAGTGATATTGGCCTGTAGTTTTCTTTCTTTGTGACATCTTTGCCTGGTTTTGGTATCAGGGTGATGGTGGCCTCGTAGAATGAGTTGGGGAGTGTTCCTCCCTCTGCAATATTTTGGAAGAGTTTGAGAAGGATAGGTGTTAGCTCTTCTCTAAATGTTTGATAGAATTCGCCTGTGAAGCCATCTGGTCCTGGGCTTTTGTGTGTTGGAAGATTTTTAATCACAGTTTCAATTTCAGTGCTTGTGATTGGTCTGTTCATATTTTCTATTTCTTCCTGGTTCAGTCTCGGCAGGTTGTGCATTTCTAAGAATCTGTCCATTTCTTCCAGGTTGTCCATTTTATTAGCATAGAGTTGCTTGTAGTAATCTCTTATGATTAATTGTCTTTTTCAAAAGAAATCTTGGAAAGATTTTAGATCCAAAATGAAGTTGAGTTTTTCTCACCTTCAGAATCTTTAATTATCATTCTGTACAATGAGACAGATGAGACCCCTGCGTCAGGGCAGCTGGTAGAGTCCAAAAAATGCCTTGTTTGTAGGGCTTGCGCCCTCAGAATCAACAGAAATTAGAAGTCCGTCCATGTTCTCCCCCTCTTCCACCCCTCTCCAGCTGAAATGTTTCTAAAGACCTCTGATAAGTAAGTCTGCAAATGACTGCCGGGCGCTAATCTGTGCCCGCAGGTTCTGGGTAATTGCCTTTGGGTATTTGTCATCTGTTTCAGGCTGAGAATGTTTGGTGCTGGCTGGGGCGGAAACAGAGTGTGGTATTTTGCCATCTTCCACAAGAAAACTGGAGGCTCCAGTGGCCCAAAAGATCAAGTGTTAGTTGTCTGCCACTTTGGAGTCTGTGCTGTGTGTGTGTGTGTTTGTAGGGAGGGGTGGGAGAAGCAAGAGGGGGGATGAAGGCAGGGGAGTAAACAGGGCCTGAGCAAGGGCAGGCAGCACCGAGCCCTTGTGAACAGGCTCAGCGCCATCTCCATGGACTTGGCCATCGTAGCTGGTGGGGAATCCCCGCGGCTGTCTGCCCACCTCTGTGGGCACCGCCCCTCCCCCAGGAACTGGCAGTGGGGCCTGACTGCCACGTGGTCTCCCTGAGTGTGGACTGTGAGATGGGCAAGATTTTGTCATAAACAGAAGCTGCTAGCATCTGTGAAAAGAAAGGAAAATTTAGAAACCAAACAGCACAAAAGCAAAACTTAACTGATGAACAGAGCACATTCTGATCTGGAAATTCACTAAGCAGAAATAAATCTAGACCTTCTCAGCTGTGTTATTTTTATAGTCACTTGTCCGACAGTTACTGTACTTCAAAAAAAGCACATATTAAGTCATTTTTATGGCTGTTTCCCTTCGATTGTGTGCCACAAATGTTAGAGGCTTGGGGGGCTGGAGGAGAAAGTATTTCCCACTGTCCTTTTGACAGATAGCTTTTTAAAAAACAATTTCCCGCCCAGAACATAACACCAAATCAACTGTGTTTTCGGGAAAATGATAGCTCGTGGGATGCTAGCATAAGGATAGAGGAGCCTTTTCCTCTTGGGTCCCTGTAAGATTTTGTTGAGTCAGATATCTCATGACCTTCCTCATCTGAAAATTGGGGAGCAGTGGTCATCTTGGGTGGAACATTGTCCTTCCCATCTTGACTCTTTCTCTGCCTCTTTGTCAGGTAACTATGGTTAGCTGGGCAATGTGGTTAGTTGGGATAAGTGGCCCAAAGGAGAGAAGGGTCTAGTGCTTTCTCTGTAAATAGAATGATCTCTGTAAATAGACGACTGTATTTTGCAAATACGTGTTAGTCCAGGATGCCGTTTAGAATTTCCTTCCTTCTGAATGTATTGGAAAAGTAAAGAAAACTGTTGGATCCGCTTTGTGTACAACCTATAAAAATTATAAGGGTGTATCAGCAGGCAAAGCAGCCGTATGTAGAAGAAATAGCACTCAGATTATACTCAGAAGCCGTGGATTATAGTCCTGCCTTTCACGAATTACCCATGTGACACTTAGCAAGTCAGTTGATTCTCTGAACTTCTGTGTTTTCATCTGTAAGTGGGGATAAATATGTCTAATACACAGAATTACTGGAACACTCAAATGAAATAATGCACATGCAAGTTTCTGGTGTAAAAGAGACTCTCAGTAAAGGCGTTGTCTCCCTCCCTCCTTAATCATCACAACTGCATTTGTGTTTTCCTTTCCAGCTGATGTGTTTTTCTGTATACCTCCTCTTCTACCCGACTCCCAACCATATAGGGTTGCCAGTTAAAATGCAGGATACCCAGTTAAATCAAATTGCAGATAAACAACGAATACTTGTTTTACGTAAGTATATCACAAATATTGTATAGGGATATACTTACACAAGTATTTGTTGTTTATCTGAAATTTAAATTTAACTGGGTGTCCTGTTGGGTTCCCTTCCTCCCTTCTCTCCCTCTCTCCCTTCCCTTTCTTCCCTTCTTTCTTTGCTAAATCTGGCAGTTCTACCCCTACCAAAGTGTTAAACCCTCTCTTTTTAGCAGAGGACAGTGATCTGGCTTTTTTGTAAGATCCTTGAGTGAGCAGGAACAAAGGGTATGGAACTGGAGCTTATGAGGGAAACGGGTGGGAGGCTGGGAGGGTGGGAGGCTGGGAGGGAGGGAGTCTGGGAGGGAGGGAGGCTGGGAGGGTGGGAGGCTGGGAGGGAGGGAGGCTGGGTGGCAGCCCTCAAAGTCTCCATGAGGCACCAGGCCTGAGGTCCACCACCCACCCCCTGCAGGAGCCGGGGCCCAGACTGTGGCCTGGGTCGTCAGGGGAGGCCCCTGGGGCTAGGAAGCCTGGCAGTGGCTTAGCCAGGTCACAGGGCTCCTGCTGAGCCTGGAATGAGTGAGTGTGTGAATGTGTGTGTGTGTGTGTCTGTGTTTTGAGGAGCTGGGGTCACAGCCATTGGTCATGGTCACTCTGTCTTGAAGCTGCCGCCTGAGGAGCTGCTGAATGGCAGCTTTGTTGGTGGGGGCCATGGGCTTCCGGTTCATTCTCTCTTGGCTCCACAGGCTGGCTGTGTGATGGTTTGAGCCCAAACCCACCATGAGGTGGAAGCAGCAGGCTAATCCTGTCAGCTGCTGATAACCCCACCAGGCAGGAATTTGCTTTTGTGGTAAATATTTGAATAGTGTCCCCTCTTTTACCTTTTTGGGTCATGTGGTTTTTATGGATAGCATTTGTGCCAGCCTAACCTCTTTCCAGATGCTTGGAATGAAAATGTCCAGCTTATTTGCAGGCTGCTTTATCCCACTCCTGGGACTGGAGAAGGGCTCTCAGGGACATTGGGAAGGAAGTGAGGACTAGCACAGAAGTAGGAGGGGAGGAAGTGGACTGATACCACCTCTGCCACTCATGGCTGTGTGACCTTGGGGAAGTTTCTTGATCTCTCTGAGCTTCAGTTTCTTTAGCTGAGACCTGGAGATTATAGCACTGTACAGTACTATATATAGTGGAGTTGACTGGAGGCTAAATTAAACAGTGTGCCTGGCACAGAGTAGCACTTCCTACTGGTGGTAGCAATTTTATCCAGTCCCACTCAGCCACTTGATTCTGTGACCTTAGGGAAGTCACTTAACCTCTGAGGTTCAGTTTCCTCATGGTATGTGAAACTGGAGCAACTGATAATTTAGCATAATTAGTGCTGATATTTTGGCTTCTCAGCATCTGAACCCCCTTCCCATGTTTGAGGAATGTCCTGCCATAGAAGCCTGCCTCCCTTTATGGAAGACAAAAAGGCTGGAGACTCTTTCCTGGACTCCTTGCAGCTAGGGTGTTGTTGCTCTGTTCCCCTTCTTCCCTCCCTCCCCTGAGGAAAGCAGCATCAGCAATTTAGCATCTATGCAGGCTTGTTTTATACTTTTATTATATACCCGAAGCAATATAAGGTACTTGCAGAACAGAAACTGACAGTATTACAAGGAGAAAACAATGAGTCCACAATGATGGAGTGACATTTTAACATGCCTCTATCAGAAACCAGGAGCTCAAAGAGGCGGAAGGTATGCGTACAGAAGATCGCAGCAGAGGAGGAAGGAAAAGGGGGGCGGGGGGGAACATGAGGAGGACAGACTGTGCCTGAGGCAAGCACCGGTCCCCTGTTTCACACCGTGAGCCTGGCTGGGGGCCTGCGGTATTTCAGTGCCCTCCAGAACGTGACCTTCCGGTCGCTACCTGCTTCTGGACTCCAGCCCTTGGCTCTAGTGGTTTCTGGTTCATGGAGATGTTCATCTCATTTTTCACCACTATTATTTCCCTTCCCCTGCTACATTCCTTGAATTTAAAAAATTATTATATAAGAGTAATACATTTTCATTAAAAATTCAAACAGTATACGAGGATTATTATTTTTCCAGAAATTTTCTACAAATTTATCAGTTTTGTGTGTGTGTGTGTGTGTGTGTGTGCATGCATGGTGTGTATAAGTGGACTCATACTTTATATACCCTTGTGCATCTTTTTTATTCGCTAAACAGTGTATCTTGGCCATCCTTATACCTAAGTCAGTATTCCTTTATTAAACATTGCTAGTCTTCCAATATAATTACTATTTTTTTTATGTTTTATTTTGGAAAACTTCCAACATAGACAAAGGTAGACAGAATCATGTTTTCTGTCTAGAATCTAGTATTCTGGGTGCTTCAGTATTATAATATTCATGGAGCTTCAGTAATTATCAACTGTGAGCCAACCTTGTTTCATCTTTACCCCCATCCACTTTTCCTCTTCCCTCCTCCCCAGCCACCACCATTACTTTGAAGCAAACCCAGACAGCATACCATTTCATCAGTAAATGTCATTTAAAATCCATTATTTAAAAAAAAACAATTCTATGTGCTTGTTTCTGGGTTTGGAGCTGAGAGGTTGTGTGAACTCATGGTGTCATTTTGTCTTCAAGTTTCTTGGTCTGAAATCAGTTTGTATGAGGGAGGAAAACAGACAGACACGGCTCTAACATCTAGCCAAGCAACATCTTCCATCCCTCTCCAGATTGTCTTATGTCAGGATGTTAATGTAGCAGTAATGTCTTGAAGATTCTACGGCCAATATAAATTCAGGTCCATTGCTCACTAGGCATGGAGCTCTGCTTTTAAGAGAACCTGTCCCCGCCGTCGTTTCAGGATGAGTAAGCATGGGGCTTGGAGGTGAAAGGTAGTAGATTTTCTTCTTCCCGCTGACACCTGAGGATCAACTTCGTGGCTGCTGTTCTTGTGTTTTTAAAAACAATTAACCAAGATTAAACCTGTCAGTTTCTATTAGAGTTAAATCTGAGTAAAGAGAGAAAAGCTTGCCAGCTTTTAAACTAGTGACTGATAAAGAAGCCCCGTAGTCCTTCTTCCCTGGGATTTAGAAGACAGGGCTGACTGCTTTTGCGGAGCCCGTGTAACCTGCAGGCAGTGGTGTAGCCCCTCCAGGAATCACTAGTAAAAGGGGAGAGAAATACCTGCCCTGCGGTGGAGATAAAAATATCTATTAGAAGATTATTATTTTTTAATGACACCACTGGGAAAATGTATTTTAAAAGGAAAAAGCTGCATACAGAAAACCTGAGTGGAATTGTGTTACTGTTAATATAATTATTTCCTCTCTGATGGCTGTCCCCCCCCCGGGGAAGCTGTGAACATCTGCTGTCATCTGAAGGCCATGGGAGTCAGGGAGGCTCCCAAAGGCCGAGTGCTTAGGCTGAGATGAGGTCCTGGTGGGGACCATGTGAGGGGCTTCCCTCCTCTGAAAACACTACTCATTTCAGCTCTTCTTTCATCCTGTGCATTATGAGTCCTCTGGCACTACTGAATCAGTAAGTAAGATCCATGGCATGGTACCTGACACAGATGTCATTGGAAGAATGAGTGAGGAAATGAAGGAGCGGATGGGGTGAGGCCAGGTTGCATGCTAACTTTAGGGTGTGCAGACCGAGTGCCAGGCACATAGTAGCTGTTGATTGAACACATGAAGGAACCATTGTTTAATCAGAGGATGCTTCCTCAACAGTGTGTCGGCCAGCTGTTAAGTAAGGGTCCATAGTCCATCACTGGTGTTTTTATAGAAATTGCTTTCACATTTTTCTTTTTAAAGACAATCCATAGGAAACATTGTTATTCTTAATTTTTATTGGGTTCATCGCGTGTGACCCGTAAGATGAGGTGCTTTGAGGAATTACGAGGTAGAACACATGGTTCCTGCTTTCAAGGAGATTATAATGTGAGGGGGATAGGGCAGATGAAATTCAGTAAAGACACAAATGCCAAAGATGCAAACAGCAAGTCAGTGCTGCTGTTCAGAGGTTTCTCTTGGATGAGCCACAAATACGTGGGACTGAGAACTTCACTGTGTGGCCAACGTCATCCTCAGTTTAATATTCTGCCTTCAGAATTCTAAGGGGTGTGTGTGTGTGTGTGTGTGTGTGTGTGTGTGTGATGCTTCTTTCTTCTGAAAGGTCTCTTGGAAGGGCGCTTGGATTTGCTGTGTGGGTATAGCCTCCAGGAAGCATGCTTAGGACGGACCTGGCCCTTTGCACAAATAGAAGACTCACCCAGTGGGCTTTTACTGTGGGCCTGGCTGAGCAGGAGAGAGAAACTAGACCCTGTCCTCCAGGGGGTGGCAGCCTAGCTGGCGGGACTGCCGCCCTGGATGGCTCCACTGGGGGGTGGGCCTGGGCAGGTGCTCCAACAGAGGCCCAGCAAAGGATGACAGGCCCGGGAGGACTATCCTTTTTTTGCATTACAACTTGTTTCTTTTGCCAAATAAACATCTTGTTGAGAGAACCTCATTTGTAATCTAGGCAGCAAAAAAGACTTATCTGTAAGCATCTTCCTGGGGAAAAGAGGCAAAATAGCAGAGTTGAATCACAGTGACATAGGTACAAGAGGGACTTTCTGTGACAAACAGTGTGTGAAAAGGGCTAAGTTAGGCATGACTGGCTCCACGTGAGGGGAATTTCAATATGGCTCCATGGCTACCTCGGGTACACATTTCAGCCACATGACTGCATTTCTGCAGGTGATTAAGTGTAATGGATATTCAGTCCCCAGGCCTCTGCCACTAGGTTAGCTGCAGAATTGATATTGCAGAAATATCAAGCTTTTAAACTGGACTTGAGTTTGAACTGAACGCCTTACCTCCGACTCCTGCGTTGAGTGACTTCTTTAAACAAGCCATTTGCTGTTGATCGTAGAGTGTTCCCATGATCTTCTGTTTGGAGGGGGCAGAATTGACCCCCACATCAAGGAGCTGCCCGTAGGAGCACGTTGATCCAGGCATCTAGCCGTCCCTGGCGTCCTTATCTTCAAGACTTTTCTATCACTATTTGTAAAAGGAGGTGCTTATTTAGGAACCAGAATTGTTTCCTATATAATAATCTGCCTGTCCCCGCCTCTGTAGATGAGCACTCATTATAAGGCTTGCTGCTCCTGATGGGCTTTCAGAAATGTGAGGTCATGGAGATGCTCGTGGGGCCTCATTACTGTCAGGCAGCGTGGAGTGCGTACCAGTGCGTTTGGATGCTTCTCTGGTTCTCCTTGACCCCTTGGCCCTGTAAGGAACCACTGTCTCCCTTAATAACGTGAAGCCCAGTGTCTACACAGAGTATAAGCAAGGGCAACCCTTTCCCTAACTGCTAGGACCACCTTATCTTGTTGGACCCAAGGATCATGAGCTTGGAACTGTAAAGAAGACAGTATAATTCTAGTGCTCTAACCTGGCTCAGCAACGAACAAGATTTTCATGTTCCTAATAATGTAACTGTAGTTCATTGGTATTCAGCTCTCAGCCTGGAAGTTGGTGTGTAAGCAAGGTAAAAGCATAAAGGTGGTTTGTGTGTTTAGAAGGAATGACTAGAGTAGAGGAGAGGCATCCGCATTTCTTCTGCCTCCTCTTTCCTGCCAAGATGTCAGCAGGGTTTGGGAAGAGTACGACGTGACCTTGGTCCTTCAGGCCCCCTTTCCACTGACACCTCACATCCTTTCAGCTGCTATCAAAGGTTAAATGCATCAGATAGATGATCAAGCAATACATTTTGTATAAAAGGAGTAGAGAGAGCCTTTGAGGCCTTGTTGGTGCAGAGGGGGCTGAAACAGCCAGCTGAAACGTAGGAGAGATGTGTGGGTAAATGGAATATCTGTGAGGATAGGTGCCCACCAGCCACCTGCACAGACCAGAGCAGAGGAGCCCCAGTCTCCAGTCCACGTGCTATGTCACATTCAGGATCAGATACTGAGTGGCTTTTTGTTTTAAAAAGTGTAAAATGAGAGAACATCTGGTTAGGCTCTCAAAGGAAAAGAGGATCATCCAGTGAATATAACATCTTGTAACAGGCACAAGAATCATTTGTGATTCAGGAACTCAGGATCCAGCCTGTAGCAGTTTAGTTTCAGGTAAATGCCTCCAGGAAGTAATACAAGTTTTTGAAGGTTTAAAAATGGATTGTGACACAGGAGGAAGGAGAGCCGTTGATTGAAAACCCATCTATGCCCTGGTTCTTAACTGGTGTTTTTGATTATCTTGTTTATTTTGCATGAATATGAGCCCAGTGTTGCCAGGTGTTTTGATTTTTTTTTTCTAAGAGAAGCCAGAAATATGTGTTATTAATGTAAAAGCTCCTGATTTTAAAATAGTGGCAATTAAGCAAACAGTTTGCTGGCCAAACAAAACAAAATGGTGCACCAGATTCAGCCCAAGAACTGCCAGTTTGAGACTTTGGGTCTGAAAGTTCATTGAGGCAAAAAATTGACCAAATGCCTCCTCCAGTTGGCCTGGACCTTCCGAAGGCTTTGGTCGGTCATTGGCTGGTCCTTGAAGGCTGATGGCAAAAGTTTTAGGGTGTTCAAACTTTTTCTCAAATGTTTTCTCCCTATACTTGAAATAGTTGATTTTTATTGGTAATTTAAAATTCCACCAAATGATTTTTCTAATTGACCTCACACTTACCTAATCATAAAATGCCAAGGCCAATCATAATTCTCGTCCAGAAGTGTAATTTGGGAAGAAAATAGAAAGATCCCCAGACTTACCATTTATCAGAGTGGGCAACTACTTTAATGTGTATGCGAACATCTTTGAACTACTCTCAGTGTCTGAAGGTGCTTTGAGGAGCTCGAAGGTCTAGACGGGGAGGAGAGGAGGAGAGAAACCCAAGGCAAGAGGGAAGGAGGAGAGGCCTGGAGTCATGCGGCAGTTGTACATTCACTGCTTTTCATCCACCATCCTGTCTGTTCGGTGCTGCCTCATGAACAAGCCAGGGAAGTGATGGCCCACGGAGACTCCAGCCCCCGGGCCTTGCTGTCTGCACAGGCATGGAAGTGAGGATGTTGGGATGTTGTCAATACACACAGAGTGGCCTCCTTGACGGCCCAGCTGGAGACTCTTCTCCCTGGTCTTAGAGTCACGAATAGTCCTATTTCTCCTGGATAATGAATTGGTTTCCCCTTCTGTACAACTGTTTAGATGTCCTTTGCTTTCAGTTGACTAACAGAAATCTTAGAGCCAAACTTGGGTACACCTGTAGTAAGCTTGTGGCTCTCTATAGGATGCCTGCTGGCATCTTTGCTAGCTAAGATAAATCCTTTTGGCACAAAATGGGGGGTAAAATTTAAAGGAAAGGAGAGAAGGAGGGAAGGAAGCTGGATGTAGTTTGGATTAGTCTCCACTTTCTAGATCTGGCCGACTGTTGTAATTAAAGATAAACATTGTGAGAAATAGTCCTGGAGGAAGTGCAGCATGGGTGGGGTGACCGTTTAATTTCACCATTAATTTATTGTTTAAACTAGAATACTTTGAGAGTGAAAAGGGGATGCTGTTAATAATCACCCCAGGACCTCAAGGGCAAACCAAGTCTGTCCTGGGCCACCCGAGGATGTGTTATCACTCTAAGCTCGAGGCGGCAGAGCAGGGAAGGATGGAAGGAAAAAGACTGGGCCGGGGATGAGGCAGGGGGAGGAAGCTGTGAGAGGCTGAGGTAGTTAGGGTGAGAAATACTGCTGAGGTTGGCAGTGTATCTGGATTCAGCATCTGTTAGAACCAGGAAGGGGATGTTGGGCCATTCTTGGGCTGGAATTTGGCTATTGACTGGACTTCCAAGGTGAAGAGTAAAAGCAGGCCATCTCTATGAATGCGTCTTACCAGGCCTGCCCCCCACTTCTCCTGGTTTTCCGTGTCATTGCGGGAGTTGTGATTGGCCCTGGATTGAATGGGAAGATAGAGCTTCCCTTTTGGGTAGTGCTCAAACTATGTAGATACTAACTTGAGAACTAACCACTGGGATTTGGCCATAATTCCATGTGGAAGGAATCAGAGGAAAGAAGTGAAGGTGAGACGACTGCCTCTCAAAAGTGTAAATGCTTTGTTTTCACTATTGATTCTTGGCTGGTCTCAAAAATTCCCAAGAGCTTTTAGTGTGCACTCGCCGCATGTCAGAATTTCACCAGGGCTGCACTCCTTCAGCCTGTGACTGGGAAAGGCTGACCCTGTGCTTCTGTGCACTCCCAGACGCGGGAGGAGGGCTCAGGAAATGTCGCCTCTGCCTCCTGCATGGGCTTGTATTACGTCTGGAGCAGAATCTCCAGAAGCTGGGAGGGGTCCTCGTCTGGGAGCAACCAGCTGGGGCTGTAGGTGAGGGCAGCCCAGCCCAGCACAGCCCAACTCCAGGAGGGGAATGGAGTGGAAACTCAGACTCTGCGGATTTCATGGGGCTGGCCCTGGATTCACCCAAGATGAAGACCTTAGGCAATTAACGAGAGCTGGACGTTTCGGTCTTGGGTGCATTTTTGGGAGGTGGCCCTTGTCCTCTCATCCCAGGACATCTGAGCTTATCCATGCTAACTTGGTGACTAGTAGCTTAGCTGTTAAGGATTCCACAGGTATTTGTTGAGGGCCTTCTCTACACCAGGCTCAGTGGACAAGCCACAGGCCCCACCCTCAAGAGTATACAGTCTGGACAGCTGGCCCCGCCTGCAGCCAAGGGGCTGAGCACCCTGTAAAATTCTCAGTGGTCGCATTCCCGTAACTCAGAGGTGCCTCCGGACCTTACTTCCTTCCTGCTGCTCTTTCTGACGCTGAAGGCCCTGGTTCCCTCTGCATCACTTCACACCATTATCTGCTGCCTAGAAGCTCCTTAGCCAGAGTGTCCACTTGACTTTCAGTTTCATTTCACGCTGGACACCGTCTGTTGGCTCACTGACAGCTGTGTGTTTTGCAGCCGAGGGGCAGCCTACCCCATCCCTGTCCTCCCTGGCCCCAAATTAACTGATAACTTACCTCTCACACACTCTCTTGACCACCTACTGTATGCTAGGCGTTGTGCTAATTCTAAAGTCCACACGCCTTAGCCCGCCACTCGGGGACCTTTTCAGTCTGCCTTTCCCCACATCCCCACCTTCCCCCCTCCCACCAAGCTCCCTGTACCTTTTGTACAGGAACCCTGAACCCCTGCTATCTCCCAAACAGGTGCTCACCCACATGTGTGGCCTTTGGGGATGACCTTCCCTCTGCCTAGGATGCTCTCCCTCCATCCTGCTCTTCGCCCCAGTCGTCCTTCAAGGCCCACGTGGGAAGCCCCCACTTCCAGAGAGCCCACCGAGGGCCTCCTTGCTCCCAGCTGTAAACCCCACTCCTCAGCGCTAACTGCCCTGAGATCGTTCAACAGGTCATAACTTGGAGGCCAGATGCTTCGTGTGTGTGTGTGTGTGTGTGTGTGTGTGTGTGTGTGTGTGTGTGTCTCCCCCGACAAAGGTATGAACTCTTTGTGGACGGGGCCCTTGGCTGATAAAACATTGCCATTCTCTCTCCCAGTCTCACAAGTACAATTTGGAAGCCTTGAACTGAAACCATTCCTGTAGCCATCGTCCATCTCTGGTCCTCTAAGAATGTCTTGGAGTTTTAAGGCTTGGTTATTATTTTCAAATAATGGCATGAAGGATCAAGGAAGTAGAGGGGACTGAACTTTACCATAGGGATAAAACCAAATCACTTGGTTTTCTGGGATTATATTGTACATGCTCTCATTGCATTGTGAAGATAGACTAGAATGTCAGGAAATTATCCGACCTTGAAGTCAGACAGAGCTGGGTAGACTCCTGGTTCCACCACTTACTAGTCATATTACTTTGGATAATATATTGAAACCTTTTAAAGCCTCAGTTTCCTCATCTGTGAAATGGGGATATGCCCAGCATATTGGTTATAAAGTGATTTCTGCTCCCTGCACCATGGCATATTTGAGATATGTGACTCACATGTTGCAATGCAGGTGAAAGGATGTGTTTGGAAAAGCCTTCTCGGTGATTCTGATGTTGGAGTTTCTGCCTTCACTTTCCCCTGTTTGAGCATCACTGGCTTAGTCCCGTGGGTGCTCAATGAACAGTTGAGAATGAAGTGATGTCATATACACATCACACAACACCAGGCACAGAGGTGCTCAGTGAGCAACTTGGCCCCCCCACCTGCCGTCCTACACAATCCACATCTTCCCTTGGTGCTGGTCAGTAGTGGACAATGTCCCCAGAGGGGCTACTGTAGAGTGGGAAGTGGGGCCGCCTTTTGAAGCCAGGAGGACTTTGTCCGGGCTTGGAAAGGCAGCGTGCTGTGCAGGAAGAGGCTGCATCCTGCATTACACGAAGCTGCCGCTGGCCCTTTTCTTTTCACAGTCTTTGGGGTTCCAGGCCAGTTGCATGCCCTTGGCCATGATCAAAAATATGACTTTGCTTTTCTATTCCGTGGTCCAGAGACCAGTGTGGAAAGCCCAATGGGAAAGGTGCAGAAACTGGCCAGATTGGAGCTGACCGTGAGTAGCCATCTGTGTTTTGGAAATTACAGACTGAAAACAGCTCACAGCATACGGTGTCAAGGGTTTTCGAAGTACCAGTATTAAAGCATTTCAAGCTTCTTCTTATAATGTGACCATCCCTGCATGCCACTCCACCCCCATACCCCAGAGGAGTGTCACACTCCACTCTCTCTCTCACTCCACTGTCTCAGGGCCCCTTCTCTGCCCCAGCTTCTCCAAGCTGGCTGATGCGAGCACGGTCTCTGAGGCGCATGGGCACCATGGCCTGGCATAACCCTGCGGGGTGTTACCAGGGCTGCCTGCAGCTAAGCCTGAGCTTATGGACAGCCTCCTGGGACTTGACCGAGTTGAAGTCTGTCCACCTCCTTCTAGACACTTGTTCCCTGGGGTCATGTCTCAGTTTGAGAACCTGTCTTCTGCATCTAGACTCGTGTGATGAAGGCTTTTGTTCCAGAGGCAAAGAATAAGCTATTTGCTTCCTCAGACCTCTGTTTGATCCTTTCTTGTCCACGTCCTTGGACAGCCATGTAGTCGCCTTGCTGGCAGCTCAGAGGCGTGCTGTGAGCTGTGAGCTTCCCGCGGCAGCTTCTTGGCTCCTGCCAGTGGTTGGAACGGCACTGCAGTCCCTTAGGCTTGAGCCGGGCTCAACTGTTTCCAGGTTGGTTTCACATCTGCTCCTCATACTAACCCCGCAAAGTGGGAAGGCAGATAGTTTGATCCCTGTTTTGCAGAAGAGACTGATTTGGGCGTGGGTTAGATTTGCCCAGGGTCACTCAGTCACACGGTCAGGACTAGAACTCGGGTCCCTGTCTTCTCTGTGCCTGAGGTCCCAGAGGGGTCGCTCCCGGCCCCTGCCCTCTATTTCCTGAATTATGAGGCAGCAGATCTGGAGAGGTTTTGCAGCCTCACGCCCAGCCATCTCCCAGCCTGAGTCCCCTTTTTTGGGATTTATAGCATATACAGTTGCACCCCTCCAGCTACTATTCCCAGGTTCCACATCCGTGATTCAATCAAACAAAGGTAAAAAAAAATCCAGAAAATTCCAAAACGCAAAACTTGAATTTGCCACACACTGGCAACTATTAACATAGAATTTACATTGTATTTACAACTATTTACATCGTGTTAGGTATGATAAGTAATCTAGAGATGATTTAAAGTATATGGGAGGATGTATGTAGTTTATATGCAAGTACTACTCCATTTTATATAAAGAACTTGAGCATCCACAGATTTTGGTATTCTTGGGGGGGTCCTGGCACCAATGCCCCACACATACCCAGGAAAGACTGTACTTACTTGCATGTTAAAGACACACAGTCTTTCCATTAAAAACTTTAAGAGCGCTCAAGTTCCTCCTTAGTGTTTGAGCCCCGTGCAAACTGCCCTCCTACCTCTGTTCACAGTTATATTTGGTAAAGGCTGGATTTCTGCTCTGACCTGTACAGGTCCCTCTGGCAAAAATAGTTTTATCACTTTTCCTCACAGCACAGTGATGTCCCTGGTGATGGCTGCTGTGATGAGTGTGTAATTAAAGAGACTTGTGGATGGCTATTCTTAGTCTGTTTCTTGGGATTTGGGGTTTTGGGGGAATCTCAGTGGTGTGGGTTTTAGTGTGAATTGTGTCCAGTCAGGCCACTCATAGCTTTTATACCAAAGAGGGAATGTTTTTAGTTATTAGAGGGCATGGGCTTCATTTTTGTGATAGTCTGCAGCTTGACTTGGATTAAATACCTCTTACTGTTAGGGAAGCATGAGAGCATTTTCCTTTCTTCCTTCTTTCCTTCCCTCCATCCATCCATCCATCCATTCCTCATCCATGACCCATCTAAGATGATAGGAAAGATTTACTGTGGGTGTCTTTGAGTCTGATGAGTTTCAGTATCTACCCCTTAGTTTACAGAAATCCCATCCTGCTCCTTACTGCAAGAGCAGCCTGTTTCTACTATAGTATCTTTCCTGTGGTCTCGACCTCCTGGTGCTGAGGCCTGGGGACTGTGTGCAGAGCCAGCCTGGGGTCTCCAGGGCGGTGTGAAGGTGCTCAGGCTGTCACCAGCTCTTGGAAATTTAATCCACCTGTACTTTACCTCCTTCCCTCCCATCTCCTTGCTGCCTCTTTGCTCTCACTGACATGCTTAACAAGCCTGCCTCATCCTGCTGAATGATTGTTGGATGAGGGGATGGAGAGGCAGCCTTGGGTGGCTCCAGTCAAGTCACTTCCTCTCTACCTGCCCTGGGTTCCTCTTTTATAACCTGAGAAGGATGAATTGAAATGTCTTTCCTAACTCGAACAGACAGTTATAGATTCTGTTAAAATAATTACAGAATCTCAGGAATAGGAGAAACAGCTGAGGGCATCTTTTCTTGTGTTTAAATTCTCCCTAAAGCGTCCCTGACTTATTAGGTCTCAGCTTGATTACCTCCCGTGATGGGGAACTTGCCACTTCCAAAGCAGCCCATTATTTTATTGTTGGTCAAGTTTGTTGGAATGTTTTTCTGTATATAAAGTTAAATTAAAATTGCTTCCCTGTGGTTTCTACCCATTGTCCTCACTTCGGTACTCTGGGGCCACACAAAGACGTGTTTGTGTGTGTGTGTGTGTGTGTGTGTGTGTGTACTCTTCCCCACAAAAGTCCTTCAGATATTCAGATGTGCAGAGAAGCTCTCATTTCCTCTGAGTGATCTTTTGTGTGGCTAATAGCCCTTCCCTTACACAAACCCCTCTCCCTTCCCCAAGGAAGGTCATTCCACTTCTGACCATCAGCAAGTTGGAAATATGGACGGAAAAGCCTTCCATCTTGGCCCAGGCACCAAGCAGCAGGAACGAGGCCGCTCTGGAGCAAGGCTCTGTGGGCACGCTTTTCTTACCTGGGAAACCAGGGCCCCAGCCTGTAGCTTTCCCTGAGTCCCACCCAGCCTCCAGGGGTTGACTGACTGCTGCAGGGATACAAATGTGTGTGCCGACTCCCTGCAGGACCCCATTCCCCGGGCCTTGCACGCAGCCCAGGGGCATAGTGATCCGCAGGGGTCATGCTCATGCTCTGAGCACAGGGACCAGCACGGTTTTCAGGATGTCTGGAGCTATTCAAAGAAGAAAGGGACAAAGAAGAAAGCTTTGGGACAGCCAGGGTCTGGCAGAAATGTTTCAGTTTGTTGGGAGTCGCCTGGAAGGACTTCAGGGCCTGCAGGGACTTCCCCAGATGTGGCCGCACAGACCACCTTCTCTTGCTTTCCCCTCTTCACTTATAGTCTCCCGTCTCCATTTTAAGGAAAAAATAGATTCTCTGTGTTTGTGTCATTTCTCCTGACGGGTGGGCTGGCTTGGCCGTCTCAGGCCAGAGAACCAGGGTGAGATGGATGTTAGCAGCTTCAAGCAGGGACGAGCACGGTCTGTCACTCTTTTCCAAACCATGCCGTCCTAAAGACCTGCTTTTTCTTCCTGCCGTCTGGGTGGGGCCTGCACCTTCTGGTGTTCCCGCCAGGTGAGGACAGTACATTTTCACAGCTGTTAGCTCCAAGGGCCTCTGCTCCCTGGAGCTTCCTGACAGCTGGATTTCATGGCCATGGGGCGTTAGTCACAGCTTAGGGGGATTTCTCTAAGGCAGCTTTGAGACCGTACTGCTTCTATCATCACCTAAAAATTAGCTTAAATTTTATATGGGGATAAAAGGGAACTGAACCCCTAGATGTCTCTGGTATACATCTGGGCTGATCTCTAGGGGTTTTGAAAAGCTTAAGCTTCGCACGCAGGGGATTCTGGTGTGCAGCTGTTGTTCTGCCCTGGCATTCAGGGCTCTGACTGTCTAGCCGGCCAGGAGGTTCTGGGGAGCAGGGGGTCCCAGCATTTGCGGAGAGGAAGGGCCCAGCCTCTCAGGTTTGGGAAGCTGGGTCACTTCATTCCTCTCTCTCAGAACTGGGCTGAGGGTGATGCTCACGAGGCAGCATAGTGGAGAGGTTAAGGGCACAGGCCGGACTGGGTTTGAATTCTGGCTCTGCCACTCACTGCCTGAGTGACCTTGAACTGGCCCCTTGACCTCACTGTGCCTGGGGGCATCATCTGTAAAACAGTACCTTCCTCGTGGGTAGGGATGGAACTGTGAGGATTGACCAAGTTAATGTTTGTCCAGTGCCTAGAACAACGCCTGGTACAAGTGCTATGTGAGTATTTGTAAAATAAGTAAAGCAGTTGTGTTAAATATGCAATGCAGCACATGGTGACTGTTCGCAAAGAAAACGCATCCGAGAGGTTTAAACAGCAGATCATCTCCTTGTGGTGGTTCTTCCAGCAGAGGTGATTAAAATATGGAACGTTATCATTTGAGAGGCTGAAAATCTGGTTTTCTGGGTGCCGACACATTCTTTTAGGGCCCGGTAGATGCTGTCACTTATGGGACAATTTCTCCAGATGGTCTTTGGTCATGTGTTTGCCTGCAGTCCTTCTAGAACTCTTGGGCACCTATTGGACGCACCAACATTTTTTCTTCTTCCTACTTTGGGAGAAAGGCCCCTCCCTTCTTCTCCCTCCACAGAGCTGGCAAAGCTGTCTACCTGCAGACGTAGCTGCTGTGACTCCGATGTCATTCAGGAAACGTGAACTTTCCGCTCCTCGTCACAGCCTGGCAGCCACCTTCCCATTTAGCAGGAGTTGCATTTCAAGCTTCAGCTGCCTCTCTCTCCCCATTTCATGCTCCTTGATCTGCCTGATTCCTTGTCTGCACTGTCCTCATTCCATGGTTCCTGAGACCATCACCACCTCCACCCCAAAAAAGGTCTTTCTGGATAAGATGCTGTAAGATTCTGTTTCCCTGGAACTCCATTAACCAGAAGATTCAGTTTACAGAATGTCGCTACTTCTGCCTTTGTTAAACTAGAAAATCCAGTTTGTCAGAATATACAGTTTTGATAGAGGATTATGCGTGGAATTAAGCAAACTGAATTGTCTTCTACACTTTCTTCAGTGGTAAAATGAGAGTCATATTGTGTGTCTCACAGAGTTGTTAGAAAATCTGCAGAAACCTTACAGGGCTACATACGTCTCTGAAAGGTTAATTTATTATTAGACTTTGAGCATCCAGCTTCCTCGGGGTCTCCTCCATGTAAATGAAGAATAAAACTGTGGCATCACTCCTTGGCTATTCAGCTCTGACTTGGTGCATCAAGAAGGCTATACCTCCTCTCCCCAGCGAGGCCCATGTCATTGGCACCTCCGAAGCTTTGTTTTCCTCTGTTGCAGTTTAAATTAAGGGGGAACAGAAGTAGACTGTGTAAATAACAATAATAATTCATAATTAGTGAACATGGGTCATGTGTCAAGCACCATTCAAAGTGCTTGGATGTTTAATTATCCCAGCTCCATGAGGTCAATACTGTTTCTATCCCCATTTTACAGGTGACGGAATAGAGGCCCAGAAAGGCAAAACTCACGCCCAGGGTGTTACAGTCTGTAAACGTGGAGACTGGGTTCAGACCTTGACACCGCCCCGGATCCCTGTGCTGCCCTTGTTCCCTGGGTGTGCGGGTTGGCACTGATGGGCCCCAGGGGTGCCCCCTTTGTGGTTGTCCAGCTCCCAAAGAAGGAACGCTCTCCTGAGATGACTCGCTATGCTTAGCTGCCTGCGAGAATCTCAGTCTGTTTCCTGCTTGGGTGAGGGGGGGGATGGTGGTGGTGGTCTGTGTTTCTGAGAGGATGCAAAGGAAGCATTGTGTCCCATGCTGTTGGGTCTGTTTAGACAGGAATTGAGGGCAGGCGCTGACAACGTGAGAATCGGCATCTGGGTCTTGCAGCTGCTCCCTCACTAACCTGTGGCGGAGGCCGTCCCCTTCCCTGGGGCCCCGGTGTGGAGCCCTGGGCTCGGGCTGATGCTCTGACCGTGGAGTATGTGGTCACCTGGAGGTGCCAAGGAACCACGTGGTTCGTTTTGTACCTTTTCCTTAAAGTTTAAATAAGAATGAAGCTTATTGCTGGTGTTTGGGGCCTGCTCTGTCGAGGCAGCGCCGGGCGCTGGGGACACAGAAAGGAGTCAGACGTGGGCCGGCTGCCCTCGTGGTACTGAGGTTGAGGACCCTGAAGGTGGGGGAGAGCTCCTGAGGCGGAATGTGTATGGTGCAGACATGGCCCAGCGACAGCACCAGGTAGGCCCTGGGCCCGCAGCCTCCAGCTCAACAGCCAGGCTCCAGCCTCAGCCCCCATACCTGAGTTCCTACTGCCTCAGCCCTGTTGGGTTCCTTAGTTCTTTAGGAGGGAGACCCTGCTTGGCTCTCTGCAGTCTTGCTGGCTGGCTGGCTTCTGGCATCTTCCTGTTGGCCCTCCCAGATGCTGACCACCTGCCCAGAATTCTTTATTGCCACATCTAGTCGCTGAGCCCCTTAGGGGAGAACCAGGAGAGTTAGTGTCCCCAGTTTACAGAATTTACCCAAAGTCATAAAACTAGAAAATGGAGGCACCAGGCCTCAAGCGTAATCCGGTATTCTTTTTACCGTATCGTAACATTGCATCCTGTGTGGTGAAAATAGCCTGCTATGCCGGGCCACCGATAAACACTTACCATAGCATTTTGTCACCTGCTGGCTGCTCTGCCAGCCCAGCCCTACCCAGCTCATGCTCAGAGGACAGTCTTCTCACAAGGAGATTCTCACCTCTCAGTTTGAAGCGTCACTGCGTCATTGACTTGTAACCACCGTGGAGGAAAGAGAGTAGAAAAAGTGTCTTACAAGTGGAGTGGGGCTTTCTGTAGATGCATTTTCCTGCTGCAGCAGATTCCAAGCCATTCTTCATGACTGCTGACGTGTGCATTTTGCTGCAGTAGCAGAAATAGCCACGTGATAGCAAGCCAAATGCTATATATCTAGTTTGCTCCAGGACAGGTAGCTGCAAAGCCAAGGCCTGCCCTTGCTTGCATGGTGCAGATGAGAATGTGGAGCTGGGACTGAAAAACCCACCTGCATTGTGGAAGACCAAGTCAGAGCACGTGTCGTGCTGGCAGTGGCCAGCATGGCCCTTTCATGGGTGATGACTGTGAGTGTTTAGAAATGAGTGGGGATGGGGAAGGGGGTGAGAAGAGAGACCTTCTCCAGCTGGTTCGGGTTCTGATTCTAGGGTGATTGAGCCACATGGGGGTCAGAGCTTTGGCAGTTAGGATGCTTGTGCCAGAGAGAGGCTGCTGCTCCCAGCAGGGCTGGAGGAACAGGTCAGCAAGAGGGAGAGCACTTTTGTGATTCATTTCTGAGGGCAGGCTGCAGGGGAGGGGGCCGCATGGCATCATGGAGGGAGGCGCCTGAATGTTGCCGCTTGCAGGTCTTGGCCGTGGCATTGCATTTGCAGGTCCTGAGCTGCGCAGACCCTTGGGGATCCTGCCACCATGGGGCCCTGTCGGCCTCCCTTCCTTGTGGCTTGCAGGACAAAGCCACATACAGTATGGTGTGAAGGCCCCTTTTGATCTGGCTTCAACCTGATCTTTCAGACCCATTTCCATCCACTCCCCTCCCCCTGCCCTGAAGCTGTATGCACAGTGAGCTGTGTGTGGGTCTGGGTGCATCTGTTTAGATTCTCAAAGGTGCTGGCCTGAGTCCAGCCCCTCAAGATTGCCCGTTGCCTCTGTTCTCCTTTCCCTCCAAGGCTTTGTGCATGCCTGTCCTCGGCGTGGCATGCCCTTCCCCAACTCCAGCTGTTGAAATCCTACTTGTTTTGTAAGCTGAGCTCAAGCATAGCTACTTGCACGAAGCCTTCCCTGATCTACGCATCACCCGTAAGGTGGAAGCACATCTCCCTTTCCCTTTGCTTCCGAAGCTCCTTGCTTATGGCTATGGTGTCACCACAGCTCGACTGTAAAGTTTTTGAAACCAAGCAAGTTCTGTCATCACTCATCTCTGAACCTTTCACTCCCAGTCAAGCCCCTCCTAGTAGTTTCTAGAAGACATCAATCTGCACGGTCCCCTGTTGAGTTGAATCATTGTCACTTCAAAGTTAGCTCCAAAGTCATCTCTAAAGGTGCTAGTGAGGGAGTCCTTTCCACTGGGGAGCTGCAGGAGCTGTACCCAGTGTTCCTCAGAGAGGGACCCAGAGATCTACCAGGAAGTCCTGGGAAAGTGCATTACACTGAGTATTTGCTGAGCCTGGAAAGAAAGCAGGAGAGATATACAAATGGCCAAAAAGCACAAGAGAAGATGCTCGGCATCATTAGTCATCAGAGAAATGGAAATCAGAACCACAGTGAGATACCACTACACACCTACTGGGATGACTATAATAAAAAAGACAGACAGTAACAAGTGTTGGCGAGGATATGGAGAAATTGGAACCCTCACGCACTGCTGATGGGAACATAAAATGGTGCAGTCACTTTGGAAAACAGCCTGGCTGTTCCTCAAAAAGTTAAAAATAGTTATAACCACATAACCCAGCCCTTCTCCTCCTATGCATATATGCCCAAGAAATTGAAAATATATGTCCACTCAGAAGCTTGTACATGAGTGCTCAGAGCAGCATTATTCATGAGAGGCACAAGGTGGAAACATCCCAAATGTCCATCAACTGATGATGTATAAATAAAATGTGATATATCCATATAAGGGAATATTATGTGGCCATAAAAAGGAATGAAGTGTTGACACATGCTGCAACATGGATGAAATGACATCATGCTTAATGAAAGAAGCCAGTCACAAAAGACCACATATTCTATGCTTTCATTTGTATGAAATGTCCTGAATAGGCCAAAATAGTTGCTTAGGGCTGGGGCAGTTGGGTTTGGATGGTTCGCGGGAGTGATAGCTAAAGGGTACTGGCTTTCTTTTTGAGGTGATGAAAATGGTCTAAAATTGATTGTGGTGATAGCTGCACAACTCTGTAAATATACTAAAGACCATTGAATTTTATACTTTAAATGGATGATTTGTATGGTGTGTGAATTATGTGTCGATAAAAGTGTTATCAAAAAAAATAAGGGTGGGAGTAGATATACTGCTGCAATTTAAGTGTAGACGTCAATGTATGTGCTAAACTTTGTTTTTCACGGAAGGAGACATCTTTTAACGCTCTCCCTGTCTATCTGTAGCCTATCACCTTTCCCCCACGCAATATTTTTTCCAGAATGGAACACACATAAGTAACTGACAAATCTGTATAAAGTCATTTTTTTAAAGATGAAAAATTCTTTTCATTTTTATGATCTAGCTGCCCTTTTATTTTCCAAGAGAATTAAAATGACTCAGCTTGCATTTGGATTCCTTTCTTGGCCACTGGGACAAGACAGCTTGACTAATCTTTCGGTGTTGGTGGTTGCTTTCACTCATTCGTTCATTCATTCATTCATTCTTTCACTGCAAACATTTATTGTGTGCCAGTGTTTTAGTATCTGAAGAGACAGAAATAAAAGTTTCCCCCATCAAGGAGCTTACAGTACAATGACGGAGACATTCACGTAAGCAAATAATGAATGGATATCAGTATTGTGATGGGGGGCTCTGTAAACACATCGAGAGACTCCTGAACTCAACTAGGGGTAATCAGGGAAGGCATCAGTAAAAGTGACTTATTGGAAGACAAGTAGGAATTGGCCAAGAAGAAAGGACATTTTAGGTAAAGAGAGTTTTACTGCTGCACCGGCAGCGGCCGGGGGCTTCAGGGAACTGTGAGAGTTCAGTCCTGGGTGCCAAGGTGGGCAGGGTAAGGGTCAGACATGGAGTGCCTCAGAAACCACGCAAAGGCATTTGTTCTTTGTCCTGTGGGGGATGGGGAGGCCTGATTTCATTTCATTTTAGGAAGGTCAGGTTGGCTGCACGATGGAGATTAGTCTGGAGAGGAGTGAAAGCATGAATGCCTGGGACGGGGGTGAGATTTAAGGAGGGAGAGTTGGGTAGGAGGGCGAGGGCACCATGGGGTCAAGGATGCTACTCAGAGTTCCGGCTTGGACATTCTGGTGAGTGATGGTGTCTGTTTGTGAGGTTGGAGGCACTGGGGGACATGCAGGCTTTGGTTGGTCATTTGCCTCCTGGGGGCCGCTCTGGGTCTGAGCTATCCATGTTGGCATTAGCAGGCCTGGAACACATGTGTCCCTGAGTCAGCCAGCAGCCAGCGGTGTGCCCACGCGCAGTTACAGGTCGTGGTCCCCATGGGGTCTGGGCTCCTGGCACGCCAGCCTCTTTCACTTCTCTGGACTCTGGATTCACTAATGGTCTGTACACGGGAGGTGGATTTACTGATCTTTACGCTCCCTTCCAGTTCTGATAGTGTGTCATTCTATGTGATGGGAGATTATACATTTGCACAATCACCTCTTTTGATGATTTACATAATCATTTCAGAGACACTTCAGATTCCTTTCTGATCATCTGTCCACTCGGAGAGAATTCCAAAAGCTTAGATTTCGGTTTTTCTCTCCCTGCCTTCCCAAGGCCTCTCTTTCAAGCACTAATCTCTGAACATTCGGATTTACTTGGGAGCTGAGTCTTTTCCCAAGGACTCTTCCAAAAGGCGATTCCCCTCCCAGGTAGCTCAGGTTCTTCCCACCCTTACCCCTCAGGCCCTCTTCTTTTAATTTCTTAGCCTAGTCCTGAAAATCCACCAGGAGAACATTCTGTAAAATGGACCAGGTGTTGGTTGCTGCCCTCGAGTTGCAGAAGGGTACACACGAAGATGAAAGGACTCTTTCTTTCTGTTTCCCTCTGAGAGTGTTTTGGCCCCTCTGCTTTATAGCATTATAATTGCATCACAACCAGGCAAGAAAATCAAATCACCTCCCACCAGATTTCCAGTGTTTTTCCACTAGGCGACCAGGGCAGAACGAGGGCTTCTGAGAGGCGGAGTCCCCCTGCCCAGCTGACAGACATGTGGCCTTGTTGTTGACTGTCTGTTTTCTCTGGGTCGGGGCCTGGGGGGTGGAATCAGGTTGAGGGAAGGAGGAGGAGCCCTTCAGGGCTGTCTGTTTTTCTGTATCACCTCTTTCTCAAGAATGGACGTTCTGTTCCTGCATGTTTCTTTCCCTGGAAGTCACTTGTCCTGTGGGGTCTTTGTCAAGACTGAACAGGATTGAGGAATGTCAGAGTTGGAAGGTCCAGTCTAAATCCATGAGCTCCTTCCTAGAGGACAGGACTTGTGTCTTCATCACCTCTATGTCTCCAGTACTTGACACAGTGCTCGGCATGCAGGGTCTCTGAGAACATTCGCTAAGTGAATGCAGGAACTGCAGAATGACAGATCTGGGTTACCAATGAGGGGGCAACTCTGACCTTCCTCCACCAGGGGGGATGTGATTCTGTTAGCGCCTGTTGGACTGTGCGTTCTCAAGCACAGGCGACGTCTCGGCCTCATCTGCACCCATGGGCCAGCCCAGCACCGGGAGGGTGGGTGGATGAACAAATACCTACCCCTGCCCCCCATTGCTATGGTGCTGGTGCGGCTTCTTCAGACGGGGTCTGATGGCCTTTGGGCGGGGCCTTACCCTGCCTCAGGCTGACAGTGGGAGTGGGTTTCCACCTCCGTGAATTAGGAGTGGAATGCAACTCATTAAAAAATAAAAGGAAAGAAAAAGAATACTGCATCAGCTTGCTCAAGGAAGGTCTACGACAAAAGAGAAATTTAAAAATAACCTTACAGAGTGTGTACGTGATGTGGCCGTTGGTCCGTGTTGACATTTTTCATTTGCTGACTGCAGAGCAGTAATTCCTAGATGTGGTTTTATAGTCCTCCCTGCTATCTTGCTCTGTGATCTCAAGGGTTGTCATGAACTTGCCAGAAAGTTGCTTGAATCAAAATTTTAATTCGCATATTTTTATTGATTTATTTATACCTCAGACCCCCATCTACTTGCAAAGATTTTTAAGGTGGCATCTAATAAAGGAGATATTATAGGTAATGTTAAAATAGAAACATAAAAGATTTTTTTAAATCTAGGAAGAGGAAGTAAAAAGTAAGATACTTTAATTGCTTTGATCGAGGATTCAGTCAGCACTTAGCTTCTTGGAGACCAAGAAAAATAATAGATGTGGTGAAATATGTGATAGGTTTTGCAGCAGAAGCCTGTGGTGTCACATGCCCCGGGCCAGCTCAGATTTCAGCTCCAGTTGTAGTGAGCGGTCTCATGAGAACTCAGACACGCCCTGGGGCCTCTGTAGGGCATGGGAACTGGGGGCAAAGGCGCCAACCTCCTGGCCATTTGGAGAGCAGTTCTGGGAGGCCCCTGTACGTTCGTCTGGGTCCTGGCTAGACCGAGCACCCATGCCTCCAGCTGCAGTCTAGATAACGCACCCTCATGTTGGTTTCACGGTGTCCCTTGTCTGCCTGGCCCCTCTCAGGCCCCGCTACCTTGATTCCTGGGCAGCACTGTTTTCCTCTGTGTCTCTCCCATTCAGGGAGGCTCAGTGGGCATGTGATATTAAGGCCACCCTTAGTTGAGCTCAGGGGCCCCCTCAAGGAACAGCAGCCCCCATATTTCCATTTCCATCTCCAGACATCCTGTCTCCTGTTTTCACCGTCACTTTTCAGAGGAGACCGTTTCGTGACAAGGACAAAGGAAAGGACTCATGGACAGGGCTCTCCTTTGTCTGTCTTGCTCAGAACTGCCCTCTGCCCACTTTCCCTGATAGCGGGCGCTGTCGTCTGATCGAGCTCTGCTGTTATGGAAGATGGATGTGTGTGGACTGAAAGCCCCTGACTCCTGGGGTTGTCCCCACGCAGGGCTCAGCCCCTGCTTCCAGACTGGCGCCATCAGGGCCTTGCGGTCTGACCCCACTCCTGGCCGGAGATCCTGATTGTGGACATTTCAACTTATTTCAGACAGGATTTCGGTTGAAAAGCAATGTGGTTTCTTGACGTTGTTGGGATAATTTGTATTTGGAAGCCTGGGGGCCACCCAGTACTACCAGGAAATTCACTGAGCTTAGATTCTCATTGGGAACCACTCCCCACCCCAAGAGGTTTGAAGCAGGTGGCCAGCCTGGAGGATGGCTGTCACAGCCCTCCTCTGCTCACCCTGGGCTCTGCTACTCCCCCGCTCCTGGAAGCTCCCTCCCACACCCCTCCTGGTGAGGACCCTGCTGGCTAGGACCCTGCTATTTCATGGCACTTCCTAGGGAGGCCTGCCCTGGGCTGCGTCCTAACTCCTGAGGCCTCCAGAGGAAGGGGATGGGAATGAAAGGAATCCGGGCCCCAGGCTTTCCCCACCTTCACCTCATCCCTTACATTTTTGGGACTGTTGTAGTCAAAGGGAGGAGTGGAGGCTACAAGCATCATTTTTCAGGCCCCAAATTTAATATCACTGCAGGTTTCTGTCAAAATCAGACTCTTTGTCCTATTCTTAGGGAAAGAGTTTCTCTGTGTATCTCTGGTAACTGTCGTCTTTGTTCTGTGGTTACTTCTACACACCTTTTCTCTCGTTCTAGGCCATGAGCTTCTTGAGGGCGGAGACCAAGCCTTTCATTTCTTTCTTTTTCCTCGTGAGTATCTGGTCAGTAAATATGTAATAAATGAATGGATCCTGGGTTGGCTTGAAAGAAGTTGGGATACCGTATATTCCTACTGCATCTGCTTTCTCCCACATATTTCAGATAACTCGTGGCTACCTTGCTCACCCTGCATCATTGTTAGGAAATACAGATGTGTCTTGCATCCGTGAGGATGGTTCCAATGCTGGCTCTGACTCCAGCCTTTCCGGAGTCAAGCCCTTTCCATACTCTGGTCGGCTTTAGTGGGAGCCTGGCTGACCACATCCCCAAGCAGCAGGGGCAGGTCCATGGTGCTGAGGAACAGTCTGTATTCATTTCTCCATGGGGCTCTTGCATCTGGAAGCAAGAGGGCTCATCGTCAAGGTGTCTTGAGTCCTTGGAAGTAGATTAAGGCACGTGTTCATTAGTCCATCGGTCAGCAAATATTTACCGAGCGCTGTCTGCTTGCCAGGCCCTGTGCCAGGGGTAGGGGCTGCATTCATGAATAAAATAGGCATGGTCCCTACCCCTTGGAGCTCACAGTCTAGCAGGGCAGACATAGAAACATTAAGCAAATTATTAACAGGGAAGAAAGTGTTCTTCTGTACCAAGCCAGAAGGTCTCAGAGCTCTCTCACGCTGTTAATACAAACAATTTCCCTCCAGGTTGGTCCTAGGGCTTAGATTCACACCCATTGTTTTCCCAGAAGCATTTCGGCCCCCAGCTCTTTTGTCAGCTCCTGGAGAAAGCCTTGACATTTACCCTAAAGCAGCTGCCAAGCACCTAGAACATGACCATTTAGCATGAAGGACTCTGCTTAGGCTCCGGCTCACTGTGACTACTCTGGTCCTCAGTCTCTTCGTCTGTAAAATGAGGGCTGTGTGGTCTAGGGTTACATTTCTCAAGGTGAGCTCCGTGGAAAACCAATCTCAGAACATGTCCTGGAGAAAAGGATTTCATGATGAGATAAGTTTGGGAAATTGAATATTTTATGTAAATATATATATTCCCCTTTTCTAAATTCACAGAGCACATTAAAGGCTCTGAGAAGTTCTAGAGTATGCAATGTGGCCTGGCTTTGTTGAGTGCAACCGTTTTTAAACTTTTGGACCCAGGTTCCTTTCTTCACATGGCACCTATTTTCCCGAGGCTTTGGTACTCCACAGAGCCTGCTGATCCGGAGACCTTTGAAGGCCCCTCTGCTCTAGCACTCTGTAACTAGGGCTCTGGTGATGCTCTGTGCAGTAGGACAGGAGTTGGTGTGGGGCAGTGGTCCCAGAGCCCATAGCATCTGGCACCCCTTCCTCCTTTGCGATTATCATGTCTGTGTTCAAGGAGACAGCTGACCAAATTTTCTGCAGCAGATTCTGGAGACATTTGAAGACACTCACTGTTGGTGGCACTGCCTTGGAATCCACGATCGTTCTTAATTGGCCTCAGAACCATCAGCTTGCAAAACCATCTGTCATGGGAAACTTGAGCAGTGTTCAGGGTTTCATTAATAATTCAGTGGACGAGCTTCTTCGGACACAGGCCTTCTAACCCTTGGGACTCACTTGTTTTCTGCCTCCAGAGGTGTTCCAGGGAGAGTTCTCTGTTATGCTACAGATGTTAATGACTCAGACAGTAGTACTTCGATGCTGTCCCAGAGTCCCCAAAGCCTCATCAGTCGGAAGAGGGAAGATTGATACAGGTTAATCCCACTCTAATTATGTCAGCCAGCTCAGAGGGTTGGGTGGGCTTGCGGACAGTGAGGCTCTAGGGAGTAGATGCCCACAGCAGGCTTCAGGCAAGCCCCTTGTGCTGGGGTGGTGGGGGGCTTATATCCACTGCGATAGATTCCTTCTTCTGTCTGTAGCATCCCCAGCCATTCAGAAAAAAATTATGTAGGATCTTTTTTTTTCTGCAAGTTAGAGATACCTAAAAATATTGGTTGAATTCGTTCTAGCTGATTAGATCTGATTCTCATTCCCATTTAGTAGACTTATAGAATGTCACAGCTGAATGGGAACATAGAAATCATCTCATCCAGCTCCTTCATTTTTCAGTGTAGGAAAATGAGACCAGAGGAAAGTGACTGTCAAGGTTACCCAGCTGGTTCGTGCAGAGCCTGCCCGGTACCCGGGCCTCCTGGCTTACAGCCCCGTGTCCTTTCCAGCGTGTCACACGCCCCGCTCTGAGCACAGTGAGCAGAGCGTTCTTCTTGGAGTGCTGCAAGCAGTGATGTTGGGACACCAGATGCTCTTTTCCTTCTCAGGCGCTGTGATGCCAAGGGTAGCACATCCATCCTGGCTGTCACGCTGATGGGGCTGAGGCGGGTTTATGTGCCATCAATAAGGTTAAAAAAGAAGCTGGGCTCTCCTCCCTCCTTCTCTCAGCTTCCCTGCTAATTTGTGGTCATTAGTGCTGGCTGTCACCTCTTCAAGTCCCCTCTCCCCTCGGAGAGACTTGCCTCCAGGGGAGTTGAGCCTGGCTGCTCAGGGGAAGCAGGGCTTGGGAGCCAGCCCTTCGCATCCTCTTGTGGAGACTGCTGGGCCTGGCTGCCGGTGCTCAGCCATGGGCTACTTCCTGGCTAGACACTGAGCTGGTTTTTCCACCTTCCCCTGGAGCCTGGAGAGAAGGGGCGGGAAGCGGGAGATCAGAGAGCCTACTTCCCCCGTCTGCATTGGGGGGGAAGGATGACGAACAAGGGCCCTGGAGTCTTGAGTTTCTCATGGAGTCTCAGTGCCAGAAGTACCTTTGGAGATGACTGGGTCCTGTACCCGCTATTTATATTAAGGACCCCGAGGCCTGGAGAGGGGTCAGCCTCGTTTAAGGTTGCAGGGCCAGTTGAGGGCAGAACTGGGGTGAACCTTAGATTTCTACCCTGTTTTTCCTGGAGTCTCAGCTACAGGCCTTCAGCCTTTCTAGTTTGGGGTGTCATTTTCCAGTGTACAACCAGCGTGTCTCAGCCCCAAACCCCAGTGGTTAGAAAGTACAGAGCAGGTTTAGGGAGGAGAGAACATTCTGCTATGGTCCATGGGAGTTCGATAGTGAGGTGTAGAGACAGATGAAAGAGTTGGCTGGGCCGGGCAGCCAAGGGGCCTTCAGGGGCTGTTCAGTAGAGGAATGAATGTCCAGGGAATCTGTGCTCTGAGGGCTCTCAGGAGGGTGTGAGGGCCAGTAGGAGGTAAAGGAGCAGAGCTGGGACAAGCCAGGGGGCCCCGGGTGCCTCTCTGCACCAGTTCTGACACAGGGACCCAGACTTCCTTCACTTCCTCTCTGCACTAGAGGGACCCCCTTCTCTCCTAACCTGTCTGTTTTGAATTTTAAGCTGGGGCAGTACTTGGCTAAGTTTCTGCCTGGAAGTCGTGGGGAGCTGCAGCCAGACAGGGCCCAGGCTGGCCTGAGGGGAGGGTCCACCACGTCCTCAGGTGGAAAGACAGACACCTGGCTGGCCCGGCAGCCTCAGACCCGCTGGATGACTCCAAGGCCTCCACGTAGCTCAGTGAGACTTTCAGTAAGTGTAGTGTCTCCAAGGGCAGCGTGTCAGCTGAACTGAGGATGCCATAGGTGCAGGTATTTGGGTTCAGGTTTTGGGGCCGCAGGGGAGGGGCTCAAGGAGGAGGTGGCAGCGGCCAGACATAGCTCATGGGCCCCCCCTGCCCCCCGGCTCCAATCTTGGCCACCCTCAACCCGCGACTTGCGCAGCCCTGCCTGTGACTATGGAGCAGGGAGCACTGCCCAGGCCCCGTGGCAGGTGAGGGTTCCGGGAAACAAGTCCTGGAGCCCTGGCTCTGCAGAAGCTCAGGCGCGGGGCAGGGCACGGGGTGCAGGAGCTGTGCTGCCCAGGGCCTCACCCCCATGCCGTTCTTCCAGTAAGCACCCTAAGGGCCGGCATGGGGCTCACCTCGTCCTCCCCTCCAGTGACTGAGCCGCAGAGAAGGGACATCTTGAGTGAAATTAGAAACAGGTGGAAACAGGTGCTGAGCTTTTGCTTTTCAGCAATTACTAAGCACTCTTCACAGACCCCAGCTCATCTGAGGAGAACACTGAAGAAGTAATACTAATGCTAGTGACGCTAATAGCAATACAGAGATGCTTGTACTTATACTGTTACTGCTGATGGGAATGATAAAGTTAACATTTATTGGTGCACACCCTATGCCAGGCACTGTGCTAAGCACTTTGTATGGAATGTTATTTAATCCTCACAGCAATTCTGTAAAATCATTGTTATTACCCCCATTTTCCAGATGAGACCACTGAGGCACAGATCGTTGACGTGCTCATTCAAGGTCAGCCTCAGAGCCAAGAAATAGTGGAGCCATGATTCCACGCACAGTCTGAGGCTCTTTACTAAGCTGTCCTTCTACGTGGTCTGTGTGGGGGCATTTGGGCAGCGAGGGGCAACAGTGGTGTTTGAAGGGTGGACACCCCAAGAGGATGGGACAGCTACAGCAACAGAGTGGCGGGGGGAGGCCCTCCGCTGGACATCTAGGCTCTTCACTTCTTTGAGCAGATCATCCCCTTCCTGGGGCCTTGATGGAGGCCTTAGACAGAAAACAGGGTAGAAACCTAAGCTTTTCATTTTCAGAGAGCAGAGAGACCATGTGAGTTTTGACTGGAATCTGATCCTGGAGAAATGCAGCAAGTGCCCCAGTCATCCCACAGGAATCCTGCAGACCCAGTGAGAACTTCCCGTTCCAGGGGGAGCACAGGGACAGGGCTGCACCCCACTGGCCCAGCCCGGACCCTTCTGCCAGCCTTCCCTTCTTCAGCCAGAAACCCTCAGCTTTGTTGTTTCAACTGCACAGAGCAGGTTACTAGCTATTGTTCTTGGAAGCCTTTCTGTGATCTTAGGACCTTTGAGAAAAGAACAAACAGCTACAAAAACACAGGGTAGTTAAAAAATATTTGTGATTTTTGTGCTGCATGGAACAAAGGAGGCATTCAGGAGACTCAGCATTGTTCCGGGGGAGCGGGGATGAAACTGCCCCTTCTCCTCTCCCTTGGGAGCATCCATCTGATGGCTGTAGAATGTCCTTAGACCATCTCCCAGTGGCAGCCTCCTCCTCTGTGCGGGGCCTGAGCTAGGGACACATTTATACTTGTAATCAGCTTTAATGCTCACTCAGTTTCTATCTAGTCCATTTTTTTCATCTTGTTGGGAAAAGCGGCTCAAAGTTATCACCTGGTCACCATAGTTTCTTACCAGTTACTAGCTACCCTATCTCTTACTGGATACCGTTAACTGCCAGTCATATAGCAATCCAGTGTACATAGTAATTTTCCTTATTGGATCTTTACTTCTGTTTCATTGTCTGGAAGGGATACCTGTTTTATCAAAGGCAGGACTGAGGTTCGAAGCAGGAAGTGACCCGCCCGATGTTGCTCAGCCAATAACACAGATCCCTGATGAACACAGGGCTCTTAGAACCCTACTAAGCTTCCTTCTTCAAGGAACTAAATTTTGAAAGCTTACTGCCTCCGCTTCTTGGGAAGTTCTAAAACACTGTGGACCCACTGTTGTCTTTATCCTTGAAAGCTCTTTCTAGGATTGAGGCTCTAAAATCCCAGGCCCAGGTCTCTCTAATTCTGAATTGGTTCATTTCTCCTGTGGCAGCCCAGGCACCCACAGCCAGCCAGTGAGCCTGGTGTGCCCAGTGCCCTCGCTCCAGCCCACAGCCCTTCCGGCAGGCAGTTGTAAGGGAGCCAAGGTGCTCATTGCCTTCTCGAGGACACACAGCGTAATTGCCTCTCCCCGTGCCTCCTGTCCATGCCTGGTTTCATCTGTGCAGCCTTCCCTGTGTAAGTCATGGCCAGACAAGCTCAGCGGGATGCACTTGGGACTGAGCGTGGAAGCGGGGTTGCAGTGATTTGTGTTGGAACACCAGTGGTGGGCTTCTTTCACGTTCTTCAGAGGAGGGCTCTTGGGGAATTAGAAGGGCCTTTGGAACTGCCTTCCTCCCCAGCCTGCTCCGTATCTCCTTCAGATTTCTTCTGCTAGAGACGGTGCAGGGTTGTTCCTTTGGAGGGCTTGGACACATGGCGTCTTTGCCCGTATCCTATCAAAATCCCTGGGCTTCACTGGAGGAGTAACAACTTGACCTGCCATCAGGAAATTCCTGAGATGTATGCTCAGCACCAGTCTGAGGAACTGGGGATGTTTAGTCAAGATAAGAGAGAGCCCGTGGGGATGTGATCCCTGTCTTCATGTGAGAGAGGAAATACGCTTGTTCCTTGTGTCTCCGGGGGCGGGGGGAGGGGCAGGACTTAGACCAGAGAGTAGAAGCTTGGATGGGGTGACATTCAGCACAATGTAAAAAGGAACTCACTAAAAAGCAGAGTTTTCAAAAAAAGCAGAGTTTTCAGAAAATAGAATATGTTGTCCAGAGCAGAGTGAATTTCCTCTCCCTGGAAATTTGTGTTCCTCTGCTGAGGAGGCTGTGACGTGGGGTTAAGGGAATGGCAACTCCGGCCCTGAGTGGAGAATGAGATGGCCATTTACCTTTATACCTATTGGCCTGTGATGGCGCCCTCCACGGTGTCCTTAGGGACAGCTGCCCACAAGGACTGAGCCAATCCAGGCTGAGGCTCCGGGAGGCACCCCAAAGGATGAAGAGGATCAGAGAAAGAGGAGACCACTGGCCTCTCTCCCCATGTGCAGCCCATGCTTTTGGTCTTAGCCTTCATTTCTCTGGGTGAGCAGGATGGTGATGGTGGTAGCGGTAGCAGCAAGAGCCTATCAGTGAAAAGATGGGCCTTTTCTATAGAAAAAAGAGCTAGTTTGCATGCAGCTGGGCTGTCGTAACTGCTGGCACGACACCTTCCAGATTCACACCTTGCAGGCAATGGAAGAAATCTGCTGGAAACAGCAGTGTGGCAGAGTGGCAGGTCTGCCCTTCCAGCAGCCTTGTAAGTTGGCAGCGTGGATGGAGGAGAGCAAGGACTCCACAAATTGTGACCTTTTCATACTTCATCATTCTTCAATGCAGGAACGTGTGTGTGTGTTTGTGTGAGAGACACACACACACACAGACACACAGAATGACATAGGGAGAGATGCACTGGTTTTGTTTTCGTTGTTCCCCTTGTTTCCCTGTGCAAGCTCCACACTAAATAACTCATTTAAATAACTTGGCATCTTTCCATACTTTTAACTATGCTTATAAAAATTATATAGTTAAACACACACATAAACACATACATATGTCTACAAGATTTTTTAAAGTAATTGTTTTACAAAATTAATCACATTCACTGCATACTGCTTTTCTTATTCATCAATACTTCATAGAAAAATCCCTCCAAGCCAGCTGGTATACCTCTTATTTCATTCTTTTTATTCCCTGGAAGGGATGGTCTTTATTTTATTCAACCATTCTTATATTGATGGGTATTCACTTTGTCTCCAGTTTTTTTTTTTTTTATTTACAAATAACTACCTCCATAGACATCCATAAACTGCTTCCATAAACATCCTTGTATATGTGTGTGTATCCTTATGAACTACTGCTTTTATTTCCCAGGGGTAGATTCCCAAGAGTAAGAGCGCTGAGCTGAAGGGTATAGTATTTTTATTTTATTTTATTTATTTTTAGAAATTTATTTTATTTATTTAGTTTTGGCTGTGTTGGGTCTTTGCTGCTGCGTGCAGGCTTTCTCTAGTTGTGGCGAGCGGGGGCTACTCTTCGTTGTGGTGCATGGGCTTCTCATTGCGGTGGCTTCTCTTGTTGTGGAGCATGGGCTCTAGGTGCACGGGTTTCAGTAGTTGTGGCTCGCGGGCTCAGTGGTTGTGGCTCACGGGCTCTAGAGCACAGGCTCAGTAGTTGTGGCACATGGGCTTAGTTACTCCGTGGCATGTGGCATCTTCCTGGACCAGGGCTCGAACCTGTGTCCCCTGCATTGGCAGGCGGATTCTCAGTCACTGCGCCACCAGGGAACCCAGTATTTTTATTTTTGATAGACGTTTCCAGATTGTGTTCCCAAAAAACTACAACAGTTCTCATTTCCACTAGCAGTTGGTGAGAGTACCTGTTTCCCCATCCCCACAGCATGGTTACTTCTTTGTTAGTGTTAGCCTTCTGATGGGTAAACAGTAATATCTCATTGTTACTTTGATTTTCATTTCTCTGACTCCTGTCGAGTCTGAGCATCCTTTCATACGATTATTTGCCATTTGCATTGTTCTGCCATGAATTGCCTCCTAGGATCCCAGGGGAAGGGACCAACAAGACTCTGGGTCAACTGGCAAGAAACGGTGTGTTTCCATAACAGCCTTCACCTGGTCCTGGGTGACAGTCGGCTCTCAGTGCCCTTCCCCCTCCCCTCCCCCTCCCTCCTCCGTCTCTGTCTCCCTCCCCTCCCCCTCCCTTCTCTTCCCCACCTCTCTCCCCCTGGCACAGGTTTTAGAGTCCACAGAAATGAGAAATTAAATCACATTCTCCCAAGGGTCCCAGGGTAGGGTAAGGGAAAGCAGAAAACAGAGCTGTAAGCAGGTGAGAGCTGGCAGGCTGGTGTGTGGGTTAGTTGCTCCTTATCCCTTGAGAGGCCCTGGGCTAGTTCCTTAACTTTTTGCTGATGTGAAATCTGCATCCGTGAAATAGGGAACAGACACTTGGCACTTGGTAATGCATCTGTAAGTAGTTCACGTGTTGACTGATGCTTACCAAGCTTCACGTCTGGCTACTCATAGTGTGGTCTGGACCAGAAATACAGAATCTTGGACTGCACCCAGACCCACTGAATCAGACCCTGCATTTTCAAAAGACCCCCCCCCACCCCCCGCAAGTGATTCGGCTGCACATTAAAGGTTGAGAAGCACTGGATTAAAGCACATTGATTAAAGCTGTGAGAAAAAAAAAATAGTAGAACTTGCCCAGAAATGTTGCTGCAATTGCACACTTTTGAGATGCACCAGTAGATCCAGTATAGTATGGACCAGACGGCCCACAGTAGCACAAGTTCTTGTCTCTTGACCGTGAGGTCTCTTAGTAATGTCACCTAACAGAATGCAGCACCCCTCTCCCTTGGTGACAGGGATACCTCAGTTTAAGAAAACTCAACACACCCAAATCCAATTGGTTCTCCCTGTCATTGAGCCTTATGGGAACCCCGGGCTCACACTAATCAACAGCCTGCTCCAGCACCCCAGCTCCCTGCCTGGCAGACACTGGATGTGCCTCAGCTACCTTGACTCTCAGTCCCCTGCAGTCTTCTGTGTTCCCAGCTGCTCACCACTGGCTCTGTCACCCAGCTTCAGCCTTTCTCCTTTGAGCCTGGCTACTGGTTCCACTTCTCCAGTTTTCACACTGAGGTCTGACCTTGTCAGCCTCTAGGTAACGGAGCCCCGGTCCTGGCGCTGACACACTTGGCCTGCACTTTCCACCATCTACCTCCACACAGACATGCCCCCCATTCCCCCCTGCCCTCCATCTCAGCTCCAAGGTGAGAATACCTAGGGCCTTCCTCCAGAGCTGCCCTGGGGACTGACAAGTCCACGCCTTGAGTCTTGCGGTGCTCCTTTAGATAGTGGTGCTCCCAGAAGCATTTCTACTATGGTTCCGTGGCATTCGAGCTTGCTCGGTTTATCCAGATGGTTTATCCACCAAGGGTCAGCGCTGGAAACAGAATCCACTCCAGGTACTATAAGCAGAAGGGCTTTAGTATTGGGAATTCGGTGCTTATAGCATTGGTGAAGGGGCTGGTTCCAGACTGGGCCTTTTGAATGACTCCTAGGTTGTACAGCTGCCAGCCCCACAGCTGTTTCTGGACTCTCCAGGAAGCTGAAGGATCTCAACCCTAAGGTGAGGTCCAGGGATTAGAGTTTGGACAAGAAGCTGCCTCCACTGCCCTGCTTCTTGGATACCTGGAAGCGGCAGCAGGACATCTGGTTTCGGGGTGACCAGCAGCGACAGCCAGGAGCTGCATTCCCTCCCTCCACATCTCATGGACTTTTGCTCGGCAGACCCTGACTTAACATGCAGAGCTCCGGCTGCCTGGGAGTCTGTGAAACGTAATTTCCCCAGGTCTGGTCTCCTGAGAGGAGAGTGAGAAGGAGGTCTGGGGGGAACCAACTGCATGTCTACCTCAGACAGGTAGGATTTTGACTGGTGGAGATGGGTGGGGGCATTCTGCACTCACACTCCAGAATTCAGCCTCCACCCAGCCCCAGGGAATGAGGGCACAGAGGCCAGACCCCCGGTTCTTCCCAGACTGGGCTACAGTGCCTTCTGCAGGTGGTGGCCCCCTCTGTGGGTAGGTTCTTCCCTCCCCAGGGACGTGGTTCCACTGCACCGACAGGGAGAGTTCCTTCACGTCTCTCTGCCGTTCTACGCACATAAAGCATTGCTGCCTTCCTGAGTGCTCCAAAAGCTTTATATTTTTATTTTTACCTAGTTTTGCCTGATTCCAGAGTGACAAGCTCGATAGAGGTGCAGGAAATATGACTGAACTAAGTCATGCCAGCTTCAGCATGAGATGGTGTTTGTTGTGGGTCATTAGGATTTCATGTCCAATCCTGGTCCTCATTATTAAACATGTAAAGGGATGTTCTCCCAGCCCTGTAATTAGCAAGCACTTTTTCCTGCTCATGACATGGTTGTGTAACATGACTGCCTGTGGGCCTTGCGGGGGCGGGGGAGGGGGGATGTGTTTTAGGTGTCAGAGAAATGACAATGATTTGGGTCTCAAAGGGGCCTGTGGGAGAGTTCTGAGTTTGGGGGTGTGAAAGCTGAAAGCAACTTGTGGCTGCAGAACTGGCAGGGTGTTTAGTGCCTGGAGGCAAGGGGTGATTTGAAATAGGGGCGAAATGGAATTCAGGAGCTATCATGTGCCTTGGGCAGAAGCCTCTTGGCCTCCTCTCAGATCCTGACACAGCACCTTATGCAGAGGAGGTGCTCAAAACGGTTTACTTATTACATGCAAGAAAATAAAAAGAGATTCAATGTGGGTAGGAGTTAGGAGGCTCATGATTCTCGGCTTCTCCCAGCTCTCCAGGCAGTAGTCATCCCTCAGGCCCCTTGTTTTGGGGGGACAAATCAGGGCAGCTGTATTCAGGGCTCCGGGTTGAGGAGAGAGAAGGTGGCCCCCCGTGGCTTTCCTGGAGAGCGTTTGGAATTGGGCACAGTTTCTGCAGGAGGATGGGTTACCAGCCTTACGGAGCAGAATCCAGAGGGAGTTCTACAGCAGATCCCTGCTTCCATAACTGAGTGCTGGGATGCACTGTGAATTTTAGCCCCTGGGGGGCCTGGCATCCAAGGCCTTTGTGACGGGCCGCTGCGCTCCAGCCAGATTGGACGCTCATGCTCCCTTACTGCTGTGCCAGGCGCTCACCTTATCTTTGCTTGAGCCCCCCCCTGCCTCCTGGGGGGCTTCTCTTCAGTTGTCTCCCCCTTGCAAAACCCTCTCTGTCTTTCACGGCCAGCTCGATCACACCTTCTCCATAGCATCCTGTGACCATCAGCCACAGGAGCCCACTCTCGCCCTATCTGAACACCCAGAGCACTTTTCTCTCCTCCTCTCCTGGGCCTCGCCCCTTTCTGCCCATTCATTAGGCCTGTGGATGCCCTACAGGCCTCCCTCCCAGCCTAGCTGTATCTTCCCAGCTTCTGGCTCAGAGTCAGTGTCAACAATTGTTTGTGGAGTGAATGATTAAAAAGTGAAGGGAATGTATAACTGATTCACTTTGTTACAAAGCAGAAACTAACACACCTTTGTAAAGCAATTATACTCCAATAAAGATGTTAAAAAAAAAAAAGGTGAAGGGAAAATTAATACAGCATTGTAAATCACCTATACTTCAATAAAAAAATATATCTAGCTCCAACAACAACAGCAGCAAAAAGTGGAGCAAAACATCCAGTAAACTGAGGGGGAAATCGCAAACCAGCTGCAGAGAAAGGATTCTGACAAGAAAGGGCAGCATAGTAGTGTGGTTAAGCTCATGGGTGCTAGGTCCACACTGCCTGGGTTTGGTCCTGACTCCGCCACTTATTCTGTGACCTTAGGCAAGCCACTTAACCTCTCTGTGCCTCAGTTTCCTCGTCTGTTAAGTAAGGATAAGGATAAAACCTACCTCACAGGGCTGTTGTGAGAATTCAACTATTATAAAGTATATAAAGTTCTTAGAATAGTGCGTGGCACATAAGAAGTGTTAGTGTATGTTAATACACCCCTCCTCCCCAAATACACTTTCAAAACTTTCTTACTTGCTTGTCAGAAGACAGTGCCAGATGTTGGGGGTTTTCTGAGCTCCCGCTAGATCTCCACCTCTGTTTAAATCTCATACTTGCGGTCCAGTCAGATGGAGATTTTTCCCTGAGAGGACTCCATCCTTCTCATGGAAGGGAAGAAGGGCAGAAAGTTCCACTGACCGAGGACTGGCTATGGCCAGGTTCTGTGCGACAGCTACTTGTACAAAATGCTGTTTAATCTTTATAACAGCCTCTAGACGTGTAATAATATTCCCATCTTACAGGAAGCTGAAGCTCAAAGAGCTCAGCTAGTGAGTGGCATGGCTTGCAGCTGAAAAGCAGATCAGGCTCCAAAACCTGTGTTCTCTTGGCTGCCTTGTGTGGCTCCCCCACCTCCTGGGGCTTGGCGATGAGAATGTGCGTGGTCCCAGCGGGGGCAGGGTGGGCGTATCGGCCCTGCCCCGTGTTGCCTCACAGGGGAGCAGTACAGGTGCCAGGAGTGGTAAGAGTGGATGGTGTGTGCAGATCTTCCCGGGCCTGGAAAACCCACAAGCATCCATTAAACCGGTGTTTATCAGTTGCCCCGTGTTGAGCTGTAATAGTTCACAGAATCTGACCTGGATTCCTGTAGCCTTTTGTCAGAATGTCACTGAGGTGTCAGCAAGCCTTGTTTCGGTTTCCTAGTCTATGGATTCTCTTCTTTGTTAGAAAAGGTCCTGTTGGTTTTAAGAATAATTACAACCATTTTTTCTCACTTCAGCTGATGTGGTATACCAATTTGCTGATTGATATTAGCACCAACATCACTTGCACAACATTTATGCAGCGACAGTAATGCCAAGTAAACCAGAAGAAATGAGTTCCTACTGCGTTTACAGCCCATCTTAATGTACACTTTGCATATATAGCACGCATGCTCTATTTGAAGCAAGCTTTCACCATTGGGGTGAGCAAATGATGTCTTATATTTACGTATTTTTTTTTCCCGGCAGGAGGCATGGGATAAGGACACCTTACCTCTATTTTATTTAATTTTATTTATTTATTATTTTTTTTAAAAGTTGAATTCATACTGTATTTTCAGTTTGTTTTTTTTTTAAACTTTGGGTTTATTTATTTATTTATTTATTTATGGCTGTGTTGGGTCTTCGTTTCTGTGCGAGGGCTTTCTCTAGTTGCGGCAAGTGGGGGCCACTCTTCATCGCGATGCGCGGGCCTCTCATTATCGCGGCCTCTCTTGTTGCGGAGCGCAGGCTCAGTAATTGTGGCACACGGGCTTAGTTGCTCCGCGGCATGTGGGATCCTCCCAGACCAGGGCTCGAACCCGTGTCCCCCGCATTGGCAGGCAGATTCTCAACCACTGCGCCACCAGGGAAGCCCACTTACCTCTATTTTAAATCTTTAAGTTGAGTTTGTATTTTTGAAAATTCTATTCTGTTTTGACAGGTAAGCTCGCCCCAAGGTTCTCTGAAGCAGCATATATTCAAAGCCTATCTGTCAGCCTTACCAGCTTGAAGGCAGCAGAATTCTGTGGGACAATATATGATTCAAGAGTCACTACCAGTGGTGGACAGTGGGTGGGCCAGAGATGGCACAGTGGTATTCAAACTTGGTCACAATTAGCATGTCCCTTACCTACTGCTTACAGATGTTCACAATGACAGGGGCACCCCTTTCAAACACCGACACCATCCCACACCCGCCCTGGGGACGTGTCCTGGCCAGAGGGAGTGCACACAGCCCAGCCCCAGTCAGCCCAGCCCCCTCCTCTCCTTTCCCGCTCTCCCTCCCTCTCCCTTCCTCCCTCCCTCCCTTCCATCCTCTGCCTCCCTGCCCCATATATTTCTCTCTTTCTCACTCACTGTTATGGGTTGAATTGTGTCCCCCGACAAATTCATATGTTGGAGTCCTAACCCCCCAGTGCCTCAGAATGTGACCTTATTTAGAAATAGGGTCATTACAGATATAATTAGTTAAGATGGGATCATGAGGGTGCGTCCTAATGCAATATGATTGATGTCCTTATTAAAAGGGGAAATTGGGACACAGACATACTTACACAGGGAGAGTAGTACCATGTGGGGATGAAGGCAGAGATCGGGCTTTGCTTCTATAAGCGAAGGACACCGAAGATCGCTAACAAACCACCAGAAGATAGGGGAGAGGCAGGCAGCAGATGGGTTCTCACAGCCCCCAGGAGGAGCAACCCTGCTGACACCTTGATCTCAGACTTCTAGCCTCTAAAACTGTGGGGCAATAAATTTCTGTTGTTTAGCTACCCGGTTTGTGGTACTTTGTTACAGCAGCCCTAGCAAACTCTCTCTCTGTCTCTCTCTCACAGGACCTTCTTAGTTGTAATGAAGGTGGCTGTGGAGGTGTTGGCCTCTCATGTGGAAGCACCGTGCATGTGCCTTCCTTTTTAAAACTGCTCTTGCTCAACAGTGGAGGTCTGTAAAAACAAAGAGAAAGCATCTGGTGCGATGCAGAGAGCATGCGTTTTGAGGGCAGATGGACTGCGGCGATTTAAAATCCCGACTGTGCCATTTTCTAGTTTATTTCACTTCCCTGAGACTTTGCTACCTTGTTGATATATTGGAAATAATAATACTACCTTTGGGGTTGTTTTGAGAACTAAAGAAAATGCAGGTAAAACTCTGAGCGTGATGCTTGATTTACAAGATGTTAGCTGCCTTACTTATTATTGATAAACACTTTGTGGGAAATGACTGTAACTGTAGCATGTGGTAGAGGGCAATCCTGGGGTTTGCTTTGCTGAAACACCCTGAATTCTAGCTTCGGGTCTCTGTACGTGTGTATGAGAGAGAGATTGTTGTGTGTGTTCTTTATTGTTCTTTACGGTTTATAGAGTTTTCCAGCTTTTTTATTTTGAACATGTATTTTACAAACAAGAAATTGACTTTTTTAAAAGGAGAAAGATTTTACTAAGTCTCAAATGAGTAAAACAAGAGTTAAATTCAGCGATTCGATAACAGTTGAAGGTTTTTGAGAAAGGTTCCACTTATACCTAGTTCTTAGGCTTTTTTAATGTCTTGCTCAGATGGCATGTTTTTGTAAATGTAGTGACTTGCACTTCTAATTAACGTTTATGCCTGGTTGGTTGAATATGCAGTTATATTTAGTAAAGAAAAACAAGAGCGGAGGGAGGGGCCGTAGGCTGTGGTTGACGCGGCCCAGAACTGGAAGTCCGAGCCGGCGACCCAGGGCGCCCCCTGCAGGCCTGTGAGATGAGAGGCTTGGCTCCGCCGTGCGGGCGGGGTGAGGACAGAGGGCTGCTGAAGCCGGGTCAGTGGGGGAGGGATGTTGTCACCATACTTCAAATGGGACAGAGCTCGATTTTGTGAGAGCTGAATGGCCTTAGAGCTGTGTCACCCCGACAGGACTGTTTTTGTTTGTTGTGTCGTGTCAGGCAGCTGGCGTGGAAGAAGAGTCCTGCTGCCCATGAAGCCGTGGCTGGAGGGCGACGTGTCCATTTAAGGTGTGAGGTGGCCGTCTCCACCGCGCCTGCCTCCTGAGGCAGCCCTGACCGAGCTTGATCATCAGATCCACTCCAAGTGGGAAACACTGGGAAGGGGTTAACGGTGGGGAGAGTACAGATTGCTGTTGTTAATTTTGCCCCCTGGTACCTTGTGGCCCCCTTGCTTCTTTTTGAAAGGAGTTTGGAGGCAGCTTTTAGTCTTGTTGAAGGGAAGCTGTAAACGGAAGGTGGAAGGTCGTTCTAGGCAAAACAGAACAAGTGTTCTCTCTCCACAAGGCAGAGGTGGGGTGCCTCTGTGTGTTTGGGATTTATTTTTATTTTCTAATCCTGTTAGCAACAGAAAAAGACTCCGAGGAGCCCCTGATTTTATTACCATAGGGAGCAGGCAGTTTGTCTGTCATGTGTGGGCACCCTGGCCAGATATGCAGGGCTCCAAGTGTGTTCTCCCCTCCCCGCCCCCGCCCCTCTAGGGGGTGGTCTGGGAATTCAGCTGAGGCCCAGGAGAGGTAAGTGCTGACGGTCGGGTTCTGTCGCCTGTCTGGGGAGTGGGCTGTCCAGCGTGTCGGTATAGGAGGGGGAGTGGATTATATCCTGAGTCAGAGGAGACAGTGGTGAAAGAAAGCTGGAAAGAGGATGCGGCACCCTCAGAGCTTCTTTGCTGAGAGGCCCCCCTCCCCTCGGTGTGGGTGCAGGGTCACGCCTCGCCAGCAGGGGTCTCACCTGTGCCACTCCCAGGTCTGCATGCAGGTGGGAGAACCTTCTCGAGGCTCCTCCCTCACAACAGCTTAGAAGCACTGAGCTCTGGAGTGGTCCAGCTGAGGGGACTTAGACACCATTTTGAGGCTCCCAGAGAAGAAGTGGCTGATCCCTTGAGAGAAGGTGGGTTTGGGTCCCAGCTGGGGCAGAACTTTCTTGGGGGTGGGGTGAGGGTGAGAATAAAGCCATCGTGAACATTAGTGACTGAGGGAATGACAGTGTATATTTGACTTCCACAAAGAGCTTTTATCACTTTCCTTAGTGTAATAATATGAAGTAACTTTATTGATTGTGTGATTATCACTTTATTCATGACAACAAGTTGGGCACTGTGACATAAGGAGCCCACATTTAATTTAAAGCATCTTTTCCATAGGAATCAACACCTGGGGCATTCAGATCAATAGTTAAGTGCTACACAGCAGTGAAATGCTGCCCGAAATTAATCAGGAATTCTCACACTTACTAAAATGTAATATTTCCAGGGAACCTAGCTTTAAGCTTACTGAGAAGTAATGATATTAGGGTAAGAGAAGGTAGGAAAACAGGAGGTGTGACTTTAAATGCTGGTGGCAGTTGGCGATGTCACCAAGAAAGGAAAAGTTAAGCCCAGCAGGAATACCTTGGTTTCCTTGCAGCCTCACAATGCAGACAATGGCAGAATGCCTGCAGGGGCTCTGCTGCCTGTAGATAGCACTCAGGTCCCTCTGACCCCAGTGGGTGGCTGAAACAGGTCTGCAGGCCATTGCTCTGGGGCCTGTGTGTAGACAGGAGGTATACACGTGGCTGGAGCTTCCGGGATGGATTGTTATTTCCGAAGGAGTCTGAGTTGCACACACCACAAAGCCGCCCAGTGAGCAAATCCTCCAAAAGTGACCCTCGCTACCCAGATGAGCAGGGCCTTTAGAGCAGTTTAAGTGCTTAATTTCCTTTGACTGCTTCTTTTTATAAAAAAAAAAAAATGTAAATAAACCACTCTTAAGCCATTAACCTTTGAAAGCTGTATGTTGTTGAAGGATGATTTCTTGCTATTATGTCATCATTTTCTCCCTCATCTAACACATTTCTAACACACACACATGCCTTTTTTTGGAGCAGAAATTTAAATAGAAGTCTTAATAGAAGCCAAATAATTTTGCATGTAGCCTCCCACCTGTGGACTTCATGTGGCATTTTGCCAGTGGGCCTAGATTAAATGAAATAGTATGGATCTAGATATGTGTGTGCTTCTCAAACTTTGGTAAATATCCTGGGACACTTGTGCTGGGGGAATTCTTGGGGGCCCTCCAAATCACAGGATAAACGTACTGCATCTTCCTCCAGAGTCGGTTTTTCTCAAAGATTTGGTAGGGGGAAAATTGGTATATTAAAATATATATGGGTATATTATAGAGTAGAATATTAAAGTTTTATAAATCTTTTAGAGAAGACACAATTTTACACACTTGGCAGCAGCTGTGTCCAGGTCTCCCATACGCTGGCCTCTGTCCTTTCCCTGGAGAGAAGTTTTAGAAGCCTTGGTCGGTATTTTTTGTGGTGCTGTCATTTTATTATTCTTATAATATTATTTTCTCATTATGAACTAGAGGTATGAGACAAAAGTGAGGGTTTGGTTGTACCTATGAAGCCAAGGAAAGTAATACGAACGTGTCAGGGGTTCCTCAGAGTCAGTGTGGCCACATCATAATCACAACCTCAAGATACAGGTTCCTAGGTTTCTCCCAGAGGGATTCGGATTCAGTTGGTCTAGGGTGGGTCTCTAAATCTGCATTTTGGACCTACACCCTAAGTGATTCTGGTCTGTAACTAGCTTTGGGAACCGAAGAACCAAATGGTTTATTCTGACTATAGGCACTGGGAAAGGGGCTGCAAACTAGTATCCCACCAACCAGGCAGAAGAGTGTTTTTTTGTTTTTTTTTTCCTGTGGCATTTTTTTCTTAATATGTATTAGTTGCCACCATTTAAAATCAGGATATTTTATACTTTTATTTAAAACTTGGAAGGCAGGACAGTCCTGTGTCTGCCTTCTCTCCAGGTCCCATGGCCAGGACTGAGGCGTGGCAGCTGTGTTGATGGCCCGTACTCTCCAGCCCTCCCCAGCGCCTCCGCCACACGCGCTGCCCCAGCCTCACTCGCTCACATCACCGTCTGGCCCTGTGGGCGCTGGAGGTTTTGATCCTGCTCGGCGAACACGTGGTCCTGCATAATGCTCTTTAATCACAGCGAACAGCTGAGTTACGGGCATCCTGGTCCAGCAAACAGCGGGAGTCTATTGCTGCCCCCACTCCCCCCTCCTGGCCTCAGCGAAACAGCTCACCTTTGTTCCCACCTGGGAAGTGAGTCATTTGAGAGAGAAGGACTTCAACTGAGGAGCTACTGGGACTCAGAACCCTCATCTCTGCTTGGTACTTCTCCTTGTCTTTCAGTTCCTTCCCTGAGCTTCTGTTTCTGTTTCTGGAGCCCCATGTTTCTCTCACAGACCTGCTCTCCCACAAAACACACACACACGCGCACACACATGTGGATCCCTCCTGGCCATCGTCATGGGAATGTGGTCCCAGAGTGCCCCTGCTGACCCGTCAGTTTCACGGCCATGAACACCCCTTTTCCCTTCACCATTGGTCCTCCCATTCTAAACTCTAGGTCATTCTGTGTTTCATGTATAAAAAGGAGCCCAAACACCATGAGGAGATAGTTTTTATAGGAAGTCGTGTTCAGAATTCCAAACAACAGACTTGAAGCTATGTACCTTTAGAGCGTGGTATTTCTGTACCCTTGTTGGATGGCCGTGTCTGAACACACGGTTTGGCAGGAACAGGAGGTACCGTCAGCCTGTGCTGGCCCTGCTCAGCAGTCAGAGGCATGACCCCTGCTCCTGTTTTCTTCTGAGATATTACAGGGGCTCTCTTTTATTCCATGAGGTCAAAGGATGCCATTCAGATTGGCTGCTTGACTGCATCGTTTCTCTTAGTTTTTATTCTAGTGGCCCAAGCCCTGAATCACAGTTCTCTTGCCTAGCAACTTGCCCCTTGATGGATTCCAGAGGTGTCACAGAGCATCGCCTCTTCCCTCATTTATCTGAGTAGGTAAAAGCACAGAGATGGTGAATGTCAGTAACCTTTGAAAGGCTTTGAAAGGCAAGGAACATTTTCCTTTTAAAATCTAACCCCTCTCTTGCCTTACCTAGATTGATTCTCTCTGGGCCCTGAGAGCGTGTATGCCTCACTATTCCAGAAATGATGAATATAGGCTGCTGGGTGGAATTGCCTTTCTTGCAACCAAACCACCGGATGGCTGGCATTGAGAAACGAGGCCCACCCTCGTGGCCCCAAATCCCAGTCTCTTGTCCTGAGCAAATCGCCATTTCTGTGTAAGATTCCAAGCCTCACCTTCCATCTGCTGCCTGGAGCACTGATGGTCACTAGCTTTAGCCCCCGTTGTCCCCAGCAGGTACTGGCTTTTCATTCCTTAGAGATGTGAAAAGTAGCCAAATCAGAAAACATTCAGTCTAACTTCACTGTTTGAAAAATGTAGAATCAGAACCAGACCTGCCAGGCATGTTTTCTGACACATCCCAATTTCATATATTTCATCTTAATTAAATTGGGCCAGGTGCTCTCATTTTCATTCAGAACATATGCTAATCAGAGATACATGTATAACCACCATATTTTGCCCAAATCTCACTGAAATGTGTAGTGTACAAAGGGAGTATCCCTGGGGCTAATTAACGTTTGCAAACATTTACTTAAAGCAGATGAAAGTTGTATACATTTCTAGAAAAATTAATAAGAGGGAAGGGAGAGGTTTTGCAAAAGGGGGTGTGTTTACCAGTTTCACCATGGCGATGCCCTGGGAGTGTTGGTGCTAACCTGCCAGGGAGGCACTGTGGGTTTTTCCCAATGTGATTCGAGCAGCTTGAGTGAGGGCAGCACTGGGGGTACAGTGTTTATTCTGTGCTGTAAATTAATTAAGTAGATTACGTTCAGTCTGGTGGTGCATGTCCAGGCTCTAAAAGGGTAGCACGGCCCTGGCAAGTGGCCCAGCAGGCTCTGAAGATAATGAGGTATTTATTGGTTGCGGCCTCACTATCATATGCTGTGAGGTGCTCTGTGGCTACCCCACTGAGGCTGGGTGTGGCTTCAGTTGCTCCCAAAGCCCTTCACAGACACTGGCCACGGCCTTGGCTGGGTGGTCACAACGTGGAGTCTAGCCATTTCGGAAAAGGCATGTTTTATCCTTACTATTTGGTGGTGAGAGTGTGCCTGTCTGGAAAAATTCACTTTAATAAATATAGACTGAGTCCCTACTTCCTGCCAGGCACTGAGCTAGGCAGCAGGGGTTCAGATGTAAAGAGACACAGGCCCTGTCCTCCAAGAACTCACAGCTTGATAGGTCAGAGAGGCACACAGGATGATTATAGACACCGTAACCACGGACGTGTCCGAGGCCTGGAGGAAGGAGCTACACAGAGGATGTGGCCTCTGAGCTGGGATTTAATGAAGAGGAGGGATAAGGACACTGCAGCCGAGAGGGGCAGCAGCACAGAGGCCTTGGCAGGTGGCACGTGCAGGGACTCCAGCTGCTCCGGTTTGGATGAGCACAAGGGGCAGGGCTGGGGGGCAGCAGAGGATGTGGTCAGACACAGGCAGGGGCTGGGTCGTGGGGGTCTCCTGTGTTGTGCTAAGGAGCTGCAGTTAATTCCAAAGGCAGCAAGGAGCATGATGTCACCCCAGGGTCAGCATAGAAGACTCTGTAGACATCTGCCTTCTGCGAGAGGGGTCGAACCCTGACGCCATCCTAGCTAAATCATGCCATCTTGTTACTTTGGCAGTCAAAATGCTGAGTTGTAACTCACTTCCATGTATGGGTATAGGCCACACTTTCTGAGCAAGATCCCAAGCTAGTTGCAGACCAGATATTCAGAGATGAATAGGAAACTAGCCCTGTCCACCTGTCTGTCAGAGGTCCACAGGCCACGGGGGGAGGGGGGGACGGACATGGCTGGATCACTTGTTGTGAGCAGTCATATAGCAGTGATATGAAGCAGTGGCAAAGATTCATTTCAAAGGCAGGCTCTCAGAAGATTTTATATAGGAGTTAGAAATTCCAGATTCCACCGAACTTTTCTTCTGGAGAATTATTTATGGTACTTTATTTAATCTGGCTTCCTTTTTTTTTTTTTTTATTTAAGTATAGATAATTGAGACTTCTTTTCTTCCCTCTCCTTTTTGTGCCCGGCAATAAACAGATCCCAAATATCACCAAAGCTACACTTGAAAAACAGAAATTTTTCTCAAGAACCTCTATACTGAACAGGATTTCAAATACAATTAGTGCATTTATTTCTCTATTCAATAGTTCTGTCTTTGCTCACTTTCACAGGAAAAGGGGCTTGTGAACCATTTTATTATTTTTAAAAAAGTGGACTTTCCTTCTAGTAACTTGACTGCATGCAGACTGACAGTGCAGGCCCCAGATGGCCTTGCTGGGTTGATGGGAGCTTCAATGGTGTGTGTTTGCAGGTGTGTCTCTGTAGTCAGGAGGCCCAGGTGGTGAGTGAGGCAGAGCATCGTCTGTCCAACTGTTGCCCCGAATGCGGGTCCCCGCACCTGCACCAGGGCCTGCTTTGTACGTGTGAAGCAGGACAGGTTTATTTCTTTGTCTCCCAGAGGTTTATTGTTTTGATATCCTGGGAAGGGAGAAGGAAAGGAGAAAACAGTCCTCTTGCAGCAGAAAGCGTTGTTGTTTGAGAGCCTGACCTCTGTCTCACATGTCCTCGGCTCCCTCGGAACATTCCACGTTAATTACACAGTCTGCCGCTGCCACGGCTTTTCCTCTGGCATCCACAGCTTTGGAAAACAGATTGTGATTGCAGAACTTGAAACAGTGAGAAAAGGAAAGCCACAGCCCTGCGGGACCGAGGGCCCGAAGGCGGCTTGGAGACTGGCAGCCTGAGGGCAGAGAGGCCCCGGGTGGAGTCCAGTGAGCAGCTGGCCTTGGGGACGCAGGCAAAGAGCAAGGCTGTCAGGCCGTCAGATTCTGTGGCCGGGCACCAGGGCTCCAGCTCTCAGATCCCGAAGGGAAGGAATGGCAGCCCTGGCACCTGGGCTCAGCAGCAGGGCAGCGCAGTGATGGTGGTTCCCGGGACCTTGACAGTCTGGGCCCACTGGCTGCTTCTCCTCAGCTTCTGTGTGTGTGTGTGTGTGTGTGTGTGTGTGTGTGTGTGTTAAAATATATATAACATAAAATTTGCCACTTTAACTGTTTTTAAGCGTTCCATCATTGGCATTAATTCCATTCACAGTGTTGTGCAACCATCACCACTAACTATTTCCGAAATATTTTCATAACCCGCAAACAGAAGCTCTGTACCTGTTAAGCAATAGCTCCGCATCCCCCCGCCCTCCGCCTCTAGTACCCTCTAGTCTCCTTTCTGTGCCTGTGAATTTACCTGTTCTAGGTGGTTCGTACGCGTGGACTCACAATATTTGCCTCCTCCACCGCTCTGTCGCCTCCAGGCCCCTGGAGCACTCACTCCTCCACCCCCAACACCGGGCCTCTGTCAGTCCTTCCTCCTCATTCACTGCTGAGGCTGTGCTCTCCATGGGCCTTTCTTTCTTTTTTTTTAAATTAATTATAGTTGATTTACAAGATTATATTATTTAGTTTCAGGTGTACAGCATAGTGATTTAGTATTTTTGCTGATTATACTCCATTATAGGTTATTAGAAGATAGTGGCTATAATTCTCTGTATATATATGTACATATGAATATATAATTATTAATCACCTCTGTCCTTGAGAAAGTCTTGAATGAATAGAGAATTTATTCCACTGCAATATTTGATTGTATAGACGCACACTGTTTCATCAACAGAAGAAGTGAAAAGGCTGTGTATGAGTTTTTGGTACTATGTACCACCTCTGTTATTCTTCTAAAGCGAAGTATTCATGTACTTAAACCATATTCTGTTTAATTTTAAAATATATATATGAATTTAAAAAAAAACAAAAACAAGGATATACAGTATATCCTTGTTGCTTATCTCTTTTTCCATGGGACTTTCTTGATTCCCCTCCACTAGTCTGATCTTTCTCTGTCTGGAACATTTGGTTTGAAGAGGTGTTTCAGCCCAGCTGACTGCTCTGTGTGAGGCTCTACGTGTAAGGGTCTTTTCTGCACCCACACTCCCCTTGCTGAACAAGGAGCCCCTGAAGGAAGCAGCAGGACTGCACAGAGTAGATGTTCGGGGCTGTGCCTGTCTAGATGGAATGATCCCAGGGCGCTCCTGTCCACTGAGGGGCGGTGAGGATGGAATTGTTAGAGGGGCACTGGGGCCCCGCTGCCTGTGTTTGAACCCAGGCTTCACCACTTACTAGGTGAGTGGCTTCGGCTAAATTTCTCAACCTCTGTAAGCCTCAGGTTCCTCACCTATAAAGTGAGGATAATAATAGCGCCTACCTTACAAGGTTGTGAAGAGTAAATGAGTGCTTCAAGTGTGTGAAGCACTTAGAACATGCTTACATGTGCTGACAACGTGCTGCTTTGTGTTTGCCATTATCATTGCCATTGTTGTAACCTACGTCACAAAGTTGAGAGGATGAAATAATTCATGTAAGCTGTTTTTAAAGTGGCTGGCATGTAATAAGCACTTAGTAAATGTCAGCTACCAGTATATATGCGTGTGTGTGTGTGTGTGCGCGTGCATGTGAGCATGTGTATGTGTGTATTTTTACATCAAAACCAGCTCAGCTCTGAAACTAGTCCCAGGGGCTGCCTCTAACTTGAAGTTGCCACTGTTCTGATAAAAGGGACGGGAGCACCCCGGGGGCAGAGAAAAACAAACCTGCTGGCATTTCCTGTTCTTTTGAAGAGGAGAACAGAGAAAGAGGAAGCCTCAGAAGCTGGATGCCAAGGGAAGGTCTTCTTAGGAGTGTGGCGAGGTAAAAATCAGTACAGCCTGCACTTGGAGGTGTCATCTGAGTTCACAGCAGTCTTACTAGCATTTTCACCTTTTTAAAAAATTTGGAAACAAATCATATGAATTTGCATTCCTTTTAACCTCAGGGAAAAGATCCTCACATTCTGTTTGCATTTGGAAGACTGAGTGGGCTTTAGTGTTTATGTGGCTGCCTATAGTTTCAATCAAGATTCTCATTTTTTTAAACCCACAGAAGAAAAGTTATCCTCTATGGAAACCAAGCTTTACAAAACTTGTCTCTGTGCTCTGATTTTAATAGCCAGTTAAAAGAAACCTTAACCCTGCTTGTTAAATAGCTGTGTGAAATGTTATCAGGGCCTGGAGAAGGGCTGGGGCTGGAGAAGGAATGGCCTCCTGGCAAATTTGTACCTCTTTCTGAAAAAAGCAGAACTCAGAACTAGCTGGGAAGTTGAACCTCAGCTTCCCGAAGGCAGAGGAAATACATGTGTGTATGTGTGTGCATGTGCATGTGTGTGTATGTATATTAGGAATGCACTCTGGGAACAGAGCGTGGTTTCTGGGGCTCACATGTCATCTCTCCTACTCAGAGCCCTTGACCTCTGTGTTTGCACCACCATCACTTTCAATGCTCCCTCTCTGGCCACATGTGTCCCTCTGCACTGGATGTGGGCCGGTACCATGCCAGAGGGATCCCCCAGTCTCAGAAGGTACCCTCTACAAGTATGATGAAACAGCATTATTTTTTTTAAATTAAAGTATAGTTGATTTACAATATCATGTTAGTTTCAGGTATACAGCAAAGTGATTCATTTATATATATGTATTTTTTCAGATTATTTTCCATTATAGGTTATTACAAGATATTGAATATAGCTCCCTGTGCTATACAGTAAATCCCTGTTGCCTATCCGTTTTATGCATAGTCGTTTGTATCTGTTAATCCCATACTCCTAATTTATCCCTGTTCCCCGCCCTTTCCCTTTTGGTAAACATAAGTTTGTTTTCTATGTCTGTGAGTCTCTTTCTGTTTTGTATATAGATTCGTTGGTATTATTTTTTAGATTCCACATATACGTGATATCATACGATATTTGTCTTTTTCTGTCTGACTGACTTCACTTAATATGATATTATCTAGGTCCATCCATGTTGCTGCAAATGGCAGTATTTCATTCTTTTTATGGCTGAGTGGTATTCCATTGTGCATATGTACCACATCTTCTTAAGCGAATCATCTGTTGATGGGCATTTGGATTGTTTCCATGTCTTGGCTATTGTAAATAATGCTGTTATGAACATTGGGGTGCATATATCTTTTCAAGTTAGACTTTTCATCTTTTCCACATATATGCCCAGGAGTGGGATTGCAGGATTATATGGTAGCTTTATTTTTAGTTTTGTAAGGAACCTCCATACTATTCTCCATAGTGGTTGTACGAAATTACATTCCCACCAACAGTGTAGGAGGATTCCCTTTTCTCCACATCCTCTCCAGCATTTATTATTTGTAGACTTTTTGATGATAGCCATTCTGACCGGTGTGAGGTGATGCTTCATTGTGGTTTTGATTTGCATTTCTCTAATAATTAGCAATGTTGAGTATCTTTTCAAGTGCCTGTTGGCTATTTGCATGCCTTCCTTGGAGAAATGTCTATTTAGGTCTTCTGCCCATTTTCGATTGGGTTATTTGTTCTTTTGATATTGAGTTGTATGAGCTGAAACAGCATAATTTTCTGATTAAGATCAAAGGGGTTTGCTTTTGATCTTAATCAGAAAAGATTAAGTATATGTGTGGGGGGCAGGGGAGGCTAGGATGCAGACTGGCTGTCAATAAATGCTTACTGAAGATGAATTGGCCATCAGTCTGATTTCTCCTCTTGCCTTTGCCTTAAACCTTAGAAGCAACACTGCTATATATCACATATTGAGCTTGGTTCCCTGAGCCCCTAGCCTTTCCCTGGAAACAAGCAAGATCTCTGAAGCAGCTTGAGTACCTATAGGCCAGGAAAAAGGAGGGGTTCTGATGAATGGTCCTTTCCCCAGCCAGACTGGTTAATGCAGATTCTAAAAGCACCTACCTTTCTTCTATAGAGCTGCTGACTTACAGTGAGGATCAGACTAAGTGGGGATGCACGGTCCTCTCCAGTGGTTGCTACCCCGACCAAGAGGCAGCAGGGCTTGGGGCCTTACCCAGGGCTCTCCAGGCTGGCTGCCATCTGTAGGTCCTTGCTCTGTATGGCCCCTCCCATGTGTTAGCAGGCATCCTTGCTCATGCACATGTATCCAAGTAACAAAATCACTTGAGGAATCAGCCTTCAGCATGACCTGAACAACCCACTTCTCCAGTACCACACGCACAGGCACTCAGAGCTGGATGTGGAGACCCTTAGTCTAAGAGACAGGCCTTTGGGCCCTCCCAGCCCCCTCCCTGATCATATGGGACACAGGTTATGTGCCAGACACAGGACTAACAGCAGAAGGAAAGGAGGGAGAACTTTCATCATCTGTCACCTGCTGTGCACCACGGTCTTCAGATGTTATTTCATTTAATTCTCTGGCAATACCTCTCGCGACATCTCTCGTTCCTACTATTACAGGGAGAAAACTGAAGCAAAAGGAAAAGAACTTGCATTAGTGGGCACCCGCAGCTTCAGGGGCTCTCGGCTCTGCATTACCTCATGTAATGCAGGAACATTGCACACATCCCAAGTCTCTTTCCTCTACTTTCTCACTCCCCAAAGTGTTGCCTGTGGACCACAGCAGCATCACCTGGGAGCTTGTCAGAAATGCAGGATCCCACCCCTCTCACCTGCTGAACCCCAGCTACATTTAACTGGATCTCCAGACAGACATTTTGTGTGCACAGTAAGGTTTGCACAGCCCTGCCATTCACCACACAGCTCTCAGGGAAGAGAAGCCTGAGCCGGGAAGAGGAAGAGCGGACTTAACTGAGAAAACCTTCCTAGGGGTAGACTTGAGCCGAGTCACACGGGAGTGCCACGGAGGAGAGGCAGCACTGTCTGCTCAGAATGGCATCAGCAAATACCTGCCCAGCCCATGCAAGAGGGGCCCCTGACCGTGCAGCCTCGCGGTTCCTGCCCGTGTGGACGAGCAGACGGCGTGAAGAGGGAAGAATCGGCACCTTCACAGGCCTCGTGGCCCCATGCATCTGCATCCGGAGACTGGGGCTGCTGGGAGAGGCGGGCAGCTCGGAGCCGGCTCCTTGAGACATCTGCACCTGGACGGCCTCTGAGGAAGAGGGCAGAGGCTAGAAGGGCTTCGTTTGGTAAAAGTTTCCTGAGATCCCACGAGGAGTCTGGCTCTGAGTGAGGAGGGGGAGCATCCTGTGTCAGCAGCCCTGCGCACGTGTGTCTGGGCGGAATGAATGGCAGGAGGCCTGGTCGGGCCCCTGTGGGCTCCGTGCCTGTGGGCAGGTGTCTAGGTCTTGGGCGAGGAGCCAGGCGGCTCTGGGGAGGAGAAGGAGGAGGTCCGGCAGGGAAGGGGAGTGTTGAAGATGCAGGCCCACCCGTGGTATGGTGCAGGTGTGGGCAGGGTGCTGGCGCTGGGCTCCGTGGGGCCTGGCCCGGCTCTGCTGCATGGGTTCATTCCTTGTCTTCTTTGCCTCCTTCCCAAGGTGTGTCCGCAGCCCAGGTTTCTTCTTGCTTTTTCTCAGGCTGGGAACTAGTTGGGAACTTGGGGCCTCCCCAGCAAGCCGGCCCTGCAGGTTCCACACAGGGCGGAGAGCGGAGCAGCTCAGCACCACCCCCGCGACCCATGGCGGTACCAGAGTTTTCAGGATGAGGGCCCCCTGGGGTGCAGGGGAGAAAATAAGCACCTGATTCTTTTGGCTGTGGTTCTAGTCAGCATGCTTCTTCCTCAGTCAGCAACTGGGCAGCCTGAACGGCCATGGGGAGAAGGCAGGGAGAGGGCGGCCAGGAGCCCTGGAGAAGGAAGAGCTACACCCTGAACAGCCAGAGAATTCCAGAAGAACGGCTCCAGGAGTGGTGTCCGGCAGCCTGCTGTCGTTGCAGAGGATTCTAATCACTCTCCGCAGGTAGTGGCTTGGACTAGCGTCTAATTTTGAGGCCAATTTTGATCTGTCTTTTCTTAATTCCCCTCTTCATGTGCACTCAAATCCCAGTTGGCGGTTCTGGTTCAGGCTAGGCCCCGGCCCTCCACCCCAGAGAGAGCTGAGAAGTCACAGGCCCTGGGTACTGTGGGGCTGGAGTTCCTCTCCACAGTGCTCTTCCAGCTCCAGGAGCCCCAGGCGTGCCTGTGGGCACCTGAGTAGAGAGCTGGGTGGGGACAGAGGGCCAGGGTAGTTCCCATCCTTCTCTGCCTTTAGAGGGAGCCCCCCAGGCTCGGCAGAGATTCTGGTGATCCATCTAGAAGCCATGGAGAAGAGACTTGAGCAGATCAGATCCAAGGAGGCAGCTAAGCGGCACGCTTCCAGATTGGAGGGGAGAACATCTCCCTAGGAAATCGGCCCCATGTGGCAGGGAAGCAGGGGACGCTCACCAGCCCTGGACGAGGCGAGGGTGACTGTGGTCCGGAAGGAGCAGGGGAAAGGCAGGTTTGCTCTACGTCGTCTGCAAAGAAGTCGGCATTAAATGGGCCACACCGGCCAGCGTCTCACAGCTGTCACTGTCCGGGTCCTCCCGGCCTGGTCCTGTGTTTGGAGAAGTGCACAAAGGCGGGAGGAGTGAGCATGTGCCGGCACTGAGGCGGTGATTGGGGGTGGCACAGAGACACACGGGTCTGAGCTGGGAGCGTCTCCTTGTTGTACAGGTGGAGAACGAGGCCCGGACAGGGCAACGACCTGGCCCGTGTCCCTGCGCGAGTCGGTGATCATGGTTACATGGCTGTTGCCATTTATGCCACGCCCAGAGTGCTCAGGACGGAAACCCGGGCACGGAGCTCCTACCCTCCTTCAGTCCCTCTATCCACCCGTCAGTCCTCAGGTCCTGTCCCGCGCCTGCTGACCATCTCCTGAATCCTCCGCTTCCCTCCTGCCCCGATACCACCGCCATGCTCCCCTGGGTCACTGCGGCAGCCCCCAGCTATCTGGCTGCCTCCAGCCCTGCCTTCTCCAGGCCATCCCTCGCCCAGCCGGTGACCTTCCTCATACACAGGCTGCCTCGCTTTAACCCTTTTTTATCCTTGACATCAAGGTCAGCCTCCCTGACCTTCCTCACAGGACCCTTCCTAGTCTGGCCCCTGCCCGCCGCCCATCTCATCTCCAGCCAGGCTGGACTGCACTCAGTTCCCCAGGCCAGGTGCGCTGTGGCCCACCTCTGCTCTTCACCTGCCTGAGTCTTCACATCGGGGCTCACATACCAGTTTCTCCAGGAAGGCTTCCTTGAACCCCTCAAGCCTGGGTGAGGAGCCTCTCTTTTGAGGTCTTAAAGCTCCCCATTGCTATGCCATCCTGTCTCTTACCACCCAGAACTGTGATTGCCTGCTGGCTGGTCTGCATCCTCCCCAGACACTAAGCTCCATAAGGGTAGGAATCATAGTTGTCTTTCCTGTTTATTGTTGTATCACAGGGCCTAGAATGGTGTCTAGCACATAGTAGGTTTTCAGTAAGTATTTCTTCAATTAATAAATGTGCCAGGCTCTCCCCTGGCACTTCAACTGAAGCCTCAAGGAGATCTCATTCTCTCAGGTTTACAGATGACCACACTCAGAGAGTTTAGTAACTGGCTGGAAGCCCTACCTCCGGGAAGGAGCAGCCCTGAGACTGCAGCCCAGGCCTGACTCCACAGCCCCTGCTCTGAATCCCTGTGCTTGTTGAATGGAACTGCAGGTCTGCGGTCTCTGCTGGAGCCCCTGGCATGTTTAGAGACCGGGAGGGGCCGCAGTCCCAGCGACCCGTGCACGGGGAGCTGCCGAGATCCCAGGCCGTCTTTGAGGAGTTGTGTATTTTCTGAGCCAGACAATTCAGACAACCCCCTGGTAATGTTGCTCTTTGATTCAGCCTAGCTCAGCTGCGCTCTGAGCTGGCCTGTCAGGAGGACAGCTTGCTTTGTGGAATTCCTTCTTCTTCCCTTCTTTAAAAGAAAGAAAACAGCGAAGACAGCGCAGTGGAGTGCCAAGCCGCGGGGCTTCGGGGACAGAGGGCAGCCAGCTGTGAGGGCACGCCGGCAGGCCGGGAACAAGCTGGGTGTTCGGGTGGGCTGGAGGCCAGGCCTGTGTGGCTCAAGTGTGCTCTTCACAGACGACCTCTAATGCTGCCGCCCCGCCCCGCACACGGCCCCCCTGCAGCCCTTGCGTGAGGAGAGGCTTAAAGAGCCCCAGAGTCCTTCTGTATCTGGGCCCCCACGGAGTTGCAGGAGGCCCACACAGCACAGAAGGCATGGCTGCCTCCGGGCCAGCCCCGGGGTGAAGGAGGAGGCTGGCCCAGCCCGCCATCCAGGGCCTCTTTCCATGTGCGGAGCACATGGGTCATGCCATCACCACCCCCAAAGGGCGAGGCTCTGAGGGGCCCAAGAGCATGAACTAAACTGGGCCAGCCGCTGGGGGAATGGTCAGAATGAGCCCAGGATGGGGGTGGTCTCCCTTCATCCGTCCTGGACTCTGTCAGCTTGTCACCATACACAGATGGTGGCTCATAAACGCCCACCACAGCCCACAGGCAGGGCAGGGCTCTCGGGGTGTTCACCCACAGGGGGGTGAACGCCTGCTCCCTTTCTCTCTGACTTCACTGCAGGGCCCGGGTTGGGGATGGGACTCTCTGACGCTGGTCCCAAGTCACTGTCCCTTGCAGAGAGGCTGGAAAGGGGTGGAGCCTTGGGGGCAAACCTAGATATTCTCTCTCCAGAGCACACACCCCTTCTCTGAACCATCCTGCAGGGACCCCACTGAGCCTCCTTTTGTCCTCAACCTGAACTTCCAAATGACAATAGTTTCTTTGCCTACTTGACCTCATGCAGGAGGATTTAGAATGCTTGAATAATTTAAGTCTCATGGGGATGGCCCTTTGTCCACATGAAGACATTGCGGCCACACAGATGAAGCATGGACTCTGGAGGGTTTCAGTGTTTTGAGAGAATTTGGGAGTGGCTGCCTCTGTGGCCTCCCTTTCTTACCCTGAGCTCCTTTGGCTGGCAGGATGCCCGTCTCCGGCATCGCCAGAGAGACTTCCCTGCCAAGAGCCAAGGTGAGCCGTCCCCAGTGTGGTGACTACTTGTCCCATCCTAAATGGTTCCTGCAGGACAGAGGTCTCTGTGTGATTCACCTTTGTGTCCTCAGTGCCCTGCACACTCTAGGCCTCTGGGATGGGTCCCTGCGGTTGGGTTCCAAAGGCTGATGGGGTCCTGGGATTGTGTGCAGGGGTGGGGGGTTTGCAGAGAGCATCCTTGGGTGGTTAAACTTACTAGATGACGGCAAGTGAAGAACAGGCAGCAAGGGCTGACCTAGGTATTTTAGGGAAAGAACTGATATACTATGACCCTAAAAAAGAGTGTGTTTTTCCTTGGTCAGAATCTGGAAAGCATGAGACAAAAGCTGAGGCTGCCATCTTGCTGGTGTGGGAGGGCCCTCAGGCAGCTTTGTGGTGCCCGGGCATGTGAGCTGTTATGGCTCAGCTGGGTGATCTTGTGCAAGTTGCTTCCACTCTCTGTGTTCCTGGGTGATCTCTATAGGTTTCTTCAGCTACAGGATTTTGGTTCCAGGGCCAGAGCCACGACTGGAACCAGGCTTCCTGCCTCTAAGTGCACCTGGGGCAGGGAGCACGCTGGCTCACTCCTGCTATCCGTTTACCCTTACATAGCCTGCTCCATGGTTGGAACTGGCCTGACGAAATTCAGACCCCACCCCCAGTCTTGGTGTGTGGAATCCCCTATCCTGTCTTCTGCTCCACCAACCAGACCTCCTCTGAGAATCCATTCTCTGAGTTCTTTCTCACTCCAGCTCTGAACTTGGTGAGAGCACAGGAGATTGAGAGCCCACCCTGTAGGCTCCACACATTCATGGGCCCCTCTGGGAGCGCAACACTAAGCAGGGAGGGCACTTCCTCCTGCCCCCACAGCCTCACCTCTGGGCTTAGCCTCGCAGGAGGGCTGTGTGACCACAAGCACATTGCTTAACCTCTCTGAGCCTTCCCTTCCTCATCTGTACTGACCATAGATGTCGTGAGGGATTGAGAGAATGTATGTAAAGCTGAGTAAGGGCTGCATGAGTGATGGCAGCTCCTCTTCCTCCTCCTCATTATTTCAGGTGCAGCGCTTGGTCTGTACCAGGCTTTGAACAGATGTTTACTGAAGACTTAGGGATATGGGTGAGAAGGAGTTGATGAGGACAGAGGCCTCTGGTGCTGGGGAAACTGGAGGAGAGACCCCAGGGGTCATCTCAATGGGGCAGGGGTGGGAACTGAGCCACAGAGAATCCACACTGCTTCTCACTGAAGGTGACGTGTGTCCTTGGCTTCCATCATCTCGTCTGATGGGATTGTTTTACCTGCGTTATCTCATAAAATCCTCACAACAACCCTGTTTCCATATGGGAAGACTGAAGCACAAAGCACTGTAGCACCTTGTGCAGGGTAGTGAGCAGAGGGCACCAGGATTTGAACGCGGACTGTCTGCCTCAGAACCTCTTAACCCCGTCATGCACCGGCACTTTTTTTTCAAGTCAGTGGACAGCTAATACATACCTGCCTCCCCCTCCACCCCAGACTGACTGCTAATCCCTGGGGATGGAAGGCAGCAGACCTGGGCCCTCCCTCCTGGCACCATAAGCGCCCTGCTTCCAGGAAGCCTCTCCCCAGCAGGCCCCTAGGACTGTGCAACGTGAGAAGGCTCAGCAAATATTAGCATAAAAATTTGCAAGTGGCCGTGCCACCTATTTCATGGCCATTTTCATGATAAAATATCACTGCTACTCATGTGGTTTTCATTTCTTTATAAAATTATTAAAAATACCTTTTTTTTCCCCTCTGAGTATGATCGTCGGGCCAGCAGCATCAGCATTACCTGGGAGCTTGTCAGAAATGCAGCATCTGAATGAGAATCTGCATTTTCACAAGATCCCAGGTGAGTCCCTGGCATGGTGACATCTGAGAAGTGCTGTTGCCCGTGACAGGCTCCCGTGGGGCAGGGCCTGTGTCTGGCCCGTCGCTGTCCCCCCACGGTGCCTTGCCGTGTGCCTGACAGGTGAGAGGAGAGCCCCAGTGTTTGTGTCAACATGCCGATCACTTGTTTTACCCTTGACCAAGACCTGTGCCACAATGTGTGGGACAGCGAGCAGGGGCAGGCAAAGGCACAGGTCAGCTGAGATGAAGTGGGAGAGCTCACAGGGGCAGGCAAAGGCACAGGTCAGCTGAGATGAAGTGGGACAGCTCACAGACTGCTTCTGGGCTTGGGAAGTAACACATTTTCCTGGAGCTCGGTTGCCTCTGTGCCCGGGTCAGCCACATCAGGGTGAAGGACACTGGGCTGGATGGGTGTTGAGCTTAGTTCGGACACAAGGTTAAATTCCACCCATGCTCCTCCCCATCACCCTTACTGCACACGCCTACGTTCTGCTCACTGATCCGGAAAACACCCGGCATGTGTCCTGGGCACTTCCCTCCCGTGTCCCCTAGTGCCACGGGGCTGTTGGGAGCAGTGAGCCAATTCTGAAGGTGACTCTCTCTGGCTTTGTCTTCACCCTGATGAAAGTCCCTCCCTCAGCCCGACTTCTGGGAAAGGGCAGGATTGTGGAGCTGAGCTGGGGCCCCCTGCACGTGGGTTGTGACCAGCCCAGCCTGCTGGCTGCAGGCCCTGCAGTCTCCTGGTTGGTCCCAGGGCTCACACCAGATTTGAGCTGCTCCCTAGCAGTGATGTACAAGCCCCGCTACTTGGAAGCTAGGGGCTCTTCCAGAGCCAGCGCTGGGAAGGGCATTGTCCACAGGGTTGTGGGCACCACTGGGTCAGGTTACCATCTGCGGCTGTTCATGGCTCACCTTTGTCACACCCGCATCTCATCACAGGTGTGGATTCTAGAGCTCATGGGACCAACTTTTCTCCCTTGCCTTCTCTATCCTCACCCTGCAGGAGACCTGGCTCCCCCTGGTGAAGACCTGCATGGCCCCAGCTCACAGGGTCCAGGGCGCACTGTCTCCCAACTGCCTTTCTGAACTGTTATTCCACCACCTTCATCAACATTCTCCTCTTTTAAATTTCTGCTGTCTGATCTTACAGTCTCTTATTCTTTTGTTCATTCATTCTTTAATCCATTCATCCATCCATTCATTTGAAACTTAGCAGTTCTCACGGGTGTGCTGGGAATCAAATGCCCATGCTAGGCTCTCAAGACATAAAGGTGAATAAGGCACATCCTGGTTATCAATCCAGAGCTTCCTCACGCCCTCGCTACTCCAGCAAATTCTTTCATTCATCTTTTATTGATTCCTTATTACATTTCCGAGGGGCCCTCATAGACGATTTCTCTTTCTCAGGCCCTTCTTGCACCCCAGCTCCTCTATCTCCAGAGATGACTTCACCTCTTACCTTCCCAAGATTTAGAGTTGACCAAAAATGAGCTTTTAAAATATCCCTTGCTCCCACCTCAGAGCCACTGCACCTTCTTACTTCTTTCCCTCCTTCAGGCTCAGATGCATCCCAGGATTTCCCTCTTCTTGGCAGACTCTTCTGCCTGGCTCCTCTGACCTTGGGCAAATGTTTTATATCTTCCTATCAGACTTATCTATAAAATGGAGATAATAGTTCTTACCTCATGGGTTTGTTACAAACGTTAAATGAGAACTTAAAACGGCCTGGCACATAGTACTCACTAAATATTAGCCATTATCATGATTATCGTTCCTCAAAGTGCCACCCTGCCATTCATCCTGTTTCCTTTCTCTTCAGTCTGGCACACGCATCCCTTTCCCTTGGCGTGTGGCTTCGCTTCCCTCTCTGTAAATACGCTTCCCTGTGCCCTCTCTTTGCTGCCGGGGTATCTGCCTGCCCTGCCTCTGCTCCCCCTGCTCTTGTGTCCCCAGGGCCAAGTGTCTGGCCTCTTAGGCTCCATCACTCACCTCTCAAAGGTCTCGGGCACCTCCTGCAGCATTTCTGGGTCTTCATTCTCTGTGGCTTTCAACACTGTCAAGTTCCAGGCATGTGGTGAGGTGCTGGGGGGCAGTTTAGACTTGGGGCGGGGGGAACCAGGGGAGCCAGGAAAGACTGACAATCTAGAAAATAAGGAGAGGTGGGCCCCAGAGACTCCCAAGGGGCCGACTGGCAGGTTCCATAGGGATGTGGTCAGAGGGGATCTGTCTCAGCTCCCTGTCCCTGGAGGAGAGTGCCTTCTTTTTTTTTTTTTTTTTTTTAATTTTATTAAGTATAGTTGATATACAGTGCTGTGTTAATTTCTGCTGCACAGCAAAATGATTCAGTTATACATATATATACATTCTCTTTCATATTCTTTTCCATTATGGTCTATCACAGGGTATTGAATAGTTCCCTGTGCTATACAGTAGGACCTTGTTGTTTTATCCATCCTATGTATAATAGTTTGCGTTTGCTAATCCCAAACTCCCAATACATCTCTCCCCATCTCCTCCTCCCCCTTGGCAACAATAAGTCTGTTCTCTATGTCTGTGAGTCTTTCTGTTTCATAGATAAATTCGTTTGTGTCATATTTTAGATTCCACACGTAAGTGATATCATATGGTATTTGTCTTTCTCTTTCTGACTTCACTTAGTATGATAATCTCTAGGTCCACCCATGTTTCTGCAAATGGCATTAGTTCATTCTTTTTTATGGCTAAGTAGTATTCCATTGTATATATGTACCACATCTTTATCCATTCATCTGTTGATGGACATTTAGGTTGTTTCCATGTCTTGGCTGTTGTGAATAGTACTGCTGTGAACATAGAGGTGCATGTATCTTTTTGAATTATAGTTTTGTCTGGATGTATACCCAGGAGTGGAATTGCTGGATCATATGGCAACTCTATTTTCAGTTTTTTGAGGAACCTCCATACTGTTTGCCATAGTGGCTGCACCTACTTACATTCCCACCAGCAGTGTAGGAGGGTTCCCTTTTCTCCATACCCTATTTTGTTATTTGTAGATTTTTTTAATGATGGCCATTCTGATCGGTGTGAGGTGATACCTCATTGTTATTTTTATTTGCATTTATCTAATAATTAGCTACGTTGAGCATCTTTTCATGTGCCTGTTGGCCATCTGTATGTCTTCTTTGGAGAAATGTCTGTCTAGGTCTTTTGCCCATTTTTTGATTGGGTTGTTTGTTTTTCTGTTATTGAGTTGTATGAGCTGTTTGTGTATTTTGGAAGTTAAGCCCTTGTTGGTCACATCGCTTGCAAATATTTTCTCCCAGTCCATAGATTCTCTTTTCATTTTGTTTATGGTTTCCTTTGCTGTACAAAAGCTTGTAAGTTTGATTAGGTCCCATTTGTTTGTTTTTGCTTTTATTTCTATTGCCTTGGGAGACTGACCTAAGAAAACACGGGTATGATTAAGTCAGAGAATGTTTTGCCTGTGTTCTATTCCAGGATTTTTATGGTGTCATGTGTTATAACTCTTTAAGCCATTTTGAGTTTATTTTTGTGTATGGTGTGAGGGTGTGTTCTAACTTCATTGATTTACATGCGGCTGTCCAACTATCCCAACACTACTTGTTGAAGAGACTGGTTTTTTTCCATTGTATATTCTTGCCACCCTTGTCGAAGATTAATTGACCATAGGCGTGTGGGTTTATTTCTGGGCTCTCTATTCTGTTCCATTGATCCATATGTCTGTTTTTGTGCCAGTACCATGCTGTTTTGATTACTGTAGCTTTGTAGTATTGTCTGAAGTCTGGGAGTCTTATGCCTCCTGCTTTGTTCTTTTTCCTCAGGATTGCTTTGGCAATTCTGGGTCTTTTATGGTTTCATATAAATTTTAGGATTGCTTGTTCTAGTTCTGTGAAAAAAACGTCATGGGTAATTTGATAAGAATCACATTAAATCTGGAGCGGAGTGCCTTCTGGTGGCAAGGTGCACAGAAGGGGGAGCCAAGTGGCTAGCTCAAGTGGGGCTTGAAGAACCCTGAGGCCAAGGTGACGCTCTCATCACGGCTGTTGAAATTATTGAGGGTGCCCTAGGGATGGAGCAGAGAAGAAGAGGGTATGGATGGTGGGCAGAGGTGATGAGCAGGGAGGCAGGGAGGCAGCTAGACTGATGGTGTGGCTGCAGTGCACGGTGGGGGGACAGCTCTGGAAGGGTGTGTCGGGGGAGGCAGTGTGCATCCCTGCAGTCTGGGGGAGTGGCAGCAGGATTGGTTTCTACTTGGGGAGGGAGGGCTGGAGATACTTAGTGCTGTCTGGGGTGTCATTCTGTCCTGATCAGTGTTTGTTCAGATGGGAGGCAGAGAATGAGCAGTCAGTGTTTTTAAGAGGGTTTGGAGGGCAGCACCTGTGGAGAGAAGGCCTGGAGGCCCACTGGATTGGATGGGGATGTAGGGGTGAAGGAGGAAGGCTGGGGGCACTTCGGGCACCTGGGACACAGGGCTGGGGGATGCGGGGTTAAAGTGCACACAGTGGGCCTGCAGGTCCAGCTGGAGGTCGGTGCGGCTCCTCAGGGGGTCCCACGGCAGATAGAGGGCCCCACGGCCCGCGTCAGTGTGGGGGACAGGCGGCTCGGCTACTCAGAGGTCCTACCTGTGTCCTCGCTCCTCGTCCTCCATTCCCTAAATGTCAGCACTCTCCAGAATTCTGTCCTGCCTGCTTTGCACTGTGCTTCTGACACACCTGTGTCCAGCTCCCTGCTGGGCATCTGTTCGAGACTGAATGGGGTCACTCCCCTCTGCATCCTCCCAGCCCCGCCGTGCTGTTGGCGGCTCCGCCACCCCTGTAGTAGCCTAGGCCTGAAGCCCCTCCGAGCTCCGTCTGCCTGGCTGAACCCTGCAATGCCTCTTCCCCCATCATCTCTGTCCCTTGTGCCTCCCCTAGTTCCTCGCCATGCAGCCCTCCAGGGCCCAGCCCAGTGCCGGCACCTCAGTGCTCTAGAGCCATTTGTCAGATTGAGTGGTGATGGGTTCCCCAGCCCCACCCACCTGTTCACAGCTCTAGGACAGCAGGTGTGGGAGGAAAGCCGAGATGTCCCACAGGCCGGGGAACGGCGGGAGGGCCAGGGGCGGGGACAGATGCTTTAGGGAGGGGCATCCCACCCCTCCTGAGGGCACGGGGGAGCGGCTGGCGCCCTGGTGGTGCTGTGCCAGGGGAGGCCTCAGGCCCACTGAAGCCGCCCATAGGGCTCCAGAGCAAAGGAGGACTGGGGGCGTTCGGAGGGCTGTCCTGCAGCAGGTCAGAGCCTTGCCGGCAGGGGTGTTCACGCTCCATGATTCCAATGCTCTGCCAGGTTTTAGAGTCCCACAGAGGTGGACGGATCTTAGCCGGTGCTGCTTTGGTAACGAGACAGACAGTCATTCCAGACTCCCTGGAGCAGGAAGCTGTGTCGAAACAAAAACCTGCAGACGCCTGGCTGGTGGACGAGGGCTGGTCCCTGAGATACCACCACACCCTGAGAAGAGCCTGGGCAGGGAGGGCGTCTGCCTTCAGTGGCTGAGCACCCATGGTGACAGCCAGGACCACTCCTAGGGGCCTGGCGCTGGGCAGGGTCTGGCATGTGTTTGCTCCTGGAGTCCAGGACGGCCCTAAGGGGTGTCTCATCCAAATCCCGACGTGATCGCTGAGCAAACCAAGGCCCTGAGAGGCCCAGGGGCTCACCCCGCTGGTCCCTAGCCCAGGCATCCAGGGTCCAGGTGCAGCCCCCCCAGCCCCACCCCAGGACCGCCACCACTGGTGTGTTCACACCCGGGTCTCAGCTCCTTGCTGCACTGCCTGTTTCCTGAGGGCAGGGATGTCCCACTCACCTCCGCATGGGTTGGGTCTGTTAAATATCTGAGTGATCGGCGATTGACCTTCTCAGTTCAGTGTGCTCTCTGGTGTTCCTGTTCATCTCATGAAGAACTAGGAGACACGGCAGGGTGGACTTTCGGGCACCTCTCTGCTGACTGACCAGTGCCGATGAGGGGCCCCTGTCAGTCCTACCACTGATAACCTGTGTGACTTTGGGAACATTTCTTACCCTCTCTCACCAGCAGAGTCAGAGACCTCCCTGCTTCAGGCCTTGCCAGCAGGAGATCCTAACAAGGGTCAGCTGTGACTCTCGGTGGCAAGAAATGCCCTAGGGAAACAGGCAGTTTAAAGCTTCACGGGGCCCACAGCTCCACGCGGTCCACGCCCTCTCCAGTTTGATACCACAAGACAGTGGTTCCCCTAGAGAATGAAGGGTCAGCGCCCGTCCCGCAGAACCTCTGCCTCAGCCCGAGGCAGGGTGGAGAGACAGTGCCACTGCTGTGAAATCATCCCCGCATCCCCTAGAACTGTCCCCTGTCACCTCGCAGGACCGGGGCTGGGTGGAATGCTGGGCCGCCTCTGAGCATGGCTCTTCACTCCTGGCCTTTCCTCTCGGACGACTGGAAAACAGGGTCCCTTCCAAGTCAAACAAGAGCTGATTGGGCCTGGTACACAAGCACGGGCACGAGGGAAGTAGCGTTTCCTGATTCCAGTCTTTGCTGATTAGATGGCGAGCTTTCCCCGGGTGGAGGCCGGCCTCCCTTGCTCCTTAGAGACTTTGCCCTCGACTCTGAGGCACACTCGAGGGGTGAGCCACGGTGAGATGTGCCGCGTGTGAGGCCGTCCTTGTGAATCCCAGACCTACAACAGGGCCTTCTCAGCCTGAAAACCTACGGCTTGAACTCAGCCTGAGTCGGCACAGGCTCCCAGAACCTTCCTGAGGGGTGTTGTGCAGACTGCCCGGGCCCAGTATGTGTTCCCATCTTTCTTTGCTTCTCCCCGCTTGGAAGTGAAAGTAGAAAACTGAGCCTTAGGAGCTGAGAAAGGCCAACCCAGGAGAAAAAAATCATGAAGAAACAGGGAGGCAAAAGAGTCTGTGATTTGGGGTGGTGTGCAGGGAGGAGGAAGGGATGATTCACGGCAACGTGGGTCCTTTTCTGGAGGACGTGAGCTTTAGGTTCTCAGCCAGGGTCTCTGGTTGAGAGACTTGTTGGAGTGACCTTAGCAATGGTCATCAGAGGAAAGACCTGAGGGAGGAGATGGCTCTGCTTTTTCAAAACTATAATACTTCAAACACCCCTTCCTGTAAGGATGGGTTTTCCTCACTAGAACTAGTCCACTAGCTTTTAATAGTCCTTTTTATGACTATTAATTAGGATGTATTCGATATAAAAAAAGTATTAGAAAATGCATCACCCATAACTAGAAGAATGTGCTTGAAGGCTCCTCACTTGTGCTTTCCCAGCAAGCCTCGTCGACTTCTGGAAGGACTTGGTATTTACAACAGACCATCTGCACGAGGCCTTGTTTTACAGTTAAGTTTATTTCTAAGGGGGAAGAAACCTTATCCCCTCTAGTGTGGGTCTCCAGGTGACCATGGGGGTGGGAACAAGACTGCACACAGGCCCAAATGAAACAATTAGGCAGCACCACATGGCTGGGCTGTGGCCATAGAGGTTAATCTGAGAAACTTCTGGAAGCTCTCAGAACCGGATTCCTTCATTCATACAGAGGTTTCCTGCAGCCTCAGCACGTGCTACGGGCAGTGCCCTGTGAATATACATGGTCAGCCCAGGCCCCGTGAGGAAGGCAAGGGTCTGGGGTGCTCTGTGACCACCACCCTCCAAGCCAGCAGTGGCTGCATCACCTGATGGCCTGGTCCCCAGCACCCGTGGCCTTGGGGTCTGCCAACCAAAGTCAGAAATAATACTGAAATCCAAGTGCTGCTCCTTGGAACATTAGCCTGTGATGGAATCTGAAGTAGTCAAAGATTAAAGCGACCTGGAGGTCAGAGGCCCTGGATCCGAGTCGGGGCCCTGCCCCTGACAACCGAGGGCCTCTGTTCCCTCTGTTAAAATGCAGGCAACAATGTCCCTGCACTGCTGGGAGAGGAGTGAGGTAGAGAATTGTAAGAGGTCTTTGCAGCCCGCACGTGCTGCCGCGGGTGTGTAAGTGGGGACCCCACCCCGTTAGGCCGTTCCACGTGGGATCAGAGCCCCTTACGTGAGTTCTCATCCCTTCCACGTACCTCTATCACTCTCTACCCCAAGGCTAGCACTGTTCCTCCACAAGAACCAGCTGCCGTGGAAGCCAGAGAAACCCACCATTCCCCTAAGCAGCCGCTCTGTTTTTCTGGGTGCATCTTGGGATAGTAGGAACACTTTAAATAACGGCAGTAATTTTGTACTTAGAGAATCATTGGTTCATTTTCAGGCTGTGTTTCTGCTTCAGACACCCCAGGCAGCTTGCATTTCCAATTTCCTGTCCCTCCCTTGCTTCTCCTTACAAATCATAATGTGCTGATGTTCCAGACCTGGTTCTTTCTGGCTCTTTGTTATAAAATGCCTCTTATGTCTTGATTAAGCAGTGGTCCTAGGCAGCATGTTCCCAAAGAGCCACCTAGGTTATGGTCTCTGCCTGGAAGGATGTTCCATCTACCTCTCTGCCTCTGGCCCTGCCCTCCAGAGCCCAGCAAGTTCGGTGCCAGGTCACTCTTGTGTAGACAAGAAGATTTGGGGGAGCTTCCCTGCTGAGGTTGGTAAGGGCATCCCGGGGCTGCCGATGGCCCCTCTGCTCCCCAGCTTGCTCAAGAGTCGAAACCCTTCTGAACCTTTCTCAAACATCTGAGCACCCTCTCGTGGGTCCCTGCTCCTCACGCTCCCCCAAAATAGACCTGGCAGCAGGGCAGCGGTGGATCCAGGGCTCAGAGAAGCAGCAGGTTTTTTCTCGGCAGCGGCAACTGTCCTGACCTCTTCCTGCCCCTGGTGCCAGATGACATCAAAGGCCATGTAGCCTGAGCTGCACTGACCTTTTCCTCAGTCCTTATCGTCACTTCATGGTTCCTGAGGCACTGCTGTGCCAGGTGCTGAGGAAGCAGAGGTGATGGCGGTGCCGGGAGACCTCACAGACGTGACCGCCACGCCCACACCACCAGCCCGTGCCACGTTTCCCCGCCCGTCCTCTGAGAGGGGAGGACAGAACCGTGGGGGAAGTACAGAAGGACCGGTGGGCTTGATGGAGCATGAGGTGTCCAGGGGCTCCACGAGCACCGGCTCTGCCTCTCCGCTGCCATCTTCTCCTTTCCCCCGGGTCTCTCCTCTCTGGAGAATGAATCCAGTGCCTTGGCAATAGCACAACCCTCCCCTTAAAAAAGATAGCGGGAGAGAAAAGCCCTGTACCTAAGGTGACACATAACTTGTAGTCTGAACCCAAACATTTCAATGGATGACCAACCGTCCTGGTTTGCCTGAGACTAGGACAGTTTCTCAGGACATGGGACAGCTGGTCACCTGCTTTTGAAAATGAAAGGGTACATGACTATTCATTCAATTTGCAATACTTTGATTTTCCTGATGATTTCTTCTTTGGCCAGTGGATTTTTTAAAGGTGTGTTGCTTAATTTCCAAATATTTAGAAATTTTCTCTATCTAGTTTATGTCAAGAGCAATTCCATTTTGGTTAGGGAGCATTCTTTATATGATTTTTAACTTTTTTCAATGTACTGAGACTTGTTTTGTCATCCAGCATATGGTCTATCTTGGTGAATGTTCCATTTGCAGGAGAAAAGAATGTGTGTTCTGCTGTTGTTGAGTAGAGAGTTTCACAGATGTCAACTAGGTCAAGTTGGTTGATAGCTTTGTTCAGATCTTCCACATCCTTTGTCTAGTTGCTCTATCAGTTACTGAGAGCAGGGTAATAAAATTTCCAACTAGAATAGTAAAAACAAAACAAAACAAGAAAACCTTGCCTGGTCTGAGGGTCCCTCCTCTACCATGCCGTGGTAGCCCAGGTCTATTTGGTAGAATTTTAGCTGGTTTGCAACCTGTTCCTGAAATAAACCATTTGGAAGAAATATGGTAAAATGAACTAACAGTTGTCAAACTGCATTCTAACCCTGCTATGATCCCATCACTGCAGGCTTTAGTGGCTAGAAAGATCTAGCATCTCTGTTTGCTTTGGAAGCTTATTTTTGCCAAGGTTGTTATCACCAAGTAGGCACCAGAGCTCTGTTCCACTCACAGTCCAATTGTGGTGAAATTCAGACAATGAACCTGTGTATTCCACTTGTAAGAATGTCCAGATGGAATGCTTTACCCTGGCCAGGAGCAAACTCTCGGCCCCCTTGTGATATGCGAGACCTCAAGGAAGCTTTCTCTATTCCCAGACCCGGAGAAATCTGTTGAACTGGAAAATGCATCAGGGTGGCCCACCCCGGGTCAAGCCTCTAGTTTTCTTTCCCCTGTGCCATCCACTGCACTGCACAGCTCCTCCCTGTCGTTGGTCTGGAAGCTGCTATGTGGGAGGCCAGAGGGTGGCATTTCCAGGCCGGGGGCAGAGCTGCTTTTGCTATGCTGCATCCCCCACCCTACGGACTCTAGGGAAGAGGGGAAGCTGGTAAAACAGGTGGGATGGAGCCTGATGCAGGACATGCCCCAGTCCACTCCTGCCCTTGCCCATGACAAAGGGCCCTCCGTCTTTCCTCCTTCCTCCAAGTCGAAGGCCTCTCTGCTGTGATGGCATCTCTGCAGGTATGGAGCCTGGGTCTCTCTCTGCCCCTTCCTGTGCCCATTCTGTGCAGGAACTTGCTGTTAAAGAGGCTAGAGAACAGAGTGGCTCGTGCTCTAACCTTGTCACCCATGGGGAGGTTTCTGGATCTGACTTCCTGTCTCCAGATGGAAACATTTGGATAAAGGACCTAGGAGGGGCCCCTTGGCTCTAACATCCAGTGGACTTAGAGCAGATTTCTAAATCTGCCTAGAGAGAAATTGAAATTGAGCGGACCTGCTCTCTAAAATTGCTATAATTCTACTTGGCTGTCCCATAGCCACTTTCACTTGACCCATGGGGGGACCTGAGCTGTTTCAGAAATGCTAGGCATGGGGTTTTAATGAATGAGACTTGTTCTGAAGCAAAAAATGATTTTGATTCAGCCTGTGTTTAGCTCCCTATGTCTTTACCTGATCACCATTCAGAATTGTTTCCCAACTTTTCTCTCTCCTCTCCTTTTCAAGATCACAAAGACAAGGGGCTGGAAAGTTCCACCTAGATTGTTACTAACCTCAGAAACGGACGCTGGAGCCGGATGCCTGGGTTAAGTCCCTGCTTGTGCTCTTTGCTGATTGTGTGACTTTGGGGAAGTCTCTGAACCTCTCTGTGCAGTTTCCTCAGGCGTGAGGTGACGTATCGCCTCTGAGAACACCCGTCTCATAGGATGCAGCGCCTGGTGCTCACGAAGTCTGTACAGATGTGATTGATGGAGATGATGATGTCATCCTGAGGGTGGTGGGAAGAACGTGAGGCTTGGACTTGGGAGACTCAGACCGGCTCTGCCTCTTGCTGGCGGTGTGACACAGATTCTGAACCTCAGAATGTCTCAGTTCTCGTAGCTGTAAAACGAGTGAAAATGGAACCTCCCTCCTGGGTGGTTGTGAGGACCCGGGGGAACAGGACTGGCAGACTCTTCCCCCCCACACACACATCAGGCTAAATCTGTTCTCTTTCCCCTTCCCAGGCACACATTCTGGCCACACACACACATCAGGCTAAATCTGTTCTCTTTCCCCTTCCCAGGCACACATTCTGGCAGTTCCGTCATGAGAACCCCAAGACGCGGGTCGGGGGCCCTCCCCCTGAGGGGCTCCCCGGCTTCAACAGCGGGGTGATGCTGCTCAACCTGGAGGCCATGCGCCAGTCCCCACTGTACGGCCGCCTGCTGGAGCCGGCACAGGTGCAGCAGCTGGCCAACAAGTACCACTTCCGGGGTCACCTCGGGGACCAGGACTTCTTCACCATGATCGGCATGGAGCACCCTGAGCTCTTCCACGTGCTGGACTGTACCTGGAACCGGCAGCTTTGCACCTGGTGGAGGGACCATGGCTACAGCGACGTCTTCGATGCCTACTTCCAGTGTGAGGGCCACGTCAAGATCTACCACGGGAACTGCAACACCCCTATCCCAGAGGCCTAGGCGCCTCCTCGCCCGCCATGCCCTCAGGCTCGGGATCTGGGGAAGGAGAGGGGTGCCTCTCGGACAGGCCCGGGGCAGTGTCTGAACACCTAGAGAGACACTGCAGGGACGTCCTTGTGATCAGGTGCTGCAGCTCTCCCAGCACGTGTTGCTGTCCTGAAGCCATTCCAATGATGACTGGACCCTTTGCCCCCACTGGTGCTTTGGACTCTTTGCCTCCAGGGGCCAGGCATCATGAAAGACAAACACATAGACCTCTTCCGGTGGGCTAGGAAGCGAGCATTTGAAAAGAAGGAAGAAAAACAAAACGGTGCCCCTTGCCTTCAGCCCCCAAAGAATGGAAATCCTTTTAAGAACTGGGCTTTCTTAGACCAAATATAAACTTATTTTAAATCGATAGGCGAGACAGAACAAACAGTACTGCTGTAGCTCCCAGTGAGCTCTAAATGCGTGAGCCAGGGTTTTAACAACCAGCCCAGAGTTTAAGCATCCAAAGGAATGCTAGCCTTCCACACGCACGTCCTAGGAGGCTGTGTGGTTAGTCTCACGATGCTCGTGGCGCCTGGTGGAGATGTAAAGATCCCACCTCTTTGGGGAGGGCCCTCAGCAGCACCTGTGGCCCACATAAGAAAACTGGTCTCATTATTTTAACCTTCACAGCATTTACCTCCCAACTGCATCACAGAACCTCATTATCCCTATTCATCTGATCCAGCTCCAGGTGACCAGACTCTGCTCTGAAATCAAATCTGCCATCAAAGAAGAGATTGGCCACCCGCAAGGACAGGTGATGGAATTGTCTGGATTGGGAAGACTCATTCCAAAGAGCCCAGCAGTGCCCGAGTGTAACCGTGTAGCTTGGAAGGGGTGTCGCTCTTAGACTTACAAGCATTCTAGTCTCTTTATTTGGAAGACTCATCCTTGTGACTTTATTGCACCAGGTCAGACCCTATACCTTACAAGAAATTAGGCTGTCATTACTTGATTTCTGCTTTAATGAGTTCTCCTGTAAGTGAGCTACAAACACGAAGCCTCTGTTGGTCCATTTTGTATAATCCACCTGAGGTCCTTGGGGAAGAAGTGTTGTTGGATTTTCATCTTATTTTATTTCAATTTCATTTATTTTATTTTTTTCCACCATGAGTGAGAATAGCTAATAAATAATCTTTGAGAACACAATGATTTATGCTGTTTGCTCTCTGATCACAGTTTCCCGCTACCTGAAGGATCTGAATCAAGAGTGTGATCGATGTCATTCAGAGTCTCCCTCCCCACGCGATTAAGCTAATAAGTGTGCTCACAGTGGGTCTCTGGGGCCTAAGGGGGACCACGTCTGAGAAGGTTATATTGGGCTCAAAATGGAGAATCATTTCATTTCAGGTATTGACAGGCCGGTCTAATTCTGGGAGCAAAACCCACCACCCCATCCCTTCTCATCTGCTTACCCCTAACTGTCCGCCTACATCATCCCCTGATGAAACGGAGCACATGTCTCTCCTAACTCTCAGCTCTGACAGAACAGGTCTGTCCTCTTAGGGACTTGATTTCCTATTTATTGCTACCAATTATTATTATTATTATTTTTTAGTGGTTTCTGAGAGACGGCAATTTTATTTATTTATTTATTTATTTATTTATTTATTGGCTGTGTTGGGTCTTTGTTGCTGCGTGCAGGCTTTCTCTAGTTGCAGTGAGTGAGGGGCTACTGTTCGTTGCCGTGTGTGGGCTTCTCATTGTGGTGGCTTCTCTTGTTGCGGAGCATGGGCTCTGGGTGCACGGGCTTCAGTAGTTGTGGCTCACAGGCTCTAGAGTACAGGTTCAGTAGTTGTGGCTCACGGGCTTAGTTGCTCCGTGGCATGTGGGATCGTCCCGGACCAGGGATTGAACCCGTGTCCCCTGCACTGGCAGGCGGATTCTTAACCACTGTGCCACCAGGGAAGTCCAATTGCTACCAATTATTGAATGTCTGCTGTGTGCCAAGCATTGTATTATGTGTGATAGTGACACACTATCACTGATACTTGTGAAAACCTCATTAAGGTAATTCAGATTCTAAAATTTATTGTAATAAGAGATGTGGACAGAGAGTCACTGTTTATAATAGAAAAAAATTGGGAGCAACTGAAAATGCTGAATAGGGGAGTGGATAAATAATGTGTGTTACAGACATATAATGGAATACTTTAGGCATTAAAAATCATATTTTTGAAAAACACCTTGGAAAATGCTTATAATATGCTATTAAGTAACGAATGCAAAATACAAAATTATATGCATAGTATGATCCTAATTTTATTTTTTAAATTACGTATATGTGTATGTAAATATATAAAGAGACAGAGAGCCTGCCTGTTCTGCTGTATTTCATTAGTTCAACTCCTAAAAAAAATCATGTGTTTCAAACACCACATTTAAAAAACCAATTATTTTAATGGGGAAAAAAGTGAGTGAAACACTGGAGCATTTTAGACTCACGATAGCAAAGGTATTTTTTCTGCAATAATTTCAATAGGTACAGTGTTTCTATAGCTATGAATGTATTTTGTCATTACAAGGAAAAAGCAATAAACTGATTGATCAAAATGGGCAAAAGCCAAACAGAATCTTGTTTACCTTTGAGATCACCTACTCAGGAGTTTCCCCCTTCTCTGTCACAAGTAACCTTGACCTTACAACTCCATGGTGAACAGCAAAATAACTCAACAGGAAACCCAGCCAGACTAACAAAGCCATCATGTGCTCCTGTGCTTTTCCACAAGCAACTTTTTGACAAATCCTGGAAGGCTGGTTCCTGATTGGGATCCTGTTATAATCAATGCAATGCAAACATAATTAATTGTGCTGTGTGAGTGGAACATATGCCTGTAGTATGATTTGAACAGAAGTCCAAAAAGAGAACCTTTCTGGGTAGTAGGATTAAGTGCTTTTAAATTTTCATCTGTATTTCTATATTTTCCATAGTGAAAACTACTTTTAAAGGTAAACAATAAAGGCTATAAAATTCTAGCCACCCACTTTCCCTCCGATTACAGGTAAGCATCATCCTAGCCACTTTACAGCTCACAGTTGGCCATGGTTACCATCATCCATAAGAAAACATAATCTTGGTTCAATAGGCTCTGGGTTTTCAACTTTCCCTATGGATGCCCTAGTTCTCCAAATAAAAAGGACCTAATAATAGCATCTCTAGACTGCTTTCATTTCTGATACCGTCATCTTTTGTGTGTACACAAATGACAATGGCCTTTGGAAGGCTTGCGGCCTCGTTGAAGAGATTTATTCTTGTATATGTGTCAAAACCAAACTACAGCATCCCCCTTTCCATAACATCTCATCAAGCTAAGGAGTGACATGCTGGTTCAGTGGGCCCAACTTAGGATACTCCGGGGGCTCGTGGGCTAAGGGGGCAAGTGCAGCCGTGACTTGGCACATGTTTTAACCAAAGGCCAAACCTCTACTTATCCTAAGACCTGATCTCAGCATGGAGCCCCGAGGTTGGGCTGAACGTGGAGTTTGGCAGGGCGAGCAGAGATTTCTAAGCAAGCAAGGTGGTACCATAGAGAGAACCTCTCACCTGAGACAGGCCTGGCTTTGGGTCCACGTTATGCCCTCACTACCTGGGCAATCTTGGACAAGCAAGATCAACTCTTTCCTCATTTCTAGACATAAGTAATGAGAACTCCTTCAAAGCAGTGTTGTTGGAAGCAAAGAGTTGTGTAAGGGCTTGGTAGGCTGAGAAATAATACACAGATGCAAGGGAATTCTTAGAGTTACTAGTGAAAACACTTTTAAAATAATAAATGAGCCATTTGGGGCACATTAAATGTCATCCCTGAACTCACTGGATGACCAGACACTCGCCTGTAGGCTGTCTGATTTTTGGTTAGCCACGCCACTCTGCAGAGGCCTGGGTGTGCCCAGGAGGTTGGGGGTCCTTGGGTAAACCCTCTCCCTTCTCTGGGATCAGTTTCTTCATCTGTGAAAACCAGGGGATAAGTGGACTGGCCTGGATCTCCAAGCAGCCCCCCGCCCTGGCTCTGTTGGAAGTAACATGTTTTTCTGCATCCATTGGGGTGCACGTGGCAGGGAGTTGAAATCAAAAGCAGAACCTTCAGAACTTCACTCACCAGTCACCAACTTGGAATTTATGCCCATTCAAATGGAAACTCACTCAAAATGTACTGTTAGCACACTCCCTTCCCCTCAAACAGGATAGGCAAAGTGAGGAACACAAACTGCGGGGCTGGGAGTGGTATTTAAAATCGAGAGAGAACCAAAAATCTTGTCTGAGCTTTCAGCTTATGTGACCAGCCCGAGTGCCTCCCAGGCAGAGCTGCTCGATAGATGGACCCACACCACCATGGGTCTCACCCTGGGGAGGCCTAAGCCTTGAGTCCCCCAGCCAGTAGAGATGCCCTGCAGGACACATTGAGCAGACTGGCCAGTCACTCCCTAAGGTGCTTGTAAAGATCAAAAACGCTTCCGGCGTGAAGGCTTCTTTAACTGGGGCTGGCTCAGCTCCCAGGGTGTCTCCAGGTGTACCCGCATTCTGAGGGAGACCTGTCTGCTCCATGCAGCCTCGTGAGCACCCCACATTCTCAGAGCCTTAGAGGCCAGCTACTATCTCCAGCCCCGCTTCCCTGATGGGAGGACTGGGGCAAATCCTCTGAAGCCCGCTCCCTGTACATGGCCTGAGCAGAACCATGCAACACGGGCAAAGCCTGGGGTGTTTCTGGCCTTGGTGAGGAGTCCCTCTGGGTGCCAAAACTGAGTCAAGAAGAAAGATAACGTGAACAGACTGATCACTAGAAGTGAAATAGAATCTGTAATTAAAAAAAAAAAAAAAACAGAAACCGAACTCCCTGCAAACAGAAGTCCAGGACCAGATGGCTTCACTGGGGAATTCTACCAAACATACAAAGAACTTATACTGATCCTTCTCAAACTCTTCCAAAAGACTGAGGAGGAGGGAACATTCCCAAAGTTATTCTATGAAGCTACTATCGCCCTGATACAAAACCAGACAGAGACACTACAAAAAAACAAAATTATAGGCCAATATCTTTGATGAATATAGATGCAAAAATCCTCAACAAAATATGAGCAAACTGAAGCCAACAATACATAGAAAGGATCATACATGATGATCTAGTTGGATTCATTCCAGGGTTGCAAGGATGGTTCAATATGTTCAAATCAATCAATATGATAGACCACATCAACAAAAGGAAAGACAAGAACCACATCCAAGCTGCCCCAGGTAGAACCCAGTGTTTCCCCATTATGTCATCCTGCCCTCTCTCAGGAAGGCCTCCTCTGTCACATCCCAGGCAGCCAGGAAGCTGTAACGCTCTAACCCTCATCCAGCCTGGGCCTGGCACTTCCCAAAGCACAGAATGCTTTTACCTGAAGCACGAAGCTGGGCTAAGAGCTCCTGCTAGATGTGTGTAGTTTCTGTGCTTGAAGGCGCGCTGTCAGAGATATAAGTAATCCTCTTTTGTTAGCAACAATCTGAGCCATAAAGTGGCAGGGACGTCGATAATCTTCCAAGGCTAAGTGAACACATGCTTTGAAAAATGTAAGTCCTTGTTCACAGTCACAGGCAGCTTCAGTGTAAACTTGGGTCCATCTCATCCTGTCCCACCTTTTAGGGAAACTAACCTTATCTCTAATCCAGGAAGCCATGACAACCCTCCTCCCCTGCAGCAACTCCCTGGGAGCCCTGTGGCCTCTCCTCTCCCGCCTGCCTTCCCTGGCCCAGCCTCCTTCCCCAGGGGTCCCCAGGATCCCCTACCACCACCCCACATGCTTTGAAACTTCCCAGCTGGGGCTCCCACCATCTCACCCTGTGTCCAAACCACTGTGTGCTATGATCTCACACCACTCCCCACCTCTCCTTACAGGGCTTATGCTGGCCCCCCAGGAAGCAGGCTCTGAGGTGACTTATGTGCAGGAGGCTTCCTGGGGAGGGTTCTGTGGGAGAGGAGGGGAGCAGGACTGGGCAGGGAGAAGCTGAGCTGTGAGGCAGTCATGACGAAGGCCTCAAGCAGTCTCATACAGAACTCCGGAGCTGGGGCAGCCTTGCACAGGAGCCCTGGATGGAGCCTGGCAGCAGGGCCTTCAACCCTCTCCTGTCCAGTCATGACACAGGCTGCTCCAGGGGGAGTCTGGGTAGCACACCAGTGTCCACTCTGGGAGCCCTGGCCCTGCAGCCCAGCTGCCCACAGCCCTCCTCCTGCATCTTCCTCCTCGGCTTTCCTCTGAACTACTCTTTGCTCTCTCTCTCAAAGTCCTTCAGCTGTGGGCATTTCCTGCTTCAGCTCTGCTCTCTTCTGGGTTTCCTGGCCCCTTCTTTGAGCAGGAGTCCAGGCCCAGGCTCCCTGGTGACACTGTCCTGCTCTTACAGCCAGCATACCCCAAGGTGCCAGGCCAGTCCTATCGGCAACACAAGGGAAGGTCATCTGATGTTTGTAGGGAGCAAGGCCTTATCTGCTGTCCCTTCCCTCCAGACTTGGATCCTACCTGCCTCTGCACTTTCCAAGATCTGTGTGTGGCCCAGGGCACACAGACAGGCTGTAGAGATTCCACTTGGCAGGAAGAGCAAGACCTTGGCCAACTTGACAGGTGGGGTGCTCTCCAAAGGTCAGGAACCCCACCAAACACAAGGGAGCATCTGCCATTGCCAGGGCTGATGTTAAAGTTGTGAGCCTCTACTGGGGTTACCTCCTGCGTACTGTAGGGAAAAGGACAGAGGAATAATTCTGTGCAGAGAGCACGGGCTTTGGAGGAGGGGGACCCAAGCTGATACCCCAGCTGTGACACTGTTCATCTGTGTGTGTCATAGATATTTACCAAGCCCCCGCTGTGGGTTAGATTCTAGGGTCACAGTGGTGAAGAGTGTGAGCCAATCCCTACTCCAGCAGAAGTTCTCACAGAGTGAGGTAGTCTCACTACCATGGGTGCTCTGAGAGGGGGCTATGGGTGCATATAGAGGGGTACCCTAGGACCTGGACGAGGGGTACCCTAGGACCTGGACTAGGGGTGAGGGATGCGTCCTGGAGTATGCGACAAGAACCCCAACCCCTGGTGAGAGAGAGCATGGCTGTGTGGCCTTGAGGAACATACTTGACCTCTCTGAGTCTCCCAGTTATACCCACCTGCTGGCCATTGTGAGGACTAAGTGAAATAACATAAGTATCAGTCTCTGGTCCCAACTCATGGACCAGAGTTCCAACACATGGTGGCTATTACTATGACAGATACAGGGAGCTACCATTTTCTGGGAATGAGGTAATTCCCTGAGCTCTGTGGATAAGTGTGAGCTAAGGACTTTTTCTCTCCAGGGTCTGGGTGGGACTTGGGCTGCTAGGGTTCTCAGTCTTGCCCTGCTACAGCCACCGACTTGCCGTGTGACCCCGAGCACCTTACATCCCATCTCTAACCTTACCTGCATCCTTTGTAACAGAAAGGAGTTGGACCAGAGTCTGTACTTCAAGGCCTAGCTGGAAATAAACATTTAAAATCCACGTTGGGGAGGAGGGATCAAGATCGTAGAGTAGGATGAAGTGGAGCTCACTTCCCCCCACAAACACATCCAAAAAAATGTACATGTGGAACAATTCTCAGAGAAAACAAACTGGAAACTGGCAGAAGAACTCTTATACAAACAAAGCTGCAAGAAAGATCTCCACATAAGCAGGTAGGACCAAAAAAAAAAAAAAAAAAGACAGGGCGGAGCCAGCACCCCTGGGAGGGATCTATAAAAGAGAGAAGGTCCACAGGGGCAGGCCCTTGCCCTGGGGAGCCCCTTCATCTGCTGGGAGGTCCACTGGGACAGATCAAGGGGCTGGAGGGGCCTGGACTCTGCCCTCGAGGAGTGTGGTCCAGTCTGAACCTCAGAGCCCACTGTCAGCATGTGCACAGCAGGGCAGGTCCTCTGGGCAGACTTTGCTGGCGTGCACACAGTGGAGGCGGGTCAGGCCACATCTGACTTTGTCAGAGCGAACACCAGGTGGTGCCACCTTGGGGAGGAGTACACAGTGGTTCAGAGTGCTCCAGCTCTGCCCACCCCACACCTCAGCTTGGAGCCAGATCTGGAGCTCAGAAGTCCTGGGAGAAGCCTGCCAAAGAGGCAACCCTGGTCCCAGGCAGTAGCACAACCACTTCAATTCCTGTAGCCACAGTGCCCTGGCCCCCAGCGCTGACCCACACACACCACAGCCTAGCACTAGGTTTGGGACAAACACAACAGAGAAATGGACATGACCTTGGGCTGCCTCTGGGCAGAACCACATGCGCCAACTGTGCAAGCGTCTAGGTTCTGTGTGACCACACAAGCCTCACTTGCTTCAGTGATCACCTCCTTTGGGACAGAGCATGCACTCAAGGGCAATGGAGGCTTATGAAACAGCATGACCCTTATGACAGAGCATGACCCTCAAGGCTTCTACTTCAACAACTGGGGAGCAGACCCCACTCCTGACAGTGCTATGACAGCCACAAAGCACAGAGGAGGCCCTGCCCAACATCCAGTACAGGCTCTGGTCACCACAACACCAATCACATCCCCTATTAAAGGGATAATGGCCAACACACTCTGAGGAAAGACCTAGCTGGCATCCATACCAAAAACAGCCCTTGCACCAAAAATATTGGACTCACACCATCTACACAGGGATGCACCACATAAAAAGAGCCCTTCAAGACCACAGTAGATAACAGTTTCTCCTAAATTCATAGAGATAGAGAAAGCTAAGTAAAATGAAAAAGTACAGGAACTACTCCCAATTAAAAGAGCAAGAGAAATCCTTTGAAAGAACAATGAAACAGACCTCACCAGTCTACTAGACCCCAAGTTCAAAAAGGAGGTAGTAAAAATCCGACGGAATTAAGAAAGATTACTGATACAAATGCAGATCACTGCAACAAGGAACTAGAAACTATAAAGAAGAACCAATCAAAATTAGTTAACTCAATTGCCAAGATAAAAACCAATCTAGAAGCAATGAATAGCAGACTAAATAATGCAGAAGAACAAATAAGTGATCTGGAAGATAGAATATTGGAAATCACCCAATCAGAAGAGCAGACAGAAAGACAAATGGAAAAAAAAAAAAAATGAAAGCAACATACGAGATCTATGGGATAATATAAACAGTGCCAACCTACATATAATAGGGGCTCCAGAAGGGGAAAAAAGAGAAAGGGGGATCAAAAATGTATTTGAAGAAATTATGGCTGAAAATTTCCCAAAGCTAAAGAAGGAAACAGATATCAAGGAAGCACAGAGGATCCCAAACAAGATGAAACCAAACAGACCCACACCAGGACACTTAAAATGGCAAAAATTAAAGAGGGGCTTCTAAAGGCAGCAAGAGAAAACCAGAGTCAGTTACAAGGGAACCTCCAAAAAACTATCAGCTGACTTCTCTACAGAAACTTTGCAGGCCAGAAGGGAGTGGCACCGTATATCCAAAATCTTGAAAGGGAAAAATGCAACCTGGGATACCCTACCCAGCAAGATTATCATTTAGAATAGTCAGAGAGATAAAGAATTTCTCAGACAAGCAAAAACTAAAAGAATACAACAATACTAAACCTATCCTAGAAGAAATATTGAAAGGTCTTTTCTAAATAGAAAAGAAACAAGAATCTATAGGAAAGGGAAAATCACAATAGGAAAGGAAAATAAATAAAAGGATTGAAGATCACTTAAATAAGCCCGTACATATGTTAAAAAAACAATCAAAAAAACTGTAAAAGCTATGATAACTACTACAATAGTAGCAAAAGGATAAACGTGAAGATGTAAAATACGACATCAAAAGCACAGAATGTGGGTGGGGCGGGGGAGTAAAAAAATGTAGACCTCTTAGAATGTGTTTGAGCCTATATGACTACCAGTCTAAAGCAGGTAGATTTAGTTATGGGTTAACATACTTGAAAACCTAATTAGCGGGACCTAATTAAACTTAAAAGTTTTTGCACAGCAAAGGAAACCATAAACATGACAAAAAGACCACCTATGGGAGAAAATATTTGCAAATGATGCAGCCAACAAGGGATTAATCTCCAAAATATACAAATAGCTCATGCAGCTCAATATCAAAAAAACAAACAACCCACTCAAAAAATGGGCAGATCTAGATAGACATTTCTCCAAAGAAGACAAACAGATGGCCAAAAGGCACTTGAAAAAAATGCTCAATATCACTAATTATTAGAGAAATGCAAATCAAAACTACAATGAGGTATCACCTCACACCAGTCAGAATGGCCATCATCAAAAAGTCTACAAATAATAAATACTGGAGAGGGTGTAGAGAAAAAGGAACCCTCCTACACTGTTGGTGGGAATGTAAATTGATACAGTCACTATGGAGAACAGTATGGAGGTTCCTTAGAAAACTAAAAATAGAACTACCATATGGAGAGAGCAGACAGCAGAAGCAAGAAAAACTACAGTCCTGCAGCCTGTGGAACAAAAACCACATTCACAGAAAGAGAGACAAGATGAAAAGGCAGAGGGCTATATACCAGATGAAGGAACAATATAAAATCCCAGAAAAACAACTAAATGAAGTGGAGATAGGCAACCTTCCAGAAAAATAATTCAGAATAATGATAGTGAAGATGATCCAGGACCTCGGAATAAGAATGGAGGCAAAGATCGAGAAGATGCAAGAAATGTTTAACAAAGACCTAGAAAAATTAAAGAACAAACAAACAGAGATGAACAATACAATAACTGAAATGAAAACTACACTAGAAGGAATCAATAGCAGAATAACTGAGGCAGAAGAACAGATAAGTGACCTGGAAGACAGAATGGTGGAATTCACTGCTGTGGAACAGACTAAAGAAAAAAGAATGAAAAGAAATGAAGACAGCCTAAGAGACCTCTGGGACAACATTAAACGCAACAACATTTGCCCTATAGGGGTCCCAGAAGGAGAAGAGAGAGAGAAAGGACCAGAGAAAATATTTGAAGAGATTATAGTCGAAAACTTCCCTAACATGGGAAAGGAAATAGCCACCCAAGTCCAGGAAGCGCAGAGAGTCCCATACAGGATAAACCCAAGGAGAAACACGCTGAGACACATAGTAATCAAATTGGCAAAGATTAAAGACAAAGAAAAATTATTGAAAGCAGCAAGGGAAAAATGACAAATAACATACAAGGGAACTCCCATAAGGTTAACAGCTGATTTCTCAGCAGAAACTCTACAAGCCAGAGGGGAGTGGCATGATATACTTAAAGTGATGAAAGGGAAGAACCTACAACCAAGATTACTCTACCTGGCAAGGATCTCATTTAGATTTGATGGAGAAATCAAAAGCTTTACAGACAAGCAAAAGCTAAGAGAATTCAGCACCACCAAACCAGCTCTACAACAAATGCTAAACGAACTTCTCTAAGTGGGAAACACAGGAGAAGAAAAGGACCTACAAAAACAAACCCAAAACAATTAAGAAAATGGTCATAGGAACATACATATGGATAATTACCTTAAACGTGAATGGATTAAATGCTCCAACCAAAAGACACAGGCTTGCTGAATGGATACAAAAACAAGACCCATATATATGCTGTCTACAAGAGACCCACTTCAGACCTAGGGACACATACAAACTGAAAGTGAGGGGATGGAAAAAGATATTCCATGCAAATGGAAATCAAAAGAAAGCTGGAGTAGCTATACTCATATCAGATAAAATAGACTTTAAAATAAAGAATGTTACAAGAGACAAGGAAGGACACTACATAATGATCAAGGGATCAATCCAAGAAGAAGATATAACAATTATAAATATATATGCACCCAACATGGGAGCACCTCAATACATAAGGCAACTGCTAACAGCTATAAAAGAGGAAATCAACAGTAACACAATAATAGTGGGGGACTTTAACACCTCACTTACCCCAATGGACAGATCATCCAAAATGAAAATAAATAAGGAAACAGAAGCTTTAAATGACACAATAGACCAGATAGATTTAATTGATATTTATAGAACGTTCCATCCAAAAACAGCAGATTACACTGTCTTCTCAAGAGCACACAGAACATTCTCCAGGATAGATCACATCTTGGGTCACAAATCAAGTCTTGGTAAATTTAAGAAAATTGAAATCATTTCAAGCATTGTTTCTGACCACAATGCTATAAGATTAGAAATAAATTACAGGAAAAAATGTAAAAAACACAAATACATGGAGGGTAAACAATACATTACTAAATAACCAACAGATCACTGAAGAAATCAAAGAGGAAATCAAAAAATACCTAGAGACAAATGACAACAGAAACAAGATGATCCAAAACTTTTGGGATGCAGCAAAAGCAGTTCTAAGAGGGAAGTTTATAGCAATACAATCCTACCTCAAGAAACAAGAAAAATCTCAAGTAAACAATCTAACCTTACACCTAAAGGAACTAGAGAAAGAAGAACAAACAAAACCCAAAGTTAGCAGAAGGAAAGAAATCATAAAGATCAGAGCAGAAATAAATGAAATAGAAACAAAGAAAACAATAGCAAAGATCAATAAAACTGAAAGCTGGTTCTTTGAGAAGATAAACAAAATTGATAAGCCATTAGCCAGACTCATCAAGAGGGAAAGGACTCAAATCAACAAAATTAGAAATGAAAAAGGAGAAGTTACAACAGACACCGCAGAAATACAAAGCATCCTCAGAGACTACTACAAGCAACTCTATGCCAATAAAATAGACAACCTGGAAGAAATGGACAAATTCTTAGAAAGGTATAACCTTCCAAGACTGAACCAGGAAGAAACAGAAAATATGAACAGACCAATCACAAGTAATGAAATTGAAACTGTGATTTAAAATCTTCCAACAAACAAAAGTCCAGGACCAGATGGCTTCACAGGTGAATTCTACCAAACATTTAGAGAAGAGTTAACACCCATCCTTCTCAAACTATTCCAAAAAATTGCAGAGGGAGGAACACTCCCAAACTCATTCTATGAGGCCACCATCACCCTGATACCAAAACCAGACAAAGATAATACAAAAAAAGAAAATTACAGACCAATATCACTGATGAATATAGATGCAAAAATCCTCAACAAAATACTAGCAAACAGAATCCAACAACACATTAAAAGGATCATACACCACGATCAAGTGGGATTTATCCCAGGGATGCAAGGATTCTTCAATATACGCAAATCAATCAATGTGATACACCATATTAATAAATTGAAGAATAAAAACCATATGATCATCTCAATAGATGCAGAAAAAGCTTCTGACAAAATTCAACACCCATTTGTGATAAAAACTCTCCAGAAAGTGGGCATAGAGGGAACCTACCTCAACATAATAAAGGCCATATACGATAAACCCACAGCAAACATCATTCTCAATGGTGAAAAACTGAAAGCATTTCCTCTAAGATCAGGAACGAGACAACGATGTCCACTCTCACCACTATTATTCAACATAGTTCTGGAAGTCCTAGCCATGGCAATCAGAGAAGAAAAAGAAATAAAAGGAATACAAATTGGAAAAGAAGAAGTAAAACTGTCACTGTTTGCAGATGACATGATACTATACATAGAGAATCCTAAAAATGCCACCAGAAAACTACTAGAGCTAATCAATGAATTTGGTAAAGTTTCAGGATACAAAATTAATGCACAGAAATCTCTTGCATTCCTATACACTAATGATGAAAAATCTGAAAGAGAAATTATGGAAACACTCCCATTTACCATTGCAACAAAAAGATACCTAGGAATAAACCTACCTAGGGAGACAAAAGACCTGTATGCAGAAAACTAGAAGACACTGATGAAAGAAATTAAAGATGATACCAACAGATGGAGAGATATACCATGTTCTTGCATTGAAAGAATCAATATTGTGAAAATGACTATACTACCCAAAGCAATCTACAGATTCAATGCAATCCCTATCAAATTACCAATGGCATTTTTTACAGAACTAGAACAAATGATCTTAAAATTTGTATGGAGACACAAAAGATCCCGAATAGCCAAAGCAGTCTTGAGGGAAGAAAACAGAGCTGGAGGAATCAGACTCCATGACTTCAGACTATACTACAAAGCTACAGTAATCAAGACAATATGGTACTGGCACAAAAACAGAAACATAGATCAATGGAACAAGATAGAAAGCCCAGAGATAAACCCACGCACCTATGGTCAACTAATCTATGACAGAGGAGGCAAAGATATACAATGGAGAAAAGACAGTCTCTTCAATAAGTGGTGCTGGGAAAACTGGACAGCTACATGTAAAAGAATGAAATTAGAGTACTCCCTAACACCACACACAAAAATAAACTCAAAATGGATTCGAGACCTAAATGTAAGATCGGACACTATAAAACTCTTAGAGGAAAACATAGGAAGAACACTCTTTGACATAAACCACAGCAAGATCTTTTTTGATCCACCTCCTAGAGTAATGGAAATAAAAACAAAAATAAACAAATGGGACTTAATGAAACTTCAAAGCTTTTGCACAGCAAAGGAAACCATAAACAAGACGAAAAGACAACCCTCAGAATGGGAGAAAATATTTGCAAACGAATCAACGGACAAAGGATTAATCTCCAAAATATATAAACAGCTCATTCAGCTCAATATTAAAGAAACAAACAACCCAATCCAAAAATGGGCAGAAGACCTCAATAGACATTTCTCCAAAGAAGACATACAGATGGCCAAGAAACACATGAAAAGCTGCTCAACATCACTAATTATTAGAGAAATGCAAATCAAAACTACAATGAGGTATCACCTCACACCAGTTATAATGGGTATCATCAGAAAATCTACAAACAACAAATGCTGGAGAGGGTGTGGAGAAAAGGGAACCCTCTTGCACTGTTGGTGGGAATGTAAATTGATACAGCCACTATGGAGAACAGGATGGAGGTTCCTTAAAAAACTAAAAATAGAATTACCATATGACCCAGCAATCCCACTACTGGGCATATACCCAGAGAAAACCATAATTCAAAAAGACACATGCACCCCAATGTTCATTGCAGCACTATTTACAATAGCCAGGTCATGGAAGCAACCTAAATGCCCATCGACAGACGAATGGATAAAGAAGTTGTGGTACATATATACAATAGAATATTACTCAGCCATAAAAAGGAACGAAATTGGGTCATTTGTAGAGACGTGGATGGATCTAGAGACTGTCATACAGAGTGAAGTAAGTCAGAAAGAGAAAAACAAATATTGTATATTAACGCATGCATGTGGAACCTAGAAAAATGGTACAGATGAACCAGTTTGCAGGGCAGAAGTTGAGACACAGATGTAGAGAACAAACGTATGGACACCAAGGGGGGAAAACTGTGGTGGGGTGGGGATGGTGGTGTGCTGAATTGGGCGATTGGGATTGACATGTATACAGTGATGTGTATAAAATTGATGACTAAAAAAAAAAAAAAAGAACTACCATATGATCCAGCAATCCTACTCCTGGGCATATATCTGGAGAACACCATAATTCGAAAAGATACATGTACCCTAATGTTCATAGCAGCACTATTTACAATAGCCAAGACATGGAAGCAACTCAGATGTCCATCAGCAGATGAATGGATAAAGATGTGGTATATATATACAATGGAATATTACTCAGCCATAAAAAAGAATGAAATACTGCCATTTGCAGCAACATGGATGAACATAGAGATTATACTAAGTGAAGTAAGCCAGACAGAGAAAGACAAATATATGATATCACTTATACATGGAATCTAAAAAACAATGATAGAAATGAACTTATATACAAAACAGAAATAGACACACAGACACTGCAAACAAACTTATGGTTACCAAAGGGGAAAGGAGGGGGGAGGAATAAATTAGGAGTTTGGGATTAACATATACACTATTATATATAAAGTAGATCACCAACAAGGACCTCCTGTATAGCACAGGGAACTATACTCAATATTTTGTAATAACCTAGAAGGGAAAAGAATCTGAAAAAAATAGATATATATGTGTGTGTACAATGGAATCACTTTGCTATACACCTGAAACTAACACAACTGAAACTAACACAACATTGTAAATCAACTATAATTTTTTTAAAAAATGGGAAAAAAGATGTAAAATAGGACATCAAAATCACAGAATGTGGGGGAGAGGAGTAAAATAATGTAGATCTCTTAGAATGTGTTTGAACCTATATGACTACCAGTCTAAAGCAAGTAGATACAGTTATTGGTTAACATACTTGAAAACCAGGGTAACCACAAATCAAAAACTTACAATAGAGTCACAGAAACCGGAAAAAAAAAGGGACTCAAGCATAATACAAAAAAAAAACCCCATCAAACCACAGAAGGAAAAACAAAAAGAAGGAGAAAGGAACAAAGAAGAACTACAAAGTCAACTGGAAAAAAAAAGGTTTAAAATGACAATAAATACATACTTATCAGTAATTACTTTAAATGTCAATGGCCTACATGCCCCAATCAAAAGACATTGAGTGGCAGATTGGATAAAAAGAAAAAATGGACCTTCAATATGCAGACTATAAGAGACCCACTTTATGATGAAAGACACACATAGATTGAAAGTGAGGGGATGGAAAAGGGTATTTCATGCAAATGGAAATGAAAAGAAAGCGAGGGGAGGCAATACTCATATCAGACACAATAGACTTTAAAACAAAGTCCATAAAGAAAGACAAAGAAGGACACTATATAATGATACAGGGATCAGTACAAGAGGATATTACACTGGTTAACATATATGCACACAATATAGGAACACTTAAATACATAGAACAAATACAAGCAGATATAAAGGGAGAAATTAACAGGAATACAATTATAACAGATTTTAATATCCCTTTGATATCAATGGACATATCTTCCAGACAGAAAAATCAATAAGACAACAGAGATCATAAATGACATAATAGAACAGTTGGACTTAATTGTATCTACAGGACACTATATCCAAAAAAACCCAGAATACACATTCTGTTCAAGTGCACATGGAACATTCTCTAGGACTGACCACATACTCAGACACAAAACAATCCTCAACAGATTTAAGAGGACTGAAATCATTTCAAACATCTTTTCTGACCACAAAGGTATGAAACTAGACATCAACCACAGAAAGAAAAACAGGAATAAAATGATCACATGGAGACTAAACAGCATGCTACTAAAAAACAAGTGGGTCAACAATAAAATCAAAGGGGAAATCAGAAAATACCTCGAGACAAATAACAATGAAGCTCACAGCATCTATGGGATGCAGCAAAAGCGGTTCTAAGAGGGAAGTTCATAGCGATACAGGCCTTCCTCAAAACACAAGAAAGTTCTCAAACAACCTAAAATAATTATAAAAAGAGCAACAAATAAAACTCAAAGTCAGCAGAAAGAAAGAAATAAGATCAGAGAGGAAATACATAAAAGAGAGATTAAAAAAAAAATAGTAAAGATCAATAAAACCAAGAGCTGTCATTTTTTAAAATTTAAACAAAATTGATAGAACTCTAGCTAGGCTCACCAAGAAGAAAAGAAAGAGAACACAAATAAAATAAGAAATGAAAGAGGAGAAATAACAATCAATACCACAGAAATACAAAAAATCATAAGAAAATACTACAAACAGTTATGTGCCAACAAATCGGACAACCTAGAAGAAATGGACAAGTTTCTAGAAATATACAGTCTTCCAAAACTGAGCCAGGAAGAAACAGGTAATTTGAACAGACCAATCACTAGAAGTGAATAGAATCTGTTAAAAAAAAAAAATCCCTGCAAACAAAAATCCGGGACCAGATGGCTTCACTGGGGAATTCTATCAAACATACAAAAAACTTATACTGAACCTTCTCAAACGCTTCCAAAAGACTGAAGAGGAGGGAACACTCCCAAAGTCATTCTATGAAGCCACCATCACCCTGATACAAAACCAGAGACACTACAAAAAAACAAAATTACAGGCCAATATCTTTGATGAATATAGATGCAAAAATCCTCAACAAAATATGAGCAAACCAAATCCGACAATATATAAAAAGGATCATACACCATGATAAAGTTGGATTCATTCCAGTGTTGCAAGGATTGTTCATCATATACAAATCAATCAATTTGATACACCACACCAACAAAAGGAAAGACAAAAACAATATGATCAATGCAGAAAAAGCATTTGATGAAATGTATTCATGATAAAAACTCTCACCAAAGTTAGATGGAACATATATCAACATAATAAAGGCCATTTATGATGAACCCATAGCCAACATAGTACTCAGTGGTGAAAAGCTAAAAGCCTTTCTGCTAAATTCAGGATTCCAAGACAAGGATCCCACTCTCACCACTTCTATCCCACATAGTATTGGAAGTCCTAGCCACAGCAATCAGACAATAAAAAGAAATAAAATATTATTCAAGTTGGAAGGGAAGAGGTAAAACAGTCACTATTTGCAGATGACATGATACTCCTCTATACATAGAAAACCCTAAAGGCGCCACACAAAAACTATTAGAAGAAATAAATGAATTCAGCAAGGTAGCAGGATACAAGATTAATATACAGAAATCTGTTGCATTTCTTTATGCTAACAATGAAATATCAGAAAGAGAAAGTAAAAAACAATCCCATTCAAAATCATGTTAAAAAAACAATAAAATACCTAGGAATAAATTTAACCAAGGAGGTGAAAGACCTATCTGCTGAAAACTATAAAACATCGATAAAGGAAACTGAAGATGATGAAAAGAAATGGAGAGATATCCTTTGGTCTTGGATTAGAAGAATTAATATTGTTAAAATGTCCATACTACCCAAAGCAATCTACAGATTTAATGTGATCCCTATCAAAATACCCATGACATTTTTCACAGAACTAGAACAAATAATCCTAAAATTTATATGGAACCACAAAAAGACCTCGAGTTGCTAAGGCAATCCTGAGGAAAAAGAAAAAAGCTGGAGGCATATTCCTCCCAGACTTCAGACAATACTACAAAGCTACAGTAATCAAAACAGCATGGTATTGGCACAAAAACAGACATACAGATCAATGGAATAGAAATAGAGAGCCCAGAAATAAACCCACACACCCATGGGCAATTAATCTTTGACAAATAGGCAAGAATATACAATAGAGAAAAGAGTCTCTTTAGCAAGTGGTGTTGGGAAACCTGGACAGCTACATGTAAATCAATGAAAATAGAACACTCCCTCACACCATATACAAAAATAAACTCAAAATTTAGGTTTAAGGACTTAAATATAAGACATGACACCAGAAAACTCCTAGAAGAGAACATAGGCAAAATATTCTCAGACATAAATTGTAGCAATATTTTCATAGATCAGTGTCCCAAGACAAAAAGAGTTAAAAGCAAAAATAAACAAATGGGACCTAATTAAACTTACAAGCTTTTGCACAGCAAAGGAAACCATCAACAAAATGAAAAGACCACCTATGGAATGGGAGAAAATATTTGTAAACGATATGACCAACAAGGGGTTAATATCCAAGATATACAGGGACTTTTGTGGTGTTCCAGTGGTTAAGACTCCACGCTTCCAATGCAGGGGGCTCAGGTTCTATCCCTAGTTGGGGAGCTAAGATCCCACATGCTGTGTGGCATGGCCAAAAAAAAAAAGTATATACATATATATGCACATACACACACACACACACGCACACAAACAGCTCATACAACTCAGTATCAAAAAAAAAAAAAAAACCCAGTCAAAAAATGGGCAGAAGAGAAATGCAAATAAAAACCACAATAAAGCATCATCTCACACCAGTCAGAATGGCCACTGTCAAAAAGTCTACAAATAATAAATGCTGGAGAGGGTCTGGAGAAAAGGAAACCCTCCTACACTGTTGGTGGGAATGTAAATTGGTGCAGCCACTATGGAAAACAGTATGGAGGTTCCTTAAAAAGCTAAAAATTGAACTACCACATGATCCAGCAATCCCACTTCTGGGCATATGTCTGGCAAAGATGAAAACTCTAATTTGAAAAGATACATACACCCCAATGTTCATAGCAGCACCATTTACAATAGCCAAGACATGGAAGCAACTCAGATGTCCATCAGCAGATGAATGGATAAAGATGTGGTATATATATACAATGGAATATTACTCAGCCATAAAAAAGAATGAAATACTGCCATTTGCAGCAACACGGATGAACCTAGAGATTATCAAACTAAGTGAAGTAAGCCAGACAGAGAAAGACAAATATATGATATCACTTATACATGGAATCTAAAAAACAATGATAGAAATGAACTTATATACAAAACAGAAATAGACACACAGACACAGAAAACAAACTTATGGTTACCAAAGGAGAAAGGAGGGGGGAGGAATAAATTAGGAGTGTGGGATTAACAGATACAAAATACTATACATAAAATAGATATGCAACAAGGATTTAGTGTATAGCACAGGGAACTATATTCAGTCTTGCAATAACCTATAATAGAAAATAATCTGAAATATATATATCTGAATCACTTTGCTGTACACCTGAAACTAACACAATATTTTAAATCAACAATACTTTAATAAATAACTAAATAAAAACAAAATCCAACCTGGCATCTTTGTATTCTAGGGAGTCACCAAGGGGGTGGGGGAAGCCCCCCAGGCATAGTCTGGGTGAGGCAAGTGGGGTCTGTGTGACTGCCCCTGACCTACCTACTCAGTGGGGGAGTCTGAAACCTGTGCTTGATGTCACTTGGTACCAAACGGCAAGAAAGTGGAAAATGTATGAAGTGCAGAGAGTGGCTGCTGCCTCACGTCTGTGGATCTGCCTTCAGGGGAAGAGCTCGCTTTGATCCACATCCAGTCTTTCTAGTCAACAGCCTTTGAAGATGAAGGAACAAGTGGCCCAGTCCTGTGCTTCCCGAAATGAGCCCAAAGTCTGGTGTGGCTCTGTCTAGAGCCCCCTTCCTACTCCTTGCTCTATTTCTTCTGTCCCATCTCCTGCTCCTCCATGACTGCTCAGCTCAGGGCCAGAGGAAGCCTTCTCTGAACCCCAACCTGAGGTTCGATATCCCTCCTCAGTCACCCACAACACTTGTGCATCCCTCTGTAACAGTGTGGAGAATTTCGTGTGTCAAGGGTTTCTTGTAAGAGAAAGCAGTCACGCTGAGCAGAGGGCTCCATCTCCTGCACAGCAGGCATTTAGGAGGTCCGGGACCCTCTGACTCGTAGCATCCTATAGTCCCCAGCCTGGCCTGCAGAGGGAAGCAGGAAGCCAGGGGCCCCTTGACAGGCGGCTGTGAGGCCTGGACTATCGGGGGGAAAGGACAGAGAAGTGCTAGGGCCTGTTTTAAGAAAAGAGTCATGAGTGAGGGATCCAGAGTATGGGGGGCATGTGGAGACATGAGGAGTTTTCCAGAAAGTATAAGAGATGATGACACTGGTGGCAGGGCATTATGAATGGGATCACCTTTCCCCTTTTTCACAAAACATAAATAGAGATGGACCTTGCTGTTGCATTTAACTTTGGCTGCTGGACTACATGATGTTGGATGCCACAAAAGGCTGGGACTGGGTCACGTGGGGCCCATGGGTTTGTTGCCCAGACACCACTGTAACCTTGCTGCCTTGCCAATCTTCCAGCTCTGCTGGTAATCTCTGCACAGCTCGAAGGCAGGAACCCTGGCATCCTTGTGCCCCCAGCACTTTGACACAGTGCCTGACACATGGTGGGCACTCATTCAATCTTTGTCATTTGATTGCATGAATAAGTGAAAACCATGCTCACACCTTGAGTAGAGAAGAGAAATGGCACCAGTGGGTTTCAGAGCAAGAGGGAAGAGTGGAGAGAGGCCCAGAGTTGCCCACATCATAGAATCCCAGTAAGGGCCAAAGGAGGGGCAATGGAAGAGCACTGGGCAACTGGGAGGATGTAGCATCAGAGCCAAATTGGGGGAGATGGGTGGAGGCCCAGAAGTCAACACTCATGCCAGGAAAGCTCCCTCTGTGTCCCCATTTAATGAATATTCTGCACTCACATTGGTCCTTTCTTCAAGCTAAATTAATTCCTGGGACTTGACAGTCCCTGTGGCAATTTTTTTGCCCATAAAATTTCCAGTATCTGATTAGAGGATGCCCTCAAATGTTCCCTTAGCCCTGCTCAGTGGGACCGAGGAGGATAATCCTGAGGTGGAGGTAGAGTGGGAAAGAGAGGCTGAGAGAGGTAGTGAGCTCCCCGTCACTGGAGGTATGCCAGCAGAGGCTGCACAGCCTCTTGTGAGAGAACATGAGATGAATGTTGAGCAACAGATGGGAGCTCGAATGGCCTGACCTTAGTGTTCCTGATGACCCTGAGATTCTCGATTTCCAAGCCTATTCCCTGCCCTTTTCTCCACAATTAACCTCATTAAGAAACATTTAGGGCTTCCCTGGTGGTGCAGTCGTTGAGAATCCGCCTGCCAATGCAGGGGACACGGGTTCGAGCCCTGGTCTGGGAAGATCCCACATGCCGCGGAGCAACTGGGCCCGTGAGCCACAACTACTGAGCCTGCGCGTCTGGAGCCTGTGCTCCGCAACGAGAGAGGCCACGATAGTGAGAGGCCCGCGCACCGCGATGAAGAGTGGCCCCCGCTTGACACAGCTAGAGAAAGCCCTCGCACAGAAACGAAGACCCAACACAGCCAAAAATAAATAAATAAATAAATTAATTAATTTTTAAAAAAGAAACATTTACCCTCTACACCTGAGCATTTTCAGGGGGGGGGGTGGTTCCAGTTCTAGAGGTTCTGTCTTCTTTTTTTTTTTTGTTCCGTTTAGAGTCTGTACTCTAGAAAGGAGACTCCTCTCTAAAAACTACAGGACCAGGATCCTATGAAAATCCCTTCCATACTCTCATCACTCTCCCTTCCCCCCCTTTTCCATGTGGTAATCTTAACTTCTTGTAAGAAGTACTATAGAAAGTCACACTGGGCATCCCACAGGCAAACAGAGATCCGGAAGGGAGGGAGATGGTTTGGGGACGGGGAATCAGGCTGGGTCTGGCTTGAAAGTTGGTGAAAAGGGGCTTGATGGAAACTCATGCTGCCGCAGGGATTTGATTTGTGGTTCTAGCCCATGTGCTGCTCAGCTCCCAGTTCAAGCCGCACACGTGGGCTGAAACCCTGAGAAGGGAGGGGGATTAATAAAAGCCGCATTAGAAAGCAAAAAAATCCTTTAAAAAAATTACAGCCAACATTAAAAATAAGGTTAATGATCTTAGCAAAATGGAGAAAGAACCATCCTGACCCAACCAAGATAACATTTACCAGTGCCAGACGGTGCTGGCTGTGATTTCTTTTTCTTAAAAAAAAGAAAAAGTAAAAAAAAGATGTCATCAACAAACACTATAGATGCTCTGGACTACAGCTGAGTAAGTGTAATCCAGGAAGTCTTTGGTCACAGATTGACACCAGGTTGGCTTAAGCCCTCTCTGGGTTCAGCTTGCAGGGAAGCACAGGAGCCCCACTAGCCTCAGGTCTGGAATGTGTAACAACTATAGACACACCACCCAGCTGCTTCCTGCTGTACAAATGGCAGTGGGGCCTTTCTCTCTGAAATAAGGGTATTAAACCCAGTTACCCTCTTCCCTTTCCAGCCCTCCTTTCACTTCCACTCCCTCTTGGGATAAATGGAGTGGCAGGGGAAGTATGCAAATGGGAGCCTTCCTGTACATGTTCAGAGGACTTCACAGTTCATAAACAAGCTCTTACAGAGGGTCTTCACTTTCACTACCTCATTTAGCCTTACAGCAGTGTACCAACCACCTCCCCTCGCCATCAGAGATGGAAAGGAAAGGACCATTATCCCCATGGTACATATAAGATAAACTGAAGCTTACAGAGGTCAAGTTCTTTGCTTAAGCTTGCCTAGCCTGAAAGTTGTAGAACTGGTACTATAGCAAAGGACTCCTGGCTTCCAACTTTTCTATCATTCAACAAGTCTTTATTTGGTTCCTGCTGTGTATCAAACACTATTCAAGGCACTAGAGATATAGCAGTGATCAGGAAAGACATGGTCCCTGCCCTCATGGAGCTTATCTTCTAATGGAAAGAGACAGGTAACAAAGAAATAAACCAATAAACAAACAAGATCATCTTACACAGTGATGAGTGGTATAAAGGTGATTTCATAGTGACTGGAGTGGGAGGTGCTGCTTTAGAACTAATGGTCAGGGAAGTAGGTGACATTTGAACCAAGAACTGAACAAGGAGGAGACAGCCCTGTGAAACCCTGGGGGAAGAGGATACCAGGCAGAGGGAACAGCAATAGCAAAGGCACCAAGGAAGGAAAAAGACTGTCAGAGGGCCAGGGTAGCTGAGGACAGAAAGGAGGGCCAGGGAGGGAGGTGGGGTCAGAATGAGACGTCATATCAGGAGGGCCTCATCTGCCACAGGAAGAAATGGGGTTTTATCCAAAGTGTGATGGGAAGACACTGGAGAATTTGAATTAGGGAAGTGACATGATCTGGTCATTGTATAGAAAGTAGAGTATAGGTGGGCAAGTGTGTCAGGAGGAAGACTAGTTAGGAGATGATAAAACAGTTTAGGCAAAAGGTGATAGAAAGATGTAGCCTTGAACTGGTGACCAGTTAAGGTGGAATAAGAAATGAAAGAACAGGATATATTTTGAAGGGGTAGCAGCCAGGCCTTGCCAAGGAAAAGGGCTGCAGGCAGGCTGGTATGAATAAAAGAGGGGGATTACAGCTTTCTCCTGTGTTTTCGGCTCAAGCAGTTTGATGCATGCCTTTATTAAGATAGAGAAGGCTTAGAGAGAAGCAGCCCTTTTTTTTTTTTTTTTAGGGGAGAAGAAATCGTGTCTTGTTGAAAACAAATGTGAGATTTAAAAAAAAAAAAAACAACCAAGTAGAAGTTTCAAACATACTGTCGGAGTTCAGGGGAGAGATTGGTTATGGGCTCTCCATCTGAGAGTCAGATCTGTGGTTTCAGGATGGTTAAGTGAGGCCATATTGTACCCGCCTCCTTATCCTCTTGAAAATCACCTCCAAAACAAAATAAAACAAAAACCTAAAGTAAAACTCCAAGTCTGATGAAGTGAGGAGAAGTCTGTAACTTCAAACCACAATATATGAAGATGGGAAGTAGACAGAGGGACGAGAAATGATTTAGCAGAGAGGAGAAAGCCCAAATCTAAGTGCCTGAAGGCAGGGCGTACCAGCAGGAAGGAATCTGGTCCACCTTGCAGAACCCCTGTGAAGAACAGGAGTAGGGGGCACTAGATAAGAAAGTTGGGGGTGACGCCAGGGAAATGGGGGCTGAAAACAGGGAGAGGATTTTGAAAATCCATGTGAGGAAAAGTAGTCCTTGCCCAGATACTCACCAATGAGTACCCTTTCCCCAATCTGGCAGGAAACTGGAACTTTGTTTTCTGAATAATGAACCAGGGAGGTCTGAGAGTGGGAGGGCAGTGATGAAGCCCTAAGTACAAAAGACTAAACAAGAATTTGTAACCTGACAGATGAGCCTGCCCCAGCTTCTTCCCTAGAAGATAGGCATCTATCCTTGGGCAGGCAGGAAGAGGAGGAGCTTTCTATTCTCTAGAGAAACTGAAGTGTCCAGTACCCACAGCTACTGACTTTGGGACCCCAAGTGAAAATACCATGGACCTCCTGCTCACCCCACAAGGCAGCTCGCCAGTCTCCTACATCCCACCTGTGCCTTAGTTTCCCATAACATTTGGACACAAAGGCACAGTCAAGTTCCATCAAATATTTGAGGAAAACCTCCAACACAAAACAGATCAAGACAATCGAAAAAAGGCACCCAGAAGAAGTAGATAATACCCAGAGATAAAGAAAATGTCAAAATAAATGATAATATCCTCAGAAAGAAGAGATGGTATTAAATTCATGAGACACAAATAGAAGCTATTAAAAAAAGGAACAGCCAGAGATCATAACATATTCTCGGAAATTAGAAATGATACTAAGATAAAAAATTTAATAATAGGGTTGAATGATAAATTTGGGAAAGATCACCAGAAAATGGGGTGGGAGGACAAAGGTGGAAAGCAGTAAAGTTTTTTTAAATTAGAAGGTCTATGCAGATGACATGATACTATATATAGAAAACCCTAAAGACTCCACACAAAAACTATTAGAAGTAATAAATGAATTCAGTAATGTAACAGGATACAAGATTAATATACAGAAAACTGTTGCATTTCTTTACACTAGCCATAAAATATCAGAAAGAGAAAGTAAGAAAACAATCTCATTTAAAACTGCATCAAAAAATAAAATACCTAGGAATAAACTAAACCAAGGCAGTGAAAGACCTATACAGTGAGAACTATAAAATATTTAGGAAATTGAAATTGAAGATGGTTCACAGAAGTGGAAAGATAGCCCATGCTCTTGGATTGGAAGAATTAATATTGTTAAAATGGCCAAGCTACCCAGAGCAATCTACAGATTTAATGTGATTCCTATCAAATTACCTATGACAATTTTAACAGAACTAGAACCAATAACCCTAGTATAGAACCACAAAAGACCCAGAATTGCCAAAGTAATCCTGAGAAAAAAGAACAAAACTAGAGGCATAAGACTCCCAGACTTCAAACAACACTACAAGGCTACAGTTATCAAAACAACATGATATTGGCAAAAAAACAGACATATTGACCAATGCAAGAGAACAGAGAGCCCAGAAATAAACCCACACACCTACAGTCAATTAATCCTCGACAAAGGAGGCAGTACACAATGGAAAAAAAGAGTCTCTTCAACAAGTAGTATTGGGATAGTTGGACAGCTGCATGTAAATCAATGAAGTTAGAACACACCCTCACATCATACACAAAAATAAACTCAAAATGGTTTAAAGACTTAAATATAAGACATGACACCATGAAACTCCTAGAAGAAAAACTCAGGCAAAACATTCTCTGACATAAATTGTGCCAACGTTTTCTTAGGTCAGTCTCCCAAGGCAATAGAAACAAAAGCAAAAATAAACAAATGGGACCTAATCAAACTTACAAGCTTCTGTACAGCAAAGGAAACCATAAATAAAATGAAAAGACAATCTACAGACGGGGAGAAAATATTTGCAAATGTTGTGACTGACAAGGGCTTAGTTTCCAAAATATAAAAACAGCTCATACAACACAACAACAACAACAAAAAACAAACAACCTGATTAAAAAATGGGCAGAAGACCTAAATAGACATTTCTTCAAAGAAGACATACAGATGACCAACAGGAACAGGAAATGATGCTCAACATTGCTATTTATTAAAGAAATGCTGATGCTGAGTTAGCATCTCCCCACAACTAGGGCACCTACCAGATGCTGGTGGGGAACCTCGACACCCAAGGGGATGGGAGGAACCACCGAGTGACCAGGTAGGATGTGGGGGGAAGCAAAGGGGGAGAAGTGGAGGTCAGATGGGAACAGTGCCCCTGAGGGGTGGCTGTGGGAGGGGAGGGGTTCCCGTGCCTGGAGGGACCCTCGGAGGTTTGGAGAATGGGGGAGGGGTGGGGGGTGGGAACACGGCTGGCCTTTCCCCTGCTCACTGAGGCCCCGGAGAGCCTGCTGGGGTCCTGGGCCAGGTCCTCCACCCTCCGGGTCCCCCTCCTGCCACATGGGTCCTAGGGGTGTGGGAGGGAGACAGGATAAGAAGAGTAGAGATGAATGGGGAGGGAACCTTGGGGATCGGAGGATCGGGGAGGGAATGCAGCTTGCGTTTCCCCTGCCCACTCGGGCCCCGGGGAGCCTGCTGGTGTCCCAGACATGGTCCTCTGCCCTCTGCGGCCCCGTCTGCCATGTGGGTCCTAGGGGCGTGGCAGCGGGGTAAGAAGCATAGAGGTGAACGCGGAGCCTGCTGAGGTCCCGGGCCTGATCATTCGCACTCCAAGGCCAGAGGCACTCCGGAAGTCCTCTGGCCGTGCTGAGCCTAAGCCCAGCCTCCCCACCCCAAGGCCTTTTCCAGCACCTGGGTCCTAAGCCTAGGTCCTGCCCCTGCCTAAGCCCCACCCCCCACAGTCAAGCCCTTTTATGGCTTTTTTTTTTTTTTTTTGGCTAAAGTGGTTCTGTTTTACCTTCTGGTTGCTGTTTATTTATATTTTATTTTTTCTAACATATCTGTTAGTCTTCTAATCGTATTTTATTTTTTACTCTTTGTTATCGTTCTGCCTTTTTTTTTTTTTGCCACCCTGCACAGCTTGCAGGATCTTGGTTCACGAGCTGGGGGTTGGGCCTGAGCTCCTGTGGTGGGAGCACTGAGCCTGAACCACTGGACTTACAGAGAACCTCAAACCCCAGGAAATATTAATCAGAGTGAGGTCTCCCAGAGGTCCACATCTTGGCACCAAGACCCAGCTCTACCCAACAGCCTACAAACTCCAGTGTTGAAAGCCTCAGGCCAAACAACCAGCAACACAGCAACACAGTCCCACCCATCAAAAAAAGAAAAAAATGATGGCAAAAAAATATGTTACAGATGAAGGAGCAAAGTAAAAACCAATAAGACCAAATAAATGAAGAGGAAATAGGCAACCTACCTGAAAAAGAATTCAGAGTAATGATAATAAAGATGATCCAAAATCTTGGAAATAGAATGGAGGCACGGATCGAGAAAATACAAGAAATGTTTAACAAAGACCTAGAAGAACTAAAGAACGAACAAACAGACATGAACAACACAATAACTGAAATGAAAAATACACTAGAAGGAATCAATAGGAGAATAACTGAGGCAGAAGAACGAATAAATGAGCTGGAAGATATAATGGTGGAAATAACTGCTGAGGAGCAGAATAAAGTAAAAAGAATGAAAAGAATTGCAGACAGTCTCAGAGGCCTCTGGGACAACACTAAACACACCAACATTCAAATTATAGGGGTCCCAGAAGAAGAAGAGAAAAAGAAAGGGTCTGAGAAAATATTTGAAGAGATTATCATTGAAAACTTCCCTAACATGGGAAAGGAAATAGCCACCCAAGTCCAGGAAGCACAGAGAGTCCCATACAGGATAAACCCTAGGAGAAACACACCAACAAACATATTAATCAAACTAACAAACATTAAATTCAAGGAAAAAATATTAAAAGCAGCAAGGGAAAAGCAAAAAAATAACATACAAGGGAATCCCCATAAGGTTATCAGCTGATTTTTCAACAGAAACTCTGCAGGCCAGAAGGGAGTAGCAGGATATATTTAAAGTGATGAAAGAGAAGAACCTGCAACCAAGATTACTCTACCCAACAAAGATCTCATTCAGATTCGATGGAGAAATCAAATGCTTTACAGACAAGCAAAAGCTAAAAGAATTCAGCATCCCCAAACCAGCTTTACAACAAATGCTAAAGGAACTTCTCTAGGCAAGAAACACAAGAGAAGAAAAAGACCCACAAAAACAAACCTAAAATAATTAAGAAAATGGTAATAGGAACATACATATCAATAATTACCTTAAATATAAATGGATTAAATGCCCCAACCAAAAGACTCAGACTGGCTGAACGGATACAAAACCAAGACCCATATATATGCTGTCTACAAGAGACCAGTTCAGTCCTAGGGACACATACAGACTGAACGTGAGAGGATGGAAAAAGATATTCCATGCAAATGGAAATCAAAAGAAAGCTGGAGTAGCAATACTCATATCAGATAAAATAGACCTTAAAATAAAGACTGTTGCAAGAGATAAGGAAGGACACTACATAATGATCAAGGGATCAATCTGAGAAGATGTAACAATTATAAATATTTATGCACCCAACATAGGAGCACCTCAATACATAAGGCAAATACCAACAACCATAAAAGGGGAAATCAACAGTAACACAATAATAATGGGGTACTTTAACAACCAATTACACCAATGGACAAATCATCCAAACAAAATAAATAAGGAAACACAAGCTTTAAATGACACAATAGACCAGATAGATTTGATTGACATTTATAGGACATTCCACCCAAAAGTGGCAGAATACACTTTCTTCTCAAGTGCACACAGAACATTGTGCAGGATAGATCACATCTTGGGTCACAAATCAAGCCTCAGAAAATTTAAGAAAACTGAAATCATATCAAGCACCTTTTCTGACCACAATGCTATGAGATTAGAAATCAATTACAGGAAAAAAAAATAGTAAAAAACACAAATACATGGAGGCTAAATAGTGTGCTACTAAATAACCAAGAGATCACTGGAGAAATCCAAGAGGAAATTTAAAAAAATACATAGAAACAAATGACAATGGAAACACAATGACACAAAACCTGCAAAAGCAGTCCTAAGAGGGAAATTTATAGCAATTCAATCTCACCTTAAGAAACAAGAAAAATCTCAAATAAACAATCTAACCTTACACCTAAAGCAACTAGAGAAAGAAGAACAAAGAAAACCCAAAGTCAGTAATAGGAAAGAAAGCATAAAGATCAGAGCAGAAATAAATGAAACAGAAATGAAGAAGACGATAGCAAAGATCAATAAAACTAAAAGCTGGTTCTTTGAGATGATAAACAAATTTGATAAACCTTTAGCCAGACTCATCAAGAAAAAAAGGGAGGGGACCTAATAAAATTAGACATGAAAAAGGAGAAATTACAACTGACACTGCAGAAATGCAAAGGATTATAAGAGACTACTACAAGAAACTATATGCCAATAAAATTAAGAAATGGACAAATTCTTGGAAAGGTACAATTTTCCAAGACTGAACCAAGAAGAACTGGAAAATATAAACAGACCTATCACAGGTAATGAAATTGAAACTGTAATTAAAAGTCTTCCAACAAACAAAAGTCCAGGACCAGATGGCTTCACAGGTGAATTCTATCAAACATTTAGAGAAGAGCTAACACCCATCCTTCTCAAACTCTTCCAAAAAATTGCAGAGGGAGGAACACTCCCAAATTCGTTCTATGAGGCCACCATCACCATTATACCAAAACCAAAGATATCACAGAAAAAATAAACTTACAGACTGATATCACTGATGAATATAGATGCAAAGATTCTCAACAAAATACTAGCAAACAGAATCCAACAACACATTAGAAGGATCATACACCATGATCAAGTGGGATTTGTTCCAGGAATGCAAGGATTCTTCAATATATGCAAATCAATCAATGTGATACACCATATTAACAAATTAAGGAATAAAAACCATATGATCATCTCAATAGATGCAGAAAAAGCTTTTTACAAAATTCAACACACATTTGTGATAAAAACTCTCCAGAAAGTGGGCATAGAGGGAACCTACCTCAACATAATAAAGGCCATATCTGACAAACACACAGCAAACATCATTCTCAATGGTGAAAAATTGAAAGCATTTCCACTAAGATCAGGAACAAGAGAAGGATGTCCACTATCACTACTCTTATTCAACATAGTTATGGAAGTCCTAGCCACAACAATCAGAGAAGAAAAGGAAATAAAAGAAATACAAATTGGAAAAGAGGAAGTAAAACTGTCACTGTTTGCAGATAACATGATTCTATACATAGAAAATCCTAAAGATGCCACCAGAAAACTACTAGAGCTAATCAATGAATTTGGTAAGGTTGCAGGATACAAAACTAATGCACAGAAATCTCTTGCATTCCTATACACTAACAACAAAAGATCAGAAAGAGAACTTAAGGAAACAATCCTGTTTACCATCACAACAAAAAGAATAAAATACCTAGGAATAAACCTACCTAAGGAGGCAAAAGACCTGTACTCAGAAAACTATCAGACATTGATGAAAGAAATCAAAGATGACACACAGATGGAGAGACATACCACGTTCTTGGATTAGAAGAATCAATATTGTGAAAATGAATATACTACCCAAAGCAGTTGGGTACTATACTACAGATTCAATGCAATCCCTATAAAATTACCAATGGCATTCTTCACAGAATTAGAAAAAAAATTTTACAATTTGTATGGAAACACAAAAGACCCTGAATAGCCAAAGCAATCTTGAGAAAGAAAATTGGAGCTGGAGGAATCAGGCTCCCTGACTTCAAATTATACTACAAGTCTACAATAATCAAGACAGTATGGTACTGGCACAAAAACAGAAATATAGATCAATGGTACAGGATAGAAAGCCCAGAGATAAACCCACACACATATGGTCACCTAATTTACAACAAAGGAGGTAAGAACATACAATGGAGAAAAGACAGCCTCTTCAATGAGTGGTGCTGGGAAAACTGGACAGCTACATGTAAAAGAATGAAATTAGAACACTCCCTAACACCATGCACAAAAATAAACTCAAAATGGATTAAAGACCTAAATGTAAGACTGGACACTATAAAACTATTAGAGGAAAACATAGGAAGAACACACTTTGACATAAATCACAGCAAGATCTTTTTTGATCCACCTCCTAGAGTAATGAAAATAAAAACAAAAATAAACAAATGGGACCTAATGAAACTTAAAAGCTTTTGCACAGCAAAGGAAAATATAAACAAGATGAAAAGACAACCCTCTGAATGGGAGAAAATATTTGCAAATGAAGCAACAAAGGATTAATCTCCAAAATATACAAACAGCTCATGGAGCTCAATATCAAAAAAACAAACAACCAAATCAAAAAATGGGCAGAAGTCCTAAACAGACATCTCTCCAAGGAGGATATACAGATGGTCAAGGGGCACATGAAAGGATGCTCAACATCATTAATTATTAGAGAAATGCAAATCAAAACCACAGTGAGGTACCACCTCACACCAGTCAGAATGGCCATCATTTAAAAATCTACAAATAACAAATGATGGAGAGGGTACAAAGAAAGGGGAACCCTCCTACACTGTTGGTGGGAATGTAAATTGATGCAGCCACTATGGAAAGCAATATGGAGGTTCCTCAAAAAACTAGAGTTGTCATATGATCCAGCAGTCCTACTTCTGAGCATATGTCCAGACAAAATTATAACTCAAAAAGATACATGTACCCCTATGTTCATAGCAGCACTATTCACAATAGCCAAGACATGGAAACAACCTGGATGTCCATCAACAGATGAATGGATAAAGATGTGGTACATATATACAATGGAATACTACTCAGCCATAAAAAAGAATGAAATAATGCCATTTGCAACAACATGGATAGACCTAGAGATTATCATACTAAATGAAGTAAGTCAGACAGAGAAAGAAATACCATATGATATCACTTATATGTGGAATCTAAAATATGACACAAATGAACTTATTTACAAAACAGAAACAGACTCACAGACATAGCAAACAGACTTGTGGTTGCCAAGGGGGAGGAGGGGTGGGAGAGGGATGGATTGGGAGTTTGGGGTTAGCAGATGTAAACTATTATATATAGAATGGATAAACAACAAGGTCCTGCTGTATAGCACAGGGAACTATATTCAATATCCTGTGATAAACCATAATGGAAAAAATATAAAAAAGTGTGTACATATGTATAACTGAATTACTTTACTGTACAGCAGAAACTAACACAACATTGTAAATCAACTATACATCAATAAAAAATAATAAATTAGAATGTAATTTCAGAAGGTCCAATAGGAGTTCTAGAAAGAGAAATCAGAGAAAGTAGTAGGGAGGACATTACCCAAGGAATAATATAAGACATGTAAGAAAATAGAAGAAATAACATAAGAAAAGTTCCCAGAACTGGAGGACATAATGCCCAATCCAAAGAATGCCAGAAGGACTATATCAGGAACTCAGACTCAGCTAAATCAGACTGGTCTTCTCCCTCCAGTATAGATTTAAAACTTTTGGCTGTCGTATCACTAGCGATCCCCTTTCAATGCCTGTCCCCAGTAGAGAACAACTTTCTCCCCTGTGCCCTAAATCTACTTTGTGCTGGGGCTGGCTCATATCAGCTTGCAAGAGCTGATAATTTGTCAGGAATTTTGCAATGTGGTTGTGTGATATTGTGATTTATAACAAGACTAGCACAGAGCTTCTAAATCCCTTAAGTGGCAGAGGGATAAAGGTGTCTTTTGTTATGTTAATGAGGTGACTTTTGGGATGTCCCTAGGTCACCTAAGGATGGAGGCTGGTTGCCAGAGGAAACAACCCTGTGACTGGGGTTGGAACTTTCAATGCCGCCTGTCCCACCCTTCCACCCCTGGGGAGGGGAGAGGGGCTGAAGGCTGGATCAGTCACCAATGGCCAATGATTTAATGAACCATGCCTATGTATGAAGCCTCCACAAAACCCCAAAAGGATGGGATTTGGAGAGTTTCCTGGTTGAACACATAGAGATTCAGGTAGAATGGCACACCTGGAAAGGACATGGGAGTCCCTCCCACATACCTCGCCCTATGCGTCTCGTTCATCTGTTGGTCCTGAGTTATATCTTTTTATATAACCTGGTAATCTAGTAAGTAAAATATTTCTCTGAATTCCCTGAACTGCTCTAGCAAATTAACTGAGCCCAAGAAGGGGGTCATGGGAACCTCTGATCTATGGCTGGTCAGTCACAAGCACAGGTGACAATCTAGACTTGTGACTGGTATCTGAAGTTGGGGAGGGGGCAGTTTTGTAGTGCTGAGCCCTTAACCTGGGGGATCTGATGCTGTCTCTGGGTAGATAGTGTCAGAAATGAGTTAAATTGTAGAATGCTCAGGTTGTGTCTTAAGATGCCCAGGTTGTGTCTTAAGAATTTCTGGTTGGTGTCAGGACACCTGTCCCCCACCCCCATGCACATACACCCATACATTGGAATTAGTGATCAGAACTACCTTTTAGGTTGTTAAATACAACCATCAATATATAAACTTTCAATTAAATTATCTCAATAGCAAAAATAACGGATACTCAAAACATCACTTCCTAATGATTTTACACCATTTTATAATTATCTATGCTCTTGAGGTTATCTGTATCTGTATGGTGGAAATACCATCTAAAATCAGGCTACTGGGCATCTTTCTTGACTCTGCATTGGTGACATCACGTTGGTGGTCTGAATTCGACCACAGTGAGAATATTTACACTGCAGAAATTGGCAAACACCACAAACCAGGGCTTTTTCCCCCAGATTGCCAGTGGTTAAACATATACCAGTATATAACTACTTATACAATTCTTTGCATATTCCTCTTGGATATACAGTTGGATGAATGGGCAGATTGCTGGTTGGTTGGTTGGTTAGTTATGTGGCTGGTTGGCTAATTGGCGGTGCGATTGGAAGGCCCCTCCCTTTCTGACAGTCCCTGGAGCCTAAAGACCACATTCCCAGTGCATGAACAGCAGAGCAACATGAGGAGGGCCTGACTCTAGCTGCCAAATGTCTGTTCTTAGCTAAAAGTATCATCAGTCGGCTCAGTCTTGCCTAAGCATGGAGAAGGAACAGCTTGCTTGGAGAAGTGGGATATCTCCACCCATATTGCTAGGAGAAGGAAAGCCTTCCACGCAGAGGGAAGAGGCTGCCTTTTAGTCTCTTCATGCCTGTAAGTGGCCTTGGTGTCAAGCTGTCCCCTGCCCGTTTCTCTGCCCACTGCACACCCAGCACTGGAGGCTGACAGCACCACGCCTCACTGACATACTCCTTATTTTCATGGAGCCTTGCTGGCAGCTAGGCAAGCGAAGAGCTAGGTACACAGATCAGATTATACAGAAATTGCTGGTAAGAAACTCAGGCAGTCAGTCACTGGTGCAACAGAATATGAAGGGACCGGCGAAATCAGGAACTCCCTAATAATGACAGGTGTGAATGGCAGTGGGCTGTTGTGTGACCCGATTCCACTGGAGAAGCCAAGCACAGCACCCTTAACCCACCAGTACCTGCCCCCACCCCCAACCCATCTTGTTCAAGAATGTCAGGAAACACCTCCTACCATTTTCCGGGCTCCTGGAAACGGTGGAGGGCTGGGTTCTCATCCCAGCTCTGTTTCTCTGTGACCCTGAGTATGTTAATTCATCCCTCTGGGCCTCAATTTTCCATCTGTAAAGGAATGGAATGAGCTTAGATCAGCATCTCTCAGAACATGTTAATGGCTATTTAAAAGAAAAAAAAAAAGATTTTGTGGTCAGAAGTCAGAAGGTTTCTTGGACAAATGTTTGGAAAACCCTAGCCCCATACTGGATCCCTTTCTCAGAGATTTGCAGTGTTCTTGTGTACATATTAAAGGCTCTGAGAAGTCCTGCAGGAGAGAAGTATGTCTATTTTTATTCTAAGATGTGTCAAATTTATTTCATCACAGAATCCTTTTTAAAGAATTGCTGTTTTGGAGTATCTTCAAGGATGGGTAAGAACCTTTTGCAGGTAGGGACCATTCAGTATGACCTGGCTGATTCCAGGGATAATTGTGGTCATTTCATGTTTATTTCCAAGTCACTGGCCACAGGGTAAAGTGAAACAGGATGGAACAAACATTGTGGGCCTCCTCTGTTCCAGGTGCTTTTTACATCTCTCATGTTATTTAAACCTAATGAAGAACTCTGAGAGGAGGGCGTATTGCACCAATTTAACAGATGAGGAATATGAGGCTTACTGATATTAAATTACTGACTCAAAGCTTCACAGTCAGCAAGTGGCAGAGCTGAGATGTGGCCAGAGCATCTGATTCTGAGCCCCCTGCCCTTCCCTCCCCACCGTGCATCTCCCAGGAGGGTAGAGAGGCCTGGGATCGGCTTGTGTTCTTTCTCCCTTTCTGGACATGAGTTGCAGCTGTTCCCATCGCCTTCTGGGCCTGGCAAGCCCTCCCCACGCATGGAGCTCCTCCACTCAGTCCCCCAGGGCAGCTGCAGAGCTGTTTGGGCTCTGGCTCCGTCTCTGTGCCGCGGCTGCTCTGTGGCCTGGCTGCCACCCCACCCCCCAGGCTCACCAAGTATTCGGTCTTCCTGGGTTTCTGCCTGGCGTCCTGCACCTCACCCGCCGCAGGAAGTCTCACCCAGTTCTCCCGTCGCCCTCTCTGTGCCCCCTCCCCGTTCTCATTCCTGGCGCTCGTCATAGTCGGCCTTGTATTAGAGCCATACATGTGCTTGCTTCCCCTCAGGACTGTTTGTCTGAGTGGCTCAGGAGCCCTGGCTCCTGGCTCAGGGGTTACCGTGGAAAGCCTGGGGTCAGCCCAGCACTTCCCCGAGTGTATCAAGTTTCTGGGACCCTGTTCCCGGCCCCTCTACACCCCACCCTGACCCCACAGACCCTCATGAGTGTGGGCACCCCTGGGAGACAGGAGAGTGAGTAGATGGAAGCTTGGTAGATAGAAGAGTGATACTGGCGTCAGGGAGACCAGCCCCAGCCCTCCACCTTCACCGCTCTGAGCCTCACCTGTGAGACGGGGACCCAGGGTGGGCCTGAGAACTGAACGGAGAAATGCACTTAGCGTCCTCCGCCGCCGGCTCTGCACACAGTGAGCGAGCGATACGCGTGGTGAGGACGAAGCAGGCGTGGTGAGGATGAAGCAGACGCTGCTGCCGAAGACGGCTCGGGGCAGAGCCCTCCGGGGCTGCTGCAGGGCGGCCTCTCTGGGGAATGGACTGCAGATGAAGAGCGGCCTCGGCGCGTACAGGCGAGAGCTGTTAGGAGCCCCTCCTGTGCGGGGGCGGGGGGAAGGGAGGACGCAGGATTGCATAAGGGAAGAAGTGGAGGCTTCAGCTGACTCCAGGGGCTGGGAGCGGGAGCGGGGGCGGGGGCGGGGATGCTTCAGTATTGTCCTGTGTTGGGGGGTGGGGCCAGACACTTATACCCCTAAGTTGACCACTCACCCACTGTGGGACGCCCCGGAGGGAGGGGAGACCTTGCTCCAGGCAGGTTTCTTCAGCTCAGCCCAACCTCACAGGCTGCGTGCAGGCTGCTGTCTGGCCATGCTCTTACCAGCAGGGATGATGAATCCTTCTTTCCGAAGAGGATCTGAGCAGCTCCTGGTGGTGCCGGCCCCAGAGGTCCTTGAGCGAAGTGGTTCTCAAACTCACATCACCTGGAGGCTGTGTTAAACCATGGCTGGAGCCCCAAGTGCTAGAGTTTCTGATTCAGGGGGTCCCAGGTGGGCCCGAGAATTTGCTCTGGTGATGCTGCTGCCACCCCCAGGGGACCACATTCTGAGCACGCTGTTCTAGTCTCATCTTTTTATACCCGGCACACGGGGTATTATTTGGGGACTGTGTGAATATCCTGCTCCTCAAAGACCTCTCGCCCAATGGTTTTAGCATCCATTGACTTGCAGGTGTCGATTATTCTATCAGTGGTTGCAAATGGTGCTTTGCTAATTCTCTAATTCCTTCTGGATTAGAGGAGCTTTCTCTCTCTTTACTTTACCCTTTAGACCACTGGCTCTGTATTTGAATTACCTGGGAGCTTTTAAAAATGATTAGTGCCTGCATATATACAATGGAATATTACTGAGCCATAAAAAGAAATGTTATTTGCAATGAGGTGGATGGACCTAGAGTCTGTCATACAGAGTGAAGTAAGTCAGAAAAACAAATACCATATGCTAATGCATATATATGGAATCTAAAAAAAAATGGTTTTGAAGAACCTAGGGGCAGGACAGGAATAAAGATGCAGACATAGAGAATGGACTTGAGGACACGGGGAGGGGGAAGGGTAAGCTGGGACAAAGTGAGAGAGTAGCATGGACATATATACACTACCAAATGTAAAATAGATAGCTAGTGGGAAGCAGCCGCATAGCACAGGGAGATCAGCTCGGTGCTTTGTGACCATCTAGAGGGGTGGGATAGGGAGGGTGGGAGGGAGACGCAAGAGGGAGGAGATATGGGGATATATGTATATGTATAGCTGATTCACTGTTATACAGCAGAAACTAACACACCATTGTAAAGCAATTATACTCCAATAAAGATGTTAAAAAAAAAAGAAATGATTAGCCTGCCCTCCAAATTCTGATTTAATTGGTCTGGTTGGGGCTTAAGCATCAATTTTTTTTTAAAGCTCCCAGGTGATTCTGCTGTGTAGTCAGTGCTGAGAGCCTGCTCTGGGTATTGGAGAGCCATGGAAGAATTTGACGCAGGGGAGCGAAGACCCCGTTGGAGTTTTAGAAGGGGCCCTCCAGGGAGGGCTGGGGGCAGGGAGCCGAGCGGAGTGAGAATGCTGTTGCAAAATCCTGCTGAAACACCATGAAGGGGAAATCAAAGGAATAAAGTTCATGTGCAGAAGCATTTAGATGCTGCAGTCCTGGGAGATGTCTTTGAGGAAGTTGTGGGCTGAAGTTAAGAAGAAATGAAGAGACATTCTCTTTCATATAAGTGACTGGGCCTGCGTGTCTAGCGTTTTTGCATTCCTCAAAACTCACACTTAGAAACGTCCGGGAAAACAGAGAAGGACCAAGGGTGAGGGTGAGGTGTGCGCCCTCATCACGTTTGCTCTCCAGCCCCCGAGAGCTGAGCAGCCAGCCATCTGCCCCTCCCCTGGAAAGCGGCTTTAAGACACAAGAGGGAAAATGATCCTTTTGGCTTAAGGTTCTCATTAGTTTTAAGATTACTCGTTGTGGTTGGCTTTATGCTGCTATTTATTTAAATTACACGTACAGCTATCAACCATGGTGTGGAGGTGGGAGCCCAGGATTTGGGGGAGGGAGTTACACTGCTCAGCACCCCGGCAGGGCCTGTGGCTGCCGGGGCTGAGCCCATCGCCCCCGGACAGACAGACTCCAGGGCAGCTCAGGAAGGCCCATCTGGGTGACAGGGTCTGGCATGGCGCCTCTCCTTTGCAGAAGGGGCCTTTCCTGGGCATCTGAAACAGTTTCCACTAGCAGGTTTCTTAAAGGACTGCAGCTACAATCACTGGAAGACTGACCCTGGTTGTTTCATGGATCCTTCTCCTTAGCTCTGCAAACCCCTCAGGGAAAGGCCTGGCCTAGAGCACTGCTGAGAGGCTGCCATTCCTACACATGCCCCCAGCCTTCGAGACTGCCCTCCCAGGGCCCAGTGTATACCACAGGCACTTAGCAGTGTCCTCCAGCCCAGCGTCTCACAGCCACAGCTGACTTCATTCCATCAGTAGGTCACTCCAACTTCTCTCTCATACCCAAGGAGCGTGAGGGGTACCCAGGCATGGTGGTCATGCCCTGGGAGCACCCAGTAGTCAGAGAGCCAAGACCTGGGTCAAGGATTATATGTGACACAAGTGACAGGGCACAGACAGTGCGTCACGAGTATGGGAGGACCGTGGGGGAAGGAAGATGAATGACAACTCCTTGAAGAAAGTAGCCTCCGAGGGGCTTCCCCGGTGGCGCAGTGGTTAAGAATCCACCTGCCAGTGCAGGGGACACGGGTTCAAGCCCTGGTCTGGGAAGATCCCACGTGCCGCGGATCAACTAAGCCCGTGCGCCACAACTACTGAGCCTGCGCTCTAGAGCCCGCGAGCCACAACTACTGAGCCCGTGTGCCACAACTACTGAAGCCTGCACGCCTAGAGCCCATGCTCCACAACAAGAGAAGCCACCGCATTGAGAAGCCCGCGCACCGCAACAAAGAGCAGCCCCCGCTCGCTGCAACTAGAGAAAGTCCATGCGCAGCAACAAAGACCCAACGCAACCATAAATGAATGAATGAATGAATGAATGAATGAAGAAAGTAGCATCCAAGTAGGGTCTTGGGATGCTTAGGACTTCTTGGGGTGGGGCAGGGCACACCAGTAGCCAAGAGCAGTACTGTCTCTCCAGGGAAGCCAGTCTCCTACGTGAGCCCTTGTCAACAGAAGGTGCCGGAAGAAGGAGTCTGAAGTCCCAGGTTACATCTGTGCGTGGTTATGGGAGCCTGTGGCACACAAGGCCCCTTCTCCATTGCTAAGACCAAGAAGTGACTGCAGTCCTGGTTTTGCCACTGCCCTTGCTGTGTGACCTTGGGCAAGTCACCCCCCGCCCTCCCCCCCGCCCTCGTGGGCCTCAGTGTCCTTTCTGCTCGGCCCTTCAGGCTGTAGCACTCTGTGGCCCTGGAGTTATTCTTGGGGCCCAGGCTCCCATTCAAAGGGGCAGAACTGGCTTGGGCCCAGTCCGTCACCACTCTCCCCTCCTGTGGCCTGCATTTTGGGTACAGCAACAGGGAGCACCAGGGGTTTGCAGGCTGGTGAGCAGATGAGGCCGACCACTCTCTCCAGGTTTATCTACTGCAAGCTGCAAGCAGTGGGGGGAGGGACATTGGGACTCTAGCTTTGGTGCTGTGTGACCTTGGGCGAGTCACTTTCCCTTTCTGGGTTTCAGGTTCCTCATCTGTTGAAAGGGACAATGCCTGCCTCTGTCCTCCAAGAATTGTTGGGCAGATCAAAGTTGCTGGCCTTTGAACCCAGTAAAGAGCCGTTGGTTGAATGTGGGGGGAGAACAGTTATTTTCATCATGAGGTAGAATCCTCAGGTCCCTCCCTCCCCGCAGGAGATTTGCAAATCTGGGGCAGTGTTTTTTCCTCATAGCCAGGTCACCAGATTTCTTTTTCTTTCTCCTTCAGCTCTCCATCCCCTTCAAAAGATGAAATTGCCTGCCACCCAACTCCGGAGGAGTGCTGTGAGGTTCAATGAAGTAATACTTGCAAAAACCATCTGGCTATGAAACCAGCTCCTTTCGTTGCTTTCCCTGGGCTCTGCATGCCCACCTCCCTGCCCCCAGAGAGGGAGCTGGGTGGGATCCTTGCCAGGCCCCCAGCTTCAGAGGCCCCTCCTCCCCACACTTTCCTCTTGCAGCCCCAGCTCCGGGTCCCTGGTACTTTGTCCTGGGTCCTCTGACACCCCAGAGCAGGTCCCTTCATACACTACCAGGCCTTGGCCACCTGGCCCTCTACAGGCCAAAGATTCACCCGAAAGGACCAAGCTCTTTTCTCTCCTTGGAGTTTTTCTCCCTTTCTTGGAGAATGTCAAAGAGAGAAATGGAGTTAGAAGAAATCAATGTCTTTGGATGGAGGAGAACTTGCTGCATACACAGTAAATCAATTTGGCACAAATTTACAGAGCACCTGCTGTGGGTGGAGCCCTCAGCCCTGGAGGGAATCAGAGTTGAATCAGCCCCCTCTGGGCCACGGAGAAGATCACGGGCAGGAGGGGAGATCAACACAGGCATTAGTAATTCATATTTAAGCTGAAGAGTGTTGCCAAACCAGAAAACCGTTTACCCCTCTGAGCCACCTCTTCCTTACCTGTGGTATGCTGGCAAAAATACCTACCTAGAGGTGATTGTGCAGAAAACAGGAAATGAATTTTTTTAAATGCATGTGAAAGGACTTTGCAAGTAGCAACACACCATCTGGCAGCGTTTCTTGGAGGAGGCTGGATTTGCACCTTGAAAAATGGTGTAATATTAAGTTTGACTGTTAGTACCAGAGAAATCCAAAATAGCAAATGACTTAAGCAAAATACAAGGCTTTCTTTTCACAGAACTAGCCAGAGGTAGGTGGCCTAGTGCTAGTATAGCAGCTCCATGGGGTCAAGAACCCACAGTATCCTTCTGCCTTGTTGCTTTTCTATATATTGCTTCAGTCCCAAGATTACCTCATGGTCCAAAATGGCTGCTCCAGTTCCAGCCATTAAATCCACATTCCAGACACCAAGGAGGAAAAGGAGAAAGGTATATCTCTTCCCTTTAAATAAAAGTCCCTGAAGTGGCACTTACCTGTTGACTAGATCTTAGTCACATGGCCATATCTACTGTAAGAAACGTTGGGAAATGTAGTCTTCCTTCTGAGTGGCCATATTCTCAGCTAAATATCCCATGGAACAGGGGAGAACAGATTTTGGGACCAACAAGCCTCGGCTGCTACAGGTGGGCAGGCCTCTGTCTGTTTGCAGACTTTGTCTTCGGCTCTCATTTCTCTTTGCTTTAAGGAGCCCTCTTTCTGCCCCTCCCATCTGGTATCCAGATGAATGAACCCACAAGAGCTTGGTCGGCTGTCTCTGACTTCTGACTTCCCTGGGAAAGCACAGAAAGTTACCTACACTGTTTCAGCTGCTCCAGAAAGAGCTCTGCCAGGAGCAGAGGGGAGTAGTGGGGGGTTGTCTGCACAACCTCGGTGGCGTGAAACCATTGATCCGAAGATTTGGCCCCGGACAGGAGGGTTCCTCTCTCTGAGGCTTCTCTGAGGCCCCAGGCGGGAAGGCTGACCCAGGAGCTGAAGGAGACGCACCCCTCCTCTCCCCGCGGTGAGGAAGGAGACTCTGTCTCTTGGACCTACCTCCACTTTTCCCACGTGGACAGGGGTGGCCCCGCCAGGCCCTGGGCCCCTCCACCTGAAGAGGAGAAAGCCTGGAGAGGAGCTGGATGAGTTGCAGAGAGAAGTTGTCTGGAGGATTCCATCTCTGCCAGCCTTGGGGCATCCAGGCTTCAGGAACATGGGAGGTCGTGAGAGGCTCTTGGCGTTCATCTCCCCTGCCCGCAGCTGCCTGACTTCTTACAAAGACCTCCTCATGCAGCTCAGGGCCTTGTCCTTACCCATGTCCTTCCACAGCCTTGTGAAAAAGCCTGTCCTACCTTTGTTTATACTGATCCCTGGTCTGGAATGTACCGACCCCCTGGCTTTCAGGCCAGCCCCTGCCTCCAAGTCCCCCTGTGCCCTCTTCCCTTAGTTCCCTGCTTCTACCCCACCTGGCTGTGACCACCCGCACCCCAATCTTGGAATCCCCTTTGCACTCAACACACACCTCTCTGAATGGGACCACTTTTGGTCTCCGGTGTAGGTATTTGGTGCCTGTCCTGAGTTCTGCCCTAGACTGAGACCCTTCATATAGAGGGGCCATTTCTCTGTTTGTCCCCAGTAAGGACCTGGCCCAGAGTTGGTGCTCAGCGATGTATACTGAAGCAACACTGATGGACACAGCCCATCTCCCCACTGCCCACTGGATGATAAGTGTTTGCTCATGGCAACATGGTGGTGGGTCCCTAGAGCTATGAGGACTTCAAGGGTATATGGGTGGATTTAGTAGACTAAACTGCTAGTAGGACACTGTTTGCATGGGACATGCACTCTGAGATCCAAACAGCCTGGTTTCAAATAAGCTCATGGGAACAAGTTGTCTTTAGTGAACTTGAGGACCCACTGCATTTCCCCGTACCAGGTCCAGGAGCCCTGTCTGAAGACCAGCCAAGATGGGAAGAACATAAATACTCCTGAAGCGGGAAGAAGCAGATGTGAAACAAAAAGTCCTCCAGCCCCTTGTCCTTGTCCTTTGAAACTATAAAGGCCTGAAACCATCTCCCCACCCTTCCTGCACAAATGAAACCCTAGAAATTCCACTGTGGCTGGGATTGCAGCTGTCTATTTCACTGTGTCTTAAACACACTTCTCTGAACCTTGAAGGTCAACATTGCAGCACTTCCTGGATCAGAAATGAAATGATCAATCGTTAGCTCCAATTAGCCAAGGCCCACCTCTCGGTGTGTGGTGAGGACTGCATCATTCTCCCCTTCCCTTTTAACCTCCATCAGTCTCTATGCGATTAACCCCATCTAACTCGTCATTTACTCTGCCAGGTGTGTCTACTGAACAACCCTCTGGCTCACCCGATCCTTGTCTCTGCTGATGCTCACTCAGACTTATTTATCCAGCTCTGCTGTTGCTAAAATGCACCAGTTAAACTCAGTTTCAGGGAGAATAATGTATCCAGGATGGTTTTTATACCCTCCCCTCCCTGTGCTGAAAGAGGTAATTCACGATTGAAAATGACTTATCTGAGGAATTTTCTCTAGGACTAAAATCCTAGATTTTTCTCAGCTATTTGTTTTAGCATCTCAACTTTTTTACTGATAATATTTTCGATGCCTGAGAACATGTTTGGTGTTTTAGCTTTTTACCGTATCTACTTTGCATACAGAAGGGCATACATAAGTGTACAGCTTGATGCATCTTTGCAAACAAGACATACATGTGTAACCACTCTGTCATTTTTCAAGTCCTGATTTATCCAAATAAGATTCCATCTAGAGGGGAAGCCCCAACTGTGGGCCCAGATCAGAGCCTTAGTTAGACTCACCAGGCCTCACAACAAGCTAAAAGTAGGTTTAACTCTGTCCCTTGTGCAGAAGAGGAAATATAGGCCCTGAGAGTCTGGCCGCCAGGCTGGTCAGAGGGCTGGGGCTCAGACCAGCGACCCCTCCCCCGACCCCTAGCACCAAGTCTGACCTCTTCCTACTCCCCCTGCCCGTCTGGCCCAGCTCACTGTACTGCATGACCTGCTCTCTGGTCTTCCTGGAGCTGATGTGCCCGAAGTGTGGGCCCCAAACAGTGGATGGGTGGACAGATGGATGGATGGACGGATGGATTGACAGGGATGGGAGTGGCAAGGACAGCAATTCTATACTTTCCTTCCCCTGCGGGTGTCCTTGCAGGGCCTTATGTTGTCCAGCCAGGGACCCTGTAAACTTGTCTTCGGGCATCAGGCAGCACATTGCCCACTTCCTTGCTGAGAGCTCCGTCAGTCCACTGGGAGACCAGAGCCCGCATACATCGATTCTCAGGTAACAAGTAGCACTTACCAGGCATCTGCTGCATCCCCATCATCTGCATCGGGCTGGTCCATCACTCGGACATTTAACAATGGCACGGCAATACACTGACCAGTGAGAAGGATGCAGCCATAGAGCTGGAACAGAGTCCTGGAGGCCCTGCCAGGCCAGACATCACCCTTTAGCAGCCAGAGAGGGGGCTGGGGGCACTGGATGAGGTGCTGGGCATCTAGGGGTGGGGGGCTCTCTGGGGGTCAGGCAGCAACTGTACAGAAGTTTTTCAGTACTTTAACAACTGACCTGGACACACAAGTGCACCCTGAGTGACCATCAGCCCTGCTTGGAGACCTCATGAAGAAAAGCTCTATTCTTCGCTCGCAGAGAGCTTGTGACTGAGCTGAGGAGACAGGTGAGAGGTTCACAGCTGGAGAGAATCAGTGCTTCGGTCTCAGCTGGTCAGTCCATTTGCTTGTCCACCCTTGTGTATCACAGCCCCGCTACCTGCCAGGCACTGGTGGATGACTATAAAATGGTCCCTGCCCATAGGAGTGCACCGTTTACAGGAGGAGTGAGGCAGCTACACAGACAACCACAGTTTAATCTCATTTGGGTTGATACGCTGAGTTTGAGATCACTTTAGAGCATCTTCATGGGAATTACCAAGCTTAGAGCCTTACGGAATCACTTTTTCTAATTCCCTGTGTTTCAGATGGGGAGCCTGGGGTCCACGGCAGAGAAGTTACACATTCCAGGGTGGAGGACGAGGGCAGAACCACACCTCCTCGCCCCCTCCCCTGCCCCCTCGGCCCCTCCCCATGTACCACATTTTGGCTCCAATCCTGGAAGCAGTAACTTCAAGGAGGTAGAGAAGCTGCTGAGGGTCACATGCTGACAGCTTGACAAAGGGGCAGGTCACAAAATTATAATAAGCCAACGACAGCAAGAACTCAAAAGCAGGGCTCTCGGGGGCCACCTGTGTAGGGGCACTTACTCCACATTCCCCAGTGGGCCTGAGGTGGTCCCTGAGCTATCAAATTATGCTCAATTTAAAAAATCAAAGTATAGTTGATTTATAATATTGTATTAGTTTCAGGTGTACAACAAAGTGCTTCAGTTATATATATATATTTTTTCCAGATTATTTTCCATTACAGGTTATTATAAGATATTGAATATAGTTCCCTGTGTTGCCATATTACAGCAAGTCCTTGTTGCTTATCTATTTTATGTTTAGTAGTGTGTATCTGTCAGTCCCATACTCCTAATTTATCCCTGCCCCGCCCTCTTTCTCCTTTGGTAACCATAAGTTTGTTTTCTGTCCATGAGTCTGTTTTTGTTTTGTACATAGATTCATTTGTATTATTTTTCAGATTCCACACGTAAGTGGTATCATACAATATTTGTCTTTGTCTGACTTCACTGTTTTGTTCAATTTATTTGCTTAAGAGTATAAGGTGAATACAGTGTTTTTCGGACGTTTTATATCTAAATTATAAAAAATATGTTTACGTTTACACTTTGGAATTGTCTTTACTTGTCCACCACCGTCACCTCTGTGGAACCCTTGTTTCCTGGCAGGGTCTGATAGGGGATTTTCTAGGAACTCTGTAGCGTTCTCCTGTGAGAATCACATAGGGAAGCTCACTGTCAGTTCTAAAGGCCCAGTTACAGTATAGACCAACCACAGATTTACCAAAGTGTACAGGATCGCCTTTACTTACTCTGACCTGGGCGCTCTTTTGAAGGAAAATGGATTTTGGATGTAAATGCTCTGTGATGACTCCATGTTCCTGGGACATAAGCCGCTCAAGGCCCTTGAAAGCAGAGATTCAGGAACCAGTGGCCAGGTTCACCAAACAGGTAGGGGCCCCTTCCCACCCTGAGGGGTGCCCCACTTGCCAAGGGATCGTGGGGTGCTGGCAACCCCTGGGCCTGCCTCTTTCTGCCACACTTGTGTCACAGGGAAATTCCAGGTTTCTCTAGAGATCATCTCAGCTGCTTGGAATCCTGCCCTTTGACCTGTCTGGGCTGGCGCAGGCCTGGAAGGAAAGGAAAATAAATAAATATAAATCCATTTGGTCACAGGCAAAACATTTATCTTTCAACAGGAAGCTTCCTGAGGAAGAACGGTGGAGGGGTTTGGAGCGAGAGCACTGTGTGAGACTTGGCCTGTCCAGGCCTTTGCTTGTCAGGGTTAGTGCCTGGCGTGCCCCATGGAGCCTCGCCAGGAGTGGCATCGCGGCTGCGCTGAGTGCTAGCGCTGCATGGGTACCCTGGAGCCCCTGCCCTTCCCACCTAGGTCCCTCCAGGGGTGCACCTCCCTCTGAGCCAGCGAGGGCAGCTGATGGGCCCAGTCTGGCTCCCTGCAGCTTCCCAAGCAGAGGAGGAAATGAGTCTTTGCCACTGAAGCCAGTGAGCCAGCCTCCCCACCAGGACCTGGGTCTTCCTCGGGGCTGTGGAGGAAATGCTGGGGCGAGGGGTAGGGTTGGGAGGCCAAACTCACATGTTTCCTGTGGGTGGTGTCATTGGACCTTCCAGGATCCTAAAAGAGAGAGGATGCTTGTGTCTTTCTGGTAATGGCCTTGGGAATCACTTGCCTGTGACATTTGTCACTTCCCCTTTATATCTATACATCTCTGTCCTTGTCTGGCTCTGGCCAGAAACCTTGTGTGTCCTTCACATGCTAAAGAACAGTTGGGGTCCCAGAAATCCTTTCCTGAAGCTCAAGGAAATCCAGTGACCTATGGTCAAAAGTCCATTTGCTTATCAGCTGGTGAAAAGTCATGGTGTCTCTCTCAAGCTCCATCTAGTAGATGAGGTCTACTCTGTAAGTCCCAAGGGCACCTTAAAATGACCACATAGAAACTAGCTCCCCACTTGCCCCTCTTCCATCTTCTTGTCCTACTCTACTCTATCCTTCCGTCTGCTGGACATCTGAGAACTCAAAGTTATTCCACAGCCCCCAAACCTCTTAACATCTTAAATCAGAATCCAGGTGATTATCTGATGTCCCAAAGATGTCCATTATGACAACCCCTATTTCACTTGATTTGGTTAAATTGATCTCTTTTCATTCATTCAATTATTCATTCATTCATTCCAGACACTTTTAAGGTGCTGGGGCCCTCTGCTGGAGCTAGAGTCGCAGAGGTGAGGAGGATTCAGGTTAGGCCTGAGGGGAGAGTAGCATAGACAACTACCACCCACACCTGGGCCAGCAAGAGCACTGTGTGCTGGGCTGGAGGGGCAGCCCTCAGTGGTCTCCATCCTTACTGCACACACATTCACCAAATACCTGGATCGCTTGCAACAGGAAATACAGGCCACAATATAGTGGTCAGTGTAAACAGCAGAGAATCAGAAGATGCGAAAAGGGTATAAACTGGGCTCTGTCTGCATTATTTATTGTTAGAAAATTGTAGTTCATTCATTCAGGAAGCTTGATGGATAGCTAAAGTGGGTCCACCAGGGAGAGTACAGAGAATAGCAGCCCCATGGTGCTCCTCCATGGAGCAGGCCAGCCCCTGAGCTGGCGCATCACATGTATCAGCACCAGTAATCCTCAGCACGACCCTGCGCAGTAGGTACTCTGCACATTCCCATTTTATAGGTGAAGAAACAGGGTCAGAGGAATTATGTGGCTGGCTCACAGTCACAGAGCTAGAGCTGGAATTCAAATACAGGTCTGTCTGACTCCAGCGTTTCTGTTAATTATGGCACAGAAAGGATTCCTTGTTTCCACCAACTTCTTTTTCATCAAGGCAGACCAGGGATTCACGCATTGGCTAAGCTAGCCTTTGAGTGCAGTGACGTATATTTAGCACCTACAAAGCAAGATTCGCCGATACATGTTTGCTGGTATTCTGGGAACTGACTGTTGACAATTACCAGCAAGGCTTTATCTCAGGTTATGTTTTGAAATCTCAGCCCATATTTACCTTGCCCACAGAAAGGCTCTGGAAATGGAATGGACTGAAAGTCAGGTGATTGAAGCTGTAATCTTGGACTAGCAGGGGATTAGCAGTGTAACCTTGGAGAAGTCACTTTTCTCTAGTTTCAATTTCCCTATTTGAAAATGAAAAAGAACACAACAATTCTACTTTAAGACTTGGAGAGAAGTACAGGTGCATCAAGAAGCATGCCCAAGTATGTTCATGGCAGCGCTGCATGTGATTGTGGAAACCTGAAAACCACCACAGTAACCTCATGTGGTAGCCAACCTCCAAGCTGGCCCTCAATGACCCCGCCTCCTGGTATTGCCCCAGGTGTAGTCCTCTCCCATTGAACCAGGGTTGTTATGCATGACCAATAGCCAATAGCACATGGCAGAGTGATGGTATGCCATTCTTGAACTTAGGCTATAAAAAGACAACAGCTTCCATCTTGGATTCTCTCCCTCTTTCCCATCACTAAGGAAGCTGCCTTGTTGTGAGCAGCCTTATAGAAAGCCCCATGCAGAGAAAGACTGAGTCTTCTTGCCAATACCCATGTAAGTGATGGCTTACACCTTATATGCCAATGTTTTAATCCCGGCCAAGTCTTCAGTTGACTGAAGCCCTGGCCCACAGCTCAACTGCAACCTCATGAGAGACCCTGATCCAGGACCACCAGGATAAGTTGTTCCCAGATTCCTGGCCTCAGAAACTGAGTAGATAATAAATGTGTGTTGTTTTAAAGTGCTAAATTGGGGGGTAATTTGTTACACAGCAATAAATAGCTAATACACGCCATACTATAGAATTTTATGCAACAGTTTAAAAATAGACTAAACTCTGTGTGCTGATATTCAAAGCTTTCTTAGATATGTTGTTTTGAGAAAATGATAACGACAGAAAAATACACAGAGCTATATTCCTTTTACATAAAACACCATCACCATCTGCTATATTTTTTGTGCATTTACCTATGCATGTATTGATACATAGGTAGTAAATGAGCCATCATAATATACCAACAAATCAACATCAGTTTACTTCTCAGTAAGGGTGTCAGAGGAAGATGCAAAAGAGGACTTCCATTTTTATTCAATACATTGCAATTTAATTTTAGACTTTCACCATGATAATGTGTTCATGTATTACTGACATACAATTTAAAAAATTCTTCTTTAAACAGAGGGGTTGGACTATATGATCAGTGAGGTCCCTTTCGACTCTGGTGTTTTACAGTTCTATTAAAATAGCCACTGAACGCAAATTAAAAGAATGAGATAACATTTATTACCTGTTTGTTGGCAAGCATTAAAAAGTTTGATAAACTAAGTATTGGCAAAGATGTCGGGATAACTGGTACTCTCATACACTGCTTCTGGGAGAATAAAGTGAGAATCAATTGGGAAAGCTGGTCAGGATGGGAATAAGATAATATCAACTAAAACAAAACATGCAGACTCCACACCCTTTGAGGTCTAACACTTCTATTTCTAGATATTCATTCTTTTACATAGAAACATGCTGGAAACCAGATGGTGTTGTATTTATTGATATAAATGCTATACTGTAAGGAGCATTCTGTGACATACCTAAGGATGCACATGGCAGCAGGGCTTGCAAGAGCAAACACAAAGATATAAGTTAAATGTCCATAAATAAATAAGTTAGTGTATTTTCATACTGTGAAATACTATGAAACTATTAAAATGAATGAGCTAGACTTATACATCATAGTGTGGATAAATCTCTAAGACATATCAAGTGAAAAAACATACTGTAGAATGTTACACATGATACCATTTAAAACCAAAAACACATTTAAAACCATAAACACACAATACCATCTTGTTTCCTAATGTTTTGATGAAAAATCATAGAAAAAAGTCAGTAAAGATACAAACCAAAGTTATAAGGGTGAGTGTCTGTGTTTCTGGAGAAGGGGAAGTCTCTTTTAATTATCCCTATAACTGAGGGGTAATTAAAAGAGACAACCTTTGTCTGCAATGTTCTGATGTGATTAAATAGTTATAAAGCACTAGTAAGCACTATGTAAGAAATGTATTTAAATATTCATGTGTCATTAAAAATTAAGTTATAAATAGTCATTTGCTCATGCTAAGAAGAACTTTGGCTGGATGAGTAGGAATTCTGATATGTTAAGATCAGTATATCTCAACTCTGGTTGGCTGCACATCAGAATCACCTGGAGCTATAGAAAAAATGATACTGGTCCTTGCCACACCCAGCAACTCTGGTGTAATTGGTGTGGCTCTGGCCTTGGTGCTCTTCAAAGTCTTCCTAAGTGATTCTAGTGGACAGTCAGGGCTGAGAACCCCTGATTTACAGCAGCAGGCTCTGAAAAACTGTCACAGACGGTAGGACACTGAGGAAACATAATGATGTGGTCTCCTGGATTGGATGCTGGAACAAAAAAAGGACATTAGTAAAATCCAAATAAAGCCTATAATTTAGTTAACAGTGTGTACCAACGTTAACTTCTCAGTTTTGAAAAATGTATCTATTATGTAAGACATGAACATGAGGGAAGCTGGGTGAAGGGTGTAGGGAAAGTTTCTGTACTACCTCTACAACTTTTCTGTGAATCTAAGACTATTGCAAAATAAAAAAGCACTACATACCTTGGATAATTGTCTTGATGATATTTTAACTCTTGCCGACTTAAAAAAAAATCTTTCAGGGGCAGAGATCAAGATGGTGGAGTAGGATGTGGAGCTCACCTCCCCCCACAAACACATAATAATACATCTACATGTGGAACAATTCTCACAGAAAACCAACTGAAAGCTGGCAGAAGATCTCTTATACAACCAAAGCTGCAAGAAAGATCCCCACATAACCAGGTAGAAGGAAAAAAGAAAAAAAAAAAAAAAAAAAAGGAAGGAATTGGAATGGAACCTGTGCCCCTGGGAGGAAGCTGTGAAAGAGGAAAATTTCCCTTGCCCTGGGAACCCCCTTCACTGGCAGGGAGGTCCACCTGGGCATATACGGTGGTGGAGTCACCTGGACTTTGCTCGAGAGGAGTGTGCAGGTGCTGGCTTGCTAGCAATCAGGGCAAAGAGAGACTGGCAGTAATGGCTGCCATGGTCACCACACCTCCCAGCCCAAAACACATGCCTGCTAGTACGTGCAGTGGCTAGGTACTGAAACTCGGGCTTCAGAGTACAGACCCTGGGAGAAGACTCAGTTTAGCTGTGCAGAGACAGCCTGAAGGGCCTAGAGTGTGGTCCAGGCCACCATTGTTAACATGTGCAAAATGGTGCAGGTCTACCATAGGAGCCCCATTATCAGCACATGCAGGGTGGGACATGGGTCTGCCATAAGATACCCACTGTCACTGTTCTCATAGTGGCATGCAGCTCTGGCCATGGCAGGCTTTGTGAGGGCTCACTCATGGGAGGCAGGGTATTGGAGCCAAGTCTGGAGGCGGGTCCACGAGCAGTGGACTTTGTTGACCCACACAGAGGGTGGTGGGCAGTGTAACAGAATCTCATGTCCCTGGTAAACAGCCCTGTGGGAGGAATATGCAGTGATTCATTTCCCAGTGGGAGGGCTCCAGTCCCACCTACCTCACACCACAGCTTACAGCCAGATCTGGGGGCTTCTACTCCAACAACTGGGGACCAGACCCTGCCCCTGACAGGGCTGTGACAGCCAAAGAGCAAAGAGGAGGATTTGCCCAACAACCAGTGCAGGCTCTAATCACCACAACACAAAATACACCTCCTACCAAGGGGACAATGACCAGCACACTCTGAGGAAAGACATAGCTGGCATCCATACCAAAAACAGTCCTCACACCAAAAATTTTGGATGCACACAGTCTACACAGGGATGCTCCCACAGAAAAACAGCCTTCAAGACCACAGTAGATAACTTTTTCTCCTAAATACATAGAGTCAGAGAAACTTAAGTAAAATGAAAAAGCACAGGAACTACTGCCAATTAAAAGAGCAAGAGAAATCCCCTGAAAGAACAAACAATGAAACAGACCTCTCCATTCTACCAGATCCCAGGTCCAAAAAGGAAGTACTAAAAATACTAAAGGAATTAAGAAAGATTATCAAAAGAAATGCAGATCACTGTAACAAGGTACTAGAAACTATAAAGGGGAACCAATCAAAATTAGACAATACAATTGCTGAGATAGAAACCAATCTAGAAGCAATGAATAGCAGACTAAATAGTACAGAAGAACAAATAAGTGATCTGGAAGATAGAATAATGGAAATAACCCAATCAGCAGACAGAAAGACAAGTGAAAAAAATGAAAGCAACATACAAGATCTATGGGATAATATAAAGCACACCAAACTATAGGGGTTTCAGAAGGAAAAGAAAGAGAAAGGGGGATCAAAAATGTATTTGAAGAAATTATGGCTAAAAACTTTCCAAACCTATAGAAGGAATCAGATATTTAGGTATGGGAAGCACAGAGGGTCCCAAAGAAGATGAACCCAAACAGACCCACACCAAAACATATAATTAAATTGGAAAAAGTTAAAGAGAAAGAAAGTATTCTAAAGGCAGTGAGAGGAAAATCAGAGTCATTTACAAGAGAGTCCCAATAAGGCTATCAGCTAATTTCTGTACAGAAACTTTGCCATCCAGAAGAGAGTGACATGATATATTTGAAGCCCTGAAAGGGAAAAGCCTGCAACCTAGAATACTCTACCCAGCAAGATTATCATTTAGAATAGGAGGGGAAACAAAGAACAACAAAACAATGCAGCAATGCTAAACCTACCCTAAAAGAAATATTGAAAGGTCTTCTCTAAACAGAAAAGAGAAAGAATCCATAGGAAAGGAAAAAACATAATAGGAAAGGCAAATATGTAAAAGGATTGAAGATAACTTAAGCCAGTACATAGATTAAAAAACAATTACAATTTTTTTGTAAAAGTGATTGTAACTATAATAATAGCAAATGGACAAACATGAAGATGTAAAATAGGATATCAAAATCACAAAGTGTGGGGAAGGGAGTAAAAAAAGTAGATCTTTTAGAATGTGTTTGAACTTGTATGACTATCAGTTTACAAAAAGTATATATAGTTATGGGTTAACATACATGAAAACCAGGGTAACCACAAATTAAAAAAAAAAAAAAATAGAGTCACAAAAACCAAAAAGAAAGGAACACAACTATAATACAAAAGAAAACTATAAAACCACAAAAGCAAAAACAAAAAGAAGAAAGAAAAAAAGAACTACAAAATCAACTGGAAAACAAGGTTTAAAATTACAATAAATACATACTTATTAATAGTTACTTTAAATGTCAATGGACTAAATGCCCCAATCAAAAGACACTGAGTGGCAGATTGGATAAAAAAATAAGAACCCACAGTATGCTGCCTACAGGAGTCTCACTTTAGGCTGAAAGAAACATATAGATTGAAAGTTAGGAGATGGAAAAAGATATTTCATGCAAATGGAAAGGACATGAAAGTGGGGGTAGGCAATACTCATATCAGACAAAAGAGACTTTTTAAAAAGTTCATAAAGGAAGACAAAGAAGGACACTAAATAATGATAAAGGAGGCATTAAAAGAAGAGGATATTACACTTGTTAACATATATGCACCCAATATAGGAGTACCTAAATATATAAAACAAATACTAACAGACATAAAGGGAGAAGTTGACAAGAACACAATAGTAGGAGGCTTTAACAGCCCCTGACATCAAAGGACAGATCTTCCAGACCGAAAATCAATAAGTAACAGAGATCCTAAATGACACAATAAAACAGTTGGACATAATTGATATCTACATGACAATATATACCAAAAACAAACAAACAAAAACAAAAAACAAAAACACAGAATGCACATTCTTTTCAAGCATGCATGGAACATTCTCTAGGATAGACCACATACTAGGACATAAAACAAGCCTCAACAAATTTAAGAGACTAGAAATTGTTTCAAGCATCTTTTCTGACCACAATGGTATGAAACTATAAATCAACCACAGAAAGAAAAACGGGGGAAAAAAGAACACATGAAGACTAAACAACATGCTTCTAAAAGACAACGGGTCAATGATGAAATCAAAGAGGAAATCAGATATACCTTGAGACAAAATGATAATAAAAACCCACCTTACAACATCTATGGGTTACAGCAAAAGCAGTTCTAAGAGGAAAGTTCATAGTGATACAGGCCTTCTTTGAGAAACAAGAAAAATTTCAAATAAACAACCTAACACCTAAAATAATTCGAAAACAAAGAACAAACAAAACCCAAAGTCAACAGTAGGAAGAAAATAATAAAATCAGAGAGGAAATAAATAAAAGAGAAATAAAAAAATAGAAAAGATCAATAAATCCCAGAGCTGTTTTTTTGAAAGGGTAAACAAAATCACCAAACCCCTGGCCAGGCTCACCAAAAAGAAAAGAGAGGACCCAAATAAACAAAATAAGAAATTAAAGAGGAGAAATAACAACTGATACCACAGAAATACAAAAAAATAAGAAAATACTACGAATAGTTATATGCCAAAAAATTGGACAATGTAGAAGAAATGGACAAGTCTCTAGAAAAATACAGCCAACCACAACTGAGCCAAGAAGAAACAGATAATTTGAACAGTCTGATTGCTAGAAGTGAAATAGAATCTGTAATAAAAAAACAAAACTCCCTGCCAACAAAAGTCCAGGATGGGATGGCTTCACTGGGGAATTCTATCAAACATACAAAGAAGAACTTATACCAATCCTTCTCAAACTCTTCCAAAAGACTGAAGAGGAGGGAACACTCCCAAATTCATTCTATGAAGCCACCAACACCCTGATACAAAACCAGACAGAGACCCTACAAAAAAAAAAAAGAATAAAAGAAAATTACAGGCCAATATCTTTGATGAATATAGATGCAAAAATCCTCAACAAAATATGAGCAAACTGAAGCCAACAATACATAAAAAGGATTATACACCATGATGAAGTTGGATTCAATTCAGAGTGATTCAACATACACAAATCAATTAATGTGATACACCACATTAACAAAAGGAAAAACAAAAACTCATGGTCATCTCAATAGGTGAAGAAAGAGCATCTGATAAAATTCAACATCTATTCATGATAAAACTCTCACCAAAGTGGGTATAGGTGGAACATATCTCAACATAATAAAAGCTATTTTATGACAAAATCATAGCCAACATAATACTTAATGGTGAAAAGCTGAAAGCTGTCCTACTAAATTCACGATTCCAAGACAAGGATGCTCATTCTCACCACTTCTATTCAATGCACTATTGGAAGTCCTAGCCACGGCAATCACGTAAGAAAAAGAAATAAAATGTATCCAAATTGGAAGGGAAGAGGTAAAATTGTCATTATATGTAGATGACAAGACACTGTATATAGAAAACCCTAAAGATGCCACACAAAAACTATTAGAAGTAACAAATGAATTCAGTAATATAGCAGGATACAAGATTAGTATACAGAAATCTGTTGCATTTACTTACATTAGCCATGAAATATCAGAAAGAGAAAGTAAAAAAAAAACAAAAATCCCATTTAAAATTGCATCAAAAAATAAAATACCGAGGAATAAAACTAACCAAGGCAGTGAAAGACCTTTACAGTGAGAATTATAAAACACTGATAAAGGAAGTTGAAAATGATTCACAGAAATGGAAAGATATCCCATGTTCTTGGATTGGAAGAATTAATATTGCTAAAATGGCCAAGCTCCCCAGAGCAATCTACAGAAATACTGTCCCTATCAAATTACCCATGACATTTTCACAGAACTAGAACAAATAATCATAAAATTTATATAGAATCACAAAAGACCCAGAATTGCCGAAGCAATCCTGAGAAAAAAGAACAAAACTAGAGGCATAAGAATCCCAGACTTCAGACAATACTACAAATCTACAGTTATCAAAACAATGTGATATTGGCAAAAAACAGACATATAGATCTATGGAAGAGAATAGAGAGCCCAGAATCAACCCGCACACCTATAGTCAATTAATCTTTGACAAAGGAGGCAAGAGTATACAACTGAGAACAAGTGGTGTTGGGAAAGCTGGACAGCCACATGTAAATCAGTGAAATTAAAACATTCCCTCATACCATATACAAAAATAAACTCAAAATTTAGGTTTAAAAATCAAGGACATGACACCAGAAAACTCCTAGAAGAAAACTTAGGTAAAACATTTTCAGACTAAATTGTAGCAATATTTTCTTAGATCAGGCAAGGCAAAAGAAATAAAAGCCAAAAAACCCAAATGGGATCTAATCAAACTTAAAAACTTTTGCACAGCAAAGGAAACAATAAACAAAACAAAAAGACAACCTACAAAAGGGGTAGAAAATATTTGCAAACTATGTGGCTGACAAAGGGTTAATTTCTAAAATATACAAAGAGCTCATACAACTCAATATCAAAAAAAACCACAACCCAACCAAGAAATGGGCAGAAGTCCTAACTCAATAGACATTTCTCCAAAGCAGACATACAGATGGCCAACAGGCACCTGAAAAGATGCTCAAAATCGCTAGTTATTAGAGAAATACAAATCAAAACTACAATGAGGTATCACCTCACACCAGTCAGAATGGCCATCATTTAAAAATCTACAAATAACAAATGATGGAGAGGGTACAAAGAAAGGGGAACCCTCCTACACTGTTGGTGTGAATGTAAATTGGTGCAGCCACTATGGAAAACAGTATCAAGGTTCCTTAAAAAAAAAACTAAAAATAGAACTACCATATGATCCAGCAATCCCACTCCTAGACATATATCTGGAAAAGATGAAAACTTTAATTCAAAAAGATACATGCACCACAATGTTCATAGCAGCAATATTTACAATAGCCAAGACATGGAAGCAATCTAAGTGTGCATCAACAGATGAATGGATAAAGAAGATGTGGTACATATATACAATGGAATACTTTTCAGTTATAAAGAGAATGAAATATTGCCATTTGCAGCAACATGGATGGACCTAGAGATTATCATATTAAGTGAAGTAAGTCATACAAAGACAAATATATGATATCACTTATATGTAGAATCTAAGAAATAATATACATGTATTTATTTACAGAAACAGAAACAGACTCAGACATAGAAAACAAACTTATGGTTACTGAAAGGGAAAGTGGTGGGTGGGCGAGGGATAAATAGGAGTTTGGGATTATACACAATACTATATATAAAATAATCAACAATTTACTGTATAGCACAGGGTACTGTATTCTATATTTTGTAATAACCTATAATGAAAAAGAATCTGAAAATACATATATAAATAAATCGCTTTCCTGTACACCTGAAACTAATACAACATTGTAAATCAAATATTCGTTAACAACCAAAAATATCTTTTGGTAATTGGCTAAGATGACAAAGTAGAAAGATCCTGAGCTCACCTCCTCTCACAAACATACCAAAATCACAATTATCTGCAGAACAACCATCAATGAAAAAGAACAGAACCTACCAGAAAAGATCTTCTCTAACTAAAGACATAAAGAACAAACCACAATGAGACAGGTAGGAGGGGCAGACTTGCAATATAATCAAGTCCCATAACCCTGGGTGGGTGACCCACAATCTGGAGAATTATTATATTGCAGTGATTCTCCAGAGCAGTGAGAGTTCTGAGTCCCATGTTGGGCTCCCCAGCCTGGGGATCCTGAACCCAGAAGGTGATTCCCCAGAGCATTTGACCTTGATGACCAGTGGGGCTTAATTTCAGGAGCCCCAAAGGACTGGGGGAAATAGAGACTGACTTACTCTTAAAGGGCACACAGAAAATCTCACACTCCAGAACCCAGGGTAAAAGTAGTAATTTACAGGAGCCTAAGCCAGACGTACCTCCTGGTCTTGGAGAGTCTCCCAGAGAAGTGGGGGGGCAGCTGTGGCTAACCCTGGGGACATAAACACTAGTGGCAGCTACTTTTGGGAGCTTCTTCTGCTGCATGGACACTGGTACTGGCGGATGCCATTGTGGTTCTCCCTGTAGCTCATTATCACCAAGGCCTGGCCCCACCCAACAGCCTGTAGGCACAAATGCTGGACACCTCAGACTGGGCAAATAAATCAATGGGGACATAACCCCACCCATCAGAAGACAGGCTGCCTAATGTCTTCCTGAGCCCACAGTTACCTAGACTTGCCTCTTGACATGACCCTGCCCACCAGAGGGCCAGGACTGAACTTGAAGCACTAGTGGGCAAGCAACAGATGCAAAAAAACCACAATCCAGCAGCATGTGGACTGAGCTTGCCCACAGTAGGACCGACCCTGCCCTATTACCAGCTGGGCCCTGGTCCTGCCTACTAGCAGGCCAACACAAGCATTGGGACACACCATACCCCTCACCCAACTGTGTCAGAAACCTCCCCCTGCCCCCAGTCGATCTGACACCAGCTCTGGGATCCTTGGGCTCTCTAGCCATCCTCCAGGTTCTGGCTCTGTTTGCCAGTAGTCTGGTCCTAACTCCAGAACACAGCTTCACTCACCAGTGGGCAGGCAACTGCCATTTGGGATTTTCTGGACCCTGACTCCACCAATCAGAGAGCCAGCACTAGCCTTGGGGTTCTGCACTCAGCTGTCTCATGACCAGGCCCTGCCAACCAGCAGCTGGCAGCCTCTGCACAAGGCTGGGTCTGGCAACCAACTGGACTAGGGGCCAAACAAGCATACCAGATCACCCACATAGTCAGCCTGCCACAACATAAGGACACATGCAGCCCTCATAGGGGGAACCCCTAGGGCATATAGCTTGGGTGACGAGAGGGGAGTGCTCTAATGGGGCACATGGGACATCTCCTATAAAAGAACACTTCTCCAAAGTCAGGAACTGTAACTAACATACCAGATACATAAAAATGCAAACAGCAACTTCGGCAAAATGAGGGGTCAGAGGAACACGTTCCAGATGAAGGAAGAAGATAAAACCCCAGAAGAAGAACCAAGTGAAGAGGAGATAGGCAATCTACCCAAAAAAGAGTTCAGAGTGATGATCATAAAGATGATCAAAGAACTCAGGATAAGAATGGATGCACAAAGGAAGAAGCTAGAAGTTTTTAACAAAGAGTCAGAAAATATAAAGAACAACCAAACAGAGATGAAAATACAGTAACTGAAATGAAAAATACAGTAGAAGGAATCAATAGTAGACTTAGTGATACAGAAGAATGGATCAGTGAGCTGGAAGACAGAGTAGAGAAAATCGCCACTGAACAGAAAAAAGGAAAAAGAATGAAAAGAAATGAGGACTGTTTAAGAGACCTTTGGGACAATACCAAGCATGCTAATATGATAGGGGTCCCAGAGGAGAAGAGAGAGATAAAGGGCCTGAGAACATATTTGAAGACAAAATAGCTGAAAACTTCCTTATCCCATGGAAGGAAACAGTCACGCAAGTCCAGGAAGTGCAGAATCCCATACAGGATTAACCCACAGAGGAATACACCATGACACATTGTAATCAAAATGACGAAAATGAAAGTTAAAAAGAGAATATTAACAGCAACAAGGGAAAAGCAACAAATAACATACAAGGGAACTCCCATAAGGCTATCAGTTGATTTTTTGGCAGAAACTCTGCAGGCCAGAAGGGAGTGGAATGATATACTTAAAGTGATGAAAGAGAAAAACCCTCAACCAAGAATACTCTACCCAGGAAGGCTCTTGTTCAGTTTTGATGGAGATATCAAAAGCTATATAGTGTAGGGCATTCCCTAACTGCCCTCACAAATACTTGAAGCAGCGGAAGCAGGGGTTCACAGGTCATGGAGAATCAGTGAAACTTAGATTACCACTGTCAAAGTGACCCTATTCATCCTCAAGACTGGTGAGACTGAGACTGTAGCAATTCCACTATGTTAATCCTCACAACCAATTTTAAGGCACGTAAGATTATCCCCTTTCCAATAGCTGAGGAAACTGAGGCTCAGCCAAGTGAAGTAATACGGGTCCAACGTCATACACCTGGTAAATGCAGAAATGTGAGTAAACCCAGGTGTGCTGATTTCAAAAGCCCTGTTGTTTCCACTCCACACCCTACCATGCCTTCTCTCTGCTAAGAAGAGTCTGGGGCTGGAAGAGAGAGAATGAAATGGGACAACAAATGAAGCCTGGGAGACACTTGTGACTTTTTTCTGCCCAGAATCCCTTCTTCTGAGCAAGGATCCTGGCCCAGTCCTTATAATTGGTGGAGAGTCAACAGCGGAGGTCCACTTCTCTGATCCCCCAGCGAGCAGCTAAGGCAAACTTAAATTTAGACTCTTTCTCCTGGGAATTTGAATCTTGAGTGGGCTCCCAGGGATTGAAGAAGCAGGGCAAAATTATCCCACAACAGCTCCCTAAAGAGACTTTCTGTGAATCCCTGAGATGTTCCTGACCTTCAGTTCCATGAACTACCCAAAATCCCAACAGAGCATAGATGCCAATAGCTATTCTCCCTTCTTCCTTAGAAATAAAACTTGCAGTTTACTGAGTGAAGAAAAAAAAAAAAGCTATATAGGCAAGCAAAAGCTAAAAGAATTTGGCACTACCAAACCAGCTTTACACAAATGCTAAAGGAACTTCTCTAGATAGAAAAGAAAAGGCCACAACAAGAAACAAGAAAATTATAAAATGGAAAATCTCACTGGTAAAGGCAAACATACAATAAAGGTAGGAAATCATCCACCCACAAAGCTAGTAGGGAGGTTAAAAGACAAAAGTAGTAAAATCATTTTTGTCCACAATAAGCAGGTAAGGGATACATAAAAGAATTAGATGTAAAATATAATATTAAAACCAGCAATTGTGAGAAGAGGAGAGTACAAATGCAGGGTCACTAAAATGTGTTTGAAATTAAGAGATCAGCAACCTAAAACAAGCATGTATAAATACAGGCTCCTATACAAAAACCTCATGGTAAGCACAAAACAAAAATCTATAACAGCTATACACACAAAAAAGATAAAGGAATCCACACATAAAATTAAAGATATTCATCAAATCACAAGAGAAGAGAACAAAAGAAGAAAGGAGAAAAAAGACCTACAAAACCAAATCCAAAACAATGAACAAAATGGCAAGAGGAACATACATATTGATAATTACCTTAAATGTAAATGGACTAAATGCTCCAACCAAGAGACACAGACTGGCTTAATGGATACGAAAATAAGACCTGTATATTTGCTGTCTACAAGAGACTCACTTTGGACCTAGAGCCACCTACACACTGAAAGGGAGGGGATGGAAAAAGGTATTCCATGCGAATGGAAATCAAATGAAAGCTGGAGTAACAATACTTATATCAGACAGAGTAGACTTTAAAGTAAAGACTGTCACAAGAGACAAAGAAGGACACTACATAATGATCAAGGAATCAATTCAAGAAGAAGATGTAACAATTGTAAATATATATACACCCAACACAGGAGCACCTCAATATATAAGGCAAATGTTAGAAGACATAAAAGGAGAAATTGACAGTAACAATAATTGTGGGGGACTTTAACAACCCACTTACATCAATGGACAGATCATCCAGACAGAAAATCAGTAAGGAAACACTGACCTTAAATGACACATTAGGTCAGATGAACTTAAGTGATACTTATAGAGCATTCCATCTGAAAGCAGCAGAATACACAGTCTTTTCAAGTGCACATGGAATATTGTCCAAAATAGATCACATGCTGGACCACAAAGAAAGCCTGAATCAGTTTAAGAAAACTGAAATCATATCAGGCATCTTTCCCGACCACAGGGCTATGAGGCTAGAAATCAACTACAAGAAAAAAACTGCAAAAAACACAAACACATGGAGGCTAAACAATATGCTACTGAACAACCAATGGATCACTGAAGAAATCAAAGAGTAAATTAAAAATTACCTAGAGACAAATGAAAACAAAAAGACAACAATCCAAAACCTATCAGATGCAGCAAAAGCAGTTCTAAGAGGGAAGTTTATAGTGGTATAAGCTTACCTCAGGAAATAAGAAAAATCTCAAATAACCAACCTAACCTTACACCTAAAGGAACTCCATAAAGAAGAACAAGCAAAACCCAAAGTTAGTAGAAGGAAAGAAATCATAAAGGTCAGAGCCCCAGAACTCCTACTGGGGAGGGACCTCAGAGGAGTCATACCCCTTCCTTCAGGATCACAGGCTACTGGCAATGAAAAGATGTTAAACAAAGTTCATATTCTCCAGAGAACTTGTCCCTCGAAGTCCACAGGGTAAATTTCTCAGGAGTAAGAACTATCCATGAAGCTTGCTGGCTATTCCAGAATGAGATAGTAGGAGAGGAAAAGTCCTTTCCACAGGAAGGGAGAAAGCCCAGAGCCTTTGAGCTAGGGGAATCTGAGTGTTCTTGGGTCTGATGCGCTCTTTGCAAAGATTGGGAGAACAAAGGCCAGAGAAATGGGGAAGCCAGGCCACACTTGCCAGGAGTGAGTGGAGGGCAGCACTGGCCTTCAAATCCAGTTTTTTTTTGATCTGCAAATTTAGGGCCTATCCTGTTACTTCACCTTTGTCCTGGTACTAGAGAATTAGATGTCTGTGTAAGGGGAACTTGTCTCTGGGCTGAAGAGAGCCCAGAACTTAAATCGTGGTTCCTTATAACTCCCTCTGTTTCTGCTGAGGAAAATTTCTCATTTTCTATTACTTATAAGAGATGGGCTCTAACACTTCACAGAATGCAATCATCTTGTTTAATTTATAAATTCTGGACCTACTTCCACCCGAGTCCTGGACCCTGTCCCAGCTGGCATTCCTGGCTGATAAGGGCTTTGCTCCAGTTCTTCTGGAAAGCCTGGGTCTCTCTCAGATGACGCGGGTGTTCAACTGAGTTGAATGGGCCATGTTGCCATGCAATTTCCCCAGAACGTGTGCTACGCCTCCCCCTAGCCTGACAGACCACTCAGGGGCCTGAGGATCAGCCTGCCCAACCCGGAACATCTTATGTAGTGTTGGTCTGGGTAAAAATGGCCTTTGGAGAAGCAATTGCTTCTAAAATCATTCTCAGTATAGTGTCCCTGATTTATCTTGCTTGAGGAGAGAAAGAAATGATCCTGGCCTGTGTCTTTGATTGGGATGTTGTAAGGAGATGGGAGCAGTGGTTCTCAGCCTGGCTCTGCGGTAGAATCACCTGGTGCCTCTCCACCCACATTGGGATCTAACTGATTTGAGAGCCCAGACATGGTTATTTCTAAAAGTGCCACAAATGGCTTTAATAAACAGCTAGGATTGGGGACTCCTGAGCTGGAGGGAAAGGGAGAAAAAACATTGAGGTCAGTGGATGGGATTGGTTATGTTTGCCAAGTCAAGAAACTTTCTAGGGAGGAGCATGAATTGCCCATGGTTTTGCATATTTTTGGCAAATTAAAGTCAAGTTTCAGTTGAGCAAAGATCTGGGGGCCACCTAGTCTGTGCTGGTATGGAAGGAAACGGGGATAGAAGGGGTAATCTCTCCCAGCCACTCATCCAGCTGTCATGGAGAGCAGGACAGGAGAAGGGCCAACTCCCAACTCATGACTCCTGTGAGAGAAGATGGGGGAGGCAGCACCCAGCTCCCAATATGGTCTCCTCCCACCAAATCCTCCTACACATGACTGTAAACCAAGTGTTGAGTGACTGTCTCCACTGAACAGCCTCTCCTTTGAAAAGCAGGGTAGTATAGTAATTGATCACATAGTGTCTGGAAGCAAAGTTCCTGGGTTAACTGAAGCTCCAGTGCTTCCCAGCTGCGTGACCCAGGACATATTATATGACCTCTCTGTGCTTCAATTTCCTCATCTGTAAAATGAGGATAATGAGAGCACATACCCCACAGGATTGGGAGGGTTAAATGAGTCAGTGCACGCATACAAAGTGCTTAGCACTGTGCCTGGCCCCTCACATGCACTCATTTAACATTAGCTCTTGTTGTTAGGCCTACAGGATCAACACTCCTCCTGGCTGGAAGGGAGGGAAGTTTCTCTGCAAAACAACTGTGTTCTACTGGTGCATAAGCAGTCTTTTAATGCCAGGGTGGCACACCTACCACCTTTAGTCCTCTCTTTCCTGTACCCCCAACCACCTGCTCTCAGATGCACTTGTGTAACTGAGCAGGACCCTATGCAGCCTTCCCAGTGCAGAGCTCCCCAGCCCCCTGCCCCATGTCCTCCACCTGCCTCTTGTTTGTAGGAAAACTTTAGCCTCCTAGGCCTTCCTCGAGTTCCAAAAGACAAATTTAATCAGAGAAATGAAAAAACGAAGAAACAAAGGAAAAAGTCAAGCAAGAAAAAAAAAAATAAATTTAGCTATTAAACAAAGTCAAGGAACTTTAGTTCCTCCTAAGGGCTATAGAAATTATTCCTTTTTTTAATGTATAGCTATTTTTTTGAATTTTATTTTTTTTATACAGCAGGTTCTTATTAGTTATCTATTTTATACATATCAGTGTATATATGTCAATCCCAGTCTCCCAATTCATCACACCACCACCCCCACCACACTTTTCCCTCTTGGTGTCCATACATTTGTTCTCTATGTCTGTGTCTCTATTTCTGCTTTGCAAAACCAGTTCATTTATCTAGATTCCACATATATGCGTTAATATATGATATTTGTTTTTCTCGTTCTGACTTACTTCACTCTGTATGACAGTCTCTAGGTCCATCCACATCTATACAAATGACCCAATATCTTTCCTTTTTACGGCTGAGTAATATTCCATTGTATATATGTACTACATCTTCTTTATCCATTTGTCTGTCGATAGGCATTTAGGTTGCTTCCATGTCCTGACTATTGTAAATAGTGCTGCCATGAACATTGTGGTGCATGTGTCTTTTTGAATTATGGTTTTCTCATGGTATATGCCCAGTAGTGGGATTGCTGGGTCATATGTTAATTCTATTTTTTAAGGTTTTTTAAGGAACCTCCATACTGTTCTCCATAGTGGCTGTATCAGTTTACATTCCCACCAACAGTGCAAGAGGGTTCCCTTTTCTCCATACCCTCTCCAGCATTTACTGTTTGTAGATTTTCTTATGATGCCCATTCTGATCAGTGTGAGGTGATACCTAATTGTAGTTTTGATTTGCATTTCTCTAATAATTAGTGATGTTGAGCATTTTTTATGTGCCTCTTGGGCCATCTGTATGTCTTCTTTGGAGAAATGTCTATTTATGTCTTCTGTTTATTTTTTTGATTGGGTTTTTTTCTTTTTTAATATTGAGCTGCATGAGCTGTTTATATATTTTGGAGATTAATCCTTTGTCCGTTGGTTCATTGGTAAATATTTTCTACCATTCTGAGAGTTGTCTTTTCATCTTGTTTATAGTTTCCTTTGCTGTGCAAAAGCTTTTAAGTTTCATTAGGTCCCATTTATTTATTTTTGTTTTTATTTCCATTACTCTAGGAGGTGGGTCAAAAAAGATCTTGCTGTGATTTATGTCAAAGAGTGTTCTTCCTATGTTTTCCTCTAAGAGTTTGATAGTGTCTGGCCTTACTGGCCTTATTTAGGTCTTTAATCCATTTTGAGTTTATTTTTGGGTATGGTGTTAGGAAGTGTTCTAATTTCATTCTTTTACATGTAACTGTCCAGTTTTCCCAGCACCGCTTATTGAAGAGGCTGTCTTTTCTCCATTGCATATCCTTGCCTCCTTTGACATAGATTAGGTGACCACATGTGTGTGGGTTTATCTCTGGGCTTTCTATCCTGTTCCATTGATCTATATTTCTGTTTTTGTGCCAGTACCATATTGTCTTGATTACTGTAGCTTTGTAGTATGGTCTGAAGTCAGGGAGTCTGATTCCTCCAGCTCCGTTTTTTCCCTCAAGATTGCTTATGTTATTCAGGGTCTTTTGTGTCTCCATACAAATTTTAAGATTTTTTTGTTCTAGTTCTGTAAAAAATGCCATTGGTAATTTGATAGGGCTTCATTGAATCTGTAGATTGATTTGGGTAGTATATTCATTTTCACAATATTGATTCTTCCAATCCAAGAACATGGTATATCTCTCCACCTGTTTGTGTCATCTTTGATTTCTTTCATCAGTGTCTTACAGTTTTCTGAGTACAGGTCTTTTACCTCCTTAGGTAGGTTTATTCCTGGGTATTTTATTCTTTTTGTTGCAATGGTGAATGGGATTGTTTCCTTAATTTCTCTTTCTGATCTTTCATTGTTAGTGTATAGGAATGCAAGAGATTTCTGTTCATTAATTTTGTATCCTGCAACTTTACAAAATTCATCCATTACCTCTGGTAGTTTTCTGGTGGCATCTTTAGGATTATCATGTCACCTGCAAACAGTGACAGTTTTACTTCTTTTCCGATTTGGATTCCATTTATTTCTTTTTCTTCTCTGATTGTGATGGCTGGGACTTCCAAAACTATGTTGGATAATAGTGGCAAGAGTGGACATCTTTGTCTTGTTCCTGATCTTAGAGGAAATGCTTTCAGTTTTTCACCATTGAGAATGATGTTTGCTGTGGGTTTGTTGTATATGGCCTTTATTATGTTGAGGTAGGTTCCCTCTATGCCCACTTTCCAGAAAGTTTTTATCATAAATAGGTGTTGAATTTTGTCAAAAGCTTTTTCTGCATCTATTGAGATGATCATATGGTTTTTATTCTTCAATTTGTTAATATGGTGTATCACATTGATTGATTGATTTGCGTATATTGAAGAATCCTTGCATCCCTGGGATAAATCCCACTTGATCATGGTGTATAATCCTTTTAATGTGTTGCTGGATTCTGTTTGCTAGTGTTTTGTTGAGGATTTTTGTATCTATATTCATCAATGATATTGGTCTGTAATTTTCTTTTTTTGTAGTATCTTGTCTGGTTTTGGTATAACAGTGATGGTGCCCTCGTAGAACGAGTTTGGGAGTGTTCCTTCCTCTGCAATTTTTTGGAACAGTTTGAGAAGGAGGGTGTTAGCTCTTCTCTAAATGTTTGATAAAATTCACCTGTGAAACCATCTGGTCCTGGACTTCTGTTTGTTGGAAGATTTTTTAATCACAGTTTCAATTTCATCACTTGTTATTGGTCTGTTCCTATTTTCTATTTCTTCTTGGTTCAGTCTTGGAAGGTTATACCTTTCTATAATTTGTCCATTTCTTCCAGGTTGTCCATTTTATTGGCATAGAGTTGCTTGTAGTAGTCTCTTAGGATGCTTTGTATTTCTGCGGTGTCTGTTGTAACTTCTCCTTTTTCATTTCTAATTTTATTGATTTGAGTCCCCTCCCTCTTTTCCTTGATGAGTGTGGCTAAAGGTTTATCAATTTTATCTTCTCAAAGAACCAGCTTTTAGTTTTATTGATCTTTGCTATTGTTTTGTTTGTTTCCATTTCATTTATCTCTGCTCTGATCTTTATGATTTCTTTCCTTCTACTAACTTTGGGTTTTGTTTGTTCTTCTTTCTCTAGTTCCTTTAGGTGTAACGTTAGATTGTTTATTTGAGATTTTTCTTGTTTCTTGAGGTAGGATTGTATTGCTATAAACCTCCCTCTTAGAACTGCTTTTGCTGCATCCCAAAATTTTGGATCATCTTGTTTTTGTTGTTATTTGTCTCTAGGTATTTTTTGATTTCCTCTTTGATTTCTTCAGTGATCTGTTGGTTATTTAGTAATGTATTGTTTAGCCTCCATGTATTTGTGTTTTTTACGTTTTTTTCCTGTAATTTATTTCTAATCTTATAGCATTGTGGTCGGAAACGATGCTTGAAATGATTTCAATTTTCTTAAATTTACCGAGACTTGATTTGTGACCCAAGATGTGATCTATCCTGGAGAATGTTCTGTGTGCTCTTGAGAAGAAAGTGTAATCTGCTGTTTTTGGATGGAATGTTCTATAAATATCAATTAAATCTATCTGGTCTATTGTGTCCTTTAAAGCTTGTGTTTCCTTATTAATTTTCTGTCTGCATGATCTGTCCATTGCTTTAAGTGAGGTGTTAAAGTCCCCCACTATTATTGTGTTACTGTTGATTTCCTCTTTTATAGCTGTTCGCATTTGCTTTATATATTGAGGTGCTCCTATGTTGGGTGTGTATATATTTATAATTGTTATATCTTCTTCTCAGATTGATCCCTTGATCATTATGTAGTGTCCTTCTTTGTCTCTTGTAACATTCTTTATTTTATTATTATTTTTTTAAATATTTCATTTTGCACTTTTTCATTTTTTTAAAAATTAATTAATTAATTAATTAATTTATGGTTGTGTTGGGTCTTCGTTTCTGTGCGAGGGCTTTCTCTAATTGTGGCAAGTGGGGGCCACTCTTCTCTTCATCGCGGTGCATGGGCCTCTCACTATCGCAGCCTCTCTTGTTGCGGAGCACAGGCTCCAGACGCGCAGGCTCAGTAATTGTGGCTCACGGGCCTAGTTGCTCCACGGCATGTGGGATCTTCCCAGACCAGGGCTCGAACCCGTGTCCCCTGCATTGGCAGGCAGATTCTCAACCACTGCGCCACCAGGGAAGCCCACATTCTTTATTTTAAAGTCTATTTTATCTGATATGAGTATTGCTACTCCAGCTTTCTTTTGATTTCCATTTGTGTGGAAAATCCTTTTCCAGCCCCTCACTTTCAGTCTGTATGTGTCCCTTGGTCTGAAGTGGGTCTCTGTTAGACCGCATGTATATGGGTCTTGTTTTTGTATCCATTCAGTGAGCCTGTGTCTTTTGTTTGGAACATTTAATCCATTCCCATTTAAGGTAATTATCAATATGTATGTTCCTATTACCATTTTCTTAACTGTTTTGGGTTTGTTTTTGTAGGTCCTTTTCTTCTCTTGTGTTTCCCAGTTGGAGAAGTTCGTTTAGCATTTGTTGTAGAGCTGGTTTGGTGGTTCTGAATTCTCTTAGCTTTTGCTTGTCTGTAAAGCTTTTGATTTTTCTGTTGAATCTGAATGTGATTCTTGCCAGGTAGAGTAATCTTGGTTGTAGGTTCTTCCCTTTCATCACTTTAAATATATTGTGCCACTCCCTTCTGGCTTGTAGAGTTACTTCTGAGAAATCAGCTGTTAACCTTATGGGAGTTCCCTTGTATGTTATTTGTCGTTTTTCCCTTGTTGCTTTTAATAATTTTTCTTTGTCTTTAATTTTTGTCAGTTTGATTACTCTGTGTCTTGGCATGTTTCTCCTTGGGTTTATCCTGTCTGGGACTCTCTGCACTTCCTGGACTTGGGTGGCTGTTTCCCTTCCCATGTTAGGGAAGTTTTTGACTATAATCTCTTCAAATATTTTCTTGAGTCCTTTCTCTCTCTCTTCGCCTTCTGGGACCATTATAATGCGAATGTTGGTGCATTTAATGTTGTCCCAGAGGTCTCTTAGGCTGTCTTCATTTGTTTTCATTCTTTTATCTTTATTCTGTTCTTTATGACAGCAGTGAATTCCACCATCCTGTCTTCCATGTCACTTATCCGTTCTTCTGCCTCAGTTATTCTGCTATTGTTTCCTTCTAGTGTATTTTTCATTTCAGTTATTGTATTGTTGATCTCTATTTGTTTGTTCTTTCATTCTTCTAGGTGTTTGTTTGTACTTTAATTCTTCTAGGTCTTTGTTAAACATTTCTTGCATCTTCTCAATCTTTACCTCCATTCTTTTTCCGAGGTCCTGGATCATCTTCACTATCATTATTCTGAATTATTTTTCTGGAAGGTTGCCTATCTCCACTTCATTTAGTTGTTTTTCTGGGGTTTTATCTTATTCCTTCATCTGTTACATAGTCCTCTGCCTTTTCATTTTGTCTGTCTTTCTGTGAATGTGGTTTTCATTCCACAGGCTGCAGGATTGTTGTTCTTCTTGCTTCTGCTGTCTGCCCTCTGGTGGATGAGGCTACATTTTAAAAAAAATTTATTTATTTTATGTTATTTTAAAATTTTTGGCTGTGTTGGGTCTTTTTTGCTGCGTGTGGGCTTTCTCTAGCTGTGGTGAGCAGGGGCTACTCTTTGTTGTGGTTCGTGGGCTTCTCATTGTGGTGGCTTCCCTTGTTGTGGAGCATGGGCTCTAGGTGCGTGGGCTTCAGTAGTTGTGGCACATGGGCCAGTAGTTATGGCTCGTGGGCTCTAGAGTGCAGGCTCAGTAGTTGTGGCGCACGGGCTTAGTTTCTCAGTGGCATGTGGGATCTTCCCGGACCAGGGCTCAAACCCATGTCCCTGTATTGGCAAGTGGATTCTTAACCACTGTGCCACCAGGGAATTCCATGGCTCCCACTTTTAAGGAAGGGTTCTATTAGCAGAAGAAAAGAGAAAGAGAAAGAGAAAGAGAAAGGGCTCAGGGCAAACAAAACTTATAACTGGCAGTGTCTGCTCCACAGCTAAATAGAACAGAACTGTTACTATACCCAGACCTCTCCTTACATTTCCCCACCACCTTGACTCAGGCCTTCCTCCAGACTGTGCTGAAACAAAAATCAACATAAAATATGATGGCTATGATCAAACCTTATTGCTGGCCACAAGGGCAAGCTCAGTAAGTTCCAAGAAGTAGAACTACTATAGACTTTCTTTGATCTCAATGCAATACAAATAAAAATGGATAAAACTAGAAGCAAAAATCCCTATTATTTAAATTTTTAAAAATAAAACCAAATTTTGTTCTTCTGGGTCCTGGTCCAGCATGTAAGAGCTTGGAACTTGCCAATCGATCCTAATAACAAGTAAAAGTCTGAACAAACTGAAAAATCAACAACTCTTCTTAGATCAGTCAGAGAAGGGAGATCACAGGGCAAACCACTGCCCCCAAAACTGAAGAGACAGAGAATCACAACTTACTAGAGCAGAACCCTCCATGGGAACCAGTACCAAGTTAGGAAAACCTGAACTATAATCAACGATTGCTGAAGGCTTAAATGTGGACAACTCTGTGAGTTAGAAACTTCCACTCTGTGAAAGATACAAGAGAATGAGAAGACAAGACATAGACTGGGAAAAAATATTTGCAAAAATTATATCTCATAAAGGACTGCTATCCAAAGTATGCAAAGAACTCTTAAAACTCAGTGATAAGGAAACAAACAACTTGATTTAAAAGTGGGCAAAAGACCTACACAGACACCTCACCAAAAAAAAAAGATATACAGATGGTAAATAAGCATATGAAAAAATGTCCCACACCATATGCCATTAGGGAAAAGCAAATTGAAGCAACAATGAGATACCACTACATACCAGTTAGAATGACCAAACTCCAGAACAATGACAACACCACATGCTGGTGAGGATGTGGTGTAACAGGAGCTCTCATTCATTGCTGGTGGGAATGGAAAGTGGTACAGCCACCTTGGAAGACAGTTTGGGTGTTTCTTACCAGGCTAATACACTCTTACCAGCATGACACTACTTGCTACTTACCCACATAAGTTGAAAGCAGATGTCTACTGTTAAGGACTGAATGTTTGTGTCCTTTCAAAATTCATGTATTGAAGCCCTAATCCCCAGTGTGACAGTATTCTGAGATGGGACTTTTGGGAGGTAATTAGTTTTAGATGTGGTCATGATGGTGGGGTCCTCATGATGGGGTTAGTGCCCTTTTAAGAAGAAACCAGATCTCCACTGGTGAGGATTCAGGAAGAAGGCAGCTATCTACAAGCCAGAAAGGGGGCTCTCACCAGAACCTGACCATGCTAGCAGCCTGATCGTGGAATTCCAGCCTCCAGAACTGTGAGAAATCAATGTCTGTTTTTTAAACCACCCAGTCTATGGTATCTTGTTACAGCAGCCCTAGCTGACTAAGACGTCCACATGAAGATCTGCAAACAAAAGTTTATAGCAGTTTTATTCATAATTGCTAAAACGTGGAAACAACAAAGATGTCCTCCAGTAGGTGAATGGATAAATAAACTGTGGTACATCCACACAATAGAATATTATTCAGTGCTAAAAAGAAATGAGATATCAAGTCACTAAAAGACACATAAATCTTAAATGCATCTCACTAAGTGAAAGAAGTCAACCTGTAAAGGCTACATAACCAAATGATTCTAACTATATGACATTCTGGAAAGAGCAAAACTATGGAGATAGTAAAAAGATTAGTGGTTGATCAGGTTGGCTAATAGTTCATCTTTTTTTACCTTAAAGAAGCAGTTCTCAGATTTATTAATTTTTATTATTTTTCTAATCTAAAGATTAGAAAATCTTTAATCTTCAATGTATTTATTAACTTATTTCTTGATAAGAGGGTAATATTCTCAGATATAGAGCAAACTAAGAGGGTTGTATGATGTTACTTTGTTCCACTCTATGCAAATCATTTTGAAAATCTGGATGAAATAGATTATTTTATAAGAGAGTATATATTGCCCAAACTTACCCCCAAACAGAACATGTAAACAGAAAAATTAATAAAGAACAGTGAGAAAATATTGTCAAACAGCTACTAAAAATATCAGGAGACTCAGATGGTTTCACAGGAGAATTCCATGAAAATCTAAAAGGATAGATAGCAATAATGCTAGTTGTTATTCCAGAGCACAGGGAAATTCTTTTTATGACACATAACATTGATACCAAAACCCAAAAAAGCACACACAAAAAAGAAAACTGCAAACCCGTTTCACTTTAGATTATCAATGCATAGAAATCCAAAATGAAGTATTAGCCAAAAGAATACACTAGCAAATTAAAGGCATTTCAAATAAGTGATACAAATATGGATTATTTAATAAACAGAATTGGTACAATCATTAGTTGTCTGGAAAAAATTAACTTGGATCTATACTTCATGTTTTGCATCAAAATAAATTTCCAAATGGATCAAATGTTTAAATACAAAAATATTGTAGGAGACCATGAGAGATTTTTTTTTTTCATTTTTCAGAGTAGGGAAGTTCTTTCTCAGTATAACTGCAAACCCAGAATCCATAAGAAACACATAAATTTAGGTACATAATTTTTTTAAAAAAGCTCAGTATGGAAAGAAACATCATAAACAAAGTCTGGATATAAATTAGGAAAATTACAAATTATATCATAAATAAAATCCTCTTAATATTTAAGAACCCCTACAAAGCCATAAGAAAAAGACCCATAGCCCAATAGAAAAATGGGCAAATGATGTGAGTAGAAAATGCACAGAAGAGAAAATACAAATAATTTTTAAATAAATGAAAAGATATTCAACTTCATTTATAAAAATGAAATGCAAATTAAACTACAATGAGCTACAACCACTGCCTGTCAGACTGGCAAAGATAATAAAGCTGGAAAATGTGGTGAAGTAGTGAGGGTGGGAAGAAACAGGCTCTGTCACACTCTTATTAATGGGGGTGTAAGTGGGTACAACTTTTCTGAAGAACAGTAGCAACATCCTGCAAAAAGTTACACAACCCTTTGATCCAGCAAATCTACCTTTATGAACTTATCTTACAGATATACCTGCACATGTACAAGATGACTCATGTTTAAGAGTGTTAATTGCAACATTTTGTCATTGTAAATGATTGTAAATAACCTAAATAACTATCAGTAGGGATTGGTTTAATAAATTGTGGAACATCCACATGAGGAGTATTACCAGTTGTTAAAAAGGCACAAAGGAAGAGTATATGGGAACTCTGTACCCTTTTCAACCTTCCTGTAAATCTAAAAATCTTCTAAAAGAAAAACAGTAACAAAGAAAACCCCACAACTTGTGGACCAGCCATGCCAGGGGCTATGTTATAAAGGAATTAAAAGAACTATTACTATCCTCAAGGAATTTGCAATGTATATGAATAAAGCCCAATTCAATTCAAAAGGCTGATGGCTAGATAGTGCAGTTCTTTATAAGAAAGAGAGACTGACAGACAGACAGACAGACAGACATGAGGCAGCTTAGCATATCTGATATGAAGCAGTCTCCAATAAATGAAGTGAAAAAAGCAGCATTCAGAACAATGTCTATGGTATGCTACGTTGCTACATTATTCGTAAAAAAAAAAAAAAAAGGAAAAAAACATATATTTGCTTATAAATGCACAGAATATCTCTAAAATGGTATTTAAGAGATTGTTAGGACTGATTGCCTCTGGGGAGGGAAACTAGTTAACAGGATGCAAAGACTATTTTGGTTTACTCCAAATCATTCTAAATGTATGTTTTGTATTTTATACCTTGTCATGAGTTAATTACCCAGAATTTTTAAAAAAACAAATTAAATAATGCATTTCATGGAGGGAAGAGCTTACTTTTAACTGGGATTTTCAGGGAATGCTTCCTGGGAGAAGAGGCATCAGCTAGGTCTTGAAGGATGGTGATAATGGGCCAGAACGTCCTGGGCAAGGGGACTGCACAAGTAAAACATAGAGGTGGGAAGCTGGAGGAGGGAACTGGAGAGGGTCACACAATAGTTTTACTGAAACATAATCTTTAGTAAAGTGACAGCTAAGGAGATATTTCTATAAGGGTATGTTATGCAGTATAATAGGGTACAGTGAGTAAAAATCAGGTCAAACACTATACCATTTACCAGCTCTGAGACCTCTGGAGTTATTTACCTTCTGTAAAATGGACATAATGATAGAGACTCTTAGGGTTTTATGAAGACTCGATAGGTAAGGTAGGTAGAGGGCTCAGGCCAGACATGGCAGCAGGAAGTGTTCAGTTAAGTGTCAGCTCCCATATGACCAGAGGGCTCCTAATGCCAGATTTATTCTGTGGGCAATGAGAAGCCAGTGCAGGTTTTGGTCAGTGGAGTGATGTTATCAGAGCTGAAATTTAGGAAAAGTCACCTGGTCACATGTGCAGGGTGAGTTGCAAGGGCATGAGATGGGAGTCAAAGAGACCAGGGAGGAGGCTGCTGACATAGTCTAGGTGAGAGAAGAGGAAGATCTGAGCCAGTAGCTTCCATGATTAGGGAAGGATAGACGACTTGATAACAACAGAATATGAAGAGAGAAGAAGGTGTATTGAAGAAAATTTGGGGTTTTAAATTTAAGTAACTCAGAGGTTGGTGGCACCTCTAAAGAAACAGAGATCCTGAAGAAATGAGAAGGGCTGATAGAAAAGATGACTATTTGGATGTGTTTAGTGTGTGAAGGAATCCAGGTAGATTTAATCAGTATGAAGTTGGAGATGTGGGAAACTCCAGGAAAATGCTGAGATAAGAGATAATACTGGGAGTGATATTAAATAGGATGTTTAGTTGCAAGAGGGAGAAGTCCAGCTTGAATTAGTTTAGGCAAAAAGTCTATGTGTGGATCTGGGAAGTCTAAGGAATGCAAGCATGGCTGGATCTAGGGGCTCAAACAGTGTCCTCAGGCCTCAGGCACTTATCTCTCTGACCTCATATGCTTGGCTTTATTTTCTTACAACCTCTCTGCATGAAGCAGCAAGATAACCACTGGAAACTCTATCAACTCCAATAGAACGTTCTTTATTTTCCCTTTAATTGTAAATTTTGCAGAAAAGTTCTGGAGAAGGTTATATTTGGCTTGAATTAGATCACTCCTACTAAGAGAAAAGTCAGAAGAATCAGCAAAGAGTGGTGTCAAGGGAACTCCCAAGGAGGAGTAATCATTGATGTCAAATGCTGAGAGAAAAACTTGTAAAAAATGAATAAACTTTATTTTATATATGTATATAATATATATATATTGAACAGAGAAAACATTTCTCCAAAGAAAAAGATTATGAAATATACACACATTGATCAATGTGAATATATTAGCTAGCTACCTGTTGAAGTGTAAGAAATTACCACAAGACTTAGGGGGTTAAGATAACAATATTTATGGAGATCAGCCAAGATGGTGGAGTAGGAAAACATTGAGCTAACCTCCTCTCATGAGCACACCAAAATCACAACTATCTACAGAACAACCATTGATGTAAAAGAGCAGAACCTACCAGATAAGGTCTTCTACAACTAAAGACATAAAGAAGGAACCACAATGAGGCAGTTAGGAGGGGCAGACTCGCAATATAATCAAGTCCCATACATGCAGGTGGGCAACTGACAAACCGGAAAATAAATATATTGCAGTGGTTCTCCCACAGAAGTGAGAGTTCTGAGCCCCACATTGGGCTCCCCAGCCTCCAGACGAGCCTCCAAAGCATTTGGATTTGAAGGCCAGCAAGGTTTAATTTCAGGAGCCCCACAAGACTGAGGGAAATAGAGACCTCACTCTTAAAGAGTACACACAAAATCTCACATGCTCCAGCACCCAGGACAAAAACAGTAATTTGATAGGAGCCTGGGCCAGACCTACCTACTGGTCTTGGAGAATCTCCTGGAGAGGTTGGGGGTGGCTGTGGCTCACCCTGGGGACATAGACTTTGGCCCAGCCATACATGGGAGTTCCTTCTACCACGTGGACACTGCTACTAGTGGCCACCATCTTGGGATCCTCCCTCTACTTCATTAGTGCCAAGACTTGGCCCCACCCAATAGCCTGTAGGCACCAGTGCTGGGACACGACAGGCCAAACAACTAACTGAGGGGGACACAGCCCCACCCATCAGCAGAGAGGCTGCCTAAAAACTTTCTGAGCCCACAGCTACCTACAGACATGCCTCTAGACACAGCCTTGCCAACCAGAGGGCCAAGACTCAGCTCCATCTTCCAGTGTATAGGCATTGGTCTTGCCCTCCAGGAAGGCTGCACTGGCCTCTAGGCCAGCCTCACCCACCAGGGGACAGACACCAGATGCAAGAAAACCATAATCTCACAACCTGTGGACACAGCCCGCACAGCAGGCCAGATCCTACCCTGGGACCAGCTGGGCCAAAGCCCTGTCCACTAGCAGACCAACAAAAGCTTCAGGACGCTCTGTACCCCATACCCAACTGTGTAGGGAACTGGTATCCCTGCCCCTCACCAGTGATCTGACACTAGCTCTGGGATCCCTGGGCCCTGCAGCAAGAATTTGGGGCTCAGCTCTGCCTGCCAGTAGTCTGGCAATAATCCCAGGACCTGGCTTCATCCACCAGTGGGTGAGCAACAGCCCCAGAGTCTTCTGGCCCCTCACTCTGCCCACCAGTGAGGCAGCACTAGCCCAGGGCCCCCTAGGGCTTTGCAGCCAACTGCTTCATGGCCAGTTCCCACTTACCAGAGGCCAGTACCATCTGCACAAGGCAAGGCCTGGCAACCAACTGGGCTAGAGGCCAAACAAGCCTACTAGACCACCCACATAGTCAGTCCACCACAAAAGAAGGACATATGCAGCCTTCATGTGGGAACCCCTAGAGCATATAGCTTGGGTGACAAGAGGGGAGTGCACTACTGGAACACATAAGATATCTCTTATAGCAGGCCACTTCTGCAGGGTTAAGAAATGTAAATAAATTATCACATATATAAAAATACAAATAGCAACATAGACAAAATGAGGTGGCAGAGGAACATGTTCCAGATGAAGGAAAAAGATAAAACCCCAGAAGAAAAACTAAGTGAAGTGGAGATAGGCATTCTACTGAGAAAGAGTTTAGAGTAATGATCATAAAGATGATCAAAGAACTCTGGAGAAGAAGGGATGCACAGAGTGAGAAGCTAGAAGTTTTTAATAAAGAGTTAGAAAATATACAGAACTACCAAACAGAGATGAGGAATACAATAACTGAAATGAAAAGTACTCTAGAAGGAATCAGTAATAGACTAAATGATACAGAGGAATGGATCAGTGAGCTGGAAGACAGAGTAGTAGAAATCACTGATGCTGAACACAAAAAAGAAAAAAGAAAGAAAAGAAATGAAGACTGTTAAAAAACTTCTGGGACAAGATCAAGTGCACTAATATTCACATTATAGGGGTCACAGAAGGAGAAGAGAGAAAGGGTCTGAGAACATATTTGAAGACATAATAGCTGAAAACTTCCCTAACCTGGGAAAGGAAATAGTCACTCAAGTCCAGTAAGCTCGGAGAGTCCCATACAGGATTAACCCAGAGAGGAACACACCAAGACACATTGTAATCAAAATGACAAATATTAAAGATAAAGAGAGAATATTAAAAGCAACATGGGAAAAGCAAAAAATAACATACAAGGGAATTCCCATAAGGCTATCAGATGATTTTTTTCAGCAGAAACTCTGGAGGCCAAAGGGGAGTGGCACAATATATTTAAAGTAATAAAAGGGGAAAAACCTGTAACCAGGAATACTCTGCCTAGCAAGGCTCTCCTTCAGATTTGATGGAGAAATCAATAGATTTACAGACAAGCAAAAGCTAAAAGAGTTAGCACCACCAAACCAGCTTTTCAACAAATGTTAAATGAAATTCTCCAGGCAAAAAAGAAAAGGCCACACTAGAAATAAGAAAATTATGAAATAAAAAAGCTCACCAATAAAAACAAACATATATTAAAGGTAGGAAATCATCCACCCACACACACACAAAAAAGACAAAAGTAGTAAAAATAATCTATATCTACAATAAGCAGTCAAGGGATATACAAAACAATTAGATGTAAAATATGATAACAAAAACAGTCATTGTGAGGGGAGGAGAGTAAATGCAGGTTTTAAAAATGCATTTGATATTAAGAGATCAGCAACTTAAAACAATTATGTATATATATAGACTGCTATACAAAAACCTCATGGTAACCACAAACCAAAAATCTATAATAGATATACACACAAAAAAGAAAAAGGAATCCAAACATAACTATAAAGATAGTCATCAAATCACAAGAGAAGAGAACAAAAGAAGAAAAAAAGAAAAAAAGACCTACAAAAAACAACCCCCAGGGACTTCCCAGGTGGTACAGTGGTTAAGAATCCACCTGCCAATGCAGGGGACATGGGTTTGAGCCCTGGTCCAGTAACATCCCACATGCTGCAGAGCAAATAAGCCCATGTGCCACAACTACTGAGCCTGCACTCCAGAGCCCACGAGCCACACCTATTGAGCCTGCATGCCACAACTACTGAAGCCCATGCGCCTAGAGCCCCTGCTCTGCAACAAAGAGAAGCCACTGCAATGAGAAGCCTGTGCACTGCAGCAAAGAGTAGCCCCTGCTCGCCACAACTAGAGAAAGCCCACGTGCAGCAATGAAGACCCAATGAAGCCAAAAATAAATGAATAAATAAATACCCAAACAATTAACAAAATGGCAATAAGAACATAAATGTCAATTATTACTTTAAATGTAAATGAACTAAATGCTCCAACCAAAAGACATAGAATGGCTGAATGGATATATAAACAAGGCCCATATATATGCTGCCTACAATAGACTCACTTCAGATCTAGAGACACACACAGAGTGAAAGTGAGAGGATGGAAAAAAGTATTCCACACAAACTGAAATCAGAAGAAGCCTGGAGTAGCAATACTTATATCAGACAAAATAGACTTTAAAATAAAGACTGTTATAAGAGACAAAGAAGGACACTACATAGTGATCAAGGGATCAATCCTAGAAGCAGATACAACAATTGTAAATATATATGCAACAAACATTGGAGCACCTAAATATATAAGACAAAGATTAATAAACAAAAGGAGAAATTGACAGTAGCACTATAATAGTGGAGGATTTTAACACCTCACTTACATCAATGGACAGATCATCCAGACAGAAAATGAGTAAGGAAACACTTGCCTTAAATAATACATTAGATCAGATGAACTTAATTGATAGATAAAGAGTATCCCATCCAAAAGCAGCAGAATACACATTCTTTTCAAATGCACATGGACCATTCTCCATCTTAGATCACATTCTAGGTCACAACACAAGCCTCAATAAATGTAAGAAAATTGAAATCATATCAAGCGTCTTTTCTGACAATAATGCGATGAGACTAGAAATCAACTACAAGCAAAAAAACCCTGCAAAAACCACAAACACGTGGAGGCTAAACAATATGCTAGTGAACAACCAATGGATCACTGAAGAAATCAAAGAGTAAGTTAAAAAATGCCTAGAGAGAAATGAAAATGAAAACATGATAGTCCAAAGCCTATGGGACACAGCAAAAGAAGTTCTAAGAGGGAGTTTATAGCAATACAGGCTTACCTTAGGAAACAAGAAAAATCTCAGGTAACCAACCTAACATTACAACTAAAGGAAGAGAAAGAAGTACAAGCAAAACCCAAAGCGAGTAGAAGGAAAGAAATCATAAAGATCAGAGCAGAAATAAATGAAATAGAGACTAATATAACAATAGAAAAGATCAATGAAATTAAAAGCTGGTTCTTTGAAAAGATAAACAAAATTGATAAACATTTAGCCGGATTCATCAAGGAACAAAGGGAGAGGACCAAACCAATCAAATCAGAAATGTAAAAGGAGAAGTTACAAGTGACACCACAGAAATACAAAGGATCATAAGAGACTACTATGAACAACTATATGCCAATAAAATGGACAATCTAGAGAAATGGACAAATTCTTAGAAATGTACAATTTCCCAAGACTGAACCAGGAAGAAATAGAAAGTCTGAACAGTCCAATTACCAGTACAGAAATTAAATCAGTAATTTAAAAACTCCCCAAAAACAACAGTCCAGGACCAGATGGCTTCACAGATGAATTCTACCAAACATTTAGAGAAGAGTTAACACCTATCCTTCTCAAACTATTCCAAAAAATTGCAGAGGAAGGAACACTTTCAAACTCATTTTATGAGGCCAACATCACTCTGATACAAAAACCAGACAAAGATATCGCAAAAAAAGAAAAATACAGGCCAATGTCACTGATGAACATGGATGCAAAAGTCCTCTACAAAGTACTAGCAAACGAAATCCAACAGTACATTAAAAGAATCATACACTAGGATCAAGTGAGATTTATCCCAGGGATGCAAGGATTTTTCAAAATCAATGGGATACACTGCATTAACAAACTGAAGAATAAAAACCATATGATCATCTCAATAGATGCAGAAAAAGCTTTTGATAAAATTCAACATCAATTTGTAATAAAAACTCTCCAAAGTGCAGGCATACAGGGAAAGTCATAAAGGCTATATATGACAAACCCACTGCTAACATACTCAATGGTGAAATGCTGAAAGCATTTCCTTTAAGATCAGGAAAAAGACAAGGATGCCCACTCTTGCCACTTTTATTCAACATTGATTTGGAAGTCATAGCCACAGCAATTCGACAAGAAAAATAAATAAAAGGAATCCAAATTGGAAAGGAAGAAGTAAAACTGTCACTGTTTACAGGTAACATGATACTATGCATAGAAAATCCTAAAGACACTACCAAAAAACAACTAGCCCTCATCAATGAATTCAGTAGAGTTGCAGGATACAAAATTAATATACAGAAATCTATTGCATTTCTTTACACTAACAACATAGTAGCAGAAAAAGAAATTAAGGAAATAATCCCATTTACCATCACATCAAAAAGAATAAAATACCTAGGAATAAACCTACCTAAGGAGACAAAATACCTGTACTCAGACAACAATAAGACACTGGTGAAAGAAATTAAAGATGACACAAATAGATGGAATGGTATACCATGTTCTTGTATTGAAAGAATTAATATTGTGAAAATTACCATACTACCCAAGGAAATCTACAGATTCAATGCAATCCCTAAAAACATACCAATGGCATTTTTCACAGAATTATTGATAGAAGAAATAATTTTAAATTTTGTATGGAAACACAAAGGACCCCGAATAGCCAAAACAATCTTGAGAAAGAAGAATAGAGCTTGGGGAATCATGCTTCTGGACTACAAAGCTACAGTAATCAGAACAGCATGGTATAGGCACAAAACCAGACACAGAGATCAATGAAACAGGATAGAGAGCCCAGAAATAAACCCATACACTTATGGTCAATTAATCTATGACAAAGGAGGCAAGAATACACAATGGAGAAAAGACAGTCTTTTCAATAAGTGTTGCTGGGGAAACCGGACAACTACATGCAAAAGAATGAATTAGAACGTTCTCTAACACCATATACAAAAAAAAAACAACAAACCGTCTTACATTTAAAGGTTTATATGTAAGACCGGATAGTATACACAGGCAGAGCACTCTTTAAAATAAGTCATGGCAATACTTTTTTGGCTCTGTCTCCTAAAGCAAATGAAATAAAAGCAAAAATAAACAATTGCAACCTAATTAAACTTAAAAGCTTTTGCACAACAAAGGAAACCACTAACAAAACAAAAAGACAACCTAATGAATGGGAACAGATATTTGCAAATAATAGGACTAATAACAGATTGATATAAAACATATATAAACAGCTTGTACAGCTCAACATCAAAAAACCAACAACCTGATTTAAAAATGGGCAGAAGAACTGAATAGATGTTTTTCCAAAGAGGAAATGCAGATGGCCAATAGGCACATGAAAAGATGCTCAACATCACTAACCATCAGGGAGATGCAAATCAAAACCACAAGCAGATATCACCTCACACCTGTCAGAATGGCTAACCTCAAAATGAACACAAATAACAAATGTTGGTGAGGATGTGGAGAAAAGAGAACACTTGTACACTGTTGGTGGGAATGTAAATTGGTGCAGCCACTGTGGAAAACAGTGTAGTGATTTCTCAAAAAACTAGAAATAGAACTACCACATATTCCAGCAATTCTACTCCTGGGTATATATCTGAAACAACCAAAAACATTAATTTGGAAAGATGCTTGCACCCCAATTTTCATAGCAGCATTATTTACAATTGCCAAGATATGGAAGCAACCTGTGTCCATCAACAGATGAATGGATAAAGAAGTGGTATATATATACAATGGAATACTACACAGCCATAAAAAAGAATGAAATTTTGCCATTTGTAACAACATGGATGGATTTGGAGGGTATTATGCTAAGTACAACAAGTCAGAGAGATAAAGACAAATACTGTAAGATATCACTTGTATATGCAATCTAAAAAATACAACAAACTAGTAAATATAACAAAAAATAAGCAGACTCACAGATATAGAGAACAAACTAGTGGTTACCAGTGGGGAGAGGGAGGGGGGAGGGGCAATATAGAGGTAGGGAAGTAAGAGTTACAAACTATTATGTATAAAGTAAGCTACAGGGGCTTCCCTGGTGGCGCAGTGGTTGAGAATCTGCCTGCCAATGCAGGGGACACGGGTTCGAGCCCTGGTCTGGGAAGATCCCACATGCCGCGGAGCAACTAGGCCCATGAGCCACAATTACTCAGCCTGCGCATCTGGAGCCTGTGCTCCGCAACAAGAGAGGCTGCGATAGCGAGAGGCCTGCGCACCGCGATGAAGAGTGGCCCCCACTTGCCGCAACTAGAGAAAGCCCTCACACAGAAACGAAGACCCAACACAGCCATAAAATAAATAAATAATTAATTAATTAAATAAATAATTAAAAAAAAAAGAGTGGGAGTCATCTCCTGGTTTAAAAAAAAATAAAAAATAAAATAAAATAAAATAAGCTACAAGGATATATTATATAACATGGGGAATATAGCCAATATTTTATAATAACTATAATGGAGTATAACCTTTAAAAATTGTGATTCACTATATCGTACACCTGTAACTTACATAATATTGTACAGCAACTATACTTCAATAAAAATATCAAATACATTAAAAAAACCTCCAATATTTATTATCACAGTTTCTGTGGACCAGTAATCTGGGTGCAGCTTAGCTGAGCCCTTTGTCTCAGAGTCACTTACAAGGCTGCTGGATGAAGTTGTGGTCTCATATGAAGGCTCAGCTTGCGAAGGATCCACTTCTAAGCTTGTTCACGTGACAATTGGCAGTATTCAGTTCCTCACTGGATGTTGGCTAGAGTCTGCCCTCAGTTTTTTGCCATGTGCGTCTTTTGACTTTCATAAGAGTGAGCAAATGAGACAGAGAGAACAAAATTCACAGTCTTTTACAATCTTAACTTGAAAGTGACATCACAACAGTTTTTCTACTCATTAGAAGCAAGTCGTTAGGTACAGTCTACTCTATAGAAGAGGGGATTATACAAGGGCATGAATACCAGGATATGGGGATCATTGGGAGTCTTGTCAGAAGCTGCCTACCACACTGAATCATTAGGAAATACACAATACATTTGAAAAGGTAGAAACCTTGGAGGCCACATTTTCTAGTAACAAAGCAATATGGCTAGAAAATAAATCATTTGTAAAGTAAAACTACAATAACAAGAAACTATATATCAAACCCAAGAGACGCAACCAAAACTATACTTGGAGGAAATTTTATAGCATTAATTGGTAATGATATTTAACAAAAAATAATAAAAATAAATGGACCCCACCTTCAAGTTAGAAGGCTAATCTTCCTATACTTCCCAACAAACAGACTTAAGGAAAACCAGAAGAACAAATGCAGAAATCAACAAACTGGAAAATAATAAAATTAATAAACAATTTATGTGCTCATTTGAAAAAAAAAAGATAGACAAATCTCTAATAGAGTTAACTAAGAAAATAAGGGAAGACATATCTAACATTAGATTTGAGAAAGGGAATATAACTACATGAACAAAGGACATTGTTTTCAAATGAAAGAGAACATTGTGCACTATGTTTGCTGATAGATTCAAAAATCTTTGGAAAATAAAAAATGAGTGATTATAGAAAAAGAATCAGAAGAGTCAAAGAGATTTCAAAGAACAGATCCATGGGTTAATTCTGTCAAAACTTTAAAGCACAATTCACATGTCATTTATCCCAGAGTTTAGAACAGAGGCCCCCACCCCCCGGGCCACGGACTGGTACTGGTCCATGGCCTGTTAGGAACCAGGCCGCACAGCAGGAGGCGAGTGGCAGGTGAGTGAGCAAAGTTTCATCTGTATTTACAGCCACTTCCCATTGCTTGCATCACCGCCTGAGCTCCACCTCCTATCAGATCAGCGGCAGCATTAGATTCTCATAGGAGCGTGAACCCTACTGTGAACTGCACATGTGAGGGATCTAGGTTGCACACTCCTTATGAGAATTTAATGCCTGATGATCTGAGGTGGAGCTGAGGCAGTGATGCTAGCACTGGGGAGCGGCTGCAAATACAGATTATCATTAGCAGAGAGGTTTGACTGCACAGAGGCCATAATAAAATCAATTGCTTGCAGACTCATATCAAAACCCTATCAGTGAGTGGCAAGTGAAAACAAGCTCAGGGCTCCCACTGAGTCTGCATTATGATGAGTTGTATAATTATTTCATTATGTATTACAATGTAATAATAATAGAAATAAAGTACCCAATAAATGTAATGTGCTTGAATCATCCCTAAACCATCCCCCTATCCCCCTGGTCCATGGAAAAATTGTCTTCCACAAAATCGGTCCCTGGTGCCAAAAAGGTTGGGGACCTCTGGTCTAGAAAAACATTCCATTTAATTCTACAAAGATAACATCACCCTGATACCCAAATCTTGATCATCATGCCTTCTTCTTAGACAAAGCTCTCTCCTCAGACCTTTGGTTTCCTGTCCCACTTGTTCTCTGACTACAGTGACTTACCCCCGTCCTGTGCTGCTAGGGGGAAAGATGCTGCAGACTCAGCAGCTACAGAATCTGTTCTCTCTTCAGAATCTCCTGTGTCTGTCCTGGGACTGAGGCAGGAGAATCTGGAAGGTTCAGACAAGAGCTGAGGATTTCTGCTGCCTGGAGTACCTTCTCCTCCCATCTTCTCTAACAGAACTGTGATTGATTGTAGATTAGCTGCATCATGTGAGACTCTCTAGCTCTGCTGTAGGGTTAGGAACACCACAGGTAGATTCTCCAGTATGGTCAGAAAAGGCCTTTTAAAGTTTTTATACCCTCAATGCTTTAAAAAATAAATTTGAGATCTCAGAGGAAAAGGTATCTTTCAAATAGGCTGGACGGATAAGTAGAGAAAATTGAGACTGAGGAAAAGAGGAAGCAAGCAAGCTAAAATAGTTAGTATTAGTAGTTTTCTCCAGGTTTATTGAGATTTAACTGACATATAACATTGTGTAAATTTAAGGTATACAACATGTTGATTTGATACACATATATTGCAAAATGGTTACTACCATAGTTTTAGCTAACACCCCAATTATGTCACATAATTACCATTGCTTTTTTTGTGGTGAGGACGTTTAAAATCTACTCTCTTAGCAGCTTTCAAGTGTATAATACAGTACTGTTAACTATAATCACTATGCTGTACATTAGATCCCCAGAACTTATTTATCTTATAACTGGAAATTTGTACTCTTTGACCAACATCTCCGCAATTCCCCCACCCCTCAGCCCCTCGTAACTCTACTCTCTGTCTCTGAGTTTGGCTTTTTTAGATTCCACATATATGTGATATTATACACATATTATCTATTTGGCTTATTTCACTTAGCATAATTGCCTCGTTTCGTCCATGTTGTCACAAATGGCAGGATTTCTTTCTTTCTCATGGTTGACTAATATTCCACTGTGTATGTGTACACCACATCTCTTTTAGCCACTCAGCTGCTGATGGACACTTAGGCTTTTCCATATCTTGGTTACTGTGAATAATGCTTCAATGAACATGGGAATGCAGATATCTCTTTGAGATCCTATTTTCATTTCCTTTGGATATATATGCAGAAGTGGGATTGCTGGATCAAATGGTAGTCCTATTTTTAATTTTTTGAGGAACCTCCATACTGTTTTCCATAGTGGCCATACCAATTTACATTCCTACCAACAGAGCACAAGTGTTTTCTTTTCTCCACATTCTTGCCAACACTTGTTACCTCTTGTCTTTTTGATGACAGTAATTTTAACAGGCGTGAGGTGATATCTCGTGGTTTGATTTGCATTTCTCTGATGATTAGCAACACTGAGCATCTTTTCATGTACTATTGGCCATTTATCTTCTTCAGAAAAATTTATATTCAGCTCCTCTGCCCATTTTAATTGGATTATTTTCTATTAAGTTGTATGAGCTCTTCATATATTTAGGATATCAGATATATGATTTACAAATATTTTCTCCCACTTCATAGGTTGCCTTTCATTTTGTTGATTGTTTCTTTTGCTGTGCATAAGTTCTTTAGCTTGATGTAGTCCTACTTATTTATTTTTGCTCTTTTTGCTTGTGCTTTTGGTGTCATATCCAAAAAAATCATTGCCAAGACCAATGTCAAGGAAATTTCCCCCTATGTTTTCTTCTAGGAGTTTTATGGGTCAGCTCTTATGTTTAAGTCTTTAATCCATTTCAAGTTAATTTTTGTGAATGGTGTTAGATAGGGGTTCAATTTCATTCTTCTGTATATGGTTATCCAGTTTCCCCAAAACCATTTATTGAAGAGACTATCATTTCCCCATTGAGTATTCTTGGCTACTTTGTCAAATAATAGTTGACTGTATTTGTTAGAGTTTATTTCTGGGCTTTCTATTCTGTTCCATTAGTCTATGTGTCTATTTTTATGCCAGTACCATATTGTTTTGATCACTATAGCTTTATAGTATAGTTTGAAATCAGGACTATGTGGTGCCAACAGCTTTGTTCCTCTTTCTCAGAGTTTCTTTGGTTATTTGAGGTCTTTTGTGATCCCATACATATTTTAGAATTGATTTTTCTATTTCTGTAAAAAAAAAAAAAGCCACTGAAATTTTGATAGGTATTGCATTGAGCCTATAGATGACTTTGGCTACTATTGATATTTTAGCAATATTAATTTTTCTGGTCCATGAACATGGGATATCTTTCCTTTTGTTTGTGTCTTCAATTTCTTTCATCAGAATCGTGTACAGATCTTTCACCTCCTTGGTTAAATTTATTCCTAACCATTTTATTGTTTTTGATGTTATTGTGAATGGGATTGCTTTTTTTAATTTATTTTCCTTTTTCATATGTTTCATCATTAATGTTAGAAGTGCAATTGATTTCTGTATGTTGATTTTGTATCCTGAAACTTTACTGAATTCATTGATTCATTCTAACAGTTTTTTGATGGAGTCTTTAGGATTTTCTCTATATAAGATTATATCACCTACAAACAAAGACAATTTTACTTCTTCCTCTCTGATTTGGATGTCTGTATATATATTACTATTAAAATGGATCATATGGTTTGGTTCTAAGCTTCTTGGTAGCCAGTATAAAAAACAAAACATGGAATGTTATGTAAAAGATGTGAACATTTTTTCTTAGGAGAGAAGACACTCTTGCTGGCACTAAATTTTAAAATTATTTTTCACCTAGTGTTTATATAAGGAAAAAGGGGGCATTTATTAGACTAATTCTTCAAAAAAAACTCCATAGTAAATGCAGAAAATTAATTCTGGCTATTTCTTATAATGACTGTCAAGAAAAGCCCAGAGCAAGACATTAAAATACAGCCCAGTAAAGGGGATTCTGCAGGAGGCTGAATTCCTGCGATCCAAGTAGGAAAAGCCAGGACAATAATTGGTCATTGGGAGAGTGAGCATTTTCTGTAGAGTGTGGGGCAGGAGCCATTTTCAGGAGTTAAGGTACAACTCAGAAGCAAGGAAGTGGAGACAGCAGACATTGAATCTGTAGTCAAGGAAGTTGGTGAAGGTGTGGTGAAAATCTTCTAGTGAATTTTCAGTTCTTTTTTCCTTGAAACTTTTCTTTCCCCCTTAGAGTTAGAAGGAGGTTATCACTTCTTCTGCTGCAGCAAGTGGAGGAGACCTTGTGCTGAGAAGGGGGAGACACAAGATTAAAGCAGCCTGCTTTGCTGTGTTGCCACATGGAAGACAGTTGCTCTGGAAAGTCACTTTGACCTGTAGTGGACATTGCCTGAGTGAGGAAAAATAAACCAAACCTCTATTATGTTAGATTTGGGGCTGTTTGTTACAGCAGCATAACCTAGCTTGTCCTAACTAATACAAGAAGGATGAGACAAGAGAAATGAGAAGGGCAGCAGGGTGAAGAGAGGCTATTTTTAAATTAAAGAAAGGCCTGAACATATTTATAAGTTGAGGAGAATGACCCAGAAGACGTGGAGAAGTTGGAGCTACAGGAAAGAGACGACCTGCCTGGCCATTCAAGTTTAACATATGACAGAAGGTGTGTGATTTCCAGCAAGAGAGAAAGATTTATGGTGTCCAAGATGGCAATATAGGAGGCTCCTGAACTTATCTCTTACCATGCACACACTGAATCTACAGCTACACATGAAAGAACTCCTTCTGAAACAATCCAGAAGCTACCTGAGCAACTCCTATACATTTTGGCAAATTAGAAAATACCCTCATCGAAGTAGGTAGGAAAGGCTGAGATGCACTCTTACCATAAACCCCACCCTGGCACAGAAAGAGGAGAGTTTACCTTGGGTCAAGAAGAGAGATACTTCTTCCTTGAGCACAAAGGGAAGGAAATGATGAGCAATGAGAGAGAGTCAGAAGGAAGGAGGCTAACAGCTTTTGTCTGGTAGTCTTGATTTCCTCAATAAGCGTAGGAATGAGGATGCCTGGTGAGAGGTGGGAAGGGGTGGTGGGACAGGATCTGAGACAAAGGGGAAAGGTTTGGGGAACTCCCGAGAGGTGAATCATTGGGTGGTGAGGAAATGGAGATGCCTGCTACAATAGCTCAACATGAATTTGTAGAAAACCTGGTTTTTGAAAAGCTGTGACCTTTCCTGGGACATCTCTGTCTCCTCATAGTGGGGAAAAGATAGTCCCATTAGCCTTCCCTGGGGAAAGGCAAGTTGCCCATCACTGAAGGTATTGAAGCAGAGCTTGTATAAGCCTATTCCTGAATTGGATGGGCTAAATAACTTTTACATTCTCTGTCAACCTTGGGATTTTATGATTCTGTAATTCTAGGTATTGTAAGTAAGTTAACAAAATCAAATTACTTCCAGCCTATGCAAATTATAGTGACCTGCCTTTCAGCTTCCCCAAGGGAATGGATTAAAAATGCTGTGTGCTTAGAATAGATTATGTGGTTCTTGCACTCTCATTCCAGGTCAATTCTCCTAAGTATCAGATAATTATGATGGAGCAGATGTACCATCGTGCTGACTGATAAGTTACCACAGTATTCATCTCTCTTGAGCAGGCATGATGGAATGGCTGGAAATAGAGTATCATTTTGATACATATTCTTTTGGTTTGCTGGTGACTTTTGGAATTTTCTATTCCTAAACTCAGCATTTCCCCTGCTGACTCTGGGTTATCAAAATTTTGTTCTCTTTAGAGAATTTGAGTTAGTGCTTATATCTTGGAAGCAGCTTTGCAAAGGAAGCAGCAGGTGAGAGAGGAATGTCCTGTGTGGTTCTAGCTCTAAAAGAACCACAAATTTCAGACTGATGGCAGGACTCCCCCATATGAGTAATGGGTCCCCCATATGTCCTGGAATAATAGAGAGAAAACAAGGACCGTTCCAACATTACAATTCTTGCTTCATATTGGGACAGAGCTATATATTCCCAGCCTAGATCAAAGGAAAGAGGAACCTTTTGAACAAGGCTCATATAAAATCAAAAAACCATTGAACACTTTGCAATAGTAATCTAGTTTTACTGAGTTACCCCCCAACCATTTCCATCACCATAACATCAATTCAATGACCAGCAACAGATGCATTTTCAGGAGAAATGGGAAGCATTAGCTTGTCAACATGACCTCTAGCTCCAATCTGGAGATCTTTGTCCCAGGAAGTCTCCTTCTATCTTCTGGTCAGTTCGTAACATCTTGTGATGCAAATCACCTGCCCAGTGCACCAAAATATTTCCATATGCAATGGGGCTTTATGCCACTGTTTGGCATAAGAAATATTGCCTGAGTCCCTCTCAAGCCCAGCATCAGTAGATTAGAGGAATATCAACATTACGTAAGTCGAACATGTCAGAAAAGAGGTAGAGGGAAAATGTTCTAAGAACAAAAGGAGTGCAGATTATCATCCTGTTTATAGATAATAAACTGACATTGATAAATAGCTTCATAGTGCCTAATGGTAAAGAACAAAAGGGCAGAAATATTAAACAAAACTCCAATCATCACTGCTTATGTGGGGAGTCAGAAAGAGCTCTTCACTTCTGGTTAATGTCACCCCACCAAAGTAGTGACAAGTATGTCAGTTAAACTCTCCTGACCTCATGTTCCATCTGAAAATACTGGGATTAAAATGAGAATCTGTTTATTGACACCATCTCTGGCTGTTTACAAAATGGATATTAAAGGTTTTGATTAAAAATCTATAACTTAGATGATTCTTTAATCCAAACAAAAGGAGAACCACATAGCAAAATGGAAAGAGAAAATGACTGTACCAGAATCCTAGCCTGAATACAAGTACTGTAACAGCAACTGAAATTTAGCACTTGAAGTCTTAGACTATCTGTATGATCCTTCACCAACCCAAAATACCATGATTCTTATATGGAGTAGTTACTTGCATTTACCAAACAGGTCCTGGGGTAGATGGATGGTAAACAGTGTTGATGTGAACTACTGTAAAGCCCAGGAAGGAAATGGATTGTAGGAAAATAATTAGATAAGCATAAATTCTTCTGCCACAGGCACCTAGATAAAATACAACAAAAATTATTGTAAGTGAATATCCAAGTGTGCAAGCAAGAAAGGAAACTCACCAGGCACTGGAAATGAAGAGGGGAATAAAAGCTTTAGTGGAAAGTGAATGAACTGCTGCTACTGACTCCTGGGTGGAGGTGGGGTAGCTGTGGGAGTGGCTGGTGTGGAGGTAGACGTGGCGGTCACACTGCTGCCAGTTTCAGGAACCTGGGGGCTTGGGCTTTCATGCCCACATAGAGACAGGAAATGAAATCTTGGGCCACATAAGGCAAGGAGTTAGAATGAAACCCCTGCTTATAGCTGGCATGCTCAGAGGGCCACACCCTCAGGGGAAGTATAGATTAGAAACAAACCTGTTCACTGGCTCAGCAAGATAAGAAGAAAGCATGTGTGTTTCTGCCTGGGCCAGCGTAAAAAATTCTCCCTTGAGAAATCAAAACCCAGGGCTTGTGTCTCACATAGATTTAAGTTTGAATTTATACCATCCAGAAGTCTAGGAAACTCCCAAGCCAAAAAACTTTAATAAAAAGTCGATCCCAGGCTGCTGATACTTTGGATTTACCTGGAGGAGTAAATATAGCAACACTCTGGAGGGACTATTCAATAATCTGGGGTGAGAGGAGTTTCATGGAACACACAACCCACACCAAAGATGAGGAAAATGCCCACCATGCACACGAGTCTGACAACATGATGGACTGAATGACTAGAGTTCCAGGAAACTGGGATAATAGACAGTCAAATAAAGAATGCAAGTGTGTCTAAAATTAGTACAGAGCTTGCACACATATAAAATGACATGTGGACAAGGTTATTTGTGGCAGTATTATTTGTAAAAGCAAAAAAAACTGGAAACAACCTGTGTCCTTATTTAGAGGACAGGTTAAATAAACCGTGGTACACCTCCCCAAAGACGGCTACGCAGCTACAAAAAATGATGAAGCTCTTTATGTACTGATGTAAAAAAATTTCTAGGTCAGAACTTCCCTAGTGATACAGCGGTTAAGACTCCATGCTCTCAATGCAGGCGGCACAGGTTTGATCCCTGGTTGGGGAACTAAGATCCCGCGTGCTGCAGGGCACGGCCAAAAGAAAAAAAATTTTTTTCTAGGACATACTGTTAGCTGAAAAAAGCCAGTAAAAGTCTATATAATTAGCTACCTTTTATTTAAGAAAGAGAGTAAAAATAAGAATTTATGTCCTTATCTTTGTGTATTTGTGTTGACATGGAAAGAATATGCAAAAATATTAGTAACTATCATTGACCATAGGGATTGGAGTATGGATGCGTAGATGGGACATGGGTGGGAGTGAAGATTTTCACTGTGTATATTTTTATATTATTTTGATGTTTAAGCCATATGAATGTGTTAATTATTAAAATGACTAGCAATAGAGAAGATTTGGATAATATAATTAATGTTTGACCATATGGGATATACGTGCACCATGCACCAATATTTTAGAGACTACATTCAAAACACTCTCTGACATAAATCATAGCAATGTTTTCTTAAGTCAGTCTCCCAAGGCAAAAGAAAAAATAAACAAATGGGAGGTAATCAAACTTACAATTTTGCACAGCAAAAGAAACCATAAACAAAATGAAAAGACAAGTTACGGACCGGGAGAAAATATTTGCAAATGATGCAACCAACAAGGGCTTAATTTCCAAAATATACAAACAGCTCATACAACTCAATAACAAAAAAAAAGCAACCCAATAAAAAAATGGGCAGAAGAGCTAAATAGACATTTCTCCAAAGAAGACATACAGATGGCCAATAGACACATGAACAGATGCTCAACATCACTAATTATTACAGAAATGCAAATTAAAACTACAATGAGGTACCACCTCACATCAGTCAGAATGGCCATCATCAAAAAATCTACAAATAATAAATGCTGGACAGGGTGTGGAGAAAAGGGAAACCTCCTGCACTGTTGGTGGGAATGTAAATTGGTGCAGCCACTATGAAAAACAGTATGGAAGTTTCCTAAAAAACTAAAAATAGAGTTGCCATATGATCCAGCAATGCCACTCCTAGGCACATATTCAGAGGAAACTCTAATTTGAAAAGATCATGCACCCCAGTGTTCATTGCAGCAGTATTTACAATAGCCAAGACATGGAAGCAACCTAAATGTTCAGATGAATAGATAAAGAAGATGTAATATATCTATATTACATGTACGTGTGTGTGTGTGTATATATATATATATATATATATATATATATATATATATATATACACAGTGGAATATTAATCAGCCATAAAAAAGAATGAAATAATGTTATTTGTAGCAATATGAATGGACCTAGAGATTATCATACTAAATGAAGTAAGTCAGACAGAGAAAGACAAATACCATATGATATTACTTATACGTAGAATCTAAAAAATGATACAAATGAACTTATTTACAAAACAGAAACAGACTCACAGACACAGAAAACAACTTATGGTTACCAAAGGGGGAAGGGGATAGAGAAGGGATAAATTAGGAGTTTGGGATTAGCAGATATATTCAATATCTTATAATGTTTGTAAAAATTGAACTCTCTTTAGGTCATAAAAAATCTTCAAAACAATCATCTAAGATTTAATCTCTATAGTCCTCAATCCCTGATTATAATATAATAAAACTAAAACTTAATATGTAATCAATACACCAATTTAAATTGGTTATTTAAAAATTCATCTATAAATAATCCATGGATCAAGGAAGAAATAATATTAAAATTATGAAAATATTTAAAATTGAATAATAGTTAATATTAAGTACGTGAGATACACCTAAAGTGATCCTTAGGGGAAATGGATTATCTACATACATATATTTAAAAAGTAGCTTGTATGGATCAATGGAATAGAACTGGGAGTCCAGAAGTAGACCCTCACATTTACTGTCAATTGATTTTCAACAAAGGTACCACCAAGATAATTCCATGGAGAAAGAATAGTCTTTAATGAATGGTGCTGGGACAAGGGAATATCCACATGCAGAAGAACAAAGTTGTATCTCTACCTCACACCACATACAAAAATCAACTCAAAATGGATCAAAGACCTAAATGTGAGAGCTAAAAATATTAATCTCTTAGAGGAAAACATAAGTGTAATTATTCATGACCTTGAATTAGACAATGGTTTTTCAGATATGACACTAAAAGCACAAGCAACAAAAGAAAAATATTGGACATCAACAAAATTAAAAACTTTTATGCTTCAGAGGATACCATTTTAAGAAACTGAAAAGACAACCCACAGAATGGGAGAAAAATTTTTGCAAATCATATGTCTGATAAGGGACTTTTTATGTTACAGAACATAGAAAGAACTTGTAACATTCAATAATAAAGAGATAACCCAAATTAAAAAATGGGCAAAGAACTTGGATAATTATTTTTCCAAAGAAAATATACAAAAAGCATATAATCACATGAAATGATGCATGATGATGGCTCAGCATCATTGACCATCAGAGAAATACAAATCAAAATCACAATTGGATACCATCTCATACCCACTAGGATGGCTATAATAAAAAACAGATAATAGCAATGTTGATGTCAATGTGGAGAAACTGAAACCCTTATACATTGCTGGTGGGAATGTATAATTGTGCAGCCACTTTGGAAAACAGTGTGGCAGCTCATCAAGATGTTTAACATAGAGTTACCATATATGACCCAGTAATTCCACTCTTAAGTATAAACCCAAAAGCAATGAGAACATATGCCCACATAGAAATTGTATATAAATGTTCATAGCAGCATTATTTATAATAGTAAGAAAGTGGGGACCACCTAAATGTCCATCAATTGCTGAATGGATAAACAAAATGTGATATGTCCATACAATGGAATATTATTTGGCAATGAAAAAAAACTGAGTACTGAGATATGCCACAACATGGATAAACCTCAAAACCATTATGCTAAACGAAAGAAGCCAGTCACCAAAGACCACATATTATATAATTCCGTTTATGTGAGATGTACAAACTAGATTAATCCATGGAGACTGAAAGTAGATTGGTGGCTGCCTAGGGCTGAGGGTGGGAAAGGGAGGCATGTTAAGAGAATAGGTATAGGATTTCCTTTTAGGGTGATAAAATGCCCTAAAATTGGCTTATGGTAATAGCTGAACAACTCTGTGAAGGTACAAAAATCCATTGAATTATACACTTTAAATGGATGAATTAATATGGTATGTAAATTATATCTTAATAAAAAGCTTTATTTTCAAAAAACTAGCTTGAAAATGAATGAGCTAAGCCTACAACTCATGAAACCAGAAAAAGTACAAAAGAGTAAACTTAAAGAAAGTAAAAGGAAGAAAGGAAAATAATGGTGAAAGCATAAATTAATGAAATAGAAGTTGAAAACTTCCCTAACATGTGAAAGGAAGTAGTCACCCAAGTTCAGGAAGCACAGAGAGTCCCATACAGGATAAACACAAGGAGGAACATGCTGAGACACATATTAATCAAACTAACAAAAATTAAATACAAAGAAAAAATATTAAAAGCAACAAGGGAAAAGCAACAAATAACATACAAGGGAATCCTCATAAGGTTATCAGCTGATTTTTTAGCAGAAACTCTGCAGGCCAGAAAGGAGTGGCATGATATATTTAAAGTAATGAAAGGGGAAAACCTACAACCAAGAATACTCTACCCAGCAAGGCTCTCATTCAGATTTGACAGAGAAATCAAAAGCTTTACAGACAAGCAAAAGCTAAGAGAATTCAGCACCACCAAACCAGCTTTGAATCAAATGCTAAAGGAACTTCTCTAGGCAGAAAAGAAAAGGCCACAACTAGAATCAAGAAAATTATGAATGGTAAAGCTCACCATTAAAGGCAAACATAAAGAAAAGGTAGGAAATCATCCACACACGAATATATTAAAACCAGCAATCATGTGAAGAGAGTACAAATGCAGGATATTGGAAACACATTGGAAATTAAGAGACCAGCAACTTAAAACAATCTTGTACATATATATACTGCTATATTGAAACCTCATGGGAACCACAAACCAAAAATCTGCAATAGATACACACAAAAGAAATCCAAATCCAAGTACAACACTAAAGATAGACATCAAATCACAAGAGAACAAAAGAGGAAGAGAAGAAAAAAGACCTATAAAAACAAATCCAAAACAATTAACAAAATAGCAGTAAGAACATACATATCAATAATTACCTTAAAGGTAAATGGATTAAATGTTCCAACCAAAAGACACAGACTGGCTGAATGGATACAAAAACAAGACCCATATATATGCTGTCTACAAGAAACCCACTTCAGATCTAGGGACACTTACAGACTTGAAAGTCATTCCATGCAAATGGAAATTGAAAGAAAGCTGGAGTAGCAATACTCATATCAGACAAAATAGACTTTAAAATAAAGACTGTTACAAGAGACAAAGAAAGACACTACATAATGATCAAGGGATAAATCCAAGATGAAGATATAACAATTGTAAATATATATGCACCCCACATAGGAGAACCTCAATATATAAGGCAAATGTTAACAGCCATAAAAGGGGAAATAGACAGTAACACAATAATAGTGGGGGACTTTAATACCCCACTTACACCAATGGACAGATCATCCAGACAGCAAATCAATTAGGAAACACAAGCCTTAAATGACACATTAGACCAGATAGACTTAATTGATATTTATAGGACATTTCATCCGGAAGCAGCAGAATACACTTTCTTCGAGTGAACCTGGAACATTCTTCAGGATAGATCACATCTTGGGCCACAAATCAAGGCTTGCTAAATTTAAGAAAACTGAAATCATATCAAGCATCTTTTCTGATCACAATGCTATGAGATTAGAAATCAATTACAGGAAAAAACTGTAAAAAACCCAAACACATGGAGACTAAACAATATGTTACTAAACAGCCAATGGATCACTGCAGAAATCAGAGGAAATAAAAAAATGTCTAGAGGCAAATGACAATGAAAACGAAATGATCCAAAACCTATGGGACGCAGCAAAAGCAGTTCTAAAAGGGAAGTTTATGGCAATACAATCTTACCTCAGGAAACAAGAAAAATCTCAAACAACATAACCTTACACCTAAAGCAAATGAAATGAAATGAAATGAAAAAGGAGAAGTTGCAACTGACAGCACAGAAATACAAAGGATCATAAAAGACTACTACAAGCAACTATATGCCAATAAAATGGACAACCTAGAAGAAGTGGACAAGTTCTTAGAAAGGTACAACTTTCCAATACTAAATCAGGAAGAAATAGAAAATAAGAACAGACCAGTCACAAATACTGAAATTGAAACTATGATTTAAAAATTCCAACAAACAAAAGTCCAGGACAGATGGCTTCACAGGCAAATTCCAACAAACATTTAGAGAAGAGTTAACACCCATCCTTCTGAAACTCTCCCAAAAAATCGCAGAGGAAGGAACACTCCCAAACTCATTCTACGAGGCCACCATCACCCTGATACCAAAACTAGACAAAGATATTACAAGAAAAGAAAATTACAGGCCAATTTCACTGATGAACATAGACACAAAAATCCTCAACAAAATACTAGCAAACCAAATCCAACAACACATTAAAAAGATCATACACCATGATCAAGTGGGATTTATCCCAGGGATGCAAGGATTCTTTAATATATGCAAATCAATCAATGTGATACACCATGTTAACAAACTGAAAAACCATATGATCATCTCAATGGATGCAGAAAAGCTTTTGACAAAATTCAACATCCATTTTTGATAAAAACTCTCCAGAAAGTGGGCATAGAGGGAACTTACCTCAACATAGTAAAGGCCATATACAACAAACGCATAGCAAACATCATTCTCAATGATAAAAAACTGAAAGCGTTTCCTCTAAGATCAGGAACAAGACAAGGATGTCCACTCTTGCCACTTTTTTTCAACATAGTTTTAGAAGTCCTAGCCACGGCAATCACAGGAGGAAAAGAAATGAAAGGAATATAAACTGGAAAAGAAGAAGTAAAACTGTCACTGTTTGCCGATGACATGATACTATACATAGAAAACCCTAATGATGCTACCAGAAAACTATTAGAGCTCATCAAGGAATTTGGTAAAGATGCAGGATACAAAATTAATACACAGAAATCTCTGGCATTCCTATGTACTAAAAATGAAAGATCAGAAAGAGAAATTAAGGAAACAACCCCATTTACCATCGCATCAAAAAGAGTAAAATACCTAGGAATAAACCTACTTAAGGAGGCAAAAGACCTGTACTCAGAAAACTATAAGATACTGATGAAAGGAAGCAAAGATGACACAAACAGATGGAGAGATATACCATGTTCTTGGATTGGAAGAATCAATATTGTCAAAATGACTATACTACCTAAAGCAATCTACAGATTCAGTGCAATCCCTATCAAATTACCAATGGCATTTTTCATAGAACTAGAACAAAAAATTGCACAATTTGTATGGAAACACAAAAGACCCCAGATAGTCAAGCAAGATTGAGAAAGAAAAATGAAGCTGGAAGAATCAGGATCCCTGACTTCAAACTATACTACAAAGCTACAGTAATAAAAACAGTATGCTACTGGCACATAAACAGAAACATAGATCAATAGAACAGGATAGAGAGCCCAGAGATAAACCCATGCACCTATGGTCAGCTAATCTATGACAAAGGAGGCAAGAATATACAATGGAGAAAAGACAGCCTCTTCAATAAGTGGTGCTGGGAAAACTGGACAGCTACATGTAAAAGAATGAAATTAGAACACTCCCTAACACCATATACAAAAATAAACTCAAAATGGATTAAAGACCTAAATGTAAGGCAGATAGTATAAAACTGTTAGAGGAAAACATAGGTGGAACACTGTCTGACTTAAATTGCAGCAAGATCTTTTTTGATCCACCTCCTACAGTAATGAAAATAAACACAAAAATGGGACCTAATGAAACTTAAAAGCTTTTGCACAGCAAAGGAAACCATAAAATAAACAAAATGAAAAGACAACTCTCAGAATGGGAGAAAGTATTTGCAAACGAATCAACGGACAAAGGATTAATATCCAAAATATACAAACAGTTCATGCAGCCCAATACCAAAAACAAACAAACAAACAACAAAATAAAAAAATGGGCATAAGACATTTCTCCAAGGAAGACATACAGATGGCCAAAAACACATGAAAAGATGCTCAACATCACTAATTATTAGAGAAATGCAAATCAAAACTACATATCACCTCACACTGGTCAGAATGCCATCATCAAAAAATCTACAAATAATAAACACTGGAGAGGGTGTGGAGAAAAGGGAACCCTCTTACACTGTTGGTGGGAATGTAAATTGGTGCAGCCATTATGGAAAACAGCATGGAGCTTCCCTAAAAAACTAAAAATAGAGCTACCATATGATCCAGCAATCCCACTCCTGAGCATATACCTGGAGAAAACCATAATTTGAAAAGATACATGCACCCCAATGTTCATTGGAGCACTATTTACAATAGCCAGGACATGGAGTTGACCTAAATGTCCATCGACAGAGGAATGGATAAAGAAGATGTGGTACATATATACAACGGAATATTACTCAGACATAAAAAAGAACAAAATAATGCCATCTGCAGCAACATGGATGGACCTAGAGATTGTCATACTGAGTGAAGTAAGTCAGAGAATGACAAATATCATATGTTACTGCTTATACGTGGAATCTAAAAAAATGGTACAAATGAACTTACTCACAAAACAGAAATAGAGTCACAGATGTTGAAAACAAGCTTATGGTCAGCATGGGGGGAAGGGGAGGTAGGAATAAACTGGGAGACTGGGATTGACATTTACACACACTATATATAAAATAGATAACTAATAAAGACCTACTGTATAGCACAGGAAACTCTACTCAATACTCTATAATGGCCCATATGGGAAAAGAATCTAAAAAAGAGTGGATATATGTGTATGTATAACTGATTCACTTTGCTGTACACCTGAAACACAACATTGTAAATCAACTATACTAAAATAAAATTGTAAAAAATTAATTAATGAAGTCTGGCCTGAGGAGACCCAGCACTGGAGCCTACCTGGGTCTTTGGTGGGGCTAATGGCGGACTCTGGGAGTGCTCACACCAAAGAGTACTTCCCAGAACTTCTGCAGCCAGTGTCGTTGTCCCCACAGTGAGACACAGCCACCCCGTGCCTCTGCAGGAGACCCTCTAACACTAGCAGGTAAACAAAATCGACAAACCTCTAGCCAGGTTTACCAAGAAGAAAAGAGAGAGGACCCAAGTAAACAAAGTAAGAAATGACAGAAGAGAAGTAACAAGAGAGAATACTATGAACAATTATATGCCAACAAATTTGACAACCTAGAAGAAATGGACAAGTTTCTAGAAACATACAGCCCACCAAAACTGAATCAAGAAGAAATAGATCATTTGAACAGGCCTAGAAGTGAAGTACAATCTGTAAAAAAAACAAAAAACTTCTTGCAAACAAAAGTCCAGGACTAGCTGGCTTCACTGGGGAATTTTACCAAGCATGCAAAGAAGAACTTTTATTGATCCTTCTCAAACTCTTCCAAAAGATTGAAGAGGAGGGAACACTCCCAAAGACATTCTATGAAGTCACCATCACCCTGATACCAAAACCAGACAAAGATACCACCAAAAAAGAAAATTACAGGCCAATATCTTTGATAAATATAGATACAAAAATTCTCAACAAAGTATTAGCAAACCGAATGCAACAATGCATTAAAATATCGTACACCATGACCAAGTGGGATTCATCTCAATTTCACAAGGATGGTTCAACATACACAAATCAATCAATGTGATACACCACATCAACAAAAGAAAAGACAAAAACCACATGATCATCTCAATAGATGCTGAAAAAGCATTTGACAAAATTCAACATCCATGCATGATAAAAACTCTTACCAAAGTGGGTATAGAGGGAACACAACTCAACATAATAAAAGCTACTTATGACAAACTCACAGACAATATAATACTCATTGGTGAAAAGCAGAAAGCCATCCTGCTAAAATCTGGAACAAGACAAGGATGCCCACTCTCACCATTTCTATTCAACATAGTATTAGAAGTCCTAGCCACAGCAATCAGACAAGAAAAAGAAATAAATGTATACAAATTGGAAGAGAAGAGGTAAAATTGTCATTATATGCAGATGACATGATATTATATAGAGAAAACCCTAAAGACTCCACACAAAAACTACTAGAACTGATAAACAAATTCAGCAAGGTAGCAGGATATAAGATTAACATATAGAAATTGGTTCTATTTCTTTACACTAACAATGAACTATCAGAAAGGGAAAGTTAAAAAAATTCCTTTTAAAATCACATCATATGGTAGCTCTATTTTTAGTTTTTTAAAGGAACCTCCATACTGTTCTCCATAGTGGCCATACTGATTTAGATTCCCACCAACAGTGTAGGAGGGTTCCTTTTCTCCACAAGCTTTCCAGCATTTATTGTTTGTAGACTTTTTGATGATGGCCATTTTGACTGGTGTGAGGTGATATCTCATTGTAGTTTTGATTTGTATTTCTCTAATAACTAGTGATGCTGAGCATTTTTTCATGTGCCTCTTGGCCATCTGTATATCTTCTTTGAAGAAATGTCTATTTGGGTCTTCTGCCCGTTTTTTGATTGGGTTTTTTTTTTTTTGATGTTGAGCTGCATGAGCTGTTTGTAAGTTTTGGAGGTTAATTCCTTGTCATCACATTGTTTGCAAATATTTTCTGTCATTCTGTGGGTTGTATTTTCATTTTGTTTATGGTTTCATTTGCTGTGCAAAAGCTTTTGATCCAGCAATACCACTCCTGGGCATATATCCAGAGAAAACCATGGTTTAAAAGGATACATGCATCCCAGTGTTCATAGCAGCACTATATACGATAGCCAAGACATGGAAGCAACCTAAATGTCCATATGATCCCTCTTCTGGTTATATACCCAAAGGAAATGAAATCAGTACCTCTGAGATATTTACACTCCCATGCTCATTGCAGTATTATGGCTAAGATATAGAAACAACTTAAGTACCTGTCAACAGATGAATGGACAAAGAAAATGTCATATGTATATAGATAAAATTCAGCCTTAAAAAAGAAGGGTATCCTGCCATTTGCCTCAACGTGAGTGAACTTTGGTGTCTTTATGCTAAATGAAATAAGCTAGATACAGAAAGAAAAAAAAAAACACTTTTATGTAGAAACTAGAAAAGTTGAATACATAGAAGCAGAGAGTTGAATGGTGATTACCAGGAGCTGGGAGGCAGGGGAAAAGAGAGAGGTGTTGGTCAAAGGGTACAAAGTTGCAGTTATGTAGGGTGAATAAGTCTGGAGATCTAACAGTATGATGACTATAGTTAGTAATACTCTACTGAATACTGGAAATTTGCTAAGAGAGTAGATTTTCAGGTATTCTCATCGCACACATAAATGGTAACTGTGAGGAGAGGATACGTTGACTAGCTTGACTGTAGTAATAATTTCACTAGGTATATATATAAATCATCGTGTTGTGCACTTTAAATATATACAATTTTTATTTTTAAAAGTTATGCAACCTCACTAATAATAAGAGAAAATTTAAAACTATATTGAAATGCCATTTTAAAAAACCTACTGAAACTGTGCCCCACTTCCACTGGGTTGAAGTAGGAGGCGACTGGCTGGGACTTCTGAGCTATCTTGAAAAATAACAGCTTGTTGACCATCAAACCATGCTCCACATCCACTAGCAAGAAATGATTAACTGAGATTTCTGAGCTTGCTTTGCAGAATACCAAGGAAACTGAAAATAAGGAAACAACTTCCTGATAGTTTCCTTTGAGCATCGCATAGGAGCATTGAAGGACAGGAAAGACTGACCAATGAACTTTGGATGTCACAGGCCGAAAATCCACCACATGCAGCACTTGGAACCCACCCCCCCCCCTCGAATTTGCACATGCAACCAATGAAAAGACACGAAAGACATTTGCACCTGCACAGGGGACTCTTGAAATTTCTCCCTTACCCTTCTACCAACGATTTCTTAGCCCCAACACCCTCCATTCCTTACCCCCATTCGAAAGCTGATTGGGGTAACAGATTTGAGCTTTGCCTCTTGTCTCCTTGCTTGGATGCCTTGCAATAAATTATTTTCTCTGTAACAGACCATTGCTTATGTGTTTGGTCTTTCTGTTTGGCAGAGGGTAATGAGCCTGCTTGCTCAGTTACACTATCAGACTGGCTAAAGCCCAAAAGACTGATCATATGCTCTGTTGTGATCAGTGTAGGGAAATAGCCACTCTCAAACATTGCTGGTGTAGTGCAAATTTATATAGCCACATATGGAAAGCAATTTGTCAAGGTCCAAAACATTGTGTATAGCATACTATATTTTGTGTAATAAAATGGAAAATAGATCTTTATAATTGAAAAAAAAATTAATTAATGAAATAGAAATCATGACCTTTGCAGAAAATAATAAAATAGACAAACATATGGCAGGACTACTAAAGAAAACATGAGAAAAAACTCAAATAACCCACATCAGGAATGAAAAAGGGGCCATCAATGTGGATGCTGCAGATACAAAGATAATAAGAGGGTTTTATGAACAAATTTATACCATTGAATTAGATAATTCAAAGAAAAGACAAATTTGCCCCAAAATTGTGTCTGTTATTTGAGAGATAACAGGCCTCTCAGGCTCTTTAACATGGATCAGTTTAACTTATGGAGAGGAGGATGCCAAAGGGATGGAAACAGAGTAAACTCGGATGACAGGACGAGGCAGGGAAGAGCAGTGGTCCATAGGGCAGGCCTGGGCAGAGCACCATGGAGGGAGGTGATTGGCATTGAGGGGCACCATGGGGCCCTGGAGCCTGAGAGAGAGCACAGAAGGGACATTGCAGGTCTCTGGTGGTCACTTTCCCAGGGCCACAACGCTGCTTCAGGGCTTTCCCATCTCTCATTCAGTGAGGGCACCTCTTCCTTCTCCACCCTGGGTTGTTGTCCTGCTCTGCTACCACTTGCTCTGCATCTTACATGGGTTCTTTCTCCAATTGGGGTTTTTGATTTCCTTCCCTGTCAAGTTGAGTTTGTCCAGAAGATGTCTCTGGTTCTCTCCAACCCCAGAGGTCTCTGCGTCTGAGTTGTCCTGTCTTCTAATAGGTGCAAGAGATGTGAGACATGAATATTTGGTGGTTTCGCAGGGCCTCCACAAATTCCAAGTTACAGAGCAAGATCTGGAGTGTCGGTTCTCACACTGTGTTCCGTGGAACCCCAGGGTTCCAATAATGATTCTCAGGGACCTCTGAGGGGTGAAGGGAAGATCAGCTGTGGGGCTTAGGCCTCTTGCAAGAGTGTCATCCTGTGAAGCTTTGCTGGAGTTGTTTTATATTCTTGTGAACGTTCATTTGCAAAAAACCTCAATTCTAAGCAATTCTGAAGATCCCTCACCATCTAAGCTGCAGCAAGAAAACAGGCCTCACTCAGGTCATTGACTGTTGATGTCTGGGGGTCCCTGCTGAGGCTCAGATCCAAGGGGACATCTGCTATGGGCTAGCACGAGGGTCTCATTTATCCACCGTGGACTTCGGAGCTCAGGATTGGTCTGGCTTTGTGTTTGCTATGAGGCCTTCAGAGCACTTGATATAGTCTCACCCTACTTCTCAATTGGCCCTACATCATTCAAAGGACCTCAGAAGAATGTGAGCCAGCGTTCGATGTGGCTTTCTGCAAAGGGTGCTGAGTTTGCTGGGCATCTGCAAGGTGGTGTGCTTGACCTGTGTGCTTGACCCTGTACGGGGTTTACAGTGAGAAAGACATGGGAGTTGGAGGCCAGGCAGAACATGAAGGAAGAAAAGAAAAGGCCAGAGCCTGAGTCCACTTGGTGAGGAAAGGGAGCTAAATAACTAGAGGAGAATCAGTGGCATTTGGCCGAGGGTTGGATTATAGAAAGAAAAGGAGGTGTTTAGCCAGGGCCCCGGAGAAGTTGTCAGATGGAAGAAGGGTTAGAATCGTGTGGCTGCCAGAGGTGGAACCATGAGCCGTGAGTGGAAATTAAAGGGGGACACGTCTTGGCCTAACACTGTGCAGCCACTCCCCATAGTTAGACCTGCCTGAGGACCAACCTCCCTCCCTCATGAGGTCGTGAGTGCCCACTGATGCAGGCGCTCAGAGTCTGGACAATTCTTCTTGGAGCTATCGAGCAGAGAATGGGTGATGGAGGAGTGGAGTGGGAAGGGGGAGTGGTTTGATCCCCATGGCCCGTTCTAGCCCTTCCAGCCTCTGGTTAGGAGCTGCATTTTTAGGTGCAGACTCAGGTGCAGTAAAGCTTCAGAGAAAGAAGTCAGCACAGTCTGGACTGGTCAAAGGGGGCCTTTTTAGGCCCTTGAAGTCAACCTTGAAAATACCAAGTATGGCAGCTCCATAGAGGCAGCCTCTCCTGAGCACTGGGCAGCGTGGTGGGGAAATTACAGTACATAAAACTGTGCTGTGATCACAGGGCTGGGTGTGAGATACCATCAGGAGACGAGGCTGGGCACTGAGGCCTGATGTAACCCATAATTGGAGCCATAGCACAGGCCTGGCCCAATATCCCAGGGCCAGGCTCTGTACCTTCTGAGCAGTGCTGAGTGAAAAAATACATTTATGAAACGCCCCATTCATTTCCTGCCAGAGATCCTATCTGAAGCCAGGGCTCTCTTCTCCTCCTGGAGAAGTAATGGTTTCTCACAAAGCCTTCCCTGCCCCAAAAGATGCTGAGGGAACCTTGGGGGAGGAACAGTTTCCATTTGGCAAAGCAAACTGTGTGTTCTCCATATATTTTCTTAAGTATATTTCTTTTCTTGTTGAAACATCTGGTGTGAGATATTGGGCCAGTTTAACACTGCATCGTTTCCTATCACATACTTTGGGTGATCTGGGAGAAAATATTTAAAAGCTATGAAAATGATCTGAGTCACTGTAGATGCTGCAGCCCCCAGTAGCAGAAAGCTAGATTCCCATAATGCAAGTGTAAAGCTGTCTGAGATGCTTTAGCCTGCTACGGCCAGGTGCTCCAGATGAGAGAGACTGAAACATCCAAGGAGGACAGAAACAGGGGGTCAAGTCATAACTTGGCTTCTGTAAGGCAGCCTTGCATGTAACCACCCACGTTTACCAGCCCGTAAAAATAGTTAATGGTATTTAACAATGCTTCCACCTATCTATCCTATAAAGATAGGGAGATCAAATAACCCCACAGTCATTATAATAGGGTCATCTGCATTGTCCCTGACCTGGAGCTGTGGCAATCCTTCACTGTGTAAATCTGACTGAAATTCTGAGTATTCTGAGAAAAGAACCAAGGCTCAGAAGTAGGGGCTTTGATCTGTGATCCTGCCTGACCCCTAAGTTTTGGAGAGATGGGTAGTTTCTGGCATGCCCATGTGCTTACCAGCCTTAGAGCGGGTTAAGCCCCAGCTGGGGGACACACATGCTGCCCCTTCTGCTTCTTCAAGGCTGTGCAAATGGGGGAGGGACCTAGATGGCAGAGCCAGGGCCACCCGCCCTGGGGACTGCCTTGGGTATTGACATGGCGTGGGCTTGCAGGGAGGATGAGCATCTCTGAAATGACAACACAGTTCATGGGAAGAGAGCAGCCCTTCCCCAAAACAGTCGCTCTGAGAGCAGGGGGTCAGCTTTACTTCTTTGGCTGCTGATTCAGCTCAGCTTTCCTTTCAGCCTGAGCTCTTCCTCTGCTCCTGTCTCTCCCTCATCAGAACCCCTCAGACATCTCCTGACCCTCCTGTATTAAAGGCAAGTGCCTGGATCTGCCAGGCTGTCTGAGCACAGGGTCGACGTGCCTGCTTCCCCTCTGTGTTGCCCGTGGTAAACACAGGGCCCGAGGCGGGTGCCAGGTACCTGAGCTCCTGCGTTGAGCAATTACCTCCCAACACAGGAGGGCCTGTGTTTTCTCCATCCTTGGCATACAGCAGGGGCTCCACGAACATTTGCTAAATAGCAGGACCTGACCCGCAGTAGGTGCTCAGGGTGGCTGACTCTGCTGTCTTGATCTCCCAGGGTCCCTTATCTCAGGGGCAGGCGGGCTCTGGGAATGCTACGGAATGGTGTAGAGAGGAGGCTTGCACGTAGAGAGAAGTGTCCTGTTCGGCCTGTGAAATGGGGAGCTTTACGTTCCTAAACTGTGCTGGGGGGAGTTTGGCTCTGCAGCTGCCTGGCTTGCTCTGGTGTCAGGCTCCATGCCAAGCTCTTGCCTCTCTCCTCGGCTGACAGGCAAGGCTCACAGTGCAGAGCCCAGATGGCTGGGCCCCAGCTCTCCCTCCCCCCATGCTTTCCTCCCTCTGAAGGGAAATGGAGCTCCGGATCAGCCGGCCAGGGTCAGGGGAGGAGGACTGGAGCTGCGATGTCAAGAGTGAGAGCAGGGCTTCCCTGGTGGCGCAGTGATTAAGAATCCGCCTGCCAATGCAGGGGACACGGGTTCGAGCCCTGGTCCAGGAAGATCCCACATGTCGCGGAGCAACTAAACCCATGCACCACAACTACTAAAGACCACACGCCTAGAGCCCATGCTCTGCAACAAGAGAAGCCACCGCAATGAGAAGCCCGTGCACCGCAACGAAGAGTAGCCCCCGCTCGCTGCAACTAGAGAAAGCCCGCGTGCAGCAACAAAGACCCAACGCAGCCAAAAATAATAAAATAAATAAATTAAAAAAAAAAAAAAGAGTGAGTGCAGTGAACCAGGGCCAGGGGCAGCCACCCCGCTGTGCCCCAGGGTGCAGAGCACCCACCCAGACGGGCTGCTGCTGGGAAGTGGCGGCTGGCACAGCAGCTCTAGGCAGCCCAGCCCTGTCCTGGGAAGGGGAGGTAAGGGGGGGGGAATTTGGGGAGGAGGGGTGTCAGACCCCCAGTGGGGAGTCCTTGAGCAATTACCTGTTGGAAGAGTCCCTCATCACAAGGAATAGGCCATGCTGGTCCTTCCGCTGGCTTCGTCATTGGCTGGGGGCAGCCCACTTCCCTGTCTCTTGCCACGTGTCTCCTGAAGGTCAAGGGCTCTCTCCTTCCCAGGTCAGGCCTGCACTGTGGTCTAAAGGGTCTTCCCCCATCCCTGGCTCTCTCCCTTTTATCCTTCACAGCCATTCTCCCATAAATCTCTTGTATGTCTAAACTCAAGCTGGTATCTGGTCTTTAGAGGATCTGAACCATCTCACGTATGGTGTGTATTCCTCTGGGTCTGGTTCCCTTCTGTGTCATCTGTCAGTGAGAGCCACCCAGGTCCTGGAGCAGGAAGGCACTGCTTCGGATATAGCCGGTGTCCTCTTCCACGTGATAAGAGGCCTTATGGCTGCTGGACCTTTGGGTGTCCTCTAGTGCCACATCTGGGAGGGCCAGGGCCCCTGACAGGTGGTCATCTGGACACTGCTTGAACTTCTCCAGGGAGAGGTCACTGTGAGTCCATTGGAGGGCAATGCAAATTGCTAGAAAATTCTTCCTTGTGCCAGTCACTCCTCCAGTGGTATGGCTGCCACAGACCATTCACTCATTTCTTCTTTCTTTGGAGGAGCGTTACCAGAGGCCTGCCATCAGAGGCCTATGTGAGACCTCACTTCCGACAGGGCAGTGGGGAGCAGATGGGAGTGGCATAGGCCCAGCCCAGGGCCTTTCCTCCGCGCAGGGGTGCTGGCAGAGGTGAACCCCAATGGGGGTTGGCAGGAGGTAGTGAGAAAGGACGAGAGGTACCGCCACCAAGGTTTCTGTAGCAGCAGGCTGAGTGCCCCAGCTTTCTCCTTGAACATATAACACCCTCCTTTTGCTAAAAGGGGATAAAACCCTCTGGTCTTCTGCCTCACTGGCCTGGTTTTAAGTCCCAGCTCTAATTCCTAGGGGTTGCGTGTTCTTGAGACCTCACTCAAACTTTCTGCATCTCAATCTCCGCTTATATAAAATAGGATAATACTACTTACTCCCAGATCTCTTTGAGGATTAAATAATTTGATGTCTGTGAAGCATGTCTGGTGGAAGACAACTGTTAGCTAACTGACACCTAGGCAGCAGCCCGGCTCACAGTTCTGAGCTGCTGGTCCCGGATGTGAGTTTGGTGCTGCATGTGTACAGTGGGTTGAATGGTGACCTCTAAAGAGATGTGTCCACTTCCTAATCCCTAGAACCTGTCAATGTGACCGGATGTGGAAAAAGAGTCTTTACAGATGTAATTAAATTGAGGCTCTTGAAATGAGATCATCCTAAATTATCTGGGTAAACTGTAAATCAATAACAAATGTCCTTACAAAAGACAGAAGACTTCCTCACCCAGACCACAACGAGCTGATAGAAGGAGTTGCAAGGGGCTCCTTGGGCTGATTAAATTGTGGAGCTGAAGTGAAGGTTTGCCATCTTAACAATGCATTCCTTCCTGCCAGAGCAGATGGTACAAAGGCTTGCTTGCTTTTGGTATTCATGTCTTTGTAACTGGAAAAAAAATGCATTTTGGAAGTAAAGAGAGCTGTAAAATGAATGAAACATTATGCAATATCTTGTAAATGTGAAGAAAAAAGAATAGCTACATGAGTGTTGACAGAAGTCTGAGTTTGAAGAAAGATCCCATTCATGCCCAAAGTATCAAGCCTGCTCTCCTGCCGGCCTTCTCCCGTATTTCCTTCAGAACATATTTGCTAAGCTTTGAGTTTGTGCCACGCATTGTGTTAAGTGTTGAGGACATAGCTGCGAACAAGCAAGACAGTCTTTCTCCTGCCTGGGCATGCAGGCTAGGAGGGGAGAAGGTTAACTAAAACGCAGACACATCATTTTGAACCACGATTGTGGTTAAGTGTTATGAATTGCCTTGGTGCCCTTGTCAGAATTCAATGACGGTACACGTGTGGGTCTATTTCTGGGTTCTCTATTCTGTCCATTGATCTGAATCTCTCTCCTTTCATTAATACCACACTGTCATCTGCTACAGGAAGTCTTGAAGGCAGGGGGTGTACGTCCTCCGACTTATGCTCTTTTCCAAAATTGCTTGGGCTCCTTTGGTTCCTCTCTTTTCCTATCTAATTTTTAGCATCTGATTTTTAGATTCAATTAGCCAGATATGTCAAGTGTTATGAAGGAAAGGTCCGTGGAGCAAAAGATTTTTCATAAGCGAAGTTTTAGCAGACGAAGTTTTAGACCTGAATGTTAGATCATAGGCAAATGATAGATGAGGGGAAAGTTAACTTCTTTGTTACTTTTTTAGGTTTTTCACAAGGGACTCTGAGATTCTACGATCCTTTCACAAATGCTTTGAGGGAACTGATGGTTGGATGTGGGTCAGAACTATTTAGAGCTGCCCAAACCATCCTTTGTGTATTTTTGCTTCTTTTACTCGTCCTTAATAACAAAGGGGTAAGTGAAGCTGGAGACATGACGATGACCTCGAAAACAGAATGTCAGGGAGAGCTGGGGAGAAAGAGGCCATCTGGGTGGCCGTGGCCTTAGACCAGACCACAGGATGGTGCGTAGGCTGATGTGGTCGCCGTCCCCAAGCCCCTCCTACGTGGGCCGATAGCGCAGAGCTGGAGTGCTCCATCCAGGGATTTAGGGACCAGTCCTGTCTGGCTGATTCAAACATGAGAGAAGGTGATGGGCCCCAAATCTGTCCAGGTAGGGGGCCTGCTTCTTGCCCGGGGAGTCCTAATGGTCCTTGTCATGTTGGGAGCCGGCAGAAGCCTCCTTGTTCTGTGTTGTCCTTGGCAGCATCGTGCTTCAGACTGTGCACTGCTCCCCGCTGGGAGGTGGGCAGGCAGAGCCTGCAGGCTGCACATCACCCTCCCGGGCCTTCGGCCCTCAGGAGACATGCAGCAAGAGACAGGGAGGTGGAAGCTCAGGATGTCTGGGGTCTCCCAGGCAGAGACAAACGAGAGAGCTGGGGCCAGCACGAAGCTACCAAACTGTCCCATAGACTGACCCGGCAGCCCAGTCCTCTGTCCCCAGAAGAGGCAGGGAGGTCCTGAGATACAGAGGACAAGATTCCTGCGCTCCGGAGTCTCACGCCTGAGAGAAGGCCTGGTTTTAAGTCTCAGCTCTAATTCTCTCAGGCCTGAGAGAAGGAGAGGGGGCCTTCCCAGATGAGGGGATCTAAAAACGCCCCAACACGCACAAGGCAGCAGCGAGGGGCAAGGGCAAAGGCACTGGTCTCAGGGTCGAGACCAGCCTCTTATCCGGCCTCAGCCAATGCCTGGGTCCATGACCTTGGACAGTCATACAATTTCTCTAAGCCTGTTTTTCTTCACTGCAAAATGGGATAGTCCTTCTGCCAGTCTTTCAGGACGGTTGAAAATCAAAACAAATAGTAGACAGAGGAATGGGTAGATGAACAGTCCTAACTGCAGACATGAATATGGTGTTTACTGTCTACCCAATATCGGTCCAAGCCCCTTAGATACATGAAATCATTGAAACCCCACACGGCTCTCATGATGGAGGTACGGGTATTATGCCCATGATGCAGATGACGGAAACAAGGTTCTGAACGGTAATGGAACTTGCTGAAGGTCAAGTGGTGGGGCTGGGATTTAACACAGATCTGTCTGACTCCAGAACCTTTGCTCTGAAACATGGCACTCTTGTGTCTTTAATGAAAATACTCTGGGAACTGCACAGTACTGTACAAACCTAAAAGTTATTCATATAGTTTTTCTCCCACTGTCCTCATCTGGAAGCTGAAGCTGTTTTGGCGAGGGTTGGGTTGGATTAGGTGCTCTGCTCCTTGGAGAACGAGCAGCAGGTAAAGCTTCAGGAGAGGACGCCCTCCACCCCATTGCCAATGCATTTGTCAGTGCACCCAGGAGGCCTGGGCAAAGCCCCCTCAGGGCAGGGAGAGGACACAGACCCATGAAGGGCCTTAGTGTGGAGTCTGGTGACCAGCCGTGGCTCCTCTGGTGGTTTGGGCAGTGTTGTTTGCCTCCCAAAGCTCGTTTGAGCCTTATGTCACACAAGACCAGTGCTACCAGCTGATAGAGGCTTGGAGGAGCCTTGGCCTCCTCCAAGCACAGGAGTAAAGGGGGCTGGAAGAGGACGTGGCATGGGAGTAACTGGCAACAAGATGCAGAGTGTTTTCTTAATTTCACTTTCAGATTTTTCATCATTAGTGTATAGGAATGCAAGAGATTTCTGTGCATTAATTTTGTATCTTGCTACTTTACCAAATTCATTGATTAGCTCTAGTAGTTTTCTGGTAGCATCTTGAGGATTCTCTATGTATAGTATCATGTCATCTGCAAACAGTGACAGCTTTACTTCTTCTTTTCTGATTTGGATTCCTTTTATTTCTTTTTCTTCTCTGATTGCTGTGGCTAAAACTTCCAAAACTATGTTGAATAATAGTGGTGAGAGTGGGCAACCTTGTCTTGTTCCTGATCTTAGTGGAAATGGTTTCAGTTTTTCACCATTGAGGACAATGTTGGCTGTGGGTTTGTCATATATGGCCTTTATTATGTTGAGGAAAGTTCCCTCTACGCCTACTTTCTGCAGGGCTTTTATCATAAATGGGTGTTGAATTTTGTCAAAAGCTTTGTCTGCATCTGTTGAGATGATCATATGGTTCTTCTCCTTCAATTTGTTAATATGGTGTATCATGTTGACTGATTTGCGTATATTGAAGAATCCTTGCATTCCTAGAATAAACCCCACTTGATCATGGTGTATGATCCTTTTAATGTGCTGTTGGATTCTGTTTGCTAGTATTTTGTTGAGGATTTTTGCAATTAAGAAAACACTCCCATTTACCATTGCAACAAAAAGAATAAAATATCTAGGAATAAACCTACCTAAGGAGACAAAAGACCTGTATGCAGAAAATTATAAGACACTGATGAAAGAAATTAAAGATGCTACAAATAGATGGAGAGATATACCATGTTCTTGGATTGGAAGAATCAACATTGTGAAAATGACTCTACTACCCAAAGCAATCTACAGATTCAATGCAATCCCTATCAAACTACCACTGGCATTTTTCACAGAACTAGAACCAAAAATATCACAATTTGTATGGAAACACAAAAGACCCCGAATAGCCAAAGAAATCTTGAGAACGAAAAATGGAGCTGGAGGAATCAGGCTCCCTGACTTCAGACTCTACTACAAAGCTACAGTAATCAAGACAGTATGGTACTGGCACAAAAACAGAAACATAGATCAATGGAACAGGATAGAAAGCCCAGAGATAAACCCATGCACATATGGTCACCTTATCTTTGATAAAGGAGGCAAGCATATACAGTGGAGAAAAGACAGCCTCTTCAATAAGTGGTGCAGGGAAAACTGGACAGGTACATGTAAAAATATGAAATTAGAACACTCCCTAACACCATACACAAAAATAAACTCAAAATGGATTAAAGACCTAAATGTAAGGCCAGACACTATAAAACTCTTAGAGGAAAACATAAGCAGAACACTCTATGACATAAATCACAGCAAGATCCTTTTTGACCCACCTCCTAGAGAAATGGAAATAAAAACGCAAATAAACAAATGGGACCTAATGAAACTTAAAAGCTTTTGCACAGCAAAGGAAACCATAAACAAGACCAAAAGACAACCCTCAGAATGGGAGAAAATATTTGCAAATGAAGCAACTGACAAAGGATTAAACTCCAAGATTTACAAGCAGCTCATGCAGCTCAATAACAAAAAAACAAACAACCCAGTCCAAAAATGGGCAGAAGACCTAAATAGACATTTCTCCAAAGAAGATATACAGATTGCCAACAGACACATGAAAGAATGCTCAACATCATCAATCATTAGAGAAATGCAAATCAAAACTACAATGAGATATCATCTCACACCAGTCAGAATGGCCATCATCAAAAAATCTAGAAACAATAAATGCTGGAGAGGGTGTAGAGAAAAGGGAACACTCTTGCACTGTTGGTGGGAATGTAAATTGATACAGCCACTATGGAGAACAGTATGGAGGTTCCTTAAAAAACTAAAAATAGAACTACCATACGACCCAGCAATCCCACTACTGGGCATATACCCTGAGAAAACCATAATTCAAAAAGAGTCATGTTCCACAATGTTCATTGCAGCTCTATTTACAATAGCCAGGACATGGAATCAACCTAACTGTCCATCATCAGATGAATGGATAAAGAAGATGTGGCACATATATACAATGGAATATTACTCAGCCATAAAAAGAAACGAAATGGAGGTATTTGTAGTGAGGTGGATGGAGTTAGAGTCTGTCATACAGAGTGAAGTAAGTCAGAAAGAGAAAAACAAATACAGTATGCTAACACACATATATGGAATCTAAGGGCAAAAAAAAAAAAGGTCATGAAGAACCTAGTGGCAAGACGGGAATAAAGACACAGACCTACTAGAGAATGGACTTGAGGATATGGGGAGGGGGAAGGGTAAGATGTGACAAAGTGAGAGAGTGGCATGGACATATATACACTACCAAACGTAAAATAGATAGCTAGTGGGAAGCAACCGCATAGCACAGGGAGATCAGCTCTGTGCTTTGTGACCACCTAGAGGGGTGGGATAGGGAGGGTGGGAGGGAGGGAGATGCAAGAGGGAAGAGATATGGGAACATATGTATATGTATAACTGATTCACTTTGTTATAAAGCAAAAACTAACACACCATTGTAAAGCAATTATACTCCAATAAAGATGTTAAAAAAAAAAAGATGCAGAGTGTCTTGGGGGCAGAAGGGGTTCTTAGAAGAGGTCTTTTAGTCTGACCCCCTTGATCCTGAGCCTGGGGTGACTGGAGAGGGTTTGGAATGACCCATTTCCCTAAATTATCTCCTTCAACGAACGGTCTCACAGCCCTGAGATTCCACACTCAGAGCTTTCTGCCTTTGAGTTAAACATCACCCTGTCTAGCAACTTCTTTGAAAATGTAAGCTTACCTGGGGCCATGAAGTCACCAAGACCTGAGTGTGAGGGAGTCCGGACACAGTGAGGAGCAGGTAGAGGGCACCAGGCTGGGAGAAATTGAAGAAAGAGGTATCGCAAGTGGGAAATTAGGAAGAGGGTTTTTGGCAACTCACTGGTTTCAGCTACAGCTGGACCTCAGAGAGGCAGCCTCCGTGGGGAACTGGACTTACCAGGGGCCTCAGATCTCTGCTTTTATCAGTTAGGAGAGCCTCGCTGCTGTAACAAGTGACCTCCCCCCAAATTCAGTGGCTTTAATACAATACAAATTTATTTCTTACGGAACAAAATTGTAACTTATGGCACAGTCTAAGGCGGGGTGGGGTCCTCGGTTCCACACACTCATTCAGGGTCCCAATGTCCTCCTCTCCTCACTGCTCAGAGGCCTCTGAGCGGGGAGGGAATGAGAGCAAATACCGCACACGGGACATCGGTATGTGCCAGGCTTGGTGGTGGCGCTCACCTCTTCCTCCCTCATTCCACTGGCCAGGACTCAGTTACCAGGGCACACCTGATTATTACAAAGGGGAGTACTCTAGCTGTCTGCCCAGGAGGAAGAGGCAAACAGCAGTTTCTGACACACTGGGATCCCTCTCCTTCCTTTTAGAAACGAATCAGAACACAGTTTGGGCCATCAGGAAGGCTCCATAGAGGAGGCAGCATTGGCTCTGGCCTGGAAGGATAGGAGGCTTCTCCCCAAGATGGGGTGGGTGTGTGTGCAGAGGTACAGAGGTGACCCTTATACCTAGACTCTTCCCTGCCCCCACCTCTCGTCCCCAGGTGCAGCTCTCCAGGCATAAGGGGACGGGGCTCATCCTACCAGCTGACTCAGGCTGGAGCAGTGTAATTTGGGAGGAATAAGGAGGGTAGTTTACCCCAAATATCTCAGGCTACCTGGCCTGCACAAATGAGCACACATCTCATCTCTTTTCACAAGGACGAAAAGTGGTCATTTTGTGAGTCAGGAAGGTACTTCTATAGCCAGTAATTACATATTCACTGGGGAAATGTAATAAAAATCATTCCTCTCTTCATTTACTTAAATGTGATTTTTCTGTAGTCATTATATAATTACTGGTATTTTTCAGTAACATTAAGAATAAATGCGCCACCATTTCTCCATCACCATACAGATTCAAATGTGAGAAGTGCCTCATTAGACAAGGAGAGTGGGGAGGTCGTTATCTTGGAGGAGACTCTGGGAAGGCTCAGGGTACATTTGTCAGGTTATTTGGGACAAACGTTACCAAAGCCATTGGCTGGTGCTGATGGAATGGTTTGCAGCTGTCTTCAGCATTGGGCTTTCTTCTCAGCCCTCACGCTCACACCTCCGAACAAAGCATCTCAGAGAATGTATCCCCTGTGCTCGACTGATGGCAGACCCACCTGCAATCTGAAGCCCAGGGGCAGGGCCCCAGAAAGGAACAAGCTGAGTGCATATTTTATAACGTCTCGTGCTGTGTCCTTTACCCCAGCTCTCCCCTCTCCTAGGTGCCTGGGATGGAGATCGATATTCTTTTCCCCAGAATATCACTTAGAATGGCAGGGACTGTTTCAAAAGAACAGATCTGGGACCACTTTGAACTGCCCATGCCCAACACTTGCACAGCTGTTCCTAAGGCTCTTAAATTATTCACAAGGAACACGATATGAATTGCTGTGGGGCTTGGGGAGCGGAACACTGTGTACAGCTGCTCAAGTTGTGCATTGCTCAACTCTGGGTGGGAGGGTGCCACTCACACAGACTCCAGTGTGTACCAGCTGCAGGACTGTAGGTGGGTGGCCCTGCTTCAGAATCTTGGACATAATGGGAGGCAGCTAGGAAAACCCCTCTCTGGTGCTGCCAGGCTTTCCCTACTCCAGTGAATCAAACGTGTTCCAGACTTCTTGTCAGTTGCCAATATAAAGGCAATGCATTTGGGTGGCAGGGTCTGGGAGCCATCGACTGGGCTTTGTGGCCTGGGCAAAGCCATGCCATGAACTTCCCCTCAGTCAAAAATCACTCCTGCCCTACAATCAAAAGAGGTGAGTGGATAGTACAGCCTTCTCCTCTGGGAAGTGAGGACTCCTGGAGCCTGGAGGAAAAACCCTCCTGAGAAATATAAATCTGAGGCTCTCAGGGAAAGGAGAGTGTTTGAGTGGGCCTAGAAGGCCAGTGGGAGGGAAGATGGTAGCCTTTGATGCAAGAGCAAGGTTTAGAGCCTGCAAACTGAGCTTGGTACCAGACTCTCAAGCTGGACAAGCAAGCTGGTGCTTAGAGTTCTTTTACTTAGAATCATCTCACCTCCATCGAGCCCTTTCTTCATGACAGGCACTGTGCCAATGCATTGTATCATCTCATTCGATCTTCACGGGGACACTTTGAGGAAGGTACTTCTGTGATCCTCATTTTATTTTGTTAAAAAAATTTTTTTGAACTTGTGTTTTTTTTAATTGAATGTGATCCCCATTTGACAGCTGAGAAAGCTGATGCATAGAGAGGTTCAGTGATTTGCCTAAGATCACACAGCGTTCTTTTTGTGGTGAATCTGGTCTTTGAACCCAGTCTCTCTGGCCCATGGCCTCATTTCTAACCATTATGCTCATCTGGGTTCAAAGTTAATTGAACGATAGGAAATGAGATTGGAGGAGGTGGATGTGAGATGGGTAGATAGATCTGTCCCAAACATCCTGATCTAGCTGTCTTTCAACTCCTTGACATCCTTCCCCCACATCTTCCACCTCCTCTCATGCTTTTTCACGCCGTACCCTCCCTTCCAACCAGGTCAATCCTTAAACCCCTGTCTCTGTGCAGGGGGGCTAGTTCCCAGATCCCCACTTTTTTATGTCCATCCATGCCAGGTCTTCCCTTTCAGATTTGGTGCCAAGTTCACTGCCTTCAAAAAGCCTGCAGAGGCTCACTTAAATCATTTATTTCTTCAACACTGTTGAACACCTATTTTGCATCAGGGACCGTTCTTAGCCCCAGGATGCAAAAATGAAGGAGCCATGGACCCTAGCCTTAAATTATTCACTGTCTATTTGGGGAGACAGACCAGTGAATAGAATAGACACAGAACGGATTAGGCGTCCCTAAGACAGCAGCTCTCAAGCTTAATGTGCCAGTGAATCACCTGGGGATCTGGTTAAAAGGTCCAAATTGGGCCTGATGGTCTGCCTTTCCATCAAGCTCCCAGGTGATCCTGCTACTGCTGAGGACCACGCTTGGTGAAACAAGACCCCCCAGGATTTCAGATGCTATGGTAAGAAAGTATGCCTGGGGCTTGGGGGAGGGGACTCAAAGAGGGAATGGGAGTCTGGGAAGGGGCTCAGGCCTTAGCCGAGACCTGACCAAAGCTGAGGGGATGTGAGCTGTCACCTCTCGGAAAAGAAATGCACTCAAGAGAGCACCAAGGGGCCAGGATGGTCCTAATCTATCCCAAAGTAGGTAATTCTGTCTACTCTGCCTTGACTTGCTCTGACAAGTTGCTGACTTCCAGGAATTGTGGGGTTGGGCTAGGAGTTGGGCTAAGGTCCCTTCCAGCTCTAACAGTTTTAGGAGTCTGTGATTCCCACCCAAAACAGCAGACTACTTCCATTTTGTGGACCAGCCCTAGAGCCTGGTAGACAGAGGGACCTTAGAAAGGACACAAGTCAACCCCTTCATCTTACAAATGAGAAAACAGGTCCCAAGACAGGTTGGGGGTGGTGGGAGTGGGAGGGGTGGAGGTGGGGTTAAGTTTTCAAGATCACATGGCGGGTCAGGGGCCAGACCCTAGAGTTCACAATGACCAGGCCTGGGCTCCTGCCTTTAGGGCCCCGGTGTCCTTGTACAGTTCCGGGGTGAGGGCGGCTCCATTTCATCACGTTTCATGTAAAATCCTCCTCCAGGGAGTCGCCCCGCCTTCCATGATCCTGAGCTGCGGTTCGGAATGAGACAAACAACGAAATAACTCACCGGGGAAGAGTGACCTGAGCCCTTCTGGGAGGAGCTGGCGACAATCGCAATGAAGCATTCCTAGCCTCCGGATTAGGTTCTCACGAGGCAAATCACAGAGTCCTAGTATTAATCACCACAAGGACGTCAGCGCAAATACCAAGTCTTTCTCTCTTGCAATCTCAAGTGATCCATGCGAGCAGTGCAGCTTCTCTGGTGCTTTAAGTGCAACAAAGAGCAGCTGGAACCTGTTTGGCCGCCAAGTGCATCGGCTGAGGGCGTGCCTGCTTTGGTGCTGGGACCTGACGCAGACGTGCAAGTGCACCGCACGCACGAGCACACAAGCGCTCATGCACGTGCAGGTCCCATGTACACGATCACGCATACCTGCACACACACCTTAGTGTTCAGCAGTGCTCAGGAAGCCAGCAGAAGGCACTGGGCACAGTGGTGCACCGCAAATGCCCATTTGGAACTCTGAAAAGCAAACTAGCGCAACCTGCAAGCTGCAACCCTATCCCTTTGAAAAATAAGCCCCGCCCCTCCCCCAGAGGATTAACCAGTCTCTCCTCACCCACTGTTTTAATTAATACCCGGCACAGATGGTGGATGGAAGGCCGAAGCCTGAGTTGCATGAATGCAGAATTCCAATATGTCAACAAGCTTGGATGGCCATTGTGATCAGGACATTTTGGTTAAATGAACAGATGCAGCAAGAAATGCCCATAAGCACCAGGCCAGTCTGGTGCTCATCTGCAGCGAGGCAACCGCTTTCCCACTCCTGCCTTTGGTCTCTCCTGCCTTTGGTCCCTGTCCAGGCCAGTCCTGCTGTGACAGAGATTAGAAGGCCCTGCCCCTTCCCAGCTCATCCAGCCAGTAGGCCTGCCACCCGCTGACTCCCTCCCCACCCATCTGGCAAGGCCCCCCACCCCCCAGGCATCCCCTCCAGCCATCTTGCGGCTCTGGCTTCCCCCTAGGGATTCTCTTGGCTTCACCAGTCAGGTTAACACACCCCCAAACACTCTCTATCCAAAGCCAAAGGAAGGTAATCTTCTGCATCACAAGGGGCAGAATGTGGGCATTTAAAAAATAAGTTGTTTTAAATAAGATCATTCTGAAGTGAACTCTAGACCCTGAAGTGAGCTGGCTCTCTGTGCTGTTTAGGAATCAAAGCAGTAGATGCTCCATTTCACTATTTCACAGGGGGAGGGGGAGGAAAAGATGTTATATAACAATCCTTGAGAAACTGAGAGAGAGATGGGGATGACAGCTTCTCTCCTCTGCTGACCCCCAGGCAGCAGTGAATCAGCGCGTCTGCACCACTTGTAAACTGTGAAGAGCGGCATTACAATAAATTCATGGGGGAGGAGATCTCTAGCCTGAAACGTGGGAGGGTCAGTGTTAGTGGAAAAATAATTCCTCCCTCCTTCCTTCACAGCACAAATTAGACTGTGTCTGCCTAAAAACCCAGCTAACAGCCAATCTTCCACCTGGGTTCTCTGGGCTGTCTCTGAGGTCTCCAGTCTCTGGGCAGTAGTCTCTTTCTGGGCTTCACCCATTTTTGATGGTGGCTGATGAAATACAGTCTTTGTCCTTTTGCTGAGGCAGACACAAGACCCCATGGGCCTCTCGGGTTAGGAGGCCAGGGTGTGGATGTCCAGCCAAGATACTCGAGTGGGCCTGGGCTTACGTCTGGGGTCCCAGTTCCAGGCAGCCCCATTCTCTCAGCTTTCACTGGATCAGAGTTGTACATGAAAGGCTGGGGTGGGCTTTGAGGATTTGGGGATTCTGGGTGGTCCTAGAAAGAATTCCTCTAATTCTTCCCATTCTCAGCTGAGTCATTGCATCCTTGGGAAGCCTTCTCTGACCTCTTGACCAATTCTCATCATACCATCAACTTCTCCTTCTTGGCACTTGTGATAGTTTCAGTTTACATTAATTTGTGCAACTGTTCATTTAATGTCTCTCTTCCAAGGAACTGTCTGCTCCCTGAGGGCAGGTCAATTGATGGTTCTCACTCACCCTTGTGCCAAGCCCAGTGTCTGGCACACGGCTGACGCAATACATATTTTTTTGGCTGATGAATACATGATTGAACTAGTGAAACTTTGGACTTGTTAAGTGTCCTTTGTCCTTGATCTCTTGAATTAGGCCTGCTGCCACACGGGGGTGGGCTGGGCTGGGGAGAGGAGCTTTCCCTGTCATTAACTCTTGGGCAAGGATTGTTCCCAGGCAGATGCGCTCAGGATGTGACAGCTGTGGTTATAGCAGAAGAGTGTGAGCCTCAACCCAGAAGCTGGTCCTGGGAGAGGCCTGAGGACTGAGATCTAAGCCAAAGATGCAGGGCACTGACCAGGGAGGTGTCTGAACAGCTGGACACACTGACACTCTGGTCTAGGTTTCCGTGTCATAAACATGATGATGAAGCAAGCGGGTTCAGCTTGAAGTTTGTATATGTGTTTTTAAATCTGTGATTTTCATATTATAAAATTAATGAAAGAAGAAGAAATCTGAGCAGACAATAAGTCGATAAAAACCTCTTTAATAATCATGAAAATGCAAATTTAATTGAAAATGAGGTACCATTTCCATGCATCAGCTCAGCAAAAAGGAAATGGTCTTACAGTGCCAGTATAGGTGAAGAGGTGGGGAGGCCCTCATAGGCCACTGCTGGGAGATAAATCGGTAAACTGCTTTGAGAGCTCTTTGGGGTTGTATGGTGGACCTTAAAATGTGCAGACCCAGGCCCCCAGTGATCCATTTCTAGAGACATGTTCTAGTCTAGAGCAGTGTTTCTCAAACTGTAGCTTGCATCAAACCACCTGGAAGATTTGCTAAAACAGATCACCCAGCCCCATGCCAGGGTTTCTGGTTCAGTCTGGGGTGGCACCTGAGAATCTGCATTCTACTAAGTTCTTAGGCGATGCTGATGGTGCCGGTCCTGGAACCACACTTTGAGAACCACTGTTCTAGTTAAATTCTTGCTTATGTGTACAGGAAAGCACGCCCAGTGATGTTCATTGTATCATTTCTTATAGTAAAAATTAGAAAAAAAACCCCAAAGTCCATCAGTGAAGGACTGGAGAAAGATATCGTGACATATTACATGGATTATTATAGAGCAGTTAAGTGAATGAAACGACTATGTTTATTTCAACACAGATAGATCTAGAAGGATAGAAGTTGCAGGGTGTTATATATAGGATAATATCATTTTATTGGTAGTTTAAAAACAATGTAAAAAATCCAGTTCTATGTCATCAGTATAATACAGGTACCAAAACGTGGGCTGAATACACATCTAATCTATAAAATCTGTGGTCTCTGGAGAGGGAGGGAGAGGACTAGGACTGGGGAAAGAGGACACAGGGGCTTCTATCTAGTCTGTTCTTCCATTCTCTAAAAAAATTAGAGATCCAAATAAAATATGGTCTTTATTTAATGGGGCAGATATATGGTTTTTATTATATTTTTTGTGCTTTTCTATATTCTTTAAGTGAATTTTAAAGCAGAGTAATACAGGCTCATTGTAGAAAATTAGAAAATGTAGAAAAGTATGAAGACAGAAATTAAAATTATCTACAAATCCACTGTAAATATTTTGAATTTTTCCCAATTTGATTTACTTACAAAAAAGAAAATGGGGGCCATACACACTAGTTACATGTTTGCATCCTACTTTTGTGGCTTAATATGATATTGTAAATAGTTTCCCGTTCATTAAATTGTTTTGAGTAATGTCCTTTTAATTAGCTAATAATAATCCATCCTATGGGGTTATTTTATTTAAGCAACCCGCTACTGGTTGTTCAGGTTTCTAGGTTTTCACTGTTATAAATAGCAAGGTGATGAATGTCTTAATACATCCAGCTTTGTCCAGGTTACTTCCTTCTCTGCCTGGGGCAGCAGTGCCCCTGAATTTGGGGTCACAGGGAAGAAGAACCTGTCTGTCCCACAGGGCCTGGGATGGGGTGGCTTGGGATATGATGACACAGGTCTGTGTGGGAATGGCCTTAGGCACCAGTTAAGTTCCTGGAGCCCTGGAAGTACTGAGCCTGCAGGGTCCCCTCTCCTCCTCCATTCATTTACTGCAGACGGGTTTACTGTGTCTCTGACATGCAGGACCTGTGTGGCCTTGGGGCAGGGACGTGAGGTAGTCAGAGATGATTGAGGCCTGGTCTAGATGAGAGAAGCAGGCACAGCCACAAATATCACAGCTCAAGGTACAACGTGGGAGTGAACCCAAGGAGGGGCTGCAGGAGTCCTGAGCAGGGCATGGTTGGTTCTGTGCAGTGAAGGCAGCCGGTTATATCAACACTAGGTGTTTGGGGTTTTTTTTGTTTTGTTTTGTTTTTTTAGTTTATTTATTTTTTATTTTTATTTTTGGCTGTGTTGGGTCTTCATTGCTGCGCACGGGCTTTCTCTAGTTGCGGCGAGCAGCGGCTACTCTTGGTTGTGGTGTGCGGGCTTCTCATTGCGGTGGCTTCTCTTGTTGCGGAGCATGGGCTCTAGGCGCGCGGGCTTCAGTAGTTGTGGCTCACGGACTTATTTGCTCTGCGGCATGTGGGATCTTTCTGGACCAGGGCTCGAACCCGTGTCCCTTGCATTGGCAGGCGGATTCTTAACCACTGCGTCACCAGGGAAGCCCCTAGGTGTTTGGTTTTAAAAAAACATTTTTTAAACCAGCTTTGTTGAGGTGTACTTTACATATCATGAAATCGAGCCATTTCAGGTATAGAATTCAGTGATTTTTAGTAACTTTACCAAGTGGCACAACCATCACCGTATATCAGTTTTAGAACATTTTCAAAAAGATCCCTTGCATCATTAACAGTTCATCCCCATTCCCACGCTCATCCCTAGGTAACCATGAATCCACTTTCTCACTCTGAATTTACAGGTTTACATTTTAAAGGATGGAAACTGGACCTTATGTTAAGGTAACTGCAAGGAAGGAGCAAAACCTGGGGACACAGGTGGTTTAACTCTTTATAGCAGAAAAGCAGTTCCCTGGCCTCTAACTTTGTCATCTGGGGTGAAATTCTGAACTTGGAAGTTTCAAACAGTCAAGAGCTCTTCATGCCCTGGAAGCCGTTTTTTACCTTTGGTCAGTAAAGCCTTCCTTTCCTTGGTCCCTGGCTTTGAAAATGCATTTGGCTGTAGATGGCCTGGTGGTCATGGACAAACTGGCTGGGAAGTCCCTGGAGGCCACCAGGGAGCTCCACACAACGTGGTAGAGCGATCTCTACTCTCGAAACGAGGGTCTTTACCCTTTTGATGTTGTCTGCCCTGGTCCTGCCACAATGGGGGTCCCCATGGTCTCTGCCCACCTTAGGCCCAAACATTTTTCATCCCAAGGAGAGAGGTGTGAGCAGATCATCTGTGTTCAGTCTGTCTGCCTTTTGTTAATCAGGTGTGCTTTGAGATGCTCTGTGGAAGATGCTTTGAAATAACATTTTCCTCCTAGTTTCAAAACTAGTGCAGTCTCAATGCAGAAAAGTAGCACAGTAAAACAGAAATCAGGTCCCCTCTATGATCTCACCTGAAGATAACCCCTGCTGCATTTGAGCATGTATACTTCCTGTCTTTTCCCCCTACTTGTCTGGCATTTCGTTGGCTTCCATTAAATCTCCATGGCAGTGGGGGAGGTGTTTTGGATGATAGGGCACCAGCCTGGTAGGGAAGCCCTGGCCCTCGTGCTCCCATCCTGGCTTACACACGGGCTGCTTCTGGCACTTTGAACCAGTTGTTTAACCTTGATCTTAGTTTCTCCCTCTCACAATGAGCCAAATGCTTGACTCTGGGGAGACAGTCCCTCTGCCTGGGGCATTATCTTCTGTGTAAAAGAAGACAGTCAACTTGAAGATATTAATAGTTCTAAACTCTCTAAAGAGTATCTGGACAGCAGGTTGCAACACATCTGAGATAATTCAATTTTTACAGAAGCTATTTCCATTAATCATTTATTAATGGCTCTCCCAACTGAGGCAATTAAGTAGACCTAGGATTAAAAAGAGCCCATATTCATTTCACATCTGTCTAATTACCCTGCAGTTCATGGATCCTGGAAGAATGTGAAAAATGGACTCCAGTCTTTTCCTTTGTACTTTGCATTTCTCTCTGGGTTTGGTTTCAGCCCCAAAAGGAGGCAGCCTCTGGGGTGGGGGTGTGTGTGTGCATGCGTGCATATGTGTGTGCATGACACCCAGTGGTCCAGGCTCAGAGGGGAAGGGCACTGACTGTGAAATCTGAGGAAGGCTTTGGGGGTGGGGGCAGGAGCCAGGGCAGGGCTGCTTGAGGAATGGGGAGCCCAGAGAAACTGAGCCTGTCTTCTGGGGTTTGAGGGTTAGAGGTAGGGAAATAGAGTAGCAGCCTCCTGGACTTGTCCCAGCAAAGGCAGCAGGGAGCAGGCTGACCCTGAGCTGAAGAGCAGGGGACAGCAGGATGGACCGGAGGTCACAGGGCACCTCCTGTCTGCAGGCAGTGTTAGGTACTTTAGCTGTGTACTCCCATTAATCCTCCCCAGACTCTGTGCGTTAGATATCAACATCCATATTTTAGACAAAAGGAAATTAGGGCTCAGAGAGGCTACGTGACTTGCTCCAAGTCACACAACTGATGAGATGCAGAGCCAAGGCTGGAGTCCAGCTGTGCTGACCTCAGTGTCCTGGCACTTCCCCTGAGCCACACAGCCGTCGTCATGCAGCGTAGCCTGGCACACTCCAAGATTCTGCCACGGAAGCAGAAAAGCCAAACAATGTGGATTTTCCACTGCCATGGGAATAAAGCACTCCTTTTTTTTTTCTTCTGAGGAATAGAGATTGTAATTAAAGAATTTCCGGGGAATCCAGTGGAGCTGAGAAAGGGGAATTCTTACCCAACGTCCTTCTCTAGGGCAGGTCCTGAAGATGGGAACTGATTGCTGCTCTCCAGCAGCCCTTCCCACCAAAACACTTGAGTCCAGGCAGGTTATTTCCAGCCTGTGTGACCTTGGACACCTGTCAGCTTCCTCCAGCCTGGAGCAAAGGTTGGAGGCAGAAAGGTGGAAACCAGGGTGTGAGCAAGTGAGGGGCAGCAAGGGCAGCTGGACCTAGAGCATGGGTAGGGCTGCTCCATGGGAACCTTAGATGGTATCTTGGATGCCCTTGCCCTAGCGCAGTGGCGTTCAAAGGGGATGCAAACCCCTACAGGTAGGAGAAGCAGCCACAGAGTCTAGACCTGCCATTATAGGTTTGAAAGGACTCGATGCCCAGATGCTCAGCTTCCCGCGGTACTCTTTCCTAAAGCTAATCTCCCTGGGAGGCACCTGGCTTCATGCTAACCCTTCCCCTACCATAAGAAAGCCCGATATGCCCTCACCCTCTGAGGGATGTGAAACTTCCCAGGCTATAAACAAAATGGAAGCCTCTTTTAAGGATTAATCAAGCCACCCCAAACTCTCAGGGCACAAAGCCTTTCAAGGTCCTACACACATTTCTGTTAAAGGGTAAAGCCTGGCATTAAAAATGGGAATTGGGGCTCAGTCTGGGATATTCTGAATCCAGATGCACAGAAGAGTGCAGTGGTGGAAGTAATAACAATTTTTGTTTAAGAACTTTAACTCTTCTATCCTCCAAATGTAAGTCTAATGTTTCCAGGACGGTCACATTTTTCGAGACACACTGAAAAAAAAAAAAAACAAATAAAATTTTATGTGATGTCTTTCATATTTGTGTGCATTATTCAGTAAAGTAGTTTAAAGTTATCTTTATCAAATCACATCATAAATTGTTTGTTCCAGGTGCAGACAATCTTCATCTTATTTGATCTTGTAAAATGTTCATATTTTCTACCTCTCATTTAAAGTATGCTGGCTGTGGGCCAATTTTTTTTTAGTGGAGTTCATCTTTTCTCTTTCATTAAATACATGGAACAATTTGATCACAATGTCCAATGAAATGAATGGAATTATTTCTTTAACTTATTCCCAAAACCAACACCAGAGTTCAAAGAAAAAGGATGCTTTTTATCAAACTCCTAACTTACCAAAAATCTTACAATTTTGGCTTCACATTACAACATTATTTATAAACTTTACAAATCAAGTAACCAGTAACCACATATTAAGCTATGATTTTGTTTTTATAACTTGTAAAATAGATTAAATAATTATATTGGGTCAAAATCATGTAAATCTTGACCTATTTTTAGAACACTATCTTATGAGATTTATTCCAAAATTTATTTTCCAGTAGATTGTATGGTATTCCTTGAAATGTCCATTACTTTTCTGATAGAAAGTAAGTCTGACTGGGTTGATAGATTTAACAGTAAGGACCGGTATGACAAGTTGTGTGAGAAATATTTTTCATAGATTGATGAACTAAATTCGCAGTTTCTAGGTACATATTGTGAAAAGCCCCCTCTCCCCTCTGGCTTCCTGATCCTCACCTATGAGATGAATTGGGAGCAAGGAGGCTAAAATCTGTGAGCTCTCCTCCTAGCTCTGACCTGCTGGGTTTCTGTGATTCTCAGGTTTGAAACTGAGACACAGGCAAAGGGGAGTCGAGCCATGGAGGGAATTCAGAGCAGAGCAGGAATGAAAGTCTCTGCTTCTCAAGCCCCTGGAGATCCACCCTGGTCTCCTGACTCTTATGCGCAGTCAGCAGGTGATTGCAGATGCCAGGCGGACAGGGCAAACCCAAGAGCTGCAGTTTCTGTGATTCAGAAGACAGGAGTGAAGGTGTGTGATTGCTGCCCACAGGTCATTTCCAAAAGGAGCCTGACTAGAGAAAGAATGAATACTAATACGATCCTATAATTATATCACGCGTATTGTCTACATATTTTTCCACACAAATGGGAGGGGGAAAAATTGTATAGGGCAGAATTACGCTCAGGGCTCTGGGATGGAAGTTGGGCCATACTCTTGACTCTTTTGTTACTTGGTTCCCACTTAGATTTTGCTTCTTCAACTTCGTCCTGGCTCAGCCCTGGCTGATTGAACATCTAGGCACTTTCATAAACAGGACCTCCATTAGCTCCTTTTGTGCTCTGGTTAGTTTTATCCTCCAGAGCTTCTCTGCTTCTGTCCAGAGGGACACACAAGCTGTCTTCCGGTGTCTCCAGGACTGTCGTGTGGTGGAGACGTGGCATAGCGGTGCTGCACCTGGCGAGGAATCTGACTAGATGAGGTCCTGACTCACCTCGATTCTAGACAACTCAGTTCTGAGGAGGTTTGCCTCAGCCATATTAGTCAGGGCTCTTTTGGTTGAACGTGACAGAAACCCAACTCACACTTGCTTAAACACAAAGGGGAGCTTTGGGTTCAGGAAACTGGGAAAGACAGGGGTGGAGCGGACATGGTGTGTCTGGATTGAGGGTTCAATGATGTCAGCTGTCTTTCACCATGCTCAGTCACTTTTCTCTCTTTGTGAGTTGCCTTCATTTTTTTCTACTACAAATAGAAATATTTGGCATGGGGGTGGGGGAAGAGGAGAGGCATGGCTGCAGACAAGCCATCTGAAACCACCCCAGTTAGTGGCCCTAGAATAAAGAGACCTCAGTGTATACGAGTCCCAGGGGAGGCTCTAATTGGCTGGCTTAGGCCACATGCCCACCTCTGGGACCAACACCATATCCAGGCCAGGTTAGGGCAGCGGTCACATAGGATCCTATGGCGCAGTCATGTGGGAGGAGCAGTTCTGTAAACGAGGGGTATTGCTATCGGAGGGGGGTCAGAGGGATACTGTGAGAGATCGAAATAACAGGAATCCACTAAAGATACTGTAGCAGTCAGTGTCCAGTAAGAAGAGAGAGAACTTAATAGAAAGAACTGTTGGGTATAAAGTCGTTAACTAGATAAACTGAAGGGTAAAAGGAGGCCCCTAAGCTGGGACAGCTTCAGGAAGCAGCCACCGTTCCCCTGGCTGAGGGAGCAAAGGGAACATTTAGAAGCACAGAGGAGGAGCCCTGCAGAGCTGGAACTCAGACTTGGGAGGAGGGAGGGCCATGTGCCTGGGACCAGACCTCCCAGCAGGGGCGCCAGCCGGCTGTTGACAGTGTCTCTTGGGGGGCAGGGTGGGGTAAAATGGGTTCTGTAGGAGCTGGAAAAGCTGCAAACTGGAGTCAGCTGCTGCTCCAGTCTGGCCTTGCCTGGGGCCTAGGGAAGAATAGTGGTGGGATGGTGCTCACGGAAACAGGAAGCCCGCAGGAAGCAGACGGGGAACAAACAGGAAAGAGCCAGCCGGCTCTCCCGCCTCCAGCCCGTAGGCGCCCTCTGGCGCCCCCTATGGGCAGAGCTAACACAGCGCCAGCCGGCAAAGCCAAGTGTGAGTGCGGAATCCCAGCTGCGGCCCAGCGCAGACACAGTGACTTGATAATTGACACCACTGTCTTACTGCAGGCGTTCTGGGTGGTGTGGCTTCCAGAGCCGCAATCCGTCTCCCTCAGGAGGCTGTGAACTCCTAGAGGTCAGGGACATGCCCGATCTATCTGTCCTTCTCAGGGCCCGGTGCCCAGCCTGCCCGCGCAGAACCGGCAAGTGTGCGTTATGCCGAAATGCACGGCAGAAGCCGAAGGCAAGTGGGTCCTGAGGCAGCTCCGCAGCTCTCCCTGCCCAGCCTTTAGAGTTCCTGCCTGACTTCCCTGGAGGTGTGATTCTAGGCTCTCCCTGGAGTCCTGCATGGGGCAGGGAGGGGGGCACTGTGAACAGCTTGGGACAGGCTCTGCCCAGCCTGGTTGATGTGCCCACACCCCCCTTCTCATCCTCACCCACTTTATGATAAAGTCAACAGTAGGGTCCCAGCTCCACCACTAATAAGGTACGTGGCTTTGGGCAGGTTATCAGACCATTCTGAGCCCCAGTTTCCCCAGAATGCCCCCTTCAGTTGCTTAATCTCTGCAGCAAGGGACAAGAAGAGACTCTTGGTCCTCTCCAACCCATGTCCATCCCCCTTCCTCCAATTCCCCTTCCCCCATCTTGCTTCTTGAAACGAGTGATAATTTAGCATCATAATTCGGCTTTGAAAGGCAGTCAATATTAGCAAGACAGAGATCTGTTTAGCTCAGAGGAAAGTAAAGATCCAAGACAACTGGGCCTTGCTGGGCAGGGCTCGTGGGACAGCTGCAGGACAAAGCAGGTCCCCATGGTGTGGAGAGGAGGGAAGGCGAGGAGGAACACAGGTTCTGCATCAACCCTAAGGAAGCAGAACAGGTGGGCACCATCCTCTGGCTCCCAGTGAATTCCAGATCTGCTGAGTGTTTGAGCCGGACTTCTCAGGTGAAGACCTGAGCCTCCCAGCCTCCACCTGCTTCAGGACAGGACAGCAGGGGGGCAGGCCCCTTGGGGGTAAAGGACCCACAAAGAGTTGATGCGGCCATGTGGGAAATGGGATTAGGCCAGTGCCCAATACAGAGAAAACGCTCCAATGATAAATGATAGCTTTAGCTTCATTATAGCCCTTATCACATTCTGGCCTCTATTAAAGGTTTCGGTGTGCAAGTTTATCTCCCTCACTAATCTCGAGTTCTTTCAAGGTGGAGACTATGTCTGAGTTTTCTCTGGTTGTGTTGTGCCCAGTGAATACGGGGGTTGTATCTGGAGACCACGGTCAAGGCTAGGTGAGTGTTAGGAGGACCCGCCATGGCAGCGTGGCCTAGGTCATGGCCGAGCAGCGGGCCTGTGAGCTGAGGCAGGGGCGTAAGTGGTGGCAGACATAACATTTCCCAGAGAGGGGCCCTGGCAGGCAGGCAGGGGGGGTCAAAGCACAGGGTCCTCTTTCCCAGCCAGAGGAGAGATCACCAATGAGCCAGGTGCCCCAAAGGGAGGCTAATTGGGTCCTGAGGACTGATAGGGGTTCTGGGACCCACTTGGCATCCTTCCAGCCAAACAGCACCTGTTTCCTTAAGAACTTAATTTTCCTTTGTTGAATGCAGCCCTCAGATGAGGAATGGTATGGGCTGTTTCTTTTCTTTTCTTTATTGGAATGAGCCACTCTTGCGAGAAGATTCCTGTGCCTGGTGACTTTGAAACACTGGGGCTGGGATGGGGACTGACATTTTCCAGAGCAGGCCCTCAGCACAGTCAGCACCTGTCTCCCTCATCTGCTCGGCTGCCCGTCTATCTGCCCTGCTCAGTGCTGGCGGAAAGTTTTGCCTACCGGCCACTCCCTGGGCAGCCTTTCCTTGTAATTGGGGGCGGGGGCTGGTGGGTGGAAAGATGTCTGAATCCAGGCTGCTGACATTTTTTCCTGTGGCCCAGACACAGAGCAGGGGGTGGGCATGCCTCCTTTTCCTTCCCTGGTTAATACCATCCCTGCTGGGCCACCTCAACTTGAAAAGCAAGACCCAGTACCTATAGTGAATGATGACTCAGGAGTCACCTCTTGCAGTTCACCTCTTCAAGCCTCAGTTTTCTCATCTGTAAATTAACTACCCCAGAGAGTTATTGTGAGGCCTAAATTAGATAATTAGGGTGAGAAGTTTAGCACAGGGCCTGGCACGTGGTAAGCATGATGAAAGTATAGTTTTGATTAGTAGGAGGGTGTATTCGTCTCCTGTGGCTTCTGTAACAAATAACCATAAACTGTGTGGCTTAAAACACCCAGTCACAGGTCTGGAGTACAAGGCCAAAATCAAGGTGTCAGCAGGGCCACGCTCCCCCCCGAAGGCTCTAGGGGAGAATCTGTCCCTTGCCTCTTCCTTGGCTGCCAGCATTGATTGGTTTGTGGCTCTATCGCTCCAGTCTTCAAGGCTGGCATCTTCAAATCTCTCTCCCTGATCTGGCTTTACCTGGCCTTTTCCTCTGTATGTGTGTGGTCAAAATTCCCTCTGCCTCCCTCTTATAAGGAGAGATGTGATGCATTTAGGACCCATCCAGATAATCCTGGATAGTTTCCCCTTCTCATGACCCTTAATTTAGTCAACAATTGCAAAGAATCTTTTTTTTTTTTTTTTTTGCCACATAAGGTAACATTCACAGGTTCCAAGGATTAGGATCTTTGGGGGGGCTATTTTTCAGTTTACCAAAGAGGGACAGGCTGAAGTGTTGGGGAGAGACTATTTGTCACTGTCCTAGGACAGGCTCCCTAGAAGCAGACCCCTGATGAGGATTCCTGTGCATGAGGTTTATTAGGGAAGTTCTCCCAGGAGAAACTGGGAAGAGTGGGAGAAGCAGGTCAGAGAAGCAGAAGAAGCCAAGCAGTGTCAAATGTGAAGCCCCAGTCTCAGGCTACTCCCACAGGGAGCTTTAAAAGAAAAATCCCTGATGAAATGGACTCTCACTTTTATCATCATCCAATCCTATTTCCTTCCTTACCCTTCCCGAGGGAATTAGTGTCGTAAATTTGATATGCTCCTTCTTGTCCAACTCAGAAATGTTTATAACATATGTACGTGCCCATAAACGATGTAAAGTATTATCTTCTGTATTTTAAAAATATTATATAATAATATAAAGAAATTATATCAACTTTATACATCTTTCTGCCCCTTTGCTTTTTGCACACAGTGTAGGGTCTGGGGGATCTGTTCATGTTGAGACATACAGATTTAGTTCATTCATTTTAACTGCTGCTAATTCATATATACCACTTTTAATTTAGTCATTATTTTCTTGATGGAAATTTAGGATGTTTACTTTTTCTTTGTTATTACAGCAGTGCTGAGCTGTCTCTTTGCCCACATAGAAGAGTTTCTCTAGGGTCGATACCTTGGGAATTTGCTAGATCATATAATATGTGTATTTTTCAATTTAAATTAAAACTGCAAAGCTGTCCTCCAAATGGCCATGCTTATTTATCCCTTGACATGCAGTGTATATGTTCCTATTTCCTCACATCCTCAAAAAGGTTAGTAGGAGACCTTTGAATTTTTTCCAAAGCACCGGGAGTGAAATGGTATCATAATGTTTTAATTTGTTTTCCATGAGTGCTTGGGAAGTTGCATCTTTTCAGATGTTCATTGGCTCTTTGAGTTTCCTCTTCTGTGATTACATATCTCTTACCCTGCTTCTTACTGAGCTGAATGTCTTTTTCTCATTGAGTTGTAGAAGGTCTTTATATACTTTGGAAACTACTTTTTTTTGCTATATTTCAAATAATTTCTAATCTGTCACTTTTTTGTGATATTTTAAATATTTAGATCTTAATTTACCCAGAATTTATTTTGGTACATATTATGAGATAGAAACCTAATTTCATTCTTTTACATGGAAAGCCATTGTCCCAACATCATATAGATGTAGTTTCTAGGCTCTCCAGTCAGTTAATTTGATCTATTTTTCATTGCTGTACAAATACCACCCTATTTTCATTATTACAGCTTTATAATAAGTCTTTATAGCCTGTTGGTTAAATCATGTCCCTTACCCTCTTGTTTTTCTTCTTTATGATTGTGTTGGCTTTTCTTGGTGGGTTATGTGAGATGAAGGCTTGAAATCTTGCAGCCATTTTGCTCCCAGAGGGAAGCCAGCCTTAGAATGAAGCTGATACTATGGAAGAGAGCAGAGATGGGACGATACTGGATCCTTGATGACATTGTTGCTGAATCACCTACTCTGATCCTGCCTCTGGAGGTTCTATTTATCTGAGCTAGTAAATCTACTTTATTGTTAACTAATTTAAGTTGATTTTTCAATAACTTGTAACCAAAGTTTTCTGTTTCACCTGGTATATCTTTTTCTGTTGAATTATTTTCCAACTTTGTCATTATATTTGGTGCACTTATAAACTGCGTTTATTTGGATGTTTAAAATGTAGTCTGAGTGTCTATCTTTTAATAGACAAGATTAACTCTTTTCTGATTTGTGTGATTACTGTGATTATTTGGACTTATATATATAATGTTGCTTTGCATTTTCTATATATCATTTCTTTGCCTTAATTTTTTCCTGCTTTCTGTGAGATTGATTGGTTTTTCTTCACTCCTTTGCCCTCTAATGATTTGGTAGTTATGCATTCTGTTTCTGGTCTTTTAGTGTTTTCCTAGTTTTTAATATGCACACTTCACTTTATATTTTTCTAACAAAGCCTGAGGTTAATCAATATCTTTGTCCTCCTCCTGAATAAAATTAGGGATTTTATTCGCTATAATTTTATTTTCCCCCGCTCATCTTCCTGTTACTATTTCTAGTATTTTAATTCTCCCATGTTTTTAAACCTCCTCAAACTGGTGATGATGATTCAGTACTTATTTATTGGGTCGGCCAAAAAGTTTGTTCCGTTTTAAGTAAAAATAAGACGTATCTTTCATTTTCATGAAGAACTTTATTGAACAACATATTCACTAACCAAACAAACTTTTTGCCCAGCCCAATAGATCTTAATGATTTCTTGCTTATCCTTGCCTTTTAAATTTTTTTGGCCATTTTTTTTCCTGAGCTCATTTTCTTTTTTTCTGAATTAAATTGTTTACTAGTTCTAGCTCCTTCAGGGAGGAATCCCTGGGTTTAAACTGTTTCAGTATATCTTTTAAAAGTCTTTATTTTGTCTCATTCTTAAATGATAGTTTAATTGGGCATAGAATTCTAGGAGCGAGTCACAGCCCCAAGGTATCTGGACTTAGTAAGCCCCATTTCACCAAATTCTACCCCTCACAGGAATGATTCTCTTTGGTCATTTCCTCAAAGGGACATGCTAAAATAAACGAGAATTTGTTTACACTGTAAACTGACACCCTTAAGTACATTGATACCCTTAAATCTAAATCTACTCAGAGGGGAAAGGGAAATTTTCCACACTAGAATCCCCTTAGAAGATATGTTTTCTTAGCACTTTGTCTATGATGATGGAAACTCTGCTGCTTATCCAATAGCCATTCTTTTGTAGGTATCTATATTTTCGCTAAACTAGCTTTTATGATTTTTTTCTTTGTAGATGTGCATTTATGTTTATTTATCCTGCTTGGGGTTTAGTGTTCTTATTCAATGTAAGGGCACATGTCTCTCCTAAATTCTGGAGAAATCTCAGCTATTATTTCTTTAAATATCATCTCTTTTCCATTCTGTGTATTCTTTACTTTTGGAACTCCTATTAGATATATATTGTGGCTTCTCAATCTCTACTCTACATCTCTTAATTCCTCTCTCATATTTGATAGCTCTGTGATTCCTTAGCTCTGTTGTCCTATTCACTAATTCCTCCTTCAGTTGTATCTAGTAATTGTTTAACCTGATTATTGATTCTTTAAAAATCATTTGTTGTATTGTTCAATTCTGTAATTTTCTATTGGGTACCTTGCCCAATCCTTCCACTTACCTTTTATAATAATCTGCTTTTTGCCCTATAAATCTAATCATTTTTAATTTCTTTGCATTCTACAAACATACCTATTTTGAAGACCCTTTCAGACTTCTGTATAATTTTTAGTTTCTCACTTGTGTTTGTTTAATGTACTTGCTGATTATTGCTCATGGACTTTCTTGCAAACTTTGTAATTTTGTCAGTGAGGAATTGTTTTCTGTGGGGCTCCTATATATGCTTCAATTTTGGAAATGTTCCTGTGGTGTGAAATTGGGATTACCTCTGCTGTGTCTAAAGGATAAACAGTTTCTGGACCAGCTTTTATGTGAGTTTCTAGGCTCAGGACATTCATATCATGCTGATTGTATGAGAATACCTGTCCATATATTTATGCCACACAGACTAGAAGTTTAGATATCTCATGGTTACTATTTTCATCACAGGTCAAGTTACGTGGCCCACTTTTGTGTCTAATATTTGGGTCAGCAAGCAGAATTTTTCTAATCCCAGTTCCCAAATAGAGAAACCATTTCTTGACTCCTGGTTTCATTTAAGGAGCTTAGTTCCAATATCTCTGCTATCTGCAAGACTGCAGCTTTTATATCCTTCCATAGGTGAGAATTAAAATTACAGCCTCTCTAAAGACTGTATGATTCCATTTATATGGAATTCTGGAAAATGTAAAAGTATTGGAAAAGAGACATATCAGTGGTTGCCAGAGGCAGGAGGAGGTGGAAGGGGTTGACTGCAAAGGGAAGAGGGGAGTTTAGGGGGGTGATGGAACTGTCCTATGCCTTAATTGGCTTAGTAGTTATATGACTGAATGCATTTGTCAAAACCCATAGTACTATATATTTAAAAGGATGAATTTTACTGCATGTAAATTATACCTTAATTTAATTTTAAAAAGACACAAGATTGCGTATTCAATTCAATATATTTTTTGATAAGTTAAACACACACGCATACACACAACAACAACTCAGCCTCTAAGGCATATGCAAGATGGGTTCAACCCCTGGTCATCACTGAATCTCCTATTCATTCAAGCATCCACAGATTTATTTAGCTTCTGATCTTGGTTTCAGGTTAAGAAATTTAATTTTCAATGTTTTACCTAGCATTTCTATGTGCTTGGAGCAGGAAGGAGACTTGCCACGTCAATTCAGATCACTACCTTGACTGGAAGTCAAGTGCCCCATCATGCCCCCTTCAGGCCACTGCACTGCTGTATATGAAGTCCCCTGATGGGCTTTAGTACCTGGAAAAGATAATGCATTTTCCAAATAAGCAGCATACACCATTCTGGGCGGCTGGGACTGTCCTGCTCTCTCAATCTAAGTGCTGGGTCTTTATCTTCCCCCCTTTTTCCTCAGGGTTCTGGCTCTGATGTCCTTGAAGTGCACTCTGCCCCCATGGGTGGGGTCCTTCCTGCAGTTGGTGAGGACCAGATTGTCCTGGAGTGATGCTGCTATAGTCAGTACAGTGTCCATCTGTGTTCAGTGTCTAAACAAGCCTCTAGGGCTTGACTCAGCATCCATGAGGCATCAGCACTGGCATCTGCTTCAAGTGCATGCTAGGTGCCCAACAATTTGGGCAAGTAATGGCATTTCATTTGGCAAAATAAGAAGCTGTGTCACTGAAAATAACTCCAGGAGGTAGCACGACTGCTGCCTTAATTATCCACACTGGCTCATGAAATGAACTAAAGCTACTAAGATCCAAAATGGATTAAGAGTGAAGTGGTTAGGAAGTTACAAATCCTTCTCCATGCCACTGAAGATGAGCTTTCCAAGCCTCATGTAAAGAGAAATGGAATCATTAAAAAAAAATCATCAGAAAGTATATAACTAATGTATCATTTCTTCAAAATTTTAAAGCAAGTTTAAAAATTTAGAGCAATACGATGTTATGGTTTTTGTAAAACACACACAGAAAGATATATGAGAGAGAGGAAAAGAGTGGGGAGGGATGCAGGGAGAACATCAGAGTGAAAAGAACCTCCAAGAGATGATCCAGTACAGCCCTCTGGTTTTACTGCCAGGGAAATGAGGCTCAGAAAGGGAGAGCAACTTATCCAAGGTTACACAGCTGACCAGTAGACCAGTATGGTAGGTCAGTAGAGCCCAGGTCTCCCAAGTCCTAGTTTAGGACTTGTCCCACTGGGCCTCCCTGCCTCGAGGTGTCAGATCAGCTGTGCAGCTGGGAATTGCTGAGGGAGCCTAGGGACAGTGGTCCTGGAAGCTTTCTTGGTCCTGAGCCTAGGGGAAGTGAGAGCACCTGGGTAAGAGGTGAGGATGAAGGCATGGCAGGCACCAGCGAGCATCTGACCTGAAGCAGAGGATCCTTCTCTTAGCTGCTTCATTAGCACAGCCAGGAGGAGGGGACGTGAGTTCCCCCAGGCCCTGAATGTCTGAAGCACTGATGCTCTCAGGAAATGGCAGTGGGACTCGGGTCACTGCAATCACTAATGAGCCTGCTTTAATAAAGACGTGGGGCTGACTGAAGGGGAAATGAACACTCTCCCTGAACGTGATTTGCATAGCCTGACGTGTACTTCCATCTTAGCCTCTAGAACAGACTCTGCCCTTAATGTGTGTATGGATTCATCTCGTCTACTAGTTCAGGAGCCCTTCCAGGTTGGAGGGGGAAGTGGGGGTAACAAGGGTGGCAACCTGCCCCAGCTGTGAGAGTATCACATCACTGACGTTGTTCAAAATCTCCAGTGCCTGGTGAGAGGAAAAGGCAGACTGACTTTTAGTCAGTTCTATCAGTGTTCTGAATTCTCTGCAGACAACGCACCCCCGCTTCTTTCTGCATCCAGGCAGGATTGCTCTCACTGCCACCATCCCCCGCATACCACTATTCACAACCTCCTTAACAGATCTTTGTGTGGTTATCTACTGAGAGCAGGGCTGGGTCACATGGCCACCCCTGGATGAAAGGGCAGCTGGGAAAGCAAGTATTTACCAGTTCCAGCCTCTCCAGTGGAAGGTGGCAAGGGAGGGGACTTGTAGGCTGCCATACCCTTCAATGCCTCTTCCCTAAAAGGGTGAGGCATTAGCCCTCGCAGCTGGCAGGCAGGGCCCAGCTATGGCCCAGCATCCTGGGAGTATTCTCACCTGTCAATGGGGAACAATGGGCCCCCACAGCCAGAGCCAGCTGTATTGGACAGCTATTGCCAGGATCCCCCATGACAGAGCCAGGGGACACAGGCGCTGAAGAGGCAGACCCCACAGAGATGAGGCGTGAGGACATGTGTTCTGGGTGCCTTGAGGCTCTGAACAGTTCTGGAGATGGATCCATCCAACGGATGGGAATGCAAACTTAAATTCAAGAGTGTTTGAAGGAAGTTGACATTAACCTGAACAATCTCATCCAAAATATCAGTAACAACTAAAAAATTCCAGTAGAAAAGCTGATATTTGGTTGTTGCCGTTGGAATATACTTTTCTATGTCTTCATCATCAGTTACCAAAATCTAACATTCCCATGAGTGATGCTAAATATTCCCATTGAACATCTCCAATAAGTAAATTAGATAAATTTGGTGAATGGTTTGCTCGGCAAGTTGAGTTCTGCGAATTGGTTCCCAGTAAACTGGTTTCTCAGCTTTCTGTGAACTGACATCTGCTGGGGTGACCTAGACTCACCTTCTGGATGGAGATGGGAGGACTGGAGTTACTGAGTCAGAGTCCTGGGGATGAGAGCAGACACTGTGTTTAGGGAGTGGAGCTGTGACCCAGGCCCTGAATGGTCCTTGTGTTATTGCAGCTGAGTGTGCAAGGTGTCAGCTTGGCTGAAGTGAACTTGCTGTTTAACTTCCAAAGAATCTTGTTGGACAAATTTACTGCAGAAAACATATTGGTGATGTTTGTTGAAGCATTAGCAGCTTTGGAGAATTCAGAAGCTTGAGGGTCTTTTCCTTCTCAGGAAGAAAATGGCTGATGCTTAAGACCCCCAGCTGATGCTTAGAAAATTATTTGCCAAGGTGTTGAGGACCTGAGTCTGGGCAAGATGACCAGATGCCAGAAAGGGCCAGAGTGAGAAGGAGGTGAGACAGCTGCACCCATTCACAGCGGCTGGTGTTGGAAGGAAAGGTGTGGAGCTGTGCCACCGGCTGGCCTGCTAAGAGGGACCTTGAGAGCACCTGTGAGTGGGGTGGGACAGGCGGGGGTCCTGGAGCATGCAAAATCCGACATTATGGTGCATATCCAAAGGGTACTGTCACACCCAATCCTTGTTAGAATCTCCATACTGGATGCAGAAAAATTGTGTCCTGTTTATTTTGCAAACGATCACAAAGTGTTAGGTGTGTGTATGGGGTGGCTGAGGTGCGGTTGTTGGGTAAAAGGATGCTTTGCCAGTTCTAGAGCATTGCTAAACTGGTCCATTTCTAAAAACAAAGCACATATTTGTTGATTGATTTAATTGTTAATTGCAGTTTTGCCTGCCGATTTGCACGACTACTTGAGTACAGAATAAGGCATGCTTAATCATTGTTGACATTTTTCTAAACACAGTGTTGACAGAGGTTAGAAGTTTTATAAACATTTTTTCTGGGTAAAGAGGCTTCTTCAGGCTGGGGATGGGGAATTGTTTCAGTGTAAAGAATCTTAAGAGCTTGGACAACACAGGCTTATGGTGTGCAGTAAAGGGCTAAGCAAGGGTTTTATTCGTGCTGTGTCTTAGGAATTGGAGCAGATCCAGGGCCCTTGAGAGAGAGATTCATGATGCTGTCTGGATGTCTGTGGGGCCACCTGTGTCCTGGGCAGGCCTGAGATCCTGACCCATTAATCTGTGGCCTTCACACTTGGCATTTACTCTGTCGCCCTGTAGCTAACTCTTTTTATAGCATCCCTCAGCTCCAGCAATAACCAGGAAGCAGTCTGCATACCCCAGCCCTTTCAAAATGAGAGAAACCCCCAGAACATCTCCAGCAACACACATATGGGAAAAGGTCAGATTTTATCTTAAAAATTTCACATTGGGCAGGAATATGCCAGTTCTGTGGAGGGATACCCCACAGGACACTGGAAAAACAGTGTTCTTAAATATGCAAATTGCTCCAAGAGTGGTTATTGGAGTGTCCCTATTGCCCACACGATAGAATTTATTGGGTTCTCAAAATAGAGAGGAAGTGTATGCACTGTTAGTAGATGTATTACTTATCTGTTGCTGCATAGCAAATCACCCAAACCTTAGAAGTTAAAACAGCAATAATCATTTGGTATCTCTTGTGGTTTCTCTGGATCAGGAAGTGAAGAGCAGGTTGACTGGGCAGTTCTGGCTCAGGGGATCTCCTGAGGCTGCAGTCACATATCAGCCAGGGCCACAGTCGTCTGAAGGCTTGTCTGATGCTGGAGGATCCACTTGCAAGGTGACTCACTCTCATGCCTGGGAAGCAGGTACCAGCTGTTTGTGGGAGCCTCAGTTCCTCTCCACATAGGCCTCTCCACAAGGCTGCTTGAGTGTCCTCCTGACATGGCGGCTGGCTTCCCAGAGTGAATGATCCAAAAGGCCAAGGAGGAAGCTGCCGTGCCTTTTATGTCCTAGTCTTGGATGTCACACATTGTCACTTCTGCAGTGTTTTATTCCTCACTCAGACCAGCTGATTCAATTGAGAAGAGACTACAGAAGAGCTTGGCTATTGAGAGGTTAGGGTCTTTAGGGACCGTCTTGGAGGCTGGCTACCAGAGTCAGTATAAAAAGCAGACTCCCACTGAGAGTCATGGAAATGAGTGTTACCTCTAACGCACCCAGGCGATACCAGAATTTGGTTAACTGGGCCATGGTGCTGGTTATTTCCTGGTACCGTAAAGGTCGTGTTTTAAACTTATAAATCAGGACTTTTTGTACCACCTTAGCCAGACTTTCTTTTGCTTCTCTGTGTTCATTCTGTAAAACAGTAAATCTTTCTCACCCTGGTTTTGTCTATGTTGAATGCTTTGTTGCCTGCAGGGGTTGCTTTGACCACTAGAGTATTTTGCTGGGGATCAGTCGAGGCACATCATCTGTTTAAGCTTCTCACTCTTCATCCAGTCCCAGGTTGTTGTCATCTCATTATAGTCTAAATGTCCTATTGCCCGTCAGTGAATTATAAAAAAAAGGCATTTCTCAGGAAGAAGAACATCATCTTTGGCTAGTCAAGCTTCTTAGTTGCAACAGTGGAAAGCCATTTTGCTGATTTAAACCAAAAATAGGCTTATGAGCTTAGAATATAGGCCAGAACAGAGAAGACTAGCAGTGCTCAGTTTCACAGCCAAACTGTAGCCCAGAACCAGGCTGGGGAAGATGCTGTTGTCACATCTGCAGGGAAACACAAAGCTTCAACTGGCATCCCTCGTAGCCCACCACCATCACCACCCCAGGATTCTGAGCACTCGAGCACTCGTTACTGTTGGCTTTGCTTCTCCTGCTGCCCTCCCCCTCCCCCAACAGTGGCTATCATGATCACAGATTCTGCCATCACTGGAATGCTCTTTCTGTTGACCCTACTGTTTTTCATCATCAGATCCTGGCTCATATCTGGGGCAGCTGAATCTGATTGGCTGAGTCCAAACCATGTGCTCCTGTCCTTGCTACAAGGGAGGCTGGAAAAACACAAATCTAACCTTCTTGGCTCCACAGTGGGAGAGGGCTCTGCTTCTTATCATGACTCATAAGGTGGTAAATTCACAAGCATGGGGGAAGGGTTCCAGATGCTGGGCGTCAAAACAATGGCAATTACCAAACAGATATCCTCTATAATTAGTTCCTGCCTGGAGAATGATATTTTTAAAGAAAAATATCTGGAAAGCATGTGAAAAGTTGACCTGGGATGACTGATTTGTCAAAAGATCAAAGAAATGTCTACAAAAAACTTGAGTGGAAAATAACAACATCAAAGCAAGAAGAAATACAACTCAATAATAAAAAGAAAATCCAAATCAAAAGTAGGCAAAGGACTTGAATAGACATTTCCCCAAAAAAGATATACAAATGGCCAATAAGCACATGAAAAGATGGTCAATGTAATTAACCATCGGGAAAATGAAAATCTAAACCACAGTGAGTTTGAGCCCACTAGGATGGCTGTAATCAAGAAGACAGATAATAACAAGTGTTGGGGAGAATGTGGAGAAATTGGAACTCTCATACATTACTGGTGGGAATGTAACATTGTGCAGTCACCTTGGAAAACAGTCTGACATTTCCTCAAGCGGTTAAGCATAGAGTTACCATATAACCAAACAATTCTATTCCTAGGTGTATACCCAAGAGAAATGAAAACATATGTCCATGTGAAAACTTGTATATGAATGTTTATAGCATCATTATTTGTAATAGCCAAAAAGGTAGAAACAACCCAGATGTCTTTTAATTGATGAGTGGATAAGCAAAATAAGATGCATCTATACAATGGAATATTATTCAGCCATAAAAAGAAATGAAGTGCTGATTCATGCTACAACATGGATGTACCTTAAAAACATTATGCTAAATGAAAGAAGCCAGTCACAAAAGACCACACACTATATGATTCCAGAATAGGCAGTCCAGAGCAGGCAAATCTCTAGAGAGGTGGTAGATTTGTGGCTGCTTAGGACTGAAAGTGGGGATTGGAGAGTGACAGCTTAAGTGTACAACATTCTTTTTTTTGATATGATGAAAATGTGCTAAAATTGACTGTGGTGTTGGTTGCACATATTTGTAAATATACTAAAAACCATCACGTTGTACACTTTTAGTGAGTGAATTGTCTGGTATGTGAGTTATATCTCAAAAAAGCTGTTATTAGAGAAGAATATTTGCTCATTATAGAAAAGTAGAAAGCAATGGAAAAATGGAACTTTACCCTGTGTTAACATTTTGTGATATTTCTTTTCACTCCTTTTCTGGGCAAAGTTTTAAAAAATTTTATTTTATATATTTCTGAGGCTAATACATATTTAATTTTATCTTGATTTTTTTGTTTAATGTAAATATTTTCCATTATTTTATTACTTTAATGGTTGTATCATATATTTCACCAAGTGGATGTTTTGTGAGCTCCTAAACATTCCCCTACTGTTGGACATTTAAATTATCTCCATTTTTTTTATGATCATAAGTATGGTTTGATGAACATCTTTGTTCATGAAGTTTAGTCAAGATTTTATTTTTTATTATCATTATTTTTTATTGAAGTATAGCTGCTGTACAATATTATATAAGTTACAGGTGTACAATATAGTGATTCACAATTTTTAAAGGTTATACTCCGTTTATAGTTATTATAAAAATATTGGCTCTATTCCCCATGTAGTACAATATATCTTTGTAGCTTATTTTATACCTAATAGTTTGTACCTCTTAAGATTTTAAATTGTTCATTAGGATAGATTCACACGGCGGGTTTATTGGGTTAAAGAGTTTGAATACTTCCAAGACTTGTGATACTTAGCACTAACTTGCTACACAAAGCAGATAGACTAACCTACCTCTAAAAAAGATGTTTTAAGAGAAAGAAATCCCATGCCCCACTCCCCTATGCCCTAAATTTGGTGCTCTTCTCCTATGATCCCCTGCTTTTTTCTTGGAAATGGATTTGCACTGTAACGTATGCAGTCAATACTAGGGTGTTTTTTTTTCCATCTGGGCTCTTGAGTTGATTGCTATCTGGTAACATTCGAAACGATGTATTGGATTTTTTAAAGCACAAATAGCACAGAAGAGGAGGCAACAGCAACAAAATTTGTAAGCTGAGAAGCAGCTAGACAAGTGGTAACTGACTTGATGTATCTAAGTCAGGAACAGGGCACCTGGTCTGCAAGTGAGAGCAAAGTAGCATCAGAAGAAGAGGGCAGGTTGCAAGTCGATTTAAAAAGCAGATAGATCCCAAGACCATCTCCCTCCACTCCACGCAGAGACACATACTGTGCCCCTCCTGAGGACTGCTGTTTTATCTCCAGAAAGGGTAACACAGAGGGTGCTGGACTGGACTGCAAGGGGGCTGAATTGAAAACCAGAGGAGTAAGTGAAAGTTTAAATGGTGACTGTTGAGACACGTAGCTCCCAGAACATTGGCAGCCAGGTGAATACACTCCAGGCTGGAGGCTGATGAATCTTCTCTAGGGCCCGGCCAACAGAAAATCCCTAAATATAACATTATCAGGAACTTTCCATGAAATGGCCGAGCCAGATTACCTTACAGTGACGCCCTCAGCCGATAAGCCACCCATACACTCAACACTTTGTGTCAGCATTTTTCTGCTTCACCCTTAGATATGATCAAAAGTCAAGGACTATTTAATCTTCCCATTGAGAAGCATGGTATATCTCACTGTGTATCAAGTCATTTTCGGCTTTTTGTGAGGTTTTATGTTTTACTGATGGCTTGCACATTCATTATTAAGTTAATTTCTACATATTTCTCTTATGTTTATTGTCATATGTGAAAGGAACTTTCCTCCAAGTAGTTCCTAACTGATTGTTGGCTATGTATGTATGAAAGTGATTACTTTTCGTGTTTCCTTTGTATCCCACTACTTTATTGAGGTTTCTTATTAATGTTAAAGATTTTCAGCTGAATCTTGGATTTTCTGGGTCGACAATTACACCATCTGTAAATTGTCCTGTGTCTCCTCTTCATTTTCCCATAGCTACGCTTCTTATTCCTGGTTCATATGCCTTGGCCCCCAATTTTAAAAGTGTTAATTAATAGTGGCTATAGTTGACATTCTTGTCAGGCCTTGATTTAATAAGATTGCTTCTAAGGGTCTTGTCATTAGGTATTATGCTTGAAGTTGGTTTAAGAAAGATATTCTTTAGCATAAAAAGGAAATATTTTTTTCTTTTTCAGGAGTTGATGTGAATCTTATCTAATGTCTTAACAGTACTCATTGATATGTGCATGTAATTTTTCCTTCGACTTACTGATATGCTCTGCTGAAGAAATCAAACTAATGTCATTCCTTGAGTAACCATCTTCTGAGTTGATCAGACATAGCAGCAGAAGCATGAGAGGACACAGGCCTGCGGGGCGTCCATCCTTAGCAGGCAGCGCCCCTGCAGGCCCTCCCTTTCTGGCTACTTCTGCTTCCTCCAGTACATCCCCAAAGACTCCCACAGGATGGGGCAGTCATTTTAATCTCTTGCCATTCAAAGTGTGGCCCATCGACCAGCAGCTTCAGCATCACCAGGGAGCTTATCCAAAATGCAGCATCTCAGAGCCCCCCGCTCCAGACCTACTGAATCAGAATCTGACATTTATTTAACAAGACCCCCCAGGAGTGTGTGTGTGACCATGAAAGTCTTAGGAGCACGGCTCCAACACAGTGGTGCAATGGCTTTTCCTAGTTTCACTTCTGCCAACAGGGAAGCCCTCTCGTCCCACCTAAGAGCGGTTGAGAGAAGTTCTGGGGTATTCCTCTGTGTGTATATGAGAGAGAGACAAACAGAGACAGAGGTAGACAGAGAGCGGGCCTGGGATGAGCACACATGTGTATGATCCTTTTCAGCATCGCTGAGAAATTATCACAAGTGATCTGGCCCTCCTCTGTGAGCCAAGCTCTCAGGTACATGGGTTGGGGAAGGGCGTGCCCCCTGAGGTAGCGCAGGGAAGAGAGGAGAGCAGGGGGCGTGTGGAGAGAGAGCAATAGTTTTTCTAGGAAGGGCCGCCTGATGGTTTGCTTTAAACAGCTGCATATGGTGATTCCTAAAGTGCCTGAATCTTTAGGGAGGGGATGCTGGCTGGTTAATTACCTCCAGACTTGATGGCTAGCAGCAACTAGAGGAAACTAGGATTTCCTCTAGTTTTCTTGGGACACTGAATCTGGTTAAGAAGACGTAGGATCAAGACTCTGTGTGCATGTGTGTGTGTGTGTGTGTGTGTGTGTTCGTTCTTTGGAAAGTGTCCCAGCCTCTCTGCATTTGTTTCCTCATTTGTGGAGCAGAGACAGACATCTCTGCCTCTAACCTAGGCTTTGGGTGGTGATGGTGGGAGTTGGGTAGGGAGGACAAATTAGAAAGTCCTGTGGAACATTTTGAGCTCCATAAAGTTGGTGGTGAATCAAAGGTGCCCTCAACATGAATCACAGCCACAGGATGGTGTCTTCGTCTCCTGACACAGAATAGATTTCCCATGCTTCTCCAGAAAACTCCAAATGGAACCAGGGAAAATGGAACTGGCAGAGCAGAGAGCACAGCTCTCTTTTCAACTGACACTCCAGGTTCATATAAGAAAGAGTCACGATGCAGAACATCTTTTTAACTTTGGAATATAGATTGGGTCGACTTCAAAGAAGCTTGCATATCAAAAGCATTTTGCTATTAAATTTTACAAGGGAGACCAGAAGCCATCATTTAAGACAGTGCTAGAAAGAGTGACATGATGGTACAGCTCTGAGAGTACGAGAGAAGGGAAAGATCAAAGAGTGTGACTAATCAGATGCTTTACAGACAGGAGAGAAATGGAGGCATAGGAGAAACATTCCTGCCGAAGAATATCAAACCTGGGAAAGAATATTCAAAGTAGTAGATGAGGAAGGGAGTAACATTTATTGAGCCTCTGCCACCAGCCAGGCACTGTGCTAAGTGCTCTACAGCCACGTTGGTCTCACTTTAATGTACTCATGAATTAGTTAAGTGACAGAGTTGTACTTCCAGTTCAGATCTGTTAGATTCTGGAAGTCACACCCAAATACACCACTCTGCCTTATGATCTCCCATAAAGTAGTGCTCCTCAAACTTTAATTATCAATCACTGCCGATCTTGTTTAAATGCAGATTCTGATTCAGAACACCTGGGGTGAGTCCCATGATTCTGCAGTTCTAACAAGTTCCCAGGTGTTGCTGATACTGCTGGTTCATGGACCACAGTTACAAAAGTAAGACCTTAGAAATAGTCTATTCTAATTATTCACAACCTTACATTCACGCCAGCTTTACCTGGGGGTTCCCAGGTGTGGGTAGTTATTAGAAGGTCTCTAGTTCATTCTAATGTTCCACCAGGATTGAGAATTGATGATCTGGTCCACCAGTTCTCAGTCAAAGTGTGGGGATGGAAAGGGCATGTAGGTGGGGGTAGGATATGACTTGTAACAGAACCACCTATGGAGTTTTTTAAACTGTTGGGTATGTTTATCTCTTTGTGGATATGTATAGTTTCCAAACTATACATGTCCCTCTGTTCTGAGATTCAAATGTGTTTCCTGAATGCACATCCTTCTGCCTACCTCCTCTTGACGTTTGAGGGATGCTAAAGTCATAAATAAGCGCCAGCTAGCCTGGAAGAATCAGACATAATTCAATGAACCACTAAGAATGTTTTTTAAAAATTGTAATGGCATTCAGAAAGATCAAGAGGATATTGCATCCATAAAACCGAAGTAGACTTGTTTCTCAGATGCGAAAAGTCATCTGAGAACAAGAACAAAGACCTTGTAGAAATTCAAAGCATGACTGATGAAATTAAAAATTCAATGGGGAACTTCCCTGGTGGTGCAATGATTAAGAATCCGCCTGCCAATGCAGGGGACACAGGTTCGAGCCCTTGTCCGGGAAGGTCCCAAGTGCCGCAGAGCAACGAAGTCTGTGCGCCACAACTACTGAGCCTGCACTCCAGAGCCCGAGAGCCACAACTACTGAAGCCCGCACGCCTAGAGCCCGTGCTCTGCAACAAGAGAAGCCAACGCAATGAGAAGCCTGCACACCACAACGAAGAGTATCCCCCGCTCCCTGCAACTAGAGAAAGCCCGTGCACAGCAACGAAGACCAGACGCAGCCAAAAATAAACAAACAAATAAATAAATAAAAATTCAATGGGATAAGCTGAATAACGTAATGGACAGGACTGAAAACGAAATTGGTAATTTGGAAAGGAAATCTCCAGAATATAGAGCAAAAGTACAAAGAGAGAAAATAGAGAAAAGCCAAGATACATCAGAAGGTTCATAATCTGCCCAGTAGGAGTTTTAATAGAAAATAAACATCTAAAAAATAGGAGAAACATTTCATGAACTGAAGAAATCAGGAGTCTTCAGATTGAAACAGTTCACACAGTGTCAAGAGGATTTATATATCAAAGACCAACATCAAGACGCATTCTGAAGGAATGACAGAACTCAAAGGATAAAAACAAAATGTATAAAGGCTTACAGAGCAAGGAAAAATTGGTACCCTGAAAAGTAAGATTCATACTGACACGAGATTTCTTCTCATTAGCTCTACTGGATGCTAGAAGCCCATGGTTCAAAGCCCATGGTTCAAAGTTCTGAGGAAAAATCATTTTTAGTATAGAATATAGAATTTTATGCCTAGCCAAACTGTCAACAAGAGAGTGTCACCCCAAACAGTCATTTTTATGTATGGAAGAAATTATAATGTTGTTGTATTAGTTTCCCATGGCTGCTGTAACAAATAATTACAAATCTAGTGGCCTAAAAAGAAAGAAAGAAAGAAAGAAAGAAATTTATTCTCTCACCATTCTGGAGGACAGAAATCTGAAATCAGTATCATTGAGCTGAAATCAAGACATTGACAGGGCTGCACTCCCTCTGGTTGTAGGAGAAAACCCTTCCTTGCCTCTTCCAGCTTCTGATGGTAGCTGGCACACCTTGGTTTGTGGCTGCATCACTCTAGCCTTTAAGACTAGCATCTTCAGATCTCTCTCTGTTTCATCTTCATATCTCCTTCTGCTCTATGTCTGTGTGAGAAATCTCCACCTGCCTCTCTCTTATAAGGACACCTATGATTCCATTTAGGGCTCATTTGGATAATTTCAACATCTTTAACTTAATTACATCTGCAGAGACCCCTATTTTGCCATGTAAGGACGTTTACAGGTTCCAAGAATTAGGATATGGATATCTTTTAAGAGGCCATCTCAGCCTACCACTGGTTGCCAATCATACACCCTAAATGAAAACAAATTTCTAGGAAATACTCTAGTAAAACTGAAAAAGAATTTTAAAAGAAGATAACATGAGAGCCAAGAAAAAGTGCAGCTGAAACTGATCCAGAAGAAGCTAAGAAAAGCTGAAAGGGAGTGATGCGTCTCCACTCGACTCTTTGTTTCATAGAAAAGCCCCCTTAGAGAGTCCAAGGTATCATGACAGTGAATACACTTTCTTCTCTGTAGATCCAGGCTTCGGTGAGTAGTGTTCATAGAAGCACAATGCTGTTTATTGGTTTTCAACCTTTGGAATTATCTTATGGACAAAATGTGGAATACTTACTTATAGCTAAAGCACAGAGTACAAATGTTATAAACCTTGAAATTGTTAAAAAAAATATATATCTACATGGTAAATATATATATAATAAAATTGAAAATTAGAGAGACGTAGGAAAAAGAAGCTCACTGCTTTCCTCAACTTTCATAATGGAAAATTAACGAATGTTGCATAAAGTGGATAAATCAATGCAGGTTTTTAAGTAGATTAGTGATAGTAATAAGAATAACCACTGGAAGAACTAAAAAGAGTTATATTACTAACCAAATTAGGAGGTAAAGTGGTGTGGAGATGGGAAGTGTTGTAAATGTACTGAATTCCTAATCCTGCACAAAGGGAAATCAACAGATGCCATCTAGAGATAAGCCAGAGATCAAGGTACAGTTGTGTTTTTAAAAATTGTAATAGAAATTATCACAAGAAATAAAAATAGAAAATTTTAAAAGAGGCTTCCTCTGGGGAGTGGCACTGGGCTTGGAAGAGAATGGGGGGAAAATTTTACTTTTTGCTTTAGATTCTCTTTTGCTATTTTGAACATTTTAAACAATGTCCGTGGATTACATTTATAGTTTTTAAAAATCAAGTTTAATAATATGGATAAATGTAACACTTTAAAACATGAAGCAAGTTCCTTGAGAGGTCGCCAAGTCTCCTGCTACAGGACACGTTCCAGGACCCTTTCTGAAGGGCACAGGACAGTGATATCCAGAGGCAAGAGATGAGGGCATTGGGGAGGGGTGAGGATTTATGTCCTCTGGGGAATGGGAGGCATGTCAGCCTAGAGAAGAGGAGCCCTGTGGGGACTGAGAGCCTTCATCGAACAGTTGGAGGCTGCCATGAGGCCAGAGGGCACAGATTTGTTTCTTGAGTCCCCAAGGGTTAGAATTAGGACCAGGCAGGGGGACCTCTAGAAAAACTTCAGCTCATGGTAAGGAGCAGAGAGATGGAATGGGTGTCCTCAGGATGTAGTGAGATCCCCTTCACTGGAGATGTTCTAGATCAATATTTGGGGGAACTGCATAGAGAGACAGCACAAAAGGAGAGAAAGAACATGAAATTTGGAATCCGATGGCTATGGAGTCTAATACTTGTCAATGCTTTTTAGTGATAGTGTGACATTGAGCAAGGCAAATACCTTAACCTCTCTGAGTCCCAGTTTCCCTCATCTGAAAACAGGATTAATAATTGCTAGCTTATCATGTTGTTACAAGTGAAATACTCCATGGAAAAATCAGCCAGTACAGTGCCTGTCATTTAGTAAGTATTGCATAAATGGCAGATGTCATTACAGAGGGCATTGAATGGCATGTGAGAGAATAAGCCAGATTGCCTATGAGGTCCCTCCATCCTGAGATTCCTGGGCCTTTGGAAGCAGAGATTGGACCTGGGTCCTGAGCTCAGAGTCCTGTCCTGAAGCCGGAGGATTCTGAGTCCTGAACCCTCCATCCCATTTCTACTGTGGGGACTACAAGGTCAGGTCTAGGGTGGCCTCTTTCCCGCTTTGCCAACTGCAGGCTGAGAAATATCTGGATCACACTGAGAGTCAGGGATCAAACAGGAGAGGGGGCCAGCTGCCTGGAGGGCAGGGCGACAACATGATCTGGGGTACCCCTTCAAAGGAGCATTAGGAGGCTTGGAAAACTACTGTGACTTTAAGACCTATGAAACTCTTGGGCAATAGCAGCCCCCCAAGGGGCAAGCCAGCATATAGCAGCTATCCCATTCGGCACCCCTGGGACATGCAGGTTTCCAGCTCAGGCTGTGCCCTTCCTGCCATCGAGGGTGCCCTTCGGCCGGCAGCATGGAGGGTACCCAGGGACGTGGCGTGATACGCATTCCCAGCCACGGGTGTCATGGCACAGCCCTGATGGATTCTCCAGCCCAGACATTCAGGCGGACACCGTGCTCTCCCAGGGCCACGACCACGAGCCATTGATAACGGCAGCTCCCACATAATTACACCACTGTCCCTGCAACGACGCGACCTGCCACAGAGCCAGAAACCTACATCCTACAACCTTGGTCCCACAGCAAACATCCCAGATGAGGAGATGACGTGATGTTTTGTTTTCCTTCTAAAGCATTTAACTGTGGGTAGTCGCGTTCCAACAGAGCCCTTTTTTTCGCACTGGAAAGCAATGGCATCCTTGTCATCACAAGGCCTTCGGTACCAGGACCAGGTTCTCAGCCGGGGCCCAGCCCACTCTCATTAGCCTTGGGTTTGGTCATGCCTGGCAAAGGTGGGCCCAGGGCACATCATCACCAGAAGTTTCAGGGGACCCAAGGAGCATGGGTGTCCTCCTCTGACCCAATCAACTCGTAAACAAAGCTTTTTCAGAAAATATCAACAGAACCCTGGGAACAGAGCATGTCCCCTGATTTGCTTTCCCTCCTGGGAGCCAGAGGTGGTTCAGCAGACGCTGGATGACCCTGACTACCGTGAGAGAAGGGGGAAGAGGTGGGCTCAAGACTGAAGAAAGCTAGGAGGCTTTCCTGTTGTCCCTTTTTTGTTATTTTTCTTGTAATGCTGTACATTTCCTGAAGGTCAGACACACCCCTCATTCACTGTGCATGATTGAGCTAAGTGAACCTTGGGGACTTACACGCCAGCACGGCTCCTCTCATCAGGGGCAGTGTGGACAGGGAGCTGGCTTTCTGCAACCCACTGCTTTGCCCTCCCTGGGGTCATGCCCCACGGCCTTCCTTAAGTGGTAGTGTTATGTGTGTGTCTTATGGCCCCTACCAGACTGGGGGCGGGCAATGTTCCTGGAGGGCAGAAATCTTGTCTCGTCACTGGGTGCCCTCCCTCCATGCCCAGCAAGAACTAACCCAGCAGCTGACAGTTTACTGAATTTGTTTAGGAATGAACAATTGCACGGGCATCCCCTTTTCATTGCCTTGTGGAGCACAGGGACGGGGGATCCCAGAGGCTACTGGCGGCCAGGCAAATGCCTGGTGGTCTGAGTCTAGGCATAGAGGGTTGGTGAACAGCATGGAGTCAGGCAAGCCTGGGTTTAAATCCTGGCTCTGCACACAATGACCACGTGACCTTGGCCATGATACTGAACAACCTTGAACCTTGGTTTCCTCATCTGTAAGGTGGGTCTAGTAACAGCTGAGAGGTGAAGCAGGAAGTGCAGGTGAAGCCCTGGAGCATGGTGCCGGGCACCCAGTGAGTGGTGACCTGTGCCACTGGGTGTGTGGTGGGATTTGGCCACACACACACACACACACACACATACACATGGTGTTCAAAATGCTTCAGTAAAGGAGTTAGGAAAAATAATTATTACTAAAGGATATATTTAACTAATTATCTTTTCTAGTGTTACTCAGGTCCGTGGCCCCTCAAAAATGGCAGTGAGGTGCAAAGCCACCCTGGACTGACTTTGCCTGTTCCCAAGGCCTTGTCAGCCTGAGCAAGGCCATAGGGCAGCCCCTGGGCAAGTGTCCCAAATCTGGGAGCCAGAAACAACATCTTCAATTCATTTCTCCTTAACAAGCAGCGTCCCCTCAGGCATCACACCCCTTTGAAACCCTCCTTGTTTCAATTGAACCCACATTCAGTTTCCTTTCCCATCTCAAAAACTGAGGAAAGCAAAAGTTTATTCATTGCCCATCCCAACATTTTTCTTCCCTATCAGTTTTCAGTTGGAATGTTCCATACCAGCCCCTGTTCTGCCTTACAGTGCCCTGGGAATTAGTACGCCTCTCTTTTATTGATTCAGTAACTGGCATTTCCTGATACAGTGGAGGCCTGAATGGAAAGATGGGAATCAATGTCCTCAAGTCCCAAGGAAGCAATGAACATGAAAAGCAGAGTAGGGAAGTAAGGGAAGCCGTGTTACCCATTCCAGGATTCTGGGTCACTTGCGTCTAGGCTTCTGAGGCAGGTTTGACAAACGTCCTGATGGGATGATGGGCCCAGTAGGATATGCACCTGCAATGCACGCATTATTAGCAACAAACTGCCACAGGAGGCCCCCAGATTGTTGCTGCTAAAATAACAGGCACCACAGCAAGAGGCCTGGGAGTGACCAGGGGAGTAGGAGTCAATAACTAAAGGGTGTGAGTCCTCAGACGAAGGGGCTGTGTGCCAGCCATGGGCAGAGCCCCAGAACCAGTTGGGGGGGGCAGGTGGGCAGGGGAAGGAGAGTTGGGGGAAGTATCTGATTCTAGCACTGGGGCCGAAAACCATGGGATCTGGCTACTTTGACCCATGGTGCCTCCCCAACCCCACTGACAGCTCTGCTATCTCCTTATTTTAGGCGCTCGCCTTTTCTCCCCTGGATTGAGAACCCCCTCCTGACTGGTCTCACCCCTCCGGCTCCCTTTCCACTATCCACACCGATCTGAGCTGATCGCTCCCAGGCCTCCAGGCCTCCGATGTGCCCCATCTCCTTCAAGGAGACTCAGGACACGTTGACTGAATGAATGGATGAACTAGCTAATGAATAAGGAGGGGGTGCCATGCCCATTGAAACATACAATGTGTGCTTAGGGGGACTGTGGCCTCAGGCATTAGGGAGCCAGGAGATCCCGTAAGGCAGGGAAGGACACGTTCAAAGCTGTCTGAAGGCAGGGGTTGGAGAGAGTCTGGAGACCTGGGTTCTCACCCCTCTCCCTGTGATGAGGGTCCGAGGCCTGCCTCTGCTCACTTCCCCGTCTGGCATGGCGTAGCTCAAGTTCCTTCCTGTAGCTCAAGTTCCTTCCTCAGGGCTGCCCTGAGAATCGGGGGGATGGTTGTGAGTGTCGTGAGAATCCAAGCCAAACAATCTGAGAGAGAGAGAGAGAGAGAGGCTAAAGAAAACCCACAACCACTGCAGGCCGCACACACCCACACAGGGGCACCGCAAACCCACCCTCGTGGGGCTTCTCCTCTTCTGGTGCAGAACAGAAAGGCTGTTCTCATGCACCTGAGCTCAGATCAGCTGGGGTTGCTAATAACGGGGTCAAGAGAGGGAGGAGCTGCTTCCTCCTTGTCGGCAGAACCTCCAGGAAAACTTCTGAGAGCGGCGCTCCTCTGTGCAGGCACCGGCCTGGGGCTCGGCAACTAGACTTGCTCGAGCCCAGGTCAGGCCATTTTGTCAGGAGACATCAAGTAAGATCAGGACGAGGGAAGAGACTAGGCATCTCATCCATCAGGGGTCTTTCTGGTCCCCCCCTAAATCTTCCTGGATTGAGGCCTGCTAGACTAATGAGGTTTATTCTAGAGTCTCCAAAGGACAGGACCCAGTGACAGCCCGCTGGACCAAGACGGGGGGAAAGGCTTTTCATCCAGCCTCTGCTTATATTTGCGGGGTACTTATTTCCATAGCATCATCATATTATATGAGCATGAGGGTTTGTTCTTCAAGATGTCTAAGGACTAACAAACGTAGAGCAAATTAAAATCTCATAATCCAAAGTGCATTGGTTAATTATATATACAGTTTATATAAAATCAACAAGCATTACATATTGAAGTTAGGCAATGATCTAGAATAATAATTAGGCTAGAAATGCAAAATCGCATCACACACATACTAAATGTTTGTTAAATAAAATAACTCACAAATGTTTTCTTTTTTTTTTTAACATCTTTATTGGAGTATAATTGCTTTACAATGGTGTGTTAGTTTCTGCTGTATCACAATTTGAATCAGCTATACATATACATACATCCCCATATCTCCTCCCTCTTGCGTCTCCCTCCCACCCTCCCTATCCCACCCCTCTAGGTGGACGCAAAGCACCAAGCTGATCTCCCTGTGCTATGCGGCTGCTTCCCACTAGCTAGCTATTTTACATTTGGGAGTGTATATATGTCAATGCTACTCTCTCATTTTGTCCCAGCTTACCCTTCCGCCTCCCCTTGTCCTCAAGTCCATTCACTACGTCTGCGTCTTTATTCCTGTCCTGCCCCTACATTCTTCAGAACCACTTTTTTTTTTTTTTTTTTTACATTCCATATATATGTGTTAGCATACGGTATTTGTTTTTCTCTTTCTGACTTCACTCTGTATGACAGTCTCTAGGTCCATCCACTTCACGACAAATAACTGAATTTCATTTCTAATATTCCACTGTATATATGTGCCACATCTTCTTTATCCATCTGTCGATGGACACTTAGGTTGCTTCCATGTCCTGGCTATTGTAAATAGAGCTGCAATGAACATTGTGGTACATGACTCTTTTTGAATTATGGTTTTCTCAGGGTATATGCCCAGTAGTGGGATTCCTGGGTTGTATGGTAGTTCTATTTTTAGTTTTTTGAGGAACCTCCATACTGTCCTCCATAGTGGCTGTATCAATTTACATTCCCACCTACAGTGCAAGAGGGTTCCCTTTTCTCCACACACACCCTCTCCAGCATTTATTGCTTGTAGATTTTTTGATGATGGCCATACTGACCGGTGTGAGGTGATACCTCATTGTAGTTTTGATTTGCATTTCTCTAATGATTAGTGATGTTGAGCATCCTTTCATGTGTTTGTTGGCAATCTGTATATCTTCTTTGGAGAAATGTCTATTTAGGTCTTCTGCCCATTTTTGGACTGGGTTGTTTGTTTTTTTGATATTGAGCTGCATGAGCTGCTTGTATATTTTGGAGATTAATCCTTTGTCTGTTGCTTCATTTGCAAATATTTTCTCCCATTCTGAGGGTTGTCTTTTGGTCTTGTTTATGGTTTCCTTTGCTGTGCAAAAGCTTTTAAGTTTCATTAGGTCCCATTTGTTTATTTGCGTTTTTATTTCCATTTCTCTAGGAGGTGGGTCAAAAAGGATCTTGCTGTGATTTATGTCTTAGAGTGTTCTGCCTATGTTTTCCTCAAAGAGTTTTATAGTGTCTGGCCTTACATTTAGGTCGTTAATCCATTTTTAGTTTATTATTGTGTTTGGTGTTAGGGAGTGTTCTAATTTCATTCTTTTACATGTAGCTGTCCAGTTTTCCCAGCACAACTTATTGAAGAGGCTGTCTTTTCTCCGCTGTATAGTCTTGCTTCCTTTTTCAAAGATAAGGTGACCATATGTGTGTGGGTTTATCTCTGGGCTTTCTATCCTGTTCCATTGATCTATGTTTCTGTTTTTGTGCCAGTACCATACTGTCTTGATTACTGTAGCTTTGTAGTAGAGTCTGAAGTCCAGGAGCCTGATTCCTCCAGCTCTGTTTTTCTTTCTCAAGATTGCTTTGTCTATTCGGGTCTTGTGTGTTTCCATACAAATTGTGAAATTTTTTGTTCTAGTTCTGTGAAAAATGCCATTGGTAGTTTGATAGGGATTGCATTGAATCTGTAGATTGCTTTGGGTAGTATAGTCATTTTCACAATGTTGATTCTTCCAATCCAAGAACATGGTATATCTCTCCATCTGTTTGTATCATCTTCAATTTCTTTCATCAGTGTCTTATAGTTTTCTGCATACAGGTCTTTTTTCTCCTTAGGTAGGTTTATTCCTAGGTATTTTATCCTTTTTGTTGCAATGGCAAATGGGTGTGTTTCCTTAATTTCTCTTTCAGATTTTTCATCATTAGTGTGTAGGAATGCAAGAGATTTCTGTGCATTAATTTTGTTTCCTGCTACTTTAGCAAATTCATTGATTAGCTCTAGTAATTTTCTGGTAGCATCTTTAGGATTCTCTATGTATAGTATCACGTCATCTGCGAACAGTGACAGCTTTACTTCTTTTCCAATTTGGATTCCTTTTATTTCTTTTTCTTCTCTGATTGCTGTGGCTAAAACTTCGAGAACTATGTTGAGTAATAGTGGTGAGAGTGGGCAACCTTGTCTTGTTCCTGATCTTAGTGGAAATGGTTTCAGTTTTTCACCATTGAGAACCATGTTGGCTGTGGGTTTGTCACATATGGCCTTTATTATGTTGAGGTAAGTTCCCTCTATGCCTACTTTCTGGAGGGTTTTTATCATAAATGGGTGCTGAATTTTGTAGAAAGCCTTTTCTGCATCTATTGAGATGATCATATGGTTTTTCTCCTTCAATTTGTTAATATGGTTTATCACATTGATTGATTTGCATATATTGAAGAATCCTTGCATTCCTGGGATAAACCCACTTGATCATGGTGTATGATCCTTTTAATGTGCTGTTGGATTCTGTTTGCTAGAATTTTGTTGAGGATTTTTGCATCTATGTTCGTCAGTGATATTGGCCTGTAGTTTTCTTTTTTCTCACAAATGTTTTCAATAGGCAGAAAGGAAAGCTTCCCCTGCTCCCTCTGGGCATCAATGGATGTACATGGTAAGTACTTCTATTAGGGTTCTTTTCTATGAATGTACTATTCTGTTGTTTCCTACTGTGGTCCCAGCACCTGTCACAATCCCAGACACACAGTGTGTGCCCACTAAAATATATGCTTAAATGAATGTCTATTGAAATGTTTCTGTACACTTGTCATTCTGCTGTGCTAGGCCATCTCCTCCTCGAGGACAAGGCCTATATGGTCATCTTCTCTGTGTCACCTGTTCCTAGCTAAGTGCCTGACACTTAATCATAACTCAAAAAAATTTTTTTAGTGAGTACATAGTGTGACTAATTGAAGAATGGAGGGAAAGCTCTTCCTATACCAGAGGCCTGTCCAGAATTTTTATGTAAGAAAGACTCGGGGTGGAAAACCAGGGTCAATGTCCAGTGATTTGTCTGGAGCCGATATTTGCCAAATGGGTGTTCTTTTTACTTAGTGTATATTTATATATTTGAGATAAACAATGGAGATTGTTAGAGGGTAAAGCCTGCTCAAGTCTCCTTGGGTTGTGCCATCACCCAAGCTGAAGGGATTCCCCTGGGTGCTGCAGGTTGGAAGCTTGTGGGAGTGGGGGTATGGGGGGAAGGAGGAGAGAGCAACCTCTTCACACCCATTTCCTGAGCACCTACAGGCCTGGCAGCAGGGGCTGTGAGGAGACTGGGCTCCAGAGGCTGCGGGCCTGTTCCTTAGAATGCTTGCAAGAAAACTGAGGAAACAAGACAAATTCATCCCGAAAAATTAAACACCATTGGGATGGTGAAATGAGGCGATACAAATAGTTAGCATATGGTCCCTGTTATAGGTCACCTCAGAGGCCAAGAAGAAACTCGGCAGAAGGCCTCTGCTCTGAATTGAGGACATTTGTTATCTGTTCTGTTTTCAGCACCATAGACCCATAAATAGAGATGGATGTCAAGAGAGAAAAGGGGATAAATTAAAGTTCTAGATGGAGTTGAAATAAATAAAAGAGGTGATTGATGAGAGAGAGATTAGAAAATCAAAAGGCATGTGAGAAAACAGATGAATGAGAAATTATGGAAAGTGAGGGAGGGAGGCGAGAAGAGGACAGAGTGAAAGAGACTTTTCACCCGGATCTCAGGCTGGGTCCCCTCCATCCTTTCAGACCAGCGCTGTTCCTCATATATCTTCTCCAGAAGATACATGTTGGGGTTCCAGAGGGTGAAAGCATGGACTCTGTGCCAGTCCTCTGGCCCCCGCCCTCTGGCCTCCTCCTCACAGCCCAGGCCTCCCGTCAGGGCTCAGGCCTCCTGAGAACCTGGCAGCGGCCGGCTTGCTGGTGTGAGAGCCTGGAATTGTGGAGCTGCTCTGATGCCCACCCCTCTCTATTCTGCTTGACTCGTCCTCTTCCACCCCCCTTCCTCTAGCTCTTCTCCTACCCCCACCTGCAATCCCGAAATGCCCACTGGGGAATCAAGGAGCCAGGTCGTTCTCTGCCCCTTCTGCAAATGGTGAAAATGGCACATCCAAGATTGAAAGCAGGACCTGATGGGCCCAGGTCCTCTTCCAGAGGGGAAAGTTACATGGTGGGATGATGGGGAAAGTGTACAGGAAAGTGAGAAGGCTCTATAAATGTAAAGACAAAACAAGACATTAGTGGGGTCAGAATTTTCTTCCCCAGTTGCTCTCAGAACAGTAACATACCCAAACAAGAAGCATGACAGTAAATAGGTATTTATTTCTTCAGATGGAAACTAGCACAAAGTCCTAAAATAAATTGACCAGAGACCTTGAGTACTGTGGAAACTTAAATTCAGTGAGGGCTTGATAAGTGTCTTTTCTGGTAGAACGGGGAGAGGCCTGGAATGGAGTCAGGAGACCCTATTCTCTGGACTTGGAGTAACCCAACAGCCCAGACCCCTCACTGGCTACAATTGTTCTGCCTTTCAAAGGAAGGGATTGATCAACAAATCATCTCCAGAGTCCTCCCTGTTTTACTGTTCTAGCCCAGCACAAAGTAAGGGGGTAAAAAAGTGATTCCAGCCCAAATCTACAAGGATGATTGGCCTCAAGTGGGAATCAAATTGACAGTTTATACCAATGTTGCCCATTTAGTAGCAGAATGTTGATAACCCATTGGGTGCAGTTCTGGTTGTCCCCAAACCCAAACTAGGGGAAAGAGAGGGCTGGGCAAATAGAAGTGAGGTCGAGAGATGGAAATACAGATAGACCAGAGGAAAAGTGTAGTCAGGCAGAAAAAAGTCAATTTTTCCCTAAACTCTTTCCTCTGGACAGGACCACAGGCACATGGGTGGCATGTCCCAGTGCTAGGGTCCCCCACCATCTCCAGTTTGAGGAACTCCCCCTTGTGATTTTAGTTCTATTTTTAGTATCAATTTATTAGAATATGCATATTTATAAAAAAGCTACACAAAGCTCTAACACTTTCAAATGAACTTGTATTACAACAGCATTTACATTAATTTGAAAAAATGGTAGTGCCTTTATATCTAAGAAATATTTATTTAGATTTCAGGTGGAGTGACTGGCACTCAACATAAATGATGAAGGAAATGGACCTCCCAGCTTAGCTGGGAGACACACGTTAATAAAATAACCACAGAGATAACTAAGATTTAGACAGTGTCTAGTGCCGCCGAGGAGCAAAACGTGGGCAATGTGAGTATAGGACTGGGGGATTTGCCCGAGTCATGGAAGGCAAGGAAAACTTCCCCAAGGAAATCCCAAAGAGTTGAAAGCTGAAGGAAGAGCGGGAAGAGATAATTAGGTGAAGAGGTGAGGGAATTCCAGAGAGAGGGGACAGCATGCGCAAAAGCCTCAGTCATCATCTTCTATGCCCCTGTCTTCCCCTGAACTATTATCTGTGACCTTGTGGATGCAAGATCTGCTTCTGGTTGTCTCTAACCTCAGCCCAGGATCCAGTTCTTGCAGGCGCTCAATAAATCTTTAAATCGAATTGAATTGAATTAAACTGAATTATCACACCCGTTAGACACACCCACAAATACAGGCCACTGCTGACCCCAGAGCAGCCTGGCCCGCCCTCCTGAGCTTGGGCACAGGGAGCTCTCAATGACTGCACTGTCACGAGCCACATTTCAAGTGGGTTGCACAGCCTCAGCCCTTCTGGCCTGTAGTGGATACTGCCTGTGGGCTGGCATCAATATTTGCCAGGTGTGCTGCAGGCAGAGCTGGAGCAGTGACCAGAGCGGCCAGCACTATGCAGATACTGCTCTTGCAAATGGTGACCAAATGATGCCATCTGGGAAAAGGCTTTGTTTAATTAATCCTGGAGCATCTTCTACTGTGAGCAGATCCTCTGACCCACGACGGGCGCATGCCTCCCCCGGGGTCAGAGACAGAGCGCCAGGGTCCCAGAGGTGCCGGAGAGCGACCAGGGTTGGTCTGGTCCTGCTGCAAATGAGAACCCTCCTGTTGCTAAGCATTTGCATCCCCTGGCTGAGGACACAAGGCCGCTGTCTGCCACAGAGACCTGCACAAGCCAATCAGTTCAGTGGGGCCGTGTGAAAAAACACAGCTTACATTTCCCTTGACCTTGGAAGGAGGGGAGTAGGTTGGAGCTGGTTCTTCCTGCTCTGGGCCCTCTAGGGATGCCACCAGGTTCAGCTGTCCCTAACCATGTGGAGCCTGGGCCAGGCATGGTTTAGGCAGGACCTCCCTCACCCTAGAGGGGTGGGGAAGGTATCATGATGGGATGGGGGAAGGAGTACATACCCTGGGGTTCTCGCAAGAATTCCAGGGTCCTGCAGGCCCTGTTGTCTCCCACTGGTATCAGTGTGTTCGGCCCATGTCACCTGAGAGCACCCAGTAACCCAGCACTGTGATCAAGACAAGGGGACAGTACTTGAATTCACCAGGATCCAACAGATGGCCTGCACTCCTCCAATCCAGGGCAGCCCAACCTTCCAGCCTCTCCCTAGGAGCTACTGTAGAGCTCCATGCTTTAGCCTGCTATTCAGCCTCTGCTGTTGATTGAACACCGTCTCTCCCGAACTCCCTTCAGGTACTACACCCCAGCCAAGCTAGACCATGCCCTCCTTCGTGGCATATTTCTGCCTCTTGGCTTCTGCAACCTGGGGAACCATTCCACTCCATCCCAGCACGGGCCAGTTCTACCAGCCCAGATTCCACTTTCTCCACAAGACCTTCTGGGATTCCTAGAGTTAGAAGGGATGTATCCCCTTTCTCAGCTCTTAAATGGCACTTCTTACTCCTTGGCCTGTCTCATGGCTACCTGTGCACTTGTCTGTTCAGCCCCTCTGGCTTGATCTCTGAGAACAGGAAGCCTGTGTCATCACCCATCTCGCCTCTCCCCTCCATCTCCTCTGCACCCGGTACCAGCACAGTGTCTGGGCCATGCTGACCACCAGCTATCATTGGAGTGAGCACTGGGGACCCAGCTGGCCCAGAGAGCCCGCTGGCATTCAGGAAGCTTGCTTAGGCTGGTTACAGAAGTGCTGCCCTGCACACTTGAAGTCCCGCTCATCTCCTGGGGAAGACAGAGAACTTCTGGTCTGCAGGAGAGCAGAGCCGGGGGTGATGCACAGCTCTGGACGAGCTGTCAGTCCTCCGCAGAGCTCATTATTAATCCCTGCAAAGGCTGTGCTCAGGTCATTTTTCAGGGAAAATGTATCACCCAGACCAAGGCTGGCTATTGGCAGAGGCAGCAGCTACAGAAGCCAAGGGCATTAGTCAGGAGGGGGGGCATCACGGGGAGGCATCACAGGAAGTCTTTTTACTGCCGCTTCTCCAGGGGGCTAGCAGTTCTAAGCTCCCACCTTCAGCTTCCTTTACTTTCCTGTTTGCCTTGAAACATCCCCTTGTGGGCACAGATGCTGGACCTCAAACCACCCTCTTGAGGTCTGATAGGGGAGCAGGGAGCAGCCGGCCTAGAGGATGCGGCAGAAAGCTCGGGGGGAGGGGAGGGCAGAGCTCTTCATCCTTCCCACTTGTAAAGTCACTCTTTTCCCTGCCAGTTCCCAGGGCATCTGAGTGATGTGGGCACTCAAGATACTAGTAGCCTTCCATGCCCAGGCAGTGTTCTAAGCTCTGTACACCATCAACTCATTTTAATCCTCCCAACAATACTGTGAATTAGTTTCTCTTTTCATCCCCATTTAATAATCAGGAAATCAGAGACACAGAGAGGCTAAGTAATTTGTCTAAGATCACACAATTAATAAGTAGGATTTGAACCCAGGACCATCAATTGCAAAGTCAGTATTTATTCTGCCGTTTCTGCCCAGGATTCAAAACTCCACCAACATCCGCTGGAAAAATGCATGTGCAACCCTGAACAAGTCACCTCACCCTCCTGGGCTTGCTCCTTCATCAGTAGAAAGGTGATATTGGTAAGTAATTGCAGTGAGAATTCATTAAGGAAATTTAGCAAAGTGCTTGCAGGGGGAGTGGGAGACAGAAAACATTTGTATAAAGGCATTGTGGTCAAGGGAAGGTACCAAACCCCATAGGTGCTGAGATTTTCCCAGGGGCCACGGTGATAAAGTGAGATTTGATGGCAGGGCCATTGCCAGAGTCAGGGCCTTGGTGCTGCCACACTGATAAATGAGGCCTTGGCTTGTTTGACTGATGATGTCAGTGGATCTTCCTCCTTGCCTCCCAGGACTTGGTGTTCAATTACTTATAAGAAACCAAAGTAGGCAATAAAATAAGGAAGTCCAAATTTCATTAGCATTTCTGAGGAGAGAGAATCACTCTTGTGGATGAAGCTCCCAGCCACCAATAGCTTTCACCCAGCATCTCACTGCTTTACTTAGCTTCTCACTCTCAAACCCAGCTGCCGGCTCTTTTTTCCAATATCCCTGTCCCAGGCTTGGAATTCCATTTTGGATTCCTGGGTGAAGCAGCTGGCTGTACCAGCAACAGACAGTGGTTCGTTCTGAAAAACATCTGATCTGGTCTGGCACAATCCTCCTGCCCGTGAGGCTCAGATTTGGTTTTGGTTGGTAGAAATGTTTCCTCAGCCTGAGTGGACAAACAGACACAGGCTGACTGACTTGCAGCTTTTCTAGGTGACCACTTGGTTCTAATGGCAAAGACTGATGCCTGGAGAGTTTAGAGCATGTGACTCCCTGCTTTTTTTTTAGAATATGGTGAGTCAGAGGTGAGTGAAGTTTCATGGAGTTTGACTCCTGTTCCCTTTTCTATCCTCTTCCCAGCAAGCGGTTGTCAAGCTTCTCCTTGGATGCCTTCACTGATGGAAAACTCACTACATCTCCAGGCCAGCTCTTCAGTGTTTTCACAGCCAGACCCTAAGTGCTCCAGCAGAAACCCCCTACCATGGAAATCAGAACTCGGGAACTAGGATCACCTGCTCAGCAAATCCCGAGCCAGGGGCTCAGCAATAAGGCCATAACATGTCAGCTCTGAGGGGCCCTTGGAGAAGAGCTCTTCTGACTGCCTTATTTTATAGAGATGGAAGCAACTCCACTACGAGGAATCATCGGTGGCAGGTCCTCTCTCCTTACAATGACAGCTGACAGTGGTTGAAGCCTTATTGCTTTCAGGAACGTTGATGAATGCTTGCAGCTGCGTGATTTCATTTAGCTGCTATTAGGCACTTGTAAGATGGGAATTATTCATTTAACAGGTGAAGTGACTGAAATTCAAAGGGGTGAAATACTTTGTCCAAAATCACAGCAGCTGATTAATGGCTGATCCGGGACTTGAACTCCAGCTTGTCTGAATTCAAAGCCCATGTTCTCAGCTACCTCTGCTAGTCTCTCAATGCTATAAAACACCAGCTTCATGGAAGTTAAGAGTATTGGGTTTTCTGTGGAAGAAATTGATTGGGACTTATTATTAGGGGTTTAAAAATTCACTGTAGGCTCTGAGTTCATGTAAAGTGCTGAGACTGGATCCATGCAAGTAACAAAATTAGGGGAAAATATATCATCAAATGATAGAAATCTGGTTTAATCAATAATTTGCTGCCTGTCTACACATCTAGCCAGTTCCTTCCTAAATGGTTTGCATGTGTAGTTACAGTTTGAAGGCCCGGAGGGTACCTGTTATTCTCATCAGGAGAGTAATTTGTTTTATTTCCTGAATCGTATCTCCAAGTGAGGTCATAAGCAGTTGGAGATGCCTAATATTTCGCTTATAAGCACAGAGCTCCCAAAATGGTTTTAAAAAACTGGAGCAAGAAATTACTGTTTAGCTGGAAGTTAACGTGATCTTATTTAAAACAATGGAAAGAACTTTTTAGCCATTATTTAAAATTAATTTTCCCTAAAGTTAAACCTTCTGTTAAATCAAAGCTAAAACTTGAGATTTAGCTGTGAGAATTGCTCTATTGTGGAGAGACAGCCTTTGGGTACTTGAGTTTTTCAGTGCTGACTTAAGTTTTAGAGCACCCCAGGGCACTTGTCAAATCTCTCCTGTCCCCTCCCATAAAAGGCAGAGGGGAAGCTGGCAAAACTTCTGCATTTCCATTTGCTTTCTCAAACACAATCTGCCAAGTTGGAAGGTGGGATGTCTTATTAGCCTGGAAGCCATTTGGCTAAACAATTCTTCACGTTGCCCGGAAGCCAAATTGCGCTTTGCTGTCGACTTCTCTATTGCGCTCTGATGGGGCTGCCTTTCCGGAGAGAGGAGCTCCAGAACGCAGGAAGCAGAATTTCCCTTTTGTCTCCTCTGCCATCTTGGAGAGAGCCTTTCACCAAAGCTTGCACATTGGGGCTGGGTGCTGCTGGGCTGCAGGCAGTGTAGCTCTGCCCAAGTGCTCGGCCTCCTTTTAAAGCCATTCTGGCAATTTGGAAACAGATTCACCAGGTTAGTGCACACCACATTTTATGCTGTTCTTGAGCTAAAGAGATTCCCCCCACCCCCACCCCCACCCCCGCCCTCCCGCCTCCACCCCGGGGGGCAGAAGACCTCTAATACTTGGGACCCAGGATGGTTTCCTGCCCCTCCTCAGAGGTAGAAGTTTTCATCTTGTACCCTCCTTCCACTTACAATGGGTTCCCTGGGGTGACAAGATTTGCCTTTCTCTGCTGTGGGCTTAATGCCACAGGGCAGAAGGCTCTGGACAGGGCTTTATGTTTTTTCCTATAGCATCAGCTCCCCTACCTCCATGACTGCACCACTGAGGGGGCTTTCTCCTATTATGCCACCTGCCCCATCTTTCTTGAGAGCACCAGGTGCAGTTTCTTGGAGAAGAGTCTAGATGAGAACTCCTCTTGTGTCTGCAGTTTCTTTTGGGTCCGCAATACCCAGGCTAGCCCACATTCAATCTCCAGTGAGTTATTTGAAATTTTAGCTGAATTCTTACACCTGGTATGTCTTCCTCCCATCTCTTCTCTGAAAGCTCTGTCTTTTCGTAGATTTCAGGCTACATGGTTGCTCTGAAACCTCAGCTCTTTGATGGGTTCAAGCAAAATTATAATCTTGGAGTTAGGCTGGATTTTTGTTGTCCTTAGGGTAGGAGTAATATTCTCTCCAGCTTCTCAGCACAACTCAGCAGTCTCAGCCCCTCTAGAGCTTTATGCTCTGCCCCCTCTCATTTGCATGTTCCTTGGGGCAGGGACCATGTCTAGTTATTGATGTACCCTCAGTGCTTGGCATGAAGTGGGCATCACTATGTGTTTGTGGAAGGAAATGGGCTCTGCAGCTGGCAGCTGGGTGACCAGTGAGGCACCTGGAGTTGTTGGCAAAGGGAGGGTGCCCCAGGAAGGACCAAGACCATTGCAAAATTGTACTTGGAAACTTTTGTGCCTCAGATTTCTGTATCTCTGCCCATTTACACTCACCCTCCCTCATCATGACCTTCTCCAAAGTTAGGGTGTAATTTGAGGTCTTATCCCTCAGAGGGGAATGCATGCCTCTTACTCAGAGCCTCTTCCAAAGTGTTGAGAACCCAGGGAATTTTGATTTATTCACCTACCAAGTGTTTATCGAGATCCTTCTTTGTGCCAGGCACTTTCAGGTACTTCTTGATTCTGAGTCCATTCTTGGGGCGCTAAGTGATTCCAACTGGGTCTCTATGTGTGTTGGGACAATATAACTACTGTGATAAACAGCCTTGACATTTCAGTGCCTTAACACAATAGACATTCATAGTCCAATACAGGCATTCATGGGCAGGCTTCCATGATCCCAGCTTTTTCTATCTTGAACTCTTCTCTGTACTAGAGCCTCTTCACTCAGCTGGCACATGATTAAAGAGACCATGGAGAAGACACACCTACTTCTTCAACATAACAACACAGAAGTCAAATATGTTGGTTTTGTTATTACCTTATTGAAGACAAATAGTCACATCACCCCTCCTAGATGCAAGAGAGGCTGAGAAATGTAGCCTCTAACAGAGAACCTGCTTTGTAGCAGCCATTCTACACTCTAGAAGGGGAACTTCAATTTTGGGTGATGTTCGCTGTCTCTGCCAGAGTCTTAGAGAGAGTGGATGGACAATTGGTCAATTGATTCCAGCAAGGATTAAGTCTTGAAAAGACTCTGTGGAAATACTTCTCCACCATCCTAAGCTAGAAGATATTTGGAGTGTGGCCTTGGGAGATTTAGAGTGTGAGATGCAGAGACGTGGGGTGTGAACAGGATGATACCTGAGGTATAAGCTGGGGAGATTGGGGAGTAGGAACTGACCATTTCCTAGGTTTTGGCTGTGACGTGTTCTAGTTTGCCATACGAAGTGCGAACTCTCCTATCTGGGACTTAAGATCCTTCATAATCTTGCCCCAACATACTTACTTAGGCTTCTTCCACTACTCCTCTTCTTGTCCCCTATGCCTGGGTTACATCGTACCTTGTCATCTTCCTTACAGATCAGATCAATATTCATTCATTCATCCTTTATTAAACATTGTGCCACTCTCTAGAAAGGAGCATAAGAATGAATAACTTAAGTCTTTCAGGAAGTTACACTGACCTTTTCAAAATGAACCTTTGCTGGGAACTTGAAATGCTGATACCAGATAACTTCCTTCCTTGGGGAAATATCCTTCTATTGCCCTGCCTTTGTCTGAGTTAATACATTCTGCAGACTCTCTGGTCTGGTTCTGGCATCTACACAATGCAAGAGCCCCTTCCATAGCTTTCCCACAATAGCCATCTAGCGTTGGCTAGAGATATGCCGAGGTCAGGGGCTTCACTACCTCTTGAGACACCTGGTATTAAGAACAAAACCTTGTCTCCCTTTGACCCTACCTTGATCCTTGGGGGTCACACAGTACAAATTGCCCCTTTGTCCACAGGGGAGATCTTCAGAGATTGATTGGCTTGTCCCTTCAGAAAGGCCTCTCACCGGACAACACCTTTTTGCTCTGAGACCTCACCCATGTCCAGTTTTGTCAAGTACACCACGAAGGTCCTCCAGCTCCCCGGCCCCCCAGATCACTTGCCTGTTGCTGTCCTCACATGAGTCTCTTCACAGACCCCTGATCACATGCCAGGTGGTGACAAAGCACTGCATTAAAACACAGGCTGACTTGATCAGGTGAATCCAACCCTGGGTAGGAGAAGACTGTGAAAGATGCCTTTCAGAGACTTTGTTCTCTATCTCTTGATAACTTTCAGAAAGATCTTGCAGACATTTTTTTATATGCAGAGATGGGCTTGCAAAAGGTTAAGTGTTCTAGAAGTTTTAAATTTGCTTTCTTCCCTTTGCTTTATCATTTTGAGTATTCTCCAAATGACATTCTTTTGGGGGGAAAGTAGTCTGAAATTTCATGAAATATACATTTAAATTGTAGTAGGCAATAAAAATATGGCATTTGCTTAATTGATTATAATTTCCATGAGAAGATGTGTGTGAGCAGCATTCTAGAAGCCTTTTGCTTTGCCTTTGGTTTCTCTTTGTGTCCCACTTGAGTAATTTCCTCTCACATCCTTCTGTCCCTGGGCCTAGAAACCTGGTAAATAAGCAAGCCCCAGAGAGATCCAGAGAGCCAGCAACATCCTGGAAATCTGAGGCCATGAGGTTAAGCACAAAAACGCTCTCTTTCCAGGAAGGAATGACTGAATCAGAACAACGACCTTGGCTTCCAATGAGTCCTCGTCCAACTTTTCCCACTCTTTTCCTCTCTGCCCTCCACCCCTCATGCCCCAAGCTGTGCGTGGGGGGGCGGCTGGGACTGCCCCCAACCAGCTCTCTTGCACAAGCCCATCTTGCCTTTGGCATGTGCCTCAGGACTTTCTGTGTCCACAAAGCTGGGCTGAGTCAAGTTTCCTCTCCAGCTCTGAGAAGAATGCCTGTCAGGAAGCTCAATTATTTTGAGAATGTGAAATACAGTATTTTAATGGAGCCATTTTCCAGTCCCTCTAGAAGAAGGATGTAGAGTTTGTTGTTAGTCTATCTGCAGATGAGTCTTATTCACACCGGAGCGCTTTCCTTATTTCAACACAACAAACTCTGGGTACTTTTGTCTGCCACAAAGATTTTGGCTGTGGTTCTCTCTCCACAGGTGCAGTCCAGTGAGACAGGCTGTTGAAATGTGGGCGGCGTTCTTAGGAAAGGGGCTTGCACTTGGAATTAATCCTGCAATTACGGTGCCAAGCCAAGCTACGGCAAAACATCATGCAGGGTGTTGACATTTATTTCTAGATACCGTGACTGGTCCTAAAACGAAACCATGATGCTAGCAGCAGGGCAGGAGAAACTAGTGCCTCTTGTGCTATTTGGCTGCAACACAAGTGGATAAACTTTTCGACATTTTACTTTTGGTTAACGTTCTTCCCATGATAAACACCAAACCAGTCAGTAGCAATAGAGAGTTCTTGGCAATAGAGACTGCTGCCATGAGTCAAATTCCTCAATTTTCTTTGTCTAGAATGGACAGTTGGATCCTCTTCTTTGATGGGATAGGTTTATATTTATCACATTAAAAAGATACATAAAATAAACAATTAAAATAGCAAAGTTGAGAGCATAATTCATATCCCCGGGCTACTGAGCTCCAAACACCTTACTACTTTGGAATTAAAAAAAACAATCTTTGTGTAAAAGTCATTGGCTTTTCCAGATGAAACTGGGCTACACAAACATACTTGGAGTATGTGTGATGTCACTTAAAACACGTGTCCTGGCTCAGAGACCTATTGCAAAACCCAATCAATTCAGGGAAATGAATAATCCTTACTCTTGGATCACTTTGTGAAAGAGAGTTCAGCCTTCTTTGAAGCCAGAAAAGAAATGTTTTTTAGAACCAAAGCTTCCTGTGCAGTACTGAGCCCTAGTGTTATTCCACCGAGGGGAAGTAAAGGCAGGGGAAGGGAGTATCATGGAGAGAAGCCACGTCACTGGACCAAGGTTTAGGATTCTTTGAGACGTGTCTTCCTGTATCTTGCCCTGGTTCACCATCAGCACTTCCTGCCCGCCCCTCCACCTGGGGGTCGGGAAGGGGAGTGGGGGGGGGGGAACCGGGTAGACAGGGAGAAGGGGACGGGAGTCCTTGAGTCAGGCAGGCACAGGCACGCTTGGGTGTAGGTTTTGCAGATGAGGAAGAGGTTGTTAACATTTCTGTGGCTTTGAAAATGCCTTTGACCCCTGCTGCACAAAAACTTGCTTTACTAGCTTGGAAGACAAATAGGACTACAGCTGTTTGTAATGTTCCAACTAATCACTTTAGCCACCTCCACAGCCAAGTTCACAGGAAGTCCCATCCCTCTCAGGACTTCCCACCTGGTAACAGCTAGGAATTCTCAGCCTGAAGGGCCCTGGTATGGGCTGAAGAGCGGAAAGAAGGACAAACCAACAGGGTTCTGCCTGAGAAGACCCTGCTGATCCTCCCCAGTCTGATGCTCCAACCAGCAACCAAAAAGTGAGGGGAGGGAGATGGGGACCCCAAACTTGTGGGGGGCCCTAAGGGTCCTTTGTTTTCCTGACTCCACACCCAAGTTTCCCTGCCAGGAAGAGTTTGCGGGGAGGGGAATGGATCTACAGAGTTCTTTCCTGCCAGCTAGCCCCAGACCCAATCACCTGAGGCCAAGCTTCTAATCATGTGGATCCTCAAAAGGATGCAGTCAGGGTTGCTTTGGGGCTTTTCTTCCCAGGAGCTTCCTTGACCTCTGCAGGTTTACCAGCCCCTTCCCACAGGAGGGCAGTGGGGTGGCACAGGGACAGCCTTGCCCCTGGTTTGGAAAATCGCCAAGTATGTGAATAATTCTAGGTTTAACCCCTCCCTGCCCCCAAGTAAAATGCTATGACCATAGTAGGAAGGTCTCACAAGACACAAGGAGACTGGGTCACTTACTAGAGAGTTTGAGGCTTGTGGCAAGTGCTAGTAAGTCTCAAAATTTATTCCTAAGGAATCTTCTTCCACCTGGGAAATCTGCCACAAGTCGAGGACACACCTGGTAGCAGTAATATTAGTTTTAGGGTCTGCCCACTTAGGCACGTGCAACTAACTCAGAGTATATATAACCTACTTTTTATTTATTTTATTTTATTTTTTTAATAAATTTATTTATTTTTGGCTGCGTTGGGTCTTTGTTGCTGCACGTTGGCTTTCTCTAGTTGCGGCGAGTGGGGGCTACTCTTCGTTTTGGAGCGCGGGCTCTAGGCGGCGCGGCTTCAGTAATTGTGGCATGTGGCCTCAGTAGTTGTGGCTCACGGGCTCTAGAGCGCAGGCTCAGTAGTTGTGCCGCACGGGCTTAGTTGCTCTACGGCATGTGGGATCTTCCTGGGCCAGGGCTCGAACCCGTTTCCCCTGCATTGGCAGGCGGATTCTTAACCACTGCACCACCAGGGAAGCCCCTACTTTTTGAATAGTATATATAACTACTCTTTTTTAGTGTAGATAACCTACTCTGACTGCTACTTTTTCCCCCCAAAATCTTTTTTTAATATTTTCAATCCTACAGAAAAGTTTCAAGAACAGTACAATGCCATACACTTATGATCTGTGTACTTTTCTGTAATACTTCAATAAAAGATAACTCAGACTAGCACAATGAACACCCATATATCCTTCAGCTAGATTCGCCAGCTTTAATGTTGTGCCATATTAGCTTTATCTCTGTTTCTCTGCACACACACATCCATTTGTATATTAAGATATGTACATATGTGCGTATGTATATTCCTTTAAGGTAGTTTAACCATGTGAAAGTATGTTGCAGACACCATGATTCTTCACTCTTTAATATCCTGTGTCTATAAATAGGGCATTCTCCTACATAACCACAATCATGAGGAAACTTAACAAGGCTACAAAACGATGATCAGATATACAGTCCCTATTCAAGTTTTCCCAATGGCCATGATAACTGGATTTTAAAATATCTAGGATACAATCAAGAATCATACATTGCATTTAGTTGCCATGTCTCTTTAGCCTCTCTTCAATTGCAATAGTCCCCACAACTTTTAAAAAAATCTTTTATGACACTGACATTTTTTTTTTTAATTTTTATTTATTTATTTATTATTTTTGGCCGTGTTGGGTCTTCGTTTCTGTCCGAGGGCTCTCTCCAGTCGCGACGAGTGGGGGCCACTCTTCATCGCAGTGCGCGGGCCTCTCACTATCGCGGCCTCTCTTGTTGCGGAGCGCAGGCTCCAGACGCGCAGGCTCAGTAGTTGTGGCTCACGGGTCCAGTTGCTCCGCGGCATGTGGGATCTTCCCAGACCAGGGCTCGAACCCGTGTTCCCTGCACTGGCAGGCAGACTCTCAACCACTGCGCCACCAGGGAAGCCCCAACGCTGACATTTTTGAAGAGTCTAGGTAAGCTGTTTTGCAGACTTGAATGCTTTGAATGTTTCTGATTGTTTCCACATGATTTATGTTAAACATTTTCGACCGAACAGTACATAGATGATGTTGTTTACTTCCACTGCATCTCAAGAGGGGGTAGCACAAGGTGCCTGTCCCATTATAGGGGATGTTAAAGTTTGATTGTTCAGTTAAGGTCATGTCAGCCAGATTTCTCCTCTGTGACTACTATATATTTCAGTTGGAAATAGTATGTTGAGAGAACATTCTAAATAATAATAACGAAACAAATACTTTTAGCTACTGGCTAATATAATGGTCCACTTTATCTCTTCTGTTCCCTTTAGTTTCCTGACAGGATTTCACGGTCATCCAAAGCACCACTTTGGCAGAAATGCACCAGTCCATTTATACAGCTGTCCACCCTTAATAACCGGCTGGTTGCTTGTCCACAATGACTCTCGTTGAATGAAAGGTCTTCATTCCCCTCATTGGTTCAAAGATGTTCTCTGATTAAACTGGGCCAGTCTGCCAGCCTAGAAGGAGCCTCTGCTGACTTTTCCTGTCTCTCTCTGGGCAGGAACTGTTAGAGAGAATCTCTTTTTAAGGGTCATGCACATATTTGTTTTCCCCTCTTAGACAATACAAATGATTGGGTCAAAATATAGCTCATCTCCCCAACTAATCTCATAAACATGACACAACATTCAACATAACTAAAAACACACTAACAAGACAGAGGAGTTTCAAAGTGAAGAAGATTATAATGTAGAAAAAGACTGGACTGGGAGTTAGGAGAGCTACATTCAAGTCCCAGCTCTTTGATTTACAAGCTGTGTGATTTTAGGCAACTCCTTCACCTCTCTGAATTTCAGGATTATTAGCTCCAGAAATAAAATCATATTTATGTCTGTTAATATATCAAATAAAAGAAAGCAGATGAAATTTTCACAGAATTTGGATGGCTCTTTAAGGTACATAATAACATTTGCTTTGGGTGGCCCTGAGGTGTATCAGTCAGGATAGTCTCAGTTATGCTTTGGTAATAAGTTAGTCCCCAATCTCAGAGACTTAACACAACCAAAGTTTCCTTCTTTCTTATGTTATTGATATATATCCATCACCCACTTGTGATAACTCCAGGTTAGTAGCAGCAGTGAAGCACTGATTTAATGACAGTTAAAGGTCCTCTAAACAACCCCAGGGAAGGGGGGTACCAAGTCTGATATTCAGGGACTGCAATACCTGTCACATGGATTTCACAGGCTTCTTGTGGGGATTGAGCATGATGTCACGTGCGACAAGACTTCGGGTTAGAAAAATGTGAGATTTGATTGTGTCACTGCCACTAGACTTGGAGCTCCTTAGGAGTAAGGAATAGAGTTTATTCATCTTTGAATTCCCAGTGCTTAGCCCATGGTAGCATATAGTAGAATTTGAATAAATACTGATGGAATGAATGATGGAATGAGGACACATACAAGGAAATTTAGTTAGGGTAAGAAAAAAAGGTCCAAATCTATATTTGAAAATTATGGATAAACTCTTACAAACCGATACCTCATATAAAAATTACAAACCAATACCTCATATAAAAATGAATGTCATAGCCCCAAAGAAGGAGCTCCTCTTACAGTAATGGAGTGGCATGTATTAAACCAACCCTCCGGAAGGCAACAATTATAAACTCTGAAGAAAATATAAAAAGCAACTAGCTGAAGGCACTTAAGAGCAGACAGAAACTGGAGGGGAATTGACATTTAGAAAAAAGGGATGTCACAGGGTGAGCCGCCTTTTTAAAAATGGTTTTTCACTACATAAAGAAAGGAAGAGTATCGGAGAAGAATTATATAAAGGTAAAATAAAATGCTTAATTCTTCTTACTCTTAATTGCTATAAAAGATAACTATTTGCTTACTTAGTAATAGTAACAACGTATTGGGTGAACATAGCTTACTGATAAGTAAAATGAATGACAGCAATGTCATAGGGATGGGAGAGAAGAATTGGGAATGTTGTTACAAGGTACCTACATTACATGTAATGTGGCATAGTGTTATTTAAAAATACACTTGGATTAGTTTTAACACGTATGTTGCAAATTCTAGGGCAACCACTAAAAAATTTAAAAAGTATATTTGTTATGCTAAGAGAGGAGATAAAATGAAATCATATTAAATGTTCATTTACAACCAGAAAAGGCAAAAGAGGGGAGGGAAAAATAAAACAAAGAATAAATGTAATGAACAGAAAAGTGTTACAAGTATGGTAAGTGTTAATCCAACTATATCAATAATTGCTTTAAATGTCAATGGTCTAAAAATACCAATTAAAAGACATATTGTCCGACTGAAAAAAAGAACAAGACTCAACTATATGCTACTACAAGAAACCCACTTTAAATATAAAGACTCGGATACATGAGGGGATGGAGGAAGTATGAGGGGGCTGGAGGAAGATAGACCATGCTAAGACAAATAAAGACAAAACTGGAATGACTATATTAATTTCAAACAAAACTCGCTTCAGAATACAGAAGATTATCAAAGATAAAGAAGGGCATTATAGAATGATAAAGGGACCAACTTTCCAAGAAGGCCTAACAATTCTAAATGGATATGCATCTAACGCCAAAACATGAACTATGTGAGTCAAAACCGGATATAACTCAAGGACAGGTAGGCAAAATTTACTAGTATAGTTGGAGACTTCAACGTACCTCTTTCAGGGATTGATAAATCAAGCAGACAGAAAATCAGCGAGAATATAGTTGAACTGAATGGCATTATCAATCAACTTGATCTTTTTTTTTTTTTAATACTTTTAAAATTTTATTTATTTATTTATTTTATGGCTGTGTTGGGTCTTCGTTTCTGTGCGAGGGCTTTCTCTAGTTGTGGCAAGCGGGGGCCACTCTTCATCACGGTGCGCGGGCCTCTCACTATCGCGGCCTCTCTTGTTGCGGAGCACAGGCTCCAGACGCACAAGCTCAGTAATTGTGGCTCACGGGCTTAGCTGCTCCGCGGCATGTGAGATCTTCCCAGACCAGGGCTTGAACCCGTGTCCCCTGCATTGGCAGGCAGATTCTCAACCACTGCGCCACCAGGGAAGCCCAATCAACTTGATCTTATTGACATTTCTAAAATACTCCAACAAAAAACAGCAGAATACATATTCTTCTCAAGCTTACAGGAAAATTCATGAAGATAGATCATATCCTGGGCCATAAAACACACCTTACTAAATTTAAGGGAATATAAATCATGAAAAGTGTATTCTCAGACCACAATGGAATTAAACTAAAAATCAATAATAGAAAGATAGCTGGAAAATCTCCAAATATTTGGAGATTAAACAAAACACTTCTGAATTACATATGCATCAAAAATGAACTCTTGAGAGAAATATTTTTAACTAAATGAAAATAAAAATACAATTGATCAAAATTTGTGGGATGCAGTGAAAGCAGTGTTTACAGGAAAATTTATAGCATTGATTGCATACATTGGAAAAGAAGAAAGACTTAAAATCAATAATCTACACTTCTACTTTAGGAAACTAGAGGAAGAAGAATAATTTAAACCTAAGGCAAGAATAGGAAAAGAAATAATAAAAATTAGAGCAGAAATCAATAAAATTGAAGACAGGAAAAAAATAGAGAAAAATCAATAAAATCAAAAGCTGTTTTTTTGAAAAGATCAATAAAACTGATAAAACTCTAGTCAGACTAATCAGGAAAAGAGAGAAAAGACATAAATTACGAATATCAGAAATAAAAGAAGGCTTATCTACTGATCCTATGGACATTAAAGGATAATAAAGGAATACTATGAACAGCTCTGTGACCAGCAATTTAATAACTTAGATGAAATGAACTGGTTCCTTGAAAGACACAGACTACTAAAACTCATACAAGGAGAAATAGATAGTCTGAATAGGCCTATATCTATTAAGGAAATTGAATCAAAAACTAATAACCTTCCAAAAAAGAAAGCATCAGGGCCATAAGATTTTACTAGTGAATTCAACCAAGCATTTAAGGAAGAAATTATACCAGTTCTCCACCATCTCTTCCAGAAAATATGAATTCATTAATTTAACAAGTATACAATACTATGGAAGATGTCAATAATAAGAGAAACTGGGTGTGGGGTATATGAGAACTCTCTGTACTATCTTTACAATTTTTCTGTAAATAAAAAAACTATTCTAAAAAAAGCTGTTCTAAAATTAAAGAAAAATAAAATGCTGAAAGGAAAAATTGTCAACCCAGAATTCTATATCCCCCCCAGTAAAAAATATCCTTCAAGAATAAGGAAGGAATAAAGTCATTTTCAGATAAAGGAAAACTAGGATAATTCATTACCAGCAAACATGCACTCCAAGCAATACTAAAGAAAAGACTAAAGGAATATAGTACCAGATGGAAGATCAGATCTTCAGGAAGATATAAAGATTATCAGAAATGGTAACTTTGGGGAATTCCCTGGCGGTCCAGCGGTGACAACTTGGTGCTTTCACTTCAGTGTCCTGGGTTCAGTCCCTGATTGGGGAACTAAGATCCCTCAAACTGTGTGGTAAGGTCAAAAATTAAAAAAAAAAAAAAAAAAAAAGAAATGGTAACTTTGTGGGCATATATTTTTTAAACTATCTTTTTAAAAAAATTTCTTTAAAATACATCTTACAGTTTAGAACAAAAGTTATAGCATTGCATTGTGGGGTTTATAGAGTATGTAAATGTAATACTTATCAGAACTGTAGCATAAAAGATGGAGGTTAAAATGAGTATAGAGTTAAAAGGTTCTTAGATTTTTAAGTGAAATGGCATAATATTAGCCCTAAGGAGACTGTGAAAACTAAGGATTATCACTGAAATATCTAGAGCACCACTTAAAAGCAATGCAAAGAGGTGTAATTAAAAATCCAATAGAAAAATTAAAATGCAATTCTAGAGAATATTCAATTAGCCCAGAAGGAGGCAGAAAGGGAAGAACAGAAGAACAAAGACCACATAATACAAACAAGAAATAAAGAGCAGAATGGTGACCTAAATTCAAACGTATCAATAATGACATTGATAACTGATATCATTCTGTCATTGATCATGCCAGAAATGAACTGAACATCCCAATTAAGAGGCAGAGATTATCGGAATGGATTTTTTAAAATGACCCAATTACATAATCTCTAAAAGAGATGTGCTTTAAATATAATAACACAGATAGATTGAATAAAAAAGGATAGAAAAATCATGCAAGCAGAAAGCATAAAATGTTGTAGTGGCTATATTAATGTCAGAAAAAATAAACTTTAAGATAAAGAGTATAAAGAACCCATAAAGAAACACTTCATTAGGATAAAAGAGGCAGTTCCACAGGAAGATATAACCATCATAAATGTGCATGCATCCAATAACAGGGCTTCAAAATGTATGAAGCAAAAATGGACAGAATTAGAGGGAGAAATAGAAAATTCTAATGAAAGATGTTAGTAATAAGGGAAACTGGGAAATTTTGATAGTACCCCCCAAAACATAAATCACTTAGGTGTTTATTTAACCATATATGTCCAACACCTCTACAAGGAAAATTAAAAATTGATGAGAGAAATTAAAGGCTAAATAAATGGAGAGGTGAGAGGTATACCATGTTCAAGAATTAGAAGACTCAATGTTGTTAAGATGACTATTCTCCCTAAAATGACCTACAGATTTATCACCATCTCCATCAAAATTCAAGTGGACTTTCTAAAAACACAAATTGGCAAGCTAATTCTAGAATTTATTTGGAAATGCAAAGGACCTAGAAAAACCAAAGCAATTTTTTTTTAAGTTATAGGGCTTTTGACACCATCCAATTTAATAACAAACCGTAAATCATTGTAATGAAGACTGTGTCAAACTGGTGAAAAGTTATACATGGAAATCAATGGAAAAAAATAGAGAATTCATAAATAGAACCACATGTCTATGGTCATATGGCAGTCAAGGCAGTTTAATGGGGGAAAGAAAAGTCTTTTCAACAAATAGTGTTCGATCAAATGGATAGCTCTATGGAAAAAAGTGGACATTAGTCCTTTTAGCACACAACATGGAATAATTAACAAGACATGGATCAAAGACCTAAATATAAAACTTAAGAATGTAAGACTTTTGGAAGAAAATATAGAATTAAATACTTGCAACCTTGGGAGTAGGCAAAGATTTCTTAGAACCAAGGAAGCACATTTCATAAGAGAAAAAAAAAAAAGATTTAGAAGAATTAGATTTCTTCAAAACTGCAAACTTTTTGCTCTTTGAAAGACACATTAAGAAAATAATAAGGTAAGCCACAGATTGGGTGAACTTCCTTTGTGCAAGTACTCTCTATATCCTTAGGAAGATCTGGAGGGCTGGAGAAGGTCTAAGAAGGTAGGGTAGACTAAAAACCCAGGAATGTGTCAAAAAGACCTCTCTAAAACATATAGAGACAAAAAGTATTAGGTTGGCCAAAAAATTCGTTCGGAGTTTTTGTAACAGCTTATGGAAAAATCCGAACGAACTTTTTGGCCAACCCAGTATATGAAAAGCACAAATGCAGGTGTGTTGACCAAAGCCCAGAAGAGCCGAATGAGAAATGTCTGTTAATGAAGACAGCTGAGAACAAATAAAATGAACTATTGCTTTACTTAGGGAGGAGGAAATTTTTGAGTTTGTTACTCTGAGAGGTCAAGAAGGAGTTTTATGTCTACAACATGTTAAGGAAATCTGTGAATGCTTGGAGCATGCCCCTCACCATTCTAAGATTGATAGCAATTGTGTCTGGTTATCCATGTGCTGCCACTTCCTCCCATCTCAGCCCCTCACCCTTCCCACACTCTGCCCAGGGGTCTAAGCTCTGCTTGGCAGAGATGCTGGAGGTGGAGTATTTTGCTGGCAGAGTCCCAGTTTGATCTCTGTGTCCATCCTTCTTCCATGTGACTAGCTCCAAAGCACATTCTTTTTGCCAGTGATTGGCCAGTGGGTGGGCATGGGATCCCGTCCTGACCACTGAGTCCTGGGGGAAGGTGCCTGGATATAATCTCACATTTCTTCCTTTGGGGAATGGCCTTGCTATCATTTCCTTAAAGTTGAGACTTCAAACTAACTCCAGTTCTGACCTTGGCTTGAAAGGTCCAGCGAACAGCCATGGTCCATCCTCGAGTTGCTGCCACCAGGTAAGAGAAGCAGCAGTGTTAACGATGGTTTTGATGGGACAGCCCAGAAATCTGTGTGCAGTCTTCCAAACACATCAAAAGGTAACAAATCAAACTCTGGACATTTCAATGAATCCCGTCTCAAGTGACATTTATCTCCCCTGACCATCTTACATGCCTTTTATTAAATAAGCAGAATTCTATTACTATCTTGTTTTGTACACAATTGGAGGAGGTCTTACTAACCTAAGTTTTCAATCACAATTATTTCATTCCCCACCACCTTCAATTATTCTGCCCTTGTTTCATTACTGTTTCTTTTATTCTGGTATCCGAGCCTGCAACAATCCTGTAAGTGGGATAACTAAATGGAGAGCAGTGGGAAGAGTTGTTAGGGACACAGCTGTATGGATTTTTCCCTTGAGTAGGTAGGGTCATTGCAACTCACCGAGTGGTATATAGAAAGATTATCAGAAAGGGCAGTGGGACAGCCTGAGGGTGACCACATCCACAGTCTCTCTGGAATCTGTGTGTCGTGTGGGAAGAAACACTTTCCCTGGATCCTGTCTCAAAAAAATGCTCTGTTCCCCTGACCCAGGAGATGAAGGAGGTGGTAGTGAGTGTCTTTAGGGATGAGGGATTGAATTAGAATAAGACCAAAGACCAGGGGAGCTTCCCCTGAAATAATGAGTATTCAGCTCTGAATGGAAATGGTCTCAGCTGGCACAGCTGACAGCGCTAACTCACACTTGAACAGAGATAACAGTCTCCTTTGGTTTAGGGAGTCAATATAACGTGTCTGGTTTGGGGATTTGTCAACCTTTTAAACTGATGCTAAATATCCAATAAATACGGAAGTGTCTGCTCCTACTCCCCCTTCCCTCCCCCAACCCAACAAGCATCGGTGCAATTCTCTGGCAGCTCTGGGAGAGTCTGATGGGAGCTTCGGCGAGCCCTCCCGTCCTCTTCTGACCCCAGGGAAGCAGCTGGGCTCCCCACGGCCTACGGAGAAAGGACCTTTGTGGCTTCCAGGCAGGAGGGGGGGCTGCTCCTTTGCGTTGCCAGTTCAGGCACAGGGGGAGAAGGGAAGCACAAGAGTGTGAAGTTCACACGCTGCAATTACATCCAAGCAGCAAATGAGGCAGCTGGGCAGCTGTTCTAGGAGCGAAAGTCCCAGTGGTTCCCGTTTGGAGAGAGAAAAAGAAATTGTCACCCTTTCTCATGCGGTCAGCGTTTCTTAGGTCTCAAATTCCTGTGGCCTGCGGGACCTCATCTGACCCTCACATCTGGACAGAGCACTGATCTGGAGGTCGGCAGATGTTACCCTACCAAGAGCAGGCTGTGGGACCTAAACTGGGTTCCTATCTGTAGAGTCTGGATCACGAGAGCTGCTTCACAATGGTTATGAAAGAACAGGTGGCCGTCCAGCCATCAAACAAGGTCCGCCGGTTTCCACCAGGGCCTATGAAGAAGACCAGGACAGGATTCCTGCTCCCAAGGAATGCCAGTCTCATGGTGAAGCCCCCTCCCTACTCTTAGCCATCAACACCTTTCCTCTCTCCACTCTCCCCTTTAGGTATCTGCTTTAGCTTGAGAGCTGCTATCTCTAGGAAGTCTTCCCTAGCCCCGCCCCCCCACAATAAGCTGGATTAGATCCCCTATTAAAGACCTCTGTTGCACCCTCTATTTCTTCATCATGATAATTAGCAGACCTGTTATTACCCATTCAATGTATTCCCCACTGGACCATAAGCATCAAGAAGGCAAGGAGTGTCTCAAGCACTGCTGTGTCCTTTTCACTAAATAGTACCTGCGCGGAAGAGGCACTTGGTCTGTTGAACCGAATTAATTAATTCAAAAGTAAAATGGTATAATCCTTACCTTTACAGACCAAGAACTATGTGCCCAGAGAAGAGATGAGGCTTACCGAGGGCCACATGGCATCCTGATCAACAAGGAAGGGACAGGACACAGCATCCCACCTTCGTCCAATGCTCTTGTAGGAACGGGAGCTACTGCTGTGTGTCTCCCTCAGTCTCTGACGAGGGAAACCTGGCTTGGAGGGCCAGGAGAAGCAAGAGGACTGTGCTTGGTTTGTCCAACTCCTCTAATGGTCTCCACGGTGCTCTCTGCCACCACCTTATTAGGCTGTCCTTCCCTGATACTAGCAGTCTCTTAGCAAAAACCAGAAGCATTCAGTGGTTTACACTGTCCCATGCCACAACCCCAGGCCCCAGCCAAAGAGCCATCCTGGTGTCTGTGAGGCCTGGGTGTTTGCCAAAGGGCTACAGGAACCATACACAGTTCAAGGTCTTGGGCGAAAGCACTAAACTCAGTGCATATTTGTAGCACACTTGGTAATGACTCCTGGTTTTATGTACAATGAATACATATTACAGAATTATCATGGGGTAGATTTATCGGAGGTGGGAAGTAACCAAGTTTTATGAAAAATAATTACTGCCATCAAGTTGATATAATTACTAGTACTGGTTTGCCAGGGTTGCAATCCAATTTTATTTATAGGCAATGTTTCTGATATGGTTTAAACTACACCCTGAGAATAATTGGTCTATTATAATTTATTTCCAGACTGCTCCTTTGCTGGCCCAGCTGGCCTGGGGAGGATGAGCTGAGTGCACTTGTGGTATGGCTGCCGCTGTGGCCTCTCTTGACGCTGGGCCAGGCTCTCCTGGAAGGGAAGGCTGGCCAGAGAGCCCCTTGCCCTTCTGGGTGGGGAAGGGGGTAGATATGGATGGTTCCTGTCAGAATCATGCCCTGGCTGCCCTTCTCTTGAATGAATGACTATATCCTTTGGGATGTAGGGTCTAAGGGAGAAATTGACTATAAAGATCGCAAAGGAAAATAAGGACAACAGAAGAGAAAGAAAATAGGTCTTAGAATTATGTAGGACTCTGTTCTCATTCTGGTTCTATCGCTCATATCCAGGTGACCTTTACTAACAGGGTCTCAGTTCCTGTCTCTGTAGAGAGAGGATTCTGACTTGGGGACTTGTTGAGAGAGTTGCGTGAGGTGATGCGAACCAGCCCACTCTGAGCCTGGCACCAGCAGGTACACAATTAAGTGTTACTAGGAGGTGGAGGGTGGGGTTGGGGGAGGTTGACCTCCTTAAGTGACAGAGCCAGAGGGAACCCTGGGGAACAGGGTGCCTCCCACCTCACAGACGCTGTGAGGGAGCAGCCTTAGCCCGGGGGGCCACATTCTGTCATAGCCGAGAGGGTTAGGGTGGGCACCTGGCCTGAGGGCAGCGGATCGGTAGGCTGAGCAGCTGTTCTGTGCGGTAGCTTAGCCCAAAAGGTTAGTCCAGACAAGGCAGATGGGTGATTAGCTGAGCCAAATGGATTTTCTCTGAATGGTCCATGAGGGGCAGAAGCAAGCGGGCATCCAAGAAGCAGAGAGAGGGAGGGAGAGAGAGAGAGAGAGAGAGAGAAAGAAAGCCAGAAAGGTAAGGGTGGAACACAGAGCTGCTGCAGGTGGACAGTTAACCCACAAAGGGCTTCCTGGACTCTGAATGTGCCTCTATTAGATGCAAAGCTACGTGCCAGGCTCCACAGGGTCCGGCTGTATGGCTAAGCCTGCGTTCCTCTGTGATTCTTGCCTTCCTCGTTGCTACTGCACTCCCATGACTACCCTCATCAATTGAGATAACCTGTGTGGGTCTCTGTTCCTTGCAACAAAAAGCCAACGTAGCACCAGAGACAAGTGAAACGATGCCCTGCCCCCAATCCCCACTCACCAGCACAAAATATACCTGGGACACTGGACCCCAGAGAACCCAGCATCACTCAATGAACTAATGGCCCAGCTGAGGCTCGAAACTAGGTTCACTGAGAAGAAGGGGCCAAATTTGGGTTCCTCCAAAAGCTGATAGGCATGGTTTTTAGGGGCGTGGTAAAATGCAGGGTGAGGAGAAGAGTCACAAAAGCAGTCATTTCTGACACTAGATCCAATTGCTCCAAAATGCCCTCTTTGCTAGAGGGCACCCCACCCCTGCTCATATACTGTTTGCCATGACTTCTTTCCTGGTGTTCTTGGTAACGCTGGCCTCCCGCTCTGTGACAGCTTGCACCACAGGCAGGGGGATATTGCATAGCAGTCTGGTAGTTCTGGGTGTGTGTCTGAGAGTGTGCATGTGTATGTGGGTGTGTGTGCACTTGTGGGCACTTCTGTGTCTACAGAGAAAATCTATGGGGTCCTGGAGCACTGGGAGGCTGCCATGTGCTTCCTTTCTTTAGTGAATGCCGGGGCTTCGGCTGAGAGCTCAGAGGCGTCCACGAAACGCTTGCTAGGTATCCCCAGGGCAACGCTCATCCCCTTCAAGGGCAATTTAAACCTTTACAAATCTCTTAAGAACCCTCTGCTGCCACTTCCTGCCTCGCTCTCAACTAAGGACCTCTACCTTTACTTCATTGGAGAACAGAGAACATTCCATGGATACATCAAAACTTCCTTTTTTTTTTTTTTTTGAAAAAAACTCCTCTTTACTGAGTCACACCCAGCTGTAAACATGTCACCGTGAAAGCCCCCCCCCCCCGCCCCCCAGGCCACACAGTCGGAGGTGAAATGACTGGGTTTGGGAGGAGGGTCACTGGGTAGGTGCTAAGCAGGGCGGCAGGCAGGCAGGTGCAGCAGGCTCCGTGTTTCTGGGAAGAAGCCCTGGGGGTGGGGGTAGGGGGGTGTCAGGGCAGGAGAGGGGCCCAAGCTCCCAGGAGCCTCAGAGTGAGGGTGCTAAAGGACCCGGAGGCTTAGGAAGCGTCTTCCTGGGGGCTCCCTCACGGGGCCTCAAGGCCCTCTGCCCTCCGGGCTGCGTGCCCTCAACTCCAGGGCACCCACTGTAGGGAAGGTGAGGGCACCCTCCAGCCCCCCCAATGGTCTGCCCAGCCCAGTCCAGTTTCCTGGTCCCCTGTGAGCCTCTGGGTTAGGCTGTGGCCTCAGGGGACCGGGTGAGACCCCCCCCCCAGCCTCCAGCTCCTCAGAGTCCAGCCCTAGGTCTGGGCAGCTCCTTGGGTCCCTCTGTGGCCATCTGACTGGAATGTGGCAGTGAGGTGGGCGAGGAGGGGGCTGGTCCTCTGGCGGCCCGTCCCTCCTGCTGCGCCGTTGGCCTCACACAGCCGTCTCCTGGTCCTCCCGCTGGATCATCAATCTAGCTACAGATTTTTTTTTTCAGAAGAGAAAGGAAACAGTTTTATTATTGAATAAGCATTTTTCAGCTTTATTGAGGTACAATTGACTAAATAATTTAAATTTAAAAAATTTAAAGTAAGACATTTAAAGTGTACATCGTGATGATCTGATACACGTATACATTGTAAAAGGATTCCCCCATCTAGTTAATTAACACATTCGTCACTTCACATATTTATCTTTGTGTGTGTGTGTGAGAGAACACTTACATTCTACTGTCTTCGCAAATTTCAATTATACAACACAGAGTTATCAACGATAATCCCCATGTTGGATATTAGAACTTATTCATCTTATAGCTGGAAGTCCGTACCCTTTGACCAATCTCTTCCTCTTTCCCCTACCCCACAGCCCGTGGCAACCACTTTTCTAAGCTCTGTGTCTATGAGTTTGACTTTTCTTTAGATTCCACATATAAGTGGTACCACAAAGTATTTGTCTTTCTATGTCTGGCTTATTCCACAGCTAAATATTTATTTGCCTTTGTAACTGGTTCTTTCCATGAGAGAAAGATCCCGGTGTTCTGGATCCTAAACATCCCTTTCTTTTTTTGTTTCTTTCAACAAACATTCTTAAAGGCCTTAGATACCAGTACTATTGCTATTTCCAATTTCCTGAAAGGCATTAATCTTTGAGAATTGGGAAAGAAAAAATTGGAATTTCTGGGACTCTTCAGGAATTACCAAAATCATAAGTTATTGTAAAAATACTTTGAACATTCTTCATACTCTTTACTCATTCTTCTGGATATCTAAAAATTTTTACTTAATAAATAGGAAATATTAAGTTTGGTGCCCTTTGTAAAATATTTGTACTTGATAGTATGTATGAAGCCTTTATACTTTAGCAGTATTTGTACAGACGTTTTGCTTATAGCAAATATTCAAACACTGAAAAACACCAGTGAATATCACTGGGCAGTATTTGAATAATGCTGGATCTCCTAGCAAGGATAATGGCACCTCACAGAATCTGTGTGGAAATTGCCAATTTAAGGACTTATTTTGCTTTCAAAACTCATTCCTCCTTGGAATACCATTCATAGAGTTTGTATTAATGCTTACTATACATAGATACATTAATATTTATTGTGTTTGGAGCAGTGACTCACCACTAGCATCAGAAAAGTCCAGAAACACACATTTATAATAAGGCAATAGCCACAAACAAGACTAAACAGTGCGACTGTGATCATGTCTCTCCTGCAGGCTCCTGTCCCAGTCCCCAGAAATGCCAACCTTAGCCTCCAGCTCCATGGGTCAGTGTTTCCTGCTCTTGCCTTTGACTTGACGTCAGTGGAAACCTTTGACTAGTAAAGTCTCTGTGTTAATTGTTAATCTTTAATTCTCACAGAAGAATTATAATCCCTTTCCCCAGTTTCCTGACTGATTTTTCTTGGTATTCAGGATTTGGAAACATAAATTTCCTAGAAATGCAGGGAAGGGATTCCTGCATGGAAACACTGATATTGGGCATGTGGTAGGTGCCACAGTCGTGATTAAGGGCTCAGGATGTAACAGACCCTGAGTATGAAGTCTGGTTATACTACTTACTAGCTGTGTGACCTTGGGAAAATTACTTAACATCTCTGAGCCTCTGTTTCCTAATTATTAAACTTAACTCATAGAGTTGTTTTGAGGTTACGTGTTTTTAAAGCCTTTAGCAATCTCTGGCATACAACATGTGGTAATATATACTATAGCTATTAAGACACAAATCCTGATGAAGGAATGCATGATCTAGATCAGTGTTTTCCAAGACAAATGGAACATGAAACGCAGATGTGAGTTTAAATTCTGGTAGCCAGGGTGTGGTGAAAAGGGAACCCTCCAGCACTGTTGGTGGGAATGTAAATTGATACAGCCATTATGGAGAACAGTATGGAGATTCCTTAAAAAACTAAAAATAGAACTACCATATGACCCAGCAATCCCACTACTGGGCATATACCCTGAGAAAATCATAATTCAGAACGAGACATGTACCACAATGTTCATTGCAGCACTATTTACCATAGCCAAGACATGGAAGCAACCTAAATGTCCATCGACAGATGAATGGATAAAGAAGATGTGGCACATGTATACAATGGAATATTACTCAGCCATAAAAAAAAAACAAAATTGAGTTATTTGCAGTGAGGTGGATGGACCTAGAGTCTGTCACACAGAGTGAAGTAAGTCAGAAAGAGAAAAACAAATACCATATGTTAATGCAGATATATGGAATCTAAAAAAAAATGGTACTGATGAACCTAGTGGCAGGGCAGGAATAAAGACGCAGACATAGAGAGTGGACTTGAGGACACAGGGTGGGGAGGGGAAGCTGGGACGAAGTGAGAGAGTGGCATGGATATATATACACCACCAAATGTAAAATAGATAGCTAGTGGGAAGCAGCAGCATAGCACAGGGAGATCAGCTCAGTGCTTTGCGATGACCTAGAGGGGTGGGATAGGGAGGGTGGGAGGGAGGCTCAAGAGAGAGGGGATATGGGGATATACGTATGCATATGGCTGATTCACTATGTTGTACAACAGAAATTAACACAGCATTGTGAAGCAATTATACTCCAATAAAGATGTATAAAAAAAATAAATTCTGGTAGACACATTAAGGAAAGCTAAAAAAAAAAAGATGAAATTAATTTTAATAATATATTTAACCCAATATATCCAAAATATTATCATTTCAGCATGTACTCAATATAAAAAATTATTAATGAGATATTTTACATACTTTTTTTAAAAACCAGTTCATCAAAATTCAGTGTGTTTTTTTTACAATACATCTTAATTTGGGCACTAAATTCTCACTGAAAATATTTGCTCTGTAATTAGATTTCATAAATTTACAGTTGAAAAAGTAAATTCACAGGCTCAAGTTGCTCCAAACATACTTAAAAGTTTTCCGGTAACTGAATAGAGTATCAAAAAATAATTTTTCTGGGCTTCCCTGGTGGCGCAGTGATTAAGAATCCACCTGCCAATGCAGGGGACACAGGTTCAAGCCCTGGTCCGGGAAGATCCCACATGCCGCAGAGCAACTAAGTCCGTGTGCCACAACTACTGAGCCTGCGCTCTAGAGCCCGTGAGCCACAACTACTGAGCCCACATGCCTAGAGCCCGTGCTCCGCAACAAGAGAAGCCACCGCAATGAGAAGCCCATGCACCGCAACGAAGAGTCGCCCCTGCTCACTGCAACCAGAGAAAGCTTCGCAGCAATGAAGACCCAACACAGCCAAAAATAAAGATAAAAAAATAAAATTATAAAAAATATATTAAAAATATATATATATAATAATAATAATTTTTCTTTAATATTTATATCCACATCACCAAAACTGCTTCATCTTTTTCAGACGAATCAATTTAACTTTGAAGCAAAAAGCATATTAGTTTTAATACAATTTCTGTTCAATTTCAGTAAACTGACTAACTCTTGAGTCAACTAAGTATCATTAGCATATAGTTCAAAGATATTGCATAAACTGAAAAGCAATTCTATACTTGCTGATATCAACAAAGGATTCTTCAAATTTTCTTGTATTTTTGCAGCAAATTTAAAAGATGCTATTACAATGAAAACCTTCTGCATATTAATTCATGTTAGAAAATGTACAAAAGCATTATGGTTGATTTTTATTATAAATACTTTCAATTTCAGCATAAATTCTCATGCTTAACGAGCTAGGTCACAGAAAAAGCTTTTTCTTTCATGCGAACTTCAAATTTTGCTCATTCATATGCAATATGATATGGCCATATTTTGTCTATGATTATTTAGTATTTGGCAAGTATTATTCTTATTTCAAGAAAATCTTGAATTGGAGCAAATCTTTGTTAAAAGAAAAAGTCTACCATTGAACCCACAAGCATTGTCAAAGAACTTAAAATCATTAAATTTATTGCCTTGTTTTCAATATTTCCCAAAACTGGAAATAATTTATACATTTGTATGTGTACCCTGAAAGATTAAAACAATTATATCCATGACACTTTGCATAATTCTTCAAAGACTGAGAAAAAAATACTTTCACAGAGAAAAACATCAGTCTCTCGTTTTAGAATTCCAGTAAAATCTGGATTTTTAATTCTAATGTAGTTGAATCACTATCCAGCATGATAGAAACTAAGTTTTCATATCTAGTGGAAATTCTTATTTGACAGATATAAATGATTCAAAAATGTCTAAGCCATGAGTTTGGTTTTGTTGGCCATAAAAGGACATAAATTTGGACATCTTTTGAGACAAAATATACACAAATATTAATTGGGTAGAATATTTTATATTGCATAACTCATCTAAACCTGAGGAAAAGTACTTGCAATTTTAAAATGTTTGCAAAAAAATCCAAACCATTTTATAGTTGCCCAAAGTTACTAGCTCAGATACTGTTAAAAATAGTTTAAATTTTTTGTTGAATATTTAATTCAGGTGACTGATTTCATTGATTCTTTTTTGATTGCTGACAGGAAACTTCTTATCAAATTCAGTATGTATTTGCTGAAAATGTCTCTTAGTCATGTCAACTTTGTTATCTTTAAAAACGTTTACACAACAAACAGCTTTTTTGTTTTGCCCTGCTGCAGTGAATGGCAAATGCTCTTCTGTTTCTATCCACATCTCTTATTTCTGCTTCTCTTTGGATGTTGATTTCCTTCTTTCAAACAACATTACTCCACTTCTGTGGGAACCTGGCCACCCAAAGCTCACTTTTAGGGAAATAAAGGACTATCCTCACCAGTTCCAGTTAGAAAAATTCCAGGGAAGGATTCTGATTGACTTGCTTGGGGGAAGATGGGATGCTTTGATTGGTCCCGTATGTATCATTTGCCTATTCTCAAGGCCAAACAGGTGGGGTCTGTCACCAGAAGAAGGGGTGGAAGCCCAGAGACATGGCCCTTAATCCACCCAGCGTGGAAGGATAGTCAGTGAAGGATTCCTGGAGGAGAGGTTCCTTAGCTGAGTCTTAAGTAATGAATTAGAGGTAACCAGTCCAAATGGAGAAAAGGGGAAGGGAATGGAAGAAAGGCATTCTGGAGAGGGGGAAATAGGAGTAAAAGCCCAGGGGTAAAAAAGAGCATGATGTATAAGCCTCTGTACTAGACTTCAAGGTGCTAGACTGTAAGCATTTTGAAGGCAGCGATTGTGTCTTATTCATCCTTGTCTCCATCCATCCTCTTGACCTGTATGAAGTGCTCCCTACATGTCCGCTGACTAAATGAATGGATGATAAATGGTCAGCAACATCATAATTTGACAGTACCAAGCAAGGGTTGAAGTGACTCCTCCCCACCCTCTGAGAGCACAGTCTAGGGCGCCATGTGAGCTCAACTGAATATCAGAAAATAACTTGCTTTTCATTTTTTCTGGAGAAATAAAAATAATTATAAAAACTCCCACAGGAGGCTTAGCTACCAAGGCTCTTGTTTGCTGTCAGCAAGTCTTGCTATTCAATTGCACTGCAGGGGATCACCTCAGACTTTCACTATGAGAATAAATCACCCTTCATGACTCTCCAAAATGCAAAGTCACTTTCACAAGTGTGACCATTTCAATAAATTCGAGTTACAAAAAATCTGAATTAAAATACATAGTGGAGGTATATTTTTAACATTTACATTTTTTTATCAAAGTTTCACAAATACACACTTGAAAGAGTCTAATAGTTCTGCTTGCCGTGAAAAAGAGTGGTTCCCCACCCCACCCCATTTCTCACTACCCTGAGGCAACCATTTTCAACTCTTTCAACTGATTCTTTCGGTATTTCCTTCCATAGATGCCGATGTTTTTACTCATGGATTTTGCAGTTTGGGCATCATCTATTGACTTCCAACTGTGGAAGATGAGGCTCTGGCACTTTTCTCTACCCTTTTACCACCACTACCTAGACACACATCCATGCAGGTACACTTCCTGCTCTCCCACGCTCCTCATATGGTTATACCGTCCTTTGGCTTAGATCCATGTGCATTGTTTACCTTCTTCTGACTCTGTAAATGCTATTTATAGCTGAACCATGTTGTGTACTACAGTTCTTTTTCCTTTCTTGTCCAACTTTTTGCTTACCCTGGAGTTAATAATTGCCTTTGTTTTTCACTTGCTGAGTTTTCTATGTACTCAACACCAATTTAATCTCTTTCCTGAATGTGTACATTTTCTCTCAACAAGTACAATAAGTTTAAGCACAATAAGTATTCTGTCAATTTTATTTTCTTGACAAAGCTGCTTGTGCACCTGATCCAGTCTGGGATCTTTCTTCACCATCACCCCAAGGAGTTCCTTCACCTCTCTCTAGAATTAGATCCTCTCTGTTTTAAATCCTGTATTTTCTTCTTTCTCAGTTTACTCAATCGTTTTGGTGCAGCACGTCCTCTAGTTTTCCAAGAAAGAGTACATAGAAATAATTTCTTGTTTTTGTCTTTGTACATTTGAACAGATTTCTAGTTTATTCTCATACATAATTGATGTAGAATTTTAGGTGGGAAAATATTTTTGCCCAATTTTGAAGGTACTGTTTCATTGTCATGTCATTTCCAGTTTAGCTGTTGTGAAATTCATGCATTTTGATTCTGATTATTGTTTCTTTGAATGAAATCAATCCCTCCCTTACCTCCCAAAGCTTGCAGGTTCTTCTGGAATTTCACAATGATATGCCTGCCATGAGTCTAGTTTTATCCATTTTATTGGGCATTTAGTGGGCATTTTTTCACTTAGAAATTTATGTCTTTCAATTCTAGGAAAATTTCTTAAACTGTTTATTTGATGGTTCCTTTTCCTCCATTTTCTTTCTGGAACTCCTGTTATTTAGATATTGGATCTCCACAATTTGTCCTCTATTTTTTTGTTCAAGATTTTCTTCCTTATTTTCCACACTTTGCTTTCTTGCTCTACTTTCTGGGATATTTCTTCACCTTAATTTTCTAATCTTTCTATTGAGTTTTTCATTTCTGCTTTCATATTTTTAATTTGCAATGGCTTTTATCCTGTTCTCACAATGTCCTGTTTCTGTTTCACAGAATGCAATATCTTATCTCTGCAAGGCTATTATGATAGATTTTTTTAAATTTTTATTCTCTTTGCATAGTATTTCCGTCCAAGTTTCTTTTTTTCTTTCTGTTTGTTCTGGCCTCTTTTATATTAGAGACTTTGCACCAGTGTCTGGTGAACACTGTGTTTTTATGTATACTTAAAAGTGGGGCCTTAACAACAGATTGGAAGCTTCAGCGGGCAGGGGCCTTGTCCACTGTGTTTTCAGTGCACAATGATCTGGATAAGGACCCCTAATGTCAATACCTTCTTATCTTTTCTCTTGAGCTGTCCAGCTGCCCCAGAGAATAATACTCTTCCATCTTGTGCCTGAACCATATAATCTGCTATTGGTGTTCAGGGTGCTAGATAAGAGAAGAAAGTTGGTGATCTCCATGGATAGCATGTAAGCTTCCATTTAATGGCTCTGTTTTCTGTATGATACCTCTGCCCTCAGTATGGTCCTTTAATGAAGACCCTCTCTTTTATCATTTATTGAGAATCAGCCTCCAGTCTTCTGCAGAGGGAAGTCCCTACTATGTGAAGTAGAGGAAGGAAACCAGAAATCTAACCATCTCTTATAGAGTTTTAAACCAATCCTCATATTTTAGCCCTCTGTTACCCCCACTTCCATAGGTACTTGGAGCCACCAACTCTTGAGCTTTTTGAGAGTTCTTCAATATACGATCAGAATATTTCTTGGCTTTCTATAGGCTGCCTTAGAATTCAGCTTCCTCTGGTCTGCTACGTCCGATATCACTCATCCATCTGCTTCCTAGCCTCTGAAATACTGTTGCTAATGACTCCTTTCCCACTCTGTTTATCCTTATGAGATTATTCCTTTCGTTTAACTTATGATTTTTCAAGTGATGTTTAGAGATGGAGGGGAGATCAATCTGTACATTCAACCCATCATTTATCCTGGAGTTCTGGTCATTTTTCATTAAAAAAAAATTCACCAAATAGTTATAAATAGCAAGCTGCTCTGTTGCATTTAAAATAATATTAAGTTAGCAAATCCATATTCCACAGTTTTCAGAAAGCTTTATTTTTCTGGAAGGCAAGGCTACTCCCTGGGTGAGAGAGAAAATTCATCATCAGTCAGGAGAAAATGCAAACCGCCTTTTATGAAATTCAGGTTTCTATCATTTTAAAGATTTTTATTTCCATAGGCTAGTAAAAGTTTGATATCTGGATGAAGAAATGGCATTTGTTTCAGAAAAGGAGCTTGGAAAATGACTGGTGTCTCTTTGTGGTGATTGGGGTGGTGGCTCCCCAGCAGGACTGGCCTAAGCCAGCTGTTGCTTTAGGAATAGGCGTGTGACTCAAGTGAAGCAAAGACATTGGCTGGAAGTCTGCCGGGAGTCTGCTGGGAGAGGTTTTCTTGCTTCTGAAAAAAGAGGCACAAGGAAGGGACAGCTTCTGTCGTTCCTCTGGATGTCGTTGTTTTTGGGTGTTACACCGGGGACTGCTGCAACCATCTAGCAAGGCAGTCTTGGATCCGACCGAAATTGAGGACTGCAGAGTGGAAGAATGAAACAAATTGAATCTTTGCTGCTTTGTTGAGCTGCTGATTGATCCAAGCTTGGGCTTCCCCTTCCTCTGAACTTCCAGTTACAGAAAATGATAACTATCCTTATTCCTTAAGCCAATTTGAGCTGGAGTCTTCTGTGTTTTGCTGCTGAAAACATCCTAACTCCATATACTGCCAATATACAGCCACATTCTTTGGCAGGAAACCATTTATTTTTCAAAAATTATGTAGAAATGTTGATTTATAGTCTCTGTTTAGATGATGAAAATAGATTTAGGAAGAATGAGTTTAATATCTGTACAGATAGGAATAAACATATTACTTAGCATTCAGGTGCCTGAAGGTTACTTTTTGAACAGTGTTTTTTTTTCACTGTTCTGAGTGTCTGTTTCTATCAAACAAAATTTGGATTTTTCCCCCATTTACTTGGGTCCTAGTAAATATAAAATAAAGTAGAAAACGAAATGCAGTGAAATGAACCTTCAGAAGTCAGTGGAAAATATGATTCCTTTATTTTTAATTGCTTTTATCAGTCCTTTTGAGGTTCTCCTTTGAAGAGGATTTTTTCTGAAGATTACTCTGAAAGTTATTTGAGTCTCAATGCTATGAATTAGCCCCTAAGAGAGAAATTTTATTGTTTCTTATAACAAGCAGATTTAGCAGAGAATATCTTGAAAGGGGGTGGTGTAGGGGGAGGCCAAAACTGGGTGAGCAAATGTTTTACTATTAATACCATGCCCTATTGCATAATGGCTTAGAGCATAGGCTTTGAGGGTCAAGAAAGTGGGTTCAAATCCTGGCTTTACCGTTCACTAGCTGTGTGGCTGTAGGTAAGTTACTCAGCCCCTCTGTGCCTCCAATTCATCACCTGTAAAATGAGGATAATAATAGTACCTACCTCACAGGGTTGATGAGAAAAGATTAAAGGAAGAAATACATGTTAAAAAAAGACCTAGAACAGTGCCTGACACATAGGAAGTACTCAATAAAAATTGGCTATTATTATTATTATTATCATTACCGTCATTATTCAGAACTATTCTATTCAACATTTATTGAGCACCCAGGTGAGCTCTCCCCTCAGTGTTGGAGTCATGGCACCCAGCTGGTTAGGTCATGGAGAGAGATACAGAGAGCTGGTTTCAGAGCCCTGCCTTACACTGACCACTCCACCCTCCCCTATACCTCAAGGCTTCCTCATCCCTATCTTTCTCATCTTCCTCGCACACAGCCATGGTCATCTCCTCCTGGCCCCACAGCCTTATCCTGGGCCCTGAGACAGGTGTTTCACTCACTTCACTTGGGCTCCATTTCGTCCTTCCTCTGCCAGAGGACACAGCTCCCATCCTGACTCCTTCCCACTCTGAGACCCTCTCCGCTCTTTCCGAGGCATGCGTCTCCGCTCCATTTCTATTCAAAGCTCTTTTGTTACCAGAAGTCAGTCAAACAACCTTGGACAAAGGGGCAGGGGGCTTGGCAGTCCTTGGAGGGCGCAGAAATCCTTAACACCCTGTGCCAGGGGCTGCTTTAGGTCCTGGGCACTGGAGGGCACAGAGAGGTAAGACACACACACCAATGACCATCACCTGGCCTGGAAATAAGGGCCTTATGAGAGTGGAGGTGAGGTCTTTGGAAGGACAGAGGAAAAAGAGAATGTCTGAGTTGTTGAAACAAGAAGGGCTTCCTACCAGAGGATGTGGCATTTGAGCCACATCAAAGGTTGGAGGGCTTGGACATGCAGCAGTAGAGAGGGGGGAGGGGAGAGCGTGAGCAACGCCACAGTGTCCTTTCCTCTCCAGAAGATGGCGCAACCAGTGAATACTGTGGCCAGACCAGGTTATGGTCATTCATTCATTCATTCATTCACTTCTGGATTCTCTTTCCATGGCATAGAGACATTTACCTTCTTAATTCAACCTGGATTGCTGTCATTCATGCCTCTTCCTTTCACTTTGGGTGAATGTCCCTCCTGTACAGCTAGCTACCCACGGGCTTGACTCTGAAATTCTGGAATCTGTGAACATCCCTTCCCCTAGGGTTGTTCCCTGTCTCTTTACTGCCTATTTGGAGTGAGGAGGGGATTTGGTCATCTTTAAGGTCCAACTCAAAGACCACCTCCTGGGACTTCCCTGGTGGTCCAGTGGTTAAGACGCTGCCTTCCAATGTAGGGGACGCAGGTTCGAACCCTGGTCAGGGAATTAAGATCCCACGTGCCATGGGGCAACTAAGCCCGAGCGCCACAACTAGAGAGCCCACGTACCGGAACTACTGAGTCTACGGGCTCTGGAGCCCCTGCACCACAACTGGAGAGAAGCCTGCACACTGCAATGAAGAGCCTGCACACCACAATGAAAGATCCTGTGTGCCGCAAGTAAGAACTGACACAGCCATGAATAAATAATTTTTTTTTTTTTTTTTAAAAAAGGACCATCTCTTATAAGAGGAAAAAAAGTAAAGGGCTTTTACTGAGTCAATTCTCCCTGCAGGCACCTGCTGGGCCTTCCCCCCACACTTCCTTATTTAGTCCTTACCATTGTCATAGTGGGGACTTCACTCAGGCGGCTGTGCTCTATTGACTGAGCACTCTGTGATGCCAGCACCAAAAGCGGGTCTCTCCCAGATGTCCAGCCCCTTGCTCCTGATGGCAGCAGCCACAAGAGCCTCCAGTTCACAGCCCAGGTTCACTAGGTCTCAAGTTCACTGCAGGATCTGGCCATTTTGGGAGTCCAGCCAGCTTCTTCCTGAGGATGTGCTCTGGTGACTCATGACCAGACCCATGGGAGAATAATCCATAATCTACTGGCCAAAATTTAACAATAGCAGCGTTTTAATCATCTCCTAGGAGTGACAGACGTCACTGCCTCCAGGGGAAGAGCGGGGTTGTTCCACCCAGCTGCATCCTACACGAGGCCTCCCTTCCTCTCAGGTGGGTGACAGGGTTGGCAGGATGGGGTGGAGGTGTGGGTGAAAGGTGGTGTCACTTTTTCACAATCAGAGTACTTGAAAGGATGCTGTAGTTTATGGGATCCTCTAAGCCATGGGCCCTAGTGTATAAAATAAGGTGTTGGACTCTATGATCCCTAAGTCTCCTTGCAGTTCACAGGTTCCAGGGCTCTGAACATTCTAGAGCTCCTGTGCTACATTTGAGGTTTTCTGCTTGAGATAAACCTGGAAATTAAGGCTACAGAGCCCTAAAAAGGGGAGCGATTCTTCCAGCTTATTTCCCATCAGCTGTTGTCAAAGCCACCTTTACGTCCTGGTCCCAGCCAGCTTAACTTCTTTTATTTGCTATTCATTTTTCATGATCAGACACTCAAGACAGGAACTGGGACTTCTGCGAAAAGAGTACCCAGCCAAACCTTCACCTCCTGCAGGGTCCTTGTCTTCATGTCCTGGGCTTCTCGGAAGACCTCAGTTACTAAAGGTGTGGAATGCAAGGATGGCTGGAGAAGCTGCAGTGATCCAGGGCAAGATGCTATACCAGTAGCCTGTCACCTCTTTGAAGACAGCTCCCAGATCAGCATGTCCAATGTTAACCTCTCTCCACAGCTCCACCTGGATACCTGTGGGCATCTCACATTCAGTATGCTCACTGAACTCATTGTCCTGCCCTGCAAACCTGCTGTCCCTCCTGCTCTCTCCACTTTAATGCCACCAGAGGGATCATTTGTGCCCTCTTTCTCTCTCCGCTTTCCTATCATCTGATCCCTTATCTTGTTTGGAAGAAATTCCAATAAGTATGAGTCTGAAAGGGACTAGACTTTCCCACACTTGCCCCCTAGTGACTGGGGCATGCTCACGTGACTTAGATATGGTCATTCACACCATCCAAAGGGATTTTGGTCCCTGAGAGTGAGACAAGGCTAGAGATTACTCACAGCAGGAGTGAGGAGGGCAGTGCTGCAAGTGGCCAATCACAGGGATGCTTTGGCTTTGACCTGACCATGCTGCTCTTGTGGTGTGACTCAGGTCCCAGCCTCCTTTGGTCCCACCTATTTTCTAAGATTGGTTTTCCAGCCTTTCCGTTGATTCAGTGAGCTCTAACAAATATATATTTAATAATTTTCATTTCTTCTTAGAGAACCAGAATCAGTTTCTGTTGTTTGCAGTCCTGGCTGGTACCCTCTCCATTCCCCCAGCCTCCAAATCAGGAAGCTGGGAATCCTTCCTGACTGCCCCTTTATGGTTCACACACCACTGGTCACAGGTCCATGCCTCCTGCCCAGCGATGTCACCCCTATGGGCCCACTGCCACCCCAAACCAGGCTCTCATTACATCTGCCTATTTCTGCTGTCCCTGGGTTGATGGCTCCTCTGGCCTCTGGGCTCCTCTTAACCACAAACACCTACTTTTGATCACACCTCAGAATCCAGGATCGGGCTGCATCGTCCATCAGGGTTTTTGGCAAAGGATGAAAAAGAGAAAACCGGAGAAAGAAAAGATGTTCAGCAACTCTGAATGGAGAGGGAAGAGAGAAGGCAGGCACCATAAAACAAGTGTAACTCAGCGTCCCTGTAATAACTCAGTCTGCCTGAGGTCCTGAGATTGGATGGGCTCTGCCTCTTCATTGATACTTTTCCCTGTTTTCTAAACTCACATCAATGAAAAGTATTAATTACCCTTTAAATGGAAATAAATTAACTTAAGAAGATGCAGTTTTATCTTGCTTTTCTAGTAGCTGAGTTCCTTGAGGATGCACTAATTGATTTTAAATCAAAATCAGCCTAATGCACTTGGATAGTTTGCTGGGTAATGGAAATTAGTAATGACTTCCATAAAGGAAGGGCTTGATTCCAATTCCTTTTTTCCACATATTTGTCACTGTGGATGAGGTAAGCCTAATCATGGGTGGAGAAGGCCCAGCAGCACCAAACTCTTTATTTATTCATTAAATATTTATTGAGCACCTACTTTATGCCAAGGACTGTGCAAAGCACTGGGCATCCAATGATGAAAGAGACAGACTTGGTCCCTGAATGAAGCTTACAGCTGAACACATTAAAAAGCCTTTGGGAGGCTTCCTGAAGTTTCTATTCACAGTTCCCCCCCTGCCTGGGTCTCACTGAAGCTGGCAGTTGCAGGAAGCCAGGCCCAGGAAGGACGGACCTGGGGGTAGAACATCAGAGAGCCTCATCTGGAAATACCAGGAGACTTGGAAGTTGTGAACAACCACAAAAGGAGTAATACATAGTCACGACTTTAAGGAACCCAGAGATTAGCAAGGGAGGGGGAGTAAGCTATTCATATAACTGTGATACAAGGTGGAAAATGAAAAATGACTTGGGTGCCAAGGGAAGGCAGGGAGGAAGAGATCCCATTTACTTTGGAGGATGGGAGTCTTGAGGGCATCGTGGAGGAGGTGGCATTTACAACAAATTAGACCAATGACAAATCCACCAAATCACTTCACAGCTTGGATGTGGTCATTCCAAACCTGGTATCCCAGATAAAGTGTTTTTACCATCCTTGACCTGGAAGTGTGCCTAAAGCTGCCAAGAGGGACCTTCTGGAAAGGGCATTCCAGGTGGAGTAATCAGTATAGACCCAAGTCACGAGAAAGGACCTGTGTGTTTGGAGAACTCTGAGAAGTCTCATGTAGCCAGAGTCTAGGGCTCTGTGTGGGGTGTGTAGCTGGATAGTCTCTCCCCAAGGTATGTCAAGGATAGGGGGATGAAAGGTCTAAGATCGCAAGGAGAGGGCACTTGCACTGGAAAGCTGGGGTTGGGGCGGAGCACCTGCTCTCCCTGGAGGAGGGTCTCCCCATCCAAGGGCCTGCATGGGCACCATTCCTATTTCCAACACCCAGTGGACACTGGTTGTGCCGAAGGAGGGAATGTCCATCACATTCTTGGTAAATATTTAGATACCTGAGGTTTTGAACAGATAACATTTCAGAGCTTGCTTTATGCTTGTATAGCATCTAATACGGGAGCAGAAAGGCTTCTCATTCATTGCTTCTTGGTTAATATGACGGAGCTTTCTCCAGCCAGGCAAACATTTACAGCCGCAGGGGCTAAGCCCAGCCCTGATAATGGCCTGAAGGTGGCCAGAGAGGAAAGTCAAATGCTCCGACTGCCTGTTTGCAGAGGAAGCAGCAAAGAAAATATCCCACAGGGGCTGTGGGCCCTCAGCATTGGAGGGATTCTGTGGTCTGTGATAGTTCCACAGGGATTACTATACACACACAACACATCGTATACAGACCATCGCAGTGCTAAGGTCTCAGGAGACAGAAGAGCCGATGGCTGGTTAATGAATTCTCCCCCAGCAAGTCAATCAGACAGGAGCCAGCTGCCCCCCCCACCCCCCACACCTGGCCTATTAAGCAGGCTGGGCTCCCTGGGCAGGGCTCAGCGCGTGTCTGCCAGGGAGTGTTTGAGAAATTAAAGTGACATTGCTAAGTGGGTACACGTAACTACCTCCCACCTCTCCTTCTGCCTGAGAGTCCCTGCACTGCAGGAATAATGCATGAGCGCGTGTTCGTGTTCCTCCAGAAACTTAATTCAAGCTGCCTGCCACATGGAGCCAGCCTGCGCCCAGGTTCAAGGGCAGTGGGGCAGGCTCCTGGGCCCCTCCTGTGTCCACTGCTCTGGCGGACCCTTGCGCCTCAGACTCCTCTGGACCCTGGAAGGAAAGCAGATGGTACCCCGCTGGGGGCACTGAGGCCAGAGTTGCAACGCCCCATCCCTGCCCCTCCGGCTTGTGCCCATTTCCTCCCGACGGGGTCATCCAGACTTCACTTGCCCCTTTGCGAGCCTGCTCACATCCTGACCTCCGTGTGTGTTTTCACTTTCCCCAAATCTCCATCTCTAGGTTTTGGAGGCCCTGTTTTCACCAAGCATGGGGGACCCTGCTGGAAAGGCCCAGGCCTGGCTTACCCTGGATGGGGCCCAACACCGGCATCCTCCCCTCTCTTTTCCCCTTCCCGTCCCTCCTCCCTCTTTCTCCCTCCCCCTCCTCCTCTCCTTTCCCCCTCCCCCCACCAGGCGGCTGCGCTGGAAACCACAGGAAGGGGCTGGGTTGGCTTTGGCAGCAGAGGCTGAAAGCTGGAGGTGGGGAAATCAGGAAACCCAGGCTTGATTCCAACGTGAATTGGAAATATCCCCAACAGCCAGGGCATTAGATAAATAAGGCTCCAAAAACCTGTGACTGGCAAAGTATTTTTTTAATTTCCATTAAATTTTAAAACGTTGGTTTTGAAGCACAGTCCTACCAATGAACAGCAATATGTCTTTTTCTTAATTCTTATAAATATAGTACGTGGTCACGGGGAGGAGTCAAAATAATATAAAACAGTATAAAATGAAGCGAATTGTTAGCAGTTTCTTAGGGCAATTAGGTTTCAAAGAAACAAAATTCAGGATTGAGATTGCAGAGCTCGAGTAGAATCTGGGGGGTGTGTTTGGAATGCAAAGGAGGAGTGTGAGTGCGTATGTGTGTGTATGGGTGTGAGCACAGGCCACGAGTTACTCACACAGGCTCTGCTGTCAACGGCTTGGGTTCAGATTCCAGCTCCTCTGTTCCTAACTACGCGGCAAGTTGGGCGATTTGCTTCACGTTTTGGTGCCTGGTTTTATCATGTGTAAATTGCGAATAATTACAATAGTAATTATTCTTCTACACAGCTGTGGAGATTCGGCTATTTTTCAGCTCACGAAACATCTGTGAACCTGCAACAGGTGCTGTGAATCCTGCTTACCTGTGCCTCAGTCCCACCCCCTTCCAGAACCAACGGTAATTCCAGTAACTCCTCGTGCGCATGTACTGCCATTTGGTTTACACAGACGTCCCAGGAAGCAGACATGTGACTCCCAAAGAGGTGAAGAAACCCGGGAGCCACCACTTGTCTAAGACCTTAGAACTATAAGTGCCAGAGCTGGGCCCAGACCCCAAATGGCGTGATTTTTCCGGTGCTCCCGTGGGGACACCTGTGGCTGTCTGAGCGGTGAGCATGTGACGCTGAGCAGAGGAAGGGCCCCTGCAGCTCCCCTTGTTGCCCCCCACCCCCATCCGCACCCCAGGAGTCTGGCCTTGTGATTTTGACATGACCACTGGGACAGCAATCAGGCCTCTTGCCTTGGGCTCAAGCCACAGGTCTCAGGGGCAGAAGCATCTTGGTCAAGTTTCTCAAGTTTCCTCCCCTTCTCCTCATTGAGCTTTTATAGTTTTCATCAATCTAATCACTTGTCATTTTGTATTTTAAAAATGTATTGCTTTTCCTTTTTACAAAAGTGATACCTGTGGAGTATGGAAAGTATAAACAAGCAGACAGAAAGTGAAAATAAATATCACAGTCGAATTGTTTTCTGCTTTCCTGGAGTGTCCCTTCCGGCCCCCAACTTGACCAGCAGTGCCACCGATATCACAGAATCTTCAGCCAAGTATGACTGTCAACCCCTCCCAGCTTCAGCAGCAAGCTGATATCATATGAAGCTTTTCAAGATTCACAGGATTATTGATTACAATGATTTCGAGCTGCAAATGACTAATAAGACAACAGCATGACTTATTGTTTTTAAAGCTGCTGCTCCTTAATTTAAAAATGAAGTTAAGAACTCCACCCCCCCGTGTGGAATTTGACAAACATTCTCAGAAAAGTCGATTTAGTCTGTGGATCTGAAAGTGCCTCACAGCATCAGCTCTAAGTTTCTTTGATATACTATCAAGAACGTAAACCTGTAGAGTTTAACAAACTGTTACCGTGCGTCACAGAACTCAAAGACCAGTAGGGAGAGAGAGGCACATAACATGGGGTTACAATGGGGGACATTGAGTGTCATGATAAAGATGTTTACCAAGGGCTGTGGGAGCACCAGGACAGGGCACTGCACTTCCTGCAGAGGAAGAAGATCTGGTGAAGCTTTACTGAGGAGTTGGACATTGAGAGGGAACTTGAAGGAACTTTAGGCGTTGGTTGGGCAGAGAAAGGATGGCAGGAAAAGAGGTGTGGCAGGTAGATACGTATGGCCAGGGTATAAAGGGTGGGGAAGGTGGAAGGGGTGGTGGGGTGTGAGACAGAGTGGGGAGGGGTCCACAGGATCAAGAGATGAGGCTGAAGGAGGGATTGGGATTCTGTTATGAAGTACCTCGTGTGCCATGCTGGAGATTCGGGTCTTCATGGGTCCAGGTCCCAGGACCCCGACCCTCGTCTGTTTGCGAATTCCTGGATCTGTTGCAGGTAGGATGGAGATAGAAGCGCTCAGCCTCACAAACCCCCAGGGGAAGCGTGCTGGGCAGGTTGGCTTGGGCAGGAGAGGGAGGCTGGGTCCTCCTCACTTGCACTTTTACCAATCCCATTCAGAGTTTCTTCTGGAAAGTTCTTGTGTTTCTGTTACCAAGTGTCTGTCTTCAGCCAAGTTGCTTATGAATATTGAAACACACACACACAGAGCAAAGGGAAACAGTTCACTGTCTTTTTCCAAGAGTTTTAATATGAGAACTTGGGACTGTAGGAAAACACTACTTAGGAGACAAAGATAGAAGGTGAGCAGGTAGTAAATAGGCGCAAGCAAGGAAGTAAAACCGAATCACCTCAGAGGCGTGTGTTAACTTTTGGCCTTTTAGAAGATTTTCTGCTCCTCTCTGACTTGGGGATGATGGAAGCAGAGAGGAGAAAGCTGGCTCTATCACTACACTAGGTACTTGTATTTTTCTTGGATGAATTTTGGCCACCTGGGTTCTGTCAAGGTGAGAAATGTTTCAGCAGTTGTAAAAGCCCTGAGCCAGTAGGTAAGCAGAAGGGAGAGCAGAGCTAGGCCTCCTTCTACTCAGCCCCCTTCCCTGCCTGGCGCCCCTCACCCTCCGACCACTCACAACCCAGCCAGTCAGGAAGGAGCCAGAAGTCATGGAAACAGCTGGGCCTGCTCAGCTGCAGTGGCCCCAGACCAGCTGATCCTCGCCCTCTGAGCTGTTGCACCTGTCTGGGCTGCAGGGGGTGGAGGTGAGCTGGAGAAGGCTTTACACCGGGACGGGGCTTGCTGGGTGCAGGAGGAGTCAGGGTCCTGGCCACGCCAGCTCCCTGGCCCTGGCCTCTAGTATCTGTGGTTGGAAACAGGACTCTGCAGGTGACTCCCCCCCCCCTCACTCCTGGCTTCCCTGGGGCATGGTGTGTGGCGATGGGCTGTGGGAGGAGGACAACGGAATGGCATCAGGATGCCACCTCTCTGGCCAGCGGGGCTAAGAAGCCAATGACCAGGACTCGCTTCTGGTTACTGCCGAGTTTTGTCTGAAATCAACTTTAATCCTAGAATGTTTAGAAGGAGATACAGATAGGAGGAAGAAAACAGGTCCTGACTGGTGTGACCAGATGCCCCCCATGTCCCAGGTCCTGGGAATGCAAAGACGAGTAGGACCCGTCTCTCTAAGAGCGCTGTGTGCTTTATGTGCACGTTATCCCTCCCCCTCCCCAGGACCCCTGGAAGCCAAGGAGAGGTACCTCTCTCACCCAGCACCAGAGGCTGAGTCTGCTCAAATCCCAGCATCCTGACATTCGGCATATCTACCTGTGCTCCTCCCTGGACAACCAGAGCCTGAGGATTTTCCATTTCACTAGAGCCCAGGAATAAGATTGAAGTGGGAGATCCCATCTCCGCGATGTGCCCTCGTTTATCCAGGCCTGACGAACCAAAGAGCACATCCTAAACTACAACTCTACATACATAGGTATTTTACGATGTGGAATATGGTTCTCAAGAGACAGCAAACTGGATGCAGAGTTTTCGAAGTCTAAATTTGCTTCTTAAACCTATGATTTTCAATTACCCTGGCCACCATCCAAAAAATAACCTTCCTGATTCTCCTCTACTATTCCTGCTTCTCCCTCCCTCCCCACTAGCAGATGACATCACTTCAAGGTCCCCTCCTTTTGTCACCCTCCAATGATCCAATATTTGGCATAGGTTAGTCTTATGCTTAGGCAAGAACATATCATAAAAAGTATCTTGGGGTCACCACTTATTATTGGATGACCTTGGACAAGGTAATTAATGTCATCAGTTTCATCATCTGTAAACTAGAGGTAATAATAGTCCCTGCCTCTTAGATGAGTAAGGAGTAAATGTGACAGTATAAGTAGAGAGATAGTGCCTGGCATATAGTAAATGCTCAATAAAACATTGCCTGAGCTGAGGCTGCTGAGATTTCTCTGACCTCAGTTGCAGGTGGCTGCTGTTTCCCTTCTTCTGGGAGGGGAAGTGTCTACCTTCTCATCTCTCCCAGCTTCCACTTCACTCCACCCACAGGGCTCCAGCAGAAAAGGTAGGGAAATCTGACACTCAGAGCCCATGTCGAGGGTGTGCAGGGACAAGATCTGGGGGCAAGACATTCCTGGTTACTTTTTCTTCCACTGCCCGAGTCACCACCACCAACAGCCAGGCCCAGGACAGGCCAGCACCTTGACTTGGGAGAGTGGACCCCCCCACTCTGAAGTCCCCATCCTCTCATATTTGTCCCATCTTTTCCCTCTTCCTGAAACATCTGCTCACACTTTTTTGCCTTGTTCTTGGCCTCCCGCTTCGTCATATACCCTCCATCCCCGTGCTCTCCCTGCTGGTTTTTGTCAAGCTCAGAATGGTGACACAGATCCCTAAGCGATGGCCTGCATAGCAAGAGGCCTGTGCTCTCGCCCTGATGCTCACCCCTCCCTGCCTCTCTCATCCTACTCACCTCATGGATACCCACTCTCTGCCAGGCACCTTGGTGGATGCCAGGGACAAAATGGTGTCATGGACAGACATGGTTCCTGCTCCCACACAGTTCAATCATCCACAGCTCTCGAGCTGTTTCCTTCCTTTCATGTCTTGCTCTGACACCCAGGTGTTCTCCATCCTGTGATATCTTGTGGCTGAACTGCTGGCCGAGGCCTGAACGCCACAGAGGCGAGACTGTGCAATTTTAGTTGCAGCCCAAGAATGATCAGACTCAGTGCCCATTCCTCCTGTAACGATAAAATACCACTCCCCCAAGACTAATTGATTCATGTTCTCTGTTTAAAGCATAACCAAAAGCAAGCCCCAATTGGCCAAATCCCAAACCTCCTCCCTCTATGGAAACCAGCCCTGCAGTGGAGTCTAACCGATCCCTGCCCCACCCAAGGCAGGGTCTCCCCCACGGCAGCCTCCCTCAGCAGAAAGAATCAGCACCTGCCTTCCATGGTGTGTCTCCTGTGTGTCAGGACAACCCACTAGTCTTTCCAGGAGGTCCATCAGGAGTGGCTTAGCCCCTGGAGAGGGTCTTCCGGGCTTATCTTGAACCAGTATTTGCATAGTAAGCGTTCTGCCTTTATGTAAATTCTATGTTATAAATCATTAAAAATAGCAACATGCTATAATGATGTATGTACTCACACTTACGAGAATGAGGATACAAGTTGTCTATATGAGAAACTATCACCCTCACATTTTGATGGGTGACTCTGGGGGCTGGAGGGTGTGGCGAATTGGCTGGTGATTCTCAAGACCACCGTCCACGATAAGCCTCCCTGGAAGGGGCACTGGGGAAGAGCCCAGATGTGGTGGACACAAACCAACAGCTAGAAGGGCCTGAGGAGTGAGTGCTGTTTTGGGCAAGTCCGTCACCCCTCTGGGCTTCGATTCCCTCATCTGTAAGCTGAGATCCAAGTTCCCGCCCACTCACAACTCTTGAGAATCAAATCAAATCAAACTAAGTAACAGATGTAAAAGCCTTTTGTGAGGAGCCAAGTTCTGTGTAAATGGAGGCTAGTGTTGTTGTTTTAACTGCAACCCGGTTGCCCACACGAAACGTGGCTGAACCCCTGGAAACACCATGGAGCATGTTCTCCCCAGATTCCCATCCAAAGCTCCTCCCCTTGCGCTCCCAGCCCCGCCCATCTGGCAGCTCCCGCAATTGGACTCACAGCGCACATCGGCTTAGTTCACGACCGCAGATGTCCCTCGGAATTCACCGTGCCAAACCCAGTTTGTTCCGACTCCTCTTTTCAGTGTGAATGTGAGTGCGCATGTGTCCAGGCATTAGGTGGCAAAGGCGGTGGGCAGGACTGGGTTTGCTTATTGTAATCCCTATAGCTGTGACTCAGCCAGAGTTCAAGCCTCACTAAAGCCCAGGTTTGCAACCTGATCCCCAAGCCCTCCACAGCCAGCAGCCTGGGAAGCCATCGCTTCAGAAATCTTCACCAATGGCTTGGTGTCCCGAGGGTGCCTGCAGGGACAGCCACAGACGACCCCCCCCCCCTCACCTGAGACAACAGGCCCTCAGTCCTGTTCTTGCTGTTCTTATTCAAGAGGGTTCCGGGGCTGGAGGGGGTTTCAGGATGCCGCCGCGCTCCCTTTGATTTTACAGATGGGAATCAGACACTGCCCGGGGAGAGAGGTGACTGGTCCCAGGGCAGAGATAAGTTTGTGGTTGTGAGAATCTGACCTGCCAGACTATGCTGGGTTGAATAGCACCCCGACTCCCCCCCCCAAAATAATTCACGTCCACACAGTACCTGTGAACGTGACCTTATTTGAAAATTGGCTCTTTGCAGATATCCTTAATTAAGGTGAGGTCATACTGAATTAGCCTGGGGCCTAAATCCCATGGTGTCCTTATAAGAAGGCCACGTGGAGACAGACATGCAGGGAAGACGGCCAGTGATGGTGGAGCAGTGGGGTGATGCAGCTGCAAGCCGAGTATGCCGGAGAGGACGCCACCACCTAAGCTGGATGAGGCAGGAAGGAGTCTTCCCTAGAGCCTTCAGCGGGAGAACAGCCCTGCTGACACCTCGATTTCAGGCTTCTGGCCTCCAGAACTGGGGGAGAATATATTCCTGTTGTTTTAAGCCACCCAGTTTGCGATGCTTTGTTACGGTGGTCCTGGGGACCAAACACAGAAGCCGAGGCTCTTTCTGTTGTTTCCTGTGGAAGCAGAATCAGTCCTCAATGCGCCCAGGGCTGAGGGCTGAGCTGAGCAGTTCCCATGCATTGTCTCATTCAATGCTCATCCCAAGCACATCAGGAATGTATTGCTAATCTCACAGCCCTAATTACTAATCTCTTTTTCATTGTAGTTTTGAGTAGTAATATAGTCACATAACACAAAAACATAAAAGCAACTAAAACGTATGATCCACAGTGAAAAGTCTCCTTCTAACCCACCCCATGCCAGTTCTCTGCTCTGGGGGTAGCCATTGTTACCAGGTTCTTCCAGAGCTATTCTACAGGTAAACCTGCAGATCAGCTAAAACCTTCTCCCTCCCACACACATCTTTCTAAAAAACAAAGTATAATAAACTATACAGAGGGTTCTGTGTCTCGCTCTTCACTTATCAATGCACCTTGGTGCTTCCATCCGCATCTCGGCAACACTGGATCCCACCTTCTTGAAACGTCCCCTTTCTGTGACCCCTTTCTCTCCTGGTCTTCCTTTCGCCTTATCAGTCATCCTTGGCAGGGTCCTTTGCCGGCCCCCCTTGTCTTCCCTACTCTAAATGTTGGTGACCTTCTAGCCACTGCTAAAGACCACTCCCCTCCCTCTCTCCCTAAGCCACCTCTCTACTAAAGCAGTATAAGCATAAATGTTATAGATTGAATGTTTGTGACTACCCCTCCCCCAATTCATATATTGAAATCCTAACCCCCAATGTGATAGGGCCTTTGGGGGTGCCTAGATCATGAGAGTGGAGCCTTCATGAATGGAATTAGTGCCTTTGTGAAAGGGACCCCAGAGAGCCTTCTTGCCCCTTCCACCATGTGAGGACACAGTGAGAAGATAGCCATCTATGATCCGGGAAGTGGGTCCTCACTAGTTACCGAACCTACTGGTGCCTTGATCTTGGACTTCTCAGACTCCAGAAGGGTGAAAAATAAGTGTTTGTTGTTTAAGCCACCCAGTCTAAGGTATTCTTATTATAGCATCCCAATGGTCTAAGATGGTAAGTAAGCTTATACTTACTTATAAGTTGCTGGCTCCCACGTTTGATCTCCAGATCGGACCTCTGCGGAGCTCAATCTGCCACAGTCATTACATCCTCATTTGGCTGTCTCACCAATATCTCAAAACATACACAATCAGTTAGAAATCTTGATCCCCTAAATTGTTCTCTCCATCAGTCCTCCCCCATATCAGTAAGTGGCACCCACTTTCACTCACTGGCTCAGGCAACCAGTGAGTGACCCTACCAACACACACACATATACACACACCCCATCCCCACTCCACCCACAAGTCCTGGGGATTCCACCCCCTGAGGATACTCAACTCTGTCTACTTCTCCCCATCTCCACTGCCATCACCGCGTCTCCTGGGACTCCTGCAGCAGCCTCCTGCCTGGTCTCTTCACTTCCATTCTTAAGCACCACACGACCCCCACTCCATCTCCACAGTGGCCAGCGTGATAATCTCAACACTTCAGTGAGTGTCCTCAGCCTTAGAATACAAGCCAAATTCCTTCCTGACTACCAAGCCCTGCAGGATAGGACTCCTGCTATCTGTCTAGCCTCACCGGCTGCCATCCTGCCCTCGCCCAGCCCCACTGGTCTTCTTCGAGTTTCTTGGTAGCACCGAGCTCTTTCTGGCCCCAGAGGCTTTGCATGTATGCTCTTTACCTGGCAAGCCCTGCTTGCTCTTGTTGGCTCCTCTTCCTCTGAGGTTCAGCTTAAGTGTCGCCTCTCAGTGAGACCCTCCTTGAATCCCCTGTTATTCTCCATCTCAGCTCGTGGTTTCTTTCCTTCCTAACACTTATGGGTGTGATGGTGATTATGTTGATATAAATTTGATTTTTTATTCTACCTCCCCAACATGTAAACTCCATGATGGCAGGGGCCATGTCTATCTCATTTACCATTGTATCCCTAGAGCCTAGCACCCTGCCTGACACATAGTAGGTCTATCAGTGAAGGTCCATTAAACAAATCCCTCCCTTTTTTTTTTAACAGATGGAGAAACTGAGGGTTAGAGTGGCTGAATTACTTGCCCAAGGCCACACGGCAAGTATGTAATAGAGCCAGGATTTGACACCAAATCAGCCTGAGTCGAGAGATGGAGTTTATATGCGAGAAGCTGTGTCACTGTGGACGTTCAGATGTTACCTACCTTCAGAGAAGGAATAGAATCCCACACACTTTTTCTTCTCTTGGGGGCAACGTGAAAAGCTCTAGTTTTTAGTATTGGGTGAGGGTAAGGGCATGGGGTGGGGGAGATGGTGAGGCTTAAGGGCCATAGGTTTTGTCAGGCCAGCAGATGGGACAGGGAAAACAGCTGTCCTCAAACTTCCCACACTCTCATTGCAGTGGGAACCAGACCTCACCAAAGACTGTCTCCCCATCACTGTGTCATTTACACCGATCAGGAAGATCAGGGAACTGGGGATGTTGCCCTGATGGTAATTTATTGCTTGCTTTTAGAGCCTGCTGCCTCTGCTAGGAGTAAGAGAGACTATTTCAGAACTGTGGGTTAATAGAGAAAAAGGTTCCATCACTCTCGCAGAAATCTTGAGCCATTTAAATATTCAGCTCCTTTTCACCAGAGATCTCTGCAAAGAATGTGGGCTAGGTATGGTGAGGGAAGCTCAGTGGGGCCTAGAGATCAGACTCCACTCTGGGTACCATTGTCTCTGCAGTGCCCCCCGCAAACATTTGTGTACCAAACATTTACTTTTCCATCTCTACATGAATTGCCTTCCTCCCCTTTGAGGTCCTAAGCCACTACCCCCAAGAGCTTTTTTTTTAATTGGCATATAGTTGCTGTACAGTGTTGTATAATTGCAGGTATACAATGTGGTAATTCACATTTTTTAAAGGTTACACTCCATTTATGGTTATTATAGAATGTTGACTATATTCCCTGTATTGTACAATGTATCCTTGTGGGTTATTTTGTACCTAGTGGTTTGTACCTCTAGGTACACACCCCCTACCCCTATATTGCCCCTCCCCCCTTCCCTCTCCCCACTAGTGGCCACTGGTTTGTTCTCTGTGTCTGAGAGTCTGCTTCTTTTTTGTTATATTCACTAGTTTCCCAATATCCTCTTTTATCTTTAGCTGAAGATGATATTTAAGGTGAGAGATTCAGCCATTTTGGTGAGCTATTCAGTTCTCCTGGGTCTCTCCCATGTATACATGTTATTAAACTTTTGTTTGATTTTCTCCTGTTAAAAATAATAAATAAATAAATATTCACCTCTTTCCTTCTTGTTGAAAAAGGTCTGCCTTTGTTAAGCAATTTGACTATAAGAGGGGGCCATTGAAGGTGAGGAGCAGGGAATGGGGAAGCTGGGTGGTCCTTGAGAGCCATCCCTTGAGCTGCATCCACAGGAAGGATTGAACTGGCAGGGGTGGCTGCCCACGGAGACGTTTTCCTCTGGGCCAGCAGACAGGAAGTGCATTGTGTGCTAGGGAAGTGCATGTCCTTCCTTTCTTTCTTCCCTGTGCTCATATGGAGAATTTTCATAAGCACATCCCTTCCCCATTAAGGGCCTAGAGGAGTGAGGGGTGAGGACAGGGGAGCATAGCTGTTCCTACACCTTTTTTCGTTTCCGTAAAAGAATTTTTTTTGGAAATATGAAATTCCCACAGAAAACTGCACCTATGATAAATCTCCTGAATGAGATTGTTATTCACTAAATATTCACTCCTCACATTGCCTTTCATGAGACAAGCCAATTTCCCCACTGACGTTGGGTTTGGCCACGTGACATGCTTTGGCCAATGAAACGTGGGCAGCAAAGGACAGCTAGTTCCTAGCCTAGACCTTAAGAGACCTGTGTATTTTCTTTCACCCCTCTTCATCCTGGCTTTCACCTTAAAAGAACATGCCTCGGAGAGCTGCCAGTTAATGGAGGAAGAGAGACATGTGGAGCGGCCCTGCCCTCATCCTGCAGCTTAGAGCCAAGGCCAGCCCAGCCCAACTCAGAGCTCTACCCACAGCAAGCCAGCAGGAAATAAATACGTACTGCCTGCCACTGGGTATGGGGGTGGTTTGTTATGGCAATAGCCAGCTGATACATTAAGTGCACAGCCCAGTAAATTTTCACCAAGTGAATACACCTTTGCAGCCAGCACATGGATCAATAGACAGAATATCACCACACCTGAGAACTGAGAAGTCCAGCCCCCTTGGTACCCAATCCAGTTCCTACACCCTTCTCCAGGTAACCACTAACCTGACTTATAGCGTAGTAGACTTTTGTCTGTTTTCTAACTTTTAATAAGGGAAACATTGTAAATCAGCTACAATCCAATAAAAATTTTAAAAATAAAAAAATTTAAAAAAATAAAGGAAACAGGCAGAATATACTCATTTGTGTCCGGCTGCTGTCATTCAAAAGCACATTTGTAGGATTGATCCCTATATTGTTGCCTGTGGCAGTAGTTTGTATATTCCCATTGTTATGTTGCGAATATACTATAATTTATTTCCCCATTCTATTGTTATGGGCATTTGGGTGGTTTTCTGTTTTCACCTGTTATGAATAGCATTGCTATGTATACTCTTGTGCATGTCTTTTCGTGAACATGTATACACATTTCTGTTAGATCTATAGTAGGAGTGAAGTTATATATAAAATATGTATATATTCAGCTATATTAGATACTACCAAACTGTTTTCCAAAGTTCTTGTGCCAATTTAATTTACTGGCAGCTTATGAGAGTTCTGGTTGCTCCACATCCTTGCCAATACTAGGCATTTCCCATCTTTTAAAATTTGGTCATTCTGATGGGTGTGTTCTCAGATTTCATACTGATTTTAATTCGCATTTTCCTGATGACTAATAACTTAAGTCATTTTTTGCATAAGCTTACTGGCCATTTGGATATTCTCTTGTGAAGTGTCTATTCAAGTCTTTTGCCTATTTTCTTCTGGGTTTTCTGTCTTTTTCTTACTGAGTTACGGAAGTTGGACACTAGTTCTACATGTATTACAAGTATCTTCTTCCACTCTGTGGGTTGCATTTTTACTTTCTCAGTAGCGTCTTTTCATGAGCAGAGTTTCTTAATTTTAATATGCAGTTGACCCTAGAACAACTCGGGTTTGAACTACATGGGTCCACTTATATGCAGATTTTTTTTCTATACATATACAGGTAGTACTATGTTTACAATCCATGGATGATTGAATCCTGGGAAGCAGAATCCAAGGATGTGGAGGGCTGCCTGTGGGACTTCAGCATATGCAGATTTCGGCATCTATGCTGAGTTCGGGAACCAGTCCCCCATGGATATTGAGGGACGACAGTAATCCAGTTTATCAATTTTATTATTTATGATTAGTGATTTTTTGCCCTGTGTGAGGGATTGTTACTTACTCCAAGGGCATGAAGATATTCTCCTGTGTTTTCTTCTAAAGCTTTATTGATCTATAACTCAATCGGGATTGATTTCTGTGTGTGGTGAGAGGTAGGGGTTAAAATACTTCTTTTTCCTAAATGAATATCCAGTTGACCCAGAAACATTTAATTGTAGAGGCCATCCTTTCCCTTCTGCACTGCAGTGTTGCTGGGTTTTTTTTTTCTGTTTTTTTTTGTTTGTTTGTTTGTTTTAATTTGGGAATTGAAAAAAGCCATGGTTTAGAGAACATGCTTTCAGGCTAATGAACTAGATTCACATGCTAACTTTCATGCCCTTACTGTGGATTTGGGGTGAGTTACTTCCTACCTCTGAGTCTCAGTTTCCTCACCTATATTTGAGAGTTATGAAGCTTTTCATCTCAGAGTCTCAGACATCAAATGGGAAAAGGCACGAAAAGCACTTAGTACAGCGCCTGGGAGTGAAGGCTTAATAAATATCTGCTGTTACTATTACCATGACAAATACCATATTCCTAATGTTTGTTAGCACAACTAAGTCAAATGAGATTTTTCAGATCTGGGAAACAAATTTGTTGTCTGTGCTCAGCTGTTTCCGCATCTCTGTGAGACCCGTTAAAGACCAGTCTCCACTCCGGGCTGACTTTGTATTCCTCTGTCTCCCTAACCAGCTTCAGGCACTCACCCCCTCTAGGACCCTTAGTATTCCCAGCCTTTGCTTTCCTGGGCCCTCTATGAAATCAACAACCTCCCCTCATTATTTACTACCACTCCAATTCACTGCTGCTCTGCCTTTGAAGCTGTAGACTCAGCTTCCCTAGTGAGCTGGCATCCCTGAACATACTTTTCTGGTTTGTTTGTGACACCCAGCCAGCTGCTGGCCTGTCCAGCAGAGAACCAAAAGACCCTTTTTTAGGACAACATCCTGTCTTTGTGAAATTGCTTTGTAGAGAAACAGCTGTGAAAGAAGGCTGCTTGGCCCAGGTCTCTGGCAGCAAAGTTTTAACTCAATGCAAATCACGGATAAAATAAACATCAGACATTTCACACATTAACCCGGTTCGAGTTATGTGATCCTGCCGATTAAAAATGTCTTCTTGGCACTTCCCGTCAGCAAGTGGAATTAACGCTCTTGTTGAAGCTGGAGAGACTAAATTGGAAATAAGTTCCCTGTGGTTTGGCTTCTGTCCACGGAAATGTCAATGGTTTATTTGAGTTTTAGGAAGCTGCAAATGTCACCATTTTTGAGTTTCGAGATCAGGTTAAATGTTTGTCAGGAGAGATGTAACTAAAATGGTCTGATCTTCCGCAATCTGCACGGAAGACATTGCTCAAGCTGGGCTGTGTGCCTTCCTGGCATATCGTTCATGTATTTGGTTCATCCACAGATAGAAAGTTGCATTGCACCAGGTCCTCTGCTAGGGGCAGGTGGTAAAAAGATAAATGTTCTACCTTTCAAAATCCTTTCACTTAGACTGTAACACTTAATTCACGATATTTTGTACGATAGATATTTCTAGGACAAAAGTTGGTGTTGTCTTTAAACATTTTAATGTCATGCCTGTGTTTGTACTCCGACTTACCAAGACATTTGCCTTGGCCTGCTGCCTTGGGGCAACTCTACCCGGGTGACAACTGCATAGCACATCCTTGCTGAGAAGGGCTTCTCAGTTTGGCTTGATCGTTGATGTTTTCTACTTTGCTTCCCACCAGGGAGCATCTATTTAGTCCCGATATTTATAAGCTAAATCAAGTATACATAAGTTGGTGTCCAAAATCTGCTTGGTCTAGTTACCTGAAATCTGAAGCAAGATGAGAATGCCTTTTACATTAACCTTGGAGATATTTAGAAATCGTATCACTTTCAATGGAGTGAGCATTTATTGGGAACTAGTCATCAGATGTCAAAGCCAGTCCCTTTTGCTTTCTTCATTTATATATATATATATATATATACACATGTACATATATATGTGCATGTGTGTATGTATTTCTTTTTTTAATTTAATTTCATTAATTTATTTTTTATACAGCAGGCTCTTATTAGTTATCTATTTTATACATATGAGTGTATACATGTCAATCCCAATCGCCCAGTTCATCCCACCACCACCACCCACCCCACCCCCACTTTCCCCCTGTATGTATTTCTAATTGTAAAGATTCTCATGCCATGGTTACAAGTCTGTGACATTAAATCATCAGTTAATTCATGAAACAGAATTTTATGTTTTCAAAAATATTTTTTGCCAAATCTGGTTCTTTGTGTCACAAATTATCTTTTTGCAACATCTCTTGAGACCAGCAGTTTCCCCAAGCTTTTTTTGAAAGAGCATCTATCAGTAAAAAAAGTTTGAGTATCCCTTCCCAGCACGTTTTGTTTGTTTGTTTGTTTACCAGTTATACACACAAAGAGAATGTGGAATAAAGACCCCTCCATTCTAGGATAAAGAAGGTGTGAGATAGATATATATATATATATATATATATATATATATATATATACATACATATAAAGGAATACTACTCAGCCATAAAAAAGAATGAAATAATGCCATTTGCAGCTACATGGATGGATCTAGAGATTATCACACTAAGCAAAGTAAGTCAGAGAGAGAGACAAATACCATGTGATATCGCTTATACATGGAATCTAAAATATGACACAAATGAACTTATCTACGAAACAGAAACAGACTCACAGACATAGAGAACAGACTTGTGGTTGTCAAGTTGAGGCGGGGAGAGAAGGATTGGGAGTTTGGGATTGGCAAAGGCAAACTCTTATATATAGAATGGACAGACAACAAGGTCCTACTGTGTAGCGCAGAGAACTCTATTCAAGATTCTGTGATAAGCCATCACAGAAGGCAACAGCAGCCAGATTAAAACAGCATAAACCATCATGCAGGACCTTGCCCCTTTTCCTCTGATGCTCCCTCCCCTGCCCCCAACCTGGAGGAGTGAAAGAACACCCCCTCCCCCATTTCCTATTACAGGTCCTCAAGCCATGAGTTAGGCCTGAGACAGGGGAGAGAACAATTCTTTAATTGGATGTGAGTTTGAAGTTTTAATTTAGACTGGCCTGAACTTTTTAATACCTGAACACGAGATCATTCATAGAACTGAAAGTAACCAAAAAGTTAAGGTTTCTGTCTGAGCTGTTATCAAGGATGGGAAAGGAGATTGAAAAAGGCATGTCTGAAGGCAGCTGTGGAAGAAAAATGAAGCTGTTTTTCCTTGTCCCTATTGAGATTAGTCCACTCAATAAACTGGCTACATCAGAAAACCTAGAATTTCTTTCCTTCTTTCTTTTCATTCAGGTAAAAATAAATGCAGAAAGAAGTCCTAATATTTTCATCTCGTACTCTAGTACATCATCTCCCACAGCCCCTGGGCTGAGCAGCCACATTGGAGGCCAGTGCCTCACACCTGGTCCATGGTCAGCTGGAACCTAGCCTGGCCCTCTGGAGACCAGGCCATCTACGCAGCTCAGAGCAAAGCTCAGGAAATGCACCGTCCACTTCTAAACCCACTGAGGCTGATCACCCACTCCTCCATTCACCCATCCATTCCATTCACCCATTCACCCATTCACCCATCTCCTGCCTGCTTCCAAGCGTCAGGCTCTGTGGACAGCCTGGAGATTCATTGGTGAATAAAGCAGACAAGACCTCTGCCCTTGAGAAGTTTACAATCTAATAATAGAAAACACACTATAAACACATAAATATGTATTTACAAATCGTGGTTAGTGTTATAGTAGTGACAGTAAACAAACAAACAAATAATAACAACAACAAAACCAAAATACAGTAATAAAGAATTGTGTGTGTGTGTGTGTTGGTGGGGGGCAATCCACTGGCAAATACCCTCTTAACCACTCTAGCAGCTGAAAATTACCCAAAGGAAACCCAGCAATTATTATGCATTAAACTGGGCGTTTTCATTTTAGAGACATGTGTTCTTGGAAGGGAAATGAGGATGAAGAGAGTGTGTGTCTGTGTGTGTATTCACTTAGAGGATAATTTTGTCTAACAAACATTTGCTGAGAATCTACTTTGAGTGAGGAAATATGCAAGGGAGTGCTGTGGAGAGATTTACTAGCTATGTCTGGGTCAGGAGTCTCTGGGTATGTAGGAATATCTGAGCATCTCTGAGCCATTTCTAACAGCAGGGCAGTGAACTTGCCTTTGGCTGTCCAGCGCTGGCATGTCCGGGCTAGGAGCAGACTTGGCAAAGCAGGAAGAAATGCTGCAAAGGATGTCACCAGGAATGATTTAGATTTCTCCTTGAGATGAGCAACCACCTGACACGAAGCTTTGGCTTTAGACCCCTGTCTTCTTGGCTCTTTTGCTTTCCAACTCTTGGTTTAAGGCATGAATAATAATATTACTCCCTACTATGTGCTGGGAGGCTTCCTAGATGACTTTATACATGATGTCATTTAAATCTCAGCACCACCACATGGTGAGGGCCTTAATACCTTCAATTTTCAGGTGAGGAAGCTGAGGCTCACGCTAGTCAAATCCTTTGCCCACATTCCATGCAGATCCAGGTTTCTGATGCATGTTTGTTCTTGTGCAATGGCACGCTTTCTCCTCCACTCTGCCGTGCCTCCAACTAGACCCTAGACTCTGAGCATCTTGAGGCTGAGACCACGTCTCATTCATTCCTGTAGCCCCCAGAGCCCAGAAATGTGAGGAATGCAGCCATTCACTCATCTATCCATCCAAAACCAGTATATACTGAGCACCCGTTCAGTGCCATGACCTATGCCCTGTGGTCATTAAATATTTGAGAAATGAAAGAGGGAAGGGAGAGAAAAAGGAGGGAAAGGTGGGTGTACAGTGGGGCTCAGGAGGGATGGCCGCAGGACCCTGGGCTGTGCGGGAGGAGGGGCATCAGGAGGGATGGGCGGAGCCCTCACTGGGAATCATCCCTTGGCTCTGGCACTAATCTGCTATGTGTCACTACCTCTCTGGGCTTCAGTTTTCACAGAGCTTTCCAGGGCTTCTCAGGTACCTTTCTGACAGGTAATTCTGAAAGCTTTGTAAACTGAGCACATCATGTGGCCTAACCATTCCTTGCACTGGTGTGGCCTTTCCATAATTTGAGCGAGTTCTTCTCAGGACGAAGAACTTTTTTCCTGAGGAGTGATTCAGATGTGCAGCCAGGATTGAGAACCACCTGTCCATATGTTTTTCTTCCCATTAACGGTAGAGGCTAGAAGCCAGGTATCCAAAGCTCCAAGGCTCCTAGCCAAGTGTCTGACCCATAGGAAATCTGAGAAATGGGTTTTTATTGTTGTTGTTATTTCTAATGAAATAATTATGGATGAAAACTAAAAAAAGTAAATGGGAGATTTAGAAGAAGAAAGGGGAAAAGCAGCAACCTATGGGGAACATTTCAACATCAAAGGATTATTATATTATCTTCATCTAATCTCTCTGGACCTCTATTTCCCAGCTGTAAAAGATGGAAAATATATAAATCCTGGTAAACTGGTTCAATTAATAAATAAACAAAAAGTCCTAGTTTGTAACACTTGCCAATTTCTCATGTGTAAATACTCTCACCCTGGTCGGTTTTCACTTATGAATGGTTTAACAATGGCTCAGAAAATTCCTGGATATTTAACAATCGCCCTCCCAAGCCTTACCAGCCAGCTCCAGCAGAGCACAATAGGGGCACGCACAAGTTAAACATCTATGACATGCTTGGGGTGACGCCTGCTCCATAGAAAGCACTCAAAACATCAGCTATTGTCAGGATCGTTATGCTTATTAATTTTGTTATTTTCTTTACTCTCATTTTGCTAATAGACAGATTTTTTTTGCTCTTCCAGGACTCACAGTTGCTGAGGGATAGGATTTTTTTTCCAGTGTTTTAGGTAGAAACCTGGTAGCTCCCAGCACCTATGTTCTCAGACAGTCTGCTTACAATCCAGAGATCATTTAACAGAAATGAATAACATTTTATAAGAGTTTGTCGTTTTTGAAGCACTTTTGTGGCTTTTTCTCCTCTTCTGATACCCAGAACAACATGATGAGGTAGGGAGGGCTTCCCATTTTGCAGATGAAGAATTGAGGTTCGGAGAGAGAGTGACTTACCTGAGTCACACAGCTGTCAGTGGCGGAGTCGGCTCTCAAAAAAGTCCAGTGCTCTTTTCTCCTATCATAGCTGCCTCTTCATTCCCAGGAGGCACTTGTGTGGGGTACACGGTCTCCCTGGCCAGGGACCCAACTTGAACTGAGAGGGAAGGAAGGAAGGAGGAAGGTGGATGATCTCATCTACTCTAAACAGAAGCCCACAACACTCCCGGGAGGCAGGAACCTAAGACGAAGACAGTTAATTCAGCGCAGATACCTTCGGTGAGCATTTTCGGGGAAGGCATCTCCAGAGGGAAAGATTACTAATTCATGATGAGGATAAAGTGGACCCATCTCTCGCTTTTAATGTGAGCTTGAGTTACTGAGATAATTAAGTTTGGCAGTAAGAGTATTAGCTGTGTAGCGCAAGAAGCCCTGTTATCTGAAAGACACCAAACACAGTTTAATAGGATGGGTATGCATGAGTGTGTATTAAGGACAGGCTGGGGAGGACTCATGTGACATTATGGAGGTTGGTGTCTGCTAAGTTGGGCAGCTAACAGGGCTCCCCAGATGCAGCTCTTGGGCTGAAAGCCTCTCCTTACTGAAGAGGCAATGGCTGTATCTCTTGAGGATGGAATGTATTCCATTCTGTATTCTGGGGATTAGCAAGAAGTGGTGGTGTCAGGAGAAGGAGAGCACATGTGATGTTCTGCATACATCATTTGTCCTGCAATGTGATGTATGCTCAGAGTGGGCTCACCAAGATGGAGGAGGGGTTGGGGGGTGATTCTCCTGCATTTCTCCCTCAGTCCTCAGGTGACCTGGTGTTTGCAAGAGGACTTGGTGAGAAGTGGGGCTCCCCGTGGCTCCAAATAGAGCAAAGGGTCCACATGGAGATCGGGTGCAGGGCCTCTCCGTCCTGCCAGTGTGAGCCCTGGAGAGCTAGCCCCAGATTTTTATGTCTCAAGGTAAAACCTCCAAAACACATAAACATACATGAAGTGTGTATAAACAACAGTAGGAGAGAGCCTGCTCTATTGGATGCCAATTTTTAACTTACAGAGTTTTATTAATATTATTAAATCAATAATCACAAATGATTTGCTTCCAAACCTTTGTTATTTTTCCTCGCATTGCCCAGAAGAAAACCATGCCAGTGCCCAGGAGAAAAGTGGGTTCCAGGAAGCCTTCAGGTCGCAGGAGGCTTTGGAAGGAGCTGCTGGATTCCAGGGAGGTGGAGGACCCTCTTTCACAGCTCTGGCGCTGTGGGCTCCAAACACTCTCCAGACCCAACATGTCTGGGTGATGCTCCTCAAGTACCAGTGTCCTGAGATGCTCCTCTCTCAGTGTGAACACCTTCCACGTTGGCAAGTTTCCCTTATGTCTGGAGCCCAGAGGCGAGGAAACCAGCATTTGTTGAGCAGATCGTAAGTGACAGACTCTGTGTTAATTGCTTCCTCTGCTTTATCTCATTGTATCGCTGGAACCACCAATATGAGGTACCCACCACTACCCATTCAAGGCAGCAGAAGATGGTGGATGGGATTCTTACTCTGCCTGCCTGGCACCTCTGAGCCCAATGTTCCAGGCGTGGGCAGCTCGGCTTGGACCAACACAGGACTGGTCCTGCCTTGATCCAGGAAGAATGCTTCCACTAATGCAGTCCATGGGTAAATTAACTTCGGCATATCACACATTTTTGACCCAGAATGAGGAGAACTAAAATTAAATACTCACTGTGTGCCAAGTCCTCTGCTAGGCCCATGTCAAAGGCAGCATGAGGTAATGAAAGGAACACCAGCTTTGGAAAGAGAAGGTCCTGGATTCAAATCCTACTTGTTAGTTGCACAGTTTGGGACAAATTACATAACCTTTCTGAATCTCAGTTTTCTCATCTACAAAATGAGTATAATAATAACGCAAACTCTTCTTCATAGAGTTGTGAAAATTAAATGAGGTAACTGATGTGACAGCATAAATGTTAGCATCATTACAAATTCTTCATAAACCTGTGCTGAATGCCCATAACCCAGCCCTTTTACAATACAGTCTACAACTTTGTCCAAATGGACTTCAAACTTTTATATCAATAGATTTCAGAGTACATCTTCACCCTCTTTTTGAAAATAGGACTGCATTTGCCATTTCGGTATGCCAGCTCCTTTCATAATTCCCCCAAAATCATCTGCAGCGCTTTAGTGAGCTTATTCAGTCATTGAGTAATCTAGGAATGTATTCCATCCTCACTCATGGGAACCAATAAAGGCTCTGAGAATGGCAGGGAGGGAAATCTTTCACTTATCTTTTTGTCCTGTGTTATTTAGTAGCGCCATGTATCACTTAGCACCTACTGTGCGAGGTACCAGAAGATGCAGATGTGAAAGCCACCATCTCTGTCCCCATGGAGCACACAGTTTAGGAAATAGCTGGACAGTGAGGCAGAGAGCATTACACACCTGAGAAGCACCTGGGGGAAGGAGAGACATCTTCAGCTTTGGGCATCACAGAAGAAGACAAATTTGGACAGCTCACTTAACCTTTCTGGAATGTGGACAACTTTGTTAACCTTTGGATCAGGCTTTGAAGGGTGGATATGGTTTAGGAGGCCATCTGGGAAGAGGAAGGGCAATTAGGGGTTCATGGAGGAATATACAGGACATGACAAGGAGTCCTATCTTGTTGGAGCTTACAATTTACAGCAGAGGAAAACAAGAGATAATTTTGTTGGGTGCCAGAGTGTAGAAATCTTAAGCATCAGGCTCTGTTTAACTTCAGTGAGGAGCCACTGGCCTAGGATTTTCAAAAGAGGAATGACATGATCCCCACCTAGAGATGTTCCCTCAGTCAGACAGAGGAAATGGAGACCAGAGAGAGGGATGCTGATGCAAAAGTCATTGGCCAGGTGAGAGATGAAAAGGTGAGCATTCGAGTAGAGGCAGTGGGCAGGAAGGCAGGAAAGGCTACGGGAGCTGTCCAGGACAAGTAACTTATGGATGGAACCCTGAGTTCCCATCCAAGGTCTACCAGTGCCTACATGTGGGGTCTTGCTTGTCCTCTCTGGGCCTCTGTTCCCATGGCTGGGAAGGAAAACCCTTGCATCAGAAGATGATTTCTAAATGTCCTTCCAGCCCTGGCCTCCCCTGACCCATTGTCTAACATTTTTGTCATTGCTCTTCAAGCTTGCTGGCCAACTGTCAATGGACAGGGGAGGACACCCAAGCCGTGCCCCAGTCACAATGGCGACAGCTGGTGAATTTTCTTTTGTCAAGCCTTGCAAAGACTCCCAATGAATCACATTAGTTCTGTTGGCTTTGACTTCACAAATCTTCCCAAACCAAATGATCCTAAAAGCAAAAACAAATCAATGGAGCAAAATAATAATGTCAAGAATACATAAGAATGTTCTTTTTGTTACAAAGGTGACATCTCAAGTGAGTGAAGAAAGGATAAGTTCACCCAGCAGCCCTGGAGCCAATGGCTGTTTAGGAAAAAGATAACATTCCATCCCTACCTCACTCTTTGGACAAATATTACTTCCAAATGGTTGCAAGAGAGAAATAAAACATTACTGGAAGATAACATTGAAACTGTTAATCTTAAGGCAGGGAAAGCTTCTCTTAGCCTGACACCAAGGCAGTTACCATAAAAGAAGAGGTTAATAGATTGGACCGTGTAAATATTTAAAATTTCTGCATCCCAAAGATACCAAAGCCATTCCATAGCATTGCATCAGCCCTTCTGGGAAGGACAGGAAAGCCATTTCTGATGATCTCAATGTGACATGGCAGAACCCATTACTGAAGGAAGGGAAGAAAACTAGCTTCAGGGGAAACTTCGGAAGGGAAGGAAGCCTGCACCACAGGCTGGAAAGGGGGCTCTCAGGGAGGGGATGCCAGGAGCAGGTGCCAAGAGGATCCTAGGCTTCCACTCCTGGGGCAGGGTCCCCCTACCCATCTGCACTGCTGGTCTCCCCTGCACCCTCCACCTCCCACAGTATGTAAACTAAGCCCCTGCCAACTTTGCTTTGCCCTTTCTGGCCTTAGACTTCATGGCTGTCTGTGTGACAGAAATAAAGAGATTCACCTCCCTCTAGACAGTATCCTTGGGCCCCTCCTGAGAGTCACAGGAGCCTGTCTTTCCTGTTCTGTCTTCACCACCTGGGTATCACAAGGGAAGGATTTGGTGTCACACTGCCTCCACGGCCCGTGGCTGCCTGCCAGGCCTCCGTGCCCACAAGAAACATGATACCACCTGCTCTAGAGAACAAATGGACCACGTGCCTCACAGGCTCACTGATAGGTGGCTGGAAGGCTCCAAGGATTGATCACTGCTTCTCAGAGCCATCAGATTCCTTCTTTGCTGACTCTGCTGGGTGTGGGGTGCTGAAAAGGAGCCCTAGCACTCCCGCAGAGAGCCCCTTCTGGTCCCCTCTCCATCCACAGGCTGCTGGCCTCTAGTGAGCAGTGGCCTGGGATGGGTTGCCTGGATTGCATGCCCTCAGCAGCAAATTCGTATGTCATAATGGGTCCCAGCCCAAGATGGAGAATTTTAGAAATGATAGGTGATATGGGGCCTAAAATGGTTTCTGGGAAAAGAGTTCAAGTTGTATTCACAAATGCAATTTACACATGCCTGGGTCTCCTGGCCAACTGGGGAGCAGTGGCCCAAGGTAAGGCTAAGGGCAGTGGGTGCTAAGGAGCCCCAGGGAGAGCACTCAACCTAAGGGAAGAAGGAGCCAGACACGCCACCTTGAGTGAGTGGCAAAGCCTGGATCTTGGAGGAGATGAGCCATTCTGAGCAGCATCTGAGATTCTGATTTGGCTCCCTGTGCAGGTCCCATTAGATTCATGTCTGAGCTCTTCGGAGAGCTGAGAGCTAAGTAGAAACAAACTTGGACCAGCTCAAGGTCATTACACAGAGTATATCAGTCAGGATTCTTCACTGTAGGCAAAAAAACTGATTCTGGTTGATTGAAGCCAAGAAGGAATGTTGTGAAAGAGTATCACATAGCACACAGCATGCCCAGAACGACGGGAAAACAAATGGAAACACAAGGTTACTATACAGCCAGATCCATTGCTGGAACCATAGGCACCAAACCAGCCTGGAGAGAAGCTGCTGCCTTCTCCACTGCCTGACCCAGGCAGCTCAGCAGACACCCATAATATCAGTGGCCTTGGACACTAAATGCCACCTCCACCACCACACCACCACCATCACCACCTCCACCACCACCATAACCACCTCTACCACCACCACCATCACCTCCACCACCACCATCACCACCTCCACCACCATCACCACCATAACCATCACCACCACCATCACCACCTCCACCACCATCACCACCACCACCACCATCACCACCTCCACCACCATCACCACCACCACCACCTCCACCATCACCACCTCCACCTCTACCACCACCACCACCATCACCACCTCCAACACCATCACCATCACCACCTCTACCACCACCACCTCCACCACCACCTCTACCACCACCACCATCACCACCACCACCACCATCACCACCTCCACCACCACCACCACCTCTACCACCACCACCATCACCACCTCCACCACCATCACCACCATCACCACCACCACCATCACCACCTCTCCCACCACCACCATCACCACCACCACCACTACCACCTCTACCACCACCACCATCACCACCACCACCACCATCACCACCTTCACCACCACCACTACCACCACTACCACCTCTACCACCACCACCATCACCACTGCCACCTCTACCACCACCACCATCACCACCTCCACCACCACCACCACATCTACCACCACCACCATTACCACCACCACCACCATCACCACCACCACCACCACCACCATTACCACCTCTACCACCATCACCACCATCAACACCACCACCATCACCACCTCTACCACAACCACCACCTCTACCACCACCACCATCACCACCACCACCATCACCAGCTCTACCACCACCTCCACCACCACCACCATCACCAGCTCCACCACCATCACAGTCACCACCACCACCACCACCACTGCCATCACCACCTCCACCATCACCACCACCGTCATCACCACCTCCACCACCATCACCACCAACACCACCATCACCACCTCCACCACTATCACCACGATTACCACCATCAGAACCATCACCACCACCACCATCACCACCACTTCCATCACCACCACTGCAAGAAAGAATTTTCCCCTGCCCCTGCTTCACTGTGGTCACTGATTCCTGATTCAAAGATGGGTGAGACTGATTGGTTCACACCCTATTCTCAAGAAAGACTGGGAATGCTAGCATCTGCTCTCTTCAGCTTCCACACTTATACATTAGGGAATTCTCCCAACATAGGCAGTTGGGGAGGCAGTCAGATACTGGCATCCCAGAAGAAGGAGGAAAAGAAAAAACGAGAAACAAACACTACACCTTGAAACAGATATTGAAGAAGTCACTTATTTTCTCTGGGCCGCGGTTTCCTCTTCCACAGTGGGGGGGAATAAAGGAAATGAATGTGATATTCCACTGTCAACTACTGTGTGGACAAATGAAATCACTGTTGTCATTGTCATTGTCATCACCATCATCTTCAGCATTATCCTCTGCATGGAACCTGGGTCTCCTGACTCCCAACACAGTGCAGACTGAAGGCACTGGCAGAGATTCCCGTCTCCACCATAGAGTCTTTTCTTTCCCCTTATTTCAGGGTTCTTCCTCAACCTCAATTCTACTAACATTTGGACCAGATAACACTTTGTTCTCTGGACTGTCCTGTGCATTGTAGGATGTTTAGCAGCATCCTTGACCTCTACAGACTAGATTCCAGTAGCACTTCCTTCCCAGTTGTGATAACCAAAAGTATCTCTAGACATTGCCAAACATCCCCTTGGGGACAGAATTGCCCCTAGTTGGTGTAAGGGAGCAAAACTTGCCACCCCAAAATGTCTCTTTGACATGCAGATAATTTCAGCTGAAAAAAAGGCGCAAAAGATTCAGGAAAAAACTTTGACCTTCCTCCTAACTGCCTAAAGAATGTAGATAGTGGACCTGTTCCAGAAAGGGAGCCGTCACCATAGATATATATAATATGACTAGGTGTGTAGACAAGGAGAAGCCTAGGAAAGTCTGTTTGTTAAAATTCCTCTCTGTGTCCCATTGTCTCTGTATGGCCCAGCAAACATTAGTTTACACAAATTTGCTTTTCCATCTCCATGTCAGTTGCCTCCCCAACCCCTTTGAAGTCCCAAACCACTACCCCCAACATCTTCTTTTGTCTTTAAGGTGAGAGTTTCAGCCATTTTGGTGAGTTATTCAGTTTTCCTGGGTCTCTCCCGTGTATACATGTTATTAAACTTTGGTCTGATTTTCTCCTGTTAATATGCCTTATGTCAAATTAACTCTTAGACCAGCCAGAAGAACCTAGGAGGGTAGAGGAAAATTTCTTCCTAACAGTTGGCGATGAGGATGGGATGCAATTACTCATGCCAAGGCTGCTGCAGTTAGGAGATCCTGGGAAGCCAATAAAAGCCAGCAGAAGACGAGAATTCTCACCAAGTCAGTCTCCCAGATCTCTGCCTGCAGGGTCTGTTGGAAAGGAGAGTGGTAAGAGTTTGTCTCTTTTCTAAAATTAGATTAACAGGAGAAAATATTTGTGGGGTTAACTTCTTGGACTCAGCGACTCTTGGGAAATTTGAAAGACTACTCTTGGTTTATTGATCCTTTTCCTCCCAGAGATGGTCACTGTTTTTTTGTTTTTGTTTTTTTAATCTTTGTCTTTGTGTGTCATTTGCCACAAGGAGGAAGACCACTGGTCTGATGAGGTTTTCATTTTATCTTGTTCAATGTCTTGAGTGCTTGGTTTTGTGACCTGTGAGAAAACTCTCTCTGGTCTCTGCCGTCAGGAAGGGGCACACACCGGTGTGCATTTGGCAGCCAGTTGCACAGTTCCTTTTTGTAAAGCACTTGTACATTTATAAAGGAAATCTTCATTTGTAAGAGTGTCTCCTTGTCTGTACCAGGAAGAGGAGTTTGACTGTATCACAAGAAACCCTCATCAATAAAGAATGCATTGACTTAAATCTGCAAATTATACCTCACCCTTGTTTACCCTTTTTCTGGTAGCCTCCCATAACTGGCCTCCTCCCCCACCATCTTTCTTTTGTCTTTAGCTGAACATGGTATATAAACAAGTGGCTTAGGCCCCCTCCGTGAGTTACTCAGTTTTGCTTGGTATCTCCCATGTATACATGAGGTATACATGTTCGTAAACTTCTGTTTGTTTTTCTCTTGTTAATGTCTTTCATTATGGGGTGTCTCAACTAAGAACTGAGAAGGGTAGAGGCAAAATTATTTTTCCTCCCCTACAGGTAGAGGAAGAGATTTTTGACTGCCTCACAGGGTCCTTCTTTTCTTCTGCCATTAGAGACACTTGGTGGGAAAAGCTGAGAAGCCCCAGGCTCGCTGAGGCAGGGTGAGCGTGCAGCAGTGGTGAGGGCTGCAGGTGTCCTGGGATTGCCTCCAGATTAGGATGGAAGGGAATCTACCTGAGATAGATTGTTTCAATGCATACAGGCAAGCTTGGGGCAGAGGAATGAACCGTGAGACCTTCAAATCTCTTCTCACCTTGCCTTCAGGTAACTCAGTTTACGTTTCTATCCTCTCATTCCTTAGGAAATTTTTCATAAAATAACACTTCCATGTAGTCAGAGAACTAAGATGCACCTTTCCTGGCCTCAGTGCACCTCTCCCAAGAGGTGTAGGAAGTAGATTCCACGTGGTTACTGGGTCAGTTAGCACAGTTCCTCTCCTTCAGTGGTTCTCAACCTTGCCTGCACCCTGGACTCACCTGGGGAGTTTTAACACATGCTGATGCCCAGGCTCCAGCCCCAGAGGCCCTGATGTGCTGGGTTGGAGGTGTGCCTTGGCCACTGAACCTGTTAAAACCCCCCAGATCAGATCCAGTATGCAGGAGGGTTGAAAAGCATTGTCAACAACCAGGAGCCCGGGCACTTTTAAGGAGCAATTTGGAATAGACTTGAGCTGCAGAATTGCCATCCCTTTATCCCCACGGATTAAGAAAATTCAGAGAAAAATCTTCCTGCTGAAAGCTTGAGGTGAAAGGGTTCACTTTTGATGGATGAACGTAAAAGGAAAAGGGTTCGATTTGCTTATAAAGTTTTCCTCTTGCCAATATGAGAGTGTTCCAAAATCATCTGAAATGAATTGGATTCCAGCAGCAGAGGATGATGAAATGCAGGTCGATGAGAGCAGTTTACACTGAAAACCAGAAGGTCCAGTGCTGGCTTCTCTCTTGAGTGGTTTCTGGTTTTCACAGATATGTCGGCAATGGCGTTGAATCCATCTGTCCTCACTGTTCTCCCTTCCCTGCCTTAATCCAGGCTGCAGAATCACAGCCTCCTAACTGACCTCCCTGCCACCAGCCTGTTCCTTCTCCATCCACTCTGCCTCATGCTCAAGATTTTTCGAGAATGATCATGTCACTCTCCTGCTTCAAAATCCTGCAGCGTCTGCTGCCTTACTGCATTGAAATAAAACCTGAACTCCTTAGCACAACTCATCACACCATTCATGATCTAGCACCTGCCGCCTTCTCTGGCTTCACCTCGGAACGTCTCTGTAGACCCCTCACCCCTCCATGCCTTCCATGCCACTGCGAAACAGAATGGCTCATAGTTTCCCAAGCATGTTGTGCCCTTTTATGTCCCTGCGTCATTGTTCAGAGGGGTCTGTCTTTCTGGAACATCCTTTTCACCTCCTTCTTCTCTTGGCTAAGTCCCACTGGTTTTTGGAGAAGCTTCCTTGAAGCCCCTGGCCCACGTTAAGCAGCCCTCCTTTTGTTCCCAAAACACCATAGGTGTAGACTTCAGTCGCTACTCGTTACACTGTATTATGATCCCCTGTTTACTTGTCTGCACTGGGCTGTCACCTCTTTAACATCGTCCAGCACCCAGTCCACAGCCTAGCAAATGGATTGGTGTGTATTATGGTTTACAATAAAAGGAGTTAAAAGAATTCCCAAAGTATGTTCTTTTCTGCGCACTGCCTTCCAGCAAAATGGGCAACTGAAGTAGTTGGTTTGCATGGACACTAAGAAAATAAATCTTTGTGCCAAGTGACACCTAATTTCTCTATGTGTTAATAAAATCTCTTTGAAAAGTATCGAGCAACTGCCGAATGACCAGCACTATGGGGGATAGACAAAGAACAGGACTTGATTGGTTCTGTTCAGGCAAATGCGCTTCCTTCTCCTTTGCTTCCACCACATTAGTGTCCCTTGGATAAATCCCTTCATTCTCCCAGAACTGTTGTCACCCGGGCATGTACCTCTTATGCCACTACACTCAAAGCATCTGGAGGGCAATAATCATGCTTTGTGATCCCTCTAGGACCCATCTTGCCTGGGGCAGGTGTTCAGAAAATGTTATCCAATTCTGAATTATGATGAACTAAGGATATGGGGACACATTCTGAAATGTTAGCTTTGGGGCCCAAAATTAAAACTTTCACCTCTGATGAAGATGCCCTAAATCCTTTCTAGAATAAGGCAAGCTATAAATAAATGAAAGTAGGAAAGTGAAAATATACATAAAAATAAATATGTAAGGAAATGAAAAAAATATCTGGTGAAACCCACTCTCTCTCACTTGCTCATTTGTTTGCCAACCCATCCTTCCATCCAACCAACCATCCTCCATTTAACAAATACAGATGTGCCTGGGGCTGAGCCAGGGGCAGGGCTCAGAGGGATAAATAAGACAGAAACAATCTTTGCAGTCGTGCATGGGTTTACAATCTAACAGGGAAGCAGACATTTAATAATTGCAAGTGTCACTAGGAGAATGAGAAAGGTAGGATGGAAGTGGCCCCTAGACGGGGGGGCACGTGTTCATTCATCTGTTCGCTCACTCACTCCCTGGCTCATCCACAGGTCCTAGCCCAGAGCCTGGACCTCTAGCGGCACCACTAAATGAGAAATGATTGAAAGAATGAGGACTGCTGCCTGTATACTGTGCAATTAACAAAGGAAATTTTGCTTGGGAGCCCCGAATTTAAATTTGCGTGTCTTTTCAAAGCTTCTGCTTTCCTCGGATTTTTGCCATAGAAGAAGCACAAGCTTCTGTAAGGTCAGAGTTAGGACCTAACGACTGACAGTCTTGTGAGCACACTAGGGCCAAAGTACATGTGTTCTATAACACAGTCCCCCGTGCTTCAGCCAAAGGAAGTTTAACTTTCAATGACAAAGAAATGACATTTCCATCACCTGCCCCGCCCCCCCAGGGAGAAAAAAGAAAAAGACAAACAAATCATGGTGCTATAATTTCAACAGTAAATAGGATCCAGCTTGAACTGAAAATGCATCACCTCCCTCTCTTCACTGCCGGAGACCCTTCAGTTAGAAGCCCTGTCCTGTGTAGCTTCTCCTTCCCAGTATTCCCAGTGAATCCAGCCAAAGCCAGGGGGGCCCTAGTGATATCTACCTGTCTCATTTCACAAAAGGACTGGGCTTTGCATTTTCTAGCTAAACATGAGATGGGGGAAAACAGCACAGGCAGGCTTGGGGATGTCACTTGACCTTGGCTGGGGCCCATTTTACTGCCAAGATGAGTCACCTGGAGGGCAGAGTCTTGGTCACTTGTCAGCTGAATTTTACATTACTTGACATAACTTGAATTCTATAGCAGGTGTGATGAGCAGTCACCCCCATTCTATTTTAGTCTGGATCTGTAGAAGCATCAGTGGGTCTAGAAAGCTGAGGCTGGTTCTATGTACTTCTGCTTTCCAGCTTAAGAACTGGCAGGGGGTCCAAGTGCTGAAGAAAGGATCCAGGACCTGGGTTGGGAGACCTGTTTCTAGTCCCAGATCTGCCACCAACCCCCTGTGTGACCTTGGACAAGTCACTTGCTCCCTCTGGCTTCATTTTCCCCATCTGTAAAATGGGAGTTGGTATAGTCCAGGAGCTCTAACTTTTTGGTTTCTAGTCTACCAGAAGTTCTCTAAGATAGTCTGTGTCTGTGATTTCCAAAGGCCAGATGGAAATTTACTTTTCCCAACAAAGGGCTGATTTGACTAAAGAACCAAATTCCATTGCTTTTGAATAACGTTGTATGGATTACATGTATTCAGATTCCTGTGATGATTAGAAACCCCTAACAGCAGTCACATATTTCTTTAATAAATATTAGGGAAATACATTTATGTTAACATAATATATTTAGTTTGTTTAGTATATAAAGTCTTTCTATTTTTATTTTTTACTTTGCTTTTTATTTAACTATAGTTGATTTACAATGTTGTGTTAGTTTTAGGTGTAGAGCTTCAGATTCTTTTCCATTATAGGTTGTTACAAGATGTTGAATATAGTTCCCTATGCTATATAGTAAATCCTTATTGTTTACTCTATATATAGTAGTGTATATCTATTAATGCCATACTCCTAATTTATTCCTCCCCCTCCTTTTTCCCTTTGGTAACTAAGTTTGTTTTCTATGTCTGTTAGTCTGTTTCTGTTTTGTAAATACGTTGCTTTGTATTATATTTTCAGATTCCACATAGAAGTGATATCATATAATATTTGTTTTTCTCTGCCTGACTTACTTCACTTAGTATGATTATCTCTAAATCCATGCATGCTGCTGCAAAAGGCAACATTTCATTTTTTTTATGGCTGAGTAATATTCCATTTTCTATATATACCACATCTTCTTTATCCATTCATCTGTCGATGGACATTTAGGTTGCTTCCATATCTTGGCTATTGTAAGCAGTGTTGCTATGAACATAGAGGTGCATGTATCTTTTAGAATTAGAGTTTTCATCTTTTCCAGATACAACCTCAGGAGTGGGATTGGTGGATCATATGGTAGTTCTATTTTTAGTTTTTTAAGGAACTGCCATACTGTTTTCCAGAGTGGCTGTAACAATTTACATTCCCACCAACAGTGTAGGAAAGTTCCCTTTTCTCCACACCCTCTCCAGCACTTATTATTTATAGACTTTTTGATGATGGCCATTCTGTCTTTCTAAATGTGAGGCAAGGATGAATATCTTTTGAATGTGTTTTTGGTAGTAAAAACATTGGAGGCCTGTGAAACCCAGAACCCCTCAGCTCTGAGATTCTAAGATGGGCTAAGGAGCCCAGCACCCCCTTCCTCCTACTATCTTATCCACAGCAAACAAGGCCATCTGCCCCTAGGATCAGGCTGCATGTTCACTGCACTCACTTCAGACAAGAGCAGGGGTCCACCTGTGTGCTCAGAAAAATTTGGAGAACTTGTGACTTGGGATTCTGATCCTTGCTTGCCCAGAGAATCTCTCAAAAACCACAGGCAATTCACTTTTGTCATCATTGCCTCCATTTCCTTTCCTACAAAATAGTGTCCATTTCTATCTATCCTAGAGAAAACTTTTAAATATTGGATATGTTATGAGGAGAGGCAGGTAGTGAAACCAGAATTACAATTCACTAAAGTGGACTCACCATGCACACACACACATATGCACACACACACATGCACACATACATACACACACATAATCGTAATCGCCTACATATATCCCTGACCGTCCCTAGCCCTCTCTTTGTGTCCTTTCTTCCTGGCTTGAGTACGAGTGGGCATTTGAGGTATCAGGAGAAAAGTTTGCTAGGTTTAGAACCTGAGACCTGGGAAAGTCTTGGAGCATCATCCGACCCACCCCACCTTCTTCAAGGTGACACCAGAGAGAGCCCAGCCTCAGTGTGGGTACCGAAGCTCCAATTCCCTGCTGCTTGAGGGGGAACATCTAGGAGGCGCCCTGGACTTGGCAGAGGGAGAAGAATGCTCTGAGACATTCCGTCCAAACTCCCTCTCACAAAGCTAAAAATGAACCTTCAGAGCCAGGGTGAGAACCCAGGGATGAATGAGACAGATAAAGTTAGGCCATTAAAATCAGGAATTCGTCTCTTGGGTGATATTTATAAGAGTAGCACATAAAAAGTAGCTCAGCTACCATTACCATCATCACCATTACACTGAAAGAGGAGCATCTGCTCAGCGCCCTGTAATGGACAAAAACAGCCTTCACATCCGTTATCTTATTTGAGCTCATAATCACCCTGTAAAGTGGGCACGGCAGGGATTATTTCCTGCTCCTCATCCCTTTAAGGGTGAGAAAACTGCAACTCCCAGAGGAAGAGTGACTTGTTCCGGGCCTCCCAAGACTTAGTATCAGCTACAGGACTAGAACTCAGGTATCCTGACTCCGGTCCAGAGTTCTTTGCCCTGCAAGCTGCTGCCTTCCCAAAAGCACCTTGGGAAATGGTGGGAGCTGGGAGGGAGCCCTCTGGGGTGGGCCAGGCCCTAGTTCATGCTGAGGACAGAGGAGCAGAGCCTTTGATGGAAGCCTGCAAACCTTCTGGCTCCTTTGGGGTCGCTGGTGGTCCTCATTGCTCCAAGGGAAGCACATGATTTTCCGGTTCGCTTACTTTTTTGATTGCAGTTGAGCTGAATCTTCAAATTGAGTTTGTCAGAAAAATTGGTGCAAATTAAGGATGAGCCTTCTGGTCTCCATGGCTGGTTGGAGTTGAGAGGCCTGGGGGAGGTGGTCAGGATGGGCCTGTCCCTGTGAGGTCCAGCGCTCGTCCTCTGTAATCTGAGGAGCATGCCTTACGATGAGCAGCCCTTGCTTTCCTCAGCAAATCCTCTCTGTGTACTTTCTCCTCCTGCAGCCTCTCTTGTCCTCCTTTCTACATCCTTTGAATCAGCGCAGCCTAATCTCAGAAATGTGCTAAAAGCCCCTAAAAGTCTAACTGCAAACATGGAAGCCCCAGCTGCAGAAGGCCAGGCCTTCAGCTGACCTCTCTGACATGTGTCTCCTGCATCCGTTCCCTACTTCTCCAGCCCTCCACCCACAGCCTGAACAGGCTTCCGTTCTGCAGATGCCGCAGTCCATGCCCCCCCTCCCAAGCAGGGAGGGTCCCCCTCTCCAGTTTGTATCCGGAAGCAGTTCCTTCTCACTGCTGCACCTCCCACCTAGGAAAGCATTCCGTCCCCTTGGCTTTTATCCATGTCAGCCACATACATCACGTATCCTTGATTGCAACTGACCTCTTTTTTGCTAATCAAAGTTTTGAACAAGACTGCCCCAGCTCATCCATTTCAGCTTTTGAGCAGGGATTATATTAGCTACTGCATTAATACTTTTATTACTGATTTCTGAATTCCTCGGGGCCTAGAACAGGGATTAGCCCAAACATTCATGTCGGGTGAGTCAAGGGGAATCACTCAGTGAAGGATGGGGTCAGGCTTTTCAGGGGCTGCCTTCTAAGCAGGGTTCTTCTTAGGAGGGTGGGGCTGGGAGCAGCTCCACCAGCATGGGGCCACCCAGGATATGTGCACTTGAAAGGAAGCTTCACCATCGGCATCCTCAGAGGCCTCTTGGGATATCAGTCATGACAGATATTTCATATTGGACTTCACAGGGTTCAGAAAAGAGGAGGGGGGTGGAGTGCCCCACATCCCGCCACCCCTCCAAGTACAGGGCCCAGGGCTGCTGCCCCACCTGAGAGACAGACCTGTCTCTAAGCCACACTTTCAGGTGGAGGGGAGTCTTCCAGTCTGGGTGGTCAGGCCAGAGCACCCTGGCTTCTCAGGAAAGAACTTGGGAGGGAGTGAACATGTTGTCATAAGTCTTCCTTGACTTCCCTCCCCCATCTTTTCCTCAGACTCTTAGAGTCAGAGGAAATTTGTACTTTTGACATGTAGTTAGTTGTTGGGATGAATCATGCTTATTTCAAGCCTTAGGCAGGTAGCAAAACGGACTTCCTCTTTCAGGTGACGTAAAAGAGTGTAGGATGAGGCTGGGGAAGATTCTGGTGCTATGATGTTTTAGGAAGGAGAGAAGATAATCTCTCTTCTACACTAGAAAGTCTTCCAGGTTGGTCTGATCGAAGTATGTGTTCTCATCTCCTGCACGTCCCCAGGCTTACAAGCAAGCAAAAATGAGCAGTTAGTTATTGCCCTTTCAAAAGTTATCACTGATTGGATTTACGATTATGTAATGAAGACTTTTAGACCTTAATTTTTTTTATTTGCCTAGTGTTTTCATTAAAAAGATGATTAAGGGTCTTTATGTGGACATATCTACATGGTATGTCCACATAAAATTCACTCTGAGGAAGGATTTTGTACCAATTTTAAAAATCAATAGAATGGAATAGCAGTGGATGTATGGGGTGAAATTAATCTAATGCTGTGATATTTCATTTGATTACAGGCTAGACCTCATGACTGCAGATTCAGCTTTGGCTCAATCTCTTTATCACAAGAAGATTTTGGACTCCAAACACTAGCCCACTCATGTGAAGCAATGAGTGATTCAACACTATTAAAAAATAGGACCACAAAAGGCCCTGGTTACCTCATTTGAGGCCCTTGTTACCTCAAATGCGTTCTGTAATGAGGGGAGGGAAGAAGAAAGAAAGGTGGAAAGGAGGGGAACAGAAGGAGGAGGGAAGGATTCCAGTGAATTTCTTACAATTCATTTGTAAGAGATCTGGCCTATTAACGCTTTCTAGTGTTCTCTGAAGGGAGGATTCTGGAAAACAAGATTAAGAAGTGCTTCACTAAAATAAAGCCTCTTCAAGAATCCTACAGGAATTTCCCCCTCAATAACAATCCACCATCAATTTCCCCTTTTTTGCTATTGAGACAGTCTATTACCTAGTCAGCCCACATTCTTGTCCTACAGATCCTGCCCCAAAGTTCTCAAAGGAAAGTTTTCAATTGAGATACTGGGTCTCAGTCTCCTTGCTCTGAACTCATCTATATTTAAAGCAAAAAAAAAAATTAGGGGCTGACCTTCTGTTTTTCTACCAAACCAGAAACCACACACTCTGTTCAAACTCTCACGATCTCCTTGTGTTGGCATGACTTAAGCAAGTGTGTATACGTACAAATGCAACTCTTGCCAATGATTTCTGTGCCACTGGAGAGACATGAAGGTATTTATTCTTGCTGAGATGCAGCCAGGGCTCGAGTCAGTACCAACAGTACCAACATGACTACTCATTTCTAGTTCACCTTGAAGAGAATGTTCTTTCAAGAGCACTTAAAAACAATAGCCTTTTGGGGACAAGTAAAAACAGTGTAAGAGCTGAAGATGTTTAGTCTGAAGAAGGAAGACGCAAGAGGACAAGAGAGCTGTCCTCAAACATCGGAAGGGCTGCTCTGGGGAAGAGGGAGAAGATTTGTTCTGAGTGGCCCCAGGGGTAGAACTGGGGTCAGAGGGTGGATGTGGATCTAGAGAAAGTGTCCCCCAGGCTCAGCTGTCCAAGGACAGGGGTCTCGTCAGTGGAGTTGTTCTACCGGCAGTCTCCCTGGCAGGCGGGCTGTGGAAGGGACGGCAGCCTTGGCCGAGAGCCCTTTTTCAGCTCCACGCTTCTGCGATTTTATGACCATCTTGCGCAGCTCTGTCTTCCTAAGTACAAGAAGAAACCTCCTCAAGAGCTGTAAGCTGAGCCGGGGGCAGGGCTACAAGAGGACGGAAGAGTCAGCGTGGTTCTTGCCATCCCAGGAAGGGAAGTTCCAGGTCAGGTAGACACCAGCTTCCCGGGCTCCGAGTTCAGAGAGTGGCTTCTTGGAAAGTTAAACCAAAATCCATCCGAGCCAAGTTATGCTGCTGGCTATACCTCCTTTTTTCCTACGCAACTCAATTTACCCAGCTGACCTCCTGTCTTGGCCAGGCCCTGGTCGGGGGGAGTGGGGCTGGGTAGAGGTGAGATAGAGGTGAATCAGATCCACTCCTTGCCACCAGGACCTGCAGTCTGGTCATGAGCAGTGCAGTAGAAGGCAGTAAGTTGTGAGTGCCAGAGCAAAGGCACAGGGCGGGGGACTGGCCGGACAGAGAGTTATGACTGGCTGGGCATCACACATGCTTCATGGGGAGGTGGTGTTTGAAATGCGTGCTGAGTGATGGATAGGATTTTTGAGTGGAGAAGAGGGGGTAGATGTGAGTCTATTATAATCCTCTAGTAAAAATATTTTCTCCCTTGAGTGGGTAGATAAATAGGAATGTAAGATAGGTTTTAGTAGGTTTTGTTTCTTCCAGGTATCCAGATACCCACTCTTCACTCTGAAAGATATGTGTCTGAAACTGTCCCCTTTAAGTCCAGAACCAAACTCATCTGTCAGTGGACTCTGTGGACCGGGACCAGCAGAGGAAGTAATGGAGAGGAGGTGGGTGGTTAGGGCTTCAGGAGGGGCAGCCAAGGGGCATTAAGAGGAAGGAGACTGCAGAGGACTTAAATGTGACTCATTTACATGACAAATACTGGCGTCACTGATACAATATTACTTGCAACAGGCGTTGTGTTGGGAACTGGGTATCCTAAGATGAAGACAGCAGGGTGTCTACCCCTGGGAGCCCTCATGCTGATCACACACTGTCTCCAACTTCTTTTAGTAGAAATTCCAGCTTCTTAATCTATTAACCACGGCTATTGGCTCTGCTATAGACTGAATGTGGCCTGCGCTCTCTGACAAATTCATATGTTAAAACCTGAACCCCAATGTGATGTTGTAAGGAGGTCTTTCAGAGGTGATTAGGTCACGAGGGTGGAGCCCTCATGACTGGGATTAGCAACCTTATAAAAGAGGTCCAGAGAGCTCCCTCACCCCTTCCTCCATGTGAGGACACAGTGAGAAGACAGCTGTCTATGAACCAGGAAGAGGGACCTCACCAGATACCAAACCTGCTGGTGCCTTTATCTTGGACTTCCAGCCTCCAGAAGTGTGAAAAACAAATTTTGTGTTGTTTATAAGCCATTCAGCCTACTGCATTCTGTTAGAGCAGCCTGAACAGACTAAGATAGCTCCTCTTTCCTCTTTCTCTCCGTAGTACTGTAGGTGGGACTGCTCTTTTCCGGAGGTCACTGCAACACTCAGTAAAGTTGTTTTTAGGAAACAGAATAGGATTGCCTTGTACCAGTCTGTCCTTTCCTAATGGGGGTCATGTCAGGGTTCGTAGAAACGACTTTATTACTCACATGCAGCCATTTTTAACCCCCTGTGGGTTCGGGGCTTCCTCTTTCCTTCCTTGTTTTCTTTAACTTGAGTTCTCTCCTCTTTCTTCAGAGCAAGAGTAGATGCTTTCAGGGTAGGCACACATCAAAGTTCCAGGTATCTTGAAGAAAGCAGTTTGGATTTAGGTATTTATTCTTATTTTTATATGACCATAAATAAAATCTCTTCATGCAAATAAAACTGCTAATATTGTATAACAACACAGAAATTACCATGTGCTGTTTTGAATAACATCATTTAAATTTTCATTTTTGCAATAAGAACTGATTCAGGCAATAGTATCAAATGATACTTTAAAGAGTATTTTCTAACTTCTAATGTTCATGGGATGAAAGGCCTGCTATGAGCGAACAAACCACACACCACTGCATGTCAAGCAGAAAGGAGCGAAATCAAGGCAGCAGAACCAGTGTCACCAGACTGCCCAGTTGTCAGTTCAGCCTTTAAATGTCAAGCTAAATGAAGGGTGTAAGGCCGGAACATGAGGATTTTGTAACAGCTGTACTACGATTGTCTGGAGACCAGAGGAAAGAGTCATAGGTTCTAACTGAAGATCAGAAAGGACTTTTGGAGGAGGTGTGATTGTACTTTGATGAGAAGGCCATTGGGAGAAACTAAAAACATGGGGGTGGGGAGGGAAGAGAGACATGAAGGGGAGGGCAACACCCCTGGTGGGCTGCCCACACCCCCTTGGCAGGCACCGTTCCCGTGCAAGCTGGACTTGTGTGTTGCAGAGACAAGGTCTCTCCCTCCCCCCACAGAGCCCCACCACCAGGGACTGATGGGAATTGGTGAAAAAACACCCCAACTCCCTCTACTCTCAGGTGGGGACAACTCTGAAGTGGGTTCTACACAGTTTCCCAGAGTTCCCCAGTAGAAACGAAACTTAGCTGCCCACCATGGGGATCCACTCAATAATATTCCCTTTACTGATTTCCTGCCTCCCCCACTATCCTACTGGAGTTTTTTTGATCATCTCCCCCACCCCCTTTTCTCCAAAATACCTGCACTTGAATCCATGTCTCCGGGTCTAAGAATCCATCCTAAGACAAAGGATGTTTCAGTAGCTGGAACGAAGACCTTGGCGGTGGGGGGGAGGGGGGAATGAGTTGGGCATATTTGGGGAGCACAAATGCTCCAAGATGGCTAGTGGTTTAGAGGTCTGGTGGAAGATGAGACTAAAATGATTGGGGTCACGATGTGAAGCACCTGAGTTCTGGACGAAATAATCCAATTTTTCTGTAGACAGTGGAATCTATGCAGTGATGAGGGTAGTGAACACTTTCTTTCTAGGGCTTCAAGCATCTCCTTCTCTGGCTCAGCCTCTAGTGACTATATGATTTTCTTCCAGCCCATCCATTCTGAATCGCCTGCTTGCTAGGGATTCTGAAGGATGCACTTCAGACCCACTCTACTGTTGTCTGCTTTTGAAGAGAGCACTGACTTTGAGTTTCTGTGTGGAAAGGGCTGACATTTGGAGGAAGGGCCAGGTTCTTGGAAGAGTCTAGGCTATTCTGGCATGAACTGGATTCTTCCTCATAGGCAGAAGAGGGTGAGTGGTTTCAGCTGGTTACGCCAGTTCTTATAACCTCAGAGGGAATATTTGATGTGAGAGAGGCCCTCTGTAGCCTCAGACAACCCTAAGAGAAGCCCAGCTCACAGGGTTTGGCACACCTGGTGGCAAATAGGATGACACTTCCAGCCAGTGCCAGGGAGTCAGGTGGCAGTTACTGGGGACACTGGCATCAGAGCTGCTCACAGGGCTTTGCAGGTACAAGAGCGTCCATCAAATACCACCCTGTCCAGTGACAGCCTCCTGGGCTTCTGAAAATAGCCCCCAGCCTAGGGAGTGTCTGAGACAGCAGTGAGCAGCCAGGCAGTTTCCCAACAAGGAGGCCCAGGGACTGTTCCTCTTCATCCGAAAGCAGTGGGAAGGAGAGAGGGAAAGGAATGTCTGCTTTATTGGGAAAGCACAGGTGCTGTCCAGAAAGGAAGCAGGATGCTTTTGTCACGCTGGTGGAATATCATTCATCCAACCTGCATTTATCAAATGCTGTCTTTGAGCCAGGCCCTGGGCTGGGCGCTGAGGGGAGGAGAGGGCAGAAGAAATAATACGAGCCTAAGGAGTTCACAGTCCAGGGCATCAAGAAGGTATATACACGTCTAACCAAATTCCAGAAGCAGTTTGACCAGGACCATGAAGCCGTGCAAAGTTCCTGAGAGGGCACGAATTCACGTCTGGATTAGAGGGGGCGATAGATGGGACAATGAGAGGTGAAAGTAGCTTATGAGATGGTCTTGTAGGATGTACAGGGTTTGACATATCGATAAGGTGCTTGGTCGCTGGGGACGTTTTATTCCCAGGGACGTTATTGGGAGAGGTCAGAAGAGCCACTCTCAGCCTGGCTCCTGGGGAGGGGTCCTCGGCTCACTGTTGGCCTGTAGGCAGTGGTGCCACCTGGGAGCCACCTTCCAGCAATGTGAGCATGGCTTCCCTTCCATCAGTCCTGACACTCGGGCTGGGAGCAGGAGACCTGGTTCTCATCCTGGCACATTGTGGCACTGAGGGAGGCTACGTCCCCTCTCAGAGGCACAGTTCCCCACTTAGACCCCAGGGGAGTTGCGATAGTCAAGGGCATTGGGCTAACAGGGCTGTCTCCATCCCTCCACCCACCCTAGGGAAGAAGCCTTAAGGGGCTGAGCTAGTGGATTCTGCCAGGAGGAAGGATGACCCATCCCTCAAGTGTGTTCAGGTGTGTGTGTGTGTGTTACAAAATTCACTGGAATGGCCCTCCCTGATATTTTAGAATTCCTTCAGACTGACACTTGCCCCAGTCATCTCCCTCTCCCTCCACACCTTCACCCCCAATCTAACCACACACACCAGTTTGCCCACGGTACATGATGTGCCGGTGCCCAGCCGGCTCTCAGGGAACTGGCCGGCCGCCAGGCTCAGCTGGGCTCGCCCCACGAGCAGAGCTGCCGGCTCTCCTCCTTCATTTATGAGCTCCTGCGTGCCAAGGTGCAGCATGAGTCTCGTGGAGGAATGACTAACGTGCAATCCTGAAATGCAAATAGACTAAGGCCCCTGCAAACCTCTCTCTCTGAAACTAACCAGAAGGCTGATGCACTGCCGGTTGCGGGGACCCACCCCTTTGCTCACTGTTCTCTTAAAGGAAGTTCTTCCTTGGATGGATGGGGACAGTCTCCTCATGACTTTGACCTCTAGTCCCAGGTGTGTCTTCTGTCACGACCAAAGCCCTGGCCCTCGTTCAGTGTCCCAACTCCTGCTCTTCTGTGTTCTTCTTTGCCGATTCCTATAAGCTGCTTCCTGGAGGCACAGGCTTCCTGGCTGGGTGCTCTCTGAAGGGTCTTTCTTGGCTCTGTGGTACTGTCTGCTTCTGCAACCTTTGAATTGTCCAGCACTGACCTCCCCAGGTCAAGAGGACATCCAGTCTATGCTGAGCACTGTAGAGGGAGACAAAGAATGGGTCACACAAGGACCCAGTGCTCTGATGGCTCACGGTCCAAGAAAGGAGCTATCGTCCACATTTTCAGGCAAATAAGTGCCTGAAAAGAGGCACAGAGAGAGCACTAGAGATTTTAGGCAGGAATTCAGAGTCACATCCAGCCTGGTGATGGCGGAGGAGGGGAGGGTGGTGTTGAGGGGAAATGGGGATGAGAATCAGGAAAGATATCTGAGAGAAGGTGGCTTTGAATTGGGTTAAGAAGGATGCAGAGGATTGGGTCAGGTAAAGATGGGGCGTGATCCAGAGGACAGCAAGCAAGAAGATGAAAAAGCCAGGGCAGGTCCATGAAACTGTGAAGATGCCATTTTGGCAGATGTGCCAGGTATAATGGAGAATAAACAGGGTTGATGTTGGGAGATAAGTGGGACCCACTCTCAAGAGGCTTGAACACTGGGTTATTAAAATTTAGACCTGGGAGCTGCATATTCTTTATTTGTCTCTCCAGATCTAGTCTCCACTCCACTGTGGTAGATTAATTACAAAAACAATCATCAGTCTTTCCCCTCCCTGTATCCGTGCTGCCTTGCTATGTACCTTTCACTGTTCGCCTGCTGTGATTCTGAGCTCAGCCATGTGACTCACTTGCCCAATGGGATATGAGCCGTTGTGCATAAGCAGAGACCTGAAAAGTGATTGCCCCTTGGGGTTTGTCCTCTTTTGCTGCTCTTGGACTCCTGCCACCACATGGATGAGCACGCAGGAGGACAAGGGGTCATGTGGAGGAGCACTGACCACAGACGCGTGGCTGAGCCCCAGCAGAGATCAGCAGAACTCCCCAGCTGAGCACAGGCCAAACTGCCAACCTGTGGAATTTTGAGCTAAATAAACAGTGGTTGTTTTCAGCTTCTAAGTGTTGGGGTGGTTTGTTATACAGCAAAAGCCAGCTGCCACAGGAATAAACCCAGATTTGAGGGATCCAGGTTGGGAGGTCCTAGGATATGGGAGAGTATATTTTGCACATGGGAGGAATATGAGTCATTGTGTCTGGAGCACAGATCACAGCAGGTTGAAAAAAATAGCCACCCCTTCTTCCCCTCCCCTCAAGAGGTGGAATCTATTTTTCTACCCCTTGAATCAGGAGGACCATGTGACTTTTTGGGCCAAAAGTGCAGAAGCGAATGCAATGTGAGCAGAGGGCCGCAAAGAGCTTGCACTCCTGGATTTTCCCACTAGCTGATCTTGGGCTCTTTGTCTCTCTTTTTTTTTTTTTTTGCGAGGGCTTTCTCTAGTTGCAGCAAGTGGGGGCCACTCTTCATCATGGTGCGCGGGCCTCTCACCACCGCGGCCCCCCCTGCTGCGGAGCACAGGCTCCAGACGCGCAGGCTCAGCAGCTGTGGCTCACGGGCCCAGCCGCTCCGCGGCATGTGGGATCCTCCCAGACCAGGGCCCGAACCCGTGTCCCCCGCATCGGCAGGCAGACTCTCAACCACTGCGCCACCAGGGAAGCCCTCTTTGTCTCTTTATACATGAGCCCTAGGTTAGTAACTTGGAGGGTGAGAGATCCAGGTCAACAAAGGATCTCTGAATCTTCCTAACCATCTCAGACAAGACCATCCTAAACTAGCCAGTCATGGTCAACCCACCAATTGAAAGCAGACACGTGAGTGAGTCTGGCTGAGATCAGCCAAACCAGGCACAGATCAGGCCAGAAGAACCAACCAGCTGAGCCCAGCTTAAATTGTAAATTACTAATCTATAAAATCAAGGGCTAAATTAGTGGTTATTGTCTTAAGACACTAATTTTGGAGTGGTTTGCAGAAGTTCCCTGAACTGTCCCTCCTGCTCTGGGCCAGGAGGCTGACGTATCTGGGCTGCATCAGTAAGTCCCCAGGCTCCTTACCTTCCGCCAGCAAGAGAAGGTTGAGGCGGAAGCATTTATCCCCCTGGTTCTCACCCTGCTGGGCTATCTGGCGTGGCCACAGCCTCTATCCATGGCCGTGTCCTACAGCCACAGCTCACTTTCAGGGTTCTGGCAATCGCTTCTTCCCATGTACCTTCAGGCCGGGGTGGTAACTGCTTTCCGATGCTGCCAGCCCTGGGGTTCTTCAACCTTCCTTAGCCCTGCCCACACCTTCGTCTCTGCCCTGTTTCCCATTTGAGTGGCCACCTGTTTCCTGAAAAGAGCCTGATGGACACAACTATTCTGTGCACAAATAGGATCTACTGACTGTTTTACTGAGCAGACGCTTCCAGTTTGGGAAGAGTGGAATGGAACTCTCGCTGTAAGGGGTTCTGCTCTGAACGTCCCACAAATGCTGCTTCGGGCTTGGACGTTTGGAAAGTCATGCTGGCAAAGGAGAGTGCCAAGGAGTAACATTCCCAGGCTGGCTCTCGGGAGCCATCTGGAGCACTGCCTTCTGAAGGGCATAGTCATTGCCCCTTTTCCTGCCAATTCCCCAAGTTAGAGAATAAAACATTAGCCCTTCCAGTGCCCCCTGGCACCTTTCCTCCCCTAGAGAGAATTTTTCTCTAGCATTTTAATCAAGCATTAAGCCACTCATTAAGCAAATCAGAAAGTCGGCTTCCCAAGGACCTTGGTTAGTGAGAGCACGGCCTTGCCCCATCTTTTCCTAACAATCACCCAGGCATTCAAGACCCTCCAGTGATGTCACTCCCAACTCTGTGCAAGGCCTTGTACTGTTAGTAGTAATAATTGTTGATGATGATGATGATGATAAATGGCAGAGCAAACTGAGAATCTACATCTGCCACCACTGTTGCCATTGCCACCAGTGGAGAAGCATTTGGACCTCTGCTGTCAAGTTCATATAGGAAGCTCTGTAATGTAAGTCAGAGCAGGATGGCAGTGGTGTTAGTAGTGGTAATATGTATTTCCCATCTAGAAGGGTGGGGTTTGGAAAGACATTTATCCTCTCAGTGGTGAGATGTGTTTCATTTTAGAGACTCCGGGGAAAAATGAACCACAGCACAAGCCAGCATGCAAGTCTTACCACCATTTTTCTCTACCAGCCCAGGCAATGGACCAAAACTTCCCCTTTCCTCTGGGGGAGCTGCCCCTCCTCTCTCAGGGGAGCAGCGGTAACTGCTCGGAGGCAGAAGGCACTGGCATTCCACACCTGAGGCTGTCCCATTTGCAAGACACACAGTGGGGACTTTGGGAGACTGAGGTTTGGTTCTTTCTGAAGAGACACAATGACAGAATCCAGATAAGGAAGAAAGGGATTTGGTGACATTTGAGAGGATAGTGAGGGATTCCTGCCTGCACTCACCAGCTTAGGCAGGACACTTCTTTATGATGTGGGACTGTCCTGTGCATCCTAGGATGATTAACATCCCTGACCCCAGCCCTCTAAATGCCAAGAGCACCTCCCAGTCATTGTGACAATCAAAAATAGCCCCCTTCCATTCCAACCATTCCTAGGGTGGCGGTGGAGGGGCAATACGGCCTCTGGTTGAGAAACACTGCAAGGGACAGAAAGAGGCAGAGAGTTAGAGAGAAGGGATATCTTTGTGGGCAACTTCCAAAAGCCCAAGGCATGTCCACATGAGACAACCTCCCCACCCACCAGAACTCTCACTCTTCTCTTTGACTCTGTGTGCACATGACACAGTAACAACGACCCTTAAGTAAAGAAACACACCTTCCCTGGAAACCAGAGAAGGCGAGGTGTTGAAGCAGGTGAGGAAGGATTTGGAACAGGTAGGGGAGTCTTCAGTCTTTCCTGATCAGTGATGGTCAGGGGCCTCCATGGTTATGGCTTCCTGGATGGTGAGGACCATCTCTCTGAAGGTTGAAGGCCTGGCTGGAGTGAAAATCAGGTCCAACTCCTCAAGTTCTCCTATCTCAGAAGACATGGTCTGTGGGGCAGAGGAAAGGAACTGACCACTGGGTTAAGCGTAATTAGCTCAGACTTATCCCCGCTGTTCTCTGCCAGGGATGAACTTCCCCCACGTCTCACATGGCTGGCTCCTTCTTTTAATTCAGGTCTTTGCTAAACTAGATCTCTCCTCCCTACCCAGCACTCTCTATTCTTTACCCTAGTTATTTTCTTCAAAGTACTCATCAGCATCTTAGATTATTTATTCACTGACTTACATGAGCTTTCATGAATGTAGTTTCCTTGAAGCAGTAACTTAATCTGTCTTGTTCACTGCTGTATCTCCAGTGTCTGGCACATAAGAGGCGCTCAATAAATATTTGTTGACTAAACTGATTGCTTAGATGTTGTGTTAAGTAATTTGCATGCATGGCCTCATGTAAACCTCAAAGATTCTTTAAGGTAAATACTATACCATCTCCATGATTTGTAGAAACCAAGACTTGGCAAGGTTGAATAACCTGCTTGGAGAAAAATGGTGGTCAAGTCTTGCAAGCTGAGCTGTGTTGTGGTTAATTCTCCCCTGGAGGACCTGAAATCAAACACTTCTCATCACCAAGAGGATAAATGTCCTTCCAAGGTCCACCTATCTAGATGAGAAGTACACAGTAACCCTACTACAAGGTCACATAACTATTTATTAAGTGGTGCAATAAGGATTTGATTGATTCCAGTGTCCACAGTCTTACAGGACAATAAACAGTTACGAATTTGCTCCAAACTCTAGGGGAGCAAATGCTAAGAGGTGTGGCTACATGCAGGACCATGGGATTTTAGAAGAGCAGGCAATCCTTCCCAGTTGGAAGTGGGAATGGATCAGAGGAGAGGGCTTCATTAGCCTGAAGGATGGGGAGAATTTAGGTGTGTGGAAATGGAGCGGAGGAGGAGGATGTGAGCCTGAATGGAAGGGGCATGTTCAGTTCTCCAGGGAGTTAGTGGCTCTGGAGTGAAGGGCCATATGGAGGGTGGTGGGAGACGGCCCCAGACAGGAAGCTCGCGGCCAGTGCATGACAGGTGGTGAACTCCAGAGTGAGTGTTTCAGACGTCGTCTTGGGCAATGAGAGGTCCTTGAGTGACAGTGGTGGTGGGTAAGACAACAGGATCCACTCCCCACCAAAGGCCACCAGTGCTTCCTTTTCAGCAGGAAACCTCCAAAGTGAGACCCAGTGAGAAAGACACACTGCCAGAACTTGCTGGAGGGAGTCCCTGAAAGGGAAGGCATGCCAAGGAAAGTCAGGGGCTATTTGTTGGACATCTGTGCCCCTATTTCACACCATTTCCCTCAGAGTAGACAGCAGCTTCAGGCAGCAGCTGGAGAGCTTTTCTGGGCTGATTTGTTCAAAAATATGAATTGGGATTCAGTCTGGCCCCGAACCATGCTTCCAGCCTCACCTCCTCAGTGCCCTCCCCAGAGCTGGCAGGCTTGCACCCACCACGGCCTCCCACCCTTGTCTACTTGGTGATCCGGTGACTGCCTGCCACTCTAGGGCTCCTCTTCCAGCAGCCTCCCCTCCCCATCTGTGCTCCAGCCAGCAGGCAGATCCCTGTGAGAGCCCAGCCCTGTTTGCCTACTGCCCCCCTCCCAGGCCCTGGAACTCCTGGAGGGCATCTTACCCCCACAGAGTGGCCCGTGCCCAGCTCAGCATCTGGTCCTAAGAAGGTCTGGAGGTGTCAGTGGAATGAATGAAATTCTTCTCTCTGGGATGCCTTTAAAGTTGCTTTTCTTTCTGTAACCAGGGCCAGTGGCTGGAATGGTTGGAATGCGGCCTTGGTTTTCCTTTGGTTTTATTTCTCTGAGTTGGCCAGACTCCCTTGTCATTCATTTCTGGTCCTGGGGGACTTCACATTTTAAATTCCCTCTGGGGTATGACGCTTCCAGGGCTACTGCACTCCCATCTTTTTTCTCCATCCTGACCTCACCAGAGGTCTTCTCTCCCTTCCTCGCCAGAACATTCCAGGACCATCAGGCACCAGTGAGCCAAACTTCTGATCACTCTCCCAATAGTCGTTTGGCCGAATATGAGAGACATGACCGCTCTGTTTTCCCTGAAGCCCAACTAAACAAGAAAGATTTTCACCTCAGCACCTTTGTCCTCACAGAAGCTAAAGATCTCACAACGTCACAATGCCAGCTGGGTTTCCTTGACCTGCTGCCTCCCAGGCCCCTCACTGAGATGGGGTCTTTTGAATCATTCAACTAACGTATTACAAGGGGAGGGAGTCAGCACTAAGGGGTCTTCATTGAATAGCCTTTTCAAATGATGAGATCAATTTTAGGGGCTTAACCCATCAACAAACTCTTGGATTTAAAGCCCATTCTTTAGCATGCTCTTGCAAGCACCATAGTCACTTTCAAATCCCCATGGCAGTCCCTCCACTGGCTGGGAGTGAGGTGATGTCACTGCAAGGTGAGGCTGAGCCGCCTTAGTTGTGGCCCTGAGGGTTCCAGGCATCCCCTTTGGACCCTGACTGAGGGTTCCATCTCGGGCTGGATGCTGGGAGGATAGGGGGAAGCTGAGGGAGCTGCACAACTCAGATGTGTCCTTGTCCCCTGAGAGTGCCGGCCCCTGACCTCCTCTCTGTCACAAGCTGACTTGGATCCCCCAGAGAGTGAGACTTGGAGTTACCTGCCCCAGATTCTTAGCCAGAGCCCCGTTTGGAAGCCCAGGACATATGGACTAGACGTGCTTGTGGGCATTCACCAGCGTACTATGATTTAAACCTATTTGATCCCCATAGAGATCCCTCCCAGGATCTACCAGCCCTGGAAACTCCTTTCCTACAGAACAGTCCAGACAACTCGTTCTGTCTTCAAAAGCCCAACTCATAGATTTGCTCCTGCCATATAGAACAAGCAGAAATGTCCTAATATTCCCCAGGCCTTTCCACCCCCGGGCCTTTGCTTCTGCTCTTTCTCTGCCAGTGATGCTATACTAGTTATTTATTAACACAACAATAGTACAGCAAACTTAGTGGCTTCACACATTTATTATCTCATCATTTCTTGGTCTCATCTCAAGGTTCAGTGGGAGAAGGATCCACTTCCCAGCTTTTGTGGTTGTTGGTAGGATTCAGGTCCTTGTGGGTGGTTGGATCAAGGGCCTCAGTTTCTTGTTGGCTGTCGGCCAAAGGCTGCCCTCATTCCTAGCTGGTCATTGGCCAGAACCTGCCCTCAGTTCCTTGCCACATGGGCTTCCCCACAAGGACTGCTTGCTTCTTCAGAGCCAGCAAGGGAGAAGGTCTTCTAGTAAGATGAGCATTACAATCTTACAATCCTGTAATCATGGAAATGACCTCAGTCACGTTTGCATAGTCTACTGGTTAGAAGCAAGTCATGAGTCCTGCCCACACTCAAGGGGAGGGGATTGCACGGGCATGAACATCAGGAGGAGGGCATCATGGGGCCACCTCAGCATCTGTCCACCACAAATGCCCTTCTCCCAGTCTCCCTATCCACTCTACGGACCTGAGCCTAAAGAGGACTTCATGAAAGCTTCTTTCCATCCCAACCAGAACTCTCTGTCTTTTCTAAGCTCCCTCGTGGCTTTGCTTAAATTATTCTTTGGTATTTCATTCATTCATTCAGACATTTAACAAATCCATTTTGAGTATCAACTACACGCCTGACGCTAGGGGTAGTGTGGTATAATAGTTAAAGCTAAAAGTTCTGGAATCAGAGGCTCTTAGTCCAAATCCTGTGTCTGCTGCTTCCCGCTGGGCCTCAGTTTACTCACCTGTAAATAACATTAGCAGATGGTAAAGTTGTGAGTAAGGTTTAAATGAAATCACCATGTAAGAAGCTTAACATGGAGCTGGGCTCATAGTAGGAAACCAGTAACGATTTAATCTTATTTTAGGTGCTGTAGTGATTCCGTAGGATGTCGTCCTGCCTTAACAGAGCCCACGCAGCCTGCCTTTGTCATGAGTGTTTCTGCGTGCGCCTTACCTCCCAGCAGGCTGTCTGTGACTTCCCCGAGGACAGATCCTGGTCTTAGTGCCCTCTGTCACCTCAGTGGCACTTAGCACAGGGTCTGGAGCACGCGAGGCTTCATTGACTGGCTATGGGTGTAGATGGTCTGTAACCAATGCCGATCGGCAGCGTATCATCATCAACACAGCCAACCTGCACCAGTCCTCACTTCCCCACAGCGCACCTGCAACTCCGGTCTGCCGACTTCCACATTTGTCATGTACGGTGGGTTCAGATGCAAAATTATGCAACTGATGAGAAATTATGGCAGAGTGTTCTGCCTCCCTCCTCCCCCACTTGTCGTTTGGCAAATGCTGGTGACTAGCGTGTCCTGCGGATGAAGTCTCAGCAGGAGAACCAGGAGCCAGGGCTGGGCGTGGGTGGGCCGAGGAGGAAGGTCAGTGGCTGAGACCCGAGAAGCACCAAGCCTCTGAAACCAAGCGGTGGACATCGGCCTTTCATTTTTTGCTTGCCCAGAATCTAACCTCCCCTTTCCCGTTTTGCAAGAATCCTCGATCTGTGGGTCTTAAGGGGAGGCAGGGCTCTGTCTCACACAGAGAAATTCAAAGACCCAGGCATCCCCTTTCCACGTCCTGGCCGTCAGGGCCTGGACACTAAGGCAGACTTTGGCTTCGGGCTGCTGGTTTGGCTTAGTTGAGGATAACCCTGGTTATATGAGGTCATCTCAGGAGTCCTAGACAGATAAGGAGAGCAGCCCACCACACATATGTCCACCGCATTTCAGCCTCTGAAATGTCTGCCCATCTTGGGGCCATGAAGGACCTGGTTCGGAGCAGAATTTCAAGAGGGTGTGTCCTCTGCAGCCAGCGTTTCCTCAGCTCATGCTTTGCTTCTCAGTCACCTCTTATTTCTTCCTTTTTTTTCTTTTGCAGGGAAGTTTAGGGAGAGAATAAAACTGCAATTAACTGCCTGCATTTACTGTCTGAGCCCACACCCAGCTCGTCAGAACTGTATTCACAGCAGTCCCATGCCAAATGTGTCACCAGGGCTAATTGCAGCCTCCAAGACAGGGAGTGGGAGAGGGAAACTGGGCCGTAAGAAAGCCAGAAAAGCAATTTTTAAAAAAGAAGTGGCTACTTATAAAAATTAGGATTCTCAAGCTGGAAAGAACCCTGGAAATAGAATTAAGGAGTTGGCATCAGCCTCAGGAGTTGTCTGGTCAGAAATCCCTGCTACCTCAGACTGTGTACTTTGCCTCCCCAATGGTTCACTCTTTTTCCTTGCTCACAGTACCCTGATTTTGTCCAGGTACTGAGTGCCCATGTGTTTAATGGACATTCCACATGCACATTGACCAATTTAAGCTAATTCTTTTTGCCAGTGACTGGTGGAGGCAAACTCATGCGACCCCTCCCTAGCCAATGAGGTATAAAGGGAAGCCTGTGAGGGCTTCTGGGAATATTTTCTCCATTTGTAAAAAGAAACTCAATACTGGCTTCTTCCTGTGTTTGGATGTATTTGTATGACGAAGTGTTAGTCCCAACTGTGCTGCCATCTTGGACCATTAGGGGAAACCCAAGAGAAGCCCAGAGATGCTGTCCCAGGGCCTTGACTTCGTGCTGTTTCATCTTATCCTATTGTGTCAGATAACAGGACTTCGTACGATAGGTAATAAATTCATTATTGTTTAAGCAATTCTTAATCTGTGATTCTGTTAGTTGCAGCCGCAAGCCTCCTAACTGACAGGCTTGCCCACATTCCCTTCACAGGCCTCTGCTAGAACACTTCCAGGAATGGAGCACTCACTACCTTCCTACCTCAAGCAGAGATTGTTATTAGGATGTCCTCTCTGGTACCAAATTGAAATCAGATCTTGGTAACTAACCCCACGACAGAGACTGATTTCTGCCCTCTGGAATCAGAAACAATGTCATCAACGTCTTTCCCGAGACTTCTCTGTAGGCCTCAGAGGACAGCTTCCATGTCTATCTGTTTCTTGGTTTTTGTAACTTTTTCAGGTCACTGAGGGCCACTATATCCAAGGCTGGCTCAAACTCCTAAACCCATCATCCTATAGATGAGAAAACCAAGGCTGAGAGAGGGGAGAGGCCCTGCTCAAAGTCACCCAGCCAGAGGCAGAGCCTCTCAATAATGGCGGGCAGAAGGTGATGATGCCATGGAAATAGTATAGGGAATGAGAGTTATCGATCATTTTTAACTGGGGAGGGGTCAAGCAGCTTCATGAAGGGAGAGAACATTGGAGCTTGATCTTAAACTATAAGTAGTACTTTTTTAAAAAAGAAAAGAAAGAGAGAGAAGAATCCATAAGGAAATGCAAGAACGGCCTCTGCACACATGCCCTACCTGAGTGGTTTTCCAGCAGAGCTGGCAGAGAGCTGGGCACCTTGTGAGATGGCCCATCCCTCCTTAACTCTTACAAGGTCATTTCTTAAGCTAAACTGAGGCCTGCTTCTGTATCTCTCATCCATTTCTCCTAATTCTGCCTTCCAGGCCCCTAGAGAAACAGGGCAACTGCCTCAACCCCATAGCAGACCTTTGTTGAGGGGCAGGTCCCACTCTTTCCATTTCCCCGGGCTGAATACCCCAGTTCTTCTGGTCATTTCCCACAGGATGTTGCTTCATAGTCCTGGTCATTAACCTCAGGACAGGTCCCAATTTATTAACGTTCTTTCAAGTTAGTTGCCCAGAACTGAGCATAACCCTCCAGGGTGGTCTTCCCAGTGAGAATGGAAACCATCAATGCCCACACAGCTTACAATCTGTGTTATTCATTCTGCTGTCTTCATCAACACAACTTTATGAGGCATTTTAGAAAATCCTTCATCAACCATTCTAGAAAACTCTTTCCCAGTGAGAATAAAGTTGCAAATAACTTTATTGTTCATTGCAAGAACTTCCTGAAAGACTTATCTACTCATTAATAGAAAGCATCAAATGACTGTTTACACGTTTTTGAACCCCTTGCCTCAAAGTCTTTGCCTTGTTGTGTCCATCAGTCCTAAACTATTATGTCATGAGCCTTCCCCAGTCCTAATCAATCACTGCCTTCCCCCACACCCAGTTGAAAGACTCATCTTAAACCAGATTTCAAAATCCCAGTAAGTATCTTGACTTTGACTTCCTCCCAGACACTCCTAAGACTCTGCGGAAGTAGAACTCTCCCCTACTGAAGTAAGAATAAATTCAGTGTTTCCTTATCAGCAGGTTGCTTTGGTGTTATCTTAGAGAGCCAGCATTCTACCCCAGCAAGCCATAGGAAAAGAAGGACCTTCGCCTCCCTGACTGACCCTGGCTTGTTGGGGATCATCACCTTCCAGTTCTCGAACCTCCCATGTCCCCTGGGAAGCTTCTCTTCCCAGGATTTCCAAAGGGTTCCCGGGGCCATCTCTTTCCAGGCTCTCCCATCTTCTTGCAACTTGGGTTTTTTTTCCCTAGAGCTTGAGAAAGGAGCCATTAAATTTCCAGACCTGATTCACCAGTCACCCATCACCCACTCTCATTTCACCCAGTTGCTTTCACTCTCTCTCCCAATATACAGAGAAAGGACTACAGAAATATCAGTAGATATATAGACAGGGAGAGAGTGCTTTTCAGTCCCTGGGGCTTCTTTTACCATGTTCTCTTAGTATTTTCTCACTCAATTCTGAGCTTTAACAAGCCCAGAATGGTCATGCTGGGTTTTTTAGCACACCCTTAATTGCCTTTTCTTTTTTTTTGAAGAAATTTCAGGCCACACTTTCTGCAGCAGTCCATGTTCCATTAGATTAGCTGTGGAATAATTAGTTTTATAAGTGAATGTATCTGGGAAATGGACTTTAAAGGCCTCCTGCCTGATGTATGACCTTGAGCTGGGTGACCTTGGGCAAGTCCATCCCCTTTGCCACCCCAGTTCCCTCCTCTGTCAAGGAGGGGGTCCGGCTAGATGATCTGCAAGGGCCCTATAGCCCCTTGAGATCCGGCCGTTCTGATTCCATGCCTGAAGAGAAGGCATTTAGAAGAAAGTATGCTTTCTGTTTTTAATTATAAAAACAAAATATGCTTGTAAAACAAAAGTATGCAAAACCTAAAATGTCAGTGTTCCTTCCTTCTCCATCAATCCCCCTGGAGACAGTCTTTTGGGGGCAGTATTTGCCAAGTGTACTCAGTGCATGCTTTATGATGATATTTACCCCACTGACCTCCAATTCACCGGGACAACTGAGGACTGTTCTGAGAAGAAACTGTGTCTGTTCTTATACTTTCTCTTTTCCCTGGAGGAAAATTGCAGAATTTTTTGTGTTGTTTATGAGGCTCTGCTGCCAGGACTTCCCTGGTGGCGCAGTGGTTAGGAATCCGCCTGCCAATGCAGGGGACAGGGATTCGAGTCCTGGTCTGGGAAGATGCCACATGTTGCGGAACAACTAAGCCGGGGCACAACAATTGCTGAGCCTGCGCTCTGCAGCCCACGAGCCACAACTACTGAGCCCGCGTGCAACAACTACTGAAGCCGACACGCCTAGAGCCCGTGCTCCGCAACAAGAGATGCCACCGCAATGAGAAGCCCGCGCACCGCAATGAAGAGTAGCCCCTGCTCACCACAACTAGAGAAAGCCCGTGCGCAGCAACAAAGACCCAACGCAGCCAAAAATAAATAAATAAATAAATAAATTAATTAACATTAAAAAAAAAAAAAGAGGCTCTGCTGCCCAGGACCTCACCTATGTCTTTGTCAGAAAATTGGACACAGTCATTTGCAGCAACATGGACGGACCTAGAGATTATCATATTAAGTGAAGTCAGACAAAGACAGACAAATACCATATGATATCACTTATATGTGGAATCTAGAAAAATGATATAAATGAACTTACAAACTTATGGTTACCTATTTACAAAATGGAAATAGACTCACAGACATAGAAAACAAACTTATGGTTACCAGAGGAGATAGTGGGGGGGAAGGGTGGAGATAATTAGGAGTTTGGGGTTAACATATACACACTACTATGTATAAAATAGATAAACAACAAGGACCTGCTGTATAGCACAGGGAACTGTATTCAATGCCTTGTAATAACCTATAATAGAAAAGAATCTGAAAAAGAATATATGTATGCACATATATGTATATATATGTGTGTGTGTGTGTGTATGTATATATATATATGTATATATAACTGAATCTCTTTGCTGTACACCTGAAGCTAACACAACATTGTAAATTAACTATACTTCAATTTAAAAAAATGGTTATTGGGAAAAAAACAGGACACAGAATCCTGGCCTTAACCCAAGACTTGGATTTGCAGGGACCAAGACACCAGGAGAGTCAGTGACCAGGGCGCTGACTGTCACTTGGCAACCATGGCTGGATAGTCAGGCCCAGTGACTAGAGCCTAGGACAGTAATATTGACCTCAGCACTTTGCTCTTCCCACAAAACATGAACATTACCTTCTTGTGTGTCTAAAGTTTTAATCACTGGTGTTGGACTCTGTACCAGAGACCTGAGACAATACCAATTGCTGGAGAATAACATAGAGATGCATTTTTGTTCTCCTCCATTCTGGGGAAGCAGCCCATTAGGGAGAGACGGATCGAGGGCGCTGACTACGAAAGCTCTTAGCCACAAGCTTAACTCCTTAGCTCACTCCCGGCCTCAAGGAAGGTCAGATCTGAGAGAGGAGGAGTAAACAGAACCCAGCGTGGCTCCAGGAGGGGGATCTGGACAAGGCCATGCAGATGTGCGTGTGAGGTGTGACTCAGAGGTGAGGAAGGGGCAGGCGCTGGGAAAGGCGTGCAAACAAGGGGGACAAACTGGACTATTCATAAGGTAGAGGGGGCGGGGAGGAGGGCTGGGCCACAGGGCACTGTGGAGGCTTAAATAGGGAAACAGATTGTGGGTCAGTTGGCTGAACTTGGCCCATGACAGAGAGCAAGCCACGCCACACCACCAGTCCTGGGCCTCAGTCCCTGTGGGACCTGGAGAAGCTCACTGAGAGTTACAGAAGCAGAGGGCAGAAAAAGCACAGGACATTAAGATACTTGCCATGTTACCATTCACTCATTCATTCATCCGTTCGCTCAACAAATGTTTACTGAACCTTTTGTACGTACCAGGCACTGTGCTAGGCCCTGAGGATATCATGGTAAATAAGGGAGACGTGGTCCCTGCTCTTACGAAGGTTTCAGTTTAGTGAAGGAGGCATACATTGAATTAATTTCAAGATGAATGGTCAGGCAGAAGGATAGGAGCAGAGGGGGTGGGGTTTGGGTGTGGACAGGGTCAGAGAGTGACGAGCCTTGCAGGCCAGAGGACAGAGGGGGCAGGTGCTTACAAGGAGCTAAACCTTGTGGGGTGGGGTCGAGTAAGGTTATTGGCATGATCCTGGGAAGTGAGGATGGTCCCAGGGTGGGAGCTGTAGCTTCTAGGAGAGTCTGGCAGGTACGTCTAGCCGGGTCAGTACTGGATTGGACGTGTGGGGAATGGAGAGCGGGGAGTAGTGGATGACCTCTGGGTTTACAGCTTGGGGCACTGAGCGAGGTTGGGGTAGGAGGGTAGGAGTGAGGAACCGCGGCAGGGGAGATGCCTCACACAGTCTCTTCAGCTCCAGATCGCAGTCACGTGGGCTCTGATTCGGAGATGGAGATCAGAGGCTCTTTGGGATGAAAGCACTTCCTCTCTACAAAGCTACTAGGAAGGAGCTAGCAATCTCTCTGCTCTTCTCGAGGATTAATTCCTTCTCAGTGTTTCCTTCTAAACAATGAGTTGAGGTAACCCAAATTAGGACTTGGACTTTGGAAGGAGAGACTCAGGAGCACTTCCTTAAAATGGGGGGAGGGGTAAAGTCGATGGGAAGCTAGGACCCCAGGAGTGACAGGGAGCGGGACAGTGCAAAGCATCTCAACCACCCTGTGGGAAAATCCATTTCTCCTATGATCGCACCTGGCAGTGGATATTCCACATGCTTGGTTTCCCCATCTGTCAAATGGCAGCAGTCATCTCACAGGATTGTGGAGAAAAATAAATTAGGCAAAGCATGTTAGAGCCCCAAGCACCACCCTGAAATGCAGCAGGCTCTTGGTAAATGTTAGCTTCCATCTCTCCCCCTTGGCTTCAACCAGCCCCTGCGGAATTGAGGATATTATAGACTGCCCTAGCTTATGATGCAGAGTGAGGCAAGTACGTTGAAGTCCTTGAAGACCTGCACAGTATTATACAAACAGAGGTATAATTACCATCAAGATGATGGTAACTCATGGTAATAATTACAATGAAATGCGAGCTGGGGGTGTCAGTAGGCTTGTAAACAGCAGGGATAGCTGGGAGTCCCTTTGCAACAACTATGGGTAGGAACAGGGTGGCTGGCTAGAAGAGCTTGGGACATGGTCAGAAGGGCTTGGGATTAAATCTTGACTCTGCCACTACTAGCTATGTGATCTTATGAAATTACGCGACCTCTCTGGGTCTTATCTTCTCACCTGAACAATACGGATAATGCCATCCAGCTCATAGAGTTGGCCCCAGCAAGCGAGCTAACATGTAGAGCTCCTGGTACCCACCAGGCAGAAGAACACAGTGTCAAATCCAGGTAAAGGAATAATTTAACTTCATAGTGCTTTAGGTTTCTCTTCTGTGAAATAGGGATATTAATAGTACCTGCTTCCTAGGTTTGATAACTAAATCATATAATGCGAGGAAAATACATACAATACCTGACCTAGTCAATGGTAATTATTACCAAAATAGGTGCTCTAGAGAGCTGGCTCTGCCCCCACTCCAGGCCTCCTCTGACTTTACCCATGGTGTGGAAAGAAGGCTCCTTTAGAGCAGGAGTGTCCTGGATTCCAGAGAGTTTTGTACCATCTCAGAGTCCCCATAGGGAGCAGCCTAGAAGTCATTTGGGAAAGATGGCTCAGTAGAGCTGGTGATGCTTTTACAATTCTAAGGCCTACCCTTCTCCTCTAGGGAGTAGAGATAGTGCCTGTATTAGTCAGAGTTCTCCAGAGAATCAGAACCAACAGGATATGTATACATATTTATTTATTTTGAGGAATTGCCTTCCTCTCCCAATCTGGAGGCTTAGTAAATCCAAAATCTGTGGAGTAGGCCAGCAGGCTGGAGACCCAGGGAAGAGATGCAGTTTGAGTCCAAAGGCAGTCCACTGGTAGAATTCCTATTGCTCAGGGGAGGTCAGTCTTTGTTCTAGTCAGACCTTCAACTGATTGGACGAGGCCCACCCACATTATGAAGGGCAATCTGCTTCACTCAAAATCCACCAATTTATATGTTCATCTCATCCAAAAAACACCTTTATAGGAAACATCCAGAAAAATGTTTGACTGAAGATCTGGGTACCATGGCCCAGCCAAGTTAACAGACATAAAATCAACCATTGCAGCTCTTTTCTTCTACTTTTTTTCTTTGATAAAACTTCTGGGTTCAAATTAAAGCTTTGGAAGAAGGAGGAACATCCTTAACTTCCCATGGGCCCAGAACAGACCCTAGGAACCTGTAAGGCTCACTCACTTCCCTTGAGATGACTTAGTATCAGCCTAGAGATCAGTGACTGCATCTAGAGATGGAGAAGCAGACCAGAGACAGGGAGTAACTTACCCCAGGTCACACAGCAGAGCCAGCCCTACAGTCTGGGGCTCCCAACCAGCTTCATGTTCTCAGAGTGGGTGTTGACTGTACTCTCCTAACCCCCAAAATGTTGATGTCTACAGAGGCCTCTGGCTGCCCTCTGCCCTGTCTCTGAAAGATCAGCCATTCCTGTAGGGAATCCTTCCAGCCTTTTATTTCCAGAACACACTTTTTTCCCAAATGTATTGCCTTCTGCTGAGCTGGACTGGACTGAGATCCAGGAGACTTCCTCAGGAGAATCACAGAATCCTGGAGTAGGAAGGAGTTTCTAGAAGAGTTTATTTTATCCAATTCCTTTACTTTGCAGATAGAGGGGCAAAGGACCCAGGATAGGGAAGTAACATGCCCCAGATACCAGGACACACAGCTAATCAGTTGCTCTTGTACTGTTCTCTTCCTTCATCAGGATTTGGTCCTGGGAAGAAGGAGCCTGGGGCTGGCTGAGGCAGACAAGTAGAGAGGAAGGGTTCCCCGGAAGCCCTCCTATAGTCCAGGTGAGATGCAATGAGGGCTGGACTCTCCGCTTGCAGGGTGGGAGGAAGGATGAAGGCTAAACGTTATATCCAAAGACAGTTCTGAGAGAGAACTGAGGAGCTTAGTGACTGGTTAGATGTGAGGTGGGGAAAGGACGGAACTTAGGGTTCCTGTCTTGGTTTCTGGGTGGATAGAGATTACTACCCAGGACCAGGAAGTGGGTAGGAGGCAGGAGTTTTAGACGTTGGGCAATGAGCTTTGGATGCGTTAGGGGAAGTATTCGTGGAATGTCCAGAGGAGACATTGGTAGGCAGTGGGATGTGTGAGCCTGAAGCTCAGAGAACAAGACTGAGCATGAGATGTGGGATTCCACCAGCATGTTCTGGAAGTTGAATCCATAAGAGGGAGGATCTGCCAGGAGAGCTCATGGCCAGGTAAAAGCAGAACCAGAGCAACTCCCAGGTTAAAGCTCATTCCATGAAGCTGTATTCCCAAGGGAGGATGACCAGGGCTCACAGACACCTCCTTAAAGAGGGTTTCGGTCTCACTTTCTCAGTGAGCTCCTCCTTTGACCAACATCCTGTATGTCTGTAGCTAGGACACTGTCCCTCCCTGCCCAAGAAGCAAACACACCCATGTTCTCAGGAACAGCAAGTACATTTGCTGCTCTCTGTCTTGATAAAGAGTTTCCTTAGAATGGGGAGAGCTTGGCTGAGGAGGGTACAGGTGCGACTGACACCTCAGTCTCCCCACCACCCAAGGTGCTCCAGGCTGGGCAGAGCATCTGCTGAGTTCTCTGACCCCTCCCCCAGACCCAGGCAGGCCCAGAGCCTCACAGAAGGGATGGAGCCGCCACTGAGAGGCTAAGTGGCTTTCTCCGGTGCCCAGAGTGCAGCATTAAGAACCAGTGTCAGTAATCTGTCACCTTGAGTTCTTTCCAGCTGCTTGGTAATTCATGTTAAGTCCCCAGTGAGTATGTGTGCTGCTTCCTGGCAGGTTTCAAAAAATAGGGGTCAAGAGGAAATGAAAGCATTTCTGAGATTTCTTAGATCAGGTGGCTTAACTATTTTTTTTAAATTTTAAAATAACTCATTCTAGAGTTAGCAGAAATTCCATTCAGAAGGTCTCTGGCATAGCAGCATGAGTTGACAACTCCTCTTCTGAATTACACATTATTTATTCAGTGTCAACTATGAACCCGGCAGGTGACAAGCTAAACTTAACTTCCTGGTGCGTACGTGCGTGCGTGCATACACACACACACACACACACACTCAGAAACAAGGGAACAAGGGAGAAACAAGGGAGTGACAGCAACCTCGTCTCAGGGTGGCCCCTCCAAGGAGGAGGACTAAGAATGTTGGTGGTGAGGATCTCTCCCTGCTCGAAATGGGGAAGGGAGCTTGGCTGCACCCCTGTGTGCCAAGCGCAGTGCTAGGAGCTGACCATGTGTGATGACATTTGTTCTCCACTACAACCCCTGAGGTGTGTATCATTATCTCCCTTTTACAGATGAGCAAATGGGGACTTTGAGGATGGTAGTAACCCACCTAAAGCTTTGAACCCAAGTCTCCAATTAAAAATCCAGAGCTCCGGTGCTTTGTGACCACCTAGAGGGGTGGGATAGGGAGGGTGGGAGGGAGGGAGACGGAAGAGGGAAGAGATATGGGAACATACGTATATGTATAACTGATTCACTTTGTTATAAAGCAGAAACTAACACACCATTGTAAAGCAATTATACTACAATAAAGATGTTTAAAATAATAATAATAATAATAACCAAATAAAAAAAAAAGAATAAGTGGTATTATCAGACAATAAACATTGTTTTAAAGTTATAATCATAGTAAAAAAAAAAAATATCCAGAGCTCTTTTCAATACTGCTTTAGAAGAAGCTGATGGCTATTGTGGAAGCTAGTCTCCAAGATGGCCCCAGTGAACTACTCTCGTGGTGACACCCTTGAGTATGTGCCTTGTATGCTGAATCAAGGCTGGCCCAGTGTAACCAAATGAATGGGGCAGAAGTGATGCTGTGTGACTTCTGAAGCTAGGTCATAAGAAGCCTTCCAGCTTCTTCATCTCTTAGAATGTTTGCTCTGGAAGAAGCCAGCTGTTGTGTAAGAAGTCTGACTTCTCTGAGACTGCCATGCTGTGAGGAAGTCCAAGCTAACCACATGAAGAGCCTACATGGAGAGAGGGAGATGCCCAGCCAGCCCCTAGCTGTTCAAGCCATCTCAGCTGAGGACAAAACATGAAAGCAAACAAGCCATTTTAAATGTCCCTACTCAGTCAAGTCTTTAGATGACTTTAGTCCCTCAGCTGCCACCTGACTGCAACCGCATGAGGAATCTCGGGTAAGAAGAGCCAGGTGAGGCCAGGCAACCCTTAGAATAATGGGAAATAATACATTTTGTTTTAAATGACTGTTTTTGAGTGGTTTGTTGCACAGCGATAACTGAAACAATTGGGCTTCAGGATTATTTCATCTATTATAGTCACTATGACCAATTTTTATTAACCAGTTACTATATGTCAGGCACTGCACTAAGCATTCTACATTTGTTATTCCAATTGATTTTCACAAGAACTCTATGAGACAGTGTTTATTATTATTCACTTTACTTGTTTTACATATTAGAAAGGTTCAGAGATGTTAAGTAATAAACCCAAGGTCACACAGCTAGTAAGTAAAAAGGCCAGGATTCAAGCCCCAACAATCCAACTCTAAATGTCATGCTATTACACACTGCTCTGCTCTGTGACTAGATGCAGGTGACTCAGGGGACTGACCCCTAATGGATGGACTCAGATCTGGGGGATTTGCCTTGGAAAGTCTCACTTTGCCTAGAGAGCTTGTTCTGGAAGACTTGGAGCAGCCACCTGGGTTCGTGCTGAGTCTTCCAGGGTCAAGCAGCCAGGGGGTTGTGAATTCATTCATGTGGAGAAACAAATGGTTCTGACCTTTTCTTTCTAAAATGTTTTTCAAGGGAAGTCGGTGCTGCCAGCAGGGTCTAGATTGATGGCTTTGGATGCTGAGAAGTAGAGCCTCCACCCTGCATCGTTCCACTTGGTACCTTGGATCAGATCAGCCAGAGACACAGCGGGGCTCGGAAATGTCGTGTCGATTACCTATTCAGAACAGTCTCCTTCCCTTTTCTCCCCACCTTTATTGCTTTTCTCATCTGTGGGACATTGGGGGTCGCTTTAGATTTCCTGTCCTCAGAGCAAAAGAGATGGGAAGACCAGGAATCCAGCCACAAGAAATGAGAGTGCAGAGATGAGGACAGGAAATAGGGTAGGGGTGGAGGACCACGGCTCTGAGGGAAGATGTGTGAACCAACACTGCTGGTTCCCCCGGCTAGGCCCGGGGCAGGCACCAGGCTAGAGAGACACAGGCCCGTGCTCTGCGATGACATGGCCCTCCGTGGGTAGCTGGGAGACAGAACACTGGGCACCAGGGACTGTGGCCCTCATTTGCAGTGGCAGCTTTCGTTCAGGGCCGAAGTATTGAAAAGTGCTGATCTGCGAGTGCCGCTGGTTTTCTCTCTTTCCTCCAGCTGGGCCTCTGCGTGGTGCCTGCCCCTGCACCGCACACACACAACAAACACACACACACACACACACACGCAAGGCTGTCCTCAGAGTCCTGATGCAGGCAGAGGGGTGAGGGACGTGGGTCAGGAATCCCATTGAGACACGATGAGAGGCACCAGATCGCCTCTACTCTCAGGAAGAAGTGTTAGCCTGTGGGAAAGTCCTCCACATTCCAGCCTCCGGAGAGCAAGCATCCAGCCTGCCCCGCTGCCTCTCCATCCCCACCCGGGTTCTGCCCTGCTCACCGGGAGCCCTCTGCCTGTACAGCTTTCATCACGGTGGGGAAAGTCTCACTTCTCCACTCCCAGTGTCATGATGTTTCCCAAATTTCAGTCCTTTAAGTACATTTTTTCCATAGCCACATACTGCCTGTACTAATATTTACTTACTAGTTTTCTTTAAAGTGACTCCTCCTTTATACTTAAATTAGTTGATTTTAAAAGTAAAAGTATATGATGGAAAACCATTATCACTTGCCATAAATGGAAGATGCCTGTACAAACAAATACAAAAACCTCAAAACGATGTCATTAAATTTTAGCTACATATTGTTGTCTGCCAAGATCTAGGCTTGAGACTTGTCCTGTGTTTATTAAAATGAATGTTACTATCTGTTAAGAATGCCCCAGTGGAAACCTTCCTTAATGTAGCCTAAAAATGTCAAAGAGAAGGAAAAAGAGCAAAATCTTCCTGCTATGCAACTTAATGCTATTCAGCATGGTGTTTGTATCTCTCTGAAATCATTTCTTCTCCCACCTATGGCCTGTATTTCATGCTTTGATAGTCACTGCCCTGCTCAATCCTGCTGTGTCTTTAAAGACCAGCTCAGAGGATTTTCTTACCACTCTTGTCCATATCTTTCTCTTCTTTCTCTAAATATTTATAGTAACAGATATCATTTGATAGTGAACAGTTATGATTTATTATGACACTTATTGTAACCTAACTGTCACCTAATTGTTCTGGGGCTCCATGTTCTAGTTTAACAGGGTCTCACCCTCCTAGAATGCAATAACTGTGAACTCTTTTTTTTTGGTGTGAGAGTGTGCGTGTATGTGAAGGGAGAGTGATGTGGATTTCCCACAGTATCTTTCATGTTGCTGAGCACAAAGGTGATGCTGGATTTACCTGCTGAGTTAAACGTAACTCCTTTTACTGCTAATCATAATTGTGTTGCTCTTAAGTTGATCTTTCTACCATCATATCAAATAATATGCATAAAAAATAAAAATTTCCCAGCTCAGCATATTTATTACATACAATGGTCCACACAACACAGTTCTGGCATAACAAAAAACTTGCAAAATCACCTCCGTTCTATATAAAGGCTGAGTTGTCTGGAGTCGGAATTATATACGTTAGAGAGGGAAAGCATTGGAGATTTCTTAACTAACTTTATCCTTAAGTCTCTTACTTATCCATTCAGCAGAAGTTGACAGAAGTTTGTGACATAACAAACACTAGGGGAATAAAAATAAGAATACGTTGTGTTTCTGATTTGGAGAAGCTCATTATTTAGAAAGAGAGATGACATGAAAACCAATCATTACAGTTTGATGCAAATGCAGTAATGCAGGTATCCACCATGGGCTATGGGAACGAGGAGAGAGGTTTTGATTCTGACTGGGAGAGCTGGACAAGGTAGCACAAAAGAGATGACCTTGGAGTTAAGCTTTGAAAATGAGCCAGACTTGTCAAGGAAAGGGCATCCCAAGCCAAAGAATGGGCAGGAGCAAGGGCATGGCAGCTTGCATCTTGGTGTTTTAGATGTGGCCATGACCAGAGGTGGTTAGAGAATGGAGCATCTGGAGAGGGGGACAGAAGATAGAATGAGAGATAGGGACCAAACTGTGAAGGTCTTTACATGCCTGGCAGTGGGGAGTTGCAGAAGGTCTTTAAATAGGAATGTATAACAGAGATGGCTAGTTACTACCACAATGTTTATACTCCCCTTCCTTGTTTTTTTACAGAACTCTGCTGTTTAGCTGGGGCCTATTAATTTCCAAACCAAAACACGATATTCCTCAGCTTCCCACGCAGTGGGAGGCAGTCATACAAATAGGTTTTGACAAAAAGATATAAGCAGAGTGTTGTGTGGAACTTCTAGGAAGGCTGCTGAAAGGGAAATGAGTTAGCCAGGTGAGACCCTATTTCCCCTTCTGCATTTTTTCTTCTTTTGGTTTGAAACTTGGACGTGATGGTTGGCGTTCCAGCAACCCTTTTGGACTACAAAGTCACCTTGATGATGAAAACCAAAACTGAAAATGATGGAGTAGAATGAAGAGCCACCAACCCTGTGTGTCACCTTGTCTTTTAGGTGAGAAATAAAGAAGTTTTCATTTTGTTAAAATTATTCTTATTTGGGGGTTTTATAATATTCAGCCAAACCTAATCTTAACAAATACAGGGAGTAATGGTCTCTCTGACTTAAAGACCATGTCTGATGACTCCAATATCTGGGTATGCTTCGGATCTCTTTATGTATATTTTTTTCTCTTGGTTTTCATCATTTGATCTTGCCTCTTGGTATCCCTGGCAATTTTTGATTGAAAACCGAACATTGTAGAGAACCATACTGTTTTAAAAAGCAGCTTCTAGCCACATGTAGCTATTTGAATTAAAATTAAATTAAATTATGAATTCAATTCTTCAGCTACACTAATCACATTCCAAGTGCTCAGTAGCCACATATGGCTAGTATTGGGCAGTGCAGGTTATAGAACATTTCCATCATTGCAGGAAATAGACATTGCTGGTATAGAGATTATTTGATGCTCTAGAGGATATTACTTTCCTCCAGAGAGGAAACTCTCATTTCTGACCAGCAGTTAGGCTAGGGACTCCTTTGTTTGATAGACCCTCCACTCCAACTTTGGTCTCTCTGGACCCATGAGATTGTTGAATGGCCTGCTCAGCTTCTCAAACTCCAGACTGCTGCTTACGAAAGGGCAAATGCCTCAAGGAGGCCTTATGTCAGCTTACCTCTGTGTACTTCCCTTCTTTCCAGAATCTTGGCCCTTCACATTTTTGGTCTTGGTAGCTGCTATTCAGTGACTTCAAATGGATTTTTAAAATATAGATACATTGTATCTAATTTTCAAGTTATTACTGGCAGGAAGTTGGTCTGATACAAGCTAGTCTGCATAGCTGGAAGCAGAATTCACCTCTGTTTTAGGCTTATGGCTCTGGGGGCAGTGCAGAGAAAGTCCGGTAGGATATTCTAGGGAAAAGGCAATGAGGACTTGAACTAAGCACAAGCAGGGAGGGAGGGGAAATTTGGGAAATCTGGGCAATTTAGGAAAGTTGAGTTAGCTGGAATCAGTCTCAGATTAGAAGTGGGCATGAGAGAGAGGAGGAAGTATTCAAGGATGGCTTTCAGGTCATGGCCCTCAGATGTCTTGGGCAACAGGGTGGATGAACCCTTCTAAGATGATCTCAAGGAGTGGAGCCTGGGGAGAGTTCTTTCTGGTGGCTTTGGAGGCAGCCACATCAAGTGTGCTGTGTACAATGCCCTGTGCCACAGGGAGATCAGCTCGGTGCTTTGCGACCACCTAGAGGGCTGGGATGGGGAGAGTGGGAGGGAGACGCAAGAGGGAGGGGATATGGGGATATATGTGTATGTATAGCTGATTCACTTTGTTATAAAGCAGAAACTAACACACCATTGTAAAGTAATTACACTCCAATAAAGACGTTAGAGGAAAAAAGAAAAAAAAATGCCCTGTGCCAGTGGTACTGGAGGTGCCATCTGTTATGTCTGGTGGTTAGTGGCAGGGCAGCAGTGCCTTCTCTAGGCTAGTTCAGTAGCATAATTTTATTGTGATTCTGGCTGCTTCGCTTCTTCCTCTTCCCCTTTTTCTCCTCTTCCTCCTCTCCTCCTCCTTCCTCTTCCCCTCCTTCTTCTCCTTCTCCTTCTCCATACTCCTTTATTTCTTGCTTCTCCAGCCTTTGGGGCAATTCTGATACCCTTAGAATGAACTTATTTTCTGTTTCTGGAGTTCATTTCTATGCCTTGCAACCCAGAACTCCGATGGATAAAGATGTGTACACTCATAATATTCAATTTGTGTATGACAAAGGGTTTTCTCCCCATGGATTAAATTTCTTAATATAACTTATAAGCACACTTGTGCTGTTTTTCATATACTCTCCAAAGTGATGGGGAAAGGCCAGAATGTAGAGATGAAGGGTGGAACAGAATGGCTTTTTCAAGCAATGGGAGTATAATAAATATCTATTGCTCAGTTGAAACCATGAGAATGGCTACTATTTCCCAGACATTGTGTAGCCTGAGAAAGATAACTGATGAGTTTTTATTTAGTCTATCCCCTTCATCAGTCAAGGTGAGATGCTCCCTTCTGGGGATGCCGAGCTAATTCCAGGGATTTGAGATATATGACTTCCTCCTAGCATGCTGCCCTGCCGGTCAAGCAGAGACCAGCCCAGCATCGACCCTTCAGCTGGGGAGCAGCAGGGGCTCTGCTGGGCCTGGGCAGGACTGGTATGTCCTGAGTACCAGTACTCTGCTTCCTGCAGGGCCTGGAGGCTACCTGGGGAGCAAACCATTCAGTCTCCCTGGGGCCGGTGGTCTAAACTGGGAGCCCAGGGTCTAGAGGCCAGATTTAGGGTGATTTGTGCCAGTCTCAGCCTATCCACAGTGGTGCTATCAGCTAGAAATGCTGGGGAGCACACTCACCTGGGCCTGGGTTCTGCTTTCGGAACCAGTGCTGTGGCTGGACTGGCCCTTGTGGTTCTTATTATGATTGCAAGATGCCATCAGACATAACCATCAGGAAACTTTGAAGCAGACAAGGTGTATTACTCACAGGCCTGGAGGGTACATGGCATGCTCTGGGCCACACAGTGAGGTCGCAGGGGTAGGAGGGGATGGGATGGGGAGAAAGAGACAGAGAGATAAAGAGAACATGCTGGCCCAGGGTTCTTCTTCCACTGGGGCAGAGGTGAGGGGCCTAGGGTTTCTTGAGGTTACTCTTTATTGGTGAATTTAAAACATAAGAGCAGGAATTAAAGCACGGGGAGAAAAGAAAAAAATAAGTGGTCCAAAGGTCAGGTACCTAAATCAACCAAAGATTTTTATTTTTATTTTTATTTTTTTAAATAATTAATTTATTTTTGGCTGGGATCTTCGTTGCTGCGCACGGGCTTTCTCTAGTTGCGGCGAGCAGGGGCTCCTCTTCGTTGTGGTGCGTGGACTTCTCATTGCAGTGTCTTCTCTTGTTGTGGAGCATGGGCCCTAGGCGCGTGGGTTTCAGTAGTTGTGGCACACGGGCTCAGTAGTTGTGGCTCACAGGCTTAGTTGCTCCGCGGCATGTGGGATCTTCCCAGACCAGGGATCAAACCCACGTCCCCTGCATTGGCAGGCGGATTCTTATCCACTGTACCACCAGGGAAGTCCCAACCAAAGATTTTTAAACAGAGGAACTCCAAGGGAGGCGGCCTGGCTCTTAATCCAGTGAGGGTGACATCTCTGCTGTGGATGCCTTGGCAATCAAAGCTTAAGTCAGGCACTTGCCTTAGAAAAAAGAAAACCATCTGTCAGGGCTCACGCTGCACAGGGCATCACTAAGTCAGCGTGGCCCTCGGAGCCAACAGACCACAGGGGAGGTGGGGAGGATGCCTGACACCTGGGCTTCTGCTGTTCCGAGCTGAGCACAAGTCAAATCCTGCGGCACCCTGCTGGCCACGTCCAGGCATTTGGGCTTTACGCTGGGAGCACTGAAGGTCAGTAAGTTTAGCGATATAATTTGCACTTTCAAAAACTGACTCCAACTGGAAGTAGATGGGAGGGAAGAGACTGTATGTTATGAAATCAGTTAGGATCTGCTGGCTAGTTTCCACGTGAGAGAGGATGCAGATTCGCACAGGAGAGAGTGGAAGGGGCGCAGGGGAGTGGGGGGAGCTGACGGACATTTCAGAGGTAGAAATGATGGAATGTGGGCAAGATCTAGGGTGACTGTTAGATGTTCCTCCTTAAGGCAGACCCCCAAGAAGAACCACAAGATATGGAGGGAAAATGGTGAGTTCTGTTTGGACACGGTGGTTTGAGGTCTGTGGGACCTTCAAGGCAGTGGGACAGACTGTGAGTCTAAGAATCAAGGGCAAGTTCTGGGGGAGAGATTTGGATTTTGGAGTCCTTGGTCAGAGCTGGCCTCTGTCTGGATCACCCCTCCCTGAGACTCCCTGGTGAAGGCCTGGATGTCTACATGTGGGCCGCCCCCTGAGGTTGGACTTACTTGCCACCCTCTGCTAGGACCTCCCCAGATGACCCACCATGCCCTGTGGGCTGGCCGTGTTTGTGGGCCCCAGTCCTCACAATCCATCTCAGCCTGCCTTTCAGGAGCTGCAGTTCTGCCAGGGACCGGCCCAGCCAGCTCAGTCCTCTAGCTTGGAGAGGGCAAGGGCTCACAGTCTCATGGGACTTCTACCTTCTCAGAGCTAACCGTGCGGGCAAACTCACAGCCCTCATAAGAAACACCCAGGACAGCTACAAAAGCATATGCAAGTGTACACATGTCCATGCCACTCTCTCTCTTTGTCACATCTTACCCTTCTCCCTCCCCATATCCTCAAGTCCATTCTCTAGTAGGTCTGTGGGAAGTAACCGCATAGAACAGGGAGATCAGCTCGGTGCTTTGTGACCACCTAGAGGTGTGGGATAGGGAGGGCGGGAGGGAGGGAGATGCAAGAGGGAAGAGATATGGGAACATACGTATATGTATAACTGATTCACTTTGTTATAAAGCAGAAACTAACACACCATTGTAAAGCAATTATACTCCAATAAAGATGTTAAAAAAAAAAAAAGCATATGCAAGGGAGGAGCAATTGTCAGAGGAAGTGTGAATGTGCTGGAAGACTCTTGAGGAAAGTTACATCAACTTAGGCTGCAGCACAGTCTTTTAATTACATAAAAGAACTAGAAAGAGCCTCAGCCTTGTCAACAGCAGACCTGAGTCCAGTCTCTCGCTCCCTGAATCACCTTGGGTGGGTCACTCTCTCCTCGGCAGCCTCCTCATCTGTAAAATGAAGGAAGTGGAACCAGTTGTTAGGGGTTGTTAGTTCTGTAGCCTATGAACTGACCTCACCCAACTGCTTGCAGTCTGCAAATAAGGGTTCCCTAAGACACAAAGCTCTAATTAGAACTCAAAGGCTTGAAGACCTTAAAGTCTTGCCAAACCAACACCCACTGGAGTCAGGGGAAGCTTCAGGGAAGAAGAGTTGGGAGTAGCAGAGGGAGAGAGAAGCTTTGCAGGTGCCGGAAGAAAGGTACAGAAGGGAAACACTCACGGTATATATCGAGGTGCAGTGAGGGACTGGCTTTGAGGGAGCCGGGCAGGCCCCTTATCCTCCCATCATGCACGGGAATCGCTGTCATGTGTAGCCTCTCAGAAGGCAGGAAGGGGATCTGTACAGATGAATGACCAAGTCCCCTCATCTCTCAGCTGGAGAAACGGAGGATAATGGTGCTGGCCCAGGGCCTCGTGGAAGGTCTGCTGACTCTGAGTCTGGGACTTGTTCTATCTCCCGGGTTTATCTGTGAGTCTTTAGAGGACTGACACGCCTGTCTTCCATATCTCCCAGGTGCCTCATGCAGCCTTCTGTACCCAGACGGTGTTTCATGAATGCTCAGCAGGAACAAACAAGCAGCCAAAGAACTCTGAAGGATTCTGTTCAGCGTGCTGAGCCATAGCAGCCATTTGGGGGGAGACTTAGGGAATTTTCCAGAGCTTTGGAGGCCTGGAACGGCTCGTGGTGGACCTACAGGAATAAATCGCTTGCCTCTGTGCAATGAATTATCTCTCCCCAGGCACCAAGTGGTGAGAGAAAGAAGTCATTCACTAAATGGCCCCTTCCTGCCACACAAGAACACATGTGCTTCACGTGGGCACAGAAATCACTTCTTGCAGGAACATTTCTGAAGAGAAACATTTCAACAGGGCTGCTGGAGTCGTGATGAGAGCCAGCCCTGTGATGCCACAGCCAGCCAGCCCTCGAGAGAGGTAGCTCCCCTTTCTTTTTATTAGAGGGACCTCAGGCCAGGGTGGAGAGAGACTGTGCTTGTGACAATTAAATATTGTCTTCTCCCACCCAGCCATTCTCAAGGCTGAGGCCCAGAGAAGAGAGGGGACCCCTAGAGCCATTTAGGGGTGGAGCTGGGACAAAAGGACCCCTGACCCCAGTGCAGTCTCTGCCCTCGACTGACCTCTCAGGGTCCTGGCGTGTCCTCCCTCCGGGTCACTGTGTTAGTCACTGGACCACCCTCCATTCCCCTTTATTGCTCCTCTTTTTTTTTCCTCTCAGTACTTTTTTTACTTGTTTGTTTTTGTTTCTTTATTGAAGTATAGTTGGTTTATAGTGTTGTGTTAGTTTCTGCTATACAGCAAAGTGATTCAGTTTTATACATAAATATATATATGTATGTATGTATGTATTCTTTTCCATATTCTTTTCCCTTGTAGGTAATTACAATATACTGAGTATAGTTCTCTGTGCTATATAGTAGGTCCTCATTTTTATCTATTTTATATACAGTACTCTGTATATGTTAATCCCAAACTCCTAATTTATTCCTCCCTCACCCCCTTTCCCCTTTGGTAACCATAAGTTCGTTTTCTATATCTGTGAGTCTATTTCTGCCTTGTAAATGAGTTCCATTATATCATTTTTTAAGATTCCACATGTAAGTGATAGCATATGATATTTGTCTTTGTTGCCCCTCACATTTCTTTTCTTTTTTTTCTTTTTTTTAATAAATTTATTTATTTATTTGTTTGTTTGTTTATTTTTGGCTGCGTTGGGTCTTCGTTGCTGTGCGCGGGATTTCTCCAGTTGCGGCGAGCGGGGGCCACTCGTCGCTGCAGTGCCCGGGCCTCTCACTGCGGTGGTCTCTCCCGTTCCAGAGCACGGGCTCTAGGCACTCGGGCTCAGCAGTTGTGGCACGTGGGTTCTAGAGCGCAGGCTCAACAGTTGTGGCGCACAGGCCCACTTGCTTCGAGACATGTGGAGTCCTCCCCCACCAGGGCTCGAACCTGTGACCCCTGCATCGGCAGGCAGACTCCCAACCACTGTGCCGCCAGGGAAGTCCTATTGCCCCTCACTTTTCATTGCAGGTGCTTTTCCTGTGCCCACAGGGCCCCAGCAGGGAACCTGGGAACATAAGGAACCCTCCCTGCCCCTCCACAGGTGAATCAAGTCTGTTCCTCTTTGCTTCCAAGCCACCAGAGCTCATCTTTTGTTGAAAAGACTTAGAACTTATCATTCTTTGGGAATGAGAATTTTGAACAAAGAACCAGGAACATGAGGCAGTAGAAAAGAGACTGGTCTGTATCCTGAATGGGACCACTTTGCTCAGGCTACCTCATTTTGTATATATAGTATATATGTTACAATAACCCTGTTGAGGTGGGCATTGAAAATATCAATTTACAGATGAGGCATATGAGACTTAGAAACATTTTTTAAATTGCCCGTGTTCACCATCTACCAAGTAAGACCTCATATCAGGAAATCCTAGAACCTCATAGTTGAAACTCTCCTTAAAGTCAGTCCACCTGGTCAATTGCCCCCCATCCTCTTAGTGTTTAATTTGTGTTTCCATTTCAATCTTTTGGTTGGTTTTCTCCTATCAGCAATAATTATGCTTTGCTCAAACCTCTTGGGCTACAAATCACCACCCTAGGGAAGCTGAGTTCTGACTATCTCAAGACTCTTGCTTCTCCCCCAGCAGAAGCCTCTTCAGGTTTTATATGTGGAAGCATACTTGCTCACATCACATTCGCTAACAAAAGATTTATCCATAATACAGCTGATATTTTGGTCTCCAATGGCCTTATTCCCTTGTCTTATTCTGTATTGGTTCAGAGCTCAGGTGGAGAAGATGAGTGGTAGTTTTTGGATGCTCAACCTGAGCTGGGTCAATAGGATTCTATCTCCTGGGATTCTGAGTCTTGAGACACATAGGGACCAAATTTGGTTGGAATAGGGTTATCTATAGATGGTGAACTTAGCCACCAAGCTGCCTAGACCTACCATGGTTCCATCCTTCCAAGCCTGGGCACTCAGCTCTTTGTTTCTGAGAGGTACTACAATCTCGCCAGCCTTTTGGTTGGATCTCGAAGAATAGATAGAGTCAAGTATAATTGGCTGAAACATACTGCATACGTAAGTGAGTAGGAGACGTGGTAGGTTAGGGCTGGCTCTTGATGAATATTGAATGCAGGAGGAGAATTTTGACTTTATAATGCAGGAATTCAAAGACACTGAACAATGTGAAACGCAGGGGTGACACGTGCAGGGTAGACTGAGGCCAGACCAGACACTACAGAAAGGACCAGAATTCCAGTCCCAGCTGTGCCACCTTCTCAGCCTGCCTCCCCCACTCCAGTCCCACTTTCATAAGGTAATCAACACTGACAGCCAAAGTGTATCTTTCACACTTTTCCTTCTGCTCACACAAATACAAGCAATCATAGCACCCGTCCCTCCCTTTAGAAAAGCAAACATGTTATCATATACATTACTCTATAGCTTGCTTTGTTCACTTAAATTCCGCAAACATTTTCCAAGTCATTGCACACATATCTAACTCCGTTTTGTTTTTATTGGTTGCATTTTAATCCATGTATAGATTTCCCATAATTAAGTCAACCAATTACCTATTGATGGAGGTTGAGATTGTTTCAAGCTTTTGTTAACACAAAAGATAGTGTAAATTTACTCTTTTTTTAAAAAAAAGATTTATTTATTTATTTAATATTTATTTTTGTCTGCGTTGGGTCTTTGTTGCTGTGTGCAGGCTTTCTCTAGTTGTGGCGAGAGGAGGCTACTCTTTGTTGCGCTGCGCGTGCTTCTCATTACGGTGGCTTCTCTTGCGGAGCGTGGGCTCTAGGCACGCGGGCTTCAGAAGTTATGGCTCGTGGGCTCAGTAGTTGTGGCTCGTGGGCTCTAGAGTGCAGGCTCAGTAGTTCTGGCGCATGGGCTTAGTTGCTCCGAGGCATGTGGGATCTTCCCGGACCAGGGCTCGAACCCGTGTCCCCTGCATTGGCAGGCGGATTCTTAACCACTGCGCCACTAGGGAAGTCCCTGTAAATTTACTCTTATGTACTTATTTTAATAACTTTTTTAAAGAAAACATGCTCAAAAGTAGTACTCCTGTGTTAAAAAGCAAGTCCATGTAAAATTTCAATAAGTATTTCCAGATTATTTTTTTCCAAATGTCATAGCAATTAATTTGCACTACTATGTGCACTCATTTGACAGCAAAAATTAAGAAGTTGATGATACCAAGTGTGGGTGAATATGTCCATTAACTCTTTTACTTTCCTGGTAGAAGTAGAAATTGGTGCAATGTTTTAAGAAGTAGTTTAGCATTATATTTAGCATGATCTTGTACATCATATACCCTGTAACCCAGACAATTTCACTACTAGGTATATGCAGAAGTGTATAGACATACACTTTCACACCTATACCAAGAAACTCATACAACAATTATTATACGATAACCAGAAACAACAAATGCCCTTTGGTTAGATATTGGATATATAAATTGTGACATTGCCATACAATGGTAGTAAAAATGAATGAACTATTATTACATGCTATAATATAGTATATACATATTATATAATTTATATACATGTATAAAATACTGAGTGAAAAATTAAGACCCAGAAGAATATTGTTTACTGTTGTTAGAAACAACTATACATTTAATAAAAATAAACAAAATTGTATATATAATAAAACTTTTTTAATCAAGAAAATAATAGACAAATGGTTGCCTTAGGTGGGGGGAGGAAAAGGGAGTGGATGGAGAAGAAATACATAGGCAGATATATGTTACTGTCGATGCTCTAATTCTTTGAAGTAGTTCATCAGTGTTAGCTATATCCTAAATAGATGATAATTAATTAATTAACTAACTGACTAATTAAAAAGGGGTCATTCATGAGAGTGTGTCAGGAACCAAGGCTATACAAAGAAAAAGAAAACAGAGAAAAATGAAACCAACATCAAAGAATAAGAGATGCAACTTCAGTCCTAGGGACCAGGTTTCTGTCCGATGACAACTCAGTTTCTCAGCCTCCTGGGCTTGGATCAGGGCATTTGTGGGGGACATTGACACATTCAGTACAGAGTCCCCACAAGAAACCTGAGTTGCTTTGTAAAAACAAACTCCATTGATTCCTCCCCTTCATGCAGTGATGTTGTCAGGGTCTGTCATCCTGAAGGTCTGGGGATGACTGGTTTCTTCCTATCTCATGTGTTTCACCCTTTGGAGAAAAACATTGTCTGGACATTTTTATCTTGCATTGTATTGATACACCCATTGGTTGAGCTGATTCAGCACCAAGCAGTCACACACTTTTGTTTGGGATACAGCATGAGACTGCCCAGAGCAGGGTGAACTGCCCCAGAGAGAAGCCCTGTTCTCTTGCCATACAAAAGGCATACTCACCTCCACATCACCTCTCCACTGTCCCAGCTGGCTGGCAACACCTCCAGGCCCAGGAAGGGCATGGATGAGAGGGCAGAGCAGATTGCAATGGGGAAGACTGCCATCCGGATGTGTTATCAGGGACCTCTCCCAGGTGGTGCCATCTCGGCCTCTTGAAGTTTTCCTGCACTAAAATAATCACCTTCCGTGCTGAGCTACCTTGGTTGCCAACCCTCTTCAATAAGAAAGGGACGAGGTTGCTACCTATGGTCAGGTCCAGGCTAGGTGGGTCAGGATGGGAGCACAAATTTTCCATCCGCCTCTGTATCCTGGGGCTTGGAATGGAGTTGTCTGGGGAGCGGCTATAATTGTGTAATGACAAATGAAACGCTCACTCTCTCCAGCAGGATGAGAAGATGTGAGCTGTATTGTTATTAGTTTTGATTTACAAAAAGAGCAAGTCATAAAGCCCCAGGGCCACTTAGCTAATAGACACATAATTCACTGGGAGCTCTCAGAAGCATCATGTTATGGGCATGATAGCCAGCTCTCTGCTCTCCTCCTAGCTTTGGTCTGGCTGAACAGTTGGAACCAAAACCAGCACAATCTGGACTGCCCCAAAAAGTCCAGACGTTTACAGGCCTGTGTTGCACCCCTGGGCCCTCAGAACTTCTAGCAACAGTGAGTCTGAATTTGTCAACATTTGTCAACTCAAGAAGATGGAGGGCTTCCCTGGTGGCGCAGTGGTTAAGAATCCGCCTGCCAATGCAGGGGACACGGGTTCGAGCCCTGGTCGGGGAAGATCCCACATGCCGTGGAGCAACTGAGCCCGTGCGTCACAACTACTGAGCCTGCGCTCTAGAGCCCGCGAGCCACAACTACTGAAGCCCGCTCGCCTAGAGCCCGTGCTCCGCAACAAGAGAAGCCACCACAGTGAGAAGTCTGCGCACCGCAACGAAGAGTAGCCCCCGCTTGCCTCAACTAGAGAAAAGCCTGCGTGCAGCAACGAAGACCCAATGCAGCGCCCCCCCCCCAAAAAAAAAAGAAGATGGAACTCTGTGGCTGGTGATTTCCCTGACCTGTAGTCATGGCAGGGACTGCAAATATAGGGGCCAATCCTTCCCACCCTGATTCTTCTCCCTCTCAATAAATAAGACCCAGCTACATGGGTTTACTTGGTCTCTAAAGAATCCTTAAACTTTGTCAAAATACTCAGTCCACAATGGCCAGATTCTCCTTCCCAACTTCCTGTCTTGAAATTCTGCTCCTTCTTCAAGCCCCAAGTCAAATGGTGCCTCCTGGTTGGAATTGTCTTCTTTCTCCTGGTTGGAATTAAATTCTTCTCCTTCTGCACTTGCCCTTCTCTTGACATCTAAACTGTATACCGTGTGTGGTGGTCTAGTGACGTTTCACCTTTTCTGTTTGCTGATAAGTCCCCTGCAGGCAGGGAATGAGGTGCTGAGAGGTACGACAGGTGAAGAATTGAGCAGAGCGAGAGCACGGCAGGCGCTAACGGACGGTACAGCTCCTCTTTCTCTGCACAGCACCTTGGAACAGAGCAGACCTTCAGAGTTTAGCGGAATGTACGTAGTTCTGAGAAGACAGAATGGCAAACAAGCCAAAGTAATGAGAACTAGGATAAAAGTTTTGGGGGACTTCTGAATTATTTGTTTTGCATGGGAAAAGATAGCGAATAAGTCCAATTGTGTTACAATATGATTTGAAAGGGGCTGTTCCAGATTTAATGGCACCAAGTACAGGAAACGAATCAGATGGTGTGATCTGAGTTTCTCGGTTTTGAATATTTGAGATGGTTTTGCCTGTTGTCCTCATTCAGCCTGTGTGGTATCTGACCTACATGTACTGTCATGAGAACGAAAGAAGGTAGCCGCATCTCTAATGGATGCAACGTATCCCACAACTGTGGTTTTCCTATCTGGCTTAAAGTGACTGAGGGAATCATCATTTAGACTTGAAATATTTTGTTGTACTGAATTTTAATTGTCATATTTGTAATAAAGAGATGTGGCCTTCAAATCTAGCTGAGCCATTAGAAGATCTTACTGCAAAGGACAATCTGTTGCAGTTATTTTGGTTTAGTTGTTCAAATAGTCTCGATCTTATTGTTTATCTTCAGATGGAACAATGTAAGGGGAAATGAGCTTGGACCAGCTGGGGGAAGATTAATAATAGATGCTGCCAACCCCACTACCAGCCCCCCATCAGCACACTGTCTCTCCACCATGCACAAACCCTGCAAAAATAAGTAATGTTTTCTTTGTTTTAAGGTAAGGAAACTGAAGCCCCAAAAGGATAAGTGATTTCAGCTCAAGGCTGAAGCTGGGATTCAATATCAGGCCATCAGCCCTTGACGATTGTCTCATTCCCACAACCTCCCAGCCCAGACCTCCTCCTTCCATGAAGCCAGACTGAATTTTGTGGGGAAGCACGCGACAGTGGGGTGCGGGCACCACTTGCATTAAATGCATCTGGAGATTTTTCTGGAGAGTTTATGGAGGGCTGGGGCTCCTCTTATTTGAAACTCTTCTGATCTTTGGATATCACGAAAAGAGTTCCCTCTACCCACCCCATCCTCAAGTTCAGGACTAAAAGGCAAATCAGGACAACACCCCGTATAGTTTGAGCCCTGGTCTCTTTCCGAGCCTAGGCATTGCTCTGAGATGTAGGGGAAAGCTCACACAGGCTGTGGACACAAAGCTGTTTACCTTGAGCAAGTTACTTAGTGTCTCTGAGCTTCAGTTTCCTTAAAATGAGGCTAATAAAATCCCCTTGGGGGAGGGGATATAATGATAAAATGATTTGTTGAGTGGTAGTGCCTAGAATAATACGTGGAACATACTAAGCACTCCCTAAATGAGGATATTAATTAATTGAGTAAATAAACATAACTATAGTCTCCTCCGAGGGTTGATGTAAATATTGAGAAATACGAGGAAAGCCAAAGGGCTCTGCGAATGCAACACCCTGGACGCACATATGGGATGATTACAGGTGATCTCACGGATATGGACGCCGAGCCCCTGAGCAAGCAAGTGATTTGCCCCGGTTTCCTTTTGCTCAGTGAAGAGTGCATGTGTTGGCCCTCCCCGGTACCACGCAGCCCGCTCCTCAGTGCCCTGCAGGGGCAGGAAGTGCTGGATGGCGGGGAGGTGGGGAGGCTGTCCGGAGCCCAGCACCTCCGAGGACAGAGGAGATGAGAAAAGGAAAGCCCACCCTCAGGCGGTGAAATTCTCCAACCTTTCACTTGAGTGGTAGATGCCAAGCACTTTCCTTACTTTAAAGAAGGACTGAAAAAGCAAGAGGCTCTAGCTTATTTAAATAACCTAAATCTTGTATCAGGAGAGACAAAAAAAGTAGTTAAAACTCAGCTAACATTTGTCAGTCCCAGGAGCACCCCCAGTGTTCCCTCGGGCGACTTGGAAGGCGGCTGTGCGGTGGGAGCGGGTGATTGATGGGTGTAATATGCTCCAGCAGCTCCAGGCTGAGCCTTTATCGCATTAGCTCCCACGCCCTGAAGCGTGATGCATTGATTCAATCCACTGCACGTGACAGATGGCCTGCTCAGACATGAGGGAACCTCTCTCCAGACACATCTGAGGGCCAGGGAGGAGATCATGAGGAAGGACGCAGGGTGGTGGGAAGAGGGCAGGGGTCGTGGGTAGACGGCTGCCACCTATGCTGACCCAGTGTACCTGGGGCTGGAAGACCACAAGGCAAATGGACTTTTCTTTAAAAACAGAGCATCCCTACACAAAAAGAGTGAAGTGGTTATTGTGATAATGATGTAAGATTATAGGTATTTTTACTATATTTTTCAGACAATGCTCATATTGTTTCTATAATTTAAAAAATGAAAAGCATGAAAATGGATCATTCGTTTTCGGATATAATCTCCCAATGGATGAAAACCTCTCTGAACTCTGCAATGGCGATATTGGTGGAGAGAAGTCAGCTTTTGGATGGTTAAGAGGACTCTTGGCAATTATGAACATGCCCATAATCTTCAGAGATATAAGATTTTTAAAATTTCATAAAATAAATGTTAAGCCAGAACCATGTTTTTAAAAAATAGAGCATCCCTTCACTTGGTTGGCCCCATTTGTTCTGTTTAAGATGCAATAAGTGAGGCAGTCAGTGTATAACTAACATCATAAATTTCTGGAACCTGCTCATTTTTGTTTAAAACTTGTCTTCTTTCATGCTTCTGGCTTGTTTTTCTTTGGAATTTTGAAGTTACTAAAATCTGCTCATTTATTATTTTCAAAACGTTTGGCTCACTCAGACAAAGGGAGCTTGGACTAGTAGAGAGAACATTTGATTAGGAACTCAGAGACCAAACTAGCTCTGTGATCTTGGGCAATTTCACTCTTTCTACAAAAATTTAGGGTCCTCATCATATGCAGGGGATCCTGCCAGATGCTATGGAAAATGCCAAGATGTATGGAACGGTCTCTGCCCTAAGGTGCCTACAACCCCCTCGTATGTCTCCCTTTCTTTATCTGAAAATTGAGAATCACAGGATATGTCCAATTTCCCCCATCAGGTTGTGATCAGGACCAAGCATGAAAGCAACTGAGCTCAGTGCCCGGCCCACAGAAGGTGTTCAGCACATCAGGCAATGACATTGAAAGTGACTTCGCTTTTCTCCTATCCTTATGTATGGAATGTCTCATTAACCAAAGTGTCATCAAGATGTGACTGTTAACTTTCCATTAAAAAAAAAAAAAGACATTAATTATAACGCTGTTTGCTTACCCAAGGGTACGGACTTTAAGCACCAATCTTTGTGTCTGAGGAAGTTGGCAACGAGGGCAGAAAGGGGCAGGCTGCTCCCATGTTCTGCAGGTGCAGAGGCCTGCCTGCCAGTATTACTCTGCTTTCATGCCATTAAAAATATACAATGCCCAACAAGTGAAGAAGAAATGTAGTCTTAAATTATCCTAAGGAAAAAAATCTAGGTCAGAGAAAGACCCCTGAGAAAAATCACTACTCCCTGCCAACCTCTTTTCATCATCTGGGAAGGAAGGGAGAGGTCCGAGGAGGCCGCTCGGTGACTGTAGCGGGTGGGTCGTGGTTCTCTGAGTTTCCCCCGTGACTCATCGGTGTGGAGGAGCAGATGGCAAGTCCTCAGAGCCCAAGATCAAGGCACTGAGGAGTCTGAGGCACAGCCAGAAAGCTGGGCCCACACTCGGGGATCAGGGTGAAAATGGCTCACAGAAATGGTTTCTTGGCCAGTATTGATTGCCCACTGTGTGTGAGTGAGAATCTCAGCAGGATCCTCTGATAAAGAAGGGGAACGCCCTGGATTCAGAGGCTTGTTTGGCATCAGATTAAAGGGTAAAGCCCAGGAAATGGCTACTTCCCCTATAAATCGCTGTTATTCTTTCCTGTGCTGGGTTCCTAAGGATTATTCTGCTTGACCCCTCCTGCTCAAACACCACAGGTCAGTTCAGGGGGAGGCTGAGGGCCACCCAGGCACAGCCACCAAGGAGGGAAGCATCAGTCTGTCCTCAAAGGATGGACAGCCCGAGTGGGGGGCAGGGGGCAGTGCTGTAAGAAGCCAGGAGAAGGAAGCTGTGTTTGCTGATATCTGGACACTTCTTTGCCTCTTCAGCTTCACAGACAGAGTCCTGAAGACCCCTGCACAGTTGTTGATAACATAGGGCCAAGGGTGAGTTGGGGCAGTGTCCCTATCAGACACAAACCGTTGCTTGGCTTACACTCAGGATTGCAGGAACAATGGCTTCAGAACCTACGTCTTCAGTGGGAGTTATGGCTGTGGCATGAGTAGAATGACAGCAAAATTTATCATCCAAACTGGTACACATTTGAAAGGGAAAGGCACATTACTAATAATTATTCCAGGATCACAGGTATGAACTGAGCCGTAGTGGACGCTGTGGGATGCCACACAAATTCCTCCCATCCAGACCAAGACATTCATCTCCCCAGTGCCGATGACTCCAGCATTGCCCTCAGCTGACAGGTTATGCCACCTTCTCAAGGATACCACCCACTGAAGGCTGGCTGACATAGGGACACAAAGGTCTGGCCCTTTTGCCTCAATTTGGAACAAATCTGAATGGCCCCTGCAGCCCCAGAGCTCATCACGGGATTGGCTGAGGCCTTTGTTGTGACGGTGTTGCCCTTCAGTTTCTCCCTCTGCCCAATCAGCTTCCTTCATCCCTCGTAGTGTTCTTGTTGTGAGAACTCTCCATTAACCTACTCATAACTCTCCATCTCAGGGTGTGTTTCCTGGAGAACCCAGCCTAAGACAAGTTGCCTGAGGAAGTTGGCTCTGAAATGAGAATGTGGGGCTGGATCACCGGCCTGGTGGCTGGTATGTGGAGTTTGGGGAGCCCCGGGCTGTGGCAGTTCAGTTGCTAAGACTTTCACTGGTGGTGAAATGGGATGCAGGGCTGGTGGAAGGGATGCATCAGCAGGTATGATATCTCCGGTGTTTAAGGGGCTGAGGAAGTCATAACTATGAGGACTAGGGAATCAAAGGGCTGTCCCAAAGGGCCGTGCATGCACTGGAGAAAGACAAGGAAAGGCTGAGGATGACTAATTACCAACTTAAGGCAAAGTATGAAAGTTAGAGGACCTCATTGGCGGCATGTAAAGAATTTTCATCTCCTGCATCTGGAGGGCAGAAAGAGCTTAGGATCAGGCTCGGGGCTTAATCTTGAGCGTAGCCGAGCTCCAGAGAAGGTGAAATTGTTGACCTCAACAATGCTATACAATGTCACAGTTGTCATGGCTGGGAAGGAATGAGACCTTGACACAGGACAGAGACATCTGGGCCAACACACTTGAGAATCATGAACTTGAACTTTCTGCACCTGCAAAAGTGACCACTCCTCCCTACTACAGGCTACTACCCTCCCTTGCTTAAAGAGCTTCTGCTTTGCAAGATAACAAGTCCCTGCTCCTCCTCCTTCCCACCCCTGGATCTGGTCCTACTTCCTCTCCAGGTCACCAGATCAATAACAAGGGTCAACTCACACCAAAAAAAAAAAAAAAACCTTGGGGGAAAGTGCAGGACCTACTGAGGGGAGAATAGGACTGTATCACAAAGGAAGCACACAGCCTCGCCAACATGTCCCAACAGAAGCCTAGAGAACCCGCCATGGGACTGGATTACAAGGCTGCCAGGACAACAGGGACAGAACGTAAAGCTGGTGAAGGAAGAATTTATTGCCATGGGAGCGCTCTGCAGTGATGCCGGACTTAACACACTGGCAAGGGCCCCAGGAGATGGTGCTAATATGTTGTGTGCTCTGTCTTAGACACCTAGAAAAAAAGTGAAGCGGAAATTCTAAAACTACATGGAGGAAGGGATCAAAGGGCTCAGGGCATGCTAGAGAGGCCATACTATATGAGGCCAGAAAGCCCACTGGTTGACTGTTCTGTGAGAGGGTCTGGCAGACCCTCTATTTGCCAAGGCAATAGGAATGGTGATGGGCACCAGCATCATTGAGAAGCTCAGTGGTCCTCTCAGGCCAGGGCTGATGGTAGGAGATGCTGGTACAGAAATGGGCTCCCTGGTAGCAATGGGAACAATAGAATCCTGACATAATAGAGACCAGCTGACAGCACTTAAGAACATCAGCAGCAGGGGAAGTGCAGTTTTCTTAATGAGCAACAGGGATGGAGTGGCGGTCAAGAGGCTTAACCCACAGAGCTATGGAGATATAATTAATTGAACATGGCTGTTTTGAGGGCAGGATATGGGTGGCAATTAAGGTATTAATCAATCTGCACAATAAAAAGAAATCAAAGATGGATGGTCAGGAGGCTGAGGGCAGCTGCCCTCGTGAAAAAGCCATGATCCTAGCTCGGAGCCACATTAGACTGAGTATGGAAAAAGTATGCACGGTTACAGGCCAGAATGCTACTGTGATCAACCTTGAGAATTCAAAAATAAAAGGGCAGCTGATATGTGATTACTGATGGAAGGGATGGAAAGAGGAGGGAAGTTCTAGTATCCTTACCAGCCACAGTAAGAAGAGAAGTGATAGAGGTTCAAACATATTCATTAAAATTACCAGTAGAGGACTAATCTAGTGCTGTGGGTATATTGGGGGTAGGGAGGGCAGTGGGGTGGCAGAGGAAGTAAGTGAGCAAATCTCCATCTGTCAAGGCAATAAACAATGTCTAAAGTTAATGATTGAAGAATTAATCATATAAGCTGTTTAGTTAGAGGCATGGAGGTAACTACTAGGAAACTAATTAAAAACAATACCCAACTTCCCTCACGCAAATGGGTATAAATGGTTGTCTTTGGGTTGTGGAACCGGGTGGAGAGAGGTGGAGAAGAGGCTTGGCCTTTTGTTTTTCTTTTATAAGCTCATATATACTCTTATTTTTAATCAGGTGCATGTATCATCTGGGGGCATTTTTAAATAATAGTGAAAAAGAGAAAAATGGAGAATCCTCACATTGTCAAGCCCTGAATGCTCAGCCCTGCAACAAAAAATGATCACATGGAATTTGTTGCATGTTAAATTGTCCTCTATAAGAGGGAATTAGTTAATAAGGGCTGGAGAGAGAACTATGAAGAATTTGGCTTCAAATTCAAAAAGAAAGAGTGGTTTAGAATTGAAGTATCACCGCCACCAGAATGACTGTGTGTCAGATAAGCACTGCTGCAAGTCCATTCTCAGGATGTAAAGATCAGGCAGCAGCTGTTGGGCTGGAATTGGCCCTTGAGCGAACGGCCCAGTCCATGGCGGGTTCAAGGTGAATACCTTGGCATCCAGAGAGGACACCGTGTACACGAAAGTGGATTGGGAGCTGTTAAAATTGTAGGATCTCTTTCCTCCGTCTTCAGAGAGTACTTTAGTGATGGAACAGGAGGCACGGACTCAAGTCAGGCAGCCTTGGCTGGGTGGGAATCCTTCTTTCTGCCCCTTGCAGGTTGTGTGACTCCCAGCCAGTTACTTAGCTTCAACGAGCCTCAGTTTCTCCATCTGTTAAACAAGGTTAATAAAACCTCCTCCCAGAGTAGCCAGGAGGATAGGAAGAAATGCACAATACACAGCATCACGCCTGCTACAATGTGAAGAGTGGGAGGGAAGGTAAAGAGGGCAGGGGTCTCCCATCATCCAGCTTCAGGAGGGCCCACAGGCCGATTTGCAGGCCTCTGGGATGGAGAACACCACCAAGCCCATGAGGAAAAGAGGCTCTGAGCAGCTGGGAGAGTGCAGAGGGACTGAAAGGGCAAAGCAAGAAAGAGGCCATCCGACGGTATCTCTGTATTCACACAGCATCCTGTCAGTTACCTGGCTGGGATGCCTCAGAACTTCATAAATAATCAAAGGGCACTGAATCATAGAGAATCATAGAGAATGGCTTCTTTGGGCTTATTTTATTTCCCAGGACAGCCCAGCTTGACTCGCCATCTGTTTTCAGCATGACCCTGATTTCTACTTAATTTCTCAGTTGGATGCAAGAGGCAGAGAGAGGTTAAGTGATTTGCCCATAAGACCTCGGTGTGGTTACTTTTTACAGGGGTGATGTCTCGGTGGCTGCATCCGGGCCTCCTCCACAGTAATCCTTTAACGAGGTTCAGGGGAAACTGTGAAGTTTGGGGACAGACCAACTTGGTATTGCAGTCCCTTCGGAATAAAAAGCCCAGCTGTTCATGCTCTCCATGTCTCAGCATCTCCATCTGTTAAACGGCACCTAGCGTGCCAGACCACTGAAAGGCGCACAGCAAATGTGTATTCGTCCTCAGCAAAGCGTGGCACGCTAAAGGGACTCCACATGGGGTGTGTTATTTTTGTTATCTCCATACAGACCCTTACAGTCGGCAAACTCTTTCAAACGCCTTATCTTGGTGGTTTCTTTATACACTTGATTTCACAGACCAGTACGATTTCAAAAAACAAGTTGTCAACAATACAGAGTTGACAACTTTTATTTTGCTGAGTAAGGTCATTAAAGACAAACTAGTATCCATCAGCAACATACTTTCATAAGAGAAGGGCTATTTTAACACACACACAACAGAAGTGATATAATACTAGAATACAGTCTTTTAAAACTGGGGGTAATTTGATCTTAAAACGTTCGCTATGTTATTATTTTTCTCATTTCCTCACAGGTTGGTGAAAACTTCGTCGTAAACCGACTCCATACATCTGCACTTGGGAACCACTGCCTCAGTTCCTTTGAACTCAAAACAACAGATGAGGAGGACGAGGAAAGGACTGCAGCATTTGACAGGTGAGCAAACTGAGTCAAGGAGAGGGGAAGTAACTTGTGATGTCTCTTGGAACTCTAAGTATCTGTTCTATTATCACCATCATTTTCTTCATCAGAACCCTTAATGGAGTGTTTCCTAAGTGTCAGACACTGTCCTAAGCCCCTTACAAGTATCATCTCATCTTATCCTCACAGTAGCCCTGTGACTGATGGTGCTGTCAGCCCCACTGGGATAATGAGTAACGTGTAGGTTAGAAAGGTAAAGTAGCTTGTCCAAGGTCACACAGCTGGGACGTGGCAGAGCCAGGATTCAAACCCAAGTTTAGACAACTCCAAAGCTGCTGCATTTTACAGCTTATCTCTTCCCAAGATCATCAGCCGGGAAGAGGGAAAGTTGGCTCCCAATCCCAAGCTTTCTGACTCCTGGCCCACTGCTCTTCCCCAACACGAAAGGTCTAGGGAACCTGCAGAAAGCAGAGGTCTCTACCTCTCACTGCAGTTCTCAGCTGTCCCCATACACTGTCACTTGGCTCCATTGCCTTTGATAGTGGGAACCCGGGATTGGGAGTCAGAAGCCGAGTGAAGAGTCCAGAGTAATCGCCCCTGACATTGGCTGTCAGGTTTCGTTATCAGCAGTGAACCAAGGGCTCTTGTCTCTTCTTCCCAGGAAGCATTCAGCCAGGCAAGGCAAAGAAGCTCTTAGCTTACTGCTACTCTTCCCGGATTAAGACTCTAGCAGATTCTGGGGGAGGTGGAGCTCTCCAGTGCTACTCGATGGAATCTGTTTTGTGAGCCAGATGAGGAGTGAAAACTGCATCTGTGTGCTCTGGATGGATGGGAAGTTCCTATCTGGTAAGCAAAGAATGGCACATGGAGAATAAGGTATTCGTAATCTTCTAGTTAACCGAATGCTAGTTAGACGCAGCATCTCCCTGAGAGCCAAGCAGTGCAAGTCTCTGCCCCTCACCCTGCACCAGGTACCCGCATGAGGGCCTCCCACGGCCCCAGGGTGAGGGGCCACAGGCCAAGGGGTGCCCAGCAGGAGCCCACTCACCCCCTTCCAGACCATGGTCTGGGCACATGGAACCAGAGAATCCATGTTCAAACAGCCTGGAGCCACCTCCAGGGCCAGAACTGACCTCTTACCCAAACTGCAGAGGGCAGGGTGTGGCTCAGACATGAGAAGAGGAGCCTTGTCTTAACGTCTGTCTACAACTTGAACGTTATGTTCCTTACCGCCCGCCTCACCACCCAGAGTCAGGGGCTCACACCATCCTACTCCCAGCCCTTTCCTACCAGTGCCAGCAGGAGAATGGAGATTTAGCCTCTAAATAGATTTAACAGAATGGATTTTGACCTTAGGGTCCTTAGGCTCAGTGGAGGGTAGTGGCGGTGACACATGGGCTGAAAACAAGAGGATTCAGTGAAATGTATGCAATGACCTTTGAGATCCTACCCCTTTCCGCAGCCAGGCGTATGCTGTCCAGAAAGGAGCCAGACTCTGCCTGTCTGGAGAAATTGAACAGAGACCAAGAACAGACCTCGAGAAACTAACATCTGGAGGTCCTTCAAAGAAGGGGCTGGCTTGTCTTCTGATCATCCACGCTACAGCCACTTTCCCCAGGCAATTAGCTAGTGTTATAATCGCTCACCTGAAAATGCCCTCGACTCTTTCACCCTCCTCCCTTCGTTGCACTCACAACCACACACCTCTGTGTCGCATTTGCGGTCCTCCAAAGTTCTTCTGGAAAGCTTGCTACCCTCCTCAGCAAGAGGACAACTGTGTGCTTTGTCCTTTTCCTCAAACTCCATCCCTTTCACCCAACGACCTTGTCTCATTTGTCTTCAATAGAAGCCACAAGAGAGAGACACCTTCATCTCCCCACAACCCTCCAAAGCCAGAGCCGTGCCTGCATCTGTGCCAGCTTCTTCGCTCTGCTGTGATGGACATGGCACCCTTCTTCCTGCCCGAGGCCCTCTTCTTCTCACCGCCTCTCACCCACTCTCAGACTTTGCTCTTACAATGGTCTCCTCTCTCAGTGCATCCTTAACTCTCCCTGTCTGCTCAGTCATCCTTTCAACAAGCAGTCTTCCACCTTTAAATGCCATTCGTTTCCTTTTCCATCCCTGCTCAGCTACTGCCCCGTTTCTGTTCCTCTTTATAGCAAGTCTTACTGAAAATGCTGGCCCCTCTCACCAAGCCCCTTTTCTCCCTGTCCATTCACTCTTTGAAACTTACCCATTTAAAGTCTCTTTCGGGTTACTCTCTCATCGGTTATGGCCGCTGATTCTCCAAAATTGAGGTCCATTTTGTTATGTCGTTGTCTTGATTGTTTTAACCGTAACCCTATCTTCAGCAGGGGTTGTAGTCTGGGAATGTTCCACGTGCCTTGGTTTATGAAGAGGTTTCTCCAGGGTGGTTCTGTACTCGCCTCTGCTAGGGCCATTGGGTGTCACTGGCTCTGAACTGGTTTTGATATTAATTTCTTGGTCTTGGGTTTCTGCATGTCATGGACACGGGTGTGCTATGGCACAAACTTGGTTTTCCAATTTCTTTCCAATTTCTTTTCTCTTTCCCCGCAGACCTCACTATTAACCCAGGACTGTGAATGCAGTTTCTCCAGTCCATTTCAGGGACAGAGGGCTCTTCATTTACTTCGTCCTCCATTCACATACCAGTAAATAGAGTCCGGGAGAGAAGGTTGTTCCTTTAAGGTTTGACAGTAACAAGAGTGATACTTAGAGCATGGAATTTTGTGCTGAAAAATTCTGAGTTGCACTGATCAATTTTTTCAGGAAAATATAGTGGAAGAGTGGAAAGAATAAAACCAAATATATCAGATGTTACACTAAATATATTTTTTAATTAAACTAATTTTATGATTAAAAAGAAATAACGATTTAATTTCTGACTACCATCCTTCTTCCTCTCTCCCCCTCCTTTCCTGCCCTGCTTTGTTCCTTCCTTCTTATTTTCCTTCCTTCTATTTTCCCTTTTCTTCTCTTTTCTTCTTTCTCTGTCTTTCCCCTTCCTCGGGTGTAGTGGTAAACTATCCTGATTGATATTATTTTTCTCTGACAAACCCTCTGCTTTTCTAGAAGCTTGGGGGCATGTTTATAATTCATGTAAATCAGCTTCTTTAATCATTTGACTTTTTCCTACATTTCCTTCCTCTCTTCCCTTCCTTCTTTTTTTTTTTTAATGCAGAATAACCCCAAAAGAAATGAACAACAAGCCAAGTAATCTATTTATTTATTTATTTTAAGGTGGGGAAAAATTATGACACCCTCCTGTGTCCCTCTTCACACACCCCATTAGCACAGGGGGTTGCCAGGGGGCTTTATCTCCTTGGTTTCCAGCACAGTACACACTTTGGCTACATTTTAAGGGATTCAGGGGGTGGAAATGCCCTGAGTTTGCTTAAGGGTGAATTCCCCATAATCCGTTTGGGAACGAAACATCTCTGCCCCTCAGCGCCTACGTTTAGACCGCCCTAAGCCGTACTCCTCTGCTTAGGGATCAGAGCACATTAAATTGCTGGGGATCTGGCTACATTCCCCATCTCCACATGCTGCTTGAACAAGGCTCCATTGCCTCCAGCCACACTCCCTCTCCCCCATTTAATTTATTTCTCTTCAGGAAGTAACCCCTGACTCCCTCTTCATCAGTGTTTTGTGGCCTTTTCCCCAAGGATGAAGTAGGAGTCCTGATAAAAGGAGGAAAGGGACAGAGAATTCTTGACTTCTTTAAAGCCTTTCCTGAAAGGTTATGAGAAGGCAGGGTCTTCCTTGAAGAGCTGCGTTATGGAAACTGCGGTGGGAATTTCCCTCCCAGCAGGTGTAAGGCTCCCAAGGACACATCCATAAGTGTGTGGGAAGTGGATGTCACCACCTCCCAAGTCACAGGCAGAGTACTCCCTTTTTTAAACCAAAGGTTATGGATATGACCTGTACGCCTAACTATCCCACCTTCTGGTTTATCCTTGGGAGCTCTGACGCCCGAGAGGGAACCTGACTGCAGAGTTAGGCAGTGACTCAGAGGCATGGCTTCTCCCGACACCTCTCCCCTGTCTAATTTGCATTACTCCCAGATTCCTGACCTGAGACCACCCAGAACATCTTGTTGTCCCCCCATATCACACAGAATGTGTGGAAACAAAATGTGTTTTAAATGCTTGGTTTGCACATGCACCTGCATGCCTCCATCCCCTCCAGAAAGTCTTTTTAGGAAGGGGTAGGAGGATGGATTCCAAAATCAAACAAGCAGTTATCAGGTATTACAGCTCCCCAGAGTTTGGTAACCCTTAATTGACGTGTCCTGTGATGAAAGAGAAGAATGTAGGAAACCAAAAATTCTGTGGGTGGGGACTAGGGATGAAATCATGTTTCTCTAGATACCATTTTAAGGAATGTATTCCAAAAACTTGGTTTTGAAACAGATTAAATTAAGAGAAGTAGTTATTTCCATTACCCATCTTACCTAAGAATGCCTTTGAAAATCGACATGGTCTAGTGCTGGGAGCCTGGGCCAGACTTCCACTTACCAGCTAGTTACATAACCTCTGTAAGCCCTGTGTTCCTCATTAATAAAATAAAGCTTCCTCATACGGTCAAAGTCAGGACATGGGGTTGTAACTCAGCAATGGTGAGGGTCCTGGTCACTTTTGGTGAGCTAAGGTCATAGGCCAGACAGAGACAGGCTCCCTCACAAGGAAGACAGGTCAGACTGTGCAGCCCTGAAAGGCTCGGGCAGTCTTGGGTGATCCTCGTGCCGGCAACACAAAGGGAACCCACGGAGGAGATAGGAGGCTGGACCAAGCTTCCACTCTCCCCCTGCAGGATTGATCACAAAGGGCAGATTAACAGCCATCGCTGTGGGGTATCCCTGACAAATGTTGCCCCTGCTTGAGTCGCCCAGCATGGGGAACTCAACACCTCCCAGAGCAGCCTACACCATGATTCTTGCTTTCAGTGACTTGAAACGTGCTACCTTCTCCCCCCACCCCCCGGGGCTCTGAAGGAGTAAGCCTGCCCCTCGTCCACACTTAGGATGGCCATTCAGATATTTGAAGGCAGTTCCCATGCCTCCCCTTTGTCTTCTCTGTTCCAGGATCCCTCTTCCTCCAGCTGCTTCTGATGTAACCTCATTTCAATGTGAACGAAATAGGAGCTGGGTGTTCCCCCACCTGGCACGTTCAGGAATCTGGTGAAACTGCTGTTATTAATAAACGCCCATCTCGAGTGAGTGATAATGATGTCATCATCAGGAAGAAGGGGTCTCTGTTGAGATGTTCCTCTCTACAGGTCCTGCATCCCCAGTCAAGGGCTGCAGCTGTAGGATGCAGTGAGCGTCAGGAGGGCCTGTGTTCTGACAGATTATCCCCACACATTCCAGACAGGAAGTGAAGTAGGAACTAGAAAGATCTTGCGTTTCTATCCCTTCCTTCTTTCTTTTCTTCCTCCTTCCTTCCCTCCGTCCATTATAGTCACTCTGAACTCCCCCAGCTCCTTTCTGAGGCCCGGCTAGGCTCCCTGCCCTTGCTTCCTCAGACAAGCCCTGGGCCTTCATCTTGTTTTCCTCTCCTCTCGACAGCTGCCTTGCCACTGTATCCCTGGGATTCCGCCCTCCTCCAGCCTGGCTCCTGCCACCACCATTTTTACCCACCCATCTCCACGCAAACACACAGACTCTGAGACCTAAAGGATGTAACTGCTCAGCATGTCAGAAAACCATCGACATGGGAGGAATATAGTCAATAATTATGTACCATCTTTGTATGTGACTGATCATAACTAGACTTATCATGGTGATCATTTTGAGATGTATAGAAATATCGGGTCACTATGTTGTAAAAAAAAAAAAAAAATGCCAGGAAGATCCCATAGTTCTAGGAACCTCTGTTCCCAGAAGCCCTCTGAGACAGAAAAACGGTAACTGCATTGGGCTTCCATCCTCTTTTTCCAGGGGGGTAGAATCCTCCCTGATTACTCAAGCAGTCAGGGTTAGAGGCAGGAAAATGGCAACCTGGGGCCTGGGAACAACAGTACTGCAGTGTGGCTAGCCAGTGTCAGGGCTTGTATCTGTGGCCACGAGAAGCAGGGGGTAGGATGGAAGCGGGGACTCAAATGACCTCAGCAGCACCAATGTACCTTGAGCCAGTGGCCCTAACTCACTAAGAAATTCAGCCTCACACAGACCTGGCTCAAGTTTACGTATTTTCTATGCCGTTGTACAGTGTGTGTGTGATGTGTGTGAGACGGGTGGGAGGTGAGAGGAGGGTGGTGTGTTGGGGGGGGATTGGAGGGGGATCTGGGGGGAGGGGAGAGGGTGGTGTGTTGGGGAGGGCGGGGGGTTATCAAGACATAGACATGGCTCCTTCTCACTGTTCCTCACAGACAGGAGGGACAGTGTCTCCAAGAAAATCCGCACACAAGTTTAAAAAAAAAAAAATCCATTATCCCACGATCGCATATCATCCATGTGCTTACTATTTTTGCCTGGAGTTAAGAAGCTTTTTGGCTTAAAGAGAGCAGTTTGTGTATTTAAAAAAAAAAAAAAAAAAAAAAAAAAAAAAACACCAAAAAGAACTCTCTGAATAAATTTTTTAAAATACACTGAATTTGGATTAAAAATTTTTTTTGCAATATGCCTTAACATGTGTTAGCAGAAACAAGAATTGGTGTTGGAAGGTTGAAAATATTAGAGTGCCTGCTTGGCTGGGCATTCTTTTACAGCTCTTATAAGCTAGGAAATAAAACTGCGAGTTGAAATTTAGTCACTGCTTCTGCCATATGCTTCTTGAGCAAACTGGGAATGTGGATGAGCGCTGGAAAAACACCTCTTCCTGTTATCTTCCCAGAAGCCATTTACTGTTGAAAGAAAAAGTGAGCCTCCTGGAGCATAATGTGATGACGAACTTCCTTCCCTTTAACCATATGTCAGAAGTACTCGCATTCCAGAATTCGAAAATGACCTGTGATATGTCCTAAACAAGAGCAGATGCATCCAGGAAACACGGATGAGCCAGGCCCAGTGTCCACGGAGGGCTTCTTTCCAGCACATGGGAGCGCGTCACAGAGAGCGGCCAAACAGTCCCATGGGGAGATCTTAGCAAACACTCCTGCCCAGTGTGGGCATATATGTGCCTGCCCTGTGCTGAGCAGGGCATGATTAGGCACATGTATGTAACATACATGTATATGTATTGATGTCAATGCTTTATGCTTTTGCATGTGTGCATGAATGAATTTATACAACACATGTGTATTAAGAACCTACCATATGTTATTACCAAGCACTTCAGGCAAACTTTGAGTCCCTGCTTTCAAGGCATTCCCAGTCTACTTAACAGTTGATAAAAACCATTCTGGGGTCAAGGAGTGGGCAGAAGAGGGTGGGAGTCATCTGCATCAAGGCAGTGCCTGGCATTTCCTGCTGGAGCAGTGGGGGTAAGACACGAAGGGGAACACGAGAAAGCAGGGCTGGAGGTGGGCCCAGGGGGAGGAGGGAAGCAGCAATGTCTGCCCACCTGTCAGTACACCTTGTGGGGCACATACAGGTGCTGAGTTCTGTGGAAGCAGGTGATGCCCCAGGTGGGGGAGCATCCCTCTTCCCAGGGCTCATCTCTCCACTGGGCCCTCAGCTTCCTCGGAACCGCCCTCTGTGAACTTAACTCTCCCCTCTCATGCAGGGAGTTGTCAACTTGCCTTCCTGGTCTCCTTACCACGGGACAGACTGCCTCAAATCTGTCTGATCGTGCCCTCTAGCTATTCCCTCTGCTTCCATTCAGAGCCATGTTTCTTAACCTAGTTGCCCACCTCTGGTGGTCTTCACTCCCCCTCTCCACTCTCCCTGAGTCTGGTCCGATCTGGCCCTGCAATCCCCCTCCCTAAGTCTGCCCTGGCCTAGGTCAGCCCCTGCACACACTCCAGCCCTCACACTGCCCGGCCCTCTGGAGGACCTGATGGCTGCTCCTGGGGCCTCCTTCCTGGTACCCACACTCCTTGGGCTGGCGAGATAATGCTGCTCTCCCCTGAGGCCTCCTCCTTGGAGGCCAGGCCGACTCTGGGCTCTCCGAACTCCCTGGGCCCCATGTACACCACGGGCCTGTGCATCTACCATCTGTCCAGGCCATCTCTGCTCCATCATCACACCTCCACAGCCGCGTTTCCCAACCCTGGCTGCTCATCACAAGGAGCACCTGGGAACTTTTAAAATATACTGATGCCAGGGCCCATTCTGCAGTAATTGAATCATAATTACTGAAAATGGGGCCCAGATACCAGTAGCTTTTCTTTTAAACTTCCCAGTTGGTTTCGGTGAGAGTGAGGGTTGAGACCCCCTGCTCTACAGGCTTTATCAACTCCCTACCTCCTTCCAAACTGGTACGCCCAAGCCTGGATTTCTCCCATGAGCTCCCAATTATATATCTGATTTCCTGCTTATTGTGGCTACCTGGGCTCCTTACCACGGGGGATTCAAAACAAGCCTGCCCTTTCCCTCTACCTGCTCCTCCTCCATGTCTCCCTGAAAGGCATCAACCTGTCCCCAGTCACCCAAGGCTGACCCTGGGCTGACCTCAGATTCTTCTTTTCTCCTGTCCCTACACATCCAATGAGTCACTAAGCCCTGTAACTAATTTGTAGTCTATCTTTTCATTACTTCTAAGTACTTCTAAAATTGGATCCTGCTTTTCATCTTTTCTGACCCCGCCTACCTCTGTCCAGGCCCCTATCCTGTCTCACCAGCTCTATTTTAACAACCTCCATCCGGCCTCCTTCTCCCCAGCCTCGCCCCTCCTGTCCTCCACGCACAGCCAGCACAGGGGTGCTTCTGAAACCCACACGTGATCACGCCGCCCTCTGCTAAGAGCCTCCAGTGACGGCCGCCGCCCTCCTGGCAGCCCCTGTGCCTCCTGTCTGACCCTGCTGGCGGTCCATGCTCACGGCCCCTGCCTTCCGCCTGCACCCGCTCTGACCTGCCTTCCCTTCCCACACACTCCCTGCTCCCCCTCACCGCCTGCCTGGCCCAGGCTGCTCCCTCTGTCTGGACCACTCTTCTTCTATTTCCTACTCAGCCTCCAGACACCTACAGGGATGACCTCCTTCCTGAAGCCTCTCATGACGTCTCCCACCACCCTGGGTCTACCATGCACTGTGGATTGTGTCCTGTCACTGTCACCTCCCTGGGGCAGGGATGACATCATTTATCTCTGAGCCTAGCACAGGGAGGGCCTGGCCAGGGTGCTCAGGAAATGTTTGTCAATGAATAAATGAATGAATGAGTGAATGGTGAGGAGTCTGACTCCAGGGGAGGTGGGTGTGGCCACAGTGTAGGAGACAGAAGGACAGGTGGGGATACTCACCACTACGAGAAGGAAGAGGGAGACAGAAGGAAATGCTGAGCCCACGTCATACTATCCAAGCTCATCCCACCTTCAGACACCCAAGGATTTGTTTTGCATTCTACGGCCTAACAGGGATGTTACAAGAGCACACATATTCCTTTATTTTCCTAATCCATGAAATGGGAATGATAATACCCGTTTAGCAGGCATGTCATGAGGATCAGAGAAGGTAATGGGTGTGAATATGCTTTGAAAATTATAAATGACTGTTCAAACTTGATGGAGCAGCACCCAATGTCCTTGTTTGGCAGAAGCCTCTGTGCCAGTGGTTCAGAGAACGTCCAGTGTGGAAAGGTTGCACACAGCTGACGCAATGATGGCCCCATCTGTCTGGCAGGGTCACTGGAGAGGGGCAAGGCTGTACTTGCACTGTGTCCTTGCACAGTGAGCCATCCCTGTGGCCAGAGAGGAGGATGTGGGGTTTTAAGTCCAGATCCTTAACAGACCCAAGGGCCCACCTGGCCATAAACTTGGCACCCTTTCCCTGCACGCAGTGAGGAGCTCTCTCTCCACCTGTGGTTAGCAGCCTGCAGGGCCTTAAAAATAGCCCTGGGAAGATATTTTTAGTACATCATCCTGAGGCGTGGCTGGAGCCCGTGGCCTCCTGTGACGCATGAAAACTGTTTTGGCTCTGTTTGCAAGTGATTCAGACAGCTGGTTTTGGACTTCGGGGGTGTAAAAATAAAAACAAGATGGGGGAAGCTGGGTTCCAGCCCAGGGATGCCCCACCCCACAACATCTGAATAATTGCTCGTTGAGAAAGTTTAATCTGAGCCGTGGTTCTCTGGAGATTACACAAATCACAGTTCTGCCTGGAGGGCGTCAGGTAGGACAAAGAGCAGAATGACCCCATTTTACAGGCCAGAAACTGAGGCTGTGAGAGTTTGCTTTACTTACCCAAAGTCTCCCAATCAATGTGTGGCAGGACCACATTCGGATCCACGTCACATTGTGCTTTGTGTCTTGACCATCTTTCACGATCCTTAAATCTTGCACCTCAGTCAAAACGCACAAAAATACACACTTTAAATTACTCAACAAAGATTAACCTTCTTTTTGCATTCCCCTCCCCCCCCATAGTATTTATATTTAATGGCAGAATAAAAGGGAAACAGTAGAGGTGCAGAAAGAGCGCCTCTAGCCTATGATTTCTCAAGCAACTTCCCCAGCTCCTTCATCTTTTTAAATACAAGAGCTCTGGACTGTCTTTGTAATTCTTACACGGTAACTAAATCAACTTGACGAAACGCCAGTCTTATTTTAGGGCCTTATCTTACCTAGATGTCATGCATCTGAGCCACTCCAGTGACCAGAGGGACAGAGGACAGTCTTCTCTGCAAATTGCTGTAATCCCCCAGCACACAGCTGAAGAGCCGGTTCCCTTACTCATTGTTTGCAGCACACTGCGGGCAGCCTCTTGGACCCTGAGTTCACCTTCCTCGCAAGGTCGTTTTTTAGGGCCAAATGCAGTGATGTATGTGAAAGCAATTCTTTTTTTAAGTTGCAAAAGCCTTTATGAAACACAAAAATATTATTTTATTCATTATTCTGATTAGCCAGTGGTTCCTAACCTTTTCAAATATAGGTCTGTTTTTTTAAATTAAAAAAATAAAATTCCCTGAATCCTGACTATGAAGCATCTAGTACGCTTGGCCTTGAGCAAGGTGCTAGGAGTACAGTCACAAAACAGACTGGGATTCGCCTTTCCTGGATCTGGCATTCCTGTCACTGGGAGTCTTGCATATCTCTTGTAGCATGCATTGAGTGAGAAAAGCACAAGACACCTGGTATGAATTTAGAGCTACCTTTTAAAGGAAAGTTTATTTCGCTAGTCATGATGGCAGCTCTGTTGTACATTTGAAAAACTATGTATACTTGCAAGACATAGTACTCAGTCAGACAATGCTTGATTCATAAAGGGATTGTGGACCCCTTGCAGTAATTTTGAGCCTTCCACCCACTGCCCTCCACTCCAGCCCAGGATTCTGTGGCCCCGGGCCCTGAGCTCTGGAGGGTTACACCAACTTTCTACACACTTTATGCTCATTCATGGAATCTGACACCTTTCCAGCTCTTCTCAAGCCCTGATTGTGAGCCGCCAATCTTTGGAATTCATCAAATATTCCAGCTCTGCAGGGAAAAGATGGTGCAGTTTTCATAGAGAAGCCTCAGGATGCCAATTAGGAGGAAATAAAGGCCGGGGCTCCTCAATCCCAGGGAGAAGTCAGCAAGAGGCACTGACAATTGGGCTTTGAGGACTAAGTCCCATTGCGACCAAAGCAGCCCTTGTTTCTAATTTTGTCCTTAATGCTATTTATGGATTTTTAAGAAGGTCCTTCTGCACATGATGGTCTTCTGACAGTCCTTATAGGCAACACAGAGGAATTATAAGAGTAATTCTTAAAAAAAGCAGGTATGAATCAGCACCATGGGCCACAAAATGTTGACAAGGACCTCTGAGATTTGGATTCCAGAGTTTTATATGGAGGAGAACTGAAGTTCTGTGCCACGAGAAGTGACTTGCCCGAGCTTACAAGGAACTCAGAACACGTGACTTCCTGCCTAGAGTTTTTCTTACTGTGTCACCTGCTTTATCAAGATCATCCCTGGCATCAAGGCTTAGGATTTATCTATCCCAGCAAATCTATTTACGAATGAATTAATTCAACAAACACTTACTGAGTTCGTCCACTATATTCTGGGAACTGTGCTGGCTACGGGGATACAGTATCGAATAGGAGAGAATCCACATCTCAAGAGTCTTACATTCTGGTAAGGGGAACAGACAACTAAGCAGGCAATACACTCTGGTAATGGCCCGCCAGAGGGGTACCAGGAGGCTCCGGGAACAATAACAGGGCCTCCTGGTCCAGCTGCTGGGAAAGCGGTGGTGGTGGTAGAGGGCGTTGAGTGTTCTGCCCTGGTTCCTTCAGGTGGTGTCTGAACAGGGTCTTTAAGATTGACTAAGAATTAAGGAGTGGAGGGCTAGGAGCTCTAGGCGGTAGTGCAGCATGTTCAAATACAGGAAGCAAGCACAAGCATGGGACACGAGTAGCTGGATCATTAGTACAAGGGAACAAGTGTTAAGGAATAAGGATGTAGGAGTCAAGATGGGAGGATTCTGTGGGCCAGGTTAAAGGGGCTTGGATTTAGTATTGAGGTCTAGGGAAGCCATGGAGGGGCAACAGTGACCCAGTGTGATCTGTAGTTTAAAAATGGTTCTGCGCATAGAGAATGGACTTGAGGACACGGGGAGGGGGAAGGGTAAGCTGAGACGAAGTGAGAGAGTGGCATGGACATATATACACTACCAAATGTAAAATAGATAGCTAGTGGGAAGCAGCCGCATAGCACAGGGAGATCAGCTTGGTGCTTTGTGACCACCCAGGCGCTGGGGTAGGGAGGGTGGGAGGGAGACGCAAGAGGCAGGAGATATGGGGATATATGTATATGTATAGCTGATTCACTTTGTTATACAGCAGAAACTAGCACACCATTGTAAAGCAATTATACTCCAATAAAGATGTTAAAAAAAAAAGAAGTCTAACACAGAAAAATGGGCAAGCCATCTCATGGTGGGTTCTGGCCACAGACCTGGTCTCACTCCCTCCAGGCCTTGGACCCTCGGGGCTTTGCATGCCTGAACATCTACATAATTAATTTCACTCCCAGACTACTCATCAGGAGGTCTTTTTATGGAGATAACTAGTAATGAGATTGCAACAAACTGGGGAGCACTCCCAGATAGACATATAGAAAGAGAGCCATACATATACATAAATTTTATATAAATATAGAAGTATGTATGTGTACATATACATAATATATATATAACATATTTATACATGTAAATTTTCCCCTCAGGAATTTATATGCAAGACCCCTTTCACAGGACAGCTCCTAAGAATGGGTTTTAACAGTGTCTGTTTCCCATCCTGAAAAACTCCTGTGGTGGCCTGTATGACAAGGCTGAGGCTAAATCCACATTTCAACCCTCCATCAACAGGGAGGTGGAGACGGAGAAGGAGGGGCCTGGCAGGCAGTTCCAGTTGAGCCAGAAAAAACAAATAATGTAGCAAGATATCTATAAATCAGGGCAGGGTGTTTTTGAGACAGGTGAACATATTGTAAACAGATGATAAGAACTTGACAGAGCTGAGGTTAAGAATCCCTAGGGGCACCCACCTCATAGGCTATTGAAGAAAGAAAGGGCTGTTCTTAGAAACAGGAAATTCCTGGGCATCACAGCACATGTGCAGTATTTTGAGGGCCGAGACTGGCAGAGACCGTCCCGCTGATGTCTGTACTCCCACCATATTGCCTGCCTAGCACACAGGTCACACCAAATGTGAATGAATGAATAATGAATAATTACTTAATAGAGTAAATACTCTATATGTACAAGCTTGATAAGGTCAAATACTGACTTTGACCTAATGGAACCTGTGGAAGAAGGGTCCTTGCAGGGGCAGTTGCAGGTGTGAATTCTCTTGACAAGGCAGGGTATGCTGGAAAGTCCTTTGATGCTGAAGGGATTCATCCATGAGCTACTGGGGTGTCTCCTAAGCTTCTGGAGGGCCGGGATTCTGGACAAACAATCAAAGAAGAGCTGAAGGAATCCCAGGCTCCCTGCATTCCTGGATCCCGTAAGGAAGACCCCTTGAAATGGACACCTTTGGGCATCCCGGGCTCCTAGCAGGACACCAAGGAAAGTGCACTTCATGCCCCTCCCTGGAGGGAGACACATTGTGTCTGATGGTGGCTGTGGGTGAGTGAGCTAGAGGAAGTGTGTGTGTGTGTTTGTGTGTGTGTGCACGTGCACGCACGTGTGAGAGCACACAGGGTTGAGACTATGATTTACGAATGCCTTAAAATAAGAATTCTATGTCTATTTGAGTTTTGATTTAAATTTCCTTTCTTGAGATCTTCTGTTGGAAAATGTAGCCATTATTTAATGGCACTCCGAAGCATCCTTTCCCACCAACAAAAGAGATACATCTGATTAGCCCTAGGTTTGAAGAGCAGATCTTTGTGCCTATTAGAAGTGTGGGAAAATATTAAAATTTATCTGAATCGGGACCCCAAAAGCTGGAATACCACAGTTTGAGGTTTACTGCAGAGGATTTTTTACTTCTTTCTGACTTCTCAATTGAGTTGGAAATAGAAAAGAGTGTGAGATGATATTCATTAGATAAATAAGATGTTACTGTGATGGGAAATTAGTGCAGACACATAGAAAGTATTCAACAAATGAGTATAAATGGAGAGAATGAAATTTAGGAAGGGGGGGCACCATGTATTATTTAAAAGGCATATCATCTTACCTAGGAGGGTACAAGTGGAAAGGATTCAAGGAAGCCTCATTCGTTTGTGCATTCATTCATCCTTTTTTAAAGAAAACTTCATTTAATGGACTTAATGTCTGCCACGTGTCAGGTTCTGAGCTGGGAGCTGGTTGTACAGTAAAGGACAAAGCATGTATGGTCCTTGCTCTCATAGAGCTTATAGTCTAGTGGAGAGGAGGGACAACAGATGAAGAAAAAAGCAACTGCTATGAAGAAAAAGGACAGTAAACATAAAAGAATAACAGGGAAGGCCCACTTTGGATGGGACGTCCTCTTAGGAAAGGTGCCATTTAAGCTGATACCTAAAAGATGAGATTCAGTTACGTGAAATGCTTGGGAAGGGCATGCTGGGCAGAAGGGACAGCATCGGCAATGACCTAAGGAGAGAGGGACTTGGCATTGGAAGAAATTGAAAGGAGAGGACAGTGTGCCTAGGGGCTGGAGTGAACAGAGGCAAGAGATGAAGAGGGAGAGAGAAGAGGGGTCAGATCCCATAGGGCCTGGGACACTACAGGCAGGAGCTTGGATTACATTCTGAGGGCAATGGAAAGTCACTGATGGGTTTGATTCAGGGTAGAGGCATCACGGGGTTTAGGTTTTTAAGCAGTCTGACTGCTCTGTGAGGAATGGATTGGAAGAGGTAGGAGTGGAGGAAGCGAGAACAGAGTGACCATTGCAGTGGTCCAGAGAGGACCAGAGGGAGGAGGTGGAGCAGGATGCAAGGAGACTAGACAGGTATTTTGCTGGCTTTTTACAATTTTTTTAATTTTATTTATTAAACTATAGTTGATTTACAATATTGTATTAATTTCAGGTGTACAACTTCAGATTCTTTTCCATTATAGATTATTACAAGATATTGAATATAGTTCCCTGTGCAATACAGTAAATCCTTGTTGCTTATCTATTTTATCTATAGTGGTGTGTATCTATTAATCCCATACTCCTAATTTATCCCTCCCCCTCCTCTTTCCCCTTTGGTAACCATAAGTTTGTTTTCTATGCCTGTGAGTCTATTTCTATTTTGCAAATAAGTTGCTTTGTATTATTTTTTTAGATTCCATATAGAAGTGATATCATATAATATTTGTATTTCTTTGCCTGATTTACTTGACTTAGTATGCTAATCTCTCTAGGTCCATCCATGTTGCTACAAATGGCATTATTTCATTCTTTTTTAAGGTTGAGTAATATTCCATTGTGTGTGTATATACATATATATATATATATATATATGTATATACACACACACATATATACCACATCTTGTTTTATTTTGTAATAGCTTTATTTTTTAACTGACAATCTCTGTCTTTTTTTACATTTTTATTTTATATTAGACTATATTTGATTTACCATGTTGTGTTAGCTTCAGGTGTACAGCAATGTGATTCAATTATACATATACATGTATCTATTCTTTTTCAAATTCTTTCCCCATTTAGGTTATTACAGAATATTGAACAGAGTTCCCAGTGCTATACAATAGGTCTGTGTTGGTTATCTATTTTAAATATAACATTCTGTATAGGTCAATCCCAAACTCCCAATTTATTCTTCTCTGCCACCTTTCCCCTTTGATAACCATAAGTTTGTTTTCTATCTGTGAGTCTGTTTCTGTTTTGTAAATAAGTTCATTTGTATCATTGTTTTTACCGCTTATCATTTTTTTATAAGTGGTATCATATGATATTTGTCTTTCTCTGTCTGACTTACTTCATTTAGTATGATAATCTCTAGGTCCACCCATGTTGCTGCAAGTGGCATTATTTCATGCTTTTTAAAGGCTGAGTAATATTCCATTGTATATATGTACCAAATCTTCTTTATCTATTCATCTGTTGATGGACATTTAGGTTGCTTCCATGTCTTGGCTACTGTAAACAGCGCTGCTGTGAACATTGAGGTGCCTGTATCCTTTCGAACCATGGTTTTCTCCGGTTATATGTCCAGGAGTGGGATTGCTGGATCATATGATAACTCTATTTTTAGTTTTTTAAGGAACCTCCATACGGTTCTCCATAGTGGCTGCACCAATTGATAATCCCACCAACAGTGTAGGAGGGTTCCATTTTCTCCACATCCTCTCCAGTATTTATTATTTGCAGACTTTTTGATGATGGCCATCCTGACTGGTATGAGGTGACACCTCATTGTAGTTTTAGACAAGTATTTTCGGTTTTTTTAAAATTAATTTTTATTGGAATATAGTTGCTTTACAATGTTGTGTTAGTTTCTACTGTACAGCAAAGTGAATCAGCTATACATATACATATATCCCCTCTTTTTTGGATTTCCTTCCCATTTAAGTCACCACAGTGCATTAAGTAGAGTTCCCTGTGCTATACAGTATGTTCTCATTAGTTGTTTATTTTATATATAGTATCAATAGTGTATATGTGTCAATCCCAATCTCCCAATTCCTCCCACCCCGCCCCCTTTCCCCCTTGTCCATACATTTGTTCTCTACGTCTGTGTCTCTATTTCTGCTTTGCAAATAAGATCGTCTATACCATTTTTCTAGATTCCTAGACAGGTATTTTGAAGACAGACTGGACAGGACTGGGGTTGTTTGGACATGGGGGTTAGGAAGAGGGCAAGATCAAAAATGATTCCTGTACTTCAAGTTTGGGCAAATGTTCTTTATTTGTTTAAACCAGGAAGAAAAGTGACACGACATAAAATTGGGGGGGGATGAGGAATAGGATAATTTCAACAAGTATTAATTGAGTAATGCTAACCCTGTACCAAACACCTCAGCAGATAAGAAAAAGTTTCACAAGGACTGAGTTTTTCCCACCCGTTCCAGGTTGCTGGGATTATCATCCTGCCTTTCTGGTTACTGGACTGATAAAGTAAATAAAATTGAGCAATTGCTCATACCTCAGGAAAATAAATCATGTCCTGAACAGATAATGATTAAATTAAAAATAAGATGGGTTGTTTTTTAAACTAGGATTTTTCTGCCTATCAGAAATCTTGGGGAAAAGACTGTCACATGATGAAGTTTAAAAGCCCAAGTAATGGAAGAAGATACAATTAGCCAAGTAAAGAACATAAATTTCCACAACGGGAGTCTCAGGCAAACTGGGAAGAAAACACAACAGGAGAGGAAAATGGAAAGATGATCTCAGAGACAAAAAACATTCTCAGGATTTGAATGTATAAGAGGAAGAGACCCATCATCAGAAGAACCCGAACTAAGGAAAAAAAGCCTCCTCGGCTCAGTCCAGAAGGAAAGGAGAGAGAAATCAGGTGACAGACTGTTCATTATCTTAGGTTAAAAGGGAGGGAATGAAAGGACAGTGGGCACACTGGCAGAAGGCATCCAGGGTGACCATGAATCCATAAGTGGCCCTGCTGCCTTGCTCTGCCCCAAGGGAGGGAGAGAGAGGCCCTTAGAGCCCAAAAGGAGGCAAAGGACTCCTGTGCTACCTGAATCGCCCACCCCACCCTCCCCCCTTCTCCCCTTCTGCCCTACAGAGCCAGCCCCCAGCCAGAGCCCTCTCCTTACAGGCTGAGCTTCTCTCCTGTTCCTTGGTTGAGAGGCCTTCCTCTCTGCCATTGTCATAGTCATGGTCAACAACATTGACTAACATGGGAGTGCACAGTTGTATGAACAGCAGTATGACCACAGCAACTCACAGCCCTTCAGAGTTACCATGTAAAAAAGAAGCTCGCACAGCAATTAATTGACATCAATTAATCAAGAAAAACTTGCATCAGAGAATAAAAAATGGAACTACTTGACTGTCTAACAGTAAGAGGCAGCTTAGGCTAAGGACAGAAGCTGTGGGCACCTGGAGGGGCTGAGGGAACAAGAAGTCAGGAATTTCAGTTCTCCAAACCACCAGGAAATTAACTCCACCAACCAAAGTGAGCTCAGAAGTAGATTCTCCCCAAGTCGAGCCTCCAGACCAGCATACAGCCTGGCTGACACCTTGAATGCAGCCTTGTGAAACCTGACACTTGTGATAGGTCTCCAGAAATGGGTAGCGTTTCTGCAGGCCTGGAAGAGAGAGGAGGACATTCTAAGCCAAGAGAGCAGTCTAAGCAAACACAGTGCATTAAGGAAGGTCAAGGTATGTGCAGGGAACAGTGAGACGCTGGCTGGGTGGGGGATATGAGGTGTCTAAAGAAGCGAATTATGGAATAACTCAGAGCTAGAAAGATGTTCACAGCCAGTGCAGAGCTATGATGCCAGCTGAAGATCGGTAGGTTATGGGAGCCACTGAAGATTTTAGAGAAGGGGAACATGCTCAGAACTGAGTTTTTGGAAGATGGATCAGGCAATTATATGGGGTTAGAGCAAATAACCAGGGAAAAGATATTGAGGGCCAGAACTGATGGGACAGCAGGGCAGTTGGAGTATTATAGGACAGAAGTGAAATTCGCACAAGCATTTTTTTGAAATTGTGAATTGAGGTTGGCAGAAAACAAAGCCATGATTACATAGCAAACAAGAAGTCCTCAGTCTGCTTTGTGGTAAGACATCTGCTTTCATTTACCAATGTCTTGGGTATCAGTGGCATTGGCACCAGACCTGGATTAATGGTTTATGGGATTGACTCAAAGAGTGGAAAGACCAGGAAAAGGGAATTATGGAGAAGCACTCAGAGCTGAAATCAGAAGACTGAGGTTGTAGCCCAGGCTTGTAGATGTGTGACTACAGGCAAATTACTCTTCCTCTCAGGACCTCAGTGTCTCCAGTTGTGAGATGGGACTATCCAAGGCCCCTTCCAACTCTAACATATGCTGCTTCTATGAATGGGAAGGATTATGCAGAGACCTATGTCTACATATGTGTCAGGCACTGTCCTGACTGCTTTTTACGCACATTTAAATTCATTTATTTATCATGACAATGCTATGAGGTAAGTACTTGCTCTAGTCTGACAGTTTGAGTCCCCCCCCCAAATTCATATATTGAAATCCTAACCCCCCAAGGTAATGGTATTAGGAGGTGGGGCCTCTGGGAGGTGACTAGGTCATGAGGGGGGAGACTTCATGATTGGGATTAGTGCCCTTATAAAACAGACACCAGAGAGCTCTCGCCCCTCTGCCATCTGAAGACACAGCAAGAAGGCAGCTATCTATGAACCAGGAAGTGGGTTTTCACCAGACACTGACTCTGCCAGTACCATGATCTTGGACTTCCCAGCCTCCAACAACTTTTGTTGTTTATAAGCCACCCAGTTTATGGAATTCTGTTATGGCGGCCCAAGCTGACTAAGACAGTACCATTATCACCCCATTAAGAGGATAAGAAAAAGAGGCACAGAGAGGTAAGTAGAAGGGCAGGATTTCAACTCAAGCAATCTGGTTTCGGAGCTCATGCCGTACGTGTGGGCTCTCCATACGACACAGAGACACAGTGCTGCCCAGGGGATGTCAGTGCCTAGCAGCCACTAGAAGACCTCTTCACAAGGGCTTGAGAACTGTACTTGAATGCCAGCACCTCAGTGTTTTTCCTCACAGGGTCTGGACCACTCTGACAGGCAGGATAGTGCATGTGGCGCTGCTTGAACAGCTGTTAGGGTATCAAAGCGTGGGGCGGTGAGAACCTACAGACAAGGAATTGTAGGGTCTTGCACCTGGTCACATTGGAAATGTCATACCCATCCCACCAGAGCTGCCAGAAAATGAGCTGATCTGGTATGAATCAGTGTCCACTCCCCATTCATTACCAGGCCCTGCTTTTGGCCACTGGAGTCTCTTGGTTCCAAACACTGGAATTCCTAGAACTTTAGTTAAAGAAAGCAATGCCTGTCCAGAGGATCCATACCACGCTGATGGGTAAAAGAATGGTCCTGCTTGATATGGGAGCATGTTCATTATCTGGGTGTATGACCCCCCTACACCTTTTTATAGAGATTCACAACATACAAGGCATTTTTATGAAAATCATGTCATTTGATTCTCAAAAACAACTCTGTGAGCTATATGATACATATCTTGCTCATTTCCTAGATGAGGAAACTGAAGCTGAGAGAGATCAAATGGCTGGACTAAAAGACCAGCTATCAAATATCAAAGGAACCAAAACCCTGCTCTTCTATCTTCAAAGTCAGGACTCTTCCCTTTACACCATGCATCCCAGTGGAAAATGAAAAGTCATTAGCATCTATGGTTTTTGATCACATGCGATGAGCAGCCAGACAAGAACGTTCTGTCACTGCCATTGGCTCCCAGTCCTGGAGCATCTCCTAATGTATCAGTATGCTTTGTTGTGTTTGTGGGGAAACTACGCCAGATTGGCCAAGGAAGCTGAGAAAGGTATGGTGTGCGTGTTGCTAAGATACAATTCATCTCCTCTGGGATTGCCAAGACTGCCTGTGCTTCCATGAGTGCCACAATCTGACGAGCATCGCTGAGGGAAAGGAGCACAGGCTCTTGGATAGAGCCTGGGACTGTGACCTTGGAGCCCTGAGTTCAATCTTGCTCTCCACTTACTAATGTGATCTAGGAAAGTCATGTACCTACTCTGGAACTCATCTTCCTCATCTGTAAAAGGGGGATAAAACTCTATGTCCCGCCTTTCTCACAGTGTTGTCATGGGAATAAGATGAGATAACGGCCATTGAAGGAGTATATTTGTCTACTGAGAAAGGTGGATGTGTGTGAGAGGTCACATCCCAGCCACTCGGAATCTTTCCCAAAGCAAGGTCATTTGCTAATCCTAGAAAAATGACTGACAATTCTTGGACCCCCTCCAGCAGCTAAGACTACCCACCAGGTCACCTGAATAATATCTTATGACTTGGAGTCTTCCTGCCAACCTCACTGAACACATTGTCAATAGACCAAAGATCCATTGAGTAACTGGCTTCCTTTTGGGGGAGGCTGTCCCACTAAGAGATGTGGAAAGGGATATGGACCCACTCTTATGAGGCTGCAGGCTGCCTGTGGACTCATGTGCAGGAGCAGCTCTGCTGGAACCTGAGTAATCATTCCACTACTTCCAACTCAACTTATCTAGTTGACTTCTAACTTCACTTTTAGCCCTAAAAGTCTGTGAATCTATGAAACTGATTCACTCTGTTACTGTTGCCAATTCAACTTACCTCTCTAAATGCCATTTCCCCATCTGCAGGGTGCTGCTGTGCCATTTAATTAGACAGCCACTCTAAACATGATGATCTCCTTGGAAGATGCCTGCCTCACTCAGTCACTCAGTTGTAATGAGATCATTGCTGGAATTAGCGGCTCACACTGCCTTGGAATTCAAGCAAGGCACACCAGTCTTGACACAAAAGCTTCTTAAGCCTCAGGTGCCCGGGGGGGTACCTGCTGCCCAGATGTCAACCTTCCCACTAGTAGCCTCCCCAAGATGCATCAATCACAGCTAGGTTTGCCAGCATCTCATAAAGTTCTCCACACAGAGAGTTCTCTTGGGCTCACTGCTACTCTTCCTTAGAAGTCAAATCTTTATGGACAGAGCCTGGAGAAGAAGAGAAGGAAGATTGGAGCTCATGACATGCCACTCCTGGTCTATCCGGTCTTTAGCCTATAGGAAGGGGGAACCATTGAGAGTTGATGAGTTAGTACTACAATTTCAAAGTGTGTGCTAGGGGTCTCTGTTATTCCCAAGACCCTTTCAGGGGTTCCATGAGGTCAAAACTGTTTTCATCATGGTACGATGAAGTTATTTGCCTTTCCTTCCTGTGTTGATATTTGCAGAGATGGTGCAGAAGCATCAGTGAGTAAAACTACTGGTCCCTTAGCACAAATCACGATAGAAACACTACACCAGGTGGATAATCATTGTATGCTTCACTATCATACACTCATGGTAAAAAAAATAAATGTTTTAAATGCCAGTTTCATTTAAGATTGTCCTTGGGACTTCCCTGGTGGTGCAGCGGTTAAGAATCTGCCTGCCAATGCAGGGGACATGGGTTCAAGCCCTGGTCCGGGAAGATCCCACATGCCGTGGAGCAACTAAGCCCATGTGCCATAACTACAGAGCCTGCGCTCTAGAGCCCGTGACCCACAACTACTGAGCCCGTGTGCCATAACTACTGAAGCCCACACACCTAGAGCCCTTGCTCCGCAACAAGAGAAGCCACCGCAATGAGAAGCCTGTGCACCACAACAAAGAGTAGCCCCCACTCGCCGCAGCTAGAGAAAGCCCATGCACAGCAGAGAAGACCCAACACAGCCAAAAATAAATTAATTAATTAATAAAAACAAAAAGATGGTGCTTGATGAAACAGTAAAGTTATTAACTTTATTAAATCTCAACCCTTGAGTAACACGTTGTTTTAACGTTCCATGTGATGAACTGGTAAGTGCACGTAAACACTTCTACCTTACGTGGAAGTACGACACTTGTCTCAAGAAAAATCACTTAGTGACTGAGTAGTGAGCTGTACTAGTTACTTTCTCAGAAAACATGTTTTAATTTGAAAGAAGCAACTGACAGACAAACCATGGTTATTTAGACTTGGGTTTTGGCAGATAATTTCTCAAAAATGAATCTGGTGAATCTGTTACTGCAAGGAAAATGACTGACAGTATTTGTTGCCAATGACAAAATCTGAGCTCTCAAGTGAGAATTCAAATTTTGAAAACATTGTGTCTGTCTGCCACTGTAAGTTTGACAACTTCCCAGTACACCCGGACTTTTCCAATGATGTTCCAATAGTGATATTAATGAATGTGATTTTTAAACAGCAGATATTGAAATGTGTCAATATTTAGAAAATGTATATAGCTCAGTGAACCAGTATGTTTCAAATGACCAATGTCTGGTGTTAGAAAAAGATACATTCAAAGTGCAAAACAAAAGAATGGAATTTAATGTAAGAGAGTACAAAAGTTTCATTGATATGGTTTCAGATTTCACATTGTAACTGACCTTTAAGAAACTACCACTTCTTGATGTGGTACATATATACAATGGAATATTACTCAGCCATAAAAAAGAACAGGAGTCACTTGTTCTTACTCTATGTATCTGCTCTCCACCTGTTTATTCAGAAAGTATTAGGCTAGCCGAGGTGATGACTTACACTAAAAGAGAGGGCTGAAGAGACCTTTGATGGCAGAGGAGTAAGATGTGGAGATCACCTTCCTCCCCACAAATACATCAGAAATACATCTACATGTGGAACAACTCCTACAGAACACCTATTGAATGCTGGCAGAAGACCTCAGACTTCCCAAAAGATACATATTTTTTTCCTTTTTCTCTTTTTGTCAGTGTGTATGTGTATGCTTCTTTGTGTGATTTTGTCTGTATAGCTTTGCTTTTACCATTTGTCCTAGGGTTCTGTCTGTCTGGGGTTTTCTTGTTGCTTTTATTTTTTTACTTTTTAATTCTTTTTTTCATGTTTAATAATTTTTTTTATTTTTTATTTTAATAACTTTATTTTTTCTTTCTTTTTTTTCTCCCCTTTCTTCTGAGCTGTGTGGCTGACAGTGTCTTGGTGCTCTGGCCGGGTGTTAGGCCTGTGCCTCTGAGGTGGGAGAGCCAAGTTCAGGACATTGGTTCACCAGAGACCTCCCGGCTCCACATAATATCAAATGGCGAAAGCTCTCCCAGACAGCTCCATCTCAACGCTAAGACCCAGCTGCACTCAACAACCAGCAAGCTACAGTGCTGGACACCCTATGACAAACAACTAGCAAGACAGGAACACAACCACACCCATTAGCAGAGAGGCTGCCTAAAATCATACTAAGTTCATAGACACCCCAAAACACACCACCAGACGCAGTCCTGCCCACCAGAAAGACAAGACCCAGCCTCATCCACCAGAACACAGGCACCAGTCTCCTCCACCAGGAAGCCTACACAACCCACTGAACCAACCTTAGCCACTAGGGGCAGACACCAAAAACAATGGGAACTACGAACCTGCAGCCTGCGAAAAGGAGACCCCAAACACAGGAAGTTAAGCAAAATGAAAAGACAGAGAACACACAGCAGATGAAGGAGCAAGGTAAAAACCCACCAGACCAAACAAATGAAGAGGAAATAGGCAGTCTACCTGAAAAAGAATTCAGAGTAATGATAGTAAAGATGATCCAAAATCTTGGAAATAGAATGGAGAAAGTACAAGAAAAGTTTAACAAGGACCTAAAAAGAACAAAAGAGCGAACCAACAATGATGAACAACACAATAAATGAAATTAGAAATTCTCTAGAAGGAATCAGTAGCAGAATAACTGAGGCAGAAGAACGGTTAAGTGACCTGGAAGATAAAATAGTGGAAATAACTACTGCAGAGCAGAATAAAGAAAAAAGAATGAAGGACAGTCTCAGAGACCTCTGGGACAACATTAAATGCACCAACATTAGAATTATAGGGGTCCCAGAAGAAGAAGAGAAAAAGAAAGGGACTGAGAAAATATTTGAAGAGATTATAGTTGAAAACTTCCCTAATATGGGAAAGGAAATAGTCAATCAACTCCAGGAAGTGCAGAGAGTCCCATACAGAATAAATCCAAGGAGAAACATGCCAAGACACATATTAACCAAACTATCAAAAATTAAATACAAAAAAAAAATATTAAAAGCAGCAAGGGAAAAGCAACAAATAATACACAAGGGAATCCCCATCAGGTTAACAGCTGATCTTTCAACAGAAACTCTGCAAGCCAGAAGGGAGTGGCAGGACATATTTAAAGTGATGAAAGGGAAAAACCTGCAGCCAAGATTACTCTACCCAGCAAGGATCTCATTCAGATTCGACAGAAAAATTAAAACCTTTACAGACAAGCAAAAGCTAAGAGAATACAGCACCACCAAACCAGCTTTACAACAAATGCTAAAGGAACTTCTCTAGGCAGGAAACACGAGAGAAGGAAGAGACTGACAATAACAAACCCAAAACAATTAAGAAAATGGTAATAGGAACATACATATCGATAATTCCCTTAAATGTAAATGGATTAAATGCTCCCACCAAAAGACATAGACTGGCTGAATGGATACAAAAACAAGACCCGTATATATGCTGTCTACAAGAGACCCACTTCAGACCTAGGGACACATACAGACTGAAAGTGAGGGGATGGAAAAAGATATTCCATGCAAATGGAAATCAAAAGAAAGGTGGAGTAGCAATTCTCATATCAGGCAAAATAGACTTTAAAATGAAGACTAGAGAGGCAAAGAAGGACACTACATAATGATCAATGGATCAATCCAAGAAGAAGATATAACAATTGTAAATATTTATGCACCCAACAAAGGAGCACCTCAGTACATAAGGCAAATGCTAACAGCAATAAAAAGGGAAATCGACAGTAACACAATAATAGTAGGGGACTTTAACACTCTACTTTCACCAATGGACAGATCATCCAAAATGAAAATAAATAAGGAAACACAAGCTTTAAATGACATACTAAACAAGATGGACTTAAATGATATTTATAGGACATTCCATCCAAAAACAACAGAATACACTTTCTTCTCAAGTGCTCATGGAATATTCTCCAGGATCTATCATATCTTGGGTCACAAATCAAGCCCTGGTAAATTTAAGAAAATTGAAATCGTATCGAGTATCTTTTCTGACCACAACACTATGAGACTACATATCAATTACAGGAAAAAATCTGTAAAAAATACAAACACATGGAGGCTAAACAATACACTACTGAATAACCAACAGGTCACTGAAGAAATTAAACAGGAAATCAAAAAATACCTAGAAACAAATGACAATAAAAACACGATGTCCCAAAACCTATGGGATGCAGCAAAAGCAGTTCTAAGCAGGAAGTTTATAGCAATACAATCCTACCTCAAGAAACAAGAAACATCTCAAATAAACAACCTAACCTTACACCTAAAGCTATTAGAGAAAGAAGAACCAAAAAAACCCCAAAGTTAGCAGAAGGAAAGAAATCATAAAGATCAGATCAGAAATAAATGAAAAAGAAATGAAGGAAACAATAGCAAAGATCAATAAAACTAAAAGCTGGTTCTTTGAGAAGATAAACAAAATTGATAAACCGTTAGCCAAACTCATCAAGAAAAAAAGGGGTAAGACTCAAATCGATAGAATTAGAAATGAAAAAGGAGAAGTAACAACTGACACTGCAGAAATACAAAGGATCATGAGAGACTACTACAAGCAGCTCTATGCCAATCAAATGGACAACCTGGAAGAAATGGACAAATTCTTAGAAAAGCACAACCTTCCAAGACTGACCAGGAAGAAGTAGACTATATAAACAGACCAATCACAAGCCCTGAAATTGAGACTGTGATAAAAAACCTTCCAAAAAACAAAGGTCCAGGACCAGATGGGTTTACAGGCCAATTCTATCAAACATTTAGAGAAGAGCTAACACCTATCCTTCTCAAACTCTTCCAAAATACAGCAGAGGGAGGAACAATCCCAAACTCATTCTACAAGGCCACCATCACCCTGATACCAAAACCAGACAAAGATACCACAAAGAAAGAACACTACTGGCCAATATCACTGATGAACATAGATGCAAAAATCCTCAACAAAATACTAGCAAACAGAATCCAACAGCACATTAAAAGGATCATACACCATGATCAAGTGGGGTTTATCCCAGGAATGAAAGGATTCTTCAATATATGCAAATCAATCAATGTGATAAACCATATTAACAGATTGAAGGAGAAAAACCATATGATCATCTCAATAGATGCAGAAAAGACTTTCTACAAAATTCAGCACCCATTTATGATAAAAACCCTCCAGAAAGTAGATGTAGAGGGAACTTACCTCAACATAATAAAGGCCATATATGACAGACCCACAGCCAGCATCATTCTCAATGGTGAAAAACTGAAACCATTTCCTCTAAGATCAGGAACAAGACAAAGTTGTCCACTCTCACCACTGTTATTCAACATAGTTTTGGAAGTTTTAGCCACAGCAATCAGAGAAGAAAAAGAAATAAAAGGAATCCAAATCGGAAAGAAGAAGTAAAGCTGTCACTGTTTGCAGATGACATGATACTATACATAGAGAATCCTAAAGATGCTGCCAGAAAACTACTAGAGCTAATCAATGATTTGGTAAAGTAGCAGGATACAAAATTAATGCATAGAAATCTCTTGCATTCCTATACACTAATGATGAAAAATCTGAAAGAGAAATTAAGGAAACACTCCCATTTGCCATTGCAACAAAAAGGATAAAATACCTAGGAATAAACCTACCTAAGGAGAAAAAAGACCTGTATGCAGAAAACTATAAGACACTGATGAAAGAAATTGAAGATGATACAAACAGATGGAGAGATATACCATGTTCTTGGACTGGAAGAATCAACATTGTGAAAATGACTATACTACCCAAAGCAATCTACAGATTCAATGCAATCCCTATCACATTATCAATGGCATTTTTCACAGAACTAGAACCACAAATTTCACAATTTGTATGGAAACACAAAAGACCCCGAATAGCAAAAGCAATCTTGAGAAAGAAAATCGGAGCTGGAGGAATCAGGCTCTCAGACTTCAGACTCTACTACAAAGCTACAGTAATCTAGACAGTATGGTACTGGCACAAAAACAGAAATAGAGATCAGTGGAACAGGATAGAAAACCCAGAGATAAACTCACGCACATATGGTCACCTTATTTTTGATAAAGGAGGCAAGAATATACAATGGAGATAAGACAGCCTCTTCAATAAGTGGTGCTGGGAAAACTGGACAGCTACATGTAAAAGAATGAAATTAGAACACTCCCTAACACCATATACAAAAATAAACTCAAAATGGATTAAAGACCTAAATGTAAGGCCAGACACTATCAAACTCTTAGAGGAAAACATAGGCAGAACACTCTATGACATAGATCACAGCAAGATCCTTCTTGACCCACCTCCTAGAGAAATGGAAATAAAAACAAAAATAAACAAATGGGACCTAATGAAATGTAAAAGCTTTTGCACAGCAAAGGAAACCATAAACAAGATGAAAAGACAACCCTCAGAATGGGAGAAAGTATTTTCCAACTAAGCAACTGACAAAGGATTAATCTCCAAAATTTATAAGCAGCTCATGCAGCTCAATATCGAAAAACCAAACAACCCAATAAAAAAATGGGCAGAAGACCTAAATAGACATTTCTTCAAAGAAGATATACAGATTGCCAACAAACACATGAAAGGATGCTCAACATCACTAATCATTAGAGAAATGCAAATCAAAACTACAATGAGGTATCACCTCACACCAGTCAGAATGGCCATCGTCAAAAACTCTACAAACAATAAATGCTGGAGAGGGTGTGGAGAAAAGGGAACCCTCTTGCACTGTTGGTGGGAATGTAAATTGATACAGCCGCTATGGAGAACAGTATGGAGGTTCCTTAAGAAACTAAAAATAGAACTACCATACGACCCAGCTATCCCATACTGGGCATATACCCTGAGAAAACCATAATTCAAAAAGAGTCATGTACCACAATGTTCATTGCCGCTCTGTTTACAATAGCCAGGACATGGAAGCAACCTAAGTGTCCATCATCGGATGAATGGATAAAGAAGATGTGGCACATATATACAATGGAATATTACTCAGCCATAAAAAGAAATGAAATTGAGTTATTTGTAGTGAGGTGGATGACCTAGAGTCTGTCATACAAAGTGAAGTAAGTCAGAAAGAGAAAAATAAATACCATATGCTAACACATATATATGGAATCTAAAAAAAAAAAAAAGGTTCTGAAGAACCTAGGGACAGGACAGGAATAAAGATGATGACGTAGGGAATGGTCTTGAGGACATGGGGAGGGGGAAGGGTAAGCTGGGACGAAGTGAGAGAGTGGCTGTGATAGAAACCCCAGCACACCCACCCACCCAAGGAGCCAAAGAATAGTTCCTGTGACATTCTGCCTTCCTCCATTTAGTCCCTCTTGGAAATCCACCACCAAGCTTGGGGACTTCACCCCAACAAATTTGTAAGCATTGTTAGGTTTTCATGTAAGACTCTTGCTGTAGCGTGGATAGCTGTGATTGGTGAGTCATCCATCCGTGGCAGCCAGTTACACTGAGATTGTAACAGCATTTTTACTTTTTGTACAGCAAAGAAGCTTTGTAAATAAAATCTTAACATTTTGGAAAAAAAACAAAAAAACAAAATAATGCCATTTGCAGCAACATGGATGGACCTAGAGATTGTCATACTGCGTGAAGTAAGTGAGAGAAAGACAAATATATGATACCACTTATATGTGGAATCTAAAAAATGGGTACAACTGAAGTTATTTACAAAACAGAAGTAGAGTCACAGATGTAGGAAACAAACTTATGGTTTCCAGGGGATAAGCGGGGAGGGATAAATTGGGAGATTGGGATTGACATATACACACTACTACATATAAAATAGATAACTAATAAGAACCTACTGTATAGCAGACGGAACCCTACTCAGTACCCTGTAATGGCCTATATGGGAAAAAAAATCTTAAAAAAAAGAGTGGACATATGTATATGTATAGCTGAACGGCAGAAACTAACACAACATTGTAAATCAACTCTACTACAATAAAATTTTTTTTTAAAAATTAAAAAAAAAGAAACTACCACTTCTTGAGTTTGGGTATACTATCAAAAAAGAACACCCATCATTATCTAAGAAGACCGTTAAAATACTCCTCCCCTCAACTACATATATGTGTAAGGCCAGATTTTCCTCATATACTTCATAGTGCAACATAGCACAAAACAACAGAGCACAACAGCCTCCAGCTTCAACTATTAAGCCAAACGTTAAAGCAACTTACAGATATATAAAACAATGACATGCTTCTCAGTAAAATTTTTGTTGTTTGGAAAAACATAATTACTTTTTATTTTAAAAAGTGTTATTCGACATGTTTATTATTGCTATTTTAAAATGAATTAGTCAACAGATATTTTTAAACTTTTAATTTCTAACACAGTAAATATTGATAGCTATAAGTCACATAAATAAAATCGCTTTGGGGTCTTCAGTAATTTTTAACAACGTAAAAGGGTCCTAAGACCCAATAGTTTGAGAACCCATAGATTATGATACTATGTAGTTTTCGGATCGTGGACCTGCAACAGTGGGGAAGACCGTGGTCAAGAATTCAGTGGGCGCCTTCTATGTACTGGCAAGAGGTGATAAGGACCAGAACTAAGGCAATGGTGGTGGAGCTGGCCAGAGGTGTGATGTATATTCCTTATGAACGTCGGGGTCACTGTATCTTATTTTGGTTTTGTGGCAGTGCTGAAGTCTACAGGACTATAGCCCTGAAGTAGACCTGTTCTCCTCTGAAGGGAGTGGTCATTTCCAACACCAGTTATTTGAGGAAGAGATGGGTGCCATGACAAGGAGCAGAAATGGAGCATGTACATAGGAGGAGAACCTTGCTCTGGCTGGTTCCCTATGATGGGCATCATCATATCCCTATGATGGGCATACAGAAGAGGAGCCAGGATGAGGCAGGATCTGCAGGCTTGCAAGAGAAATTCCACCCTGAATACCACGGTGTCTTGTGTCACATTATGCCCTGTGTTCACTTCCTTCTTGTTATCGCTGAGTCGTTAGTGAAACAAATCTTGTCAAATAGTCTAGCTTTGTCTCTGCTGGAGCAAAGTAAAGGAAGAGGCATGTGTTCCTGAAGGGAGAGGAACAGGCCCTTACCCAGGTCACTGTGGAGGGGAGCAATGGTCAGAGAGAAATTCTCAAGGGGGATCTTGTGAATCAGAGAAATGGCTTCTCCATCCAGCGACAGTTAGACTTTGTTTACAAAAGACAGGATTTTCCATATAGGAGGTGCTAGACCTGAGATATATTTTGGAAGAAAGAATGAATGGAACGAGTTGAAGGCAGCTGGTGAGTGACTCCCACACCTCTTTTACTTGGAGTTTGAGATGCCCATTAGACATCCCAGAGGGAGATGCCCAGAAGGCAGAAGTTTGCAAAGTCTGAGGCTCAGGAGCTCTGGAGAGGGGGTGTCAATTTGAGAATCATCCACCTATATAGTCACTGGTTCTCAAGCTTTGGAGTGATTCAGAGTTGCCTATGGAAGATTTCAAAAAGGAAAATGCCCGGCTCAGACCAAATCAATCAGAATCTCCAGGGGGGATTCTGACACCCACCATGGGGGGTTCATGATGGTGGAGGAGACATTGAGATCTCCCAGGAAAAGGAGAAAGAGTGAATTTAAAATGTTCCCCAAACCCAAAAGCACCTTGCTACTGAGCACCAGAAGTCTACACTTCCTGTCAGTAAAGAATATACTTAATTAACTCTAATGAGCTTTTGACTACTGGCCCACTCTGGCACATGGAATACATGAATCACTCATCCTTAGGCAGTACAAGAGTTCTCTGCTAATGTCTGAGCCTTAATGTAGCCACTTAAGTTTCCCGTATATCAGGCAAAATTAGGGATCTCAGAAGTTGCACATGGGCCTGGCCATAAAACAGGAGAAAAGCCAGAGGGCAAAAGGGGACAACCCTCAGCCTTCCCCAGATGCAGCTATGGAAAGTGGACACTTTCTCCTGGAAAAAATCCCTTTTCCCTGCAACCCTGGACTGAAAGAAATTAACGTCTCTGAAAGGTGTCCAGGGAACAGACTGTTCTCTGGGAGGCTAGAGTTGTCTCTTCTAGCAAAGGAGGGAAAAAGGTGAGTAAAACCGTTTTCATTTTTTAAACAACCTTCTATCGGTCACATACAAGGAGCTAGATGTCCAGACCGGGGTTTAAAATCTCTTCTTTTATGGTTTTTTTTTAACATCTTTATTGGAGTATAATTGCTTTACAATGGTGTGTTAGTTTCTGCTTTATAACAAAGTGAATCAGCTATACATATACATATATCCCCATATCCCCTTTGCGTCTCCCTCCCACCCTCCCTATCCCACCCCTCTAGGAGGTCACAAAGCACCGAGCTGATCTCCCTGTGCTATGCGGCTGCTTCCCACTAGCTATCTATTTTACATTTGGTAGTGTACATATGTCCATGCCACTCTCTTGCTTCGACCCAGCTTACCCTTCCCCCTCCCCATGTCCTCAAGTCCATTCTTTAAGTCATCATCTTTATTCCTGTCCTGTCCCTAGGTTCTTCAGAACCTTTTTTTTTTTCAGATTCCATATATATGTATTAGCATACGGTATTTGTTTTTCTCTTTCTGACTTACTTCACTCTGTATGACAGACTCTAGGTCCATCCACCTCACTACAAATAACTCAATTTCGTTTCTTTTTATGGCTGAGTAATATTCCATTGTATATATGTGCCACATCTTCTTTATCCATTCATCTGTTGATGGACACTTAGGTTGCTTCCATGTCCTGGCTATTGTAAACAGAGCGGCAGTGAACATTGTGGTACATGACTCTTTTTGAATTATGGCTTTCTCAGGGTATATGCCCAGTATGGGATTGCTGGGTCGTATGGTAGTTCTATTTTTAGTTTCTTAAGGAACCTCCATACTGTTCTCCATAGTGGTTGTATCAATTTACATTCCCACCAACAGTGCAAGAGGGTTCCCTTTTCTCCACACCCTCTCCAGCATTTATTGTTTGTGGAATTTTTGATGATGGCCATTCTGACTGGTGTGAGGTGATACCTCATTGTAGTTTTGATTTGCATTTCTCTAATGATTAGTGATGTTAAGCATCCTTTCATGTGTTTGTTGGCAATCTGTATATCTTCTTTGAAGAAATGTCTATTTAGGTCTTCTGCCCATTTTTGGATTGGGTTGTTTGGTTTTTTCATATTGAGCTGCATGAGCTGCTTGTAAATTTTGGAGATTAATCCTTTGTCTGTTGCTTAGTTGGCAAATATTTTCTCCCATTCTGAGGGTTGTCTTTTCATCTTGTTTATGGTTTCCTTTGCTGTGCAAAAGCTTTTAAGTTTCATTAGGTCCCATTTGTTTATTTTTGTTTTTATTTCCATTTCTCTAGGAGGTGGGTCAAAAAGGATCTTGCTGTGATCTATGTCATAGAGTGTTCTGCCTATGTTTTCCTCTAAGAGTTTGATAGTGTCTGGCCTTACATTTAGGTCTTTAATCCATTTTGAGTTTATTTTTGTATATGGTGTTAAGGAGTGTTCTAATTTCATTTTTTTACATGTAGCTGTCCAGTTTTCCCAGCACCACTTATTGAAGAGGCTGTCTTTTCTCCATTGTGTATTCTTGCCTCCTTTATCAAAAATAAGGTGACCATATGTGAGTGAGTTTATCTCTGGGCTTTCTATCCTGTTCCATTGATCTCTATTTCTGTTTTTGTGCCAGTACCATACTGTCTAGATTACTGTAACTTTGTAGTAGAGTCTGAAGTCCGGGAGCCTGATTCCTCCAGCTCTGATTTTCTTTCTCAAGATTGCTTTTGCTATTCGGGGTCTTTTGTGTTTCCTTACAAATTGTGAAATTTTTGGTTCTAGTTCTATGAAAAATGCCATTGGTAGTGTGATAGGGATTGCATTGAATCTGTAGATTGCTTTTGGTAGTATAGTCATTTTCACAATGTTGATTCTTCCAGTCCAAGAACATGGTATATCTCTCCATCTGTTTGTATCATCTTCAATTTCTTTCATCAGTGTCTTATAGTTTTCTGCATACAGGTCTTTTTTCTCCTTAGGTAGGTTTATTCCTAGGTATTTTATCCTTTATGTTGCAATGGCAAATGGGAGTGTTTCCTTAATTTCTCTTTCAGATTTTTCATCATTAGTGTATAGGAATGCAAGAGATTTCTATGCATTAATTTTGTATCCTGCTACTTTATCAAATTCATTGATTAGCTCTAGTAGTTTTCTGGCAGCATCTTTAGGATTCTCTATGTATAGTATCATGTCATCTGCAAACAGTGACAGCTTTACTTCTTCTTTCCGATTTGGATTCCTTTTATTTCTTTTTCTTCTCTGATTGCTGTGGCTAAATTTTCCAAAACTATGTTGAATAATAGTGGTGAGAGTGGACAACCTTGTCTTGTTCCTGATCTTAGAGGAAATGGTTTCAGTTTTTCACCATTGAGAATGATGTTGGCTGTGGGTCTGTCATATATGGCCTTTATTATGTTGAAGTAAGTTCCCTCTATGTCTACTTTCTGGAGGGTTTTTATCATAAATGGGTGCTGAATTTTGTAGAAAGTCTTTTCTGCATCTATTGAGATGATCATATGGTTTTTCTCCTTCAATCTGTTAATATGGTTTATCACATTGATTGATTTGCATATATTGAAGAATCCTTTCATTCCTGGGATAAACCCCACTTGATCATGGTGTATGATCCTTTTAATGTGCTGTTGGATTCTGTTTGCTAGTATTTTGTTGAGGATTTTTGCATCTATGTTCATCAGTGATATTGGCCTGTAGTTTTCTTTCTTTGTGACATCTTTGCTGCAAACCTCTTCTTTTAAATTTCATTATTTTGTTCCTCTTACAGAGCTTATGTTTTGAACAATATTGCCTGTTTGAGTGCTAATTTATTTGCCAATGTACTAATGAATCAATGACATGTAAACATGTAAATTTCATGTCAGCCTGACCTAACACACAGTGGGTATTCAATAAATGTTTACTGCAGTGAATTCAGCCCAATGTCACCGTACTAAGTAGATCTATTTTCCACCACAAACAAGGAAAATGAATATGTTGCTGAGTTCTACAGCCTTATTACAGTTAAGAGTTTTTGGAAAGAGTTCAAGGATTTATTTGTAGTACTATGGAGCACTAGGGTTCCAGATGACCCATAGCAAGAAACACTTACATATACTTTGGGCCCGCCAAACTGAGCATTGATAAGGCATGAACTCCTTTCCATGGGGATTGCAGATATGCTTGGCAGGACTTCTCTGTTGCACCTGGGAGAGAGGGGAACACCTGCTTAGTGTGGGTAATAGAGATTCCTCAGTTAAACTTCTGGACCAGAGATATTGATAAGATGGCAATTGTCCAAGGACATATTCTGGAGCCTGTGTAGTTATATTTGGCTGCAGGCAAGTCAGATTAACCTGTGAGGTGGGTGATCCCCAAGTATGGTCCATGCACCAAATGCATCGGAATCACCTGGGGAAATTGTTAAAATGCTTATTCCTAGGCATCACCCCAGACCTGAAACAGACTCTTCAGAGAAGGTCTCTGCAACCTGCATTTTAAACAAGTAATTATGATGCATCTTCCCCTCGAGAGCCACGGGCAAGTACTCTGTACTGCCAGACATACAGCGTTGGGTTGGTTTGGGAATGAAGCTGGTCAATCCTCAGCAAACAGCTGAGTCAGCCCCGCAGCCCCTCTCTTGTATGATGCCCTGCCTTGGTGTTCATCGCATGCCCTCAGCCAGAGTCTTATTCCACCCTCACAGGTTCAGGGAGGCGGCAGAGGGTGGCAGTGCCAGGGAGGGTCTCAGACCTTCCACCACCTGACCTTCCTCCCTTTTAGGACTTCCTCCCTACAACTCACCCTCCTCACCCACACTACAGCCAAGTGGACCACGTGAAAACGTTTTACCCTGTATGTTCCCCACTCTGGCCAGGGAATACCTTCCCACCCTCACCAATGGCATAAATAGCCACCAGCCACATATTGGAGGGGCTCTGACAGGGTCTCAGGAGAATGTAAACCTTATCCAGAGACAGTAGAACAGGAGGGGCTATTGCAAAATGGTGCCACCTGGACAGGGCAAGATGCCAAGGCACTACTCAGGAGAGTTCAAAACCCTAAACTCCCTCCCTTTCCCTGGCTCTGGAGGGAGAGACATACACTTTCCCAGCATCGGATCAGACCCTCAGCTCTGGCTGCAGAAGGGCCCGTGAGCCCAGCTCACTTCCCCCCTCCCCCGTCAGCCTCTGTGGGAGCATTAGGGACAGCATCTGGCCATCGGGGTCACCAGGCCTGCCTCCTCTCTTGGGGAGCTTCTGAGGTTCCAAGAAAGGATAGAATGAGCAGGAAGCAGGTGTTAAGGCAAATGGAAACACCAAGGACCTTTGGTGGACTTTCTGCCCCTCACTGGCAGCACAACCCCTGGCAAAGGGCGGCCCAGTCGGGCAGGCTGTTATTACCTTCTAGACTAGGGCTATTGGGTGGTGCCAGTGTGGAGTGTAATGTGTTCTCCCTGGCTCCTGGCGCCCATGAATCTCTCGCCACCCCACCTCACCCCCCAGCTGATGCCACTCACCTCCCACCTATGAGCTCAAGGACACAGCCCTGCTATAAGAAGCCCCAGGCCAAGTCATCCAGACCTCAGGCAGCCTCTCTGTGGGGCTCCCCGCACCTCCCCTTCCTCTGCTTGAGCCAGAGGAAAGGGGTCAAGAACCTCAGGTTCCCCTTCTGCCTCGAGCGGGAGCCATCTGCCCCGCTAAGATATGTCGTAAGGTGCCTAACAATTACCCTGTCCCCTCCTTGGTCAGTCTTGCCACTGTGGCTCTGAGGGGCAAGACACAGTGACAGCAGGGGCTCTATCACTGAGGCCAGGAGCTCGGTTCCCTTGCTGGTCCCCACTTACATGTAGAAAGAATCCCTTTACCTCCCTCCTCAACATCCTCATTTGTAAGCGGAGTCCAAGTCGTCTAACTCTTGGGGCTGTTGTGAGATCTGATAATAGACGCTGAAGAAGATGCTTAGAAGATGATAAAGCAGGCTAGGTGTTTAAATGTTTCTTTTATTTTTGATGTTTGATGACTTAAGGATTTTTTTTCCCTACTTATAAAAGTCATATATATATATTGAAAAATTTTTGGAAAGTGCAGAAAAGGATAAGGAAAAAATTATGCATAAGCTAACCACCCCCCCCCCAAGCAACCCAGAAGTCACTTTTGGTTTATTTCTTTCTTCCTTTTTTAAAACAATTTTTAACTCAGTGTAACATAAGCATTTTCCCACATTATCAAAAAGTCTTCTTAGACATAATATGTAATGGCAATGGACATTCTTGAGCATAAAGCTTTTTATGTGTTTTGGGTTACTTTTACAGGATAACTGCCCAGACTCAGATCACTGGGTTAAAGGGTATGAATATTTTAAGACTCTTGATGCATATATTGTAGCTATTGTTATCCCTTTTTCCTGGGGTTAGAAACTGAAGCTCAGAAATTGAAATCATGTGTCCTAATCCATACAGCTCATCCGAGGCAGGGCCGGGACAGAAACATTGGGCAGAACAGTACACATTCTGTGATCTGTGCTCAACAACTCAGCACAGGAGAGAAGGCTGTGTCTGTCCTACAGAACATCTGATCTGATGCACTGAAGAGGACACACACCCTGGGGGTGATCAAATACAGAACAAAGGCTGGTGCACGGAAAAATCAGCCCGGAGGTTGGGACACCTGGGTTCTACTGGGGGCTCTTCTGCTAACTCTATCACCCTGTGCAAGTCCCTTTGACCTCGGCTTCCTCCTTGCAAGAGGAAGGGTTTGGACTGGGTCTAACACATTGCCCCTATGCCCACATACATCACTCCCAAAACAAAATCAGAAACATTTTGGTTTTGTTTTTGCATAAAAAGACCAAAGATAATCCATTTGCTCCAGCTCGGTGTAACTGCTTGCTCTGTTGGCCATAAAACCCATCCAGCTGGATGCCAAAGCAGGCAGGTTGGGCTTAATGAGACAGCCAGCTCCAGAGAACATGCCCCAAGCTGGAATCTGCCAGCAAGTGGCAGGAGAATGCAATCCTTTCAAGATCAAGTCAGATGGTCGGAAACACAACTCAGCACTGGGTCTCAGCACCAGGCTCTGCTGTAAAGAGATCCCATCAGTTCTGACCCTTGGGATGGAGGGCATCAGCACTGGTGGTCCAGGGTGCTAGGCTATTGGCTGTCGCTGTGTGTGCACAAGTGTGCTGATGGGCAGCCACCCAGGGTGCTCAGGGCATAGATAATGGTACTCTGGGTTGTCTTCCCAAGTGACCAGGAACTTGGGATGCCACATCAGCAGTTGTGAAAACAGGGCCAACAGAACAAGGTGGGTGGGGCAGCTGTTTATCGGATGCTAACATGAAGACGGTAGTTTCCCAGGACTCATAAATGAGTGCCTCTGTCCTGGGTGTAGGTCAAGTCCCACGATCTGTGGGAAACAGGGCGTTCCTCCGCCCACATCTCGGTCTGACTCCCAGTACAAGGCTAATGGATGGGAGGATACATACATACTCCACAACATTTCTGGCCCTGGAGGGAGATCTGTCTCATGTCTCTCAGAAAGGAGAACAGTGAATTCAGGGAAGAAACCCAGGAAGAGGCTGGATGGTCTGTGTGAAAATGCACACGCAGAGTGTCAGGAAGACAAGTCGCTGACACAGAACAAACTGTATAATGTGTGACTTGAATAAGTGAAAGCACATATACACAAAAGAACACACCTTTTGCCACAGCATATTCAACTAAAAAGATAAAATGGTGGTCTCTGGGTAAAGAAAAGGAATAGACGGGGGGCCAGGGATAATCTCCTATCATCCAATTAGGAACATGCCATGAACTGAGGAATAGCATTAACTCAGCCCTCTCGACTTCAGGTCCAAATTTTTTTAAAAAGAAAAGGAAGAAAAAGAGACCAAAGTAAGCCAAACCCAGGAGATGTTGGTAAGAGTGGTTTTGGAAGGGCTATGAGTTTGTTTTTAAGAAAGGAGATGGTCATTTGAATCCACATGGGACAGAGGAGTTCAGGCCACCTTTAGTTCTCAACCCTGGACACATCTTTGAGCTATCAGGGGAGCTTTTAGAAGACACTGGACACCTGCCTTATTTGGCTTGGGGTGAGCCCAGGTGTGATATGGAAGGAGATCTGGGTGGAGCAACCAGTGAGGACAGCGCTGAAGTATCCCTAATGTGCCTTTGGGCTCTGGCATTCAGGATACACAGGAAGGAAGGGCTTCCCGAGAGCCAGAGGAAGACGCATTTTTGGAGAGGAAGGGTCAGCTGTGGCCCGAGAAGAGGGGTGACTCACAGTAAGGATCTGTTTTGGAAGGGGGAGTAGAGGAGACACCAGAGGGGGGAGAGGTATCCAGTGGAAGCCTGGGGTCGGGGAGGGGAGATGGCAGGGTCAGAGGCAGGGGTAGGGAACAGTGTGAGGGTGATCCCCGTGGCTGACCCCCTCATGTTACAGAGAACAAAGACTGTGAAAAGAAAGCAACTTCTCCAGAGATGGGGTTCCCACACAGGTACCCCCCTCCACTGCTCTTTCCAGGGCTCTTTCCACTGTCCCTGGAGCCCCCGGCTGCTGCAGCCAAGTCTCCCCCATCCCCCAATGCCCATCACAGAAGCGGGGGAGAAGCCGCCTCAGAGCAAGCTGGCAAGTGATTTGAGCTTCTTGAGAGAAAAACTAAATTAAAGAAGAGTTTAGAAAGGAATCTGACTAGTTATTATTGTTTATTCCTTTCCCTTTCTCAAGTAACTGTTTTCCTTCATCACCCTCTGAATTCAGGTCTTTTCTTAATCCCTTCATTCTGGAAGCTCACTTGTTTTTAGTGCTTTCAATGTTGCCAGCCAGGCTTCGCGACTGTCCTAACAATTCTTGCTTTCCTGAAGCTCTGATGGTCTGTTTGGTCGCCCTACTGAGAAAGGGAAATCTGTGGAGTGAGGGTCTGAGGGGGAAGGCTGAAAATATTTGGTTTCAACCAGAATACATAGAGTGCCACGTGCCCACTAGGCGAAATGGTTTCACCTTTTCTCAGTGTTTACAGACAAGAAAAGTAAGCCAAAGAGAAGTTACATAAATTCTCAAGTTATTTGCAAGCTCCTATAGGGAGATTGGGTCTTACTCCTTTGTGCCCTACTGGAGCCCAGCCCAGTGGCAGCACATGGTTGGTGGATGCTCATCAAGCCCTCACTGAAGTGAGTGGTCCAGTTGAGAGCTGCCCCAGGCCTTCTGACTTACAGCTCAGCACTGGAACCACGGGCATAGACCCACCCAGCCTCTGCAGGCCATCCTGGCTACACTTGGCCCTGGCCAGGTCTGCTGCATGCAGCCTTGATCTGGCACTGTGCTGGGCACACAACTTTCCGTCGGGATGTGTTGGCAGAGAGCCTGTTACCAGGGTGGATGCTGTGAAGCATCCCAGAAGAATTCAGGTTTGAGAAGGGAATTAAAAATCATCTAGTTTGAATGCCCACTTCCCTCCCTCCCTCTTCACCTCCAAACCCACTCACCTGCCCTGCTTCTCTCCACTCAGACACACATACATTCTCCCACTGGCAGTTGGACCTGCAGATTCATTTCTGGTTCATAAATATTTATTTATTTGTTATTGCTAACGAGGAGAGATTACATGGAAAGGCCATGTGTAGGTTTCTAGCAAGAGACCAGCTAAGACCCAGTTGACAGTCAACACTAATCACTAGACAAGTAAGTGGAGATACCGCCATATAATGTACTCCAACAGAGTTAGGAACAAAGTGCTACTAGAGCTCAAAGAGAGAGTGATGAATTATTAATGGTGGGGACATCAGGGAAGGCTTTATTGAGGAGGTAGCCGGTGGGATAGGCCTTCAAGAATGGCTAGGTTCTGGGCTTGCCCATGGGTATAATGAGGAGTTAGTCTAGACAAGCTATGACATGATCACGGTCACGGTGAACCTGAGACACCACGTTAACTGTAGTGAACCAGAGAAGTTCATGTCCCTGGAAGCCCTCAGGGTGCTCAGCAGGGTGGCGGAGCAGGATGAATTCTCAGTCACCGGGTGTTGTTCTCGAGCTCCGGGGACTTCGAACAAGACATCAGTACTCTGGCCAGCTTCCTCGTCTATCAGGGAAGGGCAGGAGATAGGGAGGGGCTTGGGCAAGTACGGTAGGAGGGATTAGATGCTGCTTTGCTGGATGTGGGGGAGATTGGCTTGATCTGCTGCCACTTACTCACTGTAGGGCCTTGAGGTAGCGAGTCTCACTGAGTCTTGGTTTCCTCACCTGTAAAGAGAGATGGCAATCTCTGTACCACCTTGCCTGTGTTTATCCATGAAAACAGAGATGACCGCTGTGACGATCATGGGGACCAGCTGCTCAGGGTGCCTGGCACTGCCCTGAGCATGTCTCTCTGCCCCATCCTTTAATGGCTTCTCACTGAAGTACGTGTTTGTTCCAGTGATTCAGCTGCGTAAGAAACCACCCCCGAGACCATGTTGGGGATGACATAAAATAAGCACTATCTTGCAGATGGTGAGAGTTAGGAACTTAAACAAGGCTTGGCCAGGGTGGTTTATCTCCACTCCAGAATATCTGGGGCCTTATCTGAGAAGACATGAAGATGAGGGGGTGGGAGGAGTTACTCAACAGCTGGGGCTGGAGGTATCTGGAATTCTCTTCACTAATATGTCTAGTAATTGATACTGGCCATCAGTGGGGTCTTCAGCTGGATGGTTGCCAGAACACCTACGCATGGCCTCTCTGTGTGAGTTTGGGCCTCTTCGGAGCATGGTGACTGGGTTCTAAGAGAAAGTAGCCCAAGAGAGAAAAATGGAAGTGCATGGAATTTTTATGACCTAGCCTTGGAATTTACATGACGTCCCGTCTGCCATACTCTAGGGGTTGAGGCAGTCTTGTCCAGGCTCAAGAGGAATGGGTGCCACTCAGTGGGAGGGCTGCCAAAGTCACATTTCAAGAAGAGCATGCAGGCTGGACATGTGGCAGCAATCCTTGAAAAATATGATGTACCCCAACATTGCTCGCGCTGGCACTCAAAGCCTCTGCCGTATCCTCCCAATGGCATCTCCTGTTACCTCTCAGGATGAACCCCACTCCAGGCAGGCCAGCCCCCTCACGGTACCCAGAAAATGCCACACTCATCCCAGCCTGCGAGGCTCGAGCCTTGCGCGCTCACACCTCACTCCGCCCCTCCTGATTCTTCAAGTCCTATCATCTCCCCAAGGATTCAGGATCCTGGTGTATTTGAACAACACTTAAGATGAAAAAGGAAGACTCTTGGCAAACATAGTTCCTGGAGTCTTCTTTATTGCTCTAGAGTGAAGGCTGCTTCTTTCTTAGAATAAATAAAAATTCTACCACACTGAGAATGATTGGTTCTGAAAACATCCACCAAGCACAGGCATGGGTCCTCTTCAGCTGTAATCATTGCACACGTACTTACAAAATGCAGGTTATTTGTCTCTCCCAGACAGAAATAATGACTCTAATAAAGTCAGCTTGTTTTAAACCAACAAATGGTGCGGCTGACAATAGAAGTGTAAATATGGTTATAGTTAATGGATTTTATTCAACCTTGCTCCATTTCAGCTCTTTAGACTGATGACTAATAAAGAGCTGGCCAGCATCACTCACTAATTGCCTCCAATTAAATCAGGGGCCAGGCCCCGCCTCCTGTGCAGACCCCAGTCCCTGGGAGTTCCTGGCATCTAATAGTGCCCAGGAAACTCTCCCTGGCTGCCTGACAGAAAAACAGAAACACACAAGGCAACCAAAGCGTGCAGTTCCTCTACATCCCAGCTGGAGAGATGTGCCCCCACGGAGCATGACCACAGCGACTACCAGTGGGCGGAGCTTTACACCATACTAGAAGCTTTCACATCCTTTCCTCACTCACAGTCTGGTGAGACACAGAGTGAAAGTATTGTTGTCTCCATTTTTCTGATGAGCAAGCTGCAACTTACAGAGGTAAAGGGGCTTTTTTTGCAGAATCAATGGCTCCCATGAAAGGAACAAGGAATTCATGCTAAGTGTTTTCCTTCCCCAGTCCAGATTCTTTTCTACTGCACTGCCACCAGTTCAGCTGGCTCATTCACTCATTCACTTATTCATTCACTGACTGATTTGCCAAATGCTTATTAAGCACATACTTTGCACACAGGGTGGCATAGGCTCTAAGGAAACAGTGGTGAGCAAAGCAACGTCCCTGCTTTTATCGAGCCTGTGGTCAGGAGGGAGAGACAGCAGTAAGTACCTAAACAATTATATAAATAAAAGAATTTGACAGAATGGCAAATGCTATAAAGAAATAGAACAGAGTAATGGGATAGAGAATGGTCAGGGAGGTAAAGATGGGGCCCTTTAGTGGGATTGTCAGGGAAGGCTTCTCTAGGAAGATGATGCTAGAGCTGGAACCATAATGATGACAAGGGGCCAGGCATTTAGAGATCTGAGGGGTAAAGAGTCCCAGGGGGCAGTTACAGCAGGTGCAAAGGTCCTGAGGCAGGACTGCAATAGGCTTGTTATGTTAGAGTGACAGAAAGCCCACTTGGGCTGGAGCATCTTGAGCAATGGGAAAAATGGAAGTGACCAGAAGGTGTAGGGCCTTATAGGCCAAAGCATAGCCTGTGTCAGGCACTATACTAGATGCTGTGGTATGGTGGTGAAGAAATGGGCAACCAGGAACAGCCAGCCCAAGCCTCCATGAATCTCTAATGCTTGATGTCAATATTACACCCCTGCCCTCTGCATCAAGGCAACCGTGGAGCCACTCAAATCCTTTCACCGACAGGGTTGTCCGAGGGATATGGCTTTCATGGAAAGAATTAGTCAATCGAGGTAAACTGGGGATTCCCACTAATTCCGATGGGTTCAATCTGCAACCTGCCCAGTCCCTTCTAGACTTCGCCTGTAGATCCTGGAATTGGAGGAGGAAATGCCTGGAATTCCATGACTGCTTCCAATGGTTCCCCCACCCTCTCCTACCGCGTCCAGTCTGAAGTCAGAGCCACCCTGGCCAGCCTGAAAGGAGGATGTCAAGAAGCAAAACAGCATCTCCAGCTGCCCAAATCCCTTTGCAGCATCAGATGGACAGACACACTGATGCGGGGTAAACCCTCTGGACTCCACATGAAGGTAGTTGTTTCCCCAAATCGAAAAAAAAATCTCCTGAAATACAGGAAGCATGGACAGAAGCCAACTCTGTTAAAGTAAGAATAGCAGCTAACTCTGTGTGCTCTTCCTTTAGAAGCTATAACTGGGACCCAGCAACAGGTTATCTCCAAGTCATGACAAGGATGGGTAGGTAAGAGGGAAGGAAGACAGTCTTTCCTGACGATGCCCTTTCCCTCTTCCACCTTCCACTCTGGCCTAGTCACCCTTTCACACACACACACACTGTTTTTCAGTTTCATTCCAACCCCTTTTCCTTGCTGTGAGTATGTGCTGCCCCTCCCCCAACCCTGTCCCCGCATCAAACCAAAGACCATGTTTACTCACAAGCCAACCTTCAGACCTTCAGGAAAACACATCCTGGATTTGCTTCCTAAACTTCCTCTTATGCATAAAGAACACATTGTCCTTGCAAAGCCAGGACTGAGACCTAATATCCCATGCATCACCACATTACATGGTTACCATGAACGTGGACAGCCTGTAAGCAACCTTGCAGGTGCCTCAGGATCTGAAGTCATAGTCACTTCTGCTCTGGCTGGACACATACAGCTGACCTCACAAGTTTCTTGTTAACTGAGGAACATGTGACAGCTCCGTGAGGCCACCAGCCTTCCCAAAGGCAGCTCTCGACATGGCACTCCTTTACAAAGGAGCCAGTTGTGGGCAACACGGATGTCCACCCCTGGGGGACAGATAGGCAAAATGTAGTGGGTAGACTTCATGCAGTACTATGCAGCGGTTAGCCCTTGTCCAGAGGCACACATGGCGGGATGGATGGATCTTAAAACCATAGTGCCAAATAAAACATCGGAAGTGGAATGAGACAGAGAAAACCCAAACTCATTTACATAAGTGAGAATAACATGCCTTCTAAGCAACTCAACAACAATGCACTTTATACGAGAAAATGTACAAACAGAACAAAAGAGGTCAAGCATATTAAAATGTGTGGCTTATGGATGAGGAAATGGGACTAAATAAGTAAAACAGAGAGGGAATTTGTAGGGACCAATGATGACAACATGTCATGAAGTGAAGAACACGATTAACTCAATCCTCTCCTCTCCAAGTTAAAAAACATCAAAAGGAAGGACACAGAAATCTCTGAGCTGGCCCAGGCTGAGATTCCCAACCTCAGCTGCCACTTCCCACTCAGGTCAAACAGGAAGACCAGCTCCACACACAGCACTGCTGCTTCCTCGCCTTTGATGATGCTGCCCCCCCTACAGCCAGGTCCACCCCACCCTTTGAAGTCCAGCCCCTGCCACCTCCTCCAGAGATTCCCACCTCTGAGCAGCCACGCCCTTCCTCTGCACCACACTGCGGCATGATCAGTGTGCCTGGGAGCTTGTCCTTATTAGTAGGCAGAAGTGGTCCCAATGGAGTCCCAAAGGTTGCTCTTTTCAGGGGGGCAGTGCAACGGTGGCATGCTGTGCCTTTGGCATCTGCACACCAGGATTGCAAGTCACGCCTTCAAAGGACTTCCTGGAAAAAACTGACCCAGGAGGAGCCCTTTCTCTCCACAGAGATGCAATACTTTTCCATGAAATTCATCACAAAGAGCAGGCAGGCATGTTTGGTGAATGGCTAAATGACAAGATTGCTTACACCAGCCCTTCTACAGTTAAGCCCTAGGCAATGTGTTCAAGACAGCTCTCCGAGGTCTCCTTTCCTATCTTCCTGCAAGACCAAGGCATAGCCAGCTTACCTCTCCCCTTTGAAACTACATCCATCCCTTTATCCTCCGGACCTCCTCTAAAATTGAGCCTGACTGTGGAAGCCATTACCCTGTTATTCCTGGTGCTCCGCCCCTACCCTAGACACCAGGCTTTTAAGCAGAACCCACCAAGAGTCCTATAAACATAAAGATGCTGGAGTTGGAAATGTTAAGAAGTAGTGAAATCTCCTTCCCTGGCTTCAGCATGTATGCAGCAATAAACAAATATTTTTAAGTACCTGTTATATGCTTGGTACTAGTTTTAACCCTGAGACTTAATGAAGATTCTCTCCTTAACTTCCTTGTCTCTTCATTGTCCAATTTTAGCAAGAATTCTACTAAGTCAGTTTAGCTAGAATCCCTCATCCTCTTGGTGTGTAGTCAGGGTCCTCACGGTGATAGTTTGATTTATAATAAGAAATATGTATTTGGTCTTGCTCACCATTTCTGGCACAGAGCACCTAAAACCCTTGGAATTTCCTAAGTGATAAGAGATATAAATATGCCTTAATATTCATAAAAAAACCCTTTCAACCACACCTGAGTTGCTGCTAATGAGGTGACTGTTTGAATCACCTAAGGATAGGGGCTGGTTGCCAGGGGAATTGACCTTGTGATTGAAGGGTGGGAACCACTGGGGGGGGGAGAGGGGCTGGAGGTTGAATCAGTCACCAATGGCCATTGGTTTAATCAATCATGCTTATGAAGCCTTCATAAAAACCCAGAAGGCCGGGGTTCAGGGAGCTTCCGGGTTGGTAAACACATGGGCATGCTGAGACGGTTGGACCCAGAGAGTCCTGGAAGCTCTGCTCCTTTTCCCCATGCCCTGCCCTACGCACCTCTTACATCTGGCTGTCCCTGAGTTATATCCTTTTATAATAAACCGGTAATGTAGTAAGTAAAATGTTTCTCTGAGTTCTTTGAGCTACTCTAGCAAAGGAGGGGGTGTAGGAACCTCTCATTTATAGCCAGCCTGTCAGAAGCACAGTTGATACCCTGGACTTGTGATTGGCATCTGAAGTCAAGGGCAGTTTTGTGGGACTGAGCCCTTAACCTGTGGAATCTGATGCTCTCTCCAGGTAGATGGTGTCAGAACTGAGTTGAATTGTAGGACACCCAGCTAGTGTAGAAGAATCGCTTGGGGTAGGGGGGTGGGGGAACTCCACACATTGGAACTGGTGAGCAGAACTGTACTCATCCTCCACCAGCTCCCAGCTGATATCTGATCACCAGGGTCTGCCTTGAGCAATAATCCTGTTAAGGTAGTTTAGCCAGAACCCCACTTATAAGCCCCGATGTTTCCTCTTAGTAATTTTCCATCCATTGATCTACACGCTCCTTATCAGCTATAAATTCCCCCTCGCCATGCTGCATTTGGAGTTGAGCCCAATCTCTCTCCCCCACTGCAAAATCCCACCTTCACCTATCGTGTTGGTCTCCCTGAATAAGGTCTGCCTTATCGTTCTTCAGTGGTGTCACTGAATCATTTTTTCTTAACAGGATATGATGATTAGTAAAAGCAGGCTAGGCCTGCCCTCATGGGGCTGATGGATAATGTATTACTTCCCACAGGAGGGGGCCACTCCCACCCATTCTCAAAAGAAGAGGTGTGAATTTTGCCAAATTCCGTTTCCATTCTCCTGGGGCCCATGCAGTGTTGGCAGTAGAGGGGAGCTACTGGCTGGAGACCAGCTGCCTTGCCAGGACTGGTACAGAAGGGCTGACGTTTCTATTCCCAGAGCCTGGCTCCCAACCAGGATGGCATCTGCTCAGAGTCTGAAGCCTAGCACACTCTAATTGTCCTGTGGTCTTGTGGCACTTTCAACCTATCAATTGAATCTTTCTTAAAAAGCTAATCCTGTGTTTATTGGGTTTCTGCTCTGAACTGGCATCACTAGAATTTTTCTTAAGGATGGAAGAGCTCAGAGAACCAGATCTGGATGTCTCTCCAGTGCCAGGACCTGAGTGAGAGAGGCTGGTGACATATTGAGGAAAAACTGGCCCAGTGCCCACCCCTACCACTCACCGCCCCCTGATTTCCTGAATGGCACCAGCCCCTTCTGAGCCCTTGGACAAGATGCTGGGGGGTCTCACCCCAATCAGATGTCACTACCTGGCTGAGTGGCCACAGCCGAATCTCACGCCTCTCTGGACTGATATCCTATCTAAGTGTTTCTTGAATAAGTGAAATCGCAGATGCAAAGGAAGTTTTGAAGCTTTGTGAAAATGTAAGGTCCTGAGGGAACACTCTGTACTTCCCACTCAATTTTGCTATAAACCTAAAACTTATCTAAAAAGTAAAGTCTATTAAAAACAAACAAGCAAACAAAAATGTTAGGCCCTACAATGAACCCTGGACAGAGAATGAAGCCCTAAGTTCTTATAAAAGCGCTGCACCTTTCTGTGTGGCTTTGGGAAGTCTGGAAACTTTCTGAGCCTTGGTTCCCCTGTTCTACCCATTGTGGCTACTATAAGAATCAAATAAACTAATGGGTTTTTTAATATTGAGTTAATTATAGAGCACTGTCCCTCTGTGAGAGCTTCTTGTTAATATTTGTCACTTAGTAAAGAGACTGTACTGAAGGTTGGCCAGCCAGTCCCAAGCTGGCAGAAATTTTGTAGCTCTTAGAGAGCATTAAGAAAATCTAAAGAAAGGATGGATGGATGTCTCCTGGGCACCACAAACAGCACATTCAAAACTGAACAGATTACAAACAATAAATGCTGGAGAGGGTGTGAAGAAAAGGGAACCCTCTTGCACTGTTGGTGGGAATGTAAACTGATACAGCCACTATGGAGAACAGTATGGAGGTTCCTTAAGAAACTAAAAATAGAACTACCATACAACCCAGCTATCCCATACTGGGCAAATACCCTGAGAAAACCATAATTCAAAAAGAGTCATGTACCACAATGTTCATTGCAGCTCTATTTACAATAGCCAGGACATGGAAGCAACCTAAGTGTCCATTGACAGATGAATGGATAAAGAAGCTGTGGCACATATATACAATGGAATACTACTCAGCCATAAAAAGAAACGAAATTGAGTTATTTGTAGTGAGGTGGATGGACCTAGAGTCTGTCATACAGAGTGAAGTAAGTCAGAAAGAGAAAAACAAATACCGTATGCTAACACATATATATGGAATCTAAAAAAAAAAAAAGGTTCTGATGAACCTAGGGGCAGGACAGGAATAAAGACGCAGACGTAGAGAATGGACTTGAGGACACGGGGAGTGGGAAGGGTAAGCTGGGATGAAGCAAGAGAGTGGCATGGACATATATACACTACCAAATGTAAAATGGATAGCTAGTGGGAAGCAGCCGCATGGCACAGGGAGATCAGCTCTGTGCCTTGTGACCACCTAGAGGGGTGGGATAGGGAGGGTGGGAGGGAGACGCAAGAGGGAGGGGATATGGGGATATGTGTATCTGTATAGCTGATTCACTTCGTTAAAAAGTAGAAACTAACACACCATCGTAAAGCAATTGTACTCCAATAAAGATGTTAAAAAAAAATTAAAACCGAACAGGAGGAAGAGAAGGAGATAAAGGAGGAGGAGACACAGGAGGAGGAGATGGAGAAAGAGGAGGAACAGGAAGAGGAGGAGGAAGAGCAGAAAAAGATAAGAGAAGCAGAAAAAGCAGAAGCAGCAGAAGAGGAAGAGGAAGAGGAAGAGAAGGAGGAGAAGAAGTAGTAGAACAAGAAGCAGCAGCAATAGCAGAAAAAAACAAAAAAGCAGAAGCAGCAGCAGCTGCCAACGCAGAAAGAGAAGAAACGGAGGAGATGCTGCGGAAGCAGAAGAAGTACAAACGGAAGAAGCAGAAGCGGAAGTGAAAGAAGCAGAAGAAGAGACAGAAGACGAGGAAGGAGGAGGAGGAGAGAAGGAGGAGGGAAGAGGCATGGAAGTTGCCAGAGAAGGAGGAGAAGGAGGAGAAGTGGAAAAAGCCAAAGTCACGAAAGTAGACGCTGAAGCCAAAGCCACAGGCGCTGAAAAAGCTGGCGGGGGAGAAAGAAGGAAAAGCAGAAGTGGAAGGAGAACATAAGAGGCGGGAGCAGCGCAAGCAGAAAAGGAGCAGAAGCGGAAGTGAAAGAAACAGAGGAAGAGGAAGAAAAGAAAGGAGGAGGAAGCAGAGAGCGAGAGAGGGAGGAGAGAGAAGTAGTCGAAGGAGCCGTCGCGCAAGAAACAGCAGCAGCAGAAGAAGCAGAAGCAGGAAAAGCAGAAGTCAGAGCACAGAAAGCAGAACCTGAAGCCAGAGCAGCAGAAGCAAGGAGCCGCAGCGGTGGCAGCAGGGCCCGGGGCAGAGGCGCAGCACCCACCCGGGGCGAGGATGAGAGGACGCGGGGCTGGCGGGGCACCGGCTGCTCCTCGAAGCCCAGTTTCCTTCTACAGCCAGAGAGGCAGGTAAACCAGTGAGAGGCTCTTGCAATTCTATTTCTTTGGGCCCTCAAGACAAGGCCAGGGACCGAGAAGAATTCCTTCCTTCTCGTTTTTGTTCCCCAGACAAAAACGAGAATGAAGGAATGAACTTTGATCAAGCGCCTTCTGAGAATCAAGCAGAGACAGAGGAGACACAGTCCCTGCTTCCCATGAGCTCAGAGTCCGGGGCAGGGCAGTACTGGTGGCCAGAGGAGGGGTAGAGATCTTTCAGGTCCAGAATTTGGGAAATGAGGAAACGTCAGAGAGGCTTTAGAAAGAGGTGGGATTTGAGTTCTGAGTCAACAAGTGGAGATGGAATTTAATACATGGAATTGGTGTGGGAAAGAAGGGCTCCTCTCCCAGGAAAGGGGTGCACCCAAGGCTCTAACGTTCAGCCAGGCTGGTGGCCTGGATCAGATACCGGCCTTTCGTACCCAGGGCTGAACACAGCAAGCCGCTGTCCGGGAAACAATTCCTCTCCCAGTCAAGAGGTCTGTGATACGGAGATCAGGCCTGTCATGGGACAATCTTCCTGCAGGGGGAGAGACAGCCATTGGACTTGCCCCACCCCACTGACTAGAAGTGCCTGGGAGGAGACCAGAGGGACCTTGGTGCTGAACAGCAGACGCTCCAGACCCTGGAGGATGAGCTCGAGGGGAGAGAGAGCAGGGATTGTCAGTAACCCTCCAGGGTCCCCCGTCCTCTGCAGGGTTGCTCCTTCCAGGAAGACTGCAGGCTTCAGTGTTGCCTCCAAATCTAGTGAGGAGATCCAGCCTGTCATCAGAGCAGACCCTTCCCCGATTCCTCTCAGGAGCCAGATTCTCCATAGCTGCCCCAGCCTTTGAGCAAGGAATGACCCAGAGTAAGAGAGAGTCAGGCCCTGAGCGGAGAATCTCAGGCTCTGTGAAGGTCCAGCAGAGGGTGGGGCCCCCTCAGGCCTCCCTCATTCACCCCAAGGACCCCAGCCCTCATTTCTTGAGTCCTGCTCCAGCCAGAGTCTATGAAGATGTCCCTTCCTGAAAACCCATGGCAATGTGACAATGAAGCCAACATGATGGAGCCATCACCTGGTGAGGCAGCATCTGTGTGGATGGTACAGACCCTTCTCCCCTCCCCTCAGGCCACCACAACCCCACCACGAGGGTGAGAGAGAGGAAGTGTCTCTCGTGTGTGTGTGTGTGTGTGTGTGTGTGTGTGAGAGAGAGAGAGAGAGAGAGAGAGAGAGAGAGAGAGAGAAAGAGTTGAGATGGGGAAAATTGGGGAGTTCCAGGCAGTGATGGGATCTGTCACAAGGGGAAATTCCAAGTGATAGCAAGAGTTGGGGTAAAATGGGAAAATCAGAGGGGATAAGGAAAGGACAGAAAGGAAATTCTTCAGCCTTTTCAATACAAGGAAGCTTCCTAGGTCTGGTGAATATTAATTGAAAAATGCCCAGTGATGCATTTCTCTTCACAGCATCCAACAAAGTGCTGGGCGCTGTGGTGCTTGGAGCCCTGGCTTAGAAACCAGTTTGCCTCTCACAGCATTTGTAAGATGGTCCCTCTCTCCCCTCATAGTTACTATATGTAAATGGCTTAGAGCAGTACCTGGCAGACAGTAAATGCTCAATAACTCTTAGTTATTATATTATTAAAGGAAGCATATTAAAAATGCCTGTTAATTGATTAGAAAAATTATCTTAATACCTGAATGGGCAGCAAAAATTCTTGTTCTGAGCAGGTCAAAGTTGAAAGTATTTCAGGAATGAGGAGGCTAGTGACCTTCAACATGAGGGCAATAAGAGGCATTAGGACCATTTTCTCAAGCCAGTGTTGTCTTTGAATCCTATTTACTTTGGGTGAAACCAACACCACCAATAACCTTGTATCCACCTGGGTTGCCTCCAAGTTTGCAATTACAGTAAAGTAAAATCGGTGACTTTTCAAGTCACTTAATGGCAGGCCTAGCTGTCCACCTCACCCCTCCCATGCTGGAGCATCTTTGCAAAATGCTTTAAGAGCTACAGATAAAAGAAATTGTTATGGCGTAGGAGGAACAAGGCTCTGGGGCTTCTCTGAGTGAGAAATGAAGGAGGCCTGACTTCTGTGCCTTATGCAGCCATGATTCACGAGATCTCTCAGCTCACCTTCCCAGGCCAGGTTTCCAATACAACGTTTCCTTCGTATGTTGAAACATCAATTGGCCCTGATGGTCAGCAAAGGGGACATCTCCTCTCAAACCTGTCTATTCTTCTCCATGTCCACCCCTACCACTCTGGCCAAAGCTACTCTTATGGCTCTTCTAGAGCCCAATGACCTTGATGGTCTCAGATCTGCAGCTGCCAGCAAGATCTTCTTATTTAAAATTTTTTTTTATTCGAGTACAGTGAATTTATAATATTATATTAATTTCAGGTGTACAACATAATGATTCAATATTTTTATAGATTATACTCCATTTAAAGTTATCGTAAAATTTGGCTATAGTCCCTTGCTGTACAATATATCCTTGTAGCTTATTTTTCTATACATGGTAGTTTTTCTTAATTCTTGACCCCTATATTGCCCCACCCCCTTCCCTCTCCCTACTGGTAACTACTAGCTTGATCTCTACCTCTGTGAGTCTGGTTCTGTTTTGTTATATACGGTCATTTGTTGTATTTTTTAGATTCCACATATAAGTGATAACATACAGTGTTTATCTTTGTCTGTCTGACTTCACCAAGCTTAATACCCGCCAGGTCCATCCATGCTGTTTCAAATGGCAGAATTTCATTCTTTTTTTGGCTGAGTAGTGTCCCACTGTGTATGTGTGCATCACATCTTCTTTATCCATTCACCTGTTGATAAATGCTTAAATTGCTTCCATATCTTGACTACTGTAAATAATGCTGCTCTGAACATTGGGGTGCATGTATCTTTTCAAATTAGTGTTTTTGTTTTCTTTGGATATATGGTGCAGCCACTATGGAAAACAGTATAAGTTTCCTCAAAAAACTAAAACTAGAACTACCGTATGATTCAGCAATTCCACTCCTGGATATATATCCAGAGAGATCTTTTTAAAATGCAAATATGATGGCATTTTAGCCCCTCTCCCTTCCAATCCATCCTATGACCTTAGGCAAATCCCGTCCCACCTTGGGACTGGGAATCCTTAGAATGATACTGAGGAGTTCGGGCTACTTGGTTTCCCAGGGTCCTCCCCACTGGGTCTATGGTTTTCTGTTGCTGAGGGTACTGATTTCAGACTCCTCCAGCCCAAACAGACTTTGGAACTAGCGGTGACATGGCAGAAGTGGAGGTGTGAATAAATCCCCCTAAAGAAACAAATTCCCCTGCTCTCTCTGTTGTCAGAACATTTGTGCTTGAAAGTGGCCTTCACAACCAGAGCCAAGGGAATTCTTTGTCATCTGCAGTTTAATTATTGGTTCAGTTACTTAAATGAGTGACTTAAACTTTCCATTTCCTCTCCAGACAGCCAGAAAGTGGGCATGAAGCACCACAGCATGTCCCAAAGGCATGATGTGTAGGCTATAGGTTAAAAATTTAACATAGGCAATTCTTTAAAATAAATCATTTACAACTGTTCATGTTCTATTAAAGAATAAATAAGGACCTCTTGGGCACATTAGTTTTGGGGATTCCCTTTCTGCCCTAGGATATATTTCTTCTCTATTTAATTTTCATTCCTTCTAACTTCCATTCTTAGCTCTCTAGAGTTAGAATACCTAACCTTTTGCTTGGAACGCAAAGTAATAATTATTCCCACTTTGTTTCCACAGTAGCAGCCTGTGTCTCATATTTGCACACTTTATTCCCAAACATCATTTAAATGCAGCAGAGAAAAAATAGAGTAATTCAAGAGGATCAGATAAGAACCTGATTCCAGTCGCTCGCTGAACAAGACATTTTCTCTCAACAATTCAGAGGCTCTTGAAATTTGCACTTTCCCATACGACACTTTTCATGTGCCAGTGGAACAGGCTTTTTGTTGGAAACTCATTGCATGGGCACTTGCTCTTGTCAAATCTACCCTCCAAGAAGCCTGGCAGGCTGCCAGGGACCCCAGCCTCTGCGGTTGACACTCTGGGTCAAGGACTTCTTTAGTGATTCAGAATCTGAGAACCTGAAGTTCACAGCTGTGTCCCTTCTTGGAAGTTCTCTTTGCTGTGAGCATTACATGAGAAGCCATTGAAGTGCAAAGCAAGGTCCATGTGGATGACGGCTCTTCTAGTGAAGCCACGCCCCTGTCACTTCAAGGGCACCTGCTTTGCATTAGTGCTCATCAAATAAGACTGAGAGAGTAAGCTCGTAGCCCCCTGGCCTGGTTCTACATTGTGAGCATCCTTAAGGGCACGAATTGAACACAGCACCTGCCATGTCATAATCTGTATTTCAAAGGATCAACGTCCTATCTAGATAATCTCCAGGCATTTTAAGTTGAGTCCCATCTTATTAGGCTCATAAAAGCTCTTCTACCTTAATTAATTTTGTTCCAGGTAACTTGTATAGAAAGCCTGAACACAAAGGAAAATTAAAAGAGCCCCAAAGTGGTGGTGTTCTCCATATTATCGTGAAAGTGATAGTGATTTAGATTTTAATCAGAGGAGTAACTGAAATTCTTAACATCTTCACTGCACACTAGGGAAAACTGAGAACAGTTTCTTGTCCAAACAGGTTGGAAATCTCTGTTGCAAAATGTCTATAGGACCACTGTGGGTATGGCAATAAATCTATGATATTGCCACACCTGACCTCCTTCCAACACACACCAAGCACTGACAAATTTCGTCTCTCAAGTCTGAATCATTCCTAACAGTGTACAATAGCTTTGCCATGTGTGGACCCTAAGATACAGACAGGTGAAGTCACTTATGCTGGTCATGCAGTTAATTCGTGTGCTGGCTCTTAGCTGCTATCTGAGATTACTCCATTACCAACTTGATTGATATTCGTGCCCCAGTGGTAAAATAAGAGTTTTAGAGGGAAAAGAAGCACAAAGCAATTTTTTTTAAAAGAAAGAAAGAAGCTCAAGTGTTTGTTCCCAGGGTTCTCTCTTGGAACGTGGCTTTGGAAAATGGTTTAGTCAGCATTTTTCCTCCCAAAGGATTTTTTTTTTTTTCCTTACCTCTACCTTTTCAGGTATTGGCAAAACTGGGAGGGAGTCTTAAAAGACTGGAAGTTCTTGGCTGTGTGTTATAGCCAGCCTCAGAACAGAAAGCCCCAGGATTGTCTCAGTCTCTCCCGCCCCTTTCCCCCTCCTCCTCCTTCTCCTTCTCCTTCTCTTTCTCTTTCTCTTTCTCTCTTTCCCCCTACACCCATACACAAGATCATTCAGTCAGTGGAGGGACTTTGGGAGAAGAGAGAGGGAGAAGAGAGATAAGCCAGCAGACTTTTAGGTGCCTTTTACATTCCCCTTTCAGTGAACTTAAGTAAAACAGCTGTCTTGCTCGGCATGTGGCCCAGAGAGTCACCTGCTGATTCTGCGGATCTAGCCGCGGCTCTTTAGTTAATGCCAATTGCGGAGAGGCTAGAATGAGCAGGAAATCTGTATTCCCACAGAGATGGATCACTTGGTAATACACTGAGTTTCCATCTGTAAAACAGAGGAGATGAACACTTAAAACCTGAAGTGTTCTTTTCATAAAATTTGTTCTCTTTATAAAATAATAACAAAACAAAAAATTAAGAGCTATGCCCTAAAAGCATCAGTGAATTTCAAAACAGCACAAATCCTTTCAACGTTTTTCAAAAATCCTAAAAATAATAGTCCACAGATACATTTACCCCGCCAGCCAGCTACCTGGAAATCTTATCAACAGAGGAGAAGAAGCTGAAGTAGGGTCAGTCAAAGAAGATACACAGGGCCAGTTAGAGGCTAAACCAAACCCCACGGCTGCATGGTACTATCCACGCTGCCATCTCCAATCCCCTCAACACCCACATGCTCCCTGAACCGCTCTCCCTCCCCCACCCATCTCTTTCTTAACTCAGTCGATTATTTAAGCTGATTTCAGTAAGCAAAAAAAAAAAAGCCTCTCTCTTTCCAAGGTGGAGGGTAGGGGAGACTTGTCCTCACAAATACGGGATTCACTTTGTTAGCTTGTGGTGGTTGTGATAAGACTATGAACATTCCCAGATGAATGCTTTAAAACAACAAGAAAATAACAACAAAAACCTTAATCAAAGGGAGGTATCAATCGGGAAACAAGCATTGCATTTCTTTTGTGCATCTGTGCATCAACTCAGCCAGCAAGAACAGAGCACCGCTGCTGTGCAGGCCCACAGTGAAGCCCCAGCTCATTCATTTCATGTGTGCCCTTAGGTAAGTTACTTCATCTTTCTAAACATCTGTCTCCTCATCTGTAAAATGGGGATAATAACAGTTCTTACCTCAAAATGTCACTGGGAGGACTAAATGCAATCATTCATATAAGAGTAATCAGTCAGTACATGGCACAATGTAAGTACCTAATACATGTTGATGATTATCATTTATCTTTTTCTTATCTTTGAGATATCATACAGGATATGGGACAGGAACAGGAAGTGGATATCTATAAAGATTCTTGCAATAATGAAGACCACGTTCTAGCTCCTTTGAAATGGGTTCAATTAGTTTCTGAACATCAAGCTGCACTGTCCTACAGGCTTCTGGGGAGAACTAAGGGAGCAAGAGTTCACCCCCTCTGTAGCTTCCGAAGAGAGATGTTTATCCTCACAATGACCGTCAGCAGTCCCTTACAGGGAAAGCTGGAGCTGCATTAAGCCCATGCCTGTTGAGTTGCCTTCTTTTAGTCACATGGTCCGTGATAGAAAACTGGACTCTCTGTACTTGGGAGGAGCCCTAGGGCCTGAGGGAAAGAAAATGTTTCCCTGCACCCAAGCAGCAATAGCTTCATAAGAAAGTGTTCACTCCTCTGTCTCCCAAGGAATTACAAGCAGAGCTCCAATCCCACCTCTGCCATGTCCTGTGGAAACCTCAACGAGTTATTCATCCCCTCTGAGCGCATTTGCCCATCTGAAAAGCAGAGTTGATACTACCCGTCTTGAAGGGTTGTTGTAAGGACTAGAGATAATATATAATTTTAACATATGACACCATGTACCCAGCACTTTACAGATACTTAATAAACAAGAGTGTTTGTTAGACAAATTGCAATGGCGTGTGATCATTCCTGGGTCAGAGAGGAGAGTTCCCCCATGTGAATACTAAGAGGTATTTGACTAACACGAGTCTTGGTTCATTCTGGCCCAGAAATGAGGAGACCTGGGGCAAGTCACACAGCCTGAGTCTCAGGCTTCTCATATGAAAAAGAAGGGGCTGGACAAACCATCTCAGAGGCCATAGACTGCAGAGACTCAGACTGTGTGGTTCCAGGGTCTAGAACTCTGCTCCTGGGCTTGCTGAGTAACGAGAATATGACCAAAAGCTTATATAGCACTTGGATATATGACCCAGCCATCCCACTCTCAGGTAAATATCCAGCAGAAAAGTGTACATGTGCTCAATAATGTGTGCAAGAACATTCATTGCAGGCCTACTTGTAAAAGCTGGAAACGGTCCAAATGTCCAGTGACAGTAGAATGGATCAATAATTGCGGTATATTCAAACAATGGAATACTATACAGCCATACGAATGAACAATGACTGCTACACACACACAGTGCATGGGTCACAGAAATAAACTGTTGAGTAAAAGAAGTCAGACATAGAAGAGTACATACTATTTGATTCCATTTATATGAAGTTCAAAAACAGGCAAAACGAATCCATGATGTTACAAGTCAAGACAGCAGTTACCTTTGAGTAATGAGAAGGTATGAGGGAAGTTTCTGGCGTGCTGGTAAGGCTCTGTTTATTGATGAAGGTATGTCTGCTTTGAAAACACATTTGTGTGTGTGTGTGTGCACACGTGTGTGTGTATATACACACACATATATAATAGTTCAAGAAAAAGTTTACATTAAAAATATGCATAGAACCCTTTTCAATCTCCAGGATCTCTGATTTTCATTTCCTCCTCTGTGCCAGACACTGTCCTGGGGGAGGGGTGGATAGAGGTGACTGCATACAGAGACAAACAAGAAGACAAAGCATCTACCATCAAGGAGATCACAGCTTTGAGGGAAGACAGATGGGTAAACAAAAAATTACAACATGATAAAAGGCTATGATGCAGATTCGAGCTGATAAATACGGGAACCTAGAGGGACAGTATAGGCGACATTTGAAATGGATCTTGAAGAGCATTCCAGGCAGAGACAACCACATGTGTAAGTACAGACTGGAGAGGGGGATTAAGAAGGGTCAAGAGTTGAAGAGGAGGGAGATACAACCTGTACCCCAGGCTGAGCTTAATGGACTCTATGGTGTCAAGCACAATCAGGAGCCACTGAAGGGTCTTTAAGCAGTTGAGACCCTGCAAAAGTACCTCCCATCACATCAACTTTTTATCTTCCGGTCGTGTGGGTGAACTGTCTTCTCTTGGCAAAGATCAGCTCCTCCACGCCTACACGCAACCCCTTCCCTTCTCATCCACTCAAGAACATGGCTCCAGCAATGCCCCCTCTCTCCCATGCATCACCAACCTGTTCTCTCTATTGGGCCTTTGACACTAGCACACAGAGGTGCAACCATTTCTACCACCCTAAAAAAAAAAGATGCTCTTGACCTTCATTTCCCCCTCCAGCTATCACTTCACTTCTTTCTCTTTTTGACAAAACTCCTAAAAACTTTGTTTTTGCTTGCAGCTTCCACTCTCTATCCTTCCAGAAGTCCATCAGAACAATGACCTCCACACTGCTATACCCAAGGGTCAGTTCTCCAGTCTTCGCCTTACTTGGCTTATCAGCAGCATGTGACCTAGTTAATGATGACTCTTCCTCCTTGAAACCCTTTCTTTACTTGGCTACCAGGGCACTTTCGTCCTACTTTACACCCTGCTCTTTCTCAATCTTTGCAAGTTCCTCATCTCTGGACCTCTTTACCTTGAAGTTACCCCAAAGCTCAGTCTTTCTGAACTTATTAGGTTCTGAACTATCTGAACTTCACTATCTGATCTCATTCAGCTCCATGTTTTTAAATTCCATCGATAAGCTGATGACTCCCAGATATATATCTGTGGCCCATATTTCCCCCTCTGGATTTTCAGACACATCTGTCCAGCTGCCCACTTGGATATTTAATAGGCATCCCAAATTTCACATATCCAGAACTGATCTCATGATCTGTCCCTAAAACCTGCTCCTCCCACAATCATCCTCATCTCCAGAATGGCAATTCCAGTTCCTCAGGTCAAAATGGTCATCCTGACTCTTCTCTCATACAGTGAAGTCAGACTGTGAGCATCATGGTGCTGAATGGTGGGAAATAAGAGGGGATGGGGTAGTAATGTCACGGGCAGCTTTTTAAAGGACTGCTGGGTACAAGCCTGAACATCAAGGTTGGACATTGACCATTGTTCTTTGAAGCAGAGTGTGGCCTCTTGCACTATATTCTTAAACACCTCACAAACAGCAAAGTTCTTTTTTATGAATGAATAAAAATAGAATAATTGGTAGTAGAGAGCAATTGTTCAGCCTTAAATGGAAAGCACTGTGCAGACCTTAGTTGGTCTCAAACTAAATGCTTCACCTTATTAGGGAACTTCTCAACTGGGACTCTTAGCCAAAGTTCACCTGGCTTTACACCACACACTGAATTTCCAATGTGAGCATATAGTTGCTTAGAAAATAAGGAGGACTTCCTGTGACTGGTGTAAGCCCTATTTGCTCTTATCTTTCTAAAAAAGAGTCTAAGATGATCATAGCAAATGCTTGGCATTCATGCTTCCTTTCCCTCCTCTTGCATGCTCTAAGACATTGCTATCAGTCTTGGTACTCTTTCCCTCTGAACATGGATTTGGCTTCAGAACAGTTTTTAACCCAGTAGCCCAAGCAGTCACTGCCAATGGATCTATCACTTTTGGCAAACAAGTTTAAGCCTAATTGGCCTCTCTTGTCTGGTCCTTGCTAAGTGTTTGTATAGTCACATATACATGCTCAAAACCAAAAAGAGATGACAGCAGTGGTGTTATGCCATGAAAGCTAGATTCAAACCCATCCACCTCCAGGGAGTTGAGTATTTCCACCCCACAATCATCCCTCCCTTAAATGTCCACATAGCACCTACTAGTTCATGAGAGGATGGGCAATTCCCACCTTTTACCAAGGTATACTCCTGAAAATCATATTTTAAGTGGATTATGTTTTCTTATAACAATAGAATAAATGGAGGTTGTGTTTCTAATTAAGAACTTGGCAGCAAATAAATCACAGAGATGGTCAACAATGTCATACAAAATTATCAAACAATAGCCTCCTATGATTAATTCAAGTGTGAAACTTTAAAGTCCCCTAAAATGGGCCTAAGTATGTATGTCGATTAGTCAGTGTTTATAAAATGCTCAAATACCACACCACGTAAGAACACCCAACTCTCCTGAATCATCAGTTTAACCCATCTAAAATGAATATAGGAACTTCAGTAAATGGTAATTAACTTTTAAACTGAAAGAATTGGGTTTGCCTTCTTAATAATTAAGAAGCCTTTGAGGGGTAATTTGGATGATCTAGATTTCTTTGGAGAAGAAGAGAAGCTGCCAAGGGAAATCTGAACCATGGCTTTCTATTTTCCTTAAAGAGACGACATTGGCCAATGTTTCTTGAAGCTTGCTCTGTGCTAGGTATTGTGCTGAAGGCGCCAATAAACAAAATGATTCAAACTCATTTCATTGACCTCAGATCTGCACTTGTGGGAGGGACGATTCTTTACAAAATAGCTGTTGCATTGTTTAAATATTTGAGGACCTTACTATAGAGTTTGATTGCATCCTGGATGTTGACTTTTTGTTTATCTTATTCTCTCTCTTCAATATATATTTTAATGTTTTTACTAATTTTTCTTAATTTGCTGTAACCATTGGAAAATGTCACCCAATGGCTGGAATCTACAGGTACTTATGCCACTACTTCTCAACCCTAACTGCACTTCAGAATCACTCAGGGGAACTTTTAGAAATGTTGATGCCCAGTGGCACCCCAGACTAGTTAAATCAGAATCTCTGGGATGAGACCCAGTCATCAGTATTTTTTTAAAGTTTCTGGGTTCTTCTAATGTGCCCAAACACCATGTCAGACTTTCTTCCCTAAATAGAAGTAGGCAGGTATCCCTCATTGCCACTCAATAAATATGTGCCCATGCCTGAAGCAGGACTCTCAACGCTATTGCATTTAGTCAGCTCAGTTCTCTGGGAAGAGCATTTGTTTCTCTAAAATAAAAGTGGATTCTGGTCTCCAGTTATCAGTTGATATGATAATCAGGTAGCTAGAGAAAAGCCTTCATAAATGTTGCCTATTCTTGACTTCCAGAAACCATCATACACCGTTTGGGTTCCTTTTTCTCACCGCTTGATGAAATGGGAGGGAGACCATCTGGAGAACACTTAACCCACATCAAGGCCTCAATCTAAGGGTCTCTGAGAAAGAAAGTTTGGAATGAATGTCAGTCCAAATTCCATCTCAAATTCCATTATTTATTACTTTTAAAGGGCTGCTGTAACAAAGTACCATAAACTAGGTAGCTTAAACCAACAGAAATTTATTCTCTCACAGTTGTGGAGGTTAGAAGTCCAAAATCAAGGGATCAACAAGAACATGCTTTCCCTGAAGGCTCTAGGGAAGAATTCTTCCTTGCCTCTTCCTAGCTTATGGTTGCTGGCAATCCTTGGCATTCCTTGAATTACATCTGCACCACCCCAGTCTCTGCCTCTGCTATCACATGGCCTTCTCCCTGTGTCTCTCTCCTTCTAAGGACACCAGTCATTGAATGTATAACCCACCTTCATCCAGTATGACCTCAACTTAACTTCATTACATCTGCAAAGACCCTATTTCCAAATAAGATCACATTCACAGGTTCCAGGAGGACACAAATTGGGGGGACACTACAGAACCCAGAACAGCTCATATACTACTTGTGGGTATTCTTGTTCTTCATTCTTAGGATGCAGGTGGTAGAAACATTTATCGCAGTCTACCTGTAAGTCTAGTTAGATACTTAATCCTTCTCTAGAGTTTTAGAAAGAAAGCCATCTGCCCATAGTTAAAGGAAAACAATTTGGCTAATTAGGTTGGCCTTTTAAGTGTTATCAATACAGAGTGATGAAAAAGGCAGGTATTGTGCTTTTGTTTTTTTAGATTTTATTCCACATTTTTAGCCATTTTGCTGGTTCCATACGTGTTCAGAAATAGGAAATATGTAATAGTTAAAGTGTAATGAATTCATTTTTTTCCTAATGGAGCTTGACAGACTATATAACAAACACACACACAAAGGAACTGAACTGGGAACTCCTTTTATTGTTCAAATTTAATGTTGTAACTATTCATTTAGATGGCCCCAGGAAGCTCAAAGGGGAGCCCAGGCTGATAGTGAGACTGTAGGAATTCCTATGAGATAATCATTTAACACCAGTTGCTTCTACTTCATCAGCAACTTTCTTTTACAAAACCTGAGGCAGGTTTTAGCCAGATCTATTGCTTATATTGCTCTTCAGCCCCACACCCCAAGTGTGTTTGCAAAATTAAACTGTGTTAGGCTTTGAGTAATGAGAAGAGGCATTTAGAAAACCCCCAAAGTCCCCAAGGTTCCTGGGCTGACGTAGAGGTCTGGGTTTGGGAATTCACTATTCCCTCTCCCATTTCTTCCTGTCATTTGAGCTGTCACCTTGGAGATGTCACAGCCCATACGTGCTTCCTTCTGTGAAATGAGGTTCATGATCATTGGCTATGAAACATCAGGGGAGCTGGCAGAGCAGCCAGGAGATGTTAACTTATTCTCACCCGCAAGTTGCACCAGCTCTGTGCTCAGAAAGGCAGACACGACAGCAGCTCAGGGTTGGAAACTAGATAGCAGTAAAGAGTAAACGAACAAGGATGCAAGCTCTGGAGTTGGACTGGCTGGGTTCAAATCTTAGAACCATTGTAGGGGTGGGGGTAAGATACTTAACTTCTCTAAGACTGTTTGCTCATCTGTAAAAAGAGGATAATGACAGCACCTGCTTCCTGGAGTTACGGGGAAGTAATGTGATAGTGAATGAAGCATGGTGCCCAGCACATAGTAAGTGCTTATCAAATTCTAGCTCTTATTAACTTGAGTACAAATTCCACTGAATGTTCATGGATGCCTAGATCAGAATCTTGAGAGGTCATGTTCAGGCTTAATGGGAAGGAATGGCTGATAGATGTGTGATGTCTACCCGGGATATAGAAAGGAGAGTGGGTCTACTGGAGCCACACATCTGCCATTCCTGTAGGGACATATCGAATTCATCTCTGTCTTTCCATAAGCCCTTTCCAGGACCCTCCACATGAAAGGTACTCAGCAAATATGCAGAGAAATAATTAATTGGCTAGTGATTCTTACCATAGTGGTATAAGGCAGGGAGGGAGGGCATGGGAACTAAAGGGGGTTCAGAACATGAGACAAAACCTCTCTCCCCAAAATAGTTTTTGATGTCTCCCTTTTGTGAGTCAGATGATCACCTGGACTACATAGAGTCTTACCAGCAGGTAAATCCTTGCTTTGAAATGGACTGGGCTGGTGTGCGACAGTGAAGTAGAAACCTGGAAAACTGATGGGCTAATGCTGAAAAACTGGAGGAAGAATGCTGTAGAGGAAGGAGCCATGGCCTTTCCCAGCTCCTCTGACAACCCAGCCCACACCTCTCTGGTCCTCAGCTCCCTTATCTGTAAAACAATGATAATCTCAACCAGTGGTGGTGTGAGGCTGAAATGGCATAAGCCGTCAAATGGCATAAGCATGCAAGTTGTTTTACAGGAGTAGGGGAGTAAAGTAGGAAATTCCACCTACCCATCAAGAGCCTAACCAAATATCAAAAAATATATAGTCTGGTATATTCAACCTGTTGGTGTTTTCCCCAAATTTCAGCCAACCTTCCTTGGTACTCCTGTCTCTCTCGGTCTAACCGCATCCTGATATGACTGTTAAAGTATAAGTGAGCCTCCCCCTCACCTTTCACAGCAAGTTCTAAGCCAAGGCCTGTGGAACCTCCCAGGGGGTCACCACCTCATTTAGCCAGAAGATAGACTTTAGCCATGCTGCTTATTCAAAGCTAAATGCTGCTGATCTAAGTATGCGGCTCCAGATGCAACATCCCAACGCTAGGCTCTGGACATGAAGGAAGCAAAGCCAAGAATTCCAAGCACTGGCCCACCAACCACACCATTTTTAATTGCTGTGGGTAAGCCACTTCTACTCTCCAGGCTTCAGATCCTCCATTAGCCTGGGGTCTGTGCTTGGAGTTGGAGAAGCAGCCTCAGAGAGAACCAGAACCTCCCAGCCTTGCTGTGTCATACACTTCTGGGAAGACTAATAGCTAGAAGGCGCCATAGACAGAAGGACATGGGCTAATGTAGAAGATTTCAGAAGGCTCCTCAAGCCCACAATGCCTGCAAGGGCCAAGAACACCAGGGCTGCTCGGAGGTGTCAGCCATGGTGGAGCATCTGTGTCTCAGGAGTAGATGAGCCAAAAATAAGCAGGAAACATTACCTGAATACAGAGTCTTCACAGTGGGCTTGATTTAGCTGGGTTCCATGTTGGCTGTTTATTCCAGATCTGTGGCAAAGGAAAAGTGAGCCCTATGTGCAGACTGGTAGCTGGGTCCCAGGGCAAGCCAAACAGAAGTACATATCGGCTCTGGAAGGAAAACCCAATTCACCCTTCAGGGCAGCCTGGAGGTTATTTCTGTTCTGTCTACCATACAAGTTATCCAAGGTCAAAGTTAAGGGAAAACTTCAGGAAGAACCTGTAAATTATTAAATGTTTCTCAAAAAAGAGTTTGGGAAATGGAAAAATGAAGGTATGGTGGGTTTCCCCATTGTTATGATAATAGGGGAGCATGCCAAGGAGGGAAGGGGCCCAAGGGGAAGTTGTAGTGCTTTCAGGGATAAGAGTCTTCAAATAGACATGAGGATCACCTGCCCCGGTAGGGGTGGGGAGTAAAAGAAAATACAATGCCTGCCCCCTACCCCCCGCTTCAGACCAAGTGAATCATATTCTCCAGGGGGTGGGGCTGGGGGTTGGTTGGGAGACTGTTGTCGTTGTGCTGTTTTGGCATTTGGTGCTTTTGTAGCTCCTTAGGGGATTCTAAGGTTCTGCAAGGTTGAGAATCACAGTTGGAAAGTCTTATCCAGAGCTGGAGGCTGGGGTTCAGGCTGTTCTGTAGGAGCCTGAGCACTCAGAGGTAACCTAGGGAAAGGGAGTTGGGAGAAGAGAGGGGCAGAGGAAGGAAGAGGGGGAAGTAGCTTGGTGGGAAGAAAAACGATCAGAACCTGAAAGGCCTGCCAACATTAATTGCTAAATTTGTCCCTAGGAAAAGTTAAATTAATGTGTTGTGTCTTGTGCAGGCACTGTGCTTGGAGCCTTGACAAGTGAGACATTATGCAATCATGGCATTATGCCAACCTGGTGAGGTCCATGACCCACTTACCAGGGGAAGAAAGGGAGGTCCAGAGAGGAGACACAGTTTGCTGGCTGAGCTGGGATTCCAGAGCAGGTAGGTCTCCAGATTCCAAGACCAGATGAGGAGGCCCAGACTGGATTTTCTTGGAATGTTGGCACTGACCTGGACTCAACCCATTTTTATGAAGAATAAAGAAGATGAGGTAGACAGATTAATAAGTGCCTGAAACCAGGACATCGGAGACCCATGCACTATGTGAGCACCTGGGAAAGCCTGAGGGAGATAAAACAATCAGGATCTCCAAGCCTCCAAGATTCCCCTGTCCTTTGGCAGGAGGTGGGTGTGAACTTGTGCTCTTCTTACACAGCCCCAGGAGTACAAAGGTTGGAGCCACCCAAGGAGGCGCACACGGGCAGGCAGTTCACAAGTGCAAAAGTAGGCAGGTGCTGAGACGTGTGATTCCCAGCAGACAGCAGATCAGAGAGGAGCCACCAGATCGGACATGAAGACAGGAAGGGGAAAGAGGCACCGCACGTGTTGGTGGGCAGAGCCGAGACTGCACCATGCAGGGCAGCATCCAGGGCCCTCGAGCCTGGTGTTGCCACATCCAGACTTGCATCCCGAGTGCACGCCAGCCCATCTCTCCCCTGGTCATCTCCACCTGTCTCATGCTCAGAACATCCTGGTTGGTGCCCTACTTTCTTTTTGTTACTATATATTTTTGTATTATGAAATACTTCCAAAAGGAAAGAGTATAGAAAATGATATAATTTGTGCACATCACCAGGCTTTGTCAAATTCTAACATTCTTCTCCATATTTGTTTCAGATATATATTTTTAAAGACAAAACTTCACAGATACCTTTGAAACCTCCATAGGTTGATTTCTTTTTCTTTTTCTATTCCCAGGAGAAACCACTCTCTGGAATTTGATGTTTACTATTCCCATGCATGACTTTACTTTCACTATAAGTGGACATCCATAAATAATGTTGTTTTCACATATTTGAACTTAATCTTAATGGAATCATAAATGTAAACAATATAAATTAATATAGTATTAATAAATTATATTTTATATAATATAATAAATAATATATGAAATATGATAATAAACAAATAAATATGATATTAGTATAGATGGAATCAAACTGCTACTTGCTCTGTTTTTTGCTGATATTCTTGATCAGGGATTCATCTATGTTAATGCTAATTCATTTAATTTGATGCTGAATAGTATCTCATTGTATGAAAATTTATGATTTATATATTCATTCTCCTTTTGATGGAAGGCAATGTGTCCACTTTTCCCCAGTGTTCCAATTTTTTACTATTGCAAACAATGGCATAATGAGTTTTCATGAATGTGCGTGGGTTTGTCCAGGCTGTGTACCCAGGAGTGGAGCTGCTGGGCTGGGGGAATGCATATCCTTCATCTTATGCCTCAGTCTCTTTTAAGCCTCTTTGCCCATACCTTGTTATCATGGGTATTTCAGAGGCACTCCTGGCACCAAGGGTAAGATCAGGAAATGTTAACCATGGAAACAGAAATCACTGGACATGTGCTCTCAGTACATGCATGAGTGCCCACTCTGAGCTGGGCTGAGTGTGCTTGTCAGTGAATTGGGGCCTCTGGTCCAGATGTTCTCCAGGAGCTAAGAAAATCAACCTGCTCAAATGAGACCTGAAGCCTGCAGTGACCTCACCAGCTATGTTTTGGGGCCCAACCTCAAACACACAGCTGCCCTGTCTTTATTTTTTCTTTTTAAATATTTAACTTTATTTCCCCTGACTATCAAAGTAATATGTACTCTTTTTTTAAATTTTATTGAAGTGTATTTGATTTACAATCCGTAATATGTATTCTTAACATAAATTTTAGAAATTTTAGACAAATATGCTTTATGTTAATCATTTAAAATATCACTTCTGGGACTTCCCTGGTGGTGCAATTGTTAGAAATCCGCCTGCCAATGCAGCAGACACGGGTTTGAGCCCTGGTCCGGGAAGATCCCACATGCCACGGAGCAACTAAGCCCGTGCGCCACGTCTACTGAGCCTGCGCTCTAGAGCCTGTGAGCCACAGCTACTGAAGCCCGCGCGCCTAGAGCCCGTGCTCCACAACAAGAGAAGCCACCGCAATGAGAAGCCCGCGCACCGCAGTGAGGAGTAGCTCCCACTCGCCACAACTAGAGAAAGCCCGTGCACAGCAAAGAAGACCCAACGCAGCTAAAAATAAATAAATAAATAAAATTTTTTTAAAAAATAAAATAAAATATCACTCCTCAGAAACAGTCACTATTAGCATTTTAGCCTAAATATCTTCAGTCTTTTTTCTTAGCATTTTCCCCTTACATATATATTCTATTGTATTCTGATTTTTAACCTAACATTATATAATTTTCCATACTGTTAGAAACTCTGTAAACATAATTTTAATGGATTCAGATTATTCTTTTACTCATTTTCTATTATCTACTTAATTAGATACTCAGTTATCTACTTAATCCCCCTCAATATCCATGAGGGATTGGTTCCAGGAGCCCCTTCATATACCAAAATCCTGGGATGCTCAAGTCCCTTATATAAAATGGTGGAGTACAATGAATACAGCTGGCCCTCCATATCTGCAGATGCAAAGCCAATGAATAAGGAGATCCAACTGTATATTTGTTGAAAAAAAATCCAATCCACAGGTTTGGACCCTGTGTTCAAACCTGTGTTGTTCAAGGGTCAACTGTATATTGGGTATTTAGGTTATTCCTAATTTCTATTTTTACAATTAAAATGCAGTGGCCATCTTTGGGGATAAATCTTTGATGATCTTTCAGATCCTTAAGAGAGGATCTTAGAAGTATAATTTTCAGAAGGGGAAACAGCATTTTTAAAGCTTTAGATATTATAAAACTGTTCTAGAAAGACACCCATATTACGAGCCCACCAACAAAGTGTTCAGAATGCCCAGCGGGCCTACCTTCACTGAAGCTAATTGTGAGAGCTTGTTATACTGGGGCTCAGATGTGAAAGGAAAGGGAACCTATAAATGCCATCGTGCTCAGCCACAGACTGTCTGGTTTGGTGGAGTAGAATGTTTGGTGTCCTCCCAAGCAGTATGTACTAACCTGCTTTCCCTCCATGAGAACTAACAAGACAGCAAAATGGATGAATCATACTGTGGGAAAGTCAGACTCCAGAATCAGGTCTCTTATATATAGTAGACACTTGAAATAGGCCACTGGGACAGTAGAAGATGTATTATTTAAATTTCCTTAGGTTGAAAGTGACAACAGCAAAAAGACTCTGGCTAATTTAAGCAAAACAAAAAGGAATTTGTTGGAAGGATACTGGGATCAAAGGACTGTGTCAACTGTTGGGCCAGTTGTACACTGTACAACTCAGGCAGGGTGGAATCATTCACGTTGCCACCTATATGAACTGCACTTTCTAGAGTTGTGCAGTGCACTACCTACACAACCGTATATAGCAGCCCTGCTGGAATATCTCATAGGCCAGTGTTTCTCAAACTATCTGTTCTGAAGGCCCAGGGTTTTTGTGTGTTTTTTTCTTTATTTTATTTATTTATTTTTGGCTGCATTGGGTCTTCATTGCCACATGCGGGCTTTCTCTAGTTGCAGCAAGTGGGGGCTACTCTTCGTTGCCGTGCACGGGCTTCTCATTGCGGTGGCGTCTCTTGTTGCGGAGCACAGGCTCTAGGCGCGTGGGTTTCAGTAGTTGTGGCACGCAGGCTCAGTAGTTGTGGCGCACGGGCTTAGTTGCTCTGCAGCATGTGGAATCTTCCCGGATCAGGGCTCGAACCCGCATCCCCTGCATTGGCAGGCAGGTTCCTAACCACTGCGCCACCAGGGAGGCCCCAAGGCCCAGGTTTTATTATTATTATTATCCATTGTAGATCAATACTTTGGTAAATTACATCAATACGAATTACTAGAAAAATAAAATGCCTCTTAATTTACTAAACACTCACTTTCTGAATTTACCTCACTACAGACAAATAATGCACAGTTTGGGAAACAGCACTGGTCCACAAACACACCTGAGTACACTTTGAGTAGTACCGACATAGATTATCCAAACTGCACAAAAGTGGGAATGGAATGAGAAGTCCAGAGCCAGAACCAAGGAGTCAAATACATCTGGTCTCTCCGTCTCCCATGTTTTTCCCTCTGCCTGTTAGTACTATTAAACACCATCACAGAACAGCTTTCTCCGGATACGAGAAAACATAACAACTAACAATTCTTCACATTTTATGTCTTACAGGCTCAGCCACCAGGGAAAGAATCATTGGTCCCAAATCCAAAGATTTCAGAAAAGGGACTGAGTGACACAGCCCAGGTCTGGTGCTCACTCCTATGGCTTCGAGGTGTGTTGCTTGTGGTCAAGAAAATGCCAGCTCTCTTGGGGACCACATGAATGGGGCTGGGAGCAGTTCTCAAGAGAGGGGTATGGTGTTACCAGAAATAATCGAATGTGGATGTGGCACGCAGATGAAACGGTAGGTTTGCAATTATTAGGTCTATGTTTTCCTGTATCTATTTTCCGCTGAATACTTTTTCTGAAATATATCCCCCCCTCCCAAAACGGTTTATGATAAAATAAATGTGGGAAAAACTTTAGATTGTATCACCCTCATAGAGATTCATAAGGAATATTAGTATATTAAAGGCTCTGAGAAGTCCTGTAAAAAGGAAGCTTGTTTAACTATGTTTAATCCAGTGTTTCCTGACCTCACTTGATCACTGAAACTTTTTTAATGTAACGTCCAGTAACACCCCATGGGACTAGTGTTCCAAGAACATGTTTTGGGAAAACCTAGGTGATAGATGTTCTCCAGAAAGATGTGCCTCAAATCCTTTAAAAAAGAAAATAAAAAATGTTTAAACAAACCAGAGAGCTGGGTATTTACAGAAACTGGTAAATAATTTGCAAGGAGTCGTTTTATAACATAAGTTAGAACACCATCAAAACTACCAGTTTCTAGGCTCAGAGTTTTGTATGTTCAATATTATTAACATGAGATACATCTCCGCAACTCCAAACCTTCCTGCTCTGGAACATTCCTTTCCTAGGGCAATTTTACAGGTTGTTCGGAACCCTTTTCATGTGATGTCTGGTACCCTGCCCCCTTCGAGGTGAGGTGTATCTTTATGCCATTAGGTAGTTGGTCACTGCGGTTTGCAAAACCAACTTAATAGCACGGGGCATCTTCTCTGCCCTGTGTGCTCATGTAATAAAGAGGCCCACTGGGGTGAGCAACACCCTGGAGAACAGTGTTAGCAGCACCCACATCTGGGGAAGCTTGGAGGTGGGCTCAACATTAATAAGTATAATGAGGGCCTTCTCCTCTCTAATGAGAGATTAGGATCTTATACCAGATCAGCCAACTGGATTACAGGCACGACTAAAGGACAGAGTAAACTGCCTGGACAATCAGGATCAGAGGGCATAATACAGGTTGGCCACCAAGTCTGGCAACACAGGCCAATATATAATAAATGGTTTATGGATATCACATTATAACACGTGATAAAATAATATCTATGTTTCCAGACTTTGTGGCCACTCTGGAGCCAAAGCTAGGATTTATATCAAGCAGTCACTAAATGTCAGGAGGCACTGTTCTTAATGTTTCACCTGAATTAGCTAATTTAATTTTCATAACATCCCTATGAAGCAGGTACTGTCATCATTTCCACGGAAATAGGTGCGGAGACTGTGGCACAACGGAATTGAGTATCTGGCCCCGGGTCACACCGTTGGTGAGTGGTGGAGCTGAGTTGTGAGCCCAGGAAGCCTCACTCTAGAGCCCATCCTTGTACCCACCGCACTGCAGCTGCCTCCCCTGGAGGCCTGAATCCCTATGCTTTGCTGAATAGCCATCAATAAGCAAGGATGTAGGGTTCTCTCTCTTGCATTTTTTTTTAAACAAAGGTGGCTTAGGAATAATCACTGGAACTAACATCTGTACTGTTCTTTGCAGTTTGGTCCTCATCACAACTCATTATGGCAAACCAGGCAGGACCAATTGTCCCACTTTAGAGGTAAAGGAAGTTGAGTCTTTAACGGGATCCCTACCTACCAAATGGCAGAATCATGTCCTCTGACTTCAAGAGTCTCCCAGTTTTAACTCACTTCCTGTATTGGGTTCTATGGTAACCAACATCCAAGCTGGTCCCCAGTGATCCCTGACTCTTGTATTATCTCCTGCCACACTGAATAAGACTCACTCGTGTGACCACTAGGATATTGTGGAAATGATGATGATGACTTCTGAAGCTAAGTCATAAAAGACTTTGGAGCTTCTGCCTTGATCTCTCTGGATTACTCACTCAGGAGGAACCAGCTACCCTGCTGTGAGGATGCCAGCAGCCCTACAGAGGCCCCCGGTGAGGACCTGCAGCCTCCTGCCCACACCAGCACGAATATGCCAGCCACGTGAGCGAGCCCCTGTGAAAGCTGATCCTCTAACCCGTCAGATGATGGCGGCCCCCACCGACGTCTCTACCGCAATTTCACGAGAGACCCCATGATGGTTAATTTCCTGTGTCAATTTGACCGGCCATGGGGTGTCCAGATTAAACATGATTTCTGGGTGTGTCTGTGTGGGTGTTTCTGGATGAGAAACAGTAAGGTTGATGACCCTCCCCAGTGTGGATGGGCATCATACAATCCGAAGGGCCTGAATAGGACAAATGGTGGAGGAAGGAAGAATTCATCCCTCTTCTTCCTGCTTCACTGCTTCAGCTGGGACATCTCATCTCATATTCTCCTGCCCTCAGACTTGGATTTACACCATTGGCTCCCCCGATTCTCAGGCCTTCAGACTCAGACTGAAATACACCACCAGTTTTCCTGGGCATCAGGTTGTAGACAACAGATAATGGGGCTTCGTAACATCCACATTGTGTGAGCCAATTTCTCATAATAAATTATATATACATAACATATATAGGTTATATATAGTTATAGTTATACAGTTTATATATAACATATAAATTTTATATAATATACAATAGTTTATATATTTTATATATATATATGTAAAACTATTGGTTCTCTTTCTCTGGAAAACCCTGGCTAATACAGACCTCAAGCCAAATCCACCCAACTAAGTCACTCTTGAATTCCTGACTCACAAAAACTCTGAGATAATAAATGTTTATTGTTGTTTTAAGCCAGTTTTTTAACTGTTTTTTAAATGTTGGGAGGAATTGTGCTTTGCAGTTATAGATAACTATTACAACTTCCACCTCCAAAGTGTTGATCCTGGGGAAGGTCACTAACTAGCTGTGATCCTGAGAAAGTCTTTGGAACACTCTCTGGTGCTCCCCTGCTAAAAATAACCTAGGAAAATTTCTGAGTCATTCTTAAGGTAATTAATTAACCATTACAGCTGGATTCAGGGAATGCTCTGTGGAAAGATGAACTCCTGGCACAAATAGACTAGTTCCTGGTAAACGTGCATCACCTGTAAGTATTTAAAGAACATTTCATTGGTGCATCTGATCTATCAATTCATAAAGATCTACTTGAAGATTCTGCTAGCAGTAGCCAACAAACGGTCACCAAGCATCTCTTAAGTTCCATTCTCTGTGCCGAGATACCCCAGAGGAAGGTAGGCCTTTGTTCACACTGAGCGTTCACTAAAAATGTCTTCCCTTACCCCCTACCGACCACAAACTTATCGCTTGCCCAAAGCTCATCTCAAATGCCTCTGAAATCTCCCGAGGCCACTGCCTCTGATGCCGCCCTCTGCACCACCCACAGCAGGAGAAGCTCAGCAAAGGTGTGTTGGTAAATGTTTAACAACCGGCTCTCTGAGGAGAAAAAGTCCTGATTTGTAGACTATTTTTAATTTCTGTGGTGTTAATACTACTCCCACGGCTGCTTTAAAGCTGCCAACATGATGTTCTTGAGTGCAGAGTTAGGAAAAGATGTACACAGTCCATCTCCTGAGCCAGTGCCAGCCGGCTCCAGCACACCCCTGCATTTTGGACACCTCACTCTCCCTTATTCTTGTCCTTCTGATGATTTTGAAATGTCCCTGGGACCTGTGCCCCTTCCCCATGCCCAGCATCTCTCCCTCAGCCCAGGGCTTCATCATCTCCTGCCTGGACTATTGCAAGAGCCTCTTCCCTGTTCTCCCTGCCTCCGGGCCCTCCCTCCTCACCCCCACCCCTCCTCCCTCCTCACCCCCACCCCTCCTCCCCAGCATCAGGAGTGAGCGCTCCTACACCGGTCGTCTCACGGCACCATGCTGCCCATCCTTCAAATCCTTCAAACCCACGGTTTTCAACGGAAAGATCAGAGTTGTCGGGTGTGCAGGCTCCTTATGATCTGACCCCCATCCGCCAATCCATCTTCACACACACACGCACACTGAACCCCAAGGCATTTCTCTGAGGAACCATGATACTCTTCGTGTCCCCCCTTGAGGTTCCTACAGCCTAAAATGCCCGGTCTCCGGTCACTGCCCCACTCCTCCCTCTGGGCTTATCAGCGTTGTCCTCTTCCTCCAGCCCCTTTTGTCCCACATTCCCACGCGTTTTATGGAGAACTCAGTGGGGGAACTTGCTACGGGGAACCACGGCTGCTTCTGTGTGCCTCCGCCTTTCTCTCCCCCCACCAAAGCCACAAGGTCCTTGAGGGCAGGAGCCTCCAGTGAGTCTCATACTCTTCCGTGCCCAGCACCGTGTCCTGCGTGATGGGAGAGGCTGTCTGGCTCTGGAGAGGGAGGGTGATGCTACGAGGTCAATGGGGTGAGGCAGTGGGAATGTGCCCAGCCAAGCACCTCTCCCACCCCAAAGCCTCGGAGCTCCTGGCAGACAGGGGTACAGGTTGCTGAGGGAGGTGGGGGAGTGTGAGGGAGGGGAGTGAGGACCAGGAGCCCTTCCAGAATGCTCTATGGTGGCTGAGGCTCCCAGGATTCCTCCCCTATCTGTTTCCTTCTTCTGGGACTGAATGCCCCACTCTGCAGAGTTAAAACCCATCTCTTAGGTTCTATGTCTGTTACATTGCTTTAAATTGGTGATTACGGGCTCAAAACAACCACTGGGCCACATGTTAAAGGCTCTGGTCCAGGCTCTGATCCCGAGGCTGGAGGGCAGCCACCCCTCTTTCCCCAAACACATTCACATTTAAGTCCCAGATCAAATGGACAATGTCTTGGATTTCAGGTACTTTCCTTAAAATAATTGTGAGAAAACACCCTTGGCAAGTTATCTCTGCTCCAATTACTAAGACACTCGTCAAGTCTCTTCCCTCCAGCTGGTTTTTCCATCTGAAAAAGAAAGTCAGTGACCAGCTGATCACTAATATCTCTGGTGCTACGATTCTAAGCCAATTCCCCCTCACCGTGCCTTAATCTCCTCATCTATAAAATGGTCATAATATCTACCCATCTCAGAGGGCTAGTGAAGATCAAAAGAGATAATGGACATAAAAATACTCTTGTATGCTATAATTATATTAGTATTATTATTTGTGAAATTTAATGAGGGCACTAAAAGTCTTTTATAAACATTCCTGGGTGATTTTAACATGATGGTAGTCATCATGGTGACTGTGAATTTAGGAGAAAAGCAAGAGTACATTAAAGGCAAGACTTCCTAAATGGGGACTCTTCACATAATTGGGCAAACTCATAGGTCAGACATCTCCTGGGTGAACTATGGACAGTTACAGGCCAGGCCTGTATCAGTAGTTTTCATTATGGCTTTTTTTATTCCACAAGATCTACACAAAGGACTGGCCATTACAGTCTGTGCATGCCGGTTTATTCTAAGTCTTGTTCTGAATGTTCAGTCAGCCTTTTAACAGATGTGCTGAAGAGAATTAAAGTAACTCATGCCTGTTCGCCTTTCCCAGGTGGAGTGTAGCTAGGTCACTATAGTGTTTCAAAACGTCTTCATTCCATCTTTTTTATTATCATTATTATTATTCAGCCCTTCAAAACCAAGGTCAAGATTCAGAAGTAAGCCATGTCTTGCTTTGATCTTCAAGATCATGGGCACGCTCTGCTCAGCAGCCTACATACCCGTGTCTCCAAGCACAGTAAAAGTCTAATTAGGAAATCTTTATAGTGTCCTTGAGAATTGGGACTCCGGGGATGATTGAGGCCAGGGACAACAAGGGGAGTCCATGTCACTCCACAGCTTTTGCTTGAAAATGATGGCTGACCACTCTTCCAAGCCCCCAACCAAAGAATGACACTCTTCTTTTGCTCGGTAGATTAGTAGAGCTCGGTAGTTTACTACTCACAGTAGTAAACACTTGTGAGTGAATAGCCATTGACCCAGGAATCCCTGCGGTCCTCCTGCTTGTGTCACCCTGGCCACCCGGCCCTCCCTCTGTACCTCGCACCACACACGTGATATTGGGAGTGTAGTTTCTGTTCAGTGGTTCCAACTGATGTTTAGAATAAAAGGTTGACTCCTAAGCAACCCACTTTTTCATCAATATACAGTTACCTGATCTACAAAGGTGGACAGACACAGGTGGCCTACCCACAGGTGACCATCTATCTTACAACAATGTAAATGTATCTTACTGATGGAAGACACTGAGGAAGAAAGAAAAACTTACTCTCCCCACCACCCCAAAAACAAGAGTTAACCAAGGCTCCCAGTCTACTGACCAGCCAATCAGAAACATCCTCTTGGGACTTCCCTGGTGGCGCAGTGGATAAGAATCCGCCTGCCAATGCAGGGGACACGGGTTCGAGCCCTGGTCCGGGAAGATCCCACGTGCCACAGAGCAACTAAGCCCATGCGCCATAACTACTGAGCCTGTGCTCTAGAACCCACGAGCCACAACTACTGAGTCCACATGCCACAACTACTGAAGCCCGCATGCCTAGAGCCCGTGCTCCGCCACAAGTGAAGCCACCGCAATGAGAAACCCGTGCACCACAACGAAGAGTAGCCCCCGCTTATCGCAACTAGAGAAAGCCTGCATGCAGCAACGAAGACCCAACACAGCCAAAAATAAATTAATTAATTAATTTTTTAAAAAAAGAAAGTGAAATTCAAACATAATTATTGTTCTTTATAAAAAAAAGAAAAGAAAAGAAAAGAAACAACTTCTTGGTATCTGAAAGGCAGCCCATTAGAAAATAGGTATGAAAGCAAAGTCCAATAGTGTTGTTATGAAGGGACTAAATGTCATCATTTTATTATTAATAAAATATTATTATTATTATAAAATATTTGATACTCATAAATGACAGATAAAAAAGTACTTTTCTCATGATTGATATTCTGCTAGTACAGTCATATTGATTGCTGAAACACTGAGTTATTTCCATATCTATTGGTAAATAGCCACTGACCCAAGCCTCCCTGCAGTAGTGCTTCTTGGGTCACCCTGACCACCGGGCCCTTCCTCTGGACCCCCTCCCCCCAACACACACACACACACACACACACACACACACACATGCACACACACACCTGTCCAAGATCCAGCAATCAAACAGTTAGCACCTGGCCAAACAGAGGTCCCTAAGACCCGCGCTAGGCCAGTGCTACAGCCAGCGTCCATTCAGATGGGTAGGTGAACATGCCGCGCTGGTTGTTGACTATTTTAATACCTCCCTGCCTAGCTGCACTGAGGACTTTAGGATGGAACAGCCTGCAGGGTTCCTGTACTCTGCACCCCACACTCTGCTCTCTGGCTCTGTGGCAGCCCCATTGTGGGAACACAAGTCAGGTGGCTTCAGAAAGCCACAGGGCAAACGCTGAGTGCCTAGGCAGGCCCTTCCTTAACCGTGAGGGAGGAGTGGGAAATGTCCTCAGCGACTAGCACTTAAATGTGGCCTCCTTCCCTTCAGCTGTACCCCAGAGCCCCAGGTTAGGTGCCTCTTAAAAACCAGAAATAATAACACGTAACAGCCACATGGGCAAGTCCCCAACCTGACATCTGCATCAATTTCTCTCTGTTCAATACAACGGAGAGAGATAATAACCTATCTTAGGCTTAATTAACATCTGGGCTCTGCTGCTGGGAGAGTCCCAAACCCATGTCTCCCTGTAATTGCAAACCTTTATTTATTTGGGCACTTTGATGACAGCCACATAATGGGAACTATGGCCCAGACCCCATCCATAGCCTCATACTTGCCAGCAGCTGTCCACCTCCCCTCCGCACCCCAACCTGCCCCTCCCTATTCCTCTCCTGCCTGTCTACCCAGCCATCTCCCAGTATCCCTTGCTCATAATCCCCCTGCCTCATGCCATTCTGTGCTTGTAGAGCACTTGGAATCTGGAGGCCTGGACCGCAGTCCCAGATCTGCCTGTTACTTACTCCACCACCATGAGATGCATGCACTTGAAGTGCCCAGCACTTTGCCTTGCATACAGTAGGTGCTAAACACTTGCGGTGGCCTTCCTTTCTACTCCATTCCATTCTTTAACCCCTAGGTCTCTCACCTGAAAATTGAGTTACTTATGCTGCCCAGCCTGCCTCCCTTGAGTGGTTATGAGCATCAGAAGAGAAAATGGCTAAGAGCATCCTTTGTAAGGTATGCTACACAGAAGGGTGGCCTCCTCAGAAGGAGGGAGGGTTGGAGTGCTGGAGGGATCACTGACCAGAAGAGCCTCCCAGGGGGGAGAGTCCCTTGGACAGACCCCAATCTAGGGTCTAGCCTTTAGTAATGCAGGTCTCTAGGAAATAGGTCTCCATCCTCAAGAAGTTTTGGGGGAAGCGGAACTCCCAGGAAGCAACTAGAGAAGGATAGAGCAGGCTTGGCCACCACATGGCCAGAATCTCTCCAGGGCATGCTTCCCGATCCACCTGAGACCCAACTGTCAGCAAGGAAAATTCCTCACATTTGTGTCATGCTTTTCCATAAGAAGTGGCTTATATACGTGATTTCCTTTGAATTGCACAATGCCATAAGGAAGCATAATTACCTTGTTTACAAATTTATCAGACCTAGGAGAAATGTACCTCTTTGTGCAACGTCACACAGGGAGCCTTGTAGAATGGGGTGCAAACCCAGGTCTCTGAGTTGGAATCCTGTGCTTCTCTCCGTGTGGTGGTTACCTCTGGAAGAGACACAGCTTGTTGCCTTTGTTTTCTTTTTTTTCCCTCCCTTCCTTCCTTTCTTCTTTTTTTTTTTCTCCATAATGATGCATTTATTTAAACTATTTGCTAGTTTATCTCTAAACTTATCAAAGAATAATAATGAATAAAGTAATGCCATATTCCATTAACACCCACACCAGTAAATTTCCCAGTTAATCCTGTTAGGTACCCTAAGCCTTTTTAAAAATACTATTTTGAATTAAAATATTTCTAAAATGCACTATACAGTGCTTTTTAAAAATTAGATTCGTTTATTATAAATGTAGCGTGCTAATAAAATAAAAATTCAGCCAGTCTAGTATCATATAAAGTCCCCCTCTCCTGCCCTCCCTCGGGTCAGTATGCAGACTGAGCTGTTTAGTAGAGGCATTTCTTTTTATATATATATAAATTTATTTATTTTATTTATTTATATTTGGCTGCATTGGGTCTTTGTTGCTGCGCACGGGCTTTCTCTAGTTGCAGCGAGCGGGGGCTACTCTTCGTTGTGGTGCGCTGGCTTCTCATTGCGGTGGCTTCTCTTGTTGTGGAGCACAGGCTCTAGGCGCGCAGGCTTCAGTAGTTGTGGCATGAGGGCTCAGTAGTTGTGGCTCATGGGCTTAGTTACTCCATGGCATGTGGGATCTTCCTGGACCAGCGCTCAAGCCCGTGTCTGCTGCATTGGCAGGCAGATTCTTAACCACTGCGCCACCAGGGAAGCCCAGTAGAGGCATTTCTGACATGGGACAGTGAGACCTCTCTCAGACCTCTGGGGGACAGTGCAATTCACTTAGGGCCTTCCCAGAACTTGCAGTGACCACTCACGCATCTATCCAGGTCTCCCTCTCCCTGGAAAAGCAGAGCCGTCCTCTGTCCAGGTGTCTGGGTCCCTGGTGGGAGGAGCTGAGGCCTTTGTAGGAGAGAAGAACCCAGGCATCTCCCTGCAGGCGGCTGGGTCTGACCAAGGAAGAATTCGCTGACTTGTTCTCTGCAGCCTCACAGGGCAGTGTGACAAGTCTTAGAAGAACTTTTCAAGAATCAGAGCTGTCATCCAGGGGCTGGGTTATCTCAGGAGAAAGAGAGATCTGCTCCCAAAGGCCGTAGGAATTCACAGAGTCCCCAGAGAGGGGACAGTTTCCCTCAAAAATCCTTCTAGTGTTGGGCTAATGTTTACAGCAACTGCTTCTGAAAAGTTACTTGAACTCTGGGTCCTGAGCTCTTCAAAGCAGCCCTTAGGACCAAGTGCAGACTGAATGATGACTGTCTTCACAAACTTTTATAAATAACAGTTTTCCTCTGATCCTCCTAAAGTCTCAGCTCATCTAAACCTGGGCCTGTGGTCATAAGATGAAGAGTCTCTGTTGCAGAGACTGTGTATCTCTTCCTCAAGTCCATTTCCCTTTCCTTATGAGCACACTTCTGGACTACATTTCCCAGCTGGCCTTGCAGTTACATGTAACCACGAACTGAATTCTGGCCAATGGAACATGGTGAGAAGTTGTGTGTGTCACTTCTAGGCCTGCCCATTAAAACCTCCAAATGATCATGCACACTCTTTCTCTGTCCACTGGAAGACATTCTCTAGCTGGAAGCAGGTGACCCAGAGAGAATTTTGAGGTACTATGATAGGGGTCAGCGAATTTTTTCTCTAAAGGACCAGATGGCAAATATTTTAGGCTTGTGGGCTATACGGACTGTTGCAACTACTCAAGTCTGCTGCCATAGTGCAAAGCAGTCATAGACAATGTGTGAATGGATGAGCATGACTGTGTTCCAATTAAACTTCATATACAAAAACATCCAGCAAGTCCAACTTGGCCCACGTCTCCTGCTCTAGAAGATGGTGGAGCCACAATGTAGAAGGAACCTGGGTCCCTAAATGACTGCTTGACAACCACAAGTATTCACACTGAATATTGCATAGGTGAGAAATAAACTGTCCTTATGTTAAGCCAGTAAGAGTATGGGATTTGTTAAAGCAGTTAACATTCTTTACCCTATTTAATTATACCCAACATATTCTGTTCCTTCTGTTTGCCAAGTTCATGGATCAGGAAATGGACCAATGAGGAAGAAAACCCAAATATTCTTCTAAAATGGCCTTTAGAAGTACAGGGCTGGAGAGATGTTGCAGGTAGGAAATTTTCAAAAGCATCCTCCAATCTCACCCTTTTAAAAAAAAAAAAAGTTCTGGAGGATTTTACTTCCCCCAGAACCTAGATGAGGCAAAGTTTTAACTCAGTCAGAGCCTTTGAGAAGACCATCTTGATGGGTGAAAAGGATAACTATCTCTTTTGTGAAGCCCTCTATGACCATCCTTCCCTCACTTGGCTGGGTAGCGGTGGGTTGGCTGCTTGTCCTGTGTTCCCTCAATACTTTACACACTGACTGACCATACTTCTTTTTAGGTTGTACAGGTATTACATGCTTTGGTCTCTTCCACTGGATTGCAAGCTCCATTAGAGCAGGGATGCCTTCTTGTTTCCCTAGGTGCACCCCATCCCCCACCTCAGACTCACCCACCTCACCCCACAGCCAGCACAGTGCTTGGCACACAGTAGGTGCATTATAAATGTTTCTCCAGTGAAGGAGAGAACTGGAATGCATGGATAAAGACATGCACAGATGGACATATATACACTACCAAACGTAAAATAGATAGCTGGTGGGAAGCAACCGCATAGCACAGGGAGATCAGCTCTGTGCTTTGTGACCACCTAGAGGTGTGGGATAGGGAGGGCGGGAGGGAGGGAGATGCAAGAGGGAAGAGATATGGGAACATATGTGTATGTGTAGCTGATTTACTTTGTTATAAAGAAGAAACTGGCACACCATTGTAAAGCAATTATACTCCAATAAAGATGTTAAAAAAAAAAAAAGACATGCACAGGTTAAGGTCAAAATTATCTAGGTAATAGGTAGGGAAACATATAATTTATCATCCAAACTAGGACACTTTTGAGAGTGAAATGTGGCTCTACTATAATTATGTGAGGACATCAGGCATAAATGGGGACTGTCCTGAGCAAACCAGAATCTGTGGTCATCCTAGCAGAGGCCCCTATGGATCGTGGTCTCCCACGATATAGAGCATTCCTCAAGGAAATTGGTGATTTCTATTAGTTTAAGGATCCTTTAAGATTAAAAACAAGCCAAAAAGGAGACTCAGAGTACAATGGAAAGGAAAGGGTGACGTGATTTGAAGTTTTTCTTGGCCGAAATCTGGGAGGATCAGCATAGCTCTCTCATTGCGCTGTGAGCTTTCACTGATCATTTCACACTAATGCCAAGCACAACATCTTGAGTTTACAGTACAGCTCAGCTGCGTCCTAGAGCACAGTCCCAGGCATACCCACAGGAACTTGTACATGCGCGCACACACACACACACACACACACACACACCAGTTCCATCAGAACAGGAGGATCCTAATTATTCCTGTGTGTACTCTATCTACATAGCATGTCTCCAAGGAACACCTCAGAATTTCCACATTTCTAGAACATAGTCTAAAGAATCACTCTAAGAGAACCGTGTCCATTTCAGGGACATCCATTTGAGAAGTAAATGAAATCATGATTGTGGATACTTGTGGAAAGTTTCGGGAAGTAGTGCGTGTGTGTGTGTGTGTGTGTGTGTGTCTGTCAGTCTGAGTGTAGAACAGTAATCACACTAGAAATACTGATCTGGCTGATCATCACATGCTGACAAAATGAATCTAATTACAGAGAACAAATAAAAATCTAGCCAGAGAACACAGGCAGTTGCCACGCTCTCCCGCCACAGCCGATGGAAGAGATTGGGCTGGAGGTGGAGCCACATAGTTCAGGTGGCTATCTAGAGCTTCAGACGGAAAATTGGCCCATAATCTTTCCACATAAAGCATGCCATTTGAACGCCCACCTACTGTTTCCTATTCTTAATAGATTACTTCCTTGTGTTTGCCTGTTTTCCCTCCTTGGGTCCCTGGAACATGTTTCATGGAAAATGTCCCTGCCCAGCTATACATTCCCTCCGTGGAGGAGCCCCACTGAGGCTCACTCATCCCGACTGTGTTATTTCAATCTGAATATTCCAGCAGCCACCACTCCTTTCCTGGACTGCTCTTTACCGAGAGCACTGACTTATCCAACATTTAGATTTTGAGCCTCAAAGCAACCTGAGAGATCGTTTGGTTAGCTAGTACTACCTCCATTTCACAAAAAGAAACTGGCCCAAGGTCAAAGAGCTGATATACGGGAAAACCAAGGCTTGAACCAGGTCTCAAGTCCAATTCTCTTTTGGCTCTACCCACAGACTCATCCACAAGAATACCGCCCCCCACCCCACCCTAGCCCCCCAGTTATTTCATTTGTCAGTTAATATTGGACATTTGCTAAGACCTGGGTCAAAGAAATGAAGTGGCAGAGATATTACATAACTAAAACCTCTTTGGACTTCATCAACGTGAACACTTCCAACAGTGTCTGACCAGCCATGGGCTCCGTGAGCTTCCTTCATCAGCAACAATTGCTACAGATATGAGAGGAAGGGTCCCACACACCTTGGTGTGGCTCCACATCTCCTTCGGGCAAGTAGTGTGGTTTGGTGCAGGCACAAACAGGATCACCTGATCTCATGGTGTTCCTTTAAAAGAGATGAGCTCCTCTACTGGAAATCAGGTAGTGTGAGCGTTTTCCCTGGGAATCGAGGACACGGAGGATGAGTTGGCCTGCAACGGCTAAGACAGGTTTACCTACAGAGGAAGCCTTGGTGGAGGACAGACAGCAGCTGTGGACAAGGAACTGCTGATGGTTTTGTAGATCTTTAGATGGTGCCTGGGAATCATTTGCAAGCCCTGATCTGGCACACAGAACTGATAGTAGGACCCAGTGGCCCTACCCACCCTCCCTCCTTGAACTCATGAGACCTTGGAAACATCACTTTCTCTGTGTATGAGTTCAGCTGCAAGAGTGTGACCTTTAGGAACGTGGCTTATGACGCTAGAACATCTGTAATGTTAGGAGAGGTATTCCCTGCACTAAAACATTTTTTCCTGCCTACTGTGGCCTCCTACATCATGGTGCCTGAAATTCTCTTATTATGGGGTTTTATATCTCAAAGGCTTTTAATATCCAAGAATACCCTATTAAAATGTCAGTTCCCTGAAAAGGCCACTTAGGTAAGAGTTTGGGACACACTGTAGGCTTTAGGAACAATAGCTTGAGGATGCAAAAGTGTGAACATTACCACTTAGGGAAGGGAGGGAGGCAAGCCCTGTGCTTCACACACACACACTTGGCCCATGTCACCAAGGCAGTGAGGGGAGAAATTAGAAGCCTGAGTTCTAATCGTGGCTCCACTATAAGCTCCCTGCAACACCTGAACGAGTCCTTTCCCTTCTTTGAGCTCAGTGTCCTCATCTATAAAAGGAAGGGACTGGTCTGGAAGTGCGCTGAGGTTCTGCCTGGCTCTCAGGCTCTCAGGGAGAGTAGATGATCTTGGAGTGAGCTGGTGACCTCTTGAGCCATTCATTGTTGGCTAATCCTGGAACAGAGGGGAGGGAGAATCCCCGACAGGTAGCAAAGAATAAATTCCCCTAGGAGAGGGATCCAGGATTGGGATGGGTGCTGGAGTAGGGAGGAGCAAGAGGGTGGGGAATGCCTACTCCCTCTTACTCCCAGACTTGTTGCCGGTGGTTCCTGGTCTCCCTTGTTAGGAAAACAAAACACCGTGCTACCAGGTGCCCTTATGGTCTTTGACCAGATGCCTGGGCTCTGCCAAATTTCCTTGGAGAGTGGCTGGGTTGCTTTCAAACTAACTTATCCCAACCAAAAAAAATACAGAGAAAAAGAGGGTAGGACTTGGAGTTAGGAGACCTGACTTCTGGCCCCAACTTGCTGAGTGATCTTAGGGCAAGTTATTTTACGTTTCCTAACCTGGCCCTTAGATACAGTATCAGTCTGCATTTTAGGACACAGCATGGCCTCCAAGTTTTGAGGTAGTGAAAGGGATGTCTAGCAGGCAACTCCTGCTCTGGCTTGGCCAAGAGAACATCACCTCCAAATTAGACTCTGGTGAGGGTCCAGGCCACAATGAGTCCTAAAGATGTCCCCAGAGCCCCAGACAGTTTCTAGCCCACAGTCAGAGGTTTCTTCTATTCTCACCCATTAGGGGATGGAGGAAGGCAGAAACATGCTTGACTTTAACCTTTGCTCCTTCTTTAATTCAGAACATTAGTTTTGCTATTATCTAATGCAATCCATCCATTTTACCTATGAGGATCCCAAGGCTAGAGTGGGGAAGTGACTTGACTGGGTCAGTGCAGACAGAGTCCCGATCACTTCAAGGCCTGGATTCAGGCTTCTGCCATACCACATTTTACGAGCCTTCATTTGGCTCAAATTACAGGGAGGGATATGGGCAATAACTTTGGTGACTACAATTCCATTAAAGCTAATTCCAAGTAAACCATCCTTCTCCAAACCAGAACCATCCCTTCCCTAAGAAGGTCGGGGAAGTTCCAAGGAAAATCTTGAGAACTGAATCTACCTGATATGGAGTGGAGGAGTCAATTGAATCCCAATCTTCCCTCCCTTCCAAACATAATATCCTTAAAACCTTGGCTCCTCCATCTGGGTGATGACCTTGAACTTTATCAGCCCTATTCTCATAGCATGAAGTGGAATCACCCCCTTTACTCCCTCCTTAGCATTTCCTGAGCACCTACTAGGTGTTGGGCTCTATGCTAAGTTTGGTGAATCAGAGATGCCTAAAGTCACATGCCTGTCCTGGGAGAACTCAGCCAACCAGGAGGGATACAGATGATTAATAAATATGGTGCAAGGGAAAGAGCTCCTCCACCCTCAAACTACACCTGCTCTTCTAGGGCAAGACCTTGCCAGACCAGACCTCAGGGGTGGAAACAAGAGGAGACCAAGTTCCTCTGGGGGTGGCCACCCCACCCACCAGCAGCATCCTTGCCAGGAAGACAGACACCTGGCCCCTCTACCTTCAGCATCGTGCAGCTAGTAGACACTCATGCGCACTTGTTGGTGGGAGTGGCATGTTAAAGAATGGCACACAAGTTTATCATCCAGCATCTACCATGTGTAAAATGTAGGGGTACCTAAGAAAGGGGGAAACAAAGAACAATTCAACTGCCAGTTTCTGCCATCCCAAAGCTAAAAATCTAGTCATAAGCCGTAAAAACTGGAGGAATGTGAAAAGAGCATGGGTTTAGGAGTTTGAACCCCTGGGTCTTGGTGTCTCCTTGTATAACTTTGGGCAGGACATCACCCCTCTGTACCTCATTTGTTCATTTCTAAGTGGGGGGTGGGCAGGGCCAAAGCATGCTCTGGAGTTGCAGGATTGGTGTTGATGGATGACTGTGTGCTTGGTTTGTTTTTCCTTTAAAGTTTGGGCTTTCTTTTATTCCATGTGATTAATGTCTGAACTAGGTTTGTGGGAAGAAGGAAAAATGAAGCCAGGATCAGGTGGGAAGCTGGGTAATAGGAGAAGCCCAAGGGGAATGATGTGTTACAGGAGGAAGTGGGGTGGGAGATAGATGAAGAAGAGAAACAGGAAAGGAGGTGGTCGGAAGGGCTGCTCTCCCTGGGGGTTAGAAACAAGGGCCTTTGCTGGTGCCACTGAACAGCCCTAGAGCGGTGAAGGAATTAGTGCCAAGCTCCAGGGCCACCTAGCCATTCAAACCACCAAAATGATGGTTAGTCAAGGCTGTTCAGATTGGGTCACTCCACAGCTGGGGGGGTGGCGGGGGGGGAGGGCGGGAAGTGGGGTTGGTCCCAGGCACATTGTGAACATGGATGAGCCAGCAGGAGCAGGAAAGGCCCCAGCTAACCATAAAGCCAGATCCAGATGGGGCCGAGCACATGGAACATTCTCCAGGGTAGATCACATGCTGGGTCACAAAGCAAGCCTCGGTAGATTTCAGGAAACTGAAATCATAACAAGCATCTTTTGCAACCACAACACTATGAGGCTAGAAATCAACTATAAGAAAAAAACTGGAAGAAACACAAACATGTGGAGGCTAAACAATATGCTACTAAACAACCAATGGATCACTGAAGAAATCAAAGAGGGAATCAAAAAATACCTAGAGACAGATGTGGCCAAGTACAGAAAAACCTGGTGCCAAGAATATAGAGCGCCCTGGCCCTAGGGGCCTCCTGCCCGCCTGGAGCCCTGAGTAGTTTCCCACATGTCAGGCAAGGCTCCTAGCACCAACAATCCATGCACATTGCTAGCTCTGTCATGCATCACTTACCAGCAGATGCTAAGGCTACGGTTGCATACCACACAGAGGAAAGAGTTCTTCTTATTACATTACTAAACCCTTTAGAAATGAGGGCAACGAGCTCCTAATAGAATTGTTACGTTTCTCATGGTTCTTGGTGACTCCCATGAGGTTTTCTAATCTCCAGTGTGGTGCCAGGGGTGGATTCTACCAGCCAGTTCCTTCTCCTTTCACAAGCAGAACCCTTAAAAGCAACTCTGTCCCTGGGAGGGCATTGTGCTTTCTCAGTATAACAGAGCCTTTCTAATTTGTTTAAAATCTACTCTTCTGCTGACTGAGGGCAGTGAGAGGGAAGGTTTTCTTTAGGGGGGGCGCATGCGTGTGTGTAGAGTGGGTGTTGTCTGACACTGTAATAGTTGAGAGGCTATGTAATACCACTGTTTATTTTACTGTCCTACTCCTCTCTCCTTCTGCCTCAACACACACAAAAATTGTACAAACAGGGGATGTTTGTGCAGAGAGAGGTGGAGAAACACCTCCTCTGTGGACGCACGCGGCCACCCCTGCAACCATCTCTCTTTCAGCCGGAAGTCACTCCATGTTTCGTGCAGTCAAGGCTGCATTGTTGGACACCGAGGATTACTTAGGCTGGGGAAGACTGTGGCAAGAGTCTCACTGCATTTAAAGTACCATCAGGTAGTAAAGGAGAAACGTGAGCCTCACCTTGCAAGACGGAAAAGCTAAATTTGATGAATAAACCAGACCTCAGGTGCTTTCTGGAACGTGTATTTCCTCTGCTTCACTGTGCTTTTGTCACACCACTCTTTTCCCTCTGAGTGTCAAGAGTAAATTGGTTTTCCGGTTTTGTTTTGTTTTGTTTTTTCATTTAAAACATCTCTCCTTACGCTAGTGATGTCATCCCTGGAAGACTGAGATGTAAGAAGAGGTGAATCATGTATCACCTTCGCATCTCTTCTAGAATTACATCAGCCAGAGCCCTGGGGTGCAGTGGGGATAAAAGCCAAAAAGTAGAGGGGAGGAAAGAGGGAAAGGGAGGGTGCCGGTGGGGGAGGGAAAAAGAGAGCTGGTTCTTTTGCAGTCTGCTTATTTTCTTCTTTCTCCTTCCTCACCCCCTAAACACCCCTTCCCTATTTATAAATCAGATAACAGGAAAAATCAGACTTTAAAGAGACAGTTGCCTTATATTTATTGATGGTGTTGGTGTAAATATCATTTGTTTGAACTTTCTGACCAATCACCATACCCCCATCGGTCACAGATGAAAGCCACCTTGGCATTCTCTCTGGACACATCAATTGGATTAAGAAGGAAGACATGAAGACCCTGCCCCACCCCCAAGTATTCATCAAATGATCTTCACCGTGATTAACGTTCTCATCAGTTTCAAACAGCAAAGGAACTGGCAGTGCATGGAAATAATTTGAAATATGAAATTACTGAAATGTGAAATCTAATCATGCAAACTAGCGATGACCCACAGCTGACTTTCCTGCCCTCTCTCTACCTGGGGGTTTGAAAACATCATTCAATAATGTGTAGTTGAGGTATTCAGGGAAAGGGATAGGGACTCTCAACAAAACCAAAATATAATAGAAGAGAAATATAAGATAGGCCTTGTTCTAATGCCCTCAGAAAGTGACTCTGAATATTTTTCAATTTCCCACACACCCACCCACCCTTTGCTTTTCTAAAGATCATCTTATGCCTGAACCACTCCTGTTAATTAGGAAGAAAATCTACCACCCCCCTTCATCTATGGCTCCAGTGAATTCCAGACTCCTTAGGATCACTGGGTCTAGCTGCTCAGAAGGTATTTATGATGAAAACAAAACCAAGGGCCTCAGGACACTACACTAGGGAAGGCCAGGAGAGCACTCAATTTCTGCAACACAGGAAAAGGGGCCCATAGGGGCAAAGGAAAAAATAGTTTGCAGAAGGCACACTTTTGGCAGAATCTTATTACAGCTTCCAGCTGATCGGGTGTAGCCAAACTAGAGACATCTGTTTGGAGTTTACAACAGAAACAAACACACGGAAAGCATGAAAATGCTAAGACACACACACAGACCAAGCTCTAGCAGTCCTTCTCCACCTTGACCTCCAAACCATTCTCCCACTGGGTCATGCTGGGTTGTAGAAGGGAAGGAAATAGGCTCTTCCACCTGCCCCTGCCCCGACCCCACCCCACGTGCACCATGACTCATTCAAGCCATGACTGGAACCTCTCCACTTTCCTCTCTCCTTGACTTTCCTCCCAGGGAAAACAGAGATGTTCCCACTCCTCAGAGAGCATCATGGGGACTTTCCTTAGCTCTCTAATTCACATCTTTAAAGCTCCTTGAGCTGTTTGGAAAGGAAAAGGTGAACCACAGAAGGAGGTGGTAAAACCTCAGAAGACCTTGAAAGTCACCCCTCCCTAAATAACCTCATAGGTCTGGCAATGAGGAACAGAACTCACCCGGCATCTCCAAGAATTGCCTCAAAGAAGCCAGAAAAAGCCCACACTCACATTAACTAATAATAAGTGAAGAATATGGTCCCAGCTGCAGCATCCAGAGTTGCAGAGGACCAGAAAGGCCCCAGGCTACGCATGAAGTGGGTTCCCCTTCCCTAATTACCTCCAAGCCCCGCAAAGGACAAAGACTGTCCTCCCACCCCATCCCAGCCATGGTCACACCTTCTGCCGCCCAGCCCCACGGCCAAGCATTTTCTGAAGCAGGTCTAGACGCTCACCTGTTCTGTTAAATTTTCCTCTTTATTCTCTCCCCACTGGCGGGCAAACAGAACCAGAGCAGTGCTACTCTTTAAAAATAACAAAATGTTTTATACACATTTCTGTATATACAGCTGAACAACATTTTACATGTCCCTTTTGCACAGCAAAAGATATAAACATTGGACTCTGAGAACACAGTTATGTACAAAAAAAAACCAAAAAGATGTCAAAAATACTTCACAACAGTGCAAAAATATTTTACACAGTATCATGGAGTGAGATCTTTTGAGCGGGAGCAAGGTGTATGTGTTTCTAAAGGAAAACTCCTTTTTTAGATATTAGATGTCTTTAACTGTAAACAAAATGCAACTTTCTTTCTCCCCCCCTCCCTTCCCCACCAGTTATTTGAGGAATTTGGCAGAATTTCAAGGGTCTGAGTCTGAGGTAAACAACCCAAGCTCTCGCACCAAAAAGACTGGGGGCAAGGAGGTGGCACTAAAGCCTCAAACATTGTGAGAGCAAATTCTTTTTTTTTTTTTTTAATGACATGTCAATGACAGCGCCAGGCCGCTCCCAGTTGGGGGCTGGTGGAGGACGTTAACCCCTCCTCCTCAGGCCCCAGCTGCCCCACAAACAGGAAACTGGCCGGCAGACACCTCACGCCTGTGGGGCTTTGCTAACACCAGCTGCCCTTCCCCTCCCCAGACCCCAGAGGCTGCCTCTCTCCCCTTCCTTGTAGGGTTTCCCTCCCCCATATCTCCACGTGCAATCTGAGCCCTGCTTCAAACAGAGCCAAACGTATGGGGGTGGGGGAGGGTCTGGGCCTCAAGTGTCCCCTTTCCCCTTTCTTGGGGGGGGGTCGGGAAGGTAAGGAAGTGGTGGAGAAACGGGGGGGGGTCACGATGGGGCAACAGGGGAGCGCACAGGACATTGCTGGGAGCTCAGCCCGAGTGGGGCTCGTCTGAGCTGGCGCAGCCGGCGGGGTCGGACTGGTCCCCGGCGGTGGTAGTGGTGGGTTCCGGGCCCCCTCCTTCGATGGAGCTCTCGCTACCCGTGCTCTCACCCGACAGTAGGCGCGTCACCCGCAAGTCGGCCTGCAGGCTGCGCACGTCGTTGCCGAAGCTGAGCTCTCCCAGATCATTAATAAGCTGGGACAGCTCGGCCTTCATGTCGGAGGTGCTGCCCAGCAGCAGAGACGGCGACCCAGCCTCAGGACCCGGTGAGACCCCGCCGACCCCCAGCGCCTCTTCGCGGCCACTCTCCAGCGTGTCCAGCAAGTCCCCGCATTCGAAGTGCATGGCCACCACCAGCGCCCGTTGCGCCTCGGCCTCTTGCTCTGCCGGGTCTCCCTCCCCGGCTCGGTCCTCCTCCTCCTCCTCCTCCTCCTCCTCCTCCTCCTCCTCCGGGCAGCCCTCCGTGTGCACCCCTCTCTCTTCCTCCTGCAGCTCCTGCTCCTGCTGTTCGCCGAGCAGATCCTCGGTGATGGAGCCGAGCTTTGGCGCGCTGCGGCTGCGCTCCACCGGCGGCTTGTAGCAGCAGGGTCCGTGCAGGAGCAGCTTGCGCAGAGGCACTAGCGGGATGGTGTGCGCGCCCACTAGCTCCTGCTGTTGGTGACGCGCATCGTCCCGCCGCTTGAGCCGTTTAAATTCCGCCAGAGCGTTGGCTGACGTCTGGTAGAGCAGCAGGGCCATGGCCTGCGCCTTCTCGGGCTTGGACACCAGCACCGCGTGGCAGCGCAGCATTACCGCCTTGTGCTTGAGCTCGTGCCGGTACACCCAGGCGAAGACCTTGGGCAGTCGCGCGTCCGCCACGCAGTAGGTAACGCGGTGCAGCAGGTAGAGGTGGCCCGGGCGGCGCAGCGCACGCTCCTCGGCGTGCACCATACGGATACCCTGCGCACTCACAGTCAGCTTCATCTTGGTGCCCTGACGGCCCGCCTCGCTCTTGCTCCAGATCTTGCCCACCGCTAGGTCGGTGCAGCCGTCGCCGCGCGCCTGGATGGTGGTGGCATTGCCCAGGTAGAGCACGGTGTAAGTTGGGTCCTCGCTGGTGATGTGCAGCTTCTTGCGCTTGGAGCGGAACATGCTGCCCACCCGGCTGAGCGCGCCTTCGGGGCACGCCCGTGCCAGAGAGCTGAGCGCCGAGTAGTGCAGGCTCACCGCGTAGCCCTTGGGTTTGGACGCCTGCCGTGGCGGCGCCTCGGCAAGCAGCTCGAACTTGTGCTTCTTCCACGGCAGCATCTCCGGAGGGCGCCCCAGCGCAGCTGGGCGGCGGCGGCGGAGCGCCGATTGAGAGCCCGGCTGAGCCACCCGCCCCGGCCGGGCCCGGCCGGGGCAAGACCGAAAAATAAAACTCTGCTGGGAGTGGCCCAGTCGGAGGGAGTGGGGGCGGGGAAGATGTTCGAGAACCCCGCCGAAAGAGGTAGGGGTAGAATTTTTTTTTAAGAGGATTTAACTGCAAGGAGTGGGGGGGAGGGAGGAGCACACAGATTTACCCCTGCCTGGGCAGGACCAGGGCAAAGAGTCTTGGGCAAGCAAAATGAGAGAAAGCACGAGAGTGGAGCAGAAAATGTCTTTAGAAAAAAGGGATGCGCGCGTGCAGCAAAAGCAGCCGGGATGGTGCGAGAATACGCAGGAACTCCTCGGCGAAGGTGAAAAGGGGCCCCCTCTCACACTCACACACACAATCCCCAGGGCTAGGGCCAGAAACCGCGGAAACTCAACCGCAAGTGTGCCCAGGGGTCGTTGCTCCCCACCCCCAAGGGGTGCTGGAGGCAGAGAGGCCCTCGGCTGAGCGGGTCCCAGAATCAGCTGCTTGCCCCAAGTGCGCTCAGATGGTGGGTCCGGCTGGCCGCGGCGGGCCCAGCGCAGCAGTCCCGCCGTGGCTCACTGCATCTTCTCTCCCGCAGGACGCCGGGGACTCGGGCTTCTCCGGCTCACTGTCCGGGCTGGCTCCGCCAGGGCAGCGCCAGGCTCCGAGGGCGGGGCGTGCGCATGGTCGGCTCCGGGGATGGTCGCTACCTCATTTCTTCCCTCCGGAGGGTGTCCGACTGCGCTCCCGGGATCCCCTGGCTCGGCTGCCCGCCTTTGCTGCGCGCCCCCTCCGGTGTCGCGAGCGGTAGCTGCCTCGCCAGCCTCACATCCTTGCCGTCTGGGAGGAAGATCTCGGGTAAATATAGGCCGGCGCGAACCATTCGCCGCGCGGGGACAGGGGAGGAGCAGAGAAGAGGATCTGTTTCGGGCTTGGAAGCCCGGCGGGTTCCTGGTCTCTTAAAGGGACCTGGTTGCAGCCATTGGTTGAGGGAAAGGGGAGAACGGGCCAACCTGGCAATTAAATGCCAAGTTTACCAGCAGAAATTCTGTAGAATTTATCTACAAAAATCGCCAAGACCTTTGGTTACCCCGCAAGAAAAGCAACTTGAATTCTGACACTCCACCCCCAGCCTGAGTTGCAACTCACTGATGTGTATCTCCATCGGAACTTCTGGGGGAGGTGGTGGAAGGTGGGATTTACACTATAAAATACAAAAAGGTTGGGGAAATAGTGATTCTTTCCGTGTGTAATAGCTTTCTGAAATTGACTGGGTGCTGTTTAATTTTTTTTTTCCAGAATTTTATTCTATTAAAGAAAATAAATAGGGGCAAAGAAAACGCTGAGACTTATCTTTCACTATCTTGGAGCCCTTTCTCCACAGGCAAAGAGCAGATAGTGAAAAGAGAGATGAGTGGTAATAGGATGATTAGAGTGAACACTATAGTATGTGTTTGGTAAATAAGGTCCTTCCAGCTCCTAACCCCCAGCAGTGCCCCCTCCTTCTGTCAGGCCTCAGAGTAGAGCAGTTTTCTGAGATATATTCAATTTCTAAGTAATGCTTGTGTGTGGTTAGAACTCAGTTTATAATTTGGCAGGCCAGTCATTCAGTTTTATTACATCATTATCACATTATGGATGAGAATTCCTAGTAAAAATTCAAATGACGTTTTTTATTTGTGTCAAATAATGCCCGGCCACCCTCCACAGAGAATGGTTAGCATTAATCATTCTTTTCTCTTGTGCCAGCTGGATAATGTCGCTTTAATCATCTGGCCGGCTTGACCCTTGGCTAGTAACTCATTTCTGGGCCCTCGAAACAACCGGCTTGCCTCTATGGTCTGCTCAATCAAAGCAAAACCACTTCTAGCTGGAATGTGTGATAAATGTCCAGATGACCCTGCATCAAACTCCCAAACTCATCCCAGAGGAGGAGAGTAGGCCCTCCCACTCCCCAGGCCCAGTCTACTGGGGATCTGGATGTCTCTGGCTGCCATGCCAGATTCTGATTTCAGAACAACTGTAGCTCCTCATGGAAATTCTCTGGCCCTCTACCTTTGCTAACTTTTAACCTTTCTTTGAACTCTAACCCAATTTTCTAGAGTCATTGGTGCTGCGTTTCAATTTAACTAACTTTCCTGAGTACCTTTTGGTACCAGGCCCTGAGCTGGGAACACACCTAATTCCTGTCTCCAAGAAGCTCCCAGTCCAATGAAGGATGTAAACTTCACCCACCTCTGGGCTTCTTCTGGAATGTAAGTCCTGTGAGAGCACCCTATCTCCCCCCAGTGCCTGACACTACTTAATTGTTGAATGAATGAATGAAACATGCATGTAAACAAGAAGACAGAGTGAACTAAATGCCCTGAGAAAGACCCAAAGTACTCTGAGAAGCTGGAAGAAAAGGTTCTTTGTGACTAGGAAAATCAGAAAAAGTTCCATGGAGGTGGTGAAGTTTGAAATATGGACAGGATTTTGCCATGGAGGGAAGAATTAAAGGGCTTTCCAGATATAGAGAACGGCAAAATTATAGAACCTAAAAATGCATGCACATGTGTAGTTGAGGATGGCATTTGACAATTGTGACAATGAAAGAAGAAAATTTCCTGATCAAACAAGGAAGTCTTCTGATCATGCCCTCCTAGTCTCTGAGGGAAGGAATGGCCTTTTCATGGCTGGCTGGTCCCAGAATGTCATCAGACCAAAGCTCTAATGCCTTACTCCTCAGCTGCACTGATGGGTTAATGGAGGTATGGTGTTGGAATGAGCTGGTTAGGACTATAATAACCCATTTAAACCAAGGTTAATTCCTCTTCTGCTTACACTTCTGGAATATCTTGCAGTGGCAATGAAGCAGATGGTATGTGCTCCAAACAAAAAATTCCAATAAAAAACCCACCAAATTAACCTGTGCTAAGTGACCTTTAGCTGGTCCATAATCTCAAAGTCTAGACTCTACAAAAGCAGGCATCATGTTCAAGCAGTTAACATTTCCAAATTACTCAGAGGTCCAGGGACCAGAAGTGTTTGAGCAGGAAGAGGAGGGACCAGTGGTGGGAGCTAAGGCTGCTCTCAGCCTCCGCGAGAGGCACCTCTTTGGGCTTCATGTGGTGGCAGGGAAACCAGTGGACCACAGCAGCAGGGAGGACTCCACTGGCGGGCCAGGGTTTCCAGCGGAGCCAGAGTGTCAGACCCAGATGCACAGGCCCACAGAGCCTGCTCCTGGACTGTCTTCTTAATAAGCCTGTTTTCAACCTGGGGAGGACAGAGAAATTCTAGACAAATGTCAACACTCTGACATGTGAGTCCCGCTCTGTGCAGATTTGAGACACAGAGCAGTTCCAGAAGAGACCTCAGCAAAGTCAGCCGGAAACGGCTTAGAAAATGCATGGGACCGCAGACCTCACCTGTTTTTTTATGACACTGCCCCATCTACTGGTGCCAGGCAGAAGTGACACTTGATGAGATGGTTTCTCATAGAACTGGATAAGCCAGTGGTTGAATCAATACACAACCAAGTCACAGCTGGAAAGAAACCCAGCCTCTAACGTAACATGTAAGAGTCAACCTTTTAGCGCGCAGGAAGCTTTCAGGCTGGTTTTCTCCCACCTTATTTCTTGTATAACGCTCCTGCCTCTTGGTCCCCCTCCCCCTACACCCTACTGAATGAATATGGGCTTCAGAGATGACAAATGACGTATCTGGGATCTTCAAAGTCATTCAACAAATATTTGTGGATGTGATTTGTGGATATACTGTGGATGTGATGTTGTTGCTGGGGATACTGCCCCAAAGCAGACAGACGGGTCTCTGCCCTCATGGGATTTATATCCTATGGGGAGGCAGATAATCAGCAAACAAATAACTAATAAAATATCAGTTAGTGATAAGTCTCTGAGGAAAAGAAAACAGTGTTAGGAGTAGAAAGTAGCTGGCTTAGACAGCAGAGCCAGGGAAGGTATCTCTGGGCAGAGACCTGGATGAGATGGAGCCAGCCAGGCAAAGATATGGAGGGAGAACATTCCAACCCGTGTTGGCCAAAGTGGTAGTCACTGGCCATGTGCAGCTAATGAGCACTTGACATGTACTTGGTCCAAACTGAGATGTGATGCAAACATGAAATACACTCTGGATTTTAAAGACTTAGTAAGATAAGAAGGATGTAAAATATCTCAATAATTTTATAGTAATTATATATTGAATGATAATATTTTGGCTATTTTGAGTTAATAGAATATACTATTAAAATTGATTTTGCCTGTTTCCTTTTACTTCTTTAATGTGGCTGCTAGAACATTTAAAACTATACATATGGACAGCTTTGTGCTAGGCAAAGGACACACCCAATATGAAGTCCCCAAGGTGGGAATGATTCCAGTGGGTTCAAGGACTCTCTGGCTTCAAAATCCCACTGTGTGATCACAGCCTCTTACCCTTCCAGCCCTCTTCATTCCTTACTCTATCACATCAGTTATTTAACCTTCTCAAGACCTCCAGGATCTACATCAGCATTCCTCACAGGTAGACTCACCCACTGGCTGCATCAGAATTCCCTGGGACAAGTCCTGGATCCCACCCTTAAATGGGAATTTCTGGAGTTAGGGGCTGGGAGTATACATGCTTAAACTCCTCCATGATAGAACAGTTACTAAAGTTTAGTGAGCCCTGCCCTAGCCCACTTCATTTTTCCCACTATCAACTCATTCCTAGCCTCTTATCCTTGCCTTCCTCCCCATCCAGTACCTTCTGGATGAGCATCGGGTCCACAATTTCTGTGCACTGCATCCACCCCATCCCTGGACCACTACCACAATCTCTATGCTCTGCTTCTGGAGCTATAATGCTGAGTAGAATCCCTCAACCGTTCGGACAGTGCCTCAACCCATTCTGACCCCTCCTATGGTAGGCAGAATAATGACCCCCCCAAAGATGTCTATGTCCTAATCTCCAGAATTTGTGATATGTTACAGTACATGGCAAAGGGGAAGGAAGATTCTACAATAGATGGAATTAAGGTTGCTAACCAGCTGACCTTAAAAAGGGAGAATAATCTGAATTATCCAGATGGGCTCAATGTAATCACCAGGGTCCTTAAAAGTGAAAGTGGAGACCTCAAAAACATTATGCTAAAGTGAAGGAAGACACAAAAGGTCACATACTGTATGAGTCCATTTATAGGAGCCATCCAGAATGGGTGAATCCATAATGACAGAATGCAGATTGGTGGTTGCCAAGGGCTGGAGGGATAGAGGAAGGGGGAGCAAGTGCTTAATGGATACAGGGTTTCCTTTCGGGGTGATGAAAATATTTTGGAACTAGATGGAAGTGGTAGTTGCACAACATTGTGAATATGCTAAATACCACTTAATTCTTCCCTTTTACAGGGTTAATTTTATGTTATATGAATCTCACCTCAATTTTTTTTTTAAATAAAGAAGGAGGGGGCTTCCCTGGTGGCGCAGTGGTTGGGAGTCTGCCTGCCAATGCAGGGGACACGGGTTCGAGCCCTGGTCTGGGAAGATCCCACATGCCGCGGAGCAACTGGGCCCGTGAGCCACAACTACTGAGCCTGCGCGTCTGGAGCCTGTGCTCCGCAACAAGAGAGGCCGCGATAGTGAAAGGCCTGCGCACCGCAATGAAGAGTGGCCCCCGCTTGCCGCAACTAGAGAAAGCCCTCGCACAGAAACGAAGACCCAACACAGCCAAAAATAAATAAATAAATAAATAAATAAATAATCCTTAAAAAAAAAAAAAAAAAGAAGGAGGCAGAAGAGAGGGTCAGAGTAGTGTGATATGAGAAGGACCCAACTCTCCCTTGCTGGTTTTGAAGATGGAGAAAGGGGCCACAGGCCAAAGGATGCAGGCAGCCTCTAGAAGCTGGAAAAGGCAAGGACGAATTCTCCCCTAGAGTTTCCAGAAAAGAGGCCCTACTGACACCTTGACTTTAGCTCAGTGAGACCTGTATTGGACTTCTAACCTGCAGCATTGTAAATTTATGTTGATTTAAGCCAAGCTTGTGGTAACTTGTTACAGCAGCAGTACACCTCCCATCTAGCTGTCCATTCCTCTGTCACTCCCCTCAATGTGTACCCTGAATCCTCGCACTTTCTAGAAGCCACCCACTCCCCATCAGAGCCAAGCAGAGGACCTGGTGCTTCCTTAAAAAAACTAAGGCAGTTAGAGCAACATTAACTGCGTGCCAACCCCAATTAACCCGGTCACTTAGCTACATCTATACCCATTCCCATCTCTCTGCCTGCCCCCCTCAAATCCACCCTTCACGCTATCACCAAACCACAAGTCTGACCTTGTACTTCCTCTCATAACCCTGCAGTGGCTTCCCACCAGCCACCGGTTACAGCCCCAGCTTCTCAGTATAACACGTGAGAATGTTCGGGTCTGGCACCTGCCCACATCTGCAGCCTCATTCGTCGCCTCTCCTGGCCTCGTAATTTATGCTGCAGTGATGGACAAGAGCCTATGCTTCTCCAGGGCTCGTGAGACTGTTTCTCGTCTTCCTGCCATTGCTTATGTGGTTCTAACTGGAACGGCCTCCTCCTACCATGTCCCCTGGCTGACCCGGACTGGGGTCCCACCCTCTCCAGGAAAATGTCCCGAGATCCCTAACTCCTTCTCCACGCCCCCTTGTGTGTATCTCGACCTCTGTGATCACCTGCTTGTCGTACTAGTGCCTTTAATTCTCCGCCTCCTTCACTAGGCTGTGAGCGCCTCAACAGGAGGGAATGTATTTAATTCATCTTTCTGTCCCCAGTTCCTAGCACAAGGCCTGCCACCAAGTCAGTATACGATAAACATTTGAGGACTGGACGTCAACCATGTGCTTATTTTCATAGCAATCGAATTGTCATAAGCACAGACTGGCAGGACTGGAAGGGCCCCTCAGGATAATCTGGCCTGGGGGCTTCCCTGGTGGCACAGTGGTTGAGTCTGCCTGCCAATGCAGGGGACACGGGTTCGAGCCCCGGTCTGGGAAGATCCCACGTGCCGCAGAGCAACTAGGCCCGTGAGCCACAACTACTGAGCCTGCGCGTCTGGAGCCTGTTCTCCGCAACGAGAGAGGCCGCGATAGTGAGAGGACCGCGCACCGCGATGAAGAGTGGCCCCCGCTTGCCGCAACTAGAGAAAGCCCTCACACAGAAACGAAGACCCAACACAGCCAAAAAAATAAATAAATAAATAAAGGAGTTCCTTTAAAAAAAAAAAGATAATCTAGCCTGCCCCTCGGTTTTATAGACAGGAAAATCAGGTCCTGAGAGTACACGCACTGGCCATACAGTTATTTTCTGACCAGGCCAAGATTAGGACGCATGTGGCCTGAATCTCAATTCAGGCAATTTGTTCAGCTAAACATAAAGCCAGAGGCTTTTAAACACATAAATGTGTGGCACACATGTTCTGCACTCTCTCCCTTCTATGAAGGGCTATGTCTGGGGACTCATGGGTGGACTGGGCAGAAGCCACCCTCATCAATCAAACATACATCTCCCTGTGACACGATTGAGCTGCCACTCACTGGGCCCCTTGAAATGTCCCCTTGTCACTGGCCTTCATGCCACCAAAGAGGTTCAAGGCAAACATGACTGTCGTGGGATCTACATGGTCGGACTTTGGGCTCCCTAGTGGTTGAGATCTCACCCAGGTCCACGACAGTCTAGTGGCCCATTGGGCTCCTCTGCTCTGCCCAGTAACCCTCAACCTCGCTGGGGTTTTCACCTCCAAAACAATGAGCGTTGTAGCAGTTCTTACTTCTCAGGAAATAGTAAAAGACGTACAGTAAAATGAAATGAGTGTGGTAAATACTTGGAGATTTTCAAACTGAGGGTAGAGAGGATATTATGCAATCTGTGTTTTAGTTTGTCTCTCAGTTTTGAACTTCTCTCTGGGCATGTGGGCCTGACGGATCTTTAACTAGGCCACACAAATGAGCTGGCAAAGTCACGGCTCTTCAATCACAAATATTAACTGCACTGGCCTCTCCGCACTGGGTGCTGGGGAGATGCACAGGGTCTCACCCTTAAGGAGCCTATAATCCAGTGTTCACTGATTCAGAGAGGACTTGAGGAGGTACTTTGGGTATGTGGTAGGGCAGGGGTCCCCAACCCCTGGGCCACGGACCACTAATGGTCCGTGGCCTGTTAGGAACCGGGCCACACAGCAGGAGGTGAGTGGTAGGCAAGTGAGTGAAGCTTCCTCTGCCGCTCCCCATCGCTCCCCATCGCTCCCCATCGCTCCCCATCGCTCGCATTACCTCCTGAACCATCCCCCCACCCCACCCCGGTCCGTGGAAAAATTGTCTTCCACGAAACCGGTCCCTGGTGCCAAAATGTTTGGGGACCTCTGTTGTAGGGGATGAAACATAGGTGCAAATAGGTTTAGTCTGAGATAGTGGAGGCTGAGCTAAAGCGCTCTGAGGGCTCAAAGGGAAAAAGAAGTTCTAGCCAATCAGTGAGAGACCAGGGCCCTCTTCATGGAGGGGGTGGGTTACAGACTTCACTGAAGGATGGGCAGGTTGGTGTGGACAGAGATGGGAGAGAGAAGTCTAGAGGGAGGAAAGGGCTTGTGTGATGGCATTAGTGTTGAACCCTAAATGACAGGCAAAAGCAGGAAACTCAAGCGTATTGAGCACCTACTACACGTAGTCACTGCGCTGATGCTTCACATCCATCTGAACATTTCATCCTCTTAAGAATTGTTGTGAGGTTCATGATATTCCCTTCATTTTACACAAGGAAAGGACTGAGGCTAAGAGAAGTTAAGAAACCTGTATGATATCATGTATATGTGGAATCTAAAACAATACAATTGAATGAATATGCAAAACAGAAAAAGACTCACAGACATAGAAGACAAACAAGTGGTTACCAAAGGGGAAAGGTTGGGGTTGGGGGGAAGGGACAAATTAGGGGTATGGGATTAACATACGAGCTACTGTGTAAAAAATAGATAAGCAACAAGGACATACTGTATAGCACAGGGAATTACAACCATTATCTTGTAATAACCTAAAATGGAGTATAATCTACAAAAACACTGAATCACTAGGCTGTACACCTGAAACTAATATAATATTGTAAATCAAATATACTTCAATTAAAAAAAAGAAAGAAAATAAACCTGCCAAAGATGTCCAAAGCCTATGCTATTTTTATTTTAAAATTTATTTTATTCTAGTAGAGTTGATTTACAATGTTGTGTTAGTTTCTGCTGTACAGCAAAGTGATTCAGTTATACATATATATATACATTCTTTTTCATATTTTTTCCATTATGGTTTATCACAGGATATTGAATATAGTTCCCTGTGCCATATAGTAGGACCTTGTTGTTTATCCATTCTATATATACTAGTTTGCATCTGCTAATCCCAAACTCCCAAGCCATCCCTCCTCCCCCTTGGCAACCACGTCCGTTCTCTATGTCTTTGAGTCTGTTTCTGTTTCGTAGATAAGTTCATTTGTGTCATATTTTAGATGCCACATATAAGGGATGTCATATGATATTTGTCTTTCTCTTTCTGACTTACTTCACTCAGTATGATAATCTCTAGGTCCATCCATGTTGCTGCAAATGGCATTATTTCTTTCTTTTCATGGCTGAGTAGTATTCCATTGTATATATGTACCACATCTTCTTTATCCATTCATCTGTTGATTGTTTCCATGTCTTGGCTATTGTGAATAGTGCTGCTATGAACATAAGAGTACATGTATCTTTCTGAATTATAGTTTTGTCTGGATATATGCACAGGAGTAGGATTGCTGGATCATATGGTAATTCTATTTTTAGTTTTTTGAGGCTCCTCCATACTGTTTTCCAGAGTGGCTGCACCAATTTACATTCCCACCAACAGTGTAGGAGGGTTCCCTTTTCTCCACACCCTCTCCAGCATTTGTTATTTGTAGACTTTTTAATGATGGACATTCTGACCAGTGTGAGGTGGTACCTCATTATAGTTTTGATTTGCATTTCTGTAATAATTAGCGATGTTGAGCATCTTCTCATGTGCCTGTTGGCCATCTGTATGTCTTCTTTGGCGAAATGTCTATTTAGGTCTTCTGTCCATTTTGCAATTGGGTTGTTTGGTTTTTTGTTATTGAGTTTTATGAGCTGCTTGTATATTTTGGAAATTAAGCCCTTGTCAGTTACATCATTTGCAAGTCTTTTCTCCCAGTCCATACAAAGCCTATGCTCTTTGTGTTGAGTCAGGTCAGGCCTGACTCTGGAGGACCTTGAATAGCAGGTGGAGGCATCTCACAGACTGGGTGAGTCACTGGAGGCATTTGAGTAGGGACGTGCCTTGATCAGAGCCGGAGCTCAGACACCCACATCCCAGCTCTCACTCAATGAGGGTCCCAGAGCAAGATGTTGCCCCTTTCTGACCCTCACCTTCCTGCTTGTGAGCTGAGCAAATTCCCCTCTGGTTCTAAGATCATAGGAGGCTGTGTTGGTTTTCTAGGGCTGCCATAACAAATTACCATAAACAGGTTGGCTTAAAACAATAGACATTTTTTCTCTCACAGGTCCTGAGGCTGGAAAAAGGAAGCATCCTTCCTTGCCTCTTCCTAGTTTCCACAATCCTTGGCGTTCCTTGGCTTGTAGACATATCGTTCCAATCTCTATCTCCATCCTCTGATGGTGTTCACCCCCTGTGTCTTCTCTGTGTGTGCCCAAATTTGTGTCTTCTTATAAGGACATCTGTCATTACAGTAGGGCCCACTCTAATCACATATGACCTCGTCTTCACTTGATTACATCTACAAAGATCTTATTTCCAAATAAAGTCACATCCAGGTTAAGACTGGAAGCTCTATTTTTTTTTTTTTTTTTTTTTGGAACCTCTGTTTTTGAGAGACACCATTCAACTCAAAGCAGAGGCCATGATAGGAAACTGCAGGGGTAAGAGAAGAAAATAGACAAGTTAGATGTCTATAAACTCTGAAGGTCACCCTGTGTCTGAAGCCCCCCAGAGATGTTGTCACCATGACCTTGTTTGCCCTGAAGCCCCTCCTTTCATGCGCTGCTTGCTTGGAATATTTACCACCTGGACAAGGGCCAGGCAGAAATGCAAAGGCATAAGAAGGCAGTCAAGAGAAGTGAAACGATGAGCCTTGCAAGTGAGCCTTTCTCATCAGTGCCACCAGAGGCAAGGAATGCCAAGTTTGTCCCCTCCAAAAGCAGAGGGCAGAGAAATTGCTATGCCTGCATGGTTCCCTTTAAAACTGAAACGTTGTATCTTCACTTTTCCGTTTGTGCTAACAGTACTGTAACTAATGATGACTGCATTTGCTACATGGTTGGTTCATGGTGCCCTCAACCCTCACATGACAAAGAGGGCGCAATGTTGTCTTCTCCCTGGGTTATATGGTGAAGGAACCGCCCTGCTATTGACAGCCTGGGCACCTTTTCTGAGACCGTCATTGTGCCCCTGTTATTTCAGAGACTGGGGTGAAACAAAGGGTAGCATGAAGCAGAAGGGAACCCATTGAGGTAAGGAGTCTGTTAAGCACCTTAGTGATTATGTATTCCAACACCCACTTTGAAGTATGAACCTACTTGAGAACATCCTGATGCCTGGTTATTTAGCCTTTGCTTAAACACCTCCAGTGGCAGAGAGCTCACTACCTTTCAAAGCTATCCATTCCATCTTTGAACCACTCCAATTGTAAGTAGGTTCAGACAGATGGCAGTGGCAACTCTGTAGCTTCTCCCTATTTGTTCTAGTTCTGCTTGCCTCACGTCTACTCAGAACTCTCGTCTCTCCTGTCCTAGGGTAGTCCTTCACATAAATAGAAATGGCCCATCATACCTTCTCCTGAGACTAGCCATACTTCCTCCAACTTTTCCTCATTCCCTCACCATGCAAGTGTACCTGCTAACATTATCAATGTATCTATTAATGTGACTTAGGGGAGGGCCCACAGTTAGACACAAAAAGTAAAATCCCAGTGGTCAGAAGACTTTCCCAGTGGATTAGGGTCTACCTGGTGGTATAGTTCGTGGCTCCACTAGCGACTTGAGCTATTTAACCTTGGATGAGTCCCTCTGTCAGGCTGATCACCACTAAAATACAAGCTCATAGGGGCAAGGGGTTTGTCCAATGCTGAATCCCCAGAGCTTAGAGATGAATGAATGAATGAATGAATGAACAAGAGAAACCTGGCACTTTCAATCTGCAGATTTTAGAGTTGGTGATTATTCATTCTACTTGGAGCCTTCTTTACTTTGTATTACTTCACCGAACTTTATTGGGTCTCAATTTCTACAACTAAAAGTTCAGAAAAACAACAGTGCCCTTTCTCGCTTGACTGTTGTGAGGGAAAAAAGAATGGCAAAGTCATCTGTGAATAAAAGACCCCAGAAATTCCACATATAACTACAAGAGTTGGGAAAAAAATCCACAGGTTCAAATACAGTACACGTAGGATCTTGTAGCCTACACACCAAAACAAGAGGTCATTTACACGTTTCGTTGCACACACAATGACTAGCACAAGCAGGAAATCAATGTTTGAAGTGACTCAGATTAATCATTTATAATAACCACAAAGGGCTGCTGAACTACTGAAACTTGATTATGTGTAAGAATCCACTCATTTTCAACAGGGATAAATTGAGAATCGCAGATAACCTAAGGGAGTTTCCCTACTGATTCAGTGACTCTGCAGAGACTGCCAGACTTCTGTTTTCACAACTCTCAGCCTTATGCAAACTGCTTTAATGTCCTTGTGGAAGTAGTTGGTGTAGAGAATGGGAGAGAGGGAGGGGCAGGGTTGCAAGCGTGCCTGGGAACAATTTTTCTACCAGTGACACATTGTTGGCCAAGGGGTGAAAAGAAAACCAAAACAGAAACCCACCTACTCACCCCTCTCCATTCCCAGAGAGAGGTGGAGCCCAGAGGCAGAACAGTGTGGAGTTGGAGAGCAGAAAGCTACTCCAAGGTTTGTTCCTGAGTGTGGGTTTGCGGGGCTTGGAACTACATGTGTTGAATCACAGTAAATCAAGTAGTATGCAACATCATGAATGAAGAACACTTCGTATTGCTATCTGGAAACTGGATATGAGGCTTCCAATCTCAAAATCAATGCAACTTTCTCCAAGGGTCAGCTATTCAGAAAATCTTGGCTTCAAGAGAAGGTCTAAGCTATATAGGCATTCAGGAGGATCTGACCAGTCTTCCAGACAGAAACATTTCCACTATCGTGACAAAGTGATGAGGGGAGTTTGAGTGGGTTATGTTGTTCCCTGAAGTGTGTGGGTGGAATGGCTTTTGTAGTTAGAGGGCAGGGACCGGGCTGATTCATCTCTGCAACCCCCTCACTCGGGAGCAGCAGCCAACAGCTTCCCCACCCTTCACCACCACCATCATCACTCCCTCCTCATCTCACTTGGTTCCTCTGAATCTGGATCCCATGATCATGTCTCATCAGCATCCTCAAGTCCCCTTCCTCCTTGCCCTTCTCACTGAATTAGCCTCATAATCCCTCAACATGGACCTGGACCTGGATTCCATACATCTGGATTCTCACCTGCATTGTCCACTTCTGGGGGAAAAATTGTTCAGTTGTGAAAATGGGTACCCCACAAAATACCAGGCAATGAACTTGCAGCATTATCTCATTTGCTACCTCTGCCAGACAGGAATTATTATTATCCCCATGAACCAGATAAGAAAACTGAGGCTCGGTTTGTTCTTTTTCAATGGTAGATTTGAGGAGCATCTTGGGGGGATAGAATTATTTATGCCTTACTTATTTGTCAGCTAAGAATAGTTGCTGCTATTTTAATTTTATAATGCCAGTGTCTTTTTGACACCCCACCCATCTTGATTAAACTATCACTTTATTTGGTCAAGATTTTTTGGAGCCCATAAGAGGAATGACAATAGAAACCAAAAGTGTTTGTTTTCCTTAAATCTCTGAAGGTGACAAAATCTGGAAGAGGAAATGAGGGTGAAGTCCCAAGCTTCTAACTGAGCTCTAGGAATGAGGTGGCAGGTTTCTTTATATCATCTATTTTTATTATTTTTTAACATCTTTATTAGAGTATAATTGCTTTACAATCGTGTGTCAGTTTCTGCTTTATAACAAAGTGAATCAGTTATACATATACATATGTCCCCATATCTCTTCCCTCTTGCATCTCCCTCCCTCCCACCCTCCCTATCCCACCCCTCTAGGCGGTCACAAAGCACCGAGCTGATCTCCCTGTGCTATGCGGCTGCTTCCCACTAGCTATCTATTTTACATTTGGTAGTGTATATATGTCATCTATTATTATTATTGTCACTAGAATATAAAGTTCATTGAATCTTACTGTATGAGTTAGTTTTATCTTTAACCACTCAGCTCCAAGAGAATGCCAGAAACTGTCTGCTAATTCTCTTCCATGGGTCTTCTCCATATCTTACTTCTGGAGATGATGTTCAGGGTTTTTAAAGATACACTGTTTCTAAGTTGAGAAATGGGAGAAACCATGTTCTAATGTATTCCTTCACTGATCTGTGAGCACTGCCTTCCCAAAGCCTTGCCAGCTACTACATGGCTTGTCAGCAGCCCTTTGGGTGTTTCCCAAAGTTCACTCCAATTCAGTAAGAGTCAGCAGTGAGGTGTAGCACACAACGGTCAGGGTCCCAGCTCTTCCTGACCCAAACTTGCTGTGACTGACTTTTAGCCAGTCCACTTCAGTGTCTTCACTAGCAGGCAGTGGACTTCTCTTGCTACTCAGAGTGGCCTGTGGCCCAGACCAGCATCATCAGCATCTCCTGGAAGTACAGAGGGCCGGCCCCACCCTAGACCTTATCAATCAGAATCTGCATGTTAACAAGATTCCCAGGGGGTTCACATGCACATCAAAGTTTGAGAACTGGATTCTGAAATACACACTAACAACCGTCATTCTCCCCTTGCCCCAGGAACGAATAAAATAGTGAGGAGACCTGGGTTTGATGCCTGACTCCGAATATATTTCATCTCTGACTTGGGCAAGCTGCTTCCTCTCCGGAGCATCACAACATTGAGGTGTTCCTCCTGATTAAGGAGAATAGAGCTTAAACGCCCAACACCCGCACAACTCTAACCCGACTTTTCTAACGATAAGGTGAGAAACAAAATCCAGGCCGCAAAGAGTGGAGCGGGGTCACTGCTTTTCACTTTATTTTAATTTATAGGAAAATTTAAATACAATTCTAGGTGGAACTTTTAAACGCTTTTTAAAAAATTATTTGAAAAAAAAAAGCATTTAAGTCAGATCCATTTGGCTTTCCTTGCAACCTTGCCAAGCTCTTTCCATTCCGAACTGCCATCCAGGCTGGGACTCTTCTCACCAGTTCACAGCTCCGGAAGACCAAGTATACAAAAAGCTGTTTAGTTGCCGTGACAACGGCGAGGACACACCTTAGAACACCGGCCGAAAACTAGCGCCAGGAAGCAACGCCACCTAGCGCTGCAGGAACACCCTTCACCCGGGTCTCCGCCTCCTTCTGACGAAAGTAGCCGGGAGGCGGGGCTAGTATCCCGAATATGAACGGCCACGTTTTCCATGTCTCCTAGTTCTACACCGGACGCTAAAGGCCGATGCACAAGTTTGGAAGGTACCATTCTTTTAATTTAATCAACTTATCAAAATTTGAGATATTCCTAGGAATATATATTGAAAATTAAGTCCTCAGACCACTTTACATTTATTTTCCATCATAGTGGCAAATATGAGATATATAAGTGGCGATTTGAAACAATTATTGTGTTTCCCTTCAACTTCGGGCCTTAACTACTTGGGCTAGCTCATACGTCACTTCCGGAGATCTATCGCCTAACAGTCCAAAAAACAGGAGCGGGTCCGGCAAGGAACATTTGTACGCCGACGGGGCAGCTATGGGTCGGAGGAGGGCGCCGGAGGCTGGGACCCTGGGCCGGGCTCTTATCCGCCAGCAAGTTCAGCGGAGCCGTAGCCATCGTCACACCGACTCCTGGGTAAGACCTTGTCATCTTTCCCAGTCTGTCTAGTTATGAGAGTCTGAAAGCTGTGAAGCTTGGGGTCAGAGGTCACAGGGAAATTTTCCAGAGGAAATGATGCCAAAATAGGGTTTCTAAGGATGAATACAGTCGTCCCCCGTTAACCGCGGGGGTCGGTTTGGGACCCCCCCCCACTCCCCGCGGATACCACAATGCGCAAATGTTCAAGTCCCTTAGAGCCTCCCAGGCAGATAAACAGGCCCTCCTTCTAGCAAGGCACAGGGCCCAGAGGTGGAGGCTAATGTGGTGATGAGGTTGCAGTGAGATCTTGAATGCCAGGATAAAAGTTTGGTCTTTGCCCTGTAAGCCATGGAAGCGTTTGGAAGTTTCTGCACAGGAAAGACATAAAAACTACTTTTTGTATTCATTTGTTCAAAGAATTGACCCTCCAGTAGCCGCTGGTTGGTACCAGAAGTACAAAATAACTCAGATTCCTGCTCCACCCTTTTTATTCCCTAGTGGTTTCACTCAAAGCTGAACAACTTATCTCCAAAGTTTGGCGGGCCTAATAGTTCCCTGGACCTGGGAACGATCATAATTTTTAGGATCCTTGAAAAGCGGATGAAGTAGTTTGACTTGTGTTTGTCATTTTGACATTCATTCCCTCATGTATTTGAGAACTCACGAAGTTCTCTGTAAGAATCTGTGCAAAGTCAAAGGTGTCTCTAATTATCCATGTGCACTTCACACCATCTAACTTCCATCTGTGTAATCTGCAGAGTAAACAGCATACAGAGCTCATCAATATTCATCAGGTCAGAGTTACTCTGGACATTAGATTACCAGTAATTTTAATTGATTTTGAAGCAACTTGTTGTTAATGTACCCATTAGGAAGTAGTGGGAAGATTCGATTATGAATTCTAAAGAACTGGATTCTAATCCTTATGCTGATTTTTGCTGATTCTGTGGCCTTGGGCAAACCACCTAGCCTTTTAACCTTCAATTTTTTCATTTACTTGCACCTGTACAGAGTGTAGAGCTTAGGATGGTGTTTATCTTATCAAACTATGGGTTGTGTCTGGAAATCAGTTCAGTAGCTCACAACTAGCCAGGTTTTTCACCCTACAGAATAGAATTCAAGAAAATACCAGTCTGTGTGGCATGTAATAAAGTAGCTTTGTTTCAGGATTCCTTTGTTTCCATTTTACTATACTGAATGGTACACAGTTGTATCACTAAGTTTCTCACAGCATTTGGGTCACTATGTGAAATGTATTTCTTACTGTGGGTCTCCATCAAAAAAATGTGACTAACAGTGGCTGCCAGGACCAGAGTATATGGTATATGGGTTCAGGTTCTTACCTCTACCACATATTAGCTTGCCACTATAGGCAAGTTATTTTATCTAATTTAATCCTGTTTCCTCATCAGTAAAATAGAGATACAATAAAATTTATCTTAGAAGATTTTGAAAATAAAATGAGAAAATAAATAGAGAGTAACTATCATGAGGTAAGAAAGTGCTCATTTAAATGTTAACTGTTATTAGTATTGACTCTAAAGGGGCTGATACCACCCTCAAGACCATAGAATAGTTACTTGGGAGTTAGTTTGGATGTTAAGAGCAGAATAGAGCAGCTGTATTACCACCTTGTGTTTTATTCATAGTTGCACACAAGTGAACTCAATGATGGCTATGATTGGGGTCGTCTTAATCTTCAGTCCGTGACTGAACAGAGCTCCCTGGATGACTTCCTTGCCACTGCGGAACTTGCAGGAACAGAGTTTGTAGCTGGTAAGTTGTTGCTGAGTGCCTACAGCACATTTGTGTCTTTGCTGACTATATACAAATAAGTCTACTTGGAAGTGTTTTGCCGATCCTACCAAACTCATAAAGGAGCTGTCTTTAATCCAAAGGCAGATATCCCAGAAGCAGCGTGGGAAGGTCCAGGTGAACTCAACTGGGAGGTACAGAATGTGCCACACTTTTCAAATTCAGCTCTAAAAAACACTTCAGGTTATCCATCATCATATCAAATTCAAGAACCTCAGTCTCTCATAAGGAAAGAGACCAGTCAACATTACAGTGACAATACCAGCATTTTCCAGAAAATGTTTTCTGATACCATTGTTAGAAGCAAAATCCTGGGCCTGCTGCTGTAACTTAGGCAATTTGAATTGTATTTTAAAGCACTTGTTAACACATAATAGTGAATTTTTCCATGCATGTAATTTGTTTTAATCACTGCTTTCCCTTTTTTTGTTTTTGTTTTTGTTTTTTCTAAGCACTTAGAAAACTACCTGGCACAGAGACAGCATTATAAACTACCATTTCTATTGCTCTTCTCTTATTATAAGTGTTATTATGTTGTTTAGTAAATTCATTCATTTGTTCAGAATGCTTTTATTGAGCCCCAGCTACTCTCAGGTATTGTACTGGCTCCTAAAAGTATGGTGTTGACTAAGACAAATTTTGTTTCTGCAGAATTTTGTCTAAGGTGCTATAAAAGAAGTCTGTAGCAGAGAATGGGGTCATAAAAGATGGAGCTGGTGTTCATTTCTGTCTGAAGGAAAACTACGGCCAGTCAGGGCAAGCTTTACCCTGGGACTGAGTCTTAAAAGATGAGTAGATGTTAGCAGGACAGGTGAGATGACACAGGACATTATACACAGGCAGGCAGAGCACTTGAAACTAAGATCTGAGCAGCAGTCTACTTTGTTCAGAAAACGGTTAGGAGCTTCACCCTGTTGGTGCTTAAAGTACATGGGGACAGGATGTGATGCACCAACACTAGGGAGGAGGGCTAGGGCCAGGGCCAGGAGAAAATAAGGGCTTTAAAGGAGTCTTTAGAGGGATGTAAGCAAGTAGGAAACATTTTTTGAAAGATCACTGATGGATTTTGAGGAAGAAAGACTAGTTAGGAAACTATTGCTTTAGTCCAGCAAGAGAATCAGGCCAGAACTGAAATAGTAGTAGTAGAAGAGTGGAGAAAAGAATAGGAACAAGATTTTTAGTGGGCTAGAATAAACCAGACTTTATGGAGGGGGTGGAGTAAGTGAAGAGTGAGGAGTGTCTTTTTGCATGTTAATGAGGACCCCTAAATAGCTTCAGGATGGGGGTTGGTCTTGTGAGCAATGTAAGGATAATTAGAAGGTTGGAATTTTTAGCCCCACTGGGGAGAGGAGAGGAGCTGGAGATTAAGTTAATCACTAATGACCAATGACTTGAGCAGTCATACCTACATAATGAAGTTTCCATAAGCCTTTCAAAAATCGGTAAGAATTCCTCATTGAAATTAATTTCATGCCTTTTTCCCTTTTTCCTTAATAATGTAGAAGTGATAGAATTTTGTCTCAACTCTCTGTGGCCTTCAGACAGCACTTGTCTCCTGGACACACAGGGACAGGAACTTAACCTGGAGGCTACAAGTTTCAGCTGTCTGTGAACCCCTCAGATTGCAGGCAAAATTGTACGTGTGTGTGTGTGTACATAGTGCATTTTGAATCAGGTTAGATCCATGGTTTTTAAGCCGGTTCTCACATGGATGGATCCCTGACCTTGCAAAGGAGAGCAAAACAATGAGAAATGCTAAGTGTTCACTGGGAACTCTTTACTTTTAAAAGATGGCACAGGCCGTACTCACTTCTTATGTTCAGCAAGTAAGAGGAAGATATGATATTGTGATATAATAAGAAATACATTTATATTTGGTCTTCATCTCTGGTTCCTTGATACAAGAGCTTCTAAAACCCTTGTAATTTCTTGAGTGGTAGGGGTGAGAGGAGTGCCTTGTTATTCATAATAAGCCCCTTGCAGCCTTACTAGAGTTTATGCTAATGAGGTGACCTTTGGGCCCCTAGCCCAAAAGGCCCCCTGTGGGGGCTGATTGCCACAGGAAGCAACCCTGGGATTTGAGGGTTGGGATTTTCAGAAACTCCTCCCTCAACCACTGGGGAGCGGAGACGTCCTGGAGATTGAGTTAATCACCAGTGGCCAATGATTTAATCTATGGGGCCTCCATAAAAATACATTCAGAGATTTGGCATCTGAAGTGGGGAAGTCACTTGATAGTTAGTGTCAGAATAGAATTGAATTGTAGGACACCCGGTTGGTGTCTGGAGAGTTGGAGAACTGGTTGTTGGTGTGGGAAAACCCACACATTCGGTGTCAGAAGTGTTGGTAGTAAAAACAGTTCAGAGACAGGTGGCTGCATTATTGTGTGATTACCTCCAGCAGAACTCAGCATCGTTACTGAAATGAGAACGAGAATGGATAGTTGGCTCGGTGCAGTGGGCTAAGGAATTTGATGTTTGGTCGGAGAGTGGTGGAATGGATGGACCATGTGGTTTTAGCCAAATAGGGAAAGAAGTGAAGCTGCAAGCTGGGTGGTACACTGGGAGAAGAGGAAAGAATCAAGGGGCTGGAGACGTTTACAGAGGTTGGCCCAAGCAGAGTGGGAACACTGGGTGGGAGATCACCATTGGAAGGAGGAAATAATGTGAAAGGGCTAAAGGGATGTGTATTCTGACTGTTGGTTGAGGATGACATGAATGAGAATGGTGACTGAACTGGCTGTACTCTAGGTCAGGGGTCCCCAACCTAGGTACCAGTCCGCGACCTGTTAGGAACCAGGCCGCACAGCAGGAGGTGAGCGGTGGGCGAGCGAGCTAAGCTTCATCTGCCGCTCCCCATGACTCGCATTAGCGCCTGAACCACTGTTCGCATTACCTCCTGAACCATCCCACCCCACCCCACCCCCCGCCAGTCCATGGAAAAATTGTCTTCCATGAAACTGGTCCCTGGTGCCAGAAAGGCTGGGGACTGCTGCTCTAGGTGACTGGACCGTGCAGAATTGGTGGTCCAATGAGGGTAGCAGATTGCAGTCTTTGCTTAAAGGTTGAGAGGAACATTGCTGAAGATGTCCTGTTATCCTTGGATAGGACCTCCCCTTGGCATTTTGGTAAGAAGCTTAGCTGGCTTCTCAGGTGCTTATCTCAGTGGAGTCACCTGCCCAGGAGACTAGGTGGCCGTGTGTGGTACAGTAGAGGGGCCTGGAGCAACTTGAGGGGGATAGAGCCCTAGAGCAGAGGTCTCTGGTTCATACATAGACTGGGCGTTTTTTTATTCCTTTGAATTCTTATATAGCTTAATTGTGGATGTTCATAAATATTTCATATAAATTATAGCTGTGTAGTAATTTACCAGTTCTAACTGGAGTGAGTCTCCTTGCTGAATCTTTGCTTCCCCCCTCACTCCCATTGGCTTACAATTATTCTCTACATGTAGAATGAGGAGATTGGTTGTAATGAATGTTTACAATCCCTTCTCACTCTTATTGCTTCTATTTCCATGAAATGCATTTAGCATGTGGAGTTTTATAAAATCAGTACTTGAAAAAGTGGTTGATCTTTTGAAAGTTTTAGTAAAGATCTGTTCTTGTATTCTTTTTTGGGGGGTGGCTAGAAAGCTTCCTTTAGAAATTATAATTAATTCAAGGCTAGGGGAATCTATCTAAATCAAGAAAGCTTAAATTCTGTTTTAGGTGCTCATATTTTTAGTTTTCTAAGTAATGACCAACATTCACTCTCTATAAGTCCTCTTAAATAACAGTACTTTTTTTTCCCTACAAACAGAGAAGCTTAATATTAAATTTGTGCCTCCTGAGGCTAGAACTGGACTACTGTCTTTTGAGGAGAACCAGAGAATTAAGAAACTCCATGAAGAAAACAAACAGTTCTTGTGTATCCCAAGGAGGTGAGTTGAACAAAAATATAGGACATTAAAAGGCATAACAAGGCCACTAAATATAAAATTTTTTATTTGGTGTTCACGTTTTTCTGCTTTCTTTTCTCAGCTGCTATTATTAAATCCCAATCTCCTATGTTATTTTGGTAACTCACGTGGAATTTTTTTTTCCTTTATGATTGTTGCAGACCAAAGTGGGACCAAAAAACTAGCCCAGAAGAACTCAAACAGGCAGAGAAAGATAACTTTCTAGAATGGAGACGTCAACTTGTCCGGTGAGTGTTAGCCTACAGGAAGATTTGCCTTGAAATTCTGAGTTAGGCATTTTAGTGTGCTTGCATTGCTATTTGCATTTTGAAGGCTTTGTTCTTTTAAAAGGGAAATGGTAGATTTCATCTTATAAGTGCAAATTGGTGTGTGTGCAAACCGCATTGCTTTGTGCACATGCGTCCTTGCACAAAGATGGTGAGTTGATTGCTCCATTCCTGGCCTTTTCTCCTTTTCATACCCTTCTCTAGCCATTAGTCACCCTGGAGTTGATCACTGCTCTCTGGAGCATTCTTCCAGGAAGAGATGTCTGGGAGAAATGTCACTTCGTGTGTTAAATAAACTTTCAGGGCTTAAAAAGCTTAAGTATAAAATTTGCATTTGATTTGCGTATTGATTCAGCAGAAAGTATATAAAAATCACTTGACAGTTAATACTTGTGTACTTATTTTTTTAATGCAGTGAATTTGGGTGTTTATACTACTTGAACCCTACTATTATAATCTGGCAGAGGTATAAACTTCTCATTCTAAAACCAGGTTGGAAGAGGAACAAGACCTGATATTGACTCCATTTGAAAGAAATTTGGATTTTTGGCGCCAGCTCTGGAGGGTGATTGAAAGAAGGTAGGTTACCGTTTTCTTTTTGTGTAAGGAGTATGTGGTGGTGGCGGTATATTAGATTGGGAAGTTATATATGTTTGTGAGCCCAGGGAGGGGCTGAGGGGACAGGATCAAGTTATGCACAGGGCTACTGAGAATTATTATAAAACCTGAAAGTATGATACTATATTTCTTTTTAAATATAAGGGGTTTTTGTTATTAGATAAACACATTGATAAACTTGCAAGAGTGGTGACTATCTTCTGTAAGATGAGTTCTGAAGCACCTGTAGTTTTTCAGCAAATGTGTATGAGTTCCTATCGGTAATATGGAAAATATGGCTGGGAAAGGGGTAGGTGTCTGCTTGCAAAGAGCAAATATGTTATGGGGGAGGCCAAGAAAAGGGCCAAGCACCAGGGGCATACAGTTGGATGAAACGCAATCGTTGCACTAAGGTATTAGTAAAATACAAACTGGAGTGTGGTTCCTATTGTATTAGAGAGAGGGTAGTGGGCTGAGTCAGAGCAGAGGAAGGAGCAGTTAGTAGTATTGGGGGAAATTAAGGAGTGATTTGTTTTAATTGGGCTTTGAAAAGAAGAGAATGCCTTTGATAAGTTGAGACTGTGAGATTTTTTAAGGCTTTTCCATATCCTGATAGCTAAAAGGTTTTTATTTTGTCAAAGAGTGTATGAATTATTTATAAGGATTCCATAAATGAACCTTTTTTTTTTTAACATCTTTATTGGAGTATAATTGCTTTACAGTGGTGTGTTAGTTTCTGCTTTATAACAAAGTGAATCAGTTATACATATACATATATCCCCAAATCTCTTCCCTCTTGCGTCTCCCTCCCTCCCACACTCCCTATCCCGCCCCTCTAGATGGTCACAAGGCACCAAGCTGATCTCCCTGTGCTATGCGGCTGCTTCCCACTAGCTATCTGTTTTACATTTGGTAGGGTATATATGTCCATGCTACTCTCTCACTTTGTCCCAGCTTACCCTTCCCCCTCCCCATATCCTCAAGTCCGTTCTCTAGTAGGTCTGCGTCTTTATTCCCGTGTCCCTAGGTTCTTCATGACCTTTTTTTTTTTTTTTTTTTTTTAGATTCTATATATATGTATTAGCATACGGTATTTGTTTTTCTCTTTCTAACTTACTTCACTCTGTATGACAGACTCTAGGTCATCCACCTCACTACAAATAACTCAGTTTCGTTTCTTTTTATGACTGAGTAATATTCCATTGTATACATGTGCCATATCTTCTTTATCCATTCGTCTGTCGATGGACACTTAGGTTGCTTCCATGTCCTGGCTATTGTAAATAGAGCTGCAATGAACATTGTGGTACATGACTCTTTTTGAATTATGGTTTTCTCAGGATATATGCCCAGTAGTGGGATTGCTGGGTCGTATGGTAGTTCTATTTTTAGTTTTTTAAGGACCGTCCATACTGTTCTCCATAGTGGCTGTATCAATTTACATTCCCACCAACAGTGCAAGAGGGTTCCCTTTTCTCCACACCCTCTCCAGCACTTATTGTTTGTAGATTTTTTGATGATGGCCATTCTGACTGGTGTGAAATGATATCTCATTGTAGTTTTATTTGCATTTCTCTAATGATTAATGATGTTGAGCATTCTTTCATGTGTTTGTTGGCAATCTGTATATCTTCTTTGGAGAAATGTCTGTTTAGGTCTTCTGCCCATTTTTGGATTGGGTTGTTTGTTTTTTTGATATTGAGCTGCATGAGCTGCTTGTAAATTTTGGAGATCATAAATGAACCTTATATTTGAAATGATGCTTTTAACAAGGAGCCCTTAGGATGTGGGTTTGTTTGTTTGTTTGTTTGTTTAGTCCATAAAATACACCCAATAAGAACATTAGGAAACAGGGCGCTTTAACTGGGATTCTTGGTAAAGAGTATTAGCACATTTAGCACCGTTACTAAGAAAAAGGACCTGGATTAAATTTGTAGAAGTTATTTACATTTCCTTTTAGAGTGATGAAAATGATCTGGAATTAGATAGTGGTGATGGTTGCACCACTTTGTGAATATACTAAAAACCACTGAACTGTACACTTTTTAAAAGATGGATCTTATGATATGTGAATTATCTCTCTCTCTCTTTTTTTTTAAGTCACTTATATACCTCCCCCCCTCATCTTGCTCCCTCAGGGGCAGAGAGGGCTGTTGGCCTGGGATGTGAGGAGGTCAGAGTAGCAAGGCAAATCTCTAAGCCTGAAGAAAGGGGAAGCTTGCTCCTGATCGCGGGCTCCATGCAGGCTTGAATGGGGCTTGGGAAGACCCAGTATGGTTCTCCCAGGGAGCAGAGTGAGCTAATCTCTCCTTCAGGGCCTCATTAGCATTTGGGGTATGTACTGCTGAAAATGTCTGTTTTCTTATTTCCAAAGATAAATGGTAACAATGTGAAATACTGAAACCTCACCCTTGAGGGAATGCCCCCATTTGCACGCTTATAGTTTACTATTTTATTGTAGATTTTCTCCTACTTCCTTTATTGCCTGTCTTCCCTCTGCATTCCTTTTTTTTTTTTCCTACTTATTCTGGTTTCTGACTTTTACATAAGAGGCCTTCATCTGATGTCAAGTGATGTTTGTTGTCTGTTCATATTTAAGAACAAAGCATTACAAAGCTGATTGACAGGACTTTTGTTTGGGTGGAGTTTGCCCACTGGTGAACTTCACTGTACAGTAACTGAGCAGGGATCAATTTTATTTTTTTGGAATATGCCAAGATGTCAGTATCTATGAGTGTTTTCCCTAGGATCAGTCAGTGTCTTAAAGAGGAGGACTGTCTCCTGCCAGGAACAGGGCTGAAGGTGGTGGTGTAATACAAGGGAGCTGGGCATTTTCATCATTTGGGGTGTAGACTTACGTTTAATCCTCCTCTCTTCAGTACAGCACCTCTTTCCCACCTTCTCCTGTGCTTGAGGTCCCAGTTCAGGAGCCTCTCAAGTTCATTTTCTCCATGGGTTCATTTTCTCCACAGGGGCTATGGGGTGGCGTGTGGCTGCCTGGCTGAATGGAACAGGGGCGTGGACCTAATTGCTCCCTGCTGAGAATGATTTCAGTCCTATACCTCACTCTTGCCATGAAAGCTAGACGTGATGCTTCTAATCCTGAGCTTTCTCGGAGCTCTGGGGCGTGAACAGGCTCACTTCTCGTTGGGCTGACATTTCTTAGTTGCTGTTCTTTCTTTCTCTTTGTCCTGATGAGTTCCAGTCTTTGCTTTCATGTTTTGCAGGCTTTGAGAGGCAACAGAGGTAGCCATATGTGTTCTTCCAGGTTTAACAGCAAGGCCCTTCCCTTGCTTTTCATGCCCCTAAATAAGCAATTTGTTTCCCCAGAGTGAGCCTGTACTATTGAAACTTCTAGCTTCTAGTGGATTACAGCATTACTTGCTCTTTTACTTTTTTGTGATATTTCTCTGTGTTTTTATAAGAGAGAACATGTTTCTGACTCAGGGAATATAGTTTATATCACACAGAAGTGGATCTGAGTCACATAGAAACATCAGTAAAGTGACTACTGCTGTGTCTTTTAATAGGAAATATTTATTGATATGTTCTGTACAGCAGATGTCTCCTGTTTGGTAACAGGCTAGCTACGCCATCTGCCTCTTTAATTTCAAGAGTAGTTATCAGAAAAGATTTGATGTATAGTATGTCATTGAAATGGTGGAAACTGCCGAGGCACGGAGGGCAGAACGCTGTATTCCAGTAAGACAAGGCGCTTCCATTGTGTTGCATCAACCCTTCCCGGTACATAGCTGGCACTTTGCTAGGCATCCTAATTCAGCACACGAAGCAAGCTGCCTTAAACTTTTCTTCTTTTCTTACTGGCGTGTCTAAGCTGGTTATTCTTTCTACCTGTTTGGTGGGTAGACATAATGTGTGTGGACCTTGTAATTTTAGTTCATTAGGCTTTGTCCATTTTTTGCAGTCATTTTTGCATTTACTGTTAAATCCTCACAGTTGGAAAGTGGTAGATATTACCTTAAAGAAGGAAATACTAGGACGCACTTAACTAGAGAACTTAAAAGCAATTTGTCATAAATTAGCAGGTCTGTGAGTTTCTTTGACTCACAAGATCATGCTGGAAATTTAACTATTCTGAAGGAGAATGCACTTTGTCAAAAGCTCTGCCCTAAATGGTAACCTTGATTTAATACATCGCCTTCGGTTGCATAGGAGTTACCTCAGGAAAAGCTGACCAGATACGGATTTGGGGGAGACTGGTGGAAGGTGGTAGCACATCCACAGCTTGTTTCCTTCCAGTGGCGGTCACAGCTGGCCCTTAAAGCAGCTTTCCTAGCCACAGGGTCTGAAGGGAGGGAGGATTCTGCCGGAGAAGTGCAGTATTTATTCTTACAGTGCTCAGCTGCTGTCGTCCCCACTACATTTGTGAGGGATTCGAGGGGCTTGCTGTCAGCCGCAGAAAGTTTTCGTATTGCTACATCATCTTACATGTGATGGAAGGTGTTGGACTCATCATTCCTGCTTCATTATGGCAACTTAAGTTGATATTTTGCTGTTTTGTATTTTTGCCATTTAAACACATTCTTGGAACTGGTGGATGATGATTTGCTACATGTACACTTTTCAGCCCTAGGTTTAAATAAGATATAGGCTTTGATGGTGGCAGCTGTGAGCAGGTGATATATTAGGGGTTTTTGAGGCCTTACTTAACACAAGTGTAAACTAGGCACTGAGTGTACAGTAGACCTCACCTTGGATTGAAGTCTTTGGAATACTCTTTGATCTCTCCAGGAGAGTTTGCTAGAAGATACAGGTAAAAGTTTTAACAATGAAACATCATCAGAGACTACAAGCTCTGGTCCAGAGTGCTTGCGTTCTCATTCCAGCTCCCTCACTTAGTAGCTGGTGACCTTGAACAAGCCACTTAGCTGTTCTAAACTTCAGTCTCTTCGTATATAAACTGGGGATAATTGTACCTTAAAAAGTTATATCAGTGCTTAATATGTGGAAAGTGTTTGCTACTATTTCCTTTCACTTCACAGTGATTGGTGTATCTCACATTTGTTTTTCAGTGATATCGTGGTCCAGATAGTAGATGCTCGAAATCCACTCCTATTTAGGTGTGAGGATTTGGTAAGTAAAATGTGACATGATTCAAACTTTAAGTCCTTGGGCAGCAGTGGGAGGACAGCATCACCGATAGCAGTGACCCTAGGCAGGCCTTTGCACCCTCCTCTAGCTTTGTTTAATCTGGCCTCCTGCTCCTCCCAAGGTCAGGAGCTTGCATTTTGGGACTGTTTAGATAAATGTTTTCTTCAAACAGTTGTTTCCATCTGCAGGAAGGCACAAACACTTGAACTTTCTACTTTTAGAAGCCACTTTGTTAATAGGCATTTGCCAGTGCTTCTCATTTTTTAAGAGACTCTAGTTGAAATAGCATTTTGCTTACTTTAGCGTATGCCTAGTTCCTTCACTTACCCATCCCACTAAGCTTTCTCTTCTCACACCATAGTTATTACCTCCTGTGGTATTTTACAAATGAGCTAAGTGTGTAAAACACCACAGGAGGTAATCATTAAGGTGTGAGGATCACAAGAAATAATGTGATACAGGCTTTCAGTTAATAAGACACTGAACACACATGAAGTATTCCTATTTTTGTTTGAGGACCAGAGTAGGAATAGTACTGGTTATTTTAAAATCCACTGGTGAATAACAGTCTTAATGGGGAAGCTCTTATTAATTCAGCTTTCATACTTCTGGTGTATTTCCTAATGGAGAGCTGTGCTTGCGAATTAATTTAATCACTGGGTCTTGTTTTCCTTTTAGACTTCAAAAATAGTTTTTTATATTAATAGGTAAGATTATTATTAGCTATCATCACTTGGCTTGAAGATAGTCCCTGCTGGCTGACAAATCTAGTTATACAGTTCTTTAACTTTGCTTAAAAGAAATAATTCAGGATTATTAAAGAGAGGAACTGTATAATTTAAAGAAATAAGAACGTGTTATACTTAAACTGGGCAGGAAAGCATTTCTTTTTACCCTTCCCAGTTTCTTATGTGAAGAGTATTTTTTCTAAGTATAGATGACCTAACTTCTTTTCAGAGCTTGCTGAAAGGATCCATAGGATGTATCATGATTAAAAATCTTTAAATTAGGAATGATTTAAAACTGGGGGCAGTAAAAACTTTTAGTCGTAGCTGGGGATCTTCAGTATAATTAGCCTAATTTTTCCCCTTTTGGAGAAATATCTAAATATCTTTATCTTGCATAGGAATGTTATGTGAAAACAATTGATGACAACAAGGAGAATGTTATTCTGATAAATAAGGCTGACTTGCTGACTACCGAGCAGCGGAGTGCCTGGGCCGAGTTCTTCGAAAAGGAAAATGTGAAAGTCATTTTCTGGTCGGCTTTGTCTGAAGCCATTCAACTGATTGGTGACTCTAAGGTAACCTGGGGGACTTTTTCAGGTTGGGTTTCAAGGAGGAGGATTTTGGCTTCTGTTAAGTGTGCTCTGGTGTTTTTTTTGTTTTTTTTTTCATTGTTGGTGTGTGGGGTTTTGTTTCTTTTTTCCCTAAGTGCTGTGATAGTCGGGTGATCTATAGAAAAGTGAGTCACAAGGTTGCTTTCTCTGGTTTTTAAATAGTCTGCTATCCCAGAGGTCTATGATGCACACTGATAGTAGCTATAATTTTTAATTTTTTTAAATTTTAGGCAGAAAATTGTATAGGAAGTCTCATACTGACCTTGTATGTAATTGCTTTTAAGAGAAGTCAGAACAAAAAGTCAGATACAACTGAATGTAGTAACTTCTCTGGACTTGATTAGACTCTCTTTTGACTTTGTTTTGAAAACAAAGAAATGAAGTAGTCCTAAATTAAGATATACCATGTTATTTTCTGTATCTTTTAATCCACTTTTTACAGAAACAGTTTAGGAGCTATTTTCTAGTAAAAATTAATGATAACCAACTATGAAAAGAAATTAGTGATAGAATCTTAGAGCTGGAAGAGACTTAAAGTCATATCTTTTCCTATCCACCTCCTTTCCTCTCACCTCTGTTTATCAACTGTTTGCTGACTGGTTAGTGTGCTGAGCTGGGTGCTATGAATACAGCACCCTCCCTTGGTGAGCTCACAAGTTAGCGAGCTCTAACTCTGTGAGGGAGTTCTTCCCTCCACCTCCCTGGCAGTCGCATGCTGTCTCTGTGACTGCTTTAAATGGCAGACACCAGGTGTCTCATTCCTTTTTATCTCCAAGGTTAGAAAGTTCTTCAGTCCAGTGAAGCTAAGTCAGCTTCCCTACCTTTGACCTGAGGCCTCTTCCTCTCTCCCCCTGTCCTCTCTTCTGCAGAAGATACATTGTCTGCTTTCCTGCTCCTCATAGACATGACCTCCGAGCACTCCTCACCCTGACCGCCTGTCTGCCTGGGTCAGACGCCTACAATGGGTGGCAGCTGGTTGAGTACAGTATTCCAGGTGTGGTTTGCCCAGGACATGTACTCTTATTTCTTGTGATCAGGATACTCCCAGTAATTCAGAGTTTTTGTTAATTCACCCCCTTTCAAAGGAGCTTATGCTCTTGGCTCATTGAACCTGTGAACAACCACATCCCTCGAATATTTAAAAGACAAGACTTACTAAGCAGATCTCATCCTATCTTTACATGTGGCAAAAGGTATTCATTTTGGTTTTAGCTCAGCTTAGGATCATGCTGTTCCTCTTAAATATTAGTGATTTGGGAACAAGGTAGAATCATTTTGCATGTGTCATTTGCTTTTCTCTTCTTCCAGCTTTGAATCATCTGCAGATTTTGTATTGGCCCTTCTATATATTCTTTCTGGTCGTTGACAACGCTGTTGAGTAGACCGGAGCCAAGGATAGAGGCTCTGTGACCTTGTGTGGACTTAATAAATGCTCGGTACCAAGCATTTTAGTGTGATGCATACAGATGTATTTGAAAGGCTATAACAATAGTTACTCTGTTATTACTGTTAATAAAAACTAACCCATAGAAAACTTATTCTTAGCCAGGCACTACTATTCTGAGTACTTTGTGTTTTATTCATTTCATCTTTTACATCTGTGGTATTCCCTGACCTATCAACCAAGGAGTAGATTGCAAAGGGAAGTGGGATTTGTGTGCACCATCTGTTCTCAGGGAACCCTTGTTGCCTCCCGTTGCTGTCAGGGGAGGAATTGTTTGGAGGAATTTCCTAACTTGAGGAATTGTTTCCCTGTCAGACTCTGGATTAACAGTGCATGATTTATGGAAGATATTCTTTCTTCCTTTTTAAAAGTTGAACCCTATTTATTCCTCCCAGGTCTTCTGAAATCTGTTATTCATGATTTTCCAAGTCAAGTAACCAGCTACCATTGTGATATATCTAATCACATCTGTCATTTGAGTATCAAACATGAACTTACTAAAAATAGATATTCGCTGTTTTCTCACCTATCTGAAGTTTGGTTCTTTCTCTATGGTTGCTTAACCTTTCTTATTTTAAAAAAATAGGACAGTTTTTTGAATTGAGTACTTTGGTTTTCTCTTGGCCAGCTCTTAAATTGCACTGTGTTCCCCCAAAAGACTGACTTTTCCCTTCTTTCTTTCTATTTTTGATGTCACTACTGCAAAGTCCTTTTGTTGCCTTTGTCATTTTTCCTGAACCGAAACTGCTTCTAGCCTTAGTTTTCCAAATACACATTCATGTTCAGTTTACATTCTTGTGTTCTGCAGAAGAGCACACAGTGACTTCTTTACATTTATTGCTCACTTATCATAGAAATTGCTTCCAATTCCATATTTCTTTTTGAGTTGCCAGGAATGACAATGAAATCATACCTTTTTTCCCTGACATTTTTTTTTAATATCTCTTTCCTAAAATGTAGGATGCCTATTTAACTGAGTTCATCATGCCCTCTCCTGTGGTGGCTACTCATTGTAATGCTAGATTATTTGGAAATGATAGGTTTCCATCACTTCTAAATCTGAATCAATTCTCCCTTGTTGATACTAATTGGTAATTCTATAAATTGCCGTATTTCTGCTTTGTTATCCATAGGAATTCAGAAGGATTAACACACCCATGAATCGTAAATGATTTTTACCTTTCTCTTTCCACAGGAAATCGTTGGTTGGTGAATAATTTCCATACGTAGAGTTGAGTTTTATTGCTCTCATACTTCACACACACGGACCTATGCTCCATGGTGCTATGATTTATTAAAGGCAGTTATAAAAGAATAGCAGTTTCCTTAACTATGCAAACCACTGTCTTTGAAAATGCAAATATACAATGAAGCTCAAATTACAAATTATACCCTTCTTGCTTTGTGCAGAGAAGAGAATGTTAAATGTTTTATCGTTCATGAGAAATGCTTTGTTTTATTCTACAGCCCATTGCAAAAAAAATGTACTGCCAAGGAGTTCAGCTTGATACAGGTTTTTCTAAACCCTTGCTTTCTTTTAATAGGTAAAAGAGTTATCTATTAGAAAAGTAATACATGTTATTTGTACAGAGTTCAAATAATACAAAAATGTGTAAAGTGAAGGTCCACCACTCCAGAGGACACCACTGTTGATAGTTTGGTTATATCCTCATGCTATCTTCTCCCTCTATTCACCTTTTTCTTTCTCCTTCATAACTTTCCTTGTCCTCTGTTCATCTTAGATAACCAACTCTGAATGTTGTTCACCAGAGTGAAGAGTTCAGTTGTTACACACTTCTGAACTTTTGTGGTTTCTGTTATTTCATCAGCAAGAAGTAAACGGAGACAGGGGAGAAGCCATCACAGCTGAGTTTGAAAACTCCAGTTGTGACGAAGCTGAAATTCTACACGAAGAGACTGAACATCTTTCACTTAATGAGGTTGCCAGGAGTGATGAAGATGACAGCGAGTATGAGGACTGTCGGGAGGAGGAGGAGGAGGATTGGCAGACGTGTTCAGAAGAGGGCAGCAGCCCTGACGAGGAGGCCTGTGGCCAGGATTGGCAGGAAAGCTGCACTGTGGATTCTGAGGCTCAAGGAAGGAAAACCCCACAGAAGAGGCAAATATGCAATTTTAGCCACCTGGTATCAAAGCAGGAATTACTGGAGATCTTTAAGCAGCTACACTCTGGAAAGAAGGTGAAGAATGGACAACTTACTGTTGGACTGGTAAGATGAAATATGTCATAAAATTGTTCCGTGAGGGTCTGTATTGCCCATCCCTTGGTAGCTGCACTGGAACCCCAGAGATCAGTCAGGCCCTGGCGTCATAGGGAACATTGATGCCCTCTTGTTGCCCACGGGCATCCTGGGAGCAGGCTGGGTGACAGGCAAAGCCCAACTCAAAGAATGAACTTTCTCAAAGCTTATATTGGTTACACCACTGTTCATGTTAATTATCTTCTGCAGTCTCCCAGTTCATCCCTACCTGTCACGTCACTTACAAGAGATACTAGAATGAGAGCTTTCAGGGCTGTCTTCAGACTTCCAGTCCAACGTTCTTACCTTTAGATAGGCTTTTTAGATAGGGTAGGCTTTCGGCATCCTGTGATCCTTGCCAACTTATACTGTAAACATTCCTTCTGACACCCTTCTAGGTGGGCTACCCAAACGTTGGTAAGAGTTCGACAATCAACACCATAATGGGCAATAAGAAGGTGTCTGTGTCTGCCACGCCCGGTCACACCAAGCATTTTCAGGTATTTCTACAGCATCGACCTCTGTATTTCCTTCTCCGCCAGTTCCTCCCTCTGGGTGTTTTCTGGAGTTCTTTGCCACTCGTGTGCTGCTCGTCTTCCCCTTCCTGTGCTGTATGCCCAGCATAAACCTCTTACTTGTCTTTCAGACTCTCTATGTGGAACCTGGCCTCTGCTTATGTGACTGCCCAGGCCTGGTGATGCCATCCTTTGTCTCTACCAAAGCCGAGATGATTTGCAGTGGAATCCTCCCGATTGACCAGATGAGAGATCACCTCCCACCTATATCACTAATATCCTCTGTGCTGTGCCAAAATTTTGGTTGTTATGTGTATATTAGGGCTTAAGAAAAGTCTGGGTAATAGACAGGGGAGGAAAAAATAATCACTCCTTACATAGTTGTAAGGATTAGAAACAAAGACTCGGTGCTTTATGTCTGAATTAGGGTCATCTCACAAATCTATAGTGTATTTACATAAAAATGTGTCATCTTTAAGGCCTGTTTCAGAGATAATATTTTAATATTTTTAAAGGATACATTTGGAAGTGATCATTGTGCATAAGGCTTTGTTTAAAAGAGGGGAGAAAAGTCTTTTAAATTAACGAATAATCGTACTTCTTCTTTGGAGAGGTGAAAAGTTTTTTTGTCACAGAGGTGCTGAAATACCATGTTCTTAGAAGACACCATGGGGAGGAGGAGGGGGTCAGTTCAAAGAAACAGATTCCTTGACAGTCTTACATTTGCCAGAATATTCCAAGACGTGTTTTAGAAGCTACGTATGGCATTGACATCATAAAGCCTAGAGAAGATGAAGATCCCCAGCGACCTCCAACGTCAGAAGAACTGTTGACGGCTTATGGATGTGAGTTGTGATTTATTTTAAAACATGAACAAAAAATAATAGTATAGCTACTAAGAGAAATACTCTGCAAAGGTACAAGTTCAGAATTTTTCCTTAGCATTTGTCATGTCATCTTTCAGGCTTGATATTTTTGTTGTCCTGTTGGTCTTGCCCACCAAGTGGCCTCCAGGTAGCTGACTTGGTCCAGCAGTAAAGGAGGGAGAGCCGGCCACTGCCTGAGTGGTATTTTACTTCAGTGTTAAGTGCTTTTTTAGAGTTAGAGAAGGAGATGCTCTGTATCCTTTGCCTCTTCCCCAGGTCTTCATCATAGAAATCAAGTGCCTGGGAGACACATCTTCCCAGGCTCTCTCAGGCCCTTTCCTATAGGAGGCCTAGCACCCAAGTGTAGACACAGGGCTTCTGATCTAAGGCTATGTTGGCTTTTTCTTTTTCTGCATGGGAATTATCTTTGTCTGTCATTTCTCCAATTCATTGTGATTTATTTACCTTAAATACAAACTTTAAAGGTAATCTGGAAAGACGCGTATCTACCTAAAGAAAAAGCGGTGTTAAAAACATTTCCATGCATGTGTGGCTTGCCTTGTAAGGAATTGCCCCCAGCCGGGAAGGAGTTCAGGTTATTTGAGTATCTACTGGCAGAGAAAGGTGATTTGATATAAACCACAGTTATATGGTTAAAATCAGACCTTGAATTTACTTTAGTTGAGCGACTTTAAAGAGGATGAATACTAAGCACTTGTTGCAAGACTGCTATAGTCACAAAATCATAGGACAAGAAGGGGCCTTAAAGATTCCCCCACCTCTCATCCCCCTTTTCGTAAGACAAGTAATCTGAAATCAGAGCATGAAATGACTTGCCCAAGGTGATGTCTGGTCAGTGGCATAGCCTCAGTGAGAACCCAGATTTCCTAATCTAGACCTCTCCAGTGTGCTAACCTGAAAGATGGGGAAAGGTAGACTTTGTACTAAACTTTGCATCTGGTTTGATTTCCAGATAAAACTGAAAGGAATGTGAGTCTTTTAAGATTTTTCATCTAATTCTCTCTGATGAAATCAAAGAGAGTGAGGACAAAACCAGTTTATAAAAACAGATGACTAAACATTCTTAAAGTGTTAGTGAAATTCAACATCTGTCCATATATTTGTTAACCATTTTGTCTTCTGAGAATCACTTTTTTCTATGCATCATTTGTTTTTGTCGTAATGATTTGTAGGAGTTCTTTGTTACCTGTGCTGCAAATGTTTTTCCAGTGTTTATTTATGGTTTCTTTAGCCCTGTAGAAGTTAACGACTTTAATAAACAATGTTTTTTTCGTTTTTTGGGGGGGTTTTTTTGGCTGCATTGGGTCTTTGCTGCTGCGCGCAGGCTTTTCTCTGGTTGAGGCGAGCGGGAGCTACTCTTCGTTGTGGTGCGTGGGCTTCTCGTGGCGGTGGCTTCTCTTGTGGAGCACGGGCTCTAGGTGCACGGTCTTCAGTAGTTGCAGCGCACGGGCTCAGTAGTTGTGGCTCGTGGGCTCTAGAGCACAGGCTCAGTAGTTGTAGCGCACGGGCTTAGTTGCTCCGCGGCATGTGGGATCTTCTGGGACCAGGGCTCAAACCCATGTACCCTGCATTGGCAGGCAGATTCCCATGCGCCACCAGGGAAGCCCAACAATGTTTTTCCTTCTTAGTTTTGTTGGGTTTGGTGTTTTACTGGGAAAAACTATTTTACTGTAATCCTTTTTTTTTTTTTTTTTTTTAATCTTAGGGGTTTTTTTCCCCCTTTTCCTAAATGTATTTTTGTGTACGGTTCTAACTATTGATACTTTCTTCTAAACTGAAGGAGCCAACATACAGCTAGTATGGGAGGGAACTGAGTTTTGAACCTGTCAGCCAAAGCTTGTGTTCTTACCCGCTGTGCTCTGCTACTCCCTTCTAATTGAGTTAGTATTAAAGGGATCTTCATTGTATGTTTGGGAAACTGAAAAAGGTGTAGACGTATCATTAAATAAGAAAACTTGCTCTATTGCTTTGGGTTTTGCTAATAATATTGACGACATAGCATTGTACAAGTAGCCTCCTTGAATCAGTAATTAAAATCAGAGAGATAGAAGAAATGACTGGAGTAGAGAGAGACTGAATGTGTCACAGCATGTTGCTAGGTGGTTGTCAGAAGATCAGATGTAACAATATAGTCTATTCTGGATTATCAGATGTTTTTGTAATGCTAACCAAAATATTTTCTACATTATTAATTGATTTGTTTTTTTTTAAGGTTAAATAAGAATGCACAGTGTAATAACAGAAAAAGCTAGACTTCCATCACCTCAGTTGTCTTTGTTGTGATGTTTTCTAACTTAGGTTTTGCAAAATTCATTTCTCCTCACAGGTATGCGAGGATTCATGACAGCACATGGACAGCCAGACCAACCTCGATCTGCACGCTACATCCTGAAGGATTATGTCAATGTAAGTGAACCCTGCTTCTTGTTCCTCTGGAATAAGTAGGTCTTCTTTCTCCACAGCATATGTTTAGGGTAATGGCAACCAGCTGGGTTATAAAGGAGATATCTTCTCATTGATATTGTGACATAACTGGAATTATATTCTTGATCCAGGAGAGCTAGCATCATATAAATCATAGAAGTGATTGACATAATATGAAAGAGATGAAGATCTCTGAATACCTCTTCGCAGTGAAGGTGATAAATTTATGTCTCCAGTTTTTCCATCTCCTCCAGCCCTTGGGTGTTTCTACTGCAGCTATATCACAATATTCCTTGTAGTGTAGCTGTTTATATACCTGCCTTCCAACACTTGTCCAGTAACAATAATAATCATAGCTAACATTTATTCAAAGCTAGGCCTGCTAGGAATAGTTCTAAATGTTTTACGTTTGTCATCTCATTAAAAAATATGTAAGTCTGTGAAGTATTATTCTCCTATTACAAGTGAGGACATGCTAAGTTTTGGGTTTTCTTCATCAGTAAAATAGGAATTAATAGTACCTATCTCATGAGATTATTATGGGAAATAAATGAGAACAGTGTATGTGCGTGGAGACACACACACACACACACACACACACACACACCACTAAGCTCAGTGCCTGGCACATAATTAGCCCCAGTAGTTTTTATTTATTAAGCTACTTCTTTCTGCAAAAAAGCATTCCAGGGGCTTAATTGGTTGTAAGGATTTCACTTTATTCCCTCCTCTTCTCAATACACCATCAGCGGAGCTTGGAGCATAGAAATAAAAGAGGGCAGCCATATTCTCTTTTTTTAAAATTCGGGAGGAAAACAGTTAATAGAATATTTGTATAGATGAATTATTTATTCATTTACCATTTGTAAAACTATGGAGGGTGGGGGAGATGAGTTAAAAACAACCACAGTTTTTAGAGTGTTTATGGTGGAAAGAGGAAACTTGGCACCCAGTGGACAAGAGCAGCAGGCCCAGTGTCCCCATTAGTACAGCCACACTGTCCAACTACGTCCTGGCTTTTGTTTTGGAAAATATTCTCCTAAGTATAATCATATACATGTACTGAAGAGTACGGTAAACAAGGTAAAAGGGGGCACAGGGAGGATTTCGTTCTTGTGTGGGAGCTGTGGGAAGAGGTAGGCCTCTAGAACACTAAGGATCATCATCAGGGTGTAAGTTGGGACTCTCCAGTTGCAGTGACCAAAACTCAGCTCAGCTGTCAAAAGGCCGAAAGTTCCATCAGAGTGTGCACGGTGGAGAGGCCTCCTCTGTGGACTCTCACACAGATGGCCCTGAGGATGTGCAGTTACCATGCATGTTGTCTTTGCAGGGTAAACTCCTGTACTGTCATCCTCCTCCTGGAAGAGATCCTGTGACCTTTCAGTATCAACACCAGCGACTCCTAGAGAAAAAAGCGAATGGTGGGGAAATCAAAATGCAGCCGCGCAGAAATAAAAAAGCAAATCAGATTGAAAATGTAGTGGATAAAACTTTTTTCCATCAGGTAAGTTTTAAAGTTTTTCTTTAACTTCTGATCCAGTACATTTTGTATAACAGCTTTATTGAAATAACATTCGCATACCATAAAATTCACGCTTTTAAAATATACGGTTCAGTAAGTTATAGGATAATTGCAGAGTTATATAACCATCACCACTCACTCCAAAAAGAAACCCTGTACCCATTAGCATTCACTCTCCACTCCCCTCTGCCCCCAGCCCCTGCCAACCACTAATCTACTTTCTCTATATAAAGATTTGTCTATTCTGGACATTTCATGTAAATGAAATCATACGCTCTGTGGTCCTTTGTGACTGGCTTCTTTAGCCTAATGGCTTCAAGGTTCACCCATGTATCAGTACTATATTCCTTTTTATTGCCAAATAATATTCCATTGAATGGATAGACCACATTTTGTTTATCCATTTATCAGTTGTTGGACATTTGGGTTGTTTCCACTTTTTGTCTGTTATGAATAATGCTGCTATGAACATTCATGTGCAAGTGTTTGTGTGGACATATATTTCATTTCTCTTGGGTATATACATTAGGAGTGGGATTGCTGGGTCATGTGGGAACTCTAAGTTTAACAGTTGAGGTACTGCCAAACTTTCCAAAAGTGGCTGCACCATTTTACATCCCCACCAGCAATGTGTGAGGGTTCTAATTTCTCCACATCCTTGCTAAACTACAGAAAGGAAGTGATATTTAAGCTGGACTTTGAGGAACAAATAAAAATGTGTCAGTTGGAAGAAGCGGTGAGGGCCAGATTTCCAGGCAGAAGGAGTAGCATGAACAAAGGCAAAAAGTTGTGAGAGAGTGGATTTTTTTAGTAAAGAGCCCATGTTGTAGGTGGCCTTGTGTGCCATGTGAGGGAATATGAACTTGATTCCCCAGGCCACAGGCGGCCATCAGAGATCTGTGAGGACAGGACTAGAGAGATACAGAATAGAGAACTCTGATAGAAATGTGCACACTGGATTTGAGGAGTCTTGCAGTGGTCCAGTGAAAGCTGATGAACACCTGGGTTAGAGCAGTAGGGATGGAGAAGAGGGGGAAAGATGTATAAAGTTCTTGAGAGTGGAATCCACAGAACTTGGGGCCTGGCTGTATGTGATAGATAAGGAAGACAGAGTGTGTGCCATCTTCAGGGCTGGGCAGATTCTTATACCACTAGCCGAAATAAAGAATGGAGAGTCAGCTTCTAACTAACTTTGGGTTGTGGCCGGTTGAAGTTTGATATCAAGATAGAGATTTCCAGAAAATAGCTGGTATTGAGTCTAGTTATAGATGTTGTTTGAAGCCATGGACTAAACAAAGTTGAGGACAAAGAGAATGAAGTGAAGACAAAACGCTGAGAAGCTTATTTACGGAATGGGGAGAGAAAGAGGACCAGTGAGAGATGGAAGTCCACTCTCTTGGAGTTCTCCATAAGCAATCCTGTGTATATCCTGTAAAGGAGACTGCTGACATCGCCAATAATATTATCTCTTATTTCCTAGGAAAATGTGAGAGCTTTGACCAAAGGAGTCCAGGCTGTGATGGGCTACAAGCCTGGGAGTGGCCTGGTGACGGCAGCTACTGTGAGCTCTGAGACGGGGGCTGGGAAGCCCTGGAAAAAACATGGCAACAGAAATAAAAAAGAGAAAAGTCGTAGACTCTATAAGCACCTGGATACGTGAACTTGGGCTGCAACAGAAGTAGCATCTGCACTGTGCATCTGTGGTGCTATAGGGTGGACCCTGCCCTTGTGATTCACACCCAACAGCTGATATCAAGACCGAGGGGCTCCTCAGAGCACCAACTCCAATTAACAGGGTCGTCTTGGAGCCCCAGAAACCTGCTCCTGTAGGAGGCTGAATCTGAGATGAGGGAATGAATGATGTATGTTTATTTGTGTAAACATATATACAAATGCATAGTAATTTGTAAACTGGGAATTTCTTGAAGAGATAGTAAAATTAAATTGCCACTTATGGGTTTTTTATTTGTTCGTGTAGCTACACTGCAATTTGGACATTTCACATTATTTAAACAGTTTTAATCTACTAAAACGTACTGGGATTTTAGATGGATTTTTGAGCACATTATGAGATTTGTGATTCTCCACCTCACACACATACCCAGCACACACCCCTAATATGGCAGAAGGCATATCAGATCTTGGAATAGGGGCTAGCACAGGTGATTTTTAAAAGCCCTTGAAGAGCATAATCCTCTGTTGAAAGTCACCGTGAGTCTCTTCCCCAGAGGGGAGCGTGGGTTTTTCTATAGCCAAACCCACAGCGAGTGAGGAAAGAGGCAGCTAAGCAGCTGGTTCTTGTTTTAGGTGTAGGGATCCTTGATGTCCTTAGCACTTAGGACCATCAGGAGTAGTTGACCAACAAGGGCAGTTGACCTTTTACAATCACCTTTATAATACACTATGGCTGCTTCAGCCTCTCACTTCTTTACTTTTGTCTCTTTTTCTCTGAGCCTCATTATTCCCTTAATTCAGATCCTTACCTTGTTCTGTGTCATAAATATTTTTGGAAATCTAATGGAAGTTATGGATGCTTTCTCCAGAAAAATGCACATTCCCACCTACACAATTTTGCAAAATGTATCAGAAGATTCACAGGTCCCCAAAGTTCATGAATTCACTGTTAAGAAGCCTTGCCTTGGGAATTCCCTGGTGGTCCAGTGATCAGGACTCTGCTTTCACTGCCAAGGGCCTGGGTTCTATCCCTGGTGGGGGAACTAAGATCCCACAAGCCATGAGGTGTGGCCAAAAAAAAAAAGTGTTATAATTTTTTTTTTTAATTTTTTTTAAAAAGAAGCCTTGCCTTTAACTGACCATAATGTATTTGGTATATTTGAAAATTGTTATATGTGGGAAATTAAAAATTTTTGTTCATAAGTATTCATTGACCAAATTTTAATTTTGATGAAGTCCAAATTTATCTTTTTTTGCTTTGGTTGCTTGTGCTTTTGGTATTATAGTTAAAGTATTGGCAAATAAAAGCTTACTAAGATTTACTCCTGTGTTTCTTCCCAAGAGTTTTAGGGTTTTAGCTCTTAAATTTAGGTCTTTGGGCCAGAGTTAATTTTTGTATATGATGTGAGGTAGGGGACAAACCAACTTCATTCTTTTGCATGTGGATATCCAGTAGTCCCAACACCATTTGTTGAAAAGACTAGCCTTTCCCCATTGAATTATTTTGATAACCCTGTCAAAAGTGGAACATAAATGTGAGGGCTTATTTCTCAATGTATGCCTTTGATATTTAACATTCATGGGTGTGTAACAATTGTGAAGAGTATCTGACTCAATTTCCTAGCACGTACTGCTGGTAAGAGATGATGTCTGTGCAGATGCCCCACCCACTCCTCATCCCTTAGGCTAATTGGAGTTCGCCTGCAGCCCAATACACGGTTCCTGTGCAGGCTCACAGCTTTCCACAAGCCCTGTGTTTTCTGCTTTCCCACCTGAGGACTTTTCCTGCACCCCAGGAGCTTGCTCAGCCTGCACACAGGGCAGTCTAGAAGGGCTGGGGGCTTAACACTCCCTGGGGTAACCCCCAACCAGTAAGGAATGGGGGCCAGTTGGTAAGCACCCCAGCTTCCCTTTCACCCAGTGTGTACATTCTACATGTTCTTCCTCAGTGGAACTGAGCCCCACTTGCCCACGGCTAAAACTGTCTCATTAACTCACCTTTCCTTTTCTCCCTTCCCGGTCTCACTTTCTCCTCTTCCTCATTTCTGCTTCACGGAAGTGCCACCCAAATAAACTAACTGAACCTAAGTCTTTGTTTACAGTCTGAGGAACCCAAACTAGGACACCATGAAAAGGGAATTTCTATTTTCACCTTTGCTTCTGCCCAGAATATGTCTCGTTAAGCATCCTCGCAATTTTTATTTTTAAGTATCCTCACCCTTGTTTTACAGGTTAGTACTTAAATTTACGAAGTGCAGTCATTATCATTATCACATTATCAAATTTTTTGTTTCAAAATCTTTTTCCAATATTTAATTACAAGGACTATGCCACCCTTTTCAAGTAGAACCTGCTATATACATCTGTCATCTGTTTACTTTTCAGGAAATTAGAAGGAAGTGTGGTTTCTCTCAAGAAACCAATAGCAGCATATGTTTTCTTGGTGGGGAAACCAGGAAAAATTTGGCAGCAAGCCAGAAATCTACTTACTGCCACCTTGTTTTACCAGCCTTTTCCCATCTTCGGTCTTTGTGGAGAAGTGAGGAAAATCGTTTTAAATTTCCACCCTTAACAACCATTTGTTGTCTGTTGTGTTCAACATACTGTATACCAGGCAAGGGTGAGAGGCCCTACAGAAAGGAAAGATGGTGCTTTCAAAAGTTTCCAGTATAGGGACTTCCCTGGTGGTCCAGTGGTTAAGAATCTGCCTTCCAATGCAGGGGACGCAGGTTCGATCCCTGTTCGGGGAACGAAGATCCCACGTGCATGCCACAGCCAAGCTTGTGTGCTCTAGAGCCCATGTGCTGCAACGATGCAGCCAAATAAATATTTTTTTAAAAAGTCTCCAGTATAAAGAGGAAACAACCATTTTGAGCAATTTAAAAACAAAAGGCATTATGTTAGCAAAAAGTAGATCCTCAATAAAATTTTTAACTGTTTTATTGAAGTGCAAAATATGTATACAGAAAGTGCACAATCATAAGTGTACAGATAGCTGAATTTTCACAAGCAACACATTGATGCAGCCAGCACCCTGACGCAGGCACAGAGCATGACCAGCACCCACCTAACTGCTATTCTAACCTTTTCGCCTCACTTTATATTATATAGAAACAGAATCAACGGCGTGTACCCTTACGTATCTCACTTTTTTAATCAGCGTTTGTGAGATTCGTCCATATTCTCACGTGTAATCGTAAATCGTTCATTCTCATTGCCAAATAGTATTCTATGGTGTGAATATATCACAATTTATCTGTTTTATTATTGGTGGACTTGTAGAGGTTTCTCAGGTTTGGGGTTTTTTAAATTTTTTAATTAATAAACTTTATTATTTAGACCAGTTTTAGGCTCACAGCAAAATTATGCAGAAAGTACAGAGAGTCCCCATTTATCCCCAATCCCCACACACACAGAGCCTCCCCTACTGTCAACATCCCATACCACAGTGGCTCGTTTGTTACAATGGATGAACCTACAGTAACACATCCTTATCACCCAATGGGTTTTGGTTTTTTAAAATAGTGCTGCCATGGATGTTGTAATACAGTGCTGTTCAACAGAACTTTCTGCTATAATGGAAATGTTCTATAATCGGTGCTGTCCAGTACGTAACTACAGCCATATGTGACTATTAAGCACTTAAAATGTGGCTAGTGACATCTTCAGAAGTTAACTGCTAAAGGTAATGACTGTTAACTCCTGCCTGACCCAACAATCAAAGGTCAGTATGATGAGATTTTTTTCAGAGTTGGGGGAGAATAGGGGTAAATTTCACATTTATAATTTATACATCTTGTCTACTTCTAAAGTAGGCAACACACAGTATTAAAACACTCATAATCTTTTGGATTATAAACCATTGAGTTTTTTTAAAAAGGATTTTTGAATCCATAGTAATATTCAAAAAAGGGAGAGGAAGGGAAACTTTTTTACAAAAGAACCCCAGGGAGAAAATGTAGAAGGAATGATAGGATCATCATTTTGTAACCATCAACGAAATCAAGGATTCAGGCAAGATCACCAACAGATGCTGAAAGCACTGAGTGAAGGGTGGTTGTGGAACTGGATGGTCACACACCCCTCTAAGTATCACCCACCCTTACTTATTAAATTCAAAGGGAAAGTGCTTTCTACAATGGAGCAACCTGGCAGCCACTACGTTAAACAAGTGATCAAACTCAGCATCAGCCGTGGAATGCCAGCCTGGCATTCTGCATCCCCGATGCGGTGTATTAGGGAGTACACGACATCACCTTGTACCGCTTTTGCAAAAGCATTTAACCTCAGTATAATCACGAGGAAACAACTAGACGAATTCCACATTTGGGACAATCTATAAAACAAGGGACCTGGGCTAAAGAGACACACGGCTAAATGAGTGAATCCTAAACTGAAAAAAAAAAAAAAATCAACTACATTACTGGACATTATTGGAACAACTGAGCAAATTTTAATATGGATTACATTTTTTTCTTCCAGTTTTATTGAGATATAATTGACATACAGCCCTATGTAAGTTTAAGGTGTGCAGCATAGTGATTTGATTTACATGCATCATGAAGTGGTTCTCACAGTAAGTTTAGTGAACATCCACCACCTCATACAGGTATAAAATTAAAGAAATAGAAAAAATTGTTTTCCTTGTGATGAGAATTCTTATGATTTACTCTCTTAACAATTTTCCTATATAACATACAGCAGTGTTCATTATATTCATCATGTTGTACATCACACCCCTAGTACTTATTTATCTTATAACAGGAAGTTGGTACTTTTCGACCACCTTCCTCCACTTCCCTCTCCCCCACCCCCATCCCCGGATTACATATTAGATAAGATTATTGTATCAGTGCAATAGAAGTGTGGTTCTGAGGAGACAATCCTTGGAGAAACATGCTGATGCATATTAAGGGTAAAATGTCATGATACCTGCAATTTCAAATGGTTCCGAGTGGAGACAGAGAGACAAAACAAATGTGGCAAAATATTAACAGTTGGTGAATCTAGATAGGTATCCTTTCACCTTTCTGTAGTTTTGAAATTTTTCAAAATAAAAACTCGGGGAGTGAGGGGTTGTAAGAGTTGACAGTTAAATACCATAAGGGCTCAGGAGCCATTCAGAAGCACAGACAAAATTGTACCAGAAGACTACAGAATCAAACAGTTACCACGATTAACAGAAACATGCAGAGCTTCTGTCTTTACTCTTTGCCTTTGCTGGCTTTTAGGCAGGGGGGTTATCCAGCTCCCATACTGGCATGTAGGAACTTAGCAGGAGGCTGGTTGCTTTCTGAATTGCAAACGGCAGTGAGAACTTACATTTCTTTTAAATAATTATCTCATGCAAATATTCAAGTACTGAATTCGCTTTAAGAGGTGAGTTGCCGGACTTCCCTCGTGGCGCAGTGGTTAAGAAGCCACCTGCCAATGCAGGGGACACGGGTTCGAGCCCTGGCCCAGGAAGATCCCACATGCCGCTAAGCAGCTAAGCCCGTGCGCCACAACTACTGAGCCCGCGCCCCTAAAGCCCATGTTCTGCAAAAAGAGAAGCCACTGCAGTGAGAAGCCAGAGCACCACAACAAAGTGTAGGCCCCGCTCGTTGCAACTAGAGAAAGCCCTCGCAGCAACGAAGACCCAACGCAGCCAAAAATAAATACATTAATTAATTAATTTTTTTAAAAAAGGTGAGTTGTCTTGCTTTAAAGCCCCTTTAAAAAAGGACTTTCCTTGATGTAACATCTCAACATCTGTCTGTTCCATTAGCCCTTGCCTAGCTTCTGAGTGACATGCAGGAAGTGACTTTCAGCAATCAGATGTTACGAGGAACTTGAGGGGAAAAAGGTGAAGAAATCCTCACAAGATCCTACAGTGTGTTGATGACAGAGTTTTAAATAGAACCCAGGACCCCAACAGTCCTACCACCTGCTTCAATCACAGCACTCCAACTTGTCCACAATGGGACTGATTAAGATTTGGAAAGGCCAGGATAAACAACAAGGTCCTACTGTCTCCACAGGGAACTATATTCAATATCCTGTGATAAACCACAATGGAAAAGAATATGAAAAAATGTATATATATGTATAACTGAATCACTTTGCTGTACAGCAGAAATTAACACAACGTTGTAAATCAACTCTATTTCAATAAAATTTTTTTAAAAGATTTGGAAGAGTCAGTATTGCATTCTCTTAGAATTAACTTCTCTGTATTTATAGCAGGTAAAACAAACTGATGCAGAACTTTTTTTAAAATGTTGTTGTTTGAGGAGTAGCCCCAAGCCCTTCCTCTCAATAATGCATTTTAAAGAACACTGGCAGGAGGCAATGTGTCCTCAGAAGAGAAAAGCTGTTGAGCTGCTAGCCTGTCCCACCCACCACCACAAGCGGCGGGGATTTACGGCCTGATTGGCTGCCCATTCCTCGGAAATGCCCAGCCCACTGCAGCCCTTCCTTCGTCAGGATAATGCCCATGGGCGCAGTGCCTCTACCAACAGGACAAGTTTACGAGCTGTGAGGGAGGACGTGTGTTATGGTCCTCTTGTTAGTTTTTCTTTCTGGCGAACTCTGGACCATGGCCAAAAAAACATTCGCTTCTGGGCCTCGGAGGAGCCTGGTAAAGGAACTGAGACACTTCCTGAGGGCGGATCAGGTGGAGAGCCCTATGGAAGCTACTGGAAGAATTTGGGAGGGGTCCTAATGGCAGGGAGGGAATTGGTTAGACTACATCATCCTAAGTGTTCCCTACAGGATGAAGTCCTGGCTCCTTCAGGACCGGACCATCTGCCCCTCTCGCCCATCTCCCCTCGCTGCAGAACCTCTGCTGTTTCCCGTGCCCATAGGCCAGCTCTTCCCACCTCCAGGAGCACCTTCGCAGGACTGGTGCCATGGCCTTGCCAACAAAAGCAAACATTCTCCAAAGCCCAGCTCATGCGTTTCTTGAAAGCCTTCCCCAATGTACCCACACATGCAATGTTAGGTATCACCAAAGCATTTTCTTTCTTTTTTTTTTTTAACATCTTTATTGGAGTTTAATTGTTTTACAATGTTGTGTTAGTTTCTGCTGTATAACAAAGTGAATCAGCTATATGTATACTTATATCCCCATATCCCCTCCTTCTTGAGTCTCCCTCCCACCCTCCCTATCCCACCCCTCTAGGTGGTCACGAAGCACCGAGCTGATCTCCCTGTGCTATGCGGCTGCTTCCCACTAGCTATCTATTTTACATTTGGTAGTGTATGTATGTCCATGCCACTCTCTCACTTCGTCCCAGCTTACCCTTCCCTCTCCCTGTGTCCTCAAGTCCATTCTCTACATCTGCGTCTTTATTCCTGTCCTGCTCTAGGTTCTTCAGAACCATTTTGGATTGGAAGAATCAACATTGTGAAAATGACTATACTACCCAAAGCATTTTCAATATGTTCTTAAGTACATATCACATTTCTTTGGCCTGTTTAAAAATCAATATTTTCACTCCGTAAATATTTTTCTAACTATGTGCCAGGCACTGAGCTGGGGAGACAGGTAGGAACTAACCAACCCCGGCTGCAAGGTGCTCACAGCCTGGTAGAAAGACAACACTCATCGTGCTTGAGAGGCACCCTAACAGAGGAGGAGAGCAGGCACCTACCCCATCAGGACCAGGACGCCCAGTCACCTTGGTAGGGAAGACCACTGGTGGAGCAGCTTTGGGAAGGAAAATCACCCAGTTTGGTTTTAGACGTGCTCAATTAAGACAAGCAAGACATGTCACGCATAGGCAGTTGCATATGTGAGTCTAAAGTCTGGGAGCTCTGAGCTGCAGATAACTCACTCGGGAGGCACAAGCACAGAAGGCAGATGTTCCTGGCACATCTGGTGGTGGGGAAGGGAAGAGAGCTCAGAACTGAGCTCTGTGTCTCCCTCCATTGTTGATCTTCCTTTTCACATTCTCTTTATACCTCTTTTTTTTTAGTGGATCTGAGGTTCTTCCTAGGAAGGACAGTAACAATAATAATAGCCACTGCTGACATGTGCCAGATGCCTTATCTGCAGGATGTCTAATAATCACAGTAACTCTAGGGTAGGTACTCCTATTCTCAGTTTACAGGTAAAAATACTCCCGTGCAGAGAGAATCAGTGCTTCTCCCCAATCACACCTGCAAGGACGCAGAGTGAGAATTCCAGTCAAGATTCTCCAAAGCCCACGTCTTCCCACTGCATCATCCAATGAGCCAAGATATCCAGAGACTGGGAACAGCTCCCCGCAGCTTCTCCAGCCCCACTGAGGGCCATCTCATAACCCAGTGTGTCTCATAAGAATCTCCTAAGAAGGGACTTCCCTGGTGGCACAGTGGTTAAGAATCTGCCTGCCAATGCAGGGGACATGGGTTCGAGCCCTGAACCGGGAAGATCCCACATGCCGTGGAGCAACTAAGCCCATGTGCCACAACTACTGAGCCTACGCCCTAGAGCCCGCGAGCCACAACTCCTGAGCCCGCATGCCACAACTACTGAAGCCTGCATGCCTAGAGCCTGTGCTCCGCAACAAGAGAAGCCACTGCAATAAGAAGCCCGCACGCTGCAACGAAGAGTAGCCCCCGCTCACCACAACTAGAGAAAGCCCGCGTGCAGCAATGAAGACCCAACGCAGCCAAAAATAAATAAATAAAATAAATAAATTAAAAAAAGAAAAAAAGAATCTCCTAAGAAGCTTGTGCAAAGCAGTGTAGTTGACTAAATAATGGCCCCCAAAGATTTCAAGTCCTAATCCTTGGAACCTGTAAATGTTACCTTATGTGGAAAAAGGGTCTTTGCAGACGTGATTAAGTTAAAGAACTTGAGACAAGAAGATTATCGTGGATTATCTGAGTAGGCCACAAATGCAATCACAGTGTCTTTATAAGAGAAAAGCAGAGGGAGATTTAACACACAGAAGAGGAGAAGGCAATGTAGCCACGGAGGCAGGAGGCAGAGACCGATCAGAGGGATGCAGCCATAAGGCAAGGAATGCTGGCAGCCACCAGAAGCTGGAAGAGGCAGGGCAAGAAACAGCTTCTCCCCCAGAGCTGCCATGGAGAGGCAGCCCAGCCAACACCTTGATTTTGGTCCAGTGAAAACTGATTTCAGACTTTCGGCCTCCAGAACTGAGGGAATACATTGTTGTTTCTTTAAACCACTGCATTTGTGGTGATTTGTTTCAGCAACTCCAGGAAACTAATCCATGTAGATTCCAAGGACACATGTCCAGGGAGTTGGATTTAGTAGGTCTGCTTTTTGACAGGCAGCCAGAGTGATTCTGATACCGACAATCTGTGGGCCACACCGCCTCAACTGCTCAGGCAGGGGACCTGTAGGACTTAAACACTTAAAGTAGGGGTTTTTAGTCTGGGTCTATTCTGCTATGGGATCCATAGTTGAATTTCAGGAGTTCCATAAATTCCTTAAGAGTATACGAGAAACTGTGTGTGGGTGTGCACACAAGTTCATATTTTTCAGGGATGAGGTTTTCTTCATCCTTAAATTAGATGAAGAATTTCTAATTTAAGAAAAAGATGTTACTAATTACTAATTTAAGAAATTACTAATTTAAGTAAATTAAATTTACTAAATTAAATTTACTAATTTAATTAATTTAAGAATTACTAATTTAAGAAAAAGACGTTAATGTGTGTAAACCTGGTCCAAGGTGTGTGAGGAGGATTGGCCAAGCAGGGTTCTTAGTTCCCCGACCAGGGATCGAACCGGGGCCATGGCAGTGAAAGCGCCGAGTTCTAACCACTGGACCACCAGGGAATTCCCTGAAGCAACTTTTATTTTTTATTTTTTTTTCGGCTGCACTGTGCAGCTTGTGGGATCTCAGTTCCCTGACCAGGGATCGAACCCGTGCCCCCAGCATTGGAAGCACGGGGCCTTAACCACTGGACAGCCAGGGAAGTCCCCGCAACTTTTAAATTAGGCCCACCTCCCCAGGGTCTATGCTGAGCCTGAGAGAGAAGGAAACCGGAACCAAGATTGAATCAAATTAAATAGTGGTATCTTCAAGTCAAAACAAAACTGAGAGCATAAGGCAACCTTAGGGCCTGGTGAGAGAGTGACACAAGACTGTGGGCTGTGTCCTCACTTCAGTGAGATAATTAGTGGAATAGATTATCTTTGGATAGATCTGCCTTTGGGAGCAGTAAGTAGACAGCATCACTAGAGGAACCCAGGATCTAGGCAGTCACCGGTCAGCACCCACAGGAGAGCAAGGCAGAGATGACCATTTGTAAGCACAGAGGACAAACACCGGAAGAGCCCGAAAAGAACCAGAAGGCAAAAACAAAGAAGAAAAAAAAAAGATGAAAAAGAAAAAAAAAAAAGAATCAGAAGGCAGAGGTTTCAGACCAGGAGCATTTATTGTTTATACACTATGAGAAACTTGGGTTACATATATTTTTCCTTTTAATTTAACCCTTTAATCTTGTCTTAGTTGGCATGAATTTTATATCAATTCATCTTAATCATTTTACTATTTGAATTTTGGCCCCTTTTGTTTAATAACATATTTTAATTTTTTTTAAAAATTAATTATTTATTTATTTATTTTTATTTATGGCTGTGTTGGGTCTTCGTTTCTGTGCGAGGGCTTTCTCTAGTTGCGGCAAGTGGGGGCCACTCTTCATGGCGGTGCGCGGGCCTCTCACTATCGTGGCCTCTCTTGTTGCGGAGCACAGGCTCCAGACGTGCAGGCTCAGCAATTGCAGCTCACGGGCGTAGTTGCTCCGAGGCACGTGGGATCTTCCCAAACCAGGGCTCGAACCCGTGTCCCCTGCACCGGCAGGCAGATTCCCAACCACTGCGCCACCAGGGAAGCCCAACATATTTTAATTTTATCTTTATTTGCTTGATTGCCTGTTTAATATCTCTCTCTTTTCTACTGGACTGTAAATTCCACTGAGGTAGAAAAACATCTGTTTTTCTCAACAGTGTGTCCCCCGCTCCTAGCACAATGCCTGACAGATAGTGTTTTATTTCTCCCGTGTGTGGTCATAACTTTTAAAAATGAATGAACCAATAAAATAGTGTAGCCACTTTGGAAAACAGTCCAGTAGTTCCTCGAAACTTGAAACACAGAGTTACCATGGGATCCAGCAATTCCACTCCTAGGTCTGTGACTAAGAGGACTGAAAACCTATGTCCACACAAAAACTTGTAGACAAATGTTCACAGCAGCATTATTCATAACAGCCAAAAAGTGGAAACAACCCAAATGTCCATCAACTGATGAGAAGATAAATAAATGTGGTATAACCATACAATGGATTATTTTTCAGCCATAAAAAGAAATAACATACAGATACATGCTACAACATGGATGACGCTTAAAAACATTATGCTAAGTGAAAGAAGTCAGTCACAAAAAGGTCACTATTGGATGATTCCATTTATAAGGAATGTCCAGCATAGGCAGCTCCATAGAGACAGAGGTAGATGTGTGGTTGCCTAGGGCTGGGAGTGCTTGAGGGGGGCTGGAGAGTAACTGCTAGTAGGTACTAGGTTATTTGGCAGGTAATGAAAATGTTCTAAAATTAGATAATGGCGGTGGTTGCACAACTCTGTGGATATAGTAAAAACCACTGAATTGTACACTTTAAATGGGTGAATTTTATGATATATGAACGGGATCTCAGTAAAGCTATTTTTAAAAATAAAAAAAAAAAAAGAAATGATATAGCCATGTCCTTTAAGAAAAGTTATTAAAATCAACAAGGAAAATTTTAAATCATCATAATAGTTTGTTTTCAAGAACAATAGCCCTGTGTACTTGAACTGATGGCAGTGTGGCTGGATGGGAGGGGGCAGATTGCAAAAATCACGGGGCTCCTTGGCGGCGGGGGTCGCGGGGTAAGAGGACTTCGCCTCCAGAGCCCCGCTTGTGCAACGGAGCAGGGACACAGGGTGCAGCTCCAGCCTCAGAAAAGAGTGAGGGAGGATGCAGAGGGGCGCGTTTGATTCCTCCTTCTTGGCCTCCCACAGCACCCTTTGTATTGTGCCATGTTAACGATCTGGACCAAGCCCCACTCATCGCGATCCCCAGCGCCCAAGCAAGCTCCCCAGGCGCCAAGTATGTATTGTTTGACTCAGGAAATATGGTGGGTTAATGAACGGACGAGCTGCCTCACAGTGCGCCGGCAGGTCACTGTATTCCGCTCTGGCCGCCGGGTTTGGGGGTGCGTGACAGCGAAGGGGTCCGCGGGAGCCGTGCTGCTGCTGTCTGGGGGGCGGCCTTTGTGCAGAGGCTGCTCCTGGCTTCCGCCGCTGGGGGGCGGCCTCCCGCCCGCCGACCCCCGACAATAGCGCGAGGGGTGGGGAGCCGCGCGTTCCCGGAAACTTTTCCCTCGAGTCTTGACCGCCGCCGCCCGCCCCCGGGAGCACGGAGCTGGGCGCGCCCATCTCCGGCCGGCGGTCGGCGCGCTCGGCTGGGGCCGCCGCGAAGGAACAGAATCGGAGAAGGGGACGCGCGGGGAGGCAGCGCCCGGGGCGGCGGGCAGCGGGGAGGGGCTGCGCGCGGGTCCCCGGCCAGAGAGAGGCGCGGGCACCGGGCCAGGCGGAGCCGAGACAGCCATGGAGGAGGCGCCCAGCCCCGCGCCCGCGCTCTGGAACTGGGACTACCTGGACCATTGCTTCGCCCGCCACCGTGTCTGCATCTCCTTCGGCCTGTGGATCTGCGCCTTTTCCTGCTGGATCGCCGTCCACGCGCTGTAATGGGGACTGGGGCCGGGCGGCGCCGGGGTGGGGACCGGGGCGGCCGCGGGGGGGGGAAATGGGGCGCTGCCCCCTGCTAACTCGCGCTTGGAAACCTAGAGGGAAGGGGGCAGAAAGGGAGGATGCAGGAGGCAGCACAATTGCAGGATCGAGAGGAACATTTTGCTGTAGACTGAAATCAGATACTTCTTTCCGGATTCCACGCACAAGGAGGCTGGGCTGGGAGCCAGCAGGAGGAGGCTGGGTGGTGCAGTGGACAGGGCCGTGGACCGGAAGCAGCCAGTCCTGGGTTCTAGTGTCAGCCTTTCCCCGTTTACTGGCCGTGTGAGCTGGGCGAGCTATAAGATCCCTGGGGCTCGTTTTCCTCACGTAAATGGGATGATAGCACATAGGACGGCTGGGAGGATCAAATAGTGCTGGTAAAGCTCTTACTAAGTGCTCATTAAACAGCATTATCATTGCTCCAACACTGCCATCAACCCTTGGCGGAGGGCAAGGGCCTTGGACAAGTCTCTCAATGTTTCGGGCCTCAATTTACTGACCCTCTTAGCTGAGAAGAGTGGAGGCTAGTATCCGACTCTGGCCACAGACTTTGCCCTGGTCTGTCCGACACCTGGAGTGTTTTGGCCAAGTGGTCCCCATAACCTGGGTTCTAAGGGTGAAGTCTGGCTAAAGATGTTCTCCAGATCTTCTGCCACCCTGTCCCAAGCTCTGGAGGATGGTGCCACCCACGTATTCCCTGGCAGGGGAGAAGGCCCACCCCTGAGGGAGGCTGGCACCGGCTCACCTTCGACAGGCAATCACGTTCCCCTCAGGCATTTGACGTTGGTGGAGAGATTCTGCAGCCCCACTGCCCAGTCCCTGGAATATGAATAAGAAGACACTTAGAACAGTTACTGAGGGCCTAGTGCTGCGTTAACTCACTGATCCCTGCCACAGCCCCACGGGGTAGGGACTGTCATTGACCCCGCTTAGATGAGAAGCCTGAGCTGCTGAGAGGTTAACTAACTTGCCTGAGTAAATGGGGAGAACCGAAATCCCAGAACCTACTAGAAAGGGGCAGGCTTGTGAGGTAAACTACCCAGATCAGAGGATGGGAACTAACAAGGCACTTTATGTGCATTATCTCACTTGTCCCTCACCGCCACCCTCTAAAGCCAGTATTATTAGACGTCTTACCCTCCAGGAACTAAGGCGTGGAGAGGTTAAGGAGCTGCCTCGAGAATGCCCAGTGGCCAGGCTGAGAGCACAGCCTCTGCCTTTTCGTCTTGCCTCAGCTGTGTGGGGACTAGGTCAGGGTCAGCCCAGGATCCCTGACCCTTGAGAGCTGGGGAAGTGGCCGAAGAGCCGCAGGGCACACGCAGAGCCGCCCCATGTAAAGCAGAAGGCCTGCCATTAACTCACCTTTCACCATAGGCCTCAGTTTTCTCCTTTCTCAAATGGGAGGGTTGAAATGAATTATTTCTTTTTTTTTATACATTTATTTATTTATTTGTTTGTTTTATTTTTTTGGCTGTGTTGGGTCTTGGTTGCTGCACACGGGCTTTCTCTGGTTGCGGTGAGCGGGGGCTACTCTTCGTTGCGGTGCATGGGCTTCTAATGGCAGTGGCTTCTCTTGTTGCGGAGCACGGGCTCCAGGCACGCAGGCCTCAGGAGTTGTGGCACGCGGGCTCAGTAGTTGTGGCTCGCGGGTTCTAGAGCGCTGGCTCAGTAGTTGTCAGGCCTCAGGAGTTGTGGCACGCGGGCTCAGTAGTTGTGGCTCGCGGGTTCTAGAGCGCTGGCTCAGTAGTTGTGGTGCATGGGCTTAGTTGCTCCGCGGCATGTGGGATCTTCCCGGACCAGGGCTCGAACCCGTGTCCCCTGCAATGGCAGGCGGATTCTTAACCACTGCACCACCAGGGAAGCCCTAAATGAATTATTTCTAATTTGGCTCCAACTCAGAGAGTCTCTAATGTAGGAGTCTTCACTCCTGGGCCTTGAAACAGTTTCAGGACCGAAATTAACAGTTGGTGTTCCCACTGTGAGCTTTGGGCTTCGGCTGGCCGGTCGGGGAATGTTTGGGAGCCCAATGGCCTTCTGTCCTCATTCATTAGTCCCAAGGGCTGACGCTCAGAACCAGCCAAATGGTCCTAATGATGTACAGTGAGTACCACCCTGTGGTTAAAGGAAATGAAACCAGAACTGCAATCATGCCTCAGTTTCTCCATAGAAATGGAGCAGGGAAACATCTAGAACAAAGTATTTCCAAGATCCGATCAATGATGCTGACAGAGAGACATCTGGCCCCTTCCAGTCTGTCCTGCCTTCCTGCGCTTGTTCCTGGGGGTGGAAAGCAGGCAGTAAGGGAGAGAAGCCAGCAGTGGGGCCCCTAGGGGGAGGTCAGCCCAAAGTGCCATCACAACTTCAAGGAGTCTCCCCCAGTGTGTGAAGAACATGCACCCAAAATGAAATCAGTTTGGATGCAGCTGGCAGAAGCCAGGCCATTTCACTGCACAGATGGATTAGAAGGATTTCATTTTAATTTCAAAGAAGCGAGTTGCCTTTTTAATCCAGGCAATTAACTCTGCTCTGCAGTTAAACTGCAATGATTGGGTTACTTTTATAACCCTCCTGTTTCCTTTCAAAACGTAAAAGCTGACAGCTCATTTGTCAGCACTGAGTGGTGGGTCATGAACTTGAGGCAGCCAGATTTGTAGGAGGAATTTCTTTCCTCCTTTCATGAGGTCTGCCTCCTGCCATGGACTTGTTGGTCAGAGGCTCGGAGGCTTTCCATCCTTTCTTTTCCCATCTGTAAACTAAGGTCAAAACCACCTGCTGAATATTGGGAAGAAAGTGATTCTGAAGGACATAAAGTCACAATTGCCCTTTTCAGACACCTGCTTTGGGAACCCAAACTCACATCTCTGTGTTCTGCCCACACGCCTGTCTGTCCCCGCAGGCTTCTCTATCTGAGATGTGGGAAGAAATCCGGACGGGACCAGTCGGCGCTGTGTGCTGCCTGCTGCCTCCTGACCAGCCTGTGTGACACCATCGGGGCGATTCTGGCCAAACAGCTCACCATCCAGGTGTGTTGGGCCCACAGGTGACAGTGGTTTCTGTCTTGTTCCTTCCCCACGTGAGGCAGTTTCACCTCAGGGCTTGTGCCCCTGCTGGTCTTCCTGCTCCTCCAATACCCACGTGGCTCACTGCTCACCTCCTTTAAGTCTTTGCTCAAATATCTCCTTCTCAATAAGGCCTCCCTGATCACCTGTTTAAAAGTGTGCCCTGCCTCTACCACAGGTGCTCCAGACCACCTCATCTTGCTCTATTTTTCCCTAATATACCATCGACTTTACTTATTCATTATGTTTATGGCTTATTGTATGTTAACCCCTACTAGAATGTCAGCTCCATAAGGGCAAAAATTTTTATTCACTACCATATCCCCATCACTTAAAAACCAGCTGACGCATAGTAGATGTCCAATAAAAAGGGATTGTTGCTGTTACTGTTTTTAGAGCCCAGGGCCCGGCCGCAGCTCAGGCAGCGGTGTGTGAATCCTTTCCCAGGTGGTGATGTGGACTTTGGAGCAAGTGAGAAGCAGTTTCAAGTTTTTCCAAAGTCTAGACCCTCAAACAAATCTGTGTAGAAGGGGCTTATCCCAAAACACATATCCCAAGGAGGACCTATGGGTCCCACTTCAGGGGGCTGGTCCTGGCCTTTTGCCATCCAGGTAGATGTGAAGGAGGGGAGCCTAGTGGTTGGACACAGATCTGGAGAGTTCTAGACCCTGCTGTGAGCAGCATTCTATCAGAAACAAATCACCTTTCATTCTGGGAGCCCATTCTCATTAGCTGATAGACTATAATGAGGCCTAGCTCAAGTCCAACAATAATAGCTGATATTTATTAAATACTTAACTATGTACTTGACATTAAGGGCTTTTCATGTATTAACTCATTTAATCCTCAAATCGACCTATGACATGGGTGCTCTCATTATCCCTGTTTTATACATGTGGAAACTGAGGCATAGAGAGGTTAAATAACCTTGCTAAAGTCACCCTCTAGTAAGTACAGAGTCAGGATTCAAACCCCAGAACGCATGCTCTTAAGCACTAAGTACAATGGACCCTTGAACAACATGGGTTTGAACTGTGTGTGTCCACTTATACGTGGATTTTTTTCAATAAATACACACTACGCACTACAGGATCCACAGTTGGTTGAATCCATGGATGCAGAACCTCGGATACAGAGGGCTGACTGTAAAGTTATACTTGGAATTTCCACTGCAGAGGAGTCGGTGCCCCAACCCCTGAGTTGTTCAAGTGTCAACTATACTGTCAGTAGCTAGTGCATGTATGGGTGGGTGCATTTTACTTTCCTCCAGTCGCTGGTCTAAGCAACTTCCCATGAATCGGCCCATACAATCTACTTAACAATGAGGGAGGCACTGTTATTATCCCTGCTTTATAGATGAGGAAACCGAGGCCCAGGGAAGTTCAGTGGCTGGGCCAAAGTTGCACAGCAGAGACTATGCTGTCCAGTGGAAAGTGGGGCGGGCTGAGTTCTTGTCCCATCTCTCTGATGGGCGTCTGCATAATGGGATTGGTTACTTAAGCACCCCATCTCCTCGTTAGTCAAATGGAGGTGATAACCAACCTTTCCTGGGGTTGGAGGTGTCCCTGGAACCCCTACATCAGTGGAACACACGTGGTAGAGGAGATCCAGAATGAGAGGTGCTACAGTTGCTGAAAGATGTTTGAACACCAAGACCCTCTTTCCTTTGCTCCCAGGTCTTCACTGGTGCCTACCTAGCAGCTGTTGACCTGGTGAACTTTGTGTCCATTCTCTTCCCAGTCTGCAGCTCCAAAGTCAAGTCCAATTCAGGTAAGTGTGCTGCCATCTGTTCCTGTCTTCATCCATCCACTCATTTCATCCATCAGTGTGCTGAGTGCCTCTCCCTGTCACACCCGAGCCTGGACCCTGCCAGGCACAGACGAATGGGCGAGCTCCCTGGCTTCACCCAGAGCGGGGAGTCAGGGGCCTAAAAGGTAGTTAGCGCTGCTAGTAAGGGGGTGTGGGCACACAATGGGCAACCAGAGGAGGGGAGGGGCTGCAGATGTCAGAGAAGGACGTGACGTCGGAACTGGGACCGCAAGGAAGGGCATTCCAGGTGAAAGAGCAGCATGGGCAGAGGTCAGGAAGGGGAGTGGGCGGGGCTTTGGGGATGGGCAATGATACTCAGTGTGCAAGTCCAGGAGCTCCAAGCGAAGCACCTGGGCTGCCTCAGGCCGAGCGGGGGCTGGAAGTGACTGAGATGGGATGAGTAGCCTTAAGTATGTGGGACTGGGACATTCCTGAGAAGGGGCAGCAGTGTGCTCAGACCCTTGTCCCAAAAGGAAATGCTTGCATCAGGGGGTAATGTAAGATGCTCTCAGCTGCTCGAGGCTGCCCAGAGGAGGAATGTTCTTTTTGGAATTGTTCAGAGGAGGATCTGTCTTCTATTTCAAGGAGACTTTCAAAGACGATGCTTATCCTACTCACAGCTTTGGTGCCTTGGCACCAGTGTGCCCACTCATAATACATTCACCAAGCTTGTGCCGGTTCCGCTCTGTGCCGGGCTCTGTGCAGATTATAGAACTGGCCGGGCACAGTGCCTGCCTTCAGCGGTCTCCAGTCTAGGACGGGCGACTCTGTGTGCATGCAGATGCATATGATAAAGGATCACATTGCCCTGCCTTGAAACATAAAACACTATGGGGGAAGAGTGCCAGTCACGGGGGGGTGGGGGGATAAGGGGAAGGGGAGAAAACCCAACCACAGGCCCTTGAAGGGGGGTGAGGGGCTGGCCTGTGGAACAGTGTGGGAGCCCATCCTGGCCTCGGGTCTGGGGTCGACACCAGTTCTTCCCACGCAGCTGTCTGTCGAGTTCCAGATCCCTGGAGCCCTGTGGGATCTTGGTGTCTGTTGCAGGTCGTGGGTCCCGGGAGAGAAAGAGGAGGCGGCAGCTCAGGGCCAGCATATTTGCCCTAGTCCTGCCGCTGAGCCTGGGCCCAGGCTGGGCTCTGTGGGCTGCTATCCCGAAGGCTTCAGGCCCCATCCGAGGGCCACAGCGGAGGCTGCTGGGAAGCCTGGTACAGGTGAGGCCGAGTCTGCTCAGGGGGACCTGACGGGGGGGGAATGCGGGCCCCTCCCCTCCTAGTTCCAACGAATGCCCTGGGGGTGGGCGTCAGGGTTAGACCTTGTTGGGAAGAACCTCCTAAAAGCAGAAAAGGATGGGCCTGGGGAGCATGGGCATCTCCTTGGGGTGCTGAGTGTATCACTCTTCCCGCAGGACAATACTGAAATCCTTGGCTACCTGCTGGGCGGCATCGCAGCCTTGGGCTCCTGGGCTTCCCGGATCCCCCCACTCTCCAGAATCGTGAGTCTGGGGCCGGGACTGCGGGCCACCCTGGCAGGTCTCAGGGCATCTGGGAGCATCCTCCCAGCTCCAGGTCACCGGGGTGGATAGGTGGTGTCTCCGTTCACATGTGCGCGTGTGGGTGTGTACGTGGGTGTGTGTGCGTGTATACACGTGTGTGCGGGCAGCGGACAGCCGCCCCCAGGCCTCGGGGGGTCCTGAGGCTCACAGGGAGAGGGCACTGTGTTCTCTCCATTTCTCGTAGCAAGTGAAAAGCAGGCTCTCCGGAAGGAGCCCCTGAGTTTGGATGGGCAAGCACCCCATTAAGGAATGAGAAGATCTGAGGTTTTAGAGAACAGGATCATGCAGCTCCTGCGGTCTGTGTATTCGAGAGTGTCTTGTTGGCAGATATTTTCCAGGCATCTGGGGTGAGGGAAGCCCTGTGATGGCCAGTCCCTTGGGGGAAACAGACGTGCCTTGAGATGCCCTGCTTGCCCTTGGGGAGCTCACAGTCTCCCCAAGGAAGACACAGAAATGGAAAGCAGGATGTTTGAATGCTCTAAGAAAGAATCAAATGTTTGGGGTTTTGGAAGAAAGAGAGAAGCCTCCTACATTATTCAAATGAGCGAGGGTGAAAACTGTTCACACTGCCAGGCACTGGGTGTTGGCACGGCCCCAGGTTGGCAGCAAAGGCCAGGTGGGGTCTGAGGAGGCAGAGGTGAAGGGAAGGCACCTAGGGCAGAGGAGAGTGTGCGGGAAAGGCCACCGAGGCAGGAGAGCGCCTGCCGAAGAGCCACATATTATGGACGCGTGAAAATGGCCGGGCCTGACACCAGAAATGTGACGGCCCATCATTTAGTCTTGCCCAAGAGCACTGTGGTTTAATAGCAATCCCAGGAGAACAGGGTTTGAGGAGGCGGGTGCTTAGTTGACCACTCGTGGGAGCTGCAGCCTGAAACCTCCTGGGGTACAGGGCCTCACCAGCAAAGATGCTGTCTCCAGGGCAAGGGAGGGGGGCGTGGAGGGCACTGTGCTCAGTTCAGCTGCCGCTGGGACGGGCCTCCAGGGTGTGGTCAGGGCCGGGAAGCCGTGCCACATGAGGACCTCTGAAGGAACCACTGCATTGCCCTGACCACCTGTATTAGTTTCCTGCTGCTGCCATAACAAAGTATCCCAGACTCTGAACAACAGAAACGTGCTGTCTTTAAGTCCTGGAGGCCAGAGGTCCAATACCAAAGTGTCAGCAGGGCCACGCTCTTTCTGAAGGCCTTAGAGAGGGATCCATTCCAGGCCTTTCTCTAAGCTTCTGGTAGTTCCTTGGCTGGTGGCAGCACAACCCCAGGATGTGTGTGGAGTTCTCCCTGTGTGTGTGTGTGTGTGTGTGTGTGTGTGTGTGTGTGTGTGTGTGTGTGTATCGTCACATGGCTTCCCTCCGTATGTTTCTGTGTCTGACTTTCCCCTTTTCACAAGGACACAGTCATCTTGGATTAGAGCCCACCGTAATAACCTCAGCTTACCTTGATCATCTGCAAAAACCCTATTTCCAGATAAGGCCACATTCACTACCTCTGGCGGCTGGGACTCCAACATCTTTTTGGGGGGACACAATTCAACCCATAACACCATCCCACCTAAAATAGCCCCAGGCTAGCCCCACCTCTGTGTCCCTCCCTCTGCTTCATTTTCTTCATCGCATTTATCACAGCCTGAATTAGCTCCTTTAGTTACTTACCAAGTTGCTGCCTGGTTCCCTAGCAGAGCATCAGCCCTGTGAGAGCAGTGCCCTTGTCTGTTCTATTTCTCACTGTGTTCCAGGTGCTTGGGGTCTGCCCAGGGTAGCTTCCAGCAGACACTTCTTACTGAGTCACTGCATTTGGCCTAGAGAAAAGGAAGCTCATGGATACAGGAAACAGAGGGCTGTCTTGGGGCAGAAAGAGCAGCCTTGTTCTTCGCAGTCTCGGAGAACAGGACCAAGACCAGAATCAATAACCAAGAGGTTACTGGGAGGGCCCTTCCCATTCGGTGAAAGGAAGAATTCCATGGGTTAGACACTTTGCCCAGTACCTGGCATGTTGAGAACAATTGGTATTGTTATTCCTGCTTTAGGAGGTAGTGAGCAAGTCCTTGAACAGGACAAAGGGTGTGAAACACGCACTGATCAGTAAAGCGTTGTGCTGACAACGCTGGGAATCACTGCTGCTGTAAGAGTGTCTGAGGCACAGCCCGCTTCCAGTCCCCAGCGCGGATTTGCCGGGAAGCCACCAGGCAGGTCGTCCTCCCAGCCGTCTGTCCTGTCCTGCTAGACAGGCCTGTGTGTGCTGGAGAAATTCATACCACATCTCGAGTCACCAAGCCAGTTCCAGTCTTCAAGCAGTGATGCTTGAAGCACAGCTGTGTGTTCAGCGCTGCAGGCGGAGCCCTCTAGACCCTGGTACCGACCCTGAGAAGAGCTTGAGTTCTGAGTCAGTGGGCGCTGGGCATGGGTTGGCACGGGAGTGAGAGCAGAGGGCTGCCCCAGCTTGGCCTCGTCCAGCTCAGGGCCCAGCCCGGCTCTGCAAGTCACCTTCCCCTCTGGCCATCAGTGTCCTCTGTAAAGTGGGGGTGGGTGGGCTGGAGGACCCCAAAGTCTTCCCGCCATAGCAGTGCTGCCTGGGCCGTGTGAGGTGGGACGGACTGATGGGAAGGGGTGACACTCCACCCGCAGCCTCTGGGGACAGTGGGCCAGGGGCCACCGTCCCCAGCTGCGTGCTGTCTGCTCAGGGGGTGGCGGGCCAGAAACCGGGAGGCCCGGGAACAAAACTAGAAGAGATGCAGAGGGAGATGTAACACTCCTGAGGAATCTTTTTTTTTTTTCTTCCCCTTTCCTTGGCCACGCTGCGCGGCTTGCGGGATCCTAGTTCCCCAACCAGGGATTGAACCCAGGCCCTTGGCAATGAAAGCGTGGAGACCCAACCACTGGACCGCCGGGGAATTCCCAGGAATCTTTTTTTTTTTTTTGATTTGATTTGATTTATTTATTTTTGGCTGTGTTGGGTCTTCGTTGCTGCACGCGGACTTTCTCCAGTAGCGGCAAGCAGGGGCTACTCTTCGTTGCAGTGCACGGGCTTCTCATTGTGGTGGCGGAGCACGGGCTCTAGGTGCGTGGGCTTCAGTAGTTGTGGCTCGTGGGCTCTAGAGTGCAGGCTCAGTAGTTGTGGCGCACGGGCTTAGTTGTTCCGTGGCATGTGGGATCTTCCCGGACCAGGGATGGAACCCGTGTCCCCTGCATTGGCAGGCGGATTCTTATCCACTGCGCCACCAGGGAAGTCCCAGGAATCTTTTTGAGGGTTAAAATTAAAATGGAGAAAATCGGCTAAAACATGCTTTTTCTCTTGAATTTTTTCCATTCCTTAACCAAGGCCTGTATGTCTCTAAGTACGGTCATCTAATGAGCAAACTAAGTTATATATATATATATATATATATATATATATATATATATATATATATATATATATATATATATATATATAATATAATTTATATTTGTGTATTAATTTAAATACCTATGTAATTGTATATAATTGGAAATACATAATATTTGTATATATACTTAATGTGTATATAAAGTGACTTTATACCTGTAAAGGATACTTACATATAAATATTGCATGTTTCCTTTTTTAAAAACCAATATTTCCATTGCTCATTCTCCAGAAATATCCCCTTGGCTTCAAATTTTCCAGAATGTTATTTCTAATTTTCCTGACTTTCCCGCCCCGCGTGGTTCAGAGTTGGTGGCCCCGAGACGAGAAGGGTGGGCCCTTGGCTCTCCATAATTCAGTCTCCGTCCTGCTCTCCCCACTGACATTCATGAGCCCCTGCCCAGTGCTGGGTTCCAGGGCACCGAGATGGTGAGGACCTCAGCCCTGCTCTCAGGAGCCCTCTGTCTGTTGGACCGACAGATGTGTAAGGAGCTAAGTCATGATCAGGGTGAAAGGCACTCCAGTAGAGGGATACGTCAGAGGTGTGAGGGACCCTGAAGAGGGAATAACTTGCTCCCCTTAGGGTGGAGGTGTTAAGGGATGGTTTCCCAGAGTTGAGTTTAAGCCAGGTTCTGAGGGATGAATAGGAGTTCACCAGACAAAGGAAATAGCTTTCTTTTTTTTTTGGCTGCGCCACGCGGCTTGCGGGATCTTAGTTCACCAACCAGGGATCAAACCCATGCCCTCTGCAGTGGAAGCGAGGGGCTCTAACCACTGGACTGCCAGGGAATTCCTGGAAGCAGCTTGAAGCCCAACAGAAGTGGCATCTCTGGGGACTGGCCATGGGCAGGGGGCTTGCCCTCCAACCTCTTACATCACCAGGGGCCTGGGTCTTAGAATCAGCTTTAAGGGAGCTGACGGAGGTGGCAGTGTTCCTCCCAGCCCAGCCCCCTTCTCTCTCTGCCCAGTGCTGGGGTAGGACATTTCCCTCCATCTACCTGTGGACCCGGCTCCTGTCGGCCCTGGCTGGCCTCCTCTACGCCTCGGCCATCGTGGCCCATGACCGGCGGCCTGAATACCTGCTACGGGCCACACCCTGGTTCCTGACCTCCCTCGGCCGTGCAGCGCTGGACCTCGCCGTATCCACCCCAGGCCCAGGGGGCTTGGCTGCTGTGTCTCATCTGCCCTCCTACCCTCTTGCTAGAAAGAATTCTTTCCCAGTAGCCAGGGTGGTGGTTTGAATCCTGGGGGAGGCAGATACAATTGCAATGTGCAGTTTTGTGCTTTGTGTCCTTTTTTTATTTTATTTATTTATTCATTTATTTGGTTGCACCGGGTCTTAGTTGCGGCAGGCTGGCTCCTTAGCTGCAGCTTGCTGGCTTCTTAGTTGCGGCATGTGTGTGGGATCTAGTTCCCTGACCAGGGATCGAACCTGGGCGCCCTGCATTGGGAGTGCAGAGTCTTACCCACTGCGCCACCAGGGAAGTCCCTCCTTTTTTTTCTTTTTTTTTTTTTTAATAAGAAGAAATATCTCTTGACTGGAGCTTTGTGAAACAGCAGAGGGGAGTATGAAGCTTCCTGGCCTTGGGATCACAGAAGAGCCAGGCTCCTGTCTCGGCGCTGCTCCCCACCTGGATTGGTCCCCGCCCTCTGTGAACCTGTTTTCCTCACCTTTGCCTTGTCTTCTCACAGGCTGGGAAGGGCTTTGCGAGCTGACCTGCCCTGCACGGGTGATCATCTGCTTTCTGTCCTCTTCGGTGCTGGAGCCTGGGGTGGGGAAGCAGAGAGAAAAGCTGTCAGTGATCACTGACCCCCTTTCTGATCCCCAAAGGGGTGTTGCCTGATGTGCTGACACCCCAGTGACCTTGGTGTGAGGGCCTCAAGGGCAAGCTAAGCTCAGACGGTGGCGAGTGGAGATGCTGGGTGGGGTTGGGGGAGGGGTGGAAAACCTGTGGATTTAGCATAAATAGTTCAGAAATGGATTTTATCACGTACTATTTGAGTCTGCGAGGGCTGCCATAACACATTACCACAAACGTGATGGCTTAAACCACAGGAATTTATTCTCTCAGCTTTGGAAGCCAGAAGTGCGAAATCCAGGCAGAGCCATACTCTCTCCAGAGGTTCTAGGGGAGAATCTTTCCCTGACTCTTCCAACTTCTGGTGGCTCCTGGGGTTCCTTGGCTCCTGGCAGCATAATTTTTTTTTATTTTTTAACATCTTTATTGGAGTATAATTGCTTTACAATGGTGTGTTAGTTTCTGCTTTATAACAAAGTGAATCAGCTATACATATACATATATCCCCATATCCCCTCCCTCTTGCGTCTCCCTCCCACCCTCCCTATCCCACCCCTCTAGGTGGACACAAAGCATGAAGCTGATCTCCATGTGCTATGCGGCTGCTTCCCACTAGCTATCTATTTTACATTTGGTAGTGTATATATGTCCATGCCACTCTCTCACTTTGTCCCAGCTTACCCTTCCCCCTCCCCGTGTCCTCAAGTCCATTCTCTACGTCTGCGTCTTTATTCCTGTCCTGCCCCTAGGTTCGTCAGAACAATTTTTTTTTTTTTAGATTCCACATATATGTGTTAGCATACAGTATTTGTTTTTCTCTTTCTGACTTACTTCACTCTGTATGACAGTCTCTAGGTCCATGCATCTCACTACAAATAACTCAATTTTGTTTCTTTTTATGGCTGACTAATATTCCATTGTATATATGTGCCACGTCTTCTTTATCCATTCATCTGTCGATGGACGTTTAGGTTGCTTCCATGTCCTGGCTATTGTAAATAGAGCTGCAATGAACATTGTGGTACATGACTCTTTTTGAATTATGGTTTTCTCAGGGTATTTGCCCAGTAGTGGGATTGCTGGGTGGTATAGTAGTTCTATTTTTAGTTTCTTAAGGAACCTCCATACTGTTCTCCATAGTAGCTGTATCAATTTACATTCCCACCAACAGTGCAAGAGGGTTCCCTTTTCTCCACACCCTCTCCAGCATTTATTGCTTGTAGATTTTTTGATGATGGCCATTCTGACCGGTGTGAGGTGATAGATACCTCACTGTGGTTTTGATTTGCATTTCTCTAATGATTAGTGATGTTGAGCATCCTTTCATGTGTTTGTTGTCCATCTGTATGTCTTCTTTGGAGAAATGTCTATTTAGGTCTTCTGTCCATTTCGGGATTGGGTTGTTTGTTTTCTGATATTGAGCTGGCAGCATAATTTTAATTTCTGCCTCCATCTTCACCTGGCCTTTTTCCCTTTGTGTATCTCTGCGTTACTTCTCTTCTTCCTGTGAGGTTCCTGCCACAGGACTTACCTTATCCACCCTAGTCCACTACCACCTCATCTTAACTAATTATATCAGCAAACACCCTGTTTCCAAATAAGATCACATTCTGAAGTTCCGAGTGGATATGAATTTTGGGAGGACACTATTCAACCCACTACGTGTACTGTCCCTGTAAGCCAGGGAAAATGGTTTTCAAAATCCTTTTGTGTAACAAGTATCTACTAAGTGCTTGTTAGAGGCGTTGTCTGGCTGGGTGCTGGGCCCTCAGGGGGACAGGAACTAGGGAGTGTTGGACCTGGCTCTGTCCTCAGGTGAGCTGGGTCTGTTCTGGGGCTGACCCAGCAGGATGATCCCGGGGAGGGAAGGAACCAGCCCAGGGTGGAGCCCTCAGGGTGCAGAGGTGAAGGCAGCACCGGTGGCTGAAGGTCCCTGCCTCCGTGGACCTTAACTTCACTTCTCAGATCATTTTCCTTTCCTGGGTGATGAAGAGCAAGATGAGGCACGCCTTGGGATTTGCCTCTGAAGCCAGAGAGAACGCCGACACCCAAGCCCTTTTGACCTGTGCAGAGAAGGAGGAAGAAAACCAGGAGGCAAGGACCGAGGCAAGGTCTCACAGCTGGACGGGGGGCCCCCCCGGTGTTTGTGCACAGCATGGGCAGAGGCAGCGAGCCTCACTGGGGCCGGGCCTGGGAATCCCGGGGGTCCCCACGAGCTTGGCCAGTTGGTCACTTTAAAAAACTACTGTTACATGCAATGATGAGTGCCCTGAATAAATAGGATCCTCTGTTTTCCCAAGTACAAAATATTTTTTTTTAAGTTTGCTCTTATGCTCTTCGGTAATTTACATATATATATATTTAAGTTCACATGCTATATAAATTAATACGTTAGTTTAGAAGTAATGTGCTTTTTGCCCTCATTTCGTAAAAACTTAAGTTCCCACTTTTGCATGCATCTGACATCCACAGTATTGCCACCACTAACACAGCTTTTTTTTTAAAGTTGGTATTACTAAAAAGCTGATTTTTAAAAGTGCTGTTTACAAATAACATCCACCCTTTACAATTATGTCATACCAGTAAATGTGTCTGTCTCTGTCTTTTGCTGATTTAATCAGGTGACCCCTCTAAGTAAGCAGAACTATGCTAACTGAGGCAATTTTTCTTTGTCAAAAGTCCTTGGTTGCAAATAATTGAGAAAGTGCCTCATAATAATAAGAGAGCTCGTAAAGAGTTGAACATAAAGCAGCTCCCTCTTTTCTAAGATCATTTTTTGAGGAAAAAAAAATCTCGCCTACTACCTGGGCTCCTCACTACCCTCATTTCTTTCAGGGTAGAAATGAGGCTCCGTGTGAGTGAACCGGGTCCACTCCTCCAAATTTTCTAGGTTTAACAGTGTAATCTGACTGAGTTAATGAAGTAGAAGATAGTGTGGGTATGACCAAGGTAAAAGGGGATATACAGGTGCTTAGACCAAAGATCCAAGTTCCCAAGAAGGCTCTAGTGGGAAGTTATTTTCATTCCATTCTAGAAACTGTTACGAAATTATATCCCAATGGGGAGCTAAGGTATTTAAAGAGAGCCCCGTGTGTTTAGTATTTTGAAGAGAGGAAGTGGAGCCTTTGTAATCTCTTCAGCAGTCTTTCCATCAGTGGTTCTCAAAGTGTGGTCCCCGGACCAGCACTGCCTGGAAACTTGTTAGAAATGCAAATTCTAGGGCTCCACCCAGCTCTACCAAATCCAAAACTCGGGGTGTTTTTATAAGTCCTCTGGGTGCTTCTGGTACGCAGTAAAGTTCAAGAACCACTGCTTTACAAAAGCATTTATTTAGCACCCACTCCAGTGATTCCCAAACTTTGCCATACTTTAGAATTATCTGGGGGGCTTTTAAACTCTGTAAGTCACATCCATACCAATTAAATCAGAATGTCTGGTGTGGGGCGGGGTGGGGGGGTGAGAGCTAAACTTCAGTTGTTTGGTTTTTTAAGAAGCCCAGGTGATTCCACGGTGTAGCAAAGTTTGGGACCCACCCACCTACTGTGACCTCAAAGAGACAGATAAGATACATCTTACAGGAAGCAAAGTGAGATGTGCCATAAAAGAACAGAAAAAAAATACTGTAGGGGTTCTGGGATCCTATTTTTAGAAAAGGTCTCCTGACTTTAAGAATCCCCCTTTCTGTCTCCCCATCCCCGCTTGAAAGAATTCGGACTGGGTGCCTCTCACCACGCTACCGTACTGCAAGCCCCTCAAGAGGATGGCAGCCGTCAGCCGCTACCTGGAGCTGACCATCGAGCCTGTGCAGCAGGTAAGTGGCTGTGGGCCACAGCCGGGTGTCCAGAAGGGTGGGAGGTAGTCCTGGAAGGCTTCCTGGAGGAAGTGACATTTTAGCTGCAGGAGGGGCGGAATGAGGCAGGAAAGCCTGTAAAAAGAGGAAGGAACTCTCAGAGGCCTTGGTGGGGGGCGGGCGGCGGCGGTCAGATGAAGGGGAGTTCGGAGATGAAAGGTTGGAAGCGAGGTAAGGGTGAGATCGTCACACTGCGGAAGCTGACTATCATCAGAGGGTGACGGGAGTCCAGGAGGCTTCAGGACTGGAGACTCAGGGTCAGACGTGCATTTTAGAGCCGTCACTCAGGCAGTGTTTGGGGGCAGACTAGGGAGTGGAGACTAAAAGCAAGGGGGTCAGTGAGGGACAGTTGTAAGTCCAGGAAAGACATGGTGTGGCCTGAACCAAGGCTGCAGCCGATGGAGAAGCAGAGCTGCAGTGGAGTCGGCAGGTAGAGCAGTGGGGGCAGTGAGGATGTGGTGAGGAGGACCGCGTGCTCCAGATGACTCCCAGGGTTCTGGCCTGCACGGGGTGGGGGGGGCCTTCAGGAGGAAGAGGGGTGGAGGGAAAGAGGCGACAAGAAGCCCATTCCATGTCCCACACCCCACTAAGTCGTTCCTGTCGAGGCTACAGCGACCTCCCAGTTGCTAAATCCCGGGGTCATTTCTGTCCTAGTTGAGGTTCAACTCGTTTGGCCACCTGCTTCTTCTGATTTCTGGGCCCCTCCCTGTTCTGGTTTTTCTGCCACCCTCACCTCTGCGGGCTCCTCCTGGTGAGCTGACTTCAAGGTTGCAGTACCCCAGCTCCACCTCAGGAGGGCTCCCTTCTCTGGGTACACTCTTCCAGTCCCATAGCCCTACCTGCCAGCTCTGGCCGATTTCCCTGGCCTGTGTCTCCATCCTTTTCCTCTCCTTCAGTTCCAGTCTTGGCTGCCCCACTACCTCTTCATCCTCCCTCTTCATCGTCACCATGTGGCATCTCGCACGTGCCGTGTCCAATACGGAATTCTGGATTTCCATGTCCAGACCGGCTCCTCTCCCCACCTTCCTCATGTCAGTAAGCGACACCACTGTCCGTGCAGTGGGTCAAACTCAGATTCCTCTCTTTCCCTCACTATACGCCCGTGCCCATATCACCCATTTGTGAGTCTTGCAAATACTTCTTTTAAAGTAGATCCAACCTAGAGATTATCATACTGAGGGAAGTGAGACAGAGAAAGGCAAATATCATATGATATCACTTACATGTGGAATCTAAAAAATATTACCCCCCAAAATTACAAATGAACTTATTTACAAAACAGAAACAGACTTACAGACATAGAAAAAAAACTTATGGTTACCAAAGTGGAAGGGTAGGGGGAGGGATAAATTGGAAGTATGGGATTAACAGATGCACACAACCATACATAAAATAGATAAACGACAAGGTTTTACTGAATAGCACAGGGAACTATATTCAATATCTTGTAATAAGCTGTAATAGAAAAGAACTGGAAAAAAAGAATATAGGTATATTCATATAAATATGTAGAAATGAATCACTTTGCTGTACACCTGAAACTAACACAATATTGTAAATCAACTTTACTTCAATAAAGAAAGAAAAAAACCAGTAGATCCAGGAGCCTCCTAACTGGTTTTCCTCTCACTGCTATTCTTGTCCTACCCCCTCCATTTACAACCAGTAACCAGAAGGGTCTCTTAGAAATGTAAATGACATCTTGTTCCTCTTTGGTTTAAAAGACTCCTCTGTCTTCCCATTTCACGCAGAATAAAATCTAATCTCCTGACACAGCCCCTCGCTTTCCCCCTCCCTCACTGCCTCCTATTCTCCCCTCTTTACCTCTCTCTGGCTGCACAGAATTTCTCTCTGTTCCTCTGCCTACATGCTCTTTCTCCTGATTTTTTGCATGGATGCTTCTTTCCTGTCTTTCCAATTTCAGTAAAAATGCCACCTTCTCCTTCCCCCACCACTCATTCAAAAGTTGCTTCCACCCCTCTGCTGTTTATTTTATTACCTTTTGAAATGCTCTGCAAAGCACTTATCGTGATCTTTTACTTTTGTTTGTTTTCTGTTTCCTGCTGGGATATAAACTTTGTCTCCTTCTGTCTTGTTTGCCAAAACCCTGGTGCGTCAGGTCACGGGCTCTCCATACAGGTGTGTTTGGAACGCAGAGTGCAGGGATAGCCGCCCCGCTGGGCTGCCCCTGGGACGGGCTGACACTCAGACTTTGGGCCTGAGAGAGAGGTTTTACTCTTTGTTGTTGTTCCTTGGAAAGTGGGTGTAAATAACCTGTATGTGACGTAAGTGGAGTTCTGGGAGGTTTGGAGCACGCTTTCACGATTAAGAGCGCACTTCGGCCATTAAGTTCTTCTTCTGTCAAGAGGGTGGGTGGGTGGGTGATGGGAAGCCCTGGGGAAAGCACAGGGAGCCCTGGCAGCATCTGGCCAACGCTTTGCACTAGAAATTTTTAAGCCGTGGAACTTGTGAAAAATAATAGTGCAAAAGTTGCATTCACTTGAACCCTTCCAGTACCTGAATCTTGAGTGGATGCCCGCTGGAGAGCAGACTCCTAGAGAGAAGACTGTGTTCCTCTTCCATTCTGCTCCACTGAGGCCGGCCAGCACCTTTTTGAGCAAATACTTCCACTCGGCCTCTTCCTTCTGTGTCCACCAGAGGGCGAGAGTTGCCTCCAAGACAGCTCCCAGCAGGGAGCCAGGAGCCCCACCCTCTAGCCTGGGCAGAAGCCGCGTCACTGGGCTCTGGGGTCATCATTCGCGTGGTGGTCTGTTTACTGAGGGCTAACTACCTGCCAGGCTCTGACTAAATAATAACAGCCAACACTTCCATGATGCTTATTGTACTTATTGGTCACAGTGCTTGGAGTACTGGTCTAAGTGCTTTACATAGATCAACTCATTTCATCCAACAGCCAACCCTTGAGGTATTATGCTCATTTTACAGAGAAGGAAAATGGGGCCCAGAGAGGTTAAGCAACTTGCTCAAGGTCACATGGTTTGTTGGTGGTAGAACCAGGATTCAGACCTGTCTCTGCCGAGTCTGTGCCTTTGACCAAAATGCTATGCTGCTTCTTACTCGGCATGATTGCTGACACCAAGTAAGCGCTTGATAAATGTTTTTTTACAATTATTAGCAACGCAGATTCTTATAACAACCTGAGGTAGATACTATTATTATTTCTATTGTCATTTATTAATAGTTGATCATTTTATTATTCTTTTAAAATGAGGCACAGGGAGGGTTAACTCACTTGCTCAAGATCCCATAGTTAGAAAATCACAGAAATAGGTTTCAGACTAATCCTGTCTGACTCTGGCACCTGAGCTTTTATAGAGAGGACATGCTTTTTATGCCGCCGTTTCATGCCACAATTTCAGGCCTGCTGCATTAGCAAATTATTTTCTTTTTTTCATGAGAATGTCCCGATGGGCATGTTGTGGTGATATTGGTACCCTGTTGCCATGTGCCTTGATACACGTCCTGTTTGAACTACCATCAGGAAGTGGGCAAAAGAGCCAGAGTGGTGCCCACTCTTGCCAGCATCCCCTCCTGAGCACTGGTCAAGGAGAGATTTTCCAATAGATGCAGCTGGGGTCAGGCTGAGCCTAGGAGGCCGAGGGCGTGGGGTCCTAGGAGTCAACAGCTTGCAGCATTTGAAAACTCCATTTTATCTGTTGACTCAGGTGTGGTCAGACCTGAGGAATTTATAGATTCTTTCGTTTGTTGTGGCCTGGGAGGCCTCTGCTGCCCCGCCTCCCCCCTCCCCCACCCAGAAAGCTGTCTTTGTCTCCTTTGTGGACTTTCCTCCCTTCCAGCCAGACTCTCACAGGGAACTGTGCCCTTGACCCATCCAGGGCTGGAGCCCTGCGTGATTTGGGGACCAGTACGAACAGCTGTTCTTCTCATGTGTCCAGGACGTTTACTAAACCTGAGCCCCGTGACACCAGTTCAAAGGAAGCAAGGCAGGGGTTACCAGCCCCTTCTATAGATTAGGAAACTGAGACTCAGGAGGATAAGTTTTTTGCCGAGGTCATATGGTTAGTTGGTGGAAGATACGGTCCAGAAGGCGGGTTATTCCCCCTGTGCTGTGTCAGTGGGATGACTACCCGGCTCTGAGAGCCCAGCCCAGAGCCTTGAGGACCTCTGGGGACACCCCTGTGAGGCCTGTGGGAGGAAGCTCTCTTCTGAGATAGATGGACAGACAGACAGACAGACAGGTAATCTCACAAGTTTCTTCCTCCCATAACCCTTCCCAACTCACTCTCATATGCTGCTGGCGGGTGCGTTGGTTAAGCCTCTATGGAGCGCACTTTTGGCAAGAGCTATCCAAATTACAAGCGCTCATACCCTCTGATCCAGCAATTCCACTTCTAAGAATTTATCCTTTATATCCTGAAATTTTTAATGTACAATATAATTTACTGCAGCCAGGATTGATTGTAAAAGCAAGAGACTGGGAATATCCTAAACGTCCATCAGCAGGGGACTGGTTTAAATAGATTGTGAACATCTGTACAACGCTACCAAAAAAAAAAAAAAATCTGCTATAAAACTATTTCTAAGGCATGTTGTTAAGTGAAATAAAGCAAGATGCCTAAGAGAGTATGGAGTGTACTACCATTAGTGGAAATGGGGGAAATATGTACATGCATTTGCTCGTGTGTGCACAGACTATTGGGAAGGACACACAAAGGAGGGCCGGCTGCCTCTGAGGAGGAGCTGGGTGGCCGCAGGAGGAGGGGTGGAGGCGGCTGCGTCCTTCAGTGCCTTTTGAATGCTGAAGCACGTGGATGCTCTGACAGTGCAAAAAACAGAGATGCCAACCAAGTCTCCTGCCTGCCCTTCCCCACACACCTTGCAGGTGAGCTGCAGTGCCACCAGGCTGCCTGGAGATGGACAGACAAGCACGGGAGCCACGTTCCTGCAGGAGCCCCCCTCGTACCCTCCGGTTCAGGTCATCCGGGCGCGCGTGTCCTCCAGTAGCTCCTCCCAGGTCTCCTCCATCAACTCTGACCTCGAGGTAGGTGCTGTGTCCGCCGGCAGGTGCACGGGTCCTCCTTCACCCGTGCTTGCCGGTGCCTCTGTGGTGCCTGCACTGCTCTGTTCTCCTCGGCCTACGCCAACCTCATGCCCGCTCAGTAGTGAATAAGCGTCTGCCCAAGGACTTTCCCATGCTGTCTGCACTGAGGAGGATTTTCCGCAGTCAAATGAGTCATGGAAACACTGCATGCTGAATCACGGGGCACATTCAAGTCGTACAGAAATAAATGCTGACTAACAAACTTTTTAAAGAGTCTTGGTGTTTCCCAAACCCATTTGACCATGGAAGGCTTTCTTCCCCCCCAAGGATCACCAGGCTTCTCCCTGTGATGCTGTCAGGGTCATACACGGGGGCCCTCAATGGGCATCGTGCCTGGCACTTTCATAAGCTTTGCCTCATTTTGAATTTTTGGATCTTTGAACAAAACACATCACGTTTTGGATACCGGAAATGGGTCTAACTCTTAGGTCTGAGGTCCTGTCACTCTCAGCCCCACAGCTGTGGCTCCCAGCCCTGGTCAGGAGGAAGTTTCCCTTTGTCTGTGGCAAGTGAGAACAAGGACAGCATAGTGGCCAGGTGGTACCAGCAGGGGGAGGGGCCGTCCTTCCTTCTGGGTTTGTTGGTTCTCCCACTCTTTTGATATTTAAATGCCCTTTTATGAACTGACGATAATAGGAAGTGCTAAGATGGTGTTGAGGGTTTGGTATTGGTCTTAATGGCCTTATTTGGCAAAGTAATCAATCAGCTGTCCTGAGTCAGTCCCCCAGATTCGTTCAACTCGTAGTGGACCCTGAAATCCGAAAGACTTAGAGCCCCTGATCTGCGGGGTAGAGTCCAGGTCCCTTAGTGTGGGGTTCAGGCCTTGCACACCTGCCCCAGCCTCGTGCCCCTCCCGTGCCCTCACCTACATGTCCTCCCCGGCCGTGGACTCTTCCCTCATCCCCAGGGCTCTGGGCCTTTCTTCCTGGGATTTCCTCTGGCCCAACTGCCGTGTGTCAGAATCCTACCCAGATGCCACCTGCTGTGTGAACTCCCCTCCCCTCCACGTACACACCAGAGATTAAAGCCTCCTTCCCTTGGGTGCCCAGAGCATACACCTCTCTTCCACCCCTGCTGTTGTTTGCCGTGTAGCCAGAGGGCTGCAGGGACCTGTCTCCCCGGCCAGGCTGTGCACAGGCTTTTAGGTCTAGGGACCTGGGCTGCCCTCATCTTTACCTCTTGATCCTGGAACACACACAGCTGGTCATTGAGAGGTGGGTTTTGAGGGAGAAATTCTGCTCCAGACCAAGGACCATTTGGGGTCCGTGTATCCCCGAGTCCTTCATCTGGTGCTGTTTATTTCTTGGATCTGGTCTCAGAATGTGTCGGACAACCCAAGGCGCATGGCTTGGCAGCCCGGAGCCAGCAGTCCGGGCAGAGTCTAAAGCTAAGGGGAGAGAGGGAGAGTGTTCAGTGAGGGGAAGGGACAGTTGAGTTGGTGAGATGGGGGAGGGGGCTTGGGGAGGGCGGGACGCAAGCTCGCTCAGTGGAAACCCTCAGCTGAGCTAAGGATTGGACAGTGACCTTGAAAAATTCAGAAATTTGTCTTTGTGGCTGTTTTGGGCCGTTTCTGTGTTTTGCAGTCCTTTTTCTCCCTCTCCTCTGTTCACTCTTTCCTTTTAAATTCCAAGGGCACAGGGTCGCACTCATACATGAGGCAAATGGAGATGAATGCTTTTGCCCTTGTTAAACAAGGAGTATATTTTTAGAAGCTCAGGTGCCCCCATCCACCCCAGCACAGCCTCCTCCAGAACCCCCAGCACAGCCTCCTACTTCATTCCCCAGAACACCCATACGCTACACGTGACAAAGCGCTGAGTCCCGATCGGAAGTTACTTAGAATCTCACTAAACACAGACACTGATGAAATGTGAGCAGGGGACAGTGTAGCTTGTCAGGCTTGTGGCCCATCCGGCCTTCTGGTGATCTATATATTCTCTGCTTAAAAGTAATACATGTTTATTGTAGAAATTTTGGAAGATGTAAAGAAGAAAATTAAAGTTAAGCCACAAGCCTATCAACCATCAGCTGCCTCAGGGTGGTGGGATTGGGTGGGCTCCCCAGTTTTTCAGAGCAATATTCCTTAAAAGTTCTGGCTCCTTGATGGCTGAAGGGGAGCAAGAGGGTGTCTTTCAGCTGACGAGTGTGACACTGCATTTCACCCACCTGTTTGGGTCACTCATTCAGCAAACATGTTCTTGGGGGGGGATTTGAAAGAAAAGCATGAGGGCAGGGGGGCTGGCCTGACCCACCACACGCAGTGGGAGGTACTTGGTAGATTGGTCACAGTCTGATCATGACCTTGCTCCTCCAGACCACACCCCCAAGGGACTGAGGCCGGGCCCCAGGTCATCACCTCTTCTGGTTTGCGACTCCTCTTACTCCCAGGATGGATTGCACAGTTCAGATATTTCCTAACACTGGGCTGAGACACCCAGGGCATCTGTCTGTGCTCTCTGGCTACAGTCGTCTGTGTCTTTGGCCAGCCAGCTGGGTTTCTGCTTGACCCACAGGTCCATAAGTGAACGCTTGCTCCCACTCTGGAGGCCTGGGAGGCACTCTTTGTCGCTAAGGTGTTGTGCTTGTCACCTCTGTGGTCCTTTACGACTTTGTGACTTAACTCTCAGAGGGTGCTTTTGTGTCCATGTCCTTGGGGCACATACCCACAGGTTTGAAGACCTACTTCCTGCCGTGCTGGGGGAGGTGGAGAGAAGAGAGGTCCCTCAACACGACACACACTGTATCCGCAGCACTCAGCTCACTGCGCGTCTTTAAATTCATTGCTCACAGTGACTGCGTGTGTGTCATGAGGCAGGCGTGGTATGTTCTATACTTTACAAGCACTGTTTGGTATAGTCCTCCTAACAGCCCTGAGGCAAGTACCTTTAAATATTCTTGTTTCCCAGAAGAGGAGCCTGGGATTCAGTGAGTTTAAGTAACCTGCCCAAGAAAACATCGGCATCATCATCATCATCATCATCATCATTGTCATCGTTGTAATTGGCAGACCTGGGGATTTGAACCCAGCTCTGTCTGGCTCTGAAACCCTGTGGTTACCCACTACACCCCACTGCCTCGGCAGGAACTACCCAGGGCCGAGTTTCTTATCTATCATTCCCATTTTACAGATGAGAAGACTCTCTCCACAGGACTCTCTCCACTCACCTATGCGCTACCTGTGTTCTCAGGCAGGGTCCTGTCTAATAGACAGGATAAAACATTGGGATTTACAAGGAATGCCAGTGATGCAGAACACCCATGAAAAGAGGTGAAGCAGAGACAGATAAGGCATGGGAGCTTGCGTGGAGGGAGAGCTGGGTTATTTTCACCTTTTCTCAAGTGTCCACTGGATGGGCTGGTCAGGGCACCAGACAAATGGCAGTGGAGCCTGAATGTGACCCACGACTCTGTAGGCAGGCCATCTGCGTGGGCTGCGCGGATTTCTGGACGTCTCCGCAAGACAGGGCACACTCCACGGAGAAACCCACCCACTCACTCACTCGCGCAGCCACTCGACACCGGGCAGCCTGGCTCCTGACACAACCGTCGGAGGGCGTTCTGAACACATGTGGGGGAAGGGTCACCGGCTCATGGTCTGTGGGTGAGGGCCCAGGGCCCAGAGGGAGCAGGGCTTTCCGGAGCGGCCCGCTCACTTGCCGGGGCAGCCAGCACCTGTTTTATGAGCACAGGGTCGACATTCCCTCGGTCTTAAGACTGCTCCTGTGCCTTTTAAAGGTTTTTTTGCCTCCTAGCCTCTGGGATGCCAGAAAAGATTGAGTCCAGCTTTGTGTTTAGTCATTTTTTTCCTTCTGTGCTTCCTAGCAATGCCATTGAAGCTTTGTAGGAATTCTGCGAGGAGGCTGTTTCTGTCAACAGAAGAAAGTCTGCATGTTGAGAATGACTGTACCTGGAGCTGGCTCAGTGTGTGTGTGTGTGTGTGTGTGTGTGTGTGTGTGTGTGTTCAGAGCCAAACACCAGACACCAGACTGCTGCCTGAAGAGGCTCGCGTCCCAGGCCCCCGTGTCCTGCTAATTCTGTGCCTAAGGCTCTTGACAACCAGGACTGCTTGTTCCCTCTCCAGACCCTGCTTCCAGCACCAGCAGACCAGGACAGGGTCCCTTGGATGTTTGTCAGTCTTAAAGCCAAATCATTCTTTCAAGGAAAAAACAATTAATTAGTTGATAAAAAGAATACACACACACATACTGATTCTAAAAGTGCTAATTTTAGAAGTAAATACATGTAAGTATGAAGAAAGAGGCCAGAAATTTCTAATAGGTCCCAAAGACCAGAAATCAAGTTCAGGGCATGGTATCTGCCCTACACAGATCTGTGTGCCCCTGTGTGCTCTGCAGCAGTGAGAGATGGTGTGTCCGGAAATGTGTGGACAGTCAGCTAGTTCCCCTGGGGGTAAGGAAAGCCTGTACTGGGACCCCAGGGCAACGGGGCTGAGCAGGAGAGAGAGGGCTGACCAGGGGTCAGGTGGACACTGGCTTGTCCAGGCTCTCGCTGACCTGCCAGGCGGCCTTGGTTCTGCCTTGGACTTCTTGGGTTTTAGTTTCTCCCTCTGTAAATGGGCATCAGGAGACCTGCCCTACTTACATTACAGAGTGATTCTGAGGATCAAATGGGGGTGCTGCTGGGGCCCTGCAAGCCTGCCGATGGTGCTAGATGCAGTGCAGTGGACAACGGGCTGCAAGTGGGCTCGGACACCTACGCTGGCCCTGAGAGCCTTTGAGCCAGGCGACGCCGTTCATTTCTCCGGACTTGCTCTGTACGTGGAGATAATGAGCTCAGGGAGCTGCTGAGGCTCCGACATAGCACTCTTCCCGCAGATGCTGAGCTTTGAACTGGGCCATCTTTCAGGTCCCATTTAGCAAGTGACCTAAAGTGAGAAAGTGTACTGGGGGAGTTAGGCGGAGGTTAATTACACTGAGTCAGTTCTTAGAAGTGGAAAGGCTTCCATCAGGAAAACAGCAGGGTCAACCACCAGCAAAATGGGCTGCTGTGTCTGCCTGGGTGCCGCTCAGAAAACCTCTTCTGGCCTCCGCAGTCTCTAGAAGCATTTCCATCACGCTGCCTGAAATCCAGGGAAGAGCCCCTGACTGAGCTCCTGCCTCCGTCTCCCCTCCTTTCAGGGCTGTCCTACCCAAGGTCTTCCCAACACTCGATCAGCCCCATGGCCTTCCTGCTCTGAGGCCCTCTTTTACAGTTTATGTCCAGACCCCTTAGCCTGACCTCTGGGACATTTCATTGTCTGGTTCTGGGCCAACTCTCCAGGTTTTCCTCTGTACATCCAGCCAGCTTTCCCTTCTCTGGGTTCCTTTGCTCATCTGTCTTCTCCTGCCCTTCAAGGCCCTGGCTAAATCCTGCTTCCTCCGGGAAGCCTTCCCTGTGTTCCTGAGTAGGGTTGCTAGATTTAACAGGCAAAAAATACAAGAGGCCAGTGAATTTGAATTTCAGATAAACACACCTATACTAAAACATTATTTATTATCTGAAATTCAGATTTCATGGCGTATCCTGTGTTTTATCTGCAGCAGCCCTGCTCCTGAATCCAGCTTGATCGTGGCCATTTCCCGCCCTTCCCTGGGCCACTTCTTCGGTTCTGAGCAGCATATGAATAGCAAAATTTCTTCCAAAAAAATCAGGAACATACAATGTTTTATGTCAATTATATCTCCTGTTTTAATGGGAAAAAATAATTTAAAAAAAATCAGGAACAGGAGCCAAGGTTGCCAAGGCCTTTCCCACTGGTGGTCTTGGAGTTTGGCCTAAATACAGTATTTGCATCTCTTTGTGAGTGGAGTTCAGAGGTGCTCGCTCCCAACCCTTGCTGCCCACCGTTGTAATACATAGGGCTTCATCTCGGCTTCCCCTTCATCCCAACCTTGGGATGTCCCTGCAGTGAAACTGTCATCTTTATAAGGGAAACCGGCCCAGTGTGAGTCAGAACTTCTCTCTCACTGATCCAGTTCACCATGGGCCTTGCATACAGCACTCCACGGCCTGTGATCCATTTTTCCTCACATCCCATTTTCCTCACGACAGCCCAGGAAGGAAGAGCTGAGTGGGGAGTTTGGGCTGGTAGAGGAGGAAAGGAAGTATGGGAGGTGAAACCGCACTTGATCCAGAGTAAGTGCTATAGAACTGCTTAATTAACTAACTAAAGAAATTGAAAGGATGAGATTTTTGAAGAGTATGGTGTTAAGGTTTAAAAGCCTGTAAAGTACTAGGAAAATCAAAAAGGAAATCTACTTGATGAAATCTAAGATGGAACTGTAGCTGGTGTGTATCTGGCAAGTCTCAAAACTTTATGATCAGAAAAAACAAAAAACCTTTATAATGGGTCCTGAGTCCAACACCATTTCACCTCTCCCATCTTGGGGAAGTCACTTCTCCCCAGATGTAAGAGTTGAACAAATGGTCTCCGAGGGCCCATCCAGCTCCCAGTCCTAGAAAGTGACCCTGTTTCCTCAGTGGCTGAGACACACCTCAGAGTCTTCAGGAACAAAGGAGAACTTACCGCATGCCCTGTGGACAGGGCCTATAGGTTGCCTCTTGGTTTCAGAAGCACGAAAAAGTGTGCTTTTAGAAATGAGGTGACTTGAAACCCTACATGCTGTGGTTCACGGAGATGATGGAATTGTGGTCCTAAAGACAATATAAGGATATGTGGAAATGCTCACTATATTTTAAGAGAGAAGAGCCATTTGCATAATTTGGGGTGTGTGTGTGTGTGTGTGTGTGTGTGTATTTCAGAGGGCTATTCAATAACTGTTCATTGAGGTCCTCTTTTAGGGATAGAATTCTGGGCAATCTTTATTTTGGGTTTTGAAAAAATTCTATACAAAAATGAACAAATTTTGCACTTGAAACAGGGAAAAGACTACAAAAATGTTTATTTATTTTTACTTCTTTGTGGGGGGTGGAGAGAGACCTCAGTTACAAAGATTTGGGTTAATTGTATTCCTTAGGCACATTATCACTGGTTTAGAAAGTAACTTAAAAAAGAAATCCTGGCTACTACTTCCACTAGAGGGTACTCTTCTGAAATTTTAGATTGCTTGTGATGCTGAAGATTTTGGAAAGGAGGTTTCAAGGTTTCATTTCAAATTCAGTTGGAGGACTCTTAAACTTCTTTATTTGTTTGCTTGTCTTTAAGTACGCTTTTTCTTTTGGAATAATTTTAGATTTACAGAAAAGTTGCAAAGATAAGACAGAGAGTTCCTGTATACCTTCACCCAATTCCCTCTAATGTTAACATCTTGCACCACCATGCTGCATTTGTCAACACAGAGAAATTAACATTAGTACATTACTATTAACTAAAGTACAGACTTTATTTGGATTTCACCAGTTTTTCCATTAATGTTCTTATTCTTAGCATATTTTCTTTCATCTCTCTTTTTATTTCTATTACATTTGCAGAAGTTATGTAACTTTTTCCACCCGTGTTGTCATCAACATTTCCGTCTTTTGCAGTGTGTGTGGAAACATCATTTTTAGTAATTTTATGTGTTCTCCATTTAATCTTTTTTTTAGTTTATGTTCTCCCCAGCAGGATGTTATTAAAAGATGAATGCTATGGAATTATCACAGTTTTGTTAGGTATTAATGGCATTGTGCTTAGGATTTTTTAAGTCCTTATCTATGAGTTACATACTGAAGTATTTACAGATGAAATTATTTACTTTAAAATACTTCAGCAAATAAAAAATTGGGGGAGCTAGAGCAAATGAAAGAGGATATGTCCACGGGTGTTCATTAGATTATTCTTTTGCTTTTGTGTATGACTGAAAATCTTATAATTAAAAAGTTGTTCAAAAGAAAAAGGCATGGTACAGCTGAAGTCAGTGGTGACTCAAGTTTTCTAGGTCCATTCTGTCCTCCCGTGGAATGGGGGAAGGAGTTCATAGGTACCCGGCTGGAAGCATGTGACCTGGAAGGGGTGGGTGGGAGAGGGAGGGAAGAGGGAGAAACTGGGGAGACGACTGTCAAGCTTCATTTCTGCCACCCACACCCCCATATCCTGCCCTCCCTCCTGCAGCGACCACCACATCCTACCCAGCAGGGAGCAGGGAACTCTTGTGGGGGGCACTGACCAAGGACCCAGCTTTGGTGCCCCTTCCCTGCCCTCCTCAGTTTCAGGGTGGGACCTCTGCCCTTCGCCTCCAGTCTGCCAGGTGCCCTGCCACTGAGCTTGGGGCACAGCTCTGCCAGCACAGCCTGGGTCAGACCTCTCTGCCTGACTCCACCCCTACCTCCAGCTCTGACCCAGAATGGGACTTGTGCAGGCCCCAGAGCAGAGCCCCATCTCTGGGCTAGCACAGTTATCAGCGGACAAATAGAGGTGTTCAATAAAGTTTTTATAATCTTAACAGACACACAGCTGCACACATGCACGCACATACAGATTCACGTAACAGACTTGCTGAGTGCATTCCGTGCCAGCCCTGCCAGCCCTGAAGACTCAAAGTTGAGTCAAACTGCAGCCCTCAAGGAGCTCAGAAAGACCAAACAAAAGCAAACAAACAGAAGTTGTTCAAAATGGAAATTTTAAAAGAATTGAACAGTAGGGGCTTTGTTTCAATGTGACAATAAAGCCAAATCCTGTGTACTGTGCAGATTGGCAGCAGTTCAGTGTAACAGACATACACAGATCAGTATAACAGACATTTGCAGATTCACAGCTTATGAATACACACACACACACACACACACACACACACACGTGTCCTGGGCACTACAGAGGTGCTGGACGAATGAGAGCAGACGGCGATGCTACCCTTCAAGAACCTGAGCCAGACATATTTGAGGCTTGGGGTGGAACCAACCGTGCAGTAAAGGCTGATTAAATATGAATCTTGGCTGGTAGCAAATACCCCATAGTTTCAAGATGAGGATTTTATTTGCATCTCTCTTTCTTAGTTTTATGGGCTTGAGTTGACTCATCTCAGCCATGTGGTTAATAAATGGAATCTTTATTATTACGATTATGCCTAATAATAATTTCTAATAATAGTAATTTAAAAATCTGCATAGATGGTAATTTTTTCAAGGACCTGTAGCCCTTCATAATTATCACAATTATCCTACTGACCATTTAACTAAGTTGTAGCCAGTAGTAGCTACTGCCTTTTTGTTTGCTGAAGTCAGTTGTTCCTTTGCCTCCGGACCAGCAGAGGGCCTGCCTCCTGGCTCACTGAGCAGACAGGGGCTGGCGCTGATCTCTGCTCTGTGATGGTGGCAAAAGCTAGTCAACACTTTTTTTTTAATCTCTCTTTTTATTCTGCAGCAGAAGTATTGGGAAGCCCTAAACTCGGAGCAGGTATGGACAATCGTGCTCTCTCTTTATTCCGCAAGGGTCTTCCTGTGGCTTGATTTCAGTTCCTGTTTTTGTGAGCCCCCCTTGGATGGCTGGGCCCGTGCCAGATTCCTCTAGGAAAAAAAAGAATTTGAAAATGAGAGGAGAGTCTGAAAGTCGAGGGTTTTTTCCGGGCTCTCCATTTCAGAGTTCTTTCTGCTTTGTCCAAACCATCTAGTAGGGGCTCAGAGAAGATGCATAGCCCAAGGAAGAAACATGCTTAGAACAAAAGTTTTTGAACAAGAGGAAGCCCAGCAGGTCACTAATGGTAGTGGTGCCGGGAGTGGCTGCAGGAGTTGAGATCAACATTCCCCTCTGTTGTCATTGTGAGACCTTGGGCAGCTGGCTGCTGTCTCTATGCCCTCCTCGCCTCCAAGTGACAAATAAACACATGATTCATGACAGCCACCTGTGCCTGTCACCTCCCAGGATTTTTTTTCTGATAAGAGAGTAGATTATCTTTTGCTCAAATTCTCTGAATGCCTGGATTCCAGTGATGTTTTTATTACTGAAAATGACATTTTAAAACATATTATTCTGGGAATTCAGAAGGAAGAGATTTAAATTGTTTTCGAAGGCTTAACCCACTTTAAAGAGTGCACCTGACCAGAGCGGTGGGCTGTTTCTGTTTGCCAGCAGAGGAATTGGTCAGGAGTAGCAAGGATAACTCTTAAGAAGACATTTCAGGAGCTGGAGCAGTGGTTCTGACACATCAGGGCGGCTAAGAACCACCCTAGGAGCTTGTTCAAATGCCAAGCCTTAGGTCCCAACCCACAGATAGGGTCTAGGGTGGGTCCCCAGCATCAGTCTTTTTGATGAGCACCCTGGGCCCTCCTGGTGAGACTGGTCCAGAACTGAGATCTAGAACGTGGGTCTCCACTTGAAAACAGAATTCATCAAAAAGCATACTGTCCATTCTCAGAGAATGGAACAGGCCCCCACTTCCACTACTAGGCAACTGGGTCTCGGAGGCTGAGGGGCCGGGGAGCTCTTTTACTTGGGATCTCTGATGATGTCTGGAAGGAATTTGCTTAGAGGTGTCCCCCCAAGTCCGCATCCACAGGTAGGTGAGAAATTAGTACACATGTGCCTGACACAGCCCCAGACACGTACAAGGGGCTGAGCTGCACCAACGAAATCAGCTCAGTCCCTGGCCTGCAAGGTTACTGGGGATGAGGTGGTCTTTTTAACATGATGCTGTTTTTCATGACCAAGTAGTAGAACTCAATTCAGTTATGAGCAGTAAATCAGTAATTGAACGGGACTCTCTTTCTGTTGGAAACAAAGCTACAATTTGTGTTTTATAACTAGTGGGGTGTGAGCATTATCTTTCAGTGGCTCAGGGAGCCTTGAGGACCTTGTCCTGACCCTCTAAGGACTGGACTGTTTGATTCTGCTCAGGTTTGAGTAGCTGGTGGAACACTTTTCTTGGAGTGTATGTCCATGCCTGGCTCTATTTTCTTGCCCAAATAGATTGTCTGGCCCGGGCTGACACATCCTATGTGGCCTTTGCTTGTTGTTTCCTGGGTCTTTTGCTACGGTCAAATGCAACCTTCTGACTCAGAATCACCAGTCATAGAAACTCAGAAATGACAGATCGTATTATCTAGTTGCTGATTCAGCCTCCCAATTTACACATGGAGAAATCAAGATCCAGAGAAGAGAAAGCAAGTTAGTGTCAGAAAGAGGACCTGAGCCCGACCCCTACTTGCCTCTGTGGCTGGAATCACTAAAGACGATGCCCTTGCTCTTGGCCCACATGAAAAGCTCTCCTTTTATCTATCGTTTTAGAACAATAGGAGGATTTTGCAAACAGCTTCATCAGTGCTTGTGTGCTCACCCATTTTTTTTTTCTTTTAACCTTTTTTTTTTTAACCCCTGCGCATTTCAATTTCCCATACTTGTCTGAGTCAGAGTGATGAGATATTCACTGGCAGTGACCACCACTCTGGATTAGGTTTTAAATGTTTGTTTTTGATAAGTCTGCTGACCTCAAGTTTAGAGGAAACACCACGTGGGGGGCAAGGGCAGACCAGTGCCCTGCTCCTAAGAAGCTCTGTCATCTACCTGAGAGGACAAGGTGGACACCCAGGGCAGGGCTGCCCATGCTCAGCTGCAAACCAGTGGTACAGGCAGTAGAGAAGAGGGGGAGAGCTCAATGGGTGTCAGGATAGGCTTCTTGGAAGAGGAGGAACTTACCTGGGCCATAAAGAATGGGTTGAGTTTGCCTGGTCTTTTCCAGGAGTGAGTTAGGCAGGGAGGTGGGAATTCTCAGGATAAAGGGAACATGACTGAGTCTCACTAGAGAAGGACTTGGTGAAGACAGGGGAACAGAGAGTAGGAGGGGAAGTAGGGCTGGTCTGTTCAGGGTGGCTGTCCATTAATTCCTTGATTTAAAGTTATACTTGCCCTGTTAGGTTCTAGAAACACAGGCCTGGTTAACTTGTCCTTACCTGTTTGTTCTTGTCTGTGCCTGGGCCATGAGAACCAGGATTGGAGCTGTTGTTGGGGAAATTGTAAGATGGGAAGGGCCTATTCTACCAAGGTACCTCTTGTGTCTTTTCTCCACAGTGGGATCCTGAAGACGTAAACCTTGGAGGGAACAAAGACAACATGGAGATATTCAGACCCCGGGTACACAGGTGGTCTATGAAGCCAGTGGACTTGACCTCTGATAAGTAACACTTTCTGGAGCCAGCTCAGCAGCTCAGAGCCCAAGGTCAAGGTTTTGTCAGGAACTGAGCAAGGATCAACCTGCAGAGACAGCCATGGCAGGAATTTAAGCTTCTGCCAAGGCCGCCCATGAAAGTGAGGAACCAGGAGCTGTCACGGAGCTTGGCTGGTCTGCACCATGGCTCAGAATGGAGCTAAGACCTTGGGCCCTGTGGAGAGACCTGGACACACCCAGAGTTTGTTCTGAAAATTCAAAGTTCACAAACCAATCTTGCTTTGAAATATAATCTAAAATAGTTTGGCCTCTCTTTTCCCTTTCCCTTTGGATTCAACCCTACTCTGAATATCTGCTACAAACGAGTTCATCTAACAAACAGCTAATATGTTTGGATCTTAGTAAAGCCCCACTCCGTAAGACCTGGCTAAGCCTAGAGAGGGGTGGGCCCACGTTTGGGGGGTTTGGGACACAATCACAGGTTCTGATGGGACCTGGCTCCTGCCCTCCAGTCACCCACTTGAGTTTTCTGCTGGAAGTTGAGAGAGGACTGTTTGATCAACCAAGTGTTTGCAAGGTCACTGGTATTGCAAGGGTGAGCAAAGCAAAGTGCTCTAGGTACCAGGACTTGCTCCATCCTGGCCCAGTGTGTGCTGGGCTAGGGTCTGCAGGTGAAGGGGACCGTCTGCTTCAGGAGGTAACTGAAAGCATGCAAAGGGTAAGAGGCATGGTTGAAATCCCCTCTCAGGATTATTTTGGAGCTAAGGTGGGAGGAACGCTGCAATGAATAAATCCTGATTGAGTGAACTGAAGTATCTCACCATGGAGCACAGAGATACATCTGAATCCCAGCACAGCCACAGAAGTTGGCCACCAGGGGACCTGGGAGAAATGCCAAGAAACACAGCTCTGCTCCTAGCTGGCCCCTGGCAGCCTGTGTGACTCAGCTGCAGCTGCCCAGTTGCTCCTGAGGGGTAGTGCAAGTCCCAGCAGCATGAAAGAGAGGGTGCCTCAGGGAAGCAGGTTGTTCCACAGGTCTCTGCACAGATTCCAATCCCCTGCATGATCTCTGAACTAGAAGTGAACCTAAAGCCACCCTATTTATCCAACTGCTTTGGACCCTGGTTGTCTTTTAATGGAGTTTACTAAAGTCAGTTTTGCTTTGTGATCTTAATCACTGAAGCTGTACTTTGAGGGAAGATGAAACTTTTAACTGGGGGCAGGGGGAGGTTGGGAGAACATTCCAGCAGATGAAAGCACACAGAGGATTGGAAGCAGGGAAGGGGGCAATCTAGCTAAGGAAAGAGGACTCTGATGTGGCCAGAATGGGTGTAGGGGGTGGGTGAAGAGGCTGGAAAGGAACCTGGGAGTTGGTGCTTAATCCTGTGGCTGACTGGTAGCTATTGCAAGATACAGAGTAGGAAGCTGACTGACATGCCTCAGGTGGGCCACAGCTGATTGGTGAGTTTTACATCCCTGCAGCCACAACTTTTCAAGAAGCAGAAATGTACAGTCATGGATACAGTACCAACTTGGGGAACATGTTTAATTTGATTAGTAACAGCAAGGCAGGAGGAGAGCTCATCTTTGGAAAGGCAGAAGGCCTGGGGATAGGATGACATCCCTGGAGTTTGTCTTTAGCACATCGCCCCTCCCAACGGGAGGCTGGCTCATGTCCCTGGGGCACCAGAAATTGGTTGGATCCTAATGGAAATGGCCATTCACTCAAGAACATCAAATGATCTTGCTGACTTTGAGCGGCACGAACTACTTGAGCTCCAGATGTTAACCATCTCTCTAGATCCCATCGTCCCGGCCTCTTCCTTCACAAACCAGTTGTTATCGTGTCCAAGCTGGTCTCAAAATGGAATCCCAGAGTGAACTTTTAAACTGACAATTTTGGCAGCAAAGTTTGGCCTCATTGTTCAATGAGAATCTGCCTGTTATGCAAAGCTCTGGAACTCTGGAGCCTTTGGGAAGAGATGCCAGCCCAAATGCCTTCCTCCTAGCAGGAGTGTTCCCACCCTGGGCCTCCACTGCAGCTTCATCCGTAGCCGTTAGTCAGACCAGGGGGATAACGGGAGTTACTTGCCCTGAAGACCCACTGAGCAGTGCAAGGGGGTTACCTACACTAGGGAGAAGCTGGGGGACCAACTGTGTAATCATCCTCTTCTGCCCACTCATCTGGAGACGAGAGATGGTTGTGCCGCCTATTATCTGCATGGCTTGGAGCTTGTTACCTAACCTTTGTGAACTCCTGGGGTAGACTGAGAATAATACCTATCTAGAAAGCTTGTTGTGAAGATTAAATAACGTATATGAAATGCATAACACTACGTGACTCAAAGTAGACATTGAAGAGGGATTAGTTTCCTTTCTCCCTATAATTCCTGGCCACATATGACCTGCAAGCCAGTTGGTAACCAAAGAATCAGACCCACAGATGGAAGGGACTTCAGAGGATTGAATTGCCTTGACAACAACCCCAATAAGGGATTACCCACCCCCTTCATAAGCTACTCAAAAAAAAAAAAAAAAAGGATTTCACCCATTTTAATCTCCCAAGGAAAGAAGTCTGTGTGATTTAGGGAGAGCTCTATCCCTAAGATTTTCTTAAAACCCTGTCTAGATCCTGAAGAACCAATCCCCTGATCTCCCCCAGTACTTCAGTATGATGAAGAGATTTATGAGCAGTCATCTGATGCCACACTCACATCTGATTGTTACAATTGGGTATGAGCTCCTCCAGAGCAGGGAGAGGCACTGGGCCAAGGAGCATGGCTGGGCTCCAGTTCCTAGGTCTGATTCAGTGTGATCCTTGTTAAGTCATTTCCTTTTCTGGTCACAGTTTGCTCATCTGTAAAATGAAAGGACAGATTTCTTTCCTTTTTTTTTAACCTTTTATGAATATGCCAGTGAATTTTTTTTTCCTACGGAAGACTGACATCTTCATAAACTCTCAAGAAAGAGACAATATCAAGAGAAATTTCAGATATATTTTAAAAATAGGTTTCATTATATAATATACAGTTCTCTCTGTTTGGATTTTACTACCCATTTAAGATAAAAATCCCCTTTTATGAATAACCCAGGCTTTGCTGTAACAAGAAGAGATCACAGCATTTGATGTTTAAAATTTTTGCAGTTTCCTTCCAGTACTGAAAATTTTAAAATATGATATATGAATAATATTTTCCAGTGACAGAAAAAGAATTCTGTATCCATCATTAAGAAAAAGAAGAGCAGTGTCTTAGTGTTTCAAGACTAATTTTGCAACATTTCCAAGATTCTCTCCACTTCTTTTGCTGTCCCTTCTTGATCATCCCCCTCCACAGTTTCCAACTATGAGGGCATTGCTCTACTCTCTTCCACTTTTCATTGTTTTTTTCTGACGTTCAAGTCGATGTTTTGACAGAGGAGGCTCTACCTTGAATGAACCCAAGATTTGGTGTAATGGTGACGAACATCTCTTCAAGAAGTTTACACGTGCCTGTCTAGTATTATTCTAAAGGTCATCATCGCGTGAGAGAGACAGTCTTAGAGCTCAGGGAATGGTGCTAAATCAAGTGACTTAGAGCACATCTGATTTGCTGTTTCCTTACCCAACTCTGAAAGCCAAACAAGGCACCAGGCATCCAGCACCGCTGCTTCTGGACTGGACACTTCATTGAACAGCGCGTTAACTTCCAGTGTCTCAGTTAATCTCTCGCCTAGAGAACTCAGCATACCCTCCCAATTCCACTGGAAATTTTCCACAGGCAGTCGATATTGGCAGCAGAGGGCCAGGCTCTTCTCTTCCTGGTCCTCGGGGTCCTGCAGCTGTGATTGCAAGAGGGCTTAGTCCCTGTCGTAGGTCAGGGGCGCTCGACCCCTCTTCACCCTCCACTGGGCTCCTCCACAGCCGTGCTGGCGGGGCAGTAAGTGGTCTCCTCAAGCTGCGACGGCGAAGGAGGCCACTGTTGGCACTGTCAGAAGTGAATCCCGACCTGCTACTGGCTACCTCTCCCTCAGAGAAGCGGCCTAACCCCGGCGGCCTGCTTCCCATTCAAACCACTGCCCTGGGACTTCCGGGAAGAGAAGAAATGCCCGCCCCGCGAGCGAGTGCGCACTAAGCAGCCGCCGCCTCACGCGAGTCCGGCGCGTCCCACGCCGCCCCCGGGGCCCCGGACCAGCGCGGGGTCCTGTTTCGCTGCCTCCAGGGAGCTGCTGAGGGCGGCTCCTGGGGTGCATTTCACACCGCTGGTTTTGTAAGGGGATGATAAGATTACGGTTCCCAAATTATTGACAGCGTTCAGCATCCTTTATGGTGTACTGTAAAACATCCTATTTGTTTTTAAATACATTTAAAATGTTTTTTGAAATATAGTGCAGGTACACAGTTTTTAAAAAGAGAATCAGATTGTAACAAAAGGCTTATGAAGGAAAACAGCAGTACCCTGCTCCTCCTACCCCAAAGGTCCTGCTTCTCGCGCGTCCACTTTTTTTTTTTAACATCTTTATTGGAGTATAATTGCTTTACAGTGGTGTGTTACTTTCTGCTGTATAACAAAGTGAATCAGCTATACGTATACTTATATCCCCATATCTCCTCCTTCTTGCGTCTCCCTCCCACCCCTCTAGGTGGTCACAAAGCACCGAGCTGATCTCCCTGTGCTATGAGGCTGCTTCCCACTAGCTATCTATTTTACATTTGGTAGTGTATATATGTCCATGCCACTCTCTCACTTTGTCCCAGCTTACCCTTCCCCCTCCCCATGTCCTCAAATCCATTCTCCACGTCTGCATCTTTATTCCTGTCCTGCCCCTAGGTTCGTCAGAACAATTTTTTTTTTTTTTTTAGATTCCATATATATGTGTTAGCATACGGTATTTGTTTTTCTCTTTCTGACTTACTTCACTCTGTGTGACAGTCTCTAGGTCCATCCACCTCACTACAAATAACTCAGTTTTGTTTCTTTTTATGGCTGAGTGATATTCCGTTGTATATATGTGCCACATCTTCTTTATCCATTCATCTGTCGATGGACACTTAGGTTGCTTCCATGTCCTGGGTATTGTAAATAGGGCTGCAATGAACATTGTGGTACATGACTCATTTTGAATTATGGTTTTCTCAGTGTATATGCCCCATAGTGGGATTGCTGGGTCATATGGTAGTTCTATTTTTAGTTTTTTAAGGAACCTCCATACTGTTCTCCATAGTGGCTGTATCAATTTACATTCCCACCAACAAGGCAAGAGGGTTCCTTTTCTCCACACCGTCTTCAGCATTTATTGTTTGTAGATTTTTTGAGGATGGCCATTCTGACCGGTGTGAGGTGATACCTCATTGTAGTTTTGATTTGCATTTCTCTAATGATTAGTGATTTTGAGCATCCTTTCATGTGTTTGTTGGCAATCTGTATATCTTCTTTGGAGAAATGTCTATTTATGTCTTCTGCCCATTTTTGGATTGGGTTGTTTGTTTTTTTGGTATTGAGCTGCATGAGCTGCTTGTAAATTTGGGAGATTAATCCTTTGTCTGTTGCTTTGTTGGCAAATATTTTCTCCCATTCTGAGGGTTGTCTTTTCGTCTTGTTTATGGTTTCCTTTGCTATGCAAAAGGTTTTAAGTTTCATTAGGTCCCATTTGTTTATTTTTGTTTTTATTTCCATTTCTCTAGGAGGTGGGTCAAAAAGGATCTTGCTGTGATTTATGTCATAGGGTGTTCTGCCTATGTTTTCCTCTAAGAGTTTGATAGTGTCTGGCCTTATATTTAGGTCTTTAATCCATTTTGAGTTTATTTTTGTGTGGTGTTAGGGAGTGTTCTAATTTCATTCTTTTACATGTAGCTGTCCAGTTTTCCCAGCACCACTTATTGAAGAGGCTGTCTTTTCTCCATGGTGTATTCTTGCCTCCTTTATCAAAGATAAGTTGACCATATGTGTGTGGGTTTATCTCTGGGCTCTCTATCCTGTTCCATTGATCTATATTTCTGTTTTTGTGCCAGTACCATACTGTCTTGATTACTGTAGCTTTGTAGTATAGTTTGAAGTCAGGGAGCCTGATTCCTCCAGCTCCGTTTTTCTTTCTCAAGATTGCTTTGGCTATTCAGGGTCTTTTGTGTTTCCATACAAATTGTGAAATTTTTTGTTCTAGTTCTGTGAAAATTGTCATTGGTATTTTGATAGGTATTGTATTGAATCTGTAGATTGCTTTGGGTAGTATAGTCATTTTCACAATGTTGATTCTTCCAATCCAAGAACATGGTATATCTCTCCATCTGTTTGTATCATCTTCAATTTCTTTCATCAGTGTCTTATAGTTTTCTGCATACAGGTCTTTTGTCTCCTTAGGTAAGTTTATTCCTAGGTATTTTATTCTTTTTGTTGCAATGGTAAATGGGAGTGTTTCCTTAATATCTCTTTCAGATTTTTCATCATTAGTGTAGGGGAATGCAAGAGATTTCTGTGCATTAATTTTGTATCCTGCTACTTTACCAAATTCATTGATTAGCTCTAGTAGTTTTCTGGTAGCATCTTTAGGATTCTCTATGTATAGTATCATGTCATTTGCAAACAGTGACAGTTTTACTTCTTCTTTTCTGATTTGGATTCCTTTTTTTTTTTCTTTTTCTTCTCTGATTGCTGTGGCTAAAACTTCCAAAACTATGTTGAATAATAGTGGTGAGAGTGGACAACCTTGTCTTGTTCCTGATCTTAGAGGAAATGGTTTCAGTTTTTCACCATTGAGAGCGATGTTGGCTATAGGTTTGTCATATATGGCCTTTATTGTGTTGAGGTAAGTTTCCTCTATGCCTAATTTCTGGAGGGTTTTTATCATAAACAGGTGCTGAATTTTGTCAAAAGCTTTTTGTGCATCTATTGAGATGATCATATAGTTTTTATCCTTCAGTTTGTTAATATGGTTTATCACATTGATTGATTTTCATATATTGAAGAATCCTTGCATTCCTGGGATAAACCCCACTGGATCATGGTGTATGATCCTTTTAATGTGCTGTTGGATTCTGTTTGCTAGTATTTTGTTGAGGATTTTTGCATCTATGTTCATCAGTGACACTGGCCTGTAGTTTTCTTTCTTTGTGATATCTTTGTCTAGTTTTGGTATCAGGGTGATGGTAGCCTCGTAGAATGAGTTTGGGAGTGTTCCTCCCTCTGCTATATTTTGGAAGAGTTTGAGAAGGTTAGATGTTAGTTCTTCTCTAAATGTTTGATAGAATTTGCCTGTGAAGCCATCTGGTCCTGGGCTTTTGTTTGTTGGAAGATTTTTAATCACAGTTTCAATTTCAGTGCTTGTGATTGGTCTGTTTATATTTTCTATTTCTTCCTGGTTCAGTCTTGGAAGGTTGTGCTTTTCTAAGAATTTGTCCATTTCTTCCAGGTTGTCCATTTTATTGGCATATAGTTGCATGTAGTAATCTCTCATGATCCTTTGTATTTCTGCAGTGTAAGTTGTTACTTTTCCTTTTTCATTTCTAATTCTATTGACTTCAGTCTTCTCCCTTTTTTCTTTATGAGTCTGGCTAATGGTTTATCCATTTTTTTAATCTTCTCAAAGAACCAGCTTTTAGTTTTATTGATCTTTGCTATTGTTTCCTTCATTTCTTTTTCATTTATTTCTGACCTGATCTTTCTGATTTTTTTCCTTCTGCTAACTTTGGGGTTTTTGGTTCTTCTTTCTCTAATTGGTTTAGGTGTAAGTTTAAGTTGTTTATTTGAGATTTTTCTTGTTTCTTGAGGTAGGATTGTATTGCTATAAACTTCCTTCTTAGAACTGCTTTTGCTGTATCCCATTGGTTTTGGATTGCCGTGTTTTCATTGTCATTTGTTTCTAGGTATTTTTTGATTTCCCTTTGATTTCTTCAGTGATATCTTGGTTATTTAGTAGTGTATTGTTTAGCCTCCGTGTGTTTGTATTTTTTACAGATTTTTTCCTGTAATTCATATCTAGTCTCATAGCGTTGTGGTCGGAAAAGATACTTGATATGATTTCAATTTTATTAAATTTTCTGAGGCTTGATGTGTGATCCACGATGTTATCTATCCTGGAGAATGTTCTGTGTGCACTTGAGAAAAAAGTGTATTCTGCCACTTTTGGGTGGAATGTTCTATAAATACCAATTAAATCTATCTGGTCTATTGTGTCATTTAAAGCTTGTGTTTCCTTGTTTAATTTGTTTGGATGATCTGTCCATTGGTGCAAATGGGGTGTTAAAGTCCCCTACTATGATTGTGTTACTGTGGATTTCCCCTTTTATGGCTGTTAGCATTTGCCTTATGTACTGAGGTGCTCCTATCTTGGGTGCATAATTATTTACAATTGTTATATCTTCTTCTTGGATTGATCCCTTGATTCTTTTTTTTTTTTTAAATGCCTCTCCCCTTAGCAGACTTATTTATTTATTTATTTATTTATTTATTTATTTATTTATTTATTATTTTTGGCTGTGTTGGGTCTTCGTTTCTGTGCGAGGGATTTCTCTAGTTGCGGCAAGCAGGGGCCACTCTTCCTCACGGTGCGTGGGCCTTTCACTGTCGCGGCCTCTCTTGTTGTGAGGCAGAGGCTCCAGACGCGCAGGCTCAGTGGTTGTGGCTCATGGGCCCAGTTGCTCCGTGGCATGTGGGATCTTCCCAGACCAGGGCTCGAACCCGTGTCCCCTGCATTGGCAGGCAGATTCTCAACCACTGCACCACCAGGGAAGCCCGATCCCTTGATTCGTATGTAGTGTCCTTCTTTGTCTCTTGTAATAGTCTTCATTTTAAAGTCTATTTTGTCTGATATGAGAATTGATACTCTACCTTTCTTTTGATTTCCATTTACATGGAATACCTTTCTCCATCCCCTCACTTTCAGTCTGTATGTGTACCTAGGTCCGAAGTGGGTCTGTTGTAGACAGCATATATATGGGTCTTGTTTTTGTATCCATTCAGCCAGTCTATGTCTTTTGGTTGGAGCATTTAATCCATTTACTTTTAAGGTAGTTATCAATATGTATGTTCCAATTACCATTTTCTTAATTGTTTTGGGTTTGTTATTGTAGGTCTTTTCCCCCTCTTGTGTTTCCTGCCTAGAGAAGTTCCTTTAGCATTTGTTGTAAAGCTGGTTTGGTGGTGTGAATTCTCTTAGCTTTTGCTTGTCTGTAAAGGTTTTAAATTCTCCGTCGAATCTGAATGAGATCCTTGCTGGGTAGAGTAATCTTGGTTGTAGGTTTTTCCCTTTCATCACTTTAAATATGTCCTGCCACTCTCTTCTGGCTTGCAGAGTTTCTGCTGAAAGATCAGCTGTTAACCTTATGGGGTTTCCCTTGTATGTTATTTGTTGCTTTTCCCTTGCTGCTTTTAATATTTTTTCTTTGTATTTAATTTTTGATCATTTGATTAATATGTGTCTTGCTATGTTTCTTCTTGGATTTATCCTGTATGGGACTCTCTGTGCTTCCTGGACTTGATTGACTATTTCCTTTCCTATATTAGGGAAGTTTTCAACTATAATCTCTTCAAGTATTTTCTCAGTCCCTTTTTTTTCTCTTCTTCTTCTGGGACCCCTATAATTCAAATGTTGGTGTGTTTAATGTTGTTCCAGAGGTGTCTGAGGCTGTCCTCAATTCTTTTCTTTCTTTTTTTTTTTATTCTGCTCTGCAGTAATTATTTCCACTATTTTATCCTGCAGGTCACTTATCTGTTCTTCTGCCTCAGTTATTCTGCTATTGATTCCTTCTAGAGAATTTAGAATTTCATTTATTGTGTTGTTCATCATTGTTTGTTTGCTCTTTAGCTCTTCTAGGTTCTTGTTAAACGCTGCTTGTATTTTCTCCATTCTATTTCCAAGATTTTGGATCATCTTTACTCTCATTACTTTGAATTCTTTTTCTGGTAGACTGCCTATTTCCTCTTCATTTTTTTGGTCTGGTGGGTTTTTACCTTGCTCCTTCATCTGCTGCGTATTTCTCTGTTTTCTCATTTTGCTTAACTTACTGTGTTTGGGGTCTCCTTTTCGCAGGTTGCAGGTTTGAAGTTCCCATTGTTTTTGGTGTCTGCCCCCAGTGGCTAAGGCTGGTTCAGTGGGTTGGGTAGACTTCCCGGTGGAGGGGACTGGTGCTTGTGTTCTGGTCGTTCAGGCTGGATCTTGTCTTTCTGGTGGGCAGGACCATGTCTGGTGGTGTGGTTTGGGGTGTCTGTGACCTTATTATGATTTTAGGTAGCCTCTCTGCTAATGGGTGTGGTTGTGTTCCTGTCTTGCTAGTTGTTTGGCATAGGGTGTCCAGCACTGTAGCTTGCTGGTTGTTGAGTGAAGCTGGGTCTTAGCGTTGAGATGGAGATCTCTGGGAGAGCTTTCGCCGTTTGATATTACATGGAGCCGGGAGGTCGCTGGTGGACCAATGTCCTGAACTCGGCTCTCTGACCTCAGAGGCTCAGGCCTGACACCCAGCCGGAGCACCAAGACCCTGTCAGCCACACGGCTCAGAAGAAAAGGGAGAAAAAGAAAGAAAGAAAGAAAAATAAAATAAAATAAAGTTATTAAAATAAAAAAATTATTAAAAATTAAAAAATTAAAAAGTAATGTAAAGAAATTTAAAAAGAAAGAAAGAAGAGAACAACCAAACCAAAAAACAAATCCACCAATGATAATAAGTGCTAAAAACTATACTAAAAAAACAAACAAAAATACAAACAAAAAACAAAAGCAGACAGGCAGATCCTTAGGACAAATGGTAAAAGCAAAGCTATACAGACAAAATCACACAAAGAAGTATACACATACACACTCACAAAAAGAGAAAAAGGAAAAAAAATATATATATATATATACGTATATAAAAAAATGAAGAGAGCAACCAAATCAATAAACAAATCTACCATTGATAATAAGCTCTAAATACTAAATTAAGATAAACATAAAATCAGAAACAAATTAGATGCAGAAAGCAAACCCCAAGTCTACAGCTGCTCCCAAAGTCCAGTGCCTCAATTTTGGAATGATTCGTTGTCTATTCAGGTATTCCACAGATGCAGGGTACATCAAGTTGACTGTGGAGATTTAATCCGCTGCTCCTGAGGCTGCTGGGAGAGATTTCCCTTTCTCTTCTTTGTTTGCACAGCTCCTGGGGTTCAGCTTTGGATTTGGACCCACCTCTGTGTGTAGGTCGCCTGAGGGCGTCTGTTCCCGCCCAGACAGGACAGGGTTAAAGGAGCAGCTGATTTGGGGGCTCTGGCTCACTCAGGCTCGGGGGGAGGGAGGGGTATGGAATGCGGGGCAAGCCTGCAGTGGCAGAGGCCAGCGTGATGTTGCAACAGCCTGAGGTGTGCCGTGTGTTCTCCCGGGGAAGTTGTCCCTGGATCACGGGACCCTGGCAGTGGCAGGCTGCACAGCCTCCCGGGATGGGAGGTGTGGAGAGTGACCTGTGCTTGCACACAGGCTTCTTGGTGGCTGCAGCAGCAGCCTTAGCGTCTCATGCATGTTTCTGGGGTCTGCTCATAGACGCGGCTTGCGCCTGTCTCTGGAGCTCGTCTAGGCGGTGCTCTGAATCCCCTCTCTTCACGCACCCTTTTGGGGAGTCTGAGGTCTTCTGCCAGCGTTCAGTAGGTGTTCTGTAGGAGTTGTTCCACGTGTAGATGTCTTTCTGATGTATTTGTGGGGAGGAAGGTGATTTCCACGTCTTATTCCTCTGCCATCTTGAAGGTCCCTCTCTGGAGTTAATTCTTGAGAGGAATTTATTTCATATATCTGCCTTCTGCCTCTGGTCTCTCGTTGCTGCTTGTCTTGTCATTGGCTGAACCCAAGTGAAAGCCAGAGGGCAAAGCAATCCATTGATTTTGTTTATAGAGGCACCTCCTGTAAGCTGGGGTTTTTATGAATCTGAAGTGGCTCCTCCACTGTCTCTTTCCCTTTCTGCCAACTGAAGGAGAAGACTCTGAGGCTTTAGAACAGGGCAGTACTCCTCAACATTGTCGAGGTCATCAAAAATGAGGACAGTATGAGAAATTGTCACAGCCAAGAGGAGCCTATGGAGACATGAAGACTAAATGTAACACTGTATCAAGTTAGCAATGCTGAGGAAATTTTCTGAACTTTCCCAGAATGCCAGTCCATATCGCAGAGAGTTATTTAATAAGGCTAATTATTGGCGATGTTCTGAAAAGGTAACACCACCAACAAACTTTCCTGGGCTTGCAAAGAAAAAACAGCTGGTTCTGCTGGCGGTCCAGTTTCCAGGGCCAATTGACGTGCCATCTGCTTGCAGCATAGAGTGGTAACCATGGTTCACGTGTCACACCCTAGGCCACCCGTTTTTTAATTGTTTTGTTTGTTCTAGCAGTTTTCTCGTTTAGGTTTGATATCAAACATGCTTTCCAGTTGTAAGGTTCTAAGATTATACTGTATTTTTTTGTTTGTTTGTTTTCGGTAGATTACCTCCAACTTCCATTAAGTACAGGCGAATGAGACACCGCAGCTAGGACAGGACCACCAGTGTACTGAGAACGTTTGTCAAAACTGTCTTCACATCCTGCGGGTTGCTGTGGAATCCTTCGTGCGAGGGCCCCTTCCCCATGCCATTATTCCTGAGCTAGTTTCCAGCTTCTGAGTCCAGACCGCACCAACTCAAATGTGCTTTCAGAGCAACCTGTCAAGTCCCATGCCTCTGCTCTGAACTGGACCTTGACCTTCATCCTTTTGTCTTTCCTGCAGGTGTCCTAGTATTTGGGGCGTCTCCAGTGCAAGTCTGAGAAATTTTCTAAACCCACAGCTGGAACAAGGGCTCTCGTACACTGCAGCCACCACAATCTTTCCCAAGGGCAGCCTGACCACGTGTGAGAAGAGCTATCCCATAGGCCTTTCCTCTGACCAGCAATTGCACTTGGAATTAGGTCCTTAGGTCCTAAAGCTCTGATGTGTGTGATATCTGTTCAAATATAGGCTCTTAGTCTCCACCCCAGGGATTTCCCAGATCTGGGCAGGGTCTGGGAATCTTTGACAAGCTCCTCAGGTGATTCTTTGAGACCACTGCCCTCAGGAAGTTACTTTTAAAGTGATCTATTTGTATGAGATGTTCTCATAAAACTATCTAGAATAGGGGGGAAAAAAGTGATAACGCCCCAAAACTCCCCTTGTTCGGAAAGATTAAACATTATAGTTTCATGAAGAAATGCCATTTTGGCATTAAACCTAAAAGATTACAGACCCGTAGACTGAGGAACAGACTTGAATTACCTTGAAATCATCTAGTTCAGTGCCTGAGCGGCCTGCTCATTCTCACAACATGAATTCCCAGTTCTAACATGGTAAGAAAAATCTGCAGAAGACAATGTCAGGTAATAAAGTAGAATCCAGGAGAGTGTGTGCCACTATCAGCAATTATTTTCAAAACACTGTGTACTGACAATATCAGATGAGTCTTATTATGAGACTTTCCATAGTCAGGGGATTATGTGGATTCTTGTACTAGTGGTTTCTGACTGTGGAAGCAGTTGAATACATCCCCCAATTAAAAAATAGTTCCCCCTAAATTCCCTTTCCTTTCAAGTTTGCAGCATAAAACTTTGTTTCCAAAGGAAACCACTTGGCTCAAGAAGCTGTTGTAGTTCCTGTTCATTGCCAATCACATCCCCCAAGACCAAAGAATGGTAAAGGGAGACCAGATAGCATCGACTCCCAAACCAGGGAAAACAGGCAGGAGAGAGCCCCTGAGAAAATATAACAACCTAGTTACTATTTAAAAGCAAGGCAGGAAAATTAAAAGGACAGAATTTTTTTGAGTTCTTAGTATGAATAAGAAAAGAGGCATATGAAAAAGTATGTATTATATAAGTAACTTTGTCATGGATACATTTATGAATGTTACGCTTTTTAATACTTTTTGGTGCTTCATAAACTTTATAAAAATTTTTTATTGGAGTATAGTTGATTTACAATGTTGTGTTCATTTCAGATGTACAGCAAAGTGAATCAGATATATATATATGTATATTTATATATATATCTCCATCCATTCCTTTTCAGATTCTTTTCCCATGTAGGTTGTTACAGAATATGATAAACTTTTTCAATTAGTATAGGTCTATTATATAATCAGACAAAATAAACTGAAGAAAGTTATGAATACATATATGGTCCCCCAAATAACATTCACAGAAACATTAGAAGAGGGGAAGTTTATAAGTAACTATACTGTGTATTGTGCATGTATTTTTATCTTGCTCTCTGTGTGTATGTAGCAATTATATTTCCATTATACTTTTCATTATTCTATACCTTTTCCATAATGAGTATTTCTTTTCTAGGTTAAAAACAATGTGATCCACCATAATAATAGTTGACAGACAAGGACCTCAATAATTGCTAAAAACACGTGAAAGGTTATTGGGAGTAGGATACTCACAGGGTCTCAACGTACCACCTGTTGATGAAAATTCAATTAACAATCAAGCTAAGAAGAAAAAAAAGGGAATTTTATTTGAGCCATACTGAGGATTATAACCCAGGAAACCGACTCTCAGAAAGCTCTGAGAACTGTTCCGCCTGTTAGAAGTCAAAGGCACAGTCATATCATTCTCAAGACAAAGGATCATACATAAAATGATATTTTACATAAGATTCACCAAGGTTACTTAGTCCAGGTAAGCACGTACAAAGTGGGCTGCAAGTCAGCACAGCCCCCTGCAGAGTTTGGAAAGAATGCTGTTCTTCAAAGAAGTTACATTGCTAGTGTGAGAAGAAAGGGGGAAAAAGTTATCTTTTTTTTTTTTTAAAACAGGATTTATTTATTTATTTGTTAAATCTTATTATTTATTTATATTTTGGCTGCATTGGGTCATCGTTGCTGTGCGCAGGCTTTCTCTAGTTGCGGCGAGCGGGGGCTACTCTTCGTTGCGGTGCGCGGGCTTCTCATTGCGGTGGCTTCTCTTGTTGCGGAGCACGGGCTCTAGGCGCGCGGGCTTCAGTAGTTGCGGCTCGTGGGCTCAGTAGTTGTCGCTCACAGGCTCTAGAGTGCAGGCTCAGTAGTTGTGGCGCACGGGCTTAGTTGCTCCATGGCATGTGGGATCTTCCCGGACCAGGGCTCGAACCCGTGTCCCCTGCATTGGCAGGCGGCTTCTTAACCACTGCACCACCAGGGAAGTCCCAGAAAACGTTATCTTTATGGTGAAGGCACTCCCGACTTTCAAAAGTTCTGGTTAATGTGTAATGCAGATGCACACTGCACATTAGGGAGAGAAGGAGGAGGCACAAATGGACGCAGAGAGAGGATTTTATGTTTAAATTTTCTTGTCCTGCCTTAAAAGATAAATTTTGTTTCATCACACCCTGCAGAGTAGTTTATGAATTACAAATAGAAATGGGTTTGTTTACAATGGGGAAATCTGGATCTCACCATGTGGGTGATATGAGGATATCACCTTAACCAAGTCATCAAGTTCACATTTCCAAGACGGGGCAAACTGACATCATGTGCCTCCTGTTGTAATATCCTGATCAGGATACAACATCACCTGTGAAATATTCTTGCGAAATATTTTCATCGGAAATCCATTTTTGAGGAAATAATCAGACAAGTCCAAATTGTGGGCCATTCTGTAAAGCAACTACCTTGGATTTTTTTTTAATGTCAATGTCATAAAAAACAAAGAAAAAGACTAGAGAACTGTACTAGTTTAAAGGAGCCTAAAGGCGGGGGATGGGAAGCTACATGGGGTTATTGGGACAATTGAGGACATTGGAATATGTACACTATATTAGCTAACATTATTATTTCATTTTCGTGAGAATGATAATAGTATTATGTTTGTATAGAAGAACGCCCTGTTCTCAGGATAGACATGCCAACTATTTAGGAGAGAAGCATCATGATTTGGCAACTTTTAAATGTTCAGACCAAAAAAAGTATACATGTTTCAGGTATTTATGTATATGGAGAGAAAGAGGTAAACGTGACAAAATGGGATCAACTGACGAATCCAGGTGAATAGTATAAGCACGTTCATTGTACTATTGTTGCAACTTTTCTGTAGGTTTGAAGTTTTTCAGAGTAAAATTTGAGGGAGGAATTACAGGAGTGAAGACTTTCACAGTCAGCTTCACCATGAGGTCACTCTCCATCACCCTTGCCGGCAGAGGACCCTGAAATCCTACAGCTTTGTGAAGGAAGCAGCTGGATTACTGGTGACTGCAGCTTCCCCATGCAGCTGGCTTCTGAGCTGGCTAATTGTGGGATGATGTCAGGCCACAAAGGGTAGACAGATTCCAGTTTGTCTGGTACTGAGAAGAAAATAGTCCCTGTATCTTAGACAGCCCTGATAAGGCGCCTCCGTGGATATGAGTAATGGTCAGACCCAGGGGATGAACCGGGGCTGAGAAAGCTGGACAATGGAAAGCCGGGAGCACCATGACAAGGAAATTCTTCCCTTGAATTGCCTTTTCCTATTGAGATAAGATAGTACGCAATAAAGCACCAGACTCAGAAGTGCTGTCACCAGCGGTAGCAGCTGGCGAGGGGCCTGAGTTGCAGCACGTGAGTGCCTAGTGTTGTCAAGCATCTAGGGGGTCTCTCGAGGGCTCGCTCTGGCCTGCCGCACAAGGGGCAAAGTCAGTGACCTCAGACCCAGAAGGCCTGGGGGCAAGTCCTCATCCCACTACTCACCAGCTCTGAGACTGATTCTGTTTTCCTTGTTCACAAAATAAATGTCTACTTCTCTCCTACCTGCCTTACTGATGGGTTGCAAAAACTGAAAACAAACCATGAAAGGGTTTTTCAACCCAAAGGCCGTTGAGATATCGGTATTATCATGACTTCCTAGGCATGAAGCAATTCATTTTGTAGCTTTCCCCCTCCTCAGGCCCAACTCACCTGAATGCCTTTTAGGCTCTGAGTACGTTTTTATTCTGAGGTTGTATGAGTAAAACCTTTCAAACTTCTGAGGAAGCAGGATGGAGATGCTTTGAGATGCTCTAGTTTCTCCCGAATAGGCAGAGTGTGGCAGCGAATGTTACCCCTTTGTTATACCTTAACTGGGAAGTAGATCCCCATAGGCAAGCAGTGACTCGCCCACACTGTCCCGAGTGAGTGTCCCAGCTGAGCGAGCATGGGTGGCCCTGGGCCAGAGTGCCACAAGGGAGGGGAATCTGGGACTCAGTCCAGGATGTGGACCTTGGCATCTCAGGCGCAGTAGGGCAGAGCCGACAGAGTGAAAAGGGAGCAAGCCTTAGGCTGGTCTTCAGGAGAGGATGGAGCTAGTGGGTATATGCTACAGAGAAGTTTAACTCAGTGCAAGGGAGAACTTTCCTTTGGCCCTGTCCCAGCTGCAGTGGTGGCCAGGAGCTCCCTGGTACTAGAGTGATCCCACACAGCTCCATCACCCCTCCTCTAAGATGTTTTGGGAAGATGCGCCACTGACCAGAGATGGATCAGATGGTATTCCAGGGCTCTTCCAACCCTAAGAATCTGAGCTACTTTTGTCCAGCAGTGAATTTGCATTAACCCATCCTCTGCTTACTAGTCCTGTGACCTTGGACATGTTCATTAGTTTTCTGATCCTTAGTTTTCTCAGATGTAAAATGAGATTATTAACATCTACGCTACTTATTGGGTTGTTAGAAACATCAACACAGATGAGAAGTGATTCCTGGTGAAATCATAAACGTTCTCCCCACTCCCTCAGGCCTCTGCCCACAATTCCTGGGTGACCAGGAGAGTGGCTGGACTGGCCCGTCCCATGGGTCAGAGCAGAGGTCACAAATGCTCAAGGGATCAGCACTGAATCCGATTTCACTAGCCATCCTCTGTCCCTGCTTAGCACTTTGCCCTGTCTGGCTTCCCCATCCCTCTATCTTTACCCTTCCCTTCTTCCCTTCCCTTATGCTCAGTCAGCTAGCACTTTCTGAGAGGGTACTATGTCTCAGACACCCTGCTGGGCTGGGGAGCATGTAAAAAATACCCAGTCCTGCTAGCGTGTCTTGCCTGGTTGTGGGGAGAACATAGAGAACAGCTGAGGTGGGCAGTGCTGAGGGAGGGTTGTGCTGGGGCTCACAGGGGCAAGCCTTTGTAGGGGCGAGGCCAGGAGGGCAGGCTGGACGGGAGAAGTATCCACCGAGAATAAGACATTTGAGCCTGTCTTTCAACAGATCACTTTCCAAGTAGAGAAGGCAAGCAGAGGGCATGAACAAAGAGCATGTGGATGTGAGCCTTGGGCCCCGCGGGCTTGGCTTCTCTGCTGGTCCTTAGCCAGCTCCTTCCCTCTGGTCAGCTTCCACAGGGAGCTTCCTTCTGTGCAGGAGGATTTGGAAACTCGAAATGGTTCCTGGAAACACTGCTGCCTGGTCACTGGGGGCTGTGAAATGTTACTATGAAATAAAGGCAGTAATTCTCAACCTTGGCTGGGTGCCAGCATCACCTGTGGTTTGTTTTCGGTTTGTTTTAAATTCACATTTACTGGCCCCACCCTTCATGTACTCTCATTCAGTAAATCTGGGGCAGGACCTCTGAGACTGGTGTGATCTGCTTTCACAAAATTGGAGGTAGAAATATTGTCCCACTTTTGTTTTTCCAGTTCCTCACTAAGGACTGCACAGGTTTTATTGTGGGAAGTCCAGTATCCCCTAGTCAAGATTCCCAACTAGCTTCGGTTTTCTGAGAATCCTAAAGGCTTAGAAGTTCCAAAAAGCGGTGGAACTGCGGTGGGATTAGATGGGATTAGTCCGGCCTCCATTCCCGGAGGGGAGAGAACGATGGTGAGCAGTCCACTACTTGTATCTTCTCTGAGCCTCACTTTCCTCATCTGTGAAATGGGAATAAGAACAGTTCCCACCTCATGAGATAGTGGTGAAGACTAAAAGAGCACAGAGAACACAATATACAGCATGTAGTAAGCACTCAGTCAACAATGGTTAATGTTATGGAGGCAACAAGACCTGCCTGGCAGTTAGAGGGGTGGGCTCTGGAGCCAGATGGCCTGGTTCACAGTCTGCCAGCTACTCACCATATAACCTCCATGCCTCAATTTCCTTTTCTGTACAAAAGGGGTGATAATAACTCCCTCACAGAACTGTTATTAAATGAATGAATAAGTGCCAAGCACTTAAATCAGTGCTGGCAAACCACACCAAAGAAACCTCAGCAGGGAATCATGATTTCTGCTGTGACCTCTAGCTGCCTCTTGGTGTCACTGTTGGACACTGGTCCTACCCCCTCCTCAGCTGGTGTCCGCTGGTGCTCCCAGCAGCCTTTCAGGCCCAGCTGTGGCCCTTCAAGAAGGAACCACTGCCTCCCCCTTTACTAACCGTGGCCAGGGGAGACGTGGTCTCCTAATATAGCAGTTCACCTACACAGCCTCCTCCCAGGACACCAGCCGGCCTCGCAATGCTGAGTCAGGCCCAGTTTCAGCCCCACCAGTTGGCAGAGCCAGAATCTCCTCTCCCACCTTCTTCCCCGCAAAGATCTAACCCAGGGTCCAAGGTCTCTGCGATCATCTTGGAGCCTAAAGCATCTGAGTACATCCCTTTCCCCAGGGAGGCTACTCTTTTAAAGGAAGTTATTAGGGTAAGTCTTGGGTCCCCAAGCCCCTCTTTGTTCAGAAGGCTGTCTGTCCTCCTTGGCGCCAAGCAATTGGCCCTCATTAGGGAGATTCCCCAAGAGATTAGCAGGTGCCAACACATACCCTTCTGGTGGAACCACTGCCAGGGATTCTAAAGTGCTTTTTTGACATGTTAGAGAAGAGAGGAGAAACCCCACCTCTGCTTGGAAATCATATTATATGTAATTTTAATAAAAAACACCATGCATGATTCTATTGATAACATGCCGCCAGGGTAAGAATCACTAAAGTAAGAAGACGAGACCTAATGGTTATTAAAACTCACCTGTACCAATGGGAGGCTGTGGGCTTACACCCTGGAGGCTGCCGTCCTCAGAACATTTTGATCCGAGAATACAGGAGCTAAATCTATCCCTAGAGGGCGGCTGGCTCAATGATTCCCAAATTCAGTGCAGCAGAATCACGGGGTCTGCCTATTGCACAGATTCTCAAGTGTTGCTGATTCAGGAGGTCTGGGGATGGAGGAGTGGGGAGGAATCCCAAATCCCAGTGAGATGCCATGGAGGAGCCCCGTGGCGAGGGGGGGAGGCAAAGCGGGTGGAGGGCTGCCCACAGAGTGCCGCCTATGCAGGGGCTTATGAGAGGCAAGGGGGCTTCTGAGGGAGGCTCAGACGGGAGGGAGTTGTCATCCGTGCAGTTCTCAAAGTTAAAGCTCAAATCTCTTGCTAAGTAATATATCTCCTCTCTGGCTATCGGGACATATTTTCAGATGGAAGAAAGTATATGTCCAAAGCAGGAATCCCAGTATCAGAACCCTCCGTGGGAGCGGAGGTGAACCCCTGGGAATGCAAGCCAGGAAGACAATTGCTGCCACTGGTCAGTGAGGAAAGCCTTGGGCTCCGATGACCTCATGGCTCTTTTCTGTCGCCGGTGACGGGACACACCCTTCCCCTCTGCCCACCTCCACCCACAGGCATATCAGACAGATGACCGCATGAGCACAGGGGAAAAGTGTTCCCCATCGATAACACACATTCTCACGTGCTGCTGCCGCCACTGGCCTCATCTTCCAAATGTCCCATGATGTCAGGCTGAGCAAGCCTGGCTGAGGTCAGTGGGAGCTCTCTCTCCCTGGAGACGCAGGAATTTTTGAAACGTTGTCTAAGGGCAAACGTCTGATTGTGCCTTGAATTTTTTGTGTGAAAACTTTAGCTCTGACAGCTCAAGTCACATTTGCCTCCTGGCTCGCTGTGCCTGATTTTGTTTTTCTGAGCAGTGCTCATTGTGAGAAGTAAAAGAATATTTCCCTATCTCTCCAGAGGAGTCGGCAAGGCAGCCTGTCCAGCCATGAGGTAGGTGATTGCTGAATCAAACTAGGTTCAAATGCTTATAGCTTCCAGAATCCATCCCTCAGGAGGAGTCTCTCCCCTTCTCCCTGCATTCTGGCAGAGACCCCAAGGTGTCCCCTTACCCCCAAAGGGCTCAGTTAGTGATAAAGAAGTCATGGGGCCAGAGCCTCCTGGGTATCACCATTTCCATCAAAATGCCGGAGGATCACCAAAAAAAGTCCTTTCCGCACATTATCAAGCTCTCAAACCTCTGACAGCTCCCCAGTCATCCCCGGCCTCCTGCTTGGCTAAATATTTGGGAGCTGAAACAATAGCCTTACTGAAGCAGTGATGGGCAATTACTGGAAAGTCATGTGATTGTCCAAATTCAACCAATTTGTCAGACCATTTTCCTTTCACTCATCACCTCCCCCACGATAAGATAGGGTTGCCAGAGCACAATAATCCTTTCCTGAGATACAATGTAGAGGCTCCTGAGAAAAGAAACAAAAGTGGGGCTAATTTTGGCTTTTCTGGGACTAAAGAAAAGCAAGCAGGCAGGCAGGCTCCATCCAACTCAAGGAAGCCAGGGTGGGCCTTGTTGCATTGCTACAGGGTGTCTGCTTAGATCACCAGGGAATTTGGAGAACAATGCAAGGGGGGAGGGGGAGGGGAACAGAGTTCTGGCTCTGGCCACGGTGACCAAGCTTTGTCCAGGTTCTGAAGAGGTCTCTAAAATGGCAGCCCATGGCTTCAGACTTGAATTTTTTTTTTCAACTGTAAACGCCTTGCCACTCCTCCCCAACTTAATGAATCAAGATTTGGGAATTCCTTCCAGAGGCAGCAGTGGTCTTTGTGCTCTGCAGGGCTCTGTGAAGGCCCTAAAGTTGTAGGTGAATGTTGGGTAATCATGGGCACTTTTTTCTGGGGCAAGGGTCCGTGGCTCTCCTCTGATTCTCAGAGGGATCTGCCATCCAAAAAAGACGTGCCCCTCGAGGCAAAGTGTCCCCCCACCTCTCACCCCAGCCCCAGGGAGAACTCCTGTTCTTTGTGGCAATGCTGGTCAAATTTCCATGTGCATTAGAATCAGCTGGGTATCAAGTTAAAATGTAAATTCGAATTCCTTCGGTTTTGAAGGCAAGCAGTGATTCTCTCTCCCCAGGCCTGGATCATGGTCCCAGCCTCCCACCTGATCTCTAGTCCACCCTCCCTCTGGCCACAGGAGTGACCTCGATGCACATTTAAAAAAAAAATTTTATTGGAATAGAGTTGATTTATAATGTTGTGTTAGTTTCAGGGGTACAGCAAAGTGACTAAGTGATACATATACATATATCCACTCTTTCGATGTACGTTTCTTTTTTTTTAATTTTATTTTTATTTTTTGGCTGCGTTGGGTCTTCATTGCTGTGAGCAGGCTTTCTCTAGTTGCAGCGAGCGGGGGCTACTCTTCGTTGCGGTGCGCGGGCTTCTCATTGCGGTGGCTTCTCTTGTTGCGGAGCACGGGCTCTAAGCGCATGGGCTTCAATAGTTGTGGCACACGGGCTTAGTTGCTCCGCGGCTTGTGGGATCTTCCTGGACCAGGGCTCGAACCCATGTCCCCTGCGTTGGCAGGCAGATTCTTAACCACTGTGCCACCAGGGAAGTCCCTCGATGCATGTTTCTAGCTGTGTTCCTCCCCTTCCTTAAAACCTGTGTGCCGGCTTCCCTGGTGGCGCAGTGGTTGAGAATCTGCCTGCTAATGCAGGGGACACGGGTTCGAGCCCTGGTCTGGGAAGATCCCACATGCCGCGGAGCAACTAAGCCCGTGCGCCACAACTACTGAGCCTGCGCATCTGGAGCCTGTGCTCCGCAACAAGAGAGGCCGCGATAGTGAGAGGCCCGCGCACCGTGATGAAGAGTGGCCCCTGTTTGCCACAACTAGAGAAAGCCCACGCACAGAAACGAAGACCCAACACAGCCAAAAATAAATAAAATAAATAAGTTAATTTAAAAAAAAACAAAAAAAACAAAAACCTGTGTGCCCTTCCATCTCTATGTTAAATAAAGCACCTCAGAATCCATAAACAAGACGTTCCATGATTTGTCTTCATCCTATCTTTTCTCCCATTGTATCTCTCCATGAGCAGCTAACTCCATCCATGCTGGACTGCATAAGAGCAAGGACTTGGGAGGTGAGGGGGTCAGACCAATGTCTGAATACTATTCCTGCCATTGACCATCTGGACTCCAGTTTCTTCATGTGTAGAATGGGAATAAAAATACCTACCTTGGGCTTCCCTGGTGGCACGGTGGTTAAAAATCTGCCTGCCAATGCAGGGGACATGGGTTCGAGCCCTGGTCCGGGAAGATCCCACACGCCGCGGAGCAGCTAAGCCCATGCACCACAACTACTGAGCCTGTGCTCTAGAGCCCGTGAGCCACAATTCCTGAGCCCGTGTGCCACAACTACCGAAGTCCGCGCACCTAGAGCCTGTGCTCCACAACAAGAGAAGCCACCTCAATGAGAAGCCCGCGCGCCGCAACGAAGAGTAGCCCCCGCTCGCTGCAACTAGAGAAAGCCCGGGTGCAGAAAAAGGACCCAACGCAGCCAAAATAAATAAATAAATAAATAAATAAATAAATAATTTTAAAAATACCTACCTCGTAGAGTTATCATGAGGAACAAATAAGATAGTCTATATAAAACACTTAGCACAGTGCCCACACAGCAAATGCACTAACTTTTGTGACTTAATCATAATATGCCCAGAGTTTCATTTGTCACATGATTCCCTGCTTGGATTATTCTCCCAGTCCCCCTTCTTTGCCCACATCAAAAGCCACCTCTTCCTTAAATCCTTCCTGACACCCCTCAATCACCATTCAATCCTTCACCTCAGTTATAACACTATGGGTGATTTCTTTCTGCCTATAGCAATGCCCAGCCCAGTTTGGGGCCCATATTAATAACAGTCACTAGTAAAGTTTTATGAAACTGAATTGTGTTCTTACTTCTTTTTGTTGTTATATATAATACATACCTGTAATACTTACTCCTTAGCTATGATAAATATATACAGTATGTATTATCCTATAATTGGAGAGTTTGTTTGGTTATTTCTTTTTTTCCCCCAATTAATTTAATCCACACTAATATCTGTTACTTTTGCCCTGATAAGTTGCAGATCTCAAAAGAGTATGGGATTAGCATGGGCATTACCTTATATTGGAATCAATTCACTCAACCAATATTTACTGACATCTGCCATGTACCAGCACAGTAAATGATTGTAGTGAAGATCATTGCAACAACACAGGTGCATGTAGCCTTCCTTATAGAGGTGTTGGCTCTGGGACAGCTTCTGCCACCCAGGAGAGGACAGGGTCTATGTTGAGACTTCCCTCTGTAAGCCCCATCATATGCCCTCAGGGAGCCCATAAATGCCAGGGACACTCCTCTGTAGACCCCTTAGCAAGGATCCCTCAAAAAAAAAAAAGGATCCCTTGAAGCTATTTCCCAAGTCCAAAGTGATTTGGGCTAATTCTCTGAAAAATCAATCCTCTTGAGTACTTGTATGCCCATCCAAGCCTCAATTCTCTAATTATAAAGGTCCTCATTCAAACAGTCTTTACAGTTTACAAAGGTCTTTCACATAACACTAATGAGATTGATTTTTTGTCACAACTCTGAGAGGTAAGCAGGGCGGGTTTCTAGATTCCCGTTCTGAAGTTGAGGTGCCAAAAGCTCAGAGGAATTAAGGGATTGACCCAAGGTCTTGTAGCAAGTAAATGAAACACTCAATACCCATATCCATACTTGCTGACTAAAGGTCCAGAAATTCCTTCTATTGTGACAGGATCCTGGGTCTCGTAGCTAGGAAAAGATGAAGCAGGATAGCAAAACAACCCCTCCGCTACTTACTCTCAGTGCATTTCCTGAAAGGGACGAGGGGACCAGGTGAGGTCTTACGGCTGTGGGAGTATGGGAGACGTGGGGCTAGAGGGAGGGTAGCCCTTCCAAGTGTCAGGGAAGTGGTATTTTTTACAAGTTCCCCCAGGTGACCTATTACATAGTGACAGTGAAGAAACAGGATGGGTTAATTTCTGACCTGCTGGGAAGAGCTGGGCAAGAACCCGAGTTCTTGTGTCCATCTGGTCGACACTCCACAATGTACCATGTGGCCACTCCAGCCTTTAGACTCAAGGCTATGAAAGACCAGAGCAGACAGTATATACAGAGACCCCCTGGGGGGCCATGTGTTCCAGGTACACAGCAAGGCAGAGCCATCAGGTGTTCAGGCATCCAGCCCTCAAGCCAGTGGCCTTGTCTTACTGCCACTCAGTGCTGGAAGAATCCAGGGGCATTAATGGAGAGAAAATAACACTTTTTCCCAAAGTGCCCCCCAGAAGTCTTTCCCCTAATGGTGTTTTGGAGTTCGGCGAATATTTCCTCATTCCTCCTGCACTTGATAACTAAGTGGTCCAAGCCCCAGAGAAGCAGGTTGTTATTATCCACAGATGACAAAATTACAGGTGGAAAGGTTGAGACTTGCCCTGGTCACACAGCACCCTAACAGCAGAGGCCGTGTATTGGAAACAGAAGCCCTTGTTGTCCTGGAGGAAACACCATGACTTTAGCTGTTCGGAAGCAGCAGGTCTTGGCTGGGTAGCTCCACGGAGAACAGGGCACCTGCCGGAGGTGCTCCCGCCCTCTCGAGTCCCAGCGAGAAGGGAGAGCACACCTCAGGCAACACTTCTCTAGCAGGACAACTCTGTGGCTGTGTTTTGCACCTCAATATCTCTCACATGTTTATCAAGCCCTTTCACATCTTGTCCACCGGTTTTCCCCGCCCTTGTGCTCAGGCACGAGCTCTCTTGGCTGTCCCCAGAGGTCTCCTCAGCATCATTCCATCCGGAAAGGCAAAATGACAGGAAAGCTCCCACCAGGGGGTGGAGAGGTGATAAGAAGGAAAAACCTTAGGCTTTCAATTGTCCTGTGGTCAGTAGAACAGCCGCTGAGGTGCTCCGGTGTGAAACCACACTGTGCCAAAGTGGAAACTCCACCGGCTCCTACAGAGTGCCGCCCATCACCACACATGCAGATTTTTGGTATTCTATTGACCAAGAGTGAGACATCTGTTGTCATCAAAATCCAGTATGCCATGTAGATTTCTTTTTAGCTTTGCTCAGTGGAGAATCATTTTTGAAGCCCTGCTGTTGTTTCCCTACCCCTTCCCACTCGGCTCTAAATTCATTAGCAGCCATAGACAATGAGCATCAGGAAACTGGGCAACCCAGACACATAGCCAACAAAGAGTTTGTGCAGCCAAGCAAAGCGCCTTTGTATGCCTTGGTTTTGATGGTCGCAGCTGATGCTTCCCTTTCAGGAAACTATAAACTCTTCACCTTTGGGAGGTTATTCGGGCTGATGGAAAATCTGATAGACCAAGAACACCATCCACAGACCCCTAGGCTAGAATAGCCAAGACAGTGAAGCACCTCTCTCAGTCACCTGCCCTTTATCTTTCTGTCAGCACTGCTCCCATCTGGCTTTACCTGACCTCTGCCATGCCAGGTGTGGCAGCCAGCCACCCATGTGACTCCTCATCTCTTGGTATTCACAACTGTGTATTCCCCTCGCATGATGAAGAAGGCTGATCCATGTGACCAATAGAATATTGCAGACCTGATGGTGTGGGGCTTCCTGAGCAAGACCATTAACAGAAATTTCAGCCTCCACCTTGGGCCCTTGACTTGCTCACTTGTGGAAGCCAACCACCATGTTGTGAGGACATTCAAGCACCTGTGGAGAGACCATGTTGGAAGGAACCAGCCTCCAGCATAAACTTGCCAGGCACTTGAATGAGCTACATCTGGAAGCAGATTCTCTAGCCCCAGTTAAGCCTTCAGATGATTCTAGCTCCTCAGCATTTGAATCTTCAGCAAAGACCCAAGACATCAGGGAGCAGAGATAAGCTGTCCCTGCTGTGTCTTGTCTGAATTCCTGACTCACAGAAATAATGGGATAATAAGTCATTACTGTTGTTTTTTGCCAGTAAGGTGTGGGAGTGATTTGTAATGCAGCAATAGATGCCTCCAGCCTAGTTGTGTATGGATAGGAGCCATCATAAAATTCTCTCTGCAAAGCTCATCCTACTTTATAAAGCAATCATTCAAAGCTGAATTCTTCTACCCCTGCCTTCTAAATTCATGTGGTCTTGAGTATTCATAATTGAGGTGGGTCCTCCACCTACCAGTACCAAGGAAGGTGCAAATGCACTTTGGGGATGGAGGGGACCATACAAAGTCCACTAAAGGAGCCATGGCTTGAATAAGCAGTTAACTTTCCACTCCTCCCACCAAACCTCCCTTAAGAGAGGGAATCTGACTTTGGTCTCTACCACTCCTTGGGAATCATCTTCTCCTCAGTCATCAGGGGCCGCCCCATCTCTAACTCCAGGAGCCTAAATTCTAATTCCCCTGTACCTTCTTGGTCTTCCCCTCCTTTGATTTTCTTGATACCTACCTCCCTTTGTTCCTCTTTGGTCCACCTACTGCTTCCTTTATTTTAATGGCAAATCTTCTTCCCAACCCTTTTTCATCCTGGACTTCTGATGAACTCCTAATGATCCAGACTAAAGGGAAATGGGCTGCCTTGGGAGGCAGTGAGCTTCCTGGTGTTGGTAGATGCAGGGTGACCTTCTAACAGGGGTGGCGTAACAGGGGTTCCAGCAGTGGTCTCTGAGACACTACTCAACAACATAAGTCTGTAAGTATTGAGAGACTTGGAATATCAAGATAAAGAATATTCAGAACTGGGACTGTTGTTATTCCAGAATTCAGACTCATCATAGAGAGTCAAAGCTGGACACGATCTTTGAAATCATCTCTGGTCTTATCCACTCTAAAATTTTAACTCTCCCTGTAGAGATGACTTCCATTGTTTTCTCATGACTAGCCTTATTTTTCAAGAGCTAGTCGCAAGTTTCCTCCAGGAACCTATACATCTGCCCTGGATGTATCGTGTGCCATGCAGACTCAGGCCAGCTAAATCAGGTGCACCCTCTTCTTCTCCAAACCTACTCATCCTCCTGACTTCCTTATCTCAGTTAGGCACACTCTCCTCTGATTGGATCTCCAAGGTAAAATCTTGGAATCATTCTTGTGTTTTTCCCCGTCCTTCAAATCTCTGTTTTATCGGTTGCCAAGACATCCATCTTTCTCCTTAATGTCTCTCTCATCTTTCTCCTCTGTATTAGTCAGGGTTCTCCAGAGAAACAGAACCAATAAGAGATAGATGGATAGGGACTCCCCTGGTGGCTCAGTGGTTAAGAATCTGCCTGCCAGTGCAGGGGACACGGGTTCGAGCCCTGGTCCGGGAAGATTCCACATGCCACGGAGCAACTAAGCCCGTGCACCACAACTACTGAGCCTGCCCCTTAGAGCCCGCGAGCCACAACTACTGAAGCCTGCGCGCCTAGAGCCCGTGCTCCACAACAAGAGAAGCTACTGCAATGAGAAGCCCGCACACCGCAACGAAGAGTAGCCCCTGCTTGCCACAACTAGAGAAAGCCTGTGTGCAGCAACAAAGACCCAACACAGCCAAAAATAAATAAATAAAATTAATTAATTTAAAAAATTTTTTAAATAAATTAATTAAAAAAAGAGATAGATAGATAGATTTATATAAGCCAAATCCTCATTATATATAACACTATTACTGAGCTGAGGCTGGCAGTTCCTACAGTCTGTGAGCTGGAGACCCAATGGTTTAGTTCCAGTCAGAACCAGGAGAGACAGTGGTAAAGTTTTCTTTCAAAGGCTGGCAGGCTCAGTGCCCAGGAAGAGCCAATGTTTCAGTGTGGGTCTAAGGGCAGGCAAAAAAGTTAACGCCTCAGTCTGAAGGCAGTCAGGTAGGTAGAATTATTTCTTACTTGGGGGAGGGTCAGCATTTTGTTCTATTCAGGCCTTCAACTGATTGGATGAGACCCTCCCACATTAGAGAGGACAATCTGCTTAGCTCAGTCTACGGATTTAAATGTTAATCTCAGCCAAAACTGTCCTCACAGAAACACCCAGAATAATGTGCACCCCATGGCTCAGTCAAGTTGACACAAAAAAATTTTTTTTTTGGCTGCATTGGGTCTTGATTGTTGTGCGCCAGCTTTCCCTAGTTGTGGTGAGCAGGGGCTACTCTTCATTGTGGTGTGTGGGCTTCTCATTGCAGTGGCTTCTCTTGTTGTGGAGCACAGGCTCTAGGCGTGCGGGCTTCAGTAGTTGCGGTGCGTGGGCTCAGTAGTTGTGGCTCGCAGGCTCTAGAGCACAGGCTCAGGTGTTGTGGTGCACGGGCTTAGTTGCTCCGTGGCATGTGGGATCTTCCCGGACCAGGGATTGAACCCATGTCCCCTGCATTAACCACTGCACCACCAGGGAAGTCCCGACACATAACAATAACCATCATATTTTCCTACCCATCCCCACCACCTCTGCCTTAGTTTGGGCCTGTATTAATTTGCTTTCCCTGCTACCACTCTAAACCTCTCGGCCTATAACTAGACTCAAGTCCCAGCAGGTCCCAAGTGAGGTACCAAGCGTGACCCATGAGGAGATCTAATACACTCAAAAACAAAACAAAAACAAAAACTGCATGGGGAATTCCCTGGCAGTCCAGTGGTTAGGACTCGGTGCTTTCACTGCTGGGGCCCGGATTTGATCCCCTGTTTGAGGAACTTAGATCCTGTAAGCCACGCGGTGCAGAAAAAAAAAAAAAAACTGCATGAGTTTTCCAATTTATACATATAGAGATCTGGGGAACACAGTGTAGAATAGATCTTAAAGGTATAGGATTATGGTGGAAAGACTATAAAGTTGGATCAGACAGAATTTATTGATATGAGCCCACTCAGCAGAGATTCTGAATTCAGTGCTTTAGATTGCGGGGAACCTCAGCATCCTTGAAGGGTTCTGTGGCCACTTCTCTCTGTAGGTCAAACATTACAGTAGGAACTACAACCACCACACCAGGATCCCTAATGCAATGAGGATGATGAGATCCCCAGAGAGGCCCATACCAAGTGACAGCACTTAATCACAAAAGATGAGTGTGTTTACCATAGTGGACAACAGAGCCAAAGCAGTCATCACAAGAGACTGACTCACAGAGACCTATGGCATTTGGCTAGCAGATCATGGTCCCTTTGGGGAAGACTTAGAGAAAGATTAACAGTACTGTATAAAAATTTGGTAGTGTTGGCAGAGCCTTTCCTCAAGAGACCTGGCCTCCACTTCATTCAAGAGCTCCTTGGCCTATAAACTGACTCAAGTCTGGGAATTGACTGAAGGGCCATCATGACTCTGTTTTGGTGATCTAAGATATCCTACTGTTCACTCAACCTAGAATTCTTATGCTTATACAGATGCAAGAGTCTATGCTGATTCATGGGCTGTGGGCAATGGTTTGGCTGAATGGGCAGGGACTTGAAAGGAACATTATTGGAAAGGTAGTGACACGGAGGTCCCTGGAAGAGGTCAGTGTATAGACCATCTCTGAACGAGCGAAAGCTGTGAAGGTATTTGTCTTCCATGTGAATGCTCACCAAAGGGTAACCTCAGCAGAGGGGGCAGTTTAATAATCAAGTGGATGGGATGACCCATTCTTTGGATATCAGTCAACTTCTTTCTTCAATCAGACCTGTCATTGCCCACTGGGCTCATGAACAAAGTGGGAATGGTAGCAGGGATGGAGGTTATGCATGGGCTCAACTTCTACTCACCAGTGCTAACCTGGCTATGACCACTGCTGAGTGCCCAAATTGCCAGCAGCAGAGACCAACACCGAGATCCCTTTATGACTCTGGGGTGATCAACAAGCTACTTGTTGGCAAATTGATTACATTGGACCATTTCCATCATGGATGGGCCAGGACTTTGTTCTTATTGAAATATCCACTTAGTCTAGATATGGATTTGCCTTCCCTGCACACAATGATTCTGTCAAAACTGCCATATGAGCATGTACAGAATACTTTATCCACCACCACACTATCCCACATAGCACTGCTTCTGATCAGGAAGCTCGCTTTACAGCCATGAAGTACAGCAATGGGCCTATGCTCATGGAATTCACTAGCCTTACCATGTTCCCCATCATCCTGCATCAGTTGGCTTGATAGAACGTGGAATGGCCTTTTGAAGACTCATTCATAGCACCAGCTATGTGGCAATATCTCATGAGGCTGGGACAATGTCCTCTAGGATGCTGTGTATTCTCTAAATCAGTATCCAGTATATGGTGCTATTTCTCCCATAGCCAAGATTCCTGGGTTCAGGAATCAAGGGGTGGAAATGGGAGTGGCTCCAGTCAATGTGACTTCTAATGATCCACTAGCAAAATTTCTGTTGTCTTTCCTTGTGACCTTAGGTTCTGCTGGTCTAGGGGTTCTAATTCCAAAGGAAGGAATGCTTCAACCAGGAAACACAACAATGATTCCATTGAACTGGAAGTTAAGGCTGCCACCCAGGCTTAACTCTGTATACCTCTTTATTAACAGGCAAAAGAGGGGTTACTCTCCTGAGCAAAGGATTTGAACATTTCTAAGGAAACGTTACCTAAAGGCATGTTTTCTATCAGTTCTTCTTATAAGAAAAAGAAAAAAGAAATAAGCATATTTCATTTTTCTTGGAACTGCCAAAGTTCCAAATAGGTATTTGAGGGACATGATGGTCTTCTTTATGTGTCAACTTGGCTAGACCACAGTCCTCAATTAGTCAGTCAAACATTGATCTAGATGTTGCTGTGAAGGTATTTTATAGATATGATTAAAGTCCTTAATCAGTTGACTTAGTAAGGGAGATTAACCTAGATAATCAATTGGTTCAATCAGTTGAAAGATCATAAGAACTTCTTCCTTGGAGAACCCACCTGAGAGTTCTAGCCTACCTTTCTGGATGGTCTGCCATATGGAGTTCAGGCTTGCCTAGCCAGCCCCTACAATTACATAAGCCAATTCCTTGCAATGAATCTCTTAATATATTAATATGTGTTTCCTTCTTGTCCTTCTCTAGTTGAATCCTGATAGAGACATTAAAAACCCTCTCTCCAAAGCCCCTCCCATTTCCCACCTTCCCATTCAATGGAGAACCTAAGAATTAGGCAGGATCCTGTGGGCTCATTTTCTCAAGTTAAAGGAAAAGCACATTATAATGAAAACATAAAATTATGTTGACAAAAGGAATGTGAATTACTTATGTAGACCCATTGAAGCTTAACTAATCCTTTTGTTTCTGTTTTTTTTTTTAATTGAGATATAATTGACATATAACATTGTGTAAATTTAAGTTGTACAGGTGTTGATTTCATGCATCTATATATTGCAGTATTATGACTACCACCATAGTGTTAGCTAACACCTCTATCAGGTCACATAATTATTATTTCTTTTTTGTAGTGAGAACAATGAAGATCTAGTCTCTCAGAAACTTTGAAGTTTATAATACAGTATTGTTGACTATAATCACTATGCTGTGCATTAGATCTCCAGGACATATTTATCTACTAGTTGCAAGTTTGTAATCCTTGAGGTGCAAGATGCATCTGATTTTTCTTTTTTTCTAACATATTTGGAGGAAAGCAAACTTCACTCTGAAATGGGAGTCACCTCTGTTCTGGACGTCCTTTGTTTCCATTGTTGGGTCTCAGAACCACCTCTTCTCCATACCTGGCAGCAGAAAGTGGAAAGAAGAGAGAGAGATGCTAGAGGCTGTACAATTTGATTTTTTTTTTTTTTTTTCTGCACCGAGCGTGGCATGCGGGATCCTAGTTCCCTAACAAGGGACTGAACCCGTGCCCCCTGCAGTGGAAGCTTGGAGTCTTAACCACTGGACTGCCAGGGAAGTCCTGGAGGCTGTACAATTTAGACACAAGAGGGGACATGGACGCAGAGATTTCTGATTAAGAGTGTTGGTAATTCAAGAAAATGGGGTAGGAGATTCAGGGACTCCAGGGGGTTTAAAAAAGAAAGAGGGAATATGAGAAGGGAGAGAAGGGCTGATGTTAGGAAAGGAAGGTCATCCATGTGACTATAGGTCAGGGCAGTGAGGCTCCAGACTTTTTTTCAGTGCAAAAGGACAAAGTTTGAGAAAAGAACCTCCGTGCCTGACTTTCCACACTCCCGACTCTATATGGTTCACATCCAACACTGAAGCTTTGAGTAAAGAACTGCTTACCCTTGTTCGGACCCTGAGGTCTAAAATAAGAAGGGAGAGACCCCCTTCCTCCAAGATCAGTGTCCAGAATTAGAAACACCTTCATTGAAGCTGACAACGGGGCGGTGGAGGGGACAAAAGTGTAATGCCTTTTGCATTGCCTTTTACAAAGTAACCCAGGGCACAGAACATTGGGTGGAAGGTACAGGGTGACAGATTTCAGTTCTGCCAAGAAATATCTTTGAAGTGCTCTTTCTGACTAAAGGGAAATGAGCTGCCTTGAGAGGCAGTGGGCTTCTTGCCCCATAGGTGTGAGTAGATGCAAGGGACCACCTAACAGGGGTGGTGTGGGAGAGGACTCTGAGGTATCCTTTTATAATCTCAGAGTTAAACCTCATCACAGAGAGTCAGAGGCGGACAGGATCTTTAAAATCATCTTGTCTAACCTCCCTCCTCTCCCTCTTTTATATAAATGAAAAAACATAAGGCCCAGAGAGAAGTGACTAACTCAAGGTCACAAAGCTAAAAAGTGGAAGATCTGGGCTTGAACTTGTAGACATGTTTCATCTCTCAACATCTTTGCTGGTCTCATTATCAGATCTGCCCAGCAATATCTGGAAACTTACCAGGAAAGAAAATAATGGAAACAATTAAACCTAGACAAATGACAGCTTCTTCAGATATCATTTAAACACAAAGAAATATAAGGAACTCAACTGCTGAAACTCCTTGATAACATCAAGGAAAAGGAGTCATTTCACATAAATCTCAGAGATGATGTCATCTAAACACACAAGCAGTTAGTGGAAGTTCCAACTCATTATGAAGGAAATGATTCTTATAAATAGTTTTGATCTGGAGATACTGTTTGGCATCTTCAAATCATAGATTCTTGAAATAGGAAGACCTGTCATAGAGGTCATCTGATCCAGGGCACGCTGACCCTGCAAATATTGGGCCAGGGTTCACGCCACTGTCAACTCTGTGTCTCATGCTACCTTGTACCAGCCACTACGCCAGCATTTTGCATATTAAAGTACACCAAACTGAATGGAAGTTTTTTCTTCCAATCTGAAAATAGTTTTTTCCCCTAATAAAATAAACACGCTCATTGCAAAATGTCAAATAATACAGAGAAGTATAAAAAAAAAAAAAGGCTTACCAGAAATCTCACCACTCAGAGATAACCATTGTTAGCATTTTGATATCATTTAAGTATTTCTCCATGCACATATGTTTCCACTTGCACATCCATATTTTTGTAAAATTGGGACCAAGTATAAGTGCAGTATTGTCACATTCTGCTTTTCACTCATCTGTCTGTATAGATCTACATCTTCATTTTAATGGCTGCATGATAAACCTTAACATGGTGAGCCAGACCCTGACTGATGGATTAGTTGTTCCCAGTTTTGTTTTTTTGTTTTTTTTTTACTAACATGGGGGGTTATTTCCTGCTTCAGGGAGAGAGGTCACCTTGGTCACCCTCGGGAGGGTGCATCATCTCTGGAAACTAAAAGTAGCTTGCTCCTTCAAAGGGGTGATGGGGTGATTGTAGGGCTAAGGCTCCCTGGAAAGTGAGTGGGTGGGTAGGAGGCAATATTGTCTCCTCTGGGAGTTTAAAGGAGCCTTTGGTTTGCTGGAGAAGCTGCCATAATCCATGGGGAGACCTCAAGATATGGTCAGTGCCTGGAACCCATCTGACCTTGGCTGACTTCCAGATCAGCTTGGAAACCTGCCCCTGCGGTGTTTACAGCAACAGCCAGAATTGAGGACTGAACAAACCTCTGGTCCAGAACTCAGCTCACACAGGCCAGCTGCTGCTCTGTGACCAGGACTGCACTCCTGGATCAAGAGACATGGCTGCCTAATTCCTTGGTCGCTAGGTGAGGCCAAAGCTTCATTCACTTCCGGGCTTTGGGTATAGATTACTTAACCAGCTGCTGCTCTGTCACCAACCCTTCCCCTCACAATTACAATAAGAGACACCACTATCAATTAATTCCCATGGGTGCTATATGAAGTGGGGAATGGGGGGGGGTCTAGGACCCACCCACACTCTGGGGACAGCATGGGGTACAAAAGTACCATCATCACCACCTCCAGCTGAGGGAGAGAGAAGATGACAATGCAATAATAAGCATTTTTCTACATACATTTCTCATATTTATCCAATTAGCTCCTTACTATAAACTCCTCTAAGTGGAGTTACTGGGTTTGTGGGAAAATGCTAAACAAATCTTGCAGTGATGCTGGGAGGTACCTGGGAAGGACCAGCTGGCCAGCTGCTGAGAACCTTCACGGGGTAGCAATATATTATAGAAATAGCCACTGTCCAGGGTCTGGCCTTGAAGGTTCAGAAACTTGATCCCATCAGGGTCCCAAAGTTAATGGGTCGGAGGAGACTGGAGGGGATAAAGCAGAATCCCAAGTGATTAATTTATAATGAGATATCTAAATGTCAGATGAAGCGGGCTTTTGGGTCAACCTGACCGGCCTGTTCTTTCTCACTGTGGGCAGCCAGTGTGGGAAGCCAAATCACAATCAAAGGCTAGTGGTGGCCCTAGAATAGAGGAAGGAGAGTTAGTTTGGTGTAATCTGAATGGTGGCCTGATGCAGCCACTTCTCCACCAGAGCGAGGATAATATACACCCTTGAGGTGACGGTGGCTACAAAGGTAAGTCAGGTGAGTTATAAGTACTGAAACTGCTCTGTGGCTAAGGTGGACCCCAAGCCACTGTCCTTACAGACCCCCTTCTTCTGTCCAGCAGTCTGTAGGGGCCTGAGGACTCACAGCTTTTCCTGTAGACAGAGAGGGTGCAGGTGGTCAAATGATGCCATAAGGCCTGCTTTTTTTAATAGCCTAGCCATATCTCACTTTTCTATTCATCTCTTCCTTTATTCGCACATTCAGCAAATGATGGTTGGGTACCAGTCAGGTCCTGCAGAGACAGCAGTAGGGAAAATAGACCAAATTCCTGCTCTTGTGGAGCTCACGTGCTAGGGGAGGAGAAAGACAATAGACAGATAATCAAATCAATAGAAAATAATTTTTTAAAAAAAAATCACCAAATAAATAAGAAAGTTGCTAACTGCAAAAACCTATATGCAAGATATTAGATGGCAATATTTGCTATGAACAAAAATTAAGCAGGGCAAGGGGTTAAAGAGTAACAGGAAAGTGGGGAACATTTTTAGAGGGTGATCAGGGAAGGTCTTTCTGATAAGGTGACATCTGAACAAAGACCAAACTGTACAGATATCTGGAGGGCGAGTATTCCAGGTGGAGGGAACAGCACATGCAAAGGCTTTGAGGCTAGAGGATGGCTGGAATAGCAAAGAGATCCATGTGGCTGGAATATATATAAGCAAGGGGAAGAAGGGGTAGGGGAGGGGGCCAGGGAAGTGATGGAGCGGGGGAATCAGATCATGTAGGGCTTTGTAGTGCCACATTGTAAAAACTGGATTTTATTCTGAATGATATGGGAAGCCACCAAAAAGTCAAACTCACCTTTTATAAGGAGTCTGGCTGTTGTGTAGTGAATAAACTGATTATTCTGTGTCAAAAATGGAGCCGTCGAATATTAAGAAAGGGACCTTTGGAGATCAAGACTCCTGCTACACAAAGTGTGGCCTATGGACCAGAAGAATTGGCATCACCTGGAGTTTGTTAGACATGAAGAAATCTTAGACCCCCACCCCAGACCTCCTGAATCAGAATCTGCATTTAACAAGGTCCCCTGATGATCTGTGTTTACATAGAGGTGTGGGAGGCCCCGGTCTAGTCCAAGCCCCTCATTTCACAGGTGATGAAACCAAGTGTCAGTCTGCAGAAGTGACTTGCTTACAATCACATGGTTAGGTTCATAAGCGGGCCAGGGCTAGGGCCCAGGTCGCCTGACTCTGACGAGCCCACTTTCCATGGCCTCGCGTGGTCATGAGATTATAAAATCCACTCATTCAGTCAATAATTCACTCACTCACTCAGTCATCACTAAGGCATCATCCCATAATTGTACACAATCATCTCACTAAAGATTTTTACCTTTTAAGAACTCACGAGCAAGTCAAGAGAAACTGATAACAGACTAGGCTAATCTAACTCAATTGACCACCTACACTGATTTAAAAAAAAAAAAAAAACAGAACAAAACCTAACGGTGAGTGCTAGCAGCTTTAGCTGCAATACTTTTCCCAACCCATCTCATCAACTGCTGAGATTTGCTGGAAATGCCCAGGATGTTTAGGTGTGGTGTCCCCTGAAATGTTTCTTCCTCCAGGAGGGTGGGAAAAAGCACAGATTTCATTGTCTTCTCAGCAGAAAAATCCCCTATGGCCTGAAGCAATTTTTTAAAAAAAGCTCAATGTGGGTACCACCCCAGGATCTTGGAGATTAGACATAGAAACCCAGGTCATGTCCCAAAAGGGAAGAGTCAAGATAGGAAGGACTCTATTTTAAGGGATTGATAGGGTGAATGGCTGGAAGTTTCTACAATGGGAACAAAAGGCGAGTTATCATCTCTGTCATTGCTATTATTGTTGTTATTATCAAAAACTTGTAAATAGTGCTCTTAAATTATTGTCCCTTTAAAACAATAAAGGAGATAATGGAGACTTCTATGGGCATTTGCTATTCACCAGCAGCTTTGCTTTCAGAAAAGTGGCCCAGTAATGACTGTTGGGATCTAGAGAGTTCCAGGGGCAGGCCTGGGTGTGTTGTATGAGGACTGAAGAGGGTCAGAGCCCTTAGAGAAATGGTTCTGGCAGACTGCAAAGGGCATTTCCAAGGGGAGAAGACCCATTCTCTAGGAGGCTATTGAAGCCAATCAGGGGATAGATGGCAGGAGAGAGGGTGAAGGAAGGAGGGGAGGGGTAGATGGGAGACGCTGCGGAATTAGATGTCTGGGACAGGGCAGAAAGGAGGGCTCCAAGATGTCTCTTAAAGGTCAAGCCTGAAGGATTGGAGGGATTGGTGGTTTACCCGGAAAGTTCCTCAGTTTCTATATTAACCAGGGTGGTTAGCACTAGCTGCTGCCCACCCTCCTCCACCCCTCCTCCCTGTGATGACAAAGGCTTATTTACGTCTAACTCCTACAGTCTGTCGTGAGTGGGGCTGGGAGGGTGGCACTCCCACACAGCTGTCTTCCAGGGACTGAGGCATCCTGGCTGGGCCCATGTGGAAACTGCACCATCTTGGAACCCTTTGCTTTCAGCCAGATGGGCAGAAGAGAAAGTAAAGCTTTTTCTTCACCACCGTGAATGGGAGGTGACCCATAACTTTCACTTGCTTCTGTTGGTGAAGATTAGTCATGGGACCCCACCTTACTTCCAGGGGCCGGGAAACCTATTTTAGCCGTGGGCCCAGGAAGTGAGTCTGGCTGGGGAACACAGCCAACTCTCTGCTGTGGGACTGCCACACCCACACTTCGTGTGGCTGTCAGGAGGCTGGCCCACGGGCAGGGGCTGCCCTGCCAGGAGTGAGGAGCTATTGGTGACCGTACTAGAAGGGAGCTTCCTTTGGCGCCTCCTCACTCCAGATCTCATCCTGCTGCCCTGTCTGGACTGTTCCTGGTTCGGGTAAGGTTTGGAGGCCACCAAGGCAATCCCGCCTTGTAAATGGCAAGACCTTTTATTTTGTTTTTTATTGTGGCTGTACAACCTTTAATGCTCCTTCCAACACTGGGATCTGATGAATATTCAGAAGCTTTGGATTCTCACCCTGCCTCTCCAGTACCTTATCCTCCGATCTCAGGGGAGTCCCTTTTTCCTTCAGTTAGAGCCTTAGTTTCCCTAACTGCAGAGGGAGTGGGTCGGCCCAGATGACCGTTCATGTTCTTTCTAGGCCTCTGAGTCTTCCTTCCCTTGAGGACTAGCTTGAACCAGCTCACTTCCACCTCTCCTGAGTCCTTGGAAAGGAATGAGACCTGAAAAACCTGGAGTTACTGCTGTGACCTTTGGCCCTATTTGATCCTGCCCAAAATTGCATAACAAACTCAGTGACTACTTCAGCTGAGCAGCTGCTGGCATTCAGCAGCTGGCAACTATCCCAAAAAAGCAGGACCTGAATGGGTAGAGGGAGAGACCCAAGGGCATGTGCCAGGGCCAGAGGCCAGATTTCAAGGCAGCAAAGAGTTCTGCCTGCCGGGACCTCTATGAGATCCAGGGCATGAGCAAAGCCTAGAGCATCCATAGGTGTGAGACCAAGTACATGAGTCAGGGTCCCAGCAGGCAACAGGTGCATGCTCAAAAGTGCTCAGTGGCCGAAGGGGAGAGAAGAAGACCTTAATGAAGGGACTGTTTACAAACGTGTGGCCAGAGTTAAGGGACCACACAGAACGGTGAAGCATCCTGGGACTAAGTATCCCGGGACTAGGACCAGGCCTGAAGGGCAAGGGGAGGAGATGTTGCGTCTGGAGGCCGCAAGAGCCAGTCCTGGGTGAGGGGCCTCCCCACAGGAGCCAGAGCCGCAGACGTACGTGACCGCTGCCAGGAGTGCAGTAAAGCAGGGAGGAGGGCGGTGGCATGGAGTGGGGAATAAATATGTCCACCTGGAATCTCCTGCCGGTGCTTCCCATTGGCCCAACATAACAAGAAGCCAAAGGAATAGGGAGCCTGGTGATGCAGTTACAGAAAATCCAGAGGGCCCAGAGCAGGGCCAGCCGGGAATGGATGGTGGAGGCACGAGGAAAACAACCAGGACATGAGTCTCGGGTCTTCTCTGGTCTTCCTCCCATCCTCTGTGAGATTTTGAATACCCTGGACCTGGTGGTACACTCTCAACAAAGTCCCCAGCCACATGGGTGACAACAGCAATAATAATGAAGATGGTGACATTATCTTGTTTATATTACACACTCTCCTGCAATAATATCTGGTTACCTGGAGCATCTTTCACCGCATCTGAAGGAGCCAGGTTGAATTTTTGGCATCTTACCTTGAGATTGCTTTTAGATACAGATTTGGACCCTGTTCCACCTTTCATCTGCAGTGGTAACACTAGCTGCTCTGTCAGTCCTGTGGGAGTTGGAAGACTGGGGTAAATTTAGACCAGAGAGTTATTGTGCCAGAGCCAATATTTTAAATACTTGATTTTTAACATGACCTTGACCTCTGTGCCTTGCATAACCACATATTTCTTGTCCTGGGCTTGGCCAGCTTTTCAGTCTCTCGCCCCCATGCTCACATGTATCTCCCCGCCCCCGGCAGCTCTGAAAGGTCAGTGTGTACAATGAGCCAGGGTGCTGGGCTGTACTCAGTTCCCCCTCCATCAGATACCATCACTGTCAAAACAAAGTCAGCGATGTGAAAACCCTCACCATTCCCCCTGCCTCCTTTCGGAATGCACTGTTCCAACTGCAAGTACAAAGCAGCAATTTATAAGCATGAATTGGTACAGAAAACAAGACACAAAACCAAGAAAATGAATATGACATGGCATAGCATGAAACCCAGAGCTGTAAACAGGGAGATAGGGATGGAAACAGGAACAAGATGACATTTGGAGGTCAATATACATGACATATGAGAGCCAAGAAACCAGACCTCAGGTATTTCTTTTATTGCTTTGTGTAGCCACACTCACTATGGAATGACTATTAATGGATGATTTTCTTCTGGTACTTTTAAAACTCTTTCAACAATTGTGGCCATACCTTTTAGTACTATTTAAAAAGGAAAAAGATAAAGATACACATGTATTTTTTACCCTATAGTATAGTGTACTGTTTTCAAACTGTGGGTCACAACCCTTTAATAGGTCATGAAATTAATTTAACAGGCATGGCCAGCATTTTTCAAAAAAATGAAATAGGATGAGAATCATCATAAGGATCAGAGTGTATTACACAGAGCAAAGTTAAGTGTTGGATGATACACGGAGACACGTGTGCTGGGTGTGAACGGAGGCTGCACTCTTTGCCATGGACCGCGGTGTGTACAGTTGGCTGGGTATCGGGGCACTTGGGCACTTGTTCCAGCACAGCTTTTAATCTTCCAAGTGGCCTCCTCTAGACAGTTGTCCTCTCTGGTGTTGGTATCCTTATGTGTAAAGTGATACATTTGGACAGAATGAACCCTAAGGACCTTTCCATCCCCCAATTTAACACGTATCTATTGAATACCAACTAAGTGCCAAGCAGTGGGTATTTAGCAGCAAAAACCTTGCCCTCACTGAGTTTATATTTTGGTGGGGGGTTGCCCAGTAATAAACAAACAAATGAATAGATAAAACACTGAGTGGTGATAAGTGCAATAAAGAACAACAAAGCAAGATAAGGGAGCTTACAGAACAATGAAGGGAGGGGATGCCATGTGGGCAGGTGAGGCCTCTCGGATAAGGTGATATTTCAGTTGAGACATTAAGAAAGAAAGTGAAAGAATCAAGTCACACAGATATCTGGGGGAAGAGTAGATCCTGCCAAGACTGAAAAGTGCTTTTGCCTTGTTGGAGGAAGAGGCCAGAGTGGCTGGAACAGAGCGAGCCAGGGGTCGGGGCAGCGGAGCGTCACAGGGAGGGGGACCGGACCAGTGGAAACGAAGCCTGGCGAGGGTTGACCTGATCGGACTCACATTGTAAAAGGTTCCCTGTAAATTGTAAGAGGCTTCTAGAATACTCCAGAAGCAAGATAATAATGTCTTGCTCTAGGGTGGTAGAGAGAAGAGGTGAGAGGGATTCTGAATATATTTTGGAGGTAAAGTGAGTAAGATTTGCTGACGGTTTACATATGATGTGAGGGATAAAGAGGAATATCGGATGAATTCACGGTTTGAGGTCTGAGCATCTGGAGTTTTGATTTACAGAGATAAGGACGAGGATGAGAGAAGAGGCTTTGGGGAAGGGAGGGTGAGGCGGGAGATGCTTATGGGATGTTGGAAATCTAAATCTGGAGAGAGGCATTCATCAGCACATGATGATACAGAAAGCCATAGGGCTGGATCAGTGACCCCTGGGAGGACGGACACAGAGATTAGAAGAGGCCCCTGGGCCAATCCCTGGCCCCTCCCACATAGAGACCCAGTGGATGAGGAAGAACCAGCAAACATGATTTGACTCTGTGACTCTTTCCAGAAGAGGCTGCTGAATGAGAAAAGGAAAACTTGGAAAATGTAGGTTTTGTTTTGAAATAATGAGCATGACTTTCCTATCAATCATTGCTAAACCCATCATTCCTGACTGCAACGATCACATCTTGCACCAAACTAAGTAGAGGTTTGCTGGCAGGGTAAATGGAAATACATATATTGATTGACTCAGGGTTTCCTCGGCTTGTTGGTGTTGTGAAAAAATGGGGTGAATTGGAGCTTATTTGCTTTCAACAGATGATTCCAACTGAAAGAAATTGATTTCCAGGGTTTCCCCAGCAGCCCCCGAGCTCCAGAGGAAGGCTGCAGAGTGGGTTTCCCCAAATTTGCCCCCGTCAATGCCATCTCCATGTCAAAATATAATTGCAGTGCCAAGTCCTGAGCTCTCCGGGGAATTTCTCTCTCTCAGCAAAGGCAAGAGAGACCAGCCTTGTGAGGAAGTCCTCAGCACATGCCTTTCTGGTGCTTTCTCAGGCTTCAGGACTAACTCTGCCACAGGAGCAGAAAAAATTTGAAGTTGCAGAGAATTCAATGAACGCTTCACCACATTAAAATGTGTCCTCTTGAAAAAGGATTCCAAACTGCCGTGTGCATCAAACCGTGTGGAGCTGCCGGGTGTGTCTTTCTGTTAGTCCTGGATTTCGACCTCAATGTCTATGGGCCATTTGGATGCAGCCACAGTTGGAAGGTCGTGGTGGCCACACCGAGATTAGAGGGGAGAGCAGAGGACTGCTATATTAGGAGCAGCCGCAAAAGGAACTAGCAATTTTTGCCCCCCAGGAAAACTTCCGAAACTGCCCCCCCCTACCCACCCCACCATTGTCCTCTGCCTCTTGGGCCTCCTTCCCTCCCTAGCAACAAATTCTCTGATTCTATTGTGACTTCTCTGGACACCCAAGCCAGGACTCCATGCATCCCAGAAACTGTACCCTGGGCCTTCACCCTCCCTCTCTTCACCCTCTTTGCCCTTAGAGCGCTGAACTCCTACAATAACTGTCTGGCCTGCGAGACAGGTTGACAGATTTGGAGGCTCAGTATGGTTAAGTACTGTCTGAATCAAAAGTGAAGGCCCGCTGAATGTTCTCCAGCCTTCTGGGAGTGTACTTGCCAGGCTGAGGGAATGGGCTGGCAGCTCTGCTCCCCGATCAGCAGCGGGGACAGAGGACAATGTTGGGACCAATCTATAGCCCAATAGAGAGTCCGGTTTTGGTCTTGGCTGTACTTCTCTGCCCAGGCTGTGCATTATTTTTTAAAGCCCCTCCCTAGTTTCCTGTTGCCTGTTGTACAGAGGCTAACCTTAGTGGACTCTCATTCAAAACCTCACACCATTTAGGCTTCCCACAATAGTAAACCATAGCCTCTTACATATCCTCCCCAAGCACACACGGGCACACACACACTCACACACACTCTCTAACATTCTATTCATGACAGACACAAGGTCTTTACCCACAATGTCTTCCCACATTTCTGGGCCTTGGTCCAAGTCTTTTCCTTGGGCCTTGGCTCTCAAATCCACCTTCTCAGACCCTAAATTACCCTGTTGGTGGTTAGGGCACTTTATGCTATGGCTTGCGGCAGTCTGCATGACACTCAAGCTAGCTGTGTGGGTTCCCGCCCACACTTGCCCCCTCCCCAATGTCCAAGCACACAGGAGACTCTGAGCTCTTTGAGGGCAAATTAGCACTGGCGACAGTCACATGTCAGGGGCTATGGCACTTTCACAGAATCAAAGTAAAGAAGACTTCGCTAATTCAAAATGGTACCAGGCGAACGGCTCCCATTTTAGTTTCTGTTAATTTCCTGTTTAAAGACTCCAAAAAAAATGAAACTTGACATCTTCAAAAACAAAGAAAACCTGGCACATGACTTGGGACTTGGGCACATTAAACGCCCTCCAACTGTGGTTCCAAATAGATTGTGGTCAGGCACTTGGTCAAGGCAGCTACCTGAGCACAGGCTTAGAAAGGTAACCACTCCTCCCCGCTTTGACTCAGCAGTTCTCTTGCTAGGAATTTATCCTAAGGAATAATTATGTATGTCGATAAAGACTTAACCACAAGGGAAAATCGAAACAAATTACATGCCTAACAGAAAGGATAGGCTGAAAAATCGGAGTAAATCTGTGTGAAAGTGTACTGTACATCCAATAAAAATTATGTTCTAAAGATATGTTTACTGACATGGAAAATTGTCCATGATTTATTGTTGGTGAAAAAAATGCAGGTTACAAAACAGAATATATCATTCAATTTTTATAATAAAAACCTACCATAGATATATGCAGAGGATAAAGCCTGGAAGAATATACTTCAGAATGTGGACAGTTGTAATCTCTGGGTAATGGAATTATGGCCAATGTTTACTTGCTTCTTTTATATAGCCTGTTTATTTTGGCAGTGAATAAGTGTTTCTCCATTAATGTATAGAGAGTATTCAGAGAAAACCATAATTCAAAAAGACACATTCACCCCAATGTTCACTGCAGCACTATTTACAATAGCCAGGTCATGGAAGCAAACTAAATGCCCATCAACAGATGAATGGATAAAGAAGATGTGGTACATATGCACAATGGAATATTACCCAGCCATAAAAAGGAATGAAATTGGGTCATTTGTAGAGACGTGGATGGACCTACAGACTGTCACACAGAGTGAAGTAAGTCAGAAAGAGAAAAACAAATATCATATATTAATGCATATATGTGGAATCTAGAAAAATGGTACAGATGAACTGTTTTGCAAGGCAGAAATAGAGACACAGGTGTAGAGAACAAACGTATGGACACCAAGGGGGGAAAGGGGGTGGGATGAATTGGGAGACTGGGATTGACATATATACACTAATATGTATAAAATAGATAACTAATGAGAACCTGCTGTATAGCACAGGGAACTCTACTTCATTTTGCTGTACAGTAGAAACTAACACAACATTGTAAAACAGCTATACCCTGATTAAAATATATATATATTTAGAGAGAGGGTATTAATAATAAATAGAGAAGCAACAGAGAGCCATGGATCAGAGCATAAATTCATCAGCAGACAACCTGAGTTGGATTTCATTTGCCAATAACTTGCTGTTGGATCCTGGAGAAAGTTCCTTAACTTTTCTTCTTCTGTAAAGTGTGCATAAAAATAATGTGTAAGGCGATTCTGTGGAGAAAAGAGAGTCTTTTAAACACAGGGCGCTGGAACCACTGGACACCCACAAACAAAAATATGAATCTAGACAGAGACCTTACAACCTTCACAAAAATTAACTCAAAATGGATCACAGACTTAAATGTAAAATACAAAACTATAAAACTCCTAGAAGATAACATAAGAGAAAATCTAGATAAGCTTGGGTGTGGCCATAACTTTTCAGATACAACACCAAAGGCCCAATCCATGAAAGAAAGAATTGATAAGCTATATTTCATTAAAATTAAAAACTTCTGCTCTGTGAAAGACACTGTCAACAGAATAAGACAAGCCACAGAGTAGAAGGAAATATTTGCAAAAGACACATCTGATAAAGGACTATTATCCAAAATAAATAAAGAGCTCCCGAAACTCAACAATAAGAAAACAACCTGATTAAGAAATAAACACCTCACTGAGTAAGACGTGCAGATGGCAAATAGGCATATATGGAGGAGGGTGCGAGCGCGTGGGGCAAGGAGTATATGGGTACTCTCTGCACTTTCCTCTCATCGTTGCTGTGAACCCCAAACTGCTCTAAAAAAATGAAGTCTATTAAAAAAAAACAGTTTCTGTCTCATTGGGGTTGCCGTGAGAGTTAAACACGTCACTCCTGCAGAGCTGTTAGAATAGCTCTTTGGCAAAGAGTAAGCACTCAATACATTTTAGCTAAAATTAAGTAAAATCAACACACACATATACACAAGAAGAGATTTTTTTAATGCAAATGAGAAAAAGATTTCCTATCTGACTGGAAAAGTCCAGGGACTTTATACCCCAAACTCACAGAACCTGGCATATTCTAGATGCTCAATAAATACTTGTGAACAGGTAAGTAAGGGACTAATCTCTGATTTAAACCTAAGAATAAATGAGATTGCTTAGGGTGAGATGAGCATGGGCCCAGGACTAGGTCTTATGGCCTCTAAACTTAATGATCAGCTAGAGTGGAAGAAACAAGTAAAGGAAACTAAGAAATGGCCAGATAGGAATCAGGAGTGTTTGGTGTCTGAAAACCAAGAAAACTGAGTGTTTCAAGAAAGAGGAAGTGCCCGGCTGGGCTGGGTGCTCTGCCGAGAGGCCAACACCAAGGAAGTATGAGCATGTAGTTCAGGTAACAAAGGTCCTGGTGATGGTGGTAAATGCAGCTGCACTGGAAGGGGGTGGGGGGGGCTAGACAGGAGGGGGGCTGAAGAATGACTGACAAGTGAGGGAACGAGACAGGGAGTGGAGACACCTTTCAGGAACCTTGAGAAGGGAGCAAAGAAAGACATTAGCAACCAGAGGGGAATTTGGGACAGAAGAGAGTTTATATTTGTTTGTTCTGCTTTTAGGCTGGAATGAATGGAGCAGGTTTAATAAAATACTGATGAGAAAGGATGCTTCCTCCATGTCCATGAAGGATGATGGGAAAAGCATGATGCAGATGCGGTGGTGGGAAGGTGAAACAGTCCCCATCAGAGATTTCTCTTTTCTTTGTGCAGTAGGGAGCCAGGTCATTTGCAAAGAGTGAGGAGAATCGGAAGAGATGGGTGGATCTGAGCAGAGAGGAAGGTCTGACATGGTCTCTGTGGGGAGCAGCGCAGCCATAGATGGCAAACTCTGGAGGGATTGTGGGGTCCTTATCCATGCCCTGTTCCTTCTGCAAGTTCTTCCCACCTCTAATTCCACAGCCACAGATACCAAGACCCAGAGGGAGGAAGCCATTTGCTCAAAGTCACGTAGCACATTAGGGGCAAAGCTTTGATTGGAGTCAGGTGTTTGGGCCTCCAGTTGAGGGCACGTCCATCCCATGGCAGCAGTCACCTTCTCACGGGTCTGCTCTTCACCATGTGCCATTGTGTCAGGCTCTGCAAAGGATAGGCTCCTGGGTCTTACGAGATGTTGTGTCGCCCCTTCCCCCTCATGCAAAGCCTTGCACATAGAGGGGACGGAACCAATATTTTCTCAGCTAATGAATGATTAGAAATCAGGCTGCCCTTCTGTCTCACTCCTCTTTTTTAAAAAATTAAATTAAATTTTATTTATTTATTTTTTCAGCCGCGTCTCTTGGCTTGCAAGATCTTAGTTCCCCAACCAGGGATCCACCCGGGCTCCTGGCAGTGAGAGCGCGGAGTCCTAACCACTGGACTACCAGGGAATTCCCTGTCTCACTTTTCTTAAAGGGAAGCCCTCCCTTATGTATAATAATTCCCTTCTTGCTCCCTCACCCCCATTTCAGCAAAAGCCAAGGGGAGAGCAGAACGAGCATCTCTTTGTCACTTAGGGTAACAGACACCAAAACAGACACCAATATCTGCTTTCCTACCCTGGGACACGGATAACATATTTACTTATGTACACTTCACCTTGTTCTGGAAAAGATTTAATGCTCCTAGGGTGTATCAGTTGCTAAAAGTCCTTCTTTTTATTGTGGATGTCCCAATGCTCCACATAACTGGATTTGGCTATTAACAGATTCTACTAATTAATTCATGGTATTTCGTTGGGGGCTTAGGAACTCATTTATGTAAATGAATGCAAAAGAGATGACACATTAGAATTCCCACCCCAAAATACTTGTCACATTATAAAGATAGAATCAGGAAGGAGTAATTACTATTTACCCACTCAACAGGCTAGTTGAGCTTTTTTATTTTTATTTTTTCAGTTACGTAGAGGTAACCCTATACAAATGCCAATAGAAGACTCATACCCTGGCTCTGGTGGGTGGCAGGCCCCTGACCGTGGAACACTCAGATGATGGAATCAGAGGTGCAGAGAGTGTAACAGAGAGAACAGTAAGCACGCAGCCGTTAGGAGACCCCTGTTCTAGGCTTGGTTCCATCACTTATCCTGGGCCTCCTCCGTTTCTTGATGGACCAGATAAAATGAAGCATTATTGCTGCTCTGACACAGTGAGAACTTTTGGAATGTAAACTATTGCTGGCTGCGGTCCAGGCCTCACAGGGCTTTGATGTCCCCTCAGGCACAGCAACCAGCCGCTTGTCTCCACGCAGTCCGTATTAGTGAATAGGAGGAGCTTGGTCTCAGTGGTTAAATAGCGCCCCTGCAACTTGCAGGGGCTCTGGGTGTGGTCCTGGCTGCGCGTTCCGGGGCCTGAAGCTCTGGAGCGTTGTAAAGCAGGGTAAACTGATAAGTGTATTTAGCTCAGTGGCGTTAAATATTCCCTATCACTTTTTCACAGCTGAGCAGGAATGACTGAATGATGAAACTTTGTAAGAAACTTCACATTTGAACCTCTTTATAGGTTCGGCTAGGGGATAATATATGTGAAGATATGGCAAATATCAAAAAGTAACCTGACTGGGAAAAAAAGTCTGTCTGTGTGTCTGTTTGCATTTCCTGAGCCCCTGAGCCTTTACCATGAACAAGGGACTATACCAGGGCTGGGAAGGCAGGCCCAGGCCAGGGTGGATGAGAGCGCAAGGAACTTGCAGAAAGGTGGGTGATTTCTATCCTCAGCTGAGGGGCCCCCAGCCTCCAGGCTAACCCACAGGGTCAGGCTACCAGATCCTGGGAAGGGAGCTATTCTTGCAGAGCAGGAATGAGTATTCTATCTGGAACACACAAGTATCTAGGTTGCTAGTGTTGACTGAAAAAAAAAAATGCGCAACGTAAAAGTTGAGAGTTATGTTTTATTAGGCTCACATTCTTAGGACTTCAAGCAGGGAGACAGCCTCTCAGATAAACGCTGAGAAAAGGGTTCCGTAGAGGAAGGGGGGAAGCCAGGAGATATGGGAGTTTTTGCAACACCACCAGGTAGTCAGAACAAAAGGCTACTGTTAATAAAAGAAAACCAAATATCTCAAGTTAAGGAATTTAGCGCTTTCCTATATATGGGAAGATGCAAGAGTCTGGGCTCACTGAAATCATTCTTTTGATATGCACCGCAGCTATCTGGGGCCAGCATCCTGAGTTTTCTCATTCTGAGTTTCCTCAGGCTGCACCGTTGCAGGTAGCTTCAGTCTGATGGCTGCTAGATGGCGGGCATTCCTTGTTTCCATCCTGAACTCCCTTAGGGCTCACCGTTGGGGTGGCTGTAATTGCTGACGACTGCGACATCCTTTGTTTACTGATATGGCAGGCGATTTTTTATTTCTCACCAGGAAAGTCTATCAATTTTGTTGTTGAAGGCAGGACTTTGCCAGGCACTGGGAATTTAGAGGTGGATAAAACATGATCCATGGACACAAGGAGTTCACAGGTGTCTGGTCCTTAAGAGAAGCTCTCTCTAAGCCTGGGAAGCCCCAAGGGAGCATCCAAAATCACGTTCCTGGATATGCAAAACTGAGGACCAGATCCTTAACACACTTGGCCCCAGCTAGATACTGTTGTGTCAGAAAGGCCTGGAAAGCCAGCTGGATTTTGCCCCTTCTCTGCGCAATCAGTGGATTTTACTACAAGAACCGCTTTCCTCTCTAACCAGGCACAGATATATTAGAATGTTAGAAATTTATTGTTTCCTTTTGTATTTAACTTGCTATTGACGAAGACTCTGTACATATTCACTCATTGTCTCTGGTTTCCAATAAAGGAAGGAAACAATGTCCTTTAGGCACCTCCCCTGTCCTTTAAAATTATGAAATGTTCCACATTCACAGACGAGTATAGGTACAGTTTAAAGCTAAATAATAAAAGAAACACCTGTTACCCAGCTGGGCCTGAATCCCAGCTGTGTGGCTCTGTCCTGTCCCTGCTTCCCCTGACTACTCCCACCGCCTTACGTAACCAATGTACTGACTTTTATGTTAATCATTCCAGTTTTCTTTACAGTTTTACTCCCCATATTACATGTCCCTAAAAAATCTACTGCTTGGATTTGAATAACACAAATTAAAAAAAAAAAAAGCTGTGTAAGGAAAGAGCACTATTGCCATTATCAGATGGGATTTCCCAGAAAAACAAGCTGACTTGTTTTCAAGGGGTACGGTATGGCTTCCGCTTTCCTGAGTCTTCAAAAGCCTCTTCTGGGGAAGTCAGAGGGCAAAATCGTAAGTAGAGGCAGATCTAGGATTTGTGGAGCCTGAAGATTATATAATTTGGGGGACTCTTTAAGAAGAGTGTGAGTCCAATATTACAAATGTGGAGTTAGCTGCAGGGCTTTGGGAGGGACAAATATGAGTAAAGGGCTTAAGTTTCATTGGCTTCAGGTAAATAAGTCTCTAGCCATGAGGGCTCACCTGCATCCAGGCATCTGGTAGATCTGCAGTATGGGTGAGGCACTGAACACCCTGTAGAAATAGGGTCAGAGGGAAAGGGTTGCTTTGTGTTTTCTGCTTCTAAGCTCATCATAGCCTATCTCTGTCTCTCAAGAACAGGTCAAAGAAGAACACTTCAGAAATGGAGATGTTTTGTGAAATGAGGGTTCTCAGCTGATTTCTAGAAGCGGGGCATAGAGAGATGAGCAGGAATTTCCTTAATATATGAGGAAGCCATGACAAACACAGATAAACCTGTTCTCAAGGTTAAATGAGGGTATAATGTCAGTGGGGATTTTGGGGATGACAGTTTTCATCATATCTGTTTCTCTTTTTTTGGCCTCACCATGTGGCTTATGGGATCTTAGTTCCCAGAACAGGGATTGAACCTGTGCCCTCGGCAGTGAAAGTGCGGAGTCCTAACCATTGGACTGCCAAGGAATTCCCTCATATCTGTTTCTTGAGTCCCACTTTTCCAAGTGGAGCTGGTTAATCTCTACGTCTGGTACACGGCTATTATTATGGGATTTCCCTTCACCATCCTCCTGGGGAATCTTTGTCTCTCTCTTGTTTTAGATCTTCCTCCTTGATTTACTCTATCTTTGAGTGGGGTACATTCTTCAGTAGCTTTCTAAAGATGCATGATACTTGCATACTTGAAAACAAATTTTATTCCACTTTCATACTCAGTTGGTAGTATGGCTGGGTATAGAGTTCTAGATTGGAAATGACAATCTTCAGAATTTTAAAGTCTTCATGGTATTTTAGCTTCTAGTTTTGCTGATGGGAAGTCAGAAGCCATTCTGATCCCTAAACTTTGTATTTGACCCACTTTTTTTTTCCTCCCTGGAAGCAGTAAAATCTCTTGGTCCCTCAAATCGTACCAGCCACTTATTGGCTCTTCAATCTGGCAGTTCATTCTGTTCTTGAATTACACCGTTGATTGTTCCTCCTCTTTTTTTCTCTTGCTCTCTTTCTGGAAACACTGCTATTCAGATGTAAGGCCTCCTGAACTTGTACTCTAATTTCTTACTTTTTCTCTCTTATTTTCTATCTCTTTGTCTTTTTGCTCTATTTGCTGGGGAATTTCCCCAATGTTATATCCCAACTACTGTGTTGAATTTTTTATTCTTACGTAGGCAGATAATTTTCCTTTCATATATTCTTATCATATTTCCTAACTATAAAGTATTATATGTACATTATTTAACAATTATTACAAAAATACTTTACATAGAAAATAAAAGGTTTCTATAGTTCCGTTTAGTAGATCATGAAACAGAATAGAGTCCAGAAGTAGACTCATGCATAATAGCCTAAACCTTTGTAGATGAACCGTATTTTATATTTATTTTCAACAAAGATGCTGTATAGTAAGAAATGTGGCCTCCAAAGAGAGGTCTGGGTTTGTCCCAGTACCTGGGAAGCAATCTCTAACGACAATTCCTAGCAACCTCTGCTAGGAATTTCCTGAGCAATAGGAATGTCTTTCTTTTTTATGGTGGACCCCTGGGACTACACCTGGTATTATATGCTAATGAGATGACTTAGGCTGGAGGCTGGTCATGTAAGAAAGACCAAGCACGAGATTAGAGGCTTGGGGCTTTGGGTCAGTTGGTATCAGTCCAACTTCCAGGGAGGAGAGGGCTAGAGATTGAATTCAACCATGTGGGTAGTGTTTCAATCAATCATGCCTATGTAATGAAACCTCAATAAAATCTCTGGACACTAAAGCTCAGGTGAGTTTCCCTGGTTGGCAATACTGTGTGCATATTACCACACATCAATGTCAGTAGGGTAACACATCCCTGATGATGAGAGAAACATTGTATTTAAACACTCCCAGACTTTGCCCATACACTTTTTTCCTTTGGCTGGTTTTAATTCGTAGGCTTTTGTTATAATAAAACTGTAATTGTAAGTATAGGGCTTTCCTGAGTTCTGTGAGTCATTCTAGCCAAGTATCGAATCTGAAGGTGGTTTTGGGAAAACCCCAAACTTGCAGCTATTGTCTGAAGTAAGGGCAGTTTTATAGGGACTGTTCCCTCTGAGTGTGCAGTTTGGAAAACCCCTTAGAGATGCCAAGGCAATTCAGTGAGAAAATGGCACTCTTTCCACAAGTGCTACTGTAATCATTGATATCCATATGTAAACAAGTGAACCTCGATACTTACCTCAGGGAATTCCCTGGCAGTCCAGTGGTTAGGACTCCGTACTCTCACTACTGAGTGCCCAGTTTCAATCCCTGGTTGGAGAACTAATATCCCACAAGCCGTGCAGCGTGGCCAAAAAAAAGGTAAAAAGAAAGAGGTTGAAATAAATTAAAACAAAATTTTTACCTCATACTATATATAAAAATTAACTTGGAATGGATCATAGGTATAAATTTAAGAACTAGAAATATAACATTTTTAAAATAAAAAATAAGTGAAAATCTTTGTGACTTTGGGTTGGGATATATTAATATATTAAATAGACCACAAAAAGCAGGAAAAAATGATGAATTGGACTTCATCAAAATTAAAACCTTTTGCTCTTCAAAAGACACTGTTAAGAAGATGAAAATGCAAACCACAGGCTGGGATAAAATACAGCTGACCCTTGAGCAATGTGGAGGTTAGGGGCACCAATCCTTGTGCAGTTGAAAATCCACATAAAACTTAGTATTTGTATCCAAACTTAACTGCTAATAGCCTACTGTTGACTGGAAACCTTACTAATAACATAAACAGTTGATTAACACCTATTTTGTATGTATTTTATTCTTACATTAAAGTAAGATAGAGAAAAGAAAATGTTGTTAAGAAAATCATAAAGAAGAGAAAGTACATTTACAGTATTGTACTGTATTTATTGATACCATAAGTTTACATTGTCTGTTTACAAGATGAATCGTCTGTCTGTCAGTACCTACATCAGTATTGCCTTATGTGATGCAAAACACTGTAGATGTTACACGTATTACTAACACTAGACATAAAAAATGGAAAGACAATGTGAAAAAGAAATTCATATTTATTTACAGGTGTAACAACTTATACATTGATAATGAAGAAGCAGCAATATGATTGCTTCATGGTAGCCTAGCCTACACACTAACGAATGAATCATTATAAAATTTTTAAAATTTTATTTTTATTTTTATTTTTTTTGGCTGCATTGGGTCTTCATTGCTGTGGCTTTCTCTAGTTGCAATGAGTGGGGGCTACTCTTCATTGCGGTGAGCGGGGGCTACTCTTCATTGCAGTGTGTGCACTTCTCATTGTGGTGGCTTCTCCTGTTGCAGAGCACAGGCTCTAGAGCGCAGGCTCAGTAGTTGTGGCTCATGGGCTTAGTTGCTCTGAGGCATGTGGGATCTTCCCGGACCAGGACTCAAACCCATGTCCTCTGCATTGGCAGGCAGATTCTTAACCACTGTGACGCCAGGGAAGTCCCTCGTTATAAAATTTTTATGGCATACAATATTACTGTCATATTCATAATACAGTATTGGAACTTTGTTACATTTTGTGGAAAAAAAAACTTTCCTATGATGATAGGCTGAAGCACAGTTTCTCCAAGTAGGAGAGAGAGAGAGAGGAGTACTTTACAGTAATGTAATTCTTTGAAAGCAAAGCTATAAAATAGTAAGAAACGAACACATTCTTAATTTCATATTAAGTATCACTCACCTTATGCCAATGTAAGGATCGGCTTCCACTTCAATACAAGTCTTGTACATGGTGTTCTACATGATGAATAAATACTTAGGCAACGGTGATGATGATGACACAAAAATGTCTCATACAGTTTTTGCCATGCACTTATTAGATTTTCAATATTTACTATACATTAAGTATTTTTTAAAGTATTTTCAATATTTACTATACATTAAGTAAAGTAGATCGTCATAAAGGTTTTCATCCTCACCGTCTTCACATTGAGTCAGCTGAGGAGGAGGAAGAGGAGGGGTGGGTCTTGCTCCCTCAGGGGTGGCAGAGGCAGAAGAGGCAGAGGTGGAAGGAGAGGCAGGCACACTCAGTCTAATTTTACAGAAATACCTTGTAAATTCTGACTTTTTTGTGTTTTCATTTCTCTAAAAAAGCTTCTATGTGGTATCAATCCTTCTTCTACCTTTTGCTTTAGTTTCAATGCCTGAATGATAGAAGTGTCTGTATTGTAAAAGTCAACAGCAGTCTTGAATAAGCAGAACCCGTCTGCCGGATTGTCTAATGTCAGCTTGCTTCCTGGCACTGCTTCTTCTACATCATCTTCCGCATCATCTGACACTGGTTTAGAAACACTCCTCTCTGTCAAGTCCTCTTCAGTTAATTCCTCTGGTGTGGTGTCTATTAGCTCTTGAATTTCTCCAAGATCCATATCTTTTATATGTGTGTGTGTGTGTGTGTGTGTATATATATATATATATATTTATATTTATTTATTTATTTATTTGGTTGTCCGGCTCCTTAGTTGCGGCACATGGGCTCCTTAGTTGTCACATGTGAACTGTTAGTGGCAGCATGCATGTGGGATCTAGTTCCCTGACCAGGATCGAACCCGGGCCCCCTGCATTGGATTGTGGAGTCTTATCCATTGAGCCACCAGGGAAGTCCCAAGATCCATATCTTGAAACCCTTCACCACCACCACCCCCACCTTTTTTTCATATCCACAATCTCTTTCTTGATTGGATCTGTCCTAAATCCTGTGAAGTCATGCACAACATCTGGGTAGTTTTCTCCAGCAGGAATTTATTATTTTGGGCTTGATGGCTTGCACAGCTTTTTCTATAACAATGATGGCATCTTCAATGGTGTAATCTTTCCAGACTTTCACGATGTTCTCTCTGTCGGGTTCTCTTCCGTCACACTGACAGTCTTTTCCAGAGAGTACCACGTGTAATGAGCCCTAAAGATCCTTATGACCCCCTGGTCTAGAGGCTAAATTAGAGACTTGTGTATGGGGGCAAGCAGACCACTTTGCCAGCTTCAGTGTTGAACTCATGGGGTTCTGGGGGGGCCAGAGGCATTGCCCAATATTAAAAGAACTTTAAAAGGCAGTCCCTTACTGGCAGGGTACTTCTTGACTTCAGGGACAAAGCATTGATGGAACCAGTCCAAAAAGAGGGTTTTGTTGTCCGGGCCTTCTCGTTGTACAACCAAAAGACTGGCAGCTGGTATTTATCTTTTCCCTTCAAAGCTCGGGTGTTAGCAGCTTTGCAGATAAGGGCAATCCGGATCATAAACCCGACTGCACTTACACAAAACAGAAGAGTTAGCCTATCCTCTCTTGCCTTAAATCCCGGTACTCACTTCTCTTCCTTACTAATAAATGTCCTTCGTGGCATTTTTTTTTCGCCTAGAATAAGACACTTTCATCTGCATTAAAAACCTGTTCAGGCAGGTATCCTTTCCCCTCAGTGACTTCTTAATGGCATCAGGAACTCATCTGCTGCCTCTTGGTTAGCAGAAGCTGCTTCTCCTATTATCTTGATATTTTTTAAGTCAAATCTTTTTCTAAAATGATCAAACCATCCTTTGCTGACATTGAATTCTCCAGCTTCAGATTCTTCACCTTCTTTTTGTTTTAAGCTGTCATATAATGACTTTGTTTTCTCTTGAATTATATTGAAGTCTATAGGTATGCCTTCCCTATAGCAATTCTGCACCCACATAAAAGCTGCATTTTCAATACAAGATAAAAAGTTATTTCACAAAAAGTGCAATGTTTTCCCACCTGCTGATGTAGCTGCAGTGAAGCTTTCATGAATTTGTTTTTCTTTTTCATAGTGGTCCTTACATTGGGACAGCACAATAAATGAAATTACAAATGCTCTAGAAGGATTCAACAGCAGAATAACTGAAGCAGAAAAACAGATAAGTGACCTGGAAGACAAAATAGTGGAAATAACAACTGCAGATCAAAATAAAGAAAAAAGAATGAAAAGAATTGAGGACAGTCTCAGAGACCTCTGGGACAACATTAAACACATCAACATTCGAATTAAAGGGGTCTCAGAAGAAGAAGAGAAAAAAAAAGGGACTGAGAAAATATTTGAAGAGATTATAGTTGAAAACTTCCCTAATATGGGAAAGGAAATAGTCAATCAAGTCCAGGAAGTGCAGAGAGGCCCATACAGGATAAATCCAAGAAGAAACATGCCAAGACACATATTAATCAAACTATCAAAAATTAAATACAAAGAAAAAATATTAAAAGCAGCAAGGGAAAAGCAACAAATAACATACAAGGGAATCCCCATAAGGTTAACAGCTGATCTTTCAGCAAAAACTCTGCAAGCCAGAAGAGAGTGGCAGGACATATTTAAAGTGATGAAAGGGAAAAACCTACAACCAAGATTACTCTACCCAGCAAGGATCTCATTCAGATTCGATGGAGAAACTAAAACATTTACAAACAAGCAAAAGCTAAGAGAATTCAGCACCACCAAACCAGCTTTACAACAAATGTTAAAGGAACTTCTCTAGGCAGGAAACACAAGAGAAGGAACAGACCTACACAGGCAAACCCAAAACAATTAAGAAAATGGTAATAGGAACATACATATCAATAATTACCTTAAATGTAAATGGATTAAATGTTCCAACCCAAAGACATAGTCTGGCTGAATGGATACAAAAACAAGACCCATATATTGCTGTCTACAAGAGACCCCCTTCAGACCTAGGGACACATACAGAAAAAGTGAGGGGAATGGAAAAAGATATTCCATGCAAATGGAAATCAAAAGAAAGGTGGAGTAGCAGTTCTCATATCAGACAAAATATACTTTAAAATAAAGACTATTACAAGAGACAAAGAGGGACACTACATAAGAATCAAGGGATCAATCCAAGAAGAAGATATAACAATTGTAAATATTTATGCACCCAACATAGGAGTACCACAGTACATAAGGTAAATGCTAACAGCCATAAAAGGGGAAATCGACAGTAACACAATCATACTAGAGGACTTTAACACCCCACTTTCACCAATGGATAGATCATCCAAAATGAAAATAAATAAGGAAACACAAGCTTTAAATGACATACTAAACAAGATTGACTTAATTATTATTTATAGGACAATCCATCCAAAAAGAACAGAATACACTTTCTTCTCAAGTGCTCATGGAACATTCTCCAGGATAGGTCATATCTTGGGTCACAAATCAAGCTTTGGTAATTTAAGAAAATTGAAATCGTATCAAGTATCTTTTCTGACCACAACACTATGAGCCTAGATACCAATTACAGGAACAATATTGTAAAAAATACAAATACATGGAGGCTACACAATACACTACTAAGTACCCAAGAAATCACTGAAGAAATCAAAGAGGAAATTAAAAAATAGCTAGAGGGCTTCCCTGGTGGTGCAGTGGTTGAGAATCTGCCTGCCAATGCAGGGGACACGGGTTCGAGCCCTGGTCTGGGAAGATCCCACATGCCGCGGAGCAACTAGGCCTGTGAGCCACAACTACTGAGCCTGTGCGTCTGGAGCCTGTGCTCCCAACAAGAGAGGCCGCGATAGTGAGAGGCCCGCACACCGCGATGAAGAGTGGCCCCCGCTTGCCGCAACTAGAGAAAGCCCTAGCACAGAAACGAAGACCCAACACAGCTAAAAATAAAATAAATAAATAAATTAATTAAAGGGCTTTCCTTTTAAAAAAAAAAAAAGCTAGAAACAAATGACAATGAAAATACAACGATCCAAAACCTATGGGATGTAGCAAAAGCAGTTCTAAGCAGGAAGTTTATAGCAATACAATCCTACCTCAAGAAACAAGAAAAATCTCAAATAAACAACCTAAACTTACAACTAAAGCAATTAAAGAAAGAAGATCCAAAAAAACCCCAAAGTTAGCAGAAGGAAAGAAATCATAAAGATCAGATCAGAAATAAATGAAAAAGAAGTGAAGGAAATGATAGCAAAGATCAATAAAACTAAAAGCTAGTTCTTTGAGAAGATAAACAAAATTGATAAACCATTAGCTAGACTCATCAAGAAAAAAAGGGAGAAGACTCAAATCAACAGAATTAGAAATGAAAAAGGAGAAGTAACAGCTGACACTGAAGAAATACAAAGGATCACGAGAGATTACTACAAGCAACAATATGCCAATAAAATGGACAACCTGGAAGAAATGGACAAATTCTTAGAAAAGCAAAACCTTCCAAGACTGAAGCAGGAAGAAAGAGAAAATATAAGCAGACCAATCACAAACACTGAAATTGAAGCTGTGATTAAAAATCTTCCAACAAAAAAAAAGCCCAGGACCAGATGCCTTCACAGGAGAATTCTATCAAACATTTAGAGAAGAGCTAACACCTATCCTTCTCAAACTCTTCCAAAATATAACAGAGGGAGGAACACTCCCAAACTCATTCTACGAGGCCACCATCATCCTGTTACCAAAACCAGACAGAGATGTCACAAAGAAAGAAAACTGCAGGCCAATATCACTGATGAACATAGATGCAAAAATCCTCAACAAAATACTAGCAAACAGAATCCAACAGCACATTAAAAGGGTCATACACCATGATCAAGTGAACTTTATCCCAGGAATGCAAGGATTCTTCAATATACGCAAATCAATCAATGTGATAAGCCATATTAACAAATTGAAGGATAAAAACCATATGATAATCTCAATAGATGCAGAAAAAGCTTTTGACAAAATTCAACACCCATTAATGATAAAAACTCTCCAGAAAGTAGGCATAGAGGAAACTTACCTCAACACAATAAAGGGCATATATGACAAACCCACAGCCAACATCGTTCTCATTGGTGAAAAACTGAAACCATTTCCACTAAGATCAGGAACAAGACAAGGTTGCCACTCTCACCACTATTATTCAACATAGGTTTGGAAGTTTTAGCCACAGCAATCAGAGAAGAAAAAGAAATAAAAGGAATCCAAATCGGAAAAGAAGAAGTAAAACTGTCATTGTTTGCAGATGACAGGATACTATACATAGAGAGTCCTAAAGATGCTACCAGAAAACTGCTAGAGCTAATCAATGAATTTGGTAAAGTAGCAGGATACAAAATTAATGCACAGAAATCACTTACATTCCTATATACTAATGATGAAAAATCTGAAAGAGAAATTAAGGAAACACTCTCATTTACCACTGCAACAAAAAGAATAAAATACCTAGGAATAAACCTACCTAGGGAGAAAAAAGACCTGTATGCAGAAAACTATAAGACACTGATGAAAGAAATTGAAGATGATACAAACAGATGGAGAGATATACCATGTTCTTGGATTGGAAGAATCAACATTGTGAAAATGACTATACTACCCAAAGCAATCTACAGGTTCAATGCAATCCTTATCAAACTACCAAGGGCATTTTTCACAGAACTAGAACAATAAATTTCACAACTTGTATGGAAACACAAAAGATCCCAAATAGCCAAAGCAATCTTGAGAAAGAAATACGGAGCTGGAAGAATCAGGTTCCCTGACTTCAGACTATACTACAAAGCTACAGCAATCAAGACAGTATGGTACTGGCACAAAAACAGAACTATAGATCAATGGTACAGGATAGAACGCCCAGAGATAAACCCACACACATATGCACACCTAATTTATGACAAAGGAGGAAATACAATGGAGAAAAGACAGCCTCTTCAAGAAGTGGTGCTCAGAAAACTGGACAGCTACATGTAAAAGAATGAAATTAGAACACTCCCTAACACCATACACAAAAATAAACTCAAAATGGATTAAAGACCTAAATGTAAGGCCAGACACTATCAACTCTTAGAGGAAAACATAGGCAGAACACTCTATGACATAAATCACAGCAAGATCCTTTTTGACCCACCTCCTAGAGAAATGGAAATAAAAACAAAAATAAACAAATGGGACCTAATGAAACTTAAAAGATTTTGCACAGCAAAGGAAGCCATAAACAAGACGAAAAGACAACCCTCAGAATGGGAGAAAATATTTGCAAATGAAGCAGCTGACAAAGGATTAATCTCCAAAATATACAAGCAGCTCATGCAGCTCAATATCTGAAAAACAAACAACCCAATCCAAAAATGGGCAGAAGACATAAATAGACATTTCTCCAAAAAAGGCATACAGATTGCCAACAAACACATGAAAGGATGCTCAACATCATTAATCATTGGAGAAATGCAAATCAAAACTACAATGAGGTATCATCTCACACCGGTCGGAATAGCCATCATCAAAAAATCTACAAACAATAAATGCTGGAGAGGGTGTGGAGAAAAGGGAACCCTCTTGCACTGTTGGTGGGAATGTAAATTGATAAAGCCATTATGGAGAACAGTATGGAGGTTCCTTAAAAAACTAAAAATAGAACTACCATACCACCCAGCAGTCCCACTACTGGGCATATACCCTGAGAAAACCATAATTCAAAAAGGGTCATGTACCACAGTGTTCATTGCAGCACTATTTATGATAGCCAGGACATGGAAGCAACCTAAGTGACCATCGACAGATGAATGGATAAAGAAGATGTGGCACATATATACAATGGAATATCACTCGGACATAAAAAGAAATGAAATTGAGTTATTTGTAGTAAGATGGATGGACCTAGAGTCTGTCATACAGAGTGAAGTAAGTCAGAAAGAGAAAAACAAATACTGTATGCTAACACATATATGTGGAATCTAAAAAAAAAAAAATTGTTCTGACGAACCTAGGGGCAGGACAGGAATAAAGACGCAGACGTAGAGAATGGACTTGAGGACACGGGGAGGGGGAAGGGTAAGCTGGGACGAAGTGAGAGAGTGGCATTGACATATATACACTACCAAATGTAAAATAGATGGCTAGTGGGAAGCAGCTGCATAGCACAGGGAGATCAGCTCAGTGCTTTGTGACCACCTAGAAGGGTGGGATATGGAGGTTGGGAGGGAGGCGCAAGAGGGAGGGGATATGGGGATACATGTATACGTATAGCTGATTCACTTTGTTATACAGAAGAAACTAACACAACATTGTAAAGCATTTATACTCCAATAAAGATGTTAAAAAAAAAGAACAAAACCAAGACTCCACTGGCAAATGAACAGAAGCGGAATTAAACAAAAAAAAATCCAATTAGAAAATGGGCAAAAGACATGAGCAGACATCCTGAAGAGGATACACAAATGGTAAATAAGCACATGAAAAGAAGTTCACTATCTGTGGCCATGAGGGAAATATAAATTAAAGCACATGAGCTATCACTACACACCTAGCAGAATGGCTAGAATAAAAAAATGGCAACACCTAATGCTCGCTAGAGTGCAGAGAAACTGGATCACTTACAAACTGCTGGTGAGAATGTAAAGTGGAACAGCCACTGTGGAAACCAATTTGGCTGTTTCTTATAAAACTAAACATGTAGCTACCATACAACTCAGTAATTGCTCTCCTGGGCATTTATTATCCCAGAGAAAAGAAAACTCATGCTCCCGCTAAAAAACTGTACACAAATGTTCAAAGAAACTTTATTCAAAATAGGCAAAAACTAAAGACAAAACAGATGTCTTTCCACCAGTGAATGGTTAAGCAAACTGTGTACATCCACACCGTGGAACACTACTCAGCAATAAAAAGGAACGAACTGTTGATATATTCACTGACTTAGATGAATCTCCAGGGAAGTATGTTGCATGAAAAAGTCAACTCCCCCCAAATTACATATTGTATGATTCCATTATATTATATCCTTTAAATGGCAAAATTATGGAAACAGAGAAGAGATTAGTGGTTGCCAGGGTCTGGGGAGGGGAAAAGAGAGGTGAATGGGTCTGTAAGAGGGCAGCATAAGAGGCCCCTGTGATGACAGGACTGTTCTGTATCTTGACCATATCATCGTCAGTACCCTGGTTGTGATATTGTATTATACTTTTATAAAATGTTACCATTGGGGGAAATTGGATAGAAGGATCTCTGTGTTATTTCTAACAACTGCATGTCAATCTACAATTATCTCAAAATAAGGAGTTTAATTAAATGAAACTGTACATGAATGTTTATAGTGTATTTATTCATAATCATCAAAAACTGGAAACAAACCAAATGTCCATCAATTGTTAAATAGTAAATAAATTGTGGTACAACCTTACAATGGAATACTACTCAGCATAAGAAAGAATGTACTATTGATAGGCAACAATATGAATGAATGTCAAAAGCATCATGCTAAGTGGAAGGAGCCAGACTTAGGAGTATATACTTTATAATTCCATTTATATGAAATTCTAGAAAAGTAAGAAACCATAATGATAAAGAGCAGATCAGTGGTTGCCAGGGCCCAGAAGGTGAAGATACAGAATGACTGCCTATGGTTTCCAACTAACTTTTGGGGGTGATGGAAATGTTCTATCAATATAATGATTGCAGGAGTGGTTATATGACATTATATATTTGTTAAAACTCATCTAATTGTGCACTTAATATTGATGAATTTTATTGTATTTAAATTATACCTTCATAAAGCCGATCCCCAAAATGGGGCTAATACATTTAGATGAATTTACAAATTTTTCACTTAACTGTGTATTATGGACTCTAGCTTCAGGGCATATAGCTTTACCTTCTTTCCACAACAGTTGCACAGTATTCCAGTGTATGGAGCCCCATAATCCCACAGTTAATTTAGTTAATTTAATTGTCCCCTTTTGACGAGCATTTGGGATGTTTCCAATATTTTACTTTACAAATAAAGTTGTAATAGTCAACCTTATCATATATCTTTGCATACTTGAGTGTTTTTATTGAATGGATTCCTAAAAGTGATTTCTTGGTCAAAGGTTATATACAATTAAAAGTTTAGTAGTAAGTATCAAATTGCCCCACAAAATAGGGTGGTGTCAACTTGCATTCTTGTCAGTGGTGAGTAAGAGTTCTGTGGTTGTTTCTAAGGGATTTTTTTTTTTTAACTCAGGCTTTCAGAGTTTATTTCATCTATTTATTTTCCATCTAAGGGATTCTTTTTAAGCTCATTTACTTGTTCCTTTTCCCACAGCCTTTTCGTGCAGTTAATATTTTCCTTTTCACAGCTTCCACAGGATTTCTGTAGCTCTGAGTTTTGACTGTTTTTTTTTTGGGGGGGGGTGTATAAATTTATTTATTTATTTATTTTTGGCCACGTTGGTTCTTTCTTGCTGCGCACGGGCTTTCTCTAGTTGCAGCGAGCGGGGGCTACTCTTCGTTGTGGTGCGTGGGCTCCTCATTGCGGTGGCTTCTCTGTGTTGTGGAGCATGGGCTCTAGATTGCAGGCTCAGTAGTTGTGGCGCACGGGCTTAGTTGTTCCGCAGCATGTGGGATCTTCCTGGACCAGGGCTCGAACCTGTGTCCCCTGCATTGATAGGAGGATTCTTAACCACTGCACCACCAGGGAAGTCCTCTGAGTTTTGACTGTTGATGTTTTGCTAGGGCTTGTAGAATGACCTAGTTATTTGCTGACCATTCAATCAACAAGGAGCTCATATGATAGTGGGGAGATAGACACGAAAAGCAATACTATATAGCATGTTAAATAGCATGATACCTGTGTATGTGTTATACACTGATAATAATGATGAGAGAGAAGATGATAATAATGGTAATAATAATAGCTAAAAATTATTGAGCCCTTACTGTGTACCAGGAAGTAATCTAAGAGCTATATATATATATACTTATTTAATCCTCCCAACAATGCTCTGAGGTAGAAACTATTTCTACTGTTCCCATTTTATAGACTCCTTTGCTGGGCATTGAATGACGAATAGGAGTTAACTAGGTGAAGAAAGGTTGTGGATTAAATGGAATCAGTCAGAATGAAAAGTGTGTATAGAGGTACCGGGGAAGAAAGAAAAGTCAATTCAGCAGTCCTGTGAGTAATTTCAGGTGGTTGGCACCCAAAGGGCACAGGAAAAGAAGAAGCTGGAGAGAGTTCATGAGAGGGTGGATGGAAATGTTTCTCATTTCCTCTTGCTAAACACACACACACACCCTACACTTGGCTGCCCCCACCTTATTAACCTATGGTTTCTAGTGGAGGCTGGGGGAAGACTTCTCATTAAGAAGTAATGCCTGGGGACTTCTCTGGTGGTCCAGTGGTTGAGAATCTGCCTTCCAATGCAGGGGACGCAGTTTCAATCCCTGGTCGGGAAACTGAGATCCCACATGCCGCGAGGCAACTAAGCCCATGCACCGCAACTAGAGAGAAGCCTGTGTGCCGTAACAAAGAGCCTGTGCGCTGTAAAGAAAGATCCTGTGTGCCACAAGGAAAGACCTGACACAGCCAAAAATTAATTAATTAATTAAAAAAGAAGCAGTGCCTGGAATTAGACCCAAAGGTTGAGTAAAAGTCAACCAAACAAAGAAGAGGAACTGAGTGTTCAGGCAGAGAATGTGACACGAGATATCATGACTGGAGTGGTTAAGGAACTGACTGGAACTGGAGATGGCTAGTTATGAAGTGTTAAGGGAGAAGAGCCATTAGCGAGGCCGAAGAGGGTGGCAGAGGCCAACTCATGTAGAGGCTGTAGGTTGCATTAAGGAATTCAAAACTCATGGTGACTCCAAAATCAATCAATGAAAAAGAAATGATCCAATATCTACTCTAGGCAGGCCCTGTCCTGGGGGCCAAGGGAGATGCAATGATGTGGACTGCCTTTAAGAAGCTCACAGACTAGCTAAGAAGGTAAGACATGAGCAAATATAAGGGAGCCAATCAAAGATAAAGAGCCACATATAACAAGGAATAAATGTGAAATGTTGGGATTTATGGGAGGGAAAGACAATTGGCTGGGGAGGTGGGATACTGAGGCATCAGGGGACGGAATGGAGTCTTGAAGGGTGGGTGCCATTTGGAAGGTGATAGGGAGGTAGCCTTCTGTATAGGACATTCCAAGAATAAACAAATGGAATATATCCGACATATTTGGAAGAGACTGAGCAAGCCTGCCGGGCCAAAGGGTGGGTGTGTGCAGGGAATATGAGAGAACATTAGAAAAGGTGCATAAGGTCAAATTAGGAAGGGTCCTACATGCAAGGCTAAGGAATTTGAATTTAAATCTTTGTGGACAAAGAAGGGCCATTCTGTCTTTTTCAGTGTTGAGCAACTTGAATAAGGTGATCTTGTTTGATGATTAATCTGGAACAAAAGAGATAACCAAGTCAGGGAGACAACTTAGGAGGTTAGCACTTATGTCAAAGTTCTGTACAAGGTTGGCCAAAATAAAGAGGAAACGAGAAACCAGGGGGAAGAATGTGCCTCGTTATTTATGCCTTTTTGCAGGAAAGTTATTTTCTTCCTTACCATGACATACATTCTCTTCTCATGGTAATCTGCCTTCAGAACCTTGAAGATGGATGTATTTAAAGTTCTAGAAGCTGAGTCAATGGCATAGTATGATGTCTTTTAGGAATATGTACTCAAGTTTCTTCACTGGCGTCTATCACTATGTTTCATGCTCACTCTCCTGTCTGCTGGGTCTCCTTTTTCCACAGGAGGTTCATTATTGAAGCATTCTTGATACAATAATAAAATACATTAAAATTATTTAAAAGGATGTTTCCTTCTCTTGGGGTGTTTTTACTCACAACACTTCTGTGGGTTTTCCCATGCCAACAACCGGTTCTCCAACTCTCCAGACACCAACTGGGTGTCCTACAATTCAATTCTATTCTGACACTAACTACCCTGAGTTAGCACAGACTCCACAGTTTTAAGGGTTCAGTCCCACAAGACTGTCCCACTTCAGATGCCAGTTAAAAGTATTGGGTCCCCCAGGTACCCACGCTTTTGCCCAATTTGGCTGCAGAGTCAGAGTTCCCAAACTCCCCCCACCAACTTCAGGTTCCATCATTTGCTAGAATGGCTCACAGAATTAAGGAAAACACTTTACTTTCTACCATTGGTTTATTATAAAGGATACAAATGAAGAGCCAGATGAAGAGATATATAGGGTGAGGTCCAGAAGGGTCCTGAGCACAGGAGCTTCTGTCCCTGTCGAGTTAAGTTGTGCCACCTTCCCAGAACAGAGCTGTGTTTGCCAACATGGAAGCTCTTCCAGCCCTAGGTTTTTATGGAAGTTTCACTACACATGTGTGATTGAGTAAATCACTGGCCAGCAGTGATTAACTCAATCTTCAGCACCTCTCCCCTCCCCAGAGTTGGGAGTTCTGAAAATTCCAAACCTCAAATCACAGGGTTGGTTCCCATTGCAACCAGCCCCCAAGAAGTTACCTAGGGGCCCACCAGCCACCTCATTAGCATAAACTCAGGTAAGGTTGAAAGAGGCTTATTATGAATAACAAAAGACACTCACTTCTATCACTCAAGAAATTTCAAGGGTTTTAGAAGCTCTTGTACCAAGGAACCAGAGATGAAGACCAAATATAAATGTATTTATTATATCATAATATCACACTTTCCTCTTATTTGCTGAACAGAAGTGAATACGGCCTGTGCCATCTTTTAAAAATAGAGAGTTTTCAGTGAACACTTAGCATTTTTCATTATTTTACTCTCCATTGTAAGGTCAGGGACCCGTATGAGAACCCGCTTAAAAACCACGGAGCATCACCCCACCCAAAAATGCACTATGTACACACACACACACATGCACACATGTGTAAAATTTTGCCTGCAATCTGAGGGGTTCACTGACAGCTGAAACTTGTAGCCTCCAGGTTAAGAATCCCTGTCCCTCTGTGTCCAGGAGACAAGTGCTGTCCGAAGGCCACAGAGAATTGAGACAAAATTCTATTACCTCTACAGTACTAAGGAAAAGGGAGAGAAGGTATGGAATGCATTCCAATGAGGAATTTTATTGGATTCTTGAAAGGTTTAAATGGTAAGATTAATAATAACAACTAAAAAGCTTTGTATATATACACCATAAAATGCTATACCTGTATAAATTTAAGGGATTCAGTCTCCATTTGTGTATACAATATGGTAGAGAGCTTAAAGTGGAGGAGAAACGTCAGCCCTCCTCATTCCCCCCTCCACCCCCCCTTATAATTGGCCCTTGCTGGACTTGTTTTCAAAGGAGTAAGCCATTTTCGAGGGCCCTGCAATGTGCCAGAGGCTATGCTCAGCACCTAGGAGGGAAAAGAAAGACTGTGAAGACTCTTGCCTTCTAGGGAAGTTTATAGCCCAGGGAGAAGAAACAGATGTGTATTTAAAAAAACACACTAATAAAAGGAATCAGTGATGTGTTAAAATAGACTTGTGGAAATGCTGTGGAGAAAGGAGGTGGTACTAATTTTGCCTGGAGGTAAATTTGAAAGCCCTGCAGAATGGGAAGGATGTTCAGGTGAAGTTTTGTTTTGTTTTTTCCCTTTTAGCACAGGAAGAGAGAATTTCAGGGTCCCTCTACCCTGGACTTATCACCTGGACTCTGTGTACCAGCTATTCCAAAAAGAGAAATGGCCAAGTGCACTCACCCTGCTCTTCAGTAATGAATGAAGTAGCTAATGTGTGCCAGGAATGCTGCCCGACATTCTCCAGCTGTTATCTCTAATTCTGATAACAACAAAATGGTGGTGAGTGTTAGCGCCGTTTTCCTGAGGAAACTGGGTTCTGAGCTAGGACTCGTCATGGTCACACAGCTAGAAAGTGGCTGAGCCAGGACTGGAGCTGAGTCTAACTTCAAAATCACTGTCTTTCTTCTATGCTACATGGTTGCTTTGGGCCTGTGTTTTAAGGCCTTGTGATATTGTGGTGTACTCAAGCACACACATAGCAGACATTTGATACTTGTGTGGTGAATACATGGATAGATGAAGAAAAGAACGAAAGACTGAACTTCCCAGTAGGGGCAGCTCCTAGGAAGCTTGTTCCTGCATCCTGCAGAATGAATTTATCTTCCTTGCTATTGCCATATCATCAGTCAGACCCTGTGGTCCAGAGGGATTCCCCTCAGTAGGGTGTGCTGACCTCTGCTGCAGGCACTGTCTGGGGAAGTGTAGATTTGCCCAGCCAGAAGCCATGCTTGTGCCTGAAAAGTCATGACACCACCTCTCATCCACTCTGCCAGATTTTGCCACCATCTGCCCTGGATTGTCACCACATGTGGAGAGACCTTGTTTTGCCTGCGAGGCTGAGAGTCCCATCTGCCTCACTGTTAGCAAAACGAACTCGGGTTTGCTGGTCTGATGTGCAGCAAAGCCAGTCTCCTGACACCAGGTGGTGGTGAAGGAAAGTGCAGCTTTTATTGCAAGGCACCAAGCAAGGAGAATGGGCAGCTCATGCTCAAAAGACCCGAAATCCCTGATGGCTTTCAGGGAAGTGTCTTTAAAGGTAACCTTTAGGGGTGAGGGTCACAGGGTGTGTGATCAACTTGTGGACATTCTTCTGATTGGTTGGTGGTGAGGGAACAGGGTGGTATTTCGGGATCTTAATCATCAACCTTCTGGTTCCAATCAGTCTGGGGTCTATATGCTTGCAGTCAACATGTAGTCACCATCCTAGTGGTGGTGACCCTGGGGGGGGGGGTCTTAGTTTCTGCAGAACAATACAAAATTATGCATCAGATTGTAATCTGTATCCCTTCCGGAAGAGCTAGGAGTTTTGTGACTCTATCATTCTAATCATAAACTGCTTGAGTTTGTTCTTTGGAAACTAGGGGAAGGCCAAACAAGAAGGAGGGGACACGGAGGAGCTTTTGTACCCCAGAGGCTCTCTTTTTCTTTAAGACTCCTCAATGCTGAGGGGGAACAGGGGCAGGACAAGATAAGGAATACAGTTTTGGAAAGAGAGGTTAATTATCAACTTAGCAGGGGAACTCAGTTTTAGGGGGACTTGGTTTCATCACCACCCTGCTCCCTGTGGTCCCTGGGACTGACATGCAACAGCTGGGGGAACCAGAGCAGCTCTAAAATGGGAACCACTGTCCACCACTTTTGTAAGGATTACAGAGACATAGTTGTCACTTGAAGCCCTTTCATGTATACTGTCGAATACAGTTATTATTATTAGAGTTAGCACTTGACAAAAGTTTAGCAAATGGTTAGACAAATGATGATGTGAAAAAAAGTATGATGGGAAAAAGTGTTCTAGGAATTCAGATTAGTGTAGGGTGAGGGGCCACTGAGGAAGGGAGACTGGAGGAAGGGAGGATTTGGTTACTTTGGAATATGGAAATGACAGTGGCCATGGGGAAAACAACTAGAAGGGAAAAACTGCACCAGCATTCAGTTCAGCAACAAGCACTATTTATTTGCAGCAACATTCCGGTCCGAGGAGTCCTATAAGGAAGTTGTATGTAAAGGTAACTCAACAATAGCTAACATTGATCAAGAGTCACTTTGTGCTGGGCACTCAGCTAAGTGCTTTACATGGGTGACCTCCTTTAATCCTCACAACAGCCCAGTGAGGTGGTTATTGTTATAATCATCCTCAACTAATAGATCAGGAAATTGAGACACAGAGATGTTAATTAACTTACCTGAAGTCTAGTGAAGGCCAAACCATGCAGTGATTTGAATGCCAAACTAGGACTTTGAACTCCCACAGTGGCAGAGGAGAGCTGCTGAAGCAGTAATATGGGCAGTAATATGGGTGCTTCAGGAAAAAAGCAGTATGGTGCAATGCTTAGGAGTTGGGACTTTGGCACCAAATTACCTGCTTTTTAAAAATCCCAGTTCTGCCACTTGCTAGCTGTGCCATTTAGATGTATTATTTAACTGCTCTGTGTCTCAGTTTCCTCATCTATAAAATGGGGGTAATAAAAGCATCCCGCTTTTATGGTCTTATGAGGAGTAAATGAGATAATAAGTGTAGAGCACTTAGAAACAGTGATGGCACATACATGTATGACAACTGTTAGCTACTATCAATATGTTAGCTATTTGCTAGATGGACTGGAGAGAGGTCAGAGGCAGGGGGCCAGCAGGAGGCAAGGACTGAAGCATCACTGCCTAGGGTGATGGCAACTGGAATAAAGAGTAAGATATTTTAAAGTAAGATTCAATAAGTTTCATTAACTGGAAATGTGGGATAAAGAAGAATAGTTAATAATGATTCCTGGTGTCATTAACTGGGAGGAAAAGGGTTTCTAATAGCAACAGGAACACTGGGAGAGGAGGTAGTTCTCGGGGGCCAAGACCACACTTAGGGAAGGCCTAGGGGGCATGTCAAGAGGACTCTGGATTCTATCGCTAGCTCTGCCACCAGCTTGGCAAAAGCCTCCTTCCTCCTCTGGGTTTTCCCATCAGCAAAATGAAGCTTTTACACTTGAGACCTCAAAATTCTCTCCCAACTCAGATATTTTCCTATTTCACCTGGGAGTGCCCTAAAGGGAGACTGATGCTGATGGCTTGGCTCAGGCTTTTTGAAGTTCAAGGGTAGGTGACAGGAGGAAGGCAATAACAGAAGAAGGGGACTCCACTCCTTCTTTTTTTCAAATTGAATTATAATTGACATATGACACTATATTAGTTTCAGGTGTACGACATAACGATTTGATATTTCTATATATTACGAAATGATCACCACAATAAGTCTAGTTATCATCTGTCACCGTACAAAGTTATGACAATATTATTGACTATATTCTCTATGCTGTACATTTCATCCCCGTGACATTTATTTTGTAACTGGAAGTTTGTACCTCTTAATCCCCATCACTTATTTTACTTCTCCCCTCTGGCAGCCACATTTTTGTTCTCTGTATCTATGAGTCTGCTTCTGTTTTGTTTTGTTTTTTCATTTGTTTTGTTTTTTAAATTCCACATATAAGTGAAATCAAACAGTATTTGTCTTTCTCTGTCTAGTTACTTTACTGAGCATAATACCTCTACATCCATCTATGTCATTGCAAATGGCAAGATTTCATTCTTTTTTTATGGCTGAGTAATATTCCATATATATATATATATCACCTCTTCTTTATCCATTCATCTATCAGTGGGCACTTAGGTTGCTTCCATATCTTGGCAATTGTAAATAATGCTGCAGTGAATATAGGGGTGCATACATCTTTTCGAATTAGTGTTTTTGGTTTCTTTGGAAAAATACACAGAAGTGGAATTGTTGGATCATATGGTAGTTCTATTTCTAATTTTTTTGAAGAACCTTCAAACCATTTTCCATAGTGGTTGCACCAATTTACAATCTTACCAGCAGTGTATGAGGGTTCCCTTTTCTCCACATATTTGTTGTCTTTCTGATAATAGCCATCCATTCTGACAGGTGTGAGGTGGCGCCCCCTTATTTTTCTTCATGCCCCCTTAAATATTGCACCTCAGGTCCTGCAAAGGCCTCCTCTCTCGAGATCCCAGGGATCTCTGGGACAGGCTCTACAAAACAGCCTGTCCCAGAGATCCCTGCACCTCTCAAGAGATTCTGGGGAGCAGTGTTGGAGAAAGTCAAGGTCAGTGTTTGATTTAGATGCACTGTCTTCCATTTGACTGGTTCCTGACTCAGGCTTTGTTTTTCTACCAGATTAGAGAAGAAAGGAGAGGTTGTTTTTAAAAGTTCACTGTCCTTAGCACTGGCATCAGAAACACAGCGACAGTGAAACTGGAACCCTTGGTGGTGGCAGCAGCCCAGGAGAGCTTGTGTTTACCCAAATGGCACACCTGAGGGGGCGGAGCATCACCTGCCCAGGTGCACCTGGAACTGACCCTAGGCTGGTGCGTGCAGCGGGCCTTCCATTCAGAAGGACTGTGGGAGAATGGGCAGGCGCTTTTCTGAGAAGAGCTGCATTTTGAAATGGAGTTTCACATAAAGTAAAATAGAATGACAAAACCTAGGCTGAATAATGAACATGTTGAATGCATGCCAATCAACTTAGACAGAAACAAACACCGGGAGAAAAATGTTTTTTCAAATAAAGTACTACTTCCACAACATAGTGGCATAAAACTACACAGAGGAGGTGACTTCTCCTTTTTTAAAGCTGAAAACTGTGCTTAGACCATTTTCCTCAGATTGGACAATATTTAGGAATTAAACTTAGGAATTAAAATTAATTCTTATGTATAGTGATTGGGAGTCATTTAAAAAACCTTAATTGGCTCTCAGACTTAATGATTAGAGGGAACTTTGACATTAAGTAGGCTCTTTTCAGTTCGCACAGAGTTATCACTGTTACTCATGTCAGCAAATATTTATTGGGCATTTATTGGGCATCAATCTCAGTGAAATAATCACTGTTAAATAGTCTCAGTGAAATATGGACAAAGCTTTATACACTCCAGAATTATTTATAATTGCCTCTGTTCTCCTTATTTCTCTCTCCACAACTTGCGCCAGTCATACTGAAATACTTGTAGTTCCTCTGAACATGCTACATCTTTTTTCACATCCCTATTTTATATATATAAAATATTTTTATCTCCTTTCACTTTTTATTCTTTATCATCCTTCTAGAATGAGCTAAGTGTCACCTCCTTCTAGCATTTTCTTGTCGCTAAATTTTTGGGGCTAAATTGTGTCTCCTTAAAATTCCTGTGTTAAGGCCCTGACCCCACCCAAAGCCTCAGACTGTGACTGTGTTTGGAGATAGGGCCTTTAAAGAGGTGATTCAGTTAAAACGAGACCTTTAGGGTATGATGACCCAATCTGACCGGTGTCCTTATAAGAAGAGGAAATTTGGAGGCACAGACACCAGGGGTGCACACACACAGAGGACAGGTCACATGAGGACACAGCGGGAAGGCCACCAAATGCAAGGTAAGGAGAGAGGCCGCAGAAGAAACCAAACCTACTGACACCTTCATCTTGGATTTTTAGCCTCCAGAACTGTGAGAAAATACATTTCTGTTGTTTAAGCCACCCAGTCTGTGGTACTTGTAGGTCCTTTCCTCTTTGGGTTAATGGAACTCCTCATGCCTCCTCTTGTCACCTTATTTTAATTGTATATGTCTGCTTCTCAGTCATTTTTCTTCCACATTTTGAGTTCCTGGAAGTCTAGACTTAACTCACTTTTATATCTTCAAACCAAGCCCAGTGCTTGACTCCTGAATGCCAAGGGTTCAATAAATGCAGAATGAATTAATTACTCTGAATGAAAACAATATGCAATGTAAATGATGAACAGTGAGGAACGGGATACGCAAATTATAGCATATTCATATGACTAAAACAATGCTTACAACCAATTTTTAATAATGTGGGAGAAAAGCTTATGTTCTTATATTAAGTGAAAAAAGGTAGGATAACAGATTCTACTTTCAGGATGGGCACAACTATATTAAAATGAATCAAAGGCAAATCAAAGGAATTATGCAAAATGTTCCTAGTGCCTCATCCGGGTAACGGTGTTATGGATGTTTGCCTTAGTTCTTGCTTCCTATTTTGGAAATTTGTACCCCTGGTATTTCCTATTGGAAGTCAATCTGTACTTACCTCCTTTGTTGCATCTCTCCTTCTGTATTTCAATTTTCTGATTTCTTATTCCACTGTTTTACTAGTCAAGACTATATACTCCTTGGAACTGGAGCAGTGTTTTTGTACTATGGTTTCTCTGGTGCTTGGCATATCGTATTAAACACTAAACATTTAGTCATTCACTAAATAAATCTTCAATGAATGATGGCAATAACAACCACAAAAATGAAAGTTTGTTGTTGTTGTTGTTAAGGAAACTCTCATTAAACCTTTTTTTCTTATGTCTGGCAATCCGGAAATATGTGAGCAGAGATAACGGTTTTCACTATGAATGGAGGCCAGTAATGATTCAAGTAACCTTGCATCAAAGAAAGGGATAAAATAAGTCCACAGAGCAGAGAAGGGTTTTATGATTTGGGAAAACTTTCTGAAGGGCCCAGGTGTGCGACATGCTGAGGGTGGAGAAAGAAAACCTGACTATATTTTGTCAGATTTCTTCAAAATCCCTTACCAGTCAGTCAATTTGTTCATCTAAAACTTGACGTCATGGTAAGATAACACAGGAGTGTTTACAATGAAAAGTTACTAGCAAAACCCATGGAGCGTCTAGTTGCCACAGCTAACACTTTTTGCTCTCTGAAGTTTAGCCTCAGTTTCTGGTGAAATTTAGTAATGAATATCTACATCCACACTTGTAGATGGGAGTGGACCTGTCTCATAAATACTAGGTCAAGGTTTCCTTCTGAAGCTTAAAAACAGCAGAGTGACTATTTGTGGCACTCACCATAGAGCCCCACTGTGAGCTCAGCACTCTGGGTTCATCTTAGCTTCACTCACACACTCAAAACAGGAGAAAACTCAGTGGGCCCGAAGCAAAGGTGGGATCTTAGAAAAACACAGCTGCCAGTGTTAGCATGTGTGTAAATGTTTCTCTCTGTTGTGCCCGTGCTGCTTTCTTATTTGCTTGGCTCTGAAAGCTAAGCTTTCGGGCTTTAAACTTAATCCCGTCAGACCTGAATCGATGCTTCTTAATTATGCCTGTGATGTAGTAAATCAACACCTTATTAGGAAGTCATTCAAGCATTAAATATTTAGGAACTTATTACAAGAGAATTACAACATGTAAGCCCTCAGGCAGGAAAAGATGTTGCTAATCTGTTCCATGTATGGAGCAGTGCTAACTGACATTGTGCAAATCAGGACAGGGCTGCTGGTTATATGCCCATTCATATATTTCATCAAATCCCACCTTTCAAATAACAAAAACATCCAGTATGACCTCCCTCCTTCACCTTTCCTACTTATTTGCTTCTTTGTGGTTCCCTTTAAGCTGAAATTAAGTCCTAGTTGTGGCACATGGGCTTAGTTGCTCTGCGGCATGTGGGATCTTCCCCAACCAGGGCTCGAACCCGTGTCCCCTGCATTGGCAGGCAGATTCTTAACCGCTGAACCACCAGGGAAGCCCATGTTGGAAGATTTTTAATCACAGTTCTATTTCAGTGCTTGTGGTTGGTCTGTTTATGTTTTCTACTTCTTCCTGGTTCAGTCTCGGAAGGTTGTGCTTTTCTAAGAATTTGTCCATTTCTTCCAGGTTGTCCATTTTATTGGCATATAGTTTCTTGTAGTAATCTCTCATGATCCTTTGTATTTCTGCAGTGTCAGTTGTTACTTCTCCTTTTTCATTTCTAATTCTGTTGATTTGAGTCTTCTCCCTTTTTTTCTTGATGAGTCTGGCTAAGGGTTTATCAATTTTGTTTATCTTCTCAAAGAACCAGCTTTTAGTTTTATTGACCTTTGCTACTGTTTTCTTCGTTTCTATTTCATTCATTTCTGCTTGATCTTTATGATTTCTTTCCTTCTACTGACTTTGGGTTTTCTTTGTTCTTCTTTCTCTAGTTGCTTTAGGTGTAGGGTTAGATTGTTTGAGATTTTTCTTGTTTCTTGAGGTGAGATTGAATTGCTGTAAACTTCCCTCTTAGAACTGCTTTTGCTGTGTCCCACAGGTTTTGGGTCATGTTTTCATTGTCATTTGTTTCTATGTAGTTTTTTATTTCTTCTTTGATTTCTTCAGTGATCTCTTGGTTATTTAGTAGCACACTGTTTAGCCTCCATGTATTTGTGTTTTTTACAGTTTTTTTTCCTGCAATTAATTTCCAGTCTCATAGCATTGTGGTCAGAAAAGATGCTTGATATGATTTCAATTTTGTTAAATTTTCTGAGGCTTGATTTGTGACCCATGATGTGATCTCTCCTGGAGAATGTTCTGTGTGCACTTGAGAAGAAAGTGTATTCTGCCACTTTTGGGTGGAATGTTCTATAAATACCAATTAAATCTATCTGGTCTACTGTGTCATTTAAAGCTTGTGTTTCCTTATTTATTTTCTGTTTGGATGATCTGTCCATTGGTGTAAGTGGGGTGTTAAAGTCTCCTACTATTATTGTGTTACTGTCGATTTCCCCTTTCATGGTTGTTAGCATTTGCCTTATGTATTGAGGTGCTCCTATGTTGGGTGCATAAACATTTATAATTGTTATATCTTCTTCTTGGATTGATCCCTTGATCGTTATGTAGTGTCCTTCCTTAGCTCTTGTAACAGTCTTTATTTTAAAGTTTATTTTATCTGATATGGGTATCGCTACTCCAGCTTTCTTTTGATTTCCATTTGCATGGAATATCTTTTTCCACCTCTTCACTTTCAGTCTGTATGTGTCCCTAGTCTGAAGTGGGTCTCTTGTAGACAGCATATATATGGGTCCTGTTTTTGTATCCATTCAGCCAGTCTGTGTCTTTTGGTTGGGGCATTTAACCTTGAATTTACATTCAAGGTTATTATCGATATGTATGTTCCTATTACCATTTTCTTAATTGTTTTGGGCTTGTTTTTGTGAGTCTTTTTCTTCTCTTGTGTTTCCCACCTAGAGAAGTTTCTTTAGCATTTGTTGTAAAGCTGGTTTGGTGGTGCTAAATTCTCTTAGCTTTTGCTTGTCTGAAAAGCTTTTGATTTCTCTGTTGAATCTGAATGAGGTCCTTGCTGGGTAGAGTAATCTTGGTTGTAGGTTTTTCTCTTTCATCACTTCAAGTATATCCTGCTACTCCCTTCTGGCCTGCAGAGTTTCTGCTGAAAAATCAGCTGATAACCTTATGGGGATTCTTTTGTATTTTATTTTTTGTTTTTCCCTTGCTGCTTTTAATATTTTTTCTTTGAATTTAATTTTTGTTAGTTTGATTAACATGTGTCTTGGTGTGTTTCTCCTAGGGTTTATCCTGTATGGGACTCTCTGTGCTTCCTGGACTTGACTGACTATTTCCTTTCCCATGTTAGGGAAGTTTTCCACTATAACCTCTTCAAATATTTTCTCAGCCCCTTTCTTTTTCTCTTCTCCTTCTGGGACCCCTATAATTCAAATGTTGGTACATTTAGTGTTGTCCCAGAGGTCTCTGAGATTGTCTTCAATTCTTTTCATTCTTTTTTCATTATTCTGCTCCTCAGCAGTTATTTCCACCATTTTGTCTTCCAGCTCACTTATTCGTCCTTCTGCCTCAGTTATTCTGTTATTGATTCCTTCTAGTGTATTTCTCATTTCAGTTATTGTGTTGTTCGTCTCTGTTTGTTTGTTCTTTAGTTCTTCTAGATCTTTATTAAACATTTCTTGTATTTTCTCAGTCCATGCCTCCATTCTACTTCCGAGATTCTGGGTCATCTTTATTATCATTACTCTGAATTCTTTTTCAGGTAGCTTGCCTATTCCCTCTTCATTTGTTTGGTCTTGTAGGGTTTTACCTTGCTCCTTCTTCTGTGACATATTTTTTTGCTGTTTCATTATTATTATTTATTTTTTGGTGAGTGGGATTGTGTTCCTGTCTTACTGGTTGTTTGGCCTGAGGCTTCCAATGCTGGAGTTTGTAGGCAGTTTGCTTGGGGGTTCCTTCCGTCTCCTTGGGCATCAAGGGTCCCCACCAGCATCTGGCAGGTGCCCTAGTTGTGGGGAGACATGAATGCCGCATCTTCCCACACTGCCATCTTGACTCCGCCCTCTAAACTTTTAAAAATGTTACTATTTTACTATATTTATTTTATCTATCTATCTATCTATCTATATATTTATCTTTGTTGTTTTGTTGTTGTCAACCCACTTGAAAGTTGCAGACATCATGGCACTTTATCCTCAAAAACAATCTCCTATTATATTACATCTCAGAAAACTAAAACTGATGAAATCTAAATTCAAAATTCCCTTCTTTCTAAGAACCCTTTTACATACTACCAGGATTCCAATCAATGTTCATACATTGCATTGGATTTTTATGATGTGCTGGTCTGTATTATTCTAAAATAGTTTATCCATGGTTTTGTTTTCTGATTGTTTATTTTCAAGACATTGACATTTTGGAAGAGTTCAGACCAGTTGTCTTACAGAATGCTCCCACTTTTGGATTTGATTGATTGTTTCCTACTAGTGTCTAACTCATTCCTCTATCCCCTGCATTCCCTGTAAACTGGAAGTTAGATCTAATGGAAAGTTGTGAGTTTTAATTAGATTAAAGTACAGTGTAATCTGGGAAGTGGTGATTCATTTTCTAGGTATTGACTGGATTAAACACCATTTGGGGGACTTCCCTTGTAGTCCAATGGTAAAGAGTCCGCCTTCCAATGAAGGGGATGTGGGTTCGGTCCCTGGTGGGGGAACTAAGAGCCCACATGCTGTGGGTCAACTAAGTCCTCGAGCCACAACTAAGACCCAATGCAGCCAAAAATAAATAAATATTAAACACCATTTTAAGTTGTTGGTACTTTAGAAGATCATCTTTAGCCTTATAGGACTCCATTCCTATCCTTTACCCACCTAGGGAGGGATGCATGGTTATATACGGACAGAGACGGAGAGAGAGAGGAAGATTTCCCTGGCAGTAAGAGGAAGAGCACTGAATTTGGAGTTTAGCCCTGAAGTTGATCATATCCCTTTCTCAGTTTCTTCATCTAAAATTTAGAATAAGTTTCTTTTTAATGGATTGTTGGTTTCAAATGAAAGATCAGAAAAGTCTTTTTTTGTGAAATAAGAAGATCTACGTGGAAGCAGCTCTGCTTCAGGGACTGACATCCAGTTCACAGACATCCTTGATTCATCTCAAGTAAGTGAGCAAAGTATGAATCAATCAATCTATCATCTATCTATTATCTATCTATCTATCTATCTCTATCTATCTATCTATCATCATCTATCTACCTACCTACCTACCTACCCACCTACCCATCTAGAGTAATGAATTTTTGATATTTCTCAAGAGTGACTAGAAAGTGTGGTGGGGGTCAGTTTTTCAATGATGATTTAAGACAGTGGTTCTTAATCAGGGGAAATTTTGCCCTACAGGGGATATTTGGCAATGTCTGAATACACTTTTGGTTGTTTAACTGGGGAGCAGTTACCGGTGTCTAGCGGGTGGAGGCCAAGATGCTGCTAAATATCCTACAATGCACAGGACTGTCCCCCTCACCCCCCAGCCAAAGAATTATCCTGCTCAAAATGTCAATAGTGCCAATATAGAGAAACCTTGATTTCATATAAGGCACAATTAAATATTGAACCTTAGTCCAAAATCCTAGACCAATCCTTCAAATAAGTATTGGGAATTTGAAATTCCATGCCATAAAATAGTAAATTATGAATAGAAGAAGAAAAACAGAAAGAAAAAAATGGAGATGCAAATATGTTAATCATTTCAGTTAACATAATTGCTACAGTTCAACTGAGCTTCCTCCAAGACTAAAAAGAAATCACAATCAGTTGTATAATTTTGATTATTAAAAAGGGTAACTCCTAAAGGACATTGATTTTCCTAAAATAAATTATAAAATGTAATTTTCAAAAAGTGTTTTATAATACAGAGAGCAATGAGTGACCTGATGATGGGATGGGCAATAGTCTCAGTATTCATGCAAAAAATGCAGAAGTAAGTTCCATATGACTATTTATTATAGCGACTTAGAAGCTATAGGGAAAATATTCAGATGAAATGTCTTTAGGGTGATTCTGTGAGGCACTGGATTAATATGATTCCATTTGGAGCCTTCTGATGGTCTAATTTGATTAAAGAATTGAATTATGGTACCTGGAGGAATATAAGGTTTAAGTAAAGGCACAACTGAACCATGGCCTGGAGCCCTTATTATGTTTTTAAAAACACTTTGTAAATATACTATTTTAAAAAATAACTTTATTGAGATATTATTCACGTACCATAAAAATCACCCTTTTAAAGCATAGAAGTCAGTGCCTTATGGCATTTTCACAGAGTTGTACAACCATCACCGCTGTCTAATTTCAGAATATTTTCTTTACCCCAAAAGGAAACACTGTACTCATTAGCAGTTACTCCCTCTTCATTCCCCTGAACCTCCTTCCCCATCCCTGGAAAACACTAGTCTACTTTCTGTCTCTGTGGATTTGCTTATTCTGGACATTTCACATAAATGGAATCATACAAGATGTGGCCTTTTGTGACTGCCTTCTTTTACTTAGCATAATGTTTTCAAGGTTCATCCATGTTGTCACATGTATTGATATTTCATTCTTTGTATTGCCAATTAATATTCCATTATATGGATATACTTATTCACTTTTTGGTTATTATGAATAATGCTGCTATGAACTTTGGCATGAATTTTTTTTATCCTGAAAAGATATATTGAATTTTGTCAAATACTTCTTCTGCATCTATTGAGAAGATCATGTGGTTTTTGTTCTTTATTCTTTTAACATAGTGTATTGCATTTATTGATTTTCATATGTGAGATCAACCTTTACATTCCTGGGATAAATCCCACTTGGTTATGCTGTAAAATACTTTTTACATGTTACTGGACTTGGTTTTCTAGTTTGTTAAGCATACTTGTGTCTATAGTTATAAGGGATATTGGTCTGTAGCTTTTTTGCATTGTCTTTGTCTAGTTTTGATTATCAGGTTCATACTGGCCTCATAGATTAAGTTGGAAAATATTCCCTCCTATTTTATTTTTTGGAAAAATTTGTGAAGAATTGGTACTCTTCTTTAAATGTTTGTAGAGTTCATCGGTGAAGTCATCTATCTGGTCCTAGGCTTTTCTTTGTGGGAACTTTTAAAAATTACTAACACAATCTCTTGTTATAGATCTATTTAGGTTTCTATTTCTGCTTGAGTCAGTTTTGATACTTTGCATCCTTCTGGAAATGTATCCATTTTGTCTAGGTATCTAATGTGTTGGCATACAATTATTCATAGTATTCCTTTATAAATCTTTTAATTTCTGTAATGTAGGTAATGGTGTCCTCTCTTTTATTCTTTTTTTTTTTTTTTTAAACTTTGGGTTTATTTATTTATTTATGGCTGCGTTGGGTCTTCGTTTCTGTGCGAGGGCTTTCTCTAGTTGCGGGAAGTGGGGGCCACTCTTCATCGCGGTGCGCGGGCCTCTCATTATCGCGGCCTCTCTTGGGGCGGAGCACAGGCTCCAGACGCGCAGGCTCAGTAATTGTGGCTCACGGGCCTAGTTGCTCCGCGGCATGTGGGATCTTCCCAGACCAGGGCTCGAACCCGTGTGCCCTGCATTGGCAGGCAGATTCTCAACCACTGCGCCACCAGGGAAGCCCTCTTTTATTCTTGATTTTGGTAATTTGAGTCTTCCCTCTTTTATTCTTGATTATCTGGATAAAGATTTGTCAATGCTGTCAAAATTTTCCAAGAATCAAGTTTTGGGACATCAGTTTTCTGTAATGCTTTCTTATTCTCTTTTCAATTTATTGTCACTCTAATCTTTATTATTTTCTCCTTGGTAAATATACTATTAAATGCTTGCATAATGTGTTATAAACTACATTCTCATTTTGCTGACCATCTTTGGGCTTTAGGTTTTCTCTTCCTCCCTTTTCCCCCATTATAAATGATATCTGAGTGACCATCTCTGTGTAAGTGTTTTCCCTGTTTCAAATACTTACATACGTTAATAGAGGAGAAATGGCTTTGGAGGGACACGCTGGTCCTTTAATTTACCCAGCTATTTGACATTGAACAAGTTATTCAAGTTTAGGTTTCTTTAGAGATTAACATCCCTTTAGGATGTTAATCCTTTCTTGGCACCTATGTAATGTTATTAGGTTTCTATGATTGAGATATCTTTGCCAGAGGATGTGAACATTTCTTAAAAAACTTGATACATAAAGGAATACTTTTTTATTGTTCCTTCTTATATGAAATAAGAAAAGGAAATAAATATAGATATGGAAGGAGTCACTTCCAAAGTTCCAAGATAGTTATCTGAGGGATGTGATGGTCTTTTCTATGTGTCAACTTGGCTAGACCAGTTATTCAGTCAAACACTGATCTAGATGTTGCTGTGAGGGTATTTTGTAGATATGATTAAAGTCCTTAATCAGTTGACTTTAAGTAAGGGAGATTATCCTAGACAATCAGTTGGTTCAATCAGTTGACAGGTCTTAAGAGCAGGGCTGACTCTTTCCTGGAGAAGAAGAAATCCACCTGAGTGTTCCAGCCGACATTTCCTGATGGTCTGCCCTATGGATTTCAGCCTTGCCTAGTCAGTCTCCACAATCGTGTAGGCCAGTTCTTTGCACTAAACCTCTTAATAGATATCTCCTGCTGATCCTGCTTCTCTGATTGATCACTGACTCTTACAAGGAGGACCAAATTTAATGAAAAAAATTTAAAAATTCTAAACCTCCTTATCCTACATTTATTAAGGCTGTAGGCTAATTTATTCAAAATTTATTGAGTGGTTACTACCTAATGTTTATTGTTCTAGTTGCTGGGACTATAGGAATGAATAAAATCTAGAAAATTCCTGTCTTCATGGAGGTTACATAGCAACCATAACAATATTGACCACCGGCTACAGCATCCACATGTGGAGGATAAAAAGGTGAACTATACCTTCTCTCTTGGACCTTGTAATTAGTCCGTGAATATTTGAATTGGTATGAAGGAGGGTGGAACTGAGCATGAATTTTAATTGTAGGAACACGTAATTTCTAATGAAGAGATAAAATCAGGTATTTCAGAGGAGCTATGAGGTACCTCTTGAAGGGATATTTGAGATCTTTAGGGTCCTGAGACTTCTTTAACAAATAAAATTATATTTTAAAAATGAAACTAAGTTCATAAATGTATTTAGATGTACCCTAAAAAAATCACATAAGCTTAAAAAAATTATAAAGGGAATTTTTAGTAAAGCCCCAAGAGGTTTCACTTTGGCTTTCTTTGTGAGCAATATGAACGATTTAAGTATATTTAAAGAGTCCAGTGAGAAAGAACAAGGTGCAAATAGTGAGATGTTTCTGTTGTTCTCCACTTTAACACCTGGTTCTATTTCATTCTGTGCCTGCAGCTGTTGTGGAATTTGCAGAACCTTGAGCTGTTTGGACTCTGCTTTCTAGACTGGATTAGATCACAGGTAACCTCATGGTGGAGGTGTATTTTGGATCAACTTACTTTTGAAATGTTTCTGGAAGAAATTCTTTGGTAATGGGACTTCCATATAGTAGCTCAATCAGTATTGCCTTAATTTGCCAATTTTGGTTAGGCATTTTTTCCTTTGACAAAAACAAAACAAGAAGAGCAAATGGGTTCTTTTTCTTTATTACTATAAAGAAGCAACAGCCTTCAGCAAACAGACGATAACAAACAGCCTTCTGGTGATCTTGAGATATGGACCCGTAGTTTATAGTGGGATGAACATCTGTCGACTTGAATGAGACAATCATACCCACCTACTGACCTGCAATCCTTTCACCATTACCGAGCAATTCTTTTTTGTTGCCAGGAGCCTAAAGGAAACAATCACCTATAGCTGGGCTTGTTCCTTGTTTGCTCTAGAAGCCAGAACTGCCAGCACTGAAAATAGGTCACAAGTGACTAGCAGTCCCTGAGAGGCTCACAGGAAGTAGCTGCAAAAATCAGGGGAGGTTTTTAATGATTATCTAAGAGGCCAGAGAATGACAGGCCTACAGGAGTTTCTCTGCTTGGCATCTGAAACAGCCACGTGGAGGAGCGGCCTTGGAGACAGACTGACAGGTGTGGAGGTGTGAGCCTGGTGCCTGAGCCCCATAAAGGAGGTGCCTTTGCTCTGTTGTACAAAAAGCCTATGACTATATACAGTATAGGGAAATCATCTTTCAGGACTCAAAGGATGATCATGAAGGATTTACGGCATTAGCTGCAGAAACCCAACACAGTAGCCCTAAGTGGAGAGTCAAGGTTGCGATGAACAATCTCTGAATTAATTCCAACCCTGAGATGTTGGGATCCCATGACATCAGGTATATGTTTCTACTAATACTTGTTTTCAGGGATCATTTGTTACTGAAGTTTATACCTTAATGCTGTTTCACTGAGAAAATTGTTATAGTACAAATGTCAGGGTACAGTTACAATCTTGACATTACTTTTCACTTGTCTTATTGGCCAAGAGCACAATTTCAGAACCAGCTTGACCCTGGGAACTACTAGGCTCAATAATAACCATTGCTTCTCTCCGAATAAAGAGGCAGGATACCATAGAGCAGGGATCAGCCAACTTCTTCTGTAAAGCGCCAGACATTATAAATATCTGGGGCTTTGTGGGTCATATGGTCTCTGTCACAACTACTCAACTCTGCTGTTGTAACACAAAAGCAGCCATAGACAATACGTAAATGAATGACTATGGCTGTGTTCCAATAAAACTCTATTTTTAAAATCAGGCAGCTGGCTTTGACTTGGGGCCCTAAAGGGTAAAAGCACAGACTTTGGAGTCGGGTTCAAATCCTGGCACTATTACTTGCTAGCTGTGTGACCTTAAAGAACTTAATTAACCTCTCTGTGCTTTGCTCTTTTCACATCTCTAAATTCATAACAGTACTTATCCCACAGTGTTGTTATAAAGATTAAATAAGTAAATGTGTAAAGTACTTAAACAGTGCCTAGCAGATAGTAAGTGTTATACAAGTGTTTGTTAGATAATCAACCATCCTGTGAAGTAGGTAATATTATTCCTATTAAAACTGAAATTTGAAGAAATAAATATGTTACTTCTAAGAAGGCTAAGACTGGAACCTAGTTTTCCCATCTCCAGTACAATTGTTCTTTTCTCATCAGAGGTGAAATCATTACCTCTAAACACAGAGAAATCCTGGGAACAGCCTAAGGGGGCAGGCCTTGCCCCTAAAACCATCATTTAAAGAGCTGCTTGTATTTCTCCTCTCCCTGTCCACACGAGGAGGCCCTATAAGCAGTAGTGTGCTGGAGCTGATTTGTGTTGGCTCATTAGAGCAGACTGCTAAATTTTCAGGAATTCTGTGAGCTGCATAAACTGTTGGTAGCTTGAAAATGGCCGTGGTGGGAGTATTTACACCATGAAACTGGCAGGTGCTCCAAATCAGGGCTTTTTTCCTCCAGGAGGCCTGGATCACTAGCACATGACTGGCTACATGCCAGCAGTGAGCACTCCTCCAAGCAGGGGTCCTATGATCTAAGCGAGTTGGTAAACAATATTCAGCGGCATGTGACCCACCATATCCTAGTGTACCATGGCCTGAGAAGAATGCGCATCCCTGGCTTTCTGTCTCGTGGCAGAGACAGAAAAGATTACATGCTTTGCTTAGCAACAGAAACGAGTGAGTGGTGGCCCCTGGACTCTGATTTCTATACACCTGATTCACAGCTCTCTTCCTGTTCCTGTTCCAACACACTCGTGTGCATGCACACACACACACACACACACACACAGTCCTGTGTGGTTCAAGCTAAACAGGGACAAAACAACTTAGGAGGGGCCAAAGGAAAGAGAGAGCTTGTTAGGCAAACATCATAAAGTACTTTTAATGGTCACTTTTTATAGGAAAGGCAGTGAGTGCTGTGGCATTTTTTTTTAGTCTTCTCAATTTTTTTTTTACCTTTTTTTCTTTTGGCTGTGTTGGGTCTTTGTTGCTGTGCACGGGCTTTCTTCTAGTTGCAGCGAGCGGGGGCTGCTCTTCATTGCGGTGCGCAGGTGTCTCATTGTGGTGGCTTCTCTTGCTGCGGAGCACAGGCTCTAGGCACGCAGGCTTCAGTAGTTGCAGCGCGTGGGCTCGGTAGTTGTGGTTTGCGGGCTCTAGAGCCCAGGCTCAGTAGCTCCGCGGCATGTGGGATCTTCCCAGACCAGGGCTCGAACCCACGTCCCCTGCATTGGCAGGCAGGTTCTTAACCACTGCGCCACCAGGGAAGCCCCTTTTTTAGTCTTTTCTAAGGTGAAGTCTTCCTGAACACTGTCCTCTAACCTGTGGGAGCAGCGGAAGAAATACAAAAGAGGGCTGGAGTCAGTCAGAAGGACAGTAAGACAAATCATTTCCTCTAATGAAGTTGTGAACCTCATTTTTCTTCGCTGTAAAATGGGAAGCTTAATCATTCCATTGTTAGTTTGACATGGTGGTTGTGAAAATCAATGACAGTTTGTTATTCATTTAGTCGACATACTTATTACTGAGTACCATCATTAGCAGGTCTTCCACTAAGTGGTAAGGATCCAGAGATGGGTGAGTTGGGTCCCTGCTCATGAGAAAGTCAGAATCTGGGTGTTTAAACAGATAATCCAAAGAGTTTGGATCCCAGAGGCTGGATCTCTGTGGCTTCATTTGGTCGTACTGATGAAGAGTTTGACCCTGGAGCCAAGTTGCCTGTGTTGAATCCTGGCTGTGTGTTGTTTATTAGCTCTGTGACTTTGAGTAAGTTATTTAGTATCTTTTCCTATTCTGTAAAAGGGAATTTTAAGCTCTCCTCAGTTTCATCTTTAAACATTGAGATGATAATAGTACCTACTTACTGGATTATTCCAAAGATTAAGTGAGATAATACATGTAAAGCTTCCTCAGTTTAAAAAATACAGATAATAAAATCTATTAAAAAATACAGATAATACAGATAAAAATCTCTTTAAAAATACAGATAATAGTAACTACTGCTGCTTTTAGTATTGGCATTGTTGTAATGATCAAATAACACATAAAAAAAAAATAACACATGAAAGTACTTAGAACTGTAGAAACAAAAACACAAATACAACATAGACTAATGGAAGGCACAGACGTTAAACAGGTACTTGTTCAAGGTTGCAAATGCAGTAAAAAGATGCACAGAATAGGGATGCTTATCCTGAGAGTCAGGAAACGCATTTAACAGAGATGATGTTTGGGAATGTAAATTCATTCATTCATTCATTCATTTGACAACAAACATTTGGGAGTCTACCATATGCCAGGCTTCATCTAGTGCTTGATATATAGTGATAAACCAAACCGATTCAGTCTTTGCCAGTAGCTGCACCAAAAGATGGCTTCTGGGGAGGGCAGGGGAAGTGCTTTCTTGTCCCTTCCCCTTAATTCCAAAAATCCTTTCCCCATTTACAAACATGGACAACTGATCCTTTTTCAGTCTTACATAAACTGCCATGCAAGCATAGCCTCAAGACAAACCCTCATTTCTTCGTCCAAAAAGACTACCACTTTTAAGCCCCTTCTAGAAAAATTCTTGAGTTGTAATCAGTCCTCATCTTCACAGAATTGAAATCTGGTGGGAGAGACAGGTGTTAAATACGTACATAAACTCACAGGTAATTAAAATTGTGGTAATGTTTATAAAGAAAATAAATGGAGGTCATCAGAAAATAAAGGAAAGAATAAATAGCCAGGGAAGGCCTTTTTCAGGAACTGAGGTACACGTATTTAAGGCACGCGCTGAACTTGTATGAGTTAGCCAGGCAAGGAAACAAGGGAAAGAGAGAAAGAAAAGGTTGTGCAAAGGCCCTGGGGCAGGAAAGAGTGTGGCATGTTTGAAGAACCGAAAGAAGGCTTACTGTGGTTGGAATGAGGTGAGGTAGGGAAGGATCTAGGGTGGGAGGAAGGTGAGGGTGCAGGAATGCCAGTGAAAGGGGAGTGATGGGCAGGCCGCGTCTAACCCTGGACTTTGTAGGTCAAAGAAGTTCACATTTTATTCTCAGTGAAATGGGAAGCAATTGAAAACTTTTATCAGAAGCTATGCTCGGAGTCACACACAGTAATACACTCTGGCTGCTGTGTAAGAATGGACTGGAGGGTGGTAAGTGTGAAAGTGGGGAAATCAGTTGGGGGCTAAGGTAGTAGTTCCAGGTGAGAGAGAAACTTGAGAGGTGGCTTGGATTATTCTAGTGGAAGTAGAGATGGAGAGAGGTAGAAGGATTTGAAGTGGATTTGATATTGGAATGGAAAGAATGACACCCAGGTTTCTGGCTTGAGCAGCTGGGTGGGTGACAGTGTCTTTTGCTAAGGACGAGAAAGTCTGAGAATGTAGCTGGTTTGGAGAAGAAGGGCAAGAGCTGAGTTTCAGATAAGTGAATTTATGAGGTACCGGTGAGACATCATGTGAAGATGATATGGACATATGGCCCAGAGACTCTGAAGTGAGACCTGGGCTGCAGGTATATATATACAGTTGTGAGTTATTAATGTTCATGCAGACAATAGCTACAGCCATGGTATTTGAGGTCATCAGGGGGAGCGAATGTGGATCAAGGCTCTCATCCTTTTTTGAGGTTCCAGATGCCTTTGAAAAGCTGATAGACGCTATACTTCCTCCTTTAAAGTATTTTCATTCAAGTTTAAGGAATTTATAGACCCCCTGAAGCCCATCCACAACTCCTGTAAGGTCCATAGATGACAAATGAAAAAAAAAAAAAAAAAAGACCCAAGCAATAAGACTTGTATATACAGAAAAACAGGCCCTGGATTGAGCCCTGGGGAGCAGCCTCATTTAGAGGTGAGACAGAGGAAGTATCCACAAGAGTCTGAGATGACGTAGACAAAGAGGGAGGCGCAATTCCAAAAGAGACTTATTGAAACTGAGAGAAAAGTCTTTCAAGAATGGGAGATAAGTGTTGCTGAGAGGCCTGAGAGATAAAGACTGAGAAGTGTCCACTGAGGTTGGCAACAGCAGTGACTTTTGGGAGGCCCAGGACTGTACTTATGAAGGGTTAGAGCTCTCGGAAAGAGGAATTGCCTGCTCCTCTGCAAAAACTGGAGTGAGGGAGAGATACTGGATGCAGAGGTGGGTTGATGTGTAGATTTGCAGGTGTTCCCTCTTGATGGCCTGTGTTTTTTTTCAGTGAACTAGAAGTTAAGGTGACGGTGAGAGAGGAAGACAATTGAGAACAAGGGTGGAAAGTGAAGTTAGAGCTTACTGAGAGGACTGTTACCTATTTGGGGTTGTGATCAGGGGTTGGGTCTTAAAGAGTGAGTAGGATCAGAGGAGGGCAGGGCTGGGCTCAGTACAAACAGAAGTCTGGGCACAGAATCATCGTGGGCCAAGAGCCAGCCAGGCTTCCAGAACTTCTCAAGGCTTGCTCCACTCCCTTTCTCTTCATCCTGGGCTTCTCTTTTTCTGGCTTGTCTTTCCCCTCAGCCTATAAACATGCTCAAGCCTTACCCAGTGACTCAGCAACTCCTCTCATCAGTGTCCAAATTGTCTTCTTTCCATACCCAAAACATCTGTAACAGGAAACTTTTTGAAATCTTCAATTGCTCTTGTTCTTCCTATAGTGTTCCCTTGCTTGGTTGTGTGTTACCTTATTTTGGGGATGTTGGCTGCTTTTTGAAGTCTGGAGCTCTGCGTGGTCTTTTAAAAGCCTGAGTGCATTGATAAGTTCATGCTGGGTTCCTTGGAGATACAAGCAACAGCCAGAAGCCAGGGGAACCCCTGCAGGATTTTAGATAGGTATGTGTTTTAGACAGTTCACTCTGGAGGCTGCGTGGAGGATGAATTTGTCTGAAGGAGACTGTTAGGAGGCTGCTGTAATAGTTCAGGCTGGAGAGGATGGCTGGAACTTTTGCCAGTGGGAATGGAGGTAGAGATTTGAGCGTTACTGAGGTGAAATAGAAATGACTGGATGATTGGATAACACAAGAGGCTGAATCTAGAATGACTCACACTCATTCCCAACTTTCTAATTCCCATGGCTGTGGATGGTGGTGCCAACAGCTGAGGGAGGAGATGCTATGAAGGCAGAGGATGAGTTTGGTTTTGGACAAGCTGAGTTCAGGGCGCCCCTGTGATATCTAGATAGAGCTGCCTGGTAGGCAGTTGGATATTTGGGTCTAACTTTTGTGGAAGAGGTCTGGGCTGGTGATCACTGATTTGGTAATCGAAACTGTGAGGATGGAGGTGATTTCCTAAGAGTGGAATGAGACGAGCTGTGGGCTTGCAGTGGAGTCTCCCATGTAAGGTACAGACTCACAACTGGTGGTAAAACAGGATGGAAGGGGGCAGGGCACAACTTTTAAAAAAATGACATAGCCATAGTACATGACAAAAACTAGTGAGAACCAACTAGGTCCAAGATGGTGGAAGATTCGACTTCCAGTCGACCTTGAGCCTCATTATACGCTCATTGTAATACATTAGCATGCTAAATGACACACCCACAGGCCCATGACAGTTTTGAGGCCAACCATAAAAGGTCAAAAAGTGGAATTCCTGGAAATCCCCACCGCTTCCCCAAAGCAGTTGGAATAATCCTCCCACTCATTAGCTTATGAAATTATCCACGCCATATTTCAAGGCCTCTTGTTTCTTGCCTTCCGAGATGGCCCACACTCTGTCTGTGGAGTGCGCTTCTCTAAATAAATCTGATTTTTACCTATCACTTCATCTCCGAATTCTTTCACAATGAAGAAAGAACCTTAAATTCACAGGCAACAGTGGCACTTAAGGCACCACCCAAGGAGGCAGAGGCTTTATTTACTGAGATGTGAGAACTGGAAGAGTTCTCACATCTTCTGGAAACAAAGACAGTATTGAGATTCCAGAAGGTGGGAGTCATCTGAGCTGTCAAATGTAGCAGAGAGATCCAGAAAGATAAGGGTCTGCAGGATGCCTGCTAGATTTGGGAAAATGAAGGTCATGGGTTACTCTTGCACTAACAGGGTGAGGAAGGGTGTGGGGGGGGGGGGAGAAGAGGGGAAGCTTGAGTGCCTAGTGCTGAGAAGTGAGGAAGTGGAGTCAGCAGGAGAGACCACCGTTTAAGAGGTCTGCATGAGAGGAAGAGAAGCGCTTGGAACCTAACTGGAGAGGGCCCTTGGAGAGAAGGGTGGGCACGATAGTTTTGTTTTTAGAACCTAAGCTTGTTTAAAGGCTGAGGGAAAACAGCGAGGAGCCAAGGAGCCCGGAGAGGTGAGGAAGGAGGCTTTAAAGGCTCCACGCCACCAAGACAGCTTCTTAGAGTTTGCCCAACGCTTCCACGCTCCTTATCTCATTTAATCATTTGAGGGGGGAAACAAACGGTGAGACTGAGCCCAGGAATCGGGGAGAGAGCTGTAGATCCATCTCGGTCCAGTGCGCAGTCCACGCCACGTGGTACCAGGAAGTGCGCGGAAACCGTCCAGCTGCACACAACCTACCGGCCAGGAGCAGCGTGTTCCTGGCTCCCGGTGAGGTGACATCGGTGCAGCGGACTTGGGGATGTGTGCTGCCCCCAGATGAGGTGTCAATACGTGTCGCGGACCAAGGGTGGCAGCTCCCCGACTAGTGTTATCATGTGCTATGAACCGGAGCATGAACGCTCCCTGCCCTCGGCAAAGTATGCCCAAGTGCGGTGCACCAGAGGTCGTTGAGTCTCCTCCTTTCTTACGCTCCAGCAGCTGGGAGTTCTGTTAGCGGTAAGGTGAATGACAGCAACAGTGATAGCCGGGCCTCAAGGGCGCGGGCAAGGTAGTCTCACGGCCGACAGATGGCGGGAGCCCGAGGAGGCAGGTGGCTGCGCGCGCTCCTCGCGCGAGTCACCGAAGGGACGTCGCGAAAACCAAACTCGCGATTTGTTCATCCGGCCGGGGCCCTTCTCCGAGATAAATCTTCTGCGGAGGGAAGTATTTAATTTGCATCCAGCGCTGTCGGAAGAAACTCCTTACCGCTGGAGGCGGTATAGTGAGTGCGTGGGAGCTTTCTCTTGGGTACGTCTTCCAGTCCTCAGCCCAAGGCCGGGCGAGCCAAGCAGGTTGTTAAATGCGATTTATAGTTTTTGGTTTGTTTTTGGAGGGGGGGAGTCTGCTGTTAAGGAATGAAAGGTACCTGGATTGCGAGCCAGGATCTGACCTCCTCTCCATCATTCTAGTACAAGCTACCTCTGTGACCTTGACTCTGCGCAAGTTAAGCTAGGCCCTTCACTGCGACTCAGTTTCCCTGTTAATAAAATGGGGATTTGGACTATGATCTGGTCTGCACGGCCAGGATGGCAAATTCCACCTCCTCCCGCAAAAAAAAATGCCGTCCTCCGTTAGGAACACCCCCTCCCCAACAGCCGGCTCCTCTGTAGTGCCCTCCCTCACCCTTTCTTTTCTCCTCCTGCCTGGGGGGACGGGACCAAACGGGAGGAGGTGGGCGGGGCCGGCCCCTCGCCCCGCCCACCCGGGCCCTCCCCTCCCGACTTCCCCTCTGCGCCCCTCCGCCTTCGGAGCTGGATGAGGCAATCACGTGACCTCACATCCGGCTCGGGAGTCCCGAGCTCGCCGCGCGCGCTCCCCCATAGCCCGCCGGCTCTCTCCGCAGCGTGATCCAGGCGCCGCCGCGGAGGGGAGGGGGGGTTCGCTACGTCGCTGGCGGCGGGAGGCCGTTTCGGAGTGCAGAACGCCCCCCTCCCCTGCCTACCTCCCCCTGCTGCCCGCCCTTGTTCTCGCCCTGCTCCGGCTACACGCCGCCGCCGCGGGTGCCGAGGAGGAGAGCGCGGACGCCCCTGCGCCCGGCTCGGCCCGGGCCCCGCCGCGGCGCCTCCCTCCCCTCATCCCGAGCCGCAGCGTGCGGCGGCGGCGGCGCCTCGAGCTCGAGCGACCCGCGGCCGCCAGCGCCGGCCGAGGGCGATGGGGCTGGGCTGAGGCGAGGCGGCGGCGGCGGCGGAGGCGACAGCGGTGGGCCCCGGCCCTGCGCGGCCCCTCGGCTGCTCCGGCCGGGAGGCCGCCGAGGAGACGGCGCGGCGGTGCCGGGTGAGTGGCCCCAGCTTCCCCGAGGCGTCGGAGGGCTGGGTGAGCAGGGCGTGGAGCCGGTGGGCGGAGGGCTGGGTGAGCCGGTGGGAGGTTGGAGGAGGTGAATGGTATTGTCGGGGGTGGCGGGTACCAGGTGAGCTCGTGTTCGGCCTCCTCGAGCCGGAATTGGGCATCACTTCTCGGGGAAGGTGTGTGTGGGGTGGGGAGAGGAGCCTTAAGACTGCGGAATGTCTGTCTGGGACAGGTGAGGCGCGGAGGAGGACACCACGTTGTGGGTGTGAAGGCCTGGTTGGGACACGCCGCTTGGGGCGAAGGCGAGTGTGTTGGGTTTGGGAGTGAGATGGTGGTCCAGCCCTTTCAGAAAGTCCAGGAGATGGTGAGATCGAAGGTAGGGGTATTGGCAGGGCGCTTGATGGGTTTGTGCGGGTGCTGACTGAGAAATCTTCATTTCGTCCTTAGCCACGGAGTAGTGGAGCTCCTGGCCAGTCACCGCATTAAGCTAAGTGAGGCCCAGAGAGGAAAAGTGACTTATGAATTGCTTAAGGCCTCTCACTTTGACTCTAGAAAAACCCAGGGCCCTTTCTCCAGTACCTCCATGGACGCTCTCTTTAGAGCCTTTCCTTCTCCCCACATCATTCGCAAAGTTAGGTTCTGGTGGATATGTGACCTCTTTTTTTTGCGGGGGGTGGGGGGAGGGGGAGCGGAGGGAATCTGACTGGGGATTGACAGTAGTAATTCAGAGCTTCCCAATTTGGAAAGCTTTTGTGACAGGTGTTTATCATTTCCTCTTCCCACAGATCTGACAGAAACATCCTTGGATCTTGGTGTCTGGACATAGGAGGTATGAATCACTCAGATAATTAACTACTTTTTCATCAGTGTTTTAGAGCTATATTTAGTGGTTACATTAGTGCAAAATGAATGGGTATGGACTTGTAAACCTAGAAACAGAAATCTGTGTTTCCTACACGATTCCAAATGAAATGAGTAGAACGTTTATGTATGTAATGACTATTTTAGATCTATGAATCAGGAAGTTAGAATTTTTTGAAAATCTAAGAAATGCAGGGACGTTTAAGATTATTGCAAAATGAACACTTTTCTAAAGACTTCGTTGCTAAAGTGAAGGTGTTCTGATTTGATTGTCTTTTGAAGGGCGATTACTTAGTTAAAAATGCTCTACCTTTGCTTAGAATTCAACCTTTTAGTACCAAAGCACATTTATTAATTTTGTTTCACTGGAATATATGTGGTATTCTTTTCTTAGGAGGATTGTTGCTTTGCTGAATAGGCTACAGTTGCCAAAATAAATGTATGCGGGCATCCCATTCTGGTTTAGCGACCCTTTTTTTTTTAGAAAATTAATTAATTTATTTATTTTGACTGTGTTGCGTCTTCGTTTCCGTGCAAGGGCTTTCTCTAGTTGCGGCGAGCGGGGGCCACTCCTCATCGCGGTGCGCGGGCCTCTCACTGTCGCGGCCTCTCTTGTTGCGGAGCACAGGCTCCAGACGCGCAGGCTCAGTAGTTGTGGCTCACGGGCCTAGTTGCTCCGCGGTATGTGGGATCTTCCCAAACCAGGGCTCGAACCCGTGTCCCCTGCATTGGCAGGGAGATTCTCAACCCCTGCGCCACCAGGGAAGCCCTTAGCGAACCTTTTTAAAGGCAAGTCAGTTCCTGGAAGTTGCTTGAAATAATAAGCCTATTATTAATAATTGTTATGAAAGTTTACTTTTGGTGCTATCCTTGTTTTTGCATTATCCACCATTAGATCAGATGAGGGTGAGATGGCTAAGTGAGATTTTTGAACATTATTAGAACAGCAAAGCCTGTTTTTGGTCAGGGGATTGGATAGGAAGAATGTTGACATTGGTTGGTTGCGTTACTTCCTAAGTAGTACAATTATAAAAAAATAAAAATATTAAGTAGCAATTTAGTTTGAAAATAAAGTTGACAGGCTTCACTTTGACTCCGTGTTCAAATTATGTAGTAAGAGGGCTGAGTTCTTCGTCCAGGCTGACCAGGAAGCTTTATTTGGGGTAGCTTTGGTTGTTAAAGTTTTAATTTACAACTGATTTGAGATAAATAGCATAAATTCCTATATAGATAGGAAAATAGTTTCATGGTAGTTAAAACAAAACTCTATAACCTGAATATCTAAACAGTATTTTCTGATGAGTTTTCTACTTGGTTCTGCTTATTAGTCATTAGAGCTAAAATCCTTCTGTTGGTTTAGTTAGCCCTAAATAGTTATTTCATTTAGGTAACATCAGTTTCCCATCTGTTACATTTCGAGTATGGATTCTTATGTGGATAATAATGTGTGTTTGCAGCTACAGAATATTGTAGTAGAAGAAGCATGAACTTGGGAATCAGACCTGAGTTTGATCTGACTTTCTTAACTAGTTATTGACTTTGACCAATGCTGATAGTTATTGAGTAAGCTTACTGTATGCTATGCTTTGAATTAAACATGATGTGAATTGTCTCATTTAAACCCCATTTTACAGATGGGGAAACTGAGGTTCAGAGATGTTAAGTTGCTCAAAGTCACATGCAGCTAATCCGGTAAACCTAGAAATAGAAACCTCTATGTCACATACAGTAACAGAGAGCTAGGATTCTGGCTATGTTGAAAGTCCCTTATACTGTTGCTTAACTTCCCTGTTCTGCTTTTTCTTTCTTCTTTTTTTTTTTTTTTAATTAACAAAGGAGAATACTAGTACTTACATCAGAGAGTTTTGAGGATTAGCTGAGAGCATATGTAAAGAAAGGAGCACTCTTCCTGGCACATAGTAAATATTCCTTTCCCCCTTCCATTCCATATACTGAATCAGGGCTGTGCTTGTTTAGCATGGTGGTTTTGTAACCACTGTGAATATAAGGTTTTAAATGTGAATATACTTTATTGCTAAAATGGATAGCAGTCCTAGGAAATGGGCAGTGATGAATGATAATGGGGTATGCTGTGGAGTTTTGTCTTTAGTATTTTGTATTTTTTCCCACTGGTCTAGGTGATGGTGGAAATAGGAACTTCATGCTTGTGAATGACAGTGAGGTGGTGGTTGTAGTTTCTAAAATCTTAGAAGACAGAAGTAGAATTTCAAAATGATATTGATTACTTGGTTCATCTAAAGCTAGCTTTTGTTCACTGGTATACTGGGTAACCTAAGCAGGGGGCCTTGTGAACGGACCCTAAGTTGAATAGGAGTTAGCAGCTTATCACTAACTGAAGACAACATTCTTAAAACAACTCACAGTGGTATGCTAAAGGAAGATAATCTGGTGTCTGACATCTACCTGATACATAACCAGAAGGTCTGTTCCAGTGATGGAATGTGTTCTGAATGTGCTCTATAGCTCATCCAGTTAAATCTGGATCTAAGAGTTAGTTGATGGGATTTAGTCTTTGGTTTTAGAACATAGTTTTTCTGTGTGAAATGAAGCCAACTGGCCTGTTGGAGAGAGTAAATCTGTAGTCATCAAAACCATATTCTAATTAACCCACTTAACTAGTCCAGGTAACAAGCAAGAAGCAAGGAAATGATCATTACAGTCTTACTTTAATGTTGTTGATCTTCGTATTTTGAGAGTAGAGAAATGAGAGAGGATCAGGATTGGGCTACATATTTTAAGATTTAGGTTAAAAAGTAAAAGGTTCTAGGCTTATTTAATCTGGAGAAAAGTATGTATCAGTTACAAGGTAGAATGTCCTGAAGTTAATGGTAACTAGTAATTATAAAAATTGAGTTAAAAACATTTGTATTAGTAAGATTAAAAATAGAGGTAATGAGAAATGTTATGAATAAATGGTAACTGGAAGAAACGATCACTGTTATAATGGTGAGTTGAAAATGATTTTTTGGTCCTCAGTAAGAAGGGAGAAAAGTGGAATGAAGGAAAGGGAGAGCTGTCCAAATAATCAAATATCTGAGACAGAGGAAAGTTGAGGATGAGGATTGCTGAAGAGCTTCCATAGACCACCTCTCCAGAGAGCTATCCCAACACCAGACCTCGTAATATCTTCAACCCACAGGCTTGTATTGGGGCCTTTGCTAGGTCTGAGATGGTAAAATATTAACTCAAATAGCAAACTTTGAGACTGTCCAAGTTAAAAAAGGACTTATGTACCTTATGTATGTGTCTCCCCAAGGGAAGGGTCCACATAGATTTATGAAAATGGAGCTTCCCAGAGGCACGTATCTTTGAAGTTACAGGTGAAAATGCATCTTTTACCTTATCTATCACCAAAGGCCACTAACGCTAGTATGAGCTGAGAATGCAGGAAGAAAGTAGTACCCTGTGTTTGAAGTCTGTTTTTTTGTATGTAAGATGGGATGAATGAAGTGAGTTGTAATTAACCTCTTTTTTTTTTTGTAATTAATCTCTTAATCAAAATTTCTCTCTTGTTGACTCTTTCACTTACTCGCTGTGGATCTTGCTTTTAAATAACCCGTTGAGGGAATTCCCTGGAGGTCCAATGGTTAGGACTCTGAGCTTCCACTGCCTGGGGCCCGGGTTCGATCCCTGGTCTGGGAACTAAGATCCCACAAGCAGCACAGCGTGGCCAAAATAAAAAAAAATATATCCAGTGACACTCAGATACTAGTTAGATTAGAAGCATAATTTCCAGGAAAAGTGAGTTAACTGTAAAGTAGAATTTCTTGATTACATGATGTGGAACACGCTGATATCTATATAATCTTTCTCAGAAATTATTAATAAAAGTTATTTATATCTGTTGTTGGGTGATGAGGTGAAAGACAGGTCTGCCTCAGTGATAGCAAGCTAGATTAATTGACTCCTGTTTTTTTTGTTGTTTTTTTATTTTTTTCACAAAGGAATTTATGAGTTGGACATTGAAATAAGGAGGTATGAGATTGGAAAATAATAATGCTGAGTGGTTGTAGGTTATTTAGACTAGCCCCTTTTTTAAAATTTTTATTTAAACATCTTTATTGGAGTATAATTGCTTTACAATGGTGTGTTAGTTTCTGCTTTATAACAAAGTGAATCAGTTATACATACACATATGTTCCCATATTTCTCCCCTCTTGCATCTCCCTCCCTCCCACCCTCCCTGTCCCACCCCTCTAGGTGGTCACAAAGCACCGAGCTGATCTCCCTGTGCTATGGGGCTGCCTCCCACTAGCTATCTATTTTACATTTGGTAGTGTATATATGTCTATGCCACTCTCTCACCCTGTCACATCTTACCCCTCCCCCTCCCCATATCCTCAAGTCCATTCTCTAGTAGGTCTGTGTCTTTATTCCCGTCTTGCCACTAGGTTCTTCATGACCTTTATTTTCCCTTAGATTCCATATATATGTGTTAGCATACTGTATTTGTTTTTCTCTTTCTGACTTACTTCACTTTGTATGACAGACTCTAACTCCATCCACCTCACTACAAATACCTCCATTTCATTTCTTTTTATGGCTGAGTAATATTCCATTGTATATATGTGCCACATCTTCTTTATCCATTCATGCGATGATGGACACTTAGGTTGTTTCCATGTCCTGGCTATTGTAAATAGAGCTGCAGTGAACATTTTGGTACATGACTCTTTTTGAATTATGGTTTTCTCAGGGTATACGCCCAGTAGTGGGATTGCTGGGTCGTATGGTAGTTCTATTTTTAGTTTTTTAAGGAACCTCCATACTGTTCTCCATAGTGGCTGTATCAATTTACATTCCCACCAACAGTGCAGGAGTGTTCCCTTTTCTCCACACCCTCTCCAGCATTTATTGTTTCTAGATTTTTTGATGATGGCCATTCTGACCGGTGTGAGATGATATCTCATTGTAGTTTTGATTTGCATTTCTCTAATGATTAATGATGTTGAGCATTCTTTCATGTGTCTGTTGGCAATATGTGTATCTTCTTTGGAGAAATGTCTATTTAGGTCTTCTGCCCATTTTTGGATTGGGTTGTTTGTTTTTTTGTTATTGAGCTGCGTGAGCTGCTTGTAAATCTTGGAGATTAATCCTTTGTCAGCTGCTTCATTTGCAAATATTTTCTCCCATTCTGAGGGTTGTCTTTTGGTCTTGTTTATGGTTTCCTTTGCTGTACAAAAGCTTTTAAGTTTCATTAGGTCCCATTTGTTTATTTGTGTTTTTATTTCCATTTCTCTAGGAGCTGGGTCAAAAAGGATCTTGCTGTGATTTATGTCATAGAGTGTTCTGCCTATGTTTTCCTCTAAGAGTTTGATAGTGTCTGGCCTTACACTTAGGTCTTTAATCCATTTTGAGTTTATTTTTGTGTATGGTGTCAGGGAGTGTTCTAATTTCATACTTTTACATGTACCTGTCCAATTTTCCCAGCACCACTTATTGAAGAGGCTGTCTTTTCTCCACTGTATATGCTTGCGTCCTTTATCAAAGATAAGGTGACCGTATGTGCGTGGGTTTATCTCTGGGCTTTCTATCCTGTTCCATTGATCTGTATTTCTGTTTTTGTGCCAGTACCAAACTGTCTTGCTTACTGTAGCTTTGTAATATAGTCTGAAGTCAGGGAGCCTGATTCCTCCAGCTCCATTTTTCGTTCTCAAGATTGCTTTGGCTATTCGGGATCTTTTGTGTTTCCATACAAATTGTGAAATTTTTTGTTCTAGTTCTGTGAAAAATGCCAGTGGTAGTTTGATAGGGATTGCATTGAATCTGTAGATTGCTTTGAGTAGTAGAGTCATTTTCACAATGTTGATTCTTCCAATCCAAGAACATGGTATATCTCTCCATCTATTTGTATCATCTTTAATTTCTTTCATCAGTGTCTTATAATTTTCTGCATACAGGTCTTTTGTCTCCTTAGGTAGGTTTATTCCTAGATATTTTATTCTTTTTGTTGCAATGGTAAACGGGAGTGTTTTCTTAATTTCACTTTCAGATTTTTCGTCATTAGTGTATAGAAATGCAAGAGATTTCTGTGCATTAATTTTGTATCCTGCTACTTTACCAAATTCATTGATTAGCTCTAGTAGTTTTCTGGTAGCATCTTTTGGATTCTCTATGTATAGTATCATGTCATCTGCAAACAGTGACAGCTTTACTTCTTCTTTTCTGATTTGGATTCCTTTTATTTCTTTTTCTTCTCTGATTGCTGTGGCTAACACTTCCAAAACTATGTTGAATAATAGTGGTGAGAGTGGGCAACCTTGTCTTGTTCCTGATCTTAGTGGAAATGGTTTCAGTTTTTCACCATTGAGGACAATGTTGGCTGTGGGTTTGTCATATATGGCCTTTATTATGTTGAGGAAAGTTCCCTCTATGCCTACTTTCTGCAGGGCTTTTATCATAAATGGGTGTTGAATTTTGTCGAAAGCTTTCTCTGCATCTATTGAGATGATCATATGGTTTTTCTCCTTCAATTTGTTAATATGATGTATCACGTTGATTGATTTGCGTATATTGAAGAATCCTTGCATTCCTGGAGCCCCTTCTTTTTATAGAAAAGGAAACTGATGTCTGGAGAGGTAAGTGACAGCATGTTGGTAAAGGAGAAGCTTTCTATTAATTGGGTGTTCTTTTCACCCTTGTCTTTAGTTTGTACTCTGAAGTAATAGCACATCTCAAAACTCAATGTATGTTTTGTGGGTTTTTTTTTTTTTCTTATTGAGAACCAACTTTAAAGGATTGATTTTGATCACTTGACAGACTTCTATTACATTTTTAGTTTATTTTAAAATAAGTCATGGAACAGCTCTCACGTATGTGTCTAGCATGGCTTCTTTACAGCATCCCTATTGCTTTATTTTTCCCATTTGTAAAGTAGGATGAAAAATATGTTAGTAACTTACTTTGATATATAAAAGACAAGTATTTTGGTTCCTAATTCTTTCTGATCTAAACAGCTGAGTAAAATGAAATCCCCTTTTATGTAGGGGCTTTGGGCCTGCATTCTCATTTAAGGTAAAAATCCTGTGTAGTCAAAATTACCCATGAAAAAGTCATTTAGGAAGGCACCAGTTTGAAAACCGGTTAACTGACATATGTTTTTTCAATTCTCACAGCTAGTTTTTTCTTCAGCTATTAATATAGGTTACTTTTTTCTGGAATCATAATTGGTTATGTGCTTTGGATTGACCAAGGAACACCAGATTTAGTCTCCGTTGCATGCTTACTCTGGGACAAGGATGTGAGGGCAAGCGTCCTGCCGCCATTATTTAGCGTATTTTTCTCTCTTGTTTTTCTTTTTTCTTGCAGCACAGATAGTTGAATTGTAATTAAATCCATATGTGATGTGATTCCACAGTGTGAATAATGGAGAAAGAAATTAGGTGTTTAGGAAAATCTGCTATTTCCCTAGGGTTATACTGGGTGTTTTATACCACACAGAAAACCTAGCATAATTAAAGGTCTACGTAATAAAGTTGGGATTATTGGGGCACTGTTGGTACTTTTTATAATCCTAGGTGGATATTCAGCTACTATCAGTGTTTTATGTTTTTGTTTGTTTTTTTTTTTTTGTTTTGGCTGTGTTGTATCTTTGTTGCTGCTCCCGGCTTTCTCTAGTTGCGGCGAGTGGGGGCTACTCTTTGTTGCGGTGCGCGGGCTTCTCATTGCGGTGGCTTCTCTTGTTGCGGAGCACGGGCTCTAGGCACAGGGGCTTCAGTAGTTGTGGCACGTGGGCTTAGTAGTTGTGGCTCGGGGGCTCTAGAGCGCAGGCTCAGTAGTTGTGGCACACGGGCTTAGTTGCTTCCTGACATGTGGGATCTTCCTGGACCAGGGCTCGAACCTGTGTCCCCTGCATTGACAGGCGGATTCTTAACCACTGTGCCACCAGGGAAGCCCTATCAATGTTTTTAAGAGTTAATGTCTCCTTACTGCTAGCAAGATTTGCCTTATTTAAAAACAACTATGTAAGTTGTTAATGTTTTCCATGAAATTTAAAGTATTTGAACTTAAATATCACTCTGGGGATAGCACAGTAAGAAAACACTAGTCGTTAAAGAAATGTTATGGTGACTAAAGATTTAACAGTCATATGCCCTGGGAGAGGGCATGTGTATTGGTTAAAATGTGGCCTCAGAGCCATATACAAGTGATTTTGAATTCCAGCCTCATCACTTACTAGCTCTGTAGTCCCTTAACCCTATTTAGTTTCTTCATTTGCTGAATGGAGATAATAAAACATAGAGAATTGTGAGGATAAGAGGCTCAGTAATTGGTAAATTACTATTATTTGTTAGTTTAATAACATTTAACATATTCAAAACAAGTCACACTCCTGTGTGTATCTGTGTGTCATGAGAGAGTGTGTGTGTGGGTTGATTGAGGATTGCTTTTTCTCAACTGGAGTAGCAGGCAATAATGACATACTGTTTAATTCAGGCTTTTATAGCAAAAATACCATGATTTTGCATCTTTGGTAGCGACATCCTATAGAGCTCAAGATGTTAATTTCATGGGTCTCTAATGTACATTTGACATATATTTTTATCTTGATGTCTCTGGGTGTGTTTGCAGTCTCTTTTCCCCCCATCCTCTGTGTGAATGTTACCTGTTGTCTCTCTCCCTGGCTGCATCATAAAATTTAAAAATATGTTTAATTATGTTTATTTAATAGGATTTTATGTTCCCTTATTTTCATTTAGAAACTCTGGTTAGTGAAATGTGTCTACATCTTTTCTTTAAAAAGAAGTCTTGAAATTTTGTTTTACTTCTCTGGCCTTTGGATTGATTTCTTTAAATGTAGTCACTGGTTCTTCGTAGACCAAATATTTTTTCCTTATTGTTTTCCCAAGCACCTGAGATGGAGTTCTTACTTACATGCTAATTATCATAATATAATTCAGTTTACTAAGTGAAATGTAAAGTACTGCAGGCAAGTAGCCTGAGTAGCACTTAATTGCCTGAAAGACTAGTCTAGCAAATTGTTAGTTAAAATAGATTTTTATTCCATGGGTCCTATATAAAAATATACTTTTTATAGTTATCACCACTGTCTTAGAGTTAGTTGGTGAATAATTTTGAGCTAATCCAGTTGTTTTCTGTTCAGTTTTTGGTGAGAAGAGTAGAAAAACTGCTTAATTTTGTCAGGTTCAAAAGCATCTTAGTGTGTGTTTTCCCAAAATCCTTTGTAATCTCTGGTGCAGCCCATACCTTTCCCCATGTTACTTTAAAAGTTGTGGCAATTACCAATTGTTGTAGTGCATAAGAGTTGTGAGTTTTATAGGCAGTAAGGAATGAGGCTGGGTTAGGGCCTCTTAGTTGAGCCCTAAGATTGTGTTGGCACATCTAACTATTGGATACTTTTTTAGTTCCTGTCTGTGCCAAGCACAGGGCTAGATGCTGGGTATATGTTGATGAGTGAGTTCTGCCTTCTTGGAGGTAAACAGTCTAGCAAGGGAACACAGAACTGCTGCTTTGCACACCATTCACATTGTATTCTTTGGGAATGTGGCCCCTTCGCATGGCCTTGGGTCTCTTTCAGTTGAGAAAAGTTCAGAATCTCCATCACATACAAGTTAATCCATATCTTTATCAAACAAGGTCTTTCATCATAATTTGATTCTGTTCCATCTTTTTTAGCTCCATTTCCAGCCATTCCCCAGAGGCCATCCTGTGCTCCAGCTAGTTCAAGTAACTTGTATTCCTGACATTTTCTGGGATTTCTCACCTTAGCACTTCTGCATATGGTAATTCCTCTACTTGGATTCCATCTCTCTCTTATTTCCCCTCTTTTTACTGCTTGTTTGCTTGAGGAACTTCACGCCTGTCAGGTCTTAGATCAAGGGAGAGTTCTCCTCTGAAGACTTTTCTGTCCCTTGCCTGCCTCCTCCTCCCTCCCCGTGCCTCTCCCTGCTCCCAGTGCTCGCATGATACTTACTTTACTGCAGTGTGCATCCGCTTTGATATGTTTGCTTACCTGTCTAGCCTAGGTTTGGCTTCTTGAGGTTAGAAATTTAATCTTTGTAATCTCCAACATTCAGCACGTACTTGGCACGTGTAGACAATGATATTCTAACAAATGATTTTTTATGAAATAGGAAGTAGTGATAAACCATACTGATTCTTTCTAGAATGCTAATTTGATATTTACAGATTTATTTTGAAATATTAAGGGTACTTGGGCAACATGTTGGTTTTCTCAATTAATTTGCCTTTTCCTAAATCAAACAATGGTCTAGGGTTGGATTTTAAGATATTACTTGGTTAGGATAGAGGCACTGTTTTAAGTTCATCGGTGACCATGTTGGTGAGACTTTCTGTCCATAATAATGAAAAATTGACCATCGCTGGTCTCTAAAACAAATAAAACTTTTCAATCCAAAAAGAATGGGTGATCTGTAGGATTGCCATAGCACCAGCTCCATCTGTCTCTGCCAGTAGTGCCCACTGCTGCTCCTGGGCAGCAGGGAGACCCAGTCAGGAGGACTCCCAGACTTTTATGGGCCAACCTCTCTGAGTGGTAGAACTGTAATGCCCACTCCCTGTATCTCCTTCATGCTTAAAGAAAAAATATTTTGGGGACTTCCCTGGCTGTCCGGCTGTCCAGTGGTTAGGACTCCACGCTTCCACTGCAGGGGGGCACGGGTTCAACCCCTGGTCAGGGAACTAAGATCCTGCATGCCTCATGGTGCAGCCCAAAAAAAATTGTTGCCTAGAGATTCATCTTAGATTTGCCAGCTTTGAGAAGCTGTAACCCATTTATGTATTAACTTCTAAACAGAATAACTCTTGCTGAACTGGACGAGGAAGTAGTTGATACTGATGAGCATAGTCTTGTGGCGGCGGTTGTATAGGGTTAGGTGAGGTCACTAAGGACCTGGGGAGAGAGTATTGGGAGAGTCAGGAAAGGGAAAGGGGCATAGGGATGAGATGTGGGAGCAGGGCAAAAACAAAATTTACTTTGTTGTGAAATTTTGCCCAGAAAAAGGAAAGATTTTACCCCTTCTTCACACTCACCTCCTGTCTTGCCCTGTCTGACTCAGTCAGCTATGTTGCTGGGTGCTGGCCTGCTTCCCAGCTTTAAGTCTGTTTTTAGTCTGTAAGCCCAATATTGTGAGACAAGTGCTGACTGCTCTGACACGTGTAGAGGAGGGACAGAGGTGGGACAAGTCTGCTGCGGGGTGGAAGGGACAATCAAAGGTTAGTAGAGAAGATAATTGACCAGGGGCTGGAAGGACCAGCAGGAGCTTCAGCCAGCCTAAGCTAGGGAACGGCATTCTTAGCAGAAGGAACGATGTATATAAAAGAATGGAATCAGGAATCAGTAGGGGTCTTTGAGGAACTGCAAGTTGTGTTCTGTATAGATGGGATGTAAGGTTTGTAGGAGGTGAATAATAACCATTAATGAATGGAAGATGGTGTTGACAACTAGGCAGGGCCAGGTTCTGAAGGATTTTATGTGTCTCCCAATTAGTTGTGACTTTGTCCTTGGAGCCCAGTTGGGTCTCTCTTTTGCCCCAGTTTCCCATGGTAGGCAAACACATAATAGTATTGTGTGTTGGAAGACTTTCCAAAGTCTTGCTGGTAAGAGGGCTACTTAACTTTGTTTAATGCAGTACTTTTCTTCAATTTATATGAGCAGGCAATGCCTTTAAAATTTTTTTATTTTGGAGGGACTTTTACCAGTTGGGAAATGCTGCTGCAGACAATAGGAAGCTCTTGAAATTTTAAGCAGAGAGAAATGATCACATCAGGTTCGTATATTGATTAGAATGAGGGAGACTGGAGAGGGGATCAGGACCCAAGGTGAGGCATGCCAGTGCAGATAGGGTGGGGTGAGGTGGGTTTGAGAAAGGTGGGAATGGTAAGACTTAGTGCCCAGATGGATGTAGAAGGTGTGGGATAGGAAGGAGTCTAGGATGACTTCCAAATTCCTGGCATGGCTTTTTAGGCAAGTCCTATTCGTTAAAGGAGTAGAGGGAATTGGTAGTGGCAGCAGCAGGTGGGAGGGCAGGTTTTTGGAAGAAAGATGAAACAAGCCATTTGAATTTAGCTGTCTGCAAACATGGACCGTAGATGTTTGAATCCGTGGGTCTAGAGCTCCTGAGAGAGCAGTGCTGACAATACTGATTGGTGGTTGCCACTGTAGATGGGCCAGTGGTGCCACCCTTTGCCCATGATATTGTTACAGAGAGAGAAGCATAGAGGAATTAATAGTTAAGAAGTAGGCAGAGGAAGTAGAGGCTTGGGGAATATTAATAATTAAGAAGTGGACAGAGGAAGTAGAGGCTTGGTAACCTGGCTACTTCCCTCAACACCCAGGCTAGTGTAATATGAAGTAGAATTCAGCAGCATTGTGAGAGGTAAAAAGGTCATTTGTGGGCTGTCTTAGGAACCTACGCTGTTTTCCGTATGAAAGCGTGTATTTCAAATACATGCTGCTTTCAAATGAATTTTTGGAAAATGGATGGTGCTGTCTACATTAATTTGTTGGTAAGGCTTTTCGGTATAAAGTCACCCCGTGCTTGACTTTCTAGGGAAAGTGAAAAATGCTAATCTTAGTTAAGTGAAGATTATTTTTTTTCCTGTTTTTAAGACAGTATTGATTGAAAACTGGTAAATAGATAATATTTTGTAAACTAAAAATCCCTTTACAAATGTCAGTCACTATTATTAAGGTTGACATAGTACCCAAATACATTGATTTTTTTTTTTTTTTAATCCTGAATAGTGGATTATAGAATGACCATAGGAAATGAGGAAGTTTAGATTTCTGTGATGGTTGTACCACGAGTAAGGCCGTTATCCTCTTCAAGAGCAATTTAAAGTTCTGTATTATTGCAATATTTGCTGAATGAAGATGTTAAGGCCTTTATACTTCCTTTCTATGCTGAATCAGCATGAGTAGGTTTCAAATTGGGGAAAAAGGAGTAAAGTGGAAAAAAATTCACGTAATTGAAAAAAGCTGATCCAAGTGCCTATCAGTTGTAATTGGAAATTTGCAGGATTGTACTTTTTGTACAGAATAGTTTCCTGGTGATTTTGTGCTTCTTTGAGGTTGAGCCTTTATAATGTTTGGAAAAATGAAATGTGAACCATACTGTAGTATAGATCATGAGTAAAACTAATTTTGTTTTCTTGTAAGCATAATACAATACTCCTGAAGTGATATATGATGAGTTAGTGAAGAAAAATTATTTTGGAGTTTGTTGTTATAAGAAAAATGAACGTATCTGTAGTCTATGTGTGACTCCTTAACATACTGAAGAGTTAGAAGTATAATTCTCCGGAAAGTTCTGTTCTTCCCTCTTTTTTTTTCCTTCTCTACTCGTCCCTATCCCCCCACCCCTTCTGATCCTAGTTCTTCCTTTCCACTCTGCTGCTCTATTTTGATACTTTTCTGTGCAAATGATTACTTTTTGTTTCAATATGCAACTACAGTATAATCTTTTTGAATATTTTTAATAATCAATTTAAACTCAGCATTGTACTGCCAATAATGCACTTTACTCAACTGTAATGACAATACCATAAACAGTTGACACCAACTTTGAGTGTGTGCATGCATTGATCACTGCATCACCACGGTTACCTGTCAACTGAAGCAGTAAGGTTTCTTCTATAAGTTACATCCCAATTTTAACTATGCTAAAATGTGGAAAATACGAGTCTTAGAATTAATGAATCTTTAGATTTCAAAGACCATCTTTTAAATTGCTGATTGAAATGTCAAACAAGTTATTAGGGATTGGATTAATAGCATTACATTTTAGAAGAAATAGTCACTAATTTGCATTAAAATGGAAGAAACATTCATGTATATATTGCTTAACAAAAACCCTTACCTTACCTCTGAAAAGTGTAACTTTTTTAGTTGAAGTATAGTTGATGTACAATATTATATGTTACAGATGTACAATATGGTGATTCAATATAGTGAGTATACTTCATTTATAGTTATTATAAAATATTGGCTATATTCCCCATGTTATACAATATACCCTTGTAACTTACTTTATATGTAATAATTTGTACCTCTTAATCCCTTACCCCTAAAAGTGTAACTTTTAGTTTGGGGACTTAGGCACAAACAAACAATTTGGTTTATTTATGCAGTTGTTATTAGAACTCTTTTTTTAAATTAATTAATTAATTAATTAATTTGGCTGCATTGGGTCTTAGTTGCGGCATGCGGGATCTTCGTTGCGGTGCACAGGCTTTTCGTTGTGGCGCGTGGGCTCCAGAGCACACGGGCTCAGTAGTTGTGGCACACAGGCTCTCTAGTTGTGGCACACGGGCTCTCTAGTTGTGATTCGCGGGCCTAGTTGCCCTGCGGCATGTGGGATCTTAGTTCCCCGACCAGGGTTGACCAGGGATCGAACCCATGTCCCTTGCATTGGAAGGTGGATTCTTAACCACTGGACCCTGTTATTAGAACTCTTGATTTGTCAATTCCTATTGTATGAAATGCCCATGGCACACAATTTCTTTTGTGCGTGTTTTAAAATACTCTCATTTGTTTCAGCTAGGCTTGTTTGTTTGTAAGTACCCACTTTCACCCCTAAAGAAAAAAAAAAGCACAAAACTTTTATAGTCTATTTCATAAGTCTAACAATGCAGGGAGGAATTTGAAGAAACTGTTAGTGGTAACATACATGTATAGGTACATGTGACATGGATTTCTAATTGGGATTGTTGGATCAAAGTATGTAGGAGGTTTAAATTTTTGTATACTGTCAGTTGGTTTTCCAAAAAGCTAGTACAGATGCAGTGTATAAAGGTGCTCTTTTTGTGTGTGTGTGCCAATTTAATAGGCAAATAATGTTTTATCACGTAGTTTCATACTTTACCTCATCTTGTTTTCTAATAGGATCATGTGCTTTTTAATTGTTACTGTTTTCCCCCTCCCTGGTTCTACAGCATTGTAAGATCCCTAAATTCTAGTTTCAGACGATTGTGAATTTGGCAGTAATCTTTACAAAGGGAATAATATACCTACCTGCCTTTCCCTCCCATTATCATATGTTTTATGTTTATTGCCATGTCTTATTTTTCCATTGAGACACATGAAACAGAAGTTCTATTATAGGCAACTCCTACTTTCTCTTATTAGTATTTCCATTGGTACTAAAAAAAAAACTATATAAAATTTCTTACCTTTAATCATTCTTGATCAGTGATTGCCTTGCTAAGGCTTGTGAAAACTGTCAGCCTCTTTTCTTACCAATGTTGGAACGTCACCTAGTGGTGAAAGAGTGCAAGAGAAGGCTATATACACAGGCGATACTTGTGTAGCTCAGAAACTTTCATGGTTGGAATAAATCATGAGTTATTGGGTTGGCCAAAAAGTTCGTTCGGGTTTGCTGTAAAATGTTACAGAAAAACCCGAACAAACTTCTTGGCCAACCCAATATTACAACCGTCTCATTTTAGTGGGGAAGTTGAAACCAAGATGGGTGAAGGAACTTGCAAAACAGTTCATGTTGAATTAATTGACATTTAAGAACAAGTTGAAGCTGATTCTTGAGTTGTGTACTCTTTTCATTTGTTTTTGTTTTTTGTTTTTGTATTTTGGGATAAAGTTGTATATCTCCTACTGTTCCTAATATAGTAGTGAACATGGCATATATGCTCACTTAACACTTATAGATGAATTAGTTTGATAAAATAGTTTAGAATTTGCTGTTGCTTATGCTGTATCACTGGCTAGTACTTTTCCTCAGTGGAGCCAAAATATGGAGGAGACAGAAAAATAAAAATAGCTAACTGTAGCTTTCTTGAAATATGCTTGTTAAAGGAGCCTTCAAAATGGCTGCTTTACCTTGTCTGGGGTAAAATAACAATAAGAGTGGTGTGATCCAGGCAGAGAGTGGAATGGTCTGATAGAGACCATCTGGAGGTTCCTACAATTTCAGGCCCACAGTTGGCCATGTGTGGTAGAATTAGAATTCTGTACATATGCTCAGTCTTCTTTCCTTCCTTTCTTCCTTTAACTATTTAAAAATATTATTGCACATAGATGCTGAAAGCATTCAAAGAACATGAAAGTCTCCCTCATTCCCATCCTGATACACTGTTACCCCTGATAGTCATGTCACCAATTTACAGATATATTCAGCCTTTGGTTGTCTTAGGGGTGGGTGCCAGTTTTCTTTTGAGGCCTTTTTGGTTCTGCCAGTTTTGAATATTCACTCTTTAGGACTGGTCTTATCACAGTGAGCCTTTCTACTACTTTCAGTTGTCTGCTGTAGCATTTTTCATAATAGATGGTAAGAGTTTGAAATCAATCTAGCAATTATAATACTTTCGTAACTCTCAGTCCTTGAGTATGGAGTTTTAGAAAGTCACATACATGAGGAAGGTTTAAGGGGAAGTATAAAAGTTTTAAGATCAAAGTAACTTGAATAAATGAAAAAAATCTCTTATTCATATTAAGTAGACAAGCTTAATTAATTATGCAAACTTAATTATGCTGTATATAAATTATATGTTTTACTCATTTACTTTTTTTATAATGAGAATAAAGCATAGATACCATTTGTGAGTCCAAAGGTGCCTTCTCCCAGTTTTTACTGATTAAATACTATACAATTGACTAATACTCAAAGCCATTATTTTGTCTAATGATAGTCTTACCACATGGGGTTTCTCTGAATAAATGGGTTGATTTCTTTGTTTAAATAGCGTATATAATAAAAGTGATAAAAATGTATGCACGTATGTTATAGTGCAGGTTAGGTTATGACTCTTAATGTTCTTGAATTGACCCTAAGACAGAAAATTGCATTATCTTTCCTAATTATAACTTATTTTGTTACAGCTATCACATTGTTTTTTAACTTACAAAAAAAATAATTATACAAAGACTGCATTTTACAAATGTAAATACAGTTTTAGTTTGGTGTATATTGGATACAATGGTCTTCCTTAAGCCTAAACACAGAAACAAAAGCATGTATTATAAGAGAAAGTTCAAGATGGGAAGTGATAAAATGGGTATTGAGTAGAGCTTTGTTAAGATTTAGCTGGTATCCTCGTAAAATTTCCATGTATTCATTAAATTATATTATGTCATTCTTATTGTTAGGAGCTGACTTGAAGTGTTAAGTTTTGCCCTCATAAAGTTGTCACAATTTGGTTACTGTTGTTGGGAGATTGAGATTTTTTTCATTCTTTTTACACAAATATTTGTATAGATATTAAAATTAAGGTTGGACAGTGAGTAGAGTTAGGATTTTATATAATAGGGTGCATTTTATTTCAATTGTAAAGATAGAACTGCTTTTGAATTGCGGAAGGTCATCTTAATTGCTGTGGATGCTACAAATTTGACAATGAAATAATATTGATTGAAATATTGATGAAATAATACAGAATGCTGGCATTGCTGTTTATACTTCAGAATCTTTAAAACACCCTTTGCTTTGTGGTCCTGAAAGGTGTGTTTATCAAATCTTTATTTAACATGTATAGGTATGTTTAATTCTCAGGAAAAGACCTAGAACTACAAAATAAAGTGGGATGATTCATTTTGTTTTTCAACAATACAAGGTGGCCCAGAAGTTTTAGTGCAGTTTTAATTTTTAAAACTTAAGAAGTACATGTTCCAAATTTATAAAAAATATCATTTGAGAATTTTTAATACTTACTTAGTTTTGCAAATATTGAATAGTACATTTTTAATTTTAGTTTTTTAACTTCAATCTCCCTGAAGTTGGCAAATACCAACAGAAGTAAAAGATTAAATTAAAAATATTTATTCAGAATTTACTTTGCTTGAGGTTTTACTTGAGTGGCAGATCATTCCCTAATTCACCTCATAAAATTACCTACTTTGGAAATCTAAGCACATACATTGAGTATCCTCAAAGAAAACCCTCCACATATAATATTATAATATTGTTACAGCTAATGCGAAACTCAGGTTTGAAGCAAAGATGCCTTAGGTGTGGGGATTCTGTGCTTGTTAAGGCCAGCTCATCTTGTTTTAGGAAATGAGATCTGACTCTTAACCCTAGATTTAAGACTATACCTTAAATGGTTCTTAGTAATTACATAATGTGAAAAAATGAGTTAACTTTCACAAAAATTAGCATTAGATTTTGTGTGATTTATTCCTGATAGCTTCACTTTGTCCTGTGCTGCTGTTTTTACTCACACAAAAAAATCAGGTTCATTGTAAATGCAAGGAAGGGTTTGGTTAAGCACAATAGCCTATAAGCTGCTTGCTATTTAGATAACATCAAGGCTCAGTCATGCACCGTGGAATTGGGACTTCAGTATGCTAGCTAGATATGATTTATTCAAGTAATAGGAACTCTGCAGTGGCAGTCAGATGGCAGAAGGTATATCTTCTGAAAACCCATTTAAAATTGGAGCATTAAAAAATCCTAAATTTTAATGTCTTAGTCATTTTGAAAACAGTTCAAAAAGAACCCAAACAAGTATGTGGCAGAAGAGTGTCATTTGAATGGATTTTTATGCTTAGTTTCATTTTATTTTTGTTATTAAGAGCCGGCTTTTGAAAGCTCTGCTAATATCAACAGTTGGAAGGAATGATGATACAGTGCTATTGGTAAGAAAAATTTCTTTGTTTTTTATGATCTAGAAATTGACGTGATTAAAAAGCACATGCACTCAAGCAAACCACCGGAAGTTGTACTTCTGTAAGTTAAATGGATTTTAGAAGTTTGATATTAATGTTTTAAATATCTAATTGGGTAAATGGTAGAATAGTATTTAATATGTATTTTCATCTTGGTAAGTAATATATTTTGAAATATGTTATATAGATTTTTATCTTCATGATGTCAGAAAAATATTAAGGGCTTTCTATATATGTACATGTTTTTAAAATTTATACATTTATGGTGTGTGTATGTTTTAAATGTAAGCTGTTGCAGTTGTCTCACTGGGTTTTACTAAAAGTTTATGTGAAGAGTGAATTCTTAGTAATTTCCTATGAAGTATAATATGTTTATAGAGAATAATAATTGGTGACTTTTAGAGCAACTTTTAATTTGAATTACTTAAATTATTTTTAATATTTCATCTTTGGTAAAATTTGGTAAGACTTAAGAACTTTGCCTTAAAAAGTAAGTTAAATTTCAGAGAAATAACACTTATAGAAAGAGTAATGAGATAATACGGTCAAGAATTGTATTTAGAAAAGTATGAACATAGATTGTTGTAGGCAGTGCACCATGTGTAATGGCTCATTTAAAAATAATTTGAGTATCTTTTTTGCTGTGGTCAGTTTTTACCTGTAGATGAGATGAAAATATAGTTATCTTGGACTAATTTGAACTCTGTCAAGAGATATTTGGGGAAAATATTTTAAATAGTTATGAGCATATGGAATTAAGGAAAACATTGAATTTTAATGGTAGTTCTTTTTCTAAAATTATAAAAAGCATGCTTATGTATCTGCAAATATATTCTACATTGAAAACTTAGAATTTACAGAAGTGGGGAAGTACATCTATATTTCTAGGCAATGGATGAAAGACAAGAGTGAAGAAGAGTTAGATTCAAAACCCAGGGGCGAGAGTTTATGGATAATACCTGAACATAATAGGTTGAGTCAGTAGATTTGGGACTCAGAGGCAGAGTCCTCAAGATTCATATCCCTTGGTGCTAGGAATGACTCTTCTCTGAAAATTTTCTTTTATTTTCACTTCAGATGGGTGAATTTTTTTTTTTAATTCAAGTATAGTTGATTTACAGTGTTGGGTTAATTTCTGCTGTATAACAAAGTGATTCAATTGTACACACACACATATATATATATATATATATACACATTCCTTTTTATATTTTTTCCATTATGGTTTATCACAGGATATTGAATATAGTTCCCTGTGCTATACAGTAGGACCTTGTTTATCCATTCTATATATGATAGTTTGCATCTGCTAATCCCAAACTCCCAATCCATCCCTCCTGCACACCCCCTCCCCCTTGGCAACCACAAGTCCATTCACTGTGTCTCTGAGTCTGTTTCATAGATAAGTTCATTTGTGCCATATTTTAGCAAATGGATGGCTTTTATTTATTTAAGAAAACTTTTCCATTATGGACAATTTATACATATTAAAGAGTAGAAAGATGAGTATAATGAACTCTCATGGACCATCACTCAGCTTTTATTTTTCCTTTTTTAATTTTAATTTTAATTTTTTTTCATCACTCAGCTTTTAAGTCAGCTTTAGCAGTTATCAACTCACAGCCATCCCCTGATTGATAAAGATTTTTTTTTTTTTAAGTTTTAAGTTTTTTTTATTGGGAAGTAAGTTCAGACCTGCAGAAAAGTTGGTTTGTTTGTGTAAAGTTGTTTGTTGGTTCCTTGATTATTCTTCTGATATCTGCATAATCTGTAGCGATGTCTCCTGTTGTATTCCTGATATTGATAATTTGTGCCCCCGCCGTTTGAGTTTAACTAGAAATGATGAATTTTATTAATGTCAAAGAACCAGATTTTGGTTTCATTGATTTGTTTCCATCATTTTTCTGTTTTTTAAAATTTCATTTATTTCTTCTCTGAATTTTAGTCTTTCCCTTAAGTGCCTACACTGGGTATAACTTGCTGTTCTTTTTCTACTTTCTTAAGAGCATTATAAGAGTGTACTTTCATTTCTCCATGTTCTTTGTGCTGTTGCTATGTATAGTTACCCACTAGTTACCATTTCTGGTGCTCATCAATCCTTTGTGGAGATCCTTATTACCATTGGTTATCTTTTTTTCCCCCATCTGAGGAATTCCCTTAACAGTTTTTTTTTTTTTTTTTTTTTAAATAGTGTAGGTTCTCTGCTGGTGAATTTTTCCCAGCTTTTGTGTCTGAAAAAAACTTTTATTTCACCTTTGATTTGGGAAGATATTTTTGCTGGGTATAGAATTCTCGGAATAGTTTCTTTTTCTCAGTACTTCAGAGATGTTGCCCTGCTGTCTTTTCACCTGCATTGTTTTTAGCAAGAAATTTAATGTCATTTTTATTTATTTTCCTTTGTATGTGACATGTCTTTTTTCTCTGGCTCCTTTCAAGATATATATATATATGTATATATATACACACACACACATATATATATATATATAAAATCCACTTTTCATCATAGGTTTTGATGGTGGTATGCCTTGGTTTAATTTCTTATGTTCTTTGGTTAGTGTTAGTTGGACTTCTTGGATCCGTGGGCTTATAGTTTTTCATCTAATCTGGAAATTTGGGGGCCAGTATAGAATTACATATTTTTTGTTCCCTCCTGCCTTACATGTATATCAGGGTGCTTGAGATTGTCACACAGCTTACTGATGCTGTTATGTTAGCTTTTTTTCCCCTCTAGTCTTTTTCTCTCCATTTTTTATTTTGGATATTTCTATTACTATGTCTTCAAGTTCATTGATTTTTTGTGTGTAATATTGAATCTGCTGTTAATCCCATCTAGTGTATTTTTCATGGACCTTCTTTATCCATTCTATATATGATAGTTTGCATCATATATAGTCAGACATTGTACTTTTTATTTTATGTTTGATTTGGTTCTTTTTTATATTTTTCATGTCTCTGCTTCACTTGATCAATCTTTCCTCTTGCTTTTTGAACATATGAACTATAGTTGCAGCAGTTATTTTGATGTCCTTGTCTACCAGTTCTATTATCTCTGTCAGTTCTAGGTCCTCTTCTGTCCATTGATTTTTCTCATTGTGGGTCGTATTTTCTTGCTTCTTTGCAAGCCTGTTAAGTTTTAATTGGATATCAGACATTGTAACTGGATATTTTGTATTCCTATAAATCTCCTTGGACTGTTTCCTGTGAAGCAGTTAAGTTACTTGGAAACAATTTTATTCTTTCAAGTCTTAAAAGTTTTGTTAGGCAGGATCAGAGTAGCTTTTAGTTTCCGGTTAATTTGAACCCACTACTGAAGCAAAACCCTCTGAGTACTCCTCCTGATTTCATGCAGCTAATGAGGTTTTACACTGTGATTGGTGGCAACAGGTACTCTTCCCAGCCCTGTGTGAGCCCTGATGCATTTTTCCCCTTAAACCTTTTGGGTGGATTTTCCCCTGGTCTTGGTAGTTTCCTCACACACAAGTGCTGATCAGTATTCAGCTGAAGACTCGAGAAGGGACCACTTTGCAGATTTTCAGTGTTCCTTCTCTGTACATATCTCTTCTCTGGTAATCTGCCCTGCAAACCCAGTCACTTTGGTGCCTCCCCAGACTCTCAGCTTCATCTCTTCAACTCAGGAAGATTGCTGGGCTCCCCCTGGGTTTCCTGTCCTACACTTTTTTTTTTTTGCATCCTGTAAATTATTCAGTTTGTAAACTGGGACAATCGTAGAGCTCACCCATTTTTGTATCAGTTTCTTTCATTGACGTCCAGTTCCTTGAAGACTATATAGTTTTATATATTTTATTCATTTTGTTGTTTTAGTTAGGAGGGCTAGTCTTGATTGGAAGCAGAAGTCTCTCCATTTAAGAATTTGAAGAGGTTCCTCCCCTCGAGAAACATATTTTAGGTGGTGGTGGGAAATGGGGATCAGAATTATATGTTTTGGTTGTTAAAAATGACTCTGGTGAATCCTGAGTGATGATCCTGAGACACAGTCCAGAACTTACGGAAGAACCACGGATTAAAGGTTAAGAACCGCAGACTGGATTCTTTAGTGGGGACAATGTCAGGGCAGAGTTCCTTTGCCTTATTACCCTTTGAAGGTAGGCATGTACACATTTGAAACCTTGCAGGATTGGACTAAACCTTACAGGTTCAGGCAACAACAGCTGATCTTTTCTACAGGGAAAGAGGTTGGACTTGCTAATTCTCCCCAAAGTCTGTAGCAGCAGGTGTATAGCCCTTGAGAATAACTGCTGCCTCAAGTTGTATTGGTTTGATGGAACAGTCTTACAATGGTGGGATGACTCTAGTACTATACTTTTCAGGGTTGTAACAGTACCCTAGACTGATAAGAAATTGTTACTAAATTGCCTAAAAGGTTTTGTATGATAATGTGTATTGTTTTCCTCTGAGAAACAAGATACCTTTGAGGCTTCTTTTCCAAGATGGCACTGAGTCCAATATATTGTGTGTGTGTGTGTTTGTTTGTAATCAAACTCTTGCATTTTATTTCTGTGGAAAGCCCTGACTCTACCTAGCCCTAACCCCGTCTTCAGAGCTACCAGAAGGTAGAGAAACTTTGAGTGCCCATTCAGGAGGCATCAATATTTTTTATTGGTCATTTTGTTGATGACATAAATCAGGAGATTTCAGTAGTCTTATGGGGGGGGGATTAACTTGAAATCCTGCAGTTGGTTTTACTTTGCTATTAATTCATATCATGTAAACATTACATGTGGCTGTTGCTGTCTTAGCACAAATTCTTTATCAGGTCATTCATTCAGCAAGTATTTTTTGAGTGCCTACCATGTGTCAGGCTTGTGCTATACACCATATAGATGAGTGGAGGTATGGCATCTGGAATGAGGGAGGTAATATTCCCACTGTGTTCTGCAGAGATCAGCCTAGTCTAAAGCAGTGGCTCTCAAACTCTTTGGACTCAAGGCTCAGACCCTTTTACATTCTTGAAAACTATTGTGAACCCTAAGGAGCTTTTGTTGATGTGTGTTATACCTGTTATCACCACATTAGTTTTTATAGATCTTTAAGAATATTAATTTAATAGAACAGTAATAGATACTACATGTTAAGTAACATATTTTCCAAAAATATATATAGTTTCCAGAAGCAAAAAAAAAAAAAACGAGAAAACTGGCATTGTTTTACATTTTGCAACTCTCTTTAATGTGTGGCTGAATGTCTAATATTTGAAGTTAATCTGTTTTTTAATACAGGAAAAAAATTTTTGTCAGTGGGCTCAATGAATTTTTTCCTACACAAGCATTATGGGTAGTTAGGAACAATAAGATTGCTCAGTGGACTTGGAATCAGAATGAGATAGTCAGTTGAGTGGTCTCCAATAGAGGTACACCTGCCTTAGAGATTAACCCAGCAATTGCCATACATGTGATAGGTGCTAAGTAGATGAGTCTGGGGAATGAAAAAGGAAGAGTCTGTAGTAATAGTTTCTCTCAGAATTTAAATGGCTTTGTAGCAAGGCTAGTGCTAGTATAAATTAATTAATGAAATATGCCAAGTGTTGTGATAGTAGTAAGCCAGGCAGTTTCAAGAACTGGCACACCATTGAAAATGTCATGAGAATCAGCACTTTAGTGACTACTTAAATATCAGTTAAACTTGTATCAAAACAAGAAACCTGGTAGTATGAAGTTACTATCAGATATAGTCTACCAAGATACAAAATAATGTTCTAATATTTGTTCCTCTTTCCCTCAGTTATCTTCAATTGTTCTGAAGCACAAGACCTTTCCAAACACTGTAGATATGGACAAAGAAGAAAGAAAGACTATCAACCAGGGTCAAGAAGATGAAATGGTAACCAGCTTTTATAATATACTTATAAAGTGTGAAGAATTTAATATTTCTAGAGAAGTAGAAAAGTATATTAAAAAAAACTGCTAAACTAAAATACAATAAAACAACAGCTAAATCAGTGTGCTGTCTTCCTTCTGACTGTGTTTTTGAGTTGGGATTATGTAACACCTCTGGTTCCAGTATAGTTCCTGTTTCACTTGTGAACTGTTAAAACTTAAAGGAAAGAGATATGTTTTTTCATTTGATAATTTAAGAAGTTACATTAGCTAATGCTTAAATATATCCCAAATGCAAAATTTCTAATTTTCCATTTATAAAAAATGTTTAAAGTCAGCTTAATAAAACTCAAGTCTTTGTTGGTGGTATGTGGGGGGAAGGATAGGGTTGTCACTTTGAAATTTACCTCTCATGTCACTTGATGTGTAATCACTGTGTCCATGCAGGAGATTTATGGCTATAATTTGTGTCGCTGGAAGCTTGCCATAGTTTCTCTCGGAGTGGTGTGTACTGGCGGCTTTCTTCTCCTGCTCCTCTATTGGATGCCCGAGTGGCGGGTAAAGGCAACCTGTATTAGAGCTGCAGTTAAGGACTGTGAAGTGGTGCTGCTGAGGACTACTGTAAGTTCACGTGTTTACTTGTAGCTGATTATTTGAGGAGTAAAATAATGTCTTTGTGTGTATTCAAAATAAAATACGAAGAGAACATCACTGCTAGGATACAATGAGGAATACTAATCCTAGTATTTCTAAAGCATCTGTGTTTGAAGTGACTATTATCCCAGTGATTAGACTTTAAAGGAATCTTAAAAATGATCACATCTACCCTTTTTTACAGCTCTTGAGGCACTGAGAGATTGGATCAATGGTTGGTGTATCAAGGTCACTTGACAGGACTGTATCCCAGATCTCTTCTACTCTGCGATGCTGTTGCACCCTAGGATTTGTTTTAAAATCCTAATTGGAAGCATTTTATAAGAGGCTTTAGTATCTAGTCTCAGTATATAGTTAGATAAATTAAGAAATTATGATCTTTTATGAGATCCTCTCAGTGAAGTATGACATAAAATGGTGAGCAGTTGAAAGCACTTCATGTTTGAATTTATGCATCTTCGTGAAATGGTTTAACATTTAATGAGTAGAAAGTGACACTTTCTCAATTAGAGATAAGTAAATAATATATCGTGTAAAGAATGGAAACCAAATATATATGGTTATGTAATATGCATAATTGACTCTTTATCCTTATTCCTTTCTCTTCTAAGGATGAATTCAGAATGTGGTTTTGTGCAAAAATTCGCTTTCTTTCTCTGGAAACTCCCCCATTTTCAATCCCAAAATCTATGGCTAATAAGGTTTCGAATGGCCATGCAGTTCACCTAACTGAAAATCTGGCTGAAGAGGATAGGCTTGAGATGAATAAATATTCACAGCCTCAATCACAACAGGTATTGTGATCTTAGTCTCAAAGTTCCTTTAAGAACCAGAATTGTTACACTTTGTACTATTACGGGTAGTCTATAATTTTGTACTTGCAGTTTTTTTTGTTTGAGATAAAATTATATGCATATAAAATGCCTATTTATCATTGTATATAACACAGTTTAGTTATTTACTAGAAGAAATAGATTACATGTCACATGTGATTGCTTTAATTTTAATAGTTATTATACTATATGCTAAATTTGTGTTAGTAAACTTAATTGTTAACAAGTGATAATAATGCTCTTTGGTGTAACCTTTATTTATGTTCTACAGATTCGTTGTTTCACCCACCATAGTGTAAAATACTTCTGGAATGATACCCTTCACAATTTTGTTTCCTTAAAGTACGTACTTTTCTTTTGTTTGGATTATGAGTATCTTGATAATGTTTTAGCTAGAAAAGAATTCATTTTAGTGTTACATAAAATTGAAGAGGTTTTTGTTACATAACTTTCATTCACTTGTTCGTTAATAACTCCTTGGTGTTATTTGAATACTTAATAACCATTTCAGAATAAATCCTATCTGCAACTTGTACCTTGGCAAAATTTACATAAAAGTTAGAAGCAGTCTGCTCCCAAAATCCAGTCTGAGTCCTTTTCTTTTTGAGGATTCATCTCAAAGTGAATTTTGAGTATACCGTTTAGTCTGTCAGTTCTTTTTCTTTTTGAGGGTTCACCTCAAAGTGAATTTTGAGTGTACCTTTTAGCCTGTCAGAGTATCTGAATTATCACCTCTCAATTTCCTGACAGTTCCATCCACTCGTACTTGAGGGATGGAGTGATAGACAAACATAAATTTCACTTTAATATGTGGATAAAGATGGGACGTCATCAAACAAGTTAAGCCTTGGGTAGGACAGATTGGAATAATCCTTTAAAATTTATTTTTTGTGGAGGCTTCAAATTATATAAGTACTAAATTAACTAGGATTCTATTTTTATTGCTGTTAAAGTGATTATTATAAACACTCGTTAAGTATCGTTGCTTGAGAGTGGCAAAGGAATTCTTAATATTAGCAATAAAAAAAGAATCACCTTGTGAACATTTAAAATGTTCGTGCCTGGATTTTGTTCCTCAGACACTAAAGAATTGGTATAGTCTGGAATGGAGCAGGGCAATTCCACATGCCTACTTCTGAAGACCCTTCCTAGTTAAGAACCATTGCTTTCTTTATAGAACACTGCCTATAAACTGTCATTTTGTTTTTTTAAAAAATTTTGACTTGGAGCTGATCCCTGCTACCTTTGGAGAAGTAATCAACCTCAGTGGGAAAAAAGAGTCAAACATATTTGCTGTGTAGCCTTTGCCAACCATACCAACTTGTAGAATTTAAACTTATCCCAGTGATAGCAGCTAATCATGGAGCGTGGTTTTTCTATCCGAAAAAAGTAGAAAAGGATTGGAGTTAAATGATGTGTTAGATTCTCTTTAGAGTTTTTCTGAATAGCATCTCAGTTAAAATAAGCATAATTAAGACATTTGTGGTGGAAAGTAGATATGCTAGTTGAATCCCAGTTTTAATTGTTACAGATTTTAGACATTGCCTGTGACTCATACAGATTCAGCAGTTCTCTTCTCAGTATGTATTAGATGAGGGAAGGATTTAGATTGATGCTTTTGTAGAAAGAAAAATGAGTAGGACTTCTTAGAGTGAAGCTTAAAAATTGAAGAGGGGAAACTAGATAAAAAGTAAAAACTTTTTCATCTTTAGTTTGGAATTCTTGAGTTAGTCATACTTTAATTTTATTAATTATTAGCTCTTACAACTTTGGCACAGACTTAAAGGATAATAATATTGTTACATAAGCTTGAGTATTGAGAGCCATCTTATTATGTGATACGTTGGATTATTTAGAAAGTTGCTGCATTTGAGACTTACACCTTTCATTATTGTTTTATCTTAGGAATTGGAGATTTAAAAATTCTCATCCATATCTCAGTTTTTGTTAGGGGTTTCTATTTGTAAGGAAGTCACACTTTAAAACCAGGAATATAGAAAAATGAGGCATTGAGAAATTTGGATATTTTAAACTTTGTTTAAAGTAAAAACTTTGGATTTATTTAGGGGACTGGATGAAGGTGTTTCTTGTACGTCAATTTATGAAAAGCATAGTGCAGGACTGACAAAGGGGATGCATGCCTACAGGTAATTTTTATCCACCTAAAGTTAGATCTATTATCAAAATTCCTAAATAAAGTAGTATATATAGTCTACCCTTTTACCATATAGTTGTAATATTAACAGGTATTTAAGTATTATAGTAGTTGACAACTTATTGATATTTTATTTGGGTAACATTGTCTCTCAGTTTAAGAATTATAAGAATGTTGAAGCTGATTTTGAAGTGAATATCCCTGATAATATACTGTATTTCATCAGTTCTAAGGTGCACGCTTCCCTGCATTTTAACATCTCTATAAGGAGGGTGTGTCATACAGTGGGTGGAGTGTCATCCTTTACTTGACAGCATTTTTATCTTTCATGATAGTACATAAAATCATGGAATGTCTTACAATTCAAATCTTAGATTTACTGAAATGTTGGGAATTGTAAGCATGAGCTCAAATTTACCACAATGAAAATTTGTAAATTGGGAGACATAATCCTTTTTATAGTGTTATTCTTTGCTAAAGTATAAAAGTATACCAGTGTATTACATATCGTAGAGATAAATGCCTTTTTCAAACTACATTAGAAATTTTCTTGTACTCCTATAGCATGTTCTTTCAAAGGGTTGGAATATAAATTCATTCATTCAGGCTTCTACTTCATAAAAGGCAAGAATTAATGTATCATATAGAAAGTACTATTATAAGGAATTTAAGTGGAAGGTTTTAAGCAACTTAAGCATTAAAAAAAGCCAAATGTATAATGTTTTGAAGTAAACATTTTTAGTACAGTATTCTTATTAGAAAAATAGTACAGGACCCCTCAAATTTACTTATGTAGTCTCTTGCAAAAATTGATTGCAATTCAAAATTGTTGAGATGTATTGTGTTCATGGATGGAAAAGAAAGTCTTTTGCTGATATGGTTATTATAGACTAGTGGGAAAGGTACTTGTCACACAAAAAGATAAAGTGATAATAGTATAGTTATCCAGTATGGACTACATTGATTTAAATACTGTAGATAGAGAATTTAAATTGTAGAAGACAACTGTTTAGAAATATGAATGTTTAAGTTCTGGATTTAAGGAGCAGTCGGTGGTTTGAGCCTTATCTAATGCAATGCCTTCCCTAAATTGTACTATTATGATATAATATAATGTAATATTATTATTATTGTATTTTCCTCTTATAGAAAATTGCTTTATGGAGTAAATGAAATTGCTGTGAAAGTGCCTTCAGTTTTTAAGCTTCTAATTAAGGAGGTAAGACAATTGTACTTGTCTCAACATTTGTGATCAATAGGTTTGTCATTTGAAAAGAGCCAGGATTTAAGTAATAAGAAGATATCCTTGGTTTTTTGTTTCCTAACTTCTCTTTGCTTATTTTTTTACTTGGAAGGGCAGAAAGATATTCCTCTGATAGATCAGTAATTTGGGAGCAAGATTACTTTTTTATTTTGTCTAATTTTTTTCTTTTCTTGTCTGTAGATTTTTTTTTTTTTTTTTACTCTCAGGAAGTTGCACATCTAAACCTTGCCCTATTTTACAGATGTATACACCTGTCTTTTCTTTTTTCCTGCTAATTTTTTTGGCTGTGCTGCGTGGCATGTGGGATCTTAGTTCCTTGACCAGGGATCGAACCTGTGTCCTCTGCAGTGGAAGCGTGGAGTCTTAACCACTGGACGACCAGGGAAGTCCCTCCCCCTAATTTTAAAAACAATTAATCATGTTTTCTTCATGTGGTACACTCTTAGGAACTAGGCATTGTACCAGAAGTTTGGAATTAAAAACATGACATGATGAGTAACAATGAGGAGCTTGCACTTTAGCCCAGGAGGAATACATGTCAGTAGTTACTGTGGTGACCCTTCAGTTGTAAGAGCCGTAGAAGCGGTGGGAATGAGGGATTGCAGGCATGTAAAGGAAGGAGTAAGTGGTTTTGCCTAGGAGAGTTAGACTCTCCAGTCTTCTTTCTGGTTTTGGGCTAAAGTATAGAATTAGCTGTATTGGGTGAATACTTTTAGTAGAAGGTACACATTGTTTTCCGTCAGTTCCTGAGAGTGGCCATATAATGCTGCTTTAGAGCATAGCAAAGTGTAATGATTAGGAATTAGAAACACTGGTTTATAATGAGACTTCATCAGTAACTAGCTTTGGTCATTAGAAGACCTTTCTCCCTGCTGCTCCTTTATTGGTAAAATTGTAGGAAGTCCTTTAATGATCTCATTTGATTTTTTTTTTTTAAAGAGAACTTTTATTTATTTATTTATTTATTTAATTTATTTATTTATGGCTGCTTTGGGTCTTCGTTGCTGCACGGGCTTTCTTTAGTTGCAGTGAGCGGGGGCTGCTCTTCATTGCGGTGTGTGGGTTTCTCATTACAATGGATTCTCTTGTTGCGGAGCACGGGCTCTAGGCACGTGGGCTTCAGTAGTTGTGGCTCGCAGGCTCTAGAGTGCAGGCTGAGTAGTTGTGGCGCACGGGCTTAGTTGCTCTGGGGCATGTAGGGTCTTCCCGGACCAGGGCTCGAACCCGTGTCCCCATGCATTGGCCGGCGGATTCTTAGCCACTGGGCCACCAGGGAAGCCCACCTCATTTAATTTTGAAGTAAAATGGGACTATATATGACACTTTTTTGAAGTGAAAGTGCTTTAAAAAGTACAGAAGCATCAATTTTAAAACATTGGGTGGTTATTAATGAAATTGGTAAAATACTATAAAATTTGGGTAAACAAAGTCCATTGCCAGGACTCCTTATCTTTTTTTTTTATTCAGGTTTTAATACTTAATTATTTCCTTAGAGAAAGCAAAACAGTGTAACTTATTTCATATTTGTCTTCTCTTTGGACTCCAGTGAACCTTTGACTTGTAAGTAAATTAGTGCTTCGAGTTCATAAGTAAACGTTTGTTCCAGTTGGTTAAAAGTTTTTGTATCCTTTAGCAGCACAGTAATTATTGAAAGTAAATGTATTTTATTGCTAAAGCAGAATGAAGAACAGCTAAATTCACACACGTTAGCTGTTTCTAGCTGAATCTGTATTTGGGTTTGGTATGAATCTAAATGGATTCAAATAAATTAAGCTTATTTAGTCAAACTCTAGTAGTTTGATGGTAAAAAAAAAAAAAAAAAAGTAACATCTTGCCCTGCTCTTTGGGTAGTTACTTGTTACCCTAGGATACTACAGAGCTTATCCTGTAAGTATCCTGTTGGTTATTTCTTAAATCTGTATGGTTATAAATATCTCATTCAATTTGACTTAAAAATCTTGTTTTTTAGGTTCTCAACCCATTTTACATTTTCCAGCTGTTCAGTGTTATACTGTGGAGCACAGATGAATACTATTACTATGCTATAGCCATTGTGATTATGTCTGTAGTATCAATTATAAGCTCCCTATATGCCATTAGAAAGGTAAGTCCAATTTATTATGGGTTTCACAACTGTGTTTGTATTTTGTAATAACACGTAAGGTGTGTAGAATGATACTTGGTATAAAGTAAGTACTCCATACAGCTATTCTTTTAGGTATGTGAATATGTACTCCCTTTCCCTCTTTTTTGAGGTGGGGGAAGGCAGCTGCTTTTTAAGAGTCAAAGTATTGCTTGACTGCTTTGAGGCTGTAGGATCTATAGTTGCTTATCTAAGACTGGAATACTGGAGGGCTGATTCTGCTGTTTTCAGGGCTGTCTCATTAAAGTGCTTCTTATTTTGTCTAATGTTTTGAGCTAAAACATTGAATGATCTTTGAATCTTTTGGTCTTGACCTTTTCAAAGGCAGAGTAATATGAATTTATTATTTTACCTTACCTTATTTTATATTACCCTTGCTTTCTAATAGCTTGAAGAGTTAGTTTATATTAACGAGTTAAAATTTTTTTCCCTGATTCAGCAATATATTATGTTGCATGACATGGTGGCAGCTCACAGTACTGTGAGAGTTTCAGTTTGCAGAGTAAATGAAGGTAAGTAAGTACTTCAGTTTACTCTTGGAAAAGTAAATTTAAAAAGATTTCCACTAAGCACTAATGTGTGAAGCAAGCCCAATATATTATACATGTACACTTATTTCCATAAGAAATAAAAATGTGTGTTTGGATTTGTACTCATGTTTCTGTATCAAATTCTTTCATTTATGTGAAATTGTATTTTTCTTTTTTTTTTTTAATTAATTAATTTATTTATTTTTGGCTGTGTTGGGTCTTCGTTTCTGTGCGAGGGCTTTCTCTAGTTGTGGCAAGCGGGGGCCACTCTTCATCGCAGTGCGCAGGCCTCTCACTGTCGCGGCCTCTCTTGTTGCGGAGCACAGGCTCCAGACGCGCAGGCTCAGTAGTTGTGGCGCACGGGCCTAGTTGCTCCGCAGCATGTGGGATCTTCCCAGACCAGGGCTCGAACCCATGTCCCCTGCATTGGCAGGCAGATTCTCAACCACTGTGCCACCAGGGAAGCCCTGTATTTTTCTTTTTCTATAATGTGACAGATACTATACTAGGCTCTTGGGATACAGTGGATGGACATAGTCCTTGCCATCATTGAACTTCAGTCTAGTTGGAAAGACAGTTGATAAACAGAAACAGTAAAGTGTGATAAATGCTATGATAGGGAGAAGTCAGGGTTAGATATTAGAGCTCATTTACTGTAGGTGTCAGGGATGCCTTCTTTGAAAAAGTATTCTTAAGTGATTGAATTAGACAGATAAAAAGTAGGTGAGAAAGTGGTAAGGTGGGGGTGAGAGAGGGATAGAGGAGGGTTCCAAGTGCCCAGAGGCCTGGGTATTAGAGAGAGTTTGGTCATTGTAATAACTGAAAGAAATTCAGTGTGGCAGATGCAGCAACTAGATAGTGGACAGCCTTTTAAGGCTTGTTAAGGGATTTGGACTCTCCCAAAAGGCAGTGGAAAGCCATTGAAGGGTTTTAAGTAGGAGAGTGATATGATCATATTTGCCTATTTGAAAAAATCATTCTGGCTGCCATGTTCGAACTTATTTAGAGGGGATTAATATTGAAGGCATGAAATAAATCAGGGTGAGGGTTGTGGAGATGGAGAGTGGTGAGATGGGTTTGAAAGATACTTAAATGTGGGCATTGAACAAGATTTGATGATTCATTGGATGCAAGGTGATACAGTGGTGTCAGGCTGAGGGCATGGATGTTGGTGTCATTTAATTAAATAGGGAACACTGGAGGAGAAGCAGGATTGTAGGGAAGGATAATGTTTTGGACACGTTAGTTTGGTGAGCTATTGAAGAGGTAAAGGAGATAAAGGGGAGGCAGCACAGCATCATGGGCCTTGGAGACAGTAGCCGCTTTGATTGATCAGGAAAACCAAATCAGTCTGCATTCTCTTGGCTCAGTATACTACATCCAGGTGTAAACCCAAGTTGGCCTGGCAGGTTGCTTTCTTCCTTGCGCTTCCTGGTCACTTGATAGAGTACTAGCTGATAGTTTCTGCCTCCCCTAGCTGCAGTCTTAGATGTGTAGCTTATTGGTGCTCCTCCTCTTCCCACTGTGCCGCTGCTGAAGATCCTGGGGATGCTAGGACAGATGCACTGCTCAGTGTTTAGCTTCCTTATCCCCTTTGTATAGTCCAACAGATCATTGATATTTAGTTTCTCGGTACACCTAAGAGGGTTAGAATTTCAAGTGGCATTAAGGCATTGAGTCACGCTTTTAAAATAAGGGACCTTATTAAGAAATGAAGATTATTATACTTACTGCATGCAAAATAGCATTAGAATTCTTTAAAAGTTGTTTCCTCATAGCTTAGTAAACTACTTCTGCCTTTTTTTAGAAAGGGAAAAGTATTTGTCCTGCAGGCTAACATCACAAACAGTAGTTTTCTCCTCACCCATCTTTGCTTAGAAACTAGTGTAAGTCTCTTCTAAGCATAGTTTAATAAAATCTAGGGGTAGGGGAAGAGAGGGAGAATGCCCAAATATAAGGCCACCTTTTACTTGGGAAGATCATTAAAGAAATGTTTAACTAACTTGAATATAATACATAAATTTCTAAGGAAATAATGAACTAGGTATGACAAAGTTTAATTTATTTTATAAATTGATTTAAAATAATATCTAAGATATTTTGGAACTATTTTAGGAATATTGAGAAAACAATGAGACATTATGGATTATAAATAGTAGCAACAAGAAAAAGAATGCTGTTAAAAAACAAAGTGCTAAAATTTCAATGCTTTTATCTGTTTCCAAGGGATTACAGAAATCTGAGTTTATTTACCTGTTGCAGGGGGTCTCCTGTGTGGATTCATCATCTGTTTACTCATAGGGCTGATAGCTAAGATTGAGCATCCACCGTTGTAATGAGTGTTGAAGCCCACCTACCTGTTAGCTTAGAGGGGACTTGGCATCAACTCTGTGCAGTTGGCGTCCTATCCAGGGACAAACTAGCTGACACATTTAGACACCATGCTTTGTTAGCTTAAGGAATAATAATCTTATTTGTCAAAACTCTTCATCTATTGGGATTTTTCTATTTAACTCCATTATATTTTTAATGTCTTAGTGAGATCAGGTGACCTTTGGATAGATCTTTTGTTTGCTGTATTTTTATTCCAAGTTAAAGAATATTCTTTTCAGACTTTTCTTTCTTTAAATTCAGAAATCGAGGAGATCTTTTCTACAGATCTTGTGCCAGGAGATGTCATGGTCATTCCATTAAATGGGACAGTCATGCCTTGTGATGCAGTACTTATTAATGGTACTTGTATTGTAAATGAAAGCATGTTAACAGGTAAGCTAAATTAAATGAGTAAAACCCAGATGAGTTGTTTATAATGATATTAGGATTAAGTAGTTGTTGATTAAGCTATGTCACAATTAACTGTGCTGTTTGTATCCTTTACTCATGAATGTCATGAATGTGATAGATATTTGTGAAAAGATTTTCTTTTTTTTTATTTTGAGGGAACCAAATTCTGCATTATACTCAGCTGTGATACTAAAGCACAATGCTGTTGTTCACGATATCTCTTGTCCTGCTTCTGTCCATTCTTTTGACATGAGGAAATGCTTAATAGTAAAGGAAGAGGAAAGAAATCCTTTGCCCACAGGATATTTACTTCTCACTTTGATGTGCAAAAAGTGGGACTAGAAGAGTTGATATTTTTATTAAATTGGGGAGAAATAAACTTTAAAATAACTTCCCTTTGGAAATTCACAATCTGGAGGTAGAGCTTTATATCTTTATTTTTTTTAATTTAATTTAATTTAATTAAAAAAATTTTTTTCTTTGAACTTTTTTTTTTAACATCTTTATTGGAGTATAATTGCTTTACATTGTTGTGTTAGTTGCTGCATAACAAAGTGAATCAGCTATGTGTATATATCTTTTTATCATGACTATTTTTTAATTGTAATAGTCAACCTGGCAAGAAAGTGATTCCTATATAATACATTTTTGAACTGTTAAGAGTCTTAAAACACACTCATACACATAAATATCCCCACACACCTGTCGCCTTTGACACAAGAAGTGTGAATGCTACAGAGCAATACATTTTAATGTTAAAAGAATTTGGCTCTTTCTTACTGTTAGAGAATTACCATACTCCTCTGCCTTGCTCGGATGCTTGTTCTCTTCTTACTCTGTGTGTGTGTGGGTGTGTTTGTGTTCGGGGAGTGGGGTGGGATTAGGAGTGGATCTTCACGTGTTGTGTGTGCTTGGGGTTGCAGAGTGCTTCCCAGGTTAGTTCTCAGGGATACCAGAACAGGTGCTGAGGCGACGGTAGCAACCTCGTCTTCTTATTTGAAACTTGGCACAGATATTTCCAACTGATTACCTTTGAGTCACAGGTCACTTTCAGGAATTATTGTGGAAGACAAAATTTGATATTTCTGGGTAAGGAAATTGATAGACAAAAAGCTAATTGATTAAGCTATGTTATTCACATGTGAGAACTGTTAATAACTGTTGTCAACAGTATGATAACATTTAGGATATTTAACAACTCAAGATTTGTGTGTTTGATACTGATTTCTATGCTTTAACTTACGGATTTTTTTTTTTTAAAGGAGAAAGTGTTCCAGTGACAAAGACTAATTTGCCAAATCCTGCAGTGGACATAAAAGGAATGGGAGATGAATTATATAGTCCAGAAACACATAGACGACACACTTTGTTTTGTGGGACAACTGTTATTCAAACTCGTTTCTACACTGGAGAACTTGTCAAAGCCATAGTAGTTAGAACAGGTAGAAAATATTTAATCTTGTCTTGCATGGTTTAGCATATTTGAAGCCTATCGAATGCTTAAAAAGAGATTCTGTTTTGAGAGAGAATTCTCATTTTCTTATAAAAATACTATAAAATCATTTTCTTCTTTAATTTTTTTGAAAGGATTTAGTACTTCCAAAGGACAGCTTGTCCGCTCCATATTGTATCCCAAACCAACTGATTTTAAACTCTACAGAGATGCCTACTTATTTCTACTGTGTCTTGTGGCGGTGGCTGGCATTGGGTTTATCTACACTATTATCAATAGCATTTTAAATGAGGTATGTACATGGGACTCTTAATAGAGTTTGATTCTTAGTTTGATTCACATGTGGCTCTTGAAGATTTGAAATGTAGCTAGTGAGACTGAAAAATTAAAATTTTAATTTAATTTAAATTAATTTAACTTAAAAAAAAAAAGCCATATGAGACTTGTAGCTATTATGTTAGAAGGTACAGATCTAGAACATCACCATGAAAGCAGAAAGTTTTGATCAGCTCTGGTTTAGATGATCTTTTATTTGCTGTCTAGTTACTTTAAAAAAGGGAGGAGTGATCCCATACTCACCAAAAGCTTTATTTTTTCTTTTTTTAACCTCTGGTATATACAGCATTAAAATTATTTGTGATTACTGAATTGAAGGTATTTCTAAGGGACCTTGTCAAATTTCTTTTTTCTATCCCCTATAGAGACTAGCATAGTAGTAAGAGTCAATATCTGATAATATTTGTTGACTTTGAAGTATGTAGTATATGAAGTATATGGGGCTATTAAAGTAAGAATTAGCTTTAAAAATAGCTGTCATTCCACAGTCCACTGACAATTCATTGAGCTTTCCATTTTGCAGAATCTCTAAAGGGAAAAAAATTATAGATAGTTAATACATGAATATACATACACACTTATTATATATAAGCTTAAAAATGGTTTATAGACCTTTCACTAAAGAAATACCCCCATTGGGTTAATAAATATTTAATATTGGGGGTCTGACATTTATTTTTATGTTAACTGTAGGTAGAAGTTGGGGATATAATTATTGAGTCTCTTGATATCATTACAATTACTGTGCCGCCTGCACTTCCTGCCGCAATGACTGCTGGCATTGTGTATGCCCAAAGAAGACTGAAAAAAGTGGGTATTTTCTGTATCAGTCCCCAAAGGATAAACATCTGTGGACAACTGAATCTTGTTTGCTTTGACAAGGTTGGTTCAATGTCATAATCATTCTCAAAGGTCACTTTGTAGCTTTGTAAGTCTAAAGTATTTAGATTAATGGTTTCCATATTCTTTATCAACTAATTTGCACACTTTTTTTTGTTTGTGTTTTGTTTTCTGGTTTTTTTTAAATTAATTTATTTATTTTTAGCTGTGTTGGGTCTTCATTTCTGTGCGAGGGCGTTCTCTAGTTGCGGCGAGCGGGGGCCACTCTTCATTGCGGTGCGCAGGCCTCTCACTATTGCGGCCTCTCTTATTGCGGAGCACAGGCTCCAGCCGCGTAGGCTCAGTAGTTGTGGCTCACGGGCCCAGTTGCTCCGCGGCATGTGGGATCTTCCCAGACCAGGGCTCGAACCCGTGTCCCCTGCATTGGCAGGGAGATTCTCAACTGCTGCGCCACCAGGGAAGCCCTGCACACGTTTTAAAAGAAATGTTCTTCTGATTTTTCTCTTTTTTAACTTACTTGGCACATGCATCATTTTTGTATTATTTCTTCTCATTATTTTTTCAATTTTTAATACTTTGGATATTGCTTATTTGCCCAAATCTGCAATTGACTGACCATTCATATCCAGAATTATGCCTTATAGTAGTAGTAGTAAAATTTATCCGCTCTTTGATCTTTTTAACAGAATAGGCGCTATACAGATATGGTTACTGGAATGTTATTCCTGTAAGGTATACATTTAGTGTTTGCTCTATGATTTCATTGAATGTGTTACAAAATTATGAAAGACACTGATTATATGATTTTATGTGAAAATGACAAATTTTGTACCTGTGTGAAATATACGTTGCCTCTTACAAAGGGTTCTTCTTTCCTCACCTGAAATTCGTTTTCCTAAAAGTTTAGAGAATTAAACCTTGATCAGAAAACTTTCCATCTGTCTCTTCTGGGTAACTAACATGATAAGAATTTGATTTTTGTGCATCTTCATTATTAAAGAAAAAAATATGAGATGTATTTTATCAAGAGAAAAAAAAAAGTCATATCCCATGACTGTGTTTTATATGAATCTGTTCAGAAAATTTCACTTAAAATTTTGCTTAATCTTTTTTGGAAATGTTTTTAAAATTTTTAAGCAGACACAAAAGTGGAGAAAAAGATGCAAGTATAATAAACCCTCATTTGCCCATTATCCAACTTAAACAGTTACCAACATTTTGTCAATCTTATTTCGTTATCCCCTCATTTTGAAGGTGGCAGCATCAGACATTATATTATTTCATCTATATACTTCGGTATATAGCTCTAGAAGATAATGGTTTAACAGAGCTTACCACAGTACCATTATCACTGCTTACTACACTTAACAAAATTAACAGTTCCTTAGTATTACCTAATATCCAATTCATATTCAGGTTTCCCTGCCTTTCTCAAAAATATCTCAAATTTTTACAATTTGTGTTTTCAGTCAATCCAAATAAGGATTGCATTGGTTATAATTAATCTGTGACCGTTGCTTTTCTTGCCTCTTTCCCAGTCGTGTTATTGAGGAAACCAGGTTATTTATATCCTGAATTTGGCTGATTGCACCTCTTGATGTCATTTAACTTGTTCCTCTTCCCTTTTTTGGCTCCCTATGCCCTAATCTCCCCCTCTTGTGTTGGCATCCGTTATTGATTGATAGGTTGATTGGTGCATTGTTCCACCATTTAATACTATAAGCACATAAGTATACAATTCTACACATATCTCCCCCTACCCCACCCCACCCACAAAGAGGAACCATACCATAGGGAGTGTTCTGCACACTTTTCCTCACTTTTTGTCCTGCAAGTTACTCTATTAGTACACAGACAGAGATCTTACTTATCCCCCTCCCCATCTTACAGCTGTATTGCACTCCATTATGTAGATGCAGCATACCTTTTCGTGATTTTGTAAATGTGTGCTTTTTTTTTTTAAGACTGGAACTCTTACTGAAGATGGTTTAGATCTTTGGGGGATTCAACGAGTGGAAAATACATGGTAATTATTAGCTAGACTTGATCATTTATTTTAGTTAATTTTAATAAATATTTTAATATATGAAACATTCAAATATATAGAAAGTAATATTATAGCTATGTACCCACCACTAAGATTATACAGTTGACATTTTGCCATATTTGCTTCAGATCTCCTAAAAGATTTAAAACATTACAGATATTGCTAAAGTATTAACCTATCCCTTTTTCTACCCCTACCACCATTTTGAAGTTGTGTTGTTATCTTTGCATGTTTTTGTATTTTTACTTCATATATATCTACCCATAAACAAGATCTGTCTATAAATAAATATATACAACTGTTATGTACTGTATGTGTTTTGCTGCTTTTTTGCCTCATAACATTGTTTTCAAGATTCATCCATGTTGCTATGTATAGATCCAATTTATTAATCTTAACTGTTGTTTAGTATGCCGTTATGTGATTAAACCATAATATTTGTTCTTCAGCTAAGGGACAGTTTCATTTTTTCTCCCTTTTTCCTTCCACTTTCACAAACAGTGTCGCAATTAAAATTCTTAGGCACACAACTTCTGTGAGCATGTGGTTGAGTTTCAGTAAACCAGCTTCTTAAAAGTTTCATTGCTGGGTCATACCGCACATGCATGGCCACAGCTCTAGTAGGTACCGTCTACTTGCTCTCTAAGTGATGGTGCTAACCTACACTCTCTCCCTCAGTGGGTAAGAGACCCTGGTGCTCCATATCTTTGCCAAACTTGCCATTGTCAGACTTCTAATTTTCCCAAATGGATAGATATGAAATGGAATTTCATTGTGGCTTTGTTTAGAGTTTCTTTGTTTGGAGTTTGAGCGTATTTCCATTTTTGGAAGGAGGGTCATTTAGCATTCTCTGTATTGTCAGTTTATATCCTAATTTTTTTAATGGTGTTGTTTGTCTTTATCTTATTCACTTGGTAGAAGTCCTTTGTATTTTCTGGGTGATCATCTTTTTCAGTACTATACATTAAATATATTTCACCAGTCTCTGTTTCATCTTTTTACTTTGTTTTTGCTGTCTTTGATGCTTAAAAGTTTTACTACTATAGTTGTGTTTATGCCACTTTTTATTTTTTCTTTCTCAAAAGTCTGTGGGATTTTGGTTTATACAGTCTGAGAGACTATTGTTTGGTTCATGTAATGTCAGAGCTGTCACATCTTCTTGGTAAATAGTGTGTCACATTGTGACCTTACTTTTCCCTAACGATGCATCTTGCCTTAAATTCTGTTTCATCTAATATTTGTATAGTTATACACCAGCTTGCTCTTGCCTAATGTTTGCCTCGTATATCTTTTTTTCTCTTTACTTTTCAATCTTTACGTTCACATTTATTGCCATCGTGTTCACATTTATTGTGATTTCAGATATATTTGAAATTATTTCTACCATCCCTCACCCCAATTCCCAAACACATTTTCTCATATTTCTCTCATTTTCTCAGAATTTATACATCCTAATCTTTTACTACTTGTCCTTAAGTTATTAATATTCATATTTAGAGTCTAAAGTCCATGGGTGTCTTTATTAGTTTCTAAACCCCCCCAAAACCCATGCACTGTACACTACTTTTACTTTCACCTCCCTTTTTATATGTATTTGTTGCATAACATCTTATGATTATGATTTTGGTTTTATACAGTCTGCATGCTAGGATTTACCTAGGTTTACGGATATCTTTGCTAACCATTGCTTCTTGTATCCCATTCCTCTGGATTAAATTGCCATCTTCTGTAACTACATTCATTAGTAGTTCTTTGTTTTGTTCTCTCTCTTGAATGATGGTGTAACTGTATAGATTCCTAGTTTGACAGCTGTGTTCCCTCAGCACCTTGGAGGTGTTATTCCATTTCTCCTAACTTCTTTTGTTATTGCTATTGAGAAGTCTTAGTCTTCTTTAGTAATTTTTTTTCTACTTTGTTTAAAAAAATACTTCTTTATGCTTGATTTCTGCAATTTTACCATGATCTTTTTCTTTGTGCAGTACTCATTTTGCTTCTTGATTCCAAAGATTCATGCTTTTCCTAAATTCTGGAAAATTTGTAGCCTCTTTCTGTTCCATTATGGCTTTTCCCCCATTCTTTGTATTCTCTCCATCTGGGAATCCTAACCATACCCTGGACAAGAAATGTCATTTGGTTCTTTCCAAATCTGCCTCTCCCCTTTTCCCCGCCATGGTGTCTTGTTCTTTTTCTAAGTCTGTAATTTTAAAATGCCTTCTTTGCATTCTTTCTGATTGCCATTCTATTATCTCAAGTTTATGGAATTCTAATTCTGTCTTTGTTTTGTCTGTTGAGTCGTGAGAATTGTTTCCTGGTTTGTTTTTAAATTATGGGCTCATCCTTAGCAGGATTTTTCTGTGAGTCTCCTTTGTGGCTATGTTGTGGGAGCTCCTCTCTAGAGAGTTTAGACTTTGGCCAAAAGTAGTGTCAGTGGTGCCAGACAAGCTGTAATGTTACTTTCATAACTTGGGGATTTCTAGGCCAGGCAGTAACATATATTCAAGCCCAAATGCCATCCTGAGTAGCATAATGGTTTAGAGTTTAGGTACTGACACCAGACCTCTTGTGTTTGAATCCTTGCTTTGCCACTTGTATGCTGTGACTTGGCAAGTCACTTAACCACTCTGCTTCGGTTTCCTCATCTATAAAATGGGGATAATAAAACACCTTCCTGTGGTATAAGGATGAGAGGAGTCAGATAAATTTAAAGTTCTCAGAACAGTGCCTAATGCATAGTAAATATGTTATATAGATATTAACTATTTTCTTGAACTTTGGGTGGGGGAAAAGAGGTAAGCTTATTCTTAGTTATGCCTTTGTCTGTGGGTAAATTTTTTCTAGTATACTCTTTTTCCAAGGGTGTAGTTCTTCAAGAGCACTGGCTATCTTAGGTGAGAGGGATTCTCTCAGTTCCAACTCCCCACTTTGTATGTGGCCACGACTTTGTCTCCTGTTGCCCGTGTGGTTATTAAAACCCAAGGCCTTAAGGGTACTGAGATGGCTCTCCTCCCTCTTCCTTCTCCCCCAGACAGTCACAGCATCTGTTTAAGGTCACACCCCTCTGGTTTTCCTTTCCCTGTTTCTGGCACTTGAAATCTTCCTTTTCTTTCTTACGAGCCCAGTTTTCCATTTGAAAAGTAATGCGTTACACATTCATTTTATGTTTTTACAAGAGAGTTTTTATGTGTTCTAATTTGCCATGTGTCCATAGGCAGGAGTTTTAATTATTGTTTAGTATGTAGTATTTTCTGTACTGTTAATGTCTGTTCTAGTTATTCAGAATCTAAGGTAATACTGTATTTTAGTCATGTATAATAATTTTCATGGAAGAAAATGTTTTTGAATGTCAAAATCTATAGTGAAAATTAATACATGCATAAATGCAAACATTTTATTTCTACTTTTTAAAATAATAAAACCTGAAAAGGCCTGTTAGACTATTGTCTTCAGTCTTGGGATTTATGAATCTAATTCAGTGCATTTTCTATATAGTTTTCTTTTGCCAGAAGAAAAGGTTTGCAATGAGATGTTGGTAAAGTCTCAGTTTGTCGCTTGTATGGCTACTTGTCATTCACTTACAAAAATTGAAGGAGTGCTTTCTGGTGATCCACTTGATTTGAAGATGTTTGAAGCCATCGGATGGGTAAGTTCAGTGTTTTAAAGTACAATTAATTAATTTTAGGAAAATAGTAAAAATTAACTTGCAGAAGAATTGTTTCTTCACGTTGTTTTGACAACGGTCTATCTTGTACCATAAAAGGAACTATGTAATTTCTAAAGATTCATCACTGGAGAGATATTTATAATTGTCTAAAAAGTCTGTTTTAGTTAAATTGACTCATTCAAACGACCTTTAATAGAGGATGACCTGCTCAGGGCCCTGCTTCATGTTTACAAGAGAAAGCGGGTATCAATATCTTGAGGCAGTAGGTCTAAGTCAGTAAGAAGATCTCAGTGACACAGTTCGTTGGCCATAGGGCAGAAGTATAGAGTGGGCATGTGTCTTCAGTGTTCTTTTGTCCCCATCCACGTACTACTTCCTGTGTCCTTACTCTCACACGCGCGCACACACGCATGCGCAGAGGTTTCTGTCTGTTCACTTCTTTCTGTTTGTTTTGTCCTTGATTATTTTAATTTCTGAGTGCTCGCTTGTGTTCTCTGCTTTGTTTTCTCTGTTCTTTTATAGATGTAATAATAGTTTGTTTTTAAAGTTCCTTTCTTGCTTCTGAATTTTTAATTTTCTCTGGGTCAGGTTTTCTTCCCCCGCTTCCTATATTAATCTTCTCCTTTATGCTTTTAGAAAAAATTGAGGTGTCATTGACATCTCCTTCATGCTTTAGGTTTTCGTTATACATCTTGATGGTACTTTTATATTTAAGAATGAAGGTCTGATTTGATAGTTCTGGGTAGCTGCAACGAGGTTTTCATCCTTGTTCATATGTATGTTGGTCTGTTTTCCTGAGAAGTGTCTTCCCTGAATGGGAAGGCTGCCTGGGGGAACCTGTTGTGTACTGAGGGTGGGGCCCCTTCAGCAGGCATTCTTCAGTTTCAGGGGAGCAGAAGTAGTCTTTAGGTTGCTTTCCCCGCCCACTCCCCCAATGCTTGCACACGCAGTACTTTGGAATGCTGCCCCTCATATTAGCAGCCCTTCCTCCTCTCAGGTAGGTAGTTCCTATCTCTAGAGCATGACTCCTGGGTTTTTTTGGGGTTTTTTTTGTTTCTTTTTGCTTTGCTCAGCTATTCTGACTGATAAGAAATGTTCCCACCTCTCCTGTATGTCCTTTTGTGTTTATTCTGGGCTACTATTTCCTTCATTGCTGTATCCATCAATATGTTTCGGTTCTCCTTGCTTTGCTTTCTGTTTACTTTTACAGGGTTACTTCTTTTTTTGTGTTTTGTTAGTATTTTGAAAGGGAGGGAGATGAAGGAGGAAGTGCTCTGTCATTTTCTGAAAGCCCACAATAAATACTCATTAAATTTAATTCCTTAAAGGAGACCCACTTCATTTATAAGGAGTAAAACAAAGTACAGCTGATTCATCTCTGATATTCTCTAAAGCTGTTCTCCAACTGAATAGATTTTCAGTAGATTTTTTGTTCTGTATTTGAATCTTTTAAAAAGTGGGCTAAATAAGTAAGTTTGTATAATAGCGTGCTTTTTTGACTCTGAGATGCTTTGATGCTTGATCTTAACACAGAGTATCTATGGAACGTTTTTACATAACTGGGCACTACTATTATTTTATGTGATTAATACCATGTAAGATGCACCCCTATTTCAGAGGTGTTAAAATGTTTCTTAAGAACTGTGTAAAATTGGCTAATTGGACACAGCTCTCTTCCCCGTCATTTTCCCATTGATGATTCCTTCACTTATAGAGCCAAATTAGTTTATTGTTTGTCATGTGCATGTATTTAATACAAGTTTTTGATTGAATTTTTCACCAGAAATATTTTAAAATTAAATTTCAAGGAGTTAGGATACTAGTACTTTAATTAGACATATTCAAGCTGGGAAACTAAATTCACGTCTTTGTTCCTCAGAGTGCTCTTGACCCAGTGGTTCTGCTAACCGTATCTGAGCTCCACATATTTTTGAATCCTCTTCTGTTAGCAGAAAGGAATCCCTGGATGATAGACTGACAACTTTTGGAACTGCAAGGACCTTCTGTATCTTGCAGAAGTAGTCTTTAAACCCAACTGGTTGTAGGAGCAAAATTAGAGAAGTTTTTCTCTATTTCTTTACTGACCTCTGCCTCCCCTCTCCCATGGGTTGCTAAGACTTTAACTAACTAGCTTTGTTTATATTTTGTTTTACTTTTTTTTTTTTTAATTTAACTGAAGATAGCCTAATGTTTCATTTTAAAATGGAACCAGTGAATTGAATTTATGAATTTCATGAATCAATACTTTGAATATTTTCCTTTCAGATTCTGGAAGAAGCAACTGAAGAGGAAACAGCACTTCATAATCGAATTATGCCCACTGTGGTTCGTCCTCCAAAACAGCTGCTTCCTGAATCTACACCTGCAGGAAACCAAGAAATGGTGCAGAATTGTTTTAAGCTAGATAATACTGTTGGTGCTCACATTTTGTCCTCATTTTAAAATATTGCTGGAAGATGAAGTCACATGTCCTTTTTCTAACTCTAATAGAGACATGAATATGTTTACTGCATTTATCAGAAACTACACCTGGTGTGTTGCAGGCCTTCTGTGTAAAACATTGAGATTCAATTCTCAGTACTATTACTTTTTTTCCTATTTACTGAGTGGCTTAGTGCCTTGTGATTTAGATGCATGGTGGTTAAGCCTTTTAAATTGCATTGGTATTCCTGGGACTTAATAAAAAGAATACGTGAAAGGCTTTATTTTTAGGTTAATTTTTAAATATGTTCCTATTAGTTTATGTTAGAACTTAATATGTTAATACTTCTAGGATAGCAGAGTGTTTTAAAATACTCAAGAATATACTTTTTTAAGAAATGGGAGGTGGTAAAGAAGCAATCTTAAAACCTGACTTTGAAATATTCAGAATTCCTTACTGTTTTCCAAATAATGTTTTGTGGATGTGTAGTTAAAATTTTTTTAGCTTGAGTGTGTTAATGGACTTAATTTATACTATTACTTTATTCTTTTCATCTTGTTTTATTTTTAGGAGCTGTTTGAACTTCCAGTAAGTGAAGAATGTTTACTTGTTACCTAAGTATATCTTTAAAAAAATTTTTTTTTTAAATTGAGGTATAGTAGATATACTTGTATATCTGTTTTAATTCTTAAAAAATAATAAATGGTTTGTGCATCTTTTGAAATTACATAGGCTATTTATGAGATAGGAATTGTTCGCCAGTTCCCATTTTCTTCTGCTTTGCAACGTATGAGTGTGGTTGCGAGGGTGCTAGGGGACAGGAAGATGGACGCCTACGTGAAAGGGGCGCCAGAGGTCATTGCCGGTCTTTGTAAACCTGAAACAGGTAAGGAAGCAGCTAGGCTTTGAGTGAGATTCTGGTATTTGTGTAAGCTTGTAGTCACAATTCTAATGATGACCTTCATTTTCTCCTTCTTAAAAGTTCCTGTTGATTTTGAAAAAGTTTTAGAAAATTACACCAAACAGGGCTTCCGTGTGATTGCTCTTGCACACAGAAAATTGGAGTCAAAACTGACATGGCATAAAGTGCAGAATATTAGCAGGTAAGGTTGATGAATGGTTTTTCTACAGTTTTTCCAATAAGGCATCATTTATGTTTATAAAAGTCTTGTACAATAATTTATATTTAATTACTATTTATTTATTAAATATTTATTGGATATATGCAAATATGTAACAGTTCAATGTTTGTTTTAGGCAATTGAGATAAAAGTACAACTCTCTGGAGCTACTTTTATTTTATTTTTTTAAAGCTACCTTACCTTTAAAATTTTTATTTATTTATTTATTTATTTTTTGGCTGTGTTGGGTCTTCGTTGCTGCGCGCGGGCTTTCTCTAGTCGTGGCGAACGGGGGCTACTCTTCGTTGTGGTGTGCGGGCTTCTCATCGTGGTGGCTTGTCTTGTTGGGGAGCACGGGCTCTAGGCACATGTGCTCAGTAGTTGTGGCTCGCGGGCTCTAGAGCACAGGCTCAGTAGTTGTGCGAACGGGCTTAGTTGCTCCGCGGCATGTGGGATCTTCCCAGACCAGGGCTCGAACCCGTGTCCCCTGCATTGGCAGGCGGGTTCTTAACCACTGCGCTACCAGGGAAGTCCCTCTGGAACTACTTTTAGTTTATTTGTTAGATATTTATTGAGTGCCTGCTATGTGTCAGGCATGTTTTAGGAACATAATTATGTTTTTGGTAAACATAATTCTACAGAAGTTTATTTTTCCCCAGTGATCTACAGTTATTCCTTGGTATTTGTAGGGGATTGGCTCCAGGACCTGCCTCATGGATTCAACTTGTAGTACTATAGTATTTATTGAAAAAAATCTGTGTGTAAGTGGACCCACACAGTTCAAACTTGTGTTGTTCAAGGGTCACCTGTGCTTGCTTTTGCCCAGTAGCTGAAACCAAGTATCATGAGTCACAATAACCACACCCCCCCACCCTCACCTGCAAAGGTCAGATGGCCATTACCAGCGTCACGTTTATTTCCAGTTATAGCTATGGGTTTCACATTCAAGGATTGTCACTTTTACTATAACTGATACAGACTGACCTTTTGAAGATAACACTTTTGTTTAGGAATATTTCATGGGGTACCTAGCATTTTGTAAGCAGAAAGAAGTATTTATTGGCTATCCTGCTAATTCTGCCTATCAAATAGACTTTTCTTCTCACATCCCCTCCCCGCTGCCATTGTCTCTAATTCAGGGACTTAGCTCTTTTCTCCAGTCTTTCCTATATCTAATCTGTGTACCACACTATGTCTACAGAGAGCTCTTTAACATTCAAATCTAATACTAGTCTTCTACCTGGAATTCTTACAAATAACTCCCCATCATCTACCGGCGGAGTTCACAAGCAAGAATATGAATCAGGAAATAAACAACAGAACACATACTTAGTTAAAAAAAAAAAAAAAAGTAAATGATTCAAACAGATAATTATCAGAAAAAGACATGCAAATGGCCACTGAACACATGAAAGTGATAAGACACTTCAGTTCTTGGGGAACTACAGAATTAAACCACAGCAAGACATGACTTCTTTCTTAAGGTTTACAGAATTGAAAAGATTGATGATATCAAGTGTTAGAGAAGGCTTGAGAAAATTTTAACAACGTACTGCTACTGCACTATTGTAAATTTGTAAAGAACATGCATAGTACGTATCAAAATCTCAACTTGCTTATACAATTTGACCCAGCAAGTGCCATTCTAGGAATCCAGCCTAAAGAAATATTTCTATGTGAGCATAAGATTCAAATTTAAATAGTATAAATAACATGATATGATAGTGGTTAAATCCTGAAGTATTAATACTTCTGTTAATTATTCTAAGCGCATTATGTGAAAAGGGTAGGACAGTGTTTATAGTACAATCCTGTTTTTCTGGATGAGAACTAAAGTAGTGGAGTGGATAGCCAAATAATAACTAAAAGGAAAAAAAACTTTAGGAATTCTACCTATTCAAACAGAATACTGGGGGAATTTGGTCTAAGCAGGGACGTTAAAAAAAAAAAACAGTGGCAACCAAATGATCTGATGCATATGTGTGATTGGGAGCCACACATGTAAAATATTATACCCTAATTCCTATGAAGGGAACATTAAGGTTGTCTTTCTCTACGGTTTTGCCTTTTACCACCTCTCCTCCCTCACCTTAAAGACTGAGAACTGTTGCCTATGGTTCTTGAGCCTGTCTTTCAGGCATCCTTCTGTGCCTTGGACAGGCTGTTCCGTCTGCGCAGAATACCCTACCCTCCCTATCAGCCCTTCTCTCTCTATACTTCCCTTCCTCATCTTTCAACCAAGATCTTCTCTGTGTTTCCGTTCTACCTGTAGGAACAGGTTTTGGCATTTCTCTTACAACTTGAACCTGTATATCTTGAATTGAATATTGTACTATTCATTAACTAGAGGGCAAGATTTCCATGACCTATATCATTCCTGGGAGAGTTAGGAAACCAGCTGCAGCCAGAAACTAGAACCTCACAGGAAAACGGTTACAGAGCTTTGACCCAGTAGTTTCACATTGGTACAGCTTTGTGCTTTGAAATGCATTTTCAGGTTTCAAGGCTTATTTCTCCTGTTACCACCAGCAGTATAATTCGTATTAAGTTTTCTAACTATTCTTTAATATCTTTACCACCCATTGTATAATTATATAATTTCAAAGATGTTTAGATTTTGTCGCTGTTTACTTAAGCACCCTTATCTTGAATTTTGCGTAGAAAAACCACTTGGTTATTGCAAGTCTGAAATTTTGGTCCCTAAATTCAAACCCCATTTTCACCATTGAAAAGAATATTTCTGTGATATAATTTTGATAGCTCTAGATTTTTTTAAGAATGCAGCTGTCACTGAACAGACTTCATCTCCATTGTAGTGGTGAAGCACATATTATTTTTGCATGATCCCTTTGCTTGCATGTCTGTTTCCCCACAAAAGGGTCTTGAGAGTAGACATCATGCCTTTTCATCTTTGACCTCCCAGTGACGAGTGTAGTACTTGGTGCACAGTAGATAATCAACTATTTGAAGGAATAGCATCTTGATAACTATTGAATATTAATATTCTAAAAGACCCATCTCTGGATCCTGAGTAGATCTCATTGTTGGACTGCTAATAGTTTTTGTATCATGCTTCCAGCATCAAGAATTTGATCAAGAGTTTTATAAAATTCCTCAAAGACTTGATAATGAATCCAGTATAACTATTGAATGTGCCTGTGTACAGTTTTTCCTTTTCTCTTAACATTTAAATTAGAGTATGTTCGATGGGGGACGGTAAAAAATAGATATATTTTATGGTCATTCATTTTGTAGGTAGGGTACAAGATGAATATTCCTTAGTACTAGAAGTATTTAGTGTCTTAGACAAAGATATACATTTCCTAAGGATCTTTATATACCCATGTTTCAAAGGTAAAATTTAATTTCAAAATGTGTTTCTTGGGAATTGTTTTTTCAGATTTAAGTTCGTTGAGATCGAACTCATAAACTTATACATTTATGGTTTATTCAGCATATAAAATATTTTAATTTATAATTTATGGCTATTTTAAATTGCCTTATCAACATAAAATGAACAAATACCTGTTCTCATGACTAAATCATTATGTTAAAATTTCTTTTTCTGCAGAGATGCCATTGAGAACAACATGGATTTTATGGGATTAATTATAATGCAGAACAAATTAAAGCGAGAAACCCCTGCAGTACTTGAAGATTTGCATAAAGCCAGCATTCGCACTGTCATGGTCACAGGTTAGACTTTATAAAAGGACACAGAAAAAAATCGGGTGTGACTCTTAGAGTTCAGGTTGTCTAATATTGAGGAATGATCAGTTAGTTATAAAAGCATACTTATTACTGTTGATATATAGCTCCATTGAATACCGCACTATTATCCTATAACTCAGGTAATTAAATTTATTATATAGTTGCTCCATCTTACATTGCCCTATTTCAGCTCTGAATACTTTTCCAAGATAGAGGACAACTTTACAATACACTTTGGAGGTCTAGCAAATCTGTTTATAATAAGTATAATACACTAGTGAAAGGCACACTGTAAACATTTAACTGTGCTCTTGTTTGTTATCTCTCTTTAATCATATATTTCTTATAGCAGTTGTTTTACTCTGCCTTGTGTTAGTTATTTGTAGATTTGTTTTCTCTATTAGAGTATAAGATTCTTGAGGGTTAAGAATATGATTTACTTATTTTGAGATTGTCTATAATTTTTAGAACTGTGCCACATACATGGAAAATGATTAATAGATATTTGTTATATTTTTATATATAAGAGAGTACATTTATCATTGTGTGTAACAGTGAAAAGAGCCATTTTTTGGTTTCTTTCTTGACTGCTACATCTAAATGATTCTCCTGGTATTTATCATACTGTTACGATCAACAGTTTATCATACTGTGGATAATATTAGATAATTCCTTTCTTAGTCGTATGAAATTGTGGCAGCTCTTAAAGTGTTTTTTTCTTAGCAAATAATCAGATTTAAGATATTCACTTTATGGCATTTATGTGTTCAGTAAGACATATGGAAAAGGCTTGTGTACATTTTTATGTTTTAGACTCTGAGATCCATCTAATACCATACTTATTACCAGATAGCTCAAGTAACCAGATTTATTAGCATCCCAGCAGTTCTTGGTTCTCATGATCCTGCTTCAGAGCACTTTGCCTGTATCACTGGCCCTTGTTTTCCTGCCACGACAGAATATGGCGTTGTGTCCCAAGAGGATCTGTCAGGTCATAGGAAGACACGCTTGGAAACAGTGTGTGGGAATTGAGGGAAGAGACAATAGTGCCCTTCCGTTCTGGTAGCAGTGGGCTCCCCAGACCTTTGCCTGCTTCTCCTGTACATCTGCATTTTCCTCTCTTGATCTTGTCTTTACAGTGTCTTTAGTTTTTTCCTTTTGTGACTGAGAAGTTGTCTGTCTTGCTTCTCTTTATATCTTGTAAAGATTGTATTCTTGTTACTTTGCTTATCTTTTTGTTTTGTGTAATCTTGCATTTGTAACTCACTTTTTTCTGTGATGCTACTCTCATATTCTTGTACAGATTACCAGTCACTCCCAGGTTATTTCAACAATATTTATTGAGCACTGTGCCAGGCATTGAATGGGTACCACTAGTCCATGACTCAAAAAGATTGAGACTGTATTTGTCTTTAAAAATTGTGGGTGAGAATGTTCTGAATATTTAGTATCTATGTGCTTTTGAATTATTTGAGGCTTCTTTTGATATATATATATCCTGATTTTATTATTTTTAAACTCCAAGAGTAAGGACCATACATTAACTTCATTTTGCCCAGCCCACTAATGGGGACTGTAGTAGATTCTCAGTAGGTACTTGTTGTTTAATGCATTCATGTTTCTGTTGTAATGTTAATGTATTTTCAATATTTTGAAAATTAGGTGACAACATGTTGACTGCTGTCTCTGTGGCCAGAGACTGTGGAATGATACTACCTCAGGATAAAGTTATTATTGCTGAAGCATTACCTCCAAAGGATGGGAAAGTTGCCAAGATAAATTGGCATTATGCAGACACCCTAACACAGAGTAGTGATTCATCAGCAATTGACTCGGAGGTAATGTCAAGTAGAATTTTCTTTTACAAAACTTGCTTGTTTTAATTTATTCTGAAAAAATCTGCGTTAAAAACACAACAAAAACTCAACAAAAACAGAAGCCTGGGCCATCTCCTCAGAGACTCTGATTCATTAGGACTGGGGCAGATGCAGGTCTCTCAGTGTTTAAATTTTGATATTTAGCCAAAGTTGAGAAGCACAGTTTTAAAGTATAAGAATCCCAAATATTTATCCTATTTTAAAAGTAGTGGTAAATGATGCAAGTGGTCCATAATATTTAGCTCATGGATCATTTCAAACCGAAGCTGATATTTAGCCTTCCTTAAGTTTTATTTTTTTAAATAAACAATATAGATAGATTACCTTAAAACTGAATTTTCTTTTACTTTCAATAAATGTTAAACATTCAGTTGTCTTGTGTAAAACATCAAATGAAAGAATTTAGTTTTGGATCAAATATATTTAAAATAGGATTGTGTTACTTGGTTTGGCTAAATAGTGTTCTGAACGTCTTATACGCAGGCTATTCCAATTAAATTGGTCCGTGATAACTTAGAGGATCTTCAGGTGACTCGTTATCACTTTGCAATGAATGGAAAATCATTTTCGGTGATACTGGAACATTTTCAAGACCTTGTTCCTAAGGTTAGTGATTTGGGTTATGTATGTGTTCACACGAATACACTGTGAACAGTATTTTAAAGAAATTTATATTTTTTCCAGTTGATGCTACATGGCACTGTGTTTGCTCGTATGGCACCCGATCAGAAGACACAGTTAGTAGAAGCATTGCAAAATGTAGAGTAAGTATTGGTGGATTTTGTTTTTGTTTTTGTTTTTTTTTGGGGCCCTGCTGCGAGGCATGCAGGATCTTAGTTCCCTGACCAGGGATCGAACCCGTGCCCCCTGCAGTGGAAGCACAGTGTCCTAACCACTGGATCGCCAGGGAATTCCCTGTTTTTGTTTTTTAATTTTTTATGAATTGTAGTTCTGTTTTCAAAACTAGAAAAGTAACTAATATTTCATGTATATAAACTTGTCACCTGTAAGATAGGTAAGTGCCTCTTTAAAAGAGGCTTATCTGCTTATTTATTTAGGTAAAGTACAATATCCACCATTCCTTTTCTAGGTGATATCCATGAGGTAGAGTTCATTCACTCTTGAATGATAGAAGTGATGTCATACTTTTAGTAACTAATTATGTTTCAAGTTTTTAAGGGAGAAATCTTTACTGATAGCCTTAAAAGTAAGTGTACTAAAGACTAGGCAGGCCCAATCTTTGCTGTAAAGATTAGGAAACTGAGATGCCAAAATGATAAACTGATGGTTGCCCCTCTTGTGACAGTACTGGAGCAGTGACCCAGGTCATTTGACTTTCAGGCTGGTGCTGTTCGCAAAGCAGCATGCCTGTGGTCGTTGTAATGAAAAGATTCATTAGTCCCACTGGGGGAATCTGGGTCTGTCAGCTCTTCAAAATACTGTGCTGGAGGAAATCTTAAGTTAAAAGTTGTATGTTTTTAGAAGTTAATCAAAATCTTAACATAATTTTTGTTTCTTAGTTACTTTGTTGGGATGTGCGGTGATGGTGCAAATGATTGTGGTGTAAGTATAGATTTTGTGATTTGTAGTTCTTTCTGTGGCCTAAATCACATGCACAAAACGCAAGTAATTTTATTCTTCAAACCATTAGGCTCTGAAGAGGGCACATGGAGGCATTTCCTTATCAGAGCTTGAGGCTTCGGTGGCATCTCCCTTTACCTCCAAAACTCCTAGTATTTCCTGTGTGCCAAACCTTATCAGGTAGTATACATTGAAAAACTTCCCATTATCTTTTTGTAGCTTGCTCTAAGAATATAGGAAAAAAAAAAAAAGTCATAGAAAGTAATTTGAATTTGTTTTAATGGTATGTTAGTGTATTTGATCTATAACTCTTTAGCAACAGATTGATTGCTACTCCTCACTTCTTCCAGTTCTGCTTTGGCTAAGTTCTTTTGGTAGAAAAGTGCTTTGTTGTAACGGTTGAATGTTGATGTTCATCTGTCAAGATATAATTGTGGTTTTGGAAGAGGCATTTAGAATACTTCTGTTCACATGCCAACAATTGTTTTCACAGGGAAGGCCGTGCTGCTTTAATGACTTCCTTCTGTGTGTTTAAATTTATGGCTTTGTACAGCATTATACAGTACTTCAGTGTTACTCTGCTGTATTCTGTGAGTACTGACATTGCTAACAGAGATGGTATTTAGTGTTAAGACATTTAAATTAAGATATTGAGCATATATGTTTCAGTTTGAATGCATCCATTAATTGTGGAACTTAAATAACTAGCATCTGTAAATATTCCTTTAGTTTACTGTATTTCGAGTAGCAAATTGAAAATCTCATTAATCTGGAATAGCATTTTCCTTAAGGCCAACAACTGTGGATTCAGCCTTGTGAATGAAAGATGATTGTATTCTTTTTTTGCCTTTAGGGCAGATTGGACATCTTTTTAAGAACTCTTCAAAATGTCAAGCTGTGACATACTTTAGAATTGCAGTTAACTTTGCTATACATTTATAAGGAAAGGCCAGAATGAGAAAAGATGTTTCAGCTGTAGTTTTAGGACTTTTAGGACTTGTATAAACAAGTGATATCCCTAGGTACTCCATAGATTTTGTAGTTGATCTCTAAAGTGATCTCACTTTAGATTTTTCTCTAAATGAACATTGGTGAGATCCCAAGGAGTCTTTGTGAAACTATCCCCTTTTACCATTTGTGGAAAGTATCAGGAGGGGTGGTGTTAGATATTAACGAAGCTTCAGGATACTAATTTTCAAGAATGTTCAAATTTTGTGAGTAGAAGTTTGTGTTTTCTTTTTGCCAAAAAACTTTTAAAGGTTTTTATTGAATGAATTTTTTGGAGCTACTTTTTATACTAATATATTAAATTGAATTTTGCAAATATATTATATTTCACTAATTTAAAGGCAAATCTGTTCAATTTTTAAGCATGTCCAAGTGTCATTTTGAAGTTGTCATTTAAAACCAGGGAGGAAAAATCTAATAAAACCAGGGGGAAATGGTATAAAAGTGGTGCTATAAAAATAGTTCCTGAACACTAACTATTTAAAAAAATCCCTTCTCTAGATCTTAAGTAACCTAGGAGACTTCCAGTTTCTCTTCATTGATCTGGCAATCATTTTGGTAGTGGTATTTACAAGTGAGTATTTTGCTTTGTTATTGTTTTTAAAGCATATGAAATTCTGATGTGGCTTATTAAACTTTGGTAAATTTACATGAACAGTTGTAACACAGTGCATATCTCTCCATTTTCCCTGTAAGTATGTTCTTTTATTAGTGGTTGTTTATATTTTGCCCCATTTGTTTTATTCTTTCTCCATTTTTTTCTGAAATATTTGAGAATATGTTTATGTTATCATGACCCTTTGCCTCTGAATGTTTTAGTATATATTGCCCTAAACAAAGTCATTTTCTTATACAGCTAAACACAGTTATAATGATCAAGAAATTTAACACATACAATTTTACCTAATCCATACCCATATTCAGGTTTTATTATGTGTTCCAATAAGGTCCCTTATGCCTATTTCCCCCCCTAGTCCTCTAGCCCAGGATCTAGTCTAGGCTCATAAATTTCATTTAGTTATCATATCTCTTTTGTCATCTTTAATCCAGAATAGTATGTCAGCCTTTTGGGGGGGCTTCTTGACGTTGACATTTATGAAAGAAGATAATCCAGTTATCCGAGTTTGTCTGATGTATTCTCATTAGACTCAGGCTGTGCATTCTTGGCAGGAATACCAAAGAAGTGATGCTGTGTCCTCCTGAGTACATCATATAAGGAGACAAGATGTTGATTTGTTTCAGTATTGGTGATGTTAACATCAAAATAAATAATAATGGTAATGAGATATGATCTATTTAATCAAATGAAAATTCATAAGTCCATACTGGAAATAAATAAGTGATTGGGAGAGAAGGGAAAGCTCTTCCTTACAGTAAAATGCTAACTAATAATACAGAAGGAATGATTGGCTTATACTATGGAAAGACCCTTGTCTTACTGACATCTTAGGCCGGCTACATCTTCGCTGTGGGGGACTATTGTGTATGTCATAGGATGCTTACCAGTATCTCTGGCCTCTACCCACTGGATGCCGGTAACACTCCCCCATTTGTGACACCCAAAAATATCTCCAGACATTGCCAGATGTTCTCTGGGGGCCAAAATCACTTTGGTTGAGAACCACTGAGTTTGACAGTCTTTAGTGGATGCTACAACTAACTAGTGAATGAAAGTTGATAAGGAACAGGATTTTTACAGAGTCTTAGTATCTTTCTGCAAATTACTTATTAATTACAAAGAGAAAAATAGAAACGCTACAGTGGAGAAACTTGGTGGACCACCTTAATAAGCAATCAGAGCCTTTTTTTTTATGTTACTGTTATGTTTATATAGCTTCAAACCTTTGTTAATATCTTCTTAAGAGGAGGAAATATGTATTATTTTAACTGTAGCTTTGCAATTAAAGATTCAGAAATAAACATACAAGGGTGGTGATGATATATGCTAATATTTACTATTCTTTTTACTTGTACTAGTGTTTCCTTTGAACTTCAATAGACTAATGTAAAAAGTACTGCTGAGCCATTTTTGAAAAAGCCTAAATTGTTTACTTTTACAGATTATTTAGATATGTATAGCATCTGGCTTGTTTTTTGGACATTTTTCATGCTAAATATTTGTTAGAGAAAAACTTTTTTTTTTTCCTAAATGTTCCTAAATGAATCTGACAGATGAATTTAGATATAAACCTTTCTTCTCTTTCTTCTCAACGTAGTGAGTTTAAATCCTGCCTGGAAGGAACTTGTGGCACAAAGACCACCTTCAGGTCTTATATCTGGGGCCCTTCTCTTCTCCGTCTTGTCTCAGATTATCATCTGCATTGGATTTCAATCTTTGGGGTTTTTTTGGGTCAAGCAGCAGACGTGGTATAAGGAGTCACATCCACATTCAGAGTAAGTTGGTCAATCCATTAAAAAGTATGTGTAAAATGTATGTAATATATATGCATGCAAAAATAAGTTTAAAATTTATGTAAAAATTGCATGCAGCTTGACTAAGCACTTAAATAATTTGGCCTGTATTTGACTTTATCTGTAGGAGGGTGGTTAGGCCAGGTCCTAATAATCACTACCAAGATGGGGACATTGGACCAGTTTCTTAATTTGCAGCTGAGCCTTGCTTTCCTTATCTGTAAAATAAGAAAGTTGAAATTAATCACTGGGGTCTCTTCTAAACCCAGAATGTTTGTGTTCCTAACTTCTTTACCGCCAGTTTGGGAAATGACATTTAAAACCTAAAAAAATTTAAGTAAAGGTATTAAGTGGGTCTTTTATTTGTTTATGGGCAGAGTGTTTTCCAGTTCACAAATTATGATAGCATTATTTTAATTAATTACACATAGGTAAACACAAGGTCTGTTTACCTTTACTATGCTAATATTACTCCCCAAATTTAAAGAATGGGGAAAGGGTTAAGTAAGAGAGGCTTATTAATTAATGAAGTTTCTTACTTCTGATTTTTTAATTGATTGGAATGTGACTAGAAAGAAAAACTGGTTTCCTTTGGGAAACATATTGTGTTTACTAATATAAAATCTTTTGTGTGTGTTTTAGTACACAGGAAGCTTTTAATACAACAGGAAACCTATATGGGAATTCTTCGCATTTGTACAATGAAACCAATCCTGATAGACATAATATAGAAAATTATGAAAATACCACAGTGTTTTTTATCTCCAGTTTTCAGTACCTCATAGTGGCAATTGCCTTTTCAAAAGGAAAACCCTTCAGGCAACCTTGCTACAAGAATTGTAAGTTTGGCATTTATTGTGATTCCCATCCTGCTTCCCTTCTTTAAAAGTAATGCAAGAGTAGAGTTAAAACTGTCCTTTCAAAGTAAAATAGATCTTCACAAATAGAATGAACCTAGTGATTTAGATGTTTACTGTCTTGTTTTATTCTCATGGTAGCTGCCACCCTAAGTTTAAAATTAAAGCCAGCAGTTCTAAACATTCCTGGTTTTCACATCCTGTTACTTCTGGCTCCAACTTTTATTTTTACAGCCCATTGCAAAGAGAGTTAGAATTAGAAGCAGGAACGGAGGTTCCTCAGTTGGAACAGCGGGTATTATACTTTCCTTCTGGGTGGTCTGTATAGCACCAGCTGTCTTTTCTCATTTTTGACACTGTTCCAGCCAGTATTCACCTGGAATTCTTCATTTCTGTCACCTTTGCATCCACCACAGAAGGGGCCAGTAGGATGGAGGCTTGTGCCTATGTAAGCTTGTCTGCCTGTGGCAATAGGAGATAGCATTTTGTTTGATCACAATTAGGGTTTTGGGGGAAAAAAATTATTCACTGTATGTAAATTGCTGGTTTTAAAAAATTGAGGCTGTACTAATTAATATATGGAATAACTTAAATTTTTTTTTCACATAAAACTGTAGACTTTTGCAGTATCTTGGGATGAGTAGTAGTTATTCTTTTGCTGTAAAGAAATGCCAGTGTTCTAGTTGGCAGAATGTCAGGCCACAGGTTTTGGTGTGATACAGGGGTGATAACTACTCACATCTCTATCTCATGTTAGAGTTAACAAAGCATATTCACATATGTTTTCTTATTTAGTCTTTACTTCTACCCTCTGGTTTGTAGGGAAGGTTTTATTACTTTATATTTTGGACAGGTAAGACTGTTTAAAAATATAAGTGCTGATAATAATTGAAATCTGTTTTTTCTTTTTTTAAAAAAAGAACTGATATTTCTTATCTAATAAATGGAGGCTGTATTACTGAGAATCATGTTAAAACCATGGGGGACAAAAAGCCTTGCATAGAAGGTTTATCACTGTACTTTTAAGAGAACTTCATAACTTAAGTTACCTTATTATAAGGTGAACTTAAAACATGTATATCAACCTTAATTATTATTTTTAGTTCAATATTTTTAAATTTTAAGGAAATATTGAGCATGCCCAGGGGTAGCTAAAACATCTATCAAAGAACAAAACTTTCTTTACATGAAGAAAACTGGTGTTCAGACTGGTTGATAATAAGTAAGACAAGCTGCACCAGGAAAGTTAATTTAGAGGTCTAAGTAAATCCACCCTATCCATACTTCTCCAATTAAGAAAAAGAGAGAGACTATTAGTTGCCTATTTTTTAAACACATCTTTTATATTATTTTGGAAAACTTCCAAAAAAATTAAAGGCTCATATATTTTGATTTCCTATTTAATTTCAAATTGATTTAAATAAACTCAATTGATGGCTGGACTGTTTTTTTTTTTAATGTGTTAAAAATTATATTTTAATAGAAATATAGCCACAAAACCTTTGTCCTTACTATAAGCAGCTTGTGCGTGTCTGTCAGTGCATACAGAAGTGCATGCTGTCATTAAAACATGCCTCCCGGAAAATACAATAGGAACAGGAAATTCAATGTATACATACTTTGCTGATTTTCACATCCTGTCTGTCTGTCTGTCTTTCTGTCATTGAAGTCCCCTGATCTTGGAATGTAGTAAAGAAGGAAAAGTAGAGAAGAAAGTAAGAAATGACAGAAATAAAGTATTACTGTATAAAGTGATATACAATGTAAAGTATAAATATAGATGGAAAAGAGTGGGGAAAAGGTTAAGGCTTTCCTAGAGCTGAGAGCTGACATTAATTAGCCTTTCCTTTTGTCCTGCACAATAGACAGTTAACAGGTCTTCACTGGGACCTGCTAGTTGCTCTTCTCTATATCTAAACAGTGTAATGTATTCAGTCTATCTTGAGGTGATTATTTTTAAGAATTAACCTCAATCTTAGGCATTTAAGGCATTATAGAGTTTTTTGCTGTCTTCTAGTGGTTCAGTTTGAATCTTAAGTAAAACCTTATTTCAGCCTGTGGTTACCCATTTTTAACTTTAGCTTAGCCCAGTTATATTTTCTTGTTTGACTATGCTATCATTTCAGGGGCCATGATCATATGGACTTAGTTCTAACACTCTCTCTTAACTAGATGTGATTTCTTGAGATCTGGCTTCAATTTTTGCTACAGTTTTTTTTACTTGATCCTTATAATTTACTGCTTGTGAAATCCAGGTTCTTTCTCGGTTTATGAAGGCATTGTTACTGACATGCCAGAATCCTTTCTGTTCAGGCCTGTGTATCTTTTGCCTGTTCATCTGCCATGCCTGAATTGGTTGGAGCAGATACCTAGAGGCCCTGCAGAATAAGGTGGTCTTCTAAAGACAAGTAACTGAGTAAGGAAGGAGGGAATAGGAGTACGAAAGACTTGAAATCTGTGTTATAGATCAGGCAGTCCTGGTTAGTATTTTTGAGGAAGGAACAAGAGAGGTATATATCAGAGCCATGGACAAGTATTGCGGATTTATTTACTCTATGTAGGTTTTTATTTTTGAGTCACTTAACTAAGGGGAATATGAAGGAAATCCTTTATGGTGCCTTATTTTGATGCCATATTCCATCAAAAGGAACTGGTATCATTAGAAGAACAATTCTGTGATGCCATAGCTGGGATGTATGTAATAATAACTTAAATCTACTGTTTCCTCCAGGATCCTCACCGTATCCCCATTTTATAGTTAAAATAATTTGACTCTGAATGACTCGTTGATGTTCACATAGCTTTGTGGCAGCATCTGAAATAGAAGCTAATTCTTTAACTTGTGGAACATTCTCCCTCAGCCGCCAGTCACCACCAACACAGAGTTTGTTTTGATAGCTGTCTTCTGGTGAAGAGCATTCCTTGCACTTCAGTACGATCACTAAGGAATCATTGACCATGCCAGGAGAATCCCGGAGTTGAGAGCACAGTCTGCTAGAAACTCATACCTCTCCAAAATGAATCCCTGACTTTTCCATTCTTGGTTGAAATCCTTATTGATTTTTTCATTTTGGTGGTTATCTAAATCTGCCAGCCATCCGCCTCCCCTGTCAGATTCCTTTGAATAGTGCCTCTTTTTCTCCCCTGGCTAAACAAAGGAAAGATTCAATTATTTATTTTTTCCTTCAAATGGAAATCTTGGCAGATTTTTAGAGGTGTGATCAAAGAGGGTGGTTATAGGAGAAGGACAGATGAAGAGTTGAGAAATACTGTTGAGGTAGATGTAAGAAGTTTTTGAGCTTGAGTAAAAAAAAAATTTTCTGGTAACATGTCAGGACTAGATTGCAAGTCTGTTTTTGCTTATCGTTATAAAAATGCAATAGGATTTGAAAAACATTCAATATGGGCTATTACTTTATTGAAACAAAACCTTTTCTGTCTCTCTTTGGGATTTATATTCTGACTTTTTTTTTTTTTTTTGGTCCTTTTTCTGATTTAGTCTTTGTGCGTGTGTGTTCATGTACTTCCAACTAGCACTTGCCGAACACTTTTTCTTTAACTGACTATATAGATATTTGAATGGCTATATAACATGTATTACTTTCATTGCTGCATTTATTGAATAGAATGTTGTATCCCCTGTTTGAAATTTATTTTTTATTTTTTGGTGAAATTTTTATTTTTATTTTTATTTTTTGGCCGCCCCGCGCAGCATGCGGGATCTTAGTTCCCTGACCAGGGATCAAACCCGCGCCCCCCGCAGTGGAAGCGCGGTCTTAACCACTGGACCGCCAGGGAAGTCCCATCCTGTTTGCAATTTAGTAGAATGTTGGAAAAGATAAAAATCTAGAAAAAAAATTCCTTTTTTATCTAAGTGGGTTCCAAATTTTTCATCCTGTTGGTCAGTGGCTCATAGTAAAAGAGTTTCCCCACTTTTGGCATGAATGTTAGTATAACTTTCAGTCTAAGCTGCTAGAACAATAAATATATATATAAAACAATAAACATATATATATATATATAAAACACAGTATTTCTATAGAATAATAACTGTTGGCCTATAGTTTTCAACTGACGGATTAACAAATTTCATATTTACAAATGACTCCCACATTTAAAAATATTGAGACCCCTTCCTTCATTTACAGTCTGTAAATAGTATATTAAACTTCTTTGCTCAATCTGAAGGCTTCATGATAAAGTTTTGGTTATATGTGGTCATAGTAAAGTTTGAGTTTTGAAGCCGACCTCAAATAGGAACTTAGAAATAAATATCCAGACCAAAGAAAAAAGGGGAGAAAAGTTGGGGTCTGTCAATATAATTGAGACTATTTCTGAGCCCCTTCCACCCCCATGGCTTGTTACATAAGGGTGTGCTTGTATGTATACGTGCATGTGAATGCATGTATGTACACAGTTAACAAAATGGTCGTGAGCAGGGAGTTTTATTTTTGAGTTAGGAAAGTGATACAAAGTGCTGATGGATGGAATTTACCATCCCTACCTACCACAGCAAGCCACAGGGTTAGCCCACATTTAAAGTAGCAGATCAACTCAGTTTCTGGGTTTTAGCTAGCGTTTTCTGTGGAAATATTTTCACGGAGGAAATTAATGAAAAAGTGGGATTCACTTAACAGAAATATACTTACGTTCAACTTAGAGTGCCTCTGTTTAGGATTATAACATAACCAATACTGAGAATAAATGTTATCAGCATTTTTACAATCAACAATTGTCTTTGCATGTATGTTTTAAATGATAATCTAATTTTGCCGTACGTAGTCTAGTCTCCTGTTTGTGAATTATAGATTGGCTTGGTTGTCTTATAAAGTAGCTGTCTATCTGTGAGATACACAAGTAAATATCCATAAAGGTCTGTCTCTTATTTTTTATAAATGCTGATTATTTTCACATTACATAAATAAATCCTTTGGGCCTTCATGATGTATCATACTCTAGGAAATATCATAGAGCACACATTTTATATACTTCATCAACCTGAATAGAAGTATTCAAAACCAAATTTAAGATCGACAGTATACCAGTTGTTATTATATGCCTTTTTATTTAAAGGAACTCCCTAATTTAATTGTTTTACTTTCTGTTTCAGATTTTTTTGTTGTGTCTCTGATTATTTTGTATGTTTTCATATTATTCATCATGTTGCATCCAGTTGCCTCTATTGACCAGATTCTTCAGGTAAGGCTTAAGCACATCAATTATTACTGATTGTCTGAGTAGTAATAGGATCTGGGATAGCAGTGGTAAATAAGACAGTAGTGGAAAATGACACATTAGTATCACATAGCCAAATGAGACTTCTGGATGATTGCTAGGGCTTAAGATCTCTCCCCCTCCTCTGCTCTTATGTTACTGGGGAAAGAGACTAAACTGTCTTTGTTTCTTTTTTCCAGGATCTCTTCTTTCCTAATTTTCGAAGATGCAGTTATATTAACCCAAAGGGAGCCTAATTAAAACAGCAGCCTTTACTGACTCTACCTGTTATTTTTCTTTCCTGTTTCTTCAGTCTTTGCTTCTAGTTCCATTTCCCTTTGTCCACAAACAAATTAAATGTCCCTTGGTCTTTAAAAATAAAAGAACATTGATTCCATTATTTGACCCGTCCCTTACCAACCTACTTCTTGAGTAGTCTGCATGTGCTGCCTCATCACGTGCTGTCCATTGAGTTCTTTATTCTCGTTCTCATTAAAAACTTTATGAAGGATGAAATACTTGTTTTATACAAACGAATATGCATACACGTTTAAGTTGTTAATCATAATAGCAGTAAAATAATACCTAGGAGTCCAGCATGTAACCTAAAAAAAAGGTAGCATTACCAACACCAGTAAGGCTCTATTGTGCACCTTTCTCCAAACACCCAGAGGGAACCACTACCTCATTGTCTTACTTTTCACTATACATTTACCATATATGTATGAAGTCTTAAAAGATAGTTTTGCTTACTTTTGAACTTTATGAAAATGGTATCTGGTAATTGCTGTGTTACTGTGACTTGCTTTTTCCCAAAAGCCTTACTATGATGCTGCATGCATTTCATTTTCATTCTATATAGTATTCCGTTACAGGAATATACCATAATTCACTTCTCAGTTCTCCACTGGTAAATACCTGGATTGTTTATAGACTTTTCCTGAATTAACTGTCCTGATGTAAACATTTTATACACGTCTCTTAGTGTAAGGGAGTGAATAACATCAAAGAGTTCATCCCAAGTACAAGCAGCAAGGGGGTGGTACAATGCTGTTGAGAATTTAAAACCAGCAATAAAGCCCACTAAACGTCCATCTGCTAGAAATATCACCTTGTCGTGGGAATTCTAAACAATGTCAGTGGTAAAATACTCCTTCTATTACCACCTGCCCTACCTTGGCATACCACTAGGGAAGACGGTCTTCTGGTGTGTTCTAGTATAAGTTTGAGCATGTCCTCTTTAGCTTTCTGAGGTTCCAGTTGTTTTCCAAAGTGATTATACCAATTTATACTTCCATCAGTGTATGAGATCTTTTGTTCATCTTTGCCAATGTTTGTCTAGTGGGTGTAAAGTGTGATATGACTTTGTAAGTAATTTTGATATATGGTTGGATAGGACCCCTATCCCCACCTCACATTGTTCATCATGATCTTTTAGGCTGTTCCTGAGCTTTTCCTTCTCTGTATACATTTTAAGTTTAAGTTTATACCAGGATAAGCCCTCTTGGAATTTTTATTAGAATTACACTGGGTTTATCAGAAAATTGAGGGGGAGAATATCTCTATTTCTTCAGAATATCTTTCTCCCTAAAGGTTTTTATACAAGTTTTTGTTAGATTTATTCCTGTAGTATTATGGTTTTTGTTCCTCTGATAAGTATCTGTTTAAAATTGCATTTTATAGTCCTTTTATGCTGGTGGAAACAGTGCAGTTATTTTGGATATTCATCTTGTATCCATCAGCCTTGTCAAACTTTATTCTTAAAATTTTTAGATTCTCTAGGATTCTGTTTTAGACAGTTATCTATAAATAGTGACTTTTTTTGTTTCTGACATTTCAGTCCTTATGCCTTCTATGTGTTTTTCATGTCTGTTAACCACACGAATGTTGGTGTGATAGCAATGTACTTTTCCTGTTCCTGACTCTACAGGGAGTGTTCCTAGTATTTCACCACTGGATGTATTGTGGGCTGTAGGTTTCTGGTATATACTCTTTATCGGGTTGAGGAAGCTTATTTCTATGGTGTTGTTAACATAAATAGACATTTAATTTTATCTAATGCTTTTTCTACAGCTATTGAAATGATCACTTAGTGTTTCTTCCAGGAGAATGTGGTGAATTACAGTTGACTGATATATATATTTTTTTAATAGTAATCTTTTATTTATTTATTTATTTTTATATTTATTTTTGGCTGCGATGGGTCTTCGTTTCTGTGCGAGGGCTTTCTCTAGTTGCGGCAAGCGGGGGCCACTCTTCATCGTGGTGCGCGGGCCTCTTCACTATCGCGGCCTCTCTTGTTGCGGAGTACAGGCTCCAGACGCGCAGGCTCAGTAGTTGTGGCTCACGGGCCCAGTTGCTCCGCGGCTTGTGGGATCTTCCCACACCAGGGCTCGAACCCGTGTCCCCTGCATTAGCAGGCAGATTCTCAACCGCTGCGCCACCAGGGAAGCCCAGTTGACTGATATTCAAATGTTGAACCAACACCGCATTCCTAGAATAAATCCAACTTGGTCATGATGCATTCTTTTTTATATCTGCTGGATTTGGTTGACTATGATTCTGTTTAGGATTTTTGCTTGTGGTTGCATGAGTGAGATCAAACTTAGTTTTCTTTTCTTGTTGTTATTGACAGGTTTGGGTATCAAACTTATATGCACTTTATGGATGAGCATTCCATTTCATGGACTTTTCCATATTTTAACTAATCCCTTTAATGGATATTTAGGTTGTTTCCACTGTTTTGCTATTATAAACAATGCTGTATTTGCAGATTCTTGCACACTTCATTAAGAAGGACAAATGCATATTTAGAGGTTAATGGCAGAAGTAGAATTGCTTGGCCAAAGGGTATCCAGAATTTGAATTTTTATAAATACTGTGTTATTGAACTTTGAAAAGGTTGACAGTTTATAGTCTTACCAACAGTGTATGAGCATCTCTTTCCCCACACGCTTCATTCAGGGATTTAGATAAGCACCTTAGGCAAAAGAAGAAAATAAAACACATTTATATAATATTTCTCTCTCACCACACGTCTTATGCTTCACAGCCAAATTATTTTTTGAAAGAATGCTACATGCAACTCACCTCTCACACACTCATCAACTAATCTAATCTGGCTACTACCCCTGCCAGTCTACTGAAATTGCCCTTGCCAAGGCAATTAACAACCTTCTTGTTAAGTCCAACAGATTTGTACCCTGATGTGTGTGTGTGTGTTTTTTTTCCCCTCAGTCTTACTTGTCTCCTCAGCAGTATTTGACAAGTTAGCCATGCCATCATTCTTGAGACATTCCCCCTGGAATTTTATGATGCTTTGCTTTCTTCTGACCTTTTCCTACTTCTGTGACTCCTCATTCTCCACTGTGGTTCCAAACCCTGTGCCTGGGTCTTAAATGTTAGTGTTCCACACATTTGTGTTCTTATCCCTTGTCTTACTCTATCCATTCAGGTGACCCCATGCTTAATTGTGGCTTCCCCTGTAGTTGCCATCTGTGTGTTGAAAATTCCTGACTTTATACCCTTAGCCTAGTCTCACAACTGAGCTTTAACCTGAATATCCACTAACATACTGAACATTATATGCGTGGTTCACCCATCAGTTCTCTCATTCAACATTTAAAAAACTAAGCTCATCATGTTCTCCCTCAACCCTGCTTCGACTCTGTTTCTTGATACTACCATTTATCCAAGGCAGAAGTGTGTGTGTATACTTGTCTTTTCCTTCTCTTTTCATGGCCGGTCTGGTCCTAGATTTTCTCAGGTTTCTTATTCTGTATCCCTGTCTCTCTCTTTACTCCAATCCCATCTGCCACCTAAAAGGAAACTATTGTTTCCTACTCATAACACTTCTGACCCCAGATGTGTGGGGTTGTTTCACACCAACCAGTTCTCTGGACACCAACTGGGCGTCTTGCAGTTCAGTTTTAACACTACCTACCTGGAGCGAGCACAGACCCTATGAGTTAAGGGCTTGGTCCCACAACATTGCCCCCACTCCAGGCACCAGATGCAAGTCCCAGATTGTCACCTGTACTTCTTCTGACCAACCAACTATAAGTCAGGGTTCCCACAACCCTCTTTTCAGCTTTGGTGATTTGCTGTAACAGCTCACAGAGCTCAGTGAAACACTTACGTTTATTGGTTTATTATAAAGAATATAATAAAGGTACAGCCAGATGAAGAGGTACATAAGCCAAGGTCTGGAAGGGTCCCAAGCGCAGGAGCTTCTGTCATATGCCATTGGGATGCTTCACCCTCCCAGCACACGGATGTGTTGACCAACCCAGAGGCTCTCCAAACTCTGTAGTTTAGGGATTTTTTTAAGTGGAGGTTTCATCATATAGGCATGATCAATTATTAACTCGATCTTTAGCCCCTCCCCTCTCCCTGGTCTTTCTGGTGACCAGCCCCCATCCTGAAGCCCATCAAGAGTAGCCTTATTAGAACAAAAACATTCCTGATACCCAGGAAATTCCAGGGGATTTAGAAGCTCTGTTTAAGATATTCCTATCTCCCCCACCACTCAGGAAATTGCGTTTAAAGAGCCCTGTGTCAGGAACCAGGGACAGAGACCAGATATATTTATTTCTCATTATGTCTGCCACCACTCTAGTTCAGGCTACCATCGTCTCTTACCTGGATCAGTATAGCAATCTCCACCCCTCAAATCCTTGCTGAGCCGTAAGTGTCTTTCTAAAACATGTTATATCATGCCACTCCTCAGCACTTGACACAGGTACTAGTGTGTACCTAGGAACTCAGTAAATATTTGCTGACTAAAGAGATGAATGCATGGATGAGATTTTTTTCCTTCTTTCTTCTTTTTTTTTTTTTTTTAGGCCTTAGAAATTAATCACAGGTTTTAAAGTGAAAACTTACTTCTTAAATTGATCTGCACAGTTCTTTTTATGAATTTGTCTTTAAACAGTGTAGAGTTTTGAGTAGTACTTCATTATTAGATCAGTATCTACTTCATTGTTTATAGGACTTTATTTTTAAAATAGAGACTTGTTAGAAATTCATGATCTAGTAGAGCATGGGCTTTTGATTTTGAATAGGATTTGTCTCTAAGTTCAACCACTTTAATGTATCTTTTAAACCTTGAGTTACTTCGCTTTGCGTTTTATCATCTGAAAAGCGGTATAGTATCTACCTTGTGGCATTGCTGAGGATTGAGTAGATAGTGTATGTGAAAGTGTTTGGTATATAATAGGAATTAAATAAATTTGGAAATTACGATATGCTATAATATCAACTACATACTATATTAACATAATTTTTGTCTTACAGATAGTGTGTGTACCATATCAGTGGCGTGTAACTATGCTCATCATTGTTCTTGTCAATGCCTTTGTTTCAATCGTGGTAGAGGTAAGCACTTTACGTAATTAAGTGGCTGCCTTGCTGCTTTGCAATTCTCCGTGATTTAATGGTAATGGGGGAAACGGATAGGTAACATTATGGAAGCCCACAAAGAATTTCAGTTTCATTGCAGTTAAATTCATTTAGCCTTCTCTTCTCAACTGTTCCATGAGCTAATAATAGTCATATTAAGAGATAGGACGAAATTCCCTGATGGTCCAGTGGTTAGGACTCCGTGCCTTCACTTCTGAGGGCGTGGGTTCGATCCCTGGTTGGGGAACTAAGATCCCGCATGCCATGTGACGTGGCCAAAAAAAGAGAGAGAGAGAGATGATTTAGCTGCAGTCATAGATGGGAGAAAATAAGCAGTTATAAATCAAAAAATAGTGACGGAGAGAAAGGAGAGAAGATTGGTGCTCAGGTGGCCCATAAACTGGTAAACCAGTGGCCATGAAATCAGAGCACCACCCAAGTCCTGTGATGTACAGTAAAATCTCCCATTTAAGGGAGGAAAGGGAGGGGGCTCTCTCCATGAAGTATAGTAAATATTAATAATTAGTTTATTGAAATTGTAAAATAGTGACCATGATGAACTTACCCAATCTCAGCATTGATTGCTGGAACTTCTTCCTTGGTATTTACTTTTAAGTTTTCCTTAGAGGGAAGAGGTCTTAAGTACTCTTTGATCCATTTTATACTGTATGGTTATTCTCCTACTAGGATTCCTTTAGGTCAGCTTCTCTAAAAGGAGATAGTAAGTTCTCACTTGCTGCTTATTAATAAAATTTGGTCTGTTCTCAGAGCTACTATTATTCACTCTTACAGTAGCAGTATATCAAATGAAGAAGGAGATACAGTTGTGATTTTTAAGTTAAGGGTTTCAAAGAGTAGGCTTTTGAATTAAAATTAGGTAATTTGTGGGAAACATGTATACTTTAGAGATAATGGCTCTAGACTTGGAAATTATGTTTAATTTGATATTTTTCTAAAAGATGACTTGGTATTTAAATTGGGGCCATAGTGGACAGCATGGTTATCACGGTACTGATCTCTTTAGGTTGCCCATTTTAATGTATTTTTGCTGTTTTATGGACAGTAGAAAGCATGTCCAAGATACTGTACTTTAAAAGCTTTCCTTTTTCTATAGTATAAGTTCATCTTTTCACTCAAATGTTATTTAAGATAAAATCTTTTTATAAAACAATTTCTAGGGAATCCTTTCTTAATCTCCCTTAATTTATTCGTGCTTACTATCAAAAGAATTATTTTTCATCATATGCATATAGATATAGTTGTATATAGATATAAATAACTCAATTCACTGTTAAGAAAAATACTTCAGATTATAAGCATTATTTTAACATGGGAAAGACCTGAGGATTCATATAAAAGCCATACTTTGTAGAAAATTTATCAAGAATTTTATGATTTATATTTGTTACAAAAGTCCTGTTGTTATTCTTTATCCTTTTGCAATATAAACTGAAATTCTCTATATGAAAACCAAATCATGTTTTTCACTAATGTCTCAGCATTGTGTGAGCCTTTTTAAATGTATGCATTAATAAAGAATGACGTAGTCATTTTTAATTCTTAACTCGCTGGACTATCTCTCAGAACTTCTTCCTTGACATGGTCCTTTGGAAAGTTGTGTTCAATCGAGACAAACAAGGAGAATATCGCTTCACCACCACACAGCCACCACAGGTTGGAAATCAGCCCTTACTCTCAATTCTTCACGTCAGTTGTATACTCTGCATTGTGTAGGGTGGTATTCTGTTGTGTGTTGCTCATCCTTTTCCTCTATGCCTGGCATTTCATTTTTTTGTAAGGAGTCCTAGAAGATTCATGGCAAACATTTGTTACAGTCTTTTTAGGACTTCAGAAATTTCATAAGTCTCTTTTCCATTCCAATCCTTATCTTCTCTGTGTGTGAAGGTCTTGTTCTCAGTGGTAAATTTTTCCATTTCTGTCTGGCTTAAATTTTATGTTTCTGGTTTTTATGAGTCCCATTAGAAGCTAAATGAGATTCATGTAAATAAAGTTATGGAATGGGAATTGTTTCTTCATGGATCAGAGTCCAAAGGTCAAAATTCTGAGGAATTATTTCTGATTTCTTGTCAGTTACTGTGCCTTAATTTTGGGTGGCTTTTTGGTTTTCCCCAGCATATGTCTCTCATCATTTAGAAACATTTTCAGAGAGATAGTGTTCATTTTTATACAAACCATGGTTTAAGGACTTTTGACTTTTTTTGTGGTGAAAAGAAAAGAGAAGCAGATGAATAAAACCCATTTTTTGGTGTTAGGATGTTGAAATTCTTGATAGGAAATATAGGTTACTCTTGGTTTTTAAATCAGTACCATTGAATCACAGCTCTGAGCAGCTTTTTGAGTATAGAGAACTTGACAGCATAAAGTTTCACTCCCTCATTATTGTGCCCATTGCTGTTTGTAGGTGGGCGATATGCTTTATACACATGAGTTCTAAACCTTTCACTCATCCCAAGCCAGAAAGAAGCTTTCCGAATTCAAGAGGATTCCCTGGCGTGGTTCACTCACTTATTTTTAGCTTTCTTTTACCTGTGTAGCTATGTCCTGAGCTTTGCTTTGGTAATTCATCAGGCTTGATGCCTGGTGTAGTAGTATCACAGGATCACTTTATAAGAAGTTCTATAGAGCATCATTTCCTTTTCTAATGCTTGATGATGAGTCAGGATAGTTTTGTAATAATGTGATAAGTCTGGAATCTGCTTTAGTTTCTTTTTCTCAAAGCAGTGTAAGGCACAGTTGTCCCTAGTAAGTATGACCAGAGCTGTATTAGAGAGAGGCTCAAGTCCCTGAGCTAAATCTCCTCCGTGTCTTGGTGACCTCACTACATTACTTCAAAGGGTTAACTTTGGGTCCTATCATCAGTCCTCATATAAAATATTTGTGCTGGCAAGGCCTTGGCCAAGGAAAACATTTCCATTGAGTTTTTAGCTTTTCCAAAGGGATCTCCGACTATTGATCTAAACAGGAAACGCAGGTTCTGAAGAGGAGCTGTACCCTAAGTCAAAAGTGGGTATCATAAAACTCCTTTAAAACATTTCAATTGGAAAGCCTTCCGCACTTTTCAACCAAAATTAAATGGCAGAAAATTCTATCATTTGCTATATCTTTTTTCTAAAAATGTGTAAATAAGTATGTGTCCTCATTATTTTTAAGAGTTTGTGCCTCTCATGTGAAGTTGTACCTCTGAAGTGTTCTGGGGAGAGAGTGGTCTGAGCAGGGAGGCTCCCGCCGGCCCCATGTGTTTACCAGTTCTGAGCACCATCGAGTAGACAAGAAGTTTGGCCTTCAGTTTCTAGGGTCATGATTTAAGAAAGCATTTTTTAAATCATTGGCTTTAGAAAAGAGAGTTCTTACAACCTCTTAGCACAGAATGCTATGCTTTCATCTTCCAACACTTCCGTTTGTAGTTTGCTCTCACTGTTTATATTTGTGACCCTTGGAGAGCCCATCAGTTAGTCAGATTACTGTAAGGCTGTAGTTCTCAATTAGGGGTAATCCCCCCATCCTCCCGGGGACACGTGGCAGTATCTGGAGACATTTTTGTTTGTCACAATTGGCGGGGGGGGGGTGGGGGTGAGGCTGCTACTAGCATGTGGTGGGTGGAGCCTGAAGATGCTGCCGAGTAAACATCCTACAGCAGCACCCAAGACAAAGACTGTCTGGGCCAACCTGTCAGCAGTGCCGAGGCTGAAAACCCTGCCATAAGGTGAAAAAGCAAGTAAAGATGAGAGCGACCTGCTACACCTAGGAGCCCATTCTGTGCTCTTTCCTACCAAGAGTCCCGTGAGGTCTTCTAAGATCGCAACTCTCAACCTTCTCTGTTAATGTCGGGGGAAGAACAGCCATGTTTCTTCATTCCTTCCTTACCATATAAACCCAGAGACCATTGAGTAAGGTTCGAAGTTTCAAAGCTAAAGACCCTGGACTAGGCTGCAGGTCTTAATGCAGTTGAGTTGTGAAGTCGAGAACCTCACCTAGAAATCTCTAGTAACCATGTCCAAAATATCTGGTGATCTGCAAGGCAGCTGTGTAACACCTCCAGAATCCTTCCAATCTTAAGGTGTTTCTAACTTCGTTTTATACATAAAGAAACAGCACTCAGTCAACTTGCCATGGTTATGCAGCTTATGAGTGGCAGAGCTGGGAGTTGAAGCCAAGGTTTCTGCTTTCAAGAGGAGTGTTTTTTCCACTGTGCCACACTGTCTCACATTATGAGGCCACAGAGATGCAAACTAATATAACAATCAAGTGACAAAATGGAGACAAAGAACAGCTACTGTTTTCAAAACCTACTTTTTATGGTAGACACTGTGAGGCATTTTGTATAAATTCTCTCTAGTTGTTACAACCACCTAAGAGGTTAGGGTAGAGAGACTAAAGATATCCCTGTCTTCACAGATGAGGAAACAGTATTAGAACTGGAATTCAGGTTCAGTTTTATCTGGGCCCAGGACCATAATATTCCTATAACAGAAAGCCTCCATCTGTTCTTTAAAAACAAAATAAACCTTTAGGTGTCATTTTATTTAATAGTAGACATTTTTGATATTATGTTTATTTGGCCCACTGAACATACATACAGCTAACCTAATTTAGATACAGGAAAGATTTTTATGTAATAGTCATTTATTTCCCACAGTGGTTCTTTTTCTTATTAATGCACAGTGGCCTCAGTAAATGTCCATTGAATCAAATTGAAAACAGGTTAAATAAACCATTTGTAAATAATCAAAGTTAAAACTTGTATGTAACTAAGTATTTTTTTTCTGTAGTGATCTTTAGCAGCCCCAGATGTTAATACTTATTCTCTGACAGAAAAAAAAAAAAAAGAAAAAAAAAAGATTCTTGAGATGCAGTGATTTTCAAGTAAGGATATTCATCACAAATGCCTTGAGCTCCACCTTTGACCTACTGAATGAGAAGTCTTCAGTGGAGGGGCCCATCACCTGTGTTTTTCTGTACAGCTTTACCCCTGTTTGAGAAGATCTGTGCTACGTATTCTCTTTCAAAGAAGCATTTGTGCCTACCCTGTGTCTGGTAAACTGAGGCTGCTTAGTGGTAGATGTGGAACGGGAGTCATACCATCATGTATTTTGATAATGCTTGATAATGTGTCCTGATTATGTTTTCCTTTTGGGGGAAAAATCCAGATGTTAGCTGTAGTCTTTATGCCACTTAGGATATTATTTGAGTTTATTTAGATAGAATGTTCATTCTGATTGTCTTTGTCTTATATTCAGGATTGGTATGGAAGAAGACTTTTATGAAAACCACAGTACCATTACATTTTCCCCATAAGCATGGCTTTATATCTTACATACTGCCTATGAAAACATTTCCTAAAAGACACTGCTAGGAGTTAGCTGGCATTGGGGTTTTGGAATGAACAGCTTGGACTGGTCTAAGCAGCAGGAGAATTTTAGCTGTAGATCTTTTTGAAAGTTCTTTGTGGTTTTTCTGCTGGGCTGTGGTAGCCACTTTGCCTTCTCTGGGGGATACACTTGGTTATTTAACCATTCCTTTCAGGAGCAAATCACAAGATCCAGTTGCTGGGGCTCCTGTGTTCTGCTTCAGAGACTTACCCTAGATGTTTGGCGAGGCCTTAGTGCTCATTCTAAGCCCCGTGATGCTTCAGCTCTTCCCTCTCCTTGCGCAGTGCTTGCCTTTGTCCTGTTGCCACTGTCTTTTCTCCCTTGATTTAGTTCTATTCTAGCATGCCTGTAGCACCGTTTATTTTCTCTACCAGTGAATTATATTGTTTGAGGATGTCTGTGGTATGCTTGTGTTTGTAAATTAGCGCTTATAGTGTATTTTTTGTGTATGCTGTTTGGGGGAGGTGAGGGTACAAGAACAAAATATGGGTCTAATTATAGTGGAGGGGGGAATCCCTAGTGTTCCTTGTGACTGAATTTATTTTTAAAATTATAACAAGTGTACGTTGCTTTTAATAGGGACATGAGGATTTTTTTAAAAAAAGCATGCACATTAATGTGAAAAGAATACTATTCAATTGTGATTCTGTTTGCAGTGGTTTTCATTTTAATTTTATTGCTTGCCTCATTTTCCACAGGTGGGGAAATGATGGATTTTATTATTTTGTGTGTGTGTGTGTGTGTGTGTGTTTGTGTGTGTGTGTGTATATCTTACATTTGAATACACTTGGCTGTGACTTTCCTTAACTCAGCCGGTTTTGCATTGCTTTCAGCCTAGCTGGCTCATCTGGACAGACAAGGCCTATATGTTTCTGCCTTTTTTTTAAAAAAAGTCAGCATTCACCATTCACCCTTTTCTGTGATCCTTTAACAATGCTACTTGCTGTAAAATAAAAAGTGACAGCTTTCACATTGATTTAGGAACAGTGAATATTTTTTCCCCTGCAATTAGACTGAAGAATTTAAACACCTCGGGGAAAAGATAGGTCCAAGTAGTGAACTGTCGCCTCAGATTAAATATTAAGGTTTGTCATGTATACGCCTATACTGGAACGGAATTATTTGTTATTTGGATCACCTGAAGAATCCTATAGCTAGTCTCTTCTATATTCTAATGCTAAATGTTTTCTTGTGGACTTCTTTTGAGGTGATGGTAATAACTCTCTTTTTAGCTATGACAATGAAGAGGCTACTAGATGAATAATCCTCAAATCTGTATCCCCACTAACCCACCACACCCCTAATTTAATATAGCTTACTTGTGACAAACCAGTTTTTGCCTTTAAATTCTTGGTAATGGTGCAGCTTCCACTGTTTTGTCGACAGAGTAAACTAGAAGGCCTTTAAAAGCACGTATTGTGTATCATGCTCTCTGCCACATGCCCACCCCCAGTTTTGAAGAAGGAGAGAGTAGTAGGTTCCTGGTGGTTGTCTCAGTACGATGAGACCTACCAAGTCAAAGTATGAAGAAGTTTTAAAGAGTTTACATTTTAAAGTATTTTTGCTATTCTCCATTGGCCAATTTAGAAACCTGTGTTTCAGGATCTGTGTTATAGCAAATTTACCTTTCTTGATCATGAAGGTATTTTGAGAGTTAACATTAGAATGCTTCCGGAATTTTGTGAGATTGCAGCTGACCCTTGAATAATGCCAGGGTTAGGGTTGCTGACCCCCTCCCCACAGCCAAGAATCTGCTATGATTTATATAATTTATAGGCCTTCTGTATACAGGGTTCCTCCATATCTGCAGATTCAACCAATTGTGGATCATGTAGTACTGTAGTATTTGCTAAAAAAATCCACATGTAAGTGAACCTGCACAGTTCAAACCCAATGTTGCTCAAGGGTCATCTTTACTTCAGTTGAGCTTAGACCTGGTTGTAGCCTAGGTTATATGTTGATGGCAAAACAAAACAACCTGGGATTTAAATTTTGCTTTGTAGAAGAAACAGCCAAAATAGTTAAGAATTGACTGTTCTTCAGAGGTGAATGTAACTACAGGTCTCAGTATAGTCATTTAGTTTTATTTCATTTATTTCCGGTTTCAATTAAGACAAATTCTGAGGGCCTATATTGAATTTACATTTTTGTACAATAACCAGGGACTCTGCTTTCTTGTTCTTCAAGAACTATTTATCTAAGATCACATCCAGTAAACACATTGGGATTGATCCGAAGGAATTCTGTGACAGCATAGCTTTTTATAATGAAATAATACTAAGAATTAATACTTGCTTTATAGTTTTCTGTGTACCTCTTTCCAGTTGTGGAGCACCAAGGGGAAACCATCATTATAAAATAAAATTGTTTTTTATGTTAATGAGAATGTGGTTTTAAAAGAAGTGATTGACGTTAAACATGATCTAAGTTCTGATTTTGACCTAACAATATTTACATAATGCTTTGAAAGGTGATATTAACAGTATCAGTGGTATCTTTACACTGTTTTTTTTCAAAACTGGTCAAGTGGTTAAGTTGCTAGCAGCAGTAGTACCAAAAGATAGTTTAGGATAGAATGAGGGTTTTCATATTAAATATTAAAAATTTTTTCTCTGTCTGAATAGTTTGAAGTTATTCTTAATACATCAGATGTTTTATGTTATGGAATCACAGACTCCAGATATACAAGTTATTTTTAAAATGTATCTGCATACAGGAGGAAGTAGGAACATAGAACTAAATAAAATGAAGTATAAATTACATGGATACTTTAGAAATATAATCTTAAAAAAATAATGTTCCTAAATAATGGAAAGCTGACTTTTTTTTAAGCATGGTTTTTTTTTTTTTTTTCCTTCATGTATTTGTTGGGCTCAGAAGTCATTTCCTCTTATTTTTCTGTGCTGATGAACTATGCTTTAACAAACTTGTTAAAAACAACAGCTCTTAATCTACTGGGTGTTCCTCTTTTTCCTTATTTTCTTAGGAGTCAGTGGATTGGTGGGGAAAATGCTGCTTGTCCTGGGCCCTGAACTGTAGGAAGAAGATGCCAAAGGCCAAGTACATGTATCTGGCCCAGGAGCTCTTGGTTGACCCGGAATGGCCACCAAAACCTCAAACAACAACAGAAGCGAAAGCGTTAGTAAAGGAGAATGGATCATGTCAGATCATCACCATAACATAGCAGTGAATCGGTCTCAGTGGTATTCTAGTAGCAGTATTGAGGAGAATGTAAATGTAGGACTTAATCTGATCCTGTGCGTCAGAATGGCACCCTTTCAATTTATGTCCCTTCCAATACAGTAGCTGATTTGAGTTTTTTTTTTTAAACAAAACAAACAAAAAGAGATTGGCCTGTCAGTTAAATTAATAATCAATCTTCAAAGTCCTGTACCTTCATTCAGTAACTCTAAATATTATATATATTTCCAGAACTTGCTTGATTGTTATCCTCAGTGATACTCTTTATAGGGTACAGAAGAAAGTTGGTATCTGGAAGGTATTTAGATATTAGCTTCTAAGACTTTAGTTTATGCCGTTGAATTTATTTTCACAGCCCCCTTATTAGAAAAAGTCATCATTTATATACAGGCCCTAAGTTTGTGGTTGATAAATAAAATGGGTGTTAATTAGCCTCCAATGAAAATAGGTACAAAGCCTGTTTTTATTTGATTTCAATATTTCTCCCAAAGAAAACTTAGTATACATAACACCAGTTCCCTTTGATAGCCTGGAGTTAGGAGTGAGTTTTATGGTGTTGCAACTCAGGTAATTTCCATTTATGGTTTTATATTTTCTGTACAAACTGCCTGGGTTTTATTTTTTCTAATCAGCAAGGTGCTTCACTGCCTTCTTGAGATGTCCCTCAAAGCTATTATATGGATCTTGTGCTATGTCTGGTGTCAGTAGTATAATTTGCTTTAGTTACATGTTGTTGAAGCCTTTTCAGTAGGAAAAAAGCTGATTTCTTTTGGCAGTAGATGTAGATCTACCTTTCTAATATCTCTTCATACCTGTTTTTTTCCTCTCAGGCTTTATATTATTTTAAATGTCTTTTTATTTTCTTCTACGTCTTTAATTACCTAAAGACATAGGATAATAGTTTTTTGGTTTTTAGTTTTTTGAGTTAGAATTTTACCTCCTAAAATTTTAAAGGTTTGATGTATGTCTCTCCTGTCAATAATGAGGCTTAAAAAAATGAGTGGTTTTGAATGACTGCTGTTTTTTCAAAGCAGTATGAACCTGGCGAGTTTGTTTTATGCCATTAGGTGGCGCCAGAGGTCAGAGTTTACCTATTCTGGATTGGGTGTTTACGAATGAGCATATTTGGTTGTGGAAATTTCTGGGAGAAAAAAAAAAATGAAATAAAGTTAAAAAGAAAAGTCATTCATTGAGCCAAAAGAAATGTGGAAGATATTTTTCACCTTTCTGTTTTGCCTGGTTAATGTTTAAATTCTAAAAACAAAATTAAGGTAATTTAAAAATGCCTTTATAGGTAAGATCCAGCAGTTTGGCAAAGCCCAAAGTTCTGATAAACAAGAAAACTGATACTGCTGTAAAGTGGACACTAAACTACTAAGACTGTGTGATCTTATCCTGTGCTCTTCCTTGACCGGTAGCATGCTTGTGCTTTCTACTTCTAGCTGATCATTATTTTCCTGATACATATTTACCAATTTGATCAAATGTTACCCAGAACCATAAAACCAAATGGTTCTCATTTTTTATGCTGCAGAGACCTGATGATTTTTGGTTAACTGTAGAAAAATGTATGTTACACTCAGGATCACTGTTAACTGCTGTGGCCACTGATGATTCTTACAAAAATATAATCAAAGTTTTCCATCAGAAAAGTATGATACTATATTAATACACATTAGATGATAAGAACAATTGTTCCATGAATGATTCTATGAAGCTATGCATCTTAGACCTCTTGAGCTGTGAATTAGCACTGTTTTTATAGTTACTTACTCTCTTTATCATTTTATAATTTCCACATTCAGTTCACTTCCAATACATACGAGTGATAGTCTTCAGTGATCTCCCACAATTGTAAATTTTATTCTTTGATTTAAATACTGAAGCATATAATTAAAGTAATTGCTAAGTAGCAGCTTAAAAATCCAACTATCAGATTGTATTTAACATCTTTAAGAGCATGATCATAAAGAGCTATATTTTTACAACCTCCCCCCTTTTTTAACATTTAGATTTTATAAGGGTTTTATATCACATCTGTCCATATTGTTTTCAAAGGAATGAGGTTTTTAGGTAGGTGGACAAAGCATTTGTAGGAGGCTAGATTTGAACATAGACAAGGTGGGTTGTTCAGGTTGTAATGGATGGCTTCCAGAATGTGATTTGAAGAATGCCTGTGAGTCCAGGTGTGGGTCCTACTTAGTGCCATAGATAGACGAGTCCTCTCTCTGTAGGTCACCATTACATAGTAATTTTGATTCTGAATTTCACATTAAATTATTTGAGTGTATACAGATCTAAATTTTAAAATCTGTACATATATTATTTTGACGTATTAAGATGAATAAATATTGCTGATTTAAATTTTATTTATGCACATACCTAAAGGACAGAAATGTCCAGGAAAGTAATTGTTAAATAATATGTAACTTTTTAACTTTTTAAATAAATAACAAGATTTTTAATGTGTGTCTCCCTCAGGGTTGTTTAAAGTTTTTTTTCCTCCCTCAAATAGTGGTAACTATATGTTTTGTATCTTCTAGCACCAACTGCTGTAAAGCAATGCTGCAAATAATGCTTGAATAAAAGTGGCTAAGCCAACAACAAAATAAAAACTTTTTATATTAGTTTTATAATCCCTACATTCGAAAGCTTTCCAAATTGTACTTGCATTTAAATAAAACTGTTGCAGTTTTTACTATTTTGTTTCCCATGTTTATGAAACTACTGCACAGTTTCAGAGGCATGGAAAATTATGTCAGTGTTTATGTACTCTGTTCCCCCAAACGGCTATGGATCCAATGTCCAGAGAAGAGCAAAATTCCAGCTTTAGAAAACATTCTAAGATTTCATGCATGCAGTTTTGACATATCTGAAAATAGGCTTTTTATATATTTATGGTGGGAGGTGGTTGGGAACTTTTAACAAAATGTTAATTTTTGTACAGTCTGTGGGCATTTACACATATTTTTAATGTATTAAGATTTGGTAATTATGTGCACATTAAATTAATAAAATAATTACTTCCTGTTATGATTTGTGAATTCCCTAAGACTTTGGATTTTTTTAAGTAACTTTATATCAGAAATGATACTGCATCTTTATATTTTTTAAATTGTATTGCTGCTCAAGAATGGTACCCTGATGTCAAAAAGGCATACATTCAGAATTGTACATTCAGCACTGTAAATAACCTTATGAAAAATTTTTGATTGAAGCTGTTCAAAATAAAGATTTGAATGATATATATAACATTTCTTTTTTTCTGTGTCTTTATATACGTTTGTTTGCTCTTTAGTTGCATGAATACTGCCCTCTCTGGATTTATTTTCCTGCTTAATACTTCCCCCATTTCTCTCTTTTTTTTTTAACTTTGAATTTTTCAAGAAAATAATGCAACTTTCCACACACCACGTCATGTCTGTGACCGGCCCATGGAAACCCATCAGTCAGATACAGTGTAGAGCCAAATGTTAAGTATCAGGAAGTCTGAGGGAAATGGTGAAATAGAAGACTAGGGACTTAGAATTTATTAATAGTTGGGAAGATCAGACGGAAAGCTAATGCCATGTAAGCCATGGTAAGTTTGAGGGGAAGTGGCATCCGTGGATGCAAAAAGAGTGCTCCATGGAGCAGGAGACCTTGGAGCTAACTACTGGCCATAGGAATCCCAGAGAGAGGGCAGGATGTGCTGGGCCTTGTGCTTGGGTAGGAGGGCTTTCCTTGTATCACAGGTTCTGCAGGAGCCATGTGTCCTCTGCTGTGGGCCATGTGGATGGTTGGCTGGTGTGAGACCTAGTTTGAGCCCAAGTTCCTTCCATTCTCTGTGGGTTGTGTAGCAAATGATCGTGTCTCTTGCACCACAGCCTGCAGGTGGCAGTACAGTTCTGCATGTCTGTCCTTCCTTTTCCCCCTCCATCACTGCCAGTTGCTTTACTCTGGGTATATACTGCAGGGAAGGACAGAGGGAGTTCTAGGAGTTTGAATGAGATTGTCCCTGTACCAAGTTGGGGTTGTGGTTACTCCACAAGTACAGAGAGATTGCTGCTGTGCCCTGGCCTTGGAGTCTCTCCCACGGAGGAAGAAAAGCATATCTCATTCAGTAGATACCTGGTTTTGAATGGCCAAACCCTGTAAGCCAGGGTTCTGTGACTTTGATACAGAAGCTGCCACTTAGGACAGCAGATTCCTGACTTGTTTCATGGATCCAAAATCCAAAGGACTTGAAACACTGGTGCCGTCATTACTTCAGTGCTCTAAGTACTTCTCAGTACCTCATCAATTTGCTCATTGGATCAACTCTGTTCCTCCACTGTCTGCAACTTCTGTGCCCAGTGTTCCCTTCTTGGCCCATCATAATGTCCTCTCTTCAAAATAAAACTTGGAGGTAATTCTCACTGGAGATCTTCCTGGGGAAATAGGCTAAAGAAGCTTCACCCGAATTTGACTCGAAGTCGTACTCTGATTATCCCACAGTACCTCTTCCCAGGCCTCTGTCATGCTGGCTCCTGGCATTTGATGGGGAAGGGGCCTTTCACTTGGCCTGCCTGTGTGACTGACTCACTGGTCACCAGGGGAGCTGTTCCAGGCTCTGGAGCTGCTTCCCTTGATTTGAGCGGAAAGACAGACTGCTCGGTGGCTTTCCCTGTGTTTTAGGACTGCATGCTTAGAAGATAATTTCAGTCCCTTCAGCATTTAATGGGCTTTGACTGCATTTGGCTACACTAAAGGCTGAATAGATTTCAGTTCCTTTTCTATAACACCTGCCAATGTCGATTTGGGGGACTTTTTTCCCAACGAGGATAAAATAATTTCAGAACCACTTCTGCTGTACCACTGCACTCAAAGATTCCAGAGGTTAATGTTTATTCTTTTGCAATTCAAGCATTGACTTTTCCCAGTATTTTAAAATACCTATATTCCTACCTTTTTTCTTAAATAATGCCATTTTCCCTTCCAAATCACTTTATATTTGCATTAAAAAATTTTTAATAGTGACATTAAGCACGTTTGATAAAATTTCAAAGCTCACAGAAAGGTATATAAGGAAGTCACCTTTTTCCTGGTTTCTCCCCCGAAGGGCGAATACTAAAGTTTCTTGGTTGTACTGTTCTAGGAAAAATATATATGCTCATATATGTTTTTAAAAATCCTACACACATAGAACCCCATATTATATGCTATGCTGCCCTTGTTTTATGTCATTCAGTGTATTTTAGAAAGTTATGTCAGGAGCTTCCCTGGTGGCACAGTGGTTAAGAATCCGCCTGCCAATACAGGGGACCCGGGTTCGAGCCCTGGTCCGGGAAGATCCCACATGCCGCGGAGCAACTAAGCCTGTACGCCACAACTACTGAGCCTGCGCTCTAGAGCCCATGAGCCACAACTACTGAAACCCGCGTGCCTAGAGCCCGTGCTCCACAACAAGAGAAGCCACCGCAATGAGAAGCCCGCACACCGCAACGAAGAGTAGCCCCCGCTCGCCGCAACTAAAGCCCGCGCGCACCAACAGAGACCCAACGCAGCCAAAAATAAATTAATTTTAAAAAAAGAAAGTTATGTCAGTACTTGTAGCTCAAATCCATTCTTTTCAAAGTCTGCAAGGCATCCTATTGCATGGATATACTATAATTTAAACGACTAGTTCCCTATTGATGGTCATTTAGATTTTCTTTTTTTTTTTTCTATTAAAATCCTGCAAATAAGTTTTTGTGTACATGTCTTAATGAGCATTTCCATAGGATATATTTTTAGCAGTGGAACTGCTGGACAAAGAATATGTATGTTTAAAATTTGGTTGATACTACTAAATTTTCCTCCCCAAAGTTTGCTACCATTTATATTCCCACCAATGTAGTATGAGAATATCTACTTCTTCACACTTCATAAAACACTGGATATTTTCAGGCTTTATATTTCAGTGTGGTGTTGGTATAGGGATTATCAAATAGCCCAGAAACAGACCCACACAACATTCATCAGATGTTGATTTATGACAGTGCTGACATTGTAGCTCTGAGGGAAGAAGGGATATTCATATATAGGACAGCAGGTTATCCTAATGGAAAAAAATAAAATTGTACGTACATCATACACAAAAATCAATTCTAGACGGATTAAAGACCTAAATGCGAAGGACAAAATTCTAAAATGTAATAATAAGGTGTTATAGGAGAATATATTTTTGGCTTGAGAGGAGAGGAGGAATTATTTTAATAGACATAAAAAATCTTAAAGATTAATAACTCTGCCTATATTAAGACTTCTGTCCATCAAAAGACAGAAAGCAGGTGAAAAGGCAAAGCACAAACTAGATGAAGATATCTGTAACACCTACAATTGACAAAGGATTAGTATCCAGAATACATAAATAATGCCTACAATTCAGTTTTTTAAAGACACAATCATACATACTTTGCATATAGAAAAATGGTCAAAAGAACCCAAATTTCTCAGAAGATGAGGAACAACTGGCCCTTAAAAATATGAAAAGATGCTCAAGTTCATAATTCAATAGGGAAGTGAAAAATTAAAACCATACCGAGACAATTATTTCATACGAATGGCAAAAATTAAAAAATCAATTCCAAGGCATGGGTGGAGATGTACAGGAACGGTCATACACAGTAGGTGGCAGCATCTATTGGCACAACTACTTTGCAAAGCAGTTTGACATTCCTATGTTCAATTGAACATGTGGACACCCTTCCTTCAACCCAGCAAGGCCATTATGGAACATATTTGAGAATGTTTTTAGCTTTACTACTCCTAAAATGAAAAAAAAAATGAGTGGAGCACTTGAGAATGTCCTTAGCCTTATTCCTAAAAGAGGGAGAGGGGAACTGGAGTAGAACTGGAGCGAAATGGCAGAAAAAGGAACACCCGAAGGAAGTGTAGCCCAACCAGGGGTGTGGTTGCTGCAGTGATCCAGCTGTGTCACTACTGGACACACATCACAGAGTCATATTGTGCCTTTGGGGAGAAACTGCTCTCCCTCCTGCTCTTATCATTCGGCTTTGGCTGTAGGACTTGGGTAATATATGGTCTCTTTTTCAAAGTTTGAAGATATTTGTCATTAAAAACCAGAATATGCCCTCTGAGATAGGGTCCTTTCCATGACTTTTATTCTGGGAAAGCCTTTATCCTCAGGATGCAAGGATACTTCCCTCTTCCTTTGGAAAGTGCCAACTCACACGCAAAGCTCTAAGCCTTTCAGTTGCTTTGGGGTGCAGCACCATTTCAGGTAAGGCCAAATATTTTAAAAATCAGTATGGGCAACTGGAGGGCTCGGTTAGTCTGTATGAATAAGAAATAAAATTTAGTACAAGAAGCAATTCGTTTAAAATTACATGTAGGAAACATTGTTTTGGCAGATTAGTATTACTGTATTTCACAGATAATTCAGTGCCACGAGTACTAATTTTTATTTAAGCATCTTAGAAGTGATAGCTCCTTATTTATGGCTCAATCAGAAATACTACTCTCAAATTCTAGCTCTGTGACCCTGGTTAAGTTACTTAACCTTTCTGTGCCTTAGCTGCATCATCCTTTAATTGGGGATAATATTAGTACCTAACTCATAGGGTTATTGTAAGGATTAAGTGAATTAATTTAAATAAAGTGCTGAGAACAATGCGTGGCATAAAGTGATAGGCACTATTACCTACTAATACCTACTTTTCTCAGTGTGGTTCACTATTACGGGGTGGTCCTGTTTTAGAGTAAGTTGGCACTGCAGATACAGCATGATTGTGATAAAAGGAATCAGGTGATGGTTGCTGCTGTTTTAACAGACTTTGCTGTTCCCTTCAGGGCTGTAGGTCATAGCCACCCTAGGCTAAGTCATGAAGTCAAGAGCAGGGCTAGGTTCACAATGCACATTGCTCTGTGATGTCTGTGAGCTTGACTGTGAGAAAGATTATTTTAATTAGTTCTCTCCATGTAAAGATTTAAAGGTATTGACTTTTCCATAGCTTGAAAATGCTTTCATTTCAACAATTTGAACTAAGAGTGGAAAATCAGTAAAACGAAGGAGGCCTCGTAGGGTAGAATGAACGTCTTTTCACCACCCAGGGAAATCAGCACTCCTAAGAGGGAGACTTAACTCGTATCTGGGTAACATTCAAAGTCAGTGATAATCTTGGCGAAAGGATCATGCAGGGTTACAAGATTGAAATTCGAGCGTTTGTCCTGTGTGTGTTGCCCACAGATCTGCCGCGGTCGCCTTTCCAGACATGCTGAGGAGCGCTCTGCTGTGCGCCGCGCTCGGGCTCCTGCGCGCCCAGCCCTTCCCCTGCCCACCCACCTGCAGGTGCATCTTCCGCGACGCCGCGCAGTGCTCGCAGGGCAGCGTGGCGCGCATCGCGGCGCTCGGCTTGCCCACCAACCTCACGCACATCCTGCTCTTCCAAATGGGCCGCGGCGCCTTGCAGAACAGCAGCTTCAGTGGCATGACCGTCCTGCAGCGCCTAATGCTGTCCGACAGCCAAGTTTCGGCCATTGCTCCCGGCACTTTCAACGACCTGATAAAACTTAAAACCCTGAGGTTATCGCACAACAAGATCACTCACTTTCCAGGCGCGCTGTTGGATAAGCTGGTGCTCTTGGAACAGCTGTTTCTGGACGGCAATGAACTAAAGAGCCTTGACCAAAACATGTTTCAGAAACTGGTTAACCTGCAGGAGCTCTTTTTGAACCAAAACCAACTCGCTTTCCTCCCTGCTAGCCTCTTCACACACCTGGGGAACCTGAAATCGTTGGATTTATCGGGAAATAATTTGACCCACCTGCCCGAGGGATTGTTTGGGGTCCAGGTTAAGCTTGAGAAGCTTCTGCTCCACTCGAACCAGCTCGTGTCTCTGGATTCGGGGCTGTTGGATAGCCTGCGCGCCCTGATGGAGCTGCAGCTCGACAGAAATCACATCCGTTCTGTCGCACCCGGCGCCTTCGACCTTCTGCGAAGCCTGAGCTCTTTGACTCTTTCCAGAAACCGCCTCGAGTTTCTGCCCTCTGCCCTCTTTCTTCATTCGCACAATTTGACCTTCCTGACCCTGTTCGAGAACCCGCTGGAGGAACTCCCCGAGGTGCTCTTCGGGGAGATGGGCGGCCTGCGGGAGCTGTGGCTGAACGCCACCCAGCTGCGCACCCTGCCTGCCGCCGCCTTCCGCAACCTGAGCGGCCTGCGGGTACTGGGGGTGACGCTGAGCCCGCGGCTGAGCGCGCTCCCGGAGGACGCCTTTCGGGGCCTCGGCGAGCTGCGGGTGCTCGCCCTGCGCTCCACCGGCCTGGCTTCCCTCCCCGCCGGCTTGCTCCGCGGCCTCGGCGGGCTGCGCCACGTGTCGCTGCGCCGCAACCGGCTGCGGACCCTGCCCCGCGAGCTCTTCCGCAACCTCAGCAGCCTGGAGGAGATCCAGCTTGACCACAACCAGCTGGAGACCCTGCCCGGCGACGTATTTGAGGCTCTGCCCCGGCTGGCGAACGTCCTGCTGGGGCACAATCCCTGGCGCTGCGACTGTGGCCTAGGGCCGTTCCTGGCGTGGCTGCGGCGGCACGCGGGCCTCGTGGGTCAAGCCGAGCCCCCGCTGTGTCACGGCCCCGGGCCGCACGCCGGTCTGCCGCTCTGGGCCCTGCCCCACGGCGACCCCGGCTGCCTGCGCCCCGGGAGCCCGCCTTCCCGCCGCCTCGCCCTCGGCTCTTCCGAAGGCCCCCAGCATCCCGCCCTGCCCGCCGCCCCTGCCCGCGCTTCCTTGGGACCCAAGCGCTCCGAGTCCTGGGCGTGGGCTCGGCCGGTGGCCGAGGGCAAAAGTCAGGACCAGAGCCTGTTCTGGGGTCTCTATTTTCTGCTTTTAGCTGCTCAGGCCATAATAACCGGGATCATTGTGTTTGCGATGATTCGACTCGGCAGGCTCTTTCGGAAATTAATCAGAGAGAGAGCTCTGGTTTGAGGCAATGGTAAAACCTTGCAATTAATTAAAACGTGACCAGGGTATTGTCAGACGTGGCTCTGGGGAGAGTCCAGACGGGCTGCCGCTGTCTTCCTCTCCCTGCTTCCACTTCCTCTTCTCCCATCTCCCTCCCTCTCCCTCCCTCCCTCCCTCTCTCCCCCTCCCTCCCTCTCTCCCTCCCTCCCTCCCTCTCTCCCTCCCTCCCTCCCTCTCTCTCCCTCCCTCCCTCTCTCCCCCTCCCTCCCTCCCTCTCTCGTCCCCTTTCTATCTCACCTCTCATTCCCGCCCCCGCCCCGTACCATTTACAGTCAGAAATTGTGGCTGCCTGCTGTGCCTTTGTCTCCTCCTCCGTCGTGTGCACCTGGGGGCGCGGGCTGTGAAGGCCCCTCCCTGTGCCCGCCCTGCCGGCTGGAGGGAGGGTTCTCTCCACTGTGTACGGAGGGAAGGTGCAAAGGAGGCAGCCAGCTTCAGTCCAGGGCCCGCCTCCCGCACCTGGCAGGTGTCTGGTAAATGTTTGTGAAATGAATGAATAACATGAATACAGGGGAATCCAGTGATAATGGCTTTTCCTAGCGGAGAAGATGGAGTGCTCGCTTTATCTACTTTTATTTGAAAAGCAGAATTCTTCCAGTTCTTGGACTTTCCTGGTGGCGCGGTGGTTAAGAATCCGCCTGCCAATGCAGGGGACACGGGTTCAAGCCCTGGTCCGGGAAGATCCCACATGCCGCGGAGCAGCTAAGCCTGAGCGCCACAACTACTGAAGCCCGCGCGCCTAGAGCCCGTGCTCCGCAACAAGAGAAGCCACAGCAATGAGAACCCCGCACACCACAGCAAAGAGTAGCCCCCGCTCGCCACAACTAGAGAAAACCCGCACGCAGCAACGAAGACCAAACAGCCAAAAATAAATAAATTAAATAAATAAATTTATTTTTTAAAACAAAAGAACTTTAAAAAGAAAAAAGAATTTTTCCACTTCTTTTTCTGTCCTGTTTCTTCTCAGTTTATGTATGTCTGACCTGTGGGGTTTTGGGGAGAGCGCTGAACTCCATCCACACAAAAGCATATTTTCAGAGCAGGTCCGCTGTGTGATAGGCTGAGAGAGAGAAAACCCAGCCTTCCCTCTGGGAGCTCGATGCCCAGCGCAGAGCCCTTACAGCAGGGTCCGGGCTGAGCGCCGAGGAGCGGGGGAGGGACGGGCACGAGAGCAGGTGGGACGGGGGTTAGGGGAGGAGCGAGGGCGTTCGGGGGGTCTAAGTGTGGGGCTGGGAGCGCCCACTGTCCACGGATGCGTGCCCGTGAAGCGCTGCTCTGCTTGTTCATGGGGCCTGTGAGTTGCTACTTGCTTCCTACAGGGGTGAAGACTGTCATTTTGACACTGGGTTGGTTTTCATTTCCTGAAACTAAACGCTACGTCATTTCACAAGCATTTACGGAGCACTGACAGTGACAGGTGTTCATGAATGTAATGATAAGCTTGGGTTCTAGTTTATTATGCTCGGATCACGTTCTCATTTATTCCAATTGAAGGCAGTAAAACTCTTGTTGCTTTCATTGGGTGTCTGCTTGTGAGAAGCAGTGGTTAAAACATGGGCTGGAGAGTCGGAAGGGTTCAGATCCCAGCTCCACCTACTAACTCCATAGGACTGTGGGCAAGGCACCTGAATTCTCGAAGCCTTGGTTTCCTCATCCCTGGAAAGGTATAAATAGTACATGCCTCTTAGAGTTGTCGTGAGAACTAAAGGCAATAAAGCATCTGATGACAGCCCAGTGCCCTGCATACAGTAAATGCTCAATAAATGGTAGCTCTTATTATTAAAGGGCAAGCAATTATTACTGCTGTCATCATTTCAAAAGAAGAGCTTTGAGCTGTTTTTTTTTTTTTTTCCCCCTCTGTGTATATAAAGATGAGAGCAAACATCCTCAAACTGGAGATAACATTCAAGTTAGTCTTCACTTTTGGGTGGTCTCAGCCCTGTGTGGTCAGGCTCTATGCTCAGGGTCCAGAGAAATAGGTCCTCCAACAACCACTGGATGTGGAGTAGAAAGAGCTGGCTTCCTGGCACTGTAGGTGCACTTCTCTTTCAAGGCCAAGTTCACATGTCTCCTCCTGGTGAAGTCTTCCCTGACTGTCCTAGCAGATTAAAGTGTTCCCCCCTCTCAGGCTATCTGGCACTAGGCACCCTCCCACTCCAAATGGTTCTGCTCACCCTTCACTCTAGGGGATGTGTGTGTGTTTATGTGCCTCCTTGGCTTATTTATTTACCTTGCTCCAAATTTTGAAACTACCTACATAAAACTCATACTCTGAATATAGTATTCTTCAACTGTTTTTTTTCTGGGCTAACACATTTTTGAGATTTATCCACATGAAGCATTTGGCTCTAGTTCATTCATTTTAGTAGCTACATAATATTCTATTGAATGAATATACCACAATTTATCTCTTCTCTTGTTGATGGACATTTACTCCCAGTGTTTTTTCTTTTCTTTTTATGGCCCATTACTCTACATCCTTACCACCTCTTGATAATGTCAGAATTTTTAATTTTTGTCAATCTGATAAGTAGGAAATGGTATTTCATTGTTTTATCTTATATTTCCCTGATAACTAGTGAAGTTGAACTTATTTTTAAATATCTATTGAACATTCAGATTTCTTCTTAGAATTATCTGTGCATATCTGTCAACCAATTTATAATGGGGCATTTTGTCTTTTTGGTATTGATTTCTAGGAACTCTTTACATATCCTGGACACTAATCTTCTGTAAATTATATGCTTTACAGGTATCTTTTTTCTGTTCTTATTTCACTTTATTCATACTGTCTTTTGTGGAGCAGAAGCTTTAATTTTAATTTAGTCAAGTTTAGCAATAAAACTATAGTTTGGGCTTTTGAAAAAAAAAAAACCTTGTCTTAAGAAAATCTTCCTGGGGCTTCCCTGGTGGCGCAGTGGTTAAGAATCCTGCTGCCAATGCAGGGGACCCGGGTTCGAGCCCTTGTCCGGGAAGATCCCACGTGCCAAGGAGCAACTAAGCCCGGGTGCCACAGCTACTGGGCCTGCACTCTAGAGCCTGCAAGCCACAACTACTGAAGCCCGCAAGACTAGAGCCCATGCTCCACAACAAGAGAAGCCACCGCAACGAGAAATGAGAAGCCCGCACCTCAAGGAAGAGTAGCCCCTGCTCCCTGCAGCTAGGGAAAGCCCGCGCAGCAACGAAGACCCAACGCAGCCAAAAATAAATAAATAAAATAGATCAATTTATATATAAAAAAAGAAAATCTTCCTACTCTCAAGCCATGAAATTACTCTCCTTTATTTTCTTCTAAAAGTTGTAAAGTTTTTCACATTTAGATCTTTAGTCCACATAGAATTTATTTTAGTATACAGTGAGATGTAGGGAACCGACTGTATTTTTTGCCAATGTACATCCTATTGTCCCAGACCATTTATCACATAGTCCATTCTCTCCCCGCTGGTTTGCAAAGCTGTCATTTATCAAGTTTCCTTATAGGCATGGGTTGGTTTCTGGGTCCTGTAGCCTAAACCATTGACCTATTTATCTAGTCTTATACTCACTGTCTTCATTATTGTAGCTTTGATAATTCTCGGTAGAGTCGCCACTCCACCTTGTTTTTCTTCAGAAAAGTTTCATCTATTCTGGGCCCTCAGCAGTTCTATGCATATTTTAAGGTCAGCATGTCAAGCTCCACCGAGAAACCCTGCTGGGATTCTGATAGGCAGCTGGCATCCCCCAGATCGAGTGTTCAAGAGAGAGATATCAAGACAGAAGTCAGTGTCTTTTATAGCTTAGCCTTTCTAGTCACATTTCATCAGTTCCTCAGTATTCTACTCAGTATTCTATACGCAGGTCAGCCTCTTCAATGTGGGAGGGCACCAGCTAGAGTGAGAACACCCGGAGGCAGGGATCACCGGGGCCATTTTGGAGCCTGGCTACCATGGATGTGTAAGTTTGTGTGGTTTACTCTTAACTACTGATTTAATTTCAATGGTCATAAATCTGTTCAATTTTCTATTTCCTCACTTTTGTTACATTATATATTTTTAAGGAAATTGTTCATTTTGTCCCCACGTTTTCAAATTTGTTAGCCTAACATTTTCCATAATATTTAATTTCTCTGTTGTATCTGTTGTTGTCGTCCCCCTTTTATTCATCCTTAATATTGTTTATATCCAACTTCTTTTTTTTCTAGATAAACCTCACGAGTGTTTTTTCTATTTTCCTACTTTTACTGAGAACAAACTTGGGGCTTTGCTGCCCCTCTCTATTGTATCATTGTTTTCTATTTCATTCATTGTCAGCTTTATTATTTCCTTCCTCCATTTCCTTTGAGTCTATTTAGTTGTTTTTCTCTTCATGACTTCTTAGGTCAGATACTTAGCCCATTAATTTTAACTCTTTCTTTTTCGGGATGTAAATTTCCCTTAAGGACTGTGTCGAGGTTGATGACTTTTATGTTCTCTTACTGTAATTAACACTTTGGTGGTTGTTGAAAATGAATAAAAAGGAGTTGATGTTATTGTTTCTTTGGAAATATTGTTTACTATAGTGTCAAGTAGTACATTGTAACTACATTTCCTTTCTAGCACTTCCTTCATCTTTCTAGAAATTGTGGAAACCGCTCTGGACCTCTACCCAGCTGCCTCTGGGAACTCCTCTCCACAGCTTTCATTGGTTGTATCCACTATCTCCTAAGTTCCATGTCTTCCTCTTCTAGTGTGCTCTCCCATCTTATAACTTCCTAGGAGAAGGGATACAGAGGGTATCCTTTTTTCCGAGTCCTTACCTGAAAATTTCTTTATTCTCCCCTCATACTTGGTTGCTAGTTTAGCTGTGAATAGAATTCTAAATTCAAATTGTCTTTTGCACCAAGATTACTGGTAAGAATTCATTGTCATTATTTACAGCTGACTCATTTTCTTCTTTTTGGGAGCCTTTAAGATCTTCTCTATGTCTTTTGTGTTCTGCTTTCAATATGATGTGCTATGTATTCCTTTTTATTTCATTCACACAGCTGGAAACATCCAGGGTCCTCTGGAGACTTGTGTCCTTAAGTTTTGTGAAATTATCATACACTACTTCCTTGATAATTTTTTGCCTCTCTTTTAATCCTTTATTTATTTATTTATTTTTATCTTCTCTTGTGTCTTGTCTTTGAAATCTCTCTCTTCTACTTTCTGGAGACTTCTCAACTCTGTCTTCCAACACTTTAATTAAAATTTTAATTTCTGCAGTTGTATTTTTAATTTCTGTGGTGCCTGTTCTTTAATTGTTCCTTTTTATAGATTCTTACTCTTGTTTAATGGATGCAGTCTCTTTTGGATTTCCCTTAGGATGCTAGGGTTTAAAATTTTGCAGTTTTTAAAGTTACCATTTCCTTTCTGAGCTATATCTGTTTTCTCTGGGATTTGTTGTTGATTGTTGTTTGCTTCCCTTAAATCCATGGTTGTTGGCTCATATTTTAAAAGGGAGGCAATAAAAGTCACCATCAGAGAGCTCTGTACACATGACAAGTTTCATGTTTGGGTTCTGTGGTAGCAGGCTGAGTATTATACTGGGAACCTCTACAAGCCAGAATGTTTGTGGAGGGTTGTTTTCTCTAGAGCATTGTAATTTAAAAAAATAACTTGTTTGTTTTCCTAGGTGTGGGAGCAAAGGCAAATGTTCCATATGGTAGCTTTCAAATAACGCCCTGGTTTTTACTCCCCTGTCTCACACACACCTGTCCTGCATTGTACCTGGTGTAATCAATTTTCAAACCTCTCTGGGGCTCTGTTAAGAAAATGGGATCTCTCTGCTCAGCTACCTTCAACTGTTCTGTTCCATAAATGTGTTGAAATCTCTAGTCCATTGGTAATCCTCTTCCATTCCCTGTGATGTAGTGGGTTTATCATTTCAATTCCTTTGTTACCATCTAAGTGGGGTCCTTGGAGGGAGAGGAGATAATTGGGGACAAGCAATTTGCATGTTTAACTGCAAGTCTTTCAATTCTATTCTCCAAGTTTCCAGTCTCTCTGCCCCCACCCCGCCCCAGCATGTTGTAATTGGCTTCTCTTTCTGGAACAACTGCAGGTTGGGCTCTGAATCTCTGCTGACATTGGGACTGACCAAGTCTGTTTTGGGAGAAGTCACTCTGGGCTTCCCAGCTTTTAAAAATCACCATTACTACCAGGGCGTGCCGAAGGCAGGGAGATTCCAGGACTCACTGTGTAGTAGCTGTGCCCATCCTCATTAGGCATCTGGAATGTTACAAGATGATTTCATCGCATCATGAATAGACAAGCATTAATTGAATTCAGTGGCTGGATCCACGGTACCGGGGAGCCTGAGATGCCCAGGGGGAAAAACAATGAACAGCTTCTTCCCAGTGACACTCTTCCTCCATGCCCTTCCACCTCTCTGTTGATGCTTCCAGGTGCTTCCTGGCTTTTATTACCCCAACACAGATATTGATATTTTCAAGTCCACTGCTTGGGATGGTTCTGTGTTCCAGCTGATGCCGCATTCAACCAAGCTTTATTAAATATGTAATACATGCCTGGTACCATGAAATCAATTTTCCTAACCTTTACAACTGCCCTGGGAGGTAGGTATTATTATCCCATTTTATCGATGAGAAAACTGAGGTCCAGAGTGGAGCAGTAATGTACTTAAGGTTATGATCGGCAGAGCTGTCTGTGAGCTCAAGCCAGAGCTGTCTCCTGGCTTCTGGCCTAGACTATTCCAAGCCCCCTCCCCCACTGCTTCTCCTGGTGTGGACGGGTCACCTGCTCAACCCAGGACCTACTGATCGGGGGAGATGAGCACCAGGAGGACACTCATTCGTGGTTGTAGACATCCTGACCTCGGCATTCTAGTCCCTTAAGCCTATTAGGGGCTCCCAAGAGCTGAGAGTTATTTGTAGGGGCTTTGGTTGCTAAGAAGGAGAAAAGAAGAGACAATAAAGAGAGAGAAATAGGGAAGAAAAAAGGGTGGGAGAGAGGTAGTTGAGAGGGGAAGGGAACGAGAGGAAGGAGGTAGAAATCCAAGCTCAGGTCATTCTGACAGTGGCTGCAAGCATGGCCTTGACCCAGCAGGAGCCGTCCAGAGCCCACGGGAGGCACCGTTGTGTGGTGGGAAAGACAGAGAGTTGGTCTCAGATATGGGTCTGAGCAATGCCACTGACTGAGTTTCCGCATCCTCCTGGGGTGGTATAGGAGTCAAATGGATGTAAAAGTGCACTGTAAGCTGGAGCTCTGTCCTGAAGGGTCCTCTGTTTTTGGCACACCGTGGGGGCAGGGTGGTTCTCGATCTACCGCCTCCGCTTCCCGGAGCAAAACCCAGAACAGTCCCAGTTGGCACAGAGAAGACCCACGAATGCAAAACATCAACAGAAGATGCAAAGAGATAAAGGGATGCAGGATGTGTCTTCTGCACAAGCCTTTCCCATGGTCCTGTCCTCCCTCCACAGGCCCCGCAGCCCAGAGCTCCCACGCTCTCCCCTTAACCGCTGCAGCAGGAGCTGCCAGATTGAGGCCCGCCAGAACCCCAGCTTGACAGAAGGCAGAGAGTTGGGCCTCTTCCCTGGCTCCAATCTCCTAGCAATTCATGTCCTCAATGACATCAAAAGAGAAACAGAAAATGTCGCTATTTCTGAGTTTTTGCCCCCTTCAAGCTCAAGGTCAAAGTCAGCCTCAGTTTAAACTCTTTTCAGTTGATTTGTAGGACAGGAGTGGAGGAGAGGGCATCAGTGAAACTCTGCAGCCCACCCAGCTTTGGGAATGCTATCATTCTAATAAGGTATTGGCCCGGCGACCTGCCCAGGAGCATTTAGGTGGAACACAGTCTATCTGAAGATGAACCTCAGAGAACCTCCTGGCTGCATCAGACCCCTGTGTGCCATGACCCTCCCACTGCCCAGCACCCTTTCTGGTTCAATTAAAGTAACTCCTGGGCACCGTAAGATCTAATAATATTTCCAGTGATGATGAATACATCAGGGTTCTCTGTTCAGATCTGTCAATAGGAAGAAACAAGCTGCCTTGACAGGTAATGTATCACACAACCCTAGAGGCAATCAGGCTCTTTCTGGAAAAGAAAATAAAGAAAAGCAATCTAAAAAAAGTTGGGGAAGGGCACAAAAACTAGCCAGGCTATCCTGTCCCCATGCCTTGTGCAAGCACATTCTTGTAAATCTCTTTTCCCTTTTATGCCAGGGTGCTCCTGCAAAACTACAAAGCCTTAAAGGACCCATTCCCACAGGCAGTTAGTTGTTCTCTGTGGAACATAATGGCCAAAATAATGGCCACCAAAGATGTCCATGTTTTAGTCCCCTATGAATGTGTGAATAGATTACCTTCCACGGCAAAAGGGACTTTGCAGAAGTGATTAGGTTTAGGACCTTGAGATGGGAAGATTATCCAGGTAAGCCCAATGTAATCACAAGGGTTCTTATAAGTGAAAGAAGGCAGGAGGCTGGAGAGAGATTTGAAGATGTGACGATGATGCTATTGGCTTTGAAGATGGAGAAAGGGGGCCATGAGCCAAGGAATGCAGACAGCCTTTAGAAGTTGGAAAAGGCAAGGAAGTGGATCCTCTCCTAGTTCCTCCTGAAGGAACCCAGCCCTGCTGACACCTTGATTTTAGTCCAGTGAGACCCATTTTGGGTTGGTGGTCATTTGGTATAAGAGCAACAGGAAAGTAACTTTTCCCACTTCCATGCCTCAATTACAGCATCTAGCACATTTTACTATAATTCTATGTGTATGGATCTGCTTAACTGGGCTCCTTGGGGTCAAAGCTATATATTAAGTAGCCTCTCTGTCATGGTGCTACTGGGTCTAGTAGGTGCTCAGAGTTAGCTCTCCTGAATGAATATGTCATATCTACGCTGGCCCGCAGAATCAGAACTGACAGAGGTCAGCTGCGACCCATGCTGTGCTGTTAAGGGAGTTCACCTTTGACCCCACTGCCTTTAGAGAGTTAAATGTTTTTCCTTATTAAGGTTTTGGAAAATCAGGATTTGCCACACATTTAATTATGAGCACAGGTTCCCATAACTGTTCTCTGAGCAAGTGTGGCCTTCGTGTGTGTGTCTCTGAAGCTTGGAACAGAGGGTCTAAACCCGAGGTAACAGGAAGGAGAAAGGGCATGTGGATTAGGTCTCTAGGAGGGTGGTTTGAGATGTTGGCCTTCACCTTGAATGTTATGTTCAATCCTGCGGAGCCAGGATTAATAATTAACCTAGCAGAGAGAGTGTAGAAGAAAATGACTAGGACGAAGGGTGGGAGGGGGAGCTGATGAAGGGCTGGAATCCAGTCACAGGGAAACTGGTTGAGAGAGCCAGGGTGTTCAGCCTGGAAAGGAGAGGATTTGGGGGGTTGATCACTGTGTTTAGCCAGTTCAAGGGTTGGTATGGGGAAGAGGAAGGGATTTGTTCCATGGGGTCTCAAGAGACAGAACGAGGACCACTTGGCAGGAAACACAGGGTGGGTGGTGGAGGAGACGCTTGGTCCCAGGGTTGGCGTGGCCATCACGTGGGACCATGAGCTGTCTCTGTGAGCTGCTCAAGCTGTGGCCGAGCAGCCCCGAGATGGAAGGAATTCCAGTGTTTGATGGAGACAGATGTGAGGCTGCTACGTGCCCTTTAAGGTCCCTTCTCCCTCACACGGCCAGTGATTACTCGACCCTGCCCTGGGTTGAACTGGGTGGATATGGGTGTACCCTGCTGCCCAGACTCCGGCCGCTGGAGACACTGGCTGTGGCCTTGTTGAGCTGATCTGCACAGAGAGGAAGAGCAATTTGCAGGCTCTGTGTCAGCGTGGGTCCTTAATGCCCTGGGGGTCAGTCCACATCCTCAAACATAAAACCAGCCGTCCCAACAGCAGGCTTTTTGCAGCTTGCTCTTTCCGGGGAGGAGGCCTCTCACTGGACAGCAGGGCCTCCCAGGGGTTTATATTCTCAGACTGCTTTGGAAAAGCTCAATCCTAGGTTCCCACACAGTCCTTAGGGGGCTGGTCCCTGGCCAAAGTGTGTGTCTGCTTTTCTCCCCTCTTCCTGTGCCTCTTCTTCTAGCTACCCAGCCCCCCGCCTAGGGGTCAGATGTTCACTCTGCTCCTGACCAGCTATGTGACTGTGAGTGAGTTCTTTTCCCTCCTTGGGCTGTAGTGTCCACATCTGTAAAATGGGGGTCTGGACCAGGAGGTCACTCCCACTCTGATGCTACAGAAACCCAGAGTCTAGGACCTGAAAAAAATCACTTCCCTTCCTTGTCCATTTACCTCTGTCCTTTCAAAGACACATCCCTGCCCCCTCCTCCCCGCCCACCCCAGGCTGCCCTTGAATGGCTGACCCTGCTCATCTCCCTCCTAACACTTAAGCAGCTACAGAAAGGGCCTTTTCCCAGAACGGGTGGAGAATCAGTCTAAGTGCCTGTCCAGGGGTCCCCGTGCCCATGTCTGTTCCTACTGCCTGCACCACACTTTGTAGAAACGCATTTTGGCTGGTTGTGCTCATGACTCCTAGTTGGAGGGCACCCTGGCGAGGTCCCCTCTGAGCCCCAGGTTCAGTCCGTGCTGTGGCGGAGTCCAAGGCTCCCCGCTAACTAGGAACGCGGCCCGTGTGTTCTGCAGCAGCTACCTGCTGCCCAGTCCCTGCCCACGAAGAGAAAGCTCATCCTCTGGCACCAAGCCTGGAGTCTCACTCGTCCTAGTACAATGGCCAGAGGATTATCGTGGGTTATCGATAATAACCCCTGGGTTATCGTGGCCCTGCTCTTGCCCCCGCCGCCGATGGCTGGGGATAGACGTTCTTGGAACAATCATGGTGAGACATGGGTGAGAAAGTGCTTTGTGATTTGAAGAGCTCCATGTGAGGAATGACTACATCTGGGAGGTCCACTGGGCACCCATGGGACAGTGAGGCAGGGCCTCCCCAGGACTTGGGTTCTCCCTGGTAGCATCTGGGGAGGCGTGTTAGGTCAACAGGTGCTACTGTACGTGGGCTTAGATGTGTTGAGTCAGGTGCTTCCTGGAAAAAGAGTGTGACCCAGAGCAAGAGCAAGACAGAGAGAGCGAGAGAGAGAAAGACGGAGAGAGTGAGAGTACGCGTGGACCGCATCTTGGCTGTGCCCCTCATTGCGTGGCCCTCGGCAAGTTCTCTTCTCTCTAAAATCAGTTCCTTCAACTGTAAAGCGAGAAGGTTGCTTTCAATGCCAGACATCCACACGCCCCTATCGGTGAGGCTCTGCGAACTCAAGGCTCTTCTCCGCCTCCTTGGGACTCCTGGACCACACAGCTCCTGAGTTGTCACCAAGGCTGAGGCAGTAGGGAGACCAGAGCGGTCTGGGCAGCTCGGTGGTTGGAGGAGGGAGCCAGTGGGGCCATGGAGATCCCTGCTTGGGCTGCATCCTCCACAGACCTCCCTCACCGAGCAGGAGCCAGGGGGAGAAGTGAGGCTGATTCCCAGGGGCCCGCCCGCATGGTGGATGGTACAGCTTCCTGGGCACGTCATCCTCCTGACAGGCCTGCAGTGCCAGCCTCTTAATCAGAGCCCAGCCCTTTGGACTTGGTTTATAGATTGAGTTATGGGACATCACATAAACGCCCAGTGGAAAACCAGTTCCTGCATCTTCCTTTCTTCCTGAAGAATTCCTGCTTCTGCTCAGATTAACCAGGTGGTCCCTTTGTTGAGCATCTAAAGACTCTCCCTTTTAAAAACGCTTGATTTTATAAGAAGTCAACTCGAAGATGGGCAGGTCTGGATTTTCTGGAGGGAAGCCCTGCACTTCAACACTTGGCTGAGAGAGCGGGGTCAGCCTCACGGCCACTTGATGTTGTTTCCAAGCTCAGGTGAGAGGAGCAATATTTAGGGTGAGTTGCTGGAAAGAGAAGCCGTGGGAAGTAGCTCATACACTCCCCCAGGTACCCTAAAAGATGTCTCTCAGACAAGCCAGAGGTGTAGAGAGCTGTAAATGTATTTTAAAAATTTCCATCCATAAATCCATACAGAAAAGTACATAAATCGCATGTGTGCCGCTGGATGAATGATCACAAAATGAATTTTGAAGTATTCACTTTTAGTCGCATTCCTGAATACCTTTGAGTCCTTCACTTTTGTTTTCCCTCCTTCTTTCCTTCTTGCTGTTTTTTTTTTTTTAATTAAAAAATTTTTTTTTCTGGGGCTTCCCTGGTGGCGCAGTGGTTGAGAATCTGGCTGCTAATGCAGGGGACACGGGTTCGAGCCCTGGTCTGGGAAGATCCCACATGCCGCGGAGCAACTGGGCCCGTGAGCCACGACTACTGAGCCTGCGCGTCTGGAGCCTGTGCTCCGCAACAAGAGAGGCCACGATAGTGAGAGGCCCGCGCACCGCGATGAAGAGTGGCCCCCGCTTGCCGCAACTAGAGGAAGCCCTCGCACAGAAACGAAGACCCAAAACAGCCAAAAATAAATAAATAAATTAATTAATTAATTTAAAAAAAAATTTTTTTTTCTTTTTGGCTGCCCCGAGCAGCATGTGGGAATCTTAGCTCCCCAACCAGGGATCGAACCCATGCCTCCTGCAGTGGAAGTGCAGAGTCCTAACCACTGGACTGCCAGGGAAGTCCCCCTTCTTGCTTTTAACTTAGGTTATTTTGTTACATTTTATTTGAGCCACCTCAAATCCTTTCTGGAACCAGGAGGGTTGAGAGTAAAACACAGAAAGATGAATGGGTTGAGGGATGAAAACCCATTTCTCTGAGATGACTGGGAAGCTAATCCACCCAGAGTCACCAGTCCTGAGGGCCATGACTCCATCCTAGACATGCGGAAATGCCTCCCAGCAGGGATGGGGTGGTGATCTTAGCAGGGGAGAGCCCGGGGTCATCCTTGTTCTGCCCTGACGCCAGCTCTCTCCTCCTCGTCACTTGTCACCTGGGTCTCCATCCATCCTGTCAACCACTTCCTGCCTTCCTTCCAGGTTCCCAGTTGTAATAAGTACTATCACTGCATTCCTGTCTTCAAAATCCTCTGCTGTCAGCAGCAAAGCTTAGTCATTTCCCTTAATTTGCCAGCAGGGAAATGGCCGATGCCAGAGAAGACAGCCTGTCATTCCAAGGACTCAGGTGATGGCTCTGACAGTGGAACCCAGGCACCACGGTCATTTAGCCTTGTTTTCCCCTCAGAGCAATAACCAACAGCTTCATTTATGAGGAGCGGCAGCTCTTTCAGCTCTCATTTCTTATGCAAAGGCTGACCAGAAGGCAGTCTTCAGGAATAATATGTTGCTCCTCTGAAGAACAGCAACTGATAGTCAAAGGTGTGGTGTAACACAGAGAATGCTGGATTCTCATCCCAACCTTTGACTGAGACTTCTCTAGAATTCAGTTTCCTTTTCTAGAAGAGCATAGATTTAAACTGGATGAAGTCTAGGCTCCTTTCCGGTCCATGCCCTCCTCCAACCCCTCCCCCAAAGCACATGGTTTGGGTGGGTAGTGGTGTGAGAACCACACATTTTGGCACTTTTAGGTGCCAAAAATGGTGCTGGATAATAACACATGTATAAGCAACTGTTTGAACAAAAGAAGAAACCCCAATTCCTTCTGATACCGATTTTATTTAGAAAACTTTGCTAGACATTTCTTTTTTGGACAAGTCCTTAAAAAAGGGAATAGGGGCCAAAGGCCTGAGATGAACCTTGCTATGAGAATGTCTCACTTTCTGAACTGCAGATGCTGCAACCTTTCAAGGTACTGGATTGAATAAATGGCCTAAAAGGACAGGTTGGAGTTTTTCAAAGCAAATGAGGGGGCAGAATTACAAAGGCCTCAGCTCAGGCAAGCCGTCTGAAGGGGCTCCAATCTGAAATGCTCTTTTCAGGTCTTAGGATGGAACTGAGTCGCTGAAGGCTCCAAGTGCAACGAAATCTCTGAAGGAGTTGGTCACAACTTATGCAGACCCAGCCCAGCCGACTCCCATCCTGCAAGAGCCGCTGCCCCCCAGCCCAGCCTGGGGAGGAGCCTGGGTCACTCTATGCACCTGCACGGTGAGAGAACGCCAGAAAAACGTTTACCATTTATATGTAATAAATGATAATAATAACAATAATAATAAATAAAGCTGGAAGCTGTCAGGTCTGGGCACTGATGTGTGCGGTGGGCAGTGCAGAGTCAAGAGGGTCTGAAATTAGTCAAGGCGAATGCAAACATAAACTGTGAACAAAATTTGCCCACCTCCCTCCTTCACTTTCCTCCTCCCTCCCTCCTTCCTTTCTTCTCCTTTATCAGATGAGATCGGGTGAAAAGTTATGATTTTTTCACAGAATAACAGACCGTCATAAATAGTTAGCTCGTGTAATGTCCCCACTTTATGGATGGGAAAACTGATATCCAAAAGCGGAAGTGACTTGCTAAGGTCCATGTTCTGGGCTCCTAGCTGTCCATGCCTTTCTTGAACCTGTTTGTCTAGCTAACTGCGTTTTCTTGCTCCTTTTTGGGTTGTATACTGAGAGGAATTTATAGAGAGTGTGCTGAGCAAGGCAGGTTTCTCAGAGTGGGGAGCAGGGGAAGGATGAGGCTCCTTGGATTGAGCCCAGGTGCCCCTGTGTTTTTGCGCAAACTTCAGTCATGTAGGTCATTCAAAACAGACTTGTTCATTCATGTAATAATTAAGGAAAACACAGCAGCTCTTACAGCGCTCATCTCTGACCTTTAATTAGGTGTGGTGACGCGCTGGAAGCTGCTCTAGCCGTGAGGACCACGAAGTTGTTAGTTTAATCATTTCAAAGGCTGCTCTGTTTTATTTTGGCATAAAATTTGGAAGTCTCATATTAAAATGTACAATTAAATATAACTCGAATAAATTGCTTTAGGCCAAAGAGAACTTTACCCTTCTTCCTGTGACCAGCCCTGTCCCCTTCCCACCCCCATCTGTTAACTGTCTATTTTCAAACTCCCTGAATCCCTTTGAGGTAACTAGATGATTGGGCTCTTTGAAAAACAGTGTTTAAAAAGACATTTGGCAAGCTTACCGGTGTCAGTCTGTAGATTTCAGAGATAGCTACTGGTTAGGCTCAAACTGTCCTACCTGCGTGACTAGAGGCTGCTGGGACAAGAAAGCAGACTCTGAGGCCTCTTGGTCTACATGGGCTGGTCTCTTGATAAAGTAAATGAAACCATAACAACCACTACCCTTCCCGGTTTGCAGTCAGCTATGGAAAAAAGTCCAAAAAAGTCTCTCAGCCTGGCATACAAGGGCTTCACAATCCAGTTACCTATAAAAGCTCACACCCTCAAACAAGTACCCTTTCTTGCCTTTGGGTCTTTGCTCACCCCATGGCCCTTGTCTGGAATGTCCACCCACTCCCTTCAAACTCTTTCAAAATCCCATTCATCCTCGAAAGCCCTGCATCCACCCTGCCACGCCTTCCTTGATCTATCTCGGCTGGAGAACGTTCCCCTCCTCTGTCCCTTCTGGACACAATGCTTGCATGAGGTCAGGACCTGTTTTTAGTTTGGGATGCTTTATGTTGGTTGTTTATGTGTCTCAGGCCCCTGAGACTGAGCTCTGAGGATGGGGGCTGAAGGTCATTCCAGATGGTCTCTGCAGACAGTTTGTCCCTAGCAGAGCGCCTACCTGGAGCCCAGCTGATGGCCACTAAGGTTTGCTGGGACATTTGTTCATCTGGACTGTGAGCTTAGCCCATCCCTATGATCCTACCTGCATGACTCACTTAGGAAAACAGCATTTCACCTGGGGGCTGGTCCTGGGCAGTGTTGGTCCCTCCTGAGAAACACTGAGCCCTCGCTCACAGGGGTTGGCATGGAGGATGGGGTCTTTAAAATATGGGGAATTTCAGGAATGTTTTCTTCATTATAAAAATCATCAAATCAATTTCAGAAAATGTGGAAAAAATATAAAAGACAAAATTATAGGGGAGGGAAAGATGGTTCTTATTCCCGTCACCTAGAGGCAGGCCAGTCTTCCTCCAAGGCTCAGACATGTCTGCTGGGCGAGGGGAGCTGAGTTCAGGCCAGAGCAGAGGGGTGGCTTCTGTGACCTGTCCATGTCTGGGTGAACCAGGAACCAGCTCACTTAGACTGGGTTTCTGTGTTCTTTATTTTGGATAATGTTTTCAGAAAGGCCTAATTTTTAATTTCATAGAAAAAACATTTCACCAGTTAAATAATCATCTTCAACTCTGTCTAGCATACCATTTTTAAGGGTACAGTTCAGTGGCATTAAGCATATTCATATGTAACCGTCATCACCATCCATCTCTAGAACTTTTTAATTGTCCCAAACTGAAACTCTGTACCCATCAAGCATTAGCTCCCCATTTCTCCCTCCCTCAGCCCCTGACAGCCACCATTCTACTTTCTGTCTCTGTGAATATGAATACTTTAGGCGCTTCATATAAGTTGTATCATACAGTATTTGTCCTTTTGGACACTTGGGTTGCTTCTCCCTTTTGGCTATTATGAATAATGCTGTTATTAACATGGGTGTACACTTATCTATCTATATCTATCTACCTATCTATCTATATGTACATATACGTACATACACCTGGAAGTGACATTGTTGGTTCATATGGTAATGCTATGTTAAATTTTTTTAATTTTATATTGGAGTATAGTTGATTTACAATGTTGTGTTAGTTTCAGGTGTACAGCAAAGTGACTCATTTATACATATACATATATCTATTCTTTTTCAGATTCTTTTCCCATATAGGTTATTACAGAGCATTGAATAGAGTTCCCTGGCTATGTTTAATTTTTGAGGAACCAACATACTGTTCTCCATAACAGTTGCACCATTATACATTCTCACCAGCAACACACAAGTGTTCCAATTTCTCCACATCCTCTTCAGCATTTACTAGGTTCTATTTTGGGCATAGAAGCCATCCTAATGGGTGTGAAGTAATATCTTAGTATGGTTTTGGTTTGCAATTCTCTGATGACTAGTGATGTTGAGCATCTATTCATGTGCTTATTGGCCATTTGTATATCTTCCTGGAGAAATGTATATTCAAGTCCTTTGCCTGTGTTTTAATTGGGTTGTTTGTTTGAAGACTGCTTTTTCACATGTGAAATCCTCTCTGCTCCCAGGCTTGACAACCTCTGACCAAACAGCCTCCTTGGGACACTCATGACTCAAAACACATCACCATCATCATCAGGAACAGAACTCCAGGATGAAAAACCATCTCATGACACCTGCCTTTGGAGAAACACCATTAATAACCTGGTATAGGTGGAGATGAGTCTGGGAGCTGTCACTGGGGATTTTAAGAAGGTGACTTTCAGAACCCTCCTACACTGTTGGTGGGAACGTAAATTGGTGCAGCCACTATGGAGAACAGTATGGAGGTTCCTTAAAAAACTAAAAATAGAGCTACCATATGATCCAGCAATCCCACGGGCATATATGCAGACAAAACTCTAATTTGAAAAGATACATACACCCCTATGTTCATAGCAGCACTATTTACAAGAGCCAAGACATGGGAGCAACCTAAATGTCCATCAACAGAGGAATGGATAAAGAAGATGTGGTGTATATATATGCAATGGAATATTACTCAGCCATTAAAAAAAGAATGAAATAATGCCATTTGCAGCAACATGGATGGACCTAGAGATTATCATACTAAGTGAAGTAAGTCAGACAAAGACAAATATCATATGATATCATTTATATGTGGAATCTTAAAAAATGATACAAATGAGCTTATTTGTACAGAATAAGCTCAGACAGAAACAAACTCACAGAAACAGACTCACAGACATAGAAACAGAAACAGACTCACAGACATAGAAAACAAAGTTAGTTACCAAAGGGGAAAGGGTGGGGAGGGATAAGTTAGGAGTTTGGGATTCACAGATACACACTACTATATATAAAATAAACAGTAAGGACCTACTGTATAGCACAGGGAACTATATTCAATATCTTGTAAAAAACTATGATGGAAAAGAGAAAAAAGAAGGTGACTTTCTGCTTGTTTGTTCCATTAATATTATTCTGCATATTTTAAGTCTTTCATTCTTCCCTCATGAGGCTGGTGTGCAATACTTTACATGGTCCAAATCGTGCCACTTTGGGACAAGTAGGAAGATTAGAAAGTCATTTTTTCAAAGACTGCCCTTTTCCTGAGAAGTAAAGAGCAGCCATCCTCTTCTATAAGAAGAGGAGGGTGGGGAAGAGAGAAGGGCCCGCCCACCCACTGAGCATCTACTGTGATCAGGACTGAGCTGGGCCCTTCTCACATGATTTTTCTTCTCATCCTTTCATCAGTCATGTCAGGCAGGTTGTTACTGAGTTCACACACGGGGACAGGGAGGCTTGGAGAGGTGACGAACTCACGAAGGACCCAGCCAGAGACAGGTAAAGGTGGCAAGCACCCCAGAAGCCTAAGCCCTTTCTGTGACAGCAGGCACTTCTGCTCCTGGTGCTGGGACCACACCTGAATTTGGTGTCAGGAACCTGTTTCAAGAAAATATCATTTGCTCTATCTCTTCACAATTCCTCCCTCTCTGCTGCACATTTCCACTCAACCTCTGACATGTTGAATCTTGTCACCCCAAAAGCCCGGTGTCCCCTCCAGGATGAGCCTTCTCTCCCATCCCTCGCTCTGGGACCCTGCCTCCTCCGCCTGCTCATTCTACTGCCCCCACAGCACCGCCATGCCCACGGGCTCCCCACCACCGCCACGCCCACAGGCTCCCGCACCACCGCCACGCCCACGGGCTCCCCACCACCGCCACGCCCACAGGCTCCCGCACCGCCGCCACGCCCACGGGCTTCCGCACCACCACCACCACCGCCACGCCCACGGGCTTCCGCACCACCACCACCGCCACGCCCACGGGCTCCCGCACCACCGCCTCGCCCATGGGCTCCCCACCACCACCACCGCCACGCCCACGGCCTCCCGCACCACCGCCACGCCCACGGGCTTCCGCACCACCACCACCGCCACGCCCACGGGCTCCCGCACCACCGCCACGCCCACGGGCTCCCCACCACCGCCACGCCCACGGGCTCCGCACCACCGCCACGCGCACGTGCTTCTCCGTCAGCCGCCACATTGTCGTAAACGAAACGCTGCCCCACCCTTCAAACGCTGCATCATGCTGCTCCTACCACCTCCCTCACTGCTCTTTTTGGTCCCTGCAGTTGGCTGCTCTGCCTTTGTCTGCCTCAGTAGTATTGGGAAGCCCCAGGCTGCCTTTCTGAACCCTCTTCTTACCTCACTCTGCACCCAGACCCCCTGAGAATCTGACGAAAGTCATGAGATTTTTTTTTTTTCTCTAGAAAATCGCCCATGCACAGCACATGCACTGACACGCTATCTCACGGAGTCGCCCGCTGCCTCTCCCTCTCATCCTTTAGGTGTAGAGCCTGCTTTAGTCAGTGAGGTTCTTGGACTCCAGATTAACACCATTTCTGGACAACGTCCTCATCTATGTCTCCTTAGACCTCCATCAGCACCCAGACCCTTTCCTGAGCTCAGACCCTGATTTCAGACTCCGCCGGACAGTCTACATTGTGGTCCCATGGGGCTCAAATGCAGCCTGTCCAGGTGAGTCTGCCACCTTGCTCCCAACGCCCTCCCCTGTGTCTTCTCCCCCTCTTAATGGTACGCACCATGCTGAAAACCTGGTTGCTTTCCTTCATGAGTTTTTTCTCTTTCATCACCTGTGGCATGGACTGCTAAGAGCCCCCCAGTGACTGTGCACACCTACTTTCATAGTTAATAAGTGTTTTACTTTTGTACATGGCGTTCAGCTCAATACTACATTTCCCTTGCAATAGGGGCAGCCATACGACTAAGTTCTGACCGATAGAAAGTGAACAGAAATGATATGTATAGCTCCTAGGTCATGCCTTGAAAAAGAAGGACTGAGCCCTTCCTCCTTTCCTTTGGCTGGAATATGAATGTGAAGGCAGAGGATGGAGCAGCCATTTCAGCCATGAGATGGCAACCATGGATTGAGATGGCAGAGCAATTAGATAGATGGGATCTCAGTCCCTGATATACCACCATTCCAGCTCTAGATGGAAAATAAACCTTCATCTTATTTAAGCTCTTGCTTTTTGGGGCTCACTTTGTTGTGACCTAACCCATATAGTGACAGCCCCATTGTGTTACCCCACCTACCACCGTAATCAATCCATCACCATGTTTTACCAGTTTTACTCCTTACATAACTTTTGATTCAGTCTCCTCTTTCAGTCCTCACTGTCTGGTCTTAGCTTAGGCTTTCATCATCTCCCATCTGAGCTATTGCTATACTTTTTAAATTAGGTCTCTGTACCCACACCCCCTCCTCCCAAGCAATCCATCTTCCGTACTGCTGCCAGAACCATCCATCCTCTACACCAGTGTTTCTCAACCTCAGCACTCTTGACGTCTCAGCCCAGATTACTCTTTGTTGTGGAGGGCTGTCCTGGGCACTGGAAGCTATGTAGCAACATCTCTGGCCTGTACTCACTTAACGCTACTTGCATTCTCCAAGTTGTGACAACCAAAAATGTCTTCAGTCATTACCAAATGTCCCCTGAGAGGGTGGCAAAATCACCCTTGGTTGAAAACCACTGCCCTACACCAACCTGACCACATCTCTCCTTGGCTGAACCCTTCCATGGCCCTCCATTGCCTACAGAATGAGTCCAGTTGGTGGGACCCTTCATACAGTACATCCTGCATTCCCCCTGGATGGTGTTCCTGCAGAGCCCTCACACACACCCTGCCCTCTGGTTATCTGGAACTATTTGACACATGCTCGATGTGCCATGGTCCTTGGTGCCTTTTAGCTTTTGCAAATGCTATTTGTTCTTCCCAGTGTGCCCAAATGCCTGCTCATCCTACCAGGCTTAGACCAAGGGTCACCTCCTTGGGGAAGCCTTCCTCCCATGGCTCAGGCAGGCCGGGCGGCTGCCTTGTGTGGCCCCATCTCAGACATGCCTTACACTTGAATATGACTGTTCACGTGTTTGAGTCCCCTTCAGACAAATTCACTTCTGTATACGGGCCCTTGGCTGGGCCTGACCTTTAATGAACGCTTGGTTTGCTGAGCTGGGGCTCCAAGCTGAGCAACCAGGATGGTGGAGGGAAGGAAATATATGATGTGTCCAAAGGTGCAGGAGAGGAAAGGGCTTGGAATGAGGTGAGCCTGATCATGGATCCCAAATGTCCGAGGGGCTGGCCTATGGGCGAGGGCAGGGACGATGGGGCCTGAAGTGGGGAAGAGAACCATCTGTAGAGGGTCCAGGGAGCCAGGATTCAATGTAATAAAAAGAAACATTAAAAAAAATAGAATTTTGTTTTTTGTCTTAAAATAGTTGTCCTAATGATCAATTAGATGAAATTCAGGAGTGTATGTTTATTTATTTATTTAAAAAAATTTTAAATTGAAGTATAGTTGGATTTACAATATTGTGTAAGTTTCAGGTGTACAGCACAGTGATTCAGTTATATATATATTCTTTTTCAGATTCTTTTCCCTTACAGGTTATTACAGAATATTGAGAATAGTTCACTGTGCTGTACAGTAGGTCCTTGCTGGTTGTCTATTTTATACAGAGTAGTGTGTATATGTTAATCCCAGCCTCTTAATTTATTCCTCCCCCAACCCCCCTTTCCCCTTTGGTAACCATAAGTTTGTTTTCTGTGTTTGTGAGTCTCTTTCTGTTTTGGAAATAAGTTCATTTTTGTCTTTTTTTTTTTTTTTTTAATGAAACATAAAGCAACAGATAGTTCTAAAAAATCCTCATTCATCACTACTCCCTACCCCCACTACTGGAGCAGTTTTGTGTGTATCCTTCTAGATCTTTTTCTGTGCATTTATATAATAGATATAGACAAAGATATACTTGTGTGTACATGTAAACACACACACACAGATGTATAGCTGTTTGAAATTTTCTCTCACCTGCGCTCTTCTCTCTTGTTCCTCCTTATCTGTGCTGGGAAAGGTTTTTTATAAAACGGAGTAAATGGACAGAGACTTAGGTGGCGGCCACATCCCAGTCCTGTTAGGAGAGGCTGTCTACGTGAGCACAAGGGATGCCTGTTTGTCTTTGAGATTCACTGCTCTGAGGGACAACCTAAAATTCCTCCTTCAGAGAACAGCTGGGGCTGTGGGAATGAGCTGGGAACCACAGCCATTCATCTGGAGCTCAGGGGCGTGGCCTTCTCTGCCTCCAAGACAGCTGGGCCACCGGGAGGGGAGCAGGAGGTGCGGGCAGAACAGGGCCACCTGGGGAAGGTGAGAAGTTGGGGGACAGGCAGAGACAAGAGCCCTGGGTGCCCATCTCAGGCTGACTCCGTGGGCACTGAAAGGGCCATGCGATGGGAAAACTGAAGTTTTGTACCATCTGGCGTTTTGTGTGATCGTGATCAACAAATGGAAAGAGTGCTTTCCTAAAACCAATAAGTGCAACCATATTATATATATTAGCCTGCTTAAAACATCATATACATTTTTCTTTCTCAGCAAATAGAGGTGAACCCCCTCTTTTATATTAGCTACTTGATATGGGTTTTCATGATGCAGGGAATCATTGTCTTATGGACGGACATCTGCATTGTTTACAAAGATCTGTTATTGCCAACAATGCTTGAACATATAGCTTCGTGCCCACATGGTCCTGTCAGTGAACGTGGCACTGACGCTGGTTCACATGTTTTGAGTTTTGATATCTACTGCTCCACCAATTTATATTCCCGTTAACAGTGCGTGAGACCACCAGCATCCTTGCCAAGCCTGGATGTCTCCATCTTTTTTATTCTGCCAATCTACCAGAGGACCTCATTGTGCAGTACTGACAGCCCCATCCTGGAAGTAGACCAAGTGGGTCATAACTTCACCTCTTGAGGGTGAGGTGGAGGGGCTTCCTCCCCAGCGGGGAGGCTGGCTGGTATGGCTTGCAGTTCCCTGGATTCTGTGCTTATTCACCAAACTAGAGAAACATGCGTGGGTGGGAGTGCTGGGTTCTCTGAACCCCGAGGCAACCTGGTCCTTCTGGTTCTCCCAGAGGGGCTGGAAAGTGAACCCTGAGGTTTACAGGACCTGCGGGTAGTGAATCAGGCTTTTACTTTCACCAATAATAGATTTCACTTCTGGGGACTGAGTGGGGTCATTTTGCTTTCTCTGTAGCAGAGAGTATGCTTCTCCATGAAAGAGAGGGGCTCAGTGAGCGGAAGCTCTGAGGTCCTATAGCTGGATCCCGACAGATGCTCTTATTTTTTAATTTTTTTAATTGAAGTATAGTTGATTTACAATATTGTGTTACTTTCAATTGTATATAGCAAAGTGATTCGGTTATACACATATATATGTATATATCTATATTCTCTTTTATTCAATTCTTTTCCATTATCGGTGAGTACAAGATATTGAATTTAGTTCCCTGTGCTATACAATAAATCTTTACACTCTTAATCTGGGGAACGGTCCTTCCTGCACGGCCTGGTTACTGTATTGAAACCCGTGTCTTTTCATGAGGACCAAAGAAAATGATAGAAGTGCTTTGAAAACTGCAAGCACCCAAGGGTCCTCCATGAAACCTGGAAACCCTGTGGTACTGCACCTCCTGCAGCATGGCTCTGACTGTGCCTCTCTCCTCCTCCAAAACCTTTGGTGGCTCCCTACTGCCTGCAGAGGGACATCCCACTCCTCAGGGAGGCATCCCAGCCCTCCCAACTGGGTCTGTCACACACCCTGGGCTCTAGCCACACACAGTGTTTGGCTGTGAGCTCTCTCGCCTTCTTGCTCTGACTCCGTGATTTTCCTTAACTGCCCCCTCATTTCCAGATCCTGTTCATCTTTTTTTTTTTTTTAATTTAAAAAATTTATTTCTTTCTTTATTTTGGCTGCGCCACTTGGCTTGCAGGATCTTAGTTCCCCAACCAGGGATTGAACCTGGGGCACGGCAGTGAAAGTGCCGAGTCCTAACCACTGGACCGCCAGGGAATTCCCCCTGCTCATCTTTTCAAGCCACCTTTTACATGAAACTCAAGCCCTATCCCTTCAAATGCACCTACAGGTATCAACCTTACCCCAAGGAAGCTTCTGTCAGTGACTTCACTCCCCTCGTCCCCGCCTAATCCTTCCTCTCCACCAATCCCAACACAACCGCACTTCTATCTACAGTATTATGTGTGTCCGAGCACACAATGTGGTGGAAATAGCATACAATCCACAGTCTAGGATTTGAATCCTAGTTCTGCCACTTAGTGTGTGATCTTGGGGAAATTAGTTAACTGCCCAGGGCCTCAGTTTTTCTATCTGTAAAGTGGGGGCAATTACTCCCACTCGCAGGATTATTTGGTAATCAGTGGTTCTCAGTTGTGTGTGTGTGTGTGTGCATGTGTTGACTCCCCAGGGGACGTTTGGCCCTGTGTAGAGACATTTTTGGTTGTCACAACTTGGGAGGGATGCTACTGGCATCTAGTGGGTAGAGGCCAGGGATGCTCTAAGTATCCTATGATATATAGGACAGCTCCCTACAACAAAGAATCCTCTGGTCCCAAATGTCAATAGTGGTGAGGCTGAGAAAGCCGGTGTAGATGAAGTAAAGTAATAAGGTGCTGTGGGCTTTCTGGCTCACAGTAGGTGCTTCATGAACAGCCTTTCTTTCTTCCTGCCCGCTGAGTGTCAGCTCTTTACGGGCAGGAAACATATCTGATTAATCCCTGTGTTGTCTGGAGCTCCCAGCATAAGGCCTAGCACAGGGCAGCTGAATATCAGGATTGGGAAGGAAGGAAAGAAGGTAAAGAGGGAATATTCTTATTCTTTCAGGTTCTATGGAAAGGCAGTTGAAGACCCGAATGTAGGGATATGGAGGCTCCAGGGGAGTAAGAGGGAGGGAGTTTTCCACGTGGACTATTATTTGGAAGGAAGGCTGGTGGCTGAAGAGATGGGCTGGGAGCTTTGTGGAGACCCCCTCCAAGTACCTTGCCCCTTTTGTGCCAGCATCACTTAATGGACAGGGCACTTTTTGTTTCTGCCTCTGAATCATGGAGCCACGGTGAGGAGGAATGTGGCATGATTCAGGCTGAAGGGCTTGACCATGGCAAGCTCCCCAAATGACTATTTCAGTAATAACACTATGCACTTTTATGTTTTCCTTTCATCACAGCTCTCAAAGCACAGTGTAAACATTAATTAAGGCTTTCAGCATGCCGTGAGGCACTGTGTGTAAACATTACTCTCCCCACTTGGCTGAGAGGGTAAACTGAGCCAGGGGAGGGCAGGTGGCTTAATCCAGTGTGGCTCATACCTTGTTGAGGCTCCACCTTGGAGAAGTTGGGGTTTAACAGCCTCCCTGCCCCTCCAACTATGACTTCTTTCTCTCCTTCCCAGGCCCTCTTGGTGATACCATGAGTAGAAATGGTTTCTTATTTCCTACTGGGGCAGCAGGACGACAGCTCCAATGCAGAGGTGCAGGGCATAGGGAGCTCCTCATTTTGATATATCCCTTCACTGCCATGTGTCGCCACTTCTGGGAGGGGGCAGTGAGGGGACAGAGCATGATGTCGGAAGGCAATCGAAACATTGTTTTTACGGACTTCCCTGGCAGTCCAGTGGTTAAGACTCCAGGCTTCCTCTGGAGGGGGCACAGGTTCGATCCCTGGTGGTGGAACTAAGATCCCACATGCCCCGTGGCACGGCCAAAAAAATTTAATAAATAAATAAAGAAAAGAAAAGAAAAGAAACATTGTTTTTAGGAGGGACACTGGGGGTAACTTTATCTTTCCTCGGAATTTTTCCAAAACCTTAACAACAGGTGAAGCGGGTTAAGCAAATAAGAGGGTTCCTTGTATTGTTCCTGCAAATGTTCTGTAAATTTGAAATTACTTCCGAATTGAAAGTTTAAAAGGAAAAGAACGGATGTCTTTTCTAGAACCGCAGCGGCCAATGCAGCGGAGAGAGTCCAAAAGAAACACTGGAGGAAAAGAGACAAGAGGAAAATGTGTTCTTAAAAAAGAAAAAAAAAAAAAAATCCAAAAAACTGGCAGAAGGAAACCCCTTTCGCTGAGCGCACAGGCTTGCCTCCTTGGGTGACGCCGCACCTCTGTCCTCGCACGTCGGGGCGCTGCAGTGGCGCGCGTGCCCCTCCCCGCCACCGCGCCGACACTGCCCCTGGCGGTGACTCATGCCGGGCATCCTTTAAATACGGGGAGGGCCCGGCGAGCCGCACTCATGCAGCAGCCGTGAGCCGTCCCACGTCCTCCTCTCTGGCTCCCTCTGGTTGACGGCGGCCGGGCGGGCGCTGTGCTGCTGGTAAGTAGGAGGGCTGGCCTCCTGCCTCCTCCCTCCCTCCCACCGGCCTGGAAGGACCCGGCTAGCCTCCCCCTCCTTTTTTGCTGACCCCGCTCCCCCGGGAAGAGCGTCCAGAAGGGGCAGGGCTGGCGCGGTGCCTGGGGATGCTCTCAGAACGCGGCCGGTGGAGCCTGCGCTGGAGGGGCACGTGGCCGAGCTCACGCTGCCCAGGTGCCTGGGGCCACAGCCCTTCTCTGCGGATCCCTGACCAGCCTCTTACTCTTTTTGTCCTGACCCGTCCTGGATGTCGACCTGGGACGCTGAGAAGATGTTTTAGACTGGCAAAAAGTTGACTTTGAAAGTTGACTAAATTATCACACCAGTTACCCACCGAGTTTACCTCTTTCGGGATACTAGCTCCACTGGGAGAAGAGTTTCTCTTTTCAAGATCCAGGTTATTTGAACCCAAGTCCTCTTCCCCAGCACTTAACTATGGTGGCCACCAGCAGCCTGTCCTGTATTTGGGTCTGTTGAGGACCAATGGGGGTATCCCAAGTGACAGAGCTATCCTCTTTTCATAGACTGACTTCTAGTTGCTACAAAAGTGGCTTCAGCAGATGTGCTGGCGCCTGGTTTGGATTTCCAATTTGGAATTCAGCTGTGGACTCAGGATTTTCCAGATTCTAAGTTTGTGTGTGGCTTAGGCGACTTCATTCTGGCAGCTTTCCCCTCTTGCCTTGGCCACTAATGGCTTTGGGTAGGGAGAGTCAGGGCTAGAGATGGATTTGTGATGAGGCTGGTTTGCACTTAAAATTGTGACTGTTGTACCTTTACCAGATTCTCTGCTCAAATGTAGAGGCAGGAGCGGGGCCAAGGAACCACCTGTGGGAAACCAGAACTTTTCTAGAGCTTCCCACCGTGCCAAGTGTGAGAGAGCCAGTCTACCTCCAGGGCCAAATGTGTGACCTCAGGGCAGGCTGCGACTCTCTCTTGGATGACACATCACTCAGACTGAAGGTGCTAGATGCCTGTCTGTCACGCTCTGGCTTCTCCTTTAGGATTATATCACCATATCAACCAGTGTTGGTGCCACTGGCTCTGTAATTTAGAAATTCTGTAATGGCTGTCACTTCTTATACTTTGAATCGATTGAACATCTGGGGTACATTCAGGGCCAGACAGTCCTATTTGCCTGTGGTCTTGAGTCAGCTGGGCGGGCTCTGCAAGGATGAAACAAGAATGTGAGAGAGGTTGGGGTGCGGGGAAGGCTTCTGAACAGACCCTGCAGAAAGTCAGGGCACGGAAGGCTCTCCCAGGGCTGGGGACACTACCTGGGCTTGCTCAGTAAATGGAGGGGGGGCGGGGCTGCCAGTGGAAGTAGATCCAGATGTGGAGAAATAAGGAGAGCTGGGAGAGAAGCTGTTCCAGCTCGGTCCTGCCAGCAAACACTCCCGGGGCTGTGACTACACGTGGCAGTTTGCCTCCCTAAATCCTGACCGCGAAAGACTGACTGCAGCTTCTGGTTTCACTGCCTCCCTGGGCTTTGGGGACACAGGATTTAGAAACTTCTGTCAAGATGCTTTGATGAGGGGCTGGTCCATTTTATCTAAGTTGGGCCCCCCAGGTGTTACCCTGAGAAGGGGGCTGTAGCCCATGGCTTTTAAAATAAAAGCCCCAAGTGGAAGCGTCTCCCTGCTCAGTTGGCAAGTTTGTCAGTATGTCCTGCCACTTCTGCCAAGCTAATTACAGCCCTGCTCTGGCCTCTGCCAGAAGCCCTACCTCCCCTAACCCCAGGGCTGGAAAGGGCTTGTTTCCTCGTACTCATTTCCTTTTCTAAACAAATGGACTGAACTTTGGCCTTGATGGGCCATGAGAGATGGGGTCAGTGACTGAGCCAGGTGGAGGATAAGCGTGTGGCTGCTCTTCCCTTGGGGCTCCAGGATGTGTCTGGGGTGGAGCCCTGAACCGGGCTGTGGGTTGAGGCGATGGGATCACCCCCTTCCGGTTGAACAACCTCTTCTGTTCTTCCATCCACTCCTCCAAGCCACTCAGGTGAAACTGAGCAAACGCGAGCATCAGAGCATCCTTGAGGAAGAACATCCCTCAAACCATGCAGCCTGGGAGTTGGGAGAGGCTCTTGACCTTGACTAATCATGCTGGGCAGCTGGAGGGTGGATTGTAGATGAGCCTGAGATCATTTTAGAATGGAGGGAGAGAAGCCACCTCTTCCCCGCATCCAGGCACAGCTGGACACGTGGTTGACGAGGTCCTAAAGCCTCATGGTAAGGTTCAGGGGGGTCACCAAGCTCTATGGTTAGGTAGAGCCCTGATCTGGGTGTCTGGAATCTTCCACTGACTGTGTGAGCCCAGGCAAGGCCCCTCCTCCCTCTGGGCCCCTTAGTTTTCCCATCTACAAAATGACCAGATGGTTTGACCAGATGGGCTCAAAAGGCCTTGGCATCTCTGATGCCCTGGGCTCTAAGTTCTGCTTCAGGGAGCAGCCTCTACTGCTGGGTTCAACTTAGCACAGACCCCAGATTTCTGACAGGGACGGAGAAAGGGCCACTGAAGGAAATATCGACAGAGGGGGCTGGACCCTGTCTATGGCCCGACCTTCAGCCTCCCCAATCCAGGGTTCAATCTCTCTGTCTTGGCAGTAAATGACATAGGTCAGGAGCATGGGGTCCCAGCTGGTCTAGGCCTCAAGTGGTGCTTCCGAGTGTGGGCTGTGGGACCCTGCATCAGAGTCACTTGGGGAGTTTGTTAAATGTGCAGGGTCCTGGGCCGTTCCCCCTACCCCCCAGACCTAGGGATCAGGAGCTCTGTGGGTGGAGCCTCCAGAGATTCTGATTTTACTCAACAAGATGAACAATAATTGTAAGTAACATTTATCGGGTGCTCATTTTGGGCCAAGAACAAGCCTAAGTGCTTTACATGCATTAACTCGTATAATCCTCATCACTGCAGTGCTATGAGTTCGGTTCTATTAAGCGAGTTTCCCAGGCACTTCCAGGCGACATTTATGTACTGATCTGGGGAACACAGTGGTTACCCCCTTCAAGCGAGACGGGGAGGTCAGGATACAGTGAGCCTCTCATTCAGACAGTGGCTTCAGACCCGCTGGACCGCGCAGAGAGGAGCGGCTTGATTGAGGCTGACGCCGGCTGTGTACAGAGGAGACAACACAGCCCCATGCCTGGCATCTCCCTCGGTGGATGGGGCAACGTCTCAACGCTGATGAGGCCATGTTTTGGGAGACCTCTGTGCGGGGAGGGCACAGGTCAGGGAGGGAGATTTCCTGTCTGGGCCTCAGTTTCCCCAGGTGCGCTGGGAGGGGGCCTCCCTAAGGCCCCCCCCTCTCAACTCCCTGATCCATGAAATGGCTCTTGGCCATGTGAAGATGCGCCAGTTAACAAGTGGGACTGCCCTGCCTGGAAAACTTTTGAAGCAAGGTTCAAAGCAAGCAAGGGCCTGAAAAGATGGATACAATGTCCTCAAGCCTCCATGTGAAGGTGGCACTGCTGGTGGTTCCACGTGACCTATAGGGGATGGTGGGAATGGCGGTGCTTCAGGCCAAATCTCCTTTCTGTCTCTGGTAAGATATCAGAGCTGCCAAGGGCCCCTGGGAGTCTTTACAGTAGGGGAAACTGAGGTCTGGAGAATTTACCTAAACTCACACTCCAACTTAGAGTTAAGACAGAGTAGCACATCCGTCTCCGAGGTTCTTTCCAAAAGCTTTGCTCCATGGCATTGAAATAAGAAGGCGTCTCCTCCCAGGGAACCTCGTGTTTCGGGAATGTGATGATGGTATTAAACCCAAAAGTCCCAACCCACCAACCAACAAAGCTCAGGGCTTCGGGGCTAATTATGTGTTTGCCCATGAGTCATAGAGGCTGTTTTTGCTAGAGAGACCGAAGCCAGAGCGCCTGGTCCAAGCGCTTCCACTCCTGGGGAGGGACCACATCAGAGTGCCCAGGTGAGCTGTCTGTCTGTCCTTCCGTGTGTCTGCGGGCTCAGTGAATTCCCTGGGCCAGCGACAGACGCGACGCTGCCCCCCCTCCCAGAACAGGGGCTGGACCAAGTCGCTGCAGTGACTAAGGACGCGTTTGGCTGCCTGGAGGAGGAGGGTATAATTAGGGCAGCTTTGTGGGTCTTTAACTGGTGTTTGTCATGGCTGCCAAGCGGCACAGGGCGGCGTGGATTATTAGTCCACTGCATGCTGGGCTCCTGAGGGCCTCAGGCTGCCGTGGACACCGGCCACACTTGCTGGAAATCCAAGGGCCCGGCTGGTTGTCCACCCTGCTTCTGCGGCCCCGCCCTCCCCTGAGGGCTCTGCAGCTGGGTTTGGGGTAGGCTCCCTGGAGGTCCTTTGGAGCAGTCAGTGCCAGCCGTGGCGGTAACAAGTGCTGGAAAGTAGGAAAGCAGTGCATGTGGTGCTGGAGTGGGCTCTGCAGACACGAGGATTCATAAAAGGGAAAATCTGCAAATTCTTGGCAATATTCGTTAAGCTGAGTGTGGTTCGTTTTAAACAACAGTGGCTCTGTTCCCATAAGGGAGTTATCTTTTTCCTCCTCTTCCCAAGCCATGAGGCACCACCCCTGGCCGTGGGCCCTTCCTGGGGCTGGCTTGATGCCGCCTCCCCAGCTGGGGAGTGCAAACTCAGAGAGGTCTGAGATGGGTCTTCAGAGGGTTCCTTGGCCCACACCCTCATTTATAGATGGGGAAACTAGACAGAGACTGCCCTGGGCTTTCCAGGTTATGGGCACTTTAATTTAGTCCCTAATACTTGGGCTACAACACCGTTTTGAAGCATACTGGGCATAGGAGTATACATAGAAATTAAGTGCTAGATGGCTCATCACCAGGAGTGATACTTCACCTTTTGTAAGTCAGTCCAGGGGGTAGATCTCTCTCACACATATATCAAGGGGATGGGCAAACACCCACAACAGTCTGCGTGGACCCCCTGGGAGCACAGGCACAATTGTCCTGGTTGATGGATCTCATATCCTTGCCCTGGGACTCAGCCTTAGAATCCTATAGTCTTGGTCATGGACAGCTGTCATCTAGTCCAATACTCTACCAGGTGTAGAATCTTCTCTCCAGCTTCCTTACCATGTTTCTGCTTAGTTTCTGCTTGAACACTTTCAGGGATAGGGAGCTTACTGCTTTATGAGGTTGTCCATTCTGATTCAGACAAGCTGTCTTTGGTGATGAACTAAAATGCACGACCCCATACCTTCTGTGTACTAGTTTCGACCTCGAGAGCCACACTAAGGCTGTTTTCTTTATCCCAGGGCAGCCCTTCACGTACACTAAGAAAGTGCTTGCAGGCTTATCACATCTTCTCTTCTTTCCGCTATTCATCCACAGTTCCTTCAATGGATGCTCAGATGGTCTGGTTTCTGCATCCCCTCACCATCCTCTTACTCTTCTCTAGAAGGCCTTCAATAGACCAGTTTGTCTTTGGCCTTCTTGCAGTTCAGGGTGAAACTGAGAACAGCATTATAGATGTGGACTGATGAGGGCAGTGTAGAGCAATACTATCACCTCCTTTGTTCCATACTTAATACTTCTATTAATGCAGTCTAAGATCACATTAGCTTTTGTGAGCAGTCTTCTTTCTCTGCTACCATCAATAAAAAGCCCTAACATCTAAGGGTGGATGTTAAGTCACTTTTTCAGTGCCTCCTTTCTAAGCTGTTCATTTTCTGCTCTCAAGTTCTGGATCCAACATTTATCTATACAAGTTCATTCTTTCAGATGCGTCCATAGCTTAATCTGGCCCCCTTCCTTTGAATCTAGACTCCATTGTCAAGTTGTTATTTTTCTTTCATTTCTCCACAGTTCTACACACTTATTTGAGTCTTTGATGGAAGGTACAGCAGGTCAGGGCTTGGATGGGCTGTAACTAGGGCAACAATCAAGGCCTGGGTGGGTGGGGGATGAACTTGGGTTCTGTCCTCAGAGTAAGCTTGTTGGGGGCAGGGGAGGGGTGCATTGAGTTGAGGCCAGGTTGGGAAGCCTGAATTATTCTGAGTTATGGGCCAGACTCAGGACTCCATGAGTTCAGGGGAACAAAGAAAGGCCAGAGAAATACCTCCTCCACCCAGCCAGTTTATGCCTTATAGGCCATCATTTGAAATTCCTTCTTCTGACTCAGGACTTTTGCTCATTAAAAGGACAGACACTGCAGTAACACTCACAGTTCTCATCCAGGAATCTGGAGATGCTGGCTTTAAGCTCTGAGCCTCAGTTTCCCTGCTTCCTGCATTCCCCCAAAATGATGGGCATGCATGATCAGCAGTTCTTAACCCTTTGGGAGTTAGAGACCCCTTTGAATCTCGGATGGAAGTTACAGATGTTCTACACATACACAGAAATCCATAGTCCCTTGACTAAGAATGCCAAGATTAAAAGCACCTTGAGGCCTTCCTGCCTCCAAGAGTCTACAAGGGTCATGTTGTAGGGGAGCTTGGCACTTGCTCACACGTTTGCACAGAACACCTTCACAGCCTTTCTTCAATTTGCTCCTCACAATGGCCTCAGGAGGGGGCAGAGGTTATCACTCTCACTTAACAGATGAGGAAGCTGAGCCTGGAGGCCTCAAGCTTCATTCGAGTCAAACAGCTGATTTGTGCTCCTTAAATATTCACGTAGGGCCCAGTCCCCATGCCCCCCATCTCCACTTTCTATTTGTATGGACCTGATCTCAAACACCAAACCTTCCATGACTTTGACTCCATTCCCAGATCAGCACCATGTCTGCGGGAGCGTCTGGGCCTACCAACTTTCAGCTCAAAGTACATCCTAAGTTTTCTGGGACTTACTCAAGGCCACCCAATGTTTCTTTTGGAAACTGGGACTGGTACCCAGAAGGCAGACCCCAGACGTTCGGCCGACCCACAGCAGCCCCTTCCAGAGAGACAGGAAGTGGTGTGGATAGTTTCCTTTTATTGGGAAGGTGGTTTGGATTAAACCTAGATGAAGCCCCTGTGAAAGGGTTAACACAGGGGCAGGTTGGTGGTGGTGGCGATGGGGCAGTGCTGGTCGGTGTGCAGCGGGGCCCAGGGAGAGGGAAGGCTGAGCTTGCCTGCCGTCTTTTCCACCAGGTCGCAGTGTGGCCCTGCTCTGCTGGCTTCCGCTGCTCCTCCCTGCAGGCGTTCATGTCTGTGGCCTCCGCATCTTCCCCCAGATTCAGGCCCTGTTTATTTGCTCTCATTTCCTATCTTTTCCTCCTGAGGAAGCCACGTTCAACGAGCAAGTCCAGGTGCTCTGAGAGACACAGAGATGGATGAGATACTGCTCCTGACTTAAGGAACTCACAGGGATGGGACACGAACATCCCTGCCCTTGCAAAGCCTATTGACTAGTGAAGGAGACAGACGGGGACACAGTGAATGCCATGTGTGGCTGCTGTGGCTTAGGCCATAATGGAAGTTGGGAAAATCACCTGCACGGGAGGGTAACTAAAGCTGACTCATGGAATCCTGGAAAGCTTCCTAGGGGTGACTGGCTGTGAGCTAGACTTAGAAGTGTGGGGAAGATTTGGATGACGATGAAGAGCCCTCCAAGTGGGGCGAATTGCTTGGGCAAAGGCATGGAAATAGGAAGGCCTGGGGGAAAACGAAGAGGCTGCAGACCAGACCACAGGTAGCATGAGATGGGTATGTGGTGATGGGGTTCAAAGGCAAGCCAGTGTTTAGCACCCAAGGTTGACGTTGGCTTAAAAACAGCTGAAGCGTCAGTGAGGCGGTCCTGACTCGTGCCCTTTCTCTCCTTGCAGAGGCCATGCCGCTGAGACATTATCTCCTTTTGCTGGTGGGCTGCCAAGCCTGGGCCGTGGGCTGGGCCTACCATGGCTGCCCTAGAGAGTGCACCTGCTCCAGGGCCTCCCAGGTGGAGTGCACGGGGGCGCGCATCATGGTGGTACCCACCCCGCTGCCCTGGAACGCCATGAGCCTGCAGATCCTCAACACGCACATCACCGAGCTCAACGAATCCCCGTTCCTCAACATCTCGGCCCTGATCGCCCTGCGGATTGAGAAGAATGAGCTGTCCCACATCGCGCCCAGTGCCTTCCGTAATCTGGGCTCGCTGCGCTACCTCAGCCTCGCCAACAACAAGCTTCAGGTTCTGCCCGTCAGCCTGTTCCAGGGCCTGGACAACCTAGAGTCGCTCCTCTTGTCCAGCAACCAGCTGGTGCAGATCCAGCCGACGCACTTCACCCACTTCAGCAACCTCAAGGAACTGCAGCTGCACGGCAACCACCTGGAATTTATCCCTGACGGGGTCTTCGACCACCTGGTGGGCCTCGTCAAGCTCAATCTGGGCAAGAATAGCCTCACCCACCTCTCACCCAGGGTCTTCCAGCACCTGGGCAACCTCCAGGTCCTCCGGCTGTATGAGAACAGGATTTCAGACCTCCCCATGGGCTGTTTTGACGGGCTTGGCAACCTCCAGGAGCTGGCCCTGCAGCAGAACCAGATTAGTATGCTGTCTCCCGGCCTCTTCCACAACAACCGTAACCTCCAGAAGCTCTATCTGTCCAACAACCACATCTCCCAGCTGCCCTCCGGCATCTTCATGCAGCTGCCCCAGCTCCACCGGCTCACACTGTTCGGGAATTCCCTGAAGGAGCTCTCTCCGGGCATCTTTGGACCCATGCACAACCTGCGTGAGCTTTGGCTCTATGACAACCACATCACCTCCCTCCCGGACAATGTCTTCAGCAGCCTCCGCCAGTTGCAGGTCCTGGTCCTCAGCCACAACCAGATCAGCTACATCTCTCCGGATGCCTTCAATGGGCTGGTGGAGATGCGGGAGCTGTCCCTCCACACCAATGTGCTGCAGGAGCTGGACGGGAGTGTCTTCCGCATGTTGGCCAATCTGCAGAACATCTCCCTGCAGAACAACCGCCTCAGACAGCTGCCGGGCAATATCTTCGCCAACGCCAATGCACTCATGACCATCCAGCTGCAGAACAACCAGCTGGAGAACCTGCCCTTGGGCGTCTTCGATCACCTGGGGCAGCTGTGTGAGCTGCGGCTCTATGACAACCCCTGGAGGTGTGACTCAGACATCCTTCCGCTCCACAATTGGCTCCTACTCAACAAGGCCAGGCTGGGGACAGACACGCTCCCGGTGTGTTTCAGCCCAGCCAGTGTCCGAGGCCAGTCCCTCATCATCATCGACGTCAATGTTGTTATCTCCAGTGTCCAGGGTCCAGTGGTGCCCACCCACCCAAAGACACCCAGCTACTCCGACACCACTGAATTCACCAGCACCACGCAGGACTACACCAGTCTGACCACCATCGAGACCACCGGTAGCCGTGGCGTACGGGACAAGACCGAGACCCAGAGCAGGCTGGCCATTGCTGCCATTGTGATCGGCATCATTGCCCTGGCCTGCTCCCTGGCTGCCTGCATCTGCTGCTGCTGCTGCAAGAAGAGGAGCCATGCAGTCCTGATGCAGATGAAGGCACCCAATGAGTGTTAAGAGAGGCAGGCTGGAGCCAGGGCTGGGGAACAGTGGGACCCCAGAGGATCCGGGATTTCATTGTTCTGCCTCCACCCCTGGGTCCACAGAGCCATCCCCTGCTCCCCCTCTCTCCGGTCCCCGAGAGAAAGGTGCCCCCACCTCTTCCTGACCTGCGTGGTTCTCCTGTAGAAGAGGTTCTTGCAGAGCCTTCTTACCAACAGCGAGACCTAACCCACTGTGGCAAAAACCCTGCGGTGTTCCCAATTCACATCCCTGGGCTTCTCTCAAGAAAGCCCCTCCTCTAAAGCCTCACCAGCGCTCCTCCAAAAACCACCTTCCCTGCGTCTGCACCCCTGCCAACCTCTATAGACGCAATTATTACACACCTGCCACTTTGTGGGAATAGTTCTCCACCGGGACAGCCCCGCTCCCAAGTATTATGTAAGTTGATTCCCCTTCTTTGCTCCTCTTGTTTGTGACATGGCTCTACCCTGGCCCCTCAATGAAAGGTCTCCCTTCACTTCCTACTCCTGAAGGCAAGGTGACTTCTCTCCTCGAAGAAGGCTTCAAACCGTTTAGCTGATCTCTTAAGAACTGCCAAGTGCCCTGGCTTTCAGGATGCTCTGAAAGAGAGAAGGGAAAAATGAGGCTGCTCAGGTCCTGGAGGCCGGACTATCATCAGCATCTCTTGTGATTTTTATCTGGAAAAGGAAGAAAGGCACCCGTGCAACAAGTTTAGCCGCTTAGAGAATGATATTTCTGAACTGCAAACTTTGCTTTGAAAATTTTAGTCCTTTAAGGAATAAAATCATGTAGAATTTCTCACCCCCCCAAAAAAACTTGAAAATCAGCTTATTGGTACTGGATGGAGAAAGCAACTTGGTGCCTGGGGGTCCTTGTGTTCACCCCCAGGATTTTTCTCTTTTAACTTTTTATGGAAGTGTAATATGCATATAGAAAAGCAGGAGCATGATAGTGTATAGTTTGATGGATTTTCACAAACTTTACACACCTGTGTAATCAGCACCCAAATCAAGAAATGAGACATCGCCAGGATCCTCCATCCTGAGCTTTTACTGGAGAAGACTGGGGCTTGTGGAGGTGGCATGAACTTACCTGGGAAGTGGCTCCCCATGGGTCAGGATGAGCCCCTCACTGCCCTCCACCTGCAGCCAGCCCTTGCAAAGGCCCAGCTGCCAGGGTTGGAGGAGAAGATGTAGGTACACTCTGGCCTGGACGGGAAATTGTATTAAATCCCAGACCTTGAAGCACCAGGCTTGGCCAGGTCAGAGGCATCTCAACTAGAGAGGCCCATGCAGCCACACACCCTACCCTGCCAACAAGCTGTCTGTTGCTCATTGGAGGCTCTTCTGCCTGGGCCTTTTATGGGCATGATATGCCTATATCTGTTTTTAATTTTCACTCTCCATTTAGGAAAGTGAAATAGCTCAGAGATGAGATCCTTTAATTGGACAGCCAAGTGTAATGGAACCCAGCAATCCCTCTGGTTGTGGTAAAATTCTCCATCGACATTACGGTCAGCTAGACACTGAACTTCAGCATTCTCATACACAGCAGGCAACACGGGTACACAGATAGGTCACACTGGGTCAGGGCCCTCTGTGGAGCCTCTCCCTGCCTGTGGTCTGGTTACAAGAGTTGAGTTGTTTGGTCCAGAGTTGCAGTCACATGAATACCTGCCCTCGCCATCCTTCCTGCTACATATATATTCACACTGGTAAAGAAAGTACACTCAGGATAATGCATGTCTTTCTCTGGACAACTGGTATACCAGTTTAGAAGTAGAAACAGTGAAATGGAGAATTTCAGGTGTCTGTGTCTGCCCAGGAAAGAGCTGCCTCCAACACTACAGGGATTTGGAAATCTGCGATCAATCCTGACTGGCCTTTACTAGTTCCCTCTGCCCCACGAGACAAATAAGAAATCCCCTTGGGCCTTAACAGCATGATGCTGAAAGGTCCCAACAAAACGAGTGTGTAAGAACTTGTGCATTTTGTAGCTTTTCACTCTCTGTCACAGGGAATCTGGGAGAGATGGGGCCTGTTAAGGCAAAAGACATAGTATCCCCAAGGTAAATCAGGGTCTCCAAAATGTTTTCAAATTATTTATAGCACCTGGCGGACATGTATCAAGGCTTGCCAGGGTCCAAAAGGACGTGAGTCCAGAACTTGGGTCATGGGCATCATTCCACTGATGGTGGCCTGCCATATTGATCCTGGGGCTCAAAGGGGAAGCTTGGCTTGGTCTCCTCCAGACAGGAAGCATGGTTTGGCACTGCATTCCTCAAGATGCTCCTTGTAAGTAGGCTCCAATGTCTCCTTGTGCAAGGGTACAAGTGGGCCAGAGATGGCAGAGAGGTGAGGAAGGAGTCCTCTTCATCCAGTGTGTACTGCCAAGCTGAACCCAGAACCCCTGGGTATTGATGGCATTGGCCATGACCTTGGAATATCTTCCTCACTGGCCCAGGATATCACACGTGTCTCCAGGCCAAAGGCTGGCCTGAGGGCAGCTGTCCTCAGATGACTCCCTAAAGGAGCACCCTGGGTGGGGGTGGTGGACCCTTTACCTGACCTTCTGAGCTTGCCTGTTCCTTTCTCCCACCAAAGTGGACTGGGAGGAGCCAATAGACCTCCTCTTCCTTGGCAGGCGTTTTGGTCTTTCTGAACCACGTTGTCTGGTCAGGGAGCTGCCAGAAAATGTGGGTGGAGTTTCCTTTCCAACAGGATGATGCATTTGCTCACTTCTTGGGGCTGGAGTGAGCTGCTTGGTCCCCCGAAAGTTGAGTTCGCTTTCTCCCTTTGCTCACTGGCTTCTAGTTCCCCTTGCCAGTACTCCATTTGGAGTGGAGGGTCAATGTTGGAGGAGAGATAATAAGAGCCCGCTAGAACCACTGTTTTTCAAAAATGCTTACTGTGCATGGATACCCTTCAAAGCACTTAAGAGCCATTTTCTTTTTAACCCTCACAGCACCCCTGCGCATGAGTAGTACACGTGAGAGGGTCTAAAACCACTTGTCTTCTGCAACATTATTCAATAGGCTGTGGGTTTACCTTCTCTCTTTAAGCTTTGTACAAGACCTCATGGCCTGTCCTGGGCTTTCATCATTAAACCAAAGAAAACGGGGGTCACTGTCCTGTTGCTCCGCAGTCTTAGCCATTGGAACCTCACCTGCTACTGTGTGGATCCAAAGCTTTGTGAATACAGGAAAAAATTAAACTCATCCACCCCTTAAAGAAAAACTGGCTTCTCTCAAGGGAACTGTTGGGCTGAGTGTATATTGTTCCTCCTCGTTAGAATTTAAAGGCACAACACCCTTCTCAGAACTCTTCCTGGGCAACAATACAATTGTCACAGATGTCTGTGTAGTGCAGTGATGGGAATCATTTCCAAACTCAGGAAGCTTGTGGCGAGCAGACAGCTAGAGATAACTAGATAACTAGGGTTGCTGAAGAGACACTGGAGGTAGCCCGGCCTTTAGCTATGAATCACTCAAAGAATTCAGCCTACAGATCCCACAGTCGGAACTGAATCGGGGCTGCTGGGGAGCTGGTGGTGATGGTCTTGGGGAGCAGGTCTTCGCTGTGGTTCAGAGATGCATGGGGCAGACACTCCTCCAGGCCAAACTGCTCCCAGTCTGAGCTCTCTCCTTGACCTAAGGAGAGATTGTTTTCACAAACCTGTTGTCTTCGTGCTGCCTTCAAAAGTAGATCAATTTTGCCTCGCTTAAAGAATCATTGCAAATAGTCCCAGGTGCTTGGTGATGCATTTAGAGCTTTCTAGGCCCCCGAGGTTTTATAGAGTGTGAGCCCTGGTGGGCAAGGTTGGGGGTCTGTCTTTGCTGGATGCTGCTTGTAACAGATTGGGTGTGCAGAATCAGCAATAAATGGTATACACAAGACACGTGTGATACTGTGGGCGCCTTGGCTGGGGGATCTCACTGTTGATTCTACACTTGTCACACGAATGCAAGGCTGACCTGGACAGCCCCCCACAGAGACCAATTCCAGGCTGGGAAAGGTCTTTGGAAAGTGAGCGGGGACCAAAATGATGTCTATAGGTCACTGTGGCCAGAAGGGGCCTTAAGAATAGGTTCAACCCATTTTATAGATGAAGAAAGTAAGATTGGGACAGGAAATGTCCCAATCTTATTTCCCCTAGTCACCTAGTGAACTAGTGGCTGAGCTTGCAAGACAACCAGGCTTCCAGACTCCCAGGCTGGAGTTTCTTCTATGTCTCAGAAAGGCAGTGAAGTTCACTCAGCATTCATTAAAGTGCCTGCAGGCATGCGCGCACACACACACACACACACACACACACACACACACACACACACACACACACACACACACTCTTCACTTTGTTCTGAAGGCCCTGGATGAACACCTCCCTCCTCAAGCAACTGCTTTCATCCTTGGATAATCCCAGTGGTTAAAGCTTCTCTCTCCATATTGGGCCAAAATTCACCTCCCTATATCATTTCCCCCTTTTAACTCAGAAAGGGTTTACAAACTTAAATAAGCATTAAATAAAGAAACAAACACAAAAGGACAGCAAACCCACAACCCTCTTAGAATTTCTCCTGGCACTGAGAGCCCACTGGTGCGTGTGGCCGGCTGCCCACCTGCGGTCAGTCTGGCCTTGCACTGGAGGGGATGTGGGTGTGCAGCCCCGATCCCAGTCCTCAGCCCAGAGCAACTTACTGGAAACTTTCTAGAGCCTAGTGGCTGCCCTTAGGGTCCTAAAGTTGCCAAGACCATAACCTTAGCTGGATTTTGGCCCCAACGTGGATCTGTCCATGGGAACAGTTCAGGGTCGTTTTGTAATCTTCAGAGGCCTTGCCTAGATTCTCTTCTGCAGTCCTGTGACCCTGGTGACATTCCGGGAACGCTCAGGCCACGTGAGGGGAGGAACCACTGCCTGGAACTTTGATCAGCACCAGGACTGCTGGGTTCATGCTGACCACTGACCACACCAGAAGCCCTTCTGCTCCTGAGGAAGAGCCAGGGCAGCTGGTCCCCAACCGTGAGCCCCTCGCGGTAGGTTTCCTGGGGTCACTACAGGGCTCTGGGGTCTGTGGGGACGTGAGAGGAATCTGGCCTGGGATCCCAGCTTGGGGGCAGGAGATGGGCTGGCCACTTGTCCCAGGTTTCAGAGCATGTCCCCAACTCCATGTAGGCTGCACCTTCCGTGTCCCCTCGCCCGGGCAGGAGAAGCCCCTGAGGTACTCAGCCAGGGTGGTGCTGGGCTGGGGCTGGAGGCAGGTCATGGTGAGGGATTCTGAGATGAAGGTGACCCAGTCCCTGGTCACAGACAACTTCTAGTGGATGGTGGGGATAAAGTAGTGTGACCATATGTCTAGGTTTTCCTGGTCCCACCCTTGTTTATGCCTGTCATCCTGGCATAATTATCAAGAGCTCTCCTTTTATTCTCAGAAGTGTCCTGGTTTCGATGATAAAGTAGGAATAAAACATGTATGTGGCTACGTTTTAGCAAACATTTATTATTTGCCAGGCACTGCATTAAGTGCTTTATTATTTACCATCTAATTTAGCATATTTGTCATCCAACTGAGTGCTAATTTTAACACTAAGGGATGGGGTTATAACCAGGTATTGGGAAACTGAGGCTTAGAGAGGGAGTGACCTGCCCAATCCCACACAGCTAGTAGATAGTGGTGTCAGAATTTAAACCCACGGTACAGCAATGACAGAGCCCTAATCCATGAAGCAGGATGAAGAATAAGACCCTGGATACAGGCTCACGAGAGCCACAAATACATTCTGTTCAATTCGGCACCCAGGGCCTGAGCACCTCTCTGGCTCAGCCCTGGGCCAGGTGCTGGGGTGCATGGCCAGGTAAGAGATGCTGCGGTCACAGGACCGCCACCTCCCAGGGGCTCCTAGTCAGGTGGTGCAACTGACTAGAAGGCAGAGCAGAAGGGCCCACATGTTCAGCAGAAGACAAGTACCTGCAGGATCCAAAAGAGGCGCAGTCCAGGAAGGCTTCCCAGGGGACGAGTGACTTGTGCTGGCCTGGAGGGTAGGGAGAATGGTAGCAACAGGGAAAGGTCAGCAAGGGCATTCTAGTGGAGGGGGCTGCCTGAGAGAGGGCTAGAGGTGGGGCCCATGGGGAGCATTTGGAGAAAGGACAGTGCCCGGTTCACAACCTCCTCTTATTTCAGAATGTTAGTTCCCTTCAGGAAGCTATGACAGTGGATAAAGTTTCCTTGAGCCTCTGCAATGTAATTGCAAGGAAGGAAAGGAATCAAGGAAGCCCCTATTAGGTACTTGGAACTGTGCTGTGTGTTTTACATGATCTAAAAAATTTTTTAAATTTTTAAATTTTTTTGGCTGCGCTGTGCAGCATGCGGGATCTTAGTTCCCTGACCAGGGACCGAACCTGTGCCCCCTACATTGGAAGAACAGATTCCTAACCACTGGACTGCCAGGGAATTCCCTACATTATTTTTATAATAACTTTCAACCTTATTACAACAGTGACACCTATTTATTATTTTCAAAAGTTGAAAATACATTATTAAGCCAAAGGAAAAAATTAAAATCACCTGCAATTAATTCTATTCTTCAGAGATAACCACTGCAAATGTTTTGTGTACCATCTGAAGCTCTCTAGGGGACCATCAAAGTCACTTCAGTGACATAAACTCAGGTGTGGGTTGAAAAGAACTTATTACGAATAACAAAAGACGTTCCTCTCATCACTCAGGATATTCCAAGGGTTTTTGGAGCGCTGTGCCAGGAACCAGGAAGACCAAATATAAATTTATTATATCAGAGTATCATAAACCCACAGCCAGTTATTTCATTTAATTGCCACGATGACCCTAATGCACGGTAATGCGGGTGTTATTATTATTATTATTATTATCATGATTGTTCTCAATCTACAAATGCGGAAACTGGGACTCTGAGGGATTACCTCACTGCTTGGGATGCCCTGGGCAGCAGGGTGGGGAGGGCAGGCTGGCTGGGGAGGGGGCCAGCCCAGGTCCCACTGCCTCAGCCACTTGGCTTATTTCCCTGATTGAGAGGAAAGGAGACTGGGGTCCTGGAGACTTGGGTGAGGCAGTCAGGGGCTCCAGATAAGCCTTGGAAGCCCCTCTTCCTGCTCCCAGATGTACTAGAGCCCGAGGGGCAAAATCCAGCCACGTTGGTGAGACAGACCCTGATGTGGATACCCCAGGTCCAGGGACAAGTCCCCTGGGGGTGTCGGGCCGGGCTCTGCGCTCCCGTCACCCTCTGGAAGGAGTGAGGGCTGGCTCTGTGGTGGATGACAGATGGGCTGTGGTACACACAGAAATGTACCAATCCAAAAGTAATCTGAGAAGAGGAAAGAGTCCATTCGCAATCAGTCACCCCTCCCACCCTCCTCCACAAAAAGCCAGGCTTCCTTGGCTTGCTGAAGGCATGGAACATTTTTGTGGGCATTTGCTGGTCTCTGCGCAAATGCAGAGGTGGTTTCTCAGATGACAAGCTGGAATCTTCTGGCTGCCGCCCCACTGTCCCCTCTGCTGCCATCCTCCACAGTACCTAGGCGGGGATGCTCCCGGTCTCCAGAGCCTGTGGTGACCTGCTCTGGAGGGTGGCTCGGGGAAGAGGCCCAAGTCCAGGGCATCCTGGCCACATCAGAATCTGAGCTCCACTAAACCAAGGACAAAACAATGACCCGTTTCCCTTGGCCAGAAGAGCCAGAGAGTGCTGTAGCGAGACATCCGGCTGGCCCGTAAATGAGGTGTTTGAATGAGCTCACCAGTTTTTCCTTAGCTGACTCCTGTGACTACTTTACAACAGAGCTGGGGCTGGCCTGGGCTGATGTAGCTGAGTGCTCTCTGTGTACACGGCTCTGGGTTTGGAGCTTTCAACGCATTTTCTCATTCAACCCTCGGAACCACCCCTTGAGGAAGGTAGTATTGAAACTTGCTGTTTTGAAGATGAGGAAATTGAAGCACGGAGAGGTTAAGTAATTCAGCCAAAGCCACACAGCTAGTAAGGGATGGAGACAAGATTTGAACCCAGACTGTCTGACACCACAGCACAAACTCTTAGCCATTCTAGAGTGATGTGAGAGTAAGTCTTGGGCTGGGAGCGGAACATTTGGAAATTATCAGTGTTCCACACCCTCACTGTGAGTACCATCTACCACTTCCTTTGCCCCAGTGGACTGGGGCAAGAGGGTCTTGCCCTGAACTTTAGAGGCCCTGTTCTGGCTCCCCTCCCACCATGACACCCCCAAGGGGTGAGAAGTTTGCATGATCAAAGGGACATGCCCATCTGGAGGCTGTGTCCCCATTTCAAATCCTGATTCAGGTACCCAGGACCCAGGGCTTGTGTGGCATGCCTCCCGAGGTCCATCTTCTCTAGGCTGACCCCATCACAAAAGTGCATTCCCTTAGGCTTGTGAAGTGCTGGGACACAGCCGTGGGTGGGATGTCTACTCACAGTACCGGAGAGAGTCTGGTGGGAAGAGAAGGAGACAGGCGGTAGGCAAGGTCCCTTGTGTATGTTCACCTTGGGTCCTGAAAATGTGAGAATGGGTCTTCCTGTTCCAGAAGCCTTGTGGTGTCACTGCAAGCACCTTGCTGACAGCTCAGGCCATCAGGACGGATCCTAGCCCCACACATCTTAGTCGTGTGCCCTTGGACCCATTGCTGTAGCTCTGGGACCCCCAGTTTCCCTGTCCTGGAAATTTCTCGATGTGCTCTGAGGATCAAGATGCAGGTGTGAGAGCTTTGGGAGCTGGCAGGTGGGTCTCGCCCCCTAGCTCAGCCCCCCACATCAGAGAAGCTTCTCCCACCTCTCCCACTGGCCACTGCCTGAGCCTAAGCTGATTTCTCTACACTTGATTTTCTGTGCCGCTGATGCCATAGTTTTGACTCAAGTCCTGAATTCTCCAGTTACATCCCTTTGTTGGAAAATTCTAAAGTATATTATTTCTTTTTTGTTCTGTATAACTATAATTTTTTATTAGTTATCTATTTTACACATATTAGTGTATATATGTAAGTCCCAATCTCCCAATTCATCCCACCACCACCCCCTGCCCCCGCTTTCCCCCCTTGGTGTCCATACGTTTGTTCTCTACATCTGTGTCTCTATTTCTGCCTTGCAAACCAGTTCACCTGTACCATTTTTCTAGATTCCACATATAGGAGTTAATATACGATATTTGTCTTTCTCTTTCTGACTTACTTCACTCTGTATGACAGTCTCTAGGTCCATCCACGTCTCTACAAATGACCCAATTTCATTCCTTTTTATGGCTGAGTAATATTCCATTGTATATATGTACCATATCTTCTTTATCCATTCGTCTGTCGATGGGCATTTAGGTTGCTTCCATGACCTGGCTATCGTAAATAGTGCTGCAATGAACATTGGGGTGCATGTGTCTTTTTGAATTATGTTTTTCTCTGTGTATATGCTGGGTCATATGGTAGTACTATTTTTAGTTTTTTAAGGAACCACCATACTGTTCTCCATAGTGGCTGTATCAGTTTACATTCCCACCAACAGTGCAAGAAGTTTCCCTTTTCTCCACACCCTCTCCAGCATTTGTTGTTTGTAGATTTTCTGATGATGCCCATTCTAGCTGGTGTGAGGTGATACCTCATGGTAGTTTTGATTAGCATTTCTCTAATAATTAGTGACGTTGAGCAGCTTTTCATGTGCCTCTTGGCTATCTGTATGTCTTCTTTGGATAAATGTCTATTTAGGTCTTCTGCCCATTTTTTGATTAGGTTGTTTGTTTTTTTAATATCGAGCTGCGTGAGCTGTTTATATATTTTGGAGATTAATCCTTCGTCTGTTGATTCATTTGCAAATATTTTGTCCCATTCTGAGGGTTGTCTTTTTGTCTTGTTTATAGTTTCCTTTGCTGTGCAAAAGCTTTTAAGTTTCATTAGGTCCCATTTGTTTATTTTTGTTTTTATTTCCATTTCTCTAGGAGGTGGGTCAAAGAAGATCTTGCTGTGGTTTATGTTAAAGAGTGTTCTTCCTATGTTTTCCTCCAAGAGTTTTATAGTGTCTGGTCTTACATTTAGGTCTTTAATCCGTTTTGAGTTTATTTTTGTGTATGGTGTTAGGGAGTGTTCTAATTTCGTTCTTTACATGTAGCTGCCCAGTTTTCCCAGCACCACTTATTGAAGAGACTGTCTTTTCTCCATTGTATATCCTTGCCTCCTTTGTCATAGATTAGTTGACCATAGGTGTGTGGGTTTATCTCTGGGCTTTCTATCCTGTTCCATTGATCTATATTTCTGTTTTTGTGCCAGTACCATATTGTCTTGATTACTGTAGCTTTGTAGTATAGTCTGCAGTCAGGGAGTCTGATTCCTCCAGCTCTGTTTTTTTCCCTAAGGTTGCTTTGGCTATTCGGGGTCTTTTGTGTCTCCATGCAAATTTTAAGATTTTTTGTTCTAGTTCTGTAAAAAATGCCATTGGTAATATGACAGGGATTGCATTGAATCTATAGATTGCTTCTAAAGCATATTATTTCCAAGTGACAGTGGGTTAGAAGTTAGAGGTACGGCAGGGGCGGGTGAGGCACAGTGTCCCCATGAGGCTTTTCCTTTCACCTGCGCCTCTTGCTTTGGTCCCAGCTCTCCCAGCAGGAGTGATCAAGGAAACCAGGAGATCTGGGTTCTAACCCAGGCCCCACTGCAGACACCTGGGGGCCTGGCCTCGCCCTCTCAATGTGGCTGGCCAGATGGTCCCTAGGGTCCTCATGTCCCTTCTAGTGGGATTTCTTCTGGAAACTGCCTTTGAGAACCAAGGACCAAAGGGGTTAGCAGGAAGGGGACTGGCATGTTGATAATATTATGGCACTTTACAAATAGGAATTGCTCCTCTCTTACTCTCGGTGGGGGAAGGAGGAGGGAGGGCTCAAGGCCGTGCTCACACCTGGCTACGGTCATTCACTCCGGGCTGGAATCATTCCAGGGAAGGGCAGCTCTGCCTCTCAAGCTGCTCATCTCAGCCATGGACGGTTCAGTTCAACAGACCCTATCATGAATCAACAAGAGCGTAGAGAGGACCACACCCATCTTCTCACAGAAAGGACAGCTGTGAGAACCCGTCATCTGGAGGATGATGCCAGGTGCTAAGATAGAGAAACATATCAGGAGTCAGAGAAGGCTTCTGTCAGGATGCCCAGGGGTTTCGTGTAGGAGCCTAGGGACAGCCCAGGTAGCAGGTATGGGTGGGACCATGGCTACGTCATCCTTCTTCAGCCAGGCCCTCTTCTTATCTGTATTCTGTGCATGCAATCTCAAGAGAATAAAGTCTCACGCTAAAGCTGAACTCTGTAATGCTGGTCTATGGGGTGGCAGGACCAGGAGGCTTGTCCCTTTCCCTAGTGTGTCCTGAGTGGCAGCAAGCTCCATCACTGTTAGAGACCTTCCCAACCATGGTGTATAATCCACCTCCTGTGGCTTACCTATGTGGCCATCAGAGGAGCCTCAAGGGAGAGGCAGCACTTTTTCAGGGAGAAATTGTTCCTTCTCTATTGATTAGGCAGAAAAATTCCTGGAAAAACTGAGAGTTATTGAGTGTCTGAATGGGAAGAGGGTACAGGGGGCTTTTTGTGAGCACTGTGCTTGCATGTGGAGCCTTTTGGCTGAAGCTGAATCTTGCGATGGAAGAAGCAGCCAGCAGAGAGCGGCAGAGAGGCAGGCAGCAAAGGGTGCTTGGGGCCAAGATTCCCCAACAGGGAGCCAGCTGAGTTCTTGCTGAGGACAGGTAAAGTGAGAAAAATGACGATTATATTGCATGAGGATTTTCTCTTTCTTTCTGCCTTTCCTTCTTTCTGTCTGTCTTCTTTCTTTCTTTGAAGCTAAATATATTCTAGCTAAAGCGCATTTTGTTCTTCCTACTTTTTTGATGTTCAAATAATCTTTTCTGTAATGATGGTGGTTTGCAACCTTTAACAATGGTTAACATAGCTTATTAATTGCTCACACTATGTCAGACACTGTTCTAAAACCTTTACCTATATTTACTCATTTAATCCTCCAATTACCCCAACATGGTTAGCACTAATGTTATCCTCATTTTACAGATACGAAAATTGAAGCACATGCCCAAGGTCACATAGCTAGAACGTGATGGAGCTGGTATTCCAACTCACGGAACTTGAACCACTAGAAGCCATGTAAATGATGATGTGGGTGGAAGCAGTAGAGACGTGGGGGGTACAGACCCCCTAATGGGACAATTAAGGCCCTGTTGATCTCATCATGTGGGAATGTGAACCCAATGCCCCTAAATCATCCTGAAATCTGGAAACATTTAATGTGCTATTTCTCAGTTTCTACATGCTGGCTAGTGGTTCAGACATAAAAAAGACTGAGTGGGGCTTCCCTGGTGGCGCAGTGGTTGAGAATCTGCCTGCTAATGCAGGGGACACGGGTTCGAGCCCTGGTCTGGGAAGATCCCACATGCCGCGGAGCAACTAGGCCCGTGAGCCACAACTACTGAGCCTGCGCGTCTGGAGCCTGTGCTCCGCAACAAGAGAGGCCACGATAGTGAGAGGCCCGCGCACCGCGATGAAGAGTGGCCCCCGCTTGCCGCAACTAGAGAAAGCCCTAGCACAGAAACGAAGACCCAACATAGCAATCAATCAATCAATCAATCAATCAATCAATCAATCAATCTTTAAAAAAAAAAAAAAAGACTGAGTGGTAAGTAAAATGTGCTCCTAAGCTGTGTCACCAATTCGTGACCTGTGGTAGATGCTGGCATTTAAAAAAAATTAATATTTAGTGAACTAAAAATTTGGTCCCCTTCCCTTATTTAAAACAAAAACCTACAGGTCTGTGGAATCCCCTCATCTGGGACCCGCCTGTCCACACAGTGTTGGAAAGTTCCATGGGCTCCAGGCTGGTGATAGGGGTGGCCAGCAGGAGGGGAGCATTTTGGTAGCAGCACTGAAGAGAAGGCAGACTCATTTCAAGATAAGAGCCCGTCTTGTCCCTGTGGCTGCTCTCAGCCTCAGCGGTGCAAAGAGCTGAGGGTAAGATCTCCTCATAATTAGGCTCTGCAATGCGCTGAGATTTGAAAACTCAGGAAGAGTTACGGTTAAAAAATTTCCAACTCAGGAATAATCTGCCCATATTTTATGTACTATCTTAAAAATTCCACAGTACCCATGGTCTCCTTTTATACCCCTGTTCCATGCCTTTTGGTCTCGGTCCCACCTCTTTCTCCAATCTGGAAAGAACACGTCAAGTCCACGAGACCAGGGTCTTGGTCCTGCCACTAACCTGCAGGGTGGGACTGTGGACTGGCCACGAGACACCCTTGCTGTCAGAAGGTTAGAACTCTGGTCCTATTGACCTTGCAAGGCTGCTGTGAGGTGGTATGAAAGCAACAATTAAAAACATAAACTAGCTTTCCATCTCCTGGCTCTCTGACCAGTGTGCTGGTCACTGGGCTGCCTGCCCTTGACGAAGGTGCCACTTCTGTTTTCTCTTCCCACTCAGATCTAGGAGATGCTGCCCAGAGCCTGGCTGCGCTGGGCCTGCCTCCTGCTCCTGGCCACGCCTACCCAGCCCTGCCCCAAGGGGTGTGACTGCTTCATCCGGGAGGTGTTTTGCTCCGATGAGGAGCTGGCCGCCATCCCGCTGGACATCCCGCCACACGCCACAGACATCATCTTCGTGGAGACCTCGTTCACCATGGTGGGAGCCAGGACCTTCAGTGGCAGCCCCAACCTGACCAAGGTGGTCTTCCTCAACACCCAGGTGTGCCACTTCGGGCCGGATGCCTTCGGGGGGCTGCCGGGGCTCCAGGACCTGGAGATCACTGGCGGTGCCTTCTCCAACCTCAGCACTGACATCTTCTCCAACCTGACCTCGCTGGGCAAGTTCACCCTCAACTTCAACATGCTGGAGGCTCTGCCCGAGGGCCTCTTCCAGCACATGGATGCCCTGGAGTCCCTCCAGCTGCAGGGCAATCGGCTCCAGACCCTGCCCGGGAGGCTCTTCCAGCCTCTGAGACGTCTGAAGACCCTCAACCTCGCTCAGAACCTCCTGGCCCAGCTGCCCGAGGAACTGTTCGCCCCCCTCTGCAGCCTGCAGACCCTGAGGCTGAGCAACAACGCACTGGCCGACCTGCCCCGAGGGCTGTTCAGCCACCTGGGCGGCCTGCAGGAACTCTTCCTGGACGGCAACTCCATCTCCGAGCTGCCCTCGCAAGCATTCGCGGGGCTCTCCCGCCTGGAGAAGCTATGGCTGCAGCGCAACACCATCGGCCACCTGCCCCGGTCCATCTTCTCCTCCCTGGGCAAACTGACCTTCCTGAGCTTGCAGGGCAACGCGCTGCGGACGCTGCCCACCAGCCTCTTCGCCCATTCCCCAGGCCTGGTCAGCCTGTCCCTGTCCCACAACCAGCTGGAGACCATCCCCGAGGGAGCCTTTGCCAACCTATCCAGCCTCGGGTTCCTCACGCTCTCGCACAACGCCCTCACCCATCTGCCGGCTGGCGTCTTCAGGGGCCTCGAGGGGCTGGTCAAGCTCTACCTGGGCAGCAACAACCTGACGGCCCTGCACCCAGCCCTCTTCCAGAACCTGTCCACGCTCGAGCTGCTCAGCCTCTCCAGGAACCTCCTGACCACGCTGCCCCAGGGCATCTTTGACACCAATTACAACCTGTTCAACCTGGCCCTGCACGGCAACCCCTGGCAGTGCGACTGCCACCTGGCCTATCTCTTCGGGTGGCTGCACCAGTATAGCGACCGGCTCTTCAACAGCCAGACCTACTGTGCTGGCCCCGCCTACCTGAAGGGTCAGGTGGTGCCCGCCCTGAGGAAGGAGCAGCTGGTGTGCCCGGTCACCCAGGACCACCTGGGCTTCCAGGCCCCGGGGCCAGAGGGCAGGGAGCCAGGGGGCGGCTGGGATCCGGCCATGAAGGAGAAGGCGACCTGGAACCGGTGCACCTACAGCACCCCCGAGGGCACCGTGGTGCTGGCTTGTGATGAGGCCCGGTGTCGCTGGCTGAACGTCCAGCTGTCTCCCAGGCAGGGCTCGGCCTCCCCGGGACTGACGTTCAATGCCAGTCAGGAGTGGGACTTGAAGTCCAGCTGTGGCTCTGTGAGGGTCACTGTGTCGATCGAGGCTCTGGCAGGGGAGCCCTAGGTGCAGAGCAGATGGGCTGGGAGCCTGGGCAGACAGCCTCCGGGCCCAACCAGGCAAGAGCCGGTAAGGGGAGCTGAAGCTTTGGTTCTTCAGATGCAAGGGATGGAGTTGCATCTCCCGGGTGGAGGAGGGGGAGGAGGCTGGACCCCCGAGTCTCCGCCTCCCCCTCCTCCTTCATCCTCCCCAGTCTCTGAGTCTGAGACCTAACAGGGCCTTCCTCAAGCTCTGCAAAGCACCCGTTAAAGCTGCATCGTGGTCTGGAGAATAAATTAATGCCGTTCCCCTGGTGTTTTTCTATTATTTAATACCCACCCTAATCTCATCCCCACCCTGAGATACCCTCTTACCAGTGCTCCATTTCCACAAAATGGAGGCCACCCTCTCTTGACATCCAGTTCAAGAGCCAATGTCTGTTTCTATTTCTCTGCCTGGAACTGTGGTTTTAATTGATAAAGACAAATAGGGGAGAGGATAAAAGCAGAGGTGACCAGAAAGATGAGGGGTGGGGGTCTTACTCCACGTTCAGGGGACTCATGCCGTTCGTGCCCCCCTCCAGCGCTTCCAGGAGAAGTCAGATGACAGGGGCTCTCTGGAGGGGAAACGCTTTGCCTGTTCAGCCGACGGGATGGCTGCTCCCTGAGGAGACGGGGGAGGACAGGGAGCTGGGTGGGCTGGGACCGATGCCCTTCAGTTCTAAGTGTCGGCCTCTGTGGGCTGCTCACTCACTGAAATGGTCCTCTCTTGGTCCTCCCAGTTTTACCCAGTCATCTCTTGCACACTGGTCTCCTCGGGGCTGGCTGTCTTTCAGGCTCCCTGGGTAATCCCTATGCAGGCCCTTGGGGTCAGATGCCACCTCTACGCTGATGACCTCAAATCTCCAAAAACCTGAGTCAAATCTTGGACTCAGGTTTCTGGCTCCATGATGAGATATCTGCCTGCTCTGCCTGCAACCCCGTGTTTTATCATGACAGCCACAAACACGTCTAAACCAGACTCCGACCCCAGATCCTCCTGGATCCCAGCAAATCGCCAAGCCCAGGAGCTGGGAGTGGTCTTCAATCTCTCCTCCCCTTATTCCTCTTGGCCAACCAGTCACTGAGTGCTTCTGAGTGCCCCTCTGTCCATTTCTCCTTTCCCGTTCCCAGCCCAGGGAAGTTCTTAGTCTCCCTGGATTGAACCATGACCCAGCCCCCTTCCTGGTTTCCCAGCCTGCAGTGTGGACTCGCTTGGGTGAAGTGCTGGGGTACGGGAGGGAGAAATAAATCAGATGTACAGCAGGCCCTCCAGGAGCTCATAGTCTGGTGGAGAGATCAGAAAAAGATGCATGAGATGAAAACATAAGCAAGACGGGGTGGGCACCAAGAAGGTGCTGGGGAGTTCAGGGGAGGTGGAGGTCTGGGTGAGCACAGACCTCAGGAAGCTGCATTTGATCCCTGGGCCTTGAGATCGTGCAAGAAGAGTGTGAGTCAAGGGATGGAGACAGGCAAGTGGGTGAGGACAGGGCCATGGCTTCTGGAACAGGCTACAGGTGGGAGAGGAGATGGGGAGATAAGTAAGGCTGGAAAGCTAGCTGGAGCCTCGACAGGCCCAGGGAGGAGTTCACGTGTTCATTAAGGATGCCCAGCTGTTACTGAAGGACTTTATGCAGAGGAGGGCCTGTGAAGTTTGAGGAGAGCAAGAGGCAGGGAAAACAGTAAGGATTCTTGCTTGGCTTGAGCTGAGAGCTCAAGGATGCCAAGGAAATAGAATGAAAAGTTTTCAGCATCTGAACAGCACATACACAGATGGATAAAAAGGCTGAAATAATTACAGAAATGCAAATTCAAACAATATAGGTATCACTTCATACCTATTAATCCCGTGGAAATTAGAAAGCTGGATTATGCCCAGTGTGGGCACAGGGGAGCCTCCAGGTACCGCTGGCTGGTGCAGCCACTCCTCCAAGGACACGAGCAAGTCTGAGGCAAAGAAAGGGTTTGGTGAGGGAGTCAGGGGTCCAGTGGGTGGGGCTGGAAGATGGGGGGAGGGAGAAACCTGGGGTGACTCTCAATTTTCTCTCCTGGGAGGCAGGGAGGACAGCGAAGACATCAACCAAGGGCAGGGGCAGTTCTGGGGAAAGGGAGGAGCAAGATGCCAGCTTTGGACAAGGAAGTACAACTTCACCCTCGTGTCCAGTGACGCCCTTTTAAAAAGACATGCTTCCTGAGTGTCAAACCAGTTAAATTCTAAGGTGATGGAAGGTAGTTTGGCAGCTGTGCCAAAGGAACAGACTCTCTCTCAGATTCATTTGGTTCAGTTCCCAAAAGCATCTGGTTTAAGAATAATCCTGACCAGGTCCTCCAAGGTTGGGGAACGTTGCTTCCCCAGAAAGGAGGAGGCCCTGAGCGACTGAGGGTCCCATGATGCCAGCCCCCAAGGTTTGTGCTTTCACTGCCCAGGCCCAAGGCTGGGCTGCAGTGGATGCTAGCTTCCAGCTGGTTGTGATGTCCACTGTCTGGGGAAAGGATCACCACACCAGCACACAGGAGGCGCTTCCCAAATCTCCATCAAATGGATGCCCGTCTGAACTACAGCTCCTGGTCCAAATAGTCCTTGGGTCTACCGCCAGGGATAAAGGAACAAGACAATCCAGCAGACATTTCTCTTAATTATATTCCCTCCCAATATAACTCTTTGTTAGGTTAAGATATAATAATTTTTCTCTGTGCTGAATGGTGCTGGGGAAAGAGCACCGGCTGACAGGGCAAGCTGCTTGCTGGCCCTTTCAAGTTGGTTGGATGAGATCAGTCACTGTGCTCTGTGGGTAGGGTTGCCAGATTTACAAATAAGTACACACATGCTGCAAGGGACATATTTATTCTAAAAAAGTGATTCGTAGTTTATTTAACTGGGTATATTATTTGGTGACCCAACCATCTGATGAAAGTGGGGAAACAATGGGGGTGGAGATGGGGGTTCAGGGGTTCTCTTCAGGGCCAGGGAGGCCAGGCCTGAGCCTGCAGTGGTGCAGGTCCTGACTACTGAGGGCTGCTAGGGTCTTGAGGTTGGAGCTGACAGGAAGCAGGGGGCGCTGAGCATCCCCCCAGACCGAGGTGTGCAGACAAAGAGGCAGCTCTGAGTGTGCTGTGCACCCAGGGCCCTCGGTCCTGCTGCCTGTTTCCTTATGAGGTGGTCCCAGTCTGGGGCAGCAGTAGAGCTTTTGATGGGTTCTGGAAAGAAATCAGGACACTTGGCTCCCCCCTTCCTTAACATTTGGCTTTTGGCAAATCATGGCTCCTCTCTGGGCCAAAGGAGGTTGGTTCTCAATGCTGACTGAATCTTAGAATTACCTGGGGGAAGTTAAAAAAGACAACAGGGGGCTTCCTTGGTGGCGCAGTGGTTAAGAATCCGCCTGCCAATGCAGGAGACACGGGTTCGAGCCCTGGTCTGGGAAGATCCCACATGCCTCGGAGCAACTAAGCCTGTGCGCCACAACTACTGACCCTGTGCTCTAGAGCCCGCAAGCCAAACCGACCCTGCGCACCACAACTACTGAAGCCCGCACGCAACTAGAGCCCGTGCTCTGCAACAAGAGAAGCCACCACAATGAGAAGCCCGCGCACCGCAATGAAGAGTAGCCCCTGCTTGCTGCAACTAGAGAAAGCCCGCGCACAGCAACGAAGACCCAACACAGCCAAAAATAAATAAATAAATAAATAAATAAATAAATAAATTTATTAGGAAAAAAAAAAGACAACAGGGTCCCACTTCCAGAGACGATGATTCAACTGGCCTAGGGAGACCCAGATATCAGTTTAAACACACACACACACACACAAAACACCCCCAGTGATTCTAATGCCCAACCAGGCTTGAAAACTCAGGGCTCGATTTTGTCCAGTTCTAGGTCTTCCCACTATCTGTAGCTGCCCCAGGGTTGTGGAGCAAATGCTCACCTTATCAGACCCACCTGGTGTAATGCTTGGGATGAATTCATGAACAAAATAAGCCACAACACTGTGTCCCAAAATATCTCATAGGTTTTTTTTTTTGGCTTGTTGGTTTTATTTTATCATCCTCAGCGTTCTCAGATTTTGGAGAAACAATAAGCTGAGTGCACGCTGGCTTGTTTTCTTGCAGTACGAGGGTGGCTTAGTTCCTCCAAAGCACCTCCTTACAGCAGATGGGAGTCCTTGCCCTGATGCCTGGAATGGTCCACAGTGCTTCAGTGATTTCCCCGCCCCTTGCTAGCAAGGTAACCTTGGGCGAGTTACTGAAGCCCTCTGCACCTCAGTTTTCTCATCCATGCTGTTTATCATGGGGATAATAGTACCCACCTCATAGCACTACTGGTGAAGATAAAACATTAATTCATGGAAAGAACCAAAAACAATGAGACGTAGTAAGTTCTCAAAAATGTTATCTCTTATTATTATTATTTCTAGAGAAGTGTGGGTGTGTGTGCGGGGGGAGGCAAGAACTGGCCAATCTCTTGGCCATTGCACTTGTTTCACCCGTATTCATTGGTGTTTCTGGGAGGATGTTGACATTGCTGTTTATATATCAAGATTATATTATTGGGAGGATTGGAAATGCCATTTACAAAATTATTCAGTGCTAACAGTGGATACTGGAAGAGTGGATGGTGCTGCCACAGACAGACAATTTCGCACAATACTAGCGCAGTAAGGAATTCTTTCTCACACTGTTTTCGGCCTGCCTCCATCTCTTGCATCCGCAGACAGTTCAACATCTCACAAACCTGCAAAAGTTCCGATTCTGGGTCTCAGGGCGCCCCCGCGTGGCCAACTGGGAGAATGGCTTTCCCGGAAGTCACAACCAGGGAGCTCCAGAAGGGACAACAGACCACATGGATGCTTCCCGGCTGGCAGCTCCTGCCGAGCTTCTGTTTCCTGCGATTCTGGAACGTGCCCGCGCCCAGGGAGCAGTTGGAGCGGAGGCTGAGGTCCCGGGCGCACCTCCCGGGAGGTTTAGACATGCCGGGCGTTCAGATTTATCCCAGTGATGTTCTGCATGGCGGGGGTGGGGTGGGGGGGAGAATCCTGCATGACTGTGTGTTGTCTTGCGTCTCCCATGGCTTCCAAACAGAACTCCAGACACTGCTGTGGGTGAAATCCTGCCAGTGACGATCTCTGTTCATATACACTCAAAGTTGTGGTCTCTGCCTTGTTGTCTGCACACTTTTTCCAGGACTGCCCCTTAGTATATATACATTCTGGGAAGACTGTGCTTTATTTTTTTTGGAATTTTATTCAGAGTTGTTCAGGATTTTAGAAAAAAATCCCCCTTGGCAATGCTTAACCCTTATTTCAAGAAGTCGCGTATAGAGGAAAAGCAACTTCTCTTAAATTCATCCTTTACTCAGTATCTAGTAGGTGAAAGCCTCTAACTACTTCATCAAGTCTCTGGTGAGGTCTTATCCAAGCATTTACACACAAAAATGAATATTATTTTATTATAAACTGCCTTTTGTTTCTAGTTTATGACAGTCAGAACATTTGATTTTTTAATTCTCTTTGAGATCTGATGATATCTGTGAAATTTATTTCGGAAGACTGAAGGGAGTGTTAAGATTTATTTGCTTTAAAAGCGGTGTTGGGGGGGCGGGGCTTCCCTGGTGGCGCAGTGGTTAAGAATCTGCCTGCCAATGCAGGGGACACGGGTTCGAGCCCTGGTCTGGGAAGATCCCACATGCCGCGGAGCAGCTGGGCCCGTGCGCCACAACTACTGAGCCTGCGCGTCTGGAGCCTGTGCTCCGCAACAAGAGAGGCCGCGATAGTGAGAGGCCCGCGCACCGCAATGAAGAGTGGCCCCCACTTGCCACAACTAGAGAAAGCCCTCGCACAGAAACGAAGACCCAACACAGCCATAAATAAATAAATAAATAAAATTAAAAAAAAAAAAAAAAAAAACCAAACCAAAAGGTTGCCAGTAATCTTAAAAAAAAAAAAAAACAGCGTTGGGTCTGTTGGTGATGCGCTCCACTGTTCCAAAGTAACAGAAGCAGCAAAAGCTAGATGTCAAGGTCTCCAGAGAAACAGAACCAGGAGGATACATATATACAGAGAGAGAGAGAGAGAGAGAGAGAGAGAGAGAAGGGAGATTTATGATAAGAATTGGCTCACGCAGTTATGGAGGCTGAGAGATCCCACGATTTGCTGTCTGTAAGCTTCAGAGTCCAAAGGCCGGAGAACCAGGAGCTCTGATGTCCAAAGGCAGGAGAAGACAGATGTCCCAACTCAAGTGAAAGGGTAAATTGGTCCTCCCTCCACCTTTATGTTCCGCTCAGGCCCTCAGTGGATTGGACGGTGCCCACCTGCATTGGTGAGGGCCATCTTTACCCAGTCTATGGATTCAAATGCTAATCTCTTCTGGAAACATCCTCATAGACACACCCAAAAACAGTGTTTTACCAGCTGTCTGGGCATCCCTTAGTCCAGTCAAGTTGACACGTAAAATGAACCATCACAGTCTCTGTCAGTGGAGGTCTTGAAGTTATTTCCTGGCACCTTTTCCCCACAGGCAGAGACTGTGGCCCCCTTTCCCACACCGTGTGATGGTACCTCTCATTTCCCCGTTGCAGAGAAGCTTTGTAAAAGGGAGTAGAGATTCAAGTTGCCTTTGGAGAGACAGAAAAGATTAGGAAGCCTCATTTGTGGCATCCGCTCTGTCTCAACCTTGCCCTGCGATTGTGAGCAAGTTACTTGCCCTCCCTGGGCCTCTGAATCTTCATCTGGTAACCAGGGGCTGAAAGTTTTGAGCACTGATGTCCTCTTCAGGTGGGTGTGTGAAAGGTCTCAGCTCCTGCCCCGGGCCTCCAAGGTAGGCTCACCTGGCCTGGAGGATGCTGGGCACCTGCAGGAGGGCCCAGCCAGAGTCTAAGCTCTCAGAGCTCTGGGCTCTTGGGCCCTCGACATGCAGAGTGCCATCGGGGCCTTCCAGGCTGGCCCCTCAGGAACTGCCTACTGGTTGTGACCAGTGATGGTCCGCTCACTCTCTCCTGACACAGCCCACCTTCCCTGGGCAGCTCCAACCGTCCAAATGCGCCTCCCCGCTGGCCTGGCCAAGTGGACACTCCTGTCCCCACAGCGACCTTCAGAAATGGAAGCAGCTTTCCCATCTCCTCAATCATCCCAGCCCTTCAGTCATCCCAGCTCCAATGTAACCATCCCCAGTCACAACTTCCCATAAGCAGCTGCTTCTCACAGGGTGTGGTCTTCATAGAAGCCATGGTTGGGAGCCCTCATGAAAGATGTGCCCTCCTCCTGCTGTGGATGGACCACAGGTGTGGAGTGTAGACCTGACCGCCTTCCCGCAGGGCTGGGCTCTGGGCCAGAGGCCCCCCTGGTAGATAGAGAAGCCGTTTTCCTGATGCCGCCATCTGATAGGTTCCCTCCATGGCTGACACCAGGGGTCGTTTTATTTCTTCCTCAGAACCATGTGGCTGGCCTGCCTGTGTGCTTTGGTTCCACTCCTGTAGGATGGATTATCCCAACAACAGCCTTGCCAGGCTTTCCTCGTCAAGCTGGATTTCATAGAAATTCCAGAGACTCTGGGGTAAGCCTTCATAGAGAGATCCTTCATGGTCAAAGACATTCCTTTTGTTGAGTGGGGAGCACTAATGACCCTGCAAGGCTGAAAAAGGTGGCATTTGCCTACAAGGCCTTTGAAGCAGGTGTGCTGATGGTCTGGAAGGCTGGTGTGCTCAGGCTGCTAGAGCCTCATGGGGCCTCACCTTGTCAGCTGCAGCAGCGGAAACTCAGTCCTGAGAAGGACAAAGGAATGAGGAGAAGAGACTGTTTGATGACCTTGCTAATTAGAGAAACTGTTCTGGAATAATACTGACATTTTCTTCCTGCTCAAGGGACCAGGCTCCTGCTGACTCTTGTGTCCATGGTTGAGAGAGATCTTTGCCCTTCCCAGGAAAGCCTTTCAGAGATTGTCCCACTGAAGCCCTTCTGCTAGCAGAGACCAGGATTGGATACCACCCCTCAGGATTCGGGACAATCTAGTGTCCCATGTTGAACTGAACATTCAGCACAATGGGACTGAATTTTTTTTCTGGAAACTCCTTGAGCTGGAAGTGATGAATTTGGAGAGCAACCTTCCTGGGTGGCTCCCATGTTCTGTCTTCTTTGGGCCAGTCCAGCACACAGGAGGAAACTCAGCTTTGTTTTTCATGGTCTGTATAATTTATACAAGCAACAGGGACCCAGCCTGCATCCCCTACTAATATAGAGTTCTCTCTACAAAATATAGATAATTTTGTCCCCTATGGCAGCCGGAGGGGGAGGGGAGGGAGGGTACGAGGAGGAAGGTTAAGATCCATCCTCTGGGGCAGCAGAGGGCAGGCGCAGGGCCAGGCCAGGGCAGGAAGGCACCATCAGTGTTGATAGGGAGGGGTCTGCGGAGGGGCTACAGGAAAGCAGCCAGGGACTGGGGGCCCAGGAGATGGGGGTGCCTGCGTGGGGGTCAGTATTTGTGGTGGGAGGGGGTTCACTAGTGTCTTTGGTAGGGGTTGAAGGTACCACCAGTGGGGGACAGGGGTTGCACAGGAGTCTCATCAATAGAAATAGGATAAAGGTGAGAGGGTCGGGGTTGGGGTGACCTCAGGTCCTAGGAACCCAGGAGCCGAGTGGCTGCCGCGACACTCCCGGTCCAGTTATGCAATGCCCCTCCCCCAGGAGCAGGGGTCCGGGTCTGAACTCCTGCCAGTTCCGTGGTTCAGCCAAATCGCCTTTAACCAAGAAGTTGATCGTTTCTCATAATCAGATTTCCCCTCTGCCTTGGGGAATCATGGATTTGGGAAATTCACAGATTTCAGCGTGGGAGCCAACTCAGTCACCTCTTTAGAGGTGGCGTGTTTTCTTCTCTTGCCAAATTTGAGGAGTCTCTCCCTGCAGTCATTGCGGTGGTGAGCTTGCCTCAAGGGACTTCTGTACCCCCATCTAAGCTCTAATCCATGAAGTTCCTTCCCAGATGGCCCCAGAGGATTCCCAGGTGGGTGCAGCTGTCAGCATCTCAGAGGGACAGCGGGTCTCGCTGAGGCTGCACCATCCTCAGGCACATCAAGCGCCAGCCCTGCTGACCACCCGACAACCACCTGGCCTCCCGCCTGCCTGCAGCCACATCCTTGCCAGCCTCCCCTGTGCGAACTCCAGCCCTCAAACCACACTTAGTGACCACCTCTGTGACGGCACTTCATCAACCCTGATGTCCTCTGAGCAACCGTGACCCTCAAACTTTAGCCCTCCTGTCACTGCCACCTTGCCCAGAACACCAGTCTTTGCGGTCTTCATAACCATGGCTTGATCGGGGACGGAGGCCCCGTGGGATATGCTTCCCTCTGCCTAGATTTAGTCCCTCTCCAGCAGGGAGCACACTGCCACGCTGTGGGGCTGAGCCCGTCCAAGAAGGAAGCTCCCATTCACCATTCACTGCATGTCCCGGGAGGTTCTGCAGCCAAGGCCTCCCTCTCTCCCGATCAACCTTTCCCCTAACAACACCCACGTGCTTCTGCCAGCCCTGTTCTCAGCAGCACAGAAAACACTCAGCTCACTGACCCCTTGTTTCTCCCCTCTGCCCCTCCCAGGGCTGCAGTGGCTTACCATCGACACACCTGCTGCAGTGTGTTCTCAGCCTGTCCCTGAAGTGTGGCTCTTTGGTGGCTTTTCCCAGCTGTGCCATCAGCCTTGGTACCCACAGGTTGTCCCTGGTGCCTTTGAGGCTGAGAAAGTTGCCGGGGAGAGAGGCAAGCCCAGAACAGAACTCTTCCCATGGGAGGAATCCCATGGAGTTACCTGAAGCCAGTGTGGGCACACACCTCCTCCTGCCCACAGGAGGGGACATACGACTTCTTGGGAGAGGAAAGGGGTTAGACTGAACCCTAGGAGGCTGAACAAGGACATTTTTATTCAATCCCTGGTTGGATTCTATTTTTGCTCCAAAATCTGTGTGTCAGACATCATACTTTTGGCATCTGTGAAGCTGGCAAACTTGTGAACACCCTCAGAGTCTTAAAACTTGCATTTGTGGAGTTAGCATATCCTAATAAACAGCAGGCCAAAGCCTTAGGGTAGGGGTCCCCAACCCCCAGGCCGGGGACAGTCCACATCCTGTTAGGAACCAGGTCACACAGCAGGAAGCAAGTGTGAGGCAGGAGCGAAGCTTCACCTGCCGCTCCCCATGGCTCCCCATCGCTCACATTACCACCTGAACCACCTCCCACCCCCCAACCCTTAAAGCCCCCCGCTCTCCCTCCCCCCCGTAAAAATTGTCTTCCACGAAACTGGTCCCTAGTGCCAAAAAGGTTGGGGACCGCTGCCTTAGGGCGTTTGTAATAAGTATTATTAGATCCACTGCCTTTGCCCACAAACACGTCGTCTATTTAAACTGAAATAGAAGAACTCGTTCATACAAAATTTCACTATCCGACCTCTACACTCTCCAAATTAGAGCTCTAACCAGGAAAAAGAAAAATGTCTCACGAGCAGCCAAAATAAGTTTCCAGTGCCTTGGATGAAAGCACGTGCATTTGCTCAAAGAAACATTCCTGCACTCAGGGTCTGTTCACTTTTATGTTAGACACAAGTCCATCACGTTTGGTCATATGGTTTCCAGACTGTAGTAGATTAAAGGCAAAAATCGTAAATTGGGAGAAGGGTGGTGGTCCTGCTGGAGACTTGCTAGCAACAAACAAAGAGACACAAAAATGGCAGAATCAAACACGAATTCCCGAAGAGGAGGAGCTGGGCCATTTAGTGGCGGGCACTTGGGTAGCTCCCAGGGCAACACGTATTCCAGCGCAGAGCTGGAGGTAAATAATAAGCCCTGGTGGATAATGTTGACCCGAGCTGCCTGGAAAAGTCCACGTTACGTACAACACTGGCTTGATTTGCGGTCCCCTGAAAGCAGAGCTTGGGGCAAGGGCTTGGATGCAGTCTAATTGGGAGGTGATCCCAGGAGGCAGGTGCATGCGACAGGGAAGGAGGAAAAACCAACATACGGATGACTGCGAAAGCTGCTCTGGGTAACGTGGCTGACTCCAGAAGGACTGCCTGAGAAGCATCCAGAACGACTCTAGGAGGCAGAGCATTTACCCAGCAGCTCCCACCCCCACCTCCCATCCGCCCCCACTTCCGGAAGTGGGCACGAGGATGGCGGAGGAGGGAAAGCCCGCCGAACCCGGAAGCTGCCTCTGAGAAACCGCCCGGATGGAGGCGACTGCTGCGAGCCCCCTGTTTACAGCAGCGGCTGCGAACTCTAAGGGGTGTAAATGTTAAACGTTTTATCAATTAACAGGGCGTGTGCTCAGTTATCCAGAAGACGAGTCAATCCAGAATGGTCCTTCATGAGGGCTCTGGGCTCACAGTGTCCCTGGGAATGTTGAAGGAGCTCCTGTGCTGGCGGATGTGCTCCTGTGGGGGCCAGAGCCTATGGGAGCTGTTTTCAGCGGAGGCTCCTGGAGACTTTTCGTTAATCCCGGCGTCAGCGCACCGGACACTTCAGTGCCACTCCTACTGCCGCCTCCTTCAGCCGCTTCTCTGGAGGCGCGATGCCTTCACTCGTCCCCAGATGTTGCCTGGTGTCTTTGGTCAGGCTCCCAGAAGCAGACCTTGAGGTGAGGGTCCAGATGCGGGTGATTTCTCATCAGGAAGTGATCCTGGGAGAGGCTGGTAAGAGAGTGGGAGAAGGTGACAGGGACGTGGTGGGAAGTCTAGCAGTATGCGACCTCAGACAGAGAACCAGCCCCAGCCCCGGCCCGCAAGAAAGCTCTGGAGTGTAAATTATTTCCCAGTTTGCCCCAGCTGGCCCCAGTGGTGGGAGGACAGCTCTGCAAAGAGCCACAGGTGCCTTGGTCAGGGGTGAAAGCACGCAGAGGCCGGGGAAGGGTGCGCGGGACCAGTGGAGGTGGCCCAGGGGATCTGGGAGCCTTGCCGTTGTCCACTACAGTTGGGTCCTCCTGTGAGCCCGGCGCTGGGCTAAGGTGTGGTTTTACTGTGTTTACTCTCTATCCACTGGGGGAAGGAGCTGGTTCTGGTTACCCCTGCCCTCAAGTGCACAAGACCCTAGGAGACCTGAGTCCTCCACTGGGTCCTGTGACCACAGGGCCTCAGTTTCCCATGTATTAATGAGGGGGGTTGACTTGTAAGACAGCCTCCCGCAGTGGTCACTGAAGCCTGATGTGGTGGCGTGTGCATAGGGAGAGAACGCACTTTTTAGTTGTCATTTGTCATTTCTTATCTAGAGATGTATGATTAAAATTCTATTATAAGGTTGCTGATGAGACACACAGACTGTTTAATGAGATGGTAGGGTGGAATCCTAGGAACGTTTTACTTCTGTAAATTCAATCCTAAGATCTAAGGAGAAAGGTTGAGGGTAGTGCCAGCGAGAAAGAGAGAGGAGGTGGGGCAGGTAGGTAATTTTAGGTGGATTTTTTTTTAATTGAAGTTTAGTTGATTTACAATGTTTCCGGTGTACAGCAAAGTGATTCAGTTATACATACATACTTATATAGGTATATATATATATATTCTTTTTCAGATTCTTTTCCATTATAGACTATTACAAGATACTGAATATAGTTCTCTATGCTATACAGAAGGACATTGTTGTTTATCTATTTTATATATAGTAGTGTGTATCTGTTAATCTCAAACTCCTCACTTATCCCTCCCCCACCCTCTTTCCCTTTTGGTAACCATAAGTTTGTTTTCTGTCTGTGAGTCTGTTTCTGTTTTGTAAATAAGTTCATTTGTATCAATTTTTTAGATTCCACATATAAATATCATATGTATTTATCTTTCTCTGACTTACTTCACTTAGTATGATAATCTCTAGGTCCATCCCTGTTGCTGCAAATGGCATTATTTCATTCTTTTTTACGGCTGAGTAAAATTCCATTGTATATATGCACCACATCTTCTTTATCCGTTCATCTGTCGATGGACATTTAGGTTGCTTCCATGTCTTGGCTACTGTAAATAGCGCTGCTGTGAACATAGGGGTACATGTATCTTTTTGAATTCAAGTTTTTGTCTCTTCTGGATACATGCCCTAGGTTGATGTTTTTAGGGTGGTGAGATAGTTGAGGCAAATCAGGCTTGAGAACAAAAGGCAAGAATAAAAGATAATTGCCACTTGAGGACAGGACAAAAGAAGTGTGAACAGTTGAGCATCCTCTGGCTGTTGCCCACCCACATTGCGCAGAGCACAAAGGCCAGCTTTTCCCGTAGGGTTACTGTTCCATGGTGAGGGAAGCTGTAGCTGTGTGGGCTCACTTGCACTTTAGAATCTACCATGACCAGATCGACCACGTGGATGGTGGCTGTAGCTCTGCTCTCGGGAGCCCATCTTGGAAGGAGGGGCTTTTTGAGTGATGAGAGTTTTCCTGCCTGTCTCTAGCATCCATAAAGTATATTGGCAGGATGCGGGGACCTCTCAAAGCTGTGTGCTCCCGGCTGACCTATTCTATGCCTGGGAAGGACGCTGCACCCCAAAGAATGCTTGGGGCCAGGGTCGGGTCACGGGCGGAAGCCTGAATGCCAAGCAGTCATTAGGGGAGATTGATGGAGGGGAGCGCCTTGCGGGGGCCCCAGAGGCCTGCCGCAGTTTCATTGCGGTTATTTATGGCCTAGCTGGGGCGTCAGAAACGGGATGACAGCTCGCCGTAAGCTGACCTGGCTGGCGCACAGCCTGCAGCCTTCTGCCTGCCCATTCCTCAACTTGAGGAATGTCAGCCTCAAAGACAGTGACCAGACGTGGGAGGTGTGGAAGGAGAGATTCCAGAATGCATCCTAACCCTGAGACCTCTTTATCCAGAGAGAGGTGTGTGTGTGCGTGCACGGGACACATGCTTGTACCCCCTACATATTTATATAAGCAGACATTTGTGAAATAGACATAGCACAGCTAACTGGATTCGTTTTTTTTTTTTTTTTTTTTTTGGGGGGTACAGGGCAAGGGAACACAAATAATCCCAAACAGTGAGTAATCCAAAAATGGTTCTTTATAATTGGCTTGGGGAATATATGCTAAAGGTTTTTTGTTTGCCTTCTTGGTTTGTTTGTGCTGTGTGTGTGTCTTTCGGCAACAGAAGTACCAGTCTAATCCTATTTAATTTATCTGAGCTTTGTTTTCTTAACTGACACTCTGGGTCAAGGAGGTCCAGAAATGTCCTGGGTGCTAGGGGCTAACTGACATGGTTACTGAGATGGTCAGACGTCTGTGGATGATTCAGTCCACCCCAGGGACAGACAGCAGGACCCACCACGGTGATTAGCAGCAACCTGACTGACAGTGGCCCAAGCAGGGTGAGGGGCCAGTGGTGTGCAGCCAGAAGCCCAGGTCAGAGTCCTGGTGAGGCCACTTCCTTGTATCCCATGGGCCTTGTCACCCCTGCCGGGTCTGCCTCAATGACCCTGTGGAGATCGAGGACACGAGGCAGGAGGAAATGCTCTGAAAACTGGAAAGCACTCCTGGTGAGGTCTGTATCATGACATCTCTGCCTGGAGGGCCCTCCAGGGAAGGAAGTGCCCACCCAGAGGCAGAGACCAGATGTCTGGTCTGGGCAACAGAGCAGCAATTCTGTGTTTGGGGCCCTGGGGAGGCGGCTCCAGGGATTCAGCCTGGGGTGGGGGGCCTGGGCCCGGCGGCTGCCTGGGGCCCTGCAGAGCCCCAGCAGGGAGTGGGGAGGGAGGACGTGATGCTCCCTGAGAAGGAGGCTGCCTTTTGTTGGAGGACAAGCTGAAGTCACAGTGTGAGAAGCAGAAATGAGTATCACTTGGTAGTTCCATGAGGCCACTGAGCTGAAAAGCTGAAGGGGGATCATTGCTGTTGGGTCCCTTTATGTCTTTTCATCTGTTTACTCCACAGCAAGTGCCATAATAAGAGACTGTGGTCTAAGGTGACCAATTCATAAAACCTTAAAGCTTTAAATGGACACATTCTCACCAATACTTCATTTATTTTAAAAACATATTTTACATCTTTAGAGCTGTAGCTCAAATATTTCTCTCACTTGGGAATTCATTTCTGATGCCCCCAAACATCTCTCTCTTACTTCCTGGGTTTCGTTGGATGCACATTTCTGGGGTGCTCCATGAGTAGCAAGCAGTGTGCCTGGTCCCCACCCCGAGTACTCAGCCTCTGGAGGGAAGGCAGGGCTGTCAGCCAACAGTTCCAACTCTGGCGGAAAGTGCCTGACAGAGAGAAGCACAGGGGTCACAGGACTCCAGACAAGTATTTTTGTCAGTTGCTGCACAGCAAATAACCCTAAAATGTAGTGGCTTAAAGCAGCAGTAATCATTTATTATCTCTGTGGGTGTCTGCGGGCCAGCACGCAGACAGAGCGTGGTGGGGACAGTTTGCATCTACACCATCAAGTGGGGCCTGCTGGGGATGACCTGAAGGCCCACACTCGCTGTGGGTGCCGGCTGCGGGCACTGGGTGCGGGCACTGGCTCTCCCTGTGGCCCCACTTCCTCAGAGCGTGGCGGCTGGGGTCCAAGGACAGGTGTTGAGGGGGAGAGAGAGAATATGAATGACAACCAGGCCAAGGGCTGTCCTTTCTCTGACCTGGACCCTGAAGGCACAGGGCATCACTGTGCTCCATTGGTCAGGGCAGTCACGAGGCCCCCCCGCCCAGATCCAAGGGAGGGGACACAGACTCACTGCTCTGTGGGAGGAGTGTCTGTCCATCGTACTGCCAGGAGATCCTGCAGGATGGCATAAGTACATGCGAGTGGCTGTCTTTGGAGAATATGAATGCCATGTCCATCTGGGACAGGACGGGGGCTGGGGAGGTCAGGGGAGGCTTTCTGGAGGGAGTGATGCTTGAACTGAGTCTTAAAGACTGGAGAAAATAAGATGTGTGAGAGGAGAGGGAAGGAGAGAGATTCCAGGTGGAAAGGCAGCGTCCACCCAGGGCTGAGGACTTGAAGAAGCATGGAGAGTCGGTGGCAACTGCAAGAAGTTCTGTGATGCTGGGGCTGCTGGTGAGGGACCGGGCAGGTGGGAGGTGGGGCTGCAGCGTGGAGGGGCTTAACCTGCAGTTCATGAGCCCCTGGGGTTGTCAGTTCCTCCAAGAATCAGACCTTCTCCCAGGAAAAAGTACTTAGAGGGACCATTTCAGGGACCCACGTCAAGGGCCCTAACCGCAGGGGACCTCAAAGGATCCCTTCCTGTCCTGTGTTCTGTGGAGCCAGCTTGGGTCCTGCACTTGCCAGTGATCTCGCAGGTGTGTGTGATCTCAGGGGTCCCCAGGAGCACATCAGACTCAACCCAAATGCCTTTGCCCAGCCACTGGCATCACTGAGTCCCAGCTATTGCTGGCATCTTCTGGGCATCCTGGCCTTCCTGGCATAGATAGAGCCTCACTGTTCACTAAGTGCTTCTGTATGGTTTCTATTCTCCCAATGGGGGAGGCATGCTCTCCACTCTACAGATGGGAAACCAAGGCTCAGAGACCATTGTTCACTCACCCAAAGTCACACAGCTAGTCGCCATCAGAATGGGCATGATGATGTGGGTCTAACAGCCTCTCCAGGCCAGCCCATTTCCACCTTGGCATCCTTTCTCCTAATGCAGGGCCTGGCATATCACTGAGCCACCTGATACCACCTTGCCCTGCCCCACCCACGAGGCTCAGCGCAGGAACAGTGTGACTCAGGCATGAGTCAGCTTTTGCCTCCGCTGGAAAACCTCCAGCAGAGCCATGCTGATCCTTCCACACCTGCCTCTCCAGCACTCCAAGTCTGTGTTTCCAGTAAATGCCAGATACCCTTCCAGGGAGGCCCCTTACTCTTCCCATGTTAAAATCTGCACTCGTCATCTTTGCTCACCCTGGATGCCTCTAGTGGTCCTGCACTAGGCATTTCCTGTATATGGGCTTTCAAGTAGGCTTGGCCAATAGCAGGTGGGTGGAGAGACACCAGGGTATTTCTTCCCCTCTCTCTGCTCTAGGAAGCGTCTCCAGCAGGGCCTGGGTCTCCTCTGTGCTCCAGCTCCCACTGCACAGGGCTGCTCTGGTTTCTGCTGGGCTGGGTTGCTCCTGGCCTTCCGGTTCTAGTTATACTGCCTCCTCTTTTCATCCCTCCTTCTCTAGATGGTGCCAGTGGTTTTTTCCCATTGCTAACCTCTGTGCTGCCTCAACATCTTATGCAGCTTCTCAGCTTTTACATCACTATACAACCAATCCCCTGTATTAAATTCCCTCTGTTTGAGATACCAGTGTACTTCCTGCTGCCCAGCTGGACCCCTGACTGAGACCATTCCTTTACCCAAGGATGGCACCAAGTCAGAGCGTTCAGTCACCAACCTCACCTACCCCTCACACAACTAGTCACCGAGCCAGAATACTATGCCTCTGGAATCCTCTCGAGCCCAGCCCCACCCCCCCAAATCCTCCTCCCATCTGCTGCAGCCCTGGGCAAGTCCTTATCATCTCTGGCTAGGATGAGCCCAGCAGCTTTCCACCAGGGCACCCTGCCAGCCCACCTTCCCCACAGTGGCCTGGGGGCTTTAGACAAGGTCCCCAGAACGTTCCCAATCAAGCCTGACTTTAGAGCTAGCCTTTCCAATCTGGTCCCACGCTACCTTCCAGCCCTGTCCATCCTCCACACCCCCTCCTCCCACCATGCACCCTATGGCCCTCCACCTGTGTTCACCTGTTCCTTCTGCCTGGACCGCCCTGTCTTTTCTCCTGGTGAATGTCTATTGATTTTTTAAGACCTACAGCAGATACTGCCTCCTCTAGGGTGAAACACATCACTCCCCATTCTGCCTTCCATGGCCCTGGGTCTGCCTCCTTAAGAGTCCTCACATGAGACGTGAGTTTCTCAGGGCTGGGACCCTGTCTGAGCCCTCCTTCTACCCAGGCACCTAGCCCTTACTCAGGAGGTCAGTCAGTCTTCTGTTGGCTGGAAGGGAAAGTGCTATTGGAATCATTTGGCCTCCCAAGCCCTTGGCGATGGGGCCTACCCAGGTCCCTTTCCTGTTTGAACAATCGGCCAGACTCAGGGGCATCTCCTCCCCTAACACCAGGGCTGTTCATTTCAGTGACCTTCTCAATGATCCTGGTTAATGTTTAATTTCAGTTTCTTTGTTTTCTGTAAAGCAGATAATAGGGTGGTGTAGCTGGGAGTGTAAAGACCACAAGAGGAAAACAAATACCCACCCATTTTTACTTAACTACAAATTGTTTATTCCCCCCCAGATTTGGGGGGATGAATGGAAATGAAGGCAGAATGTTAAAATGTAGCCCTTCAAAATTGCTATAACCTTATACAGAACGTTGGTGATTCTCTCACCACAGGCCCTAAAGCTGGACTTTAGGAAGACTTTGCACATCAGCAATTTGCTGGACTCTAGAAAGACTCAGTCTTCCCGAAACTTCCATCAGTGTCTGTTTCCTGCATCACAACTCAAATGGCTTCCCATGGGATCCTGGATAGAGCCCAAACTCATCAACTTTAAATTCAAGTCCCCCTTCCCCCTCTCTGTTCAGCCTCAGCTGCCTCTTTTCCAGCCAGACATCCTGTTTACAGATCCCAGACAGGACATGGGGTGGGGTCTCACCTCTGTACTGTTTGAGGACAGGGTAGAGGAGTGGTTAGGAGTGTGAGGTCCAAATTTGGACACGTTCAAGCTCCATCCTACCCTGGCTGTGATGGCCGCGCAGCCTCCAGGAAGCCCGCTCTGAGGCCCCTGACCCACACTGTGCATCCCTTCAGTGTCCACCTGCTCCAAATGCCATCCCTCCTCAACTCTCAGGACATCAAAACCTCCAATCCTGTGATACCGATTTCACGGTCATTTATTTGTGTTTCTCTAGTCTCTCCACCCAGACTCTGTGTGCCCTGTCAGAGTGCCTGCATGAAAAATGATAAAAAAAGGATAGAAATTCACCATGAGCTGCGGTCAGAGCTGGCCATCCAGCCTGCTTTGGGGACAGGATGCTCAGTGTATCACATCTATAAGATAGGTGCCTGTAAGATAGGCCTCTGATCTGTCTCTCTTCCCTGAGAAGTCAGAAGAATAATCATGAACAAAAAATGGGTATGAGCCTCAATGGGTGCGGTCAGTGGCTGACACTCAACTCTCAAACCTGGCCCCTCCTGAGTCATCTTGGGCAGGCCCCCTCCCACTGTGTTCTCTGTTGCAGTTTCCCTGTGTTTCCACTCCCTGCCTCAGTGCACTCCCAAGCAGACAGGACAGGAAGGACCTGGGCCTCCACAGGCCCCTCCTTGAGTTCATGAGGTGCCTGACCGGTGGATGAATAAGGTCATAACTCACAAGGGCTGCCCCCTGGGGAGGAGAGGGAATGTTTATGAATATATGAAATTTGAGGTGCCCAGAGCGATTGACCCTAGGCAAGTTCCTTCCCGTCTCTGGGCCTCACTTTTCCCCATCTGTATGCAAGAGAATCGGATCAGGTAATCTGGAACGTTCCATCCAGCTCTCTGATCCAGAGATTATGGGGAGGATGTAGAGAGGTTTTCCCAGCACTCAGCACAGCCTGATCCTATGAGGCCTGACCAAATGGCGTTTAGAGCAGCGCTTTACCCTAATGTCAAACGAATCGCCTACATCTAGGTAAACTGTAGATTCTGATTCACTGGATCCGAGGTGGGGCCTCAAATCTTCATTTCTAGCAAGTTCCTAGGTGCTCTCAGTGCAGTTGCTGGTCCACCCATTGAGTCATGGCTGTTTAGCCCTGGTTCTCAAGGTGGGTCCTGGGAACGGGAGCATTAGCATCACCTGGGAACTTGCTAGAGCTACGAAGTCAGACCTATTGGGGCAGAAACTCTGGGGTGGCGCCCGGCAATCCGTGTTTTAAAGCCTTCTAGGTGATTTTGATGCACGGTCAAAGCAGTAGAACCACTGTTTTAAGGGAACCGGTTCTGTACTTGGCTGTACCTAGGAAACACCTCGAGAGTTTTAAAAAATACTGGCGCCCGGGTCCCGCTCCCAGGGGTTCTAATTTAATTAAGATGGGGTACCTCCTGGGCACTGGGATTTTTAAAGCGCCGCAAATGATTGTGATGTGATCCCGATGAGAGAATGTATCCAAGATGTCAGGCCCCACACCTAGGCCTGCGGGGCTCCTGGACGCGCTCTCCGGGCTATGGCCACTAGGGTGCGCTGTTGCGGCGCCTGGGAGGCCGGCCGGAGGGCGGCTCAGGCGGCTCCGGGCGGGCGGAGGAGCGGGGGCGCCTGCGGGAGCGGCTCCTGGCCGAGGCGGCCAACCCCCGTGCATCTGTACCTAGTTAGTGCTGGCCGCGACCCCACCGCGCTTGACGTCAGTGCTGTGCTCCGTGCTGGGGAGAGGCGGCCGTTGCAGCCGCTGCGTACAAATTGCTTCACCCGGCCCTCCCTGCTGCCCCCCTCCTCCAGGCAGGACGCCAGGCTCACCCTGGGTACCGAGCCTTTGTTCACGCTCCTCGGATGACGAGGAAGCCCCTCCCGGATTCCACCCTGCTGGGGCACCAATGTCCTTTCCCATCTTCCCCGGCAGCTCCCTGCCCCTCCCCTGCCTTGGCAGGACCCTGAGGGTCCCAGGAAATCCCCTGGACCCGGGTCCCCCAGGCCAGATCCTCGGATCTGCCAGGTCAGCTGCAGGAACCAAGTCTTAGCTTTCTTTCTCCTTCCGAGTTTCTCTTCTCCCTGGCTCTCCTCTGCTCCTGCCCTGCTGCCTGCTCCTCTTCTCTCTTATCTGACGTGTGTGGATCAGATATTTCAAGCTGATATGTTCTCATAGCAGGAGTGGAAGAGATGAGGCCAGAGATTGCCTTGGTTTAATATGACAGATAAGGCAGTGCTCTTTGTAAGGAACGTTGTTTGCGTTGGTGGGGAGGAGTAAGGTGAGTTCTGCTTGTTGATGAAACTTGAGTTTCAAAAAAAAATTCTTTCCTTTAAGCAGGGGTGGGAGTTTATTCTGGAGGAGAGAGTGCACTCAGGTACAGTAATGCTCTCCTGTCTAGCTTCCCCTGCTGGCTGAGGACATCCCTGGAGTTGCTTTTCCCAGTGAGGATGCCAGAACTGCCTTTATCATAAATGCTCCATTACAGTTGTCTTTATTATGAATGCTCCATTTCACCCCTGCTCTTGCTTCCCTCCCCCGTGTTTGATCTTCTGGGCCTCTGTGTGAGATCTCATCTGGAGAAAGGCTTTGTGGGTAAAAGCAGCTTGAACGCCTCTGGTCTGGATGATGCCTGATGACCCTCTGGGTTTCAACAGCTCATAATTCTAAGAGGAGGAGAGGGAATTCTGGGAAGCAGGAGGCAGGCTTGATTCCTGCTTGAACCTTGACCTCAAGTGCCTATTCCTGGTTCCTTCCATTTGACACCTCTGCCCGCTCCCAACCATGACAGGGCAGTGAGGTGGGCATTTCCTGCAGCCCCAGAATGGGGAGAGGCTGCTGGGGTGTTGGAGAGGGACACAGACCGGCAGCACTGGGCAGGTAGCACGGAGCCAGGCCAAGTCAGATGGGGAAACCAAGGCCCAGAGAGGGAAAGGACTTGCTCAGGGTCACACAGCTGGTCTGCAGCGGATCCCTTCACAAGCTAATTCCTCAGAAGCCCCTGGCAGGGCCCCTCAGAGCTCCTACTAGGTGCCGGGTTGAACACCATCAGGAAGCGTTGAAGGACTGACCGCTGGGTGCCAGAGGGAGCCGGTTTGGTTTAATCTGAGGAATACTAATCTCTCCTTGAATCCCGATGATCGACCCCTTGCCAGAGGCAGAGGTCCTTCCAGGGCTCAGCCTGACCCTGGGGCAGCAGACCCAGCTGGGGCTCTGGCTGGAGACAACTGCCCCAGGGCTCAGAGGGGATTTCACCTGCCAGGCACCACTGGGGACAGAAAGCCAGGGAAGAGGTGTGGGAGGTCAGTATGGATCCTGCACCTTCCAGCATAGCCTCTGAAAATAAAGGTCTGAGCCTTGAACTGGATCTCAAAAGGGCCTGGGGCAGCCAGTTTCCCTGCTGCCAGAGTTTGGGCCAGTTTCCCTACTGCCTCAGCAGCGCATCTGCCCAGAGCCCAGCGGGAAGTCAGGGACTCATGAAATAGCAGCTGGAGGAGGACCAAGGAGATTCATGCTCTTGTCTTGTGGGTAAGGAACGAGTGGGGGGCAGGAGAGGGACGGGCCCAAGGTCACCGGGTAATCAGCAGCAGAGTGGAGCTAGGACGCAGGCTCTGGACTCTGAGTGGCGTGTCCCCGCCACTGCCCAGTTTTCCCTGTGGACAGAGGCTCTGCTTTCTCTCTCTTTGGGTTGTGTAATGTGTGTGTGTGTGTGTGTGTGTAGACGTTTCCTGTTTTCTGTGTCTCTGCCTCCAATTCCTATCAGCTTCATAAAACCCAGAGCAAAAAATTCTATAACCTCGTTCACCTATTCCAGGATCACCATCAGGAAATCCTCTTCCCACCTCGCTCAAAGCTCCCATGCTCTAGTTTAAGTCCCTCCAGGTGGAGCTAGCAGGGTCCGTGGGACTTACTCCAAGGGCCCCAGGAAAACTGGCTGGGCCGTTGTGCGAGGAATGCTTATTTCCACTTCGCAGTCTCCAAGCACGCGCGCGCTCTCTCTGCCTGAGGTCTTGAATGTTGCTGCTTTTTGGAGGGGGGTGGGGCGCGGTGTGATCCCAGCTAGTGATTTATGGTCTGTTTACTCAGAAAGCGCTTGCTCATTCCTGCTGGTGGGAAGGGATGGCGGGGACGGAGGGAGGTGAACGCGTGTCCTCTGAGCTGCAGAGGGAGCCAGCAGGGATGACTTACCCACTCCCCCTGACGGTTGGCCTCCATTTACTCCTCCTCCGTGCCTCTCTCCACAGGATGAGAAGCCGAATGCTCTTCTCCCCTACCTGGGAGGCTTCAGGCATATTTTCTGCTCAGAGGCCACTGAATGCAAAATTCCACCCAGAAGATGAGGAAGGAGGAAAGAATTTAGCTGGAGGAGCAGTACTGTGTGCAGGGTCTGTACTGGGTCGTTGTGTGGCAGCCCTAGGATGGAGGTATTGCCTCCATTTCACAGATGAGAAAGCTGATGCTCAGGGGGCCTAAAGTGCCTGAAGTCACACAGAAGTGAATAGAGTTGGGATCCAAACTCTCGTCTGGCTAGTACCAACGCTCATGCTCTTCTTCCACCAGGGATTCTCGAGTGTACCCTGGGCCGCCTACATTAGAACCACTTCCTCATTCAGTCCATCCTTTTACACAGGTGTTACCAACCCAGGCTGTTCCAGGCTCAGGGGAGCTACCAGGAAGCTTCACAGAGCTTCCATGATTGGGGAGACCAAGACACGTATAAGAACCAAGTCAATTATATAGTTGTCTAAGTCAGCTTGACTATAACAAAATACCATAGTCTGGGTGGCTTAAACAAACATTTATTTTCCACTGTTATGGAGGCTGAGAAGTCCAAGAGCAAAGTGCCAGCACATTTGGTGTCTGGTGAGGGCCCTCTTCATGGTTTGCAGATGGCTACCTTCTTGCTGTGTCCTTACAGGTGCAGAGAGAGTGCTGGTCTCTTTCTCTTCTTATAAGGGCACTAAGCTTATCATGAGGGCTCCACCCTCATGACCTCATTTAAACCTAATTACCTCGCAAAGGCCCTGCCTCTGACTTCTATCACACAAGGGGTTAGGGCTTCAAGGTATGAATCTGAGGGTGAGAGGACACAAACATTCAGTCTGTAGCAATGGTATAATAGAAGGTATAATGGTATAATAGAAGGTGATAATGTTGTGACAAAAAGGAGAGCCGGGATAGGAGGTGAGAAATGGGGAGGTGGTATGTGGGTTATCATTTTGAATATAATGGTCAGGACAGGCGTTACCAAGAAAGTGACATTTGAACCAAGACTTCAAAGAGATAAATGTTTTGCTATTGACCCTGCACTTCCTGTGCCCACTTCATACCTGCTCATTCAGAGCTTCTGGGAATATGTACTTTAACAAGTCTTTTATACATAGGTAAATTTGGAAATCTCTGTCTGCACCCTGGTGCTTCTTCTACATGCAAAAGACTTTTACTTAAGCGGTCAGGAAATATTTGCCCAAATCTAGGTGTGACTTTAGGTGTTCAAGAATGAAGTTGGAATCCAGGGTCCTGATGACGATTCCCTTTGCAACTTGATAACTGGCTTATACTTAGTAACTGAAATAGGCAAAATGCACTCATGACCATGACTGGGCCTGGAAGGGTCTGTCAGTGCAGGGCAGGATGCTCATGTTGTCCAGTCAAGGGGCAGCCCAGGTTATTGGAGCAACAGGTGGGTGTCATGAGAAGAGCATGGCTCAGAAAACTTGGGTTCTAGATCACACTCAGCTGTGGTGAGCTTGGCCAAGTCATTTGCTTCGACTTCCAGGTTTATGAAATGGAGCTGCTAAAACTTCCCCTACTTATTTCAATGCTGCCTCCACCTCTACCACCAGCCAACTTGTGTATCCATCCATCCGCCTACCCATCCCATCCATTCACCCATTCTATCTATCCATCCATCAATCCTATCCATCCACCCGTTCCTCCATCCCATCCATCCATCCTGTCTATCCATCCATCCACCCACTCATCCCATCCACGCCATCCATCCATCCATCCATGCATCCATTCACCCATCCATCCACTATCACCACAACCATTAGTATCCTCATTTCATTATTATCAACATTTCTGGTTTGGCCCATATTCAGATCAACAAAATTCCGTGCTAGAACTTATTGTAAAGGAATTAGGCCTGAAAAAAACAATGAAGAAAAATTGTATGGGTAATGAACTGGGATAGTGAAATCTTTCATCTGGGAAGATTTGTTTAATGAGGTCCAAAGGTGGAGTTCGTGCTGCTTGTCTGGGGGAGCCAGACAAGTGCCTTGTAACTTTAGTTGCAGTGGAAGCCGCATGAAAGGCAGCTTCAGATTTCCCCTGGTGGCTGGGAGCCCTGCCTCAGTGCCCAGCCCTATTAACTGTTGGCTTCCCAGTTGCTGAGTCCAGCCAGAAACATCCTCCACTGTTTGAAGTGCTTATTGGAAAAGCAGATTTCATCTTGGCTGGAGCTCTGAGCAGTTCCTTGTGTGGGGTACTCCCCAGGGCTGTAATTGAACACAAGAAAGCATCAGCCTCCTTTTGGCATTCTTGCTTTCATCTCAAAGTCACATTTTAAAATTTATATTTAAAAAAGTTAGGGCAAGGGGCCAGCACGGCTCACACGGCCACTGGTGCCAGAACCCCCAACACGGCAGCTCCAGGAACGAAGGCTGTGGAGGATTAGAAGGGGGAATTAGGACCATACAGTGGAGCGATGCTTCACGCCAGCTTCTGGGGGCTCTCAAAGTGCTTTTGAGGCTGGGCCTTGGTGTGATGTGGGCTTTGCAGAGCAGGAGGCCTGAGGGTGCAGACCCGACCCCACTAACAGTAGTCTATTCGGAGGAAAATTTGCTAAAAGCCTCAGAGAACAGGAGAATCTGAAGCCTGCTTGGACACCTATACAGGGGCTGATCAGCCTGGTCAGCAGGAAGTGCTCTTTCCTCCCAATCCAAATCCATTGTGCTGCTGGGGAACTTGCTTCCAAAGGCTTCTGTGGACACTGGTGACCACGAGTGGGGGAAAACCCCTGAGGGAAATGGCTTGTGCTCTGTTCTTTTTCCTCCGGATGCTCCCTTTCCCAGGAGCTGGGGCAGGATTCTGAAAACAGCAGGTGTCTAATGGATGTTTATTAGACGAGCGCTCCCATGCAAAAAGATTGTAGTTAAGTATGGCACACCCTTTTCCTACAAGCCTTAGTAAGACCATTATCTTCTCCAGGGGCCGATGTGAGACAGAAACACCAAGCTTCATGGAGGATTGAAATACAGTAGCGTCCTGGAGAAGGCAGTGCCCTCACAGTTCAAACATACACACAAGTACCCAATCTGTGAGGCCCAGCTGCCCCCCTTGCACAGGGCTATCTGTTGCGTCATCAACTTGTGCCCCACTATGACCCCTTAACCGTTTTCAGGAGGTTTTGTTTATGGGAAATCATTATTGTTTATGCAGCTGGAACTTATGTTTATCCCTGTTTGACACTAAGATCATTGATACCTTGTGTTTGCCAAAAATTAAAAATTAAAAATTTGAGTGCTTACAACAAGGAACATACATTCAATAAGATGATAAAAATCATCATCCTACTTTCAGGGCCACAAGAAGGAGGAGGGAAGTAAACATATAAACCCTAAAACTCTTATTAAATTTAACTCTGAGGGCCCTAGTGGCCAAGAAAAGAAGGGGAGAAGTAGGTATATTCATTCCTTAGGGGAGATAAAATTTCTCATTTTTGGGTTCTAAAAGAAATTTTTGAGGGACTCCTGTAGAGTGAGACAGTGGGCCAGTGTGTTGACAACAGTTTTATGCTAAATGCAGTAGTTTTCACAGGGATATTTTCTCTTATGGCCTTAACCAGCATTTAGGGTGACGTCTGGGATGTGGAAGGCGACCTTGAGGGTACAGTAGAGTATAGGAAACTAAGAGGACTGATAAGATCATTATGCATTCCCTACTTAAGGGCACTGGGTTGGATCTGGGGCAAAAAAAAGAAGAGAGGCAAGATAACAATGGTATAGGTCAGAATAGATCTCAGGGGAATCATTAACTCCGCACATGGCCAACCCCCTTCCCCCCACCCCCAAGAAGTGAGCAGAAAATGAGTCATCTGGTTAAATCAGCTAATGCCTAAGTTTGGTGTTGGTGCCCATGTGCACGTAGGTGTGTGAATACAAGCCCTTCCCCCATCCTACTGCCCTCCCACCCCTCAGCGTACACCCCACCCTAGAGAAGCCTCCTCCGAAGCCTGCAGTCAGCTCCTCTGTCAGTAGTTGATTTTGATAAACAGCCAAGATATAGGATTTCTTTCAAGGTTTGAAGATCATTAACTCTTTGGAAGAACAAGAGGACAGTTTCTGAAGGCTCGGGGTGGCGGGGGGGGGGGGGTGGGGGTGGGGACAGCTTATGGGTGACAGCCTTAATTACCCCAAGTAAATATTCAGGAGCAGAGCCAGGCAAGGCAGCAGAATCAGGGGAAGGAGTCTTTGCTCCACGGCTGCAGGGTTCCTTGTTACACTGAATCGAGCTCCTCTGAGCTGAGCATGATTCCTGGGCCCCTACAGCCCTGCCCTTTGATGGTATTTTCCCCACTTTGGGAGGCATCGGCTTTAGAAGATTTAGCGTATTTACTCACGTAGCCTTAACTGAGGACCTAGTGTGTTCCCGGCACTGTGCTAGGCCCTGGAAGTGATGACAGACAGACTCACTGCCCTGGAGAAATCCCCACCCCCACATATAATTATGAGACATGTGATCTCATGTGTGATGAGAACATAATAGGAAATAAAAGTAAATTCTAAAATTCTTCTTTACTCAGACTGGCTTTCCTTCTCGGGAATCACAGGCCAGTTTCCTTCCTGTATCATGATCGTGACCATTACTGACACTTGGGGTGATGGCATGACTGTGGTTTACAAGCTGCATGTTTGGTTGCCATGAAGTCCCTTCTGAATTCTGAGAACAGGGCCATCACTACTGCCTGGCCAGCTTGGGGTGGGCCCCTCGCGCTCTGCTCTCTCCAGGTGCCTCTGCGGCCTGAGGCTCCATCCCCAACAGGCCAAGCTTCCCTGCGGCCCACACGGGGATGGGGCCCATGCCTATTCTCCTTGCGTCCATGCTCCAGCTAAAAGAGCAGCTGGGGATTCTTGGCCTTATTTTGGCCCGGCTGAGATGGGGGGAGCCACCGGCACTGGTGGAGGTGGAGTCTTGGTATTTTAGTGTGTAGTCACAGTCGGCTTCAAGAGAAGCAGCAGGGAAGTTTGAGCTTGTTCCTTTGCAATAAACAGCACGTGGTTTCTTTTCGAAACCAGTTGCTCTTAACCACTGTCTCCCATGAAACACATGAAGAGTGTTGAGCGTGGCCCCAGGCTGGCAGCAGCAGCATCACCTCTGAACTTGTTAGAAATGCACATTCTTGACTCCCCCTTCGGAGTTACTGAATCAGAAACTCTGGGGTGGGCCCAGTGGTTTGGGCTTATCAAGCCCTCCAGGTGATTCTGAGGCCGCTCGTGTGTGAGGGCCAGTGAGTAACGATAACTCACCCGTGACAGTGATTCTTGGTCAGGGAGGCTCCCCTGGGGCGTGTGCCATAATCTCTGGAACTGGGCTTGAGGGTGACACATGTAGTTTGAAAAAGTCCCTAAAGAGATTATGATCTCTCCCTCCTCCCCTCCCCTATTTGAAAATCATTGATCTAGAAACTAATTTTGCATTGGAAGAATCATCTCATGCAAATGTCTCTGTATTTTGATGATTTTTTTTAAGCTTCAGAAATTTCATGATACCACGGAGCATCTTGTGTCTGGCCTGGAAAAGCTCCCTCCACAGTTATACACAAAGACTTAATTTTTACACTCTGAGACTTAAAAAAGGAGAAGAGTTTCCTCATAGTGATTTTGGCAAGTCCGTCCTGTGGAGCTTGCTGATTAGAAGTTGGCTGAGGTGACAGCCCACCCTGGGGGTGGGGGAGACCCACCCTTGAACCTGTACCTCCCTCACCAGCACAGGGAGTAGGGCCCCGCAAATGGGATGTCGCTGTGCTTAGCCTCAAACGAGCATGCACGGCTGCGTGACGTTTTACACAAGCTCCTTAAAGGAAGCGGATGGCGGGAGCCTCTTTTTATCGCCCACGACAGGGAGAAGATAAAGCTGAAGTTGTCTGGTGTTTGCAAACAGTGGTAGACCTGAGGTTTTTTTTTTTCCTCTGAAAATGTTTTATTTGGGAAGCCTTGCTGGATTTAAAGAGAGGGTGGGTGTTTAAAAAATAAGGAGCGTTTGCTTTAATCCACCCCAGCTCACTGCTCTCTGCAGGTGTTCAAGCTGCTTGTACCTGCCAGGAAGACTCGGAGAGGAGGGAGACTGCTTCTTAGAAAGTGGGTTTTCCTGTTGAAGTGGGCAGCCCGACAAGGCCTGCTTATCTGGGTGACAGGCTCCACCTCCGCAGGAGGTAGTATTTCCCCTGCGGCTACTGAGGCAGGAAGCAGGTGGCAGGGAGCTGACCCCGCAGGGTCCCCCAGAGCGGGCGGGGCTTTGCCATCAACCGTGGCTAGTGCTGATCTCCCTGATTGCTGAGTGGTTCTGAGTCTCTCTGAGGAGATGGGATCGGCTGACATCCTCAGCAGATCTGGTGGTGCAGGCCTGGGTGGAGACATCCGGGCCTCAGTCAGGGAACAGAGGTCTGAAAGGACCCAAAGCGGCCGCTCGCTCTTTGCTCAGCGCGGGGAGGAAGCCCACCCCCAGCGTGGACCTGTCTGGAAGGGAAGCTGGTTTTCTCATGTGATGGCCCCACCGGAGCCCTGACCTTCCCCTCACTAGGATGCAAGCTCCACAGGAGTCAGATCTGGTTGGTCTTGCTCCTCACATACCCTTAGCATCTGGAACAATGCCCGGCACATAGTAGGTTCTTAATAAATATTTGTTGACTAAGTACGTGAATTTCTCCCCCTCCCCACTCCTGCCTGCTCTCAAGCCTGACAGGGAAGGAATGAAAGGTCTTGTCCCTAGGCTGTCAGGTGCCCTGGGGACAAAGTAGGGCTCTTCTGGGAAGACTGTCACCCTTCTGCAGATGTTTCCAAGGGCAGCTCCGAATGAGGGAGAGGAAGTGAGATCCCAGGACTGGATACCAGGCCAGTGTGTCACATGTTTATAAGAGTCGATGGGGCCGACACCACCCCCTTCCTGCCGCTCCTCCCTAACACTCTGGGCTGGAATCCAGGATGCAAAGTAAGGATAGACAAGGTGGCTAGACACAGGGGCCTTTGCAGACATTTGGGGCAAGGCTTCTCTGGCAGTTTGCTTTTAAACCCACAGGTCACCCAGAAGCGGGAGACTACCTGACAGGGATGAATAAGAGGCTCCGTGTTGGCGAGTGCTGGGCTAGATTGTGTGGAGCCCTGGAACTGCCGTGGGTTTGTGGTTCTGGCTGAATGCAGTGTGGCAGGGAACTCCCTGCCCACGGGCTCCAGGCTGTGTGGTCCTTGGATGAGGACCCAGACCCTCAGACTCGAAGGACCCTGCAGGATGCCTGTCCTACCCCATCCCAGGCAGGACCCCCTCCTCCACAGCCCCACAGCTCTGTCTTGGACCAGGAGATTACAAACAGTTTAAACTATTAGTAACGTTAATAGAATATTAGTAATGTTTATAGAAAAATATTCCCTGGGGCTTGACTAAGCAATTGCATTTTAATGATGCCTATAAAAGGCAGTGGGTCATTGCTGTGGTTTTTGAACTTTCCCTTCTAACTATAGGTGGTATCACTGGTCCGGAGGTGTTCCTCTTGGTGGGCTCCGCAACAAATACGATGACAACAGGAGAGTGATTAGGAAAGAGAAGAAGAGCAAGGCATGGATACAAATGTGATACACTTCTCTAACCTCAAATTACATAAAAATTTTTTTATTTAACTTACATTTCACAAGGAGGCATAAGCCCAGCCCCTTCTAAGCTTGGCAGCAAGAGAAGAAAGAACAGGGAAGAGATTTGCCTGAAGTCACATCAGGTGGCCAAAGCAGCCTTGGGATTTGACAGCTGTGGATACAAGTGTGTTAGAATGGCATGGGGCATCTGGCTGGAGACTTTAGGAAAAGACTAACGAGTTTCAGGTCCTTTGATAATTTGCCTGTTCTGAACATTCAATCAATTATTCAATCATTCATCTTCCAATAAGTGCCTTTTGAAGACCTGGTCTGTGCCCAGCACTGTGCTAGCACCAGGGGAACAATGGTAACAAGGGACCAGGTTACTGCCCTCATGAGCTTATGGTCCCACTTTCTAACCTCCTTCTCTCTTTTACTGTAGAGAAGATAAAAGCAGTCAGAAGCAATCTGCACGCCCCTTGTCTCCACATCAACCCTGCCCCACCCCGAGCCTGTGTCTGTGCCCTTGTCTCTGCCTCTGTCCTGTTACGATGGATGAACTTTCTATATCTGGCCGAGGCCAGCCCCTCCACCTGCCCGAGCCACCCCACACCAGCCTGGATTCTCAGGGACGCTGCTCCAGTGTCTCCCTTCTCTCTCTTGCCCTGCCCTTCTTTCCCTCTCTATAGGGTCTCTCCTGTAGAGCCGTGCTGTCAGTTCCCCCGTCTAAGTATACCTTCTCTTGACCCTGCTTCCTCCCCCAGAAAAATGGCCCCCGAGCTCTCCTCTTTACAGCTAAACTCTTCCAGCAGTTGTGCGTACTTGTCATCTCCACATCCTCTTCTCCCGCTCTCCCTTGAATCCACTCCAGTCAGACTGTCTTGAAACTGTCTTGACAGGATCTCTAATGTCCTCATTTTGCTAAATCCAATGACCATTTCCTGGTCCTTCCTCGTTTGCTTGACCCATCAGCAGCATTGGACAATGGCAAGTTCTCTTTGATTCTTCTTTTAGGCTCGCACCTCACACTGATGGTGTCATCAGATCCTGTGAGCTCTACCTTCTCATCACCTTTATTGCTATCATGTCGGTCCAACCTACCATTATCTCTTGGCTAGAGCATTACAAAAGGCTCCTAACTGGTTCTTTCTGCTTCCACCCTTCCCAACAATGCCCCTCCCTGCCTTCGGGTCTATTCTGCACACAGCTTCCAGAGGAATCCTTTCAAAAAATAGGTTAGATCATGTCTCTCCCTTCTCATCTCACTTGGAGCCTCAGCCACATTCATCCCAAAGGCCCGTAGAACCCTATGCGGTCAGTCCTTCCATTACCTCTCTATCTCCTTGCTCACTCTCTCCAGCCTCAGGACCTTTGCACTTACTGTGTCTTCTGCTGGGAACTCTTTGCCTCCAAGATCTTTACTCAGATGTCACTTTAGTAAGGTCTTCCCTGATCACCCTATTTAAAGTTGCAACCTATCCCACTCACGCTCCCTATCCCCCACCCCTGCTCTATTTTCTCCAGTGTACTTATCACTCTTCAAATATGTATGTTTTTAAATTGAAGAATAGTTGATTTACAATATTGTGTTAGTTCCAGGGGCACAGCAAAGTGATTCGGTTATGCATATGTATACTCTCAGATTATTTTCCACTATAGGTTATTATAAGATATTGAATATAGTTCCCTGTGCTATACAGTAAATACTTGTTTATGTATTTTATGTATAGTAGTATGTATCTGTTAATCCCAAACTCCTGATTTATCCCTCCCCCCTCCCTTCTCCTTTGGTAACCATAAGTTTGCTTTCTATGTCTGTGAGCACTTAGCACTCTTTAATTCGGTGACCTACTAATTCAGTGGTGGAGGTGGGGAACCTGCACTGGGTCCAGGTAATAAGGAGGTGCATCATCTGTAGAAAATTTAAAAATAATCACAAAATGTACTAAGTTGGTCTTTTTTTTTTTTTTTTTTTTAGCTCTACAGAGTCACACAGGTTTTTTGGGTTTTTTTTTTTTTAAAGCTTTATTTATTTATTTATTTATCGGCTGCATCGGGTCTTAGTTGGGGCACGCAGGATCTTTTGTTGCAGCACACGGGCTCTTCGTTGCGGTGCGCGGGCTTCTCTCTAGTTGTGGCACGTGGGCTTCTAGCTGGTTGTGACACGTGGGCTCCAGAGTGTGTGGGCTCCGTAATTGCAGCACATGGGCTCTCTAGGTATGGCGCTCAGGTTCAGTAGTTGTGGTACGTGGGCTTAGTTGCCCCGCAGCATGTGGGATCTTAGTTCCCCGACCAGGGATTGAACCGGTGTCCCCTGCATTGCAAGATGGATTCTAAACCACTGGGCCACCAGGGAAGTCCCTAAGTTGGCCTGTTTTTTATTAGCACCATGCATTGACAATTCTAAACATTGTTATACGATACTTCTCCCCACCAGGGTGACAGCTCCTGGTAACTCTCCACTATTTAACATACTCTATATTTCCCTTATTTATTTTCTTGTCCTTTTCCCTCCCTTAGAATGAAAGTTCTTTGGGGGCAGGATGTTTTGTCTGTTCACTGCTGTGTCCCTAATGTTTGCTGGGGTGGTAAATGCTCAGTGAACTTCAGTTAAATAAATGAAGGAAGCAGAGGGCACTCTGTGTGCCCACAGCTGAGGGTCATCAGGAGGGTTTCCTGGATGAATCCATGTCGAAGTGGTCGAGGCAGAAGGAACAGCAGGTGCAAAAGCTGGGAGCATCTTCACTCTCAGGGTCACCAGCTAAGGGTAGGAGTCAGAATCCACGAGTGTCATTCAGCAGAAGTCCTTCCTTCATAATGTTGATGTTTGGTGAATGAATGTGTTCCTTTACTGGTAATTGGTTGAGGGTCCTTGTTGACATCTTACAGAGGGCCGGCTGTCACTTTCAATCAGAATGGCTATTCCCCACTCCTTCTGAAGAATTCCAGGCCTGGGAGGGGAGCACACTCTCCCGCACTCCGTCAGAAGCTTCTCTTATCCCTGTGTTAAGTGTGGGAGCTGGGAGACCATGTGCGAGGCTGTGGTAACCATCCCGGAGAGTGATGGATGAGAGATGGGAGCCTTCCTTTGGGAAGATGTCCCTACTTTCTCTTCCCTTTTCTGGGCAGAGCTTGTACCTTCTTCCTTTTGGCTCCTTGTTCATTTCTTTATTTTAACACTTATAACATGTTACCATCTTTATTTGCTTCCATGTTTTTATCTTCTACTGAATGTCACTCCAGTAACAGAAATAATGCTGACTCACTTCTGGTCCCTAGCACAGAACCTGGCACATTGGAGGAAATCAATAAATGCATAAATAACAAGGCAGATGTTGTATAAGGTGCTATACCAATATCAAAAGAATATAATGGTTATTGTGATGATGCTTTTGAATGCCCATCATAATGAGAGTGACTAGTCCATGGTGATTATATATAATAGAGAATATATATATAATATACTTTTTTTTCTGTAAAGGTGACATGTCACATAACTCTATTCTTTTAAGTTCCAGAAGCTCAATATCATCCACAATTATTCAAGCGATAATGCTATTAAAGTGTCAGATATGTTATAGCTTCCAAAAAGTGTGAATTAGACCAAAGATCAACTTAAAAAAAAGATGTTAACCTAAAATACTAGTTTTATATATGTACCAAATCTGAGATGGGGAGACCAGCCCATATGCCAGTGCACTGATTTATCCACAATTGGCAGGTGGGCCCTACCCCACTGGAAATAAATCTTACAGGCTTCAGAAGTCAGTCTAATGAAATAAGATTTTTAACTAGTTCAAAATCAGAGTTCAAAAACAGTTCAGTTAATATTTAAATATCAAGTTAAGACAGGAAGTTGAACAAAATTAACCTGGAAGCTTTCACAGAGTTTTAAAAAAGCAACACTTGAGACATAAAATTGACCATTTCATTATATTCAATGGATTTGAGCATGAAATATATGTTAAAATTTTCATTTAGCAGATTCCTCCCCAGACTTTTAAAACCACCACCAATAAACATTTACATATTTACCCCTCCTCAAAGCACTTCCCCAGGTATACACAAATACCACACATTCTGAGGTCCTGTTGCTCCAGATTAAACAGGTTCTCCTTCTACGAGGGCCCATAGGATTCTGCTCCAGCCAGAGCAAGGTCTCTGGCCCTTGGATAATTTCACCACCTCTGGTTGACTGAGCAGGGCTGGGAATCTCATTATGGAAGCCATCCACCTCCTTCCCAGGCCAGCCTGAGAGGGGATCAGCGTTGCGTCATCCGCCCTGGGCCTCAGCCCACCTTGCTTGAAGCCAGCTCACCAAAAGTATTTTAAGAGCATTCCAACAGCCCAACTGCCATTCCTCCACTATCCCAGATGGGGAAAAGCTTGTGAGGTGGCTCTTCCTCAGAGTGACCACGATCGGCCTCCTTGTGCTTCCAGGAGAGTGCCCTTCACGCCAGACAGACTGGCTGCCAGTCATCAGGTCTGGGAGCCTCAGGGACAAAGGTCGCTCTCAGAAGTGAAGGTTTCTCGTTTGAGAGGACACAAGTAGAGATACTGAATAAAACCTGGGGTCTAGGGCTGGACGTGCAACCCTTCCTCACCCACGGCCTACACCCGCTCCTACACAAGTGCCCAAACACCGCAACATATTGGGGCAGTTTTTAAGTCTATTTTTGTCTCAACTGGGACTTTCATTCACTGGATATCTAAGTTCTCAAACTATCCAGTGGGTTCCTGTTTCTTTTTTAATAATTAAAAGAAATTTCACACTTCATGATCACTGTAGGAAAATTAGGGAGGAAATGTAAATAAAAGGAAAATATAAAAAATCAATACTAAAAGGTTAATATATATATATGCGTCGGAGAAGGCAGTACGTCCAGACTAGTTGTTAGGCAGGTCTGCCAGAAATCAATCCAGCAAGAAAAAGATGGTGTGCTCCAGAAACTCCCACCTATTGCTTCTTCCCTGTTTCCTTTGGGGACCTCGGGACAACAGCTGGGATTGCACGATAGACAGGCATCACTGGTGCCCTGTATGCACAGCACAGAGGAGTAGGAGTGTACTAACCCGTCTGAAGGGCCACAGATGGCCACTGTCCTCCATTTTCCCTCATTGCTCCCAGAGGGTAGCCCTGATCAGGCTGCGGGCTGGGATCTGGGTGAGGTTTTCCCATCGCCAGCTTGAACTGCTGTCTGCTCCACTCCGCAACAACTCGCCTTCCTCATCACCAACTCCAAGTGAGCAGCAACAGTCTTCTGCTGGGATGGCGGACAGGATGTGTAGCTGTTCCCAGATGCCTGTGGGTTTGTGCTTCCCACCCGTCCTGCCCAGGCTGATCGTCCAGTGTTATCACCAGCCCTCTGGGTAGGCACTAATAGAGGCGCAGCCTTCTAACTAGACCCAGGACAGCGCTGAGGAACTGGAGTGGCTCTTTGGTCCTTTGGGAAGTTCCCCTGGGAGGCTGTGCTCTTATTCTAATGGTGGATGTTCTTTCACCCATGTCCTGCGGGTGCTGGCCAGATCCCCTGTGAGCATGGCAATGGTTCAATCTGGAATTGCCCTCCCTGCCACCCATGAAGATCTGTCTATTCCCATTACCCCCTGGCTTCCCACGAAATGGTCCATGTGGCTTGTCTGCACGCCTTATGCATCACGGTGTCTTGGAATGCCTTTGGGCCATTCTCCAAAGACTCTGGATTTGACTGTGGAGTGCCTGCCCAGAGGGCTTGTCGCAGGCTCTGTGGGTCCCCCTGAAGAGCGGGGCTCGGTGGGGGAGGGGGGAGCAGCGGCGAAGGAGTCTGGAGCAAGCATTGTCTCAGGGGAAGGCCTGGCCTGCCGTTTGTCCCCCGCACCCCCCAGACCTCATCACTTCAGGGGCACTTTCCAAAGCGGCTGCCCTTGGGTGCAGTTGGTTGCACGCTCTAATGACATTGTCATTAGGATTTCAGCACCACCTACTAGAAGGAGGAGGGTCACATACATTATTGCTCACCCTCAAAACTTCCTCTCTCCATTTTTGCCTAACAAGTGACCCAGAGAGTATGTTTGAGGTCACACTAATGTCTACTTTGCATCAAAATCCCGGCCCTCGGATGGATGCCCCCCTCCTGGTTGTGGTCAGCCAAGTCTATTCGGCCGATGGCAGAGGAGGGGTGGAGAGCAGTCAGGCGAGAGTCAGGGCCCAGATCTTAAACATGGCCCCTCTAGCCGGTTTAAGCCGAATCCTTCCCTTGCCCTCAGGCCGAAAGAGCTTCCCCACTGGGAAGGGGACGCGCTGGGGGTGGGAGCATCTCCTGGGGCGGGAGGGTGCGGCGTGCCAGGAGCGCGGGATTGGGGGGCGGGGCGGGTAGGGGAGGAGAGCCCGGGAAGAGAAGAGAGATGGGGCAGGCTGGGGCCGGGGGCGGGTGCAGAAAGGGAGGGCTGGAGGAGAGGGGGCCCCCCAATTGGCCGATGGGCCGGGGCGGCGGCCGAGAGCGGGGCGGGGCCGGTGGTGGCTACAGCAGGGAGGGCGAGGGGTGGGCCGGCTGGTGTGGCCGATGAGGCCGTTATGAAGCCGAGCTCCTGGGCTCCCTTTGTTCCCGGGAAGCCATTTAAAAAGCCCCTTCCTCGAGCGGGGCGAGCGGGGACAAAGGCCGGCGGCGCGGAAGGCTGAGCGGAACGCCCCCTTTAGAGAGGCCTTTCCAGTCGCGGGGCCGGACCGGAGGCTCAGGGCGCAGCGAGGGCCGGGGCACCGCACGCGGGGCGCGCGCTGCCCTAAGGGGCTAGGAGGGCCACGTTAAAACAACAAAGGTGAAAACACACAGCTCTCCCTCGCTGGAAGGCGCAAATGCTCGGGCTTCTGGGTCCTCCGCAGATGGCCGAAGCGGCTTCCCATCCCCCGCCTGGCACCAGGGGGATGAGGCGCGTGCGCCGCAGTAGGGCGCCTCGCCGCGTGGTCCTCAGTGCCGCTGTGGCACATTCCTGGCCTTTGCAATTATTGGGAAATGAGAGGATCTTTTTTTTATCTCCCCTGCTCCCCCTTCGCCCTCCCTTGTTTTTCTTCCAAGCATGGAATTATCTACTTTAGCAGTTCAAAAGACATTCCATTCCCATGACAAAAACAGCAACGGTGATGTTGGCATACCGTAGCCCTCTTTCTTACAGGGAGATTCAGGCAATAAATCATAATGAATGAAAATTTAAAATAGCATTTCTTTACCTTTTAATGGTGTACTTTGCTTATTTTCAAGTGCCGCTAACAGCTCTGTTTCTTGACGTCCCTCAAGAAGAACCCATCTGAGATGCTGAGCTAACAATAGTGAATTTTATTCCTTTACAATATTCCTGAAGAAAGTGGATTGAGGAGATTCGTTTTGAACTCCCTCTCAACTCTAAAATTCCTGAAGTCTATCAGTGAAAAAAGGCTGATGGAAGATTTCAAAACGGAGTGAAAAAAAAACTATCACCGTGGCGAACGACCCATCTGTCTATCCCATCCATCCAACCTATTCTGTTTAGTGCTCTCTTTCCCTCCTTTGGCAGACCTGAACCTTACATCTGTTCCAGAAACAATGACATATACACATTGGCTCACCCAAGGCAGACTCACATCAGTGTATGCCAGAGTATCTGGAAATGGTTGATCAAAAACACTCTCAGTAATGGGTAGTCCAACAGGAGACACTAAACTGGATAAAAATGAAAGATGGGGGATTATTTCCTCAAGAGAACCAAATATTCTAAACGTTTGAACTCACTTTTAAACAAAACCGTCTCAGACTTTCATCCCTAAATGTGTTGCAATTTACACTCAGGCTGGAGGATGGAAGAGTGTCTCACCAAGTAATTGTTTCCAGTAAAGGTCATTTTTGGCCTCTCAAATCACGACTCTGGTATGTCACATTGCACAGGTATTTTTCACAGCTCACTGAGTCTGATGGTTCTGAGGGTATTTAAGACTGCTGCAGAGAGGAGCCCAGGGCCACGGCGATTAGTGGGCTTCTGTAGGAAGCACGGTGGAAGGGACAATGGGCCAATTACCAGCAAAGCCTGTGGTCTCCCTTGGAGAGGTTAAGGAGAGCACATGGCCTTTGAGCCAGCGTGTCATCTGTCCTGGGGCTTAATCAAGTTATCATATCACCCCAGTGTCTCCAGGCCTCCATCCTTCGATTTGAATGAGGACAAAAATTTGCAGACAAATTTCTAGCAGCAGGAAGTTGGTGCTCTCCTGCGAGTCTGGATGAAAAGCACCTGTAACCTTGTCGGCCTTGTCCAGCTCCTGCTGGGAGCCGCTTCAGGCTATAGCCTGTTGGCTTCCGAGCCTGCCTGTCAGCAGGAGCTGAGGCTGGGGCTGGGGGAGGGGGCGCGAGGAGTGGATGCCATTATGTGTTTCAAAAGAATGCCCTGGAGCTGGCCGGCTGTGGCCAGTACAGCACAATGTGGCTAGCTACCGTGAATGTGTAGGTGGACACTCTCCCCTTCCTTTTGATGTTGGCCTGGAGTCATACTTAGGTTAAGACTTAGGGGCTGACATGCAACAACCCTCATGATGGCATAAAGAGAATACTTGTGTTTCTCCCTCTCTCTAGCGAGAACGAGAAGCAGGGAGCTCTCCAGAATGCCATCAAGGCCAGCCAGATTTCTGCTCCTCTCTGAGCTGCAGTTTCCCCCTTTGTGAGTTCAGGATGTTGTAAATTTCATCTAATCTGCAGGGTGGAAGGGAGAGGGGGTTTGGTGTGGTAGGTTGAACATTGGTGGGGGGTCGTGAGACCTGTGTTCGAGGCCTAGCTCTATGACGTGTGGGGAGGTGGCTCAGCCGCTTTTTGTTGTAGTTATTTCATTTGTAAGAGGGGGATAATGACACAGGCCGTTAGCTACTTCACAGCTTATGAGTCAATGCGATGATAGATCAGTGAATGAAAAAACTTTAAAACCACTTTACTGGTGCCTTTACAGCCCTTCCAGCATCGGTGCTCTATGACTCGGTGTCACAAAGAGGGATTGGAGGAGAGGAGTTATTAATTAGCGTTAATATAAGAGCAGTCGATCCCGAGAATAAGTTGATCACTGACTGTGAATGTCACAGTCCTTAGCAGGAAAAGCCAGAAGATGGGACTTTTAACACTCTGTGGGACTGGTTGTTCTGATCAGAATCAGCTTTTCTGAAGTCTACAGGAAATTGGACTTCTTGACATTTTGATGAAAGGCTCGTACCCTAAAAAAGTGGATGTGAACCTGGCCAATAAATCACTTCTTCCCCTGCTCTTTAGACGGTGTTCATATTCTGTAGCCACTTTGTGACAGGGGACATCAACCTTAACCCATGGCAGCTCCAGCCTGTTTCCTCACCTATAAAGTGGGGTGCGTTTTCTCTGCCCCTCTAACTTATGGGAGCGTTGGGAGACTCCACTGGTTAACAGGTGAGAAAGTGCTTTGTAAATAAAGAGTAAGGTGCCAGGTAGGTTTGCACTGTACGTGCGTGTGCACACACACGAAAGGACTATTATTGCCCATTTAACTGGAGCTTAAATGAACACGTTGCGGAAATATCGTGGCCTTGTGGACCTCAGTACATGGTTCTAGTATCATAGATGATCTGGCTCAAAAGAGGATTCTTCATTCAGAGCTAACACCCGGCTGCTCTCTCTCTGAATGAACAGCACTGGGGTGCCCTGCTTGATCTCACCTCCTGAGGGGGTGGCCCTGTGGACATAGGCAGGTCTGGGGTACTGTTGCCCGAGCACAGCGATGACCAGACAGAGAAAAGGTAAAATACAGACCGAGTGCTCTTCATTCTTTACTTTCCCACTTGCCTCCCCCTAAGCCCCTGGTCCACCAAAATACCCATGACTCCCTCAAACAGCACATGAGGTCCTGCCCCACTATTTTGCATCTGCCACTTCCCCTGACACCGTCTCTCCACCTTCTCTGCTTATTAAGTCTGTCTCATCCTTCAAGGTCCTATGCAGTGTCCTCCTTTGTGAGGACACAAAGTCTGTCTCATCCTCAAGCTCCTAACCCAGTCAGAACTGACTGCCCGCCCCCGTCCCCACCCTGGAACTTTGTCCTGCCCTTTGCCCCACAATGTGGGTTTTGTATTAGCATTCATTGTGCACACACCTCTCTCCCTGCTTACTCTGTGAGCTTCTCAGGGGCAGAAACCAAGTCTGATTCCTCTTGGTGGCCCAGTCCCTAGTACTGCTACTGGTGCATAGCAGTAATTTATGCATTAGATGTTGCATTGCATTTACCCTGCCCCTCAAAGTGTCAGAGAGTGATGTGAAGGGATTGTGGGAGGGGAGGAAAAGGTGAAACCTTTCCTTTTCATGTTTATTTAAACCAAATCCAGTTTTGGTTTTGCCTTGCATCGCAGCCAATTTGAAAATCTAAAAAACTGCTCCGCTGTGATTGGCAATTTGAATGTAAATTTAATTAGGACTCCTTTCTAAGTGTTTCAGTCCTGCCCAAATAAGGCATTCCTTTGCTGCCTCCTAAGTGACTCTAGGAACTCTTTACAGAAATGGTCCCTGGCCAAGTGGACAGGAAAACAGCTCTGCTCAGGGGCCCAGCCTCACAAAATACCCTTGTGCATTAATCTCTACTGGTTTACTTCCATGGAAAGGTATGAACTTCACACTCTGGCAAGGACCCAGTGGCAAAGGCCCTGTTTCTAAGGTCCCTATTTACATGTTCACTCAGAGAACCTCGTGACCAGGGGGAGAATCTCTTCCTGTAGTTCTTAGTGAGGGGTCCCAGGACCACCAGGGATTCACAAAAGTGGTAAACAAGGCTCTTTGATGCTTTTCAGTATTTCAGAAAGCCTGAGATGAGGGTGCAGGACCTACTATAATGTGAAGCTTCTATGTGTTTTGTTCTCTTGTTTTTGGCTCCATTCAATATGGTAGCAGTGGATAGTTCACGCTAATAAAAAGTTACCCAGAACTATATTTAATTTTTTAGGTCAAATCAGTTTTTTATTGAGGTATCACTTACAAAATAATATTTACACATTTTATGGATGCAGTTTGATAAGTTTTTGGCAATTGCGTACAGTTGTGTAACTACTACCACAGTCAAGAAATAGAGCATTTTCGTCATCCCAAAAAGTTTTCTCATGCCCCATCCCAGTGAACACCCTCCTTAGACACCCTGCTCCAAGCAACTGCGAATCTTGTCATTATAGTTTTGCTTTTTCTAGAATTTTATATAAATGAAATGATACAGTACGTTGTCTTTTGTATTTAACTTCTTTCACTCACCGTCAAGTTTTTGAGATTCATCCATGTTGAGATTCATCCATGTCGTTGCATGTATCAATATTTTGCTTCTTTTTATTGCCTAGCAGTATATCATAGGATAACTACAATTCGTTTGTCCATTCACCCATTGATGAACATTTGCGTTGTTTTCAGATTTAGGCTGTTAAGAATATGTGGCTATGAATAATGTTGCTATAAACATTTGCATACAAGTCTTTGTGTGAATACATTTTCATTTCTCTTGGGTAAATACCTAGGAGTGAAATTGCTGTGTTGTATGATGGGTATACCTTTAACTTTATAAGATGCTGCCAAACACTTTTTCAAAGTGACTGTGCCATTGTGCATTCCCACCAGCGGTGCATGAGAATCTGATCCCCATTCTAACACCTGGTGTTGACAATCTTTTTGATTTTACCCATTCTAGTGAGTCTGTAGTGGTATTTCATTGTGGTTTTAATTTCCCTGATGACTAATCATGTCCACATTGGCTAGTCATATATCTTTGTTGTGCAGGTATCTGTTCAAATCTTTTGCCCATTTTTTATTGCATTGTTTGCTTTCTTATTATTCTGGATACAAGTCCTTCACCAGTTAGGTATTTTACAGATATTTCCTCCTAGTCTGTGGCTTGTCTTTTCACTTTTAAATGTGTCCTTAGATGAGCAAAAGTTTTTAATTTCGATGAAGTCCTTTTTATTTTATATATATTTTACAATTCATGCAGTTTGTGTCATGTTTTGATAATCTTTGCCAGCACAATATCACAAAGATTTTCCCCTCTGTTTTCTTCCAGGAATTTTATTATTTTAGTTCTTATGTTTAGGTCTATGATCCTTTGATCATTTTGTATATGGTGTGAGGTAACATTTAAGATTCAATTTTTTTCCTCCATGCTGATATCCAGTATCACTTCTTAAGACTACCCATTCCCCATTGAAGTACCTTGGCACTTTTGTAAAAAGTCAATTGACTGTATAAGTGCAAGTCTGTTCCTGGACTCTATTCTGTTCCATTGATTTATATGTCTATAATTATGCCAATGCAATAGTCTTGATTACTGAAATCAGGGAATGCAAGTTCTTCAAAGCTTGTTTATATTTTAAAGATTATTTTGGTTATTTTTGATTCTTTGCTTTTCCATATAATTTTAGAATCAGCTTTCAATTTCTTCAAAACAAGCTTGCTAGGATTTTGATCGGGCTTGCATTAAATCTATAGATCAGTTTGGAGAAAATAAACATTTTAACAATGTTGAATCTTGAAATCTATGAACATGGTTTACCTTTCCATTTATTTACATTTTCTTTAATTTCCCTTAATAATATTTTGTAGTTTCCAGCATGCAAGTCTGGCACATTTTTTTTTTTATGGGCTGTTATTTTTCTTTTTTAATTTAATTTTATTTATTCTTTTATACAGCAGGTTCTTATTAGTTATCTATTTTATACATATTAGTGTATATGTATCATATATATATATGTTAAATTTATTCCTAAGTATTTTTATACTGTTTGTAAGTGGAGTTTTTTTTTAAAAAATTTTTATTTCCCAATTGTTCATTACTTATATGTAGAAATACAATAGCTATTTTATTAAACTTTTTACTTTGAAATAATGTAGCTTCACGAGAAGTTACAAAGGTAGTACAGAGGACCCATGTACCCTTCACCCAGTTTCCCCCAGTGGTTATAGTACAATATTAAAACCAGGAATTTGACATTGGCATAATGGGTGTGTATCATTATCATATGTATATATTCATGTAACAACCACCACAATTGAGATACAGAAATAGGCCATCACCACAAAGATCTCCCCTGTCCTACTGCTTTATTATCACACCCATCCCCCTCTCCCACCATCCCTAAACTTTGGCAACCACTAATCTGTTTTCTATCACAATAATTTTATTATTTCAAGAATGTTATAAACATGGAATCATACAGTATGTGGCATTTTGAGCTTGGCTTTTTTCACTCAGCCTATGCCCTTGAGATCAATCCAAATGGTTGCATATATCAACATATCATTCATTTTTTTTAAGAACATTGTTTATTTTTATTTATTTATTTATTTATGGCTGCATTGGGTCTTTGTTGCTGTGCGTGGGCTTTCTCTAGTTGCGGCCGGTGGAGGCTACTCTTTGTTGCTGTGTGCGGGCTTCTCATTGTGGTGGCCTCTCTTGTTGCAGAGCACGGGCTCTAGGCACGTAGGCTTCAGTAGTTGCAGCATGCGAGCTCAGTAGTAGCAGCACTCGGGCCCTAGAGCACGCGGGATTCAGTAGTTGTGGCCCACTGGCTTAGTTGCTCGGCGGCATGTGGGATCTTCCAGCATGTGGGATCTTCCAGGACCAGGGATCGAACCCATGTCCCCTGCATTGGCAGGTGGATTCTTAAGCACTGCGCCACCAGGGAAGCCCATATCATTCATTTTTATTTCTGAGCAGTATTCTATATTATGTATACACCACTGTTTGTTTGAACATTCACCTACTGAGAGAGATTTTGGTTGTTTTCAGTTTTGGGATGTTACAAATAAAGTGGCTAAGAACAATCATGTATAGGCTTTTGTGTTGACATAGGTTTTCATTTCCCTGGGATGTATGCCTACAAGTACAATTGCTATGAGGTATGGTAAGTGTGTGTTTAGGTTTTAAAGAAACTGCCAAGCTGTTTTCTAGAGTGGCTGTACCATTTTACATTCTCACCAGACATGTATGAAAGATCCAGTTTCTCTGCATCCTTGCCAGTATTGTGACTATTTTTAAAATTTTAGGTCTAATAGGTACATAGTGATAGTTCATCATGACCTTATTTTGCATCTCTCTAATGGCTAGTGATGTTTAACATTTTTTCATATGCTTATTTGCATCCCTAAGTCTTCTTTAGTGAAATGTCTCTTCATGTCTTTTGCCCATTCCCTAACTGGATTGTTTGGTTTTTTTACTGTAGAGTTTTGAGAGTTTTAAAATATATTCTAGATACAAGTTCTTTTTCCAGATATGTGGTTTGCAAATGTTTTCTCCCAGTCTATGCTTATCTTTTCATACTCTTAAGAGGATCTTTTGCAGAGCAAAAGCTTTTAATTTTGATTAAGTCCAATTTATCAATTTTTTATTTTATGGGTGATTATTTTGGTCTAAGAACTTTTTACCAAGCCCTAGGTCTTGAAATTTTTCTTCTGTGTTATTATCTAAAAGTTTTATGGTTTTATGTTTTACATTTAAATCTATGGTCCATTTAAAATTAATTGTAAAAGGTGTGAAGTTTAGGTTCTTTATTTTTTTTACCCTCGAATATCCATTTGCTCTAGCACCGTTTGTTAAAAAGACTATTCTTCTCCCATTGAATTGCTTTTGCAACTTTGTTAAAAATCAGTTGGCCCTACTTACGTGGGCCTATTTCTGAGTTCTGTATTCTGTTCCACTGATCTATGGATCTATCCCTCTTGATTACTATAGCCATATAATAAGTCTTAAAGATCAGGTAGAATAATTTCTCTCACTTTATTCTTTTTCAAAATTGTTTTAGTTATTCTACTTCCTTTGCTTTTCTATGTAAATTTTAGAATAAGCTTGTCCATGTCTTCAAAAAGTCTTGCTGGGATTTTTTTTTTTTAAATAGCAAGTGAGTTTTTATTAAATATTTTAAAAATACAGATTTTGTGGCAATTATAAATTAATTTCTAATGTAATAATAAATTGATACTTTGAACCAAGAAAACAATATAACCAAAAATTCATTTCCTAATGCAAAGCAGGTACCCTATGTTTAGAGATAGTTCATATTAATGCATAATTTTGTTTTTAGAAAAAAATAATTGTTACAGTCAGGTATATAACCACTTAGTTACACCTAAGCTCTATTGGTTAAAAATATATTCTTTTAGAAAATCCATTTTAAACATGTTATACTTTTTTTCAATGATTTTCTCCAAACAATGGTAGAAGTGTGCCTTGATGGACAGAACTCAGGAACTGGTTTGACCACATCTAGGTTATACTGATATCTACAATATAGGACTCCAAGGGAGAGTCCAGCTCCAACTTATGAGGTAGGCCCAGTTCCGAATGTTTAACAATGAAGTGCTAACAAACGATAGTACTAATCATCAAAAATTAACAACTTTAGGTATCTTTGTTTTGGGTTTCTGTGGTTTAGGCACATCCAAAATTTCTTCATAGTCCGCACTCATTCCCTTTGCCCAGCAACCAACTGTGACCATTCGATCTGAATTCTGACCATCTTTCTTAAAATGTTCCACAGAGCCACAAAGTCTGCAGCAACCACCATCAGCATAGAGTCCTTTGGGATGATCAGGACAAGATCTGCACAGGTGTCCCATTTCCCCACAAACAAAACATTTTGCAAAAGGAAATTCACCAAAAGCTGGGTCAACTTTAGCCTTGCATTTGGTTATTTCATGCTCTGTGGATCCACACCGGTAACATATTCCAGTGCCCATTTCTTGACTCTCAAGGGCAGCTGGGCAATCTGCAATCCCATGGCCAGGTTTTCTACAATGGAAACATACCATTGCATTTTTCTTTGCTGCTTGTCTTTTTAATCGTCTTCCTTCCCGGCGACTGTCTTTCTTTAAAGCAACTGCAATTTCTTCCCTGACTTCCTGACTGTCTGTTGCTATCATCTCCCCATTGTGAACCATCTGTGAGTTTTGTCTTAGATATTCCATGAATGCATTCACATATTCATTTAAATACTCCTTTTTCTTTTTATTCTTTTTGTGTTTTGCTTGGGGTGCATCAGTTTTAAGGGACAGACTATTGGCTTCAAATGGTTTACTCTTTGGTAGGTTTTGGCTTTTCCCCTCAAAGGACCCCTTCTTCATGTCCTCCCATGATGTTGCAGGGAAGGGTCTTTTGTTCTGTGTGGTAGTAACTCGTGCCCACCTGGTCATGGCTTCATCAGATGTTTATCAGTCTGCTAGTGTTGGAGGGTCTCCTGCAGAGGCGGGGGGTGGCTGTGGCTCATCGTGGGGACAAGGACACTGGCAGCAGAAGTTCTGGGAAGTACTCCTTGGCATGAGCCCTCCCAGAGTCCACCATTAGCTCTACCAAAGAGCCAGGTAGGCTCCAGTGTTGGGTCGCCTCAGGCCAAACAACCAACTGTCTTGCTGGGATTTTGATAGAAAATTTATTTTACCTGTGTATCGATTTGGGGAGAATTAACATATTTTATGTTGAGTCTTCCTATCCATGAGTGTAGTACGTCTCTCCATTTACTTAGATTTTCTTTGATTTCTTTCATCAGCATTTTGAAATTTTCAGCATGTAAGCGTTGTACATGTTTTGTTAGACGTACACCTAAGGTTTTTTTTTAGTGATTATAAATGGTTTTATATTTTAAATTTCAGTGTCTCTGTCTTCATTGCTAGTATACAGAAATACAATTGATTTTTGAATGTTTATCTTGTATCCTACAATCTTGCTGAACTCACTTATTACTTCTAAGAATTTTTTTTTTATAGATTTCTTAGACTTTGTAATAATATACAATCATGTCATTTGCAGATAAGGAGACTTCTATTTTTTCCTTTTCAATCTGTATGCCTTTTATATCCTTTTCTTGCCTCATTGCCCTGACTAGACCTTTCAGTACTATGCTGAATAGCCGTGGTGAGAGTGGCCATTTTTGCATTGTTCTAGGTCTTAGAAGAAAAGTATTCAGTCTCTCAACATTAAGTATCATGTTAGCTGTAGGTTAAAAAAAAAAAATCTTTCTTATCAAGTTGAGGAGGTTCACCTCTATTCCTATTTTTTGGAGAGTTTTTTAAATCATGAATTTTGTCAAATACTTTTTCTACATTTATTGACATGATCAAATGTTTTTCTCATTTATTTTAGTAATATGGCACATTACATTGATTGAATTTTTAATTTAAACCAATATTGCACTCCTGTGTTAAATCTACATGGCTGTGAAGTATTATCCTTTAAAATATGTTGTTAGATTTTGTATCTAAAATTTTGGTTTTTGTGCCTATGTTCATGAGGGATATTGGTCTGCAGTTTTCTTTCTTTCTCTTTCTTTGAAGAGATCACATCTCTTTGTCTGGTTTTGGTGTCAGGGTAATACTGGTCTCCTAAAATAGATTGAAATGTATTCTCTCTTCCTCCATTTTTTGAAGTTTATGTAGAATTGGCATTTTTTCTTTTTTAAATACTTGGAAAATATACCAGTGAAGCTGTCTGGGTCTGAAATTTTCTAAGGGAAAAGTTTTTATTTACAAGTTCAATTTCTTTCAGTGATATGAGGCTATTCAAATTTTTTACTTTCTTTTGAGTCAGTTTTGGTAATTTCTGTCTTACAATGAATTTATGCAGTTTATCTAACTTGTCAAATACATTGGCATAAAGTTATTGATAGTAAACCCTGTTAGCCTTTTGATGTCTGTACTAATGTTACCTCTGTTTTTTCTGATACTGATCATTTATATCTTCTCTTTGTTTCTTTATTATTATTATTATTATTTATTTTGGCTGCACGGGGTCTCAGTTGCGGCAGGCGGGATCTTTGCTGCGGCATGCTGACTCCTAGTTGCGGCATGCAAACTCTCAGCTGTAGCATACATGCGGGATCTAGTTCCCCGACCAGGGATCGAATCCGGGCCCCCCCCACCCCCCCACCCCCCCGCGTTGGAGTCCTACCCACTGGACCACCAGGGAAGTCCCTCTCTTTGTTTCTTTATCAGCTTAGCTAGGAGTTAATTTTATTGATCTCTTTAGAAAATCAGTTTTCATTTCATTGATTTTTCTCAATTGTTTGTCCATTTCGTATTTTATTGATTTTTGCTCTTATCTTTATTATTTCCTTCCTTATACAGTTGACCCGTGAACAGCACAGGTTTGTACTGTGTGGGTCCATTTATATGTGGGTATTTTTCACTAGTGAATACTGCAGTGCTGCATGATCCTGAATTGGTTGATTCTGTGGATGCAGAACCACAGATATGGAGGAACTGAATATATATTGGGGGGGCTACTAAAAGGTATGTGTGGATTGTCTACTGCAGGGGGGGATTGGTGCCCCTAGCCCCCACGTTGTTCAGGGGTCAACTGTACTTAATCTGGGTTTCACTGCTCTTTTTTTCTAATTTATAAGAAAGCTAGGTTACTGATTTTAGGTATTTATTCCTTTCTGATATAAGCATTTAAAACTATTCATTTTCTGTAAGCACTAATTTAGTGCATGCCACTTATTTTAATATAGTCTATTTTAATTTTCATTTCTTTAAAACTTTTATATTTCCCTTGTGATTTAATTTTTGACCTATGGATTCTTTTAAAATGTGTCATTTAATTTTCAAATATTTGGCATTTTCCTAGATATCTTGTTGTTATTGATTTCTGATTAAACCCACTGTGGTCAGAGAACACAGTTTGTATAATTTCAGTCTTTTAAAATTTGCAGAGACTTGTTTGTGTCTCGGCATATCATGATTCCTAATGATCCCCATGTAGACTTGAATATGTATTCTTGCAGTTGTTGGATATAGCATTTTACAGGTATCAGTTAGGTCAGAGTGGTTGAAATTGTTCAGATTTTCTATGTCTTTGTTGATTATATTTATCTAATTGTTCTACCTCTTGCTGAGAGTAGATGTTAAAACCTCCAACTATGATCATGGAATTATCTATTTCTCCCTTTGATTCTGTTAATTTTTACCATGCTAATTTTGAAGTTTTATTATGAGGTACATGTATACTTAAGATTTTCAAGTCTTCTTGTTGAATTGATCCTTCATCATCATGAAATGTCTCTTTCTACTTCTTTAATTTCTTTGTCTCGATATCTATTTTTTAATTAATTTTGTATTGGACTATAGTTGCTTTGATATCTATTTTATCTGATATTAATAGAGCTCCTCACACTTTCTTATGGCTATTGTTTGCATGGCATATATATTCTTTTTAACCATCCATTTACTTTCAGCCTATCTTTGTCTTTATATTTAAAGTATGTATATTTTTTATAAACAGCATATAGTTGGGTCTTGCTTTTATTTTTATCCGATGTGACCAACTATGCCTTTTACTTAGATTGTTTTGTCCATTAATTCTTAATGTAATTATTAATATGGTTAGGATTGGGCCTATTACTTTGTTTTCTCCTTGCCCCTACTGGGTTGTTTTCCTCCTTGCCTGCCTTTTATTGGAATATTTGGATAACTTTAGAATTCCATTTTAACTTATATATTTACTTTTAGCTATAATTCTTAAAAATTTTTTCCCATGGTTTCTCTAAGGACTGTATGTAACGTATCCTTTTTTTTTTTTTTTTTTTTTTTTTATTTTTCTTGGAGTATCCTTATCTAGCTCTTTTTCTTTTTTTTTTTTTTTAATTTTTATTTATTTATTTATTTATTTTTGGCTGTGTTGGGTCCTCATCTCTGCGCGAGGGCTTTCTCCAGCCGCGGCAAGCGGGGGCCACTCTCCACCGCGGCGCGCAGGCCCCTCACCATCGCGGCCTCCCCTGCTGTGGAGCACAGGCTCCAGACACGCAGGCCCAGCAACTGTGGCCCACGGGCCCAGCCGCTCCGCGGCACGCGGGATCCCCCCAGACCGGGGCTCGAACCCGCGTCCCCTGCACTGGCAGGCAGACTCTCAACCACTGCGCCACCAGGGAAGCCCTCCTTTTTTTTTTTTTTTTTTTTTTTTTTTTTAAGAGATTTCCCTTTTTATTTTTTAAAATTAATTAATTAATTTATTTATTTATGGCTGTGTTGGGTCTTCGTTGCTGTGCGCGGGCTTCTCATTGCGGTGGCTTCTCCTGTTGTGGAGCACGGGCTCCAGGCATGCGGGCTTCAGCAGCCGTGGCTCGAAGGCTCTAGAGCTCAGGCTCAGTAGTTGTGGCGCACGGGCCCAGCCGCTCCGCGGCATGTGGGACCCTCCCGGACCAGGGTTCGAACCCGTGTCCCTTGCATTGGCAGGCAGATTCTTAACCACTGCGCCACCAGAGAAGCCCTGTAAAGTATCCTTAACTTTTCACAGTCTATTATAGTTAGTGCTTCACACAAAATGGAGAAAATTTGCAACCTTATAATTTCACACCCCTCTATTCCTTATGCCTTAGTTATTATGTGTATTACCTCTACATATGTTATAAAGCAACAAGGCAGTGATACAGTTTTGTTTTAAACAGTCACATATATTGTAAAGAAATTAAGAGGAAAAAAAGTAGAGTTTTGTATTTATCCAGATATTTTCCATTTCTAATGTTCTTTCCTTTCTGAGGATTTGAGTTCCTATTTGGTATCATTTTTTTTCAGTCTGGAAAACTTCCTTAGTATTTCCTGTAGTGCAACTCTGTTGGTAACAAATTTGCTTAGTTTTCTTTTATCTGAAAATTATTTCTCTTTGATTCTTGAAGATTTTTACTGGATCTTGCCTACTGGGTTGACAGGATTTCTTTGTTTTTTCAATTTTAGCACTTAAAATGTTCTACTCTCTTCTGGACTTCATAATTTCTTTTTTTTTTTTTAATTAATTAATTTTATTTATATTTTTGGCTGTGTTGGGTCTTCGTTTCTGTGCGAGGGCTTTCTCTAGTTGCGGCAAGCGGGGGCCACTCTTCATCGCGGTGCGCGGGCCTCTCACTGTCGCGGCCTCTCTTGTTGTGGAGCACAGGCTCCAGACGCGCAGGCTCAGTAGTTGTGGCTCACGGGCCCAGTTGCTCCGCGGCATGTGGGATCTTCCCACACCAGGGCTCGAACCCGTGTCCCCTGCATTGGCAGGCAGATTCTCAACCACTGCGCCACCAGGGAAGCCCAGACTTCATAATTTCTGCTGGGATATCAGTTCTTAATTGGATTACTGTTCTCCTGCATATAACATGACATTTTCTCTTGCTTCTTTCAAGATTTTCTCTTTCAACATTTGACTATGGTGTGACTTAATGAGATCTTCTTTATATACATAATGAAACATACTGTTTGTCATTCATTGAACATCTTGAGCCTATAAATTTATGTCTTTCACAATATTTGAGAAAATTTTGGCCGTTAATTTCTTCCATTTTTTTTTTCTGGCCCATTCTCCCTGTCTTCTTCTTTTATGACTACAGGTATTGAGGCTCTGCTAGGTTATATTTATATTCTCACTCTCTTTTCTTTTTGTTCTTTAAATTGGATAATTTCTATGTTTCATCTTCAAGTTTACTTCCTCTTTTCTCTGCCACCTCCATCCTGTTGTTAAATTCACCTAGTGATTTAAAAAGTTTTTTAGATATTGTATTTTTCAATTCTAGAATTTCCATTTTTTATTTTCATTTCTTTGTTGAGGTTTCTTATGTATTCTTTCATTGTGAGCATGTTTTCTTTTATTCATTGAAGATAGTTATAATACATGCTAAAAATTTCTTGTCTGCTAATTACAACATCTGTGTCATCTTACGTTTGTCTCAGTTGATGTTCTTTGAGCTTGATAATGTGTTCTATTTTCCTGGTTCTATATGTGTTAAATAATTTTGGATAATATTCTGGACATTATGTGTGCTAAGTTGTATAGATTCTGGAGTTTAGTAATTTTCTCTGATGGATGTTAATTCTTTTGTTTTATCAGGCAGTTATCTTGGTTGAATTCAAACTGTAATCTCCGTTTCTTAAGCAGCAATGACAATATCAGTTCAGATCTTTCTCCAATAGCTCAGCTGCTTTGCATCTTCTCTGTGTATGTATAGTTCAAGGTTTAGACAGAGATGTGGACAGATGACTTTTGGAATCTTCTTTCTGCTTCTTTCCCTTTAAAGCTTTACCCCGTTCTCTTCACTATCACGGTTTCATTGGCTTCAAGGCCAGAAAAAAAATTTTTTTCCACCAGCACCTACCCTCCTCCCTCCCTACGCCACCTTGCACGCTGTACCAACTGCATGTGGTCTCAACTAAAAGCTGCAAATATGGGAATTTGCTCTTCAGAGTATAGACTCTGCATCGTATTCTATCTGCTTTTTTTCACTTTTGTTCACTGGGTATGATATTACTCAAGCATTATGGGAAGTGCAAGTTGACTGTATTTAACTTAATCACCAGAAAAGGAATGATACATTTCTTAACAAATGCGAAGAATGGAAACATTTCAGGAATTTCAGGATTGGAAAGAGTTTGCCAGGCCTGACACAGTGAGCCCTAAATAATGCTCCAGGGGTGAATCTTCTCCCCAAATCCCACTCTGCTGGATTTCCCTCAGTGATAGAATGCTCACTACCTCATAAAGTAGCCCCCTCCATTTTAGACAGTTCTGATGACCGTTTGAAATATATTCCTTTGATATGCTCAGAACGTCTTCATTTCAGCTTTCACTCCTAGTTCCAGTTCCAGCCCTCACGGCCACACAGAACGAGCCCAATCCCCCTTTCCTACAAATGTCACTGAACTATCAGTAGGCGATGCAGCCTCAGCTCCTCCAACCAGTCTTTGAAGTGTGGGATTTCTAGTCCTCTCATGGTTCTGACCTCCTTTCCTTGAGCAAGGTCCTGGACCTGCATAGCTTCCTTAAAATGTGATGTCCAGAAAGGACCCAACACTTGGGGCAAGGCTTGGGCAGCCTAGAGTCCCCCGTCTTTCCACAAGGCAGCTGAGGTTCCTATTGGTGTATTCCAGTCATGTCGTACGTAATTGGCTCATATTAAGCTGGTGCTCAGTGAGCAACCCTGGGCCCGTTTTCATCTTTCCCTACACAGAAGCACACATCAAATTTCTCCAGCCAGCCTCCCAAAGCTGCCTTCTAAGGAGTACAACATCAAGCCTCAGAGGATTTGCTACCATCAGAGACCTGTCCTGCCCTGAGACGTCCCTTCACCCTCAGGGCATCAAGCCTGGAAAGTGCTTGGAATCAGATGCCTCAAGGCCCTTAAATCTGTCTGCATTTCTGGTCTATGATTTTCAGAAAAATTAGTCTGCATCTTGTGATGGCTTATATTCAAGTCAGGGTCCACACAGCCACTGCAGAGCAAGATACTGTATACAATCCTATAATCTGGAAAAACAATTTCTATATGACCTCATTAGATCCATGGAATAGCCAGAGTAACTGTATGAAATGGACAGAGGAAAATGTATTATCCCCATTTGACAGATGAGGAAACTGAGGTTGCAGGTTGGCTCCAGGCTGCCAGGACTAGGGACAAAGGATAGTCAAAACCAATGGAACACTCTATCACAAAACATTTTTCTCAGCATCTCAGAGACTTCAGGCTTCCGGTCAAATTCATGTCTGAGCCATTCTCTGGGTAGAAAGTTTTTTCTCAGGGCATTTTGGGAACAGATGATCTAAGCAAATCCCCCCTCCCTGTGCCCTCACCCCCAACCCCAAGGGGTGTGGTACAGGGTGCACAGTAACAGGGAGAAGAGAGTCTCTAGGCTGCTTTCCAAGAAATTGCTTCTGGAATCATTTGCCTCCAGCCCCCAACAAAAGCTCAGGTATGGAAGCTTGGCGTGCCTCTGACCTTTCACATCCCAGAGCCAAGCTGCGGGGAGGAGGGGCTGCCGCACAAAAGGGTCTGAGGAGTGACCGGCCTGCCTCAGCTCCCCGCTGTCCCCCACAATGGAGCCCGAGGCCCTGGCCGCCTCTAGAGGCCAGAGAAAAGGGCCGAGATAATGACAGGCCCAGCTACCGCTGCTCTCTTCAGAGAAATGAGAAGAGGGAGGAGGCCAAACCTCCCAGATAATAAAGAAGTAACAAATGGGGAATAAAAGCTTATGGAAGACATCTTAACCCGGGGATGAAAAAAATGTCAACATCTGTGAGGCTTTCTGCACCAGCAGACCCAGCCCTAATAAAAACCCTCGAAGAGCCATTCACTGGAGCAGAGGCGAAAAGGCTACATTTTTCTATGGGGGCATCGAGGGGGTTTCAGGGGTTGGACGAGGCTGCCCTTTCCCTTTCGGCTGCTGTGGAACCAAGCGCTAATGCTCACCTTCAGCTTTATTAAGGAACCAGGGGCGGGAGGAGAATGCAGGGGCCGGACCACCTTTATCCTGAAGTCTGTGAGGTGGGTGGGTTTAGGAGCAGGCGAGATGTCTGCACGCTGAGGCCAGGAAGAAAGCCAGAGGAATTAGAGAAAATGCTGTTTAACAAGAGTCTCCTTTGACCAGGGCCTTTAGGAAGGATGTGGCTCCAGGAAAGTAATCCTCTTAGCACAGACTTCTGTGTGTGTACAAAACAGGGAAATCGAATCTGAATGTCCTCATTGCATTTGCTAAAATACCTAATGAAAACACAAAGATGCCTTATCCCAATCTTCACCCTTCCTTCAGAAGATGGGGAGTGGCAGATGTTTGCTTATAAAGCTGATTTTAAAAATTCAGACTGGGAATTTGGGGTAGGGGAGAAGCTGAGCCTCCTCTCTTCCCAAAGGGTGTGGGTTTGCAGAATTTCGAGCCTTTGTATCTTCCCTTGGGGTTTTCAACACCCTCCTCCCTTGTGCCTTTGAGGCACTAGGTGTGATTTTATTTCTTTGGTTTGTGTTCTGTGTTCACCATTGGAATGTGTCTCCAGAGGCTTCAATGAGAAAAATCTCAAATCCTGGCCAACCTTTGCAGCTTCCTGAGGAGAGTGGGAAAACTGGGAGGAAGAGAAATGTGCCCCCAAATCTGTGATTGTTTTAAAGTCGGAAAATGTTGTATCCTGGCCAGAGAGCACCAAGGTGGTCCTCACCACACCCACACCCACACCCAAAGGTATGCATTCCCCTCCCCACACACATACACATACACACACGTGCACATAACAACCCATGCCACTCACTCCCATGTACTCATACACACATACACACTTTCAGTTATAAATACACACACAACACAACCCCTCCCAAACACCCACCCACACACTTCCAGTGTGAACTGTTTTAGCTAGCCTTACGGATAAACATCTTCCTTACCCATCACCTTAGCACACAGGTTTTTAGACTAAATGCTTCAATTATGATTTAGCTCCAAAAGGAAACAAGACGTAAGTAAGGATAAGTAAAATGTTTGCAGGATTGCCCATGAGGGCTTTGCACTAAGTTAAATTGGGGTGTATACTTTTATTTTTTCTTTGATAGGGGGCTATGTGTTAGGGGGCTATTTGAAATTCAAAACTGTTGTTTGCTGTTGGGACGCAAAAGGGATGGAGGTGCAGGGGGCAGCCACAGAGGGGCTGATTATGGCCCCAGGTCTGGTCCAAGCTGTCCACCTGTGGGTCGGCACTGTGCTCTACGGCTGGCTCTAGGTCTGGTGCGAGCTCTTCGTCTGCGGGTCAGCAGATGTCCAGGGCGGGTAGTCAGCTCCCAGGCTCTCAACATATTCAAGTAGTGCCCCGAGAACCCTCTGTCATCTGTCATAGTGAATTGGGGGGGGATTCCCGTGCCTGGCGTGCCGTTGAACTGGGTGAACTCTGATGTCTTTTGTAATCCTAATATTAATAATAATATGTTATTTATGAGGACTAATTATGTCCTAGTCACTGTTCTAAGGGCCTTAATGGATTATCTCATTTAATTTTCACAGCGCTATGGTATAGGCTATCTTATGCCAATTTTGTAGATAAGGAAACCAGCCTGGAGATGTTAGTAATGATAGAACCAATATTCAAACCCAGATCTAATGACAGAACCAGTATTCAAACCAATATTCAAACCCTGGAGATATTAGTAATGATGGAACCAATATTCAAGCCTGGAGACGTTAGTAATGATAGAACCAATATTCAAACCCTATATTCTAACGCTAAGCTTAGGCTATTGACCTCACACTACAGCAAGGCCCTTTAAGAGAATTTGACTCTGAATGAGTTTCTACTCCCTTCTTTTCCTGGTCTGTAGGAGGGCATTGACTCTGTTCCTCCTGGTTCATCCCCATGTTGCAGCATCTCTCCTTCCCATCCCTTTGGAGGAATGAGGGAAACCTGGGGAGTCCCTGCCAGCCCGTCCCTGCTGTGGGCTGGGGAGGATTCCACACCCAGCTACCGGGTTCCAGACCATCAAGGTGGTCAGACATCCTGCATTACCCACACCTGGCAGCGGCGGTATGGGGGCACCCACATCAGGTGCTCTGTCCACTGGCCAACAGAACTCTTTCAGCAGCTGTGCTAAGGCACTGGGTTCATTGACAAGGCTCCTAGGCCCTCCTGACCTGTGCATCCCTCTGAGGAGCACACCTTCTCGTTCTCCAGGTCCTCTCTCCTGAGAACACAGCCCACCAGGAGAAAGGTCAGCAGACACCTCTGATCCTTTTATGTCCAACATGCCTGATGCTCTGGGGTGGGGAGTGGGGAACGGGGTGGTGGGGAGCCAGAGTCACTGCCCTGGAAACTGTAGGTATTGTTGGATCTAACTCCCTATGGTGGTTCTAAAGCTGTGTCCACAGTTCTCTGATATGACTCCCCTCAAGAGGCAGAGCTCAGTTACCTCTTCCTGAGTGTGGACTGGACTTAGTGACCAGCCCACTAGAGAGTAGAATATGGCAGAACTGACGGCTGTCACTTCCAAGATTAGGTTATAAAAAGATGGTCGCTTCTGTCTTGGGTTCTCCATCTCTCTCTCTGTCTCCATCCGTGTCTCTTGAATCACTTGCTCTGGGGAAAGCCAGCTGCTAGGGTGTGAGGCAACCAGGGGAGAGGCCCACAGACTGAGAAACCGAGGCCTGCCAGCAATTGGGTGGGTGAGCTTGGAAACGGTCTTCTGAGGCCACCAGCAGCCGTGGGAGCCAGCCTGGAAGCACCTCCTCCCTCAGCTGAGCCTCGACTGACTGCTGCCCTGGTGGGCGTCTTGACTGCAGCCTTGGGAGAGACCTTGAGGCCAGATTCCTGACCCACCGTGAAACCGTGGAGAAACCAGGAGATTGCGTCTGGTGTGTGAAGCCCCTACCCTGGGGTCACTGTGTCACGTTGCTCTCTCTCACTGTGCAACTGGGGGAACTGAGGCCCTGCTGGGGAAGTCACCGACCCGTTTTCACAAATGACGAGCTGGTTCTTGAAACGAACTTAAATATTTTGACTTCTTGTCTAGTGCTCTCTCCACTACATCAGGCTTCCTCTTGCTCCCGTTTCCCACTAATGGACGAGAAGAATTGAATCGGGCAAAGCCCTGCCAGCCTGTGAGCTCAGGTCTTTATGTTCTGAGTGGTGTGGCCACAGCAGGGGATGCCCCGGTGGCATAGGGTTTGGTGGGGACAGAGGATCACTTCTGGGGCCGTTTGAGAGTATAACAGCCCCTACATCTCCCCCTCTTCCTAGGGCTCATGTTTGGCTGATGTGGGAAGCTCAACCCATGCCTATGAATTTTGAATTTAATACAGAACTTACCACCCAGAAATGACTGTGTGAAGTAAGTGTAATTTGCCTGTGTTTATTTTTTTTTTATTATGAACTTAAGCAAAGTTTATGGAAAAAAAAGGAACCTGATGATCATGAGACGTAGCTATTTTACATCTCTCTATATTCTCTTTGTTAGTGTTCTTTGCACAGCTGTAATGGCCCGTGCACACTATTTAGAGTTTTGTCTTCCTCACTCAGCAAGTGTCCTTTGTGCCCCAGGCCCCGTGTGGTTGGGAACTCAGAGCCCGCTGTGCCTGGCGCTCTCCCAGACCACCCTCCCGTTTGCCCGCCTTGCCCCCTTGCCTTCCGCCCGTCGCGCTCCTTGCAGGGTAGCCCAGCTTCTGACCCCTGGCTCCACCCCAGCCCCTCTTCCACCCAGGCCCGCTCCACCTGGCTCACTCACTGGACCACACTGTGTGGCGGGCTTGGAGTCTTGGCACTCTCCCCGCCTCCACTGAGGGCTGGTCGGTGCTCCTGGAGGCCGCGTGGCCGACAGTCCTCCTGAATCTGGAGGAGGGGCTGAGGAATCTGCATTTTCACAAGCTCCCGAGACAATTTGGTACTCAGTACAATCTGTGAACTACTGCTCTGCTCCCACCTGCTGTTGACAGTGTGGAGCTCTTCATAACCACTTGATTGGTCTGGCTTTTAGCAAACTTCACAGAGACAGTCAGAAGCAACCTTCGATTCCCTGAGGCTGAGCCCTCAGCTGGACTGGGTCTTCCTGCCACCCCAGTGTTCTCCGCGCCATGCACCTTTATCTCTTCTTGTGACCTGCTTTCACCTACAGGAGCAGGAGGTCAGAAGAAGCCAGGATGCTGTTCTCCAGTGTTGGTCCATTGGCTTCCTGATGGAAGCCTAGAGATTGGTTTCTAAGGGAGGAGTTGGCAATTATCGACCACAGTAAAGGCTGAGAGTTCACTGTTGGCCTCTGTGTGTTGGCTTTGTGAGCACTTTACATTAGGGACAGGTGACACAGTGGGAGGTCTGCAGCAGGGACCACTGTGGACTTTGGGGCCGATGCTCCCATAGAGTCATTGCATCCTCCCACTCTGTCTAAGGGGCCGGTTCTCCAGTGCTTCCGACCCACTGCTTCCTCCAAGTAGAGGAAACCATCCCCGGCCTTCCTGGGGTCCACACGATGTCCCTTGCTTCTCTCAGAGGGCAAGAAGGTCCCTGCCCTGGGCCTCAGTGGCCCCAGCCGTAACATGGGGCGTTCCAAGGAAGTCCTTTTCAGCTCTGAGATTCTGTAACATTTGCTGCAGGTAGGGGTCTCTCCGTACCGCCTAGATCCTGTCCCAAACGTGACCGCCTTCCCTCCCAGTGTGGGCCTGGACCCACAGCCTTGCAGGCTTGGTTCCTTCCCCTGTAAGTAGGGGCTCCTGCGCCTGAGTCCCATCAAACTCAACCAGGCTGAAGTGTCAATCAGAAAGGAGACGCAAGCTGGAGGGGGCTTAGAAAGTGCCGTGGGCTGCAAGCATGTCTGCAGATGTCTGTTTATTTTCACACCCTGAGTGCCCTCTGAGGGAGGCCGGGGCCACGGAGCAGCAGCCAGCTCCTGGCTTTGTAGCTCTGCTTTGAGGCCTGGGATGTCTGAATTCTCCCCAGGCAGTTCTCCTAACCGCCTGCCCCCTGAGGAAGAGCCCCACCGGCTCTGTGCACCAGCAGAGGCATAGTGGGAGATGTGATTGGAATCTAAACAAAGCCTGCAGAGAGGACCGGAAGTTTGACACAGGCCCAGGCAGGAACCCCCAGCCCTAACAGCTGTTCTCCCCCACGTGACAGATAGACTCAGCCACAGCCTGGAAATAACACCGGGGTGTCATCTGTGTCGCCTGCCACCCTCCTGCCACCCTTGTTTTCCCTGCTGCCGCAGGCATGATGGCTTCTACCGCTGACATTTGGGGTCTTGTGAGATGTCAGTCAAGGGAGCAATCATAGTTCACACAGGCCCTATCCCTGGTGTCCTCTATCACATGCACACTTCCCCCTCGACAGCCGCCCAGACTGCTTGGCTCCCTTAACAAGCCCTCGCCCGTCCAGTCCTCTACACGGGCCTCCAGGAAGGAAGCCCTCAGGCCCCCAGTGAGGACAGACAGGGCCCCATGAGTGAGACAGGCCTCAGGGCTTCTGGTCTGGATCTGGAACTGTTCCATTAATTTGATACTGACTTCCACAGCTGGGGACTAACCCCATAAATCCTGACTTGGACACATGGCAGCAATAGACACCAGGACAGGGAGGGTGCATGAAGCTGCTATGAGTGGGAGAGAACAGCGAGGGCCTGATCTGACTCCAAGGGCCAGGGAGGGGATGGGGTGGGAAACATTGACCCTCTCTCCCCAAAAAGAAGATGATCTAAAGATGTCACAATGTGTGATCAGGGCCGTGATTGACATGGACCTTCTCATCCTGGCTCTGCCACCCTGGGCAAGTCATGCAACATGGCTGGGCCTCAGGCATATTTGCAGAATGTCAGGATACACTGATGGATGGCCAAGGGCCATCCCAGCATTTATGTTCTATGTTTTATTTCTGTTCTGTGAGTGTCCAGTTTCCGAAAGGGTATGTTTGAGGGAGGAGTGGCTGGGGAGAAAGGAAAAAGGGTCTGGATGGTGAGTGTGTGAGGGGTGTGTGCACGGACGGTATTTCCCAGGATCCGAGAATTGCTTCCTCCGACCCACGGATGAGGGAATAGCCTCGGAGAAGCTAAGTGAGTCCCCAGCTGGGGTGTGGCTGGGCCAGGGCTGGGTCCACACTTCGCTTTGCTCTTTTTTTTTTTTTTTAAATTAATTTATTAATTTATTTTTGGCTGTGTTGGGTCTTCGTTTCTGTGCGAGGGCTTTCTCTAGTTGCGGCGAGCGGGGGCCACTCTTCATCGCGGTGCGTGGGCCTCTCACTATCGTGGCCTCTCTTGTTGCGGAGCACAGGCTCCAGACCTGCAGGCTCAGTAGTTGTGGCTCACGGGCCCAGTTGCTCCGCGGCATGTGGGATCTTTCCAGACCAGGGCTCGAACCTGTGTCCCCTGCATTAGCAGGCAGATTCTCAACCACTGCGCCACCAGGGAAGCCCTGCTTTGCTCTTTTTATAGAACCATCTCTGCCCTCTCCCTTCCAGCTCCACCCATCAAGACCCTACCACCCTCCAAGCCCCTTCGCAGTGTCATCTCCTCTGTGTGGCCTTCCCCGAGGCTCCTCCTGCCGGAACCTGTACCGCACCTAGTCACCCTTCTCTTGCCCCCTTGACTGCTCCTTAGACCAAAGCAGGTCTGGCTGCCCCAGTGACCCGAGAGCCCCTTGAAGGCTGGGCTTCAACATGCTAAGTCTTTCCCAGCCCCACACAGTGAATGGCAGTAGTAGGTTCCACTGAGTATGGAATCGAAATTACTGAGAGGAGCCCCAACATGCAGGTCCCCAAACTCTGCCCCCAGTCCCCCCAGGCCTCAGAGGTGAGACTGTGTAACCCCCCACCCAGCCCCTGGAGTATATGTCCCTATGTGGTGAGGCCCATGCCCCTGTGCCCAGGAGGCTGCGAGGGAACCACACTGTCAGTTGTGCTTTAAAGGGGCCTCTCCTCCAGGGGCTCCTCGACCAGGCAGGAAAATGGGTTACGGGATACCCTGCGCTTGCTCGTGGAGAAGAGTTTGCTGAGGACCCTGCGGACTCCAACCCTCTGAGTTGTAGTGACTGTAGCCCCTCCACCTTTCCATATCCTGTTTCCACCTACAGCAACAGGAGGTCAGAAGAAGCGACTGTGTCATTCTCATGGTCCATTCCCTTCCTGTTAGAAGCCCAGTGAGGACAAGGACAAGTATGGCATAAGCCCGCCCTGGTCCCTTGCTGTGTGTGAGGCGTGTAGAAGGGACTCAGTGAAGGAGTTTTAGAGTTGAATCTAGTTTTCCTATTTGTCCCAGAGCTGTTAGACTTGGAGAAGGACCTCAGGGCTCACGCAGTGAGTCCAGCCCCCATGGCGGGCATGGGCTCTGCCTGAGGGCCCCAGAAGGGATTTGTTCAGAACCGCCTTGAGCCGTCGTCTACCCACGCTCACTGCATGCACTGTGGCTGCCCCCTCTGCAGGGGAAACTCTGCACAGAGGCCACGTGCGTTCAGGAGGTGGCAGCACAGGGGTAGTAAGAGAGCATGGGCCTCAGAGTCAAGAGAGACCTGAGTTTGAATCCTGGCTCCATATTTCCTTGTGTGGTGCCTTGCCAGTCTTCACTTTGCTTACTTATAAAAGGGGTAACGTTAATATCCACTCTGCAAAGTTGCTGTTGTGTTGAAAACGAGATCACGTTGGCAGATGCTGGAGCACGAGAAATGTAGAGGCACTCGCTACCCTTCCTTTTCGGTCCCGGAGGGAAAGATTTGTCCCCGTGGGGACCGGTGAGGCAGTTCCTCAGCTCTGATTGTATCCGCGTGCCACCCAGTTGTCGTTAAGTGAGGTTACCCAGGGCAGAAAGTTAGAGGGAAGTTTGACTTGTGGGCAGCTGGGCTTCCTTCCCGTCGGGTGCTGTTGTGGCCTGGAGGCGCCGCAGGGGAATGGGCCCCAGGGTCTTCTCTGGCAGAATCCGGGTCCCTGGGTCCTTACCTGACCTGTGTGTGACCTGGGCAGCCCCTTCTCCCCCTGGGCGTGGGGAGGGTAACACCTGCCTTGTTTGCAGCTCGGGACTGTAGCAAATATCCACGTGAGGATTTTATACACACGAAAGTGCTGTGCAAACACTGGGGTCACTGCCATTTTGTTGTGAGCACCACTGTTTTCTCAAAGAAACTTTCAGAAGTAAAAGCATTTGCACTATATCTTGGTTCAAACTTTTTTTTTTTTTTAAGCAGCAGGGAAAAAGAGGGAGCAAGGTTAAAAAGAAAAAAAGGATTCAAGCCAACAGCTCTGACTCCATTGTTAGCCAAGTAGAAGACGTGAGGAACGAGAGATTTGTTTCCAAGGGAGTTTGTCTGAGCCAAGAAGAGCTGCAGCCAACCCAGCCGGGCCTGGGGCCAGTGCTTCCTCAGGGGGTCAGTGCCCTGCCCGCCCTCCCAGGCCCCGCTTCTCCCACTATGTGGAGGCAGGAGGTCGTCCTTCTCTTGCCTTCTGGCCTGCTGCAGCGCTGGCTCGACTTCCTTCACCTTAACCCTCCTTATTTCTCTGACCAGGTGACTTGTTTCCCCACCACTGTTTCCTGCCTTGCTCAGCTCCCTTCCAGCCCAGGTTCCACAGTTGCCTCTGGAAACACAGGCAAAGCCCTGGCACCCGCCTCCTCCGCTCTTTCCCCTCCCCGGTGGCCTATCCGGGCCCAGGCTGTGCTCCCCAGCCTGCCTGTGGTCGGTGGTGCTGGTGCCCCTGGCACAGGCCTTTGGCACCTTCCTCAGGTTGCAGGCTGGGTGGGGGCCTTGGAAGTGAGCATGCCTGAAACCTGAAAGCCATCCAAGGCCCAGTTAGAAAGGCGTGAGGGGGTAGAATAGACCAGAGCGCTTTTGGGTGGGCGGCTGCCCACCAGCAGCCACTGAAACCTTGCCTAGGCCCAGCTGGGGGAGGCCGGCTGGGAAGGGGCTTTCGCCCATCAGATGCACATGCCACCCTGTGAGTGAGCTACGTGCTGGCTAGCAGCTGTGCCTGGCGTTCGCTCCTTTTCAGCCCAGTGTTAAAAGACAGATGGCGTTAATGGGAAGGCCTGGCTCCTGGGCAGGAGGCGGAAGGCGTTCCCCAGTCCTGGTGGGGTAACCAGTGACTGGCACACACACATCTAGGGAGGAGAGATCAGAGGCCATAGGTGCCTCAGTGTCGGCTGCTCAACTCCCTGTTTTCCAGATTGGGAAACTGAGGCCCAGAGAAGGAAGGAACCCACGCAGTAGTAGAGCCTGGAAGGGAACCCAGGCTCCGTGGCTGCTCAGCCCTGTACCCCTCCTCCTTCACCCCCTGCTGCCTCGCACCAAACCCAGCAAATCCAGGTGCCCCAATGCATCAATGCACCAAAGGGTTGTAAACCAGCTGATTGGAGCAGGGGATGCACTTTCTCACAGAGAAAAAGTGTTCCACAATCGGCTGCGTCTCCCAGTGCCCTAGGGTCCCCACTTTCCCAGGTGTAAATCAGGATGGACTTTCTTGAAGAGGATGTTGTTCTCCCAGTTGATTTCCGGTTGCTGGAAATTTAGATAAATCGGTCATCCATGCGCATGCGTGAACACAGGAGTGGGTGGGAATCTTTTGGTCGGGGAGGTGCCTCATGGACATCTGCTTTCAGCATCAGCTGTTCCGACTTCTCAGACCCATTTGTCTCCCAGTATCTGAATGTAGGTCTTCTCTAGAAGCTCTTATTTGCTGACACCATCTCCAGCGGGGAGCAGCGAAGCAGTGGGGGTGGAGTGGAGGAGAGGATCCGGGGATGGGGTCGGAGAGGGTGTTTGAAGTGCGGGCTTCATGTGGTGACGGGTGAGGGGGGTGGAAAGACCACGCTACTATCATGGTAGTTGTCAATCCCCCACTCCCTCCCCCTTGTCATCTGTTTCTCACCCTGGCAACAGCCTCCAGACTGATCTCCCCACTGCCCTCTCCCCACTTCCACCTGGCTCCCCCGCTGCTCACACGATAAAGTCTAATCTCTTTCACTGCCCCCCCTCACACTTGCCCTATCGTTTTGTTGCAACAGACCACTCACCATTCTGCAAACCTGCCCTCCGTGCTTTCCCTGCCTGTCTCTGCAAGGCCACCTCCCTCCCTCCTCCAGCCATGCGAGCCTCCTTTCAGTCCTTGGACCCAGCAAGCACCGGCCGCCTCTGCCCCTGCTGTCCCTCTGCCTGAAGCCCATTCTGGCTAACTAGCCCCCTTGACCAACCCCACCTTGACCTGGTGCACTCCCACCTCCCCCGATGCTTAGCTTAACTTCCAGGTCTGCTCCCTAGGCACCTGCCACCCTTTCCTCTCACCTGCTCTTCTCCTCCACAGAACCTCAAACAGAGCATAGAAATTATCAGGACTCTCTCCTTCTCCACGCGATGATGAACTGCTTGAGGGCAGGCCCATTCCTCATTCACTGTGGGCCGCCAGTGTCTAGCATTTAGTAAGTGATTAAGAAAACATTAGTTGAGTTGAAATCATCTTTCTTACTGGCCCGAGAGCTCCTCCAAGGCAGGACCTGTCTCTGCATCACCAGGATGACTGGTGAAGTACTGGCCTCACAGGCTGCCCACAAATGCTTAGTCAATTGAACTTCAATGACGCTGTTATTGGGGGAAGTGATCAATAGTGTTTCTATCTCTAAACACCCTCCACTTGTAAAAGAAGAGAACTCCCAGGCTGTCTTGGTTACCAACCATTCTTGGTTTTCAAAGATGAAAAGCAATTTGCCACAAGCAGAGAATGACAAATACTCAGGATGAGAGAGGAAGAAGGGAGGGAAACAATTATGGGAGGGAGAGGGAGGGGTGGGCGCTATCGACCCCGTCTCCTGAGCTTTCCTTCTGCGAGTGAGAAGGAAAGCAGAAGAAGGTTATTCTCAGAAAATCCCATTTTCTTCTTAAGGGACCAGGAAAGTGTTGTATCCTTCTTTCACTGTTAGGCATCAGAGTCTGTGAGCATGAAGCATCTCATTTACATTGGAGGTGCTGGCTCAGGGTGCAGGGACCTTGTGAGCCACCTGAGGGAAACTCCTGCATTATTCAGAACATACAGTTTAACAATATTTCCACAAGTATTCAGTATTTCCCCCAACTCTGGGCTTTCAGCAATTAAAAATGAAATTATGTCGTTCATTGAACCATATTTGTTAAGCACTGCCCAGTTCCTACTCTCCTTATATTTAAATTTTATTGGGAGGAGGCAGATTAAACACACACGCGTGTAAACAAGAAAATATCAGAGTGTTCTCTGCAGAGAATTAACTCTGGGCAGGTCAGGGAAGGCTTCTTGGAGGAGGCAACTTTTGAGCTGAGGCCAGCCACAGAAGCTGGGGAGGGGCACTCCAGGCCTAGGGCACAGCAAGTGTGTGATCAGAGCAAGCTTGCTGGTTCCAAGGTCCGAAGAGAGAGGGAAGGAGGGAGAGGACCACATGAGGTGAGTGGGTCCCAGAGGCGGCGGGTGGCAGATATTTTCTCCTTATTTCTGTGACTCACAGGAAATGGGGCTTGGCAAAAAGAGAATGGACTCGGGATATGGGTTCTAGGTTGGCTCTACCGCCGAATTCCCACAGTACGGGCCTGGGGCAGGCGGTCTCAGTCTCTGTTTGGTTCTCGGCTTCACTTTGCGGGGGGACCTCTGAGCATCCCAGCCCTGAAAAGGCAGGCCGTTGGCATGCATGTCTGCTGTGGCACAGATGGAAACAAGAGAAACGTCATCTGCTCCGTCCATACGGATTCGCCTGAAGGAACCCTGCACCCTTCCATGACAAGTTGCACTTTCCTGGGCGTCTGGGCGGGGCCCCCTTTTAAGATGAAAACTGCTCCTCCACCGTGGTGACTCTTGCTTGCTGGCTTTCCTCACGCCAACAGCTGGTCTACAGCTGGCCAGCTGCTGGCCTGGGTTTGGGGCTGAGGTGGTGACTGGATTGACAGGCAGTTCCGTGGCAGCCGTGGGGGTTCCAGCCCCCTGAGCAACGGGCCATGGCCTAGCGCCTTCCTCCCTCCTGACTCCGCGTGACTGGAGTGTGGACTTTGGCGGGCGACGGCCACGCACCAAACTCGTGTGTGGCAATCGGGGACCACCCGGCCCTGAACCATTGGCTTGCCACGTTTCAGGGTGGGTTATTCTCCTGTGCGGGCTTGTTTTTCCTGGCACTGAGAAGGCCACATGCTTCAGGGCAGCGAGTTGAGGAATGTCTGTGGGCTCTATTTACACAGTGAGGGGAGAGAGAGACACTTTTTTTGCGTCAACAGAAGGATGCTTGGGAACAGGACCGTTTATAACCCGTTAAACTGCCTGTCCCCACAGATGCCGGGGCCCCTCCTGTGTGTGGATAATGTTTACAATATGTGGAGCGCTACGGGCGGGACCGGCAGCACGCGCTGGCCAAGCACTTCTGTTCTGAATAAACCTCTGCAGCAGTGCCGACTAATTCATACCAGGGAGAGGCTTGCACCCCTCGGTGACCAGAAAATCCTGGGACCCCCGGGAAGTGGGGAGGGTCCCGAAGGTCCTTAGCTCGTGATCCCCTTTAAAGAGTCACCTCCTACCACCACGTGTGTCCAGTCTGCGCACAGAACACCTCCAGGGACCAGGAAGTCACTGCCCACAAACTCGGCTATTCTTTGTGGGATTGCTCAGCTTGTAGAAAGTTCTTTCTTAGAGCAGGCAAAGTCTGCCCTCTAGACACACGTTCACCCTAGGGCCCTTTGGGGTCAGATGAGGTGCAATCCCCTCTCCCATGAGTGTGCTGAGAGGAGATAGTTCTCTCCATCTGGGGATCTGGGTGGAACTGCCTGAGTCCCTTCCGCTCCTATGACCCGGTTCTGACCCTCCTCACCGTCTGTCCAAGCCCCATCTCCTTCCCTGGAAATGTGGCTCCCAGGTGCTCACTGAGCAGCCCAGAGAGGGGCCGGGAGAGGCCCCGCATCCTCTGAGAGGCAGGTAGGCCCCTCTATCAAGTGAGGAAGGTGGTGGGCTCCAGGGCCGCTGTGGCCACGCGCTGGGGCTCCACTGGGGTCACACCCCCTCCTGCCCTCAGGCTGCTGAGCATCCACTCTGGCAGCCACATGGGGCCCTGGAACGGGCGCTCCGTGGGCCTCAGGGTCGCTGGCTGAGGAAGGCCGTCTGCCGGCCAGCAGCTCACAGTCCCCCTCTTCCTCATCTCCCCTTCATCTCCCCTTGTGTGGGAAATGCGTGTTCTAAACCAGGTCAATAAGATGTTAATAACAGCAAGAAGCTCTCATCCGAGTATGCGCCTCAGGCTCACACTCTAAGGCTCCATCCGGCAGCCGGGGAAGCGGGGCACAGCAGGGGTTACTTCCCCCAGCGCAGCTGAGGAGACTGAGGCTCAGGGGGGTGACCTGACCTGCCACCCCACAGGGCGGTGGCCACACTACCCAGGAAGAGAACCCATGGTTTTGGAGGCCAAATCAAATAAACGCCTTTCTCTGCCCTCAGACAGCTCAGCCTAGCAGGGGAGCTAGAATGTGCTCACGAGGAGACACCCGAAGACTTGGGCATGGGGTGGGGGGCTGAGGCCTCGGGTCATGCCACTTCCTCTCTCTATGCAGTACCCTTTAGTTCACCGAGCAGTGGCCTGGGGAAAGGGCTGGGTGTTGTGGTCCCTCCTGCTGCAATGTTCTGGCTCAGAGACCGGGGCTGGGCTGAGGAAGGACGGTGGCAGGGGCCTGCTCTGCCACTCTCCTCAATGCCCGGAAGCCTGAGGGCACGAGGACTGGATGCCTTCCCGGAAAACACAGCTCACTGTCTGCCTGTCCTGTCCTTGACCCCGGGCCCAGCTCTGTCCCATGGCAGGATCCGCAGCGAGCTGCCCCCCTCCCGGAGCCCAGGCAGGAGAACAGGCTCCCAGGCCTGGGAGACCCTCCCTGTGGGATGGGGACCCCAGGCCCACCTCTCCAGCCCTGCTCTGTAGGAGAAGCACCAGTGGCAGCTGGGTCTCCAAGCCAGACCTCTGGGGCCGTCCCCAGGAACTGGGGATCCCGAAGGCTGCATGTGGCCGCGTTCAGAGCAGGAGGCCAGCCTCTGGAGAGCTCAAAGGAAGGACTTTGTTTGCAGGGAAGAAGACAGGGCAGAGGTCGCCTCCCCCTCCTCTCCAGCCCGTCTCTGCCAGGGCAGGGGGCACGCGGTTGACGGGGCTGCAGTCACTCCCTGCCACCCCCGCCCCTCAGACTTTGAGCTCACTGGCTCAGTGCAACTTGTGCGCGGTTGACCCAGAGGAGACTTTCTGCACCCTAGATCTGACCGCAGTGAACAGAAAGCCTTTTTCTCCTGGGAGCAGTGGAGCGAGCCTGCTGATGGAAGGGGAGGCTGACTCTGAGATGTGCCGGTTTGAAAACACAGGATGATGCTGCAGGAAAGGTGTGGGTTTAATCAGCCTACCCCTGGGCACAAAGGTGCTTGTGACTGAGGGGCAAAGAAAAGAACCAGTTCTGTTTTCAAGATGGTGTGATATTTGTGTGAGGGGTCGGGGTGGAGGGGGGTGGGCAGTGGGCGAGGAGGTGGCCACATCTCCCTCTTTGAGGTTGGTGCACTGACAAAAGCCAATGAAAGGGAGAATGAAAAGACCCGGTTTCTAGTTCCAGCTCTGCCAAAGACTGCCAGAGCCTGACTCAATGTTCTCATCTGTGAAATGGGGTGTTAAGAATGTGCCCCCTGAAAAAGCACCAAGTTTTGGGAATTGGGATGTGAAGAGGCTTTTTCAACCGCGAGGGGCTGTAGAATGGGACTGACATTGCCGTCATCTGATAGGCCTGGTGAAGGCACCCCACCTTTTGGGATGGGGAGGGGGGAGGGGCAGCCGAATGGGATCTCACATCTTTCCTTCCCCACTAGGAGGAGCACTTGGCACTTCCAGAGACTGGATTGTCTGTGTGTCTGGAAGAGGGGGTGGAGGGGAGCAGAGTCCGCCCAGCTCCCGCCTCCTCCCGCCGGCACCCTCCCTGCAAGGCTTCCCTTAGGGCAAACGTCCGAGCCGAGCCAGGCTTTCCGCCTCTCAGAGACCTGGGAGGAGGCCTGGCTGCCAGGAAGCGTGGGGCTGCCAGGCACTGCCCAGCTGCAGTGTGACCCCCCAGGCCCAGAAACTCTCCAAACCTTGGACCTCAGCGGACATCCCGAAACTCAGAGGGGTGGCGGCAGGACCTGCCAAGGGGGACTGAGGGTGTGTGGGGTGCCTCTGAGGTTGAGACAGGAAGAGCCATGTTGTATCCTATTCTGGAGTCAGAAGGCTTTGTGATGTACTGCCAGTGTTAACAGAAGTAGCTGGGCAGCCTTCAGAAATGCTTTTCACCCCCAGATGCTGCCATAGGGCCGTGCAGGTATCCTAGATGTATTAATTAGTAAAAAAGTTGCCACTTGTTGAAGAGTGTTTACCATGTGCTGGACACTTGCTAAGCTTGTGACCCACTTGAATCCTTCACCAACTCAATGAGACAAGATTATCATTGTGCCCTTTTCATAGGTGAGGAAACTGAGGCTCAGGGGCAAGGGTCACTTGCTCAAGGTCACATAAATACTAATTGCTGGAGGCTGGATTCAAACCCAGGTGGGTCTGGCTGATTCCAGACCCTTGCAGATCACCTGGTACCTGGCAGGTACCCAGTAAAGATATGTTGAATGGAGCCTGATGCATTTTGGGGGGTCTGATTCTCTCCCATTATAGTCTGATGAAATGACATAGAATATGTAAAAGTACTTATCTCAGCGACAAGCATGCAGTAGGTCCACATAAATCTAAAGGCGAGGCCCAGCTTTCCTCCTTTCTACATGCGGTATCTGCCCACATGAATAATATTTTCAGAGAACACAGCCTCCCCTTTGGGTCCCTGCCCAGGCAAGCCTGTTAAAAGTCCCCATCAGACCTCGCCTAAGGGAGTGAGGGGCCTTGGGGGTGGGGTGGGGGGAGGAAAAGGAAGAGGCTGTGATTCTCTTCTCTTTGAGTCCCAGATGCCAGGAGTCTGGGAGTGGGGAGGAAAGGCACCTGCTTTCTTTGCTGATGCTACTGAGGGAGCACTTCTCTCCACCTCAGTGGAGGTTGACGTAGAGGCTTCTGGACCTAGAAGCTTGGCTTTCTCAGAGCTCTGAGAGGCTGAGTCACGCTGTCTGGCCCAGGTGTGTGAGAAGCGCTGATTGTGTCCTGCAGTGAAAGATGCTGGGCAGGGGGGGCCTTGTGAGAGGGGAAGGGGCCTGCGGTGGGACAGGTAGGCAGACTCCAGGTCCTCTGGTCCCCATGCGGAGCCAAGGTGCACTTGGCTGCCTCCTCATTCCCAGACTCCTGACCCTCCTGCCTCTGACTCTCCTGAAGGTGGTCAAGATAGAACTGTGCCATATTTCCATCCATTTAACCCTCTCTGGCTGGGTCTCCTCCGACCCACACTGAAACGGTATCAGAGTCCAGGCAGAAAACATAACCCATTCCAGAAATAAAGCCATTGGAAGAGATGAAAGGGCAGACTTGGGTGAAAAGCAGCCTTGAGGGTAGCAGCCACGGGAAAATGGCACCGTTCCTGCTGAAAGGTCGGAGAAGAGGTAGTGTTTCCAGAACCCAGAGAGAACTGGAACCCTGGCAGAGGTTCCCTGGCAGGAATTGGGACCCAGAGGTGATCGGCCAGATAAAGGGACAGAGGGGGAGAAAGACTCTGGTTTCTACCCTCCTCCCCCCCTCCCCCCAGTCTCCTGGATGGTTGGGACTTGGGCAAATGTAGCCTGCAGGGGCCAGTCGCCTGTGAGAGACAGCGGAGGAGCGTGGAGGGGAGGGCAGACAAGCAAATGACCTGCCTTATCTCCTGCTAGTCAGACCTTTGGAAAAGAACGCATCGTTACAATGGGTGATCAGGAGGGTTGGCCCTGGAAAGTAAACTTGGAAACTCTGGAAATAGTCCCAGATCCTCTGTTGGTTACCAGGGTTAGTGGTGATGCCCAAGCATTATCCCTGCTGGGAGTGAGACAGGGAAAAGGAGGATTTTTTTGGTGTGTGTGAGAAAGATGTTTCCTTACATTTTTCAAAGGATAGGGGAACCCCCCCAGATGCTTTTACTGAAGCACCAGGTTTCATGTTAGACCATAATACCAGTCTTCAGGGGCAGAAAGCTCTATGGTAGGCAGTAAGACAGACCAACATGCCTATTAGGAGAGGGTACTAGACTCAGGATCAGGAGACCTGAGGGTAAGACCCAGCTCAGACAAGTCACTTACCATCTTTGAACCTCAGTACCAGTCTTTCAGATGGGGACTCTGCATTTTTCAGAGTTCTGTAGAAGTGAGGGACAACATGTATGTGCGTGGGTTTGTAGACTATAGAGCACTCGGGTAGAAAGGCCTGTGCCTGGAACACACACCATCACAGGAGAGTTGCTCAGCCTGCTTTTGGAGTTGATGTGTCCCCTTGGAGTGGGCACCTGATCCCCTTGTCTTATAGAGTCAAAAAGACAATTGCAGTCAGCTTGTCCAAACTCTCTCCTAAAGGAGGAATCTATTCTCCAAAGTTTTTGAAGATGATCCTTTCCATTTTTTCTCCTTCTCTCTGTCTCTCTCCTTTCCCCTTTCCATCTCTCTTTCCTTCCCTGCTTTTTTCCCTCCCTCCTCCTTCCTCTCTTCCACAGATATTTGGAGCATTTACTCTTTGGCAGGCACTGCGCTGGTTTCTGGTCCTGCAGCAGGAATGGAGACACATAGGGACCCTCACAGAGCTTACAGTCTAGCACTTGAAAGGTCTCTGCAAACAATTTCTGTTGAAGATCTCCAGTAACAGGGAGCTCATTACCTTAGAGGACAGCCTATTTTGTGGGTTCATTTTCCCTATTTAAACAGAATTCTGCCTCTCTAGAATGCTTGTTCTGACCTCTGGAGCTATACAGAGCAAGTCTAACCCCATTTCCTGTGTCACTGCCCTTGAAATGTGGGAAAATAAACATGGAATGCTCAGAAAATATTCTCACTCTCCAGTTTCCACTTGTGAAGGGGAAGCTGATTCTCCGTGAAGTTAAATTCCTCAAGGGAGTGAGGTCAGAACCAGGGTGGGCTATCATGTGGGTGCTTGGGCCCTGTTCCCAGGCCACCTGGGGCAGAGGGAAGCTGTGTGGTGGAGACTCACAGACAAACGCAGGCAAAAGCATGCAGGTGACGAGGGAGGTGGGCCCGAGTGAAGCAAGGGGGTCAGTCAGTGTGGAGTGTGGGGTGTATGTGAGGCATGCTCTGGCCGTCTGCCCAGGACAAGCCTGAGCTCCCGGGTTTCTGGGCTGATTCACAGCTTCCTCCCTCCCCAAAGGAATCCCCTTTATAGCTCTCCAGGCCTGACCCCAGCGTCCCTGTGAATGTTGTCTGACAGCTGCACGGAGTGCAGCCGTGGCTCCTGCGCCGGGTGCCAGCTGGACGTGCTCGGCGGCCAGGGCCCTGGGAGCCACCGCTTGGGATGTCAGAGGAGCGCTGAAGCCGCCCTTCCGTCAGCAGGAAGCCCAGCCGCAAACACTTGGACAGGAAGCCCGGGCGCTGGCCAGCTGAGCGAGCTCTGGTTTCTCCTGCGTCCCAGGCTTTGGCCCAGCGCGGAGGGAGGCCAGCCAGGTGCCGCAGGCAGGCAGCACTGACAGAGCTGCGGACTCCCCCTCGGGCCCAGGGATGTGGGTTCAAGGGTGTGAGCGGAAGAGCATCATCGAAGCCGGGCCAGAAGAGGTGCTTCCTAGAGGAAGGGTGAGGGAGCGGGGAACATAGTGTCTAGCAGAGCCGGGCCAGCTGGCTGAGGATCTGCAAAGACCTTTTTGTGATGGTTCCAGACAAAACGTGTTCCCTTGGGTTCAGACCTCCAACATAAACTCAGACCAGCTCCAGCCTCCAGGCTGCCTCCACCTCCGGGAAACACACGACCACCTCTTGGGGTGGGATGTCCACACATTCCCAGCTTGAAAGTGACTCCTTGCAGGGAAGGACTCTTTCATAACCTACCAAGCTGCATTCTGAGTGAATTAATAAAAAATTGAGTGTGCTCAGCCGGAGACAAAGGCAATTGTGCATTCAGGGCTGACAGTTTTGCTTCTAAGCGCTACGTGTGATGATCTCCAAGGTAGTCTGTTGGTGCATACAATCACCCGAAGGACACCCAGGATTTGTAGAGTGCTTAAATTTTTCACAAGTCACTCAGGGATTCCCCCCCCCCCGCCCCCACATTTGCCTCTCATCACCTGATAAGCCAGTAAGAGATGGCTGGTATCTGGGGACCAGGAGGTAAGTAGATGAGCTTAAAGTCCCTCAGCTCAGCAATGGCAGAGCCAGAAGCACTGCCATGACTTCTGATGTTCCAGAAAGAGAATTTGGATGATTACTTTCCAAGTGCCCTCGCATCGCCTACCCTATCGTGGACTGTGTGCATTCAAGCACAGGCACACGGAGGGGGATGTGCTCTGGGCTCGAGTCTGCTGCTAATATCCCTTTGTCAGGGGCCATTTTGAAAACCTCCTCCTGGGTGAATCCTGCCTGTGGCTTTAGTCACTCTCCTCGGCGTCCCCACAGCTCTTTATTTGTGCCATTTTAATAATCTAGATTTTATGATAGTCAGTGGCCTCTGTGATTCTGATTCTAGACCAGGGGTTGGCAACTTTTTCTGTAAAGGGCTAGAGAGTAAACACTTTAAGTTTGTGGGCCATTTGGTCTCCGTGGTAACTGCTCAGCTTTGCAGTTGCTGGTGCAGAAGCAGCCGTAGACATGTCAACAAATAGGGTGGCTGTGTTCCAATAAAACTTTATTCACAAAAACAGGCAGTGGGCCGTATTTGGTGCCCAGGCTGTAGTTGGCTGACCTCTGCTTTAGAACTCCTTGAAGACAAAGACTCCTTTGTTCATATACAACCACAAGCACTCTTCCCACCCCCAGTACCCACATTACGTTGACTCTATTTATACTTTGTGCTTAATAGGAATTCAGTGTTAATTCAATGAATGAATACATGAATGAGTGAGTTTGCAAGTGAAACCATTACAGAACTGGTTAGATTTCAGTTCAGATCCTCATCTGGAAGCGATATGATATCATTGAGTCTAAGCTCATTGGGGGGAATTTGAAGGCCTGGTTTAAACACCAATTCTGGTACTTTCTAGCTTTGAAAACTTAGACGTGTAAATTATTCTTTCTCAGTCTTAGTTCTCAGCTTGCCCATATGAGATATATGGTGATATATATGATAACTACCTCAAAGTGTTGTTGTGGGATAAATAGAGAATGAATGGAAAGCTGGGGGCCAGTGCTGGGCACACAAAAAACACAGAAGCCTGGTGGCAATTGCTCCTGGAAGGAAGTAGTTTTACTGCTGGAAGCCACTTTGTGCTCAGGGTCAGCTTCCAGATTGGGTCTCAGCATCCTCCTCTGACACATGGAGAGGATATTGTGAGAATAAGTGGAAAGATACCCCTCAGTAGGTCATGTAGACCCAGGCAGTTTTGTTTTTGTTTTTTTTTTCTTTTTTCTGGTGTTCTTTATTTCTTCTTGTGTATTCAAGTTACTGCCCATTGTCCTTTCATTTCAGGACCCAGGCAGTTTTGCAGAAGTCTCCCATGTGGCTCTCCATAAGCATCCCAAACTCACTGTACAAAACAGACCTCATCTCTACCTGCCACCTTCCAAGCTGCTCTTCCTTCTCCATCTCTCCCGATCCCAAGTCAGAAATCTGAAGGTCATCTGCGGGTGAGGCTTGCTTCCTCCTACCCCAAGACCAGCAACCACCAAAGCAGCCACCATCCCCTCCTCCCCATGCCCCTGCCTCGTCATGGTCTTACATCCTGCAGTTGCAGTAGCTGCTTTCAGTGGCTCCCAACTCCATCCATTCAACCACTGTGCTATTAGGTCTATGCTTCAAAATACACATCTGGCCCTGTCCTGCTCAGCGTCTAAAATCTTCAATGCCTCCCCATTCATAGTAGGCCAAAGTCCAGTTCCTTAGCCAGAACTGTTCTCCACTGGTCTCTGTCGGTCTCTCCAGCCTCATCCCTTAGCATCCTTTGCTTGCCACCTGTGCATTCTCCTCTCTTGCATTTTTTATGTAGTTACCTTCTCCCTCCTCCTCACACCCCAGAATTCCCATCCTCTCCAAGATGTCACAAATCAGTCATTAAATAGCATCTTGTGGCCCTGGAGTTTTTAAACACAGTTTTTAAAGGTATTTCACTCAGTTCTAGTTTGGAACTTAGCTCTGGGAAAATCTGTGCCAATGGTATATTAAAAAAAATATATAGATATTTTTCAACTAAAAGGGAACTTATATATCAGGTGCTTTCTGTCTAGAAGCTTCCCTGTAACATCCAGAAAAGAAATGTGCTGGCATTGGGCTTATGGATCAACTCTCTTAACAGTAAACGTGAGGCTTCCAGTCCAGTAGAATAATGGTGGCCAGTGTGGATGCCATTTGACTAAATTGCTCCTCCAGAGTTCCTCTGGAGTCACACAGCAGAGGTCTCCTCCTGGCAGCAGAACCTTCAGTAGAACGTGTCACTGTGACCACTCGTTAATCCAACATGACCAGCAGCTGGTACTTGGCTTCCTACAACTTCAAAGCCTGGCAAGTTCGGAATGAAGGATGAGGCCTCCAGGCTACAGGAATTGGAAGGGTGAAAAATCACATGGGCGTTCTCCTTGCCCTCCTGCTGATGGGTGACAGCAAGTCTCCTTGTCCTTGGAAAGAGCTCCAAGTGCAAACACCTAGGGCCAGTTCAAATTGGTCCTCTCTGGCCTTCTAACCTCAACCCCGTCTCTGGTCTCACCTGTTGTCCACTCAGGGCTTATTGAAATCCTCCTGCCTCTCTTGCTTCCTTGAGAACAGGGAACCAGGACACAGTACCCCACACAGTGTTGATGGGACTTTCATCCCCACCTGTTTGCACACCAGAGTTAGGTAGTCTGGTGGCCTTTCCAGAGCCACAGATAATTTTTTCTTTTAAGGAGCAGTGTATAAAGGCGTAATTCTTCTCAGACATTAGCCGGGCTGAAAACTTGGGTGAATGCAATGAGATGTTTTTCTTAAAAATAAGAAAAAGACATTTGCTTTTGCTTAAAATCTTTTCTTACTAATCTCTTTGATGTAAAATTCCCTCTTGGTTTAGAAGTAGTGAAGTGTAATGGACAGAGAATGACATGGAAAAATTTCCCTTAATCAGCTCATCTCTATAGTATAAAATGCTACTTTTTGATTCTAACTCACCTATACGCTACGGCTGTTAGGAAAAACATTGCTGGGTTGAATTTCTACAGTGCTTTGAATTGTTAGTAAGAAAGAACTGTGAGAGGCATATCTGGTTTTAGAAACTTGAAATATTGAAACCTCAACTTATTAAACAAACGGATGGATTAGGCATGGTAAAATAATCTACAACATTGAAAGGATGAATATCATGATGCATTTAAAATGTGATTAGATTTATGGGGTTTAGCTTAACATTTTAAGTAAACCTTCTATGGCATAAAGCAGTTATAGGACTTTTCAATATTGTATTGATTAGAATTAGGTTTGTGTTTAAGGAAGGTAAAAGTTTGTTTTTCTCTCATGTAAAAGTTTAGGTGGGTGGCCTGGGGTTGATGTCACCTCCCTAGTATCAGAGATCCAGACTTATTCATTTATTCATTCATTTAATCAGTCAGTCAGTCAGCAAATATTTGTTTAGCACCAGTTAGGCACTGGCATTATAGAAGTAGGGGAAGGAAAAAAGAGGACAAACAAAAATCTCTGCCATCATGGACTTCACATTTTGTTGTTCTACTGGGCATGGCCTTGACCTCATGGTCTGAGATGGCAACTTCTCTGCATTCTGGGCAGCAGGCTGGAGGAAGGAATGAAGAAGGCAGAGTGCACCTATATAATCTCTTTGGAAAGGTTCTTAGAAGCCACAGGACTCTTTTCCCTACATTCCATGTAGCGATTAGTCAGGTAGTCCCACCTAGCTGCAAGGGAAGTGGAAAATGTAGTCTTAATTCCAGGTGACCACCAAGTGCCCAGCTGAAAGTCTATTATTTAGGAAGATGGGGAGATGAATAATGGCAGGGGGCAGGGGACTATAGGTATCTCCCACAAACAAAACTTGTAATTAAAAAAATACATTTTCTTTAATTTGATATATTCAAAATATTATTTTTCCAACATGCAACAAATGTAAAAATTATTATTTCCCATTCTTTTGTTTTGTTGCTAAGTCTTTGAAATCCAGTGTCTATTTTATACTTACATCACTTACATTCTCTCATTCACTCACCTCACATTTCAATTCAGATCAGTACATTACAAGTGCTCAGCAGGCACACTGAACAATGCGGCCCTGGAGCCTGGCAACTTGAAGTGTGGTCCACGGGCCAGCAGCATATGGGCAACACTGGGGAAGTTGTTAGAAATGCAGACTCTCAGGCCCCACCCCAGACCTACTAAATTAGAATCTAAGACCCCCAGGTGATTGGTGTGCATATCAAAGTATGACAGGCACTGTTCTATAATGCTTCTTCAGAGGACAGTTTCCATTAGAACCTAATAAAAAGTCTAGGGAAAAGAGAAGCTACCCCCAGTGAACTCTCTGGAATCCAGTGTGGAAACTTGTCAGACACCATCTTTCCTTTTCTTGATCCCATTAGACTGTTAATTAGACCTTCCAAGAAGGGGCAGTTTTAAAGATGTTACATTTAAATAAATCAATTAATTTTGGTTAATTGACCAAGGGAGAGACTTTAAACTCCAAACAACAGAGAATTGTTGGGTTGTGAGTGGATTTAATTTTCAAGGCTGTCCTCCAATGCCATGAGCACAGCTTTAAAATATATCAGATTTCTCTTAAACTTGTTGCCTGATTTTTTTTTTTTACAGCTTTATTGAGATACAATTCACATGCCATACAATTCACTGATCTCAATTGCACAATTCAAGGTTTTTTGTATATTCACAGAGTTGTGCAACCATCACCAAAGTCAATTTCAGAACATTTTCATCACCCTTAAAAGAAATCCTATACCTCTTGGCAGTTACTCCCCATTTCCTGCTAGCCCTGGGCAACCAGTAGTTCAGTTTATATCACGATAGATCTGCCTAGTCTGAACATTTCATATAAAGGAAGGATACCATCTATGGTCTTTGGTGACCAGCTTCTTTCACTTAGCCTAATGTTTTCAAGGTTCATCTATATTGTAGATGTATTGGTACTTTATTCCTTTTTATGGCTGAATAATATTCCATGGTATGGATATAGCACCTTTTGTTTATCCATTCACAAATTTGTAAAGTGTTAATACAAAAGCCAGCAAGAAGGGGGAAAACAGTAAGTAGGAACTCAAGGAAATAACAGCTCCTGCGAGGTTCAGAGTCACAGAGAATCAGAATGAAAAAGAACCTTAAAAGTCACTCAGTCCTTTATTTTTCCATGTGGAAAACCCAAGACCCAGGGTAGGAAAGCCATCTGCCTAGGGTCCCTCAGCATCAGGGTTTGAGCTGGGATGAAGCCCAGCTTGTCCTGACTCCAAGTCCTGTGCTGTTCCCTGCTGCCACCCACATCCAGGGCCTCAGGGCTCCTCTCCAAGGTGGAAACGGTAATCCCTGGTGACAGCAGGGAGAGGCACAAGTTTTTTTTATCTCAGTCTTGGTCTCAATTTCAGAGAATCATTCTGAGTTCGGAGCCTGAAGGTGGGTTTAGAGTTACTTCTGGAGAACTGTTTAGAAGCACTGGTAGTAGGAAGTTTGATATTCTGGACCTCTCTCCCCTGCACCTTCAGCCACACCTCTTAATCATCAGAAAGAATGTATGAAAAACTCAGGAATCGAGTACATCACAGCTGGGATGGACCTCACGCCGTTGGCTCAGGCATGAGCCTGTGGTGCAGGGGGTGGAAGTCTGTTCCCTTTCAGCCTCCGCCGGCGGGGGGGGGCAGGGCCCTGGCTTTCACCTATTTTGGGATTCTTCTAAATTGGGAAGACAGTTTGCATACTGGGTAGTCAAAAACAACAGGTGTCCACGACAGTTATAAATCTAGTGTTCTCAAGCGAGGAATAAACGGGAAGCCCTGTCCCAGCAAACAATGCCAGTCTTGGGCACTGACTCAGGGGGCAGCAGGTAGGTATTTGAAAAAAGACTGAGAAACTTTCCGAGAGCCTGTGTCCCCTTCAGACTGTCTCTCAGAGAAACAGAGGCAAGTTGAGTGGAGGACCAGGGTCCAATGGAGGATGAGCCTGTGACGGGCCGAGGCCCAGGTTCATGTGAGACACAGCAGAAGTAACAGGGGCCGTTTAACCCTGAGAAGAGCCAGGCTGTGGAGAACTAGGAGAGTGTATTCTCCTGTCTCCGAATATTGGAGCTGTCAAGGGGGTGAGGTAGTCCGGGGGGCATGGCTAGAATTGAGAAGTGGGAAATTATAAGGAGGCAGATTTCAGTTTGATGTGAAGATGTTTCTAGCATCCAGAGGTGCCCACCAAGTAACTAGAGTGTTTCCAAAGGTGGGGACCTGTCCTCCCCTGGAAGTCTTCAAGCCAGGACATAGGAGGTCAGTTGGTTAGCCTCTAAGACTGTACTGTCCAACATAGGAGCCACTAGCCACATGTGGCTTTTGAGCACATATAGAAATGATGATCTTTTGGATATCCTGGCCCAGCCCAGAAAGCTGCCCCCTGCAGGCACAGGTTCTTCTCCCAAACTTACCCATTAGATGAAGCCTCCTCTGGGGAGAAGGGAGGTGAGGGTGTGTTTCTCCCGGTGCTAGCAATGCCCAGTCAGGGGGTGTGTGGGGATAAAGGTTAGGTTCACCTGGGCTTACACCTCCAGTGTAAGCCAGTGTCCAGCGTGCTGAGGTGGAGAGAGACAGGGGGTTACGGATTAGACACCTGGTGGACCAACCCGTGTAAGCTGCGTCTTCCCACCGGTGCTAGCAATGCCCACGTGGGCACGAACCGTGACCGTGCACAGAAAGGCACATCGCCTGGCTGAGTGCATGCCCCGTGCTCAATGCAGAGCAGCTATTGTCGGAGTTCTTGATCCCACACTCGGTGTATCTCCTATGACATCAAGCACTGGTTTTCGGGGGTGGGATTTTGCCTGTCTCTTACCAACTGGTGTTGTGTCTGAATTCTAGAATTGTGGGATTTCAGAGACGTTAGAGCTCCCAGATACCATCTGGGCGTGTTGCAGATGAGGTAAGTGGTCTGTAAGAGGGGAAATGAGGCGGCAGCGAGGAAGAGGGCCGTGTGGGTGTTGTCCGGGACACGTGTAGCTTCTCCACCCCACCCCCACCCTGTCACCACCGCTTCCTAGACCTAGTAATTCAGGAAGGCAGTCTGTCTGACCAAACGGCAGGAAGTCCACGGCCCACTCCCATCCCGCTGGGGGCTGGTTCTATTCTCGGGCCATCAGGGACCACACGGCCTTCAGGCATGTGATACGAGCCCAGACTGCTCACTTTAGTCCTAGGATCTGCCACATTCAGTCTCTTTCTTAGTTGTTTATGTTTTCCTTGCATTTTATATCTCCATGACAACCACAGGTCCTCTCAGGTTCTAATGGAGATCTTCCTGACCCAGCATCTGGGTAGAGATGAGGAGATATTTTTGCGATTTGTTTTTTTCATACTTTTCCCACTTACTTTATTGTTCATTAAGTGCAACATATTAAGTTTAATATATTAATACAAATCTATTTCAAACTCCAAGTATGTGATAAGAAAAGAACTTATTTTTCTGAAAATACCTTTAAAAACAAATCATCCGGGACTTCCCTGGTGGCGCAGTGGTTAAGAATCCTCCTGCCAATGCAGGGGACATGGGTTCGAGCCCTGGTCCGGGAAGATCCCACATGCCGCGGAGCGACTAAGCGCGTTTGCCACAACTACTGAGGCTGCGCTCTAGAGCCCGCTCACCACAACTACTGAGCCCACGTGCTGCAATTACTGAAGCCCGCAGGCCTAAAAGCCCGAGCTCCGCAACAAGAGAAACCACTGCAATGAGAAGCCCGCGTACCGCAAGGAAGAGTAGCCCCCGCTCGATGCACCTAGAGAAAGCCCACGTGCAGCAACAAAGACCCAACGCAACCAAATAGATAAATACAAATAAAAATTTAAAAAATAAATCAAATCCAATCCAATCCGTTCCTCCTAAAATAAAAAGAAAGCAAATCATCCGTGATGTAGTCAATGGAGTATATATTACAAAATCAATTTTTATCATAACATAAATTTATTTGAGCCCAGGTTTCACTAGCTGTGAACCAGAAGTGTGATATACTTACTTGATTGGATCCATGTCTCTGTATATTGGCATTTCTCTCATATCCTTTTTATATATGCAAAATGCATTATAATCACTGATTCTAGATAAATCTATTTCTTGGAGAGTAATAGACATGACAAGAAGACGGTTTTCATATGAAGAGAAGTACAGGCAGATGAGGCTGAGTTTGCTCCGAGTTCATGTTCACAGCACAGCTGAGGAGCAGCTTCAGAGCTGGAGCCAGATTCCTGTGTTCTTGCCTCAGCTTTGCTGCCATTGAGCTGGGGATCTCGGGCAAGGCCCTCCCTCTCAGCTACCTCTTCTCCAACCTTAGGGATCAGCTGAGCTGAGGGAGCCACGTCACTAACGATGGCCCTGAGATTACAGGAAGGGCTCTGGCCCAGGTGCCCGGTGCTGTGGTGAGTTGCCTGGGAGGCTTAGACCACAGCGTCGGCGCAGGTCACCCCCATCATGTGCAGGTAGTGTGCTGTTAAACAGGCCTCCCGCTGCTGACCGTCCCAACTTCTGTCCGGTAGTGCAGCTGGGTGAGATCTCTCCCAGATGGTGAGCTTCCGACACTTTATAGCAGGAAAAAAATTCGAATCGAATCACTCCAGGCTGGCCTTGCACATTGTCTTATTTGCTGATGAAACAGCCTTTCTTGGGCATAAACTTTTGAAACTTACCTCTTCAGAGGAGGCTCATCTTAAGGGGATAAACTTTAGCATTGAAAATTCTCCTTCCATCTTTGGTTGGCTGTTTATTCTCCTTTATTCCAGGCCCTAAACTTCAGCCCTATTTGTGCTTTCTGAGTATTTGTGTTAAACAGTCAGCCTGGACTTCATCAGAATGGCAGCATTTTAGGGAACCCAGTTGTAGGGCTAATGTCTGGGATTTCAAAGAGCGGACGCTTTAAGCCTCTGACCTGTGCTCCAGAAGGGTAAAGGTTGGCACTGAAAGCTGTCATCTTTACGGGGGATATTAAGCAAATGGGACTTTCTCCTAATGCAGCCAAAGGGGCCGGCAGCTCCAATTCAATTCAAAGAGAAGTCAGGGCCCACCGGAGGCGCAGAGCTGCATTCACCATCGCGAGTCTCCTGCTTTCTGCTGAGCGTCCATGTGCTCCTAGGAGAGTATTTCTTGAGCACTTACTGTCTGCCCAGCTCTGTGCTGAGTGCTATGGGGGGGCAGACCTAACACGAGTGTTACCACGTGAGTGCTGGTGGCTCCTTCCCAGCTTCCTCCAGAGGGTTCGGGCAGCCAGCTCTGACCTGTCCACCAGCAGAATGGGGCTGGCCTTTGTGTTGCTACCACAATCCTGGTATCTGAAGCACCTGGACGAAGCTGACGTTTTGCCTTTAGTCCGCCAGTTCCCCTCTAGGACCAGAACTTTATCCAAAACTCCACTCTTCTGAGCTGGGGCTCAGGCAGCTGGCTAATCTCTTGACACCTTCTCGGATGCTCCCTGTGTCTTCAGCTGGGGTTCTACTCCAGTCTGGATTGTCACCAGCTCTCACCGCGCAGCCCAGCTTAGATGCTGGGTATTGCCACTGTCCCATTGGCCCTGCAAACAGGCAAGACGGAAGCAGACTGCTCAACCCACTTCCATTTGTGTGACGCTCTCTGACAGGGAAGGGCTCCTCCTCTACTCAGCACCCAGCTAGAAACCTGACAATCAGCTTAGGTCATTCCCTCTCCATCCCATCATCCAATTAAAGTTGATTCTCGCTCTCTCAAAGCTATTGATTTCTCTCCATTCCCACCGTTAACAACGTTGGTTCAACCACCTGTGTCTGTCTTGCTCACCATTGCAGCTTCAGCTCTCGGCATAGGACCTGTCAAATGGTTGCTCACAATATTTGTTGAATCAATGAGTGAAAGTGAGTGAGCCAGTGTAGACCGTCCATGGGGATCTGTCTAGGCTCATCTCTCCCCTCGCTCCTGGCACCCGTCCTGAGCTCCTTTTGGCTCCCTGTCCATCCACCTCTCCCGGAAGCCTTCTCTTATCCTCCCGTGTGAATGAGATGGCTTCTCTGTGCCTCAGAGCACCGCACACCCAGCCCATTCCTATAGAGCGCGTATCCCACGGCGCTGGCATCGCCTGTTTGTGTATCAGTTGTTCTCACTTGACACTTAGTTCCATGAAGCAGCATCTGTGTTTTACTAGTCATTGCATTCCCAGCACTCAGCACACGGGAGGTGCTCCTCACATATTTGTTGACTAAATGAAGATCTAGAAATTCCTGCTTCCCCACCTAACCCCTTGCCACCCTCGTGTCTCCCCATCACCCCGTCCCTCCGGGTTTTGGCACTGGTCACTCTGATGCGCGTCCAAGAACCTTGGGACCAGCTCCGCTGGAAGTTTGTATCTGGGCACTGGCATCACCCATCCTGGTTCTTGCCCCGTATTGAGATGCTTTGTTCAGTGTCCTGACCTGCACAGTAGGACGTGCTTTGCTGGTTCTGACCTCCCAGGGTCTATCCAGAGCTCGTGCCCTGTTCTGGCGTTTTCTGACCGGGTCTCCTGTAGTGTTTAGTGCTAGGCTGATCCCCTCACTGGGCTGTGAATCCCCAGGCAGGGATGACATCTAAGTCCTATCTGACCACCCTCCCCCATCCCCACAGCGCCCAAAACAAGGGCTTGTTGGTGCATAGTAGGTTCCCAGGAAAGGGCAGATGGTTCCCTTGGATTGATCAGAAGCTGGAGGGACTCAAGGAGGAGCAGGGCTCTGGAGTTAGGATGAGTGGAGGGAAGCCCCTAAGGTGAGGGAGGGAGAGGGGAAAAGGGGAGATATTTGTCACCAAGAGTGTGGGTGGAGGAGATGTCCTGGCAGGAACAGCAGGGGAGCAGGAGGTGTAGGGAGGGAGGGAGGGAGGGAGGGAGGGAGGTGCAGAGCAGAGTTGCTGGCCTCAGTGCCCTGTTGGACATGCCCCAGGCACCCCGGGGGGCAGCCAGCCGGCTGGACCCCGTGCCCACAGAGCTGTGACCATGGGAGCTGTCTGCACGTGCCTGTCCTCGGCCACAGGGGCCCTTGCTCTCCCCATGTGATGGAAAGGGCCTCACACCCCTTTTATTGAGATAGGAATCAAGTCAGCAAAGTGCTTCATGTCTCCTCTAGAAAGGATGTGAAGCAAAGGTTAGTTATCTTCACTGCTACCACCACCGCCATCCCCTCACTATTTCTCACATCTGTTTCCCTGGGTGTTCACCTTTATTATCTCATTTCGATCATCACAACTGCCATTATTTACACTTCGTAGTTGAAGACACAGAAGTTCAGAGAGGTTGAAGGGCTAACCCAAGGTCACACAGCTAGCCTTGCGGGGTGGTGATGTGGACTGAGATACCTGCTCCGGAAATCCTCTTAGAAAGTGTGGGCTGGGGCACAGCCCAAGTCTGTGTGTGTGCACGTGTAAGTGTGCCTGTCCCGGTTTTCTCCGTGTGCACCTGTGTCTGTCCATGCCTCTGCATGTCGAGGGGTGCGTGTACGGTTCAGGGTGTACCTTTGCAGGTGTTTATGTGTGGAACCGCGCAGGGGGCAGCCTCGGGGTCGCGGGCGCGTGTGAACGTGGCCTGGGCTCGTACACGCGCGTGCACGCAGGCGCTCACCCCCTTCTCAGATGTCTTGGCTGAGGGTTTGACAACTGAAACCCAGCTGCGTTCTGGCCGGGAAACATCCGCTGTGGAAACCTAGGAGGAGCTGACAGTCCCTAAAGAGGGGCTCCACATGCTGCCAGCAAGCACTCCTGGCCCACTGCCTAATTCCCTGCAAATGCTCTTTAAATCTGTTTCTAATTTGGACTCTGCCTTCCCCTGTCCCCACCCAGCCCTCCCCACTCTCCCAACTTGCCTCAAACCAGTCGAATTATGCTGAATAATGGCTGTGGAGGGGGGAGAGTGCTAAAGGTCGCCAGTGGGCTGTTGCAGGGTGTAATAATGTCACATTTTAATTTACGCAGGGAATGGCGAGGGGATCAAAACCAATAAATTTGGGCTGTACTCGCAACTCCAGCCAACGGTAACTCCTGCAGGTCATGCCACTTCCAGGGAAGAAATCACTAACTGTCACACCCCACAGTCCACTGTGCTGGAGAAAACCCATGTGTGTATGTACAGACGCAAAACACAGCATTTTCTGTTTGCAAGGGGGCTTGGATTTGGGGATTTGCAGCATCAGCCAGAATCTCTCCAGTTGTCGGAGTGTCACCCAGATGGTCTGGGTGTTAAGATTCTAAAACAAAATATGTCTTCCGTGTATTTTGCAGTCCTGTGAAATATTCAACACCAGGATGACCCAGATCCATGGGAAAGTGTATACAAAGCGCAGCGAGAAGAGTCAGGAGCAGAGTTGTATGTATACATTGATGGCAGCTCTGAAAGCTTATTTACAGGCGAGAAAGGTGGGGAGGGGGCTGCTGGGAGACATCTGTTGGAACTGTGTTTGTGTTGAGAGGTTGGGGATGTCATTTGAGGTGCAGTTGTCTTAATCATTAATATGGACTTAAAGCATGAATTCTTTTGGAAGGCAGAGGGTTTGCTCTACTGACCCCTTGTGCCCCCTTACGGAACAATGGAGGCCAGAGATCTGGAGGTCTAGAGATGATTCTCACCTGTGCTGTGTGGCCAGGTAGCTGGGGAAGCCAGGAGCGAGAGGAAGCCATGGGTTGTCGGGCGTCTGGAGGCCTTTGCTAGGGAGGCTGTGGTCATGGTGATCTGGTGAGAGCCCCGCCTCTTCCCTCCAGCATCCTGAGAGTCTGCAACTGGCGTGTGCTCCAGGGGCTGCCGAGGGGGCCTGGCATGCTGCCCATCCTTCAGCTGGCTCTGCAACTGCGGGAAGGTGGAATTTGCAGTCCTGGGGGCCACCGCCGGGAAGCCGTGAGGCTGTCAAGACTCTGGAGCACACGCTGCCCCATCTGGCTGGGAAGGAAGTGGGAGGGGGAGAAGCTGCTCTGGGCTGAACGACACCCTGAGGACTTGTGCTCCCCTTTCCCCGCCACACACCAGACAGAGGCCACCAGGATGCCCTGGGAAGAAAGAGGAGGATGGGGCCCACACGTCTGCCGTGCCCGGGGCCTGTCTCTGATTTCATCCCTCAAGGCACTTCCCTTTCATATCTTTTTCCTTTTTAAATGGTTGCCATTTATTTAGTTGTCTGTGATGCTTAAGACTTTGCCTATGTCAAAAGCCTCATTTAATCCTCAGAACACACCTGCAAGGTCAGTGTGGCAGAGATGGCTAACCTTCAACCAGAAGTCCCTGCTTCCCTTTCTTTAGGGTTGAGTTCTTGCTGGGAAGTAGCTGCTCATTCATGGACCACACTTTCCAGCCCCGTTTACAGCTAGTTGCAGCCAGAGGACTGAGTTCTGACCAATGGTTTGTGGGCAGAAGTGAGTTGGTCCACTACAGAGCCTCGCCCATAAAAACCTCCCAGGAAGCCCTCTCTAAACTTTACCCCCTTCTGCCTGGATGGAATAGGGGCAACCCCCAGGATGACCTTGGAAGCTACAGATGTAAAATGACAGAACATCTGTCAGCCTGGGGGTCTGAATGCCTGTGTGAAGAAAGACTGCTCAGCCAGTATGTTCCCTGCCCAGTCCTGAGCAAGCTGTAAACTTATCTCCTATTGTTCCCAAGCCATTATACTATTGGGGGTCTGTTTGTTATAGCAGCGAACCCACCCTAAGTAATTAATTAGGAATTTTCACTTCCATTTTACAGATGAAACTGAGACTCAGAGAGGAAAATAAATTGCCCAAGGTCACATATTCAGTACTAGCAGGGTCACAATGCAAGTCTAGGCCTCTTTGGTTTCATGCTCTAGTCTTATGAGCTTCCCCAAGTATGTTCCATGGAACACTATTAACACAACAATGACACCCCAAAACTTCTGTGCTTGAATAAGTTTGGGAAATGCCAACTTTAACAAAGTCAACAGGTTTCTTTCTACAGCTCTTTTTAGGATGTTTGCATGCTAATGACCGCTGAGATTCACCACCAGGGCATCTAGCAGGCAGGGAGCAGAGTTTTCCCAATGTTTGAGACCACAGGAGCCTTTTCTCTACAGAGCTTCTTTGAGAAGAGCACACCAGGAACACACTTTGGGAAAGGTTGAACTTCAGTATGCTGCCCATTGTGGGTTGAATTGTGTCTCCCCACCAACCCCCCAAAAAGAAACACTGAAGTCTTAACACTCAGTACCTCAGAATGCGACCTTATTTGGAAATGGGGTCTTTGCAGATTTAACAAAGTTAAAGTGAGGTCTTTGGGTGGGCCCTAATTCAATATAACTGGTGTCCTTGTAAAAAGGGAAATTTGGACGCAGGCAGACAGGCACAGAGGGAAGAGGATATGAAGACACAGAGACATGCAAGGAGAATGCCATGTAAGGGCAGAGATGGGAAAGATGCATCTCTAAGCCAAGGAGCACGAAGGATTGCCAGCGAACACCAGGAGCTATCAGAGACAGGAAGGGTTCTCCTCTAGAGGTGTCAGAGGGAGCGTGGCCCTACCCACACCTTCATCTCAGACTTCTAGACTCCAAAACTGAGAGAGAATAAATTTCCATTGTTTTTAGGTGCCCCGTTTGTGGCACTTAGTCCTGGGAAATGAATACACTCCCTCAAGCTCCTTTCAAGACTGAAGTTTCTTGGCATTGGTACCTTACAGATAACCATCCACGTGACTAACCAAGGTGGCTTCAGTTTACCAAATCACAGATGGAGGAAAAGAGAGGCATCAGCTTCGGGGCCGGGCTCTGCATCCCCTTTTGACTCCCTGACCTCTCTGTGCAGTTTGATCCTTTTTTTTTTTTTTTTTTTTTTAAAGAGACTTTTTTTTTTTTAATTTTTTTTTTTTTAAATTTATTTATGGCTGTGTTGGGTCTTCGTTTCTGTGCGAGGGCTTTCTCTAGTTGTGGCAAGCGGGGGCCACTCTTCATCGCGGTGCGCGGGCCTCTCACTGTCGCGGCCTCTCTTGTTGCGGAGCACAGGCTCCAGACGCGCAGGCTCAGTAATTGTGGCTCACGGGCCCAGTTGCTCTGTGGCATGTGGGATCTTCCCAGACCAGGGCTCGAACCCGTGTCCCCTGCATTAGCAGGCAGATTCTCAACCACTGCGCCACCAGGGAAGCCCCAGTTTGATCTTTTGTAAGGTGCGGATAGCAAGGCTCACGCTCACTTCAGAGGCTAAGGGGAGGGTTAAATGAATTAACATAGCTGAAATATCTAGACTAGTACCTGACAGAAAGCTAGTGCCCATTCCTTTAAAATTATCCAGGCAGGATGGCATGGTAACTGGGGCGGGGAGTAGGGGGGGCAGGCCGACCTGCGTTTGAACCCAAACTCTGCTCTTCACCAATGGTGTTACCTGGAGCGGTTTGCTAACCTTTCCAAGTCTCAATCTCCCCATCTCTACAATAGAGAAAAGTCATGCCTGTTGCTACCAGAGGGTCTTCAAAGAAGGTAAAATCACAACCCACAGATAACAAATGAACACATGTGAATGATTTTATTGAATCTATTGTTAATGAGTGAACTAGAGAGATGTTACAGTTGGTTCAAGGGAGAATCCTAAAAACAGAGACGTGTAGATCAGAAATCTTGAAATGCATTTTCAAATGGACACAGTGAACTGGCTTTTGCACAGGGAATAGGGGCTGCCCAGCTCGTTTGTGTGTCCACAGTCAAGAATCCCTGTATGTCCTCAGTTCCCTACAACTTATAGAGCTGCAGAAGGAGCTCAGAGGCTGGAATCAAGATAGCTCGGAAGGGTGTGCTCTAAACAATACATACTTTTCTCTTAGAGATACCCAGTAATAATTTTTGCTTATTCCAGATTTCCTTATGGTCTTGTCACCGAACTGGTCAACTGGACCCACGTTGGGGTCCTAGCCTGGGCCGAGACCCGTGTCCTGGCCAGGGAGGTTCTTTTTCCTATCGTATTCACGTAGCCAGTAACAACAAAACCAGTGCTGAGACTGGAACAGCACAAGCTTTATTCAACGGGCAAAGAATGGAGAATCCGGAATGTAAGTTCACAAAGCAACTTCTCAACCCAATTCTGGTGGAGACGCCAAATATATAGGACGGTCGAGGTAAAAGGGAGGGAATTAAAAAGAGTGGGAGGAATATTCATGAATTATCCGAGAACAGGGGTGTGGTTTGGACCCAGAACTGTTGCAGCTCTCCTTTTCAGTCCTTGTATGGGCTTTTCCTGTTGCTGTCATGGCAACTGTCAACTGTCACGGTGCTGGTGGGTGTGTCATTTGGTTGCTAATGTATTACAGTGAACGTGTAATGAGGCTCAAGGTCTACTGGAAGTCAAATCCTCCACCATCTTGGGCCTAGTTGGTTCTGACCTGTTCTTGTTTTTTACTTCTTGCAACTTCCTCCCGAAACTTAGATAAGAATAACTGGTTTCTATTTGAGGGAGGGTCAGGGGTATGATTCTGGGGCAACAGCCTCTCACATATTCATATGTACGGGATTAGAAAAAGATAGATGAATATGTGAAACAAGCAAGTTGCTGAATAAGGTATGATCCTATTTTCATAAAAACAAACAAGCTGTGTGTGTGTGTGCGCGCGTGTGTACGCACACGAGTGGGTGTGTATATATAACACTGATTAAATTCAGACTAGTGTCTGGGAGAATGCACAGACTGCACACGATGCCCGCCTCTGGAGGGCGGGATCGGGATTGGGATGTGGACGGAGACTTCCATGGCTCACTTCCTAAACTTCTGTGTCGTTTGAATACAAACCAATACCTGCTTCACAGTATACTGTGACTGAGGATTGTCTGAATGAGAAATATGTCTGTCGTGCTTGGCGCAGTGCCTAGCTTTCAAAAAATGGTAGGTTTTGTGATTATTATTAACGTACATTCGAAAAGCCCAGAGCCCCCAGGCCTGTTCTCAGGAAGAAATGACCAAGAGGGACAACCACACTGCTGCCCAAGGGCCTCTCCCTCTGAGAGAAGCTAGTTTTGAAATCCTGGGCTTGTATTTGGGGACCCACCTGTGTGCCCCTCACCCCCCTGAGGGTTGGAGAGCGCCTCCTTCCTGAGTTATGGCTTCTGTCTGCTGTGTCTCCTCAGCCCTGCTGGCAGCCACACGCCCAGGCCCACCCCACGTTTAGCTGTGACGAGCTCCTGGGCCACAGGAGGGAGGCCTGGCTGGGCGAAACTCTAGATAGAAGGGCTGCCTGTACCCAGTGCCCTCCTCCTGCCGAGGCCGGGGCCTTGGCTCTGTATGAGTACGGTTAGCATCCCCCGGCCAGGGGAAGGCGGTGCTGGTCACAAAGTGCAAAAGAGACAAAATCGAGTTTTTGAGGATCTAATTTTAGCCTCTGACTCATCCCTAAAGGACAGCCTTGGTACCTGGGAGAGGACTTGGGAAGGGGTCAGAACACCTGACCCTGGTGCAGGTTTGGCCACTAACTGACTTCATCACGACAGACTGAGCCTTAGTTTTCCCATCTGCCCAATGGGAATAAGACTAGTATTTATCTCCGAGGGCTATTGTGAAGCTCAAATGAGGTGGTGTCTGTGAAGACGCTTTGTGAGCTGTGAAGTTCTGTAGAGATTTAGTTTTGGTTGATGCAATGAGGTACTGCAGGAAGCTAAATATGCTGTAATAATAGCAAATGTTGTATGGCACTTACCCCATGACAGGCCCTGTTGTAATTGCTTTACATCTATCTAGCCATTCAATATCCACAGCAGCCCCGCGAGGAGTGTGCAATTATCCAATCCCCATTTGACAGATGAGAAAACCGAGGCAAAGAGAGATAAGTAGCTCCTCAAACCTTCCCATGTCGACAGGCCACCTGGACAGAATCCTTCCTCAGGGAAGCATCTCATCACCAAACCCACACATGCAACTGGGTTTTCTTTTCCTTTCTTTTGTAGAATATTTCAACATATATAAAGTAAAAAGAATATCAGAATAAAATCACATGAATTCTCATTACCCAGCTTTATTAATTACCAATTCATGGCCAATTTGCTTTGTCTTCATCCCCTCCTCTCCCTGATCTATTCTGAAACAAATCCCAGATACGTTGTGTATATGTATTTCATTTTGTGTTTCCACAAGATAGAGATTCTTCCAAAAACCTTAACCTTAAAACCATTGTCACCTAAAAATTTTTAATAGTCGTATCATCAACTACTCAAAAAATTTATTTGAATTAGGATGCAAATAAGGTTCATATATTGTAATTGGGTGATAGGTCCCTCAAGATTTTTAAAATCTATATGTTTCCGTCTCCATTTTTTTTTCTTACATTTTGTTCGTTCATTATCGTTGTTTGAAGAAACCAGGTCACTTGCCCTATAGAGGTCACCACAGTATGGATTTTGCTGAATGCACCCCTGTGGTTTGTCTATGGTTAAGGTCCTTCTGTCCCCTAGATTTTCTGTAAATTGGTTGTTTTGTCTAGAGGGCTGCCCAGATTCAGTTTCCTGGGTTTTTGTTTTTTGTTTGTTTGTTTGTTTTTCCAGCAAGGGCCCTTCATGAGTAGTATCCTTTTCCTCCGTCCAGTCCCCCAACTATTGGTCTCTCTTCTTCCTAGTATCTGGGATGCCATCTTGAAAGAATGTGTCCTAGGAGTAGGGACGCTGGGATCTAATGGGGGCAAAACTGAGAAGGAAATGGCTCAAGGCAACATCTAGAAAACTCAAGGTCTTTACCTGTATCCACTGTTTAGTTAGAAGGTTCCCCTTCATCGTAATAGTAACTATTACTTCTTGAGTGTTTGCAGTATGCCAGGCACTGTTTTGATTGCTTTTAATGTAAAACCTACTTTATTCTTCTCAACAATGCTGTGCAGTCAGTACGAAAAGTATTATCATTTAGAAAAGGGGAACCAGGCCCAGAGAGATTAAATCACCTGCCCCAAATCTCACCATGGTGTTTGCCAGAGAGAACAGTCCTGTCTCCAGGAGTGCTTGACTTAGGGACTTTCCAGGCCTGTATCATCAACACATGGTGAAACGCTGCCTTCTCACTCTGATTGACCCTTTGTGATCTCAAAATAGTGTGTCAACTACAAATTCTTCTGTTATCTTTTAGGGAGTTTGCCTCTGGGACAGCTGCTCACATCCAGATTCCTCGTCTCAAGGTCCCCTTGTAGACATAAGAATTAGGCTCTCTTGTTAGGCAGTACTTTGCAGGCTAGATTAGGGGACATGGCCCATCTGCCTGGAGCCCTTGCCTTTCTCTTGATGCTAGAGGACTACAGCGATGCTTTCCTATAAAGACAATCTGTTAGGCAGTGGTATTTTTTTGACCACTTTACAAAATACCCACCCATCACCCCACCTGATAAAATCAATTCGGTCCTAGAGTTGGAGCTCTTCCTACCTAGCCCTGGGGCTGTGCCTAAACCGCGAGTCTTTCTCAGAAACGGGGTAATGATCTTTGTATCTTTCAGGGAGGCGTCTTGTTTAAGGCTCCTCACCAGAAAAGCGAACCAATAATATATCATGTGACAGCTTCAAAAACCAGACCTCAAAGTTCTGCTGGGAGCCAAACCTCTCTGTTCCAGAGACGTGGATCGTGGGCCTGCGGCTGGGGTGGTGAGGGGGCCGTGGAGAGTGACAGCAGCAGGCAGTGGCAGGGCCAGCTACATGATTTGCAGGGTTCATTGCGAAATCCAAAATGTAGGGTCACTTGTTCAAAAATTATCAAGAATTTCAAGACAGTGACAACAGAGCATTAAACTAAACATGGGGCCCTTCCAAGTCTTCCCTCACTGGTACTTCGGGACCCATCCAAAACACTTTTATAAATGGCGTGATGTTTGTAAAATGAGACCAGCTAGGCTGGCTTGTATGTGCTACTACTTTTCATTGGGCCTCAACTAACTCTGAACTGTGGAATATTCCAGACAGAGGTATGGTGGGAACAGACAGTATCCAGGGGGAAAGTCTTGGGTGTCTGAAGATCACACCATGGCAAAAATGGCCTAGCAGCGATTTCTGCCTCAGAGCGAGTGGGTGAGGGCAAGTAGAGTGTGAAAAAGTACATTTGCTGATTTAGTTATACATGCAAACCATAGAAAGTAAAGCCCCACCTTAGGGGGCTTGGTCTATTCAAGATGCAGAGAAGGTTAGGTGAGAAAGCTGGCACAGTGTTGGGTTAGAGAAGGTTGGGAAACTGTGCCTTTGATTCTTTTTGAAAAACAGCAATGCAAGGAGAAACATTTGTAGATGTTTTTGAATATGAAAGGAATCTGGAAATGTGAAATGACAGATGCCGATGAGGTTTCTTTGAGAAGAACCCACAGCGGAATGGAAGCAGGGCACCAGCCTGCCACTTCCCTTGCAGAGGAGAAGTTGGCTACTCTATGGATGGGGCCATACCCAGAAGTTGGGGGGCAGGAATGTCTGGAGTTTGTGCATCAGGCAGTTTTCCCCCAGCCACCTCTACAGGATGACAAGACACTTCTTCCAGAAAACCTAGAGATAAGAATCCACACTGCACAACCCAGGGGCACCCTTCACCTCCTAGCCCAGCAGGGGGCTGTCCTCCAGGGTGTCTTTCCCACGCCCTGAGATGGGACCAGTACCCCACTGGCTGTCTGGTGCGGCTCAGTGTCTCTTTCCTCCAAGGTGGAGGCGTTCTAGCAAACAGTGGCTTTCCCACTGGTGGTCAGTGCGGTCCCCCATCGGACACCATCTTGTCTTCCCTGCATGGCTAGCCGACGAGGGACGACTTGTGTCCTTGTCTCTTTTCTGCTTCACCCTACAGCATGCCACTGAGTTCCTACTAGGGGATGAAACCAACTTGGAGCAAGATCACCCTGACTCCAGCAAAACTTGGTCTTCCTGAAAAAGTACTTAATTTAGTTCTAATGCTCACTTAATCCTTTAGTCTGGCTACGCTTTTTCCTGGCCGAGTGGTAAGTTACTATGACTCTCATTGAAAGGCTGAGAATTGCAGCGATTAAGAGTATAGAACCTACACCCAGACTGCTGGAGGTCAAATCCCACCTCCACCAATAACCGCTGTGGAAACTTCAGCAAGTCAATGAAACTCTCTGTGCCTCAGTTTCCTCATCTACAAAATGGGGATACTATGGGCTGTAAGGAGAGTTATATGAGTTAATACAAGAGAAGTCCTGCCGTGGAATAAATGTTACTATTATTATTAAATGAGAAATATGATTAATTAAATAAATATGTACAATTACTATTAAATAAAAAGATGACTTTACCGGTTTCTCGATGGCACCAGTAATTACATGGGGTAATTGTTTGGCCTGTGACTGAAATACTGAGTATTACTACCTAAAAGCAGCTTCCTAAATTGGCTCAAAAGTCAGTATCCCTGTGTCCAGATGAGCAGATTCTTTCTTGCTTCGAAAGAAAAATGAAAAGGAAAGAAGTGATTTCTTCTGTGGGGTTGGATGCTGTCCAGAACCGTATGGCCATACTTTAAATTGATGAATGGCTGAATTGCCGGCAGAGACCCTGACAGGCGGGGACTGCTGGGATGTGAAAATAAAATGATAGAAAATGAAGACAATTCAGCTGAGTTTCCACAGGGGCATTTGATCCGACCAGACTTCTTGCCAGAGCAAATGAGACCAGAGTGAGCTAACACCTGTAACAACATCGTTGTTGTCACCGCCTGAAGGGCAGCCACTGTGAGATGGAAAAGGAAATAAATAGCGGGGGGGGGGGGGGGGGGGGGAGCGCAGACAAAGGAAAGATGCAGGCCTGGGGACCTGAGCGTTCATGCCGCTTTCGAAATGACAATGGGGTTCTAAAAACTGAGCACCACTTAAAACAGGAAAAGAAGAGTCTTCCAGCCTGTAAAGATGCTGCCCGGCCCCGGCCCTGGCCCCGGGTCAGCCAGGTCTGGACTCATCCATGTCAGCGCTGTGTGTCACCCACTGGGTCCTCTGGGCTTGTCTCCCTGGGACAGGCTGCACTCTGCTCTCTTCCTGGAAGCTGAAACTCTGACACTGTAACTAACTACTACAGTTATGGCATTTTTAAAATATATTTTTATTATAAAAAATATGCGTTATTTAAAGAAAGCTTAGGAAATACAGAAAAGTAGAAACAAGAAGAATAAATTTTTCAAATCTTATTACCTAGAGCCAACATTTGTTAAAAGTTTGGGGTTTTCATCCAGACTTTAAAAAAAAAGTCAGAGTGATATGATTAAAAATATATATAATAGTTTGATTATACCTTACTTAATATTATTTCATAATCATTCTACATAGTATTATAAAATTTTATAGATATAATTGAATGAGTGTACAATATTCTGTCAAATAGATTCATTATAACAACTTTTTTATAGAACATTTTGAATATTTCCTTTTTACTAGTATAAACAATAATAATAATGAACACTTTTTAAATAACTGCTCTATTGAGATAAAATTCACCTACCATCAAATTCACTTTCTAAAGTATACAATTCAGTAGTTTTTAGTATATTCACAGTTATACAACTATCACTGCTATTTAATTCTAGAGCATTTTTATTAACCCCCAAATAAATCCTGTACCCAATCCTCCTACCCTCTAGCCCCTGGCAACCACTAATCTACTCTCTATTTCTATGGATTTACCTATTCTGAAAACTTCATGTAAATGGAATCATACAATATATGGTCTTTTGTGTCTGGCTTCACTTAGCATATTTTCAAGGTTCATCCATATTGTAGCATGTAGCAGTACTTCATTCCTTTTTATGGCCAAATCATATTCTACTGTATAGATGTACCACATTTTGTTTATCCATTCATCAGTTGATAGACATTTTGGCTATTTCCACTATTTTTTGCTATTATGAATAATGTTGCTATGAACACTCATGTACAAGTTTTTGTGTGGACATATATTTTCAGTAATCTTGGAGATATACCTAGGAGTGGAATTGCTGGGTCGTATGGTAACTCTGCTTAACTTTTTGAGCAACTGCCATTTTACATTCCCACCATCAATGTATGAGGTTCCCAGTTTCTTTATATCTTTGCAATCTCTTATTAATTTCTGTTTGTTTGCTTTTCACTAGCCATCCTAGTAAGTGTTAAGCATCTTTTCATGTGCTAATTGGTCCTCTGTATATTTTCTTTGAAGAAATGTCTATTCAAATTCTTTGCCTATTTTAAAATTGTGTAATTTTTATTATTAATCTTAAAAGTTGTTTTTATATTCTGGATGAAATTTCTTATCAGATATATGCAGAAGATTCAAATATTTTCTCCTGTTCTGTGAGTTGTCTTTTCACTTTCTTGATAGTGTCCTTTGATGCACAAGAGTTTTAAATTTTGATGGAGTCCAATTTATCTGTTTTTTCCTTTGGTTATTTATTCTTGTGGTATCATATCTAAGACTCCATTGCCTAGGCCAAGGTTGCAAAGATCTACACCTATTTTTTTCTTCTAAAACTTTTATAATTTATTTATTATAGGGAATTTGTTCATGAGATTATGGAGGCTGGAGAGTCCCAAGACCTGCAGTCAGCAAGCTGGAAACCCACAGAACTGATGGGGTAGTTCCAGTCTGAGTCTGAAGGCCTAAGGACCAGGAGAGCTGGTGATGTGAGTTCCTTCCTGAAAGCTGGCAGGTTCCAAATCCAAGAAAAGCCAATGCTTCAGTTCAAGTCCAAAGGTGGAAAAAGACAGATATCCCAGCTTAAGCAGTCAGGTGGGAGGAAATTCCCTCTTACCCAGTGGAGGTCAGCCTTTTCATTCTATTCAGACCTTCAAGCAATTGGATAAGGGCCACCCACATTGGGAAGGGCATTCTGCTTCACTTGGCCCACCCATTCAAATGTGAATCTCATCCAAAAATATCCTTACAGAAACATCCAAGATAATGTTCGACCAAATATCTGGACACCCTGTAGCATAGTCAAGTTCACAAGTAAAATGAACCATCACACCTAGGGTTGGTGAAGGCCTAGTGGTGACATTTGAGCTAAGAGTGGGAATATTGGGGGAAGAGATTTTGAGGTAGAGGGAATAAGTTCTGAAGTAAGAATAATCCATAATATTCCAGGAATTATAGAAGGACCAGTGTGGTTGGAAGGAGATGAGCAAGGAGGAGAGGAACCTAGAGACGGGGGCAGGGCTACATTGTGTGTGGTTTGTAGACTGCGATTAGAAGTTTAGATTTTATTCTAAGTAAAGTGGGAAGGTATTGGAGTGATACAAAAAAGATCAAGGTGATGAAATGAAAAGGGGGTGTGTGTGTGTATGTGTTTATGTGCGTGTGTGTGTTGGGGCAGGGAGACCGATTGCAAGGTCAAGATGATGGCAGCTTGAATTATGGTGGTGGCTGTAAAGGTGATGGTCAGAGGTTGGATATATTTTGGAAGTAGAGCTTGAAGGACTTGTTAGTGGATTGCACGTGAGATGTGAAGAAAATAGATGAATCAAATATTACTTCTAGATTTTGGCCTGAGTAACTGGATGGTTTGGTACCATTTATCAAGATGGGGGAATGTTTGCTGGGAGTTGGGGTGAGGAGTTCAGTTTTGGAGAAAATCAGAAGTTCTCTTTTGGCCTCATTAAGTTTGAGTTTGTTGCCTTTGACTAGAACTCAGGCCTTCTAACCAGGACAGGTGTTTTTCCTACAATGCCACACTATTCATCTGTTGACTGAAAAAAGATGCACGACATGAGAGCTGTGGGTTAAGTTTTATTTGGGGCAAAATGAGGGCCATATCCCGGGAGACAGCCTCTCAGATAGCTCTGAGGAACTGCTCCAAAGGGGTGGGGGTGGGATCAGTATATATGTGATTTTGGTAAAGGGGGAGACGTGCAATCAAGCACACATGTTGGCACAGGGTCACTGCTAATTTTGAGAAGCAGATGTTAATGATTTTAGTGCTTTTCTAGATATGAGAAAATGCAAGAAATTGGGCTCATAAAATCTTCCCCTGAAAATATCTAACTATCTGAAGGTCTGCTCTGCCAGTTTTTCCCAGAGCACAGAGTGCCTCATTCCTAATCTCTGCCCTGAACTCCTTTCAGGGTGTGTTGAAGGTTAACAACTGCAGCGACTAGTGACTTCATTCTTATAGAACCAGATGGCGAGCGACAATTTTTAGTCCGCATATCCATTCAAAATATATGTATTGAGCACCTGCGTGCAAATTTCTGTTCTAGATGTTGAGGAAAGAGCCCTGAGCAAGTCAGACGCAGCAGAACTAGCTGCTGTTCCTTGAGTCTCTGCTGTGTGCTGGGCATTGTGCAGAATACAAAAAGAATCAGACGCATCTCCATCTCACCAAATGCTTTCAACTTAATTGGCTAGTTTAGGCAGAGAGACAAATAAATAACAGTTGAAAGCCGTAAATACATTTATCGAGTACCTGTTATATTCCAGGCACTCTGCTAGCCATGCCACATGCTGGGAGTATAAAGATGAATTAAGATGCAGGCCTGTTCCCCAAAACCTCACACTCCAGTGGAAGAGACAGACACCTTCAAGTGGAGGAATGACTCAATGATTCTAATCCAATGTGGTCAAGGACAGGGCACTGTGAACGCACAATATGCTGAGCAGAGGCCATCATCCTGCATGAGGGTGGCCACCTAGAGGAGATAACAATTCAGGTGAGTCTTAAAGGATGGGTCAGACAAAGAAAGGATGAAGGCATTCCCCGCTAAGGGACAGCACAAGAACAGCACAGCGAGCTGCCACAGAGTTTTCAGCAGAGAAGTGAATGGCTGGGCTTGCATTTTGTAGCTTCGTATGTGTAGGTCAGTGGTGGTTGAAATGGGGGCGGGGGGAAGGGGAGGCAGGGAAGGACTGGAGGCAGCAGTGCCAGCCAGGAGGGTGTGGCTAAGGATAACATCTAAGAGAGGAAAGACGGGAGCCAGAATGAGTGACAGGTGGTGTTCAGCATGGCGGGGGCTCTGCCCTCCTGCAGACCTGGAGGGTCAGCGCGGCTTTCACCAGTGAGGGGCACTGAGAAGGGCTGAAAGGAGGACTTGGGGGACTCAGCCCTAAAGTAGATCAAGAGGCTGGCAGAGAAGTTTCCAGTGGAGGTGATAACAACCAACAGGGATTTCCCTTCCCTGATTAGCATTTCACGACGTCATGTAATCCTCAGGGTGCTGTTAGGCACACACCCCATTTCAAACGCGAGGAAATGAAGGGTCAGAGAGGTTGAGTGACGGGCCTGAGGTCAGACACTGCACAGTGGTGGGGTTTTTATTTTGGCTCCCCTGCTGTAATGGGTCAGAACCAAGACAACACCACACCGAGAGAGATCCTTGGCTTTATACCCCAAGACCCCAAGGAGCAAGAACGAGTATGAGGCTGGGCAGAGCCTGCCGAGTTCCTGCCGAGTTCCTGCCGGGCACTCACACTTCTTCCAGCCCAGCGGTCCCGCCCTCACTCTCCAGAGACGTGTCTCTCGCCTTCTCTGACCCCGGCAGCCCTGACAGCCGTCAAGCTCATCACCTCTGAGATCAGAAAGACTGGGAAGTAGACATTAGTGGCTGTGAGCTGAGGAAACACACAGAAGAGCAATTAAAGTGGCGCATGGGGGTGAGCTTGCCCTTAATGGTTTGCAGCTGCAGAAAGCATTCGCCTCCCCCTTCGGGCTCTGCCCTGCTGCTGTGGCTGCCTGTCTGTATTTCGCATCCTGACCAATTAGATCCCCATGTGTGCTGCAGGCGTGAAAAAATAGAAAGTGAATAACCCTTCATTCTCTGCATAGCGAGCAGCTTTGATCCTCTGGCGTGGGGGCCCTGTTCCATCAGAAAGTGCACCTCTTCTCAGTTTTCTTTTTTTTTTTTTTTTAACTCAGTTTCCTTGTTTCAAAATGACATTAACCTCCACCCAGAGACCTGTGAAATGACCACAATTCATCTTCAGACCCCTGTGATCAAAGCTGGGTTGGGGTTTTTCTTCATCTCTTTTTTAAACTCTTGCTACACAGCCCTTCTTTCCTCACATTGGTTTGCTGCCAATGTTTCCAGGCTGAAATCAAAAGGAATAGTCTATTAATATCAGGCTCCTGCAACAAGGCCACCATTGTCTGCTTCATTTCAGAGTACCTATGGTCCTCTGGTGAGAGAGAGAGAGATGGTGAGTGTGTGTGTGTGTGTGTGTGTGTGTGTGTGTGTGTGTGTTCAGATAAGCAGTTTCAAAATAAGCAGGAAGAGAGGGAGTTAATCCTGGTTTATTTCAAATGTGAGATAAATCTCAGTGACTCTGGCTATAGATTCAAATACTGATCGCCTGTTCGACTTTGAAAGCATTAAGATCTCAGAAGCATATTTGGTAGGAGACCTATTTTAATGCTATGCATAAGGTGGTGGTGAAGCTGCTTGTGGTGGTGTAGGGGTACAGGCAATAAAGGAGGTGGTGGTGAGGAGGAAGGGGAGCTGGAGGTGGTAGGGATGGTACTGGTGTTGGTGTGAAGAGATGCAGGTAGAGCAGGTGGAGGGGGTGCAGGAGCTGGGTGGTCATAGTGATGATGGTGTCGAAGAAATGGAGTATGAAGTGGCTATAGAGGTAGTGAAGGAGAAAGTAGAGGAGGTGGTTTGGTGGTGAAGGTGAGAGAGGTAATGGAGGGAGTGGAGGAGGAGGTGAAGGATGTGGTCATGGTGGGAGTAGAGGCAGTGGTGGTGAAGGACGTGGAGGAGGGGGTGCAGGGTATGGTGATGGTGATGGTGGTGGTGGAGGAGGTGGTGGTGGAGGTGGTGATGGTGGTGATGGTGCTGGTGGTGGAGGTGGTGGTGGTGGAGGTGGTGATGGTGGTAGAGGAGGTGGTGGTTGTAGTGGAGGTGGTGGTGGAGGTGGTGATGGTGGTGATGGGGCTGGTGGTGGAGGTGGTGGTGGTGGAGGTGGTGATGGTGGTAGAGGAGGTGGTGGTGGAGGTGGTGGTGATGGTGGTGGCGATGGTGGTGGAGGTGGAGGTGGTGATGGTGGTGGTGGAGGTGGTGGTGGTGGAGGTGGTGATGGTGGTGATGGTGCTGGTGGTGGAGGTGGTGGTGGAGGTGGTGGTGATGCTGGTGGCGATGGTGGTGGAGGTGGAGGTGGTGGTGGTGGTGGAGGTGGTGATGGTGGTGGAGGTGGAGGTGGTGGTGGAGGTGGTTATGGTGGTGATGGTGGTGGAGGTGGAGGTGGTGGTGGAGGTGGTTATGGTGGTGATGGTGGTGGAGGTGGAGGTGGTGGTGGAGGTGGTAATGGTGGTAATGGTGGTGGTGGTGGAGATGGTGATGGTGGTGATGGTGGAGGTGGTGGTGGAGGTGGTGATGGTGGTGGTGGAGGTGGAGGTGGTGGTGGAGGGGGTAATGGTGGTAATGGTGATGGTGGTGGTGGTGATGGTTATGATGGCGGTGGTGGTGGTGGAGGTGGTGATGGTTATGATGGTGGTGGTGGTGGTGGTGGAGGTGGTGGAGGTGGTGGTGATGGTTGTGATGGTGGTGGTGGGGGTGGAGGTGGTGGTGGTGATGGTGGTGGTGGTGATGGTTATGATGGTGGTGGTGGTGGTGGAGGTGGTGATGGCGGTGGTGGTGATGATTATGATGGTGATGGAGGTGGTGGTGGTGGTGGTGGTGATGGTTATGATGGTGGTGGTGGTGGTGATGATTATGATGGTGATGGTGGTGGTGGTGGTGGAGGAGGTGGTGGTTATGATGGTGGTGGTGGTGGTTATGATGGTGATGGTAGTGGAGGTGATGGTGGTGATGGTGGTGGTCGTGGTGGTGGAGGTGGTGGTTATGATGGTGGTGGTGGTTATGATGGTGATGGTGCTGGTGGTAGTGGAGGTGATGGTGGTGGTTATGGTTATGATGGTGATGGTGCTGGTGGTAGTGGAGGTGGTGGTGGTGGTTATGGTTATGATGGTGATGGTGGTGGTCATGGTGGTGCTGGAGGTGGTGGTGATGGTTATGATGGTGGTGGAGGTGGTGGTGGTGGTGGTTATGATGGTGGTGGTGGTGGTTATGATAGTCGTGGTGGTGGTGATCGTTATGATGGTGGTGGTGGTGGTGGTGGAGTTGGTGGTGATGGTATATATAAAGGAAGTGGAAAAGGAAGTAAAGAGGTGGTGTGGGAAGTGATGGTGGTGGAGGAGGAGGTGAAGGGTGAGCAGAGTTACTGAAAACAAGAACCAGCTGCTGTCTGTCCTTCCATCATCCTGTCTCAGCAGATCCCACAAGCTGGGAAGACTCAAAAGCTTATCCCATGAATCCTCAGTTTCACCCAGGTGTATGTAAATCTTTTCCTCCTGCTTCACTGGGCAGGTTTTGTGTGGTGGTCACTCCCAGCTGAGGGCTGCTTGGATAGCCCTTGTTGGAAACAGCTCTCCCTGGATCAGCATCTCATAGCGTAGGTCCACATCATCCAAGTTCATGACATGCATCCACGGCAGTGTAAACCTTCTGGGAGTGGCAGGTAGAGGCAGGGAAGCGGTGGGGTAGAGGTCAGCTGGATCACCCAGATCGAATACGCTTAGGGCTCTTGAGTGAACTGCATGATTCAGTAAGAAAAAAGAACTGGGAGTCCTGGGGCCTGGGGCCTAGCCCTGCCTCTGATAGCCGTATGGCCTCCAATGGGCCACTTTCCTCTCCATTCCCCAGTCTCCCACTGTGTGAAACGAGATCATTGAATCAGAAGAGTTCTGCCAGCTCTGACCCTTGTCTTCTATTTTGGAGAAATTAAGGCAAATATTAGAGCTTTGCTTGAGTTCCATCCTGACTTTCTGAGGATGGAGTTTTATTTCCCATTTCTTCAGTTTGGGTCCTTTTCTGAAGGCAGAACAGAGTGGCCCTTGATTTACCTGTGTCAGCCTTGGGTAAGTGGGTGGGTTACATGACCCAGTGCCCATTACCCTCAAGCCATCACCAGAACCAGGTTCAGATCAAAGTCAGACTGATTCTTCCCATACCTGCCTTAGAAGAAAGGTCACAAGTTCTGGTGAGAGGGTTCCAAAGTGGCCTGGTATCACCTGTCATTGCACATTGCCAGAGATGAGAAATGCAAGTCAGAGCCCTAGAATAAAGCCGGACTCTTCCAGACCAGAGAGTAAGCAATTGACCTCGGTCTAAGAAAGCTGGCAGAACCAGAGCAAGGGAGGGCATGGGGCAGGAAGGGCACTCTAGGGGGCGGATTCTTTGCTGCTGATCAAGAGTCAGGACAGTTGCTGGTAGTGAACTTTTCCACCAAAGGACAAAATTGCCCTTGTCAGGATGCAGCGGTGTGGCAGGAGCACTGGATTTTTAGTCAAAGACTTGGCATTGCAGCTTCTGAGACTTTGAGTACATGGCTTCCCTTTTCTAGACCTAAATTTCCTGCTTCCCATTGTAATGGGACAATAATAACGCCAGCACCAATGTTGCCCTGAGGGTAAGATCACTTTGCAAACTGCTCAATATTTGATAAGTGTTAAAGGATTTTTATTCCTATAGCTCCCCTTGACTTTGGACTTGACTTGATGGGGTAGCTAGGAGGAAAGGTGAGCTGGATGGGAGCTGTTCTGACACACCTGAGCAGCCTGCGGCCATTGCTGATTTAATTACAAATTTCCAGCTGAGAGGGCACCACTTAGGCACCTGTAATTGAAATGTTCTCAAAGGGGCACTGGCTGTAACCCCATTTGAATGCCTCAAAAGATGTAATTAGCCAACTGAAAAGCCAGGCCTTGAAAGGAAGGGACACAATATTTCCTGAGTATCGACTACATGTCAGGCTGGGTGCCTTTCACGGATAATTGAGGTTAATTCTTATAAGGTAGAAATTATGATCTTTACTTTATAGATGAGGAAACTGAGGCTTGGAGAGATTAAGTGACGTACCCAAAGTCATAGTGCTGAATCTAAATTCAAACCCAGGTCTATCTGTCTACATCGCCATCATGCCATGGTGACGTCTTACCAAAACAAGTTGAAATCTTTCTCTGATTGATTTTTAAATAAGTCTATCATGGCTTGCCTGACTCTGGATCCCCGGAGTTGACACTGGGTTCTGAAGGCCAGCTCCCCTGACCAGGACCAGCCATCAGGGAGGGTAGGAGAAACAGTACGAAGGAAACCTTGAGTACTATTTCCCAGCATTAATCTCATTCCCCTCAGAAGGGGAATCTATAGGTGCCTCCAAAAACAGCAAAGGAAAAAAAAAAAGCCTTCCTGGACAAACTCCAAGGGGAAGGAACTTTATTGTTCTTGGTTTTATTTGCTCGAGGGCAAGAACAGGATTGCTTAAAAGCTTTGTAAATGGCACACAGGTGATGGGGTCTGGCTGGTTGGTGCTGGTGGCACTCAGGATATGGCAACCACGGGATGCTTAGTGAAGGGGCTCAAACATCCCTTCCATCTCCTGGGTCCTAAGATCATTCAGATTCAGAGCGGCGACACTAAGTCAGAAGGAAGAGGATGTGTGATGTGCAGGAGCTTCTGTTTAGGTGGAGATGGAGGAGATGGAAACACATAGCACTTTGCTTGTTCCCCCCTGTTGAAATGCTCCACTGCCCTCTCTTCCACATCTGGATCCTTCTCATCCTTTGGGCCTTAGTTTAAATGTCACCTCCTCAGAGACGCCTTCTCAGATGATCAGATCCGAAGGCTGTCTTCTCCTAGCCCAACTTTCTTTCCCAGCAGAGGTGCACTGGTCACAATTTGTAATGATACGTTTAGTCATTTACCTGCATAAAGTCTGTCTCCACACCAGACTCTTAGACCCACGAAGACAGGCACCACCAGGACGGTCTATTTCTTCACCGTGTTTTACTGAGTGCCCAGTACATGGCAGGATGAATGGATAAGTGGAGTGGTTAGAACAAAGGAGTTCTTATGCGTGAAGGGGTGAGCTGCGTGGGAAACCTAAGTATATGGAAGGAAGGGAAGGGAAGACCCAATTCTAAGCAGTTTTAAGAATAAGAACATTTATTGCAGCACCTAATGAGGAGCCTCACAACAGGCGCTTCCAGAACTGGCCCCACAGTTGCGGGCTGTCCTTGTAGACAGTGGAATTAAGAAAGAACATACATTTTCACTAATTAAAGTTTTGAATTGCAATTGTTCCCCAGTTCATTGACATAATGGTAAACCTTCATAGCTCAGAAATGCTAAGCCATTCATTAGACATCTGCTGTGAAATTAACCCCCAATCCCTGCAGCTGAGACGTTAGACCTGGGCCCTTTTCCTGGAAGACTAAGTTAAAGAGGTTCGTGTATGGAAACCACTGGGGAGTGTCACCTATAAATGGCTGGGTGGTGAGACTTAAGAAGAACTAGGAGCCTCTCCTTTCCCATTCCCTACCCCCAGCCTTGGCCCAAGTCTTCTTGTTAGATTTCAGAAATTACTTGATTATTGTATATTCCTTGGACTGTACACCTGGTTGCTTAATTGGCATCTCCATGGGCTGTCTAATAGACCTCTTGAACTTAAAGCATTTAAAATCAATTCTTGGTTACCTCCACCCCTATGAATTTGCTTCTTACCCAATCTTCTCCATATTGGGAAATGTACCACGATTCACCTCTTCTCAAGCCAAAATTTACGAGTCATGTTTATTTCATCTCTTTCCTTCACAGCCCACATCCAATCCAGCAGTAACTCATGTCAGCTCTGTCTCCAAATTACATCCCAAGTCCAGTCACTTCTCACAGTTTCCACTGCTGTTGGCCTAGTCCTTGAACCCTCCTCTCTTAGTTGGACCACTGCAGTAGCCCATAAGTTTGTCTCCCTGCTGCTGTTCTACTTGGCAGCCAAGTCTTTTTGGTCATCTGAAATGTGAAAAGATCATAACACTCCCCAACTTAAAAACCTCTAATGGCTTCCTGATGCCAAAGAATAAAATTCAGTCTTCCTCTGTGGCCTACGAGACTCTATGGGATCTGCCCTTTGCCCGCCTCACGGACTTCTTGCAAGCTTTGTTCGCTCTGCTCAGCGACTGGCTGGGTCCTCAGGACCATCGCAGTAGTCAGGTCCGAAATACCTTCCCCAAGAACTCTGCAGGCTTTTTCTTATTATTCAGGTTTAACTTAAATATGTCCTTCTCACAGAAGTCTTCTCTAACTCTTGATCAAAAATAGCCCACCCCTCCAGTCTCTAAGTCCTTACCATGTTTATTTTCTTCATAGCACTTTTCACTATTGGAAATTATTTTACTCAATAGATTACCTTTATTATCTGTCTTCACAGCAGAATGTATGCGTCATGAAGGCTTATATTGCTTATTGCTGCAGCCCCTACTCTAGAACAGGGTCCATATTTATAGGTATTCAGTGAATATCTGTTGAATAAGGACAAGTTTTAAGCCTTTAATCTCATATTAAAAACCAAAACTCTTGGGGCTTCCCTGGTGGCGCAGTGGTTGAGAGTCTGCCTGCCAATGCAGGGGACACGGGTTCGAGCCCTGGTCTGGGAAGATCCCACATGCCGCGGAGCAACTAGGCCCGTGAACCACAACTACTGAGCCTGCGCGTCTGGAGCCTGTGCTCTGCAACAAGAGAGGCCGCAATAGTGAGAGGCCTGCGCACCGCGATGAAGAGTGGCCCCCGCTTGCTGCAACTAGAGAAAGCTCTCGCACAGAAACGAAGACCCAACACAGCCAAAAATAAATATAAATTTAAAAAAACCCAAAAAAACAAAAAAAACCCCAAAACTCTTTGCAAGAAGAAAGGTCAACTTTTTTTTCAGGTCTTGGGAAGACCGAGACACTGTAGGGACAGAGGGCATCCAAAATATAGGTAGATGAAGCCTAAGGTAATATTGTAATGGGGGAGCTTAAGAGCATAAAGGAAGGACGAGGATGGGTGACTGGACAGGTGGTCCAGGATTTGGTCTTGGTTCAACCATGATAAATTTAGAGACTGAAGATCCTAGAGTCAAAAAAGAAGAAAGTCACTCAAAGGTCTGCCCGGAGTCCTTGGATTTTTTTCAACCAAGTTTGAAATCTCAGGCAAGTGCTTCAACCCCTCTGGGCCTTAGCCTCTCAGAGCCTTGGGCTAGATGATCACTAAGGTTTTGGCCACCTGTGATTGCTCCATGTTCATTCAGGAAGTAATAGCTGAGCATCTGCTGAGCTCCAAAAACTGTATGACATGCTAGGAATACAGCAAAGGACAAGGCACAGTCCTTCTCCTCATGGAACTTCTAACATAGAAGACAGAGATTAGACAAAGAGTTACACAAATAAGCATGTCATACAAATTGTGTTGGGAAGGGGAAGTAAAAGATGCAATGAGAGGTGATAAATAAGCACCTTGTGGGGATTGTAAGGTCAGATGGACCTACTCCCCCCAAAGAGATATTTTCTTAATATTAAAAATATACAAGCTTTGGGGGAGGGGACAAGGTGGCTTGGGGGAGAGTTTCTGGCTGAGTCCCTGATCGTGGGCTGTGCATCTGGGCAGATGCTTTCTCCATTGCAGTGACGGATCCCACAGTTCCTGGTACATGGCACGCGGGGTCCTCCTGGAGCCAGGAGGGTGTGCTCAGTGGGTCATCTCTGGGCCGAGGGTGGCTAGGGAGAAGTTCTCTGCAGTGTGAAGACTGGTTTTCCTCTATGCCGCAGATGAAGGTGAAACTTGGCATTTTCAACTTTTTATGGCAGTCCCCTGACCCCACCTGGCCAAATCCCCACAGGCAGCAAATAGAAGTTGGAGGTGGAGGGACTGCCCATTCCTCCCCTACTCAGTGTATGATTTTGGGGTGGGTGTGGATCTTGGTATGTAAATTTATTTGTGCAAGAAATATCACTTTATTTTGTTTAAAATGATCTTAAATCTTTCTCTATGCCCCCATCCTTTCAGGTGGAGGAACTCAATCCCAGTCATTACTGGGCTCTCTCCTCCACTCTGCCCAACAGGTCCCAGGGGAGGCTGAGATCCCCCCCGCCCTCCCAGGCTTGGCCTTTCTGGGGCACCATGGAGCCATCCCGAGGAGCCTCGGCCACCTCCCCGAACGGCTGAGACCACACAGGACTCCAGGGACCTCTCTCCAAGGCTGGAGAAAGTTCTCATCTCTCTTAGGCTGCTTTCAAAGGTCCCTCCAGGACACCTGGCATCTCTCCGTGCTTTGACTTCTACAAAAGACAGCAAGAGACTCAACTTTCAGGCTTTGTTGCTTACTGCCTGCAGAAATCCCTGAAGCAGGACTGTCTCTCTGCTTGGAGGGCTTGTGGAAACTCAGGAAAAATGCATACAAATTTATACTTTAAAAATTGTCCTGCCATAAGACTGAGGCTCTGCAATCAGGGAAAATCTGCATCTGTCTGAGTCTTGACTTTACCTGGGCAAATCGCCACTGCTTTAAGCCTCGTTCCTCATCTGTAAATTAGGGAAAATTGTAGTAGAGACCCCTTCATGGATATATATGCAATATATGCAAATATATTTGCATGCCAAATACTTAGCACAGGGTCTGACACATGGCAGATGCTCAATAAATATTAGCTATGATTTTAATAATATATGATGTTAGTTATAGTTATAAAATATACTGTTAATTATGATCCCCTAGCTTAGTGATCATATAGGTTTTATGGAAGGTGGTCTTTCCAGTGCTGCTAAGCCTTTTCCACCTACCCTGGACTGTTGAACGGGGCTTGGCGAGGCCGGCAGTGTTTTCATGCTCCCCGAAGAGCAGGTGCAAGTCCAGTCACGACTTCTCCCGTCAACCTTGTCAAATCATAAAGAATGATGATCTGTCCTTGGAGGTTCCTACTTTCCTTGTGGCAGCTTCTGAATTATACCTCTCTTGTTCAGACAGATTTTTTTTTCTTCCCTCTACCCTCTCTTCCCCTCCAAAATACTGCAAGTAAATATCATTTGTATTGATTTTTTTTCAACCTACCCTCCGGGGAGCCCATTTCCACCCCTTGAAAGTCTGGGAGGCCAGCCTCTGATTATAATTTTTCCTAATGCGAAGTCAAATTTTCGTTTGTTGTGGCAATCTTAAATCTTTCTGAAAAACAGGCTCAAGTCTTTGGGACAGACTCTGACACGGGCTGTGCGCACACGCTGATGACAGAAGGGTGGAGCCGGGAGGAGAGCAAGGCTTCCATTTGTGAGCTTGGGCAGAAGGATGAACCTCAGAGAGAAGGAAAGGAGGGGAGAAGAGGAGGATCCCCGGGCCTGAGGAGAGAGAGACAGAGAGAGACAGATCCACCGGATGAGGACCTGGGGAAAATGACACAAGGCCAGATTGCCTGTGTACTTTTCCGACTAAACTAAGAACATATTTGACATGAGAAAAAAAAGTGTGTGTAAGGAAAATGGCCTTAATGGATGAGTTGGTTGCATCTTTCCAAATTGAAAGCCAGAGCCAGGAAATTTCATTCAGGAATTAAATGCAGAGTAAGGCTGATTTCTTTCTGATTTTGAGTCGTTCTGTAGATTGGAATAGATCATCTCTGCATGTATTTTCTATACTTTAAAGAAACAAGAAAAAACATTGACTTTAAGGGTTCTACTGATAATATGTTTGAGGACTAGCTTTTATTTAGTGCCTGATATGTGTTAAATATTTAGTAGAGGTTTTATAAATGTGTCTGAATCAACCCTAAAAATAATACTGTGTGGGAGACGTTATCTTTGTTTCTTCCTTTCTTTCTCCCTTCCCTTCCTTCCTTCCTTCCTTTCTTTCTTTCTTTCCCTCTCTTTCCTTCCTTCCTTTCTCCTTTCTTTCTTTCTCTCTTTCTCTCTTTCTTTCTTTCTTTGTGCTTGAACTGAAGTAGTAGCAAGGCAAGCATGCTTACTTGGTTTGTAGTTAACACTAAGTTGAAAAGGGTTGCTAATATTTTAAACGAGGAAAATTCAAAGTGACTGATAAATAGATGGTCAAAGGATGTTTAATAAGAATAATTTAAAAACTGTATAGCTAAGGAAAACAAAAGCAACTCTAGCAATATAGTGTATTAGCTGGAACGTAGGCAGTATTTAAAAGAATGTGTCTAGAATGAACATGAATATGACACTTCTGATCCTATTGTTTAACTGGAAACCTAAAACCTACTGGGGGTTCTTAGACCAATAACAAGTTTTTTGGGAGGGAGGGGGACTATTTTTCTCTGTCCTAGATGTAGAAAATGAGGATCAGAGAGGTTAAGTAGCTTGTCCAAAGTCATGTGACCTGTAAGTACAGAAGCTGGGATTTAAACTGGGCCTGGCTCAGGCCAACTGTCCTGTCCAGTCCCCCTCACCAGACAGGGCCTGAGGATTCTCTCTCCAATGTTCTACCTCTTTCTTCTGCTTCCAAACTTCCACCGTTCATGGAACCCATCCCTCAGGACTCCTCCCCTTTCTCAGCTGCAGCTGCCAAGTTATTGGCTATAAACTTCCTGCTCCTTTCCCTCATCTCTCAGCAGCCCAGCAGGGCCAGAGCATCCCAGGTATACAACAAATATTTCTTCACCTGACAGTCTCCCAAGGATGTTGTTAACCCCTAGACAACAACGCTAAGTCTATTTTTCAAATTACATCAGTCAATGACTTTTTAGTTTTTGTATTTATCAAAGTTTTACATGCACATTATGTGGAGAGTCAAATCATTCTATGAGGGTTGCCTTCAATATGTTTGTGTTTCTCTTCTGATTTTCCAGTTTTAAGCACTGACTCTGGAATTCCCACTAGGAAAGATGAGTTTTGCTCTTTCATTCTCTGCCCTAGCCAGGACATCACCCCCCCTTACATGCACACTCCTCTTCCATTCCACATCCTCCCAAGATTGTTAAATACGAATGTAGTTTATTCAGAATTCTGTGTTTACATTGTTAAAAACAAAATTCAACCCAATAAATGTTAAAGAGCTGGCTGGATCTATTCAATGATTCATGAATCAGGCAGCATCCAGTCTAGCAGATAGAAAGGAGCTCTGAGAGGCTGTATAAAATGAAAGACTTTTACAGGCAGAAAGGGGCAGAAACAGGAAGTTATACTAGGTAAGTTCCTTTTAGGGATGACAGGGGCTATCAGGTAAATGACCTGTCTAGTACTACTCAGGCGATTCCTGATGGACTGGTTTAAGATTCCATTTCTGGGAGAACCGAAACTGTAATTAAGTCTTGGTTTGGTGACATGGAACTTAGCATACGTGACTCCATTTTGGGCCTGTTGTCTTGTTTTAACAACATTATGAAAATTTATATTTATAATGGAGCCCTTTGGTAAACTGTGATTATTTTTCCTTTCCTGGAGTTAGTAACTATCTTCTTTTTTCATCTGCTTTGTTTCCTTTGTATTAAGCAATAATTAAAGTTCAAACTCTGCCAAAGATCTAAATCCTCTCCACAGTTATTTGAAGGATCAGGTCTTCTATCAAACTCATCTCTGTGTGAAGCCCCTCCCAGAGTTCTGCCCTGCAGCACTGGGGATGGGGCCTCCACGCCTGGTGTTCCTCCTGGTACCCCTGGAGCACCCTGGGGTTCCTTTCTTTCCCAGTTGGAGCTCCTGCTTCCTGCATCCATGTCTTCCTCTTTCTTGGTTTACTCTTGAATTTGTGAGGAGCTCTTTTCCCAGTAACTTCATGAGAAAGGGGGCCTGCCGCCATGCCTTTTTAATCTCAGCATTCCCAGCACTTGGCATCGTAGGTGCTCAATAAATGTTTGTTAAGTTGATGAAAGGATAAAGGAAGAAAGGAAGACAGGAAAACATCAGCAGAGAAAAAGTTATCACAAATCTAAGAGATAAAAGGGAAACAATGAATCCTGATAACCTGATGTTAAATGACTGACCTAAACTTTTAATTTATGATTTACATAAGTAATAATGAAAGTTCACAAGAACACCTGGATTTAGGAAGCTCTTCTCATCTTTTCCAAAGGCAGTCTGGCACAGGGGAAAGAATATAGGCTGTGAATGAATAACCTAAACTTTCCGTGTCTCTGTTTTTCCATCCATAAAAGATAGGGATGATAATACCTACCTAGGAAAACTGTGGTGTTGAGTGACAACTAATTGTTGCTGAGCACTTTCACCTGTCATCCCATCAAAATGACATTTAAATTAAATTAAACCATTTGCATGCAAAATACCTAGCTCAGTGCCTAGCCTGTTGTAGCACTTGGTGAAGGAAAATGACTTCCCTTCTTTCTCAAGGGCTCAGGGCTCTCTGAATTGCCAAACAGCAGTATCAATTGTGTTGAAAATGGTTTAAAAGCTTAGATTTGGATTCTGAAGCATGGTGAGATGCCCATTCTATTCTTGGCTTTCCATGTGACTCGCTGTGTGCCCTTCGCAAGTCCCTCCCCCTCTCTGAGCCTCAGTGCTTTCTTCAGTAAAATGTGGGGTTACTTGGATGGTGACTCAGGTCCCTCCCCCACCCCAACTCTGTCATGCTAGAATCTGGTTCTATGAAATGTCCTTCCCAGAACCCGACTCCACCCAGCTGCTGTGAGCATAGTTTGCCTACAGATAGATGCTATCTCTGGCCCTGGCACCGGCTCCTACAAGACTGGGGCTGTGGTAGGTGTCCTGAGGTTGACTGGGGAGAAGCGGGTACATTCTTCTTCAGTGTAATGCAAAACAGATCTGGCCTTGGCTCCGGCCAGCACCAAGGAAGTGGACTTCATTGTAAAAGCCACCTTGTCAGCGTCAGGTCGGAGTGATTAATGACTCTTTAATCCCACAGCAGAATACCTGACAAAGTACGCTTGGGCCAAAAAGGCAGAACAAACCTAATTAGCCTGGTCGACCCACTCACAAGGTGTGGGTTGCTAAGGATCCCAACCGCTTGGAAAGGAAGCCTCTCCCTTTAGGTCTGTGAAAGCATCAAGTGGCCACAATGGGGAAGGGACTCCATTAAAAGGAGGGGGCCGGCCAATGAATAAACATGCAGGTTACCGTGTTGATATTTCACTGAATGCCGTTCTGAAGTGGGGTGCTTGGGGCCTCCGAGGCCGGCGCCCCTGGTATTGTGCTGGGGGAGGGACTGGCCATTTGAAGTCAAGGTGAGGACATACTGGGGGCAGATGGAACCTGCTTTGTTTGTGAAAGAGTTTTTCTGCTATTTATGCTAATGAGTGGGAAACACTTCTCAAGCATTTCAGATGATTCTGTAATGAGGCCGGGCAGAATGTGCCAACATTGTTGGCCCAGGACGATTTTAAACTCCCACTCGCCACATTAGCAGCCCCTTTCTTTACACGAAGGCCCTTGGAGGGTAAAAGGGGACAATGAAGGGAGAGGGAAAACATCACAAAGAGAGGCTTTTGTTTCGCGTTCCTTTGAACCCTCTCAAAAGCCGGGTTTCAAGGGGTGTGTTGGGCCTGCCTTTCAACGTTACTGAACCCAGAATCCCCTGTTGTTTAGCAACATAGAAAGCTGACCTTAATTGACTCCACTTCTGAGAAGGCTTTGTAAATCACTCTGCCCCAGAGTGAAATTTCCTGATGGGGTCTGTATGTGATATATACCATTATACACTGGATACCAACGCGCCTTCCCACGTACACAGTGATTTCCAGCTTACACCCCACTTTATGGCCATTGTCTAGTTTAATTCTCACAGGCACCTACCGCTGGATGAGGAATCGTTGCTCTCAGTTTACGACTAAGAGAACTGAGCTGCAGAGAAGTTAGGTGGCCTGCCCAGAATCATACGGCAAGAAAGAATCAGAGCTGTGACCCAGAACTTGGATCTCTCTGGCTTTTTCCACTCTGTCACAGATGTTCCTGGGATCGGAGATCACGTAGATGTGTGTGCCAGAGAGATATCTTCACTGATGAGTTGCTTAAACACATTATTTTTTGGAGAAAGAAGGGCACCACAAGATTATGGTGACATTTTGGATTTCCCCCTTAATTTCTGGGCATGATAGCATTTCCTGGACAAGACTTCTCCTTTCACTGTACCTTAGCTGTGCCCGGCTGATCTGTACCCCCCCTTCCTTCCTCACCCCCAAGTCACCCAGCTACAGGCACGTGGCTGTTCAGTGAAGCAGTACTGGTGTCTCACCTTCCCTATGGGATGGCATTTCTCTGAGCCTCACCAGTGGGGTGTGTTGTGAGGAAGGGGTTCCACCCTGGAACTCGTCCAGAGGTTGGGCTTCAGTTCAGGCCTGAGAGACATAGCCATACTCTCAAAGCCTCTAGATTAGTAATAATCGAAGATGCCTTTGACTTCTGACCAGCTTCACGGGCATTTGACCTGTGCAGTTGTGAGAAGTCCGTGCTCGGAAGGGCCCTGTGCTTGGTTTCATGCCCTGCTGTCATTGTGCTGACATGCTTAATGATTTCATCTCTGAACTTTGTTTTGTAAAATGAAGTCCAATGAAACGATGGAGCAAGGGAGAGGCGTGCGATGAGCCTGTCCATTGCAATTCCTTGCTTGCTGTTCATGGTCCAGGAGGAGAACAGAGTCCCCGTGGGCCCACAGTCAAGGGAGTTTAGTGACACTCAAAGCAAGGTAGGTGCGCTATGTCTACAACTGAGTCGCTGGTGGCCCCAAGAGGCCATGCTTTCTGTTCAAACCAGAATGGAAGAATGCAGAAAGAAGACAGTGGTTTTCTAAGAAACATGACTGACCAAAGAACCCCATCATATCCTTTTTTACTCATGGGACTTCCCCATATTGACCAATCATTCACACTGAAAATGACGACAGAAGGAAAGGGAGAGAGAGGAGGATGCAGAGTGGCTTGTCCTTTTCAGCAGCCTCCTCAGTAAACCAAAGGCAGAGTGCACTCGGGGAACAGGTGTGTATTATGAAGTGAAATAAAAACAGTTGAGTTAGTTTTGAGTGGCACTTCCGCTGTTCTGGTAAGAACAAAAAAATATGTACATATAGGATACGAAATCAAAATTCTGTAATTTTGGTGATTCTGCATAGGAGTTAAATGCTCTTCTATTTGCATTCAAAACTGGCATTGTACAATCTAAAGATGAACAGTAAAGCTCAGGCCAATCATTTAAAAATTTCATTTTGCTTTACTTAGAATGACAGTAAATAGCAAATCAAAACCACCATGAGCCTATTTGACCCACCTCCTAGAGAAATGGAAATAAAAACAAAAATAAACAAATGGGACCTAATGAAACTTAAAAGCTTTTGCACAGCAAAGGAAACCATAAACAAGACGAAAAGACAACCCTCAGAGTGGGAGAAAATATTTGAAAATGAAGCAACTGACAAAGGATTAATCTCCAAAATATACAAGCAGCTCATGCAGCTCAAAATCAAAAAAACAACCCAATCCAAAAATGGGCAGAAGTCTAAATAGACATTTCTCCAAAGAAGATATACAGATTGCCAACAAACACATGAAGGGATGCTCAACATCATTAATTATTAGAGAAATGCAAATCAAAACTACAATGAGGTATCACCTCACACCAGTCAGAATGGCCATCATCAAAAAAATCTACAAACAATAAATGCTGGAGAGGGTGTGGAGAAAAGGGACCCCTCTTGCACTGTTGGTGGGAATGTAAATTGATACAGCCGCTATGGAGAACAGTATGGAGGTTCCTTAAAAAACTAAAAATAGGGGGCTTCCCTGGTGGCGCAGTGGTTGAGAATCTGCCTGCCAATGCAGGGGACATGGGTTCGAGCCCTGGTCTGGGAAGATCCCACATGCCGCGGAGCAACTAGGCCCGTGAGCCACAATTACTGAGCCTGCGCGTCTGGAGCCTGTGCTCCACAACAAGAGAGGCCGCGATAATGAGGCCCGCGCACCGCGATGAAGAGTGGCCGCCACTTGCCACAACTAGAGAAAGCCCTCGCACAGAAACGAAGACCCAACACAGCCATAAATAAATAAATAAACAAACAAACAAACAAACAAATAAATTAATTAATTAATTAAAAAAACTAAAAATAGAACTACCATATGACCCAGCAATCCCACTACTGGGCATATACCCTGAAAAAACCATAATTCAAAAAGAGTCATGTACCACAATGTTCATTGCAGCTCTATTTACAATAGCCAGGACATGGAAGCAACCCAAGTGTCCATCGACAGATGAATGGATAAAGAAGATGTGGCACATATATACAATGGACTATTACTCAGCCATAAAAAGGAACGAAATTGAGTTATCTGTAGTGAGGTGGATGGACCTAGAGACTGTCATACAGAGTAAAGTAAGTCAGAAAGAGAAAAACAAATACCGTATGCTAACACATATATATGGAATCTAAAAAAAAAAAAAAAAGGTTCTGAAGAACCTACGGGCAGGACAGGAATAAAGACGCAGATGTAGAGAATGGACTTGAGGACACGGGGAGGGGGAAGGGTAAGCTGGGACGAAGTGAGAGAGTGGCATGGACATATATACAGTACCAAATGTAAAATAGATAGCCAGTGGGAAGCAGCCGCATAGCACAGGGAGAACAGCTCGGTGCTCTGTGACCACCTAGGCGGGTGGGATAGGGAGGGCGGGAGGGAGATGCAAGAGGGAGGGGATATGGGGATGTATGTATACATGTAGCTGATTCACTTTGTTATACAGCAGAAACTAACACAACATGGTAATGCAATTATACTCCAATAAAGATGTTAAAAAACAAAACAAAACAAAAAAACATCCTGACAAGTTGAGAGCAAGACTACAGAAGAAAGGAAAAAACTTTGTATTTTAGGACTTTTAATGGCACCTTCTTCCTTTCGAACAAGGGGCTCTCTACTTTCATTTTGCACTGGGTCCTCCAGATTACCTAGGCAGTTCTGTTTCTGACAGAAGACACATAGAAAGTGAATACTAGGTGTTTTAAAAAAAATGTTCCATGATCACAGATCTCACGATTCACTCAAGAAGAACTGCTCTGTGAATGCTGCAGAGCCTTGTGTTTTATTTGGGTGCTGTGTGGGGCTGGGCATGTGCTGTGATGCTCTGTGGGTGGAGGGTGGTGTCGTGGAGGCCACGTGGATGTATTTCCTACATGAACGTGGATAAGTGGCTTATCCCAGGATGTCTTCTTTTCTATTTTATTTATTTATTTTTTATTTATTTATTTTTATTGAGGTATAGGTGATTTACCATGTTGTGTTAGTTTCAAGTGTACAGCAAAGTGATTCAGTTATACACACACACACACACACACACACACACACACATATTCTTTTTCAGATCCTTTTCCATTATAGGTTATTATGAGATACTGAGACTGTTTTCTTAATCTGCAAAATGGCAATAACACATGCTTTGCCCATTGGTCAGGGGTTCCAGTAAAAGAATGGATATAAAGATATTTTGAAAACTGTAAAGTGTTGTGCGTGGATAAAGTACTTTATAATTTTTGGTATTATTTAAAAACCACAAAGCAGGAATCATGAACACTGCTATCTTTGTCCCCTCCGATTTGCAAATTAATTTTGAATGAATTCCTGCCAAGTTTGCATAAATCCAAATTCATTTATTTTTTTCTTTGACACAGATCTGTTAATAACTGTTTGGAAGACAGTATGGAACTTCAATATATTCACAACCTTTTGTCCCCCTTTGTAGACATGCAATACACATCGATGTTTTTAAAGGCAAGAGTGGTTTGGCAGAAGTTAGAAAAGTTTTACCCTATAGAAAAAAAGCAAAAAAAGCAAAATATGTAGTAGTTTATACAGTATTCTGTGATTACACAGCTGTCAAACCTGTGTATAGACAAATGACAAGGAAATAAACCAAAAGCCCAACAATTAGATAAACAACTTGGTACAGAGGACAAATGAACCCTAATCACATAGGGTTCTATCATAACATGGTCTACTTTTTTTATCACACAGTTTGGATAACTTCTGGATTCAAACATGTTTCTCTAAATGTAACAACTGCTCACAGGCCAAGTCTGATTGATCAACCTGCTGAGACCACAGCAAATGTACTAATCATATCCCTCCAATACCAGCATTATAAATAGTTCTCTGTCATATAGTGAGGACTTTGTCATAAATGGTAGACTGATACTGTAGAATAATGGTTGTACTGGGAGGGAAAACATTTCTGCCCATGACCTTGGGGAAGGAACTTCTCTTAGCATGGACCTTGGGGAAGGAACTTCTCAGCATGGACCTCAGTTTCTCCATTTGTCCTTGGAATGGAGTGGACCATGAACTCTAAAGGGCCATCCAGCACCAACATTCTGTGTTTTGATGGCTTTGATGTGACTTTCAAAGCCTCATTGCCAATGTCACCTTCAGGACCATCTGAAAGAGGAGATGCATAGACATGGGGACACTCAGCATGGGCGGGTTCCATGTGCCAAGGTGACACAGCAGATCCGGGCTCTCAATACCTGTTCCAAGTTCACACCAGCACAGCAGCTGACCTGTGAATGTCTGTTGAACACCGAATTATGGTTTCATAGTTTACACCTCATTTAATCCTCCTTTTAGACTGCAAGCACTTTAAAGAGAGGCTCATCAAATTCCTCTCTCCCTTCCCATAGGCCCTAGCACACCCACAGGGCCTGGCACATGGTAGGAGCTCAGTAGATGAGAATTCCAACATTTTGAGAAGACTTAAATGATGGCCAACACCAACTTTGTTGAGATAGATATTCTCACTCATGAAGGACCCCAGCTTGCCCAGATCAGTCCTGGTGGATGTCTGCTGCCCACCAGTGGGAGGAATAGGGGTACAACTTGTGCTTTCTGGGGAAGACGTGCAAACCGGAAACTGTCAAGTCCCAGAAACTCTTCCCTGTCTTGACTAAGACCATACCTTACGGCTTCAGGCTTTTCCTTGCTTTGCAGTCCTATCTGAAATGGCATTTGGAATATACCCTTTGAGCCAGCAATGAAAAATTGTGAGAGGCCGTTAGTAGCAGCTGCATTAAGAATAGCCTCAAACTGGAAACACCGCAATGTCCATCAGCAGGAGAATGGGCAAACAAAATGTGCTGTATCCTTATTGGAAAAACTACTAGGCAATAAAAAGGAGCAAACTACATGGATGGATCTTAAAAGCACATAAAGTGAAAGAAGCCAGACACAAAAGAGTCCATACTGAATGATTCCATTTAAATGCAGTTCCAAAACAGACAAAATGGATCTAGAGTGAGAGAAATCAGAACAGTGATTGCCAGGGTAGGGGTGGGGTGGGGCAGTTTGACTGCAAAGGGTACAAAGGGAACCTCTCTCTGGTGTGATGGTTATGTTTTCTATCTTGACTGGGCTCGTAGTTACTTAGGTTCCATTTGTCAAAACTCATTGAACTGTACACTTAAAAAATCTGTCCATTGTATTGTTTGCTAAATTAACCCTCAATTCACCTCCTCTCCCCCCAGTACTTGGAGCTGAAGTTTACTTAGCTTTTCAATGGTTGGCTGTCTCCCGGCTCAGATACTGGGAGGGGAAGTTGTGATTTCCGCAGCTGTGACCACACTGCAGATTTCCTCACATCTGCCTGGGGTGGCTCCAGCACGTGGCCCATTTCTCATCCAGGCACTTTGCTGGCTCTCTGGGAACACCTGTCTCTCCCTGGGCTCTCCTGGGGCCCATGCAAGACGCTCATCCTTCTTCCATTCAGCACTTCTTCAGATCTCAAGTTCTCTCTGCGTTTTCTCTTCTCCAAGCTAATCCTCAGTTTTTTCCATTCGTGCTTCACTGAACATGGTTTCCAAATCCTTCCTCCTCGGAGTGTCCCTCCCCTGGATCCGATCCAGCTGCCCGGGGCCCATTTAAATGATTCTCTGAACGCTTGGGCTGACAGCTCGACTTCTACTTCCCAAGTGATTGCAGCAGGAGGAGACAGGCTACGAGCCTTTGTCTGCGTAACCCAACAGGTTAAACTTTTTTTGTTTTTTAAGGGAGAAGACAAATGAAAGCGTGGCGTGTATTCCACAAAGGCTCCTGTGAATGATTGACATACATTTAAGCGGACGGCATATTTGTGCAATGCCAGGGGGCTGATACATTAATAGATATAATTTGTAGGCTCCCAAGGAGAGGTTAAAGAGGGGAACACAGATTCCTTTGAGCTGACTTGGTGCTCCCATGTCATCTGTCCCAGCCTTAATCAAGTTATCATATCAACCCAGTGTGTCCTGGACCCCAGCTCTCTGTCTGAATGAGGAAAAAATTTGCAGACAAATTTCTAGCAGCAGGAAGTTGGTGCTCTCCTGCGAGGCTAGATAAAAAGTACCTGTAACCTCTCCAGGCCTCCCTCCTGCTCCTGCTGGGAGCTCAGTTCAAGTGGCTCCCTTATTTGATTACGCCTCTCAGGCCTTCTCTGGTGTAGGTATCCAATTCACTGCTGTGCCCACTGGCTCCCTACGAAGCAGAAAACATTAGAGTCACTCTTTTGCGAAATTATGGGGAAGCTGAGGGGGCCAAGCACTTGTGGTGTGTGTAGGGGGAGCGCGGGGGTGTGTGTGTGTGTGGAGACACACAGATGTGGATAAAGAGAGGAATGCTGTTTGTTAGCAAATGTGGCATTGATTTATACTCCCTTCCTTTAGTCACAGAGTAACTGAGTGGCATCTCCAAATTCTCACGATAAAAAAAAAAGAGGTAGCAGAAAAAAAAAAAAAAGACTCCTGCTAAGTGCTATATATCATTACCTTTTTTTTAATGTTTGCAAAAGATTTAGAACATGCATAATTTACAATCAATGGACCAAATTCTCCTATTGGATTTAATTCTCCTATGGATTTATTTGCTTCATGACTATATAATTCAAATTAGAGCGCTATATATTATTTTATAATGAATGTAGGAATTATGATGGTATTTGAAACTGTTTTCATTCGAGAGTATTATTGGAATGATGCTGATGGGTTGGTGGATTTGTGCATCCATCTCTCCTACACATTAATTTATGAGTGGACAAAAAAAGTGGAGGTGATATATATTGTAGTGATGGGCCTACTCTACATTACCTTTTCTCTCTTTTTTTTAATTGATGGCAGATTATTATTTTTTTTAATTTATTTATTTTATTTATTTTTGGCTGCATCGGGTCTTCCGTTGCTGCGCGGGGGGCTTTCTCTAGTTGCGGCGAGCGGGGGCTACTCTTCGCTGTGGTGCGCGGGCTTCTCACTGCGGTGGCTTCTGTTGTTGCGGAGCACGGGCTCCAGGCGTGTGGGCTTCATTAGTTGTAGGTAGCTCGCTGGCTCAATAGTTGTGGCTTGTGGGCTTTAGAGTCAGTAGTTGTGGCGCACGGGCTTAGTTGCTCCGCGGCATGTGGGATCTTCCCGGACCAGGGCTCAAACCTGTGTCCCCTGCATTGGCAGGCGGATCCTTAACCACTGCGCCACCAGGGAAGCCCTACGTTATCTTTAAAAAACTGGTTTTCTTTCAAAGAAAAACATGTATTTCCCCACACAATCACCAAAAAACCCACTCCCCCACCCCACTGCCGCCAAAACTTGGCAAGGCAAGGCAGTATTTTGTATTCATTTCTGGAAATCTCAACCTAATCAAGGAAAATAATGGTACCATTTTTCTTCTTCAGGTGCGCAAGACACCTGAGAATCCGGCCGAAGAGAAGCATTTTAAGATCGGCCTGTGGCTTCGGGCAGACGGGCACTGGCCAGGAGCTGGTAAGAGGGAACGCTCAGAGGGTGAAATTGGACTTGCCCGCGGGCTGAGGACGGTGCTGGGCTGGTAAGACATCGAGTTAACGTCCATCCATGCATTCCTAAGGGGGGGGGGGAAGGAAACACACCATCCAAACTCAAGATGCCTATTGATTTATCCCCGTTAGCAGGCAGGACCCTTGAGAAGCCCATGCCTTGGGTCTCGTTAGCATCTTTACTGCGAGAAGACTGCGCAGCGGCGAGTTCCCACGGGGGCCGGGAGTCAGCGGGGCGCTGGGCGCGGGCCGGGAGGCGGCGGCTTTTCTTAAAGGCCTCCACAGATTCGGCTGGAATCGCAACGGTTAAAGAGACCTCGCCGCACAAAGGGGCGCCCCGGCGGTAATCGGGAAATAAATTTGATTTTCTGAATTCTTTGGCAGCTGGTGACAAAGGGCCAGGTACGGCGCGCGGCGGGGTTGATCCGTGCAGAGGCGGCCGCCCGGCGGGGCGCACGGGCCTGGGGCGCACAAAAGCGGCCGCCGGCGCACAAAGGCCGGCCCGGGGCTCCGGGCTGTCCGCCCGCCCCGCCGCTGGGCCGGCTGCAGAGGGGCTGAGTCCCAGGACACCAACTGTCTTCATCCTGGAACTCCAAGGGCCTTCTGCTGGGGCCACAAGCAGCAGGGGACTTCTAAAGTTTCAATCAGTTCATCAAGAAATGTCCACAACCCTTCGCCTAATGCAGCCTTTTGCTATGGTTTGGGAGGAATCACCAGAAATTCCCTGAAATTTCCCCAGATTCCTCCCGACTCAATGGGCTGGGCCCTCCCTTGTCTTTATCGGATTCTCTTCGGTCATTTCCGAGTCTTGTCCTGTCTGTAAGTTTCTCGAAGGGAAGTGGTGGACCTTATTCTATCCTTGGTGACAAAGCTGAAGTGCTAGGGGAAACCCTGGAGAAATGTAGCTGCTAGGCCTCTAAGGTCAGGAATTAATGCTTTTTTCATTCATTCACTCATTCAAAAATATTTCCCGAGCGCTGCTCACTGAACCGCCAGGCCCTGTGCTGATCTCAGGATGTTTTCACCTCCTCTGGCTCCTGTCACATCTTGCTCCTAAGTCAGCTGCAGTAGCAGCACCTCCCAAACGCTACAGTGTCTGGTTCCCCCACCAGCCTAGAAAGCCCTGCTGGTAAAAGCACAGATTTGCTTCTCCTCAAACTTGAAGATGTGTGGGGGCCAGATTTCCTCGGCACCACTCTGGAATGTTCCGACAGCCAGTACCTCAGACACTAGCCAAACTTCGGTCTCGTTTCGTTCATGTCCAAAATGAGGCCGTCCATAACGTTGATTTTAGAATATTTGTAGAGGATGTCAGGATTCCAGAAAAGCAAACTCTCGGAAAGGAACAAAATGTGTTAACTAACACAGCTTACTAAGGCTCTTTCCACACTCTCTCTGAGCAAATCGGTACCTAAAAAGAAGTCCGATGTCTTTAGCTGCTATTAAAATACAAGTGGCCATTTTTTAAAGAAATTATAGATATGGGGCTCCCCTGCTAGATTAATTCTTCTTCTGGCTTCATTCTTTTGAGCAGATTCTTTTTTTTTTTAATTTTTATTTTATATTGGAGTAGAGTTGATTTACAATGTTGAGTTAGTTTCAGGTGTACAGCAAAGTGATTTAATTATACATATATCTATTCTTTCTCAGATTATTTTCCCATATAGGTTATTACAGAGTATTGAGTAGAGTTCCCTGTGCTATACTGTAGGTCCTTGTTGACTGTCTGTTTTATATATAGTAGTGTGTAAATGTTAATCCAAACCTCCTAAGGTTTGGTAACCATACTTTTCCCCTTTGGTAACCATAAGTTTGTTTTCGAAGTCTGTGAGTCTGTTTCTGTTTTGTAAATAAGTTCATTTGTATCATTTTTTTAGATTCCACATATAAGTGCTATCATAGAATATTTGTCTTTCTGTGATTTACTTCACTTAGTATGATAATCTCTAGATCCATCCATATTGCTGCAAATGGCATTATTTCATTCATTTTTATGGCTGAGTTGGCAGATTCTTTTACTTGACCCTTTCTCACAGAACCAACACTATCAAATAATAGTACCAAAGCCTCGTGTTATGTGCCCTTAGACTCTGTCTCAGGGGAGTCCTCTTTCCTGTTAGAGCTGTTCTATTTCAAGCTGATCCCTAATTAAATTCAGTGTAACTTGGGACCCATGTGTGTGAAGGTGGACCTGTGCCTGTGAGTAAGGTGTTTGCAATCAGCAGTGCAAAGCCTGGAAATGAGGCCTGAGTAAATGAGAGTCTAAATATAGAATAAGTACCCTAGGAGTTCTAGGAAGAGAAATTATTCTCCCCCCAGCACAGGGACAGCAACTTACCGTGCGTTTGTCTATGTCATGATGGAGTAGTGTGATGCTAATAGCAGAAGAATATAATTATCATACTCACAGGATGTCAGGTAAAGAAGATTCCAACTGCTTCATTGTATTAGTTATCTATTACTGCATAATAAGTTACCACAAATTTTGTGGAGTAGAACAACACCCATTTGTTATCCCACAGTTTCTGTGGGTCAGGAGTCTAGGGACAGATTGGCTGGGTCCCCCGTTTCAGGGTCTCTCACAGGCTTTAATCCAGGAGTCAGCCAGGGCTGGGGTCTCATCTTCAGCTTGACTGGGGAAGGATCCACTTCCAAGCTCACGTGGTTGTGCACAGTTCCTTGGGGGTTGTTGGACTGAGGGCCTTGTCTCCTTGTAGGCCATCGGCCAGAGGCCACCCTCAGTTCCTTGCCCTGTGGACCTCTCTTATTCCATCAGAGCCAGCGAGGGAGACAGTCAATACAGAGAGTCTGCTAGGAAGGCGAGTGTTACAGTCTTGTATGGTGTCATCATGGGAGTGACATCCCATCATCTTTGCTGTATTCTGTTGGTCAGCAACAAACCACAGCCCCGTCCACACTTGAAGGGAGGGGATTACACAAGAGTGTGGATACCAGAAGGTGTGAACCATGGGGGTCTCCTTAGAGTCTGTCCACCACATTCATTTCACCCGCAGATAAACTGAGGCCCTAAGATGGGGATGTGCCCTGGTCACAATCTCAGTGAGTTAGTCTAGTGGCTAGATGCTCATCTTGCTAGGATTTCTATTCTGTCTTGTGCTCTTTCCTAAGTGGCATGCCTCCAAGGTACAGGTTTAACACCTGTGAAGCCCCTGGCTCTGGAAAGTAGGCATGGTCTCTACACAGCAGTCTTTGACTGCTGCCAGCTTAACACTCACTGCCCGGTAATCGCTGTTGTCCCCCACTAAGGAACTCAAGGAACCACAATTCCCCTGCCTCCACAAAATATCCCTAAACCAAAATGGTAGAAGGAATCCCATTTCCATATCAATTAAATGGGAAAATTTTGAGAATATCAGGATTTTCCTAGTCCCCTACTTCCACCCTGCCCCAACTCCTTTTAACAGATGAGAAAACTGAAGCCTAGGAAGGAGAAGTAATTTATTCAAGCCCCATGGACACAGCCCAGTTCTCTTTCTTTTTGACACATATAAAGTATCAGAGAGAAGGTATTGGCTTGAGCAAGCAACCATAGGAGGGGGTGGCACACAGGACAACTGGAACCAGGACTCAAAGGCCTCAGGGTTAATCCTGTCCCATCCCTCCACTGCAGCCAGAGCTCCAGGACCCCAGCCCCACCCAGGCCTGAGACCAAAAGGAAAACCATCAAATAAACAGCAGTCCTCATCCCATCAGGCTGTGTTGCCTTTTGAGGGAAAAAAAAAACAAAACAAAAACTGCTCAGATCATAAATTCTGGACATGCAAAGGCCTCTTAAACAGGTAGTTCCCCAGGGACCACGTATCACTGACAGATAGAGCACAGTGTAATAGGACCCTAGCTTTGCCTCTCTAATTTCAGTAGGACTACAATTCCCACCACAAGAAGTGGAAGTTATGTCTAATTTGACATGAAGAGAGAGAGAGAGATTGAGATTCTTTCTTCTGGGTCGAAGTCTTTGTCTCACCTCCTCTCTGCACTGGAGAGAAAAAGTAGTATTTTCTGATCTCCAGTCACTGCGTTTGGCCAAACAGCCTCCCAGGAAGCCATTAACAAAATCTCCTCCTCTACCTGTGCTCTTATCAAAGCGGCCTCTGGCTGCATTCTTCTTCCATGGTCCTCAGAGGGTAACTGGAGGAACAAGTGAAACAGGGTATATTGAGTTCTGTGCCTGTTCATCTTGAGTTTAGAAGCCCTAAGGTGTCTCCTTGCTGGCTTTGAAGAGCTGAAATCACTCCATTTGTTGGAATAGTTCAGAGAATACGAAGAGTTTGTGCCTTGGACCAGCTCACTAAGTAGTGCTGATCCTGGACTGCCTTTGAGTTTTATTTCCTGGGTCCAAATGGACTTTTTTTTTTTTAATTTTAAAATTATTTTTAAAAATTGAAGTATAGTTGATGTACAATGATTCAGGTATACAGCAGTTTATATATATATATATGTATATGTATATAATATATATTCTTTTCCATTATAGGTTATTACAAGACATTGAATATAGTTCCCTGTGCTATACAGTAGGTCCTTATTGTTTATCTATTTTATATACAGAAGTGTATCTGTTAATCCTGAATTCCCAATTTATCCCTCCCCCCCTTTCCCCTTTGGTAACCATAAGTTTGTTTTCTCTGTCTGTGAGTCTATTTCTGTTTTGTAAATAAGTTCAACCAAATAGACGTTCTGAAGGCACCTGTTGTCTGACAGAAATCAGAAATAGAATTCAGAAAAATAACCATCAAATCGTTTGGGAAGAAATAGAGAAGTTACACTTATTTTAACAATAAGATGGTCTCTCCTGGGATGCATAACTGATTTGGTGGAAATGTTTCTGTTTTAAATAAAGTCCACTTGAGTATTAGAATAACAGGGATTGATTTTCAGGGCCTTTTAGACTTTGGGACCACACTGTTTTCTGAATGTGGACTGTCAGGTCTCCATCCCTTTGCACATCCTGTTCTTTATACCTGGAGTAGCTTCCACCTTCCTCTTTCCGACAAACTTCCTACCCACCTGGTAGGGTGCAGCTCCCTCCTCGGTGAAGCCTGTGGACGTTCCTGATGCCCCCACTCCCCTCGCTCTGCACAGAGACGGTTGCCTTCCATTCTGAATGCTCACAGCCCTTCTTTGTAGCCCTATCTGGATATTGACAACTTCTGCCCTGGGGAGACTGATACAGCAGGAGAGCAGGGATTTTGTCTTGTTCATTTCATTTTCCTTTTTGTAGGCCTTACACAGCTCATAGTGGCACAAGTTTGATGGGTGGATGAATTGGTAAATTGCTTTAAGGAATATGTCTTTGACTTGGTTATTTTGAATTTTTGTTAACAAATTGCCTACTAGCATTCCTGGGCATACGCAGTCAGCGTTGAAATGATATAGAGCTGCTATGTGCAGATGTGAACTTTGAAGAAGACAAAGACTTCCAGGTGGAAATATAGCGCAAATGAGTCAGAGCCCCCTCGGAGATCAAAAGGAGATTGCAGCCCTATTATCCCATGTTCTTAGTCATTCCTTGTATTTACTGAGCGCTCAGTGTGTCTACACAGCATGCTAGGGGCTTTACAGAGACTACCACAAAATCCCTTTAAGGTCCTATTATGCCCATTTTACAGATGAGAAAACTGAGGCACAGAGATCAAGTAAGTTGCCCCAGGTCACCTACCTGGTGATGGAGGCAAGTGTTAGCCTGAGCTGGCTGACTCCAGAGCCCAGCTCGCCACCTCTAAATGGTCACAGAAGCTCTGTCCCCGGTGTGCATTGGCTGTAATTGAGGGTCTCTGGCACACTAGTTCCTGCTCCCATTGCTCCCAGTGCATGAATGAAAGCGATCGGGTCTCCATCCTCGAAGTTCTGTAGGGAGGGGTGGAGGTGGGAGCTCAGACAAGCACACAAGTTACTATAATGCAGGATGAAACAACAGTGTCACCAAGAAGCAGGACATGCTATGGAGGATGGTTCAGGAAGGCATCTTATAGAAGATGAGTCTTGAAGGATGGGGAGGATATCAACAGATCATTGGGGAGGGATCCAGATAGAGGCTAGAACCAGCGGGGAGAAGGGGGGCAGGTACCAGCCAAGGGGAAGGAGGCTGGGAGGTGAGGCGGGGCCAGCTCGTGGAGGGTCCAGCTATCTGCCTGGAGGATGCAGCCAATCTGGTAAGCACTGACAGGGGATAGTTTAAATAAGCAAGAAGAACCTGCAGTCCAGATGGTTGAAGCTGAGCCTAGTGGGGCTGAAGCTCTAACTACTAGCTTCATGTCTCTGTTAACTGAGTTCCAAACTTGTCCCTCCTTTCTGAGGTTTCTGTCTTCGCTATCGGTTTCTAACAATCCTCTGCTCCGGCTCCCACATCCCCTACTCACCCCCCCCTCCATTATCTCCTAATTTTGATTTGAGAGTTCTCAGTACTCTTCATAGATTTGCAGGTGGTTAATAACTTGCTGGGAACCTCCCTGTCCCAGCTCTGTGATCACCCTCTCATTCGCCCTAGCTGCTCCTCTGCGCCCCCAGGAGCACTCAGCCATGGAGCTCCACGTTTTAAATATCACACAAATGGTCCTTCTGGCCTCTCAGCCTATGTAAACATTATTAAAATCCCGTCGTCTATAAACTGAGTAGACTCACTCATGAGAATCCACTTAATGTCTTTAGAAGGAAGCACTGTTCAAAAGTTCACCCTACAAGGTGTTTGTGGGAAGAGGCTCAATCAAGTCTACCATTCCTGTGGCAGGTCACCCTCCACCCCTGCCCGAATGTGTCCAGTGGTCATGTTCACCGTCTTCGGCACCTTTCTTCCTTCCCAGTGTCATTAGCTGGGACGGGTCCAAACCCACTGGAGAAGCTGAGGCCACACCTCAGGAACTCGGTACCCCTCCTTCTCCTCTCGGGCCTGTGGCTTCTGCTCACTCATGCCTTCCACTCCCTGTGGTTTAAGGAGATTGTACAACAATCCAAACATTCTTTGAAGGGGGTGACTTGCTTATTCATCTTTGAATCCACTCAGCGTGGTGCCCGACACACAGGAGTTATTCAGTGAGTGTTTATTGACTTGCTTCTTCCCAGTCCACCAGACTTCATGGCCTTGACTCCATTCCCCTGAACTCCTCTGCTGGTCTGACCCACAGGAGTGGACTCGGGCATCCTGGCTCCCATCACTTGGCTTTGTAGGTCTTGTTTCCCAACGTAATCATTAGCTTAGCTCCATGCTGAACCTCCTCCCACTTTTCATGTCCCTCTAAAGCTTAAAGCCTACAACTTGATTCTCAAAATAGAGACAGTGGGCTTTAAAATACTTTTTAAACTCCAAAGTGCTGTGCAAATGTAGAGAATACAATCCAAATGATGAGCTTTCTGTGAAGGACCATAATGGTTAAGAGTAGAGGTAGGATGCTGGGATAAAGGAACAACTTTAAAACAAACAGACAAGGTAAATGACCATGAACTGAGTTTAGTAATCTTGGGAGAGTAATTCTCTTCTGGCTTAACAAATATTGATGAGATATATCTTGTATATTTTTAGTTGGAAAGCAAAATGAATTTCTTTCAGCAGTATATTTATGATTTCATTTCATCTACTTTCAAAAACTATTTGAGAAACATACAATAAGTTAACAGACAGGAAAGGAGAAAGAATTTATCTATTGGCTCCGGCTTTAAAACTCTGTGACCACTTTTCCTCTCTGTCTCTCCATTTATAACATGGGCAGGGAGGGGAGGGTTGGAACAGATAACCTGTAAAGTCCTTCCTGGCACTGATAGTCTATGGCTTATTGAGAAAACCAAGCCATTCTCTTTGATTCCTTACAGGGCTGAGTTCACTTTCCATGTGAACTCTCTTCCTGGCACACATCTCATTATTTGCCATTCTTTGTTAAGTGTAGTTTTCTCTGACTAGACCATGAGCCCTCCCAGGTCAGCACTGTGTCTTGTCCAGTTTCGTGCCATCCTGACTCAGGGCCTGGCACATAACAGACGCTCAGTGAATATTGTCAAATGAAGAGGTCCGAGGTGCTGACGACATCTCTGTCCTCAGGTGACTGAAAGGCTGGGCTGATGAATGAAACTGAACACTCATATACTTAGAAAGGACTTCTACCGGGAGAAAAAGATTTCAAACAGTCTGTCTGAAAACGTTCTTCAGGGGTCCTTTCCCATGTCATCTGAGGCTGGTGAATAAGGTAAAGCTAAAAGGGTAGCACAACTCCATTGGACACAGTATTTTCAGTTTGTATTAGTTTTCTGACTTCTTCTCAATTTAGCTGGTGTCTGGCCATCTTTGATCTCTGACAGAATTTTAACATCATAAGCATCTTCACAGGCTGATGGAGAAGAACCTACCGTGTACTCCTAGCCACTCGTTCAGGAGTGCCTGGGGTGTTGTTGTTGGGTGGTTCATCATCTCATCTGAGCTAAGGTGATGTCAAGACATCATTTCTTAAGTGGAAAACTCAGTCATTCATCCAGATGTTTTGTCTTTGAGGAGTAGAAACGCTGACCTTTGGTAACATAAAGTCCACATCATGGAGTCCATTAACTTGAAGGCGTCAAAGAATATATACAGTGGTGAGACTGTACAAAGACTGCTGAGCTAGGGGACTGATTGAATGATTTCCTTCCCATCAGAACGACTGCCACGGTCTTAGCTTGGTCACTGTTTTTTGTTTGTTTGTTTGTTTTGTATTGTTTAGGGCAGCTTACATTACTGTTAGATTTACTTTCCCTTGTGAAAAATTATTTTCATTAATAGGGTCATTCAAATGGGAAACACTGAGAGAGGATGCTGCAGTTGGGCAACAGTTAGCATGACAGCTCATGCATCGGAGTCCTGGGTCTCATCTCCTTCAGGCCTGGAAAGGATCCTAGACAGCACAGGGTCCAAGATCTGTTGGCTGCTGGAGTCCTCGCCAAGGAAGTTCAATTCCTGAACAGATTCAGTGGGCAGAACGTTCTCTGTAAACCTAAGTCAAGAGTCTGGAAAACAGCCGGACAAGTACTACGTCTTGCTTGACTGAGCAGATAGAATGAGAAGAAAAAATAAATAAAGAGAAGATGAGGATTGAAGCAATTCGAAAAGTAAAATTCAGAGGTAGAGAAATAGAAAGAGGGGAAATATTTTACTGGTCTAAAATTGAAGAAATGTAGACTTGAGTATATAGGGACTTGTGCCAATGAGTTCAGTCCTCTGGTTATATCAACAGGGGAGCTGAGGCTCAGAGAAGGGTCAGGACTGCCCGAGATCACACAGCTAGTTAAAGACGTACCTGAAATTGGAACCCAGGTCTCCTGGCTCCAGGGCTGGTAACAGGACACCGTAAAGTTAGCCAAAACTTATTTTATTAAGATCATCTATGTTTATTTAATAAAGACAGAGAGTCAGGGAAGACAAAACAATTTAATTAGTTATGATTCACCAATTGGCCTTCAATTCCTTCTCCCCTTTTTTTTCTCTGAAGAGTGTTTATTAAGGTTCAACTGGCCTCCCATTCTCTCTGAAACTTTGAGTCTTGCAAGAGGAAGAAACTCTAATCTTCTACTTTGTCTCTAGAGGAACCTATAAAAACACCTACTTGAGGTCTCACCACGGCAGCTCCTCAGAGAGTAAGATCTTATCCAAATCTGCTTTTCTTTTGAAGCCTTTTTTTCCAGTCTTTAAACATAAGACAATTCAAACATTCCTTGGGTAGCATATGCCTCTTTATTTGACTGGGTGGCAGATAATATTTTTGAAGAATTGACTGCTATATTCTTATTCCCCTCCCATCTCCATCTCCAGCAGACGTATGAACAGCTGAGATTTCCTTCTGCCCCAGGCCCTTCCTCTCTGGTCCAAACAGCTGGGGCCTAATCCCATCACTCACTGCTTTCAGGAAGGGTGTCTCAGACAAATGCAGAGAGCCACGCATCAATTCCTGCATGTCACTAGGGAATAGCAAGGGACAAAGATGGAAGAGTAACCAGGGTCAGCTTATGAGGACTTTAAATGCTGAATGAAAGAGTGTTTTCTTGATCCTATAGGACTGGGATGGCCAGAGGAAGTCTTTAAAGTGGGAACACCATGATCAGATTTAGTGTTTAGAATAGACCGTGGTTGCACAGTAGATAGGGGTAGCAGACAGAGTTAGCAGTAGGGAGGCCAATACCAATCTGTTGTAGAGGTAATTGCAGAGGGAGAGGTGCTGATGGCTTGACCTGGGGCAGTTCCAATGAGGATAAAAGGGAGATGGATTCAATAGGAAAAAAAATAGAAGGGAGGATTGGAAGGACCTGGCTATGCCGAGTGTGGAGAGTGCAGGCACCTGTGAGGCCGGGGAGAGGAAATGAGGGAGGGAAGTTGAGGAAAATGAGAATTCTGGCCTGGGGGCTACAGCATATCCAGGGGAATATGGGGGGCAGAGGGATGCGGCAGGATGTGGTGCAGGGGTTGGGGGTAGGGTGAGAAGGAATGGCAAGTTCAGCTGTGGCGCATTTAAGGAGTTTGTGGGACATGCAGGTGGACAAGCCCTGTGGGGAGTTGGAAACCCAGGTCTGGGGTCAGGAGGGCCCACAGCCAAACATGCGGACTCGCAAACCAGATGGTGATGGAAGCTGAAGGCAGGAGGTGCCGATGAGTTTATGCCTAAATGAACATCCAACGCCTTAACCATAGGGTCTGCGTCCTATGCGCTGTCACTGTATTAATCTTTCTAAAGCACCACTCAGACCCAATTGCCCTACCTCTACTTGCAAATACTCCTACATTTCTTATAAATTCAACTGTCCTTTCTTGACTTTTAATTCTCGTGCTCATTCTCTTCTGTCTTCTTGGAATGCTTCTTCCATCTCTTCCTGCTGAAATGTTATCTATTCTTCCAAGAATCAAATGAAATCTTTCCTGGCCACCCCCATAAGTGATCCGTTGGATTCTTAGACCTTTTAGTTTAAATTGTGATAGTACTTTTGCTCTGTGACACCCCTTCACCCACCACCATCATCACACACCTTGTGACCCTCTCCAGCACCCCAAATTTTCACAGTTTGTGCCTCAATGAAGGGACACCTGTGCAGAATGCAGAGAGCAAGTAGGTCAGGTCTTATATTTGAGTTTCAAAAGTCGAGGTTGTGGAGTTATGAGAAGCTGGATTTTGAGTTTGTGTTTTATATATGTAATTGATTTGGAAGACTAGATTAAAAACCAGGTTTCCTTACCCCTAGTTTAGAGGAAGAGTCTTCAGATTGGGAGAGGGGAGAGTTGGAGGAAACTTGATGAGGGAGGGAGGTTTATGGTGAAACTGCACAGCTCAGATTGGGACTTGAACCCTTCATCTTTTAACTGAGATCACACACCTGGTCTCAGGACTTAATGAAGCTCAGGTTCTTTATGTCTCATTGCAGCATAATTCAGTGAGAGACAAAATGATAGGTAAGAAGTGGATTTATTTAGAGAGATAACACATTCCATAGACAGAGTGTGGGCCATCTCAGAAGGCGAGAGGCCCAAAATATGGGGTGGTTAGTTTTTATGGGCTGGGTAATTTCATAGGCTAACGAGTGGGAGGATTATTCAAACTATTTTGGAGAAAGAGTGGAGATTTCCAGGAATTGGGCCACCACCCACTTTTTGGCCTTTTATGGTCGGCCTCGGAACTGTCATGGCACCTGTGGGTGTGTCACTTAGCATATGCTAATATATTACAATCTGTGTATAATGAGGCTCCAGGTCTACTGGAAGTTGAATCTTCCACAGTCTTGGACCTAGTTGGTTCTAACCAGTTTCTTTCACGTCCTCAAGGGCTATGTCATTCTTTTAAAGGTTATGCCCTGCCCCCTTCCCTCCTGTTTCAAAGGGATTTGGGGTGAGAGAACCAGGCCTGGAGGGACCACTGAGACAGAAGAGGAATCAGCCTCCAGGGATCAGACAGGCTCTGCTTTGGTGGGCACGGGCGCTGGCAGCCAGAGTGGTTCTGCAGACCACCCCGTCTCCATCCCAGCCAGTCTCCATCCCACCACACTGTGGGTGTCGAGGAGCCCCAGCCGCTGTCCTTCCTGTTGGACCACTGCCATGGACGATCAGGAACCACTCCTGTCAATGTCCAGAGAGTTTGCATAGTCCCTATCTGGTTTGCCTGTGTGGACAACTCCCTTTCCAACTGCCCCAGGATGAAGGGTGGCATCTCAGGTATCCAGAGGACTGCTGGTGAACTTCTCTTCACCATATCTACACTTCTGTGAGACTACATGGAAATAGCTCAAAATTTCCCTCTTGCAGAAAGAGATATACTCCTGTTACATATACTTTTCTACTGGCATCAGATGATGATCTCCATTGTGTTGTAGATATTTCTTACTGCTGGATGTCTTCTGTTTGCCTCTCCAGATACACTCTCTGCTCTTCTCCACTCTGCTCTCTTCCCCAGAGGCTGGTCAGTGTGGGCTGCAGGGCTTTGGACTTCCTGTTGGGTTCAGCCAATGGGGAGCCTGGCAAGAGATTAGAAGGATGGGAAGAGTGAGATCAGGGCATTTATTCCCCCAGCTGTACTCTCAAGGGAGCCCTTCCTGAACTCTTCTCTCCTGAGTTCCTGCAACCTCTCCGTCTTCTTGTTCCTTCCAGTAGGTATAGGTAGCAATTTCTCTGTTACCAGGCACCTCAGGCTATCACACTTATTTCTTGTTTCCCTATGCCCTGCCTATATCTTCATAACTAGTGCCTTCGTTAAGCTTCCTTGAATTATCCTAATTTGGTTGTGACATCTGTTTTCTGCTGGAACACTCCTTCAGATTATGTTTTCCAAAGATGGTTAAAACAACATCTCCCATTCCTCATGTTCTTCTCATCTTATAATATGACTTTGACAACTCTCCCTTGAGAGGAAATGACACTGTGACTTCTGAACTACTCGTAAAAGATGATACAGCTTCTGCCTGAGTCTCTTGGGAAACTTACCTTTGGAGCCAAGAGCTGTCATGTAAACAGTTTATCCTAAGGCTGCCATGCTGTGAGGAAGCCCAAGCTGGCCCACTCAGAGAGAGAACATGGAGAGGCCCTGAAACCATATGAACAGAGATGCCTGGCCAGCCCCCAGCTGCTTCAGCAAACCCTATCTGGCTGCAACTACAGGAGACCCCCCCCTTCCAGAATTGCCCAGCTGAGCCCTTCCTGAATTCCTGTCCCACACATACTACGAAAGATACTAAAATGATTGTTGTTTTAAGCTGCTAAAATTGGAGTGAATTGTTAATGTAACAGTTGATTACTAGAGCAGACCCTGACGGATATGGTATACAAACAGCTCTCCCTTCTGAGCTGTGAGCTTCCTGTGGTGAAGGGATCATGCCTTATTATCTTCCCTAGAGCTGCTGTCACACAACAGTCCATTCATGAATATTTGTGAATGGGTCAAAAGATGTGACTGATTTGAGTTTTGGTCCTCAAGGAAGATTTGCACATTCTGCTCACTTGGGAAATAAGAAATGGAGACCATTGCATTGTTGACCTCATAAAGGCAGACTGTGGGTTCTGCTTCTTTTATTTACAAATAGGCCTCTTTGAACCCCAGTGACCAGGAGCAGATATACCTCAGATTTAAGATGCGCTTTGAAAATAATATTTGCCTTAAGAAGTAGAACACTAATTGTGCCAAAACGAGATCATGGACTTTCCCAAAGACTTATCTAAAGCCCCACACTAAGGGTGGCCTCCCTGTTTTCTCTCCTTTGTGTGTATGTGTGTATTTTGTCAGTTCAAGGCCAGAAAGCGAATGGTCCTAAACCGGGAAATGGAGTTAAATGTGGGGAAAGAGGCCACTGCTTGGATAAAATTCCTGAGATGATGGGTTTGAAAAGTGGGAGTGCCAGAAATTTCCTGGAAAGTTTATTTTTGCTGAGTTTTAAGCCTGACTTCAGACCATTAGAGCTCTTGGATAATGCCAGTTTGTTGAAACATGCAGAAAGCCAACCGTCCCTAGAAATGAGGTTCTCTCCTGCCAGCTAGAGTTTTGTGGTCTGGCTCGCCTCTATGCTTGAGTTAAGCCAGACCTTAACTTTTAAAGCAAATTGTCAGGAAAGGTCAGAGGGATGCTGTGCTGCCAGTAGGGCTGATAGGAGTGCATCTAGACCACTGCTTCTCCCAGGGAGCTTGTGAAAACACAGATTCAGACTCAGGTGGTCTGGAGGAGGGCTGGGACTCTGCCTCTCCACCGACTAGGTTTTGAGAAGCAGCTTTATAGAAGGCGTGGCTGACTACGGGAGGGCCCCATCTGACCCACCTCCATCGGGCAGTCCTTCCATTGGGGCTCAAAGTTTTTTTTATTTCAAGAATCTTCTAGTAAAACAAAAATGCCCTTGGGTTGGGATGGGGTGCAGAAAGGGTCTCCACCTGAATTTGGGCAGGAAATATGTCATTGCTATTTAAAATAAAATTCATCATAACAACAACACAATTTATTGAAATTTACCCTTTGCTGGGCTCTGTGCTGAGGGCTTTGTGTGTTGTATTGACTCATCTAATCCTTATGATCCCCTGGTGAGGCGGGTCCTAATGTGCCCTTCTTACACATGAGGAAACTGAGGCACAGAAAAATTAAGTTCCTTGTCCAATTATCAAACAGCTGGTGTGGAGAACACTGAGGTGGGCTGTCAGACCTCAGAGTCCCAGGTCCTGAGCAGGAGGACACGGGAGGCTCCTGTACATAGCAGAAGGGTCAGATCCTGGAGGAGGATAGGGGAGAGTGGGATGGGTCAGCCTTGCTAACCTCTTAGTATTTCCGGGGACAGCATGGCTACATATTTGCCTGAAAGTGGTATTGTTTTGTCCACATTAAACCATTCATCCATATCCTTATTTAGCATTTGCTGAACATGCAATGATGTGTCAGACCTTGCACTAGGCATTAGGGTAACACGCTGAATAAGCCACATCCCTGCCTTCAAGGAGTGCAGAGTTTCCTCGAGGAGGGTGACCTGCAGCAGTGCCAGGATGACAGAAACAGAAACACGCAACCACAGGCTGCTAATCTCACTGCCATTTTCATGACCCTGGAGCAAACTCTTTCAAATGCTGAAGTTACAAAGTCTCTGCCCCCAAACACTTAACCCCCTCAAGGATTTAATTGGTGCACTGGTGGCATCTCAGTTGACACCCTTTGCATATTCCCGCCTCTCTGTCTTTGTTTATGCTGCATCCTCCTTCTAAAGAACCTTTTGACCCCTTCCCCCTTGTCTAAATCCTACCCAAGGGACAGCCCACTTCCTCCATGAAAACTGGACAGATCCCCCCAGCAACACACATCATGCGGGCCTACACTCATCTAGGGTGACCAGTTGTCCCAGTTTGCCTGGGGGGGGGGGGTGGGGCATGGCGGGGATAGGGAACTAAAGCATTTCCTGGTGGATTGCATTTCTATTGCCGCATAACAAATCACCACAAACTTAGCTGCTTAGAACAACACCCATATTGGCTTACAGCTCCATGGGTAGAAGTCCAGGCATGGCATGGCATGGCTGGATCCTCTGCTCAGAGTCTCAAAGGCTGAAATTCAGGTGTCCACCAGGCTGAGTTCTCATCTGGAGGCTCTGGGTAAAAATCCATTTTCAAAGCTCATGCAGATTGCTGGCAGAACTCAGTTTCTTGCAGTGCAGGGCTGAGATCACCATTTCCTTGCCAGTCGTCAGCTGGAGGCCACTCAGCTCCTAGAGGTTATCCATATTCCTTGCCATGTGATCCCCTCTGTCTTCAAAGCCTCATTGGATCCTCTTGTAATTCAAATCTTTCTGACTTCACCCTCTGACCTCCAGACCTGGATTTAAAGGGCTCCTTTGATAAGGTCAGGCCCACCCAGCTAATCTCCCTATCTTAAAGTCAATTTATTTACACCTGCAAAATCCCCTCATAGCAATACCTAAATTTAATGTTTGATTGAATAACTGGGTGAGGCTGTGTGTACAGCAGGGGCTTGGAATTTGGGGAGTCCTCCTAGAATTCTGCCTATTACATCTGGGATGAAAGCCTGGGACTGCTGGTCACTCTGTTAGCAAATTTAGCAAGGGCCAGGCATTGATTATTCATCTCTCTACCTCACTTCTGACCCTACTCCACAGCTCTGTACATGGCAGGTTCTTTCTTGGTAAGATGCACTGCTCTGGGTGACAAGGCAGCTGACCTCAGTGACATGTAGCATTAGGACAACAGGGCCTAATGGCTGAGACTGTGAGCACCGAGTCAGACAAACCTGGATTCAAACTCTACCTTACCAGCTTTTGTGATCTTTCACTAGACACCCAAACTCTTGGAGTCTCATATATTTTTTTCTTCTATAAAATAGATATTGCTACTATATAGTCCTAATAATGTTGCTATGAGGAATAAATGAAATCATGTACATTAAGCATTGGACTCAAGGCCTGGTGTATAGTAAGCACCCAATGAAACCAGTTATTATTGGTATTACCATACCAGAGCCAGTTAAATGCTAGCAACCAGATATTGCTTGTGGTGTCTCTGGGCAAGATGCAGAGGGAAGGGCTGAACATTCACAGTCCTCCAGCGCTTAGAAAAATATTAGAAGGAAAACCCAATAGAAAGGTTTTCCTGCAGTGATGTCCTGGCCAGCCTAGGTAACTGAGCTCTACTCTGAAAATTCCTTTGGTAACTTAGTGCAAGAAACACATCTTCCTTCAATTTAAAACTTTTGGGTGGTACAGCAGTACAGATGTTAAATATTTGATGTGTATGGCTCCAGAGGGTAGCGGGGTGGGTCGGTAATTCTGAATCCTTTGAACATCTTAGCGGCCTCTCTGGATGAAAGGTGCATATGTTGAATGTGGCAGTATATGAAATTAAAAGAAAATAATTTTCTGCTCAAACAGCTGTGGGGTCTCTGCAGACCAGAGGGATGTCTCAAAGCAGTTAGTGGACCCTAGGGCACAGGGCCCTTTGGAAAACATCTGGAAACGACACATCTAACTCCAACACGGCCTATCAAGGATAAAGTTGTTTATGGAGGAATTCCTCAGTTTCAGGGCAATTCCTTGCAAAAAAGAAGGCCTTCTAGTGCAAACTTGTGCCACAAAGAGTGTGCTAAAGGGGATTTATTGTTTTAATTAAACTAATTTCAGCTTTGAATGATTCTTTACAAAACAACACACAGACACAAACAAAAGACACGCAGACAGTTCCCTTCCCCTCTTCCTACTCCTAAAGCACACAGCTTGGGCTTTAAAGGGGGACTTACTGCCTTTGTCCTGGAGCCAGCAAACCAGGTGGTCACACAATCAGCAAACCAATAACAATGACAGACATTACAATTTTCTACTTCGCTGCCATAAACAAACACTGAGCAATGGGGCAGAGAAGGCCTGGGCCATCAGCAATGTGGATAGAAAAGGAAGACAAACAGTGTTGGGTCCCAAGATTTAGATGAGGCCTCAGGCAGCTCCAGAGCTAAAAAAAAAAAAAAAAGAAAAAAGCCTCCTCCCTTCCTCCTACACAAATGTTCCAAGGAAGGATCCCTTAATACCTAAGCTTAGTGGAGCTTAGCGAACTGTAACAGGCCCAAACAGGGGCCGCTGTGACCTCCGCAATAAATCACTTTCAAGATAGAGATTTGCCTCCCTCTTTGACCCTCCTACACCGCACATAGATTAGATTTAAGGAGTTGAAGTTGAGGGGAAATGTTTTTTAAAAATTGCCTTTTCCACTCTGTTTATTTATGTGGATTGGATTTCCCATGATGAGCATTATTTTTTTTAATCTTCTTAAATCTGTGAGCTGTCCTGTCCTCTTTTTCCATACCCTTTGAAAGGAAGTTCCATCCCCAATGACTTTGATGTAATTTACAGTAGCCTTTTTCAGTGGTTGTCTCTGGACCGGAAGGGACGCAGAGATCATTTAAGTCCAGCGATTACCTAACATGGCTAGTTATCAGCACCAGCCTGGTGGCTCCGGGACCTGTGCAATCAGACTTAGGGGGTTGGCCCCGAAGGTGTGTTTAAGTGCCCCCGCCCCTCATCCCACCTTTGGTGAATCTGATGTGGCTGCTTGGTGGATATATATCTGGGAACCACAGGACGTGGAAATCTACTCCCACATCATCACCCTCAATGTGTAGATGTGAAAACTGAATTCCCGAAAGAGGTCATGGTCTGTTCAAGGTCATCTGATAAGTTAGGCGGGGGTCTCCTGAGTCCAAGACAAAGACTGGGACCTCTCGCCTGCTACTGTATGTGTGCGATTCTGACTGCAGGGCTGAGGAATGGCCCCGCAGTGACAGGGAGTGGCAGCACACTGGTATTACAGGGAAGCTGCCTCTTACGGTGGCCGCATTCACGTCACCAAAACCTCACTTGGAAGAAACTCAGTTCCTTGCCCAACTCGCTCCATCCGGCTCAGCGTCCTCCAGCTCATTTCTCTTGTCTGGTGTGTTTGTCCAAGATTGGTCGTTATAGCTAAATTTGAGATTCACAGTAGCAACGATGTCATTACTGGTGAACTCGTTCTTTCCCTTTCCTCCTTCCCTCCCTTGCCTTCCTTTCCTTTCCTTCCCTTCCCTTCCTTCCTTCCTCCCTCCCTTCCCTTCCTTTCCTCCTTCCCTCCCTTGCCTTCCTTTCCTTTCCTTCCCTTCCCTTCCTTCCTTCCTCTCTTCCTTCCTTCCTCCCTACCTCCCTTCCCTTCCTTTCCTCCCTCCCTCCCTTCCTTTCCTTCCTTTCTTCCTTCCTTCCTCCCTCCCTCCCTCCCTTCCCTTCCTTTCCTCCCTCCCTCCCTTCCTTTCCTTCCTTCCTTCCATCCTTCCTTCCTTCCTTCCTTCCTTCCATCCTCCCTCCCTCCCTCCCTCTCTTTCTCTTTCCTCCCTCCCTCCCTTCCTTCCTTTCTCCCTTCCTCTCTCTCCCTCTTTTTCAAAGAAGAGAAAGCAGTTATTTCTTTTAGTCACTAATCCTTAGAATATTTGTCCTCACTGGAACTTCACGAGCATCTGTAGAATTCAGCTGAGGAGTTGCGAAGCTGAGCGCAAGCACCACTTCTGTGCCCAGGAGGCGTCTCCCTCCCTGTCCCTCTAGTCAGGGTGCTTGTTGGGAGCATCGGTTGAGGGCAGCTCTGTGCCCTGGATTTTAAAAAAAAGTTTAATCTGTCATCACTCCTCTGTTTGTCACTGTAGTCTGTGGGGCTGGGGGATGCAGTTTTCAGCTCTAACATTCACAGGAAATAGTTTATGTATAATTTAGAAAACCAGTGACCTTAGTATCGTTGCTTCTTTCTCACCTTCTTTTTTTCCCTTCTTTTTCTTTTCTCTCCGTTCTTCCTGTCAGCCTGTCTCTTCCCTTCATCCTCCAGTGTTGTCACTTTTCTCTCCCTCCTCCTCCTCTTTCTCATCTCCTACCCTAGAGCTGGCAGCAGCAGGAGAAGGAGGGGGGAGGGGAGGGAGAGAGGAGGGGAGAGGGAAGAGGAAAGGAGAAGCAGAAACTGGTGAATGAACGAATACAAGAGTGTCATTGTGATGATCACAGCCCTGGTTAAGACACTGGAGTGAAGGTCTGGGATGGTATGTTGCACAATTTGAACTTTTGAAGCAATGGGCTCTGCCAGGGAACTTCCTCCCGAAGCATTCCGTTTGATGTGGGAAGCAAAGTAAAGGTTACAGTTAATTTTGAGAAGAGAGTGAACTTGATGGTCTCCATGCTGAATCGAAACTCTCTTCTCCCTCTTCCACCACACAGTCTCAGAGATGGCTTTTTCTTCCTACACTGGATGGACCTCAGCCGCAGCTTGAGGGGTCTGAACATACCGGTAACAGCCAAAATGGCACCCACTAACTTCTACTCCAAACCAATTCCTCCTCCACTGACTTTTTAAAAGCACCACAATTTTGTAAACTGGGAGCCCTCCCACCTTCAGTATGACTGCTCGGCCGTATTGCAGATGGAAGCAGAAGGAAAAACTCTGTAAGAGATCTTGTCTTTATTGAAACTTTTCATATTTTATACATCATGAATATTTTGCATTCATTTTTATTTTAAAAATATGGCATAAAAATGGTATTTATCTTGATCACTGAGTTTTTTTGACTCTTCCTTCAATTTTGCACACTGGTCTCAACTTCACCTAAAACCCTCCCAACTCTCTGAGGCAATTTAGTTGGTGACCAAGTCCTAAATCCTGCTAATTCCACCTTACAGCTTTTTCTGAGGGTCTCTCTGTCTCTGTCTCTCTGTCCCTCTCTCAATTCTGCTGCCACCACTCCATACGAGGCCACCACTGCTTCTCGCCAGGATACATCAACAGCCTCCTAACTTGTCTTCCTGCTTCATCCACCCCGGCTCCCTAACAATCCTTTTTCCCCAGTGACTCCAGGGTGACTTTCTAAAACACAAAGCCTCAACTTGACATTTTCCAGGGTCTCCCTACTGCCAACCAACTAGAACCCATCCTTAGTTCGACATTGCAAGTCCTCCAATGTTTGGCCCCAACCTTCCCTCTGTCTTTACTTTTACTAATGTATGAAACCATTGGTTCGCTTTTGCTTGGTTAGGGAGTATGGAAACTAGGTATAGAGAAAGAATTGGGTTGGCCCAAAAGTTCGTTTGGGTTTTTCCATAACATCTTACAGAAAAACCCTAACGAACTTTTGGGCCAACCCAAAATAACAATAGATCTCTTGAGAGAATAGGTATTTGTGAAAAAGTAGGTCAGTGATCAAGCAAGTTTAGAACTGGTTTCCTATTTCCCCTCCTTGGTGATTCAAAATAATTATTAGCATATTAAAACCTCTGAGTAGGTAAAGAAACTCTTACCATAATGCAACATTCTCCTAATATTTGTCCATTGAATCTCATCTTAAAATTCAGATTAACCTTTTAAGGGATATGTTTTGCAGAACAGTTTGAGAGAAGCATCAGTCGAATAGTGAAAGCCTTTTGGACAATCAAGTTAAAAATCAAGGTTCTAGGGTTGCTACTGGTGTTCGTTCACTGATCCCCTTGTTCATGTTACACACAATGCACTCTGAGGAAACCAAATGAATATAACATTAAGTTTTTGTCCCCAGGAGTTCACTGGGAAAATTACAAACCAATATGGTAGGAGAAGTCATAGTGGTAGGGACAAAATAAAGAAATTGTGCTGGGGGACCTTTGAAGAAGAGAGATATTTGAACGGGGTCTTTTTTTTTTTTAAACTTGTGGACATATTTTATTTTATTTTTTAAATCTTTTGGCCGTGCCACACAGCATGTGGGATCGTAGTTCCCTGACCAGGGATCGAACCCACGCCCCCTACAGTGGAAGCACTGAGTCTTAACCACTGGACCGCCGGGGAAGTCCCCTTGAACTGGGTCTTGAAAGAGTAAGAGTTTAAGGCTGGAGAAAATGAAGAGATACTTTCCTAAGAGAGGGACAGTGTATGTAAAGGGGAACAAAAGGACATTGCGTATCTCAGAAATGGTGAACAGGACTTCCCTGGTGGCGCAGTGGTTAAGAATCTGCCTGCCAATGCAGGGGACACAGGTTTGAGCCCTGGTCTGGGAAGATCCCACATGCTGCGGAGCAACTAAGCCCATGAGTCACAACTACTGAGCCTGCGTGCCACAACTACTGAAGCCTGCGTGCCTAGAGCCCGTGCTCCACCACAAGAGAAGCCACCGCAATGAGAAGCCCGCGCACTGCAACGAAGTGTAGCCCCCATTCACTGCAACTAAAGAAAGCCTACACACAGCAGCGAAGACCCGACGCAGCCAAAAATAAATTAAAAAAAAAGAAATGGTGAACAGAGAACATGTGATGGCATGAGGTCAGTGGTGGAGAAGAGTTTCTGGAGAGGACGAGTCCCAACTTTCACAATCAACAGGGCACTGTGTGATGGTTCCCCCTTGAGTTGTGCAGTGCACAGCCTGCCTGCCTGCCTGAACGTGGAGGCCCTGGAGCAGATGTTAGAGAGTCAGACAAGGTCACATCTTAGAGGGACGCTAGAGTTGAAACTTTAGTGAAAAGACGGCCATGGCCTAGCCAAGTAATACTGCTTTTTGTTTCACTTTAAATCTATACAATATACTATTATTTAATTTTAAAAATTTGAACAAAATATAAATTTAGAGTTAGAAACAAAAGCCCCGCCCTTCCCTTTCCCCTACCCTAACCACAATCTTACCCTGCTCACTCCACTCCCAGATGACATCTCTACCAATGGTTTGGCTCTATCCTTCCAGAATTTACATACAATTATTGGTACATTTATGAATATATTAGTTAGTAACATTTTTACTTTAAGTGGGGTCATACCCTGCATGTTGTTCTGCACCTTGATCTTCTCACCTAATGATGTATTATGAAGAGCTTCCAATGTCATTACAAGTAGAGATGCACCTTCTTCTTTTTCATGGCTGCCATGCTAGGTACTGTGGTTGCCCCCGCCCATCCACTCTGCCCCTTCCCCCTTGGGGAGGATCCTTGGCATTTGGGTGGGGTTGACCTCTTCCCTAGTTCTAGGGATGAGCCTGGTTGGTATCAGCCTCAGCAGTGAGCTTGGGATCACTCCAGTCTCGGGGAGGGGCAAGATGTTCCTGGGTGACCGCAGGAAGAGCAGACCCCTCTGTCCCTCTGTCTGAGCTGCTCTGTGTGCAGATGTCAGGCCTGGGAGGGCTATTGAAGTTTGTCGGCTCTGAGAGAAGCCAGCAGAGCATGAAGGTAATGCATGGAGGAGGGTGAGCTAAGAGAATGATAGAAACACGGAATCCGAAACCCTCCCTCCGTGTGGACTTCTCCACTAAATAAGCCAATGAACTGCTGCAGAGTTTAGGGCTGTTTGTTGAGGTCTTCATCGAAATAGCTGCACGGTATTCCCTGGATGAACTACTACTTAACCAGGCTTCCATTGTTGGGCTTTAAGATGATTTCTGTGGTGTTTTGATTTGTTGTTTGTTTGTTATTATAAATAAGACTGCAAGAAACATCTCTGCAGTGTTTCGTGTATGTAAAATATGTTGTAGAAAAAAAATCACTGAAGTGGAATTGCTGGGCCGAAAGGTATGCATACTTTTACTTTGCTAGAAACTGCCAAACTATATTATACTTTCAAAAGGACAAACCACCACCAACAGAGTTTGGGAGTGCTGGGTGTGGTGGGGGTGATGAGATATTAAACATATTAAATGACATCTGCCAATCAGCACAGATGCTGGCCATCAGCCTGCAGTGTTGAAGCAGGGTCCTGGGGGTCCCAAGGGAGAGGATGGGGGGCCGGGTGGGCAGGGCACACAGGGGGTTCGGGTCAGTAGCCATTTCCCAGCTGTTACGGAGGTACTCGAGTTCATGGGTGTCTACCAATTCCTGCACCATTACAGGAAGATGGTTGAAAATGTCCTAGCTACGTTGTGATGTTGTGGTGTTTGGTGAGATAAGCTTTCCTTCATTGTTCTTTTTCAAAATTCTCTTGGCTACTTTCTTACATTGTCCCTCCCAGAGTTTGTGCAAAAAGCTCTGATTTCTAGATGGCTGATTTCATCCTCTGCTGGAGAAGGAATGTCCCATCCTTTCCCGAGGCAGATCTTTGACCAGGCCTACCGGCCATTCATTGGGTCATTTTCGGATTTAACTAGTTAGAATCAAAAATAAAATGACAGAAAGTGGAATAAAAGTCTCAGAGAATGCAGTCCTAGGGGAAAATGATGAATGGAAGAGAGACCTTTCAGCCTGCTGTGTCCCATTTTATAAACGAAGACCCTTGGATCTGGGGAGGTGAAGTGAGGTAGGGAAGGCCACGCTGAGAGTGGGTGGGGGATGGGGAAATGGCTGTGAACTTCAACCTGGAGCTGCACCCCCCGCCAACCTGCCCCAGGCTGGATGGCCTCTGTGTCCTGGCAGTTTTGTGGATGGGCACAGCCCTCTACAGCTTCCAGGGCACATCTGTGCTAATACTGCATGCTCCCTGCCTGCTCACACACCTAGCAGAGATGAGGTCTGAGTCCTTGCTAAATGTACCCAGGCCCTTCTGGAGACATTATTCTCTAGAAGAAGATCCCCCCCTTACCCTGCTGTAATTTCTTCATGCCCCTATCATCGCCTGAGGTATTATTTATTTATTTCTATTCACCATCTGTCATGCCCTCCCTCCCCCAGAACAGGAGCTCCACGAGGGCAGGGACTTGGTTTTGGTTGTGACCATATCCACATGCCTAGAACAATGCCTGGCACATCGCGCTGCTCGGTAAATGTTTGCTGAGTGACTGGATGCTATGAATGACTCTCTTAGTTTGGCCTGGCCACTAAAACAGAACACCACCGAGTGGGAGGCTAACAAACAAGTTTATTTCTCGTAGTTCTGGAGGCTGGAAGTTTGAGATCAAGGCACCAGCAGATCTGGTGTCTGGTGAGGGCTTGCTTCCTGGTTCATAGATGGTCGTCTTCTTACTGTGTCCTCACATGGAGGAAGAGGCAAGGGCACACTCCCAGGTCCCTTTTATCAAGGCACCAATCCCATTCATGAGGGCTCCACCCTCATGACCTAATCACCTCCCAAAGGCCCCACCTCCTCATACCATCACATTGGGCATTAGGGATTCAACATGTGAATTTTGGGGGGACACAAACATTCAGAACATATCAGTGACTGAGGAAGCTTTCGTAGGTTTGCAGCCTGTTTCTCCAGAGAGACGAGGAAGCTGACACCAGTCAGTGCCACGGCCCTGTTGGAGGTGTGAATCAGGCTGGGCATGTGGAGACAGATGAGGTTGAGGACACAGTCTCAGGTGTCTTGGTACCAGGGCACAAAGACCTCAACCAAATAGCCTTAGGGAATTTAACAATTCTTTTTATCATTCACTGGATTTCTTTTCAAAACCTTCAAATGCTGAGAAGGAACAAAAATAGGGAGATTGTTTATGATCTTTGGTCTTTTGTTTTTTTTAACCTTGAAGCTGAATGAACAAAAACAATGGAGCTCACACCAGAAGAATGTTGAAAGCCTTGGTGTTTCACCCAAGTTCATTCGGCTGTTTAGAGGGGAAGGAGGAAATATATCATGGAGTGGTATTGACAGGTGTGGGTTTACTGAGAGTTCGGCCAAGTTCAGAGGATATTTGACATGCATGGCTTGCCACCCTCTTCTCAGAACCAGGAAAAAAAGAACCACAAATATCTCCTCACTTCACTGAGCCTTGGTCTCCTCACCTGTAAAATGGGGTAACAAAGACCCACCTTGCAGTGTTTGAGGATGCAACGAGCTAGTGAGTATGAAGTGCCCTGTAGACCATCAGATGTTGTACAAGTGTGTTATTGTTTTCATTGCGAAAGGATTGGAATTCTGCACGGTAAAGTTGGCATGTACAAATGGCAGGAAAATTTACTGAGATATCCACTTGGACTTTGTTCTTACTGTATTTTTCCCCCTCTCATTCTAGGTAGATAATTAAGCCTTTGGGTTTCCTTGTTTCAGGACTCTTTGGGCTGTAGGATTGAAACCAGGAGTTCTTCAAGATCATTCTCTCCCCATTTCTGGCCTGACTTTAGAGAGGATTGTGCTGACAGGAGAAGGAGGCAGCAGGGGAGGCTGGGGAGCAGAAGGGGAGAGAAGGGGACGAGAGGGGAGAGTGGGCTGGAGAGGTTCTCCCAGACGTAGAAGAGAAGCAGTTTGGGGTTCTGGGCCCTTATTCTCTTCTCTCCCAGGGCCCCAGGGTAGAGGCAGAGCCTCGGTGAGCCCAGGGTCCCCCATCTTCTGCAGAGGCCACAGCCCAGGAGCAGGTGAGCTGACGGCCTGTAGGGACCTTGGACTATAAAGACATCAATAACCAGAGGCCCTTACAGCTGCTTCACTTCCAAACCTTGGGCCCCTTCCATGGCCCCCAGGTGGATGGTCCCAATGCCGCTTCCAGGATGAGTCCCATTCACTCATGACCGAATGGGTAAATTTCTCCACCAACCTAATGAACTGGATGCTCCTAATCAGAATTCATTTGTTTTTAGAAAAATCATGTGGCATTTCTTTCATGCCCGTGTTTGTGGAATAAAACCTATTACCTGCTCCATATAGAACACAATATCTAATAAATGCCCTTGGACAAAAATGTTACATAAATAGCAACACCTGAAAGAGACATATCCTGAAAGAACCAGTAGAAATCAGGAAATCACTGTCTTATTTTTGCCTCTGGCACTAAAAATCTCTGTAACCTTAAATAAGTCACTTTCTCCATCTGTGTCTCTATTTATTGGTTAAATGAAGGAACTGGACTAAATTCCTGGTCCATGTTACTGCAAATTTAGAATGGATTTGGGAAACATGAAATAGTCATGAAACCATATTCTTTTTTTTTTTGGCTGTCTTGGGTCTTCGTTGCTGCACGTGGGCTTTCTCTAGTTGTGGTGAGCGGGGGCTACTCTTCGTTGCGGTGCAAAGGTTCTAGGCGCGTGGGCTTCAGTAGTGGCAGCACACGGGCTTCAGTAGTTGTGGCTCATGGGCTCAGTGGTTGTGGGTTGCGGCCTCTAGAGCGCAGGCTCAGTAGTTGTGGCGCACGGGCTTAGTTGCTCCATGGCATGTGGGATCTTCCCGGACCAGGGATCGAACCCGTGTCCCCTGCATTGGCAGGCGGATTCTTAACCACTGTGCCACCCGGGAAGTCCCCCATGAAACCATATTCTTAACTAAAGATATAGTTTAGAAACTGCTCCAGTAGTGTACTGTAAATTTCCACTTCAAAAATAATTGATTTTTGGAAAAGGAGAGTTTCTGCAATTGCAGAAGACATGCATAAATGTCACATTATGTCTATTACCTGCTTAAGCAACACTTGTTCACGTACTTATGGTGTCTCTGTTAGGACTTTGGTCTTCATGGTAATGTGTACTTGGGATTTTCATTTTAAAAAGAAAAAGCACCTTTGAAAAAAACCAATCCTTCCATAACGGGCTCATCTTTCACCAGGGCTGGAACAGTGTAAACATGACCACACGAGGCTCCGTGTTTATGTTTTCTCAATGATTTCCAGATCAAATTTGCTGTGTTTACAAGATGCAGACACTTTTTCTAACCGCTGGCATTGCAAATTCAAACAGGGGCTGGGCAGGGGGTTGGGGGGGATGGCCCAGCTGGGCCCTCTCTGCTTCCAGTTATCCTGCGTCTCTGACAATGTGTTCATGGATGCCCCGGCAGGATGCGCCTAGCTCAGCAGCTGTCTGTGGACACTGGATTTCATACTTAAATTGAATCAGGATGCCAGGTTATTATTACTATTACTACTATGACTATTATTATTATTATTTTAAACTTTATGGCTCAGGTCCAGAAGTAGGATTCTGACTACAGAATTATTCTTTTTTTTTTTTTTCCCATGCTTGACAATTGCTTTACTTTTACCTACGCCTCCCTCGGTTCTTACCTCCTCAAGACCTGGTGAATCTCATTTTGAAGTTTGTCTTAATTCCCTTGAATCATGAACAGTGTTAACCTGATGCCCAGAAGCCCCTGGGTGATCATGAGGTTTGCCAGTCATCTGTTGAGGTACCCTTAGTGTTCTGTAAAACTTCAAACACAAAGTCCTTGAATGCTTTACCTTGAAAAAATACCATATCCCTTTAAAACAACTATTTCACTTAAATCCCCTTGTACTAGATGTTTAATGCTTATAAGACATGGTACTTGGACCATGGAGCTGGCGCCCTAACTAGCTATCCCGGTGTCCTAATCGGGGCTCTGTCAGTGGGCAGTGGGATGCCCTAGTTCCTCTGTCACTGTCTGCTGTTTGCTTTTTCACCGAGGCCACAGGGTGGAGAGGAAAGAGTGGACTTGCCTCCAGGAGCCTGATTCACAGCCCGGAGCTGATCCACCAGCAGCTTGACTTGGGTGGAATCTGACTCTTCGAGGCCCAATTTCCTCTTCTGTCCTCTCGCCTCACAGACATCAGCTGTGGTTCCATGGAACATGCCAGGCATGAAAGAATGTTGTAACTAAAACACCATGGGAGTAAAGCGTTCCGTGACCATCAGGCTCAAGGTTCTTGGGGAGGTGGCTAGGGATCAGGGATGCTGTCTATTGCTGTGCACCTGGGGATATTTGTAAAAACAAGTCTAAAAAATTAAAAAAAAAATCATTAACATCCCTGAAACTCAGATGTAAGTTTTCTTGGACTCCACCATCACTATAGCAAACTCCCTCCCTCCCTGGGCTTCCAGTTGTCCCTCAGTCAGCTGGAGGGATGGCCTTAGTGGAGCCTTTAGCTCCCAAGTGCTGCAGCTCTGTTCCATGGCTCTCAGGCTGGTGTGTAGGGAGATGTGATGGGATTGGGGGGGAGAAAGGGAGAATCTCTAGTTATACCTCTAGTGAAGATTTCTTGGGAAATAAATAAACAAATGAAAACTTTATGACCAGGAAACTCAGATCTAAATCAATTTTAGTGACCATCTTATTAGAGATTTTGATTTCACTCAAAATAGGTATTCCTTGACTGCCGCCCAAGACCAGACACACAGCATACATAAGTGTGTGCATGATATACACGTTCTGATTTCTGCTTTCTTTCTTTCCTTTCTTCCTTTTTCCTTCTTCCCTCCGTCCCTCCCTCTTTCCCCTCCCCCTTCCTTCCTTGTTTAATTGCATGTGCCTTATTGCATACCATTTTTAAATTTTTTGAAAATTGAATAAGTAAAAATATTATATTTTTAAAAGTGAAAAAAAGTGACATAAAGGAAGTAGACTGTGCGCCTTTGTGTTTTCAGTTCTGGAATCTTGTTCCTGCAACTCACAGCACAGGAAGCTCTGCTGGCTATTAATCAAATAATGCCTTGACCTGGATCTGGAGGTGTTTTTGTAGTGCTGGCTCTGATGTTGATTGCTGTGTGACCTTGGGACAGTCCCTTCCCCTCTCTGGACCACAGCTGCCTCATTCAGAAAATGAAGGAGTTGGACTAGATAGTCTGTAAGGTACCTTCCAAACTTAAAGCTCTCCATATAGGTGTCTCTCACTTTATAAAACCCAACATCTGAAACAATTAATAAATAAAATCTACCCTCCCCAAGCACCTTTTTACTTATTACACAGGCCAATAAAGGTAAAATGACTTGCATTATGAAAAAGAATTTTAAAAAATAGCTGCTTCATTTTAGAAATAATTTGATTTATGTGTAGCATTTCACATTCTCTTATACCTGTAATTGATAAAAATTTATCTAGTTGAACATTTCAGAGATGGTTCTTTATCCCTAGCAGCTGACCCTGCCACATCCATCAGATAAATTCCCAAGAAACATGCCTTTAATGTTCAGCTGAAATCTCTAATGGGTGTGATCAAATCAGGTTTAATGTTCGCTTTGGTGAAGTTACTTTGAAAGCCTATGTTGCTTTCTCATTACCATTTTATTTCTACCATTAGCCACATTTAAAAGTATAAATCACTACTAACATCTTTCAGAATGAAGGTTAACCCTCTCACCTTAGAGCTGATCCCCATCGCGAGTGAGGACATGGGGGGGCATCATGGAGAGAGGAGGGAGCATCGTGGTGTGACCTTGGGTAAGTTGCTTCCCTCTCTGGGCCTCAGTGTCCTCATAGGTAAATGCCAGCTTGGTCTAGGTCACTCTGCAGGGCCCTTTGCCACTGATGTGCAAAGATGTTGTCATAATCTCGGCAGTTGCTGGGCTGTTGTGTGTAAGAAATTTATCCGTTAAAGCATTTCTGATGGCTGTTCCCCTCAGTTTATGCTGGGGTATGGTGGACCAACCGACAGCATCCTTCAGCTTTAGAAAAGAAAAATGGTTCCCCAGACCCAAGAAAACCACCGTAAAGGAGAGAAGTGGGGAGTCAGCAAAGGACTTCATGAACCACCCCCCTCTCCCTCAGCTCCCTCCCCGCTTCAAGTGCCTCCTGGTTGAATTGCCTTGAGACCCGGTTTTCCTGTTCAGTCCTCCAAAGCATAGGGACAAGTCTGTGAGTAGGTGACTCTCAGGATCCCTGGGAGCAGGCGAAAAGGCTCAACCTCCTTTAAGTGCTTTAGGGAGGGGCTCTCAAACTTTTTAAGACACAGAAGTCTTTTTAAAAAATGAAATCTGAGGGCTTCCCTGATGGCGCAGTGGTTAAGAGTCCGCCTGCCAATGCAGGAGACACGGGTTCGAGCCCTGGTCCGGGAAGATCCCACATGCCGCGGAGCAACTAAGCCCGTGCGCCACAACTACTGAGCCTGCGCTCTAGAGCCCACGAGCCACAACTACTGAAGCCTGCGCGCCTAGAGCACGTGCTCTGCAACAAAAGAAGCCGCCGCAATGAGAAGCCTGCGCACCACAACGAAGAGTAGATCCCGCTCGCCGCAACTAGAGAAAGCCCGCGCGCAGCAAGGAAGACCCGACGCAGCCAATACATACATACATACATATACATAAATAAATAATTTAAAAAATAATAATAATAAAAAAATAAAATCTGAGGTGGAACCCAATATATAAAACAAATAAAAGTGGTGTTTCGTTGGTATAAACCTATTTTCTATGTTCAAATGTATGACATTAATTATCAACTCAACAAGAGGCTGTTTGTCTTGACCAACATAAAATCTTGAAATTGGAGAATGGGGTGCCAGTTCCTGTCTTATGAGCCTCTGCATTGGATAAATTTCCATAATTTATTTTGTTACATCATGTCCGGGTTGCAAATGGGAAATTTTTCTGAGGGTGGCTTTGCCGTCAATTGACACTCCTCAAGTATGTAGAGGTAGCAACTTTTATTCTAAAGTCAGCCCTAAAATGAGTTATAGATTTCCGTTAGTGGTCTCCGATGTGTTAATATAGTAGAATTCCTTGTACTAATATAGTACAGTTCTTTCTTTCATTAAAAATATTTCTAACTATATTATAAAAAGTATAGATTTGACTGTAATGCTTGTAAAACTTCTGAATTACTTAAGTGGAATGTCTTCGGGCAGCAGACATGGAGAATTCTGGAGGCTTAAGGCACCCCTGCTGGGAGATGTGGGTGAAATATGTTCTCTGCCACACAGAGGCAGGGAAAAGGGCCCACGGTGACCGGCAAGGTGTTGATATGTAAAGCCATGTTTTAAAGCCAGATTCTCAAGACTCGCTGGATCTAGTTACCTCCCTCTTGTGGATTTTCTTTTCCCTTGGTGCAGTCTTTTCTAATGCTCCTGCCTCCCTCAGCAGGCTCCAGACCTCGCCTAGAAACATGGTTGAAGCTACAGATTAGAGGAAGTCCAGCCCTTCCCTGAGACCATCATGGAGGTGAGAGTGGTACCACTCCAAGGAGAAGGCGAGTCCTATGTGGAATGAGGTTCCCTGGAGCTGCCTTCCCCAGACCCCCATCTTGCTCCCTAGCTAGTCTTCTTCCAGTGCCAACTCTGGAGGTTCTGGACTTTATTTTTAGTAATAAAGCCCGTATTTCCTTGCCAAGTTGTATATGAGGCACTGGGGGACACGGAGATGAATAGGCTCAGGCCAGGCCCCCAGCAGCTAACAGTCAACAGAAATGTGAGCTCCTGGGCCGTTTCACCTGAAAGAGAAGCTGGGTTCGTGGTGTTCTTCAAATATTATTTTCAACATCGACTCAGCTTGTCTCAAAGATCTAATGGTACTAATTCATTTTTTAAGTCCCAGTAAGATCTATTTAAATGTTCCCATTCTTCTGCCCGACCCCACTCCCACCTCTGCAGTGTGAGAAAGCAGCTTCAGGACATCTGCTAATGATTGATGGCCCGGCTCTCTCTTTGTCTTTCTTGGCCTGTAGGTTTAGGTCCCAGATTGTTTCAAAATGGCCAGCACCAGTCAGCATGTGGTATCGCCGAAATCTTAGAGACAGCAAGCAGATCACACGCTCATAACGTCATACAACTGAAGGAATTATTTTAAAAAAGAACAGTAGAATTCTCCAATATTTGTTAGTCAAGGCTGAAGACTTTACTTCTTGGGCAGTGAGGAATAGCATCCCAGGGAAAGCAATTTTGCAGAGGAAAAAATAATAATAATAAGGAAAATAAGGAGTCATGTCATGCCTAAGCCTGTATACCATTTCTCCTCTTCCGGGGGTCTCCAACAGTGGAAGGGGCTGGGAGGCACACTTTCCGTGTCCTGGAACAGATATCCACTGCACAGCCCCACCGAAAATCAAACTGTCTCTTAGGTGAGGGGATGGGACTTAGCAAGTGATTCTCTATCTCTGAGCCCACAGACTTCTGGGATCAAGGTGTTAATGGTGGGGAAGATGAGAAGAGGCCTGTGAACAATTTTCAGCATCTCCGAGAGCTTGCCGGGAATGCCGCATTTGCCTGGATAGGGGTTGTAGTGTCCACAGGATGCCCCCTTCCTTTGCTCTTGGCCGTGTGGGTGCACCGGGGACTGCTTCCTGCAACCGGAGGCTCTGCTGGGCCAAACAGAATTGTGATGAATCACCTGGGCTTTGACGGGAAGACAGGTCTGGGGTCACGCCGTGCTCATCCACTTCCTGAGCGGATGACTTTGATGGAGCGCCTTGATCTCTCTGAACCCCAGTGTCCTCGCCTGTGAAATAAGGGCGATAATCACATCCACGTCGCAGAGTTGTTAGGGGTGGTCCATAGTGTGCCCTTGATTAAAGGCAGCTGTTATTGTTAGTAGTTTTAATTAATGAAAAATGAGAAATCCAATTATGATTTAATGAAAGTAACACACTGACAGGCAAAAATCTTTCCGAACTTGTAGCTCAGAGGGGTTTGACGCAAGTTTGAGATCCTTTACACCAGGCAACTGTAAGGTTCTTGACTTTCAGTGGGGCAGTGGCATGGACATGTGTATGTTTAAAATTTAATTGAAAGACTTTGATTTCTTTCCTTTGGGCTGACTATGCATATCTTCTGGTGTCATAAAACAAGCCCAGGACCATAATGCAGGCCACATGCCCCGTGGTGACCTCTTTCTAAGCCACCCCTCTGTCCTCTGGATGGAAAACCATTGATTGAAAAGGGCAGAACAATACCCTCTGTCATGATGGCTGCAGATCACATTCAGTCAGGACAGCATTCTGTTGATTCAAAGGAAACACACACACACAGACACACACAAACACACACACAAACACACGTCCCAGCTGGTGACATCAGTGACCTGAGGAGAGTGGGGGAGATTTGAGGACAGTTTACCTGGGAATGAAGGTTTCAATCATACTACCACCCAGTGGTGGGTAGAAGTAACTTAGATCGATGAAGCCTGTTCTAAGATTTTGCTTAATTCTCAATAATCTTACTGCTACTCTTTGTTCTTAGAGGTCTTTCTTGGCAATATGTAGAGACCCATGGTTTTTCTTCTTTAAAAAAAAATATTCTGAACTTAAAGTGCTCTAAGAAATAAAGACTAATTAAAAAAAAGTGTGTGAATTCCCTGGCAGTCCAGTGGTTAGGACTCTGCACTTTCACTACCAAGGGCCGGGATCAGTCCCTGGTCAGGTAACTAACATCTTGCAAGCCCATGATGCGGCCAAAAAGAAAGTGTGTGTGTGTGTGTGTGTGTGTGTGTGTGTGTGTGTGCTCGCCTGCTGTGCAACATGCTGTGTTGAAAGCAGTATCATGAAACATAAAATTTGGTTCCCAATTTTTCATGTTAATGTTACATGACTTGAAGGCTAGAGCTTTGTACCTAATATTATGATTTCCCTGTCTATTGGGCCCACATGGAAATTTCCTGCTGAATGCCAACCCTCCTCTCCTCTCTCCCGACACACAGCCCTCCCACCCACTCACTTTGCAGTGGATACTCTTTGGAAGATCTTTTAGGTTTTCTTTTTCATCACACAAGGACGTTGCCATGCGTAACAAGGTCTTTCTTCCTACAGTTGAAGACCTCAGCTTTATGACGAATGGCATAAGTTCATTTTCTTTTCCTAAGACATTTGAAATGTAATAGTTCATTGAAGAGGGAGGGGGGGAAACCCATTTAGTTTTCGTCTTGACTAAAATGAAAGGAATGGTGATTAACAATTCAAAAACAGAGCTTGTTAATTAAAATTAACTACCATTACCCAACTTGCCGTGCAGCTCACTGGGAATCATTTCTCTTCTGCTTGATTATGATGATGAAAACTTATCTTTTACTGGATAAAATGAAGACATCTTGATCAGAGAGAAAAATTGTTTCTTAAGACTGGCTGTAGAAGTGTTTGTTTTTATAGAATTTTTTTAAAAAACACCTAAGTAATACATTAAAAGAAGTTATTCTCCAGACCTAACTTTGTATTAACATATGTTTAAATATGGGGAGAAATTTCTCGCATAATGAATCCAAACTTAAAAAACCAAATGCATTTAGATTTCTACAGTTGGGGACCTTCAGGGTTGCAAATACCTGAATAGGTACACAATTTCTAAATAATTCTGATATTACTGAAGCCATACTCCAAATGCACTGTGCCTGTATCGCATGATTTATTGGATATGGTGATTACCGTGTTCTAGAATTCTCCTCTCCCCAGTGGAGAAGAATTTATTCTTACACGATTACTGCTACACAGTCATGTCGATCTGATACTGTTACTAAGCATGACATCGCTTTTTAAGAAGAACCCCCAGAGAAATAAAGTGATTCTAAAAGAAGCAGAGGAGTGAGGGGAAATTGAACTATGAGCTTTAATCTCTGGAATAATTCCAACTCTGCAACAGGAGAGAGCAAGTCTACCCTAAGAAGCAAATTCCACTGGCTCAAGTGATGATGAGGACCCTCTCCAACAGGGAAGACATCTGCCCCTGTCGCACACTGATTTGCCCACCACTGGCCTTAGGACAACCTGTTAGTAAGAGAATGAAAGGTCCTTTTATGTTTTAACCTCACCGCCTCTGAAACTGCCCTTCAGAAACCCTACCTTTCTCGTTCTCTCTTTTCTTGGCAACACTCAAAGTCCTTTGTAAACATCCTCCCGGGAAGTCTCTGTAGATCTGTCTGATAAACTTTGAAAGGGAGAGAGTTTAAACTCCTGTCTGAGAACAGATTGGATGGAGAGCTTAAAAGATTATTCCCTTCAGAGAAGTAGCCGAAATCACCAAGCTTGAAAAGGTGTCAAGGAGAAATAGAAATGACACAGCCCTGGTCTTTCTGTACAGAGCTTTTTTCTCTCCCCAGATCCAGTATTCTTATGAGCCTTGCTGAGCAGGAGAAAGGCAAGCCCAGGCTCTTGATTTTAAATGCACAAAACTGGGAAAGCCAAGACAATGAAACATTAAGAGATGTGCTCAAAATTCTTTGGAGCTAACTAACGTATAAACCACTCCAATCAAACAGAAATAGCCCATGGGGTCAGAAATGCAAACTGTTTTCCTTTTTAAAAGAATTTGTTGGCAACTCAAGTCTCATTTTTCAAATTCATTTATCTCCCTTTCTCCCCATCCCTCTTCCATCACAGGGCAACGGAAATGTATTTGTCTATCGAAAAGATGTTGATTTCCTCCCAAATTTAAGATTCCTAAGGAACCACATTGAAAGAAAGGATAGGGATCCTGATGGGTTTCAGGGTCAAGAGGACAGCTCTCTCACTTCCTCTTGTCCTCCTCTGGTTTCTTCCTGTTGGAATGTAGCTACTTGCATCCTATTCCTGAATAGTGGAGTTTTCCATCCTGGAAGATATTGTCAGAGGGGAAATGATGGTTATTCCAAAGTGGAGGGGATTCCCACATGGGATGGAGATGGGACCAGAAGACCCCAAAAACCCCTTTCAGTTCTAAGGCCCTGGGGACCAGTCCTTCAATCCTATCCCAGGGGACCACTTGTGGTTCAGAAGCATTTGGTGCAAGTCTCAAGAAATCAGACTTAGATATTTACCCCTCCTCCCACCCAGATGGTCCAGTAGCCGGTATGGAAGCTTTGTGGGAACAGCAGTCCATTTTAAGTTTGTTGGGCCAGATTGTGGAGGATGCTGGACTCGATGCAGTTAAAACAAAGTAGACAAACAAATGAAAACTCTTCTCTTCTTCTAGTGGTGTCTTTTCAGTGAGACCATGACTCTGAGCTCCTAGGTTTTAGAAATATGTCTATTTTTGAAAATTAAGCTTTAATGAGGGATTCTTGACATAAAATAAACTCATATTAAAAGTGTACAGGGCTTCCCTGGTGGCGCAGTGGTTGAGAGTCTGCCTGCCAATGTAGGGGACACGGGTTCGAGCCCTGGTCTGGGAAGATCCCACATGCCGCGGAACAACTGGGCCCGTGAGCCACAATTACTGAGCCTGCGCGGCTGGAGCCTGTGCTCCGCAACAAGAGAGTCCGCAGTAGTGAGAGGCCCGCGCACCGCGATGAAGAGTGGTCCCCGCTTGCCGCAACTAGAGAAAGCCCTCGCACAGAAACGAAGACCCAACACAGCCATAAATAAATAAATAAATAAATTAAAAAAAAAAAAAAGTGTACAATTTGGTTCATATCAGTACTATTTACAATAGCCAAGACATGGAAACAACTTAAATGTCCATCAACAGATGAATGGATAAAGAAGATGTGGTACATAAAAAAGAGTGAGATAATGCCATTTGCAGCAACATGAATGGACCTAGAGATTATCATACTAAGTGAAGTAAGTCAGACAGAGAAAGACAAATATCATATGATATCACTTATATGTGGCATCTAAAATGTGACACAAATGAACTTATCTATGAAACAGAAACAGACTCACAGACATAGAAAACAAACTTATGGTTACCAAAGGGGAAGGTGGGGGAGGGATAAATTAGAGATTTGGGATTAACACACTACTGTGTATAAAATAGATAACCAACAAGGACCTACTGTATAGCACAGGGAACTACACTTAATATCTTATAATAACCTATAATGGAAAAGAATATGAAAAAGAACATATATATATATGTTTCCTATCATATAATCACTTTGCTATATACTTGAAACACGACATTGTAAATTAACTATACTTCAATTTAAAAAATGTATGTAAAAAAGTGTACAGTTTGGTAAGCTCTGACACATGTGTACACTCAGGAAACCATCACCACAATCAAGATAGTGAATATATCCATCACCCTCAAAAGTTTCCCCTTCTCCCTTTGTGATCCCTCTCTGTCCTCTCCAGCACCCTCTCTGCCCTTCTCCCCCAGTCTCTAGGCAGCTATTGATTTGCCTATGTCACTATGGTTTGCATTTTGTAGAATTTTATATAAGTGGAATCATAGAGGATGTACTCTTCTTTTTCTGACTTCTCTCACTCAGCATAACTATTCTGAGATTCATCCATGTTGTTGCATAGGTCAACAAGTTTTCCCATTTTCTTGCTGAGCAGTAGTCTATTGTATGGATATACTACAATTTGTTTATCCATTCACCTATCGATAGACATTTGTATTGTTTTCAGTTTTTGGTTATTACAAATAAAGCTGCCTTGAATATTTATGGATAAGTCTTTGTAAGGATGTACACTTTCCTATCTCTTGGTAAATACCTAGAAGTGGAATGGCTGCATCATACGTTAGGCATAGGTTTAAGTTTTTAAAAAGCTGCTTTCCAAAGTGGTTGTACCATTTTACATTCTCTCCAGTGGTGTGTGAGAGTTCTGGTTACTCCACATCCTTTCCAACACCTAATACAGTCAGCCTTTTTAGTATTTGACTGGTTTTAGTGGGTGTGTCATGGGGGCATATCTCATTGTGATTTTAATTGGCATTTCCGTGATGACTAAGAATGTACATCTTTTCATGTGCTTGTTTGCCATCCATATTCTTTTTGGATGAAGAGTCTAACTCTTTTGCCCATTTTGTAATTGGTTTTTTTGTTCTTATTATTGAGTTTTGAAAGTTCATTATATAATCTGGATACAGTTCTCTTATCAAATCTGTGATTTGCAAATATTTTCTCCAAATTCTTTTTTCTCTTTTTCACCAGTGTTATTCTTTTTTAATTTCTCAAAACAGTGTCTTTTGAAGAGACATTCTTAATTTTGGTGAAGTCTAATTTATTAATTTTTTGCAATGTACTACGCTTTTTTGTGTTGTATCTAAGAAATCTTTGCCTAACCCTGGGTCACAAGGATTTTCTCCTATATTTCTTCTAGAAGTTTTATAGTTTTAGGTTTTATATTTAGACTAAGATCTGTTTTGGGTTCTTTCTTCAATGTGACGTGAAGTATAGATCAAAGGTCTTTTTTTGTTGGTTTTTTGCATTGTTCATCCAACTGTTCCAGCACAATTTGTTGAATAGATCAATATTTCCTCATTAAATTGTTTTCACCTGTCTGTCAAAAATCAGTTGACTATATATGTGGGGTCTATTTCTGGATTCTCTGTTCCATTGACCTATTTGCTCATTGCTACACAAATGTCATATTGTCTTGATTACTGTAGCATTCAAATAAGTCTTGAAATCAGATACTGTAATCCTCCAATTTTGTTCTTTTTCAAAAGTGTTTGGCTAATTCTACTTCCTTTGCATCTCCAAACTGGACATAAATAGCCTACTGTGGGACACATAGAAGCGAATCTAAACTTCTTTAAACCACACTTGTTATCAGTTCCTTAGGAAAGAGGATTCAGAGATAGATACCAGCACTCATTAATTATACCTTTATTTAGAAGTATAGTATATATGTATCTTGAAAGGCAAGTGTTTAAGTAACTTGAAAGAAAAGAAGAGAGGGAGGAGGAAAGACAAGTTTCATGGAAGAGATGAAATTTAATGATATAATTTTGATATAAATTTGATATAAATTTGAAGTAGGGTGTAGATAACCTGAGTTAGCACCTAGAGAGAATAATATAAAGTGTGGTCATCACAAAGTCCAATTAGATTGTAAGAAAAGGTGCATGAAGAAAGTGGCTTGTCTTCATATTGTAGAGGATCTTGAAATGGAAGTTGAAGAGTTTGTGCTTAATTCTCTAGGCAATGAAGAGCCATGAAGATTTTTTTTCTGAGAGAGTGTTTTTTAGAGGGAGAGGGTTGTTATGGCAGTTGAGCCGACCGCACTAACTGAAGCATTTCATGCTCACATCCTTACACAGATCCACTCACATCTCACCTGCTTGCTACCAGAGTCAGGAGGAGGAGGGAGGGAGGGCTAGGACTTGTGGGAGAGGTTGATTGGCAGCAGGGCTTTAATTTCAATGGAATGTTTTCATGGGCATCGCCTTTCCCTTCCTGGATCGGGGGATGAGTGGAGTTTCCTTGGGAGTGTTTTTCTTGGGTACATTCATTGGGTTTCAACTAAAAACACAGGATATTGGTATGGATCTTCACAGTTTAGGTTGAATTGCAGTCCACCCCCAAAACTTCCTTGAGGTTATGTTTTATCCAACCCTTCTCACTGTTCAAATGCCTACCAAACAGATTTATAGAGTGCCGAAGCTGGAAAGGGCCTCCGAGAACATCTGAACCATCCTTATCCTCTTACTCCCTCTGTTCTGTGAAGAAATGAAAGTGAGACAGTAACTCAATTCCAATAACATGAATCTGATCACACTGTTTACCTCTATAAAACCCTTCAATGCAGCCTAAGACCTTTAGCTAGGGTGACCCGACATCCTGATTTGCCCAGAATGGTCCTAGTTCTTGCTTGTTGCCCTGGTGCAGTTATTCATAGTGACCCCTTTCACTCCCCAAAGTGAACCAGTTTGAATGATAAATTAAACGGTCCTCCTAAGTAATGCTTTCCAACATACAGACGCTGATGTGGAGACAGGCACGGGGGTGGGGGGAGTCTCAGAGTTACTGTGGAGGTTTTGTACACCCGTCATGTTTATACAGTCTCTCAATCAGCAGAGAGATGAGTAAGACTATTACATTTTAAGGGTCCAAGAAGAATGTTGAAGCTTAGTATAGGAATCACTTGAAAGTATTGAGACACAATGACCTACAGGATCCAGCCCTCCTTGTCCAGCCTCCAGCCTCCCCTGCTCATCTCCTAGTGCTCTGCTTCCCTCCTGTGGTCCAGCTCCAGGGAGGGACTATTCGTGGGTGTCATGACTCTTCCATGCTGGTTCAGGGCTCTGTGCTTTTGAACATGTTTTCCCTCTGCTGGAAGATATCTGCCACCAGCCCCTGCCCCTCTTGTCCAACTGATGAAATCCCACCTTTCCTGCAATGCTCAGAACCTCCACACCCCTCTCTCCCCAGCCCCCCACAGGGCAGAGCCAAACTCTCTCTTCTGAGCCTTCCCGTGCCCTGCATTCTCTTCTGTCCTGGTGGCCCTTATCACTCACTCTGTGTTGGCTGTATTTGTTTACGTGCTTGTCTCTCTCCCGGACCGTGAGCAACTTGAGGGCATGGTGACTGGCACAGGGAGGGGACACAGGCAGTATTTGTCAAGCTCATTCATTCAATACATATTTATTGAGCATTAACTTTATTCCAAGCACTACTTTGCACGGGGATCCACTAGTGCACAAACGACGTCCCCGTCCCCGGCGCTCCAGCCCCGTCTGGGAATGGGTGTGGTGCGAAGGGAGCATGGGGCTGACCTGTGCATCGTGCATGTGTCTGTGCGCGCATGCGTCTCTGTGGCTCAAGGAGGTTTCCTGGAACCTTGGGCTCTTCTCAGGAAGCCAAAACACTTCAGGACAAGTCAGTCTTTTTCCATGCAGCTTCTTTATGAATTAAGCAGCGTTAAGTCTCTGATCTATTTTAAAACAGAGAAAGGGAAGTCTGTAGAGACAAAAATAACTTTCTCAAGGTCACTGAGTTGTGTGGTTGGTCCCCAGGGAGAGAAGCCTTGTGCCTTGGACCTGGCTTAGCCCAGGGTGAGGGGTGACGGTGGGCATGGCCTGCCAGTTCCCCTGGGAGGTAGAGGCTCCCTAGGCCGGCCGGGCCAGTGTCTGTGAGGCAGGCTGTGGGGGTGCCTGTCTCCAGACAGGAGCCCATCCCAAGAGCTGGTCCAAGGCCACAGAGGCTGAGCAGAAGCCCGTGTGCTGTTTCTGGTGAGGAGGGCTCCATTCTCAGTGGTTTATGTGTACCATTCCTGGAGTCGGGGGAAGACTTAGAGCTGGGGCTGAAGTACACACCAAGTCCCAAGGAGCTTGGCAAATGATAACACAAACCACTGAAGCAAAAGAAGACAGAGAGGGAGAGGGGTGTGGGGCAGGAGGAGCGAGAAAAGTGAGAGAGATTGAGATACGGAGATTCTCAGGCCGTGGCAAGGGACCAGAGCTAACTTTTTGCTCTCAGAATACCATAAATCACTCTCATTCTCGCTCCCTCTCCCTCTCTCTGTCTCTCTCTCTCCACACCCACCACCCCACTCTCATCCCAATTCATTTCTTTCTGAAACAGCCCTCCTCACCACAACTCAGAGATTTTTTTTTTCTTCTTTCATTCGGAAGTTGCAGCAACTTTGGGCAGCCCTGGGTCCCTGGTTCAACACTCCCCCTTCTTGCCTTCACCACCTCCTTACTTACATGCAGAAACACTCTTCAGGAGCAAGAAAAATGAGATGGGACTCTCACAGGACAGAAGGAAAGGTGATGGCTCCCCTCACGGAGATGTCAGTCTCCAGGTGGGGTGGGACCCAGGCCCGCCACTTGGTCCATGGAGCGGGGTGAGGGGCTCGCCCTGGCTCCCCTGAGGTAGGTGTCCTCCAGCTCTGAGTCTCAATCAGATTCCACAACGGCCCCTCCCAGCTCAAAGAAATAGAAGCCACAGGGAGGGGAGAGCAGGTGACTTGGAGGTGGCAGAGAAATGCCAGCTGCTGTCAGGTAACCTGAACCCCGAAACCTAGTTACTCAGCTACCGTCAGGCCTCACCAGGGGCCTCGCTCCATCGGAGGCCCCTCCCCCAGCGCAACTTCCTACCTCAGCTTTAACCTTCGGCTGGGGGGCCAGTGCCCTCTCCTTGAGGCTTGTCACGCCCATACTCGCCCTTCCACTTATTGGGGTCACTTGCCTCCTCTCTGCGCCCATCAACAAACCCAAATATCCTCAAGCGTAAGGAGGCCAAAGGGCCTGAAACGGTTGTAACGCAAGAGGGAAAAAGAACTGGGGAGGGAGGAGTGGGGGAGGAGGAGGGAGTGGCCGTTTCATTTTGAAAGGCTGAGCCTGAAGTGTAGTAGGACCCCGTTAACAGGAGCTCCCCTCACCCTCCAGGGAATCTGGCGAGAATCCAGGAAACGGATGGCTGCTGCCGCGTGGCCCACGCACAGGGTCGCAGGGCCCTCCCTGGAGCTCAGGAGTCCAGCATCAGGTTCCTGGGACCAGCCTGACTGCGCAGGACAGCCCAGTCTCCCTGCCTTCTCTTCTTCCCTTTCCACTTGGAAGTTCACCCCAGAGTGGGGCTGGGAGAGAGAGGGGTACTTGATGTGGTGCCCACTACATAGCAAGGTGCTAAACGTAGCTGTTGAATGAATGAATGAAACATGAACCAAACAGAAGGGAGTAGAGGGAAACAAACGAGGCAGAAATAGGAGTGGGCAGAGATTCGGGACGAGGGTGGAGAAAAGAGCAATTGAAAGGGGCTCTGTGTCTGGGGGCAGATAATGTAGACTTGCAACTCATGGAACACAGCCATCTAACTGCAACATCTGGCATAAATACTTCCACAGTTCACACTGTCCACATGTATTGGCCCTCATTCAGGGGGGCAGGCCTACTGGGAGGACTCCTGGGACCATATGATCCAATGTTCCCATTTTACAGATAAAGAAACTGGAGTTAAATTAGGGCAAGTGACACTGCCGAGGTCACCGTGAGTTGGGGCAGGGCCCGTCTCCAGGTCAGGTTCTGGCTCCACCTGGCCCCCTCCAGGGGATTTAAAGAGGCAGCTTTCATGGACAAGGATTGATTGATGGCTGTGACTCATTAGCACATGAAACCAGTCAGACCTGGCCTTTCTCTGCCCTCCCTCTGGAAACCACACCCAGCCCTGGGACTTCTTCTAACCTCTTCACTTCTTCCTCTGCTCTCAACTGCCAAACTGGCTGGCATCCCAGCCTTTCAAAAAAGAAGCGCTCATTTTCTTTGAATCACCTTAGGGGCCCCCCTTTTGAAAATATTTTATTTATACCTAAATTCTCCAGAGATGGAGAGACTAGTGTCTCATTCATCTGTCTCTCCACAGTGACACAGTGCGCGCACATAGTAGGTGCTCAGTAAGAGTTTAATGTTAGGAGGAAATACGAAAATTGGAGACCAGAACTCGAGGCAGCCTGGGGAGCCACAAGTTTTACGAGCTTTGTTGGTGGATTTTCTTAGAAAAGCCCTGGACCCCATGGTCTGGCAAGGAGAAGTGCCTTTATGTGCCTGTTAGACAAGGAAAAAGTACTATTAGACCTTCATTTATACTCAAATACATGCAAAGAACAGAAGTAGGCTCTCAAACCAAATTAGAATCAAGCCAAATCAAGTTGATAGACAAGATTTAGGGGACTCCAGCTGCAGCAGGCTTGTGAACCCCTGGCCTTTTAATATTACTTTCCAGGGATGTAAGCGCAAACTTCCTTCAATAGCAATTTATGACTCAATTCACATCCAGTCTATTTCTGGAGTTAATATCTCACATCCATAGTCAAGAGCAGTTGTGTGGACATGTAGGCATCAGGTGAATTTTGGTTTTGATGGCTCTTTTGGAGTGGGGTCTGCAAAAATTACATATTCAGCTACTTAAATGTTTCAACCAAGGGGAAAAAGAAAAACATGAGGAATGGCCTTCAACTGTACTTCAAAGATGGCAGCTCAGTTGTTCTTATAAGGTCAAAACCAAAGTCAAGGAAGATTTTAGAGATTTCCAGCCTGGACTTGTTATAGCTCATAGAGTTTCTTGTAATTTCAAGTGATGTCATAGGTGGCTCAAAACACAATTAAATTTACTTTCGCTTAAATGTTTATATACACACACTTCCCATGTGATTATGTACATTATCCTGATGATGTATATTTGCCATGTATCACTTTTGCTAGCAGTTGGTTTGTGGGATGAGAACTACCAAGAAATCAAGCAATAAGTAGGCAACTCATATCCAAATGTTGCAGGTCACTGGAATTGCCTTTAAAAGAAAAAAAAATCTTCACAAAATAAAAACTATCAAATAAGAAAAAAATAGAGAACACTTTTGTACAGAGAGAAAAATTACTATTAAAGGGGAATAATAAATGGAAACAAAAGCCTGAAAGCTTTCAATGTTTTTACAACTGTTCATAGTGTTTAAGGATATTCTGGGAAATAAAATTACATGACTTTCATTACTTGCATAAGTCACTGGTGCAAGTGAGATGAAGTGGACCAAGTAGGACCTGGGTTTTAACTGTGTTATATGAGGGCAGTGGGAGCTATGGAAGATTTGGGGGGGAGAAGGGAGAAGGGGGAGCTGTGTTTTAGCAGAAACATCAGTAGTCCGGCGACAAGAGATTGGTGGAGATAGAGCAAAGGCAAAAAGCACAATTCTGAAGATGTAGCAATAACTGATGTGCAAAATATTGAAGACAGTTGAGCTGGGGTAGATGTTGGGATAGATGTGGTAGTTTGAGAGGGAACTATCTAAGTTCCTGGTGGATGATGATGGCAGGTAGGTGTGAGGGGAAGGGAGAAATGAAAGATAGCCCTGAGCCTGGCTATCTGGGAAGACGATTATCATTAGACCCTCCAATGCTGCTCTGGCCAGGATGGCAGCCACTGGCCACAGGTGTCTACTGAGCACGCGAAATGTGGCTGGTCTGAATTGAGAATTGCTGTCAGTATAACACAGACACCTATGTCAAAGACTTAGTTCCCCAAAATAGAATGTAAAATATCCCATTAATAATTTTACACATGGATTACATGTTGAAGTAATATTTTGGATATATTGGGTTAAATAAAATATTAAAATTAATATTAATGTTTCTTTGTACTTTTAAAAAATGTGGCTACTAGAACATTTTAAATCGCACACGTGGCTCACATTTGATCTCTATGGGGCATCGCTGCTCCAGTGGTTTCCCATTGCTCTTAGGGTCGGACCCAAATTCCTCACTGAGACCATCAAAGCCCCACGTGAACTGCCAGCCTTTCTGAGGCTGAGTGAGGGCCCCACTCCCCTTGGTCAGCATGTTTCAGGCACGCTGGCCTTGCTGTTCCCCTGACACGCCGTTGCTCTTTGCTGCTGCTGGACTTTCTCCCACCGTATCCCTGCCTGTCATGTTCTCTCCTGAGATCTTGACTTGCTGGATCCTCCCACCCTTCACAGTCTTCTCCAGAGGACTCCTCCCTCCCCCACCAACATGCTAGCTCATGCCCTATTTTATGTTCCTCAGAAGACTTCATCAGTTTAGAAATTACCTTGTTAATTTCTTTGTTTAATGTTTTATTGTCTCTCTCCTCCTGGCTACGACTTAAGTCCTGAGAAATCAGGGACCCCCATCTGCCTTATTCTCCTTTGTATTTCCAGGCTTGGCACATAATGGGTATACAATAAATATTCGATAAATGAATGAATGGAGAAATACAGAACCGTGGAGAAGGGCTCCTGGCTAGACCGGGGTGGGGTGTTGGGATGACGGCTTTCAGCACTTTTCCTCCAATATGGTCCATACACCATGGCTCTCTCTAGACTATGACCTCCTGAAGGCCTTCACGTCTGTTCATCACTGCATCCCCAGGGTTCCCAGTCCACCACCGTGTGCAAGGTGAAAGCTCAGAGGATTATCTACGGAATGAACACATGGGTACAGAACCAAAGCTCGTGCCATAGACCCCACTTCTTCCTGCAGGAAACAAAGGAATTACATCCGTTTTCTCTGAATTAGCTTCTACCTCGAATATTTCAAGTGCTTTGCAAACTGGGAGAAGTTTTTAGTAATTGTATTCATGAAACAGCAGCAAATGACACTGGTCCTCTTTGTGGCCCCAGGCACCACGGTCAGCCATTTACAAACCTTGCCCAGGCTGGCCAGAGGTGACATTTTCGGACCTATAAAATCAGGTTGGGCTTTTTGTTTTATTGGCCTTCCTGGCTTCAGGAGTCACCTCCTCAGTGACGCCTTCCCTGATCATCCATCCCAAATTAGACCCCCAGCCACACTTCTGTCCCTTTTATCACAGCACCGGATTTTAGTTTCTTCATAGTATTTACCATGAGCTGACTTTCTCTCCTTTATTTATTCTTTTCTTTTTTTTAACTGTCTTCTCCGCAGTGGGATATGTGCTCACTGAGAGCTGTGGCCTGCCTGTCTTGTTCACTGCAGAAACTCTGGTGCCTGGAAGAGCGCCTGGCACAAAGTAGGTGCTACACGAATCCCTGGTGAATGACTAGCCAGCTGCAACGGAGAGCTATTCTGTGGGCCGGTGACCCACTGGTGCTGGATGCCCCTGGTTTCCGGTATCGCATCCTGAGCTGCAGGTGACCTCAACAAACTGTCTCTTCTAAAGAAACCCCTCAGGTAATACATGCTCATTTTGATCTACCACAAAACTGGGATGCAAACACCGGCAGTCACAGACAGGAAAGAAAAGCCCAAACTATATCTGGAAATTCAGAAACTGCTTCGTGGCTCTGGGACATTTTGCTTACAGAGACTGTATTGATCTTGTTGCAAATAGCCGCCCTGTATTGGCAGCTGTTCTGGTGTGGCCACCCCCATGGCTGGTGCTTTGGAACGCCTTGTTACACCCTTAGGTGCTTTTACCCACTGGTTTCTCTGGGTCATGGTGTGACTCCTTCACCTATTAAAGAATGACTCTCAAACCAGCCACACAAATATGATCTTCAAAATTGGATACTTTTCTTACTTCTTAAAGTTTAGGATTTATTTTCCCATTCTCTCTCTATAATTTTTGGTTCTGAAAAGTTCCTGGCAATTCATTTGTGCTGAGAATCATTAAGCTTTTTTTTTTTTTTTTTTTGTTCCACCCAGTTTGTTTATTTTTTTATTGAGGTATAGTTGATTTACATTATTGTCTTAGTTTCAAGTGTACAGCAAAGTGATTCTGTTATACATATATATTTATGTATATATCTATATTCTTTTTTTTTTTTTTTTGATTCTTTTCCATTGAGAATCATTAAGCTTTCCGTGTAAATAAAAACCTTGGCTTCGATTGCATTAATTCTTCTGCCGCTCGGTAGACAGGAGGATGGAAGGGACCTGTGCTTCTTGTGCCCTGAGAGATTCAGTTACGCATCCAAGGCAGCAAAGCAGGAGTGAGGAGAACAGGTTTCTGTCACTCTCTAGCTGCCACCTTGGCCAAACCATTTCCTCTCTTTGAGATGAATTATCCACGTTGGCTATGAGAATAACATTTTCAGTCCTACTTACCTACATGGATTGCTTTTGGTATCAAATGAGAGAGTGTTTGCGAAAGCATTTTGTGAACCTTAAAGTATTATTCAAATGTGAGTTGTTATTTTTATTAATATCCTCCTTCTTCTTACACTAGTAATGTATAGCTTCCTGAAGGATTTCTGTATGGCAGGCATTGTGCCACATGCTGTGAGTAGAGAAAAAATATGTTGTTTTTGCCTCCAAAACTTGCACAGTCTGGGTTGGGGAGAGAGATAAAGATACACTATAATCCAGTATCATCAGTGCTGTGTTGAATGCTCCAGGAGGGGCCAAGAGGGACGGGGAGGGGTCAGGATGTGTTTCTGGAAGCAGGTGAATTGAGCAAAGTCTTGAAGGATGCATATGTAGGAGGTCTCTAGAGAGGTGGAAGAGTGATGCTTCCAGCGCAGGGACAGTGTGTGTAAAGGGACGGAGGGCTCATGGCACTGGTGCAGTGCAGAAGGATGCTGACTTCTTGTAGGGTATAAGGCAGGAGGGTAGGTCAGGAGCAAATCACGTGAGTTTCTCTGGAGGTGGAGGCAATAGGAAGCCTTTGGGAGTTTTCTCTCGGTGACGTGGTTGTTTGGCTATGTGACTGGTGTGTGCTTGATGGGTTGGAGGGAGGCAAGACTGAAGGAGGTGAAAGCAAAAACCTCGAAGCTCCTGCACAAAGGCAATGACAAAGGAGGCTGAGATTCGAACAACAGGGAAGCCTGATGGTTCCCGGTGTCTTGTGGGATGCAGGGAGGAGATCGGTGGTGGGGTTGAGGAAGACGCATTAAGCCTGGGAAGACAGGGGTAGGACACCTCGCAGAGATGGGGACCTACTGACTTTCATGTGGAGATGGCCCGTGGGTGGCTAGGTCCACGGTCTGGCGCTCAGGACAGAATTTGGGATTGAAGATACCAGATTTGGTGGTGGTCTTCATGCAGATACCAGTCACTGTGGTGGGTGACGAGTGACAACAGGAAAAGGTCATGGATAGACTTTTCAGGGAAGCAACCTTAATGCGTAGGTCGCGGGAAAAAAATCCCATGATAGATGTTGAGAAGTCACCAGAGAGGTTGGAGGAAGTCAGGAAAAAGGGGCGCCAGGGGGGCTAAGGAAGGAGAGAATGTCCAGGATGGAGTCTGCACATGGTCAGAACCTCACAAATGTTGACAGAGGAAAGAACAAAAGAGGGACCATCTGATTTGTTCACAGAGGGAGGGGCATTCAGAAGTCTGACTGCAGGGATAACAGTGAGAGAGAAGTGAGGCAGGGGAGGCTACGAGCTAGAACTAGAGTCTAGGGTCCTTGGTGAGAAGGGAGGAGGGCAGTCACGGGTGGAGAGAGGGGTGCAGGGTGGTGGAAGCTGGCTCTGAAAGACGGTAGAAAAATGAATGTATTTATATGCTGAGGAAAAAGTAAAAAATGTAAAGGAGGTTGAAAATTCAGGAATAAGAGCTGATGTTTTGTGGGCCACATCCTTGATGAAGGGGAAAGGCATCCAGAGTGCAGTCCCTGAGAAAGAAGGGAAGGATGGAGCCAGGTGGAAGTAAGCTTAAGGGGAGAAGCCAGGACCAGTCAGAAGGAGAGCTGACCAGGACCTGACAACCAAGGAGTGGGAGAGCTGGATGACACCAGACTTTTCCCCGCGGAAGGAAAAGCCCTGTCTGGGCAAGGGTGTTGGGGGGGGATGGCACTGGGAATAGGTCCTCACGCTGCAGCCCTGGGACCCGCACCCCTCATTCCCCTACCCTGCTTCCTACCCTACTCACACGTGGAGTGGGCACAGTGATGTGTCACCCACCCAGTAGGCTCAAAGGAAAAGCAGAACCGGCAGTGCGGGGGTGGGGGGGGTGGGGGGTGTTCATACCGAGGCTGCAGGTAGAGTGGCATTTATTTAAGAGAACAAGTTTCCAGAGAGAACAGTGGAAAGGCTGAGGAGGGACTAGCTCAGATGAGGGGCAGCACAGAGCAAGATCTGAACCCGTGGCTGGAGGCTGTACGCTGAACATGAAAACTTGGCTTTTAAAAAATTAAGTTGAGGAGCTTCCCTGGTGGCGCAGTGGTTAAGATTCCTCCTGCCAATGCAGGGGACACGGGTTCGAGCCCTGGTCAGGGAAGATCCCACATGCCCCGGAGCAACTAAGACGGTGAGCCACAGCTACGGAGCCTGCGCTCTAGAGCCCCCGAGCCACAACTACTGAGACCGCGAGCCACAGTTTCTGAAGCCTGCGCGCCTAGAGCCCGTGCTCCGCAACAAGAGAAGCCACCGCAATGAGAAGCCCGCGCACCGCTCGCAGCAACTAAAGCCCGCGCGCAGCAATGAAGACCCAACACAGCCAAAAATAAATAAATAAATAAATTTGTTAAAAAAAAAAAAAAGTTGAATTCAACCCCACATAGGTTAGAAACAGTTGCTATGTCTCAAGATGATCAATTGTTTGAAATCCAACTTCTATTTTTAAACTAGCATATGCGTGTAAATATGACTATAGCCTCAGGTCTTTGTATAGGAGCTGTGTGAATATTTGAGGCAAGAATGACATTTTAAGTTATCCTTTATGAACTGCTCCCAGCACTAAACTGTTTCAAAATGTCTCTTCTTTGGATGGATACTCCCTGGTTTGAACTTAAAATGAAATCTCAATGAGATCACAGTAGTTTCCAAGTTCTCTAGATGATCATACATTATGCTCCTTTCCCATCGTGCCCTTCCCCCAACTCCAAAATAAGAAAACAAAAATAATCCAAACGAGTCTTTGGTTTCAGAGTTTTTTAGAGGCTTGCTCTCCTCTGTAAGGTATTAATGGGCAATTCCACAATTACTTTGTTATACAGAGTTTTAAGGGAAATATCTGTTTGCTCCTTCAAGATTCTATTTGTATGAAAATAATCTTATGGGTCCTAATTATGGAACAGGCACAGGAAAGAATAACTTCTGTTCAAGAGTATTTGTTCTTCACAAATCTGGGGTACGGGAAGCCTTCCTTTATAGTTTGTATCTCATCCCTGATCCCAGATATCTATTGGGTATTCACTAAAATGAAGAAATGCCTCGAGTACTTTTACTTACTTTTACTCCTAAATGTCGTATATGGTACTTGCTTCTGAAACTGATTTGACGTGGCACTTACCCTCTCCTGGCCCCCTTAAGGAATAATATTCCTGTTTTACATTTTGATGCCATAGGGACAAATGTATGGCTTAGGGGAAAAGCTGATAGAAGAGAAACTACCAGAAAACATCAAGTTTAGGGTGGTGGTGTTTGTCAATTGAAGTAGTTTTTCTCTAGGCTGGAGGTTTTGTCAACTGGATTTATAAATTTCATGTCTCATATTGATGACTAAACTAGCAGAATTAGTTTAACATGAAAACAGATCACATTTGTCAATAACAAAATAGTAAACTACAAAGAATGTTCCTTAAATAACATCACTATCATTGATACTTGCAATTCTAAAAAAAAAAAGAAGATTCATTGATCCCTGCTTAACTAAAGGCAAATTACAATTGGAAACATATCCAGACATAGAAAGAATAGCTGCAGTAAAGCCTTATTATTAATTTAGACTTCAATTATTTACTTGAGCTGCAAATCATGGCTCTTCTTATTCTTACTATAAAGATTTATAGTATAAATAATACTGCAAGAGCTATGTTTAACCTGCTTAAGAGAATACAGTCTTTAAATGACTTTAGTGCATTAGTTTTATGAAAGCAAGCGCTTCTGTAAACTATGAATTCAGACTCACTACAAGTATTTGCCAAGTTTACTGTTCTTCCTCCTATTGGATATTTAAAATTCAGATTTTTCACTAATTCAGACTGACTTCACTAATTTCTTCTTGTTTAACCAGACTAATTCAGTAAGTTTAGTTACTTCAGTAAGTGTACCAGTGGAAAAACTCTAACCAGCTGGGGAAATATGTTTCCTAAATGGAGAGAGTCTGGTAATCAACAGACCACATTCTCTTTTCAGAAAAGAAGTGTGTGAGTGAAGGGGGGGGTGGGGAGAAAGTGCTTAGGGTGAAGAGGGAAAGTGATGGCATTTTTAACTCTTGCTATTCTGTTTTCCAAGTAAGATAACAAGATATCACAGCGAAGGATAGGGTCTCAGTGGCAGATATTAGATACATCTAATCCTGTCAGATGTAGTCTTCCTTTGATGGGTCACACAGTGAACACGATTCTCACTAACACAGCAGGTCTCCAAGAAAACATGTGGCCTATTTCCTTGCAACAGTGGAAGTACAGGGCCCATGCTTCAGGTCTGTTTCCAAATCTTTAACTGCAGATGAAAATACCTGATGTAAAATCATCCCAGGACCTTGGTTGAAAGTTTTGAAATGTGCCAGATACAGGTTCTTGTAGATACAGGTTCTTGTAGCCACATCACAAGTGTCAAGCTGTAGAGGCACACGGAAGCATGCTGAGGAGATAATCACAGACTGTGGACTTGAGAAGGACTTCAGAGACTTCTGGTCTAAGCTTCTCACCTTGTCAGTGAGGAAACTGAAGACCAGAGACTTAAGAGGACTTGCTGAGCATCTCACAGGCAGTGGCCAGTTTGGAACCAGGATTCCCTGACTCCCCGTCCATTCCTTGACCATATCAAGGTGACTCTGCTCATTCAGAAGATATTAGTATTGTAAAATGATTAATCTTAAAATTAACCATTTGACACTAATTTTTCTTAGGTAGAATTTGACTAGTTATTTACTATACCAGCACTTTCTATGGTCACAAAAATTTATACAAAAATTAATCATGATTTGGAGGCCACAAAAGTTACCTGTTACGACGTGTCACCACCTTTTTGTACCACCAGTGTACACTACTCCTCTTTTATGGCACTTAACATAGAGTAATTAATTTTTTTTTTAAATTAGTCTGTTGGGCCTACTAGACTGTGAGCTTTATACCTACAGAGATCATGCCTTTCTTCTCCCTTTATTTCCATGGTACCTGGTTCAATAATTATTGAATGCATACATGAAATTCAGAACCTAGGGAAGAGGCAGTGGTGCTTTCACATGGGGCCCGGTGCAATTACAAGCAGCTCCTGAAATCACTGGGCAAAGGCCAGGGCTGGCTTTCCCGTTTGGTGAACATCCCTCACTGTGGCTTAGGAATCATTAATAGCTGACATGCACTGGGGGCTTACATGCCAAGCACCACTCTAAATGCTTTGCCTGCATTTATGCATTTCATCTTCACAACCCTATGCCATACCACCCTGTGAGGTACAAATGACACGTACGGTACAAAGGAGGCACAGAGAAGATAAGTAATTTGCCTGGACTTACAACCTAGACAACCTGAAGCCAGATCATGTGCTTTTAACCTCTGGGCTATTCTGCAGTCCAAGGACTGAAGCAGACAACCTTGGCTCTATGTTTTTGACCTCTGAGCCAATTCATATATTTGAAAATTTCAGTACAACCATGGCAAACTTCCTGAAATTCCCCCAAACTGGACTTACATATTTACCTCTCTCTGCGTTTTCCCTCACAGTTCCAGTCCCATCTCTTCCTGTGGAACGCATCTGTCACCTCTCCGCTTCAGGTGCCAACTCTCTGAAGACCTTACCCGGTTTCCTCTCAAATCAGAATCAATCTCTCTGTTCTTAGGTGCCCTTTGTTGAAACTTCTTTTCTGGCACGTCCCACATCAGGTCGGGGGTGAGTCACTTGGATGTTTGTCTGTCTCCCCAGCTAAACTGAGAGCTCTGGAAGGGCAGGGGCTGGGTGGGACTTAGTGTTATCTTTTTAACGCTTGCAGGGGGCTTACTGGGCACTTAGTAGGTGCTGGGGTTTTCGAAGATGAGATTCCTTTTTTACGGAGTCGCGAGTTGCCGTCTGTCGGCTCTTTTTTGGGACGATGGCTCTTTTTTGGGACGACGGTGTGCGTTGAGCCGCCCTTGCCCGACCGCTCCCCGCGCCGCCTCCATTCCCCCCCACCGCCTCCATCCCCCCTCCATCCCCCCCGTCTCCATCCCCCCTCCATCCCCCCCTGTCTCCATCCCCCCCTGTCTCCATCCCCCCCTGTCTCCATCCCCCCCCACCCCCGCCTCCATCCCCACCCCACCCCCGCCTCCATCCCCACCCCACCCCCGCCTCCATCCCCACCCCACCCCCGCCTCCATCCCCACCCCACCCCCGCCTCCATCCCCACCCCACCCCCGCCGCCCAAGGCCTGGCCTGCCGCTTGGCAGGGCTCCGGCGGCCGCGAGGGCCTGTGCTGCCCTGACACTGGCCTCGGCCCAGTTTCCCGGCTTCTAAATGCGGCCCGGAGCTACCGGGGGAACTGGAAAAAACACTGGCAGGCGGCCCCACCCCCGGGCCCGGCGGGCCGGGCGGCCGCGTTTCTGCGGCTAAGGGCCTGCTGCTTGGGAGGCGCTGGGGCCGCGGGCGGGGAAGCGGGGGAGGCGGCCGGGCGCGGGCGGCTGCCTGCCTGTCAGCGGGAGCGGGCGCGGGCTCGTGTGTCAGCGGCTCCCTCCTCCCTCTCCCCCCGCCGCCGCCCGCCCGCCCGCCGGGCCTCCCGGCCTCCCGCCGCCGCCGCCGCCGCCCGCTCCCCCCGCGGCCTGGCAGGCTGCCGGCTGCACAGGCGGGGGTTCGCGCCGTTCTCACGACCTCTCAGGTTGCCTGAGCTCATCTGGGAGCTATTCATTTCCTGCCAGAAAGCAGCCGGGCCTGCTAAGCAAACCACCTTGGCTGCAGGGCCGCCGGGGCTGGCCCGGCGTGGCCGCCCCGGCCTGCTCCCCGCCCGGGCCGCGGGCCCTGGCGGCCTCCCTGGAACCCCCGGCGGCCCCGGCGGGCGCGCGGCGGGGGCAGCTCGGCCGCCCATCTGGTTGCACTTAGGAGCCGGGGAGGAAGCTAGCAGCGGGTTGTTACCGGCCAAGGGGTGTGGGAAAAGTTAATTGACTTTAATGACAGGTTTCCCGGGACGGCGGTGACGATGAGGGGGTCCAGCTTAACCCCTGGGTCCCCACTCCAGCAACACGTGGGGTGCAATGGGGCGCGCCTCCCAGTCGCGGCAATTCACCGCTTAGAGAAGGCGCCCGTCTAGACCCAAGAGAGCCCCCTTCCAGTTCAGCGCCTTTTCCGCTCCGGATGCTGCCGGGGACGGCGGGGGGCCGGAGCCCCGAGGGTCTCCATTGAGAGGCTAATGCACGCGGCAGCGAGGCCGGCGGCCAGCATCCGGACGTGGAGCTGGGAGCCGCGCCTGATCTCCAGGAGCCATCGTCACCGCCCGGGAGCGGGGGAGAGGGGCTGCTGGGTGCGACCCGAGGCTGTGTAATTAGTTCAGGCCCGAAGGATCCAGGTGGGGGCCAGATTGAAGCTTCTCCTCTCCCCCAACTAATTACTCCAGAAAGAGCCTGGGTGCAGGAGGGCACAAGGCCTTAGACATAAACCCACTCATTTTACGGACTTGGAAATGTTCCAGAGAAGGGAAATGACTCATCCAAAGTGACACAGTGAGTTTGGTGGCAGAGCTGACACAAGAGCCTGAAAATCCCCATTGGGGCCTAGGGTCTCCCCTTTCTTTCTATATTGTACAGAAATGCCTCATCTACTAGTTTAAACCCAAATTCAGGAAAAAAAGACCATTTTCAAACTAGTAATTATTTTCAAACGAACAAATGTTTACTTCTTTTCCTTAATCACTCCCCCCATATCTGTGTGCTTTTGATGATATTAATAAAAATCCACTCTTTTCAGTTGTTCCCCTTCAGCACAGGGAAAGACAAAGAGATTTAGTTTTGAGTTGATTTAGTGATCTCACTGTGTGTGTGTGTCAATTTTTAAGAACATAAATGTACTTCTATAAAAATGAGACCCTGTTGTCTCCATTATTTCTGCTGGGACACTTCCAGCGGAGCCAGAGGACAGATTTACCAAGTGAAGCATTTGAGCTTGGAATGGGTGTCTTAAAAGAGCAATTGTTATTATGTTTGTGTTTAAACAAGAGAGAAACGGCAGAAAAATGATATGATAAAGAAGGCTGTGTGTGTATGTGTGTGTATTTCTCTGGGGGGAAGGTGTGTTGGACACCTTTCACAGACACAAAATGAGGCAAGTAGGAGCCAAAATTTTTAAAGTATCTTTTAAACCTCTCACTCTAGGTCTGAAACTGGGTGGAAGGTATTTGAGAAAACTGACTGCTGTCTGCTAGATCATTCCTGTGATAGAGCGGCTCTCCACACTGGCCTGTGGAAAAGGCCAGCTAGGCGGGGGAGAGGTAAAGCTTTTGAAACAAGACAGAAAATCGTTGGCTTTATCTTTGTTAGGAAGGCTTCAAAGATTGATCTCTCCCGCCTCATCCTTCTCCTCCCAGAAGCCCTTCCAAAAGAAGGGGGGTGAGAGGAGGCTGGCGGGAGGGGCCGGGCAGGGAGGACGACTGGCCGTCGGTGGGGGAGGAAGGCGCGTCCGCCAGACCCACAGCGCCGCTGATGTGTCTGGTCTCGCAGGGCTCGTGGTTTTCATTTCCCCAACACCTGGATGCAGTCAAACACCTGGCCAAATCTGACAAAATCTGACAAGCCTTTGTGATGGGATTTGGAAGAAATTCCCTGCAGATCCTGGCACAGTTTAAAGCTGTCCGCTTTGAGTTAGGACTTGTTAAGGAGGGTTATGTGAGCTGAAACCGGAGACAACCCTTTTGCTTCTATCTGGAGCCCACATCTTGCCTGGAAATGGGGCATGACCAAGCAAAGGGGTCGCTTGCTGTTTGTATTAAAAGGGGAAGATGGCCTGTGTGCTTGCCAGCAAGGCCCCCACATGCTTTCTCTATTAGAGCCAAGCACAGAAACTTATCAAAAACATATGTCTGGTGTTAATCATCTGGACTCGGGCTCCACTTGGGAGTCTAACTAGCTGTTCCTTGGCAGAAGGAATCTGTTGACCTTCTCAGCTTGCTTGAAGAGGGTGCAGAGAGGCATTTCAAACTTTTAGATGCTGGTACAGAAAATGTCTAGCTGCACCTAAAGACTAATTAAAGGAAGACTCCGACACTTGAAGGCTGGAGGCTGCAGCTATGAAGACTGTTTTCACTTGGATGTTGGTGAGCTACCCCAGGGCAGTAGTGGTGCAGGAGCCACCCGTAAATGTGCAGCGGGCAATAGTACTGGATTGATGAACTTCATGAATTCAGCCCTGTTCCACCCTCAGAAGGAGCTAGTATGACCGCCAGGACTGAATGAACTACCCAATTGCAACTAGAAAAGTTTTTGAAATCCTTTAAGAGATTGACCACAAATTGATCAGGGAAGCCGTATCAGATGGGTTCTCTCACAAATTCAATGGAATTTAGTTCAAGGAGGGTTGGTAGAAGGTTGGACAGATTTTTTAAAATGTTCTTTTAATAACAAAAGAGCCAATTCCTGAATTCTCAGATTACATGTAATTCAAATTCTGCCCGAGACCTTCTTTTTTACATATTCTGAAATAATCAGTTCTAAGACATAAGAGCATTCACTCTTTTTTTTCTTTTATTATATTTTCTCAAATAAACTTCCCAAAAGGAAGATATTTTAAGAGCATTTTCAAACATCTTTGGCATCACATAAAAAAGAAATCTCGTGTAAAAAACGAAATGTCATCTGAACTTTTATAATACAAAGGCGCAATCCAATATGAACATATAAAATATATACAAATATAGTGCATGGTCAGTCACTTAATACAGCTCTCTACAAAAAAGTAACTTTAGAAATTAAAAAAACCAAAGTAACCACTTAATCACAAAAGTCGTCCCTTCTTTCCCAGCCTCCAAGTTCCTGTTTAGTGTCCCGAGGGAAGAGAGGTGGGTTGGGGAATTTAGGGGGAGGGGTGGCCTGAGCCCCTCAGTTCCGCCACGGCCTCCACATGGAGTCCGCCGTGAGCGAGGGGCCGCTGGAAGGCGACACCGCGTTGGGGCCCACGGAGGTCCCGCTGTTGCTGGTGTAGACTGGGATGACTGGGCCGCTGTGAGCGAAGGCCCCGTTGGGGATGAGGAAGGCAAACTGGCCGTCAGGAGCCGGCACCACCTGGAAGCCGCCGAACACCTTAGCCGCCTCTCCAGCCGGGCTGCCCAGCTTGCAGGGCGCGCCGCCGGGAGGGGGCGCCGCACCCCCGGGGATGGGCACGAGCGGCGGAGGCGGCGCGAACGGCGCGTGCTGCGGACCTCCGGGTCCCGGAGGGGGTGGCGGCGGCGCCTGTAAGGCGGGGTGCGGCTGCCCAGGGTAGGTCATGGCGTTGATCTGGGTCATGCAGTTGGCCAGGTGGCCGAGGAGCCGGGTGCGCACCTCGGTGTTAACGCCCTCACACGTGGACAGGAAGCGGGTCACCTCGTTCATGCACTCGCTGAAGCCGGCGCGGTACTTCCCCAGCACGCTCGGGTCTGTGCTTAGCGCGGCTGCGGGCCAGAAGGAGACAGACGGGTCACCGAACAGCCCTGGCCCCGAAGCCGCCGCCTCCGCCCTGGGAGGTCCCCGCGGCGCGCCTCCCTGACCACCCGCCCGCGGAGCTGCCTCTTGGCTACCGGGCTGGGTTTAGAAAAACCATCCGCCTCTCCACACTAGCTTGGCGACCGAACCCGAGACGCTCCCTCTCCGTTCCCTGTCACTCCATTTAAACCGATCTCAAGCCTCAGATTTGCCTCCTCCCCACCCTCGCGCGATGTGACCTTGGATAATGCCCTTCCCCCCTTCTCCACCATCCTAGCCTTATTTCCCGTTCAGTAGTGGGGGAGGAGAGAGTGTTAAATCAGATGACCCCAGGCTCCACGCAGCTTAAAAACCGCCACGGTTCCAAGTCCTTTCGCCCCCACCCGCTTCCCCCACTGCCAAGCCGCCCGCCGCCCTCGCTGCTACAACCTCTCTCCCTCCCTTTCCGGAACAGTAACAACTTGGAGTTGTGGCTATAAATAAGCCCCAGACCGTGGGAACGCAAGAGTGAGCCAAGGCAGTAAAATGTAGCTGAATGCCTCTCACAACCACGGGCGGAAGTCTGGAAGAAATCACCGCGGAGAGAGATGGACGCCCGCAGAGGGGGACGCGGCGAGCCGCCCTCACCCGTCATCTGCGCCCGCTGCAGGTTCCGGAGGTGCTTCACTGTCATTTCCAGAATGTCTGCCTTCTCCAGCTTAGAATGCCGTGAGCTCTGCACCGAAGAGAAGGCAAGGGAGGAAAGTGAGAGCCCCGCCAGCGGCCTCGGAGTGCTGGGGGTCCCTCCACCCCCCCGGCCGTGGTGGCGACATCCCTAGACCCCGGCTAGAGGGGCTCAGCCCTCCCGCCTCAGAGAATGCAGTGCAGGCGGAGATCCCGCTGGCAAGGGGGTTTCATTCTTAATACCTGAGAAATAGTATTTTGGTTTTTTATTTTTTTTTAAAAAAGCAGAATTATCCACTTACATCTTTCTTAAGAGCATCCAAAATCAGTGTTTTCAGCTGGCTCAGACTTTCATTTATTCTTGCTCTTCGTCTTTTCTCCATGATAGGCTTTGATGACTGTAAAGAAAAAAAAAAAAAAAAGAGCGCTGAGTTCCCATGGGACCTGCCATTTCACCCCTTGATTTTAAGGGAGAAAGGAGCCCCCAACCCCGTCTTAATCTCTTGGGGCTGCAAGAGATGCAGGTACTGCCCTTACCTTTCTGTGCTCAGATGCTGTCTTTGGTTTATCCGGTGTCGTGTTGACACTGGCTGGGGTAGCAGCCACCGGGGACGAGGAATTTTTCTCCATTATATCAGCTGGCATTTTCTTTTCCTTCCTTTTTTTTTTTTTAATCCCTAGAGAATTTTATTTTTGGAGTTCTTCACACACAAAAAAATTGTTTTGTTTATGTCCCTTCTACTTGAGACTTTCGCGAAACTACTGAGCAAGTGCTGAGGGTTTATTACAATATCTTATGGCTACTTGGTGATCGGTAGCGCAATTCCAGGACCAAGGAGAGAGGTAGACGGGGGATTCCGCTGTTATCAGCACCAGCTCCGGATCCTGTGTGATCCCCAGGCCCTGGCGGCCTCTATATATATCTGGGACTGCACGCGAACGGCTCGTGTGAAACTTCCCAAACTTTCTTTCCCACAGTAACTTTCAGCCAATGGGAGGAGGAGACACGCGGCACCGCTCGTGGACCGCGCCCCCCCATTGGCCGCCAGGCACAAGGCCTGGCGGCCAATGGCGCGCGCCTGAGCCCGGGGCACCAGAGGCTACAACGTCAATCAAAAGGATTTTAACCCTTTGCTACTCTCCCTGCTGGGCTTTGCTTTACAGAGGATTTTTCCGCATTGGGTTTGCTCTAGTCTAGTTTATTTCTTTTGGGGCTAGGGTCTTTGCTCCTTATTTCCGTTCATGTGTAATAGAGCTGCTTTGACGCTAAGAAGAAGTTCATTTGAAATATATTTTTAAAAAGGTTTAGAAGGGCAAGGATAAAAGGTTATAATTGCAGTGGTTAAAAGGGGGGAATTGTGTAAGGGTGTGAGTTACGGAAACATCCAAGTGATTTCCCGCCCAGACTCCGCACATTCGGGGGAGGAGAGGGGTGAAAGTCGACCATGCAGAAAACGGACCCAAAAAATTCCTTTTTGCATGCAGAAAAAGTGCCTCCATCTTAAATTTGCAGGTTTTTTAGAGCAAAGTGGTTTTTGATCCCCGCCCTCTCCCCCCCCACACACGCCCACCCCGGCCCGGCCCTCATTTCTCTTCTGGAGTTGGGGGCTTGGACCCCGCGCTTCCCCAGGAAACAATCAGAATAATTTCCAACTGAGCAGAAAGGAAATGGAATTTCAAATGAAAGATGAACAAGGGGGGCTTTCATGGCAATGCCTCAGGGACGCGCGCGCGTCCTCGCCACCCTTTCCCTTTCCACCCGCCGGCTCTCGATTCTGCCGCATGTTGAGGTGGCGAGCCGAGCAGCAGCCTCTCCCTCCTTCTCGCCCCGCGGGCGGCCGGGGCAGCCTCGGCACCCGGCGCGCGCGGGCCCTTTAAGAGCTACACCAGCCGAGCTGCAGTTTGACATCAGCCGGCCGGCGAGGGCGCGCCAGGAGCCGAAGCACGTGCCAGGATGTTTTATTGCCGCCGCGGCTGCGGCCCGGCCGGGAGGATGTGTGTGTGCGTGCGTGTGTGAGTGTGTGTGCGCGCGCCCCGGGGGCAGGGAGGCGGGGGGCGGCGGCGGGCGGCGGAGCGCGGGGGCTGGTTCCTGGTCCCCGGGAGAAGCCAAGAAGGTAAATAGCAGCTGCTGTGCTCGAGCCTGGGAAAACCCCGCCCCCTGCGCCTTGGCCGGGGCTCATTGGCGCGCGCTGCGTGTGTGGTGTGTGTGTGTGTGTGTGTGTGTGTGTGTGTGTGTGTGAGTGAGTGTGTCCGGGCCCCCCTCCTCTGGTCTCCGCCGGGCCAGGAATCCGAGGGGGCGGCGGGAGCCGAGCCCCGGAGCTTACCACCCCCCCACCCCCAACTCCGCCGGGCCAAGGTCAGCCCTTCCGGGCGGGGAGCGCACGCCCTGGGGTGGAGAGTGGGGAATTATTCCAACCCCCCACTCCACCCCTGATTTCGGGCTTGAGGTTTTAACTCTGCCGAAAGCCTCACTAGCAACAGCCCGGGGGAGGGGTGGGGGCCTTCTTGTTTGCTCCCAGCCCCGGCCCTCCCTCCCACCGCGGGGCCTCCGGCGCCCGCCGCGGTCACGAGATGCCTGACCGCACTTAGGAAGCGGCCGGGTCAGCCTCCTGCCTCCGCTCGGCGGCTGCGGTTAAAGCAGCTTCGCGCCGCCCGCCTTTCCCCGGGTCCAGGGCGGCCGGGCAGCTCCCCCTCGCTGCGCCCGGGAGGCCGCCGGCGGGCGGCCGGGAGGAGGCGGGCGGCGCGGGCGGCTGCGTGCTGCCGGTTGGCCAGGCCTCGCGCCGGGAGGAGCCGCCGCTGCCGCCGCCGGGTGCCACGTGGCGGGCGCCGGGCCGGGAGCGCCAGGGCTCTGGCGGCGGCCTCCCTGGGGGATTTGCCGCGCAGGGCGGGCGACGCGCACTGCCCCGGCCGGCCGGCCGGCCGCCACCGCCGCCGCCGCCGCCTCCCTCCCTCCTGCCCGCTTGCCCGGGTCGTCGGGCCCCGCGCCCCCACCCCTTCCGCCCTTCCCGCCGCCCGGGAGCTCGGGGCGCTGCTCGGGCGGCTCGGGGCAGCCCGGGAGCCGAGCGCGTCTTGTTTGATGTCGCCCCCCGCCCTCCCAGCCTTTCCCTAGGCTTAGAGGCCGCCGGAGGCCTGGCACACATTTCTCAGTCACTTCATTCCTTCCTTCCTCTGAGCTCCCCACTGAGATAATGCTGTAAATGATTTCACCAGATCTCGTCCCGGATGAAATTCAGCGGTTCCCGACTCTGGGTGACCTTGGGCAAGCCCCTCTCTTCTTTTCATTACGGAACGCATGCTCTGTGCCAGACACTGTGTTAAACCCTGGGATTACCACGACGACAGATAGAATGGCAGCCTGTAAGGAGTTGCAACTCTGGAGGCAGACAGACTGATTTCCTGATTGATGACCGAGCATTCCTCTATTATTCCTTTCTTTTAGGGCTTGGATGATGGCCCAAGCCATCAGATCAGGAGAACCTAAAAGAAACACTGAACCACACCTGTATGGGCAACACTATTTCTGGTCTGTATGGGGGGGGGGGGTACAGGGATAAATACAATAGTTATTGCCCTCAGGGAGCCTAGGGCAGAGAGACACTGAACTCTTAAGTGCAGCTGATACCTGCCTATTTCCACGTATATTCCTTTTGTAGGTCCTAGGTTCAAGAGAGACAGTTATGTGTCTAGATAGAAGTAAAATGCTATGAAGTTTTAGGATAATTGAATTACTCATAAATTGGGGTATCCTGGAAAAATTCCTGGAGGAGGTGTCCTGTGCTTTGTATCTTGAAAAATAGGTAGGATTGGGGCATTGGAAATGTGGTGAGTCATGGGGCTGGGGAGGATGGCAGTACCCATGGCACTGAAAGCCTAGACTTTGAAACTTGAGGTCTTTATTCAGGGAACATGGTCTGGAGCCTAGGGTGTGTGACAGCCAGGAGTGTAAGAAGGCACTGGAGGAGGAGGAGACTTAAGGCCCTTAAACATCTTGCTAAATGACTTTGGATTTATCTTCAGACAGTGGAGAGCTATGAAATGCTCTCGAGCAGAGAAGGGACATCAAAGTTCTTCTTTAGAAAGATGGCTCTGGGAAAACGTGGAGAGTGGTTTGCAAGGTTCAGAGGCAGAGGGCCCAGTTAGGAGGTTCAAACCAGTAAAGGAGGTTCCTAGGTGACAGGTGTAGACTGACACTCACCCGGAAGCACCTGCCTAGAACTAGCTCACCTGGGCGTTGACTGCACATTGTCCAATGATCCAAGTTCTGCAGAAACCTGCCTACCCTTTACTGCAATGTTCCCCCACAACCTGGAGTCCAACCAAGGAATCCTTGTGACTGGGACCGAATTTACCTTCCAAGCCTCATTTCCGTCTTCCAGGACAGCCCTCAAGTCTGCAGCCAAACCTGTACCTCATTGCAGGCTGAGTTTACTCACTCTTGCCCCTCAGGCTACTCTCTGGGATTTTTTTGTGTTTTCTTTACACACTGCAGAGTGGGCTGTGCCCTATCATGTTCTGAAGAAATGATGAACAATGCCTCCTTTGTTGACCTGCAACCTGGGCCAGTGGGGAAGGACTTTTCTTTCTTATTTTAAACAGATGGAAAAGTGGTGATGACAGAAAATTGTCTGTTGCTTTTGAAAAAAGTGGAGTTTCCCTGTGTGTTTGACATCCTCTTGGTGAAAGGTGATGAGACTATGAGTTACCCTGCTTTCTGCTGTACAGACTTTGCAAGCTTCTTAAAATGCTTCTGCTCAGCATCTGACTTTTTAAAAACTGCATAAATACTCTGACCCAGATTCTTCCAAGGAATGAAAATCTTCCCAGGGAAGATTGTTAACCCTTTCCAGGTTACCCCCAAATCTATGAGAGCCAGTGACTTCCTCTACTATTAAACTCTGCTATGACATTGACTGCTGTCTGCTCTTGGGCCCTAATTAACTAGCAGGGCATGCCACCCCGTGTCCCTTCTAGCCTAAGAGCCTTTTTTTTTTTTCCCCCTGATTCTGTCATCTCCTGAGGATTTGGCACCCTGAAGGTGCGTGGAGAATGTTGAACATAGTCAAGTTATGGTCTCACTGCAGTGCCTAAAACAGCCTCATTGGCCAAATAGTTAATCAACAACTCGTTTACTGCCACTTTAGGAGTGCTTAGACTGGTAGAATGAGCAAATAATTTAAACACACATTTTCAGATAGAGAGACAGAGCTGGTCAAAATTTTGCCATGAATTTGTTTCTGGACCAAATAAACAAACAAACAAAAAACCAAGCCATGAAATTGTCAGCCCTCCATCCCAACCATTCAAGTAGAAACTTTCTTTGCAAATGTGCTCAGAGGCTATTTTTCAGCATCCTTATCCTGGGCAGTGAAAACAGTACCAACCAACGGGACACTCTCTGCACCTTCTCAAATGGGTAACTAAGCTCCTAAACTCAAGAAAAGCCTTTTGGATTTGGAAAGCTCTTCTTAGAGAGAAACAGCCTTTATTTTTCCGTCTTCCTCATCCCCTCCGCCCCTCCTCCCAAAGCACAGAGAAAACTGAACCCTGTTCATCAGCGGAGGTCATTTCTTTGATCCCCATGTGAGACCAGCAAAACACCAGGAATCTTTCCCACTGTATCATGCCCAATAAATACAATCAGGGGCTGCTGTGTTTGTCTCCTTCCCCCTTTCTGCCCCATGAAGGGTGATTTTTCTCCATCTTATTGCATCACCTGTTTGCTTTAAACCATAAAACAAATAACCGCATCTCTAGTGAGACTCCCCTTTGTCCCTGGGTATCGGAATGGTTTGTGGGTTTGGTTTAAAGCTAAAGAAAGGAGAAAGAGTGAGAGAAGAAGAAAAAAGGTATTTTGCCTGAGGACTTGAAGCTTTTTTTTTTTTTTTTCCCCCTTTTCCTCCGCTTGACTGACTTTCTCACACTCAGATTCCCTGCAGCCTGCCAGAGACGTGGTAGCTGCCCTGCCAAGAGCTATCCTGGGAGGGCTATTGAAAGAGCTTTGAGTAAGTACACACTGGGCGGATTTTCCCCTCCCCTCCATACCTGCTCCGCACCTGTACAGGGAGCAGTCCCACACGTATCACCTGATCGCAGCCCTTTCAGAGACCGTGAGAAAAATAAAGCCCAGGATAGAAGAGATGTTTGTCTCTGTAGGGCTGCAGCCAGCTCCCCACAGTACAAGTGCCCAGAAACAGCACATTCCTGCCCCGGTGTGCACGCGTGTTTGCCCTCGCGCGTGCTGGCTGGGGGCACCGAGAAGGCGAGAGAAGCCAGGCGTCACCTGCATGATGTAATGACTGCCTTGCTGCCTTCATCTTCTGGCATCTGCCTGACTGGTAGTTTTGTGATCCTTTACTAAAATCATTATTGTGGTCCTTCTAGATGAGTCCATATATGCTCATCACAGCAGAATTCACGACCGGGATTTCTGACCTTAAGGTTCACGGATGAACCCCCAGGGAACCCCCTGAAATGGAATTCAAAATTATGTCTCTCCATGCATATTTAGCAGGAGCTTAATAAATACTTTTTGAATGAATGAACAAATGCATCATTCCCCCGCCGCCCCCAAGGAGAGGGTTCACAGCTTTTAGCAGAATCTCAAAGCTTTTTTGACCCAGAAAGGTTGAGGAAGCTGTTCCAGGCAATCTCCGATTACAAGTGGGTACTCTAAGGCCCAGAGAGGGCCAGGGACTGGTTCAAGCAACATAGGGCCAGAGTGGGGGCCAGAAGCCAGCTCGAAGCCCTTTCCATCACGCCACAGTGCTGTGGGCTTTGGGAAACTGAGGATGGGTTTATAGAGTTGTGATCACTGCCAGAACTTGGATTTAAAATAGACACTTTAAATAAATAAATAAATAAATAAATAAAATAAAATAGACACTTTAATAAAGATACTTTGAATTTCCAGAACTTTTTTTTCTCTTAATTTTGAGGCACTTGAGCGGCTCTGCACCCAGCATTTGGATGGAGAAAGGGATAGACAAGAAAGCCAAGTGTCTACCCACAGAAGAGGATTCAGGAATGCTTGCAGCAAGAGTCCTGGTTGCCATGCAGTGGCATTCGAAAGGACCGCAGCTCTGCATTCCATCTTTGATAAAAATAAGTTGCTACTTCTAAACGAAACTGCCTAGTTAGTTTCTGGCCAAGCTGGGACCTCGAACTGCAAATCGCGGGTGAAGGTGGAAAAACAGAAACTTTTCAGCATTGGCTCATAGCAGGCTGTAATGCTTTCTGCTTCCCCCAAGCCCTTTGGAAAACTTCACCACAGCCTGTGGGACCAAGGGAATGTGCACTTTTCTAATGGGCCCAAAAAGAGGATGGTTGCCAGGAAAGCCTTTCCCATGGGGCGGGGGCAGGGCACCGGGGACAGCTTAACTCCCACATTTGGCCACAGCAGCCATGGCGGGCAGGCTCTAAATGTGCTCTCAGCTAACTTTTTACTCTATGAGCAGGGCTGCAGTGAGGCAAGCCTGCAAGCCCAGGGATGAAGGCGGTCATTTCTGAGGGATTGCACGGTTGCTGACTTGCACCCTTGTGTGTGAAAAGCTCAGAACTGCACGGGGGCTGGTGCCTGTAGGGGCCTCTGGAAGACTCAGGAAGGTGGGGTGAAGTCTTAGCCCCTTTAAACCCAGGACATGGGTTTGCTGGGCGATAGCTGCTCATATTGTGACATCAGATCAAATTTCTCAAAAAATCAAAAACAAAAACAATGCAGCTAACCAAGAGAATCATTTGGATAAAACTTAGGGCCAGAAAGTGATATGGGATGAATGTATAAGGCATATTTTAAATCAAAGTCACTGTCATTGTTACCCTTGCTTATTTTCCTCGGCTTATAGGAAAGGGGTAGGGGAGGCAAAGTAAGAGACCTAACAGGTGCCTTAATGGGTCCGTTCATTGAATGCATAGGAAAATTGAGCCTAGGAAGAAGTGACTGGACTAAGGTTTAACAGCCTCCGCAGAGAGGGAAGAGAAGGCCAGAATTAGGCTCGAGTTTCCTACCCACCAGTCCAGAAACCCTCCCCTCTGTATCTGTATGAGAAGAACGTTTTGAAATATCATCTACAGCAAGTGACTAACATTACCACCAAAGATGGATTTTCCGGTTGAGAACCGGAGCTACCTGCTGGTATGCGAGTGTGGTGGTGTGACAGAATATGCCCAGCACACAGCGTGGTTAAATGCCAGGCTTGCTGCATCGTGATTCCCTCTAGAATTTGCTCACCACCCTGTGACCTCTGGAAAAGAAGAGATCTTGATTTCTGAGTTCCAGGAGACAGGAAGCCACTTGCAGGGGCCACACAGAATAGCAGAGTGAGAGGTGAGAAAAAGAATGAATTTTTCCAAGTGGTAGAGAGATGGTATTTGCATGTGAGATATACATTTTCCTTTTAGGTATCAGGCTTAGGGAACAAGAAAAGACAGTCCGGGCAGCTGCCACAATTGCCACTTAAGACTCTGGGGGGTTCTAGCATTTCGGGAGCTTCTGGTCTCTTCCACAGAGTTGGAGGGTACCTGTCTTCTTGCCTTGTAGTATTTGACAGTGGACAAGGCACTTTACAGTTCATTACAGCATTTTGTCCTCATATATAGCCTTATAACCTAGCCTAGAAAGACATGGTGGAAGGCCCAGGGAGGGGGAGAGAGAGGATTCAAGTGATTAGTTCAGGACACCATGGGCTGTTGAGGGCACAGGATATAGGATAGACAAGCTTCCTGGAAAGTTGTACCTCTAGAGAAACAGGGCAAGGAGCTTAGAGGCCAGGAGAGAACAGACTTTCCTTTCTCAGCCACCAGCAAGAATAAGATGTCAAGAAACTGGAGCAGAGGGAAGAAGGGAGATGACTGTCAATTTGTTAGAGAGTATCAGTAATCCGGAGGACACATCTTGGGCGGGGAGCAAGGAGGAGGGGTACTTTCTTGTGGCAGGAAGCCAGGGTGGAGAAGGTGAGGGGAAGGAATCCCACTTAGCAAGAAGATGACTGAGCAGGTTCCGGAAAGGACATGGAAAAGTGGTGACCATAGTTTTCACTGGGCTGAGGTTGAGCTGCTTAGTTCAGCATCTGGTACCTTCTGAGAGGCTTCCTGGAAAATCTCAGGAAGGGAGACCGGGTCTGTGACTGAGGGCCCTGTAGAACTCTGGAACCGACATCACTTTTCCTCACAGGTTATTTGTTCTATGCTTTTATATTGCTATAGGCATAACACAAGAGCCCACAGACTAGAAAAAGCAGTGGGATTGTTCGGGGTGATGGCAGGGAATGGGGGCAGTATGGAGACTGCATCCTGCTCTGTAGCCAGTCTGAGGGTGGTCGTCCTGGAGAGGAGGCGGCAGGGTGACTCAGAGCAGAGGGGGAGGCAAGCACATCAAATTCTTCTAGTGCCAGGGGAAGGACCGAGGACCCAGGGTTCATCTCCAGCTCCCTGACCATGTGGGCAACTGCCCACATATTGCAGTGCATTCTGGGTCCCCTCAGCTCAACTCTGCCTCTGCGCTGGAAGGTAGGGGAGAGGAAGCTCCTTTTGCAGGGTTGGGCTTCTACAGGCCCCTTGACTGAAATCGGAGAGGAACCTGGAGGCTGTGAGTGGCGGCCCCTCCTGCCTGACCGATGGAGCTCTCTTGATAAAGTCCCTGAGCGTTGGCTGTCTCCTGGAACAGGTTGCCAAGCTGTGCGGGTCTCATCCACGGATCCAGCTGTGGCCTTTATCTCACCAGGCTCCCACAGTCACAGAGGGACCTGGTACTCACGTTCAAGTATTTGAGCTCCCTGTCCTGGGGGGCTATTCAGCCCTCTACACCCTCCTCACTTACCCTCAAAGTCCCGGCCCCTGGGACAGACCTGGACTTGGTGTCTGGAGCTCCAAGTCATCTGGACAGAGGGTGGAGTCGCAGCTTGTTTTCTTTGTATGGAGTGAACCTGTGTGGATGGTAGCCAGACAATCCTGTCAGGGGTGAAAGCCGTCCAATCTCCAATTGCCTGTTTAACTTAATTCAGGTCGGTGACTATTTGCGAGCACCTACTATGGGGAGGGCAAAACTACATGTCTATTTTGACAGTTACTTCCATCCTTTCCTGCTATTCAAATGCTATCCATCTGTACAGAGGGGCGACATCCCAGGTTTATATTATAAAAATTGCGCCTTTACTCTCCACATTCTTCATCTCTATTGCTTCTCTGATAAAGAAGCAAAGAAACTCCTTACGGTGTCTGTTATAATATCTTTCACAGAGTCAGCACCCCCAAATATTTGGACAATAAATGCACGAGTGAAATTCGACTTAAAAAAATGTTTTACTGGCAATTCAATGGACCCCTGAGAGGGTCAGGGTACTTTTCTAAATTTTCCTAGGTTGCTGAGTCCAAGGAGTGGGTTTACTTTGACGACTCCGGGTAAGCACCTCTGGGCAGCAGGGACACCCCTGCGGACAGCTCTCCTCTGTTGCAATCAGGAGAATTGAGAGGAATCTACGGCTGTGTTTTCCCAGGCCTATCTTTATTGATGGTTATTAAAGACACACCAGCACACGGCAATACGAAAGTACAAAGCAATTCCCAGGGTAAGGTACGTGGGAAGGAGCGAGATATTGAGCTCCCAAACAATTCTACTGTAATCGCAGTCTGCCATATCTACGTATAGTTAATAAGTAAGATGTAAGCAGGCTGGTTCCACCACTGGGCAGCAGATGGAAGGAAAAAGGCTACGGGAGAGATCACTGGTCCTGCTGGAAAACTGGGAAAGAAAACAAGGAGGATACCTGGGAAAGGTGAGTCTGGTGGGCAGTCACCGGGAGGTGCAGAAGCCTACACCTGGTCCCCAGGAAGGACCACTGCTCACCTCTTCTCCTGCCCTCACTCTCCCTATGCATGCCAGCCCCTCGTGGAAGATTGCGTGTAACCAAGAATATGTAGGAATCACGCCCAGGCACACTGGGTTAAAAAAGTGTCAATACAGCACACAAAAACACCTGTTTTTATAGAGTACCCCAACACACCTGTTGTTTTACGATGCTGAGTATTATTGATAAAGGGGGCTGTAAAGTCGAGGTGAAATGGCCTCTTAGATTTAAATAGCACCTTCCTCAATGTTTTACAGCTGAGATTTGACTGACCCGGTGATTATTTGTTAGGAATGTTGAGCGCATATCTCTATATATGTTCAGGGTGGCGAAAAAGCAAAGGCTCTGGAGCCTGACTGCCTGGGTTCACGTTCCAGCTTATTCACTTTCTAGCTATGTGACATGACTATTCTGTACCTCACTTTACTTGCCTGTTAAATGGGGAGAAATTCATAGTACTTACCTTATAGGATTGTTAGGAGGACCAATATATGGAATATGTTTAGAACAGTGCCTGGCATATTGTAAATACCATATAAGTTCTCAGATGCTTTTATCATTTTGCTATATATATGCCATATATATGTTTATATTTATATCTGGCATACAAGATAGACACTCATTCATTTAAAAAATATTCAGATGTTAATATTCTCAAAGAAATGGATGGACAACCACTGTGATAAATTGGTCTACAGGTATTTGACAAATCAAAAGCTTCAGCAGTCTTTTATGAATCAAAGGCTGTGGGACCAGGAGGAACCTAAAAAATTAGCTGGCTTCTTCTTCTTTTCCAGGGAGGAGGGTCTCTACCATCTAAGCACTCTGGTGGCTTTGTTTGTGGGCAGGTGCAGACCTTGGTGTAGCCCTGCCTGGAATAATTAAAATGAGCCTCAGGCCCATGGAAAGTAGAGCTCTAGATGGAGGCAAGGGCATCGGCAGGGGCCAGGCACACAGGCTGTGGACAGGAGGGGGATTCATTCCCCCTCGCCGACAACACGAGGGACCGGGAAGGGCTGTCGAGGGACACTTCATCCAAAAGAGTAAACATGGGCAGGCCCTCCCTGGATGCCAGTCACACTTCCATGAGGTAAGATGGGTGGGAAAGATGAACGTCTGAGACCTTTCCTGCTTGTAGATGCCCATATAATTTATGGTCTAAACTGGAACACTTTTGAGAGTGAAAACGAATGCTATTAACAATTATGTCAGGACAATTGGCATAAAAACTGGGACACATGACCATCGTAGTTCTGTGGGCCTACAATGGCAGGTCCTAGATTGTTCATCTGTCTATTTAGATATCTTTTATCAGAGATACTTCCTAAGAAGAAAAAAAAATTTTTTTTTGGCCGTGCCATGCGGCTTGTGGGATCTTAGTTCCCCAACCAGGGATTGAATCCATGCCCCCTGCAGTGGAAGCCTGGAGTCCTAACCAATAAACCGCCAGGGAATTCCTAAGAAATATTATTTTTAAGTCACTAATGTTTTAGCATTTCTTCGTCTCTGGAAGGTGATGCCATTGATTTACCTTCCATACAGGGAGCAGCCCCAGTTTTGAACCGAGGGGACCTTAGTGTGTATAGGAGAAGGGAGGGTCAGAGGGAGGCCCTGTGATGGTTGGATGGTTGTGCTTAAGGCATGTTTGACATGACTCGGTTTCTTCTTCGATAGAGCAGGTGTGGTCCAAGCTTCCCCACCTGCGAGTTTGCACCCAGGTTATGGCTACAGCATAGCAATGCTGCCAGGGACTCTTGCACTGACCAACCATGGCTGAGAACATCCATTTTTCTTGGGCATGTGAATGTGGAAAAAGTGAGTGCTGCAATTTGACACTCAGTCCATTGTTTAATGGCTGAAGGAAGACTCTAAAGGAAAGAACATTTTCCCACCTGAAATATTTGCTCTTTTTGCCTTGAATTTGACTAAGTCTTTAGTGGTAAACAAAAACCAAAACCCACCCCAAAACCAAAAGCCGAACAAACAAACAAAAAACACATTTCTTTTTCTAAATAGTTCAAACTCAAGGTTTGGGCTTTGTTAATTTCCTTAAAAAAAAAAAAGAAAGAAAAGAAAAATGGCTCCTTCACCTGAGTGTTCTTATATGTGCCTATTTAATGATTAATAATACCTTGTGGGCTATTGTTGGATATGGCCTCTGCTGGTTTGAACAGGAGAATACTGATTCACTCTTCAGGCATTTATGAATCACAAGTGTTTACCCTGAGACAATAAGTGAAAGGGGGCAGATTAAAAAAAGAAAAACACCCAAATATGCTGGGTTTTTTGAGGAAAAAATGGAGATAATGCGGGCTCTCAGTCTTTGATACCCTGTGCGGGGCCCACCGCTTTCTCTCACTGAATAAAGATTGTGTGGAGTGACCACGACTGGGCCTTTTGAGTTTTATTGATATTCCCTTTCACTTGCTGAGAGGTCAGGCAACTTTTCCCCCTTGGTTTCCATGTCATGTGCCTTCTTTTTCTTCCCACCTGTCTGGTCACTCTGTGTCGGTGGTGTGCAAGGGATTCTCTTTATGGGCTTTTAGGGGCACCCTTTCTCCAGAGTCCCACACGTTACCCTCTTCCGTTTTCACCTGGTGCAAGGGAGGCCCTGGCAGAGGAGAGGGTGGAGAACTGCCTTCATTAAAGGGGGGCTGGAGGGCTGGGGGGAATGAATTAAAGAGGTTCAGGTCTTGGTGACTGACTGGGTCGTGGTGGGGAAAGAGGACTCAAAAGATGCCATGCAGGGCTGTCGCTCGAACAACTAACTGTGGAGACCCTTCTTCCACAATTCTGCTTTTTTAAAAATTATTATTTTTTAAATTAATTAATCAATTAATTAGGCTGCATTGGTTCTTCGTTGCTGCGCACAGGCTTTCTCTAGTTGCGGCGAGCGGGGGCTTCCCTTGTTGTGGAGCACGGGCTCTAGGCTCACGGGCTTCAGTAGTTGTGGCGCGTGGATTCAGTAGCTGTGGCTCATGGGCTCTAGAGCGCAGGCTCAGTAGTTGTGGTGCACGGTGGGCTTAGTTGCTTCGTGGCATGTGGGATCTTCCCGGACCAGGGCTCGAACCCATGTCCCCTGCATTGGCAGGGGGGTTCTTAACCACTGTGCCACCAGGGAAGCCCCACAATTCCACTTTTAATAGTAACTCCTAGACTTATTTTCCCTACTTTCAGCCCCAAAGCCTAGAGTTCAGTGAAAAATAACTGCCAAATTTGACTCCAACGACCCTTAAAATTTTTTTGAGAGAATTTTAGACTTACAGAAAAGTTGCAAAAATAGTACAGCTCTCTTATACCCTTTAACCAGCTTCGCCTCTGTTACATACCCCACCCTGGTGACATGGTTATCTTATATAACCATGGACTGATCATCGAAAAATAATCTTGGTACAAACTATAGATTTGTTTTGGATTTCATCATTTTCTCTACTGTATTTCATCCTGTTCCAGGATCCCATCCAGGGTCCACAGTGCATTTAGTTATCTTGTCGCTTTAGTCCCCCTTCAACCTGTGACAATTCCACAGTCTTTTCTTGTCTGTCATGATACGACAAGAGTACTAGTCAGTTGCTTCGGGGAGTGTCCTTCACTGGGGTCTGTCTGATGTTTTCTCACAATTGTATAGAGGAGCTTTGCTGCTAAGGAGAACGGCACAGGGCTGGTGAGCCCTTTCCAGGGCAGCATGTCAGGGGCCGTACAATGCTGCTCTATTTCACTGCTGTTGTTGACCATGATCACGAGGTGAAGATGGTTTCCACCAGAACTGGCCACTGTACAGTTAGAATTTTCCCCTTTGTATTTCCTAAATGTTTGGGGGGTGTTACTTCAAGACTACTCAAATATTCTGTTTCTGCTTACACTTCTGCCCACTAATTTTAGAGTCCATCAGAGGATCTTGCCTATGGCAATCATTCCTGGTGTAGTCTAATCATTTCCCTCATTCCTTCTATACTTATTAATGGAACTTTTCTTAAGGAGGAGTTGCATGACTTTACATGGTAGAAAAGCAGACATTTAAATAAATAAATAAATAAATAAAAATCTAAAAAATCCTTACTCTTTTGGAGCCTACATTCTAGATGGAGAGGTAGACAAGCAAAATAAATAAATGGGTAAGATAGTATATTAAAAGATGACAGGTACTAGAGAGAGGAATCAAGCAGGGATGGGGAGAAGGAAGTGCCAGGAGGTGCAGGTTTAAATGGCACAGTCAGCAAAGGCCTTAGAGAAAAGACTTGAAACAGAGGAGGGAGCCAGCACGTGAACGTCTGGGGGGTAGCTTCCTAAAGAGAGGAAACAGCAAGTGCAAAGGCTCTGAGGCAGGACCATGTCTGGCCGATGTGCTCTCGGAAAACAAGGAGGCCAGAGTGATTGACTCCAAGTAACCGAGGGGGAATGGGAGGGAGAGGGAGGGGATGCAGAGAGTGGCAGGGCTGGATGGGGCAGGCTCTGGGCCATTCTAATGGCCTGGCTGTGCTCTGAGGGAGGCGGGAGCCACTGCAAGGGTTTGTGCAAAGAGGTCACATGATCTCCTTCATATGATTAAAGGATGGCTTTGGCTGCTCTGGGGTAGGCAAGCATGGAGGCAAGGAGATCATGCTTAGGAAGCTATGACATTCATTCAGGTAAGAGATGAAGGTGGCTTGGCCCAGAATGGTAGCAAAGAGTTGATTGGAGTTTGGGTGTATTTTTGAAGGTCAAACTAACACTGCTAGGAAAGATCTCCCGTGTGGTGGGCAGCTTCTGGCCACCTCCTGAACCCCCCAGGGAGTGTATGCTCCTCCCTCCACCTTGAAGTGGGGCTTCAGGAGCAAGTTTGAGACGCACTGGCTGGCTGCATTGAATCTAAGCTCCACAGCCCCTCAACAGAGTCTTCTGCTATCCGGGTCCACCTCCCTTCTCCCTGCAGTACATCACACATTTCCCTCTGGCACTTGCTGCTCAGGCCACCAACACATGGCCATAAACTCCCCTGCTCAGTGCTCTCTGCCAGTCAAGATCCTTCCTAACCTCCAAAGCTCAGCTCCACCCCTGCCCCCAGCCCCGACTTTCTGCCCTCCTCCCCTCTTTGTCCCTGGACACTAAGTAGACTCAGCTTCACAGAGCAGCCCCTGGACACAGACACACCTCAAGCACCCCTGCAGCCTCAGGGCCCCTGAAGCACAAGAACTGGCACCGAATACTTCATTAGCCTGTTGGTTGGCTTGTTGGTATATGGCATATCGTACAAATGAAAATATTATGTTTCCTCTTAATCATCCAAGTACATTTTGCATTACACTCTGCATATATTCTTATTTCTTTTAATATAAAAATAATATATCTGCTCCCTCTGCCCAACCTTTCAAGGAAAATTGAAGTTCCAGATTTCCTCTCGTTGGACCACTCTGTACCTCTGTGCGTCCTGTGTACCCCAGTTTGAGAAGTCATGAGAGGCAGGCATCACTGAGGGTTCATTTGCTGCTAATGGATTTCTCTTTATCTGTTCATTGATTTAACTAAAAAGTGCATATGGTTAAAATTTTCAAGCAGTACAAAGGGTAGATCCTGAAAAGTAACCCTTCCATCCGTGGCCCTCATCCCCCAAACCCTGCCCCAGAGGCAGTCACTCTTACCTGTCCCATGCATACACATCCGGGGATCGCTAATGAACAGCCAGTGGCTGGTAGCAGCCAGTAACTACCAACTGAAGGTAAACTGAGTTGCTGTGGGAACCAGCTCCCAGGACTGCGCTCCCCAGGGCTGACGCAGCTCCCGTGCAGAAGGGCCAGTGGTAGCTGTTGCCACTGCAGCCAACCTGCCATTTTTATTTTTGTCTTTGGCTCAGATCACATAGGGCTGAGTCTGCAAAGGCTCCACACTGGGGTGGAATTGGGGCATTTGGTACCACCCTCTTTGGCTCTGGGTCTGGACCATTGAGATGTCCCAGGCTGGCTGTTGTCTCTCCCTCCAAGTCAGCCAGCCAGAGGGAGGTGCACAGCCAAGAGCTACATCGAGAGGGAAGGCAGGTGGGAAAAGGGACGGAGGAAGCCAGCCCCTGAGCCGTGATAACACCAATGCCGAGAGTGAAGGGAGATTTCAGGGGGGGACTATGTCATCCTCCCACTCTTCCTGGGGCCTCCAAGCCTCACCTGAAAGGCAGTACTCTCCCTCTACCTTTCCCGTGGGAATTCAGCGCAGCCAACAGAACCCCTGAACTCTGCTGGGCCGCTGCCAGCAACTTTCAAGCCTTTCCCCCCCCTGCCGGTTACAGTGACATGATGTCGTTTTTATTGAGGCAAGATTAGATTTTTTTAAAAGTTTTTAAAAGTGTGGTTCACATGATCTCTAGTACTTTGCCTGTCGCTGGAAGACCACAGAGCTGCCAATTTCAATTTGCTTCAGCTTTTATCACTAGAAGAAGCTTAAGAGAAAAAAGAAAGGGGAGAAAGGCCGGATGAAAATATTCCACTTGGCCCTGGCAGTTAGCTTGAGGGTGGCAGGGGACACACGCATCGTCCCCTCCCGCGTGTGTAACGGGTGTGATCAGGGGACTGAAGTCGGGCCTGGCAGCTGGACAGCACACTGTGTCCCAAGGGTTTTCATGCCATAGCCAGAGAGGAAACACACAACTGGAGTCATTCATGGAGTCAGGAATATATTAGAAAAGATGCTAAGCTAGTGGGAGACGGGTAAAATAAACCCATAGAAAAGTGGTCCTTCCTCTTAATTCTAATTTGAGTAATTCCCTTCTTTGGAGGCAACATTTCCCATTCACTCATTCATTCAACACATTTATTGAGCATCTTCTGTATGTCTGTCTCTGCTGAGGATACAGGGTGATAAGGCTAAGTTCGTGTCATTCACCATTTTTATAGGAAAATTGAAGAATGCCAATTTGCATGGACAATGGTTTTTCAGGTGCCAACTCAGCCCTCAAAATGGGCGATGTGATGGAAAATCGTGAAAAACATGAGATCCAATCACATTGTTTTGGCATCAGATCAGAGAATGAGGTCTGGAGGAGTAAAGGACATGCTGAGGAAATAAATGTCTCCCACTCCATGGGAATCTTAGAGTAGAAACAGCATCCCTGTATCCCCACCACTGACAGCCATTCAGATCCCTGCTGGTCTGGTCCTCACAATAGCCTGGGAAGTAGGGAGGGGAAAATTTGACCACAGCTCTACCTGGCACTGGTAGGTGCTCAGTGGGTGTTGAATGAATGTTGAATAAACCCCCAATTTACAGGGGGGGTAGGGTAGGTTCAAGAGAAATCAAGAGATTGGTCCCAAGTCACCAGTAGTAAGTGGCAAACCCTGGACTTGAGCCCACAGGTCTTGAATATACACGTCAAGGCCCATCATTACTCCTGGAGGCCACACTCTCTGGAGATTTCTCCAAATGACTGTCCTTCCTTTGACTGGCAGGAAAGTGACTCTGGACTCACCTTCCTCAGAGGTTGCAGTGAGTCTTTGGGGAGTCATTTCAATGGATGGAGGCCAAACTGACCTCAGAGGTGGACGGGACACCTCATGAGGAGAGCCTGCATCCCTGGAAGCTTCTCTCAGTGTTGAATTGGTTGGGCTAAGAAAACTGAGTATTGGGTGTTGTTCCTTGAGTATGGACTTCTAAACTGTCCCAAATGAAGTTGGACATATTTGGGGGGCTCATTTCCTTTTAGAAATCTAGGCATCTCCCCAACCCATGCTCTCTCTGTCAATTATGTGGATGAGAAAAAGCTGGATTCAGAGCAAACTTGTGAAGAAACCACTCCCCATTTGTATCTCATGAGCCTTGATTTTCCTCTTTCATAAAGGGATGGAGTGGAGTAAGTCCCGGGTAGCTTAGAAGGTGACATTGGGGTTACAGGGAAAGGCAGCCTAATTGGAGCCGCAGTATCACTGGGCTGGAAGAGACCCAGAAAGTCACTGAGTCCCTTCCCCTGCCTCTGGGAGAAGAAGATTAGAGCACACGCCCAGGGACTGGTGCTGGATATGTCCCTGCCAGGAAATGCAATGTGGGGACCAGGCAGAGGCCATAGGAAAGTAGAGTCTGTCTTTATGAAAAGAAAGATCAGAGGGTGTGAAACTCCCTCTTCTTGTCCCCTTCACCCTGAGAGCATGAGGTGGTGCAGGAAGCTTCACCTTGGAAGTCAGAGAAAGATCTGAGTTCTGATCCTGCTTCTGCCATGGACGCATGTCACTGAACATGGTATTCGTTACCACCTCTCTGGGCCTCAGTTTGCCCATTGGTAGTCTAATGGTTTTCAGAAAATGCCTAGGGAGGAGTTTCCTCCCAGGAAGCTCAGGGACAGAACCTGGAGATGTGCTGAGTGGGAGGGGCTCTCCCTAGACCTCTTTTCCTTCCACCAGAAGGATCTGGCTTTTGCCTGTTCACACATTGTATGTCCTCACATGATTTTTTGCAAAGAAAATGTTCCATTGGTTTTTTTGTGTTCAAGTTTGAAGCCATCAACTAAGATGGTCTCAAAAATCCTCTGCAGCTGGAAAAATCTTATGAGTCTTCCCTTGTGCCTCCTGGGCTTTTGGACTTTGCCTCCTCTGACCTGTAGCACACTGTCCTTTAACCACTTGTATGCTGGTTTTTCTCTGCCCAAAAGCTCCTTGCAACCTGATTCCACAAAGGATTGTGGGTATGGGGGAGCTGCTGCATAGGCAGGGAAAGTACCTGCCCCTTAAACTGCTCACAATTCAGTGGGGTAGGCTGGAGACAGTGGAACGAAGAATTACAATACTACCCAGTGCCTTCTAATATTCACCACCAATAACTGGGACCTTGTCTTATCTCTCTCACCCACAGACAGCATATGTAGGACACTTAGTAGTTGCTTAGTGAATATTTGCTAAAAGGATTGATCAATGAATGGCTTGTTCCCCTCTTTGGGAGGAATCACAGATGTATCTGTAGCTAAGGGCCTTCCCAGGACTGACTGGAGCTGTATCAATTCTGTGGCCTCTGTGTTTTCCTTTTATGAGCTGGGCTTATAGCTGTTGGTAGTCATCACCTGTTATGGGTCGAATTGTGTCCCCTAAAAAAAATGTGTTGCAGTCCTAACCCCCAGTACCTCAGAATGTGACCTTATGTGAAAATTAGTGTTGTTAGAGCTTTGTTGCTGATGTCATTAAGCTAAAGTGAAGTCATACTGGTGTAGGGTAGGCCTTTAATCCAAAATGACTGGCAGAGCTTCCCTGGTGGCGCAGTGGTTAAGACTCCATGCTCCCAATGCAGGGGACCCGGCTTTGATCCCTGGTCAGGGAACTAGATCCCACATGATGCCACAGCTAAGAGTTCACATGCCACAACTAAGGAGCTGCCAAGCCGCAACTGTGGAGCCCATGAGCTGCAACTAAGGAGCCCACGTGTCACAACTAAGACTGGTGCAACCAAATAAATAAATAAATATTTTTTTAAAAAACCACAAAAAAACAAAATGACTGGCGTCCTCGTAAGAAGAGAAGAAGAGACACAGACACAGAGACACAGAGAGAGAAGATGGCCATGTGATGATGGAGGTAGAGACTGCTGTGATGCCTCTACAGGCCTAGAATACTAAGGAATACTGGCAAACACCAGAATCTTGGACAGGCAAGCAAAGATTCTCCTCTGTAGGTTTCAGAGGGAGCATGGCCCTGCTGACACCCTGATGGCAGACTTCCAACCTCCAAAACTCTCACAAGACAATACATTTCTGTTGTTTCAAGTCACCCAAAGTTTGTGGTACTTTATTTTGGCAGCCCTGGGACACTAATACATCACCCCACCTGTAATATTATGCCTGGAAAAAAACCTGCAACCTCTTTTTCCTTTAACCTCTAGGAAATGGTCACAGGAAAATATGTTTGGTTGAACTTACTTTTTGAAGCATTAATTACAGTATCTCATCAACATATTTCATGTATTTAAAGCTCTCGAACCTTTGTATGTTGGGTCATATGTATGGAATATATTGCGTAGTAACATACAAATCCAGAAGCAAAAAACCTCCCCCCAAACAAATAATATAGTAACTTCCCCCCTCATCTTTTCAAAAACAAATTTGCTGAGGATTGGCTACTTCTTTTGACCTGAGAGTTTGTACATTTGTTCAGTCTGGGGGTGAGTTTCACTTTCCCGTCTAGGAGCAGGGCATGACTGTCCGGGTTAAATATGATGTAGAATAATGATTCGTCTCGCCACAGCAATGATGCCACTTGCTTCTGAATATCCTTCTTGCATTTTGTGTCATCCACCCATCCTCCTGGGGGCAGGTTTCCAGCTCTGGCTTCTCCTCGGGTGCCCTTGATCAAGAAAGCACAGCTCCTCCCCCTCCATCCCCAAGGAGATTCAGGAATTTGTGGGACCCACCTCATTTCTGGTTATTGAATAACTGGCGGGGCATCGAATGTCAGGGCTGAGAAAACAGAACAGCCTACCTGTTGGACTAAATGACCTCATAGCTCCGGCTGTTCTCATGGTGTCAGCTTGCACTGTCTGTCAGCGACTTTTTCATCGCAAGCGGCGCTTACATCAGACTATTCTAATCACGGTCACTGTGCTTCCAACATGGGTGAAGGAAAGAGGCTTAAGGTTCTGATTAAGCCTGGGCAGTCTTGCCAAGGAGGAAGGGGTCTTCTTTTTTTCTAAGTATAGTTGATTTACAGTGTTGTGTTAGTTTCAGGTGTACAGCAAAGTGATTCAGTTATACATACATATATATATACACATATGTTCTTTGTCAGATTCTTTTCTGTTATAGGTTATTACAAGATATTGAATATATTTCCCCGTGCTATACAGTAGGACCTTGTTGTTTATTTTATATATAGTGGTATGTATCTGTTAACCCCAAACTCCTAATTTATCCCCCCTCTCTCCTCTTTTCTTCAGCCTCAAGAAAGGAAGGTGTGAATGGGGAATGAATGAGGAGCTTATTGTGTTTTAATTCAAAATTCACCATTAACCTCCCCACTGGGATTTCCAGCCCAAGGCTTCTCTCAGCAGTAGATTGGAGAAGAGCAAACCATCAGCCTCCCATCCTCCCCCAAATCTGACCTGGCTGACTAGGGCTTCCCTGCAGGGAAGAGAAGCTTCTGGCGCCATTTCTCCAGCATGGGTACCGCAGCAGCAATACCGTGGATGTCTTTGATCCACAAATCTTTGATGTGGAAAACGATGTTTTCTGGGCTTTAGCAGATGACCAGAGAGTCTCTTTTAGGTTGTATTTGTGGACCTGCTTTTCTCCACTGGTGCTGGCTTCCCAGTCAGTGCCTCTGAGAGACACCGCCGAGACAAGGAGAACGGAAAACGATCTTTTTATTTATTTATTTTTTTAATTTAAAATTAACTTGTAAATAGGTGTGGCCTTAATTTTGTTTTTGAATTTTCTCCTATTGTTCTTTATTTTTTAATTTTTTAAATTGACATATAGTTGATGTATAATATTATCGATATATAAGTTACAGGTGTACAATATGGTGATTCACAATTTTTAAAGGTTATACTCCATTTATAGTTATTATAAAATATTGGCTGTATTCCCTGTGTTGTGCAATCTATCCTTATAGCTTGTTTTATGCCTAATAGTTTGTACCTCTTACAGCTCTACTCCTATTGCCCCTCCCCCCCTCCCTTTCCCTGCTGGTAACCACTAGTTTGTTCCCTATGTCTGTGAGCAAAAAATGATCTTGAATAGCAAGTCATGTTTTCCTCAAGTTAGAGCTGGAAAAACTGGGGAGAAACTGAAAGGGGGGTAATTATTCTGGGGTGTTGTTAAATTTATACATTTGCTCACTCATTCATTCACTTATTCATTCCTTAATTCAACAGACATTTTCTGAATATCTGCTCTAGACCACGTACTGTGTGACGTGCTGGGGAAATAAAGACGGTGTCACAGTTCAGTGATACTAGTGTGACTCGTGCCTGAGGAGAAGTCTGCCGCTGGGGTTTGAGAGAGTCATGGGGAAGAAGAGAGCTCAAACAGTGGCCTGGAGAAACAGGGAGGAGAGTTTTATCCTGGGACTAGAAGAGCCACTTTCAAAGCAGAGACCTTGGGCACTCGACCTCAGAATTACCTGGGGGAATTAAAATGCAGATTCCGGGCTCTCATCCCCAGCCTGCTGATGCAGGGTCTCAAGACTGGGTCCTGGGGATCTGCATGTAGATTCTTAGGTACTAAGTTGGAGAATGCCTGCTTTAGGCTGCTGCATCAAAAAGGATGTTTCCAATGAGAGCTGGAGCCAGTGAATGCACAAGCGAGTTAGGAGGTCTGGCCTGGCCCAGAGTTCCATGTATTTATAACCGAGACCAGGGCTGATGTAGAGCGGAGCAAGGGACAGCCTGGGACATCTTTTGGTGAGATGCAAGGAGAGAGCCCTTTGTCCCCTAACCGATTTTGTCTCAAAACTTCAGGGAATCTCCTTTCTTTTGCTATTTCCCCGTCTTTTCTAAGGAAGTCGTTTGTATTAGGAAGTTTGAAGATGTAGGTACAACTCCAAGGACATCGGGGGTGTGGGGGAGGGGCGAATTGTTTTTGTTGCTCATACCTGCTTGGGGAAGATCCACATTCTCCTCGGAGGCTCCTTTGGTGGAGGGTCTGCTATGGCTCTCGCTTAAGTTGCCAGGTAATCTTCAGCTGAGGAGAGAGAGCCCCACCAGCTCTGCACAGTTCTCCTTAGCTCTTAGTAACAACCAAGAGAAAGGGCGGTGAAGGGCAGGCTGCACAGCACTATTTGTGATCTGCCCTTGTGTTCAGTGAGTAATCACAGTTGGAGGAAATCAAAACCGAAAATTGGAGTCCCTTGCCATCCATTCGTTCCTTCAACAGAAATCTATCGAGTTGGCGGTGTTGTGTGATTGCTGGAGTTTGAGGTGAATAAGGCAGACACAGCCCCTGCCCTCGTGGCATTTGCGACCTAGAAGGGAAGAGAAACAAGTAAAGGTTGCATCACAGTGAAGTGTGGTGAGAGTTGAGCCAATTCTTCCGTGGTTCCTTTGAGCCCTCAGAGAGCGCACCTGGCCCAGGGCTGGATGGCTCGTTGGTATTTGAGATATCCTGTCCTGTGTTCATTTGTTCCTTCGATCGCAAGCATTTGCTGAACCCCTATTATGTGCCATGGGGAATGAATTATGTCCCATCCTCTGCTAATAACCTTAGAGGCAGATTTAATAAAAAAATGAACAAAATGTAAAACCTTGTCCCAAGAAGCTCAGAGTCAAGTGAAGGGGGTCAGAAAAGTAAACCAATTGCATTGAGGCTGGGGTCATGGCCCAAGTGTACAGTCATGGTCTGTGCAAGGTCACAGGGGGATGTGGGGCTGGGGTGGGGGGCAGCGAGGGCAGAGTGGTCTGCGGGGACCACTGAGCTGGACCTGGAGGCATACGTAAGAGTTTTGTCTTCTTTTAGTACTTCCCAGAAAGGTTCACTGATGTCTATTTCATCATTCAGCCCCTCAGTAATGATGGACTGAGTACCTAAGATGATCTTAGAGAACCAGCAAGACAAATCATTAGATTAACCAATCAAACCAACAACTTGTTGGTCCCTTGGCAGGTGACAAGCTATAGTCAAGCCCTGGGGACTAAATCAAAGAAGTGGAAGACTCTGTCTCTTGCTCAGGGAGTCCACAGCTGAAGTGAGATGGCCAAATGTGCCCAGTCACCTCCAAAACTTCTAGTTTAGAAAAAGCTAGGTCCTGCCCACCAGCAACAGCGAGTTTCCTTCTGGGTGGAAGTGAGATGCCCCATCACCTGGGTGAGGCAGTAAGTATAGCTCTTAATTTTTGTAACAGAATGCCAGCTCTGTTGTCTACCAGGCTGGTATCAAAAAGTAGTAGGATCTGTAGACAGCTAATTATATACATTAATAATAAAGTTTATTTCCAGTTATAATATAAGCACTTTAAAAAATAGAAAAATGCAGAAAAGGTGAAAGAAAATCACTCTTCTTATTTGATATTTTTCTTCTTTTTCTTTCATGATTTTACATGATTATGATCATTGTAATAATTCACTTTGTTTTTTAACGTGATGGCAACATAAATTTCATTTCAAACGACTGCACAATCTTTCACCATTGATGTACCATGATTTACTTAATACATTTAAGCATATAACTTTTAAAACATTTGTTTTTCTTAAGACAAATTCCCAGAAGTGGAATTGCTAAAAAGAGGAGCATTATTAAGCATTATTAATATCTCAATACATATTGCCAAATTGTTTTCCAAAGGGTCATATTGATTTTTGTGTTTGTTTTTTACTTACTTAATTAATTTATTTTAAATTTAATTTTTATTTTATATTGGAGTATAGTTGATTTACAATGTTGTGTTAGTTTCAGGTCTCCAGGGTCATATCAATTTTTATTTCTGCATTATGTGGGAATGCATGAGTTTAATTCTAAATCGTGTGCTATTCATCTCTCGTCAAAAACATGCTTGAAATAATGAATTAAGCCCCGTCCTTCTGATTGGGTCAACACAAAGAAATAGGTTTGAATTGCATTCGTGTAGTTCCTTTACACTGAATCATAAGTTAATACATTCCCTTAACTTTGATTATGGGCTATTACCAAACAACAGAAAAGATAGTTTTGGCATCTTCTGCTAAACCGTCATTGACAACCCACCCATTGTGTTACTCAATGTCCCTTATATCAGGACACATCCCTCTTTAACTTCAGTTATATTTCCATTTTTTTATCAAATAATGATACCCAGGCTATCAAGAAGCTCATAGGCCACATTTGGCAGAAACCGTCTCTCCTCCTCTTTTGGAGTGATTGGGAACAGGTTCCAGGACCAGCGGCCGAATGCACATCAGTGTATCAGTTTCACCGATTGCAAAGGAAGTTTCCAAAACTGCAGGTTCTCTTTTAATCTCGGTATTGGGGAATGGGATGGGACTCCCAGCTCCCTCCCTGAGCCTGACTTTGGGACCTTCGTGTTCCGCCAAGTAGATGCTGAGTCTACTTACTCAAGCTACTGCAAGAAAAGATTATGGCCTGCTTCTAGAAGGCCGGTGGAGTAGAAGCAACAGAACACTAGGTGGTGGAGGGGGAGAGGGCGCGGGCAGTGAGGAGTGACTCCCTGTGCAGATGGCTTTTTACAGAAATCCAGGGGGGAGACAGAGAGCAGGAACCTGTTCTGCTCTGATGAGACCAAGGAGCACAAGGCAGTGACTGCATCACAGTGCCCCGACCCAGTGACCCTCTCCTGGTAGATGTGGCCCTCACCCATCTCATTAGCTACTCCTCCTCCCAGGAAGGAGAGAGATGGAAAAGTTCCAACCTTCCCCTTTTGTGGGCTGAGGAATACACGTCTCTCCTCTACAAAAATGTGAAGAGGGAAAATGAGGATTATCCCCAAGGGGATGTAACTTTCTGATTTTCCCCTCCATTTGTATCTTGAGCTTTGCTGTTATAAATGTCTTTATTTTTAAATTGTAAGTAACTTGATTTTTTTGTATTATATTATATACAAGTAAATAACTATAGGCTTGGAGTTCTAAGGCTAACATGGGCAAGACACAGTGAACAAAACCACACATTTTATGGGTGAGGCCTTAAAAGCTAGTCAGTGGGAACTCGAGTTATCAGGCATGATTTTTCGATGGGCGGCAGGGCTTGAGTTGAGTTTGACCACGTGTAAGAATCATGAGATCAAAGGCAGTGCTGGAGGTGAGAGTAATCATGACTAGATACGAATAACTGTCATTCCTTTAGCTCTTTACAATTTATAAAGTACTTTAACCCTTATTATACACTTAATCCTCACGCCAACCCTATGGAGTGGATTTTATTATCATCCCCATTTTACCCATGTGGAACTGGGTTCAGAGAGGTCAAGTGGTGGAGCTGGGACTCATATCTGGGTCTTCTGGCTCCAAATTTCATCTTCACCTCCATGCCCTGTCCTATACTGTCTGAGCTGGGTGAGGAGAACAACTCGATTAAAGGGGTAGAAGTGGTCTAAAGCACAGTGGGAAACTACGGTGTTGAGGCTGAGCCAGACCAAGGAGGTCCCTGAGAGCCAGGCAGAAGAGGTTTCATGCAGAGGAAATAGGGAGCCATTGAAGGCTTTTGAGCAGGAGTGTCACCCAGTACAAGCACTGGGATCCATCAGTCTGATAGCTAGTGTGCACAGAGGACTGGGAGGTGGAAAGAGGGAGTATGGGAGTAGAGACGCTAGTGAGGGGGCTTCTGGAAGAACCCCGGGTCTCCAGATTATATTGTTAGTACCCAGGATCTTATTGGCTTCTTTCTGGGAATTTATCACGGTGCCATGGAACAACTGAAATATTCTGTCATTCACTATCTTTATAAATGAGCCCGTATCTCTGAGTTTTGGTCCATGTTATTGGACCAAGCCTTTCTGCTTCACCTCACCTCAGGGTCCTCTCTGTACGCAAGGTTGTGATCAGAACAATGCACTGAGAGTGCCTGTGAGCTGGAGCAAACATGGACTTGACTTTTACCATATTTAATGAATATTTACTGAGAACCAGCCATGAGCTTGGCACCGTGCAACATTCCTCTGTCGGAGAGACAGAAAGAATGGGTCGCAGGGCAGCTGGTTCGGGTGCTCTGGGCTGAGGCAGAGAGGAAGCTGGGTGGGAGGGGGTGGGGGAGGGGAGGAGGGAGGCGGTTAGACAGGGACACAAAGAATGCAGGAGAGGGTGACGGAGGCTGGCTCCTGTTCATTGCCAGGAGGCCAAGGATTAGGTATGAATCCATCTGCAGCAGTGAATGTCCCACTCAGAGGATGGCTCTGTCGTGTGATCAAAGGGTGTCTCGGAGATGCCAGCAGCCCCAGCCCCGGAGGACCGCTCCCTTCTGCTCTGTGGTGACCGTGATGGCCCTCTGAAACTGGCTGCTCCAGAAGGAGCAGTTGGGAGCCGGTCCCCTCCCCTCCTCCACCCCACATTTTCTCCCTCGGGGCCTCGGCGGGGAGCCCCACCCTCCAGGGGAAGTCTGTGCTGTGAGGTGCGACAGGACACCTGAGGCCAGCCCCACTGACTCACTGTGTGCCCCTGGGCAAGCTATTTCTTCTCTTTGGTTCCTTCCTCTTTCAGAATTGGAGCAGCTTCTTGTAGCTCTGAAGACGTGAGGGTGATTATAGCCGAATTGCACCGTGGGCATGTGTGTGTGTGACTTGCTGTTTAATAGGGTGCTAAGACAGCAGGTGGGCCGTCCTTCCCACCCCCCAGTCCCACAAGTGTGGCTCTCATTACTGTCAGGAGGCCTTAAGTCGGCCCCATGGAGATGAGAACAGACCCCTTAATTAGGCACCATTCCCAGAGCCAGAGAGGGACCATCCTGGGCCTGGCTGCCCTGGCATCGCGGGGAGCCGGCCTGCAGGGCTGGAGGGGGGGAGGGGAGGCCGTGGCCGGGGCATCTGAAGGACTCAGCAGGTTTACACTTCACTGACCTGATGGCTGAATGGGGCCCTGTCTACCCCCATGGGGGCCTGGAATCTTCAATTATGGCAATTACATCAGTGGGTCGGAAGGGCAGCACTTTCCACTGAAGAGCTTCAGGGCTTAAAAGAGAAATCCTAAAGCCACCGTTTTTTGGTATTTTTTTTTTCTTTCTTTCTTTTAAAGGGATTGGGTTGATGGAAGAAGACCCCCATCTGCAGTCTAATTGGGCTGTGGCTAGAAAACAAGTAAGTGGCACTTTTGGGGGTTAAAATCTGGCCCGCACGTGCTCCCCCACCTCTGGACCTCTGGCTCTTCTCTCAGACCACTTTGTGTTACAGGTCCTGGTGCACGTGCATCTCCCTTGTCGTCTTCCTGAGCTCGAATGTTATGACTTCATCTCCGAATCCTCCCGGCACAGAGTGTAGTGGGTGGCAGTAGAGGCAGCTCTGAACTGGTGGCAGAAGGACTGGATTAGTCCTTGGAGGAGGTACTTAGTCTCTCTGATCATCAGTTTCCATATCTGTAGAATGGGCACAATGATGTCTCTCCTTCACCAGGTTTCAAAGAAGACTCTACTTCCTGCTACATACTCAAGCTAATCAGGCATATTCTCTCTCTTAGTGACCCTGCTAGGTTGGTAGCACTCCATTGTGGCCCTTGTACCAGCAGTGCGGGTGTCACCTGGGAGCTTGTTAGACATGTAGAATCTCAGGCTCCACCCCAGCCTTGCTAAATCAGAACCTGCATTTTACCAAGCTCTCCAGGAAATCCTTGTGCACATTCAAGTCTGAGAAGTGTTCCTCTAAACTGAAATTGTACACAATAAACATGTGTTAAGTGAGTGAGTGAGAGTGAGCCTGTGGCCTTGTTCTCATCTGTAAAATGGGAATAATCAAATCTTTGTTCTCTCATATGAGGGACGCTGTGAGGACCAGATAAAGAAGTCATTTATAATTGTAAAGGCGTGTTATCCAGTCACTCATGAATCCATTCAATAAACATTCGCTGAGCAGCTTCAAGGCAGGTTTGGGGTTTAGAAAATACGTTCTCTGCTTAAGAATAATTTGAAGTTCTCTAAAAGCCTGATTTTTAAAAGAGATAAATACAATAAAATGTGCTAAGTGTTGTCAAATAGCTGTGCTCAAAATAGGGGAATACAAGGGGGAGCGATCAATTCTGATTGAAGTTCAGGGCTGGGCAGGTCAGGAGAGTCCTCACCAAGGCGGTGGCATTGAGCTTATGTCACATGGTGTGAGCCAAGTGGAGGAGGGAAAGAAGATCTTTCTAGACGGAAGCTTGGAGGTATGAAAGAGGGTAGGGGTCAGGGTGGCTGTTAGTTCCCAGGTCTAATAAGAGCAACTAGAGTGACAGTGTATTTGCAGATGGCCCCATGACTTGATTGGTAAGGGTGGACAGGAGCGGTCTTGCTGCCTGTTTCGTTTCTTTGGGGGCCCATCGTCTGGTTTATTTCAGTTTCCAGTTCCAGGTGGGGCCATCAGCCTGAGTTATCGTCCTGTCTAAGCTGTCAATTGCCTAAGAGGAAGACACTGGTTTGGGGGCTTTTTTTGTTTGTTTGTTCTATTATTTTTATTCCTCATCTGCTCTAATGAGTGAGGTTTATTGCCAACACCAAGGTCCTACTTCCTAAGATTTTAACATAACACTGAGTAGCAGGGTTTAGTTAAGGAAGGAAAGTAGGTCTCTAGATTTGTCATTTATTTTTGTGACAGTTAGAAAGGAAGTTGGCACCTATGATAGCTGAGAATGGAGATGTCAGCATGTTTAGGAAATGGCCAGAGCCCTCCTCCAGCACCACTGACATCCGTCACTGCCCTGCTTTCCCACTGCCACCCTGCTGTGTCCACAGCAACAGAGGACACAGGCTCAGGGCGACATGGCTCTTGGCCAGTGGGCAGACAGAGGTACAGATATCACCGAGGCCCATTGAGCAGAAACCCTGATACATCTGGAAGAGGCGGTTCCCACGTGATGCAGCCGAGGGCGTGGGGGCCGAGTCTCTGGGCTCTGCCTGGTCACAGCCAGTGAGACCAGGGGTAATTGTGGAGGACACCGGGTGGCGTTTACAGAAGCAGGCATGGGGTGGAGTCTGAGTTCTCCCACAGGCCAGGAGACTTTCAGTTTGACATGAGGGTTGAGTTCTCACTCCTTGTCCAGGCTGTCAGTGTACATACACGGGGCCTGACTGCAACCACGCGATGGGGAGGAGGGCCCCTGGGCTGGGCTCCTCAGTGTGGGAGGAAAGCGGCCTGCTGGATGCTCAGGCTCCATTTGCTGATCTCTGAAGCCAAAGGCAAGGACTTTGTCTCGCTTGTATGGGACAGCGCCCTTGGGTCCTGAGTTACTATTTAACCAAACTTGCAAATAAGGGTTATCTGTCTCTGGCAAGGACATTGGGGCAAATGGCTTTCTGTACCACTGCCCTCGGTATTAGTGTTTATCTCTTTGGCAAAGGAAAGAGATAGAATCTTCCCTTTTCACTGGTCCCTTTTAGTTCTCTGTTGATGTAGGTGGCCAACTTTTTAAAAATACGACTCCAGCAGGTGTGTTGCTCTGGGTGGATCTTGGGAGAGCACGATGCAGCAATAGCCTGAGATTAGCAGCCAGGTAGGGCTGGATTCAAATCTGGGCTCCTCCGCCGATGAACTTCATGCCTCAGTTTCTCCACCAGTACCGCACGAGCGCCCTGCCCTCCTTGCTGGGTCATGAGGACTAACGGACACACACAGTGACAGCTGCTGTGCTGGCTGGTTTGCATGGAATCTAGGCCCAGTCCCCAGTGGTCTAGAGTTGGAAACTCAGAAGGCTTTCAGTTCAAAACCATTTCAATGTCAGAGCCGGGGCAAGCAAAGGAACTCGTGTCAACCCTTCATCAGCCAGAAAAGGAAACTGCAGCCAGGAACACTCCACCCTGTAGGGCCCCTGTGGCAGCAACGCCTGTCCTCAGACCCACACAAACACCACAGAAGAGGGAGCCCCAGTGACCTCAGGTTTCCTGGACCTATTCTCGACACCCACCCTCCCTTCACTTGACTTGGCGTTTGCTGTCCCAGCTCTAGTTGCCTTGCCTTTTGGACTTGATCTTGCCAGTTCCTTGCTATGGCTTTGAATCCACTCAAAAGTGACTCTGATCTCACACCCGGTACATTAGTTCTGCTGCCTCTGGGGCACACGCCTCCCTCTTCTGTGGGTCCAGGAGTGCAGCGCTTCAGAAGAATGGTCTCCTCTTCTCCTGGGTGCTGTGTTGGTTTCTGGGTTTGCATTCTCTCTCTCTCTCTCCCTCTCTCTCTCTCTTTTTTTTTTTTAATTTATTAATTAATTAATATATTTAGTTTTGGCTGTGTTGGGTCTTCGTTTCTGTGCGAGGGCTTTCTCTAGTTGCGGCAAGCGGGGGCCAGTCTTCATCGCGGTGCGCGGGCCTCTCACTATCGCGGCCCCTCCCGTTGCGGGGCACAGGCTCCAGACGCGCAGGCTCAGCAGTTGTGGCTCACGGGCTCAGTAGTTGAGGCTTGAGGGCTCTAGAGTGCAGGCTCAGTAGTTGTGGCTCATGGGCCCAGTTGCTCCGCGGCATGTGGGATCTTCCCAGACCAGGGCTCGAACCCGTGTCCCCTGCATTGGCAGGCAGATTCTCAACCACTGTGCCACCAGGGAAGCTCCCTTTTATTTTTTATAGCTACGGGGAGCAGTCCTTAAGGATTTTTTTGGTGAACAGGCCATATGCCTGCTTCATCAAGCAGTAAGAATCAGCAGGAGGAAAAAGGATGCTCTTAACATGACATGAAAAAATCAAAAGCGCTCTCAGCCTCCCCTCCAGAAGGCAGAGGGAAAATCCTGAGCAAGCCCCTGACGTCGATGACTGAATCCACCTCTTCTAGATGCTATGGGGTGTCCTGAAACATTCATCTCCTTGCTCTGAGCCTTAGTTTCCTTTTCTGTGAAATGAGGACAATAATGACTCCATTCTCAGCAACTTCATCAGGTCGCTCTCTGGACCAGATGTGAAAATACTTGGTAAGCTTGGTAAACCCTGTGCGCTTGACAGGGGGCTGCCATGTTAGTTCTCAGCCCATTCTAGGTTGAGGTCTGTATGTCCTCCACTGGGTCAGTCAGTTCTGGCTGTGCTTAGCAGCCTCCTGCAGAAGCCCCTCCATTTCCAGGCTGGCAGGACGGCCGCCGTGATTCCACCTGCCCCCTCTCCTCGGGCTCTTCTCCCAGATGAGTGTGCCTTGTGGGTGGTGAGGAAGCTCAAGGGATCCTTAAGGGTCACTTTGCTGGGAGTCTCCAGATGGGATCTCCCATGGCAAAGATGCCTCAACTGAGGACCCCGTTTCTCATCACCCCCAGAGGTAGCAGAGTAGCATCCAGGGACACGTGTGGGGCTGCATGGGTGATATTACATCCCCAGGTAGGCAGGAAAAATCATCGTAAAGGGCAGCCTTTTGCCTATTGCCTAGGCAGTAACCCAGCCACCAGTGGCATCTGCATAAGGTGTTTACATTCACCATAAAGGAGCCAGAAGAATTGTCACAAACTTCCCTTAGAGATAGCAGCATCAGTCTGGAAATATTTACTAGTTCATCCATTTGGTCATTTGTTCAGACATTTGTCTGTGTATTTATTCAACCATACATATTTATCAAGCATTTACTATGTGCAGTGTCCTACATATGTTATGTCTTGTATTAGTCAGGATAAGTTAGGTCATGCTGTGGTAGCAAACAATCCCAAAATCTCAGTGGTTGGAAGCAACACCAGTTTATTTCTTACTCATGTTACATTCTCAGTACAACTCTTTGGGAAAGGGGCTGCTCATGGCTGCCAACCTGATGGGTGCTGTACCATCTTCTGTTGCCATGATTTCAGCATGAGCCCTTAGGGTTCACTGCAGCAGGGGAAGAGAGCATGGAGAACTGTGCATCAGCTTCTAAAGCGATTCTGTCTGGAAGTGACAGGCACCACTTCTGCGCATGTTTCATTAGCCAGATGTCACGTTGCCACACCTAATTTCAAGCACGGGGGAGAGAAGTGTAATCCTTCCCTGGGCCTTGAAGAAAGGAAATATGGAAATAATATGACCGCTGTTTATTTCTACCACATTGCTAACCCCACCACAACCCTGGACGTAGTTATTATTCTGATTTTACATATGATGAAACTGAGGATAAGAAGGGCTAAGGACCTCCTCCACATTTGCACATCAAGTAAAAAAGGAGATGTGGGATTTTTGAACTTGGGACTATCTGGCTTGCAAAGCCTTTGCTGGTTCCCTTCTATCACCCAGTCATGTACACGAATTAGCTGTACCACCAGGTGGGAAACCAGATGGTCGGCCAAAGAAGGATGGATCATGTGCTGTGTACTTTTAGAGGAGGGAGAGGTCACCGTCAGTTGGGGAAATCCAGGAAACCTTCATGGAGGAGGTGGCTTTTGCCTCCAGGTCTGAAGGAATCGGCCACATTTGGACCTTCAGAGATGTTTTTTCTTTCAATTGGTTATTTATTCTGTGTGTTATGCTCACATCTGGAGAATCTTTATAAAATCCATTTAGTTCACACTCTTAGTTTAGTTCACACTCTTCTCTCACAAGAGAAGTCCTAGAGTGATGGGGATGGGAGGGGAAGTTGTTCTGAACTGGGTTTGACTGAGGAATTTTCCTGGAACAGGCCTTGGGGAGAGATCTGATGCAGTGGGTCAGTTGAGACTGAATTTTATTGCAGATTTATGGCAGCTTTCCTTCCTCCTTCCCTCCCTCCCTCCTTCCCGCACTTCCTCCCTCTCTTTCTCTCCCTTAGTCCTTAGTGCCTGCTCTCTGCCTCGGGCAGGGCTCAGGGCTGGGTCAGGGGAGGAAGGAGCCGACTCTGACACAGTTTTTGGCCCCCTGGGAGTCTCCGTGTTTAATGATGGGAGGGATAAGGTTGCAGGGCCCCAGGGTCCCAGTGTTTGCCTAGAAACTCAAGAAGAAGCCCCCAGTGTGGGGCAGAGTGACTGCCTTGAGGGGTGTGGGTAACTGGAGTAAAAGAAAATAAGCCAGACTTACAGAGCAGGGGGAGAAGCTGCAGGGCAGCCGGAGGGGGAGGTCCCAGCCTGCTGATCAGAGGCGCTGAATGAGTCAGGACCCAGCGCTGCTCCCTGACTGGGGCGGGCAGCTGGGCCCTCGGGCTCACCCAGAGGCTGCCACCGCACCTGGCCTTGCCCACAGCTGTGCTCCAGCCAGTGGCCCAGGGTGGCAGCCAGCTTTTGTCAGCGCAGCCAGAGCAGAACTCAACCGCTTCACTGAGTTTTTTCTGCCTGTCACACACCCACTCAGGGAGAGCTGGTTTTGAGGACAAAACTCTGCCTACATCAGGGGTGTCCTGGGTCAACCACAGAGGAGAGATACTGAAGGACATCTCTGCACACACACTGAGGCTTGGCTGTACTGGGTTCCCTTCCAAGATTCACGGGCCGCCAGCAAAGCCCCTGAGTTTTCTACTTGAGAAACTTAAGTTCATTCCTGGGTGCCCTTTACCTGCGTCTGCATTGCTTCTACCTCTAGGTCTCTTCTCCCACCATCAAAAGACCTCAGGCCTGGAAGAATCTCAGAGGGTAGCCAGGCCAGTGGTTCCTCAGCTGCTGATCTTCACCTGGGAAGCTTTGGAAAATACACTTTGCCAGGCTCTGAGCCCTGATTTTCTGACTCAGTAGGTCTGGGCCTGGGCCCCGTCCAGCTGTTGAGTCTGTGTGTCCCACGCTCAGGCTCCCGGAGAGCACTTCCCTTGCCTGTGCTTGGCAACCAGCCTTTCCTCGTGAATTTATCGTTCTCATTAAGGGAACGGCTCTCTAAACCTGCGGAGAGGACCGACACTGTTGTGCTTCTGAGCGCTGGGCTGCCCGGCCAGGAGAGGGTTGGCTTCCGCCCTGGCCCAGCTCCCTGTCATCAAGGGGAAGGAGCCCTTCCCTGAGCAGGGGGAGCGGTGTCTGTGTCAGCCACCGCTGCCTGGAGAAGCTTCCCCTGAGCGGTGCAGAAGGCCAGTCGGCCAGAAATGCCCTCACCAGGGCCCAGGTGTGCCAGGCTGAGGCGAGGGGCTGTGGAGAAGCACAGCTGACCACCCCCCTCCCCTCCCCCACACCCCAGGCCGCTGAAGAGCAGACTGTCTTCTGGAGGGACTGAGACCGTGGCCATGTCTCTGGGGAGACACTTGAATCCTTATTTCTAACTCCCAAGGAGTACTTTGCAAAAGGATAACAGTCATTTTGCTCCATGCGCCCCAGATGTGCTTGTGGAGGCTTTCGTGTGCTGCCTGTGACTGTCCTGGGAAGAGAGGGGACAGGATTACCTTCCCACCCTGGAGCCGAGCAAGCTGAGCTCAGAACGGACGTGGGGTTCCCTCACGGGCCATGATGTACGTAAGGTGCCCTCAAATTGTTCAAAAAGAAATTGTGTGTGTGTGTATCTATATCTAAATACATATAGATACACACACACACAAAGAGAGAGAGAACAACTGATAAAGTAAATGGGGTAAAATGTAACAATGGTGAAACATCTGGGTAAAAACCATACAGGTGTTACTGTATTCATTTTATTTTTATACTGTTTGAAATTTTAAATGTAATTTCAAATTAAAAAATTGCTTCAAAAAGGGGATGTGGTTTATTCAAGGACGCAGAGCAAGTTAATAGTGGGACCCCTGTCCACGGAAAGCCCACAGGTCACATCTTATCATCTCTATATTTATATATTTTTCTTAGACTCAATTTAAATGCCAGTTCTTGAGTGGACCTTCCCGACCTCCTAGACAAGATCATGTGTCCCGATTTCATGTACTTTTCCTTCCACTATGACAGCAGATAGGAGTGAATTATTTTTAACTTAATATCTGTTTCTCCTGCCGGACTGGAAGCTCCATGAGGGCAGGGTCCCATCTGTCTTGTTCGTGCTTTATCCCAAGGGTCTAGCACAGTCATTGGAACAGAGGAGATGCCCAACTAATGTTCATTGATGGAATGAGTGAATGAGTGAATGGACGCCGGAGCGCGGGCCACAGATGTGCACAGGTGGACACACACGTGCACACATGGGCTCGTGCTCTCTGTTCTTAGTTCCATCGCTCTGTGTCATATGCAGGCTGGAGATGCCAGGATTTAGAGGGCAGCTGGCAGTGTGGCATCTTGCCTCTGGAAACGACATCTGGGAATGAATGACATCCTTTGGGAAGAGAGGATGCTGCCCCTTCCCAGCCTCTGCCTCCCTCCCCTCCCCACCTCGAGCCCAGAGGCTCTTCCGGGGGAGGAACGATGCCCTTGCAGCAGGTGGTGAAGGGATCCCAGAGCCCGCGGGCTGGGAGAGGGGGCAGGGATGCGGCCTGGAAACCGCTGCCTTTCCGGAAACAAAAGAGCCCTTTAGAGTCACTTGATATCATGTTCTCCTGCGCTGGGCGTCTGCCAAGGCCCCCTCTTCCCATTGTGGAGCATCAGGAACACCAGAGACCTGTACTTGCGCGTCCTGATGCACAGCACGGGGAAAGAGGACCCAGCCTGTGCTGGGCAAGCCTCGTGGGCCCCAGGCATGCCCATTAACTGAAGAGTTTTGATTTTCATTTTTGAGTAAGCGATACGTCCACATATTTCAAAATTCATAAACTGTAAACACACATGAGGTGAAAGTCCCCTCCCACCCCTGCCTTCCATCCATCCAGTTCTCCCTACTGATGTTTTTAGTTCTTACGAATCCTTCTACAGGTAGTCTATGCATATCCAACCTACTTCATCTATTCCCTGTGGTGGCTGGCAGAATTCCATACACACTGTTTGCATCTTGCCTTTTTCACTTAATGAAATATCTTGGCACTCTTTCCATACGAATCCATAAAAGAGTATCTTTGGGCTTTTTCTTGGCTACATAGTATTCCATAGTATCAGTGTCTTGGGTGAAGATGCCCCCTTCCCCCACCCCCGTATCTAAGGAGCCATGCTCCAGCCTTCCCCTGCCATGCTGTGTGCATGAATCGCTCACTTCTGTTCCTGAATTGTACTGAGCAATGATATTTAGAGATGGGAGGGACCTTATACCTGTGCTGTCCAGTACGGTGACCACTGGCCTCACATGGCTGTTGAGCCCTTGACATATGGAGAGCTGAATTGTGATGTGCTGCAAATGTCAAATACTCACTGGATCTTGAAGATTTAATTTTAAAAATATAAAATATCTTATGAATTATTTTTTATATTTATTACAAATTGAAATCATAATTTTTGAATATATTGGTTAAATAAAATCTGTCTTTAAAATAAATTTCACCTGTAAAAAATTTTTTTTAAGTGTGGCTTAATGAATTTTAAAATTATATATGTGACTTGCATTCATGGCCAGCATATTTCTCTTGGACTAGGCTTCCTTGGAGGCTTGGAGGCCCAGAAGAGAGCTGGGAATGGGAAGGAACTAAATAGAACAGGAGAAAGCAAAGGAATAGAAACAGATGGGTAGCAGCAGCCTGCTGAAAGCTCCCGGACTGGGGGTCAGGAGCACTGGGTCCCCGACCATCTCAGTGATTTTCTGGGAGACCCCAGGACCAGCCTTCTCCACTCTGGGTCTAGGTTTCCTCCTGTGTGCAAGATGATGACTAGGATTCCAGAGTGCTGCCTCCAGGTGAGCAGGAATTCCCCTCTGCTTTGTTCTCTGCTCTGTCCCCAGAGCTAGAACGGTGCCTAGCACAGTCTGGGTGTTTGCTGAATGAATGAATGAAAGCAGGAAGTGAAATAGAAAATTTGATTTTTTCTTTCTAGGTAAGTGTTAGACTCATCAAAGTATCAGGAGTTAGAGGCCTCTAGAGATCGTAGGAAGCCTCGGACTATGAAGCCAAGACTCAGAAGGCAGGAATGACAGAACTAGGACCACCTCCAATTTCTTCACTCCTCCAACCAAAGAACCATCCAGAAAAAAAGGCTGTTACAAATTAGCATCCGCTCTTGGTAATGTCTGCTGTTGATGCAGCCTGGCCATGGCACCCGTCCTCCTTCCCCACCAGCCGTGTTCAGGGTGTGGGATGACATTTCCTGCTTCTGTTAGGCAGAAGTCCTGAGGAAGAATGGGATCAAGAGGAACCCACTCAGAACCAAGGGCTCAGTGTTTTCCAAGCCCTTTCAGTCAGAAGGGCCTGAGTCCCCAGGCAGAGGTCCTGTCATCTCCCCACGCCTCCCGGCCCCAGGCCACTGGCCCAGAGGAGCTGGAGGCCAGCCCCGGGGCGGTGAGGAGCCAGCAGGCTGCCATCAGCGGTGAGAGGGCCATCTCTAAATGAATCCTGCTCGGGTGGGAGGGCCAGGCGAGGCGCAGAGGGGATTTCTGGATTATATTGAGAGAATGACAGCGGGGAGGGAAAGGAGCCGAGTTCCCACAGAGTGTCCGGTCACTCCTTCGGGGGCTGTGGGGGCCGGGGTGGCTGCCTTTTTCTCTCTGGACAGCAGCACACGCAGTTTCTAATAATTAAGTAACTTTAATTGTCCTGGGAAAGCAGAGCTCGCCTTGGGGCATGCTGCACAAACTCATAATTAATGTTACCAAGAGAGATTAGCAAAGGAGAACTGAGAAATGATTCTCTTTAAAAAGCGCCTCACAGTTAAGTCCTATTATCCTAAGTTTAGAACCTCATTTATCTGCTTGGAGGAAAACAAAACAAAAAAAAGACCCAAGACCCAGAAATGAATGCATGTGAAATTAAAACTCCATGCCTTTATAATCTGGTTTAAAAACATCAGATGGGAAAATGCTGCCGTTTCTTGATTCCATTCTGGTGACCAAAGGAAAATTTAAGACAGAGGACTATAATTAGTACGTGATAATGCATTAAGAAGAACTCGAGCTTTTTACTGGTGCCCCTGTTGCTTAGAAATTATTTCATTTTAGGATTTTTTGGAATGGCTTTTTCTCTCTGACTTTCTATGAGAGACATACCAAAACCTGTGTAGTTTTCAATGACTGTTCGTATGAAATTATACTACTGGAGTGTTTGTGATGTCAGTGTTCGGTACACATTGGATGAATTAATGAATGAGCGAGCACATTAATGTGAGATGGGAGGACCCCAAAGAGGAAATGGGGAAATATGGCAGCTGTGACACAGCTGGGGTGGGAGGGAGGGAAGAGAGAAGCTTGAGTGTCAGGACTGAGTGTGAGAGTGAGAACAAGGGTGAAGAGAAGCTCAGAACTCAGGGCCCCGTGTGGCCCTTATGCATAATTAGTAATCCATAAATAGTATGTGATCGATAGCCCTAAACTAGTGAGGATGTTTCCTCACTAAGTCCTTGTGTCTCCACAGCACTGCCCTGCTTTCTTCTTCTACTCAGTATCCTAGATGATGGGTGTCCCACCCTTTCCAAGTATCATCGTGGGGTTTTCTTCCATTTAGTCAACGAATATTGACTGAATGCCTACTAGGTTCCAGGCACCATGTTACGTGGACACACAGGTGGAAACAGCTGATGTGCAGGCAGGGACTTTGGCTCTAAACCTACACATATGGTTCCCTTCTTCTCTCTGAGCCTCCGTGTCCTCAGCCACAAGGTGGGAACGACAGTGCGGGCCTCCCTGAGGCCCTCTGGAGAGTGGATGGGAGCTGGAGAGATGACAGTAGGGGTTCCCGGAGCCCCTTTTTCGGGTAACTGCGGAGGAGTTTGCTTCTGGCTTCTCCGCAGCCTCCATCCTACCCCGGGTACTGTTCTCGTCACATGCCCACCAGACAGGGCTCAGACAGCTGGGCCCCTCATCCCTCCCCCTAGAGTAGGAGCTGGATTTGTCCCAGGCAGCCATCTGCTAGGGCACTCAGGCCTTTCCCGAGACTCTGCCGTCCCCTGGACATCAGTTACTCCCCATCAAGAGGCTGGGGGGTACATAACGAGGTGAGGGCTGATTCAGCTCAAGGTATGATTCTTTTCATGGTCTTTCCACGTGACCAGACAACTTACCAAGAATGAAAACTTTCAAGACATGAAGGAATGAAGCCATTCTCTTCCTGGTGCAGTCCCTTTGTGACCACAGGCAAATTGTCTCTGGGCCTTTGTTGCCTTAGGGGCAAGGGTTGAAGGGGCACCAAGGAGGGTCCCCCGGAGCTTTTCCTGAGCAGGTAGAAACTGGGGCACTGAGCGCTGAGGTGGCAGAGGCTGGGAAAAGCTCTCAGACCTGAGGGCGGAAAGAAGGGTGTAGTGGAAACAGGGCTTGCCAGGCTCAGTGGCAATGAAGAGGGGCCCCTCTTGGAAATTTGACTAATGAAGGCACTGGTTAGAGAAAGCACACTCTGAAAGTAACTGGTGTTACTACTAATAACCACAATCCTTCAACCTGTTCCGAACATTAGAAATTATGAAGTGCTTTCCCATACATTATCTCATTTTTTTTTTTTTTAATTATTTGTTTATATAACATTTTATTTATTTATTTATGGCTGTGTTGGGTCTTCGTTTCTGTGCGAGGGCTTTCTCTAGTTGCGGCAAGTGGGGGCCACTCTTCATCACGGTGCGCAGGCCTCTCATTATCGCGGCCTCTCTTGTTGCGGAGCACAGGCTCCAGACGCGCAGGCTCAGTAATTGTGGCTCACGGGCCTAGTTGCTCCGCGGCATGTGGGATCTTCCCAGACCAGGGCTCGAACCCGTGTCCCCTGCATTGGCAGGCGGATTCTCAACCACTGCGCCACCAGGGAAGCCCACATTATCTCATTTGATCCACACAAAAATTCCAGGAAGGAGATATTACTATTCCCATTTTGCAGGTGAGGAAACTGAGGTTTCTGAGATTTCAGTTGACCAAGGCCTTGAGCTCAAGTTCTCAGACTCTTACCACTCTGCCCGATGAGAAGCTGCCCACAATAATCCTAATATTTCTTTTCGGCTCTTAAATACTGTGATCTATATTCCTGGTCTTCTCCAAAATGTGATGCTATATATTAAATTATTACCTTGGAGCTCAGGAAAAAGCAGACACATTTTTGTTCATTCATTCGTCTTCTAATCATCAATCTATCGAGCTTGTATTTCCTGAGAACCTATTATGTGTTACAGCTAATCAGGATCCCTGACTCCAAGTCTTGGGCGAAGTGTGATTCTTAGATTTTAAGTAGATTGCACAGGCCCATGTTAAACAATCCAAGTTGTATAGAAAAAAGTAAAAAGTAAGCCCCTTCCCTCTTATTCTTGATACTCTGTCCCCCTGACCCTCTCCCAGACACAACCACTGTTGTGAGTTTCTTGTGCATCGTTCAGAGATAGTCCATGCATATGCATACGCACACACGTGTGTGTGTGTGTGTGTTTCCCTTCTTCCAAAACAGTAGAGTACCATGTACTGTTTCTATATCTTGTTTCTTTGCTTATAAAACTGTATCAGGGAGATAACTCCACATCAGAACATAGGGAGCCGTGCCGATCTTTCTAAATGCTGATTAGCGTTTTATGTTACGTAACCTACATTTCATTTTTTAAACTACTTGCCTACTGATGGATATTTGGGTGGTTTTCATTATTTTGCCATTCACGTGTTTCCTTAACATCCAAGCCTTAACGTTTATCTTGGAGTAATTAATCTTGGAGTAATCGTGGAGTACAGTGGAAATTGCTGGGGACAGAGAATTGAGAGATGAGAGTCCTCTCTTAAGTCTGTGTTAATTAGCTATTGGGCTTTGGGCACGTGCCACTGCCTCCCTGGGCCTCAGTTTCACCATCTATCAAATGGGAACACCGGGCTCTAGCTGGCGTCTAGCATCCCTCCCAGCCTGTCTCCTCAAACCCCAGAAGCAGCAGAGTGCCCCACAGAGGGTCGGCCCAGCTGGGTCTGTGGGTGGGGTCCGCGGGGCTCAGTGACCTGGTGAGCCTCTCCCGTCGTTGATCTCAGTGATGCAATATTGAACTCAGGCAAGTTTGGCCTTGCTCTCCCCGGGACCCAGCGTGATTGTGATTCAGGGCCCGTAGCGTGGCTTCCCCACCAGCAAATGAGCTACAAGACACCTTTCTTGGCAATGGGCTTAACGAGGGCTCCGGGAATGTCTGATTACTCATCTTTTTGCAACGGCAGCAAACTCCCGGCGAGAAGAGGAGGCAGCTAGTGTGGCTTCCTTCCTGAATTAATGACTTCAGCGTTATGAATGACTAATCAGCTCAGCGCGGAGCAGAACTGGGTGGTCGATTCGGGGCTGCGGGCGGCAGCCAGGCAGATGGTGCTGGGTGTTGAGTGGGCTTTAACCTCTCCCGCCCTCTGCTTGGCTGCCTCGGGGTCTCCGTGCTGTCCTTTTAGGGGGGCAGAATTGGGGTCGGAGGTCCTACCCAGACACCAGTCTCCACTGTCTCCTAGAGCCTGTCTACCTGGGACATCATTGCTGTCAGCCGATTGCAAACTCCCCCTCCAGCCTCAGCTTAGGTCCTTCCGAGGGAAATCTAAATGCTTGCAGGGAAATCCAGGAGTGAAACCCAAAATATGCCATTTTGTATGATATGCCTGCTGTGTACCTAAGAAGGAACTTTGAAATTAATCTGTTACTGGGAGAAGACGTAAAGGTGGTGGGATTCTTCTTTGGGCCACACTTTTGAGACAAGAACCACGAAAGGAGGACTTTTTTCCCGGCTAGTTTTCTTACCCCTCTTATCTCAAGCAGCTTATTGTAGATTCGAGGATTAATGGGGACTGGAGGGAACATTTCTCCTTTAAAGCAAGGTCTCCGGCTTCACAGTGCTCCCCATCTCACCCCCTTTCTCTCTTCAAGCTTCCCCTGTCAGGCCAGTCCCGGCCCAGCCCTCTGCTTTCCAGCAGTGACTAGGTAACTACTGCCTTTTGCGGTGGCCTGAGGGCCTGCCTGGACTATCGCCGTGCAGCACAAGTTCCAGGTGGGGCTTATGCTTTTGGCCTCACCTGGTCCTGGTCCCAGAAGTCCGGCACAAGCTCCTTCCATGAGGGCACGGATCTTGAGAGGTCTCTCTCCTCTTCTCCCAGTCCAGGTGGAGCTCTCCCTATCAGCCCCCTGACCCCTTGGACAAAAGGGGTCCTTTCCTTTTGGCTCTTTCCCTTTGGCTTCGATTTGAAAGTGCTCTCCTGATTGACCAGACAAAATGTGTGGCCTCAGCCTGTGCCCTTTTGAGCTCAGGCCACAGGAAATCTCTGAGCATCCTGTGCAGGGGGTGGGTCACCTGTCTCCAGCAGCACGTGCTGGGCCCTGGCTCTGGGGTTTGTCTTGGGATGCTTCCCCCAGCCTTTCTACGATCAACCAACTCATGGTGGGGGGGGGGGGTTCTCTAAATTTCCCGTTCTTCCCACCATATGTCCTTTGCGGTCCAGCATGCTCCCTTGAGGTTGAAGGGAATCACCATTTAACACAGGGTTCTGCCCAACAGAGATGCTCAATTGTTGGGTGGATGGTTCTTATCCTGGGCAATGCCGCATTTCCTTTGCCCTCAAAACTTTAAAATTGGTTTGTGTTACATCTCCCTGGACCAGCTGTTCCGTCACCAATCACTTTCTTTTTCTTTTTTTAAAAATTTTTATTGGCGTATAGTTGATGTACAATATTGTGTTAGCTTCAGGTGTATAGCAAAGTGAATCAGTCATGTATATATATTTTTTTTTTTTTTTTCAAATTCTTTTCTCATCTAGGTTATTACAGAATATCGAGTAGAGTTCCCTGTGTTGTACAGCAGGTCCTTCCTAATCCCTTTCTGAGGCACAACTCCACCTTCCTTGGCACAATGGCAGCAAAGTCCATCACGTCAGAGGGACCCTGTTGCTTACAATTTCATCAGCTTCCTAACCTGGCAGAGAGGAGTTGGCCTTTGTGGAAATCATCTTCAGCTAACATCTTTAATAATTTTAGGATGAGTCACTCTACTTGCCCTTTTTCTAGGAATCCCCCCACAAATTCACTTTATGTGCTCAGAGTAGGCCAGAGACGACCTCCCCAAGAGGGAGACACATCCCTGAGGACGTCCCAAATACGAGGTGAGATTTATCTTTTCTCTCTCCAATTCAGAGCCTTTTAACATCTGGGAAGCCAGAGTCCCAGTGTAAAATGCTCCAGGGAGTGCTCCCTGGACCGCCCTCTTCTGCCAGCACCTCTGGGTCTGGGCCTTGGGTTTCATCCTTTCTCTCAGTGTGGTCCCCCGCCTGGCCCCTTGGCCTAGGGGATTGCAGCCCCCGCTCTTCAGCGAAGAGATGATGCCTAAGGATGAAATATACACCAACACGTGTATTTCCTGAGACTAGGCACTACCACTGCCCACTTTAAGATTAACAAGCTATTTGACTAAGGAGATTATTTTTTTCTTTTCTCCTCTCCACCCCATCCCCTTCCTTTCGGTTGCTTTTCACACCAAGACACTGAAATCACAGGGTATGGGCAGTATTTTTCTTTTTAGAAATCCTTTTTCAGGCAACTATGTCAAGAATGTTTTCATACTTTGGGTTGGATAGGGAGGGAGGGAAAAATAAAAAGGCTTAATCCCCCCCAGATGGGTATTTCTCTGAAAGCGGACATGCAAATGTTGGGCTTGTCAAACACTAAAATGTTTTCTTTCTTCTTGAGAATTATGGCACACTGCCTGCTGAGCCTGGGAGATCTAACGAGTGAAGGAAGGAGCCTGGGCAGCGGAGGAAGCAGGGTGTGGGAAAGGGCAGGCGGCAGAGGCACGCGCCAGATAAGCGGGGGCGCTGAGGACAGCCGCCTTGCGCCATGTGCCTCAGGCCGTCCCTCCCCAGCCCCGCAGGCTGGCGAGGTTGGAGGTTGCCTTCCAGGAACTGGAGGCGGGGATACGGGAAAAGCCAGATGGCCCACGCTCTTGCGCATGCGCACTGACATCTCACCCGTGCTCCCCTGGTGGGGGCGGGGCTAGCCCGAGTCACCTGGGAGCTCCAGCCAGTGAGCTGAAGCTCGCACCTGCCAACCTGAGTGTAACAGTTGAGATTTAGCGAGGTATTGTCATGCCTGGGGTAGCCGCTTGAGGCTTCTGTCAGGGAACCTCTCTAGATTCTCCTCCACCAAGAGACCTCGAGCTGGGAGGGGGACAGATTTAGCAAATGCTTCCTGCGGGCTACTAAATAATTGCAAAGCACCACATGAGGCCTTGCTGCCCCTAGGTGATGAGTTCACAGCTCTGTGGGAGAGAGAGACAAGAAAACATGCATGCTAAAGCAGGGCAGCCTGGGCTGAATGCAAAAAGAGAGGTACAAGTCTCCCCCACCACACGCCCAAATATGGTTAAAAAATTTATATCAGGTGATAAAATGGCTTAAAAATGGCTTTTACTGCATCTGTAGTTCTGAAGACGAGCTGGTCTAATTTTTTCGGTTTTGGTTTCTCACTCCCCAGGCCTTTGCCTCATGAAAGTATGGAAACAGGGCAGGAGGTGGCCTCCTCTTCATGACGGGGCGCGGCGCTTGGGTAGGGCACAGGTAAGTCTGGCTGAGGCTGCAGGAAGAACTGTGGACTTGGCTGCTATCTGACTTACTTCTCTGGGTTCTGGTTTTGAGGATCAAATGAGGTCGTGGTTATGATTATATTTTGTATATTATAAATCAGTAAAGAACTAAAGAGTAGTATTATTTCCTTGAGAGTTACAGCCCTGAAAGTCCTAATGACGTCTTCAATTTATTCAGCATCTACTATGTTCCAGGCACTGTCTAGGGACTTAACACATGTTACAGCCAACTAGAATGTAAGCTTGGTGAGGGGCAGGATTTGGCCTTGTTCCCCTGTAGTCCCAGGGTCTAGAAGAGCGGTGGTCACATAGTAATTCTTCAACAGATATTTTTTAGAGGTTGAAAAAGGAATTTCGAATCCTGACAGCCCCCTAGGACATTGGCCCTGCTCTACACTCGAGGATATGGAGGCTTGGAAAGGTTGAGCGGCCTGTTCTAGGTCCCACTGCTAGCTAATCGCTGACTTCATCTGTCTGTGAGTTCAGGCACTCTCCACAAAGCCCAGGCCTGCCTGGGGCCCTCGGATCATCTATCTCCTGACTTTATTGGGCTTAGTTGTCCTTGTCAAAGCAGGTTGCTGTGCCAGGAAGAAGTGGGATTTCTAGGGACAGCTCCAGGGACAAGCAGGCTCTCCCCTCCTGGTTCTGATGACTGGGCAGAAAGCCTCCCCAATTAACTTCATAAATGCCTCGAGCTCTTCTTTTGAGAAAGAGGTGGAACAGTATCCATGTTAGGCAGAAAAATGGTCCCCCAAAGATGTCTATGACCTAATCTTTGGAGCCTGTGAATACGTTATGCTACATGTCAAAGAGGAATTAAGGCTACAGATGGAAATAAGGTTGCTAACCAGCTGACCTTGAGATGTGCAACTTGTCCTGACTCATCCAGGCACGGTGCGGGCCCTGTGTAATCACCGGGGTCTTTTAAACGTGGAAGAGGGCGGCAGGAGAGTCAGTGTCAGAAAGATGTGACGTGAGAAAGGCTTTCCTTGCTGTTGCTGGCTTTGAAGATGGAGGAGGGGGCCACAAGCCAAAGAATGCAGGCACCTTCTAGAAGCTGGAATAAAACAAGAAAAGAGATTCTCTCCTAGAGTTTCTAGAAAGGAAACAGCCTGGCCAACACCTTGATTTTTAGCTTAGTGAGGCCCATTTTGGACTTCTGAGCTCTAGTGCTGTCAGATAATACATTTGTGGTATTTGTGGTGATTCATTACAGCAGCAACAGGGAACTAATACAGCATCTTAGCAAGGAGCAGGCCTCAATCGGGTTTAGCTTGTGCCTTGGACTCCAGGGACAGACATGATAGAAGCAGACACAGCCCTCCAAAGCTTTCCAGAGAACCCCTCCGGCCCCTCTTACCACAGCCATAGGCAGCACCCAGGCACACAGGCTTTGAGCAGCTTCATGGAGGTGCTCCAGCTGCACCTCACCCTGGGCTGCCCCACGTACGTCTCACTTCCCGTCCTGGGACTTCTGCTGCATGGCCGGGACGCTAACCGATGTGCATCCTGGAACTGCATGGGGCCACCCTTGACCGATAAGGGACAAGAACCCACGGGTAAATGTGTCCACATTTTGACTCTCAGGTGAGCAGTTCTAGGATGCTTTTCACAAAGCTCTTTAGGAGTTTCCAAGGAATTGAGCACTCGGTTCCCAGATGGAAGCCACCTCAGTCACGCATCCTTGTATTGGCTCTCCCCTCTTCCCTGTTTCCCTTGAAACTGGACCTCACTCCTGCCTCTCAACCCCGCCCTGGGATCATTACCCATACGAATACCTGTATGGGAACCTTTGTTTCCAGCCCTGCCTTTAGAGGAAATAAGACAATATGCCTGAACAGATGCCCTGCCCTGTCTCTCAGAGCTGTGGGGAGATCGTGCAGGTGTGGGGGAGCAGGCGGCAGCGAGACTTGCACAGAGCCTCACAGCTGTAGACGAGCCTGTCTTGGGGTCTCAGCTGAGGATGCTTCCCGGTCTAGTTAGAGACGGGTGAAGTCTGGAGGGGGAGTTGCCAGGCTCTTTGGGGACATCAAGGGCCCTGCTCATTTAGTCACCCAAGTCCCCTGATTCTGGTGGGCTTCCCTTAGAGCATACCCACTGTGCCTATCACTCAGAACAGATGGTTTTCTGGTGAACTTAATTACATCATTAGCAACTGGGCTACAAAAATGAGTGATGTGAGAGGGGCTGGGAAGCTGGGAGTCTCCTGGCCCCATGGCTGGGCAGCTGTTCCTGGGGCTGGCTGAGTATGCCTTTGCAGTGGGCTCCTTCCCATCCCCCATCCCAGGCTGCCCCTGTCATGCCGATAGGCTGAGCTGCCCTCTCTGATCCTGAGGCTTTCCCACCAGCTATGCCCAGAACAGATGGAAATGAATCTCTTGTGTGTCTCCAGCTGATGCGGATTTCACAGCGGGCGGAAGAAAGTGAGGGGGAGTAGATAAGCCACCCCTTCCCACGGCCACTTGGGAGGCCACACTGGTTGTTCAGCTGTCCACCCTCACTTCTTGTGAAAGGGGTGGGGCTTGTCACTGGGGGGATTCATTTCAGTGGAGGTGAGCCTAGAAGCTAGGAATACAAAATACCCCTGTTCCTTATGGGTTTAAACCTGAGCTCCAAGGAGCCATGGGGGCTGGGGACCCCTTACCATCACTGCTTCAGCCAGAGCAGAGTTTCTTTCCAGCCTCATCGGATAGCACAGCTGCATAAAAGGCTAGACTAGTCCCTAGTCTCCAAAGGTTCCCTCTCCCTCCCCCCATTTCCTGTCTTGTAGCCTCTGCTTTCTGCTGTCATCCCAATATTCTTTCTGCACAAACTCATCCACCTCATCTTCCAGACCTGGCTCAGATGCCACTTTCCCGAAGCAGCTATCCTCTTCTGTCTTCCCTCCCCCCAGTTTTAGCAGTAATTCAGCCCTCTTTCCTCTGAAGTCTCCAAGGGCTCCATCTGCATAGCTCAAATTACACCAATCACTTTCCGCCTGCCACGTAATTACTTCTGTACTCGGTTCATTTCTCCCACCGGACTGGGTTCTCTTCAGAGCAGGGAATGGCTCTGTCTTGGCTCCATAGTCTCCATGGGAGATGCTGGGTAAAATGTCTTTTGTACTTTGGTTGGTTTTGTTTTTATTTTTAATGAGTGCACGTGAAAAATGCATATCAAAAACTGCTTTTCCCAAACACCCTGTCTTAGTCTGATCTGGCTGCTATAACAAAATACCATAGACCCGGTTGGCTTAAATGATAAATGTTTATTTCTCACAGTTCTGAAGGCTGAGAAGTCCAAGGTCAAAGTGCCAGCTGATTCGTGTCTGGTGAGAACCCTCTGCCTGGTTTACAGGCTGCCGCGTTCTTGCTCTATCTTCGCATGGTGGAGAGAGAGAGGGCTCTGGTCTCTTCCTCGAATAAGGACATGAATCCTCTCATGGGTGTCCTATTCTCATGACCTCATCTAAACCTAATCACCTCCAAAGGCCGCACTTCCAAATACCATCATATTGGAGATTACAGCATCAACATATGAGCGCTGGGGGACACAAACATTTCGTCCGTAGCCTATCTTGCAATAACAACCTCTGAATTCAATATTGGGAATTCTGTTCAAAACGATCCTCTTTTGAGTACCTGCTGTGACAGGCACTGGGCTGAGTTGGAGGGAGGTATTCAATGTTGGGCGAGACCCAATCGCTGCTCTCTGGGAGCTCACAGTCCGGTGGAGTTGCCTCTGCACAGTCCGACAGCTACACATTGTCATCAGTGCTAGGACGGCTGGGGCAGGGAGGTGGAGATGGGGCTCAGCGCATGCATGCCAGGGGCCACGGGAGGGAGAAGAGGCATCCTGGTGGGGGCATGCTATTGATGGCTGTCTCTGGGTGGGCCCTATCACCAACTCTGGCCAGGCCCTAATGGACTTTGAAAATACAGTCCTGGGTACACGCCAAGTGAGAGTTAAGAAGCCTCTTCCTTACTCACGTTTTTCAAGGCTTTACCAGTCCCCACATAACTGATGTTTTGTAATACTTTTGGATGATGGAGATGGATATAGAGTTGTGCTGTCCAACATGGTAGCTACCAGACACAGATGGCTATTTCAATGTGCTTAATTAAATGCAATAAAATGTAAAACAGTTTTTCATTTGCATTATCCACATTTCAAGTGCTCGGTAGCCACATGTGGCTAGCACAGAATAGAACTGTTCTGTCATCAGCGTTATTGGATGTTTTATGGAATAGCCCTGGTACCGAAAGTTGCTTTTCAGCCACTAGCTCTTAGTGTTTTATTTTTTTAAAGGGAGAAAATCAAATTTAATTTTGTTTGTAAGGGGCCTGGGGGCATACGAAAAGTGAGACCCAAAGACAAGTTAGGCAGTTGAGGCTTGTATGCCATCTGAGAGAAGGAAAAGGGGGTAGGGCTTTGGGACTTCAAAGGGTTAATGTTTTATTTTTAAAGGTTAGCTACTTTTTGTCTTCTCCTTCTACCTTTCTTCTTAAATGACCTCTCCCTTTGGTCTCTTCCCATAATTTTTTGAGGACTCAAGTTGCTACTACTGATATTGACCCTGTAAGTCTAGTCTCACTTCCTCTGTTATTCATTCCACTGGAGCAAAGAGCTTTGCTGTTCTGTGCTTAGTTTTCCATGGGCTGCTAATCCTGTCTCTCTCTTTTTTTTTTTTTAATAAATTTATTTATTTTATTTATTAATTTTTGGCTGTGTTGGGTCTTCGTTGCTGTGCGCGGGCTTTCTCTAGTTGCGCCGAGCGGGGGCTACTCTTTGTTGCGGTGCACGGGCTTCTCATTGCGGTGGCTTCTCTTGTTGTGGAGCACAGGCTCTAGGCGCACCGGCTTCAGTAGTTGCGGCACGTGGGCTCAGTAGTTGTTGCTTGCAGGCTCTAGAGCGCAGGCTCAGTAGTTGCGGCGCACGGGCTTAGTTGCTCCGCGGCATGTGGGATCTTCCCGGACCAGGGCTCGAACCCGTGTCCCCTGCATTGGCAGGCGGATTCTTAACCACTGCGCCACCAAGGAAGCCCTAATCCTGTCTCTCTTGATCCGCAGTCTACCGTAAGAACCAATGGAAAGGGCTTTAAGCCAGCCAGAAGAAAAAGTAGCCAAGAGGCCAAAGTAATAAGGATCTTTTGGTACCTGGGGAGAAGTTGCCTTTCCTCAGGATGGATCTCACTGACCTGGGACCTACCCTCACAGGGGGCAGAGGGATTTGCAAAGGGAGCCAGGTTGTCTGGGAGGCAGCTTTCCATAAGTTCAGCTAGAATGCCTTAAAACACAACACTTATCCGATAGGTAGAGAGAACATCAAGACAAGCTTCATCTGAGCTATAAATGTACAATTATGATAATATGTAATTTAAATCGTACTGTTCCTTCAGACAAGTAAATTCCCATTTACAGTTACTATGATGTTTATACTTTTGATATCCCAAGAGTGAAAGGGGGCATCATTGGTGGGACAGCCAATGCAACCTCCAGAGTGTTTTGCAGTCTGCTCGGAGCCCATGCATAGGTAACACATCTACGGCAGCATGCAGAGATTGTCACTCATTTCGGGGTATCAGTGACAAGATTTCCAGGGCAGTCACTACATACACAAGCCCTTATGCCAAGGGACAGAGTTGGCCAACCAAAGAGGAAGACCTCAGTGGGTGACATCATATACTCATTCCTTTTCTTGAACTTTACTGGTTTGTGTACCCCGTAATTGTGTCAGTAGTGGGCAGAGAGAGAGAGATGATAGAACCAGAGTCTTGTGCTCCAGGCGTAAAACCAGTTACCTAGAACTTTGTAAAGTGCCTCATTCTGCTGAAATAAAAACCTGTTTTATGTGGATGTGATACCGGTACCAACAAGCTTCCTTCTTCTCTTCCCGCTGTACTTTAAATTCAGATATTGGCTTAATAAGCATCCACTGAATACCTCCTGCGCGCTGGGTCCTGGGCTTAGAGCTGAGATGGATGCGGAGCTCATCGGCGGGGGTGGTGAGTCAGGGAGCTCACGGTCCACGATGGAGGCGCCGCTTGGGTCAGTATACAAAGCAGACTGTGATCAGCCCTCTAAGCGGGGCCCCACAGACAAGAGCCACTGGGCAAGGACACAGACTCACTGAAGAGCCATCAGAGATGGCAAAGTGCTTTAGAGCTTCGCTCTCCAGTGGGTTGGTACGATTTTCTCCCAGTGTCCTTACTAGGGGCTCCCTATGGCTTTGAGTGGCCTCAGTAGCTGGTGTTTGACAGGCAGGGGTGGGGAGGCCCACTCCCACTCTCCTAGTATCCCGAGATACTCTATTCCTTTGGCGGGGTCAGGAGATAGAAACCATTTCTAATGGCCTCAGTGAATGTCATCCCTGGAGAAGGCTCCAAAGAGGGTTTAGTCCAATTCCCCTCATTTGGAGAAGCTGAGGCCCAAAGAAGGGAAGGAGCTCCCTTTGGGGCCCTGTGAAGTAAAGCAGTGACTCAACCCATCTTGGAGCACTCAGGGTTTGCATTATTGCTCTGAAGGTATCTGAAGAAGAACACGAAGGGAGAGGAGTGCCCTGCTGCCTACAACACACAGAGATATCTGTCAAGGGAAAGAAGGAAAAGACCAACAGTGAACAAGCCGTACATTCTTGCCTGAGCCATTTTCCCACGTCAGGACAGACTGTGCTGAAAAATTTAGGTTTCTCCTTTCATGTTGCCTTTCCCTGCACTCTGCACAGAATGCCTTTCTTTTCCTCCTTTTCTTTGGCCGGATCCTGACCAAGCCTATAGAAAAAGAATCTTTTAAGAACATATCTATCTATCTATCGATATACATTCAGGCCCTGACAGTGACACGAAACTGTAGTGCCTCTTAATTACCCAGGAAGTGACAAGGTCAAGAGGTGTCTGAAAGCTGCCTTGTGGTTCTGGCATTGATTTCTAACCATTGTCACCACTTCACAAGCTAAAGTGGGGGCCACAGAGCCTGGGTTTCTCCACTGTTTGGATTTCTTCCTTTCTCCCTCCCTCCCTCCTTTTTTTTAAATTTGAAAAGAAACTTCTGGCATTTGGGGTATTGATTGGAAATTTATAAAAGCAGGAAGTGTTTCAGGTTGGCTGACCAGTCATAATTGCTGCTTGGGCGCCAGGGGAGGAGGTCAAGTTCTTGTAAAGACACCCTCCCCCCACTCCATGACCCCGCTCTCTGGCTACTCTCTCCCACTTTCTTCCTATTACTTTTGGACTTTGCAGGAGAAAATGACAAAAAAGATTTTTAATGCCCTTGAGTAGTCACTGGCTCTATTTATAATGCATACATAAGTTGTGTCCTTAGTTCTTGACACAGAGTTTTGAGGCAGATGTGTTTTGTTTTGTTTTTTTAATAAATTTATTTATTTTTGGCTGCGTTGGGTCTTCGTTGCTGTGCGCGGGCTTTCTCTAGTTGCGGCGAGCGGGGACTACTCTGTTGCGGTGCGTGTGCTCTAGGTGCGTGGACTTCAGTAGTTGTGGCACATAGGCTCAGTAGCTGTGGCACATGGGCTCAGTAGTTGTGGCTTGCAGGGTCTAGAGCGCAGGCTCAGTAGTTGTGGCTCACGGGCTTAGTTGCTCCGCGGCATGTGGGATCTTCCCGGACCAGGGCTCGAACCCATGTCCCCTGCATTGGCAGGCGGATTCTTAAACACTGCACCACCAGGGAAGCCCCAGATGTGGTGTTTTTTTAAAGGAGAGGAGCCAACCATTGAACCATGGTCACTGAGAAATTATATTAGACTACGAAAACAGAACTAAAGGTGTTCCTGGAAACATCAGCCTAAAGTTTTAGAAATTCCTGTGAAGTGTCGTTGAGTTGTATTTTGAGACAGGGAAACCACAGCCTTCTTTAGAGAAATGAGTGCACAGAGGCTTACCTGAGTATTTTGTTCTTCAGTAAAAACTATGGAATGTGATTACACTGCCAGAGTAGAGAAATGGTTAATTCTTAGTCTGATAATAGAGTTTTTCAAAATTTTACCAAGTCCTAGCGGATGTTAGAAATTCCATGAAGAAGAAAAATCAGAGCCTGCAACGTGCAGGTCGCCAATCTTCATCTTCCATGTCAGAGAGGACCTGTCTGTGCAAATACAACTCTGAAACTTCTAGAGCTCTCAGGAAGGAGTCAGAGGCACAGTATTTTCCTCTTGATTGTACAAATGACACCTTGGAAAGTTAGGGCCTTAAATCTAATGGTGTTAAACATGGAAAGATTCTATAATAAGAGAAACTTTACCTCTCTTCAGAGAAATCTTGCGTTTTCTTCCCAAACCTTCCTGCTTTTCATCAAGGATTGAAACATACCTAAAGGGACTTCCCTGGTGGCACAATGGTTAAGAATCCACCTGCCTATCCCGGGGACACGGGTTCGAGCCCTGGTCCGGGAAGATCCCACATACTGCGGAGCAACCAAGCCTGTGCACCACAACTACTGAGCCCACGTGCTGCAACTACTGAAGCCTGCGCATCTAGAGCCCGTGCTCTGCAACAAGAGATGCCACCGCAATGAGAAGCCCGTGCACCGCAATGAAGAATAGCCCCTGCTCGCCACAACTAGAGAAAGCCCGTGCGCAGCAACGAAGACCCAACGCAGCCAAAAAAATAAAACAAAGAAACATACCTAAAACGTTTCAAGGGATAAGGGACAGAGTGAGGAGTTGGGGGTTTGGTGTCAAGGCAGAGTTTTAGTCTCACTCTACCCCAGATCTTGAGCAAGCCACTCTCCCTCTCTAGACCTTGGTTTCCTCATCTGAAAAAATGAGCAGTTGGCCTCATTGACCTCCCATTCAGCTGGGACCCAAAGAACAGAAACAAGAAATACATTGACATCTACTTCTGAATGCTAGTAAAATTTCATTGGGCTTCAGGTTAGGGACAAATTAAAATATATCTGGCCTTTTGTCATCTGTAAATATTGACTGCACAGGACTTAAAATCCAGCCTGAATTAAATATTCCCAATGCCTCTCCCCGAGATCAGAAATAGATTGTGGCTAGACAGACAAGACATAGAAACTGTTGAATAAACGTGAAACAAGTAAATATATGAGCATGATGCAGACACCCAGGTGTGAGGATGTCTCATAACTCTAAGAAATGTTGCTATCTGTCCGCTCAACAATTCATATACCTTCCATCCATGCCCCCATTCATGCAACCACCCACCCATCCACCCATGGGTGGCATATTGGCATCACCAATATGCCGTCTTGTTCCTCCATACACTACGTGACAAGTGGGTGTCATAACAAGGAGGTTTAGAAATGTGCAGGGTTGGGGGGCTCAGTTGAAGGGGGAGATCTCTTCTAGCTGGAGTCTTTAGAGAAGGCTTCAGGGAGGAGCTGGCATTTGAGCTGAGTTTTGAAGGATGGGTAGCGTGTGAAGAAGAAGGGGTGACGTGGGGAAGACAGAATGAGCAAGGGCACAGAGATAGGAGAGTCCTGTATTTGTGGGGCACGTTGAATAGTCAAGAAGGAAGGTCAAATAAGAAGACTGAAGAAACATTAACTCCGGGGATCAAAGCAAATAAGGAGAGTAGCCAGCAGTGTTTTGGAGGACCTTGGAACCAGCTATTTTTACAGTAGAGAGAGCGCTGATGAGAAGGAAGTGGAGGAGGCGGGAGGGCTGGGGAGCCAGGAGACAATGGCTAGCACATTTTGTTATGGGAAAGGGTGTGCAAATAAAATATGAAAAAGCAAGAGGAAACCCTGAATACCGAATGAAATTTTACAAGTGCCTTACATTCAGTCTCCAAGAGTTCTCCAAGTAACTCTTTAGAAAACTTTGAAAGGTCAAAGAGACTGGGTTGGTAAGAGACTCATTAAGGAGTGGGAGGTAGGAGGGTGTGAAAGGAATTTCACTGTTTTTTTTGTGTGTGAGACAAGAGCCTTTCCACCTTCTTGCACCTGGCCCTCTTATGCTATGTTTTCTGGAATTGCAGACATGGAAGCTTGGGTGGGTAGAGTCCACTGCTGTGCCCTGAGCCAGATGGTTTTCCAGCCTGGGAAGCACCGTCTGGACAGACAGCAGGAAGAGGAGCAGAGACCTGGGCTGGAATCCTGTCTTTGCTCCTCACGAGATGCATGACACAGGAGAGCTGCACAAACTCTTTAAAATGGTATCATTAAAATGTTTCCAGTAAGGATCAGTTTCAATGACATATGAAAAAAGAAACTAGCCCCAAACATTAAGTCCTCCAAACATGCTGGCTCTTTCACAGGTCATCTCATTTTATCCCTGCGATAGCCCACTGAGGTAGGAATTACTTCCCTTCTCGCAAATAGGATCCTTGAGGCCAGAGAGTTTGAATAACGTTCCCATGATCACACACAGAACTAGGCTCCAAACTCAACACACTGGAGGACCAGTTAGTCATTTAATGATTTTTGTGCTTCAGTTACTGTAGAACTCTTGGCATTAGGGATTCCTGATGGCTTTGGGCTATTAAATAATTAGCATATATCTCTGTAATAGCAATATATTATAATTATATTAAGTAGAAGAGGAATGGAAAGTTGTGGGTGAAGGGAGCATTGGAGGAAAATATGAGAGAGTGGAGAAAACTGGGAGGCAAAGTAACTTTGCAAGTTCCTTAAATGAATTCTTCAAAAATGAGGAAGGGGGGAAGATGAGCCAAGCTGCGGGGATGAGTAAGCCAGGCAGCCTCATTCCTCCCCCCACCCCGCTACCCCGGCTGCCCAGACCATGCTCCGGCCTCTGGCGGGGGCACCTAGTAACCACAGTGCACAGCAAAGCAAATACTGCCTTGTTGATTTTGCTAAAAGAAAATAAGAGAAACAGAGTTTACTCCCCGAGGCCCCTGTGCTGAGCCAGCTGTTTTGTAGCCCCCCATGCTGGGCTGTGGTCCTCCGCTTCTAAGGTACCTTGAATGTTCAAGTGAAGGGAAATCCAGGCTTTTTAGCTTCAGCGCCTTTTTCTTTTCTCAGAAACAGTGAAATGCTCACATCTGAAGTCTTCTGTTTTGACCAATACATATCAAAGCCTAGAACACTCCTATCACCCCGGAAAGTTTGCTTGGGGTTCTTCTCAGTCAGTCCCTGCTTCCCCCCAGCAACCGCGATCTCATTTCTATCACCACTGGTTAGTTTTGACTCTTCTAGAATTTCATAGAAATGCAATCGTACTGGGTGTTGTGCTCATGTTTTCTTCTTTCACACCGCGTATTTTTGAGATTCATCCGTGTCGTTGCCTCTCTCGGTAGCTCATTCATTCTTATCAATAAGTAGTATTCCATTGTATGGACACAGTGCAACTTAGTTATCTAGTCTCTTGTGACCGGCATCTGGGTTGTTTCCAATTTAGGCCTATAATGAATAAAGCTGCTACAAACATTCTTTTGAGACTGTAGATGTATGTTTCCATTTCTCTTAGGTGAATACCTTTCAGTGGAATTCCTGGGTCAGGGTGTAGTTACAATGGTGTGCTGGGGTGGGTTGGTACTGGCTGGCAAGAGGCAATTATGCTCATCTCTTCCCAATTCAGCTCTCAGTGATGTCACTGGCAGCTTCAACCAGCCATGGCGAGGGAATTGATACCAGGGAAATCAGCAAATACTACCAAGCAGGCTTGTTTTTCTTCTGGGGAGCCTGTTGTTAAACATTTACCAGTATACCACTGGGTAGATGTGTGTTTAACTTTTTAAGAAACTGTTAGTTTTTCAAAGTGGCTGTACCATTTAACATTCCTACCAGTGATGTATGAGAATTCCAATGGCTTCATGTCCTGTCCAGCATCTGGTGCTGTCAGTTTTTAATTTCAGCCATTCTGGTAGGTGTGTGGTGGTATCTCATTGTGGTTTTAATTTGCTCTTTTCTGGTGACTGATGATATTGAGGACTTCCCCATGTGCGTATTGTGGTCCTTTGTATATCTTTGGTAAAGTGTCTGTTTAGTCTTTGGCCATTTAAAAACATTGGCTTGTTTGTCTTTTTTATTACTGAGTGGCAAGAATTCTTATATTCTCCATAGAAGCTCTCTGTCAGAGATATGTTTTATGAATATTTTCTCCTTGTTTATGGTTTACCTGTTTATTTTCTCCATGGTATATATTTTTTGTGAGCTGATATTTTAAAGTTTGATGACATACAGTTTATCCATTTTTAATGTATGGTTCATATTTTCTGTATCAGCTCTAAGACATTCTGTCATGCTCTCTCTGCTTGGAGTGGCCTTCCCCATTGCCTATCTGGAGAGCCATTCATTCTTCAAGGCTCAACATAAAGGTTACCCTTTAGGGAACCCTTTCTGGACTTCAGCTAGTGGTATCCTCACCCTTGGACCCCCACCGCTCTGATCATGCTGTGATGTAACTGTCTCTTTATGGGTCTTTCCAACTTACGTGACTGGGAGCCCCAAGTCGGGTCTGGAGGGTTTCTAGATTTTATTTTCCATTGCATCTCCTCTTCCTCCTAGTCTCTTCTCTCATCTCCATCAGCAGCACCCTGCTAAGTGTCTGGCCTACAGTAGGTTCACAGTGAATGCTAGCTGGTTGAGTGAATTAACTTGAACAAACCCAGGACCTCATAAATCTCCATGGTTGACCTCTTTGTCCCTTGATTATGTTGTAAGGTTTGAGACTATATTGCTTATAGATCAGAGGATGGGGTAGTTTATTTCACGGAGCAAAGGTGAGTTTGAAAAATTTTACCAGGTTCTACCAAAGTCAGAGTTATTGAGGATCCTCAGTGAGGATCCATTGAGGATCCAGTGTGATTCTGCTCAGAGAATGTTAAAGTTAGGCAGCTCTGTGTGCGTGTGTGTATGACAAGGAGGGAGAGGGTGTGTGCGGGATGTAATCTGAACTGCATCTAAACTTTGAACCTGAGTTGACAAAAGCACTGGGCTGGTGGTTAGACAAACCTGGGATCAAGCACATTTAGAGCTATGTGACATTAGGCAAGCGCTTTCACCACTTTTAGTCTCAATTTCTTAGGTATAAACCAGGGGCAGTCATATTACCCATTGTCGTTGGAATTAAAGGCAATGTACATAAGACAGGTGTGCAAATAGGAAATTTTCCAGGATACCTGAACCTAGGGTCTGGGCAGCTCTTGTGGGGGATGCTTGGTGGTTTCCTTGCTCTGTGAGGTTTTCCATGAGTGAAGGCTCCATGACTTACAGTTTCAGTGTGGTATCTGCCTGGGGAAGTTCGATGTAGTTCTGGAGGTAGCAGAGTTGGAGGGGTCCCTGGGAGTCCACACAGAAGCCCAAGTGAGGTAGAGTACTAGGAGTGCTTGGCACGCCATACACACAGATGTCCGCCCCTGAATCAGAGGGCCCCTTTTTTGAGGAATTTTCTAATTGTCTGTTCTTGCAGCACTCAAATTGTGCCAGAGTGGGTTGTGATCAAGGCTTCCCTAGAAAACTGGAAAAATTTGCCAGTTTTCCCCGTGGCAGACTAGTGGGTGCCAACACCCCTCTCCTCCCATCCTTCAGGGTCTTTTCAAGAATGTACGGAGACAGTGGGAGTCAGACCTTTGGAAATGGTTCATAACTACATAGGCCCGTGGTGCGTGCCTGCCAGGAGCGGCTCCCTTTCTTTTGTTCCTTCGTTCACTCATTCATGTATTCATTCCACGTCTATTCAGCATCTAGGTGAGCCACGCATTGGGATTAGAAACAGAACGAGAACAAAACCAAAGCCCTCTTCAGTTGTGTCCAGCTATCCAAGGGTTAAGCGGGCGGCTCTGGAGGCGGGAGGGCGCGCGGCGGGTGCCAAAGTCGGAACCTGTTCGGCTGCAGCTCCGGCGCTGCCTTGACTCGCGGCCAGGCCTGGCGCAGCCGCCGGCTGTGGAATGTGTGAGCGCCATGTGTCACCGCCCCAGACTGTGGGAAAACGCTGCTCCGCTCACCTCCCAGCAGCTGCCCCGCGCCCGCCGGCCGGCCCAGCCGGTAAACGGGAACCGCCTGCCGCGCGGGCCCCGGGGGCACTTCCGAGAGCGCCTGCGGCACCCACCGCTCCGCCCGCCTCCGCGGCAGCCCGGCAGAGCCCTCTCCCTGCCCTTTGGATCCCCAACGATCTAACTGCTTTCCGTTTAGTTCGGTCGGCCCTGGTAGACCCAGCAGCCTTCTAAGCGCAGGGCCTGGGGATGAGGGCCGGGAGGGCTGTGGTTTGAGATACCACTGGTTCCCCTGAGCACCTTCCTGGTCCCCCGCTAGGGGCCCCGAGGTCATGCTCAGTGATCACAGCTCCGAGTAGGAGGCCCCGCTGTACCTGCTTCCCCCAAATCAGAAACAGATGCCTCCAGGGCCAGGCAGGGGATCTTCACCTCCCTGCAGGGTCACACCCCCAGTTTCCGGTGCACCCACGATGACAGCCCAGCGCCTGGTGTGAGTGGGAGCCACGCGGTGCTCAGAAATCCCCCAGGCCAAGGCCTTCTAAGTGCAGCCGCGCTGGGGGACTTATCCAAGGTCACCCTGCTGGGTGGCAGCAGAACCACTTCTAGAATCCAAGTCCAGTGCCCCTTCTGCCACAACCCCAGCACTCCCCTCCTGGGCATCGTGCCCTTCTCAGCAACAGTGCCCTGATTTGAGTCCCTGCCTTAATTAGAGAAGTTGAGAGTGGGGCACAAGGGGATGGGGGTAAACCATGTGTGCTGAGTCTTTGCAGCTTTGCCCAAAGTCAGCCTTATGCTGCCAGAGGTCCTAGTCCTGTCACTTCACCCTGTCTTCCTGGGGGTGTACCACCCACAAGCCTTGGGCCCTGGTTAGTGAAACCTCCACTGCATCCCAGTCCTCCACCAGCATCTTTCCATTTTTGCACCTGGCTCCTGCTTGTCCTTCAATGTCTGGGCCTGAGGTCAGGGTACAGCTCGTCCCTCTCCTGAACTCCTGAAACACTTGATTCCTGTCCCTTCTTACGGCCACCTACAGTTCATGATCTACATGCCCTCTCTTTTCTTCCACAATTTCTTAAGGACAGGGTCTATGTTGCCTTCCTTTCTATATCCCCAACAAGCCATAGTTTGGAAGTTCTGCTTAGTGGTATCTGCTCTGTTTGTTGGCTGGATGAACTAGAACATGAATGCTTTTCCAATGCAATCTATCACTGGCTCACCATTTCACTTACCAGATGTGTGACCTGGGCAAGTTACTTAACTCACCTCTTTAAGTCTCAGTTTTCTCACCTGTAAAATGGAGATAAGTTCAATTGGTCTTGGGTCTGAAGTGACTTGTGTAGTGGCTGGCACACAGCAGGTGCTCAATTAAATATATATATATGTATATATATATATATACATACATATATGAAACTGCTAAAATATTCAGTACATGAATGCTTATCAGCATACGCATAGAATATGCAAATACTAAATGACAAGTATTTTCAATAACTGTTTCAATATGGCACATCTATCTCTTTGTTAGCTAGCCTGGTGGTTGGGGAAACTCCTTGTTATATCAGCGTGGGTCATCTTTTGTGTGTTTTCCCCTTCCCAGTGTCCTTCTGGGGGCTGTGGTGACAGAGCCAAGACTGGACATAGAGAAGCAGATGTCTGGGTGTGGGTAAGCGTGTGCTTCTAAAGGTGCCCCACAGCCATACCAGACAGACTCCTGTCTTCTCAGGACCACTTTTCCTCCTCCATCAGGGCATGACTTTTAACCAGCTAAGCATGTCTGGAGCATCTGCTGTGTGCAGTGCTTTGTGCTGGGCTTATGGATGATACAGATCCTCATGTGCCTACCTGCAAAGAGCTTCTCTCTTTATTGGAGGAGCAAAATGGGGACCCATGGGGGGAAATTATTGAGTCAGCAAGATAGTGTCACTAATTTAGTGCTATCATGTGAGGGGCTGGTGACAAGTGACACAGGTTTCTAAGGAAGGAGAGAGCAGTGATGACGGTGGGTGTATTCATCTACTTGGGCTGCCATAACAGAATACCATAGACTAGGGAGCTTAAACAAGAAACATTTATTTTCTCATAGTTCTGGAGGCTGGGAAGTCCAAGATCAAGGTGCTGGCCAATTTGGTTTTTGGTGAGGCTCTCTTCCTGGCTTACAGATGGCTACCTTCTCACATGTCCTCACATGGCCTGGGTGGGGCAGGGCTGGCAGTGGTGGGGAGTCTTGTCTTATAAGGACACTTATGCTATTGGATTAGGGCCCTACCTTTATAGCTGCATTTAACCTTAACTACTTCCTTAAAGGAAGTCTCCAAATACAGTTCACATGAGGGGAGTTAGGGTGTCAACATATGAATCTGGTAGGGGGGCACGATTCAGTCCATAGCAGTGGGGAAAGGGTGTGACTCAGTCTAGAAAGAAACCTCCTTGGCTAGGTGGGTGGGGAGCCTGCCTGGTGAAGGGAACAGCTTGGGCAGAAGTGCAGAGACAGGTGCGAGCAGGCCGTGAGGAGCCTGGCAGGGCTGGTACCAAAAGTGTGTGCTGGGTGGGAAATAGGTTTGAGAAGCTGGGGGTATGGCCAGATTATGGAAGGTTTTGAATGCTGGGTGTTTGGAGGGTTTTTTAATGCTGAGTTTGTGCTTATTGTGTCTGGAAATAGGAGCTGAAGAAGGTTTGGGTGTGGAGGAGGAAACACTGGTTAAATGACAGGGCAACAATAAGGCTTTGAAAATGCTTCTCATAGGCACCAGATCTAGGAAACCTAATCCTAGTCTTCAGATGAGGGCGCTGAGGCTAAGAAAGGTCAAGTGACCAGATTAAGGCCAACAGCGGGTTAGTGGGACGCCAGGATCAGCTATGGCACTTGGCTGGCTCCACAGTGGACCCATCTTCCATTGTGTGCCTTGGCTCCTGGGTACCAGGTGGGGAGAGGGGCTCAAGGAAGGTCCATGTGGGAATTCCCTGGCGGTCCAGTGGTTAGGACTCCGAGCTTCCTCTGCTGTGGGCCCGGGTTTGATCCCTGGTCGGTAACTAAGATCCCGTGGCCAAAAAAAAAATAAAGGAAGGTCCACTTACTGGGCTTGTGACCAGTGGATTAGAGGGAGTTGAGAGCCAAAAGCAGCTGGAACCCCCAGCAATGATCTAGATGAGATTCCCTCCACCGCCTATTCCCCCGACCTGGCTGGGGCAAGATCAGCCTACGTGAAACTGTTAGGGAGCAGTGGAGAATGGATTTGAATGTAGTTCTGCGGACTGAGGAGGATTTGCAATGGACGCGCAGGCGGAAAGGAGGGCATTTTATATCTGTTGGATATGTTGGTTGCTATTATCATTGCTATTTAAGATGGTACTCTGAACCATACATTTAAGTTAATGCTTTAAACAGTAACACACCAGATTTAACCAAAATCCAAACAATATGACAGTACAGACAGAAAGGCAGAAACATCTGGGAGATATTAAGTGCCTGTGAGCAGTGGTTTTTCTAAGTCGAAATCCATGGGGCTGACTTCCAGGAAAACTAACCATTCTGTAGATGAAGAAACTGAGGCTCAGAAAGAATAAAAGCTGCCTAAAGCCACACAGATTGTAAGTGGCCGAGCTGGTTGACCCCAGATCCATCTGGATTCAATGTGTGTCCTCTTTCCACCCCCAGCATGCTGACACTGGGCCTGTTTGACACTTGGATATCAGGTATCCATCTGGTAACTTTATTTTCCAGACCCCAAATAGGGACACATGGTCAGACAAGTGTGAAGGCGCTTATGGGGACAAGAGGCTAGAATGTTTTAAATTAGGACCATCCGGGCAAAGCCAGGACATCTGGTCATCATAGATATCTAGGGGCTGCCCACACCCTTGGCACGAGGCTGGCTGTTGCCATTTAATACTCTTCCCCATCCTGAACGCCCAAGGTCTATTTTTCAGTTGGAGCATATGCCACAGACAAGTGAGAGACTTTTAAAAAGATCAAACAGCTGGAGAGAGATTGCAGTGGACATTCTTTTTAGGGCAGCCTGAGAAGGGGAAAGAGCAGGGGAGGGCAGGGAAGCGGCAGAGGGTCAGAAGAATAACCCACAGCTTCCAGATCCTAGGAGGTGCCAGACTCTGTGAGCGGAGGGCAGACTGAGGTTGGAGGGCTCTTCACCTGTCTCAGGAACGTGGCTACCCTCCTCTCCTCTCCCTTCCTCTTTCCCCATCTCTTCCACTTGCTCTTTCCTCCTTTTGAACTTCAATCGCTCCCTTCCTGCCTTCCTCCCACTCCCGCTGGGAGAAGAAGGATGTGCAGCTGTGCCTGGCACCCCTCTGGGAGGGGGCGTCGGCTTCTGGGGAGGGGAGATGGCTTTCGAGCTGACTTACTAGCGAGTGATGTGATGGCATCAAAACCTCTTCTGCGAAATGGGCCCAAAGGAACGGGTTACTGTAGAATTCTGTGGGGTCCTATGTGAAACCGTTCTGGAAACTATAAAGAATTGGACACATGTGGTGCTCAGTTTTGTATTCTGTGGGTGTTGGGGTCAATGTCATGTTGATATTGTTAGGATCAAATGCCAATCTTAGAAGCATTCATCTGGAGACGTGTGTGTTTGATGTTGTGTGTCTGACTCATTAAGAAAGAAGAAGTGAGGTGGGAGGGGTGTGTGTGTTTCTGTGTATGTGTGTGTGTGTGTGTGTGTGTGTGTGTATGGAGAGAGAGAGAGAGAGAGAGATTTGGCATTCGCTAGAAATCACATAATCATAGAGTATTAGAGACAGGCCTCAAAGAATGTATAACCTATCCTCTTCACTTTATACATGGAGACACTACAGTCCAGACAAAAAAGTTAATTTTCCAAGGTCAATAGCTAGTCAGTGGTCACAGTGGACATCATCCAGGTCTCCCGGTCCAAGTATAAGTCTTCCCCTGTGAAGCCGTGTTCAGCCATATCATGCAAACGGCCCTCTGCTGGGAGAACGGGGAGGCGGACAGGAGAGGAGATGTGATCTCTAGTGTCCGGGCCTCACAGGCTAACTGGGAAGGCCATGCCCCAAGTAGAGAACAGCTCCAAACTGTGCTGGCTAGGGTGGGAGATCCAGGGATACAGCCCAGGGGCCTATGAGAATTTAGATACAGTCACAGCCATCCAGGCGAGATGGTTGGGGAGGACTTGGGGGACAGTTGGAATGATGTAGCATTGCCTTCAGTGATACTTTGGGCTCCAACTCTTGTCTAGAGGTGGTTAGTTAGGCTTTTAACCAGCACCTCTATTTTGAATTCACATGTGCCCGTACTTCGCTTTCCCTGCAAAGCCCATTAAGTTACAAACTGATGGCTTCTAAAACCTCTCTGCCAAGGGTTAAATGTCTGTGACAGAGACACAGAAGCTCACCAGTTAGTATCTGCTTCGCAATCAGCCCAGTGTCTAAAGGAAGGCCACTGACTAAGTGGTTGGCAAAGCTAATTTGTCATTCCGGTGTTTTAACCTATTGTGCTTTTAAAAGCATTATTCTTCCAAAGCATTTCAAAAGTCTATCTAGCTCCTCTTGGGGAGAACCAATTAGCAAGCAGTCTTTACTTGCCAGTGCAACAAGTTCTCATTAAAGTTACTCACCTTGTTTTCCTTTTTATCTGGAAACATCATTGGGAACCTCTGGAAGACAGTGATCTCTGCCCCCTCCATTGCACCTCCCATGAATTCTTGCCCAGGGTGGGCTCTAAGGGAACTTTTGTTGGATTGACCTGAAGATCAAAGTAGGTGGCATGTCCAAGTTACTCCCAACCCTCTTGAACCCCAAGCCTCGAGTTGCTCACAACTCGAGTTATCACCTGTGAAACTGTGGTTATCCTAATACCTCACGTGAATTTCCACCATAAGCAATGTCACCTGATGGCGGGCATCTTGAGGAAGAAGACTGAGTCTTATTCGTCTTGGTATCTTTATGCTTAGCCCAGTGCCTGGTACATAGTAAGTGCTCAATAAATGTTTATTGGATTAAACAGAAACAAAACACACTTTTATTAGGCTACTTCTGTCCCCAAACTCAGACTATATATCATTACAGGTAAAAGAGATTTTAAAAATCATTTCCTGCTTTGGAAACTGTACTATTGGCTTCTTTTCTCAAGGTCAGCGTTTCTGATCTGATTCCTGTAGTTCACACAAGAAATGATAACTTCCCTGTTACTTCAAAGTCCCTTTCTCTTACCTAGGCTGATTTTTTTTTTTATTTTAATTTTTTAAAGCACAGACTCATCTTTGACCTATGCAGGACAATGTATCTGTGTTGACAAGATGTTTTCCCCCAGTTTCCTCATTTAAGCAAGCTTTAATCAGTTTGCTCCTTCCTTGTTCTAGTCCTGAAATGATTTTTTTTTTTTTTTGGACCCAGAGTTTACCACGGAAATTCACATTAGAGATTATTTCTGAGTCTTTCTGGGCTTTTCATCTTCAGATTATTAGGATAAGACCCTCCCCCTACCCCCAACCTCTGTCCACTCTTTGGATTATAACTTAATTTAAAAACATGATCTTGGGCTGCATATTCATTCATGTGAAGATTAACTGATCCAGCTGAACTTTACTGGGATGTAAATACTGGAGCTGGAAGGCAAGATCAAAACCATTCCCTGTACAGAAATGTTAATCTTTCTTTTGCAAAGGGGAAGCACAGCACTTTAACATGTAAGGCGATTTCAAGCATTTTTACATTAAGTAGAATCTTGTGTCCTTTTTGTATGGTTGAGATTATTTACAAGTAACAGGTAAAGGCCAGAGGTCCACAGAACCACCCAATCTTCCTGTTTTAATGTCAGTCCCACCAAAGATGTTTCGAGAAATCACTGTTGTGACCACAGTATCAATTAGTACGACCTACTAGTATTTCATCCACTTGAACTATGTCACCAGAGCTTGAATGAAAAAACTATGTTTCTATTTGTGTGTGTGTGTGTGTGTGTGTGTGTGTGTGTGTGATGTGGTGGTGGAGTGCTGGGTTAATGCAGAATAACAAGAGAAGAGCCTAAGCTTAATGAACAGTCAAACTGTAACAGACTTTTCTTATGAAACAAACTCTCTAGATTTCTTCTGTATATCAAGAAATCAGTAAATCCTTCCATAAAGCAAAAGTAAATCTTTGTTGACTTATAAGAATGTTTGGACTTTCCCTGGGTACTTGCCACTGAGTCACTTTTATATGGAGAGCTTTGGAAAGTTTGCCTCCCGCTAACAGATACCAAATTGAGAGACTAATAGCACATAGAATAGCTTGGGGCATTCTGGGATAAAAATGGCTCCAAGCTGACCTCTTATCCAGACTTCCATACTTCTACCCCCTCCAGCTCAGCCCAATCTCTTAGACCAGGTCTAAAATAGGCTGCTTCCAAAGAAGGGTATTACCAATACCAAAGGGTATTACCCTTGGGTTAAATAAATATTTTGTGTGATTTCTTTCACCTGGCCAATCAATTATTGGCTCAGATTGACCTAGAACCTTCTGGTTATTGTAAAACTCTTCTGTCTCTACCCCTGAAGAAAGAATCATCTATTATCTCAACAGTACACACACACACACACACAGATACTTTTACAGCATTTTGAAGCTTTGGTGAGATGCCTTAACTTATTTAAGCAAATTACACAAATAAAGTAAAAAAGCTCACATCTGTTTTGAGATCGACTCTGGTAGCACTCGTGTTATTGGATATTATAAAAAGGAATTCCAGTTGCAGCAACTACATTTATAAAAGCACAAGTGGGGTGGGTGAAATTGGAGTAGTTCACTAGGTTAGATCAATATTCAATACTGGCTACACATTCACCTGGGAAGCTTTTGAAACATACCCATGCCAGGTCCACATGTCCGACCAATTAAATCAGAATCTCTGGGGGGTGTGGCCTGAGCATCTGTATTTTTAAAAGCTCCTCCAGAAGATTCTAATGTTCAGCTAGTGTTGAGAACCACAGACGCAGGTAAAAGGAACCTGGGAATCAGGAACGCAGTGATTAATATTATGCCATGTCCAATAACAGAGTCTGAACTTTTAATTTAGGATAAATCTTCAGGTGTCAGACGCTAGATAGGACTTTAGAGAGAATGTCTCATTGTAGAGGGGGGGGGAACTGAGGCAGGGAGGCTTATTAAGGTTGGATGGCAAGATAACATAGACAGCACTCGTTCTAGAAATCGGTACCTTTCACTGAATACCTCTGTCCCTAAAAGTTATATTGGAAATTAAAAGATCAGATACACCTTTTTGTTCCTAGCCATCCATTTACTTCAAAATACTTAAAAGACCGAAAATGGTTTATGGTGGTGAAAAGAGCACAGCTTTGCCACTCTCAGACCTCTGAGTGGCATGGACATAAAGGCCGCATCATTTATTAGCTATTGCTTACCCTCTCTGAAGCTGTTTTCTCACCTGTAAAATAGGCATTAAGAATAAAACAAATGAGGGAATTCCCTGGTGGCACCACGGTTAAGACTCTGCACTCCCATTGCAAGGGGCCCGGGTTCAATCCCTGGTCAGGGAACTAGATCCCACATGCATGCTGCAACTAAGAGTTTGCATGCCACAACTAAGGAGCCCACCGGCCACAACTAAGGAACCCACCAGCGGCAACTAAGACCCGGCGCAATGAAATAAAAAAAGATAAATATTAAAAAAAGAAGAACTTTAAAAAAAAAAAAAAAAAAGAATAACACGAATGAGATAAGTCAAACATGTAGGATGTGCCATAATATGCGCTCAGTAAATTAAATAGTAATTATAATTATTAACTGCATTAAAAAAAAAAACTTGGGCTTTATGTAGAAATAGCTGCAGAGGGGATAAAAAGATGTCATGGTGTTTCTTTGCATGAAATATCTTAATCTTGCAAAAGTTGTTTTTGGTTTCCATTGATTGAAAACACAAATAAACCTCAACTGAAGCACTTCCTAGGAAGGAATGAATGGATTTCCAATCTGTGTTTTCTTGTTTACGGTGGAAAATATGGCATCCAAGGAAAACACAGGTGGTTAACTGTTCAGTGCCTTCTATTTTTATCATATGCAGAGAGGGCTCTAAGCATACAAATGCAAATATTTTAAGTAACAGAAAATGAAGACTAACTTCTCAAGGTTAAAAGGCTTCAGGTTTCCTGTGGCAAATTTAGGTTTCTCTCTTTCAGCCATTTCTTGAAAAAGAGCTCCAGATCCCATGCAGACTGAATTCCAAACCAATTATCAACAACAACAAAATCTGACAATTGGCATTTTCAAAGAACCATTTCTTTTCCTTTAGGGTCTTTTTGTTTTGTTTTGCATCTTTTTTGTTTTACAAAAAGAGTATCTACGTCGGGAGAGGCAAGCCACCTCGGCGGGTTGTGTGTCTGTGAAACGAAGATGGGAACCGAGACTCGGCAGGTCCCGGGAGAAGCTGGCCGCCCCCGCGTCCCCAGCCCCCGGCCGGGCTTGTGCGGACGTGTCTCGGGCGTGACCTCTGAGCAGCTGCGCCACCGGCTCAGCCTCGCGGCGGGAGAAACCCGAGCTCCTAACAAAACAGTTCCATCTTTGGCAAGTCCTCTGGTATTTAAGGCGCTGCCGGTGGGGAGAGAGGCCGCGTGCCTGAGAGGCTCTGGGAACTCGCAGGCTTTCGCCTCCCTGGTGTTACGTTTCTGAAGGCTCTGAGCATCTGCGGTGGAGCCTGCGGTGGATGGCCGGGCGGGGGCGGGGGGCGAACCCAGCCACGGGATCTTCTTGTGGCCCGAGGGAGTCTGGTTCACCGTCCTCCCTGGGGTGGGTCTCAGGACTTGATCTTTCTTTTTCTTCTTTTCTGCAGATACTATGTGGTCAACAGGGGCTGAGAAGATTTAAACCCTTACAAGAGGAAATCTTTCTAATATCATCCTCCCTCCCCCCAAGCTGATTCAAGTTGTCACTTTAGGAGCTGCCTCTACCTGCCTGAAGTACTGGAATGTAGAGTTGAAATTGACAAAAAATTAATGCATTCTTTCTGGGGAAGACGTTTTGTGGCCCCATAATAGTACTCAACAATTATTGAGTGCTTACTCTGTGCTAAGCACTTTAATGCAATAATTCATTCAATCCTCACAACAATCCTATGAATCCTATGAAGTAGGAATTCTTATTATACCTGTTTTATAGGCAACGAAATGGGCACAGAGAGGTTCAGTAACTTGCTCAGGGTCACACAGCTAGTAAATGGTAGGGCTGGGATTGAAACTTAGGCAGTCTTGCTCCAGAGCCTGTGCTCGTAACTACTGTGCTCACCAGATGAAAGATGCTGTGTTCTAGAATTCCTCTTCTAGCACGCCGGATCTCAACAAGGTGGAGAAACAAGCTCTGGGAAGTTTGGAAATCAGATGTGACAAAGTCAGGCTTTCTGAAATGTCCTGACTTAGTCAGAAAGAGCTGGGGCCTGTGGGGGAGGTGTATACAGCCCTCACCAGGAATTGTGTACGTTCTGTTAGTTTTGGACATGGTGGTGGTGTGTTAACACTCACCCTGCCATTCTTGGGAAGGGTTCCCTGGCGTTTCGACTTATGGGAAAGGGATAGGACAGGCAGTGACAAGAGGTGAGGATTGTAGTCAGTCGGCTACAAGTATTGGTGTGAAAAAAGGAGGGGTATAAGAGCGACATGCTGCCTGGCAGCCCAGCCAGGACCTTCCCTGAGAGTCAGGGGAAGGGCCTGATCTCACCTTTACTGCTCCAGGAAGTGTTCCGGGCCCTTGGAGGCCCCCTCCTCTGAAGCCCGGGTCTGGCAGGCCACTTTATTGATGGACCGAAGTTGTCAAGGAGTCAGAATTTGTTTTCCCATCGAGGACATCCACTTCCTGGTATGCACATATAAAGAGTGGAATGAGGCATTGGAGGATGCTTTTGAGGAGAGGGCAGTGAAAAAGCCAAGGTTCTAGGATGGGTTGGGGGCTCATTTCTCTGCAGTGTGGAAGAGCTAGAAGCATTGTTTCCCTCACACACACACACACACACACACACACAATACAGGAAGTTCACTTCCCACTGGTCTGAATGTCTCTCTAGATTAATCCTTACTCACAGATTCCACTACTTTTGTGGTAATCGTCTCTACAGTGCCATTTTATACCAGTGAAAGTACGCACACATGTACCTTCAGTTAGGCAGGAAAAGTCTTTCCCTATGGCCCCCTCTCCGGGTACCAGGGTGTGAGGGTCCTGGCACACAGCAGGAGTACAGAAAGTGCCACCCCCTACCCACCTTTATAGGACAGTGATTAGGGCACAGAGCAGCCGTGGGTCTGTACCTCAGTCACCTGGACTGTATCTGGGTGTCACCAGGCCAACCCTCAGAGTTAAGTATTCCTTTAGATGGGTAAACGGTGTGGTGGGACATGCATACCTTTTGTGGGTTCATTTATGGCTGTGCCACTTACTTGCTCTGTGATGTTGGGCAAGTTACTTAACTTGTCTGTGCTTTGGTTTTGTTGTCAGCAAAATGGTGCTAATACTAATAATCATCTCAGAGGGTTGTTGTGAGGATTAAAATGGGCTAATAAATGTAAGATGCCTGGCACATGCTAAGTTGCTTACTAAATATTAGCTTCTGCTTTTGCTACTATTACAGCTATTATTATTAGGCAACTCTAGGCAGCTTACTTTACCCCTCTGAATCTCATTGTTCTCATATGTAAGATGGGTGTAATACTACCTGTTTTATAGGATTGTTGTGAGAATTAGTGTTAATTACTGTTATGAAGTGTGCCGTTTATGTGTTTGCTTCAGCCTAGTTTATGTCCCAGGCGACGACTTTATTTTCAGATATGAGGAGGTTTCCTGTAAGAGCTTCAAAATACTGAAGCCAGTATTCAAAATACAGTAGCCAGCGAGGGTGCTTGGACACTGCATAACCTCAGCCACATCCCCTTCCCCAGCTGTAAAATGGTATAATAACCACCCCTAGGAATCTCAAGGACCTTAGGAGGAAAAAAGTAGACAATAATATACAAAGAAGCATTTTGAGCTCCTCTGAAGAGAAAGCACATAAATGGAAGGTGGGATTTTAAGGTGGAGTAATCACTGATTTCTCTCCCCCCCTTTTTTATTTACTTAGAAGAAAACTAGCAATTAGGAAGCATGGCCTTGTTAAAGTGGTGGCCTGGGAAATTGTTCTCTTGGCACCTAATCAGGACTTGTGACATGGCAAGTTTTTGCAAAATGTGGGCAGCAGGGGACCTCCCCCCAGGCCCAGCGACAGGGCTGCCGATCATGAGGAATGTGCTGTCCGAGGGCCGTGGGTGGCCTGGGGGGGCTGACACAGAGCCCCCCAGGGGCGCCTCCCTGGTCTCCTGTTCCCTGAGGAAGTCTCCCCCCAGGTCAGCAAGGAGGCTCCACCCAGCTCAGGAGCCTTAATCCCTGGAGCCTGAAGTCACCCTTCTGTGCCTGTTTCAGCTTGCTGCTGTCCTGGATCCAAGCTTTTCCACCCTTGCGCCCTCTTGGCACCACCGGGGTGACCGCAGGGCTCTGAAAGCTCCTCCCATCTGGGCTTTTTGCTCTAATTCGGTACCGAGAGGAAGAAATCTGCCGGCTCTCCTTAAGATGGGCCAGAGCGGAGTTAGGTGCCTGGGGCCTCCGCTTGCCCCCTCACTGTGCCTGGCTTCCGGAAGCCGCCTCCAGCTGGGAAGACTCCCTCCTCTCCCTCAGCCCCAGTCTGCCCGTTGTTCTTCTGCATCCTGCTAAGAGACTGCCTCTGCCAGGAGGCCTCCCCCAGGCTTCCCGGGTGCCATTACCCTCTTCTTCCTCTACTAGACTCTATTCGATATAGGGTGGTTTTTGTGTTAGTCCTTGACTTATCTCACCTTTGACTCTGAGCTGCTGGAAGGAAGGGAAGGGACAGAAATTGGAGAGGTAAAGTATACCCAGCCAGGTGCCACGGCCAGAATTATGCGCAGAACTGACTGAGTTGATTTCCCCTCACTGCATTGGCAAAGCAAGCGGACAGCTTTCTGCGAAACACTGGGATGAGCAAGTCTTTTAAAAATTATGAATGATTTTAAATATACAGAAAATATTATAGTAGGCACACATGTGTCCACCACGCAGGTTACCAGATAATAGTATTTTACCTTAAATATTTGCTTTAAATATCTTCTTGTTTTTTTTAAATAAAACTTTTAGACATGGAAGCAACCTAAATGTCATCGACACATGAATGGATAAAGAAAATGTGGTATGTATATATACAATGGACTATTACTCAGCCATAAAAAAGAATGAAATATTGCCATTTGCAGTAACATGGATGGACCTAGAGATTATCATAATAAGTGAAGTAAGTCAGACACAGAAAGACAAATATTATATGATATCACTTTTATGTGGAGTCTGAAAAATAGTACAAATGAACTTACAGAACAGAAACAGACTCACAGACAAAGAAAACAAACTTATAGTTACCAAATGGGAAGGGGTGGGGGAGGGATAAATTGGGAGTATAGGATTAACAGGTGCACACTACTATATATAAAATAGATAAACAACAAGGATTTACTGTATAGCACAGGGAACTATATTCAGAATCTTGTAATCAACTATGATGGAAAATAATTTTAAGAAGGAATATAGATACATACATATATATGTATAACCAAATCACTTTGCTGGACACAGAAACTAACACAGTATTGTAAATCAGTTATCCTTCAATTAAAAAACAAAGTCAAAAAAGAAATGAAATTTTAGGTATAGCTAAGGCTCTCCATCTCCACTGGGGTCCCATTTTCCCCTCCCTCCTTGGGGTCACCACTTCCCTTTCTCCTTCCATCGGGGGCCCTTTACCTGTATCCATGGATGGGATTTAGGAGATTGGTAAACTGCTGAATTGTATGTGAAATTGTATATGCACATCTTTTTCACACATATCACAGCTATTCAGGAAATCCTCTGGACTCAGTCTCGTGGTCTCCACTGCTACCACTGGTGCACAAGCACCATTATCTGTACTGGGACCAAGTGCTCCCTACGACAGTCACTGACATTGTAGAGTCTTAGCCGAATCCTGTTACCCCTTTGCTCAAATCACACTAATGGCTCCTGATTTAACTCAGAGTGAAAACCAAAGTACTTGCAGCCCACAAGGCCCTATGTGATATACGTCCCCCCAGCCCCCCTGCCTTTCTGACCTTGTCTCCCACCAAGGCTGCCTCCCTCTCCCTCTCTCCAGTCCAGCCACACTGCTCTTCTCACTTTTCCTCAGACACACCAGCGTGGCCGTGCCCGGGGGCTGATCCCTCTGGCTACTACACTCTTTATCCAGGTACCCACATGGTGAAACCTCTCACATTCTTCCGTTCTTTGCTAACATTTCACTTCTCAATGAGGACCACCTGGCATATGCTATTTAAAAATATAACCACAGTGGTTAAGAATCCGCCTGCCATTGCAGGGGACACGGGTTCGAGCCCCAGTCCGGGAAGATTCCATGTGCCGTGGAACAACTAAGCCCGTGCGCCACAACTACTGAGCCTGCGTGCCACGACTACTGAAGCCCGCGCGCCTAGAGCCCGTGCTCTGCACCAAGAGATGCCACCGCAATGAGAAGCCCGCGCACCGCAAGGAAGAGTAGCCCCTGCTCACTGCAACTAGAGAAAGCCCACGCAACAACGAAGACCCAATGCAGCCAAAAATTTTTTTAAAAATTTTTAAAAAACTGCATTCCCACCAATCTCTCTCTTACTCTGCTTGAATTTTTCTTTTTCCATAGCACCTAATTTCTAGCAAATTGTATGTTTGCTTATTTATTACATGTATTATTTCTTGCCTATCTCTTCTTGCTAGAATGTAAGTTCCATGAGAGTAGGAATTTTTGTCTATGTTTTTTTCACTGATGTTTCTTTGGTCCCTGCAATAGTACCCGGCACATAGGGGCTCCATAAATATTTGTTGAATGATTAAATAAATAACTGAAAATGAGCATTTCTTGCTGGAAAGTCCAGAATTTTTCAACAGATTTTCAAAAGTGTCTGTGACACAAAAAAGGATAGGAACCATTGACAGAGTAAATCATCAAAAAGTTTGCTGGAAATTTTTTGCTTGCCAGGTAGCCTGTCTAATGAAGCAGAAGGTCATGAGAGGTTTTTCTCTTTCTCCAGCTTGTGTTTCCCTGGAGAGCTACTGCTAGCAGCTGCTGGGAACTCCTTCCCCAGGACTGGCAATGAGGTCCCCTGGATCCAGCCCTGGCCTGACTGAGGTAGGGAACCAGTGGGGCACTAATGGAGAGTGTGGGCAGGAAATCTGGCAGTGGGCCAGCTCCAGAAAAGCTGTAATTTTCTTTACTCCTGTGTCTGGGGGCAGAGGCCAAATGTAGCCACAGCCTCCTGAGCTTCCTTTGGGGAGCCAGGCAAGATGCCCAGACCAACAGGAGTTGCTTCCTGCCTTCCAGGCTCCAAGCCTAGGCAAGCAACTAGACCAGGAAATCTCGTAGGAGCCCCAACCAGGGAGACGAGACATTGGCATGTGATGCAGAGAAAGATAATAGGGGAGTGGGGGGAACCTGGAAAGCAAAAAGATACCAAAGGCCGTCTGGAGGTGATAGTGGGAGTGAATTGGAGGTGAGTCAGCCAGCTCTCAGGCAAGTTAAAAGACAAGTGGGTAATTGTGGGTGCAGTCGGCAGGTCACACACAGAAAATGAGGAACAAGTGGTTAATTGGGCCCACAAGCCCAGGATCCCGCCTGTAATTAGCAAATTGCAGGGCTTTGATATTTGCTTTGGTAACAACTTGTATAGTCAATTGCAGGGAGGAAAACCCCCAGCCTGGGAGGTGACCCCCTGTCTGTGCTCTCTGAACTGTTTTCTCACAAACACTTGCAGGCAGCATACACATGAATATACTCCCAGCATTGGGAGGGAGGGGGTTTACACCTTTCTGCAGGCTGACAGCAGCCTGTGACACTTTCTTTTTTCCCCTTTACCTCTTGCTTAAATTTTTGTCAACTCAGGGCTGAGGCTGAGGTCTGGCTCCCCGGTGTGTGTTCCCACTGTTCACACACTGATTCCTAAATTCCCTGAAGCCACAGCCCCTAATGCAGAGCTCCTCTAACCAGAGATCTGACCTAGGAATGGCCTTGGGGAATTCCCATGCAAGTGCCATAGTAGGGGAGGGGAAAGACAAGGAATTCAGTGGCACTGTTGTTGAAATTTTGTCCATGAGGATGGCCTATGCTGGTCCCTGATCAGAGATGGCCCTCCTAGACTTCAGATCTGTGTTTACCTCTGCAAGTTTCTGTGAAGTTCTAACTAAAGTGAAGAACAGAAGTATAGGAAAATTGCATTGGGACTGTCATGGCAAAACCTTATCAGTTGCCGCAGAGACAGAGAGACTGGTGAGCACGGGTGTTGGAGCACTATGAGAAAGTATCAGGAGACCTGGGTTTGAATTTGGACTCTCTCCTGACTCTTTGTTGGATCTTGTCCAGTTACTAAAATACTTGTGTATCATCTCTGTCATTTATTGGCCAGTTTTTATTGACTGATTTTCCCCTTGGTTATGGGTGAACATTTTCCTGCTTCTTTATATGTCTAGTGATTTTTTATTAGATGGTAGACATTGTGAAGCTACATGGTTAAGTATTTGGACTTTGCTGCCTTCTTTTAAAGAGTGTTAGACTTTGTTTTGGCTGGAAGTTAATTTACTCATGAAATAGTTTGATCCCTTTGAGTCCTGTCTTTGAGCTTTGCTATGCAGGGTCCAGAGTGACCTTCACTCCAGGAATAGTTCAGCCACTTTACTCAAGTGTGCCTCCTCTGAGCTCTCCATTGATTGCCCCAGGGGATCACCAAGGACTCTCCACTTTGGTTGGTGCACAACCATTTCCGCATTTGTGAGAACTCTGGGTTGTTCAACTTAGTACTCTCTGGTCATTTCTTTTGCCTGGTCTTGTGGAGTTTCATTTTATACACACATGTACTAATTCTCAACAGACTCAAGAAGATATCTCAGCAGACTTATGGTGTTCTTTTTCTGTGTATCTCCCCTCTGTTCTGGAATTGTGATCCTCAACTCCTAGCCACCTCAGCTTCCCCAATCTCTGGTCTCTGTCTCCTCTGCTTTGCAAAGCTTCCAGACTATGCTTGTGATTTCCAGATGGGAATTGCCTCCAAGCATAAACAGGGTTATTTTAAGGCTCACCTCGTTGATCCCTTCTCTCAGGGATCACAGTTTTGCACTGCCTATTTCTCAATGTCTTAAAGCAGTTGTAATTCTATCAAGCCTAGAGGTTGATGTCTTCTTGAGTTAATAAAACATCAGTTTCCTCAAGTGTAATAACATAGCATAATAATATTTTCTTCAAAAGTTAGTTATAACAACTGAAGTACATAATGATCTAAAATAATATAAAATGATGTAATAAGCAACAAAACATAAAATAAGAACAGTTAATAAACACTAGTTCTAGTTTTACTTTCCGTTGACACCAATAGTACAAATGGATTTAGCATTTTCATGAAACTGTAGAATTTTAGAGCTGCAAGAGATTTACTTCCGAGACAATGAGTTGGTCCAAATGCCTCATTTTACAGATGAACAGACTGAGGCTTTGTGAGTGGGAAGTGATTTTCCCCAGACCTCATAGCCAGTGAGCAGAAGAATGAGACTGGCACTCAGGTGTCTTGGCTTCCAGTCTGTGAGGCATCCATTCATCCAGCTCACAGTTAGTGAATATTTACTAAGTTCAGAACACTAAACTAACTGCCATAGTGCCTCTGTATCATGTTCTGGTTTGCAGAAATGTTTAAACATTGATTTTGGAATATTACAGTAGGTTCAATACATCAGCATATACTTTGGGGCTTCTCAGGAGTGAATCTGACTGGTATTAATTGGAGCAGTCTCCGTTGTCTAAAGTGCAGAAATGTGAAATGCTTCTCGTATTCAGCTCCCAAGGGGTATTCCATTATAGTGCTTCAGACATGTGAACACGTCAGGTAAGTACTGTGGTTTTATGTCTCTTTCAGTCATGGTTATAGGGAAACTAAGGATTTACTCTGCATGCCGCCGTGCCAGGGAGTCAATGCAAAGATGGATAATAAAACTTTAAGGAAGGTGATCAGGAAGTTGCAAAATGTGAAAAGAGCTGCGTATAAGGTGTCACGAGGCCTGGGTTCTAGGCCTAGTTTGTTACTTCTCTTCTCTGGGCCTAGATTTTCCTGACAGTAAAATGAGTGCAATAGACTGGATGACCTACAACATCCCCTCCAGCTTGGAGATCTTTACATCTGGAACTCTACATCGAGTTATCCCTACTGCGATGCATGGTGCAGCTGGGGAGTGGTGGTGGATAGGAGCTACGTGTGGAAGATGTGGGAAGGCATTCTAAACCCAAGGGGCAACCTAAGCCAAGGAGACAAAGCAGGGATATGGCTAACTTGGAATTTGTGATCTGATGCACGCTGGAACGTAGAGAAGAACATGAAGACCCTTGAGGAAGCTTCCCTGCACCTGCATCCCCAGAGGTTTTGTGACCCCCTATTAAGAAACTCTGCATTAAAAGTTAAAAACTGTTACTTGAGTTGTCCATTTAGCATCAGAAATTACAAACACAAGTGCAAATAATACAAAGATTAAAATAGTGAGGCAGGATTGAGCAGAAGATATATATATATATATATATATATATACTTCCCCCTTTAGATTACCACTGAAACAAAGACAGAAAATTTCAAAATATTATATAGAACTCCACTCTTCTCCCAGAACAATGCTCAGAGTTTTATAGACTCTGGTTTGCAAAACAATGGTGAAAGGGGATAATGGTAGATGAGATGGGAAATGTTGATCAGGAGGAGATCATAGAAAGCCTTGAACATCAGGCTTAAGACTTAGTAATTTATTCTGTAAGTTGTGGGGAATGATTGAAATTTTATGGGCAAAGGCTTATATGATCAGGTGTGTGTTTCAGCTTTCTGATTATAGTGTAGAGGAAGGACTGGAGTGGGTTGAGACAGAAGGACTGGCCGGGAGGCTGGCACCATAGCCCAGGGAACAAAGGATGAAGGACAAAAGAATGAGGACCCTGACACAGAGTAAGAACGGTGTTCATGGAAGAACAATGAGGATGAAGAACACCTGGAGCCTGTCTGCTGACCGAGGTGGAGGTGAGGGAGGAGCCCACATTGCTTTCAAGTATTCCAGCTCGTGGGATGGAGTGAGTGGTGATGTAGAGTCACCTCAGAGCCTGAGCAACAGTAGAAAGGGGTTTGGGAAAAAGACAAATCTGGGTGTTTATTTGATTCATTCTGAGCTTCTCCCATGGTAAAATAAGGATGAGTGCACCTATTCCTTGGAGTTTTTGTAAGAACTGATGGATTAGTATATATGAAAGTACCTGGGATATGTAAGTCCATCCATCCATCTATTGATTAAATCTGTGTAAATATGGAGGGAAATAATTAGTTCAATTAGGACCATATCAAACATTTCAAATTCACTTTGAGTGAAGAGATCATGGCTGAGAAGGTCTCTGTAGGTTTGGACCATTCTACTCCCAGACAGTAGGCTGGGCCACAGTTCAACGCCAGGAAGTTGTTTTTGGTAACAACAGGTTTCTTTCTTTCCCTTCCTATCGTAACCAACCTCCTACTGCAGTCTATTTCTAGGTCTCTAATTCTAATGTAGTAAACGACAAAAGAAAGAAAAGAAAAAAGAAGAACGCAAACATCACATTGATCAGTGTATTTCCTTGGTGCCTTCTCTGAGGACACACCTGTGCCAGGCACCCATCCACAGGTGTGTAAGAAACTGTTACTTGGACTCTTCTCCGTGATTAAACAGTAACGTCAGGATTGAAGAGTGTGGTGGCTTCGCCTTGGGAGATGCAGACACCTTTGAAGGTGTCAGTGCCCCGTGGAGCCTAAGGTCAGCTGCAGATCTTCTATGTGATGAGCCACACCGGGCACTATTTCTCAGGCTCCTGATACTTGCTCGATTTGCACACTGCTCAGATCTGCCAAACCCTCCCACAGTGGCCTCCTCCCTTTTTCTCAGTTCCCAGGGACCAGCGTCCTGAGCAGGTGAGAGCCTTCAGTCTGCCCTTTAGTCGTGACTGCAGTGCTGTGTGCCAGCCGCGCAAAGCGGAAGCAGGGAGCATTGTCAGGAGAGCAGGGATTTTGGCCCTGCCAGATCCCTCCTTTCCCAGTTTCTTCCCTGCCCTAGGTCACAAATCCCCTGGCAAAGCAGCTACAGCTACAATCTCAGATTGAGAGAAAACCTGCAGGCTCTGACTCCCCTTTTTGGCCTCCAACCCAAACTGGACGTTGTACTTTTACACACCCAACCATTGAGGGGTTGGGTCCAAGTCCTTTTCCTTTGAATCCGGGTATACTTGTGATCGCTTTGACAAGTAGTATGGCAGAAGTGATCCTTTCTGACTTCAAAGCTAGGTCATCAAAAGCCACATGGCTTCCACCTAGTTCACTGGAGACTTAGTTCTCTGATCAACAGTCCCTGCTGAGCCCAGTCTTGCAGCCATGTCCACCCATGAGCCTGACATGTGCGTGAAGCCATCACAGACCCTTCAGACCAGCCCATCTGCCAGCTGAGTACCTCCGAGAACCATAGTTGGTGCCACATGGAACAGAATTGCTCAGCCAAGCCTGGCCTGAATTCCTGACCCACAAAAACTATGAGATATAATAAAATGGTTGTTTTAATCTACCAGATTTGGGGATGGTTTGATATGCAGCAATAGATGACTAGAACACTAGACATAAATAGAAGAAACTTTGCTGACGGCTTTTGATAAATTTAGGCTGATTTCATGTGATTTGCCCCGTCCATCTGCTCCTGACCATGATAATTCCATTTTGCTTAAAACTTGGATCAAGTTACCTCGTAACGGAGCCAAAACTTCACCTGGGTTCACAGACGGCTCCCTGAGCCACAGCAAAGGTTTCAAGCTCTCCGACTCTGGTTTGGTTGTCAGTAAACATCCACTCCACTCATTCAAACACAGCCCTGCATGATGCCTTCATCCAAAAGATTTGCAGAAATTGCCACATATTGGAAGTGTGGCGGCACAAGCCATTTTCTGTGGATCCAGAGAAACAACGCGGAGACAACTTTTTCTCAGCATCTTCACAACTTTTTCTCAGCATCTTCACATACAGAAAGGGTATCTTCCCATTTCTTGGCTTGTACCTGCCTTCAAATATAGAGTACAGGATTTCCACATGGCGATTTTTCTCCTCAGTTACCATCATTCCTGTCCTTACAGCTCAGAGACCTCTTTTTCAGCCTTGATTTGGGGAAAGTTCCCAGTTTCCTGAGTGGGGTGAGTGTGAGTAGGGGGTGGGCTGTGTCCCCGTCGTCAAGTGACATGCTTATGTGTGCCCTTCTTGAAGTATGCCAACAGGACAGGTGTGGACTTGGAGTCAGTAGGATGTGGGTTCAGACCTGAGCTCTACCACATGCAAGCTATGTGACCCTAGACAAGTTACTTAATCTCTTTCAGTCTTAGTTTTCTCATTAGTCGAAAGGATAGTTTTCACCAGTTTCACAGGAAATATGAGACTGTCTTAGTTTGGGTTTAGCCAGAAGCAGATCCTGAGACAAGGACGTGAGTGCAAATGGTGTATTTAAAAGGTGGAGGGAGCACAGGCAGAGACGTGGGCAGTGGTGTAGGGAAAGGAAGGAAACCAGTTAGGGGGTCATTAGCAAGCCAGTTACCACTGTGGGCAGCTGCAGCTTGATCCCAACAGAGACATTCTTGCAAAAGGGTAAAACACATGCCCTGAAAATTATTCTCCCCATGGGGTGAGGGAGCTGGGGTATTTAAACACTGACCCCTCCCAGTCTATTGGCTGAAGGCTCTTCCCCAGAGCGGGTTAATTTCCCAGAGAGAGAGAGCTAATGTCGTAGCTCAGCTGGACTGCTCCCTTCTGGAAAAAGCCCCCAGACCCAGAGACACCGATCCTGGAAGCTGGATGTTTTCTGGAGCGTACTGAAAGGATGAGGTTGGGGGGTCACAAGCGGCGCTGTAATAGCATCAGTTAGGGAGGACTGAATGAGACGTATGTAAAAAGCTGGGCTACGGCAGGCACCTAACACATGCCAACTCATTTCTCTTCTTCCCTTTCTTCATCTCTCTCCTCGGCCCACAGTGACCTCTGCCTTCTCTTGTCCTTATTGAACACCCAGGTCATTTGGTACTTGATATATAGTGTTTTACCCACTGATAGCTTGTCCTTCAGATAAACAGTAAATGCATCAACGGTCAGCTCCTCCCATTTCTTACACTTTGTTGCATCTCCCATAGTACCCAGCTTAGCAAGAAATATACGGTAGATGCTAAGTAGTAAATACTAGTCAGACATCAGGGGCAAACCACCTTGGTTGATAATGGGAAGGGCTTGTACAGGTCTGGTGGAGTAACATGTACAAGTGAGTTAATGTATATAAAGCATTGTACTAATGCCAGGGACAATTCATTATCCAGTTGATTGTTCCTTTTTTATTTGTGGTAGCCTCGATCATGAGGTTAAAGACAGCAATAATACTTGGAGGAGACAATGACTCTCAAAGTAAAGAAGAAAGAATATATTCTGGGAAAACAGTTTTCTAGTTCCCTTTTACTTTCCCCAATTATTGGGAAACAAACAAATCCCCTGTTACCCTCCTCTTGTTTTGTGTGACACAATATTTAGACATTGTTGTTGGCTGTGCAGTGTGTAGGTTATGGGAACAATGGACAATTTACTGCAGGTACTCTCTAATGATTTTTATGATTAATTCTCATAATAAGTCTATGAAGGAGATTTTATTTCCATTTTATAGATGAGGAAATTAAAGTACAGAGAGATTTAGGCAACCTGCCCCAGGTCACACAGTTATTAAGTGGCAGAGCCAGGATTTAACCAGCTTGTCGGGACCTCCCTGATGGCGCAGTGGATAAGACTCCATGCTCCCAGTGCAGGGGGCCTGGGTTCTATCCCTGGTCAGGGAATTAGATTCCACATGCATGCCACAGCTAGGAGTTCGTGTGCCGCAACTAAGGAGCCCTGGAGCCACAACTAAGGAGCCCACGTGCTGCAACTAAGACCCAGCACAACCAAATAAATAAATAAATATTTTAAAAAACCCCAAAAAACCCAGCATGTCTGCTCCAGTGGCCATAATAACAAATGCACATACCACTTTGTTCTAAATTAACTGTGGAGAAGTAGAGTGTTTGTGTCCTGAATCATTTTCCCTTCCAGAACCAGGGTTCAATAACGCAAATTCTTGTATATGGTCATTTGGAAATTGGTACTGATGAATCTAATATTCCTTTCTGCATGCTTTCTCCTCTATTGTTAATACGTCCATGGTGATCAGAAGTTCACCAATGTGCTTAGCTGGATAGAGAGTGATTGCCCAGTGTCATATTTGCTCTGAAGAGCCTGATTCTTGGGGAGCAGAGGATGTAGGTGAGTGAGTCAGAAGGCATGGGTTCTTCCACAGCTGGAGACTCCCTGAGGGGGTGATGAGATGGCCTGAGCTCATGGTGAGGTGACCAGCCGTCCCAGTGTGCCTGGACCTGAGGGACTCCATGGGCACTTTAGTGCGAAAACTAGGATGGTCCTGGGAAAATCGAGTTGATGGGTCATCCTAACTCACATGCCAAAGTATTAAATAAGGAATTTGTTTTTAACCAGAAAACAGGAAAGAAGAGCTCTATAGATTTTCAAGGTGCTAAGAGGAAAGCTTCTAGATGTATCTCAAAAGTCAAGTTTCTGAGACTTAATAAGAAAGTTGCAGTGGAAGGGAATTTGAGCCAGAAGACCCGGAGTCCCATTAAGGAACTTTATGCTGTGTAACTTAGGAAATCCTTCTAACCTCTCTGAGCCTCAGCTTGCTCACCTGAGAAATGGAGAAGACAGCCCCAACCTGTTTTAGTCACAGGGGCTGTGGCTGCCATCAGAAGACATAATGGAATTGAAAAGTTACTTATTTGCAGACGCTCACCACAGTCCTATAGGATGACTAAGGGCTGCCGCGAACAATCCTTGTGGAATACAGTAAGGTCAGGTCATCTTGATGAATAAGTGGGAGGTCAGCCCCGTGGGGAAATACGACATGTCCACACACAACTGAGAGACTGTGTAGACAGAGTCATAGGATCTTTTCAACTGATAGACCAACCACAGTTCAGCTGGTACCTGAGAATGTATCAATCCCTTCCGAGGTCTCTAAGATTCAAGATGCCCGGGACGTGTATATTGATTAAAAGGAAACATGCAAGTCATTAGAACTCTTAGATCCCAAGAATCTGTAACAATCTGCTCATCTCTCTTCTGCCCTCCTCTAACATTGATCCTGTAACCTGGATCAGCGGCCAGGAAACCTGGATTCTGATGTCACCTGCAGCCCCTGTCTGTCCTCGCAAGGCACAGTGGTCCTATCTATTACTTAAGTATCGTGCATCAGCTGTGCTTCCTTACTTGTGCTGTGGTCTCGGCTGTAGTCAAGACTTGGCTCTTTTTTGATCCACCTCCTAGAGTAATGGAAATAAAAGCAAAAATAAACAAATGGGACCTAATGAAACTTAAAAGCTTTTGCAAAGCAAAGGAAACTACAAACAAGACAAAAAGACAACCCTCAGAATGGGAGAAAATATTTGCCAACGAATCAAAGGACAAAGGATTAATCTCCAAAACACATAAACAGCTCATGCAACTCAATATTAAAAAAACAAACAACCCAATCAAAAAATGGGCAGAAGACCTAAATAGACATTTCTCCAAAGAAGACATATAGATGGCCAAGAAGCACATGAAAAGCTGCTCAACATCACTAATTATTAGAGAAATGCAAATCAAAACTACAATGAGGTATCACCTCACACCAGTTAGAATGGGCATCATCAGAAAATCTACAAACAACAAAAGCTGGAGAAGGTGTCGAGAAAAGGGAACCCTCTTGCACTGTTGGTGGGAATGTAAATTGATACAGGCACTATGGAGAACAGTATGGAAGTTCCTTAAAAAACTAAAAATAGAACTACCATATGACCCAGCAATCCCACTACTGGGCATATACCCAGAGAAAACCATAATTCAAAAAGACACATGCACCCCAATGTTCATTGCAGCACTATTTACAATAGCCAGGTCATGGAAGCAACCTAAATGCCCATCGACAGACGAATGGATAAAGAAGTTGTGGTACATATATACAATGGAATATTACTCAGCCATAAAAAGGAACGAAATTGGGTCATGTGTAGAGACGTGGATGGACCTGGAGACTGTCATACAGAGTGAAGTAAGTCAGAAAGAGAAAAGCAAATATCGTATATTAACGCATATATGTGGAACCTAGAAAAATGGTACAGATGAACTGGTTTGCAGGGCAGAAGTTGAGACACAGATGTAGAGAACAAACGTATGGACACCAAGGGGGGAAAGCGGCAGGGGGGTGGTGGTGGTTGTGTGATGAATTGGGAGATTGGGATTGACATGTATACACTGATGTGTATAAAATGGATGACTAATAAGAACCTGCTGTATAAAAAAATAAATAAAATAAAATTCAAAAATTCAAAAAAGAAAAAAAAGACTTGGCTCTGGACCCAGCCCCTCTCATCTGCCTTTTCCTGAATCAGATCCATGGATGTGGGGCCGTGGAAGGTGGGGTCACATGACTTGGGCTTTACTGGACTTGTGTGTACCTGAGTCTCCTCTCTTGGGGATCCAGGGATTGGCTGCTGAAGGACATAGAGAAGGTTTGATGACTCTTCGGCAGCAAATAGTGGGGCCTCCAGATTAGTGACTCTTAAACGCCAGCATGCAGGATGTTTAACCACCTGACGTGCATGCTGAAATCTGATTTCCCGGCCCTATCCACCCAGAGTTCTGATCCAGTATGTCACAAGAATGTGGGTTTTTAAATAAGCTGCTGGTTTGCTTCTGATACGTGTGCTCTGTGAGTTATACTTTAGAGAACTATTGCTGAGAATTGGGGTGCTTCAGTTAAAGAGATATTCAAGTTAAGTTAGATATGTTACCATGAACTTTTAGAGACCAAGAATGTGATAGTTAAAAAATAATTTAGTCTTTGGTGCTTTGCCTCCGGTGCTATTGCAGGCTGAGATAGTCATTATTTAGCAGTGAACAAAGTTTTGGAGTGTATTTCATTTTCTGATGGTTTGGATGCTGGTGAAATGGAAGATTGACCCAAGGTCTTGGACACCTTCGTGACTATTATCTCTTCTGTCCTCCCGACGTTCAGGAAAGTGAAATGCAGAGATTACTGTATCCATTTTATAGATGAACTCGGCCAAGTTCCTTGGCTTAAAAAAAACCCCATGACTGTGCATTATTTTACTGTTTCAAAGCATTTGTACATGCATTCCCTTACTTGAGCCTCACAGGAAACTGTGTGCAGGTAATACCATTGTCTCTGTTCTGCAGGGGAGGGAACTTAGGCTCCGAGAAGTGACCGGACCTGCTCAAGGTCACAGGGTGAATAAGTGATGACACCAGGACTGACTGGCTCTCTGGCTCCTGACATCACACTGTTTTCAACACGACCACGTGCCTCTCTAGAGAAGACAGCAGCACACCTGAGACTGGAACCTAGAGACCCTGATTGTTGGGGAAGCAAACTGTTTTTCCAGGCCCGTGGACACTTCTCCCAAGATTTAAGATCCACTGTGACAGTTTGCTAGCTCCACCCTCACATCACTTCCCAAGCAGGGAAAAATGAAAAGGAACCAGCTCCTGATGGCTCCCCTTAGACTTCCTGGATAAAACCAGGATAGATGGCAACTTAATTTAAAAGAAATGGAGGAGAAAATAGGAGATAAAAGTGACAAATGGACATGGACGTGTTCCTACAGTCGTGACCGCCCCGGCTGCGTACTTGCCTCCTGTCACAGATCTTTCTGTGTCTGGCACCTTCGTCTCCCCCACTCTGGGGCCCCCAGGGAGGCGGGGTGGTGTGCAGGGACAGTTGTTGGGATTTATGGGGCCGCTGCAGCCCCTCTTCCCGCCCCCCCCCCCCCCGCATGGTAGGGAGGGGAAGCAGGATCCATTTCCTCCTGGGTAAACATTTTCACAGGAAGCATTTATCAGATGTCAGCAGGGGCAGCGCGGGGTCTGGGGTCAGTCAGGCAGGATCTGCTTCTCTCCTGCTCTCCCGGTTGAAGGCTGCGGGGTTTCTCCTGCCCATTCCCACCCTCTCTGTCTTGCGTCCCACCTTCTCTCAACCAGCTGAGCTGCAGGGGAGGAGGACAGATCCTAGGACACCCCAAGTCCACTCCACCCTTTTTAATAAACAGGGTTTTTGTCAGCCTGAGCCCTGTAATGAAGCTGATTGCCCAGATCCTTCCAGAAGAAATGCTGATAAGGAAATGTCTGGAAAAAGACTCAAGCAAATAAAGCTCCATTACTCCTCAGGTGCTGGCCTTGGACTCTGAAACCATCTCCCTTCCTCCTAGGCGGGGACCGGTGACTTGTACTTGACTCTTCTGGTTGGGGAAGGTTGGCCAAGAAGGACCCCTGATTCAGGGCTCTCTCCTGGATTTTCAGATTCCGGCCCCCTCTACCAATGCAGAGGGAAGAAGCCTTCCTTCACCATGCCTGCTTTTCCCTCACGGTGCCTACAACCTGTCCTCTTCTCTTTTATGAGAAGCAGTATGTAGTAAAGAGTTGAATCTCAACTCTGCTGCCTATTAACTGTATGACCTTAGGCAAGTGACTGTACCTTCCAGGGCCCAGTTTCCTCATCAATCATTTCTTTTTGTAAATTAACTGAGCACCATCTCTGTCCTAGGCACTGGGCGAGGTGTTGGATAAAAGTTACCCCCTTACAGGTTTTTGTGAGGATTAAATGAGACAGTTCAGTGAAACACTTAGCAAACCAGAATAAGTACTCAATAACGGCGAGCAAATACAGTTATTCTCACTGTTATTATTTCCATGTCTGTCTTTGGGGAATTTGAAAGGCCACTGGTAGCTTTCCAGGCCTCTGACCCTCATGCCATCATGTAGAACCCTCTTGCCCTTTTCACTGGATCAAGGCTGCTGTCTTCCCAGATTTCTCTGTGGAACCACAGCCCAGTCACTCACTCACTCTGTATTTTAATCATTCAACAAAAACGCACAGAGTGTGTCCTTTGTGTGGCAAAGAGGAATAAGAAAGGCACCAGCCAACAGGCACGGGGCTGGGGGCAGCAGAATACATCACCAGCTGCAGCTAAGTCAAAGACAGAGGTGAGACTCTGGAAGAGCCAGTAAGTAGCGCTTCTTCTGGGGAAGAAGTGGTTATTTCCACCTGGGGATCTGAAGGAAGGCTTCATGGAGGAGGTGCCATCTGGGCCGTGCTTTGAAGGAGGAGGACGGTTGGTGGGTCCTGTGGAGGTGGGAACATGCCTGAGCTGTGAGACCTGTTGCCGAGCAAAGGAAACCACTTCAGCCCGAGGAGATGAAGCGTTTGGTCTCTGGGCTGTCACTTAATTGTGCAGACATTTTAAAGCTTCCATTAGATTATCAATAATACTTGTGGGTCATTTTCCACATACATAATGTTGTTTGAATTTCACAAAAATCGAGTCAGAGCGAGAATTATTATGCCCACTTTCCAGATGAGGAAACTGTGACTCAGAGAGGTCAAGGGATTTGACCATATCCGTGAAGGTGGCCAGTGGGAATGTGGTCATTGAACTCGTGTCTCTTGGCTCCAAGTCCAGAGCACTTTCTGTGGCATAAAGCTGCTCCTCCCTCCTCCCACCCCCTCCCACCTCACTCAGGCTGGTAAAGCTGGTCTTTGGAGCCAGAGGAGCTTTGAGCTGGTCCCTTGGCCTCCGTTGATGCTGCACCAGCACTTGCCAAGACTCTGCCATAGCATCCTTAGAGGTCTTCCTGCTTCCATTGGATGGCCTCCAGTCTATCTTCTATAATCACATCTTTTATGCAGAGTAACCTTTCTAAAGCCGAGATCTGACCATGCTATGCCCTTGCTTGAAGGACCAACCCAAACTCCTTCACCTGTTCTTCCAGGCCCTTCAGGATCCATCCTGCCCTTTTGGCCTCCTCAGCTCCCTTCCTTGCCGGCCTCCCTTGAGCTTCCTGTGTGTGACATGCTGAATTTCTTGCAGTTCCCCAAATACTCCAAGCTGTCCCCTCATAGTTTTGTGCCTACATGGGCCCTGGAACCATACTTCCTGGGTTTAATACTCAGACCCCCCACTTTAATAGCTGTGAGATTGAGAACGAGTGCTTCAGTGGCACTGTGCCTCAGTTTCCTTATCTGTAAAATGGGGATAATAATAGGACCCATCTTGTGAGGATGTTGTGCAGACTCATTTTCATAGATACATAAGGATTAGCCCAAGGCTCGGTACATAGTAGGTGCTTAATAGATATTGTTGTGGCTGTTCGCAGTGCAGGAAAACTTTCCTTGGCTGGTGAGTTTCCTCTGCTGGGCTGGTTCTCTTAGGCTCCTTCTCCTGTTGCCCCCTCTGGGAAGCCTGCCTGAACTGCCCAAGGTGAGTACCTCTCACCCGCTCTCCTGTGCTCACAGGCCCCTGCACGCGTCTTTCCTGTGCTCCTCTGGCTGTAACTGCCAGCCTGAGTTGGCCTCCTCACCACACTTAGAGCTCCTTGAGGGCAGGGTCTCATCTTTGAGAGCTGGGGCCACGTCTGAGTTACTGTGATGCTTGTCATGCCCAGCACGGCCCTGACACATGGGAAGTTCTCATACCGTCTGCGGAGGGAGTGATTGGCGTGCAGGGCTGGCACTGAGGGCATTGTTGGTGGCATAGTCACTGATGCGTTGGGTGACTGACCACAGACACCTCTCTACGGCTTTGTTTCCCCAGAAATGGAATGGATGACTGGCCTTCCTGGTCTGACAGGTGTCCCAAAGACCACAGTGCCTTCAGGACCACACCAGTACCACCCTGGAGGGTCTGACAAGCTTTGGAAAGGAAACAGTTAATGTCCCATCACAAAACGTTAGCCTGTGAGAGCGGATTTACTGGGAGGCCATAAAGCTCATGACAGGGCCCCTCACTGCCCAGCCGCCTTCCAAGGCCCGGCGCTCCATGTTATTCTTGGCACTTCAGAGCCTCTTTCTTAAAGATGCCCCCCCAAACTGTACCAGCTTCAGGACCCCCAAATCCCAGTGGCCCTAAAGCTCATCCTTCCCCTGTGAGTTTCCTCATCTTCTGTGCATCTGGGACTCTGAGTCAGGGAGGAGGGCCAGCAGCCAGGCCCCTGTCACACTCTGCCCTCTCCTGGCTTCCCCACACTCACCTGTACCTGAAGAGCAGCTCCGGGAGTTGCCAGCATCCATGCAGAACCCCTCCCGTCACCCACACCCACGGCTCCCTCCTCCCACAAGGCTTCTCAGGTCCTCAGAACCTCCCTGTGGGTTTGGCTCTGAACCGCACCCCACCCCGTCCGCCTGCCTTCAGGGCGGTGCCCTGGGGTACAGGCCTCCTTGGACTTTGGGCGGTCCAGCCCCTCCCTTCCAGGGCCCAGCCTCCAGCTCCACCCACCACAGCCGTGGTCCCCAGCCCCAGCCCCAAACTGCAGGGCAGGCCTGTGGGTCAGAAAGCTGACCTCCCTTGACCCGTACCCATGGGTGGCAAGAGGGAGTGGGGGGCTGGCGGGGTGATGCTAGACACATTCAAACCATTTCCTTAGGGAGGAAGTGGCATTTTCATAAATACTCTATTTGAAGGCTACCTACACACACCCTACAGGGCACAGTTCTCCATCCTGGTTGCACTTTTGAATGACTCAGGGAGCTTGAAAATATACTGGTGCCTGGGTCTCACTCCAGAGATTCTGTTCTAATTGGTGTGGGATGCAGACCAGGTACCCGGCATTTTTAAATTTCCCCAGATGATTCTAACATGTGGCCAAGACTGAGGATCCCTGCTTTAGGGAACAAGCGCATTCTGTAAACATGAAGGCAGATGAACAGTAAGGGTTTGGAGCAAAATGAGTTTTAGCATGAGTAACACGCCCACGCTTGCTAAAGTTGCCTCCCTGATTTGACCTGAAAGAGACACACCGTTGTCTCCCCCTCCCTCCAGGCCCGAAGCTCTGTGGGGTGGGTGAGGATCACACTGGCTCAGCCCACCTCCCACCCTCCAAGAGGGGAGGAGTTTTAAGGTAGAAGCCGTGACGTTTAGGGGAGCAGGGCCAAGCCTTCTTCACTTTGGCGTGCCCCAGGCCTAAGTCAGAGGTCATGGGCTCGCCGGGAGCTTGGGGCAAAGGTTCAGTGTTTGTATTCCAGCCGAGCCCCGGGTGCTGCCCCATGCCCGCTCCTCCTCCTGGCTCCTCGGCTCAGAGAATTGTACCGTCATCGTCTTGGCTGTTTGGTCTCCCGAGTTCACTCACCCTGGACTCTGCCTCGGTTTCCCTCCAAATCCAGTTGGTCACCACATTCTGTGCCTTCCCCCACTAACATCCTCTAGATGCCCTTCCTCCCCAGCTGCCCGCCCAGGCCCTCCTCAGGTCCCCCCTTGCTACTTCTACCAGAAGCCCCTGCTCTGGACTTCCTGTTTTCTCTTTCTGCATCAGATCATGTTCCTATCTTAGTAAGTCTCTTCCTTTCTTTTTTAAAATTTATTTTATTCAAGTAGAGTTGATTTACAGTGTTGTGTTCATTTCTGCTGCACAACAAAGTGATTCAGTTATACACATATATACATTCTTTTTCATATTCTTTTCCATGATGGTTTATCACAGGATATTGAATATAGTTCCCTGTGCTACACAGTAGGACCTTGTTGTTTTTCCATCCTATATATAATGGTTCGCATCTGCTAATCCCAAACTCCCAAGCCATCCCTCCCTCATCCCTCCTCCCCCTTGGCAACCACAGGTCTGTTCTCTGTGTCAGTGAGTCTGTTTCTGTTTCGTAGATAGGTTCATTTGTGTCATGTTTTAAGTGATATCATATGGTATTTGTCTTTCTCTTTCTGACAGTAAGTCTCTTCCTTTTTCTCTCTCCCTCTCTCAAACGCAGTCTCCAGGAGCCAAAACCTCCCGTGATTTCCCTTGACCCAGCCAAGTGGTCCTTAAAGTGTCTTCCAAGGACCAGCAGCACCAGCATCACTTGGGAACTTGTGAGGGATGCAAGTTCTCAGGCCCCAGCACAGGCCCACCGAATCCGAGCTCTGAGGGTGGGGCCGGGTACTCTGCTTTAACGAGCCCTCCAGGCACTTCTGCTGTGTGGCCTGGACAATTTAGTCCACACTCCCGAGTGTGGCGTTCACGGTCTCTCACACTCCAGTCCCAATTGACCTGTTTGTCTACTTTTCAGCTCTCACATCTCCCGTATCCCTTCCTGTGGGACTCTGCTCATACTGTTCCTTGTCTTGGAAAGCCCTTGACCACTTCCACATATCTAAATCCATTTCTCCTTCCAGATCCAGCTCAAATATCATGCATTTTGGCAGATCCCAAAGATGCCACCTCCAGGAACATTCTTCCCTTCCCTGACCTCCGTAGCATTATTTTTTTCCCTTCTCTTTCTGCTTCCCCTTTTGTCTGAGATTTCTGAGTTTTACCTTTAAAGCAGGGCTTCTTCCAATCATGATTATCTATTAGAATCACTCAAAAAAAAAAAAAAAAAAAGTATACCCAGGCCATACTCCAGAGCAATTAAATGAGAATTCCAGGATGAAGCCTGTCATCGTACATTTCAAAAGTTCCCCAGATCATTTTAACACATACCCGAAATTAAGTCCCTCTCTCCTAAGGCAACCAGAGGGGAAACCGTGACAGGAAGAGAGATGAATTTACAGTTAAGAGACACAGGTTCTGTTCAGGGCTCTGTCCCAACTGGCTGTTTAACTTTGGGCAGGTCACTTGCCCTGTCTGAGCTGCTGTTTCCCAAACTGCCATTTGGGGCATTGTTTTAGATCAGTGGCTCTCAAGGTTGGCCAATGCCTGATCCCACCTCTAGAGATTTCCTTTTAATGGATCTGGGAGGCGGCCTGTATTCTAACATGTAGACAGGGTTGAGAACCACTCTTGTAGATCTTATCTAAGGGCCATGAAACTGTGTCTAGAGGAGTTTTAAGGTAGAAGCAGTGACGTTTAGGGGAGCAAGGCCAAGCCTTCTTCACTTTGGCGTGCCCCAGGCCTAAGTCAGAGGTCATGGGCTCCCCAGGAGCTTGGGGCAAGGGTTCAGTGTTTGTATTCTTTTGGGTTTACTTTTGGGAGCAAGGAGGCCTGCCTCTTCAAATACGTGGACTTCTCTGCCCCGGCACCTGCTAACTTTTTCTCCCCAAGAAAACGCACACCTCATGTCAGTGATGAAAGGCACACAAAATTTCCTTGTTTGGTAGCAGGATGGCCAGGGATTCTGAGCGGCAGGTAGCCGGGTTGGGTGTGTTTGTCCACTGTGGCAGAAGGAGGGTTCAGGATCAGATGAAAATCCTCACCAGAGGCCTGGCAGAGGGTCACTGAAGGGACCCATTCTTCAGCAACCTTGAGGCCTCACCTTATGTGTCTCAGCTCCTAAAAACCTTGTCACAGCAGCACAGACAGGGACATAAGCTTTCCTTCACAGCCAGGTCAGGGGCTCATTTAAAGGCAGGTGTAAAAAGAGAACTCACGAGGAGCAGAAGGACATGGAAGACATGGAAGCAACCAGAATGTCCATCGACGGATGGATAAAAAAGATGTGGTGCATATATACACAATGGAATATTACTGAGCCATAAAAAGAATGCAATAATGCCATTTGCAGCAACCTAGAGATTATCAGACTAAGTGAAGTAAGTCAGACAGAGAAGGACAAATATTAGATGATATCACTTATATGTGGAATCTAAAATAGGATACAAATGAATTTATTTACAGAACAGAAAGAGACTCACAGACATAGAAAACAAATGTATGGTTACCAAAGGGGAAAGGGGGTGAGGGAGGGATAAATGAGGAGTTTGGGACTGGCAGATACAAACTACTGTATATAAAAAAGGTAAACAACAAGGTCCTACTGTACAGCACAGGGACTATATTTAATACGCTGGAATAAACCATAATGGAAAAGAATATGAAAAAGAATATATGTATAACTGAATCACTTTGCTGTACACCTGAAACTAACACAGCATTGTAAATCAACCATACTTCAATTGAAAAAAAATAAGGAGCAGGAGACAGCATGCACCAAGGGCAGCTGAGGTCTGAAACTGGATGAGAAGTCGGGCTGAAGCCTGAGGAAGGCAAAATGACCCAGCTGCAAGGGGAGGGGTGGAGGGGAGGAAGTAGCCTGCTTATTTAAGGGGTGGGCACGGGGAAGGGAAGCGAATGCTTACATAAGCACCTCTCTGATGAAGGTGTTACTGATCCCCAGAGACGCCCAACAGCCGTCTACAATGGGCCCCTCTGTTTATCTGCACTTCGGGCCGTTCCCCTACAAAGGAAATCGGCCCAAGTGCAGGGGAGCCCAGAGCAGGGACCCTCGACCTCAGGGCCGGGAGAGTGGAAAAGTGAAGACAGTGAAGATGGGAGAGACGGTCCCTGAGGTCTTCACCCCTCCCCCACCGCCCCCAGTACAATGAAGCCTTTCTTACTCTGCTCTGTTCTTCCACAGCCTTCCCCAGTGATTCCCTCTCCCAAGAGATAGGCTGGTCCTAAGTCCGGCTGCTGCCGGAGGAGGGAGGGGCTGTGTTTTGCATTGAGAGGTGATGCCGCCTTCGGAGGCCCGAGTTGCTTTGCAGAGGAGACAGTCCTGGGGGTGCGTTGTCTGACTCAGGCCAGTCCTGGGAGCCAGGACAGAGGTCAAGCCATCTGTCTGGAGCTTGGGGCACTAGACCATGCCTCCTGATGACTTTACAGTCTAAGCCGTAGAGGAAGAAAATGCACATGGAAAAGGAGCTTTGTTTTGACCCTTTGACACTGGCTGGGACCAGCTCTCCCTGCCAGGGGGCAGGGCTGGAGGGTGGGGGAGGGGATGAGGATGTCACAGGGCAACGGGTGTGACGTGTCCACCCCCCTCACCTTCCAAGTGTCTGGTGGAGGCTGAGGAGGTTGTTCCCTAAGGTTAAGATGCCTGGGGTTGCTCCAAGCAAACTGCAAGTTTTGAGGCTTGAGTGTTGGTCAAATGCAGCTTTCTGGACCCAAGGAGGGAGAGAAGTCATAAAGTCACCCACCCAGAAGGCTCAGCATGGCTTTGGAGGCATCTATCCTCTTCACAAGGCCATCGTTTGGTTGCCTTTAAGGTAAATGGATGGGAACGGTCTGAATCCCATTTCCTTGGCAAGGGCTGGCGGGGAGTGAGAGCAGAGGGAGAGCTGCAGGGCTGCACCTGAGGTTTGGTGTGGCCCCGGCACTCCAAGCAAATGCGCAAAAGCAGAGAGGGCATTTCTGGACCCCTAGATTGTAAAGTAGTGGAAGAATCCCAAAGTTGGAAGGGAGCTTAGACCAATTTAGTAACTGTCTGCCTCAGATGGCCTGACCCGCTGGTTTTCCAGATGAAGAGACTGAGGCCCTGGGATGCAGGGTGACGTGTTCTCCAGGGAGCTATCAGCAGTCGGGCCCAGAGCAAGCTTGCCATCCCCAGCCCCAGGCACCTTCCGTGGCTCCCCAGAAGTTTCCTCCTTGGGACTTGACTCTGGGCCCTTTGGCCTGCTCTTAATATCCCTGCCCTCTGGGAGGGCCTTCCCCAGCTCTGTGATTTTTGGCAACTCTCTTAACCACACCGTTACTCAGTCCAATGCATCTGGGAAGCCAGGCACGACCCAGACTCCTGGGAACACAGCTGTGGCACCCGATTGGCCTTTCTCTGCCAACTCCTCTACAGCCTTGGAAAGAAGATCTGGTTGGGGAGAAAGGTTGGGGAGAATTTGATATGGCTTAGCAACACCCCAGTAAAGCCTTGGCCTGTGCAATGCCCTGGCCCCTCCCCCAAACCCTAGGAAGAATGGAAAGAAGAAACATCCTAAATGATGATCCATCACAAAATCTTCTTTGGTTTCATCCCGCACTAATCCACGGGATCTATTTTAAAAGAAAAGGAGGAAAAAAGATTGAAAGGAGGCCAGAGGTGGTGACTGCCTCCAGAGAGAATGGGCCAAGAACCGCCGCCAACTGCATCAGTTCAGGCTGCCCATGGAAATCCACAGAAGGAACCCCAGTTTATCATGTTCGGAAAAGGAGGCGTGTTGTCCGAGGTCAAGCAGCAGGGTGATAGTGGCAGGGTCCAGAGAATCCCCAGCGCTTTCCTGCCTGTCGAGGGCTCAGCTCCGTCCTGTGTGCTGTTTGCACAGGTGGAGATCAAGGCTGCATCTCTGTGTTGCTCAAGCAGCCACTGATGGCAGCCAGCCAGGGGAAAGCGTGGGCCAGGTCCTTGCCCCATACTGGCCTAATATCGAACTTCTTTGACTGATGGATCACGCTATCTTTTGAACTCCTGTGGGGAGGCTAGGGGAAGTCATAGGTCCTGAGATGTGGGTACAGTGCCAAGTCTCTTCAATAGCCACCTGAAGGGAGGTGACCAAGGAGGAGAGAACATTCCTATGGTTAGCTCTGCCACCTGAGGCTCCCTTGAGCATCCCAGAGACACCCCCTTTCAACAGTGGAGCTCAGGCAGCTGGTGAGCAAATGCCAGCAGAGCACCTGGGAACTGACGGATGCACCAGGATGGCATTCATGCCAGGGAGAGGCCTGAAAGCCCATCAGAGAGAAAGGGCCGAGTCCAGTGAATGCATGGAGGTGACGGGGCCGTTCTGTTAGGTGGTCAGCGTGAGGATGGTTCTAGGTGGGGAGACAGGCCTCAGCTGTGGAGGAGGGGGAGGTGCAGGTGCAGGAAGGTTGCGGGTAGGGATTCCCCTGCCTCCGCACTGCAAGTGGCCAACGTCGTCAGAGCCTCAGGGCTCAGAGGTTAAGAAGACCCGGCTTAGCAGTCAGACAGAAGGGCCTGACTCCACCTCTTTCTAGCTGTGTGAATGTGGGCAAGTGTCTTCACTCCTTTGAGCCCTAGTTTCCTCATTAGTAGGACAGGGGTTAGAATACCTACCTCACAGGTCACCGTGAGAATTCAGTACAACAACACATGTCAAATGTGTATCACAGGGCCTGCCACTCAATATAAAATTATTATTATGAATTTTTTCTTTCAGGGGGATTGTTTATTTCAGGAATTTAAAAAAAAAATTTTCTTTCAGGGATTGTTTCCAGACCCCATGATTCTGCTGGTTTATAGAATGGGAGTCCTTCTTTTGACACCCAGGAGAGCTACCAAAGAAGGAGGACAGAGGCTAGCGTGCCTTTTTGTGGGCATTACCTGTCTGCGTTGCTTTTGACTTTAGCTAGAGCAGGTGGGAGCAACAAAGTGAGGAGGCCTCATAGGTGGTCTGCAGCTCCCTGGTCACTTACAAATGCTTCCAAAACACAAAAGGGCCTTCCTCCTCCCTAGGACATGGGCTAAACGGTGGTCTGACTCAGGCTTCTCCCAAAGTCCCTCTCACACTGTAACATTCCTATCAGTTTCCTTACAGTTGGCCTCGCAGTGTGGGAAGGGGCTCAGTTGGCTAAAGTCGGGTCTGGCTCAGGCCTTGCCTGGCTGGGTGTGACCTCCCACTTGCCCCTGGGAGTGGCCAGGGTCTCGGCCTCCCTACCTGGTGCCAGTATCCTCTGTGGCCGCCCTCTCTCTGAGGCCAGGGGCTTGCTGGGCCTGTGTGGTTCCTCTGGGGGATTCCTGGCCCTGGAAGTGCCTCCTCATTAAGGGCTTCAGGACCCTCCCTCAGCCTTTGGGCTGCATTACACCCAAGGGCTCCAATTCCAACGAGGGTTAGGAAGAGGCTACACTTTCAGGCAGCCCTAGAGAGGGGCTGGGAATCTTCATCAGCCCTGGAGTCGGCTCAGGAACCAAAGCAAGGGTTTGGGCAGGATTTCCTCAGGTCAAGGTGCAGCTCTCTTCCTCCCCGTCTCTACACAGATCTTGGTTTTGCCTCAAAATAAACTTTGAGCAAATATTTAAAGAAGAACTGAAGGGGAAGTAGCAAATTATTAATCTTCCTGGGGCAGTCACAGGTCTTGGTATGAACCCAACTTCATATGAGTCCCTAAAACAAACAAACCGTGTCAGGGACTGCAAGCAGTCAAGGAAATCTTGTTCTCTTCTTCCTGGTCATCAGCCAGACTACATTTCCCAGACTCCCTTGTGGCTAAGTATGGCCATGTGACTGAGTTCTAGCCAATGGAAAGTGAGCAGGAGTGATGAGTGCCACTTCCTGGTCTGGCCCATCAAAACATCTCAGGTGCACTCCCACATGTTCCTTTGGGCCAAATGAGGATAATGCCCAGGTACCTTGAAAACCACATATCTATAATGTCTGTGTCCATCTAACCCTGCAGATTCTGAGATTCCTACAGAGCCAAGTGGAGGAGGGTCACACACTGGGTTGACTCACTCACCCACTCAAAACTGATGTGTGAATAAGAACTAAACATCTGTTGCATTTGAACTGTTCTGAATTTGGGTATCCATATGCTAGAGCAGTGCACTTATACTAACTCATATAGGAACAAACATTTGAGCCAGAGAGACAGCCTCCAGTCCTTGCAATCTATAAGCCAACACAGTCTATTCTTGTAATTCATGGTAAGTGTATTCTATAGAGTTGCTGTGATTACTGAATTAGGAAATACTGAACCATCGCTCCTAGGAGGAATTCAGGGTTAGCTTCCTGTGAGCCTCTGGTCACAACATTTTTGATGACTGATCAATACAAATCTTGTTTTTTGCATGTTTCTGTTTAAAGACACCTGATTTAAATATATATTATATATATATTGATTAACAATATATATTACATTGTACATATATATAAACAATATATATTAACTATATATATATATATATATATATTGATTAACAATGAACTGGCAGCCAACAGCACTACAACTCACAGCTGAATGAAACTTATCTAACATGCATATTATTTGCTCCATAAGGCATATCACAGCCTTCCTGCACTAAGGAACACTAGACAGAACTTCAGTGCTATCCTTGGGGATTGTTTTAAACAGTGAAATCACTAAAAAACAAAACAAAACAAAAACCACACACAAAAATGCAAAAAAAGTGGCACTAAATACCACCCCATTACAGTATGAGAGCTGAAACAAGAGGGCACAGGGTGCGTATCACCTGGGAATGTGGCATCAAAAATGCAAAATTTTCATCCCTCTACAAATATCCATGAATGACCACCAAAGTGCCCCAAGTATTGACTTTGGGATTATAAATAGGTGAATCTGCAAATGATGAGAATAGACCATAGCTGGTTGCCACCAGAGTCCCCTGACCTGGTATTCTGATAGCGTAGCCTGGCTGATAAGGAGGATTGGGATCAGATGAACTGAGGAAGGTGTAGGGCTAGTACTGGGAGTATGTGTGTGTGTGTGGGGGGGAGGGGGGTGGGGTGTGGGATGTGCAGAGGGATGGTGTGAGTGGCTCCCAAAGATGTGGTGGGTCAGTACCTGCTGCCTCTACTTGCACTGCTCGTTCAAGGATGCCTTTGGGCTGAAGAAGGCACCAAGGTCATCAGGCTACAATTAATTTAAAAGGGATGGCAGGATCCCTGGTAGAATCTAAAGTAACCACGTTCTCAGTGGCGGTTTTTTAAGACAGGACTACATCTTGGGACCATTTTTGGTTTCATGAAAGCACCATGCTCTTTCTCACTTTAAGCCTTTTTTTGTCTCTGTGTGGAACTCTATACCCTCCCTCTTCTTTTCCTTCTTGCCCTCACCTTACCTGCCTAATTTATCCACCCATCTAATCTTGGTCGGTTTTTCCAAGTTTGGACTCCAAGCTTGAACTAGGTGACCCAGCTCTATGCCTCTCAGTACCCTGTTCTTCCTCCAGTGTTAATATTCATTATGTTATGCATTTTCTCTCTTCTTGACTGGACTGTCAACTCCCCCAAGGCAAGAAACTTATTTACTGTAATCTCCAATCAAACTGCCTTAAATAATGAAGATGTGTATTGGCTCTCGAAAAGAAACATTCTAGGGGGTAGACCTCAACATTGTTTTAATTCAGTGGCTCAAGGATGTAACCAAGGATGTAGTTTCTTTTGCTCCCTCTTCTTTGCCTTCTGTGTGTCAGCTTCATCCTAAAACAAGCTCTTATTCTGCTTATACAGTATCTACTAAGAGCCCCCAGGATAACTTCTTTCTTTCCACGTGCAGAGAAAGAAAGATAGTAAAGATTGTTTCCCCTCGAACCATCAAACAAAGGTCCTCAGCTTTCGTCATCGAACGATCTGAAGTCATGTGCCCACTCCTGAACCGTGGAAGGAGGAAGAGGGTTACTGTGCCTGATTTAGATCTTGGAGCTAGGTTGGGACCAGTTGTACAGGACTGACTGTTGTAGAGGAAGTGTGGAATGGGTGTTGAGGGGGCCAGCTAGAGTGTCCAGGAGACTAAGGACTGGTGGCAGGGAGATCCCAGAGAGAACAAGTCCTAGATGAGCCAGGGACCTGGACAGGCTATTGGAGAAGAGCCTTGGACTCACATGGACCAAAGGTGGGACCATTTCCTTCCTTTCGAAGTAAGGGAATTTGCAGCAAGGCAGGCGCTACTTTTAGAATGAAGGCCCAGTAGGATCAAAGCTAGAAGGCAGTGATTGAGGGGAAGACAGCACTGTGAGATGAGGTTGGAGCGATGGGGTGGGGAGGCAGTTCATGCAGAGCTTTGCAGGCCATTTTAAGATTCGAGAGATTAAGCATGAACAGATCACGTTTCCGCAGCTTCCCCAGAGAGGGCTCTGAGGAAAGAGAGGCAGGCACACCACCACTGGAGAAGCGTCCCCCTTGACATCCGGTTATAGGAATGCTGCTCACCTATAAAAAGCTTTTCTTGGTGACAACTGAAAGTGAAATAGGGCAGCTGCCCAAATGTGTGTCCAGAGTGACTGGCCAGACTTTTGCTTCTCCAAGAGAAGTGACTGTTTAAGATCATGCTCCTCAAACTGGGGTACCAGGTTTCCTGTTGGGGTGGTGACTCAGCAAAATCCATTAATTGACAGGATAAAATTGGCTTATCCTCATCGGATATAAGTTCACTTTGCAGTAATTTGAAATATTTTTATAGTAAAACAAGATATATTATGGAGTAGTGGATACAAATCCTGCAGGAATTTTTGAGCTTAACCACAGGCTTTAGGGAACATTTGGGCTTGAGCGTAGGTGGGAGGAGTTTGGAGGGGGGTGTATAGAATACACAGGACCCTTGCTGGCCAGCCTTTGGGGATATGATTTCATTTTCCTCTCCTATTTGGGATACTTTAGGGAGAAATGAAAAGCACTGGCTTCAAATGGCAGGGCCACTAATGCTTGTGCTTCAGGGCTAGGTGCTAACACCACTCTTTTATGACCCCATAATACCACAGAGCCAGATTAGGGGGCAAGGCTCATCCTCCCCTCACCACATATAACGAGATCCTTCAGGGACTGGGCAGGTAATGCCCCTTGGATTTATCCAAAACAGAAGAATATGCATTAGAGTGAATCTGTGCTTGAACGAGTTATCTCAAAGTGAGGTAGGGGCTAGAGTCTGCTGAATCTCATATGTGATGCCATTTGATGCCTGGCTGTGACCCAAGGAAAAAGTGGGGGTGGGGATGGGGCGTGGGCACCTCATAAACACCCTGCCTCTCATTTGCCTCTGTAAAGGTTATGTTTGTTCAAGGTCATTGTCTTTTGTCTTTTCTTTTTTCATAAATCTCAGTTCTTGGTATCCTATTTCCCCTCTCCCGGTCCACTTACTGCCCTCTGCATTTCTTCTGGACAATGGGTGTTATGCTTGTCATCTTTGTGATTTTTCTCTGAGTGCCCACTCAGATCAGGAGGGAAGTGTCTCTTTGGTTACTCAATTAGTTTTTGTCCCCGAGGGCTATTAGGAGGGGAAAGCATTTGGAATTCTTTCTCTTTTTTTTATGAAGAACTTTCTCTGTTCTTCCATGGGTAGTTCTTGAATGATCAATTCCCCGGGGGAGCGATGAACCTCTTGATATCTGAGACTGTTTGAAATTTCCTGTGCGTGCCTCAGCGACAGCCTTCCCGGGAATGTGTTCTTGAAATTCTGCAGGGTGGTCTCCCTCCCACAAAGTGGGACCTGTTCTCCATGGGCCCCGGAGAGGAAGGAAATGTCAGACAGGTGGAGTTATGAGAATTACAAGGAGGAAACAGTCAAAATGTCACCCTATAACTAATTCAAGTGTAATCGAAATTTAATAAAGTACAGCGACCCATTTTGCATTTACATACCATCTTTCATCCGAATGTGGAAAATATTACTCTTTTCAGTCCTTTGGTCTGGTTTTTGCGAAGAGTCCCGTCTGTGTTTTGTTTTGTTTTTTTCCTCCTCCCCAAGGCAAAGAAAGAGTAACTGACTTATTCAAGTTCGCACAATAGCTCTTCAGATTTGAGAGAAGTTGGTGTTGGTGTTATTTTCAGGCCCCGGGGACAGGATGGGGGCTGGAAAACAAAGATGGCTTTTCTCTGGCCAAATGGTCACCCAGTGAAATCCCTTCCGGATGGGCCAGCCCTGTCAGGTGAGCACACCGATTCAGTTAAAAAATATGAAAACAGAACAAAACAAGACCAGTGTGACCTGTCCTCATCACAAGTTTCTGGTGAGAGGTCCCCTTTCCCCCTGGGACCTCTGACTGGTGGTTTAAGAATTTGCTTTATTTCATGATGCTGCTGAACACTTGGCAGAATATATTTCAGGATCTAAGGCAGGCCTTCAAAGGTAATGGTGTCTGAGTTTGGGGATAACATGAAAACGTCAGTAACATCCAGGGAGACGGGGTGGAGCATGTTTTATTTTGTGATCCAATCTGTCTTCTTCCCAATTAAACTATGTTTGGGGAAGAAATGCCACGCTTCTGGAAGCTAAATTTAGATCACTTAATGAATCTCGCTTGATAAGATTCATGGAGATTTTGATCTCCCTGTGTGTCTATTTATTTATGATTTATATCTCACCTATTTCCACTTGAGATTGGAGAGTTTTATAATAAATATTTGAAACGAACATCAAAGATCAAAAACAACAGAAAAGAGGAGGGAAAAATGTACTTCAAGTTGCAAACTAACACAGTCATTAAGATCGGCAGTAGCTTTAACTCTGCAAGCACTGTATTGATTTCCAAAATAAATTTATGTCAAAGATCTGTATATGAGGCTCTTTGAAGAACATGATTACTATATTTTTAGCTGTACTTTGGCAACAGATGCAGTTGTGTGTGTATGTGTGGGGGGCAATTGTGACATTTCATCAGACCCTCCCAGGAATCCTTTCTGTCCTCACTCTCCCTGAGAGGACCAGGGTGTTTAGGGGTTAGATACAGGCAGGTGTCTCCATACAGTTGTGGGTTGCAGGCAATAAAAACTGCTTCTGGCGGTAGTAGAACCAGTCTTGATTACCTCCTGGTGTCCAGGCTGGTGGACAGTCCCTTGGGGCTCAGCAGCTGGATGGACAAGGGAGTGCAGCTCTTCTTTCCGGCGTCGCTGTACTTGGCTCAAAAATCCCAGAAGTGAATTCAAGAAGTAACGCATGGGTGAGATGGCAGCTCCTTGTAAGGGGATGTCAAGGCATTTTGACAGAATGCATGCAAACTGCATACAAGGAGAGCAGAGGACAGACCCTAAAGGAAACTGAAATGCTCTTATCAAGGGCCTTGAGTCCAGCAGGGAACTCTAACTCCACCCCACACTGGCTTTGCTTAAGAAAATTTCCTGATTCAAAAATAAAGCTGCTTTGGGACTTCTGTGGTGGTGCAGTTGTTAAGAATCCACCTGCCAATGCAGGGGACAGGGGTTCGAGTCCTGGTCCAGGAAGGTCCCACATGCCACAGGGCAACTAAACCCATGGGCCACGGCTACCGAAGCCCACGCGCCTAGAGCCCATGCTCTGCAACAAGAGAAGCCACCGCAATGAGAAGCCCGCACACCCCAACGAAGAGTAGCCCCGGCTCACCGCAACTAGAGAAAGCCCACGCGCAGCAACGAAGACCCAACGCAGCCAAAAATTAAATAAATAAATAAATAAATAAATTTATTTTAAAAAATAAAAAAGCTGCTTTTTACTGTCTTCTGTGATCTGAGCTTAGTCTAGTGATGTTTTCATGTTCAACTGACCTGATGATTGCCCAATGATCAATCTGAAAGCCAGCAGAGTATGAATTTTCTATCATCAAGAATGAGACCTGTCGGGCAGGGTCCCAAGGCTGCCATAACTCTACACCATAAACTGGGTGGCTTAACACAACAGAAATTTATTCTCTTACAGTTCTGGAGGTCAGAAGTCTGAAATCAAGGTGTCAGCAGGACCATGCTCCTCCAAAGGCTCTAGGGGAGAATCCTTCTTTGCTTCTTCCAGCTTCTGGTGGTAGCCAGCAATCCTTGGCGTTCCTTGGCCTGTTCCAACATCACTCCAATCTCTGCCTCTTTTGTCACATGGTTTTCTTCCCTGTGTGTCTGCCTTCACATGGTGTTTTCTTCTTTGTGTGTCTTCTCTTCTTAAAGGACATCAGTGACTGGATTTAGTTCCCTTTCTAATCCAGTATGACCTCATCTGCTATGTTCTGAATGTTTGTGTTCCCTCAAATTCACATGTTGAAATCCTACCCCTCAATGTGATGGTATTAGTAGCTAGGAGCCTTTGGGAGGTGCTTAGGTCGTGAGGGTGGAGCCCTCATGAACGAGATTAGTGCCCTTATACAAGAGGCTGCAGAGAGCATCCTAGCCCCTTCTACCACACAAGGACACAGTGAGAATTTGGCAGTCTGCAACTGGGAAGAGGGCCTTCAGCAGAGCCCAACCATGCTGGCACCCAATCTTGGACTTCCAGCCTCCAGACCTGTGAGAAACAAATTTTTATTGTTTATAAGCCACCCAGCCTGTGGTATTTTTGTTATAGCAACCCAAGTGGAGGAAGACAGAAAACCAGTATGACCTCATCTTCACTTCCATTTTAATTAGATCTGCAAAGATCCTATTTCCAAATAAGATCACCTTCACAGATTTCACATAGACTTGCATTTTGGGGGACACTATTCAACCCAGTCCAGGCAGAGAAGGGAGTTTGCTTTTCTGATGGTTGATGAAGTCAACTTCAAATACAAAAAAACTAATGGGTTTGACTTGGAATTCATTAAGGAGGAAGCTCAGGGGCTTTTGTTTTCCATCTAAACACCTTTTAAAAGTGCTTGGATTATATAACTGGGCAAAACAGGTATTATCAAGTTCTTGGACTAGTCTGTCAAGACTTAGTTTTTAGGGAGTTGAACATCAAGTCAGTTTAAGCAGCTTTGCTATGAAGGAAAAAAATAGTTTTTTCTTTGGATGAGTTCCCAGTCTGGAGCAGGGCATTCCTAGACCTCAACATGCCATTTATCTCCGCGAGTTGTCCCTTGGCTTCAGGCCTGCTTTTGTCTCCATTCTGCCCCTTCTCACCTTCCTTTTCCCAAATTTAGAACTGACAATCCCTTGAGTTACTCTAAGAGAAGAAAACAAGGGGCCTGGTCTCTAAGGGAGGTTGAGAAAGAGAACAGGAACTCAGAAACACCATATGTTTTGTCCCTCTCAGCTTTTATGCTCACTCTGGACTAAGTCACAGAGACATGGTTCCCATGGTGACCCATCGGCATGGCCCACAGAGACTTTGCTGGGTGTCAACTCAGCTATTTTTTTCCTAATCTCATATAACACAGCAGTCATATGGAGAAATGCAATTGGGCTTGACTTTAACATGGCTTTTCATTTTTCCTGACACAGGTCTGTCTGGCAGGATTAGGGGCAGGGTTTTGAGCAGTGAGGCTGGAATGGTGGACAAGGGCCAGATGACCAGGGTCACTGAGAGCCCTGCTAAAAGTGGACTGTATTTGGGAGGTTTTCCCTCTCCAACTGTGCTGTCAGACCACCTACACCAGAATCCCTTGTGGGTATGTGGTGAAAATGAAGATTCCTGAGCTCCACCCAGACTTTCTAAACCAGAATCCCGGGAGTGGCTCAGAAGTTTGCCTTTTTCTGCAAGCACCCCAGGGGATTCTTGTGCAAACTCTTGAGAGCTACTAGATAACGTGGAGCCTGGAGGATGGTCAGCAGACTTGGGTTTTAGCAAGAGTATTTTGATATTGTAGGGAAAAAATGAAGCTAGAAGGCTGTTTAATAATCTAGCATTTTATGAAACACATACTATGCTTACTACATGCCATGAACTATGTTCGTTGCTTTAGAAAATTAACTCATTTAATTCTCATAACAAGCCTAGGAATAAGTTCTGTTATTTTCTCCACATTCTGGAGAGGGGAACTGCGGCACAGAAACTTGCCCAAGGTCATACAGTGGTGTGACTTCAGAGCACATGTCTGCAACTACTATGCTCTGTTGAGATGTAAGAATGTGGAGACCTATTGGTGACTTGGGGACCTGAGGAAAAAGAAATCATGTACAACCAGAAGATGATGGAACCATTAACCAGAACCTGAATGTGAAGATGTGCTGGTTTTTACATACTTATGTGACCCGTACCTCCGCTATTAGCCGTGAGCTCTTTAAAGGGAGGGATACTGAAGTCACTCACAGCTTCCAAAATGGAGTACATGTCGGATTGCACAGGCACCAGCCTCAAAACCAGTGGGTCAAGATTCTAGAATCAGCTCTGTCAATTACCTGCTGTGTGGTGAGTTACTGAATATTAGTTTCTCCAACAGTAAAATGCAAGTGTTGGATATGCGATGTCTCTTCCACTGTAACACGGGCAAGGCTGCAGGGTTGCAGAACTTCAGTGGGTGCCATTCTCTTGGAGTTCTCAAAGACAATGTCAACAGTGGTACCCAGGATTGTATACTATGGGATTACTGCAGAGGGGGATGATAGTACCTACTGGCGGATTAAATGAGTTAATACAGGTAAAGCGTTTGGATCACACCTGGGATATGCAAATGTTAGTTATTATTGTTATTATTATCTCTCAATTTATTCCAGCTGGAATATCCGGAGTCTGAGATCCTTTGAAATAAAGAAATATCGTTTCCCCCCAGAAATAGAGAAAGTGAATTTGAATTTGAAGGACAAAATAGTCTATAGGCAGACAATTTTCTCTCTTAACTGTTTTGTTCCTCCTACCTAGTATGTCTATTGAGTTCCTTTGGCCCCCTTTCTAGCATCTTCTTCCCTGGAAACTTCCACTTCCAGGTAAGCAAGGAAAGTACAGGCATTGGCAGAGGCTGACTTGACCAGCACCTTCTCCACCCAGCTGGCTCTGTCTCTGCAGCTGATCAAGGTCATCTGTGGACAACACATTTCCCAGTGAAGGCTAGTTTGCCTAATGTTCAGCTCACTGCTGAGACGTCTGCACAAGGCATGGAGCAACAGAGATCGGTGTTCTCAAACTACTTCTATATAATGATTTGATATGGAAATCTAGACTAAATCTAGACTAAAGGGTATTTTTTGCTGTTCCTAAAAAATATTAATCAAACAAAACACTTTCCTGAGGACATTTCCTGAGGATGTGTGAGCTCATACTTAAATTTGGAAATGGTGTCTTCTGAGGAATTTCAAGAGACTCAGTTTCTTATTTTTGATTCATTCCTTCATTCATCTATTCATTCAATCAACCAGCTTTAATTAAGTGTTTATTGACTACATGCCAAGCATACATTACATGTCAGTGACCCTGTGTACTAGTTATGTAGATTTGAAGTCAGAAGATTGGTTTTAAAATCCACTACAACCCACTAACTTTGCCAACTCTAGGAACCTCAGTGTTCTGTCCCACCTCACAGGGATGTTGTTAGGGTCCAATGACTTCATATACATTATGGATGTCATATGTAAACAGATGTCACTATTAGGAACATAAGGAATGTGCTGGTAGGGCAAGCCTTAGCTTTGTAGATAACCATGGAATTCTTTCTAACAACACACTCAAATGACATCTCTCACAGGAGAGAGCCTGTGTTATGACAGTGGGAAAGCAGCCTTTAGGCCACTTGCTTTATCCCTGGGCATGATTAAACCTTTAAAACCCTTTGGGGAGTTGGAATGCTTCACTTCCCATACAGTTTTCCAAGTCAGTAATCCTCCAAGGCCACTTGACTTCCAGAATTTTTCACCAAACATTCATTGCTTCCCCATTTTTCTGTCTCAACCAATATTTCCTTATATTACATAATCATAATATCCCTGCTAGTCTGAAGGAAAAATCCTCCAAGGGCAGGTAATATAACATTTCTTATTAGGCCTATTTGATTCCTGTTGGGCATGGGCTTAGATGATCTGGCCAAAATTCTAGCTAGTTGCTGACAGAATAGAAGGCTGAGCTGAGTTCCCATCCTTGTCCTATTTACCAAGTCAGAGCTGAGTGGCGTGAGGAAGGCCAGTGTCCCTCTTGGGCTGCTCTGCATTTCAGTCATGCCCTTGGTTAACCCATAAAGTCTTGAGTTTGGAAAAGAACCGACTGACAGGACCTTGCTCACAAGTCCTTAAGGCAACTCTAGGAATTCCAGAAGGCACTGACTACTCTTGAAGACCTCATGAAAATCTCCTTATTTTGCGGCCCATTCTGCTCATTCATTAAACCCTCAGACTTCTGTTTGGAGCATAAGACAGGTCAGTTTCCTGCACCAGTGTGGACCTGACCACTCTATGATCTGTACTGTCTAGTATGGCATCCACTAGCCACGGGTGCGTATTGAGCACTAGAAATGTGGTTGGTCCATATGGACATGCACTGTAAGTGTAAAACAGTTAACAGAGCTTGAAGACTTAACACAAAATAGGAACGTAAAATATCTCATGAACAATTTTAAAATATTGATTACATATTAAAATGATGATTTATTGAATATATTGGGCTCAATAAAGTATATTTTTATATTAATTCTTTTTTATTGAAATATAGTTGACATACAATATTATGTTCGTTTCAGGTATAGTACATAGCGATTTGACATTTGCATCCATCGTGAAATGATCACCACGGTAAGTCTAGCGACCATCTGTCCCCAGGCAAAGTTGTTACAATGTTATTGACCATATTCCTCAGGCTGTACATGACATCCCCGTGGCTTATTTATTTTATAACTGGAGATTTTTCCCTCTTTATCCCCTTCACCTATTTGGCCCATGCCCCACCCCTCTCCCCTCTGGTAACCACTCATTTGTTCTCTGTATCTATGAGTCTGTTTTCATTTTGTTTTGCTTGTTTTGTTTTTTAGATTCCACATTTAAGTAGATCACAAGGTCTTTGTCTTTCTCTGACTTTATTCACTGAGTATAATACCCTCTAGATCCACCCACGTTGCCCCAAATGGCAAGATTTCATTTTTTTCTTAATTAAGTAATTAATTTATTTATTTTTGGCTGCATTGGGTATTTGTTGCTGCATGCGGGCTTTCTCTAGTTGCGGCGAGCGGGGGCTACTCTTCGCTGTGGTGCGCAGGCTTCTCATTGCGGTGGCTTCTCTTGTTGCAGAGCACGGGCTCTAGGCGCACGGGCTTCAGTAGTTGTGGCACGGGCTCAGTAGTTGTGGTGCGCAGGCTCTAGAGCACAGGCTCAGTAGTTGGGGCACACGGGCTTAGTTGCTCCACAGCACGTGGGATCTTCCCGGACCAGGGCTCGAACCCGTGTCCCCTGCATTGGCAGGCGGATTCTTAACCACTGCGTCACCAGGGAAGTCCCTCATTTTTTTTTTTTTAAATGACTTCCTGCAACGATCTGTCAGGACCTCAAAGAGAGTGGTGAACGTTCCTCCCTCGTGTTGCCTCTGCCTGAGTTCAGCATGTTTCCCAGTCCCCTGTCCATACTGTACGCCCCTGTTTCCTCTTCTACTAACTGTCCTTTTTGTTGTCTGACAGATGATGATGATTTAAGAAGCAGCAGCATCAGAGAACACTGGCATTTTGAAGATTTGAGGGAAGGGCTGACCTCAAGTTTTCATATCTAGGTCTATTGTAAACACACAAAATCCTTTCCTCCCCTTTCTAAAATTCTTTCCATAAACTCATTTGACTGAAAGATGAAGTCATGTGTATGAAAATATCCATGAGATTCTGAACATGTTTATCAGTAAAAAGAATTTCATTTTCCACAGGGAACTCTACTCAATATTCTGTAATGGCCTATATGGGAAAAGAATCTAAAAAAGAATGGCGATATGTACATGTAAGACTGAATCACTTCGCTATACACCTGAAATTAACACAACATGGTGAATCAACTATACTCCAATATAAAATACAAATTAAATCAAACAATTTTTAAAAATTTCATTTTCTAGAAAACTTACTTCTGTTAGACAGTGGGGGTAACCAACAGTTCAGAAAGGAGAATGCTGGGCCAAGTGACCTTTAGAATTTCCTTCCAGCTCTAAGATCGAGTCTGTAATTCCCTGTCCCAGGGTTTTATCCACGCTGGAGGGGAGCTGTCTCAGGGATGGAGAGAGAGCATGCAGACCAGGTACGTCTTCAGTGGAAGCTTCATCTTCATAGACATTTGCCCTCTAGAAACAGAGTTAAGGTCAATCCCTTTGCCAAGAGGTCAACAAACTACCTTCTCAACTCGGTCAGTAGACTAGGCGTAAAAGACCTCAAGGACCATCAAGTTTCCTTAGAGGGACTTTTTGAACATTCAGAACATGCGTCAATAAACTGGCCTGGACCCAGAATTCACTGAAGGGAGAAAAAACACAAAAGACTATGATAAACCCAAGGATTATCTTCTTGGCATTCCCTAGAACAGCTGTCTGGCAAATGTTACACGGTGTCTGAGATTATTTTAGAAACTTTGTCTTGAGGAAGAACACGTAGAGAGAATACCAGACAGATTTGCCCTCATTTTTTGTCACAGAATAAGAATTTCAGGGCCATTGGTACTTTCAATGAAATCATCCTGACGATGGTCTTACCGTTTTTTGAAACTTAAATCATGTCACATCTAATAAATTTATAACCAAGTGCAGCCACAAAATGAGGTGATACCAATAGTTATTTGGGTCTTCCTCCTCCTCTTCCTGTTCCTTTTCCTCATTATCATGGTAAATAGAATATTCAAAAGATGTGTTAAACAAGAGAATTCTGCCAAGTATCCATAGATGCCCATCTTAAACGAAATACATATTCAGTGGTAAAATGATAAATGGTATGTGCTTTCCTAAATTTCCTTTCAGACCTCATTTTCTCCCCAAATATCCTATTTTCAGTGTTTAGTAAAACAGATTATGCCAGAGAGGGGGAGGGAGGGAGAGATAAAGAGAGAGAAAGAAAGAGAGAGAAGAAGGAACGTTACCCGTGAGGGGTGGAATAAAAATTACAGCAAGACTGTGATCAGAGTATAAAACTCAGTGTAGCTCTTGGGGTCTATACCTGTGGGGGTGAGTGAGAGGGTGGCCTAGCATGAACCCCTCACTATGTTCTTGTTCACATCAGAATTCTAAGTGAAAGAGCAATTTGTCAACATGGATCACTTACATCAAGGTAGTGTCTGAACTTTGAACACGTGACTCACAGCCATTACCTGAAGATGCCACCTTAGCAGTTCGAATGATGAAGTTTGGGGTTGTGTGTGTGTGTGTGTGCAGATGTTGGTTACTTTATACACTAATTATGGGGAGCTTTGTGGCTCATCTAGAAATCAAACTCTCATTTGTAACATGATTTCCACGTTCTAAATAATAATTTTTTAAAAATTTTGGAACAGGGCTTCCCTGGTGGCGCAGTGGTTGAGAATCTGCCTGCCAATGCAGGGCACACGGGTTCGAGCCCTGGTCTGGGAAGATCCCACATGCCGCGGAGCAACTGGGCCCGTGAGCCACGATTACTGAGCCTGCGCGTCTGGAGCCTGTGCTCCGCAACAAGAGAGGCCGCGACGGTGAGAGACCCGCGCACCGCGATGAAGAGTGGCCCCCGCTTGCCGCAGCTAGAGAAAGCCCTCGCACAGAAACTAAGACCCAACACAGCCAAAAATAAATAAGTAAATTAATTAAAAAAAAAAAATTTTGGAACAGAGCAGGATTGTGAGTTGGGGGCATCCTGTACCACTTGGAGAGAATGGAGGGTCAGTGCAGCTTCCTATGGAATGCTGTGGAAATACTCCAAACATTCCCCAGGCATGTCACTTCTTTGAAAAAGAAGAGTAGAAACAGCTAAGATGGAGTTTGCCCCAGCACACATACAGAACTCTGGATGTCGGCAGACTTCATTCTCTCTTTACAAAGGAAATGGTTATGTGCTGACTGCATGTCTCCTCTCATTTCTAGCCTTAATTTTCTTTCTCTTCTGCCTTCCCCAGGTTATATTAAGCTAAATGATAGGTTCACTAGGTGTTGTAGATTTCCTAAAGTCTGCAAGGAAAATAGACTTACTGATCCACCCAGACAATGCTGAAGTGCATTAAGGCAAGGAAGGAAGGAAGGAAGGAAGGAAGGGAGGAAAGGAGCAAAGAAGGGAGGGAGGGCAAGCCAGTCATCATTAGACAAGAAGAGACATACACTGTATGATATTTCATTGGAAATTCATCATTTAGTGGGAAGGCAGTAGAGAGCACAGAAGAATCCAACACAGGAAGGTATTGTTCTGTGTGGTGGTGAGCTGGTGTGGCTTTTATTCATCTTACACTCTGATGAGAGCACATTCATTTCTGGTGGTCTTCCTTTTGAAGAAAACCAGTATTCACATTACAAAATTAGACTTAAAAAAACCCCAAAACCTTAAAGTGTTCTTTTAGATGGGAACCATCTCAATACCCTTAAGTGTTTTGTTTTTCAGAACATTTTTTTTTTCATTGAATGGGTCCAATTTAAAGGTAAAATGAAAGAATGCTTGCTAACTAAAAGTTGACTGTAAATGACTACCAGGCATCATGAATTTAAGCTAGCGAGGGGAGGGAAGGTTTGGGAGTTTGGGATTAGCAGATGCAAACTAGTGTATATAGGATGGATAAACAACAAGGTCCTACAATGTAGCACAGGGAACTATATTCAATATCCTGTGATAAGCCACAATGGAAAAGAATATGAAAAAGGATATATATATATATATATATATATATATGTATAACTGAATCACTTTGCTGTAGAGCAGAAATTAACACAACACTGTAAATCAACTATACTTCAATAAAATTTTTTAAAAAAGAGTGAGGAGATAGGACTGGTTTATAGACATTGCACGTAAACCTTTCTAGCCCTGCACCAGGCTGCCTCAACTGACAGGTTACTACCCTGTCCTTGAGGGAGGGAGCCTATTTCCTGGAGGAAGTGACAAAAATATGTTTAATATTCTCTACTTTGACTTGTTTGTGCCTGAATTTCTTCTTTACATTTTAAATTTTAGAATAATTTCATACTTACACAAAAATTGCAAAAAAAACCACCTTTTTTTCTGAGCTTGAATACTTTAGTGTGTAATTTTTACAAATTCCCTTACATAATTATAATGCAATCATTAAAATAAGGAAATTAACATTGACATATTACTTCCATCTAATCCTCAGATGCCATTCAAGTTTTGACAATCAAAGAATGTTTGTTATAGCAGACGGATCCAGTTCAAGCTTACCTGCTGCATTTAGTTGTCATATCTCTTCAGTTCCTTCACTTAGAATACTTCCTCAATCTTTCCTTGATTTTATAACTTTGATACTATTGTATATCACATTCTGATTATTTTGTGGCATGTCCCTCAATTTGCATTTGCCATCTGATATTTCCTCCTGAGTTCGTTGTAAAATTGCTCTTTTTCTCTTTGTAATTAATAAGAATTTTGTGTGGAAGTACTCTGAAACTATGCAAATCTCCCATTTCTTAAACTTTCGCCTACTAGTTTTAACAACTACTGATGTTTCTTAGATGATTTAATTATTACCGTGATGGTTGCTAAATGAAAAAATTTTCTAATTCCATCATTTCTCCGTTTATTAGTTGGTGTTTTACTGTGAGAAAAAGTTTTTTCTCCTCTCTTTCTTTAGTTCTATCAGTATGGACTTACAGATTTTTATCTTAACGATTATAATATATTACTATCATTATTTATTTTGATACATAAATTGCCCCAGATTTGACCACTGAGAGTGCTTTCAGGCTGACTTCTGTGTCTTTTTATATATCCTCATTCTTTGAAAGGCTGTGAGTCTTTTGAATGGTAGCTCTGCTGGGCTCAATGGAAAGGGGGCTGTTCTTAGAGTCTGAAGACCTGGGTTGAAGTCTTCTTGACTTCTTTTATTCCCAGTTGGGTATCCTTGGGAAAGTGGCCCTTCTGTATTCTGTAAATGGGGGTAATCAATACCTGTATTATCTTTAATATCTATATTGATTGAATTAAATCTGTATAAAAGGAAACATGATATTGATCTTACTAATCATGAAATTTAGTATTCAAAAAAATTTCATTGCATTTGAAAACTAACTAGGGTTAGATTTTCCTGGGTCTGTATGAGGATTGTTGAGAACATTGTAGAAAATCAAACAAGGTACTTATAGGCAACTACTTTCAAAAGCAAAAATTATAAAAGAACCATGAAAAAATTTTTAAATAAAAATGATATTTGATGTGGGATGAATGTACATTTTAAGATGTTTAAAATGATGTGGAGGGACTTCCCTGGTGGCACAGTGGTTGAGAATCTGCCTGCCAATGCAGGGGACACGGGTTCAAGCCCTGGTCTGGGAAGATCCCACATGCCGCGGAGCAACTAGGCCCGTGAGCCACAACTACTGAGCCTACGCGTCTGGAGCCTGTGCTCCACAACAAGAGAGGCCGCGACAGTGAGAGGCCCGCGCACCGCGATGAAGAGTGGCCCCCGCTCGCCGCAACTAGAGAAAGCCCTTGCACGGAAACGAAGACCCAACACAGCCATAAATAAATAAATAAATTAATTAATTAAAAAAAAAAAATCATGTGGAGTGGGACCCTCGAACTAGGAGAGTTGAGGGCTTATGAAGGACCTAAGCCAGGCAGAACAGTTGGGGAGTGGGTCCCCTGTTCCTGTTCCTTTTCCAGCCACAGAGGCTGGACAGCTAGAGTTTTGGGAGAAGTAAGTGCCTTCCTGTGCTGGGTGGTGGAGTGGGAATCAATCCCTAATTAGTCTGTGACCCTGAGCAGACTGCGCCCCTCTCTGGGGCTCAGGGTCCTCAATAAAACCAAAATACAAGCAAATATGCAAAAATCCTTTAAGCTCTCTTACACCTCTAAAAACTGTCTGTGACAGACATAGGAAACAAACTTATGGTTACCAAAGGGGATAGCTGCGGGGGGGGGAAGGCGGTGGTGGGGAGAGCTAAATTAGGAGTTTGGGATTAACATATACACACTACTATATATAAAATAGGTAAACAACAAGGACCTACTGTATAGCACAGGGAACTATACTCAGTATCTTGTAATAACCTATAATGGAAAAGAATCTGAAAAAGAATATATATATGTATAACTATATATATATATGTATAACTGAATCACTTTGCAGTACACTTGAAACTAACACAACATTGTAAATTAACTGTAGCTCAATAAAAACAAACAAACAGGCGGGAAAAAAAACCCCTCTGTCTGAAGATGCTGGACTCCATGATCACTCCCCATCCTCGAGACTCTAAAATTCTATGTACCATCCTCTGAGCTTTGATTCCAGGAGCTATTTATTTTGAGCATCAGTTTCTGCATAGCCCATAATCAAGGATTCAACTTCTCTCGCTGCTGGTGTCTCCTTCAGAGAGGAAGTAGACCCATTGGGCTTTGTGAGCTGGCGTTCTCCCCTCTTTAAACATAATTGCGTCCCCGCCCTAGGGACTGGGCTGAGAGAAGGAGAGGCTTTCTTCCTAATCCATTAGTATAGTGGTTTGTAGTCCTTGCCCTTGAGAATTATATCAAAAGGAGGACCTCATGAAGAAAAGATATTTTGCTAAGGTGGAGTATTAGTATTCCATGGTTGCTGTAACAAATTACCACAAACTGGGTGGCTTAAAACAACTGTGATTTATTTTCTCACAGTTCTGGAGGCCAGAAGTCTGAACTCAAGATGTTAGCAGGCTTCAGGCTCCCTCCAAAAGCTCTAGGTGCGAGTCCTCCCTTGCCTCTTTTAGCTTCTGGTGACCCCCGATGTTCTTTGGTTTGTGGCTACATCACTCCAATTTCTGCCTCTGTTTTCTCCTCTTCATCTTTATAAGGGCACTTGTCATTGGATTTAGAGAGCACTTGGGTGATCCAAGATGACCTTATCTAGAGATCCTTACTTAATTACATCTTCAAGCTTCCTTTTTCCAAATGAGGTCGCACTCACAAGTTCTGGGAGATTGGATATAGACATATCTTTTGGGGCCTACCATTCAACCCACTGCAGGGGGCATGAATGTTGGGCTATTGGCTCTTAGATGAGCTCTAGAGTGTCAGTGATGGTGGATAGATAGGGTGCTGTGAACAGTGTCAGGGAGAGGGAAGGATGGAAAGAGCGAGGAGTGTGCACATGACCCCTGTTGACCTTGGCTGGTGCTGTCATCAGCAGTCCTGCAGTTTAGTGAGGGCCATTCTGAGCACCCATCTCTCCTCCTTTCCAAAGGAGGGTGCTGTATCAGTAAGTTAGGCTTGGCTCTGCTGCAGTCACAAACACCACCAAAATCTCAATGGCTCATAAAACAAGCATTTTTCATTCACTTGCCTTACGTCTCTGATAGGTTGACAGCAGGACTGCTCCAGGTCACCTTCACTCTGGGACCAGGATGATGGAGTGGTAGACTGGGAATATGGCCAGTCTTGTGGCAGACGGAGAAGAGTGCATGATAAACCTCAAGTTGGCTCTAGAATCTTCTGCCTGGAAGTGATGGGTGCCTTTCCTGCTCATTTCACTGGCCAGGGCAAATCACATGGCCAAGGTCAATGGCAATGAGGAAGAGAAAGATCAGCTTTTCCCAGGGAAGGGCAGTGAATGTTCATGAACCACAATAAGGCAAGCCACAGGTGCTGTAGGAATAGCCCTTCTGTCTGCTGAAAAGCTGTATAGCTTCCTCTACCACTTCTCACCCAGGGAAGATTGCTGCTCATCCAGGTTTTCTTTTCTTTTTTTTTTTTTAAATTTTATTTATTTATTTATTTGCTTATGGCTGTGTTGGGTCTTCGTTTCTGTGCGAGGGCTTTCTCCAGTTGCGGCAAGCGGGGGCCACTCTTCATCGCGGTGCGCGGGCCTCTCACTGTCGCGGCCTCTCTTGTTGTGGAGCACAGGCTCCAGACGCGCAGGCTCAGTAGTTGTGGCTCACGGGCCTAGTTGCTCCGCGGCATGTGGGATCTTCCCAGACCGGGGCTCGAACCCGTGTCCCCTGCATTGGCAGGCAGATTCTCAACCACTGCGCCACTAGGGAAGCCCCATCCAGGTTTTCTTGAAACCCTTAGCATTCAATTCTCCAAGGATTGTGCTATCTGCATTTTTTGAGTATACCCTACTGATTATCCTGTACTATGTAGGCCTCCCATCCCTGCTCATTCCCCATCTCCCAGGAAAAAACCATCGGGTTATAGTTTCATGCCATTTTCTGGAAGAGCTGCTGTTGGGACTATGCTTTCCAAACACAACCTACATTGAGTGTCTCCAGCCTAGTTAGTTTCACAGCAGCTGTGGGAAGAACACTTTGCTCCTTCCTCTGTTTGCAGAGGCTCTGAGAAAATGGTCAAAGCCTTGGCCCTGAAGTCACAGATGGAATCATCTATGGATCCCAAAAGTCTTCAACAATTAAGGCGGAAGAGGTCTTAAAGAGGTGGAGTGCAGCTTCCGTGAATCTAATGGTCCATAGATGAAGTGCAAGGTTCTGTAAGTTTCTTAAATTGTAAGTATAACTGTGTGAGAGTATATGTCCAGTGGCTGTGTGTTTTCTGGGGCCAAGAGTCATAGCTAACATCTGATTTGCAAAGAATCTGTGAATCCAGGAAGATTAAGAACCATGGAATCTCAACCATGTACCAAATGGACTGATTCTAATGTATTAGCTAACTTCCTCAAAAGCCTTTTCCCTAAACCTTGGTTTTGTTTCAATGAGTTAATTTCTCTAGTATCACAACCTACTCTGGGAGAAAGAAATAGTCTTTGGAAAGTTACACTGACTTTCAAAGCCAGGAAGGTATCCTTTGGTGCATTCCTACCCCAGCAATTATTACCCTTCGAGCGCCTGCAGAGCTCCCTCCAGCCTTCCCTTTAGTCTCCATGGGGACTCATTAGGTTTCTAAGAGGCAAGTGGGAAGACTTACAGTGCTGGCTTACCAGAAGGCCTTGTTTTGGGAATTTCACAGACAGGGCAGCTTCTGTCTTGTAAGGAAATTTACACCCCACGAAGCAGAATAGGGAATGACTATGGCAGATGACGATAATAGGATTGCATCAATATTACATGCCTGCCAGCCAAAGAACCAATATGTTTTAACAGCACAGGTTATTTATTCTCCTTTATGAAGCTAGTTGGACGTGAATAGTATTTCCTTTTTACAGATAAGGAAACATAGGGTCAATATTTTATTAGCCTCTTGGAGCAGAGATTCTTAACAGGGTCCTTGGATGGGACTTCAGGGGTCTGTGAACCCCTGGAATGATCTGCAAAGACAAGAATAAATTTGTATGCGCATTTGGGAGGGGAGGAGAGAGGGAGGAGCATGAGATTTTCATCAAATTCTACAAAGTTCTGTGACTGTAAAAGGTTCAAAACCACTCCCCTAGGGCTTCTATTCTTGTAAAATAACTGGCAGATTAGCCTAATCTTAACGTTCAGCCCTATCTTTGTGAGTTTTTTTCCCCCCTTGGTTGCTGACCTCCACAACAGTGAAAAAACTAGAAAGCAAGAACAATCGTGGAGGAGTCATATTTAGATAAGTTTCCCTTACCTATCTCTCTTCTGGAAAGTTTAAAATCTTACTTCTACCCATGATCATCCCACGTATGTTAGAGTCCCAAAGACAAGAGTGGAAAGAAATCTTAAAAATCATCAGGATTCATGGATGGGAAAACTGAAGCTTAGAACTGAGGCTTGATCACACTCACATAATAAATCAGTGATCAAGTGAATGTTCATTCCTTTCTGCGAAATCAACTCCCATCTCAGTTGGAAACCCCTTGCCAATATTTTTAAACAAATGCCAATTCAATAAGACTGATTTTTCTTGACATTATGCAAATGAGGCAAAGGAGACTGAGAGGCCTTCTGTCCAGGGAGCAGGAAGTGAAGCCTGTCTGGGGCTACACGCTCCCTTGGGACACGTTGTGGTGTCAGAAAGGAGTTCTGGAAGAAGCAGGCCCTTGTCCATTTCTGTTTCATGAGTGAGCCCCTTCTCTTGGCCACAGCTGGAGGCGTGGCTCCCGACCCACTTCCCCTGGGAGAGGGAGCGGAGCGTTAAACCAAAGTGCATCTCCTCAGGATGCCTGGCAGGTTCTGTTCTCCCAGAGCTGCCATCAGAACCTCCTTTCCTCCCCAGCCTTGCTTCCCACTGAGGGAAACGTTGACTTTTCCAGGTTAAATGTTCCGAGTCAAATAGTGCCTCCCGTGAGAGGCAGAACCATGGTCAGGTCACAAGGCAGGTGAGACTCGGGGACCAGAGAGGCCGTGAGCTGATGCTGTTAAAGTGTGCCGGGTTTGATCTTTAAAGACATTAAATGTCTTTGTTCTGGCTGGAGGGACCCTGGACCTCTCTAACCTCCATGAGGGGTAAAGTCTGGTGTTAATGTCACTAGCGAGCCGCCGGTCACAGAAACTGGCCATGCCCCGGTGTCTTCCAAGGGGACCTAACAGTGTTTCTTCAGAGAGACCTTTGATAAGACACCTCAGAAACGTAGTGATTCATAAGAAAGATGTTATTTCCTACAGACTAGGAAAGTTGGAGGATGCTTTAAGATATTATTCACTCATTAGACAGACAGATGAGGAAACCAGAAAGGGGCAACTGCCTGAAGGCCCAGAGCCAGGAGGTAGCAGCGCTGGGCAGGAGACTTGGGTCTTGTGACTGAGCTGTGTGCTTCAGGCTGCTCTCCACACCACAACTTTCTATCTTCCTTCCTACTCAGACAGTCTTCCTTAAACGTCAATCTCCAAATTGTACCAAGGGTTCATTTGTGGGACCCCAAGTCAAATTTCAAGAACTAAAGAATGCAGATCAAAAGATTTGCCGAATAGCATCTAAGGGACTTTTGAACACACTCTCATTGAAGTGGAGAGGGCTGCATCCCGTCCTTGCAATCAGGATAGTGCACAGACCCCAGTCCTTCTGCTTCTACATTCTCTACAAGCCCAGAGCCCAGGGATCCTACTAGGACATGGCCGCAGCCAGCTATCCATCCACACACGTGTCCAAAGCCACTTGTGTGGGAACCCGTTCTCATCACCTCTGCCTCCGGAGACTTCAGCTGACACCTCCCCACTCTCCCTTCCCCTGCTCCAGCCCCTCTCTGGTCGTGCAGGAGCCAAAGGGGATTTGTGCAACCAGGCACAGGCCCAAGCCCAACCCAGGCCTGAGGAGCTTGACCTGAAGCAAGAGGATAACCCAGGACAACCCACGCAGCTCCCCGGACGAGGAGGTGTGGCCCGGCAGCCGGAAAGAAAACTCCTGGACTTTTTATTGAATCCATAAAACAAAAGGTGAAGGGGTTCTGGGGAGGGGAGGAACGCCCGATGATTTATGGCGCTGGTGTGCAGAAGAGGAGAGCAGGGAACTCTGTCCAGCTCGGCGGGCGGCGTGTGATTCATTTCCCCTGGGGCCGCGGGGCCGGCCGGGCGGGCGCAGGCAGCCTGCGGCCGCCGCACACCCCGCGCTCGTTTATTTACGGTGGTTTATCAGCGGCTGCGCGCGGCGATAAAGTTTATGAAAAGAGGCGGCGGCTCCGGCCGGCGGCCCGGCCCGCGGTCCTTTCCCACACTGATTAGGATCGAGCAGGGCTTTGGAAGCTGTAGTTAAGGATCTCGGGTGCCCGGAGCCGCGTCTCCCCCTTCCTGCCCCGCCCTCCCGCCGGCTGCCCGGCTGCTGCCCCGCGTGGGAGCCGAGGTCAGGGTTGCGGCCGCGGCCCGGCCCGGGCGGGGGAGGGGAGAACCGCCCTGGCCAGGGATGCTGGCAAGGAAGAGAAAAATACCATTCAAATAAAAATGCGCAATCCCCTTGTTAAGAGGTGGAAGAGGGGTGATAGGGATTTTTCTCCTCTGGAAGTGTGGCGTATTCTCATCCCCTACGTTTACTTTTTTAGGTCCTTCTCCATCATTTCACCTACATTGTTTTGTCTTTGCATTTGGACTTAAACTTTTTTTTTTCCTTTTCATGAGTATATTTTGTTCGTCCCTTCAAGATAGTTATTGAACACCTACTTTGCAGGACACCTCTAAGCATGGGGGTTTTGGCGGGGGTGGGGGGGGGAGATTCAAATATGAAGAGGGCGGTCCTGTCCCTCAAAGTTCTCATGTCCACAGGGACAGACAGTCCAGTAAAGTGTAACAGCAGCCCTGGGACTATAAGTAGCAGACACTGAGGCCGGCACGAAGGCAGGTGCCGCTCTAATGCCTTGGCGGCATTAACTTGTTTACCGGTCAGAGCAACTTTAGGAGGGAGGTGCCATTATTATGCTATTTTACATATGGTAAAACTATGGCCCAGAGAGGGCCAGTGGCTTGCTTGAGATGACTCAGAAGTCAGTGGCTGAGCCGGGATTTGAACCCAGGCAGGAAGGCCCCAGAGCCTGGGCACCTAACCTCTGAATCTCCCTGATGCTCTAGAATAGACAGGGAGCAATGGGAGTGCAGCAGCCCGATGGCCTTTCCTTCCTGGGAAGGACAGTGGACTGTCTGCAGGCGGGGGCGGGCATCACGAGGGTTGGGCTCAAACAGTAGGTTTTCACAAGATAGGCATGATGGCCAGAGGAAGCCGGTTTTAAACGGAAAGAACTTCTTCTGCCGTCCTGAGTTCTCCAGGCCCAGCTCCTTTCACCTTCCGTTTTGTATCTTTCTCCAAGGAATGGGAGAGCAGTAGTGCAGACCCTTCATACTGCGTGAAAAGAAGGTCACCTTCCCAGGCCACTTCCTTGATCTGGAAGGCTCTATCTGCAACTGCTGTAATCCTAACAGTTTTCAAGTCTTAACAGTGTCATCCCCTCCTGAAAGCTCTCCTGGCGGCTCCTTATTTTCCTGCCAATGACTGAAAGCAATCCTTCCTCCTCCTCTCTCTCACGCTTGCCTGTATGCAGTAAAGCTCGTGGGTTTGGGCTCCATCTGTCCTTCTTACTAGACTGTGAACTCCTGGAGGGCACTGGGATATTCCTTCCCTTCTCACCTACTTCTGCCCCAGGCCTGGTTTAATATCCTGCACATAGGAGGCTCTTACTAACTATATGCATTTGGTGAATAAATGGGGGAGAGAGAGAAAGCGTCTGATCTCATAGGTGTCTCATTTACCCCTCGATGGATTTCATAATCAAGCAAGCTAAAAATGGAGATGATATGTGTCCCCACCAGAGAAGGTCTGGACCGACTCTGCCAAGAGAACACAAAGGCAGAGTCACCCAAGCCCCGAGTCCCTTAAAATCCCTCCAGACTGGGAGTAGGATTAGTCCTGGAGCCTGGGCATAGCAGGAAGTCTTGTTGCCCCAGTTATGAGGAAAGGGCTGTGAGGGACCGGAGCCAGGCACTTCATTGCGTAATCCGTCTTGATTTCAGTGAGGTTTTCCATGGGGCCAATGGCATGGTGGTGGACATTTGACTCCAAAGGGTAAGGCATAACTACGGGCACCTGTCAGCACCACTGCTAAGGGGGTCAGGGCTGCGTCTTGTTCTTTGTTGTATTTTTGTTTGTTTAGAACCAGCTTTTTAAAAATTTAATTGCAAAAGTACCACATGAACATGATTTAAAATTGAAGTGATTCAAGAGGGTATACAATGAAAATTCTGCCTCCAGCATAGACTCCTCAACTCATCACCTCCCTACCCAGGGGCAGCCATCGTTAAGAGTTTCTTTTCCCAGAGATGCTGTGTGCACATATATACAATATTTTTGTATTTTTTCATGATGACTTAATGAGGTTATTGTGGACATACTCAATGCACTTGCAGGTGTTGGTGATGTTGTTACGGTTGTTGATACCCTGGAAAAGAAGTTAATGTTCACTGAGCTTGAGAACTGGAGAACTAGTCTTGTACATTCTGAGTGATGTTGAGTAATAAAAACTGTGTAGTAGCAAAACGTAGATATCTCAAATACTATATGGAAGAAGACTGATCTGGGCCATGGGTAGTGGAGAAAGGATCCAAAGAGGCATGGTTGGCCACAGGGCAGGAAGTGTTAGGCCATCTCTAGCAAGTACCAGTATGCTGTCAATCAGGGTGGATCGTAAGGAGTATAACTGATGGAAACCAGCAAATTATTTACTAGGTAGGTTCTCGTTAAAGTATTTACAAATCTCCTGTTATTTGTACTCTGTTATAGACTGGTAGGAGGGAGAGTCACAGAAGTGAATAAGGTAACTTCTAGTTAAATAAGGAGGCCCAGAATGCACTCATATGACATTAAAATAAAGATGCCCTCCATAGACTGGTTGACAGAACTGGCATCCTTTAATCTAGAGAAGAAAAGGACAAAAGGTGACAATTATTTAAGTACCTGGTAAAGGAAACTGAGCACCCCAGGCCTCACTGCCTGAGTGTGACTTCTTAATGACACTATACCCTAAGGTACCTAGGGCAAGGAATCTCCAGGTCTCTGCAAAGCCTAAGAGCCCCGGGGCCTGCTTCTGACGGCCGTCCCTAGGCACTCTGCAGCCAGAGTTCTGGGGAATGAGGAAGAAGGCTCTTTGCTCATCTCCCCTCCGTGTGACATTCCAGTAGCGTGGCCCCAAAGCTCTACTGTCTGCGCTCTGCTCCCATAAAACTCCAACAAAATTGTCCTTTCCATTTTTCCTTATGGTCCTGATGCTCTTGATAAAACTCAGATATGAGTCGAAAACATGTTTAACTAAGGCGTACTTGGGATGAATTGCCTCCAATGAACAAGACTGTCCTCCAGGGTCAACCCGAGCCCCCTCAGGTCTCCTTTGCCCCAGAACGCCCTCCCTCCCAGGAGCCCCTCAGTCCCTCATGCAGTTGTCAGATGTGCTTGGACACATCAGACTCCAGCTCAGGTGCAAACTAGGACCTAGATTCCCCCTAATAATAACTAGCAAGTGCTTGGTTGTTTTGATGAAAGATTCTGCTAATTGTTCTATAAGGAAGGTCAAATAAGAGGCTGTGGATATAAACGATGGCAGGAAAGATTTTAGAGAGTGAAAAGGGAGGATTTCTTATATCAGGATGATAGGAAGGAAAGTTATTTCAATCTCTCTAGGGAAAAGTCTGCAGTCTTTCTTGAATTGTTCAGGAATAGGAGTCCTAGTTCTTTCCAAGCCAAGCCCTTGGTATTCCTGAGTTGGACTGAGATGTCCTACCTTTAAAATCGAATAATAGTGGCTTTTCCCCTAATTCAGGTAATGTAATTTCTCCATGTAAATTTTTTTCCATGCATTTTTCTTATGTCTTAAACCTTTAGCACCTGCAGGCAACAAAACTAATGAACAAGTAGTAAACAGATATGAATGGGAAAACTTGAAAACCACCTATCCTGCTGAGTTTGTTGCTTTTTCTAAAGAACATGAGTGCTTGTGGTTTTATACTGCCTGCCCATAATGTAGCCATATTTTCTGCCATTAAAATGGTTCCTAGTTCATGGACGGAATGAAACAGACCATTAATCCAGGGTGTTCCTGGAAGAGCCTCATATTTCAGGAGGCATACCACGACTTTTCACCTTTTCATCCTCCACCACCTGAGTACACTTGAGCTTCGCTATTGTCCACTCTTGAGTATTAGTTTCCATTCCTTCCCCCTGCCCACCTCTCTCCACCTCTGCTGTTTCACATCATGGCCCAGACTGACTCCCCTCCTCTGCCAGGCTAAAGATAACCTCTCCATCTGGGATATCACCCACAGGCTAAATTTATTCTCAGAGGTGAGTTGGGGCTATCCTGTCCAGTGACTCCAGGCAAACATCTAAGCCCTCACGGCTGTATGTCATCGAAAGAGATGAAAGGAGCTTGGGAAGGTGAAGGGACCCCTGGGGAGAGAGGGGGAGGGGTAGGAAGGAAAGATGAAGAGGGAGATTGATAGGAAGCTGGCAAAGGGACTTCAGAGAAAGGGTGACACACCGTGACACTGTGACTACAGCATAAGCTCAGTTAGTCTGAAGGATTTGACTGCCCCCAGCAAAGATTCCGTTTCTGTCAGTTATAATATTACTGTAATACAACCCTCAGAGGGAAAAGCCCAGTGCTGATTAGGGCTCAAGAAGTCAGTGGACTTGATGTACAGAATGGGGTGTTTAGTTTTATGATGTGGCTATGGGTTACATGAGAGACTAATAAAAGAACTCCATAAAATGTGGCTTGTAGCAATGGGGTTGCAGCCTGTGCCAGAGGGTCAGCCCTGTTCAGAAGTTGTTTTAGATCAGGGCTGATGTCTAGCTGGTATGGCCATTCTGGTTCGTGTTACTGAGTGGTCAGTCAGTGCCAGGCAGTGTTCCTGGAACTGGAGATGCAACAGTTATCTGGAAGTGGTTCCGCTCTGAGAGACTGTCCAGTCCATTGGGGCCAGAACTAGGCAATCAGGGAGACCAGGGGAATCAGGGGTGGCTAAGCTTTGCTTCTGAAACCCATTCCTGGCCTGAGTGTATCTTAGGTGGGGACCATCCTGGGTGACTCTTGGTGAGAAGCTTCTGTCTGTGGTTCTGCTTTGCCCCCACAGGTTACTAATAGCCTGGTGGGTCCGCTGAGAGCATGGAGTTCTCAAGAGGGGCTCTCATTGTACAGACATAGAGGTGGAGAGGCCAAGGACTGTTTGTCATCTCCCTCGTCACACTCTAAAAATGCTTGTAAGCATCAAACAACATTTTATGATGTATTTCACTGAATTAACAGTTGAACAGAATAATTCTTTTACCTTTCATAAGCGAGAAGTATTAGACAATCTGGATAGGAAAAAAGAAGATAATAAAAATTATAAATTCATCACCTAGAGACAACAATTTAGCGTTTGTTCATGCAAACTTTTTTTCTGGATGTATTTCCTATTTCTACAGATGAGGCAGATACATACACACATACATACACATATGTATGTACTTTGGAATCTGCCTTTTTCACTCACTTTCCCAATGAGTGCAATTTTAAAGTAAGTCCAATTATTCAAAAATATTTAATTAATGCACACAACTTTTTTTTTTTAACATCTTTATTGGAGTATAATTGCTTTACAATGGTGTGTTAGTTTCTGCTTTATAACAAAGTGAATCAGTTATACATATACATACGTTCCTATATCTCTTCCCTCTTGCGTCTCCCTCCCTCCCACCCTCCCTATCCCACCCCTCTAGGTGGTCACAAAGCACCGAGCTGATCTCCCTGTGCTATGCGGCTGCCTCCCACTAGCTATCTATTTTACATTTGGTAGTGTATATATGTCCATGCCATTCTCTCACCCTGTCACATCTTACCCCTCCCCCTCCCCATATCCTCAAGTCCATTCTCTAGTAGGTCTGTGTCTTTATTCCCGTCTTGCCACTAGGTTCTTCATGACCTTTTTTTTTCCTTAGAGTCCATATATATGTGTTAGCATACTGTATTTGTTTTTCTCTTTCTGACTTACTTCACTCTGTATGACAGACTCTAACTCCATCCACCTCACTACAAATACCTCCATTTCATTTCTTTTTATGGCTGAGTAATATTCCATTGTATATATGTGCCACATCTTCTTTATTCATTCATCCGATGATGGACACTTAGGTTGCTTCCATGTCCTGGCTATTGTAAATAGAGCTGCAATGAACATTTTGGTACATGACTCTTTTTGAATTATGGTTTTCTCAGGGTATATGCCCAGTAGTGGGATTGCTGGGTCGTATGGTAGTTCTATTTTTAGTTTTTTGATGAACCTCCATACTGTTTTCCACAGTGGCTGTATCAATTTACATTCCCACCAACAGTGCAAGAGTGTTCCCTTTTCTCCACACCCTCTCCAGCATTTATTGTTTCTAGATTTTTTGATGATGGCCATTCTGACCGGTGTGAGATGATATCTCATTGTAGTTTTGATTTGCATTTCTCTAATGATTAATGATGTTGAGCATTCTTTCATGTGTCTGTTGGCCATCTGTATATCTTCTTTGGAGGAATGTCTATTTAGGTCTTCTGCCCATTTTTGGATTGGGTTGTTTGTTTTTTTGTTATTGAGCTGCATGAGCTGCTTGTAAATCTTGGAGATTAATCCTTTGTCAGTTGCTTCATTTGCAAATATTTTCTCCCATCCTGAGGGTTGTCTTTTGGTCTTGTTTATGGTTTCCTTTGCTGTGCAAAAGCTTTTAAGTTTCATTAGGTCCCATTTGTTTATTTGTGTTTTTATTTCCATTTCTCTAGGAATTGGGTCAAAAAGGATCTTGCTGTGATTTATGTCATAGAGTGTTCTGCCTATGTTTTCCTCTGAGAGTTTGATAGTGTCTGGCCTTACATTTAGGTCTTTAATCCATTTTGAGTTTATTTTTGTGTATGGTGTCAGGGAGTGTTCTAATTTCATACTTTTACATGTAGCTGTCCAGTTTTCCCAGCACCACTTATTGAAGAGGCTGTCTTTTCTCCACTGTATATGCTTGCCTCCTTTATCAAAGATAAGGTGACCATATGAATGCACACAACTTTGAAGGACTTCCCCCCCAAAATCCAGTGAGAACAAAGAGTTTAATCATCTTAGAAGTAAATGAGGCACTTGCCAGGGATAGCAGATCAAATTTTTCCTGTTTTTACATTAAGACATGGGATGGAAATTTTCATATGATGGTGCCCTGGCTGCCCTTGACTCTCAGCTCCAACCTGGTGTTCTCCTGATGAGGCAACCAATGGGAATGATGGGGGCGGAGCCTGGAGGAGCAAGGGCAGGTGAGGCTCTGTTAGAGACTTGGGGAAGGGAGTCAGGGCAAGGCTTTCTCCCCTTTGAGCCAGTGGATGGAGAGCTTGGGGATGAGGTTCTAACTGAGGTGGGTCCTGGGCTATATCAGCACTCATGACCGGCCCCCCTCCCGCCAGGTTGCTGAGGATAAGCTGAACCTGGAGAGACAGTGGAACTGAGAGGTTTGCTCCCTCCTGGTGCCATGATTGAGACCGACTCCCTATATGCAACTACTCACAGGACTAATGTCACCTAAGGAATTCACAGAGCTGGCCCTGAGTTTCAAAGAACAGATAGAAAAAAATAAGTGTGCATCTAAGAGGGATCGGGGGCAGAGAGGGAGAGGAACCCACCAAGCAGCTAGAATATCAGCCTAAGCAGAAGTAACAAGGACCTTCAAACACAGTAGAAAAGGAAAACAAAGACTTCCTGGAACTAAACATATTTTTAATGAAACTCCTATCTGGATGAATTAAATCAGAAGATGGACTTGACAGATCAAATGCAAGAGCATCCTATACCCAGAACAAAAATACAAAGAGATGGAAATCATGAGGGCAAAAGCAGAAACCTGAAGGCTGGACCCAGGAGACCTAAGATGTCAGTAATAGGAGTTCCGGGAGGAGGAGAAAAATAAACAGATGAAGGAGAGCGAATAATTAGACAAATGACAGATGATAAGTTCCCCGAGTGAAAAAGACTCGGGTCTGAGTCTTTGGTTTAAAAAGAACTCATGGGGTCACTAGGACTGAAAGCCACACACCTAAGCCCATCCAGATAAAATTCTTGAACAGCAGGTGTAAAGAGAACCTCTTGCCCCCTTCACTACAAAGAGGAAAACATTAATTACAAGAGAAAAGAAAAGAAAAGAGGTGGGTGTCATGTTTCTCACTTACCATAATGGGAACTTGAAGACATCTAAAAAACACTAGAGCAAGCCAAAATACTTGCTGGTCAGGGTAAAAAAATAAATAAAAATATCACCCAGATATCCAGGCAATAGTCTGAGAAAAATACTCTAGAAAGAACCTTAAGCAAATGAAAAAATGAACTGAAGCAGATAACTCAAGACAAGAGAAGATGAAGAAGAGAGAATTTGGTGGTGGGCAATTGGGCCTCACAATCTGTCTGTCTCTCTCTGTCTCTTTGTCTCTGTCTTTTCCTCTCTTCCTGAGGCAGTTGCAACAGAGGTCTCTGCTCAACCCAAGGGGAACTTTGGAGCTGGGATTGTTCTGAGTCGAGATGGATCTGGCTTTTTCACCCCAGTAGTTGCACAGAGGGTGCCCCCGGGAAGGGAGCAGACCTGGGGTTTGGCAGTTTCTTTCAGCTTCAGGCAATTCCTGGAGAGAGAGAGACTTAGCTGTGAGCTGTCAGCAGCCAACACTCCTTCAGCTGAGGGCTGGGATGGGCGTAGCCCCCAGCATCCCTCACAATGCATGCATGGTACCATTTATGTAAAATGATATGTATCAATACATACTTATGCTGGGGAATGTTTAATAATCAGCTCTTGGGGAGATGGGGGCTGGTGTGTGTGTGTAGGGGTTTTCCGATTTGTAGCCTCTGTTGATTCTTGTGGTGTAAATACTCCTATCATGGCTGATCTCAAACTACTAATGTGATGTCACTGCAGAGGGACCTGGGACCAGACCCAGCAGTTGCCCAGGAGGTTCAGGGAAGGGGAGGGGAGGACAGGGGAACAGCAGTCCCAGCATCTTATACAGTGGGAGTGCTCTGATACTGGGAGTTTTTCTCTGTTTGCCTCATTTTTTCTTTTTGGTCACCTTTCTAACCCTCGTCCCTACCGTCCACTTTGGTAAGTTGGTATTCCTTGCAGGCAGTGTTCCAGAAGAAATCTCAAGCCCTTGTTCGTACCGAGGCCCACGTGACCATCAAAACTCAAGGCTGCTTCTTGGTGGGCGGTGCTGGGGATGGAGTTGAGAGGGTGTGGAGGGGTTGGCAAACCTCCTCTGAAAGGGGCCCGTGGTACATATTTTTGGCTTTGTGGGACCTATGGTCTCTGTTGCAACAACGAATCCCCCGCAGGACATAGTTTGCTGACTCCTGCTGTACATGATACCATTGTGTCATAAACCTCACTGAAGTGTTAATTATGGCTATTTCAAAGGCCCCAGAGGAAAGAGCCCCTTCACTCTAAAGCAACCAACGAGTTCAGACCAACCAACGCAGAGGAGGGATTTAGGCCTTGGGGGAGGTTTTGTGGTTCAGCTGCCTTCTCCAGGAATGTGTTTTAACTTCTTTTCTCCAGGGTTAAATAAAATGAGGAAAAGAGAATGCCTGGGTTAAAAAACAAAAAGACTGAGTGAACTGATGAGGATGATTATAATTTTTGTGACTTTTTGTTTGAATAAAAAAAAAAAATCCCAATAATTAAATAAATAAACTGACAAACAAAAAAAGCCCAAACCCTTCAAAAACCAAAAACCCAACTCTACTAACAAACTCTTTATTTATTAGGATCCTGTTAATTTTGGATTTGGAAAAATAGACCTGGGAAGGAGGCAGGTCCTCCCCACAGCACTAGCTCTGAAGGAAGGTACCGTAGACAGATCAACAGAGTAAAAACCAAGCCCGGCAGCCAGAGCCTTCATAGGCCTAAGACATTAAACTCTTCCTCAGCTTTCTAGCATTATTTGAATGTTAATATGAAATCTATGTCTATTTATAAAAGTGAATCATGTAGGACCTTTTCTGGGGCAACACTTGATGAATACCTCTAGCGTGTTGGTGTAGATACTAAGCTACAGTTTTCCAAATATATTTGGGGCAAGTCTCTTTTCCCCCGGCTTCAAGTTTTCCATCTTTGAGTATTTACAATGTCTTGGACAGCCTTGTGAATTTTTGTGACTTTGTATTAATGTGGATTCTTAAATTTCACCCAAACAATTAAGCCCCTCTACTCAGAAGAACTGCCTTTGACTCCTGACCAGTCCTTGCCTTGTAACTCAATGAGGTGGACAGCATGACAGGCAAGTTCTATTTTGGCTTTTGGTTTGTCTTAGAATGTGTGTGTGTGTGTGTGTTTATAGTTTGGTGGTGAACAAGTTATTTTGTAGTAGAAAGTCCTTGCCTTATCATTATTTTGCTGATTTTTCCCTGGTGACCAGGAAGCTCAGAGCTGAATTTAGGGTCCATACAATCCCACCCTGGTTCTGTTGCAATTATCTTTCGGTAATTCTCAGTCTTTTTGGGTTCACAGGTCTCTATGGGAATTTGATGGAAGCAAAGAGGAATCCCTCAGGAAGCGTTCCTATCTGCCCACAAAACATAGGCAGAGAGTGGATTCTGATCACTCCCTTTGGAACTCTTCAACTACCATATTTTACATTTTATTTGTGTTACTTTCTGGTGCCCCCAGTGCTGACACACCCAGGACTTCATGAAACAGAGGACATGCTGACAAGCGCTGCAAGGGTTTCTTTGTTCTCATGCAAAGGGGGAGAGGTAGTCAACGCTTTCTACCTCAAGAGTATTTCTCCAGGAACGTTATCACAACTTAGTCCTGTAGTACAGGGGGAAAGCACTGGACTAAATTAAAGCCCTGGTTTTATCACTAGCTAGTTCTGAACTTAAACAGATCCTTTCCCTTCAGTGAGCCTCCATTTCCTTAACTGTAAACTGAGAGCCCTACACAGGCCGGTGGGAGATTAAGGGAAAGACTCTCCGTTGGAAGAGCTGGCTACTCTGTAAAGTGTGGTGCAGATGACTGGTTCCTTGGGATCCTCCCTAACCAGCACTCAGTTAAACCGAGACCAAGGGGTGGGACACGCAGAGGCCATCACCTTGCCTTGTACAGCGATGGCCACTGACTGATGACCCAGCAGTCCTGGGCCTCCATTTGTTCCTTCCCGATCCAGAAAAAAGATGAACATTTAAGGAGGCTCTAACATGACTGAAATGAGCAGGCGGAAGCTGATAGACCAGTGAGGGCCTGGGCCCTGTCTCTGGGATGCCCATGAGAAATGCCAATCTCTCCCACAGATCACCCCTCCCCCTCCTCCACACTTGCACAGTTACACCTCCTTGGAGCTCCAATGCAAGAACCAGCCCTACTACAGCCCCTGCCCTGACTGTGTTCTTTTTTCTTCTGCAGGCCACAGGATTCTTGTCCATCGGATTCCAGTAGCATTTACTGCTTGTTCTGTTTATCTGTTACTAAAGCTAAATTCAATAGTCTACTGAGTACTTACCATGTAGAAGGCTTTGCTCTGATCAGAATCCTATGTTGCTTGATTCATCATTTTCAGATTGTTCATCTCTATATGTGTTGTACCCCTTACGGAATGGGATCACTTGTGATACATGCATCCTCCAACCATCCAGCACATTGGAGTTGACAGCTAAATGTCCATGCTTAAGTCAACTCCCCCTGGCTAGAGCTCTGGTATAACATAGTGGTGAGTCAAACACATAATTATAAAAGTTATACATACCCAGTTGAAAGAGTTTGGGAATATATAAAATATAAATTTACTTATAATCCTACCATCCAGTGATAACTTCTATTAATATTTTAGTACATTTTATTTTAACCTTCTTTTATCTATGTCTCTATTTATCAAATAAGGAACCATCTATGTGCAAAGTTTTACACTTCACATTTTCCCATGCCATTACAAATTTTGAAAACATAATGCTGTATAATATTCCATTATATTGATGAACCATCTAATTTATCAATTTCCTTATTAGACACGTAGGCTGCTGTCAAGTTTTCCACTATTACAAAAATTATTGTAATGAGAACTTTTTGTACATATGTCTACATGTCTGCATGCCTACATCTCTGATTATTTCCCTTCAATGTGTTCATGGAATTTAAATTACTATTCAAAGGGTACAGAACTTCTAGTTATTGGTTTGTATTACCAGATTGTTGTCAGAAAGGATTATCCTTTCTATCCCATCAGCAGAGAAGAATGCCTGGTTTATTATTCCTACACTAACATTAATTATCTTTTTCAACATTTACAAATTTGATTAGTGTAGATGAGTTTCAGTTTTGCCTTTCCATATTTCTTTGATCATTAGTGAGCTTAAACATTTTTATATATTTATGAGAAACATTATTTCTTCTCTGAATTATTTGTTGATGTTTTTGACCATTTAAAAAAATGGAGTGTTAGTATTTTTCCTATTGGTGTGCTACAGATGCATTATTGAAGGTTTTAAAAACCATTTTAAAATCAACTGAATATTTTTTTATTTTTTTATGCCACATCATCCACGGCCACCTTAGAAGAAAGACCAGTTCCAGACGCAAAGAGCAGTTCCTTTGGTTATTTTGGGTTATTGAATCATTTCTTCTTTGCATAAAGAATGCACAAGAAAATGTGAGTGCAGTTTTTTCCTCAACACACTTGCTTTCCATTAAGCGGATCTTTTGTGCTGAAACAGATTTACAGACCCACCAAACCAGAGGATGCCGCTGGCAGAAAGATGAGCCTGGTCTGGTGTTAATGCAAGAAAATCCCCGTGGTACAGACGCAGGAAGTTGGACCATACGGAGAATTTTCTACCTCTGCCTTCTTTCCTTCCTTGTTCCTTTCTTTTTACTTTTTATAATTGTAAGGTGTCAGGAATGGCTTGACTCGTTAGACAATACGTATTTTTCAGAAAGTCTCCGTTTTTTACATTTCGCTCAGGTAATATAGATTCCTGAAAGCATTGAAAGAATAAAGACATTTTTTGAAATCCATTCATAAGATGCGCAAGAGGAATTCATCACAGAAACTTCAATCAATCTTAAAAAAAAAAAAAAAAAACAGCCTTCAACAACTCCCTTGAGACAGGTGTTAGTATTATCTTGATTTTACTTACAGAAGAGGCTTAGAGAAATTAAGCAATTTGCTCAAGGTCAACAGCCAGGAAAGCAACGAAAACAAAACTTGGACCCAGTTCTGCTGATGCCAAAGTGCCAGTTCCAGTCTATACTACTCCGCTAAGCTAGTTAGTTATAGATCTTAATTACATGTGATCCGAAAGCTCTAGTTACAGTCTTTATATGTGATCAGAAAGCTTGTATCAGATCTATGAGGCAGGTGCTGTAGGAAACTGGGCACAGTGTTGGGACATCTGACAAAGTATTGGACCATGGGGCCAGGAGAGTCAGCAAATTCGTGAATGAGAGAGAATCTTTAACGGGGGTCAGAGTGACCATCTTTCTGGCAAAATGGCAAAAGGGAAAATTGGACACACTGGTATAGAAAGACAAGGGATGGTTAGAGAAGGAATCAAGGTGGTTTCTCTTCTTCCTCAAAGACTCTAGGGGCTCCACGTTTGAGTCTGTTTCAGAATAATTGTGAAAAGCTGTGGAGTTTCTAGGACGATGGGGGAAGAAGAGTTGGCCCCAGGAAGATGGAACTGAGCCAGGTGAGGCTCTATCAAGGTGTAGAAATAAGGACCCAGGAGCAGGGAGCTGGGCTTCGGGAATGGTGGGGCTTGAAGGAGGAAGGCACAGCAATAGGGGAATGGGTGCTCCTCTCTCATGAGCTGTGTGGTGAATTGTTCTCTTAAAAGTTCCCATCATAACTGCAAACAGTGCTCTCAAGAACTGGGACGTAGAAGAGGGGAAAGCGTGCTTTCTGGTTTGGTGCAGCAGATCCTCTAAGACAGTGGCTTTCATACTTTTTTGGATTATGACTCACAGCAAGGAGCACCTTTTCTCTCATAAGCCAGTGACATATACATATCTATGAAACTGAAGCAAAATTTCATGGGACAATGCTTACCCTTACTATGCAAGATACATGCTGATATTTTCTATTCTCTTCTGTTTCATTTGAGCAAAATTGCTGGCACCTCTCACGAAATTGATTTCTCAATCCTTGAAAGGGTCATGACTTACTGAGTGAAAAATCAGTTCTGAGTTGCACCATGTGTCAACAAACAGAATGTCCACAGAAGCCATCACTCGGTTCTTACAAGCCACAATCAACAGCATGGAAGAAGTTGCATGCAGAATTTTTTCCAAGGCAAAGAGATAAAAAAGCAAGGTTTTAATTCTGGTTAGCCTGTGTCCTTATAGCCTGTAACTAACTTCCACTGCAGTGGATTTTCAGATTGTCCAGAATGTGATTCCGTAAGGGGGGATTGGAAACATGTTCTGAATATGTGCGGAAGTTTCCTGAGTACCATTTAAGTTCAGTCGTGCTAAGCCTGAGATAGGGCGTCATCCCTCGCAAGCTTCCCAGGACCCCTTGGCTGTGCACACAAAGAGACCCCGGCTTTTCTTGTTTGGGCCTTTGCTCCTTCCTATTTGATTGAATCTGAAGAGGAACTGTTTGCCTTAGGCCGTACATCCTGAATCACAATCAGGATGCTGCTGGCACAGAAAAGCTGCTCCCACCCTTGCCTGAAATAACTGAACAGGGAAATAGAGTTCCTCCCATCCCCAGCCTTAAAGAGAGAGGCTCATAATTTATGGTGTGCTGGCAATACATCAGAAGTCAGTTCAGTCACTTACAGTAAAATCAAGGAGGGCAGAACAATGAATATAAAGTGAGATTAAAACACCTCATTAAGGGACAAATTGTTCAGGGGACCCCAGAATAATGATGCTTTGGTCTTTGTTAGCCGGAGTCCAGTGGCCTTCAGAGATGCTTCCTTGTCTGTAGGATATGAAAAAAGGTATAAAACCACACCCTCAGCTTTTTCAATTCTTCAACAAATATGCTTTATTCAAACTATCTATCAGGGACAGTGCTACTAGGATATATGGGTTCCCTAGGGCTGCTGCAACAAATTATTATAAACTTGGGGGCTCTTTTTTCTCTTAAATTAAATCTTATTTTTGGCTGTGTTGGGTCTTCATTGCTGCATGCGGGCTTTCTCTAGTTCCGGCGAGCGGGGGATACTCTTTGTTGCGGTGCGCGGGCTTCTCACTGCGGTGGCTTCTCTTGTTGCGGAGAATGGGCTCTAGGTGCGCGGGCTTCAGTAGTTGTGGCGCACGGGCTTAGTTGCTCCGCGGCATGTGGGATCTTCCCGGACCAGGGATCAAACCCGTGTCCCCTGCACCGGCAGGAGGATTCTTAACCACTGTGCCACCAGGGGAGTCCTAAACTTGGGGGCTTTAAACAACAGGAATTTATTCCCTCATAGTTGTGGAGGCCAAAAGCCTGAAATCAAGGCATTGTCAGAGCTGCTCTCCCTTCAAAGGCTCTAGAGGAGAATCTTTCCTTGTGTCGTCCAGCTTGGTGGTCCTTGCATTCCTTGGCTTGTGGCTGCATCACTCTAAGCTCTGCCTCTAGCTTCATGTGGCTTTCTCCTCCTTCTGTGTGTCTCTCCTTTACGTGTCTCTTATAAGGACACTCACTTGTCATTGGACTTAGGGTCCACCGACCTGGATAATTCAGGCTGATCTCATCTGGAGATCTTTAATTATATTTGCAAAGACCCTTTTTTTTCCAAGTAAGGTCTCATTCATAGGTACTGATGGGGTTAGGACATGGCCATATCTTTTGGAGGGCCACCATGCAACCCACTATACAGCGGATACAAAGTTGAAAAGGACAGGGTTGTTTTTCTCAAGGAGCTCAGTCTAGTGGGGGAGGCACTAGTTATATAACGATGTCAAAAGAATAACCACAGACAGAGCTGTGTTCCATGGGCTGAGGGGATCTTACGAGTTTGTATTGGGAGTTGATGTGGAGGTTATAGTGGGGCAGGGAGGGAGTGTTTTTTTTTTAAGTTTTGAACTCTACAATTTTCTAGCATCTAGAAATCAGTATAAAATAAGTCCAGTCTGAATGGAGAGGATTAATACCAGCCCAGCCAGGTCTTTTGGGTCTGGCTGAGTTCAGCCAACCCTGTTGGTTGTCTGGAGGTTTGGGAGAGTGGGCAGGAGAACGAGGGAAAGATGAAGCCCAGGAATTGGTTGGGACTGTTGACGGCTACGTTGCTGGGAGGTGAGAAGCAAGACACCATGAAATGGGTCACTGGCTTTCTCTGTGGTGGAGAAGGAAAAGAGGAGCATTTGTGTCTGCCGCCCAGCCCAAGTCAGAGCATGTGGCCTTGGTGGGGGGATGCCACAGGCCAAGGCAGCTGCTCCACTGAGGTCTTCTCCTTCGCTCCAAGGCCTTGGGCCAAATGCTGTGCCTTGGCCTGGCGTGGTGGAGGAGGGCAGCTACTGCCTCTAGATGTGCTGGGGAACAAAATAGAGATGGTTTGCACATTTCTCTTTTTGGGACAGTGTTTTTACAGTCTTTGCAGATTATCACCTCCAGGTCTTTATGCTCTCCTGGGACTTCACCTTCTTTGTGATTGTTTATTATATTAAAAAAATTCTTGGTAATAGATATTATGGAATTATTGTTAATATGCTTGGGTGTAATACACTTGTTATGAAGAAGAACATCTTTATTCTTAAACAGCACATACTGAAGTATTTATGGGGGTGTTACTAATGTTGACAGTTTCCAATATTTCGGTGAAAATGTAGATAGATAAACCTAATATCACAAAAATGTTAAGAATTGCTAAGTCTACGTGGGAGGTATGTGGATGTTCATTGCTCTATTCTTTCAACTTTTTTCTGTACTTGAAATTATTCTTCATAAAAATCTTGGGGGAGATTGGGAAAGGAAAATTCTTGAAGCAGAGTTTCTTGACCTATGTTTCATGGGCTCTGGGGGAAGAGGTAGATGAGCTTCAGGGACCAGGAAGCTTCGAAATGTATATGTCAACCTTTGCGGTGTGTGTGTGTGTGTGTGTGTGTGTGTGTGTGTGTTTCTATCCTCATTATGGGGAAAGGTTTATTGTTTGCAGCTCTTCTTTGATTCTCAAATGGATCTGTGACTCCCCTTCCTCAAGATTAAACACCATTGCTTCAAACTTGAGATAAATTTGCAAGTATTATACCTTTTGTAAATGGATACAAATGGCCAGAGTCTGTTAGCGATGTATCATTAGTACTTTGTTGCAAAATTTGAGTTAGTTTATAAATATAAATTGTATACTACTCTGTCTTTATATTCATTAACTCATTTCTTGGTTTTTCTTAATTATTTCTTTTCCTATTACAGTTGACTTAGACTTTCTCATAGTTTAAAATACTAATTGCTAATATGAACATATCTGTTTTCCTTTGCACAAATTTAAAACTGAAATAATCATTTTGGTATCTTTCTACATTATAAAAATAACATAGCCTCACTATAAACAGTAAGTCTCCTACATATGAACGAGTTCTGTTCTGAGAGCATGTTCTTAAGTCCAATTTGTTTCTAAGTCCAACAAAGTTAGCCTAGGTACCCAACTAACACAACCGGCTATATAGTACTATACTGTAATAGGTTTATAATACTTTTCACACAAATAATACATACAAACAAACACAAAAAATAAAGAAAACGTTTTTAATCTTATAGTACAGTACTTTGAAAAGTACATTAGTACAGTACAACAGCTGGCATACAGGGGCTGGCATCAGTGAACAGGCAAGAAGAGTTACTGACGGGAGGAGGGAAAGGAGGTAGGAGGTGGTAGGGCTGAAGGATCGTCAGCAATAGGGGATGGAGGGCAAGCTGCAATTTCACTCACGCCTGACGTTGATGGAATGCACGTTCGCATCTTTCAAAGTTCGCAACTAGAAGGTTCCTATGTAGGGGACTTACTGTACAACTTGTAAAATACAGAAATGTATAAAGAAGGAAATAAAGTTACCATTAACCCATGCTCCAGAGGTAACCGCTATTAACATCTTGTTGGATTTCTTGCTTTTGGTGTGTAGGCTCCTGTGTGTATGCATATATATATATATGAAACAAAATTGAATAAGGCTGAACGTGCAGGTTTATATTATGCAAAAGAGAACATTTCAAACTTCTTTACACTTTATTGTCTCCCCAATTTTTATATAGAAGCATTCAAATGGATTTCTTCCGTCTTCATATTAAATATGGTTGTTCAAATCCTTGTGTTTAGGTTTTAGTGAAGGCAACTTTTCCTTGAAATCTCTTATCTCTTCTGAGTACTTAATACCCTGAGTAATATTATTTATGTTCAGTGCCTAGAGTTATAGTTTGTTTTACCCATTGAGTTGCCCCCGTGAGATGGGCAAGAAAAAAACAATTTTTCAGTCCATACTGGTTATTGAGGATAGAACTAAAGTACAGCTGACCCCAAACGGTTGGAAATCTGGGGGGCTGGGGCTGGGCGGGGGGAAATCTGAATAAACTCTGATTTGTGTGTAGCTTGTTCTTACAGGTCTGATATTTGGTGAAATCAGAAGAGTGCAAAGGAAAAAAGCTATGGCTGCCTGCAGGAGCCACTTCTGGGAGCCAGGAGGTTGCCATAGAGACGTCATGGGGCAGAGGAGAGACGAGGGGCCTGGAGAGACTGGCCGTGTGACCCTTGCCATCCCCTGACTTTCAGTGGCACTTGGTGAGGCCCTAAACACGTTTTGATTTGAACCAGGGTTATTTGTTTACTTAGGTTAATGTACGTAAAGCGCCAACAAGGTGTCTGGTACTTAAATAGCACAAAACAAATACTAATTCCCTCGTGTCTTATTAGACCATGAGTTCTTGGGAGGCATTTGTGTTGTTCAGTGCAGTGTATAAGAACATGGGGCTTGGATCCAGATAAACCTGTTTAGGGTGTTGAGGTTGCCTCTTATTAGCAGTATGACCTTGGGAAACTTGCCTCATAAGGATAGTAATAGTTCCCATCTCTTTGGGTTATTGAAAGGATTAAGTAAAACCATCCTTATAATAAAGGCTAATATTTATCAAGGGCTTACTACATTCAGAGCACTGTTTTTTTTGTTTTTTTTGTTTTTAAAGATTTATTGATTGATTGATTGATTGATTGATTGCTATGTTGGGTCTTCGTTTCTGTGCTAGGGCTTTCTCCAGCTGCAGCAAGCGGGGGCCACTCCTCATTGTGGTGCGCGGGCCTCTCACTATCGTGGCCTCTCTTTTTGGGAGCACAGGCTCCAGACGCACAGGCTCAGTAGTTGTGGCTCAGGGGCCTAGTTGCTCCGCGGCATGTGGGATCTTCCCAGACCAGGGCTCGGACCCATGTCCCCTGTATTAGCAGGCAGATTCTCAACCACTGCACCACCAGGGAAGCCCCAGAGCACTGTTTTAAGTGCTTTAGGTGTGACCATCTTATTTAATTCACATAAATCTGTGTGCTAGGTGCTAGCATCCCCATTTTGCAGATAAGAAAACTGAGGCACAGAGAAGTTGAGTAAAGTGTCCAGGGTCACAAAGCTATTACATAGGTGAACTGGGATTTGAACTGAGGAAGTTAGTACGCTGGTATTTTTACATCCCACTTTGCACGGCACCTTGCCATGGCCATCCCCTCATTGCGTGTTTGTGCGACTGCACGCCTGGGAAATACTCGCTGAATAACATCTACAGGAGTGTCTTTCCAGGTTGCTAGTTAGAAGAGCACTAAATGTATCCCTGTTGTGAATAAGAAAATGTGCTCATTTAGAAAAGAGACACATCATATGAACCTGATGTTCAATCCTTTAGAATAGTAGCTTTAAAACTCACGTTTGAATAACCTCATGGAAGAAAGGTTGGTCTGGTGAACATTTCTGCTGTTGCCTGTTCCAATCAGCTGCTGAGTTGGGCTTCTGCCAGATTAATGACTCTTCTCCCATATGCAAGAGGGCGAAGCATGAGAGTGTTACCAGGAACTGAGACCTGAACGGGCTTGCAGGGCCGGGCTCCCAGCCGAGTCACACCCAAGTGGTGGGCGCTTGCCAGCTTTGGGGCTAAGCTATTGCCCCAGAGAGGCTGGGCAGGGCAGGCAGCTCTTTGCTTGCTGATTCTCTGGTCTCCCAGGGCAACAGCCTAGAGCCGACTGTGGTCACCCGTGAGAATGCTCCTCCTGACTCAGCGGGGCTTGCAGTGCCCCAGGGTGTGGCTGTGTGTTCCTTTGGGCCCCTCACAGATAGCATTTATTTCAAAGGATATCACTGCGCCATCGTGGGTTAAGGGCTAGAGCTGCAGGATGGAAGCTGCTTGATTTGAGCCCTATTAGGTCCCCAGAAAGTGTCAACTTTTAGAACTTTTCACTGGGCTGCTGCTGTATGCATAAAGTGCTTAAGATGGGGACATTTTAAGCCTGTTAGTGTATCAGTACATCCGTGACCATCAGAAAGAGACTAGAGACCTCGGTTCTAGAATCAACTCTTTCTCTTATTTGTTGTATACTTGGAAAGATCACTTTCTCTCCTCTAGGCCTCAGTTTCCTCATCTGGAAAATTAAAATAACTCCTGCCCTACCTGTATCCCTGGATTCGGCTGAGAACCAGATGGGATGATAAATATAAAAATGGTCACTAAGCAGCCAGTGCTGCCCGAAAGCAAAGAGCCATTTCTTTTCCTGCAGGTGAATCTTACTGCCCTGGCTCCTAGTGATCCTCCTGTTTCTTTGAGTCTCTGACCATGGCCAGCTTGGAGGGCTGGGGTTTGATTTTATTAAGAGAAGTGGCTGGATTCCTGACCTGAGATGCCAGCAAGGAGCTCCAAGAGGAAGGACAGTCTCAGGAAGCCGGTGTTGGAGGCTATGGGATTAGCCATGCCTGTTCTGTCTGGAAGCCTCCCTCCATTTCCACCTTCAGTGGGTTGGGCTCTCATTTTACTAAAGGGGGAAATGCAGGTTTCCTTAGTGCCTCTCAGTCTTCTGCGGTACTTTAGGGAACTCTTTTATTTTAGGGGCACATATTGGGGTGCAGGGCACCTTCAGAGTGAAGGTTACTTTGGGAGGGGGAAGAGGAGGCTCCGACAAGGTTAAATCTCAGCTCATAAGGACCAAAAAGGAGAGGAAAAGAGGGAGGAGGGAAGGGGGGTGATGCTAGCCCAATGGCAGCTACGCTGGCTCTGATATGCTCACCATAGATTTTTTTGGCAGGAACAACAGAAACTTTTCAGCCAATTCTTTTTTGGGGGGGGGGTGGCACCCTTGTTCTTTGTGCATTAAGATATAGCTGTTGTTGTACCAGAATAGTCTACTAATGGCTGCACAATGGTAGACAGGAGTGAGGTCTGGCCCCCAGGGGTTCTGCACTCGGTTCCAGCTAGACCATGTCCTCAGGGGAGTGACATAAAACTCGTGTCACAGAAAGTGAAGGGGTGCTTAGTGAGGCGCATGAGACTTACCTTCATGTACCTGAGGACCCATCCTGGGGAAGGGTAGCCGACTCTGTTAGCTCCCAACCTTTCCTCCTCCTCCCCTACTCTCCAAGCTCTGGCTCATTATAAGCCAGAACTTTCTATAAGTCAAGATACCTAAATGTGGTGAAGCAGAAACTGACTCACCTCATGAAGCAGCCCACGTGGGAGGGTCTCAGAGACACAATGGAGTTGACCTAGCCGATGTCCCTCCAAGTCCTAGAGGCTGTGATCTCAAGGACTGAGTTTGCAAAGTTATGATCCGACCTACATGAAGTTCACTCAGCAGTGCTCCAGAGCTTTCTCCACCATGAGAATATCCTGTAGGACTATTTTGCTGGACCTTTCTCCATCACAGTAAGCCTTTGAGGTGCTGGAAAGTTCCACTGCCCTCTGGTTTTGCTGGGAGGGGAGGATGGCCCGCATTTGTCATTCTGCATTCTGACTAGCCCCCTTTTTCATGTTTCTTGTTCCTTCTTTATTCTCATTTTGTTGCTCTTGGCGCTAGAATTTGTGTGGATTTGTTCATAACAATTACCCTCCGCCTTGAGAAGCATGTGGAATGTTTTAGGAATATTTTTACAGTCTCGGACCATATTTTTAATGGCTGGAAATTAACCAGAGAACTGCAAAAATGCAGGCTTGCTTATTCAGCTCTACGTCCTGATGATGAGCACTTCTCACCTCCCACTTCTGTCTTCTAGGTCCTTGGGCCCTAGTTACTCCTTAGACGGGATCCCTTCTCCTCTGACAGGACTATGGGTTACATGAAGCTCTGTGTTTTTATCGTCAAGCCTTCTGGTCCTCGTCTCACCTCCCAGATACCGTCTTTCTCCTTGATTTCCTTTTTTCTCTCTTCAGTCCTTGCTGCCTTCCCATGCCCCATATTTCTTCCATCTTAGAAACCCCTCTGAGCTGAAGGTACTTGTCTGCACCAGTGTTTACACCTGCTTCCTGAAGGACTCACGGAGATCATGCATTTGGGGCGGGGGTTAAGACGAGTGGGCTTTAGTTCCCTTTAAAAGGGCTTTAGCCATTCAGACTACTGTTTCTCTTGGGAACTGAATTGACAGGATGCTAATCTCCAGCAGACATCCTTTTGCTCAGCCATGCTTGTGAAGTCCTGGTCCATTTCCCCATTTTCATCATTTTGATCATTCTTTTCAGATTCCGACATAAAGGCAGGTGTCTGGTGCCTTTTATTTTCAAATTTAAAATGTTAAAGGCTGAGGAAAACTGTCTGAGTCTTGAATGTGAGGCCACAGAGTTCTGTTTGTTGGCCCATGACCCCACATCAACTGGGCATTATTGACTCTGCAACAGGTGTTGGGGGTAGGCACGGGGACAGAGGAACTGGTGTGACAGCTTCCTGCCCTCGGGCACTCAAGAGTCCAGCCAAGGAGACTCTCCTAGGGCATGGTGAGGGCCAGACCAGGTGCTGTGGGTGCACCGAGGGGGAAGGCTTGAATTCTGCTTGAGTGGAGATGGTGTAGGGGCAGAGGGGAAGGCCGTTCAGCTAAAAAGGTGAAATCTCAGGTGGGTCTTAAAGTACCTGAGGAGAACCTTGCTGGGAAGACAAGGATTCTGTGGGCAAGGAACAGCATTAGGAAAAGCAAGGGATTATGAGAAGAGCGGTATGTTTAGGGAGCAGAGAGCAGCTGCGTGTAAGTAGAGGTAGTGGATGCGGGTGGAAGCCGGGGTGGGAGATTGGGGAGGTGTCTTAGAGGGGGTTCATGAAGGGCCTTGGGCGCCATGTGAAGAAGTTGGGATATTGGTGATGGGAGTCATATTGATCTCTGCCCCCCACCCCAATCACCACGACCTTTCTGGAGGGTTTTCCTGCCTACCAACTCACTGCGAGATGCTCGGAGAGGCCTCTGTGAGTGTGTGTATTTCCGGTTGCAGAATGAAAGACAAACGGGAGTAGCGGGAGACTGGCCACAAGGAGATGGCCTCGGAAGATTCTGTGATAATCCAGGTGAGAACCGTGGAGCATCCACAAGACAGGCAGCCTCTACCTCACGGACCGCACGTCAATACTACCCGCCACGTCCAGTGACAGTGCCTCCCCTGGTGCTCAGGCCGCCTCTGGCTTGCTTCCCAACCTCTGTGGTCACCCATCACCTCCCTTCCCAGAACTCATCCTCTTGTTTACGGTGGCCCCTGACTGGGGCTCCATCCCCAAAGCTCCCTCAGGCACTCCCCCCAGGACACACAGGCCAGAGACATGGTGGGATGGATGAGGTGTAGCCTCGGGGGCACCCCCGCGGAGGAACGCTTACAGGAAAACAGAAGTTCTCTGTGTCTTAGCTGAGTTTGGGTTGGACTCACCATTTCCTTAACATCCAATGCAGTCCCTGTGGCTGTCTGAGGAAAAGGATTGCGTGGGCTGGGGAGACCTGCCTACATTAATGTGAACTCAAAGGCTTCCTGCTCACGGCGTGGGATGGCTTCAGACCTGTTTTTGCAGGCCTTTTGGCCGCACCGGGGGAAGTTCTTGCATGACCTCACCCAGCTGAACATGTGCTTGTGTCATCCTCAGGAGCACTGGCAGCTCCCATCTCCCGGAGAAGAAGGCCTGTCCTCCCAGCCCTTCCCTCTATACTTTGCCTCCCAAGGTTTAGAGCAGTGTTTGCCTGAATGTTCTAGCTGTTCAGCAGACAAAAGATCTCATGGTGGTCCAAAACCTTTGGGAAGACGCTGGGTTGAAGAATGCTAAGTAGTTTAGTTCACTGCAGGTCTTCTCGAGATCTCTAATGTGCTAATACAGTTGGCCCTCTGTAGCCAGTGGAGGGTGGATTGTACTATGCCATTTTTTTTTTTTTCTTGGCTGCGTTGGGTCTTTATTGCTGCGCACGGGCTTTCTCTAGTTGCGGCGAGCGGGGGCTACTCTTCGTTGAGCTGAGCGAGCTTCTCATTGGGGTGGCTTCTCTAGTTGCGGAGCACGGGCTCTAGGCGCAGGCTCAGTAGTTGTGGCGCACGGGCTTAGTTGCTCCGCGGCATGTGGGATCTTCCCGGACCAGGGCTTGAACCCGTGTCCCCTGCATTGGAAGGTGGATTCTTAACCACTGCACCACCAAGGAAGCCCTACTACGCCATTTTATATGGAGGAGTTGAGCATCCCTGGATTTGGGTATCCACAGGGGTCCTAGAACCAATCCCACACCAATCATGCAGGATGACTGTATTTATACTGTGAGTCTCCCAGAGTGGGTAAGAATATGAACAGTCCATCTTCCACACTTATTTGGCCAAGGCGCTTCCTCATGCCCCTTTCTTTGTAACCGTAGAGGCTTTCCCTCTGGGGAAAAGGAGCTCAGCTGGGGGCTGAACTTTGTGGAGAAGATTCTGAGAGCAGCTAAACTTTATCTCCTAGATTTGGGAGGGATTCTAATTAGGGTCAACAACACCCCAGTTTGCCTGGAGCAGTCTGTTTTATGTGCGTTGCCCCAGCATAATTCAGATCGACTCCCGACTTTTACTCTCCAAAGTGCCCTGTTTGAGGGCTGAATTATATGGTCACCCTGGCCATAAGTCCACTACAGAGCCCAGAGCCCAGCCACTGGCCTTCTGGATTCCAAAGGGCAGCTATTGTTAGGCTTACTTCTACTTCTGCCCATAACACAGTCTGATGTCACCCTTTGACTCACCACTTGCTCTCTGACAACCTTTGATATTTGCCAGTGGGTCCCGAATTCTTTCCCCTTTATTCAACCACCATATTCAGCCTGGCAAAATGCCTCACCTTCTCAAAAGTGGTTCTGCAAGGGAGGGTGACAGAAAATCAGGGCCCCTAAGAAATGCAGACCTTTTGTGTTAGGTGTCCCTTCACAATGCAGGCCTTCAGTCGTGGCATTTCTGGACCGCCTCAGCCCGTGAACTTTTGGACTCTGCGTCTGCTGGTCTGTCTCTGGACTGTTTGTCTGTGTCATTCTTTCTCCTCCTTCCCTTGTCTCCTCTTTATTCCTGCTACTGAAACAGCCACCTTCCTGCTGTCAGATGCTCTGAAGGAATTCGTGTTAGAAAATATCAAGAAACCATTCTCATTTAGGGGATGAGAGGAATAAGAGGAAAAAGGCCAAGCACACAGGGCAGGAACCAAGTAGCTGATGAATTAGGGCGATCACAGAACTTATGGAGAAAAATGAAAGAATTAGAAATTTTCTTGATTCTTTTGGAGGGGCAATTAATGGTCTATAAGATTTGATCTCAACTTTTGTTCGCTTTTTGAAAAATATTTTTGTTGACAAATTCATTTTCAAATTGTTAGAGTCTGACTTTCCAAAATTCTTTACATGGAGACTCAAAGTGGAAAGATGAGGATTTACTGAAGAAATGCTTTCTTTTTATTTGATAAAGTAAAAAGTGAGAAACATCTTTAGTATTTGCAAAAGCCGCCAAAAAATCTCACCAGTTAGAAATACAAAAGGAAACTAGTGATCAAGCATTTGGGGTTTCTTTTTTATTAGGGGATGTTTTTGGATTTAAATCCTACATACCTGAGTTTCATCTGGTTGTAAATGTCCCAAGCAATAGGGTTTCTTCATGGATATTTGCTTCATGTTCTTAAAGTTGTCCAGGACAGACTCTTAAACCCTTGTCTCTTTCTCGAAAGGAAAAAAAAAAAAAAAAAGTAACTATTTTGACTTTAAATTTAATCCTTTAAAAAATTTCTCAAGTTATGGATCTTAAAAATAAGATCCACTCTTGTTTGGTGACCATTTTGGCCTTTTTTTCCTTCCCCCCACCCCGTTTCTCCCACCAACTGCATAGTTTTGCTTTGCCTTTTTTTGAGCACGTGGAGGAAGTATTTTTTTCTCCTTAATTCTTTTGAAAGAATGCGGTTATTTGGCTTTAATACTGTCATCTAGGCTTTTCTAGTATGTGTCTGTTTATAGCAGTTCTTAATTGGCCTAAACACCATAGTTTTCAGCTCATTCATCTGTTGTAGAGTCTTCATGACTTTCCTTGACCAAACCAAACCAAACTAAACAAAAATCAAATCAGAGCCCACTCTCAAAAACACAGCAAAACTGGCCCTCTGGTTCTCAGGAGATAACTGACTAAGGTTACTTTCTTATTTTTTTTTAAATATACTTATGCACATAAATATATGCATATATATCGGTATTACATTTCAAATTTTTTTCAAAAGATGCTTCAACCCTATTATGTAAATCCTGACTGAAAAATTTTAAAGAAATATTTGTACCTAGACATTAAAATCAAACCTTGATTACACAAGCTCCACCTGATTTCGTTGACTTTATTTTTAAGAGAGAAGGCCATTTAATTAAAAAAATTCTCCGTTTCTTTCTTTTCTTCCCCTCTCCCCTCCCCCACCCTTGCTATTGTCTCTTAGGACCAGGAAGTTTATATGTAAACAGAAGCTGTAATCAGACCCCTGACCTCCTCTGGGCTTTCAACCCAGTGTTTCCACAGAGGGATTAACCCCAAATACCAACTTGCTCTCAGAGGCAAAATTGTTCCTGAGGCGGGCATCACCAAAGGGTTTTCTTCTCTCTAGGCTTTCACATTCACCCTGCAAATAAGGTCTTCTCAAAGGGAGGCTTAAAGGCGGCCACGGGAAAGCAAATTGCCGGGCAGGCTGGAGCCGGGAGGGATGCTGAGAATTCTCTGGGCTCTCCAGCCCCTTAGTCTGTCCTCTGCCCACCAAGTGGTCATAACCTTCCCGATCCATGAGTGTGGTGGGAAAGGGCCAGTTTGCTTGGTCTAATAATGCATCACTCTGTGCACGCGTGTGCATACTTGTGTGAGTCAGTGTGGGCGCACATATTCCCATCTTTGGATTTACACACAGGGTGTCCTGTGGATGGCCGGCTTGGGGGCAACTCAGGGATGCTGGCAAGGAGCAGAGCGTGGGAATGGTGGGGATCAGGATTTCCTTCTGGGGGGGGGGACACGAGCAATAGTCCTGGCCTCTTGTCCAGAACTGCAGCTGTGTGCCTACGAGGGGAAAGTTGGCAAGTCGTTCTGTTTTATTCCTCCCTGCAGATCTTAGAATGTCCACTCATTCTAAGACTTAAGGGAACGCTTTGAACCAGGCATCAAGCTCTGGGCTGGACGCCAAGTCAGCTCTGAAAACAGTCAGAGCTCCCCTCTGGTTCCCTACTCGCTGGGCAGAAAGGCTGAGAGAGTGGGTTCTCACTTCTGCACCCACCTCACACCACCACCACCCCTGGCCCCGCCCAAGTCGGTTCCCCACGTCGCCTGAACAGCCCTGCTCTAAGCCGGGATGCGGATGAGACAAGACAAGGAGCTTTTCTTAGGCCAGCGCATCCTCTCCCCACCCAGACCTCCAACAATTTCTCATCCGAGAGACAAAGTATCTTTCTTTTAAAGGCTCCATGTGGCATGTCCAGAAATATCTCATGTTATTAAGAAGGGGGATGGGGGTGGGGAAAGGGCCCGATGAGGCTACTTAATAGCTCCTAACAGCTGTGGAAAGTTTGATGCCGCAGGAGCACCCAGACAGAAAATTAAAAAACTAATAAAGTCCTCAGTGAGGGGGCGCTGGCATCACGACAGCTTTACTTCTCCAGACACCTAATAAAGAGACATTCCGGGACACTCACTCATAAGGGGAGCCTGCAGGGGTCACGGAGAACAGTGGAAGGCGAGCCATGGAAACACAGCAGTCACTCACATCCCTGCAGGGAAGGGGCCCTGGCTTCTCCTCTTTCCCCCCACCTTGGCTCCATGTTAGGAAAATGGCAGGGTGCTCAGGACCAAAAGAAAAAAATAGAAAGACCAAAAAGAAAAAACCCCACAAAAGAAGAGGGGATCGATTACAGGAGCCCTGGATTTAGAAATGTCACTTGCACGGACAGAATAAGCAGGAGGCTGACGTTTGACAGTTTAGGTACTAGAGGGACAGGAGGTGAGGTGGAGACTGGGAGGTGGTTTGGCTTCTGGAGGTGGTGGAAAAAGAGGGCTTGGAGGACTGAGGTTGGTTCAGGTGGATTTTTGGAAGCACTCTCTTCACCATAGGTTTTCTCACGTGGATTTTTCCATGGCGGTTACTTGGTCATTTTGGATCTGAGTTCCTTGGGGTCTGCGAGGTTATGGGGTTGCCGGTTGAGACTTTGGTTTTAAAGGACATTTATGTTATTATGTCTTGGTTCTCAAGTCGGTTTTGTGTGCATTTGAAGCTTTTTTTCACCATTTTTTTTTTTTAATGGTGACTTTGAACAACCAAGCCATCGGTCAGTTGTGGAGATATTCCCATAGGCTGGTGGTACCAGTCTTTTCACACAGATAACTGTGAAAGTGCCAAAGGTGGAACGGAACAGCCTGTTAGGAACAAGAGAGTGAGGTGAAGTAAGTTAGACAGAGAAAGGCAAATACTGTACGATCTCGCTTTTGCGTGGAATCTTAAAAAACCAAATGCGCAGGAACAGAGAGAACAGATTGGTGGTTGCCAGAGCGGGGTCGGGGTGGGGGGAGAATGAATGAAAAAAAAAAAGTCAAAAGAAAGTTGGTTCCGTTTCCTAATCTGTTGAATTCAGTTCAAGTTTTTGAGAATGGCTTGACTTAGTTCTCACCTTCTGCCTAATATTCTGAGACCAGCAGCCAGACTGGTTCCTCAGGATTACCTCTCCACAGCAGTAGTTACAACCGGGTAATGATACATTTGCTTTAGAAGAATACAGTTTCACGTTGTGCAAATGGCTTTTGCAAGCTGGCCTGGAGATAGTCCTTGCACAGGTTTCCCAAGGGCTCCTGGTACCATGGAAAGAGAACCTGAGACAAGAAACCTGGGCCCCATCCCGGCCAGCTCTGCCACTAACAGGCCTGGGTTGCTTGAACAAATCTCTTGTCCCCCGTGGCCCTCAGTGTCTTGTTCTACAGGGTGGAAGGGTGGGAAACGACTTCTAAGGCCCCCTCCCGCTCCCAGCCGCTGTCGTTTTGTGAGGTGAGAAGGTTTGCCTCTGTGTTGGCGTTCCTGGCTCTCCTGAGTCAGAGAGAATGTTTTCCTTCTGGCCTTTCATTCAGCTGTGGCTTAGCAGAGTGGAGCTGTAGCCCGTGCGTATGATGCCGGACAGATCAGTGGTTATGGGATGAAATATGGGCTTTTCAACTTTTCAAGTCCAGAGACTCTTTCATGGTCTTTTTGGTTTCTTTGTTTTGTTTTTTCTCAAAAAAAAAAAAAAAAAAGGTTTTTCTCCCGTGAGTAGCGTCCCACATTTAAGAAAAGAGCAATGCTGCCACTGGGGTGGGCGTGGGCTGGTTTCTATGGGGTGGATCTCTCTGAGGGAGGCCTGGGAAGTTCTTGTTTATACTGGAAAGATCTAGACCAGTGCTTCTCAAATTTCAAAGTGCATACGGATCATTTGAGGGTCTTGTTGGATCCAGATTCTGGTTCAGTAGCTTTGGGGTGGGACCTGGAAGTCAGCATTTCCTAAGAGCTCTCAGGCGATGGTGCTGGTGCTGGTCCATGGACGACACTTTTCGTAACACGGCTGGACGATCCCAGCTAAGGTGTCCCCTCGGCTCCTCCAGAGAACAGCAGAACTCACAGAATAGGGACACTGCAACCAGACCCTCCAGACCAGGGCTTCCAGAGGGATAGAACTCCCTATGTTAAGAGATGACTTTTCAGGCTCATTCTGGATGTCGGTCTGTCACAATCTGGCTGAGAATCAGTCTTTATGTATGTTCTCCCTTTTGCCATCTGACACTTGAGTGGTTTCCTCTCTCCGTTTCTCTGTCTCTGTCTCTCTCTCCGTTTCTCTGTCTCTGTCTCTCTCTCTGTTTCTGGCATTGGGAAAAGAAAAATTGGACAATAGGGTAGGGAAGGACAATGCGTCAATTACTTAGAAAGCTACAGTATAGAATCAAATGAGCCCCATACTCTGGCTCATTAACAACATTTTATTACTTGGCAAGTCTAGAACTAGTGCTGCAGCTAAAGAAAGAAACGTAAATCATTTAATACACCTTTCTTAATTGAGCCGCACACCAGGGTCACCCTCCCAGTGGTATTATGGCACCAATTACCTCATTAGGAGAGAAGAGCTGCTTGTATGACAGGTTTTGGAAATTAAAATGGCAGAGGGACATCCTTCAGGAGGACTAATTCTGGGCTGGGCTGAGTTGAACAGTGAACAGCGGCCAAAAGGGCCTGTGAGGACCTGGGACTGAAGGTAGGACAATGATCCCTGTTCAGTCTGACCCCAGGCTTGGGGACAAGATCTGGTTTCACTCTTCCAGCATTCTTTGGTCAAGAATGTAAACCCCAGTGGCTCTTGTTCTTCGGTTTGTATAAGATCCACTGGGGAGGCTTGTTAGGAATTCATGTTCCAGGGCCCTACCTTGAGATTCTGGTCCAGGAAATCTGGGCTGGGCTCCAGCCAAACCAGCCTGTAGTAAGGCCCCTGGGTAGTTCCCCTGCAGGAAGCCCACAGATGCTCATTTTTTGGGTAGAAATTGTAAAGAGGGTCCCAGTGACTTCACCCCAAACCCAGTTGGGTGTATGCAGGTTCCTCCATCACCACGGGTTTTCATCTTTCCAAAATACAGACCAAATGAGCTTTGCATGGGTTTGTTTCTTTAGACACAACACAGATAATTTTCTCTCTTTCTCTCTGTTTGGCTGAGTAGCAGGGCAGACTGAGTTTGACTATTAGCTTGGATGTTTACTTGCTGTGTGACATTGGGCAGGTCATGGTGCCCTTGAGGCTACGGTTTCCTCAACTCAAAATGGGCACAGTCATTGGGAAGAGTGAAGTACATAGACATGTTATTGGTCAAGACACATTGTCTTTTGGCAACCATTTCCTTCTCTGTAAAATGAGAATGTTGCCCTTGAGGATGAATCTGGGGAGTCCAGGTTGCAAGTGGGTTCTCTTTCTGGCAGCTTTTCCTGTTTTCCTTCCCTGTAGTCACAAGAACTTCAACCTCCAGATTTTGTGTAAATATTGAATTTATAGCAATGGTTTTGTAGAGTGTTCCAATTTCCTGGGTTGATGATTAATGTGGTTTTCTCAGAGTGCGTTGTGCCTTCTCCAAAGGCTTTTCCTGCTAGTCCTGTGAACCGCACAAAAGCTAACTGTTATTTCTGCTTTTCTCTCTATTGTCATGTGTTATCTGCTGTCACGGCAGCAGATGCATTGTGTTATCCCATAGGGCAGAAGAAGCATCAGCTGAGAGACACGTAGGGAGGTGAAATTAGGCTTAGAAACTGGAATTTCCTATTACAACAACTTCCCTGATTCAAAACCTTGGCTGGCTCTACATTGCCTACCATGTCATGCACAGACTTCTCTGTCTGGATTTAAGTGTCTCATTGCCTGGCTTTAGCAGGCTTTGCTATTCCTATATCCTCTTCCTAAGTAACTTGCATTGTGTGGCTTTAATTCACTTTTGTGATGGTCACTCTCCAATCCAGATTTCCAATCCAGATCCCGTTCTGCATTTTCATCTGTCTGCAAAGCATCTCCAGTGGGCTATCTTGTCTTTATAACAAATTCAAAATGTCCTCATGGACACCCATCAACTTTCCCTTAACTTCGCTGCTCTTCCCATCTTTCTCATTTCTGTTTGTGGAAGGATGATCTGGCCTTAGGGAATGAAAGCTGACTTGGAAGATTTGAAACCTCCTTATTCTGTCATCTGATCTTGTACTAGGACCCGTTGCTTTGAAATATCTCAATATTAATAGTTACAAGAAATCTTTTCCAGTTCTTATAGCTCATGCTATTTCTTCTTCCTCTAAATCAATAATGACACCTCTCTAGATTTTATAGTTCATGGGCCTGGTTGGATCTCACATGTGGTGGAGAATGGTTTGTGAGCAGCACATGTGCAGATGGGGTTTGTTGATAGCATAAGCCAATTACGTGTATAAATCCATGGCGTATGATGCCAAATAAGTCCACATACAGTATGCTTTCATTAGGAAAAATTCACCCTCTAGAACAAGCAGAGTAATTGTCCTGATCAACTTTGCACTAATTGAAACACACCTGGGGTGCTTCTTGACTATTATATTGTTGTATGTGTATTGCATACACATGTATGAACTGTCAAAGGCATTATCTGAAAGTCTCCCATGACTATTACATTTCTGTCGATTTCCCCCTGAATTTCTGAGAATTCTTGCTTTATTTATTTTTTTATTCTATATTGTGTGGCATATAACGGTTCATGACCGTTATGTTTTCTTTATGTTCACTTTGTCAATATTTACCTAAATTTCACTTAAGCTTTTCACTTTTAATTCTACTTGGATAAAAAACATTGTGATCCTGATTTTTTTATAGATTGTACATTTGTGAGTGTGATGTATTTGCTAGTTTATCTTTCTTTAATCTGATACTTTTCTTTCTTTGTTTTAGGTATATATCTTGGGATAGCATATGGATAGGTTTAGTTTTTCAAATGTTGGAGTTTAAGCCATTTACATGTATTATCATAGTTACTCTGTTAGTTTTTATTTGACGTAAGTCAAGTTGTTCATGCTTTCTGTTTCTTGGGGTTTTTTTCTTTTCTATTCTTTTTTTTTCCCCTTTTTTTGCTAGTGAGATGGAATATATAGGCCCTATTGCAAAATTCCATTTGGATTGCATTGAAAAATTTAAAAACATATGGACTTTATTTTCCTAATTAATAATTTTTTAAAAATTCTACCTATCAACTGTTTCCTATGTAAGGTTATGAAATAAACACACTTTTATTTCCCCCTTCCCTACTTTACTCAGTTTCCTGTTCTATTTATTTAATCTGGGATTTTAGACTCAGATAGTACTTTTTTCCCCCAGTGTTTTGTTTTATGAAAATATGCAAACATACAAAAAAGTGGAAAGGATTTTACAGTGAACGCCTGTGTACCCAGCCTCTAGTTTCCACTATCTCCATTTTACTTTCCTTGCTTTGTCATGTATCTATCCATCCTTCTGTCCATTCATCAACCCACCTTTTTTAAAAATGCATTTCAAAGTAAATTGAAGAAATCAGTATACTTCACTCTAAATATTTCAGCATGAATATTATTAACTAGAATTTAATATTTGCTTGCAGTTTTTTTACCCCTTTGAGGTAAAATTTACAAACAGTGAAATACACAAATCTTAAGTGATTTTCATTGAATTTTGACAAATATATACCAGATGTTATTTTTTAACATTATTTTCTCTTTCAATAATTATTGTTTTGTATTTTAAAAACTCTTTTACAATCATGCTTTAAAATTATTTAGATGATATATTTAAATGGTTTTAGTAATCAACATGAGTTCCATTTCATCAGAACTTCTCCATTCTTTATTTTGATTCATCTCTCAGTTGGCTGGAGTGTACCTTAAGTACTTTTTTCAAGAAGGATGTGAGTGATATACTTAGGAGTCTCTGAGTAGCTAGAAATTTTCTTATAGTTCTTTCAGACATGAATGACAAGTTGGATGAGCTTAGAAGTCTTAACTGGCAATCTTTTGTACCCAAAACTATAGATATTTCTGTATTGTCATCTGATCTTTAATGTTATAGGGCTATCTGAGGCTATCTGCCTGGATAACTGTAAATTCTTCTATCGCTCCTGAACTTGAGTATATCTAGTAGTTGAAATCTTTGAGGTAATTTGCCAGGTACTCAGTGGGATCTTTTGATCTGCAAGTATATAGTTTTATTCAATTATGGCAGAGGTTGGTAGCAGTTCCCCCAAATGCACATTTTCCTTCTTAGTAACCTAATTCTTGATTTTCATATGGGCACATAGCTGCTTGGAATAAAACCCATATTTTCCAGACTCCCTTGAAGTTTAATGTTGCTAAACTTCATTTCTGTCACAGGCAGCTGACTCTGATCCTTATGGTTATATCAGCTCAGGGAAGTTTTCTTCTCTTATATTTTTGGTTATTTTGTTTTGTTTATTCTGTTCTCTTTTGTTTTCCCCAGGAACATCTCTTATCTATATTTTCTGTATTATCTGTTTTTTAAATCCAATAATTTTTTCTCTTTTTTCTCTTATTATTTCAATCACTTTGTCTTTTTCCTCCTCATTCCATGGCAGAGTTTCTCTTCTGTACCTCCGATTTTGACTTTTTGCTGTGCCCATTCTACTCTTTATTATTTTTAATGAAAAATTTAATTAGCTATTGCTTTTTAAGTTTCCTTAACTCACTCATAAATTTCTGCCTCCTCTGAGCATCACCCTTTTCATCATTGCCTCTGGCCCGCAAAGCTTCGCAACTGGAGTGGGGAGGGCAGTCAGGTTTGGTGGGGTCTCAGTCTCTCTGCCGCTTACTTCCTGGAGCCCCTGCTGTTTCTCAGGAAGCAGAGATGTGAGATGGCTTTCAGTGTCTTCCTTCCTCCGGGCCCACCTGCACCATGTTGAACAGGATGGCCCCAGGCTTTCCACCTTGCGGAAGGCACACTTTCCTGTGCTGGTCCTCCCTCCCCGCAAAGCTTCTTCTTTTTTAATTCTTCTCTGGGTCCTTTCAGAGGAGATCTGGTGTGCAAGAAGTTCAACAATTAGTTCCAATGCCTTTTTACCCAGGAGTCTGTAAAAGACATTCTTTAACATTTTTTATATTGTGAGAGCATATACCGTATGCTATAAATTTATTAAAAACAACCTTAGTCTTTATAGGCAGAGGAACAGAGATGTAAGAGAACTTGAGTCCCCAACTCAGTCGCTTGTAAACCATGTGATCCTGGTCATACGCTCTTCAGTTTACTTATCTGCAAAACAAGAGTAATACCTTGGATTGAATGAGATCAAGGACAGTATTTGAAAGCATTTTTAAGTTCTTAAAAGCTAAAAAAAAATGTAAGAAATGGCAACCATTCTCTTGGTGTTCTTTCTCTTTTTGCTTCTCATAGGCTGGGTCCACAGTATGGAAGATATTCCATAAATCTTTGTTGGTTAGTTATTTGGAATGAATGTCCAGAAAATGCTGAAGAATACCTGAGGAGACAAAAGGGAGTGATAGAGTGATTAAATATGTCATTACTGCCTTCTTTGCTATTTATAAGATTTCTTTTAACCTGTGGTATTATCTGCTTAGAAAGTGCCAGATTGTATTAACCATGTTCACATTTTCTCTCTGATCCCTCCTTCTAACCCTTGCTCTCCATTCCCCCAACATTTATTGTAAAAAGGTGTTCTTTTAAAGACTTTTTAAAAGAAATGTAATTATCCATGGCTCAGTGTCACTTTTAAAGTTGTCCCTTGGTACTTTTTGGAGGCTGCAAAATATGTTTAATTTCCAAACCTTCTTGGAAGTCACCCAATAAATTCAGGCATGGAAGGCATGGTCAGAGTACAGGGTGAACGAGGAGATTGTGCTGTGAGTTGGCCAGTATCGTTTATTATAGGCAATCCAGCAGGTGCGTAAATAACTCCTACTGGGAGGTTTTCCCCTCAGCTTCCCAAAATGGCTCCATTTCAACATCCAGCAGTGACGCCGTATTCTCAGAATTGGATTAGCTAAGCACTGGCCAAAGTAAAATCCACTAGAACGATCCAAAGGAAAGCTTTGCTCCCACATCGACAGCATTAGTATGAAATAGGCTTTTGTTTATTACAAATGGTAAGATTCATCAACTAATTGAAAAGTCTAGTTCTTGGAAGTGCACGTATACATTTCATGTTATATAGTTCAAGTCTATGTATGTCATTTTTGAGTCCTTACTAAGTATCAGACCCTGTACTGGGTGCTGTGGAGGGTAGTCAGATGAGTGCAACCTAGCCTTGTCTTTGGGAGTTCACACGTTTGTTGGGAGACAGGGGCAGATATATCATCTCATCATGAAACAGATTGGGAAATTATAAATGCAAGCAAAATGCCGTGGGGTTAGAAAGGAAAACTTGGAGGTGCCTCTTGGTAGAGGAAGAATTAAAACTAGGCATTCTTGCATTCATTTTTTACACAATGATTGAATGCTTTATATCATGAACACTCCAAGAGGGCCAATTTTAGTTGTTAATTATTTACAGAAGAATAAAGTTCAACAGGCAGAAAAGGGAAGGGAGGGAGTTTAGTTGAGGCCTTGAGGCTACAGGGCCTGCCCAAGAGATAGGGAGGTGTCGGGTGTGGCTCTGACCCAGGATGTGCGTATGGGATTGGGGGAGGGGGTGCTGTAGTGAAGGTAAGGATGGAAGATAGATGAGGGTAAAACTGCAGAGGGTTCTGAATGCCCAGCAAAGGAACAATAAGTTTACATTTAAATCACATTTTTACAAATTGAGTCATTCTGAGTTTACCGGGATTGCTCCCTTTTTGGTGTAACAATTGGAAGTGCACTGTCTGGGAATCAGACCACACTTTGAATTTGAGCTGTGTCAGATGAATAACTGTGGACAAGTCACTTAACCTTTCTGACACTCAGTTTTCTCATCTGGGAAAATGGGGTTTGTGCAGATTAAGTGAAAAGACATAGGTGAAGGCACCAAGGACATTTGTCCATCTTTAGTAGGTACTCAATAAGGGTTAGCCTCTCCTCTTTCCCTCCCTTCCCTCCCTCTTTCTCCTCTCCCCTTCCCAGAGGAAGACTCTGATGAACAACACATTTCAGTAAGATCACTGAGTCCTCAAGCTTGGTTGCTAAGTTTTTTTTCTCAATTTTTATCCCAGTGGTTCTCAAACCAGAGCAGTCATCAGAATCACCTACAGGTTGTGTTAAATCACAGATTGCTGGGTCCCACCCCAGAGTTTCTGATTCAGTAGGTTTGGGGTGGGGGGCTGAGAATTTGCATTTCTAACACATTCCCAGATGTTGCTGATGTGGGGAGTGCACTTTGAGAACCCCGACCTTATCTTGTTTTGCCCTGGCGTAGACCCTGTTAGTTGCTTACCCAAGAGCTATCCCCTCATCCCTGCTGACAGAGCCCTGAGTTTTTCTGGTAGTATAGAAAGATTCTTTTTTTAAAATTTATTTATTTTTGGCTGTGTTGGGTCTTCGTTTCTGTGTGAGGGCTTTCTATGGTTGCGGCGAGCGGGGGCCACTCTTCATCGCGGTGCGCGGGCCTGTCACTATCACGGCCTCTCTTGTTGCGGAGCACAGGCTCCAGACGCACAGGCTCAGTAGTTGTGGCTCACGGGCCTAGTTGCTCCGCGGCATGTGGGATCTTCCCAGACCAGGGCTCGAACCCGTGTCCCCTGCATTGGCAGGCGGATTCTCAACCACTGTGCCACCAGGGAAGCCCTAGAAAGATTCTTTGATTTCAGTGTTAGGTTTCTACCTCAGTGCCAGAAGATGATGATGATGATGGGTCTAAACCAATCATGGTAATCTCAGTTCCCTTGACCATTGATTGATCTGAATGTACCATGTAGTGTCTCAAGAGATGTAAGGGTGAATCAACTGACAACAACTCACAAAGAGAAGGGCTTCTGCCCCTTGCACCTTCTTCCTGAATGTGTATATACTGCTGCAGTTACACTAGCCATCTTGGGACCAAGAGACGACAAGCACGAGGAAGAGAACCAACATGGCAAGGATGTTAGGGCAGAGATACAGGAAGAACCTGGATCCCAAAGGCATCATTGAGCTGCATGCCCTAGACTGCCTACCTCAACTTGTTCTCATGTGAGAAAAATACATTTTCATCTGTTGAAGTCACCATAATCTATTCTTTTGTTACTTGCAACCAAACACACTCCTGACTGATATAATCTGTTCTAGTTCTCTGATGGCATAGTTAATATTGACTTCCTTTTATAGATGAAGACACTGAAGTTCAGAAAAATGAAGGTGACATAATATATAGTGGTAGAGCTTAGATTCCAACTCAAGCTTCCTGATTAAAAGTTCTTGGCATTTTCCCACTGACCTATAGCTCAGCCATTCTAATTATTTCTTCCTACTAATATAAATAAATAAAAATAAATAAATTTCTGGTTTTCCTTCTATTAAGGAAGAAACGATTGATAACTCCCTATCTGTTCTGAGCTTTACTTGTGCCTCGGCTCTCAGCCATCTGACTTCTGATTGTTATTTATTAATTATCTAAATAATTAATTCCTTCCACATTTACATATAGATGTACTATATATAACGTTTGAACTTGATCTTTTTTGTAATGGACAATCTTACTTTTGTTCAGATTTTGTTCCTTACAGAAAGAAGCAGTTCAAATTAGCTTTGTGTCCTAACTTTTATTATTTTTTCTTTCTATCCTAAGATTGTTTTTACTTTTATTTATTTTTATTTATTTTGAATTTCATTTTATTTTTTTATACAGCAGGTTCTTATTAGTTATCTATTTTATACATATTAGTGTATATATGTCAATGTGTCCTAACTTTGAGACATAGGCTTCAGTTATACTTCTAAATTTCTGAAGACCTTGAAGTTCTAATCAAACAAAAATTATAGAGCAATACTAGTAATCTTCCAGAAAACACAATTGGATGCAGACTACTATGTAAACCAGTCTGCGTCTCTGACTTTGATATATCTTCTTAGCCCACCCACCCATTCATCATACTTGGGCCCTCCCAGCTCTACTACCTCAAGCTGTCAAGCTTAGTGCAAATGTATTGAAGAGACCAGTCCCCCAGTCACACTAACACATATGTTTATTCCCCCATTGCCTGGTTAAGACAATGGGCCCATAGCCCTCTGAACCCCTAGGGAAGACTGAAATCCCATTTATTACTAGCTCTTAGATTAGAGCTGGGTATATATGATGGAACTTAAATTAACTACAATTGCTAACAATATTTTCTTTAGTATATGAAGAAATATTGTTATTTAGCTCAGTTAAATTACCTTAAGTAGTTTATTCATTCATTTGGCAAATTTTTATTGAATGTTATGCGTGCTACAGTGATAACGGTGCCATCCATTTATACAGTCACTTATCCACAGTTTATAAAAGCAATTTCATAGCTTTTTTAGGGGCTGGGGATTGATTTACAATGGAGAGCAAAGCCAGTGCATATTGATGAAATATACCTATTGTTCATAGAAATATTTGTTAATATAGTTATGAGAACATGTACACGTGTGGTTTACTTTTTTTTATTACTATTATACGTTAACATGGTTACGTGCATATGTACATATATGCTATTGCTTGCGTCTTATTACTATTTTCTGGTTGGAGATTTTGACCTCACATCTTATCATTTCTTTAGTGTTACTATCAATAACAATGTAAGGAATCAATTAGATGTGCTGTCTTCTCATCTATTAAGGAAGAAGGGATTGATAAGTCCCTATCTATTCTGAGCTTTACTTGTATCTCTGCTGTCAGCCGCCTGGCTTCTGATTGTCCTTATTAAGTATTTAAGTAATCATTCCACCCCGATTTACTGAGCAGAGTCCACTTAAGTTTGGCACTTTGGAACAGGGAGAGATGAAAAAGCTCAGGACTCTGTGAGAAGAGGCTCATCAGACAGTAAAAGAGAGAAAATGTGCAAAAATAACGGAAATATAACACAACAATCAAATAGGAGACCAAAGGTGAGAGAGAGGACTTCTGGCAGGAGAATCAAAGAAGGCTTCCTGGTGGTGGCGGTGGTGGTGGTCGTCGTGTTTATGCACTAGAATGTTAAGGATCCAGCAGGATTCGGGTACTTTGACTGAATTGGAGACCATGGGCTAAAATATGGAGAAAGCTCTCTTCACTCTGTGCCTGAGAGGGCAAAAAGCCTATCTATGAGATGGGAGTAATACTTATCCACCAGGTCAGGTCTTGTTCCACAATAGGAAAGGACCACCCCAAATACTGAGATTTGTCCGGAAAAGCTCTGGTACCAAACAGCTGCCTTGCAGAGGCTCGACCATCTTCTGTGTAGGGGTTTGGGTGAAATGGTTTGCACGTTTTCTGGAAGAGGTGGACCCTCATGCTTCTTAGGAATGGAGCAAAGCCAGATTAGCTGACACTTGGAGAGGGGCAGGTAGATTCTTGGCTCAGGAAGTTTTTGGGGTAACTTTCCATAAGGTTGTTCCTTTTGAGATAGCACAAAGGAATGACAGGAGGAGGAGGGGGTGATCAGAGAGCAAAACAGTACAGTACTCAATACTTTCAACCAGCCCCTTTGAGTTATGTACAGTGTGCTCTCCCACCCCAAGTTACGAGCAGCTGAGTTGAATTAAAAAACAGTCCCTCCTTTGCTGCGACCTGGCCTGCCAAATTCTCAGCTGGCGTGAGCTTTTATAGCTGTGTTATAAACCCCCCAAAAAGTGAGGCATATAATGGAAACATTGACATAACTTGAACTCCAACGAGCGGCTTGTGCCTCTCTAATTATCCTTACGTTTCATTGGCCATTTCTCTCCCTCCTCGGGGAAGGACTTGCTGCAGAGGCTCTGCCTAACGGTCCAGGGGGCTGGAGGGTTGAAGCTGGGCTTTGCTGGGGATAATGAGACAGTGTCTGCTGGTGGGAAGCCCCTTGTTCCATACATACTAAACCCTCCCTTTTCCCTTCCTTCCCTTGTTCTCCCCCTGCACCGCCTCTCACAATGCCCTCCCACCGCCCATCCCCCCCCCCAAAAAAAGGCAGAACAGTTCAGTTGGTTGTAAAAATTAATGAGTTCAGATACAGACTTGCCTTATTCCGGTCCAGCTGCGTAACCACGGCGATTCCGACCAGCATTCTAGACGCTGACATCAGCTCCACACCCCGGTACAATGCTGCTCTGTTTGATCTCAGAAACAGATCAGGCTCCTGGGCTTTATACATCCTGCTTCCTCCCTTCGTAGACTCATTTTATCACCCACCAGGAGAGCTCATCTCACTGCTCTCCCCCTGGGTAGCTAATACCAGAGGATCAGACCCTACAGCTGACTCTTCTTTCACCAGCTGGACACTTTGATCCAGTCTCCCTGGTCCGCTTGGAGGATCCCTGCCCCCATAGGCGTTGACAACTGGTGGAGGACGAGAGTGATAATGATTTCACCACCTTGTCTTTGCACAGGACTTCACGATTTTCCATGCACTTCCACGATATCGTCAATGTGGCCCGGGACCACCCTGGGCAGTGGAGGTGGGACACCCATTTTACAGATGAAGAAAGTCTGGGAGGGCTGGTGAGTGGTGAGAGCAGGAACCGATCCCAGAGTCCTGGACTGCTATTCCCAGCTCATTCTGTGGACTCAAGGTGCTCACCGCTTAGTGCAGGGACCAGGCAAGGTAGATGGAGTTTCTGTTGGTGAACGGAGCTGGAAGAAAGCTCTGTGGACCCACTCTCTGCCAGGCTAAAGGAGAGGGGCAGTGACAAATCACTTTAGGCCCCTCAAAAGTGTGTCATTAATCTGTCACAGCTCACCCCTTCTGCAGAATGCTGCTTCCTCTTCCTCTGGTTCAAGAATATTTATTTCCCAGGAGGACCAGACAGATGTCTTGCTTACAGTCGTTCTGGAAGCATCAACACCAAAGATGGATTGTAAGCAGTTTAGGAGGATTTCAGGAGAAGCTGCTAAAACGATAACAAACCTTTTTAGAAATAAAACATAGAAGCATAAACCTTATTACAGGGGGTGTTTCATTCCGGAGTTTGGGGTAAATGTTTTAGCAAGTATAAATTTAGCAGAGAAGAGGAGCACCGAGGTCAGTATCAGTTTCCTGTGGCTGCTGTGCAGTGTTCCACAGACTGATGGCTTAAACAACAGACATTATTCTCTCCCAGTTCTAGAGGCTAGGAGGTTGAAATCAAGGGTCATGCGCCCTCCGAGACTCTGAGTTGATGCCTTCCTTGGCTCTTCTGAACTTCTGGTGGTGGTCGGCAATCCTTGGCTTGCCCTGTTACACCACGGTCTCTGTCTCTGTCACACCTGACATTCTCCCTGTCTTCACATGCCCTTTTCCTCTTCTTATAAGGACACCAGTCATACTGGCTTAGGGTCCACCTTAAGCTAAGATGAGGTTGGAAAAGATTAGAGGGGTCCTAATCCAATGACTAGTGAGGGTCTTTCTAAGAAGAGAGACGTAAGTTGGTAACATCTGCAAAGACCCTACTTCTAAATAAGGTCACATTCACAGGGACCAGGAGTTAAGAAATGAGGAGAGAGGTGGCAGTCTTGAAGAAATGCTCTGGAAGCATCGCTTGGAGCTCCTGCTTTCCCTCAATGGCTCTTCTCACTTGACTGCAAGAATGAATCTCAGGTCATCCAACCTGACGAGGACCCCAACTGGGAAACTGAGCTGGTTTGCAGTTTCCAAAACCTATGTTCATTCCATTGCATCTTGTCTTTGGTGGACTTTGAATGTGACTGAGCCCTACCCTTGACTTTTGGTGAAGGTGCTGGGAACCAAGGCCAGCGAAGCCGCTTCTCAGAAGCCTTCGGGGGCTCATCAGCTGACCCGGAAGCACAGCTTCGAGGTCTTCACTCTGGGTCTTGTGCTCTGCCCGCCCCCGTACCCCGAGTCATGACTTCACATTATCAGACAGCCCGGCTCCCTTTGAAGTTGCTTCAACTCATGTTAACCGTCATCTTGCATCATTTCTAGCTGTTTTCCTGTGTCCCTTTCTTTTGTAGAGTATATAAACTCAGCATGTTTAATTTTTGAAATAGATTTGCTGTGAAGCCTCGTGGTTTTTTAGTGGCTTAAAATGTATTGTCTTGTGAGTTTTTCCGTGCCAGTCACAGTGTTCACTGTGGGAAGCAGCAGGACACCAGGGACGTTGATGTTTCTTCAGTTTTAGGGGGTTTTAAGGCATTCCTGAGACCATCCAGATTTTAAATATTCTGTCTCATTGTTCCTGAAGCTATTAACATATGCCAGAAATGATGGTGTCTCAGCGTCTAAGCTACACATTTCAGATTGCCTCCTGTCCCCAGAAATGACTTCTATGAACAGCCTTCAGTAAGCCACTGTAATGGTTCTGAAATGAGAACAACATGGTCATTCCATCATTAAAGCCCCTCCCGCTCTGAGACTGGACACACATTGCTGTTTTCTGCCAGGGTTCTGATTTACGAGATGCTCTATGAGTTCTGGGTTTAATATATATGGCTGGCTGCCCTCAATGTACACGACTTGCTGGAATTCTTTCTCACATGATTAGATGGATCACATTTATGTTATATAGTTACTGTTTGGGTATGCAGGCAATCCTAGCTTTGTACAGTATCAGTTAACTAAAACACGTACCTATTGGAATGTGTCCCCACTTTGCACGGTTCCCTGGTAACTGCTAACTAAAGACACAAGAGTTTCTGTATGAGTTTCAGTGAACATGGTTCCAGCGCTAAGCAGGACTAGCTGTAGCTGCTTTTTAAATAAAATTTGGATGAAGAATGTGACTATGGACGCTTCCCTGATGGCGCAGTGGTCAAGAATCCGCCTGCCAATATAGGGGACACGGGTTTGAGCCCTGGTCCGGGAAGATCCCACGTGCCGCGGAGCAACTAAGCCCGTGAGCCACAGCTACTGAAGCCTGCACACAGCAACGAAGACCCAACACAGCCAAAAATAAATAAATAAATAAATTTATATATATAAAGAAAAGAATGTGACTATGGCAGTTCTCATTTCTTAAACAAATAGTGAGTACCCGTTGAGTCCAAGGCACCAGGCTTGTCTCTGTCTTGAAATACAACTGCCACAGCCTCCACACTCGAGCTAAATGGTGGAGGAGGTCTGATGACATATGGAAATGACTGAATGAAGACAAAGACAGCTGACAGTTATCAGAGATGGAGTGTGGCAGGGACTCAGAGGGGGCGTGGTCTTTTTTCTGGGGGAGGGAGGATCAGAGAACTTGTATGGAGGAGTCAACATTTGAATTGAGCCTTGAGAGAGGAGGGCATCTGGGGAACGCAGACGAGGGAAATGGGAGGTGGGCACTCCAGGCTGACCTGACAACATGAGCAAAAAGCACAGGGGTGAGAAATCTTGAATCCCAGAGCTGGGAATTTATAAATGATGACCTATGGGTGACACTTTCCAAGGAAGGAATCTCTGCTTCTAAAGCTCACACACCAAGGGTAGATGGTGAGGACCAGTCAAGTATGAGGGATTTCACGGTGCTGTCACCTTCATGGCCTTTTTTGATGCCCAGAACAAATCTGTGAAGGACAGAACGTGGTTGTCCCCATTTCATAGACGAGGAAGCAGAGTCAAAAGGCAGAGACCTGCCCAAGCCTTCAAAACTAGCAAGTGACTAAGCAAGGAGAAGAAGGCAGGTTTCCAGAGGTCCAATCCCCTCCTTTTTCTACTGCCCACCCTGAGAAGTTGGTGCCCATGACAGTTGTATTTGGTTTCTGCTAAATTGTCCAGCTTCACATGATTGTGTTCACAAAAATACTAATTATTATAGCTAACCTCTCCCTAAGGAAACACTCATTGAGGGGAAAATGAGAAATCAACCTGGGCACGTCTAATGGCTTTGAGTTTCGTTGCTTTCTTATTTCTTCTGTTCTTTTACTTTGAAAATTAATGTCGATTGGATTTTAGAAAACTGTTCCCCACAGAATATTTTCAATTGTTAAAAATAAGAATAATAATAACACCCCCACTAAAGGAGGCTGTGGCGTCAAGCTGTCTTCCATTTTGGGCGGATTTTCCTTTTGTTTAGCCAGTAATTACCGCAGGACTGCTGTACTGGGCTCTTCCCGGCAAGGGCTGATGTGTCTCTGAAAGCACATTGCTTCCACGTCTGAACTCTTCCGTCCTCTCAAGTTTACCTCAAGCATCACGACGAAGCCTCTCCATCAGTCACTTCCTGACAGATCAGCATGGATTTAATCCCAATCAGAGTATCTGAGAGCCAGCAAGATGGGGCTGTCAGGAGGCCCACGCTGGCTGGTCTGAAGCCTTTGACCAAGTAAACACAATCTCAAAGGGCTGGGGAGCTTGAAAGTAAAACTGTAAATGATCCCATCTGTGATTCTTGGCTGATGATTCCTCTGGGGTGGACCAAAGAGGGGGAAAGCAGAAGAGAGGGTCCCTCTTTGCTTTAAAGAAAATATAGTTACCCTTCTAGCATCTTCCTTGTTTGGGGTATTTTCCAAGTGAAAGTTCATTAGGGAGACACGAAAGCACGTCTTACTAATGTCCATCAAAGAGACGGGCTCAGTTTCAAAGCACAGAAGAAATACGATAGTGTTGAAGCAAACTACATGAAAAAGATCTTATGGCCCCAAGAAGCGAGAAAGAAACAGGGACTGGTGACTTGGATTTTTTTTTTTTAATCCAATCTTTATTTGGGACAAAATAAGTGAGTCCCAGGAAAATGAGTATCTCCTGGGCTTTCTCTTATTTACATCGGGCAGGCTGAACTAAACATTCTGGAATGTTTGTAAATGTTTGGGTTTCCTATTCCATATTTTCTCCTGTTGGCACCAAAGCTGAAGGGTTCAGAATTTCTCAAACAAGGTTCTTACCCACAGTGATGACTATTATTAACATGTATTGATCTAGAGGATATACAGAAACAGGATTAAGTGCAGATCCGGAGCCCAGGGATTAGGTCTGGCTGGAGAGCAGAATGTAAACAGGGGATGTCTGAGTGGTGGGGAGCAGGGGGGCTCATTAGAGGTCTGGACCAAGGCACAGGGTAGCTTTGTGTCTGTCCTCAAGCCAGGGAGGGGGCCTGGATGCTGGCCAGCATGAGCCAGGCTCCCTGGCTAGCTCACTGGTCTGAGGGCCAGAGCGTCCCTTCCTGGGGCTCCACCTTGGGCAGGTTCCCAGGGTGACATGCCCCTCTGCAAGGAGCACTTGGGCCAGGTAGAGGGAGGCTCTCTCTTCTGTTGAGTGTTTTGCTGAGGAAATCCCAGCTGGTCTCAGGCACGGTCCTTGGGGGAGCAGTTCTCCTCCGTTTCAGAAGGGTCCGTCTCCCTTGGCTGCCCGTGGAAAGAGTTGCTGTTTTCCACGCTTCAATCCTCATGCATTGTGAACCCCCCAAAATACCCCTTTCAAAACAAGGCCCTGGGTGAACATCAAGCTCCCCAGGAGAAAATCCACCATAAGAATTCAGGCTGCCATAAAAGAGAATGAAATTTTGCCATGTACAGCAACACTATGCTAAGTGAAATAAGTCAGACAGAGAAAGACAAATACTATATGATATCACTTATATGTGGAATCTAAAAAATACAACAACTAGTGAATATGACAGAAAAGAAGCAGACTCACAGATATAGAGAACAAACTAGTGATTACCAGTGGGGAGAGGGAAGCGGGGAGGGGTAATATAAGGGTGGGGAGTGGGAGGTACAAACTACTGGGTGTAAGATAGACTCAAGGACGTATTGTACAATGCGGGGAATACAGCCAATATTTTATAATAACTCTAAATGGAGTGTAACCTTTCAAAATTGTGAATCGTTCACTGTATCACACACCCATAACTTATATAACGTTGTACATCACCTATACTTAAATTTTAAAAATTAAAAAAAAATTCAGGCTGCAACCCTGCGCCACAAGAATCCACTGAACCTGGGTTCCCAGCAGTGAGATGGAGACTGCTCACTGGAGTAAGCCATCGGGATGGACCCCCTCACTCTTCTCACGAGGCCCGCCTGGAGACGAATCTAGTCCATCTGGTGTCCTCAGGTTCATAGGTTCATGTGGGGACATCTTCTAGATCAGAGGTTCTCAATCTCAGCACTATAGTTGTTCTCATCAGTAGCAGGGACACAGGGTAAGCAGAGCTAGCCCTGGCACTAAGCATAGTGGTTATCATCACAGGCTTTGGAATCTAAGATATGGGATCAAACCCAGCTTTAGTTGCTCAGTATTCTTATCTGTAAAATGGGGATAATATCACCCACGTGAGAGAATACCTGTGAAGAATAAATGTGGTGATACATATATAAGTGGTTGCTTAGCCCAGTGCCTGGCACATAGTAAGTGCTAAGTAAATGGTAGGTTTACTGTTTCCTGTCGTGGGCTTCACAGACAAGTGTGTGGATGGGGACAGTAGCATTTAGGAAGCATCACTCTATGTTACACATCCTACGATTGCTTTCATGCGTGTAGGTAGAATAGACCCTTCCCTCCTCAGTTGTGGTAGCAGCTGTTGACTTAAGGTGACGGTGATGCCTGGCGCCAGAAGCTGAGGGTGGAAGAAATGAATGTCACTTGTCCTTCTTCTTAGATCTAAAGCAAAAAGTCTGATATGTGCTTTCTTCGTTTGTTCTTAACTGATGGTAAGCTTTCGTAGCTGCAATTATAGTGTAAAGTCTTTGAAGAGAGAAGACTTATTTTCTCTTATGCCCAGGCCTTGGATCTTACCGAGCTGCATATCCAGGTTTGGTTCTTGGCATCCAAGCTGACCCCACCCCTCTGCTCCCAGCCACCAACACTTCCTCAGAAACCTCATCGCTCAGAATTCAGGCTCACAAAGCCTGGGCAAGAAATCCTGAATTACCCGTTGAGCAACTCAGGTTAAGGGGGAATTGGTGAGTCAAACAGAGATGAAGAGACAGGTAGAGAACCATTCTTTGATCCATTCAAACACTATTTGTGAAGTACCTGCCTGCCAGCCACTGTGCTTGGTGCTGAGATTACAAAGACGATCAAAACTCAGCCTCTGACCTCAAAAAGGTAATGGCCACTTCTTGTCCTTGGAGCAGGCCAACATGTGTAAACATTCAGCAGGTTGCAAACTTTGGGCAGTTCTTGATGAATGTTATTCCTCAATAGAAAGTTGCTGTTGTTGTTGTTTTTAAGAATAGTGCAGACAAAGACACAAAACCAGATCATTTTAAGTGTGAGATGCGGATGTGCCCAGGACATTGCGGGAGAACAAAAAGAAGGTAGGATGTGTTCTATAGTCCCGGAGGGGCAAGTGTCGTTCCTGACAGAGGTTCCAGTGTAAGTGAAGTTGGGGAGGAGAGAAACCATGTGGTGTGGGCAGGAAACTCTAAAGAGCCCCATGTTCGTGGCGCATAAATTGTGAGGCAGGAAACAATGAGCCTTGAGATGGGAGAGGGAGGTGAGGACTTTGTCTATGAGGTGGACTTTATCTTGTGGGCTATGGGGAGTCCTGGGCAGGTTCCTGTCAAAGAGGGAAGTGGTCAGATCTGCATCTTAGACAGCAGTGTGGAGGTGGGCTCAAGACCAGGGGCAGGGAGGACAGTTTTGAGGCCATTGCCGTTTTCCAGATGAGAGATGGGTAAGAGTTCGAACTAAGATACAAGCTTTTACACATAGTGCAGTCTCACACACACACACACACACACACACACAATTTTCCAACTGAAGATTTTCGTGTATTCTGCAGAAAAGCCCACTTGAGCTTGGTAGACACAAAGGTGGAATTGTTCAAGAGGAACTCATGTCTCTCTTAAACACCGTTTTTTAGTACCAGGAAATTTCGAGTGTGAGTTCAGTGCTCCTATGTCAGCTCTAAGCAGCACGTATTTCATGTCCTTTGCATTTTTTGTTTTTGGAGACATTTGTGAGGAAGTAATTCTTCCTTATCCTTTTGGGTGTTTATTTGCTGCTTGTCTCGTCTCTGAAATATTTTCTGTTATCTACTTTACTGGCGAGGCTCTAGTCTGGGGAGTGAACACCCTGTATTAGCTCATATTTTCCACATTTAGTTCTTCACTTCTTTCCTCATATTGTCCAGAAGAAACTCTCAAGCAGCAAAATTGATGAAAAGATTTTATCTCCTCTCCATAGCCGCTCCCCACCCCCTGCATTGACTGATGTGTTTCCTCATGTCCTGTTCCTTTAAAATAGTAGACTGAAAGGTCTGCTCATTCATTCCAGAACAGCGGCTCAGAGAGGCACTGCTGGTGACCTGGACTCCGATGGGAACGGTAAGCTTGGGGCTGTGGACTCAGAATAGTCTCTGACGGCTGCACACCAGCTGGAGGAGGGGAGGGGAGGGGGCGGCCAATACACCCTGTCTATCCAAACTCTCATGCTTCAAAGGAAGGTTGATTTCATTGTTCCCTAAAGGGGATGAGTAAATAACGAGATATTGTCAGGAGCCAGGGTGTTTCCTGCTGGAGGCTAGGATGCTGCCAAGTGTCAGAAGACTTGGGACCTAGGTCTGTATGAGCCACTCGTGAGGAGTGTGGGTTTGGACGAGTTACTTCACCTCTGGAAGACCCATTTCCACTTTATAGATAATACAAGAGATAATAGAACCTGTCGTTTTGCCCTTACAGGTTGTGTGATATTGGGTGTAGAAACATTTTGGATACTGAGAAATGCATTTTGGAAATAATGGTCTAGTATGAGAATTTTCTCTTGAACATTAAACAAAGCACCACTGAAACAGCTTTGATTGTAATAAAAGGGTTTGAAGAAATAAAGAGAAAGTATGCAAAATGCGCCTTCAGTTGGGCAGGAGTATATAATAATGTCTTGATAATCCATTACAGGAAGACCTATGACAGATGCTTGCTGGCTTCCTTTTGCCTTGCAGCCTACTTCTCTCTGTCTCTCTCTTTTCCTTTTCAGGGTTTTACAAAACTGATTTCCACGCCAGCCAAGGCAGGCACCCACTGGAAAGTGGAAGCTGGGATTTAACATTATGAGAAGGAGGGCACTGGCCTCAGACCCACTACCTCGGTTTGGATCTCAACTCTTCCCTTCACTCCCTAAGGGTACCTGGGTAGGTTTCTTCGCCTCTCTTGACCTGAGTCTCTTATGCAGAGATTGGTTAGGATTTTATTAAGGTCCTTTCCAGCACATGGATTCTGTATTGTCCCAGCATCGAGTCAATAATACCTTCCAGGGGCTGAAGAGCCTGGTGTTGCTGAGTGACTGAGTCATCACTGGTGCAGGATCTCCTGTCCATTTATGGCAGTTATCAGGAGTTGACATTGCTGTGCTAAGTCCCTGGTTTTGTCTCCTCACAGTGACGTGGGGATTGGACACACCACAGCAGTCGCTGGCTGGCTCAGCTTGCCCAGGATGCAGGAATGTGCGTGGTGCAGACAGATACTGTATTTTCCTTCAGTCCTGATTCTGGGAAAGCAGCAAGAGAAGAGGTTGGGGAAGGGAGTGGTCATTCTACACAGGCACCCAAGGCGAGGGGAGTGGGAAGAGGGTGGCTTGTAAAGTAGCAGGCCACCGCTGAGACCGGCCAAGGGATGAGTATTACTCAGAGGGTGGGTCCAGTTCCCATTTTACAGCAGAAGTAAACTCTCCAGACCCTGTTGTAGTTGGCTAATGGTGATCCCCAAACCACAGGCTCCAGAGATATGAGCCAGCGTTCCAGGAAAAGCCACCCACGGGAGAAGGGAGGACGGAGGGACAGAGCCTGGAGCAAGGGCCTGCGTGTTTGGGGCTGATTGCTTCAAATGGAGGGTGATTGCGCCTTCCAGCTCAGGGTTCATTGGTCAGACCTCCAGCACAATCCAGTCCACATCCACGGATGCCTACATGGCAGGAAGTTAAGTTTGCCCTCCCCAAAGTCAACATCCAGAGAACCGAGAGAGTCGTGGGGTCACTGGGAAGTTCTTCATTCTGGTTCTTTTTTTTTTTAAGCTCAGAAAGACCAGCCCACCACTTAGGAGGCTTTGTTTGGATGGTTCTCCAAACCCCTGGTCAGATGGCTGTCTTTCAACTAAAACACAGGGTTAGTCGAATTTTCTTCCAAATTTCATTTCAAACAATTATTTTGGCATGTTATCTGTAATATCTCCTTTGGAAGGTCATTCCACATTAAAAAAAAAATTCATCATATCCTGTGAATGAGTGGATTGAGAAAGAAAACCTCAAGTCAGTGAAGATGTATGAAGACTTGAGTGACTCCTGAACTACCTTTGACTGTGGCTCTCAGCAGCAGCAAAGGAAGACCCTAGAAAGATGCAAGTCTGGACCCCTGCAAAATCTGAGCGGTCTTCCTTGAAAAGTCAGCTGTTCATTGCCTTCAGGTCAGGTCATACTTGAATCATCAGATCCTGTGGTCCTTCAACACACACACACACACACACACACACACAGACACACACACACACACACACACAGAAAATACACATTTGTATGCAATATTGCACACCCCCTCCCCCAAACTCTCAGCAATTAGGAGTTGAATTCCCCAGTCTGCTGAGCTGGACTTAGAGACCTAGCAAAAGGGACTCTTGAGAAGAAAAAAGGAATTCCACACTGGTGAGGTTAGGGCTGCAGTCCTTAAAAGCGAGGCGGTTTCACGGAGCCTGACTGCTTTAGAAAGGGACAGGTCCTGATGCTCCCAGAGGGGAATTGGGTGAAATGCTGGGGAAGGGGTCCAGGAGGCTTGAAGATCAGAGCCGGCGCTGGGACCGGGTGGCCCGGTGGGGTTCACCTTCTGAGCATCCCCATCTGCCCTCTCACTCCCACCGCCCAGGGCCCTACCGTTGCTCTATTCTTCACCCATCTCTGAAAACCTTCCATCTCCGATGCTACTTCAAAGCCCCCTGGGAAAGCCAAGTTGCCAATTAAGCCTCTTTGAGGCAGGTTCTCATTCCTTCCCCCACTAATTGAAATGTTACTCCTTTTACTAAACTCCTAAACCACCCAAACACAACGGTCTTCCTCATTTGCATTGTAACAACGTCCCTAATGTGCTTCCAAGAGTTTTCCGTAAAGGGGACCTTCTCTCCTCTCCTGAACGGTCGAAAGCAATTCGAGGCAAAGGCCTTCATTTCCATCCCTATACAGCTGCTCATTAGCTAAGGTGGAAGAAATTCCTTTTATTCTGGATTCATTTCCCAGGATGATAATGTCTTTTTTGTCTCAGGCCACTGTTCCCAAACTAGCCCTTAATTGCTGATAGTAATTGAGTTAATACATATTTACAGCCTGGTAAGGTTAAAGAAGGTCTCCTGTAGTTTTATTTGAGGCATTTTATTTAACCTGCAATAAAATCATTAACAAGTTGTTCGGTGTTAATTCTCTGTCCTTTATCTTGTCTCTGCCCCTTGGGAAATTTGGGTGAAGGCAGATGGCTTTGGTGTGGGGATCGATTCTCAGGCTGGGTGGACCAGGGAGCCCCAAACCTCACCTCAGAAGTCACCTCCAGGTCCTCCTGTATTCAGGGAGGAGGGCCTCTCCTCGGTGGAAGCAGATAGCCTGGGGCAACACTGTGTAGCTCTCCCAGGCACCCAGCCAAGCAGCGCAGGCGGGGTGATGAAATCCCATCAAAGCCACAGGGCTGGGCCAGGCTCCTGAATTAGCTCCCACCGGTAACTCGAGCCCCAAGTGGCCCACAGGCTGGGCACCGAACCAAGGTGTCAGGCCATACGACCGCCTGGCCACTGGAGCCCGCCCAGAAAGAGGGGCTGAAAACAGAGCAGGAGGAGGGGCCAAGGGCAATGCCAGGGGAAGCCAGGGGTTTTCCAAACTTTACCCTGGGAGGCCCGGATGGCTGCCTGTTGAAAGTCGCTCTTGTCACATCCCTTCTCTCTCCTTCCCAAAAGCAGCGGAAGTGATGTGGAGGCCCCCTTCCCCGTGGGGTTCCGGGCCTCTTCATCCCATCAGAGGGAAATTGGCTTACCAAAAATGAAGCTGGCTTGAGTCAACAGCATGTCTGACTACCCCCAGAGTACTGCTCCTGGTTGCCTGACACTTCCTTTCTCTCCCCCTTGCTTTGCTGGGGATTCCGGCTTCTTTTCCTCCTGATCCATCCCTGAGGAGTGGGCCAGGCTGTGGCAGAGGCTGGCATTCCCCAGAATCCATGTTGCTGTATATTTCCTAGCCACACATCTACATTTTCCAGCTCCCCTTGCAGTAGACACAGTGTGGGGAAGGGGGGCGTGGCAAGCGCCCCCTCTGTGCTCTTTGCCCTGTCTGGCTGCCTGGAGTGAAGATGACCCTCTGGGCAACTTTTAAAGCCAAATGTTAAAAATGGCAGAGCCTCAGTCAGCTCAAAAACTTAAATGATAGGTGGAGGGTAGCTGTTCCACCCATCCTATGCATGAGCTTGAAATCCGTGTCCATGGGGTGTAAACCACTGTATGCTTTGGGGACTCTTTGTTATAGCAGGGAATTTGCTATACGGTCTGAGACTGTTCATATAACACTAGGAACTGTACGAGTTGTTGCCTTTCCCTAGAATGTTCATCCACCAGTGCCTCTCCCATGCATCCTTTAAGACTCAGCTCAAATTCCAGCCCCTCTGTGGAGCCTTTCTGTGGGCAGAGGACACACAAATGTAGCTTTATCCAGTGATTCATCCATGGGATCCAGCAGAAGCCACCTTTGCCTACCTACACGGCCCATTGAGTGAGATTTAGAAACTCAGCCCAAAGGCCAAAAGCCTCCACACCAAAGGTAGCTCCTCTGAGACTCTGATTTCATAATTCTTTGTTTCTGAAATCAGGCTCAAGAGCCTTGGAGGAGGGGAATAAGTACTACGCTGATTTCTCAGTTGATTCAGCACGCTGGTGATAGATGGGCCCTTAGAAATCATCTGCTCCTACCTTTTTCCTTACAGATGAAGAGGCTGGGGCCCAAAGTAGAAAGGCAGAATCAGCACCCGGGCCTCCTGACTCTCAGCCCAGCGCTCCTTAATTGTCCTATTTAAGCAAGGCATGTGACAGGCTGTTGTCAAGTCTCCCATCGCATCCCCTGGTCCAGGCTCAGAATTATTTGTTCTTTTCAGTTCTCCAAGTCGTGCTTCAGCCCACCCTGTTTCAGTGTTCTCAAATACTGCCCCATGCCGCCTTCCTTCAGTCTGAGCATTTCATGACAAAGTTCTTGGTGCTGATTTCCAGCCAGGGCATGTTGGGAAGCTCCAACATTTCCAAGGTTAACTGTTCAATAGCCTATGGACAGATATAGCCCACTCATGGAACATAGACCTATTCCTTTGCTCTATAGCGAGGGGTTGGGCCAGGCAGGAAACGTGGCATCACTAAACTATTCCCTGTTTCTCTGTCTTGTCCTTCTCTTCGTGGGAGGAAGAGTCCTTGGGGAGGAATTCCATCCCCATTTTACAGAGAAAGGAATGGGAACTGAGGCTTAGAGAGGTTTGGTGATTAGCTCAAGTTGTGATGCCTTTCTTCTGATTCCCCCTGCAGAGTCCTCTGTCACAGTGAGAAGTTTATCTTTTTCGCTTTCTAAGCCACAAAAGAAACACTACGGTATAGTCTGGGGGTATATTTTGGAATTTTAAACTCAATCAACCACAATTTCTCTTATGATTTCCCAAAAGCACAGACTTATTTTGAAGTATTCATTTCTTAGAGTCTAAGAGACCTATTGGTCAAAACTTGGCATCTGACCTAACATAGAGGTTGATGTAGTTTCCCACAATGCAGTCCCATCCTGTCGGCATTTTTTCTGATTGTTGGAACTGGTTCAAAACCCACACTTCTGCCCTCACATCCTTCCTTTCAGGAAGCTGCAGGAGAATCGGAGTTCTGGATGCTTGGCTCAGGAAGGGTCCTTAAGGTTGTATAGGTCAATCCTCTCGTTGTATTTTTGGGGGGACCATAGGCCCATAGCGAGCTGGTAGCAGGGCTGGCCTGGTGTCCTGACTCTTCAGCACAAAGTGCTTTATGGAGAACATGTGACAGTGAACCCAGATTGGTTAGTGTCTCCATAAAGTAAAGAAGGAACATCATTTTCTTTCAATTCTATAGCCTGGAGCAAGGAGGAGTCCATTTTCCTTTGGGAAATATGCTACGTACCATCCTGTCTATAATTCATTGATGAAATTGTCACCTTTTGGGACTGCTGATGCCTATTTTCCTCTGGGATGGCTCCCTGCATCTTTCTGATTCATGTCTCTGCTTTGTCAGCAGTTCTTTTTTAGCTTAGTGTGTGTGCATGTGGGGAGCGGGGAGGTGGTGGTATGGGTGGGGTGACAGTCACTCAGACACCAGAGCTGGAGGAGGGAAAGGGAGTGTTTGACAAGGTTAGAGTTGGGGGTGCCCACCAATGGCCATTCCTAAGCATATTTATTGTATGCTTAGTATAACAAAGGAAGATTGCTTCATATATGCATACTTGATCATTCACTTGGTGCTTTTTCCATTTGGTATATTTTTAAATACCTTAAAAAAAACCTTTGGAAAGCAGAGACCTAGAGAGGAAGAGCTAACGTGTTGCGGAGTCTACAATACTCTAGGAAAAGTGCTTCTTTTTTTTTTTTTTAATTTTATTTATTTATTTTTTATACCACAGGTTCTTATCAGATATCTATTTTATACATATTAGTGTATATATGTCAATCCCAATCTCCCAATTCATCCCATCACCACCCCCTGCTTTCCCCCCTTGGTGTCCATACGTTTGTTCTCTATGTCTGTGTCTCTGTTTCTGCCTTGCAAACCGGTTCATCTGTACCATTTTTCTAGATTCCACATATATGCGTTAATATACGATATTTTTTTTTCTCTTTCTGACTTACTTCACTCTGTATGACAGTCTCTAGGTCCATCCATGTCTCTACAGATGACCCAATTTTGTTCCTTTTTATGGCTGAGTAATAGTCCATTGTATATATGTACCACAACTTCTTTATCCATTCGTCTGTCGACGGGCATTTAGGTTGCTTCATGACCTGGCTATTGTAAATAGTGCTGCAATGAACATTGGGGTGCATGTGTCTTTTTGAATTATGTTTAGGAAAACTGCTTCTTATGTTCACATATATATGAGGAAACTCTTTCCATCCCCAACAATACCATGAGACAAGTAGTCATATTTTAATTGTCATGGTGAGGACATCTGTGCTCAGAGCAGTGACTTGCCTAGGAGCTCACAGCTAGTAAGTGGCAGAGGCAGGATTTGAATTCAGATCCCTATGAGTCAAAGCCACATTTCTTTCCACAACATCAATCTGCCTCCCTCAGTACCTAGAACTGTTAGCAAAGAGGAACAACCAACCCAATTTGTAGCTTGAGAATAATGAGTTTGTAAGTCTCAGAGAGGCAAGAAATACAATAGTTTCTAATCTCAAAATTGGGACTAAAGTTCCAAGCTGTGCTAACTGAAATGGTATTCTCCAAGATATGGTCCCCCCTCAAGAGACCAGCCATCAGTTGGGAGCCATGCCTGATACTTGTGTCCCAACAGGTAATGGTTCACAGAATGAGCCTGTGGGTGAGGGATAGATTGGCTGGTCTAAAGGAGAGGACTGAAAGATCTGAGATGCTAGATCTGAGTCCAGACTGCTGTCCTGTCTGCCAGTCTGTTAAAATTGTCTTTGCCACGGGCCATGGATGTGCTTGTACCATTTATCAGAACCTCTTGTGATCTGGCAATAAGGAAACCCAACTCAGTTGTAGACAAATATTTTGCAGTAATTTCATTTACTTAACAAGGGCGGGCTCTCTCCCCTTGGAGAATGAAGCTGGAGCCGGTGTAATCACTGGTCAGATCTTCTTCTCACAATGGTCTGAGTGGGAGCCTCTCCCCTCCGTGTTACCTCCCAAAGGAACAGGGGATAAACGCCCTTGTAAGACAGTTGGTCTCATTTTGTGGATGTGAATTCAATGTCTCACAGCTCCATTCTACTCATCCTAGCTCCGGCTTAAGTTTTAAAAACTAATTCTCTCTGCATTAATCTGAAAAGATCCTTCAAACAAAAGCTCAACATCTGAGTCTATTTACTGAGTGTGCAGCTGTGTCAATTGGCCAAGACAAAGCAAGGCTTCCTGGTCAGCCCACAATGGGCTGCAGGTAGTCCTGCAAACAGAGAAACACAAGGCACGGTCCTTTCAGGAGCCAGCAACCCTCCTTCCAATAAGGGAAGAGTTGGAGCTCAGGGGTCAAGAGAAAAGGAGTGCCACCCTTCCCCCACGTCACCACACACACAAGTGGGGACTGAAGGATACGATCTGTAAGCCCGTCAATTAGGGCTATTAAAAAGGTAATTAGCCTTCTTCCATGGAAACCAAGGACAGAGATGTGAAAAGGGGACATTCATTTCCATATGGTTACATTTTTATGTGACCAGTACACTTTCTCAAGGAAGCGAGATGCTATTGTTGAGAATATCACTTGGCCAGTCATGATGGGAAGGTGATATCAAGTAAATTTAAGAGCTATCTAAGAATAAAAATAATAATTTTTTATTCCTGAAAAAAACTTTTTTTTCTGCTATTAGTCAAACACTAGATTCAAATCAAGTGGCCAGAATTAGGAGGCCAGGGAGGAGTTGAGAGTTATTTCCTTTCTAGTTTCCTCTCCCGAAGAGAATCGTGGCAGGAAATTAAATCTGAAAATGTCAACAATGAACAATTTGTCTTGGATTCTGATAAGTGTGAAATTCAGAATTAGTGTTTCTGTTCCCTCTCTTTTCAAACATGTGTGGGTATTTTGGTAATAAAGCCCAAGAGAGAAGAAAACGAATTGAGGAAAGCCCTTTCTCATAATGAGATTTGAAGATATCTATTGAAATGGATCTAAAGTATACAGTACTCTTTGCAACACTGGCCCAGTTCACAATGAACATAGCGCTTACACGTATTTACTTTGCCTCTGTGTGTGTGCATGCTTTCAGGTAAAAGATAATTTAATTTTGTTTTGTTTTTCTCCACCATCTCTTTCTCTCCTTCTCTTTCACTTTCCCTTCCCACTTTATCGAGGTCAAATGTACATGCAGGGAGATGCACAGAGCTTAAGCATCCAGTTGGATGTGTCACATCTTGTTAATCCACACAACAGTAAAGATATACAATATTTCCACCACCTCAGAAGTTTCCTGCTCCTGTACAGTCAATAACCACCCCCAGGTAATCACTGTTTTAATTTTTATTACTGCATATTAGTTTTGCCTGTTCTTGAATTCCATATAGATGATATCATATGGTAAGAATTTTTTGTGTGTGACGTCTTTTGCTCAAAATAGTATTTTTGAGATTCACCTGCGATGTTGATGGATTGTATCAGTTTATTCTCTTTCATGTATAAGTAGTATTCCATGGTATGATGACACCACAGGGGACCCATTCTTGTGTTAATGGACATTTGGGTTGTTTCCAGTTTTAGGCTGCTATGAAATAAGCTGCTGTAAACATTCTTGCGCAAGATCTTTTGTGAGCATATGTTTTTTTTTCTCTTGGGCCATTACCTAGGAGTGGAATTGCTGAATCATAGGTTAAGTGTATGTTTAACTTTATAGGAAACTAAGAAACTGCCAGTTTTCTAAAGTGGTTGTACCATCTTATGCTTCCAGAAGCAACGTATAAAAGTTTCAGTAGTTCCGTCTCCTTACAAACATTTGGTGTTTTCAGTCTTTTTAACAGTAACTGTTCTAATGGGTATGAAGTGGTAATCTCATTGTGGTTTTAGTTCGCTTTTCTCTAAGGACTAGTGATGTCAAAAACCTTTTCATGAGATTATTATCATTTGCATATGTTCTTTCTTGATGTTTCTATTTAATTATTTTGCCCATTATTTATTGGTTTTTCTCCTTATTCATTTGTAGGTATTCTTTATATATTCTGGATAAAAGTCTCTTCTAATATATGGGTACAGCAAATATTTTCTCTTGGTCTATGACTTACATTTTCCTTTTCTTAATGGCATCTTTTTGATGAGCAAAATTTTATTATTTTGAAGAAATCCAATTTTTCAATTTTTTTCTTTATGATTAGTGCTTTTGCTGGCCCATCTAAGAAATCTTTGCCTAACCCAAAGCTGTGAAGACATTTCTCTATGCTTTCTTATAGCAGCTCTACAATTTTAGCTTTTGTGATTAACTCTACAATTCATCTCAAATTAGTTTTTTGTGTATGTTGTGAGGTAAGGGTTGAGGTTTATATTTTCCAAGCGTTTATCCAGTAGTTCCAGCACCATTTGATGAAGACTTTCCTTTCTCCATTCAATTGCTCTGATGCCTTTTCACAGATCAGTTGACTGTATATTTGTGGCTCTATTTCTGAACTCTCTGTTTTTTTGTCTTTCTTTATGCCAATACTACTTTGCCTTGATTGTTATAGATTTTTAATACATCTTGAAATCAGATATTGTGAGTTTTCTAATCTTCCTCTTCTTTTTAATGATTTTGGCCACTCTAGTCCTTTGTATTTTTATGTAAATTTTAGAATCAACTTGTCAATTTATTCAAAAAAGTTCATTGAGGTTTTGACTGGGATTATGTTAATTCTGTAGATCAAATTGGGAAGAGGGAGAAAAGGCTTAACATTGATCCTTTCAATTAATGAACATGGTATCTCTTTCTACTTATTTGTTTTCTTTTTTTTCAGTAATATTGTATACTTTTTAATATAGAGGTCTTGCATGTATTTATTTAAACCTATTCCTAAATGTTTCAAGTATTTTGATGCTATTGTAAATGGTAGTTTGAAAAATTTATCCTCTAATTGTTGTTAGTATGCAAAAATAGAATTGATATTTGTATATTTGACCTTGTAGCTTGCTATGCTGCTAAATTCCCTAATTAGTTCTACTAGTGGTTTTATACATCCTTTAGGATTTTTTATATGCATATTCATGTCATCTACAAATAAAAATAATTTTACTTCTCTTTTTCCAGTGTTTATACATTTTATTCCACGTTATTGCACTGGCCAGAAGAGAAGAGGTGAGAGCTGACATCCTTGCCTTGTTCCTGATCTTAGAAAGTGTTCAGTAATCTACCATTAAGTAGGATGTTAAGGTGGATTTCTCATAGCTGTCCTTTATCAGACATTTTATTCCTAGCTTGCTGAGAGATTCTTAAAATCATAAATGGGTATTTAACTTTGTCAAATGCCTTTTCTTTATTTTTGAGATGATCATGTGGTATTTTTCTATGATTCTGTTGATGTGGTGAATTAAATTGATTGCTCTTTCAATCTTAAATCGACCTTGCATTCCTGGGATAAGCCTCACTTAGTCATAATGTGTTATCCTTTTTTATATAATGCTGGATTTGATTTGACAATATCTGTTAAGCATTTTTGCATCTATATTTATGAAAGATATTGATCTGTAGTTTTTACTTTCTTGTAATATTTTTGTCAGTGTTGTGATGGTGTGATGTTTAGTTTTATGTGTTAACTTGGTTAGACTATAGTACCCAGTTATTTTATGTAAAACTAATCCAGGCATTGCTATGAAGGTATTTTGTGGATGTGGCTAACATCTGCAATCAGTTGACTTTAAGTAAAGGAGATCGCCCTTGATAATATGAGTGGGCCTTATCCAATCAGTTGAAGGCTTTAAGAATAAAAATAAGTTTCCCAAAGAAGATATTCCACCTCAGGACTGCAGCATCCATTCCTGCCAGAGTTTCCAGCCTGCTGGCCTGCCCTACCATTTTGGACTTGCCTAATCCCACAACTGCATGAGCCAAGAGCCAATTCCTTAAAATAAATCTCTATCTATCAAGACATATGAATATATAAAATCTCAATCTTGTGGAAGCTGGTGTTAAGGATTTGTTAGGGTGGGTCTATTTCAGTTTTGTGTTTTGGGTATGATTCTTATTCTATGACATGGTCCTTTCTCTGAAGGTGTGGAATTTCTGGAGTTTCACATGAATGGTGAGGCACTCACCAAGATATCTCTTCACTCTGCTTGGCTGGAACTCCAAAGTTTTTCAGCCTTAAGAACCTCTGGTGTCTCTATTTAGATTTTCTCCCCAGAGAGTATGTTCTCTGATAGGCCTAGTGGGGTTTTGTCCTGTGCATTTGCAGCCCTGCTCTCCACCAAGAAGCCAGAGGGAATTCCCAATATAAACTTCTGGCACCCTTCCTGCACAGCTACCTCTTCACTGGTACCCTGCCCTGCAAATTCCAGCTGCTTCAGCATCCCCAAACTCCAGTCTCTGCTTCCTCAACCAAGCATGCCTGCCTTCCTCTGCTTGTGCCCCACCTCTGTGCAGTATGATCTGGTAACTGTCCTCACGTAGAAAGCCAGGTTACATGTAGGGGTCACTTCATGTGTTTCTTTTCGCTCAGAGATTACAGTCCTGCTGTCTATTGCTCAATGCCTGAAAAGAGTTGCTTTATTTATTTTGTCCTGTTGAATCATTACTTATGGTAGGGAGGCATGTCCAATACCCGTTTACTCCATCATGGCCAAAAATGGAATTTCAGCCATCCATACATTTGTCAAACCATCCTCTAAACCAAGACCATCCCTATGCCGTCTCCTTCATTTCCCATGTGCTCAGCAAAGGGCAGAAATCACCGATGAGTTCAGAAAAATCACTGGGTGATTCTTACAACACTTGTCTTCCATGGTTCTCAAAAAACACACAAACATATCATAGTTTCTAAAAATTCAAATAGTCCTTAGTAGTCCTTTGTAGGCCAGCATTTTTCAAACTGTGTTCTGAGGAATGTTGGCTCCATAAGGAGTTAAATGGTAATCTGTGAATGAAGGATTCTCTGATCAAATACTTTGGGGGAAATGTTACGTCTGATTTTTGTTCTAGGAGAGTCACATATATATTAACATATTAAAGATTCTGACACATCCTGCTGAAAATTTTCATTAACTCAGTGTTTCCCAAACTTAATTGATTAGCGGAGCTTCTTCATGGAATATTCATTGGCATTGGAAACATGTGCTTTTTAGGTTCATGGATTATCTGACCTCTTATCTATTTTCCCTAAAGTTTTGGAGAAATGCTATTCAGAAGGGAAAATGAGAGCTTTTAAGTTTGACAAATCAGTTAAAATCAAGGCTGCTGATATGGTAATCAAGCTGTACATTTTTGGTAGAGCCAGCAATTAAACAGATAATTTAAACCTCTCCAGGAAACTGTGTGTTTGAATTACACTTCCTAAATATGCAAATAACGAGGTGTTATAGGAAAAGGGACTTTTTCCTTTAAAGCTGAATGACTTAGATCAGCATATTTATTTTTTAAAGCCCTAGAAATCTGGAAGTATAATGCTAGCCCCTAAAGTCTTACCTTCAATAGTATTTCATATTTTACTGTATTTTTAGATAATAACCCTCGTATATAAATTTTATTAGTCATTTACTAACGCCCACTAAAATACTTTTGGAAACGTTTTCCAGCTCAGACACCTTTTAAAAACGAAATGACATCATGTCTGTTGGTATATATTGTTCTATACTGGAGATTGGGAATACTTCCCCACCCCTCCATAAAGCGACGGCTGAAAAGTTTATCATCATCCTCCCTAAAAGTAAGCACCTGGAAAATGTGAGTGCAGTGAAACCCCAAAGCACAGCACTGAGGAAGTCAGCTGGATTAAAAAACCTCTCCCTGGAGGAATTGCCTGTCCCACGGTCCTGGGAACTTCGGGGGCCCAGGAAGGGCGAGACCCTGAGTTGCCGAATTTCCCTGGTTGCTGAGAGGCTAACCACCTTCTCCGCCCTGCCGTCCTTTGCCAGCTCCATGTTCGGAATTGCAGGCAGAGGTAACGGTGATGCATAGTTATTTATTCATTCAATGCATTTATTTATTTATTTATTCAAAACGGATTTACTGAGTGCCAGTTATGTACCAGGCACTATTCCAGAAGTGCTGGGATGTAGTGGAGGACAAACCCAGTCCCTCCCCTCATGGAGTTTACGTTCCAGTGAGGAAGAGGAACAACCAGTCAAGTCACAGAGTGAGAAGTGCCACGGAGGAAAGAATCATGTTAAGGGGTCAGACAGTGGTTGGGAGAAAACTGTGCTACATAGGGTGAGTGGGAAGATTTTCTCTGAGACGTAACATATATGCAGTGACATGAATGAGAGGACAAGACAAAGACACACATAGGGAAAGAGTTTTCAAGGCAGAGGGGACAGTAAGTGCAAAGGCCCTGAGGCTGAGGCTTTTGGTTGAGTCCAGTGGCTCCCAAACACTAACTGGATGCATCAGACTCACCTAGAAGGCTTGAAAGCAAATCACATTTCTGGGCTCCACAATCTCAGAGCCCAATTCAGTAAACCAAAAGTGGGCCTGGGAACTGCGATTTTTTTAAAAGCTTCCCCCAAAGTTTTTGGTGCTTAGACCAGTTTAGGAAACTCTGATCTAATCCAATGACCTCATTTTACAGATGAAGACACTGAAGTCCAGAGAGGGAAAATGATTTAGCCCCCGGTCACAGAATTAAATTGTGATGGAACCAGGCCAGGAAAACATATTCCCACACCCCCAATAGGGCTCTTCCTCTTCTACCCCCTCTCTTATTCACCCCACCCCCTCCTCCCCTCCTTCTCATCTGCCCCAACACAAGAGGCCAATAGAAATGTGTTTCCTCTAATAATAGTTGTTGCTATTATTATTACTCTAAATAATAGCGACCATTCATTGAATATTTACTTTTTTCCAGACATTGTTCTAAGCACTTTACATGTATTAACTCATTTAATCCTCACAATAACCTTATGGGATTGGTGTGCTTGTTATTCTCACGTTACGATGAGGAAACCGGAGCTGGTGAGATTAGGTCACTTCCCCGAGGTCACACAGCTGGCAAATGATGGAGAACTGATGATCCTGGCCTCACGGGATTGCTGCCTCATGCTGACCTGGGCAAGAGCCCTGGGCTGATCATTACTGCTGTTATTGATCTGCATCAGCCAGAAACTTCAGTTCCCCGTCCTGCGCCCATCCCAGTGACACCGGCCATGCCATTATTGCAGGCAGCTGGGAGCGCACCTGAAGCCAGTGGCTCACAGTTCAGGCTGTGGAGTCTGTCCCTTGGGACAGCAACTGTGGTCTGAACATGATTATTTCCCATCTAGAAACTCCAGGGCATGCGGGTTTCCTTTTAGTGATTTTTCAAACCAGGCTCTGCTGAGAATGCATGAGGGATAAACTGGCGTACTTGCTGAAGGCAAAGCTTAACACTGCCTCTGAGTCCTTTCCGCCTTGAAGTTACACACCCTTGGGACTTCATTGCTGAGGCCGGGAAGGCTGGTTGTGTCATCTGTCTCACTGCGGGTGACTCTGAGAGTGAGGTGCAAAGATGAAGACAGTATGATCTCTGTCTTCTAGCGGCTCACAAATAATTGTAATTCATAGCAGAAAGTAGCATTATTCCATCAGAATGCTGGGCACATAGAGGACCATGGTGGTTCATGGTGTTCAGAGTACCATGGCAACTGGTACCTCGGAGAAGAACAGGAAGGATCTAGTTGGATGTGGGCCTTGATTTCACAGGTACAAATAGAGGAAGGGAACGGCAGGAGGCAGGAGCGGTCTCAGCATTATCACGGAGGTGTGCCATGGTGTGGCATTTTGGGGGACAGGAGATGAACACAGGGATTGGGAAAAAATGTGTAAAGATCTCATTATAGGTATAGCTAATATATTTCTACAAGCTAGGAGCTCAGAGTGAGACAGACTCAATGATACATTTCTATCCTCCAATACCCAGACCAATAGCACAGAAGACACTGCATTAGGATCCTTGTCAAATAAATAGATAGCACAGGGTTCACTAATATTTCCCTTGAAAATACCAAGGTGGTATTTTATTTTTAATACTTAGTAGAGTTAGTAACACATTGTATAACAGGGTACAGAAGGAGGGCACTGGATGAGAGGCTGGACTCCAGTGACCCCCTCAAACCTGTCCCAGCCCTGCTGTGCTATGCTAACACATCCAATATCTAAAGGTCAGAACCTAAGTATTCGTGGGTCCTAGCTACATTGCATGCTCTGTGAAGCTCTGGTATCTACCTAGTATCTAGGTACTGTGGGCCTTCAGAAGTTAAATTAAGGCCTTTAGAAGATGATTGTCTATTTCACATCAGTTCCTGTAGAAAGGATATAAGAAAGGCAAAAACCTTGAAACTTAAAGTTGATGATAAATTATGTCTATCTCTCCCTCTCTTTCTCTCTCTCTCTTTTCCTTGGAGATTCAGTTGTTAAACCTTCACCACTGCTGAGACATTCAGTCCTTGCAAACTGACAAGGAGGAAAAATAATTCTCTCATATAACACAAATCAGATGGTCTCTGGAGAACAGTACTGTCTTAGTTTGGGTGCAGAAGGTCTCCAGGGAGCTGGTGAAGAGCAGGTCACTAAATACATGGTTGAATGAATGGTACTTTGCTCCTTTATAAAACAAAATGCACTCTATTCAAGGAGCTCCAAGATTTTAGCAACAATCTTGAGATGATAATATTGGATGCTTTACTCCCACCTCTGCATAGTGACAGCTCCAGAACCAGAAGGTCTGGGGTTGACATCTTCTAAATTCTCCTTTCCTCACCCTAGCCAGCAACAGCAGACTTCATGCTGGTCCTCAAGTACACTCCTGCCTCAGAGCTTTGTACCTGCTGTTCCCACCACCCGGAACAGTCTATCCTGGCTACTCCCATGACTCACAACCTTACTTTATTCAAATGTCACCTTCCGGACATACCCCCCTCTCCGTCTCTTACTTCTCTCTCTTTTACCTTGTTTTATTTCCCTTTCATAGCACTTATCACTACCTGATAGTATATGGTTATTTGTTGTCTAATTCAGGGGTCCCCAGCCCCACAGTCTGTGGCCTGTTAGGAACCGGGCCGCACAGCAGGAGGTGAGCAGAGGGTGAGTGAGCGAAGCTTCATCAGCCGCTCCCCAACGTTCCCCATGGCTCCCCATGGCTCCCCATGGCTCCCCATCGCTCCCCAACGCTCCCCATCGCTCCCCATCGCTCCCCATGGCTCCCCATCGCTCCCCAACGCTCCCCATGGCTCCCCATCGCTCACCATCGCTCCCCAACGCTCCCCATCGCTCCCCATGGCTCCCCATGGCTCCCCAACGCTCCCCATCGCTCCCCAACGCTCCCCAACGCTCGCATTACCAACTGAACCACCCAGCCCGGCCGTCTGTGGAAAAATTGTCTTCCACGAAACCGGTCCCTGGTGCCAAAAAGGTTGGGGACCGCTGTGCAAATCATCTACTAATATGTAAGTTCCATTAGGGCAGAGATTTCTGTCTGCTTTTTTTACCTGGGAACCTCAAACAGTACTGGGCACTCCAAACATTTTGCTGAAAGAATGAAAATGTGAGCTTGGCTCGGAGTTTTCTTTTGCCCCAAGGATTCTGTATCACCTCGAGGCTTTGCTCTATAGCCATGGGCATGTGTGAACCTAACGGAGCTGTGTGAGGCTGACCTAATAAAATCACCTCCTCCCTAAGATCAGCTGTGCCCTACCTGGCCTGCTGGCCCAGGGCTACCCCCAGGTCACACCGCAGCAGCTGGCCCCCCTCCAGGGCTGACACACAGTGCTCTCTGCCATCTCCACCCCCTGGTCCTTGCTTGACTTCCCGGAGGATGGATGCCTCATGGCCTTGCTTTGAATTCCACTTCTTTGACTTAGAGGGGCCAAAGGAGCAGAAATGACAAAGGTTGTTTAGGATTTAGTCTTCCCGATTGTTTGACCTGGTAAATAGATAAACAAAAAAGGGAAGAAGAAAAGAAAGAAAGAGAGAGGCTGGCCTGGGCCCTCCAGCTGCGGGTCCCCGTGGGCCTGGCCGACAGGAGCCCAATTACTGCGGGGCCAGTGCACCTGTGAGGAGTTAATGAGAGGCGTGCAGGGGGGTGGGAGGCCCTCGGGGGTTCCGATTAGGACCCCACGGAGGCTGCCCCGCCTCCGCCCCCTACAGGGGTAATGACGGTTAATCTCAGCAGGTTGCATCTGGGGACACACCATCTCTATCGCAGAACGGAGAGGAGTTCTAGGTGGGTTTCTCGCTCGGCTCAGTTTCCTTAGGATTTTTATTGATAGATGCTGAAGCCGTTTGTGAATTTAACACTAAAGGGCATAAATGAAAATATAGGCGGGGTGGGAGTATTTCCAGTGGGCTGTATGCCAAGGGAACTCAGCAGGAACCTGCTGGAGCATCAGAGCACGGAGTGTAATCCTCTCACTTCTCAGAAGGGGAGGCTGAGACCCGCGGAGGGCTTCAAGGGACACTCACAGGAAGGTGGCTTCTAGCGGCAGAAAGAAATCACTCGTAGGGCTGCGGGTAGGGGGGTGGTCAGCGTGGGGTGGCTGCACGGTCGTGTGACGGTGAGAGGGCCCTGGAATGGGATTCCGGCTCCACTGCTTACTGACGATGGCCTTTGGCAAACTGCTCAGCTTCCCGTCCTCCCCATTCCTTATCTGTGAAATGGGCACAGGGGTAGTGCCTGCTCCCAGAGATGCTGTAAGGTCTAAATGAATCAATACACACAACGCACCCAGGGAACAGTCTGGGCTCTGGCAGCTTGAAGCAAGTGTTAGATTTTATGATTATTATGGTCTGTTTTCCAGTGGGACCCCTTCCAAGGTCCCACTCCTAGGTTAGGATCAGACTCAGACTGTGGGTGTGGGTGGATGGTGGTCTGATGTCATTTGGTTTAGTCCCAAAGAGTCTTTTCAAACATTTTGCTGAAAGAATGAAAATGTGAGCTTGGCTCGGAGTTTTCTTTTGCCCCAAGGATTCTGTATAACCTCAAGGCTTTGCTCTATAGCCATGGGCATGTGTGAACCTAACGGAGCTGTGTGAAGCTGACCTAATAAAATCACCTCCTCCCTAAAACCAGCTGTGTCCTACCTGGCCTGCTGGCCCAGGGCTACCCCCAGGTCACACCGCAGCAGCTGCCCCCCCCCCCCAGGGCTGACACACAGTGCTCTCTGCCATCTCCACCCCCTGGTCCTTGCTTGACTTCCCGGAGGATGGATGCCTCATGGCCTTGCTTTGAATTCCACTTCTTTGACTTAGAGGGGCCAAGCCTCTCTTTTTCTTTCTTTTCTTCTCCCCTTTTTTGTTTATTCTGAGCACTTGCTACACGCCAGTCTGTCCCTGGCATTTATACATACATAAATGAGAAAAAGGCCCGGCTCTCCTGAAGAGCCATCAGAAAGGGAGGGCCCCCGGCTGAGAGTCAGAAGACATGACCTCTAGAGGCGGGTCTCTCTCGAGCTGGCTGTGCCACCTCAGTAAACTGCTTCATCTCCCTCAGTCTCTGTGGTTTCCTCTGTCAGATGGAGAGAGTAATCCCTACCCTGCTTCCCTCAGGATGCTAGCAAGGATCAGATGACCTAAGTGCACGCAGAGGGTCTTTGACTGCACAAAATGCTTGTAATAATGTGCGGTGACCGTGGGGCTGCAGTGGCCACTCCCCCCAAGGACCCGATATGGGCTGCATTTTCATAGTGCTGCGAGTGGCAGCAGAGAAGATTCCCAGGGAGGTTGGCTAGAGACCTAAACAGCAGAGCCAGGAGTCAGTGGAACCTAAGCTTGAGTCACAGCTTTTCCACTTCCTAGCAGTTGACCTTGGAGAGGCTACTTAACATCCGCCATATCTCAGAACCGTGAGAGCTACCTCATTACATTACAACCTCATAGGACAGTTGGAAGGAGAAAAGGAAATAAGGCATGTGAAGCGCTCACAACAGTGTCTGGTATGTAGTGACCCCTAGAAGGGTTGGCTGTGCTTTGGTGAAGTCACTGCATTCTGGGGTCCAGCCCTTGACAGGCTGCCAAGAGGATCCCGCTCACAGAGCCTGTTGTATCGGCAACTGATGTGTAGATGAGATTTACAGTTCACCCTTTTACTGAGTGGAATCGACCTCTCCTGGGGACTGGAAACACTTGTCCAGCTCATCATTTTCTTGTAGGCAAACTCTCCAAGGAAGCTGAGTGGAACCAGCATCTTGCCTGGTAAGCAGAGTCTCACGGCAAGAGAGGCCAGGGAGGTGATTGCTTATGTTTGAGGCACCGTGTCCAGATGGCCCGATGCCTCCATCTCCATGTGATACCGCTCCTGAGTCTAGGCAGAGCTATCTATAGCCAGAGCTTTTCTCCTGCCATACAAACAATGCCAAATTCCAATACTCTGTCCTTCCTTTTCTACGCTGCTTCCTCCTGAGTTATCACTCATTTCTTTATAAAAGTTGAGGCCCTTGATATCTCTTGTTCCTAGCCTGCTTGTGGCCTATGACATCTTCTGGCTTTTGGGTTACCCCTAATCTACCCGCTGTTGCCCCTTGTGCACTGCCCCTGCTGGTTTAGCTGTGTACAGCCTGCACACGGATGGCTTGTCTCCTATAGGGAACCTACTTTCATGCAGACATGTCATGGTCTTGGTATTTTCTAATCTATGCAATGCTTACCAGCTCTAAGCTCCTAGAGGACACGGCTGTCCGTGGGGAAGCTTTTCTTTAGAAACTAGCCCTTCATCTCTGCTTTTATAAGGGGGACTCTGAGGGCCGTGGGAGTTAATTACTTCCTTCACGAGGCAGGGATCAGTGTCTTACATTCGCTGATGTCCCACGCCAGGACAGAGCCCAGCACAAAGAAGGTGCTCAATCATATCTCTCAAAGGAATACAATCCCCTTCTCAATAAGGTGTCTTGTTTATCTCAGAATCCATTTTTTGGTTGGCTGTAGAAGACAGCATGCCTTGGTTTCCTACCGGAGACATTCCTTTTACCCATTCTAGGCTCATGCTCATCTGAGTTTTGTCTTTGGGGCTGGGATTTCATTCTCACTTACACCCTCATTGCCTCTTCCCACACAGCCCACTGATCTCAGGGCCTCCCGGCTGAAAGTATTGTTCTTTTTTTTTTTTTTTTTTAACAACACCTTTATTGGAGTATAATTGCTTTACAATGGTGTGTTAGTTTCTGCTGTATCACAAAGTGAATCAGCTATACATATACATATGTCCCCATATCTCCTCCCTCTTGCATCTCCCTCCCACCCTCCCTATCCCACCCCTCTAGGTGGTCACAAAGCACAGAGCTGATCTCCCTGTGCCATGCGGCTGCTTCCCACTAGCTATCTATTTTACGTTTGGGAGTGTATATATGTCCATGCCACTCTCTCACTTCGTCCCAGCTTACCCTTCCCCCTCCCCGTGTCCTCAAGTCCATTCTCTACGTCTGCGTCTTTATTCCTGTCCTGCCTCTAGGTTTTTCAGAACCTTTTTTTTTTAGATTCCATATATATGTGTTAGCATATGGTATTTGTTTTTTTCTTTCTGACTTACTCCACGCTGTATGACAGACTCTAGGTCCATCCACCTCACTACAAATAACTCAATTTCATTTCTTTTTATGGAAAGCACTGTTCTGATCCCACCATTTCTCAGGTCAGATCCTTAGATGGCTCCCATTGCTTTTGAAATCAAGGACAAATTTCTCACCTTGGTAGTCAGGGCCTTGGATCTGCCCCTGACTTCGCCCTCCAAACTCAAGCTCCATTTGTTCCCCACAAGGGCTCTTGGTTGCATTTCAATTGCATTGCCCAATGTTTTCCAGACCTTCCCCTTGAAATTTTCTGTCTTCACCCTTTTCTTCATGCTGTTCTCTCTCTTTGGGACAACCTCCCCCAACAAAACAATGTTCAAGAGAAGCCTGGAAAGCTGTAAGTGATTCCTCTGCCTGCTGGAATCACTTAGACCTTTTAAGAACAATCTTGAGCTTTCAAGAACGATCTTGAACATCATTTTGTTTATAAAATCTCTAATTAGATGAAATCCCTTCCTCCTTTTATCCTCTAGATGTGCATCCGTACACCTCCTCTGTTTTTCTCAACTTTACAAGTGTTTCTGTAACTCCCTCATTCTTGCCCACCGCTGTGCCTGAACGTTTTTTGAGGATGAGGACTTGGTCTCAATTCCATTTCCTCTCCAGGACTGTGCACTTGGTACTGCCTTGGGATATAACTGAACTGAACAACTTACTGCACTGAGTAGTGATTCTGTAAACATAAACGCTGCCTCTATACATTACAATTCTTGTTTCTAATTTCTTTCTGGGTCGCATGGACCATATAAAAGGAATGATTTTCGTTGTCATCCACAAAAACCCATTTCAGCATCATTGGTTTAAGCTGTTGGAACTAAAAGCCAACACATCTCGGATCCCTTTATGCCTGAAAACTCAAACTGCTATTGCTTGCAAGTGGGTGTCGCCATGGCCATGCCTTGCATGTTGATCATTCAAAAGGAAGTCACATGTGGTTTTGTTCAGCTCTAGGAAGTGCAAACATGAATTCCTCAAATTTGTCCAACCAATCTCTATGTAGGGACGAAAGATAGAGTTTCATCCATTTGTTCAAACAGTTTGATTCGCTAACACACGTTTTATAGGACCTGAAGAGTTGTTGAAAGGAGTCCCTGTCTCATCACTACAGGATGCATTCTTGAACTTGTAAAATAAACTAGTTAATTAGCATGTCTTTATATTCTCCCATGCCTTTAGGTATACCTATTTCCAGACGTTTTCAAGATGCATGTTGGGAGGCTGTGATTAAAGGGTATTTTTTTGGTGTGGTATGGACGGAGGCTGAGTCTCTTGACAATGACTTGAAAAAAAGAATAAAATCTATTTTACATCAGTTGAATGTCTCTAATTGGGTCTTGAAGACCAAACAATTCTCTTCAAGACAGCTGGGGCTTTGGGTAGCCCGAAACCAATTAACTCAAATTATATAATTTTCCTCCCACTCCTACCCCCAAAGCTTGACTTGCTTATTTAGTAAAGAGGAGGATTAGTGCAAGCACTAAGGAGTCCATTCTCTGGCGGCCTGGCACAATATGCTGAACTGAGTTCTGGGCCAGCCCGGAGCACCCTGGCTGGGAAGAAAGGAAAAAGGGGAGCTAAAGTCAAGCTGTCCCCTTGGTATGAGCCTGTCTTTCTTGGGATACAATGCAATTCAGCATAAATGTATTACTGGATTACCAGGCAGCAGAAAGCATCCTAGTCTTAAATGGAAACAAGCAATCTTTAGCCCTCCTAAACCTCTGAAAATGTGCAGGAGCTAATTAAGGCAACAAAACTCATGAGGTGCTCAGAGTAGACCAGAGAAATGTGAATGGTTATGGGGGAATTTGAATAGGTGTGTGTGTGTGTGTGTGTGTGTCTGTGTGTGTGTTCACGTGTGCACACACGTGCGTGCTTGCTTAAGGGAGCAAAGAGCTGCACTATGAATAGATTTCACGTTTCTTCTCTTTCCAAATGGTTGGTTAAGACTGGGAGAAGCACTGGGCAAATGATAAGATTATGTAACAATTCCAAATGCATATTTTCCAAATTTTGAAACATCAATAATTTAAGAAAGTGAAATAAGACTCTACATTTACAACGGTATCACAAATACGCATTTTGTGATCCTTGTAACAAGATACAAAATTTCTGATTTGATCATTGTAAATGTAAATATAAATGAATTTAAAATAGTTTTGTTCGAATAAGAAAGGATAATTAATGGTATCTCGAGGCTGGCAGAATTCTTCAGGGAAGCCCTTCTGGGTATTTTTTGGACTAAGGAATCCCAACTTGTAAGTGCTGGCCTTTTTTTTTATGTGCCAGAAAGAGAAGGCAAACAGTAACTCCCCACCCCCCCCCACACCCCCAAATGTTCTGAGCATTTAAAATATGGCACTGAACTTACCCTAGTATTTTCTCACATCTTCCTTTCTGAGAGGACCCTGCCCTGGATACCGTTGGTTCCTTCAACTACTAGAGTTGAAGAGTTTCATGGAACAGGCTTTCCTGTTTTTCCGGGTCCTAGGAGTTATTGCCCACGTTTGACTTTCTGTTCATATGTCTGTTGGAAAGGACAATGGAGTGAAATTAAAATTCTCCAGGAAGCTATACCTTTATCTCCTAAAGCTCTGGTGGATGAAGTAGCATTTTGTCTTCTGTTGATGCCCCCAACTCTCTAGGATTTTCTAAGATATATGAAAGAGACCCTAGAGATAATGTTTATTGGTTTCCTTTAGAAGCTACCGACCATCAGTATAAGACTCGGAGCCAGAAAACCACGTCCCTTGGTCGTTTGGTCCACAGTGCCTCTGACCAGGGCTTAGGCCTTCCCTGTTGATGGTCTCTGTTTTGGAGAGATAGATTCTCAAATTCAGGGGCCATAGTCCCAGGAAACGTATTCAGTTAAGACCCAGAATATGGATACCCGTTAAAATAAAGATAACTGAGTGTCAAGTTCAAATTCTGAAAAGAATGTTAGAAATTACTTAGTCCACTCCATCACTTTAAAGATGGAGCCATGGCATCCCAAGAAGAAAGGTGACCCATTCGAAGTCACATGGGGCTTGGTGGTACAGCCTGACCAGAACTCAGTTCTCCTGACTCAGTTAAAGAGTGGCCCCTGGCTATTAATGCTGGTCACATCTTAATCACAGAAGCACATCATTTGTTCTGACTGTATAGATTGCTAATGGACCCTGTGATTTACAGGCTGAGGTTTCACCCTGCTACCCTTGGCTGGATGGATTTGGCATCTGTGGTCCAAGCTCTAAGGTGGAAAAGCAGACAAGGCCCTCTCAGTGCCACTCCTCTTCACTGGATGTAAAAGCAGGAGGTGTATTATTAACATAATGTTGCTGCCTCCATCTCTAAGCCTTAGTTGGCCCTTCACTTTGGGATTCTTCACCAAAATCAAAGCACCACTTTGGTTTATTTTGAAAATATCTTGAAAAGGAAAATGTTTGACCACTCCTCTCCTGGCTTTACCTCCATGTGCTGTGTGTAATGATCCAGAGAGAATCAATTGGACACTGCATTTTAAAGATAAGGATTGGGATTTTACTTCTGGGTAACCTGGTGACCCCAATCAATCTCTGTCTTACAAACCCTCTGAAGATTTGATGCTCCAGTCTGCAATTAAGTCCCAGCTTCCAAGAAAGGCAACAGATGTTGCAATCCAAACACCTTTATTAACTATTTATCTTCAGATGTGTATCAACAATCTCTTGGCCAACAGAAACAGCGGATTGCTCCTTAAATGGAAAAATCACACTCTTTCATCTTCAAGTTATTTTACTCTATAATCCCTTTGAGAAGATAAAAAAGAGATATATTAGAAAGGTAGCCAATGATATTTAATTGCTTTAAAGATTTGCCTTTTCTAAAAGTCACCAATCCAGTGGAAATATTACTATTACGTTACATATCCCAATTATACAAAGAATCAGATGGTATTAAAGGTAAGCAGAAAACATACCCAAAGTGACGATTTCAGTGTTCTGTTTTTTCGTATAACTTGCTGATTATATTTCATTGCCAGACTGCAGCCCTGTTTGAGGCATGGCTTCAACACCATAACGAACAATCCTTGGCACCCACCTGCCTTACAAGAATGTCATAGGATTGTAAATGATGATGCAGTACTTTGAACACTGAGGATGAAATTCAAGGCCAAGATATTTCAAGCAGGACTCTGCGTAATCCTTTGCATATGAACTCATTGAGGTTTTGTGCTAGAGCTGAGCTCTTGTCTGGAGTTTATGAGGTTATTCCATAGAGAGGAAAATATACTCTTGTGGGATCAAAGAGGCTGCTTCTCCCTGGATTTAACTCACTGGCTAAACGGGTAGGTGGAGTGGGCAATCCTCTGCTTCGAGAGCAGGGCTGACTTCACAGGGAGGCTAAAGCAGTTTAAGCTTCTCATCGGCACAGGCCCTTCCAACGTGTTCTCGTTGCCATTTGTCTTCATGAAATTTGCAAAAGTCAGATATTTTAACCACAGTTGGTTAAGAACGCTGTTTCCACTCTGACTTTCCTTCCATTGTACCCCCCAGGGCTGTCAAGTGATGTTAAAGTGGCTGCAGAGCAATCGTGCCCTCCAGCTAAGAGGACCTTGAGTTGGGGATACTTTAGATATGGCTTCGCAGGATATACTTATACCGTCTGCTGTCTCTCCTGTGTACAATAAAGATATTTCCAGCCTTTCTGACGTAGGGATGGATTCCAGGAATGTTACTTCCACTGTGCCAACTCACCTGTTGTCATGACACCCATCGAGGGTTAAACTAAACCCTGGAGGCTTCTGGGTAATGGAGGAGAGGCAAGGTTTGCAGGTTTGGAGCTAAAAGCAAGCCTGTGGAGTATGCCTTGAATCATCACATGAATACAACTGTAAATGGAGGATTCCATTTCAATGATGCCTGGTAAAAGGAAAATTCTCCCCTGTTAAGACTATCCTTCATAAGACATTATTTATAATTATAAGTGCATTATATGTTTTTTTCTTTTAAAATGAGAACTGTGTGAAATAGAATTCATCACAATTCTGTGTCTGTAGACACAGACCTGTAGCAGGCTACAAAAAGCAGGTACATCTAGTGAGAAATTGTGAATTTATGCCTTGCAACTTTCAATAATAAAGAAACAAACTCCAGTCAACCATGCTAGAGGAAAGAGTGTATTATCTTCCTATTATCTCTATTGAACATCATATTATAGCAAAATCATTGTCATATTAAAAAAGTAATCAAAAGGTAGTTTTAGAATGTAGGTTAAAAAATATAGATGTATAATTATATATATGATAGGTAGTTAATTACTCAAAATACAAAGTTGTCTTTAGGATTTTGAAAGTTTATGGTGTTTTCCAGCTTTCTAAATAAATATTCATGTTTGTACCTAATTTTTTATTTGTAATCTTTTGTATTCTTTTTCTCATAGAAAACCCTCAAAATTCTATTTGCTCTAGTCCCTACATAACTTGGATGCGCGTAGAAGTGGGTTTCAGGCAGCAAAACTTCATCCTTCAAAGATTATTCAATTCAGAGGCCAACTCTATCCATGCTCCTTGCTTCCCTCTGCCCCTCTCCACTATGTTTAAGGAAATTAAGGCTTTCACGTGAAGCTGTCTGCCTGTGATCATACGGCCCATGTGTGGCAGAAATTGGACAAATCCATGCGGTAAGCAGAATGGATGCTGGGACCTCCAGGTCATAGAGATCAGCGGCAAAGGGGCTGATAGAAGCTGAGAAGCCAGGTTGCAGTCTGGAGTGCCACTGCTTCATGTGTGACCTGGGATTAGAAATTTCCCTCTTTGGACCTTGGCATCCCCATTTGTGCAGTCCCAAAGGAGTTACCTTCTTGCACTGGGAAGTTAGAGAAGGCATCCGTGATGAAGCCACGTCTGAGCAGAGACATAAAGGAAGTAAGAGAGTGAGTCACGTGGGTCTCTGGGCTTTCTCTGAAAAGGGGACAGCAACTCCTGAGGCAGGAGGGTGCACGGCATCTTGGAGGAACAGCAGAAGGCCAATGTACTCGGGCACATAGAGCAAGAGGGCGAGAAGTAGGCATGAGGTCAGCACCTGAGGGAAGGCCCTGGTCAGGGAGCTGAGCCTCAGGGAGATGGGGAGCTTTTGAACATGGACATGACGTGACCTGACAGATATGTAAAGACTATCACTTTGTTGCCGTGTGGAGTGAGGGTGGAGACCAGGTAGGAATCTCCCGCAGTCACACAGGTGTGGCCTGGGGCAGGGGCCAGCGGGGAAGATGCACACGACCACCTCCAATACGAGACACGAAGTCAGAGGAACCCGGAAAGAGGCATAGGAAGGTGGTGCTGGCTGGGAAGAAGGAGCTGGACCTCACCAGGCAGAGACAGTGGGCGGAGGCAACTCCAGTTTTGTAGAGGAAGTGGTGTCAACAAAGACACATGTGAGAAAAACAAGGGCTGTGCTCAAGGAGACTGTGCCATGAAATGACTGGCAGTGAGGGCTTTGGGCTCTGTGCCCTTAGTCCAGTTACTCACCTTCCCACCCCTCAGAATCCTCATTGTAAAATGGGGTCGCTATCGGCATCTAGCTTGGAGAGGCTTTCCGACAAGATGGCGCCTGTGTGGTGCTCCAGAGGCACCGAGTAAACGGTAGCTCTCATGACCACAAGTGAGATTTTATTAACTGCCCAAAAGTTCAGTGAGGCTGAAGCATAGGAATGTGATGGGCAGAAACCCAGGAAATCAGGCTGAAAAGGCTGGTTGAGGCCTGACAGTGAAGAGCCTTGAACTCTACCCAGTCTGTCTGGGGAAAGCTTCCTAGACTAGCCTGGTTATAAGACTCGCCGGAAGTGCTTGTTGAAAATGAGGTTTCCCAATCCACTACCTGGGATGGGGCCCAGGCAATTGGAGTTTAGCAGGAGTCCCTTGGTGATTCTTATACAGGGGCTGCTCAAGGAACTTTTTTTTTAAAACTTAGGATTGGAATGGGAATGCCTTCAAAGGCCAGGACTTGATGGACTCCTCTGCAAAAGCAACAAGAGGTTTTGTGCTTCCAGCTTCCCTCGTGCAGTCAGCAATGGCAAAGCCGGAAATGGGGCTGAGGGCTGGTGGAGGGAGGAAACGTATGAGCTGGGACTAAAGGAGAGCTCTGGGGGCCGTTCCAGAAGCCAGCCTTCCCAGGAGAAGCTATGCAAGGCAGTGGCCAGAGCTTGGTTCTCTTACACGCGCCCCCGTAAGTCACCGTGTGTCCTTGAGTGATTCTTGCCTCCTCTCAGAGTTGCAACTTCCTCCTCTGTTTAAAAAAAAAAAAAAAAGTCTAGAGGGCTGAGTTGGGCAAACTCTAAAGTCCCTTCCAGCTCCAAGTTTATCTGTTTATCAAACAGCCTAATCTTTGCAAAAGCACTTGCAAGGGCTACAGCCTGGAGACAGTCTTTGCAAACTTTGCTGTCAGACTCAAGGCTTTTGGGGTTACACAAAGGGCACCAAATACCCCTGCCATCAAGATAAGAGAAGGAACGCTTCCCAAGGGCTTTCCTCCCCGCGGTTTGGCAGTTCGCATGCACCCCTGCACACGCAGATCTGAGCTCCGGGACTTGTCTGATTTAACCCTTATCGCGCTGCAACATTTGGTGGGGTCAACGTGGAAGCAGCTAGACAGTTAGACACTGCTGACCTCACGTCTGCCATCCTGGCACCGGAATAGCGCTCAGCCCTTTTTCTGCCTGAAACAAACCAGTCGGGTTTTAGTGCCCCCTGATTGGATGCCTTGTGATTCTGTGGTGTGAAAAGCAAAGAAATGAAATGCCTTTGATTTTGGATAAATCACTTATGCACTCCAGGCCTCAGTTTCTTTAGCTCAAAGATATTTAGCTCAAAGTATCCCTGGAGGATACTTTTTCTCCTGATTGCTATCTTTAGATTTGATAATTCCGCATTCTGTTGGCATAACGTTTACGAAAGCCCTTTCTTTCCCCCATCATGTTGTGGGATGACCTGACTTTTTAGGATTAGCTTAAAAAAATAATAGTTTCATCCTAGGTGCAAAGCTGCCTTTCTATTCACTTTATCTCTGTTAAAACCATCTTTACATTTTGAGGCAAATGGTGGTCACAGTGACTTCACTAAAGGCCCCTCTCCCCTCAGCACGGATCTGAGAGTTCCTGGATGTGTCTGATATAATCCTTACCACCTCGTTAAGTTTTAAGCAGAGCATATTCATGTAAGAGTCACGATAATGTCTTGATATATTTTCTGAGGGAAGGTGGAGGTAGGTATGGGGGCTGTGCAGTGGAAAGGATAAGTCTGTAACCACTTGCTAATTTATTTTCTCCATTCCGGGGTGCGGGGATAATCATTTGTGAGGGGGGAAAGTGTAAAATCTCAGGAAAACGTACCAAGAGTTTTGGGGGAGGAGTTTTGTGTTTGTGATATCATGATTGACTAACCAAGAAAAGTTAAGGCAGAACATTTTTATAAAAAAGGCTGGAGGGGGTAAGGTGTGTGGGAGTTAGTTGAGCGCTCAGATCGCTCCTGTCTGGCTGGTTGTCGCCTGATTTCTGCACAGCCAGCTCCGGCACCATTATTCCTCATACGGTTGTGTTTCCCCTGAGGTCTCCTTGGGGAGCCCGCCATGTCCTGAGGAAGGCACTGGTCTCCCCACAGAACAGCAGGACTGACCTTCCTTTTCCATAGCTCCCTGCTCTCGGGGATTCTGAACCTGTGGTCTAGCCTGGGGGCTTCTGGAGGATCCCATCTCCCAGATCCTTACCATGAAGTGGGCAGGGGAGTCATGTCCTGAACACACCTTCCATGCCCTCCACCTACAACATGCTGTGGCCCCAACAGAGCCACTGCCCATGTGCCAGTCCAAGGGGGGCTCCTCTGAGTCTCCTTCACCTGCTGAGGCGCACAGAGGTGGGGCGGGAAGCTGACTGCCAGAGGGCCTGCAGCAGCGCAGGAGTAGCTTGGAGTAATCTCATCCAGGAGTGGCGACGTGCAGTTTCTGTTTGACTGCAGCGAAGTGCTCATGACAAATATTTAGTGAGGCCTCCAGAAAGCCCTGTGCTCGTGGGCTCCACCCCGTAAAGAGAGGAAAGAAACGTGCTTCTGTCCTAAGGCGCGCAGACTTACCCAGCACTCTGAGAGCTTAGAGCCCCCAGGGTTCCTTCTCTGCTGAGAGACTGGACGCTTACTGCCAGTGGCCCAGGACGCCCAGGAGAAGGCAGTGGGGAGGGGTGGCAGAGGCCAGCCTGAGGATACTGTAAAGCAGGTGACCTCCCCTGCCCTGTCTGCTCACCGGCTCCTCCAGGGCACAGAATTCTCAGTGGTGTCTGTTTGCTGGGCCCAAGCGTTTACTTCCAGCTAACCCACCATGGACCTTCATGCAACAGCCTATGAATACCAGCTCTGGCCTTCTCGCTGGCCTCAGTTCTCTTAAACCAAGACCAAAATCTGGGTCCTCTTGATTGCCTATTTCTTCTGCTTTATACACCACCTGCTGATCTGATTTTTGGCCCAGTCTCTTCTATTCTCTCCCCACCAAACCCTACTTTCCACCACAACCCACACAGAACCAGCCCCTAGCCCCATAGCCCTCCCCGTCAGATACACTGCCTCCTTCCCCTTCAGGCATCATTTGGCTCCCAGTAACCCAGCGAACTGGGAGGTGGGCTCCCAGAAGCCCACCTTTACACTGACCTGGTTGGCTGGTGCTTCTCCAGGTCTGGCCAGCGTCTCCTCAGGGGATGCTCTGGCCATGGCCCCAGGGGTTCAGGATACCATCATGGCATCATTTAGTCATTGCAACAGTCTCCTACTGGTCTGGCCCTCTAGGTTCCATCAGCAATAAAAAAGCGTTGATGACTAGGACTGTTTAGCCTGGAGAAGGATGACGGGAGTGATCAGATAGCTGAAGTGCTTCGTGTTAGTTGAGGGGTTGAACTCGTTCTCCAGGATCCCAGTGAGTAGGAGAAACTAGGGCTGAGGCTGGAGGCATGAGGAGGCTGGGTCGGCCTCACAGGAGGAAAACTTCCTAGTAGAGCTCTCCAAAAATGGAAGGGGCTGCCTCATACCTCAGCCTGACAGGCTCTGTGGATAATCAGCTGCTGGAGAGATTGGAGGAGTTCTAAGGGCCCTTCCTGCCTCAGTTACCTGTTGCTATACAATAAAGTGCCCCAAACATAGGGGCTTAAACAACGATGTATTATTTCTCGTGATTCTCTTGGTTGGCTGAACTCAGCTGGGCAGTTCTTCTTGCCCCGAGTCACTCATGTGACTGCAGCCATCTGACAGCTGGACTGGACCTGAAGGATGTAAGATGGCTCACTTGCGTGTCCGGAGCCTTGGTGCTGGCTGTCCTCGGGGCCTCCTCGCTCTGTGGTCTCCTATCATTCAATCATCTAGCCCGGGTTTCCTTATATGGTGTAGGCAGTTTTGCGTGGGAACGGGAGGAGAAGAAGCAAACCTGGGCGATGGAGTACAAACAGTGTTGCTTCTGCCACATGCTATTGACCCACACAAGGCCAGGTTCAAGGGATGGGGAAATAGACTCCACCATCTGATAGGAGAAGCTACAAAGCATTTGTGATCACATTTAATCTACCATACTTCCTGAATTGCCTCTGCTTCTGGGTCTTCTGTGTGATCCCTTAAGATTCCATTAGCCCCTGGTAAGGACCATGTAGTATATTTCTATACCTGTGAAGAAGGGCTTTATGTGGACACTGGCTGCCTTCTAAATATCTATCCCCCCTCTTTTTTGGGGGGGTGCCTATTCCATCTCCATACAGTCTCATGCTGTAGGGGAAACTGACCTGTTTGTTAGTAGGGCTGATAAGTCTAACGGATCACTGACTGGCCCAGGAATCCAGGCCACCAATAATCTCATGGCATTATCCTGCTCAGAGGTTGGTCTGGAAAAGGCATGTACAGGCATATCTCAGAGATATTGCAGGTTCGGTTCCAGATCACTGCAATAAAGTAAGTATTGCAATAAAGCAAGTCACACACATTTTTTTGTTCCCCAGTACATATAAAAGTTATGTTTATACTATACTGTGGTCTATTAAGTGTCCAAAAAAACACTGTAGTACATACCTTAATTTAAAAATACCTTATTGCTAAAAAATGCTAATCATCATCTGACAACATAGGGTTGCTACAAACCTTCAATTCGTAAAAAACAACAACAAAAAAAACAGTATCTGTTAAGCTCCATAAAGTGAAATATAATAAACAAGGCTTGCCTGTAATTGAGTACAGGCCAATGACACATATGAGAGGAAGTTTTCTAGGAACTTCTGAAAAAGAAGTTTCCTCATTTTTAAGAAAGAAGTACCGGAAAGGATAATTTCTTTTGTGTTGTATGTGGAGGTGAGGCCTGGAACTGCTTTCATCTTGTTATTAAACTAAGGATGAAGCCACGGTAGAAAGGAGGGCAAAGCCCAGGGAACCATGGAGAAGAGGAACAGGAACCCCGGTCGCTCCAGCCTGATCCTGGGCTTGTTTCAGGTCCATGAGCCAATGACTCCTCTTTATTATTTAAGCCAGTTTCAATGAGCTTTTCTGATACTTGCAGTTAGTAGTATCATAAATGACCCAGGGCCTGAAATTGTTAGATGACCAACCTAGTCACTCTATTAGTGGGTTACAAATCAGATATTAGCTTTTTTTTTTTTTTTGGCTGCACCTTACGGCTTGTAGGATCTCAGTTCCCCGACCATGGATTGAACCTGGGCCACAGCAGTGAAAGCCCGGAATCCTAACCACTAGGCCACCAGGGAACTCCCCAGATACTGGCTTTTAAAGAAAATAATAACTAACGTATTTTTTGTTTTGCTTTCCTAGAGAGTGGTGAAATAGAAGATTCATTATGTCAGAATGGAATAAGAAATACCCTTGGACACATCATCTGTTCAACCACCTCATTCAACAGATAAGGAAACTGAGTCCTGGACACTTCAGTACAAACATGCCTCGGATGTCCCGACGCCCAGCATCTCTGCTGCGTCCACAACCGTGCAGTCATTCGCACACTCTGGAGCACGGGGACCACCGTGATAGGCATACTTTAAATGTGAACTTCGAAACAGCCACCTTGGAAATTTGTTTGGCAGTTTTTCAAAAGATTAAAGACTCTCTACCCTATGGCTCACCAGTTCCACTCCTAGATATTTACTCTGGAGGAATGAATTTACATGACTTCTAGAGGAATGTTCATGACAGCTTTGATTCATAATACCTAAAATCTGGATACATCCGAGAAGTCCAACAACAGGTAAATGGATAAACAACAAATTATGGTATTTGTGGTGTATCTGTTCAATAAAATACTACTCAGAGTGAAAGAAAAAAAAGAATGAACAACTGATGCATGCAGCAACATGCATGAATTTCAAAAACATACTGAGTGAAGGCAGCCAGACACAAAAGAGGATACGTGGTAGGATTCCATTTGTATGAAGTTCTAGAATAGCACCTTCCATCTGTGGTGACGGAAGTCAGATCAGTGGTTGATTGCTTCGTGCTGTGTGTATGTGTGTGCAGGGGCGTTGCCAAGGAAGGGGCATGAGGGACATTTCTTGGGGGATAGAAATGTTCTGTGTCTTTTTTTTTTTTTTAATATTTATTTATTTGGTTGTACTGGGTCTTAGTTGCTGCAGGCAGGCTCCTTAGTTGCAGCTCACCAGCTCCTTATTGCAGCACGCAGGTTTCCCAGTTGTGGCATGAGAACTCCCAGCCTCGGCATGCATGTGGGATCTAGTTCCCTGACCAGGGATCGAACCCGGGCCCCCTGCACTGGGAGCCCGGAGTCCTATTCACTGCGCCACCAGGGAAGTCCCAATGTTCTGTGTCTTGATCGGGGTCTGGGACACATGAGTGTATGCGTGTGTCAAATCTGATCGAACACTTAAGATCTGAGTATTTTACTAAGTGTAAATTATACTGCAAAGCATTTTTCAAAAATGAATTTGTAGCCACAGACAGGAAGGTACAACATTAACACTTGATCTGGTTGAGAAGAGGGTGTGTGAGCCGAGGACTATCAGGCTACTGGAATGAGTCTGTAGTGGTATGCCCTGGAATCCGGAGCTTGGGAAAGTGCTGTGTGTTCCCGCTGCGCTGATGGCTGGACCAGCCAGCTTCCTGTGTAGCCTGCCAGCACCGAGCTGTCAGGATGGGCCCAACCACAGCTGCTGTAATAGCAGGTTGGGAGGGCCATTTCCTCCCGGCCCTGTGGCCACATCACAGGGACCAACCATACCCCGGCCTGCTTCCGCTACCACTGACTGCACTCACCAAAGAACCTTCCCTTTCCTCACTCTCACCCACCCTTCTGGAGCCTTCCTGGACCCAGGCTGGACTTGCCATCATTCGAGCTTCACGGGCGATAAACTCTGGCTCTCTGACATTCCAGGACTGCTGCACTGGGCCACTGCAGCCATGCTTTTCTTTAACTTTATTTTTAAACTGCCATTTGTGTTTTCCTCATATTTCCTGCCAGATTGTCAAATCAGGGTCTCTCCAGATGTCAACATCTCATATTAAATTGCAAGTCTGGATAATCTTCCAAAATAATGTTTTCTAAGAGCCAGGGAACTTCTTTTGTTCACATTATTCATCTGTTCAAATTGTATTATGTTCTAGCACTGATTTCTCCACTGAAATATATCTTTCAAGAGGTCAAGGCTGGCCTGTTTAAGACAGGCCTGACGCTGGCATCAGGCTACAGGTTGCTTGGAGAATAGGTGATCTGTTGGGATTTTTTTCTTTTTGGTTCTCTTTTACTTCTCTATTTTAAAAAATTAATAAATCACAAGTAAACCCTTCATGGAATAAGCATGGAATGAATTCAGCTTTTCCCTTATTCCGATGTTTATATTTTTAATGTAAAATGAAATCTCTAAGATGCCAGACATATGGTACCCAGACGAAGTCTGCTTGTCTGAATCTGGGGCTAGAGGTGGTTTTAGAATGTTTCAGCCACATGCAGTATATGTTCCCCAGATGGGAATGCGTGCCTGGGGTGGGGAGGACCCACAGCCCTAAGCTTGCTTCCTTGTGCTTCTCCTATCATTGAAGAGACCTGCCTTGTTCCTCTGTAGGATCAGGAAATAGGGAAGCCCAGGCACACACCTAGCCCAGTGCATAAGGGTAAGCACCTGCCTGAGAGACAGAGATGCGCTTGGGGTCCCAGGGCTGCCGCTCACTCACAGGGAGGTCGATCCCTCCTCTCATGGCTTCCACCAGTTTGGGCCTTGGAATGGATCCATTAGTTTCAACCTCAATGCCTTTTGTGGGCCAGCTGAGAAGGATGGGGTGTTGGTGGGGGAAACGGAAGAAACGTTCTACGGAGTGGGCTCCTGACCACCTCCTGCTTCTGCTGTGATCAGAGCCAGTTCGCTTTGTTCTGTTTTATATCTTAGGCTTCCATGTAAACCCAGACAAAACAACAATAACAACAACAAGACAACCTCCTTTGGGGCCATGTCTAGCCCTAAGGCTGATATGGGAAGATTCATTGTTCCTTCTTGGAGCTGAGCCATGGGGCATAACCTGCCTGAATGGTCAGAGCCCACCACCTCCATGCAGGAGACCAGGCAGGCACAGAGGAATCGTGTGAGCTGTGCTAATTTGGCATGTACACTCTCTGGTAAGTGTCCCTTCCCTCCCCACCTCCCTTCCCTCCTTCCTCCCTCCCTCCCTCCCTTTCTTTCTTCCTTCCCTTCCTTCCTTCCCTCCCTCCTTCCTTCCCTCCCTCCTTCCTTCCTTCCCTCCTTCCTTCCTTCCCTCCCTCCCTCTCTCTCTCTCTCTATCTCTCTCTTTATTTCTTTCTCTCTCTCTCTTTCCTTCCTTCCTTCCTTCCTTCCTCCCTCCCTCCCTTCCTTCCTTCCCTTCCTTTCTTCTTTCCCTCCCTTCCCTTCTCTCTCCCAGAGCACTTCCTGGTGTTTGGCCTACATGCTCCAGACCTTTCAGTGGCAATAAATTCCTTTCACACTTTAGGCTGTTTCAAAGGGAATTTGGGGGTGAGGGCACCTAGCCTCCTGTCTAGACACAATTTCAGTGTGCAGATGGAGTTGGGCCTGCCCGGGATTCTCCCACGAGTCCACCTGGGCCCATCTGTGGCTTCGTCAATCTACAAGGAGCCAAGTTCAACTGCCCACTGGAGGGCTTTCAAGCCTCCATGGCTGCTGTTCCAGACTGCCTTCTGCCAGGCATGTGAAGTGCTGAATCAGCAAAAAATTGGGTGCCTTGAGAAGAGACTGGGAGAAACGTGAATTTAAAAACACAGCACAGCCAGGCCACAAAACAAACGCTGCACAAAAGGTTAATTCCACGGATAAACAGCTCTCGGTGGCGCTTGACCTAGCAGCTGGTTCCCATTTCGTGATGCCATTCCGCCAGATGTTCCCCTCAATTAATACATTCTGCTAAAGCCAAGATGAAACGCAAAACTTGAAGGCTGTGAGCATTGCTGGCAACACGATGTGGCAACATGCAGGCACAGAGAAATCTCTGAGAGTGTCCTTTGTGGGGACCACTCGTTTCCAGAAAGAGCCGCCATGACTGGGGCCCCGTGTAAACTGTTTGTGCCTCGTGAGATGGTGACTGGCCTGGGATGTCTTTTAATAGAAATGTGAGAAGAGGGAGGGTCACCTGATTTTCCATCCCTTATGTGTATTGACATAATTTAAGAGACGTATTTGAAGATCATTCTCTGAGTTTCCTCAATCTGGGGATTCCAGACTCCGTCTCTCATAGTGTTTTCCTTTGTACACAAAGAACCCCCATCCGTCACTCAGTCATTCATCCTGTGAACATGCATCCGAATCTCCCTTAGGTTAGGCATTGATTGTATCCTGTTTTAGTTAGTGACATGGTCCCCTGTGTTGCCTTAGGGCAAGACCAAGATGGATTCATCTTTGTAGATTCTGTAAGTTATTAAATGTATGTTTCTGTGGTGAGTCATAGCCAGAGCACTCTTTTAGTTTCCTGGCTCTCCATCCCAGAGACACAAGCTCCTGTCTGGTCCTATTTCAACACGGAACGGTGAGGATGTGGGCCTGGGCGCTCTGCACTCTGCATGCAGAAAGAACAAAGCCACTGCTCTAGAGGTGTTCTCCATCATGCTGAAAACTGTGTCCAATCTCATTGTCGGAAGCAGCAGGTAGCTGTGAAAGGCTGCCCAGGCCCCCATTGTGACCGCCTTGGCTGCAGGTGAAAGGTCACTTCGCAGGCAAGACTCTGACCCTTAACTTTTTTGTTGCGAGTGTCACAAGGTAAATTAATCAGATTTATGGCATTAAGCTTTGCCAATATCTTTATCCTCTCGGCTCTTTTTCTCCAGCAAAATGCTCTCTCCTAGGGGAAAAAAAAAAAAAAAATCTTTTTCTTCTTTTTTTTCCTGAGGAAGGAGGAAAAATGCTTTTTGTTTCTCTCTCACAGTTTTCCTTAAAAAGTGAAAATGGTTGGACACATATGGATAAAGCCCAGAAGCCAGAGCAACCCTTCCTCCCTGGAATAGCTGAATGAGGCTTCTTGGAAGTTAAAGGGAACTTTCCTGGCACTTAATCAAATGCCCCAGAACATGGGACAATGAGGAGGGCAGGTTCTGCTGGTGGTGATAGGCTTCTTGATTCTGGATAGAGCCCTTTTCTTTGACCAGAGCAACTTAGGAAAAGCCCATTATGGAGACGTCACCAGGGTGGATGTGGGTGTATGTTTCATCTGGACCTGGCCCAGGGCAGTCCCGGTACCAGAGCAGTATTTCCGAGGGGCAGGTAGGATGGAAGCAAAGGAGCAGAGACTCACCCGGTCCCCAATCTGGAGGCTGGAAGCGTCTCTCAGCAGGAGCAGGAGGGAGGCTGCTGATGCGGCAGGTGTTTTTTAGGCAGCCTCGCAGGAGAGCTCCAATATCCTGCTGCTAGAAATTTGTCTGCAAATTTTTTCTCATTCAGAAGTGACGGGATCCAGGAGACACTGGCTAGATATGATAACTTGATTAAGGTTTGCGCGGGCGATCCAGATGCCTGGGAACTGGCTGGAAGAGCATGTGCTCCCCTCTAATCTTTCACCAGGAGGGAACTGATGGGTTGCAGCTGGTAGATTTCATCCCCCTAAGCTTGAGGGGGGCCAATGTTTTAGACTCAAGAGCCCTTGAAACGCTGCAGTTGTGTTTCTGATAGAGCGCCTTTGCAGAAAAAGAAAAGTCAAGTGACAAAGGATCATTTTCCCACATGAATTAGCAACATAAAATAAGGATTGGGTCCTATTGACTCAACCAGTGTTTGCTGAGCACCTACTATGTGCTAAGCCCTGTTTTAGACCCTGGATATAGCAGTGAACGCTTCAAGGAAAGTTCCTGCTTTCATGGAACTTACCTAGTTGGGAGAGACTGACAGTAAATAATTATGAGTTCCCCATATGTCAGGGGGTTAAAATGCTATAAAGAACAATCAAACAGGATCAGCGGATAAAGCAGTATGATGGGGTAGGAGGTGACACTTTGGATAGATAGAGTGGATAGGAACATCCCCTCTGATAAGATGACATGAGGCTAGCAACCTGAATGAAGGGAGAGCACAGCACTTTGATAACTGGGGCAAGGCCTTCCTGAAAGAGGATTTAACATGTGCAAGGCCCTGGGTGGGAGTGGGGCCTCAATGTGTTCAAGTAATATTCTTTTACAATTTTGTTTCGCTTATGAATGCAAAAACAAACCCATTTAACAATGATGATAACAGTGGTAGGACTTTTGTGATGGTGTTGTTATGAGGATTAAATGAAATAATGTTTATTACACATAGCACAGTGTCTTTGCACAGTAAGAATTTAATAGGGACTTCCCCGGTGGCGTAGTGGTTAAGAATCCACCTGCCAATGCAGGGGACTTGGGTTCGATCCCTGGTCCAGGAAGATCCCACATGCTGCGGAGCAACTATGCCCGTGTGCCACAACTACTGAGTCTGCGCTCTAGAGCCCTCGAGCCACAACTACTGAGCCTGCATGCTGCAACTACTGAAGCCCGCACACCTAGAGCCCGTGCTCTGCAACAAGAGAAGCCACTGCAACGAGAAGCCCATGCACCGCAACGAAGAGTAGCCCCCCGCTCTCCACAACTAGAGAAAGCCTGAGCACAGCAACGAAGACACAACACAGCCAAAAATAAATAAAATTAAAAAAAAAATAAGAAAAATAAAAGTTTTTTAAAAAAGAATTTAATAAATGTTAACTGCTTTTATAATTACAATTATTTTTTACTAAGCATTTGACAGTCCTAATAATCCTATAAGGTAGGTGGGCAAGGACTATTAGCACCATCTTGTAAATGAAGGATCTGAAGTCCATAGAAGGGAAATGATTGGTCCAAGGTCCCCTCGTAGGTTACTGGCAGGTGGAAGCAGCCTGGGTCCCTAAGGCTGATGCAGAGAGTCATCCAGGAGAGCTGTTGATCTGCATTGGACTTTACCTGAACAGGAAATAAACTTTTGTTGTATTAAGCCACTGAGATTTGGGTGTTATTTGTTACGGCAGCTAACATTACTTAACCTGACTAATGCAATGGACTGTGAGGGGGGCAGGGAGACCAGGACTGTGCCCCTCAAATAGCAGAGCTCTTGACTTTTGGAGGAGAAATTGTATTACCCCCAGAGAAGATAATAAGAAGAAACTATGAAGTCTTGCTTCTTGGGGTTCATTTAGACTTGGTTCTTCACAGGTTATTTTGATTTTTCATCATTGGACATGAATCTTCTTAAGCTACATCATTTATAATAGAGGACCTTACATGCTGCTGAATGTTATTGTTTTGAAAACAGAAGGATACTATTTGAGGGTGGGTGGGGACAGGGAGTAACTGGGACTAGAGGAAAGATGAAGTGAAGAATGAGTAAATACAATATCATCATATATGGTGTCCTTGACCCTCCATCTCACCTCCAGAACTTTCACTGATCTCTGGGGTCTCTCCCCAATCCCAGTCCCTGCACCCCAGTTACACTGGACACCAAACATGCCTGTATTTTTCCAGTACCAGTTTGCTCCTACCAATGCCTCTGCCCAAGACATGTCCATCTACTTCTCTAGCAAAACCCTCTGTATCCTTCAAAGCCCTGTCTGAACGTCACCTCCTCCAGGGAGCCTTCTCTCTTCCCTAGTCATAATCCACCATTTCTTACCCTGCACTGCCACAGAAGATCCCTGTTGACTAGTGGCTACGTTTTGCCTTTTGCTCTGCTTGCGTATGTACATCAAGCTCCTGCGTGTGACGGCATGCTTTCCAAGCCCAGGCCTTGGACCTCATTGCTCCCCAAAGAGGCCAGAGGCAGGATTCCATTTGGAAAGAGGAATAAAGCAATATTTCCTATTTTTTTAAAAAAGGTAATTTTAAGTGGCAGGGCAAGCATTCTGAGAAAACTCTCTTTGGGACTTGTTGGTATTACCTCTTACAAACATTTGCACCCTCATATACACACATTTCCCACCGGGGCCCTCAATTCTATGGGCAGATGGAGCGCGATGGTGTATTTTGCTGTTGCCGTTATGTTGATGTTCAAACTCCTCTTCTCCCCTCACCCCCATCAATTATTGAATGCTTTTAAAAAAAAAAAACTACCCCAGCAGATGTGTGTGAGCTGTTTGATCTTGAGACTGAATAGGAATGAAAGTATCCGAGACTCAGATTATGGTGCAGAAGAGAAAAAAAAATCTTAACAGGAGCTCTGTGAAGGAGAAAGTCTAGCTTTGATCTTACTATTGAATTTTGCTAGTGGGGTGTGTGTTTATATCTATTTCTATTTATCTTTTTAGCTCCAAAATTCTGTGCTGCTGGGTCCATCTTTTGTAACACTACAGAAGGGAGTTTTGTCTGGTTCTGTGCAAGGTGATTTAAGTCATTTAAGGTAAGAATTTAATTTCTCCGGGAAATAAGGGGAGGACTATAGCTTAATTTATGGATATCTTTTCCTTTAAAGGAGTCTAAAATAATTGGAGCCACTTCATCTCAAACCAAATGGAAAAGAGGCCTATTAAAAAGTAAAGAGGCCATGCTTGCAGACGACGAAGTCTGACTTTTTCGTTTAATTCCTAATTTGCACATCTTCCTCACTAAAGAAAGCCCAGACCTTAGAAAGTAGTCTGACCTTTGTAATCTAGAAGGAGGGAATTGAAGTACATTTGTTTATAATTAACTTCTATTTTGAAGAAGTTTCCCATGAACGGGGCCTCTTCTTTTTAAAAATTTGGTAATTTTAAAAGTTAAGAAATGAAATAATGCTATTTGCAGTAACATGGATGGACCTAGAGATTGTCATACTGAGTGAAGTAAGTCAGACAGAGAAAGAAATACCATATGATATCACTTATATGTGGAATCTGAAAAAGTGATACAAATGAACTTATCTACAAAACAGAAAGAGAGTTACAGAAGTAGAAAACAAACTTATGGTTACCAGGGGGTAAGGGGGGGAGCCATAAATTGGGAGATTGGGATTGACATATACGCACTACTATATATAAAGTAGATAACTAATAAGGACCTACTGTATAGCACAGGGAACTCTACTCAGTACTCTGTAAAGGCCTATATGGGAAAAGAATCTAAAAAAGAGTGGATATATGTACATGTATAACTGAGTCACTTTGCTGTACACCCGAAACTAACACAACATTGTAAATCAGCTATACTCCAATAAAAATTTTAAACATTTAAACAAAATAAATTTCTTAACTTGACAAATCTTTAACTTGAAAAATTAAAAATAATTTTTTTATTGAAGTATACTTGATTTACAATATTTCAGGTGTGCAGCAAAGTGATTCGGTTTTATATATATATAAAACTGAATATATATATATATTGTTTTTCAGATTCTTTTCCATTATAGTTTATTACAAGACGTTGAATATAGTTCCTTGTGTTATACTGTAGGTCCTTGTAACTTGAGAAATTTTAAAAGGCACCTTCCCCTGATATGCTGATAATATGGTAAAATGACACTCAAGTGATACATATAAGGATTTTAGTTGTTCATGCAACTTGTGGAATTGTGGATTTTGAATGCATTGCAGTGTGAAATGGAGGCCGTCCAATCTCACTATTGATTTTTCCTCTTGATTTGAGGACTGCTGAAATGTTTATTATAACCTTCCTTTCCTTGCATGCATTCTTCAGTTAGTGTATTCATTCATTTAATCAATATTTATTGAACCTACTACATGCCAGACACTTTGCTTACACACATCTAATCTGTGGCAGGCGTTAAAAAAACAGATGTTCACCTGCATCTCAAGGCATAAACCAGCAAGAGTTCCTAAATTAGGTACGCAGAATCCTCCTAGACAGCTATTCTCAGAATTTGTTTTATTTAGCATTTTCCTATGTATTTATTCAGCACCAGCCAAATATAAAGCACCATGCTCAGCACTGGCGTGAACAGGGAGATGAATCATGCACAGACTGTGTTTTCTAAGTGGCTTGGAGGTTGGGGAGGGACATGCAGAAGTATCACCAGGAAGCAAGTAGGTGTGGGAGGATGGAGTGGGGGGAACACTCAGGGAAAGGAGATCCCCGAGGCCTGGGCTGAGGCTGGAGCTCGTCAGCTTCTAAATAACAAGTTGGAATGCCAGCGTTCTGGAGATGCTATTAAAATGCTGTCCACGGGGAATCCTTCGCTGGGCTGAGAGGGGAGCTCACACCCCGAGAGCACCTTTTGCCTAGAACTAGGCTGCAAGACTGTGGGATGTGGTTCACAATGTTCTAGAAGATTCCAGAGAGCATCAATTCCCTGTCAAATGAAGGCCCCGCCAGAGGAAAAATTGATAACCCCCCACCCCACCCCCAAAAAACTTTCCAGAGCCTTGCGTCCGTTTTTACTCTCTGTTGCACCCCGTCTGGCCCTCACATCCCCTGGAATGACTTCAGAACCGCAGGGTTGGGTTCCGTTGACTTTGTGACAGGGCGCGGCCTCACGGAATGAATAGCTGCTGTAGGTGAACTGCAGGGCTCGAGGGTCTCATTAGTTAAATCAGCCTGGTGCAGTCATGGAGTTGGTTGGCCCTCACAGACCCCCTCCTCACTTTACTCCATGGGGTTGGTGTGTAATCGACACTAAGCCATCGGCCCTGCCGTATTTTGGTTTGGAAACAGTTCACGATTTTTCGTAGAGAAGTTTTAGATTTTCCTGGTGTCTTATGCCACTTCTGGTCAAGTATATTTTAGGCATATAATTTTTTTTTTTTTAATAGCTACTTTATTTATTTATTTATTTATTTATTTATTTTTAGCTGTGTTGGGTCTTCGTTTCGTGCGAGGGCTTTCTCTAGTTGCGGCAAGCGGGGGCCGCTCTTCATCGCGGTGCGCGGGCCTCTCACTATCGCGGCCTCTCCCGTTGCGGGGCACAGGCTCCAGACGCGCAGGTTCAGCAGTTGTGGCTCACGCGCCCAGTTGCTCCGCGGCATGTGGGATCTTCCCAGACCAGGGCTCGAACCCGTGTCTCCTGCATTAGCAGGCAGATTCTCAACCACTGCGCCACCAGGGAAGCCCTTTAGGCATATAATTTTTGATGGCTTCTCTTTAGACTTGGCCAGCTAAAAAATATATTAGGATATAAAATGACCGTATATGTTTTGTATTTCTAACCATACATGTCCGTATGAAAGCTTAGGCATTAAACAAGGACATCTAAAATGCTTACTCTGTGCCTTATGTAGCTACTGTGTAAAAAGAAAACAAATACTACAGAGAAATGTGGAAGTTTTTCCTCCTATATTTATTTGTACAATACTATAGATGCGTTCAGTGCTATGAAAGCTTTATTTCTGATGGCAACTTGTAGAAACTTTTACGTCTCAATTTACTAGTAAATTGAATACTAACGAAAGCTTTGCTACTGTAGTATTTGGTAGAGGCTTTACAGTTAAACGCGCCTGGCTCACACACTGGCCCTGCCACACATGATCAGCCTGACCAGGCGTGTGTCACTTGAACTCTTATTTGTGAAACAGAGGTCTCGGGGTTGTTGTTTTGTGGACTAAATAAGATGACATTAAGTGTTTGGCATTATGCCTGTCACCTAGTAGGTGCTTTTAAGTGCTAGCAATTTTTCCACTTTTTACATATATTTCTAGTGCCTTTCATTGGGTTTCAACAGCTGTGAATAACTTTTATCCTATGATAGAAGTTGATGTTTTCAACATTTCTCTTTGTTTTAAAAAATCTTTTAAAAATTATTTATATTTTTATTACTATATAAATAATTAATAAAAATATAAATAAAATTATTTACATTTTTATTAATATATTTATTAATAAATATATTTTATTATTTATATTTCATTTATTTATCTATTTATTCATTTTAATTGAGGTGTAGTTGATCAATGTTTCTTTTTAAAAGCATCAAGGTCTGTAAGTCCGTACACACTGGCAGTATTAGGGGTGGCCTCCCTGGTAAGGGTGCCTCTTTGGGGTCCTCGCTGTCACATTGCACACACCCACAGCCCAAATGCAGCTAACAGGTCCCCTCCTGTGCCCCCAGCCCCCCATGCCACCACCATACCGTGGCCCTGAGGGAGTGATGCCCTCTCTTACTGGTTGCAGATTACAGGTGTGTGTTGGAGAGGCCTGCACGCCCAGCAGAGTCTGCATCAGGAACGCCTGCTTTCACCCTGCCGGTCTCTCACAGACTCACAGACACCTCTTAACCTCTGCCTCCCTCCCTTTCGGAGCTTGCAGCGCATCTGCCGCTGCCAGCCTCCCGGAGCTGGGCTTCTTGAAGTCATTACCTAAGGTCATTCTCTTTGGCCTTTACAACTACACCTAATCAAACTGTGGTCTCCACTCTGTTTTTCCGAGCTTTTGAACTCCCCTAGCCTCTCTAAGAAAACTTTCACACTTCCTTTCATCTCTCTTAAGGTTTACGCATCTGGATTTCTCTTGCTCATGTCCGGTCAAAGCCAGCCAGCCTGGGGAGGCAGGGCGAATCCCCTGCTTTGCCTGTCGACTCCATCCACTCATGTCTGGGGAACCATCCAGCACCCATTGCATGCAGTGTTGGAGGGGCTCTGGGACCATCAGTCAAGGAGTCCTGCCTTCCATTGGCCAGGTCTTGGCATGTGTCTGTGCCTTGACCAATCAGATTCTCTCTTGCAAATTTGCATCTTGGATGGACAGTGCAGCTCTGGAAAGCCACTGAAGGCCTAATCCCATCAGTAGCTCCCTCCCAGACCACCCATTAGTTCCTGCTCCCTAGGGCCTGCCTTGCTTCCTGGCCATTCTGAGACTGATTCTTCTGATTCTGATTCTGTAAGTGGTCCTGTATCTTCTACTAAATTCCTTTTGTGTTTAAGATAGTAAGATTCCATTTCTCTTCCTTGCAACCAAAGAATTCTGATGGAATAGGTCAGTCCAAATAGCTACATTTCTAAAGTTCAGTTTATGTTATGATTATTCTTGACTGACCCACAGTGGAATCTTCTAAAATTCTTTTCTATTTTGAAACAAAGGCTTTGGCAACTGTGTTTTAGAGTGAACTTCCTGTCATCTTGAATAAAAATTGACCGTTTCTTAATCACATGGCAAAAAACATGGCTACAGGTGATGCAAGCAAGCACAAGAGAGGCTGATGTATCTAAACTGTGCCTTAAACCAGTGCTTCCCAAACATTATTGTGCATAAGAATAAAAAAAAAAAGTCAGTGGGACAACATGTTCCGTTATCAGCACACTAAACCACAGGATTAATGAACTTTCTGGCAAAAGCAATCACATTTATTAGTGTCCCCGTGTAACTGTGGCCTAGAACAATAAACTTAACCATTTTTAAAAAAAGAGGGATTTCCCTGGTGGTCCAGTGGTTAAGACTGCACACTCACAATGCAGGGGGCCCAGGTTCCATCCCTGGTCAGGGAACTAGATCCCGCATGCCGCAACTAAAAAATCCTGCATGCCACAACAAAGATCACGCATGCCACAACTAAAACCCAGCACAGCCAAAGAAAGAAAGAAAGAAAGAATCACCTAGATAACTTCTTAAATACATCAATTCTTGGGAACTACCCCCAGGGATTCTTATTCAGCAGGTCAGAGTGGGACCCTGGAATCAGAATTTCAAATAAGCTCCTAGGTGACACTGATGCTGCTGACCTAAGGACCACATTTGGAACAGCAAGTCCTTAAATATTATCTTTTCCCCAAGCAAGAGAGGCTTTGGAACACAGGAAGCTCTCCTCTGGCTTGTTGAAATTAAAAGACAAGAGATGAGATGAGAACGGCCTTTCCATGAGAACTTTAGAGATGGCTGTGCTCGCTGACCTCACTAACAAGCTTTGTCCATTGAGCCCTGAGCAGGATGAGAGGATGGCTTGATCGGAGGGTGTGTCCAAGGGCAGGATGTCTTCACGAGTCCGCCTGGCACCCCCAGAGCCTCACAGGCTGCTGGGCAGAATGTCCAAGGCTACTTCAGTGAAAAGCTAAAAAAAAAAAAAAAAGGCAAGTAATTGCATAAGATCGGAGGAGATGCAAGACTGCCCCTTGGGACTGTTCAGCAGTGACCACAACTAGAAACTGTGACCCGGAGCTGAGCCCACTCCTCATGGGCCCTTATTCCCACCTTCAGCACCCACCTTGCTTCTCTCTCCCATACCTAGCTCTGAGCTTACCTCTCCCCAGATGCTTTCCCTGCCATCTTTATTCTGCATCATTCCAACATCTACATACTGAGCTTTGAAAAGTTTAAAATCCAGTTCTGATACAACTAACAGCCCCTCCTGCTTTGCCCCTTATTGCATTCCTGGAGCTTTGTTTCTGTATCTCATTTAATCCTTGCAACAACCTTATGGGGTAAGCATTATTACCCCAGTGTATAGATGAAGAAACACAGTCTGAGAAGTAATTTGCCTTAAATAAACTACTTAGGAAAAATTAGAGGCAGAATTTGAACCCTGTTCTGTGAGACTCCAAAACCTATGTCCCAAACTACCCTGCCATTCAACATCAATTCTGTGTGTATGAGTGTCTTCCTGTGTCTTAGTATTTGCTCTCCCTGTCCAGTGGAAAGCTCACGTAGGCAGGACCTGGGGGCTGTTGGAGAATATTCTAGTGATTCTCTTTCAGGCTCACATCCTATGGTGTGCTTAGAGCCACATTTCTTTCCAGAGTAATCATTCAAGAGATATTGTTTACTACTGATGTGTTCTCTGACATTTCTGAACATCGGCAGGGGGAGGCACATTACTGGAAGTGGGAAGCATTTTTTCCTACTTACCAATCAGCTGTATTTTCCATTCATATCTGTGAGACAGATTAAAAATCCAACTTCCAAGAGGAATAAAGAGCTCATTATTCATCGTCATCTATTAAAAGTCTGTTTTGTGCAGACCATGAGGCTGGATTCTGGAAGGAGCCACAGAGGACCCTGATTTGGGAGGCCGTGAACTCGGGGTGTGCTGGGATGCAGAGCTGGGGGAGGCGAGGCCGGCAAGGGAAAGCAAGCAGAACCTGGGCTGGAGGAAGGGCCCTGATGGTGGCACTGGTCCCCGGGCTGGGCTTCATGCTGGACCTAAAAGTGCATGGCAAACACAGCTGCCCACCTGGGAGGGGTTTACTGCGGCTGGGCCTGGGTGGTAGAGGGGCTGGAAGTGGGTGGCTGCCAGTTTTGCTAATACAGGTGTTTGGTTCACTCAGCACAGGAGCCCAGGCAGTGGCTGAGAAGGCACAGGGAATAGTCACTCATTTATTCATTCATGCATGCATGCACTCAACAAATATTTATCGAGTACAGAACTTGCACGGAGAATACAGGTATGAACGAGACCGATAGGGCCCCTGCACTCAGGGAGCCTGGAGGGGAGACAGGTGTTAAATAGTAATGGCACAGGGGTGATTTGCTTCCTGTTGTGCTCAATGCTATGACAAGGATGAACACAGTATTACAAGAGGGCTCAGGCTCTGTGGCTAGGAAGAGTGTAAGTGCCCTGAGCCAAAGGGCAGGAGTTCAAGACCAGGCTCCAAGTACAATGTCCTCTGTGCCAGCAGTTCCCTCAGATCAGATGAGACAAGTGCTTTTTGGAGGTTCAAACCCTGCCTTGCCCTTGAGGAACAAGCCATCTAATTGCAGAGACAGACCCTGTGCCCATGCTAGGAAAGAGCGTGGTGTGTTGAGTGAGTACTAGACTTAGAACCAGAAGAACTGCTGTCTTGTCCCAGCCATTCTTTGTTCCTGCAGCATGGCTTTGAGCAAACTGCCTAAGTTTTAAGAGATTTGAACTCTTCAAGCCTCAGTTTCCTTATTTGTAAGTGGGAGAAACATTTACTGCTCTATCTGCTTTACAAGATTCATGAGTGAGAATGAGAAAGGGTTTGATAAAAGCAGGAGATCTTGATGAGCACACTCACACACACACACACACACACACACCCTTGAGCTTAATGAGCCCAGGATGTTTAGGGCCAAGTGCAGACTTCAGTGCTCAGAAAACATTGAAAGGGTTGGGTCTGGAGAGATTCCCATGAGCCGTCTTCAGAGGGATGAGTGTGGCACAGAGAAGAAGGAAGTGGCCTGATATGGACATTCCACAGGGGTGGCATGTGTGAAGGCAGGTCAGCAGGAGGGAGGAGCCCTGAGGGGACGGCCAGAGGATGTTTGGCAAGAGTCAAGAGCCTCAGTGTTGGGTAGTGAGGGGTGAGGGGAGCTGTGTAGGATGGAAGGAACTAGCTGGTGAGGAATCTTGCAGCACATGATCATCTCCTTATCTTATTTATGGTTCCAGTTTAGTTAAATCTCATTTAAAACATTTAGATAAATCATTTTTTATGATTTAAATGATCATAGTTTTTTTCTCACAGAGGTTTATTTCTATCGCAAGGAGGAGGGGCTGACTTTTCTACATATAAGTTATAAAGAGATCATATGGGGTTGGGAATATGGGCCACTCTTTGAAGAAAAATAAAGTTAGAATCCCTACCTTATACTGTGTAAAAGATGAGTTTTAGATGGATTAAAGACCTACATGGGAAAGGTAAAATGATAAAGCTATAAAAGATCTATAGAAGAAAACATAAGAGAATATATTTGTGACCTTGGGGTGGAGAAAGACTCTTAAAGAAGGATCCAAAAGCACAAACCTCAGGGCAAAATATTGATGGATTTGGCTACAACAATATTAAATTTTTGTGTTCAACAAAGGACACAGTAGATAAAGATTTAAGAAGGGCAACATGTGAAGGCAAGATGTTTGCAATGTCTTAAGCTGATGGGAGTCAATAGAATAAGCAAGGAACTCCTGTAGACCAAAGAGAAAAAGATGAGAAATCTAGTGGAAAAATGGTCAAAGGCTATGTGTGAGCAAGTCACACAGGGGAAAATTTAAGATTAACAAGTATACAAAAAGTTGCCCAACCTCACTAATAATCAAAGAAATGCAAAGTAAAATTACAAAATTGTATTTATACTCACAAAATTTGCAAACACTAGAATATCAGATCATAAATACTGGTAAACATGTGAAGAAATAGGCACCCACAAGCATTGCAAATACACATTTCAGATAGCAAACTTCAGGGACAGTATGACCTTAACTGAAGAAAGCATGTGATGTCTGGCCAGCCCTCGCTCCAGGGGTAAATGTCATAGAAACGCCCACACAGGTCAGAGTTGTGTTGTTTGCAGTAGCAGAGAGCTGGTGATGATCTCAGAGACCACCTCTACGTAATGGATAAATGAAATGAGGTGGATGCATGCCATGGAATATTATGCAGTAATCAGAAACAGTGAACTAGAAGTAGAACACCAGCATGAGTAGCAAAATGGTTTTGAGTGAAAAAGAAGAAACAGAATGAGATATTTAGCACAATAGCATTTATATAAATTAAAACTATAGCCGACAAAAACTATATTTTATAAGGATTTATTCATATCCAAGGATATATACCAAACACACTAGATTAGGTGCCCATGCAGCAGCAAGAAATGGGGATATATCAATCAATGTCCAATTGGAAAAACAGAAACCACTCTAGATATTTCAAACAAAGAGGATTTAATACAGGGAATTGATTACAAGGGTATTGGAGGCCAGGAGATGAGAAAAGGGACACTGGATAGTGAAAATCAATCACATCTACGGCTGGTGGAAGAAAAGGGAAAAAATGGTGTCACCAGACCTAGGAGTTCAAAGGAAGGAACCCCATGGCTGGTGTGCAGGCATAATTTGCAGTCCTTTGGTGGAGGGGCTCAATTGGGGCTGATGGCTGGTGCTGGGAGTGCTGAAGGAAGCTTGGGGCTGGAGCTGTGGCTCTTTTCTGCTGCTGCATAGGGATGCTGACAGGAGCCAGAAAACTGAAAGACAGCTTTTCTGTTCCTCCTGCCTTCCTATCTCTAACCCGTGTGTCCCATTGGCAGAAACTGTCAGGAAGTCAGTTGGCAAAGAAGTCTGGGAAATGAATTTAGAGTTTAAGCCCCAGTATTACAGAGCAAAATATAAAATTATAGGCTTGGGCTCAGAGATACAAGAAATAATCAATGTTGTAAAAATAACAAAATATAATTAAAAATAGGAGCCTTGTCTTAGACTACTGGTGATGGTGTACTTATGAATGAAGGAATATGATTAACTCATTCTGCAACTAAATCCAAAAATAAATAAAAAGTAAGTGTTCAGGACAAGGAGCTATGTGACATGGAGCCCATTTGGGGTCTGAGTCACCGTGTCACCTTGGCCAAGTCACTCAAACACATGCATCTCAATTTTTCACCTATGCTAATCATAGGCCTAAATTTATAATAGCCAAAATTATAGGACTTCTAGAAGAAAACACAGAAGGAAATCTTAATGACCTTGGAGTTAGCAAAGATTTCTTAAATCTGATACAAAAAGCATGAACTGTAAAATTTTTAAAAAGTAAACTGGACTTCATCAAAATAAAGACTTTTACTGTTCAAAAAAATAGTTACAAAATTGAAAATGCAAGTCACAGATTGGAAGAATATTTTTTCAGATATGTATCTGATAAAGAACTTATGTCTAGAGCATAATAAAGAATTCTTACAACTGATTGAGAAGAAGACAAATAACCTAATTCTTTAAATGGGCAAAAATTTGAATACACATTTTGCCAAAGAAGATATATGCATGGCAAGTAAGCACATGAAAGAAAAAAAAAAAAAGAAAAAAAAAAGCTCCAGAGTTCCCTGGTGGCCTAGTGGTTAAGATTCTGGGCTTTCACTGCTGTGGCCTGGGTTCAACCCCTGGTCTGGGAAATGAGATCACAGAAGCCGCGAGGCACGGCCAAAGAGGGGAAGAAAAGGCTCAACATCACTAGTTGTTAGGAAAATGCAAAATAAAACCACATCCCCATTAGAATGGCTGGAATTTAAAAGACTGGCCAAACCAAGCGGTTGGTGAGGATTTGGAGCAACCAGGACACTCAGATATTACTGGTGGGAATGCAAAGTGTACAATTTCTTTGGAAAACAGTTTGACAACTTATTTTAAAAAATTAAACACATACCTCTCATGTGATCTAGTCATTCCCTTCCTAGGTATACATTAGAGAAGTGAAAGCATATGTTCAGACAAACACTTGTGCAAGAATGTTCATAGCAGCTTTATTTATAATAGCCAAGAACTGGAAATAACTCAAATGTCCATCAATGGATGATTGGATAAAAATTGTGGTATAGCTATACAACAGAATACCATATAGAAGTAAAAGGGAATGAACAATTGATACACATAACAGTATAATGAATCTCAAAATAATTATGCTAAGGGAAAGAAGCCAGACAAAAAAAGAGCACATACTGTATGATTATATTTATATAAAATTGTAGAACATGCAAACTAATCTATGGTAACAGGAAACAGATCAGTAAATGCCTAGAGACTCTGGGGTGGGGTAGAAGGGATGTGGGCAGAGAAGAGGAGGCAGGGGTTACAACGGGGCACAGGGACACTTTTGAGAGTGATGGACATGTTCATAGTCTTTATTTTAGTGAAGGTTTCACAGGTGTATACATATGTCACAACTCATCAAATTGTATACTTTAAATTTGTTCAATTTATCATACATCAATTATACATCAATAAGGCTGAAAACAAACAAACAAACAAAAAATAAGTCTGAAAACAAAAAGTCATGTGACATCGGTCCTAGTTCTGGACCCCAGGTACCATGTCATCTTGGCTGATTTACTCAACCACACGGCTCTTGGGGGTTTCAGCTATGTTCTGGGAGCTTTGGCTTAGATCACAGGTAATAAATGCAAATACTCTCAGGGACCAAGGAAATACAAATGAATGAATTGGCTAGGTTCACAGTGGAGAGGGGTGGGGACTGTGGCAGCACGGAGAGTGTGTGCCCCTGTCTAGAGGGGGCAGCCGCTTATCACCTCCAGCCATTTGCTGCTTGGATGGAATGTGGGCAGTGTTGCCAATGCTTCAGATTTTTAAGAGAAACATGAAATCTGGATTTTTAAAACGAAATTCTCCTGTTATCAAATGCAGGTAACTAATTTTTAAAAGTTCAAAAATTGTGCAGCCCGAACTTACACATGCGCAGACAAGACCCAGCCCGAGCCCCACCAGTTTGGCAGTTTGGGACCTCTGACACCTGGGATGCTCTGACAGTCCTTGGCCAAGGGCCTCATCTCAATTTTCAGCCAAAGTCAATTTCCTAATTCTTTTTGCCCCTACTTTACCAAGAAAACATTTCTACCAATGCCCTTGCATCCTGCCTACTCCCCATCTATCATTTTACCTAAATAATATCTTCCCCCTTGGTAGACCTTGAACTCTCATTTCTTCAGTTCATGGGGGAGAAGTCCTGGGTAACTTTACAGAGTTAATAGAGGCTGATATATACCCCCCCAAAATTGAAAGCAGGGACTTAGATATATTTGTGTATATCAACATGCATAGCAACATTATTCACAACAGCCTAAACATAGAGACAACCCAAATATCCATCGACAGATGAATGGATAAACAAAATGTGATACGATACAATGGAATAATATTCAAACTTAAAAAGGGAGGAATGAAATTCTGACACATGTTACACCATGGATGAACTCAAAGACATTATGCTAAGTAAAATAAGACAAACACCAAAGGACAAAGATTGTATAATTCCAGTTGTATGAGATACCTAGAGTAGTCAAATTCGTACAGACAGAACATAGAATGTGTGGTTGCCAGGGGCTGGGGGCAGGGGAAATGGGGAGTTAGTGTCTAACGGGTACAGAGTTTCAGTGGGGGAAGATGAAAAAGTTCTGGAGATGATGGGGTGATGGCTGCCCAACAGTGTGAATGTACTTAATGCCACTGAACTGTACACTTAAAAATGGTTAAAATGCTAAATTTTATGTTATGTATATTTTACCACAATAAACCATTTTTTAAAAGAATCTGGACACTTGTCTGGAATTTTCAGATCGTATGAGGCAAAGTGAGAGGCTCTTTCTAACACGCTGTGCTTAAGAACCATTCCCTCAATGCCCAAGTGGCATGTTGTTTCTGTGACTCCCTACAGGGCTCCTCACACACCAAAGGGGACCACTCGCAGGTCACTAAGGCTCACTTAGGCTGCATCCATTTGGAGGAGTGAGTCTCAGTTCCAGCTGTATTTTGGGAGCTTTGAAAAATGCTGATGCCTGGGCCCCACCCTTCCAAAATCTGGTTCAATTGGTGTGGTCATGGAGCCTGGTCTCTGCATTCAGTAAGAGCCTCCCAGGTTATTGGAGCGTGCAGGCAGAGTTGGGAACCACACATAAAGAACTCTATTTTGAGAAATCAGTAGGATGTTTTTTGGATATTATGGGTGAGTAACTCAAAGACCATGTCAGGCAGGACTGAGCAGATGCATGGGGCAGAGTAGCTTTGAGGAGTTGGGTTTGTCTTGGGAAGGGTCCTGCAGAAGTGGATGGATCTGGAAGTGTGTCTATCTGCACCCTATAAAGAGGCAAGAAATGAGCAAGTCACATTTCTTGATTCGGAGAAAGGAAAAAAAAAAACAAGGTTGGGATTAAGTAATGAAACATGAGGCAAGGGGACCTAGAATTCCGAGGTGAAGGGTTGGGTTTCTTCTTATTCTTGAGCAAAATCTTATCAGTGGAGAATATCCATGTTCGCAGAGAACTTCTTGGATTTCCATCTCAGGCAATTCAGTGCTAAGAAAAGTAAGCCAAGATTCTCTAAGCAGGAATCTATCTCTACCCCCTGCAGTTCTCTGTCAAAATAGCCCATGCCCCAATCTAAAGGCAGGATTTCATTCAGAACAGTATCTAGACCCACAAAACCACTCGACCAAAGTTCGGTTTATTTAATTTAGTGACTTGACCTAGTCAAACAGTTTTTTGAGGGATTAGAGATAATAATCTAAAAAGAAAATAGAGGATCAGCATACAATTACACTCTTTGGCTTTGTCATCCTAAATCTTTTATGAACCAAAGTGGGAGAATTGATCAATTGATCAATCCGGTTCCCTTTCCCTAAAAACTATTTTCTCCAAATTGTCTCATGGAATCGACAGGGAAATGGCAGTCATGTGATATAGATCCAGTGAACCATCAAAACCCACCAGAACATAATTTTTAAAAATCAAGGAATGAGCAAGAGGTTCTGGAGGGAACATGTGTGTTTATTTCATGGAAATAGTTTCATGGTGCTAAGAAGCTGATCAAGGCTCTGGAAGTCTTAGTGCATGCGCCCATCTTCCTTATCTGCAGGTCACTGCTCTGGCGATCTCACTGTTCACAAGAGTTGAGAACTGAGAATAATAATAACATCAACAACACTAGCTAACCTACACTGCGTGCTTGCTGTGGTCTCTCTCTAGGCACTCTTTCATGATCTTGGCATGTATCAAGATTTCTAATCCTCAGGATGACCCTATGAGATAGGTATTATTTTTCCCACCCCCATTCTAAGGATGAGGAACCTAGGACAAGGAGCCGTTCAATAATTCACCTAAGGTCACGGTGCATTGCTGCACTGGACTCAGATTAGTCTGGTTCAGAGCCTGAGCTCTTCACATTTTCTACTTTTATTCTGGAAGAAGGAAAGGAAGGTAAAAACAAACAGTGTTTATTAAGTGTCAGCTACTTCACACGTGATTATTTCCTTTAACACCCAGAACACATCCTTAGCCCCATGTTATAGGCATGGAAAAGAGGAAGCACAGACTTAGAGTTTAATGACTAGTTAGTAAGAGATGGAGCTAGGCTTCAACCTGAATTTGATCATAAACCTGTGCTTTTTTCACTAAACCATGAAATTTCCGAGTAGCATCCATGCACGAAAGCACACTTAAGGGAGAAAGTCTCTTGCTTAGATCTTCATCCTTACCTTTGCATGGTTTTAACAAGTTGGTTACCTGGTTTCCTTGCTCAATGCCAGGAAGTATGTGGGGGGTTGGAGGGAGAAGGGTGGGTAGGTGGATTGTAGGGGAAATATAGTTGATGGAGAAATAAGTGTCCAAGAGAAGAGAATAATTAAATAAGCAGTGTCTTAGCTATACATCTTTGATTTCTTTGAATAGATATTTTGCATTAAAAGCTATATGCTTTCGTTAAAGGAGTCAGAGGAAAGAGGTTGGGTGAGTTCATCAGGTAAATTTTGTAAACTTTCAACAATTAACATAAAGAGAATCCTTACTTAAATTTAGAACACAAAATCAAGTGCAACCAAGAACTCTTTTAAAAAGCAATTTTAACTCTAAAGAATACTTTGCCATTTACTCTAAACAATGTAACATCCACAAAATGATGATTCCAAGATTATTAAACATGTATCAGATAAAAAAAAAACTACAATGAGGTATCACTTCACACTGGTCAGAATGGTCATCATCAAAAAAAATCTACAAACAATAAATGCTGGAGAGGGTGTGGAGAAAAGGAAGCCCTCTTGTACTGTTGGTGGGAATGTAAATTGATACAGCCACTATGGAGAACAGTATGGAGGTTCCTTAAAAAACTAAAAATAGAACTACCATATGACCCACCAATCCCACTACTGGGCATATACCCTGAGAAAACCATAATTCAAAAAGAGTTATGTACCAAAATGTTCACTGCAGCTCTATTTACAACAACCAGGACATGGAAGCAACCTAAGTGTCCAGCAACAGATGAATGGATAAAGATGTGGCACATATATACAATGGAATATTAGTCATAAAAAGAAACAAAATTGAGTTATTTTTAGTGAGGTGGATGGACTTAGAGTCAGTCATACAGAGCGAAGTAAGTCAGAAAGAGAAAAACAAATACTGTATGCTAACACATATATATGGAATCTAAAAAAAGAAAATGGTTCTGAAGAACCTAGGGGCAGGACAGGAATAATGACGCAGGTGTAGAGAATGGACTTGAGGACACGGGGAGGGGGAAGGGTAAGCTGGGACGAAGTGAGAGAGTAGCATGGACATATATACAGTACCAAATGTAAATAGATAGCTGGTGGGAAGCAGCCGCAAAGCACAGGGAGATCAGCTCTGTGCTTTGTGTCCACCTAGAGGGGTGGGATAGGGAGGGTGGGAGGGAGACGCAAGAGGGAGGGGATATGGGGATATATGCATACGTATAGCTGATTCACTTTGTTATAAAGCAGAAACTAACACACCATTGTAAAGCAATTATACTCCAATAAAGATGTTAATAAAAAAAGAAGAAGAAGAAGAAGGTATGGGGAGTTTGGACACAGCTGCGGGAGGCAGTGCAGGTCCTGTGCCTGGACACGCCCTCCTTCCCCACTCTCCTGTGCTTCTCTGCATGGCCTGGGCAAGCTCTTTCCGGGTTCTTCTGAGAAGTCAGCCCTATTCTCTCTGCCCCACCCATCCCTGCCCTGCAGTTCTCACACTTCGAGGGCCTCTGAATGCTCGTTAAAACACAGATTGCTGGGCTCCTCCCCTGGAATTTCTGATTCAACAGTCTGGGCCCTGAGCGTTTGTGTTTCCAACAAGTTTCCAGCTAACGCTGAAGCTGCTGGTTCAGTAAAAACACTTTGAGGACCACGGCTCCAGAGACAGTTGCTCTCTCCACAGTTGCCCTGTTGTATTCAATTGTTTTATTTCCACTTTGGCCAAGCAATTTCCGTGCCTTCTCAGGAGTCTGAGAGCTTCTTGAAGGAGGCAGCTGGTTTTCTGGCGTGGGAGGAGAGCAATGGCAGGATGCTGAGGGGCTGCTGGGAAAAGACGCCTGCTGAGCAGAGAGGACCCAGGGCTGAGGAGTCTCTGCAATAAATATGCTTTAGTCACAGGTCTCTGAAAACTGCATCCCAACCCCAGACCCTGCTGTGGTCTTGCATACCCAGTGGAAAGTTAGAAGCTGTAATTAAACAGAAAGAGCTAGTTTTTTTTTTTTCAAAAAGGCAGAAAGAGCACTCTCTGGGACCCCTATAACAAAGTATGATACAGGGAGAGGTGTTTTTCTCTACTAACCCACAAACCACTTTTTTGGTGACCCAAGGGATTCAGGCCATCACTAGCAATGCCTGAGTGAGATGAGAGTGCCCGGCAGAGCAGGGCATCGCCAGGGTCGCACTGCCCAATAGGGTAGCCGTTAGCTACACGTGGTTATGTAAATGTAAATAAATTAGAATTAAGGAAAACGTAAAATTCAGTTCATTGCCACACTAGCCACATTTCAAGCACTCGAAAGGCACAGATGGCTAAATGGCCATCCTGTTGGACAGCACAGCTATAGAACGTGTCCAGCACTACAGGAAGTCCTATTGGCTAGCCCTCCTGTAAGGGCGTGGGGAGTGATGGTATCTTGGGACAGGGCAATGCAATGTGTTTGTGCCCCTCCCCCTATGTGCTACTGCTGCCCAAGATCTGCAAAGATGGGTGCCTGGGAACAGATGCTCCCCTATGCCTCCTGACTTTCCTACATTTCTTGGGCTGGTGGCACCCTTGGGACAGAGGGGGACTGGTGGGACTGAGAGTAGGGTTGTCCCAGAGCAGGTGGAGTCACTCCCTGGGACTCCTAGCAGGACCTCTGTGGCGCAGAGGCTGCCTGACATGCTCGTGCTAAGTTGGGTCACCCTCTTTCCGTTGCCATCAAAGTCGGCCATGGCCTCACCCGGCTCCTTCTGCAGGAGGAGCTTTCCCCCCACTGGCTCATAAACTGGGTGTGCACCTTCTCTTTGTCATCACTCCTCTTTTAAAAACAGCCCAGGGACTTCCCTGGTGGCACAGTGGTTAAGAATCCACCTGCCAATGCAGGGGGCACGGGTTTGAGCCCTGGTCCAGGAAGATCCCACATGCCGCAGAGCAACTAAGCCCGCGAGCCACAACTGCTGAGCCCTTGCGCCACAGCTACTGAAGCCCGCGTGCCTAGAGCCCGTGCTCTGCAACAAGAGAAGGCACCGCAATGAGAAGCCCGCGCACCGCAACGAAGAGTAGCCCCCACTTGTCGCAACTAGAGAAAGCCCGTGAGCAGCAACGAAGATGCAACGCAGCCAAAACTAAAAAATAAATTAATAATTAATTAATTAAAAATTTAAAAAAAGAAATAAAAACAGCCCACTCTGAGTTAGAATTCAGGAATTGAAAAGGATGGCAAATGGAACAATGGAGTGGGGTGATCCAGGCCAATGAAAGCTTCTCCAAGACTTAGTATACTTTAGCAATCAGGTTTCTAAGCCCTCCCTGGAGACCTAGCCATAGTCTGATAAATCTCTCTCCATACACGAGTTGCCTGATTGTAGGTAGCTTTATCTGATTCCTCCTTAACTCATCATAAATTAAAAAAACAGAATCTAATTTCCTCCAGGCTGGCTAAAGGCTGAGGCAGGTGGGAAGGAAAGCGCTCCAGGTGGCCTTCCAGGTTGCACCAGGGACTTGAATTGTAGCTGACGGGCCCTGGTCTGTTTCTGCCTTGAGCCCCTCCAGCTCCTCACCCCTCAGTGCCCCAGGGGTCTTAGCCAATGACAGGGTAACAGAACAAGGACCCGCTGTACATGGAGCACATCGAGGGGAGGGGGAAACAGCCTAAGGACAAGTATCTCAGCCAGATAATTGGAGTGGGTCCGGTTTCAGCCCAATATGTGCCCACAGCTGGGGTTTAGAAATATCTAGAATGTGTGGCAATGGGCAGCAGCCTCCTGGGAGATTTATCATAAGAGAATAGGAGTCAGGACGTTGCAAGTTTGATCTGGTAGGTACAACTTCTAAGCTGAAAGAGGGCAGGGAATCGCACATGCAGCATGATGTTTGTCCCCCAGATTTGTCTCCAACCCAGAGGGCGGAGGATGGCACAAGCCGGCTGCTCTAGGTATACCTTGGAAAAGCTGTCTGACTCCAAACAAAAACACAGCACCACTCTGAGAAGCAAATGTGCTGTACATGTTTGGAGGATCCGATCTTGCTCTGCCTACCAGGAAAGAGGGCCACGACACTCTCTGATGGTCAGGCCTTCCTCATCCTCCCCTGCTCCCCTTAGCAGGCCCCCCCAGCAGTCTGCTTGTGTGGGTCAGGCCTCCGATGCCTCCTCTGCAGTGACAAGTGCGAGCTCCCCAAGGCCAGCCGGGACCAGACCACAGTGGACACAGAGCAACACGCCGCCGAAGGGGGGCACGGCTGTGGCCCTGGTGAGCAGACCTCTGTGTCTGTGAGCCCCCTCCTCGAGACCCCTCAGCTCATTAGGCCTTGCTGGTCCCTGCAGATCAGTGGAGCGAGCATCGCCCTGCCCTCTCACAACAAACACAGCACTTTCACAGTAAAACAGGGCCTCGGTGTGTCCCGGCACCAGGACACCTCCCGGTTCTAACAGACTGTGGCTCTACCAGGAGCACGTGTCCCAGGAAGGGTACTGGGTGCGGAGCAGGAGACCTGGGGCAAGTAGCATCCCCGGCCTGGGCAGCCGAGGATGGCGTGCTGGCTGTGTTCTGAGGTCTCAATCCTCAGAGTCTCCGTCCTGACACTGTGTCCAGTGAGGATAAACTTACTGACAAGCAGCATGTGATCTGAAGGGTATCTAGTAGAGTCTTATCAAACACTGACCTATCTTTCCATATGCACACATGCTCTGGCAGAGTTACATGTGCCTGTTAAAACATTTACAAGACAATTTCACTTAATATTTTTAAGTTATTCTAAACTGAATTATTTTGAACTTTTGTAAAAGTGTTTTTTCATTTTGTTTTTAATTAATGTCATTATCTTACAGCCTTGAGTCAGGCTTTCCTCTCCATCCTTGGGTGTTCTTATGCATTCCAGCTGGTATTTTGTTTATTTATTTTTTATTTCTATTTTTTTGGCTGCGCCACACAGCATGTGGGATCTTAGTTACCCGGGATCGAACCCGTGCCCCCTGCAATGGCAGCATGAAGTCCTAACCACTGGACCACCAGGGGATTCCCCCAGGTGGCATTTTAAAGGTGAGCTTGGGGCTTCCCTGGTGGCGCAGTGGTTGAGAGTCTGCCTGCCAATGCAGGGGACACGGTTTCGAGCCCCGGTCTGGGAAGATCCCACATGCCGCGGAGCAACTAGGCCCGTGAGCCACAACTACTGAGCCTGCGCGTCTGGAGCCGGTGCTCCGCAACAAGAGAGGCCGCGATAATGAGAGGCTCGCGCACCGCGATGAAGAGTGGCCCCCACTTGCCACAACTAGAGAAAGCCCTCGCACAGAAACGAAGACCCAACACAGCCATAAATAAATAAATAAATAAAAATTAAAAAAACAAAACAAAACAAAACTGGGGACTCATGAGGTAATCACTTAAAAAAAAAAAATCAGCGTCCCTGGTCTTTCCTTTAAAGGTGAGCTTGCCCCCAGTTTTATGTCTCTCCTGATCTTCTCTCCCAAACTGCAGATCCAGATATTAAACTGCCTCTTGCACGTGACCACGGGGGGATGTCTCTCAGGCCCCTGGCCTCCACAGACGGAATTCTGACCCATCCGTTCCCTCCTCCCGACACCACCCCAGGCTGCTCCTCTGACAGCCCCTCCCCATCTCAGGGAAGAGCAGCGCCGCCCAATGTCTGCCCCCTTTCCCTCATTCCCACAGCAGTCAGTCCCTAATCCCGCTGCTTCTACTTCCTAAGTAGTTCTTGAATCTGCCCTCGGCTCTTGTCTCCATTGCCGACATCCCGGTTCCGGGCACCATCACCTCTCACCTGTAACACTGCAAACTCCCTCCCTGGCTCCAGCCTGGCCACACCGCCCCCTCTGCCCCCTCCAAACAACACCGAACCTCGAAAAATGTGACCCTAACATATCACTTCCCTGTTGAAAACTCTAATTGTTCACTATTACCCTTAAGATGAAGTCCCAAATCCTTAGCACAGTTAATAAGCAGCCCCCTAACATGGCCTCAGCCCCCTAGGGTGACCCACTCGTCCAGATGAGCCCGGGACTCCCTTGAATGTCGCACTGGAGGTCCTGGGTTCTCCTTAGTTTCTGGCAAACTGGGCTGGTTCATGGCTCTACTCTCCTCCTCCTTCCCCATCTCCCCTCCCCGCCCCCCCATTTTCACCCCTTCTGAATTTCTGTCATTTAATGCTGTCTGTCACCTCGGAGACTTCACACTTGCAGTCCTACCGCCTCCCACTGAGAACACTCTGCCCCATCCCCTTTGTCTTCTAACTGTTAAACCCCCTTCCCCAGGGTGGAAAGGTGTGGCAGGTCTGAGGGCTGGCCTCCACCGCGCAGGGCACTTTCTAGGTCTTCCTGTGACACCAAAGCAATCTTATCGCAATCGCTGGGTATTTGGACTCCTCCCTCCATGACCTAAGTGCTGCAGGCAGGGGCTGTATCGCCTTTGCCCCCTGTTGTCTCCCCACATCTGGCAAAACAGGTTTTTAGATCAATCGTGATTCATTCAGGCAAAGCCTATACGCAAAACATGTGTATATCTGTTATTTTAGCTCGTCAACAGGCAGTGTCAGAGGAAACAGTTGGTTTATAAAAACATGATAAAATGTCGAGTATCACCCACAATTAAACAGATGCAAATTTAAATAACAAGGAGATGCATTTTTTACCTACTAGCTTCATACAGGTCACCAAGTGTTGAGAACTGAGGGTGCCAGCAGGCACTCTTTTCGTTGGGGTAGGAACATAAATCTGCAAGAATCCTTCAAGAGCAACTCCGCGATCTCTGATAAATGATTATCTATACATTTTTGTGTGTGACCATTTCACTCCTAGAAGTGTGAAATTTCTTACACATGTGTACAGAGGACACACAAGAATATTCAACAGGTCATTGTAACCAATGAGAAAAAAAAAGAAAAAAATCACTACCTGTCCATCAAAAGCAGACTAGTTCAACAAATTACGGAAGCCCTTCTCATGGAGGATTATGAAGGAATTTTTTAAAAAATGAGTTAGAATTACATATGTTCATATGAAGCAATTCTTGAAACAGAAAAAAATGAAAACAATGTGTTTTAAGTTGTGATTTTAAAAGGAAATATACATGTGTGTTCGTATGCGTAAAATATTTTGGGAAGAATACGCAAGAAATTCTTAACAGTAATTACCTCTGGGCAGAGAGACTGAGATCTGGGATAGAAGAGAAACTTATTCACTGTATATTCTATTTTAAGTGTTTGAATATTTTAGGCATGAATTAGTTTTGCAATTATACAAAAAGAAAACTCTACATTTGTTTTTTTTTTAAAAAAGAAGCTAGTGAATTTGCATCTGCCTCAGATTCTAGCTATTTTCCTTCCTCCCTCTCTTCCTTCCTCCCTTTTCTTTTCTTCCATTCTCTCCCCCTTTCTAAGAAAATTGTCTTTCCAGAATCTTCTAAAACTGTTAAACACAAAACCACCCTGTTCTCCATCCCTGGGTTGGGAGTCCAGGTTTGACCAGGCTAATCCATCATCACTTGCTGCTAAGTGTTGACTTTTCTAACTTGATGAATGGGGCACTTCCTGTCCTGCGTTCATCCTCTTGGCCCATCTTGTTACTTCAGCCAGGACTTGGCCCCAGCTACAACCGCTCCCAGCACCTCGCTTCTCTCCCTTCCTGCCCCCAGGAATGGAAATCTATTTTTCCATTCTGACGTTGGTGGAAACCTGGAAGTAGGAGGGGGTTTACAACCCATGAGGTGACCTGTGCTCAGTGAGAGCCAGTGGTGGATAAATACTCCCCTCACAGCTCCGTGGGGTTCCCCAGGTTTAAGTTCTGGTTTCCTACTGGACTGACCCTCGGGTTGGCTCTCCCTCGTTCCCCTTTGCTTTCCCCACCTCTCTCCTGTTTCTTGGGATCACGTCCCCAAATAAACTACTGGCTTGTGCTGTGGAGCTGCTTGCTGTGGGAACCCAGGCTGGGCACCATCCCTCACCATCTCTGTGGAGCTCTGGCATCCTTGTCCTTCTGGGCATCCAGAAAAGACTATTGTCCCTGGGGACCTTCTCTCTCTTAGTCTTCCTGGGGTGAAACCTCCATCCTCCAGGTCCTTATGCTGTCTTTTCTCCACCACCCATGTGAGGATGGCATTCGTCAACCTGGCTATTCTTTTCCAAAACTGCCCCCAAGTCAGACAGAAAAGCACAGCATAGATTTTCCAGGTAGAAGCATCTGCTCTGTAAATTAACTATACCCTTCACATTGGGGTGATCTTGCATCCATTTTAGATCCCTGAACTCTGATTTGGAGATTCAAGAAACAAGAGAACCTCTGAGTGCAATCCCTCCTCTCCCGATTCCCTGGAAGGTGGGAGCACACACGGTCTGCTCCATGCACATGCTGCACCAAACGGGCGGAACCCTGGCTTCAGGTCACCACTGTTTCTTCACCCTCTGGTCAGAGTTCCCTCAGAGGGCTGCCGATGCCTTTCAAACAGTCCTGGAAAAACTGTGTGATGGCTGCCCATTCCCTCGACCTGCCCCTTTTCTGGGTGGCAGTCTCTCTTTTCTCGGTGTTACACTTTCAAAACAAACCATCTCCACTGGTTGTGGTAAATTTCAGTGAAGGAAATTTCAAGCTAGGAACAGTCGAAGACCTACAGGAGGGACACTATATATAGACTGTCTTTAATGCCAGACATTATAATTGCCTTTTCATTACTGTCTGCCTTTAAGCAATAAATAACATTTTTATTTGAAATCAAACCAGAATAGATTGCACAGTCTGCAGAAATTTGGTAAAGTAAGTGTAAATATGCAACATGGCTCTATTATTTATAGACCTGACTATGATTTTTTTTGTAGGAGAATAGCTTCATTTGGGTGTTCTGTAGACCTGAGTCAACTTAATCTAACAAAATCCTAATCTGTCATAGAAACCTAGAAGTTTAGAGCCAGAGGGGCCTTAAGGAGTCACAGGGTTCAGTCCAAGGTTATGTGATGACATAAGATGGGAACATGCAAGGAGAAAGAAGGGATTCATTCTAACTGACCACCTGGAGAAAGGTCTTGGATTCTTAGATTCAATAAAGAATGTCTTCGCACATCTTTTTATCTATTACAATTCAAGACTGAGAAGTTGTAATCCCCATTGTTCGGTTGAGGAAAGTGGTTCAGAGAATAAAGTGACTTATTCCAAGTTACACAGTTGATCAGTGACAGAGGTTGGATTGGAACCTGACTCCAACTCCAGGCTAGTGTTTTTCCATTCACCATGACATGGTTGTCCTGGGTTTCTGGGTAAACTTTGATTGACAGCGCCATAGCAAAAGTCCCTACCGGCCACCCCCAACCCCTGCCCCAGGCTATTCCTCAACACTGATCCCCCTCTGATCCCTCCAGCTCTCCCAGCCTCAGGGCTTGCTCACACTGTGGATGAAGTGAGCTGCTCCAAGCCCCTACCATCGGAGATGCCTTCTTCTTGACACATTTTTCATTTATTATTCCAAGACCTTTGTCAGTTGTTTTCTTCACTTTCTCCCAGAATGGCCCTTTCAAAACAGAGCTGTTTAGAATGTCCTATTTTCAAAAACAGAGGCACTTACAGTCTAATGAGGGTTGGGTGGAGGGGGGTAGAATGGACAGGGAAACAACCTCGCAGAGGAGTACCAACAATACAGCAAGACAAGAGCACGTAGAAGGACATTGTGTCGTGGGTAGAAGTGGCAGGAGTGTGAGGAGTAAGTGAGAGAGTTTATGGAAAGTGCCTACACGGTCCTGGCACGTAGTAAATGCTCAATAAACTATAACCAGTCTTATGCTCAGAACCACACATCCTGTTGGGGGCACAGGGGAGCAAGGCCTCTGCCTGTGTCTGATCGCCACGCCTCCTCCCACCCCCTCCATCTGCTCCAGACAGATTTTCTATCAAGGAGAAACACACCAAATTCTTTCCCTCCTGGGGAGGGAAAAGCTCTTCCTTATGCCAGGAACCCTCTGTTCCCAGCTCTTGGCAAAGCTGGCTCCATCTCACCCTTCCGGCCTCAGGGTAAATGTCACCTCCCCAGAAAGGCCTGACTACCCCATCACTCCCAGAGTTATTGTGTATCACATTATACTGGCTATTTCCTTCTTGGCAATTACCAGAAACTGTAATGATTTGGTTTATTTCTTTCCTTTGTTTATTGTCCCACTAGACTTCAAGCTCCAGAAAGAGAAGAGCCACTTCTGTGTGCCTCCACTGTCATGCCCGAGACACTGGAACAACTCTTTGCATGACCAGCATGTGGTTGGTCTACCTCTGCCTGGGGGAGCTGGGGAGGGCTCACAAATAAAGGTGCATTTGATCAGGGTCTTGGAGGGGGAACAAGAGGTTACCCTCCAGGGGCTGCAGAGATGAGGTGGCACCGGGCCTGCTTTTCAGTGGGAAGGAAGTACTGAGAAAGGAGATTTTTGCCATGATGAGCAGCCCGTCCAGGAGAAGACAGGGTGCTGAGTCCAAACCAACACTGGGCATTCAAACAGAAGTACCCTGGGGGTAGGAGGGACCAGTGGTGGGTGCCTCATCCCGCTATCAGGGGCTAAGGGCTCAGGCCCCACCCTCTTACCTGGGCTCTCCTAGCAAGCAGCCTTCTGGCCTGGAATTTGTGATCTGCCCACCGGGCAGGGGACCTTATCAGATAGTCAAGTCCAGTTTTCAAACAATAATAATGAAAATTAGAGGGATTACCATTTATTGAGCTCCTACTAAGCATCAACCACTGTACTGGGCATTTTACACACAAATACCTGTTTAAGCCACAGACACCACACAAGGTTGGCTTTATTTCCCCCAGTTTCAACTGGGATTCAAAGAGGGTGAGTAACATGTCCAAAGTCTCCGGCCTAGAAAGCTACGGACGGAGTTTCAGACCCAGCCAGTGCTCTGAACGACCACCACCTCTGGCTGGAGTACCTCACCGGTGAATCAATGAATTAGTCATCGTAAGTCAGGCAGCCTGAACCTGTTCTTCTCTGGGAAGCTGATACAGACCTAATCCCTAAACCGACAACGCCAGGGGCGAGACTCTGGACTTTGGGAACCCTGTGTAGGGCTGTCACTCCCTCTCCCGCTCAGAGGGGGAGACTCCTCCTCCCCAGGGCAGGCAGAGAGGTACGTGGCAGGGCGTGGCGATGGGGGAGACCTACTGCAGAAATCCTGCATGGCTCTGCCAGGGAGCGGGGTGGCTAGAAGCGTGGGTAGAGAGGCAGACAGACTGGTTTGAAGTCCAGCACTTGAACTGTGACCCTGACTGGGGAAAGTCTCTTTACCACCCTGCATGTCAACCCTCACCTGTGAAATGAAGCCGAGAACAATCTCCTGGTGTTGCTGTGAGAACTATTTGAAAAAAACCTATGCAAGTTGCCAAGCGCATACACTTGGCACCCAGCAAGCCCTCAGCCCTCGGTGGCCTTTATTATCATTATAGCTGTTAACAGTCTTGAGGGGAGTTGTCCACGATAAAGTGGGTTTGAATCTTGGTGCCATTATTTTTTAGTGACTTTGGGCAAGTTACTGAACTTCTAAACTCCTCATCTTTAAACTGGATAATTTAGGAAGTTTGGGGAGGGGGGAGTCCAGTGCCCTCATCCTTAAATTCAAATCAGCTTCTGTTAAGGAACTGGGAAATGCCAGAGGTAGGGAATGACACTCGCCACATAGGGACAGCATCTCTCTTAAGCCATGGTCTGCCAACAGGAGGCCAAGGACTTCTGGACCGTCTGAATCTCATCAGGGCTTCCAGGGTGTGGTCTCCAGAGTGTGGCTGCATCAGCTGGTCTGAAGCTTTCGACTAGTCTGTTGTTTTGGTTTGAGCTGAAAGAAGACTGTTGTAAGGAGCATGGTGAGTATGATCGGCACTGGAGTTAGGAAAGAAAAGCCCACAGAGAAAGGCCGCATCTACGCACGCTGCCCTGGGTGTGCCCGGCCTCGGGAGTTCAGATGTGTAGCCCGGGGCAGGCCCCCCTTCCCCACTGTGGAAACGAGGGCCCTAGGTGATCCGAGCTCCCTGGCTGGGGTTCTAAACCTCTCATTCTGCTTCCATGCCCCCTGCCTGTCTTGCGGGCTCACCTTCTCTCCAAGACAAAAGCTCAGATCATCTGCACCTCAGTCTCTTGGTAACATGTCCAACGCTGAGTGTGAGTTGATGTGAATTAGTCCTGAGATGTGGACACCCCTCCAAGGACACGGACTGAGTTTCTGGGCCTGCCAGGCTGAGAATCCAATCTTGTCACACGGTGGCTCCACCACGTTACTGCCACTCTGAAGCCCTGACGGAGCTGGCAACTGACTGTCCCGGAGGGCACTGGTCTCCCGTCACCTTCTTTGTCTGTAATGCTATCACCCTCAGGGTTGTGCAAAGGATTAAATATCCATGCCGGGCATACACTAGGCACTGAACAAATGCTGATTCTTTCCTCATCTTATTAAACCCTATGACAAGCCTAGACCACGAGATTGCGTGCGATCACCTCGAGGCCTGGAACCCTGCCTCTGATCGCTCTGGTTTCTCTCCCTCACTCTCCAATAAGTCCCTAGGACCTGACCTTGCCCTTGGTGGTTGTCTTATCCCTACTGGGGGTTCTCATCACCCTGACTTCTGCTCACACATCAGTCATGCCCTCCAGGTGTGCCCTGAGCCACACTACAGCTGTTACATGGCCTGGCAGCATGGCACCCACATTCTAGAGCTGCCACCTACTCGCTGTTGGAACTGGCTCTCATCATTCCCGTGTCTGGGGCTCCATTTCCCCTTTTGTGAAATAAGGGTGTTGGGCTAGCTGCTCACATGCTGTGCTTGTGTGAATGAATTATTCCATCTACCTGTTTATCCATCCATCCACACATCCACCCATCCATCCATCCACCCATCCATCCACCCACCCATCCATCCACCCATCCACCCACCCATCCATCCACCCATCCATCCATCCATCCACCCACCCACCCATCCATCCATCCATCCATCCATCCATCCATCCATCCATCCATCCATCCATCCATCCATATCCAGCATCTTCGCAGTGCTGCATTAGGGACTGTGGTAGAAAGAGAGAGTTGAATGGCTATGCCCCAGGCCTCCAGTCTGTCACACCACTGTGAAGGAGACAGACCTCTGCACAATAGAGTGTACTCTCGGAGGGGACAAGCAGTTGGGCGAGATGGTACACGGGTCACACAAGGATAAGCGGCATCTGAGTGCCCCCAGCCGTGGTTCGGCAGAGTGGCAGCGCCCAGAAGTCTGTCCCGTTCCGGTGGAGATTCCTCCCTTTTCCCGGGGCGTTAGTCAGCGCCCTGAAAGGCCCGCCTCCCCGCGGCCGTCCCCGTGGTCCTCCGGCAGCGCAGCACAAAGGTCCTGTTGTGGGCTGTAGCCCAGGCAGCAGCTAGCCTCGGGGTGACTCACCCTCTTGCCATTTCCTTTGTGCGGCTCGCAGGCTTCTTGCTGGAAGCCGGCGCGAGGCTGCGGGGTGGTCGGGGAGCCGGGCAGGGGGCGCGAGAGGCCACACCCACCCTCCACGCCTGCCAGGAGGGGCGGCAGGAGGCAAAGCGCAGCCTGGGAAGGGAGGGGGTCCCGATCGGCGTTCCTTGGCTGCCGGCCCCCTGAACCAACACATCTTTATGAAAACTGACCAGGGAAGGGAAGGCATGGGTGTCTCGGGGAGCCGCGTGGACTGCCGGCCTCCCGGCGGCTCCTTGGTCCCAGCCCAGAAGCTCTGACGGCAGCATGTGGACCTGCCGGCGCTGGAGGCATCCTCCCCGCCCTGGCTCAGGGCTCGGGCTGGCGTGTGGCCGGAGACAGCGGCCACCTAAGGAAGAGTGAAGGAAGCCAGAGAGCTCGGCCCGGGAGCCTGAGACGTGTTCCTCCGCAGGCTAACTGCGTGACCTCCGGCACGTGTTAGAGGTGGAATTTCAGGCATCTCTCCCAACAGGTCCTAAGTCGTGGCTCCTTGGACCCTTCCCGGTCTGGCTCCTGCCTCCTGCGCTGGCTTTATCTCTGCCCACGCACCCCTTAGCTTTACACTCCAGCCGCTCTGAACGACCTGTTCTGTCCCGAGCACACCACGTTCTCACTTACCTCCAAGTTTTGCACAAGCTGTTTCTGCCGCAAAGGAAAGCCCTCTCCATCCTCCTAAAAGGCATCTGGTTAGTCCTGTCTTTCAAGAGTCAGCTCAGGTGTCACCCTCCACTAGAAGCTTCTCCTTGGAGTCCCCTATAAATGCTTCCCCTCTGCACTCCCGAGAACCATCACAAAGCCCTGTCAAAGCGCTTACCCACCCCACCCCCTTCTCTGCATCCCCTGCTTGTTTACAGGAGGGAGAGAACTGAAGTAGTGAGTGAATGAGTGAGTGAATGAACGGAGAGCTTGAGAAAGGAAATTGCTTCCCCCACCAGTGCCCTGTGGATGGGGACTAAGACAAACCCTACAGGAAGCCTAAGAAAATGGCTCTAATTCTGTCCTTCCTTTTACAGTTTTTAGGCATTTCATGAAAAACTGCAGGTGCTAGTGTGAGGTTGTTGCCCTGGACTAAGGAAGGATCCACACAGGCAAGGGAGGTGCATCTGGCATCAGTATTCAGGGTTAAGGGCAACTCACGATTTGTAATCCAGCCATTGAAACAAAAACATGCATGGCTGTAATGACGTTCTGTCTTGGGCCAGGTCAGCAGGCGTCCCTGAGAACAGTGCAATAGGCACCTAGAAGAATCCCCACACACTCCAGCAGTTCTTTAGGATTTGTGAAGCTTTCACCATTGCTGGTCTCAAGAGGATTTGAGTAGGTGGGGTGAAGCTAATTTCTGACGCTGTTTTAGAGATGAACATACTAAGCTTTAGGGAAATTGAGTCTTGCTGGATATCCCACAAAGAGTAAGTGGGGAAAAAAGAACCCGGGTCTTCTTTCAATCAATCCTCAGAGGCTATAGGTGTCAAGCACCATAAAAATGAAGGGGATGTGTTTCTTGCCACCAGGGAGCACACAGGCTTGTCAGAGAGACCCAAGTAGAGCATGACAAATGCTACCTTCATGATAAGTGCAAGGGGATAATGGAGTCTAGAAGAGGGAGAGGTTTGTTCTGGCTGTGAAGTCAGGGAAGGCTTCTCAGAAGAGACTTTTAAATGGGGCATTGAAGGGTGAGTAAGAGTCTCCTGAAGATAGAAGAGGATGGGGGGAGAACTCAGTGAGAGGGGACCGTGGTGGAGGAAGCATGCTACCACATGGCTCCCCACTTTGGCACTAAGGTATTTCAATGTTTAAGCCAATAAGGATAATAAGAGCAGATGCAGTGGTTTGTAAATTTGAAGGGCTTAGAAGTTCCTGCAAAGCACCATCCTCTGGGCCTCACCAAATCTCTGTGGCAAAGAACTGATCCTCCTGTTCTGTGGGCAACTCTCCAGATGGAGTGTGAATTTGGGAATCTTCATCAGTTGAATAGAAAACTGGGGTAGTCAGTAGAGAGGGATGAAAGGGGTCAATGGAGAATTATTTTAAGATGGGAGATCCTACAGCATGTCTTATGCTGAAGGGTACGATCAAGAAGGATGGCAAAAACAGTGCCCAAGCATCAACCTGTGGCATCAGCCTGAACCTGCTTTAACTGACATTCAGGGTCCTCTTCCAGCATGCTCTACATGACTTAGTGGGTATGCACTTGACTCCTAGGATCCTCACCCTCCATCCCCACTCTCTTCCTTTTCTCCCAGGTCCTCATCCTGTCAACTCCAGCATCACCGCTGCTGATTACTAGGAGATCAGACCAGAAATATCCATCAAGTTGGGCCTCCCCACTCCAGTCATGTGTCTCCTGGGAAGGAAACCCAAATATAAGTGGAAGGTTCTAAGGGAGATCGAGCCAACCTTCAAGTGGCCTCAGCTCCCACAGGTTCCAGAGACCCATATTTGGCAGCATCCAAGGGCCTCCTGTGAAACCACTGGGAAACAGCCAACACTTTGACTTTTAGGTCCACATTGAAGACCCATATTGTAATCTCTCTGTATCCTTCACTGCTTTTTGTAGACGTTGTTGTCTTAGATTCATTTACGGATGACAATCCAACCAATGACCAGTCATTGAAAAGCAATGCAACCCTCCCGCAAACTTCTTTCTTTTTTTTTTTTTTAACATCTTTATTGGAGTATAATTGCTTTACAGTGTTGTGTTAGTTTCTGCTTTATAACAAAGTGAATCAGCTATACGTATACATATGTCCCCATATCCCCTCCTTCTTGTGCCTCCCTCCCACCCTCCCTATCCCAACCCTCTAGGTGGTCACAAAGCACCAAGCTGATCTCCCTGTGCTATGCGGCTGCTTCCCACTAGCTATCTATTTTACATTTGGTAGTGTATATATGTCCATGCCACTCTCTCACTTCATCCCAGCTTACCCTTCCCCCTCCCTGTGTCCTCAAGTCCATTCTCTACGTCTGCATCTTTATTCCTGTCCTGCCCCTAGGTTCTTCAGAACCATTTTCTTTTTTTAGATTCCATATATATGTGTTAGCATATGGTATTTGTTTTTCTCTTCCTGACTTACTTCACTCTGTATGACAGACTCTAGGTCCATCCACCTTACTACAATTAACTCAATTTCGTCAAACTTCTTTCTTGATGAAAGGGTGGGACCCAGGAAGTCATACTGGTATCATGTACCATGGCTCCTCATCAGCTGATTGGCTCAAGAATGGACACGTGACATTGGGCTACTGTCTGGGCAAGCCCATCAGCTTCTTTTTTGAAATAATTTGAGCTGAGAGACATAGAGACTCAAGTTAGGGGTATGCTTGAATTGAAAGGTCCTGAGATATCAGGATAGTAGCTAGTACTGTGTATGACAAAGTAGGAGTCACAGCAAGCCTAAATTATGCAAGAGAGAAAAATAAGAGTCTTGCAGAGTGGTCCATCTAGTCTGCCAAGAGGAGAATGGAGTTGATATGCAGAAAGAGTTAGAGATGAGAGATCCTGTAGCTCTTAAAGGACAGAGGGACTTTTCTGTTCCCCTGTGACCCAGCATTACTCCCTTCCTGTCCTTGGAGGTCAGTGATCGTCCCCTGTATCCTTTCAGTGACCACTCTTGTCATTTGAAATTGTTTGAGAGGGTATCTGATCCTTGTTACCAACATGCCCTAAGTAAGAAAAATAATAAAGCCTAAGATTTATTGTATGTGAATTAATCCTTGGGATTCCTTGGCTCAATTCAGCAAACATTCCATGGACAACTTCCATGTATGAGGTTCTAAGGGCACTTTGAATAAACTTGAGACCCACTATATATCTTCAAAGAATCCCCAGACTGGAAAAATGTGTTCCCTCATACCCAGAACACAAGGTGCTTTAACATCAGCACCCTAAGAGAAATGCAGGTGGGAGGCTGGAGGGGTGGACCACAGCTGGGGAAGCAGGAGGAGCTTGATGGAAGAGGACTTCCAAGGATGGGTGGAATTTAATATTGGGATGAAGAAAGAGGGATGGAAAATATGTGAATCAGAAGTCTGGTGGCAGGAAGGGGCATGATATTCATGGAACATGGTAAACTGAATGGCTTGGAAGAATTATGGGGTTTAGAGGAATAATATTAGATGAATCTGTAAGACAGATTTGATTGTGATTATGAGGGCCTTGAATGCCATGTCAAATTGGTTGTCACAGAATCATAAAAATGGGAAGAACCCTGGTGGTCATCAAGTCTAACTCAGGTAATTTGTCCCTATATCTCTTAAGGAAGCCACCAAGACCAAGTGCATCCCAAGTGCTTATTTGAGATATTGTCATTTCCATGGTAATGACTCAAACTACTCTTCTCTCTTCAACAAATTTTAGTTCTTTACAGAAGGACCTTCTCACTACCAGGAAGGATCTTAGAGCTTAGGGAACCAGGCCAAAGAATTTTGCAGTACATGGTCTGAAATAGCGGTCTGTGAAGTTAAGAAACAGGGGAGGGATATTCACTATGTGTCAGCATCAGGCACTGTGTTTTATTTTTTAATTTTTTTCAGCTTTAATCAACTCTTTAATGAAAGGTGATTTAACTTAATTTTAATATACAATCATTAGAAGGAAAGGAATAAGAATATTAGAGGAAAATAACAGGGTATACCTCACCAAATTGGGCCGACACCTACTTCCAGATCCAAGCAGCGGCTGGGAAGTCCCGAGTGACAGCAATCTGGAGCCCCAGTTGGGAAGGGGCCTGGGCGGTGCATCCACCCCATGGGTGAGACTTCAGATTGGAGTTCTGGGGGCTTCCGTTTATAATTCCAAGCTGCAAAGGGCACTGTGTCTTAGACTTTATTACACTAATCTGCAAGGTAGATGTGACAATCCCTTTTCAGATGAAAAAATTGAAGCTCTAGGCAGGAGTAGGAAAGTTCTCCAGGTCTGACAGCTGCAAGAGGTGAAGCAGGAATGCGGCCCAGGTTTACCAGAGTCATGAGTTTCCATCCCCCTTCTGTGCTTCCTTTAAGGCTAGACAGTCCTGCCTTCAAGTAAATATCACTCGTGAAGGAATTTCAGAATGACCTTCACTTAAATGAATGGTTGATGGCTGGAAGTGGGTGGGTGGAGGAAACAGAGTATAACAACCAAAGCTTCATTGCATGAATTCAGCAAAGCTCTAAACCATATATACCAGAAGTCTACAGAGACATTTGGCAAAATGGTTATTTCTTTTAAAATAATCCCAGGAGGCAATTTATAAGATGCCTTGAGCAAGTCCCCAAATTCAAAATCCCTTATCATCTTACAAACCCCTCTTGAGACCACACAGTGGTTCTGGCTTCTGGAAACAGCAGGTGCTGTTGCTTCCATGACTAACATCATCACTTTATACACAAGGGGAAACAGAGGAAGGAATGTGTCTGGATGGGGGACAGGAGGAGGAGGAGGCCTTAGATCCTCTCTGGGTCTCTGCCCAGCTGGAACACTCCTGGAGTTAGATCAGGGTTGGGGGATATTAGCAGTTTGGAATGCCAGGACCTTAGATGGGGGGCTGGGGAGGGAGGCTGGGAGAGCATTGTCAGGGGAGAGAAATGATCTAGAGGCGAGAAAGCCCAGGATGGGCTGATGGTAGATGGAGGGACAGGCAAACAGAGCCAGATGAGGCCTACGAGAAGGTTGGACCCAGCCGGTGCCTAAGCAGAAAGACCAGAGAGCTTAGCACAGGTTCCCAAATTTTGGGGCACATCAGAATCACATGGAAGCTGGTTAATACCCTGGTTCCTGGGGGAATTCCCAGAGGCTGAGTCTGGGATGGGACAGAAGTGGCATTTGTGACCAGTTGCCCAGGTGATCTTAAGAGGCAGTCCTTAGAAAACACTGGCAACAAGATTTTCCTCTGTGGATGTCTGTGATCTGCTCTGTAAATTGAGAGGTTTGTCAAGGACAATTCCTACTGTCTCTGCCAACTCTGACACTGGGCTTCTCCAAGGCTTCCACGCCATCTCTTTGCTCATGCTTGCAGCCCTCAGTATCTCTCTCAACACAGTCATTTCCTGTGCCTTTTAATTTACAAGGCAGGCAGGTCGTCAGGTATCTGCTCAGCTCTTGAAAAGGCCTACGGATAAAAGGCTCTAACAACTCCATCTGGTCTGCCCATTTGTGTAAGAACAAGGCAGCATCGTGTGTGTTCATGTGGGTGTCCAAATGGGACAGAGTCCCTCTCTCTGGAGGCCACAGCTCGGGGCCAGGACAAAACCACTTCCAGGTCTCAGGTCACACAATCACACAGGATGATTTATTGAAGGAAGAAAGCTTCAAGGGCGCAAGGGAAATTAACCATGTATATTTCTCCAGCAATTATGCTTGTGCTGTCTCTTGAAAAATAGTCCCCCTGCCCTGCCTAGAAGAAAAGCCAGATTCTCAATGAATCTGTGTTCTGAAGGCATCCAGAGGGGGATGGTGTTTTTCTAACAGTGAAAGCCACACGAAAGTCTTCACGGCAGCTTTGTGCTATTCCTGCTACAGCTCCTTTCAGGGCTGACTGGAGAATCGGGGAGTCCTGTCTGGGAAAGCAGGACAGGCTGGGCCTGAAACATTGATTTCTCGTTCAAGTTTCTCAGTAAAATGTGAATGAGGAATTTTCCACTTCTTCTTGTCCTGATTCACCTTGGCGGAATCTGTGGAGTCCCAGACTGGGGCAGAAAAAGTCTATTTCAGGTGGGCATCCAGCCAGATTTGCACCCCAAATGAATAGTGTTCTGAGCCGTTCCAGTATCAGGTGTCTCCTTTTGGCCGGGAAAAGACTCCATCCACCTGACTTCTGCTTTAGCTGTTTGCTCTGGGAGGAACCAGGCCAGAATGTCAGGACAAGAGAATACCATAGTGCCATGTAAGTCCTCTCCACTGGATACAGACTCAAGTGGGTGATATAGATCCATTTATACTACCCGAATTGCTAGTATATGTCAGGCTCTATGCCAGACTTTGGAGATCAGAAGGTAAATAAGACACAGTCCTTGTTCTCAAGAGTTTACAGTCTAGAGGCAGTCACAGCTGTGCAAATATCAGCTAGGGCAGGCTCTGATAAAGATGACAAGAGAGATGCAGAGAAATTGGGGAGATAGGTTCTGGCTGGAAGGCATCAGGGAATGCTTCCCAGACGGGCTGGCATTTGCACTGAGTCTGGAAGGATGACTGGGAGAGAGATGGTGGAGGGGGCAGGGGGAGGGGCTGTCAGAAAAAAGTACTGTGGTTAGAACATCCCTGGTGCATGGGGGTACAGTAAATAGTCTGGGGTCACTAGTGGGTAGATATGCAAAGAGAGGAGTAGGAGGTGAGGCTTGAAGAAAAGTCAGGGGCCAGGCCCTGAAGGGCGCCCTAAGTCATGGTGAGAGTCTAGACTTGACAAGATGGCAATGGACAGCCATCAAAGGACTCAGAGCTGGAGAGAGAGAAGTTGGATGTAGAGAGAACAGGTAGAAGGTTTTTGCAATAAACCAGATGAGGAATTAGGTTGGCCAATGCTAGGCTGAGGTAATTAAAATCAAGGACAGAATCAAAAGATATTTTGGAAAAGAAAAATAATTGATTGTTTGACCATGGGGAGAGGGAGAATTTAAAGATTCTCAAATATGTGCCGAGCCCCAGTTTAGACAATGGTAGGCGGATGGTAGGATGGTTGGTGGTTACTCCCACAGGCTCCAGAGTCAGAAGGCCTCTATCCAATGCCTGGGTTTTCATCTTCCTAGATGGGAAATTGACCAGCTTCTCCATGCCTCAGTTTCCTCTTCTGTGAAAGGGAATGAACAAATTGCACAGTAACTCTGTCGGCTATCACTGTATTGACAAGCCTAGTGCTTTTTGGTTTTGGTATCAGTCATTCCCCAGAATCCCCGACGGTCTGTGAATCAGACTTTAAACAGGCTGCACTGTGAAGAGGGGGTGCCTGGTGCGTCCCTTTGCTCATGTGGGAGGGGCTCATCCTCTCTGCTTTTACTCTCCATCTGGAAACACATGACAATTCTGTTAAGTGCTACAATGTTTTTTTGCAAAAAAAAAAAAAAAGCCTCTTTTGAAAGTGAAGAGGTTTAAGAAAGTGTCGTTTCTTGGGCGGAAAATGAAGCTTGATGGGAAAAAACACTGCCAGAATGGCATTTGAGAATTTGAGTTTTCCCCAAAGAATCCTGCAAATCATCCTCTACATTCTCACTGTAAAATGATCAGGGTGCTGTGATACGCGGGGTTTAAAAAACCATTAGACAACATACATGCAGAAAAAGTCTGAAAAACATACCAGCAAAGCAAACCATTATAAAAGGAGTATTTGCATAACCACCACTCAGGTCAAGTAACAGAACACTGTCAGCACGCCAATGCCCCTTCCTGTCACACCTCTTCCATCCAAAACTAACTTTCATCTTGACTTTTATGGCAACCACCTCGCTGCTTTTCTCTCCTCCCATCACATAAGTATGTACCCCTGGTTCCTGAACACCAAGATTTCATTTTGATTATACTTGACCTCCATACAATGGACTCACATGCATGTACTTTTCTGTGTCTGGCTTCCCTTTCTCAACATTAGGAGCAAGACTGTCCATGCTGGTGTGAGCCTGCAGTTTGCGTTTCCACCACAGCCCTATAAAGATATACCACGATTTACTTACCCATTTGACTTTTTTTTAATAAATTTTCTTATTTATTTATTTATTTTTGGCTGCATTGGGTCTTCGTTGCTGCGTGCGGGCTTTCTCTAGTTGCAGCAGGAGGGGGCTGCTCTTCGTTGCGGTGCGCGGGCTTCTCCTTGCAGTGGCTTCTCTTGTTGCAGAGCACAGACTCTCGGCACGCAAGCTTCAGTAGTTGTGGTGCACAGGCTTAGTTGCTCAGCGACATGTGGGATCTTCCTGGACCAGGGCTCGAACCCGTGTCCCCTGCATTGGCAGGTAGATTCTTAACCACTGTGCCACCAGGGAAGCCCCCCATTTGACTTTTGATGGGCATTTGTGTTGCTCTTTTTGGGGACTATTCTGAATGGTATTGCTGGGAATGTTCTTATCCATGTGGATACATTTCTGTTGGGATTATCCTGAGAATGGAGTTACTGGGTCACAAGAAGTAGTCGTAGCTTCATTGTTAGTATATACTGCTAAAAAGTCTTACGGAGTGCTTCCACCAGTCTACCTACGTTTCCTCCAGCAAGGCCCAAGAATTCCCACCTCTCCATACTCACCAAAACCTGGTGTCGCGAATCTTTTTTAGGTTTTAGGACTAAAGTAGGTTTGAAGGGCATCCCAGACAAATAACTGGAGGTCGGTGTGCTGCCAGATCAATTCCAGGTCTAAAGAGCTATAATATTGGAAATAAGTATGATGAGTTACTTTTTCAGGGAAAGGCCCATAATTTATGCTTTAATATGCAGAAGATTGTTGCAAATCTCTGAATGGGGTTACAGAAGCTGGCTGCTTGTGGGCAGCGGCTGGTGCCAAGAGGTTGAGTTGTAAGGAGATAAAATGGTATCTCAGAAAAATCTTTGAGACAGAAATGGAGGCAGGGATGGAAGTAATCAAGAATGCACCGAGGCAAGGTAAAAACCCTGAGGGAATAGTTCTGGAAAAGAATTCAAGATTTTGTAGCCATGTATTGCTATGGGTCCGTTGGTTTTTAACATGTACATAAGTCCTATTGTATTGTTCTTTTACACTTGCAATTTGCCTTTCCCTCTAAAATATTGATCTGGTTTATCCATTTTAATTACTAGGTGGTATTTATTTGCACTTGAACATCACATTTATTTATGCGTTCCTATGTTGGTGGCTATTGGTAAACAATGCTGCAACATATTTTTTTGTTTTTCTGTTTTTTAAGATAGGAAATAAAATCAAGCTGAAGTGAGTATGGCAATTTTGGAGGCTGAGTACAAGAATGTCTGCTATATTATTTTCTGGACTTTTCTGCATATTTGAAATATTTCATACTTTAAACATGTTTTAATATTTCATATTAACCCAAACAGGGCACAGAGAAAGAAGAGCACTTAAATGAGCAGATTCCAAAGTCTTACTGGCTGGGTTGACCAAGATGCCTTTGGAAACAACTTAGACCAGACACCCAAAGGATGGACCTGGTAGCATTTTGACAAGGACCTTAGGTTCCTCCCAAGCCCCAAAGATGGCAGTTCTAGAATTAGATGGACATGGGTGGGATCCGATTCCAGTGTTCATAGAATGAGATCCTTGGCAAACCGTTTGGTTCTCAGCCTCTTTATCAGTAAAACTCAGGGGATTAAATCTGCCAGGCAGAGCTGTTCTGAAAGTAAACACAAACATGTATGTAACAGGCAGTTATACTCATTTGGGTTTTATGAGGAAAGCAGAACCACTGTAAGTGTATAGAATAAAGAATCTGTTACAGGAATTTGACCTCCACAATTGTTGTGGAAGCTGGAAAAGTGAAGATCTGAAAGGGGACACTTGGAGGATCAGAGAAAATTCACGCACCAGGGACCACAAAGCCACGCTGATAATGACTACAGAAAGCTCTGCACTTGATGGTGACCTGAAGTTACTGTAGGTCAGCAGGAAAGAAGTTGGGAAGAAACACTGGACATGAAGTGAAAGAGAACATGGGACAATCTGGAACTCACAAGTACAAAACTCAATTCATAATGGCCAGCTCAGGTCTCATGGTAATTTGCTGGCCCACAGAAGGCCCAATAGCAATAGCAAGATAGAAACTTCCCTAAAGGGAGAATAATTACCTGCAGAGCATGGCACAGGTTTGCACTCAAATCCTAAAGGTTTATGCTATTACTTATGTATGGGGGACCTGCTAAAGATTCCATAAAGCTCCCTGTCTGCCACAAGACACTTCTAGTACACATGGATCTACTGACTCTTATGTTCCATTCAGATGACAGAGGACCTTGGGTGGCAGGCTGGATCTGTTGCAAAGTCTTCTCATTTTCTGGATCCAACTCAAAATTAGCAGCCTTTCAGTTACTCAATAAATGAGTTGAAGCAGCATGACCAAATGAAGTACAGTTGCCTCCAAAATCCAGAGGTTCACTGGGCATTCTGCCATTTCCCTGGAGGTAAGAGAGGCCAGATGTTGCAATTTCTGTTTCACTTTGGACAGAACATCTCAACATGTCCTCATCACTGGACTCTTAGAAATTTCATCAAAAGATCTGGCTCCTGATTTTTTGTGAGCTTCATTCTCCTCCATCTGCTTACATTTTTCTTACCAAGGTATTCAGAGTAGCTGCCATTTCCTGCCCTCCAGGACCAATCAGCATAGTAGCCCTGTATGATTTCCCATGGAATGGAGAGGATATTAAGGTCCCTGGGATTTAGATTATGACAGTAGACTGGGGAGTTAATATAGCCCTTAGGAAGGACAGTGAAGGTGTATTGCTAGCCTTGCTAGCTTAAAGCAAACTGCTCCTGGTGGTCTCTTTCAAGAGGAATAGAGGAAAAAAGCGTTTGCCAGATCAACAGCTGCCAGAGGTTGTGTTGACTTTCTTCAGCAGAAAAACCACACCTGGCAAAGGAGTTTCAATTGGAGTTACACCAATTAAGTTTATGATAATCCATTGTTATTCTCCAAGATCAATTTATCAGGCCAAACAAGCTAGTTGGATGGGGATGTAGTGGGATCTCTGCATGTTTCAAGTCCATGATGGTGGCACTAATTTCTGCCATACCTCCAGGATTGTGGTATTTCTTTAATCTCTTATAAGTGGAAGTGATTCTGTTGGCTTCCACTTGACTTTTCTTACCTTAATGACCCTTACTCCATGGATAAGGGAAACAATGTGGAGAGTCTACTAGTTGCTGTGTATGTCTCTTCCTAAAACGAACAATGAATCTGCCCATATGTCTCTATCCCAATACTCAGGGTCCCTTTCTCCCCAGCCAATGTCCTAACTTTAACATAAGAGACCCTGTGAGGTCATGATTTCAATTTGCATTATTCACCCCAAGATTAGACTTTGGGTTTGATTTTGAGAAATCTTGGTCCCTTAGCCATAGGAGCTACCGGTTTTCCTTAGCCAGACCTTGAGTTGGAGACTTAAAAGCCCTTAAGATCCTAATTTTCTTCCTGTAAGTTCTCCAGCACACTTTGGAGCTACATAGCAATCCTTCTCTCCACCAGATTATCACTAAAATGTTCTATGACAGCAACTACTTGGTCGTCCAAAGCCTTGCCTTCTCTGGACACTTAATTACAGGTGTTACAGGTGATCATTTAAGTAGCTGTTTTGCCACTGCCAGTGGACTACCAGTGTCCTCTTTATCACTGGCATCGGGATCATTAATGCTTTAAATATAATCAGACCAGAGAACCCTTTCCAGAAAACAGAGAACCCATTCCATAAGACAATTCCAGAACCAATTCAGAGAACCCATCCTTGAGATTCTCTTCCTCATGGGTTGATCAGAGAAACAGAGCTACTCTTGATGACCCAAAGTAAAGGATTTCTTATAGGGATTAGACTTGACACTATTGCAAGAGAAGCTGAGGAAGTAAAGGTCCAGAAGAGAAAAGTTACTAACCAGGACAACTGGTGAAGAATTCTGGGGGAGACTCTCACCTCTGTGTCTCCTGGTGGTTGTGAAGTTGCTTCAGGGTTAGCCAGTCAGGAAGACCAGCTGGATTTGAAGTGGGAGGGAGCGAGGACAACCCGCGACCCATGCCTATCTCTCATCACATCCAAGCCTGACAGTGTGGGTGGTCTACGGAAGAAGCCTGTGCCGTCTGCCATGGAGTTGCACGCATGCCCAACCCAGGACTCAGCAGGAACTGGAGAGGCTACAGAAGGGGTCCTTCTCCACGCCAAGGATGGGAGCGAACAGGTTAAGTGACAAGCACATGCATGAACTGCAGTAGCACGGACCTTCAGCTGAAATGATTGTTCCCTCCCTCTGCCTTCCAAACCTCGCGTCAGTTTCTCTGTGGCCAACTGGAAAGAGGGTCGTACAAAGAAGAGAAGTGTGGGGAATGTCATTTGAGCTCAGCTAGACTGGTCCAGCACAAAACCACCACAGCAGTCCATATTGTGTAGCTCTTATTTAAGGAGCTCAAGCTCTAACCTAAGGATCAGTACCTAGAGGGAGATGTCAAAGGGACGCATAGAGAGGAACCACGTAAAAACTGGAATATGAATCAGCCTAAATTGAGACAGTCTGTGAGATTTTACTCATACAATAAGGATCTGGGAAACCCGAGGGAAGGGCAAACTTTGCTCCAGACATTTCTGTATTGACAGCGATGATGAGGACCCACCATGCTCTAGTAGAGCATTTTATGTTTTGTGAAGTGCTTTCACATCCATCATTTCATTTTGGGTGTATTGACCTTCCATTTCATTCACTTATTCACTAAATACTTATTGAGTATCTGTCCTATGCCAGGCACTGTGCTAGGTGTTTTACATATGTTGCCCCCAAATATGACATCTTCTGTGTATTTCACTACATCTCCGTGACAAAGGTATCATTGCTATTTTACGTATGAAGAAACTATGGCTATAAGTTTGGAGATACAGAGATGAAGGACACCCTGTCCTTGCTCTCTGGAACAGAGGTCAGCAAACTTTGCCTGTAAAGGGACAGATAGTAAATATTTTAGGCTTTGCGGTCCATACAGTCTGTTACAACTGCTCAACTCTGCAATTACAGAGAAAAACAGCCATAGAATACAAAAATGAATGAGAGCGACTGCGTTCCAACAAAGCTTTGTTTACAAAAACAGGTGGTGGAACAGATTTTGCCTGTGAGCCATAGTTTGCTACCCTTGCCCTACAGGGTCACAGTCTAGAGGAGAGACTAATACAAACAGCCCATGATGAGATGACGTGGTAAAGAGGATATACAAAGGGCTGGGCAGGCAGAGTGTATAAGTATCTGGGGAACTTGGCGAGGCCTCCATGTGACCTTTCAAGAACCAGGCCTCTGTGGCCTGTATTTCCAGGTCACCGCCATCCAAGAACCAGGAAATGGCTTGCAGACAAATCAAGGTGGGATCCTGAGCTTATGTCTAACCAGAGCATGTGTGTCCCTCCTGAGGTGACTGTCTTCCTGTGAACGAGTGTGGTGTGAGGATTGTGATCTACTGTCTGCTTCCCTCTCCTGTGTTAACCACCCCCAAAGCGTCTCAGAACCCGACGTTCCATATCCTTGGCAGCGTGCGGGCTTGGTATGAAACCACCCTCAACTTCTTCTGACCCGCAGCTTGGAAATAATACTCCCTAGTAAGCAGTCACCATTTTACACCTCCTAGAATGCCCTCTAGGTAACATCCTCAATGACAAGCCTGGCTCCTGCTGCGCCCGAGGTATAAAATCACCCTTGTGGTTGGATGTTACAAGGAGACAGACCTCAGCTCAGAACACGGAAGAAATCTCAGAAACAATCTAAACAGCCTCAGACTGGACTGGGTTGTCTAGGGAGATGAGTTTCTGACCAGTGGGGGGTTTGAGCAGTGGCTGGGTGACCGTCTGAAGGAGAAGGACTCAGGAGCCTTTCTGCCCTGCTCTCTTATGAACTAGCTCTGTGACCTTGGACACATTTCTTGACCTCTCTTAACTTGGTTTCATCATTTGAAAATGGAGATTACACACCTTTCATTTGACTGTTGTGATAATTAAATGAGAATGCCGTCCAAATTCTTAGCATGCACCAGCCTGACACACAGTTGGTGGCTGCCAGCCTTACAGGGACTCTGACATCAGGTGGGGTGGAGAGAAAGGACTTCTGGGGTCTGACTTTACAGTTCTCTGATACAGATATCTAATGGGAATCCCTTCCCTTATATGACATGATTTCACGGAATCCCAGAAACAAAGGCATATGACCTCGGAGTCTGCGATCTCCCTGAAACTGGACATAGTGAAGGAATGTTTATTCAGACAAAAGGATGTTATTTGGAGGGGAAAACGATTGTAAGATTTTTATGTGGAATAGTTTTTCACATGTATAAGCCGTTTTGGTCAAAAGAGACTCCAGCCATAAAAAGTTTCTGTTTCAACCTGAAGAGAGCTTTTTGAATGTCTATATTAACAAAGCTCTCAGTGAGGTTGAGGGAGTTGGGAGGACTTTCCTTTTATAAAAATTGTGCTTGCCACCTGTTTAAAAATATATTATTCAATGGGTTAGTATTAGAAATAGATATCTGTTTCCATTAAGTCCACCAAATAAAAGCATCTGAGTCTGTGGGCAGAGGGAAGGGCAACTTCTTTCTCTTATGCGGATGGAAAGAATCCCAAGAGACTAACGAAGCAAGAAATTATCAAAGCTGTGGTATTTACTAAGTAACTTTGTGCCAGTGCCCGGCAAGCTGCCACCACACTGTCAAGCCCCAGCGCCCTGGCTGACCGGTGCCACAGAGGCTCACTGCCCTGGATGGAGGAGGCCGGAAGTTTGCTGAACCCGGACAGAAGAAAAAGAACTCATTCTGGAGAGTTCCAGCAGGTGGCGGAGCCCCTTTGCACAGCGAGCCTCTTTTGACCCAGAGCACGTACAATAGAGCTCTCTCAGGAGAGAGATTTTTATTTTCCCCCCTGGGTTTCTTCTTGGCCCTTGGGATTTGTTCTAAACTGGCTCTGTCTGTGTGGGAGTTGTCTTGGCCTTTCTGATTTTCTTTCCCTTTGGAACTCTCAGATCTTTCCATTGTGTGCCATGTCCCTGTTAAAAGGCTGAGTCACTCTGCCTTGCAGACTCCACATTCCCTCTGTGAATCAAGGTAACCTGGCAGATGTCGGGCGGCTCAGTCGGGGAAAGGGCGCATTTATCAGCCTGTCCCGGCCCTGGGCACCCCCTCGGGAGCATTGCTGAGGGACATAGCTTTCAGATGAGAAGGTGTCTGTAAAAGGCTGACAGGAGCCGCTCAGGCCAGATGACCTTTAGAGATCTTTTCCAGTTCTGAAATGCTAAGATTTCGAAATGCTGCGTGGCCCCCAAACGATGCCATTTGAGGAAAAGCAGATGGAATTAGAGATGTGTGTGACTCAGAGGAGACATCAGAGCGGCCTGGAAGATCCCTGGATCTGGAAATGAAGGAGAGATTAGTCTTAGTACATGTGGCCTCAGAAGATGGAAAGTTTGGCTGGAATTTTATCACAGGATGGGACGTTACAGCTCATATAGAAAGGGAACCCTGACTTCGTAGTTAGGGGCCCAGATATAAAGCCTGAAGACCTGATTTCGAATCCTGACCCCTAATTTATTATCATCTATGTGACCCTGGACTAGTGACCTTACCTTGCTGAGCCTCTATTTTCTTATGGGTCAAATGGCGATGATAAGATTGAGCTTGCTTCTAACATCAGGCTATTGTGAGAATCGAGTAAGACAAGGGAAACTGCTTGTAAATTCTGCAGTTCTACAGATTTAATCTTCTTGTCCAAACCCTTAATTTTATAGAGTAGATAACCAAAGTCTAGAGAGGTTAAGAAACTTATGTGAGACCAGACAATGTTGGTCTAAGGTAATATCTGATAAGGCCTCAGGGATAATTATATTGATATGATTACCAAGCATAATTATATTGATCCCTGGAAGCCCTGGGAGAAAAGGCTTTTGGGGGACCTTGGGGCCATGATGCAGGCCCAGCTTCTCAGTAGAGTTTCATCTCACTCTTAATTTTATTTTCTGATTATAAAAATAGTATGTGTTCATTGTATGAAACTTGCAGAATACAAAAAGCACAAAGAAGAAAAATTTAAAACATTTCCCATGATTCTGCTTAATTATTGAAATTTTGATATATACCTTTCTAGTCTTTTTTCTATGCATTTGCATATTTGAACATAACCGGAATAATATTTATGCACAGTTTTGCACATTGATTCTTTTCTCACCTAACAGTTTGTTATGCACTTTGCCATTAAAATTCGTTAGAGAGTGTTTAATGCTTACATAATGGGCTGCCGGTTACATTGGATATCAAGGTTCTTTCCTAATTTTTTGCTATTGTACATAACAGTGTCAAACATTCTTGTACTCTGTACTGTTAAGTGCTGCCCCACCATTAAGCAAATGTTTCCTATAGATTTCTCTAGATGACTTTGGCCACTCTCTCAAACTCTTGTGCCTTGTCTTTTGTAAAGACTCACAAATATTAATTTGTCCCAAAGTGTTAGAGGTTTACCCTGATGACTTGAATGGTGTAGAATATGATACACAGGTGAGGCCCAAAGCCCTGTTGAAAGTACTTGATTTAAACACATGTATTTACATTAAGTATTTATTTTTGCCCTGTGTTGTTCCCAGAGATACTTAAGGTATCTGAGTTTCACTTGCCCTTCCTGGTTTAAGTTTCAGATTAGACTGGTGGTGGTTGGTCCTCAAAGGTGCCTCCAAATGAATCTCCCCCTCCCACATCCACATCCTTGAGAAGTCCCCTCTTCTTGAATTCCCCATGACTCACTTTGGGGCAATCACACGCAGCAGAAATGATGCTGCTTGACTTGAGGCAGGTCATAGGAAGCCTTGCAGTTGTGCCCTGGGTCTCTGGGAACATTTGCTGTGAGGAAAGCCACTGCACATAAGAAGTTCTCTATCCTGAGACTGTCGTGCTGTGAGGACTCCTAAACTAGCCACATGGAGGGGCCACCTAGCCAGGTTCAGTTCCTTCAGCCACTCCATTTGAGGCACCAAGCATGTGAATGAAGAAGCCTTCTTTGGTGCCCAGCCCAGTCGAGTCTTCAGATGACCCCAGTCCTGGCCTCCATCTGACTGTAATTCCAGACCCCATTGGGAACCACACACAGCAGCTGAACCCAGTCACCCTGCAGATTATGCCAGGTTTGCAGAATAAATGATGACGAGGACATGGCCCTGCTTGCCCTTGGGGAGCTCTGATCTACGGTGAGGATGCACAGGAGACAGTGACCTGAATGGATCCGATACACAGGAATAAGGAGCCTCACAGTGGACTGGTCACTCTGCCAGAAGATGAGGTGATGCTGCCTATAGAGTAGGGAAGGATTTTCTGAAAGGAAGACACTGAATTGCATCTTGAAAACTGCCTGGGAGCTTACCGGTAGACACACTGAAGGAGGCGCAGCAAAATAGAGGGAGACCCATGTGCAAAGAGACACTATATCCTGGTTGGGGAAGAGCAGGTAATAAAACCAGTGGGATATGCAGGACCTGATTGTGACAGCCTCATATGCCAGGTCATAAAACAGAAATTTGGCCTAGCTGAAAATGGGGAATCAAAAAAGAGTTTTTAGCAGATGGTTACAAGATGAGATTTGCTCTTAGACCACTTTGGCTACCTTCCTTCATTCAACAAGTGTTCACTGAGAATCTACCTTTCATTGAGCCAGTAATGGTCAAGGGCGGTGATGTCCAGTAGAAATGCAATGGAAGCCATGTATGTCATTTTAAGTTTTCTAGTAGCCATATTTAAAACAGGAAAAAGTAACAAGTGGAACTAATTTTATAATAACGTATTTTATTTAACCCAATAGTTCCAAAGTATTTTCAACAGGCAATCAATATAAAAAATGTTGAGATATTTTAGGTTATCCTATTCTAAGTCTTCAAAATTGGTACACATTTTACACTTTTAATAGCACATCTCAAACTTGGACTAGCTACATTTCAAAAGCTCAACACACACACGTGGCCCGTGGCTATTGTACAGGGCAGGGCAGCTCCAGATGCAGGGGATGAGGTGGAGAGCAAGGCAGGTGAGGTCTCTGCTCAAATAGAGCTTATATTCTAGGGTTGAAGAATGGAGACTGAGAATAAACCAGTAAACAGCTAAAGCAGCAAGATTGCTTCAGATAGTGATAAGCAGTGTGGAAAAGATGAAAGAAGTAGAACGAAAACATTAAACTATGGTGGCGCACGCCTGGCAAGCAGCTGGTGGTCAGGCAATGCCTTGCTGTGAATGTGACCCTGATGCTGACACCTGGGTGCCAGGTGTATAAAGCTCTCAGGGCAGAGCCTGTGAAGATCTGGAGGGCGCCGTGGAGGGAGGACAGCCAGAGAGGCGGCTTCTGCCACAGTCCAGGGAGGGACAGCCATGCTCGCAGCAAAGGCTGCAGCAGCGACGGCTAAAGGGAGAGGATGAACCAGGGAGATATTTCAGCAGTTGAATGTACAGACTTTGTGACTGACAAGAGGTCTGGGGGAAGGAATCTGGAAGATGATCAGGACTTGGGCTTGGCTGATCGAATGCATCGACTGGTGTCTTCCCCTCCACCCCAGCGGGTGAGTAGAGGGGTAAGATATGCATTCACTCTGGGGCATATGCTGAGTTTTGAGTTGCCTGTAGGATAGAGGAGTGGAGATGCTCAATGTTAATTAAAGTTTACAGAATTCTCATAAATTTTTTCTTCATACCCCTCTAATCAGTGAGGGGAAAATGCCTGTTTTCATCCTAGCTCTTAATGGCACCTTGGACAGACTTCATCATTTTCAGTTAATTAAATCTCAGTCAAGTGAATGTATCGATACTAAAAGCCATTGAATTGTACACTTTCAAATGGTTAACATGGTGAATTTTATGTTACAAGAATTTTATCTAAAAAAAATAATAATTCAGTTGAACTTCCTTTCATTTATCAATCCCTCATCTGGTTCAGAGGTTTACCTTCCCCCAGTGCAGGCTCTCCTGGAAGGATTTATGAGGGGAAGGGGCAAGGCCAGTTCTTTCCAGCCTCCGCTTCCTATTCCAGGCCTCTCTATTTATGAATTGGTGCAGGAAGGAGAGCCCAGGGAGGTGAAGGTCATTTTGTGTTTCTGGCCTCAGGTATGGTAAGGAGGTATCCTTGGCCTCGCTCTGGTTCTTTGAGTTGCTGGTGGCCTCCACCAATATGGTTGTCTCTCTGGGAAGAGTGACTGCTATTTTCAGCCCCATGTTGGTTCTTCCAGGTACAGAGCATCCCCTCAGACCAGGGCCCTGCTGGTAGCCTCCATCCCCAGTTCCCTCTTTGTGAGGGCGTCTCCCTCACTGGGCAGCTGCTGGGCAGCCCTGTGACTATTGTCCTTTCCCCAGTCTGCGTTTGCTCATTGGGAGCCGCAGGAATACATAGACTCACACTCAGAAGGCTGCAGGATACGGGGGTGGGCGGGAAGGGTGCCTGTTTCTCTTTGCAGGCTTAGACTCCACAGTCTTTTCTAATCCCTGTTGGTATCAGCCAGTCTGGTAAGGCCAGAAAGGAAGTGGGCACTGTCTGTAGGCTCACAATGAGATATCTGTCCCCTTGCCTGAAGACACCCCAATCTCTAAGAGAGATGCTTGTGGAGACCCCGTCTCACTTGGCCTTAGAGTTGGATGTAGCCCCCTTCTTTCCCCACAGTGCAGAGAAGGAGTCTGTCTCCTGGAATGAGGCCATTGATTCCCCACCCCCTTCCCCTTGCCAGTCTTTAGACAAGAGAGGGGTTCCAGGGTGATGGTTCGCTACCCTTAGTAAGGCTCGGGCGGGGTTCTCAACCTCAGCCACCCATTAGCATCACATGAGGAGCTTTTGCAAAACACCAATGTGGTACAACTATTTTAAAAACTGTTTGCCATTATCCACAGAAGCTGAATGTATGCGTGTATCTGAGCAATTCCACTTCTACATATAGACTCAGCAGAAAGGCATGCACATATGTGCCAAGAAACATGCACAAGAATGTTCGTAGCAGCACTACTTGTAAGAGCTAAACACTACAAACAATGCTCATGTTTATCAAGAGTAGAATAGTTATGTATATTGTGTGGATAGCCAGACAATGGAGTACTATACAGCAATGAAAATAAATAACAACTACCCAAAACAACAGGTGAGTCTTACAAATAAAATATTGAATCAAAGAAGTCAGACAAAGAGTTCATACTCTACAATTCTGTTTCTACAAATATCAAAAATAGTCAGAACAAATATACCGTGTTAGAAATCAGGAGAGTCGTACTCACCTGGGGAGGAGGGACTGAAGGAATGTACAGAAAGTTTAAGGCTGCTGGCAGTGCTTTTTCCCTTCAGTGTAGGTGGCAGTAATGTGTGGGTATTCACTTTGTGAAAATTTGCCAAGATTTTTATATAATTTTTCTGATGTATATTATAATTAAATTTAAAAGTTTATTTAAAAAATATCAGTGCTGGGCTCCCTACCCCCATGGACTCTGATTTCACTGGGTCGGTGGTGGAGCTCAGGCTTCTCAATGGATTAAAAGTTCTCCAAGTGACTCTAATGTGAGGTCAAGCTGGAGAATAACCAAGCTGTGCCTGGTTACTGACCCCCGTCTTTAGATGTGGAGAACTTGGGCTTGCTATTTTCACCCACCAGCCAGTCCCATGCAGCATCTGGTTACAGGATAGGCACTGAGGAGACAGAACACTGAATTCTGGAGGTACAGAACACTGAGTCATCGATGAGCATACAGATCAGTACTCCTGAGAGTGAAGGGTTGGGGTGTTGGCTAGAGATTGCTTAGAGTGATGGATCCAGGCACTAGGGTGGATAGGACAAGAAATAAACTGGGGGAGAGCTATAGACTTAGAGGAAATGGGGGATCCAAGGACCTGGACATCTGGATGAGGCTTCATAACAGGTGCAAGAAAGGTCAAAGAGTGAGGCACTGGGAGAATAAGAGGTTGTGATAAGAGCATGGATTTGGAGGTTCAAAAGCCGCAGAGTAGAGCAAAGCGGGAACATCACTCCTGGCCTTGCTCTCAGTGTGACCTGTTCTCAGTGTGGCTCAGGTGAAATGCCTGGCTCTCAGGTAATCACATCCAGTTTGTAGTGTCCTACCAGAACAACCTTTGACCCTTTCCTGACCCTCTCACTGGCTTATCAATACAGTGGCTCAGTCCTGAATGTGAGCTCCAGTGTTGCCATCAGCCAGGAGGTCAAGTTTGGTAAATGGCTCACCTTAGTGGACTTTGGGTGAAAAATTGGGGGATTCTGGTCAGATTAAATTATCTTTATTTTAATATTTTATAATTATTTAATTTTTATTATTTTATAATTATTTTTCATTTCCAACAGTGCTCTGCGGAGACCCCTGGAGTCCCCCTGTAAGCAGGGCAGGTTGAGGTGATGGGAGAAGAGAGCTGTCAGCCCCACTTCTCTAGATTTAACTGGAAAGATGGTCATTTAGTTGTTTTACACACTGGATTCAGCAGCTAATAAAAGCTTGAAGACTAGGTATGTGATTATCATTAATGTTCCTTCTAATCTAAGGATCTGAATTCCCTCCATCTCCTCAGTTGGGCAATTAGGACTCCTGGGTTTACACCCTTCAGAAGCTGCCCCCCCCACCTCCATCTTCTCCCCTCCACCAGTTTGGCTGCAGAGGGAAACACGTGTGCAGGTGCCAGAGAGGCTGCCTGAAGACAAGTGTTCACCGAACACAGGGGCCCCACGTCAGCGCACTTCCCTGAGTCCAGCCCCCCGGGAGGGACCTGCTTATTCACACTGTTTCGCAGAACAAATGGAAAAGAAGATGGGACCCTTGTAAAGACCTGCAACCGGAGGAACAAGGCTGGTCCTGGGAGACTGACTGGGCTCGTTTTTACTTTAGAAAAGGAAGCAGGGCCAGGACTTAGCAGGGTGGCCCCAAATGTCCCCAGACTGAGTGGGGAGGAAACATTTTGAGCCACCCTCAAAAAGCGTGCTGTTATTTCAACTTCCAAAAGCAAAATTACGTTGTGGCCCACTAAGGAATGAGGTCACCTGTTCACAGACCCACTTGTGGAAACCATTCCTACATAACATTGCTTGGCTCCTTGGGTTTGAGAAAACAGACACTGAGGCCCAGAAAGATGGTCAGAGCTTTGCCTTGTGCTTGTATCCAAGGTCACAGAGCTAGTTAGGAGCTGAATGTGTGGTTGGTGGGAAGAACACTGTCTCTGGGGTCAGACAAGCCTATGACTGATCCAAATGCTGCTGTGTGACCTTGGGCAAATTCACTAACCTCTTGTTTTCTTATCTGTAAAATGGGGATAATAATACCTACCTAGCAGGCTTATTGTGAGATTAAGTGAGAAAATATATATAAAATGCCTGACACAAAATAGGTGCTCACTGACTAGTAGGTGTTGTTAGAATAAAGTGTAACTGCCTATAGATATACAGTCCCCTTAAATGAGAGATGGAATCACAATGAAAAGGCTGTGTTGGTCACTGTCTGGGTGTCACTGGGTACTTGGTGGAAATACGACCCTTGGAAGTGATGTTTCTCTGGAGCATGTCTTAATGGCTCAGGAGAGAGTCTGTCTTCTTGTCCTTCATGAAGTTTGCCCTGGTGGCTTCTTTCCCAGCTGTGGAGCAGCTTCTGAATGAACCACTGTGGAGCCTCCATCACCTGGGGAAAGACTGCGGCCAGTGATCAGACCATCATCTTGCATTCATTCATTCATTCATTCAACAAGTATTTGAGCACCTGCTTCATGCCAGACACTATTCTAGGTGCTGGGAACACAGCAGTGAACAAATAAAATCCCTGCCTTCATGGAGCTTGCATTCTAGAGGATTCTAACATTTCTCAGGAAAGTGGTAACAGGGCTGATGCCAGGCTCTGAGGCCCGTCTGTTCCCAGGCTCTTCCCTTATTGCCACAGACCCTGCAGCAGCAACTGTCTCTATTTCTTCCTCTGTCGTTATGGTTCTCCTTCCCTAAACCATTCCCCTTTAACTGGGAGGAGTTAAAGCAAAACAACAGTCATGTTTAGAAGCAGGAAATATGATACTTTGTTCAATGTACGATAAATTAACGCTTTATAAATCTCTTCTCTAAAATGCGCCCCACACTAATTAAATTAAGTTGCTTTTGCCTTGTGCCTGTTGCCCCTGCTGAATTTCCTTCTGAGCATGACTGGCCTGCATCAGAAGGGCCCCCTCCCGTCCCGGGGCCCAGGTTTTGGGGGTGTGTCTTTTACAGCAAACATGGCACCCCTGACCCCACCCTCTTTATCACTTGACTCTGGCTGTGAAAAGAAAGAGAAGAAAAGTAGGTTTGTTTGGCTTCTTTTCTGAAGCCAACAGGGAGAACAAGGCTTGAAACAAGAGGAGGCTGCATTTGGGGTCAATGGTTAACCAGCCAGATTAATAAATGCTGGAAGGAGGAAGAAGCCAGTGAGGAAAGAGGCAAGAAAAAATGTCTCCCCGTAGTTCAATGGCCAACTAAAGTTTACCAAGATCTGTGACCTGTGGTTAAAATGTCCCCAGAGGCCAGCTCTCATCTGATTCCCACCTGAAATGCCGCTGCCTTTTAAGAGGGCCACCTGACTCTGCCCTCGGGCTCAGCAGCCCCGCGCTGACCCACGTCTCACCAGCCACACAGAACTCACTTCCCTGGAACCGCCTACTCTGTCCCCCAACACAGCTTCCACCCAATATTTAGAATCGGATAGAGAGCTTTGGGTCCGGTAAGAACTTTTGGCTGACGTGAATCAGGACAGCTGGGCTGTCCTGGCCTCTGCCCTGACTTGCTCTATGAGTTTTAACAAATTGCTTGCCCTGTCCATGCCTCTGTTTCCTTGCCGGTATAATGACAGTGTTGGCCTAAAACAGTGGTTGGAAAACTCTTTCTCTAAAGGGTCAAATAGTAAATATTTTAGGCTTGTGGGCCATACACACAGTTGATGTCTGTCTCAATTACCCAACTCTGCCACGTAGTGTGAAAGCAGCCACAGACAAGATGCAAATGAATGGGTGTGGCCGGGTCCCAGTACAGCTTTATTTACAAAAACAGGCTGTAAACAAGATGGGCCCGTGGGCTGTAGCTTTTGGAGCCCTGAACTAGATCTCTAAGGAGCTCATTGTGCTTTGCAATGAACCAATATCATTTAACCCTGGATTATGTTACAGAGAGAAAGTTCAGGTCCAGAGATGCTAAAGGACATCGCCCAAGCCACCAAGTATGTTAGTGGCAGAGCTGGAGCTAGAAGTCCCCTGGCTCTAGTCCATTGTGGCTCTTGATTCTTCCCAGGGCAAAGCACAAGCTGTTTTGGGCATGTGGGAGATACCCCAGGAACTGCTCTCCCGATGCTGCTGGGTGCAGGGGAGTGGGAAGCAGTGCTCTCTGCCTGTTTCAGTGAGGGCCCCAGACTGAATTCAATGAGATAAAGGACACCACAGGAAGAAGGGGGTGGGGAGGCAGAGGATACTATGCTGTTCATTTTGAATCTGGGGGAACTGAGGTTTAGGAGAGCCAAATCTTCTTCCGAATCTGCACATGTTAACCTCCTTTTCATCCAGATGGTGCTGCAGGGAGGAAGGCCCCACCAGTGTGTGCTCTTCTTGTGTGTCTAAATGTTCCACCAAAGGGGGCTCCTCTCGGGAGATCGGCTCCTGGGCCTGCTGTTCCGTGGCAGAAGCGGCGTGGCTGGCCCAATGTGGCTGTTTATTGTTACGCTTCTGTGACATGCTTCCCTTCAAATAGCCTTGTGTAAATTTGTTTGGGACTTGCTGTTCCTTGGCTGAAGACCCAGCAGCTTTTACGATGTGAATCTGTTTTCCTCTTTGCCCCCAGCCTTTGCTCTCTAGAGGGGAGAGGCCGTGGATAAGGTCCAATGGGGGTGGGGTGACACCTCTTTCACTCAGAATCTCAGAGGCCCCGCGGTCCAGCCAGTGTGATTCTCTTCCCCGCATTCTGCTCTCCACTCCCCACGTGGACCCCTTGACAGGACCCTGGCCACGGGTTTTGGAGCAATAATACTCCCCCATCACCACCTCCACCACGATGACTTCTGAAAGTGAGACAATGCACCCCATCCATAGTCACTGAGCTCCAAGGAGCAGTCCCAGGGCTGTTTGTTACGATAGGATTTTGCAGCAAAATTTGCATGAAAGAAGTGAAGCTTGGGAACCGGTTTGCCATAGAGATTTTCTTGCCAGATGAAGAAGTAAGATGTTCAGAATTGGCTTCGGCACGAGCCTGGATTGGGGAGCTAGACTGGTTCTGAGGAGTCAGCCACAGAGGTCTCCCCCAGGAAGGTATATGAGGTTCATGGTCAGCCCACGTCTTCTGGCTGCAGGATCAGCTCAAGATGATCTCTACCTGAAGTCATAGACCTTCAGGCTAGTTTTGGAGGCTGTTGAAGTCATGAATATGGGGTCCTGCATGTTGAGTTCACCCAAACCCACCCTCACGTGCCTTAAGATGACCCACGATGGTCAGAGTCTGAGTTCTCTGGGTGGCTGCTTCTCTGGGCCTCTTTCCCACTTTTCCCACCCACTCCCCCCACAATCCTGCCAAACACAACTGCAGCAATCCCTGACCCACCTCTGCTTTTTAACACCTGCTTTTGCTGACAGTGTTACCCTCTGCTTTGAAAGCTATCACTCTTCTGGGCTGCTCCAATTAGTCCTTCAGCTTCCAAATCTTATGGCTCTTACCATCCCTTTCTTTATATTTGGGCACCAATGCCCTACAAGACAGTGTTATTCTTCAGGGTAGGGACTCTATCCAATTTATTACTGTATCCCCATTTCCTCCTGTGATCTTTGGGGTAACTGTTGAAGGAGGGAGCAGATGAGTGAGTAAGTGACCTTTCAAGGATTGGCAGTTCATGGGACTGGTGAGTAATAGCCCCCCAAAAGCATGTCCAAGTAGTAATTCCCAGTAATGGTAGATGTGACTTTATTTGGAAATAGGGTCTTTGCAGACACAATTAAGATAAAGATCTTGAGATAAGATCATCCTGGATTTAGGGTGGTCCCTAAATCCTTATAGGAGATAGAAAAAGGGAATATACAGAGACACACAGAGGGGAAGGCCATGCAAAGACAGGGGCAGAGATTGGAACCAAGGAACACCAAGAGTTGCCAAAAGCCAGGAGAGAGTCATGGAATTGATTTTCCCTCGGAGCCTCCAGAAAGAACCAACCCTGTTGACACCTTGACTTCAGACTTCTGGCTTCCAGAATTGTGAGGGAATAACTTTATGTCATTTTAAGCCACCAGTTTGTGGTAATTCATTACGGCATCCTTAGGAAACTAACACAAAAAGAAAATACATCCCCACTAATTCTGTTAGGACAGTATTACTCTGATACCAAAACCAGACGAAGACATTGCAAGAAAAGAAACCTACAGACCATTATCTGTTGTGAATGTAGACACAGAAATCTTCAATAAAATACTAACAGATCAAATCCAGCAACATATATAAAGGATTATATGCCATGACTAAGTGGGACTTATCCCAGGAATGCAAGGTTTGCTAAAGTCCAGAAAACTATTAATGTAATATATCAAATCAATAGAATAAAGAACAAAAAATGCATGATCATCTCAGTAGATGCAGAAAAATCATTTAACAAAAACAACACCCACCATTCAGGATCAAACACTCCACAAACTAGGAATAAAAGGGAACTTCCTAAACCTCACAAAAGGTACCTATAAAAAACCCACTGCTAATATCACACTTGATGTGGAAAGAATGATTACTTTCCCCCTAAGATCAGGAAGACAAGGATATCCGCTCTTGCCACTTCTATTCAGCATTGTACTAGATGTTCCAGCCAGGGCAATTAGACAAAAAACCAAAATAAAAGACATTGAGATTGGAGATGAAGAAGTAAAACTATCTCTATTTGCAGATGACATGATTTTATATAGAGAAAATAATGTTTTGTTTTGTTTTATAATTATTTATCTTTTTGGCTGTGTTGGGTCTTTGTTGTTGCGCGGGCTTTCTCTAGTTGCGGCGAGCAGGGACTACTCTTCGTTGCAGTGCACGGTCTTCTCATTGTGGTGTCTTCTCTTGTTGCAGAGCACAGGCTCTAGGGCACGCAGGCTTCAGTAGTTGTGGCTCGTGGGCTCTAGAGCGCAGGCTCAGTAGTTGTGATGCACGGGCTTAGTTGCTCTGTGGCACGTGGGATCTTCCCGGACCAGGGATTGAACCCATGTCCCTTGCACTGACAGGCAGATTCTTAACCACTGTGCCACCAGGAAAGTCCTAAGAAAACAATGTTTTTAATCCACTAAAAAAATTTAGAACTAATGCCTGAGTTCAGCAAAAGGAAATTTTAAAAACAATTTAATTTACAATATCATCAAGAATAATAGGATACTTAGGAGTAAATTTAGCAAAATAAATGCAAAACTTACACTTTGAAAATTATTTTAAAAAAAACCTTGGGTTTCCCTGGTGGCGCAGTGGTTGAGAATCTGCTTGCCAATGCAGGGGACACGGGTTCGAGCCCTGGTCTGGGAAGATCCCACATGCCGCGGAGCAACTAGGCCCGTGAGCCACAACTACTGAGCCTGCGCATCTGGAGCCTGTGCTCCGCAACAGGAGAGGCCGCAATAATGAGAGACCCGCACACCGCGATGAAGAGTGGCCCCCACTTGCCACAACTAGAGAAAGCCCTCGCACAGAAATGAAGACCCAACACAGCCATAAATAAATAAATAAATAAATTAATTAATTAATTAAAAAAAATTTTTAAAAAAACCTTGTTGAAGGAGATTAAGATCTAAATAAATGGAAAGATATCCCATGTTCATGGATCAGAAGACATAATATTTTGGGGATGACAATATTACCCAAACTGATCTAAAGCGTCAATGCACTCCATCAAAATTCTAGCTGGATTCTTTGCAGAAATTGATAAACTGATCTTAAAATTCATATGGAAATTTGAGGGACTCAGAAAAGTCAAGACAATCTTGAAAAAGAACAACAGCATTGAAGGACTCACATTTCCAATTTCAGAGCTTTCTATGAAACTGCAGTAATCAAGACAGGGTGGTACTGGTGTAAGGACATATAGATCAATGGAATAGAATTCAGAGTCCAGAAATAAACCTTCATATTTATGGCCAGTTGATTTTTGACACATGTGCTAAAACAATTCCATGAGGAAAGAACAATATTTTCAACAAATTATGCTAGGACAACTAGATATCCACATGGGAATGGATAAAGTTGAACCCATTCCTCATATCATACACAAAAATAACTCAAAATGGATCAAAGACTTGAATGTAAAGCTAAAACTGTAAAACTCTGAGAAGAAAACATAGGGGTCAATCTTCTTGAGCTTGGCTTAGGTAATGGTTTCTTAAATATGACACAACACACATACAACAGAAGAAAAAATGGGTAACTTGGACTTCATCAACATTAAAAACATTGTGTACTTCAAAGAACACCATCAAGGAAGTGAAAAGACAACCAAAAGAATGGGAGAAAATTTTCGCAAATCATATATCTTATAAGTGACTTGTACCTAGAAAATAGAAAGAACATGGGCTTCTACCACTTGTGACTGAGGACTTTCACTGATATTGCCTTGTGTTGAGTTGAAATATTTCTCCCCAGAGCTTTCCTCCTTGGTCAGTTTTGCCTTCCGAAGCCACGTAGGGGCAGTCTGTTTCTCTTCCATGTGACAGCCCTTCAGCTATCTGCAGATAAACAGCAACTCTCTGAGGCCTCCCTGCTTCAGACCAAATACCGACAACTCCTTCAGTCATTCCTTACATGACGAATGTATCAAAGTTCTCAGTGACAGATAGCAGAAGTCCATGTTAGCTGACTTCGATAGAAAAGACACTGCTGTTAAGAGGAAATGGAGTTGTTCACAGAGTTGGCAGAAACCAAAAACCTTGAAACTTTCCCAGAAGCATCCCAGGAGGGCACAGGACAGGCCAAATGGAACCCACACCACCACAAAGGTGAGAGGAACCATGGTCTTTGTAAACTGTGGGTGTTAATTACCCATGCAATGGAGGGAGCAGCAGCTAGTTCTCAAGAACTTACTGGGAAAAATAGGTCATGGAATTTATCTAGACACGAATTTGCCTCGTTAGGTCAGCCTGGCTTTCTCTAGAGCATCAGGCATAGATGGTATTATGGATAAGTGTTTATGTACCCCCAAATTCATATGTTAAAGCTTTAACCCCCAATGTGACAATATTTGGAGATAGGCTTGTGAGGAGGTGATAAAAGCTAAATGAGGTTATATGGGTGGGTCCCTACTCTGATAGGGCTGGTGACCTTATAAGAAGAGGAAGAGACACCAGAGCGCTCTCCCCCCACCCCCTCTCCCGTGGGAGAACACAGTAAGAAGACAGCTGTCTGCAAGTCAGGAAGAGATTTCACATCAGGAGTTGAATCTGCTGACACCTTGATCTCAGACTTCCCAGTCTCCAGAACTGTGAGAAATAAATGTGTGTTGTTTAAGCCAGCCAGTCTGTGGTATTTTGTTATGGCAGCCTGAGCTAAGACAGGTGGGTTGGTGGTGGTTATGTGTTTTCAACTACCTGAAATGTCTACAAAAACTAGTAGCCCCTAGAGAGACATGAAAGCAGAGTCATGACCCAGGGTTTTCCCATTCAAGCACCAGACTTGTTCTCACGGGGGTGGTTTTGATGTAGTTTATTCCAGGGAGCATCAAATTAAGAAAAAAAAAGATCATTCAAGAAGGCATTGGGTTGTAGCATGCTAGGGGTCCTCTAGGTCAGTCCTGAGGCAGGCACCAGATGGGCTGCATCCAAGTTGCCTGGGAAGCTTTCTAAAAATATAAACTCTAGGCGGTACCCTCTGAGAGTCTAATTTCATCAGTCTGGGGAGGGAACCCAGCAATCTGTATTTTGGACAAGTGCCCCAGGAGACAGGGAGAGGTAAAGCCAGGACAGGGAACCCTGCTCTGGGCAAGTTCTTCACACATGAGAGGCTGAAGAGGAAGACTCTAGACTCAAGGTCATCCATCCTTCTCCAGGTTCAGCCTGGACCAGAACCCAGGTCTCTTGTCCTCTGGGTATTTGTCTATCTCTTCACAGCACTGACACGTCTTCTGTGCATGAGGGAGGGAGCATTGGCTGCAGACACCAGGTGATGCTTTCTAAGGGGCACTGAAATTTTCGATGAACGCTAGGAGGTGAGGGGGCAGGAATTCTGATGCGGGGTAGGGGGACAGTTACAGTCTCCTGCTGACTGCTTACCTAGGGCGAGGCCTTAAAAGCATAAGTAGAAATGAATAAGACAATGTGGGTGGAAGGAGATTCCGGGAGGAAGGAACAGCTTGAGACCAAACCTGGTTGGTGGTGGGAAAGTGTAGGCAGAGTGAGGGAAGAAGCGATGGCCAGCTGGGCTGGCTCTGCCCAGAGCAGGGGACCTTTGAGATGCACTTGGAGTTGAGGCTTGCACTCCGATGTGCTGGTAAACTCTGAAACACCACTGGGTACATAGAGATGGGCAATAAATGCCTCACAAAGTCATTTGATAACTTGCCCTGGTTTCAAGACATGAAGGAGTTGAGGGCTTTCTAAATCAGCAGAGAGAGACGGGTCCACGTGACTCATGTGACCCCTTTGGGAGGGAGGAGATTCTGCCTGGAGGGGAAAGGCACATAACCCCAGATCTTGCAGAGAAGCAGCTAACCGCGTTCCCACAGCCCCGCTGAGTTCTCCCTGGCAGCTAGGTAGATATTTTGGCTCCTGCTTCTTTTAATGCACGTGGGGAGAGGTCAGAAAAGCACAGGTGAGAGGGTGCCACCCCCCCGCCCCGCCCAGTGACTCAGGGCGGAGATTATGGGCGTGATTGTCTGAGGGGGCAGGTGAACAGAGCAGCCTCGGCCCCTCCTTATCAGCACTCTGCCATCAAGTCACAGGCATTTCTGGAGGGCAGCTCGGGAGGCCGCTGCCAAGTAGGCGCAGAGTCAGATAAGTGCAGCTCCGGGTCACTCCAGAGGCTATCCCATGCCTCACCCACGATGCCACACCTCCCACGGCACAGGGCTCCTGGGGCCTGGGGAGGGCACAGCCTTCTTTTTAAAGCTACCATCTCAGCAACATGCACTTCTTGAGCAAGTACCATATGACCATTGTTGCGTTAGGGTCTTGGAGGATGTCAGGGGGGAAGAGGTACTGAGATGCTTGGATCACCTTTCACCCTGAAGGGTGGGAATGGTCAGTACACGGACAAATAATATGTGGGCTGGGAGTGTTTGGGGGTGCGGGAGAGGCAGGGACAGTTCTGATGAAGCTCCCAAATTCCAAAGAGGAAGCAGTGCCTTCTAGCTGGGGATCCTGAGAAGGCGCAGAGGGCGGGGTAGCATTTGAGTTGGGACTTGAGGGTGCAGATTTGGAAGTGGTGGATGCAAAGGACCACAGGTGATGGAAATGGCCTGGGAAAGGCAGAGAGGATGGACATCCCAGGGCCCAGCCACCACTTCCTTCCTCCTTCCCCAGGGCCCATGAGGCAGAGCCCGGGAGCTTCTCTCAGCATCTCTGAGTACCCGTGCTGTTCAGATCACAGTTCCAGGCACTGACACTGTTTCTAAGAGGAGGAGGAGTGGCTAGACCCTGTTTGTAGGAGCTCAGAATCTTCGATGTGAGAAGAAAGCTCTGCATGAAGCAAGAGTGGGACTGCTCCCTGAGGCTTCTGCCCTGCCCCCGCAGGCTGGTCTCTCAGGAGCCCAGGACATGCTCCCCTGAAACACACAGCTCCCTGGGCCTAAGCAATACTTGCCCTGCCTCCTGGCCTTTGCTCTGCTCTGCCTGCTTCTGGAGCGTCCTTCCTCCCAGGTGTGAGCATCCAGATCTGCCCACGAGGCCTGACTCAAATGCCACCCCCAGCATGACCCAGCTCTGCTGCCCTTCATCCCCCGCCCCGGGGGAAGAGGGTACTCCCCTCCTTGATCGCCCCAGCGCACGATGTGTCTTCCTCTCTGTGTCGTAACAGTTATCTGCTGACGCGATTCGGCCTTCACTAACACTAGATGTGAGTGCCTTGAAGGCTGGGCTCCATGCCCCCTCAGGGTCTAGCACAGCCCCCAGCACTTTGTAGGTGTTCAGGAAATGTCTTTTGTTAGCCCCGGAGGATTGGAGATACACATCTCTGAAAACATGGAGGCCAGAGCTTTTCAGAAAGGGTTAAAAGTATTTCAAAAGGTGAACAGGAAAGAAATGGAGTTTGGAGATTTGGGGAAGGAGGTACAAGAGTCACCTGGACTCTCCTGGATGGACGGGTCTCACTGGCTCCCTAGACCTCGCGCCCACCCAGGAAGCCCTTTGCCTAACCTCCAACCCAGACACACGACCCGACTGGATGTTGGACTGAGGCCTTGAACATGAGGCAGAGAAACTTTGGCTCAGAGGCGAAGGAAGGCACTAATGCTCTTGGAAAGGTTTCTGGTAGGAGGAAAATTGCATTTCAAAAAGAGAGCTTGGGTCATGTCACTCCTTGGCTTAAGATCCTTCAGAAGTTTCCATTTCCCTTAGCATACAGAAAAAGCGCCTTCGTGTGACCCTCAAAGCCCAGAGTGTCTGAGCCCCATCAGCGTGCGGAGCTCAGCCTGCCCTGAGGCAGCCACTGTGCTCTTCCCTCTCTTAGTCTTCCCTCCATGCCCCCTGCCACAGGACATTTGCACAGGTGGTTCCTTCTATCTGGAACACTACTAGCCGTGGAAGTAAAGGAGGTGGGGAGAAATGGCAGGAGCCACAGGGGACTGTGTAGGATGAGAAGGACAGTGGTGGAAACATGAAGAGTAGGTGGATATTACTTTTAAACACCAAATTAAAGCATGTACAGAGCTGAAAGAGGGAAGGAAAAGGAAAAGAAACAAGGTTCCTCTTGAAGAGAGAATGATAGTTAAGGTCTGACTGCTGGGTTCAAATCCCAGACATAGTACCTGATGGCTGCGTGGCCTTGGGACAGATGCTACCCCTCTCAGCCTTGGTGTCGGCAGAGGTCCTCTTACAAATATGCTGAGTTAGTATGTTCAAAGCACTCAGAGCAGAGCCTGGCTCCTAGAAAGCAGACAATGAATGTGAGCTGTTATCAGCATCGATATAAACCAGGAATAATAACACCTAAGGGCCAACTGATATTATTTACCTCCATTTTACAGACACGGAAACTCAGGGTGGGAGAAGTTTCGGTGCCTGCCTGCGGTCACCCAGCAGAGCCAGGATATGAACACAGACATTTCCGATTTCAGAGCCCACACAAGCTGTTTTCCCATTGCACCGTGCTGGGAGGGGCCTGAAAGACTCACCTAGTCTGATCTTCTCATGATAAAGATGGGGAAACAGAGACCTCAAAGGATAAAGTGACTTGACCCAGCCTCGTGCTCTTAAGCTGTAAGCATCAAGGGATCATCCCAGTTGAGATGTCCTATAGACAGTTGGGAATACTGGACCAAGCCTGGGCGAGAGGCAGAACTGGCTCCCCGGGATTGGGTGGAACCCCACGGCTGGTTTTCAACTCCCAAAACCATCTGCCCTGGCAGAAGTTCGTTGACCTGTGTGCTCCCTGGGTGACCGGGCAGATGGTGAACTCTGGTTGCCAAGGAGTGGGGTTGGCAGTTCTGAAAAGGGCCAAGTCAGCACCCTCGCTCGGGAGGCTTCCCACATCCTTGAGTAACCACCGCGCAAAGGTGCCAGGCTTGGGGCCAAAGGGTGCGGTGGAGGCTGAATTAGTAATACACACTGGGTGCCCTCTCCAGCTGGGTTTCGCTGCATGCTCATGACTAACGCGATCACTTCCTTAGCATTCGTGGTGGCCTTAAGGTCCCAGGGGAAAAAGTACAACTTTGCAGGACTTGGGAGGGGGCAAAGTGGCCTGGAGTGAGGGGTCCTCCAAAATGGAAACACATGTAATTGGCTACTTATAGGTATGATGTATGAAGTGAATCTGTCAAAACTTGAAAGTGGATGGCAGTGGGACAGGTAATGAGCAGAGAGAGGAAAGAGGTGTAAATAATCCGAGGTGAATGTGGGTCTTGTTGGCACAGTGGATTTATGCCCTGTCTTCATAATGCACCCTTTCATCTCGGAACCTGGATTCCAAAAATCAAGTCTAGACAGGAATTGATGCTGCTGCCTCTCAGATCACGCCGTTCAAGTTTTCTCAACCCCCGGGACTCCCGAATATGGATGTGAACGGCCCACTCTGCCAGGGGACATTGCTCGGAACTCAAGAAACCAAGGACGTCATTCTTACGGACGTTTCAGGCACAGACGCTCCGCTCACAGGCAGCCCAAGGAGGCACCGCCACTCGTTCTGGGGGGGGGGGGGGGACGCCACCTTTGTCTCCATCTGCCTGAGTGGGAGACAAGCCCAATCATGCCTGCGGCCCGACGGTTGGCCTGTGCCTCTTCTTCTTTCCTTCTTTTCACGTGTGCCTGGGTCTGGTTTCGGCAGCTTTCATCAGCGACTGAAACCGCCCCCTCCCTGTCACTTCCCAGGGGCCGCGGGCAGGCCCGGGAGCCTGGGCAACGGTAAACAAGGCAGCCCGCGGACCTCTCGGAGCCGCTGCTCTGCCCAGGCAGGCCCTGTCTCCTGGGTGGCCAGAGCCAGGGCCCAGGAGCCCCCTGCTGCAGGAGGCGAGAGTCTGACAGTCTTCACGCCTGAGCGAGACCCCGTCTTCCATCGCCCCGGCTGTGGGTCCTGCAGACGTAGCCTGGGAACCCCGGGTGGCTGGGCTGGAAGAGAGGGTGGAGCAGGCCAGAGGTTGGAGCATCTGTAGCGGAGCATGTGAGGCCGAGTCGTGACACAGCTACGGGCCTGAGAACTGGAAAATGGACTGGAAAAGACTAAAGTGATCCAGGAAACACGGACAGACAAAAACTACACACGTTCAAAGCAAACGACAAAGGCACAAGGACTCAGAAACCAGTTCGTCCTTCTTTATGAACAGTTGGGGATCCCTGAAGCTTGCACTGTCCCCTGTTCTCTATGCTGCAGGGGCCGGGGAGAGGGCAGTTCTGTAGGAGACAGAGCAGAGCACTAAACCAACTAAAGAGCGCTGGCACTTATGGACTGTGTGACCTTGCGCAAGTTAGTGGGCGTCTCTGAGCCTCAGATTCCTTGTTTGCAAAAAAGGAGACATATCTACCTCCCCAGGTGGTTGCCAAGGTTAAATGATGACACAGTCGTCGTATGCCTGGCACATTGTAGGCCTTAAATACATAATCACAATTACCATTCCTCACCAAACATTGCTCACTCACTCCCTTTTAAAGCTTACCCTCAGAAACCAACTTTCCATATGTGTGCTCTGTCCTCTTTCGGAATGACTTCACCTTATCCATAGCCTCAGATGGGGTTGTGTGTGTGTGTGTGTGTGTGTGTGTGTAGAAAAGACCAGAAGAGACAAAGAAAAAATGTCCTTTCAGCATAGTAAGCACATTTTCCCTACCCTACAATATGTGTGTGTACACACACACACACACACACACACACACACACACAGGCCTGTGGCATGGACAAGCACAGTTAAATCTTCCTCCTTCTAAAGGTGGGAATGCTCACCTCAGAAAGATTAAGTGACCTGAAAAAGCCACACAGCCGATGTGTTTCTCCAAAAGAAACAGTCAGGAGTCAACGTTTCATTAAGGTATTTCTCCACACACAAAACCTGATGAAGAGACATTGAAATCATACCTTTAGGACCATGTAAGTTGTTCTTAAAAGGTATCATCTAGCTATTTTGAAAAGGCAAGATTCAATTCTTTGAGGAAATGTGCTGTCACTCACCCCGTGACTTCTCTGATGACTGCCATCTCCAAATGCCCCGAACAGATTCCTGCGAAAGTCAAGCCACAGAAAAGAACAGCTGTCACTCCTGAAAAAAAATTATTTTCTCCTGGAGACACCACTGAGCCTCAACAGTTCCTCCTGTGCTGTTCTGCTCTATGACATGTGCAGCTTCAAATCACATTCACAGCAATGACGGATCCACCGGCCATGAAGCCCTCACCACGGGGACAGTGTTTTACATTCACAGAGTGTCATTCACTCATCAGCAAATTTGTTCTTTTCAAAGTCCTGTGAGGTGGGCTGCAGGTAGGCTCAGGATCCCCATTTCACAGGAGAGACAGTCAAGGCACAGAGGGGTTCCCCGACCAGGAACTGAACCTGGGCCCATGGCAGTGAAAGCGCGGAGTCCTAACGACTGGAGCACCAGGGAATTCCCTGAACCACGTCTTCTGACGTGACCAGGACTCTTTTCTCTGGACCACTGCGCCTTTCCAGAGCGCTGTGCTGAGAATCGTGGATTTACTTTACCTGCTGTTATTTGGTGTGACTGAGATGATCTTCCCTAAACAGATTTCCTGTCTTGAAGTTTTGCTCTCTGTTCCGCTGAGAACAGGGACATGCTTTGAAGAAGGAATCTGAACATGAACAGTCATGTTTTATGCACATTAGTGTTTATTTCTCTGTGACATGGTAGCTTCCTCTGGAAAAATCCAACCAACACATCCGTTTCCAGTCCTGAGAAACTGTCCAATGTTGACCATGTGTCTGACTCCTGTGTGGTCAAAAGAGCGATGTTTCTGAAGGTCCACAGCTTATTTCCATGTTAAAATAATTCCACGCTCGGCTAATTTCCACTTAGACACAAGTATGCACCTGTTAAAATAGGTCATTTTTCACTGTTAATCTTCCAGATTCCATGGGTATGTGTGGGAACCTCGGGCAAATGTGACCGGAATGTCACCAAGAGCATTGTTCTCCTCTGAGTGATCCTGGTTGGCCCAGACCCCTCACGGGTCCCTCACTCCCACGGATCTGAGAGAGGAAGAAAGATCACTTTCTGCTGAGAGCCTGGATCGGAATGCAAGGTTAGCATTGAAGGCCTCGTGTGACATTGCTTGGGCTTTTTGTCTTATAATTGTGTTCTATTTTAATTAGGTCTCTTGCAGATTTTTTTCCACGCTCTGGTGCACTACAGTGTACAAACTCAATAACTTCCCCCCAGTGTCCCCCATAAAACTAAAAGAAAAAAATAGAAAGAAAAAAAAAAAAAAGACTTTCAGAGCAAGGAACTCTGGCATCTGAGGTTTTGTACCTCTTGCAGAAGTAGAAGGTCATGTCTGCCACAACCTTTAAGGCTAAAAAGTAAATTCACAAAAGAGCACTTCTGATTCTGAAATTTGCATCTTGGCAATGGGCTTTTTTTTTTTTTTCTGCTTCAGATCTGGAATGCTTCCAGAAATCCAAGTGCCCTACATGAGTCTCAGGGGACTGCTTCCAACTCCTAAGAACCTCTAGGGCTCACTGCAAATGTGGAGCCTGGGTTCCAGAGAGACAGGCCTAAGGTCACCAGGGAAATTGATGACAAACCCAGGAAGCCCAGGCCCCCTGGCTGACGTCAGACACAGGACTTGCGCTGGGACACAGCCTCTCCCCTCCATGAGCTGTGAGGAACTGCCTTGAATTGCTAATCTCCCTGGCAGTTTATTTTGAAGAGAAAGTCAGGGTCTGAAGCCCAGAGCAGGGGATGCCTTGTGGGCTACATCAGACAAGCCAGAGATCTCTGGAAAACCATTCAGCCTCTCCGGGAGGCAGATGCCAACATCTTGCCTTTCCACAGGGCCGCTAATATACATGTGAATCCCAAATCCCAGAGTCGGCTTCTCCAAGCTGATGTATTTCTCTGAGAAGGCAAGATGTGGATCCTGCTCTGTCCTTGAGGAAGTCAAGGTGAAAAGCCATGTTTTTAGGGTAGAATCTGACACAGAAACTGGCTGATAGCAGGCACTTCATAGACCTGCTGTAGCTGAAAGGATCTCTTATCTTCCTTTCATCACCAAGGGATGGACCATGTCGGTGATGAGATCTAAGGACTTAAAAAAAAAATCCATCTGGTCAATTACATAGGTTATAATCCATGTAGTTACGATTTTTTCCAAGGTTCCAGCCAGTTCTCTTAATTCAATTCACCTTCACAAACAATTCCTTAACACCCACCCACTCCCCAGGGCTGTAGTGGGTGCCACGGGACGACAGAGATGAAGGGGATACAGTCCTTTCTGCTGCTTCTGCAGCTAAGTAAGCCTATAGCTTGTGTTTATTTGCCAAGAGCATGGCCAACTCAATGAAAACAAAACAAAGCAAAACAAGAAGAAGTTGATTTGGTGCCATGACTGGACTTGGGAGGGTAAGGTAATGACCAAGCTCTGAATCCCTGGGGGGGCCAAGCAAAGTTTGCCGATGGCATGGTAACAGCACGGTGGTTGCTGAGGGAACCTGAAACCATGTCACGTGGAGAAGATTTGTAGGATGGAAGGCCTTTGGCCTGGAGAAGAAAAGGCTTGGGAACAGGAGAGCTGTTTTCACATACCTGAGAGAGCACCATGGGGAAGACCCCCAAGGGTAGAGCATACACAGTGGGGCATGCATCTAGGGGGACCAATTGTAGCTCCAAATTGAGAGTCCTCTGTAGTCAGAGCTGTGGAATAGGATGTCCTGCAGAGAAGAACCGAGCTCGAGCTCGGGAGGAGGGGAGACGGCTTGATCCTTTAAGCTTTACTCTCTCTGAGAGCCTTGGATTCTCCCCCTCCTTCAGCTCTAGCTTAATGAGCTGCTAACACCAACACATGGGTTCTTAAACAACGGAGGTGTGAATGGGGAGGCCTGGCACCACAGGTGGGGAGATAAATAGCAAATTCCCACAGGGGTCGCTGGAATAAGAGGAGGAAAGCAGAGTTCTGCAGGCCTGAAGGTGGGATTTTGAGCTCCGCCTTGCCCCAGTGTCAATGCCTCCGGAGGGTGACAAACCACCCTTCAGCAGGAGGGGGAGTCTCTTGGCTGTGTCTTTACAAGGTGACACGCAAGAGAGCAAGAAGGCAGAGAACGGAGGGCCTGGGCAACAGGTCACATTCGGCTCCTCTAGTCCCCTTGCATTGACTCTGGGTGATGGTGATGCTAGGACTTAGTCACCCAGCACTGCGTGAGTGCAGAGGGTACCACTCCAGGGGGAGGGCACGACAAATCAGCTCCTTCCCACACCCCAGCTTTTCCCTGCAGACGGGGTGTCTGCTGTTCAGATTGAGGGAATCGTACCCATCCATCCCATCCCATCTTGCCTATCCCTCCACACACATCTTTTTCTTTTTTTTTTTTGGTTAAAAGTGTGAGTAGCTTTTTCCTGACATCACTGTCTAAGAAATAAATGAATTGGCACTGATTCACTCAGTCAGCAGGCATTTGCTGAGCTCCTGTCACAGGCTGGGGTTTTAAGTTCAAAGATAAAGAATACAGCCTCCCATCCGCTGAGGAGCAGAGAAGAAGGTCAGCAGAAGCCAAGGATGTCAACACAACTGGGCCCTTGACGAATGTACAGCCTGTTGCTTTGGGAGCTTAGGGGAGGGGCCCAACTCAGTCTGGGGGTTTACAGAAGACTTCCAGGGAGAGATGTCGTTTCACCTGACTCATAAAGGAAGAAAAGAGAGGGTCAGAGAAAGAGAAGTGAACACAGCAAGAGCCTGGTGGTGGGAAGCTGCATGGCAGCCATTACAAGTGATTAGCACTACTGGTCTGCAAACTAGGAGACGGGGAGTGGAAGGAGATGAGCCAGAGGGGTCAGTCTGGACACATGTTAAGGGCCTTATTGTCATTCCAAGATGCCTGATGTTTTCCTGTAAGTTGCAGGGAACAGAGGAGTGACATAGGCTGATTTACAGAGATTTTTTTCTGTCCTCATCAAAGATATAACACATAGGGGAGCAGAACTAGTACTGAATACACTAGTCAGAATTCTCCTGTAATCCTTTAGTTGAGACATGGGAAGGGCCTGAACTAGGACAGTGGTTGTAGGATAGAAAGGAAGGGACCAAAAAGGAGAAACTTTCGAATTTAAAAATCAGTAAGATTTTGGCCCAATAAAACCATGGGCCAAAGACGAACAGACACCTCACAAAAGAAGATATACAAATGCCCTATAAGCAGATGAAAGCATGCCCAACACCATTAGTGATCAGGAAAATGCAAAATAAAACTACAGTGAGCTATCACTTCGCACCCTCTAGAGGGGCTGTAATCAGAATGAATGACCATACCAAGCACTGGTGGGAATGTGGAGGAACAAACTCTTGTACGCTGCTGGTGGAGAGTTCAACAGTACAGACGTTTGGAGAACTCTTTGATAGTTTATTGCAGAGTTAAACGTACATCTATTTTATGACCAAGTAATTCTACTTCCAGATACTTGCCCTAGAAAAATATGCTCTCAAAAACATGTACAAGAAAAATATGTTCCCAATAAAATTATGAACAAAGTTTATGGCAGTCTTATTCAAACACTGCGGAACTGGAAGCAACCCAAGTGTCCATCAACAAAGGCAGAGATAAGCAAACTACGGTATATCTATATGATGGAATACCGGTAAGCAATAAAAAAGGAACACACTAATGATACAGGCAATGACACGAATGAATAGCAAAATCATATGTTAAGTGAAAGAAACCAGACACAAAGTAGAACATACTGCAAGATCCCACTTATATGAAATCCAAATACAGATGAAACTAATGTATCATGTTAGAAAGCAGACAGTGGGTGTAATTGTATTGGGGTGGGGAAGATTGACTAGTAAGAGGCTGGGGGCAATGTTTACAGAGGATAAAAATGTTCTGTATCTTATTTGGCTGATGATTACACAGGTGTATATAGCTGTCAAATTTCATCAAACGGAACATTTAAAATCTGAAGTTTTTTTTGTACATGAAATTCATCTTAAAAAAAAAAAAAAGTCTGGTGATTGGTTTATAGGTGACCCTCACATTTCTGGCTTGAAGTTCATGTGGATGGTGGTGACCCTAAGGCAGATATGAGAGGAAGCAAGTGAAGAAGGCAGAAGATGAGTTCAATTTTGTATACGTGGAGTATGTGGTATCCCGTCTCACAGGCACTAGACGGTGGTATCCCGCCAAGAAACACCAGAATCAACGAGTCTGCAGCTCAAAGAAGAGGTCAGGATGGAGATGTACCTTTGGGGATCACTTGCTCACAGAGGGTAGTTAAAGCAAAAGTATGAGTGGGAAGGTCCAGAGAGGGTCTGTGGTGTTGGAGAACAGGGGGCTGAGGGCCACCCCTGGGGGGGGTAGTTGTTGCTGGGTGAGCACAGGAAGGTGGTCTATGGAGCAGGCTGGAAACCATCAGGGAGATTTGAAGGAAGTCAGAACCACAGGTGTCCCCAGCAGAGTTGTGTATGGGGTTTTTTTTTTGGGAAGGGTGGGGTTTGTTCGTTTTTTGAGTAGGTAGGTTTTACATATTAAAGATTTTTTACAACTTTATTGCAGTATAAATTGCATATCATAAAATTCACTCATTTTAAGTGTATGGTTCAATGAGTTTTAGTGAATTTATACAGTTGTGCAATAGCGACCACACTCAAGTTTTAGAACACTTTCATCACTGCAAAAATGTCCCTTGTGCCCCTTTACAATCAATCCCTGACCCCACTGCCAGCCCCCGACAACCATAGATAAGCTTTTGTCATCATAATTTTGCCATTTCTAGAAATTTCATACAAATAGAGTCATAGAGTCTTCTGTGTCTGGCTTCTTTTTCTTGGCCTGTCTTTGAGACCCCTCTGTGTTGCTGCGAATATTTGTAATTCGTCCCTTTCTCTGGTGAGTAGTATTCTACTACATAAATGTGCTGTATTTTGTTTACCGATTCACCAGTTGATGGACATTTGCATTGTTTCCAGTTTGGGCATTATTACAAACCAATTGTAGATTTTTAAAGTTCTCACCAGGAAAAATGCAACAAACAAACAAACATGGTAACTATGTGAGGTGATTGTGTTAACTAACCTTATTGCTATACTCACTCACTTCAAAATACGTATTGAGTTGGCCAAAAAGTTTGTTTTTCCATAACATTGTACAGAAAAACCCGAACCAGCTTTTTGGCCAACCCAATACATATGTCAAATCATCACATTGTAGACCTTAAATTTATAAACATTCTATGTCAATTATATGTCAGTAAACCCGGAAAAAATTAATGCTTTACATATATTATCAAAAAAAAAAAGGTGTGGTCTGGGGCCCAGCAGCATTGGCATCACCTCGAAGCTGTTAAAAATGGAGACTACCGGACCTCATCCAAGACCTATGGAAGCAGAATCTGCATTTTTAACAAGACATCCAGGCAATTCTTATGTACAAAAAAGTTTGAGAAACACTGGCTTACACCATAAAAAGCACTTTCCTAAAGCAGGATTCAACTCCCTCTGGTAAAGAACTTTAATTTTGTGTGTGTGTCAATGAATAAAAAGTTAAATCCCTAGTAAGGGAAAAATGGAAGGGCTTGCCCATACAACTAACTAGTAGTTAACCAAATGGAAATACGATCTGTTTAAAGAGAGAGGAGAAAGGGAATTCAGCTCATAAAAAACAATTTGGGAGCTAAAGTGAACTTTTGGGGAGGTACCAGTTAAATCAAGCAATGAATAGTCTACCGTTTTTCATCTGACTGGTAACTCCTTACTTGAGAACATGGACTGCTGAGGTGAAGATCTTGGCTGCTCTCATTGTCACTCCCCTCTCAGCAAATACCCCATCCCCGCAGCCATGCATATACTAGGTCAGTAAGCTCAGCAAAACACACACGAAAACCAAAAAGCTGTGTGGGCACCAGGTCACAAGTTGCATTCAGGCCCTGACCTGCCATCTTGAAAATGCAGACCATGAGTCCTCACTGAGAAAAAGGGCATGTGGATTTCAACACAACATAACGCTTCTGTTAGGAAAGTGACCCTGTGCTCACAGGCTTCCAGTGAGCAGCCATCTCTGAAAGTGGGAGGGTCCAGATCCAAACATTCTGCACCATCAGAGGTTCTCTTTTTCAGTGGTTTTCCAACAATGTTTTGGTCCCTGGAGCCCAGTGTGGGCAGTGCTGCCCTCGACCATCTCCTTCAATGGACCTTTCCTACAGTCCTCCTAGAAGCAGAGCTCCACAACGGGGAAGGCAGGAGCTTGTGACTCTGTGCCTTATGAGTTCAGCCAATGTTGTCTAAAAAGAACGCTGATCTTAAATAAATCAAAGTATAAAATGTATGTCACTGTGAGCAATACCACCGGTAGAGCGTCAGAGCTGAAAAGAGACCTCATTCATTCAAACAGAACTTCATCCATGGTCAATTACGGACAGGAAGCAAAATAGCCATGCAGTTAAGAGCTCAAGTTTTGGCATCAGAATTCCTGACTTTGAATCTTGACAGCTGTGTGATCTCAGAGTAAATATTAACTTCTCTGTTCCTTGGTTTGCTCGCCTGTAAAATAGCAATAGTGCTTGCTTCTCAGGGTTGTTCTGAGGATGAAGTAGAATCATTGACCTAGAACACTACCTAGAATGCCTGGCACATAGTAGGCACTCAATAAATGACAGCTGTTGTAATCACTGCCCCTGTCATGGAATCTCAATGAGGGGAAGCACGAGGGGCTTACAAGAGCAGTGAGGAGGGGACGTCACACAGACTGGAGGTCGGTGGGGGTCAGGCAAGGCTTAAGGGGTGTCTTGAGGTTTAGGAAGAATAGGCAACCTTGTGGGCTCTGCGTTCCGCCTCTTCATCTTGTTTTTTCTGCTGCAGAGTACACGCTCACACGTGGACACGCGCGCACACACAGAACACACGTCAGGAGGTTTGCAGCTGTCAGGGAGATAACATGGGAACAACTGCCAGCAGCTGGGAGCCCGACCCCAGCACTCGTCTGGCAGCTCCAGTTCCAGCTGTGAGGGACGAGGAAGTCTGGAGCCAAAAGTCAGCCTCCCCCCACACATGAGAACATGTCCCCAGATTAGGCAGCTGCCTGCTCTCTCTCCGCCTCCCCCTCAGTTCTCAGCTGGAGGATGGGAAAATGGATGGGAGGTGAGGAGCGGGAAGCCAGGAAATCGGCTCTATTTATCCACGTCTTCCTGGAGAGGAACCAGGAGACCCCCACCCTGGGATCCCAGCAACTGGCCTTGCCTACAGATGCTCTGCTTGTGCATCAGGCATCGGTCCTGCTGCATTTCCCTCGTCTGTGTGTGGGTGGAAGGTGGGGGAGATGCCTGTCCAAGGCTAATAGTGATTCCCGATCTGAGTCTTCTGGGGAGCTTGGGCCTGGGCCCCGCCCCAGAATGACTGAATCAGAGTCTCTAGGCGGAGGGCCTGGGCTCTGGTTTTTTGTTTTTTGTTTTTGGAAAGCTTTCTACGTGATTTTAATGAGTACCCAAGGTTGGGAACTATTGACAGGTAAAGAAACACGTAGCTCTCAGGAGTCATAAACCAAGACCTTCAGATCTGAATGGGACTTTGGAAATCGTTCCGCCCAATACCCTTATTTTATAGATGGAGAAACGTAAGAGCCAGGTGGGAACCTGCTAAGTCTAGCCTCCGGGGTGAGCTGTGGCAGAGCCTGCCGAGAGCCCAGGTGTCCTGATTCCAAGCCCAGCGTTGTTTTCACTGCACGTACCAGAGCAAAGTTTAAAAGTACCCCTTGAACACTTGGGCCTTGAAAGACAGTGGTTGTTGCTACCAAAAACAATCAGGCATTTAAAAAGGATGAGACAAGGAGCCTGTTCTCCAAGAGCGAGATGGAGGGGCAGACGTGTACCCCCTGAAGGTCACCACCCGGCCTTGGGCAGATGGGCATTAGATGAAGGCCCAAATTTGCTGGCTCGTTGGCTCCACCCGCTCAGCTGTGGTGCTTAGCCCCTGAGGCTGCTACAGTCCAGCAACCCCCTCCTTAGGGCTGTGCAAGAGGACTCCTACACTTTATAGGCCACACTCATCTCCAAGGGGCAAGGAGTCCAAGAGATCAAGGGCACACAGCCACCAGGAGCCTGCGCTCCCTATTCTAGACCTTACCCTGGGTACCCGGGACCCCTCCATCCCCTGCCAAAACACCACTGACCACTTCCAGGGCCTGCGTGGGCCTTTCTTAGGTCTGTCCTCCCGAGTAGAGGTCTTGCTGCAAGTCTGTACACCCTTGGCCCAGAGGCCGCCAAGGAATACACTGCCAGTATGTGCACCCCTCGGCCCAGGTATAACCAAGAGACAGTTGCAACCAAGGGACTTGGATGAGAACTAGGACATTTTTGGGGGCCAGGTGTCCAGATCTGGGGACAGAGCCCATGTGAACAGGGCTATTGCTGGGACGGCAGATGGGGGAAAGAAGGGGGAGGGCACAGGTCAGGGGTAAGCTCCCCTTGTGCTACCGAGTTCTGGGGCAAAACTCCCAGAATTTGAGAATTCCAAACTAAGACTAGGCCTTCAGGTCATCATAAAGATATATTTGTCAGAGTGAGAGGGTAGAACATCTTTTCATTAATAGTTTTAAGCTTATTTTACAGCTTTTAAATAATAGGCATAAAGCATATAGCCCTCCATTTGTACTCTCGCTCCGGGCTCTGTGACTGTCACGGGCATACTTTTCCTCTATGCAAATTACAAAAAGGAGTCCCTCTCTCTGGACGCGCGAAACCCCCAGCGGAGCGTACAGCTGAGGCCCCTTGTACAGTGCAAACCCTGTCCAGCCTAGCCTGGCTGTTTTGGAAGAAAATCAAACTCAGCCCCATGAGTATAAGGACCAGCACAGGGGAGGCCACGGGGGAACATTCTCAGTCCTTTAAGGTCTCTCGCACTGTCCTGGCTTGCAGCTTCCCTCCGGAGAGCAGGCTCCTGGATTAGCACCACCTTGTCCTCAGTGACTCGCCCAGGAGCCAAAGCACCCGGCGCCTCTGTCCCCACAGCACAGCAGCTGGTCCACATGGACGCCTGGAGCCCACTGGCTCCCTGACTCTCCTGACCCAGCCAGACACTGTCTCAGTGTCAGCTCTGTTGGTCCCCGTCCATGTCAAAGGGTCTCATTCTCAGAGTACAATCAGCAGACTCAGAAAGATTGATCTCAGCTGTGGAGGGACTGGGAAGACCGTCCTTGGTGAGGAATTTTGTAGGTGGCTAAAGGTTGAGCCGGCAGACATAATGGAAGGTCTTCCATGAGCCAAGTCAAGGAGGTGGGCGTGGTTGAGAAGAGTGCTGAAATCAGGTAGACGGTGAGGAAAGAGCAGATGAGCAGTGGGGGCGGGAGAGGTGAGTTCTGAGGAAGGAGCAGGAAGGGGCCAGGGGAGGAAGACAGTGGGTGGTCTTGGATGCCATGATAAGCAGCTCAGATGGCTGCTCTGGTCTTCACACTTCAATTCTCAGCTGGACTCTCCATGGAGACCTAAAAGGCAGATGTGTTTGTGCTGTTGGTCACTTTTGCCACCAGATAAGTGTAAGCTCAAGAATCTGAGTTCTGTTCTCGCCCAGGTAGGAGGCTGGACTTCTTCCCCCAGGTGGGACAGGCTCGGAATAGGAGCCCATATGTGCTCGGCACATAAGCGTCCGCCTGACTCTGCACAGGCAGGTGGTTGGCTGGTGATTGAGACCCTGGGCTTTGCCCCCTGCTGTCCCTCTGCAGCAGACCATGGTAGGCTCGTCTTTGTATCACCCATTCATTCGTTCATTCATTTGTTCATTCTTCATTTGTCAGCCTCCAACTGAGGTTTCCTCCATGCCACGTCACCACGAAAGCCAAGGACAAATCAGAGAAGCGACAGACAAGGTCCAGGTCTGCAGAAGCTCCATAAATTGCCACCGAGAAAATGAATATAGGCATGAATATATGCTGCTTATCTCTCAGGTAGGTGCTGGTTTTGTTTTCCCTTCCAGACTAAGGTGCATGGCCTATGGACTCTTTCAGGAAAGTAGCCAGGGGATTTCCCTGATGGTGCAGTGGTTAAGACTCCATGCTCCCAATGCAGGGGGCTAGGGTTCGATCCCTGGTGAGGGGGAACGAAGATCCCACGTTCTGTGCAGCGCGGCCAGAAAAAAAAAAAAAAAGGAAAGTAGCCCAAATGTCTTTCAAAGCCTGAGGCTAGAAGTATGAGGGCCAGTGGCCCTGGAATGCAGTCTGCAATGGCCAGGACAAAAGCCCTTTTCTGAAGCCCTCTTTGGGCGCTTGTGTTTCACTCTGCTGTGTGCCTGTGCAGAGCCCCTCTCTTCCTCTTCAGCCTCTGTGTCTTGAAGCAAAACCCCACAGCTCCCCATGGCCACTCCAGCGGCTCCACCTGTGTCTAGCACCCAAACTAGGTGAGAAGTCAATGAATGTCACCTGAAAATCCCGGATGGAGCTCATCCTTTCCCACTGCACCCTCCGCCCTCACACACTCTGACACCTCCACCCCAGCCTGCGGGTGGCTCTGGAAGAGGTCTGAGATAGTGCCAGGGGCCTTGATTTAAACGCAGACACTTTCCTGCTCTGTTCCACACCAGAAAACCAAATCCTGGATTTAATTGAAAAGCCAGCTCATCTGAAGGGGTGCCCCACCCCTGGGAGGCTAAGAAGGAACAGACAAACAGGATTAATCCTTGTCCACAGGTTGACCCGTGATGGAGAGGTGTCCAGGTCAGAGCATGTAGTCTCACCAGCTAACGAGGGCCCCATAAAAGTTTCATTCAACAGATAGACAGGCTACTTCGAAAAATGTGACTTGTATTTGCCTCACCCACTAGCCTGGCAGTCACTAGGCCTGGCAAGCCTACTCCTTTGTGTGTACCTGGGTACCTTCATCCCCTACCACAGCCCGAGGACCCTGAGTCGACCTGGCCACCCATCCACCCACTGGCAGCTTGGATTTGGTTTGGAAAAGTGGAAGATGATTGAAAAATAATGTTTCTAAAACTACAGAGGCTGCTAAGCTTCACCGCCATATCCTTTGTGCCAGGTCCTACATTCTCACATCTCATCCTCACCATTGCTCCCCAGGTTGTTACTATTCTCATCCTGCAGATGAGACAGAGGCTAAGAAAGGTTGAGTAACTATCCGAATTCCTATTGCGAGGAGGTGGCAAAGGCAGGATTCCAGCCCCATCATGCCAGGAATTCGATCCTATGGTCTTTTCAACACAACACGTGCAATCATGGCAGAATCCACCAATCAACTGGGTGTCGCCACCATGGCTCCACCCCCGTCCAAAGCTTCCATGCTTCCACAGCCCCATCCTCTTCCTCTGGCATCAACAATTACCAAATCTCTGCATTCTTCGCACAAAGTGACTTGTTATTTGACGGGAAATGTGAATATGGTTCATTTGTCATCAGTGCAGGTCTAGACATCCCCAATGCTAAGAGGTCCCTTCATCTGTTTGTGGAGGAAAGAAAATATGAACTTCTGTTCTGCTAGGGAGGAGCAGACCTCAGCGAGTAGTTCTCTAAGGCTTGGCCGTCTTAAGTAAGGAACATATGATAGTCATTTTGCTATCTTTTTCCTCATTTCATGAGCCTGGAGGTGTGTCTGGTGTGATTACACTTTTTTTTGCGTGAGGGGGCTTTTCTGTTGGACTTTATGTTTTTTTAATTTTTTTAATTGAAATACAGTTGATTTACAATGCTGTGTTAATTTCTGCTGCACAGCAAAGCAAAACAGTACAGTTCTTTAAGTCAGTATTTTCTCATGGTGTCTCTGGGTTGTAACATCTTCAACTTGGAGATAGCCTTCCAGATCCTGCCATCCAATCTTCCTCAGTTTACAAAAGAGGAAACTAGCATCCAATAAAGGAAAATGGCTTATCCAAAGGCATGGCCAGAAATACAACTGCAAACTCTCAAGGCTGATGCCCATGCTTCTTCCACAAACTCACGGGACTGGCTGATGAGAACACGTGCCATCATGACATCATGGCCTCATGGTGGTCTTGTGTCCCGGGTATCAGCATCTCCCGTGTAGGGGAAGAAACCTGGGTCAAAGAGCTGCAGCGAGTAGCAAATCAGAGTGATTACACTCTCACTAGTTAGTCTGCCCCATAAATATGGCTGCCTTCTTTCCACTTATAGTGTCTATCTTGGAGTTTCAATCCTTGGTTGATTTAAAGAGCAAATGAGAATCTATTATATTCAAGAGAGAAAGAAAATAGACAGGAGTGATGCTCAGTCCCTCTTCCTGACCTCAAGGGCCAATAGGGAAAATATGTCTGTGAGTATGTACAGCCTGCTGGGGACCTCAGCTCCACAGCCACAGATCTGTGTCACTGCCTAGATCTCTATCTTCCCACCCCCCCAGTCTCCTCTACACGGGCTGGAGTGAGCACTGCAGCCCTTCCCTCAGACCCAATCCTGCTCTCACTGTTCCTGTGCCGGGGCTGACGTCACCCTCCACACAAGAGCCCCACTCTGAAACTGAGGGGTCGTGGACATAGAGCGTCCCTGCCTACAGTCACCACTTCCTGTCAGTTCTAGTCCACATATTTCCCCCTCTGTATTCCTTCTGTTACTCCCTTGGGACATACCTTCATATTTTGCTGGAATTATTGCAATATCCTCCTAATTAACCTTTCAACCTTCATGCTGGCACCATCATTTCCCTCATGCCCACATTCTCACCCTCACCAAATCTGTCCTCCATGTCATTCCCAGAACACCCCTCAAAATGCAGATCTGTTCCTATCACCGCTCTGCCTCTTTAAAATCCTTCAATGACCTCCCATTGCCCTCCGAATAAATTTGAAATCTTGTGACAGTGGCTGCTCTGTGATAATTGTCTTCTGTCTTCCATGTTGGGATGGGAGCTCCTTGGGGCAGGCACAGTGGCTGGCACGTGGAAGGCATTTGATAAATGGTTAGATAAAGAGTCAAGGGACACATGAGTGAAGAGAGAATCCATCAAGAGGCAGGAAGCCGCGGGTTCCATAGAAGAGGCAAATCGTGTGCCTGGGACATTCCACGAAGGAAATATTGGATTGGAAAGATGCAAGACTGTTTTATGTCCTGGAGAGTGGATTGAGGGTTTAGACAGGTAGAGACAGAAGCAAGTGGGAGGGAGCGGCTGGGGAGGAAGGAAGGAGAGGGAATCCAAGCAAAGAAAAAAAAAGGAGGCAGCACAGGTAGAGTGAAGGAACGCACATCAATAAGGTGAGGTGTGAGAATGGAAGCAGAAGTGGATGAGGGCAGGTGGAGGCAGACCCAGGTGGAGGTCTTGAAGCCAGACTGAGGGATGTGAGCTTCTGCTGATCACAACATTAGGGCTTACACTGGGGAACAGCGGGGAGAGGAAGAGCTGGAGAAAAGTGGTGACAGGCTCAACGCCCACAAATTGAGAGAGTTGCTGTTTCATTTGGCTCTTGTTGACTTGAGTTTCAAAGGAATCCAAGTATCCCTTTCTCCCCCTTTATTTTTAAGGCACTTAATTGAAGTGAACACTTGGGCCTTATAAATAAGTGGTAAAGGATGAACCAGTTTTTATTTTAATGAGAGGTTTAAATGGGCTCACTTTGAATTGAGAGTCAACATCCAAGTCTGTTTTTATCGTGGTAATACCCCACGAGATGTGGTCTCCACTAACAGTGATGTGTGGATGCCAACGCCCTGGACAGCAAACACTGTCTCTGCTCTGTCCTGGGCAGAAGTCCCTTCCAATGGGGACAGTACCTCTTTGAATAGATAGTACCCTTTTAAGCGGACATTGGCAGAGGAGGGGTTTAAGCAAACTTTTTACGTAGTTTGTTCTGCTATTAAAGGCAATTAAACCTTAACTCTCTTAATTCATGGAAGAGACAGGCGGAGACAGTGTGGTTGAAGGGAAAGAGGTCTGATCTGGGTCACAGAATCAGCTCCACCCTCTCTCTCTCTCTCTCTCTCTCGGCACTTTTCTGTATAATCGTAGGCAAGTCCCTCTCCCATCCCAAGCCTCTGTTTCCCCATCTACAGGAAGAAGGATTGGACAAGACACTCTCTTTCCAGAGCACTTCCAAGCTCTGAGATGCCATGAATATCTGCACAGTTTCTCTTCTGACCTCTGCTTTGCTGTGCTTGTCAGTAAGAGCATCAGAGAGCAGGAATCCCGGATGGAGAGAAGGAAGGGCCTATTTTAAGGAGACAGGTGACTAAGACGAAAACTGCTAGTGAGGAGAGCAAAAAGCCCAAAGAGCGCTGGCCTTTGCACAGGCCTGACATTTTTATGGGGCTTTGCTGGCCTTGGACCACGAGCTGCCCACACACACACAGGGGCACCCCACAGCAACCACTGAATGCTGCATTGTGGCACTGAGACCCATGGGCCAAAAGCCCCTATTTGCAGTCTCCGTGAAAGCAGACTGAGGGAGGGACCGGCCCGGCTTGACAGCTTGCATTGGGCTGGGCCTGACTAGGTCCAGCAGGGAGACCTCCCAGGGAGGCTGGGAACAGAGGAAATCAGGTTGGAAATTCACTGGCAACCCACACTTGACTCCATGGAAAGTGCTGGTTTGGGTTAGAAGGAATGGCACAATTTGGCTTGGCCAGGCTGTCCCGTTCAATCAGACCACGGAAAGCCACAAGCATGAGTTAAGCCTCCTACCACGTGCTGAGTCTTGTGTCATGGGATGTCCACCGTGTAGTGGGCCCAGGGCACACAGTGATAAACATGTATGGGCTCTGTCCTCACAGAACTTGCAGTCTAGTGGGAAGGGCAAGTGTGCCAACAATCTGTCACCATCTGTCTCACTAAATGTCACATTCGAGATGGATCTGGGGGGCACCAAGAATCTAGTCACTCATTCAGAGAGATGGTGGGAGGGAGGCAAAGGGTCACAGAAAAGGGGAAAAGTCCTCACGTTTTAAAAGATATTTGGGAGTTACGCAGGTGGAAGAGAAGGGGTGGATGGGAACATTCCTGGCTGAAGGCCCAGCACGTGTGCAGACACGGAGGTGTGAAAATACGGTCAGTTTGCAGAACTGTAAATAGCTCGCAGAGGCTAGTGAACAGTGGGCAAGGGTGGAAGGGCAGCAGGAGGGCCTGGAAGTTTTGCAGGGTGAATTGTGCCCCCTCGAAAAATATGTTGAAATCCTAACTCCTTGTACTTATGAACGTGGCCTTCTTTGGAAATAGAGTCTTTGCAGACATAATCAGGTTAAGAAGAGGTCACTGGGGGGAGGGGGCCCTAATTCAGTGACTGGTGTCCTTATAAGAAGAGGAACATTTGGACACAGGAACAATACCATGCAAAGATAAGATCGATTGGTGTTATGCATCTAAAAATCAAGGAACATGAAGGATTGCCAGCAGCCACCAGAAGCTAGGAGAGAGGCATGGAACAGACTCTCCCTCTGAATCTCCAAGAAGGAATTAACCCTGCCAACACCTTGATATAAGATTTCTGGGGCTTCCCTGGTGGCGCAGTGGTTAGGAATCCGCCTGCCAATGCAGGGGACACAGGTTCATGCCCCGGTCCGGGAAGATCCCACATGCCGCGGAGCGGCTAGGCCCGTGAGCCACAACTACTGAGCCTGCGCATCTGGAGCCTGTGCTCCACAACGGGAGAGGCCACGACAGTGAGAGGCCCGCTCACCGCGATGAAGAGTGGCCCCCGCTCTCCGCAACTGGAGAAAGCCCTTGCACAGAAACGAAGACCCAACACAGCCAAAAATAAATAAATAAATAAATAAATATATAAATTTATAAAAAAAAAAAAAAGACTTCTGGCCTCCAGAAGTGACCTCCAGAAATGGGACACAATAAATTAAACCACTCAGTTTGTGATAATTTGTTATGGCAACCCTAGGAAACTACTACAGTGAGCAGATAAGCCACTCTGAGTTTCCACCTGTTAGTAACCTATAATGTCCCTAACTTCAGAGAACCGTTCAAATGACTCATGGAACCATTCAAATGACTTGAAAATTCCCATGGCCAGATATCCAAGCTACTACTCTTTTGTATTCCTTCTTATACCTGGTACCTGGAAACGGTCTTTAATCACACTATGTATCCTGATTTTCATGTCTTTTTTTCTTTTGTGTTTTCTTTCTCTTTTTTCATTCAGAAAGATATACTCTCCAGAATTATAGAGCCATATGTGTGAGTTTGGGTGAATCAGCCAACTTGTCAGTGCCGAGTGTTCTGGCCAGTTTTCCTGATCCACCCTTCTTTCCTTGAGATTTCCACAATTAGATTGCTTGCAAAGTTTGAAAAATGACCTTCAGCTCCTTGTGGACTCACACGGAGTCCCATGTGACTATCTTGTTTGAAGACCTGTGCTTCCAATGCCACCTCAGTAAAGCAAATCTTCCCATGACATCTCTAGGGCAGGGCCCACCTCCCAGGCTTCCTTCTATCCTGCAGAATGAAGGTCCCATCCAGGATATCTGCTCTGGGGTAGCTGATGGGGAAACTAAGTTGAGGAAGATGTCCTTAAGAAGCTAGCGGTCTGGTGGAGGCTAGGCTTGGGAGAGAGTCATAACGACCAAGTTGTTTTAGTCCATCATGGTTAGTGACCCAGTAGATGGATGCACAAGGTGCTTTAGAGCCCAGAAGAGGACCACTTGGCCCATAATAATGGATGCCATTTGTTGAGCACCTACTAAGTGCCAAACACCATGGTGGGGTTTTACATGCATGATCTCTAATCCTCAAAGAGCAAGATGCATATTACCGTCCTCATTTTACAGATGAAGAAATTGAGCTTCAAGAGGTTAGCTAAGTAAATCACTCAAAGTCCCTCAGTTAGCAAGTGACAGAACCACAACTAGAACTTAGGTCTGCCTGACACCTAAGATCCCACATGGTTTCTCCACAATACCAGGCTGCCTGAGTACAGAGAGATTGGTTCAAGATGGCGGAGTAGAAGGATGTGCACTCACTCCCTCGTGCAAGAGCACCAGAACCACAACTAACTGCTGAACAATCATCAACAGGAAGACACTGGAACTCACCAAAATAGATACCCCACATCCAAAGACAAAGGAGAAGCCACAATGAGAAGGTAGGAGGGGCGCAATCACAATAAAATCAAATCCCATAACCACTGGGTGGGTGACTCACAAACTGGAGAACAATTATACCACAGAAGTCCGCCCACTGCAGTGAAGATTCTGAGCCCCATGTCAGGCTTCCCAACCTGGGGGTACAGCAATGGGAGGGGAAACCCCAGAGAATCAGACTTTGAAGGCTAGCAGGGTTTGATTGCAGAACTTTGACAGGACTGGAGGAAACAGAGACTCCACTCCTGGAGGGCACACACAAAGTAGTGTGTGCATCAGGACCCAGGGGGAAGGAGCAGTGACCCCATAGGAGACTGAACCAGGCCTACCTGCTACTGTTGGAGGGTCTCCTGAAGAGGCGGGGGGAGGCTGTGGCTCACCGCAGGGACAAGGACACTGGCAGCAGAGGTTCTGAGAAGTACTCCTTGGCATGAGCCATCCTGGAGTCTGCCATTAACCCCACCAAAGAGCCTGTAGCCTCCAGTGTTTGGTCACCTCAGGCCAAACAACCAACAGGGAGGGAACTCAACTCAACCCAACAGCAGACAAGCAGATTAAAGTTTTACTGAGCTCTGCCCACCGGAGCAACACCCATCTCTACCCACCACCAGTCCCTCCCATCAGGAAGCTTGCACAAGCCTCTTAGATAGCCTCATCCACCAGAAGGCAGACAGCAGAAGCAAGAAGAACTACAGTCCTGCAACCTGTGGAATGAAAAGCACATTCACAGAAAGATAGAAAAAATGAAAAGGCAGAGAACTATGTACCAGATGAAGGAACAAAATAAAACCCCAGGAAAACAATTAAATGAAGTAGAGATACGCAACCTTCCACAAAAAGAATTCAGAATAATGATAGTGAAGATGATCCAGGACCTCGGAAAAAGAATGGAGGCAAGGATTGAGAAGATGCAAGAAATGTTTAACAAAGACCTAGAAGAATTAAAGAACAAACATCTAGAAGAATTAAAGAACAAACAAATAGAGATGAACAATACAATAACTGAAATGAAAAATACAGTAGAAGGAATCAATAGCAGAATAACTGAGGCAGAAGAACGGATAAGTGACCTGGAAGACAGAATGGTGGAATTCACTGCCACAGAACACAATAAAGAAAAAAGAACGAAAAGAAATGAAGACAGCCTAAGAGACCTCTGGGACAACATTAAACACACCAACATTCGCATGCTAGGGGTCCCAGAAAGAGAAGCGAGAGAGAAAGAACCTGAGAAAATATTTGAAGAGATTATAGTCGAAAACTTCCCTAACATGGGAAAGGAAATAGCCACCCAAGTCCAGGAAGCGCAGAGTCCCAGGCTGGATAAACCCAAGGAGAAACACACCGAGACATATAGTAATCAAAATGAAAAAAATTAAAGACAAAGAAAAATTATTAAAAGCAACAAAGGAAAAACAACAGATAACATACAAGGGAACTCCCATAAGGTTAACAGCTGATTTCTCAGCAGAAACTCTACAGGCCAGAAGGGAGTGGCAAGATATATTTAAAGTGATGAAAGGGAAGAACCCACAACCAAGATTGCTCTACCCGGCAAGGATCTCATTCAGACTCGACAGAGAAATCAAAAGCTTTACAGACAAGCAAAAGCTAAGAGAATTCAGCACCACCAAACCAGCTCTACAACAAATGCTAAAGGAATGTCTCTAAGTGGGAAACACAAGAGAAGAAAAGGACTTACAAAAACAAACCCAAAACAATTAAGAAAATGGTAATAGGAACATACATATCGATAATTACCTTAAATGTGAATGGATTAAATTCTCTAACCAAAAGACACAGGCTTACTGAGTGGATACAAAAACATCTATATGCTGTCTACAAGAGACCCACTTCAGACCTAAGGACACATACAGACTGAAAGTGAGGGGATGGAAAAAGATATTCCATGCAAATAGAAATCAAAAGAAAGCTGGAGGAACAATACTCATATTAGATAAAATAGATTTTAAAATAAGAATGCTACAAGAGACAAGGAAGGACACTACATAATGATCTAGGGATCAATCCAAGAAGAAGATATAAAAATTATAAATATATATGCACCCAATACAGGAGCACCTCAATACATAAGGCCAATGCTAACAGCTATAAAAGAGGAAATCAACAGTAACACAATAATAGTGGGGGACTTTAACACCTCACTTACACTTAAGGACAGATCATCCAGACAGAAAATTAATAAGGAAACACAAGCTTTAAATGACACAATAGACCAGATAGATTTAATTGATATTTATAGGACATTCCATCCAAAAACAGCAGATTACACTTTCTTCTCAAGTGCACACGGAACTTTCTCCAGGATACATCACATCTTGGGTCACAAATCAAGCCTCGGTAAAATTGAGAAAATTGAAATCATATCAAGCATCTTTTCCAACCACAACGCTATGAGATTATAAATAAATGACAGGGAAATAAACATAAGAAACACAAACACGTGAAGGTTAAACAACACATTACTAAATAACCAAGGGATCACTGAAGAAATCAAAGAGGAAATCAAAAAATACCTAGAAACAAATGACAACGAAACCAAAACCATCCAAAACCTATGGGATGCAACAAAAGCACTTTTAAGAGGGAAGTTTATAGCAATACAATCCTACCTCAAGAAACGAGAAAAATCTCAAATAAGCAACCTAACCTTACACCTAAAGGAACTAGAGAAAGAAGAACAACCAAAACCCAAAGTTAGTAGAAGGAAAGAAATCATAAAGATCAGATGAGAAATAAATGAAATAGAAACAAAGAAAACAATAGCAAAGATCAATAAAATGAAAAGCTGGTTCTCTGAGAAGATAAACAAAATTGATAAACCTTTAGCCAGATTCATCAAGAAAAAGAGGGAGAGGACTCAAAGCAATGAAATTAGAAATGAAAAAGGAGAAGTTACAACGGACACTGCATAAATACAAAGCATCATAAGAGACTACTACAAGCAACTCTATGCCAATAAAATGGACAACCTGGAAGAAATGGACAAATTCTTAGAAAGGTATAACCTTCCAAGACTGAACCAGGAAGAAACAGAAAATATGAACAGACCAATCACAAGAAATGAAATTGAAACTGTGATTAAAAATCTCCCAACAAACAAAATTCCAGGACCAGATGGTTTCACAGGTGAATTCTACCAAACATTTAGAGATGAGCTAACACCCATCCTTCTCAAACTCTTCCAAAAAATTGCAGAGGAAAGAACACTCCCATATTCATTCTACAAGGCCACCATTACCCCGATACCAAAACCAGACAAAGATACTACAGAAAAAGAAAATTACAGACCAATATCACTGATGAATATAGATGCAAAAATCCTCAACAAAATACTAGCAAACAGAATCCAACAATACACTAAAAGGATCATACACCATGATCAAGTGCGATTTATCCCAGGGATGCAAGGATTCTTCAAAATACGCAAATCAATCAATGTGATATACCATATTAACAAACTGAAGGAGAAAAACCATATGATCATCTCAATAAATGCAGAAAAAGCTTTTGACAAAATTCAACACCCATTTATGATAAAAATTCTCCAAAAAGTGGGTATAGAGGAAACCTACCTCAACATAATAAAGGCCATATATGACAAACCCACAGCCAACATCATTCTCAATGGTGAAAAACTGAAACCATTTCCACTAAGATCATGAACAAGACAAGGTTGCCCACTGTCACCACTATTATTCAACATAGTTTTGGAAGTCCTATCCACAGCAATCAGAGAAGAAAAAGAAATAAAAAGCATACAAATTGGAAAAGAAGAAGTAAAACCATCACTGTTTGCAGATGACATGATACTATATATAGAGAATCCTAAAGATGCCAGCAGAAAACTACTAGAGCTAATCAATGAATTTGGTAAAGTTGCAGGCCACAAAATTAATGCACAGAAATCTCTTGCATTCCTATACACTAACAACGAAAGATCAGAAGAAGAAATTAAGGAAACAATCCCATTCACCACTGAAACAAAAAGAATAAAATACCCGGGAATAAACCTACTCAAGGAGGCAAAAGACCTGTACTCAGAAAACTATAAGATACCGATGAAAGAAATCAAAGATGACACAAACAGATGGAGAGATATACCATGTTCTTGGATTGGAAGACTCAATATTGTGAAAATGACTGTACTACCCAAAGCAATCAACACATTCAATGCAATCCATATGAAATTACCAATGGCAATTTTTTACAGAACTGGAACCAAAAAAAAACTTAAAATTTGTATGGAGACACAAAAGACCTTGAATAGCCAAAGCAATCTTGCGTGAAAAAAACGGAGCTGGAGGAATCAGACTCCCTGACTTCAGATTATACTACAAAGCTACAGTAATGAAGACAATATGGTACTGGAACAAAGACAGAAATATAGATCAATGGAACAGGATAGAAAGCCCAGAGATAAACCCACGCACCTATGGTCAACTAATCTATGACAAAGGAGGCAAGGATATACAATGGAGAAAAGACAGTCTCTTCAATAAGTGGTGCTGGGAAAACTGGACAGCTACATGTAAAAGAATGTAATTAGAACACTCCCTAACACCATATACAAAAATAAACTCAAAATGGATTAAAGACCTAAATGTAAGACCAGACACTCTAAAACTCTCACAGGAAAACCTAGGAAGAACATTCTTTGACATAAATCACAGCAAGATATTTTTTGACCCACCTCCTAGAGTAATGGAAATAAAGACAAAAATAAACAAATGGGACCAATGAAACTTAAAAGCTTTTGCACTGCAAGGAAACTATAAACAAGACAAAAAGACAACCCTCAGAATGGGAGAAAATATTTGCAAATGAATCAACGGACAAAGGATTAATCTCCAAAATATATAAACAGCTCATGCAGCTCAATATTAAAGAAACAAACAGCCCAATCAAAAAATGGGCAGAAGACCTAAATAGACATTTCTCCAAAGAAAACACACAGATGGCCAAGAGGCACATGAAAAGCTGCTCAACATCACTTATTATTAGAGAAATGCAAATCAAAACTACAATGAGGTATCACCTCACACCAGTTAGAATGGGCATCATCAAAAAATTTACAAAAACAAATGCTGGAGAGGGTGTGGAGAAAAGGGAACCCTCTTGCACTGTTGATGGGAATGTAAATTGATACAGGCACTATGGAGAACAGTATGGAAGTTCCTTAAAAAACTAAAAAAAGAACTATCATGTGACCCAGCAATCCCACTACTGAGCATATACCCAGAGAAAACCATAATTCAAAAAGACACATGCACCCCAATGCTCATTGCAGTACTATTTACAACAGCCAGGTCATGGAAGCAACCTAAATGCCCATCAACAGACGAATGCATAAAGAAGATTTGGTACATATATACAATGGAATATTACTCAGCCATAAAAAGGAACGAAATTGGGTCATTTGTAGGGACATGGATGGATCTAGAGACTGTCATACAGAGTGAAGTAAGTCAGAAAGAGAAAAACAAATATCATATATTAACACATGTATGTGGAATCTAGAAAAATGGTACAGATGAACCAGTTTGCAAGGCCGAAATAGAGACACAGATGTAGAGAACAAAGTTATGGACATCAAGGGGGAAAGCCGGGGCGGGGGCGGGTGGTGGTGGTGTGATGAATTGGGAGATTGGGATTGACATGTATACACTAATATGTGTAAAATAGATAACTAATAAGAACCTGCTGTATTAAAAATAAAATAAAATAAAATTCAAAAACAAAAAAACTAGTACAACACACCCTACTTACACACACACACACACACACACACACACACACACAGAGACAACAATAAATATAGGTCAGAAATGAATAATAAAGATTAAAAAAAGCCCAGGCTGCTTGATGCCCAGGGCTTGTTTCATCAAAGTAAGCACTTAAAAACATTCAGTGATTTTTCCATATTGTTTTTGCACTAACAAAAACATTTAGTGGGAAGATCAAGATTAAACTCACCAAGGTTGCCAATAACCCAGCCAGTGCTGTTCTTATCTTGCTTGACCTCCCTGAGGGCTGATCTTGTCTCCTTCTTGAAAATCCTTCTTCTGTTTCCTTCCACAACATCATGCTCAGCTGGTGTTCTTTCTTCCTCTTTGGGTGTTCTTTTCAATTTCCTCTTTTTCTAACTCCTTCTTTAAGGTTCTGCCCTCCATCCATTTTTCATTTATCATTCTATGTACCATCTCCAGGAAAATCCCATCTACTCCAATGATGTCAATTACTTTCTTGGTCATGTTTTCCTCATTTGTTTCTTGTTGATTCCCAAATATTTACATCTAATGCTGACCCCTCTTCTGAGCCCCAGACCTAGATACCTGGTGCTCTCGCAATCATTTCCACCTGAAACTCCCACAAACACCTCAAAGTCACCATGTGCATATCTGGTCTCATTATCTTTCCCCCCAGACCTCACTTCCTCTGTTCTCCATCCCAGGGAATGGCACTTCATATCCCCTGTTGGCTAAAGCATCCTTCTTCCTTATCCTCCTTCATTTGATCAATTCCTAAATTTTCTTCATTCTGTCTTCTAAGTTTCTCTCAAATATGCCTGCATCAGCCATCCCCACAGTCACCACCTTAGGTCTGTCCTCTGACTTCTCTATCTGAATGATTGTTTTTTAAAAACTTTTTTATTTTGAAATAATTTAAATTTATAGAAGAGTTTTCAGGATAGTACAGAGAGTTCCTCTATACTCTTCACCCAGCTTCCTTGTATAACCATGGTACAGTTATCAAAATGAAGAAATTAACATTGCATACTGGAAGATTTGGATGGTTTCTGTGACAGATACTCCTGTTTGCCTAGTGCCTCCCCAGAATCTTTTTTCCACCTTTTATTAGCTGGAAATGGAAATGTGTCCACCTCCAGAGGATGGATCAAGGATGGTCTCTCCCTCTCACTTTGACTAACTTCCACTCGTCCATCAGCACCAGCTGACTCCCCCAAATCTGATGAGGTGGTCCTCCAAGATGCTCCCCTAGCAGCCTACTCTTTCTCCACAGCCGCTGGATTGTAACTCTCTGTGTATTTGTCTGTCATTCCCAGTAGGCACTCAGTAACTATTTGCTATATGAATGGATGAATGAGATCAGGGTGGCTGGAGCTATAAGTTTGCAGCGGTGATCCAGAAGGATGGCATCTATGAATCGAGGAGTTTGAAAAACTTATTGGGGACCCAAAGTCCTTTAAAACACAGAGGTCCACTCCCAGTGCAGATGGACCCTAATGCCATTTCCATCCTCGCTCTGACCATCCTAGTGATGAAGGGTAGGGCTAAGCCTGGTGTCACAGGCTCCATGAATGTCATGTCTGGGAGAGTGCCTTGAATCCAGTGGTTCCCAGACTTAGTTGGCTGACTCAGAGCCTCCAGGGATGGGGCCTGGCAATCTGCCTGTTTAATAAGCTTGCAAGGTGATACAATGCACTGCAGGCACCTGGCTCCCGTCCAAGAAGTGGAGTTCAGAAACCCCTCGGGTAGGCCAAACTTCTTATTTCACAGTGTTGGACAATCTGATTGTGAGGGTCTCTTCCCGCTCTGATTTTTTGATACATTACTTTTTTTCTCTCATTTCAAAATAACCTGGTGAATCTAAATGTTTTCAATATGAATCATGGATCTACATATTACACCCCTAAAATGCCTGTCAAAAGTCACATATGAGGAAATAACTCCAGTTTCTTAATCTTAATATTTTTTATTCAAAACCTCATTTTTCTTACAGTGTAATATCAGAGATTTAGATTTTATGAATCCTACAGTAGTATTACATTAGGATCTGATGGGAAATTACATGCATTTACATCTTTTTTTAAAAAATTAATTAATTAATTTATTTCTTTATTTTTGGCTGCGTTGGGTCTTCATTGCTGTGCACGGGCTTTCTCTAGTTGCGGCGAGAGGGGGCTACTCTTTATTGCGGTGCGCGGGCTTCTCATTGCGGTGGCTTCTCTTTGTTGCAGAGCACAGGATCTAGGCACGCGGGCTGCAGTAGTTGTGGCTTGTGGGCTCTAGAGCGCAGGCTCAGTAGCTGTGGCGCACGGGCTTAGTTGCTCCGCGGCATGTGATATCTTCCCGGACCAGGGCTCAAACCCATGTCCCCTGCGTTGGCAGGTGGATTCTTAACCACTGCGCCATCAGGGAAGTCCCCATGCATTTGCATCTTGATTTAGCTTTGCAATCATATTCAATTTCTACACTGGCTTTGGGCAGTCTTTATTTCTACATGTAGCATTTACTGATTTTTATGATTGGAATATAATACAGGTTTTTAGTCCAAAAGAGGTTAGTCCTAATGTTCATGCCTCTCCAGAATTATATATCTCTGTCTAAGTAAGCCCAATTGCAGTAGATTTTCCACTCTTTAAAATCCCTAATATTCTATAATGGTTTGGCTGGTTACTGGATGGAAACAGAAATACCATATGTCAGAACCTCAACTACCCCCTGCTCTCCCTCCCATTCTAGACAAAGAGAACGAAGTGAAGTTCAGGAGCAACGTGGGCAGCCCTTACCATGGGATCTGCACAGTCACAGCGGAAGCATGGGGCTGGAGGGACAGCTGGGCTACCCAGGCTGACTGATCATCTTAATATTCATGCACCTCAGGCGCAAACAATGCAGCTTCCAAGTCTGCATATTTCCAAAGTAAGACCCCGTTTCTGAGTGCAATCTGGGGTCAAGCAGGTGGCTAGTCTCAGGAGGAGGTGAGTGAGGAAGCCGTTACAGACAAGAGACTTGCAGTCTATTGGGGAAGAAGTTCTGGGAGTTCTAATGAACTCAGGAGTACACAGAACAGTGACAAAATTTTAAAGTTTCCAGGTTGATTTGAATCTTTCAAAGGAAAATCACACTGGATATTCAATAGTCAGGGGCGGAAATGATTTCATGGTCTGCGATACACATTTCTCATCCCTTCTTCTTCACTAGTAAGGATTCATTTCCAAAAAACATTTAAGAAACAATTAAGCCTTCACGGCTAATCAGAAGTGCATGGAAATGCTTTGGTCATCATTTTTCCAGGCTGCTGCCATGACATCTGTTCTATACTGCGGCGCTATAGGGAAAGAACCATGACTTTCTAAGCTTACTTCCATATCCCCCCCTTCCTGTGCCTGTGATTGGAGGTGAAATGGACCATGCACTGAAGAACTGAAGTTCTTATGACATCTCAGGATAGCAAAGGTGCAAGGAGACCCTTTCTGACATTTTGGCTTTGGGGACCCAGATTTGAAACTTGCAGCCAATGCGTCCATCAGAGCTGTGACACGTCCCTTCCTACCTTCCTTTTTTCTTCCTTCCTTCCTCCCTCCCTCTCTCTCTCTCTCTTTCTTTTCTTCTTTCTTTCTTTCTTTCTTTTTTTCTTTCTTCCTTCCTTCCTTTCTTTCTTCCTTCCTTCCTTCTTTCTTTCTTTCTTTTCTTTCTTTCTTTCTTTCTTCCTTTCTTTCATATTGAGCACACATTATGTACAAGGTCATGTACCAAACTCGGTTTAGTTGATTCAAAAGAGAGATGCAGCAAAGTGACTGCTGACAGGTATGTATGGAGCATTTTCAAAGCACCTGGGCCAGCCATGCTTTTGTCCAACAATGATTTACCAAGCAGTTGCCATGCTGTGCCAGAGACACAGAATTAAAGTAGAATGAGTTTGTTTTTAAGACCTCACAGTCCAGTCTTAACACCCAGATAGGAAGAGCTATGAAATAAGATACATAATCTTGAATGACATAAAATGCTGATAATCCATCTACCCATCCTTCTGTCTACTATCCCTTCATCCAACAAGTATTTATTAAATGTCTACCACAAGCCGTCTCTATTTTCAGCTTCAGGGATGCAACACTAAAAAACCAGCATACAAACCATAAACCAAAAAATTAATAAACAGAGTTAATTCTAATAGTGAACAGTTCTACAAAGAGAATAAATCAGGGTGATGTGATAAAGACTGCTCCAGATAGAGAGGTTATGGAAGGCCTTTCTGAGGCAGTGACATTTGAGCTGAGGCTGAAGGGGTGTGAAGGAGCCAGCATGTGATTATCTGGGTGAAAACATAATCCCAGACAAAGGGAATAGCAAATGCAAACATCCTGAGGTAGAAATAAGTTTAGTGGGTTCAGAGAACAGGAAAAAGGCCAGAGTGACTAGAGTGTAGTTAGTGGGGGTGGGGTAGAGGAGGGGTGTGTGGAGTACTAGAAGAGAAGATCTCAGAAAAAGGCATAAACTGGATCATGTGGTCTCTTACAGACCCAAAGACATTTGCATCTTATTCTAAGCACATTAAGAAGCCTTTGAGGGGGACTGGTGGTCCAGTGGTTAAGATTCTGCACTCCCAATAGAGGGGGCCCAGGTTTGATCCCTGGCCAGGGAACTAGATCCCACATGCCACAAGTAAAGATTCCTCATGCGGCAACTAAAGATCCTGCAACGAAGATCTCACGTGCCGTAACTAAGACCCAGCGTGGCCAAATAAATAAATATCAAAAAAAAAAAGAAGAAGAAGAAGAAGCCTTTGAGAATTTTACATTGGGAAGGACATATTCTTATTTATGCTTTAAAAGATTGCTCTGAACCTCTCTCTCTCAGTGATTCGTATAACAAGAACACAAAAAAGCAAACAGTAAAGATATAGATCCAAACAACACTTAACTTAATTGATATTTATATAACGTTCCACACCCAATAAGTATAAAATACACATCCTTTTCAGGTGCAAATAGAATACTGACCAAGATCAAACATGTTCTGAGCCATAAAATAAATCTCAACACATTCAAACAACTGAAATCTTATAGAATGTCTTCTCTAAACCAATGAAACTAAATTAGAAATCAATTGCAATAAAATATCTAGACAATCCCCCAAATATTTAGAAATTAAATAGCACACTTCTAAACACATGGGTCAAAAGAGAAATTACAAAGAAAGTTAGAAAATTTTTGAACTGATTGATAGTGAAAATACAATATATCAACTAAAGCAATACTTAAAGGGATATTTGTAGTTTAACTACCTATATTAAAAAGGAAGAAGGTTTTAAAGTCAATGATCTAGGTTTCTAGCTTAAAAAACTAGAAGAAGAATGCATTAAATGTGATATTAAAGAAAAGAAATAATAAGCATAAGAGTATAAAGCAGTGACATAAAACACATACCTCAAATAGAGAAAATTGGCAAAGCCAGAAGTTGTCTCCTTGAAAAGATTAATAAAATTTATAATTCCTTATTAAGATTCATCAAGAAAAAAAGAATAAACACAAATGACCAATTTCAAGAATGAAAGAGGGGATATACTATAGATCCTACAGACATTAAAGGCTAACAAGGGAATACTATGAACTCTATGTGAATAAGGTCAGTAATTCAGATCAAGTGGGCAAATTCTTTGAAAAACATAACTAACCAAAGTTGACTCAAGATGAAACAGAAAATCTAAATAGCCCAACCTCTACTAAAAATATTCAATTCATAATCTTAGTCAAAAACATTTTCACATAGATCACTCCAGCCCAGACGGTTTCACCAGTGAGTTCTATCAACCATTTATGGAATTAATAGTACTATTTTTACACAAACTCTTTTAGAAAAATAGATGTGAAGGCCCCATTTCTCTATCCATTTTATGAGGCTAATATAATCTTAATAGAAAAACCTGACAAAGACATTTAAGAAAAGGAATATATTATCCTTATTCCATGGATGGGAACACTGGGGCTCAGAGAGGTGACATGACTTGTCCCAAATCTCAGGATTTGGAAGTGGCAGAGCAGCCCAGGTTTTCAACCCCAGACTCTCTTCACCATGCTGTCACCTAGAAAGCAGCCCCTTTACAGTCTGCAAATCATATCCTGTAGGCAAGAATTTAAGGCTACCTCCACCAGAAGCTGAGACCAGAGGACCAACCCCCCTTCACTACTTCCTACTCCCAAAGGAATGCAGATGGGTGATTTTGTATACCTTACTGCCCATTTTGGAGTCCCTGGTGTGAATCCTCCTACTTACAATGAACAGCTGTGTGAGGCCAAAGACCTATGTGTGGTTACAGAAAAAAATTCTTCCGTGTTACATCTGGTTTTGTCATTTGGGCCAATAATCCTGTCTAGTCCATTATGTATTGCTTTGGGTAACAGATACGGCACAGAAGGAATGCCTAAAAGTTTTAACAGGAAAGCAAGTCACCGCCAGAAAAAGGTAACAGTAAAACAGCAGCCTAGAAATAACAAAACCCTGCTCAGTTTTTCCTTATGCGGAGGGTCGAGTACTATTTAAATTGAAGTTTGAGTGCTATTAATTAGCATTCAAATGAGTAACGCCTCTTGTATTTGACCCATTATCAGAACTTGAAATAACCACCTCAGTTCCTCTGTGACCCTGTAGTTTTGATGTCCTGGGTATGATTTTTTTTTTTTTAATTGGGATATAGTTGTTTTACAATGCTGGGTATGATTTTAGAAGTGGGCCATTGGCTGCCATGTGGGAATTTCACAGTGTCTGCTGTACTAGGTTGTGAATCTTCATGACCCAGTCTTGCTGGGAAACATGGTTAGGGCTGGCCTTCATCTCGCAGCCTTGACATCTAATCTTGCCACCTTTTCTAGTTGAGTCTACCTCCTAGATATCTCTCAGCTGTGTCCTCCCCTTACTCCCCTCTGTCCTTGTTCAGGGTCTCGTCATCAACTCCAAGGCCATGGCTTCCTAGCGTGTTCCCTGCCTTTAATCGCTGTGCCTCCAGTCTATCTTTCACAAGATCACTAGAAACTGTATTTCTATGTTGTCTTTGTGTTAAACCGAAAATTCATTAGTAGGTCTTTCATAATTCTAGCCTCAATGTGTGTAATTACTGCCCCAATTTAAACCCTCCGAACTGAATTCTCAAACGTCCCGCCCCACCCCCTCTTCCACAGCCTCCCCCATCTCAACTAAAGACCATTCCTTTCATCTAGTAGCAAAAATTGGGGGTTATAGTTGATTCTTCTTTTCTCTCTGATCCAATCTAATCGCAAACCCTGTTGTCTGTATCTCCCAAAGAGATCCAGAATCCACACCGTTCACTGCCTCTACTCCCACCCTGAACCAAATCTCCCTGATCTCTCGCTGGGATTACTGCAGGAGCCTCCTTACTGATCTCTCTGCTTCCTCCCTTGCCCCACGACTATTATTTTCAAAAAGCAGCCAGAGAGCTCCTTGTTAAAACCCAGAAGCCAGATCACAGGACTCTTGTGTGCAAAATCCATAACTGCCACCTTGCTCAGAGTAAAGGCAAACTTCATTACAGTGGCCTAAAAAGTCCTACTCATCTGGCCCTTCACAAGCTTCCAACAGAGCCTTGTTGCCAGCCACTCCCTCTGCCTGGAAGACTCTTCCCCCACATGTCTACATGGCCCACTTCCTTCCCTGACTACCCAAAAGTAGTACCCTCTTCTCTCACCCTTCCAATCTTCCTTTCCTGCTTCCTTTTTTTTTTTAATAGAACACACATAACCTTCTGATGTACTAATATACTTTTCTAATAATTTATTATTATTTATAGTCTACATTCCCAAATGGAATATAATCTCCGTTAGGTCTGAACTTCATTTATTTTATTCACTGCTGTATCTCCAGTGCCTGGTACATAATAGATGCTCAATAAATATTTATCAAATCAGTGAATAAATGAATATGCTTCTCTAGCTTCATCTTCCAGAGATCCCTCCCACTGAACACTAGCTTTTAAATAATAATGATGATGATAAATGTTTCTTGAAAAAACTTTGCTACAGACAAAAGTGTAAAAGAACCAGAGATACCTGTTGTCAACATATATATGTACGACATATTGATTAAAACAAGCAAACACAAAAAAAATATAGCCAAAGCATGTGCAAAATACATCAGCACAGAGTGAAAAAAGAGTTCATTGGATTCCAAGGTCTGTGGATTTATAACAATGGCTCCCTGGTCTCAACAGCAACCCCGTGTTCATGTCACAGGCAAGAAAGCAGATGTTGGGTTTATTGTCCAATACTTTGTGGTGATATGGGTGGGGCTGTGCTCAGATCCCCTCAAGGTCTTACCTAGTAAATGTTCTGATTATTTGGCAAGAATAGAAAGCATTCCTGTGAACTGCACAGTTCATATTTGAACTCCTCATTAGGCATGCGATTACTCCAGCACAAACAGATCGCTCACGCCTGGGATGTTTCCGGGGAAAGGAAATAGCTAAGTCTCTTCAATGCTGTTTGACTCTCCCTGTGTCTGAGGTTGCCAGATACTCCAGGACACAGGTGCATGGGATGGTCCCATTTCCCAGGGCCTTGTTCTGTTTCAAGCTGTCTTGGGACATCTCATGAAATCAAGATGTGGGTTTCTCCCAGGTTAGAACTTCCTTAAGGTTCCTCAGAAAAGAAGGGTTTGTATCTGTAGATGACTTACCCTGCATCTCTCCCCTCCACCCATGCTGCACAACAGACAGCTCCTACAAGTCAGGCGTCACTCCTGTTACAGACAGGCAATCCAAGCTCTCAAATAGTCCTGGTTGACTTCATTTTCCTTTTAGCACCTCCTCTGCCCTCAACATTTTCCTCTCCCTCACCCTCAGCCTCTAATCTGGTGGTTCTCAAACTTCAACATGCATCACAATCTCCTGGAAGTCTTCTTAAAGCACAGCTTCCTGGGACCACCTTCCCGACCCATAGTTTCTAACTCACTAGATCTGGGATGGGGCTGGAGACTTCCATTTCTATCAAGTCCCCAGGTGATGCGGATACTGCTGGTCCTGGGACCACGCTTTGAGACCCATTGATGTACTTCATCACTGTTTGAACTCTTTCTCCATTCTTACTGCCACTGGCTTAGTTTGTGTCCTCACAGATTTTTTAACTTTTAGAACTTTGACTTTAAACATAATATTTCAAAAAAGTGAAGTAACGGGCTCAAAGTCACACAGCTGGAAGGTGGTAGAGTCAGGATCCAAGCTCAAGTCCTCAGACCCCGTGTGGCACAGAACAGTGATCCAAGCCTTCATCTTGCAGGAGGCCTTGCCTCGAGGACAGGTCTTGCCCGGTGAAGCAGCATGAGCAAGTTAGTGGAGCTTCACCAGCTCCCTTGATTCCTCATGCCTCTCTGCCTTCCACTCTCATCCAGCTACTCTAGTGAGCACCTACTGTGGGCCAACGTGAGCTCATCCCTTCATTCTGTCAAGCCCCTCTGAGTGTCTACTATACAGCAGGCACTGTCCCCATCGCTGGAGACACAGTAGTGAGTAACAACAGTCATTTATCTGTCCTCATGAGCACCCAGTGGAGGCCTAATGGAAAGATTAGACACTATCAAGTAACTGCACACAAAATTCAAGTCTTCAGGACTATTAAAGGAGGGGTTCCTGGTGCTCTCAGCACATGTAAATGGGGAATTTAATGGAGACGGGTGTGGAGGAAGTCTCCCTCCCGGGACTGACAAGTAGGCGGATATCTAAAGGATGGTAGATGTTAATCAGGTAAAAAAGGGAAGCAAAGGTATTTGGCCGAGGGAGCAGCCTGTATAAAGGTCTTGTGGTAGGAAGGACCCTGATGATTACAAGGGAATAAAAGAAAAGCAGTATGGCTACAGCAAGAAGAGTGGAGGGCCAGAGAGGCAGGGAGCCACTGGGCCTTGCCGGGACAAATAGGGCACATTAGGAGGGTTTAACTGTTCAGAACGATAGGGATCCACCATGGGGTCTTAAGCAGGTACAGGTGGCATCATCAGGTCCGCTCTTCTGAAAGATCCAGGTGCCTGTCATGTGGAGGAGGCGAAAGGGAGCCCGAGTTCTGAGTGACTACTAAGCATATCCGGCTGGAATCTGAGGATGTCAACTTCACTGGAAGAAAGCATGGCCAGGACGAAGTCTCAGATCTGTGGAAACTAGAGAGACCAACAGCTTGAAGGGATCTAAAGAAAAATATTTTATTAAATTTTGAAAGCCCCCAAACAGAAAAACGAATTGCATATTCCAAACATAATCATGAAATGTCACCAAGGGACATCGCTAGCCTTCCCAAAGGAAAATATACAGCTACTTGGGCACTGTGAACTTAAATTCATCTCGCCTAATGTTCCCAGAATTCGTGTACCCTGATGAAAATTTAAATGTGTTCTGCTGTTTACCGAGAACAGTGGGGAACACATTTCAACTAAATCTCTTTCTTCAACGGCTCTCACCACTTCCAGTCCTTACACGTAATTCCCTGTCTGGAAAACCTAGATTTACCCAGATGCTCCTTTTTCAGGTAGGAGCTGTCTCTCACCTCTCCCAATCTTTTGTTTACAGACAAGCAATCTCCTCGGCGACCCCTGGCAACAGTGTCCCTCCATCTCATGAATGAGATGCCAGTCTGATAAGTCATCTGTGTTTTGCTTCAGCCTGAATTCTGGGAAGTGTTGCCATTTCCCTTCCTGAATATTTGCTTTGAAAATAAAGAGAGGATGTTCATCTTCCCCAGGAACCTCCCAGGGCGTTCCTGCCTTCAGTCTTCCCCCTGCCTTGGGAAATTCCATCAGGCAAACACGAGCTGGACTAACCACTCAGGTGACTGGACTCCAGAGAGGAGGAGCCCAAGGAAAAGCCTTTTGCAGAATCCTTTTCCCTTTGGATACCCACCCAGGCAGTGATTTTAGGAAGGTGACTTGTGTTTACTAATACCCACGCACCGATTTAAGTAGACTTCCAAGCCATGCTCAAGGACACAGATGCGTTAAAAAGCCCAGTGGCCGGGCTCCTGGGTTCTGGGTCTGGCTTTGCCAGTGAGCAGCTCTGTGACCTTGAACGAGTGTCTTTGGTTCCTGGCCTCTGGGTCCTCAACTGGAAAATGGGAGAGTTGAATTGAATTACCAATGTTTTCAGTTTTATTTTCGATCTTTTTTATTATTATTATTATATTCTTACTGCTCTAGGCCCCCATGTTTGAAAGATTTTTTGACTTCTATGCACTCTGAACTTATTAAACAGCTTTTATTTTCTCTTTTTTATTCATCAAAGCACACACCAGAGGCTTTGATCAACATGGCTAATTGATGTTATTCTGGCCAAATAAAATCTCATTGTAAGGGCATGTAGTTGCTTATAGGATGTTTGAACTTTTGAAAATAGGTTGCAGATCCCTACTGCAATATTCATAGACCCCTAAAAATCCTAAGGATCCCAAATGGAGGAACAAATAGGGTAAAACATCTTTAGTGAAGCCAGCTGTGTCCAGTGTCCTGAAGCTTAGGCCTGAGGAGATAGAACACCAAGTCCCTATACTAGGGGAAAAAGTGTTCCAGAACTGACTGAAATGGCCCAGGCTCGAGCTAGACAGACCTCTGTCTTTCTTCTCTGTTGACGGAGAACCATTATGTGTCTCTGGATGACATCTATCTATGTTTCCCCTCCATTTAATCTTGCCAGTCGCCGTATGCATTAATAGCCCAGATCTCTCCATCAACTATATCCAAAATGATGAATACCAAGCAGCTCATTTATCTTTTTGATGGTTCCATAGCCCAACTTCCCTAATACCCATGATTATGCTAGACGTCAAAGGCAGACAAATCGAATTCCTTTTCTAACCCCACTTTATTTTTTTAATACACTGATTGAGCACCTACTATTTTCCATTCACACAGTAGGTACATAACACATGCTTGCTGAATGTATGCATAAATTAACCAACTCAGGTAGGAGCAAACTTTGTTAAACATTTCCACACATCCCATGTCATTTAACTCTCTTAAAAACCCTGTAAGGTAGGGAGTAGTCTTCCCATTTTACAACTGAGGAAACTAAATCTCAGATACTGTGACTTGCTCAGGGTCATACAGCTAGGAGGTAGTGAGGTAGAACTTGAGTACAGGTGTTTGGTCTACACCCTTGGCTGGCGCCCTCCAGGGAAGCCCCTTGTGGACTCCTGCTGTTCCATCCTCTAGCATTTCTGGATGAGAGGACCCCGTCGCTTCTCCTTCTCCATCACCAGCTCATGCAGTTCATTCATCCAGTCCTTAGCTGCCATCCTGCTCACCATCACCCAAGGGCACATCAGTCCTTCTCATTGTGAGGGGCTCCATCACCCCCTCTCTGGGATCTTACCCAGCTCCCACTGGTCCTCTCCTCACCTCCCTCCTAACACCTTCTCTGTCCTGCAAGGGTCTAACCCACTCCCTAAAAGTCAACTGTATCATCAATTAGCTGGGTGATGTTGGGCCAGTCATAACCCCAGTCGGGGTTCCCATTAGTTAAATGGAAGGATTTCACTTGGTGGCCCTAGCAGCTTTGACATGGGTCCCTCCAGCCAACACCCTTTCTTCTCTCCCTTCCCTTTCTCAAGGCTGCCCCGTGCTTTACTGAGCCCTCCTTCCGCCTAGGGGCCAGAGCACTCCTCTTTCCCAAACAGCTTCTGGAATTCCAGCTCCTCAGAGGCTTCCTGAAACAAGTAACCCAAGAGGGCTGTTTTTAGCCTCTTGACTCTAGCCCAGCGCTCAAATATCTCTCAATGCTGGAACCACAAACTCCCAGAGAAACACACAGTGTCGGGGTTAATGAGCACCTACCTGCTGCTGCCGGCCTGCCTGTGGTTCTCCATCCTCGGAAACTGGACACGGATGAATCCATTCCCTCATCACTCCCCCTGAGTCACTCCGGTCAATTTTGGAACAAGTGACATTACATTTTCCCTCTATCAGAATTGGGAAGGTTCTTTTAAAACAAAGGTTCATGTTACCTCCAACACCTATGCCCATTCTACATACAAAGAAAACAAGACCCCCAAACCACTGGATAGAAGGTTACAACCAAGAACGTGAAGGACAGTCAATGACAGGCCTTTTTCTTGGGGATTGATGGAGGAGGTATTTGACTGAACGCATTCCTTTCTCTCGTAGGATAGGCTGGCAAAGGACCCACTGGGAAAATGGCCTCTCGTGATTAATCCTATTATCAATGACAAGGCCTATAGGTTTCCTGCCCTTATTGGCACAATAGTTCAATTGCTCAAAAACATGGTGCTGATGACAGCACTATGGCTCCACCACTTTCAGACTGACTTGCCTGAGATAAGGGCCATGGCTATACTGCTGGAAGAAAAACAGGCGAACCAAACCTGTCATCCAAATATTTCAGTCTCATATCAAGTACCCCCATGGTCATATGCACACACATGCATGCAGGCGTGCACGCGTGCACACACACACACTATCCTGTCCCTTTGATTAAACAAATTTTATACCCATGATGCATTTTTAATGAAGGGAAACAATATCCCAAGGCTAGTGTTCGGGGACAGACACTCCCCCTTCTTGCCTGGTTGGCAAGGTGCTGAGTCAAGTCAAGGATTTGGAGTCAGAAGAAACGGGACCAGGATTCTGGCCTTAACCTTGACTCACTGTTCAACCTGTTCAAGTCCTCTGTTTCCTGATCCATAAAATGGAAATGCCACACAGTTGTTCACAGTAGCACTGTGTGCATTAGAAGGTAAAGGCTGTGAAAGCTCTTTGCAAACTGTAAGGTACTGCTCAAATAGAAGTTATTAATACCAGGCTTTTACTCCAGGGATCTTCTGGGAAACTCACATGGGTGAGCCTGGTCACATGTATGCACACACTGCTGCCAGCTCACCTTTCTCAGAGGTAACTATGCCCTCATGCCTGTCCACGCAGAAAGTCACAACAGCTGCCCCACACCCGCTGCCCAAGCTCCTTCACCAACATCTGTAACCTTCCAAGGACTGACCCCACTGACCAGCCTAACCAGCCATACCGACACTGTCATGGTTACCCAACGAGCTTTCCTTCTGCCTACCTTCCCCCATCTAGAATGCTCTGCCCCACCTCCCCAGCCTCCACAGCCTCTGCACATCAGAAGCCTACCCATCCTTCAAGGCATAATTTTAATGCCACCACCTCCAGGAAGTCTCCCCTGGTTGTTACCCCACCCACCCTCAACAGAGGTGGTTTCCTCTCCTCTGAACTCACTTTATCATCCTTCCCTTATAGGGTCTATTTTCTATTAGAGTGAATTGTGGGCATGTTCTCTCTCCCTTTAACAAAGTTGGAATTCCTCCAGACCAAGTTCTCTGTCCATCCCCCACCCCCACCCCACCCCAGCACCTTGTACAATTCCCAGCAGCAGCAAGGGCATGGTGTTGAAGGAACAAATGAATGAACACACTTCTCCTTCCAAACACAAATACCAACAGCAAAACGGACCTCTCTCCCTGAGCGTGGGGTTGGTAAAGAATGCTGCATCTGGAACACAGACAGAAGATCTCAGGGACATCAGCAAGTGGGGATCACAGGAAAGCGGGTAACACAGAGATGGAAAGTCAGTTGGTAACATGAAATATCACATAACACATGGGTTAACGGTCAATCACCAAGTGACCACAAAGTCCAGGGCGTATTTTTAAAAGGTAGCCAGAGTTACAGGGCATGTTTAATAAAAATCATAGTAATCACGAACAGATTTAATTTTTTTATTGTTTTACAGCTATTCTTCCAGGATATTCAAGCAAATATCCAACCTCAAAGGGAGGACCTGGGAGTGGCGGCCTAGAGGTGACACCACCCTGGCCAACCAGGCAAGAAGGGGGGAGCGTCTGTCCCCAAACACTAGCCTTGGGATATTGTTTCTCTTCATTAGTCTGGGAACGGAAGTTCTAGGCCAAGCTATGCAACTAACTGGGTATGTAGACATGTCAGAAGGATGTCATTTTGGTCCCCTTCTGTCTATCCTCCTGTAAATCACAGTTAGAGCAGGTGCGCTTACATGACCCTCAGGTAAGGAAGGTGCGCGGGTTTCCCAAATGCCCCCAATGCCTTCAGCCATTTCCCACTGACTTCTGACCAAAGGCCCTCCGGGTGTACTCGAACACTGGTCAGCTTCACAGTAGCACATCGTTGGCCGAAGCAAGGTTTCCTGATGGCAAGTGCGGAATGGGAGTCCCGAGAAGCAGAGAGGGCTGCCGTCAACTCACGACCCAGGGTCCGCCTTCAGTTTTGGGTGTCCCTGCCCCTGGATGTCATAGGCGGCTAAGTCCAGGTCAGGGGTCCCGGGCTGGGGTTCTTTGCTCTGCTGTCTTGTCTTTTGGAGGCTCAGCTTCCCACAGAGGAACATAACACCTCTGAGCCAGGGTCCGGTGGTTGTGTATTCCCTGAGCTGGTCACCAACACCCCTGGGCCATTGCCCAGAGCCCAGCAGTAAGCAGCCAACTGCAGGGGGTGGAAGAAAAACAGGAATGTCCTCTCACCCCTCCGTCACCCACGCCCAGCGCAAACAGTGCTCACCCCTCAGAAGCTAGTAATTAGATGTTCCCGGGGCGGCCTGTAAATTGCTAACTTCTCTCTTTGGGAGGTAGGAAGGAAAGAGATTGCTACTGAATATTTCTCTATTTTTCTGTCTGTGGGTGAGTGTGTGTCGAGAGATAGCATGTGTGTGTGTGTGTGTGTGTGTAAATCCCCCTCCACCCCGTGACTTACACAACTGGGTATTTACACACCAGATGATCCCTGCAGGAAAAGGCAAGTTCCCAGCTGCTGTGGAATTTTAAGAGATCTCCCTGGAATGCCCTTCTGGGATGTCTGGTTCTAATTGCCTCTGTAAGCCGGTGCTGGCGAGCTAGCAGAAGCAATGAGAGGTGAAATTAAACAGATTCCAGTTCACATCAGACCCCCAGCCCTGCCAGAGTCCCCCAAGGGCTGGAAAAGAAAACAAACGCAGCCGCGGTGGTGGGTGTGGTGGAAAGAACTCTAGACTGGAAATTGGAAAGCCCAGATTCTTGTCCCTGCACTGCCACTAACGCCCTGCCCTGCGTGGCTTTGGACCCATCGCTTCCCTTCTCGGGCCGCCAATTTCCTCATTTGATAAATACGTGGTGAGGACTGCTGGCTGGTCTCCAAGGCCCGCGTCCCAGCCCCAGATTCAGGGACAGAAATATCAAACTCTCATTGCAGGGCTTGTGGGGGGGTGGGAGGGGAGGGATTTTCTTCCGAACTTTAAAACCAGATGCTCTGCATTTTTAGATCTTTAAGAAGAACGGGGGAAAGGGAGAGGATTTCGTTCCCATCCACTGTAACCTAGTCCCGGCCCCAGCCCCATTTTTCCTCTCTCCTTGGCGGGGGATAGGGATGGTTGGACACCCAGCCAGAGAGGAGACAGGGATCCCACAGTTCCTTAGCGCCCCCTCTAGGCCCAAAGGGCGGTCGTGCTGAAACCGGAGTTGTCCAGGCAGCCACCTGCACCCCTGCATCCAAGGTTTCTTCTACGGCAAATCCTCCGGTTTTAGAAGCAGACAGTTCAAACTAGCCCCTAAATTGTGGGGAATTTCTCTCTGTTTGTAGCCTGGTGCTTTAAGGCTCAGAGTACAGCTGTTGGACTTAGAGCCACAACAGTCCGGGGTGGAACACCCTGTAGGGGTCCTATGGTACACGCACAGTGCAGCCGGGGTCACCAGTACCAAATACCAAAGTCTTCTGGTTCGCACTCTGCTCTTACCCACCCACCCCCCGCCGGCCCCCTCACCCCCTAACCCCACCGAGGATGCTTGCACATCTCCAGCGACTAGGCGCTCACTACTTTCTGAGTCAGCCTGTATCCAGTAGGAATTTTGTATGGTTAGTAACAGAGCTCAGATCACAAATTTGACTTTGTCAAATTGGGGGTTTATTTGTTCATCAAAAAGGCATCGGCAGATAGCTGCTGTCCACAGAATCATCAGGAACTAGAGCTCCTTCTAGATTTTTCTGTAGCCATTCCTAGAGCATGACTCCCTCATGGGCCTCGTGGACCAAGATGACCACTTAAGTTCTAGCCATCACCTCTGCGCCCAGAGAGAAAGAAGGGGGAGGGCAAGGGTCCCCTGGGTCCCTTCCCACTAGGTCAGCCCCGTTGAAGACCCACCTAATGGCTTACGCTTGCATCTCATGGGCCACTCCAGCTGCGGGGATGGCTGGGAATGTAGTCTCATGGACACTTTGCATAAAACTGGGGTCTGTTACCAAGGGAGAAGGGAGAATGGACATTGGGTAGACAAGGGCTAGACGCTGTACAGCCCGTGCGCGTTGAGAGAAGCCATGAGTGGCTGCGCAGCTTTGCTGTTGTCTTGCAGGCACTGGTTTCCCTCTGCCTGCAGAAAGGACAGGAGTCCTGCGAATGCTCGCCTGATGCAAGAAAACGCTCCGCCTCCCCACACAGGACCAGACTCCTGCCAAGCTGGTGAAGAGACGGTATCTGCCCAATCACTCTCTCCCGAAGATGATGCCAGGCAGCTTCCTCTGAGCCAGGCCTCTCTGGTACTTTCCCTAGGGAGAACTATGCCAGCTCACCCAGGAGGACCTGAGCCCAACTTCAGACACACCCCCGAGGTGCATGCCGCCAGGTCTACTGCTTCCCAGCAGGAGATAGTGGCGATTTGTCCCTGTCCTCTACCCCGACCGGGGGGTGGGGGGAGGAGGGGAGATGCCCAGCCCATATTTGGATGTGCCCTCTATTCCAGGGAAAGAGTTCACTGAGTTCTCCGCAGATTTTTTCTGCTGGGCGCCAAAGCCACGCATCAACTCAAAAAGCAAACCCTTACATGTTTAAAGTCAGTACTGAAAATGGTGGACAAAGAATGTATAGCCAACAGAGACTGACTTGGCCTTGCAGCTAACTTCTTAATTAGCTGCCTTCTAGTTTTCTGGTGTCAGATGCTCCTGGTCCTTTAGGCTTGGAGAGGAGGCTCAGCCTGCAGTTGATCTCCAAGCTCTGCATCATGAGGTGGATGTGATTTCCTCCCCCTCAGGAGACCCACAGGCCTTTCCCTCCTCCTTGGACCACTGCAAGGGCTGCTTTCCAGGGAAGGAAACTGAGGCATGGAAAGGTGGTCACTTACACACTGGACCAAGATGTATAGGTAGGTGAAGGAAGGAGAAAACGGAGGAGTAAGCTTCTTTGGGGAACGACTTTCCAAATCTCCTAGGGGGGGCTCCAGCTCTTCACTATGGTCTCAATCGGTACTTCTTTTTTATTTCAACAGCCATCTACGTAATTCAATAACTGTACCGTTTGTGACAATCAACTGCATTCTCTTCACAGAGCATCATCTGAAGCAGGCTTCAGTTGTCCCAACTCTTGTTAGACATGCCCTAAAAATGCCTCTTCCCTCTTCCTGTCACCTTCGTCCGTTCCGTTCTCTCATGAAGAGAGAGAGGCCTTTAACCATACAATTAAAGTAGGATTTGCCTTTAAGATGGCATTTCCAGGAATGAACCATGTTTAAAGGCCAGGACCACCTCTCTGGGAAGGCGAGGGAGAGAAATAATCAGCTTCAATTTGTGAAGAACCATTTATCATGAATGCTCTAAAACTATGTCTGTTTTAGATCTTTTCTCAAGTCTAACAAAGTTATTGCACATATATCATGGAAAGGTTCCTAGACTCCTGGGCTCTGCATACAGCCCCCCAGAGGCCAGCTTTTCCATTTCTTAGAATATACTTAAAGAAAGACAGAGTGTCATTTTTAGCACTTTGCTAGTTGGTATTTTTTTAAATATATTTTTTGTGCTGTTTAATGCTAGGTACTTAATACTTTGGAGCACTTAAAATCCTAACAGTAGGTTGAATTATCACTGCTTTACAGCCAGGGAAGCTAGAAGAAAGGTTAAAAGAAATGGTTAGGTGCATGCTCTGTCTTCAGCTCAAGGTAGAAGCAGGAAGTAGAGTCCCATGACTGTATCATACTGACAGCCTGACACCATCCTTGCCTGTCTGTGTACATTGAAATTATTATTGAGAAAACTCAGCCAAATCTCTCATTTCTCCGGAGCTCAACTGTAATGCCTCCAAAGCACAAAATCAGAGTAGCTGAAATGGAGCAGCAACTTGGTTTGAATAAATCATTTCAATCCCTAGATGATTTTTCTTATAAAGTAGGGGTCACATCCCCCAAAGATCAGTGCAAAGTCTCTTGAATTCCTGGAAAATGTCATAGGAACTGTAAACAAGAATGTATTTGTAGTAGTAATCTCTCAATATCTACATGGCGATTATTTGTTTAATAAGCACTGACTGAATGTTTCATCTGCATTGCGTTTTGGGCACACAGGACATGGGTTCCAGGATTGACTGCTGGTGTCATGGAGCAGAAAAGGGTGAATTTAAACACCAGTCCATAAACTGGAAGATATAAACGTTCAGGAAAAAGACAAGGTGTGGAAGAGAGGATATAGTATCTTGACATTTGCATTTTTTAAAAAAGGAAAAACGAATATGGATTTACGTAAAAATGAATATGGAAAATTTACATATTTACTTGCATTATAAGCATAATGGATATACCTGGTAACATCAGTTACTAGAAGAGGGGTAACGGGTGGTGGGAATAAGGGATAAGAGGGAGAGTTTCCACTTTCTACCTTTTGTACCTTTTGAATTTTAAACCGTGAGAATGTATTACCTATTTACCAAAGAATAAATCACATTTAATTAAAAACCTAATGCTATCTATATTCCAAGTGGCAGGGTCAGTGGCTCAGAGGCCTGGGAGGAAGGGAGCAGGCACTGTCTCAGCCAGCCTGGCCGATGGTTGTAATGCCCATGGACCTCACACTGGGCACCTCGTGTTACTCAGCGCCCTCCGGTGGGCCCAGGCCAGTGTGTGTACAGGAGTCAAGGCTCATGTTATTTCTTCAAGCAAAAAAAGAAGAACATCAGTTGCCAACTGGCTTGTAATGCTTTTCAAGCAAAGTGACAAGACTCCTTATGTCCTTGTCTGGGAACCTGGCTGTAGAGGGATGCAGACCAAGCAGAGGGCATCCCAGAAGCTGGCCAGGATGCACTGGGACGCATGCACCAGGAGGGAGCGTTGGAGACATCATCATGTAGCCTGGGAACAAGAGGGTTTGTGGAGCCAGCGCCCCGTCTCCAGCTGTGTGAAGGGAAGCCGGAAGACAGGCGAGATGAAAGCCCGCGCAAAATGTGTGTCCTGGGCAGGCTACACACCTCTCGGAGCTGCCTTCCTCGTCCACATCCACAAGGGGACAATAACACCTATAGCAGCAATCCCCCCTGGGGTTTTCTTTTTCTTTTTTTTTTAAAATTTATTTATTTATTTTTGGCTGCGTTGGGTCTTCATTGCTGTGCTCAGGCTTTTTCTCAAGCTGCGGCAAGCGGGGGCTACACTTCATTGCGGTGCGAGGGCTTCTCATTGCAGTGGCTTCTCATTGTGGAGCAGGGGCTCTAGGTGCACGGGCTTCAGAACTTGTGGCACGCAGGCTCAGTAGTTGTGACTCGTGGGCTCTAGAGCGCAGGCTCAGTAGCTGTGGTGCACGGGCTTAGTTGCTCTGCGGCATGTGGGATCTTCCCGGACCAGGGCTCCAACCCGTGTCTCCTGCATTGGCAGGTGGATTCTTAACCACTGCGCCACCAGGGAAGCCCTCCAACCACCCCCCCCCCACCAGGGTTTTCTTGATCAGGACATAATGTATGCAGGATGTCTGGCACTTAGTAGGGACTCTGCAGAGGCTCCTGCACCCCGTCTCTACTACATAAATTTCCTATCCAGGCAAGTAGATCTGTCCTGGGTGGCTCCAGTGGGTGAAAGCTGCAAGAAAATGGACTCGGGCTTCTATTAGGAAAGACTTTCCTACAGACAGAACTGTTCAAGGAGAGAGCAAATCCTTCTCGACGGGCAGCATTGCCACATGGTACTTCCTAGGAAGAAACCAGAGGCCCTGCCTTTGCTGTCTGTAAGCTTCCAAAAGGAGGCAGGGTCAGAGCCCCTAGGCCCTTCCTCTCCAGCTCCTCTCCGTTCCTGACCCTCCTCCAGTCAGCCTGCTCCCAGAAAGGCTCAATTAAGAAGGCATTTCCAGACCTCTCTGCGGCTGGCACCACAACATTTTTTGCATTCTCTCCTCTGCTACTCCAGGAGGGGTGTGTGTGTGTGTGTGTGTGTGTGTGTGTGTGTCTCACCTGCCTCAGGAGTCCTGTGACCCTGCCTAAGAGGGATTTTCTCCTTTGACCTCACTGGTAGAATTTTCTCCAGGCTCTAGAAAGAATTTTCTTCGCTGTGCCCTGACTCTCCAGGACTTCTGAGCAGGCGCCGTTCTGAGCTCATGGGGAGCTGTGATCCACGCGCAGGCATGCAGCGCCAGAGACCCAAGGAGGCAGCGGGTGATTAATTCTGACACCAGGTGCACAGGTCAGAGACAGCTTCACGCAATAGGTGAGGTTGAAACCCGGGGTTCAGGAATGAGTCAGAGATTGGGAGTGGGAGGAATGCCCATGATTTCGAGGCTCCTGTTGGCTTCATTTTTGGTCTGCGAATCGTTTTCTCTTGGGTTTTCACACCAGTGAAAGTATTTCCCTTGCAGGGTGTGGCCCGCCCTGGCTTCAGATACCCCTTTGGGCGGGGCCTTGCAGGAAGGACCTGTCTGGCTGCCAGAGCTGGACCAGATCCGCCCCCCAACCCTGGGAGACGCTGACCCCCTCCCCTTTTCCTCTCTCCCCTCCAGTGCCCCTGGGGAAACTTATCCAAGTTCCAAAGAGTAAATTTAAGTCCTTGGCAGCCCTCCCACAGATGACTCCCAAATTATCCCATTCCAAGGCTGGGGGTGTGGGAGGCCAGGAGTTCAGTCCCGAGGATGTGGCCCGGTGGTCTGAGAGCTCCGGGCGCCATCTGCTGGCGGAAACCAGTAGGCAGCCTGGAGTGGGAGGCGGGGGAGGGCAGGACTTTACCAGTGACAGGGACAAGCCTGGTCTCGCATCCCTGACAGTGAAGGCAATTCACTGTCTCACCGACACCAGACAGAAAAAGGGGGAGAAGAGGCGCATGCGTGCGTGCGCGCGTGTGTGCTGAGTTCGTGCGTGTGTGGATTCCTCCACGGTCTCCGCCTGCAGCCGGGCTGGGGGCAATTTGGAAGGTGTGTTGGGATGGTGTGCATGCTTCTGTTATTGTTCCCTGGGGTGAGTCTTCGAGTCTGTCTCCAGAGTAAAAAGACAGTAAATAAGAAGGTAATCAGGTCCAGATGTATCCCTTCAAGGGAAGTTTCCAGATGTCCTCTCATGAATCCTCAGCCCAAACGTGGGTGATGTGTGAGATTCTGTTGATTGCATTTTCATTTGGGGAGAGTGAGACAGTGCGATCAGGGCCCAGAGCAAGAACACCGGTCTTTACTACAAACATCAAATGACCCTGCGATAAAGACCCTACAGGTCATTTAGTTCATCCTCACCATTTTGCAGAGTAAGAACCATGAATTCAATGGCAGAAGCGCACAAGACATCCCATTAGATTACCTTTAAAGTCTTTCTCAACCATCAGTTTTGGACACATCTCCACCCCAACCCAGCCCGGTATGTGTGCCAGGAGGATCCCAGGCAGCTGCTCCCTGCCTTGCCCACCTCTGCTTCACCTCTTCTCTATATTCCTGAAGGAATTTCCTGGCCCATAAATCTTGAGAGAATTATTATTTCCTGCGGCATCTCTTCGTTGGAAAATGTGGCTTTCTAGTTTCAGGCTCAGAACCAGATTGGGGTCACAGCTCTCAAGTGGGAGCAGAATTTCTCCTGGATGGTGGTGGGAAGGACACCAACCTTCCATCGCCCCCTGAGGGGCTACCAAGGACACTCCTTACTTTTCCTGGCTCCCAACTAATCCTGCGGAAACAACCAGATCAGAAGGTTCTCACCTGGAAGAAAGTGGGGGGGGGGGGGGCGGGTGGGAATGGGATCTTCCTGTATTCTCTCCAAAACCACTGCCTCTGACTTAAATTTCTTCCCCTCCACCATGAGCAAAATCTTCCAAAAACACAACTCAGCTCAAAATCCTGCAGGCAATGCCTCCTTTCTTCCTATAGGATAAGTCCAAACACCTTTACAGGGTCTTCAAGCCCCTGAAGACATGACCCCCACTTCCCAGCAACACGTGGCTCCCTTGCCGTGTTTCCACACATGCAACGAGTTCCAGCCACGTCGGTCCCTTCCCTGTTTCCAGTCCCTCTCCCACAGTGCTGTCCTGCAACTACTGTCACCTCCTGCTTCCTTCAACCTCATGCCCTTTCCTCTACCTCCAAATGTTGAAATCTTTTCTGTTTTTCGAAAGCCTATTAAAGGTCACTTTCTCCCGGAAGCCTTCAGGGATCTCCTCCCTCCAAAATAAACAGAATGTCTTTTGGGTCTCCCAGAATGTATTGGGTCTGTACGCCTTCAGGTTCTTGTAGGCTCCTTTATTCTGCAGCCCCCCACCCACATGATTACTCCCTCTCTTAGATTCTGAACTTCTTGAGGGCAGGGGCAGAGTCTTGTTCTTTTGCATCCCCCTCCTCCCTTCCTCCCTCCGCCCAATGACCCAGCGCTGTTCCCAGCAGTGAGGATGTTCTCCAGGGAACTTGTACATGGTATTCAGATGATCCAATATTTTGACTTTTCCAACCTCTCCCTCCCTCCCAAAAGGACACATTAACCCAAAAGAGCAACTTACTTCGGAGAAAAGCTTCTCACCACCATCATCCTTCTCAGAGGAGAACATGGCCCAAAGCCCCAGTGTGCAGGCAGCCGCTGTGCTGTGAATGCCCCAGCTCCTGGCGTGCCTGGTCCAGACTCAGGATCTGCAGGGAGCCTCATTCCAGAGCTGAGGACCTCCACTGAGAAGGAAGTAACCTGAGCTCTCAGAATTCACAGCTGGAGAACTCCAGAAGGAAGTCTCAACCTGCTGCATCCTCCATAGGTGCCTGGAGAGAAAAGGTGTTTTTACAACATTGGTCTAGAGATGGGCGTTGGGAGACAGGTACTAGCCCTGGCTTTGCTGTAACCAGCTCTCAAACCTGAGGCGAGTTCCCTCCCCGTCTGTATAACGTGGCGGCTGGCCTGGATCATCTTTAATGCCTTTGCAAGACTGACACTCAGGAATCGTAAGGACACGGACCAGGCAAGTGGCTCTGCATTCAAAACCCTTCACACATTTTGTCTCTACAGTTTTAAAATGAAGTTGCGTAGGGACATCCCTGGCGGTCCAGTGGTTCAGACTCCGCACTTCCACTGCAGGGGACTCGGGTTCGATCCCTGGTCAGGGAACTAAGATCCAGCATGTCACTCAGCGGGGCCAAAAAAAAAAAAGATGCCAGAGTTGTGTTGATATCAAACAGTTTCGGTCATCCAAAGTTTTCATGAAGAACCTCCAGCCAATAAATCATTTATTTCCTGATCTTTTGAGATGTTTGATAGTTGCCATTGTATATGTGTGAAAGCTGAGATGGGAAAAAAATACATATATTCAGAGCCAAGATTTTATTTCCCTTAAATAATTTCTGTAATGTTTTTAAATTCTAAGAGTGATGTACATTCATTGTGAGTAAATATTGAAAATATAGGAAAGTATAAAGAAGAAAAAGAAATCCCCTAGAATCCTACCCCCCAAGGATTTCTATGACCATACTGGTGTAGATCCTTCCAGATCTTTGTCTAGACACATTTATGGACATATTTTTGCAAAACTAGTATCATGTGAGAAGTCCTGTTTAGAAACCCTGGATTTTTGCATAACAAAATACTGTGAGCATTTTTCCATGCCTACAATATTCTGTGGTGTTATTTTTAATGGTTTCATAGTATCCCATCATATAGATATACTATATCTTATTTAACCAATCCCTGATGGTCTCATAAATACCCTTTTTTTCATGCATTTGTCTAATTTTCTTCTTGGGTTATGTTCCTTAAAATAGAACTGGTGAGCCAAAGGATATGGACTTTCTGAAGATTTCTGATATTTCAAAACTCTTCTTCTGAACTGACCCCCTTACAGGGGCTAAGTCACCCAGCCTGCCTCTGGCATTCCCAACTTGATGAATGATGGGATGTCAAAACCGGAAGGGACCTTAGGGATGAAGATTTACAGATCATTTAACAGATGGGAAAGCAGAGGTCCACAAAGGGCAAGTGCCTTTCTGCAATTCCCCAAGGGAGCTGGCGGCAGAGTCGCAATACAGCCTTACAACCTGGACCCTGAAATCCATCAGCTTGGCCCAGGCTTCTCAGGGTTTCAGACGTATATGCAACAAGCCCGGACATTTACTGAGCTGGCATGTATGCCAGAGAAACGTCTAGCCTAAATGCCTGTATTAAATATAAACGTCACCAACTGTCCATCATCTCAACAAACAGAAATCCTCTCCCAGGGCTAAGATTTGGTTTTCCCTTGGAGGGGTGGTACTGAGATAGTGAGAAATAGCTGCACGGGCTGTAAAATTGGTTTCTGGGGGGACACTGTTGTGAAGCGACTTGTAGACTTGAGGGTTTAGTCTCATTAAAGTGAAGGACCAAGCCCATGTCTGAAGCCCCCGGGTGGGTGGGGTGAGCCCCCAACTTGGCTATGACGTCTCAGGCATCTGAGCCCAGAGAAGCCATGCATGTCCCAGGAAAATTCCCCCACAGCTCTGGAGAAAGCCTTCCGTGGGGAGCAGAGGGGCCGGGGCAGCCCCGCTTATGCTAACAAGGCACTAAATCAGTGCATTACACACCTCATTTAGCACAACTGTGCAAAATCTAAAAGTACTAATAAATTTTCCTTCTTGGGTCAAGAATCATAAAAGGATAGATGATCAACCATTAATTAGCAGAGAAATTAAAGCTTGACGTCTTCTGTTCTATCCCTGCCTTCTTTCAAATGGCACAATTTGTTCAAAACGCTTTTGCAAAGCAGTCTTTCTTAGGAAACAAAAAAAGCAGCATCAGCCAGGAGAGTAGCTTTCTATCCTCTGTGACTCTCAGGGTGACGGGCCTTGCTTAGAGCTCACTATTCTAGAAGATGAGCCCTGGGCATTTCGTCAAGGGAGAAGGAACTGGCCGTCTTCATTTCCTTATTTTTTCTATTAGCTTTAGTGTGAGATCTAGGTCTTATACTGGGAGCAACTTTTACAAAAGGGCATTCTTCTTTGTTATTTGCACTAAAAAATCAATCACTCTGAAGGGTCTCAGTGAATTTTGCCAGATTCTGCAAAACAGACACTTCTGGGATGAAGGGAAGTCAACCTTTGGTTTGCATTTGCCAGTGACTTTTGAGGACAAATCTCTTAATAATTCATCGCTCCTTCTTTTCCCCTTCCTTTTTTAGGATGTGTATTTATGTATTACAGAAAGTTGGGTGTGGGGCTTTATATAATTCTCAGCTGAAAGTCTTAAACCTTCTGGAGATCTCTCTGCCCGTTACTGCTACCCCAGCTTCGGTGCCCTTGTGTGCCCGCTGCGTACAAAGTGGGATATTTGATTATACAACAAAAGGTGCCCTGAGCAACAGTATAAAGGCAACTTTTTCAGACCAATAAGTTTCCCCTCTTCTCCTCCCCAGGCCTTGGCTTTGCTAGAGGGCAGGTGAGCATCCCCAGAGAGTGAGGGAGGGCTGACCCTGAGGCTTCCCATCATCACTAGATCCTCCCAGACGTCTGCAAATAAGTTTAAACAAAAGCCGAGAGGAAGGTTCAGCTCGCTTAAATCCTCGTGTGTTTTGGTCATGGCTTTGGAGGTATAAATACGCCCAGATGTTTTAAACTTTTCCCCTGTTGCATATAATCACCAGAACCACTGGGGCTCTGTTCCTCTCTCCCCGCCCTGCAGGGACACGCAGTCTAATTAAAAGGGTTCTCTTTTGTTTCCCTAATAGCTCTCAGCCCTGGGGAGCCCAGAGCATTTGGTCAACTAAACAGACCCTAATGTTTAAGACCCCACACATGGGCATGCCTGCACCAGACATTCAAATGCAGCCTAGCCTCCTTAGGGAATTGAGGGGCTGGAGGGGAGATGCAGCAGGACCAGGCTCCTGGGGAGCATCTCCTGCTATGACTCTGGAGATGGGCAGTGAGCAGGAATTGGAAGATGGAGCCTGCCCAGGAGGGTCTGTTTTCTAATAGCAGTTATAGGAGCTGTTGCTGGCCCCTCACTCACTGGGAAGGATCCTTTCCTCCTCCCTGGGGCCTTGGCTAGAGCATCCCTCTCTGGCCCCTTCTCTCCAGCCTCCAGCCGCGGCCCATTCTGGCCCTAAGCTCTAATGGGTCTCTCCTCCAGCCTCTTCTGCTGGCTGGAATCACTGCCAGCCCAATGCATCCCCCAGGCCACTGCACCAGTGATCTTCTCAAGACACAGACTGAGTCACTCCCAGGCTTGAAATCATTTCCTGGTTCTCTCTTGCTTCCAGAATAAGGTGCAAAGCAGCAATCTTCTGCCTAGCCTCCTCTTTCCCCAGTTCCCCCTCTAGTTATCCTACTGGATTTCTTACTCTTCCTGTTCACTGCCTGCCTCTCTTCCTGCCATGCCTTCTACTTGCAACGTGCTTCCCACAGCTGGGCCTGGAAAAATCCAGCTCGCCCTTCAAAACCAAATCACGTCTCCTCTCCGAGGTGCAGCCTCCCTGAGGCTCTTCAGGCAGGTCGTCTGTCACCCCATTTTCTATGTCACATTCTATTGAAATGATCTCTGTGTGTATTTCCTTTCCAGACCATGATCTCCATGAAAGGAGGGGTATGTCTGTTTCATCTCTGTGCCCCCTCTCCTGGGCACATTTCATGTACAATATTTACATTACCTCTGTAAGTATTGTATATGAAAGTGGGGAAATCATATATGACTATTTCACAGGAATTTCCTGGGTCACTGAAGGCGATCTTTAACCTTGGTCACTCATCCTACTTTCCAGATCACTGCTAGTTAGATGTTACCTTCTAGTGTCCAGACAACTGTCCGTGAGGGTCCCAACCCTGCAGCAGGGAGCCCAGCAGGGCATGAGACACCACAAGCCAAGGCCACTGGAGCATACAGCCCCTCTACCAACACTCCTTGTCAGGGGACACCTGCAGGACAGGCTGAAACTAAAAGGGTCAAGGAACACCTTAGCTTAGAATGGACATGGATAAAAACACAATGCCTGGGCCCCATCTCAGACCAATTAATCACCGTCTCTGGGTTGGGGTACAGGCCTGAGTGTTTCTAAGCTCCCAATGTGCATCCCAAATTAAAAATCACTACTTTAGTCCAAAATAGTGGAAACCTTGCAACCCACTTTTGAACTCTCAAGAACATAACCAAAGCAGTCTTTCTGGGAGAGTTCTGTAAAATATTGCTACTCCCCAGCTATTTGAAGGAGTCAAATAGAGCTGGTACAAGTGACTTCTCATTATCCCAAACCAGCTGACTCCTTGGTCATAAAAAGGCAGGCAGAGGGATTAAGAAAAAACGCCTCCAGACTGGAACTATTCAAAACAACACGGGACCTGCGCTCAAAGGACTTGGGATAGCTTTTCTGATTGTTGTTTTTCTCATCTGCAAAGTTGCAAAATGGATTTAGCAATAATTCCTACCACATAGAATATGGTGAAGGTTGGATATGAGATGTGAAAGCATTCTGTAAACTATAAAGGGCAGATGTTAATTGCTGTTATTTTGGTGCTATAACTATACATTTCTGAGTTTATGGGAAACAGAGCACATGTCTTCTTCATTTCTGCACCCTTTGCACCAGACTCCTGTGACTGGCTCAAGTCCTACCCAGGGTGTATACTGAGTATATGAATGAATGAGTGAATGAGGTTAAGAGCGAGTGAGAAAATGAGTGAGGAAATGAACAAATGATGTTTGAACACTGAAGTTCTGTGTCCCCAAATCCATACACCAAAGCTCTGCAAGGCCATGCGACAAAGCTTTTCCCTCCCCTGCTTTCCAGCCTTCAGCTGACATGACCCACACATGGAGCAACTTAACAGACAAGCAAACATCTGGGGGCCAGAAGCACCGTCACACAGCCCGCCCTGGACCTATTCCCGAAGTTCAAGAAATGTATGTAGCTTTGCAGTTTCCACTTGTGTCTCATGCCCTTCCCTTCTTTGATGCTGCTAACATCAGGCAGGGGCTGGCCATGGCCAAATGGCCAAGGACAGAGGTCAGGGCAAGGAGCATGAGGAAATGGGCTTCACCCAGGCTATGCTAGTGCCTGAAGGGAGAAAGCTGACCTTGCTAAAGCATCTCTGGCCCACAGGCAGAGGCCACCAAACACAGAGGCTAGAAGCAAGGCTGCGGAGGTCCTGGAAAAAGAGCACTGGACTTGGAATCAAAAGACCCAGATTCAGTTCCAAGGGCCACCATTCATCTTCCACATGGCCTTGGGCAAGTCACTTAACCTTTTTGTAAAAAGGGGCTAATCACTCCTGTGTCACAGGGTTGTGAAGAGTAAACGGAAAAAATATTTCTGGAAACTCCTAACTTGCATCAAGCTAGCTTTAAACATTCATTCATTCATTCTTCAACAAAATTCATTTATGGTGACTTTCCAAGGACACAAGCCTCTCAATAAATCCTTCCTCCCTTCTTCCCTCCCTTTCTTTTTCTCAGAGGGGGAAGAAGACTTGGGTGTTATTTGGTTTAAACATAAAGGCATGAACCGATGAAACGATCATTGTTTTTCCTAAGAGAGCTTCTCACCCTCGCGCCCGAGAGGGAAGAGACAGAGCAGAGAGCTGTGCAAATACACACTTATCACCATAAACAGAAAAGCACACACATCTTCAAGATGATTTCTCTCAACAGCCTGGAAGAAGACAAATCAAATTAAACCCTTGATTGGAGAAGCCCGCACTTAGCCAGAGGAGTTTCCATGGTGCCAGATGTGTCCGACAGGGCCAGATGTGTCCGGTGGGACCAGGAGCTCTGGGACAATTCTGAGGGCGCTCCTCCGTGTTCCACGTTATCTCTCATTTCCTTTGGGAGCCCAGGAGACACAGCCTTCCCAAAGCAGCCTCTGAGGTGGCCTGTGAAGCTTTTGTCCTTGGCAGCAGGGAAATTTCCGCTTCAGTGGTTCCAAACAAGGCTTGCATTAACTCTGGGCCTGTGAGGAGAGCACGCGCAACAAAACCCAACACCGTGTCCCAGCCCTCAGACAAGCACAGAAACAAACTGTGCAGGAATTTTTCAGAATAGAATCATCCGCTCAATGTCACTGCATACATTTACCTACCTCAGTGCCTATTCACGGCCCCCTGTAAAGGGGGCTATCAATAGAGATGGATCAGACAACATCTCTATGGCAACACCTCCACTGAAGACTGATGGCTGCCACAGCGAGAAGAGCGACAATCGTTTTTTTAAAAATATACACAAATACAACACTACTCACCCCGAAGGACCCCTTGGCTCCTGGGACACAGGGTGGTGTTTAAAACAATAACGTAGGAGCCCGTGACAAGACTAATTAGGAGCACGAGGGGACGTGCAAACTCAGGATGGAGAGTTTGCACAAAGAATTAAGACCTGGAGCGTCCCAACACTGGAATTTGTCAACAGAGTTAACATTCTTTTTCCTGGAAACTCTCAGTCTGAAGCACTTTATAAGGACCTTATTCTAAGGGTGCATCTTGGGACAGGGAGTGAGAGATGGTAAAAACAAATAGTAGCCACCACCAGGCCTTGAACAGTATACTAAACCTAGCAGAAGGCTGGATCCTTCTAACTGGCCCACTCGGTGACCTTCCTCTGAGCCTTCACAAATCAGGATTTGTGGAAGGAGCAGCCTTCATGACCTCAGGATCAGAAGCCTTAAGGGCTTTGTGGTTCAAAAGTGCTGTGACGGTAGAAAGCCTAAAATGCTACTACTGAGGACCACCACCACCATCACCACAATAAGAAAAAGAAGAAGAACGATGCTGATGAGACGATGATGGTGATGATGATGCCTGACGTGGATTCCATTTATAGACACTTTCAGGAGGTCTTATTTATTGCACGCTTTAGAAAGAAATTGGGCGCCATCTCAGCAGAACAGTTTTTCCAACTGTGGAAAAGGATAAGCAAAGGAAAAATGTCATTTCATCTTGCTTCCTGATCAGTTGCTTCGTGTGTCACAGAAAGGAACAGAGGAGAAGTGAAGACCAGGCAGGTCAGGGCAGAACGTTCTGTTTCCATTTTCCCCACTTACTTTCCCCCCGACTTTAGGCAAGTCATTAACCTTGCTTGCCTCTGGAGCTCTTTCCATAAAACAAGAAGTACTGCGGATTGTTAGATGAAAGAGTCCGCTGCTCCTACAGAGTTTCTATCCAGCGCCCGTTCTACCCAACACGTGAAAGGAATTAGCTGTAATAGGCCAGGCGTCAGGTGGAGGGTGTGAGGGCGCCGCTCCCTGTGACCCCGGTGTTCGGATTCCGTAGCTTTGAACAGCCTTATTTTAAGAAAGCTTGTCAGCGGAGAGTGGACTGCGGCTGACTCTTGCTTTTTTTTTCTTTCTTTTCTGTTCATTCTTTCCAAATACTTACTCCTTTAGGCAGTTGCAAGAATTTGTATCCTAATTTTCAGGAACCACAATAAAAACCTCTCTTTTTTTTTTTTCTTCTATTAAGTGAGAAGCTCTTATAGTTAAACACATACAAAGTAGATCATTGAACTCATTCCTTTTTCTAGGACCTGTACTTCAAATATCTCTTATGGAATTTTAAAATTCTATTAACACAGTTAAAATACATCTTTTTATATCCATCTGATACGTAACAAATATTAATGTCACTAGCTTATATTGATTCTCTACTTATTAGTATATAACCAATATATATTAGTTAGAATTTCTGCAAGGGCTACCAAAAATGCCTGAATAAAGACTCAAAATAGTTAATTTAATTTAAAAGAACAACACTATTAAGTTCAAAAGCAATTAATACAATTTTGCTTTCTCCATGAATTTTCATCTTATTTTAATTCCCTCTCCAACATTATCACAATATATATGCTTTAATAAACTGTATTTGTTTTAAATGACTGCAACTACGCTTTATAAAATCATTATAATTTTTTGCTCTGATAATATCACTTTTTAAAACTAAATCAAACTTCTCTTCATTTTCACTCAGTCAGGAGTCAGTTTCAGCCCAGCAGAAAGGGATATGTGACCATGTGATTCAGGTCCATTGAGGATAAACACATGTTGAAAGCTCTGTTTTTCAACCTTGGGTTTTGTTCATTGAACTGATGACAGTTGTCGTTTCCATGGGGTTTAGCACTTCACAACCTCAGCTGTACAGGGCTGAGCTTGGCAAAATGATTGATTGAGCTCCTGTTTATTTTTTTTGCTTCTAAGGGTATTTGTAGATTAAGATTCAATTCCCAGCACAAGTAAGACTTGCTGTGTACTCACCACGCTTTCCCCTGTTTGCTGCCCTGAGTAGAGTTTGAACTTGCAAACAGGGCAGCCTCAAACCTGCTACTCTCCTAAGAAGCAGAGGACCCAGAAAGAAGCAGCCATCTATTGCTTATTCCTTAGGCCTTCTAGGGAAGAGGAGGGTTCTAGGTCCTGCTCCCCTCTCCCTCTGCTGCCAACAAGGAAACAGAGGGACCATCACTTTCTGAGGTCACACCAAAGATGTCACAATGTACAGGCCCCACTGGGTTCTCTGGGCACCTCCCTATCTCCTTACAACCCTTTTGAACTTCCAGGAGACCCTCATGAGCACAGAAGCCAACAATTTAAAAAGAAAATTACACAGTGAAGTTAGGATCGAATGCTTAAGACAGGCATTGCCTACCGATTAGGTAACAGCTGGGGAAAAGTTCATGAATTTGTTGATTTCAGCAGACATTTACCCCACTTCAGAGTGTGTAGGTGTGTGTCGGGTGGGGGGATTCAACGGTAGGTGTATAATAGCCCTATCATGTTAGCTCTTAATATATCCTCATCCAAATAACTAGGCAAGATCTTGCAGATCGTAAATCTCACTTTACAGATAGGAAAACTGAGGCCCAGAGCGGGTTGCGTGTTGCCCAAGTTCTCTTGGCAATCGAGGCTAGAAGCCAGGTGTGCTGGCTCTGTACCAGGTTACATTCTGGTTTGGGGATTAACTTCATCATCTCTATCACGGGCTGTATTAGATTCCTGTGCCGCAGTTTCACACCAAAGGATTGTGAAAAGGGTCACGGCCAGTTTAATTGACAAAATCCAATTTAATTTACAAAATCCATTTTTGCCCCTAGTAATATCCTGCTGACCTAGGCAGAGAGCTGTGAGGGTCATATGAATAATGGATGAGGAAGTGACTTGTAAAGTGATAGGTGATGTACAATCACAAAGCACTATTTTTCCAGTGTTTCCTAGGGACCCTGGTCACAAGATTCAATAGCAGCCTCTCTCCACACAGCCGAAGTTGCTGACTCAGCTCTACAGCCTCAGGAGCCAGAAGCAGAGACAGGCTGCATCTGAGGGGAGGGTGGGGTAAACCTATGTGGCCATTTGGAAAGCAGAAGCATTTTGATGCAGCCAAACGACAGACAGAAAAAAAAAAAAAGCACACTTCTTTCTGTTTTTCTTCTTAATTACCAAATAATATCTAGTATAGTCATCCCCTCCCCCCGCCCCGGGGGCCTGGGAATGGGGTGGGGTGGGCTCAAGAAGGGGTAAGGGCCAGGACCTGTGTTGCACAGACTGCCTGGTGCATGAGGATGTTTGGAGACAGCAACACCAGAGCAGCGGGGCCCGGATGGCCGCTTCACTGCTGCGGCTTTGTTCTGAGAGCAGGCTGTGGTCCAGGGCCCAGTGGACAAGCCAGCCCAGCTCCCTGCCTCAAGGGGAGCCCCTGTCTCATGGGGCTCCCAGGCCCCAAGAGAGCATCTCTTCCGCGTTATAAGCAGGGCCCGCGGGGATGGCTAGAGTGAGTCAGGAGGTGAAGGCAACCACTGGAATAGAAATGGCGTAGAGTCTAAGAGGACAGCCCGACCCGGCGGGAAGTGTCCTTGATGGAGACCTGCGTCCATGGCCTGGCCTGCCGCTCGTGGAAACTTGGACTCCTGCATCCCTCTCGGAGGCTGTGAAAGTAGAGACCTAGAAAGTAGTGGTCCCAGTCCTGCCTTGCAGCTGTTGGGAGATCACTGGGAAAGACATATCAGGAACCATCAGGTGAGAGGGTATTTTTATTTATGTCCAACAAGCATTGACTAAGTTCTTTCTGTATGCCATGTACCGTGAGGGCACAGGGGATACAGAGATAAATATGACACCCCTTGCTCCGGAAGAGCCTTAAGCGTAAGAAGTGACCAGCACTGGGGCTATATGCCCTGCAGAGGCCAGTGCCTGAATGCTCTTGGGTACAGGAGCTTCCCTGCAGAGGGGAAACTCTTTGGGGCAGAGGCATGGGTTTTGTGTTTGCAAACCCACAGATGGAACGCTTACAGGGAGAAGGAGAGCAGCTTAGGGGGAGTCGAGGAGGCCTGGGGGGTGGGGGGATTGCAGGCTGCCTAATCTGCCTGTAGTATTGATTTTATTTCACATTCATCTAACAGAGCATTCTAAATTTCACTCATTTGAGCCTTGAAAAGTAGGTTCTGTTATTATCTCCATTCTACAGATGAGGAAAAGGAGGCCGGGAGAAGATTCCCTCCATCACACAGGGAGCTAGTAAGTGGCAGAGCGGGGCTTCCTCCCCTGGCAGCCCCGCTCCAATTAGCTCGGTATAAACGCCTGTGCGTATAATCACAAGAATCGCAGGAAGCTAGAGGTGGTATCACAGAAGGAAAAGAGATCGTGCTAGTTTTGTTTTGTCATTTGAGTGTTTTTCATTAGTTTGTATTGAAAATTCAAATAAATAATTTAAAACTAAGTTACCAGCACTGAGGGTGTGGACAAGTGTGTGGTTAGCCTTAAAGCAGCGATTCTGACTCCGGGTCTGTTGTGGTGGCTTGTCCAGGGCCGAGGTGCAGACGGCGGGTTTCTGATGTCCTCTTGGCCTCTTATCTTCCTCAGCCCGGCTCTGGGATCTACCTTCGCTCAGTCTCACCTCCTCAGCCTCACCGTCTCTTCAAACACCGAATTCTGCCTCAACCCAGAACATCTGGGTCTTGGGGTTAATTTACAGAGGCCAGCTCCTTGCGGCAGAAGCATGGGTTTTACCACTTTTTGTTCTCCTAAGGTTGGTTATATATTTAAGCCATCTCCTGCCACAAGCAAAGGGAGGAACAATCAGTCTCCTGGTCCTCACTTGATCCAGGTGAGGAAGGCAAGCTGAAGGTCCTGTACAGAGTATATTGCAGAGTGATGGTCCCAACCAGGGCAGTGGTCCCTGTGCCTGGAGAGTGACCTAGGTGCTATTTATTCATCTTCATAGTCAGTCGGAAGAGGACTCACCCAAGGGTTGTCGAATAGAGCAGGTAAAGACTTTCCACATGCCAGCTGAGCTCTGCCATGGGCACCACTGATACAGGCCACCCTGGCCATGGCCAGGACCCAGCGAGCAGCCCAGAAGCCTGGCACCCAGCCACAGGCCACCACCATCTTCAGCTTGGATGACTACCAGTTCTCCTTCTTTTGCAGCCCCACGGAGCCCAGAGCCGGGCCAGGCATGCAGAGAGTGTGTGTTGAATGTCACCATCTTTACGGTCAAGGGGCACATCTACACAGAGCTTCTCCCCCACTGCGGACCGGTTTCATAACACACTCAAACCCGTGAGAAAGCCCAATGACCCCGAGAAATCAGTGAAAGGGGGAGGGGCACTTCCAAACCATGGCAGTTACAAAGCCTAGTCTCCACTTTACTTGTTCTGCCTTTGCCTCTAAAGACGTTGGAGTGAATGAAGAAGAAAATGAGAAACAAGCAACCAAGACGACCCCACTCTGAAGTCTGAAAGGGAAACAGAAAGTCAGATTCCAGAAAGCCAGGGCAACCCAGCCTTGTTTTTCCAGAAAACCTCCGTCCTCTTGTGGACAAGTGGGAGTTCAAGGCCACAGGGAGACAGAGATAGGGGAGCCATTCAGGGCTGCACAGCCTGTTACTCTATCCTTGCTCTCGAATGACGCTCCCTTCAGCCCTCACGACAGAGCCTCAGGGCCCCAGGGGCTTGGCTCCTGCCCACCCCGCATCCCTCTCCAGCAAGGCTTGGATCTCCTGCCCAGGTTCTCTGCCCAGACTCTGGGGATAACATCATGAAGACACTACTTCTACTTGGACTTCGCTGAAGACATTGCCTTCTGCTTGGCAGATGTGATCTTTTCAATCCTCTCCCCAGAGGCCTCTGAGACGGGCCAGGCTGAGAAGGAGGTTACTCTCCTAAGTTTAACCTTCCCACCATCAGACTGGTGTGTGTCAGGGTCCCAGTCTTGGAACCAGGTCCCATGCTGGGTTTTGAAGGAACACTGACACTGCCTTGCACCATGGATCCTGAGGCTTACAGTACAACTAGAAATCCATCAAGGTGCAGCTCCAATGCCACCTTCCCCATGAAGCTACTTCCAATTACCCAAAGCCACCAGCAGGATCGAATGTCTCTCTCGCTCCTCTGTGCCCGCCACTGCACTCTGAACTCTTACTGTAGCACTTTTAAGTCAGCTTTGTGTTAAAGTTAGGTGTTTGCATGTCCAATTCTGACACCATTTCCAGTATGTGGGTTTTTTCCCCACACCACCAAGCAATTCTCAGACACCAGCTGGGTGTCCTACAATTCAACTCAATTCTGACGCTATCTACTCAGAGATAGCATGAGAATCCACAGGTTAAGGGCTCAGTCCCACAAGGTTGCCCCCACTTCAGATGCCAATCACAAGTCCAGGTTGTTACCTGTGCTTCTGACCAACTGGCTATAAATCAGAGGTTCCCATGACCCCCTCCTTGGATTCAATTAATTTGCTAGAGTGCTTCACAGAACTCAGGAAGCCAATTTACTCATTAGATTACCAGTTTTTTACAAAAGGATATGAAAAGATACAAATCAATAGCTTGATGAAGAGATACATAGGTCAGGGTCCCCAACAAAGAAGTGTCTGTTCCATGGAGTTGGGGGCCAACACAATAGCGTGTGGAAGCGTTCTGGTTCACCAGCCTAGGAGCTCTCTGAACCCTGTCTTTTTGGGTTTTATGGAGACTTCATTACATAGGCACAACTGATTAAATTGTTGGCCTTTGGTGATTGAACTCAATCTCCAGACCCTCTCCCCTCCCCAGAAATCAGGGGGTGAGACTAAAAGTTCCAACCCTCTAATTACTTGGTTGGCTCCACTAGCAACCAGCCCCCATCTTTAGGTGCCTTCCAAAACTCACTTTATTAACATAAGACACATTTATCACTCTCAGCACAGGAAATTCCAAGGGTTTTGGGAGCTCCAAATATATATATATTATAAATCAATATCAAAGGACATATGTGAGCCCAAAGACTATGAGCTCCTTGAGGTCTAAGCTCAGGGCAGACCCTTGGCAAACACTGAGTGATTAATAAAAGAACAGGTGCAGTAAATGCCACATTTCACTAATCTCCTCGACACCTATGTGGCGAAACCCTCTTTTCTTCATTCTACAAATTCGTATTGAGTTCTACTATATGCCAAGCACCATTCTTGGTTATAAAAGGAAACAAGGCAGACACAAATGCATACCTTCATAGAATTTATAGTTTAAAAAGGAGAAGAGGAAAACAACAAACAAAACAAGTAAGTAAAATAGACTGAGAAATAACAATGACTGGAGGAGAAAAAAGTGATGGAACAAAAGAAAGCAGGAAAGGGAGAGAGAGAGAGCTGGGGTGGGGGAGGAGATGGGCTGGGCTTTTCCCTATGGAGGTCAGGAATGTCATCACTGAGAACACGTTTGAGAAAATACTTGAAAGATGTGAGAGAGTGAGCTACATGGACATCTGGGAGAAGAGCCTCAGAGACAGAGGAAAGAGTGTGTGCAAAGATCCTGAGGTAGGAAGATGCTTGGCATTTTCAAGGAACATCCAGGAGTTCAGTGTAGCTGGGGCAGAGTAGGTAAAGGAGACAGTGGTGGGAGATGAGGCCAGAGGGATAATGAGGGCACAGGTCACATAAGGCCTGGTGGCCATTATTAGTAAAATAGGAAGACCCTGAAGAAGAGTTTTGAGAAAAAAAAAACAAAACATCATAATCTAACTTTGGTTTTAGCAGGACCACTCAGGCTACTGTATGGAGAATAGACTGCAGTGGGTGGGGCAGTGCAAAAAGCTAGGAGGCCAGTTAGGAGGGTGTTGCAATAATCTGGGTGAACATTAACGGTGAGTTGAGACAGTCTGATAACGTTGGACATGGTATGAAGTGGGAGGATTCTGGTACAATTTAAAGAGAGAGACAAGAGAATTGGCTGCTGAAATTGGATGTGGTATGTAAGGGAAAAAAAGAGAGAAATTAGGGGGGACTGCAGAGTTTTGGGACTGGGCAATTAGGAGGATGGTATTGGCATTAACTGAGATGAGGAAGTCTGCAAGAGGAACTGCTCATTGACCATTATGCTGGTGTTAAGATGCCTATTATACATCCCAGCAGATTTGCAGATAGGCAGTTGGGTATCCCAATGTGGAGTTAGAGAGAAGTCTAGGCTGGTGTGGAATAATGGCCACATCCTAATCTCCAGAATCCACGAATGTTACTTTATACAAGAAAAGGGACTTTGCACATGTGATTAAGTTAAGGATCTTGAGATGGGGAGATTATCCTGGATCATCTAGGTGTGATCTCAGTGGTTCTTATAAGAGGAACACAGAAGAAGTAAGAGTCAGAGGAGAAGGTGATGTGACGGTGGAAGCAGAGATCAAAGTGATACGGCCACAAGACAAGGAATGCTGGCAGCATCTAGAAGTGGAAAGAAGCAAGGAACAGATTCTCGCAGGAGCCTCTGAAGGAACCAGCTCAGCTGACACTTTGGTTTTAGCCCAGTAAGACTCATTTCAGACTCTGACCTCCAGAGTTACAAGGTAATAGATTTGTGTTATTGTAAGATACTAAGTTTATCGTATCATTATAGCAGCAAAGGAAGACTAATACCATTGGATATATAACATTGAAAGCTTATTATTTAAAGCTGTAAGAACAATGAGTTTTCCAAGGGGCCACGGAGACCTGGAGCAGTTGGGGCTGTGAAGAGGAAGGAGCAGGAGATACTGAGAAGAGGTCGAGGGTCCAATAGGAGGAAATCAAGAGAGTGTGATGTCTAGGAAGCAAAGTGAAAGATGAATTTCAAGCAGAGGGAATGACTCCCTGGGTGAGATGCTGATGGTCAAGAAAATGAGAAGTGAGCATTGGCCATGGGATTAAGCCACATGGAGACCCTTGGCGGCCTTGATAAGAGCAGTTTGGGTAGAGAAATAGGGTGATGGTGAGTGGGAAAAGAGTCTGGCTGGTGGATTAAGCAAGAATTGGAGGAGTGGAATTTGGTGATAAGGTGAGAAGGCAAATCTCTTAAGGTGTTTGGCAGGACAGGGAAGGAGAGAAAGAGGGTGATAGTCCAAGGGGATTTGGGACTCCTATTTATGATTTCTGTTTAGGCTGTTGACAATGATCTAACAGAGAAGGGATAGTTGAGGATGCAGGAGAGGAAAATAACTGGAATAATGTCCTTGGGTAGATGAGAGGGGCAAGATCTAGTTATTCCAGCTCAGACTGCCTAGACTCAGAGGGGTTCTCCTACCTCTGGATTTGTGATCCCCCCGCCCTCCCCTCCCCAACCAGGCCACGGAGGCACCTCCCTGCCCCTACCTGAGCAGGGATCTCCTGCTTTCTTGAGATTCTCCAGCAGTTTGTCTCTAGCCCGGTGAGCTTGCTGGATGGCGGTGCTCCCCATGGGAGGGGGCAGAGTCTTCAGGAGAAAAGCCACTTGGCAGTCAAGGCCCTGCCTTACCTCTACCCAACTCTGAGAATCCGCTGCTGGAGAAGATCCTGAGAATCTGCTGGAACAACTCTACCCCATTGACATGTTCTGAGAGTTAATACACTTGGAAAAGCCCAGCTCCACCTAAGAATGACATTTCAACTTTATACAAAAACATGGCTTTTATGGTCAAGCATGACAAAAAGGCTGTCTTGTTCTATTTTTTCCCCCACTTTTAATGACCTCAACTTGTTAGTTTACAGTTTCCTTAATTACACCCAGAATGTTTCCCCTGCCTTTTATAAACTCCTTCATGTCAGTCACATGCAGCATTCTTCACTGCCTCTCACTCCATATTAGGTGACATCTCATGAGGAGGTTAGACAGCCACCAGGTTCCTCTGTAAGCACGGACCATTGGTGAGGACACACAGGGTCTTCTGTTTTTATAATCATATGCATTGTATATTTTAAGTTATGTATATTCAATACCTCTGCGTCAGGTCTTGTTATATAAAAATGTAAGATGAATTAGGGTAGTAATAGCTGACAACTTTGTGATGGTCACAGTTACTAATCAGCTTCATCATGGTTCTATTGGCCATAGCTGTTTCTCCTTATGGGAAAGATGTTGTAAGACTCAGTGTAGAAAAAAAAAAAAACTTGTGCAAATTTAAATGGACTTCATAGAAGACTGTCTTTGATAGAAACTTTGAGCTGGTAACGTTATGTCCCCCTTAACATTTTAAAGAACTTTTTAGGTTTTTTTCCTCATCCAACACGACTCTCATCCTAGGATAAAAATAATAGTCATGAGTGGTTTGTTTCTGTCTTTGTTGAGCTTGTAGGTGACATCCTATCATGAAAGGGAGCTGATTAGACTTTCCAGCAGGTCAGAGGGAAAACTAGAAGTAGAATCCTGATGTTCTAAACCCCAGTGGAGGGGGGGGTGTGCAGAAAAGTTATTTTTATCCACCTTGGGGCTGGCGGGGATGGCTTTTGTGACTGCATCAGCCTTTGTAGATTTATCCAGGACGTCCACCATCACTAGACTTCCTGGGTCTGCAAGTTTTGGCTTCTGTATGCATAGTTCCACAGAAACAAGGGATCTTTTCTGTTTCTGAGAACATACAGAGAAATAGAGATTCTCTAAATCTATAAAATGGCAGTATACACTTCCTTCAAGTGTGTTGCTATTTTAGAATAAGATACAAGTAAGACGGAAAGGTAGAGATGATCTATTCCAGCTCCCTTATTTCACATATGGTGAAACAAAGAGGCAGAGAAGGGAAGGACTACCCGTAGCTCGCGCAGCAAGTCAGAAATAACGTGTGTTCAGACCTTTAAACTCCTGGGCTGCTTCTCTCTCCATCTTCCCCTGATCCCCATTGCAGGCTTTACTGATTCTAAACAGTCATTGAACTTTTGACCAAGGTCTCATTGACCTGGGAGTGTGTTGCCAAAATCAAAAAGGCTTCTTTTCTGACTTTTTCCAGTCACACCAGATTAGAAAGTATCATGCTCTTACTTGGGAGTGTAAGCGACTGAAGCTGAAATGTATACTGGCAGGAGTGGGTGGGGAAGGGGGACAGAGGAGGAACAAACAAACAATAACAGCCTGACTAGAGGTAGATGTCATCTAGAGGAGGCTAGTCCTCATGAAGCTCTTTACTCACTGGGTGACCTTGGGTTCATTTTGTCCCGTCTTGGTCCCTAGATCAAGTTTCACCACCCACAAGATGGGACGTTTTGATAAATAGTCCCTAGTGTTCTGTGTCCTGGGCTCCTTCAATTAAAGAATGTTCTGCCTTTGTTCTTGGTTTCTTCTGCTTCTGTAACCAAGAGAAGACAAGATGTTCTCTGGGCCAGGTGTGGAAACTTCAGTGCCCTGGGAGGTATTAAAACCCATGCATGCTGAGCCCTCCCATAGAGAACAAGACGTCTTTACCTGGTACATGCTACTGTCAGGAGGACCATTATGGTTGTGTGGTCTGGGTACAAAATCCAATGTGTCACAAAAGCCCCCGTGGAAAGGGCAGACACTCTCACCCCCAGCTCTCAGTAGCAGCATCTTTTGATGGACTCTCCAGGAACAATTTCTGTTTCAAGTAAAACAATAGCTACTCACAGTTATCTCTGGCTAAGAGGTCTTTGTGTGGCTAAGATTAAAAACTGAAGTTATTTACGAACTAGTCCTTTCTCTTTGAATCCTTTAAGTCCTTCCATGTGTATCCTTTGTGGTCTAATTCCAAAAGGGTCTGTTCATTTATAGACTCATTCCTCTATTTATTCATTCAACAAACAATCCTTAGGTCCTATATACCAATCATTCTGCTAGACACTGGGGCTGCAGGCAATGTTTTTGCCCCCATGGAGCTTGTAATCTATTAAAAGCAGATGAAAAATTAGGAGAGATTAAAAAGAAACAACACAGATATATGTGTGATTACAAACTGTTTTAAGGGCTCTGAAGTAAAAAAGAGGGAGCGAAGGGCAAGCATAATAGGTACGACTAATCATTGGACAAGGAGGAAGTGACATCTTATGCTGAGATAGGTTTTCACAAGGATGTTCAGTGCCCATTGCTTTCGGATACAGCTAAATTTTCTGCTAACCTGGGAGCAGGGATTCTGGCAGAGGGTAATGAGTGTAAAGGAGAACAATGGTTTCATATGCTCTGACATCACATTTATTTCCTAGATGTAGGAGAGCAAATTAGAATAAGTCTGCCTGATATTGAACCTCTTCCTTTTGGGGAGTTTGCAGCTAGACATTTTTTTTTTATTTTAATTTATTTATTTATTATTTATGGCTGTGTTGGGTCTTCGTTTCTGTGCGAGGGCTTTCTCTAGTTGCGGCAAGCGGGGGCCACTCTTCATCGCGGTGCGCGGGTCTCTCATTATCGCGGCCTCTCTTGTTGCGGAGCACAGGCTCCAGACGCTCAGGCTCAGCAGTTGTGGCTCACGGGCCTAGTTGCTCCGCGGCATATGGGATCCTCCCGGACCAGGGCTCGAACCCATGTCCCCTGCATTGGCAGGCAGATTCTCAACCACTGCGCCACCAGGGAAGCCCTAGACATTTTTTTTTAAAGCAATAAAGCAGCCATTTATCTCTGTATAAGTACATTTTGGCCAGTTTCTAGTTAATCCTCATAACCATCTCAGTCAACCAAGGCTGAGTGACACATGACTTCTTGCTTTGAGCTAAGGGGACTTATTAAAGAATATGCAATAGTTTAAGAGGAACTGGACCCTTTCCCTCTGCAACATCAGGAGGCTGCTGTCGCAAAGCATTAAGATCACATGGGGATTTCGGTTTCTGGCTGTGACAGAGTAACTGGTACATTATTTGTCTCCCTGCTTTAAACAACTACAAGCAGGGCCAAAACATACGAGGCAGATGTTTTCAGACGCTGAACAACAGGCAACTGGAGACTGTGATTTTGGAGAGAAGTGAACTGTATGAGGAGACTCCCGGGTTCACCCCAGCTCTCCGCCCAGGGGGATTTCCCTGCAACAGTAGAGAGTGAGGCTAAGCTGAGTAGCGCTCTCTCAGAGCTGAGAAGGCAGAGATCAGAGCTCCAGCCTACAGAAGAGGCTGGACTTTGTGGGACAGGATATCAGAGAAGAAAGAGCTCCACAAAAAGGCAGACCCCTGAAGTCTGCATGGGGATTGACCGGGGGGTCTGTGGCTGAGAACTGAGCTACCCATACACAACTCAGAATCCACGAGGCCTAGCAAAGGTCACACACTGCAGGGCTGAGACCTGAACAGACACACCAGAAGTCCTGCGGCCCTGAGAGACAGTGGACTTCGGGCCCAAGCATAGTGGACGCACCTTCTAAGAAGTACCTTGAGGACTGATTGGAGCCCTCGGAAAGTCTATGCCTTAAGAGTAAAAGCCATGACCTAGAATTAGGGCCTAAAACTAGCCTCAAAACAGAAAACAGACTACCTCCTTTCACAAAGAAAAAGAAACAGGCCTGACAGGACCTGACATATACAATCAACTGATGTTTGACAAAGGCACCAAGGCAAATTCATGATGAAAGAAAAGTCTTTTCAACAAATAATGTTGGAATAACTGGACATCCTTTAGAAAAAATGAACCCTGAACCCCATCTCACACAGCTCACAAAAATTACGGTTGTCTCTTGGTATCTGCAGGGGATTGGTTCCAGGATGCCCCCACCCCTACAGGTACCAAAATCTGAGGATGCTCAAGTACCTTATATAAAATGGTGCATAGAACTTACACACATCCTCCTGTATACTTTAAATCATCATTAGATTACTTACAATACCTAATACAATGCAAATACCGTGTACATAGTTGTAAATACAATGTAAATGATATGTAAATAGTTGCCAGCACTTGGCAAATTCAAGTTTTGCTCTTTGGAACTTTCTGGAACTTTTTTTCTAATATTTTTGATTATGGTTGACTGAATTCATGGATTTGGAATGCACAGATATGGAGGGCCAACTGTTATTCAAGATAAATCCTATATCTAAACCTAAAAGCTAAAACTATAAAACTTCTAGAAAAAAGGAGCATATTTTTGAGGTTCAGGGTGTGCAAAGATTTTTTTAAGATGACATTAAAGCACTAACCATGAAATTTCAAAATCAATAAACTGGACTTTATCAAAATTAAATATTTCTACTCGTTAAAAGAATTTTTTAAGAAAAGGGAAAACAAGCCACAGCCCGAGGCAAAATATGTACAATAAAATGTCTCACTAGGGGAGAAAAGGGAACACTGTGGGAGTGTAAATAGGTGCAGCCTCTACGGAAAACAGTATGGAGGTTCTTCAAAAGATTAAAAATAAAACTACCATATGATCCAGCAATTCCACTTCTACATATTAATCCAAAGGAAACATAAGCACTAACTTGAAAAGATATGTGCACCCTTATGTTTAGTGCAGCATTATTTACAATAGCCAAGACATGGAAATAACCTAAGTGTCTATTGACAAATGAATGGATAAAGAAAAAAAAACACACATATATATTAATATATAAAATGGAATATTGTTCAACCATTAAAAAAAAGGAAATCCTGCCATTTGCCACAACATGGATGGACCTTGAGGGCATTGCACTAAGTGAAATAAGTCAGGAAGAGAAAGACAAATACCAGATGATCTCATTTATATGTGGAATCTAGAAACAAACAATAAAAACAAACTCATATATGCAGAGAACTGTTTGGTGGTTGCAGTGGGTGAAGGGGGTCAAAAGATACAAACTTTCAGGTATAAAATAAGTAAGTCCTGGGGATGTAATGTACAGCATGGTGACAATAGTCAATAATAATGTACTGTATATTTCAAAGTTGCTGAAAGAGTAGATCTTAAAAGTTCTCATCACAAGAAAAAAAAAATTAAAACTGTATGGTGATGGATGTTAACTAGACTTATTGTGGTGATTATTTCACAATATATGCATATATCAAATCATTATGTTGTACACCTGAAACTAATATAATGTTATATGTCAATTATATCTCAATTTTAAAAGATGTCCCACTAAGAACTTGTATCCAGAACACATAAAGAACTTCTACAAATCTGTATTAAGAATAAAAAAACCACAAAAACCCAAGAGTCCAGTTGTTTTTTTCAATGGGCAAAAGACATTTCACAAAAGAAGATATATCAATGGCAAATAAGTGCATGAAAGGAGGTCCAACATCTTCAGTCATCGGAGAGATGCCCTCATAGTGCTTGAAGTTCTGTAAGGAAGATAGACATTGAGCAAGCAATTAAATGGCATTTGATGGACAAAATTACATACCAAAATAGCAGTGACATACCAAGGGGGTGGTCATGGTGGGAACAGTCAGCCCGGAGTACCATAAGGAGGGAAGTTGTCTGTAGAAAATTTTAAAACAATAATAAAACCGACTAAAAGCTACCTGCCTTTCATTATGTGACAGCGATTCTAAACAATATCAGTGAAAAAATATTCTTACCCCCACCCATTTACCACTGATGATAGTTAAGCACTTGTGATATATATAATTTAGATCCCATGTCCCCCCTTAACACTAATTAATATATTTCCTCTTTAAAATCTTCCTGAAATAGGAAATTTTAATGGTTGCGTGATGCTCCTTCATATTTTGTTAACCAATCCCCTCTTATTGAACGCTAAGGGTGTTCCCAATTTTTCAGTCTTACAAATGACATTGAGATAATATCTCTATGCATAAATCTTTGACATTTTTTCAGGTTATTTCCTTAGGCGAGAAATGCCTCCTCTTGATGTTTGATGTTTGAGGAAATTCTTGGACAGTGAATTAGCTGGAAGTGTATGGGAGTGTATGTGCAAGGACCACGTAGATGTGTCCTCCAGGGCTGAGAGATGTGGAAAGGGCAGAATAGCAAGTGGGGAGCAGCATGGGAAGGACCCCTGGGAAAGGAGGAATGCGTGTAGGACTCTACCTAAATGGCAAGCAGAAGGAACACCAGGCCATGCCTGCACCCAGAGCAGGGATTAGAAGTTACATGGAGGCCGCCATGTTCCTTGTGGCTGGCAGACTTTACCCTCTGTGTCTCATTTTCCTCATCTTTAAGAAGAGCTTAGGAACAGTACCTAACTTTGTAACCCTCTTCTATAGATTAAATAAGTTAATGCTTATAAAGCACCTAGAATATGATCTGGAACACTGTGAGTGATATGTAAGTGTTTGGTAAATAAAATAAAGGTAAGCATGACTCCTGTGGGGAGCCTAAGACAGTGCCCAAGGAGGAAATCTGCACCAAAGGGGACACAGAATGGATGCCTTGTGTCCCTTCATGAGGGAAAGTGACTGGCAGCCTTGCCCTGGAGTCAGCTTCTATCAGAGCAAATGCCTATGGGGGCCAGCTGCCTCTTTTCTCTGCCTCTGGCCAGTATCTCAAAGATAAGCTGTGAGAAAGGAAACACACTGAACTGAGAGATAGAAGACACAGCCTTCTCCTTCCATCAGCTCTTCGGGAGCACCAGCCACCACTTATTAAGCAGTTTATGTCATTAAGCTTCTCCCAGGGGAGCTGGAGAACCACAGGACAGTGTAGATAATGAAGATCTATTGCATAAGCAGAAAAAGTTCAATGGATAAATACCTCCTCCCATGCTTCCTGGCCGCCTCGACCCCAGTGGTCCTGTCTCCTTTTCATTAGCAGAGGATTCAACATGGATTTTATTTTCTCACTCCTTGTGGAAAAAGACATCGATTCCAGCTTAAAGAGCTTCTCTGTATCTGTTCCCTGAGGCTGAGAATTGGGATCCACCAGGCACAAGCTGGATGCTCCCCATGCCCAGTGAGCCCTGGGCACACTTCTGACTCACGTCCCTTTTTGGGCCTCTGAGATCAAGGATAGTGTCTGCTCTCAGGCCCCTCCAACCAAGGAGGACTGCCCTCAAAAATAAAAGCCTGCCTTGGAAAGGGAACCAGACGCCACCATTCCCTTGGTTTCTTCCAAGGGAATGAGACACAGGGCAAAACTGGAAAACACGAGGCCTAAGGGCCTTCTGATCTGGACATTCTGTGAAGTGGAAAGTCACCAATGGGCCAGGCAGCATCTGGAGGCAGGGTGGGCTCAGGCCCGGGTGAGGTCACAAGGGGAGGAAGGGGAGGAACACGCCGCCTGGTCCCCAGGTCAGTGGAGTCCAGGGCACGTCTCACCGCAATGGTTTATTTTACTCCATCCATGGACCTCTCACGCTTTGATCGAGCCGGGTGTGTATCACGTTTGAATAGAAACAGGTGAAGAATTCCCCACTAATGTCTAGCACACGTTCCTCCAAGCCTTCTTTAATGAGCAGTTTGGAGTCTGTATTCCATTTCTCCCTCTCTTTGGCCTCCTGCCTTACCTGTCCGCTCTGGACCCTGCTTACCAGCTCATCCAAGCTAACCTGAGGTTCATATATGCCATCTGAACCTCATATGCCCTCCAGCCCAAATATGGGACTTTTAAAATCTGCCCCTAATACACACACTCTATCATGTTTATTCCATTATTGTACCCCTCACCCCATCTCTCTCCATCCCACCTCTGATCCCACAGGAACCAGAACTCCGTGGCCATACAAGATATCGCTATTGCATTGTAGTCACCCCGAGTTTACTTTCACAGGAAAAGTAAGTACCTACAAGTCTCTATGGTTTAGAATAACAGTGTTACCTGAATAACTGCCTGAAGCAAAGCATTAGGAAAAGTGCCTTTCTCTTAAACCTGGTAAACCATGTAGTTCTGAGGTAGAGACTAAATTAGAAATATTACAGCTGGAAAACAATTCACACACCAAACCCCATGAACTGTGTTAAAAACTGGAAGTTCAGAAATGAACAACATATGGATTATTTGGTTGAGAGAAGCATATATCACCCAGTGTATCGGAATCGGAGGACCATGAAGGCTAGCAGTGTGGAATTAAATTAAAACACTGGAATTGCCACTCTGAGGAATTTGTCTTTAATTCAGTGTTTCTCAACCTGAGCACTTTTCACATCTTTGACAAATAATTCTTTGTAGTCAGAGGCTATCCCGTGCATTGCAGGGTGTTTAGCAGAATTCCTGGCCTCCACCCACTAGATGCCAGAAGTACCTTCCCCAACTGTGACAACCAAAAATGTTTTCCGTGTGGGGGCTGGTCCCTGTACCTCAGAGAGAAGGTGAGATTAGCGACTGGGATGAGGGAAATAAAATATTAGTACTTCTATATATTTTTATTTGATTATAACCTATAGAATTTAAATTTTATTAACATTAATGATGTCCTCATCCAAGATATGTCACTGAGATACACATAACTTGGACAGGTAGACAGAAAAACCCTCATTTGTTCTATCCCTCTAGGCTTATTACAAGGTTTTGCAGTTCATATGTGCACAATTAGATGAATTTAGTAATTATTTTAAATAGCAGATGGTAACAATAAAGACCCCACAGGTTATATCATGGCAAGGCACTTAAAAATGAGGCACATTTTTTTCTCTTACGAAAAGACAAATTATTCCAAATTTGCTGCCCTTTTCTGTGATAGGTAGTATGCCAGTAGTATGTTGCCTAGTAGATATTTTCCATACACACAAAACGCATTTTTTCAAAGAAAAGGTGATATTTTACCATGAGTGAAAATGTGACTACTTTTAGAAAGATGCCTGTTCTATGGCACTTCTGGCAAATAGCTAGAGAGCTTGAAAATTCCTCCTGAAATAGAACATATAGATACTCTGTATAATATATAACAGGCACATTTTTAGATTCAGAACTAAGCTGACCTGAAAGTAAATAAAATCACCAGATTTTCACTGTGGGATGCAGAATACACAAATACTGAGGGCTGATCAGGGGACTTGAACATCTACAGATTTTAGCATCTGCAGCCGGAGCTGAAACAAATCCCCTGCAGATACTGAGGGTCGGCTGTACTCTAAAAAAGGCCCAGGCATTTGTGGAAGAAGACTAAATAGAATTCTAAACACAAGAAAATATAATTTTTATAATTAAAAACTAAATGGATGAGAAAAAAAGTAGGAGGACATTAAACATGAAATTAGGCACACTGAAGAAAGAATTAGTGAACTGGAAGATAGATCTAATGGAATATGCAGAATACATATTTTTTTGGAATCAACAGAAAAACAGTGCTAAAAGAAAATAATTGTCAACCAAGAACTGTAAACCCAACTAAAATATTATGTAAGAAAAAGAAAAAACCAAAGACATTTTCAGACAAATAAAAACTGAGAACTTTTATTATAAACAGAATAGTTACTAAAGGAATTTCTAAAAAAGAAGTACTTCAGAGGAAGAAGACAGTCTTGTCAGGACGTTCTGAGCTTCAAGAAGAAATGATTTTCCATTTAGAACAAGGATTCCTTTATTAGTTCCTAATTATTAAAGGTTTATACACAAATTTGTGCTACTTTGACCATTTAAATGCAGTTCAAGGATTTGAAAATAAATGTTAGAAGTTAAAGACTTTTTTTTGCCACTTATTCATAGTAAAATTTTAGATCTTTTTAAAAAAGGAGGAAAAGAAAGAAAAAAGACAATAACAAAGCAAGTGAATATCATTTATAAGAAAATGTTTGTTTGGAAATACAAACATAGAGATTGGGAAGGAAGGAAAAAACAGTCTTTGTTAGCAGATGATATAATTGTATATGTAGAAATCCAAAAAAATAGACCAAAAAACAAAGCGAAACAAAACAAAACCCTAAAGCAAAAACAACTCCTGAAACCAATAAGCAGTAACAGCAAAATTGCAGGATATAAGTTAATATACAAAAGTCAGTAGCTTTCCTATATACACTAGCAGTGAACATTTGGAATTCAAAATTTAAAACATAATAACATTCATATTAGCACCCTCTCAAAATGAAATATAAATATGGTATGAATCTAACAAAATATGTACAAGATATATATGAAGAAAATGACAAAACTCTGATGAAAGAAATCAAAGAAAAACTAAATAAATGGAGAGATATTTCATGTCCACGGATAGGAAGACTCAATATTGTCAAGATGTCAGTTCTTCCCAACTTGATTCAGTGCAATCCCAATCAAGTCCTAGGAAGTTATTTTGTGGATATCAAAAAATTGATTCTGAAGTGTATATGGAGAGACAGAAGATGCAGAAGACCCTGCACAATATTGAAGGAGAAGAACAAAATCAGGATTGACACTACCCTAAGACTTATTACAAAGTTACAGTAATTAAGACAGTATGGTATTGATGAAAGAATAGACAAATAGATCAATGGAACAAAATAGAGACTCAGAAATAGACCCCCATAAATATAGTCAACTTATCTTTGACAAAGAAACAAAGGCAACACAATGGAGAAAAGATAAACCCCAACCAATAGTACTGGAACCACTGGACATCCACATGCAAAAAAAACAAAAACAAAAACAGAATCTAGACACAGACTTCACTGGAATTTGTCTCCACAGAAGAGACAAACAAAACCCAAAGTTAGCAGAAGGAAAGAAATCATAAAGATCAGAGCAGAAATAAATGAAATAGAAACAAAGAAAACAATAGCAAAGATCAATAAAACGAAAAGCTGGTTCTTTGAGAAGATAAACAAAATTGATAAATCATTAGTCAGACTCATCAAGAAAAAGAGGGAGAGGACTCAAATCAATAAAATTAGAAATGAAAAAGGAGAAGTTACAACAGACAATGCAGAAATACAAAGCATCCTGAGAGACTACACAAGCAACTCTATGCCAATAAAAGGGACAACCTGGAAGAAATGGACAAATTCTTAGAAAGGTATAACCTTCCAAGACTGAACCAGGAAGAAATAGAAAATATGAGCAGACCAATCACAAGTAATGAAATTGAAACTGTGATTAAAAATCTTCCAGCAAACAAAAGTCCAGGACCAGATGGCTTCACAGGTGAATTCTATCAAACATTTAGAGAAGAGATAACATCCGTCCTTCTCAGACTCTTCCCAAAAATTGCAGAGGAAGGAAAACTCCCAAATTCATTCCATGAGGCCACCATCACCCTGATACCAAAACCAGACAAAGATAATACAAAAAAAGAAAATTACAGACCTATATCACTGATGAATATAGATGCAAAAATCCTCAACAAAATACTAGCAAACAGAATCCAACAACACATTAAAAGGATCATACACCATGATCAAGTGGGATTTATCCCAGAGATGCAAGGATTCTTTAATATTCGCAAATCAATCAATGTGAGACACCATATTAACAAATTGAAGAATAAAAACAATATGATCATCTCAATAGATGCAGAAAAAGCTTTTGACAAAATTCAACACTCATTTATGATAAAAACTCTCCAGAAAGTGAGCATAGAGGGAACCTACCTCAACATAATAAAGGCCATATATGACAAACCCACAGCCAACATCATTCTCAATGGTGAAAAACTGAAAGCATTTCTTCTAAGATCAGGAACAAGACAAGGATGTCCACTCTCACCACTATTATTCAACATAGTTTTGGACGTCCTAGCCACGGCAATCAGAGAAGAAAAAGAAATAAAAGGAATACAAATTGGAAAAGAAGAAGTAAAACCATCACTGTTTGCAGATGACATGATACTATACATAGAGAATCCTAAAGATGTCACCAGAAAACTACTAGAGTTAATCAATGAATTTGGTAAAGTTGCAGGATAAAAGATTAATGCACAGAAATCTTTTGCATTCCTATACACTAATGATGAACAATCTGAAAGAGAAATTAAGGTAACACCTCCATTTACCATTGCAACAAAAAGAATAAAATACCTAGGAATAAACTTACCTAAGGAGGCAAAAGACATGTATGCAGAAAATTATAAGACACTGATGAAAGAAATTAAAGATGACACAAACAGATGGAGAGGTATACCATGTTCTTGGATTGGAAGAATCAATATTGTGAAAATGACTATACTACCCAAAGCAATCTACAGATTCAATGCAATCCCTATCAAATTACCAATGGCATTTTTTACAGAGCTAGAACAAAAAATCTTAAAATTTGTATAGAGACAGAAAAGACCCCAAATAGCCAAAGCAGCCTTGAGGGAAAAAAACGGAGCTGGAGGAATCAGACTCCCTGACTTCAGACTATACTACAAAGCTACAGTAATCAAGACAATATGGTACTAGCACAGAAACATAGATCAATGGAACAGGATACAAAGCCCAGAGATAAACCCACGCACCTATGGTCAACTAATCTATGACAAAGGAAGGAAGGATATACAATGGAGAAAAGACAGTCTCTTCAATACGTGGTGCTGGGAAAACTGGACAGCTACATGTAAAAGAATGAAATTACAACACTCCCTAACACCATACACAAAAATAAACTCACAATGGATTAGAGACTTAAATGTAGACCGGGCACTATAAAACTCTTAGAGGAAAACATAGGAAGAACACTCTTTGACATAAATCACAGCAAGATATTTTTTGATCCACCTCCTAGAGTAATGGAAATAAAAACAAAAATAAACAAATGAGACCTAATGAAACTTCAAAGCTTTTGCACAGCAAAGGAAACCGTAAACAAGACGAAAAGACAACCCTCAGAATGGGAGAAAATATTTGCAAATGAATCATCGGACAAAGGATTAATCTCCAAAATATATAAAGAGCTCACGCAGCTCAATATTAGAAAAACAAACAACCCAATCAAAAAATACCTAAATGGACATTTAGGTCTATTTAGGTCTTCTGCAATTTCTTGGGCAGAAGACCTAAATAGACATTTCTCCAAAGAAGACATACAGATGGCCAAGAAGCACATGAAAATCTGCTCAACATCAGTAATTATTAGAGAAATGCAAATTAAAACTACAATGAGGTATCACCTCACACCAGTTAGAATGGGCATCATCAGAAAATCTACAAACAACAAATGCTGGAGAGGTTGTGGAGAAAAGGGAACCCTCTTGTTGGTGGGAATGTAAATTGATACAGCCACTATGGAGAACAGTATGGAGGTTCCTTAAAGAACTAAAAATAGAATTACCATAGGTCCCAGCAATCCCACTACTGGGCATATACCCAGAGAAAACCATAATTCAAAAAGACACATGCACCCCAATGTTCATTGCAGCACTATTTACAATAGCCAGGTCATGGAAGCAACCTAAATGCCCATCGACAGACGAATGGATAAAGAAGTTGTGGTACATATATACAATGGAATATTACTCAGCCATAAAAAGGAACGAAATTGGGTCATTTGTAGAGACGTGGATGGATCTAGAGACTGTCATACAGAGTGAAGTAAGTCAGAAAGAGAAAAGCAAATATCGTATATTAACACATATATGTGGAACCTAGAAAATGGTACAGATGAACCAGTTTGCAGAGCAGAAATTGAGACACAGAAGTAGAGAAAAAATGTATGGACACCAAGGGGGGAAAGCGGCAGGGGTGGGGGGGGTGTGATGAATTGAGAGATTGGGATTGACATGTATACACTGATGTGTATAAAATGGATGACTAATATGAAAAAAATTTTTTTAATATAAATAAATAAAAAGTAAAAAAAAAAAAATGTGGGCAAAAGGTCTTAACAGACACCTCACCACATAAGATATACAGACAGCAAATAAGCATATGGTAAGATACACAACACCATATGTCATTAGGGAATTACAAATTGAAACAACAGTGAGATACCATCTCACATCTACTCAGATGGTGAAAACTGAAAATACTGACAACAGCAAATGTTGGTGAGGATGTGGAGCAACAGGAACTCTTATTTATTACTGGTGGGAATGCAAAATGGTACAGGTACTTTGGAAGGTAGTTTGGCAGTTTCTTACAAAGCTAAACATAATTTTACTATACAATCCAGCAATGACACTCCTCGGTATTTAGCCAAATAAGCTAAAATTTTATTCACAAACAAATTTATAGTTACCAAAGCAGAAATGTGTGGAGAGGGATAAATTAAAAGCTTGGGATTAACATACACACACTACTCTATATAAAATAAGTAACCAACAAGAACCTACTGGATAGCACAGGGAACTCTACTCAATATTCTATAATAACCTATGGGAAAGAATCTCAAAAAGAATGAATATGTGTTACTGAATCACTTTGCTGTACACCTGAAACTAGCACAACATTATATATCAACTATACTCCAGTAAAATTTTTTAAAAAGATTTTAAAACAAATAAATAAATAAATAAAATTTTATGTTCACACAAAAACCTGCACACTAATGTTTATAGCAGTCCTATATATAATTGCCAAAACTTGGAAGCAACCAAGATGTTCTTCAATAGGTGAATGGATAAACAAACTGTTGTATCTCCAATTTTTTGTGTGCAATGGAATGTTATTTACTGATAAAAAAGAGTGAGCTCTCAAGCTGTGAAAAGACATGATGGAATCTTCAGTAGGTATTGCTACGTGGAAAAAGCCAGTTTAAAAATGCTATATGTAGTATGATTCCAAATATCTGACTTTCTGGAAAAGGCAAAACTTTGAAGACAGTTAGAAAAAAAAATCAGGTATTTGCAGGAGGGAAGGAGGTATGAATAAGTGGACAGTGAAACTATTCTGTATGATACTTTAATGATGGATAGGTGACATTATGCACTTTTCAAAACACATAGCACTGACATCACAAAGATTGAACCCTAAACTAAGGACTTTAGCTAATAATAGTGTATCATTATTGGTTAATTGTAACAGACCCCACCTGATGTTAGACTTTAATCAGGGAAACTGTGCAAGGTGGGAAAGGGTCACAAGGGGGTAAATGAGAATGTGCTGTACTTTCTGCCCAATTTTTCTGTAAACTTAAGACTGCTCTAAAAAATAAACTCTATTAACTAAAAAAAGAGAACTATTAGAACTAATGAGTTCAGCAAGATTACAGGACATAGGATCAACATACAAAAATCACCATACACTGTATCAACATACATAGTATTTCTATTTAACAGCAATGAACAATCTGAAAATTCAATCACTGTTGCCCTAATTCAATCACTCAGCAGCCACATGTGACTAGTGGCCATTCTATGGGATGGCACAGACATAGGACATTCCCATCACTGTAGAAGGTTCTACTGGACAGCACCACCCTAGCTCAAAATGAGGGCTCTGTCTCCTCACCTCAAAAACTGGGATAGTTTCCATCTCACAGGTTGTTGTGACTATTAAATAAAATGATGTCTGGCACAGAATAGGTGTTCAGTAAGTGGTGGTATCTTTATGATTCATAAACAAGGAGTCGGCCGTGTTGGTTGTTGGGATGCCCTGGTGATCCTCAGTGCTACCACTAACTCTCCATCTTACCTTGGATAGCTCACTTCCCTGACCTTGCGACTCAGTACCCTTGTCTGGAAAACACAAGAATTGGGTCAGATGCTGGTGATCACTTCTGATATTTGAATAGCCTATTAATCAAAGGATCTTTCAATGATAAATGATTAAAGAAATTTTTTCACTCTATCTCCTCCACAATAGGGCCAAATCATGCAAAATGTAGAGAAAATTTTTTTTCGTTTCTGTGAAAGGTCCTAGAATTCTTGGTGAAATTTAACAATTAAAAATCATTCACGGGCTTCCCTGGTGGCGCAGTGGTTAAGAATCTGCCTGCCAAGGCAGGGGACACGGGTTCGAGCCCTGGTCTGGGAAGATCCCACATGCCGCGGAGCAGCTGGGCCCGTGAGCCATAATTACTGAGCCTGCGCGTCTGGAGCCTGTGCTCCGCAACGGGAGGGGCCGAGACAGTGAGAGGCCCGCGCACCGCGATGAAGAGTGGCCCCCGCTCGCCGCAACTGGAGAAAGCCCTCGCACAGAAACGAAGACCCAACACAGACAAAAATAAATATAAATAAATAAATAAATAAAATGCAGTTTCACATTTAAAAAAAAATCACTCTTTCAACATAATGAGGAAGAAAGAAAGAAAAGGCAGGAGTTGGGGGAAGGGGAAAAAAGCATATAAATTTACAGGTTGACTCAACCTGTTCCAGCTAGGGGACATTTGACCTCGATATATCTTCTGAACAAAGTAGGAGGGAAGGGCTTCCTGCCATCCTTTGTCATCAAGCAGGCCAAGCCTGGCTAATGGGAACTGTCACCTGGGCCTTTCCAGGTCAGAAACGAAGAACAGCAATTAACTCCTCTCGGGGGCCGGCGGCCCTGAGTCGGCCCTGCTAGGCCAGGTAGCTAAATCATTAAAGACACAATTCTTTTCAGTGATAAATTTTGCAGGCACGTGAAACCCGCTGCTGGCCATTAATCTGGGCTAATCAGGTTGAAAGCTGGGTTGTTTTATTTAGTAATTAACGGGTTATGTGAAAAACATGATCCATGGCCCGGGGCGTGTCTATACAGCACTGTCCAGGCAGAGAGAATGGAGGACGGCGGGGATTCTCTGGAGAGCCGCTCAGCCTTATGCAATTATAGCCGTGGGCAAATGCTGAAAAATGACCCTGGGTTCGTATTGACACCCAGGAAAGAAACATTCCTGCCAACAGTGCAGGCGGAGTCTTGAAGGCCGATAATTGCTCTCTCCCCGCTGCCCCTCACTACCACCTGCTAAGCCAGGCCCAAGGTTTCAACAATGCACGGTGATTCTGCAGGCCCACACTGCTCCCCGTGGCTGTGGACAGCCTGTGTTTGAAAGTGGGCCGGATGGAGGGTGGGGCCCTCTGCAGAAATGTGGGTCCCAAGAGGGAGAGAGGAAGCTGAGGGTGGGAGAGATGAATGGCTCTGGTTTGACGCCTTGGTGTCTGGCGCTCAGCGACGGCCAAGAAGGAATGACCACTTGGGGACTGGATGGATGGATCTGGAGCTCAGGACCTGCACAAGAGGTCTGGGCTGGAGCTGTGAGCCTAGAGGGGCGCGTGATCATCCGGAGAGGCTGTGTGGAGAGCAAAGGCTGAGAGCAAAGGGCAGAAGGCCCGGCTCAGGGCCCCGCGTGTGGCCCCGCTGGAGGTCAGCACCCAGCTACGACCCAATCCCCGTCGCACAGTTCTGCTGTCACTCTGCTTCTTGATTCCCTCCTCCACTCCTGCTACACACTGAGTCACCAGAAACCAAGTTCTGCCTATTCCACCTTCTAAACTCCCTCCCGTCTTGTTCTTCCCCATGGCCCGCCCTCTGCGGCAGGGCTAGCATCTCTGCTGTAGAGTCTGATGCACTAGCTACTTTCAGGTCTGTCCATTTCCGTTCTTACTTCCTCTGAGTCTCCACCATGGAGTCGGGGTGATCTTTCTGAATTACAAGTTGGCCCAAAATTTTTGGGATGCTCCTGAATGATTTAAAGATAAAATCAAAATGTTTAACCAGGTGACCAAAGTCTGGCACGATATCAGGGCCTTGCTGCCTGTCCAGCCCCATCTCCAGCCACCTCCTCTCCCCTCACCCTCTGTGACCCAGCCACCCTACACATCACTCACTTCGACAAACGTGTCTTTCAGAAACCTCTCCCCCTCCCTGCACCGTGTAGCTCCTACTGGATCTTTGGAGTGTCAACTGGAACACTTCCTCTTCTAGGATAACTCACCTGGCCCCTCAAGCTGGATTCGGAGCCCTCCTGTGGGTGCCACAGCCCTGTGCTTTCAGGGCATCCACCACTTTGTGGCCATTGTCTGCTTCCCTCTGTCTCCCTCCAAGCCCTGGGAAGGCAAGGCCCACACCCATAGTGCTGTTTGCTATTGCACTTCCAGCTCCTAAAATGGTTCCTGACATAGTAGGTGCTCAATAAAATTTGTTGCATGAATGAGTATAAAAATTCTTTGAATCAGAAGGCCCCTTGAAGGGCACTGAGACTCAACCCTCACTGTACAAATAAGGAAAATGACCCTAGAGAAGGCCAATAAAGTACATGTGGCAAATTAGTGGCAGATCAAAAAGGGAACATGGATCTCTTAACCCAGTCTAGAGGTCTCTCCAACAAACTATATTACCTGTCAATTCACATCTGCCACTGCTTTTTCTTTGGAATATTTACTACTTAAATTCCTTGTGGAAGGCCCTCGACCTTTTGACCAGTTTAAGCAATTTCTCCAGATGAACAGCCTATAAGTGGGAATTGCTGACATTTCCATGTAACGTCAATGACTAGAAGCAATTTAAGGAACACTCCTGAAAGTTCATGTTAACCTTTCAGTTGACAGGCAAGAGGGAGTGTTTTGGAGCCAGAAATTTAAACCTGAGTTTAAATTCTGGCTCTGCCACGCATGAGCTATATAATTTGGGGCAGTTTACTGGACCTCTCTGTGCCTCGCTTTTTTCATGTATAAAATGGAGATAATAACAACACTGACCTAATAAATTATTGCTAACAACAAGTGAGATGCTGGAACTTCCCTGGTGGTCCAGTGGTTAAGACTCCATGCTTCCACTGCAGGGGGCATGGGTTCGATCCCTGGTCCGGGAACTAAGATCCCGCATGCCACGTGGCACAGCCAAAAAAAAAAAAAGTGAGATGCTAATAATAATAATAATAAAGATGATGTTTATTAAGGGCTAGATACTATGTTAAGTGTTTTATATGTCTTATCTCAATCTCTAGTGTATCAGTCTCTCATATATCTTTTATCTTATCTCAACACCTATATGGAACAACATACTATTCTTATCCCCATTTCATAGATGAAAAAAAGCACAGCACAGAAAGGTTCAATAAGTTGCCCAAGGTCACACAGTCAGTAAGTGGAAAAGCCAGGACCAGCTCACTTCTAACCACTGCCCTCAATTTCCTGTGCAGCCCAGTGCCTGACACACGTGCTCCATCCATGTTTCCTACTATGAGTAGAGGCAGCACCAGAAGCAACAGTTGAAATTGCATTTTGTCAAAGGCTTGGGTTATAGTAGGTGCTCAGTAAATGGTAGCCTGAAGAGTCTGTGTCTGGGAATGTGTTTTCTACTGTTCCTACTCTTTCTTTAAAAGGCACATAGGAGCCCTTGTGAGGAAATCCGATCAGCAGGCATGGGTCCCCGCGGAGCTAGGTGTTCTGGCCACGGAAGAGCCAGTCCTCAGAGGGCCAGGAGTTCTGGGACCGGCTGACTTCCACTCAGCTGCCAAGTCAAGATGTGCCAGGACCTGGTTTCATCTCCTTGCAGGCCTGAAGCTAAGCCTTGTGCACACAAACCAGGTGGAGTGCCAGGTCAAAATGCCCAAGGGCCGGCCGATGTAGCACCCACAGGACTGCAAAAGCCCTGGGGGGAACCTCTGTGGCCCCAGGACTGGGTCCTGGATGCCAACTGGAGGACACACCCTGATGGCCCCCTGCCCCTCCTAGGCCAATCATGTAACAGGGTAGATATTCCTACTGCCTCCTTTCTCGAGGGGCGGCCTCTCATTCCTCAAAGACATGTATCTCTTGTTGGCCTTACCGCCTGGTTGAACAATGGAAGGTACCAGCCAGTTAGGTCCAACTTCACAAGAACACCAATGGCGCCATTCTTTGGCAAACTGGGGAGTCATTGAACCCCAGAGATAGAAGGGTGTTTGCGTGGAGATCTCCTATAAAAGTAGGTGTTATGGAAATAAGATTGAGACCCTGGCCTCTGGAGGCATCCTGCCCAGGTTTGAGTCTGGGCTCTGCCACCTATCATCTTTGTGACCTTGGGCATGTTTCTTAATTTCCCTGGGCCTCCATGTTCTCATCTGTACTAATGGGAATAATAATGTTACCTACTTCGTAGAGCTCTGTGAATGTTACATGAAAGAACTCATGAAAAGTACGGTTGACCCTTGAACAACTGCAGGTTTAAGCTGCATGGGTCCACTTATAGATGGATTTTTTCAATAGTAAATACTACAGTACTACACAGTCCATGGTTGGTTGAATCCGCAGATGTAGAGGAACTGTGTATGCAGAGGGCAGACTATAAATTATACACAGATTAACACCCATGATTGTTCAAGGGTCAACTGTATTTAGAATGGTGTTTAGGACACAGCAATTGTTCAGTAAGTGTCAAATGCTTATTCTTATCCCTGCACCTAGTGCAGCAATCCTCTCTATGACTAATGTGCGGCTCGTATCCACTTAACCACTTCTAATGACGGGAAGCTCATTACTTTCCAAGGCTCTTCTACTGTTACTGGACAACTCTGATTATTGGATGGTCCTTCCTTCTCTATGCAGCAATTAAAATGTGCATGTAGGGGGCTTCCCTGGTGGCGCAGTGGTTGAGAATCTGCCTGCCAATGCAGGGGACACGGGTTCGAGCCCTGGTCTGGGAAGATCCCACATGCCGTGGAGCAACTAGGCCCGTGAGCCACAATTACTGAGCCTGCGCGTCTGGAGCCTGTGCTCCGCAACAAGAGAGGCCGCGATAGTGAGAGGCCCGCGCACCGCGATGAAGAGTGGGCCCCACTTGCCGCAACTGGAGAAAGCCCTCGCGCAGAAACGAAGACCCAACACAGCCATAAATAAATAAATAAATAAAATTTAAAAAAAAAATGTGCATGTAGGAAGCCTACTATACTAGAATGAAAGATACCCAAGATATATTCAATGAAAAAGATCAAGCTGCAGAGCAATATGTGTTTAAAAAAATAGGACTTGCCCTGCTCAGCCCTGAGACAGCTCAGTGACTGATGACAGATATTGGTTCCCTCCCTCTGTGTGATTGCCCCACCCCTCCATGGTTTTAGGCAGCAGGGCAGGCTGGTAGGTGATGGAAGAGAGTTTAGGTGCAGAGGCTCTGCTGATTAAATCTCCTAGCTGCCTGCTAATCCAGTCTCAGAGAGGGTCAGTCCCAGAGCTTGACCAAAGGATACTCACTGGCCATAAGGGGTGGTTTAGGTCATTTTTTAAATGAGGCTCGGGATCCAGAATTGATGGGAATTCTTGGATCTGTCATTTAAAAAATTCCCCAAACTCCCAAGAGTTGGCCAAACATCTCTCATGCAAAACTTAATGCATGCACATCAGGGCAATCGCAAGTCATCTTCCCTTTCAGGACACTCCAAGGGTCCCACTGAGGGCTTCCTCTTATCCTGGGGCGATGGCCCGCCCTGCCCCGCCCACTGCACCTGTTCCCTACCCAACCACGAGGGGGAATCAGATTTCTTCTCTGCACCCACAACACCTGTGGAGGCTTGGAATAGTATTATGTAACCACTTCATTAGCAAGGAGAGAATGCTCACCTTGTCCGCTAGCTTCGCTCTGCCAGAGAAGTTTCTGTGGGTCAATGGAAGTTTGCAGACCAGGGCCATGTGAGTATGCAAACCTCCATCATATTTATTATTTTATTCAGTTTTACAATAAACCCATAGAGGAGGTCTATTTGATCCCCATTTTACTTATGAGGACAGGGAGGCAAAGACAGGGGAGACTCACCTAAGTGCAGAGGTAGGCTGACACCCAGCTCTCCCAGCTCCTCATTGCATGTTCTTTCTGGTCCCACTGGCCCCTTTGCAGCTTCATCCTTTCCTCCTGTCTTTGTTCCTAAACCAGTTCCTCTGCCCTCTTCAACCTACCATCTTTTGCTACCATGGGGAAGAGAAGTCTTCTTTTAGGAGAAGAAAAGTAAAGGGAAAGTTAGACAGAACAGAAAACTATTGGAAGCCCAGGCAGCAGCAGCAGCAAATACGAACACGGGGCTTGTTCATCCTGTGAAAACCCCAAATCGTCCAGGCTGATTCTCAGGGTCTGATTGAGAGTAAAGCCAAGGTCCTACTGATGGCTGTGAACGGTCACTCTGCTCAAGGCTTAACAGAGGCCGGCTAATGAGGCTCCATGATGCAACTGAAGAAGAGGATACAGATGGTCAGGTCTGTCCTGGGCCCGCAGTGCCCACCCCGAGGCCACACAAGAGCTTTAGAGCCCTTGAGCTGTACTTTGAAGAAGGGCAGGGAAGCTGCCAGACGAAGGAGGCAAAGTCATGGACCGCCATCGCCATGGCAGCCTCACTCAGCAACATCATTTATAATAGAGAGAGAGAGAGAAAAAGGGAACACCAGCCCCCAGGCAGTCCCCATGCTTACACCTGGCCCCCCGGGCTCAGGCCCTCAGCATCTAGGAAAGCGAGGCGAGGCTGGTGTGGGCATCCCCTCCCTGCTAGCTGGGACTCTACTCTGCAGCCTCCACCCTGGCATTGCTCTGGAGGGTGCCCACTGCCCAAGGTGGACCAGTGGCCATGTGGGGGATGTGGCCTCAACCAGCACCAAGGGACCGTGGGTAAGGAGGCACCCCTGAGGGTGCCATCTTACACTGTGGCTGATGGGGACCCCAAATGGGACCTGTGTCTCCTCTGGAGCATTTCTCAAGTGGCTGAAAGCCCTGGGCCAGCCTGAGAACCGGCAAAGTACCTGCCCAGCAGGCTAAACTTCCCAACTTAAAATATCAGCACACTGGACAACCTAAGAGTCTGAGGTGGGAGCTGGAAGCTCCCCCAGGTAAACTCCTCCTGGGCTGAGAAGGTGCAGGAGAGGATTCCAATCCATCTTCCTTCTAAGTAGGGTTTCTCTTGGGGCCATCATTTCCGCATCTGCAGAATGAGGGACAGAAGGAACTTTCCAGTCTCTCCAGTTCTGCTCTCCTATGATTCTGGAAACCCCACACCTTCACTTCTGAAAGGCTATGTCCGTTCCCAGACGCAGTAGCTCCAGGTGGACACACACGAGATTTTATCACAGGGAGAGGCCACTGCTTACCAAGGGTTTCTCAGCATCAAAAATAAGAAAATATTCTATCTGTGACAGCCCCAAATTCAGCTACATTCAGTTACATGGTTATTTAATATAATAATATAGGTAAGAGTTCTTACCTCTTTCCTTTAATTCAGCCAAAGCTTTGCCTGGAGCACCGCCATAGATTCCTCCAGGTCTGAAAGCTCCCATTTTAGGTTCTGGTGCCAGGTTTCACGGTTTCCCAGAGTTCAGCATCTGAGGAATATCTTTTTTGTTTTTTGTTTTTTTGTAAAGGATCTTCATAAACGTTTCCCCCCGCTTTTTTTAAATTGAAGTATAATTTACAATGTTGTGTTAGTTTCAAGTGTATGACTAAGTGATTCAGATATATAATTTTTCAGATTCTTTTCCATTATAGGCAATTACAAGATACTGAGTATGGTTCCCTGTGCTGTACAGTAGGTCCTTGTTTTTTATCTATTTTAAATACAGTAGTGTATATCTATTAACTCCAAACTCCTAATTTATGAAGATAAATTAGGATCTTCATAAACTTTAAAAAATACATGAGAAGATGCATAGGTAAGCATACACATCTGTTCAGCAAAATGCGTCCAGTACCCTCAGCGCAGGCCCTGCCCTGGGTGCCAGGCTGCAGTCTCATGGGGGATGCAGACAAGACACACAAACAGAAAGCGACGTCAGGACGTGCCCCGTGCCTTGACCTTTGGGCATTCGGGATCACATTTGAACACAGGAGACATAGGCTGAAAGTAGGAAACACATAGGCTGAAAGTAGGAAACTCATACGCCCTGTTCACAGGGCTGGGGGGCAGGTCACAGAGACCCTGCTGGCAGGCAGGAGAGTCTCCCCTCCCACTGACCCGCCTGGCCCCTCGCTCACTGCTCTGATCACGTGCAGCTCCCTGGGGACCCCATTGTCTGCACAGATGAGCTGGGGTTCATTTGGGAAACCCGTCCCTGGGAATGGAAAGGGAGACTTCAACCGTGGCGTTGGACTTTTATGCTAATACAACTGTGTTTTGTTTGGGAGTTTTATCTTTTTTCAAATAACCCCACACAGAGGACCCTAAGAAGGTCCCCAGGCCACGACAGACAGACGCATCGTTTCTTTTTATTCCATCAGTCAGGGGAAAAAAGTGAGAAAGAGGAAAGAAAGGGAAGAAAGGAGAAAGAAGCCCCCGAGAGCGCCTCCCGTGTCCTTCCCATCAGCCACGTGGGTTTGCACAATTAAATCTCAATATCTCCTTCCAGGGCTTTGTCCCCTGACTGCCTGTGAGGACGGTCACTGTGGCACTCAGAGCGACTTCCCTCTCCACACTGCAGGTCTCTCTCCAGCGCTCCTTCCGGCCGCACCCAGCCAGATGGGCTCCTCTGGAGGAGTGGGTGGCGCTCCCGGCAACGGGGGCGTCCACGCCAGACACAAGCAGCCCGGGCTCCAGCTGGAAAAAACCGCCAGTCCCTGGAGAATGCCGAAAGCAGGCCGCTGGCGTCGCTGGCCTTTTATGTGGCTGCAAAGAGGGTTCATTCCGAGTGTAGGCCGGTTTATAGCAGGGCAAGGAAATGGTTTGTTTGGGGATTTTTCCTATTAGGGATCCATCAGGGATCATGTGCATTCAAAATCATCTAGTATTTTCTGTTTTAAAAAATCCTAAACTTTCCATTTATCTGATAATAAAATTAAAGGCATGAAATTTAATACAAGATGTCTATTTTAAATCTGAAGCTATGGTATCAAACGGGACTTAGGCTTAGTTTGGAAAGAAAGAAAATTCAGTTAGAAGGAGTGCAGAGAGTTAGAAGGAAGAGAGCGACAGGCTTCTCTGGAACGGGTCCCCCACTTCCCCCCTCCACCTCCATCCATCCTATCCTCGTCCTTTCCTTTGCAGAAGGATCTGCCCCTTCCTTGAATCTGTGGTTCCCTCCCTCAGCTCTCGTGAGTCCCACTGCCTCCACACAGCATTTTGGGGTTCTGTCCCTGCCCCTCTGACGGCTGCCTCAGCATCACTGCAGCCCTGGTCTCCATATCTGCCAATGCCGGGTTATCCCTTCTCTTCTCACGGAGCCAACTTGCCTATGTGGCTTACCCACCAAAGACCAGGACCGCTTGCTCCTTGAAGGCAGGGGTGGGATCTGAGATGCCCCTAAAATCCCCCTACCACCACTGGCCTGCCGCATAATAGGTATCCAACATGTCTGAGTAGAACTGCAGGTGACAGAAGGTGACACTGAGTCTCCAGCAGGCTTAGCCCGGCTGGTGGCCACCCCTGCCTTCACCAGGATACCATCCGTGCTGACTGGAAGGTTCTTCTGCCAATTTGTTCAATCAACATGTATTCATTACGCCAATCTCCCAACAAAAAAGAGCTCATTTGGGCTTAAATTTAACATGGGGGGGGGCGGGGAGTGGGGAACATGGGATGTGAGTTCACAGACCTTGAATTTGCATTTTAACTGGGCCATGTCACATTAGCTCTCGATATTATTTCCTCATCTGTAAAATGGGCATAATAATAGTCATACCATCCACCCTGCCTTCTTCTCCGAGTGTTTGTGAAGAGAATGTCTGTGAAGAGCACTTTGTAAGAGCATTTATCATACAAACGACTGCAAAGCAAGCTCTCCTGTGCCGGGAAATGTTATTCCTTAAGCCATTGCTCTCACTACTTAGAAATGGGTTTGAGAATTAACAGAATTAAAGACTGTTTTTTTTAAGAAAAAGAATCTATGTATAAAATTATGGTCGCCCTGCTGCCAGAAGTGGGATGGGAGGACATTAGGGAAGGGAACTGGGTAGGTCTGAATGTGAGATGGTGACCGGTTTTCCTGGAGCCAAGAGGACGTGCGAGGTACGTTTGGACATGAAGGCTGGGGCTGTAGAGGCCCACATGCACGTTAGTGGCTCCCTAACCCTTGAGGATCTTTGAGCCATGAAGCGGGGTGCTGTGAGCTCCAAGTGTGGTGAGCACGGCAGGGCGCGTTGGACGGGGAAGGGAGATGCTGGAGAGAGGCAGACTCAGACCCACACTGCAGTAAGGGGACTGTGCAGGTCACTGCCTGGGCGGGGGGAGGGGGAGGGGCAGCCCCCAGGACACCAAGGCTGGGTCATCTGTCATCCCAGGCCACCCCCATCCGTGCAAGGCATTGTAGCTGTCTGTGGCTTGTCCGTCTCCCACACTGGCCCATACGTTCCTTGAAACAGGTGTCATAGCAATATCATGTGCCCAGCATCTGGCCCATGGAAGGTGCTAATACATATGTGTGTGGAATGAATGAGAGTGACTCACTTTTATGCCCTTAGTGAAGCTAGGACTCCTGCTTTGTGAGGGAGCTACATTTTCAGTAACATGGTCCCCTGGACCTTCCCCCTCCCCACCAGGATGGATAAGGCTCTGGGAAACTTCCAGCTGCCTCTCTTCAGACTTTGCCTTGGCCCTTCCCATCTGATGTAGGTCCCCTGGGACCACGAGACCAGCCAGGACCGAAAGCCTGCCAATCACTGAGAGCCATCGTGGCCAGATTTGTCGAGTATCTGCTCTGTGCTAGGCCTTGGGGGAATGACATGCATCATCTCATTTAATTCCACTCCATCTTTATCGCAATCCTTTAAAAGCGTTATAATCCCATTTATTAAATGTAGGAGCTGGGGCTCAAAAAGTTCAGTGACTTGCCCAAAACCACACAACGAGATCCAACGCACCCAAAGTACTATGCTGTGAACTCCTTAAGGTGGGATTGCATTCTGTTCGCTATCATATCCTCCACATCCTGCCCACACTGCAATTTTGAGTATTTGTTGAATGAACGACTGGGACAAGATTCTTCTGATTCCAAAGCTCAAATGCACTCTGAGCCTCCATTGCCTCATCCAGAAATAACATGAAACAGATGGGCTTGGTGTGAAGTTAAAATGTTTGGTAAACATAGGGGTATGGAAGCCACCTGCCTTCCAGAATTCCCCAAATCCCAGACTGCAGACAATGCTTGCAGATCTCCTTTTGAAGAGGTTTGGGCTTCAGAGCTCAGCTCACTTCCCATTGGGGCTTTTTTGTGGGTCTGATCTGATTCTCAAAACTGGCACTGTCAGCTGCCACCAGGCAAACGGGCAAATCTTCCAGGAGAAGCTAAACAAACTCCCTTTATTTCCACCACATCTGAAACCTGCTAGCTAGTCCTGGCCACCACCCCATCCTGACCACACCTCCCAGCTCCCCCATGGCCCTTTGTCAGGGAACTCGGAGGAACTGAAAGGTTAACCGAAAGGGGGCCGTCTTTGTTGCCCGAACAAACTAGTGGTGGGGTTGCCTTCTCAGCCTTCCTGGCTGAAGTTTCAGCTGCTGCGGCCACACAGAGCAAGCCTTGTTCTTTTGTGAAAGTTCTAGTCCCAGTTTTGTTCCAGGGTTGTGGAGACTTTGGCAGGGCCTTTGTGGCCAAAGAATCTTCCTGGACAATAAGGCCACCTCCTCCAAAGAGCCTGCTCCGCCCTGGAGGGAGAGCCGAGGCTCACAGACTGCCTGGCGGCCCAGCACTTGTAGATGTGGAAAGTTCCATGAGCCCTGGGAGAAAAGGAGAGCTTGGGCCTCCACAGTGCCAGGCCCCTCGTAGGCCAAGTCACAGCCCAGAGAGAAGGGTACCTCCAGGCCTCACCAGGTGGGGTCAGCATCAGCCACACCCACTTGGGGACAAGACGGGAGACCTAGACTCAGCTGAATTGTCTCTCTCAGAAGCTGGCTTTTCCTGCCTGGTATAGCTGGTGTCCCCTCTTGATCTAGGGTGCCAAGACTCTTCACGACCAAACACAGAAAATTCAGTCGGGGAAGGTAAGCGTGGAAAAAGGGTGAAACTCTATTGAGTATTTACCAAATGCCAGGTGCTGTGGGAAGCACTTTTTTTTTTTTAAATAGATATACCATAGCCATTTATTGAAAGGCATAATATAGAAATGATGTCAAATGACCACAAATTGATAGACAGGTTTAATGCACTATCAAGATATAATAACAATTAATAGTTATTAAGCACCTACTACGTCCCAGGTATTCTGTTATGCAATTTATCTGTATTGTTTCATTCCATGTTCATAATCATCTTTTAAGGAAGGTAGGAATATTATCATTCTCATTTTGCAGATGAGAATTTGAGGTTCAGAGAGGTTAAGCAACCTGCCAAAGTTCCCACAGCCTGTAAGTCGTGAGCTAGGATTTAAATGTAGGATTTGAATCCACGTGTGTGCAATGGAGAAGCCTATATTCTTTGTTTCTTTATTGAGGTATAACCGACATACAATATACTGCACATATTTAAACTGTACAAGTGGTAAGTCTCTGCGTATGTGAAACCATCACCAAAATCAAGATAGTCAACATACTCATCGGCCCAAAAGTTCCCTTGTGCCCATTATAATACCTTCATCCTGTCCCCAGCCACCCACAGATCTTCTATCACATTACATTAGTTTGCAATTCCTAGAATGTATGATTCCTAGCATCATACAATATGTCCTCTTTTAATTTTTTTTTAATCTAGCTTCTTCCACTTAGCATCATCATTCTGAGATTCACCCATGTTGCATGCATGTCCATTCTTTTTAATTGCAGAGTTGTATTCTATTGTGTGGATATACCAGAGTGTGCTTATCCATTTCTCTGTTGGTAGACATTTGAGTGATATCCAGTTTCTGGCTGTTAGAAATAAAGCCGCTAAGAACATCTGTGTACAAATCTTTGTTTAGACACAGGCTTTCATTTCTCTTGGGTAGACACCTAGGAATGGGATGGCTAAATCATATGGTGGGCTATATATTTAAGTTTTTAAGAAACTGCCAACTGTTTTCCAAAGTGGTTGTATCATTTTACATTTCCACCAATAGTGTAAGAAGGTTCCAATTGCTCTAGATACTTGTCAACACTTGGCATGGTCAGTTTTCAACTTTAGCCATTCTAATAGGTGTATATTTGTACCTCATCTTTTCATGTGCTTATTTGCCATCCTACATCTTCTTTGGTGAAATGTCTATTCAAATATGTTGCCCATAGTTTTAATTGGGTTATTTGAGTCTTATGATTGACCTTTGAGAGTTCTTTATATTTTCTGAGTACAAGTCTTTTTTCAGATCCATGAATATTTTCTCCAGGCTGTGGCTTGTCTTTTCATTCCCTTAATAGTGTCTTTTATAGAACAGAAGTTTTTAATTTTGATGATGTCCTATTTATCAATTTCTTCTTTTATGGATGGTGCTTTAGTTGTGTTTGCCTAACTTGAGCTTGCAACGCTTCTCTCCTATGTTTTCTTCTAGAAGTTTTATAGTTACAGTTTCTACATTTAGGTCTATAATCCACTTCATGATAATTTATGTTTATCGCGAGTTGAAGATTTTTTTTGCATATCCAATTGTTTCAGCACCATTTGTTGAAAAAAATCCTTTCTTTATTGAATAATATTTGAAATTTTGTCAAAAATCAGGTGTCCATATGTGCATGGGTTTATTTCTGTACTCTCTATTCTGTTCCACTGATCTATTTGTCTGTCTTTATGCCACTATCACAGTGTCCTTATTAATCTACCTTTACAGTAAGTTTTGAAATCAAGTATTGTTAATCTTGTTCTGGTTTATTTTATGTTGCAAAGCTGTTTTGGTTTTCTAGGTCCTTTGAATTACTGCCACGTGGATTTTAGAATCAGTTTGTCAATTTCTACTAAAAAAATGTGCTGGGATATTGATGAAACTATCCTTAATTACATGCTGATCACAGTTTTTAAACACTTCTTATTTATTTATTTATTTTTGGCCGCTTTGGATCTTTGTTGCTGTGCACGAGCTTTCTCGCCTTTCTCTCTAGGCGAGTGGGGGCTACTCTTTGTTGCGGTGCATGGGCTTCTCATTGCAGTGGCTTCTCTTGTTGCAGAGCATGGGCTCTAGGTGCGTGGGCTTCAGTAGTTGTGGTGTGCAGGCTCAGTAGTTGTGGCTCGCGGGCTCTAGAGTGCAGGCTCGGTAGTTGTGGTGCATGGGGTTAGTTGCTCTGTGGCATGTGGGATGTTCCTGGACCAGGGATCGAACCCATTTCCCCTGCACTGGCAGGTGGTTTCTTAACCACTGCACCGCCAGGGACGTCCCGCTAATCACATTTAAATTTTATCAAAAATCTTTGAGTTATGGCATTATTCTTAGTATTTTATAGATGAAGAAACCAAGACTCATATGGGTTATAGAATCTCATTAGTGACAGAGTAAAAATTTGAACCCAAGTCTGCTGTAATTCTTGCTACCACTCTACCACAGTGCTTGAAGGAGGTAGCTGGGTCATATGGTGTCCCAGCTCTCAGCTGGCACTCCCCATTGGAACAGTTTTGGATTGTATTTAATACCTGAAGCCATCATTTGCCGTTTACTTGATTGCAAAATAGACCTTCAAAAACATATTCTTCATGCTCCCTCTGGTCCTCTCTTCATCCTCATTTCTTCTGTGAATGGGGAAAAACGCACACTCTCAACTATAGGTATAATACCTTCCCTCTAAGTCTCACTAACTGTTATTATAATGAGAACTTACCAGACTTGTTTATAAATGTTCAAATACTCATCTCCTTAAAAAGCATGTCACTTGGGCTTCCCTGGTGGCGCAGTGGTTGAGAATCTGCCTGCCAATGCAGGGGACACGGGTTCGAGCCCTGGTCTGGGAAGATCCCACAGGCCGCAGAGCAACTAGGCCCGTGAGCCACAATTACTGAGCCTGCGCGTCTGGAGCCTGTGCTCCGCAACAAGAGAGGCCGCGATAGTGAGAGGCCCGCGCACCACGATGAAGAGTGGCCCCCTCTCGCCGCAACTAGAGAAAGCCCTCGCACAGAAACGAAGACCCAATACAGCCAAAAATAAAAATAAATAAATTTAAAAACACTTAAAAAAAAAAAAGCATGTCACGCTCCTGTTGAAAAACAATTGATGACTCCCCAGTGTTACTGAAATTAAGTTGACTCATGGAGCATATTGAGAGTAGAAAGAGACCTCAGAGATCATGTATACCAAACAGTGGTGAAGCAATATTCAACTCTGTTATTTCATATGTGAGAGCTGATTACCAAGGAGAGGAAGGGACATCTTGAAGCAAGGAATCTGTAACACCACCTCCAACAGATTTTCAGGGTTTGATTTTGTTTGGTTTTGAGCTCTATCTCAGGATTTTTATTTCAGTCTGGTCTAATGTTTTTGCCTCTAAAAATGTAAAAGACTCACTGTGACATTCAAGGCTCTCCTCAATTGCATTCCAGCTCATCTCCTGTCCTTTTACCATACTCCACTCAAATTGTGCCCACACCAGCAGAGCCCTTCCTCACCTCTGTGCTTTGTTTCTGCTGTCTTCAGCTAGTGATGAACTCTTTTTTTCTATCTGCATCTATTTCTTCTGAAATACCTTCACTCCCCATCATTTGAGGCTGATCTCAAATGCCACCTCTTCCATGAAACCTTCTCTGATTCCCCCAGCTGCATGCATAGGTTCTCCACCACCACCCCAAGTTCTCATTCCCCTGGGTCTGAGATGAAAAATACCCTGTGTGGGATTAACAGCAGATAGGTAACTACAGAAGAGAAGATCAGTGAATTTGATGACATAGCAACAGAAACACAAAATGAAAGCCAAAGACATAAAAAGAGAACAGGAAAAAAATGAACAGACCATCAGTAAGCTGTGGGACAGCTCCAAGTGACCTACTGCATGTGTAATGGGGATCACAGAAGAGAAGCACAATATTGAAGAAATAATGGCTGAAGTTTTTCTAAACTTAATTAAAACAAACAAACAAACGGTATACTCACAGATACAAGAAGGTTGACAACCCCCCCAACACAAGAAACAGGAAGGAAAGTACAAAGCATATCCCAATCAAATTGTTTAAAACCAGTGATAAAAAGAAAATTTAAAAAGCAATTAGAGAAAAAAGACACAGCATGTACAAAGGAACAAAGAGTAGAATCATAACAGATTTCACACCGAAAACACCACCGCTCAGAAGACAGTGGAGAAGCATCTTTAAAGTTCTGACAAGGAAAACCAACTTAGGAATTCATTGCCTAGCAGAAAAAAAAACTTTGAATATGAAGGTGAAATAAAGACTTCTCAAGACATAAAAAGCTGGAAGACTTACTTCACTTAGTATATTAATCTCTAGGTCCATCCGTGTTGCTGCAAATGGCATTATTTCATTCTTTTTTTTTTTTTTTGGCTGCACCAGGAGGCTTGTGAGATCTTAGTTCCCCAACCAGGGATCAAATCCGGGCCCTCAGGAGTGAAAGCACTGAGCCCCAACCACTGGACCGCCAGGAAATTCCCATATTTCATTCATTTTTTATGGCTGAGTAATGTTCCATTATATATATATATATATATCTCACATCTTCTTTATCCATTCATCTGTCAAAGGACACTCAGGTTGCTTCCATGTCTTGGCTATTATAAACAGCACTGCTATGAACATCAGGTGCATGTATCTTTTCAAATTAGAGTTTTTGTCTTTTCTGGATATATGCCCAGGAGTGGGATTCCTGGATCACATGGTGACTCTATTTTTAGTTTTTTAAATGAACCTCCATACCATACGATATCAATTATATGTGGAATCTAAAAAAAATGTTACAAATGAACTTATTTACAAAATGGAAACAGCCCTGAGCCCCGGGGGGCGAGCTTGTACAGCGCGAGGCTGGAACCTGTGGGATATCCGCGCGGGCTTGAGCCATGGCTGAAAGTGGCCAGCCACCTCAGGCCCGGGCCCTCCTGCAGTGCCTGCACACCCAGCTGCAAGTACGCCCTGCCGAGGGGGACGCCGCGGCCCGGTGGGTGGAGTTCCAGAGAGGATTAGTGATCTACGTGTGATTTTTCAAGGGAGCTGATAAAGAGCTTCTTCCCAAAATGGTTAATACACTGTTAAATGTGAAATTAAGTGAAACAGAAAATGGCAAGCACGTCTCTATATTGGATCTATCTGGCAACATTCTTACCGTCCCTCAAGCCACCCTTGGGGGGAGAGTAAAAGGAAGAAGCATGCAGTATCACTCTAACTCTGGAAAAGAAGAGGGGTTAGAACTTTATTCCCAATTTGTGACTCTCTGTAAAAAAGAATTAGCTGCTAACAGCAAGTGTGCCGAAGCTGGGGGTTGTGGTGGAACATGGCACTTACGGCAACAGGCAGGTGTTAAAGCTCGACACCAATGGACCATACACACACCTAATTGAGTTTTGAAAAATTAAAAGTTTCTACAGTTGTAATTAGATTCTCTTCCCCTTCTTCTTGAGGACACTAATCTGCAGGATTTTTAGACAAGAAAATCCTGGGTCCCATCCATAACTCTGCAGCCTGCTAATTGGATGGCCTTGCCACGTCACCTAAACACTGGATCTCAGTCACCTTCCATCCTGCTTTCCCCTAAACTCACACTCAAAAATTTGAAAAATGCCTTCTATTCACTTTATGGTCACTGATAAGAACATGGAAATGTTCCTAGAGAGCTGTATTTAAGCATTTTACAATTAAGCATTCTGTGTAATCAAGAAAAATATATTTCTTATACCCTCAAATGTATGTAGTATGTAATAAAAATCACTATTTGGGTTAAAATTAGGTAAAACCCAGCACAAACCGATTATTATTTTGTCAATTTTGTTTTAATATTTCAGATTTCCATATTTTGAATGAAAGATATGCAATTTACTATTCCTTCTAATCATATCTATGAAAATGTAATCAGAAATGTTATTGTGCATTTTAATATTACCCTCCAAGGACATCCAAGTGCTTTAAATTATTTTAAGAATCTTTAGTTGATATAGGAACAAGGTATGGGGGACTAAAAGTTGTTTTTATTTAATATACTAATGGCTTAATATTCTGTTTCTCAGTTTTTTACCAAAATAATGTGTTGCATTTTCTGTCTTTGGTTTTTAAAAGTTACTGTTTCATTAAATTAGTGTTCATAAATCTTTTAGGAAGTTCCTTTCTTGTTGGTTTAGATTGCTATAAAAGGAATAAAAAGGGATGCTTTCTAATGGAAAAACAAACAAACAAACAAAACAAAATGGAAACAGACTCACAGACATAGAAAACAAATTTATGGTTACCAAAGGGGCGGGGCGTGGGGTGGGATAAATTAGGAGTTTGGGATTAACAGATACACATGACTATATATAAAATAGATTAAAAAGCAAGGACCTACTGTATAGCACAGGGAACTATATATTCAATGTCTTGTAACAACCTATAATGGAAAAGAATCTAAAAAGGAATATATATATATATATATATGAATCACTTTGCTGTACACCTGAAACTAACACAACACTGTAAATCAACTATACTTCAGTAAACTAAATAAATAAAAAGCGGAAAGAGCTCAGCAGCAGCAGGCCTATACTATAAGAAATAGCAATAGAAATCCATTAAAAATGATACCAGACGGAAATCTGGATCTATGGAAAGGACTGGGGAGTACCAGGTATGGTAACTACATGAGTAAGTGTATATGATCTTTCTTATTACAAGTCCCTTTCAAAGATCATTTTTAAAAACGTAATTGCCTGTTTAAAGCAAAAATAATAGCAATGTATTGGGGACTTTATAACATAGGTTGAGGTAAAATGTATGACATCAATACACGGTAAAGTTTCTTAGCCATTATCACAATTAAGAGCTTATTACACCAAAGGTGAAATATGACAGTTCACTTTTTGAAGTATATCCTTCCGTGCAGCTGAAATGTCACCTCCTCCAAAAAGGCCACCTAGGTTGATGGGCTTTCTTTGGCCTGTCTTCCCACAGCACTCCATGCCCCTTTTAGGAGTGCTCGTTCTCTAAAGTTATTGTCTGTGATCCAGCATTATTACTCTCCTTCTCATGTTCAATCCCTACCAAACTGTTTGTAGAAAAGCTTGAGCCTCCTAGATCTCTCTGAGTTCCAAAGAACAAATTTAATCAGAGAAGTGAGGAAATGCAAAAGCAAAGGAAAACAGTCAAGCAAGACAAATAATAATAGTTTAGCCATAAAACAAAGTCAAGGACCTTTAGTTCCTCCTCAAGGGCTATAGGTAATATCCTGAGCCGTATCCTTGAGTTGTTTTGCAGATACTAAAACCCCCAGCAGAGCAAGAGGGAGGGGATATGGGGATATATGTATACGTATAGCTGATTCATTTTGTTATACAGCAGAAACTAACACAACATTGTAAAGCAATTATACTCCAAAAAAGATGTTAATAAAAACAAAATAAAATAAAACCCCCAGCAGGTGGAAGAACTTAACTATGCTGACCACAGGCATGCGCACCTCAGAACCAGAAGGTTGATGATGTTAACTCCAGAAATACCACGCTGTTACCTCAGCACCAACCAATCAGAAGAATGTCCACGAGCTGATCATGCACCCTGCAACCCTCACCCCTAATGTTGCCTTTAAAAACCCTCTCTGAAAGCTATCAGGGAGTTCAGGTCTTCTGAGCATGAGCTGCCTGTTTTTGCTTGGGACCCTGCAATAAATGCTGTACTTTCCTTCACCACAACCCGGTGTAAGTAGACTGCCTTTGCTGCACGTCGGGCAGGCAGACTCAAGTTTGGTTCTTCACCTGTGAGGGAAGAAGTTGAACCCCCAGCTCTGGCATGCTTTCTGTAAGCCATTTCCACTCCCTGCCACCCTATCCCACCACTACCACTCCACACACACACACAGAAAAGGCTTCAGGAATGCAAAAAGGAGTGGGATATCTATCACGCAGCAGAGTGTAGTAAGAGGGAAGTTTCCAGCCTCCCTCTCTCTATCTGCCTGGGACAGTTTTCAGATAGGAGAACAGACCAGATTCAGGACAGGACCGAATCAGGTGTATTCCAGTGGTGTGGAGAGAATCCTGAACTGACCTGTCTTCTGATGTTTCTGGAGGGCGGCATGGAAGGTACAGTGAGGCATGATGGGCAGGGCAGCGCCTCCTTCTTAGAACATACTCCCAAGCCTGTGCATGGACATGGGCTTATAGTCCTCCTGTGCGCAGTCCATCCGCCCCCATAGTGGAGCCCGGGACCACACGCTGGCACTGGAAGGGCCCCACGAGACTCAGACCAACTCTGTCCTTTGGCAAGGCCAACCTGATACCAGAGCACTGAGGGGCTTGCCCAAGCAAGGGTGGAGGGGAGATCAGTGTGAGCGCTGCATTGTAACCACGCCTTGCTGGACAAACACACAGTACCTTGGCTTCAAATGCCAAGGGAAAGTTTCAAATGCAAAAGGCTTAAAACAGGGGAAAGTAATTTATTTTAGAAGTCCGAATAGGAGAGTGGTCACTGTTGCAGGAGGTGATCCTGGGAGGGAGTACAGGGGGGCTGTGGGATGCCGGAAACGTTCAGGTTCTTGACCTGATGGATACAAGGGTGTGGCAGTTTCCATCAAGCTGGGCAGGTGACACGTGTACGTTACATTTCAATAAGAATGTATTTTTAACAACTGAATGAAAAGAGAGAGGAAAGGAAGCATGTGGCCCGGCCGCTGTGCTAGGCAGCCCCCAGTAGGTGGAGAGGGCAGTGTGTCCGGCGCCCCAGCTGTGCCCCTGGGAGGGGCTGAGGGCCGGCCGCCCGCGCGTGTTGTCAGAGCTAACAGCCCAGCCTCCGCGCGCACTGTCTCCTCTGTGTACACAGGGTGTTAGGCCAGCCTCCACCGAGCTGCACTTCATGGTGACAAAGACAACAATGCCGCCATCTCGTAACTGTCAACAGCATCGCTGTGCTCAAGGCTTTGTTCCAATATTTGCGGAGCCAGAAGGGCCTGGTCGCCTTTACGATATTGACTTAGATTCATCACTTACCAGAGAAAGCAGAGGGCCCAGGCCTGCTGGCTCGCTGCTGAGGCCTTTGGGACGCGCGTGATCTTAGGCAGAATGTGCGGGGTCTTAGAAAACCGACCCGCTTGGCTGTGGTCACTCTTATCTTGCCTGTGGACCTGGGGTTCAGGAGTCACAAATTTCCAGCCTGCCGATCAAGATTCTCTCAAGTCCTCTATAATCCAACCTGCCAGATTGGCAGAGGGAGCTGGGGAAACTGAAGCAGAAAGTTTACATCTTGAACTGAAGATTTCGGGAAATGGCATTAGAAAGCTTTTCATGAGGAAGTTTTCTTATTTTATAGGAAAAGGAACTTTTTTTTTTTCCTTAACTGGATTCAACTCTATAAATGCCAAATATCTTAGCCTCTAGTTCAGGGTTTTACTGCTCCCAATCATTTCTGAGTGAGACACTTTACCACTGACAAATACGAGAGACCACTTTCCAGAAGCTCGTGTTGCCAGGGGAAGCTCCCCGCTCCCCTTTGTGAGCCCCGGGCCTCAGCGTCCCGGCCCTGACCTGTGACCTCCGGGCTCCCGGCCTTGCTGTCAGCGGGAGAAAGCGAGGGGCCAGCCTGCGTCAGCTGGACAAATGGGGGCCTGGCAACACGGCCTTGGGCTCTGCTCTCCACGAGGAGCTGACCCCTCGCAGCAGGTGCCCGATCTCCAGGGCGGCCTTGCTGTCCGGTCAGGTGGCAAGAAGCTGAGGCATCTCTGCTGTCTGACAGGGTTTCTCTTCTTCCCGTTTTATGAGAAGAGCTCTGCCGAGACTCCGTGCCCTGCCCTCTCTCCGTCTCCAGGGCCCACACATTCAGCCCAGCCCTCCGGTAGCCATTCATTTAGCCAGTTTCCTGGGCCACAGCGTCCCCTGGGGACCCCACTTTGGTGGGCAGCAGTGGAACAAGACGCCCTGCTGTTTCCCTTCCCTTTTAATTACACGGGACAAGCTTCCTTGGGCTGACTTTGGGAGGCAAGCCCCGGGCCAGCCTGGCTGCCCTCCACGAAACAATGCACACATGTTCCAGAGAATTCCCTTCTCGCCTAATCCGGGCTGGGAAGAAAAGGGCTTTTCTTCTTGTTGTCAAAGGGGGTCTTCGATGCTAAGATTCCATTTTGTGTCTCAAGTCATGTCACGGGACTTCTGCCTCGGCCTTGCTGGCTGCTCTTTAGAAATGAAAGACACAGTCCGTGCTTCACCTCAGGACAAGTCCGCCCCCACCGCCCCGAAAATACAGGGGCTGGGGGCCAAGAGAAGCGGGAAAATCTTCCAGCTCCCACTGTTCCTTTCTTATCCAGGCAACCTCAGCTTTTTGGACTATTTGCCCAAAGGATGAGTGGGGAGGGCTGGGCCTCACCTGCTGATCTCAAGGGTCATGAATATTCTTATAATCCCCTGGAAAGAAGGGCCCTTTCATTAGAGAAGGAGATTCCTCTGCCTCTCTGCTCCACAGCCTCTGGAGCCCAGCTGGCTTCTCCAGATTTTCCTAAGGCCTGGCTATGCTGCTTTCCATCGCGAATCCACGCCCCTATTTTATAGATGAAATAAAGGAAATAACAGCAAAGAAGTTACAGACACGCAACCTGTGCTTAGAAAGGAGCTGGGTTCAGTACCCAGAGGAGAACAAACTTCCTGCATCACTGGTAGTTGCAGGCACTTATATGTTTACACTTTACCTTGTTTGGCAAAAGGATTGGAGGTAGCTTTTGGAAATACCCATGAAAATTCGGACGAAGAAATCAAAGATAAGTGCAGGGGGAGTGGCAGAATGAAATCAAGGCAGGGTAAGGTAGGTTAAGACATGTAAGTTTCCATTTGCGAGCCAGGCTAAGCTGAGAATTTAGCTTCAGGCTTCCTAGAAGCCAAAGAAAAGGGAGAAAAATGGTTGATAGAAGGTCAGAGCATACCAGTCTCTCAAGGGAAGCACAGTTCTCCTTGAAACTGAGGCCTGAGACTCCCCGCCCAAGCCCCCCATGAACGGTGAAATGGTGAGTCCTCAAATAAACAAAAACACTAGGTACTTCATTAAAAATATCATCTCTGATGTAACAGTTTCCTTAAGTTGTGCTTTAAAATGGTTGAACTTGCAACTCACACAGCAATGATAACTGACATTCACTAGACTCCCATCTAACCCTTGTATTTAAAATATATCCTGAATTCAGGCTAAGAAACTAAGAAATAATTCTCATGGGGATTGCATTGCTGCAGATATTTTAAACAAAGGCTCTGATCCTATCGCTAAGCCTCATAGTACAAAGCAATGATTTTCAAAGTTTTAATCTCTTAAAAAGTATCGTACACCCCAAAGTTTTTGTTGACATGGGTTTATGTCGATTGATATTTAATATTGGATATAATAGTTGATACTGATATCTGAAACTGAGAAATATTTAAAATATTTACTCATTAATAAATTTTTTAAAATAAAATGATTCCATGTTAATATAAAATACATTTCTTATGAAAAACAAAAGAATGTAGCAACACGAGTAGCTATTTTTTTTTAATTTATTTATTTTTAATTTATTTATTTTTGGCTGTGTTGGGTCTTCGTTGCTGCATATGGGCTTCTCATTGCGGTGGCTTCTCTTGTTGCGGAGCACGGGCTCTAGGCGCGCGGGCTTCAGTAGTTTTGGCACGCGGGCTCAGTAGTTGTGGCTCACGGGCTCTAGAGCGCAGGCTCAGCAGCTGTGGCACACGGGCTTAGTTGCTCCGTGGCATGTGGGATCCTCTCGGACCAGGGATTGAACCCGTGTCTGCTGCACTGGCAGGTGGACTCTCAACCACTGTGCCACCAGGGAAGCCCATGAGTAGCTTTCTAAAATTTTTTTTTTGCAATTCTCTTTAGTGTCTGGCTTGATAGAAGATAGATGGATTCTTCTATCTGCATTCAATCTGTTGCAATATGTTTTGGTTAAGGAGGTGAAGAAAACCTGGTCTCATGCAGTAATGGGATGAGAAAAAACAAGAAGAATGGAATAGCCTTTCCAGGTAATTGTGCAGCTTCTTTGATGCTACACAAACACTTGACACGTCAGTAAACTTATCCTCTATGATGTAAAATCCCTTGGTCTACCTCCTGCTTGGAGAGGACCTTTCCCCATGCCTGATCTGGACCCATTATGCACTAGCCGTTCAGAAAACATTGGTTTCCTTGGTTATGCAGATCTTCCAACCGACACATTTCTTTTTACAATATGAAAAAATCACATTCATGAATACCATCTTCCATCTCATCAGAAAAATACTGAGAAGTTGTCAAGCTCGTTTTGTTTTTCCAAATTCTCATTTTTGCTTAAATGTGTAAGTTTTATCATTGGCAACCAATACAACAGAGGTGTTTTCCTTAAAGTTGCAGGTTCACTCTTAGTTTTGAGAAAATGTCTGCTTTATGAGTCAGTTTGAATTACCATAGTTGATTAGTCATTCTTTTAAGCAAAATGGTGTTCCTTGAAAAAATGACAGTTTAGGTCATACATCAAATAATTGCACAAGTACTTTTTATCAAGATGACTGTGATATTTTGGGTTACAAAGGGTTTTATGTGACACTCCTAATTTGTCAGACTATTAAAAAAGCATATACTTAAGGGTTGAGGTTTAATAAAACTAAAAATCGATAAAATACATTAATATCATAGCAATACAAATTAATCAAATAAATGAATAATTTTTACTGTTTCATCAAGCCATTTTTTAAGTAAAACTAGTTTGTTTGTTTGTTTTAAACTGAATGCATGGTGGTAAAGATGACACAACACTCATTAGCACAGGTTGTGCCACTGTCTTGATTCATGCTAGGCAGTGTTACCCATGGCTGTTTTTGCAGAGCCAGTGAATGTCAACATAGTGAAAAGGGGACATAAAATATCAGTGTTATTATAAAATCATTTTGACCTTGTTGAGTACTGACAGGGTCTTGAGTACCCCCGGGGTCCCACCCTTACCAACTAAATGCTGGTGTAGAGGAAGACTTGGCATCTAAGATGGCAGGTATTCTCGAAGAGACTCCAGATGCCAAAAAGGAAAAGGCAAGGATTTCTTTCTGAAAATGTTCTCGATTTTGAGTACAGCTCTGAGAACTAAAGGAATTAGAAATGCATCCTGTGTTTATAATGTGATAAATATTTCAGAAGTTTAGTGCTAGAATCAAGTTATTTGATTAAGGTTAGATAAATGCTTAATATAAGCCAATAACTGAATTCTACTCATTTCATCACAATATCTTATCTACCATACTGATATATTTTAAACATTAAATGAGATAATAGCTCTGAAAGCTGTATGCCAATTCAGGGCAGTTTTATTTAGAAAAGGCAGTTTTATATAAAAATAGAATCACTTATGTTTACCAAGGGGGGGCAGGAGGGATAAATTGGGAGATTGGGATTGACATATACACAGTACTATATATAAAATAGATAACTAATAAGGACCTACTGTATAGCACAGGGAACTCAATACTCTGTAATGATCTATATGGGAAAAGAATCTAAAAAAGAGTGGATATATGTATATGTATAACTGATTCACTTTGCTGTACAGCAGAAACTAACACAACATTGTAAATCAACTATACTCCAGTAAAAATTAATTATAAAAAAAATAGAATCAAAGTTTTTACAAATGTCAGCATTAGAAGGACCTTTAGTGAACAGCCAATCAAACCCTTTTATTTAATCAACAAGGAAATTAAGACTAAAGTTGCAAAGGACCTTCCAAATTACAGCAAATCCTGGGCCAATTTTTTGCCAGTTGAAGTGAAAAGTTATTTATCCCAGAGAGCAAATGAAAAAAGAGATGACACTCACACGCTCACAAACACACAGACCTGAGTAAACATATAGCAGTGAGCATTACCTTATATGTAACTCAACGTCTATATACTGTATGTTTTACAGACGTGAACAGTTCACTCATTTGAACAGTTTTTCAATATTTGTTATGTGCCAGATGCTGTGCTAAATGTTAGGGATAAGAAGATCTATGATACCCAGTGTCTGCCCTTAAAGACCTTTCAGTCTTGTGAAGAAATGTATGTAAAGCGGCACTCCCAGGACACGATGCTGTGTTAGGACAGGCAGATGCGTGGGGCGCTAATGGAAAAGCAGCCAGTTCAGGTGGGAGTCGGGAAGGAAGGGAGGGGTCACAGAAGTTTCCCAGAGGAGGTGGTGCTCGATCAGGGTCCCCATGGATGGACGAAGGTTATCAGAGCAAGGAGGACAGTCCATCCTGAGCAGTGTGTGTGCAGGAAGGTGCTGTGACAGAGCAGGAAGGTCTGTGGCTCTTGATATGGATGTGGGCTGAGGGGATGGTTGGAATTGCTATCAGAGAAATGGGCTGTGTGCTAAAGATTTTGAACTTTATTTGAAAGTTATCTGGAGACAGTTTTAATCAAAAATGGTCACATTTGCATTTTAGAGTCTTCTTTCTGGCAAGAGTGTAAAGGATGCTTAAGATAGAAATGAAAATGAAGGCATGTGGCAGGAAGAGAGGTGAGCCATGGGGCCATCTGAGGTGTGCAGAGACAGGAGGATGAGCACAAAAGATACTAAGATCAAAACTGTAGACATTGGTGATTGGGTTTGTTGCTTGTATCAGGGACAGGGAGACTCCTAGGTGTCTTTCTTGGCAGCTATTACAGTGCCTGTCACCAGAATAGTGAGATCTGGAGAAGGGAGAGGTTTAAAATGGAGAAAGGGGTGGCTGCACTTTGGACAGGTTGAGTGTAAGACACCTAGGGCACACGCAAGTAGGGAGCTGGAGCTGGGGTTTGGAGTGTGGAGACAGGAACAGGATGGAGCTGGAGAGTTGAGAGTCACAAGCAAATGTGGCTGGGAGTCAACCAGCCAGGAGGAATAGGAGACAGAAAAGGAGGGTGCTGAGGGAGCACTCCAGGAAAGGCCCACACTCGGGAAGGTCTGTGGACAGTCCTGACAATCAGCAACCATTTTGTGATAAGGAAGACCAGGAGAAAGTGGGGTCACGAAATTACAGAAGTCAAAGAAATAAGAGTTGAGAGAGAGAGAGAGAACAGATGTCACAAAGTATTAAATGGCCTTAATGGATCAAGCAAAGTAAGTATAGCAACGTTTGGGGGGATTAGCAACACGGTCACTGGGGGCCTCCGAGAGGGGTGGTTGGCCGAGGGGCAGAGGTGGGAGCAGCAAGGACGTAGGGAGGGAGGCCCAGCTGACAAAGGAAATGCCAGCTTGGAGTGAGCTGTAGATTGAGTACGGGGTGATCTCTCTTCCAAGGCGCTTGGCTGAGAATGAAAGAGAGTGCATAGTTTACAGATATACAGGGTTTACCGAAGATACCAATTTACTTCTAGATCCTGGGATTCAAGGACATTTTAAAAGTTCACTTGCTTTATTTCCAGATAACTCTCCCCAGAAGTACCCAGAAGACAGTAAAGTGGTGGTATAAAGTGAAGACGAAGGAAAACCCATTCAAATTAAAAAAGGTAAAAATAGCTAACGTAAGCAACCATACTGAATAAGATGCTAACAATCCAACTTTCCTTATACCCACGTGGTAAAGCATGGCCTGGTGGCAGGGCTAGTAGGAGATAGCGAGCCAGTCCCTTTGCTGCCCGCCATGAACATAAGGATTCACACAACTCTCACTGTGCCCTCTCAGGCAGCCCATCCATAGTCTATTTTTTTAAAAATTTTTTTGAATTTATTTTTTTCATTTATTTATTTATTTTTTGGCTGCACTGGGTCTTCGTTGCTGCGTGTGGGCTTTCTCTAGTTGTCGCGAGCGGGGGCGACTCTTCATTGCGGTGCATGGGCTTCTCACTGCAGTGGCTTCTCTTGTTGCAGAGCATGGGCTCTAGGCGCACGGGCTTCAGTAGTTGTGGCACACGGGCTCAGTAGTTGTGGCTCGTGGGCTCTAGAGCACAGGCTCAGTAGTTGTGGCACGCGGGCTCAGTAGCTGTGGCTCACGGGCTCTAGAGCGCAGGCTCAGTAGTTGTGGCACGCGGGCTCAGCTGCTCCGAGGCATGTGGGAATCTTCCCGGACCAAGGCTCGAACCTGTGTCCTCTGCATTGGCAGGCGGATTCTTAACCTTGCGCCGCCAGGGAAGTTCCTCCACAGTCTTTTTAAAAACCTACTTGGTTTCAGGTCTTTGTCCTCCCCTGTTCCAGTGCAAATTAAGCTCCTGCCCTTCCCTCCGGCAGGGAGGGGCTGCTGGGTGTGAGGTGTCTCCTTGGAAGTCAGGAGCATCCCAAGACTGGGCTGCCTGATTCCCAAGGATTTGGGTGTGGTGAGGTGTGGCACTGAGCCCTAGAAATAGAAAAATATTCTATTTGCAAACATTCCCGAGGGGGCTGGAACTCTCTTATCTACAGCTCCCAGATGCCAGCCTTCTGAAGTCACAACCTCTCAAACTTCTCTGACGTTCTTTGCCAATGGCAACTTCTTCCTCAGGCTTCCTACTAAGCAACGCAGGCTATTTCTAGTAGAGAAACAGTTTACAGCACCGTGCAGTGGTTAAGTGCACAGACGAGGGGACAGATTGCCAGGGTGGAAATCCCAGCTTTGCCACTTACAAGCTAAGCAGACTGACAGCTTGAACGACTCAGAGATGTCATTTTTTTTTCCCCATCTGTAAAAGGGGAAAATACCAGTACCTACCTCTCAGGGTTGTGGAAACCAACACACAGGTTAAGTGCTTACAACAGTGCCTGACACATAATAAGCACTCAATAAATGTTGGTATCATTATTTAGAAGGATTTAGAAGAGAAACACCTTGTACCCGGTTTGGAGGCAAATATGATGCCTTTCTCTTAAAAGAGAATGTAATCTGGAAAATGTCCTGCTTGACTTAGTTGGACCAGGAGACACTTTTCCTCGGTGTTGAGAGAACATCTTTAGATGCCAAGTTTAATCAGTGGTAGGAACTTTGGGACCATCCTGGAAGAGGAAGGGGCTCTGATAAGGTCACTCATCACGTGCACGCAGAGCATGATTAGAAGCATGGCTCTTTGGCTTCATGGCCTGTGCCCTGTCTTTGCTCTCCTGTAGATAAACACATAGGTTTCAAACCCTGTATGTGTGTGCTTGTCAGGGCCTTGCCCTTCTCAGCAGTGGCCTTCTTCCTGGTAGAGTTTCTCCAAGTAGATTTCTTTTTCTGGAAACAGCGATGAATTCTTGGTTACAAATCCAGGATAAATAAACACACACACACACACACTAGACAATAGACTCTCCTTTTTGAAAAAGCACGCTTTAGTTAATGAGCTGATTTTATTCAAGCTGCACCACAAATACAAAATCATTACCAAAATTCTGGGCTACCTCCTCCTCAATAAACCTTAAAAATAAATGTGCTCTGAATACTCAGAATTCACTTAAACTATGAAAAACTAGCATGACAAGTGCCATTTTCCCCGGCTGAGGTTCACCAGGGTGACCTTCAGAACTTGAAAAACTTTGATGTTTGGAGCAAAAGACTTTTATGTAAGTATGTGCATCTCATTCAATTGGGGTTTTCCCTTAGCGCGGACTTGCCCGATGTGCCGGAAGTAGGGCATCCAGTTCTCCCTTTATGAACATACCCACATTTTTGCCAAGCAGCTCACAACATGAAAAGGAACCGCCATCGAGGAGAGTTGAGGAGGTGAGGGAAGAGGCTGTTAGCACACGGCCGGCCCATCCAATACCTGCCCTTTGTTCCAGGCTCTGCACTCAAACCTTCCTGGAATCCCAGAAAGACTTGGCCAACAAGCCAGCCTCGGAACTTCAGGCAGCCTCTCTGAGCCAGAGTTTATGTACGGTAAAATTTTCCCTTCAGTCCAGCCTCATCTCAGTGAAGCTAGAGCCCTAGGTATATAAATGAAGCTAAAAATCTACGCATCTCTAAGATTGAGTAGAAATCATATTATTTTCAGAAGCCCTAGTAATACTGTCACTCAAATCCATGGAGGCCAGAGGTGAGCAGAAAGTTACTGTTTAAATCAGAGGTTTCAAACGGTGACCCATGGGTGGGCAGTGTGTTACAGATGTTTCTGTCTGACTCACGCACTGTTTAAAAGATTCTTAAAATCAGCTGCTAACATTTAAAAGGCAGGAGGTTTCATATGATTATTTGGATCCCCAACTTCCTTTACAAAATGACTGACTTACATTTGTGGCCCCTGATTTAAATCTTCATGGAACAGAAACAATACTTCCCTGGGAGTCAGGAGGCAAGGGTTCTAGCTCGACCACTGATTGAACAAATTGTTTCTTCTCTCTGGGTCTCTTTTCTTCTTCTTCTTCTTCTTTTTTTTTTTTTTTTTAACAAAACAAGAGCTATCGTTGTTCGAAAACTATAATTCACTTTCTAGATAAGCAAAGCAAGTCCGACGGTAAAAAAAATGACATAACTCCTCTAGAAATCACACCATACTCTGTACAGTTGGCCAGGTGGTAGAAGGTTTTAAAAATGTTTCAGTATATATATAATTGGTAACACAAAAGATTATCCAAACTATAGGCATCTGTATAAAAGCCACGGTAACTCAGAAAGAGGAAGCTATTTTTAAAGGAAGAAGTGCTCTGTCTCATATACTCGGGAAGATGGAAGCTGCCCACCACCAGATGCTGAACATGCAGACGTGCCGCGTATCCATCTGCCATGGAAATTTTCCTATTTCCACATTCTCATCTTGTAGTTTTGAGGGTGAGCATGCCACGCCTCGGCCGTGGAGGTTTTCTGCTCCAGTGGCTTCAGACAAAGTTACCATTAACTCCCCAACCTGCAAAAAAATTATTTGACACAAAGGATTCCAAAATGTCCTCCTCTCCCCCTACAAGCCCACAAACAAATGGTACAGGAATGAGGTCAGAAAGGAATCCCCCGCCTACCAGGCCCCTGAATTCATTTACCTACCTCAGAGCCCATTCAGGGGAAGGGGTGGGACCGGGAACAAGAGCCCCTCGGAGGCCAAGTGGAGTTTGGGGGTCGAGCGCTACATTACAAGATCTGACAGGCCTTTGCCAGCCTTCAGCTTCTTTGTGTCTCTCACATAATAGAGAAACACAAACTGAGCAGCACACGATCTGTGGTTACACCCTTGGACAGAGCGCACTCTTTGCAAATGCTAATAGTATTGTAGCATCCTGTCACCCGGGAACACAAAAAAAGGATGTTGATTTTCACATGAACCAGAACAGGCCCATTGTACACAAGTTGGTGACCAACTTGTAGTATCTGCACATCAAAAGCCCAGCCAATCATAGGGTACACAGCTGGCGAACCGCACCAACCCGGGCGCCTGTCCCAGAGAACGAGATCCTAATGCCCCGTCCACCGCTACGGTGACAAAACATAGTGCTTTTGACGTGAATGGGCCCACAGTCTCAGGATCCTGATTCAGCAATTAGTATAATTAGTAAGAACGTAAGTGTCTCAGATATTTAAAAAGAGAAACCTGAATGTATGAAAATGGGCGTGGCTTCGTGCTCCTGCTGAGAGCCTTCGGTATGGCAGAGGCAGCAGAGGGCAGGGATATTCAATTAGGCACTCATACTAGGGGGGATCTGATACTGGACTAAGGAACTCACGAGAATGTTGGCAGGGAAGTATTTATTATCTATTCCTATCCTAATGGTCCTGGGAAACTAGAAACTCTCAGGGCAAGAAAATTAAATAAAGAATATAAATGATATTCCTGAAAATAAACTTAGAGATTGTAAAGGCTTCTGTTAATAGCTTTCCTTTCAAGTGCTAAATTTATTAGAAATCAAAAGGCAGTCAAAATTTGGGAAAATAAAATACTCAATCAAGGTTTTGAAAACTGGGGTAAAAATAATTCTGCATCTTAACAGTTGGGCTAACTCAAAAAGAATTAGAGAATCTGTAGAGGTAAAATGGGAAAATTAACATGATTAACATGTTAAGGGAAAATTGCAGGGTATTCATTTTCACTCCTAAGGTCTGGGGTAGACCTGAGATTAGAGCCCCCTGAATCTCAGTATCACCTTGTCCCCCAGGGCCCCGGAGGAAACCATCTCTGCAGGGGTTTCTATTCTTGTAGTGCAACAGAAGCCTCATATATAATTAGGGAAAACCATCCTAGGCCCTTTCTGTAAAGTTAGCTCGACTTGCACTTTCTAGGTATATCAGTGCCCTAATATACTCATAATTTTATAAATAAATTCATTTTCCTAGAAGTATATTTGAGAGAGAGCACGTTTTAGAAGTGCATAGGCTTGTAACCAGATTTGTTTTCCAACTTAGACTCTGCTATTCACTGGAATGACCTTGGTTATTTAACTTTTCTGAGCTTATTTTCTCATCTATAAAAATGGAAATAATACTGCCCATGATAATGGATGCATAACACAAGACATACTGGTTCCTTTGCTCTAGATTTAAGTTCTTTTCTTCAAAGTTTAAAAGAAAAGTCAAAAACGTTTCACAGGATTAATCCTTGGCAAGATAGGATACTGACCATTAAAAAGGTTTCAGGGGGGGTCTCTAGATAGATCCCCAAAGGCTCATGGCCAGTGACAGTACACTGTGTCCTGAGTCCTGCTAAGACCTTTATACAGGCTCTTACTCAGGGTGTGCTGCCACCCCTGCAATGGCCGTGACTGAGGCGGCTGCGCACCTTTTCTCCCAAAACACATCAAACACCGCCCCTCGCATTAGTGTTGCTCATGGCGGTGCGGAGGCGGGTTCACTATCATTACTGGGTGTGTGCGGTGCTGTGCTGTGTTAAGGTATAGGTGACCCCTGGTTTTCACTACATATACATTGATGGTAGACAAAAATGATATACATTCGGCATCCAGAGGGATTGGCTGTGAGCCAGGTGCGGTGGCACGTGCCGGCAGTCCCAGCTACTTGGGAGGCTGAGGGCAGGAGGATCGCTTGATCCCTTGAGTTCCGGGCTGTAGTGAGCTGTGCCAATCGGGTGTCTGCACTAAGTTCGGCATCTGTATGGTGACCTCCCGGGAGTGGGGGACCACCAGGTTGCCTAAGGAGGGGTGAACCGGCTCAGGTCGGAAACGGAGCAGGTCAAAACTCCTGTGATCAGAGGAATTGGTTGTGTTACCACTTGGAGCATCATTGACCGCAAGTGTGAGGACTTCTGACTTAAGCCCTCTAGACAAATACAGTTCTTAACGGAGAAATAGTAAGTATGGCATTTCGTTAATGACTCATGACGACTTCTGTGTTAAGATGTATGGAAAAGAGAGATTAAAAACAAAAATGGAACACAAACTAAGGGAGCAGAGAAATGGATAGGTTCATCCCTTAAGAGGTATATTAATTTCAATATTTCCTGGTAGCTGAAGCAAAGAAACAGGTGAAGGGCTTCCCTGGTGGCGCAGTGGTTGAGAATCTGCCTGCCAATGCAGGCGACACAGGTTCGAGCCCTGGTCTGGGAAGATCCCACATGCCGCGGAGCGACTAGGCCCGTGAGCCACAATTGCTGAGCCTGCGCGTCTGGAGCCTGTGCTCCGCAACAAGAGAGGCCGCGATAGTGAGAGGCCCGCGCACCGCGATGAAGAGTGGCCCCCACTTGCCGCAACTAGAGAAAGCCCTCGCACAGAAACGAAGACCCAACACAGCCATAAATAAATAAATAAATAAATAAATAAATAAAAAGAAAAGAAACAGGTGAAGTCTTGAGTTCTCTTTGACAGAAGGGAAGCACCATATGCGTTTGTCTGTAGTGGGAAACACTGCTGGCACTGAATTATCTACTAATCCTTACTTTAAAGAACTTAAGTGATAACAGAGACATGTCATTAGATTTTCCTATTGCAAAAGGTACTGTGTATTTTGTCAAATAGGTGCATCATACAGTATTTGTCTGTGAAAGCCAAGGGCATAATACTAGATAAATTAAGAAGTCGGTAAAGGTAAGTAGTCCACGTAGTACTGCTTTCTGATGATTTGGCCTAATTCTCAGATAAACTTCATCAAAGCAAGAAGGTGGAGTTAACCTATTCCCTACATACTTTCTCACAAATGTTAGAGGTCTCACAAGCTTTTGGCAAGTGTTAGATCACGTACGCCATGAACATATTTTTTGACAAGTGGATAAAATTCTAATTTCCATGTTGTTGCTATGATTTAGTTACTTCAAGAGTAAGTAGCAGAACGGACATTCTGCTTTGAACTCTAAGGAGCGAAACTTGTATTCTTAACACAACCATAAGATATGCCTCTGTGGAGGCTGCTGACAGTTTCACTGGATCTTCAGTGAGGTCTATGGCCTACATTTTTTTTTTTTTTAAAGACTTTTTGCATTTTCTCAAATACTTGGATAGGAACCAGGCTATACCTGGGTTAATTAGTTAAAAACAAAACAAAACAAATAATAAGAATCCTTTACCACAAAGAATAAGGAACTGATTAAAAACATTTAAAAGCTATAGTTACCCCCTATCAGTGACGTGACCCCAATGAACCTTAACACTGATCCTACAGAATGTGAACAAAACACACAAGAAGGCTTTCAGAGGGCGATCATATACACTCTCTCATTGTCAAGCTGGTAACAACTCTCATTTCAAGATACGTATTTAACCCAATGCCTTATGATATATGTTTTTCTTACCCTTATTTTATAAAACTGTCTTCTTCGGTTAAAGATCACTCACATTTAAACTGTCCTGACACTGTTCTGCTTTGCAATCTTTGACAACTTTTGGAGTGCCTGTCTTAACTCTTAAGTTTTCTACATCTATCAACTTAGTCTAATATGTGCAGAAATTATGACTTAGTTATCACAAATTGGGTATTTTATTGTTTAAATTTTATTGAAACAATAATTATTATTTTAAAACACATTTTGTAATATAATTAAATAATGCATCTGTATTATTTACAAGCACATGGTAGCTACTTCACTTTGACAAAGATACTAATTCTTCAGCTGAAAGTATTAGAAGAAAACACATAAATTACCCTATTAAATCTTCAGGAAGTAAATTCTTCAAACTTTCTTGACTCATGAAGATTTTGAACTTGAAGTGCACAAAGGATGAAAACAATTTAAAATGCAACTAGTTTTGGGGCCTCAAACTAGGATTGGTCTGTTAACGCTGACAAGTGAAATAACTGCTCATATGACTGAAATATGTTCTTCCTTATAAACCTTCTAAAGGAAGTCAAAGATTGTCTTGACACCTATTCACCAGAAATATACCACACTCCAGCTATTGTCTACCACTTATGGAAGCAATCGCGACTTTACAGAGTCTTTTCCTGGTTTTGATTTCAGCCAACCACATGAATCCTGGAGAAGACACACCCATGCTCTGCCTTATTTTACACATCTAATGATCACCAAATCTTTAATAAGCATCATTTATGAGCAAAGTTCTGGGAAGAATTATAAAATAAAAAATGGGAGTTCATAATCAGGTGGTAGATGGAATTAAATGATCTTTAAGGTTCCTTCCAGCTCTAAGACTTAATGATGACTTGTTAGTAAGCCTCATATATGACTGAACATGTTAGCATCATTAATGAAAATGGTGGCCATGGACTTCCCTGGTGGTGCAGTGGTTAAGAATCTGCCTGCCAATGCAGGAGAAACGGGTTCGATCCCTGGTCCGGGAAGATCCCACATGCTGCGGAGCAACGAAGCCCGTGCACCACAACTACTGAGCCTGCGCTCTAGAGCCCACGAGCCACAACTACTGAAGTCCTTGCGCCTAGAGCCTGTGCTCCACAACAACAGAAGCCACCACAATGAGAAGCCCGCGCACCACAATGAAAAGCAGCCCCTGCTCGCCACAACTAGAGAAAGCCCGCGCGCAGCAATGAAGACACAATGCAGCCAAAAATAAATAAATTAAAAAACAAAAGACAGATAATGGTGGCCATGGCAGCAAAATGCAATTAAAAACATTTAAAAAATATATTTTACCAAAGAAAATACCAAAATGTATTGACAAGTATCAAGACATGAAAAAGAGCATTGTTAGACCATGAATTACAACTGTGCAATGTGAGGCATGTGAAATTCAAGCATTCAAAGAAGAGCTACATTTAAGAGGCTTGTTAGACCATGCATTTGGTTATACTGTGACGTCAAATTATTTCCCTAGGTGCACAGGTTTCTCTCTCTCTCCCTCATTAAAACAGAGACAACTTAAAAACTGCTCTCCAATAAGAGAATTATAACATGATTTCAGTATCTTTAATTACTCATCTACACAAATGACCTTAGATCAAGCACAGGCAAAATATAAATTGCAGTAATATCTACATATAGTGTGAAGGTTTTAAAAAATAATACAGAGTTCATTCATAGTGCACAAGTAAAAACAAGGTTAAGTTTTAAATATTTAAACACAAAGCCATGATTATTCAAAAGGTAAGCATATTTATGAGCACATTTCTATACTGCTAAAGTTCCTGAAACTATAGCATATACCAGCTTAGAGAACTGAAATTAAAAAAAAATTACTTTGATCCCCTTTATTGGTAAACTAAAACACCATTATTTTTTTCGCAGATAAATACCTCTAAAATAAATAAAAAATAAAATTATTAACTAGTTAAGAGATTTACCTTTTAAACCTACACTCTGAATCTTATCATCATGTGTAAAATTCCCAAATTATAAGGTCAGGAAACACCACTCTCTGCAATGTTCCCGACTTATTTTTACACTATTCATTTGCATCTGGAGGCTAAATAATTTGTGGGAAGGAGTCTGCTGGAGTAAAGCCTGGAAAGGGGGGATAATACAAAGAAAAGAGAATATAATTAAGCCGCTAAGAAAGGCTGATTGCTCCGCCTATAACTAAAGCTCAGCTGAACTATAATTCAACCGTGAAGCTGCAAGAACCGCTTGTTTCCTGTCATGATTTGCCTACACAGTTTGATTTTTTAAATTGATACCCGGACCAAGTAAATTTTAGATGTAATCTATTTACAGTTGTTCGGTCTTCCATACAGAGCTTTGTTCACTCTATTCTTTGCAAATTCTGACATGAAAAACAAATGATTCCTGGTCTAGTTAGAATTTAACTTCTGTATATTGAATTTGTTTTTATTTGTTACATTTGTATACTTCTGTATAGTGATTTGTTGATATTTGAATCATCTGTAATTTCTGAACTACAGACACAATACACAGGGTTTACTGTTGAGAATCTGAATTTTATTTTTTTCTTTTAGTAACATCTGCATTTAATAAATACCTGGCTTTTGGGTGGGGAGGGAAGCATGCTTAGTGTGAGACTAGCCATAAAGGGAAAAAATGTATAATCCATGAAAGAAGTTGTATTACTGAGGAGGACGGGCAATATCTGGACTCTAATGTGGGATTTTTAATCATATTTTTATTATCTATTTATATATTTAAATTACAAATACTGATCTCAAAGAAATGGAGACATCCATCCTCCCTCCCCCACACCTTTCTTAAATTTATACAAAGAGATGCAATAGTAGTACTGACTTAACATCAGCCTTTTTGCTTGGGCGAAATCTGTAGAAAAACAGCTGAGGGCATTCTTCCCTATCCATAGCTCACAGAAATAAACATGGTCCTATTTCTTTTTTTCTTTAGAAATAGATTTGTAGTTATAAAGTGGTCGTGTTTTACAACTGCAAAAATATTAATTAATAATTGCATGATGTTTGCTTCCGTGAGGGTGTTTACCCACTGGCCAACACTGGTTAGAGGGAGTTAACTGGTAAGGTCATCTCCTAACCTTTGTACAGGACACTGGGGAGCTCTACTCCCTTTCCATTCACCCACTATCCCTAGGTCTGAAGGATACAGAAACGTCCTTGACTACTCAGCTCCCAAATAAAGTATACTGCTACTAGCTGCTTAAAACTTGATCTACTTTTCTTACCAACCAGTTTAAAACAAATATTTCCTGAATTCTCAATTTCGGAAGTATTTTGTGGTATCCTTTAACCTTGCATATTAAGTGTCAGATCTTGATAGAGATCACAATAAAGAATGTACTGATGTTAAATTAAAAAAAACCAAAAAAATGTGGGGTGGCAAGGGAACTGTTACCAAAACATAATTCCAAGAAAACTGTAAAATTAAGTAAACTGTAAAATAAAAACTGTCACACAATGGGCATTTTCATTGGAATAATAAAGGCTTAATGAAATGGCAGCAAAGAGCAGAGTTAAATGAGAAAGACATTTTAAGTAAAAAATGGCCTATTTCTTTGCTTTAAAGTCCTTTAGCCAATAAAAAAAATTTATATAAAAAAAATGAAAATGATGTGAGGATATTATTGTAATTGAACCGCAATGAATTAAACTTTATATTTTTCTTTAAACATTCAGTGAAGAGGTGGATGGTCAACATTATTCTAATTGTTGAAATAATTTCTATTTAAGATAGTCTTATGAAAGAAGGCTTTTTTCCTGAGGCCTAGCTGAAATGTTTGACAATAGCTGAAATTAGTCTAAATGAAATTAGTCAATTGATTATTCTTAATCTTCCCTATCCTATGTCACAAACCAACAGCTCTGTCAAATGGTAAAAAAAGACTGTTAACAAGAAAGCCTAGCTCAAGTATACAACATCCAAAATGAATGAATTTCAAATGGGTAGAGAGAGTACAAAAACATCAACTGAATCAAATAGGTAAGCTGCTACTCACTTAGCTTCTAAGGCAACTTCTAAGCTGTCAATGAAGGGTTGAAATCTTTCACTGAATGTACACGGAATTGTAATACAAATTAACCTATTTGAGGGGTTTTTCTGTTAACTCACTTTCTTTCATGTGACGAATATAAACTGAATTATCATGGTCAAATAGTTTCTGGATACAGAACATTACAGATACAGACAACAACTCAGCAGGTTACCATCAATTTATATACAATTGATAGCCTTTAGAAAATTGCCATCAGTTTTATTTCAAAACACCTAGCATTCTTTTTCTGGAAAAGAAACCGACATGGAGTAACATCAGCTAATGAGTTAGTTGAACTAGTGCCACTACAAGTGAGACAACAAGCAGGAGAGCGAGTTTCTTATCTTCAAGGACTGAGCCTACTGGCCATACCAAGTTAAATTATCCCAATTTGTCACTTGAATACAAAAGAATAGAATGTTAATGCCATTTCCACTGTTTTTCATTGAAAAGGCAGCTGATGGTTAAAGTGCCTCTAACACGCATAAATCATTTTTATTCCATGACTTTATTTTATGTTTAGAAAGGTGGAATAGCAGAAGAAAAAAAAAGGCAGGACAAAAGGCTCTGGAGTTTTCTTTCTTCAGATGTGTGCAGAGGTGATTATATTATGAGTAGGAGGTCTGTAAAAATAAACAGAATTTTCATTGATAAATTTAGGTCTAGGGAGACAAATGTAAAATTTCTAAGTAAATTTTACTACTGCATGATCATAAAAATGTTGAAGCTTAACTGCCTAAGTTTGCTAGTTTTATTAAATTTAAAATATCCACCACCAGAACAATATAAAATAATTTTATCAAACATGATGTATGAATCAAATATTGGACTTCATCTTCAGCAAGTATCAGAATTGGTTACTCAAAACGATCAGGCTGGGTAACTCCATGCATCTTAAAACTGTCATTGCAAAAGTATTCCTTAAGATGCTTGGTAACTTTTATTAAATGGTCAGAATGAAGCAAGGCTACAATTTTGCCAGATTTATTCTTTTAAATGGATTTGCAGGATACAAAATAGATCATCTGTCCAATTCACAGATATATGTAACAGTTCGTGGCATAGAGAGTAGAGACAAGTAGGGAACAAAGAAAGTTGGGACTATTTTCCTGTACACAGCCGGCCTCATAGGACTGCCCTGGCCTGCAATCGAGACAGACACTGTGGCAGGAAAAGGCATGTTTCCAGCAGCAACAGTAACTCCAGATGTCACACTGATCAGCTTAGGGAAGTGACAATGACTGTTCTGTAAAACACTGGTTGGCTTTGGGCTACCTTATTTCATTGAAAAGACAGAAACGTACCTTATATTTTTAATGGGGTTTCTGTGAATATTTCCCAAAAAAAAACATATGTGTAAACAAAGACATCAAGTAAACTGGTGTTTATGAAGAGAATCTCCAAATCCAGAAGACTCTCAAACTGTTTCTAACATTAACTACTGATAGTAATTATGATGATGAGGAAGACATCGTAACACTTCATGGTTTTAAAAGAAAATTTTCATACATTGAAGTTGTATAAAACATTTACAAACACAGACACTTAAAAACACTGAATTATGTTTGGTCTGAGTTACAGATGATTGATATTTAGTTCCTAGATATATTTTTGTATACATCCATATACCAGTCTTAACTTATGAAAGAGACAAACAAAGTAACAAAGCATTATTCTAAAGCTTTTAACTCCTTCCTCTCTCATTCATTGCTGGTATACTGTTCTGAATGATGTTGGTCTGAGCTGTGCTTCCCTTTCTAGCTTGCTTTCTCAAATATATCGCCCCTACACTACAAGAAAGTAGGTAGTCTGATTTAAGGGCCTTTTCTGAACAGAATGCATCTAGGGAGAGAATGAATCTTTCACATTTCTACTTTCACTTCTGACTGTGTTGCAGGCTGCCTATAGTGTAAGGCTCACAGATAAAGTGAGTAATTAAATATTTCAAATTAATGATAAGGTCTTAATTATAGCATTTTCCCTTTCTCAACTTCTTCTATAAAAGACTTACTAATTATAATTCTTCAGCAATAATTAACAATTAGCTCTGCTACTAAGGGAAGTCTTCAAATATACAATATTTTATTGGGAACTGCTTAAAATGCCAGACTACAGAATTACACAAGAGCCCATACATTCAGAAGAGTCCTAAATTCTACAGCTATCTAAGTTACTTTAAATTGAAAAATGGTTTATTTAAATGTTTTTAAACATTGAGAATAAGATTAAGAACAATTGTTAAAATTTTTAGTCAAGACAAATAAAAAGCTTTGCAAGTGAACATATACACAATTATCCATTGAATATGAACAATGAGAAATAAAACAATGAGAGCTACAGCTCAATTCTTCACATACAGAAACTCTATGAGCCACCTGCACATTATGAAATATCTTAGCTTTATTCACCTTTCTTCTGTTCAAAGAGTTCTAGAGGATATTTTTAGTTTAGCCACAAGGCAATCAAGTTATTCCAAGGAACATCATACATACAAAATTTAGAATCTAGTTTCAGAAATTCCTCCTTTTTAAATTATTTAATTACATTAAGATTATTATTAAGGAACAAGTTGGATATAGTTTAATAGAATGATAAACTATTAAAATAAGTCTAAAATATAAATTTTGTGTTTAGTCATTACCAATGCAGTAAGAAGTTTTTTACTCACTTATTACAATTTATTTCTCCTGATGAAGAGCTTCAATAAAAGCATCAAGTTTTTCTTGAATTTCTCTAACTTTCTCTGTGGAGATAAAAAGAGATAATAAATTAGTTAAAAACAAATTTATTTTTCAAAGGCATCACAAATCATAGAAGATAAATGGTTTGGGATACTTTAACGACTTGGGAAAAGGAGGGAAAATTACCTTAGCACCACACGCCATCTTATAGCCAAATAAAGTTCGAACAGATTATGTAATAGCAGGAGCTTCTAAATTTTTGGAAGGGGAGGAGCGTGGGGGTTTGTGACAGATCCCTTTGAGGATTTAATACAAGCTGTGGATCCTTACATGGAAAAATGCAAGTATAGATAAATATACCATTACGTATAGAATTTTAAGGAGTTGTCAGATTCTCTGGAGTCTAACCAAGGACTCACAGTTAGCATTATCTGGAACAGAGGAAAATATAAAATAATGAAACCATTTTTTAAAATTAGAAGAGAATACAGGTGAGTATATAACTGGCCTTCAAGTGGGAAATTACTTTCTAAGTATGAAGTAATGGGGAGAGTTACAAAGATCAACCAATAGGACATTAAAATGTACCCTTTATATGTCAAAATGTCCTAAAATTGAAAGGCAAAAGAAATTGTAGGAAATATTTTCAACAAACATGAAAAAGGAAATAACACTTTAAAAAATAAAAACGTACTTTTCTTGCTGTGAATGAGGAAAGTTTAAAAACACCAGAGCCACTGATGACAGATTTACATTATTTTATTTGATTTTAGGTTTTCATGTTTATAGATGTTCAAATAAAATCTATGATTTCTCTCTGAAATATAAAAAGTTCCTTCAAAATGTAAACTATTCACAGGACACGCCAATCTCCTAATATTAAAAACAGAAGTCGTGATTTATTCTACTTCACTAACCTAATCATGCAGCTCCCATTTTAAAATACAGGTTATAGTAAGCATGGTAACAAATATTTTTGTCCTGTTAACACAATTTAACATGTTGGTGAGAATTATCAATTAAAGTGAAATGACTGGTTCAAAGCTGGTGATCTAGAGGCAAAACTGCAAAGCATTCTACTTTATATCTTAGAGAAAAAAACATGTAAGAGGTATTAAGAGTCAACATTTATATTTTTGCCCCCAGAACTTCATGCATACTTTATTTGTTGGCAGTCACGGAATGGCTGCATAGTGCAAAGCCTGAATAAGACAATATTCTCACTATCATGATGTTTATTTTTTTTTTTCCAGATTTTTTAAAAAATTGAAGTATAGTTGATTTACAACATTTGTATCTTTTAAAAGATACAAATTGTATCATTTAAAAATAAATAATCTGCAATTGAAGATATAAGTATCCCTTTTTAACAGTGAGACAGCATTTGTGATGAGTAGCCAATAAAAAGAACTATCCTTTTTGTAAATTCTTATTAGCATTGCGGGGACTCAACACAGCCTACCAGGGTTGCATATAAAGAACGTAATGTCTTCATCTTTTTTTTCCAGTAATTCAGCACTTCTAATTCTTGGTATTAGACCGAGACTAACACACACCAAAAAAACCCAGGGGAGGGGGATCCCCTATTGTTTTAATCGTTATTTACTGAGAAAATATGATTTTAGTTATCACAAAGGCAGGAGTAACTCCTTATATATAAAAAATTAAACTCTTGGAAGTTCAGTTTGTACTTTTTGGTAGTCTGGTTTTTTTTGTTTTTAAACTAGCAGTCAAACCAGTAAACATACTTCCTTTCTCAAAATAAGGCCACATTTCTTATTTTAAAAATTATTTCATGTAGTTGCTTAGAAACAGTTCACCTATTTTCTTCATTGAACATTTAGAGAGTTCCAGATACTATCATCAGTTGAAGAATTTTTAAAGGGGGTTGGGAAACAGGTGGAAAAAAGTTTTCTCAACTGTCTCATAGAATTTTGGAAACGGATGGGGTCTTTAAAAAATCATCTAGCTTAAATAGCACAAAACATGGAAATCTAAAACAAGTTTTCAGAGCCTTAGCAGCTCTCTAACATTAGACTGAGAACTATTTCTACTTGGGAAAACTATACTGTATGAAGAAAGGAAATCATTCTATCTGCTCCATGATCAGAGTACAATCAGGCAGCTGAACGGCCAGCTCTATCCATCCTTTTGCCCTGTCAATGACCTCTGTGTTCAGCTGGACAGACTATCTGTGAGTGGGTGATACAGTAGCATCACTCACAAGACACTGTTCAGAGCAAGATCTATTTGTATTGAAAGAAGCCAAGAGCGACTCTGATGCATGTGCCTAATTGTGGAATCTGAATCAAATTCAAATTCTTCTAAAATTAGAGGTAAGTGATGTTTTTCGTAAATGAAAGTTAAAAAAAAACTAATTAATTTAAATATGAAAAACACAGAATAAAAAATTACCAAATTTCCCTTTAAAAAGCTTTTTTACAAAATATTTTACAATCGGAATATCAGGACACTGTACTGAAACCTCAAGAATGACACAAAAAACATTAGTAAGTTACTAGGAAGTAATGCAGGGAGAGGAGAGGAGAGGAGAGGAGAGGAGAGAAGAGGATGGAGGTAAATGTTAAAAGAAAAAAGAATAGTTGTGATAAATGTATCCTTTTAATACTAAATTGAAAAACTCATTTCTTCATTCATTCCTTCACTTATACAATGTACTTAATGGAGTGACACGGGGACACACAGTATACCCTGCCTTTGAGAAGAATTCCTTGCTTACTTTCTACCTCTATCTAAGTCTGTAAGTGTCTACTATGTTTTGCGTGATGTCAGATCCCACATTTCATTTGGTCCTCATACAACCCAGCAGGTTTCACTGCCAAAGATGAGGACATTAAGCCTGGAGAGTTAGCCTTGTCCACACTCCTCCAATTAAGAAACACATACTAGATCTGCTACCATATGCAGACTCTAAATGGTAACAAAACAAATGCTATTATTTCAAGTGTATTTGTTGAAAGTTCTACCTTTTATGTAAGATAAGACATTTTGATAAAAATTAGGGAGTGAGATAGTTACTGAGCACCTCCTAAGTAGTTCTGTGCCTAGAAATGTCTAAAAAATATATAATATGTTACCATACTCGGATGAATATTATTACCTCTTGAGGAGACTAGATCTATACACACTTGGAGAGACCCTTGGAGAACAATATAAGAGTAGGAAACTGGCCCAAAAAAGTTTAGCATCTTCAGTGTCTACAACAATGTCTGACTCGCTATATATGCTCAATAAATATTTGATAAATGAAGTTCCCAAAAGTATGGCATGGAAAATGAGGGCTGTAGGTTATCAAGAAGGGAAAAAAAGCACTTAACATGCTTCCTGGATGTTATGCCAGGATCACAAGAGCTAGAGCAAGTCTGAGAACAGGAGGCAGGGTATACACTGACAGTCAAGAACAAGGAAAGCTGGTGGGTCACCTGAACCACATAAAGCACCACAGAACAGAGAATGCTCAGGTCTTAGAACACAATAGCATTTTGCGGGGGCGGGGGGGGGGAATGGGGGGTGGGGTGGGGGACAACTTAATTATTGCACCTTAAGAAGGCTAAAATATGCTGACTACACAAGCACACACAAGCATTTCATGCTTTGCAAGGAAGCTATATTACAAATAATATAGCAGCATTATTTTCCATATTTGAATTCATTCATTTTAAATTCTGATGTAAGGTTCCAGCACTGTCTTGTATACCAACTATGCCTCCTGGCTGCACAGAAAACGGAGTTATGTGTAAAAATCAAGTTGGAATGTTAGCAACTAACACTTAACACTTTCTGATCCTTCCAAATTAATGTCTCACTATTACAGTGTTTTCAAATCCCCAAATATTATGGTATTTAATTTTTTCACCATTAGAACTTACTTTCACACAGAAAATGTATATATATTAGCATGGCTAATTATAGAGCAAACTCCTTTTTCTATTAAATATTTGCAATAAATATTTATATAGCTAGAGAATTCCTATAAATTTGTGATTTACTTGATAAACTAAACCAACTCAGGAAGGGATTAACAAACTGCTATTTCTGTTACACTGAAATAGCCAATTCCACATGTAGTGAATACTGAGTCTACTTTCCATTTGTCCAATGTTTACTTAAAAGATGAACAATTTCAAACATCAATTCATTGTGCTTCTTGATTGAGTCATGAATATTCCCATAATCCCCAACTCATAAACCGTCAGTCTCAGTGAATGAAGTTCCTTCTCTTTTTTCTTTTCTTCGGATGACTTGACACTCATTCATGTTTTGGGTCTCTTTATCTCCACATGAAATGATACTGCTACTCTCATTTTCTTTTTGAGACTTCTGATACTTGCTCTAAAAGTCTCAAATATAGACTAATCTGTAATTAGGATTTGAATACACTGTGAATACCAAAAGGCCAGACCCGGGAGAAGGTTCACTTCAGTGGTTAATAACAGTTTAGAACAGGAACAAAGAATCACACACAAAACACTACCACATGAACTGAAATAAACCTTTTACAGCTTTTGATGTTTTTAGAGAAAGCATAAAGAAACGAGCTGCAAACTCACTAATGCAGTGTATTTTAAACAAACCACACATCCAAAGATCCAAATGTACCTTAACAGAACTGTTTTATAACATACTGCATACACATTTTGTACCAAGCTTGAGGACACCTTGTAGGTGAGATTTTGCTATAAAAAGCGGTTCACTAAAAGACTGAAAATTAAAGGAACACTTCTTATTGTGTTATATATGTTGTTCCTAAACAGGCTTGCTTTTCATTAGACAATTACACTGTAAGTGCTCTTTAGAAATTCAGTATTTAAAGGAATCATCTAGGGAAACAAGGAAAGAAAACCAACAACAACAAAAAGTGAATAATAGACCAGATTCAAGAGTCTTAAAACTACAGTCGAAATCTTAGACTTAGCACAAGAAAAGATGTACACCTCTTAGAGCTGAAAGGAAGAGCCAGAGATACAGAGTGAAAGATGTATAGCTAAATCTAACACTTATCTTCTGAATCTTGGCCCTGTAATTTTTTTCCCCTACAAATAGGTATGATTATTTTTAAACAGACTCATTAATGAAGACAAACAGTATACTTCTGCTTGTTACAGAAGAAGGAGGCATCGTTTCCTATGTCCTGGAAAGCTGTTTTGAGACTTGGACAGAAATTGTAAAGCTGGGTGGGGTCCCAGACTTCCAGGAGTCTGTGAGGTGGAAATAGAGTTCTCTGGGTTATTTCCATTGTTTCAAAAGTTCAAATGGAAATCTTTGTTTGGGCTAGAATTACATCTACTCTTGTAACAATTAGTTATTTAGGCTGATTAAAGATATAATTGCAATTCTATGTTTCAAATTAAAACTATGTGCATTGTAGACAAATCTTATCAAACATGGACTTCACAAGAGTATACAATAATGAGTGTTTGATGAAAAAAAAAAATGTTAGGAATCCCTGGTCTAATGCCCCTAACAATCAATGGAGTAGTTATTTCATATGATTTTTATCAAGATGAGAACATAATGTATTAACAGGTATAGGATAACGTGATCAGGGGAACTAAGTTTCTAGTCCTGGTTTTGCCTTTAATCTTACGACTGCAGACAAATCACGGTCCTAGTTTCTTTCTCTCTGAAATGAGGGAATCAGTCTAAAAAAAGCCCATATTACTTTAAAACTTAGGACTGAAATGTACTATTCTAACTGATCATGTTTTAATTGTACCTTTTAAAACTTGTAAATGGTCTTTTCTTTGTTCTTTAGTATCTTTTTATTTGATGTTAAATTAAGCTCCTAGTAAAAAATGCAACCACAAATGATAATATTATTCTCATAGGGTTGCAGAATTCATTTTAGAAAGATCAGTTTTATACTGTTTTTTTCCCCCCCAGGAATCAATGTGGGACTGCTTGTATGAATTACCTACTTACAAAAAAGTCTGTCATTTAAAATCACTCAGCAAGTGCTACAGCACTTGCTATGTAATAGATGCCCATGAATATTCATTCATTGCTCATTCATTTATTTATTGGTGAGTGATCTGACTTAACCAATACTTAATCCAAACATTAAAGATGATTATTTTAAAAATTTGCTACTTCAGACCCCAAAACAATATGATTTAGAAAGAAAGCTGCCATAAGAAAGTCTGTGAAGTAAATTATAATTTATGTCTGCTGAATGTATAAACAGCTCAAAGTGACTTGTGAATAAATTCAGCCTAAATTTTAAAAACAACTTTAACTGAGCATTTCTACCAGGCTCCTTTTTGGCTAATATAATCAAAACCTCTTAAAAAATACTTTCTTGAATTTTGAAGCCTATTCTCCAAAAGACTTCAGTATGGATGAACACAGAGTAGCTTTATACCCAGGCCTTTATATTGGTTAGGCCTTTACACTTTCATAAATAGATGGCAACCCTAATTTCATCTCAGCTATTAATTCTTATGGACCTGCCCTTAACCAATAGAGTCACACCATTCCAGGTGCTTGTCAGTGTCAATCGGTGTAAAATCTTGAACTTTCTCTGCTACCTGATACTTATTAAAAGGCTCAGTTGCAAGAAGAAATCACATTTATGGAAAATTGTATGGGGGCTATATAATTCACCTATTTCTCTAGATGCTATGTATTTCATCTTTAGATAAGCCAAACCAAATAGCTATTTATTTAGATGGCATCATTCTGATTTTGTCCAGAATTGCTTGTTACTGGCCTACACTGAGGAACATTACAATAAAGAGCCCCATGAAATTCATGATTATGTGCAGTCATTTGATTCAGTATATCATATAACTCAGTGTTCCTCTTATGAGGACTAGTGACTTTTCTCTCAGGTGTGTGTACCAGATATACCTATGCTTCAGCTAAGCAACTGCTGTGCTGTTGTCTGAGAGCTATCATAAATCATGTAACCAACTCTGCTTTCAATTTTGCATCAGCTACTGAAATCAACTCCCCCTAAAACTAAGTTCCCCTGCAGGGCTTATGATTAACCTCTCTACCCGAAACTTTATCCCTTTTCTTGTCCCGTCCCTGTCCCCCTGAAGATTGAGAAGTAGCAAAGAAAAGAGGGGACTGAAACCGAGCAGGACCTCGCGGAGCATTCCCCAGGTACAAGGCCCTCCATGTCCCCTGCTTCTTGTTTGACCTTCTCTGAGTTCCAAAGAGCAGACTCAAGCAGTTGATGATTAGAACAGAGTCACAGGACTCCTAGTTCCTCCTGAAGGGACGTAGATGACAATCTGACGCATATCTTCGAGTTGTTCTGTGGAAACTAAGACCCCCCCCCTCCCCCCAGTGGAGGAAGGTGACTACATGCTGTCGGCAAGCAAGTAGACCCGAGACTGCTTGGAACTGGAAAGTGGATGACTGAGATTCCTTAAACATCACCCTGTTACCTCATCACCAACCAATCAGAAGAATGTCCACGAGCTGATCAAGCACCCTGTGAACCTCACACTTAATGGTTGCCTTTAAAAACCGTTCCTGAAAGCCAGCACGGAGTTCAGGTCTTTTGAGCACGAGCTGCCTGCTCTTGCTTGGGGTCCTACAATAAATGCTGTACTTTCCTTCACCACAGCCCAGTGTCAGTTGATTGGCTTCGCTGTGCATAGGGCGAGTGGACCAGAGTTCAGTTCGGTAACACTACTAGGAAGCTCAGGGCCAGATATGCAGCTTGCTTATAGCAAAGTACGCAGAACCCTTGAGCACCAATCTTATCCCAAATTTCACATTATTTCACTTGCCTGGATTTTCTCTTCCCTTCCACCCAATATTTCCACTCAAGTATTTTTACTTTTTGCACAGGGTAGATCTTTATAAGCTGCCTCAAACTGTTTGGGGAATAAGGCAGGGAATTAATAAACTAACAAGCTAGTTTGTAGAAGATATACCACTAGGTAGCTGATTCATATAATATACTATAATATTCTAAAAATAATCTTTTTACACTGGTAATACTTTTTAAATCAGTAATTTAAGAATATTTTGAGAGGACAATATTTGTCACATTTAACCTTCTATGAATAATCCCTACATGAGAGAAAAAAATAAAGTATTTTTACTTCTGCTCAATTCTCAGAAAACTCAATGATATAAAAATCTATACTTCAAGTCATTATTTTCAGCAACAGAAAAAAATCATACATTTTTATGGGATTCATGATCGTCTTTTTAAATGTGAATGATAGATAGATTCTACCATAAGATTATAATTGTCTCCTGTGAATTATTTTATTCTGTATCCAGTACATAAAATATTCCATATTCATTACATCTATCAACTCATACTATGATGAAAAAATATTTAAGTTATTTTATGTGGTAACTCATTAATGATACATTTTTTTTCTCAAAAAAGTTTAAATAAATACGCTATTTCAAAATGAATACATTTCTTTTTCTCCCCATAAAAAAACCTAAATATCACTACAATTTAAAAACTATGATATAGGTAATTAATTGGGAAAGCTAAAAAAGCGTTAGCGTAATGACCAGTAAAATATTCAGTCCCAAACAATTAAGGTTTTAAAATAACTCATCATTTTTTTCTTTTCTATTTTCCTCTTCTTAAAAGCATATTTTACTCTGAATTTTGTTAGGAGGGAAGTTGAAACATTTTAAGAGAAGGAAAACCACCCAGGCAGCCCTTAAAGAGACAGGACATCATTTATCACCTGAAAAGACAGATTTATAAGAAGAGGGCCCTTTCTGTTCCTTTAAGACTGCAAAACAGATGGGAAGTGAATGGACAGTCAATGGGACAAGAAAACACATGGGAGGTGCCGCTGTATGTATGTTCCCAGCATAAGAAAGAGGTCAAGATTGTAACTGCATGACTGGGTCCTGGAAAGGGTCTTTCTTCAAGCTGTTACAAAGACAAACGCTGTGCCTCATCCTGCTGTCAAACTGTTATAAATATTGGTTTGTCAAAAGACCTTCAGTGCTGAAATTTTAAAAAGGAGGTGTAACATGAATGAATCATGAGAATGATTCTTAAACAGTCAGCTCATTAATGTAATTTTAAAAGTAAAAGAAAATAATACAAGAAGGGAGAATGTAATTCTGATTTATGAGCCAAACTGAAAGTTTATAGAAAAAAGTATGGAATTAAAAATTGCAGACTTTAATGAAGTTATGAATTAAGTGAGATGAAAAACAAAAATGGAATACAATTATATCTCTTAAATAAGATGCTACATAAGGACAAAGTATTATTAATCTTATCACAAGGAGAACTGATAGGCATTTGTGTTGTTTTAGGCTGATTTCATAAGTTTTCAGTTATTTCTCACTATAACCCTATAAATTGGTATCATTACTGATATTGGTTCCATAAGGCAGAATAAGGCTCAAAGACATAAATGCAACTTCAGAATTCATTTCATGCATTCAGTAATATAGAAAATCACCTTTAAATTATAAGTCACAATTTCTTTTTTTCTACAGAAAAGGAATAAAATTGAAATAGCAATAAGAATGCATAGATGGATAAGCCTGGGTTATCTTTTTTGAAGAATGAAAACCATTACACATTTCTTTAGGAGACAAACTCATTGTTCTCGAGTTAATGATTAGTTGAACTAGGAGAGTAGGCTCTAAAAATAACACGTTGAAAATAATATAAAAAAGGAAGCCAAACTATATGAACTTGGTTATCTACAGTCACCACTAGCACAAACCCAGACTAAAGATGAACAGAATCTCAAAACAAATCTAAAAAGATACTATCTCTGACACATGTTGTTAGCCCCAGCTTTGCCATAAATATTTATGTAACTGGCTAAATCATTTCCCTCGGTGAACATCAATTTCCCCATCTGAACAATGGGGATAATAACTTACAAGCCTTATAGGCCTTTAGAAGACAAACATAACACACTGTGTAAAGTGCAAAGCTCTATACAAATTTAAAGCACATATATAGAGTTCCAAACAGGATTTAATTTGGATTCCAAAGTACCAAATGATGCAGTTACATGAGAATACTTTCTATTCCTAATGCTTGCCTGGCTCATTGCTTTCCTGATTGTCAGCAATCTCAGTATAAGTGAGAATAAAAGATTACAAAGTTAAGAAGAGAGTGGATGGTTTAAAGTAGAGGCAGCAGCCAAACATTCAAAAGTTTTCCTGTAGACTTCGCAGGTGGCGCAGTGGCTAAGAATCCACCTGCCAACGCAGGGGACACGGGTTCGATCCCTGGTCCAGGAAGATCCCACATGCCGCGGAGCAACTACGCCCATGCGCCACAACTACTGAGCCTGCGCTCTAGAGCCTGTGAGCCATAACTACTGAGCCCGCGTGCCACAACTACTGAAGCCCACACGCCTAGAGCCTGTGCTCCGCAACAAGAGAAGCCACCACAATGAGAAGCCCGCGCACTGCAACGAAGAGTAGCATCCACTCGCGGCAACTAGAGAAAAGCCTGTGCGCAGCAACAAAGACCCAACGCAGCCAAAAATAAATAAATAAATAAATTTATTAAGGAAAAAAAAAAGTTTTCCTGTGTAAAAGAAAATCATGATCAAAAGTAGCTAGAGTGCACAGAAGAATCAATCTAGTAGTTTTAAGATGGGAATGATTTCAGCATCTTTGAAGAAAGAGAGACATAATGAAGGTACAAGTACATATAGGAAGTGCCAGGGTCCTGAATACAGGTGGAGATTAACTTTAAAAGCAGAGTGATTTTTAGTACATGTTTTGTTACTATATAGCCTCTGGAATCCCTGACCTATTTAAAGCAATGGGTACCATAGGTTTTATTTTTACTAATGCTGCTTATTCCTCTCAGGGAATCTTTTTGAAATAAGTTTGTATGAAGAAAAGGAAGAGAAATTGAGCCTACTCTGATAGATGAGAAACCAGAAATAGGAGCAATGACAACAAATTGAAGATTTGGCGTATAAGAGGAAGCCAACCCAAGATTTCTTCATGAAAAATGTGTTCCAGAAGTGTAACAAATTATATCCCTAAGATCACATTAAAAATTTTGTTAGAATACAATGTTACAGTGGTTATCTCTCGGCAGTGGCAATAGTTTAAAAAATTCTGCCATCTATATCTTCTAACTTTATACAATGCATATGCACTAGTTTTGTGATAAAAAAGATTAAAGCAAAAACACCTAAAATTCTGGTAGTTGTACTGGGTGAAGACAGGTACACATGACACAGAATATGAAGTGGTACCAATAAAAGGAGAGACTACAAAAGACCTGAATTCCTTGGCCCAGAAAAAAGATCTAACTCAAAAGACTAAAACTAAGGAACAGACTGAAAAAGTTCTTCTAAGAGAAATTAAAATGGACGAATTCCAAACACAGTAGGTAACGACGAAGCAGAGAAAATCTATTATCTTTAATGGGCTGTACAAGTGTGAAAACTTCACCAGTTCAAGAAAGATTTCAATTCATTCACAGGTGACAGATCCAGGAAGGGCAGTTACTAGAAATAGGAAGAATTCAAAGTGAAACCCCAACCACAAAGGATGATACGATGACAGCCAATTACTATGTGGTCCCATGAAATGTCTCTTGGTGTCACAATTACCAAGAGGTTATTTGGGAAGACATCAGTCACTTTTAAAATTGATCATATCATGAATCAGCTTAATCATTTCTATGAATGTGATAATTAAGAATATGAAATTTCTAAGGTAATTCTGAATTATGCTCATTTGGAAACAGTTTAGAAATGTATAAAATGGTAAAGAAATTAAAATTTCTTTTGTCCTCAACCCCTCCTGCAACTATCCTGAGAACCCTCTTTCACAGAGGTTACCAGTTCAGTGTGCATCAAGTTGTCCTTCAAGACAGTTCTCTTTTTCAAAAAATTTATTCGTATCTTGTTTAATTTTATTTTTTAATATACTGTTCCACAGATCAATGGTTTTCCAATTCGATTTAGTTTTCAATAACTAGATTCCATTTTTTTCCATCTTAGAATGGAGAGAATACATAATTAAAAAATAAAACAAATCAAAGTTTAATCCAAAATGTAGATATTTTCTCATCCTAAAGTCTTACTGAGGGAGTGGTAAGCATTAATAACAAGGGGAAAACCAGCCTCATTTCTAGGTTTAAAAATGTACACTTTGTTATACATAATCATATACACACAAGCACATAATACATAACACATAAATAGAAACCACTTTAAAATGATCAACAAAAAAATTCAATCCATAAATTACTGAAGAGCCCTTTCCTATCTTTATTCTCACTTTTAATCAGTTAAAATGTGAGTTTAAAGCAAAAAAGAATATACTTGCTAGTACAGCATTGAATACCAGTAGCCTGTAAAAGATTACAGAGAAGTAAATATCCTTTTAATCTTGTACCAATTTATCAATATCCATCAATGTTGTCTTTAAAAGACAGACTTAGGGCATGAAAAATGTGCTTGACTGTAAAAGCCCCATTTTGAGTCTGAATTTTCTCATCAATAACCTGGAAAGCACACAACTCGGACTCATCGTGTGGAATTGTGCATGTAAATAACTACTTCTCTAACACACAGGACTCTCCCTGAGGATTACTTTATTCTTTGTGTCAACTCACTCTCTCTCCCTTTTTTGGACTACAACACAAAGGCAGAGTCTACTTCATCTCTGCAGACTCAAGGTAAAAATAATCCTTCACTCTCTTCCTTAGCTGCTTTGTCAATTTCACCTTACTAGGAAAAATATTTCACAAAGGCAGAAGTTAAAAATTCAATCACTTTAACCCTGAGAAGATACCTTAAAGACCTCAAACACTGATAACATAAAACAGAAAGAAGCTATTTATTCTGTAGTGAAGAAAAGAAACATTCCAATCTTTCCATTTCTCAAATATACTCACTTCTACTAACCATTCCAGAAAGTACATAAATGTCAGATAGAATAAAAATATTCCAATCGACTTAAAAATTCCTAATAAACACACACACAAAAATGAGTGTTTCGGTGAACTGGGTGGACCGGGGATTAGGACATCACTGGCGACCTAGAAAGAAGTAAGAAGTGGTTCTGCTAGGGATGAAAGCTAGTTGCAAGATGCTAGCAAAGGAATGTGTGGGTATAGGGGTGGATGCAGCAAATGCGAGCTGCTCTACAAGAGAAATGAGGTGGCAGTTTTCTGGTGAGACAGAGTGGAAGAAAGCTTTCTTCTCCCTCTTTTTTAAGTTAAGAGAAGGGGGTAATGAAGAGCCTGTATTAAAACGTCATGATCCAACATTCAGCACACACATTCAATATGATGTACAAAATATGGTGAATTGATGAAAGAAGCAAATGGCTTTGGCAGAATAGATCAATCATAATAGACGTGAAAACATTTTTTTCTTAAATTGGTTATTTTGGTTGATCTGCAGTTGTCTAGAGCGGGAAGCCTGCCTTCTGCTCAATTAAACAACACTGGCAGTACCTCAGTAAGGTTTTTAACCACTGAAGGAAGGCCAATAAGCAGAGAGGAGGAAAAACACTAGCTCAGGACCAAGAGATAATAATGATGTATGAGAAGGCACAGTGAGAGACATAAGAAAAAAAGAGACAAAGAGGGAAAGACTGCTTAGAAATGTGCCAGAAGCCAGGAGAGATGAGAAAGCAGTACTGAGTGCCTATAATTACTGGCCCCAAAACCACAATCACAGTATGTAGGTATAAATGATGCCACAGAGATTATGGTTTTTACAGTTGCCTAGGTACCTAGAATTCTACAACTCAGTGCTACCCTCTCCTCCTTTAAATCCCTTTAAAATTCATTTTCTTTGGTTATGTCTACAGAAACAAAATGAACATGCTACTATAGATAATAGTTCAAATAACAAATTTTCAATAGTCACATGATTTATCAGACTCTACTAAAAGAAGATATATGTCGATTTCATGCCCATTAATAAAAATAACAGACTGTGCCGCTGTAAACATGAAGAACTCTCCAGAGTACTGGTGCGGGGGCAGAGTGGGCGGTGGCGGCGTGTGGCAACAATCACCTGCGGAGACTTGGCAAAATATGCATGCCGTAGCCCTACCTCTGGAAAAATAGTTTAAACACATGACTTCCTTTTTCTACAGTTTTAAGTTCCAGATTCCGAGTACAATAATCCTTCTAGGATGATTTTCAGTCTCACACTACTTCGCGGCCACGGTTTTCATCCATGAAGGCCCTCAAGGATTCCGCAAGTACGGCAGAAGTTTAGGAATGTGGAGGAGCCAATGAAAATTAAATTCAAGAGTATCTTGCTATTTTTCTTTCCTAAATAAAGAACAACAAAATTATTCTTGCTGAAGCTTCTCCCATCTAGATATTTCCTGACTACTTTTTACCCAAGTTTTAACATGGCATGAAGACATCTCTTAACTCTCTTATTAATTAGAATTATATTTCAGAGATAATGAAGGTACTTCTTAAACTTAAGCAGCTGAGGTGCATTTCTCTTCCGATCTTAGCTTGTAAAATGGTAGTACTGGACCATTCTGCTGCTACTCCCTTCTTATCACCAGAATTTAAAAAATTCACTAGTACATTAATTATGAAGAACAAACAAAATTTTCATTATAAAAATAATTTGTTACTACCTGGTAGCTCAGAGAAAAAAGAAATTTCCATCTGTCATCTACATTTCTAAGTTTTTAGCATCAAGACTGAATCTCCTGCACACTAAGATAGAAAGCTTGTATCTTTACTCCATTCTAAGTATCAAGAGAAAGCATAGGATGGAGGATAAGAGGAGACTGGGAAAGTAAGGAGACACAAAGACAAGCCCCACCAGCGTTGTATATTGCCAAGAGAAACAAACTTTAGTTTCAAGAAACAATTGCCGGCTGTCTGGGAGATGCTCAGGCATCAAACAATAAAGAACAGTCAACAGAGGCAAGAGGCCGAGCACGCTGCTGCGACTGCTTCTCTAATCCCCGGACCTCTAGTAAAAAGGCCAGCTGTTGCCACCTCGTGTAGAGAGTCAGCAGAGCAAATTAACCACGGGAGAAAAAAAGCTGCGGATATTGGAAAATTCTAATTTACCAGCCTCTTTAAGCTACACTGTTTTTAACATTGAGGACATCAAACTATTATCATTAAAATAAGCCTGTGTAATGGTAGCCCAAGTAAAAAGGTTTATGACTGTTTTCACATTTCATTAGTAAATGAGATAGATGTAAATATGAAATATTCGGTTTTGACTGAAGCATATCTTCTCTTCGTGTAAAGTACAAGAAATACGAAGAAATACACTGAAGCTTATTATAAAACATTTCAACACTCCCAGACAAGCTCGACAAAAAGCCTCAACTTAGAATAACAGCCATTATGCTCAAGTAAAGATTCTGTATCTGTTACAGCTGGATTTTAAGTCTCTAAGTACAAACACACCACACTGAAAAGCTGTGTCTGAATTTTGGGCAACTTTGATACTACTTACCTATGGCGGAATTCAACTGAGTGTACTTCAAGACAATTTAACAAGTCACATAAAGAAAATTAACTTCCTTCAGTCTGTTTACTGGCTTCATTTACACTTTTGTGTTCTCTTACCCAGATGTTCTAGTGCTATCAAAGTTTTCATATCGTTTGAAAGTTTAAGCTGCAAAGTTTTTGTAGTGTAGGAGGTACATAGGATCATAATGATCATGATGATTATCACGGTCATAACTAACATGTATGTCTTTTTTGACCCTCTCCGTAAAGGACACTGTTAACTATGGGAGCTTCCAAATATCAAAGACCATTTTATATAATTATATTGTCTAACACCTTGGGGTTTTTTTCCTCAAATTAGTTCAGCAGAGTAGTTAAAAGACCTGGGCTCAAATCTTGGCTTTACCAGTTACTATCTGTGTGTTTCTTAGGCTGACGTTTCTTTTTCTATAACATGAGAAAAATGACTATACCTATGAGACTGCATGTTAAACACATAACCTAATATCTGGCACAGGAAATTTATTCAAATATTAGTTTATATTCATAAATAGATTCAAGTTTCGATACAAAAATGAAAAGGAATTTATTGTAAAATAAGAAGAGAACAATCTAAATGATTGGTAATACCCCTTTAATTCCTGGGTATCAGCGATTCTTTGATTATGTACACAGGGAATGGTGAACAAGAGTTAAAAAAGAAACCTAAGCTCTAAACCCCATGCAATTGATATCAAGGTCCAAAAACTCACAATAAGCTAGTTAACTGTTGATACGATATTTACAGAGCAAACAATAAAAGAATCCCATGCTGTTCTGATGAAACTCAGTTTAGCAACATTACTAGCAGTTGTTACCAGTGTCCAGACACTCAGTTTCCAGGCTGGGATGGAGAATAAATTCCAAAAAAAAGTCTGTGAGATGTTAGCACTATTACTTATTTTATATAATGACAATCATAAAATATATCTTATAAACCATAAGCAGATCATTATAGAAAGAAACACTTTAAATTGAGCTGTAACATGCCAATTTTTTCCTCTCCAAAGAAAGCGTTTTAAAATTGCAGTCTGTTTCAGTAAATACATTGGACACATTAAAAACTATGCTGGGAATCCAAATAGATTTTACCTAAATTAATGCTGTATTTAAGTATCTATAAAAAATCCTTTGAGACAAAATTCACTATAAAATCAAAAGAATTTCATCAAGGTCATAGTGAACATATTTAAACACCAGACAGTTCTGAGTATGACTAGACAATGCAAAAAAGGAATAAGGTGGAAAGATTAGCTATGTATTTTACTAAACTGTCCATGAGGCAACCCAGTCTTTCAACATCTTCAGAGGTCATGTTTTCAAAAGTCTCATTATCTCTAAATTATTTTCATATGATCCCTGATCCATTATCAGCTATAAAAACAAAATTAAATATTTTTTTTACCCTTTTCTCAGACTTAGGGAACAGTTGTAAGAATACTACAAAGAACATTTTTCCTGAATCATTTACTGTCATTATGCCCCACAAGCCCCAAATATTCTACTGTGTATTAGCTACAAATAAGGATATTTTCCTAAATAATCCCAATCTAACAAAGTTTAAAAATTAACAGTGAAGTATTACTACCATGTAACCCTTAGATTCCCACCAACTGTCCCATGAATGTCCTTTAGAGCAAAAAGATCTAGTTCAGGATCACGCATTGTATTTTGTTTTCCTGTTCTTTAGTCTCCCTCAACCTGGAACAGTTCCTCAGTCTTTCCTTGTCTCTCATGATCTTGATACATTTTAAAGATTACAAGCCAGTTATTTTGTAGACTGTGCTTTAATTTGGGTTTTTCTGATGTATCCTTATGATTGAATTTAAGTTATACATTGAAGGTAAGAAAATCATAGAAGTGACGCTGGGTTCTTCTCACTGCATTCTATAAGGTGGCACACAGTTCTGATTTGACCACTACTGATAATATTACTGTGACCACTTGATTAAGGTGGTTATTACCAGGCTTCCCCACTGTAAAGTTACTCTTTTTTCCTTTTAAATTATTTTGCATGGAGATAGTTTGTGTGATTATACAAACACTCCATTCCTCATCACTGATTTTATTCATTTACTTATATAATTATCAATTTATGGACTCCTGTTTTATTCAATGGATTATAATTTATAACTGTTCTTATTTATATTGATGCCCAAACTGTCCTAGTTTTGGCCAACAGGAACCTCTGCACGTTGGCTTCTGTATCTTGGTGACGTGTCCCTATCATCCTTCAACTACTTCCTTACTTTCTACATCCTAAGATGTCCCAGGTTCCTCCTGACCTTCCCCTGCTCCGCCTATGGAATCCACTGCATCTCCAGAGTCCTGCTTCCTTGTATGCCTCCTCATCTCATGAGCCTCCTAGGACTAGAAGAGGTAAGCTCTTCTTTCATTTCCTTCATCTTCCTAACTCTAGCTTTGTGGCTTCATTTCAATACTGAACACGGTATATTTTCTCCAGAATATGAGCGAATACCATACTACTTATGTACTCATCTTAAAGGACAACCAGTTGATGAATCCCCAAAGTAAAGTGGTGAAATGATTTGAAACTGGCAAAATATATGATGCATCAAACTTCTACCAATCTCTACAATAATCTACCCTGTACCATTCTGAAACTGTAGTAAAAACAAACAAACAAAAATTCTGACTCCCTTTCTCTAAATTTCATTAACCGACTTAACACATTCTAACTGAATATGCTATACTAGGAACTTTGATCTGTGTAAGACAGTATTAACCATTAAACTGTGAAAGTTTACTGGCTGAAAGTATCCATGAACATATTCGCAAGTGTTAGACTGAACATAAACAGTAAAGGAAAGGTACTCTCAAGATTTTTTTTCAACTAATGGACAAAGTCATGGCTCATCTCCTTTAGTGTGACTGATGAGGCTGAGTCACTGGTCAAACACTTGCTTCCAAGGACATTATTTGGTACATTAACACGACAATAATTACATATATACAAAAGTAGTAAATCATTTCAAGGGAGTCAGATGAGTACTTTCTCAGGAAAACATAAGACTTGGCTTGACAGTGCACAAATTTGTGTTAGCAATACACTTTCCTTAAACAATCAAATTTCAAATTGGGAGTAGAAAATGATGGGGTTATAGACTCTATTATAAAACACGAGAAAAGACACATCATTTTCTAATCACTTAAAAATGTATATGCTGGTAAAACACATGGAAGTATTTCACTGTCTGATAACTATGTCTTGAGGGATACGAAAGAAATAGATCTGTATACACTGTGATACTGACACATCTCTTCCTGTAACAGTACTAATTTAGCATGAAATTATGAACCAGAAACTTCCAAATGTTTTTTGAACCAATTCCCCTACCAACCCTGTAAAAAAAACTATTATAGTATCATTCTTACAAAGAAGCTAAGGCTGTGGGAGATACCCTGCCTAAGATAACACAGCTAGTACACGGTAGTTCAGATTTAAGCACAGGCCTTCTATGAGTTAGCACAGACTTAACTACACCACCAAGGCAGCATGAAAAAACTGAAAGAATAGCAACAGAAGATGGAAATAAAAGTTAAAGTGAGATATGTTTCAAAAAAAGATTACCTAAAGAAAGAAGGAAAAGGAAAAGAGAAAGAAATAGGAAGCTGAGATAGTAGGGAGGAGAGAGGAAGAGAGGACAAGCAGTGGAGGAGAACATGCTGCTCTGGCACACAGCAGAAGACAGGAAAACGCTGCTTGGTTTCGCTTGCATGTTCTAGGGATTGTATTGTAGTGCTAAATATTCAGCTTAGAAACTGTTTTCAAATTTGAAGAACTGCTTTTGGTTGAGCATGTTCTATCTTCTGGATATCAGAAAATTCATAGATAGTAAATTTAAGTTTACACTGAAAGAAAAAAATACTGTTTCATGAAGCTGAAATAAGGGAAACGTGTAACAAGGTAAACTCAAACAGAAGCACTAACCACTAGTATTTTTATTTTTATTTAATAATATTAACTTCTCACTGATTTCCTTGGGTTCTCAAGTATCTAAGTAAATCTTAATAGGCAATCCAAACATCTTAAAGCTAGGAATTCACTAGCATTCAAAGAAGAACCAAATGTCCCTCCGCACCCCCCCCAAAACCCCCAAAAACAAAGTGACAAAGTGACTAACAGGGCCCAGCTAGGTTAGGGGCTGAAGGTGGGGAGCCATATCACCCTGGTATAGGTGTTAAAGCCAGACCAGGTGTAAGAGGGTGTTCGTACGGGGGTGTTGGTGACCTGCCCAGTAGTGAGGAGAGGATCCGTGTAGGAGGAGAGTCAGTGCAGGCGGCCAAAGCACAAGCAGAATGAAAACAGTATCTCTACAAAAGCACGGTTGGGCTTCAGGTGAGGAAGAGTGCTTGTGTAGCCAGGCAGGGGGTAGGAAGAATGAGAGAGAGAGATGCCTGGCAGTGTCAGAGCATGAGCTCAGTAAAAAGGACTCCGTGAGGAAGGGCAACCTGGCACAGAATGTCAGAGCCTAGATGAGGTGGAAAGGGTGTCAACACAGGGTAAGGTATTGTGGTGGTGGCCTGGAGTTGGGTGATAAGAACCGAGCTGGGTGAGAAGGACATTTGTGCAATGAAGGGGACAGTAGCAAATTTGGTTACATATAAGAGGACTGATCCTCTTATAAGTAAGAGGACCCTCTTATAAGATCCAAAATAAGTAAATATATTAAAGATACTTAGAGCCAGATTTCTCATTGTCAGAAAAAGGAATTACAAATAAGGAAAAGGAAAAAATTAGAATGAACTTGGTATTATTAGATTAAAATGGAAAGCACTGGTGTCAACTTATGGTTTTCAATACAGATATATACATATGATTAGAAATACAGATGTAAATATGTGTATATATGCGCATGCACACACATAGTATTTGTTCCCTCGCTCCACCGAGTGGGTCTGGGAACAGTGATATTTCAATAATGATAAACATATCTGGTTCCTAGTTCTTGATTTCTAAATATCATTCTCCAGAAAGGGAAGCTTGGTCAGGGAAAGCACAAGATGAATATGGAACATCTTGTGTGGAAGGACAATATTAGGACAACAGGTGAAACTTGCATGGAGTCTGAAAATTAGATGTAGTAATTTATCAGTGTTACTAACATCCCGATTTTGATGGTTGCTAGGAGAAAATTCTTGTTTCTAAAAAACACACGTTAAAGTACTTGGAACTGATGGCGCTTCAGGTCAGCAACTTTCAAACAGTTCAGGGGGAAAAAGCTCTTTGTACATACTTTTCTATAAGTTTAAAATGAGATGGAGAAATAAATGGACATGAGGAAGGTGAAAAGGCAGTGAGATGGAGGGCAGGAAGGATTACTTACTGAGGTCTTCAGCCAGTTGAACTCGTTTACCAGTAAGCAATTTTACCTTCTTCTCACTATCTTCAGCAAAATCTTCCAGTACCTCTTTAACATTTTTCTCTAATCGCCTGACTGTTAAAAGCAAATAAAGAAACATGAGAAGCATGATTTTTATGAATGCACAAGGATGATAAAATTAACAATATATGGAGAGCAAGTTCTTATTTTTCTCATCACGATAAATCTATTGTTAAGTTCAGACTTCTCACAGTTATAGGAAGAATATCTACCTGTTATGCAGTACTTTTATCAACATGAAACTAATACATATGCTCAGAGAAAGTCCTATTCTTAAGCTCTAACACTTTAATGGAAGTACAGATTCCCCAAAAAACCTAAGTGATGGGGCTTCCCTGGTGGCACAGTGGTTAAGAATCCGCCTGCCAATGCAGGGGACATGGGTTCGAGCCCTGGTCCGGGAAGATCCCACATGCCGCGGAGCAACTAAGCCCGTGTGCCACAACTATTGAGCCTGCGCTCTAGAGCCCGCGAGCCACAGCTATTGAGCCTGCGCTCTAGAGCCCGCGAGCCACAACTACTGAGCCCGTGTGCCACAACTACTGAGCCTGCATGCCTAGAGCCCGTGCTCTGCAACGAGAAGCCACCGCCATGAGAAGCCCACGCACCACAACAAAGAGTAGCCCTCGCTCCCTGCAACTAGAGAAAGCCCGTGTGCAGCAATGAAGACCCAACACAGCCAAAAATGAATAAACAAAAAATAAATAAATTTATAAAAAAAAAAAACAAAAAAAAAAAACCTAAGTGATGCTTAGGAGTCCTTTCCTAACAGAGCTTTTGTGTAATGAAGAAAAACTCCTGGTATGTTTATCTCCCATCTTTTTCAATTATGGTTTATTTTCATTAACATTTTAAAGGCAAATTATAATTTTTGATTTTCTAATAAATCTAATATTCAGGAAATATTTTGGCATCCATCTATTTAAACTGAAATGTTATTACTGTTATTTTTCATGTCAAATTAGAAAGTGGTCCTTCTGTGGCTTACCTTCAGTGTTTGTAAGTTGCTGTCTTAAAGTATTTGCAGTGATAGCAAGCATTCGCTGTATTCGCCAAAACAGGACAACATCATTGCATTCCAACTGAAATATTAGGTAATAAAGATTACCAGATGCAAACTTAAAAATGAAAACCACAATCATGAACACATAAAATTCCTGAAGTCAGTACCTACAGCCTCTGCTTTAATAAAAAATATTCAGATTTACCTAATACATATATTCCTCTTGTAGATAGGACCTACTGCATTTTTTCTGCACGGGAATCACAAAGTTCTACATGATTTGGGTTTTATTTGCACCACAGCTACATAGCTTTGTTTTGATTCCAATGACAAAGCAAGTAAACTTGGGAAGTAGAGAATTTCATTATGTTATATACAAGCAGAAGTTCACAGAATATATCCTTACTTAGCATTTAGTTCAACTAACAATCATGTTATCTTAAATATGTCCTTAGGCTAACCTCTTTTCTTTGAGTGTGCACTTAAGCCATTTTTGAAATTCAGCTGCATATGAAAATACATTAATGATATTTAAAAAAAGCTTATCCTCTGGGTGAGGAGTAAAACAGGGGTAGGAGATTAAGTAGTACAAACAACTATGTATAAAATAAATAAGCTACAAGGATATATTGTACAGCACAGGGAAATATAGCCAATATTTTATAGTAACTTTAAATGGAGTATAATCTATAAAAATATTGAATCACTATGCTGTATACCTGAAACTAATATAAAATATAAATCAACTATACTTCAATTAAAAAAATAGCATATTCCTTTTCAAAAGCAAGAAAGCAAGAAAGGGAAAAAGAAAGCAAGAAAGCAAGAAAGAAAAGAAAGAAAGCTTATTCAATAGAGAGGTCTTACTAACAATGAAAATTATGCAAACAACTTGCCAATTTTTACATAGGCACAATTAAACACAAATTAAACACAAATTTCTTTTAAGCTGCTGAAAACGCAAAAGAAAAACATTTTAGGGGTCTCAAATAAGATCGCTGATTAACAGAGCTCTTTCAGAAGGACACTTTAAAAAGCATTTCTGCGTGTATGAAAAAGCTCAAAATACATTAGTTTACCGCCACCTAGGGGTTACTCTGTAAAATGTGACATTAAAGTGCAGTTGTCCATTCTAAGAACTTTATACAGTTCTTTTAAAGAATTAGTTAAAGCAAGATTTTCATGGAGGAAGCTTGCACAAGCCTCTTAGATAGCCTCATCCACCAAAGGGCAGACACCAGAAACAAGAACTATAATCCTGCAGCCTGTGGAACGTAAACCACATTCACAGAAAGACAGACAAAATGAAAAGGCAGAGGACTATGTACCAGATGAAGGAACAAAATAAAACCCCAGGAAAACAATTAAATGAAGTGGAGATAGGCAACCTTCCAGAAAAAGAATTCAGAATAATGATAGTGAAGATGATCCAGGACCTCGGAAAAAGAATGGAGGCAAAGATCAAGAAGATGCAAGAAATGTTTAACAAGGACCTAGAAGAATTAAAGAACAAACACCTAGAAGAATTAAAGAACAAACAAACAAAGATGAACAATACAATAACTGAAATGAATAATACCCTAGAAGGAATTTTCTGCCTCAGAAAATTTTCTGAGGCAGAAAAACGGATAAGTGATCTGGAAGATAAAATAGTGGAATTCACTGCCGTGGAACACAATAAAGAAAAAAGAATGAAAAGAAATGAAGACAGCCTAAGGGACCTCTGGGACAACATTAAACACACCAACATTCGCATCATAGGGTGCCAGAAGGAGAAGAGAGAAAGAAAGGGCCTGAGAAAATATTTGAAGAGATAATTGCTGAAAACTTCCCTAACATGGGAAAGGAAATAGTCACCTAAGTTCAGGAAGCTCAGAGAGTCCCAGGAAGGATAACATGCAAGACACGAAGTAATCAAGTTGACAAAAGTTAAAGATAATGAAAAAATATTAAATGCAACAAGGGAAAAGCAACAAATAACATACAAGGGAATTCCCATAAGGTTGTCAGCTGATTTCTCAGCAGAAACTCTGTAGGCCAGAAGGGAGTGGCACGATATAGTGATGCAAGGGAAGAACCTATAACCAAGATCACTCTACCCGGCAGGGATCTCATTCAGATTTGACAGAGAAATCAAAAGCTTTAGACAAGCAAAAGCTAAGAGAATTCAGCACCACCAAACCAGCTCTACAACAAATGCTAAAGGAACTTCTCTAAGTGGGGAACACAAGAGAAGGACCTGCAAAAACAAACCCAAAACAATTAACATAATGGTAATAGGAACATACATATTGATAATTACCTTAAATGTGAATGGATTAAATGCTCCAACCAAAAGACACAGGCTCACTGAATGGATACAAAAACAAGACCCATATATATGCTGTCTACAAGAGACCCACTTCAGACTAGGGACACATACAGACTGAAAGTGAGGCAATGGAAAAAGATACTCCATGTAAATGGAAATCAAAAGAAAGCTGGAGTAGCAATACTCTTATCAGATAAAATAGACTTTAAAATAAAGAATGTTACAAGAGACAAGGAAGGACACTACATATGATCAAGGGATCAATCCAAGAAGAAGATATAACAATTATAAATATATATGCACTCAACATAGGAGCACCTCAATACATAAGGCAAATGCTAACAGCTATAAAAGAGGAAATCAACAGTAACACAATAGTGGGGGACTTTAACACCTCGCTTACACCAAGGGACACATCATCCAAACAGAAAATTAATAAGGAAACACAAGCTTTAAATGACACAACAGACCAGATAGATTTAATGGTTATTTATAGGACATTCCATCCAAACACAGCAGATTACACTTTCTTCTCAAGTGCACATGGAACATTCTCCAGGATAGATCACATCTTGGGTCACAAATCAAGCCTTGGTAAATTCAAAAAAACTGAAATCATATCAAGCATTTTTTCCGACCACAACACTATGAGGTTAGAAATAAATTACAGGGAAAAAAACGTAAACAACATAAACACATGGAGGCTAAAAAATGTTACTACGGGCTTCCCTGGTGGCGCAGTGGTTAAGAATCCACCTGCCAGTGCAGGGGACACGGGTTCAAGCCCTGGTCTGGGAAGATCCCATATGCCGCAGAGCAACTAAGCCCATGTGCCACAACTACTGAGCCTGTGCTCTAGGGCCTGTGAGCCACAACTACTGAGCCCACGTGCTGCAACTACTGAAGCCCATGCACCTAGAGCCCGTGCTCTGCAACAAGAGAAGCCACTGCAATGAGAAGCCCGTGAACCACAACGAAGAGTAGCCCCCGCTCACCGCAACTAGAGAAAGCCGGTGCACAGCAACAAAGACCCAACGCAGCCAAAAATAAATAAATAAATAAAATAAATTTAAAAAAAAATGTTACTAAATAATCAAGAGATCACTGAAGAAATCAAAGAGGAAATCAAAAAATACCTAGAGACAAATGACAACGAAAACACGACAAACCAAAACCTATGCGATGTAGCAAAAGCAGTTCTAAGAGGGAAGTTTATAGCAATACAATCCTACCTCAAGAAACAAGAAAAATCTCCAACAAACAACCTAAAGTTACACCTAAAGGAACTAGAGAAAGAAGAACAAACAAAACCCAAAGTTAGTAGAAGGAAAGAAATAATAAACATGAGAGTAGAAATAAATGAAATAAAAACAAGAAAACAATAGCAAAGATCAATAAAACTAAAAGCTGGTTCTTTGAGAAGATAAACAAAATTGATAAACCTTTAGCCAGATGCATCAAGAAAAAGAGGGAGAGGACTCAAATCAGTAAAATTGGAAATGAAAAAGGAGAAGTTACAACGGACACTGCAGAAATACAAAGCATCCTAAGAGACTACTACATGCAACTCTATGCCAATAAAATGGACAACCTGGAAGAAATGGACAAATTCTTAGAAAGGTATAAGCTTCCAAGACTGAACCTAGAAGAAATAGAAAATATGAACAGACCAATTACAAGTAATGAAACTGTGATTAAAAATCTCCCAACAAATAAAAGCCCAGGACCAGATGGCTTCACAGGCGATTTCTATCAAACATTTAGAGAAGAGCTAAAACCCATCCTTTTCAAACTCTTCCCAAAAATTGCAGAGTAAGGAACACTCCCAAACTCATTCTACAAGGCCACCATTACCCTGATACCAAAACCAGACAAAGATACTACAAAAAAAGAAAATTACAGACCAATATCACTGATGAATTTAGATGCAAAAATCCTCAACAAAATCCTAGCAAACAGAATCCAGCAACACATTGAAAGGACCATACACCATGATGAAGTGCGATTTATCCCAGGGATGCAAGGATTCTTCAAAATATGCAAATCAATCAATGTGATACACCATATTAACAAATTGAAGAATAAAAACCATATGATCATCTCACTAGATGCAGAAAAAGCTTTTGACAAAATTCAACACCCATTCATGATGAAAACTCTCCAGAAAGTGGGCATAGAGGAAACCTATCTCAACATAATAAAGGCCATATATGATAAACCCACAGCAAACATCATTCTCAATGGTGAAAAACTGAAAGCATTTCCTCTAAGATCGGGAACAAGACAAGGATATTCACTCTCGCCACTATTATTCAACATAGTTTTCGAAGTCCTAGCCACAGCAATCAGAGAAGAAAAAGAAATAAAAGGAATACAAATTGGAAAAGAAGAAGTAAAACTGTCACTGTTTGCAGATGACATGATACTATACATAGAGAATCCTAAAGATGCCACCAGAAAACTACTAGAGCTAATCAATGAATTTGGTAAAGTTGCAGGCTACAAAATTAATGCACAGAAATCTCTTGCATTCCTATACACTAACAATGAAAGATCAGAAAGAGAAATTAAGGAAACAATCCCATTCACCACTGAAACAAAAAGAATAAAATACCTGGGAATAAACCTACCTAAGGAGGTAAAAGACCTGTACTCAGAAAACTGTAAGACACTGCTGAAAGAAATCAAAGATGACACAAACAGATGGAGACATATACCATGTTCTTGGATTGGAAGAATCAATATTGTGAAAATGACTGTATTACCTAAGCAATCTACAGATTCAATGCAATCCCTATCAAACTACCAATGGCATTTTTTACAGAACTAGAACAAAAAAAAAAATCTTAAAATTTGTATGGAGACACAAAAGACCCCGAATAGCCAAACCAATCCTGAGGGAAAAAATGGAGCTGGAGGAATCAGACTCCCTGACCTCAGACTACAATACAAAGTTACAGTAATCAAGACAATATGGTACTGGCACAAAAACAGAAATAGAGATCAATGGAACAGGATAGAAAGCCCAGAGATAAACCCACGCACCTATGGTCAACTAATCTATGACAAAGGAGGCAAGGATATACAATGGAGAAAAGACAGTCTCTTCAATAAGTGGTGCTGGGAAAACTGGACAGCTACATGTAAAAGAATGAAATTAGAACACTCCCTAACACCATACACAAAAATAAACTCAAAATGGATTAAAGACCTAAATGTAAGACCAGACACTCTAAAACTCTTACAGGAAAACCTAGGAAGAACACTCTTTGACATAAATCACAGCGAGATCTTTTTTGACCCACCTCCTAGAGTAGTGGAAATAAAAACAAAAATAAAGAAATGGGACCTAATGAAACTTAAAAGCTTTTGCACGCAAGGAAACTATAAACAAGATGAAAAGACAACCCTCAGAATGGGAGAAAACATTTGCAAATGAATCAATGGACAAAGCATTAATCTCCAAAATATATAAACAGCTCATGCAGCTGAATAGTAAAAAAACAAACAACCCAATCCAAAAATGGGCAGAAGACCTTAATAGACATTTCTCCAAAGAAGACATACAGATGGCCAAGAGGCACATGAAAAGCTGCTCAACATCACTAATTATTAGAGAAATGGAAATCAAAACTACAATGAGGTATCACCTCATACCGGTTAGAATCGGCATCATCAGAAAATCTACAAACAACAAATGCTGGAGAGGGTGTGGAGAAAAGGGAACACTCTTGCACTGTTGGTGGGAATGTAAATTGATACAGCCACTATGGAGAATAGTATGGAGGTTCCTTAAAAAACTAAAAACAGAATTACCATATGACCCAGCAATCCCACTACTGGGCATATACACAGAGAAAACCATAATTCAAAAAGACACATGCACCCCAATGTTCACTGCAGCACTATTTACAATAGCCAGCTATGGATGGAAGCAACCTAAATGCCCATCGAAAAACGAACGGATAAAGAAGATGTGGGACATATATACAATGGAATATTACTGAGCCATAAAAAGGAACGAAACTGGGTCATTTGTAGAGATGTGGATAGACCTGGAGACTGTCAAACAGAGTGAAGTAAGTCAGAAAGAGAAAAACAAATGTTGTATATTAATGCATATATGTGGAATCTAGAAAAATGGTACAGATGAACTGGTTTGCAAGGCAGAAATAGAGATACAGATGTAGAGAACAAACATATGGACACCAAGTGGGGAAAGCAGGGAGATGGGTGGTGGTGGTGGGATGAATTGGGAGATTGGGATTGACATATATACACTAATATGTATAAAATAGATAACTAATAAGAACGTGCTGTATAAAAAAAATAAATAGGATAAAATTCAAAAACAAAAAAAAAAATTTTCATGATATAAAGAAAGAATTATAATATGGGGGGAAAAGCATGATAAAAAATGTAGTGCATTATTATTTCTATTATGCAAATAAATGGTTATGTTATATATCTACACACACATACGTACGAAATGTATAGAAAGAGGTGAATGGATATACATAAAAATGTTAACTAAAAGTACTTCTAGGTCAGGGGATTATAAAATACTGTTTCCTTTTGCATGTTTTTTTTAACATTTATTTATTCCTTTTACTTTCTATAATGGGAAAGTATTATTTTCTAACATAAAGTTAATTCTTAAAAAAATCTTTAAAAAGTAGTGTAGTGCCTATTATATGCACACAATCTAATATGCACTGGGATGATACGTATGTAAAATGTAATTACTACAAAAGTGGTAAATATCTTTGAAAAAATAAGTTATATCACTCTATAAATTACACATACTTTTTTTCAGAAGATCAAAAGACTTAAAGTTAATGCTAAACCTCAAGCTTACTTTTAAGCAATTAAACAACTATCACTAAAACACATTTCTCTTTGTTTTTGGAAACCTTACCTCAGAATCTACAAAATGCCTCTGGTAGTAATAGAAGCCTCTTCGACAAAGGTTACAATGGTTTAGAGCTGTTTTTAAGAAATGTCTTCTATAAACTTGGTGCCAAGTATCCTTGATCTAAAATAATAAAAAGAAAACAGACCAAAGAGTTACTGTATGCTCTCCAGGTTATCAAATACATTCTGAAAAGTCAAATACAAAGTTTACTTATAAAAAAGTTAATTAAAACCAATGGCAATGTTGTTATTCTGTCAACTTTTTATATCCATTAAAAAATTTTTTTTCAAGATAAAGATTAGAGCACTAGTACTCTGACTCCTTACCAGTCTATATACTTCAACATTTGCAGTGTTTCTAACAAGCATTATTATTAATCATCTTGTAGAGTAGAGAGGGTGGAGATTATCTTCCTCTAGTTAGAGGTAAGGTGTCCAAGGCAAAAAGAGGTTGTGAGCCTTGTCTGAGGTCAGAGTCAGACTAGGAAGCTGGTCTCAGACCATGTCTATCAACCCAACAACATTTCCTTTCTCATTATGAAATTTCATTGTTCCCTCAGGAATATGACCCCCACCACTTTATTACTATATAGTCTGTTAGGGTGTTCAGAGGTCTTCCACACCATTGTCTTTCTTCAAGCACGACAAAAATAATGTTGAGAAAGTAGAACAAGCAGCATCAACGCCATTTGACAGATGAGAAAAGGGGGCTGAGATTATACCAATAACTAAAGGCAATATTACTAGCTAATGGAATGGAAGTGTACTGGAATTCACATCTCCTGACATCTAGCCCATCCACTATTCTTATCACAGTACTTTGCTACCTATTTTATAGCTTCATAAAATGCAGTGAACATAGTTTCTCTTGGAAAAAACCTGATATTTTCTCACTCACAGAAAGTAATTAAGATATACAGCCAATCCATATCCTAAGATATGGATAAAGTCCCTCCTATTGTATTAACCACTTATAAAGTTCAAAAGTATCCAACCGAACAGAACTTACTGTTAGTAAGAGCTAGGACCAATGTGGATAAATGAAATCTATATTCAACTAATAATTTCATGTAATCATTAGTTTTAATTTCATTTTCCATTTATAAACAATGAGATGTATAGCAGCTTTAACTGTTTCTTTTCATCAGTTTTCTTTTCTTGTTCCTGACCTCTGGTGGATTTTAAATTAAGTATACTCATTTCTCAAGTGCAGAAACATAAATAGCAAATAAACCTTTAAAAGAATCTATGCATTGTCCTGAAACTTCTTAAATGATTGTTTTCCTCACTAGAATTACTTTTCTAAATGGGGTTCACTTAAGCTAATTTAAGCTAATGTTAAAATGAAGTTTTGATCCCTTACACCCTAACTAACTAGGGAACACAGGCCCAGAAACACAATTGCTTTTTTTAAAATTTTCTCCAAATAAGCATCATGAAGGTAAGCAAAAGTAGTCTAAACTATAATTATATATCCTCATATTTATTATGAAGAAAGAAAATGAGACAGAACCCAAAGGAGTTATCCAATTTACTCATACCTGATTAAGATACATTTGACTGAAAAAACATACATATAAGTGAGCCATATTTAAGCAAAAATTTCATTCTGTAATCTGAAACAGTGTAACGTAGTGCAGAGATCTGGGTGGGGTCCCTCCCCTTTTGCCAGAACTTAGTGCTGAATTTGCCCAGATAACTTCCCTTTTCTAAGTCTCAAGTTCTCCATTTACAAATTAAAGCATTATACTTAAAGCAATACTGAGAATAAAATTTCAACTGTTTCCACACTCAAAATGACCAAGTTCTTTTTGTCAGCAAAAGTACACACGATCAAAGTGCAATTAAGCACTTAAATATCTAAGTAATACATCAGAAGTAGTAACATTTTACTACAAGAAACAAAGACTAAGGAAGCAAGTTCATGCTTTTCAGCAGTTTATTACCAAGCTTGGGTCTACTTCTACTCCTCGGGATTCAAGGTTCTTTCGGACTGTAGTTATCTCATCACTTGCAAGATAAGCTGGGTGCTCCTCATTACATTTCAACATCTTCTCCAGTTCATTCTTGGTTTCATTGTGAACACACTTTGAAATGTTTGAAAGAGGACTGTGTTTAGATGGTTCATGATTTGGCATAATTATAAAAACAGAGTCCCAATTTTAATAAATATATTACTTTTGCACGATTGGTGACACAGCTCAACCACAACAAACAAGGAAAACCAGAGTACCCCGGCTTATGAATGCAAAACAACCTGGACGTATGAGGGGGCAAGGGGGTAAGGGGATTAGCCCTATTTGCTATATTTTATCGATACTTTGGCTGAGATGTTTTACTGTCCAAGTTACAGGATCAGGCACCTTACTATGTACTTCCTTTCTTGACCTTAGGGTATGATTTCAATCTAGGAAAAAGTGCCCTATATACATGGGAAGAGATAATGTTCTATAAATGCCTCATATCTAAGAACTGGATGACTGTAAGGCCCTGTGCCTGTTGACATGCCCCTTTTCTGATAAATACAAAATTCATAGTCTGATTTTTTTAAAAAGTCTTTTCATTAAAATCGTTCTTAGATTGCTTCTGTGAGGTGCCCAACATTCTTAAATTCACTTCCAGTCTCTTCTCTATAATTGTTTACGATCTCTTCACCAAATGAGGAAAGCATACACACTAGTGGTAAGTCTGAAAGCAAGACTCAGTACGGTGTCAAATTAACTTTATCTTTTCATTTTTTCCATCCTTCTTTCAAAACTGCATGGTACAGGAAACTAGCTTCAAATTCACTAATTACTCTAAACAAGTTACTACCATAAATAGCACTTTGCCCCAAACTGTACCAAGCTATGGAATCTGAGTATCTATATAAAAATAACACTGAAACACAAATAAATGGCTTGGAAATGGAACTACTAAATAATATTCTCTGAAAACATTAGAAGAAATTTAATAAAGAGAAATTTCACTGTTTCCTTACACTTCTGCTATCTGGTCTGAGACAGGAAGGAAAACTCCGACTATATTCTCCCACTCTTCCTGCCCTGTTTCACTGCCACCTGCCCACCTGTTCCCACCATGCTGGCTGTTCAGGAGAACACCACTCTCCCATTTATCCTGACCAAGATTTCCATTAGTTTAGCTCAAAGTGAAAATGTTTCAAAGGAATGGTTTTTCCCCAGAAGATTAGGAAAAAGTAACAATATAAAAGCAAAACATAGTTTTCAGAACATGGATTTCTCATCTTTAGCAAAGGACAATCTTAAGTTTCTTTTCCTGCTAAATCCTGCCAACTCAAAAAGAAAAGGAACTGTTACACAGCTGTCTAAACTTGCAGTGTGGGACCCAGGGATATTCTCAACTTCTAGAATCTGTTTCTCACTGAAAACTCCAGGTATGAAGTCTAGACCAGTGGTTTTCAACTGGGAGTGGGAGGGTTAGAGAGGTTAGAGGAGAGCTTGAGTCGGTGAGTCGGACATGACGCTTTGCTTTGACAGAGAAAACAAAACCTGCGTATACAAACACCTCCCCAGCGGTTCTCCTGTCCCTCCCCTCTATACTCCAAACTATGGCCTCTGTTTGTTCTACAGTCAGACTGAGTCTTACACATGCTGCCCTGAAACCCTAGGAGAAGCTCTTCTCTGAAGGGTTTCCAAATTCCTCTTCTAGGCTACAGATCCTTGCATTGGCAGTAAAACTAATTCCTCTGCTTCTCTTGAAGGGATTCCCTATGGGTTCAAGTTCCTGAGAAAGTAACTTACAACCAGGAATCATTCCTCTCTGAGAATGTTTGGCCAAAGCATATTTACTACTAGTTGCTGAGGCAAGTTCTGCTATCATTGATTGTTCTAGACCTAATTAGGCCTACTTTCACTAAGCCTTAAAGGTCAGACACCATTTTTCTTTGGAGTTTATCTGCCTTACACCAGTTCTTTCTAATCAATGCCTCTACCTGTCTCAAAGTCAGAAACCTCTGATGAATCCCCTAGGAATTCTTTTCTGAAAGACCGCCTCCTCACAGCCCATCTGTACAGCAGAGATAACTGATGCACTCTGAATACATGCATGACCCAACCACTAACTCTGTCCATTTCTTCAGCTTCTTTTCAGTCTCTGAGTGACTCATTTTCCCACAAAAATCATATCAGAAAAAAAAGAGAAGAGGAAGACTGTCCCTTCACTATTTTAAGACAAACTGGGACTTATATCTGATAGATATCTTATGAAACAAGAAATGCATAAAACCAGAAAAAAATAGGGTGTTGATTATATAATTAACTCTGTATTTAAAATAAAAACAAAAAAATAAAAAAAGAAGAAAATAGGAATGATATGTCATTTGGTAATTTTTCATTCTCTTTATCTGCTCTCTCAATATACACACATCTGATGGTCTCATTTCTCTAATTACATGGATTCAAGGAAGGAAGAAAGGAAAGTAAATTGGATGCCACCTCTTTTTCTTATTCATTACGTCCTTCATCTATGTATTTTGATTCTATATTCTATTTACAATCTTTTATTTAAGGAATTAACATAAGAAGGAGATGGTGGTGTAAGACTCAATGCTAATAGGAAAAGAAGCCATAACAGCAAGGAAAGAATAAAAATGGGTGGGGGAAAGGGGGGGAGGATTTTAATGATTACACATTTTCCCTCTATTTATTCATTTCTAAAGTTATTTATACTTGCCTTTACCATTTTGTTCTTTTAAAGTGATCATTAAATGTTTATAATATGAATTCTATAATTCTACTTCCTGTCTGAATTTTTATGCTTATTTTGTGAACACAGGAGCAAAAAATGCAAAAGAATAAAATAATTTAAATAGACAACTAACAGAAAAATCCAGTGATAATATTAATAGAATAAGGTTTTTTAAAAAGTCATTATATCTTTTATTCTAATCACATTCATTCTACATCCTCTGAAGTCCTTGTCATTTTTTCTTCTGTTTATAAATTTAATCTTCATTTTACCTCAAATAGGCACTTGAACAAAGTAATCAACCACTCTTTTTAATAAAAAAAGCTACCTCATTTTTTTTTAAACTTTCTTTTGTAGTTTACTGTTTTTTCTAAAGATTTATTGTCTTTTAGAAAGGCTGATATAAAATATTTGAAATTATTAAGCTTGGCTTAGAGGCATTCAGAGGTTATATTTTAATGCCTGAATTAAAATGCCAAAGATTTGTTTTTACCTGTTCTTGGGTTCGATTCTTCCAGTATAACCACCTCTTTTTCCAATCTGGACCTACCATATTTTCAATTGCATTTTCAGCTAGAAAAATTAAAAAAAATTTTTTTTAATTTATCAGGAATTTTATCACTTACCAGGTACATAAATTATAACTAATACTATCTTGCTTTCTTAACCACTTCAAAACACTGTGTCAATATGAAGTCAGTTGAAATAAAGAATAAAACGATATAATTGATAGGGTACATATATAAGAAAGAATTTAATTACATATGTTTAGAATCTATGAAAAGTATAATTGCTTATAAAGTTCCCATAAGTATAGTAGCAAACACTAAAACAGTCTGAATTACAGCTTTTTAGAATATAAGTACATAAAAATATCATGTGTCCAATTTAACATTTTTAATAGTTACAAGCAGTTGACCAAAGAATTGCACAAATAATATTCAACTAGAACAGTACTGACAAAGAACTTGAGATGTTAGTTTTTGTTTTTTTTTAAACCAATGTTCACTAAAGTTAGATGACTCTTTATCCACTGAGAATACTCAAAACTCAAAAACCCATGTCCCTACTTACTGTCCTTGAGACGAGCCTGAAGAGCCTCTTCCATAAAATAAATAGCTGCATCCCACTGCTGTTTATCAGATATGGACCGATCTTCTAAAGCATTGTGCTGAATAACCCTCTGAAATAACAAGGAAAGAAAAAAAGCTATTTTGATGTATATCTTGTCATTTTAGTATTTAATTCTAATTGACAGCTCAGCAAATATCCAAACTAGCAGATGTATCTACAACATAAAAGTATGTCCCTCCCACACAAATGCAGAGGGTCCTATTATCTGCCTGCTTATTTGTCAGCTTTCTGTCTAAAAAATAAAACAGTGGAGATTTTCTCCTAGCCCAAATTAAATGAGTTCACCATCGAGAAGATAGTTGGGGGTTGGGGGGTGGGTAGAGAATTACATATTTAACTACATAAAATTACACCCTAGAACCCTGGTATTCAGGAGCTAATGATTCAGATCATCTCTACTGCTTCTTTATGCCATATGACCTATGTGTTAGCATTTTCAAAAAGGAGAGGAGAAAAAAAAAAGCAATAACCATTATCTCACTGTTAACACCAATGGAAAATGTAATGGAAGGAAGCTTAAGAGGTCTAGACAATCATAAGTAAATGTTAGTTATTTATTGTAAGAAAATTGGTTTCCAAATCTTATAGCTTTTGAATTAATGAATGAATGAAAACGGCACCACTCTCTCTCAGTAAGCCAATCTTATTAAGGCATTTAACAATAATGAATATGGTTTTCAAATATGAAGACAAACATTTCTTAAAAAAAAAACCCTACAATTACGATCAGCCCACAGTGAAATATGCATTTTTAGAAAACTGCTCAATCTTATCTTTCAACAGTTCCTCCCATAACTGTCTGAACAGAGTGGGTGGTTAAAAAAGGTTTGATTAGGTGATGAGAACATTCTACGTAACAAAAGATTTATCAGGTGATGAAAGTCAGGAGCCAGGCTTTACAATTAAGACACAATGGGGGAAAAAAAAAAAAAAGGTCATGAAGAACCTAGTGGCAAGATGGGAATAAAGACACAGACCTACTAGAGAATGGACTTGAGGATATGGGGAGGGGGAGGGGTGAGATGTGACAGGGTGAGAGAGTGTCATGGACATATATACACTACCAAATGTAAAATAGATAGCTAGTGGGAAGCAGCTGCATAGCACAGGGAGATCAGCTCGGTGCTTTGTGACCACCTAGAGGGGTGGGATAGGGAGGGTGGGAGGGAGGGAGATGCAAGAGGGAAGAGATATGGGAACATATGTATATGTATAACTGATTCACTTTGTTATAAAGCAGAAGCTAACACACCATTGTAAAGCAATTATACTTCAATAAAGATGTTTAAAAAAAAAAAAAAAAAAAAAAAAAAAGACACAATGGGGCTCGTATCCCAGCTTTGCCAATGACAACAATAGAACTGCTTAAGAACAAACTAAAATCATGCTTACAAAATACATAGAGTTTCTGGTACCTCCTAAGCATCCAACACATGGGAGTTAGCAATTATGATTTTAGGAATCTAACATTTTGACTCAACTCCACTGAAAACCAATGCATCTAATCCCTTTTACCACTGAGGGTAAAATGAGAAGCAGCTATCCGTAGTTCAGGCCCATGTAAATTCTGTGGAAGTTTATAGAAACCTGTTTACTGCAAGGTTTGATTTTCTTCTGAAATGACAGCCAAGAAAGAAATAGCAGAGGGCGATTTTAGAAGGGCAGAAAAATGTCAAAAGGCCGATTATATTTCGTAAATCTATTTCTTCCCTTCATTATTTTCAATTCAGAACCTAATTTAAATAGCCATATAAAAATATTCTATAAAAGAATATCAATTTGAGAAATTATATAAAAATATGAGGCTGGCACCCTAATATACAAACGACATACCAAGCTGTCCTCTGCAAAATCATTCCACTTGTGGCGTTTAATAGTTTCTTCCTTAACAGCCTCTTTAAGTTTATCAAATATGTCATCATGCTCTTTTCCTTTCGGTTCTGTCATGAAGCGGGAAAATTCTTCTTGTAGGGTCTCCCAAGCAACCTAGAATGATTTAAAAGAAAAAAGCTGCATCTATATTGCATACTTTCATTTAGTGTGTAACAAGAAAAATAAACACATGAATTTAAGCCAAGTAGATGTGACAAATCAGTTTATCAGAAAATACATATGAAATCACATTTTTTAAAAAAGGTATAGCAAATATAAACTCTGCCCTCAAGAGCTCATACTGGTAGCTGGTGGAATAGACTTGGCCTCCTGACATGTTCCGTTACACATACACAGCATCTCAAATTTTAAAAAATTAGTAACCAACATTTAAAAACTGAGAGACTTCCTATAAAATCCATGCTTCCAGCCTCACTTGAACCACCTGGCAACACTGGGCCCACGTTCTTGCACACCTTCGCCCGCTGGAGCTAAACAGGAGCTGCCTGTCCCTTCAGAGAAGGCACACAGGCCACATCAGCCACCAGACTCAGTTCACTTATTTATTTACTTCACTCTCTACAACATCTGAGTTTGCCTGCCTCTTCCATACCGTAAAAAGTTTAAAATTTCTTAATGATTTAGTTTTTTCACATCTTTGCCCTTATGCAAATACATGAGGTAATGTGTCAATACTTTCGAACACAGGTATTATTCAGCCTTGTACTATTGCTAATTCCCAATTATCTGAACAGTGAAAGGAGAGCACAGTGTCAAAAGCAATTAAGAACTAAACCTACTTACGACTAAGTGGGCTAGTTAATATTGTATTTTATGTCTAGCCCTCCTCGTTTTAAACATTAAGAAATTATGGCATAAAGAAAGGTGACTGTTGGGGCTTCCCTGGTGGCGCAGTGGTTGAGAATCTGCCTGCCAATGCAGGGGACAAGGGTTCGAGCCCTGGTCTGGGAAGATCCCACATGCCGCGGAGCAACTAGGCCCGTGAGCCACAATTACTGAGCCTGCGCGTCTGGAGCCTGTGCTCCGCAACAAGAGAGGCCGCGATAGTGAGAGGCCCGCGCACCGTGATGAAGAGTGGCCCCCACTTGCCGCAACTGGAGAAAGCCCTCACACGGAAACGAAGACCTAACACAGCCATAAATAAATAAATAAATAAATAAATAAATTTTTTTTTAAAAAAAGAAGAAAGGTGACTGTCCAAGAATATAGAGTGAGGTATTAAAATCTGTTTCCTGACCTTCAGCAGGTTCACGTCTTTCTACCACACCTATGTGTGAAGGGAGAAAGCAGCAAAAGACAGAATCACTTGTCATTTTTATGATCACTTCTGCTGCTTGAACCTTAGGATACGAAAATATGCTATCATGGGACAGGGTCCAGAAAAATGTTAGAGCCAGTAGTGAGGAGAAGAAGTGGCAGCAGCTCTCTAATTACTTTAGAGGGAAATGTGTCGAGACCAGGGGTCAGCAACATGGAGCTTAGATAGAGTGGCTGTAAGAGTTCTTAGAAAAAGAGACTTGAGGAAATTGAGAACAGAGATAAAGAAGCAAGGACTGGGGGCTTCCTTGGTGGCGCAGTGGTTGAGAGTCTGCTTGCTAATGCAGGGGACACGGGTTCGAGCCCTGGTCTGGGAAGATCCCACATGCCGCGGAGCAACTAGGCCCATGAGCCACAGCTACTGAGCCTGCGCGTCTGGAGCCTGTGCTCCACAAGAGAGGCCGCAATAGTGAGAGGCCCGCGCACCGCGATGAAGAGTGGCCCCCGCTTGCCACAACTAGAGAAAGCCCTCGCACAGAAACGAAGACCCAACACAGCCAAAAATAAATTAATTAATTAATTTTTTTAAAAAAGTAACAAATGTTCAAGTACAATTGGTGTCTTTAAAAAAAAAAAAAAAAAGAAGCAAGGACTGGAAAGATAGGAAAGGGGTAAAATACACCTGAATAATTAGACACTGACATTTTGTTTCTAAGGTAGGTATGAAAAACAAAATTATTTTTAACACGGATTCTAATTTTGTGAGCAACTTCACACCGAAGCAAAGGACACACTGGCTCTTATCTACAACAATCATTCTTCAGAGTAATGTGCCTGGCAAGATCAACTAGGATGATGATCATAATCATCATAATAGCAGCTGTCATTTACCAAATGATTACTATGGACCAGATATTGTCTAAGTAGTCTACATATGTTAACTCTTTGACTCCTTACAACAATTTGTGACGTAGGCAACACTTTCATCCTTATTTTACCGATGAGAAAACAGGAAGGTTATTAAGCAAATAGCCCAAGGATCGCATAGCTACAAAGCGGTAGAGCCAAGATACATGGGTATCAGAAATGCATTCTCTAAGGTACTTTCTTACAATTCCTAGTCTAACCTTCTGGCAGGGTCCTAACTAAGGAAATAATTATTTAAGTAAAATTGAGCCCTGCAGAAAATCAACAAATAAAATGTTTCATCCATGAAACATTTTCTTTATGGAATCTCTAACCACAGAAGTTAAAAATATTTCACATTCAAACAAATTTTGCCGGTTTTGTTAAGTGCTACCTTTGGAAGGAGAACCAATACCCTCAGACCAACACCATACCAATTAGTAAATTTTTTTGACAGTAGTCACTGGTAGGAGCATTAAGGTTAATCCCAATACAGAGATTAGGAATAAAGAATAAAAGGAGCATAAGGACCAAAGAGAAAGATAGCGGCTGTGATAGGAATAAAACCTAAAATTCACAGCTCCTAATCCCTTCAGATAATGCTTCTTACCCATTTAATTAAATTATATCCTAACCTCGACTGCTTTATTAGGAAGCTGCTTATCAGTCCACTGTTTAAGCTTGATATCCACTGTTGTATTAAAAGTTCCAGAATTCATGGTCTGTGCAGCTGGAAGATAGATGTTTTCAATCACATGAGTTGATACTCTTTCCCACAAAGACTGCTGAAGGATTTCCTCCCTGAAATTAAAAAAAAAAAGTTCCAAGAACACCAAATTCAAATATAATATTGTTTTTATAAACAGCTTTATTGAAGTATCAACTTACAATAAATTGCACATATTTAAAGTTTTGACATATGTACATGCCTATGTATCACCGCAATCAAGATAATGAACTTATTCATCATCCTCAAAAGTTGTAACCACTGGATCTACTTTCTGTCACTACAGCTTAGTTTATATTTTCTACAATTTAATATAAATGCAGTCATGTAGCATGTACTCTTATTTTCTCTGTCTTCTTTCATCAGCATAATTACTTTGAGATTCATCCATGTTGTTGTGTACATTAATATTTCACTTCCTTTTTTGCTGAGTAATATTCCATTGCATAAATCTGTTTACTTATTCACCTGCTGACGGACATTTGGGCTGTTTCCAGTTGTTGACTATCACAAATAAAGCTGCTATGAGCATTCATGTACAAGTCTTTGTATGACATATGCTCTTGTTCCTCTTGGGCAAATATCTAGGAGTGGAATGACTGGATGATATGGTAATTATATATTTAACTTTATAAGATACTGCCAAAATGTTTTCCAGATCAGTTGAACCATTTGACATTCCCACCAGAGGAGTATGAGAGTTCTAGATCCTCTACATCTTGCCAACATTTGGTATGATTAGTCATTTTCATTTTTGTCACTGTAATAGGTTTACAGTGGTATCTCATTATGGTCTTAATTTGCATTTCCCTAATGACTAATAATTCCAAGTGTCTTTTTATGTGTTCATTTACCTAATATTAATACATACTTTATATGTGTTGACTGTGAAGTAGACTCCAAGACTGTAAACTTCTTGGTATGATTTTAACAATTTATCAGACCACAGCACAAAGCACAGAGACATTATGGGATACTGCGAGGTAAAATTGTTCAACATTTCATGATAATATAAAGGATGAATAATCAAGTTGAAAATTCTACCTTTTAAAAGACATCTTACAAGAATACGGTTCTCTAAATAGAAAAAAGAAAACTACTTCAATCAAGAAAAAATTAGAAATCTCTAGAAAATACTTACTTGGCTTCTCCCAAACTAATCTTTACTATTATACAGTGCTAAAACATACAAAAACACCCTGTTTATCAAATGATCAGTCTTAGGAGTAACCTCACCTTTTAGGATGCAGTTACAAAGCTCAGCGCAACAGAAACACCCCCTTCTGTCCAAAAGCCAAACTGCACTTTTCTTGGGTGAGGAGAGCTAACACTTACTACCATGCAAGTTGACTCATACTCACTCAATATTTTCTGTAAAATTAAGTCTACTGAGTCAATGAGCTTAGCTGCAGGTCTTCCCTTGCTAATTTTCAGGTCTTTTTCCCCTTACAACCAGAAAACAAAAGAGTATGGGAGGGAGGACAAAACACGCGAAGAAGATAAAGAGGTAAAAACATACAGTTGTAAAATAAATAACTCATGGGGATGTAATATACAGCATGAAGAACATGACCAATAATATTGTAATAACTTTGTATGGGGACAGATGGTTACTAGACTTATCGCGATGACTGTTCCATAATGTATGCAAATATCAAATCACTATGTAGAGGAGGAGCTTCAAGATGGTGGAAGAGTAAGATGCGGAGATCACCTTCCTCCCCACAAATACATCAGAAATACATCTACATGTGGAACAACTCCTACAGAACACCTACTGAATGCTGGCAGAAGACCTCAGACCTCCCAAAAGGCAAGAAACTCCCCACGTACTTGGGTAGGGCAAAAGAAAAAAGAAAAAACAGAGACAAAAGAATAGGGACGGGACCTGCACCAGTGGGAGGGAGCTGTGAAGGAGGAAAGGTTTCCACACACTAGGAAGCCCCTTCGTGGGCGGAGACTGCGGGTGGCGGAGTGGGTAAGCTTCGGAGCCACGGAGGAGAGTGCAGCAACAGGGGTGCGGAGGGCAAAGCGGAGAGACTCCCGCACAGGTGATCGGAGCCGACCAGCACTCACCAGCCCGAGAGGCCTGGCTACTCACCTGCCGGGGCGGGTGGGGGCTGGGAGCTGAGGCTCGGGCTTCGGAGGTCAGAGGTCGGACAGCAGGGAGAGGACTGGGGTTGGCTGCGTGAACACAGACTGAAGGGGCTAGTGCGCCACAGCTAGCCGGGAGGGAGTCCGGGAAATAGTCTGGAGCTGCCGAAGAGACAAGAGACTTTTTCTTGCCTCTTTGTTTCCTGGTGCGCGAGGAGAGGGGATTCAGAGCGCTGCCTAAATGAGGTCCAGAGACGGGCGCGAGCCGCGGCTATCAGCGCGAACCCCAGAGACGGGCATGAGATGCTAAGGCTGCTGCTGCAGCCACCAAGAAGCCTCTGTGCAAGCACAGGTCACTCTCCACACCTCCCCTCCCGGGAGCCTGTGCAGCCTGCCACTGCCAGGGTCCCATGATCCAGGGACAACTTCCCCGGGAGAACACATGGCGCGCCTCAGACTGGTGCAATGTCAGGCCGGCCTCTGCCGCTGCAGGCTCGTCCCGCATCCATACCCCCCCCCCCCGCCTGAGTGAGCCAGAGCCCCCGAAGCAGCTGCTCCTTTAACCCCACCCTGCCTGAGCGAAGAACAGACGCCCTCAGGTGACCTACACGCAGAGGCGGGTCCAAATCCAAAGCTGAAGCCCGGGAGCTGTGCGAACAAAGAAGAGAAAAGGAAATTTCTCCCAGCAGCCTCAGGAGCAGTGGATTAAATCTCCACAATCAACCTGATGTACCCTGCATCTGTGGAATACCTGAATAGGCAACAAATCATCCCAAATTGAGGAGGTGGACTTTGTGGGCAATGATATATATATATTTTTTCCCCTTTTTCTCTTTTTGTGAGTGTGTATGTGTATGCTTCTGTGTGTGATTTTGTCTGTATAGCTTTGCTTTTACCATTTGTCGTAGGGTTCTGTCTGTCCATTTTTTTTTTTATTACTTAAAAAAAATTTTTTTTCTTAGTAATTATTTTTTATTTTAATAACTTTATTTTATTTTACTTTATTTTATTTTCTTTCTTCCGTTCTTTCTTTCTTTCTTTTTTATCTCCCTTTTATTCTGAGCTGTGTGGAGGACAGGCTCTTGGTGCTCCAGCCAGGCGTCAGGGCTGTGACACCACTGAGGTGGGAGAGCCAAGTTCAGGACACTGGTCCACAAGAGACCTCCCAGCTCCACGTCATATCAAATGGTGAAAATCTCCCAGAGATCTCCATCTCAATGCCAAGACCCAGCTCCACTCAACGACCAGCAAGCTACAGTGCAGGACACCCTATGCCAAACAACTAGCAAGACAGGAACACAACCCCATCCATTAGCACAGAGGCTGCCTAAAATCATAACAAGGCTACAGACACCCCAAAACACACCACCAGACGTGGACCTGCCCACCAGAAAGACAAGATCCAGCCTCATCCACCAGAACACAGGCACTAGTCCCCTCCACCAGGAAGCCTACACAACCCACTGAACCAACCTTAGCCACTGGAGACAGACACCAAAAACAATGGAAACTACGAACTTGCAGCCTGTGAAAGGGAGACCCCAAACACAGTAAGTTAATCAAAATGAGAAGACAGAGAAACACACAGCAGATGAAGGAGCAAGGCAAAAACCCACCAGACCTAACAAATGAAGAGGAAATAAGCATTCTACCTGAAAAAGAATTCAGAATAATGATAGTAAAGATGATCCAAAATCTTGGAAATAGAATGGAGAAAATACAAGAAACGTTTAACAAGGACCTAGAAGAACTACAGAGCAAACAAACAGAGATGAACAACACAATAAATGAAATTAAAAATTCTCTAGAAGGGATCAATAGCAGAATAACTGAGGCAGAAGAACAGATAAGTGACCTGGAAGATAAAATAGTGGAAATAACTACTGCAGAGCAGAAAAAAGAATGAAAAGAATTGAGGACAGTCTCAGAGACCTCTGGGACAACATTAAATGCACCAACATTCGAATTATAGGGGTCCCAGAAGAAGAAGAGAAAAAGAAAAGGACTGAGAAAATATTTGAAGAGATTATAGTTGAAAACTTCCCTAATATGGGAAAGGAAATAGTTAATCAAGCCCAGGAAGCACAGAGAGTCCCACACAGGATAAACCCAAGGAGAAACATGCCAAGACACATATTAATCAAACTATCAAAAATTAAATACAAGGAACAAATATTAAAAGCAGCAAGGGAAAAACAACAAGTAACACATAAGGGAATCCCCATAAGGTTAACAGCTGATCTTTCAGCTGAAACTCTGCAAGCCAGAAGGGAGTGGCAGGACATATTTAAAGTGATGAAAGAGAAAAACCTAAAACCAAGATTACTCGACCCAGCAAGGATCTCATTCAGATTTGACGGAGAAATTAAAAGCTCTACAGACAAGCAAAAGCTAAGAGAATTCAGCACCACCAAACCAGCTTTACAACAAATGCTAAAGGAACTTCTCTAGGCAGGAAACACAAGAAAAGGAAAAGACCTACAATAATAAACCCCAAACAATTAAGAAAATGGTAATAGGAACATGCATATCGATAATTACCTTAAATGTAAATGGATTAAATGCTCCAACCAAAAGACATACACTGGCTGAATGGATACAAAAACAAGACCCGTATATATGCTGTCTACAAGAGACCGACTTTAGACCTAGGGACACATACAGACTGCAAGTGAGGGGATGGAAAAAGATATTCCACACAAATGGAAATCAAAAGAAAGCTGGAGTAGGAATTCTCATATCAGACAAAATAGACTTTAAAACAAAGACTATTACAAGAGACAAAGAAGGACACTACATAATGATCAAGGGAGCAATCCAAGAAGAAGATATAACAATTGTAAATATTTATGCACCCAACATAGGAGCACCTCAGTACATAAGGCAAATACTAACAGCCATAAAAGGGGAAATCGACAGTAACACAATCATAGTAGGGGACTTTAACACCCCACATTCACCAATGCACAGATCATCCAAAATGAAAATAAATAAGGAAACACAAGCTTTAAATGATACATTAAACAAGATGGACTTAATTGATATTTACAGGACATTCCATCCAAAAACAACAGAATACACATTCTTCTCAAGTGCTCATGGAACATTCTCCAGGATAGATCACATCTTGGGTCACAAATCAAGCCTTGGTAAATTTAAGAAAATTGAAGTCGTATCAAGTATCTTTTCCGACCACAGCGCTATGAGACTACATATCAATTACAGGAAAAAATCTGTAAGAAATACAAACACATGGAGGCTAAACAATACACTACTTAATAACCAAGAGATCAATGAAGAAATCAAAGAGGAAAACAAAACATACCTAGAAACAAATGACAATGAAAACACAACGACCCAAAACCTATGGGATGCAGCAAAAGCAGTTCTAAGAGGGAAGTTTATAGCTATACAAGCCTACTTTAAGAAACAAGAAACATCTCAAATAAACAACCTAACCTTACACCTAAAGCAATCAGAGAAAGAACAAAAAAACCCCAAAGTTAGCAGAAGGAAAGAAATCATAAAGATCAGATCAGAAATAAATGAAAAAGAAATGAAGGAAAAGATAGCAAAGATCAATAAGACTAAAAGTTGGTTCTTTGAGAAGATAAACAAAATTGATAAACCATTAGCCAGACTTAGCAAGAAAAAAAGGGAGAAGACTTAAATCAATAGAATTAGAAATGAAAAAGGAGAAGTAACAACTGACACTGCAGAAATACAAAGGATCATAAGAGATTACTATAAGCAGCAATATGCCAATAAAATGGACAACCTGGAAGAAATGGACAAATTCTTAAAAATGCACAACCTTCCGAGACTGAACCAGGAAGAAATAGAAAATATGAACAGACCAATCACAAGCACTGAAATTGAAACTGTGATTAAAAATCTTCCAGCAAACAAAAGCCCAGGACCAGATGGCTTCACAGGCGAATTCTATCAAACATTTAGAGAAGAGCTAACACCTATCCTTCTCAAACTCTTCCAAATATAGCAGAGGTAGGAACACTCCCAAACTCATTCTACGAGGTCACCATCACTCTGATACCAAAACCAGACAAAGACGTCACAAAGAAAGAAAACTACAGGCCAATATCACTGATGAACATAGATGCAAAAATCCTCAACAAAATACTAGCCAACACAATCCAACAGCACATTAAAAGGATCATACACCATGATCAAGTGGGGTTTATCCCAGGAATGCAAGGATTCTTCAATATATGCAAATCAATCAACGTGATACACCATATTAACAAATTGAAGGAGAAAAACCATATGATCATCTCAATAGATGCAAAGAAAGCTTTTGACAAAATTCAACACCCATTTATGATAAAAACCCTCCAGAAAGTAGGCATAGAGGGAACTTACCTCAACATAATAAAGGCCATATACGACAAACCCACAGCCAACATCATCCTCAATGGTGAAAAACTAAAACCATTTCCACTAAGATCAGGAACAAGACAAGGTTGCCCACTCTCACCACTATTATGCAACATAGTTTTAGAAGTGTTAGCCACAGCAATCAGAGAAGAAAAAAAAATAAAAGGAATCCAAATCGGAAAAGAAGAAGTAAAGCTGTCACTGTTTGCAGATGACATGATACTATACATAGAGAATCCTAAAGATGCTACCAGAAAACTACTAGAGCTAATCAGTGAATTTGGTAAAGTAGCAGGATATAAAATTAATGCACAGAAATCTCTTGCATTCCTACACACTAATGATGAAAAATCTGAAAGTGAAATTAAGAAAACACTCCCATTTACCATTGCAACAAAAAGAATAAAATATCTAGGAATAAACCTACCTAAGGAGACAAAAGACCTGTATGCAGAAAACTATAAGACACTGATGAAAGAAATTAAAGATGATACAAACAGATGGAGAGATATACCATGTTCTTGGATTGGAAGAATCAACACTGTGAAAATGACTCTACTACCCAAAGCAATCTACAGATTCAATGCAATCCCTATCAAACTACCATTGGCATTTTTCACAGAACTAGAACAAAAAAATTTCACAACTTGTATGGAAACACAAAAGACCCCGAATAGCCAAAGCAATCTTGAGAAAGAAAAACGGAGCTGGAGGAATCAGGCTCCCTGACTTCAGACTATACTACAAAGCTAGAGTAATCAAGACAGTATGGTAGTGGCACAGAAACAGAAATATAGCTCAATGGAACAGGATGGAAACCCCAGAGATAAACCCACACACATATGGTCACCTTATCTTTGATAAAGGAGGCAAGCATATACAGTGGAGAAAAGACAGCCTCTTCAATAAGTGGTGCTGGGAAAACTGGACAGCTACATGTAAAAGAATAAAATTAGAACACTCCCCAACACCATACACAAAAATAAACTCAATATGGATTAAAGACCTAAATGTAAGGCCAGACATCATCAAACTCTTATAGGAAAACATAGGCAGAACACTCTATGACATAAATCACAGCAAGATCCTTTTTGACCCACCTCCTAGAGAAATGGAAATAATAACAAAAATAAATAAATGGGACCTAATGAAACTTAAAAGCTTTTGCACAGCAAAGGAAACAATAAACAAGACGAAAAGACAACCTTCAGAATGGGAGAAAATATTTGCAAATGAAGCAACTGACAAAGGATTAATCTCCAAAACATACAAGCAACTCATGCAGCTCAATATCAAAAAACAAACAACCCAATCCAAAAATGGGCAGAAGACCTAAATAGACATTTCTCCAAAGAAGATATACAGATTGCCAATAAACACATGAAAGAATGCTGAATATCATTAATCATTAGAGAAATGCAAATCAAAACTACAATGAGATATCATCTCATACCGGTCAGAATGGCCATCATCAAAAAATCTACAAACAATAAATGCTGGAGAGGGTGTGGAGAAAAGGGAACCTTCTTGCACTGTTGGTGGGAATGTAAACTGATACAGCCACTTTGGAGAACAGTATGGAATTTTCTCAAAAAACTAAAAATAGAACTACCATACGACCCAGCAATCCCACTACTGGGCATATACCCTGAGAAAACCATAATTCAGAAAGAGTCATGTACCACAATGTTCAGTGCAGCTCTATTTACAATATCCAGGACATGGAAGCAACCTAAGTGTCCATCAACAGATGAATGGATAAAGAAGATGTGGCACATATATACAATGGAATATTACTCAGCCATAAAAAGGAACGAAACTGAGATATTTGTAGCGAGGTGGATGGACCTAGAGACTGTCATACAGAGTGAAGTAAGTCAGAAAGAGAAAAACAAAAAGAAAATGGTCAGAAGAACCTAGGAGCAAGACGGGAATAAAGATGCAGACCTACTAGAGAATGGACTTGAGGATACAGGGAGGGGGAAGGGTAAGCTGGGACAAAGTGAGAGAGTGGCATGGACATATATACACTACCAAACGTAAAATTGACAGCTAGTGGGAAGCAGCCGCATAGCACAGGGAGATCAGCTTGGTGCTCTGTGACCACCTAGAGGGGTGGGATAGGGAGGGTGGGAGGGAGGGAGATGCAAGAGGGAAGAGATATGGGGACATATGTATATGTATAACTGATTCACTTTGTAATAAGGCAGAAACTGACACACCATTGTAAAGCAATTATACTCTAATAAAGATGTTAAAAAAATCACTATGTAGTGCACTGAAAGTAACATAATATTGTATGTCAACTATATTTCAATACAAACAAAAGGAAGGAAAGAAGGAAGAAAGGAAAGAAGGAAAGAGAGAGAAAGTATGCGGAGAGAATAAATCACTGAGGATCAAAAGGACAAAGTCCATTTAGTCACGGCATTAATGACAGATAATGGGAGAATTTTAAGAGCAAGGTGGAAGAAAAGAAGTTTGTCAGGGCCATCTACTCAGACAATTTTAAACACAAACTCAAGATATCTGAAAGATGAACAAAAAATCAGGATACAGCCTCTGATCACGAAGGCCTTTTGCTGCTCCTGTCTCAGAACAGACATGGTCTGTTAATCTCTTCCTAGGAGTCTACGCGACAGGACTCTACAACCCAGACACCCTTTCAAGGAGATCATAACAAAATTCCAGACCACCAAATTCTGACAAGCCTTAGGTAACTTTCTCAAAGGAGGCTGCAGCTTCCCAATCCACCAAAGGTGGCTGCTGTCACTTATCCTTACCCAGCTCACTTGCCCTTTCATCACTAAGTTGCTGCCCTCTGTCCAGACTCCCCCTGCTCCCCTCCATCACAATAACTTTTATTGTGCCTCCAATACCTTGTTCCATAACAAACAAACCATTTTATATTCTCATTCTTTCCCTTTTCCTTGCATCTTCAAACCTTTCCTCACCCTCCCTTACAGGCAGTAACTGTCCTCAAATTCTGCTGCCTGGAAGCTGCTCATTAGCCGAGTGTGCTTAAGAGTCAGGAAGTGGAAACTATGTTCTCTTTACCCCACAATCTCTCTTCCAGACCATTAGTCCTCTACTCACATTGACCAGTTCCCCCAGTATATATTCTAGGTGATTGTAGACTTCTTCTCCAAGTTTTGCCATCGTCCAGGGATAAATACCACTAATACACAAAATACAATTACCATTACAGTTCTATTTATCACCCCCATTATCTCCTGAACTTTACCTATATGCCCTTTTAATTAAAATTTTTTTTCAAAATGAAAATTTCTTCTTTTAAAGCAGAGGACTTACTCCATATAATAATTTAAAACCAATACAGAAAAAGTAAGAAGTCCTCCATAATTTCTCTTTCACTAAATGACCACTATTCACAGCTTAATTTACCATTAAAAATATTCAATGCCTACATTACTATTTGTGTGTGTTTACACAGGTGATATTACACATACTGTTTAAAAAATATAATATTAAAGTATATTGTACATAGTTTTCCATGTTGACATCCTATATTTTTCAATGGCTGCATAGTAATCCACTCTATGGATAAAGCAAATATTATGTAATTCCAAATAAAAACATAAGTTTTCAATTTTTTACACTTATAAACAAAACCATGGTGAAGATTCTTATGCGTTCATCTTCGTCAAAAATATCTTCAGGGTCTTCCCTGGTGGCCCAGTGGTTGAGAATCCGCCTGCAAATGCAGGGGACACGGGTTCGAGCCCTGGTTTGGGAAGATCCCACATGCCGCGGAGCAGCTGGGCCCGTGAGCCACAACTACTGAGCCTGCGCATCTGGAGCCTGTGCTCCGCAACAAGAGAGAGGCCACAATAGTGAGAGGCCCGTGCGCCGCGATGAAGAGTGGCCCCCACTTGCCGCAACTAGAGAAAGCCCTCACACAGAAACGAAGACCCAACTCAGCCATAAATAAGTAAATAAAAATTAAAATGGAGATTTCGTAAAACAAAACAAAACAAAACAAAAATATCTTCATTTCCATAGAGCCTTAGCAATATAATTATTGGATATAGATGTACTCAGTGTTTAACTGACTCCTCTTCTCCATTACCTACACATCCAATCACTAAATCCTGTCAATTCTATCCTCTAGGTAACCTCTCAAATATCTCAAAAATGTCTCCTCTTCTCCACCTGCACAACCACTATTCAAGTTCAAGCCACTATCTCTTCTGGTCTAGATTATTTCAACAGTCAACTGTCTCCTTGCTCAGTTTTCTCCACCTGTATTCCACTTTCCCTACTACAAAAATCTTTCTAAAATGCAAATCTGCCTAAACCTCTTCATTGGCCCTCACTGGTTGTGGGATAAATTTCAAGCTTCTAAACATGGTTTCTAAGGCCCTTAATCATCTATATCTTGCTTATATCCACCGTTTCATCTTCTGCCTCTTGCCTCCTTCTATGCTAAAGCCATAGGCACCTGTCTTCAATTACCTGTATCACTTTTCTTGCTCTCACCTCTTGGTCTCTGCAATATTCTGGTCACTGCCTTTACCTAGCATCTATTCACTCTTTAAATCTCAAATTATAAGAAATCTTTTTGGATTCCTTACATCTGAGTTAGGGTACTTAACTGTGCATTCTCGTATTCCTTTCATTCTTTTAACTTCAACAAAATAAACTTAATACTTTTCACCAAAAATTGTATGTATACTGCGATACCATTTTTAAGTGTATTTCTATAAATCCTGCCAGCTATCCTTCTAAATAAGGATAAAATAACTATCTCCTGCTTAGTGTTCGTAATCGACTCCTAAAGATCAAGTATATTGTGTGAAAGCGCTGAGAGCCTATATCTTACTCTAATGAATCATATGTCAAATCTAAACCTCCAATAACTTTCTTAAAATATGATTGAAGTATAGAATGACAAAATGCTTGTAACAGTGCTTCCATATTACCAAATACAGATCAAACAGTCCTGTGACTTAAATAATTATAAACATCTTAGAGGTGTATCCTAAAATGTCACATAAGGCATTAAGCAGCAAAAAGATGCTACCTGATACAACATCAACTATGTCACAAAAATAAAACATTTTGGGTGCAATGCAGTTGAAATCAATGTGGCACAAACAGCTAAGATTAGGACCTGCTATTTTGATCTATGTTTGTGTTAAGCTACAGCGTCTGGGGGAAAACGGTGGGGTGGGGGTGGGGGGGTGGTGATGAAAAGATCCAGCAGCTCAAAGAATAAATCTCTAGCAGCCAGATGTCCTAGTTCTCTCCCTTGCCTTCTCAATAGGCAATCTGGCAATATAGGTTTCTTGTCCCTTCACAAATTCCCTTCACCACCCGTGTGTTAAGTAAATTAGATTTATCTTCAAGGCTCGCTTAAGTGTAGGTACACTTTGATTTCAGACTTGCTCTGTCCAAACAAAACTAACCATTCCATTTGATGATGCCAGAAATTCACAGAGGCACCACATTTTTCTCCCATAAATAGCATTATGAGTTATTATAGTTTACAAATCACTTTTTCTGTAACATTATCTTCATACAACCTAGTAAGGTAAGTAGTACTATTCATTCTGTGTGTATGTGTATATGTATATACTATACACATACATACATATATATACACACACATATCTATCTCTTGCAAACTTCAAAAGCTGGATGACTTATAGAAAGCCATAGAACTGGCTTAAAATACAAATAATAATGATAACAAGTTTTTTGTGTATATATATATATATATATATATATATATATATATATATATATATATATAGGATTAATCAATCAACATATACAGATAAAATCAGAATTCTTTTTTAGATAAGGAGAGAGATTAAAAATAGGCAAATTTTGACTACTTGAAGAGAGAAAAAGGTTCACTACTGAGGAAGAAAGGGCACCAACATAAGGAAACTAGTAGTACTGAATACAAACTTAAGGACTGGACACTACTGTCTAAGTTAAATTTCGATAATCTTCAACTGAGCAAATAGAAGAGTTACAGAAAATATTCATAATAAATGGTAGTTCTGCTCCAAGAATAATAAATTCTTAAAATACTACAGACTTCATTATAAAGATAATTTTTATATAAGGGATTTGTTAATTAAAATACGATTATAAAAATTTAAAATTTAAGCTATTTATACATAGCTTGCTTGAGGTACATGGAACCTATTTTGGTTACTGCCATTCCAACATATTTAAGAGTGCCAATATTTACATAAAACATAAATTGAAGGTGACACTTGGCCCTAAAAGCGATTTGCATGAGTATTTTTCAAAAGAATGCATTTACTTGCTATTTAAAAAAAAAATCTCAAATAGGATTCAATTTCAAATGTGATTTGTACAAAACATATCAGACACATATTACAAAAGCACCAGTGTTCTTATGCAGATGTGAGAATTTGAAAGTAATATACTCTTCTCCGTTTACAAATCAATTTTCTCTGTAGTTTTGTTCTCTATGTGTAATCCAACAAGAGCAACCAGTTTTGATAGACTGTTTGATACTTAGCTAAAGCACAATTTGATAAAACTTTTACCTAAATGATTTTATAGAAATCAAAATTATGTATTTATTAAGTATACGATAAGGAAAAACCTAAGATGAATGAAGATTTCAAAAGAGCATGGAGAAAGCTATCTTTCAGAATATCTCTTCTCAGAGATACATAATAAATACATAATTCATTATACTTAAAATATTTAATTGGTTAGACTAGAATAGTGGTTAGATTTTGCAAAAAAACATACTTTTATGCTCTTGCCTGTTTACTAAGTGTTTGGGGGGACAGGCTAAGGCTACAATAAATCACTGCTTTATCAATCTAAATTTCAGTATTCCATTATAATTCACATAGTAAAGTCTTTGAGAAAAGGTCCAATACTCACCAGTGTTTTGGAGTAACCTGGCTCAGACTGATAACTTCATCGAGGATTTCATTTTTAGCTTTTTCAAACAGTTCGTTCTAGGCAATATAGATACACGTAAGTAAGATTTTCATAAGATAGTCAATTTGCCCTGCCATGATTTTCAGAGATAACTAAAAGGAAGGCCTCTGACAAGCTACTGGCTGGGCTTAGGTTTGAAGCATGCCTGACCAGCAAGTAACGCTCTTCTCTTCTAGTCTCTTTCTTTAGGAATGCCCATATCCAGATAAGGACAAAGAAACTGACACACATGTCTACCTTATTCACTCAACTCTGAATGCAGTTTTTCACGGAACATTTGTTCAGGTAAGTTTTTTCCGTAACAAACGTTATGTGAAAGTTATCAACGCACATTAATTTAGTGTATTAGTAACAGTAATCTGATGCTGTGTTTTACAACTGATGGCATTTTAAAATCAAGGAAAACCAATACTTAAGACCTATTAACTTAGAGTATAAACAGTGAAAAGGTTAAAAAGCTGATGCATAATTTTTAAGTTTACATGACATAAATATGTTAATTTATAAGACCTTGAAAGACTATTCTTCACCTTTCCAGAAAAAAATTTTGAACACTTGTTTGGATATCCTATGATCCCTAATTATTTTTATTATTATGTAATAAATAATTTAAATTATTTGCAAAAGTGACAACTGTTCCTGGAAATGTATTCTTGCAACTCTAAGTTAGTAATCATGGTTAAAACCAAAACAATTTAGCTTACCAGATTTTGCTCGTCAACATAAATTTTGTTAGAGCACAATACTAAATTAGATATATACAAAATACATGAGGTACATAAATATTACCCGGTCAAGTTCTCGCAGGCGAGGATAGTTATTCTTCCACTCAGTTTCAAGGTTAAAACGTGTTGCTGAGGAAGAAGGAAAAATGCTCAAGTTTCAGGATTCTCTTCAGTTCCAGATGCAGTGGTTAAAGGCTATCTCTCACATATCTGCTATATTAACTGAATTTCTGAGTGTGCACAGATAGCTCCTGAGTACTCTGGGCTCTCAATATCTCAGAATAGCATTATTGCAACAGCTTTCCAAACTAATCCCTTTGACTTTAGTTTCTCCATTTTCAATCCACAAAGCACACAGCTGACACAATTTAGTACAGCTGCTAAGAGCATGGGACTCTGAAGTCACACCACCAACTCAATCCTGATTTTGAACCCCATTCAAATCCTGGGTCTATTATCTATTACTGTTTGATGCTGGGTGTGTTACTTACGTTAATTATTCTCTGCCTCAGTTTGCTCTTCTGTAAGATGAGACTAATACTTACAAGGTTGCTGAGGGACTAATGGGATAAATAGGTAGGCTTTCCTAATGAGAAAAGGGAAGGAGGATATACTCTCACCAAATGAAACTACGGAAGCAAGCAAAGCCGTGGAACAGGAAAGCGTGGGATTCAGGAACCAGTACAATGTAGCTGAAAGTACACTGGCTGCTCTGCTTCCCAACACATTTCCTCTCTTTCCTCTAAAAAGGCAGAATCTGAGTTCTCTATAGTTATACTAGGTTCTTTCTCCCAAACACTACTGCAAACTTTCTGTTTAAATTTTGTAATGTGCTCCTAGCAACGTTTCCCCTGAAAGGAAAAATCCTGCTCTCATACAATACAAACTGAAGATGTGTATTTTTGTATATTTTGTATATTTTGTATATTTTGTATACAAAAATACAAACTGAAGATTTGTATTTTTCCTTTTCCTACATACTATCTTACAGTAAATGAATGAAAAGCAACTGTTAAAGAAAAGGAAGTAAAGAATCTGATGGATGCCCAAGAATGCCAGCTAATAAAATATCTAAATTTGAGAGTTTATTTTAAAAACCCAACTTACCTTTGAAACTGTCGGCCTGTTGTTCAACTGACTCTCGTACCATTTTCCAAAAGCAGTCCGATACAGCAAGGCTTAGATTTCTTGTAGTCACCTGGTGTGCCTTTAGCATGCTTGTCCTACAAAACAATAACCAGAGCTAAAGTATATTAAAGTGGCAGAAAGGACAACACTATCACCAAGTTTGAGAATGTGCTTGTTATAACATGAGAATAGCCACTTAATCATTTTATACTAGGGCGGTCCAATGAACTTTCTGTGATGAGGAAAGTAATCTATACCCGTGCTGTCCAATATGGTAGCTACTAGTCACGTGGGGTTATTGACCCCTTGAAATGTGTGGCTAGTGTGACTGAGGAACTCAAATTTTCCTTCTATTTAATGTTAACTAATTTAAATTTAGAGACTTCCCTGGTGGCACAGTGGTTAAGAGTCTGCCTGCCAGTGTAGGGTACATGGGTTCGAGCCCTGGTCCGGGAGGATCCCACATGCCGCAGAGCAACTAAGCCCGTGTGCCACAACTACTGAGCCTGCGCTCTAGAGCCTGCAAGCCACAACTACTAAGCCCACGCCACCTAGAGCCTGTGCTCCGCAACAAGAGAAGCCACCGCAATGAGAAGCCTGCGCACCGCAACAAAGAGTAGCCCCTGCTTGCTGAAAGTAGAGAAAACACGCGCGTAGCAACAAAGAACCAACACAGCCAAAAATAAATAAATAAATTTATTTTAAAATAAACAAGTAAATAAATTTAAACAAGCACACAAGGCTAGTGACCACTGTATTGGATAGCATAGTTCTACCCACTTGCCAGATCCCAACCCAACAGACAATTCTCAAGACTACATGTGAAAAGACTACCTTGACTTACTATACTAATATAGAGGCAAACACACTCTTCCAGTTCAAGAGACTCTCTACATGTTATAATGTTTTAAAATTCAGTTGCCCTTTAGCTTTTCCTCTTTGCTTTTCTGCAGTATCTTATTTTCTGTTAATTTCTGTCAATATCTATTTAAGGACACCCCTTTCACACTCGCACCCCTCACTCCAACTTTCCCCAATACTGTAAGAGAAATGTGTACAGGCATTTAAACATGTAAGTGTTGATTTTAAAAAATCAACTTATAAGTAAAACAACTTAAGTGGTGTCAGTGCGGTCTCCAATGCCCATATGCCAAGGGGCAGTTTATTACAACAGCATGTACTGTACTGTGTGATAAACTGCTCCCAATTCTGTCAGAGTAGCTTGAGGACTTGCTTATTAAATATAGATCGCTATTTGGGAATTCAATTCTGGAAATTCAATGTTAAACTGATAGCTATAAAACAAACTTTTAAATGAAAACAGTTGAAGCTACTCCCTCACTATAAATTCTTTAAATATTTAAACAAGATACCTACTTTAGGAGTTTTGAATTCTGAAAAAATTCTTCTTCATAGTCTCTTATAGCTTCAATGCTTTCAGAGCTGTTTCCTAGGGAGAGATGATGGTAAAGTTTTCACTAAGAAAATTCATTTTTATTATTTGAAAACAACAAAAAACTATAATAATCTGTCTTTGCATACCTTTTCCTGTTACAACAGCAAAATAACCTAGAGCTTTCATTGGGAAGAGTTTTCCTTCAATTATCTGCTGAATCTATTTTCAAAAGTGGGAAAAATAAACAGATGCAAGTTTACATAATTTTTAAAGCATAACATGCTATTTAGAAAGCAAATTTAATAATGCTATATATGTATATGTTTAGGTAAATATATGTCCGTACAAAAGTACTGAAATGTATTTCAACTGCTATATATGTCTGTACAAAAGTACTGAAATGCATTTCAATTGCTATTTGAGGAAAAAATTAAATACATTTAATTTTGTTATATTAAAAATGTATTATTAAAACGTAAGTACCAAAATTAGAACTTGGAATGACATATAGAGCTTTGGAGTCAGGCCTTAGTTTGAATTTCCGCTCTGGCACTTACTAGGTGTGTGGCCTTAAGTAAGCTACTTAACTTTTTCAAAATGGTAGTTGAAAAGATTATATGATACTTAACACAGTGCCAGGCATGCAGAAGCACACAATAATAGTAGCTGCTATTATTATTTCCCCAATAACTAAATTCTAACAAAGTTGGATGGTCTTTTTTTTCTTTTTCTTTTTTTTAACTCTATAAGAAAAAAGAATTTGGATCCATTGGTTCTCAACTCTTTTAGGGTCAAAACTCCTTTTCTAAATGAAATAAAAACTACAGACTCTGTCTCCAGAAAAATGAACATTTGCACAGAGATCTATCATTCACACATAACATAAAAGAGTTCCTACTCCCAGAAGCTCATTCAGATTAATACTGAGGTAAGAATCCCTCCTCTAAGACAAGTTACATTTCTAAGCTAATGCTGAATCTTTGGTATAAAAAAAGACTGATAGAAGCTTCAACTGTATTCAAAGGAAATGCAAACTCATTATCCTAAAGAAGAGGAGAAAGAAATGAAAGGAATGATGGGAAATGGGAAGGAAGCACAGAAATTTGCTTCTACCTCACTTCTCCCCTCCTCCCTATCAGGACCAATACTGCCAAGGGCAGGCCTTACCCTTAAAAATAAGGCAAAGCTAAGGTCACGGAGGCTGTACAGAGAAGAGTTAACACAGCAGGCCTGAGATTGCTGTCCTCAGAAAGGCCTGCTTGTCCTTGGCTGGCATCTGGGAACTTAACTGGTAAACAATTCCCTACACTGATATAAAACTTTCCCTAAATAACCGTGGCTCATTGTGTAATCCATGTGGTTTATGCTGAACATCTGCTTTCCTTTGGACGTCTGGAATCTTGGTACTTGAGGATGGCTACATGAACAGCCCCCGATAAAAACCTTAGGTGCTGCATCTCTAATGAGTAACTTGTTGCTGGCAGGATTAAGCATTTTCTGTATGACTCTACTAGGAAAGAACTCTTGGACACTTGAGCTTGGTTTCCTTCAGATATCACCTTTTGCACCTTCTCCTTTTGTAATTTTGCTTTGCATCCTATCATTGTAATAAAATCTTAGGTGGAAGTATGACTATGTACTGAGTCCTGTGAGTCCTTCTACGGAATCAGGGAGCCTAAGGGTGGTCTGTCTTGGGAACCCCATCACAGAGGCATAGTCCTACAGAGTTTCGGATGGGAAAAAGAGAAATTCTAAGCAGTGGCCCGAGGGGTGGGTACTTAATATCTGAAGTTGTTCCATGGGGGATGAAGATATAACAACAACAGATGACAGCCACCATTTACATAACACTTTTTTGCCAAGCACTATTTCAACCACTTTACGACGGATATTTAACTCAATAAATTTTCATAACCTATGAGACAGTACCATTAATATCTTCATTTCCAACAGATGAGAAAGCCTGAAGCACTGAAAAAGTAAAACAACTTACCTGAGGTTACACAGCTAGCAAACAGTAGAGCAGATGTGAAACCAAGCAACCTGGCTACAGATTGTGCACTTTTACCCACTTTTACCTTATGCCTTCATAATTAAGTAGAGAGCCATGTCCTAATAAACCTTGCACACAATCGTACCTTGAAATAAAATTCTTTCCTTGTTAAGGGAGGAGGAGAGAAGGGACACTGAATACCATGAAGAGAAGTCACAGAATCTCAGAAATGAAAATGACCTAGAGATCAACTAGACTAATACGTTGGATGGTGCATTGACTGGATGCAGAAAGGTCACAAGATTTGCCCGAGGACATGCAGCTGGTTGGTGGTAGAGCATGGATAAGAATGCTGAGCCCCGACACCCCATACAATGCCTTCTCTAGTATGAAAATCTGCCACACAGTCTTTGATCAGTTAAGAAAGGTAATGTTTATCTGAAAAAAATACATAAATAAATAATACATTTTTTTTAAAAAAACAGGGTAAAACAAGGCCCAAAAGGAATTTAAACTGTCACTAGTTTTACATTAATTTATGAACATCAACTAAAAACAAAGTTTAAACTATAACAAAAAATACTACAAATGAGGTTAATGACTATGTCAACATACAAAATTTAAATTAAATTAGAGTAAGCAACGTTAGCAGTTTTAAGTATTTGAAGCAAACTGATTACAATTGTGGAATTTCACTTATACCTCGATATTGCACTTAAGTAATTTACTATAACTACACAATACTTTGTTTTTAATGAGAACCAAGAAAAATCCCATTACTACTTGTATTTCACAAGGAAATTATTTTTTCCCCCAACCAGTCTCTGTCATAACTGGAGCTTGTATAAAGAACTTGTCCTCACCCTGCTTGGACTAGCCACATTTTTCTCTGCCAGGTCTACTTTGGTCAAAACAAATATTGTCCTTCTTCCATGAGGATCCATTTGACTGACCAAGTCTGTAACAATGCTGCGTTCAGCATCCACAGATCCATCTGAAAAAAAATTGAAAAATGACACTGTAGGGCTTCCATGGCGGCGCAGTGGTTAAGAATCCACCTGTCAGTGCAGGGGACACGGGTTCAAGCCCTGGTCCGGGAAGATCCCACATGCCGCGGAGCAACTAAGCCCGTGCACCACAAATACTGAGCCTGCGCTCTAGAGCCCGTGAGCCACAACTACTGAGCCCATGTGTCACAGCTACTAAAGCCCGCAGGCCTAGAGCCCATGCTCTGCAACAAGAGAAGCCACCGCATTGAGAAGCCCGTGCACCGCAACGAAGAGTAGCCCACACTCGCCACTAGAGAAAGCCCATGCGCAGCAACAAAGACCCAACGCAGCCATAAATAAATAAATAAATAAATAAATAAATAAATAAATAAATAAATAAATAAGACACTGTAATGGTTACAAAGTAGGTTTTAAAAATTTCAGCAAGCTACATCCTTGTGTCTACATTATAGTAAGAAAATTTTTCTTAATATTTTATCTTAGTTATGAAAAGACACTCCAGCCAATAAAAATGTCTATGATGCCTACACAGTGAAATTTATCGAAATATCACCAACTTCAATTCTATTTACTAATAAAACGAACAAGTAAGAGGAAAGGACAAAACATATTTATTTTGTATGTTTATGTAACATGCATATGTAGAACAAAGCTTTGATTGCTAAGTAAGGAAGAATATTAGTGCAATTAACATCTTTCAATAAGACTTACCTTGAATACATAGTATGATAGCATTAGGATTCTGCATATAAGCTTTGCTGATACTGAAAATAATTTCTTTTGTGTCAGGAGCCATGCCTGATGTCACAGTCTTGAAGAAAAAGGTTTTAAATGTCATTACAAATGTCTTTCACAATAGGAATAAGATAAAACACACATTTTTGTAGATACTTACATTAATCACACCTGGTAGGTCAACAAGCACCATCCTCTGTAGTCCAGGGCCCTTTACATTTAAGGATATGGTCTGTGCAGGGAAAAAAAATCCAAAACCAAAAAACTAATTTTGGGAGGCAGCTTGTTAGGAATTTTTTGGTGACACATATTTTGAAAATTCTGTATCTCATCCATTCAGATATGCAGCTCAGAAAAAAATTATGCTTTTTCTGACCATAACAGTAATTATCATAGAAAATTATCCACAAAACAATATATTCTTTGGAATATTAAAAGAAAAAAAAAAGACTAAGTATCTTGGAACAGCTGCAATCTAAACATCAATGCTAACACCATGATTTCAAACCATAAACACTGGATTTCCATAAAACATTGTTGAAATGAATTGCAACACTTACCTCAGGGCTAACAGTACAGCCTTCTTTCACATTTTTTCTCATTCGGAGTTCTATTTCATGTCTTAATGCTGCAAGCTATCAATGGAAAGCAACAAAATCCAAAGGAAATCTTCAGTTAAATATTCCATTTAGTTGTCTTTTGTAAGTTTACACGTTATAAAAAGTTACATACATAAACCTCATACAAATACTACTTACATCTTCCTCTTTGGTAAGATCAAACTCCCGAGAACTATCTTTAAACAAGGCCACGTGGTGAGGGCCTTCACTGAGAGTCACCTGAAATTAACAGAAAATTGAGAAGACTGTATTTACAATTCTTATTAATTCCCATAGCACTTACATGGTTCTCATTTTCCAGTCAACATTATACAGAGTACCAAGCACAAAGCCATCAATCTCAAAACTTGAAAAACTAAAAGGAGATCCTGCATTTCACTTCAAAGGTAAATTTAGGTAAAGGCCAATTCATTTATTCAACATCTATTTATTGAGAGCCAACTGTGTCAGGCATTGTAGATGGGGGAACTCAAAGAATTGACTGTCCCTGGTTTAGGCCTCATTATATACTGGGAGAAATATACAGAGAGAATAGGTCTGTGTAGCAAAACCTAGGATGCCACAGAGGAGAGCAGTACTAAGGGGAACTAAGGCAGCCTTCACCCTAGCAGTGACATTTGAGCAAGAAATTCTCTAACAACTTATATGTCAACAGTCAGTGGTTTCATGAGAACTTCTAAACTTCACATTCCTTAACTTTTCAGTTGTAACTTTTCAAGCTTCTAATGATCCGATTTCACTTTTAAAATACAATTCTGTCTACTAAGATTAGCTGAGCACACAGAGGATAACAAATAAAACCTAGCTGTTTGAAGACATCAGAGGAGCAACCATGGCAGCCTGGACTGAGTCCAAGACCCTGAAGGATTTGGATGGGTATATTCCTGCAGCTACTTTCCCTCAGGGCATTTGCTGATTTGTGGCACAGGGTGGCCTGAAAGAGAATTGTAAAACTTGCAGCAGTCTCACTGTGTTGAAGAGACAAAATCGGATTCCAGGGTTATCAAGCAGCCACGATTTAAGATGCCAAACCCTCAGAGAAAAATGGACAGCAGAAATAAATCTCCAAAAACTGAGCCCTACATTCTATGCACAATTTCCCTTTAAGGCATTTGCACATTAAGGAACAAAGAAGCTGTTAAAGAGGTTAAAATGTTAAGTCAAGATTTTGGCAATTTCACTCTTCAAGGGGAGACAAAAATCTGGAGTTTAGAGTCCATCAAGGAGGAGAAGTCCTGGTAAATGCTAGTGAAGTAATGGCAAACTGAAAAGAGAACAGCCTTGTCTGTTTCAAGGAAATCTGTCCATGGTATCTGCCTGCTGGAAGAAAGTGAACTCCTTCCTAAAATATAGTATCAGCCACAGCCACAGCCACTACAATTAGGGTGGTGGTTACAATGTACAAGGTAGGTTCACAATATTTTTACAGTTGATTACAGAGCATGATATAAAGTATAGTCAGTTCATTCTTTTCCCCCTAAATTGGTAATATTCCAAATGCCCATCAACAATAAAACGGAAAGTATGGTATATTCACACAATAACACAAAGCAATGAAAAAGAAACTAGTTTTACACAACATGGTTGAAATCACAGCCAGACCCCAAATAATGCACTGTCTGAATCACACTAGACTGCCTGTTGCAATCATAAACAAACCTCAGTTCTGCAAGACTTCAGCATCAGCCTCATTGTCTCACCTTCTACCACTATTCTAGCCTTCATTCTTGGTGACTTCAATTTTCCATTTCTCCAATCACTCTATACCTACGCCATCCATCAGCTGAGTTAAAACATACACACACATCCTTGTGTCTACATTACAGCAAGAAAAACTCCTTATCTTTGTTCATGCCTGAGGGATGCCACCTACTGATTTCTACACTAGCAATAATTCCAAATGCTACATATCAATTATTTCTTTTGTCAGAATTCTTCATTTTAACACAATGGACAAACTTCATTAAAGTGACTACTTTCCTGAGGAACTTCATGTGGCCTATTTTCCTTTTTAACTGAAGTAGAGTTGACAAACAATATTATGTTAGTTTCGGTGTATAACATAGTGATTCAACATTTAAATACATTACAAAATGACCACCACAATAAGTCTGTTAATCCAGAGGGCCTATTTTCTTACCTTAACCGGAGAACGTGTCATCATCTCCCCAGATCCTCTAGGGAATATTCGTGCTTGAGCAATCATTTCCAACACACTAGTTTTTCCAGCACTTTGATCTCCAACCACAACAACCTTATGACAAAATAAATACCACATATTCATATTTTTTGATACCAACTTAAATTTAATAGATTTGGAATGCTGCTGAGAATTTTTAGTCTTAAAAATTATCCACAATTAAATGATTTCAAAATATCATCCAGAAAAAAATGATGGTTCATACATGGATGTGTACTGAAAATATAAACAGCAAAACATTAACTGGATCCATTATTTACAGCCAAATTTTTATTAAAAACTTATGCTAATTTAAACCACTAGTTTTAAAACCACATTAACACTAATATTCCACAAATCTTTTCCATAGCTAGTTTACTCTTTACAAAGACATTTTCAATTCTATAAGGTTAAATTTCACTCATGTACCTAATCTTATCCACCATTCAGGTATTTTAATATCATGGATATCATGAATACATAATGCCAAATATCTGAAAGTCTTACTTTATTATGCATAAATATAAGTAAACCAATGGACCAAAATAAAGAGTCAAACAATATTCAATGCTTAGGGCATCACCTAGAACACATGAATATTATACAGAAAATTTTATGTCTTTGTCTATACATATGTGTATGTATTATGTATGTAACTTTTAAAAAAACTACAGTGCTTTTTTGCTAATGGGCAAGTTCACTGTGTACTAATTTTTCACTTACCCTTGGCAGATGATCTTGTGTATTATAACTGGCATCATAATCGGACAGAACATCAAGAACTTCAGAGTACATGTCAATCAAAGATTTCTATAAAATTTAAAACATTAATAATATAAAATAGTGAAAACATTTTTTAAAAACCACAGATGTGTCGAGATAAAAAAGCTGATACACTCAAAATGTTTCCATAATAATTGTATTGCTTTTCCTAGTCATGCAAATAAATATTCCTAGTAAATGTAAAACAGTACAGAATAAAATTCCATATGTTCTTATCCAATTTATTTTAAGAGACAATGATTTAACACAGTATATTAATTCATGATTTCCGAACCTTCTAATTAAATGGTAAAAGAAGGAGGTTATTGTTTAATATTGAAGAGCTAACATTAAGTGCTCAACAAAGGAAGACCATTAATACCAAAAACGCCCAATAAGGGGTCAGGTGACCAACTGAAAGGAATGTTTGGTGTATGCGTCAGAGTGGGAGAGAAAGAGAGACTGAAGAAAGGGTAAAGTAGAGAAAGAATCACCAAGAGTATTGTTAAATCAGTATGAATGATTAGTGTACACTGATAACTGGGCAGACTAAAATGTGAGAGCACCAGGGGCAGACATCCTGTCCTGCTGTCTCAGTAAAACCAGTATCAAATACGGTGCCTGGAAAATTATAAGCTTCAAGTATTTGAGGAATGATTGAACATATACACAGTCCTGGGAAAAAGATTACTATCAAGCATTTAATAATTAAAGGTAAGTTTTAATGCCAAAGTAGGAACAAAATGAGGGTCTACACTTCCTTTCATCTCTCAACACCTAGAAATAATTAAAAGGAAAGCAACTGTTATCCCCTCCACCTAAAAATAAACAAAAAACTTTTCGAATTTTCATTACCGTTTCATTTTATGAGAGAAAATACAATTTCTCAGTGTTAACATATACAATTCTCAATATATATTAACACTTGGATGTGGTTTTTCCCAACTGCCATGTGTTGACTTATAAATAAAGTCATGCTATTTATTTGTTTTATGCAGTCGTAATTTGGAGTCAGAACTATTAATACATGTTGGTTAAACCAGGGCTATATATCTTTGGACCTTGGCTACAAAATGAATGTGCCATGATTTATTGCAGTTTTGCTACGTACAAATTCTGTTTACTTATATGACATTTAAGTTAAAAGAATTACTTCAATTTCATTTAGCACATAAAGGTTGGTTTAGTGGGGAATAATAAGATTTAATTAACTGATAATGGTAATTACCAATGTGCTGATGATAACAATACCAGCATGCTTTTTCAAAAATACTTCAAAATGTCTAAGGAACCTTCCAGAAGAAAACATTAACTATTGTAAAACTGGAGAAAGTGGCCTCTTCACTGAGTGGCAATACAAGTAAGGCAATGAAAATAAGACATATGTAACTTTCTATCAACTTACATTGCTGGTTTTATAGCTGTATAAATTAAGTAAACCTAGAGATAAACTAAATATTACAGAATAAACTGATTCACAAGAAACTAAATATTTCAGAAAAAATAAACTGATTCACAAGAAATGACTCTTGAAAGTATGAAAATTTATGGATATAGTATAAAATAAATGTTTGGAGATTATAATTTGTGAAAAGTCTTAACATAGGAAGAGACCTCCCTAACCCCTAAACATATCAGGTTAGAAAGAAAAGGATGATAGAACCCTTTGCAGTTCCTTAAAAACCAGTATTGATCAACACACAATGTGAAGTGGTAAAGTTCTGAGAGCGAAAAAATTAGGACAAACTTAAAGTACCTTAAGCTTTCTATGATGGATGCCTTTGTCATCTTTCTGTAATACTAATTTTCTCAATTCTTTGTTCTCCTTTTCTAGCCGTTCCAAGATTCTCTGGTACTTTAACTGCAACAAAATAATACACATAACTTTATAAGAAAGAGATGGGTTAAAAAATAACATTAAGTGTAAATTAAAATCTTCCAAGATCCTGAAGCAATATCTCCTGTCTACTTAAAATGAATTATTTCATTTAAAAGTCATCTATGAAAATGTTTAACAAATAAATTATGAATATTATCTCAAACAATGAACTTCATTATAGTTTTCTATTTCAACTGGCATTTTGTTTGGAAAAGTCTTTGCTGTTTACGTTGAAGAAATTATTAAAAATACTAAAAACGAAAGGAGTTGAAGAAGGAAGTTCTTAAGTATACTCTATGAAGCAATATTTCCTATTACAACAAAATTTTAAGTCTTCATTAAAGGGACATTTGACAAAAATTCAAACTCTTCCCATCCCCCATATTATTTTATAAAAATGATACAAAATAAAAATAGCTAACAGTACCTGACCATGCAGTATGTGACAGGCCCTTTACTGACTGTTTCACCTGCATTAACTCCCGTAAGCCTTCAAGTGAGGCAAAGGTTATACAGATTAGGAATCAGAGGTCAGGGATGCTTGGTAGCCTATCTAAGGTCACAGAGTTTTGAATACAGGTCTGAGTTGAGGGGTCAAACTCTTCCAAGTTTTGGTAAGTTTCTGTGGCCAGAAATTACACATTAATTTTTAAAATATTGATATAAGAACAATTTAAAGAAAACTAATACATTTAGACAGGCTTTTTTGTCAAAGTAGATGCTTGGCTACACAATGTTCTCCTCAAATAAATGTGATCCTTTTCTAATTGGTCTTCTCTGTTTGTACACTATTATTTCTTCTCTAAACATTAACAATGTTCAGAAAACTATTAAGAATTACTCTTTCCTATAACCAACTGGATGTTTATGTCCAACTTACAATAACATGACTCTTATAATGGAAAATATTTCTTAGAAAATATGTTAGGTTGTTATAATCTTCCAAGCATACAGTTAATAACAAGAGATCATGGCTCTATCCTCAGAGAATGTCCAGCTTAAGCCAAATTAAAGAAAATATTATGTAATTGAACAATATAGTATGAGACAGGTAGAACTACAGGCTAGATTATATTATAAATATATTTTACAGAATTTGTTCATCTATCTGTAGTAATAGTATATATAACAAAATACTGGTAGTTATCTAAGAATTAGATCTGTGCTGTCTAATATGGATGGTAGCCACTAGCCACATGCAGGTACTGAGCACTTGAAATGTGGCTAGTCTGAATGGAGATGAGTTAAGTATAAAATACACACCAGATTTCTATAATTCAGTAAAAATACATAAACACCACATGAGTATTTTTTATACTAATTAGATGTTTAAATGATATTATTTTAGATCTGCTGGGTTAAATTTATTATTAACATCAAAATTCTATTTCTTTTCAGCCTTATTTTAATGTAAAAATTTTTAAGTACATGGCTTGCATTATATTTCTACTGGACACTACTGATACAGATAACGCTATTATTACATCATGAACTCTCCATCGAGTGTTTGTGTCAATGCCTAGCAGCTGACAACAACTGTACAAATTGAAGGGTTGATATCAATAGGTATATACAGGGGTGGTAGGATTTCCACTGGCTCACTTCTTGGTAAATATGGAATCAATTATGGGGTCTACATTTTCTGGGGCTGGAAACACTCTTTAGTACAGGTGCCAATCTGCAGTCTTCCTACAGAGATGTGCTGCTGGGTCATCCTGCAAAGACGTCTAGACCAGTAATTCTCAAACTTAAGAATTCATCAGAATCACTTGAGGGTTTTTAAGAACAAAGATTGCTCAGTTCTACACCCAGAGCTTCCCACTCAGTGCAGATGGGATGGGACCAATAATCTGCATTTCCAACAAGTTCCCAAAGGACATAACTGATGCTAATGCTGCAGAGACCACATTCTGAGGCCAATGATTCTTAATCCCTGGCTGCAGATTGTAATCACCTGGCTGGGAAGCCATAACAAATATATACAGTGCTGCTCAGAGCACACGCAATTCTAACGTATAGTCAAGTGTAAGAATAATGCACAAATATTAAGAAAACCTGGGACTCAAAATATACTAGTTCCTAATTTCATCTAGATTGTCCTTGTTGTATTTTTTTCCCCTAAAAAGAGAGACCCAATAAGTCTTTTTAACTTATTCTTAATTATTGCATATCATTGTATCTACATAGAATAACTAAAGATAGAGTGGGTGATAGGGCAATTTTTCACTAGACTGTTACGTACTCAATTACACTGCACAGAACAAGTCTTTAATGATAATTGTTATCATCAATTATAAGAGAATAGCTTTTCATATTAGTGTTAGAAATACCTTTGGAAAGGTTATTATCTGATTGGCTTTGGGCTTCAGAGAAGAACTGTGGTAGACTCAACTCCAATTTCTTTAACTGTTACTTAATTAGCCTATCAATGTAAAATTGCAAGCTTAGATTTATATAAGGACAGGTCACTTTCCCCAGTTTTTGCCGTAGTTTTTCTTTAAAATTAGAAGCATAAGATTCACTAAAAAATAGGTTTTTACACATAAAATAGTTAATTAAACTTATCAAGTTCCTTCATTATTCCTTATTTCTCAATTAGTTTTTGCATTTTGGGGGGCATCTACTTATAATAGTAAGGTTCTATCATTAAACCACTCTAAATTTTGCTTTGTTAAAAAGATAAATTTCCATATCACCAAACTTAGAGTATAAGAAAAACTTTCTGGTTCTTTTTACTCATCAGAATTACCTGGGTATGCAGAAGCTCTTCTTGAAGTTGGTCTATTTTCTCTTTGTCTGACACCTAAATGTTTAAAATAAATAATTTTATTTGAGTAGAATTAGGTTTATATAGAATATACAGTAAGTTAATGTTTTTAAAAAAGCATTTTTAAGAGTGAAAACTACTGGCTTTATATGGATATTTAATCAAAGCAAATTTTAAATCAAATGCTTATTTAAGTAAAAAAATCTTATTCATCAATAAAAAAAAGCTCATCAAAATTTTATATTAAGTGAAAACCTTAAAAAGAAACCATCTTCCTATTGCCATTCTAGTCATATATGGCTGGCTTGTTAGAAAAATAAGAAAGCAACACACATGGTTACTATATTCTTGATAGGCTATTTTGTACTCAAGCACAGGGACTTGGATGCTTGGAGAAATAGGGCAATGATATCCTTACAGAAATGTTTCGGGAAGTCAGACACATGTTATCATTTACAGCTACTGAAAAGTTCATTGGTCATAGTGTATCTTTAAGCAAACACTATCCATTTCTATTCTGTAAGTAGGAAAGTGTTTAATAAATGCAAAGAACAACTTGCATTTTCAGAGCTTTAAGTGGAGCCAGATGCTCGTTTTTAAATTCAGTTCCAATGCAAGATCTGCTAACCCATAAAAAAAAAACCCATAAAGCGAATGCATCAGGAGCAATGAAGTTGAGTAAAGCAACTAAAATTGATTTGAACATAAAACAAAAGTAGGATAAAATCCACAGGTATTGGGGAAACTACTCCGAATTGTTATTAATGCTAATAGTTCTAAGATAAAATATTCAAAACAACAAAAAACTTTATTCTATAACAGGCTTTAAAGTAGTCACAATTCCAAATATAAAACACAATAATCAACTGTAATTAAAATGATGTCATTTATGACAAATACATGTAACTGTACTCTGACTCCTTGGTGAGATGCCGAAGTTGCCATTCTCAGTCTTTCAAAATAATTATCTAATTTCTGATACTCAAAATTTTTAGAGATGATTTTATTCCATAGGAGACAAAAATCAAGTTAAAATTCATGTAAATCTTTATTCATCTTCATTCATTGGCTATTTAAGCAGTCAAGACATCATGGTAGCAAATACATATGAAAACATTCTAAATGATTTGCTTATTGAGGTAGACGTTAATAACTCTTATCCATGCAATAAAGTTATTTTGAGATTTTAATTCCTATTTCCAAATAATTTATCAAAATTTCCCTCAAAATTCTTTTAAATAAAAATGACAATACTTGCTAGAAATGATAGGTATGTATCATTTTTTCCTAAAAAGCCTATGTCTAAAAATTCTAAATTTGATTTGGTAATTAGAAAAACGATAATATAAAACAAACTTTGCCAGAGACTTGTGGATAGAAGTGTTTTTCATTTGACTATGTGTTTGTGTAAAATGGACAAGAATTATTAATCGTCTCCTAAAATGTGAGGAAACAAGCACGTTGGGGAGGAGCCCACAACCCAAAGAACAAAATTTTAAAGGCCAATGAAGAAATAAATAATTCCATATTTTGACCATATGGCATGCCATCATACTGTAATAGTATGGTCATAAAAATTTTGTTATGCAGATTATATTCCCAATTCATTTTGAAAGTTTCTCTGATTTACTCTGTTCCGTTAACTATTCATCCAACTGCAGTTAAATTAGTATGAAATGTATAAACAATATTAGTGTAAACTGTTTCAGTTTTAGATGTGAATATTTAATGATTTCATGCAATATATCCTAAATTACAGTAGAAAATCCAACATTTCTCTATATCTGGGGCAGTAATTAAGAAACTAATACAATTACACAAAGTTAGAATGTTTACTATAAGCCAAGGACTATAAAAGGTTACCTTGATAATTTGGTAAAATAAAAAGGATATATAAAGAGTTAAAATGATATAAGGTTATTAGAACATTACAAATACAATCTTTATGCTAATATTAGTATTTAGTAACAATGACTGTTAAGATTTTCATAAATTTGGATTTTTAGGAATATTTAAATTTATTATGTGCCCTTCTGGCACGACTGTTAGGAACAACTCATGCACAGTTTTACCAATACACTTCCTATCTGCTTAGTTTAATGTTAAATTAAAAGATTAATGTTGTTATATAAAAGACAGGTGATGGTGGAATCAAGAATTAGACCTAATATTTTCTAGGAAACAAAATCAAAACATTTAGGTTCACAAAATAAATATTAAAGATTGATGATAAGATACTTTTACATATTTTCTTAAGAGAATACTACATGCTATTGTTAGTCTATCATTTATTTGAGGTCTTAACTAGCAACCTGGGTATATTTTATTTTGATGCACTTTACTGGTAAAATTCAGCTACTTACAGTAAGTTCTTGTCCTGCTGTTTAATATATTTAGTTTTCATTATGAAATTAATTTAAAACTCACCCTGACAGAAATGGGTATCAATAGTCTTGAAACCAGAGCTTTTCTACAATTCCAGGGCTGTAAAATTGATGGAGAAAGAGCGGAACCCTCTGCAGAAACAAGCTAAAGCTGAAAGAGAAAAACCTTTACTAGCTCCTCACAAAAACAAGCCTGATTTTTAAATTTTAAGTATTTCTTCCTACTAAGCAATTGTGGACATTCTGAAATACAGAAATGCATAAGACTCGTAAAAATTTTTATGTAAGTGTACATATTCACAGGAGGCAAACCTATCAATGGCAGTCTTAATCTACTGTCTCTGCATGAGCTCCTTTGCTCAGATGATACAGGGTTAATCTATTAGCTGCTACTAATAAGATATAAATAATAAAGGCCTACTTATATTTTCAAGGTGTAATAAGAAATAGTGATCAAAAAGCAACAACAAGTAGCTGTGGCTTTGTACCTCAAGCAAACCTCAAATGCTTGGAATGATAAAAATCTCATCAAATTAGGATTTTGGTCATTATGACAATGTAGGGCTGAAAAGTCATCTGTGTACTAACTATAGGGGGAACAAAGGGGAAGATACAGTAAGGAAACCATCTTTAAGGACAGTAAAAGGAATGACATTATTATAGAGGAGCATAAATTGTTTTTAGTCTCATTTACTTTCACACAAGGTAACTGCAAAGGGGGCAGGAACAAGCCCTGTTTCGTGCTCTACTTAGTATGCCTTAATAAATAAAACAGATGGAGGTACAGTCCTGCCAGTAGCTCTTTTACAAATGTGTAAAGTGAGGAATAAAAGGGTTACATGGATAATCCAATAAATATTAGGAATAGGAAGGATAACCCTAAGCCTGAAAAAAGGCTAGTAAAGTAGGCCCCAAATGAACATTAACCCTTGGCATTGTAGAAAATAAACAATATTCGCTATTGATATTGCTTAAATCATCAGATTCAATAGCACATCAATAATCTTAAACTGTATCTTAGAATCTTAAAATAGCAGATCTATAGGACTCATTGCAAATTATTTTACCATTATGAAAAAAACAAGAACTACTAGTAACTAGAGCTATATTCATAATCCTAACTAACATACCAAAACACAGTAGCTCCCTCCCCTTCCTTCTGTAACAAAGCTAAGGAACGGAGGGCTTAGCCTAAGCATCCAACTTGTTACAATATTTAAATGGTACTCTCAACAGCATGAGGAACAGAGAATGTTAAAGCACCATTCAAAGTAAGCCCTCCCTTGGGACTTCCCTGGTGGCACAGTGATTAAGAATCCGCCTGCCAATGCAGGGGACACAGGTTCAATCCCTGGTCTGGGAGGATCCCACATGCTGCGGAGCAACTAAGTCCGTGTGCCACAACTACTCAGCCTGCTCTCTAGAGCCCGTGAGCCACAACTACTGAGCCCACGCGCCACAACTACTGAAGCCTGCGTACCCTAGAGCCCGCGCACCGCAACTACTGAGCCCACGCACCGCAACTACTGAAGCCCATGCACTCTGGGGCCTGGGTGCTGCAACTACTGAGCCCGCGCACATAGAGCCTGTGCTCCGCAACAAGAGAAGCCACTGCAATGAGAAGCCTGCACACAGCAATGAAGAGTAGCCTCCGCTCACCACAACTAGAGAAAACCCACGCACAGCAACGAAGACCCAACGCAGCCAAAAAAAAAAAAAGTAAGTCCTCCCTTGGTTTAACACAAGTAGGAAAATAACTTGTTTTCTATTTCTACCTATGTTATTCATTCACTGAAAGCTAAAGAACATATAGGAGTTGATTCCACAGCCATGGAATTGAGAAAAGCCAGGTAGTGATACTGAAAAAATAAATGAAACTATGATGAGTATTCTCAAGTATTAACCACCACCAAATGTGACAGGGTTAGCCAGCAGAATTATTGCACTAATTATCTATAATATTGGTTGATTTCAGTATCAGAACCTACAGGAAGCTAATTATATGACTGAATCTTTTTTCCTGAATAAGATTTGCACCTAACTCCAAAACTTTTCTTATCTAATATATGTAACACAAATAGCTGATTTCAAGATCTTAGAGTATAATTTTTAAATCATTACATACAGTTCATTTGACTCTAGTCTCTTTAGAACATTAACCTTGGGATCTATACTATAGGATCATCTAACAGCCAAAAGTATATCTTTAAGGATTCCTTGGTTGCACCTATAATCAAACATTTGTATATTGTTATGTTGAGTTTTATCAGAATCTGTTCTTTATTGACCAGAATTGTATCAAATTTCCAATGTTCAATCCTTCAGTGGACAAGGTGAAAATTTGTGCTGACTTTATTAATAAATGTGGAAAGTCTTTATACAAATTTATCAAAGTATCTAAGAATAACTTTGCCCCAAAGTTAAGTCAAAATAGTTTCCTGCTGTAAGAAATAAGAATTCTCTGCTGATTCATTTTAACTAAAACAAATACATTTCATTCTTTAATTTAACATGGTCATTCACAGTAACCCTTTTCATTTTACAAATGAAAACTTGGAGAATAGACAAGTTGGCTACAAATTTAAGGTGACTCAATAACTGGACCAAGGAAACTACAATTCATAATTCTTATCTAAGTACAAATCCATGAACCCTCACAGATAATCTAATTTTCAGAAAATAAATTCTTATGTTTAATATTTTGGATTTACCTACTCTAGGAAAATTGCATTTCTTTTATCTTTCATATTTTTACTTTGTCAAAAATAATTTCTCATAATTGGAGTCCATGAATGGATTAAGGTGACATGATCCTGGTAGAAACGGCTGATTAGTGTGAACATATCAGTAGCCCCCTTAAACCATCCATCACCTTGCGCTTCTGTTGGGCATGGCTCGTGCTATATTGGCCTGCGGCTCTGCGTGCTTCCTCTTCATGCTCTTGAATTTGCTGTTGTAAGAGAATGAGCTCACCAAGCAGACCCTGCCATGAGTTTACAACGAGGAGAAGAGGAAAATTGGGGAGGAGAACAATGTTAAACCAAAGGGCACAAGAAAGGAACAGATGTAAGTCAGAGAGGAATGGATAGCTTATAACAAAAATGGAAACTCAGTTATGCACCTTTAGAGCCACAATATAACTGGGTTCTGTACTACATTTCCATTTTTCTCCTCAGTAAAATTATGTCTCAGAAATATAAAACAGCATAGTTTAATAAGTGAAAAGGAAAATGCAATAAGTGACTGTTTGCTGAATAAAATGAGCCAGATATATAATATCAACATACAATAAAACCGAGACTAACTGGAATGCTCAAGGAAGGTGGCACTATAGTTAACTAAATGTCCTAGTAACAGAAAAATTGAGAAAACAAATACTTCAACCCTTATTTTTGAATTGCCAATACAAACTAGTGTATGCTCCTGACTTGATACATATGGGGGGAAAAACAAAACTGATTTTTGAACAGTGTTGATTTCAAAGTTTTGAACAGTGTTGATTCAAAATCAACAGTGTTGATTTCTGAATCTTCTAATTCTCAACCATAAGTTTCATAAGACTAAATGGAGAATACATAATAGCTTAATCACTTATTAAATTATTATTCTTAAGTTTTCCTTGACATCTGATGTCTTCAATTAAAGACCCCTCAAGGGACTTCCCTAGAGGTCCAGTGGTTAAAACTCCAAGCTCCCACTGCAGGGGGCGTGGGTTTGACCCCTGGTCTGGGAACTAAGATCCCACATGCCACGTGGCATGGCCAAAAAGTAAATAAATAAAGATCCTTCAAAACGTAGTTTCGAGCATCAAGTTAATCAAGGTCTTACATTAATTCATAATTTTACATGTCTACGCACAGAATCTTATTTGATTAAAATTTAAGGGTTTTTTTTTTTTTTTTGCAAATTAAAAAATAATTTTTTGAGGTACTGTTTTAGCTTTATACAACATCAAATAAGTAGTTTGACTGAATTTTCACTTTTTATGAGCTGTTTTGACAAATAAAAATGGCCTCTGAGAATATAACCAAGGATATATCAATTACTAAAGCACAAGTTCAATAAAATAACATAATTAAGATATGGAGATAATATAGTTACTATGAAAATAAAAATGAAACAAAACCCAGTTTGAACCTATGCACAAAATAATCATCATTTCTATGTTTAAAATTCATTCCATTTAATAATCATGAAATGTTCATCTGATACAATATATTCACTTGTGACATGAAACTAAAATACATGTCATTTTCTGTACAGTGTTTTTAATTGTTGTCTATTAGATAATCAACCTCAAGAAATGTAGGAGAAAAAACAACTAGGAATTAACAATGTCAGGAACCTTATATTTTCTCAATCAGAAACCCTAAAAAGGCAAAGTTCCAATGAATGAGGTCACTCTTTAACTTGCACAAGAATAGTTTACCTGGGAGAACAATTTTTACCAAGTTATAAAAATTATTATAAAAAGAATTAGGAAAACTAATACTCATTAAAATAATCTAAATTAGGAGTTTCAAATAGCTTCACAGCTTTATAAAATAACCGCCAAAAATATTTTATTTTGTATAGTACAATTATAAAGTTTCTTAAAATGAAATATTGGTTAACATTACATTAAAATTTTAATTAGTAGACTCACCTGGAGGCTTAATAACTTAGTTTATATAATCCAAAGATTTATATAAATAAAAAAGTTTACCAGAAACGAAATAAATACAAATAGAAAAGCTGTATTACAGTAAAGCACTTTAAATTAAGGGAAATATTAGCAAACAATTAGGGGGATTTTTATTTTGTTTGATTCTTAGTTTTAATACATTAAGTTATACCAACATAATGAAACTGGTTGACTTACTATATAAATCAAAGGATGAAACTAGTTGATATTTCTTCATGAAAAGTAAGAGAACATCAAAGTGGCAAGTAACATAACTGAAATTTCAACATTTGTTTCCAAATTCAATAGTACAAAATATATTTATAAAAATCTGTGGTTATCTTTTAACATGTATCTTTTAAATAAATACTTTTATGGTCATTGATAAATCTATCAAAGAAATGCAATGCCAATTCACTACCCTCTCATCATTCCCATAATTTTTTATGTCCTTTTTTTTCATCACTGCCTTTCATCAAGCAGAAAGAAAAGTAATCCAACTCATTTTTATTCATTTAGTCATTTATCATAATCACTTCTTCTACTCATCCAAGTGTTTAGACTTCTCAGAACAGTTCCCTTTTAAAGAAGGCTTCCCATGTTGGCTTACACATTAGTGTACCTGTGCTTTAATTAACATAATATCCAGTAGTGTAAGTTATAAAATGCCAAAGCAGTGAGAAAATATTCCACATTTCTTAACTGTGCTGGTCTATCAGGCACAAGATTCTTGTTTTTTCATAGCTTAAACACCCCTCCTTCATCCACTGCTTATATGTACATAAAAATTGTATGGTAAATATCTAATATCTATTACAAGAAAAACACCCTCTCTTTCTAGTGACACCTCACTTTCCTTCCAAGTCTGTTACTGAAGCACTTTTATGTGAAGGTAGTTGAAATTAACTGTTAGCTCCTGAAAAAAGTAGGAAGAAAACAAGAATTAGACACAGAAAAAGCTATATACACTATACTAAAAAAGGTTACCTTTATCCAATTTTAGGCTTCAAATCTCACCCTAAGCACAGCTGGATTAGCTTTTAAAGCTAAGGCTTGTGGAATAAGGAAGGGAAAAATGTGTGTGCCTCCTGTGCAAGATGAGGCATTTGTTCATGCCTCCTTACATGAACAGAACACTTTTACTCAATAAATATTTTCCCAAGCTCAGACATTCTTCTCTCAAGAAATAGCACATAATTGTTTTTTAAATGATATATATTACATTAAAAATGTACTAATTGTGGTCTTTAACAATAGTTATTGTAAACAACCACAGATGAATACTCTCTATACATCTCCTGGTTACTGTCAATTTGACACTGCAGCTCTCATAGCCCCATATTTCATGTACAGTGTTCTCGGGTTTTTAAAAAAGTATAATGTCAGACCAAGAAAATCAGTGATAACTCCAGAAACCAAAAATACCAACTAAAAATGCTGCAAATACCTCTAAAAGTTGATAAGCTTGTTAGAAAATATTTTTTTAAATCTTGAAATTATGACTCATTCTTATGTGAATACATTTAAAATGCTATATTTTTGGGAATTCCCTGGCAGTCCAGTGGTTGGCACTTGGCGCTCTCACTGCTGGGGCCCTGGGTTCGATCCTTGGTTGGGGAACTAAGATCCCGCAACCTGGGAGGCATGGCCAAAAAAATAAAATAAAATAAAATAAAATACTGGGTTGGCCAAAAAGTTTGTTTGGGTTTTTCTGTAAGATATGGAAAAACCCAAACGAACTTTTTGGCCAACCCAATACTATATTTTTAACAGTATTCTAAAGGGCCCATACCTTGTTTGTTTTTATACCTAGCACACAGAATAAGGCCTGACACGTTAGATGTGTTATGGCCAGCATCTAGGATAGGGCTTGGCCCATGTCTGCTGCTTGAATGAATTAAATGATAACCTACTTTTACCTAAAAATGCATACAAAGTTTACAGCATAAAATCCAAATTGGGTTTCCTAAAAATTGCCTATTCTGTAAATAAGCTACACATCAACCCTACAGTCCATTTTCCCACTTATCACAATTCCCAGAACAGATTCAACAGGAATTAAGAGAAGGGGAGGAAATTAATCAAATAATGTTAATATGCTAACTCATGGAATAATTCAAAGTGTTAGATGGTAATAATCATCATTGTTATTATCATCATATTAATATTTATTTAGTTTTATCATGTGCCAAGATCTTGTGCTAAAGGGCTTTACGAAATGCTCACAATAACCCTTATCAGGTAGGGTTCCCTCTATTACTGAAGAGGAAACCAGAAACTCAGAGAAGCTAAGGAACTTATCCAAGGTCACACAGCTCAGAAAATAGGAAGGAGAGAGTCTGAATACAGGCAGTGTGACTCCAAAGTCTGCACCTGATACCTGTTAGCTCTACAGTCTCACTATTTTCAAAGTGCCTTTGACCCTTCACGTTCAATTTACATTTAAATGAGGAAAATGGTAAAACTACAATATTTTGGAGGGCAAATGTAAATTACTCTTTAGAGAAGGAGTTGACAAAGTACAGTGGGCTACCTGAGTAGTCCTAGAGACCATAGGGCTTGCAAACCTAAAATATTTACCATCTGGCCTCTAAGGAAAAGCTTGCCAACCCCTGCTTTATTAGTTTTAAAAGTAACTTGGGTCCAGAAAAGAACTTCATGAAAGTGAAGACTTCTTTCCCCTTCCATTTAAAAAATATTCCTAAGCACTAAACTACTTTCCAAAGTTTGAATAATTCTGCTATTTCATTAGCTAAAAAGATCTATTTTCCTATTTTCCTCCCTCCCAGTAATATATAATTCAGCTCAAGATATTTACAGCCAACTAAAATATGTTTATTATTGGATATCAGAAAGAAGTATGTCTTTCTACTTGAATTATTTAATTTGCTCCAATTGAGAAACATCGTATCCTATTTTACTATTTGGACAATTTCTAAAAATAATAATTTTAAGAGATGAACAAATCAGTCTATTACCAATAGTTTTTATCGATATTACGATTTCTACCAAATCCCCTTTGTTCTAAATTATTACCTAAAAACAGTGTTATGTACACAGTATATATTTAATGTTTTTTAAATGACATAAAAATGCAATATGCTTATTATTAAGGAATAAAACAAGTATCTAACCAAGTATAGTTGCCAATTGTTAGCTGCTCAGGAAACCTAAGTTTCCTGAATCTGCGGCTACTTCATGGTGCTGGTTGTGAGAATTTCATTTTGCCACAGTTTACATTATTTGTTGCATGAGGAATCCCAGAAATGTAAGTCCTACTTAAGCAACACTGCTTTGTTACAACTCAGAATTCCGAGTATAAGTGCTACCTCCACATTCTTGCTCTCCTCAACAGTTGTCAAATATTGAAGGCCAGGAGAAATTCAAAGGTAATCAGAGCAAAAAGACACATTACATAAAATCTTTGGGCCCACTCTTGTTAGCATTAATCAAATTTGCTTACTTTAAATTAGACTTTTACTGAGTTAAATCAACGGACGAATTGTGTTAAGAGTTCAGCATTATCCTAGGTGCTCTGAGAACAGAGATTTTGTGATAGAAATAGCCTATTAAACAGTAACAATGAAAGCCAAAGTAAATAGTGTTTCATCTGTCAAATGTTTTAAATTGTTAAGAGAATAATTATTGGGACTAAAATGGTTATGGAAGGCTTCACAAAGGTGACAACTGAACTGGGCTTTCAGGATGAGTGGAAATTAGGCAGAGAAAAGGGAAGAGAGATATTTCAGAGGGTAGGTATAAAATAAGTAAAGCCACACAAATAAGAATTACAGTAACGTGGAAAGGAAGAGCATTACTATTTAATGATTATTTTTAAAGAGTAACAATACTTTTTATGATTTGGACTTCAAATATTTTCTATAAATTATAAATGGGCTTGTAACCTTCAGAATGACCATATTCCTTACTTCTATGAGAAGTTTATGAGCAATCAGAAACATGATAGAACAAAAGCACAGATAATGTCTCATTTAGCAAATTAATTTTCACTAGAACACAACAATGTTACTGAATCTAAAAAAAGGCGATACACTAAGTGGTCCTGTCACCTATATATACTATGACCGATATACAGAAATCTACTGACTTACAAACCAGGTGAGTCCATTAATTCACTAAAAAAGGCTTGCCACTCCAATTCCGAATTTGTCTTCAGGTAGTTCTAAAGGTCTCCAGGTCTCAAGAATATTATTCAGGTCACACTAAGGACTCTTTCTAATATTTTTCTATAGTGAACACAAGTTTAAAAATTTTTGATTAACTAAAAGCATTTACTAAAATGTGGTTTCAGTATTTTTCCCTTTTTTATTTATCAAAAATACGTACAAGAACTTTTGATAAACATAACTACTGTCCACAAACTGAACGGATATAAATCCAGGCAAAATCAAAGAAACTTGATGTTTAGTTAGCCTGTGTAGCATTATGTGAGAATACATGCTTTTTGACTTTTTGAAGACCTCAATCACAACTTTCCAGAACACCTAAAAGTCTAGTGACCCCAGACTGCAAACCACAGGTAATCTGTCTATTGTGTGGTTCATTCTGCCTGACTCAAGTCAATCTGGCATCTGTGTTCCTGCAACGCCCTGTCACTTTCACTTCAGTTGACTTAGAAAGGTTCCTAATTGTCCCTCTACTTGCCAGCACTTTTCCAGATGTGTTCTCTTATTAGAAAGAACAAGTTTTTCTTTCTACTTCTAGTCGAAATGTTTTTAATTTATTACCACATAAAAAAAATCTGATTCACATTTACTTTTACATTTCTAATAGAAGTCTAGCCAGAAACTTTGGTATAAACCCAACAATCATTAAGCTAAGGCATGAGCACCATTTTAAATCTTGGGGCTCTCAGACACCAGACTGAACCAATCAAAAAGGTATCACCTGAACTCTGGATGCCATCCTACCACCTCTGATTATTGCCCAAATTTTCAAATTTGATGCTTTAGAATAATTTCAAAAAGGCTTCTGCTAAGGTCTCCCTTTCCATGCTTACATTCAACCATCAATTTACAGACAAGTCTCTTGCAATCAGTTTATCTGCGTCTTGTCTGAGTAGTTCATTATTTTCAAATATCACAGGTAACAGTCAAGCCTTGAAAACATAATGCTGCATATTAATAAAATTTAAAACCACTAGTTGAGGTTGAAAATACTTTTTCTGTATAGTAAACATTTATACTAGCATTTAATACTATCTGATTTAACCTATAATGAAAACAGCTTAATTTATAACAAATAGTTGTAAATAATTGGTGCGTTTTTAATGGGTAAGATAATCACCATAAATTATGGAAAAGTTAAGAAGAAATAGTCTACAACAGCACTTATCTTCAAGCAAAGTAAATTATAAAATAAAGCAATAAATTTGCTCTCATGTCTACTGTATAAAATAAAATCTGTAAATATAAATAAATTCCCAGAGATCAGTTCTCTTGTTTCTTCTATACTGCAGAGCTCTTGATCATTTATCAGTTACTACTCATTTATCACCTTAGCAGGATTTTAAGGGAATTATCTGTCAGGTCCTAAACAGGATTCTCATTTACCAAAACAATCCTAGGCCATATCAGAAAAGAACAGAGATGCAAGCCTCCCCTAACCAATCTAGGCAACAAGAAATCCTGTCACTCAAAAACCATACTGCCATACATGTAACAGGGGTTCCTTCTCCCCAGTTAGATTAGCTTTTCTCTGCACATTAAGTCTATCTGCATTAAGGGCCAAGGCCTTGGCTCAAAATAAGCTGTGCATCATAGGCTAATTTCTATTCAAATTTTTCTTCCCAGTAGCATGTATAGTCAAGGGTATCTCTTGGTTAAAATAATGCCAGTGGAAAAGGTATCAAAAATGATCAAGTTAAAAGGCAAACACACACACACATATACACACACATTTTGAAAAATGTTTTCTCCAAAAGATCAAGTTAAAAGACAAAAGAAAAAAAATCTTTTGAAATATAATTAAAACTTGGAATATCATGTAAAAAGCTCAAAGTTGAAGGACAGGAAACAAGATGGAAATCTACACATAGGAATTACTTTCTTCCTGCTTCCCCCAAAAACATAAAATTATTTACCTCAATGATTTAAAACCATAATAACCTTCATCATTTAATTTTTAAATGTTCATATTGAAGTTTTAAATGTTCATATTGAATTTTTAAATGTTCATGGAGTATTTTTTCCAGATATTTATTTATCTAGATTATTAAAAAAAAAAAAAAAAACTTCCGAGGAATCAGTTATCTTACTAATTTCAAAAGATGAAAAAAGTGAAGAGTAAGACAATATCAGGTTAACATATGAATATAAATACACAACAATGCACGTTATTCTACATCAGCAATTCTCCTAAAAGTTTCATATGGGTTTTAATGCATGAATTGAAATTAACATATCCTAAATAACCCCATACGTAATTCTGTTGACTATCAATGTAACAGAAGTCTATTTATCCCTTAGTAACAAACTTGCTATTCCCTTAATATTTCCCCCAACTGTATATCATGAAACATTAGTCCCTAAAAGGTATTCATGGAAAAAGGGTTTTGTTGCTAAATAAATCTGGAAAACCCTGCACACTTTGACTTCTCTTAGAGATTCACAATGCACATGCATATATTAAGGTCTGAGAAATCCTAGGGAAAAGAAAAGAAGCCTGCTTGTTTTATTTATACCAGCTTTCCCCCACACATATTTAACAACAAAACCCTTTGTTGGGGACAACCCTGGAAACTAATATTTCACAGACATATTTGAGGGAAACTGGCTTCTCCAATTATATTTCCAGAACTGCTGAATAATACCTTGCATTTTGTACCAAGAATAATAACAATACCTCCACTGGATGCTTTTATGTTTGCTTCTCGGATGTTACCATTTTCAGATCTTCCAGGGTAGGTAAAAACTTTTAAAAATCTTTCAAGACTATCTATGTGAAGAATGCTCCTTTATACGTACCTTTCTATAACGCTTGTCACTTTCAGACCCGGGATCTGTCGCTCTAAATGCCGTTTCTCCAGGTGAACCTTAAAGATAAATATGCAGTCCTTTAAATTCTCCAGTGAAGTCAATAACCTAAACTAAATTCCAAATTATGTTTAGTCGGTTGAAAGATAAAAGGATTTTTAGAGCAAAAATCACTTTTTGGAAAGCTATTCTTATTTTAAGGAATGCAGTGGTAACCTAAGAAAAAAATTTTCAAAACCATTATAGGACATGTTTAACTGATTTTTTAAAATATCACTGAAAATTACAATAAAAAATAAGGCAATCTTTGATAAGGATTATTTTACATGAGAGTACTTACAGTTCAGCCATACACTACTGCCATTACAGACCATATACAGCAAAAAAATTAAATTAAAAATGTCAACTGTGACAGGACAGATGAGACAAACTAAAATGACTTTCGTTTCAATTATCAGAAACAATCAGATCAGGTTCAAGAAAATATTTTGGTTAAGCAAACTTTCTTTTTAATAGCTTTAATCTTATAATATAGACACACATATTTAGGAATTTTAGTTTTACCACAAAAAAATTATTTTATTATTTCCACCTAAAGGATAATGAATTTGCCCAATATAATTCTGACATTTTAAAATTCAGCATAAGCAATATTATAAATTTGGTCTGCAATTTTATTTGCAGCTAGTTTATTAGATGCATTTAAAAGGCATGTTAAATCAGCAAAAATATCTGTTTACACACCTAACAAGAGAAGTAGGTCAGAAGCTTCTATGACTTCACTAACCAATTTGTGACCTGTGAAAAATCAGCAAAGGGAGAAATAGAAATGTAAAATTTAACAATGAGCAAACAAAGATGTCTGAGACCTCAGATTTATATCATGATAGGGCAGAATTGGGCAAATACACCAGGACTAACCTTAGTAAATTCTACTCATTATGGTCCGTTATAATTAAATTTGTTTTAAAATCACCAAATCGGCTATAAGCAATTATGAACAGCAAACACATAGGAAGTATCATCTACTTGTCAAGAACAAGTGATTTATTTTTCCCTCACTGACTAAAGCCAAGCATGTTTAAGTTCTTGCAAATTTTCATTTTGTTGGGCTAAACAAAAATTAAAACCATGGGGACTACCCTGGTGGTCCAGTGGTTAAGACTCTGTGCTTCCACTGCAGGGGGCACAGGTTCGATCCCTGGTCAGGGAACTAAGTGTGCCGCATGGCGCGGCCAAAAAATAAAAATAAATTAAAAAAATAGTAAAACCACAGAGCAACAAAACTTCGTGTTTATCCTTTTATCAAAAACCTGGCTTTTATTTGTACTAAATATCTTCATTTAAAAGATGGAAATAGGGACTTCCCTGGTGGTGCAGTGGCTGAGAATCCGCCTACCAATGCAGGGGACACAGGTTCAAGCCCGGATCCGAGAAGATCCCACATGCCGCGGAGCAACTAAGCCCGTGAGCCACAACTACTGAGCCTACACTCTAGAGCCCGCGAGCCACAACTACTGAGCCCACGTGCCACAACTACTGAAGCCCGTGTGCCTAGAGCCCGTGCTCCGCAACAAAAGAAGCCACCGCAATGAAAAGCCCGCCTGCTGCAAGGAAGAGTAGCCCCCGCTCGCCGCAACTAGAGGAAGCCCGCATGCAGCAATGAAGACCCAACGCAGCCAAAAATAAATAAACAAAATAAATAAATTTATTTTAAAAAATGTTAATTTAAAATAATAAATAAATAAATAAAAGGTGGAAATAAACAAATGAATACATTTTAAGTATTTTTCCTCTGTGTTTCCCGACATTTTAAACGAGATCAAACACACGTCCTTCCTTACCTGTGGTGAAAAAGTCCTTCAATAAGCTGAGGCTTTCAACAATCTTGTCAAAGTCGGGTGCCAATTTTGCAAGGTCCTCTGAATCAGGAAGGGCTTTTCTAATTTTCTCTGGAGAAGAGAAAAGAAATAGTCTCAAAATAAGAATTTGACTATTGAAACATTCATACAATTTAAATAATCATATATAAACTTAAATTTAAATATTTTTTCCAGTTTTCTCCCTATTCCAACTACAACTGCTACGTATATCTGAAACAATGTGTTATTCTGATGATCTTCTACAAGCCATGAAAATTTTTTAAAAAGACTCACCAAACATACGGTTTAGAGGGTTAACTTTGATTTATAAGTTAAATGCCTTGAGACAGAAGCACTGTATAAATGTTAACACTGGATTGGAATCAGAAGTATTTTTTGGGAGGAAGTCACAGCAGAAAGGCAATGAATCAAAGAAAAAAGAAAAAATATCTTTTGTAGCACCTGACCTGAATTCAAAAAAAAGTGATGAAATCCCAGTTCAAGTTTAAGAACAGAATTCCATTACTTTTCTCTCTCCTTTTGTATTCCCTAGGAAGACCTACACTTGTTACCACTTCAAAAAAACTGTCTCTGGGGGAGGGGTGAGATGTGACAGGGTGAGAGAGTGTCATGGACATATATACACTACCAAATGTAAAATAGATAACTAGTGGGAAGCAGCCGCATAGCACGGGGAGATCAGCTCGGTGCTTTGTGACCACCTAGAGGGGTGGGATAGGGAGGGTGGGAGGGAGGGAGATGCAAGAGGGAAGAGATATGGCAACATATGTATATGTGTAGCTGATTCACTTTGTTGTAAAGCAGAAGCTAGCACACCATTGTAAAGCAATTATACTTCAATAAAGATGTTTAAAAAAAAAAAAAAAAAAAAAAAAAAAAACTGTCTCTGAACCCAAGACAAGCCATTACTTTATTATTGCTAGCTTTATTTATAAAGTGATCAAGTATTTATTTTTGTTTACAAATACTCAACAATTTTGTCAAAGTTTGGTACAACTTTACAGTGTCTTCTGAATTAGGAAGGGCTTTTCTAATTTTCTCTGGAGAAGATAAAACACAAAGTTTCTCAAAATAAGAATATGTATTAGGTCTTATTCTAAGTGCTATAAAAGCATTAACTTGTTTAATCTTCATGTCAATGCTACAAAACAGTTCTCATCAACCCCATTTTACAGACAAGGAATGAGGCACAGAGGTTAAGTAACAGGACCTGCACATACAGCAAAGTGGGGGAGTCAGGTTTAAGCCTAGACAGTCTAGCTTCAGAACGCAGGCTTGCAGTCACTACAGCGTGGGACTAGTGAATGCATAACGTTAAAAGCTCTTCTCATAAACGTTAGAAAAATAATTTGAAGGAGTGCTTTTCCTGTAAATATCTTCGTCAATGTAACAATTTTATCTTTAAGACAGTGCTGTGAATAGTGCATGCAGAGATTAAATCCACCCCCGTATACACCTAAGCTAAAGTCTAAAAAATGTCTACACAAAGTCTTAAAAAAGAGACCTGAGGAAAATAATTTCATCAGAAAAAATCTTTTTCTAAAGATCACCATGAGTTACTGGCAATCATAACTATCAAATATACTTTTTTTCTCATCTATCTATTATTTGAAAAAGGGAACAATGAAAGACTAACAGGAGAAATTACTCTGGACACTAGCAGGCTTTTAAGGAACCTGGTTACAAAAAGTAGAGGTAACCAAGGTACTCAATCAAAGGGAGCTAGTTAGGTGAAGCACAGTGCATCTGTTCTGGGTAACATCATACAACATTGAAAATGATATTCAAGAAGGCTGCTCGGCAGAGTAGAAAATGCTGACAAATGTCTTAGGTAGCAAAAGACAAGATAGCAAAGTGTATGTTCACTATGACTATATAATTCTTAAAAAGGAAAGTAAAATATTAACCACATACACAAAATAGGTACAACTAAAAGAAACTGATCCCTAAGGATAGTGGCAGCTGTGTTAAACTGATGAACTAGTGGATAATATTTTTTCTTACCAATTTTTTTTCTGCTATTCTATTACTTTTATCATTAAAATAAAACTGCTACAACAGGCCATCATCAAAAAATCTACAAACATGGTGGTGTGATGAATTGGGAGATTGGGATTGACATATATACACTAATGCGTATAAAATGGAAAACTAATAAGAACCTGCTGTATAAAAAAAAAAATCTACAAACAATAAATGCTGGAGAGGGTGTGGAGAAAAGGGAACCCTCTTGCACTGTTGGTGGGAATGTAAATTGATACAGCCACTATGGAGAACAGTATAGAGGTTCCTTAAAAAACTAAAAATAGAATTACCATATGACCCAGCAATCCCACTACTGGGCATATACCCTGAGAAAACCATAATTCAAAAAGACACATGCACCCCACTGTTCATTGCAGCACTATTTACAATAGCCAGGACATGGAAGCAACCTAAGTGTCCATCAACAGATGAATGGATAAAGAAGATGTGGCACATATATACAATGGAATATTACTCAGCCATAAAAAGAAATGAAACTAGTTATTTGTAGTTAGGTGGATGGACCTAGAGTCTGTCATACACAGTGAAGTAAGTCAGAAAGAAAAAAACAAATACCGTATGCTAATACATATATATGGAATCTAAAAAAAAAAAAAAAAAGCTTCTAATGAACCTAGGGGCAGGACAGGAATAAAGACGCAGATGTAGAGAATGGACTTGAGGACACGGGGAGGGGGAAGGGTAAGCTGGGACGAAGTGAGAGAGTAGTACTAACATATATACACTACCAAATGTAAAACAGATAGCTAGTGGGAAGCAGCCGCATAGCACGGGGAGATCAGCTTGGTGCTTTGTGACCACCTAGAGGGGTGGGATAGGGAGGGTGGGAGGGAGACGCAAGAGGGAGGAGATATGGGGATATATGTATACGTACAGCGGATTCACTTTGTTATACAGCAGAAACTAACAGACCATTGTAAAGCAATTATACTCCAATAAAGATGTCAAAAAAAAAAAAAAACAACTGCTACAACCTTAAACTTAGAGTTAAGGAGCTATCTCAATACAACTATTTCTCTTTCCTAAAGATACAACCAAGAAAAGTATTTTAATGTTGATACAAACCCAAATCGATATACTCATCAATCTCCCATACAATGTCAGGCACAATCCATTTATAGTCACTAAGGTCAGGTATCATGTCTTTCCACTGATCAAAAGTCTAAAAGATAAGAAAGTATGCCAATCAAATGATCTGAATGCCATATAAAAGATAAAAAAAACTATTTAAATCTATTTTGTTAAAACATGCTAAGCTACTAAGAGCAATGTATTATGTTCAAAATTTTTAGAAACAAAGTGGCCTCTGCTCTTCTAAAAATAAATTAGCAGACAAGCATATAAAACATGTAAATGTTCCTTTACTAAATACAGAAAATGGAAAAATTCAAAATGTACTCCTATTTCAAATGGGTTTCATGATTTGGCTTTAAACAACACTGAGGAATACAAGGAAGACAGACCAGGGATCAGGATACCCCACCTTTGGTCCTAGAGCTGCTACGAAGTAGTTGCATGAGCATGCCACTTACTTCCCTGCCTGTGCTACTAAATGGCAAAGCTGAAAATCAAACCTAAGTGTTCTTACTCCCAGACCAGTGCTCCTTCCATTAGGCCATTTTCATCTCTTATAATAACTAAGATTCAGAGAGCATTTTCCTATTAGCACCATTAAAACAATTTAGCACATAATAGAGACACACAATAAATGTTTAAACATCTAATTACATTCTACTGCACTAAAGAAAAACGACATATGCAAAGAAACCTTAAAACAATCATGCTGGAATAATTGGAAAAGCAGTAGGAAAGTTAAACTCACCTTTTTGGCGGTATAGCCACCCCCAACAGCAGATCCGAGTATGAGATACCGAAGTTTTAAGAGTCTTGCAGCTAATCTCGCTGGCCAAAAATTTCTGCGGGGCTGGTAACCATATTTAATTGGAGAAAGTTTCAGTTTACGTAAAGGAAGGTTAGTTAGAGAGGAGAACTGCTGAAATGAGGTCCTGAAGTGGGGTCTTTGAAGCTTTAAGATAGGATGATGCGAATGATAAATACTTCGTGAAACCAGATGCAGTTTTTGTAGTGGTAAGCTTCCTTTTGTTCCAGAGCTGTGTTTCACTAAGGACTGGCAGACCTCACTGAAAGAAAAATAGGTGTAGGAGAAAGATCAGATGAGGAAACAATGCAAAGGAAACGATATAAAAGAGCAATATGCAAAAGGGAAAACACACAGGCACACATGACCAATCACACTGTGCCTTACGATAGCCCAGTTACTAACCATTTACTGTGTGCCAGGCACTCCTGCAGCAGGAACTAACTCATTTGATCCTGCTGATAATCCTATGATAAAAGTACTAGTATCGTCCCCATTTTACCAACGAGGAAAAGGTGGACAGACATAAGTAAGTTGCTGAAGTCCCCACTGACACAAGGAGTAAAGGAGGGATTCAAACCTAGGCAGTGGGACTCCAGAGCCTGTCCCCTAATTTACTATATGTGGGCTATGATCCTGGTCCAAGAAATCAAAACTGAAAACAAAAAAGGTAGAGACTTATTTTATTAACTACTGACAGCTATTTGCTGTCAGTAAAGTTGAAAACAAAATATCTTTGTATAGTGACATATCCGAACTAAACTCATCATGGTAATCATTTTGAAATGGTACAGAAATACCAAATCACCATGTTGTGTAATAGGAACTAACACAGTGTTGTAGGTCAATTATACTTCAAAAACAAACAAACAAACACACATAGAAAAAAGATCAGATTTGTGGTTACCAGAGGAAGGGGGTGGCAGAAGGGGGAATTGAATGAAGGCAGTCAAAAGGTACAAATCTAGAGTTCTAAGAGAAATAAATACTAAGACTGTAATGTACAACATGATAAATACAATTAACAGGCTGTATGTTATATATGAAAGTTGTTAAGACAGTAAATCGTAAGAATTCTCATCACAAAAAATATTTTTTTCTATTTCTTTAATTTTGTATCTATATGAGACGATGGCTGTTCACTAAACTTACTGTGGTCATCATTTCATGATGTATATAAGTCAAATCACTATGCTGTATACCATAAACCTATACAGTGCTGTATGTCAATTATACCTCAATAAAACTGGAAAAAAAGATATGCTGTAATAGCAAAAAATGTTACCACTTAAATATCTAACATTAAGAACATAAATTTATAAACTATGGTACATAAACAAAAGAGAATACTGTGTATAGCCATTAAAGTGATAAATATGAAGACCATGTAGATATACGAAAAGATTTCATGTAATGTTAGGCTAAAATGGTGGTATGAAAATAAATGTGAATTATGGATGCACCTATACAAAAAAAGGCATGTAAACTTTTAAGCACAAAATTCCAGTAGCTTATAACATCTATTCTTTGCCCTCTCATCTATGTTTCACAATCCTGAGATGGTCCAGGAATGGAAATTAAGGAAAAATTATTAACACCTCATGTACCTGGCTCCCCAGAAAAAGAAAGAAAGAAAGAAAGAAAGCGGGGGGGAACACCCCAAGGAGAAAAAAATCTAAATGCACATGTTACTATCTGAGCTCTTCCCTCCTGTCCTTCCTGGCAGAGAATGAAAGTCTCCTACCAACAAACATACGCCTGATTATCTTATACAACACACAGTCATAGTGCTTACTATGGGCCAGGCCCCATACTAAAGAATAAATTTGTAATTCATTTAATTACACGGGAGTAGAAATATCTTAAGGAAAAGGAATCAAGGAACATTGAAATAACGTTGTGACGAAGGACAGTGAGGGGAAAGGGGTATCTAACTGCCAGGCATTATGTCAGATGTTTACACAAATGTTACTGTTAACTCTCAGAAAAACCCAGTAAGGTAAGTATCCTTATTTTACCAACTTGCTTTTTTTAACTGTGTCTTGCCTAAGGTAGAATGACTAGTGAATGGTGGAAAAGGAATTTGAATATATACTTCTATATTAGGCCAAACTAAAAATCAAATGTGATGCAAAACAAGGCTCCCCGACCCCAACCCCAGAAATCATCTATTCACACTCATCCATCATCTGCTTTTAACCTACGTACTGTTTCTTAGCATGTTATTATTTTTTCAACAATTTTATGCAAATATTTATTGCACCTAAATAAATGTTGGTCATTGGTTTTCTGACATGTCTATGAGCACATATTTAGATATATATGTCAAAGAATGTTTATTTATTAAAGAGTAAGAATTTAAATGTACTCCTTCATAACATGCATAGGAGCTACATCAAAAGACAAACTCCAGAACTTGGGGCATCTGACCTTCTGCATCTCTACTTCTGCAGCTAAACTGTGCTATCAACATAAGGCATTTTAAGCCATGACTACAGAGTCAATAGTAACTTTAGAAACAATTTAGCCGACAGCATCCAATTGAATAAACAATTATCAGTTGATAATTAGTCGGTTGAAAACTCAATTTTTAAAGTTTTTCCTACATATCTTAATTGCTCCAACAAAGTACGCTATTTTCTGCAAAGTCTTTTCTTATTTAAAGAAAATTAGATATATTTCCCCAGTAAATACTGAGTAGAAATAAAAAGGTTGTAAATAACTTAGTTCAGTACCAAGGGCTGTGGATTTACTCAGAAATTAAAATTCCATGACATTAGAAGTAACTTATTCAATTATTCTAATTGACTGAAACTTCAACTATTGTATGCCATTCAGTTCTAAATTTAGACTCAAACCAACCTTCATAAAACAAATGGATCCCATCACTTATAAACACTATAAATTACACCACTTAAAACATTCCGAAAAAAATTCAAGACAGGTGTTTAGAGACTGAGTTAATTCAGGAAAACCAAGTTTTTCCAACCTTGCTTGATGTATGTTACTTCTCATCAAATGCCTGCAACAATGAGTTAAACCTGAAGATATCTAAGGATACTAGAACACAGCTACGTGTAAAGATTAAAGTCAAATTTAATTTCATTAAAATGCACATAGTAACCCATAGAAATGTAAATACTTCTATGATTTTCGGTTTAGGATTAACACAGACCAGGGCAACAATAACACAGTGATTAGAAAGGTGGTGCTACATTCACCACCTCACATCCAAAAAGCAAGTCTCCCTTCCTAAACACTGAAAAAAGCTGCTATTAAGAGAATATCTCTAATCACCATCTCTGACACTACATGCATGCGTCACCGCTCCAGATCTGACTCCAAATCATGTTCACTCAGCGTACTAAGGAAAGAGGCAGAGTCCCCTTCACCCCGAGAGAAGAGCTCGGGTACCTGCAAAAGCAATGTAAGCTGGCGTGCAGGTAGAAGAAAAAGTGAGAATTAAGAGACGCGGCAAGGGTGACACATGGTTAGAGTCATAGAGCCCGGACAGAAACAAGAAGCCACCAGAGACAGAGATAACAGCGAGGATAGAAGGGTGAAAGGGGCAGGCACAAAAGGACAATAGAAAAGGCCAAGACTGAAAAGCGCCCAGAATCTTCCGAGGGGCATAGGAACACGGACAGGGGCCAGTACGGGGGCCAGCACCTAGGTAAGCCTAGTCAGGGCTCCTGTCACTCCAGGTCCTCAAAAATATCCCGGAATCCTCCAACTGCTCTCTGCTTGGCCTGAGAGTTACCTACACATTCTGGATGTAGTGATGGGACAACCTCGTTTTCTGGAGGCCCCAGAAATAACGGGGCCAGGTCGGAGCCCGCACTTACCAGGCCACGGCAGCCCGGCGCAGTCGCCACATCCCGCCGGGGAGGAGGTCACACAGGCGCCGAGGCGGCCAGGGGGGAGCTCCGGTGTCAGCCCCAGTCCGGCTCCTACTCCAGGAATGACCCCAAGAAGAGGCCCTCGGCAACAAGGGCACAGAGCACCCACCGCGGACCTCCCAATGGCGAATGGACTTCCGTGAGAGCCTGCTCGGCACCCGTACTCGGTCCGTCGGGCAAACCTCCACCACTCCCACTTCCTAGGAGGGCAGCACAAACGGTCCGGGGGAGGACTCACGCATGCGCTCAAAGCCTCTGTAGAAACCACAGTATTTTCCCCTCCCCTCGCCTCTCCCCACCCCGCCCCCCCCCCGCCCCTCCCTTTTTGTTTCCAGAGTGGAATGGTGAGTTCGTGCCTCTCTGGTTAAAGACTTGGGGAGGGGAGGGGTCGAGGTGTGGGGCGGGGGCTGAAGGGCGAGAAATACGGAGTGATAAATTCTTACTGGGTGGCTACCATTTAGAAAATTTGGTATTGCAGGAGCATAGAGGAGCCTAGGGAATACAAAATGAATACAGTACGGGGATAGAGTAATAGAATAGAGTAATGAAAACCCACGGCTGCCCCTTTGCCCTGCTCCTTTGTTTGGCCTCTTTGTTTATGAAGTACTTTCATATCCTTAGAGCAATCTCCGGAGGCTGGAGAAGTACTGGACAAGTTAAATGCTTTAGAATCTCTGAAGGTCAGATCTAAGAGGGGTCATGAATTAGGAGACCTAAGGGCTTGGGACAAGCTTGTGCAGTTCATAAAGGCGTCAAAAATGATTTTGTTCATTTACTCCTTAACCGGCTTTCATCTGGCTTTTAATCACACTAATTTGTTGCTGTTGTCAAAGCCTCCAACAATTCCATATTGCCAGTGGTCACTGGACTGCTCCGCGTTCAGCTCAGAGTATTGGATCTCAGCACACTCCTTAATCAGCTTCCCTCTCCTGGCTTTCAGGACATCACATTCACCTTTTCTCAAGGACCTGCTACTCCCCAGTCTCCTTTGCCATTTCCTCCTCCCAACCTCTCAACGTAGGATCTCTTGAGATCCTGGACCCCTTCTCTTCTCTGTCTTCATTATCTCTCTGAGTAGTCTAAGTCAGTGCTTTGACTTTAAATACCCTTTTCCCATTCCAACTCTTATCATTTTATGTTTTATGTGGAAACGGGCCCATACAAGGGATGTGGCCTGTGGAAGGTAGTGAAGTCAATTAATGGCCCAATATTAGAGGGCCGGGTATGCCCTCTTCATTTTAAGAACTCCACCCCCGGCACATGCTACACACAAAATTCCTTTCCCCGTAATCGTCAGACTCATAAGTCAGTGTGCATCCATTCACAGTAACACCAAATATAGACCCAGCCTATGGTAGTAAACTTCCCAAATGAAGGACTCTGAGATTTTCTTTATTATATTTAGTGTGGTGACTGTTTTAATGGCAAGTACAAATGGGAACTTGCTATACTGATCTGTACAAAATGTAGGTTTTCCCAGGATTGTAGATTTATGCAAAAATTCCTTTGTTACTGTTAATTCCAGTTGTTTTATGGGGAAAAAAGTGGAAACCAAATAATGGCAACTCCTTTCATATATGGGTTATCTTTACATCTTACAAAGTCCTTGTTTTGTGATTCTACTTCTAGGCATTTAGCCTACTGAATCTGTTCTCCGAAAAACTGGGTTCTCCTGTTGGTGGGTGTCAAGCCAAAAAACACAACTAAGCCAAAGTTCAGGAGAAGAAAGGATTTATTCCTTGCAGCAAGTGAGGAGAAAACTGGGAATCTCCCGAAGCAGTGATTCCTCCAACAGCAAAATTTGGGAAGTTGTAAGCTAAGGGAACGTGCATGTTCATGAAGGGGTTGGGCAGTCAACAGAGTCCAAGCTTGAGTTGATTGGAGTCACACAGGTCAGAAAAGGTCAACATCATCATCCCTTAGGTGCCAGTTGATCTGGTGGTTGAGGCTTCAGGCTGATCTTTACCAGTGAAACAGAACTGGGAGTCTTTACAACTGATACATTCTCTTTGCTACTGGTACTTCTCTTGCCTGATAACAGTTGTTTGTTTCTGCATTCTTTTGTTCCCTTAAGATCGTTAATTACTGAGACCTGAGGGCAAGCATTGTGGCCAGGCTGAGATCACACAATGGCTTTGGCCCAAAATGCCTTCTCTAATGCCATGAAAGCGTATGTAGTTTTCTTTCTCCAGACCCTCTACCTCATCTGCTTACAAGTCATGCAAAGATGTATACATGCTGTTTCTTTGTGCATTGTATGAAATAGCAAAAATGAGAATCAACATCATTAAAAGATAAACTGACTCAATAAAAATTTTAAGGGTTTACTTGATCAAAAATTATTCAAATCAAGCAGTACCGAGCTGTAACAGGGAAGAGCCAATTTTGACTCCATGCTGGATCTGTTTCTTTGACTTTAACCTTTGCTTTTCATTGCCTTTGTTATTATAATCATACATGATGGCCTGCCTCAGGGAACCCTGCCCCTCTGCCTGAATGTTAAACTAAAGTGCCTTTCTTTGTTCAGCTCACAGGGAGACAATCTGACCCTGCCCACCTGTGAATGGCTGCAGGAAAGAAGAAATTAACATATCCCCTCCTCAATGCAGGCCATGGGAGATGTTTTGCAAGACTCATGGCCCTTTTTACTTTACTTCCTCACCGCCTCTCCCTCTCTGATTCTATAAAAGAGACTGGCATCCAGACCCCGATAAGATGGTTTTTGGGGACCCTAGTCCGCCATCTTCTCAGCCTGCCAGCTTTCCGAATAAAGTCGTTATTCCTTGCCTCAACACCTCGTCTCCCAATTTATTGGCCTGTCGTGTGGCGAGCAGAGTGAGATTGGATTCGGTAACAAAGCTGGAATTGGTTAGAAGTGATCCACCCATTGACACTTTTATGGAGAAGACACAGAAGTGAAGAAAGGAAATTATTTGGTTGGCTGTAGTTTAAGTGGTTACCTTATTTGGGAAAGACTAGTTGGCTGTTTCTGATTGGTTGTTTTAGGTTTTGATTTCTTAACCTTGAGGCTTAGGTTTTGTTTTGCTTAGTAGGCTGCTATAGGGGACACAAAATTTGCCATCACAAAATGTGTCTCTTTGGCATGAGGTTAATTTAAGTTGATTATTTTTAAGAAACAGAAGACTCAGGAAGTCTTTCTTTTTACCTCCCCCTTAGCTGCCTAAGGAATTTAGACAGAGGGCCTGTTGTAGGAACAGAGCTATCACCAGAGATATCTGTAAAAGATATGGACTAAGTGCGGTGGGGGGAAACTCTTAGTGATCAGAATCCACTCTCCATCCAATTGTCTCTGAATGGCCCAGCATTTATTTAGGAAATATTTACTTCTCCAATTCCATGTGAATTTCCTTTCTCCCCTTTGAAGTCCCAAGCCCCTATCCCCAACATCTTCTTTTGTCTTTAGCTGAGGATGGTACTGATATTTAAGGTAAGGCTTCAGTCATTTTGGCGATTCACAGTTTTTCCAGGTCTCTCCCATGTATACATGTTATTAAACCTTTGTTTGATTGTCTCCTATTTATCTGTCTCATGTCAACTTAATTATTAGACTACTGCTGAGCACAAGTTCACGTGCCCAACACACAGTGATGTCAAACAAACCTAGAGGTTTGGAGTAGAGAAAGGTTTCTTGAAAGGGCCATGAAAGGAGAATGGGCAGCTTGTGCTCAGAAAACCCAAACTCCCAGATGGTTTGGGGGAAGAAGTTTTATAGACAAGATTTACGATGAAGGCTGCAGGATATATGACTTTTTTCTGATTGGTTGGTGGTGAGGTAACAGGACCCTGTTCCAGGAATCTTGTACTCAGCCTGTAGTTACCGTTCTCCACCTGAGTGGGGGCCTTAGTTTCTACAAAAGAACTCAAAGTTATGTATATCCCTTGAGGAGGAACCAGGACCTTGCTTTATGGCTGTACTCTTGTCTCTTGATTGCTCCTTCTTTGTTTCTGCATTCCCTTCCTTCCCTAATTAGAAACTGTTTGAATCTGCCCTTGGAACTCAGGAGGTCTAGGAGGCTGAAGCTTTTTTCCTACAAACAAGAAATGGGGGATATAGAAAGGCTTTTGTACAAGGAGGACCCCACAGCGTCCTGCTCCATTTCAAGGCCAGGCAGAAGAACCTAGAAGGGTAGAAGAAAATTTCCTCCTTGACACTGCCAAGACATTAGAACCATCTTGTCTAATGACCTTTTTGTTTAATTAATTTAATAAGAAAAATAACCAGAAATAGAAATAGTTAAATAAATTATATTCATACTAGCCATGAAAGTCTATGAGTTAGATCTCTTTGTCCTGATAAGGAACAATTTCCAATATATAGTATCACATGAGAATAAAGGGGCAGAATATTGTGTAATCAAAATGCCACCATTGGTCCAAATTCATCCCCCTGACCTGTTTTGTTTGGCTTGTGTTAGCCTATTTGGTGTTTTAAAAATAATATTGAACTTGTTGCTGTTAAAGAGAAAAACCACAGGCCCCAAACAGTGTCACTTATGCTAAAGCCCATGATACCAAACCTAGATTTAACACCTAACCCAATGAGGCCCTCCTGGGTACAAAAGCCTCTCTGTGCCCCTGTTTCTTGTTTATAGAAAAAGGCTTTAGTCTCCTGGCCTTCTCTGAGTTCCACTTTGTAGACTCAAGCAATTACTAATTAGGGAAGTGAGGGAATACAGAAGCAAAGGAAAAGCAAATAGTTCAGTGATAAAACAGAGTCATATTTCATACTCAAGGGATACACATAACCATCTGATGACTATCTTTGAGTTGTTCTGCAGAAACTAAGACCCTCACCCAGGTGGAGAATGGTGACTACATGCTGACCACAAGCAGTGAACCCCAGACTGGTTGCAACCAGAAGGTTGATGAATAAGATTCCTGAAACAACATCCTGTTACCTCACCACCAATCAGATTAAAGTTCACGAGCTGCAACCCAGATGTTGCTTTTAAAAACCTTCCTGGAAGCCATCAGGGAGTTTGGGTCTTTTAAGCATGAGCTGCCTGTTCTCCTTGCTTGGCACCCTGCAAATAAATGCTATACTTTCCTTCACCACAACCTGGTGTCAGTAGATTGGCTTTGTTGCACTGCGGGCAAGTGGACCCAAATTTTGTTTGGTAACAATAACAACCTGGACTTGTGATTGGATCTGAAGTGAGGGGGTAGGGAACCAGTCTTGTGGAGCTGAGCCCCTAACCTGTAGGATCTGATGCTATCTCCAAGTAGATAGTGTCACAATTGAATTAAATTATAGAACACCCAGCTGGTGTCTGGAGAATCTGAAAATTGCTTGATGGGAGGAACCATCCCAATCCCCACCACCCTCACTGACTTTTGGTGACTAGAAGTGTCAGAAGTAAAGCAGAGGATTCAGAGAATATCAGGAGTAGACACAGGAGGACTCTTTTTCCTTTACAGGAAGGGTCTGGGGAAGGACTTGAGGATGGTGAGTCGTGAGTGGAAAGGAGACTTACTTTCACTGTAAATCCTTTTATACTCTGAATTTGTTAACTTGTGTATTATTTACTTAAGGAAATAGATGTTAAAAATGTTTTTCTGGTCCAGGAGTCATGAAATAATTTTACTATTTTAAACTCTCAGGTTCAGATGGAAATTGAGCAGTGCACCAGTTAAAATTCCCAAAACATTTATTAATATATTTACCTGCAAAAAGACATTTTTCAGAGAATCAGGGATCTTCAGAAAGGGAGATGTTAATGGAAACTGAAATATTTGCATTTGTTTTTTAAAATTTTGTATCAAAATTGTTACAATAGAAGTTTTTGCCAAGTTCTTCCTGGGAGATGCCCAAGTTCCCTGACACTGCACTCTTCCTCTGTGGTTTCCTGGAGAGGGAAACTAGCTAAGTCACACATAACTGCACCATCAGGGTTATCAAACTCTTCCCACCCTTCAGAAAAGCATGTCATAATCCTCATCAACAAACATTATAAATGATTTCCCAAAAATCCTCATTTGGATTATATATATATATATATACACACACACACACACACACACACACACACATATATATGGATATATTTTTTAAAAAGAGTAAAACCCAGCCCTGCTCTCAAGTAACCATGGTCTGGCTAGGGAGACACATACCTAAAAAGGTAAACAATGTTTACAAAGGTAAACAATGATTGAGTACATACTGAGGACCTAGTAAGGGGTGGAAGTTCTGCTACAGGGCAGAACTATAGCTTAATCAAGTGGGCTTAAGGAAGATAATTCTGGGAAAAAAAAAAAACAGAAAAGGATGAATTTGTAAAGAGGGAGACTGAAGGTTGGGAAGGCTAGATGAGAAAGTCAAGTGTGAGGGGTCTGAGCTAAGTACAGCAATGGGGATAGAGGTGAGAGATCATTTAAAAGGATATTTTTGAATATTTAAAGCAATGGAAAACTAAATGCAGAAACTAGGGACAGGAATCAAAGATGACTAGTATTTCAAGCTGTAGTGAATCAACAGCGCTAGTGACAGTCACAGATATAGGGAAAGTAATTTGGAGTGGAGATATGATAATGCTGGTTTTGGATTGATGATTAATGCTGAGGCATTAATGAGTTATCTAGGTTGAAAAATCTATGAGGCTCTTAGAAATCAAGTCCTGGAATTCCAGAAGGAGGTAAGGCTTGCAATACAGATTTGAGAATTGTCTTTATAAAGGTGAAACTGAATCACTTTTTAAAAAACTTTTTTATTTCTTGGCTGCTGCATGCGGGATCTTAATTCCCCTGCAGTGGAAGCGTGGAGTCTTAACCATTGGACCTCCAGGGAAGTCCCAAACTGAAGCACATTAACCTTTGGGAAACTGTGCAAGAACTTGACATTGTTTACAAATGATTAAATCCACATTATTTTATAATGTTTATATTTTAAGACTAAAAGTATTACATGCAGTGAAATAATGCAAGAAAAAGAAATATAAGGCATAACATTTTCAAATGATTGTTCACATTGAAAACCTTAAGAAATCAATAAAAAAAAAAAGCTACTAGATATAATTAATGAGGTAAGAAGAGTCTCAGAATACAAGGTGAATATAAAAAAATAATTGTGTTGCTATATATTTGCAAAAACACCTGTGCAGATATCAGGTCCTAATCCTTGGAACTTGTAATTGTTACCTTATTTGGAAAAAGGGTCTTTGCAGATGTTATATTAACGATCTTGAGATGTGAATAGTACAATATTTTAGATTATCTAGGTGGGCCCTAAATGCCAGGACATGTATCCTTACAAGAGGAAGATGTCACAGGTACACACAGAGGAGAAGGCAACGTGAAGACGGAGGCAGAGGTTGGAGGATCTCACCGACTAGAAAGAGAGCCTACTGGCACCTTGATCTTGGACTGTCCAGCCTCCAGAACTATGAAAAATAAATTTCTGTTCTTTATAAGCTACCCAGTTTATGGCATTTTGTTATAGCAGCCCTAATTGACTAAGGCACAACCCAATTAAAAATGGGCAAAAAAAAATTCAAACAAACACTGAACGAAGGAAGATATATATAAATAACCAAAGAACACATAAATGAAGTGCACAATGTTATTAGTCATCAGGGAAATGCAAATTAAAACCACAAGATACCAATATATCTCCACTAAGCTGCTAAAATGAAAAAGAATGACAATACCAAATTTGATGAAGAACTCTCAGGCACTGCTGATGGGTATGTAAAATGGTACAACCACTTTGGAAAAATATTTGACATTTTCTTACAAAGTTAAACATACACCTCCCCTTTGGTCCAACAATTCCACTCTTAGGGATTTATCTAAGAGAAATAAAAACACATGTATGCAAAAAAGGTTTGTATAAAAATGTCCCAGCAGCTTTATTTACAGTAGCCAAGAACTGGAACCAAACCAAATGTTCATCAACAAGAAAATGGATAAGCAAATTTATACAAGGAAATACTACTCAACAACAAACAGGAATGAATTATTGATACATGTAACAACATGAATAAGTCTAACAGACATGCTGAGCTCAAAAGAGGATGTTTCGTTCATGTGATGTTCTAGAACATGGAAAATGGGTGTTGGGAGCGGGAAAGGAACATTGGGGTACTTTCTAGGGAGATGGAAATGTTCATATGATGGGAGTCTGGATGACCTGGATGTATCCATTTATCAAAATGTACAGCTAAGATTTGTGCATTTCAAATTTCAGATACGTACATTTACATTTTGCATAAATCTATAAAAAATAATCGAGTGAGGAAGGTTGAAGCAGGGAGATTAGATGCAACAAGAATAACAAAATGTTGATAATTGTGGAAGCTGGGTGGTGGATATGAGTCATTATATATACACACAATTCATTTATATACTTTTCTGTTCACTTTGTATGTGTTTAAAAGTTTTCATTATAAAAGTTTTAAACTGTATCATATGATTCTTGTAAAAATAATACAAGAAGGGAAATGAAATGCATTTGACAGGCAGTCTCATCAGTGTAAAAATGAAGAGCAGAGAATGACTATGAAAGGCAAATAGCCTATGTGCTGTGTAGAAGTTATTCCAGGTGTATTAGTTTCCTGTGGCTGCTATAATAAATTACTCCAAACAATTCTGGAGGTCAGAAGTAAGAAATGGGTCTCACTGGGCTAAAAACAAAATGTCTATAGTGCTGGATTCTTTCGGGGGGATCTAGGGAAGAATCCGTTTTGCCTGTTTGTTTTGCCTTTTCCAGCTTTTAGCGGCTGCCCGCATTCCTTGGCTCTGGCTCATTTCTGCCTTTAAAGCCAGCAATAGCTGCCTGAATCTTCCTAACAGCATCACTCTGACACTAACTCTTCTCCCTGTTCCACATTTAGGGACCCTGGTGATTACATTGGTCCACCCATATAATCTAGAATTATCTTCCTATTTTAAAGTCAAATGATTAACAACCTTAATTTCAACTGCATGCTTAATTCCCCTTTGCCATATTCACAAGTTCCAGGGATTAGGATGTGGACTTCTTTGTGGGAGGCATTATCCTGCCTACTAGACAGCTCCATTTAAATTCTTTTGACTGATCTCTCTCTGATACTAAGGTGTGAGTGTGTGTGTGTGTGTGTGTGTGTGTGTGTGTGTGTGTGTGTCTGAAGTATCAGGTTTATCCCACCCAGCCACACCTGGGAATAGCTGTAGTTTTAAAATTGTACTTCTAATCTTTGTTTTCATATTTATCATTTTCTTATTTTTAATGATTTTTATACATTTGTCATTTTTTCCTGCGGTCTAAAAAGAAATCTCAAATTTGCATTCCATGTCCACAAATGTCATTTTCTGCAGTGGTCCTGTTGCCTTTCCTGCCTTCTAAGTACTTTCTAATTTCTTCTGCCTTGTAAATCTTGTTATATTTCCCTCACTTATCTTTATTGCTTTCTCTGCCTGTACCTTAGAGGTCAAGTTTTTTCATTATCTTAAAGATGCAAAATTATTGTCTAAATTTTTTTCTTGTCCCTGTAGTAAATAAACTCATAGACAGTAAAATCATGGATATGATCTTCCTCTGGATTTTCTATTACGACTATTGTGATTACTATCACCAGTGGACACTCATCGAATGTGTTAGGCACCATGCTCCCTCCTTGCATATATCTCCCTCCATTCTTTTCTACAATATTTTTTTCACAGGCTTCATTTTTTGTTTTCTTCCTTGCTCTTCTAGGCCAGCGGGTTTACTTTGTTTTCTATCACAAAGTATGTATTAACCAATGACTAAAATCTCTAATTCTGCTGCATATATCTTGTACTTAGTGGTTATTCCTCCATAATTCTGGCTACAGGTTTGGTTTTTTTTTTGTCACTGTTATAAATTTTCATATTTTTGTTGCATTTTCACAGGTATTTTAGTAATTAATTAGAAATAAACTGCACCAAGGACGGATAGTCAAATATAGACCTTACTGGCTGAGAAAATGTGGCTCCCTTGCAGATATTCAAACTGAAGACTTGCTTTAGTTGGACAAACTGTGAGGTGGAATACATTTTTGAAAATTGAATTTATACTGTTTTTCCCAGACTTCTATTTCCCTTCTGCCACTGAAAAGTCAGGCAGCTTTTGTAATTTCCTTGCCTCACATATATGAGGAGGAAGGAAGTACGGGGAATTCAAAGGCTCTCCTGGTGAAAGCTTTCTATGAAAGCTTAAGTCCAGTGTTAGGATTTTGCAAGGAGGCCTGGAGTAGAGAAAGGGTCTTGGAAAAGCAAAAGTTGGATGGTAGAGATTCCTAGAGTTGAAGCAAAAGTTGGAGGGTAGAGATCCTAGAGGCCAGACAGAGGAGAATGTTCTCCCCTAACTACCTGCCCTGTACTTGGGAGAGATTAAGACCTCTGAGGGGTCTCAGCCGCCGTAAAATTCCACCTAAGCATGATCAGAAAGAGCAGATCCATCAGATTCAAAAGGATCATGAAGACTAGGAATTTCGGTGAACTCCGGAAATTACCTATGACCATTAATTGTAAAGAACTATTTGCTACACATATAGTTATTTATTACGTCTATTACATCCGTCTCGTGGAAATACTATATAATAGTGTGCCACTGTGTATCTCTTCCCAACTCTGCATTCAGTGACATCTTGTTGGTAGTTTGTAATTAGTTTACCCCTAATAAAAAATACTACTACTACCACCACATAACTCAGCAAACTCCACCAATCAAGGCTTGATTTATTATTTTGTTGACTGTTTAGTCTTAAGAAAGTGATGGAGAAATGGTAATACTGTAGGTTCAATTTAAAAGTGTGTTGTATCTGTGCCCGTTCCATTGTGAATAGCACAGAACATTGAGGAAATATTCTTCCAGTATTTAAAAATCTGTTATCTGATTCAGGAAAGAAGTCTTGCACATCATCATGGATGAGTCAAGTTCTGACATATGTCTTTGTTGTTTCACATTTCTCTTACTTGTTAATGTATAGAGAATATCAACTTATATTCATGTCAGATGTAAACTCATAGGCCAGTGATGTGAGCAACTTCTTTAGTATATTTAGTAATTGATAGTAAGTTCTTTAGTATCGATAGTAATCAAAATAATCAAGCACTTATTCCTAGTAAAGTTTATACTGATACTATGCATATGGATGCATACTTTTTTGGTAGAGCTAGTTGCTAAACATTTCCCAGGACAACACTGGTGTGCACATGTATGCTTGAGTAACACACTACTTCTCTTCTTCTACCTTTCCATAGTTGAAAACTTGTGCCATTTAGTTTTTTTCTTTGTTTTGAAGTTTCCTATATCTCTGACCACTCTTATGGCCATGTCCTCTTTTTTTTTTTAATAATAAATTTATTTATTTTTGGCTGTGTTGGGTCTTCGTTGCTGCTCACAGGCTTTCTCTAGTTGCGGTGAGTGGGGGCTACTCTTTGTTGCGGTGCGCGGGCTTCTCATTGCTGTGGCTTCTCTTTGTTGTGGAGCATGGGCTCTAGGCGCGTAGGCTTCAGTAGTTGTGCCATGCAGGCTCAGTAGTTGTTGTGCACGGGCTTAGTTGCTCTGCGGCATGTGGGATCTTCCTGGACCAGGGCTCAAACCCGTGTCCCCTGCATTGGCAGGCAGATTCTTAACCACTGCGCCACCAGGGAAGTCCCTGGCCGTGTCCTCTTTTGGCCCAATGTCATGTCCAAAGCCTGCAGAATATCCCTTTCTCCACTCCTCAGGTTCTGAGGTTTCTTACCCCTGCTTAGAGGTATTTTTCTCTACACTTTGGAACATTTCCACCTTGCTTCCTTTTTAGATCAATAACATGTCCTCTACCACCACCCTATTCCCAAGTGTGGCCTGTTCAAGAAATAAAACATTTACTTGCCTTTAAGTAACACTGCATGGTAATCCATTCTTGTAGTATCTGCACCAGATGCCTTTCCAGCTTGCTGGCATCTTCCTCAGCAGGAGAAGATTGAACTGTGTGCCTTGAAGAGGAACCAGCTCTCACATCCTTCTTGCTGTTGACAGCCTCCTGACTCCCTCATACCTTGGGTGGTCTTAGTTTCCTTTGTAGTGGGAAGGGCCAAGATGAGCAGTTGACACAGCAGCCCGCTACAACTGCTATAATCCTGATCTGGTTTACAAACACCACCAGAACACCAGAAGAGTGAGATCCACCATCTCCCAGTCTGGAGACCCACTTTAGCAACAATGGTGCTTGCATTTAGAGAAGGCAAAAAGAATCTGCATACAGTGATTCATTTACAGGGGTACACCAGGAGGAGAGATGATAGGAAGGCACAGCCCCCAAGAAGTTCTTAACAAGCAGGATTAGATTTACCTATTTGTATTAAAGAAACACAAATTAGAACCTCTTCTTCCTTTGTTTCCTTTACTCTACCCAGCTTGCCATTTTGTTCCCTCCTTGGGGATGGGTGAGACTTAGATGAGCAGAAAGGATGGGGGAAGAAATACTGTAAGGATGTGTGTGATGAATATGGGGGTCAGTGGCCATTTTAGGTTTGTACTTCTGCATCATTCTACTACCATGACGTTAGCATACCTGTTAATATGTCTATCTCATCACAAAATGAGTTAATACATATGAAGCATTTAAAGCAGTGCCTGGTACATAGTAAGCACTTACTAATTCTATTAGTTGAGATAGGATGGGATAGGCTGCTCTAGAAGATAAACGCCCACATCTCAAGGACTTAATCACAATAGAGTTATTCCCTTCTCACATGACAGTCTGATGTGCACTGGTTGGGGTGGGTGTTTCTCCTGAGGGCAGCTGACTTGGACACCCAGGGTGCTTCCCACCTGAGCCTATACCATCTGAAACATGTGACCTTCAAGGTCACCTTGGTGAGCATGGAGGATTGTCTGGTATGATTTTTAAGGGCTAGAAATGACTTGAGAGTGTGACCACTAGTGGTCAATAGGGTCAAAGTTCACTTCTGCCCACATTCTATTGGCCAGACCTAGTCCTACACCCAATATAACCACCAGTAAAGCTGAAAACTACAGAGGAGAAGGTGGACAGTTATTCTGACTGCCTGTCTCTCCCGTTATAAGCATTAGCTACAACAATAACAATGTTATTATTCTCTAAGAATGAGATATTTTCTTCTATTTAAGTATTACTATCTATATTTCCATTGAACTTACAGTTTTAGATTACTTCTTATGTCCATCTGTTTCTAAAACACCATGAAACCTACTTTTATTTTATTTATTTATTTTATTATTTATTTATTTTGGCTGCACTGGGTCTTAGCTGTGGCACGTGGGATCTTCATTGCAGCATGTGGGATCTTTTAGTTGCGGCATGCGGACTCTTAGTTGCAGTGTGTATGTGGGATCTAGTTCCCCGACCAGGGATTGAATCCTGGCCCCCTGCATTGGGAGTGTGGAGACTTACCCACTGGACCACCAGGGAAGTCCCCCTACTTTAATTTTATTCTCCGTAATGGGAGAGTAACCTAATTTTATTCTCCATAACAGGAGAACCACCGTATTGGCAGAGATTGAATTTCCCAGACACCAGCTAAATGAGGGCTCAGAGTTAAAATTCAGTTGATTTAAAGAAATGCAATATTTATCACACAACTAAGTTTACAGTCTGAGATTTATACCTGCTCCATTAAAATATACACTCTATGTAGAGAGACTGAAATAGATTGAAGTATTTTTAACTTTTAGGATTGTTCTATGGGACTGTTAATAAGGCCTGGCTCTTTTAAGAGCCCTGGAAGAAAGGTTATTGTGAAGTGCAGCCTTCTACATGCTGGGTTGCATCTTCGATATCTGTTTGATAAAGGGTTGGACTTCGAAATTAATCCCACTGCATCAGCCAAAAAGACACGAGAAAGACTGTGCTTTAGTGCTTACCTTCCAGTTATCTCAGGCCACTGGGTTTACAGCTACCAGTGCTACCAATGAGCAGTATAGACCGTATGATTTCCATGTTCTATTCTACCAATGAGCAGTGTAGACTATATGATTTTCATGTTCTATTCTTATGAGTTCAGAGAAATATGTTAGTTTTCTCCAGGTCACACAGTAATTTGGATATGTATGGTATATTAAGGGCTCAATTTGCAAACCATTTGCTTGGAAGAGTAATGGAAGAGAAAACTGAAAAGTAGGTTTAGAGGAGGTCACAGAGTGTTTTGAAGATGTCAAATTATATTTGGATATTTTTATTTTGGCAAAAGGACTTATGTGTAATTTCTATGTGGGGAAGCACCATGATCCAAATGGTGCTCTATGGAGGTTAATCTTCCAGTGGAGAGTAAGATTCGTTAAAGGTGGGAGACTGAAAACAGAGATCCGGTTAGGAGGAAGTGTAATTATCCAAATGTGTTCTGACTTGGATTATGATTATGGGGTCAAAGATGTCAATGAAGCTTTAAGCTCAAATGGCTGAGTTTTCATTTTTTAAATGTTAAGGCTGAAAGACATTTATATATTTTTAAAATAAACTTCTTCGTTGTTTCTTTTTCCTTCCTCTTCTGAAGCATCCGTCCTATCATAATTTCTAGTGCATCCATACTTCCTTCATTCCAGCAGTGTCTGTGCCAGTGATGCGAGCCCCACTGTTTGCACGGACCAGCTCTGCAGTATGCTTTTCAGAAAAGAACAAGCCATGTTCCCCAGCTCTTCCAGAGATTCTATGAGCTGCTCACTATTGCTCGATACATTCCTTTCCTGCTCAATTTCCCCAGAGTTAGTTTCTGTTACTTGCAAATAAGAACCGTAACTAATTCAGTTTTCTTATTTGATGCCATAACCCAGATGTTGAATAGAACAATCCTGCCCTGATAATTTAGATAAGATTGATTCAAATTATATTCCATGGATTGTAGAAAGTCTAACATCTTCTCCAAGATTTCTATAAATTCTGTGGGAGACTCGGGTTCTCACAGACACATCTAACTCAGAACTTTTGTGTCCCCTAAATCAGGATTTCTCAACCCTGGGACTATTGACATTTTAGGCGGGACAGTTCTTTATTGTGGGTGGCTGTCTAGTACATTGTAGGAATTTTTGGCAGCATCCCCAGAATCTGCCCACCCAATGCCAGTCTGAATGTCATGACTGCCCTGTACCCAGTCATGACAATTAAAAGTGTCTCCGGATAATACTAAATGTTCCCTGGGGGGCAAAATCACTCCCTGTTGGGAACCACTATCCTAAAGTAATTCAGTATAGGAACTGGTCCCTGTTGTCTCCCTTCTCACCAAGACTGTCTCAGTGTGGCACTCAGACATTTTTCTCAATTTCCACCATTTTTAAAAAAAAATGTAACAAAAGGTATCTAATACTGGTAGCACATTTGATGGAAGTTCTGCAGAAATGGAGAGATTTTCATCACAAATACGGAACCAAATCAAATTTCTTAGATGCTCATGTTTTTAAAGTCTTTCAGTCATTTCTGCAACTTGGGTTCTAACTTCCCGCCACATTACTCGCCCCTCTTCTATTTCTCTTCCCTTATCACTATGTACTTCTCTATTCTTGCTCTTCCCTGCCTCCAAATTCCTGTCCATTTTCAGTTCAAAGTGGTTTAGTTATATCTTTTTATTTCTCTGTACCAACTCATTCCCTTAGGTTCTCACCTTCTAGGCCTAACTGGCTTATCAAGGTATTTTCCTAAACAAAAAAGCCCCCTCCCTCACAGAAATTCTGGAACATGTTATGAAGATAATTCCTACTATAGCTCCTCCTAGTGAGCTACAGTAGTATTAGGTCCCTTTTATTGGGGGAAATCTGTTCTAATTATCCATTACAGCATAAAAACTACCCTAAATTTAGTGGCTTAAAATAACCACCATTTCTTACTATCTCTCTCCAAATGGCATACTCTGTGGTTAGTTTGGGCTCCTTGCAGCAGAGTATTTATTCTCAGACTAGTTCACCTTTCTCACTGTGGCTCAGGGCTCCTAGAGAAAGGGCTCCTCCTGACAGAAATGGAAGCTGCCAGTGTTTTAAAGCCTCACCCCTCAGTGTCACTTCTGCCATATCTGTCAAAGTAGTCACAGAGCCTGTCAGATTCAAGTAAATGTGTCGTCATCTTTATTACCATAGTCAATCCTCTGGCCACAAATTTTGACATTACTCCTTCATGCAAATTACCCTGTTTCCCTCCCAGGACCCCCAAATGTCTCATCTTATTACAGCATCAGACTCAGACTTGAGGTCTAGGTTTTAGATAGATGAGAGAACTAGGAAAAGAGCTAAGAGAGCTTGGTGCTCTGAAAGCTGAGGAAAGGAGAGGGTTTCAAGAAGAGAGTGGTCAATAGGGTCAAAGATCGTGTAACACAGAGATTGAAGAGAGGAGATTCTTGAGTGAGGCCAGCAGAAGGCTTGGGTCCCTTCCTCTACCTCCTTCACAGATTTGTTTTTATATATCATTTTCTTTTTCTGATGATATGAAACATGTTCCTTCTAGGCATTTAGGAAATATGGGGGAAAATGTATAGACAACCACTAAAACCTTTTGTTGAATTGATTTTTCTATTCTTTATATAAATATGTATGCTTCTGTGCACGCATATATGTGTGTCTATGTGTACATATATTCATTCCTTTTTACTCCCATCCTTTCTTCGATTGTTCAGTCACCAGCAAAACTTCTCTATGGGCACTCAGTGTAAGGTTACAATAGGAAAGCAAAGAGAAAGAAATGAGACAATTATCAGTACTTAAGTTTTCAAAATAGACTTGAAATTCCAAGAAAATACTTTACTTAGACAAAAAAGGATTTCTGAGTCTTAAAGTCTGACTTTTGGGTACAAAAGCTAAATTTCATTTTATAAATAATAGACTTTGGAAGAATGAATGATGTAAGATCCAGTTTTCAAATCCACTTTATCGTGGATTTGCTAAACATTTCACAGCTGAGGAAGGACAGATTTGGGAAGTATGATTGAGTTCAGTGTGGTGTAGGTCCCGGAGACACTCCCATACCTTGTGAGTTGATCGATGTCTCGGAGCAGTGCTGCTGGGGACCTCAAGCAGAGACCTGGATCCTGACTCCTGGGGAAATCTGAAGGGACAGTGACATTGACAGAGAAGTCCTGCGTACTGACATGTCACAGCAGTCGTGGAGAAGTGGATGAAGCAGGAAAAGCCTAGTCAGGGACCCCACGTTGCCTGTGGCCCAGGAGGCTTGGGAAAATACCCTAGAGTTTCATTTGCCCCGAAGTGTGGAGAAGGGCTGAGAGGAGGCTGAGGTACAAACCGTGGTGGAGCCACAGATGTCTCAACGGAGGCAAGCCTAGTAAATGCAGACGACCAAGTAGACAAATGATGACTCAGCAGATGCCAGTGAGGGACAGAGGACAGCGAAAGGCCAGTCTTTCTGCACTCTGTGACACCAACATCCGGGGAATGGAATCTAACGGAAGTAAGAGGGAAGGGGGAAATGCTTAACTAGCTGTTTAAATACAAAGTACTTGGGAATACCCCAGGGTGACTTAGCTACCTCTCAGTTGACTAGATTCATTTCCTGCCATCAGGCAAAATGAGGGAATAAAAGAAAAATCAACTTGAGATATAAAAAAAATAAAGTTACATTTTCTGCACGCTGTGACCTAAGAAATATGTATTGTTGTTTACGTGTGTATGTGTATATATGTTCATCTATGTTATTCCCTAAAGTTTTGATCACACTGTTATAGAGTTTTACTAAACATTCTATCATGAGCAGTTTAACCATGTCATTAAATATTCTTGGACATGTTTTTACTGACTGCATAATAAATCCATTGTATGGGTATAGTTTTCCTTCCCCTTCCTCCTTTCCTTCATTTCTTCATTTCTTCTATCCTTCTTTCCTTTCTTCCTTCCTCCGTCCCTTCCTTCCTTCTTTCCCTCCTTCCTTCCTTCCATAATTCCCTGATTGTTAGATACTTACTTTGTTTCTAATTTTTTACTGTTATATGAAACATTTATTTAACAGTTTAAATCTTTTCCTATAACTTTAATTACTTTTGGGGGAACAATTTCCAAAAGTGAAATTACTGGGTAAAGGTATATAAATATTTTTAAGGCTTCCTATTCATGTCGTCCAACAGCCCTCCCGCCTAGCCATACCATTTACATTCCCATCAGCTATTCCTTCATGTGGATGTCCCTTTTTTCACATACCGCTCAGGAGGGTAAAGTTCTATGTATATGAACAAAGTGGGGTACGGTCCAACAGGTTAAGGGCTCTGAGTATAGTGTGACTCTTATCTAGGCTTTGAAACGTCAAACTTGGAGCGTGAAGGCTTTCCTTTGTTTGACACAAAATATAGATTAAATATTAATCCACTAGAGGGCAGAGCTATCCCACTAAACCAAGGTTTTTCCGGAAAATCCAAGCCAGTTTATACCATCAATTTAGATCTAAATCCTGACATTGTCATCAAGGTGGCTTCAATTATTTTAATGAGGTGATAAATGCTGGGCTGATATATATTTAAAATAAGCAGCTTCCAGTTACTCTAACAAACACATTGTATTCACACTTCTTTTTTAAGAATGAACTTTTAATTTTAGAATAGTTTTAGATTTGCAGGAAAATTGTGAAAATCTTATAGAGTTCCTATATGTCCCAAACCCAGCTTCCCCTGTTGTTAACATCTGACATTAGTATGGTACATTTATCACAACTAATGAACCAGTATTGACACATTATTAGTAACTAAAGTCTGTAATTTATTCAAGTTTTCTTAGTTTTAACCAAATGTTCTTTATTTGTTCCAGGATACCACATTACATGTAGTTGTCATGGCTCCTTAGGCTCCTCTTGGCTGTGACAGTTTCTCAAACTTTCTTTGTTTTGATGACCTGGGCAGTTTTGAGGAGTACTGGTCAGGTATTTCATACATTATCCCTCTATGGGGATCTGGCTAACTTTTTTTCTCATTATTAGACTGGTATTATGAGTTTGAGAGAAGACTATCACAGAGGTAAAGTGCCATTCTTATCTCATCATTAAGGGTACATACTAGCACCATGATTTAGGACTGTTGATGTTGACCTTGATCACCTGGCTGGGCTAGTGTTTGTCAGACTTCTCCAGGGCAAAGTGACTCTTTCGACCCCTTCCCATGCGGTGCTTTGTGGAAGGCAGTCCCTATGAGCAGCCCACACTTAAGGAGTAGGGAGTTATGTAACCCTCCTGGAGGGGGCAGTATCTACATACATTATTTGGATTCTTCTGCTTAGGAGATTTGTCTCTTCTCCCCCAGTTATTTATTTACTTGATCCTTTGTTTATATCAGTGTGGACTCATGGATAGTTATTTTATACTTTGGGTTATAATCCAAATCCAATTTTAAAATTTTGTTGCTCAGACTGTTTTGGCCCTTGAGAACTCTTTCATTTTCTCCAGTGCCCTTTTGTTATAACCCCATCATTGTTCTTTTTGTCTTTCTTTTTGTTTTGTTTTTGTGAACATTTCTTACCTTTCTGGCCCTAAAAGAGGCTCCAAGCTCGTCTTTTATATTTGCTGCCCTAGTCCTGGAATCAGCCTTTTTTTTTTTTTTCCCAAGGAGCCCTGGTCCCTTTTGTTGGAGAATGGTATTAGAAACAAAGATCAGGGTGCTAGCTTTATGTTCACTTAGCTATACATTTTGTATAATTTTATTCTTCCAACTGCCCTGTAAAGTTATTAGTCCTATTTTATGGATGAGCTTTCTTCACAGCCATGAAAAATCTCCCCCAGCTAGTAGTAGACCCTGGCCTCACGTCCAGATTTGAGGTGACTACAAATTCATGTTCCTTTCAATATGCCCAGAAATAATGGCTAAAGTGGACGAGGAGTATACATTATTCCCTGCAATTGGATGAAAGATTTTGCCTTTACTTTTGTTTCCCACCAGAGAAAGAATTTGTCTTGGAGTCAATTGTTTGCTGAAGCTCTCTGGCAGTCAAAGGAAAGTGGTGATCCTTCTGGCACCGCTAATTTACTGAGGAAGCCACCATGGACCCAGAACCTCAGATGGGCTGTCCTGATCTGGCTCACAAGATTAGAGGGAGGGGAGTCTTCCTGGAGGACCCTGGGCAGGCTTTGAACAGGACTGGAGCCAATCTGATTTGGAGAGGCAGGGGCTGGTGGGGAGGAAAGAAACAAAGAACATCACTGAGATGAAAAATACTGTAAGAAGGAAATATTCTGGCGGGAAAGAGAAGGCCTAATGCATGGTAGCTAAATTTCCATTTCTCTGGGCAGTTTAGGAGCTTCGGTAGCTCCTTAATGAGGATAAATTTCCTGCCACCAAGTGAGGCGCACAGGTTTTTTATTTGGATATCTTCTGTGTAATTGGAATAAACTTGCATTACATTTCCAGTTCCTTATCTTTGGTAATAATACTAACTGCTAGCAGATGGGCCCCATCAAAGAGGTTGACACTGTAAAGTTCTCATTGGAGACAAGCAAGAGGCTTGGACTCTAGTAGCAGTTAACTAGAACTTGAAGAAATTATGCTATAGCCAAAAATATTTTTAATAACATTTACTTTTTCTGATTATGACATTAAGACGTGTTTACTGTGGAAAATTAGATGATACAGACAAGCAAATAAAGGAACGAATTCTCCAACTTAGAGATATTTACTCTTAGATTTTTGTTGTATTTCTCCTTTATGTTTTCTTGTCTGTCTACGCATCCATGGATAATATCAGGCTCATGTTGCATGTAAAAATTTACATCTTGTTTTTCACTTAATATTTGATTACCTGTTTCATCTTATTAAGTATTCCTGAAAAATCTGGTATCTCATGGATATGTAATATTACATCATATTGGATATATTCAGTTTGAAATATACTGTAATAAATTTTTGTATATGTACATTTTGAATATAGCCAAGATTATTCCCTTAGGAAAAATTTCTGGAAGTGGAGTAAAGTGGTGATAATAAAAGTATGTGTTCCAGAGAGCTGATGTCAGGAAAATGAGATCAGGTGAATTAAACCACTCACAGCAGTGTTTGGTACATGGCAAGCATTCAATGAATGTTAGGTATGATTGTTGAAAATATATTCTACTTGATAAATATTAACAAATAATCTTCCAGAAGACTCCTTTTCATTCTTAACATAAGCAGGTCATTAAATATTTTAATAGTAATTGAAAATATTGTGAACCACAACTCTAAGCTTTGTGATGACATCTGGGGTAAGAGATGGGGTTTTGGCATAAGAGAATTGAAAAAATTAGCAATAGGCCTTCCAAAGAGTGGGTTAAAGGGGTGAGAAATACCGTGGAAAGGAATGGTGAGGCAAATGTCACCATTGCATCTGATGGAAGTGTGACCAGGGCTCACGCTGCGATAGTGTGTGTGTGTGTGCGTGCATGTGTGTGTATATGCGTGTGTGACATTGTGGGGCTAGAGAGAAAGAGATGCAAGGCTCTTGTGATGCCTAATGTCTTCCTGGGGCTGGGGTCCCCAGCAGATCAAGTGTGGGGCTGTGGACCCAGGAGCAGTCACAGATTATTGAGGGCAGAATACAGGCTGAGTGGGGTCACCAGTGCTTTGAGGAAGGAGACAGGCCAGCTGCTGTCCAGATTGGGATGGAATATTCTGCTGTGGAGAAGGTATAAGCTGGAGACCATCTATTCCATCATAGGGGTTAAAAAGAGCAAAGAAAAGAAAATCCTGGCAAGATCATCTGACTCTGAATTCCGCTCATTTAAAAAGCTGGGGTTGGGACTTCCCTGGTGGTCCAGGAGTTAAGACTCTGCACTCCCAAAGCAGGAGTCATGGGTTTGATCCCTGGCCAGGGAACTAGATCCCACATGCCATACGTCCAAAAAAAAAAAAAAAACAAACAAAAAGCTGGGGTTGCCCACTTTATACAGTGAGGCTGACAAACGTCGGTTGGGATTCTCCCTCTCTGCAGTACTCTCTGATGGCCTTTCCAAAGTCCCTGAAAACCCACCACCCTGAATCTGCCCTCCTAGGCCTGGCAGGAGGCGTTCTGTGAAGTCCCTAGGGGGCTCCTATGCAAATTTTTGCCACATTGACTCTGTACTAAGCACTTTATATGCATTATCTCACCTGACTTCTTATCAACTACAAGAGATTTATTAGAAGTTAAGGAATTTTTTTTTTAAACATCTTTATTGGAGTATAATTGCTTTAAATGGTGTGTTAGTTTCTGCTGTTTAGCAAAGTGAATCAGCTATATGTATACATATATCTCCATATCCCCTCCTTCTTGCGTCTCCCTCCCATCCTCCTTATCCCACTCCTCTAGGTGGACACAAAGCACCGACCTGATCTCCCTGTGCTATGTGGCTGCTTCCCACTAGCTAGCTATTTACATTTGGTAGTGTATATATGTCCATGCCAGTCTCTCACTTCGTCCCAGCTTACGCTTCCCCCTCCCCTTGTCCTCAAGTCCATTCACTACGTCTGCATCTTTATTCCTGTCCTGCCCCTAGGTTCTTCAGAACAATTTTTTTTTTTTTACATTCCATATATATGTGTTAGCATACGGTATTTGTTTTTCTCTTTCTGACTTACTTCACTCTATATGACAGACCCTAGGTCCATCCACCTCACTACAAATAACTCAATTTCATTTCCTTTTATGGCTGAGTAATATTCCATAATATATATGTGCCACATCTTCTTTAACCATTCATCTGTCGATGGACATTTAGGTTGCTTCCATGTCCTGGCTATTGTAAATAGAGCTTCAATGAACATTGTGGTACATGACTCTTTTTCAATTATGGTTTTCTCAGGGTATATGCCCAGTAGTGGCATTGCTGGGTTGTATGGTAGTTCTATTTTTAGTTTTTTAAGGAACTTCTATACTATTCTCCATAGTGGGTGTATCAATCTACATTCCCACCAACAGTGCGTGAAGGTTCCCTTTTCTCCACACCCTCTCCAGCATTTATTGTTTGTAGATGTTTTGATGATGGCTATTCTTACTGGAGTGAGGTGATACCTCATTGTAGTTTTGATTTGCATTTCTCAAATGATTAGTGATGTTGAGCATCCTTTCATGTGTTTGTTGGCAATCTGTATATCTTCTTTGGAGAAATGTCTATTTAGGTCTTCTGGCCATTTTTGGATTGGGTTTTTTCTTTTTTGATATTGAGCTGCATGAGTTGCCTGTATATTTTGGAGATTAATCCTTTGTCAGTTGCTTCGTTTGCAAATATTTTCTCCCATTCTGAAGGTTGTCTTTTCGTCTTGTTTATGGTTTCCTTTGCTGTGTAAAAGCTTTTAAGTTTCATTAGGTCCCATTTGTTTATTTTTGTTTTTATTTCCATTTCTCTAGGAGGTGGGTCAAAAAGGATCTTGCTGTGATTTATGTCATAGAGTGTTCTGCCTATGTTTTCCTCTAAGAGTTTTATAGAGTCTGGCCTTACATTTAGGTCTTTAATCCATTTTGAGTTTATTTTTGTGTATGGTGTTAGGGAGAGTTCTAATTTCATTCTTTTACATGTAGCTGTCCAGCTTTCCCAGCACCACTTACTGAAGAGGCTGTCTTTTCTCCATTGTATATTCTTGCCTCCTTTATCAAAGATAAGGTAACCATATGTGTGTGGGTTTATCTCTGGACTTCCTATCCTGTTCCATTGATCTGTATTTCTGTTTTTGTGCCAGTACCATATTTTCCTGATTACTGTAGCTTTGTAGTATAGTCTGAAGCCAGGGAGCCTGATTCCTCCAGCTCCATTTTTCTTTCTCAAGATTGCTTTGGCTATTTAGGGTCTTTTGTGTTTCCATACAATTTGTGAAATTTTTTGTTCTAGTTCTGTGAAAAAAGCCATTGGTAGTTTGAAAGGGATTGCATTGAATCTGTAGATTACTTTAGGTAGTATAGTCATTTTCACAATGTTGATTCTTCCAATCCAAGAACATGGTGTATGTCTCCATCTGTTTGTGTCATCTTTAATTTCCTTCATCAGTGTCTTATAGTTTTCTGCATACAGGTCTTTTGTCTCCCTAGGTAAGTTTATTCCTAGGTATTTTATTCTTTTTGTTGCAATGGTAAATGGGTAAATGGGAGTGTTTCCTTAATTTCTCTTTCTGGTCTTTCGTTGTTAGTGTAGGAATGCAAGAGATTTCTGTGCAGTAATTTTGTATCCTGCTACATTACCAAATTCATTGATCAGCTCTAGTAGTTTTCTGGTAGCATTTTTAGGATTCTCTATGTATAGTATCATGTCATCTGCAAACAGTGACAGTTTTACTTCTTCTTTTCCAATTTAGATCCTTTTTATTTCTTTTTCTTCTCTGATTGCAGTGGCTACAAGTTCCAAAACTATGTGGGATAACAGTGGTGAGAGTGGGCAACCTTGTCTTGTCCCTGATCTTAAAGGAAATGACTTCAGTTTTTCACCATTGAGAATGATGTTGGCTGTGGGTTTGCCTTTATTATGTTGAGGTAAGTTCCCTCTATGCCTACTTTCTGGAGGGTTTTTATCATAAATGGCTGTTGAATTTTGTTGAAAGCTTTTTCTGCATCTATTGAGATTATCATATGGTTTTTATCCTTCAATTTGTTAATATGGCATTACACATTGATTGATTTGTGTATATTGAAGAATCCTTGTATTCCTGGGATAAACCCCACTTGATCATGGCATATGATCCTTTTAATGTGCTGTTGGGTTCTGTTTGCTAGTATTTTGTTGAGGATTTTTGCATTTATGTTCATCAGTGACATCGGCCTATAGTTTTCTTTTTTTGTGACATCTTTGCCTGGTTTTGGTATCAGGGTGATGGTGGCCTCATAGAATGAGTTTGGGTGTGTTCCTCCCTCTGCTATATTTTGGAAGAGTTTGAGAAGGATAGGTGTTAGCTCTTCTCTAAGTGTTTTGATAGAATTCACCTGTGAAGCCATCTGGTCCTGGGCTTTTGTTTGTTGGAAGATTTCTTTTTTTTAAGTCAGGTTTATTGAGGTATAATTTATATACAGTAAATTCACCTTTTTATTTTTTTGGCTGGTTGAGTCTTTGTTGCTGCGTTGAGTCTTTGTTGCTGCGTGTGGGGTTTCTCCAGTTGCGGCAAGTGGGGGCTACTCTTCCTTGCGGTGCGCAGGCTTCACATTCCGGTGGCCTCTCTTGTTGCAGAGCATGGGCTCTAGGCACGTGGGTTTCAGTAGCTGTGGCTTGTGGGCTCTAGAGCACAGGTTCAGTAGTTGTGGCGCACGGGCTTAGTTGCTCCGCGGCATGTGGGATCCTCCCGGACCAGGGCTTGAACCCGTGTCCCCTGCATTGGCAGGCGTATTCTTAACTGCTGAGCCACCAGGGAAAACCATGTTGGAAGATTTTTAATCACAGTTCTATTTCAGTGCTGGGATTGGTCGCTCATATCTTCTATTTCTTCCTGGTTCAGTCTCGGAAGGTTGTGCTTTTCTAAGAATTTGTCCGTTTCTTCCAAGTTGTCCATTTTATTGGCATATAGTTTCTTGTAGTAATCTCTCATGATCCTTTGTATTTTGCAGTGCCAGTTGTTACTTCTCCTTTTTCATTTCTTATTCTGTTGATTTGAGTCTTCTCCCATTTTCTCTTGATGAGTTTGGCTAATGATTTATCAATTTTGTTTATATTCTCAAATAACCAGCTTTTAATTTTATTGATCTTTGCTACTGTTTCCTTCATTTCTTTTTTATTTATTTCTGATCTGATCTTTATGATTTCTTTCCTTCTGCTAACTTTGGGGTTTTTTGGCTCTTCTTTCTCTAATTGCTTTAGGTGTAAGGTTAGGTTGTTTATTTGAGCTGTTTCTTGTTTCTTGAGGTAGGAGTGTATTGCTATAAACTTCCCTCTTAGAACTGCTTTTGCTGCATCCCATAGGTTTTGGGTCGTTGTGTTTTCATTTTCATTTGTTTCTCGGTATTTTTTTATTTCTTCTTTGACTTCTTCAGGGATCTCTTGGTTATTTAGTAGCGTATTGTTTAGCCTCCATGTGTTTGTAGTTTTTACACTTTTTTCCCTGTCATTGATATCTAGTCTCATAGCATTGTGGTCAGAAAAGATTCTTGATATGATTTCACTTTTCTTAAATTTACCAAGGCTTGATTTGTGACCCAAGATGTGATCTATCCTGGAGACTGTTCCATGAGCACTTGAGAAGAAAGAGTATTCTGTTGTTTTTGGATGGAATCTCCTATAAATATCAATTAAGTCCATCTTGTTGAATGTGTCATTTAAAGCTTGTGTTTCCTTATTTATTTATTTATTAAAATTATCTATTTATTTTTGGATGATCTGTCCATTGGCGAAAGTGGGGTGTTTAAGTCCCCTAGTATTATTTTGTTGCTGTCAATTTCCCATTTTATGGCTGTTAGCATTTGCCTTATGTATTGAAGTACTCCTATGTTGGGTGCATAAATATTTACAATTGTTATATCTTCTCCTTGGATTGATCCCATGATCATTATGTAGTGTCCTTCTTTGTCTGTTGTAATAGCCCTTATTTTAAAGTCTATTTTGTCTGATATGAGAATTGCTACTCCAGCTTTCTTTTGATTTCCATTTGCATGGAATATCTTTTTCCATCCCCTCAGTTTCAGTCTGTACGTGTCCCTAGGTCTAAAGTGGGTCTCTTGTAGACAGCATATATACCGGTCTTGTTTTTGTATCCTTTCAGCCAGTCTATGTCTTTTGGTTGGAGCATATAATCCATTTACATTTAAGGTAATTATCGATATGTATGTTCCTATTACCATTTTCTTAATTGTTTTGGGTTTGTGTTTGTAGGTCTTTTCCTTCTCTTGTGTTTCCTGCTTAGAGAAATTGCTTTAACATTTGTTGTAAAGCTGGTTTGGTGGTGCTGAATTCTCTTAGCTTTTGCTTGTCTGTAAAGGTTTTAATTTCTCTGTCAAATCTGAATGAGATCCTTGTTGGGTAGCGTAATCTTGTGTGTAGGTTTTCCCCTTTCATCACTTTAAATATGTCCTGCCACTCCCTTCTGGCTTTTAGAGTTTCTGTTGAAAGATCAGCTGTTAACCTTATGCAGATTCCCTTGTATGTTATTTGTTGCTTTTCCCTTGCTGTTTTTAATATTTTTTCTTTGTATTTAATTTTTGATAGTTTGATTAATATGAATCTTGGTGTGTTTCTCCTTGGATTTATCCTGTATGGGACTCTGTGTCCTTCCTGGACTTGACTGACTATTTCCCTTCCCATGTTAGGGAAGTTTTCAACTATAATCTCTTCAAATATTTTCTCAGACCCTTTCTTTTTCTCTTATTCTTCTGGGACCCCTATAATTCAAATGTTGGTGTGTTTAGTGTTGTCCCAGAGGTGTCTGAGACTGGTTTGGCCTGGTGGGTTTTTACTTTGTTCCTTCATCGGCTGCATATTTCTCTGTCTTCTCGTTTTGTTTAAGTTACCATGTTTGGGGTCTCCTTTTCGCAGGCTGCAGGTTTGTAGTTCCCATTGTTTTTGGTGTCTGCCCTCAGTGGGTGAGGTTGGTTCAGTGGCTTGTGTAGGCTTCCTGGTGGAGGGGACTGGTGCCTGTGTTGTGGTGGGTGGGGCTGGATCTTGTTTTTCTGGTGGGCAGGGCTGCGTCTGGTGGTGTGTTTTGGGGTGTCTGTGAACTTTGTATGATTTTAGGCAGCTTCTCTGCTAATGGGTGGGGTTGTGTTCCTGTCTTGCTAATTGTTTGGCATCGGGCGTCCAGCACCAGAGCTTGCTGGCCATTGGGTGGAGCTGGGTTTTAGCGCTGAGACAGAGATCTCTGGGAGACCTCTCGTTGACTAATATTATGTTGGGCTGGGAGGTATCTGGTAGTCCAATGTCCTGAACTCGGCTCTCCCACCTCGGAAGTTCAGGCCTGAACCAGGCCAGAGCACCAAGACCCTGCCAGCCACATGGCTCAGAAGAAAACGGAGGAAAAAAGAAAGGAAAAAATATTACAAAAATAATGAATAAAAAAATTATTAAAATAATAAGTAAAAAAAATAATAATAATAAAAAGAAAAAGAAGAGAGCAACCAAACCAATAAACAAATCCACCAATGATAACAAGCGCTGAAAACGAAACTAAGATAAACAGAAAAATCAGAAACAAATCAGTCGCAGACAAAAAAATCCCAAGTCTACAGTTGCTCCCAAAGTCTACCGCCTAAATTTTGGGATGATTCGTTGTCTATTCAGGTATTCCACAGATGCAGGGTATATCAAGTTGATTGTGGAGATTTAATCCGCTGCTCCTGAGGCTGCTGGGAGAGATTTCCCTTTCTCTTCTTTGTTTGCACGGCTCCTGGGGTTCAGCTTTGGTTTTGGCCCCACTTCTGTGTGTAGGTTGTCCTCAGGCATCTGTTCCCCGCCCAGACAGGAGGGGGTTAAAGCAGCGGCTGATCATGGGGCTCTGGCTCACTCAGGTCACAGGGAGGGAGGGGTACGGTAGTCATAATTGGAATGCAGGGTGAGCCTGTGGCGGCAGAGGCTGGTGTGATGTTGCAACAGCCTGAGGCATGCCGTGTGTTCTCCCGGGAAAGTTGTCCCTGGATCACGGGACCCTGGCAGTGGCGGGCTGCACAGGCTCACAGGGAGGGGGTGGTGTAGATAGTGACCTGTGCTTGCACACAGGATTCTTGTTGGCTGCAGCAGCAGTGTTAGCGTTTCACGCCCGTCTCTGGGGTCCGAGCTGATAGCCATGCTTGTGCCTGTCTTTGGAGCTCATTTAGGCGGTGCTCTGCCTTCTGTGGGCAGATGGGGAAGGAATCCCCTCTCCTCACATACTCCAAAACAATGGTCTCTTGCCTCTTAGGCAGATCCAGACTTTTTCCCAGACTCCTTCCTGGCTAGCTGTGTCACACTAGCCCCTTTCTGGCTGTGTTCAGGCAACCAGCCCCAGTCCTCTCCCTGGGATCTGACCTCCAAAGCCTGAGCCTCAGCTCCCAGCCCCCACCCGCCCCGGCGGGTGAGCAGACAAGCCTCTTAGGCTGGTGAGTTCTGGTTGGCACTGATCGTCTCTGCGGGAATCTCTCTGCTTTGCCCTCTGTACTCCTGTTGCTGTACACTCCTCTGTGGCCCCAAAGCTTCCCCCTGCCTACCCCCGTCCCTGCCAGTGAAGGGACTTCCTAGTGTGTGGAAACTTTTCCTCCTTCACAGCTCCCTCCCAGAGATTCGGGTCCTGTCCCTATTCTTTTGTCTCTGTTTTTTTCTTTTTTTCTTTTGCCCTACCCAGGTATGTGGGGATTTTCTTGCCTTTTGGGAAGTTTGAGGTCTTCTGCCAGCATTCAGTAGGTGTTCTGTAGGAGTTGTTTCACGTGTAGATGTATTTTTGTTGTATTTGTGGGGAGGAAGGTGATCTCCACGTCTTACTCCTCTGCCATCTTGAAAGTCCCGAGGTTAAGGAATTTGTTTTAGATCACACTGATAGTAAGTGGCAAGGCAATAATTGGAGCCGAACCACTGGACATAAAGGCTCATATGCTTTTTACTTTATTGACGTATAATTGGATTACAATAAACTGAACACATATAAAGTATAAAATATGTCAAGTGTACACCTGTGAAACCATCACCACAATCAAGAGGACTGAAGCCCTAACTCGTAACCACTAGGCAGCAGCTTCTCCCTGTTAATACTAGTCCTTCCCTTGGCTTCACTAGATCAGTGTCATTCCCATCCTATATGACAAGCAGTCAGATATTTGAAAATGACCAACTTGTGCTTCTTCAAGCACCTTTATGAGTTTCTGCAAATGCATATCATGGGACATAGCTGAGTTTCTCTTATCATCTTGTTAATCCTCCCATATGTATTTTGCCCAGGTAATTGGATATTTGGATGATTCTTCAATCTGCCAAAAGCCATGCAGCTATTGTTACAGAGTACACAGTCTGGGACCAGGTCTGTAGGTGGCAGGTAGCAGTGCCCACAGCAAGGCCCAGGTAGGCAGGTTAAGTGGCCAAGGTTCAGATGTCTCTGGCTTAGCCTGGCCTGCTCTAAATGCTCTCGTCCTAATAGACTGATCTCCTTCAACCAAACAATCAATTTGTGTTTATTTTAGAAAGATTAATAAAATTATTTTATTTTATTATTTATTTATTCTTATCGAAGTATGGTTGATTTACAATATTATATTAGTTTCAGCTGTCTAGCATAGTGATTCAATATTTTTATAGATTATATTCCACTTAAAGTTATTACAGAATAATGGCTGTATTTTCTTGTGCTGTGCAACATATCCTTGTTGCTTATCTACTTTATACATTGGAGTTTGTATCTCTTAATCCTGTACCTCTATCTTGCCCTTCCCTGCTAAAATAAAATTATTCAATTGTCTTTTTTCCAATTTTATGTATGTATATGGAATAAATATACAAATAATATGTATAAATATGTTTTGTATTTATATATACATGTATTCCATATAAAAATTTTTTTAGGGAAGAAAAAATTCCCAAGTACAGTTATCTTCAACTTCCACTAATCTTTCCTTTAAAAATATTCTTATAATTTGTCTGACACTAGACTGGGCATGTATACTTTATCTTATTTATCCTTACAAGCACCCCCTAGAATAGAGTAGTAGTAGCATTCTATTTCACAGATGAAAAACTGAAGCTTAAGGTAATTCAGTAACTTGTCAAATTTTCCATCGCTATTACATGGTAGACTCATAATATAAGTTGTCTGATTCTATGGCTGAAACTAATTTCAGTGCATTAAGGATTTGGGAGGTGAGTGGCCGAGGGGAACAGGAAACAGTGGCTAAAATCCCAGGTCCAAGGATTTCTTTGATTAAATACCTTCGAATACATCACATCACACACACAAATATATATATTTTCTGCTTTTACAAAAACAGGATTATGTTCCACATAGTGTTCTATAACTTAACTTGGCAGTTTATGTATCGTAGACAGCTTGCCATGACAATAGATCTACCTTATTTTTTATTTTCCTTTTTTAAAATAAGTAGTACAAGCACAACATAACCCTACTTGCCAAAAGTGTAGATGCTGTGTTTCCACTCCCAGGGATTCTGATTCGGTAGGTCTGGGCTAGGAGGATGTGTGAAGTCTAGAAGAGTTCCCAGGTAACCGACAGGCACCCCCGGTAAAGAACTTCTGCTCTTCTAGGTGCCCCCTGTAGGATGAATGGGATATAAACAAACATAGCAACAACAAAGCAGGCAGCCAATGACAAGTGTCCTGGGGCCAGAGGAAGACTAAAGGGAGAAAAAGCCACTCAGTTCCCAGTGTGAGGAGAGGTATAGGGACGTTCCCGTGGCAGACATGGGAAGAAAGTGCTGTTTCACGGGGCATTGCAGAGGAGGGCAGTGACAAGACAGTGACAGCCCCTAAACACCTGTATTAGAACAGAGATCGAGCTGGAAGCTGGGCGACTTATTTTAAAGTTGCATTTGCATGGCAAACTCACTTTTTCCTTAGATTGTTAACTTGAGATGCTTGGGCAGTGTTAGTGGAGGGTTTGGGAGAGCTAAAGACCTCAACGAGCCTCCTTTGATGCCATGCTATGCAGGGGTGGGTCTGAGTACTGGGAGTGCATCAATTCCAATTTCCACTTGTGTTCCCATCAGGAAATAACACTTTCCATCACCCATTTGCTTAGTGCATTGGGAGACATATGTAAGATGAACAAATAAAAGCTCTGAACTTCATGAGGTGTTCATTTCAGTCTTTTCTCCCTCCCCAGATATCACTGGTTGATCCACTTGAGAGTGTCCTCCCGTCTGTGCAGGGTCTTAGTTGCTGATGAATGATGAAAGTGATAACTAGCATAAGTCATCCTAAAGTGGACATAAGGGAGGATGGTAAACAGGGAGCCCCAATAGCCAGTCCCAGTTTTGCCTCTCTCTCTCCATCTCCAGCAAGGACCTGTTCTTGATTCCCACTAGGAGGCTCAGCCCTGTTCCTGGGTCATCCTATGGCAGGGGTACCAAACCCAGCCCAGCCTCACTTTCCACCGCTCAGCCCCAAGTCACACTCCCCACCAGTCTGACTGGAGGCAGTGTCCTGATTCTGCAAATTGGGCTTCTGCCTAATTCCCAAACATAAGATCCCCTGTGGGTACTACTGTTCCCAAGTTCCTGTCTGGCAGCCTGCCTTGACCCCCAGATCCTTCCTAGGAGTAAGGACTAGCCTTTCTCTTGCCAGGCTCCTACCCGGAATTGGAACACTGCCCCAGGCCCAAAGTTTCTGGCTGGGCTTGGCCACTAGAGGACAGACTCCAGAGCCAGCTTCCTGTTTGGATTTCCAAATATCACCTTCCCCATATTCCTCATGGCTGGACTTAACTGCTTGTTGGAAATGTTTCCACTTCTGTCTTTTTTTTTTTTTTTGGCCGTGCCACGCAGCATGTGGGATCTTAGTTCCCTGACCAGGGATCGAACCCAAGCCCCCTGCATTGGAAGCACAGAGTCCCTTCCACTTCTGTCTTATGGCCTCCCTTCTCTTGGCCAACTGCTCTCCTAAGCTGTAAGCAAAGATTGCCATAAAGTTCAACTGTTAGACTGAACTTAATTTGTTAGCACCTGTAATTCAATCAGTTCCCCAAGTACAGATATTTACTCCATTGGGTGTGTCCACATCCTCTCTATCTTGCCTAAGTAGTTGGATACACCCTACAATTCTGTGATATGGCTATGACTTTACACAATTAGTGGATTCTGCAAACATTCTATTTAAATCGAACATTCCAAATGAAATCCTCTTTTAAATATGCTAGAGACACTGTTCAAAGAATCCTATTCTGATTCCTTTACAAAAAGTGGATAGAAATATGGTGCAGTGTAAAGTACCTTATATAAGACGAGTTCTTTATTTGAGGCCCACCTCTCATAGACTGTGACCTCGGAAAATCATTATACAGTCTTCCTGGAACTTTTTCTTCACCTGAGAAACAGTGAAGGTAATTTAGTAATTTCTTAGGTCCAGTCTAGCTGTAACAGTCTGTGATTCTTAATAGTTATACCTTAACATGCATTGTTTTGTACATTCAAAATTTCAGGTTAGGGGACTCCCTGGCAGTCCAGTGGTTAAGACTCCGCACTTCCACTGCAGGGGACGTGTGTTCGATCCCTGGTCGGGGAGCTAAGATCCCACATGCACTGCAGTGCGGCCAAAAAAAAAAAAAAAAAATTCAGGTTAGAAGTTCTCAAAATTAAGTACACTGGCATAAAGTTTCTGCCTGAGAATTTACTCTTTGGCTTTTGTTTTTGTAGACTGTCCTTAATGATCTGGGATTATCATAATAGTTGCCGACTAAAATACGCTTCACAGAAGGGGAGCTGCCTTACCTCCGGAGAGGAGCTTTTTATTTTTTATTTTTGTAAATAACAGAAAGCTATTTACAAAAAGCTTTTTTTTACAAAAGGGGGGCTCTTCTGAAGGTGGACCAATGGGCCCCCCCAAGTCACCCTAAAGAAGGTCAGAACCCAGTGCCAAGCAGGGGTAGTTGAGAGCAATGCTTCTGAGCAGTAGAGACAGTGGTAACCTGCTCTTTTCTTCTGTAATTAATGGGGAGGCCCTGTATCTTTATATTAGACCCTTTCATCTAGGGGTTGCTAAATGTTTCACAAATGTTAATTAATTCAATGAAACTTCACATCGCCACCTTGAGGCAGGTAAGTCCTCTTCGACAGATCACATCTTTGTTTGCTCCAGTGTCATCCACAGATTATGCATGAATGCAGATTAGGATAATTAATAATAAAACCTTGAGTTTAGATAAAGCTCTGGAACTAAAGATCTCAAGCACTTGGCAAATAACCAGATTTGAGGAAGGAGGACTGAAGAGGAAGTTTGAGGCAGCTCATTGCCAATGACGACAAGCAGAGACATTGTGCTCATTTCGGGTTCCACTCCATGTTGAGGACACATGACCTTGGACAGGCCTTTGTGACCCCTTTGTGACTCAGTTCCTACAGCTCTCAAGTGGGGGCAATAATATTACTCATCTTCATACTTCATAGAAATGTTTCAAGGAATAGTGTTTGTAATATGCTGTGGAGTTCTCAGATGAAAGGTGGAAATTAACATATGATGAAACATTATCACCACTTACCTTCACACTATCTAAATGGGCTAGGTATGTGAAGTAGCCGTATCCCCACAGTCCCAGCAGAAACCAGAAATGCCATTATTTCCATTTAGCATTTATTATATACACCCAAAGAGGTTGAGAGGTGCTCAGGGCAGCAGAGATGCTCCTGGGATAAATGAAAGCAAGTTGAGATACCAGATCAGAAAAGAGGTAGCTAATTTTTAGTTTTCTTTTTTTTTCTTTTCCATTCTTATTTGAGATGGAATATTTGAGAGGGAATGGCTGAAGCAACATTTCCTCTTGGGCATTCCTTTCAATTCTAAGTTATCAATAAATGCATATTATTCAGATTCCCAAGAGTGGGCTCACTTGCAGGTCCTCCCCTGGGCCTTTGTTTTCAGTCTTCTTTGTTAGAAACGTTTCCTCTATCCATCTCCATTTATCTAGGCTGGCATAGAACTCCCCACATCCATAGAGTCTTCCTGGCCTAACTTCCTACCTGAACTTCCTCTGCCACTCCTTTGTGATTAGCACTTCTTTTGGAATTCATATTTTGGTGTTTGTCTTGCTTCTTGATAGACTGAGATCTTCCAGGGTGTATTTTATTAATTTACATTCTTCATCTAGTACAAGTCTTGGCACACTGAAGTTAATCAAATAAGTGTTAAATAAATGAATGAAAGGTCTCTCTCAGCCAAATGTCAAGGTTCGAATTTATTTATTTATTTATTTATATTTTTGGCTGTGTTGGGTCTTCGTTTCTGTGCGAGGGCTTTCTCTAGTTGCGGCGAGCGAGGGCCACTCTTCATTGCGGTGCGCGGGCCTCTCACTATCGCGGCCTCTCTTGTTGCGGAGCACAGGCTCCAGACGCGCAGGCTCAGTAGTTGTGGCTCACGGGCCCAGTTGCTCCGCGGCATGTGGGATCTTCCCAGACCAGGGCTCGAACCCGTGTCCCCTGCATTGGCAGGCAGATTCTCAACCACTGCGCCACCAGGGAAGCCCAAGGTTCGAATTTAGACCACACCAAATCCACATCTGCTACTCTCACCATGTGATATCACACCCTGTGAGGCACATATAGTGTAGAATAGAAATTTTGAACAGGCAAAATTAAGGGAAAGAGAGACTGATTTAAATAATAAACTTTCAACTCCTTTGGGTAAATTCCAAGGAACGTGATCACTGACTCATATGGTAAGAGGTTTAATCTTGTGAAATATTCCCAACCTGTCTTCCAAAGTGACTGTACCATTTTGCATTCCTATCAGCAATGAGAATTCCTGTTGCTCCACATCTTTGCTGGTATCTGGTGTTGTCAGTGTTCCGGATTTTGATCATTTTAATACGTGTGTAGTGATTGCTCATTGTTATTTTAATTTGCAATTCCCTGATGACATAATCAAATGAGTTGATTATAAATAACAAACCCAAAAGATATTTACCTAAATTGTTTTCTTGGTTAATTGCTTTAGCCTTGAAATTTTAAATTTTTTGTTCCTAAACGTTTGTCCACACAAAAACCTGCACGTGAATGTTTATAGCAGCCTTTTTCATAGTGCCCAAAACTTGGAAGCAACCAAGATGTCTTTCAGTAGGTGAATGGATAAATAAACTGTGGTGCATCCAGACAATGGAATATTATTCAACTCTAAAAAGAAATGAGCTATCAAGCAAGGAAAACACAAGGAGAAACTTAAGAGCATATTACTAAGGGAAAGAAGTCAATCTGAAAAGGCAACATACTGTATGATTCCAACTATATGACATTCTAAAAGGCAACAATATATGGAGACAGTAAAAGAATCAGCGATTGCCATGGGAGAGTTACGATGAATGGGGGAGCAGAGAGAATTTTTAGGGCAGTGAAACTACCCTATACGATACTACAGTGGTTAAAACCCACAGTATGGACAACACGAAAAGTGAACTCCAATGTAAACTGTGGACTTTGAGTAAAAATGATGTGTCAATCAATGTAGGTTCAATTGGTAACAAATATACCATTCTGGTGGGGGACGCCAGTGGGGTAGGAAGGATGTGTGTTTCTAAAGAGTATATGGAAAATCTCTGTACCTTCTGCTCAATTTTGGTGTGAACCTAAAAGTGCTCTAAAAAAAGTCTATTGAAATTTATTTTATATTAACATTTATTTGATAAATAATAATTAACTTTCAAACAATGTTCTAAAGGGAAGTAGAAGATTTAACTTAGAGGGTTCAAAGAAACTGTCTATATACACATAATATTGTTTAGAAAGACTGGGTTACTTTAGAACTTGCTTGTGCAATGATTTGTATGATGTTTAAGCACAGCCTGATCCATAAAAATATGCAAATTTATATCAGTTTGTCTTCACTGACATCATTCCTCATTGTATTAAGCCCAGACTCAGGCCTCAAATTCAAACCTTCCATGTAATGATCTTGATCTCTATTTCCTGCCACATCTCACTCCCTTATTCCTTCACACACACCCTGGCTGCAGCAAAGGTGATGGACTTATTCTGGACCAGCCCGTGTGTTCCTCCTTCTGATGGCTCCCTTGCTTTAGATGCTCTTTCCTATGGCCCACTTCCAGTGTAGGCCCCAGCACTCCACCTATTGAAGTCTTTTCTGTCTGTTTTCAAGGCCCTTCTCAAATGCTCCCTTCACCAAGAGGCTCTCCTGGTCATATAGATGTAACATCCCTCACAGAGCACTTTGATTATGCCAAATGAACCTGTAGTAGCCGTGTTAGCCTAGTAACTAGGGTCATGGACTGGGAGAGCTGCATTGCCATGGCCAAATACTCACTCTTCACTAATTATTTATTTTCTGTGCTGGTGTTTCCATGTCTGCTAAGTGGGGAGGATCATAATACTACTGACTACAGAGGCCATTGTAAGGATTGTGAATGTGTGTGTAAAATGCTCAGAATAGTGTCTGGTATATGGACGTGTTCTGTAAATGTTGCCTTTTCTGTGGAATCTAGCTCTGTTTCTGGGTACATTCATGCTTGCGGACTCACAGTGCTGAACGAGGAAGGAGGCTGCCCACAAGCCATGTGGCTGTAGAGGCACTGGGACATTTTACCATTAGAACTTTTGGAGAGATGTGAGGAAACACTGTTTCAAAGTCCTCATTCTCCTGGACCATGCTGTTGAAATGATTTTCTATTGGTTCCTAGTTTTCATAAACATTTTTTACGTCCTTAGGGACTGATTTTGCTCTTCAAGTTTGGCTTAAATATTGTTATGGCGTAACCAGATCTGTTTAATGAGGTAAGTTCGTGTGCAGTTTTCCCTGAGATTCTTAATAAATTACACAGTCATCTTAACCCCACAGTGGTGCAGGAATTGCCAAGTTTATTCAGGAACCCAGCCAGAAGGAAACAGTGCAGGAATTACCAGTTATAGGCAATAGAATGAAGCACTTCTTTCTCACTTGCCGACTAGCACTGGTATAGCTTTACCACTTCACATACAAACATTCCTCAATCCCCATAAGTTGAGATAAAGTTCCAAATCTTCTTATTTTACTATTTTCTCTGCTAAATATTTAAATGACTCCTGTTAGAGCTCTAAAATGTTACTTTTTTTGAGACATAAATTTTATTGAGATATAATTCACATTCATAAAATCTACCCTTTTAAAAAGTATACAATTCAGTGAGTTTTGGTATATTCACAAAGTTTTGCTGCCATAACCACTATCTAATTCCAGAATATTTTCATCCCCCTAAAAAGAAACCTCATACTCCTCATATTTTGATCTTGTGATAAAATGGTTATTTACATGGTTAGGTGTGCTGATAATTTTTAGAAATTCAGAGAACTGCATGTATGTATAATATAGTAATTAATATTATAATAGGTTACTTTTTAATGTTTATCTTAGTTATACTTTACCACTTGCTCAATGTTTTACACACACACACACACACACTTTAGTCTTGGTCTTGTTAGGGTTTTTCATATCAGGTTGGGAATATCAGTGCCAACATTTGTGCATAGCTTGAAGGAGAGGGAGTGGACACAGTGAAGGTTAAAAGTAACTCTCCTTTATTGAACACATGCTGTTTCCCAGGCACTATCCCTCATATAACAGTTTTAGGAGGTAAGTTCTATTATCATCTTTATTTTACATGTGAACAGATGGAGGCTTCTAGAGCTTATGAAACTTGTTATCCCCGGGTGGCATAACTAGGAAAGTCCAAATCTGAACCCAGGCCCTCCAAATTCCGAGCACATGCCCTTAAACACTGTGCTCTACTGACTGCTGTTAAACTGGATGTTTAGTTTAATTATAACAACAGCCCTTGATCAGAGCTGTACGATACATTTCCCCAAGCCCTCATTCAATTCCTCCAATTACTGGATGAGAAGACCAGTTCTTGTAGGTTAAATGATCACATGGCGAGGCCAGCGCAGATGAGCAGCTGGTTTTTTTTTTTTTTTTCCAGAGCGGACATGGATGTGTGTTCCCCTCCACCATTCTGGGACTTCTGACAGTTATCTTAGACTTCTGTTCCAGCTCCCATGATAACTAACCACATTTTATCACATTTGTTTGCATATTTGAAGCTCTACATCAGTCTGAGGGTGGCAAATATGACTTGATTTATGTATGTAGTCCCTGTGGTCAAATAATGTGTCTTGAATGAATGTGTGAAAAAATCAAAAAAATGAGTCTAGACTCCTTAAGATTTTAACCACCAGTATTTAGTGAGAGGAGACTACTCAGAATAGCTTGGTTATACCTTTGGGTTTTTTTCTGCAAGTTTCTCAAAAAAGTAAACATTTCCACATACACATTAAGTGCGATGTGTTCTGCACACAGAGGAATGCGATTTCAAATACCTTTTGAAGAGGATTAGTCACAATTTGTACCTTTGGTAAACAAAATGAATGAGGATCCTATTAAAAGCCGATGGATTAGGGCTCTCATTAATCAAGTAAATTCTGCAGCTCTGTTAACCTCCTTCCCACCCCCGTTCCTCGTGAATAAATCTGGGAGCCCTTGTGCCCGCTCCCCACTCCTCGGAGAGGTCCTGCCAACTCCGCATTGTCCCGCTGGATTTGCAGTCAGATGTCTTCTGCTGGCAGGCACTGTGCAGGCAATGAGTTCTTTCCCTGTATGTTGGGCACAAAAAGATCAGCACGGGAGCAGCAGCGTCCTTTGGGACAGCTGCTCAGAGAGAATGCAGTTAGCCCGGAGCCTGCAGAAATTCCTCCAAGCAGAGGGTGGCTCGTAGGAGGAGTTCAGTTTGCTAAGTACTGTCATTTGCTCAAAGAAGGTGTGTGCTCCAGAAGGAGTTTTAACCTGGAGGATCATTAAGTCTTTCAGTCAGCTGGTGAGCGGCGGTGGCTGGGCAAGTTCAATTCGTCCTGGACGCATCTGCTCCAGAAGGTCAGGGAGGAGTGGAATCACTTTTCCATGGGGGACCACTTTGAGAAGGGCCAGCAAGCTTTGCTCAATGAAGGAGAAGAGAATGAGATGGTAAGATTCTAGCCACATTCCCCCTCTTTCCATTCCCACTCCCCAGCCTCCAATACTCACACGCACATACACACACTCATACACACACTCTTCTCTGCGATTTGATTCTGGCATTATGTGAGAAAAGGTAATGTTCAAGAAATCTTTCTTTCTCATAAATGTAACCTCTGACAGCAGAAATTTGCTAGGATGGAAAATATTGTATTCATTTTATCAAGAATGTTTTGAAGTAAAATTGAAAGGGAGAGAAGTACAATGCCCTTCATGATATGTTTTTGAGACTTATCAGTATAGCAAGTTCTGTTCAAAACATCTAATAATTTTAGCAAATCCCTAATGTTGAGAGCAGTGTATTCCCTGATAGGAAGAAGTAGCACGTCTACAGCGAAGTAGGAGGGGAGCCGGGGTTCTGACCTTCTTCTCTGCTCACATATCTGTGTTCACAAAGACTGTTGGACAGGGAAAACATATAAAATATTAACAATTATCAGCCTACATGCATTTCTCTTTACTTCTAGAATTTTACTTGTAGCTCCCTACATAAAGATTGGTCTCAGAAAAATTTCTGGAGTTCACTGTCTCTTTTAATTTAGATGTGTTCCCATTTGAGAAACTGTAGGAAAAATCAAAGATGATTCTTATGCTCTTGCTGAAATTAAAACTGTATTTCTCAATTACAATATAATCAAGAGAGAGTTAGGAATGTGTACTTCTGTTAATAAGGCTGTTCTGCTAATTGTGTAAGCATAGACTTTTATGCCAGTAATGGTGTAATTAAAACGTTAAAATGTGAAGCTCTCATTCTACAGTAACATTTTTATCTTCCTGGAATTAATATATAAATAACAAACCCAAAAGATACTTACTTAAAATGTTTTCTTGGTTAATTGCTTTAGCCCTGGCTATTAAATTCTTTGCTCCTGAACTGGTCTTTCAAGTCTAATCTGCTTACCTGTTCCTATAGCAACAACATTTTTTTGGACCTTCAAGAGTAGATGCCTTCTGCTATCAAAGCTGAAAAAATTATAAGGGAATCAAAGTCACCCAAGTTTACGTGACTTTCTTAACCATCTCCTTACTTCTTTTGGGTTTGACCACCAAATGACAGTTGCCTTTAGGCCCTACACAAATGTCACCAGAAATGACCTTCTGACCCACGTTGGATATCATCCTTATTTCTCCAGAGTGTTTTATCTATATTAAGAGAATTAAGAGAATTCTCTGTATTAAGTTGAAAATTTGATCCTCATCTTGAATATTCTTCACCAGAAGGCAGAGTCTCCTTCCCTCTACTGATTTTTTAAATTCTCCCTCAAATCCTCAGATGGAAACACACCTACTCTTTTCCTGCACACTCATTTCTTCTCTTCCACAATTTGTCATTCAAGAGTCATGAAGAATCATCTACTTTCTGTCAAGGCTTTCCTAGTTCAAGGGAAACTACTACCCCTTCTTTAGCCTACATATCCTAGTGAAGCAGTGTGGTTAATAGTTCATCTTCATAATAGCATCACCCAGTCAATGCATCAGAGTGTCAACTTAGTATTGCATGCAGCTGAAAGCCCAGTTAGGAGAGGGCCTTTGACAAGGAAAGGACACTGTGTTTTCTGGAGAGGAGTCATCTGGCCGGTAGTCTCAGTGGAGGTGCAGCAATTAGTATGCGCTCTTGAGCTCTCCATCCTGCTCGGCCTGGAGAAACCTGGCCACCTGCCTGTTGCTGTGTCTGACACTCTGTCCCTTTTAAACTCATTACTCCATTCCCTTCTCCCAGAGCAGTAAGCTTCAAAAATTAGCAGGATATCTTAAATGTATGCCACATATATTTAGAAATTTTTAGTTTACCAATAGTTTCTTGCCTACTAGCTAACTTGGTTTTCACTACACCCTATGAGGTAGGTGCTATGCTTCCCACCTGAAAGAGGAGAGAACTGATACACTGAGAATTTGCTCATCTAAGGTTACATCAACCATGAAGACCAGGAGCCGAGACCCCATGTAGGTTAAGTTGGTAGACCTGAACATAGCCTCCTGATGCCTTCTTCAGCTTTTGCAGAGGATATAGCACTCTTAATAGGAGAACACACTTCCTCCCTGATAAAACAAAGCTTAGATGCATCTCATCCGCTTAGATTTCCCAGGATCTCTTGTGGTACATGATTTGTATTTCCTGAGTCAGTCTATCTTGTTTGGCCTCAACGTTAATCCCTTTTAGCAAATCAAGATTGTCTGGAAATGTGTCACACCAAAGTGTTTACAGTTTCTTGCTTTCTAATATACACTCTTTGGACCTTTGCAGAAGTCATTCTTCCGATGATTGAAATGACTGCAAGTTTCAAGAGAAAACAGCATTCTAGGGTTTAGCCCTCATGTCAAATAAAGAAGAACAGAATATTTCCATGCCTAATGATGCCTGGGACTATCTTCCACTCTAGAACTAATAAAACAGGAACTAAAGAGACACTCTAGGTGACCTGAAAGTAATATCCTTAAGTGCAAAATGAGATAGGAGCCAATGGAAGAAAGAACTTGTTAGGAGGACAAGGCAGGAAAGAGGAGAAAGTGACCTTCTGAGAAGGTTCACCCAGATGACTGCCTCTGAAAGGCCTCAAAGAGGAGACCATCTCCCAGACAGCGCCATAATGGAACCAGAGACCAGGCTCTCACTAGCTTTGGGCTAGCCACTTGCCTGCTCTAGCCTCAGTTTTTGTACCTGTAAAATGGGAGTTGTCCTTCTTACTTTACCTGTCTCACAGGGCTCTTATGAGGATCAACTAAGACAGTCCATGTGGAATTGTCTGAAGAAGTATAAAATTCTGGAGAAGCATAAGCTGATGTCTATGCAAAGATAGGAGGTGTGAGGGCTTCAGCAATTAGCCAAATGAATGAATACTACCCTGTCCACCCACCCCCCATGAGGTCATCTCTTCTCATTAAATAATGATAAGTGAGGAATATATACTTTTATTCACAAGCTATAGAGACCATTTATAAATGGAGAGGAGCTGAGTTACTTTACAACCTGCTTTGTAGTGCTTACTTTGGAAAACACCTACCAGTTGTAGGACTCAGTGTCCTTATTTGTAGAGGGAAAGTGTAAGATGGGCTGGGAGCTCAAATTCCTTTGTATTCAGATGTTGCATATTTATATTTTGAAAGGCCTTAGAAACCCTGAGTGCTCATTTCCTTATACCGTGACTGAATAAAGGTATGATTTAATTGATTCAAATTTTACTCACCATTATCTTTAGTTATACTCTAATGAAATCAGACTCCTTTTTGGGGAAGTGTTTTGTTACAGCTAGACTTGTTTTAAAAGTTGTGTTCTCTGATTTCTTTCTTTCCTAGATTTTAGCAAATAAGAAAGAAAAAAAACCTTGAAAATTTTTTCTGATTATAAAGGTAACATATGTTTACTATAAAAATATTGAAATGACATATAAAGGTCTAAAGAATGAAGTAAATATGATTCATGAACTTTCCACCCAGACATGATCAATATTATTATATTGGTGACTCTCCTTCCAGACTTATAAAAAATGCATATATAATCACTTTCTAATATTTTACTACATTTTAATATTATCTATACTCTTATGATTATTTTTATCTGTTGTGTCCATATCATGGAAATACTACATAATGGTATGTTACTGTACATCTCTTCCCAACTCTGCATTCAGTGATGTCACATTAGTAGCTTGAAATGAATAATGTTGGGGGTATTTATGCCACAGAAATCGGTAAGTGCTACAGAGAACTTCTACCTGCCCCACCTGAAGGCTTGCTGTTAAATATATACCAGCACACCACAGCACATATTATTTCTTCAAGACTTCCCTTTTTACCCCCATACATGTCTGAATAGAATAAGAATATTGTATTTGGGTATCATCCATTTATTTGCACTATGCATCATGCCAAAACAAAAGACAATCAATCACAATCTATTCTTAAAAGAATGTGCACCACCTATTCACAAATACGTATTTTTTTTTAAAACAAAAAATGGAGTCATTCATTTATACTCTTTTAAAGCTGACTTTTCATTACACTTAAAATATATTAGGGACATATTTTCCTTTTGATATTTACAGCTCCACATAACCATTTTAATGTTTAAATTGTGTTGGATGGGCTATGCTATACTAAGCAAATCTCTCGTGTTACTCACTTATGTCATTTCTAAATGTTTTTGGCTGTGATGGACAACTTTGTCCATGTGTTTTAAAATATTTATCAGATCATTTCCTTAGGATAAAGTCCTAGAAAAAGCACTGCTGCATTAAAGGGGATGTGTGTTTTATATTTTGATTGATACATTGCCCTACATTGCCCAAATTGCCCTCCCTAAGATTGCGGTTGTACAAAAATATACTCTGACTAGCAGTCTGTTTTTGAGAATACTTGATTTCTCTACCATACTTGCCAATGTTGAGCATTATCAGTATTTTTGACTTTGGCTCATCTGGAATGTGAAAATGATACTTTATGGCGGAATTATTTTTCATTTCCTTAATTTGAAATTGATCACATCGCTATACGTTTCTTAGCATTTTTTCTCTACTAGAATCTATTAATGCTATCACTGATGTTATATCAACCAGTAGACTGGGTAACTAAAAACTAGTGAATGTGGAAAAGCAAGAGAAACTCTTTTTGAACGTCCAAGTCATTTGTGGGAACAGCAAGAAGTTAGTGCCACGGGCACACAATATAGCAGCGGGGTGGTGTGTGGCCTTTGCCACATTGGAAGTCCTGTTGCGCCTTCAGCGTGAGCTAGGGGCATCTGTCCTCTGCAATTACTTGGCTCACTTTGATAGCTGATGTTGGCCTTTTCTTCCTTAACCCCAGGGAGCACAAGCACCTCCCCCCACCTCAATAGCCACTTATTTATTATGCTGCATGAGCACCTCTGAGTTGGTTGCCAATGTTAACTAGTGAACCCACAGATCTCATAGTGGAGGAATTGTGTTCGGACTGAGACATTTTGTCAGTTGAAATGTTCAGGAAGCTGGGCCACTGGCCAAGTCTAGGGTCTTTATTCTTGATTCATTGCTGCAGAACTCCCATGAAGTCAACTCATCTTTGATTGAAACTCTTGAAAAGTACGATTTAAAGGCTTCTTGAGAAGAGGGGCCCTGCTTGGTTCACCTTTCTATGGCCTCCTTCTCCCCTTTCCCACTCCCCCCCAGAATTTTGCACAGTTCTTGGCACAAACACTCAGGGCATATCCGATGGCACAATTGCAAGCCCCATTAACCTGCAATTTTGCATTCTGAGAAGAACAGGGAGGTAGCAAGGCTCAAAGGCTGCAACAGTTTGAGAAATTTAAAGAGAAACCTAGGAAATTTTATGTTATTTATTGGGGATTGACAATCATCTTGTGAATTTATCAATTGACTGCTCTCTCCCTCAGGCATAAACAAAGCTTATTCTTCAGAGTTAATTAGCCATGCTACACTGTTTTTCTGTGAGATACCTTATTCTACCCTTTCATCCGTTCACGTATAAACTCAACAAATATTTACCAAACCCTTACTCTGTGCCAGGAGTCCTCTGTGCTAACCAAAGAGGATTTCAAGTGAATAGCAAACAGTTTCTGTTTTCAAGGATTTCGCAGTAGAGTCGGCAGGACCAAGTATGTAATTTGTGGGGTCCAGTGCAAAATGAAAATGAGGTGTCCCTGGTTCAAGAATTATTAAGAACTTCAAGATCACTCTAGCAGAGCATCCTTTCAAAAGCAGGGCCTTGTGTGACTGCACAAGCCACACGCTCATGAAGCTGTCCTACAGTTGGGGGAACCAGGGATGCAAATGTAATGAAAGTGTGCTGAAATAGGTATCATTGTGGGACTTATGCATACAGAGCTGTGGGAGCACAGAAGAAGTAACAACTCTGTCAAAGAACACTCCAAGGGGAAAGATGGCATTTAATTTCCCTGGAGGGGTAGGTGAAGGTCAGCCTTTGAAGGACTGTATAAGACATCCTAATGAGTACACATTTTATCTTTTCCAATGATTCCCAAACATTGGTCCATGAAAAAACCGTACCAGAATCAAGTTGGGGAGTACAAAAAAATAGATTCCTAGGCCTCCATTCCAGGCCTACTAAATTAGAATCTTTGACAGTTGAGCTGGACTTGATCAGAAAGATGTGATGCCAACCTGATGGACGCAATGGGGAAGCTACTGAAAAATTTGAAACAGGGAATGATATGGTAGGATTTGCCTTTCCAAAGGATGTTACATCAGGGGATGAGGAAGTTTGGTTGGAGGAGGCAAGACAAAGATGAAGTGTCTGAAATAGTCCAGGTGAGAGATTCAGGATGCTGAGTGAAGAATGGATTTAAGAGATATTTAAAAATTAGAATTAAAAAGACTTCATGATCCATAGACTGTGGTATAAGAGAGAAGGGGTGAACAGGATGAGTAATTATTAAGGAAGTCTTTAAGGTTTCTACTTTGTCCAATGGGAGAGGATGATGCTACCACTTAATCCCATAGGAACAGGTTGGGAGCGGGGATGGCAATAGTCACAGCAAATACTTATATGGCGGTTGATCTGGACTAAGAACTTTACATATAGTAACTTATTTAACCCTCTCAACAACCCTAGGAGGGATGAGCATCTCTCTTCTACAAATGAGGAAACTGAGGCACAGAGAGATTAAATGACATGCACAGGTTCATCTGGCTAAGTAAATGGAAAGCTATAGCTTAAGTTTGTGCTTTAAACATGATAATTTACTGCCTCTTGGTTTTGCTTAATTTTGGATGCACTACTTTAGTTGTTAATGGTTGCAAAACAGCAGGGCATAATTGAAAGAAACACATAAAGAGTCTGGAGAGCAGCACTGTGGTGTTGGCTCTGCCATTATTAAAGTAGATCATGGTCACCTCTCTTTGATTTCACCTCATTTACAAGATGGAGATAATAATACCTTACTGGTTTGAGCCAGAGACCAATGCAGATGGTTTCTTCGTGTACTCTCCAGCACACATACAAAATATGGTTTAAAAAGTTTTAAAACAGGTGGATAAAATCTCTGTGAAACATCTTAAGAAATTTAAGTGATACTCCTGATTTTTTCAAAGTGCTGTGAGATTTTTTTAGTCATGGAAAGGAGAACATATCTGGAGACATTACATTAAGTGGGAGATGGAAATTTATGGAAGTTGCTGTATGAATTACTCAATGAATAAAGGAATAAGGAGTAAATCTATTCATAAATAATTAACCAGTGCTAAACCCTACAGCTCCCTCAGGCCCACAGAAGACACAGAGCACAGGCACTTGGCCTTCAAAAGAATTGGTGATTTGGTGATATGTCCAGAGGAAATTCATTCCTGGGCACCGGTTTCAAGACTCTGTGACTATTTCAAAGCCTCTTGAAGACTAGCCAGAGTGAGACCATCTATCTAAATGGGCTACAGCTATTTCTAGATGCCCATCATGTAAACCTTGGTGAGTTACCTGAAACCACAGCTGGGTAGAGTTGGAAGGCAGTTCAGAACATCGCCTCCTCAAATCCGTCCTCACCCTGAGGCTACTTTTATGTTCAATGAGCACAGTTATGCCCTAGATACCCCCTCAGAAAAAACAGAAAGAGGCCCAAATGTACTGGGTGATTTCCAGAGAAATATTATGTCCCTCAGGCCAGAACACTTTCTGATTTTAGTGGTTGCACACACAGGGCTCTGGCTGAGACTATAATCACCTTAGCATTTCCAGAATCTTCTTGGGGGAACCATGGCTGCAGGATTTTGAATCTCTGGTACTCCAGTCTCAGGATCAGTACAAAGAAGATGATATTGTGAGGAAAGGTCAACTTTTGAGGCCAGGTCAAAAACAAAAGCATCCAAGAATGCAGTTTGGGTAGATAAGTGGTTCCTTCTACTTGCTTTTAATGGTAGAATGAGGTTGAATTTTATGGCATACATTTACCTTCAAGTTTTCTCTCCTTCAGCTTGGAATCACCAAGCATGATAAGGATCTTTCAGCTTGGAGGCCACGTCACACTGTGCAGGTCTTTCCTTTAGTCAATTCCAAGAGACAATTTTTTACTTTCCATTTTCTTTCATCACCAAAATGTGGTCTTCTTGCCCTTCCCAGAATATATTATATACTTTCTCTGCCAGGGTGGTATCGTCACCCTAATATCTGGCCATCAGAGCCCTGCCCCTCCATCAGAACTCATCTCAAATCTGACTTCCTTCTTTAAGCCATCTGGGAGCCCCTGGGTCACACTTGGTCCCTTCCTTGTCTGGAGTGGATTTGAATGCCTACTATAGCAGTTTTCACTGGGTTCTGTAGTAGAGTCATGTGTTTATCTTTCTCTCCCAACAGATTGCGAGTTAGTAGGGGCAGGTACTGCATCTTATTTCATGTCTATATCTCACACATAACATTGAAGTTACTTAATATATTTCTGATAAGATAGATTGAAGATTTTATGCAAATATTACAAGAGTTTTTCTCTTCTTTCCTGACTCAGTTGAGTTGTTAATCTGAATTTTACAAAAACAAGTACTGAGAAATTATATCATCTGTCCAAATCTGAAAGTTAAGAAGCAGCAAAAACAGATCTTGAACCTTGGCAGGTTGATTCCAAATCTCCTGCTCTAACTCCAATAGTTTCCTGGCTACTATTACTGCTACCACCCCTACTAATACCACTATCTCTACTACTACTATCACTACCTACGACTATCACTACTACCACTACTACCACCACCACTACTACAGCTACAAAATAAGCCCAACACAGTGTGTATTAGTTTAGCAGCTATGTTATATTTAGGGCTCATTTTGAGTTTGTGAGAAACAAAACCTCCGGGTCTCTTTTGTAAAAGTCATAGCTTTCCGATCTTTTGGGCATAAAAGTGAACAAGGGCACAGGTACTGGAATCAGGTCACCTGGATTCCCCTTCAGTTTTCAGCCATCCGTGCCTGCCTGCGTCACAGAAGTGGTCTCTCTTCATGCTCTTGTCCCTCCACCAGTGTGTCCTCCTTGGCTTGTTACTCAGTGCTAGGCTTTTAGTAGGGGCAGAGAAGGTAATCCTAGCCAGTCCTTCTGTGTTTGGGCTTCAGAGAGTGGTGCTTTGTCAATACTCCTGTTCATCCTCTCCATGGTAGCCACCTCTGTCTTCTATCTGTCATTGGTCTGAGATGGGAGTTTCCTGCCCCTCCGATCGCAGTTTCTTGAGCATGATTTTGTAGAATCCTGGTTTCAGGATGGTAAGTGGTAGAGGATTTTTGCTTCCGTTCTTCATCCAGCACCAATGGATTTTTGCTTGTGTCAGAGAGGATTTCCTACTTAGAAGTAACTGACCTTTGTCAAATTGGTCATACAGTACTAGTTTTAGCCCCAAACTTCACATGCGGCCTTCTGATAACTCCAGGATTACATATCCCCAGATACTAAGCCAGTGGAAAAAACAATTTGCCTTTCTTTCAATAGTCTCAGTAAAATAGATGAGCAAAAAAGACTCATCTGTTCTCACTGGCTCTGATTGGATCATCTCCCCTTTTCAAATTTATTAGTGTGGACAGGAGAATACCATGGTCTTAGTCACATGCCCGGTCCGAGAGTTGGGGTCAGAGTCAACTCTGCATAAAGCACATCAGCAGAGGGTGGTGAAGGGAGTGGTTTGACAGAAGAAAATTGGGGTATTGGATGCTATTACCTGGACTGAAATAAATGGGGATTGGGTGGTCTAGACAAAAAAATACAAATGGACAAACAGAATTTCCAATCTGATAGTCAATAAATAATAGGTTAGCTGAACTGAACAAATAATGTTTAAAGTGGTTGGGTCCCCCTGTGATATTTTTTGCCTCAGAGAATATAAAATATAGAGCTTTGCTGAAGGTATTTTAGATATCTGTGAAGAGGTAGAAAAGAGCTTTTAAAAATATATGTTCATTTTTATTTTAAAAAATTATTTAAATTGAAGTATAGTTGATTTACAGTACTGTATTAGTCTCAGGTGTACAGCAAAGTAATTCGGTTCTCTCTCTCTGTATATATATCTTTTTTTTCCAATTCTTTCCTTTATAGGTTGTTACAATATTTTGAATACAGTTCCCTGTACTATACAGTAAATCCTTGCTGTTTATTTTATATATGGTAGTGTGTATCTGTTAATCCCATACTCCTAATTTATCTCCCTTTCCCCTTTGGTAATTATGTTTGTTTTCTATGTCTGTGATTCTGTTTCTGGTTTGTAAATAAGTTCATTTTTATTATTTTTTAGATTCCACGTATGAGTGATATCATATAATATTTGTCTTTGTTTGACTTACTTCAATTAGTATGATAATCTCTAGGTCCATCCATGTTGCTATTTTTCTGATTTTAAAAGTTCATTGAATCGTATTTACTTATTACAAAACAGAAACAGACTCACAGACGTAGAGAACGAACTTATGGTTACCAGGGGGAAGAGTGAGGGGAACAGAGAGATTGGGAGTTTGGGATTGACATGTACACACTGCTATATTTAAAGTAGATAACTAACATGGACCTACTGTATAGCGCAGGGAACTCTGCTCAATATTTTGTAATAACCTAAATGGGAAAAGAATTTGAAAAAGAATAGGTACATGTATATGTATAACTGAATCACTTTGCTGTACACCTGAAACTAACAACATTGTTAATCAACTATGCCCCAGTATAAAACAAAAAATAAAAAATGAAATAAAATAAAATAAAATAATTTTGGTTATTAAAAAGGTTCATTTAATCATATTCAATGATTAAAATATGCACAATATAGAAGTAAAAGAAGAATCACAATGATGCCATCACCCAAGGCAAATACCACGAGTATTTTATTTTATACATTTATATTTCAGTCTTTTTTTGTTTGTGCTTCACCTTTTTTTCAATTAAATTTGAAATCATACTGCATAATTTTATGTTGTTTCCCTTCACTTAATATTAGTACATGTACATTTTCCCTATGTTATTAAAAATACTTAAACATTAATTTAATGGCTATATAATATCATTTAATGATTACCAGATTCTTATATACATAGGTAGCTTTCTATTACTACTACTAATAATATTGTAGTGAATATCTACAATATAAATATAAATCTTGCATATAAATGCATATAAATCTTGTCTGTGTTTTGTATAAGTTAGAGGGATATTTTTAAAGACAGTCTTTCCTAGTTGCTAAAATCATACCCTTCAGGGGCGTCTGTGCATTTGTAAAGCCAGATTGGCTTTCAAAACCCCTCTCAGGAGTAGAGATTTAGACTCATGTGGAACTGCAAGAAGGGATATGATTTTGATGCTCAGAAATGCCATATTTCCCATTCTCCATCCCAGAAAACTATGAAGAGGAAGTGTGTAATAGAAAGTTGTGAAACTTCTATTTATTTAAAGGCTTTTCAGGCAAAAGGCATCATGTGCATATAAAGGATCAGTTCTGACCACAGCAGTCCCATGTTGCAGAGGTGAATGGGGCTATAGCAATAGACTAGGGAGGCTTCATATTTCATTTCAGGAAAGTTTTGTATGTAGCTTCCCCCTGCTGTTTCTACCCTAGGAGGAATAAATAAAAGATAGAATTCCTATTATCTTGATATCAAATTCTATCCCCTGTGGTCACAGCTATAGTATCTGTTCTTTAATAAAGGCCTGATTATGGGACTTTCACACTATAGGGAGAAAAGCCCAATCATCTTCTTTCTGAACTTTTACACAAGATCACAGAGCAGGACAAAAATTATTTTTGAGTTTTACATCATTGAAATAATTGCCTACAAAGGGTCCCTATATAAATTAATTGGCTAATTGAAAATAGCAAAAGATATGCAAATAAAAGTAGAATATTTTATTACCCCAAGGAAGGTATACTTTTCTACTTAATCTTTCATAGCTTATTGATCAACTATTCACTGCTATATCTCCAATGCTTAGAAAAATGCCTGGCACAAAGTAAGTGCACAATATATATTTTTGGAATAAATAAATGAATGAATGATGGATGAATGTAGCTAGTTACAGTTACATTCCAAAATTATATGAAACAGCATACAAATTGGAAGGTAAATAAGGATTAGAATTGAGAGAAATAGATGCCTAGTTTACTACACTTCATTTCACCTCAGATTCATTCCATAGAATCAGAGTCTCAGGCCAAAAGCTTCTTCAAAGTTTATCTGACCTTCTCCTGCCCCTTACCTCACCCATCTAACATTTCCTTAAATGCCCTCAGAGAAGGAAACTCAGCATAAGATAAATCATTTCCTTGTAAGACAGAGCAGACAATTTAAAAAACTCTATGTTGAACTGAAATATAGTTCTATTCACCTGAATTCATTAGTCTTACTTCTTTTGCCTTTTGGGGCTACCTGTCAAAAATCAGCTTCCATTTCTACAAGTCAGGCATTTAAAAACTGTTCTTGTATGTCCTTCAGCCCCACCCCTCCAGGTATCTCTTCTCCAATCTAAAGAGTTCCTTCAATCACTCTTCATGTGTCATCGTTCTTTGAAATTTACTTCAGAAAATCTTGGAATGATAATTTAAAGAAACTACCTTCTCTTAGTGTAATTCTCTCTTTGAAATCCACAGAGATTCTGGGATAAAGGGGCATCTACCAGGAGGAACACAGAAGTGCCACTTACTGTGTCACCAAGGTTGTTGACAATAAGGAGTTCAGACCTTTCTGTTGAGAACCAGACAGGTCTTAGATCAGTCTGATTCTGTTACCAAACTCATGTTTGGCTGCTCGCCACTTGAAAAATCAATACTCAAGAGACAATTGTTGGTTGGAAAGGAAAGGTTGCTTTAATCAGGACTGGCAACCAGGGGGAGAAGGTGGACTCATGCTCCAAAACCAACTCTGAAGATTCTGCTAGGCCATGAAAAGTGTTAAAGGGAAAAGGGGGAAATAATCTCAGTTAACCATTAACGGAGGGGGTGAGATTCTTTGTCGTGTTTCCATTCCATGTAGATTTGCTGACCTCTCCTGATCTTCCTTTGGATGCTATCTTGCCCGCTTGGTCCACCTGCAAATTTGCTGAGGGGTATGCTGGGGGTAAAGAGTCAGTCATTCTTTAACTACTTAATTCTTCATTCTTACTCCTTTTAATCCGGGAAAGAAATCAACAAGTTAGACAAGGCATTGTGTACATTCAGTAGAGCATAAGACAGGAGTTAGGTTAAATGTTACCTAGTGATCTCATAATAAGGTCTGAGGGAAACAGAGATGGACAAACAGAAAAGGGGCAAAAGAGCTGCTTACAATTCTTGCCTAATAATTGCAATAGTCGTAGTTATTGACTACTTACTAGGACCTATGTCCTTTGATAAGCACTTTTCATGTGATGCTTCATTTTAAATTTATAATAACCCCATTAGGTAGGTACTGTCACTACAGGTGCAAACATTAAATGTTTCTGTTGTTCTTCTATGGCAGGTGTCTGCATACTACAGATTGTGGGTGAAATCTGGCCCACTGATTGCTTTGTAAATAAAGTTTTGTTGGAAAACAGATCCTTCATTTGCTTACAGATTGTCTCTGGTTGCTTCTGCACTACAACAGCAGAACTGAATAGTTGTGAGAGAGACCGTATAGCCTACAAAGCTGAAAATGTTTTCTATGTGGTACTTTACAGAAAACATTGACTTGTTCTTTTCCTTTCCTTTCTGGTCTCATTCTTTTTTAAAAAAACTTTTGCTTTATTGCCATAGTAAAATGTTACTTGTTAAGATTGTCTACATTTTCTTTATCCACCAGTGCTCATTTAGTAGAGCTCTGAAAGGACTGGGGCTGGGTGGTGTTTAACAGTTTGGACAGGCTGTCAGTGAGGGCAGTAGATATTTACAAACTGCCATGGTGGAAAGGGCCTGTTTAGAAGCCTGGGCTCTTTCTAGCATGAATTATTCCATTAACCATTCATTTTGTGTGAGGAATTTCCCTTGTCGGACCTCTGTTTCTTCCATCTCTAAATAGATATAGATCTGTAGGATCTGTCTGATTTAGTTTCATACCTGTCCTCATTTTGAGGTTGCCCAGATCTGTAAGAAGCTTTGCCTGCTAGACATAGTGCAGCCATTTATCACCAAGAGCCAAATGGATCCTTAGACTCCTCAAATCATGGAATTTCAGATATAGAAAGTCACTCAGAAATAATCTAGTCCGACACATTCATTTTTTTGTCTTTTTTTTTTGTAAAGGTAATTGTAGATTCACATGCAGTTGTAAGAAATAATACAGAGAGATTCTGTGTACCCATTGGTAACATCTTGTAAAACTATAGTACAATCTCACAATCAGGAAATTGACATGGATACGATCAAGGTACAGAACATTTCCATTACCACAAGGATACTTCATTTGCCTTTTTCATAGCCACATCCATTTCCTTCTTATCTGCACTCCCTCCTTAAGTTCTGGCAACCACTAATCTGTTCTCTATTTCAATGATTTCATCATTTCAAGACTGTTATATAAATGTAGTCATACAGTATGTAAACTTTGAGATTGACTTTTTTATTCAGTGTAATTTCCTGAAATTGATCCAGGTTGTTTTGTGTATCAAGAATTCATTCTTTTTTATTGCTGAGTAGTGTTCAATGGTATTCCATGGCGCCATGTTTTATTTAACCATTCATCCATTAAAGGTCATCTGAGTTGTTTCCAGTATTTGGCTATCATGAATAAAGCTGCTATAAACATTTGTGTGTAGGTTTTGTGTGAATGTAACTTTTCATTTCTTGGGAATAAATGTTCAGGAGAGCAATTACTGGGTTGTATGTTAGTTACATGTTTAGTTTTTAAAGAAAGTACCAAATTGTTTTCCAGAGTGGCTGTACCATTTTACACTCCCATCAGCAATGTCTGAATGATTCAGGTTCTTTACATCCTCACCAGCATTTACCATTGTCACTATTTTTAATTTTAACCATTCTGATAGGTATGTAGTGATATTTCACTCTGGTTTTAGTTTGCATTTCCCTAATGGCTATTGATTTTGAACATCTTTTTGTGTGCTTGTTAGCCATCTGCATCTTCATGTCTTTTGTCAATTGTCTAGTTGAACTGTTTTTTTTTTACTGTTGAGTTTTGAAAGTTCTTTATACATTCCGGCTACCAGTCCTTTGTCAGATGTGTGGCTTGCAAATATTTTCTCTCAGTCAATAGATTTTCTTTTCCTCCTCTTAAAAGGCAAAAATTTTCACAAAGCAAATGTTTAAAGAATTCCAATTTATCATTTTTTCCTTTTATGGAGTGTGCTTTTGAAGTCAAGTCTAAGAACTCTTTGTGCAGCCATAGGTCCCAATATTTTTTCCTGCTTTTGTTCTTAAAGTTTTATGTTTTATATTTAAGTGTGCAATCCATTGAGAGTTAATTTTTGTATAAGGTATGAGACTTAGGTTGAGGGTCATTTTTTGCCTATGGATGTGCAATTGCTCCTGTACTATTTGTTAAAAAGGCTATTTTTTCCCCATTAAATCACTTGTGCACATTTGTCAAAAATCAGCTGGGCATATTTTTATAGGTCTCTTTCTTGGTTTCTATTCTGTTCTGCTGAGCTATGTGTCAACGCTACACAGTCTTGATTAAGGTAGCTATATAATAAGTCTTGAAATTAGGTAGACTTGTTGCTCCTACTTCATTTGTATTTTTCAAAATTGTTTTAGCTATTATAGTTCATTTGCTTTTCCATATTCCAAATTTTATAATAATCTTGTTTATATCTACAAAAAATCTTACTGAGATTTTCATAGGAATTATATTAAACCCATATATTAATTTGTAGAGAATTAAAATTTTCACTCTGTTGAGTTTTCCTATCCATCAACATGGTGTGTTTCTCCATTTATTTAGATCTTCTTTAGTTTATTTCATTAGCATTTTGTAGCTTTCAATATGCGAGTCCTGTACATATTTTGTTATATTTACATCTAAGTATTTCATTTTTTGAGTGATGGTAAATCATCTTGCATTTTTAGTTTTGGTATTCACATGTTCATTACTGGGATATAGAAATACAATTGATTTCTGTATGTTTATCTTGTATCTTGTGACTGCGGTGAACTCATTTATTAGTTCCAAGAGTCTAAGAGGTTTTCTGTTTGTAGATTTCTTGGGATTTTCTATAATAGAAATCATGCCATATGCAAGTAGAAACAATTTTATTTCTGTATGCTGTTTATTTATTTTTTCTTGTCTAGCTACAACTCCAGTAATGTGTTTGAATAAGAGTGGTGAGAATACACACCTTGTCTTGCTCCTGATCTTATGGGGAAAACATTCAGTCTGTCATCATTAAATATAATGTTAACTGTATGTTTTTAAAGATGTTCTTTGTCAAGTTGAGGAAGTTCCCTTTTATTCCTATTTCTCTGAGAGTTTTCATCATGAATGGCTGTGAAATTTTGTCAGATGTATTTTCTGTATTGATTGATATGATTGTGTTTTTGTTTTGTTTTGTTTTTTTGTTTTTTTTACTCTGTTAACATGACAGATTACACTGATCGATTTATGAATGTTGAAGTAGTCTTGTATCCCTTCAATACACCACTTGATAATGGTGCATAATTCTTTTAGCATATTGCAGAATTCTATTTGTTAGTATTTCATTTAGGACTTCTGCTTCTATACTCCTAAGGGATATTGGTCTACAGTTTGATTGCTTTCTTTTTCCTTTCTTCCTTCCTTTTTTTAATACTGTCTAGTTTTATTATCAGGGTAACATTAACTTCATAAAATGAATTAGGGAATGTTTCAATTCATCCGTTTTTATTTTCTGGAAGCAATTGTGAAGAATTGATATTAATTCTTCTTTAAATGTTTAGTGAATTTTTCAGTGAAACCACCTGGACTTAGGGATTTCTTTTTTTGGCTGCACCATGAGGCTTGCTGGATCTTCCCCAACCAGGGACTGAACCTGGGCCAGGGCAGTGAAAGCCCAGAATCCTAATGATTAGGCAACGGGGGAACTCCCAGGGATTTCCTTTTAGAAATTTCAAAAGTATAGATTCAATTTTCTTGATAGTTCCAGGGTTATTCAAATTATCTATTATCCTTCTAATGACATGAATAATAAGATCTTTTTTAATAGTTTCACCAGTTTTACGGTTTTATTTTTTTAAAGACTATTTTCTCTTTGTAGTTCAGTTTGGACAATTTTTATTATTCTATCTTTCATTTCACTGATTATTTCTTTTCCCTCCATTCTACTGTTGAGTCCATTCATTAAGATTTTTTTTTTTTTTTAAATTTCAGGCACTGTATTATTCAGTTCTAAAGTTTCCATTTGGTTCTACTTTGATCTTCTATTTCTTGTTGAGATATTCTCTTTTTTTCGTTTTTTTGGTGTGACTGTAGTTGCTCCTCAAAGTATTTTTATGATGACTGATTTTAAATCTTTATGAGATCATTCCAACATGTCTGTTATCTTGGCGTTGTCATCTGTTGATTCTGTTTCTTCATTCAGTTTGAGATCTTCTTCTTTTTGGTATGACTTTTAAAAAATTAAAAACTGGACATTTCAGGTATTATGTTACAAGACTCTGGATCTTATTTAAAACTTATATTTTAGTTGGCTTCTCTTGCCACTGCTCCAGCAGAGGAAGAGCAGGGCACCACCTCATTATTGCCAGTTGGTGGGGAAAGTCCAGGTAACCTACTCAATCGCCATTGACACTTGAGGAGGGGGAGGCTCCTCATTACTGTTGGTTGAGGGCGGAAGTTTCAGCACCATTAGGCTTCCAGTGATAACTCTCTGGCTTGGAGAATTAGAAGTGCCTCGCTGCTCCTTCTCACATGACCTCCACCGATGCCGCGGGAGGGGGTGTTACTACTGCTAGGTGGTAGTAAAAAATCTTGCTCTCCTTGGGCTTCCTCTGACAACACCCTAGCATGGAGGAGGAGGAGGAGGTGAGGAGCTTTGTTACTGCTGGTTGGGAGTGGTGGTCTAGGCTCCACATAGTTTCCACTGTCACCACAGGGAAAAGGGTGCTTGCTATTACTTGGTGGGAATGAAAGTCTTGGCTCCTTATGCAGCCTTATCTAACATCATTCCCACCAGGGGTTGAGGTTCCTCCTTACAATATGTGGAGAAGAGCAGTCTAGACTCCCCACTTGGCCTTTGCTGGTGTAGGCGGGGTGGGGCCACAGTTTTTTTGTGTGTGAACTTTGGATCCTTTCCTGGTCATTTGGCTAGAGAGATCAGGCTTTTGGTGTGTGCGTGCGTGCGTGTGTGTGTGTGTGTGTGTGTGTGTGTGTATGTGTGTCTTCTCCCATTGCCAGCTTCTTTTGCTCCAAGTCATAGATGAGGCAAAGAGAAAACCCGGGGAACTCACTACTGTGTCACTGGTTCCTTGGTTCCCAAGTTCTGTAGTCAATCTGCCTTCTCTCCACCATTCAACCTTCTTATGTTTGTTTTCTATATAACGTTCACGGATTTTAGTTGAATTTATTGAGAGGGATAGGAAAAAGTAAGTCTACTCCATGTTTCCAGAAGTAAAAGTCTCAGTTACTTTTAAAGATAATATTATTTTCTGACTTTATTTTAAAATATATTTTATTCTACTTTATAAAATTTTGAAAGCACAGAAAAATATAAGGAAATATGACAAACATCACCATGGTTCTATCATTGTTAACATTTGATATATTTTCTGCTGGCTTTTTTTTTTCTATAAATTTTCTTCAACATTATTGGACTCAACCCATAAATGCCTTTATTCATTTAACACATGATAAATTTTCCCTATGTCATGAAAAATTTATTGTAAATTTCAATTTGATGACTGAATATTATTCTATTTTGTGGAGGTGTCATATTTACTTAACTGTTCTCCAAATGTCAGACAGTTAAGTTCTTTCTAGTGCGTGTGCATGTTTTACTCTTGTGTATAAAAACGTAGAATTTTACCTTTTCATTTCAGATTATTTCCTTATGATGAATTCCTAGAAATAATAATTATATGACTGCAACAAAAATTAGGAACACTTTTAAGACTCGATAAATTTGCTGAATCGCTTTTTAGAAAGGTTGTGCCACTTTATGAAGGATCCTACCAACTTTATAAAAAAAATGCCCTTGTAACTCTCTTGGGTCAGTTTTCAGCACTTGCCAAAGATCTTGGCCAATTTTAGTAAAAATGGCATTTGGTTTTAAATTTTCTCTCCAACCTTATTCAAGATCAAAGTTCAATGTAACTCAATTTGTTGGGGGCCGATTATCTGTAGGTTCATATATTGGATGCCAAAATGTCAAGGTCAATACAAGGATGAAAAAGGCATGTTCTTTCACCAAGGAACTCAAAGTCTAGGAGCAGTACTGGCTAATACATACTGAGCACTTGCCTTGTGTTAGGCATTGTGTAAATACTTTATAGGCAACATATTTTTTAATTGCCACATCAACCCTATGAGGTAGTTACCATTATAATAGTCATTTGAGAAAAGAAATGTTACTTGATCTAAATGGCAGAGTCTTCTTTTCCCAGATGCTGTGTGCATAAGAATCAGCAGAGATACTGAGTTGGAAATGCCCTGGTCCTCTGGCCCTACCCTCCGAAATTTGGGGTGGTGGTCCAGGAATATGCATTTTTGAAAAACGTCCATGTGATTCTGATGCATATGGTTGGCAGTCCCACATTTAGACACTCTGGTATAAATATTTACTTATGGCTTTGAAATAGGGGCTATATGACGACTGAGCAAGGAATCATTTTCTCTCAATAGGCAGAGAAGCTAGTTAAGGGTAGAGCTGTTTCAGCTGTTTCCAGTGCCTGGTTTAGTTGGGAGATTCCAATTCTCCACTCTCTTATCTATTTAGCAATAAAGAGGTTTCCCCTTAAGAGAAATGGCTGTTGCAAATGTAAATCCATGGCAGTCACATACAGGGAAGGGATAGCACTCAGTTTATACCTTTAGACTACATGTATACATCCCTGCAGTCCCTCTTGACATGTCCCCCAGCAAAGACTTTCTTGTCACCATCTTTTCTCAGCCTTAGACAATAGATAAACCATATCGGTTGAACAAATGTAATGAGTCTCTGCAGTGTGGTTGCTGTGGAGATAGATATAGCCTTCAATGACCTAATGCTTTAATGGAAGAAGCAAACATTTTATTCAACTAACCCAAATATAAGTTCTACACAGAAGGCAAAGTGATCTAAGGAAATACCTTTCCTTCCTTCCTTCCTTCCTTCCTTCCTTCTTGAGCACTTTCTGTGTATGAGTCCCTGTGCTTGGTATTAGGGATACAAAAAAAAGTCCTAGGGCCAAATATCTGGTAGAGGGTAGAGTTCAGTGGGCTAGTGTTATGACAGCAGTATACCCAAGGTACTGTGGGAACAGAGAGGAAGCTACAGCCAATTCCTGGATGACCTCAGTGAAAAAGTGCCAACTGAAAATAACCTAGATGGACGAATAGGAGTTTACTAGCAAGCCCAGATAAGACAAAGAACATTCTAAATCAAGGAGACACAGTGTACAAAGGTACTGAGATGTAAAGAGACAGAGCACATTCCATTCGGAGAACTGAATGTAGCTTGGCAAAGTTGGTGTGCAGGGTGTATGTGTGTGTGGTGGAATGGGACGGGAAGAACAGAGAGAAGAGGCTCAGAAGATAGTGTGGGGAAGGTTAGGAAGAGCTTTGCCTGCCATTCTAAAGTGATTGAAGGGTGGATCTAAGGCAACCATCCTGGTTTACCTGGACCTTTTGGCCTTTAGCACTGAAAGCCCACATCCCCAAAAATCCCTCAATCCTAGACAAATTGGGTTGGTTGGTTACTCTAGTAAGGAACTGAAAGAAGGTGTTTGGGAAGGTAACTCTGTAGCAGCGTGGACAACAGTGCAGGTGCATGTGGAACTGAAACGGGGGCTCTTGCAGTGATTCTAGTAAGCCTAGAGGTTGAACTAATAGGAGAGAAGTATCAGTGATGAAGCAAAGGAGACCAATTTGAGAAAAATCTAGGAGACACAGTCCATAGACCTTGAGCTAATTAGATGCTGAGGGACGAGGGCGAGAATATTAAAGGGAATCCCTAGATTTCTGAGTCACATAACTGGCTGTGTGGTGGTAGTGGTGATTCAGAGAGAGAAGAGGGTGGGGGTAATGAGTTTGGTTTTAAACTTGTGATGAATTCTGACTGAGGAAGATTCATAGAGCAAGTTTTATTTGAATAAAATTTAAAGATTGCTAGGATTTTTTTTTTCCTAGGTGAAGGAACAACAAGGTAGGGGCAGACATTTGCAAAATAGAAACAAACAAAAACCTGCTTGAATAAACACATATTGGTAGGTAAGAGGGTTTTTCTAAGAATGATGTGTAGTTATAGGACATACTCATTTTAAGTACAACTTTGCCTGTTATGACTCTGATTAGACTGAGGTAAGTAAGAGAAAAGAAGGTGTTGTATTACTATAAATATAGGATAAGGCAAGGCTACCCAGTTGGTATATCATGGATGGTGCTGGGGGTGCTACAGATGGATTACAGGGGTTCATATAGGAATGTTGAGATACTGATCTCCTCCAGCTTCAAGCAGCCTCATCTACTTATCTGATCTGCACTGTGTGTAAAAAAGATTTGGAAGCACTGTGCTAAGGAAATCCCTTTTTTGGTTTGGTTTATAGTCAAACTTAAATTGACATAAAATCACACCTCTATTTTTATTAGAATGCAAAATAACAAAACAAAAATTAAGTTCTTTTTTTCTTTCTTGCTCATAGACGTTTAATTTTTTCCCCCAGCATTATCGGTACATAATTACATATAACATTGTATAAATTTAAGGTGTACAATGTGATGATTTGGTATACATATATATTTTGAAATGATTAAATTCTTTATAAACAAAACCTTTGGATTTTTTTTTAACCATTGCTTTGTGGGATAGATGTTATTATTTCTAAAATAAAACCCATTAAAGTAAAAGCAGCTGAAGATTAGGTCATTTATTTGTTGTCTTTGTGTAAAATCTGAAATCATTGGGAATGTAGCTATTAACATTTGAACTCTTGCAGAAGTACTGGCTGTTCCATAAGTCATTATCATGAAATAGGGAAAGACATAGATTAAAAGAACCAGGAAAATTACGATGTTAATCATATAGGAGTGTGTGACATTTCCCCTTTTCTTTTATTGTGAAATATTATATAATACCTATATTAAAGCACAAGAAACATTTTTGTACAACTTAATAGATAATTATAAGGTGAAAATTTATTAATTATCATCGAGGTTAAGAAATAGAATAGTGCCACACCAGTTTGGAAAAACCAGTTGTAGTGGAACTTAGTGGGTCCATTGAAAAATTTGAATATAATTTGGGTTTTAGTAGAGATAAAAACTCACTGACATGGACAAATGGAAGCCAGTGAATGAAAAAGCAGATCAGAAAAGAGCATTTATAGTATGGTTTCATTTTGGTGAAAGAAACAACATATATGCAGCATGTTGTTAACTGCGGGAATCTCTGGGTTGTGGGAATGTAAAGTTTTTGTTGTGTGTTCCTTTTCTAATCTTTAAAATGTGCATGTATTGCTTCTGTAATAATAAAAGCATAAAAGGAATACCTGAGATTATATCATAACTATCTGGCCCAGCATTGTGTCCTGAATTATCCTCTAGTTGGTTGTGACATCCCAGAATATTTTGAAAGATAGAAATTCTGGTCTCCCTTTTGCCCCACTACTCTCCCAAACAATTTTCCATTTTTATTGGGTCATTCATTTCCTTATCACCTATCCTAACTTCATCATCTACCACTTAGATCCATTTGCTTGAAATTCTCCAGCAGATTATAAGGCCTCTTTTCTGTCAGTTAAAACCAGAATCATGCATCATGGCTTGGTGGTGCCATCTTACAGAATTGCAAGAAACCTTCCCCAAGGCGGTGCTTAGGTCTGAATACCAGTTATGGAAATGAGTCATGTAGTCTTTTCACATTGGGGAATTCCGATGCTCAGTTGATGAATATGGCACAGTGGCCAGGAAGTCACACAATTTCACAATGGGAGTGGCATGCCAGCTCCCATCCTCAGGGCCAGGCAAGGGGTTTCCTGCATGTGGCATGCTCCCTCTTCTGGAGAGCTGTCTGATGGTCTCAAGCAGGTTGTCTGCACAATACGTTGGCAGCAATTTGCACAAATGGTGCAATAGAAACCACCCTCTATTTTTCGTTAAAGGAATGTTAAAGCTTGAGTGAAGGCCACATGGGCAGCTTTGAAGTGGAGGCAGGCATCTCCATGGAAGGGGTTTATGACGTTTGATGTGAACCTATGAGGGGACTGCAAGCTGGTCACATAGGTGATATTCGTGAGGTTCCTATTGTTATAAGAACTACAGGCATCAGAATTTAGAGGGACTCAAGAGATCATATAATTCCACCCCCTCTCTTACAGAGGGTGAAACTGAGGCCCAGAGAGGGGAAAGGGATTATTTAATAAAACCAGAGTTCAGACTAGAGCCCAGGCTTGCCCATCTCCATCCCAATGCTTTTTCCCTTCTACATCAGTGTTTGCAAATCTGTCTGTCGGCTACGACTCTCAAGAGTTATCGCTATGGGTCCAAGGACTTGTATGCCCAACAAGCATTGACAGCCTCCAAGCATTGACAGTTCTCCAGAAGTAGAACTCAATCATTTGAGAGTGTGCAGCATTTTAAAAACTGTCAAATAAACATGCAAAAAATATATACAACCAATTTAATAATAAATCGAAACTCATATGGTCATTGCCTGGATCAGAAGGTAGAACACTGCAAGCATTCAAGATGTTTTCCTGGGTCCCTCCTTAATCATAACCCATCTCTGTCTCCCTCCCCCAATGTAGAAGTAACCTCTTACTTGTCTTCTGTAATTCTTATTTTCTTGCCTTAAAAAATATTTTTTCTAACCATTCCATAATATTTTTGAAGCTTATATGATTGAAATCACATCGATTATATTCTTTTGTGTTTTGCTTCTTCTGTGAGATGTATCCATATTATTGCATAAAATTAGAGTTTATTCATTTTCATTGTGTCAGAATAGATCATGGTAAGACTATACTAAAAAAATGTCAGTTTCATTGTTGATGGACTTTTGGATTGTTTCAAGCTTTGAGTTTTTCTTGTTCATGTCTCCTGGTACACATGTGCATACATTTCTGTAGAGAAGACACTTACCAGTGGAATTGCTAGATCACCCAGCATGCATATCTTTAGCCTTGCTATAGAATGCCAAACTACTTTCCAAAGCAGTTTTAACAATTTATCTCTCACCAGCAATGTTAAGAAAGGGCTCCTCATTCTAAAAATGTGGTAACCGTTGTTCTAGGCATGCTTCCCACCCACTTCTACTATATGGAAAAGATTTCAGGCCATCTCAGCAAGAGAGCTTGGTAATAAATACAATGATTTTCAAAATGATTTTTATATACAGAAGCCCTTGTTTAGGCATAAATTTGTAATGGAAGATCAATATATTTATATTGATTTTATATTGTTTGGACAGATAGAAATGGAGTTGTTCTGGTTGAGAGGGAAGTGTTTGAGCTCAGAGTACCACCTTCTGGGCGTCAGCCCAGTGTCTGGTACATGGTGTAGTTATTAGTAAGGTTGTCTGAAAATGAAACAGATTTCCCCAGGAAGTAGAGTTTGCTTCACTGGAGGTGTGGGTGTTTCATATCGTGAAAGAAATGTAAGATAGGAACTCTGACCCTTCCCTCTTTCAGAATTCAGATAGCATACTTCCCCCTCTTTCATTTTCTAAAATCCTAAGGTAAGTGACAAATAATCATACCTGGGGATAAAGACCAATAAGAATCCTTGAGGATACAATCAATTGTCAAGATAAATTCTCCATTGATCAAAGAGTGGAAGTCTGACTTTGGAAGGAGATCACTGCTTTTTCCTATGCTTTCTCTCTTTCTGTGTGCCCTTGTTTGAGAATTCTCCTAAGATCTCAGATTTCTCCTCTTGAAAAATGATGTTTGACTGGATGTTTGCTAAGATTCATCACATGCTAACAGTGTGGAATTGTCATTCTTGGCCTCTCTGTTTAGGAGTCTAGTAATATTCAACAATGTAATTGGAGCCATTTGTTCAATCAAAAAATATGAGTGGGCCTCCTGTGTTCCAGGAAGTGTTCTGCTATGTGCAGGGATCCAGCGATGAACAGGACAGACCGAAGCTCTGCTCTTGTGAAACTTACATTCTACGAACCAATCATAAAAAAATAAACAAATAAGAAAAATATCAGATAAAGATAAGGGCTTGTAGAGATTTAAAAAGGATGATGGGAAGAGAGTGATTGGGTACCTTCTTTAGGCTGTGTGGTCAGGGAAGCTGAGATCTGAGTGAGAAGGGGGTGGAAGCAGCCATGTCAGGGCATCCATGAGGGTTTATCAATTAACTTTAAGTCTAACTGCCTTCATAATAAGAACAACTTCTATTTGAATCATGCTTTCACCACTGTTTTCCCATTTTATTGTCAATAACAGTTTTGTGAGGTAGGCATTAGTGCAATTATTATTTTCTAGGTGGGGTAGGGACTTCCAGACGCTAAAATTAGTAAGAGGCAGAAACAGGTCTTGAACTCAGTGTTTGGTCTTTACATGTGGCATTTCCCCCTGCTCTGCCTTGTCTTGGGTCTTTCTCCTGTGCACTGAGGAGGCTGCCCAGACCAGATGGTGTCCCGGATATCGACCTATCCGAGTTCTACCTGTCTTACACTACTCAGACATCACCAGCAAGAGAAGTTTTCATTTCAGCATCACATGGGAATCTGGAAAATGCATCTTGCCCAAGATTACCAGACCAGAAGATTAAGATGTTGATTGCAGAAACCACCTTCTGTTAGCTGGGTGGAGTCCTTCTCTCCTATTTCCTCTCTCTCTGCAGTTTGAAGCTTGTGAAAACCTGTTTAAGGGGAACCTAAGAACCTGTCTGGGCAGTGCATCCATTAGCTCAAATGTGAACCATCAGCAAGAGTTCAAGCACTGCCCCTGGTGACACCTGCCAAATGAGACTATCAGAGAGCAGGGGAGGGAGTGTCTTCATGAGAGACAGCCCTATTGGTGGAAAGAGTTTTCCCTGTGACCTACTAGCTGGGTGACTCTGAGGGCCTTCCTTAACCTCCTTGAAACTTACCTTTCTCAGTCTCACCCCCAGCTGATATTACCTTCCTTGTAGGGTTATGAGGATTAAAACAGAATATGGAAAGACGATATTTAGGGTGACTGGGACATAACAAGTTATTATTCACACGAACTGTGTGTTTTATGAGCTTCAGCCAAGTTTGGGTTCACAGTTATCCACAGGGCAGGGTAGCACCACCCTGCCTGCCACTGACGGGTGGGACAGGTTGCTTTTCTGCCAGCCCACTGGTATGACAAGGGGGAGTTTCCACAGCCCAGGCTGGCAGCCTCCTGGGCTGAGAAAGGTAACCCTGATTAGGTCAAAGGACACTGAAGCCCCAAACACATCTTCCTGCTTCCATAACCAGGCTGCTGCCCAGCTGGAATGGCCATAGGCAGAGGCTTCTCTGTCCCTGACTTTGCCCGAGGACCCCAGCTTTATGAAAGTTGCAAGAGGTCCGCTTGCTGGTTGTGGAGGGGGAGAGATGTAGGTGTAGTTTTTGAGGGTTCGGCAAACTCTCTTTTGATCAATGGCTAGCTGGAGTAGAGGACGTGTCTTAGAATCACAAGGTCTCACCCAAAGTTGCATTCTCTGGCCATATAGGATGGGGTTAATTGGAACACCACAATACACGGACCTGTGCTACCTGAAACTCACATTTTGTTCTTTGGTACACTCCATGTTTCCAGACGCTGTCCCTTTGCTCAAAGCTTGTTCCTCCTACCCTCCTTTCCCAACTCCTGAAGTTCTAACAATTCTCCCCAAGTTCACCTCAAGCCACAATCCTCCTGGCAAGCTTTTTCTAAGTATCATCTCAGTTGGGTATCATCATCATTTTAAACTAATAGCATTTTTCTCTCTGTGCTTTTCACATGACACTTCATATTTTCTGCCCTGAATTGAATTTTTTTAATCTATCACCTCTCCCATCAGCTCCTTGAGGGTGGGAAATTTATCTCTAACAGACCTACCTTACCCATGGCCTTAGACACAGTAGACAATATAAATTGAACAGAAGCAAAAATGCCTTGAAGACTTTACGCTGGGGATGCAGCACCTAAACATTTTCATGTGGAGTTCCTTGGTTCTGGGGCCTGACAGAGTCATTCCACTCTTTCCCATAGCAGTCTTGGGAGGTAACGCTGAACAAGCAAACTGGGAGTCAATGGCCAGAGAGGGGGAACTCCAAAGCTAGGAATAAGAGAGAAGTGAAATCCCAGACCTGAGAATGAAATTGAGCTTAGTGACTTTCTAACTTTCTGCCACAGGACAGTGAATGGCAGCCAGGTCGCTAGACTCCCAAGGATCCCCTCCCTCAAGGCTCACACTTGAACCATTCAATGCATGTCAACACTGTTAATGGAAAATGGGACTCAGTGTTTAAGTAGTTATTGTTGCAGAGTATTTCTTTATATATTTTAAAAATCATTTTCCTGTAAAGTAATTTCCAAGACCAGGAAATTAGCACAGCTCACCCAAAGGTAATTGTGAACTCACTTTTTGGTCCAGAGCAGGAGCCTGGGTGGCAGATGTCCAAATCAGTTTGTCCCTTCCAGCCCAGGCACCTGGTTTGTCTCTGTTGAAGGTGAGGAGCCTGGGAAACTCAGCCTTACCTTTGGCATCTTTTCAACTCCCGGAGACAGACGATAAGGAGGAAGAAAAAGAAAAATTAAAGCACTTGCTCAAGAAACCTAGCCTTAGAGATTAAGTGTGATGTAAATGATGAGACTAGTTAACATTTCCTAATGGCCCAAGGCACAGAACAGTGTCTGGGGATTGCTTATGTCTCCTTTTTTCTTTGACCCCCAGTACATTGATTTAATTTTTAGAATGCCCCAAAATAGGATATAGTTAAACTTCTTGGGATAGGACAAGGAAAGTAGGGTTTATTAATTTTCATTTCCTCTTTCTCTTAATCCTTCCTTCCTTCTTCCTTCCTTCCCGCTTTCCCTCAGTACAATCACTCATTTATTTATTCATTCATTCAGTGCCCACTACGTGCAGAGCATGTACTAGGTGCCGGGTAAACAGTATTGGAGGAAACAAACTTGAATGGATCCTAAATTGACAGAACTTAAAGCCTTGTGGGGACAGAAAGGAAGAACAGTTAGAAAAGCAAGCAAAAAAATACTAATTGCCAGTTGGGAAAATGCCAGAAAAGTATTATAAAGGGTGTGTGAGATCAGGGGCTTATAATTATATAGGAGATTGGCTAAGGCTTCTCTGAGAAGGAAACATTGGAAGGAGACTTAAAAGGATGAGAAGTTGCCTGTCAATGGAAGATACTGAGGCAGGATAGGGCTGCCTGAGTTTAAGGAAACGACCTTGTGGCTGGGGCAGAGTGAGGTAGGGGTGGTTCTTTTTGGGGAGGGAAGCGGGTGTAGTCCATAGGGGCAGCTGGCTTTCTCTCTTAGCTCCTGTTTCCTCGTCTGCAAAATGACTTCCTACGACCACTACTGATCTTAGGGTCATTTGGCCTTAAGTGCTTATCCTTGTTAGATTTCAAAATCAAAATTTTCTAGTTCTCCTCTGGGTGCTGAGGATGGCGTTCGAGGCACTAGGGCCTAGAGACCTGCTTAGGTGGGGCAAATGCCTACAGCAGGCTTCTCAAGCTCTACAGTTTTGGGCCACATAATGGTTTTTTTGGTGGAGCTTTGGGGGCAGCTGTCCTCTGCATTGTAGGATGTTTAACAGCATTCCTGGCCTCTACCCATCAGATGTCTGTAGCACCTCTTAACCAGGTGAGAGTGACTTCCAGCCATTGCCAAATGTCCCCGGGGGGACAAGATAACTCCTGGTTGAGAACCACTGGCCTACAGAGAGAAGTTGTATCTCCAATGAACAGGCCCAGGATGAGATGAGAAATAGAAGCTGACATAGAGCCTCAGTGTTGGGGAAAAGAAAGCATGGCAGAGACCATGGGAAATGGGGAACACCTGCTCGTTTAAAGGGGGGCATCTCTCACTTGCTCTGGCTGATTCTTCCTTTTTTCCTTAAGACTTCAGGTTCTCACAATTAGTTGTCTATAATCTTTGGTTCATGACACACTCGTTCGTTGCCCATGCTGTATTGCATTAATTTAGTTAGTCATTTAATTAACTCCTTATAATAATGTGATGACCCGACCACTCAAACAAAATCTAGAATTTTGACAATAACCTACATTTGACAATGTGTCCCCTCTTTCCCTGCCTCGCCCCAATAGAAGTAACCATTGTCCTGTACCATGTGGTCATCATTCCCTTGCCTTCCTTTCTATATAGTTTTCTTTTATCTAAGCATATCCTTAAAATATTCTTAAAATTTTAGTCGTTTTTAACTTTATAAAAAGATTATCATGCTGACGTAAGTAAGCCTTTGCACTGACTGTTTTCACTTACTATTGTATTACTAAGAGTCATCCTTACTCTTGGGTGTTGCTGGGAGCTGATTTGTTTGAAGTGCTGTATCAGATCTTGTAGTGTGAACACATCACAATGCATCATCCTCTATCTCACTGGGTGGTGTTGGGTTAGTTCCTGGATTACTTTGTATATGCCTCTTGGTGCTCCCCAGAGGATTCTTTTTTTAAAAATGTATTTATTTATTTTTATTGAAGTATAGTTGATTTACAGTGTTGTGTTATTTTCAGGTGTCCAGCAAAGAGACTCAGTTATTCATATATATATATCTATTCTTTTTCAGATTCTTTTCCCATATATGTTATTACAAAATATTGAGTATAGTTCTCTGTGCTATAGAGTAGGTCCTTGTTGTTTATTTTATATATAGTAGTGTGTATATGTTCCTCCCAGATTCCTAATTTATCCTCCCCCCACCTTTCCCCTTTGGTAACCATAACGTTGTTTTCTGTGTCTGTGAATCTGTTTCTGTTTTGTAAATAAGTTCATTTGTATCATTTTTGTAGTCCCCAGTTGATTCTTACAGTGCAAGAATGTGAGTACAGTAAGGTCACAATTTCTGATTAATTTTAAAGAAAAGGTAGAACTTTTATGTGAAAATAACTGGGGGACCAATTTAAAGTTTTAAGAAATACTTACCAGGCCAACGAGAAACCTGTCTGCAGGCTATTCTTTTTGAGCCTCCAGTTTAAGATTAGGTCATTCAGGTTGAGAATTTCTCAGCTGGATCGAGAAGTTACCTTAACGTAGAGGACACTTAGGAAATCATTCTTTAGCACAAAAGAGTGGGAAACAGGAAATGACCCAGGCAGAAATTTGCATAGAGTGTGTGGTGAAGATCGGCAGTGACGTAAACTACCTTCCAGTAGCACAACTTGTGGTACTGCATGGAAATTGTAGCAAAACATTCTCTTCACTCCCAACATTTGGAAATAAGGGAAAAGAGCTGATCTTTAAGGAAGTAAACTTTTAAAAAATGAATCACTTGAACTTTCCAATGTTTAATGAAGCCAGTAGAGAAATGCAAAATTGTCTTAAAGAGAATAAATGGCTCTCAGGCCAACAGGATCTGACTGTAATTGATTGAATATATTTAAAGAAGGCATGTCAGTCAGGGTGAGAGAATTCGTCAGAGAAGATTCCAGAGCCCAATTTAGGCACTGTGCTTGCTTACAGCTCCATCGGCAGGACAATCACAACTGTGGAGATGGTGCCGCTGGGAAGAGAACAAACTCTTAATACCCGAGTGTGTATTTATCTGGTCCGTGTGACAGATACATACATCTCCCTCTCTCATGACACCCCGGTTTCTGAGACCTGGTTGATGTGAGTATTCTCTGGGAGAGGTGTTCTCCTGGCAGCCTCTGGGACTGGAAGGCCGGGAGCCATTCTCAGGACTTGGTGGCTCCCAGGTGATAATATCACCCGATGGAGCTTTTTGGAGTCAGTCACTGCTCTGCTTTTGTTGTCACCCTCTCACTCTCCCCTGCATTTCCATGAGTTCCTGTCTTCACACTTCTCCATTCACTAAGTGCTTACCTAGTGCCAGACCCCAGGTTCACACAAAGAGTGTAAACTCTGAAAGATCAACCTTGATTTAGCCTTATGAACCCTCTAGGGCAGGGTCTTTTCTAGATTCTGGGAGCCCCCTGAATCTCTATGGAGAACTTTATGTGTGTGTGTTTCTGGGGAGAGGGTCTGTAGACTCTTAAGAGGTTCTGTTGGCTGAGGTAGTTTAGGTCATTGCTCCGGGGAGCATAGTTTGACTCCTTGAGTATAGGGGAGAAAGGAGAAGGCCTGTACACCTGGAAGACAGACTTTAAGCCCTTAGGGGTGCAAAGGATGTAGACGCCCTGGATGGGACAAAGGGAGGAGGAGAATCTGTGGGTTGGAGGGGGATGATGAAAGTGATAGCATGCTATTCCGTAATGCATGCAGACTGCCATGAGGGTAATATTCTTTGGACATTTTCCCAACATGTTTTTTTTTTTTTGACTGATTGACTCCTTTTTGTGGGAGGAAGGGTGGGTGGAGTGCAGGGTAGCAGGGACAGTTCTCCCAAGCATTTTTGGAGACATGGAAGGTACTTTGTAATGCACGAAGGAAATTGCTATGGGGTGATAAGAAACAGCACTGGGCTAAGTTTTGCAATTTTAAACCCAGTATCTATGAATAGTCCTTGCAATGTAATTCACTTCAAGTCAGTACAGTTCAACTCATTTCAACAAGCCATAATTGAACACTCCTTGTCCACATTATTCCAGCTTTTCTACTGAAAAGTTGGCAATGAGTTATGGGTCATGAGCTACTAACTGGTGTTGTGTCCACAGGCTGAGAGCAAGCAAACTTTTAGGGTAACACTCTGGTATCACTAGGGGGTGTTCATCTGGCTTTCCTGGGATACTTCTGGTCTACCTGTGTTGTTATTAATAGCACCCAATTCAGATGACAATTTATATAGTCACCTCTCTCTACAACACTTGTATTGCTCCAAACTTGTTTAATCTGTTTATGTGCCTCTGGAGCTTCCCATGAAACTAATGAGCTTCTTGAGGCTGGAAGCATTGTCTCATTTATCTCTGTGTCTAGCACATGCCTGCTATTCTCTGGACACTTAAAAAAAATATTTCTTCAGTTGAACTGAAATTAAAAACAGAATGAAGAAGGGCCTTAGAGTAGAAATGGTCAGCTCACATTGTCTGCCGTGTGCTGCCGAGGCCTGGACTGGAGGCCCAGCTCTGAGTCACTTATGAGCATCGTACATTGGGAAACTTATTTAATCTTTTTCAACAAAAGGAAAGTGTGTATAAAGTGCTTGGTGAAAGGCGTTGCAGTGCTCCACCAATGTTAGCTGCCGTCATTGTTTCCAAATTATTAGTTGTTAATAATAACTATTACTATAATCACTTTAAATTTATTTATTTATTTTTGGCTGTGTTGGGTCTTCATTGCTGCATGCGGGCTTTCTCTAGTTGCGGCGAGCCGGGGTTACTCTTCGTTGCGGTGGCTCCTCTTGTTGCGGAGCACGGGCTCTAGGCGCAGGGGCTTTAGTAGTTGTGGCACGTGGGCTCAGCAGTTGTGGCTTACGGGATCTAGAGTGCAGGCTCAGTAGTTGTGGTGCATGGGCTTAGTTGATCCGTGGCATGTGGGATCTTCCTGGACCAGGGCTCGAACCCGTGTCCCCTGCATTGGCAGGAGGATTCTTAACCACTGCGCCACCAGGGAAGTCCTATAATCACTTTAAATTCCAGTTTTCTTAGCTGGAAATGGAAGGTCATCATTCCTGTTTTACTTCGATAATGAACATGAAGACACTTTGGAAACTACATAGAACTCTCATTGCATAGCCTGTAAAAGAATGCATGTTGACAGGGAGGTTTGTGCTTATAGAACTGGCATAACTTCGGCATATTATATGAGGAGCTAGATTGAATGGAAAGATAAGCAAGCTTTTAAATATAATATTTTAAAAAGATGAAAAAATGGCCGGATGGGGAGGGCAGGTAGAAGTTGATCTGTTCCAAAGTTTAGGAATATAATAAAAGCACGTGGGAAAAGACAGTGGGATGGACTCAGGACAGGTGTCTGGAATTTAGAATTGGGACCCTGCTTGGTATGAAACCAGCAAAGCATTGCTTCTGTCGTGGTGAGGGGACAGAGCTTGGCAGGCTTGGCATCTGGGGAGCAACAGCTTGAGTGTGGGACAGAAGAATATTTATGCCAGGATAGACATTCTACTTTGCAAAATGAGTCAAGAGCTTGCATTTCTGAGGTGAGGTGAGCATTTCATCAAAGGCATGCCAGATGTGGACACTACCTAAGGAAGCCATTCGGCACCTGCATGCACTGCTAATAAGAGAAAGGAACCTAGTAAGTACACATGAAAGCAGCTTTCCGTCAAGGATCACAGAAACTTTTCTGATAATATATCTTTACCAAGTGAGACAGAGAAGTCAGTGGATTTAAAGATGCATGTTCCAGATCCCTTGTTATCCTAACAGGCAATTCTAACAAAAGCAGAACTATTGACACTAAGAATTCTTAGGTCTAAATGCCAGTAAACCCAGGGGTCGAATTTCAGGTCTGTGTTAGGGGAAATAGTAAAATAGTAGCAACAGCAGTAAATGTTTACATAGCACTTATACACAGTAACACACAGCAACCCTGGGAAGGGGGTACTATCAGCACCCCCAGTTTATAGATGACAAAATGAGGAATACAGACGTTAACTAACTTGTTCAAGGTCACAGCTAGTAAGGGGCACACTAGGCTTTGAACTCAAAGTGTTTTGGTCCAGAGAATGTGCTTTTAACTCGGACACTCTCCTTCCTCTCAACTGTAGCCATTATAACCAGTATAAAGTACACCTATGACTTTGTGGGATATAGCTGTGGGACCTAGACCATAAGCTTCAGGTGTGGTTTTCCATTCTGTCCCAGGCTTTCCTTGGAAGGAAGAAGTTTGTCCAGATTATACATTTATTAGAGGTCGGTCTCTTATCTTTTTGTTATTTGTACCCTCATGGCACATAGCAGCTGCTCAATAGTTGAAATAAACTAAATTGTCTCTGTGGTTTTTTTCCCCTTGATGTAAAATTCTTTTTGTTATTAAATAAGAGAGGAGGGTAGGAAGGCATAGCTCCCTCTACCGTAAACCCTTAAAGGCAAGCTGGGATTTAGTTGTTCATCCTCTTTTGGTCAAACACTTTCACCAAATCCTGACTCCAAACTCAAGGCCTTTTCTAGCCCCTCTTGCCCACGATGGTTCCCTGGTTCCAGCCAAGGGAATCATTCATTGCTGCCGTCACCCAGTCCTTCTGTCACATGGCTCATGGTCACGTCTGTGAAGGCTGTGGATTGAGTTCAAGACTTGAAGGCTGACAGATCTGGGTTTGAATCAGGGCAGCAGAACTTGCCAGCTGTGTGGCCTTGGACAAGTCATTACATTCAGCCTTTCTGAGCTAAACCTCATCATTTATGGAGCAAGGGTCATATTATCCTATTCAGGAGATGCTTGAGAGACTGAAACCAGATAACATATCACGTAGTATAGTGTTTGGCATGGGGTAACCACGTGCTGAAATTGTAGAAACTGAATTTCCCAGTTAGATTACAACTTCTTGGAGGCCTGGGATCATGTCTTATGAAGGATCTTTGTCAGGGATCCTTCTTCACTTCCTCAACCCCTCACTCTGTCCTCCCCTTACCTTCCTCAGCTTCTTCACTCTCTGCCCCTCCCACCAGTTTCATCACCAAAATTCCAATTTGTTCATTTGTTGTTTGCTGTGCTTAATCAATGTTTGGGGTCATTTTGGTTCTGTCCCAGGAGATATTTGGCTACCAGACTCAGAGCTGCCGGAAAACCCTCTGCCTTGCTGGATCTATCTTCTCCTTTGGGATCCTCCCCTTGGTGTTTTACTGGAGACCCGCTTGGCACGTGTGGGCAAATTGCATCCCGTGTTCCTTGCAAGAAGCAGACGTCGTGTTGCTGAGGACAACAGTAAGTGTGTACCTGGTTCTGTACCTGGTGGCCCTTTTTCCTGGACATCTTGTTATGGGATGGTTGTGAGGAGATGAGCACAAGGCAGGCGGCAGCTGGATATCCAGCCTCAGGCTCCATCACAGCCTTACATTTACTTACGAAGAATTCAATAATTTGTGTATGATTGGATTTCATTAAGAAGACCTAATTCATAAGGTATTCCTTTTAAAAGTGTGATTTTAGTGAATGTCGGAATAGGGAATAGCCATGTTAATACCTAAAAATGATAGTGTGAAGTAGTTAAGTCAGGCTATAGGTTATAACATTCATACTCATCCTTCTCCCCACCCCCATCCTGACATATCAATGCCTATCCCAGCCCCCCTCCACTGGGGTATCCCTGGGGGAAGGGAAGGTGGGGAGGAGGTGGGAAGTACCCCTCTGAGGAGGATCCTGTCTTCCCCTGCTCCTTTGAGAGAGCCATGGTTATTGATAGGAGTCTGTTGCATCCTGTAGATATGCTAGGGTTTAAAAGTGTGGCCATCTTGTCCCTGAGTAGATTGCCGCTTTCTGCTAATACAAGGTCCTGGTGTTAGGGGAGTTCCCCTGTATTGGCTCTGATAACACTTCCTTCTAGCACTCATTACACTTAGGCAAAGTGCATTGTTCCTGCTGGACTGTTAGCTCCACAAAAGAAGGGACTATCTCTAACTTGTTAACTGCATCCCTAGTTCCAGCACATGGTAGGGATTCCATACATATGTGGTGGCTGATGGGCTAAAGTGGACATTCCTCTTGACAGAAGTCAAAGTGCAGTCTCACAGAGGACCCTTTTCGGGCTGACTTTTACTGAGTGTGTCTAACAATGCATCAGCCCAAATGACCCAGAATGACAACCAAATTCTTGATAAATCAAACTCTGCTGGGCTGTTAGCTTCTTTTTTTAATGTAGCAACCTCTCTAGATAAACATTCTATTCATTTCAGTGAGAGAAGAGGACAGCAACAAGTTTTATAACTGGCCCCAAATTTTTTTCCCCACATTTCAATCTGAGTTGGAGCTAGACCTCAATGAAACTGACGCTTGGATGAAGTTTGTCTTTGTTGACCTGCTCCCCCTGGGGTCAGCCCCATCCCTCATTTCTGGCTCCTGGTCACTTCAAGAGCCACCCGTTCTATGTCCCAGCTTAGCTGACATGTGGACCATATTACAGATGAGAGCTGAGGCAGCTCCACCCAAGTTCAACTATAATTTAACTTAAGATTCTTGGAGAATAGACTTCAAGACATTAAGAAGGCAAGATGATAGTGGAGTCAGAGCATCTCATATTGATGATGTTGGGCTGGGAGCCCTGCTCCGCTGCTGCCTCAAACCATACTTCATGAAGGCTCACAGAATACGCATGAGAGAAGAGTGTCTGGCCCTCACCAAGGAAGATCTCGTCATTTGATTGGGGAGGAAATGGGGTCTGGAGAGGGTGCATATTTTAGCCACACTCCTTGATAAGTTAGAGGCCTCACCAGGAAGAAGTACCATCTATCCCAGTTCCTAGTTCAGGGTTGTCCCCTCACAACTGCATGTAGATCAGTGGTTCCCAAACATCAACCAGCATTAGAATCATCTGGAGGGCTTATGAACAGATTGCTGGGCCCCCCTCCCAGGGTTTCTAATTCTTTAGATTTGGATTGGGGCTCTAGAGTTTGCATTTTTAACAAGTTCTCAGATGATGCTAATGCTTCTGGTAAGGGACCATACTTTGAGCAAAACTGCTGCAGATAGTCATCACTCCCACTGATGAGCTTACTTGGTCCTTGGGAGAGGAATAGAGGCCTGGACATTTGCTTTATGGCTCAGCCAATATATATTTATATGGTTTCAAAGGGAATGATCCAGATTTAGCAAAGTGTTATAAGTGGTCCTGCTGTATACAGCCCTAGTGTCTTGCTGGAGCAGGGGTAGAGAGAGGTTTGTTTTCTGGGGCTCAGAATAGGGATGTAAGGACTTATGGAAGACCACATCTTTGGGATACTTTCATAGTTCAACCCCTTCCATGTGAACTTAAGGACCTATGAGATTCTTATTTTTTGGCATGAAAGGAGGATTTGGAAAAGTACTTCACTCTACCCTGCAGGTGCTTTCATTTCGCCCAACTAGTTCTCAGGGGGCAATGCTTTTGTTGCAGCAGAAACAACCTCAGAAACAAAAAAGCTTTCTGCCTTTCAGAATGTATCACCAGACTCTTCAGATCTGAGAGCATCTGGTTGGCTGAGCTATAAGCTCCGAGGTTGCTGGCAGAGTCAAGGCACAGAGAGGAGCAAGAGGAAATGAACAAGGAAATGGCAAGGAAGGGAGCAAAAGGAAAGAAAAGGAGAGGGAAATAGGTAAAAGAGAAATAAAGAGGGAGAAAAGAGAAAGATCTAGTAAGATACAAGCTACTGTGTATGACATAAACTACTATGATATACAACAAGAATGTGTTGTACAGCACAGGGAATTATAGCTATTATCTTGTGATAACTTTTAATGGAGTATAACCTGTAAAAATACTGAATCACTATGCTGTACACCTGAAGCTAATATAATATTGTAAATGGACTATACTTCAATAATAAAACCTAAAATTTACAAAGGAAGAAAAGAAGATCTGGTAAGAGTGAAAGAAATAGAAAAATGTCAACCAACACGGAGCTGGTCCATTTTGGGATTTGGAGTCAAAAGTTTTGACTTCTAGTCCCAGCACCTTAGAAACATGACACCTTAGGTTTGTTACTTAACGTTTCAGGACCTCAGTTTCTCTATTTGTAAAATAGGCCTAGTAAAAGCACTTGTTCTTTCTTGGGTTGGTGTGAGGATGAAGTGAGATTACATATGTAAAAACCATTTACAAACTGTAAAATGCATCATCAAAGATAATTTTGATTGTGTATGTGTTTTTGATATAGCAACATCACAAGCTTGCTGTACAAAAGGGCTTGCTATAGCCTAGATGCACCCATGTATAATGGCCCTGCTCATCTGGATGCTGTGTCCTTCCCTTATTATCCAGGGGGCCTGGCACTTCCTTCCAGGACAGGAGACATGGGGAGGATGCCCTATAACTAGGAATCCCCAGCACTCATATGTGCTCAAGCAGGTCACCTCTCCTAGTTGCATGTGATCAGCTTTGAACTGGACGTACAGCAGAAAGATTAAAAAGGCATCAGTGCCTCAGGGAGCCGCATTCCATCACCCTGCCTCTTTCTTTGGCTCTTTGAAAGTCTATTAAACCTTTCTCCCATTTCACTGCCCTCTGCAACTAATCAGAGCTATTGAAACCAGCTTCAATCTTGTCTTTTTCATCTTGATTTCAACCTTAATTTTTAATTACCTGCTCTTGTGCATCATTTTAAATGGATTTGCTATGCCAGAGACTCTCCAAATAAATGAGGTGCTAAATTAGTCTTTATGTAATTAGATAAGAACCCGATTATTTCAAACACTTTTACTATGTGAGTCTTAGATAAAAATAAGCTTTGAGAGTCAATAGTTTAAAAGTCTGCTGTAAGATTATTTGCATTAAAATGACACCTTAAGAAAGATATTATTTGAATTATATTATAATAGCTGGACAGTAAAGATTTCCCAGTAAGAAAGACTGGATGACTCTTCCCTGAAAATGTGCTGCATACCTGTTTTTCATGTTATTAAAAAATCAGTACTTGGTATTTATCATCAGTCTTACACTGGTAAGATTACAGATCATTATCCCAGATACTGATTAGGTAGTCATTTTTTAACATTAAAAAAAAATAGTAATGTGATGTACTGACTGAAAGTCTTCAGCACCTAGTTTATTTTCTGTTCCCCTCCTCTTATTAAGCACCTCTAAGAGTGAGATTTTTCCAAAAGATAAGAGTAATTACATTTCTATTTTATAATTTAAAAGTGCCATTTTATTCATTATTCATCTACTTCTGAATTTTAACCAATATCTGTAGCGATGCCACATTTCTATGCAAATAACGTGATTTATATTCATTGGTGTTTTGAATTCAGATGCTCCTGATGATTTTCGTAGTTTTTATCTTTATTATAATTGCATATACATTTTTCCTTCACTGTCACTGTATGTCACATGTTGCCAAAGACTCACAATGTTCAGAGAAGAACTTTGTGATGATTGGCTATTAGGCTTGACTCCGGGCATTTCATTTCAATGTTTTAATGGGGAACATTTCCCCTTCAGTTTCACCTAAAGATGTCAGTGGTAGGGGCTTTAGTTTAAAAACTTAGAAATCCCCCAAATCAGCCATGCAAATGTCACCTTGGGTCCACCAGCCCACCAGGATACTCATCAGTGTTCATTTGTGTTCATGTTTCCTGGATCCCTTACTTCCTCCCCTCCCTCCTCTTCTGCAACCTGGTCTCTCCAAGCCCAGGCTCCACACATTGGCACCACTTTCTAAGGGAATCAGACAGTTTGTTTTGTCTATGCTTTTACTCATAAAATTTCTTCTGGTATTCCCTATCTCCCCCATTCATTCATTCACTTATTCATTCAACAAGTATTTATTGAGTACCAGTCAAGTACCAGACATTGTTATAGGCACTGGGAATACAGCTATGAACAAAACAGATGGAAATCCTTCTTACAGAGGGACATTCTGGACAGGACTCAACTGATAGACACTTGTACACACTCATACACACATTCTCTATACAGTAAATATAGACAGTAGGTGTTCTATCTCTACTTATTAAAACCTACTCATTCTTCAGCCATACACCACCTTTTCTATTAAATCTTTGTTGATCCATTCTCTGCCCCAATACTGGAGGGAATTAATTGCCTGTCCTTCCTTCTCTCCTAGCTCTGTATTTGCCAGCTCTGACTGCTATAATGCTTTCTGCAGTCTGCCTTCTATTAAAATGCTATTTGCTCTACATTTTATAAAACAGCATCTCATCGATTATATTATTTACTTCTCATAACAACCCTAGGAAATGGCATTATCATTTTTATTTTACAGATGAGGATACAGAGAGGACAATGACTTTGCAGCCTAGTAAATGTCAGCCAGGATTTCCCTCTCCCTTCCTTTCTGTCTCTTCCCCTTCCTCCTTCCTTCATAAATTTGATGAGCACAGGTTGTATGCCAGCCGCAGTGCTATCTCATGGACAGCGCAGGGGGCAGGGAGTATAACAGTAAAATCAGGGTTCTTGACTCCACGGAGTTTGTCAAATCAACTACACAAATAAATGCAAAAATCCAACTGTTATAAGTGGTACTTAGGAAAGCTCCGTGGTTATTGTAGGATTATAGACAAGGGATTTGATCAAGTCAAGAAAACCAGGAAAGGCTTTCCTGAGCCATCAGAGGATAATTAGAGAACAGATGTGTGGACACAGCGGGGGGGGGTGGGGAGAGTTGGGGGGTGGGTGGGCGGGGAGGGTGTGTGGGATGAATTGGGAGATTGGGATTGACGTATGTGCACTGCCATGTGTAAAACAGATAGCTAGTGGGAACCTGCTCTATAGCCCAGGGAGCTCAGCTTGGTGCTCTGTGATGACCTAGGTGGGTGGGATGGGGGGTGAGGTGGGAGGGAGGTCCAAGAGGGAGGGGATATATGTATACACATAGCTGATTCACTTCATTGTACAGCAGAAAGTAACACAACATTATAAAGCAACTAGACCCCAATATAAAAAAAAAAGGTGATGGTGGCTGGTGGGGAGGAGCATATGGGGAATGGTCCAGGTAAAGAGGGTAGTGTGGACAAAGAACTTGAACCTGTCTTCTGACTCTCTAAGCCCAGCGCTTTCCCCCACTATGCTACATTCCTTTTTATAGCTTTTTCTCCTATTACACTAGAAGCTTTTTGGAGACAATTGTCGTGGCTTTTCATTCCCCACAACACTTAGCTCGTGTCTACAGTGGGTGTTCAATAATTATTTAATTCAATTAAATAAATGAATTAATCTGTAATAAATGGTCTCATGGTTTCTACCAACACTTTATCACAAAGACCCTAAGGTGAAAAGTCACGATTGAGAATGTAAGAGAAGATAGTATGATTCTTTTAGTTACTCATTCCTTCTTCTGAACCCTATTCCCCCATCCCCCCATTTTTTTTTTAATACTTTTATTTATTTATTTATTTTTGGCTGTGTTGCGTCTTCGTTGCTGTGCACGGGCTTTCTGTAGTTGCGGTGAGCTGGGGCTACTCTTTGTTGTGCTGTGCGGGCTTCTCACTGCGGTGGCTTCTCTTGTTGGGGAGCACAGGCTCTAGGCCCGTGGGCTTCAGTAGTTGTGGCACATGAGCTCAGTAGTTGTGGCTCACAGGCTCTAGAGCGCAGGCTCAGTAGTTGTGGTGCACAGGCTTAGTTGCTCCGCGGCATGTGGGATCTTCCTAGACCAGGGATTGAACCCGTGTCCCCTGCATTGGCAGGCTGATTCTTATCCACTGTACCACCATGGAAGTCCCCCCCATCCTCCATTTTAAACCATTTTTTTGTTAGGCATTCAGTCAGAAATCCCTGAGCTTCTATGGGCTGGCTTCTCACAGATGATTTTTTTTTTTAAGACAAATTGTTCTGAGGCCGTTATCTATTATAAAACAGGGTTATTTCTATTGTGATTTATAGTTTGCAAAGCTTTTGCATATATGTTGTCTCATTTGGTCCTTACTAGTAGAGATTATTTTTTCCCCATTTTACATTGGAGACATAAAGAAGTTAAAAGAAATGCTCATGGTGTTACAGCTGTAAGCAGTGAAAACAAAATTTATGCTGAATTGTTCAGGATTTTTTTTCTTTTTTTTTTAACATCTTTATTGGAGTATAATTGCTTTACAATGTTGTGTTAGTTTCTGCTGTATAACAAAGCGAGTCAGCTACATGTATACCTATATCCCCATATCCCCTCCCTCTTGTGTCTCCCTCCCACCCTCCCTATCCCACCACTCTAGGTGGTCACAAAGCACCAAGCTGAATCTCCTTGTGCTATGTGGCTGCTTTCCACTAGCTATCTATTTTACATTTGGTAGTGTATATATGTCCATGCCACTCTCTCACTTCATCCCAGCTTACCCTCCCCGCCCCCCGTGTCCTCAAATCCATTATCTACCTCTGCGTCTTTATTCCTGTCCTGCCCCTAGGTTCTTCAGAACCATTTTTTTTTCTTGTTTTAGATTCCATATATATGTGTTAGCATACGGTATTTGTTTTTCTCTTTCTGACTTACTTCACTATGTATGACAGACTCTAGGTCCATCCACCTCACTACAAATAACTCAATTTCGTTTCTTTTTATGGCTGAGTAATATTCCATTGTACATATGTGCCACATCTTCTTTATCCATTCATCTGTTGATGGACCCTTAGGTTACTTCCATGTCCTGGCTATTGTAAATAGAGCTGCAATGAACATTTTGGTACATGACTCTTTTTGAATTATGGTTTTCTCAGGGTATATGCCCAGTACTGGGATTACTGGGTCGTATGGTAGTTCTATTTTTAGTTTTTTGACGAACCTCCATACTGTTCTCCATAGTGGCTGTATCAATTTACATCCCCACCAACAGTGCAAGAGGGTTCCCTTTTCTCCACACCCTCTTCAGCATTTATTGTTTGTAGATTTTTTGATGATGGCTATTCTTACCGGAGTGAGGTGATACCTCATTGTAATTTTGATTTGCATTTCTCTAATGATTAGTGATGTTGAGCATCCTTTCATGTGTTTTTTAGCAATCTGTGTATCTTCTTTGGAGAAATGTCTTTTTACGTCTTCTGGCCATTTTTGGATCAGGTTGTTATTTGATTTTTTTTTTTTTTTTTTTTTTTGAGTCCTTGTGGGATTTTTTTTTTAATTCAAACAGAAAGTCACAAAAATTATAATCATCCTCATCAGTTCACTCAGTCCCATGTAATTAATTTTTTTTTCATCTTAATCTGTTGTTAGCACTTTTATGAGTTCATCAGTTTTTCATTAGAGTTCTGAAAATGCTTATTCATTCAGTTCAGCAGTACAGTTACCAGAAACGTGTACTTGTCAGAGTCTTTTCTATGAATTCCTTGAAGATGAAACCCTTTTATAGGAACATATTTGCAAAAGCATCAGAGTACACCCAGAACTGTCTGTAAATGACAAAAGACTTAAAAATGACCACAGTTAAAGATTTGATGAAAGTTCATAATAGTGCAATTGACAAGGAAATTTAGTTTTTTCTGAGATATACATTTTAAAGTAATAACTAGAATTATGACTTATAACATTATACCAGAACATATAAGATTTTTAGAAATTTCACGTAATGTCTGAAACATTTATATTAACATATTTCCATACAGATAACCCAATGAAAGTTTAGTATTAGTTGTTTTGTTTGTTTGTTTATACTGTAGGTTCTTATTAGTCATCAATTTTATACAAATCATTGTATACATGTCAATCCCAATCGCCCAATTCAGCACACCACCATCTCCTTCAGTTCTAAATGATGACCTTGCTGGGTAGAGATTCTTTTTTTTGTTTGCTTGTTTGTTTATACTGCAGGTTCTTATTAGTCATCAATTTTATACACATCAGTGTATACATGTCAATCCCAATCGCCCAATTCAGCACACCACTATCCCCACCCCACCGCAGTTTTCCCCCCTTCGTGTCCATATGTCTGTTCTCTACATCTGTGTCTCAACTTCTGCCCTGCAAACCGGCTCATCTGTACCATTTTTCTAGGTTCCACATACGTGCGTTAATATACAATATTTGTTTTTCTCTTTCTGACTTACTTCACTCTGTATGACAGTCTCTAGATCCATCCACGTCTCAACAAATGACTCAATTTCGTTCCTTTTTATGGCGGAGTAATATTCCATTGTATATATGTACCACAACTTCTTTATCCATTCGTCTGTTGATGGGCATTTAGGTTGCTTCCATGACCTGGCTATTGTAAATAGTGCTGCAATGAACATTCGGGTGCATGTGTCTTTTTGAATTACGGTTTTCTCTGGGTATATGCCCAGTAGTGGGATTGCTGGGTCATATGGTAATTCTATTTTTAGTTTTTTAAGGAACTTCCATATTGTTCTCCATAGTGGCTGTATCAATTTACATTCCCACCAACAGTGCAAGAGGGTTCCCTTTTCTCCACACCCTCTCCAGCATTTGTTGTTTGTAGATTTTCTGATGATGCCCATTCTAATTGGTGTGAGGTGATACCTCATTGTAGTTTTGATTTGCATTTCTCTAATAATTAGTGATGTTGAGCATCTTTTCATGTGCTTCATGGCCGTCTGTATGTCTTCTTTGGAGAAATGTCTATTTAGGTCTTCTGCCCATTTTTGGATTGGGTTGTTTGTTTCTTTAATATTGAGCTGAATGAGCTGTTTATATATTTTGGAGATTAATCCTTTGTCCGTTGATTCGTTTGCAAATATTTTCTCCCATTCTGAGGGTTGTCTTTTTGTCTTGTTTATGGTTTCCTTTGCTGTGCAAAAGCTTTGAAGTTTCATTAGGCCCCACTGTTTATTTTTGTTTTTATTTCCATTTCTCTAGGAGGTGGGTCAAAAAGGATCTTGCTGTGATTTATATCATGAAGTGTTCTGCCTATGTTTTCCTCTAAAAGTTTTATAGTGTCTGACCTTACATTTAAGTCTTTAATCCATTTTGAGTTTATTTTTTGTGTATGGCATTAGGAAATGTTATAATTTCATTCTTTTACATGTAGCTGTCCAGTTTTCCCAGTGCCACTTATTGAAGAGGCTGTCTTTTCTCCATTGTATATTCTTGCCTCCTTTATCAAAGATACGGTGACCAAATGTGCGTGGGTTTATCTCTGGGCTTTCTATCCTGTTCCCTTGATCTATATTTCTATTTTTGTGCCAGTACCATATTGTCTTGATTACTGTAGCTTTGTAGTATAGTCTGAAGCCAGGTAGCCTGATTCCTCCAGCTCCATTTTTCTTTCTCAAGATAACTTTGGCTATTCGGGGTCTTTTGTGTTTCCAAACAATTTGTGAAATTTTTTGTTCTAGTTCTGTGAAAAATGCCATTGGTAGTTTGATGGGGATTGCACTGAATCTGTAGATTACTTTGGGTAGTATAGTCATTTTCACGATGTTGATTCTTCCAATCCAAGAACATGGTATATCTCTCCATCTGTTTGTATCATCTTCAATTTCTTTCATCAGTGTCTTATAGTTTTCTGCATACAGGTCTTTTGTCTCCTTAGGTAGGTTTATTCCTAAGTATTCTATTCTTTTTGTTGCAATGGTAAATGGGAGTGTTTCCTTAATTTCTCCTTCAGATTTTTTATCATTAGTGTATAGGAATGTAAGAAATTTCTGTGCATTAATTTTGTATCCTGCTACATTACCAAATTCATTGATTAGCTCTAGTAGTTTTCTGGTAGCATCTTTAGGATTCTCTATGTATAGTATCATGTCATCTGCAAACAATGACAGTTTTACTTCTTCTTTTCTGATTTGGATTCTTTTATTTCTTTTTCTTCTCTGATTTCTGTGGCTAAAACTTCCAAAACTATGTGGAATAATAGTGGTGAGAGTGGACATCCTTGTCTTGTTCCTGATCTTAGAGGAAATGATTTCAGTTTTTCACCATTGAGAACGATGTTGGCTGTGGGTTTGTCATATATGGCCTGTATTATGTTGAGGTAGTTTCCCTCTCTGCCTACTCTCTGGAGGGTTTTTATCATTAATGGGTGTTGAATTTTGTCAAATGCTTTTTCTGCATCTATTGAGATTATCATATGGTTTTTCTCCTTCAGTTTGTTAATATGGTTTATCACATTGATTGATTTGCATATATTGAAGCATCCTTGCATTCCTGGGATAAACCCCACTTGATCATGGTGTATGATCCTTTTAATGTGCTGTTGGGTTCTGTTTGCTAGTATATTGTTGAGGAGTTTTGCATCTATGTTCATCAGTGATATTGGCCTGTAGTTTTCTTTTTTTGTGACATCTTTGTCTGGTTTTGGTATCAGGTTGATGGTGGCCTTGTAGAATGAGTTTGGGAGTGTTCCTCCTTCTGCTATATTTTGGAAGAGTTTGAGAAGGATAGGTGTTAACTCTTCTCTAAATGTTTGATAGAATTCGCCTGTGAAGCCATCTGGTCCTGGGCTTTTGTTTGTTGGAAGATTTTTAATCACAGTCTCAATTTCAGTGCTTGTGATTAGGCTGTTTATATTTTCTATTTCTTCCTGGTTCAGTCTCGGAACATTGTGCTTTTCTAAGAATTTGTCCATTTCTTCTAGGTTGTCCATTTTATTGGCATATAGTTGCTTGTAGTAATCTCTCATGAGCCTTTGTATTTCTGCAGTGTCAGTTGTTACTTCTCCTTTTTCATTTCTAATTCTATTGATTTGAGTCTTCTTCCTTTTTTTCTTGATGAGTCTGGCTAATGGTTTATCAATTTTGTTTATCTTTTCAAAGAACCAGCTTTTAGTTTTATTGATCTTTGCTCTCATTTCCTTCATTTCTTTTTCATTTATTTCTGATCTGATCTTTATGGTTTCTTTCCTTCTGCCAACTTTGGGGTTTTTTTTGTTCTTCTTTCTCTAATTGCTTTAAGTGTAAGGTTAGGTTGCTTAATTGAGATGTTTCTTGTTTCTTGAGGTAGGATTGTATTGCTATAAACTTCCCTCTTAGAACTGCTTTTGCTGCATCCCATAGGTTTTGGGTCATCGTGTTTTCATTTTCATGTATTTTTAGGTATTGTTTGATTTTCTCTTTGATTTCTTCAGTGATCTCTTGGTTATTTAGTAGTGTATTGTTTAGCCTCCATGTGTTGTTATTTTTTACAGATTTTTTCCTGTAATTGATATCTAGGCTCATACCGTTGTGGTCAGAAAAGATACTTGAATACTATTTCAATTTCCTTAAATTTACCAGGGCTTGATTTGTGATGCAAGATACGATCTATCCTGGACAATGTTCCATGAGCACTTGAGAAGAAGTGTATTCTGTTGTTTTTGGATGGAATCTCTTATAAATATCAATTAAGTCCATCTTGTTGAGTGTGTCATTTAAAGCTTGTGTTTCCTTATTTATTTTCATTTTGGATGATCTGTCCATTGGTGAAAGTGGGGTGTTAAAGTCCCCTACTATTTTTGTGTTACTGTCAAGTTCCCCTTTTTTGGCTGTTAGCATTTGCCTTATGTATTGAGGCGCTCCTATGTTGGGTGCATAAATATTTACAATTGTTATATCTTCTTCTTGGATTGATCCCTTGATTATTATGTAGTGTTCTTCTTCATCTCTTGTAATAGTCCTTATTTTAAAGTCTATTTTGTCTGATATGAGAACTGCTACTCCAGATTTCTTTTGATTTCCATTTGCATGGAATATCTTTTTCCATCCCCTCACTTTCAGTCTGTATGTGTCTCTAGGTCTGAAGTGGGTCTCTTGTAGACAGCATATATACATGTCTTGTTTTTGTATCCATTCAGCCAGTCTATGTCTTTTGGTTGGAGCATTTAATCCATTTACATTTAAGGTAATTATTGATATGTATGTTCTTATTACCATTTTCTTAATTGTTTTGGGTTTGTACTCTGTAATGGCCTATATGGGAAAAGAATCTACAAAAGAGTGGATATATGTTTACATATAACTGATTCACTTTGCTCTACACCTGAAACTTACACAACACTGTAAGTCAACTATACTGCAATAAAAATTTAAAAGAAAAGAATAACAACTGATCATATAGGCTCTTTTAAATCTGCTTTGCTGGAACTTTTCGAAAGGAATATCAGATTGAACTTTTAAAAGGCCTCTCAAGCCAGGAAAGTCAAATAAGGACTTGCCATCAGACTCTGACTGCAATACGTACAGATTTGGGTAAATTACTCTCTTCTTGGGTCCCCAAACTATCTTGAGGTTCCTGCACCTGCCAGGGACTGGCCTTCCTTACTCACCTGGTAAGGCTTCTGGAAACCCTGTAAGCATGGTACTAGGTAAATATTTCCAAGAGTCATTATTAGCTCCATAAAGTCAATCTTAGTACTTTAAAGCTGTCTGGGCATACCTGAGTCAATGCACGCCTCTGTCAAATATGACGTTTCAGTCAAAGCCTTGATAATATAACCAATGTTTCCAACTGTGTCCTGTTATAAGGAGAACAGATTCTTATTGAACTTATGCAAGTAACTATATTGCCATGAAAATAAGAATACTCACTAAGAGTTTCCAAATTCTGGAGGGATCAGGTAGGGAGAAAAAGAGAAATGTTCTATCTTTGTTTACAAAGGTATCATTTATCAAATTGCTGCAAGTCATAGATAGCTTGACAGAAAAGTTTTCCTTAAATCTGGAAAAGCAAAACATAAAAGAACCAGCAATGTTTTAAACAAAAATTATAATCATCCTGATCAGTTCATTCAGTCCTGTGGAATTAATTCTTGATCTTTTGTTAGCAGTTTTATGAAGCCATCTGTTTCTTCATTAGAGTTCTGTAAATTCTTACCCAATTCAGTAGTATGATCTGAGAGTTTATCAGAAAACTGTACTCTAGAGAAAGTATCAGAGGCCTTTCTGTGAATCTCTGTAAGGATGAAACATATTTGTAAAAGAATCAAAGTAAAACAATAACTGTCTATAAATGACAAAAGAGTTAAAATGTAAAATAGATAGCTAGTGGGAAGCAGCCACATAGCACAGGGAGATCAGCTGGGTGATTTGTGACCACCTAGAGGGGTGGGTTATGGAGGGTGGGAGGGAGACACAAGAGGGAGGGGATATGAGAGTATATGTATACATATAGCTGATTCACTTTGTTATACAGCAGAAACTAACACACCATTGTAAAGTAATTATACTCCAATAAAGATGTTAAAAAGAAAATGCATGGTTAAAGTGCTGATTACAGTGCAATTGACAAGGAAATTAAGTTATTTCTGTGACATACACCATTTTAAGATAATAACTAGGATTATGATTGATAACATTGTGCCAGGACAATCAGAATTCCAGAAATTTCATAGTTTCTATAACACTTATAAACATACACCTATACAGACACAACATAAAGCAGGCTTAGTATTACTTCTTTTTTTGACAATGCCTCCCGTGTGATTTAATATGTCAAATAAGCTTAATTAGTTTAACATCTCCCTTTTTATAAGGAGAGAGGACAAATCTCTGAGATATTTCAGGGGCCTTCTGAAACATCTCATATCTCAAAGTTAGATCTAAGTTTAAAAGACTTCATTTAGAATTTGATTTTGGGAAGTTTGTCAAAAATATCAAATTTTTGTTTTTAAACACTTGGTCAAATAGGATCATAAGTCACTGTGAAATAATGCTTAGTTATTCATTTAAACAAAATAAGAATTAAATACTTCATAGGTAAATATAAATGTTATATAGTTGTAAATAGTCTTAGCTACAAAATATAGAATCTTTGTTTTTCTAGACAGATTACATTAAGGTAAATAAATCTTTGTGTACAATTTCTCATTAAGACCAGACCATTAATCTCAAAACACTTTGTCCTTTTAACAGAAAACCAAATTTTGTACTAGCTTACTTTTGATATTAAAATTTATTCATTCTAACCTTAACCAGTCCTGATGGCACATAAAATTCCTCTCTAAAGACTCTTTTTTTCCACAAATTTTCTACAGCTTTCTATGTCTGTTTTAATTTCCCCCTTTTTTTCTTTCTCATTTAGAAGTAACCAGCTTTAGGACAAAAGTACTTTCTTTTCCCTTAACAAAATGTATTTCAATTTTTTGTACCTTTAAAAATTTTTTTTCCTTGAATATGAAAATGTTTTCCTTATTAATGTTAATAGTTTAAATTACATATATTAATTAGAATTTTTAAGCTTTAGAAACCTTAATTTTTAGTAAAAACTAAGAAATAAGCAATTATGAACTGTCTTTTCCAGTAGTTATTCTGTAGATTGGCAAACTTATAATTACTTTTTATAATTTTTAAAAACTTGTGCTTTCTTATAGAAAATATTTCAGTGTGGCACCAAAAATATTTACTAATCGTCCCAAATATTTTTTGTTTCGCTGTAAAAGGAAGCCTATATTCAGTAATTAATGTTTCAGTACCTTATTTTGTTTGGAAATGATTTAAATATTTAATAAATTTCCATCATTTAACTTAATCTAGCAAAACTCTAAAGTTTCCAAAAAGGTTTGGGGGAACTATTTTGAGATAGCCACATAAAACATAACTATTCTTAAAGAGTTCACCTAAAAACTCTTATTCATTTACATTTATTTAATGTATGTATGAAAATATCATACTGAATTATTTTTATTGCTGACAAATTTTGTAACAGAGATAACAAACTTATTTGACTTTTAGTAAACCTAGGTACAATAAAAGTATTATACTTAATGTTGATGACTAAAGGCATGTCTGCATTAATTAAATCAATGAACTTTAACTTTAATACTGAATATTTCCCAGCTCTCTTGAACCTGAAATTCATTTGGGTTACTACTATATTTCTGAGAATTTATTTTATTTAAGAGCTTAATTTTTTTAAGCCAATTAAATAGAGCTCTTTTACAAATTAATTTTGGTAATACCATCCAAAAGTAGAAGCATACTATATCTATAAGGTACATACATGGACATACATACATCCAGATAGGCACAGACAGAGTCTCATAGTTTTAGTTTTAAAGCTTTAGTCATGAATCAGGTACAATAAAAAAACGCACTAGTTTATAAATAACAGTTGGAATAAATTACATCTGCTTGCTCAGATGGCTAAAGTCTTTTATTATGTGTGGAGAAGACATCAGCTTTGCATTTGCCCTTGGCAAGCAATTTTAAGGAGGTTATTTGGGCAAGAGAGTCCTTCTAGCAATTTGAATTAAAAGACCTCTTCTTTTTTTTTTTTCAGTCTTAGGAATTGGAGATGGTCTAGATGAGGTAAAACATTTATATTTCAAAAGTACAGGGAGAGAAATGCAAGCTCCTCCTAGAAGGACTTTTGTCCCCTTAGGGTCAGAATTTTAAAAAAAAATTTTTTTTTTCAAAAAATGTTTTTTCAAAATGGCCATAATAATCATAGACCTTTTCATCAGGCCCCTGGAATTGTTGTTGTCTTCTGTGGGGATCAATCTTGCTGTTATAAAAAGAAAGCTCAGAAAGAGATGGATAGCAAGGAGGAGAGCATTGCAGTGGACATTCAGAGGAACAGGAAGGAGTAGAGGGGGAGAGAGAGAGAGAGAGAGAGAGAGGGTGTAAGAGTAAAAGAGACAGAGAGACAGAGAGGGAGAGAGCTCTCAGAAGCCTCAGAGGAATTTCCAGTTCTGAAATCCTTTGAGATAATTGTGAGTTAGTTTCTCTGAGGGAAGCAATAGTGGATTCATTATTATGTTTTTCTGTGTCCTCAAAAATACCAGTTGAGATACGCTTCTATTCTTGCCTTACATCCTTTTTTTAATTTACTGCCCAGACAAACTAATTTAGGAATTTCAAAGGAGCCCCATGTTGGCCAATTTTATTGTAAATCATCCCAGGTAATTGTAATCCAGCAAGACAAATACTTGCAGGACTAAGGCCCATAGTTCTTATATATAAAACCAGCAGAAGTTTTATGAAGAAGGAGGCGGCCCTTAGAGAGTGAACTTCTCATATTCCAAAAGTAATTATTTACCAGGGGAAAAAAAAAAAGTAAAACAAAATCCCAAGAACAGAAGCCGGTAGCCCAAACAAAACAGGAAGTGAAATCCTGAAGGCCACTTGAACAAAACGGAGAAGATGGGGAGTGAGATCCTGGAGGACAGTAGCTGGTAACAGAGGACACCCTGTCTCCTACCAAGGTGGGAGGTTTCAGTACAGAGGACTTCCAACCAAATTCTGGGACCACTAAGGAGACAATAGAGCTGGACTCTTGCAGGTACCTTACTCAGATCCAAGACAATGTATCCATCCGCAATGTATCCATCCCCCAAAAAAGAAATTTCTTTTTTCTTTTTCCTAATCAGTATTAGGAAAATACTGATTTCCTAATACCTCTTTGGAACTTCGCAATGGGTTACATTTTCTTTTTAAGGCAAGCTCAGAAGTACTACATGTTGTGGAATGAACTCCTACATAAGAGTCAGTGACTCCCCTGGAGGTCCAGTGGTTAAGACTCCTTGCTTCCACTGCAGGTCGCACGGGTTTGATTTCTACAGGGAACTAAGATCCCGCTGGCTGTGTGGCAAAAAGGAAAAAAAGGGGTGGGGGATAAGTCATAGAATTGGCCTCAACTTGAAGTGACCACTGCAATGCTTTTAAATTTCAAGGGATGAGGTGCTTATAGCAAGGTTGGAAGAAGATAAGCAAGGTCACTCACTTCGTTCAATATAAGAGTTAGTCTGGCATTTTCAGGTTCAGAAAGTGCAAGTCCACAGGAAATAAAAAATGCCCAGGTTTGCTTCTCTATTTTTCTGTCCAGGTCAAACCTAAGTCTTCTGGATACATTCCATTCTTTGAAATCCACTCGAGTTATTTTAAATTCTACTCTTTTAGAGTTCAAGGACTGGTCTGGTTAATTCTCTTGGTAAAGGGGAGGTAAAGAGGAGACTTGAGGTGTTAAAATGTCTAGATTTGCCAGGCAAACAATTTGGATTATCTGCATTACAAAGCAATTATTTAAAGTGGTAGGTCTTCTGGTGCATTTAAGTATTTTATAGATCATTAACTGCTTGAGAGAGCTGGGAAACAGACTGAAGTGGAAATAGCTGTTTCTAGGTAAATACACTTCTTTCCCAGAAAGGAAAATAGACTCTTAGAGACTCTAAAGTTTCCTTAAAGGGAAAAGAAGTTCCTAGTTACAGAAAAATCTCAGGAAAAACGTACTGTGGAAATGAGGTACAGAGCTACACCCAACCAATATTTGTCACACCCAGCTATGGGCCAGACCTCGGACCAGGTCATGCACATTATGCATTTAATTCTTCAAGCATCCATGAAATGTGTATCATCATCCCCACTTCCTGGATAAAGAAAATTAGGTTCAGAGAGTTGCAATGATTTTTCAATTTGGTTTGGAGCTGAGATTTGAACTCACAAAGGAGCCCATATTCTTTCCATACTGGACAACACCAAGCTGAAAACAGAAGTTGATGTCACCCACAGTGACCACTTCACAGTGACACATTTTCCCTCCCTTTCTTTTTTTTTTAAATTTATTTATTAGTTTATTTATTTATTTTTGATTGCATTGGGTCTTTGTTGCTGCATGCAGGCTTCTCATTGCGGTGGCTTCTCTTGTTGCAGAGCAAGGGCTCTAGGCACGCGAGCTTCAGTAGTTGTGGCACACAGGCTCAGTAGTTGTGGCTCACAGGCTTAGATGCTCCACGGCAACTAATGTGGGATCTTCCCAGACCAGGGATCAAACCCACGACCCCTGCATTGGCAGGCGTATTCTTAACCATTGCCCCACCAGGGAAGTCCCTCCCTCCCTTTCTTTGCTGTCTTTTCCCCCTTAAAAAGTTGGATGAATTTCTTTTTCTTAATTAAAAAATTTTTAAATTATATACTTTTTAAAGGTTACTTTTCATTTATAGTTATTAAAATATGCATGATTTTACAGAGTCTTTAACAGAGTAGTAAACAAGAGAAAAGTCAGTGATACTACCTTATTCTAAGAAAAATGTCTCACTGTGGCATCTTTATTTAGCCTATAGATTTCTACTTTACATTATACAGAATTATGAGTTAAAAGACCCCAGAGGTAAAGGTGATGACAGGAATGGAGCAAATATATCCAAGCACCTTCAATTTAGCCATGTTACAGACTGTAATAAGATGAATTCCAGCCTTTAATACTCGCCTAGACTAAAGCATGCAGTTGGTGCATTGGATTAACACTGGCCTGTGGGAGCTTGGGAGTTTCAATGTTCCAATTTGCTTTTCCCTTTTTAGGGATTACAGTCTAGAGGTCTGTTTGTTTTCACACTGGGCCAAAGGGTGACAGCTTGATTTTGGGAATCAGATTTTCTGTTGCTAGGAGATCAGAGATTCTGAGCAACTGGATGCTATTTGTTACAGAGTCTAGAATTCAAGGTGATATTTATTTATTTATCTATTTATTAACATTTTATTTATTTATTTATTTAATTTTATTTTTGGCTGTGCCATGTGTTAGTTGCAGCATGCAGGATCTTCGTTGAGGCATGCAGGATCTTTCCTTGCAGTGTATGAGCTCTTCGCTGCAGAGCGCAAGCTTCTCTCTAGTTGTGGTATGCTGGTTTTCACTCTCTAGTTGTGGCACGTGGCGCGTGCCAGGGCGCGTGGGCTCTGTAGATTTGCAGCACGTGCCTCTCTCGTTGAGGCGTGCAAGCTCAGTATTTGTGGCGTGGGCTTAGTTGCCCCGTGGCATGTGGGATCTTAGTTCCCCAACCAGGGATTGAACCCGTGTCCCCTGTATTGGAAGGCAGATTCTTTACCACTGGAACACCAGGGAAGTCCCTCAAGGTGATTTTTATACATGAGTCACAAACACCGTGGGGACGACTTGTTGAAACAAAGAGGAAGGAGCCAAGATATAGCGTGGGAAAACCTGACCTCAGGTCTCTGTTCCCTCCTGCTCCCCATACCAGACTGGCTTGGGCAATTCTAAGCCTTGTTGATGAAGAGTCTTCTCATCTGAAAAATGGATACCATAGTTTTGACTTTGGAGAATTGTGAGCCTAAAATAGGAAAACTGACACAAAAAGTGTTTATAAACTGCGAAGCAATCATTTGAAAATTAGTAGTTAATATTATTTTGCTTCATTTAAGAGGACCAAGAGGAGCTTATCTTCCTTATTGTTCTTACTTGGTGGCCTGAGGTCTCTGGTCCTGATGCCATTTTTATAATTTGTATTCTTATTTACCTACAAATTATGTGTTTTCTTACCAAGTTTTTCATTGAAACTTTGGTCTTTGGCAATCCTAGTTCAGGCTGGATATAAAAGTGGCAGTCCAGTCAAATTGTATTGTTGAACAGAATGTAGAATAAAGCAGAGGGTAAGATGGGACTCTGGAAGGGCTGGGGGATGAGGGCGTCAAATCCCTGCTCTAATGTTTACCAACCGTGACTTAGTTTCCTCACTTGTAGAATGGGGATAGTAATGAACAGTAACTACCTCATAGGGTTTTTAAACTTTAAATGAAAGAATACACATGTGGCATTATGTGCCTAGAACATAATAAGTGCTAAACAAATATTAACTGTTTTTATTACTGTTATTATTAGAAGCTCAAAATTGTTCTCATAACAGAGACCACATGACCTTTTGATGTGGTCAAAGGCAAAGCTGTATAATGCTGAGCTATGTCAAGGTGTGTTCTAGGGAGTTGTTGGCACATTCCACAATATCTAGAACATGTCCACAAGTTCAGTGGCTTAGTCATTGGAAATGTAGCCATCTTTGGTCATTCTTAGGCTTTGAAGGTAACTCCATGAAAATTTGATTTGATTTAATTTAGTCATCTTTTCAAAAAATGCGGTAGTAGCCAATTTTACTGGTTTTTAAAATTAATTCATTAACTTCCAAATTTCTACTAAGGTTTTTTTCCCCTTCCCCTCCTCACTCTCCCACCTCTCCTTTCCTTTCTTTTTCTGTTCTTTCCATATCCTCCTTCACTTTCCCCCCTTTCCTCTCCCTTTCCCTCCCCTCCCTACTTCCTTTGCTTTGCTTTCCCCTCTCCTCTCCCTTTTCTCACTGCTCTCTCCCTCTCCCTCTCTCTCTCTCAGAATCTGTGCCAGGCCTGGCTGGAGCACAGACATCCATCAAACATGATCCCTACCCACCCACAGTCCAAGAGGAATGATAAGGTGAGGGGGCAAAGGGCAATGCCATGAGGTAGAATGTGGTGAGAATCTCAAATACCCTGATGGTTTAGAGGACAGATCACCCAGAGAAATTAGGGAGGTTCCCATGACATGAACTTTGAGCCAGACCCTGAAGGATGGTTAAGATCTAGCCCCATGAGGTTGGATTTTTCTCTCACCACCGTGTGTCAGCTTGGATTTTTCTCCCTCTTTCTTAGCTCTATAGTTCTTCCAGGCTGCTTTGTAGCAATTTGAGTCTAAAGCATCACCCGCCACTGGAACCCAAAGGTCTAGGAGGAGCTTCAAGCTATGACAAGACTCCCAATGGATTCATCTGAGGTTAACCCAACCTGTACCCTGGAGTCTCCTCAAACGTCCATTGATGAAAATTCCCAGGCAGTTCCAGCTGCCTCTCAACCTATGTCTGAAGTGTTAATAAAGAACCTCAGTAACCTGACGCCCAACCCTAGTATCAAACTGCCATACATTCTACCAGAATGTCTGCCTCAACCAACTGGGCGGTTACTTGGTGAAACCATACCCTATAGGAGAGGGGTGAGGACCGTGTTAACTGATCGGAGAGATAAGATAGAACAATCAGTTTTTCAATTGATTCAGTCTATTAAAAAACGCTACGGCAAAGGAGTTCCTTGGTCTGACTCTCAAAGAGAACCATGGCAGAATGATGTTGAGACTCAGTCAAGAGGGCAAAGATTTAGAAGTAGCTGTCGTTTTTGCCGGTTTCATAGAGATCCTTCTGAGGATAATTATGAGAATTATTACAACAGTAAGTATTACAGTAATTATGACATGGAGTCGAAGGAGCCATAAACCTTATTCTTGTACTATTTTTTCTTCCTGGTAATTTTAGGATCATTATGAAGCTTGGGAAAGATTGTGTACCAATATTTTGATAACCTATATTACAAGTTCTGTGATGTCCTTTTTTCTTGCATCTCTTTTCTACCTTAATACAGTAACTTATAAGGAATCTATGTAGCTTGCATTTGAATGACTTGAATATATTTTAGTTCCACTTTGTGAAACAAATTAACTTGTGTGGAAGGAAAGTGAAGAAAACGTTGGGTGGCTTGACCACAGCATTGTTAGAACAGCGTGTTGAATTGTAATAAAAATTTTTGATGTGCTGTTTCAATTTTCAGTAGCAAATAAATGTGTTTATAGAGGATTTTATTAAAATTTGAGACTTATTTGAGTACCTTTAAAAAAATTCTTGTTATTTTAGACTTGTTTTTGCTGGCTATGTATTAACTGAATAATACTTATCCCTATCATATTCCCAGGGTGTAAATATCTGGCATTCTAATATTTTGTGATTTGTCCTGTTGGGAAGGAAGTTTATACATTTGAGTAAGGTTAGAAAACAAGGGCACAGATATTTGCACATATTAACCTCTTGGAAGAAGTTATCAGTTGGTCTTGGTTGGAGGGAATTGAAAGAATGATAGTGGTATATAATACTAAGGGAAGATGTAGCCCCAATGGTGTTTTAGTTCAGTTATTTTCTTTCATAACCTAAGTGTACACAGACCTGGATTTCTTTGTGGGATAAAAGAGATACATAAAACTCATCTTCTGCCCTCCAACTATCTTTTGTTCACTTCAAAAATATATTAAAGAATTGGGTACATGGGACATCCCTGGTGGTCCAGCGGTTAGGACTCCTGCTCTGTCACTGCCCAGGGCCTGGGTTCGATCCCTGATTGGGGAACTAAGATCCCACAAGCTGCATGGTGTGGCCAAAAAAAAGAGAATCCAGTTGCAAAGCAACTAGAGACCTGGTGGTATTCAGAATGAAGCAGAAATAGCCCAAACCCGGACGACTGTGCAAACAAATGGCAAAGAAGTTCAACAGTGATGTAAAAAGGGATATTAAATATTAATATCCACCAAAGTAGGTCTTCAGAGGTTGTCCTACTTAGAACTACTCAAACCATCATGGTCTACAGCATGGGGGAATGTGGGTGGTCTTGAGGTTTTGTTAAACTTGCAAGCTGTTCCTAGAGGCAAGGCCATCTTGACTGCTGTATGCATTTAAAAATCATTGACTAGTGAAAAAACACTTATTTGTTGTAATCGTGTTAAATTTATTAAAAAAAAAGATCTAGCCCCATGAAGACTTAAAGAGAGGAGAGAAGGATGCGCATTCCAGGCTGAGGAAGCAGCAGGAGCAAAGGCATGGAGGTGGGCCTCTCCTGAGGAGAATCAATGTAAGAGATTAGCTACAACTACTAACCCTTCTCCCTACCTTTTGCAGAGTCAGCTCAGACACTCTTCATGGCAAAAGTGGGTTTGGTGGAGACAATCCCTGGTTCTGACCTACATTCCCACACATCAAATTGTTTCCCAGGCTTGACTTCCCTGGCCATTCTTCCTAGCTCCCAAGGTTTACCAGACATCCGAGTGGAATTTATGTGTGGCATTTACCCATTCAGATAGTAAACTATTATTATCACATCCGTCTCTAAGGGACCATTGTGGTACCTGTTACTCAATCCAGCGCTGCTCCCTCTAGTTTTTTTCTGTGTTGGAGTCATCAGTGAACTGCAAAGGGAAGCAGCTTCAATTAGGGTCACGCATGAAGATACCTTCCTCAATGCTACCTGTGCTAACATCTTGACAATTACCCTTGGGCATGCTCAGTTCATATTTTCAGTATTTTTCCCATCCATTCATCAGATTTTCACTGAGCAGATCAAAATTCCCCATGTGGATGGGATATAAGGGACAGTAAAACATGGTCCTTACCTTCAAGATAGTCTAGAAGAACTAAGAGAATGCAAGGCAGAAGGTAATTGGGAGCACAAGAGAAGGGCAGTGACAATCTTTCAGAATTAGTATAGTGACAGTCCCCCAAACCACACCCCCCCCAACCCAAGAGGGTGTTAAAGAGGTTGTTCTGGAAGAGGTGGAATTGTTAAGCCTCAAAACATGGGAATGGTTCTGTTGACCTGGTCTCCTAACCCTTGAGACCTACAGAAACACTTTGGAATGCTTGCTTTTTTTTTTTCATCCCCTGTGAAATTTGTATCTGGCCGTGGCCCCATGGTTGGAGGGTAATAGGGAAAACTAGCTCTTACCTGAGCATCTGCCTCATGACTCTTGCGCGTTGTTGTGTGTGCCAGTATTCACATCCTGATTCCTCAGTAAGTGATGGCAAGACTTTTCCCCTCAAGGCTCTAGATCTACCAGATTTCAAAGGCATAGGACTCTGTCAAGAATGTTTAACTCTGTAAACATACAGAATTATATTAAAATGATGTTTTTCAGGTTGAATTTTAGACTGATGACCTCTCTTAACTTCACGGCGGTTTCGGTGTTTATTTCCTCAGGATGAATTCCAAACTTACTCTTGGAAAAAGGTAGTGTGGATCTGCCTGTCAGCATTGAACAGTGCATTTCAGCTCATTCCTGACCACCCTCTCATCACAGATGAGGAATATATCATAAATAGAGCCATAAGAAAGCCAGACCTAAAGGTAAGTACATTTATGGCTCCTGCAGGTGCTAAAGAAATTTAATCATTTTTCCCTCCAAGTACAAGATTAAATTTATATATAGCCAAAACTTTAGAATAACAATAAATGGAATATAACCTTTAAAAATTGTGAATCACTATATTGTACACCTGTAATTATATAATATTGTACAGCTACTATACTTCAATACAAAAAGATTAAATTCAGTTCCTCCACTGTGCCAATCTTCTTTTTTATCTACTTGTAAGCTCTTTTTTTTATTTGAATTTTATTTTATTTATTTATTTTTTATATAGCAGGTTCTTATTAGTTATCTATTTTATACATATTAGTGTATATATGTCAATCTCAATCTCCCAATTCATCCCACTCCCCCACCCCCACACACACAACTTTCCCCCCTTGGTGTCCATACATTTGTTCTCTACATCTGTGTCTCTATTTCTGCCTTGCAAACCGGTTCATCTGTACCATTTTTCTAGACTCCACATATATGCATTAATATACAATATTTGTTTTTCTCTTTCTGACTTTCTTCTCTCTGTATGACAGTCTCTAGATCCATCCACATCTCTACAAATGACCCAGTTTCATTCCTTTTTATGGCTGAGTAATATTCCACTGTATACATGTACCACATCTTCTTTATCCATTCTGTCGATGGGCATTTAGGTTGCTTCCATGACCTGGCTATTGTAAATAGTGCTGCAATAAACACTGGGGTGCATGTGACTTTTTGAATTATGGTTTTCCCTGGGTATATGCCCAGTAGTGGGATTGCTGGGTCATATGGTAATTCTATTTTTAGTTTTTTAAGGAACCTCCATACTGTTCTCCATAGTAGCTGTATCAATTTACATTCCCACCAACAGTGCACGAGGGTTCCCTTTCCTCCACACCCTCTCCAGCATTTGTTGTTTGTAGATTTTCTGATGATGCCCATTCTAACCGGTGTGAGGTGATACCTCATTGTAGTTTTGATTTGCATTTCTCTAATAACCAGTGATGCTGAACAGCTTTTCATGTGCCTTTTGGCCATCTGTATATCTTCTTTGGAGAGATGTCTGTTTAGATCTTCTGCCCATTTTTTGATTGGGTTGTTTGTTTTTTTAATATTGAGCTGCATGAACTGTTTATATATTTTGGAGATTAATCCCTTGTCCATTGATTCATTTGCAAATATTTTCTCCCATTCTGAGGGTTGTCTTTTTGTCTTGTTTATAGTTTCCTTTGTTGTGCAAAAGCTTTTAAATTTCATTAGGTCCAATTTTTTAATTTTTGTTTTTATTTCCATTACTCTAGGAGGGGGGTCAAAACAGATCTTGCTGTGATTTATGTCAAAAAGTGTTCTTCTTATGTTTTCCTGTAAGAGTTTTATAGTGTCTGGCCTTACGTTTAGGTCTTTAATCCATCTTGAGTTTATTTTTGTGTATGGTGTTAGGGAGTGTTCTAATTTCATTCTTTTACATGCAGCTGTCCAGTTTTCCCAGAACCACTTATTGAAGAGAATGTCTTTTCTCTATTGTATATCCTTGCCTCCTTTATCATAGATTAGTTAACCATATATGCGTGGGTTTATCTCTGGGATTTCTGTCCTGTTCCATTGATCTATATTTCTGTTTTTTGTGCCATTACCATATTGTCTTCATTACTGTAAGTTTGTAGTATAGTCTGAAGTCAGGGAATCTGATTCCTCCAGCTCTGTTTTTTTCCCTTAAGATTGCTTTGGCTACTCGAGATCTTTTGTGTCTCTGTGTAAATTTTAAGATTTTTTATTCTAGTTCTGTAAAAAATGCCATTGGTAATTTGATAGGGATTTCATAGAATCTGTAGATTGCTTTGGGTAGTATAGTCATTTTCACAATATTGATTCTTCCAATCCAAGAACATGGTATATCTCTCCATCTGTTTCTGTCATCTTTGATTTCTTTCATCAGTGTCTTATAGTTTTCTGAGTACAGGTCTTTTACCTCCTTAGGTAGGTTTATTCCTAGGTATTTTATTCTTTTTTTTGCAATGGTGAATGGGATTGTTTCCTTAATTTCTCTTTCTAATCACTCGTTGTTAGTGTATAGAAATGCAAGAGATTTCTGTGCATTAATTTTGTAGCCTGCAACTTTACCAAATTCATTGATTAGCTCTAGCAGTTTTCTGGTGTCATCTTTAGGATTATTTATGTATAGTATCATGTCATCTGCGAACAGTGACAGTTTTACTTCTTCTTTTCCATTTGTATTCCTTTTATTTCTTTTTCTTCTCTGATTGCCATGGCTAGGACTTCCAAAACTATGTGAATAATAGTGGTGAGAATGGACATCCTTGTCTTGTTCCTGATCTTAGAGGAAATGCTTTCAGTTTTTCACCACTGAGAATGACGTTTGCTGTGGGTTTGTTGTATATGGCCTTTATTATGTTGAGGCAGGTTCCCTCTATGACTACTTTCTGGAGAGTTTTTTTCATAAATTGGTGTTGAATTTTGTCAAAACCTTTTTCTGCATCTATTGAGATGATCATATGGTTTTTATTCTTCAATTTGTTAATATGGTGTATCACATTGAATGATTTGCATATTTTGAAGAATCCTTGCATCTCTGGGATAAATCCCACTTGAACATGGTATATGATCCCTTTTAGTGTGCTGTTGGATTCTATTTGCTAGTATTTTGTTGAGGATTTTTGCATCTATATTCATCAGTGATACTGGTCTGTAATTTTCTTTTTTGTATTATCTTTGTCTGGTTTTGGTATCAAGGTGATGGTGGCCTTGTAGAATGAGTTTGGGAGTGTTCCTTCCTCTGCAATTTTTTGGAAGAGTTTTGAGAAGGATGGGTTTTAGCTCTTCTCTAAATGTTTGTTAGAATTCAACTGTGGAGCCATCTGGTCCTGGACTTTTGTTTGTTGGAAGATTGTTAATCACAGTTTCAATTTCATTACTTGTGATTGGTCTGTTCATATTTTCTATTTCTTCTAGGTTCAGTCTTGGAAGCTTATACCTTTCTAAGAATTTGTCCATTTCTTCTAGGTTGCCCATTTTATTGGCATAAAGTTGCTTGTAGTAGTCTCTTATGATGCTTTGTATTTCTGCAGTGTCCATTGTAACTTCTCCTTTTTCATTTCTAATTTTATTGATTTGAGTCCTCTCCCTCTTTTTCTTGATGAGTCTGGCTAAAGATTTATCAATTTTGTTTATCTTCGCAAAGAACCAGCTTTTAGTTTTATTGATCTTTGTTATTGTTTTCTTTGTTTCTATTTCATTTATTTCTGCTCTGATCTTTATGACTTCTTTCCTTTTACTAACTTGGGTTTTGTTTGTTCTTCTTTCTTTAGTTCTTTTAGGTGTAAGGTTGGATTGTTTATTTGAGATTTTTCTTGTTTCTTGAGGTAGGATTGTATTGCTATAAACTTCCCTGTTAGAACTGCTTTTGCTGCATCCCATAGGTTTTGGATTGTCATGTTTTCATTGTCACTTTTCTCTAGGTATTGTTTGATTTCCTCTTTGATTTCTTCAGTGATCTCTTGGTTATTTAGTAACATATTGTGTAGCCTCCATGTGTTAGTGTTTTTTACATTTTTTTCCCCATAATTTATTTCTAATCTCATAGCATTGTGGTCAGAAAAAATGCTTGATATGATTTCAATTTTCTTAAATTTACCAAGGCTTGATTTGTGACCCAAGATGTGATCTATCCTGGAGAATGTTCTGTGTGCACTTGAGAAGAAAGTGTAATCTGCTGTTTTTGGATGGAATGTCCTGTAAATATCAATGAAATCTATCTGGTCTATTGTGTCATTTAAAACTTTTGTTTCCTTATTAATTTTCTGTCTGGATGATCTGTCCATTGGTGTAAGTGAAGTGTCAAAGTCCCCCACTATTTTTGTGTTACTGTCAATTTCCTCTTTTATAGCTGTTAGCCTTTTCCTTATGTATTGAGGGGCTCCTATGTTATATATTTATAATTGTTATATCTTCTTCTTGGATTGATCCTCCACTGTGCCAATCTTTAACTGACAGTATAGGACATTATGAAGAACATGGATTTTGGAGCCAGACAGAGCTCAATTCAAATTTCAGCTTCATCCCTCAAAACTGTGCAGCCTTGGGTCAATTACTAAACTCTGCTGAGCCTCAATTTTCTCATGTATAAAATGATGATATTGCCTACCTCTAATATTAATTGATAAAATTCAGTAAATTAAGAAATACAAAGATCAGTATGGTGGCAGGTATATAGTAGATGCTCAGTACATATTAACTGTTAGTAGCATCATGCCCTATATTATAATCTATGCAACAGGGCTTGTCTTATGGTAAAGGTAACCCCCCCCCCAAAATATTCTAGTAAGTTTATGTTTGTAAAATGATCTTATCATTCAAATGTATTTGGTTTACTCCTTTCCCATCATATTAAATTAGTATTACTTGGATTATGACTAGTTAACATTCATACTAAAAACATATTTTATAACACAGACTGCTTTCTCTTCAATCTATATATGTGTAGAAAGCTGTTTAAATTGGTTTTATGAGCTCAAGGTCAATTTTTTAAAACAATAAAAGTCAATTGCTGAGCAGTTTCTCTTCTGTCAATTGTTATCACCCAGTTGTCTTAACTGCCAAAATAAACAAAATCAAAAGAGATGAAGCACCCAACCAACAGATTGCTTAATTTTTTTAGATGGCCATTCACCTGAGGATAGACAAACCAAATCAGCCTATGGACATGGCCTCAGAATATTATTGACCTCCACCATCTTTAATTGCATCAAACAAATAAGTGGACAGACAAATGGATAAATGTTCAAATAAACAAACAAAATGTGATGAAAGGGCAGGGGTCTTGAAATGGAAAGTTCTGGCACCCAGGCTTGATATCTTTGTTTACCAGCATACAACATAGGAAGTTTGGTTGGTTACTGCCTCCCTGGGTCTTGAGTTTCTTATTTATAAAATAAGAGTAGTAATGCCTTCTCTGCCTGTTTCTCAGGGCTGTCGTGAAACTAAAATGAAAAGAAGAATAATAAGGTGATTTGTGAGCGGTAATGAGCTATATTCATATAAAGGACTGAAACTTTTATTAAAATTGGAAGATATGTCACAGGCTTAGCCACAGCAACAATGATGACAATGACAGCAATAACACAATACCAAAATGATAACCGTTCAGGACCACATAGGGGGAGTTTGGAGACTGCAGCAAATGTAGGCTAAGAGGAGACTCCAAGGGCTATTTTGTAGGATTACATACAAAAGTGAAACCCATGGCTTAACCTGTTAAACAGGATGCTCTTACAACTTGTTCCAACAAGAAATGAAGAGTGGGATGCCTGAGGTTGAAACAATTTCTGGTTCTGAGCAGAAAGATGAAAATCACCCCACAGCTGATCCTTGATTTCCTAATTACTGTTTCTTGGTCTGAAGTTCCAGGCAATGGGCAAATAAACGTCACCCTTTGCAAATATTATGCTTAACATCCACTTATCAGCTTTCAGAGCCTCTGGACGTGAAGAGGGAAGCCGAGAAACTCCAGGCAGAGATGTTTCCTGCTTGGGGAATCTCAAAGATATTTAAAAGGCCTATGATGGAGTCATTCTTCTCACTCTGTGATGAATAACCTCAGAAATTGTCAGGAGATAATGGGATTTTCCATTTTCTGGCCTGACATAAAACTTATCAGTAACCTCTTTGTTCCTCATTATTGCTGCCTTCATCTGCTGTTTTGTATCTATTATGTTATATAACTTTCTCACAGCCTATTGATCTAGGTTCTCTAACTGAGCAGGGGTCTCACATTCTACCATCATTTGTCTTTTACATTTTTTCTAACTTGGATTTTTGAACTTACAGAATTAATAAAGTAGGCAACCCTCACTTTATACAACTTGAATACTGGAAGTTATGGGATTTTCAGACTGTCTTCTGAGACTAGCTTGACTATTAGATCCTTCAGAGACTAGACTTGGGGGCTAGAGGTGCTCGAGTTCAATTTCCAGCCCTGTTTCTTTTTTTTTTTTTTAATTTATTTATTTTATTTTTTGGCTGTGTTGGGTTTTCGTTGCTGCGCGTGGGCTTTCTCTAATTGCGGCGAGCAGGGGCTACTCTTCGTTGGGGTGAGTGGGCTTCTTATTGCAGGGGCTTCTCTTGTTGTGGAGCACGGGCTGTAGGTTTGCGGGCTTCAGTAGTTGCAGCACACAGGCTCAGTAGTAGTGGGGCATGGGCTTAGTTGCTCCGCAGCACAAGGGATCTTTCTGGACCAGGGTTCGAACCTGTGTCCCCTGCATTGGAAGGCAGATTCTTAACCACTGCACCAGCAGGGAAGTCCCAGCCCTGTTTCTTAATAGATGTGGTCTTGGGCAAGTTACTTAATCAAAATGAACTTAAGCGGCAAAGTGGAAATGAAGATAATATCTGTCCTACCACAGGATGATTAAAAAGACAAGAACCCCGCCCCCCAAGTGCTCAGTAAACAGTAGCTGTGATCACAGTCTAGCTCTATTTGTAAAATTGTAGAGAATACTGGAAAGGAAAGGAAAATGTGAGGCAAAAAACTCGAGACTCCAAGATGGGCCATGACAGCTAACACACCCCAGGCTGGTCATGTTTCCTCACCTTAACTTGTAGCTTGTGAAGGAAGAATTGTTCCCAGTGGCAATTCACTCCAATTTTATACTGAAAGTCAATTGGAAGATAGGATTTATTTTTTTTAATATTATTTTGCAACCAACACATTGAAATAAATCCATTCTGTAAAATAAAAAATACAGTATTTAATACACTCACTTGGTAACTATGAATGTGTGTATGGGTGCACACATACACATATATTTTTTTTCTTTCAGTTTTGTTGAGATATAATTGACACACAGCACTGAGCACTGTATAAGTTTAAGGTGTACAGTATAATGATTTGATTTACATACATCATGAAATGACTACCACAGTAAGTTTACATATATATATTTATTGGACAAGGTTAAAAGTCATTTGGAGTAACCCAGGTCTTGGAGCTTAGGGATTTAAACTTTATTTCTATTGTGGTTGCCAAGGGGGCAGGGATGGAGTCAGAGTTTGGGATTAGCAGATGCAAACTAGCATATATAGAATGGATAAACAATAAGGTCCTACTGTATAGTACAGGGAACTAAATTCAATATCCTGTGATAAACCATAATGGAAAAGAATATTAAAAAGAAAGTATATACAGTATAACTGAATTAATTTGCTGTACAGCAGAAATTAGCACAACATTGTAAATTAACTATACTTCAATTTATAAAAAAGAAAAAAAATTCTATTTCTAGTTGACGTGGTTGTGAAAAGCACTCATTTATTTATTTAATAAAAAATGTGTTGAGCACTTGTTATGTACTCTTGTTATGTACTTGTTATGTACTCATATAACACTTGTTATATGCTCTTCCAAGTTTTAGATTTTATCTAATGTTTATACAGACTATAATACTCATAGGTATAGAACATATTCAGAGGAGTTGCAGTGGAACTTAGAAATGATCTGGCCAATTGCCTTAATTTATTCGTGGGAAAATTGAGGTGCAGAGAAATTTCATTGAATTTCTCAAGGACACAATGATAAGAGCAGCTATAAAAGGAAGTCTTGGACACTGTTTCTCAACTTTGGCTGCACATTAGAATTACCTGAGGAAGTTTAAAACTATTTATGCCCAGGCTGTACCCCAGAAAAAGGAAATTAGAATCTCTCTGGGAGTGGGACCCAGTCATCAGTATTCTTTAAAACTCCCCAGTTGATTCCAATGGGCAAAATGAGGTTATAACCATTGCTCCATAACAATATGACAGTCTTACCGTTTCTCTTTGTACTTAATTAGGTCACCTGTTAATGGAAATTAAGATTTATATGTAAAGTTGCTTAAAGAAATCAAAAACAAGAAGGCATTACATCATAAGCATTAACCTTTCTTTCCATTGCCAACACCCTCAGATGCTTGCTTCCTAGAGTTCATTTTCTTGCAATAGCCATCTCACTGTCTTCTAGAACCTGCTGCCAGTCTAATCTTTTAGACTGTGTCTTCAGTGTTTCTTCCATAGGTTACTTTGAAAATCCATTGCTTACAAAAGAAAGTTCTAAATACTCATGCTAGCACTTAAGGATGCATCATCTGGTCTTTATTTATCCTTCCAGCCTCATTCTCCATTCTGCTGTCAAATAGGCTCCCCTCACTTACCCCTCCCTCACAACTAAATTGTGTATAATCTCTTTGAAATGCCTTCTTCCCTTCTCACCTGAGCAAAATTCTTCCAATCCTTTAAGGATGCAGCTCAGATTCTTCTTCTCCATGATAGCTCTGTCATCTACCCTCTCTGTATTTCTACAGCATTTCAATACTATAATTTTTACTTTATTATGTTTTCATTTCTTTGACATGTGCATAATTTGACTGTACGGTATAGTTTCCCCTTTCATAACATATTTTCTTCCCTTGTTTGGTTATCAAGCAGTGGAACGCAGAGGCTGAGTTTTACTTATATACTTATCCGTGTAGTAGGCCCATGATACACGTTGCTTGAATGATGACTTCTAATAAAGAATGCCATTTGCGTAGTAGCCAAGGATAGGATTTGTTAGGAAAGGATAAATCTTAAATAAGTATACTAGGGCTCTGTCTTTGCTTCTTCCACGAATGCTTCTTTAGTCACTGAACTGCTATGTATTTACTGATCCTCAAACTGGAGATTTCTTAGGACTTTTCTTTTGCAGGTGAGATGCATAAAAGTGCAGAAAATAAGATATGTTTGGAACAACTTGGAAGGACAGTTCCAGAAAATTGGGTAAGTTGTTTGAGCAATTGCATCTGAAAAGAAAAATATTATTTCAAAAATATTTTGCTCAGTATGTCTTTCTCATTGTTATTATTTTAGCTCTTTGGAAGACTGGCTCAGTTCTGCCAAGATACATGTAAAGTTTGGATCAGGTCTAACAACAGAAGAACAAGAGATTAGGTACCACGTATATTTTTATCTACACCAGCTCAGAACGACTGTCACCAGTTAGTGAAAAAGAGAGCCCAGGAAACGGTTATCTTAACTGGTCAACATCAGAATATGTTGTAATGCTCTATTTAGTATTATTAAATTAAATGCTTTTATATGCATTATCTCACTTCATCAGAGCAACCTCGTGGGGGAGTTAGAACAGACATCCTCATCATCTCAGTATAACAGATGAGAAATCTAAGACTCAGAGAGGTTTAGTGGCCTGAACTAGGTCACACAGACGGAAGTGATAGAGGAAGAATGCATCTCTGACTATAGGCTTAGTTATCTTTCTACTCTGCATAATGTTCCTCAAGGTTACTATAATAATAGGGTTGAACCAGTTTTGACTGTGATCAGGAAATATGTATTATACTATGACAGCATAGTTAAATAATAATTGTAGAGCAGCAGAAGAATATCATGCAAGGCTTGTAGCTCCACAATTCTAAATAAGCTACTGGGCAGGGGAGCGAGGTTTGGGAAGGGCATTGGGTTGAATGCCAAGAATCTGTCACTAATTCATCGTGTGGCTTTGAGCAAATGGCTTCTCCTTTTTGGGCTTCAGTTTCCTAACTGTTAAAAAGAGGAGGAGAACTCTGTAAACTCCTTGCTAGTCCTAAGTTTCTATGATTACTGCATTCCCCTCCACCCCATTTTGGGGCAGAGCTTTGGTGGTTCTTTGAATGGACTCAGAGTGCAGCATCAGCATGACCTAGGTGCCTGTTAGAAATGCAGAATCTCAGATCACATCTCATCCTTATTGAATCAGAATCTTCCCATTTGCAAGACCACAAGGCGGTCTGTATGAACATTAAAGTTTGAGAAGCGCTGCTGTAGTATTTACATTCTGTTAAGCTCTTTGGTCTGAGCATCTATGTAGAAGGCACAGAGAAAGTGTTTAACATTCCCACAGCAAAATAACTCATAGAGTGTCATTGCTCTGTGTAATCAAAGAAACACATCTCTGAGTTTTCAATTAAAGGGAGGTATAACTGTGGAGTTATTTTTGAGAGTTCAACACCTTTTCACTCACATTAAAACAAATTCTGCAGCTTCCCAGAACCGAATAGGAGGAGGAAAAGTAGGCCCGGTATTCCTTATCAGTAAAACTGTTCCCCTGTAATGAGCCCTCTGTCCCACATCCATGGAGCCAAGAGTTGGGGAGAGACAGAGTTGAGAGAGTGCTAATCCTGAAACTACTTGAATGGAACAATGACTAAAATTAAATACCCAAATTACCATCAGGGAAATATTTAATTTAATAAATGATCATGTTTATTGGTTTTGCATCTGAAAACCCTCCCCCTCTCCAGTTATTTTGAGAAAGATGGTGATGTTATGTAATAAGGGAGGCATATGTTGATCCCACAAGTGAGAAAGTGAACATGGAATAGACTTTTTTTTGAATGGGTAAGAAATGAGTTTCATTTTTAATATTAGTAACTGAGTGAGCTGTGATCTCTCCCTATAGGAGGTTAATATGTGGGCCAAATACTATCGATGTTGAAATCACACCCATCTGGAAACTGCTCATCAAGGAGGTAATCAGTATTTTCTCTTGGTGCTGGCTAGAAAATAACAAGGTTAGATTTTAGTCAAATGATCAAGAATGCTACTTGTTAATAGTAACTGTAATTTGGGCTATTTTAAAAGAATGCAAAGCATATTCACATCTCTACTGTTTCTTGCAGTCCATTTTTGCACACACATTTCCTGTTACAGCATAAGATATGATGCTCATGTGTCTATTTATCCTTTAATGACTATATGAACACAGGGTTTCCTTTCTTTCTTTCTTTCTTAATCCTATACTTTTTATCCCATCTCATCTTTGTGAAACTAAAATAATAATTAAAACTTAAACAACTCAGTCCCTTTCTTATGGGTAACATATACAATTGCCTTAGCATCCAAAACTGTAGGAAGAAAACATCTGTTCAGCCTTATTAGTTCTACTGATCTCAATGTGCGTGTGGGAGGGAAAGAAAGATTTGACCATAATTTACTACATTGAATTTTTTCTGTTTGACTCTATCACTGGGCTCATTTTTCATTTTACCATGATTATTATGATACTACAACCTTACAGCTGTATTCTGGGTCCTCTCCTGCATGGTACCGCCACTCTTCCTTGACTTAAAAAAGACTTACTAAGCTCCAGCTACTTTCTCAATATTTCTAGCAAGTTTTAAGTCATGAAACAGAACAGAAGAAACTGATAAGAAAAGTTTCTGTGTGCTTGTTCCCTAACCAGAGGCAAAGATTACTGTTCCTATTTTAGAAAGATGGAAATCAACTAGAGGGAATTTGAGTAAGGGCACAAAATGTTTTTATCCCAGGCAGGATTGCAACTGTTGGAGTTAATCTCTGCTTTCTCTCATAGTGTTCTAGATGCTCAATTATCTAGATTATTCCTTTCAGCTTGGCTCTCTATTTATGAAAAAATTTAGTCTTCAACTCGTACATTAATCTAAAGTACTTTAATGGCTTCAGATATGGCAATGTTGTGTCATAGAGAAGAACAACTAGAAAGCATTTTAACTTTGTAAACCTGACCAGTAGGTCAGGTTCCGAAGACCACTCAATGTAAATTGGACATGATAATATCTACTCCTCACACAACTGTTGTGACGGTCAACATGGTGATACATGAGACAATACTTTGTAAATTATAAGGTGCAGTGGTGATTAAAAGTAAGTGCTCTGGGGCCAGATTGCCTGGGTTCAAGTCCTGGTCTGTAACAGTTGTGGCTCTGTGACCTTGGGCAAGTTTCTCAAGATATAAGGCCCAGTTTCTTCATCTTTACAATGGAGATAAGTAATAACTTCTGGATAATAAGATAATTATGGGAATTAAATGAGTAAATTCAGGTAAAGTTGCTTAGTGCAGTATCTGGCACATGGTAATTGCTGCATAAATAGAATGAGACTAAGAATATTGGGTGGGATGATTTATGTCATGGAGATGATTATGATAACAAACAAGTCAATGAATAGTTAAGTGTAAAACCTAAATATCTCCCTTGTCTTCCTGTTTTTATGCTGCCAACAGGTTTTAAATCCATTTTACATATTTCAGCTCTTCAGTGTCTGTCTGTGGTTTAGCGAAGACTATAAGGAGTATGCTTTTGCTATCATAATCATGTCTATCATTTCCATCGCTTTGACCGTATATGACCTCAGAGAGGTGAGTTTTTCCACCAATCGTATGGTCTGAGAAAGAAAGAGTTGTGACTTTGTTGAAATTTTGTTTGAAAAGAGTATAATCGGAAAATAGTCATTGCCCACTCCATAACAAATGAGACCACGTTTGTAAATATCTAGCACAATAGCTGATGCTCAACAAATTCTAGTTCTTTCCTTTCCTTCCCATCCCAATCCCTAACCTTTCAAGTTATTTTTTTCCCTCTCTTTAGCTTACTAAGGCTGATTATTGAGAAGAAAATGCAAATATTTATGAATTGTGAATAAGTTAAAAAATATGTGTAGAGACTACTGATGGGTCTTGAAGATGGTGGAAAAGGGGTGGAGGTGGAGTCTTTAATATTTAATAAGGAGTGTTTAATATCTTTGTCCTTTATGTTTAGTTGGTAATCATTTGTCAAAACCCCAGTCCAACTCTTGGCTTTCTTTATGCCTACACAAGCGGATCTAGGTGCTGCCGGGAAAAAAATCACACGGTACAGGTTGGTTGATTGCGCTATAAATCCATGAATACCGACCTCATCTGCCCAAGCTTTCTATATGTCTCTGGTCAATGTGCTCTCCCATTCTCCAGAATTAAGTTCTCAAACCAAATCTTCCTTCAAGTTTCTGAGATGCCTAACTGCCCACATTCCACTTTTCCTCTAATTCAGCTGATAATCTATCTCATTGCTTTTTTTTTTTTTCCCCACAAAGATAGAAATCATAAGGTAGGAATTTGCTCAGTTCCACAGCCTCCTACTGCCAGATGCCTTTTGTCTCCACCTGCCTCCTGACCTGATCTCTCATTACAGAGGAGGAGGTGCTCTCTGCTTGTGCTTTTGATAGCATCCTTTCCACCTTCTCAGCATGCTTATGGGGTCGGTGAATGACTCATTTTCTCATTCCCTCTCCCTAAGAGCCTTCCCATCGGCATTTAAACATGCTCAAGCTTCTCCCAACTTAAAAACAAAACAAAACAAAAAAACAAAAAAAAAACCAGAAACAAATGAAAAAAATCCCTTCTTTTGACCATGCTTCAAACTTCAGCTACTACTCTACCTCTTTTCTCCCTTTGACGGCAGAACTTCTCAAGCTCATTATGCATCTCTCTTCATTTACTCATCTCCCTCTCATTTCTCATCTATATGGAGCTGGCTTCCTTTCTTATGACTCCATTCAAACAGCTCTTGCTAAGGTTACCACTATAATCCTAAGGCTCATAGATAGTTTTAAAATCAAAAAACAGTACTTTTTAAAACTAGCTAGTCTTTTTTCTTAATAGGAGGAGTAATATATGGACATAAAAAAAAAGTTCACAAGAACAAAATAGTGTAAATGAGAAGTAAATACTCCTCCCACCTTAGTTCTTTCAGTGTCTGAGTCTCCTTTTAAGAGGCATCCACTGGGACCAGATGTTCTATATACTTTTAGCACTGTTAAACACATATGCATTAATTTGTTTTACACAAATGGAAGTATACTATTATATGCACTGTTATGCACTTGCATTTTCTGCCTAATGTATCTTAAATATCTTTCTGTATCTGCACAAATATATTTTCTCTAAATGTACCATAATTTTAAAACCAGTCTTATATTGAGGGATATTTAGGCTGTTTCTAGTCTTTTGCTATTAAAACAATGCTGCACTGAGGATATTTGCATATATATTTTTTCATACATCCACATATATGTGTTTGCATATATGTATAAATCACAAGTATATATAATTTATATTACATGTAAATGTGTGTAAAACATCTGTATTGATAAGGAGATATAAATTTTCTATATTTGAAATTGCTTAATCATAAGCTAAATATATTTTTTTACTAGACATTGTCAAATGCCTCTTAAACAAGTAATGCCAATATACACTTCTCCCAAGAGTAGATGAGTGTTTATTTTCCTTATTTTTGCCAATATAAATGAAAATAGAATTTCATAACTATAATAGCATGTTTTCCATTGTGAGTTGAGCACTTGCTCATGTTTTAAGTTATTTGTATTTCTTTTACTGTGAACCGTATTCATGTCCCTCATTAATTTTTATTGAGTGGTTGGTCTTTTGCTTGTTGATTTCATGATTCCCCTCCCACAGTGTATACTTTCTTCCACAGCGTAGACTTCACTAAACCTCTCAGTTGCATTTGATACTGTTAACTGCTCCCGAGCTTTCCCTTTGGCTTCAGTGACAACACACTCTCCACCTCTCTAGCTGCTCTTCCATTCTCTTTTTATAGTTCATCCTCCTCTACCTGGCTTTTTAAAAAACGGGTGTCTCATATCAAAACAATATGAAAATGTTCACCACATAAAGGCTCCCTCTTCCTCCACCCCTCCACTTATGCAACCACTTTTTAGTTTCTTGGGCATTCTTCCAAAAATTTTTTTGGAATATACATATATTTTGTTTTCCTTTCTTATGTAAGAGGGAGCATAATTATACTATTTCCTACCTAGCTTTACTATTATTATTAATAATACTGCCTTGATGGTCTTTTCATGCGAGTACATTGAGTCTTCATTATTCTTATGCTGCATAGACTAATGACTTCTAAAGGCATATGCTAATGACTTTCAAATTTATATATGTATTTCAAGTCCAAATATCTCTATGTGAGTTGAGACACATAGATTCAACAACCTATTTGATTCAATGTCACTTCTTCAGGGAAGATTTCTATTGGTTCATTAGCTATATATATGCTCCAAAAACACCTTATTGTTTTCATTTTATTGTTGATTGCAGTGATATATTTATGTGTGTGATTATTTGATTAAATGTATTTACCCAGTAGGTTGTAAATTCCTGATGCTAAGAAGCATATCTGTTTTGTTGACCATTCTACCCCAACCTCTCAGCATAAAGGTTGTTCAATAAATGTTGAGTGAATATATAAATGAATAAAAGAATAAGTTAATAGCAGAAACTTCTTTCACTTTATATGATTCTATTAATCATTCTTAGGACATATTAATCAGATTTGTAAATGATTTGAAGCTAGGAGATTAAGGGAGAGTCTTAAATGACAAAATCAGAATAAAAAAATGAAAACACTAAATGATTGGGAATTTGTAATCCCCAGGACCATGTAAAAGGTCTTTCACACAGTAATTTCTTCATAAATGTGAAATCAAATATAATTGTATTATTATTTTTGTCTCCTCTTATTTATTCACTCTCAATGTCCCGTATATTTCACATATTAAAACAGCAAATACTATGAGGGAATAACAGGAACAATCAAACTCCTTATGAAGTTAGATTAGGAACTCTGATGTGGGATAACCCAAAACTGAAATAATGCTTGGTTCTTGAAACTATTTAGGTATAAACATAAATCTTGAATGATCAAAGTTCTTTTGAGTGGACAGAGCATGCTGGGAACTTCCTTTCTATTAAACAACACGTACTTCTTATAACTGGCTGAAGAGCACCACAAGTTGGTTGCTTTTTCAGTTGAGTAGGAGGCTACTCAGTCTTGTTTTTAAACAGTACATTCAGTTGGCTCCATCTTTAAAGAAGGCTAACACTTTACTGAATACTATCTGGGACCTATCCTCAAATAGAAAAGGCTTTTTAAAATTTTCTGTTCTTCTTTTTCAGCAATCTGTAAAGCTCCACCATTTAGTTGAATCACATAATAGCATTACAGTCTCTGTATGTGAGAAAAAAGGTAAGTCGCTTTGTTTTAGATCTGTGTGTTGTCCATATGAAATGAGAAAAGGATTTAAATTTGTATTTCTGATTGTTCCTACTACTCTCATCTTCATACGTATCTTTTCCTGTGCATTTACTTAAAGGGGTGGGGAAGTGGAGATTTTTTTCACCTTTTAAAAAAACATTGAGGTAAAACTGACATATAATAAGCTGAATTAAAGTGTACAATTTGATAGGTTTTGACATGTGTACCTACTTATGAAACTATCACTACAATAAAGATGACTGTCCATCACCCCTAAAAGTTGCCTTGTGCCTGTTTGTAATCCTCCCCTTCAATTTCTCACAATTTCATCCCCATCCTCAGGCAACCACTTTGCATGTTTAGAATATTTTATAAATGGTATTGTATAGTATGCATTTTTTGTCTTTTATAGTATATTTTGGGTTAATTTTGGGGGGATCGAAGTTCATAATAATTTTAAAGTTCATCCATTTTGTTAAGAACATCAATAGTTTATTTCTTTTTATTTCTGAGTGAATTCCATTGTCCAGATAGACCAGTTTGTTCATTCATTCATTTGTTGATGGAAATTTGGGTTATTTCCAGTTAGGGGCTATTACAAATAATGCCACTTGAACACTTGGGTTCAAGTCTTTCTACGGACGTACACTTTCATTTCTTATGGGAAAATACCTAACTGTGGAATGGCTGGATCTTATGATAAGTAAATATTTAACTTTTAAAGAAACTGCCAAACTGTTTTCCAAAGTGGTTGTGCTATTTTACATTCCTACCAGCAGTGTGTAAGAGTTCCAGTTGCTCCACATTCTTGCCACTGCTTGGTATGGTCAGTCTTTTAAATTTTAACCATTTTAATAGCTGAGGGGTAGTATCTCATTGTTGTTTTAGTTTACATTTTCCTGATGACTAATGGCATTGAGCATCTTTTCAAGTGCTTCTTTGCTACTTGTATATCTTCTTTGGTGAAGTATCTGTTTAAATCTTTTCCTTATTAGACTGTTTGCTTATTATTAAATTTTGAGTGTTCTTTCTGCATTCTGGATACAAGTCCTTTTTCCAATATGATTTGCAAATATTTTATCCCAGTCTGTAACTTATAATATCTTTTCATTCCCTTCATAGTGTCTTTAAAAGGGCCGATGTTTTTACTTTTGTTAAAGTCTAGTTTATCAGTTTTTTCTTTTGTGGATCATGTTTTTTGTCATATCTAAGACATCTTTGCCTAATCCAAGGTCATCAAGATTTTCTACGTTGTCTTCTAGAGGTATTATAGTTTTAAGTTTTACATTTTCGTCTCTGTTGTATTTTGAAGTTTTTTTTCTTTTTCTTTTTTTTTGGATTGAAGTTCATTTTTTGCAAGCAGATATCCAGATGTCCCAATACCATATGTTGAAAAGACTGTCCTTTCTCCACTAAATTGTCTTTGCACCTTTGCCAAAAATCAGTTTCCTGTACATGGGTGGATCTATTTCTGGACTCCTTATCCTATTCATCCTATTCTACTGTTCTATTTGCCTGTCTTTATATCAATGCCACATAATGTGGCTTTATAATAAGTCTTGAACTAGAAGAATATTAGTCCTCCAGCTTTGTACTCTTTCAGAATTGTTTTGGCAATATTGGGCTCTTTGCATTTCCATATGACTTTTAGAATCAGCCTGTCAATTTCTACCAAAAGAACATGCTGAGGTTTTGATTGGGATTGTGTTGAATCTGTAGATCAATTTGTGAAAAACTGACATGTTAACAAATTTGGGTCTTGTGACCTGCAGACATGGTGTATCTGCATTTATTTGTCTTTGATTTCTCTCAGCAGTGTTTTGTAGTTTTCATTGTACAGTTTTTCACTCTTTCTCAGATTTATTTTTAAATATTTCATATTTTGATGCTATTTAAATGATATTTTAAATGTAGATGTCCCATTGTTCATTTGCTAGTAGTTCCCTCATATGCATGTGCTGATTACTAGTCTGCTGAATACTAAAAGGGGACCTCTGTGGGCCTTTGGAGCTCTCCCTCTGGGCAATTACTTTCTCTCCAGTACTCTGTTCTGTGAACTCAAGATGCCTTAATCTCCATAGACTTTTATCTCTGTTCCAAACTAAGAGTCTTCTGGACTTTGTCTGGGTTCCGCCTCCTTCATAGTGGCCTGGAAACCCTCTAAAGGCAGTAAGCTGCAGGGCATCTTCATTTGTTTCCCATTTCTTTTGTTGCTTATATTTAGTGTCTAAAACCATTGTTTCATATATTTTGTATGACTTTTGGTTGTTTCATGTGGGAAGATAAATTTGCTCCTTTTTGCTATATCTTTGCTAGAAGTGAATTTTTACCTTTTAAAAATGTCCTGAAATGTAAAGTTACATAAAAATGTAACTTTTTATGATGAAACATTTTACATATATACAATAGTGGAGAGAATACGATAATGAAACCCTATGTACCTATCACCCAGACTCAATTATTATCAAGTCACTGAATGTGTTTTCATCAGTTCTACTTCCTCCCTCACCCTGGATTATTTTTAAACTATTTCAGATATCATATAATTTCATTTGAAAACATTTCAGTATAGGTCTAAAATATAAAGACTCCTTTTAAATTCCTTTATCACAGCTTTAAAAAAACATAAGAGTGAGGGCAGTGAAGTGGGAGGAACAAGAGAGATTTCTGAAATGGTGTTAAAAAAAAACCAAAAACATAATTAAAAAAATCATCAGTTCTACAGGCAGTATTCAAATTTCCACCAATTGAATCACAAGTGTGTGTATATATACTTATGATATATATGATATACAATATATAATACATATTTATGATATATAATATATATTTTCAAATCAGGATCCAAATAAAGTCCATATACTGCAATTGGTTAAGTTTCAAGTTTATTTTAATTCACACTTTCCCTCCTCCACATCCTATTTTTTTCCTGGAAAATTTTTTGTTGAAGAAAGTAAGTGGCTCATCCTGTGGTTTCCACGGTTTTGAGTGTATTGATTGCATACTCATGGAATAATATAACATGATTTTCTACTCCTTGTACTTCCTATAAATTGGTGGTTAGATCTGAGGCTTGAGTTTTTGGCAAGAGTACTTCATAGTTGGTATTGCGTATTTCTAATAGGAGGTACATAATATTTGTCTTTCTCTTGTGATATTAACAGACATAAATCCTCATGACTCAGATTTATTATTTCATTGAGTTTAAAATATATTCCATCTTCATACATTAAGTGGAATATTTCCATAAAGAGAGACACGCTTCTTCAACCATTTCATTACCCTGAGATTCAGTTTGTTTCAGGATAAATATCCGACTATTTCTCCTTATTTACCAGCTTTCAAAATAATGGGTTGACCTTTTAGCATTTTCCAAAGGCTTTAAAAAGATTTTTAGTGTCATTATAGATGTATAATTTTAACATGGTTGGTATATTTTCATCCACTGCAGTTTTTATTCTTGTTGTTCAAGATGCCCATCTTTGGCCATTCAGAACCTTTTCATGTTGACTCTTGAATTCATTTGACATGACCCCAGTAATCTTTGAAAATTGTATTGCTTTCTGGTATGATAAGCTATTCCAAGTTCATCTTGGACAATTCCTGCTCCAAACCTGGACACATCCATTTTTCCAAAGACCTCTTACGTATGGTACTTAGAGATCTCAGTCAGAGTGTTAGGAATGGTCATTTCTGTGGTGTTAGTCATTGTTTCCAGGCCTTTTCAGAAGACATACCTAGAAAATAATATTCTAAAGATAAACATAAATTATGAGCTCATACTGACATTTCCAGATTAAGTTTAGAACTAAGGGTTTTTAACTTAACTTTGTTGACTGTCCTTCTAGTTCTCCTTTCTCCATACCAAAAGTCCTGATTCTCAATTACAGCAACAAATTACTCATTTGCTTTATCCCATTACACATAGTAATCTCAGAGTAACAAACCAACACACCCAGCAACAATATGATTCCTAAAAACAATTTAAGATTTTTTTTAGGGTTCTTTTTTCTCCTGTTTGTGATACACCATGAAGAAGGTACAAATTATACTTGAAAATATATGTTTTAAAGTCACTCAAAATAATTCTTCTCTGTATGGTTATGCCAACAGCTGTATAGGTTCACCTCACTTATTCTGTTTTAGACTTCTAGCGTTAGCTTTTCAAATTTATTTTTGTGTTAGTGTAGTTACTATACAAAATATCTATATGATTTGAAAGTTAAATCCATAAAACAAAAGACATTCAGGGGAGTCAATTTCCTAACCTTCCTTTCTGTACCTGTGTACTCATACTCTCAATAGTAATCATTTTTTAAAGTTTTTACATTCAAAAATGCAAATTATAGATAATATTCATAGTGACAGTATATATACAGAATAGGATATATACATATACTGCTGCTTTTTAGATTGCAGGGGTGTATCCTACACACTTAACTTATATTTCCTGGTGTGTATGCTACATACTTAATGATGTTTCCCAGGGACCCTTTCAGAGCAGTATATATAGATATTCATTCATATTTCAGCTGCGTAATACTCTCTTGTGTGGAGGAACCATTGTTTATTCAGTAAGTTCTCTATTGAAGGATTCTTTCCCAGCCTTTTACTATAACAAATAGTGCTGTAATAAAAAGCCTTGTGCATTTATCTTTCCATATTTTTCCAGTCTATCTTTGACATAGATTTTGAGAAGTAAAATTGCTGAGTTAAATAATAAATGCATATGTATTTTTGACGGAGAAATATTGCCAAATTTCTTTCCATAGACAAGGTACCAGTTTTCACTCGTACCAGAAATGTGTGAAAGTACCTGTTTCCTCATAATCTTGCCAACAGAATATACTGACAAACTTTTAGATTTTTCTAATCAGATAGGTGAGCAATGCTATTTCATGTATGGTTCTCTCTTTTTTTTTCTTTCTTTCTTTTCTTTTTCCCTATGAAATAATTTACAACATACAGAAAAGCCACAAGAGTAGATCAAATAACTTCTTTCTTGAACCAATTGAAAATAAGTGGCTCCATGACTCCCACATGCTTTAGTGTATATTTCTCAAAGACAAGAGCATTCTTCTATGTAACAACAATTCAAACATTAATATAAGACAGTTAATATTGATATTAGTACCAAAGAATGCTCAGTCCCATTCCAATTTTGTAATTGTCTTAATAATGTTCTTTATAAGAAAGGATCCAAGATCACCGAATACTGTTGTTTGCCATATCTTTTTAATCTTCCCTTGACTTTCACGACCTTGACTCTTCCCACTTTGGTTATTTTGTAGAATGTCCCTCAACTTGGATTTGCCTGATATTCCCTTACAGTTAAATTCAGCTTATGCAATTTTGGCTGGAATATTACAAAAGTGATGCCATGTTCTCTTAGGTGGTACATAATTTAAACTTGTCCTATTACTGGTGATGTTAACTTGGACTACTTAATTAAATGGTGTCTGCCAGGTTTCTCTATTGTACAGTTACTTTTTTCTCTTTCTAATTAATAGTTATTTTGTTGACGTGTACTTTGAGACTTTATAAATAAACAACCCTCATCAAATTTTCACCCACTAGTTTTAGTATCCATTGATGTTCCTTGGCTAGATTAATTATTGCTTTGATAATGGCCAAATGGTGATTTTCTAATTTTCTTTCCTTCTATGATAATTAATTGTTAATTTACTGTAAGAAAAAGCTATCCTTTCTCCTCACTTATTTATTCATTTACTTATGTCATTATGGACTAATGAACTCCTGTTTTATTTGATGGGTTATTGTTCATTATAATTATTCATTACTTTGATGCTCAAATTGTTACAGATTTAGGCAGCGAGAGCTCTGTAAGTTGGCTCTGACATCTTTTTGATCTGACCCCATTGCTCTTTGAGCACTTCCCTACTTAGTGGCATAGCAGGACGTTCTACCTTATATTATTTGTACTTTTTTTGGCCCAGCGTTGTAATCAGCCATTTCTTTAAAGAACCCTAGTTCTTTTTTGAAGGGAAATGAAATTTAGACACCAAAATTTGGGCACTTGGTGTGCACATCAGTATTGGGTTTTCACTGCTCTCAGCCCTCTCAGAGAACAGAATTAGAGCATGTACATATAAAAAAAGACAAGCAAATACATTTGCATGTATTCTTATATACATACACATTCACGTCTATATTATTTCTCTATTGAAAACCATCAGTTTACACTCTTGTCTCCAATTCTAGTCCAATACCACAGAGTTCATTCTGGTTTTATTTCTGTTTCTATTTGTAACTTCCTTTCATCAGTGAGAAACCTGGCTCTCATTAGCCTCATTATATCTAGTTATTGTATCAATCCTGCCTTTCTCACCCTGCTTGGACTCCAATATCTCATACCAGGCCACTGCCACCATGGGGGTCCTTGTCTCCCTCCTTGGGCTCTGACACTCTGCACCAGGCCATGTAAGCACCCATTCATCCATTTTAGGCTCCACCATGTGGTGGGTGCTGTCACCCCCATCCCCACTTCACCTAGCCCCCTGCATGGATGTCTATCTTGCTTAACCCCCTATAGCTTTGGGCTTTGGGAATGAGTAAGGAAGATAAGAAGTAAAGGAAGACTGGAAAGGAGGACAGAAGGCAGAAAGGAAGGACAGATTTTTCAATTTTCTTATTATGAGTAAGAATGAATACCTTTTCAAATGTTTAACACCTGCCACTTGTAGTGTGTGTGTGTGTGTGTGTGTGTGTGTGAGTGAACTATATGTTAACATCTCCAGCAATTTTGCTATACAGTCATTTGCTATAATCTCTTTTTTCTCAAACTCTTTGTTTATTAGGAATATTAATCTTTTGTCTGTAATGTAAGTTTCAAACATGTTCTGTGAATTTGTCATTAGTTTTTTCTCTGCCTATTTATTTTTTTTGCCACACAAAGGTTTTTATTTTATGTAATATAATGTATTACCTTTTTTTCTTATAGTTTGCAGATTTCAAATCAATGTTGAGGAATGGCTTCCTTTTTATATATGCCCTGGTTGCTTTTTCACTGATTTCCAATTTAGGTAGATGTTGGACTGTGTTTTTGTGGGAAAAAACCTGACTCAACTCTGTCCCCTCACACTTTCAGCTGGAGTCCAGGAGCTGGAATCACGCTTCCTGGTACCTGGAGATCTATTAATTTTGACGGGGAACAAAGTGCAAATGCCGTGTGATGCCATTCTGATTGATGGAAGCTGTGTGGTAGATGAAGGCATGCTGACAGGTATGGTTCTATCTCCTAGCTTACAGCCTCTGCTGCTTCTCCCAGGTTTTTCCTGAATGATAATGGCAAAGCATGGGGTTGCTATGGGACCTTCCTATCCCCACAAATCTTATTAACAGTCCTGCAACTGGATGGATCTGAGAGTTCAAATTAAAGCTGCTTTCTATGTACTAGGTTAGATAACAGTCCTAACTTTTTGAGTGTTTAGCATTTATTTCTTGAACAAAGGGTTATTACAACCCTGTCATTTTACCTTTAAAGATTTTAGAGGTCATTAGATGTTTCAGAATCATCTGTGACTTTTATGTTTAGTATTTTTCTATAAAACACATCTTCAGAAAAACACGGAGGGTTTGAAAACCATAGATGACATCCTGAAACACCTCCCCCCAACCCTGCTCCACCCCGGTCAAGGCCAGGCTCTTCCTAGCTTGGTATGAAAATGTTGAAAAGTGGTTGAGGCAGGATTTGCCAAATCTGCTAATTTCAGAATACACACTGGATATTTTGGACTAACCGTGTTTCATTTTTAAATCGCATGCTGGAGCTGGGAGGGACACCATATCATGGATATGGAAGCTGAGGTTCAGAGAGAAGTGACTTCTCAAGGTCATGGTGCTTTGAGTTCTTACTCACATATGCATTTATGAGAAGATGCTGTGCCAACCTTTCTGTAAGCTAAAGAATCATAAAGCCTTTTTCAGAGATGGAATTGGAGGCTATAAATACATATTGATGTACAGTACTGTGGTTCCCATTAAAGTCCAAATCAAGTCTATTTCTCCTGGCAGACCAGGAAGGCATTAAATGCAGACAAGAGCACACAACTCCCTCCTATGTGAACTTACAAAACAAAACAAAAAAAAAACAGGTGTGACAGGTCAGGTTTCTTTCTCTAGGGAATCCATAGACTGATAAAAATCCTTTCGTGCTGGGACTTTTACAATGCCAAGTACAATTTTCCTAATGAATGTGGCCCTAGTATACTGGAACATATCCCTGATCTTATACTGTCCTTTCTACAAATGGAGGTGGAGGGCTTCAATAAACTTTATTCTCTAAGCTTTATTCTTTATTTGGTTACTTTCACAACTCATTCACTACCTTGTATTGCCACTTAACCCACTGAAATCTGCCCCTCCCAGTGTGCTGGCAAAGGTCACGGATGTCCCAATTGGCAAATCCAATGGATTCTTTAAATTTCACATCTTATTGGCCTATCTGCTGCGTTTAACCATTCTGACCGTCTCTTCCTTCTGAAAACACTCTTCTAACTTTCCAAGACAGTGCTGACTCTCCAAGTTCTTCTACCACTGACAATACCATTCAGCTTCCTACACTGCTCCTCTTCCTCCATCTCTTTGATTTTTGATGTTGTTGAGGGGTCCTGGACCTTTCCTTTTCTCACCTTTCACTCGAACCCTAAGTAATCTTGTCTTTTCTGGTGGCTTTAATTATTGTTTATAAGGTGATGACCTGTGACTAAATATCTCTGGTCAAGGCCTCTTCCCTGAGCTCCAGACCCAAATAAATATCTAACTGCCTACAAATCATCTCGACATGGTCATTCCACAAGGCATCTCCAAATCAGGGACCAAAAGGCAATTCCTCCTTCCTCCTATAATCCCTGTGTTGGTGATTAATGCCACCCTCTGCTCTTTCTTCCAAGTCAGAAACCAGGAAGCCATTTAGAATTCCTCTGTCCCTATGATCTGCCAATATAAAAATCTCCCCAAGTTTTGTAGCTGCTCAATTTCTTATTTCTCAAAACCAGTGCCTCTTTTCTCCTCCTACTGCCAGTTGCCATAGTTCAAACCTTGTCCTCTTTAAGCAGGACTCTTGTGATTTTTTCCCAACTGGATATCCAGTCTCCAACCTCGTCAGACTTCAATTCATTCCTTGTACTGCAGACAGAGTACACTCTCTTTGTACGTAAATGTCATAGTACTCTCCTGACTCAAACAGCTAAAAATCTCCCTATTTCCCTCCTGCCACCAATGCCTATAGGAAAACATTTAAACACTTAAGTATGTGCATGCAGGGCCTTCCACGCTTTGGCTCCTACATAGCTCTCATGGCCTCTCATTCCCCAGACCCCACAACTTGCTATTCCCTAAATGGTTATTTCCAGTCTATTTCAGCATCTCTGTTTCATTTTACAATACTCATAGTATTTATAATATGACATTATACTTATTTGTTTCCATGGCTGTCTCCCCCTCTGGACTACAAACCTCTTAAACACAAGAAGTATGTTTCTCCTTGTATCCCCTATACCAAGGGTTGTTCCTGCCACATGGCAGCCTCCAAAAAATGCCTGCTGTGTGATGAGTTAGTATTTGCATGTTTAAGTGAGTGAAGGCCTCCCACCTCACAAAATGAGATGCTTGTTTTCTGTAGGAGAAAGTATTCCGGTCACTAAAACTCCATTACCTAAGATGGATAGCTCTGTGCCCTGGAAAACACAGAGTGAAGCGGATTACAAACGGCATGTCCTCTTCTGTGGAACAGAGGTTATCCAGGCCAGGGGGGCTTGCTCTGGCACCGTGAAAGCAGTAGTACTTCAAACGGGTTAGTTAGCATCTCCTTCGTTTTCTTATTTTGATGAAATATTTTCACTCAATTTGTCTAGTGCCTTAAATGAATTAGGTAAGGAGCAGTCTTTAGATGACAGACCCCATATATGTAAATATAGATATTTAAAATGTGAATTGAGCTATGGCCTTTTAGTAAAAATAATAACATTGATGACAACAATTATTATTCATATGCTTTGTAATTTATAAGCTATTTCCACATATCAAATTAGCAGAACAAAGATGCCTGTCCTCATCTTGTACATGAATAGGCTGGGGCCTGCACAATTCAAGTGAAGTTTAAAAAAAATCACACAGCCAGTCACTGACAGAGCTGGACCTAGAACTTAGGTATTCTCACCCAAAGAACTAATCTCAACTTCTTTCCAGGCAGGACTAGAAACTGAAAACTCGATGATGAAAAGTATTAGAAATTGAATCCATCTGTATTTACAGGGCCATTTAATTTAAATTCAAGTGTTCTGTGTGTGTGTGTGTGTGTGTGTGCGTGTTCACGTCCGTGCACACGTACAAATCCTTTCCTTAAAATGACGCTGTATTTGGAAAAGCTGTGCTCTGCCCCCATATGGTGCTTTCCTATCTCTGGGATGCATTGAAAGTAAAAGTATAAGGAAGGAAAGCCAGAGAGGAATAGGCTCTGAAAGAGCTCAGGTATATCCATTCTAGCACTTAGGTATTTGGCCAATTATCCTTTAATTGCATTTGGGCTTAAGCACTGTTTAAGTATCTCTAGAGAAAACAAAGGCTGTGTTGAGGATTAGAAGAGCTCTAACAGTAGTATTTGTCATCCTGAGAGTATGAGGTGTCTGTTTGCTGCTTCAGGATTCAACACTGCAAAGGGGGACCTCGTGAGATCTATTCTCTACCCCAAGCCGATGAATTTTAAGCTCTACAGGGATGCCATCAGGTTCCTCCTGTGCCTCGTAGGGACAGCCACCATCGGGATGATCTATACTTTGTGCGTCTATGTGCTCAGTGGGGTAAACAGCTTTTGTTCTTTTACTACATGCACACGTACACTCATCTATATTTCATACTCTCCATGTTGACCTTAATATAAGGCGCAGTTTTCAAACCTGGGAAAGCAAAGCCAAACACAGAAACCTGCTTATATACTCCCAGATGCCCAATATAAGCAATTGATCACCAAGTTCCGTAATAGCCATCAGATCTAGTGGGATAAAACACTTTGTTTATTGAGATAGCAACATGCCTCTGCTCTTGGACTTTTCCTTACACTATTTTTTCATCTTCAATCTGAGGATGTTTATTCCAATAGTATAGTATTTTATAGCTGTTAAATGAGGAATTTAAAAGAAAACCCAATGTTGGTGAGATCATGGCAAACTGGTACATTGTTCTCCGCTGGTAGCGGAGAACAACAAAGTGCGACAACAAAATGTACAACAAAGTGCAACTGTTCATTGCACTTTGGCAAAATGTATCGAGAGCCGTAAACATGTTCATACCCTTTAAACCACGTTTGGCCCACTCACATCATTTCTAGGAATTTGACCTAAAGAAGTAAGCAAAAAGGAGGAAAAAAGTCATATGCATAAAAGTGTTCACGGTTGATTTATCTGTAATAGCTAAAGAGGGACTTTATCTTCCCAGGAACCTCCGGAGGAGGTGGTGAAGAAAGCCCTTGATGTCATCACAATTGCGGTTCCTCCCGCTCTACCTGCTGCCCTGACCACAGGCATTATCTATGCCCAGCGGAGGCTGAAGAAGAGAGGCATCTTTTGTATTAGCCCCCAGAGGATTAATGTATGTGGACAATTAAACCTTGTCTGCTTTGACAAGGTATGTGTGTTTCATTCTCATCCTCAGTGACATTTTTATCATCATTGTCATCATGCACAGGTACTTCACACTCTTGTGAGGCAGGAAACATTAGATGTGGGTACTGGGTACCTGACTTCATTTTGTCTCTGGTTGGATGTGTGATCTAGGACAGATACATCTCTTGAGCTCTCAGATTCTAGGATTTAGAGAAGGAAGAGTAGGGATGGAATAGGTGAATATTTTAGGGTTCTTCCACCTCCAATATTCTATGAAACACAATGAATTAAAATAGTATTCTGTCCCTCTGTAGTCAATACCCTCATGCAAAGAAAATAATTTAAGACTTTTATTACGGTTACTACTGTATCCCTAATGCTAGGACTGTTACCTGGCACACAGTCAGTGCTCAGTAAATATTCATTGAATTAATGAATGAATAAAAAAGGAAGAGTTTATTTAGCTGTGTCTTACTATGAGACTTGGTTAAAATAAATCCCCAGTCAATCCCTTACTATATTTTCCCATCTGCAGTATATTGCTTAAAATAATCCTTGATCCCATGCCAGTTACTCCCAATCAGCCTCTTATTCTACCTTCTCCTGGATATATTCTTTTTGTCTATATACACGTGTGCTGGCGTGAAGGTGAGAGCTGTAAGAGGGTAAGATGGAAATGAAGGGCTGTTTTGTGCCTGGGTCTTAATTTATAAAGGTGACTAAGTGACCGCAGGCAGAGGTCGATGCCATTGAAAGAAAAGTTTAATGTCTCTCACAGTTCCCCTAGACAGAAGAGCCGTGTCTCACCAGGCAAGGCCCCAGGAGGAATGCCAGATTTTGATCAGGAAGCAAAGCAGGAGTGAGGGGAGTGCTTGGGTTATGGCCTTTATAGGAGTTTCTGCAGGAAGGGCAAGACAGAGCAGGGTACACAGCTGACAATTGGCTAGTGTGAATGATGTTGGTGGGCTTTGGGCTATAGGAGTGGTCTTTAGTTGTCTAGTAGCTGGCGCTGGGGTGATTAAGTCAGAGAGACTGGGGAATCTGGTCAGATAGAGAAGGTATGACTCCTGACTGGTTAGTTTGCATATCAAAGGCATGCTGTTGGCTGAGACTCTGGTTATCTCTAAGAATTGGCTAGCCCCAAGGAGGCGGTCTGTCCCTCAGAAAGGTTTCTTAATTTGAACTTTTGGTGGTGGGCACACTGTATGGTATACAGAAGTAGAACTATAATGCTGTACACACAAAACTTATATAATTTTATTTATAACATAATGTAAACCACTGTTTTCACAATTAAAAATAGATTTAAAAGAGAGAGAGATTTCGTAACATGTCAAATATCATAATATACAGAAAATTCGAAAAGATATACAACCCGAGGACATTGTAGGCAGGCAAATGCGGGCAAGGAGTCAGGAGAGCAATAGAGTGTGATTTTGATCAGAGCAGAACATTAGTAACGGGAGAGGGTGTTGTAGACTTCAAATGTATGGCTAAGAAATTTTTACATACTCTTTAGGCAGTGGGGAGCCATTGAAGGTGTTTTCTCTTCTTTTTTATTGTTGCCTTCCATTTTCTTAATTTATTTTTTATTGTGGCAAAAGATGCATAACATAAAATTTACCGTTTTAACCATTTTTATGTGGCTTTAAGTGCATTCACATTTCTGTGCAACCATCACCACTATCCATCTCCAGAACTTCTTCCCTCTTCCCAAACGGAAACTTGGTACCCATTAAACAGTACAGTGAAGGTTTTTGATAGCAGAGAATTAATGGGATCAGAGCTGTATTTTATAATTACTTGAATATCAGAGAGATCTACCAAGAACAGAAGGTTAATATGGCTCTTGCCACCATCTCAATGTTATTTCGTGATCAAACTAGCACCATAAGAAAAGACGTTCTGGTTCTAGGATCGTGTTATCCTTGGACTTGGAAAAGGAAACAGGGAGTGGGAAAGATAATTGTGATATGAATTTGAATAAAAAATTAAGTAATAATTATGAGCAATTATCATTATTCTCAGCTCTTACTCTATGCTAGACATTAAATTAAGCACTTTGTAGTATCTCATTTAATTTTTAAAACAACCCTATATGATTATGACCATGTTACTGATAAGGGCTCTAATGTTTAGGGGGATTAAATAATTGGCCCAGGTCACACAGCTGGTGTTTTAGCCCAGTCCAAGCTCTTCATCACTATACCGCACTGAGAGAAATACCAACAAACCCCTTTCTACCAAATAGCTGTCAAATAGCAAACTATAATATTTCTTTAGAACAGTGAAAAATTCTACTTCCATTACTCGTTTCTGATGACATACTTTTAACTTTTGCTATAAATGCTGGGACTCACCCATTTTTAAAAACTTGTATTGAAGTAGAGTTGATTTACAATGTTGTGTTTAGTTTCTGCTGCACAGCAAAGTGACTCAGCTATACATATATATATTCTTTTTCGTATTCTTTTCCATTATGGTTTATCACAGGATACTGAATATATCTCCCTGTGCTATACAGTAGGACCCTGTTTTTTATCCATCCTATATATAATAGTTTGCATCTGTTAATCCCAAACTCCCAATCCATCCCTCCCTCACCGCCCCCCTCCTTGGCAACCACGAGTCTGTTCTCTATATCTGTGGAGACTCACCCATTTTATAGCTCTTAAAAGCAGGCTTACCAAGGACTCTCCCATCCATTCAGTCTTCTGTTAAATTCTCAAAACAAGCCTCTGAAATATGTAAGGCAGGTACCGTTTTCTTCCCTTTATTGCTGAGAACACTAAAGTTCAAAGAGATTAAGCGCCAGCTTGTCACACAACTGGTATGAGTTCATCAAATCTTCCACCCAGGACTCCAGATATGCACCTTATTGTGTCCTTCCTTGAAGAGCTGATCTTGATCACGTGTTGTGACATATATTTTCCTGTTAAAACATAGCTTATCAGTGTCACTGTGGGGCTGCTGCATCTTCAGAGTCAACAGAGCGCTTGTTTCTGTTTAGACAGGTACCTTAACAAGGGATGGCTTGGATCTCTGGGGAGTCGTGCCCTGTGATAGGAGTGGGTGAGTACTTGGGACCAAATGCATTGTCATTTCTCTTTTCCCAGAACTCTGTGTTTTTCTTCCTGAATACCAGTAATGGAAAGATTTTGGCACTGGCTTTGGTGAGCAGTGAACAGTAGTTGCCAGAGTATCTTCATTTAATTTCTCTTCTTGACTACTTCCAAAGCTCACTAAACCGTGCATATTTCCTCCACCCCAGTCCCAGCCCCGGGACACTCACAGAACCCAGGAGATGAAGGGCAAGTTTTGACACTGCATTTAAATCTTTGCTAAAATGTGATTTGCTGTCAGCATATTAGTTCGGGGCCAGTGTGTGTCATTTGGACAGTACCAAGACACTGTCCTTCAAGGAGGTAACATTCCTTGTACAAACTGAAGCCTTTCCATGTGCTAGGAGGAACACTGCCCTGACTTGTAGACACTGAATTTCAGGACGAGGAACATCTGTGGAGCCACAGCTAGTGTACTTCATTTTCCTTGGTATTCTAGTTCTGGCAACACTACTTTCTGGCTGCCAGAAACTCCTCTTTCCTGGCCAGAAAGGACTCCGTTTTGGCAGTTTACAACTTAACGTGGTTAAAGATTTGCATGTCCCTCTGCTGGGGCTCTCTTGTTTGAGTTTGCTTTTCTGCCTGCTTTTTCTCCCCACTGCAACTTCCAGCCTGATCAGAACACGAACATATGACAAATTCAGGTTTTGAGGTTTTTTTTTAAAAATTGAGGCATAGGTGATTTCAGGTTTTTTTTAATTAATTTTTTTTTGTCTTTTTTTTTTTTTTTTGCTTTTGAATTTCATTTTATTTATTTTTTTATATAGCAGGTCCTTATTAGTCATCCATTTTATACACATCAGTATATACATGTCAATCCCAATCGCCCAATTCATCACACCACCACCCCACCCCCTGCCACTTCCCCCCTTGGTGTCCATACGTTTATTCTCTGCATGTGTGTCTCAATTTCTGCCCTGCAAACTAGTTCATCTGTACCATTTTTCTAGGTTCCACATATATGCATTAACATACGATATTTGTTTTTCTCTTTCTGACTTACTTCACTCTGTATGACAGTCTCTAGATCCATCCACGTCTCTACAAATGACCCAATTTCATTCCTTTTTATGGCTGAATAATATTCCATCGTATATATGTACCACTACTTCTTTATCCATTCGTCTGTCGATGGGCATTTAGGTTGCTTCCATGACCTGGCTGTTGTAAATAGTGCTGCAATGAACATTGGGGTGCATGTGTCTTTTCGAATTATGGTTTTCTCCAGATATATGCCCAGGAATGGGATTGCTGGATTATATGGTAGCTCTATTTTTAGTTTTTAAGGAACCTCCATACTGTTCTCCATAGTGGCTGTATCAATTTACATTCCCAGCAGCAGGGTAGGAGGGTTCCATTTTCTCCACACCTTCTGCAGCATCTGTTGTTTGTAGATTTTTTGATGATGGCCATTCTAACTGGTGTGAGGTGATACCTCATTGTAGCTTTGATTTGCATTTCTCTAATAATTAGTGATGCTGAGCATCTTTTCATGTGCCACTTAGCCATCTGTATGTCTTTTTTGGAGAAATGTCTGCTTAGATCTTCCTCCCATTTTTTGGTGGGGTTGTTTGTTTTTTAGATATTGAGCTGCATGAGCTCAGGTTTTGTTTTTTTAATGAAAATATTTCCCTCTCATACTTGCAACCTAAATCACAAAGCATCTTATACATAAAAGGTACATCGTGATTCTTCTGCATTATGCAAATGACATACGATTTATCCATAAAATATTTTAATTATATATGTTCAACACATTTTCATATTAATGTATTATTTATAAACAAGTCCATTTCTGGAGTTGAAAAATTAATCCTGGTGCTTCTAACCATTTTAGTCTATAGAAGGAGGCTGTTACAAGTGGTAACTTTCTGAAGTTCTTTTCATTTTCTCTTGAAGATAGATTTGGATATATACCCAGTCTTCTTGTTCATTAGTATTTTCCTGTTTCAGTGTCTATAAAAAATGTATGCATTTATTCAAATATGTGAGCATTCAGAGAGCAGTCTTTTTCTTATTTATATTTGTGTCCCTAATGCCATATAACACTATAGAAGGCACACATAGTAGATATAAAATAAATGTTTGTTTATTTAAAGTGAACTTAATATGTTCCATCTTTTGAATGCTCTTCTCCTTATTGAATTGACATCATCTTATTCACAAAACTTTTAAAACTTTCTGTTTCTAAAAGTGACTTGTCAAATTTAAATAAAAACAATTGATATACTATTTAGATTATTGATAGATTAATCCAACCTGTCACTCTCCTTCCCCCTTCCCACCTTTCCCTCCTTCAAAAAGGTCAAAGTTGGCTCTAAATGACTAAAAGAGCAATTAAAAGTGTTTTTTTAAATTTTTTAAAGTATTTATTTATTTATTTGGCTGCATCAGGTCTTAGTCGCGGCACGTGGGCTCTTCGTTGTGGTGTGCAGGCTTCTCTCTAGCTGTGGTGTGCGGACTCAGTAGTTGCAGCACACGGGCTCTCTAGTTGTGGCACATGGGCTCTAGAACTCACGGGCTCAGTAGTTGCGGAGCTCAGTCTTAGCTGCCCCACGGCATGTGGGATCTTAGTTCCCTGACCAGGGATCGAACCCACGTCCCTTGCATTGGAAGGTGGACTTTTAACCACTGGACCACCAGGGAATTCCCCCAAAGTTTTTTTAATTGACAAATTTAATTGCTAGAATAAGAGAAAATAGATTAAATTCTAAGCAAGAAGTCAGCACTTGACTTAGTCACTGTTAAATATCTTATTGTAAAATGTAAGCTCATTTCTAATAATTCTTATCTTTTCCAAAGAGGGTCTGCCTAATGTGCCAGGTACTTCAAAGTCGTTGGAAGTCTACCTGAGCTACCTGGTCTTGATAAGTCATAAACATTCAAATAATAGTTCAAGGTCAGGGATGACAGAGGGTTCTATTTATTTTTGTGCAAACCAGGGTCTGGCCCAATCCTCCCAAACTCAGAACTGTGTATTCAGAATTACATACGGAAGACGGTTTGTGTGCCATCTTAAAGATAAGATTCTTTTTTCCTGATCTGTGTTTGCTTTACAGTGTGAGCTTGAGAATCTGTGTTAATCACTGATGGTGACTGCTTCCTTTTAGATGTTTACTAAAATACCAGAGACATATTGTAACCACTGAGATAACTTGATCTTTCAATATATAATGATATGATCAACAGGCTCAGTAATCAGTCGAGAGGTTTTTGAACTCTTAAGGAAGCTTGAATGAGGAAACCAGGAAGAAATATGGCTGAATTACGAGTTAACATTCTGATGTATATGCTTTCAGGAACAAAACTCTAGAGCAACTGAGGAAATGCAGGGTCCATATCATGAGAGATAATAGTCTGATCCTGGAGACCATGTTTTAAGACAAACTATGGTAAATAGTAAAAAATACAAATTCTTTCAAGAAACAGTAACTAGGAAGGTCAGAGTTCTGGAAACTGCACATTGGAAGCACAGCTAGAGGTTCCTGTGTAATCCCAGAGGAAGGGAGTATTAAAGGGGGTACAGCCAAGCTGGCCCACAAATCTGAAGGAAGTTGACATGTGGAGGAGGAGGAGCAAGTAGATTCTGACTGGCTCCAAGAATCAGATTTGGCCTTAATTCAGGAAGCACCTTCAGCCACTCAGGGTCCACCAAATAGTATGGCCTGCCTTGTGAACCACTTACTGCACTACACATGTAAGAAGGGACTGACCAATAAGGTCCAGAGGACATCCTTTTGTAGGCCCAATGCCAAACCTGATGACTTCAACTCTGAGTTAGTAAAAGAACCCTGCATATGATGTTTGAGTTGTATCTCGGTAGATTTTAGATGAGGGCACTTTCTACAGGAAGCAATGGTAATAATGGCTGCAATATAGATCCTAAATGCCAGGGTGGAAGAGGAGAATGCCGTGTCCTTTTCAAAATGTCTTTTAAAAATTTCATTTCTTTACCATTATGGTCTTTCAGATTTCCAGTAACCAACTCACTCATTTATTTGCTCTTATATTTGTTGACTGTCTACTGTGGACCAAACATTAGATATGTTGGAGAGAGAGATATGGAAGAGACAGCCCTTCCCTGAAGATAGATTGAAGGCGATACACAGATATACACAAGTAGCTATAGTATGAGCTAGCCTGTTCTGTCTCACAGCATAAGAGATAAAGTGGTCTGGAAGCTCAAGTGGGAGTGGACGCACTTAGAACTAAGGGTGATACTTCTAGTTCTTTCTATACTTTTGGATTTAAATCAGTGCCAGAGAGAGGGTAAGGAAAAGAGGGAAGAAAGAGCTTGAAAGAACCTCAGGATTTTTTCTCATACTCATTGAACTTATGTAAGGACGATGGATGAATGAAGCACTATTCATTTGGGGAGATTAGAGTGTGGATATGTAATGTAACAAAGCATATTAACTTATTTTTTAAAAGGATGGTCACCTCCAGAAGTTCCATTCTGGCTGGAGGAATAGACTAAAGCCCTTTCCCTTTTCTCCTTTAGCTTCCAGGAAGTCCACAACTTTGCCTCAGGCAAGGCTTTGCCATGGGGCCCACTGTATGCAGCCATGGCCAGCTGCCATTCTCTGATCCTCCTGGATGGGACCGTCCATGGAGACCCACTGGACCTCAAAATGTTTGAAGCTACTACTTGGGTAAGTTTCTGTTCTGCAAAGATTCTAAGAAGCTTCTTCAATGCCAGACCAAGCCAGGTGTTATCACAGCTATTCAATACTCATAAAATGCGAGGTCTCCAATATGGAATACATATGGCAGTGAGGGGCAAACTCATCTAAGCCCCAGTTTTCTCCTCTGTACAGTGTATTTCCATATTAGGGTTATTGTGAGGATTAAGTGGAAGGATGCCTTAAAAAAAATCCCTGGTGCTGTGCCTGGAATATATTACCAGCTCAATAGTATTAGTATAATTATTATATAATTATTTTCTAACCCTTTCCAGTTGTAGTATGAGCCATGTCTGGCTTCAGAATTATCTAGAACATGGGGATTAGGAAACGTCACTGTCCCCAGTGCTTAGGATAATTCGTTGTTACCAGGAGTTTTATTCCTACTACTTTAGTATTAATTTTGTCTCTAAGACTAGACAATAAAAAGGAAAACCATGAGAGCTTTTGTTGAGACTCTGAAGTAGATTTCAGATCAAATGGCCTTGTTCAGGACGAGGAATCCGGCTCTCCCGGTTCTAGTCTTGGCTCTGTTCTGATTGACTCCTTCACCTCGTGAGGTCATCTCTCCTGTTGGGGTTTTCCATAACTTTAAAATGAGGGGATTGAATTAGACCAGCAGTGTTCACCTAAAAGAAAACAAAAAAGCTGGAATCTTTTCTTAAAAGGAAATTTTATTCAAAAGCATCCTACACAAAACAAATCGTTGGAGTTACCCTGTTTGAGATAGAAAATGGGGAGTAAATGCACCGCTTAGGGAACACACATCCCCACCTACTTAGCTACAAGCCCACCTCCACCCCCTATAGCCTGGTTCAGCTCCAGGCCCCTGTGATGCATGTGTGAGCCCCACTGAAGGAGACAGTCTTTAGGGTCCCTTCCAACGCTAATAGGACATGGTTCTGTAGCAGTCTGCTGTAACTTTCTCCATCCTTCTTGGGTTACTGTTTCTGTACCTTTAAGTAGGGATTATAATTTCTTCTCTGAGATTTTTTCTGCCACTCAATGAGATGATTATAAAGCATTTTGGCATCTTTGGGTAAAAGGTTCCTTTGACTATAATTTAGGGTCTTTATTATAGCAATTCCTGAGCGTTTACTGAACATTAACCACATATATCACAGTCCCTGCCCTGCTGTACCCTGGGGACCATCAATCCAAATTAGACAGAGAAGGAAGGGCACGAGCAACAGTGAACCAGGAGAAAAAGGCAGTAAGGTGCGGGCTACTCACGCTCAGTGTTTTCAAGTTAAGCCCTTCAGAAATGTTGAATGAGCCTTTATACAGCACATTCCAGTAGAGAAAGCAGGAGAAATTGCATGAATAATTCAGAAGTGTCTGCCCTTCAAGTTCTTAGCATTTCCAATGCATTATTTTTGTGTGTGTGGCGAATTAAGTCTGGTTCACCTCCGTGTAGCTGAGGGAGGAGAATACATTGAGACGGCTTGAGATGTTCTCAAGGGAAGCGTTTGAGCACAGTATTAGTGGATGAACAAGAAAGAAATGTCTACAATGAAACATCCTGTTTGAAATAGGAAATGGTGGTTTCCGGGCATGATTTCCACATCAAGGGAGCACCGGCATGTGCCATGGTTGTTAAGCCCTGCAAACCAGCCAGCCAGGTAAGCCTTGCCTGCCCTCTACCCCACAAAACCCAACTCAGAAGGAAAGTCCTGTCAGGCGCACAATTTTGAAAGCTCAGAGATGTGTCTTCTTTGAATTCCACGTGTGAAAATTGGTGAGACCTTGTTTCCCTTATTTGCTAAACTAAGGATTGGGAAAGGAGTAATTAATTTCCAACAGCTAGAAGCTATGTGGTGTATCCCTCATCCAGGTCCCAGTGGCAGGAATTGCAATCCTGCATCAGTTCCCATTCTCATCAGCGCTGCAGAGGATGACAGTCATTGCCCAAGAGATGGGGGGTGACTGGCTGGCATTCATGAAAGGTGCACCGGAGAGGGTGGCCAGCTTTTGCCAACCTGAGACAGGTAAGTGGACAGACTTATATTACAATGGGCAAATCTGTATTTCCAACCCACATATGTCCCCTCAGCATTTGATCGATGAATCCAATTGCCTACTGGCCATCACCAATTGGATGACTCACTGGCATCTCAAACTCGGTACCAAAACCAAGCTTATCTTTCTCACTCTCTATATTTCCCATCTTAGTGAATGAAAGTACTACTCCCCCATCCCAGTTTAGGATTCTTCCTGGATTCCTCTCTCTCCCTCAGTGCCTCTGTCTTGTCAATTGCTAATCCATGGCCCTGTCACTCCATCAGCTCAGGCCCTCATCATCCCTCCACTGGATCACTTCATAGCTGGTGAATTTGTTCCCTGCCCCCCAGTGTCCCCTACTCTAATTCACCCTTCACACTGTGACCAGATTGGTTTTTCTGTCACACAGTATAATGATGTTAGCACATTCCTGCTTTCATTCTTTGGTTGCTTCCCATAGGCTCCAGGATAATCTCCTTTAGGATCACATCTAAGGCCTTCATGATCTGACTCCTATCAAACTTCCCAGAGTTTCCTTACCACTCCTATCTTCACATCCTGTGCTCGCCCTGAGATGAACTATCAAGGTTTGCTGTCTCATGGCCTTGTGTCTCAGCACATGATGCTCCCTCAGCCAAAACGCCCTTTCCCTTCTCCATCTAATCACATCCTCCCTGTCTGATAGATGCACCAAATGTTTCCATAGCGTGCTGTAACTGCCTGGATCATAGCAAGGATCTCATCCGATTGTATTGTTAGTCTACTGGCTGTTACCCTACTAGACAAAGACCCTCAGAGTGGCAATTGCAGTGTAATCTCTGCATCGCTAATTCCTGACCCATAGTAGACTCAATAAATATTTGATGGTTAAACTGGAGAAAAGAAGAATCATACACTTTCCCCATTCTTCTTCTTCTTTTTGTTTTTTTGTTTTTTGAATGCTTCCTTTTCATTTCTGCTTCACTGGATCCCAAGAGGTCAACCGTGACAATGTAGCAATATTTAACATTCCCACTGACTTGTTTGTGTACATTTTTAGAGGTGTGTTTTCTTGGGCAAGAGTTGGAACTCTTTGTAAAGAATTTCTCTCCCAGTACTAGCTGAGTTCATATTGCATACTAATCTTGTGTTATTTTCTGAACAGTACCAACTAGTTTTGTTAGTGAACTTCAGATTTACACGACACAGGGCTTCCGGGTCATAGGACTGGCCTACAAAAAGCTGGAAATGGACCATCACACCACTGCCTTGATGAGGTAAATGGGGTGGGGGGAATTTTGATAAAGCAGAATGGTTTCGTGGGAAGATGCACCAGACTGGGCAGTGGACCCAGCAACATAGCTTACTGAATTTGTGTGCATGAAATGCCTCTGAACTTAGTAAATGGGGATATAGTCATCCCTGCCCTGCCTAAATCACAAAGCTGATGTGAACACTGACTGGGAGAACTGATGAGAAATAGCTGTATAAATTGTAAAATATGATGTGATTGTACAGCTTTGTGAAAACAGATATATGAATACAACCCATGTTCCAGAGAGTTTGAAATTGTGGTCATGCCCCCATTTTGAACCAAATATAAGTTTGGTTTTAAATTATTTTTGGTATTTAATTAATTAATTAGCTATTTTGGGATTTTGTTATTTTTATTTTTTATCATGGTGAATTTGTTGAAAGAAAACATAACACTTGTCTGAAAAAAAATCTTGATAAAAAGTACACAACTTAATGAAATGAATAAATATAGCTTGGACTCAATATATAATCTAGGTAATGTAGAAAAACAAGAAAAACCTGGAGAGGCCATTCTAAAGAGAGTTTTGGTATGTATAGATTAAAATAAGGACGCTCAAAAGCTAAAATGGACTGGAGTAATTAGTAATTCAAATTTATGTGTCGTTTTACTTTCCACTGTTTTCAGACTATGGTGTTTATTTCATTTTCAATGTCATGTCCAATACTCTATGTCAGCCACTATTGGTAACACTGCTGTGGAGATAATCAAGGCTTATTTTATTATTTAGGATTTTAAATTTGGGAGGTCTAATATATTTGTTTTCAACCCTGTCAGATTCAACACTCTCTTCCTGTAACTGTATTGTGTATCACTTCCTTTAATATAAGAAAATAAAATTCATATGTAACATGATCTGCACATATTCTCTGTGAAAAAGAAATATAATGCCCTCTATATAGTACAAATAGAAGCTAAAATTACAGTGCATTATAAAAAGTAATAAATAGTTCCATAAATACACAGCTGACTCCATTAAAACAAAATGAAGCAAGATGTTTCTTGCACCCTATGTAGAATCATTGGAGCTGTAACATTCAGGAATGCAGGCTGACACAGGTGTGTTATACATCAAAGTCTCAAATACCACCGGCAGTCTTACTGTCAGCAAGGTGACTGTGAAATGGCTAAAAACTGTTGGGAAAATGGAATAAAATAGTACACCCTCCTCTCATTGTATATGGTAGTCACATTCCTGGAAAACTCAATAGAATCTTAAAAATGTGTACAAAATACTTTGTGTTTATATGTAAAACAGGGTTAGGAGAAGTATAAACAATTTTATATTTGCTTATTATAATATAGTTGTATTATATTTACTATAAAAACACAGTACACTAAATAGTATAATAATAGTGTGAAATAAACAGTATAATTCTGTACTGGCTTAGGAAAGTATCAACAATATTTTAGTGTCCATGAATGTCCTGTAAAATATTCAAAAGTCATGTGGGATGCAGGGTAACGTTTTGCATGTCTAGAAAGTTTCCAAAATGTCCTCTAGGGGCAATATCGCCCCTGCTAAGAATCACTGATGTGTCCCAACCTTGTCTCTTTGTAAATGGTGGGTGAGACCCAGAGTGGGAAGTGGCTCATCCAAAGTCATTGAATGTTGGATCCCCGGACTTATTGGCCCCAGGAGAGTGGGCCAGCTTACTGTGACCCTTAAAACTTTGGTTATTACATTCTGGATATTTGTTGTAATTTAATCAACCCAGTTCGCTCAAATCAGAGAGCTAAAAGTGACCTTTGAGATTGGATCTCACATTTTAAAGAAGAGGAAACTTGGGTCTGTGATGCGGCAGAATTGGGAATGAAACTTTGTTTCCTGAGAGCCTGTTGACACATATTATCAAGATTCTGGCTGCTAAGCCGCTGCTTCTGATTATAATAAAATATATTATAATAAAATATTTGCAAATCAAGTTTCAAACTCATGGCTTCAGGGCTTGTGCATGTAACAAAGCACTCAGGCAGAGGCACATGGGCAGTGGGAAATGGTGACACACAAGAGAGTCACCGTTGACTCTCACAGCATTGAAATTCCAACTTTTCAAAATCTGGTAACGTCTATACCCAAGTTCACTGGTAGGATCTGAGCTTAGGTCGTCAATCTGCCAATCTTGTGTTAAAGACACATCACCACTATATATACTTCTAGCTAAGTCAATTTACCCAGCCTTTCTAATCCATGATTAGAGCAGAACATTCTTTCTGGGGGGTGTGTGTGTGCGTGTGTGTGTGTGTGTTTACTCAGAGTGCTTCCGGCACTGATATCATAATTTCTTTGATGGTTCTTCGTTCGCTTTATGCATATTTCACCTTTTAAAAATCACATGGATTTTAAGAACACGAAGTATAATCACAGGAGTGACAATGCTCCTTTGTATTACACTCCCCATTCTTCATTATTTTTAGGTGCTTCAGGAGGAGGTATAATGTCTGTGCAGGAAGCAGGAAAAGATAGCATGCTATTCCAAGTTACAGAGCGTGAGCCCCTTCAAGGGACTACGTCTTCTCTTTATTTTCTGGCTCAGGTTGAATGAAAAGAAGAATCATGTCATGTTAGAGCTAGAAGAGACTTTGCAGATCCATTAGTTTCACCACCTGCCTTTATAAAAGTAGAGATAGATTGCCAGACAAGGAAAATGATTTGCCCATAGTTACACAGTAAGGTAGTCTCAGAGCTGGGATTACAATGCTGGTCTCCTGATTACTGTGCACTGAACCCTACGAAGGCCATGTGCCAGAGGAACCAGAAAAACGAGTGCCAAAGTGGGTTGCAGACTTTGTCAGATGCTTGACCCTGCAGCCGTTTTCTTGGCCCGATCTGGTGCCTTGTGGTTGGACCATGTCAGTCATCTCTGAAAAGGTCTAAAACCTGATGCCTGTGTATGAGGACCACTAGAAAGATTGGAGGGCCTGAGTCAAGCATCAACTAAGTTATCCTTCAAAGAGCAGCTCAAATATCACCTCCTCTCGTAAAGCTTCTCCAATCACTCCACCCAGAAATGATTTCACCTTCCTCTTTGATGCCATAGGACTCTTATTTGCACATGATCATGATACTTTCCCAGCCTTCCATGTAACCAAAGCGGTCAGGTCTAATCTTTTCCCCCAAGTTGAATGTCAAATCTCTGGAGTCAGGAGCTACTATAGTCCCTGCATATTCTCTTCCCCTTTCCAGAGACTTGTTCCTTGCACTTATTTGTGTGTTCACTAAATGGTCATTGATCTGACAGACTGGTTGACTTTAGTTCCTGTGAGAACACTCTGGTAGTAGAAATTCTGAAAGAGGAAGTAAATTTTCCTAGGTCACCTGGCGAAAAATGGTTACAGCAGACAGTAGAGCATTTCAACTGGCAAATGTTTGCCGAGCACCTCCTCTGTGATGGGCACCACATGACTATTGTCGAACTTGTCACTGAACTGAGAAAGGTTGCCCTTAAGGAGCTGAGACAGAGAGACAGATCAGATAGCAATGAATGATGATATATGGACAAATAAAATACAAGCTAAATTAAGGTAGAAGTAATATGTTGCGGTAGCAAGTGTTTCTCTATGGGGAAGTCTTTATGGGGAGGTGCATGTGAGCTCAGGTTCAAAATATAGGAAGGGTTTCAATGGCAGATAAAGGGAACTTATAACCTTCTCCATGAAATAAGAGGAAAAGTCTTACAGCGCCTAGAGCAAATGTTTAGAGATGGTTGTGTACGGAGTACACCCATGGTAAGTGCTCCAACTTGGCTGGAGGTCGGGGTGGACAAAGAATTTAGTGATGGATGAAGCTGGAAAGATCATTTGGAATCAGATTATGGAGAGACTTAAATGCCAGGTTCAGAAGAATAGGAAGTGCTATCCTTCTGAGCCAGCTCTGAGGTGAGTAGTTCAGCTGTGTCCACTTTCTGTCACTCCAGTGGAGGTGTTAGCGGTGTCCTGGAGAGTGCCCCTAATTCTAGTTCGGGGCCCTGATTGAAGTGAGGCCCAGCATTGAGACAAGCAAGGCAGGTTGGTTTTTTTGCTTTCATCTGTATTTCGACCAGAATTGGGTGGTACTCGTGCCTTGCTCTTGTGTCTGCTAGAGGTATCTGGGTCTCAGATAAATGAATCATGAAAGAATCTTTGAAACCACAATCCCAAATATACTCCCCTGCACTTGGTCCTGTGGAAAGTTTTGGAAATGTCCCTGTGATGGTCAGGAGCCTCGGAGAATTTATTTGTTTGCAGAAACATTCACACTTTATGTAGAGAAGCAATGCTACTTGCTGAGAGGCAGAGAGAGACAGGGAGGGAGAGAGAAGCTTGGCTTCAAAAGAAGGGCTCCTTTTTTGAGATTATGGCCTCATGCCTCTTGGGACTAAAATACCCTAGATATCTCTAGCTTTGATTTCTAGAGAAACTGGTTTTTTGTTTTATTTATCTTGTGCCTCACTTATTTTTTTTTTAAACATCTTTATTGGAGTATAATTGCTTTACAATGTTGTGTTAGTTTCTGCTGTGTAACAAAGTGAATCAGCTATACATATACATACATCCCCATATCTCCTCCCTCTTGCGTCTCCCTCCCACCCTCCCTATCCCACCACTCTAGGTGGTCACAAAACACCGAGCTGATCTCCCTGTGCTATGCAGCTGCTTCCCACTAGCTATCTATTTTACATTTGGTAGTGTATATATGTCCATGCCACTCTCTCACTTCGTCCCAACTTACCCTTCCCCCTCCCCGTGTCCTCAAGTCCATTCTCTACTTCTGCATCTTTATTCCTGTCCTGCCCCTAAGTTCTTCAGAACCATTTTGTTTTTCTGGTTTTTTTTAGATTCCATATATATGTGTTAGCAGGAGATATTTGTTTTTTCCTTCTGACGTACTTCACTCTGTATGACAGACTCTAGGTCCATCCACTTCACTGCAAATAACTCAATTTCGTTTCTTTTTTTTTTTTAATATAAATTTATTTATTTATTTATTTTTGGCTGTGTTGGGTCTTCATTGCTGTGTGCGGGCTTTCTCTAGTTGCAGTGATCGGGGGCTACTCTTCGTTGTGGTGCGCCGGCTTCTCATTCTCGTGGCTTCACTTGTTGCAGAGTGCAGGCTCTAGGCGCACAGGCTTCAACAGCTGTGGCACGTGGGCTCAGTAGTTGTGGCTTGCGGACTCTAGAGCTCAGGCTCAGTAGTTGCGGTGCACAGGCTTAGTTGCTCTGCAGCATGTAGGAACTTCCCTTACCAGGGCACGAACCTGTGTCCCTTTCATTGACAGGCAGATTCTTAACCACTGCGCCACCAGGGAATCCCCCAATTTCGTTTCTTTTTATGGCTGAGTAATATTCCATTGTATATATGTGCCACATCTTCTTTATCCATTCATCTGTTGATGGACCCTTAGGTTACTTCCATGTCCTGGCTATTGTAAATAGAGCTGCAATGAACATTTTGGTACATGACTCTTTTTGAATTATGGTTTTCTCAGGGTATATGCCCAGTACTGGGATTACTGGGTCGTATGGTAGTTCTATTTTTAGTTTTTTGATGAACCTCCATACTGTTCTCCATAGTGGCTGTATCAATTTACATCCCCACCAACAGTGCAAGAGGGTTCCCTTTTCTCCACACCCTCTTCAGCATTTATTGTTTGTAGATTTTTTGATGATGGCTATTCTTACCGGAGTGAGGTGATACCTCATTGTAATTTTGATTTGCATTTCTCTAATGATTAGTGATGTTGAGCATCCTTTCATGTGTTTTTTAGCAATCTGTGTATCTTCTTTGGAGAAATGTCTTTTTACGTCTTCTGGCCATTTTTGGATTGGGTTGTTTGTTATTTGATATTGAGCTTCATGAGCTGCTTGTATATTTTGGAGATTAATCCTTTGTCAGTTGTTTCGTTTGCAAATATTTTCTTCCATTCTGAGGGTTGTCTTTTCATCTTGTGTATGGTTTCCTTTGCTGTGCAAAAGCTTTTAAGTTTCCTTAGGTCCCTTTATTTATTTTTGTTTTTATTTCCATTTCTCTAGGAGGTGGGTCAAAAAGAATCTTGCTGTGATTTATGTCATGGAATGTTCTGCCTCTAAGTGTTTTCCTCTAGAGTGTTTTCCTCTAAGACTTTTATAGTGTCTGGCCTTACATTTAGGCCTTTAATCCATTTTCAGTTTATTTTTGTGTATGGTGTTAGGAAGTGTTCTAATTTCATTATTTTACATGTAGCTGTCCAGTTTTCCCAGAACCACTTATTGAAGAGGCTGTCATTTCTCCATTGTATATTCTTGCCTCCTTTATCAAAGATAAGGTGACCATATGTGCATGGGTTTATCTCTGGGCTTTCTATCCTGTTCCATTGATCTATATTTCTGTTTTTGTGCCAGTACCATACTGTCTTGATTATTGTAGCTTTGTAGTACAGTGTGAAATCAGGGAGCCTGATTCCTCCAGCTCCTTTTCTCTTTCTCAATATTGCTTTGGCTTTTTGGGGTCTGTTGTGATTCCATACAAATTGTGAAATTTTTTGTTCTAGTTCTGTGAAAAATGCCATTGGTAGTTTGATAGGGATTGCATTGAATCTGTAGATTGCTTTGCATAGTATAGTCATTTTATAATGTTGATTCTTCCAATCCAAGAACATGGTATGTCTCTCCATCTGTTTGTATAGTCTTTAATTTCTTTCATCAGTGTCTTATAGTTTTCTGAGTACAGGTCTTTTGTCTCCTTAGGTAGGTTTATACCTAGGTATTTTTTTCTTGCTGTTGCAATGGTAAATGGGAGTGTCTCCTTAATTTCTCTTTCTGATTTTTCATCATTAGTGTGTAGGAATGCAAGAGATTTCTGTGCATTAATTTTGTATCCTGCTACTCTACCAAATTCATTGATTAGCTCTAGTAGTTTTCTGGTAGCATCTTTAGGATTCTCTATGTATAGTATCATGTCATCTGCAAACAATGACAGTTTTACTTCTGCTTTTCTGATTTGGATTCCTTTTATTTCTTTTTCTTCTCTGATTGCTGTGCCTAAAACTTCCAAAACTATGTTGAATAATAGTGGTGAGAGTGGGCAACCTTGTCTTGTTCCTGATCTTAGTGGAAATGGTTTCAGTTTTTCACCATTGAGAACGATGCTGGCTGTGGGTTTGTCATATATGGCCTTTATTATTTTGAGGTAAGTTCCCTCTGTGCCTCCTTTATGGAGGGGTTTTATCATAAATGGGTGTTGAATTTTGTCAAAAGTTTTTCTGTATCTATTGAGATGATCATATGGTTTTTCTCCTTCAGTTTGTTAACATGGTGTATCACATTGATTGATTTGCGTATTTTGAAGAATCCTTGCATTCCTGGGATAAACCCCACTTGATCATGGTGCATGATCCTTTTAATGTGCTGTTGGACTCTGTTTGCTAGTATATTGTTGAGGAGTTTTGCATCTATGTTCATCAGTGATATTGGCCTGTAGTCTTCTTTTTTTGTGGCATCTTTGGTTTTGGTATTTGGGTGATGGTGGCCTCGTAGAATGAGTTTGGGAGTGTTCCTCCTTCTGCTATATTTTGGAAGAGTTTGAGAAGGATAGGTGTTATCTCTTCTCTAAATGTTTCATAGAATTCGCCTGTGATGCCATCGGGTCCTGGGCTTTTGTTTGTTGGAAGATTTTTAATCACAGTGTCAATTTCAGTGCTTGTGATTGGTCTGTTTATATTTTCTATTTCTTCCTGGTTCAGTCTCGGGAGGTTGTGCTTTTCTAAGAATTTGTACATTTCTTCCAAGTTGTGCATTTTATTGGCATATAGTTGCTTGTAATAATCTCTCATGAGCCTTTGTATTTCTGCATGTCAGTTGTTACTTCTCCTTTTTAATTTCTAATTCTGTTGATTTGAGTCTTGTCCCTTTTTTTCTTGATGAGTCTGGCTAATGGTTTATCAATTTTGTTTATCTTCTCAAAGAACCAGCTTTTACTTTTATTGATCTTTGCTATCGTTTCCTTCATTTCTTTTTCATTTATTTCTGATCTGATCTTTATGATTTCTTTCCTTCTGCTAACTTTGGGGTTTTTCTGTTCTTCTTTCTCTAATTGCTTTAGGTGTAAGGTTAGGTTGCTTAGTTGAGATGTTTCTTGTTTCTTTAGGTAGGATTGCTATAAACTTCCCTCTTAGAACTGCTTTTGCTGCATCCCATAGGTTTGGGGTCATCGTGTTTTCATTGTCATTTGTTTCTAGGTAATTTTTGATTTCCTCTATGATTTCTTCAGCGATCTCTTGGTTATTAAGTAGTGTATTGTTTAGCCTCCATGTGTTTGTATTTTTTACAGATTTTTTCCTGTAATTGATATCTAGTCTCATAGCGTTGTGGTCAGAAAAGATACTTGATACGATTTCAATTTCCTTAAATTTACCAAGGCTTGATTTGTGACCCAAGATAGGATCTATCCTGGAGAATCTTCCATGAGCACTTGAGAAGAAAGTGTATTCTGTTGTTTTTGGATGGAATGTCCTATAAATATCAATTAAGTCTATCTTGTCTAATGTGTCATTTAAAGCTTGTGTTTCCTTATTTATTTTCATTTTCGATGATCTGTCCATTGGTGAAAATGGGGTGTTTAAGTCCCCTACTATTATTTTGTTACTGTCGATTTCCCCTTTTATGGCTGTTAGCATTTGCCTTATGTATTGAGATGCTCCTATGTTGGGTGCATAAGTATTTACAATTGTTATATCTTCTTCTTGGATTGCTCCCTTGATCATTATATAGTGTCCTTCTTTGTCTCTTGTAATAGTCTTTATTTTAAAGTCTATTTTGTCTGATATGAGAATTGCTATTCCAGCTTTCTTTTGATTTCCATTTGCATGGAATATCTTTTTCCATCCCCTCACTTTCAGTCTGTATGTGTCCCTAGGTCTGAAGTGGGTCTCTTGTAGACAGCATATATATGGGTCTTGTTTTTGTATCCAGTCAGCCAGTCTATGTCTTTTGGTTGGAGTATTTAATCCATTTACATTTAAGGTAGTTATTGATATGTATTTTCCTATTATCACTTTCTTAATTATTTTGGGTTTGTTATTGTAAGTCTTTTCCTTCTCTTGTGTTTCTGCCTAGAGAAGTTCCTTTAGCATTTGTTGTAAAGCTGGTTTGGTGGTGCTGAATTCTCTTAGCTTTTGATTATCTGTAAAGGTTTTAATTTCTCCATCAAATCTGAATGATATCATTGCTGTGTAGAGTAATCTTGGTTGTAGGTTTTACCCTTTCATCACTTTAAATTTGTCCTGCCACTCCCTTCTGGCTTGCAGAGCTTCTGCTAAAAGATCAGCTGTTAACCTTATGGGGATTTTCTTGTATGTTAATTTTTGCTTTTCTCTTGCTTCTTTTAATATTTTTTCTTTGTATTTAATTTTTGATAGTTTGATTAATATGTGTCATGGCATGTTTCTCCTTGGATTTATCCTATATGGGACTCTCTGCCCTTCCTGGACTTGGTTGACTATTTCCTTACCCATATTAGGGAAGTTTTCAACTATAATCTCTTCAAATATTTTCTCAGTCCCTTTCTTTTTCTCTTCTTCTTCTGGGACCCCTATAATTCGAATGTTGGTGTGTTTAATGTTGTCCAAGAGGTCTCTGAGATTGTCCTCAATTCTTTTCATTCTTTTTTCTTTACTCTGCTCTGTGGTAGTTATTTCCACTATTTTATCTTCCAGGTCACTTATCCGTTCTTCTGCCTTAGTTATTCTGCTATTCATTCCTTCTAGAGAATTTTTAATTTCATTTATTGTGTTGTTCATCATTTTTTTTTTTTGCTCTTTAGTTCTTCTAGGTCCTTGTTAGAAGTTTCTTGTAGTTTCTCCATTCTATTTCTAAGATTTGGGATCAACTTTGCTGTCATTACTCTGAATTATTTTTCAGGTAGACTGCCTATTTCCTCTTCATTTGTTTTGTCTGGTGGGTTTTTACGTTGCTCCTTCATCTGCTGTGTGTTTCTCTGTCTTCTCATTTTGCTTAACTTACTGTGTTTGGGGTCTCCTTTTTGCAGGCTGCAGGTTCATAGTTCCCATTGTTTTTGGTGTCTGCCCCCAGTGGCTAAGGTTGGTTCAGTGGGTTGTGTAGGCTTTCTGGCGGAGGGGACTAGTGCCTGTGTTCTGGTGGATGAGGCTGGATCTTGTCATTCTGGTGGGCAGGACCATGTCTGGTGGTGTGTTTCTGGGTGTATGTGAATTTACTATGATTTTAGGCAGCCTCTGTGCTAATGGGTGGTGTTGTGTTCCTGTCTTGCTAGTTGTTTGGCACAAGGTGTACAGCACTGTAGCTTGCTGGTCATTGAGTGGAGCTGGGTCTTTGCCTTGAGATGGAGATCTCTGGGAGAGCTTTCACCGTTTGATATTACATGGGGCCAGGAGGTCTTTGGTGGACCAATGTCCTGAACTTGGCTCTCCAACCTCAGAGGCTCAGGCCTGATATCCGGCCAGAGCACCAAGACCCTGTCAGCCACATGGCCATGTACATGGGGAGTTTCTTGCCTTTTGGGAAGTCTGAGGTCTTCTGCCAGTGTTCAGTAGGTGTTCTGTAGTAGTTGTTCCACTTGTAGATGTATTTCTGATTTATTTGTGGGAAGGAAGGTGTTCTCCACATCTTACTCCTCTGCCATCTTGAAGGTGCCCCGCCTTACTTATTTTTAATGGTGTTTTCTACCAGAACTAGAACTCTCTGGTGGTTGTTAACAGGTGTGGTGATGAAAATCACCACAGCAGATGGAAGACAGCTTTGTGGTCATTTAATTCATTCTCTACAAAGATTAAAGTTAATCTCGTTCTTAATAAGCATCCTCTCTTCCTTTCAGTTCTGTCAGAGCAAAAGTATATTGTTGTGCCCCCTCCTGTTTTCTTTCTGGATAGTTCATGCACACATTCAGTACCCCAGGAATGGTGCATGAATGAGTGGGGACCACTCTGAGAGGAAGATACCTGACTTTGTTTTTGTTTTGCTTCCTGTAAGAAAGACTATACTGTGTGATTTCTGTTCAATCATCCATATACTTCCAGGGACCAGGTAGAATCAGACCTGATATTTCTGGGATTGCTGATCTTGGAGAATCGACTGAAGGAAGAGACAAAACCTGCCCTTGAAGAGCTCATCTCAGCCCGGATAAGGACCGTAATGATCACAGGTATAGAACAAAGTGTGTGTGAAAACAAGAAGAATTTGATGTGGAAATAGAGATTCAGTCATTTAGCAAATCTTGTTGACTTGCTACTATGGGCCAGACACTGTTCTAGACTCTGGACATGGACAACAAAATAGGCAAAGTTATTACTCTGAGCTTCCTTTCACGTGGGTTAAGATAGAAAATCAACCATTCGATTGAATAAACAGCTACCAATAAGTGTTATGAGGTACATAAAACAGGTGATGTGGTAAAGTGTGTCTGACCAGCTACTTTAGATGAGGTGTCCTTTCTGAGAGGGAACGTTTGAAATAACACCTGAATAAGAAGACATAAGCCATGCAAAGATGTTGATTTTTATTATTAAATGTTCGGAGAAGAAGAATGCTTAGTCAGCGTGGTCTGTAAAATACACTGAAGGCCCATCAATGAGAGCTACAATTCTGGAGATTAAAAAATGCTGTCCTTTCTACTCCTACTCCCAAACTCCAAATCACAAACAAGGGAGCAGTGAGAAAGGATCGTGCAAGAGAAATGTGTGAAATTTCTTAATGAATGCTTCCGAGTGGAGAGTCAATGATTTCCTAATGCATTCATGTTTTTTGAGGGTGTATTGCCTTCCCTGTCTCTGCTCTCGAAGTCAGATGCATTTAACTCTATGAATTCTGGCATCAAGATACAGTCTTGCCCCACCAAAGCACTCTCTCCCTATCCCACTGTCCTTGAACCCAATTTGATGCTGGAAACTCGAGAATACGTTCCCCTCCCCTTCGGTGCTTCTCCATCCCCCTCCATTACCACACACCCCAATCCAAGAGACTTTTGGATCACTTTTTCCCTCTCCCTTCTTAGCCCCTCAGTCCAGCTTCTAGGTGCTGCTGAGTTAGTTTACTACTTATTAGAATTCCCCTTACATTATGACCCTTCTGTTTCAAAATTTTTATTTAGCACTTATTTTACACAGTCTCAGAATCTATCCTTTACCAGTTAGATTTATGTAGAAGTAAGAGCTCATCGCTCACAACACTTCCTCTTCACTTCTTCTTTCATATTGAAATTTCTGTTCTGCTTCTTTCCTTGCTTGGTTGTAATTTTTCGGAAGAATTGTCCTTGGATGGGTTGGAAGGGTGATGTGCTCTCTGATCTTTTATATACCCTGAAATATCTTTCTTTGCTCTGATAGGTGAATGATGTCTTGCCTGGGTATAGGCTGTTTGGGTTAGAGTACTTTCTTAAAAAAAATTTTATTGGAGTATAGTTGATTTATAATGTTATGTTAGTTTCAGGTGTACAGCAAAGTGAATCAGTTATACATATATCAATACATATAATATATCCACTCTTCTTTAGGTTCTTTTCCCATATAGGTCATTACAGAGACCTATATTACACTACTAATGTAGAGGACTCTACATTACAGAGTAGAGTTCCCTGTGCTATACAGTAGGTTCTTATTAGTTATCTATTTTATGTGTAGAGTCCTTTTTTATTAATGGTCTGTAGGATTTTTTCTTTTGTCTTCCAGTTTTTGGTATTGCATATCACAGGGCCAGTGGAGTCCACTGTAGGTAACTTGTTCTGTTTACATGTAATCTTTTTTCTTTAACTTTAGAGTTTAGAAATGTTACCAAGGTGTGCTTATATGTTTGTCTTTTTTCATTAATTTAGTCTGGAATATTGTGAGCATTTTTAATCTGTCTTCTTCTTCTCAGGAAAATTTCTTCTATTGTTCATTAGGGCTTTTGTTCTCTCTCTTTCCTTTTTCCCTTCTGGAATTTCCATTATTCACATGACAGGCTTCCTGGATCTATCCTCTCAGTCTCTTACCTTTTTTTCTTGTAACTCATATTTTAAAATTTTTCATATAATTTTTAAAGGCTATATTCCATTTACAACTACTAAAAAATATTGGCTATATTCCCCATGTTGTACATACATCCTTTTAGTCTATCTTATGTAACTCTCATATTTTTATAATTTTGCTCTGAGCTTTAAGAGTTCTTTTTTTGCACTGAATTTTTTCAAACTGCAAACTCAGGTATCAAAAATGAGGATGATCTCCTTCAAATCACCTTTTGAATTGTGAAGTTCTTAAATTGTGTTTTGGGGTAGGAGTGACTTTAGAAAACCATTTTTTCCCTGTGCTCCATTTGAGTTTCCTAAGTGCTCTCATTATTTTTGATGCAGCTTTCTTCTGTCTCCAGCAGCTAGCCTACTTTACCAGTCATGTTCTCGTTGTTCTGCTTCTGGGATTTCTTGAGTAGGTTTTTATCTTTTTTTGTCAGATGGTTGAGGATCAAGCCTGGGCTGCATGTCCTAAACAACAGACCTCTCGCAGGTGACAGATGGCAGAAAGGTCTGTGTTGCAAAGCAGATGACCGTTGTTGCCCTGCTGAGGCATGTGGAAGAGCCTCTCACTCTCAGGGCTCCCTGTACTCTTCTGATCTCAGGCTAGAGCATCTCCTTCCCCCCAGTTAGCTCTTTTGAGGATTCTCAAAGTATTTTGGTAGAAACCTGGGAGAAACCATGTTAGGGATAACCAGCCAGTTGTTACATTATTTATTTTTAGTGGTTGCTCTATGAATCACAATATCTGTACCTACCCTTTCAAGAAGGCTTATCATCATAAACATCCCCTACTTTCTCTCCTCTGTTATTGTTGTATATACATGTGTATGACATACAATGAAACCCCACCAGACAATGTTAGAGTTTTTAATTTCAACAGTCCAAGAGTTGGAGAACATAAGTGAAGAAAAATCGACTTTATATTTATCCAGCTCTTCATTATTTCTGTTCCTAAATGTTCATGTCTTATGTTGCAAGTTTCCCTCTGATATCATTTCCTTTCAGCCTAAAGAACTTCTTTAAGCATTTATTTTTGAGCATATCTGCTGGCACAAATTATCTTAGATTCCCTTATCTAAGAATGTCTTTATTTCTCCTTCATTCCTGAGAATATTTTCATTAGCTATAGGAGTCTGAGTTGACAATTTTTTTCTTTCAGCACTTTAAAGATGTTCCACTGTTATCTTGCCTTCATGGTTTTTGATGAGAAATCTGTGATAATTTGAATTATTGTTTCCTTATATGTAATTTATTGTTTTCCCTAGCTGCTCCTAAGATATTTGCTTTATCTTCGGTTTTTTAGCAGCTTGATTATGTGTCTGGGTGTGGTTTTCACTGAATTTATCTTGTTTGGGATTCACTGAGCTTCTTGAATCTGTAAATTTAAATCTTTTACCATATTTGGGAAGTTTTCTGCTATTATTTCTTCAAAAAATTTTTTTCCTGTTCCAATCTTTCTCCTCTCCTTCTTGGGCTCTAATGACATGAATGTGAGTTCTTTTGATAGTCTTCGATCTTTGTTCTTTGCTTTTTCAGTTGAGAACTTCTATCTTGTCATTTATTTTAAGAGTATTAACCTTCACCACATGGAGGAGGATTACAATAGCTGCTTTAAAAGCATTGCCTGATAATTCCAACATCTGGGTCATCTTGGGACAGGCAACTATTGAATTGTTTTTTCTTGAGAATTGGCCAGATTTTCCAGGTTTTTCACATGTTGAGAATCCTGAACATTTTGAATATTATGTTGGGATACTTCGGATCCTGTTAAAATCCTCTAGAGAATGTTGAGTTTTTTGTTTTAGCGTGTAAAACTCTGGAATATGGGAGGTGATTAATATCATAGTTCAATTCTTGAAGCTTTCGCTATCCTTCTTCGGGTTTGCTCTGCACGTGCACAGCTCTGGATTGAGCTTGGGGCTTACATAGTTCATATACTGAATTAGTCTCCTTGTCTAGCTCTCTTCTTTCTAGGATTTCCCTCACAACTCTTCAGCCCTCCAGTGCCCCTTTCCTGGTTCCTTTGGCCAGAAAAAGTAGGTTTTTCTTGGAGTTTTAGCTATCTGCACAGCTCTGGAACTGGGACTCACACTCAGGTCAAATTATGTGAGAGGAAAGAGAAAAAAAAGCTGAGAATTTCTCCACCTTGTAGATTATTTCTCCAAATTTGACTCCCTTTCACATTCTGCCATTTGTGTTTACTTTTCAAAGTCCTCAGGTAGGTTTTTTAAATGGTATTTTTTCCAGAGTTTTCCACTGTAATCAGTGGGAGAAATAGATTCTAGTGGGCTTACTCCATATTAGCTGGAAGTGGAACCATCAGATGTCATATTAAACCAGTAGAGTTTTGCTAAACATTTACTAAGCTGTTGACAAATAACAGAAACATATTTGAACTTTTCCTTTTTAATTTTACTTCCCACTCCCTGGCACAAATATACTAGTAGGTCATAAAGTAACCAGATGAAAAGCAGCAATAATAAGAAAAGGGATCACAGAATCATGGAAGGTCAGGGCTGAGAGAGAACTTAGAGACTATCTCTTCTTGCACCAAAAATAAGGTCTGAACTCCTTACCCTAGCTTTCTAGGTTCTACGTGAATTGGTTCTGTCTCTTCGATCTCATCTTGGGATACTTTTCCTTTCTTCTAGGTGACAATCTTCAGACTGCAATAACAGTGGCCAGAAAGTCTGGAATGGTTTCTGAAAGCCAGAAAGTCATTCTCATTGAAGCAAATGAAACTACTGAGTCCTCATCAGCATCTATATCTTGGCAATTAGTCGAAGAGAAGAAACATATTGCATATAGGAATCAGGTATACCTAAAAGCAGAACTTCTGCCATATTATCTAACTCGTTCACACAGTGTTGGCTACTGAGCAGCTTTGACTGGCAGAGGTGTAGGGGTGACCTAGGGTCAACATACTTCTCCAAATGTCTAACATGTATACAGTTCAAAGAACTCAGTTATATCATTTTCCCATACCATTCCTACTGAGCTTTAAGGTATGGTGCTTTCCTGGGTGCTGGAAATAATACATTCTTTTAAACTTAAAAAAAGTCTTTAGAAAGAATATAGTAAGTGGGGCTGCAAGTCTAATTTCCCATTTTTTCCCTTGCTTGCCAGCCATCCCACTGGTTTCAAAGGGGATTTAGTCCCTAAGAGAGACACTGCTGTGTGCATTGGAAAATCAGACTATATCTTCAGGGTGGGAAGAAGTTTTATTCATTTATCTCCAATCTTGTCAGTATCCTATCTCTATTGTGTCCTTGTGAAACAATGTTAATTCTGTAAAAAAAAAAAAAAAAAAAAAAGGAAAGTTCTCACCTCAGGGAGAGATTTGTTAAGCTGCAATGCTTTTGTATTTTATACTTGAAATGTGTGAAATGTGCTTTTCTCTGGGACTCACTGAGATCAAATCTCAGGATGAGAACAGGACGTGAGTAAGTGTTACCCCCCTGTTCACTAGAGGCTGTTGATGTGCAAAGATTGATCCAGCAAAGAGAAAGTGTTTCTCTGAGGAATCAGGGCTGGAGTGTGACTTTTAAAGAGAGATCCCAGACTGTCATTGTTGCCTTTGCTCAGATATGCTTGTGGTCCTAACCACTCTATCAAGTCTAAAATTACTGTGTCTTGCTTTGCAGGACAATTACATTAACATCAGGGAAGAAGTCTCTGATAACAGCAGAGAAGGAAGTTACCATTTTGCCCTAAGTGGAAAATCCTTCCAGGTTATAAGTCAACATTTCGGTAGCCTACTGCCAAAGGTAAGTTCTAAGAGGGTACCAGTCTCCTGGTAAAGATGCTAACAATGTCACAGAGCATGATCGTAAGTAATTTCAAACCTCTAACTAGGTTAGATATACCTATTGAATGTATCATAAGGGAAGCAGATAGTTTTGCAGAGGTCACTGTTGTTTCATTTCCTGCTAGATTTAAAATAAGTAAATTTGATTAACTAATTATCCATCATCTATAGGATTAAAATATTAGTGACTTCTCAAGTGATAAGATTGCTTTGGGGGAGCTATCACTATATTGCCATGGTTAGGGGGTCTCACAGTATAGTGTAAATCCAGCAATTATACAGGAAGGCAGGCCAAGAATAGAGGAATTCCACTAGGTTTTTGATAGAGGACTTCTATACAAAAGAGGGTCAAACTTAAAACTTTTCTGATGAAGAACAAACCCACAATGAGGGCAGGTAAGTTATATACATAAAAAACGTGAGCAAACTAGAGAAAGATTGTGTCCAGTGTAAAGCAAAGATAATTTATTTGTATTCAATTGCTCATTATCTTAAGTACTGTTTAAGAAAAAAAGAATGAAGACTTTAAAGCTGAGTGAACCGTAAGCTGAGTTTACAGCCAAGAAGAGCAGAGAGCACACAGCTGTAACACAGAAGAATTTAGACTCTGTTGGATGGGGTTCAGGTGGATGGAGCTGGTACAGGTTTTTATACAACAATCCATTAATGTGACAATCCATTAATGTTTCAGAGCCCAAATTAGGCTGGAGATATCAGCTGAGTTTCACAATTGGTCAAGCCCAGATGGTATGGTTAAGTCAAAGACCACAGATAGTCACCCTCTCATCACTAGGCTATTTTTCTGCTAAATCTGAACAATTTTCTGAGAAGCAATTGCCTCCTTTCCTTCTCCTGGGATCCTGACCTCTTGTTATCTTGCAATTTCTCATACTTTACTGGTTTAACATTCCATCAAGCTCAGGGTTTTTCAGGACCACATTCTTCATGGCCCCTGAGCTAAATTCCTGTAGGTCATCATTTTCATCAATTATGTCTATTAAGTAGTCATTTTTACTGATTTTGGTCTTCCTGATCACTTATCTGATGACCAAAGTCTCAATATCTGTCTTAAAATCCAAAGAAGGACTTCTTGGAAACAAATATTTTTCTCACTCATGGATATCATTACCCAGTCAGTGTTCTGAATGTTATCAATTACTTCATGTATGACCAGCTGACATAATAAAAAAATTTTTCCCTTTTGCATTCTTTACAGATATTGATCAATGGGACCATCTTTGCAAGAATGTCTCCAGGGCAGAAATCCAGTCTGGTGGAAGAATTTCAGAAACTAGAGTAGGTCTTTACCAATTCAGATGGTGTGAAGTGCAAGGAGGCATGGCAGGGGGAGAGTAAGGAAGTCACTCAGTTTGGTTAGGGCAGTGGTTCTTAACGTGGCTACACATGACAGTCACCTTGGGAGCTTTGACAAATTAGCAATACCAGGACACCACCATTCAGAGATTCTGATTCAATTGCTCATGTGGGCACTTGGACATAAGTATTTTTTAAAAGTTCCTTTCATAAGTCAATTTTGCATCCAGAATTGAGAACCCCACTGAACTAGAATATAAGGGTCACAAGAAATAACTCTGGAAAGGTCATCTGAACTTGGCTGCTGAAGGTACAATGAAAATTTAGACTTCATTTTTACAAATTATTTTCACGGTTATGATATAGGGAGGTCCCTATGACAGGAGATTCACATAACCCTAAAAATATTAAAACATTCTTATGCCAAAGCATCCTCTCCATCCTAAATCAGAAAAATATTCTTAACACAAAGGGTCTGCATTGTCAGAATCCCATCATTTGGGATCCTTTATTTCCTGTTAATGGAACCCCATGGAGTCTCGGAGGCTTTCTCTACCTCTGGTGCTGGACCACACTCACACAACTCCAACTCCTACTCGCCCCTGGTTCACCCTCCTACTCACTTGATTCAGTTACTAGGCAAAAGTTCTATATGCAAAAAGCCCTATCTTCTCAAAATGGCTAAAAACCTCCACAGTAAACTCGTTGCCTAGGTAGCAGTGTGGACGAGAAGCACAGCAAATTTTGCAAACACTGTCAGCGTGCTCCTACCTTAAAAAGCAGTCCGTCTTCGTCAACAATTCAAGAGAGCAGTATTCATCCGGCCTCAAAAAGCAATCCTGAAATGGGGATATATTTTCTTTCTTCAACTTCTGGTCCTGGCACCACAGTTTTGAGTTGAGTGACAGCTGACATGGTGGATTTCCTCTCCAGTTACTATTAATGTCACCAACAACAAATTCTTATTTTTCATTTTAGAATACATCACCTCACTGAATACTTATAATGCTCGTAGGGGAGAAAAATGATAGTCAAAATGGGAAAGGGATCAGGTCAGAGATCCAGATCTTCTGGCTTCAAATCCTGTGCTCTCCCCACCATGCCATGCTGTCATATAATCGTGAACATCCTGTTTTACAGCTGACAGAGCTGGCTCCTAGACAGAGAAGCGCAGGGTCTCCTTGAATCGCTTGGAGTCAGGAAGGCTGTATGGGATTTCTTAATCCATTGTAGGAACTGCTGAGTCATACTTTATTTTAGTCAAACCAGACTGTTAGGGAAACTCCCTTAATGTAAATAATAAGTTTGAGCCTTAAGTAATGAAGCTCATTTTATCTTTTTAATGAGAGCAATTAACAGGTAAGATTGCTTTGATCTCCTCTACAATTGACATGGTTCCCTTTTAGTTACTTTGTAGGTATGTGTGGTGATGGAGCCAATGACTGCGGGGTAAGTAGCTGTCAGTGTGTCAATTGTACTTGCTTCAAGCCCTGTAAGAGATAGTATCCCCTGGGATATATACCACCTCCATTCCTCTTGAAGGAGAAACTGATGTGGACAGTTTGGAAAGGTTTTAACCAAAGCCACACAATGACTCAGTGGTCAGTACAGACTAAATGGAGTAGAATTTGGTTCTGGATTCCCCACTTCTTTGGCTAGGTGTCCCAGTGCCATCTCTTTCTTATGTGGCAGGCGGAGCAAAATTTGATCATCTCCTGGCCAGTGCTTGGGCCCACAAGCCATTTTGTGGGCAGCTTAACTAGCCTTTCTTGTGTGGCCTCAGGAGAGATGTGTGTGAGTGTGCATCTATACAGTAAGCTGACTCTTTGCTTTCAGGCTTTGAAAATGGCTCACGTGGGCGTCTCTTTATCAGAGCAGGAGGCATCTGTGGCCTCACCTTTCACTTCCAAAACTCCAAACATTGAATGTGTACCTCACCTTATCAAGTAAGTAGGTACTTTTCCCCAGCATTGTTTTAATGTCTCTTGACTTTTAGGTGCAGACCCCTTTGTTTTGCCAGGCAAAGACCGGTGGAAATGTGTGTCCCTGGGCGGGGAGGATGCTTTGTGGGAGAAAGCAGTCAAACATTCTACTCCAGAGTGGACTTACCTCCTGGGAAAACAGTGGCATTTCTAATGAAAATCACTGAATAGATTATTTTTAGAAGATTAGAATCTGGAACTTGTTGCTGCTTTGAAAATGTCAATCATACTCTTATTATTATTATTTTAAATGTATCTCCTTAGATACTTTCTTAATGGAGAATTGACAGAAACTTTCTCTTCCCTACTTGCTTTCCTTTCCTCTTGCCTCTTTATGCTTCCTTGGAATATCCTTCCTATCTCCAGTTTTCAGAATATTTGTTCATCTTTGCTGCTTCTACTACAATTTCCCTTGGTGCTTTGTTCCCCTCCCCCAACCCCAGAATATGTACTTCTGCTGCATTTTGTTTGAATGATGGAGATGGTTAGCATTGTGGCTGCTTTTGGTTATTATAACTAGTATGTGTTTACAGTTTATAAAGTGCTTTAATGCCTAGTATCTTATACATCAAAACAGCCTGGAATTGTAGGGATGGTCACTATTTCTTTTACAAACAAAGAAATTGAGGCTCAGAGAACTTGATGTATCGAAGCTCACAGCCATATAGGATTGAAGATTGTATTAGAATTAATTTTGTTTCAATGTGTTTTATCTACAAATATCATACTCTTTCCACCACATTAAAATAATGATTTGACTAGCTCCTCCCCATTTAAAAAATGTATTCATGCATTTGACAAATATTTATAAAGTAGGGACTTAGTGCCAGGAACAGTTGGAGGCACTGGGGACCCAGAAGCAAATAAGTCGAATGTCCCTTGATCTCACGAAGCTTTCTTCCTGTGAAGAAGTTGGGCAATAAACACACACACAGAAAAATCAGGGGTAGTGTGAAAAGTTGGAAGATGGCTTGGGCAGCGGAATCGGCTGCTTCAGATGTGGTGGTGTGGGGAAGCCTTTCTAAGGAGGTGAGGGAGGAGGAGAAACCACCTTCTAGGCGGAATAAACAGCAGCAGCAAAGCCCTGATACAGGAGAAAGCCTGGTTTGAGGGTCAGGTTTTGGAATCCCAGGAAACCATTCTGACCAGAAGTAAATTTAAACTCTATTTTTTCCCAAATCAATGAGATAAAAGTGGCATTTCATAAGTACTCTATTTTACACTCTAAATATATACTATTCACTCAAAGTCAATCAACAGTAATACAAATGAACATGCTCATTGATTCCAGTCTCTTTAAATTTGATGTATGCCTAATTTGAGTGTGCCTATTGTCTTAGTTCAGTTTTAGAAAAAGTTGGGACTGCCAAATGAAATTTGAATGAGATGTTTGCAAACTCCTGAAGCACCTGGAGCATGAAAATAGCCCCCAAACCTGCAATCTTATTTAAATTCCTCAGTTCACAGATGAAGAAACTGTGACCAAGAGAGGGAAAAATGACCTTTCAAATCACATTAGTGAGTAGATACGAGATCTGGGACCAGTTCCCAGGTCTCCTGACTCAGAGCTGAAATAATGCCTGCAGACAGGACAAGAGTAACTCCACATTCGGGCTCCAAAGCTCAATCAAAGGCCTGTGGACCTTGGCCTGGAATTAGTCTTCCTTGAAGATCTAGCACACTGACTGCCGGCTCCCACTGGCTCAAGACTGTCCGGTCTGTCAGACAAACAATCGAATGATCAGGCTTTGATTTTTTTCTTCTGAGCTCAGCTGAACAGCACAGAGTAACTGACCTCATTTCTTTTTGTGACTTTCATTTCATTACCGTTTCATTTCTTTTCTCACACAGGGAAGGACGTGCGGCTCTCGTTACCTCATTTTGCATGTTTAAGTACATGGCTCTGTACAGCATGATTCAGTATGTTGGTGTTCTGCTGCTCTACTGGGTATGACTTGAGACCTAGCCTCTTGGTTAGTGAGAGCTAAAACAAGTAGCGGTCACTGGCAATTGGCGATGCCTCTTAAAGAAAGAGTGCACATGGGATATTTCGAGTACCAACAGCCTCTCTAAAACTATCTTTAACGTTTTTGAAAGTAAATCAGAAATGGACAAGGATACAAAGGAAAAGTCGTTGGTGTCAGTTCTCTGACTCTCCGACAGAAGTTTCTTATCTCGTTGTAGCTGAGGTTCAGAACTGAAGGTAAACTCTCTCTCACTGTTGTTTTGGCTTGCCTGGACCAGGTCTCTATCTTCCCAGTTCCAGTGTGGTTCCACCCTAGCATAACATTCGTTAAAGAGATGCTTCTCTAATTGGGGTTCTGGTAAATGTTTCATAACTGGCTCTCCCTGGAAACACAAGCCCCGTTCATTAATGTTTACCGATTTCAATGGCATAACTACTCCCACCATGGCTGATTTCAAGCTATCTACCTGACGTCACTGAACATGGAGTTGGGAAGAGATGTATTGTACAGTAGCATACCATTCTATAGTACTTGCACCATATAGATACAAGAGTTGTAAATAACCTTAAGACCATTGATAACATTTAAATGTAGGAAAACGATTAGAGAGTGCTGAGTTTTGGCTATTTATTACCTGTGTTTTTAGTATAATTTATTTAATGGTAAATTTGTATAATTTAAGTTTTTATATTGGCTGTGTTTAAAAACCAGCTCACAGAGTTCCTGAAAATTTAGCAGTTGACTTTCGTGAGCTAGTACAAAGCAGCATATCACTGATTCCCTGCATACAAGGACTTGAAAATTGGCATATCATGCCCCCCAAAGCACATAGGTCTTGTGATGGTTTTACTATTTAACAAAATATAAAAGGAGAAAAGACATATCTAGTATTTGTGAGCTCAACACGTGGGCTTATTCTGTTAAGTAACACTGAGAAAGTGAATTCCATTTGTGCTGAAGGTATCTAGATTCATCTCTATGTCTTGCCCCCTTGCTCCTGGTATGAAGGTTTTTACTTCCGTTATTTTCAGATTATATACGTCCTTTTCCTCTCACTGATGAATGGGCTGGAAAAGGAGAGGCTGTTTATAGAAACTTGGCCCTATTTTGGAATCCCAATAACTCATTATGCTCAAAAGTAGAGTTAAACATGGGTCATCATTATCTCCTTTCCACGAAGGGGGTGGGGGGGAGGAAGGAAGCAAGTTTCTTGAAATCAGTAAGACATGGACATTTTTTTTCAAGAATATCAAGATGCTTTATTAGGACTTTCTAACAGCACCCAAGAATGCAAATAGTGGGTTTAGTTATTCTCATTTTCCATTGGTGAAATTTAGGTAAGATCACCACACATTTGTCACTGACCATTGGGAATGTATCATTTTGTTGTGCCAGACCAAACCCCACCCTTTCTGCTAACAAGTAGAAAAGAGAGCAGAGATGAATCAGAGTGAGATGTTCCCCTCAACAGGGGTGACACTGTTGCTCAAAGGAGCAGCCCAGAAAACACACTGCAGTGGCCCTCCTGGCTAGAAAGGAGTTTGCAGGCTTGTCTTTGGTACCCCTGCCGACATGACCAGGCCCCTGACCATACCATCTCCTTGGTAATTTACTTGAAAATCCTATGTTGCAGTGAGAAAATGAGTGCAATTGATGTCACATTTCATCCAGAAGGTTATAACTTTTTTGAGCCACTTTCCTTTTTATTTTCAGGAGACAAACAGCCTTTCAAATTACCAGTTTCTGTTCCAGGATCTGGCCATTACAACTCTTATTGGTGTAACAAGTAAGACGTCTTTTAAATTTTCTTCTCAGAGATACTCCCCTCCACTTGCTTCCCTCTGCCCCTGCAGGGTTAGTCCACCATTGAGGGGTAGCAGCTATAGCCGCAGTGATGAGTGACTTATTCCCAAAGGGGTATGGTATGCAGAGAGAGAAAGAGGAAATAGAATCTTCATTTTTAAGTGTTGAAAGTGTTAGCAAAGGAAAAGCTGGCTCATTGTTTTGCTGTTTTCCACAAAATATAGAGCTTCTATAAATGGTCACTAAACCTTTAAAATGAAAAAAAGCACTTTGAAAATCAGGAACACTGACTTCAGTGTGCTTTTAGGTATAGTTATGGTCCAAATGTGCCCAATTTATAGAAGCTAAATGGCTTTTATGTTTCCCATTTCCAATCCTAACCTCTCAGGATTTAGAACAGAGATTAAATGTAATCTTGCCGTTATGCCACTCTCACCCACCACCTCCTAACTAATATATGAATTGTCTCCCCACTTTCCCCGCTATGGGATTTTTCCATATTCTATCCATCATCTTTACCATATTCTCTGCTTTTCTCTCTTATATATGAATGCCACCAGCTCCACTTGTACTTTAAATCCTACCTGCTCCTACCTCCTCAAGGATTTTGTTCCTGGAATGATCTTTTTCTCTATCACCAACTTTTCTCTGGTCCACTGGATCATTCCAATCAGCAGATAAATATATTTTTGTATCTTCTTTCTTTAAAAGCTCTTCCATGACCCCAAATCTACCATTAGCTGCTGTCCCCTTTATTTTCAAACTTCCCAAACAGTTGAGTAGACCCACTTTGTCCACTTGCCATCTCTAATTCTATTGTCATTTTGTTTCAATCAGCCAGATTCTAATGTTCACAGGCATGAATTTGGATTTTGGGCCTGTGCAGTTGTTTGGTGGAAGGCAGTGGTTTCCTGGCACATATGTAACAGCCAGCTCTCCAAAAAATTGTAGATATGCATGTATATGCATATGCATAGAAGCTTATTATAAGCTTTACTAAAAAGAAAAATGTGTAGTGAGCAATTATTAAATAACAATAAAGTATACATTACTCTTTCTTGCAAATTCCATTTAGCCAATGGATTCTCACAGAATGCTTCAACTGAGTTTCATCAAAGTCTTGTATCCATAGTCAATATGTTGCTGTGATTGATGACTGAAATAGTTCTGATGTGAATGAATGTTCGTTGACGTTTTTCTTTACCTGAGTGAGCAAAACAACACAGGCTTATGCTGAAACTTTAATCATTCATCAGTCATGTGAGCAACTTATTTGCTAATTTGGATAATAGTTCTTGAAATCTGGAAGAATATTTCCTCAGTTAAAAAACAATAGTTCACAATGTAATGGCTACAGACGTGACACACGTTTAAGTTCAGTTTCCATTATTAACTTTAAGAACAGAGATAATGCTAAACTGTAGTAAAATCATTAGGACGTTATCAGTTCTGAGTATTCATTATCTTTGTTTTTAAGATAATATTTATTTAATTGCAACTTTATATAGTATTCTTCTAATAATGGCCATATTTAATAATTGGCTTACAAACTTAGTGGCAGTTGGCTCTTGTGAGCTCGTATGAGCCAGCTCCAGACACCACTGGCTGGGAGGGTCCACATTACTGATACATTCAAAAATACCAGCATATACACACTACTGTATATAAAGTAGGAAAACAACAAGGACCTACTGCATAAAACAGGGAACTATACTCAATATCTTGTAATAATCTGTAACAGAAAAGAATCTGAAAAAGAATATATATATGTGTATATATATACATATATGTATATATATATAACTGAATCACTTTGTTGTACTAACACAACATTGTAAATTAACTATACTTCAATACAAAAAAAAAAGTACCAATCTTAGACTGCCTCTTCCACATGCCTCCTGGTCTTGCTTTCACACTGTTTCCACTATTTCATCTTACACCTTGTCATCATAATCTTAACAGCTATCACGCCAACTTATCGTTTAAAAAACTTGCTCAAAAGCTTTGCTTTCAGAGAACATACTCAAGGAGAGTAAGTACTATCCACACTTCGGCTGTCTCTTCCCCAACACTGCTTTTGTCAAGTCCACCAAAGACTTCCTTGCGGTCAACAGTACTGATCACTTCTCTTTCCTCATTGTACTTGGATCTCTCAACAGCACTCTTATCCTTCAAAAGGTTTCTTCTCTTGGCTTTTGTGATGCCACACACTCCTGAATTATCTATTGCCTTAATGAATACAGCTTCCTCATGTCTTTTGCTGGTCTCTGCTCCTTTACCTGTGCTCTAACTTTTAGAATGTTCCAAGGCTCGCTTGTTCTCAGATTCTCTTGTCTTTTCAATCTACACAATCTCGCTAAGTGATTTCAACCAATTCTATGGCTTTAATGTCATCCGTATGCTGATGAATCCCAAATTTATGTCTCTAGGCTTGATGTCTATCCTGAATTCTGGAAATGCAGCTGCTAAGCATCTAATCTTGGATATTTAACAGGACGGAGACTTAATGTGCCCAAACAGAATGCTTTATTCTATCAGATCTGGTATTCAACAAAATTATTAAATATTTACTGAGTGTCTGGTTTGTACTACTTACTGTAATAGACACTTGATATACATCAGTGGAAAAAACCATAGAAATTCCTTTCCTCATGGAGCTTGTATTCTATTGAAATAGTACCACAATCTACCGAGTTGTTCACATCGAAGACCCGGAGTCATCCTTAATTTCCCTCTTTTCTTCACCTTTACATATAATATCTGCATATATACAATTCCTATTGGCTCTACTTCCAAAACACATCCCACATAGCTTCTCTCCATCCCTATTGTAGCCACTGTCACAAAGCCATGTCACCTCCCCTGTGGATTACTGCGATACCTTCACAACTGATCTTGCTTCTGCTCTTGCTGACTTCTCCTCACCCCAATTTACCTTTCACACGGTAGTAAGAGTGTTGTTTTTTAAATGTAAATTTTATTGTCATCCTTCCCATTTCCACTAAATCCAAAGTCTTACATGATCCAGCTCCGGCCTACTTCTCCAGCTTCACCTCTAACCATATTGCTACCCACTTACTTGTTCCAGGCACCCTGGTCTTTCTGTCTTGTGAGCATTGCCAAGCTTGTGGGCACGTCAGCACCTTTGTTTTTGCTATTTTCTTTGCCTAAAATACTCTCCCTGTAGATCTTCCTATAGTTTTGGCTTTTTCTTATTAGTCAGAAAAATGTCACCACTTCAGAATGGTCACTTTAAATAGTGACCAAGCCAGTTATTCTCTATCACCACACGTTCTGCTTAATTTTTTTCACAATCTGAAATTATGATATTTACCTATGTTTTTATTTGTTTTTGCCTGCCTTCCCTCACTCAGTGTGTGCACTTCGTGAGAACAGCACCTTGTCTATCCTGATCACTGCTGTATTCCCAATACTTCTAACAGTGTCGGACATATCAAAGGAGCTCATTAAATATTTGTTAAATCTACTGTAAGAACATCCTTGGACAGTCCTTACTGTTAACAGAGTAATCCTTTACATCAAGCCAGATCTACCTCTGTGTAACTTTCACCCATCTCAGTCTTCAGTTCTGCCATTTGGGGTGGCAGAGAATAGTCTGATTTTTCTCTCCAGAATAGTCCTTCAGATATTTGAAAACAGCTCTCATTTCTTCTGTGATTATTCTCTTTCCCATAACAAGCATCTCCAGATTTTTCTCTATTTTTTGATATAATTCATTGTGAAAAGAAGATGGAAAACATTGCAAGAGATAACAAAGAAAAAAACCACCTATATCCTCCTATATCCTGCTATCCAGAGCTAACCAATTAAAGCATTTTGATGTATTCCCTTCCAATTATATACACACACACACACACGTATAGATAAAGAAATTTGAAATATGTTTTCTATATAATAGTTGTGCATCCTGGTTTTTTTAGTTTAGCTTTATGACCACTTTTTTATGTGTAAATATTTTCATTCCTTTTTATTGTCGTAAATTATACATAACATAATATTTGCCATTTTCACCATTTTTAAGTGTACAATTCAGGAGCATTAATTACATTCACAACATTGTGCAACCATCACCACTATCTATTTCTAATTTTTTTATCACCCCAAACAGAAACTCTTTACCCATTAAACAATAACTCCCATTGCCCCTCCACCTAGCCTCTGATAACCACTAAACTATTTTTTGTCTCTATGAATTTGCCAGTTCAAGATGTTTCAAATAAGTTGAACGATACAATGTTTGTCCCTTTGTTTCTGGCATATCTTATTAGCATAATACTTTCATGATTCATCTATGTTGTAACATGTGTCAGAACTTCATTCATTTTTATGGCTGAATAATATTCCATTATATATATACCACATTTTAATGTTGATGTGTTGAAACTCAACTGATTTTTATGTGTTGATCTTGTATCCTGCAACATAGCTGAATTCATTTATCAACTCTAGCAGTTTTCTTGAGGATTCTTTGGGATTTCCAATATTTGGTATCATGTCACTTGTGAATAGAGATAGTTTTACTTCTTTCCTCCAACTTGAATGACTTTTATTTCTTTTTCTTCTCTAATTGCTCTAGATAGAACTTCCAATGCAATGCTGAATAACAGTGGTGAAAGTAGGCATCCTTGTTTTGTTCCTGATTTTAGGGGAGAAAGCTTTCAATCTTTCACCCTTGAGTGTGATGTTAATTGTAGGTTTTTTATTACATAATATATAATTATGAGGATTACATGTAATATGCTAAATGTGTAACAATCTAGTTTGAATAGGTACTTTAATTTTAGTAGCATATAAAAACTCTGCTACTTTACAGGTCTGTCTCCTCCTTTTATGCTGTTGTTGTCAAATTACATCTTTATCCATTGTGTGCCCAATAACATACATATATAATTGTTTTTTTATGCATTTGTCTTTTAAATCATGTAGGAATAAAAAGCTGAGTTAAAAAACACAAATACAATAATATAGGATTTTATATTTGCCCAAATAATTACCTTTACTGGGCAAAATGAATATGTCAATAAAGAGATAGAAATTATAAAAGAGGATTCTTTAAAAAGAATGTCTTTGGGCTTCATTTTAAAATTTCTATCGCTTTAATACTCTCCTTTTGTTCACATTATTTCCCTGATTTCCTTCCGTTCTTTGAGCATGTTAAAAACAGTTGTATTAAAGTCTTTGCCCAGTAAATCCAACATCTGGGCTTCCTCAGAAATAATTTCTGTCAATTTATTTTATTCCATTAAATATTATAATGTTGTAACTCTGGAAATCAGATTCTTTCCCCTCCCCAGGGCTTGATGTTTTTTGTTTTGCTGCATTTTGAAGACTGTAGTAGTCCATATATTTAGTGACTTTTCTAAACTATTTTTGCAAAGATTAGATCAGTTGTCATGTGTGGTCACTAAAATCTCTATTGCTTTAGCTTTTGTTCAACTACTGTTTTGACAGAGATATCCATGAGTTGAATTCCATGAGTTTAAAAACATGAACAAAGAAATACCTCTCCCAGTCTTTGCAGACTAGTTCTGTGCTGGGGCACTTCAACACTTAACTAAGCTCGTGCTGAGTCTAGCGATTATCCAGGGCTGAAAGCTTAGGGTCTTTTCTGAGCATACATCTTTGGCAGGCACATGGCTTTCTATATTCCCCAACATGCACAGGTACTTTTGAATACCATAATTTTCCAAATAAATGCTCCTTAACTTTTCTTTCTAGGCTTCAGGTGGTTATTTTACGTTTCAACTGTAATCTTTTGCTCCCCATGACTATGGGTAGCTTGTTAGCCTTACAGTGTTTTTAAGGAGTGTATGCTGCTTTTCCGCCCTAAGTTTTGTATTAGGCAAAACAGAGATGAACACCTTGCATCAGTTCTCCAGGTAGCTCCCCGACAGGTTAGAACAGACATACACAATAATTTGTGCATAAAGTCTGCTTTTCCCCTTTTGTAACCAGGGACCAGGATCCCCCGCCGAGAATGCAGACAACCATGTTCAAGATTGCCATTGAGCTAAGGAGGGAGGGGGGCAAGGGCAAGTAGAAATGCCACAAAGCTTTCTTCCCATTTTTTTTTTTTTTTTTAAATGAAAGCTTCTTTATTTCTTTCTTTATTTTTGGCTGTGTTGGGTCTTCGTTTCTGTGCAAGGGCTTTCTCTAGTTGTGGCAAGTGGGGGCCACTCTTCATCGCGGTGCGCGGGCCTCTCACTATCGCGGCCCCTCCCGTTGCGGGGCACAGGCTCCAGAGGCGCAGGCTCTGCAGTTGTGGCTCACGGGCCCAGTTGCTCCGCGGCATGTGGGATCTTCCCAGACCAGGGCTTGAACCCGTGTCCCCTGCATTGGCAGGCAGATTCTCAACCACTGTGCCACCAGGGAAGCCCCTTTCTTCCCATTTTTAAGTTGTCTTTTTCTTGATTCAACATTTGCTTGGTTGCTGTAAACTTTCGTCTGTTTTTCAGAGTTCCGACAAAGTTGTTTCTGACAGTTTCCTTTTGTTTTTCAATGTTTCTGTGGAAGGATGGGATGTTGAGTTGCTAATCTGCCATTTGGTTGATGTCACTCTTCATTTTGTTATTAAATATTTGAAAACATTACTTCTTAGTGACTGTATGTTGTTTCATTATAGAGATGTACCATAATTTATTGTAAATGATGCTGTGATGAACATCTTCCTACATCTCTGATTTTTTAGCTTAGGATAAATTTCCAGAAATGGAATAGCTATGTCAAAGGTTATGAACATTTTTCAATCTCTTCATATTTATTGCCAAATTGCCCTGCAGAATGTATTTTTGTGTCAATATATGTTTCCACAAGCAGTGTATGAGAGTGCTCACCTCATCACTTCCTTATCTATAATTTAATAGTCTTTGCTTATTTAATAGGGGGGAAAATGGTATCTTGTTGTTGTTCTATGTCTGCTCTTTCAAGAATTCCTCATATGACTTGAGTTTGAATTCATTCATTGTTTTATTCCCTTACTTTGTGGTGTATCAATATTTCAATTTGTCAGTTTCCTCAGATATATGGGCCCAAGAAGTTACACCATTCTTCTGATGAAGAATACAAAATTTTCCTGCTCTCATATATATATAAAACTTGAATTTATTTTGTAGTGAATTTGAATGGTGCCTATCCCAAGCTGGTGCCTTTCAGACCTGCAGGACGGCTGATCTCCCCGCCTCTGCTGCTCTCTGTGATTCTCAACATTCTTCTCAGCCTGGCCATGCACATTGTGGGCTTCATTCTGGTTCAGAGGCAGCCTTGGTATTCCATGGGGATGCACAGGTACGATCACAGCCTTAGATTGTCACATTCTAATTTCTGTCAAACATCATCTGGCCCATATGTTGGGAGGCAAATGGGTCTTCATTCTACTAAAGCTTTGGCTCCCTTAAGGCCCTTGGCAGTTTTCCAGTGATCTCTTCTTTGTAGCACAGTTTGGTGGCATCATTCATTAGCACTTATCTTTGCTCATCTTGAATGATAGTGAACTCTGACCATCTTTTTTATCTAGGGTGACCATGCATTATAGTTTGGCTAGGCAGCCCTATTTTAAGCCTGATATCCCAAAGAAATGATTATATTTTTTCCTTTCACATTCAAATCTGTGCCTGTTGGATGATAAATTGTACAGTCACACTACTTGTAAATGTTCAGAAATCTGAAGCAAATAGAGGGAAGTGTCATGGCTTACTCATATCTTTTTCTCTCACATAGTCTTAATACATTATTGGTGCCCAACTTATTGAATAAATAACTTGCTGGATCTGTTATCTATCTATCTATCTACTGATATCTATCTATCATCTATCTATCAATCATCTATCCATCTACCCAAAATATAGATCTATACATGCTGGTTTCTTTCTCCTTACTTTTCAGTATATTCTTTCCCAAAGTGTAGGCAATTATAGAAGCATTGAGGACATGTAGTTGTGTAGATACATATGCTTCGTAAGGGCTTGTCATCTCACTTCATTAGCTTCTTTGGTTTCCTTTTTAGTACCTGCACAGTGCAAAATGAAACCACCTCAAAGTTAACCATTTCTCCAACTGCTCCAGATAAGATCGAAAGTAATGGTGTCTTTACAAGTTTTGAGAACACTACTATATGGTTCTTGGGAACAATCAACTGTATCATTGTGGCTCTTGTCTTCTCAAAAGGAAAACCATTTAGGCAGCCCACCTACACAAACTGTGAGTAGAACTGTACCATATCAGAGGTGAGAGGTCATCAGAGAAGAGAATAGATACTCCTGGGTCACTCAAGGAGCAATTGCAGAGTTGGCACTCATCTAGGGTCTTCTGACTTCCACTCCAGGGCTCTGTAAACACATGCAGCCTTATTTCCTGGTCCTTTGCTACCTCCCTCAAAGCTGCATTAAATACTAGAGTTTCTTAATCCACCTCTTCCCTTCCCTAGAAATTTGTCTCTAGGTATCTTTTCATGGGTTCACTCCAAATTGGGAAGACACGTTTAATTCTCTGCTTGTCAGTACTTGTCAGAATTCATCTCAGAGGAAGTGGGCAGAAGGTCACAGCACTCAGTTGGAAGTGTCTCCTGCCATGAATACAATGGTCGGGATGACACTGTGTGATTGGCAGTTCTGGGAGCGGGTCCAGCGTGGAGGAGCCTGACTATAGAAAGTTGTTGAGATTCTTGGCCAAAGTACCTCTCACCTCCTTACAGTCCGGGCTGAGGGTGGGGGTGAGTGTTAGGAGAAGTAGGTGACCTGTTTAGCTTTTGGGACATGTATTTGCATAGCATCACTACCCCTCTAATTGGGAAAATTTAGAAGCACAAGTTGAAGAATCAATATCCTCAGAAAAATCTGTTCGGAGAAACTTATTTTGCTCTTCTTCTTGGGATGAGGAAGCAATCGAATGCTGACTGCCACATGATTGCAATTCAAACACTTGTTTATTTACAGTCCTCCTTTTTCCCAGAAAAGGAGTTGAGGCAGATGATTTTTTTTTAACATCTTTATTGGAGTATAATTGCTTAACAATGGTGTGTTAGTTTCTGTTTTATAACAAAGTGAATAAGCTATACACATACATGTGAGGCAGATGATTTGCATTAAAGAGACTCAGATACTTCGATATATCCAAGGCATTTATTGAAAACAGTATTTTGTCAGTACTACCCTATATGTATGTCCCATTTTTATTAATTGAAACATATAACATGCATGTGAAATTTTCCACTTACCTCAAGGACATACATAGAAATCGTAGAGGTGAGACCCATTGCATAGAAATGAGTACTTTTCATCTATTTTGCTGAGTTTGGATGTAGAAATCAAGTAAATCTAATCCGTGTTAATCTAGAATATGTGTATCAATGGATGTGATACTCTGGACTCAGATTTCTCTAAATGATAGCTTGTGTTCTTATTTCCTCAGATATATTTGTCCTTGTGCTGGTCATACAGCTGAGTGTGTGTCTATTCATTCTATTTGCCGATATTCCAGAATTATATAGGCGTCTGGATGTAAGTCTTATCTCTGGGATATGATGATATTTTATAGTTATATAACACCCTGACTTCAAAAAGCAGACCACAATTGCAATTGACATGGATTCTTGACACTTATTATTCTTTTGAGATGGTAGGGTTAAAATGAATGCTGAATTTATTCACATTTTTTATTTAAGCTGGTCGGGAAATAAAATTCTGTCTAGCCTTGATTTCAAGTATTTCAAAAGCATTGAACATTTTTCCTTTAAAAGATCCCTGTAAGATTGGAAATTCTATTTATATATTTTCTCTTTCAAATGTGAGAGAATTTTCTCTTAAATGGTTTTGCTTTGAAGCTGTTTAAAACAGTTTTGCTTATAACACTTTTGGGGTTAATTCTCAAATCTGTATTTACATCTTTTTTTAAAAATCTTTAAAAACCTGTTTTTCTGTATTATATACTTAATGTCTGCAAAACTTATGTTCAAAGATCCATATCTTACCTCAAGTACTCTCTTACAGTTTTGTAATTTTGAGACAACTGTGAAACTCTAGAAGAGACAGAAATTTTACATATTCAAGCAAGGGAAAAGTATATTTTGATTCCTCTAATCTATTCTTCTTTTGAATTAGAAGTTAATCATTAATAAAAGTCCTTTAGACCAATAAATAGGATACAGAAGAGATGATAAAAGGAACTGAGCTTTTAGTTCTTTGTAAAATTGCCTGTCTGCTTCTCCATCTCAAAGATAAGTTTCATGAGGGCCAAGATCCTATCTTATTCATTCTTGTATTACCAGTGCCTGGCATAGCGAATGGCACATAATGGCAATGACTGACTGACTGATCATTGTAGATCAGGTTCCTAAATGTAGACAAGCATTTGGAATACAGTGCATTCCAAACCAGCAACACCTTCACAAACCCATGGTGAGATTTGACACATAAACTAATATCTACATTCAGTTTTTCATTTTTATAATTGCATTACTGTGGTTAACAGTATAATTGTATTCATGAGTTAGATTAGGTGCTCATGGAGATAAATAGTCTTTGCCCACTAGTCTTCTAAATGAGTTAAAATTCCTTAATCCTGCAGAAGTTAAGGTTAAAACATGTTGGATTTAGTTACACTCTTTAGTTAGTGAAGACTGTTTCAGAGGGGCTGGGACCTCTTGTAACAAAATAAGGAACGTATTTGGTTTGGAGGGAACCTGTGCAGAGTCATTGCCAGCATGACTTCAAAAGGTTCTGCAAAGGATTATTGCTCACCTTAAAAATAATTATTTTTCTTATTACATAAAATTATGGGTGCATTTTAGAAAATGTAACTATGCAGGTAAGGAAAATTATAACATTATTGACTATAGCCTTCCATCTTTGAAAATTCATATATTATAAATGTGTGTTTGATTTATGAAGTTTATTTTATTTTAAATGGAATCATGCTGCTTTGCAACCTAATTATTGCTCATTTTTTAAAAATTCATATTTTTTTTTAAATAGAGAAAACATTCCCATGGTTTAAAATTCAGAAGTTTAGAGAAGTTATGTGGTGAAAACCTCCCTCCCATCCTTGTTCCCCGAATACCAGTTCCTCTCTCTGGAGACAACTGATAACACCAGTTTATTTTACATACTTTCAGATATGTATTGTACATGTGTCCATATACATTTCTTATATATATATTCTACCATGTTTACACAAATAGTAGCAAACTGTTACATTTGTCCAAGTCTTCTGAGATGGAGATATCCAGGTGAGGTGAGATGTGTAAGAAAGTTATTGGAAGAATTACCTATGAAGGAAAAAAAAAAAAAGATTAGGAAGCCAGTGGAGGTGGGGAGGATGCCACACTATGATGTGGGTCTGACCCCTACGAAGGACAGAGGGAAGGAACGCGAGCTGGATGAGATGAGTTTCAGACTGCAGCGCGATTCCAAGAAAGTCAAGCCAAAGTTGCCCATCAGAGGTGTCTAGTGTCTCACGAGAATGAGTGTGGTTAGAAGCCCTGCATGTACACTGTGAACAGCATGAAGTTTTTGCAGCATAATTAGTCTTCGGACTGACTGTGCTTTTTCATCTCCCACCAGCTGCTCTGCACTCCTGTCCTGTGGAGGGTCTACATTGTCATTATGCTCGGCTCCAATTTCATTGTGTCCCTTGTCGTGGAGGTAAGTGGTCTCAGGTTGCTGATTGCTAGTTGGGGTGGCGGAGGCATTCTCTGGGAGTCTGAAAAAGGAACAGCTTTAGCTGACAAGGCTCAACAGTGCAAGGGTCTCCCTTCCTTGGCAACATGAGCAATGACGCTTCCCTCTGATGAATTCCAAACAAGGTATTCGTTTGCCTATCTGTAAAGTGGGGCTGGGGAGGATGGGAGAAGGTCCTATCCATTTCTAAAATTCACAAATAGAGACCCAACTCAATTCATTCAAATTTCTTCCAAAGAAACTGATATATGAGTCACATACTATAAGATTCACCTTTTTAAAATGTACGATTCAGTGACTTTTAATATGTTCACTGAGTTGTGCAACCTCCAACACTGTCTAATTCCAGAACATTCTCATCGCCCTGAAAGAAATCCCACACCCGTTAGCAGTCACTCCTTATTTCCCCTTCTTCCTCCTTCACCCCCTGGTAACCACTAAACTACTTTCTGTCTCTATGGATTTGCCTATTCTGGACATTTCATATAAAGGGGATCATACAGTATGTGGCCTTTTGTGTCTGGCTTCTTTCAGTGAACAACTTCTATCATTTTTACTTTACAGATGGGAAATGAGATTCAGAGTGAGCTTTTCGCAGCTTTTATTCTTTATGCTCCATTTCCCCAGGAAAATGAGCTTGTGCTCCCCCTTTGCCTTGCTACGCGCTTTACTCTCTCCTCCTTCAAGGCTGTTAGACACAATCCCCATTTCTTAAAGCCCACTCTTGGGGAGGGGGCGCCCCAGAAAAGGCATCCATTCTGTAGGAGGCATGAGCTTTAAGACTCCATCTGTCCCCATTCCTGCTCTCACTTACAAACCCAGACTGGCTCCAGTGAGGGGGGATTCGTGGTGGGCTGGCGCACCTGGGGCCTGACGCAGTATTTTGTATGCAGGAGCTCCGGAGTCTTCCTTATTAAGCAGAGTAAAGGCTGCGCAGGAGCTGGTGGCAGAACAAGACATAGAATTAGGATAAGGAGCATCTATCTCTTTGCTAAACCAGGACTTCTCAAACTTGAGTGGGCATCAGAATTCCCTGGAGGGCTTGCTAAAACACAGATTGTCCAGCACTGCCCCAGCATTTCTGATTTGGTAGGTCTGAAGTAGATACAAGCTTTTGTTTCTAATAAGTTGCCAGGTAATTCTGAAGCAGCTGACTCAGGAATCACACTGAGGAGTCCTGTGCTAAACAATATGGTCCCCAAAGCCACCGAATTAATAAAAGAGCATTGCCATGAGAGTCCTCTTATGGAGTTGCAGAAAGATGGTCCTTGTCCTTTAAGGGATAATCTTATGTATATATCTTATTCCTGTCCATGATCATGTTATTTCTTCTGTCTAGTACATCTTTCCCCATTTCTGCATATGGACAGACCATTCCATCCTCTGTGGCACAGCTAGAGTATTAGCCTGTTCATGAATTTTTCCTGATGCCTGGATCAGTTAGGCAAGTAACAAAGCTCAGCAAACAGTGCAAACAATAAAGATGTTTATTGACTCACTTAACAAGAAGATTGGAAGCCAGTTGCTTCAGATCTAGTTTAGTGTCTCTGTGGCATCATTGGGGCTCTGCATTCTTCCACCTTTTTGTCTCACCATCCTTAGATGTTGGCCTTCATGTTTGTGCTTGTTGCTTATGGGGCCCAGCTAGCTCCCATGTAGCTGGCCTTATGTCTGTTTTCAGTGCAGGAAAAAAATGGAAGAAGAGGTACCAGCAAGCTTTTTTTCCCCACAAGTATGAACCTTTTATCAGGAAGCAAAAAATTTCCTGCAGCCCACCAGAAGGCTTCCTCTTATGCCTCATTACTTAGAACTCTGTCTCATAGTCAGCTTTAGTAGAAAAGGACTCTGGGAAAGTGGATCTATGCCAAAAAGTTAGACAAGTTGGCTTAGACTAGTTATGATTTTTTTTTAAGGTGGGCAGGGAAGAGCCAGGAGGAATGGGCTGTAGGGTAATCAAGCAACAAAGTCTGCCATAATCCCCCAGCAGGAAGCCGTTCTCCTTCAGTATATTTGCAGCTAAGAATATAGCTGCAGAGTAGTCTACCTGGGTTTGAATCCTGGCTCCACCCTTTCTTGTTGTCTGACTTTGGTCAAGTTCACTACACTTCTCTGTGTCTCTGTTTCCTCATCTGCAAAATGATGATAATAATGGTACCTTATCTCATAGGGTTACTGTGAGCATGAAATGTAAACAGTGAAAAGCACATAGTAAGCGCTTAGTAAATATAAGCTCTTATTATTATGTTATCTCTTGTGGTACTTACCGTTCCTTACTTTGTGTCTAGCAATCATTTATTCATTCACTCTTTCCACAAGCATTTGTTGAACCTGTGCCATGTACTAGGGCATGATGTGAAAGGGATAATAATAGCAGAGGGGTAGAGCTCACAATCAACAGGGAGAAAGAAGACAAGCGTTATAGTTATCTGGGTATAAATTTCTTTTTTTGCTTGCCATTAAACTATGGCAAGAAGTCATCTTACTAGCTATAACAACTGCTTTATTCTATTAGGAGCTGGGTAAAGGTTTATTCAATTCTTAGATGTAAGAAGTGAGCCTGCCCACCCCCAGCAGATGGAGATGGTAATTTGATACTCACGGAACAAGTTTGAGTGAGACCTTATCCTTACTTGCTGGGTCTCATGATCTAACCTCCTGCTAACAAGCAGAGGGGCTAATGTGGATAGCTTTAACACCCTCCCTTTTATTACTTATGCATTGTGTGAATGCGTGTGTGTGTGTATATGTATGTGTGTATATATATATATATGAATTATTTGAATGTCTGTCAGAAGAGCTCATGTGATGAAGTTTTGTTTTTTTCTTTAAGAAATGGTATATCATCAAGGCTTTCCTTTTGTTTCTCATTCTACATCTAATTTACAATGTACAGGGACAGGACGGGTTATTTCTCAGTGCTTTCTTTGATTCCCTTTTCAGAGCAGCAAAGTAATACAGGTCATCACATTTGTAGAATTGTAACAAAGCTCAAGATACTGTGTAGAGCACTAATGTCTTGTGCCTGTGTGTGTGTGTGTGTTCATTTGTTTTGTCTGAAGCCTGCTAAGATTTCCTGGACATAAGTTAGATTTTAAAACCTTTAATTGAATACCTATGATCCTGCCTTATCTCAGCTCTAAGGAGAACTACTGTTCTCTTGTTAATTAAGGAGGACAGAAAACCTTGCTCTGGGAAAGTAAAGGAACAGGTTTGGCTAGGTGATCCCTGAGGTTTGCAAGATGCTGATAAGATGGCTGTGTGAGTGTTTAACAGCCTGTCGGCAGATGATCAGTTTTTAGAGGATATTCAGACTAGCTATTCTCTATGATTTCCATGGGCAGTGGACTCAGATGTCAAAGATGGGTGGATTTTAGGAAACCACTATCTCTAGCAAAGTTCCTTGTAGAATCCTACAGAATTAACTCTTTCAGTTTCGCAAAGATACCACTGACAGACACCAAAACCAGTTCTACTTCTATGGGACAGCTTGGGTCCTCATATTTTCCTCTTTGTCTCTTTCATGATAACTTATAAGATGGTCAATCTCTGTGACCACATATGATGAAAAAAATGAATTTAACATAACCCTTCATGTGCTATGTATTATAAGTTATAACTTGGGCTCTATTCAAGGCTCAGTCTAACTCATGAAGTAAAATGCCAGTCCAAAATGTTTTCAAAGGACATACCTTTTGTCATCTTAAAAAACGCATTGCAATGAAATATTTGTAGGTGAAGTTTGGAGGCTTATGTGAATAAGGCTGCAATGCACAGCCATTTGTTAAATGAATAGTTCAGAAGAATGGTAAAGGGAAGTAGCTATGCTATGCCATGCTCTGCATTGTAAGGGGAGTTATATAATCCTAATGACAAATATAAGAGGAAGGAATTATTATTTCTAATCACTGAGGCTCAGATGGGGTAATTAACTTGCCCATAGTAGGTGTCAGAGCTGGGATTCAAATCCAGATCTGTACAGCTCCAAAACTGTGGCCCACATCCCAAATTTTACCTGTGTTCATGACTACGCAGTGATGTGCCAGGGTACACCCAAGTCACATCATAAGCATGGCATATCTTTCTATAAGGTAAATACCATTTGGTAGTAGATAATTTTAAGTGTCATTTATATTAAATCACATACGGATGTGATATGGAGTGAACTGCAGAATTTGGATGCTTTTACATTTAATTTACATATGAAATCCTTGAGGCAGACTACTTCAAGCTATGTTTCTGGATTCTTGAGACTATGTTTCTCTCTCTTCTTCCAGAAGAGTTTCTTAAGTGGAAAAGTTTGAGAAGCCATGACCTATCACATGAAATCACCTTGGATTTGTCAGAGGCTCAAGTTCTTTGTCAAGCTGGATTGAAGCAGTCAATGCAGTAGTGCCTTATGAGGATCTATGGAAGGCTGTATTCTGGAAACACTTAACCTCTGATTGTAAACAGTAACTCTTTTATTTTGCAGGAGGCCATCATTGAAAATAGAGCCCTGTGGATGATAATCAAAAGATGTTTTGGCTATCAATCAAAAAGCCAGTATCGGATATGGCAGAGGGCCTTGGCAAATGACCCCAGTTGGCCCCCCATAAACCAGACCTCCTACTCTGACATGCCGGCGTGTGGCAGGGGAGTGTCTTACAGCAACCCGGTGTTTGAGAGCAACGAGGAACAACTTTGAAGACATTGTGATAACCAAGTTTATATAACATAGTAACGATGACAAAAGGGACCAGTTTCAGTGATTTGTTTTTAAGCAGTGAGACACTTACAATATCAGCTAGAGTTTTTGGAATCAAAAACCTGTCCAATCATGGTGACAAATTAAAGTCTTTTTGATAAAATACTTTCTACAGAGCAGAGCGCTGCCCTAGGAGAGTGTTTTTCTCTTGGCTTCTGAAAGTATTAGAGGTGTTGAGTGATTCAAGAATGGTCCAGGGATGGCAATGGGCCAAGAGATTGGGAGGCTAAAGGAGAAGGAGAGTACGTAATCTTTCTTCTTAGATAATATATTTTTTAAATGAGTTGAGGGAAAGTAGCATAGAATTGTAAACATGTTAAAGATCATTTCTGAATTCTTATTTCATTGATGGAAAAACAAATGCATGAGAACCATCACACCACTCCTCACTGTCTGGTTTCCTTTCCTTTATGGTACTTTTCAGATTTGAGATGTTTCCTTCCATTTCCGGCCTTCCCCTAAGTATTAGTCAGGATAGGCTTAGCCGATGCTGCAATAACAAACAACTCCAGTATCTCAGTGTCTTAACACTCAAGAGCTTCTGTCTTGATCCAGGTGGCTCTTTAGAATAGCCCTCCTCGGAGTGGTGACTGCTCCAATCTGATGGCTCCACCGACTCAACACAAGGACTCCATGTATATTGCGATGGGGAAGGAGGATGGAGGCTCTTCACTGTGTCAAAGTGGTACACATCTCTCCCATCACTCACACCGCATTAACCAGGGATTTGGCAAAGAAACTGGGAAGTACAGTCTCCTGTATTTAGGGCTGGCTTCATGGGCATATGATCTGGCAGTCACATAGGGCCTCGTGCTCAGAAAGGTCCCATTGTTGGTTTAATGCTCTGCTATTGCCATCTTGAAAGTCCTTACTTTTAACAAGGGTCCCCCAGATTACATAGTTGGTCTGGCTTATATTCCTGGAAAAGAAAGGAAAGTAGCACAAATCAAAGAGCACTAGAACTGTCCACTAAACTCTGGCTCCTGACGCGGTGAATGTCTATGTTTTAGGAACCCCGCATCTCGTGTGCCCAATTCCAGGAACCACATCCCGTGTGCCCAATTCCAGGAATTTTTACTCCTCTGCTCTATTATTTTTGAGAAAAGTTAGTCTTGTGCTACAACATTATATGTTATCATTAACATAAGTCCTCATACAACGTATGCATTCCTTAAGCTTGAGGCTTTAGATTTCAGAAAACAAAAATTTCCCTTATCATTAGTACATTTGTACTAATTTTATCATTAGTACAATTTGGTTATATTGAGCTCAGCAGACAACACTGAATTCTAGGAAAACATGCACAAATAGTATTTTAAAGCAAAAGCAACATTTTCATGACAAACATCAAATCCTAAATGAATGTTCCGGGCAGGGAGTGAGTCCCTGACTGGTTGGCTACTTCCCAAGAGCATCTGCAAGCATTCCCTTACCCGGCTGAACTCCTGAGCGTGGTTCTGGAACATGGTGTTTCTCAGCCACAAAGTTACCTTGTCGTTTCTGGTTTTAAAATAGGGTGTGAAGAATCATTAGAGCAGGCTGCAGGATCTTTGTCTTCCTCAGTATAGAAAGAAATGTTTCCTTTGACAAAGTCAGCCTTGGCAGTGATATGGAAGCTCTGAATGTCTTTTTCTAAAACTGATAGTTGTTCTCATTTTTCTAAAGTTGTGGGCAGGGGCAAGCTGGAGATAGTCTGCAGCCTAGCGACGAGCAAGCGTGGCGTGCACCGTTCATACTTTGAAAAGCCTCTCACCAAGTGCTATCACCTCCACTAGCCATCTGAATTACATAATCCTCCTGGGACTCAGACAAGGAAGGGCTTACCATCCACATTTTACAGATAAGAAAGCTGAGATTCAGGGTGAGGAGAGCACACCCAGACCTCGGACACAAATCTTCAGCGAACCTGTTGTTACCTCCAAATACCTCCTAATTACTAAGCTCCAACAGGGCAGGGGTGCATGGTGTGATCTCACAGTCAAACAAAGAGTGAATTTCTTCTTTGCCAGGTGCAAGGAGGCAAGCGTTTGCTAATACCAGGGCCTTCTGTTCAAATGAATGCAAGGCATCCTGCCAGCCTTAGACTAGAGGTGTGTTAAAAACAAAACAAAACCCCAAACCACAGGTGTCTGTTTGTTTTTCTGCAATTCTGAGCTGCTTTTGTCTTGATCTGAAGTGATTCCATCCTCAGCAATTCACACACAGCTGGCAGGGAACAGGGATGGAGGACTCTGGTTCCTCACCAGCCAAACAGCCGTAAAACCTTGGCCAAAAGGGAATCATTCTAAAGATGGTTCTTGAGACGAACTACATCTTAGAGGCAGTGAGTGAAAGACCAGGAAGTGCTTAGCCTGGAAAAATGGGGATTCAGGGGACGCCAGAATGGTATTCAAACACTTGAAGGAGTTACCGTGAGAGAGGAAGCTCTGACCTGGATCCGGTGGCACCACCAGTGGGTGAAGAGCACGATGGGAGTGGCTTCAGGCTGACAGGAAGACCACTACCCTGTCAGCACTGCCAGAGGGGGAAGCTGGTGACCTCTGTGTGCACTCCGTGACATTGGTGGTTGCAACAGATATTCAAAGACCAATTAGCAAGGGAAGTCAAGTATCAGATGAAACTCAATTACCTGCAGAATTCCTTTCAGGCTTGATACACCCAGTGTCTCAGTCTCACGCTGTGATGCGAACCTTTTATGACTGCTGCCCACACAGAATATCAGACTGACCCTGTGGGGGGCTAGGCTGGGGAGGTCCCATGGTGAGGATGCACAGGCTGATGGCTCCGTACCTTGGAAGGTGGCTTCTGATGGGACAGGAACCTAGACAAAAGTTGCACAGAGCAGGGCCTTGACTGCCAAATTGACAGCTGGGGGATACTTCTGATGTGAGTATTTTCTCAGAAAGAGGTGTTTGAAAATTTTGAGAAAAAGAACACGGGACAGTGCCCCAAACCCAAGGGCAGTGCTACCTGTGCCCAATATGCTTTCCTGACCAGGACTTGGAGGAGAAAAGGACATAGTCACCTGGTCCAAACCATTTGGGAGGGTCCCCTGTATGTTTACGCCAAGGTATATGGCTCTTACCCATAGAGAAGAACCCTGACTCCAGGCTCGCCTTGATAAATATGGAATGATGGAAATAGAGAATGGAAGTATGGCTGTGCCATGTGCATCCTTATGTGCTCACAGAAGTGTGTGTTACACACTTGCAGATGTGATGACTGGAAAAAGTGATTATATATTCAGAGCCTTGTATGTTGTTTATGCTATAATAATTTATTCTGTACGAAGGAGGCAAGTAAAATCTATCATTCTGTTGTTCTAAAATCAGTCACCCTTTCTCCTCAGTGAAGTCTTTCATTCTGGATAATAAAATGGTGTGGTCTCCTCCAGTAATGCTGAGTCAAAGCAACATCTTTACAAAGTCCCAGGCATTTCTAACACTGCAGATGCTATTATTCCCTGCTTTGTTACAGGATGTTACAGTCTCCAAAACACCTGTACACTCGTACTTTTATTTAAGCCTCATAACAGTCTTAGGAAGAAGGCAAGGCAAGGATTACTATCCTCCTTCTTTTCATGAGGTACCAAATCCTCCAAAGGCTTAGTAACTTGTCCAAGGACACACAGCTCGTGAGTGGAGGAGCTGGAGCTGCATTCAGACATGGGACCTCTCTGCCTGCGAAGTCTCTGCTGTGTCACTCTTCCATGTTGTTTTCCCCAGGATGTTTGCAGCAGCAACAATCAAGAAGGCAAGCAAGGCAACTGTCCAATGGATTGCCATCATGAGTATGAATTCCTCCAGAAGGAGTTATTAGTTTTCCTAGAAGTTCTCTCGGACCTAACCATCAATCACAGAAGAGGTCAACTCCCACAGCTGAGAGAGTAAAATCATAAAACCAGAGATCTGTGAGCCTACGTCATGAGATCAGATAAAGCTCTGGTTTTTGCCTTCAGTCTCCAGAAGCAGAAACCTGTATCTCTGCTTGAACTTTGCTCAGCCCCTGCTTTGTACAGCTTTTTTTAGGGTTATATGAATTCTCTCGCGGCTTTGTACTATGCTCACTTCTTTATGCTTAAGAAAAAACCCTTGAAAATTGCTGCCACACAACATTGGCTGTCCTTTGGGTTCCATTAGACTTGTTAAAAGAACCCTCTAAACTTTATCAACGAAATGACTTTCTTCAAAATTGAACAAACATACAAATAAAAACAACAACGACAAAACACACCTCTCCTGGAGGTGTTGACAGAGCCTTAGGAGTGAGTCACCCTGGCATTCCCAAACATGTCAAGCTTGTTCCTTCCCTGGGAAGACCGCATTTGCCATCGTTTCTGCCTTGAATGCTCCCCCCGCTCCCACCAACCCCTACCCTCATGGCTGACTCCTTCTCCTTCAGGTTTCAGCTCACTGGTCACTTCTCCAAAAAAGTCTGCCCTGACCCGACCACTTTATCCAAGGGTTTCCTCACCTCACTAGCTCGGTTTGTTTTCTACATAATACTTGAGCAACCCTTCAGGAGACTGAGGTTGAAAAATTCCCAAGTGTTTGAGATCACGCACTTAGGAAATGGGTGACCTGAGTCTAAAATCCTAGTCTACAGGTTTCCAAATGAAGGTCCTTTATGTTTTTCACTCTTAGCCAGATTCTGCTAACCAAATCATCTAATCCACTAGGGAAAAGAATGTAACATGTTGTAGAGCAACATCCATGTTTGAATGTAGAGTACTCAAAGGGTTATCCAGACTCTCCCAGCTCTATTTCCTTGCCATCTCCTTTCGATTCTCTCTCCTTAGTGTTTCAGCTTCATGAAAAATCTGATAAAGCACTGGCCTGTGATAAAGGCTGCACACATATTGACTATGGAAACTCTGTTGAGTTTGAAGTTGTGGATAAGGGTGACAATGCTGCCAGAAGGTCTCACATAATGTTGCATGTATTATGCACTGCACAACTCAAGGGGGCACCATTCGCATTGTATCACAAGCAAAAAGTGGTGGTTCTGTGTGATATCAAGAAGGCTTTGTGGGTAAGTGAGGACTTTTCCTTGTGTAACCACAAACGTGGGCATGCAATGAAGAGTCCCACCCATCCCCCTCCAATCAGTTCTTAAATCCCTGCACGCTCTCTTGGTGGTATCTCTCGAGTAGAACTTCCTCTCCTCCAAGACGTTGGCCACCACCTGCCTGAATATAAGAATCTCTTACCTGGTCTCCCCAAATGAAGTCTCTCTTCTAGTTTTGCTTCTCAAGGTCCCTATGAATTTTATCGCCCAACTTGATCATGCCACATCCATGATCAGAAACCTTTCATAGTCTAAATTATCTACCAAATAAAATACACATTGTTTAGTAAGGAATTTAAGACCCTTTACACTGGCCACATCTGGGCTCATCTCAGACATTTCTCATCCTTGAACTCTATAATGCAGCAAACTGTCATTCCCACACTCAGTAACTCACTTATTATTCCCAGCATTCTGTAATTCACTTATTCACAGCATACAGTAACCACTTTCCCACCGCAATACCTTTTCCCATGCTGTTTTCTCTATAATTGTTACTCTTATCTTCATACATCCAAATCCCACCTATTTCTCAAGATCCAGTTATAATGCCACTGGATCTGCCAAACCAAATGGGAGACCTCTTTTATCTGCACACACATCACACTCTACATACCCATCCTTTGGGTAGCAGGCAGTTCTTTTTACCTTATATTATCGTCCAGTAGTGTTTCAATTTCCTCCAATGCCTACACAACCCCATTTAACTAGGAGCACATTCTCTGAGGGTAGGGACCAAGCCTGATTCATTTCATTTTCCCACTCTATACGCAGCACAGGGCCATGGTTGAAGCTCCGCAAGCAGCTGTGGCATGATTGAATAAAAAATATAATCACTGGGACATTTTGTTGATTTATTTCTCCTCCTTTGTCTGTGAACATCTGTTTTCCATTCAATACAAAGAAGCTTAACTAAAACATTAGGATTATGAATAAAAACAACCAAAAGTGTAAAAGTATAGTGATTCCAATGTTATGCTTAATGAGTTTGGCTCATATGTATATACATATACATATACATGGTTTGTATAGCGGGTGGGGGAGGTGTGCTGTGGAATTAGAAGAGCTAGGTATATGCTACAAAGCCCATCTCAATATGTAGAGGACACTAGAGGTTTATTTGTGAGTGCAAAGGCTCTCCTAGAAAGGTACTCAACCCGAGGGAAGAGAGAATTGAGGCAAGCAAACTTTTTCGAAAACCAAACAATGGATATTAGGGAACAGGGGGAGAGTTTAAGTATAATTGGCTCTGTATTTTCCAATTTGTTCTCTGGTTTCACCCTACCTTTACAAACTTTTGCAAGGGCCCAAGGAACAGAAAGCTGTGATGAAAAGAGAGAGAAAGAGCTAAAGATAGAGATAGGGATAGAGATAAAGATGGAGAAAGAGATAGGGATAGAGACAGAGATAGGGGTAGGGGTAGAGGTAGAGATAGAGATAGAGATGGGGGAGGGATAGAGATAGGGGCCCACTCTGTGGTTGGTGTGTCAGAGTGTGATAAAAGCACAGTGGAGGGAATCCACCTGTGGCCTCTGTCACTTTGCAGTGATGTGACTGTGTGAGCACCAGAGGAAGATGCATTTTGATACTGGCTGAGGGTGTCACACAGAGACCTATACATATTATAAACAGTCTGAGCATGTCTCCAAATGGCTAAGGGAGATAGAAAGTGGCTAAAGAAGATGGAAAATGGGGAGGTGTGACTAGAGTGGCGTGCAATCTGGGGTCCCCTGCAACTAACCTCCAGGTCAGATAAAGCCCATAGAAGCCTCATGGAAGCAGCAGAGATCATCTCGGAGTGGTGCTTTGTGTGTCTGCGTGGGAGAGAAGAGCGTCCTGTCACCAGGAGCCCTACTGCAGTACTCCGTGGATCTTCTCAGTGATTCAGGAGAGACTTCAGCATGGCACTGCTTCTGTGATCCTGTTTTTGACTACGGTCCCAGGTTTATGTGACCAGGGAAACATAGGTTATAAAGATAGGAGAGATACCTATCCAGGAGGTGAAGGTGCATTTCATGAAAGCATATGCAGGAACATTTAGGGGTAAAGCACTCTGAGAAAACAGCTCAGAGCCCCAAGGCCATGCCATGTTCCTGGTCTGCTCAGGAACTGAGCAAAGTACAAGATAATGTGGCTCCACAGTTGGCTGGATGCTTTTTCCTGAAAGCTGAGTCAGTTCTCTCTTTACCCAGCCCAAGGTTAACCTTGAGAATTGGATAAGGGCTTCTTAAATAGTCTCAAGAATTCAGCCACAATCCATGACTAATTGGAAACTGGTTTGATCTGGGGACAACTTTATAGGTTCAGATCCTCCCTAGAGGGATCCTGTAATCTATTTGTTCTAGATGCCAAGAGTCATACTTGGCAAAGGCCAAATATTTGTGTCTGTCCACACCTAATCCTAGCACAGCGGGTGTCCCAGGGCAAACTGGGTAGCTCAGGCCTGCACCTGGAGCCTGTGCGGGTGGGCAGAGCTGGATTTTGGGGGCATAGGAACAGCGATGCTAGCTGAGGTCATGTGCTCACGACAAGTACCCCATGTCTGACCTCATCATGGAGGCCACACAGCGCTCAGATAGATAAAGTCAATCTCAAAAGTGTCGCTTTCGGGCAATGGCATATGGCAGCTAAGAGTATAAGCTCAGGAGTCAGTCAGGTCTGAGCTCTAACCCAGAATTCTCTGATTTGTGATTTTGAACAAATTAGTTACTATGTCTACATCTTAGTTCCCCTGGCTATTGGCATGAGAATATTATTTATTACCTCATTCATAACTGCAAAAATCAAAAGAGATTAAATGTGGCACATAATTTTTTTCCCTACATCTCTCAAGCTTTTTTTTTTTTTTTTGATAAAAGAACATTTCAAAATTTATTTTGGCATAGAGTAGATATTTACAAGGTTCTTAGCAAGGCGGGTGGGTAGCGTCCTCTGATCTGACCTTAAGATGTGACATCTGGTTTTAAGTGGTCAGAGAATTAAAACTTCCAAATCTGCTGAGTTAGCAACTCTAGAAAAATCTGTAGGGATGGTGATTTAAGACGATGAATAATCAGTGAAGAAAAGGGAAGGTAATTCTTAGATAACAGAATCTTCAACAGTGAAGGCCTTAAAATGAAAGGAATTTTGTGTCCCCAATTTTGTTCTGTGTCTTGTTCCATGGAGGCACAACATTATTTTGGTATGTAAGGCTTGCAGTGGTTTATGCCTTACTGAGAGTTACTTTACTTACCATAGCCTTGTATAGCAAGGAGTCCCTCAGGCTCACACACACACACACAAGTCTGTGTTGTCATGAGAAACTGGAGTCCCTCCAAAAGATGCCCCACTGATTCAAAAGCCAGGCACTTCTTTGTCAACAAAGACATCCGGGGTGAAAAGTCTGGAGGGCAATCTGCACTTGGCTCATTGGTAAGTCTTAATCACAGACCCTGTTTATTTGGTTCTTACTGACATTAATGTGAAATATCAGCAATTTTGCTTCCAAGACAGAATCCATTGACTTAATTTTTTCACTTTTTTTTCAGTTGTGCAATCAGAAATTCATTCATATGAGGAAGAGGCAGTTAATACCTATGGAAAAACACCAGAGAAAGCAGTGGTCAGACTGATTGCTTTTTGGCAAAGGCTGAACTGAAGATTTACCAAGGGAAGCCCATGTAAGTGTGACCTGAGGGGAAGTTACAAGTGCGAGAGCATTGCTGAGCCTGGAAACTGGAATTTCAGTTACCTTGTAAGGTATTTCAGAGAAAATTATACATATGCAAACGCAAGGATGATGTATCACCATGTTGCTAAAATGGTGATTTCTTTTTTTCTTTTTTTTTTTAGGGTTTACTCTTTTTTTTTTTAATAGATCTTTTATTTTATTCCAGTAGCATAATTTAAAAAAAAATTTTTAATAGATCTTTATTGGAGTATAATTGCTTCACAATACTGTGTTAGTTTCTGTTGTACACCAGAGAATCAGCCACATGCATACATATGTCCCCATATCCCCTCCCTCCTGAGCCTCCCTCCCATCCTCCCTATCCCACCCCTCTAGGTGGTCACAAAGCACCGAGCTGATCTCCCTGTGCTATGCTGCTGCTTCCCACTAGCTATCTATTTTACATTCGGTAGTGTATATATGTCCATGCCGCTCTCTCACTTCGCCCCAGCTTTCCCCTTCCACCCCGTGTCCTCAGGTCCATTCTCTATGTCTACATCTTTATTCCTGTCCTGCCACTAGGTTCATCAGTACCTTTTTTTTTTTTTTAGATTCCATATATATGCGTTAGCATGTGGTATTTGTTTTTCCCTTTCTGACTTACTTCACTCTGTATGACAGACTCTAGGTCCATCCACCTCACTACAAATAACTCAGTTTTGTTTCTTTTTATGGCTGAGTACTATTCCATTGTATATATGTGCCACATCTTCTTTATGCATTCATCTGTCGATGGACACTTAGGTTGCTTCCACATCCTGACTATTGTAAATAGAGCTGCAATGAACATTGTGGTATATGACTCTTTTTGAATTATGGTTTTCTCAGGGTATATGCCCAATAGTGGGATTGCTGGGTCATATGGTAATTCTATTTTTAGTTTTTTAAGGAGCCTCACTACTGTCCTCCATAGTGGCTGTATCAATTTACATTCCCACCAACAGTGCAGTAGTATTCCTTTTTCACCACACCCTTTCCAGCATTTACTGTTTCTAGATTTTTTAATGATAGCCATTCTGACCGGTGTGAGGTGATACCTCATTGTAGTTTTGATTTGCATTTCTCTAATAATTAGTGATGTTGAGCATCTTTTCATGTGCCTCTTGGCCATCTGTATGTCCTCTTTGGTGAAATGCCTATTTAGGTCTTCCACCCATTTTTTAATTGGATTGTTTGTTTTTTTGATATTGAGCTTCATGAGCTGTTTGTATATTTTGGAGATTAATCCTCTGTCCATTGTTTCATTTGGAAATATTTTCTACCATTCTGAGGGTTGTCTTTCCATCTTGTTTATGGTTTCCTTCGCTGTGAAAAAGCTTTTAAGTTTAATTAGGTCCCATTTGTTTTCATTTTTATTTTCATTACTCTAGGAGGTGAGTCAAGAAAGATCTTGCCGTGGACTTTCCTGGTGGTGCAGTGGTTAAGAATCCTCCTGCCAATTCAGGGGACATGGGTTCAAGCCCTGGTCTGGGAAGATCCCACATGCTGTGGAGCAACTAAGCCCGTGTGCCACAACTACTGAGCCTGCACTCTAGAGCCCACGAGCCACACTACTGAGCCTGTGTGCCACAACTACTGAAGCCCATGTGGTCTAGAGCCAGTGAGCCACAATTACTGAGCCCGTGTGCTGCAACTACTGAAGCCCATACTCCTAGAAACCCATGCTCTGCAACAAGAGAAGCCACCACAATGAGAAGCCCACGCATCGCAATGAAGAGTAGCCCCCACTCACCATAACTAGAGAAAGCCTGGGTGCAGCAATGAAGCCAGAACACAGACAATAAATAAATAAATAAATAAATAAATAAATAAATAAATAAATAAATAAATAAATACAAAACAGTAACTGATTAAAAAAAAAATCTTGCTCTGGTTTATGTCAAAGAGTGTTTTTCCTGTGTTTTCCTCTAAGAGTTTTATAGTGTCTGGTCTCACATTTCAGTCTTTAATCCATTTAGAGTTTATTTTTGTGTATGGTGTTAGGGAGTGTTCTAATTTCATTCTTTTACATGTAGCTGTCCAGTTTTCCCAGCACCACTTATTGAAGAGGCTGTCTTCTCCATTGTATGTTCTTGGCTCCTTTGTCATAAATTAGGTGACCATATGTGCATGGGTTTATCTCTGGGCTTTCTATCCTGTTCCGTTGATCTATGTTTCTGTTTTTGTGCCAGTACCATACTGTCTTGATTACTGTAGTATAGTCTGAAGTCGGGGAGCCTGATTCCTCCAGTTCTGTTTTTTTTTTTTTTTTTCTTATGATTGCTTTGGCTATTTGGGGTCTTTTGTGTTTCCATACGAATTGTAAAATTCTCTGTTCTAATTCTGTGAAGAATGCCATTGGTAGCTTGACAGGGATTGCATTGAATCTGTAGATTGCTTTGGGTAGTATAGTCATTTTCACAATATTGATTCTTCTAATCCAAGAACATGGTATATTTCTCCATCTGTTTATGTCATCTTTGATTTCTTTCATCAGTTTTTTATAATTTTCTGAGTGCAAGTCTTTCGCCTCCTTAGATAGTTTTATTCCTAAGTATTTTATTCTTTTTGTTGCGATGGTAAACAGGATTGTTCCCTTAATTTCTTTTTCGGAATTTTCATTGTTAGTGTATAGGAATGCCAGAGATTTCTGTGCATTAATTTTGTATCTTGCAACCTTACCAAATTCATTGATTAGCTCTAGTAGTTTTCTGGTGGCATCTTTAGGATTTTCTATGTACAGTATCATGTCATCTGCAAACAGTGACAGTTTTACTTTTTCTTTTCCAATTTGTATTCCTTTTATTTCTTTTTCTTCTCTGATTGCCATGGCTAAGACTTCCAACACTATGTTGAATAAGAGTGGTGAGAGTGGACATCCTTGTCTTATTCCTGATCTGAGTGGAAATGTTTTCAGTTTTTCACCACTGAGTATGATGTTTGCTGTGGGTTTGTCATATATGACCTTTATTATGTTGAGGTAGGTTCCCTCTATGCCCACTTTCTGGAGAGTTTTTATTATAAATGGGTGTTGAATTTTGTCAAAAGCTTTTTCTGCATCTATTGAGATGATCATATGGTTTTTATTCTTCAATTTGTTCATATGGTGTATCACACTGATTGATTTGTGTATATTGAAGAATCCTTGCATCCCTGGGATAAATCTCACTTGATCCTGGTGTATGATCCCTTTAATGTGTCGTTGGATTGTGTTTGCTTGTATTTTGTTGAGGACTTTTGCATCTATATTCATCAGTGATATTGGTCTGTAATTTTCTTTTTTTGTAGTATCTTTGTCTGGTTTTGGTATCCAGGTGGTGGTGGCCTCGTAGAATGAGTTTGAGAGTGTTCCTTCCTCTGCAATTTTTTGGGGGAGTTTGAGAAGGATGGGTGTTAGCTCTTCTCTAAATGTTTGATAGAATTCACCTGTGAAGCCATCTGGTCCTGGACTTTTGCTTGTTGAAAGATTTTTAATTACAGTTTCAACTTCATTGCTTGTTATAGGTCTGTTTATATTTTCTAACTCTTCCTGGTTCAGGAAGAACCTTGGAAAATTGTACCTTTCCAAGAATTTGTCCATTTCTTCGTGGTTGTCCATTTTATTGGCATATAATTGTTTGTAGTAGTCTCTTACGATGCTTTGTACTTCTGCAGTGTCAGTTGTGATTTCTCCTTTTTCATTTTTAATTTTATTGATTTGAATCCTTTCCCTTTTTTTCTTGATGAGTCTGGCTAATGGTTTATCAATTTTGTTTATCTTCTCAAAAAACAAGCTTTTAGTTTTATTGATCTTTGCTATTGTTTTCTTTGTTTCTATTTCATTTATTTCTGCTCTGATCTTTATGATTTCTTTCTACTGACTTTGGGTTTTCTTTGTTCTTCTTTCTCTCGTTGCTTTAGGTGTAGGGTTAGATTGTTTATTTGAGATATTTCTTGTTTCTTGAGGTGAGATTGTATTGCTATAAACTTCCCTCTTAGAACTGCTTTTGCTGCATCCCATTGGTTTTGGGTCATTCTGTTTTCATCGTCATTTGTTTCTATCTACATTTTTATTTCTTCTTTTATTTCTCTAGTGATCTCTAGGTTGTTTAGTAGTGCACTGTTTAGCATCCATGTATTTGTGTTTTTTATAGTTTTTTTCCTGTAATTGATTTCCAATCTCATAGCATTGTGGTCTGAAAAGATGCTTGATATGATTTCAATTTTCTTAAATTTTCTGAGGCTTGATTTGTGCCCCAAGATGTGATCTATCCTGGAGAATGTTCCATGTGCACTTGAGAAGAAAGTGTATTCTGCCAATTTCGGGTGGAATGTTCTATAAATATGAGTTAAATCTATCTGGTCTATTGTGTCATTAAAACTTGTGTTTTCTTGTTTATTTTCTGTTTGGATGATCTGTCCATTGGTGTAAGTGGGGGTATTAAAGTCCCCTGCTATTATTGTGTTACTGTCAATGTCTCCTTTCATGGTTGTTAGCATTTGTCTTATGTATCGAGGTGCTCCTATGTTGGGTGCATAAACATTTATAATTGTTATATCTTCTTCTTGGATTGATCCATTGATCATTATGTAGTGTCCCTCCTTATCTCTTGTAACAGTCTTTATTTTAAGGTCTATTTTATCTGATACAAGTATTGCTACTCTAGCTTTCTTTTGATTTCCATTTGTATGGAATATCTTTTTTCATCCCTTCACTTTCATTCTGTATGTGTCCCTAGGTCTGAAGTGGGTCTCTTGTAGATAGCATATATATGGGTCTTGTTTTTGTATCCATTCAGCCAGTCTGTGTCTCTGGTTGGGGCATTCAATCCATTTACATTCAAGGTTATTGTCAATATGTGTGTTCCTATTACCATTTTCTTAATTGTTTTGGGTTTGTTTTTGTGGGTCTTTTTCTTCTTTTGTGTTTCCTGCCTAGAGAAGTTCCTTTAGCATTTGTTATAAAGCTGGTTTGGTGGTGCTGAATTCTCTTAGCTTTGGCTTGTCTGAAAAGCTTTTGATTTCTCCATCGAATCTGAATGAGATCCTTGCTGGGTAGAGTAATCTTGGTTGTAGGTTTTTGTATTTCATCACTTTAAATAAATCCTGCCACTCCCTTCCGGCCTGCAGAGTTTCTGCTGAATATAACCTTAAGGGGATTCCTTTGTATGTTATTTTTGTTTTTCCCTTGCTGCTTTTAATACTTTTTCTTTAACTTTAATTTTTGTTAGTTTGCTTAATATGTGTCTTGGTGTGTTTCTCCTAGGGTTTACCATGTATGGGACTCTCTAGGTTTCTTGGACTTGTGTGATTATTTCCTTTCCCATGTTAGGGAAGTTTTCAACTATGATCTCTTCAAATATTTTCTCAGACCCTTTCCTTTTTCTCTTCTTCTTCTGGGACTTCTATAATTCGAATGTTGGTGCATTTAGTGTTGACCCAGAGGTCTCTTAGATTGTCTTCAATTCTTTTCATTCTGTTTTCTTTATTCTGCTCCTCAGCAGTTATTTCCACCATTTTTTCTTCCAGCTCACTTATTCGTTCTTCTGGCTCAGTTATTCTATTATTGATTCCTTCTAGTGTATTTTTCATTTCAGTTATTGTGTTGTTCATCTCTGTTTGTTTGTTCTTTAGTTCTTCTAGATCTTTGTTAAACATTTCTTGTATTGTCTCATACCGTGCCTCCATTCTATTTCTGACATTCTGGATCATCTTTACTATCATTACTCTGAATTATTTTTCAGGTAGATTGTCTATTTATTTGGTCTTGTAGGTTTTTATCTTGCTCCTTCATCAGTGACATATTTTTTTGTGCTCTCTTTTTTTTTTTTTTGATGAGTGGGATTGTGTCCCCTGTCTTACTGGTTGTTTGGCCTGAGGCTTCCAACACTGGAGTTTGTCGGCTGTTGGGTAGAGCTGGGCCTTGGTGCTGAGATGAGGACCTCTGCGAGACCTCACTCCAATGAATATTCCCTGGGGTCTGAGGTTCTCTGTTAGTCCAGTGGTTTGGACTTGGAACTCCCACCACAGGAGCCTCAGCCCGACCCCTGGCTCGTGAACCAAGATCCTGCAAGCTGCGCAGGGTGGCAAAAAAAAAAGGGAACACTAATAAAGTAAAAAGTAAAATTAGACTAGGAAACTAACAGATATGTTAGAAAGAATATAGAAATAAAAATATAGATGAAACAACAGGAAGGTAAAACAGAACCACAATAGTAAAAAAGAGGAGGAGGAAAAAAAAATGGTGGAAAAGGCCTTGGCTGTGGAGGGCAGGGCATAAGCAGGGGTGGGGGGGGGTGTTGGGTGGTGGGCGGGGCCTATGCTTAGGACCCACAGAGCTGGAAAAGGCCCTAGTGGGTGTGGGGGGGGGTGGGGCTTAGGCTCAACAGAACAGAAGGGGCCCAGGCATGTCTCCCGTCTCTGGTCTCAGAGGGTGGGAGACCCCACCTGGGAGCCCAGCATGTTTCCCAGGCTCGAGTGGGCAGGGCCGACGCCCTCCACTCCTCTCCTGCTCCTCCAGTTCTGGAGGGCCCCTCCCACCTGCCTCTCCTGTTCTTCCCTGGCCTCCCTCCTACGCTCCCAGGACCAACATGACCCAGAGGGGCCCTCTGAGGGCGTAAGATCTGGCCCAAGAGCCGGGCAGACTTCTCCGGCCGATTGGGCAGAGGAAACGCTGGGCGTGCTCCTCCCTGATCCGAGGCCCCTGAGGGTCCCTCCAGGTGTGGGAACCACTCCCCCATCTCAGCCAGCCCTCAGGGGCACTGGTTCCTGTCCGGCCTCCACTTCTCCTCCCCCTTCAGTCCCCCCATGTCCTACCAGTTTGCTTGGGGGTTTCTTCCATCTCCTTGGGTGTCGAGGTCCCCCACCAGTATCTGGCAGGTGCCCTAGTTGTGGGGAGACGTGAACTCTGCATCTTCCCACACTGCCATCTTGACTCCACCCCCTTAAGGAGGAATGTAAAGTCTTGGCCTCGCACACAGTATAGCTTTTTAATGTGTTGTGTGAATCAGTGAAGGAGTAAATAAAAGAATGCATAAGTGGAGAATGAATAACTGATGAATGCACGATAAACTTCTAGGAATTGAATGAATATAATTCTACTTTAATTAAAATGTTATTATCTATGATAATATTATCTATTTACTAATTGTTTAAAATTATTCTTTTTAAATCTCCTTACTTATTTAAAATGAGATACAGAGTGTCTTACGGCTAGCCTTTGTTTACAGAATCAATTACTTGCCCTTCAAGAGTCAACTTTCTTTTCAGACTTCATTTTGGAGCCCTTCTTGTCCCATTATCTGACTACCCTGAAGGACTGCTTTTTTAAATTGGCCCTTCTTGGATGACTTCCAAGTCTACAGAATCTCCCATGAGATGCAAAGAGCTGTACTAAATAGTCCAGATCCAGACATATTTGTAGGTAGTGTTTAGTTGGTCTTTTTGCCTACTCTCTCCAGGGAATTGTCTACAGCACTTCACAGGTTTCTTTTTGGAACATGGTTCTCAAACTTGACCCATCATGAAAATCCCCAAGGAGCTTATTATAGAAATAAAGTCCTGGGCCCAAGCTCAAACATACTCTGAACCCTGGAATGGGTCCTGGGGACCTGTATCTTTATCAAGCTCACCAGGTGATTCTGATGATGAATCAGATTTATGAATTGTAATCCTAAAAGAATAACTTAGATTATTTTCCCTTAAATGTGCTATCTTGCATTTGTCCTCATAGAGACTCATATACAATTTTTCCTGCCAACTCCCGCAGTGTTGAGAGAATATTTTGTGGTATATTTCCTTTGGAAATGCTATGTTTGTCACTGTTACATTCTCAACTCTGTTATAAAAGCAGTCCCTGGTGGGAGGAAAGCCTGTTGACAGACTTCTCTCCATTCGAGGTGAGCCCATTTATCCCTGCTCTTTGTTAGAGTACTAAGTACTCCATTCTTAACAAAACAATCACCTGCTGGCTAAGTTCAGTGGGAAAGCATTACCACTAGCCAAAGGCAAAAAGGTAGAATGGTGTTTAATACCTTGTATTCTTGAAGCTAGTAGAGAATGTATGTAAAGCCTATGCTCCTTCAGGTGTTCAATCTAATCCATCCTTCAGATGAGGGAGAAAAAGAATAACTGATCCTGGACCATTATCTCAAAAGGTCTGATTATCTCAAAAGAATTCTCATCTTTCCAACCAGGTTAGATCATCTAGAATTGATTAGTGAGAAATCAATTTGCTTCAGGACATCAATTTAGAGGATTATATTCTCCTTAGGATAGATCTTGGGGTCCAGCTCACTCTGGAATGCCTAAGTCCATTCCCCATCTTTGTAACCATCCCATCTTATCCCAGCTGTTTTCTTTCTGGGGAAGCCTCTTAGACTGACAAATGTTACTAAACTTCTGTTCTTTGAGCAGAGACAACACCAGTTTCAGAAATGCCGCTGTTCTTCTGTTCAGTATCCTTCATTTGTCTCAATGGTCAATAGCATTTTAAGCAGTGAGGGGAGCAGAGATGTGAGTTTAGTGTTCACAAAGGTATTGATCTTGAAACCAGACTTCTTGGATGGGACTCAAACCCAGCCGCACCTTAGAGTGGGACTTGAATCCATGATCCCTGACTTAGGAGGGGACTCGAACCCACTGTCTTTTTTTTAATACATCTTTTTTGGAGTATAATTGCTTCACAGTGTTGTGTTAGTTTCTGCCATACAACAGAGTGAATCAGCTATATGCACACACATATCCCCATATCTCCTCCCTCTTGAGCCTCCCTCCCACCCTCCCTATTCCACCCCTCTAGGTGGTCACAAAGCACTGAACTGATCTCCCCATGCTATGCAGCAGCTTCCCATTAGCCATCCATTTAATTAAAACTGCTCACCTGGTGTCAGGACTTACTGAGGCTCAGGTTCTTTTGTCTCAGTGTAGAAGGAATTTAGCAAGAGGCAAAGTGATAGGTAAGAAGTGGATTTAATAGTATAGGACACTTGTGAGAGATACAAATGGGCAGGCAAGGGAGTACCACCCTGAGAACTTAGTGGGCTACAGTTTCATAATCAAAGGAAAAGTGGGGAGGGGGAGAAGACCATCTTCTTCCTCATTCTTGAGTAGACATTAAGCTTCCATCATCAGCTCCTCCTCCACTTCCGGCAGGGGAGTTTTCTGTTCCTACATGGTCAACCTGGGACTGTCATGGAGCTATTCAAATCAGCAGAAAGAGGGTAACATATGCTAAAATATGGTAAGTCATCTCAGGTTTCAGCATAATGAGGGTCTTCTACTTTGGAATGTCGCCCTTCCCCTATATTTTTGTTTTTAGTGTGCACAGAGAAGCATGTCCTAGGAATCATTAACTTACTGACCTCACTAAGCAGGATGTGAGTCTCATTGACTTGATGTATACCTTTGTTGTTAGTTTTGTTGTTAGTTTCGTTGTTAAGCAAGCCTGCTTGGTTTCGTTGCTAAGCAAACCTGCTTTCTTGAGTGATCATTAACTTTTAGGGGTCTCCCATAATTTTCTCTCTACTTACAATCCCCTAGTGGGATTAACTATTTAATCACCTATTCTGTCCCTTTACTCTGCCCTTATCAATCTGACAGCACTGGGGCATCTTTTTGGCCACTTGTCAGACTCTGGTAGGTGACTTACATGACAAACACAGTTAACACTTGACAATCGTTCTCACTGGCATTTCCAGTACTCAGTTGACAAGCCATGCAATTGGCAGTCTGTATAGATTTGTTCTTGTGGCCAGTCATCTGGTAAGCCCTCCAGAATATGAAATTAAACAGACATTCTGATCCTATCCTGCTACTAAATACATAAAGTGCTGGGACAATGTGGCATAAGCTTTGGCAAGCCTAAAGTCCTTGACAAGAGTCAATACATTTCCAGCAGCTTAAAATGAACTATTGAATTCTCCTGGAACAATCTTAATACCTTAGGCAGAAAGAGTGGTTAGACCAAACTCAGAGAAGTTGAATGGAAAACTTTAAATTAGGCAGAGAGGAAACTGGAGGCTTTGAAGTGAGGGACCTTTGTAAGAGCCAGGTGAGAGAAATGAAAGATGAAATCTGCTTATACAGTAAGTAGTTCCCCATCCCCCCAAAAAAGAAATGAGTGCCGCCATAGATCCAGAACGGGGGTTACAAATATTACGAACCCTTAGTTCTTTTCTGATGTTGGATTCCCCAGAAGCAGACACTAAGCCATGGAGTCATATGCAAATATTTATTAAGGAAGTATTCCTAGGAGAAACTGGTAAGGGAGTAGAAGAAAAGACAAGGGAGAATGTGATTTTGGGCAAAGTCTTAACCTCAGCTCGATGCTACCAGGGAGACTTGGAACATAAACTTCACCTCTATGTTCCAACTCTTGGCAAAGGAGAAGAGCTTCAGACCTCAGTCTTAGTCATTGGATCCGGGCTGCTGGGGCGGGGTGGGTATGGGGAGTAAACTCTAGGTACTTTCGGTTCTTTGCTAGGACAGGCAAAACGGTTCAAGGACAATCCTCTACAGACAGTTGCAGGTACATTAGAAGAAAACACGTAAATGCCTGTGGAGACATCAAAGACATCCAAGGGGATCTGAACAGACCACAGACAATGTCTACTATATTTTTATTTTCCACTCTGCCACTGACCACCCTAAAGGAAAAACACTGTAAGCATCCACATAATCTGAAAAATGGAATAGTGTAAAGCAGATTCCTTAGGCAGGGAAAGAGTGATTTATTCATCTACACAGTATTTATTGAACACCTGTCATATCCGCCACTCCCTGAGCTAAGTACTTGGATTTGAAGATAAGTGGTTCTTTCCCTTGAGGGTGATGAGAGCCATTATTAAGTTATGTATAAAATGCTATGGGAATAGTCCCCAAAGCAAAGTTGGTGTACCCAAAGGCAGTGAGGGTCACTAAGCCTGGGACACATAAAGCATTAGTAAAATAGTATTGACTCCATAATAGACTAAATAAATTAATACATATTTAATAACTGAAGAGACAACATTTAAAAAATCTCAAACGGGAGCTTCAATGGCCCACACCAAATCACAATATCCGCACCGCATGAAGTAAATTTTACAATAAAGACCAAGTAGAGCCTAGGATTTGATCCAAGTTCTTGTACTTGACTCCCATGAGGGTCATGGAAGAACTAGGTCAGCTACCTAACTTGTGTCTCTGCCCCTACGGAGAGCAGCTGGAGGGGCAGTCATGCCTAGAATAGCAGCAGAAATGAGAACCCCAGAGAAAAGCCATCAGCAGAAGAGGGGTAGCCTTTTCCTAATCGACCAGGTCACAGCAGTAAGTGGGCGAGGTGGAATATTTCTTTCCCCTTGATTCACATACTATAATCAGAAGTCCCTGGGCTGCCTTGTTCTGCTACAAGTTCAGATATGCCAACAATCAGTCACTTTCAAAAGTCATAACTTCTGCCAATAGATTCTGAACCACTCAGTTTCTATAGGAGGAAGATACCTCAAAGGCTCCAGCTAAGCAATGAATGCTTTACACATCAGTGACAAGCTAAACTTGAGCCTGTCCATGAGAGGTGAGCTTGTCGATGCCTTTCTGGGATATTGGTCTTAAGAACAGCCAGAGGGAAGTAGAGAATACAGAGCAATTCGATTCCACACCATGGCTCCGATAGATTGAGCTCAAGGGCAGGGTTCCAGCCTCATTCATCACTAGATTCTCATCTTAGGGCCTAGAACAGTGCTTTGCATATGTCACCTTTTCATACGTGTGGGCAGAAATGAATTGAGAGAAGCTGAAGAGGTTGATGAGCTACGATTACAACTCCAAGGGACGCCTTTTGCCAACCATGTAAAATCTAACTTGTAGCTAGAGAGTTCAGATTTCCATCTTCTGGCTTTCATTTACTTATCTAGTTTTTTCTTCCTAGGTTCTTCTTCAAAAAGAGTAAAACAGAGTGTACATTGCAAATTGAAATACTTGTGCTTGGTAAGTGCAAATTTTAGTTCATACTTGAAATGTTTTACTGAATTTGAATAATATCTTCAAAATCAAAATTTATTTTTCTTTTCAAAGTTTCAATTGTTTGTTTTAAAATTAAAGAATGGGTCAAATAGCTAGCTAGTGGGAAGCAGCCTCATAGCACAAGGAGATCAGCTCGGTGCTTTGTGTTCACCTCGAGGGGTGGGATAGGGAGGGTAGGAGGGAGACGCAAGAGGGAGGAGATATGGGGATATGTGTATATGTATAGCTGATTCACTTTGTTATACAGCAGAAACTAACACACCATTGTAAAGCAATTATACTCCAATAAAGATGTTAAAAAAAAAAAGAATGGGTCAAGAAAATAAAATTTTACATCACATAGAACAATTTGATAATTGCCCAAATTTTACCTTTTGCAGGAGTTTTCATTTTATTAATTCATGTATTGGTTACCACAATATTACTATTAATTACAATGTATAAATTTTTTTCTTTTGTAAAAATAATAAAAATTTAAAGTATTAATCCATTACTTCTTTCCTCATGCACAGTAATATTTATTTTTTACTTTTAAAAACTCTTTACTGGTGTAATTATACATACAAAATCCAATAAAAGATCATTTTGGCATCTATGTTTATTTTCTATTTGTTGTTCTCATTTCACTTCACAAATTGAAAATCATTCATCATATAGAGGAGGAGGCATAAAGAATGATCTGCTGGACAGGGAAAGACAAATACCGTATGATAACACTTACATGTGGAATCTAAAAAAATGTAACAAACCAGTGAATAAGACTGAAAAGAAACAGACTCACAGATATAGAGAACAAACTAGTGGTTACCAGTGGGGAGAGGGAAGTGGGGAAGTGGGAGGTACAAACTATTACATATAAAAGAGGCTACAAGGATATACTGTACAACATGAGGAATAGAGTAAATATTTTATAATAACTATAAATGGAGTATAACCTTTAAAAATTGTGAATCACTATATTGTACACCTATAACATATAATATTGTACAGCAACTATACTTCAATTAAAAAAAACTACCTGCTCTAGGTGCCAAATATGCCAGGCCCCTAGCACTGCCTCTCTACTTACAGTCCTGTGGTTTGCCCCTTGCATACACAGGTTTGGGCACACTGACTTCCTTCCTGCCCCCCAACTTCAGCATTTGGACACCTGATATTCCCTTTACCCAGAACCCTCTTGGCCCAGATAGCCGTAAGCCTTAACTCTAATAGTACCTTGTCAGTAGTACCTTCCCTGCCCAACTTATTTAAAATGCAACTTCACATCTCCTTCTGTTTCCCACCCCCTCACTCCAGACCCCCACTGACATTGCCTAGTCCCATTTCTAACCTTATGTCTCTCCACAGCAGCTGTGAATTTTATTTGTTTACTTGTGTTGTCAATCTATTTCGTGGAGGATTATAGGGTGTGGAGCGGCCTATGATGTAATATAATAATAATAGGGTCTCTCACATATGCTCTTCCTTAGTCTGCAATAACCCAGGCCACCCTCACTTCTTCCTTGTATTTCAGTCACCTCTGCATGGTTTTGCCTCTTTCATCAGAGTCTTCTGAGGAAAAGCATCCGATCTGATCTACCCCGTTGCCCCTCACTGGGATCATCACAGGTTCTGTGTGGGAGAGACTGCTAGATACCACCCAGTTTATTTCCTCTATCTGGCATACAGGCGGACCACATTTCCTAATCAACTTGGCAGTTAGGTGTGGTCATCTGACCGAGTTCCAGCCAATCTTTTGGCACAGGTACAGAGTACCTCTTGCAGGACTAGTCCATAGAAACCTTCATTAACTCTCCCCGTACATTCCCCCTTTCATACAATCAGAGCAGCCTTGGACGCCTCTTGTTGAAGGTGGTAGAGACACAAAATGGAAGGACTCAGGCTTCTGAATACCTGTTTGGAGGAGACACCCCCCACCCCCATCGCTCCACCAATGCCCTCCCACCACCACAAACTTAGACCCACGCTCCTGCTGTGTTAAACCTCTGAAAATTGTTATAGTTCACTGTTGTTATAGCAGTCAGCTTACCTTAACTAAACAGTATTGCCCATAGGGCATTCTTTCCAGAAGACTCCTGTCCCCAGCTCTTTCCTGTGTAGATTTTCAACAATGTATGTGAGACGGGATGCTTCTGTAAGGCTCCAGTGGTCAGTAGAGAAATCTAGATAAGGCATCCAAATCCACACTAGCTTTCCCTCTAGGTCATGAGGAATTGGGAAGAGGGAACCTTGCCCCTGCCACATAGGAGTGTGACACACGGTTCTAATACACTCCACTATGCCTGTTGCTTCTTCATTTCTAAGTCTCATGGACTAGAGGTGGAGACATCTCACCTCCCCTAATCCATGTACTCCCCCATGTTCTTCACCTCTCCAGGATCAGAGCAGAGTTTTAGAGAAAATACAGTAAGAAAGGCGGAAGTATTTCCTGATTGAAATAAACTGGACTGGGACCAAGAGACCTGGCTCTGTGTTCTGGATCTGCCAGTATTGTGCTGTGTTGCTTTGAGCAAACCTCTTTTCATATCTGTGTTCTTTTTTGTTTTCTGGAAATTGTATTTTGAGTCAGGGATGGTCCGGGGAGATACCCTCTCAGTCATTTACTTCCTCTGGCTTCACTCTGGACAGAAAGATCCTTCAAAGAGCTAAGACTTGGCTTCTGGGTATTATCGGTTCTTCAGGTCCTTGTGTGAAGTGAGAACTTTACTCTATTTTCCTTTCATGTTTTTCATCTGGCTCCTCCCTTCCTGTCTCTGGAGGACCCTACCTTATGGCATATGGTGCTGACAACTTCTCATTAGTAGGGTGTTTGCCTTTGGGGTTCATCAGGATGCACTATGTTCTGCTTCCAGTCACAGGCAATCAGGAATCTGGCCTCTTCAGATGGAAAAGATTGGGAGAGTGTCAACTTAAATTACAACCTCCTGAGCTCTATGGCTAAGCAGCTTCTAGGAAGCCCCTTTCACCAAGGCTGGGTCTGCTTCCCCACCATTCCCACCCCAACACTCCAACCCACCACCCCTCACTACATAAACACAGTAGATGGCTCTTCCTCTCATGGGCCTTCAAGGGCTGGCTAAGCCATTGAGGTGTGACTAGCTCTCTCTTGCTTATGGGCATCCGTCAGTAGATTCTTTAAGCTTTAATATCTGTTACAGATCCTCCAGGAGGTTGGGTTTAAAGCAGACATGATTATTTTCTATACTGAGCATGTCCTCTGGTGGCTGAAGCAAGTTTTCAGTACTTACAGAACTTCAAGATCAACCAGTTCGATTCGGTTTACAAGCTCTTCATGGTGGGTACACCTCTGTTTACATTACATGCTCATTGCCCAACACTCCCCTTCATTCCCTCTGTTCTCAAGCCTTACTTTGATATCTCTTGATACCCCAAATAAGCTATATTTTCTCACCTCTCTTGAACTTTTTCACACATTCTGTTCTTCTGGTCTCTGGTCTAGAATGTGTTCACCATCCACCACTATCCCCTATTCCTTCCATGTGGTTAACATGTGCTCACCTTTGAGATGTCAGCATAGGTGTTATTTCCTTTGGGAAGCTGTTATTATCCCATTAAATCTGAGTTTGATGTCCTCCCTATTTAAGAGGCTGCTTACTTGCCTGTCTCTCCCAAGCAACTGTAAACTCCCTCAGGGTGGTGGCTCTCTCCTTTTCATCACTGACTCCCAAGGGCTCAGCACAATGTGTGGAATATCTGTTGTTTAACGCATGATTGCTGAATAAAAGCTGAATGGAGTTGATATGAGTGTTATATTTTGTATCTTTGGGCTGTAACAGAAACCACAAACAACAGTGGCTTTATTAAGAACATTTAATTGTATGTTTAACAAGGTGTCTAGAGCTAGGTGGTCCCAGGTTAGTCATGTGGCTCAATGGGATCATCAGGATCTAAGCCCTTTTATCCTTTACTCCACCATCATTAACATGGTGATTTTCATCTTCCTCATGATCTAAAGATGGCTGTCATGCTCTAAGCATTGCATCTTCACATATTTGTAAAGGAAGAAAAAGTTCTCTCTCTTTTGTCAATAGGGCATTCTTTCCCAGAAGACTCCTGTCCCCAGCTCTTTCCCGTGTATTTTACTGTTGAGAACTGGGTCACATGCCCACTCTAAGACACATCGTGACTCATCCTTGGGGCTTTTTATCTGAAGTCATGCTGCCCAGACAAAGTATGGCTTCTTCTAGCAAAAAAAATGAGTGAATAGCTGATCAGTAAGAAGTGAATGATGACTGCCCCTCAAGTCTTTCACTAGGTTTTACTAAAATCGAGGACTCTTCTCCATATCTGAGCTCTATTTTAGATTGGTGCTACTTCAAATGCAACATTTGTGATGGCATGTTCTTCTATCATGTGGGCACCTCAGTAGCCCCTCTGTCACGAAAAGCTGTAATTGTCTGTTTATTCTCATCAGCCACTTCCTCCTGAGCCAGAGAGCACGTTGACCTCTCCTGAACTTCAAGGTGGGCACTCGTTTCCCCTCAAGGCAACCAACAACTATTTCAGGCAGTGGAAAGAGTCAAGCATCATCCTCCAGTAGTATTCATTCTCAGTGAATTTTCTTCCATGGCCAAAGCTGCAAGAGTTTTGTTCAGTTATTGTGTCCTGATGTTACCACATCAGGACTAGATGCAATAAAGAGGCAATAATAATATGATAAAAGTCTTTATTGTGAACAAACTAACCAACTCCTGAATGGATCACAGTGCACCTATTTTTTTGATAAAAATATCAGATTCAGTGGTGGTTATACAACTGCTGGAATCTAGATGACATCCCCAGTATTTAGCCTTCCTAGATCTTCCTCCTTCCATCTACTTTACTTATCTGAAAACTTTTTAAACTAAAAAGGGAAAGGGAAAGGAATCAAATTATTATCATTGTACTTTACTTTTAAAAAGCTTGTTTCTTCTTGGTTAGTGTGAAGATGATGATCTCTTACTGAGTGTGACACATGCTACAGTTGGGCTTTTACAAACATCATCTTAGATCCTCATATCAACTCTATGCTCATTGTTGACGTGTTATATACTAGCAACCTAAATTTCAGATTTTAAGTGATTTGTCCAGAGTCATCAGTAGAACAGGGATTAGAATTCAGATTTTCCCAATTCCAAAGTGATCCCTACATTCCCCGTCATGAACCAAAAGCTCTTCCTTCAATTTTCATTGTCACCCCCAGTATGCTCACTACTTTTCCAAAGTCCATAAGGTTTTCAGTCATCTCTCACTGGTTAACCCTTCTGTCTCAGGTTTTTGGCAAAGTGGCCAATCCCATTCATTGGCTGAGATATTTATGGACAGACATGCAATTATTTATCTTCCTAGTTCAACAACTTAAGTCTGGAGGCACTCCCATCTAGTTCAGCAAATAAATACTAAGAATTAAAAAAAACAAAAGGATAGGGCTTCCCTGGTGGCACAGTGGTTAAGAATCCACCTGCCAATGCAGGGGACACGGGTGAGAGCCCTGGTCCGGGAAGATCCCACATGCCATGGAGCGACTAAGCCCATGAGCCACAACTACTGAGCCCATGTGCCACAACTACTGAAACCCGCACACCTAGAAGCCCGTGCTCCACAACAAGAGAAGCCACCACAATGAGAAGCCCCCGCGCACAGCAGCAAAGAGTAGCCCCTGCTTGCCGCAACCAGAGAAAAACCTGCGCACAGCAATGAAGACCCAACGCAGCCAAAAATAAAATAAATAAAATAAAATATATAAATTTAAAAAAAAAAAGCATCATTGCCTGCTAAAAAAAAAAAGAAATGATAGATTAACAGACCAATCCTGTGGCTGAGGAAAGTATGTCCTCTCTTTCCTTTGTAAGTCTTATAGGTAAGGCATGTGCTAAGAGATTTTAAAAGCGCCTGAGAACAGCAATGACAAGTAGTGATTGTTCTGAGTTTGCAGAAGCCCCAGTGGTTTTGACATTTCCCCAAGGAATTAGCCGGGAGGTCCAGTTCAGATGGAGGAGGAAAGTAGGAAGGACCATCGGGCTTTGCTCAACCCAGGAGAAGAGAATGAACTGGTGAGTCTTCTCTTCTTTTTATTATAGTTTCTCAAAGTGCCTGAGCTTGTGGGCTACTTGGGGTGATGTTGGCTTTAGGAACTGGAGAGGTTTAAGTCTGGTAAGGCTCCTGGAGATCCACAAGGCATACCTTTATAGTGGGGGACCTGCAGGGGCGAGAAAGTTGTGTCTTCTAGATGATGGCATTCTTTTTTTTTTTTAAACATCTTTATTGAAGTATAATTGCTTTACAATGGTGTGTTAGTTTCTGCTTTATAACAAAGTGAATCAGTTATACATATACATATGTTCCCATATCTCTTCCCTCTTGCATCTCCCTCCCTCCCACCCTCCCCATCCCACCCCTCTAGGTGGTCACAAAGCACCGAGCTGATCTCCCTGTGCTATGCGGCTGCTTCCCACTAGCTATCTATTGTACATTTGGTAATGTATATATGTCCATGACACTCTCTCACCCTGTCACATCTCACCCTTCCCCCTCCCCATATCCTCAAGTCCATTCTCTAGTAGATGATGGCATTCTTGCCAGCCTCATGTGCATTGATTGGACCCGCAAAGCTCCCCTCAGTCATTTTGCAGAGTCATCGGTGTACACTCCCACAGGGTACTCATTGAGGTGTTCCTCCTTATCATCTGGGGCTCCATATAATTAGACAAATTCAGGCAAAAACTGAAACACTTTTCTAAAAAAATTCTTTTATCTTTAGTATATCTGAATAACTTAGTCTCAGAGTGCTTTGGGCTGGAATCATGCCTTACAAGAGCCAGGAGAGATTCTAAGCACCAAGTACTGAAGAAGGAATAGAGCGTGACCTGGGATTTAGCACACATTAAAAAAAAAAGTTCTCATTTCTCCGATTCTTTTTTCCCACTGCCCCTACCACTTAACACAGATAAATCTTGAAAAATAATGATGAAAAACTTGAAAACTCCTGCAATAGCTCTTTGGTGCTGAGGAGTTTAGATTTATTATTTTATTTGATCCTCAGAACTCATGGAAGGAATTAATCCTATTTCATAGACAAGAAATCTGAGACTTGGGAGGTTAAGTAACTTGCCCAAGATCCTCAGCCTCCAAGGGCCAGGCTGGGAAACCAGTTCACTCCTTCCCCCTCCACACCCCATGCTGTTCACACTCTAGCTAGGCCATGAGAAAGGGAGATGAAGAAAAAGGGGGGATGGAATAGAGAGGGCTCACTGGAGGGTGGAAAGGAACCCAGAGGGCGTGGTTCATATATCAGAAAGGTATCAGTTTCGTGCCTGGTTTTTCTGGTTCTCCGTGAGATCCGTGGGAAATCCATACCCACTCTCTCCCCACCTACCCGCATTTGTGAACGTACAGAAAATAAGTGACTTCATGTATACCTGCACTGTCCAATAAGGCAACCACTGGCCACGTGTGGTTTTAGAGAAGTAGCTGGTTCCAACTGAAATGTGCTCTAGTGTAAAATACACAGAGGCTTTTGAAGACTTAATAAAAACAATGTGTAAAATATCTCATTAATAATTTTTACATTGGTTATACATTGAAATGACAATGTTTTGGATAGCTTGAGTTAAATAAAACATACTGTGAAAATTAATTTCACTCGCTTTTTTTTACTTCTTTAAAGTGGCTGCTGGGAAATTGAAATTATAAAAGTGGCTCACATCGGTGGCGTACACTATTGTAACCCACTGATCTTGACAGTGGGACAGGGTTCTAAAATCCTTGGACTGAAGGGATGCAAAGAATTAAACCTACTCACCTGTGTTCACTACCAAACAACTCTGTGCCAGATCTAATTTTTTTTCAGCATGTCGATGAGCCTTCATGAAAATCTCTGGTTGCTCTTAATTTTTATCTAACTAGGTGTTGCATTGGTGAAGTTTAGAGCCTCGTGTTTTCCGTCTCTTAACCATAGAGAGGGCATGAGTATCAAAGGATTCAATATCAGATCAGGAGCCGCTTTTCTTCTTTTTTGCTGGTGATCAAACAGTTCTAGAGAAATCCACCAAAAAAAACGCTGTTAGGACTCCCAGCTAGGCTTACCTCATTGTCAGGGCATCCTGGGGAGGGGGACAGGCTGTCGATCTCTCCATAAATCTTACTCAAGAGCTTAGGCAGAGAGCACAGATGCAAAACGTACTCAGGTGTATCAGGAAACTTGGTGAGGCAGGTAGGTTACAGGGGGTGACCCAGGTGCACAGCTGAGAGGAATTTGCCACCTGCCTCGGGGCAATCGCTGTCCTATAAGTCACAGGCCCAGTGCTGTCGGATCTTTCAAGTTTGAAAAGGAAGCCAGAAATCTGTATGCTTATGTAAAATAGCCTTATTATAAACTTTGCGGAAAAAAAAATTCTTTTCTTTTTTTTTTTTTTTTAGGTAATCATTGGGCCAAAGTCAAATTGGGCCTAGCCTAGTCCCAGCCTTTGGAAGGTGTCAGTCCGTGGTTTTACGACCTCTCCCCACTTGCTCTTCCTTTCCTGAAGGTTCCCCATGGCCGCATCTGACTTCTCCTTGCAGTCGTCAGTTCAAGGGAGCAAGCATTCTGATGTGCGAGAGGGCATGAGGTAGAAACCGTCTCCGCAGTGGTGAGGGTCTGCGAGATGATGCATGTGCAGGCTTCGGTCGTTTTGCTGAGCTCAGCACAGCAGAAAGCATGGCAGGAGCCTCCGCAGTTGAACCTTGCTGTATCATCTCCTGTCCTCTGCCACCCCCAGCTCCTCCTGGGGGGGAGCAGCTCGTACTTCCTGTGTCGGCACCGTGCTCAGTGCTTGACAAGCAATATTTCATGTCACCCTCACAACAGCCCATGTGATAGATGCCCTCACTGTACAGGCCTTGACTGTCCTTCCCAACCTCCTCCCTCCCACTCCCACCCTCCCACTCCCACCTGGCTCCAGTGGTCTCTTTTTCCTTCACCTGGCTTTTTCCTAAAAGTGTCTCCGTTCTTCTGCCCCGCGTTTCATCAGCCCCTCCATTCACAGTCAGCTTTTCTTGTCTCCTCCTGTGGTCCTCTCAGGACCCACAGACTCACTAACAGCCCACAGCATCCTTCACAGCCCCAGACCCTCAATGAGCCTGGAGCCTTCGGGCTGTATAGCTTCTACCTAATGGAATGAAATTTGTTCTCAGGCAGGCCTGGGTTTAAATTCTGGTCTTGTTGGGTAAGTTATTTAACGTCTCTGAGTTATTTGTAAAATGAGGATAATAATACCTACCATTCAGAATTGTGGTGCGGATTAAATGAGGTAAGACAGACTTTCCAAAAATATCTTCTGTTGTGCAATATCGTAATAGGTATTTACTGTATAAAAAGTCTGCTTTTTCCCCCTAGCAGTTAGGTTTGAGAAATACTAGGGGCAACAGGCAAGCCAATAACAGCAGGCCCTCTCAGAGCCTGTAGTACACTGTGGTTCTTTGTGAATCTCCAAAAGGGGCATTACAGTGTGCTCTATTTCACATGTATGTATGTATCCATGGAATCCTTCCTGTGTGTGTTGGGCAGGGCGTGCAGATACCCTCATGACTACTGTTCCATGGAACCACCGTAGGAAAGGCTGGGATGTTTTCAATGAATGATTGGTATCATTTTAGCATTATTATTACTCTCCTGGGAGAAAAAAGGCATTATATCTCCCCGCAGCCAGGCATGTCAGAGGCACAGGATGTGCACAGCATCCTCTGTTTCGGGGTCCCCTCTGGCCATGCTTGCTGCATTTACTTTCCGGAGATGGTCTTGATTCTGCTCCTGAGACAGAAGTGCTGCGTGATTCATATCGGTTGCCAAGCCCAACCATTCCATCGGTGCTCCCCTCTGCACAGATGCCCACCACACTAGTGTCAAAGTCACGGGTGGAGCAGCCCCAGAAGGCAAAAAGACAGCAGATCTTAGTCAAAGTTCCACTGCTGACTGGGCGGCTGCGGACACCTTTTGGGATCTTGTTAGTTGCCTAAGAATGACATCAATTACCACTTCTGATTCACAGGGTTTGCGAGGGTCACATAGGAAACATGGAAAGTGCTATGAAAATATGAAGGGTAGATTTACATGCAAGGAGTCAAGAGTTGTCATGTGGCTTTAAAAATTACAGAAATACAAATAAGTGAAATTGATGCTGAGAATATTTCCCCTGCCTCTGATTAAACTTGGGGAATGATAACTGTTTGAGGTCTATCATTTCAAAAACAGTATGTGAAGAGTTGTTAAGAAAAATCAGGAGTTCTGAACATCTGAATTATTTTAAACACCGTCACATATTCCTCATCTTCCATTAAAGGAAAAACAAAACAAAACTCAAGGGACTAAAACTGAAAATTAAAAAGTGAGCTTTATTGTCTCTTTCCTCTGTTTAGTCACCATTTATATTAACAGATTGGGTGACGGCAAGTTTATCTCATCTTCAACTGACACCTCACTACGAGGGAGAGAGAACACTATAGATGACAGAATCAAGATTCAAAAAGTTCTCTAGGGACTTTCTTGACGGTCCAGTGGTTAGGACTCCATGCTTTCACTGCAGGGGGCATGGGTTCGATCCCTCGTTGGGGAATTAAGATGCTGCGTGCCGCGCTGTGCGGACAAACAAAAAAGTTCTCTAGGCTGGATTGTAGGGGAGAAGTTGGCAAGATGCAGTGCAACAGGCCTCATTATTGAGTTTTTGTCTTAAGTTATTATAAGAATACAAGGTGAGGGGATCAATGACTTGGGCTTAGCTATGCATGGAAAAGTACTTTATTTGGTTATGGCTGGATTTTAGTTGCCAGTATGATATAACTATAAAAAAAGTCCTTGGATATCTTGTTGGAGTTTGTTCTGCAGAATAGAGGAAATAAATCCTGCTATAATTTATGTAAGAACTGTTTAAAAGACATTGGAAATAGTTCCCCAAAGAACAATATCACAGTGGTTGTCTTCCAATAGTTAAGCGGCTGATGTGGAGAACAGAGTAGAGGTTGACAGAGTCCAGCCTGATCTATTTTCCTTATGGAAGAACTTCCTAACCACCTGTGGTGGCAGAATCTTAACATGACACCCCTCCAATGAGCTTTGCCTTTGTATTATCCCCTCTGGTTGAGTGTGGGTGGCACCCAAAAGTATGATGAGCTCTAATTCCTGTGATTATGTTATGTTGTGTGGCAAAAAGGGATTTACAAATAATAAATGCTGGAGAAGGTGTAGAGAAAAGGAAACCCTCTTAAACTGTTAGTGGAAATGTAAACTGGTGCAGCCACTGTGGAAAACAGTATGGAGGTTCCTTAAAAAATGAAGAATAGAGTTACCATATGATCCAGCAATCCCACTCCTGGGCATATATCTGGAAAAGATGAAAACTCTAATTAAAAAAAATACATGCTCCTCAATATTCACAGAAGCAGTATTTACAATCACCAAGATCTGGAAACAACCCAAGTGCCTGTCAACAGATGACTGGCTTAGGAAGATATGATATATATATATATATATATATATATATATATATATATATATAACTGAGAGTTATTTATGTGATATCTCGGTTGAGTATATATATATATATATATACATATATATACACATACATACACACAATGCAGTATTACTCAGACATGAAAAAGAATGAAACATTGCCACTTGCAGCAACATGGATGGACCTAGAGAATATACTAAATGAAATGTCAGACAGAGAAATACAAATATTATATGATATCACTTATGTGTGGAATCCTAAAAAAATAATAGAAATGAATCTATATACAAAACAGAAATGGACATAGAAAACAAGCTTATGGTTACCAGAGGGGAGAAGGAGGGAGGGAAGGACAAATTAGGAGTATGGGATTAACAGGTATAAACTACTATACATAAAACAGATAAGCAACAAGAATTCACTGTATAACACAGGGAATTATACTCAGTATCTTGTAATAACTTAAATATAATCTGAAAACAAATAACTGAATCACTTTTCTGTATACCTGAAACTAACACAATCTTGTAAATCAACTCAATTTCAATTAAAAAAAAGAGAGAGAGAATCTGAATGGGTCTGACCTAATCAGGTGAGCCAAGAAAAGAAACTGGGCCCTTCCTGAAGTCAGAGAGATTTAAAGCATGAGAGAGATTTGATGCAAGGGAGGTTTTCCATTGCATCTTTGAAGATGGAAGGTTCAGTGTAGCAAGGAGCTCTGAGTGGTCTCTAAGAACTGAGAACTGAGAGTAACTTCTGGCTGACAACCAGCAAGAGAATGGAGACCTCTGTTCTAAAGCTACAAGCCACTGAATCCTGCCGACAGCCATGTAATGTTTTTTTTTTTTTTAAACATCTTTCAACCATGTAATCTTGAATGAAGTCCTTGATCTCCAGAAGGAGCACAGTGCAGACAACACCTGATTTTAGTCTTGCGAGATGCTGAGCAGAGGACCCAGCTAACCAGACTTAACCCATGGAAACCGTGAGACAATAAATTTGTGTTGTTTTAAGCCACTTGTTATGCAGTGATAGAAAATGAATACACCATCACAGCTGTCCAACAAGCGAAGGTGCAGCCCTGCCAGGTAGTGAGTAGCCTATCTTAAAAAGACAATAGGTGTTCATCTATTTTTTTCCAAAAGAGAAATTTGAACCAAACAATTCCTGAGACGTTCCTCCTGTTTAGTGACGCTCTTGCTCCACAAATAACTCTTAACAGAACCTGCCATGTTGCCCCATGCCTTTGACGTAGGGCAAATTTTCGTTCTAGAAATTGTCCCTGCTAGCCAGCCCATGCATCTCATTCCCTTTTGATGTACTTTCAGCGCTCTCTCGCCATTAGCCTCATCAAACAAAGGTCCTCAGTTGCACTTTTACTTCCAGGAAGACGACGTGATAGCACTTTTTCTCTAGTAGTCCTGGCTGACTTTATGAGCATGGCTACAGCTGAGTGTGACATTATGTACATCTCTTTGGCACTGGATTTTGATTCACACTTCTAAAGAGGGAATGGCTTTACTTACTCCAGAAAGAACTAACACACCATTGTAAAGCAATTATACTCCAATAAAGATGTTTAAAAAAAAAAAACCTTAAGGGGAATATTTAAGAGGTTAAACTATTTCAGTGCTTATTTTAAACTTTTTTTTTTAAACAAAAATTTTTTTAAATTTATTCATTTATTTTTGGCTGTGTTGGGTCTTCATTGCTGTGCGCAGGCTTTCTCTAGGTGCGGCGAGCGGGCGGACAGCGGAGGCTACTCTTCGTTGCAGTGCACGGGCTTCTCACTGCGGTGGCTTACGAAGCATGGGCTTCAGTAGTTGTGGCGCATGGGCTTAGTTGCTCCGCGGCGTGTGGGATCTTCCCAGACCAGGGCTCGAACCCGTGTCCCCTGCATTGGCAGGCGGATACTTATCCACTGCGTCACCAGGGAAGTCCCTATTTTAAACTTCTTCAAGGCTCAGTGTCTTTTTTATTTTTCTAGTTTGTCAACATGTCTACATTTTATTTTATTTTATTTTGGGGGGGGTTGGCAAAGATTTTTATTTTTTATTATTTATTTATTTATTGAAGTGTAGTTGATTTACAATGTTGTGTTAGTTTCAGGTGTACAGCAAAGTGATTCAGTTATACATATATATATCTATTCTTTTTCAGATTCTTTTCCCTTATATGTTATTACAAAATATTTATTTAGTTCCCTTGTTGGTTATCTATTTTGTAAATAGTAGTGTGTGCATGTTAATCCCAAACTCCTAACTTATCCCCCCCCCACCCCGGGCCAAGACTCAGTTTCTTTGATCTACAAATAATAACTTACAAATATTATTAATAATAATAACTATTTCAATACATGATAATGTCTATTTCATAGGATTCTTGGGAGGATTAAATGACACCTAAGTAAATGTCCAGAAAAGTTAGTTCTTATTGTCAAATGTAAACAAAAGTGAAAGTACTCATGACATTTTATCCTTACTCAAAGGGCACTTCATGGCATGAATGCAGGGAAAAATACAGGAAACTATAATTAACAACATTTGGCAACTAGTGATAACTAACACAAATTACTACATGTGACTAAACCAGTAATAGAAGGTTGAGGAACAATAGCCACACTAACGTGATTCATTACCTAGAGACAATATTATCCTAACATTAAAGAAAAGAACTTTGAAACATGGCAGAGTTAGAGATAAGAGAGCATTTTAAGAATATCCTCCCATTTAACACATAAAAGAACACAATTTGGCATGTCTAGATAAAGACAGCAAAGGGTAGATTGTGAATAATAAATAGAAACTCAGTGCTGTGATTCTTGTTTTAAAAAAAGAAGATAAAACATGATGAATTCTAGCATCATAAAAGGACTCAGAGATATTATCTCCTTGGCCATGATTCAAAGGACTAAAAGTTTGAGGACTCTACAGAAAAAGATAACTTACTCTAAGGCTATTGGAACATTCTCACTCATGGAAAAGCCTAACATGTCACAGCAAAAAGCTGGCATTGCCATCCACAGAAGAAAATTGAAGTACTGAGAGTTATTTATGTGATATCTCGGTTGAGTAAATCAATTTATAACTTTGAGCTGTAAGAATCTGGTTTGAGGAAGTAAAAGTGTTATGAAAGTAACCCAAAATACCCATTCCAAAAAATTTGAATCACTACTGTGTCTTTGCATGGTGGGTATGCAACAGATATTTCAGATGGATAAACACATGAATGGTGAACATAAGAATAAGACGATTTACAAAAGCTGAAAAAGACCTGTTTACAAGACCAGTGGTTCATAAATGCTACTGCTCCAGATGCAATAAAAATTCCAGAACAAAGACAGGAGGAGACCCTAGGAGATGGTTCCCTAAGACTAAGAGGATCCCACCAAAAGGGAATTTGGTGAGGAAACCATGCTTAGATGAAGCTGGGCCCTGTAATTCTCCTTTCCTGAAGAATATGACCAATCCTAGCTCTGTCTCTGATGGCAGCTGTGAGAACTACCTATAAAGGAAAGAAAGAAAAAACATTTTTTTAAAATGCCCTTTCTGTGCTAGTACTTCATGTATGTTCTCATTTAATCCCCATGAGCTAGTTACTCAGATACCAATTTTACAGCTGAGGAAACTGAGGCTCAGCTAAGTAAACGTATAAAAGGTCACATTACGTAAGCATCAGAGGATGCTCTGTCACACTGTTTACCTCCTACACAAGTGAAGGATGGTTGTACCGGTGTGTGTGTGTGCTTGGGTGTGCTCGTGTATATAGTTACTACATCTGTTAATCTTTTAATTAGTTTGGTGTTTATCTTAAAGCCTTTTTCCTAGATTCACATATTACAAAGGTGAGCAGTTTTCTTTTTGGCCTGCATTTGACTTCAGTTTTGACAATTTGTGCTCAGTGGGAAAAGCAAAAATTCCATTTAAGCCATTGGATCAATCACTTTCAGAAACACAACTTATGGTTTTGGCAAATAATATTTAGCTCTAAATATTGCCTGTGGTCAAATCATTTCACAGTGAGTCCAATGGGACTAGCCACTTTTAATCCACTGAAATTTTGTTGTAAATTAACCAAGCTAATATTTACTCTCAACATATACTGAGTGTTCAAAATGTTTCAGGAACTGTGTTAAATGCTTTGCATGCATTATCTCATTAGTTTCTCACAACAACCCTAGAAAAATAGTTAATGTTATTATTTCCATTTATGAAGGAGGAAATTGAGTCATCAGAAGTAAAGTGGATTACCCAAGGTCAGATATCTGGTTAAGTGGTAGAGGCATGATTTGAACTTGGTTTTCTCACGCCATATCCCAAGCTTTTAACTGTGACGTCAGACTACTTCCACTGTGTTTTACAACCAGCCACATTTTTCACATGAGGAATCTAAAGTTCAGTGAATTAAATCATTTACCCAGATCACATTAACTGGCAAGTGATGGAGCAAGAAATAGAAGTGAGAGCTTCTAGAAGGCAATGGGGTGGGCTATAAAGAACAGAGGCTCTGCGGACAGACCTGAATAGGGCTCTAAATTGTGCCCTTAGGGAACAACCTCTGTCAAAAGGCGTGTGCATATTTCAGTTACTCCTAATCCAAGCTGCTTCCTCTGTATTCTGGTCCTAGAAAAAGACAATTAAGGCTGTGTTACCTCTCCTGTTATCTGGAATACAGAATTCTAGTGGGGAACAAAAAAGTGAGGGAACATTACTGCTTAGAGAGAATACAATTCAAGTCTATGTGAAGATGGGCACAACCTCTGTGCTATTCAACTCCACTAATAGGTGGCAGATCTGGGGTCCTCACCCTGTGGAACACAGCCCGTTTCCATTACCATCCTAGACTCAGTGTATTGCAACTCAAAACTGAAAGAGTCACCTCTCTCCTCCTTTGGATGAACCTATTATCAGACCATTGCTAACAGTGACAGAGCACTTCCTTTGTGCTCAACACCTTGCACTTCTTGTTTAATCTTCACAGCTATTCTTCCAGGTGTGTGTTATTAATACCCCTAAGTACAGAGATGGAAACTGAGACTTAGAGAGGTTAGGTCCTGAGGTCACATAGCTAATAGGTGGCAAAGCTCACTTTACTGCAACGAGCCACGTATAATGGGGTTGAGATTCTGATCCTCTCACTCCTGTTCCCAGTACCTTTACATTTACAAGACGTCGGGATTCTACTTATCTTCCTCTTATGGCACACATATTGTTCCTGGCTCTCTCCTCTACCCTGCATTTCTTAATGGATTTTACCAGAGGTGAATCAATATTTAGGAGAAATCCGAGTGACTCTTACTGCATCAGAAGAATAATCATCTAGAACAATCAAATTATACTTGAGATTAATCGGTCAAATGGAAACATGATAAACTCGAATCACATAAACATTGGCAAGCCAATTGGGAGTAGATTGAAAGAGTACCAAATAAAGTAGTGATTCTTTTATCCTAAACCTCAAGTCCCACATCTAGCCACATAAACTCTGGGAAAACTGAGAAATGATAGAAAGGAATTTTACCAAGATTTATGAAGCCAGTTTATCAAGGAAGCAAAAACATTGCTTCTACTCATCTTTACTCAAGGAGCTGCTTATTTCTGAAAGTTACTCTGACATTAACAAGGTCTTCTACGTCTATCTATCATCTATCTACTATCTATCTATCTACTATCTACTGTCTAGGTTTACTATCTACTTACTTATTTTTTAACAGATAGGGAAAAAAAAACCTGTTGATATTTTGATTGAGCTGTCCCCAGCCATAAGCAATGTCTTTCACAGAAATTTATCTTGGTTACTGGGATGTGATCTTATCTCTGCTCCTATGTATGTCAGCACTTCCCAATCATCCACACCAGGATGCAGCTACTGTATTCCCAGGTCACCAAACCTCCTATTTCCCATAGAAATCCCCTTCTCTGGTCTTTTTCTTTTTTCAATCACTTTTCAAATTTTGCTGCCGTTTTCTCTTTCTCAATCCAATCTCACTGAAATAATTAAAGTAACTTCCACCTGCTTGGAACAATATCTAATAACAAACTCCAATTTTATTTTATTTTTATTGACATATATCATACAGTGGTGTCAATAAAGTACACTTATCTTAAGTGTACAGTTCCATGACCTCTATCATCACTTGGTTAAATGGGATTGCTAATGGTTAGTCCTCAAACTTAATATATCTCTCCATTTATTTAGATATTTGCTCTCAGCAATAATACGTAGCTTTTAATTTAGAGGTCTTGTACAACTTTGTTAGAACTATTACAAGATAATTGATTTTTTTCCCTTGATAGTATTGCAAATGATATTTAACTTTATTTTCAAATTGTTTGTTACTAGTATATACAAATACAATTAGTTTTTCTATATTGACTCAATACCCAGTGACCTTGATAAATTCACTTATTAACTCTAATAATTTGTTTGTACATTCTTTTCATTTCTTCATGTACATAATCACATTATATACTCATAAAGAGAGTTTTACTTCTTTTTTCCCCAAGGTTATTGAGATATAATTGACATATAGCAATTTGTAAGTTTAAAGTATACAACATGTTGATTAGATACACTTAAATATTGTGAAATGATTACCACCATAGCGTTAGCAAACACCTCCATCACCTCACATAGTTACCACTTCTTTTTTGTAGTGAGAACTTTAAGACTTATTGTCTTAGCAACTTTCAAGTATATAATACAGTATTGTTACTTTTCATTTTCCAATTATTGTAAACATTATTTCTTTTTCTTGCCTTACTGCACTGGTTAAGACTTCCAATACTATACTGGATATTAGTGGTGATTGTTGATAACCTTATTTTGCTTGTGATCTCAGGAGAGACCTATACTTTATCATTAAGCATGATGTTAGCTGAAAGATGTTCCTATCTATTAGGTTGCTGAGAGGTTTCTTTCTGTTTTTTCTTTTTTTAATGTATTGGTGTTGAATTTTATGAAAGTTTCTCTGTATCTATTGAGATCACCTTATAATTTTCCTCCTGAAAGTTAACATACCAAATACAGTGATTTTCAAGTCCTTGTAATCCTAGAATAAACTCTATTTGGTAATGATGTATCACCTTTTTAATATATCACTGACTTAGTTAGATGATATATTTCAGGATTATTTCATCCATATTTCTGACAGATCTTAGCCTGTAATTTTCCTTTCTTGTAACATACCTATCAGATTTTGGTATCTGAGTATGCCTGCCTCATAAAATGAGTTGGGAGCATTCCCACCTCTATTTATGAAAGAGTTTGTGAAAGATTGGTATCATTTCTACCTTAAATATTTGAAAGGATTCACAACCCATCTGGGCTTGAAGTTTGTTTATTTCTTTTTTTTTTTGGTAGAAAGGCTTTTAGCTACATATTCATTTTCTTTTATAACCTTAAAAATATTCAGATTTATTTGAGCTTATCAATTTTATTAACCTCTCAAAGTACAAATTTGGCATTATTGTCTCTATTGTATGTCTGCTTTCTATTTTATTCATTTCTCTTCTTATCTTTATTTCCTTCCTTATGTGTTAAAATCTTCAATGATGAGAGTGAATTTAAGTTCTATCAATTATGCTTTACAAATTTTGAAACTATGTTTACAGGTACACAAAAATTTAAGATTGTTATGTCGCTCTGTTGAATGGATCTTTGTCCTTCTTCTTCTCATATTTCTTTTCTTAGAGTCTATTTTGTCTGATATTAATATAGCTATACTGATTTTCTTTTGTTAGTCTTTGCATGATATATTTTCCCCCTTCTTTATCCTTATAATCTATCTGCTTCTTTATATTTAAATTGTGTCTCTTGTAAACAGCATATAGTAGATCTTCTTTTATTATCTAGTCTGACAATCTTTGCTTTCAGTCACAGAATTAAGACCATTTACATTTAATGTAATTACTGGTATAGTTGGGTTAAATTTCATAACGTTGCTATTTGTTTTCCATCTATTTTATCTGTTCTATGTTCTTTTCTTCACTTAGCATTATATCATATAATGTCCCATACCTCTACATTGAGTTCATACATTTTGTTTTTAATGGCCCCACAATAGCCCATTGTTTTGACTCACATTTTATTGAACCATTAGCTATCATTTATTTCTTCTAATAATTTTGCTATTACAGATAATGCTGTGCTGAACATCTTTATATACATCACTTTCCACTTTCTGTATTATTTCCTTTGGGTATATTTTTGAGTGCAGAATTACTGATTCAAGGGATAGAAGCATCTTTATAATTCTTAGTACAATTTGTCACCTTGCTTTCCCTAAAGAATTACTCCAGTTTATAAGGTTGTTAGCAGTGTGTAGCTATAGTGATTTCATTGCAGTCTTGATAGCACTGTGAGTTCCTTTGATAATAAAAAAAAAAAGTATAGAAAAGACCTGAAGGGGAATCAGAATTATGATTACCAATGCCATTGCTGTGTGTAAGTAAACAGAAAAAAGGAAAGTCATTTTCCTGAAATGTGTTCATTTCAGCTACAAGTTGGACTAAAATTCCAAACTGTTCTGCTTCTATTTTGCACACACTTGGGCTTTGGCAATAGCCCCTGTAAATAACTTTGTAAAAGAATGCATATTTATGACATAATATGTGAACTGGCATATACTTTTTATTTGAGTCTAATAAACCTATAATTCACAAATAAAACCAAAACAGGTTTACAGAATCAGAGGAAAGAGAGGAGAGAGAAAGGAGCTCCAACTGAAAATATGCTTAAAAGCACAGTGAACACATGTTTCTAAGTTACATTTAAATCTTATCATGAATAATCTCCAAATAGAGTGGCAGCATCATTAAACTTAACAGTCATTGTTTCCCCAGGTAGGTGATTGTGTTGAGGAGTAGTGGAAAGGAACTCTTAACATCGTAATTACTTTGCAGAACACCTAAGGTGACATTATCTCTTTCGAGCACAAGTACCCTGTAAGGCACATATTTCTAATTGTTTTGTAGAAGAGGAAATTGGGATTCCCTAGAGGTGAAATGATTTACCTAAGTTCACATAGTTGAAAACTAGCAGAGTGGTGACTCAAACTTACGTCTTAGCTTCTTAAGCCTGTGACATTTTCAATATGTCTAAGGGTTACTTTCAACAACTGTTATTGAAATGTTAAGCTACCACAGAGTTCTTTATTAGAAAATATTAATGAAAATGACCATAGTGAAGATGAAAACTTTTCCAAAGAATTAAGACAAGAGATTTATTATAGCATGATCTAAACTGGCATAAAATTCAGGAGATTCCATCACTGAAAGTGCTATAGAAACTCAGTAAAATCCTATCTTCTTGACATTATAGCCCTATGATCTGGACCCGGGATTTCATAGTCTTAGAAAACACACACACACACACACACACACACACACACACACAAAATAACAGCAGAAAGTAAAATAATGGTAGAGTAACAATGTCATTCATAATCAGGAGTCCTCTGGGTCTTCACACTAAATATCTAGTTTTTGAAATTTAAAGAACAATGCTGTGAAACTTCATTGTAGGAGGTGGAAACTAGAAATTAGCTTTAATTAAGCAAACCTATTGTTTTTGGCTAGTTATCTTCCCCTAAAACCACATCTCAAGTCTTTACTCAATTCATGACAAATATTAACTAGCCTATTATTAGAAATAGAAATATTTCAGCATGTTACTCTCAGGGTAAATACCTATAAGCTGTCCTTTGAAAGTTTTTCACGTCCACAAATAATCTCATAATTTATATTGCCCTACTGTTCTAGAAATCAGTATACTTGTGCACACTCTCAACCCTTCTTAATCATATTATTATAAAACAAATCTGAATCTGAATAAAGCAAGATATATAAGTATGGATCATATTGGTCATAATTTTATCATCTTCCTCCAGTAAATTCACATTAATAATTTTTTTTAAAAAACCTTATATCTAAAAGAAGTAAATCTGATCCAAAACATGAAGTATTTTATAAATCTGAGGTGACTCTTAGGAGTATTTAGAACCAAATAAGTCTGTCCATTCCTTGCTCCTAATGTTTTAGTTCCATATGCCAAGGTAGCAAAATGAGTCCTTCCTTCTTTTTTTTTTAAATTATATCAGCTGACAGCTGTATGCAATCAATCTGATTCAACCAGCCAAAACTAGATTTCTTTCTCAACCAACCCCTGCATCTAAAGTTTGTGTGTCTTGGAACGGAATGCGTTTTTATGTGGGAAAAAAATAGAGTAAATCTTTTATTTACTCTCCAGGAGGTGTTTGGTTACCAGACCCAGAATCTATGCGGAGCTCTCTGCCTCATAACATCCGTGCTGACCTGTGGGGTCCTTCTCCTGTTATTCTACTGGAAGCCCCAGTGGAGGGTATGGGCCAACTGTATCCCATGCTCCTTGCAAGAAGCAGACACTATTTTGCTAAGGACGATGGTGCATGCCCTTCTGTGTTGCATCTATTGCACAGACTGTGATGGCCAGCATTCCAGAGTGGATCCTCCTCTATTTAAGTTTCCCTGTCCACAAATAGGAGATGGCAAAACTATCTCTGCCGTCTATTTGCTCTGTCTTATTTTGACTCAGGAATGAAGGGCATTTCCTCCACATCAGCCTGGAGAAATTTCTACCATGTCAGGCTAATTGTGAGAGCCCTTAGCCATTACATGAGCAGTGGCTGTCAGTGTTATAACTCTTAAAGACATAACACGGGAAGGATTGTTCAGTTTTTCAGAAATATGTATTTTGAGGAAATTATACATTTTAAACATCAAAGTGTGATTTTAAGATAGCTGGAAACTATTTTCTAGATATAAAGTTTCTTGCAAAGTATATCTTTCTCTTTATTCCCTAGCACAGTGGTTCTCAAATTTTAGTGCAAATCAGAATTACCTGGAGGGATCTTTAAAACAGAGACTGCTGATCCAGAATATCGGATCCAGTAGGTTTGGGGTGAGACTGAGAACCTGCATCTCTAGCAAGTTCCAAGATAATGCTGATGCTCTTATCTGCAGCTCAAACTTTGGGAACCACTGATCTAGCACTTGGTAGGTATTTGGTTGATTGAGTGCTTTATTGAACAACACTGGAGAATTTATGGGCTGGATTGTCTTCTCTAGGATGAATTTCAAAGATATATGAGGAAGAAGGTAATCTGCCTCTACTTATCCACACTGAAGTTTCCTATAAGCAAGAACCCAGAAGAACCCCTGGTGGCTGACTACCACTCTGTCATAAACCAAGCCATACTGAAGCCAGAATTAAAAGTAAGTGATTTTAAGAGTACAATGTTATGGCATGGTTTTGTTACAAGAAAATAATGTATTTATTGGATGTAAGTTCTGAAAATCACACTGCTGGGCTGGGAATTACAGCTACGTATCAAGGAAAGTGAGAGCTGCATGTAATAAACAACCCTCACCTCCCCTGATGGGCTTTACTTTGTGAATGACACCTGTTTTATTATATTTGTAATTGCATTTGCAATGTATCCAAGTGCAGAAAATCAGGTATGTTTGGAACCACTTGGAGAAGAGGTTTCAGAAAGTTGGGTAAGTCCGAATTTTCCTCAGCACTCATCAGGATCTAAGGGAAGAACACTGATTTGTTAAGTACCGTGAACTGAAGTACAGTTCCTGTCCTGACCACACCCTAGGTTGCTGGAAGATAGCAACACCTGCTACGACATCCATCATACGTTTGGACTGGGTCTGACCGGTGGAGAACAGGAGGTCAGGTTGGGTTTGTGGTACTCCTGAAGTAAACTCTGCCAGCAGAAATGGAGATACCACATCGCTTATGATCAGTGAATTGTTGGCATAATGTTTCATCAGCCTCATATAACCCCAGCTCATTTACTGGCATCAGAGAGATGTCCTAAATTATTCTCATCTTAGGTGCACTTATTAAAAAGAAAAGACTGAAAGAACAGTACAAGCAAATAACATTTGATCTTTTCTCTCAGGATTATAGAACAGTATTTTCTGTGTTGTCTTTTTTCTTTCCTCAAAAAATCTTGAGTCATTTCATAAACATCAGCATCTTAATCCTCCAAATCCTCTGAGAGACAGAAAGACAACATGATGATTGCATTTTACTATGGAGAACCAGCCCTGGAGAGAAGGATTTTGTTTGCTCAGTTAATTGTGTCATTCATCACTGTTATTTACAGAACCTAGAACAGTGCCTGATTCATGGTAGAAGCTCAATAGATATGTGTGGAAGGAATGAATAAGTAAATGCATTCATTGATCTGTGAACTAAACTCTAATATGCCAGGCGTTTTGCAAGGCACAAGGGATCTAAGGATAAATAAGACTTAGTCATTGTCTCAGAGACACTAACTGACTGGAAGGAAAGAGAAACAAAGAATAGCGGTACAATTATGAGAATGAGATCTATAGATGCCAATAGATTAGAAAATCATAGTATAATAGTAGCACAGGAAATTCTTAGGCTTCTCATTAACTCACAGTGACCTAGAGTCCCTGCTTCCCTCATCTGTAATTTGAAATGGCGAATCCTGGTGACTCTGAAAGTAAACCATTGCAAGCCTTCCCAGGAATCTTAATAATCACCTTCATTTCTTGCCCAGTTTTAAGGACAAGAAGAAGGATCTGCCTGACCGTCTTCACAGTTAGTCAGAAACAAAAATTCTCAAGCTAAGAAGCAATCTGGTACTTAAAATACAGGTTCTTGGGTTCTCCTCCATAATTCTGATTTAGTAGGTAGAAGCTGGGGTAGTGGTAAGAAAAGAAACTGCATTTTTAGCAAGCACCCCCATAATTTGTATTCACACCAAGCCTGCGAGCTACTGATGTGTTATTGTTTTCAAGTTTTCCCTCTGTCTGAATGCTATGCAAAATGAACCAGGCATCTAGATTATGACAATATTACAAAGTGCCTTAGAGATGGTATCATTATATAAGATTTCAGATACAATGCTTAAAACACTGAAATACAAAAAGTTTTCAAAGTCATTAAAAACATATTGGTTTAATAGCATTAAGCACAGGACATTTAAAGGATTGATCTATTTAGGAAATCTAGTTGATAAATATGGATATACTCTGCCTAGGAAACCGTTTCCACAGAAAAGATTTCCCATCTGTGTAGCTACCTCATGTTTGTCCTTATTTATCAAGTGCCAATCTTTAATAAACATCATACATAATTAAATTTAAATCTGGTCCACACAATAAAGAACTTGACAATCTAATAAGCAAGACACAGAATATAGTTTCCCAAATATGAAGACTAGAGGAGACAATCTACTTAGAAACATAGAGTCACATTTTATTTTGTGGGTTTTTCTCTTTGGAGAGTAAAGAAAGCAAGTAGAATATGGAACATTCCCCCCTTCCCCCACCAATTTTCCCTTCTATATTTTAGTGTAAGACTGAATGCTTTTTTCAAAAATTAATTGTGATTGATTGGTTGGTTGAATGATAGCTTATCAATTTCCTAAATGAATTCGAGCTTGCTTGCATGAAAAGCAAGGACCCAATAAAAGAAATAAAGGAAGAGGGATACACAAAAATCTCTGATCATGAAAAGCCACAAAATCTAAATACAACTTCCTCTTTCAGGCTTCATAGCAGCAAGGCAAAGAGAGAAAATGCACAGATGTTCATAGTTCTCACTTTCCGGTAGCAAAAAGCAAATCAAGACATCAGCTGTGATAATTTTACTCTGGAGAGAAGTTGTCAGAGGGCATCAGGAAGAAAGCAGGAAAATTATTCCAGGAGGTTCCCTGCCCCTACCTTCATTCATTCATGAACTGAACACAACTTGCCATCTTAGTGCCTGTCCCAGACAGGTCCATAGACACTTGGGGTAACTCTCTTACCACAGGGACACAGGGCCCTATGGAAAATACACACCTACCTCATCCCTCATTCATCCAAGCTGTCTTCCTATTAGGACAGTTTTTAAGTTGAGTGACCCTTCATCTTTTCTCTCAGCCCACCTTTATTTAGCTTATATACCTTTGCCTCCTTTATTTAGCCTCCTGAAGGAGAACTTTCTGGCAGTAGAGATCCAGGCACGTCCTAATCAGGGGTTAGCTCCAGACCAATTGCCTTGTTGGTAACCCAGAACTCTGGAAGAAAAAACTTTTGATGGCTAAAGTTTGCTAATCTCTCTAATGGGCATACTCCAACCATGGCTGATTTCAGTGTGACATTGCTGAATGTGGAGCTGTGAAAGTGGTACTCATAATTGGCTTGGTGATGCTGCAGGACCAAACTTAATTCTCAACACTTGTCACACCACTGAGAAAAAAAGTCATGCCTGTTAGTACCAGAGGAAAGAAATCTGAGTGACAGCAGCAAAAGAGGGTGGATTTGCCATCAATGCTTCAGCTCTAAGCTGGTGGAAGCTGTTCCAGGAGAAGAGAGAGAAAAAAGAAGCAAGAGGAAGGCAGGGGAGAGAGAAAGAGATTAGGGCTGCTACAAAACCCTTTTCTCTTACTCCTCAGGTCTTGTGGGAAGCAAAAGTCAGAAAAGAAATTGTGCCTATATACCATGACCTTTTCCCCTTGGAAAGCTCCATCCTTAGAATACAGCCCACATATAGATACTCACCCATCAGATCAGTTCAAGGAAGGTTTGGTTGGAGTAGAAGAGACAGGCTTTACTCATTCTTCTGGAATCCAATGAGATTGTCTCAAATCTTAGCATTTGGTTAGAAGTCAATAATTTATGTAAAAATATAACCCATGGTTCTATGGCTCTGAGTCCACTGAAAGTATAAAATCACCTAACTCTAAGGCCTTGTTTCAGAGCAAAACCTTATGGCAGCACAAGTAAGCCTAAGTCCTGGGTCTCCCTGGAGATCCTGGGATTTCTCCATCCCCACCTCCCCCCAGATGCCCTCCTGGTCCTCTACTTTCTGGATCTTCATGCCTGGGAATGCTCCAGGCACTTTCCCCAAAAAGCTGATGAGAAGCACCTCACTTAGCTCACATATAAGGCATGAAACCCTGCAAGAACTTGAGGTTATCTGAAAATGTGCTTTAGGAAATGAAAGAAATAGACAGGTCACAGATAAGAACTAATGTGAAAAAAGAAAAATCACTTTTGTCATTTGTAAAACGGATCCTCTCTGTACAAATTATAAAGTATAGAAGCAGGTTCAAGTACTGTTAAAATAGGGATTTTTTCCCCTGAAAGCAGTTTCTCAAAACATGCCTATCTTGTTATTATTAGTACTTTTTAATGGGAAGGCTCTAAGACCAACATACCTGTTATACTCTACAACCATACCCAAATCCCAGCAATTGGGTACCGTTTCTATGCATCTGTGAATTTCTTAGGTCTCCCTTCCTTTAGAAAGTGGGTATGTTAGGGGAGTGAGGGATTAGCTAGCAAAATCACCTGGGAAATTTTTTCAAACTCTAATAAACCTGCTCCCTAAAAATCCCACAGTTCATGGAAATGGGTCATGCCAGAATCCTCGGGCTTAGTATTAACTGTTTGGAAAACTACAGGCCTCCCTCCCTGACAAGGACTCTATTGGTGGCTTATCAGAATGGAAGCCGAGCGGTCACATGCAGTTTGAAGATGCTCACCAGTGATTCTGACATGCTCCTGCCTCTTTGAGGACCCCCAGCCTAGTCTTCACCATCTGGAGCCTAAAGGGCCTAGCAGAAAACATATTCTTAACAATTATTTGGTGAATAAATTGATAAATGGATGAATGAATGAACAAATAATCAAATTGAAAAGAGATAGAGACCATCGCCAAAGAAAATATTCCTAGTCATTCATGCTTGGTTTTTCAGAAATACCTTCCAGCAGGTTTACTAATATCTCATGGTTGCAAGAAACCTCAGTGCTCCTTCAAGCACAGCTCATAGCCAGTGCAGAAATGCCCTTCATAACTTCCCCTGTTAAGAAATTCTTCAATCTCTTTGGAGAGGGACCTTCTACGTCCGAAGCCATTATTCCCCTAATGAATGGTTCTGAATATTAGGCAAGTCTACTTAATTTCATTCTGACTATTTAGTTTTATGAGGCCACCTGGAATAATTCTAGGGCTTCTTTTTTTTTTTTATGGCTGTGTTGGGTCTTCGTTTCTGTGCGAGGGCTTTCTCTAGTTGTGGCAAGCGGGGGCCACTCTTCATCGCGGTGCGCGGGCCTCTCACTATCGTGGCCTCTCTTGTTGCGGAGCACAGGCTCCAGACGCGCAGGCTCAGTAACTGCGGCTCACGGGCCCAGTTGCTCCGCGGCATGTGGGATCCTCCCAGACCAGGGCTCGAACCCATGTCCCCTGCGTTGGCAGGCAGATTCTCAACCACTGCGCCACCAGGGAAGCCCTAGGGCTTCTTTTTTCCCTGCCAGCTCGTCAGATTTTTAAAGTCAGGGCATGTCATCTCCTTTGTTCCTTGGAACTTTGCTCATGTGACCCAGCTTCAAACCTCATATTCCTTCCGGCTGCTCAGCCATTGGCCACTGTCCCTGAAAATTCTACTTGACTTGTGCTGAGATTGAGATGAGTACACAATTCCCTAAACATGCAGTACTTTTTGGCAAGAGACAGTGGAATAGATGAAGCAGCAAGGGGCATACCTGTCTGTGATTCAAAAATGGCTGTCAACTGAAAAAAGAACACACAACCTAAAAGTTGAGAATTATGTTTATTTGGCGGACATTCTGAGGCCTTCAAACCAGTGAGACAGGACTCTCAGATCTCTCTGAGGGAATGCTCCAAAGAGGCAAGAGGGGAGGGGAACCAGGATATATATAGGAGTTTTTGCGATAAAGATCAGGTAGTCAGAACTTCAAAAGATTACTGTTAATTAAAGAAAACCAGATATCTCAAGTTAAGGAATATAGTGCTTTTCTATGTATGGGAAGATGCAAGAGTCTGGGCTCCCCAAAATCATTCCTTTGATATACACCTCAGCTATCTGGGGCCAGTATCCTGTGTTTTCTCATTCTGAGTTTCCTCAGGGTGCACCATCAGGGGTGGGTGCAGCAGTTGACTTCTAGATGGCGGGCATCCTGTTTCTATCCTGAATTCCCTCAGGGCTCACCATCAGGGCTGCTGCTGTAATGTGATGGCTTAACGGCTGCAACATTCTTTGTTTACTGATATGGCAGGCAATAATTTTTATTCACATGGCCCAGATGTGCTCTAAAGAGGATCATCTTCAGGCCAGTATTAATCCACTGGATCTCTGTCCTCACAAGAGCTGAGTCCCTCTCTCTTAATAGTAACATCAGAAACCGTCTCACCAGACAAAGAAAGACAAAGATCACTGGGCACTTGGCTTGCTCCTTTCTAAACGGACTTGCACAGCTTGTGTGCTGCTGTAGTTCTGTAAGCTGTGTTTTCAGCCTTGTTAGGGGAGACAGTATTCTAGTCATGGGTCACAAAGATCCTCATTAAGTAATTCCAATATTTGGGGAACATTGTCTGAGTCAGACACTGTGCCCCTAGATGCTAGAAAAGTAGAGTTGAGAAAGCTCCCTCCCTGCCATTAAATAAGCTCTAGGAAATTTGAGGAGAAAGACACGTAACTATATGCTACAATTCAAAGAGGTATATGCTGGTACTAAGAAATGAAGGGTTGCTGGAGGAAAGAAAAATACGTAATTGTGTCTACAGGAGTGGGGAAGTCTTCAAACACAACTGCCACTTATTAAGAACTCATCATGTTCTAGGCATTTGTGTTAAATGCTTACTTATTTATATCATATGCTACTAATAGCAATTTTATTAGGTAGGTATTATCAAACACATTTTATAGGTAACAGAACCAAGGCTCACTCCTCATTCATCCATTCATTCATTTAACAAATCATTCTCTAGTGCATTCTGTGAATTAGACCCTGCTTTAGACATTCAGAATATCCCAGTGCCCTCTAGAAGCTTACATTACAGTGGAGGATACAGTCTATTGTTTGCATGTTTATTAACATGTAAAAATTAAGGTGTAACTTCAGATTATCAAACACACTGTAAAGAAAAATGAAACAGGTTAAGGAGATAAAGAAAATCTGAGTTGGGAGATCAGGGTAGCTATTTTAAACAGAAATGTTAGGAAAGCCTCCAATAAGACCATACTATTTAAACAGAGGCCTGAATGAAACAAGGGCATGAGCCATGCAAAGATGAGGGGGAAACAGGTTCCAGGTAGAGGGAGCAACAAGTACAAAGTCTTAGCTGTACCCAGGTCTGCTGGATCTCAAATTTCTCAGCCACTGAAACCACAGAATGCATCTTGGTGGAGCTCAGGTTCTTTATGTCTTGGCCCAGAAAGAATTCAGTGAGAGGCAAAGTGATAGATAGTAGTGACTTATTAGTATAGGACACGTGTGAAGGATACAAGTGGGCAGGCAAGAGGGCTCTGCCCTGAGAACTTAGTGGGCTACATTTTTTATAATCAAAGGAAAAGTGGAGAGGGAGAAGAAGACTACCTTCTTCCTCATTCTTGAGTAGACATCAAGCTTCCATCATCAGCTCCTCCTCCACGTCGGGTGTGGGGAGTCTTCCTGTCCTTACATGGTCAAATTGGGACTGTCATGGAGCTATTCAAATCAGTAGAAGGGGGGTACCATATGCTAAAATATGGTAAATTATCTCAGGTTTCAGTTTAATGAGGGTATTCTACTTTAGAATGTCACCTTTCCCCTAAATTTTTTTTTTTAGTGTGCTCAGAAGAGCATGTCCTAGGGATCATTAACTTACTGACCTCAACCAGCAGGAGGCAGGCGTCATTGACTTGTTGTATAGTTTTGTTGTTAGCTTTTTTGTTAAGTAAGCCTGCTTTGTTTCATGAGTTAAGCAAGCCTGCTTTATTTCACGATGTTCGGATTGCTTTCTCGAGTGATATTAACTTACAACGGTCTCCCAAAGTCCCCTAAAGTTCCCTCTCTATCTATAATCCCCTAGTGGGATTTCTAAACTAGCTTTTTGATTATCCTACTCTATCCCTATTACCACCAGACTCTATTATCAGATTTGGCTCTCAAAGGCTAAGTAGGCATTAACAAAGTGAAGGATGTGGGGAGGTTTTCCAAGGAGAGAGAGAGAGAGAAAGAGAGAGAAAAAATGAAGTTTAGGATTCTGAGAAGTTCTGACACTTGCCAACAACAGGTTATCTCAAAGGATTCTGGAAAAGAATCCAAACCAGTAAAGTGGCTTGAGTTATGATCTCTTCCCAGTGTGAGGCTTAGGGACTTCTGAAGTCCCTAATGGAGTAGCACATGCTATTTGACCTCACTGCTTCCCAACATCTCTGAGCCATGGTGTTTTCACACATGAAGTCAGAAGACCTTGGTTTGAGTCCTTGCTGACCCTTGCAAGCAATAATTGTGTTTGGAATAGCATGGCTTAGAAGTCAGACAAACTTGGACTCAGCTCTCTGTCATAGACCAAAGGTCCCTCAAGCAGATTTTCACCATTGGTTTTTACTGAGGCAGAATGTGAAGTGGAGTCATAGAGACCATGGTAGGAAGCCTGGCTCTGCTTCTTTCTAGTTCTGAGACTCTGGAAAAGTTACTTAGTTTATCTTAACTTCAGCTTTCTTTACAATAAAAATGATAATATAAAATCTCACAGGGATAATGTGATGATTAAAGGGAAAAATGTATATAAAGGGTTAAATGGAGTTTTTGACATTGTCATCTCTGCTTAAAAGTTATATTGTCATGATTAATATTAGATATGTGCACCTTTGTCGAAATACCCACACTGAATAGTTCTTCCCATTGGCAAAATGGGGATATCAGTTCTTTCCTTTGTTTCTTTTTAATTTTTAATTTAATTTTTATTTTATATTGGAGTATAGTTGATTTACAATGTTGTGTTAGTTTCAGGTGAATAGCAAAGTGATTCAGTTATACATATACATATGTCCATTCTTTTTCAGATTCCTTTCCCATATAGGTTATTACAGGATATTGAGCAGAGTTCCCTGTGCTATAAAGTAGGTCCTTGTTGATTATCTATTTTGTATATAGTAGTGCATATATGTTAATCCCAAACTCCTAATTTATTCCCCCTCCACCTTTCCCCTTTGGTAACCATAAGTTTGTTTTCGAAGTCTGTGAGTCTGTTTCTGTTTTGTAAATAAGTTCATTCATTTCGTCTTTTTAGATTCCACATATAAGTGATATCATATGATATTTGTCTTTCTCTGTCTGACTTACTTCACTTAGTATGATTATCTCGAGGTCCATCCATGTTGCTGCAAATGGCATTATTTCATTCTTTTTTAATGGCTGAGTAATATTCCATTGTATACATGTACCACATCCTTTGGACTATTGTGATGATCAAATGAGAGAATCTTTTGTAAGAACTTTGTAAATTGTAAATTGCTATGCAAACACGAGGGCTTCTTTTTTTTAATTTTTATTTTATATTGGAGTATAGTTTATGTACAATGTTGTGTTAGTTTCAGGCATACAGCAAAGTGATTTAGTTATACATGTACATATATCTATTCTTTTTCAGATTCTTTTCCCATATAGGTTATTACAGAATATTGAGTAGAGTTCCCTGTGCTATACAATAGATCCTCGCTGATTTTCTATTTTATACATAATAGTGTGCATATGTTAATAGTGTGCATATGTTAATCCCAACCTCTTAATTTATCCCTCCCTGAGGGCTTCTTATTGTAATGTACATATGTGTGGATTTACAAGGTGTTAGCCGTGAAGACCATATACCATCTCCCACTTCATTGGCTCATTCTTTCATGTATTCATTGAGTTCAGATGCTAAGGACCTGTCCTAGGTGTTGGAGATACCAAGGTAAGATAGACATGATCTCCAACATCAAGGGCAGTCTAGAATGCCTGAGAATTCTAGGAATATCTTCATATCTGTGTCTTTTTAGCTGCTCTTAGAATATAATCAAATTATTTTTTTTTAAAAAACTCAAAATGCCTTTCTAATTTCATTTTGATTCTTGAGTTGTACTGTACTTAAGATATATTTTAACCAGAAAAACAACTTTGTCCATCACGTACTAACTTTCATTTAAAAATATATTAGTATTTTGAGATTGGCACGTTAATTTTTGATTGAAGACACAAAGTCCCTAAAGGGTAGAGAAGGGACTTCTGCTTAGTGTGGCCTGTATTCACTTATTAATATGAGCTTGTAGGTGTGACACTAACAGATGATCAATCTCCTACAGAAGATTAGTGTGCGGGCCAAATGCCATTGAGGTTGAAATCCAACCCACATGGAAGCTGCTTGTTAAACAGGTAACTGTTTTCATTTATTTTTGAAAATAAACTCCTGTTTTTTCCTTTTTTCTTTCTAGTACTCAGAGAAATCTTAAACAAATGAATACTTTGATATAGACAAAAGTCTGTGTTTTGTGTAACTTTTTTTTGTTATTCCCGCTGACTTTAGTTTATGCTTTTCCTGTCTATTGAGGTTTTCTTTTTTATTATTATTTTAATAAATATATATTTTTTATACCAGGAATTCTAACTGGTTCTTTTCAATAACCACTTGTTTTAAATTCAAATCCCTTCCCAGTGTGAGGGACAGATTCCCTTTTCATACTCTCCTGTTTGTTCATTTTGTTGTTTTCAGTGTTTTATGGTGGTTGTGATAAGTGGGGGGAGTGGGGAGGATTGTTATTATTTCATGATCTCTTTGAGGATTTTAAAAAGTATTATTTTGGTCTTTTTCGTACTGTTCTATCACTCTATTATATCCATTTTCTTGAGAGTGACTTCTTCCTTGGTTGGTGTTTTTGTTTGCTTGTTTTAGAATATTTTCTCTGTATGCTTCGAAGTTACTGCTTTCGGTAAGCTCAGCTTGGGTGGGACTTACCTTCTTTCATTTCTCTTCCTCTCTGTGCTCACTTTCCCTTTTTGGTGGTTCTTATTAGTCCCCATGTGTCCCCAGTTCAGAACTAGGGCCTGTGTTGGAGGTTTGTGCTCTGTCCCTTGGAGATCTGTTAGATGCAGGCCCTGAGCTAGCTTGGGGCTTGGCCAAGTTCACAGCTGCACCACAAACTTGCCTCTCCTATTCCTCCCTCTGCTGGTGAACCCTTGCTGGTTGTGACTTTTCTCAGCCTCTGCTCTGGGGCAAGCCTGGTTTTGTCCCCTGCCACTTGTGGGACACTTATTCCTCGTAGCATTGAGCTCCTAGTCATTGATCTCCTGTCCTTGTATGAAAACGAACAGACTGATCAATCAGTCCCCACTCAGTGCTGCGTGTTTCTAGTCTATTTCTAATCCACAAAGATGGTCATTTTGGTTTTTAGCGTGGCCATTTTTTTAAATAAATTTTTTATTACACTTTTTTTTAGAGCAGTCTTAGGTTCACAGCAAAATTGATTGGAAGGTACTGAGATTTCCCCCATACCCCATGCCTCCACATATGCACAATCTCTCTTACTATTAAAAAAGCAGGATGCTTTTTAAACTTCTTATTCAAGTACATTTTCAAATTACCAAAGATTCTTTCAAGTGTCAATTTAGTCTATTTTGAAAAGAGTGTTAATATTTTCTGGCACTTATTAATTAGGCCTTTAGTAGAAAAAAAAAAGTAAAACCATGTCTTCACATTTGGTTTCAAAAGAATATTGAATAAGGGAACAAAATTAATTAGGATGGTGTTGTTTCTTCTACAAGAAGTATTTAACCAATTTTCTACTGAGTTTATACAAACTCGAAATCGTATTATCTCAAATGTGTAATATACAATTAAAGCATTTTATGCCAAGCAGACAGAAGAGCTATAATTTGTAAGAAAACATGTTGCAATGGAAATAATAAAAACATTAAGGAACACAAGCTTCTTTAACGTACAAAATATATCCAAGCGTCTGAGAAACTTTTAAGATATATCCTATTAACTTATTAACCAGATGTCAGTTCATTTTTAGGACTAAGGTAGAAGTTTATTTAATATATTAGAGAATTATAGAAAGTAGAGGTAAGAAAAAGCGGCACTGGTTTTAGGTAATATTTCACCTAATTCATAATTATAAAGAGCACTTCACCAAGAAAAGAATCCTTGCTTTGCTCAGATGGACTCTTTATTCAAGCTGTGTGTAGGTCATGTGACCTTCTCTAGCTCCCTGGGGTTTGCCCTCTCTGCTATTATTATTAATAGTGAAGTCAGCAAGACCAAAATGGGGACAGTTGAGGGAATTTAAAAAGTTGAAGATATTATTAAGAGACCAAAAATACCTGCATGGATGACCATCTTTGGGGCTGGTGATAAATTCTGCCCATGATTTTCACTGCATCTTTGGATAAGACTTTTCCCTTCCCTGAGTAAGACTACCCTCTTTGTTCAAGGGAAGGTCCATGCTGACTTGACTGACTCTCAGAGGATCTTGCTAAGACCTGTGACATGAGAGTATGTTACTTGTAAATGAATGACCTGGATAAAAGTGGAATCTTTAATTTTCATTGCACAACTTGACTACATCGGCAGCATGTGATTACCTGAAAAAGAAACCTGCAATAAAAAGTTCAAAATTGAAGTTTGTTTTTAAAAGAGTCTGAATCATGTTTCTTCTCCATTGTGGGTACATCTGTTTAAAAAGGTAAATTGTTAGATTTTGTTATTGGTCAAATATTTTTGAAAATTCAAAATAAATAAGAACGATCAATTTGTGGGCATGGCTCTGAGTGCTTAAAATAAATTTGCTTCTACTATATCACATTTTATGTGCTTGACATTGTCTCTACTGAAATTAATGGAGTTCTAAGTGAATTCTATTGTTGTATGTTGTAAAAATGGACAAAAAACTTCTATAAAGAAATGACATCATCTTGACTGCCACTATGGTCCATGCAAGTGACCCAGATGCTCTTTTCATACCTTCATAGGTTTTAAATCTATGCTGCGTGTTTCAAGCCTTTACCCTCACTTTGTGGCTGTCTCAAGGTTACATCGAATACTCAGTGGCCATCATCATCTGTTCTCTCCATTGTCTTAAGTGTGTACGATTTGCGACAGGTAAGAACAGAAATCATAGTTGGATTCTATTTAGCTTCTGCCTGCACAAGAAACCAAACCTATGGCCTTTCCACTGAGAGCGAAGAGTTGCTTTGTTAAACATAAGTCATAACAAAAGAAAAAACAAGGGCTTACTAAATATGGGACCTCAGGAGGAGGGCTTCAGGAATACGAGGTAGATTTAAACATCTTTGCAAACTCTGATTATCAACTGATGGCTGCATTGAATACAATGTTTAGAAGGACTCCGAGGCTGTGTCTGAGCATGGTGGGAAAGAAAACAGTGATGGATTAATGATGACAGCATAGTACCTATCTGTCTCTCTTACCATTGCTGTTCATCTTATAGCCATTTAAAATCCTCCTTTTAAAGGAAATCAGTCTTATAAATGGTATAGCAACACATTCCGAAGTGGAATCTAGCTGAATATTACTTACCACAGCCCTTCTGAATCTCATTTTCCCACAGCATCTTTCTAGAAAATGTTCTACTACTTTGCTTAAGATGCATCAAGCTAAATTATGAGGCAACATCCAAAGGGTGTCTCACTGTATTTGTTGTATATTTTTGAAAACTCAACTGTGAAATTGGCTTTTTAGACATGGGGAACAATGGTACTTGTATCCACCTGTCAACTCTATTGAACTGTTGAAATCACCTAGTTTTCTCAAACTTCATCCTTCATCTAGAGAAGAGGAAACTAAGATTTCCAGGGGAAACAAACAAAGGAGCTTGTTCAGGTAATAAAGTGGGTTTGTGACAGAGTCAGGGCTTCTGGCTCCTCATAAATGAAATTCTATTGCATGTGCAATATTTCCTTAGCAGAAAGCACTTTCCAAAGTAGCACGTAGCTGGGGAAGAAAGTCAAACCTACGTGTGAGGGGAGAGATGAATTCTAGCTATCAGCAGAGTAAAGTCTGGGCCCATGTCAGTAAGGCAGATGTGGAGGCTTTTAAACAAGCCCAACGGAAAGAGATCTTTTATTTTTACTCTATTTCAGTCACTCAGCAAATATTAGATCTAAGATTGGCTTTTTGTCTGGTTTTAGATGCTACAAATTTTGAGCTATGAAGTGTTTGATGAGAAATGAAAGAAAGGCAATATATATTTAAAGAGTTAGAAAACAGGACCTGAAAATGAAAAGTTAAATCAATGGAGACACTTTGAGCTAGAGAGTGAGGACTAGAAGGGCTTTGTTTTATTTATTTATTTGTTTCGGTTTGTTGGCTTTTTCTTTTTTTAAAAAAATGAGTGCCTCGTGCGTTTCTTCGTGAACAAATTTAAATCACAAAAATATTAACAGTGATCAGTAACCTGTCTCTGACGGTGACAATTCCTTTCTGTCTGGCTGCCAAGTCAGGGGGCAGAGTGACCGTCCTTCTGGTGAATTCTGAGCATTTGAACAAAAGAAGGAAAATAAACACCAGGACAATAAAAGATCTGGCACTTTCTGCTCAGCCACAATAGGAAAGAAATTACAGTGTCCCAAACTTTTACCTTTGTCATTTGATAGAGGTATGTAATGTGAAGCCCCCAAATCAAATTTCTAGTTCCTGGGTTTTGAGAGATCTTTGTTTTAATAGAATAATTTGATACCTACGAGCCACTCGTATGCTTTCTGGCTGATGCCAAACATCAGTGAATACAGGTCTTCTCCCATGTGCTTCCCTCTGTTGGGAATACATACACACACGATCAAGCACCTGAGTATATCATCACAAACCATCTCAGGGTTCTGAGGAAAAATACAGAATGCTCTGAGGACTTTGGCAGGGAGATCTTATCTAGTCAAGTTAAAATCCCCCGCTCACTACTCCTATTTGTGTTACTTGACGCTATTTGTTACTTGACACTTTAATGGTCACCTTCCTTATCTGTAAGATATGTGTGTTTGTGTTCAATGTTCTCGCCAAGAAAAGTAAATGAAACAATGCGTTTGAATTACTTGTGTTCCTGGTACATAGTAGGCACTCATCAAATGTTACTTTTTGTTATCGTTATGGCTGTTGCTGTTTTTATTACTGCTCTTGGAGTGGGGAAAGTAGATTATGGAAAGATGGGAGGAGGCACAGAGATCGAAGGGAGGAGGGATAACTTGAACAAGGAAGTAGCACAGGAACATCCCAGGACAGGGCTTCTAACCACCACTGACTCATTTATTGTGTGGCTCTGGGAACTCTTTTCTCCTCCCTGGACTCACTTTCTTCAGCTGTAAATAGTGGAGGTTAAACTCTGTTTCTTTAGGTCCCACCTTTTTAGGGTTCTATCATTTTGCCAGGGCCACCAATAAGGCATGAAAAAAGGGCTCTTGGAAACTTTAAAACACTAATAAGAAACTTTCTGGCCACTGGGAATGTGGGAGCACGTTTTGGAGACTGGAGTCAATTCCTACAGGACCCTATTAATTTTGGACTAACTAGCCACATAGACTACTCAGTCAGGATGTGGACAAATAATAGAACCTGTTTAAACTCCCTTAATCATAAAAGGGATATGGATTATAAATATGCACCAGTAGCTCATGAAACCCAAGAACATGAAGTACAGATGGACGTTACTGGGGGGCTGGACCCAGGAACTTGGGTTACTCTTCCCAGCCTCCTATTCTCAGACAAGTATGGAACGAAATACACATATTCTGGGGCCAGCGCTCAACCCCTACTCCTCTTCTCTGAAAACTGGGTGTACCCAGAGCCCAGAGCTGACAGCCCACAACTGGTTTGTTCCATGTGGCTTTCTCCTTCCACTGGCACAGCTAGTTGGAACAGGCGGCACCCGACCAGTGGAAGCCAATCCATCAACAGGCGTGATGGCAACATATCTTTTTGCCTGAGATCCTGGAATAAAGGCTTGAAGCTGCTGGTCATACTCTGTTAGGAAAGTGATCTGAAAAATGACGTATAGCTAGGACCAGGGTGGCCACTCTTGATCCCTGTGTATGGACAAGCAAAGAAAAAGAAAACTTCTGCAGAGAAAGAGAGGAAAAGAGTGAACCAAATACACAGTGAGACACAGAGGTGAGCAATACACAGTATCCATCTGTATCTTTATGACAAATTTCAGTCTCTCTTTTAAAATTCCTTAACAATGCCCATGTCTTCACTTGGAACTCAGGTATACCTTTCTTTAAGGAAACCCCAAATAAATTTAGAAATTCCTGTGTAGGAGTAGGGGAAGTGTTGTAGAAAAAGTTAGGTTTGATTCTATAGGCCAGAGGGCAATGTTCCCGTAAGAAAATTACTTGAGATTCCCGAGTTCCTAAACGCTTACCTATTAAATCAAAATATCCAGAGTATAAGAGGAATTTGCACTTTTTAACAGTTTCATAACAGATGATTGTTTTGCATTCTAAAGGCTTAATTAACAGCTGTTGTTACAGAGGAACACACCAAAGGCAAATTCAAGCACCAAGATCCCAAATATATCTATTTATTTATTTATTAATGTCATCACCAGCTGAATGTATTTTTCACTCTTTTTACTCTATCAGATGCACAGAAGTACAAGTTTATATGGAGATTTATTTATGTATTAATTTGTTTTATCCAAACAGAATTGTCCTATGTGTGTTAATCTGGAACTTGCATTTTTCACTTTATAATATATATAATGGCCATCCACCATTATAAACAAATAATTCTAAATCATGTTTAAAAATAATGATGTGATATTCCATGGTATACCATAATTTATTCAAATATTCTCCTCTTTATGGAAAATAAGGGGTTTCTTCTCCAATTTTTGCCACCACAAATATGTTGAATTAAACATAACTACAATATAGGGTAGCCTTACATATTAGTGTTTGCATCTCTGTTTTCAGCAAAACAATCAAAACCAGGTTGCTGAATCAAAAGATATGTATGTTTTGGACATTAATAAATACTGTAATATTATTTTCCCCAAATGAAATAATTCATTCTCCTATCAGCAACATATGAGAATATTCATTTTCCCAGATCCTCACCAGCATTAGGTGTTAAAGCTTGACATTTAAAAATTTCAATCTAATACGTTTTTTTTAATTGCATCTCATTGATGTTTTAATTTACAGTTCCCTGATTGCTAGTGAGATTAGACACACACTTTCCTTTGTCTAAAAGAGATTTGCATTTTTATTTACTGTCTGTTTATATCCATCATATAGGTGAAAAAGTTTTATTTTTTAGTCTTTTTTCTCTTGACCTTGACTTTTGCTAGATTTATAAAATATGTCTAGTTAAATATGTTTCCTTTTCTTTATAGCTTCTGGGTTTCTTGTCTTGCTTATAAAGTTTTCCTCTTCCAAAACTGGATATTCTTTTTTTTCTATTTGTTATTTTCTTAATATTTATTTTAAAGTCCTTAATGGAATTTAAACATGCAGATTCTACACCTTACAGAATCCCTGAATGCCTTTACTCAAAATAGTGACTGGCATGAGAATTTCAGACTTGATGACGATATTGCAAAAGACTTCTTTGAAATGATGACACTAATTCCATTAGCAGTTAGCATTTGTTAATAAAAGCTTATCTGACCCAACCTGCAAGCCATCTTGTAACACTATGCAGAATGGGCCAGTTTCCTGAAACTGTATCTTTGCAGTTTAAATCACAAGTCCTCAACAATTAATATCTGTTTAGCGCTACAATTTGCAATGGACTCTGACATTTATAATGAATGTGCTTGTACGAGGCTTGGCAAACTGTGAAATGATACACATATGATATACCCTCCCATCACCTGAGAGGGAGGGACAGGGGCAATCAGGGATGTAAAGTGACTTGCTCACACTCACCCAGGAACGGCAGCTGCAGACCTTAGTCCCAGGTTTCCTGACTCCAAGTCAAGTCGCTGTCCCATTGAGCAAAATCTCAAAGTAACCTGTAAGCTTCCTGTGGCAGTAAATGAGGTTTCAATAATTTTATAACATAAAGCAGATTTGCGGAGGAGGGCTGGGAGGAAGGGAAGAAAGAGCATCTACTGCCATCTCCAAATCATGCTAAATAAATACATGCTTTTGAAAATTGCAAGAGGGGAAGTGTTGGCAGAAGTGGGATAAGACATCTTCATGCATCTACTCTAGCCCCAAATCGTGTCGCACAGAGAGCTTAACCTTGCCTAAGCCAAGAAACACCCCGTTGCAGCGCAGTCCCTTTCTACCACATTTGGTGCAGGTATGAGCGCAAACCTTGGCACTCAGTTGCATTTCCATTGAACTGTACTGGCTCCACGGGCGGCTGCTGGCAATAGCACGGAGAGTATCTGGCCTGATTCAGGAATGAGCTGGGCTCAAGAGACACCTGAGTTAATGCCCTCATTACTCATCTCTGGAGGAAATCCAGCCAGAGCAAACACAAGGACGCACAGCAACAGATGCCAAATAATAACAGTATGCAAATTAGCCTTGGAAACGGATCCTGGTCCCACCGAACAGGGACTGGAGAAGCCAGAGGGTGCCTGATGAAAATCAGGCAGCGAGCTTCGAAATCATGGCAAGCATCACAGAGCTGGCTTTCTCCTAGCTGGTTGGTTGTCATAGAAACCTGTGTTTGTAGAGTTTCTGAGTACATTAGCTCAAAAGAGGATGCTTATATTATCCTACTGTAGTGTTGCTGGGAGAAGTAGAATAATTCAGTTCAATTAAATAAATATTTGCTGAAGATCTACTACGTGATACACCACAGGAGATACAGATAAATACATAGTCCCATCTTTGAACCTCCTGACTTGGAGGGGAGACCTGACAAGAAAACAGATAGCTCTAATGAAATGGGATCTATACACAAATACAGGTAGAAACACAGTGAACAGGACAATTAATTCCTCCTGGGGGTGTTAAGGACTTATGGAGAGGAGATGACATTTGAGCAGGGCTTTATGTGAAGGATTAGAAAGCGCTGGCTCGTAGAAAACAGGGGTAAACATCCTAGGGAATAGCTCGAGTGAAGGCACAGAAGCATGGCAGTTTATGCAGGATGCTAAGTCTGATAAACAAATCCAGCTTTATGCCATCATGAGTTTTGAGAATTACGGTCAAGCACTATTAACTCATACTTCGCCACTTCCAAATGTGTTATCCTCTTAAGCTAAGTTGAAATTGTATGACATTGACTAAGAGAGTTTGCTAAGCAAGAAAATAACTTAAAGAAATTTGTAAGGAAGGATGTTTATCTTCTTAAAGGGCAAAAGCTGCTTTCAAGCACTTTCAGAGAACCTATTCATCAACAGAAAAGGCTTTAGAGTCAGACGAACCTGGTTTTATTTTGACTTTAATACTTAGTAAGTAAATGATTGTGGGCAAGTTACTTTAACATTTTCAAGCCCCTGTTTTTTTGTTTTATTGTTTTTGTTTTGCTATATGTACTTTGGAGGTAATAGCATTTTCATCATAGGATTATCTTGAGGATTAAAAAAAGTCAAGCCATACATTCCAAGTGCCTAAAATAGCACCTGGCACATGGTGACTGAATAAAGTTCTAAACTGTTTAAAAATAATAATTTGAGTCATTTGTTATACTCTGGGTATTTCTTCTATGAAGCCTTGGGGGTTTTGAATAAATCTCTGATATGCAAAATAAATCATGTCATTTTAGAGCTTGAAGGGAAGTTGAGAATAATCCAATTCAATGTTGTCTGTTTACAAAGGAAACGGCTAACTTATAAGGTGAAATGTCTTACGTATGGGTATCTGGCTAGTTAGTGGGTAAGCCTGACCCACCGCACAGGAATCCTGACTGAATCCAGTGCTCTTGCTACCAAACCGCTTTCTCACTGTCACCCATCGTTAAGATGAATGCCCCAACAGGCGAGCCTCAAGAAGTCAAGTTAGGGCAATGAATATGTGCCCAATATCACTTCTTCCACTCAACTGGTCCAAATGATGGAAGTTTAGCTTTTCATGCAAAACTGAAGTAAATAATAAATAGTTCTATATAAATATTAACACTGAACTCATTGTGTTCTCTTGAGAGGAAAGATGCCTAACTTTGTGGAATGCTTGTCTAAGCCTGATGAGATTTATAACATTAAACATCATCAACAAAAGAGATAAAAATGATTTAACATCTAAAAAGAAGTTTTACATTTGAATTATGTTAAGCTGTGTCTAAGCACTGTTGACAGTATTCAGACCTCTTCTACTTAGAGTTATCTGAGTAACTGACATCCATACAGAGAAGGGCAGTGCCTTCCAGGGATGCCTCGGCTGGTCCAGCATTGTACTCCCTCTGGCTCGTGGCGCCCCGACAGTCAGTTTAGAGAGCTCTGTGGACCACATCCCTTCTCACCTCTGTTTTCCTCTCCCCTAAGTCATCCTAGCAGATGCTTCCTCCACTTCTCCAGGCTGCTTCCATTTCCTTTGCTTTGTCAGGGTCATATCTCTGTGAATTCCACCTCAAGTGAATTTTTCCAGCTGATGTACTCAGACAACTGTTTTGTTTTGTTTTCTAACAACAACTTTCTTATTAATCATCGACACTCACTGAGCTCTTACTATAGTAATGAGTACTATCCAAAGGGTTAACTAAAATAAGCTAAGCCTTAAGTAACTTAAAACAACCGTATAAAATAGATACTGCTATTATCTGAACCTTTGGATGAGGAAAAGGGAGTTATACAGGCTAAATAACTCATAAATGGAAGCACCGGGATTCCAAACGGAGCAGCATGACTCCAGTCTGCAGAATTATCCAATGTGAAAACCCACCAGTTCGTAAAGGAGGCGATGGCTCTTCCACTTACAATCAAAATACGACCTAAATATTCACAGGCTCTTACAATGGAAAGCCACTTACAGTTTATACTCAGCTTTGCTTTCTACAGACAGGGCAACAGAGGCACAGAGAACGGGAGTGGTCCCGTTGCTTTTCTTCAGTCTAATCAGGCATCCTCAAGAAGGTAAGTCTCGGTTCCTTGGCTTGAGCCCATGTGGCAGCGACTGTGCATCATCTTTCTAGGGATTGAAATAGCATTAAACTAATGAGCATATTTGCTGCTGTAAGTAGGGAGTTGAGTGAATTAAGGGTTGAGGCGGAGGAGCAGGGGCCTGGAAAGTAGACTTGAGTCTTTCCCCAGAGTCAGTTTGGCTGTGACAGTAGGTTCAGCATTTACTGTATTCAGATCAGGTGGTTTTCCGGATATGGAAATATTAGATATTTAAACACTGACTTTGAATCTGTAGCAATCAGTTAAGCTGCACAATCTTGTGGAGGATCACAACAAAGTCTAGGTTACAATCATTGTAAAGGGCAAAGGTAAGTGATGGGTTCTGCCGTCGTCAGCATCCTGGTATTCAGAGTGGAGTCAGTTTCATTTGTTTTATTGGTCAAGGAGAAAAAGTTTTTTCTGATTAAACTGAGGACTGCAGCTAAGGTGAGGTAAACAAGGCATCATAGATGCAAACTTTAAGGAGGCAAGGTCATGAGAATGCTGGCCTGTACCTGCGGGATCCTGAGACTGAGCCCCTCGTTGAATTCTGTACCTTATGTACCCGGCATGCCTCACCCTGGTCCCAGCTCTGATTGAACCACTTCTGTCCAATGTCTGATTTATTTCAAATTCCTTCTGTCCTCCATATTTCAGTTACTGGAATGTTACTGGGTAAGCCTTCTTAAGGCTTTGTGATTTCCCCTACTAACAATCCCAAACAGACCTTGCATCATATATTTCAATCTGTTATATGGAACCCAGGCCTGCATAAGGCTTATAGATGGCTGGCTGGACATTTGGCATTTGCTCTGAGTTAGCCTGGGCTGGGGTGGCTATGACTCTCAGCAAGGAGTAGCTGTACTCCTGGGCAGCAGAAGTTGTCTGGAGTGTTTACATAGGCCCCAATCCAAGAACAGATTGTGCTACGGGGTGTGGGGGGAACGGGGAGGACAGTCAGGAACCCAACCACAGAGAGTAAGCAGCAGCAAAGGGGCATTCCTTCACTGACCAATGCCCTTGAGTGTCTTCGGTGGGCAGAGCGCTGTCTCAGGCACTAAGATCAAGATGGGACTCTTGTTACTGAGCAAATCCTTCGCCATGGCCCAGGTATCAATTCCCTAATCCTGGTTCTCTGGGAATCTGCAGTTGAGTGGAAAGGGGCTGGAGCAGGTGAGCATGCAAGGGTAGTTCTTGGCCAACAAGTTCATAAGAGTTCTCAGTTGTTTTTATTGTTAAGTATAAACAGGAAAAGTTCAGCTAGTCATGTAAACTTTGCCATTGTATAGGTTTGCAGGAGCTAGAATCCCGTCTCTTGATTCCCGGAGATATTCTTATTCTTCCAGGAAAACTTTCATTGCCATGCGATGCTGTTCTGATTGATGGAAGCTGTGTGGTGAATGAAGGCATGCTCACAGGTAGGCAGTTGTCATGAAGCTTCCTCTTTCCTTCCAACAGCCAGGCCAGATGAGCAAAGTAGATCAGTGTACACTCACCTGCTTTATATCAATGCTAAGGTATTGAGAGATAGATGAGGAAGACACACCCAGACTATTCATGCAGATGGAAACCATATATGCAAACAGGAAATGTTTAAGAATATAGGAATCAAACCACAAGACACACGAAACTAGAAGAAAAGACTTATACAACATGGGATCAATGAATTGCCTGATGAGTGGGATGAATAGGGTGCTCTGAGTTCAGAGGAGTGTTGGAACATCATACTGTTTGATGCACAGTCTCTTCATAAATATAAGGATAATTTACACTCCTGTACAAACAAAACACAGCCTAAAACCATCACCTCACAATTAGCAGGAAACAGATTTTATCCAGCCCTGTACTCTGTAGATGGAAAACCAAGCTCCAGCTTTCAGTGGGAAGGAGATTGAGTTGAACATTCCAGAAAGGCAGTAATATAGTTCTGTTCTCTAGAATCATGTTTCCAGTTGATTTCACTGAGCAGAAAACTGGTTTTCTAGTTATGGTTTGAACTATCCTTGTCCTCATTTATACTTTGTACAGTCCATTTGAATTTGGGTAATTAGTAAGGCACTATTTATAAAATATTCTTTAGGCAAAAAAAAAAATACACAGAGCATCTTAATGAAAGAGGAAGAAACTATATGGCACCACAAAAATAAAAAGTATTGGCCTACTGTGCTTGCAGATTGTTGCATTTTTCTGTTTCCAAATGGTGTAAAGACAGGGAAAAAAAAACCACACACGCACAAAACTTTTTTAACATCACCTAAACGTAAAGAGAGGCATTCTCTATTCCTAAATTGTTCAACACAAGTAGATTTCACATGAAAAATGGGTCTGCTTAATTTAAAATTGAGACAGGAAAATGTAGTAAACATAAATATGTTCAATATAATTACAAAATACCCCTTTAATGTGTTAAAATCTAACTGCCTTGTAATGGCAGTGATGAGGATTTGCATACCGATCATATCTTTCACCCAGAATGTTGCCACAATACCCTAAGTATAAGCCTCAAACCCGAGAAAACTGTGCTCTTCACTCAGAGGCAGCAACTGTCTCACATTCCCAGCAGCCTGCCAACCAAGAACAGCACCCCTCACGGCGACACAGAGCATGGCAGTGAGAAAACAGGGGAGGACACACAGCAGGGTTTACTCCCCTGGGTCTACTGACCTGGGTGACCGTCCTTGCCCTGATTCTCATGAAAACTCTGAGAGTCTCAGAGAAGTAGGAGTGGCAAAAATATTGCCTTTTAACAAATGTGCAAAGTTGACCTAAAATGACCTCAAATGGTCAGTGGTTTTTCTGAGGGTCTATTTCAGGAAAAATAAAGTCACCAGTATTTATATATATGTAACCTAAGTACTGATCAAGTCAATTTTAGAAACAGACACATAAAATGGAAATACATCTATTTCTTTCTCTTTGTCTTCTTGAAATAGATCTAAGTACCAGCATGCTCTGAATACTTTCTTACACATCCTGCCTAGATCCTCCCACTCACGTATGTATTTGTGGAAAGGATCCTGATTGAACAATCAAGTTAGGGTTAGATTCCTGAAACTACAACTGTATTTCTGGGCATGTGTCCACAAATGTGACTCAGGTAGTTCCCCATGTGCAAAAATAGTCCTTTGCATATACAGAAGTCTTTATTTATGTAGGAAGAATAGCAAATACTCCTAACATCTCTATAGCAATTTATATTTTTATAAGCAACTTTTATACCTCACTTCATTGTAGCATAAAACAAATCAGACTAGGAACTACTATAATACCCCATTTACAGATAAGGAAACTGAGGTGAAAAGAGACCAGGGTTGCTCAGCTAGTGAGAAAAAAGTCAGAGTTGGAGGTGGCATTGGCTTTCAGGCATGAGGGACCACAGGCGTGAGGACGATGATTTGAGGGTGGGTTCAGCCACTGCCTTCCTGTTTTGTGTCTCATCACCTTTTCCTCTCTCTTGGTTATTCCCATTCATAGCACATACCCATTGTGGGATTTTTCCTCCTCATCTTCATAACCTCATCCTATTGTCATGAGCTCGGCTGTGTAAGAACCTTAACTTTATTCTACACTTCATTTTTATTTTGGCTCCAAATTTGACCATCCTTGAAAGTATGTGGCGTGAAGTATCTGGTACAAGTCAGGCATCCCCATCAATTAGCAAGACCTGCCGACTCTGGTCTGGCTACAGAAGTTGCATAAGGCACTGGGGAGGGGCATCTGGTCTGGGGCCCACTCCTCTTTCTGTTGCCTCACACCACATGGACCTTGGGAAGCATCCAGGGCCTATCTACCTGGAAAAGGAGGCGGACCCAGGTGAAGTTGCTCTCAGTTTCTACACACTTCTAGAATGTTTCCATATCCTAATTTCGTTCAGGTCCCTTCTCTCAGAGACACACGATATCTAAGTTTCCTTTAGATTTTCTTCCAACTCCCAGTCCAGGGTTTTGTTTGGTTTGGTTTGGTTTGGTTTGGTTAGGAAAGTAGTAGAGGAAAGGCATGGTGAACAGAAAAGCTTTGTTCTCACTCTCAGGTGATCGTTAAAATCCATTATCAAATTTATGAATGACTTTTGAAACTCAAAAGCTAGTCCTCTGTCCTTTATTTCTGCCTCCCGAGACAGTGATCCCCTTCAAGATTTAGCTCCTCACAGAGGGGTCAAGAGGCATAAGGGAATACCTTATTACCTTACTGAGGGGCAATTTCCTCTTGGTAGCAATAGCTAATTTTTCTTAGTTCTCATATGTATATGTACGAAGCACTTTGCTAGCATTTTACATACGCTATTTCATTCAAGCCACAACTCTATAAAGTGGGAGAATCTGAGGACCAGAGAGGGTAATTTACTTGCCTAAGGTCACACAGCTTAAAAGTGGTGGAGCTGAGATTTGAATTCATTTGTTTATTCATTCATTCGTTCATTCAGTCGACAAATGTTTATTAGCCCCTACTATGGAGCAGACGCTCTACTAGGTGCTGGGGATACAACTGTGAACAAGGCAGATTTCTGCCCACATGGAGCTGACACTCTAGTGGGAGAACAGAAAACATGTAAGTAGGTAAATTTCCAACAGCTGTAAGTTCTATGAAGAAAATAAAACACCTAAACCCAGGCATATTGTCCCCAGAGCCTATGCTTGAAACTACTGCTCCTCGTTCTCTTGGGGATAATTATGGGGGAGAGGGGTAGCATTCACTCTGCCACAATCCCTCCCCTCTCCCTCTACTCATTAGAATTAATGATCTATTTGAATAGTGTGTACAGAAGTATGTAGTGATCTGAGTTGGACACACAGGAATTTCCCTAAGTGGTTATTTCACATTTATATCCTGTCAGACAAGCTTATAATCAGTGGATAGATCAGATCTTTTCCTCTCTTCCTTTTTCCCTTTCTTCCTCTCTCTCACTCACTTCTTTCTTTCATTTATTCACTCATTCATCTGTTTTTTCAATGAAATTTCAGAAATGCCTGCTAGGTGCCAGCATTGTGTGTTGGAATCAACAAGACAAATAAGAAATGGTCCCTGCCCTCAAGTAGTTTACAATCTGGTGGTCCCAGAAGTATAAGTTAACAAGGACATGACCTTTCAAAACACTGTCACCATGTAGAGGCATCTGGCTCACTGGGGACGAAGGAGAGAATCTCCGTTTCACGGCAACCGAAATCTCTGGGTCTCGAACGCCAACTGAACAGTTGACGATGAGTGTCTTTCTTTCTGAAACACTCTCCAGCCTACTTAGCTCTCCAAACTTTTGTAGGCAAATCCATCCTTTCCTGAGATCCCAAGAAAGGACAAGCACAAGACTCCTTATTAATATTTGAATAATATAAAAAAGATTTGAAAATCATCTCTGTGTAAAAATTCTTTGAGTGTCATCTCTGGAACATTATCTCCAAATGACTCTCTGATTGATCGAATACCTGCCTGCCCCCAAAACCATCAGTTGTATGTGTGAAAGTATTCACTAATATTAGTCTAATCATATATTGTGGGTTAATATTCTGTGATCCAAAGGCAGAAAAACATTTGAAATTATCTATAAGTATCTGCCTTTTACAAAGGCTGATTTCAAAACAATGTGGCACAATGATTTGGAGATTTGTCAAAAAGTTCTATCCCATTTTAAAAAAAGAAAAAGTTCTATCCCTTTTACAAAACCATTTAGAATGCAACTGATAAATCCACACAATGGATGGATATCATAATTGTTCTAAAGAAAATGATTTAGGGCAAATGCTTGGCTAAAGGAATTTCCTGAAGAATGTTCACGAACACTAATAAAAATATTATAGTTTCCTGCACCTTAGGACAAAAAACTGTATCAGGGTAGAAGACCAGTTTTGAAAAACCAATCATAGAAAAACCTGGGTAATTGTTTTTACTAAATTCATCCATGCGCCCAGCAAAAAAATATGTATTTTGAACGTATTACATACCAGTAGGGAAAATGATGAATGTAAAAAGTTATATATGTCCAAGTCCTTACCCTCAGTTATTACCTAGAAGGAGAGATAAAACCTAAATTTGTATGACTATAATCAACATAACAGTATACTCAAATAGGAAATATGACATATTATCTTGCTAACTGAATATTTAGCAAAAATCTGATGAGAGTTTAAACTCTAGTGCTTTTTAAATCTGCAAGCCAGGAAGTGTTATTAACATTTTTATTTTGTCTCTGAAACTTATCCTTTTTGAACTCTGAGGTGATTTTCATTGTATCTGAAATATCCTGTTGTATATCCATTAGGGAAAGTAGAGGAATAATACTGGCAAAGAATGGGAGTCAATAACAGGATATGCCAGTGGCCTAGTTTAGCTGAAGTCTGTGTAGAGTAATAACAGCCATGGATGCTCAGCCTGTCATGGCTCTGACCATCCAGCAAGAGAGTTTGAGCCTTGTTAGTAATGGCAATGGGAAAGCTTAAGGATTTTTGAGAAAAGAATGAGATAATTAAAGGGGGCTTTGATAGGATTCATCCGGAAATGGTTTGGAATGACTAAAGGGGTTGAGGGACTGGAGGGGAGAGAACAGTTAGGAGGTGGGAGATAATAGAAAATAGATATATTGGTCTCTGCCCCTGGTGCCTGGCACAGGGCTCCTGAAACCCTTGTCAATTCCTAAGTGATAAGAGCACTCAGAGCGTCTTTTGTTCTAATGAAGCCACTGTTGGTGGGATCCTGGAGGCTCCTGGATGGGGGATGGTCACTAGAAAGGCCAAGCCGTGCTTAGAAGCTTGGAATTTTCAACCTCAACCTCTATTCTCTAGAGAGGGGAGAAGGGCTGGAAATGGAGTTGATAATTAACCATGCCTACATGAGGAAACCTCCATAAAATCCCAGTAGTAGTAGGGGATTCAAAGAGCTTCCAGGTGAGTGAACACATCCACATACTGGGAGGGTGATGCACCCCAACTCCAAGGGCACAGAAGCTCCTGCACTCGGAACTCTCCCAGACTTCGCCCTATGTGTCTCTTCACCTGGCTATTCATCTATGTCCTTTATCATATTCTTCAATAAACAGGTAAACGTAAGTAAGTATTTCCCTGAGTTCTGTGAGCACTTTAGAAAATTAATTGAATCCCAGGAAGGGGTCATTGGAACCTCAGATTTATAGCTCATCTGTCAGAAGCACAGATGACAATCTGGATGTGCAATTGACATCTGAATGGGGTGGGAACAGTCTTGTGGGACTGAGCCCTTAACCTGTGGGGTCTGATGCTATCTCCAGGTAAATGGTGTCAAAATTAAATTGAATTCAGTTAAATTATAGGACAACCAGCCGATGTCACAGAATCGCTGATTGTAGAGAAACCCCCTCGCCACACATCTGATGTCAGAAGTGTTGTGAGTGTGGTAGTGATATGAAAGGAAACAAGAAACACAGAAGGAAGGGTTGGAGATTTTTCCTAACTCAGGACGTCAAGGCAGACTGTGGTTGAGATGCTTATTTATAAAAAAGATTTATTAGTTCCATTGTAGCCTCAAATTATCCAGAGAGCTAAACAAATCACAGCTAATCCATTGTTAATGCAACCACCATGAGTCAGACAGCGACTGCCATTGAAGCCACTGGGACCTAGATGCAAGAGTCCAAGAACGACACTCACAGGAGGAAGCAGTAGGACTTGGAGAATCATTCCATGAAAAGGCAGATTATGAGAAGAGGAGGAATCAAAGATGGTTCCGAGATTATAAATCTGTGACTTAGCAAACAAAAGGGTAGGACCATAAGGGAAACAGGGAAGTCGGGAAGAAGCTTGGGGATAAAAATATTGATGTGGATTTTAGAAATGTTGAACTGGAGACACTAGTGGGATATCTATGTTGGGATGAACAGCCAACAACTGGGAAGCACAAAACAAGAGCCCAGGAGAGAGGAGAGATGGAGATAGACATTACTGATATGTCTATTTAGGGGGGCTAATTAATGGAAGTAGAGCTGAGGTCATCCAGAAAGAGAAAAGAGAGGTTCTGTCTTGTTATATTAGTTTGTCTTTCACTGCAAGCTCCAAACAAAAGATCATGAAGAATATTTTTTTCTTCCAGTTTTATTGAGATATAATTAACATATAGCACTCTATAAACTTAAGGTGTACAGCATAATGACTTGACTTACATACATCGTGAAATGATTACAAGTTCATGGACCATCCATCATCTCATATGGATACAAAATTAAGAAAATTTAAAAAATTTCCTTGTGATGAGAACTCTTAGGATTTATTCTCATAACGACTTTCATATATAACATATAGCAGTATTAATCATATTTATCATGTTGTACATTATATCCCTAGTACTTATTTATCTTATAACGAAGTTGGTACCTTTTGACGGTCTTCATCCACTTCTTTCTCCTTCCACCCCTGCGTGAAGAATATTGAGAATATTGTATAGATTTCATGAAACCATCATTTCTCATCCATCTCTGTACTTCCAGGACTGATTTCCTGTACCTCCAAACTCAATGTCCCAAACATCCTCAACTATCTTTAGTACCCAGAACACACCATGCTCTTTCTCTCAGCCCTTCTAAGAACACTTTTCTCTCCTCCTTAAACTGGCTGGGCTTATTCACCCTTCAAGTTGTCATTTATCAATTGTACAGGAAATCTTTCCTGGACCTTCAGATCACCTAGTACTGCTACAAAAATATTTACCGCATTGTACTTTAATTAATTATTTACTGCTATTTACTGGCCAGGCTCCCTGAGCTTTATGAGGGCAGAATTTCTGTCTGTCTTCCATTATTACATTCCCAGCACCTAGAGCAGTGCCTGGGTCAGAATAAGCACTTAAAAATAGTTGTTGAATCAATGGATGAACGCGTAGATAAATGAGTGAATAAAAGGCAAATAATAATAACTATACACATGCTTTGTAGCTTCTTCATGGCCTAGAATAGTGCTGGGCTTAAAGAACACTTGGGGGAATTATTAAGTGGCAACACCTTTCTGTAAAATGGGCTGCTTTTTAAATAAAAACAACAAACCATACTGGCCAAGTGTGGAAAAGATAGGCGAATGTTACATAAATATTTGAAATATAATCAAGTGTACCACTGCTTGCATCACCAGCATCCCTAAGAACAGTCATCTGACCCATGAGTTAGAATTAACAACCAGATTAGCTGCGGTCTGTATCCTTTCTTGAAACTGGCAAGAGCCAGCTCTAAATTACTACCAGAGTTCACACAGAGTCAACAAAATACAATCTTCTTTAGGAGAAAGTATACCTGTTACAAAGACACCATTGCCCCACACGGAGAACACCACAGCCTGGAAATCCCAGTTTGGAACGCTATCGGAAACATGTCCTTTTCTGTGGAACAGAAGTTATCCAGGTCAAGCCTTCTGGGCAGGGGCCAGTAAGAGCAGTCATTTTGCAAACAGGTTAGTAGATTCCACGTTTGTAAATTTGGTCCATGATTAGAGGTAGGGGTGCTGGATTAGGGAAATCTTGTTTAGGATTATGGAGTTTGCCACATCCTAGTTTCCAATCAAACCCTTATTAGTCTAAGTTGCTGCCATTTCCAACTGAACGGTTCATTGTTAATACCCTTGTCTATGATGAAGCGTATACAGGAATGAAGTACACTTCCTAAAAGGCAAAACTATGTTCTTGGTTTTATTGTGTGTCCATAGGCTTTTTCTCTTTTCCCTCTATACCTCCTCTAAGTGACTATCAATAAAACAGTTTCAACCACTATCACTTGAGGACTTTTTTTTTCCAGAGTTGCTTGCTGGGATGTTATTTCTAGGTTTTTGCTGGATACCTCCACCTGCATGTCCTATAGATGCTTCAAATTCAAGGCATCTAAAAGGGAACTCATCCTCCTCTACTGCCTCTTTCTGTTGACATCATAACATCTGTCAAGTCTCTTCATATCATCTTTAACTCTTCTTCATTTTCTCCCATACCAAATAGGGTACCACATCCTATAGATTCTGCAAATACTTCCTGCATCCTGTCTCCCTCTCCTTCATCCCCATGGTTGGTGTTTTATCCAGGCCATCATCATCTCCTGTCTAAACTCTTCCTACAGAAATATTCATTTGATTGTTTCCCTTCAACTTTCACCTTAAATATTTTTTCTTTTATTTTGTTCAACCTTTCTCTAACCTATTCCTCCATCTGTCATCAAGTCATACTTCTAAAACATAGTTTGAAGCAATTCATAAATACCATGCTCAAAACCTTTTCCAGACTACCAATATTAGTCCCACTCTTTCACATGACATTACATGATCAATGCCTTCCATGATCTGGTCCCAGCTCTCTGTATTCACCACTGACCTGTGTTTCTGCCACCCGACACATTCACAGATCCAAAGCACATTTTGTGTTTAGTTTAGTCTATGATTCAATTGTACTACCTGATTTTTTTAAATTAAAAATATCAAGGTTTGAGTTTATTTTTTTTGCTCAAAGTAGTCAGTGGGCATGAGAACATCCCTCCAGCTGCTGCTTAAGCAGAAGCTAATGGGTGAAGATCACGGGAACCCCTGATCTGAGCTTGTAAAATGCTAAGGCAACAGGTTAGGGGAAACTCTGCTCCTTTCCTTCAAAGCCTGCAAAGCCATGTTTGAGGAGACCAGATGTTCATCAAGCAGTGGGATTAAGGCATGTTTTATACTTAGAATACTGACTCATATCTGGAATATATAGTAGTCAATCTTTTTTGCCAATACTTTAGATGTTAATGAGTATCTACTAAGTGCTATGCACAGAGGGCTAAAGAAAAAAATTGTGAGATATTCCTTGCCCTTAAAGAAGATTATGGTCTGGCGCAAGGGACAGATGGATTTATAGCTAACAAAACACAGAGCAGTGAGAGATGTCATATGACCAAGTGTTACAGGGACTCCAAAGAGTGGGAGAAATTACTTTGGGTGTGAAGTATGGGAGTAGAATTCTGGAAACACTTATTCAAAGAGGTGGCATTTTGAGCCAAACCTGATAGGATGGGAAGGATTTAGCCAATCATATCAGAGAGCTGGAAAGATAGGCTGATTTGTGTCTATAAAACACAAAGGAAGGAACGCATAGGGGTCTTCTGGGACCAGTGAGCAGTTAAGAGATAAGCCTAGCAAGGCAAGAGTATATTAAATAAAAGGGGAACCTCAAATGTCAGGCCTAGAAATTTGAACTTTATTATAAAATGTGCGGGATCTGGAAGGTTTTTGAGCAAAAGAATAACATGACCAGAGGCATATAAGATTACTTGTCTTGTGCTTTACTTTTCTCTTAATTTTTTATTATTTTCAACACATATTTTTGCTTTAAAGTCTTCTTCTCTCAGCAGCTCATGTTCTCTGGTCCTTGCATTCGTCAGCTCCTTGGCCTTCTTTTCCTCAGCCCCATGTGTGAATGGGGGTGGGAGGATTACACTGTGTGAGCCACCGAAGCACTGACTCCCAGACCAAGAGAAACTGAGCAGGGCTAAGTGAACGCAATTTATTGTTCTTGGCAACTTGGAAGAACAATAAATGTAAATACACTGTTAGGTCATAGCAATGCTGTTTTAATTCCATATTCAAATGACACTATTAACCAATCCTTAATTCCATGCAAACCATTTTTTTGGTTTTAGGGGAAACTGTATTAAAGGACCTTACTCCACTTGTGATTATCTTAATGTAGCTTACAATACAGCTAAAGGGGACTTGGTGAGATCCATTCTCTACCCCCGGCCTCTGAACTTCAAACTGTACAATGATGCCTTCAAGTTCATAGTGTTCCTGGCCTTCCTTGGAGTCATGGGTTTCTCCTATGCCCTTGGTGTATATATGTACCATGGAGTAAGTACTTGGGGTAAGACTTTTTAATAGCAGAGCTCTCTCAAGGAGCTTAACCTAACTCAAAAGGGTTTCCTCTAAGTCCCATCATTCTGAATCAATATCATCCAATAGAGCTTTTTAGGATGATGAAAATATTCTATATGTCTACACTGTCCAACTTGGTAGTCCTTAACTACGTGTTCATTGAGCACTTGAAGTGTGCTTGGTGTAACTGAGGAAATGAATTTTCAGTTTTATTTCTTTTTAATTAATTTAAATTTAAATAGCCACATGTGATTAGTGGAAATTATGTTGAAAGGTGCAGCTATCAAAAGCTGCAAAGTTCACGGCTCCTTTCACCACTTGGATGGGAGAAAGAGGTTACTGCATGTGTGGCATTTGTGATATCCAAGGCCAAATAGTTTCAGAGAAAATACATGTTTCTCAAGCCTGATAGGATGGGGAAGATTCAGTCAATCACATCAGAAAGCAGGAAGAATATACTAATTTGAGTGAGCAAAATGCAAAGGAAGAAAAAGCACACAGGGTTTCTGGAACCAGAAAGCAATTTAAAAATAAGTCTAGCAAGTAGGATTAGATCAGATTGCAGGGGATCTTGAATGCCATGCCTAGAAGTTTGGACTGTTTGAGAGTGTTGAAGTATGTGAGTGGGTACATCATCCAGGGAATACCAAACATACCATACAGTCAATGAGTTGCCCTGTGCTCTTGTTAGGTTCTGAGATGAAATTAAATGTCTACTTTTACAGAGCTGTGTACTGAATGGATCTCCACTTCCCTTTTTAAGCTTCACGATGTCTGGTTTCATTTGGATGTCTCTATGAATAGTTGTAATGGCTGTAGAGGAAAGGGTTGTGATAAATGACCTCTGAGGTTCTTTCTGGAGCTGAGATTCTGATTTTGTTATGAGCCGTGCAGTCTTTTCTGTAAGATATGCTGGGATCTTAGCACTGTGGGCTTATAGGGGAGAATAAAACATTGTGAATAAAAGGATCCAAACACAGGTACGAAACTGGGGTTGGGTGGCCTCCTAACAATGCTCAGTGATGGCATAGAAATGTGTGTTGAGTGGGGGAGAGGCAAAGACAGTCACAAGAATTTCTAGGCAATGTTCATGCTCAAACTTGAGCTCTGCACAGTCATTTCAATCTGAAATAAGATCCCAGGGAGCACTTCTAGGGGAAGGGAGGGCAGAGGAGGCCAGGGAACGTTGGCACCGGGAGAATGGAGCTTGGAAAGAGCGAGGCAGAATGTCGAAGCCGGTGGGGCTGGAATTTGAGGCAGTGTGCCAGTTTCATCTGGGGTGCAGGAGCACTGAGCAGGAAAACCAGCAAAAAGCCCTCTCCTATGGACCAGGAAACCCTGGCAGTGGATTAGGTATGAAGGTTTCTTGGGCAGGACTCAACATCCAATACACACCAAAGCAGTGTACTCATTGCACACCCCATCTTCTTGTAGGTCAGAATCTGTGGACCTGTTGGCTGCCTCTATCTGTACTGGCTCAGCATTAGGCAGGGATGAGTCCTCAGGGTTAAAACTCCTCTGTGGCTGGGATTGGGAAAATCAGGGAATGATGGATTTTGCAATAAACTAGAATTGGCCCAAAGATGTATCTAGTAGCCATTGCTACTGAACTTGAATCTGTGTTTCCAATACTGAAAAGAGAACTTTATGGCTAAAATTACGGTAATGTCATGAAAACCTAGGCAAGGTTGTAGAGGGAAAGCCCTTAATCAACAGAGCATGGGAACATTAAGCAACTTATGATTTGATCTTGGCCCCGCCCTTATTAGTCCTGTGAGCCTTGGTAGATTTGCCTGGAATCCTGACTCCATGAGACCTGGCTTGATAATATGACATACCAGTCACACATTTGTGCTCTCGAGTTGAATAGACTAGGGTCTACATCCTCACCATTTAACCAGCATGTGGCCTTGGGAATGCTGTTTAATTTTTTAAGTCTCCATTGCCTCTACGATTCAATGGAGGAAATAACAGTATTTACATCACAAGGTGGTTGTGAGAGGTAACTAAATAGTGTATGTACACAGTGCCTGTCCCAGCGTGTGTGTCCAGTGAGAGCAAGCTATTTTAATTATTGGCTTCCCTAGAGCAGTTGATATACGCTGAGAAGTTGGCAGAGTCTTGGTCCTAGTTTTTCTCAGGTCGCCATGTATTCAGTGTGTGTGCTGAGCACCTCCTCTGTGTCAGAACTGTGCTAGGCTCTGCATCTAGAGATGAGTAAGATGAATGCCAAGATGACTTCAAAGATGAAGAAGGCACAGCTGCTGTGCCCGAGGAGTTTGTAGGCTAGTGGGGGAGGGAGATTCATAAGCCCACAGTCAAGCCATGTGTGAAATGTTACAACTCAAGACTAGACCCAATGCCCAGGAGTCCAGAGGGTGTGAGGACATCTGATGAGCAGAGAAGGGGTGGCACTCTGGTTGGAGGGAAGGCTCAGTGGAGAGAAGCAGGGTCAAGAAGGACAGTAAGACGTGGGGTGGTGATCCGGGGTCTCCTTTGTTTTGCGGTGGAAGACAATTTGTTGATTCCTCAGGCACAGCCAAGAGAACACTCAGTCCCACCCAGACAGCCGGCTCACAGTGACTATTCTGAGCTTCTAGAACCCCAGAGCTGCAGCAGGAGATGGTGCCAGGAAGGGTTCTGGCCCTCTCTGCCAGGCCAACCTGTATGCCCCTCCCCTCCCCAGGTGTCTCCAAAAGACCCTGCAGCCATGGCCCTGCTCCGCCTCCCCATGATGTCCCTCCTGTGCTGCCAGCCGCCCTCCCTGACCACAGGCATCGTGTATGCACAAAGGAGGCTGGAGAAAAAGAAAATCTTCTATATCTCCCCACAGAGAATCAATATGTGCAGGCAAATCAACCCCGTGTGCTTTGACAAAGTATGAGCTAAACTTTCCAGGTTGGAGGTTAAAGGTCTCAAGACACAGCCGAGCTGGGAAGTCTGTCTAGTCCAGCACCCTCGTGGGACAGATGGGAACACGGAGGCCATGAAGGTCACACGGGGAGCTAGTGTGAGATCACATTCTAGAAGCCCGCTTTCCTGAGTCCTGAGGAAGTGGTTTAGCCATCACATCATGAATTTCTTCCCTGTCAAATTGAATATTTTTGTGCCTGTTTTGGGATTCAAAACCGTCTCTTACTGTAATAACTTTTCTGATTGACTATATTTTTTCAGGCAAAACTTATGAGGAACATTTCTGTTCCCCGAAGTTCTTTGCCCAGAGCTTCAGCGAGCATATTCCTTCCTCCTCCGCTGCTTCTTTTTAGGAAAGGGAGGGAGGGGGCTGCCACCCGTGTTTACCCACTCCGGCCCCTCTTTTCTCCTTTGCTTCCCAGGATATCAAGACTCAGGACTGGGGTGGGTTGCCTGTGCTTAGGGCCTGGAAAGGTGGCAGAAGGGGAGTATGTCCAGAGGAGGGGACAGCTGCTATGGGATGGGTCCCAGGACCCCTCTCCATGGCTCTCCCACGGGGGACCTGGCGGGGCCGTAGCATCAGCTGCCTCAGCTCAGGTAGCCAGTTCATCCACTCTAAGGCAGGGCGCCTGGCCTGGTCCCTCCGTGTCTTCGGTTCATTTGTATGAGAATAGTTGATGAAGGCCTTGCCACTTTTTCGTTAACCCTCATCGGTAGAGTGCCATTAATGAGATGAGCTCTTGAGAAGCTCATGTATAGCTGAGGAAGTGGATAAAAGGGAAGCCTAGATGATGAAACTGCAGTGAAATGCATGCTGAGGAGAGGTGTGAGCCCAGCATTGGTGTGCAGTTACCTGCCACAGGTGGGCGGTCACCTCTGAGCTGTGGCTTTGGTTGTCAGACAGAATGCGCCCCATGACGAGCAGCCCAGCATCACAGGGATGCTAGAGCTGTAACAGGCGGGGAGCAGGACCCTGGGTGACGAGAACGTGGCCGTGTTGTGGGGTTGCAGCTGGAGTCGAGGAGCCCAATTGCTCAGGGCATGATGTGCTAAGCTAAAGAGTGGGGCCTGGTGGTGAAGGAGAACGGGAGCCCTTCTCATTTTTTTAGGAAGATGGTGATATCTCTATAGGCATGTTTTATTTATTCCATCTGGGGAATTGGTGAGAAAGGATGAAAGGGAGCTAGGACTGAGTCAGGAGGCTACCGTGGCACAATGGAAGAGATGGCTCCTTGTCCTAGACAAGGAGGGTGGGAGTAGACAGCAGAAGACAAGCTGGAGAGATGGTCCCCAGGTGGAAGTGGCATAGCTCTTACATTAGTTCAGTTCTGTTCTTTTCTAGTTTCCTTTGACAAAGAAGGTCCTGTAAGGTTAACTTAACAGTAGCTTCCTTTTAGATGCAGGGCCAAAGAACAGCCCCAGATAAGGATTCCTGTTACTTACCCAGCAGCCTCCCCAGTGTCTGAATATAGGAGGGAGATTTAGAAAATGCGTTCATTACATATCTCTTTCTAACGCTAATTTTTTCAGAGGTGTTTCCTTCCCGTAGAAAGCTTTCCCCTCCACATCCTCATGTGCTCCTTTGCTAGGCTGTCTTAGGGATGCTCAACAGCAGATGTGGCCAAACTCCATATGTCATGATGGCATCTTGTTGTGCAAAGGACCCTTGATTGGGAATCGGTAAAATGAGAAACTAATCCTGAATTCGATACTAAGTTTCCATGTGACTTTTTAAGATAAGAAGGTTGAACTACAATGATCTCTGTTTCTTTCTTTCATTTCAACATGATGTTGAAATAAAGTCCTCCACAATTAATTGAATTTCCGTCTAGTGTTATTTCAATTTAGAAGATATTCACCACTGGGCTTCTGAGTACATTTGTTCCCGTATATTTCTAGTTTACGTTGGTTTGTTATAAGTTCTTTAAAACAAGTTCTCTCTTCCTTTTCTATTCAATTCAGCCCAAGCCTGGGCTAGTATTTATGCTAAGTTTTCTTTTTCTATCTCATTCCCTTTAGAACAGCAACTATAATTTAGGTTTTTTTTCCCCATTTATGGCTAGTTTTATTATATAAGGGTCATCTTCACATAGAGAAATAACATGGTCCCATATCTGTTTTGCTGCAGTATCATCTCTGTTTTCATGTTCAAGATATTGATATTTAAAACATAATCTAATCATCAGGAAAACATTTCAGTTTGAATTAAGTTGCTAACTGTTTTTGAAATGGAGCAACTCAACAGCATTTGGAATCTAAACACACATGTTGGGGTCCTTATAAAATACAGGAGGGAAATGAAGCAGATAGTGTTTTATTTGGTTTTTTGTTTTGTTTTGTTTTGTGGTTTTTGTTCTTGAAGGAATAACTTACACAAAGGCACGTTAGCTCTCCATGAAGTCCAAATGAATTAATGAAACAAACATTCCTTACCTCTTTAATCCAGAAGCCCAGTACAGACTTTGTCTCTCCACATGCTTTGCAGAATTCATTTAACATTTGTCATCTGGTGGAAGTCTCCAGATGGGCTGGATTCCGGTTCTTTCTCTCCAACCTACGGGCCCCTAGACCCTGGGGCTGCTCATTTCACCCCTAAGCTGAGAATGTCTCTACCCTATCTACTCAATTGTAAGAAGTGAAAGCATTGTAAGCACTTCACTATAAAGCATGATGCTAATGCGATATGCTGTAATGATAGAAGATACCATTTGATAGAAAACTAGAAACTTCAGTGTCTTATACTGAGATGACCTTCAAGAAAAATAGTGTAAGAGACCTGGGTGTCAGTGTTGAAGAGGATATTCCCTAGCGCTTGGCAGTGCTCCGTTTGGCCTTGACAGTGCTGAGGCTGCAGTAACCACTTCCTTACTCTGACTGGGTGTTGAGCAGGCCTAATGCAATTGGCCTATTGAGTAAAGACACCGGGGTTTGTAATTAATAACTGACTGTGAAGCAATGAGCAAATTAAAAGTGCTGTGATAGTACTCAGTTCCATTTTGCTTTCTGTGTTACGTTATCTGTCAAATACTTTCACATAGTACAGCAAATCAACTCTCTCAACCATTTTCCTCTTGATCTAACGGTAAAACCCATTACTGGGCGTTAATTAATATTTATTATTAGCACTTTACTTCTCTCCGTAGCCTTAAAGCCCTTTATCAACATTTCATTATCAATCTGAACAGTCACCATGTCACCCATATTTTTAGGAAGATAGCTGTGAACCAGATGGCAGACTGGGAACTAAATAGTCTTGCAAAGAAAGAAAAAAATTCCGAGCTCTGGTTTAGAAAGACAGCAGGTGCCAACTAAAAAGTCAAACTCAAGCTGGTTCTTGTTGGATTTCTATCCACTGGACCTCTCTCATTCAGCAACAGCAACGGTCACAACAATAAACAAACAAAAACAAAACACTTGCATTTTGTACTAATTAATGACTAGACTCACCTAATTTTCAACACGGTTTTTTGGGAATCATTTGTCACCTGCTGAATCTTTCTTTCAGGCGCTCTTCTCTGACTTAAAATTTGATGTTTACCAATAAGGGCTTGGCCAATATTTTATAATAAGTATAAATGGAGTATAACCTTTAAAAATTGTGAATTACTATATTATACATATGTAACTCATAGAATATTTTACATCAACTATACTTCAATAAAAATAAAATATAAAAAAATAAAATTTAATTTAAAAAAGAATCTTTGAACAAATGGAAAATAAAAAGTTTTTAAAATCTGTCTTGGAAGAAAAAAAAGAAAGCTAATGGAAAACTGAGTATCACATTTACTATAGATAAACACAATAATGAAAAAAAAATTTTTAATAAAATAAACATATTTAATGTTAAATAAAAGGGTTTGGGACAACTAAATATACTGTAATTTCTTAGGAGCTTGGGTTTTGTGTAAATCATGATATAATTAAAAGCTCTAAATCTTCTGCTAAAACCCATTCTAATTATCTTGCAGACTGGCACTCTTACAGAAGATTCACTGGACCTCTGGGGGACTGTTCCTACTGCTGACAACTGGTAGGCCCTTTAGCGAAGACGGAGTGTGTGATTGGTGGGGCCACCCAGGTGACACTTCAATTCATCCTTCTTGTGTTGAGGGATGAATCTCACATAAAATATACATAACAATTGGCTGGTACCAGCTCCCCACTAGTCTAACGTGCTAAATTAAATGAGTTCTAAGTTCAGAATCAGACGGGGAAAGTAGGTCTTCAAACTCCACATGAAAAATGGAATAGAATAAAGTGGATGATTAGGTAGTTGAATGAATAAAACAAAAAAGCAAAGAGAGAAATCAGGACTATGCTTAATTAAAAACCACACAGACTTCCTGGGTGGCTTGTGAGGTAGGAAATCCAGAAAGGAAAACCTCCATCTCCCCCCTTCATGGGGTTCACACTCTAGTGGGATAAAAGTTGCAAATGCACCCACCTTCAATGTACTACACAGGCCAGGAAAAGAATTATGATTAAGGTACAGATAGCAGGATACAGAAGAAGACATAATAAAGACTGCTTGATAAAAAAAACCAAAAAACAAAAAACCACATTTCTGATTTTTATAATAACATAGTGGATAAAAGGTAGAAATTCATTTTGGAAATGAATGGATCAAGGAATACCACCTGGAGGAGACAGCGTTTGAGATAGATTTTGAAGGGGGAATGGCTAGAATTTTTACAGACATGGTTTAAAAACTGGCACTAGGGAGCGGAGAGGGCAATCACATAAACACTACCCTGGAACAGAGCTAGAGACAGGAGAGACTGCCCATCTTCACAGAGTGCCCCTGAGCTCCCTTTCTTGCAGGGCTGGGACCTGCCTTCTCAGTCAGAGTGGAGATGCCTCTGCTCATAAGCTCTGGGTACCCCACCTGGGCTCCAAACTCTGGCTGAGGCTGCTGTTATTGAAGGAATCATGCAGGGGCTCTCCAGGATGGTGACGGTACTGGGTGCAGCACTGGCACAAGGGAAGAGCAGTCAGGCCGTGTGACGTTGCAGAAGGTACCTGGGTTCTAGCCCTATTCATGTGTCTCTGCTTCTGGCTGCTCCGATGCCCAGGCCAGGCCTTTGTCCAGACAGGTAGGGCCTCTACTGGCCAAAGCAGTGAAAGGGGAAAGGGATGTTTGCAGTTTCCACCCCTTCTCTCCCTCCCTTGCCCCTGGTACTCTGAAACTTTGGGGGAAGTAGAAACCACTAGAAACAATTATTATTCAGCTCTACGATGGGAGGAGAGAAGGTAAGGCAAGCCAGTCTGCTGTCAAATATAGGCGAAGGCCAAAGGGCCAATTAGTGAGAACTATTTGAGCCCATGCCTGCTTTTACTTGAAGAAGAAAGGAGCCAGCAGGCAGGCTTCCTTTCCATCCCTGCTACCCCATTGGCCTGGAGACTTCTTGCCTGGGTTGGGTGGCTTTGCAGTTCGCAGATGTCAGCTCTGAGCCTTCCCACAATGTGCCTTCCTGCAACGCTGCCACCTTGTGGGCTGGCGGCAGGCAACCTGACAAAAGCCCCCGTGATTATACCCAAGTACTCTACTCGGAATTTATCATACAGGGCATGGGGAGCTATTGAAACTTTTGAGCATAGGGGTTAGGTATTATTGAAGCTTATGTTAATAAGATTTTAAGGGGGGCAGGGTGTGCAAAATGATTTTGTTGACGATCTTAACTTACTAATGATCTTCTCTACCAGTTTCCAGGAAGTCCACAGCTTTGCCTCGGGCAAGGCTCCGCCCTGGGGCCCACTGTGTGTGGCCATGGCCAGCTGCCACTCTCTGATCCTTCTCGACAGGACCATCCAGGGAGACCCACTGGACCTCAAAATGTTTGAGGGCACAGCTTGAGTAAGGTGATTATTTCTTGGCTCTACTGAATGAGGAAAACCGGAAGAAATGCTTACCGGGAGTGCCAAGGCATTTCTAACTTTGGTTGAAACCCAGAGAAGATTCATAACAATATGTGAATGAGGGTCTGATCCTACCTGAATTTCCCAGTCCCTGCTCCAAGACTCTGTTAACTAGTGCAACATGAAATAGGGTTCCATGATCAAATAAATTTGAGAACTGCTCTTTAAACAAAGTTGATTTCTTTAGGATTTCTTTAATATACTGTGGTGCATTGTGAATATTCAAGAGGGAATATAATACGCAGCATTTACTAAACCTATTTCACCACAGAAAACCTTGACAGGCCAAAACATGGTACAAAACACTCTTGGAGAAACACTAGTCTAAAGCAGTACTGTTAATACAGTAGCCACTAGCCACGTTAGCTATTGAGCATATGAACTGTGGGTATGCATCTAAGGAACTGGATTTTAAATTTTATTTATTTTAACTACTTTAAATTTAAATAGCCACAAGTGGCTGGTAGCTACTGTACTAGACAGTATAGGTCTCAAAACCAAAATGAAGGTCCCTCAATCCAATGGGTTTGGTTTCCTGCGGTGAGTGTAGATGACAGCTGAAGGTTATAAGACCCCCCTGGTGACTGTCATGACACAGTGGGAAAACCTCTTGACCCCGCCACTCTCTAGCTGCAAGACCCCAAATCCAGAACAAGATTCTGAGTCATTACCTCATCTGCGCATTTGGGTAATAATGCCTCATTCAGGAGCGTGTTGAGACTGTGAGCCTGAAGGGGCTGCATGCATTGTAAAGTGCCCAAACAATGGAGAGTATTCATTCATTCATTAGTTAGTTAATTAACTACATTGTTCTGCACTCCAAAAAAATGTTCTAAAGCTACTTACTGTGACACATAAAATACAGGATGGCATTTAAACAGAGTTGTAAAGGAATGAAAACAAATGATTGTAGGGACATGGAGAACACCTCACAAAGAGACTAATTCAAAGATTTATTGGAGGAAAATTGTAGCTTTCTAGAGACCAAAGTAATAAAAGGAGAAACCTGGTAAACAGGGAAATTTCTGATATCAGTAAATTAAAACGAGAACATTTGCTGTGGAGAAATGCTTGATATTGTCGACTGAAAAAAAATTCACAACCTAAAAGTTGAGAGTTATGTTTTATTTGTCAGGCAAAACTGAGGACTTAAGCCCAGGACACAGCATCTCAGATAATTCTGACGGACTACAAGAGGCAAGTTGGGGGGAAGGGGGAGCCAGGATACATAGGAGTTTTTGCAACAAAGACCAGGTAGTCAAATCAAAAGATTACTGTTAAAGAAAGGCAACCAGATATCTCAAGTTAAGGAATTTAGCACTTTTCTATGTATGGGAAAATGCAAGAGTCTGGGCTCACTGAAATCATTCCTTTGATATGCACCTCAACTCTCTGGGGCCAGTATCCTGTGTTTTCTCATCCTGAGTCTCCTCAGGGTGCGCTGTCGGGGTTGCCTGCAGTGGCTGACTGCTAGATGGTGGGCATCCTGTTTCTATCCCGAGTTCCCTGAGGGCTCACCATCTAGGCAGCTGTAATGTGATGGCTTGATGGCTCCAATGTCCTTTGTTTGCTGATATGGCAGGAAATATTTTTTATTCACAATATAAGGGCAAGACTAAAATCACTTTTCTGGATCTTAATGGAGAGGAATCAGTGTAATTTTTATAAGCAATGTCCTTAGCAGCATCCTTGGTGCTGACACAGTGAGGAGTTGCACATGGTCATTATTGCTGTCTGTGACTTTGATCCTGGTTCTAACAGTGCCCCCTTCTCCAATAGAGGAGGCTTGATCTCTTTGTACAAATGACATACAAGTTGGGGTCTTATGTGAGGACATAAATCTATAGTATTAGCTCTGTAAATACTGTCTTTAAGACCACTTATGGAGGGGCAAGATGGCGGAAGAGTAAGACGCGGAGATCACCTTCCTCCCCACAGATACATGAGAAATACATCTACACGTGGAACTGCTCCTACAGAACACCCACTGAACGCTGGCAGAAGACGTCAGACCTCCCAAAAGGCAAGAAAATCCCCACGTACTTGGGTAGGGCAAAAGAAAAAAGAAATAACAGAGACAAAAGAATAGGGACGGGACCTGCACCAGTGGGAGGGAGCTGTGAAGGAGGAAAGGTTTCCACACACTAGGAAGCCCCTTCGTGGGCAGAGACTGCGGGTAGCAGAGGGGGGAAGCTTCGGAGCCACGGAGGAGAGCGCAGCCACAGTGGTGCGGAGGGCAAAGCGGAGATTCCCGCACAGAGGAGCGGTGCCGACCAGCACTCACCAGCCCGAGAGGCTTGTCTGCTCAGCCGCCGGGGCGGGCGGGGCCTGGGAGCTGGGGCTCGGGCTTCGGTGCTAGCCGGGAGGGAGTCCTGGAAAAAGACTGCAGCTGCCAAAGAGGCAAGAGAATTTTTCTTGCCTCTTTGTTTCGCGGCGCGCAAGGAGAGGGGATTCAGAGCGCCGCCTAAACGAGCTCCAGAGACGGGCGCGAGCCGCGGCTATCAGCGCGGATCCCACAGCAACAGGGACGCAGAGGGAAAAACGGAGAGATCCCCGCACAGAGGCTCGGCGCCGAGCAGCACTCACCAGCCCGAGAGGCTTGTCTGCTCACCCGCCGGGGCGGGCGGGGGCTGGGAGCTGAGGCGCGGGCTTCGGTCGGATCCCAGGGAGAGGACTGGGGTTGGCTGCGTGAACACAGCCTGAAGGGTCTAGCGCACCACAACTAGCCGGGAGGGTGCACGAGAAAAAGTCTGCAGCTGCCGAAGAGGCAGGAGACTTTTTCGTGCCTCTTTGTTTCGCGGCGTGCAAGGAGAGGGGATTCAGAGCGACACTTAAACGAACTCCAGAGACGGGCGCGAGCCGCGGCTATCAGCGCGGACCCCAGAGACGGGCATGAGACGCTAAGGCTGCTGCTGCCGCCACCAAACAGCCTGTGGGCGAGCACAGGTCATTCTCCACACCGCCCCTCCCGGGAGCCTGTGCAGCCCGCCACGGCCAGGCTCCCGTAATCCAGGGACAACTTCCCCGGGAGAGCGCACGGCGCGCCTCAGGCTGCTGCAACGTCACGCCGGCTTCTGCCGCCGCAGGCTCGCCCCGCCTCCTCCGTACCGCTCCCTCCCCCCGGCCTGACTGAGCCAGAGCCCCCGAATCAGCTGCTCCTTTAACCCCGTTCTGTCTGGGCGGGGAACAGACGCCCTCAGGGGACCTACATGCAGAGGCGGGTCCAAATCCAAAGCTGAACCCCGGGAGCTGTACGAACAAAGAAGAGAAAGGGAAATCTCTCCCAGCAGCCTCAGAAGCAGCGGATTAAAGCTCCACAAACAACTTGATGTGCCGGCATCTGTTGAATACCTGAATAGACAACGAATCATCCCAAATTTAGGAGATGGACTTTGGGAGCAGGATATATTAACTTTTCCCCTTTTCCTTTTTTTTGTGAGTGTAGATGTGTATGCTTCTGGGTGAGATTTTGTCTGTATAGCTTTGCTCTCACCGTTAGTCCTAGGGTTAGGTCCGTCCGTTTTTTTTTGTTTTTTTTTTTGTTTTTTTTGTTTTTGGCTTAAAAAAAATTTTTTTTCCCTAATAAATGTTTTCTTAATAATTTTTTCCTTATTTTCTATTTTTAAAAAAAAATTTTAATAAGTTTTTTCATATTTTTTATTTTAAAAAATTAAAAAAATTTTTTTCTTAATAAATTTTTTCTAAATAATTTTTTTCTTATTTTTAGTATAAAAAAATTAATAAATCTATTTTTAAAAATTAAAAAAAATTTTTTTCTTAATAAATTTACTCTTAATATTTTTTTTCTTATTTTTTATTATAATTGCTTTATTTTATTTTATTTTATCCTCTTTTTTTCTTTCTTTCCATTTTTTCTCCCTTTTATTCTGAGCCGTGTGGATGAAAGGCTCTTGGTGCTCCAGCCAGGCATCAGGGCTGTGCCTCTGAGGTGGGAGAGCCAACTTCAGGACACTGGTCCACAAGAGACCTCCCAGCTCCACGTAATACCAAACGGCGAAAATCTCTCACAGATCTCCATCTCAACATCAAGACCCAGCTTCACTCAATGACCAGCAAGCTACAGTGCTGGACACCCTATGCCAAACAACTAGCAAGAGAGGAACACAGCCCCATCCATTAACAGAGAGGCTGCCTAAAATCATAATAAGGCCACAGACACCCCAAAACACACCACCAGACGTGGACGAACCCACCAGAAAGACAACATCCAGCCTCATCCACCAGAACACAGGCACTAGTTCCCTCCACCAGGAAACCTACACAACCCACTGAACCAACCTTACCCACTGGGGACAGATACCAAAAACAACGGGAACTACGAACCTGCAGCCTGTGAAAAGGAGACCCCAAACACAGTAAGATAAGCAAAATGAGAAGACAGAAAAACACACAGCAGATGAAGGAGCAGGGTCAAAACACACCAGACCTAACAAATGAAGAGGAAATAGGTAGTCTACCTGAAAAAGAATTCAGAATAATGATAGTAAGGATGATCCAAAGTCTTGGAAATAGAATAGACAAAATGCAAGAAACATTTAACAAGGACGTAGAAGAACTAAAGAGGAACCAAGAAACGATGACAAGCACAATAAATGAAATTAAAAATACTCTAGATGGGATCAATAGCAGAATAACTGAGGCAGAAGAACGGATAAGTGACCTGGAAGATAAAATGGTGGAAATAACTACTGCAGAGCAGAATAAAGAAAAAAGAATGAAAAGAACTGAGGACAGTCTCAGAGACCTCTGGGACAACATTAAACGCACCAACATTCGAATTATAGGGGTCCCAGAAGAAGAAGAGAAAAAGAAAGGGACTGAGAAAATATTTGAAGAGATTATAGTTGAAAACTTCCCTAATATGGGAAAGGAAATAGTTAATCAAGTCCTGGAAGCACAGAGAGTCCCATACAGGATAAATCCAAGGAGAAACACACCAAGACACATATTAATCAAACTATCAAAAATTAAATATAAAGAAAACATATTAAAAGCAGCAAGGGAAAAACAACAGATAACACACAAGGGCATCCCCATAAGGTTAACAGCTGATCTTTCAGCAGAAACGCTGCAAGCCAGAAGGGAGTGGCAGGATATACTTAAAGTGATGAAGGAGAAAAACCTACAACCAAGATTACTCTACCCAGCAAGGATCTCATTCAGATTTGATGGAGAAATTAAAACCTTTACAGACAAGCAAAAGCTGAGAGAGTTCAGCACTACCAAACCAGCTTTACAACAAATGCTAAAGGAACTTCTCTAGGCAAGAAACACAAGAGAAGGAAAACACCTACAATAACAAACCCAAAACATTTAAGAAAATGGGAATAGGAACATACATATCGATAATTACCTTAAATGTAAATGGATTAAATGCTCCCACCAAAAGACACAGACTGGCTGAATGGATACAAAAACAAGACCCATATATATGCTGTCTACAAGAGACCCACTTCAGACCTAGAGACACATACAGACTGAAAGTGAGGGGATGGAAAAAGATATTCCATGCAAATGGAAACCAAAAGAAAGCTGGAGTAGCAATTCTCATATCAGACAAAATAGACTTTAAAATAAAGACAATTACAAGAGACAAAGACGGACACTATATAATGATCAAGGGATCGATCCAAGAGGAAGGTATAACAATTGTAAATATTTATGCACCCAACATAGGAGCACCTCAATACATAAGGCAAATACTAACAGCCATAAAAGGGGAAATCGACAGTAACACAATCATAGTAGGGGACTTTAACACCCCACTTTCACCAATGGACAGATCATCCAAAATGAAAATAAATAAGGAAACACAAGCTTTAAATGATACATTAAACAAGATGGACTTAATTGATATTTATAGGACATTCCACCCAAAAACAACAGAATACACATTTTTCTCAAGTGCTCATGGAACATTCTCCAGGATAGATCATATCTTGGGTCACAAATCAAGCCTTGGTAAATTTTAAAAAATTGAAATCGTATCAAGTATCTTTTCCGACCACAACGCTATGAGACTAGATATCAATTACAGGAAAAGATCTGTAAAAAATACAAACACATGGAGGCTACACAATACACTACTTAATAACGAAGTGATCACTGAAGAAATCAAAGGGGAAATCAAAAAATACCTAGAAACAAATGACAATGGAGACACGACGATCCAAAACCTATGGGATGCAGCAAAAGCAGTTCTAAGAGGGAAGTTTATAGCAATACAAGCCTACATCAAGAAACAGGAAACATCTCGAATAAACAACCTAACCTTGCACCTAAAGCAATTAGAGAAAGAAGAACAAAAAAACCCCAAAGCTAGCAGAAGGAAAGAAATCATAAAGATCAGATCAGAAATAAATGAAAAAGAAATGAAGGAAACAATAGCAAAAATCAATGAAACTAAAAGCTGGTTCTTTGAGAAGATAAACAAAATTGATAAACCATTAGCCAGACTCATCAAGAGAAAAAAGGAGAAGACTCAAATTAATAGAATTAGAAATGAAAAAGGAGAAGTAACCACTGACACTGCAGAAATACAAACGATCATAAGAGATTACTACAAGCAACTCTATGCTAATAAAATGGACAACCTGGAAGAAATGGACAGATTCTTAGAAATGCACAACCTGCCGAGACTGAACCAGGAAGAAATAGAAAATATGAACAGACCAATCACAAGCACTGAAATTGAAACTGTGATTAAAAATCTTCCAACACACAAAAGCCCAGGACCAGATGGCTTCACAGGCGAATTCTATCAAACATTTAGAGAAGAGCTAACACCTATCCTTCTCAAACTCTTCCAAAATATTGCAGAGGGAGGAACACTCCCCAACTCATTCTACGAGGCCACCATCACCCTGATACCAAAACCAGGCAAAGATGTCACAAAGAAAGAAAACTACAGGCCAATATCACTGATGAACATAGATGCAAAAATCCTCAACAAAATACTAGCAAACAGAATCCAACAGCACATTAAAAGGATCATACACCATGATCAAGTGGGGTTTATTCCAGGAATGCAAGGATTCTTCAATATACGCAAATCAATCAACGTGATACATCATATTAACAAATTGAAGGAGAAAAACCATATGATCATCTCAATAGATGCAGAGAAAGCTTTCGACAAAATTCAACACCCATTTATGATAAAAGTCCTGCAGAAAGTAGGCATAGAGGGAACTTTCCTCAACATAATAAAGGCCGTATATGACAAACCCACAGCCAACATTGTCCTCAATGGTGAAAAACTGAAACCATTTCCACTAAGATCAGGAACAAGACAAGGTTGCCCACTCTCACCACTATTATTCAACATAGTTTTGGAAGTATTAGCCACAGCAATCAGAGACGAAAAAGAAATAAAAGGAATCCAAATCGGAAAAGAAGAAGTAAAGCTGTCACTGTTTGCAGATGACATGATACTATACATAGAGAATCCAAAAGATGCTACCAGAAAACTACTAGAGCTAATCAATGAATTTGGTAAAGTAGCAGGATACAAAATTAATGCACAGAAATCTCTTGCATTCCTGTATACTAATGATGAAAAATCTGAAAGTGAAATTAAGAAAACACTCCCGTTTACCATTGCAACAAAAAGAATAAAATACCTAGGAATAAACCTACCTAAGGAGACAAAAGACCTGTATGCAGAAAATTATAGGACACTGATGAAAGAAATTAAAGATGATACAAATAGATGGAGAGATATACCATGTTCTTGGATTGGAAGAATCAACATTGTGAAAATGACTCTGCTACCCAAAGCAATCTACAGATTCAATGCAATCCCTATCAAACTACCACTGGCATTTTTCACAGAACTAGAACAAAAAATTTCACAATTTGTATGGAAACACAAAGGACCCCGAATAGCCAAACCAATCTTGAGAACGAAAAATGGAGCTGGAGGAATCAGGCTCCCTGACTTCAGACTATATTACAAAGCTACAGTAATCAAGACAGTTTGGTACTGGCACAAAAACAGAAATATAGATCAATGGAACAGGATAGAAAGCCCAGAGATAAGCCCACGCACATATGGTCACCTTATCTTTGATAAAGGAGGCAAGCATATACAGTGGAGAAAAGACAGCCTCTTCAATAAGTGGTGCTGGGAAAATTGGACAGCTACATGTAAAAGTATGAAATTAGAACACTCCCTAACACCATACACAAAAATAAACTCAAAATGGATTAAAGACCTAAGTGTAAGGCCAGACACTATCAAACTCTTAGAGGAAAACATAGGCAGAACACTGTATGACATAAGTCACAGCAAGATCCTTTTTGACCCAGGTCCTAGAGAAATGGAAATAAAAACACAAATAAACAAATGGGACCTAATGAAACTTAAAAGCTTTTGCACAGCAAAGGAAACCATAAACAAGACCAAAAGACAACCCTCAGAATGGGAGAAAATATTTGCAAATGAAGCAACTGACAAAGGATTAATCTCCAAGATTTACAAGCAGCTCATGCAGCTCAATAACAAAAAAACAAACAACCCAATCCAAAAATGGGCAGAAGACCTAAATAGACATTTCTCCAAAGAAGAGATACAGATTGCCAACAGACACATGAAAGAATGCTCAACATCATTAATCATTAGAGAAATGCAAATCAAAACTACAATGAGGTATCATCTCACACCGGTCAGAATGGCCATCATCAAAAAATCTAGAAACAATAAATGCTGGAGAGGGTGTGGAGAAAAGGGAACACTCTTGCACTGTTGGTGGGAATGTAAATTGATACAGCCACTATGGAGAACAGTATGGAGGTTCCTTAAAAAACTAAAAATAGAACTACCATATGACCCAGCAATCCCACTACTGGGCATATACCCTGAGAAAACCATAATTCAGAAAGAGTCATGTACCAAAATATTCATTGCAGCTCTGTTTACAATAGCCAGGACATGGAAGCAACCTAGGTGTCCATCATCGGATGAATGGATAAAGAAGATGTGGCACATATATACAATGGAATATTACTCAGCCATAAAAAGAAATGAAATGGAGGTGTTTGTAATGAGGTGGATGGAGTTAGAGTCTGTCATACAGAGTGAAGTAAGTCAAAAAGAGAAAAACAAATACAGTATGCTAACACATATATATGGAATCTAAGGGGAAAAAAAAAAAAAAAAAAGAGGTCATGAAGAACCTAGTGGCAAGATGGGAATAAAGACACAGACCTACTAGAGAATGGACTTGAGGATATGGGGAGGGGGAGGGGTGAGATGTGACAGGGTGAGAGAGTGTCATGGACATATATACACTACCAAATGTAAAATAGATAACTAGTGGGAAGCAGCCGCATAGCACAGGGAGATCAGCTCGGTGCTTTGTGACCACCTAGAGGGGTGGGATAGGGAGGGTGGGAGGGAGGGAGATGCAAGAGGGAAGAGATATGGCAACATATGTATATGTGTAACTGATTCACTTTGTTGTAAAGCAGAAGCTAGCACACCATTGTAAAGCAATTATACTTCAATAAAGATGTTTAAAAAAAAAAAAAAAAAAAAAAAAAAAACCACTTATATCCACCCAGAGCAAAGAAAGTGCAAATTATTCATTGAGTTTAAAGCTGGATGAGAAAGAGTCTCTAGTCAAATATCTTTTGGTAGTTCCTTTCACTAAACATAATGGAGAGGGAAAATGTCCTTATAGACTCTAAGAATATTAGCACTAGAAGGGATGTCAGGATATTTTTCAGAAGAAATTGAGATCTGCAGAAATGAAGTGACGTCCCCAAGGTTGAACAAGTAAGTGATAGAGCAGAAACCAGATGTTGTCTCCTGTTTTCTGAATTGTGCTATTTATATATCTGACTGCCTTTACCATATTTTAGCTTAATATTGGTTTCTCAGATGGTATAACTTATACTGTTGTAACACCCAAAGAATACAAATTATTTTCAAAAATGCTTTCTAATTTGCCAGCAGCTAACTTGTAACTCTCTAGCTAACCAATTAAGCTAGTAGCATAGATAGAGCATAAGAAATAGTATCATGTTTATCTCAAGACTCAACCCTCTGTCATGTGAGAGCTAGTGTGCTCAGGTATATTGGAGAGTAGATCTCCACTTAAACCCTCATCCATTTACAAGACATGCCTTTTAGGAAGAGCCAATGGGCTGTAGTTAGCACTTCCTCCACCAATTACTACTGAAAATGTAGTCACAATAATTCTGGCTTTTTGACATTTTACAATAAGGTCCTTAATATAAATCAACACAACAGAAATTTGACAATGATGGTATTAAGATAATTGACCTACAAGAGAAAATACATGAAAAGGGCTTTGAAAAGATTAAAGTGCTATGCAAATGAGAGATATTTCTTTCTTATTATTTTTCTCTAAGGAATCTTATGAATGTTTTCATTTTAAAACAGATAATGGAAGATTGCAATGTAGACTACTGCAAATTTGGGATATCAGATTCCAACATAATAATAAAACCAGGACCAAAAGCCAGTTGGGTATGATTTGCTTTTTTTTAATTATATAAATATTCCCCCTTAAAGCTGGTGAAATTCCCCTGACTTTTACATATTTTTATATTCCTATTATTTTGTCTTATCCTAACAGTATCCATGGTCAGTTTGCTCATTCCTTCATTCCTGAATTTATCCATTAATTTATTCAACAAACATTCATGAGGTACCTATGTATGCTCGAGCCCTGTGCTAAGTGCTAAGGCATAAAGTGATTTCAAAACTAGACATGCTGGGAGGGACCCTCAAGGTGGCGGAAAAGTAAGACATGGAGATCACCTTCTTCCCCACAAATACATCAAAAATACATCTACATGCGGAACTGCTCCTACAGAACACCTACTGAATGCTGGCAGAAGACCTCAGACTTCCCAAAAGGCAAGAAATTCCCCACGTACCTGGGTAGGGCAAAAGAAGAAAAGAAAAAACAGAGACAAAAGAATAGGGACAGGACCTGCACCACTGGGAGGGAGCTGTGAAGGAGGAAAAGTTTCCACACACTAGGAAGCCCCTTTACTGGTGGAGACAGGGGGTGGGCAGGGGGGAAGCTTCAGAGCCATGGAGGAGAGCGCAGCAACAGGGGTGCAGAAGGCAAAGCGGAGAGATTCCCGCACAGAGGATCGGTGCCGACCAGCGCTCACCAGCCCGAGAGGCTTGTCTGCTCACCCGCCGGGGCGGGCGGGGGCTGGGAGCTGAGGCTCGGGCTTCGGAGGTCGGATCCCAGGGAGAGGACTGGCGTTGGCTGTGTGAACACAGCCTGAAGGGGGCTAGTGCACCACAGCTAGGCGGGAGGGAGTCCGGGAGAGTCTGGACCTGCCTAAGAGGCAAGAGGCCATTGTTTCAGGGTGCGCGAGGAGAGGGGATTCAGAGCACCGCCTAAACGAGCTCCAGAGACTGGCGCGAGCCGCGGCTATCAGCGCGGACCCCAGAGACGGGCATGAAACGCTAAGGCTGCTGCTGCAGCCACCAAGAATCCTGTGTGCAAGCGCATGTCACTATCCACACACACTCTTCCCAACCTGGGAGGCTGTGCAGCCCACCACTGCCAGGGTCCCGTGATCCAGGGACAACTTCCCAGGGAGAACACACGGTGTGCCTCAGGCTGTTGCAACATCATGCTGGCCTCTGCTGACACAGGCTCACCCCGCATTCCAATTATAACTACCTTACCCTTCCCTCCCCTCTGGCCTGAGTAAGCCAGAGCCCCCTAATCAGCCGCTGCTTTAACCCCATCCTGTCTGGGAGGGAACAGATGCTTGAGGGCGACCTACACGCAGAGGCGGGGCCAAAACCAAAGCTGAACCCCGGGAGCTGTGCAGACAAAGAAGAGAAAGGGAAATTTCTCTGTGCAGCCTCAGGAGCAGCGGATTAAATCCCCACAATCAACTTGGTGTACCCTGCATCTGTGGAATACCTGAATAGACAACGAATCATCCCAAAATTGAGGTGGTGGATTTTGGGAGCAGCTATAGACTTGGGGTTTGCAGTCTGCAACTGACCTGTTTCTGATTTTTATGTTTATCTTAGTATAGTTTTTAACACTTGTTATCATTGGTGGTTTTGTTTATTGGTTTGGTTGCTCTCTTCTTTTTTTAAATGATTATTACTTTTAAATTTTTTTATTTTAATAATTTTAAAAATTTTATTTTATTTTAATAATTTTATTTTTTAAATTTATTATTATATTTTTCTTTCTTTTTTCCTCCTTTTTCTTCTGAGCCATGTGGCTGATAGGGTCTTGGTGCTCTGGCTTGGTGTCAGGCCTGAGCCTCTGAGGTGGGAGAGCCGAGTTCAGAATCTGGACCACCAGAGACATCCCGGCCCCACGTAATATCAATTGGCGAGAGCTCTCCCAGAGATCTCCGTCTCAACGCTAAGACCCAGCTCCATCCAACGGCCAGCAACCTCCAGTGCTGGACACCCCATGCCAAACAACTAGCAAGACAGGAACACAACCACACCCATTAGAAGAGAGGCTACCTAAAGTATTACTAAGTTCACAGATACCCCAAAACACACCACCAGACATGGTCCTGACCATGAGAAAGACAAGATCCAGCCTCATCCACCAGAACACAGGCACCAGTCCCCTCCACCAGGGAGCCTACACAAGCGACTGAACCAACCTTGCCCACTGGGGGCACACATCAAAAACAATGGGAACTATGAACCTGCAGCCTGTGAAAAGGAGACCCCAAACACAGTAAGCTAAGCAAAATGAGAAGACAGAGAAATACGCAGCAGATGAGGGAGCAAGGTAAAAACCCACCAGACCAAACAAATGAAGAGGAAATAGGCAGTCTACCTGAAAAGAATTCAGAGAAATGATAGTAAAGATGATCCAAAATCTTGGAAATAGAATGGAGAAGCCACAAGAAACGTTTAACAAGGACCTAGAAGAAATAAAGAGCACACAATGATGAACAACACAATAAATGAAATTTAAAATTCTCTAGAAGGAATCAATTGCAGAATAAATGAGGCAGAAGAACAGATAAGTGACCTGGAAGATAAAGAGTGGAAATAATTACCACACAGCAGAATAAAGAAAAAAGAATGAAAAGAATTGAGGACAGTCTCAGAGACCTCTGGGACAACATTAAACAAACCAACATTCAAATTATAGGGGTCCCAGAAGAAGAAGAGAAAAAGAAAGGGTCTGAAAAAATATTTGAAGAGATTATAGTTGAAAACTTCCCTAGCATGGGAAAGGAAAGAGTCAGTCAAGTCCAGGAAGCGCAGAGAGTCCCATACAGGATAAATCCAAGGAGAAACACTCCAAGACACATATTAATCAAACTATCAAAATTTAGATACAAAGAAAAAATATTAAAAGCAACAAGGGAAAAACAACAAATAACACACAAGAGAATCCCCATAAGGTTAACAGCTGATCTTTTAGCAGAAACTCTGCAAGCCAGAAGGGAGTGGCAGGACATATTTAGAGTGATGAAAGGGAAAAACCTACAACCAAGATTACTCGACCCAGCAAGGATCTCATTCAGATTTGATGGAGAAATTAAAACCGTCACACACAAGCAAAAGTTAAGAGAATTCAGCACCACCAAATGAGTTTTACAACAAATGCTAAAGGAAATTCTCTAGGCAGGAAACACAAGAGAAGGAAAAGACCTACAAAAACAAACTCAAAACAATTAAGAAAATGGTAATAGGAACATACATATCGATAATTACCTTAAATGTAAATGGATTAAATGCTCCAACCAAAAGACATAGACAGGCTGAATGGATACAAAAACATGACCCCGTATATATGCTGTCTAAAAGAGACCCACTTCAGACCTAGGGACACATACAGACTGAAAGTGAGGGGATGGAAAAAGATATTCCATGCAAATGGAAATCAAAAGAAAGCTGGAGTAGCAATTCTCATATCAGAAAAAAATAGACTTTAAAATAAAGACTATTACAAGAGACAAAGAAGGACACTACATAATGATCATGGGATCAATCCAAGAAGAAGATATAACAATTGTAATTATTTATGCTCCCAATATAGGGCACCTCAATACATAAGGCAAATGCTAACAGCCATAAAAGGGGAAGTTGACAGTAACACAATAACAGTAGGGGACTTTAACAACCACTTTCAGCAATGGACAGATCATTGAAAATGAAAATAAATAAGGAAACACAAGCTTTAAATGACACATTAAACCAGATGGACTTGATATATACAGGACATTCCATCCGAAAACAACAGAATACACTTTCTTCTCAAGTGCTCATGGAACATTCTCCAAGGTGGATCATATCTTGGGTCACAAATCAAGCCTTGGTAAATTTAAGAAAATTGGAATCGTACCAAGTACCTTTTCCAACCAAAAAACTATGAGACTAGTTATTAATTATAAGAAAAGAAAAACTGTAAAAAGTACAAACACATGGAGGCTAAACAGTATGCTATTAATAACCAAGAGATCTCTGAAGAAATCAAAGAGGAAATAAAAAAATACCTAGAAACAAATGACAATGAAAACACAATGATGCAAAACTTATGGGATGCAGCAAAAGCAGTTCTAAGAGGGAAGTTTATAGCAATACAATCCTACCTCAAGAAACAACAAACATCTCAAATAAACAACCTAACCTTGCTGCTAAAGCAATTAGAGAAAGAAGAACAAAAAAACCCCAAAGTTAGCAGAAAGAAATCATAAAGATCAGATCAGAAATAAATGAAAAAGAAATGAAGGAAACGATAGCAAAGATCAATAAAACTAAAAGCTGGGGGCAGACACCAAAAACAATGGGAACTTGTTCTTTGAGAAGATAAACAAAATTGATAAACCATTAGCCAGACTCATCAAGTAAAAAAAGGAGAAGACTCAAATCAATAGAATTAGAAATGAAAAAGGAGAAGTAACAACTGACACTGCAGATATACAAAGGATCATGAGAGGATACTACAAGCAACTATATGCCAATAAAATGGACAACCTGGAAGAAATGGACAAATTCTTAAAAAACACAACCTTCTGAGGCTGAACCAGGAAGAAATAGAAAATATAAACAGACCAATCACAAGCACTGAAATTGACACTGTGATTAAAAATCTTCCAACAAACAAAAGCCCAGGACCAGGTGGCTTCACAGGCGAATTCTATCGAACATTTAAAGAAGAGCTAACACCTATCCTTCTCAAACTCTTCCAAAATATAGCAGAGGGAGGAACACTCCCAAACTCATTCTATGAGGCCACCATCACCCTGATACCAAAACCAGACAAAGATACCACAAAAAAAGAAAACTACAGGCCAATATCACTGATGAACATAGATTCAAAAATCCTGAAGAAACTACTAGCAAACAGAATCCAAGAGCACATTAAAAGGATCATACTCTATGATCAAGTAGGGTTTATCCCAGGAATGCAAGGGTTCTTCAATATACACAAATCAATCAATGTGATAAACCATATTAACAAACTGAAGGAGAAAAACCATACGATAATCTCAACAGATGCAGAAAAATCTTTCAACAAAATTCAACACCCATTTATGACAAAAACTCTCCAGAAAGCAGGCATACAGGGAAGCTACCTCAACATAATAAAGTCCATAAATGACAAACCCACAGCCAACACCGTTCGCAATGGTGAAAAACTGAAACAATTTCCTCTAAGATCAAGAACAAGACAAGGTTGCCCACTCTCCCCATTATTATTCCACTTAGTTTTGGAACTTTTAGTCACAGCAATCAGAGAAGAAAAAGAAGTAAAAGGAATCCAAATCGGAAAAGAAGAAGTAAAGCTCTCACTGTTTGCAGATGACATGATACAATACATAGAGAATCCAAAGGATGCTACCAGAAAACTACTAGAGCTAATCAATGAATCTGGTAGAGTAGCAGGATACAAAATTAATGCACAGAAATCTCTTGCATTCCTATACACTAATGATGAAAAATCTGAAAGAGAAATTAAGGACACACTCCCATTTACCACTGCAACAAAAAGAATAAAATACCTAGGAATAAACCTACCTAAGGAGACAAAAAACCTGTATGCAGAAAACTATGACACTGATGAAAGAAATTAAAGATGATACAAACAGATGGAGAGACATACCATGTTCTTGGATTGGAAGAATCAACATTGTGAAAATGACTATACTACCCAAAGCAATCTACGAATTCAGTGCAATTCCTATCAAACTACCAATGGCATTTTTCACAGAACTAGAACAAAAAATTTCACAATTTGTGTGGAAACACAAAAGACCACGAATAGCCAAAGCAATCTTGAGAAAGAAAAACAGAGCTGGAGGAATCAGGCTCCCAGACTTCAGAGTATACTACAAAGCTACAGTAATCAAGACAGTATGGTACTGGCACAAAAACAGAAATATAGATCAATGGAACAGGATAGAAAGCCCAGAGATAAACCCACACACATATGGTCACCTTATCTTTGATATAGGAGGCAAGAATATACAATTGAGAAAAGACAGCCTCTTCAATAAGTGGTGCTGGGAAAACTGGACAGCTACATGTAAAAGAATGAAATTAGAACACTTCCTAACACCATACACAAAAATAAACTCAAAATGGATTAAAGACCTAATTGTAAGACTGGACACTATAAAACCCTTAGGGAAAAGATAGGAAGAACACTCTTTGACATAAATCACAGCAAGATCCTTTTTGACCCACCTCCTAGAGAAATGGAAATAAAAACAAAAATAAACAAATGGGACCTAATGAAACTTAAAAGCTTTTGCACAACAAAGGAAACCATATACAAAGCAAAAATCCAACTCTCAGAATAGGAGAAAATATTTGCAAACGAAGCAACTGACAAAGGATTAATCTCCAAAATATACAAGCAGCTCATACAGCTCAATATCAAAAAAACAAGCAACCCAATCCAAAAATGAGTTGAAGACCTAAATAGACATTTCTCCAAAGAAGATATACAGATTGCCAACAAACACATGAAAGGATGCTCAACATCACTAATCATTAGAGAAAGGTAAGTCAAAACTACAAGGAGGTATCACCTCACACCACTCAGAATGACTATCATCAAAAAATCGACAAACAATAAATGCTGGAGAGGGTTTGGAGAAAAGGGAACCCTCTTGCACTGTTGGTGGGAATGTAAATTGATACAGCCACTGTGGAGAACAGTATGGAGGTTCCTTAAAAAACTAAACTAGAACTACCATATGACCCAGTAATCCCACTACTGGGCATATATCCTGAGAAAACCATAATTCAGAAAATGTTCATTGCAGCACTGTTTACAATATCCAGGACATGGAAGCAACCTAAGTGTCCATTGACAGATGAATGGAGAAAGGAGATGTGGCACATATATACAATGGAATATTACTCAGCCATAAAAAGAAATGAAATTGAGTTATTTGTAGTGAAGTGGATGGACATAGAGTCTGTCATACAGAGTGAAGTAAGTCAGAAAGAGAAAAACAAATACCGTATGCTAACACATATATATGGAATCTAAAAAAAAAAAAAAAAAAAAAAAAGGTTCTGATGAACCTAGGAGCAGGACAGGAATAATGACGCAGACGTAGAGAATGGACTTGAGGACACGGGGAGGGGGAAGGGTAAGCTGGGATGAAGTGAGTGACTGGCATGGACATATATACACTACCAAATATAAAATAGAAAGGTAGTGGGAAGCAGCCGCATAACACAGGGAGATCAGCTCTGTGCTTTGTGTCCACCTAGAGGGGTGGGATAGGGAGGGTGGGAGGGAGATGCAAGAGGGAGGGGATATGGGGATATATGCATACGTATAGCTGATTCACTTTGTTATACAGCAGAAACTAACACACCATTGTAAAGCAATTATACTCCAAAAAAGATGTTTAAAAGAAAAAAAAAAGAAAGAAAATAGAAAAAGAGAAATGCAAAAAAAAAAAAGCTAGACATGTTGGGCTCTGTGCTGGAAGACTATGTGGACTGATAGAAAAATCAATATAGGTGCAAATAAATGCAATATAATATGCCAAGTGCTATAATAAAGGCTGAAGAAAGAACAGCAGGAGTCCAGAGGTGGGGGTAAATAGTGTTTTGAGGAGAGAAGCACCACAGAGGTGGTGCCCTGTAAGCTTGGCCTGGAAGATGATTCAGATTCCTCCAGACAGCCAAGGGGAAGGGCCTTGCAGACCAGACAACTTGATGAGGGAATTGCCTTAGACGCAGCTAGAAAAATATCAATGTTGTGATAACATACGACTTCATGATGTCCCTGGGCTCACTGAAGAGTAAACCTTATATGCTGTTGTGCATCTGCTAAATCTCACGTAATAGCTTCTTAAGGTCCCCTCTCTTGGGGCCCTCAGAGTCCCTTGGAAGCCATCGCCATCTTGCAACAGTTTCCATTTTCCTGTAGCCTGCAGAGGATGTCTGTGGTCGTTCAGCTGGAGGGGAGGATCACTTTTGTGTCTATATGAAAGGTGCCCCGGAGATGCTGGCTAGGTTCTGCAGATCTGAAACAGGTACTAACTGACACTTATCACTTTCAGGAGGCAAAAATATTTTAAAAGCTCAAACACACAGAGCAAACCAACCTAAATCAATGAATGTGGAGGTGGTTATTTTCTTGGTAGGTGGGAAGTGGGCCCAGTAGATCTGCTAAGGCAGAGGTGATAACTTCAAAGCAGAGAAGCAGAGAGTAAATATCAGCCAGAAAATCCCAAACACAATGGGGCATCAGAGAGGGAGGTGTGAAGCAAGCCTCAGAAGCCAGAACAGGGAGCTACAGAGGGGTCAGAGGACCAAGGAGGGTGAGAATGAGGAGTGTTCAGAGGGAACCAAAGAGACAGGTCTGAACCCTAGATTAATTCTGCAGACAGGGATGCTCTGTCACCTCCTGGGGGCTGGCACCACTTATGGGGTCTTAGATCAATGGGAGGAGAATATAAAAAAGATAAATCTTTTAGAAAAAAAAAGTGATTAGAGTAAATTAGATGGTATCAGAGCAAGGTAATTGATCATTTTCACAGCAATTTCATCTTTCAGGGCCAGATTTTGAGCTGATTTGTATTGTTTCTTAGTCTTATAAACATATGCACTCTCTAAGCTGCACCCCAGATTTGTAAGAATATTGTTGCATTCAGATGAGTTCATTTGGATAAAACTGGCCTTTTTTCTCCTGATTTTCATCTATATTCTCCTTACAATAGCTGATAGCCATCAACTTGTGCACAGAATTCTAAGATTTGGCAAATGATTGCTTTAACTTCTCTCTCTACTTCAAGTCTTTTTTTTAGAGGTCCCCCTTTTTTCTGACTTTGACCTTCCTCATAGCTCCCATTAACTCCATCCTTCACAGATTGATGGTCTGTACTTGGCTGTTAATTTTTTTTTCAGGTGTCATTTGCCACCCCTTATTCATCTGGTAGCCCTTCCAATTCTTCTTATTGTCCTAAATTCTGATCCTTGACATATGCTAATATCATATTCATACAGTTGGCACTTTGAACGACCTCCAGAATCCTTTAGATACGTCTTCTTTCAAGGATCAGTAGTACACCTCCCTCGGGTCTGGAGAGGTAGTGAGTGCAAATTGAGTTCCTTATATGAAGTAGAATTCAGTATTCTTAATTACATTCAGGAGATAAATTGTCCTCAGCAGAGGACAATCTGTAGATTATTTTTTCTTTCAAAGTTTCTCAGTTTTTAAAGTTTGTTTTTGAATTGTTTATGACAAAAGAGTAAAGAAATACCATGGAAAATTGAATAACAAATCATCTGCATCACTTATCTTTGATTTTGTGTTGCTGGTAGAGAGATCCTCACTTATATACAATTATTAACCCCTCTGCACAAGATGTGGATATCCTCGGTTCCACATTACTATTTACAACCTAAGTCTATCTACTCTAATATAATCAGTAATCACCGTCCCTTCCTTACCCTGTGTCTATTTCCCCCATCTATAAAATGTGGGATTGGGTGATCTCTAAGGAGCCTTTCGCCATGACATTTTAATCTTCTAAATAGAATCACAAATATATGCGGTTCACAAATATATGAATGGCACTCTCATGTTTAACATTCAAGGTGTTAGCTATTCTTGAGCAAGCATAAAGACCCATAACACACAGAATTTTGTAATTTTTCAAGATACAAATTTTAATAATGAAAGTTAAGATCATGTGTGAAGACGAGATTTATGTTGCTAGAAGTTGAGTGTAGCCACCACCCAGCTGTCACATACAAATTAAACTGTGATGTTCTCATTTAAAAGCCACCAGTGAGAGAGACATTATTATAAATATGACAAAATAAGAAAATGAGGATAAATGTGCTAGATTTCTAACTATCCCAGGTTTTCCCAGAGAATATCAGGAGCCTATTTATCATGCTTCTTACAGTATAGTTATTATTTTCAAACAGGGTAAAAGAATAGGGTTTTGATTTTTTTTTTTTAGAGTCAAATTATATTTAGCAGAAATTTCCAATTAGGAAAATCAAAACGTATAAAAAACTGGCATCATAAAGGGGAAGTAGAAGTTTCCTGAGATGAGTTAGGGGGAAAAAAAAACAGGAGAAATACCTTATCAAGATTCACCATTTCATGAGTTTAGCCAATTTCTATTGAGCTTGACTGTGTATTGGATGCCCCTCAAGGCACTGAGGATTCAGAAGTGAATAAAATCAAATCCTTGCCCTCACAAAGCTTATATCCTAATTGGGGGAAATAATTAATAAAGTTAATCTATAAAATATTGTCAGGCAGTGATAAATGCCCTGAAAGAAGAAATAAAGCAGGTTAAAAGGATTTTAAAAATGACAGAGAGCACCGTATTACATGGGGAGATTAGGGAAGTCCTCTGAGGAGGTAACATTTGAACAGAGATCTGAGTAAAGTCAGGGAGCAGAGCATGCAAGTATCCAGGGGCAGAGCACTGCAGACAATAGGAATAGTGGATGCAACAGGCCTTGACACAGGATTTTGCTAGAATGTTGTAGAATCCCAAGATACCCAAGTGCCTGAAGCAGTGAACAAGGGAAGAGTCATAAAACAGAGACCCAAAGCAGAACACATTGGTGAGAAGATTTTGGAATCTTTCTTTTAGTTCTAGTTAATGAGAAAATATTAATCCAATTTATAATAGAACGTCATGAAGTTAAATGATGAGAATTTAACAAATTCTGTATGAAGGTGGATTTTCTTTTATAATATTCTCTAAGATCACGAGGCAGGATTCATATCTGATTATCTGAGTATTCACCAACGTGCCTAATATAGGATCTAAAATAAAGTAGTAATTTAGTAACTGGACTGTGGAATGAAGGATGTAACAACTACTTATACTCTACTCCAGAGAGAAGTTTCTTCATTGTATTCTTATCCACGTTTGAATTATTTCTCATCAAGAAATTCAACTCTGATTTTTTTCTTAAAGAAGTTTACTGACCACGTGATCATTTCCCTCCCAAGTCCTACTAACATGCTAGAAAAGAAATAGTTTCAAAGAAAACTAGAGAAGCAATAAGTGTAGATGAGAGATTTCTACATATTTCTGTAAGATGTAAAGTAAGTGGAGGAGTGGTATCTGAATCAGCAGGATAGAAGAAGCTATAGCTTATACCAAGCCAGAGAGAGAGAGAGAGAGAGAGATTGCAAGAGGAAAGTTGGTTCACCCTGTAGAACCCCAGAGAGAACGAGACTCTGATATGTCATGTACTGTGGAAGGTGGAGATGAGACTGAGGACAGTGAACATGGGGGATGAACTGACAGCAGGCACAGAGGTTGGTTGCCTAGGTCTCCCTATCCTTCCCCTTCCTCTCCCTGCAATCTTAACTCCACTCTGGACAGAAAAAGGAAAAAAATGAGGGATCAAGAAAGAGCTCTTGGCCCCCAAATTTACTTTTTATAAAACACCTGAGATTTATTTCATTTTAGTGGAGAGGTCCCACTACCTAATGTAACCCAGTTAGACCCCAAGCCTCCCATTTCAAATTCTGAAAACTCTTCAAATCCTTGGCTGATGTCATGTATTTACTGGATGTTGCAGATGGAGGCTGAAATAAATGATTCCATATTCAACTATTACTATAGTATCCTGTATGCAGTATGTACTTAATAAATGTGTACTAAACTAAAATGCTTACAAGCTAAAAAAGTTTTAAAAATACATGACTAACAAAAAATTTTAAAAACCAAGAGAAGAGTTGGAAGATAAACACATTGTTTTAAAAAAATGGAGTTGAAAAACTGGAAGAAGCAGCTAAAAGATATAAAAGTAGTTACCTCTGAGAAGGAGAAGGGGTGGGGTGCTGTGAAGACAGGGGCTATTGGTTTTCATTACTATAAACTTTTGGGTTCTTTTTGATTTTTTAAACCTGTGCATGTATTACATTGATAAAACTTAGAAATTTCACAACGAAGAAATAAATCCAACTGTTGAGATTATATGGATACACTTTAATAGTGACTTTCTTCCAAAGCCAAAGAGAGAAGGTGGAGTCAGAGTTAACATTTCTGGGACTTCTCATAATGGAGAATCACTTGAAAAAGGAAACAAAACCAGTCTTGAAGGAACTGAGCGAGGCCCGCATCAGGACTGCGATGATTACCGGTATGGGTTTCAGGAAGCCTGTCAAATTACATGTATCCCAGGCATAAGCAAAAGACCATGTGAGCTGAGTGAGTTCATGTGACTGAGGTGGAGAGAACAAAACTTGGCTGTCAAGTTTGTTACCCTCTGCTCCAGTTACCTGGGAATATGTGTAGCTCTCCCGCCCAGCACGACCCTGAGCTTTGGAGGCAAGGACCGTAGCTCATTCTCTTTGTCTAATGCCCTCTGTTCCTACCCAGGATCTGTGCAGGGCTACTAGGCTCACAGCAAATGTTGAAAGAAGAGAATGGGATTCTCATCAAGAACCCCAGTGAGACATCTGTGTAAAAAGGGAGTGAGACCCTGCTGGACTGTCCTTCAGGGCGGTGGAGTAGGCATGGCCTGTGATGATCAAATCCAACATGGCCAGCCCTAAGTGCTTTTTTCCTTTACTTAATTGGAATCCAGATCCCAAGAATAGTTTTATGTTATCAGACAAGGCCCATATAACTTTCACCACTGACAGCTGTCAGTCTTCTGAGGATTAGTCATAAAGCACTTAAATATTTGTTTATTCACTTGTGCATGTTTTGGAAATATGCAACGTTCTGGGACATGATGCTGTTATGGGAGGGAAATGCAGACGTAGTGTTTGAGCCCCTGTGGCAGATAGGCCTGATAAATGGTTATGAAAAAAGCAGAAAGTGATAAATGCCCACAAGAGCACCAACAATGTGGTACAGTCACTGAGAGGAGGGAGAGCTCAGTTCTGGATGCTGAGAGGTTTCTACACAAAGCAAGCCACTTTCTTTGTCATCTAGGTGACAACCTTCAAACAGACATTACTGTTGCAAAGAATTCTGAAATGATTCCTCGAGGGAACCACGTGATCCTTGTTGAAGCCAACGAACCCGAAGAGTTTGTCCCTGCCTCCGTGACCTGGCAGCCGGTAGAGAACCAAGAGAGTGGGCCTGGAAAGAATGTGAGTGAATGTTACAAGGCTCCTGCATGGGCCGGGGCAGATGGAATACAGCCCTGACCCTGAGCAGCTCTCTCTTGGCATTAGAAGTCACCACAGTAATAATCCCTCCCATCTGCCCAGAGTTTTACTGTTTGAAAAGCTTTTAGCATTTCCGCTGGCACTTCTCAGTCTTGGCTTCACGTAGAAACTACTCAGAAGAGTTTTTAAGCTTCCAAAGCCAAGACTACGGATTCAATCAGAATCTCTGGGCTGGGAACTGACATCAGTCCTTCCCCCGGTGATTCCAATGTGCAGATGTGGCTGAGAACCACCGATTTACATCCATGGTTCCCACTTGATCCTCAGTGACCCTACACAGTTGAGAAAACTATTCATTTTACAAATGGGAAAACTGAGGCCTAGAGAGGTAAGCTTGCCCAAAACACACACCGGTGAGCTGCAGAGCAGGAAATCAAAATTCTGTCTGCTTGATCACCCCCTCCCCCCAACCCATGGGCATTTAGACTGCGCTGTACCGGTGACATGATGTGAACAGATATTGGGCTTCTCTAGGTAGCCAGCTTCCTGTGCACTTGCCCCAGGACAGCTCTTTCACGTGAAGAGAATGGGCTGCAGCCTGACATTTCCTTACTAAATGTAGCACCTCAGCCTTTGTGTGAATTCAAAGAGATGGTCCTCTAGGTGATAAATTACAAAAAAGCTCCCTTCCTCCAGGCTGACCAGCCCTTCAGATTGTTCAGTGTCGAGTAGACCTTTGTGCAGCATACAGGCTGCACAGCTGTACAGGGTGGCCGTACCCCTACCCTGTGAAGAGGTGTGTTAACCTGGCTCAAATCCATTGTACGGACTGTGAAAGACGACAGCTCTGTCTCTGCTTTCAGCGGATTTCTGGTGCTGATTTCCTTGCGAGCCCACTTGCCTCAGCATCCATGCATGTTGCCTCAACGGCACTGAGTGATGAAACTCGGATCCTCACTAATTTTTTTTCAAAGTGCTTAACATTATGTATTCAAGAAAAATTAGTTTGCTTGTACCTATATACATTTTTAACAGAGATGGTATACTTTAAAAAACTTATTTTATTGAAGAATAGCTGATTTACAATGCTGTGCTAGTTTCTGCTGTACAGCAAAGTGATTCAGTTATACATCTATATATTCTTTTTCATAGTCTTTTCCATTATGGTTTATTACAGGATACTGAATATAGATCCTCACTACTTTTTAATAAAGAGTCCACTTATGAGCTTAATGCCTCTCCTGAAGGTTTGTCATTGCAGGGAGAAGTCGCATCATAGCCTCAGGCTTTCCTGCTCCTCTCTGGCTCCCTCCCACCCCATTTTCTCTCCCCGATTTCCAAGAAAAGCACAGGGAATCCAGTCCCTGCCTCAAGTGAACACTTTACAGCAAGTCTTTGGTTGGCGGTTTTACAATGGAGGTTGGAAGGGGAGGGGTGTATCTCCTTGCCTCCCAGTCTAGTACATCAAAATGTTTTTTCTTCCAAATACAATGCTTCCCCCAGTGAATTCCTCTAATGAAGAAAAGGTTCTCATCTTTTATACTATCTGAATTTAGAGTCTGACACAAATGTAAGACCCTCTGAAAAATGTTGCATCAACAGCCATTACCAGCTATTGACATGATGAATGCATACACGGTCATCAGATGCTTTCTCTTGGAGCTGAGCCAGCTGGGGCTAGAACCCAGTGATAGGGCTATACTGACAGGTGAAAGACAGGACAGAGAGGGTTTCAGAAAAGGAGTAGCGCTGGTGCAGGGGTCACAGGATGTGGAAGAGGATCTGGGCACCGTGAGGGAAGAGGTTACCTGTGGGGTGGGGAGAGGTCAGGTTAGGCTCTGAAGAAAGAGTCTACCTATTGTACAGGGAAGAAATTGGGGCATGATTTTTGAATGAATGAATGGTAAGAGATCTTAGGAAACAAAAGGTTGCATGAGGAGGAGAAGGAAGACAAGGGAAGAATGTTTCCTCTTCTTCCTTGGAATCACTCATTGGTACCTTGGAATGATTTCCTCAGTAGACTGACATCACACGTATTATCTCCCAGAATAGGATACAGAGCATCATGTTGCCAAAGTATTCTCTGCTCATATAATTTGGCGGGGGGAGCATTTTGAGTATCTTCTTCATATGAGTCTAAGTTCTATGGGTAAATTCCATATTGTGTATTTGCTGGTCCTCACCCTGTTGTGTAACATGAATACACTTCCTTCCATAAAATGTAGGAAAGCAACCACATTCCTTAAGAGCCAATGTAGAAATAATGCCCTTTTGAGTTTAGGAAACCTACATTAACATTGGAAACAGTTCAGTGCCTGATGGAGAAAGAGGGAGCTGTTACCATTTCGCAGTGAGTGGGAAATCATACCAAGTGATATTTCAGCATTTCAACAGCTTGCTTCCAAAAGTAAGTGCTGGAGAAATGATGTGTTTTGTTTTACTCCTCAAATTACTGAGATTAAAAAGGGTAAGAGAACAGTGAAGGGGATGATCAGCGAGGTTATCTCAGAGTTGGGAAATAAACACCCCCAAACAGGCACTGCTCCTTCAGGAGTTTCCCGCCCCCCAAGTCTCCTGATCCTGCACATGCGCACGGCCTCCTGTTCAGCGTTTGAGGCTGGTGCTGCCCCTCGCCCCGCCCCTGGGGCCAGTCCAGCCCCTGCCTCCTTCCTCCCTCCCTCCCCAGCAGAGAGAACCTCCAGCTAGTTCCAAAGATGCTGCCTGTTTTTTGTGTCTGTTTCTCTCTGAAAGCCACCAACTCATGTCAGGCTGAACTCTATTCCCCTTCTTGCCTGGATTCTTAAATTACAGCAGAAGGAAACAAAGACTTCATGGTTTATTCTCAAAATCATTTGTTATCTTGTCGCTGTGTGTGTATTTTCAAATAGTGCCATGCAGGGTTGTGCTGTCAGTGGGAAGGAGATAAGTGGAGAACGAGCCCAGGGCAGCAACCATCTGTTAGCACTGTCTTGAAAGTCCTGTCGCCTTACCAGTCAAGGACCGTAGAATCTAGACCCCCCAAGGCTTCTAGAAAGCTTTTAGTGCAGTTCCTCATTGGAGAGACGGGAAAGCTGAGACTCAGAGAGGTTGTCTCTTGCCTAAGGTTTGCACAATTTGGGGCAGAGCTAGGAATAGAACCTTGATTCTCAACTCCTGATCTATTGCTCTTTCCTCTGCTTAGTCGTCAGTTACCGAGACAGTGTTTATTAAAAAGAACTGTATTTCCTTAAGCGTTTTAATCTTATATGCTCTTCTGCTTTTTAGTTACTTTTTATTCATTAGAGCTTACCCCATCTTGGAAAAATGGCCTGGAACAAAGTAATAGACTTGTGATGGAAAACTGAAAGTGAAAGTTAAATATTAAAGTGTTAAATCCTCTTTTTTCCCTTTCCTGACATTTGGTCTAATGTCACACCACCCAATGCTATATTAAAACGGTGGCCAGGAGTAATTTTTCAAGACTGTTATTTTATTTAAAAAATGTTCATCTCTCTAATCTTATTGCAATCGTTGTTTTTCTCTTCAGATTCTGGTGAATGGAACCATTTTTGCAAGAATGTCCCCTGGGCAGAAATCTAGCCTCGTTGAAAAATTTCAGAAATTAAAGTAGCTGTTATTGCATGAAAAGAGAGTGTATTTGTTATTTATTGCTGTGTAACAAATTACCCCAAAACGTAGTGGCTTAGAATAACACCATTTATTATTTTTTTTACATTGCTGTGGGTCAGGAATCCAGGTGTGCTTAGCTGAGTCTTCTGGTTCTAGGTCTCTCACAGGTGTAATGAGGTGTTGGCCAGGACTGCAGTCATCTTGGGGGGGAAGGATCTGCCACCAGCCTCACTCATGTGTTGTTGGCAGGATTCAGTTTCTTGTGGGTGGTTGGGCTAAAGAGTCTGTTTTTTACTGGCTGTTGGGCAGAAGCCATCCTTGTTTCCTTGCCAGGTGGGTCATTTCATAAGGAAGCTCACAGTGTGTCAGCTAGCTTCCATGAGAGTGAGCAAGCAAGAAGAGTCAGAGGGAGAGAGAAAGAGAGGGAGAGAGAGAAGTATGACCATTTTTTATACCTTCATCTTAGAAGTAACCTCTTATCCCATCACTTTATTCCTTTCATTAGAAGGAAGTTGCTACGTCCAGTCCACACTCAAGGGAGGGCATTAGACGTCATGAATACCAGGAGGTGGGCCATTTTAGAAGCTGTCTACCCTGGAGAGCATTCCTTCTGTGGCCCATAGGGCATATCTTAGAGGAAGATCCCCTGCTTGGATATAGAGTATAGAAACAACAGGGGTTTGTACAGCTCAGAGTGGGAAAAAATGGGGAAGTGTGTGAGTTATCACCTGGAATTATTTGAGGTTGGTCCATCAGAAGCTGTGTGAATAATTTCAGGTCCTCCAGGAAGGAGATGAAATGGCATTTTCATTGTTTTGGGTATAGAGGCCAAAGTCAGAAAAAGAAAAATTCCTTTCTTATCTCCTTCCAAAATACAGATGACCAAGTCACATCAGAGTGAAACAGTTCTTCTTGAGACCAGACCTATGCATTACTTGCTGGGACTGTTACAATTTCTGAACTGCAGATTTCTGGAAAGTGAAAAGGAATGGAGAGTAGTGAAACTTAGATAATTGCTGATAAGTAGTAAGTAAAATCAAGAGACTGCCTTTGACTATTATTTTTTGTTACCCAAGCATTCTTAGGGAAGTTTCCAAAACTGCTTATTAACTCCCATAATGCCTCGAGGCTGGGTTAGTAACCAGTGTCTAAAATGACTATTTTACTTACATGGTCATTATATGATATTGGCTGAAGAAAGTAATTTTACCCTTCTCAAATACCTGAGAAATGTTGCCAACTTAAATGCTTACTTTTGAAAAGCTGTATTCCCCTAAAGAAAAATCAATTCAGGAGGATATATGCTGTCTCACAATAAGTTATCCTCTCAATTTCCAGATCTTGACCTTCATTGAGAATTTATTCTTTATTCAGACAACACTAGAAGATGTAAGATTACTCGTGTGATATAAAGACTAAATATGTACTTTATGCCTGAAGAAAGGAAGCCATTTTCAGCAAATGTGTATAGTCTTGATATGTACATGAACACAAACAAATGTTTATAGGGTGATTTTCATATATACTAGCCAAATAGTAGGTTAAACCATATGAATCTGTTTACATGTGACCATTTTTGGCCAATAAAGATGGCCGTTTCTTATGTGTCAACTAATAATAAGGAAATTCTCTGAGAACTTCATTTTTCCCTGTATTGTGTTATTTCATGTGTTTTTGGCAAGTTACCACTGAGCCTTTAATAGTATTGCCATTAATCAATACCTCCGATGTATTATTTACTTATAATAGAAGACAGAGTGTGTCTTGCATCAGAAACTCCTTTTCTTTAGTAACAGCTTTAAAATTGACTCTTCCCTTTATACTGTTGTGTTTGTACACCAAACTGGTATAGGTGGGGGGGCATGTTATCTCATTTTCACTCCAAGATGCATCAAGAATATGTGTATATATCTCTAGTTATATCTGTTAAACCATTTCCCAAATGTTTCTCTCCCTAGTGTCTACATGTTAAACTTTCAGCGGCAGTCAGCAACCAAAACACAGATGGACTAGGTTGTGATCTGTGCATTAGGGTGTGGAAAGTGCTGTGATTATGACAGCACACACTTCAGCTTGGTCTTGGTGGATATAATCCAACAGGACTTCTTTTGAAGTATGTGATCATCTTTGTGGACATCCTTGGCAGTATCACCATCATTTCCGTGTGATTGATTGATTGAAACAATTTAAATATACAAGGGCATTATCCCTCTGGGAATAGTTATCTCCAAGTCTTTTTCTTTCAGCCTGATTCCACATGTGTTCAGGAGACACACACACACACACATACACACACATCGCGTGTGAGTTAGTTATGATGGAAATTACTCAAGTGAGGCATTAAGCTTAATTAAAATTAAGCATTAATTTTTCTTATCCTTTCCCCTGCAGTTATTATGTAGGCATGTGTGGAGATGGAGCTAATGACTGTGGTGTGAGTAGAAATTACTTCTTCTAATGCAGGGGGTTCACTGATATCCCTTTTAAGGACCCCACGTCTCCTGGGGTCTGACTCTTCACCCTTCTGCCAACAATCACATCACTTAATCATTCTGATGTTTATATTCACTTCTACCGGGGTGTGGGTTGGACGTGGTTTAAAGTGAGATGAGTCACTTCAGCTGTTTTCTAGCAACTCCTAGAATAATAAAGACAAGGAAAGGCTACATAGGCTCCCATATTTCAGACCCAAAAGGGACTTTTCAAGACTAGCTGGTTTAAATCTCTCCTGTTATAAATAAGGAAATGAGACTCAGGGAGGTGAATTCTTTTTTTTTTTTTCCTGAAGTCACGCAGCTGGTAAAGGCTTAATGAAGGAAGAATTTGAAACTGATGGTAAAGCTTTGAATTATGTGTAAATTGTGTTTATCCCTGCCAGATTTCTACACCAGGGTTACTTTTTACAAGTTGGCTATACCCCAAAATTCTTACACTCAGCAAAATCATAGACCAAATTATTTGGTCATTACATACAATAGCAAACCTAAATTACAAGATTCTCAGCAGATTACTTCTCTAACACAATAGAAGGCAGTGCATATTTTATAATCTGAGTTTCGAAGATATGGTTGAAACAGTAGCTTACCTTGAAGATTGATGTACATAAGAAAATATTTTAGGAGCTAATTTGTGGAACAAGAAGTAAAGAGAATTGCTTCGTATTTCCAAAGTCTATTACATACTTAAGGTCTAGGTATTTGTTTTACTTCCTTTTTAAATATTTTCTTCAAAGTTCTGTGAAAAACTATGTTCATAATTAGAGATCTGTTATGAATTTTTCTGCCTCATACTTCATGAGAAGAAGCTAGTTGTTAGTCTCCTCTTCCAAATCTAGAGTGAGTACCCATTCTCATTAATTATGTGGAATTTAGAACAAAACAAATAAACTGGATGTTATAAAGGACATAATCTCTTCCTCCGAAGAGTTCATTATCTGATGGGGGAAAAAAATCATGCATAAAACTAACCCTAACATAAAGTAGATGGTCCTAAATTACATCACAGAGATATAAAATATTAAGGGAGAAAGGAGGAAGAAGGAAATATTCTAATATTAATTGAACATGAATTTAGTGTACACTGGCCATAGTAACCAGGTACTTTGCACTTTCTACAGAGCTACAGAAATACGAAATCTCATTTTATGTTCATACAATTCTCATAGGATTAGGGGCTCATTGGCCTGCTCCTTGGCCACTCTCTGCTCTGGGCATTCTCTGGACAGTTTCCAGTCTTGATGAGAAATGAATTAGCCCTTATATCAGTGAGACAACGTATATTCTGGAACGATTCTCTGATGTGTGCATCTGGTCCTTTCCTCCAGTGAAGATGCTGTATGCCCCAAACTTCATCCCAGCAGTTAGCTGGTTGGCTGGATCAGGCAGCCGGCAGCCTAGGAAAAGGTGGGAATTAGTTTTTCCTATAGTTCATGAAGGTGGCCTGTTAAGTGTAAGAACTGTGATAGTAAAGGCCCTCACAAAGTTCCATCCAAATTCTGTCATCATTTTAATAGACTTCTCGAATGAGTCCTTCCACTTTCTTATCATGTCTACACCCCCTCAACCAATACACACACGCACACACACACTCTTCTACCACTGGGTCATTGTTTACTTGGTGCCTCTTTAATTGGTGACTGCGTGTATCCAGGTGGAGGAGCACCATAAACAGAGACCCAGGGGTGGAAGAGTGCAATATTATCAACTCTATAATGTGAAGAATAGCCTCGCGATGTTTGAAGAGTTAGAGCTTGGCCTGAGGAGTCGTGGGGGTAACATGGCTTTATCATTCCAGGCTTTGAAAATGGCTCATGCAGGCATTTTGCTGTCAGAACAGGAGGCATCTGTGGCCTCCCCTTTCACCTTGGAAACAGCCAACATCGAGTGTGTGTCTCATCTCATCAAATAAGCCACCTCTCCCCCTTCCATCCCCTGACCGACAGGCTCACTGTCTGGCTTTGGACAGAATTCAACTATAATTGAAAGTGATAAATGTCACGGCAGAGGCTTGGGTAAAGTGCTACTGAGTATCAGTTAAGGGGGCCATGAGTGCTGCTTGAGAATGCTGGTAAAAGCAACAAAAAAGTGACTTATGCTGAGCTTTAAAGGATACATGGCTGTGTCATGTGGACAGTTGAAAACTAGAGTTGATATTTTAAAACCGATTGTATATCTTACTTCTCTCCTTTATTTTGTATGTTGGATGATTACTGGAACCTTTATCTCAGGAGTTGGAGATGCGGGGGAAGCAGAAAAGGAACCCTCCACCAGAAAGCTTCCCCCAATAGTGTTATGTCTCCAAAATACAAATTAGTGAATATCCAAAGTGATTGCACCAGAGACTTTTACAATGGATTGGCAATTGGATTAGGGAAGGGGAAGGAATTAAAAACTGTTTATTTTCCCAGTATAGCTCCCTTACATCCACTGCACTCTTATTTCTGATCTTGTCTCTACTTATATTTTTTTTTGGTCTAATTATTATCAATTAAATAAAGGTTTTATTGGCTAAATAACTAACAGACAACCATAAACCCTATGATGTGAACCAGGCCATTAGCTATATGTAGAGATTCATGAATTATTATTCTTAACTAGTGTTTTGATTGCAACATTAGGCACTCAGTATTTGCGTGTACATTTGCTCTAAATTAACGTTAAAACACTTAAATAATGACATTTTTAGGGATCTCTGCTATGGCTCAAACTCCAGGCTGACAATGGAGAAAGATGATGTAACATCCAAGTAGCACATAAAGATATAAAACAATAGAAGGCCCAGTTTCTATGAAAACTCCAAGTACTGGGCCTTGAGACTTCCCTGGCGGTCCAGTGGTTAAGACTCCGTGCTTCCACTGCAGAGGGACACGGGTTCGACCCCTGGTTGGGGAACTAAGATTCCGCATGCCACATGGCACAGCCAAAAAAAAAAAAAAAGAAATCTACTCATATTTTAAATACAGTTGAGAATAAAACCAGTGTTTTTTCATTTAACATACCTTTTTAAAATTTATTTATTTATTTATTTTTATTTATGGCTGTGTTGGGTCTTCGTTTCTGTGCGAGGGCTTTCTCTAGTTGCGGCGAGCGAGGGCCATTCTTCATCGCGGTGCGCGGGCCTCTCACTATCGCGGCCTCTCTTGTTGCGGAGCACAGGCTCCAGCCGCGCAGGCTCAGTAGCTGTGGCTCACGGGCCTAGTTGCTCCGCGGCATGTGGGATCTTCCCAGACCAGGGCTCGAACCCGTGTCCCCTGCATTGGCAGGCAGATTCTCAACCACTGCGCCACCAGGGAAGCCCTTAATATACCTTTTTTTATTGAAGTATAGTTGATTTGCAATGTTGTGTTAATTTCTGCTGTACAGGAAAGTGACTCAGTTATACATACAATTACCTTTTTTTAAATATTCTTTTCCATTATGGTTTATCACAGGATACTGAATATAGTTCCCTGTGCTATACAGTAGGATCTTCTTGTTTATCCATCCTGTATATAATAGTTTGCATCTGCTAATCACAAACTCCCACTCCATCCCTCCCCCCCCCCCCCTTGGCAACCACAAGTCTGTTATCTATGTCTGTGAATCTGCTTCTGTTTCATAGATAAGTTCATTTGTGTTGTATTTTAGATTCCACATACAAGTGATATCATATGGTATTTTTCTTTCTGACTTACATCAGGTTTTATACTTTGTGCATAAATTTTTTCCTTCTGATTTTTCCTGTAATACTGTGGGGTAACTTCAGGCCATCGTCACGGCCAATGGTCTGGAGCACATCACAGAATCTTGAGGTTTATACAAAAAAAGACAACCATGAAGTTCTCAGCATGTCCATTGGTGCATCTGAATGTGCAGCGGCCATTGGGAATTACCTAAATGTGCTAGCCTCTGTGTGGCTGCAAAGCAGCAAGACAGCTTGACCCCTCTCCCTGAGTACTGGGTGCCTGTACCTGTGTCCTTCATGCCCTCAAACAGCATCACCTCCCCTACCTTCAAAGCAGCTTCCCTTGCTAACTCCCATGTTTTCTGCTTCTGAGGACCATTTGGTCCTTAGAGTCCATCTTTGAGGCTCAGAACATCAGAGTGCTTTTAACTCTTTCCTCTTTCTCATCCCTGGCAAGCCAGGCATTATGTTTTAGTGGTGTGTCTTTTGGAGAGTCTCTCCAAGCCTTACCCTTACTATCTTTGTTGCCTGAACCTGGTTTGTGTCATGGTGATTACAAATCCGGAGTGCTCGGGACACTTGCCAGACTTCATGCTTCCCATCATCAACACAACCCATGCAGGTCTTTTAAAATATTGTGCTTGAAAATGTGGTGGATTAAGAATGAGACAGAGCCTTGAGCTGGAGGACTCACATTCCAGTAAAGGGTATAGATATATGCAGATGTAATCGCATAACACAGAATCTTCTGCCTGACAAGTAAGAGATGCTCAATAAATTAGCTTTAAATAAATGAACGTCCCAATAATACAGTCATTGTTCCAGTAGTTCAGGATGATAACTCAAGCCAAAAGGGAAGGTTTCAAAGGAAGGTTGCAATTTGAGGGATGGATAGGATGTATGGAAACGTGAAGGAGGTGGGAGGGAATTCCAGGTGGGGGAACGGAGAGCCATGTTCAGAAATGGGGTTTTCATTGGAGAGTGCAGGGGCCTGATAGCCAAACTGGACTGGAAGACTTCTCCGATGGGACCTGTGGAGGGGAAGCTGGAGTGCCAGGTATGGAGGCCTCGCATAGGGGGTTCAAACTCCAGGACGGTTGCACCAAGTGCCTACTTGATTCATCCAAAAGACAGTGGCACTTGAACTTTGGATGCCCTTTCTCATGCCCAATGCATTTCTGGAGGCAATATACTGTTTTAAAATACAAGTCAGGATGTAAAATTTCTCTAGTGGCAGATGGCTTAGTAAGACTTCAGGATTAGGCTGATTTTACCCTTGATGCATGCCTAGTCCTGAGAAAACATCCTCTAGACGAGCAATGAGGTACAGTTTTAGGTACATGGGTCCAGATCCACAGGTTTCCATTTTTATTCTTTGAAACATGATTGACTTGTTATAGTTCAAGTCCTTTAGGGCAAGGACTATGCCTCATTCATTTCTCTGTTGCTGTGCCTACCACGGTATCTCAGAGCATTTGTTGAACGTTTGTGGAATGCATTAAGTAAACGAGTGAGCCGCTTAAAATTCACAACCATTAGGAATAGCAGTCATTTTGGAGGCCCGTGCCAGGTGTGGAGGCCTCGCACAGGGGGGGTTCAAACATTATGACTTACCATTCTAGATTTTTGCACTTTTTTGTTTTTTTAAATCCGGGTGTCAGTTTTCCTGGAAATGTACAACTGCAGGAAAAAAGGATGAAATCACAAATTGCACGTCAGAAAACGATCCAGGCTTCACATGCTTGCCATTCTCAGCTGGTCTTCTGCTCCACCCTCTGTGCTGAAAACAAAAAGGCAGTACCTCGCAGCCTGGTAGAAAACATCCACCCAAAGCATCCTGGCTCATCTCCCGCCAGAACCTTCTCACCTTGTCCAAGACAATGTGGTTGTTAGTTCGGCTCTTTGGGTTTTATTTCTCATGTCCCTGACCTGTTGACAAAGTTTGAGCAGCGGTGTCCATGTCACTGGAGACTGGAAACCAAGAGGATGTGGGCTGCCTCCCATGTGGATTCGCTTCTGCCTTGCTTGACAAGAGGAGGCTGCAGGAGGGCTTGTTTGCCAAGTTCCCCACTCCTCTTACTTTGGCCTGTCATAATCCACCACCAACCAGACCCAGTTAAAGGAATAACAGTTCAAACAGAATTTTTTAAAGAGGGTAATATTTACTTTTTTATTCTTATTTATTATTATTATTTTTTGGCTGCGTTGGGTCTTCGTTGTTGCATGTGGGCTTTCTCTAGTTGCAACGAGCGGGGGCTACTCTTTGTTGAGGTGCGTAGGCTTCTCATTGCAGTGCCTTCTCTTGTTGTGGAGCACAGGCTTCAGGCTCCCAGGCTTCAGTAGTTGTGGCACATGGGCTCAGTAGTTGTGGCGCACGGGCTTAGTTGCTCTGCGCAATGTGAGATCTTCCTGGACCAGGGATTGAACCGTGTTCCCTGCATTGGTAGGCGGATTCTTAACCACTGCGCCACCAGGGGAATCTGGTAATATTTGCTTTTTTCTTTTTTATTGAAGTATAGTTGACATACAATATTATATTAGTTTCAGATGTACAACATAGTGATTTGACATTTATGTACATTATGAATTGATCACCATGATAAGTCTAGTAACCATCTGTCACCATACAAAGTTATTATAATATTATTGACTAGGGACTATTTACTTGCTAAGCTGCAATTTTTACCGTTGTCTTTATCTCTTTGGGTTCCCATACCAGCTCACATTATTACCCTGTGTTCTTCTTGGTGTATTGAAGCCAACAAACCCATTTCATCTCAAATATTGGTGCCACATCTACTCTCCCTATAATGTGAGAGCACCTGGCCCTTAGCTTTATGTCTCTAAGGGACTTTAAAACACACACGGGGAGCAAGTGTTGCTAGGATGGAATGAATCACAGGCGAGTCAGTACTTGACATTTTGCACCTTGTCACAATGTATTGTGTTTATAATGTACATGTTAATCTTCTTAATTCATTGCAAGCTTGTTGAAAATAAGGACTGTGCCTGATTCATTTATATCCTCCGTGACTCTGAGCATAATGCTGGCACCTTATAAGCCTTAAATAAACGTGAACTTATGAATCAGTGGGTGAGGTAATGATTGAAGGAAAGAATGAGTGAGTGAATGAGTGGTTAAATGAATAATTGAGAGGATGAATCAGTGATTAAGTGAATGTATATCAGCAGGCTATTAAAATGAGCTCCTTTTAAAATATAAAAGAGACTGGGAGATGTGTGTCATATATAACCAGTTATTTTTATGTTTTCTTAAACAGAGAAGGCCTAGCTGCTCTCGTCTCATCCTTCGGGGTATTTAAATACTTGACCATGTATGGCATAATCCAGTTTATGGGTACATCACTGCTCTACTGGGTATGAACCAAAATAATTTCTTCCCAGTTCTAATTGCATTTATATCCCTTGTTTATTTGGGGAAGGTGGTGCAGCTCTTACACAGGATTTAATGTTTTATAAATAAATGACATTTCTCAGAATAGCTGTCTACAAACTTGAGAACTTGATATAGCTGTGCATGAAACACAGAGCTAGAAATAAGTAGATGTGGCTCAGTTTCTAGGAGTGTTGTTTTTCTCTAGATAACCTGAGACACTTGACCTCCTCCAGCCTCTATTTCTTCACTTAGAGTATGGAGAGAGCTTCAGGGGAGCCTAAATATAACTCAGCAGGAAATGCATCAGTCTCCAACTATGGAATATTTTTGGCAGACTAAGAAGAGATCAAAAGAATGAGAAGTTGTTGAATTTGACTTTGAAGGACTCAAAAACTGGAAAAATTCCCACACCAGAGCTTTAGTTCTGAACTTGCCCAGAACTTACACATGTCATTAGTAAAGGATTAACAATTCTGTAAAAATGTTTTGAAAAGACTTTTGAAATGAAATGATAAAAATAACCATCTAAGAATTAATTAGCTATATGGAAGAAATATGTATAGGTTGAAAGTAATCTGCATCGGTTCAGTCGTAACTAACTCTACAGTAAAATGATCCACCAAGCTCAGGGAACACTGTGAGGAGGGAATTATTTTACTGCTTTCTTGAGACATTTGAGTGGTGAAAGCAGGGACCACAGGACTCCAGCCTCAGTGGGCTATTGATTGCAAGAAGCATACACAGAGGCCAAGGGCCAACCAGGTGGGTAGAAACAAGAAATGGATTGGGAGTCAGGAAACCTGGATTCAAGTTCTGCCTCTATCACTAAGAACAAATTAGATCTTGCCCTTGGCCGAGCCTTTATCTGCCTCCGGGAAGTCAGGCTGACTGATTTCCAAAGCCCTCGATAGTTCTCTGAAAACTGCTCCCAGAATAAAAAGTAAAGCTGTCTTTGAAAAACCCTGTTCCATCTCACCCTGCTTATATATAATTTTACCATTCTGAGGGCAAAAGAATATGAGAAAGAAATGTAAAAAGACAGAGAAAGAATTGGAGGATGATAGGGACACTGAGAAACTATTTGCATTCTCTGAAAATTATGAAAGCAGAATTTCAGTTCCAAAGTCTCCATGGATAGAGTTGGAACCAGTCTACTCTGAAGCCATTCACTCTGATGGTCTAGACCCAAGTAAGAGTGTCCTCCAAGGACCTTCACCTGGAAACATCTTGGCCTTGAGTTCACTCTCCAAAGGGCCAGAAATATTTTCATCTGCATCAATGTGGTCTGTAATATGCATAGAACCAGATTATGATTTAGTGCTCAGTCAATAGCTATGAAGCAGAGAAAGAGACTTGGCAGCAAAAGGTATTGCAAGGCAAGTTCCTGGAGAGTATCAAGCTGACTTTCATGTTTAAATACTTCAGTTCCATAAATGTGAACTGAAAAGGAGTTCTATGTCTACACAAACCTTGGAAAGGCAGGTGGTATACCAGAATGAAGTCTGCAATGGGCTTACTTGGGGTGGGGAACTTGTTCAGTTTGTGAAAGTAAATGGACTCCAAGAGAACGATGTTGTGAACTCAATCCATGGATGAGGATGGAGAGAAAAACGTGTTGAATGATTTGAGGCCTTGACTTCAAATTTTAAGTATGAAGTTCCCAGAAGAACTTTCAGGCTTTAATATCTTATGTTGAGAGTCCAACTATCCAGGCTGAGTCTACAGCTGCCAGAATTACTATGGCCAATAAGGAGGGTGTTTCCCAACTGACTGACTTTCATTGCTAATATGGAATTAAGTTGAACACTGGGAAAATAGTGATTTGGTTTTATTCTATCCAATGAGATGCTAAAGATGTTAGGTAAGTTCCTTTCTTCCTAAAGTGGGGAGAAAAGTAACAGCTGCTTCCTGACTACTTTCAAGAAGAGTGTTGGGAATGATAAAGACGATATGATGGCAGAAGCCTCACTTATGTTTACTTTTCTTTCCTTTTCAGCAACGACAGCTCTTCGGGATTTACCAGTATCTCATGCCAGGTGTTGCTACTACCTTGATGGTCTGTTTAACAAGTAAGCTCTTTAGCAAAGTAAACCATATTAGTTGTATTTATCTATGAAATTCTAGAACTATTCATACAAATAAGAGGTTCTGACAATGACACATCTTAACTACCAAGACCTCATTACGTGTGAAGTTTCTGAAAGTGGTGTTGGCAGTAAGTTGAGGCTTGAAGTCCTCAGACTTGGTGTTAATATGTCCTGATAGAAAATAGGTCTTAGCCTCACAAAATTGTCAACACATTCTCAGTTCTTTGTAGGTTTGTGTCTTGTACAAAGAAAAATGTGCAAGAAATCCGGGAAGGGAAATCTTTGAAACCCAAAGGTCATTTTCCATTATTCAGCTATGCTTCACATTGACGTGAAACCAGACTTTTGCTAGGTCTTTGACGTTTGAGAACAAATGCTAGCGCTTTATTGTAGTGGAATTCTCTCAAAAGCAAGGTGTGGCTCACAGCAGCTATTGCTTATTTCCTTCCTTTGAGATGACACTGATAAAGTATTTCCTACCAGGGAACTTAGAGCTTGATACTAACTCTTAGTAAGTGAGAAAGGTGACTGCCTCAACAGAGAGCAAAGAAAAAGAATGATATACTCATCTCCTTTTCCTTGTTCAACAAAGGAAGTGTTATGAAAAATAACAGATAAAACATGCAGCAATGCAGGATATTAACAACCTTGAGAATTTCATGTAGCATCTTAAAAACATGAAAGTGATATTGAGGTCGTATATTATATTAACCCAATGACAAAATTTACCAGTGTCAGGGATGTAAGGAATATCAATTTTGATTCTTAGGGTTGAAATATCTATTTATAGCCCTCTAAAATATTTTCTATGTGTTATTAATATTCACGTGACTGGATCATTTTGAATCCTTGATATTGCTTCTAGAATGTTCTCTATTTTTTAAAGCAATTTGCATGATTTACTTGTGAAGATGGACAATGATGTTAAAAACACAAAAAGAATACCAGGATGTTCCAAGAGCTAAGCTAGCAGGCGGTAGCTTGAAAGTGAAGGCCATGGCCATCCTCTACCACTCCCTATCTCTGCGACCTTTAGGAAATTATTTACTAAATAAATAACTGACTCATATGAAAGGTCTTTATAAGGTTGTGAGGATCAGATAACATACCGAATGTAAAGTGTATAGTACAGTGCATCACACCCTGTAAGCACTCATTACAAGATGAATGATATTGTGCTACACCCATCCTTTTTGTCTTTTTTTTGAGATGACTGACTAATTTGGTGAGCCCTTGAAAAGACTTAGGCTGTGTACAAGTAGACTGATTAGAAGTTCAAAAACATGGGTGGTAGCCTTGCCACAGAATTGCCAGATGACCTTGAGCAAGTTGTTTTGAGCTTTTGCACACTTAATTCCATGATACTGGTTATGAATTTGACTTCCAAGGTGATGGGTATACTTTATGCTTTCCCATGGCAATAGCCTGCTGACTCTCATGCCAGTTGGTCATCCTGTGAAACTTACCCTCTCATCTCAGAGCGAGTTTGGTGGGAGAGTTGGGATGACTCAGGGCAGGACCACTGTTACTAGTGGGAGAGAAAAGTCTCAGAAGGGTGATAGATCAGAAGCATAGTGTTCTATTTGAATGACAGCACTTTATCAATTATTATTCAACAAATGTGTAGCTGGCTAAGTAAATGGTGAAGATGAAAAAAAGAGGGTGGAAACTGCTATTTTTGTTTGTTTTTACCACCTGCCTTCAAACACTATTGCTTTCCCATCCCTGCAAGTTCAGTCATCCTACAGGCAGACATTTCCTGGTCAATTCTAGGTATTCAAATGACATCATCTTTAGATATAAAAAGTCCAGGTATTATAAATTAACATTTCATGTTTTCATCCAATTCAAAGTTTTCTTCTCCAGATGAAGCCTGACCTGTGGCTTGGAGCAGGCAGTGGGAGAGAAGGCCATGGTCTCTATTTTCCTTTGTTTTCTACTTTCACCCCTGCTTCAGGGAATATAAGTGGCAGGAGCCCAGGACTTTTTGCTTAAGTGGGGGTACTCTAGTTCTCTCCTGTCAAGTGTCCTCTAACAGGGTAAGCATCTAAACTCAGGCACTTTGCATGGGGCTCACTGATGAGTTCTTGAGTTCTTCAGAGATTCCCAGTCCAGCGGTCTGGACTAGACCACTCCCTGACATGTGTGGCACTCTCTCCTCTGACCCCTCAGGATTTCTTTCAGGATCTGCCTTCTAGTGGTACATATCACAAAGCCTTTTTCTTCTGCTGGGCCCTCTAGCCTCAGCTGAACAGCCCACTGGGCAGATTCCTTCCAAGACAGCTCTAGCCTGGCTAATTTCCATCCCTTCTACTTGATGTACCAGATAGTAGATGTGTAGCTTGTTCTCACTGCTGCCCCTTCTCTCTTCCCTTTGATATTACAGGAAGGGGAATGAGAGCCATTCTCCACCCTCGCCACTTCAGGTCTCTCCTGGAGTGGTTTTTATGACCTCCCTTCATTTGCGTTGTGATGCTGGGAAGAAAACCACAGTTCTTGCTTCTCCTAACAATTCCCGTTAAAGAATCTCTTGATCATCTCCATGGTTTACTCTTATATAGTCGGTACATAGGTAACTGGGGGAGGGGGGATGGCATGCTTACAGTTGAAGGCCCAGTGTGGATCCCTCTTAGTAGGTACTATGGAGATACGGTAGTCATCTTTCTTTACATTAAATTGGCACTTACCTCTCACTGTCCTCAAATATGAGGCTCAGCAAAATTCCCCAGACAAGAGGAAAATCTCCATTCAACCTCCTCTTAGAAGTGTTCATCTCCTACTATGTGTTAGGCACATTAAGTACCTGGGCATTAAAAGGCTGATCACTGATGTATAGAGTTTAGTGGAGGATTCACATACATGAATGGATGAAATACAAGTCAAAAATAGCAAGTACCAGAAAACAGCAGATGCTTTTGGAGTTTGGAAAAAGGGGATATTGTTTCTGATGATCTGCAGTTAAGGAGGAGATGGCAATGTAGAAAAGAGAGACACTGGGATGGCTTCATGGAAGAAGTAGCATTTGCACCAAAATAGGAAGGGTGAAAAGATTTCATATATCTTTTACCAAAAGAAGGGCATTTCAAGTAGAAGGAAGCAGCATGAGCAAGAGAGAGCTGATAAATATAGGGGGTGAGTTTTTCAATTTGACCACACTGTAGGGTATGTGGAAAAAAACAGCAGGAGATAAAATTTGACAAAGTAGGTTGGGTCAGATCACAGAATCTTGACTGACAGGCTGAGAACTGTGGACATTTATCTGCAGACATTAAGAGTCATTGACGATTGGACGATCAATGTAAAATCACTCTCACCAAGGCATCTACATTTCCAGGTTCCCCGGTTAGGACTTTGACCTTAAGCCTGAATTAGTATGGGACAAAGAAAATGCCATAACATTAAGCTAAGTGAAATAAGCCAGAGAAAGACAAATACTGTCACTTATATGTGGAATCTAAAAAATATAACAAATTAGTGAATATAACAAAAAAGAAGCAGACTCAGATAGAGAGAACAAACTAGTGGTTACCAGTGGGGAGGGTGGGGACGGGCCCTAAAGGGCTCAGGGTACAAACTATTGGGTGTAAGATAGACTACAAGGATATGTTGTACAGCATGGGGAATATAGCCAATATTTTGTAATGACTGTAAATGGAGTGTAACCTTTAAAAATTGCATAAAAATTTTAAAAAATTAATTTAAAAAACCATAATGAAACAAATCTACCTAGTACATTCTCTTGGAGAATGTTTAAAAAAAGACAATTCTATCACATTATTTATTTAATTACTTGCTTATCTATCCACACCCTGCCTTGTTCCCACAAGATTTTATTTAATTTAATTAATTTATTTTTTAACATCTTTTTTGGAGTATAATCGCTTTACAATGGTGTGTTAGTTTCTGCTTTATAACAAAGTGAATCAGCTATACATATACATATATCCCCATATCTCCTCCCTCTTGTGCCTCCCTCCCACCCCTCTAGGTGGTCACAAAGCACCGAGCTGATCTCCCTGTGCTATACGGCTGCTTCCCATTAGCTGTCTATTTTACATTTGGAAGTATTTATAAGTGCATGCCAGTCTCTCACTTCATCCCAGCTTACCCTTCCCCCTCCCCGTGTCCTCAAGTCCATTCTCTACATTTGCATCTTTATTCCTGTCCTGCCCCTAGGTTCTTCAGAACCTTTTTTTTTTCTTTTTTAGATTCCATATATATGTGTTAGCTTACGGTATTTGTTTTTCTCTTTCTGACTTAATTCACTCTGTATGGCAGACTCTAGGTCCATCCACCTCACTACAAATAACTCAATTTCATTTCTTCTTATGGCTGAGTAATATTCCATTGTACATATGTGCCACATCTTCTTTAGCCATTCATCTGTCGATGGACACTTAGGTTGTTTCCATGTCCTGGCTATTGTAAATAGAGCTGCAATGAACATTGTGGTACACGACTCTTTTTGAATTATGGTTTTCTCAGGGTATATGCCCAGTAGTGGGATTGCTGGGTCGTATGGTAGTTCTATTTTTAGTTTCTTAAGGAACCTCCATACTGTTCTCCATAGTGGCTGTATCAACTCACATTCCCATCAACAGTGCAAGAGGGTTCCTTTTTCTCCACACCCTCTCCAGCATTTATTGTTTGTATATGGCCATTCTGACTGGTGTGACATGATACCTCATTGTACTTTTGATTTGCATTTCTCTAATGATTAGTGATGTTGAGCATCCTTTCATGTGTTTGTTGGCAATCTGTGTATCTTCTTTGGAGAAATATCTATTTAGGTCTTCGCCCATTTTTGGATTGGGTAGTTTGTTTTTTTGATATTGAGCTGCATGAGCTGCTTGTAAATTTTGGAGGTTAATCCTTTGTCAGTTGTTTTATTTGCAAATATTTTCTCCCATTCTGAGGGTTGTCTTTTCTTCTTGTTTATGGTTTCCTTTGCTGTGCAAAAGCTTTTAAGTTTCATTAGGCCCCATTTGTTTATTTTTGTTTTTATTTCCATTCCTCTAGGAGGTGGGTCAAAAAGGATCTTGCTGTGATTTATGTCATAGAGTGTTCTGCCTATGTTTTCCTCTAAGAGTTTGATAGTGTCTGGCCTTACATTTAGGTCTTTAATCCATTTTGAGTTTATTTTTGTATATGGTGTTAGGTAGTGTACTAATTTCATTCTTTTACATGTAGCTGTCCAGTTTTCCCAGCACCACTTACTGAAGAGGCTGTCTTTTCTCCATTGTATATTCTTGGCTCCTTTATCAAAAATAAGGTGACCATATGTGCATGGGTTTATCTCTGGGCTTTCTATCCTGTTCCATTGTTCTATATTTCTGTTTTTGTGCCAGTACCATACTGTCTTGATTACTGTAGCTTTATAGTATAGTCTGAAGTCAGGGACCCTGATTCCTCCAGCTCCATTTTTCTTTCTCAAGATTGCTTTATCTATTCGTGGTCTTTTGTGTTTCCATACAAATTGTGAAGTTTTTTGTTCTATGAAAAATGCCATTGGTAGTTTGATAGGGATTGCATTGAATCTGTAGATTGCTTTGGGTAGTATAGTCATTTTCACAATGCTGATTCTTCCAATCCAAGAACAGGGTATATCTCTCCATCTGTTTGTATCATCTTTAATTTCTTTCATCAGTGTCTTATAATTTTCTGCATACAGGTCTTTTGTCTCCTTAGGTAGGTTTATTCTTAGGTATTTTATTCTTTTTGTTGCAATGGTAAATGGGAGTGTTTCCTTAATTTCTCTTTCAGATTTTTCATCATTAGTGTAGAGGAATGCAAGAGATTTCTGTGCATTAATTTTGTATCCTGCTACTTTATCAAATTCATTGATTAGCTCTAGTAGTTTTCTGGTAGCATCTTTTGGATTCTCTATGTATAGTATTGTGTCATCTGCAACAGTGACAGCTTACTTCTTCTTTTCCGACTTGGATTCCTTTTATTTTTTTTTTCTTCTCTGATTGCTGTGGCTAAAACTTCCAAAACTATGTTGAATAATAGTGGTGAGAGTGGACAGCCTTGTCTTGCTCCTGATCTTAGTGGAAATGGTTTCAGTTTTTCACCATTGAGAACAATGTTGGCTGTGGGTTTGTCATATATGGCCTTTATTATGTTGAGGTAAGTTCCCTCTATGCTTACTTTCTGGAGGGTTTTTTATCATAAATGGGTATTGAATTTTGTCAAAAGCTTTTTCTGCATCTATTGAGATGATCATATGGTTTTTCTCCTTCAATTTGTTAATATGGATTATCACATTGATTGATTTGTGTATCCACAAGATTTTAATGCAACATACAAAGGCCACTAATAAGACAAGATATAATATATGAAAGGAAAAATCTAGGGCAAAAGCAAGATGAAGTCAGAGAAGTCAATTAAGAAAATGCATGTCTTGAAGTCCAATTTGACCTTCATAGGTTTAGAAGCCATTTTGAAAGGAACTTGTTGTAGTTGCATCCCTGTTCTTTTCAGTAAGACCCACTCAAATTAGATGAAGAAAATTGAGGACGGGACATGTTTAAGAATCTAATTCTCAAAAAAATTCTGAGAACAGAAAGTTGAAAGCATCAAGGCTTGAGGAGGGCTAGAGTCCTCTTTCCTTATTTCCAAGAGACCATCTTCTGTCTTTCTTATTCTTTCTATCCTTCCTGTTTTCATCTGACTTCTACTCATTCACTTTGCAAATGACCCCAGATGGTGACTATTGTTGAGTTTCCATAACCTTTCTGCAAGTCTTCCTACAGCCAATTGGCTCAGCCCTCTCAGTGTCATTTGCAAATCGTTTGGAAAGAAAATTTATCAACTTCTCTTGGGTAAGATGCCCAGTCGAGGCCAATCATTTCTATGAGTGAAGTCATGTAATTCAGCTCCATTTGGGCCAATCGCTCCAGCATATTGGAGGAGGCACAGTGTACAGAGAAGAAGGCTGTAGGAGGGATTGTATCTGTTATAGAAATACCTCTCTTAAGTTCCATCAGTGCTTCAATGAGTCCTTTCTGGGCCTTGGGCCCCTTGGAGAATCTGATGGAAGATAGAGATCTTCTCACCTTAAAAATCTCCTGAGGCACAATCAAAATTTTGCATGTAGTTTAGATGAGTTCACAAGACTCCTGAAATTTGACTTACGTGACTTGAAATGTCCATAACACAAGTAAGTCAACTATTTAGGAGAAACATACCTACATAATATCTAAATGATGACGAACAGTTAAAAACTATACTTTGAGAATAGAATTTAAAAGCTGCTAAGTCCTCCCATACAGCAGGCTCTGTGCTAGGTTCAGTAAGGAACAGAAAGTGGAACGAGATAGGATTTCTTCCCTTAGGGAGCTCACAGTCTGCTGAATACATATGTAAACAAGTAGACAATGCCAGACATTCTGAACTATAGCAGCAATATGGGTAATGTGCTGAGGAAACTCTGAGGAGGTAATGATTAATTCTGAATAAAATATAACACTTCACAAGTTTTTATTCCTCTGCATGCAATCTGATAGATATCATCATTTTAAAGAAACCTAGACAATTTAGAAAAGTTCTTCTAGTTGCTGATAAACTGTTCTGCTGTCTGAGCTTGTATTCCAGGGCTCCTCATTTTATTCTTTTCAATTCATGAGCTCCAAACCACTGCAGTTTGCTGTAGAGCAGAGAACATGGGGCTTTACAGTCAGACAGACTTGAGTTTACATCACCACCATGTCACTCACTAACTATGGGTCTTTAAGCAAGGGATTCCACTTCTCTGAACATCAGTTTCTTTACTGGTAAAGATAAATACCTATTTTGCATTGCTTCTTAAAGAAATAACGATAATGTTTATAAAACACTTAGCACAGCCTCTGGAACCTAGTAGGGACTCTAAAATGGTTGTCATTATTTTTATTTTTATTTATAGTCAAGTATACAGATTCCCTGTCAGAAAGTATTAAACATCTCTATTAGGGAAAAAGTTAAAATAATCTTTATGTAAGCATTCTGTATCAATTGCCACAGTAATTGCCATAGTAATGCTGCATAACAAACCACTCTCAAAACTCAGTGGCTTACAATAGCCACTCATGGTTCTATAAGTTGACTACCATTCAGTTGATCTAGGTGGGCTTACCTGAGCCGCTCTGCTTAGGACGTAGATTAGTTGGTCTTGGTCCAGGCTTTGGGTTTAATTCAGATTTGTTCTACATTTTTCTTTCTGGGGCTGGACTGAATGGACAAACCTGGGCATGCTATGAGTACAGATCAAAGACAGCAGAGCCAGAGAGCAAGCCCAGCTATGCAAGCATGCCTCAAAACTCTGCTAACATCTCTCTGGCCAGAGAAAATTACACAGTAAAAACCAAAATTAAGGGGAGATAAAGTACACTTTGCCACAATGAGGCCAATAATTCAATCTCCCACAGTCCCTGTGTAAAAGAAAAGGCAGAAACTACAATGAACATCTGAGAAAGAGAAGACCAAAGAGGTAGAAGCCAGATGCCCAGAGGTGTAATTACACGTCTTTCCACTACCCAGAGCCTCTCTATGAACTCTGTGGCCACATTCTACCCTGGATACTGGACTGCAGAGAGAACTCCAAGCACTGCGGCCTCTGCTTTCTATGGCCGCAGAGTGGTCTCCTTGCACCCCTCCCTCAGCATTGACCAGAGTCCACATTGTGTACCTCTTCTCTGTGCCCATGCAATGACTTCTGACACCAGCTACCTGGAGTTGGGCCAAACCTCACAGGTTAAGGGACAGCCTTCACAAGACTGCCTTCACTTTAGGCACCAGCTGTAAGTTTGGGGGTCCCCATGCCACTCACACGTCTGACGTGCTGGTCATAAATGTGGGCGTTCTCGCTAGTCCCTCAGGTTCAATCATTCGCAGCAACAACTCACAGAACTCAGGAAAGTGCTATCCATCTGATTACAGTTTTATTATAGCAAAAAGATATAAATCAGAACCAATCAAAGGGAGAGACATAAGAGCAAGGTCTGGGAGGATCTCAAACATGACTTTTCCATTGTCCTCTCCCTAGGGAGTCAGCCTGCCTTATTCTCCTGGCACGTGGATGTGTGACCATTTGCAGAGTACTGCCAAACAGGGAAGCTCACCTGAGCTTTGGTGTCTGGAGTTTTTATTGAGGTTTCATCATAGAAACATGATTGATTGAATCATTGGCCATGAGGTTGAACTCAATCTCCAGCTCTCTTCTTCTCTGAAGGCCCCAGCTCTCTAATCACACAGTTGGTATTTTTGGCATGGCCAGCTCGCATCCTGAGTCATCTCATTAGCACAAACTCTCTTCAGGCCCACTATGAACAGAAGAGATACTCCTATCAATCAGGAAATTCCAAGGATTTAGAGGATATATCCCAAGAAGTGGGGGCAAAGGCCAGTCAAACTTTTCACTCCAAGGGTCCACCTGAGACAAAGGCTAGCCACATTCTTTATTCCACACCCCATCTGTGTTTTCCACTGGACTTCAAGCTCTTTAAAAGCAGAGGAGATGTCCTTCTCAACCCTGCATAACTCACAGCCACTAGCCCAGCACCCTCCTGGGAAACACTGATTAAATTGATAAAGGTAAAGCTTTAGACAGTCAGAGAGATTTAGGATAAATGAGTTGGAAGAGCCTTTGGAGACCATTTAGACATTCCAACACATTCGTTCTATGCATGAGAAAATGAAGAACCAAAGAGTGTTTGTGATTACCCCAGAACACGCATTGAGCAAACTAAAGACCTGTTTTAGAGTTTTATTATCTAAAACTGGACACTCACTCCCCGCCGCCCTGCCTTTACATGCATGAACACAGACCTAAGGATACATACCTCACTTTCTTACATCAAAGAAACCAGTCATAAGCTATGAAAAGGGGAGAAGTAACAGATGTAAAGAACTGAAACATCCCGACCTCCCCATGAGTCTTTCCTGCTCTGCCCTGAGAAGTAAAGTACATTCCATTTTCATCAGTTTGTTAGCATATAAGGCTTCTGAGATGGATGTAATCATCTTTTTTTTTTTTTTTTTTTTTGTGGTTCTGTTTAATCCCTGCCTATTGCCAATCCCTTAAACGTTAAAAAATAAATCCTAGGACCAAAATATATTTTAACATCCCCATCTGGAGGGAAGATTTCTTTAAGTTCTTTTTCCTAACTAATTCTAACGTGCTCTAGCAGTCCTCCAATTACACACTTGTCCAGGAGGGAGCAGAACACACTTCTAGCATCTATCCTGGTACACTGAAGTGCTCAGAGAATGTTGGCTAAATGAATAATAGAGTGAGTGTTTTAAAAAAAATTTCCCAGCATACGAAGATTAGTCCAGTTAGATGCCTCCTTACTCTCTTCATCTTAACTCTCCACTTTTCCATCATCACTGAGAGATAACAGTACTGTTATCTGTGTGGAAAGTCATCTTTCTCTTTTACATACCCTTCCTAGCCAGTCTGGTTGTGGAGAAAATATTTGCACTATGCAATATGGTACATGTATTAATTATAGAACTTTTGAACCCATTAATTTTCATTTCTGAAGATGAAATCAAAGCATGGAAGAGGCAAAGGCTGGTAGCATTGGACGTGCAGCTAGGCAGTGAGCTTACCTAGATGTAAACCCTCAATTCATGTTTGCTGAGTCTGAACCCTAACACAAGACTCAGGGTAACATGCATCTCAATCTTTTATTCTCAATAATGAAATTGTAACAAGGAAAAATGCATTTGTCTTTTCAGTGAGCTCAACTCATGCCTACCCAAAACTGGCTCCATACCAACCAGCAGGACAGCTCCTTTCTCCCCCTTTGCTGTTGTCAGTCTTTTTAAACACCTGCTTCACCTGCATTGTGCAGGTCTGTGCATTTCTCTGTGTGAAGCAGCAGCCCTGGTATTGTGAGGTCTACAGATACAAGTCAAGTTTGGTTTCTTAGTTTTCCTTTCTGAAGGTGGTACAATGAATACCCAATGATGCTGTTCAACTTGGTTTGAATATATATTCTAAAATTTTAATTAACCAAAGTTGTTTCCAGACTGCAAAACACCAGTGATGGGATAGAACACAGAACACAGTCAATGGGTGGAGTGCTGGAGTGAGCCATGTGGAGTGGGTGGGGAAAGATCTTCACATTGGCTGTTGATGTATAGATGTAACAGCTGGTTGACTGAATGAATGTATTCATTTGCTGGTGGTTTGGACATCATATAGACCAGGGGTCAGCAAACATTTCTTGTAGATGGCCAGGTAGTAAATATTTCGGGCCTTGTGGGCTCTGTGGTCTCTGTTGGAACTACTCAACTCTGCTGTTGTAGTGAAAAAGCAGTCAGAGACAACATATAAACAAGTTAGTGTGACTGTGTTCCAATAAAACTTTATTGACAAAACCAGGTGGTGAATCGGATTTGGCCAATGGGCTATAGTCAACCAGCCGCTGATATACAAGAGAGATTTGCTTAAATTAGTTTCAGTTTTTCAAATGAGTGTTAAAATGTTCATTGATGGTATCATTGTTCTGATTGAATCGAACAGCAGATTCAGGGCAAATCTCTTCACCTTCCAGGGCTTTAATTTCCTTAACTATAAATTAAGGGTAAGATGAGGTGAATTTAGATGTTCAAACATTTTTTTGACAAAGCCTGCCCGACTTCCAAAAGGAAAGGCAGAAAGAGCTGCTCTTTTTAAGGTAGGGCTTGTACAAACTCCCCCTCACTCCACTGTCATCCTGAGGGCATCAGAGCCCCAGGGATCAGTGAAGGACAGATTGAAAACTACAAAACGATGTCTAAGACTATCATTTAGACCCCCAATTCAGCAATTCAAGTATTACTTAGAACATAGAATTCATTTTTGTTTCAAAACCAGATTTTTCCCCAAATTGGAGTGCACGTATTCAGAGAAGTGACCTTTTGATTGAATCTAGGAAACATGGTATAGCCAAAAGGGTGATGGATGGGTAGTCCTATCTCTGTCATTAACTAGCTATGTCATTCTAGCCTTCAACTTTTTTTTTTTATATAAATTTATTTATTTTATTTATTTATTTTTGGCTGCGTTGGGTCTTCGTTGCTGCGCGCAGGCTTTCTCTAGTTGCGGCGAGCGGGGGCTACTCTTCGTTGCAGTGTGCGGGCTTCTCTTGCAGTGGCAAGTGGCTTGCCAATTGCAGTGGCTTCTCTTGTTGCAGAGCACAGGCTGTAGGCATGCGGTCTTCAGTAATTGTGGCTCGAGGGCTCTAGAGCGCAGGCTCAGTAGTTGGGGCGCATGGGCTTAGTTGCTCCGTGGCATGTGGGATCTTCCCGGACCAGGGCTCGAACCCATGTCCCCTGCATTGGCAGGTGGATTCTTAACCACTGCACCACCAGGGAAGCCCTAGTCTTCAACTTTTTTATCTGCCATGTAAGTATACTGGATTGGATACATTTTGGTGTTAAATTCTGTAATTCAGGCCTTCTAGTCTGTCTGTCCTCTTTGTGCAAGAAAGCTTTGTGACTGCTGATTGTTTCATTAATTTATTCTACAGACAGTAACTGAACATCTACTATATGCAAAGCACATTTTGGGAGCCTAGGGAGCCAAGGATAATATGACTTAAGTCTTGCACTTGAGTTCACAATTGAAAAATGAATTTTATCTATAAACAGTTATAATAGTAGTAAAAAATTTCAAGCTGAACAAGAAAGCTGATGAAAACAAGTTTATTTGTGGGCTTGATTATTGAAAAAAATGAATATTGCAAATGGATCAATCCAGACTGGGAAAGCCCATGTCTTAAAAAAAATATTTTCCTGAGCAAATATCATGTGGCATCACTGTGCTAGGTGCTAAGGATTTGTTATATAGTCGAGTAAAACAAACAAACAAAAGTAAAACCAAAAGAAACATTCCACATTCAAAGAACTCTCATCCCAGGGGTGGAAAATAAAAATATGTGAAGGAATAATTGCAAAACAATGAGCTAAATGCAGCACTAGAGAGAAGAATGGGGAGCACTAGTTATGCTCGCCACTGAATGTAAAGATGTTTCAGATACAGTGATCTTAGAGGAAATAGGATGTCTGGACCCAGAGGCGTACAAATTGGGGAACAGGGAATATTCCCCTATGACTGGAATATAAGGGCATGGGAGGTCTAGCAAAAGATGTCTCAAATCGTTCCTTGAGACCAGAGTGTGAAGGTCTTCTGGGCCTGCCTGAGAAGTCTGAACTTAATTTATTAGCAAAATAGAAACACAGACACTCGTAAGCAGGAGAATGTTCAGATCCTCAGGAAGAGGCTTTGCTTGTGTGAGGAGAGTGGATTAGAGTGGGCACATTCAAACTCAGGACCCATGTTAGGAGGCTTACATTAGTCCACTAAAGAAAACACACCACACACACGTGCACACACACACACACACACACACACACACATAGAGTTCATATGTTCCGAACTGAAAGAGATTCCATAGGAAATTGTCATCCAAGCCCTTTGAAGACAAATCATTTGCTCCAGATGGAATTCTGGACAAAGAACAATCTTGACTTCCTCTGCATTTATTCATGATTTGTCGTTGCAAGAGGTGAACAAAATATGTCCTAGTAGTTACTGGCTGGAACAACTTGCAAGGTGAGGTCTCCTGGTTGTGATTAACTAATTTTTTCCTACCAGCTGGATAGAAATAGAATAAAAAGTTCCATACATGCTGGTGATTCTTTTCTAGTAAGTGCTTTCTGGACAACCAGAGTAATTTCTCAACAAATGTGAGTTTGGAAAGAAACTGGACTGGAAATGCAACTCTGATTCCCAGTTCAGTTTTAAGTTTTGAGAGTACCACGCTATGGCCCATCACCACCATCAACTGTATCACAACAGCATTTATCTTTTCTAAGGGAAAGCCATTTTGAAAAGCCATCTATACAAACTGTAACTATGAAGTTTAATTTTTCTTTTCAAACATTTTTTTCTACTCTCCCACCATCCCTAGAGTTGCAACTCACTGGTGAAGTGATCGGCTGAGAAGGAAACAATTGCATTACTCTAAAATTGAGTACTGAACCATAATTGTCATAGGTGGTCGAGCCCATGGGCAGAAACCTGCTCATGTGCAGATAAGTACGTGCTATACTGATTGGTCACATGAGTCCTGTCCTAATTTGAGTCATCAAGAATTGTTTTAAGCACATACACATATGTCAAGATATTTTGTAAAAGGCTTTCTAACCAATTCAAATACAATTTGACCTCTTAGTAGTTTTATAACTTTAGGCAAGTCACTTTAATCATTCTGTGCATTTTTTTGATCATCAGTGACAATGAATGTATTTTCATGTTATTCGTCTTTCTTCTTCTCTGAATGGTCTACATTTTTTTATCCATTTTTTTTCTGTTTGGCGGCTGTTATATTTCTTATTTATTTGTGAGTTGTTTATTCCTTTGTGATTTTTTTTCCACTGCCTTTATGCATAAAGAGCTTTTTTCTCATTACATAATCAGATAGATCATCACTCATTTAGTTTTTTAATTTATTTTAATGCTTTTTAAATCTAATGTTAATTTTGGCATATAGTTTGAGGTAGAGATCAAACTAGTTTATCCAACTAGTCACTAGTTCTCCCGGCAGATTTTATTATTTAATATTCCTTTTGGTCATTTATTCAACTGAATATAATGCCACCTTTATCATACCTATATACATGTATATTTATGGTTTTCTGATATATATAATTTATATGTTTTCATATTATATTTATGTTATATATTAATTTATATATAATTAATTTGTTTCTAGACTGTCTTTTATGTTTCATTGATAGGCCAGCCTATTCTTTAATCTACTATTATACTTTAGAAATTATAGTTTTATAATGATTTAATAAGTAATAAGATTGGTATATCATCATTACTCTTCATTTTTCAAAAATTTCTTACTTTTCTTTCTTCTTCATTCTTCCAAATAAACTATAGAATAAATTGCCAGGCTTTTAAAAAATCTCCTTTGAGATTTTAATACTAGGAGAAAAATGTATTTGTTTACACAATTTAGTATTCACATTTAAGAACATGTCATGTCTTTCTTTTATGTCTCTTAGTAAATATTTGTAGTTTCCTCCATTATAGATCCTGCACATTTATTAAAAAAACTAATCCTATGTTTTTCGTATTTTTGTTTATATTGTGATTGACTTTTTCCCATGATATTTTCTAATCAGTAATCACAAATACATGTGAAAGGTATAGTGTTGTTTATTGTATTTATTTTTCTACTCCAAATGTTTTCTGAACTTTGCTGTAAATCCTTGATTTTTGAGTGTTCTAGAAAGATAATTACTAGTATCTGCAATTAATAATGTTCCTTCTTTTCAATAGCTAAAATGCTTATTTATATTTTCTGTTTTGGTGTACAGTCCAGAACTTCCAAGGCAATGTCAGGTAATAGTGGAAATAGCAGATAGTCCTACTCCCTCATAAAAATACTTCTAGTAGTTTTGAATTGTAAATATGATTTTGAATATTGGTTCAAGGTGAGCCACATCATGTAAAGAAAATACTCTTCTATTTCCAGTAAATCAAGACTATGTTTTAAAATAAAAAATGGGAGATGTATTTCATCAAATGTCTTCCTATCACCTACTGGGATGATTATACTTGTCTTCTATTTTGACCTATTGCTGGAATGTGTTACATTAATTAACTTTTTATTAAATCATCTTCATATTCTTGAGCAAACTCTACTTATTTGTGGTGGATTACACTTTTACTGAATTGAATTTTATTGGTTTTTAATATCTACATCTTATATGGGATTGATCTGAAGTTTTTTGTGTAGTGTTTTGTTAGGTTTGGGTATTAGACTTGAAAACTCTTGGAATTTTTCTTTCTTTTGGAAAATATTTTATAAGTAGGAATAGTCTACTCCTTGACCATTTGCAAGAACCCAGTACAATCATCTGGTTCCAAACCCTTTCTTTGAAAGAGTTAATTTTTTGAGGATTGATTTAGGTTGTTCTCCTTGTAAACTGTTTTTCAAAATAATTTCTTTTTTGCCCAGATAATTCCATTTCATCGAGATTATTTTGTCTTAGCATAGGGTTTGGGATGGTATTTTCTTACAATTTTTAATGACTTCTACAGCTCTTTTAATAGCTTCTCATCTTAATCATGTTTACGTGTGTTATGTTTATTTATTCTTACCAGAAATGTATTTTTACTGGTTTTCTTTAATTTAAAGAATTATTTAATAATTCTGTATGCTTTCTATTTTCTAATTTGTTCATTTTTGCTTTTCTCATTTTCCCCCTCTTCTTACTTTCTTTGAAAAATTTTTTAACGTTTGAATTGATTTTATAATCCATGTATTTTCTTTTATTTTTGTGATATTAGAAAAGCATTCAAGGCCAATAATTGTAGTTTGGGTTACTTCTTTACATTTTCTTATGTCTCTAATTATGACTTAATTTCCTCTTTGACCCACTAGTTTCAAGAATAGTGATTTTTAACTTTCAAGTGGGAAGGGATTTTGTTTTCATTCTTCTACTGTTCTTTTTTTCAACAGCTTCCAAATGGACTTGGTTTCCTTTTTGACCAAACAGATCTTTAGAATTTTGTTTTTAATTTGTATGTGAGGAGATTTTTCATTTAAATTTGGTTACTAATTTCTAGTTTTATTGTCATGATCAGAGAAAATCTGGCCTGTAATATTTCTGCTTTGGAGAATTTACACCAGTTTTGTACATCACGTGTCATAAACTCTAATTTCTAATTTTTGAAAAAAGTCATAGATATTAGAGAAGTCAGTCTCATTGCTATTCTTAAATATGAAATGTAATTTACCATACAAAACCAGTTTTAGCAATTATATTATTCACAGTCTCTCTGTTTTCATCCTCCCCGATTCTTTTTGTATAAGCTGTTGGTCAAAGATTTTGAGAGCATGCTAAGATTTTCTTTTAATTATAGTTTTTACAAATTTCTTCCTGAACTTCTTATAATTTTTCTTAATTTTGACATAGTATTTGATAATGCCCTTGGCTCCTGTCACAACAAATCAAGATTCTGTTTTATATTTTCAAGCTAATCTCTTATAGCAATTTTTTTAATCACAGATATATTTTACGAGGATATATTACATTGTCTAGTACTTTCATTTGAATAGTAGCTGCAAAGTCCTTCTACATAAATTGAGTTAATCGGAGCTGGATTAGTTATATCATAGTGACTTAAAGCTTGTGGGTAAATTCAAAGCCTTATGTCAAACATAACTGATAATTTTAAATGAAAAAAGTTTTATAAACATATTCTAACAAACATAGTCTTATAATAAATCATATACTCTCAAGGTTACAAGTCAAAAGTCCTTGGAACTACTATTAAAATATACAAGCAATTTTATTCTGATGTAACAGAAAAGTCTTTACCTTTCTTAACATCCTTTGACAGAAGATCAACTTTATGATGATGAGACGTAAGAAACGTACAGGTTTAATTTTTATGGAAACAGGTGTGAATATTCACTAACCTTCTTATCTGAGAATAATCTGTAATGGCTTGCCCAGGGCTTGTCTTCCCAAATCACCTGTGCAAACAGAGCCCATTCTTTCAACTTTCCTCATCAATAGCAACTAACCAAGGAGGGCAACATTCACTTCAGTTCTTTATTACGTTTTCCAGTCAAAGCTGAATTAAAGAAGAGAGCCTTGTCATTTTTGTTTCTACACTGCTCATTTGTGCCCTAGCCTGACCTGCTTTTCAGATCACTAGTCTGAGTACAGTGTGATGTGCACAGCAGTCAGCCCAGTTCCAGTGAGTACCAGGCCTTCATCAGGATGGACATTTGGGGCATCATGTTCTTCCCAGCATCTGGGTCCTTGGGACTTGGAAACAATGAAGTAAATGAAAAATCCACACAGCCATCTCCTGGGGGCATTCTCATCACCAAGCTGCTCAGATTGCTTTTTTTTTTTTTTTAAAGAACCATTTTGGTTTTTTTGGTTTTGTTTTTATTTATTTATTTATTTATTTTTGACTGTGTTGGGTCTTCGTTTCTGTGCGAGGGCTTTCTCTAGTTGTGGCAAGCGGGGGCCACTCTTCATCGCGGTGCGTGGGCCTCTCACTGTCATGGCCTCTCTTGTTGCAGAGCACAGGCTCCAGACGCACAGGCTCAGTAGTTGTGGCTCATGGGCCTAGTTGCTCTGCGGCATGCAGGATCCTCCCAGACCAGGGCTGGAACCCGTGTCCCCTGCATTGGCAGGCAGATTCTCAACCACTGCGCCACCACGGAAGCCCTCAGATTGCTTTATTTTAGGAGATGCAGCTCCCTCTTTTCTTCTGTCTCACACCCCTCTCAAGCAAGCCTGGGTATTCTTCCAGGAGGTGCTACCTCTAGTTGTATATATAAAATGAGGCATGGATGAATATGAGGGTGGGTGTAGGTGGTGAGGGGGAAAACCGAGCCCCTGTGGCTTCAAAAAGTAGGGTCTGCTGTAGAGGGACAGTTGCCTCTGATTTCTGGTTGGTATGGACCTCTATGGAGTTGGGAGCCAACAGACCACCAACACTGGAATAAATGAGGTAGAGAGAATATAAGAGAAAATCTAATTTGTTTGTTTATAAATTTTGAGTATTGTAAGAATCATTTATATCATATCAACACTGGTTAAATGCTATTGTTTCGGCCTGAAGGTGCTCATATCATCAAAGAGCATTTATAAGGCACCGTCTACAAAGCACCCGAAAGTTCTGATGGACACAGGAGTGGATGGGTTTGGGGGATAAGAACAGGGATGTTGGCACAGTGCATCCTGAGAAGTTGAGCTCCCCAAAGTAAAGCAACGTGGGCAAGTTGGAGATAAAGAAGCCAGCAGATGTGCACGCTAGTTTCTCACTTCCTCTTTCAATTAGAGTCCCGGAAAGGCAGATACAAAGTCCCTTTCAGGTGGTTACAGCCTAGTGGATACATAAATGAAGACCGTGTAAAGCAGAGTGATAGACACCATATGAAATAAAACTTGGTAAGGGAGGACTGGGGAGTCTTTAAAAGAAAGTGGTGTTGGAACTGGGCTTTTTAAGAAAAACTGGGGGTTTCCCTGGTGGCGGAGTGGTTAAGAATCTGCCTGCCAATGCAGGGGACACGGGTTCGAGCCCTGGTCCTGGAACATCCCACATGCTGTGGAGCAACTAAGCCCGTGCGCCACAACTACTGAGCCTGCGCTCTAGAGCCCGCGAGCCACAACTACTGAAGCCTGCATGCCTAGAGCCCGTGCTCCGCAACAAGAGAAGCCACTGCAATGAGAAGCCCGAGCACCGCAACGAAGAGTAGCCCCCGCTCGCCACAACCAGAGAAAGCCTATGCGCAGCAATGAAGACCCAATGCAGCCAAAAATAAATAAATAAATTTTTTTTAAAAAAAGAAAAATTGGAACTTGCCGACACTGGAAGAATATCATCTACGCAGGGTATTTTATGAACCAAGGCACAGAAGTGTTGGGCCTCTGTGGAAGCAGCAGGTTTGTAGTTTAACTTCCCTGGCACACAGGGGAGAGCAACCAGAGATCAGTTTAGAAAGGCTGGTTGGAACCAGATTGTGGAAGGCCTTGAATGTCAGTCATTCAAGACCCTTGGACTTTATTCTCTAGGCAATGAAGAAGAGTGCAGTGTCACCAAGAAGAATGACTGTTTATTTATTCATGAACGACACTAGACCTGAGGTGATAAAGCATCAGGATCTCTCTGGTGACCATTTACATGGGCTGGTCACTGCAGGGTGTCCCAGGCCCAAGGACTCCTCAGTTGAGGTAACTCCTTTATGGAGTTTACTAGAATATGTTTAATTAACAGCTTCTAGGCTCAGCCTTTGAAGGAAAGATTTTTAAGATATCACCTTTGTCTTGCAAGCATTAGAACATATTTTTAAACATATGAGGATATATCAAAACATCTGAAGATGTATCTGGTATTTGCCCAACAGAGATAATTGATTCTGCAACGTGTGTGCCAAATTATAGGAAACATTCCTTTAGCATCTAAAAATACTGTTTGCTGTTTCTTCAGATATATTCTCACTTCTGCTGGTAACTGCCTTGGGCCTCACAATTTCCATTCTGTTTTCCGATTTTCAAGATATATACCGTGGGATGGAGGCACGTGGCATCCGTGACTCTCATGTGCAGTGGGACCACATTTGCACTGTAATTTGCAAGTCAGTTACTCCGATATCCTCTCTGGCCACTGAATGTTGTGAGGCTATTCTCATTTACTAGAAGAGCAAATAACATGTCTCCATCGCACACATGCTAGCCTCTGAGTGTTTTCATGTTATTAGGGTCATTAGTTGGGTTCATTTGCTCTGTTCATACCTGGAACACCATGTTTGGATATTTTATTCTTCCATGTTATACTAATACAATAATTAATCCTTCAAGTTTATTTTTTAAATCATATAGTAGAAATCCTTTATAATGTAATTGTGAAGTGAGAAAAAATAGACTTATAGGACAATCGTGTTCTGTCTGTAATACAGTGACTGTAAGGCATTTTAGTTCAGTGGGCATCATAGGATCCAGGGTGCACGTGTTAAAATTAAATTTATTAAGAAGTTATTGAGCCCATTTTTGGACCCAGAATCGTGAGAGAAATAAAAGAAAGAGAAAGATTGACTCTGGCCCTCTACCTCTTGTTTTGTTTCAAAGATGAACCATACCCAAGTGAAACGATGGCATGGCCACCTGAGGCCGTCCATGCTTGAAGAGACTGTAAAATAGAAGTGGGAAGGACATAGGAAGGAGGAGCTCTCCCTGGGGCAGGATCCTCCTGCCATAGGAGATTTCATGCAGGAGATGAAACTTGATCTGGGTCCAGAAGGATAGGCTAGATTTTGCTAAGTAGGAGGCGGGTATAGTCCCAGCCAGGACAACAGCTTAAGCACAAACAGAGAGGGCTGAAAGACTCTCTTTTGTCTTGGAAATGCAAAAGAATGTAGGGTGGCAGAGAGAAAAATCAAAAGCAAGCCTTGTTTCACAGAACACCTGGAAAATTAGCTAAGACTGAGGCAGCATGCTGCGGAACAGGCACGGATGGAGGTAGGCGGGCAGTGATGTTTTGACTCTATGCCGAGAACAATGGGAGTCCTTGAAGATATCGGGGCAGGTTTTTCAGCGGGGCACTTAAGACAGATTCGTTAGATGACAGCAGGAAGGCTGTATGTGAGAGCAGAGAGGCTGTGGAGAGAGAAGCACAGACCATTCAGTCATTTACAAAACATCAAGCTCCAGGGTGGGCTTGGCACTGGGGTTACAAAGAGTAAGATGTAGTCACCACTCTCAAGCAGCTCAGAAGCTAGGAGCAGAGAGCATCACAGAAGCAAATTCCAAAGCAGTGTGGCCAGTGTCTTCCAGGCTAACAGATGGAAAAGAGACCTCCCAGATCAGGGTCGTGGCAGCAGGAGGGAAAGGGCCAGTCTATCCACTACCATCTGACCCACTGCCGAATCTTACAGCCTTCTCCAGACCACCCTTTTACCCAGGGAGCCTATTTCACAACCCTAAAAAAAGCTGTCTCCACTTAGGGGAAAAAATAACATAGTGTTACTTTGAAATAACCCCTATCAGAATAGGGATGAGAATCAAAGGTGAGCATTTAGACACTGAGGAAGGTCTGTGGCTTTAGTCCTAAATGCAGCCCACCCTCTTCACAGTCATCCTACGTATTCCATACCCTTTAGGGTCAGAAAGGGAGCTGCATAACTATTCTTTTGCTATGCAAGCAGCCATGGAAAGTTGTAGCTCTCACACCTATTAAATAAGTGTATCTGGTGGTCAAGGTGTATCCTCTAATCCTTAAAAGGAGGTGGGTTGGGCAGGTTCAACTTTCATCAAGCCATTAGATTTAGGGCTGGGAACATTGTTCAAAATTTTTTCACCTAGTTTCCATCAAAATAAACTTGAACTTCTGTCCCCCTTTTGTTTCTTTAACTCATGTGTCAATTTTACTGAAAGAATGAACTCCAGGTAGCTTTTGCTTTGGGAGAATCAGAAGTAATAATATTATTAGACGAACAATTTAATCTTCCCTCTATTAGAGAAGATAAAACTGAAGAGAGACACACAGGCTCCAAAGTGTCCAGTCTCATGTCTGCGACCCAGGGCACGTTTACTCCGTGTCTATTGTCAGGCAGTGGAGGGAACACAGGGCAAGAGGCAGTCAGATCTGATTTGAATTCTGGCTCTGCCATTTATTTATTGGCATTGATCCCTTGGGCAAGATACTGACCTTCTCATCTGTAAAGTGGAGAGAGTAATGCCAACCCTCCAAGCCCAGAGAGTTGTTACAAATACATAAATTAAATTAGATAATAGGTGTTCTTTTGAAGTGTAAGTTATGCAAAGTATAAAGGTAGTATTTGTTTTTCAACAGTTCATCCTAACCATCACATCATGGAGGATTTCAATTTTCGTGGCAGCCTTCACCCAATTCTGTGTGGCCTTCTTTGTAAAGAAATCTCTGTGTGGCTCTTATTATTTTTCTGGGGAGATAAATAAAGGACTGACTCTCAACAGATGCTCATTTTTAGAGCAATCACTTTTATCCCCCAAAGTGATACTGCACATGTTCTCTTTGGGGGAAATGAGAAATTCTTTGAAGGCTGCATAGAAATGCTCTCAGTATCTGTAGTGTAGAAAGCAAAACATCAAATTAACTAATTTTGTCTCACATGAAGGCATTGTATTGTACTTTCCTAGTATTTTTAATAATCTGGTAGAGACTAGACCAGGTGACCTTCTAGCTCTAAAATTCAATAAGACCTTTTAGAGTGAAGAACTGTCTTCAGGAAGGCTTCCTTAATTAAGAGAGAAAGGAAGCCATTGTTCATTCTAGTCAATTCTTACCCTTTGAAGGTCTTCTCCTATAGCATTTCTCTAAAGTCACTAAATGACTTTACCTACTCAGTGAAAGGCTCAGGTACTATTTTTTAAGGGACAGTTAAAAAAAAAGATTCATGTACTGAAGTTCCTTGGGAAAAGGCATCGACCAAATTAAGAAAAAATATGTTTATATACAAATATCCCATTGTACACAATGCAAATAAAATTTCTCACAGTCAAAGGAATTCCATTTTTGAGACTTCATTTTAAAAAACCACCTAAAAAGAGAGAAAAAACTTGTATGTATGAAGGTTTTCATCATAGTATTATCTACAGTGGTAAAATATTAAATTCAACTCAAGTGTTCAGAAATAGAGATGCTGTTTAAATAAATAGTAATACAGCAATTTGAAGAGATGTTATACAATCATTAAAAATGATTATTGAGAAGATGGTAGCTACAAACTGTATATGACAGAGTCTAGTATAAACAAAAGTGGAATGCAAGATTTGGCCAATTCTATTATTATAAATGCATAAAAATTGTGTGTACTTGTAAACATAGAAAAAAGAGGACCCCCCCCCAAAATGGAAAGCAAAACCCATTTGCTTTCTAGAGTTCATTCATTCATTCAACAAACCATTATTTGACACCTTCTTTGTGGCATGGGGCAGGTAGCAGTGATTTGTTTTCTTCTCTTGATTTTGAGAACATTATTTTGTTATCATTTCAGTCCGGCAGTAAAATAATTCTAAGTGAATCGCCAGCCAGGATTGAACTAGGAAATCTGTGGAAATGAAAGGCTGTAAGCTTTTGGAGATTTCTGTGAACACAAGCACGCTCTCGATTCTCAAGGGAAAGAAGCCGGGGAGCTGCTAGGCTTTGTGGGGCTGCAGAGAGAAGGGGCCACAGAGCATCAGTAATAAGCACCTTTAGAGCAAGGCCTGGGAGAACAGGGGGTGGCAGTGAGCAACCTGGCTGCCAGGGGAAGTGGATGATGGTTTAATTGTTTTTTCCACCTGATTTTCCAGGATGCCATCCTTCAAAATCGAGAGTTCTGGCTATTGATCAAGAAAAAATTTGGAATCCATTCTAAAAGTCAATATAAGAACTGGCAAAAAGAACTGGCAGAAGACCTAACCTGGCCTCCCACAAACAGGACAGATTATTCAGGCGATGGCACAAATGGATTCTACATCAATCAAGGCTATGAAAGCTCTGAACAGATTCCAAAAGAAAAACTCGAATTGGGAGGCCAAACCACAGAACAACATTTTTGGACCAGATTGTAATCAGAATTGTTAACAGCATCCCTCTTTTACCCAGAAACTAAAACACTGTAGAGAGGTGATGATAGTCTACCCTTATCTCTTCTTTCTCCATCTGAAGATTCAAAGTGCACTTCTCAGTGTATTGAGCCTTGCAACAAAGGACCTTAAATATGCTTATTTTGACTGTATCCTCTACCATTGAGAAAAATAATGCATTTCCTAGAGTATCGTTTTTTCTTAACAAACTTTATTCGCACTGCATAGCATTATCTTGGTTAAAATGCACAACTTTTCACGGTAGTAAAATTAATAGTATGAACATCAATAGAAGAAAGAAAAATTGAAGGACAGTTTGATCTTTGAAAGTTTCACCAACATATTTTTACTTTCATCTATGGAAATAAAGGAATCTGAAAAAAAAAAAGCTTCTCTCAATAAATTGTCACATGTTTACTTAACCTTATATACACTTGCAAAGAACATTTATGCATATATCTTTTCCCAAGGTCACAGAATTCCTCTTTTTCTTCTTTATATGGTTTTAATAGAAAAACAAGAATTGAAATTTACTTCAGAAAATTCAGCTCAAACTGTGGTAAGTGTGGAAGTGGAGAATGATGGAGGTGTCTGATAATTGCCTATAATCTTGGCTTGGGCACAGCTAACATCTAAGCAAACTCCACCGAAGTTGGCATCTCCCAAAGTATATTGTTTTGGGGCCGGTGAGCTAGAAGGTCCAGAGTAGATCACAAAGGTAACGAAATAAACTATTAAAATGCACTTTTCACTCAAAGAAGCATGGCACCTTTATTTGCTTTTTATTACTGACAGAGGAAAATCTCAAGTTCTAACTCCAAAAGTTGGCCCAGACTCAGCATTGCTCATCTTAAAAGAAGCAATCCTAGGGAAGGGACCCATAATGTTTGTATCTACAGCATGACAATTCTCAGGATGCTAAACAACTTAAGTTCCATTTCATCTTTTCATAATCTAAATCAATTATCAGATGCACATTAAGGACCACAAGAACGGGTACATGCTTTACAAATATATTCTGCACTTTATTACCTTTAACATATATCAACCTCACTGTGACCTTGAGAGGATATTTATTCCTAGTGAACATTTTAAATTCCCTACTAGGCTTTCCTTGTAAGCATAAATCTAATTTTGCTAATTAAACAGATCTTTAATGGGTCATAGGCAATTAGTTAACCAGTCCCATTCTAAGAGTGCCCATTACGTGCCTAATGCTGTGATGCATGGATTCAATCATGTCTTTACAATCCTGAAATCTTTAGGATTGAAAAAATGTTTTCAAATTTCAGTAATCATTGCTGTAAATAGTATTATATGCTTTTTACACAAACCAGCAGCATAAATGCAAATTCCTATTCAAACAAACATTTTATATTTATATTTTATTTTATTTTTAATCTTTTCTTGGATGCACAGCTCTTGGAGAGTGACAATTTTTAAATGTGTCTAATTTAGCTTATGATTAAGAAATACATGTCAACCTAAAACACGGTAGCTCAGGTTCCTTGAGCTGAAATATTTAGTAATTTGTGTTTAGTAATTTGACCTTTAGAATGAGAAGATTCAATTGATACACTATGACATGTAGATAGCATAAAAAGATTTTTTTTTAAATCTTTTTTCAACAAATGTACAGCCTCCCCCCACTCAGTTTTTCAACAACCAATTAGGTATCTGATAGGCGATGATCTTTATTTCACACATCTTTTTTGAAGGTGGGGACTGGACATGATAAAGTTGGACTCTACACTAGACTTCATTAAAAATACACTCAGAGAAAGGTTAAGTAGTCTTGGGGAAAATGTTTGATGAAAGCACAATGAACATGGCCACATATCAAATGATCACCTATAGGAAAAACAAACCAGACAGCCTTAAGTGGCCCATCACCAAGAGTGGCCACTTTTTGAGAAGACTGATGGCTAACTTTGTGAGCTTACCTCTAAGGCTGAAAACTGCTAGGGACTTGAACACTACCCGTGAAAAATGAATCCATGAATTTAATTTAAAAGCACACTTGTGACTTTTCAGTATTCTTCGGTATTGCTAGGACTGCCTTCTGGAGTGGACATGTCCAGAGTTCTCTAGAAGGGTTTGACTTGAGGATCCTCAGGATGTCCTCTGTGTTGCCAATTCCATTCCCTCACCCATAGGACAGTGTGGAAATTCCACCACACCCAAGTCTCCTGTTTAGGGCTAAGATTTGTCCTCTGCGCTTATCTTTATTAAAAAGTAAGCACACCCAGGGAGACAGAACACATAAAGCTGCTGCCAATCCCACCGTGATTAGACAATATTAGGAAAGAGCCTTTTTTTTTCTTTTACAATTTTACTATTGAGAGTAGGACATAAAAGGAATACGAAACTGAATTTAGAATAAAAATGCAGGGATAATTTTGGATCATACTATCAGGTAGGAGACACACCTCCCAGAAGAACAGGGGAGGAAGAGAGTTTGGGGGTTTATCTGCAAACAGAAGTGGTGCCATAAGAAAGGGAAGGGATTAGTCAGGGAACAGGAAGAGAGACAGGGTCTCTACTTGCCCTGATGGTAGCACATGACCCCTCCTGTTATCATTATTCTTAACCCTGCAATTAGATTGTAAAGTATTTCTGGCCTGGGAGTAAAATCTAAATCAGTTTAATAGGTCCAAGACTTTCACTGAGTCATCTGTTTAGTTACTTTATCTATCATATTCCTGGTTCCCTCATTCCACCCCCAACCCCCTAAATTTACTTAAACTTTTCCTTTATTTAATGCCATACTTTTAATGATGGCACAATAAGGATGTCATTAGCTGGCAGTGTTGTTTGTAGGGTAATGTTATCATATCTGATATAATCCCAGGGTATAGAGACCTGCATCCACTTCTCCCCACCTGCTGCCGATAAGAATTCCACTGGAAAGGTATTAAAAAGTAGTGTGTTTCATTCAACACATAATCAATAAAATGCAAGAGTAAAATCATGACACGCCCTGACATAGTAAAAGCCTTAAAAAGTAACACAGGATATTGTTTTCTAAATATGGCACCTTAAACCTACATTTAATGATCTCTTGCTAAGGTTAAGAGGGTCAAACTCTTGAAATACTTCAAAATCCAAAGGGAATGATGGAGCTTTGTAGAAGTAACAGCCCACTCCAGCTTCTCACATATTCCTTACAAATGAGTCGCTTCCAGGGAAATCACTGGATCCAAAACACTGGAGCCAAGACTTCCTTCTCCCATTCACCCCCTGCCCCATCTACACAGGAGCAAGGAGATGGGTGTCCACCCTCAAATGGTTTATTAATCAAAAGTTCTTCAAGCTGCCTAACCAAATGCTGAATTTCCAAAATTCTTTTCTCACCAGAAAAGGAATATGAATTTTGATGTCAACCCAAAAATTTGGGGCTCTTAACATTTTTTTTCAAAAATCACATATAAAAGGCTCTTTATCCCTCTGGCAAATACAAAATAGTTACCCTCAGGGGAAAGGAAAACAATATTGATAGAAGATAAATGATGATGTGATATTAAGATCCTCTGCTGGCTCACTCAAAAGGCTACTACTTCTTACTCAAGCTGCCACAGGAAATCTATGCTAGTAGGGAGAAAAATTTCCACGGTTCAATGATGAGATAATACCAGTAAGCAATTTATTAAAGAGCCTGCCATCCATCATTGGAATTTGGAACAATAATGATACATTGAAAATAAGTATTCATCCCAAGTTTTTTTTTCCTTCTCACAAATTCCTTCAGCTCCAATATCTCTTCAGTAAATTAATAGTATTTTGCTCTTAGTCTTTTTGGAAACAAGCCAAGGAGAGAGAAGGCACCAGCGGCAGCTGTCACAAACCCAATGGTACTTATTGCTCGGTTGGCCTATAAGGAAACAGGAAACAAACAAAAAACACATCTTATTCTAAAAGCATCTCAGTGTCCTAAACCCCAGCTTTAGCTTGTTTCCTAAACTGAAGACCCATTTTAATGTACAATGGATGAATTTAAAACTCAACGCAAAATTAAAATTCTGTATGGAGATGAAATAAATTTATAATTATTATAATTATGACAAAGATAGCAATACACATAGGTAGAGATTCCTCATATTTTTATAGCTTCTGAGAGTTTAGAAACTCATTATGCCACAGTTCCTAATAATTGTCATAGAACCCCTGGGAGGTAGCATTACTCCTGTTTTGTAAAACTTGAGAAGTTAAAAGCGATTTGCCTGAGGGAGGTCGTACCACCAGGATGTTTAGATATAGTTTAGTCTTGAACCATGTGTTCTCCCCCTATGAAACCCCTACCCCCTAAACACATACTGGTTTGGCTGATTCTATATCAAGGTGAATATCCTGTGTGTGTGTGTGTGTGTGTGTGTGTGTGTGTGTGTGTGTGTGTATTGGTTGAGGGGTGTAGACATGATAAGAAAGTGGGAGCACTCATTCAAGAAGTCTATTAAAAAGATGACAGCATTTGGATGGACCCGTGTGTGTGTGTGTGTGTGTGTGTGTTCCCTGACTTAATGTCTGTTAGGAAAATAATTCAGGGATGTGACTTGAGCTAAATACCTATAGGCTCTTATTTGGTAGATACACTTTCTATTCTGATAAACAAACTTCAAGAGAAGTCAATACTGTTGTTAACTATCATGTCAAAAATTAATTTCTCATGTAGACAAATGAAAATAAACCACTCTCAAGCTCAACTGTCCATAAAGGAGCTCAGACATTTATATCTTTAAGGGTATTAATCATCATCATGATGATGGAACTGATGAATATTCATGGTTTCATGGCACTCAACTAATATCGCCTTCCATCTGCAGTGCAATTTTATGACCCGAAGGTCACATTCAGATACTTCAGAGTCATCAGGTATTCTGAAAACAACAGTTATTCTCTGGGAGTTAAGAATCGGGCTTTCAAATAAAGCAAAACATTTTTCCTAAATTACTCTGGAGACCAGCCCCAATGCTGGAAAGCGTGACCCAGCTCACACTGGAGCATGCCCTCTGTCTAACCCACAGCCCTCCACCATGGAGCCTGCCACCCCCATATGCCACATAATGTTCCCTCCCTAACTGTGGGTTCCCTATGGGGAACAGGCAGCATGGGTTCTGGCCAGGACAGAAGCACAATGGCAAGAGTATTCACTTCATTACATCATCCTGTGGTCTGTAGGGACGAGACCTATAATTATAACTCCCTGCTCTGTTACCATGCCCAGTTGTCAAGGAGAATGACACTGGCAAACAACTGAAAAATCCTATTTTAGTTTACAATTCTAATTTAATGTATTTGGTTGGTTGGTTATTTCTTCTATTTGTAATTTTTAATTAGTTGCTACCTAAGTTGCTTCCTAGGAGAGAGTCAGAATTCACTATAGCATAGAGCTACCCACATAGCCCATGGGGAGCAAAAAGGGGCTGGGAGATACAAGATACCAGATAAAATTCCAAAGAAGGGCAGAATAAATAATCAGACAGGGAGTTAGGATTATAAACCAAGCCCAAACCTCATGCAATTCCAGGCAGATGCTGAGATTCCAAGGAGGGCTGATACAGGAACATATGGCAGACAATGCAAAAACAGGAAGGTGCAATTGGTGTCTTTAAACAGAGATATCAAATGGCAGCAGAGGACAGCCCTGGGGAAATGGCAGGATCCTGTGGGTGGGGTGGCCCCAGCGAGATGAAACATAACATGTGAGAGAAATCCCATAAATATAAGAGACCTGGGGAGGGGACAGACAACTTGATCCTAACTCAAAATCCCCTGAGATTGCACAGGCAAGATACAATTATAATAAAGCCACTTCCAGCATGCAGTTTCCCAAATCCCAAACATTTATTTTTTTCAAGTTTCATTCTAAATGGAAAAATCACATGTAATTTGGACAATCCCTCAGAGTTATGTGTAACGGGATCCGACCTGCAAGATTATAAAATCCCAGGATTTTTGTGGTGAAACAGCATGAACAAGAGCTTTTACTTCATGGCTGATTTAGGATTATAAGATCACCAAATCCTATCCTGCACACTTCATCCTTTACAGGGCTTTCGGGGTGGGGGGGGCATGGTAAACACCCCATTCTAAGGATCTACATATACATGCCCAATGAAATGTTAGCTATAACTGAAGCAGCTGGGTCCAGACATCAGTGTAGCTGGGTCACAGATGACTGTATGGGTTATCAAAATCCCTCTTCCCCCAAGACTCTAAGGCTGAAGTGCTATGCAAAGAAACACAGTCAGGGTGTACTGTCTGTCAGCTTGTCCAGGTCCATTCAAGGGTGCTGCTATCTTCCACAAAGACAGACACATTTTAATAACTTGTTTAGACTCGAACAGTGAGAAATGTTGATTTTAGGAATTTGTAAAAATAAGGTAAAGACAAGCCACAGGCTGGAAGAAAACATTGGTGAAAGGCATATTTGATAAAGGATTGTTTTCCAAAATATGCTAAGAACTCTTAAAACTCAACAATATGAAAACAAGCAAGCAACCCAATTAAAATTGGGCTAAAGATCTCAAGAGACACATCAGTAAATGTGATATGCAGGTAGCAAATAATACATGAAAAGATGTCCAACATCATACATATTTAAGGAATTGCAAATTAGAACAATGGAGATACAACCATGTACCTATCAGAATGGCTAACCTCCAAAACACTGACAGTGCCAAATGCTAAAGATGTGGAGCAACAGGAGCTCTCGTTCATTGCTGGTGGGAATTCAAAATGGTCCAGCCACTTTGGAAGACAGCTGGGCAGTTTCTTACAAAACTAAACATACTCTTATCGTATGATCCAACAGTCATAATACTTGGTGTTTATCCAAATGAGTCAAAAATTTACATCCACAAAAAACCTACATGCAAATGTTTCCAGCAGCTTTTTTCATAATTACCAAAACTGGGAAGCAGCCAAGATGTCCTTCAGTAGGTGAGTGGAAAAATAAACTGTGGTGCATCCAGACAAGGGAATATTATTCAGCAATGAAAAGAAATGAGCAAGCGAACCATGAAAAGACATGGAAGAATTTTAAGTGCATATTGCTTAGTATGATTTCAACTATATGACATTCTGGGAAAGATAAACTACAGGGCAGTAAAAAAAAAAAAAAAAAAATCAGTGGTTGCCAGAGATTTAGAGAAAGAGGGAATGATTAAGCAGAGTATACAGGATGTCATTACACAGTTGTCAAAACCAACAGAAATTACAACATAAAGAGTGAACCCTAATGTTAATTATTTTAGGGGAAGAAAATTTTTTCCTTTACCCATAATAAGTTCTCAGCTGAGGTTCTGTAATAAGAGGAAAGCAAACAGAAGTTTATTAACATGTACATCTCATATACTCATGGGAGAAATTCAGGGAAGAGTAACTCAAAGAGAGAGAACAAACAAAACACAACGTTAGTAAAAGGAAAGGAATCATAAAGATCAGAGCAGAAATAAATGAAATAGAAACAAAGAAAACAATAGCAAAGATCAATAAAACTAAAAGCTGGTTCTTTGCGAAGATAAACAATATTGTAAACCTTTAGCCAGACTCATCAAGAAAAAGAGGAAGAAGACTCAAATCAATAAAATTAGAAATGAAAAAGGAGACGTTACAATGGACACTGCAGAAATACAAAACATCGTAAGAGACTACTACAAGCAACACTATGCTAATAAAATGGGCAACCTGGAAGAAATGGACAAATTCTTAGAAAGGTATAACCTTCCAAGACTGAAACAGGAAGAAATAGAAAATATGAACAGATCAATCACAAGTAATGAAATTGAAACTGTGATTAAAAATCTTCCAACAAACAAAAGTCCAGGACCAGATGGCTTCACAAGTGAATTCTATCAAACATTTCGAGAAGAGCTAACAACCATCCTTCTCAAACTCTTCCAAAAAATTACAGAGGAAGGAACACTCCCAAACTCATTCTATGAGGCCACCATCACCCTGATACCAAAACCAGACAAAGATAATACAAAAAAAGAAAATTACAGACCAATATCACTGATGAATATAGATGCAAAAATCCCCAACAAAATACTAGCAAACAGAATCCAACAACACATTAAAAGGAGCCTACAACATGATCAAGTGGGATTTATCCCAGGGATGCAAGGATTCTTCAATATACCCAAATCAATCAGTGTGATACACCATATTAACAAATTGAAGAATAAAAACCATATGATCATCTCAATAGATGAAGAGAAAGCTTTCAACAAAATTCAACACCCATTTATGATAAAAACTCTCCAGTAAGTGGGCATAGAGGGAACCTACCTCAACATAATAAAGGCTATATACAACAAACCCACAGCAAACATCATTCTCAATGGTGAAAAACTGAAAGCATTTCCTCTAAGATCAGGAACAAGACAAGGATGTCCACTCTTGCCACTATTATTCAACATAGTTTTGGAAGTCCTAGCCATGGCAATCAGAGAAGAAAAATGAATACAAATTGGAAAAGAAGAAGTAAAATCATCACTGTTTGCAGATGACATGATACTATACATAGAGAATCTTAAAGATGCCACCAGAAAACTACTAGAGCTAATCAATGAATTTGGTAAAGTTGCAGGATACAAAATTAATGCACAGAAATCTCTTGCATTCCTATACACTAACAACAAAAGATCAGAAAGAGAAATTAAGGAAACAATCCCATTCACCATTGCAACAAAAAAAATAAAATAATTAGGAATAAACCTATCTAAGGAGGTAAAAGACCTGTACTCAGAAAACTATAAGACACTGATGAAAGAAATCAAAGATGACACAAACAGATGGAGAGATATTCCATGTTCTTGGATTGGAAGAATCAGTATTGTGAAAATGACTATACTACCCAAAGCAATCTACAGATTCAATGCAATCCCTATCAAATTACCAATGGCATTTTTTACAGAACTAGAACAAAAAATCTTAAAATTTGTATGGAGACACAAAAGACCCTGAATAGCCAAAGCAATCCTGAGGGAAAAAACGGAGCTGGAGGAATCAGACTCCCTGACTTCAGCCTACACTACAAAGCTACAGTAATCAAGACAATATGGTACTGGCACAAAAACAGAAATATAGATCAATGGAACAGGATAGAAAGCCCAGAGATAAACCCACGCACCTATGGTCAACTAATCTATGACAAAAAAGGCAAGGATATACAATGGAGAAAAGACAGCCTCTTCAATAAGTGGTGCTGGGAAAACTGGACAGCTACATGTAAAAGAATGAAATTAAAACACTCCCTAACACCACACACAAAAATAAACTCAAAATGGATTAAAGACCTAAATGTAAGACCAGACACTATAAAACCCTTACAGGAAAACCTAGGAAGAACACTCTTTGACATAAATCACAGCAAGATCTTTTTTGACCCACCTCCTAGAGAAATGGAAATAAAAACAAAAATAAACAAATGCGACTTAATGAAACTTCAAAGCTTCTGCACAGCAAAGGAAACTACAAACAAGATGAAAAGACAACCCTCAGAATGGGAGAAAATATTTGCAAACGAATCAATGGACAAAGGATTAATCTCCAAAATATATAAACAGTTCATGCAGCTCAATATTAAAAAAACAAACAACCCAATCAAAAATGGGCAGAAGATCTAAACAGACATCTCTCCAAAGAAGACATACAGATGGCCAAGAGGCACATGAAAAGCTGCTCAACATTACTGGTTATTAGAGACATGCAAATCAAAACTACAATGAGGTATCACCTCACACTGGTTAGAATGGGCATCATCAGAAAATCTACAAACAACAAATGCTGGAGAGGGTGTGGAGAAAAGGGAACCCTCTTGCACTGTTGGTGGGAATGTAAATTGATATAGCTACTTTGGAGAACAGTATGCAGGTTCCCTAAAAAACTTAAAATAGAATTACCATATGACCCAGCAATCGCACTACTGGGCATATACCCAGAGAAAACCATAATTCAAAAAGACACATGCACCCCAGTGTTTATTGCAGCACTATTTACAATAGCCAGGTCATGGAATCAACCTAAATGCCCACTGACAGACAAACGGATAAAGAAGATGTGGTACATATATACAGTGGAATATTAGCCATAAAAAGGAACGAAACTGGGTCATTTGTAGAGACGTGGATGGACCTAGAGACTGTCATACAGAGTGAAGTAAGTCAGAAAGAGAAAAACAAATATCGTATATGAACACATATATGTGGAATCTAGAAAAATGGTACAGATTAACTGGTTTGCAATGCAGAAATAGAGACACAGATGTAGAGAACAAAGGTATGGACGCCAAGGGGGGAAAGTAGCAGGGCGTGGTGGTGGTGGGATGAATTGGGAGATTGGGATTGACATATATACACTAATATGTATAAAATACATAACTAAGAACCTGCTGTATAAAAATAAATAAATAAAATAAGAAACGAAGAATTCAGGCTTATATAGCATCTTCAACAAAGAACAATAAATTTGTAGAGAAATGACAGGACAAAGGAAAGTGGTTCGCCTTCCAAGGGCAACAGTCTGTGGGAAGGTAAACATACAGGAAACTAATGGTAAACAGAGGCTTGAGAGTAGTTTGTTATGTAGATACCTCTACTGCCCTCTCTAGGCTGATAAGGGTCTTACATTAACCACTCGTTGTCCCTGATGATTAACTTTTGTCCTTCCTGGTAGAGTGGGGAGGAGGAACACCTTTGAAAATTTATGTCCTGCTTTTAGGCAAATAGGGGGAGGGCAGAGAGCTTTTCTTGCATCCGTTTCTACTCAGTTGTCTCTCAATTGCTCAAAATAATCCTTATGCCAAAGTGACATATTTGGGGGTGGCATATTCTGGTTTCCTTCACTATGGACTCTGGTTGATAAGGATGTACCAATGTTGGTTCATCTTTTGTAACAAATATACCACACTGCTGTAGGATGTTGACAGTGGGGAAGGATACATATATGTGTGTGGGAGGGGGCATATGTGGGAACTCTCTATACTTTCAGCTCAATTTTGCTGTGAATTTAAAACTACTCTAAAAAGTAAAGTCCATTAATTTTTTTTAAAAATACAGAAAAGTACAAAGAAGAAAAAGATGGGGTCACAATCCTTCCACCTTTCTAACCTTATTATGTATTTATAGTTTTTAAATTGGGGGAAATACACAGCCATTTCCCAAGGGTACTGTTCTATGCTCAAGACCCCTAAGCCTTAAAGGGACCCTGAAAAACAAATCTAATATTAGTTATTATTAGTACTAACACTATTAATTATTGATAGTAATAAAAATGACAATTCGAGTGCTGTAGTTTGTTAGATCAGCAGAATTTTACTGAAGAGTGTCAACAAAGATCTATAAAATTGCTAAAATACTGAAATTAAAAGTAGTCTATGAAAGTACACTTTTTATTGGGATGAATAATATGTAACGGAGTATGCTAAGAGACTTTAAAAATCTCTTACAATCTATAAAACAACCTCGCTTTATAGATTAGGAAACTGATAAACAATGTGTCCAAAGTCATCCAGCTATGAAGTGGTGAAGATGGGGCTCTAGCTCAGATCAGCAGAATTCCAAAGCTTAAGTGTGTCCTTCAGGCTGTCACTACACCATCTTCATCAGAACCTGCTAAAGAACAGTTCTATTAGTTGTTAAAAAAATTGTTACTTTTTCATGGGTCTTGATCTGGGTATGAAAGGTGGAAAGATGATAGATTACAAGTGAGAGTCAAAGCAAAAAGATGGCTCTAATTCCTTTAGCCACATTAAAAAAAAATACTGATTGAGTGCAGTGGACAACTTTGTCATTAACAAACTTTATCTTAGCTATACCACTACTTTTCAATGCAAAGGTGAGCTGAGATTTGTGTGCGTGTCCTCTGTGTTTTGGCTCAGAAGCAATTTATTGCTACATGTGAATAGAACATGCATTATGGTAATGTACTTCCTAATAAAAATGAATTTCCAATTAAATTATTTCTTAATAAAAACAAATGTATCCTTTCATTATGTTCCATCTCCCATTTTCCCAAGCTTTCGTGAGCAGAATTGTAACTTCATTCCTCAGAATAGACATTTATATAACAGATCCACCATTTAAAGATACTGGAAGCCTTTATATATTCATTTTCTCACACCACCTTAATAAATCTTTAGGTTAAAACATCAATGATGGAATTGGATTGATGGGAAGATAGGTAGGGAAAGAGCATGCTTTTAGTGAGGAATCTGACATACTACCGAATAGTGATGGTAAATAACAAAACTATAAGCTACTTCCTCTGGTGGGGGAAGTCCCCCACCAGGGACTTCCCTGGTAGCACAGTGGACAGGACTCTGAGCTCCCAATACAGGGGCCCGGGTTCAATCCCTGGTCAGGGAACTAGATCCCACATGCATACCGCAACTAAGAGTTCTCATGCCACAACTAAGGAGCCCTGGAGCCGCAACTAAGGAGCCTGCCTGCTGCAACTAAGACCTGGCGCAACCAAAAAAAAAATAAATAATTAAAAAAAAAAAAAGTCAATTAATCCACTAAAAATCATCCAAAAGCTCAATGAATCAAAGGATCTCCTCAAAAGCACAACATTTCTTTGAAACTAACATTGCAAGGCAACAGAAGACATTTACAAAGCCACCAAGCTATGGCATCAGTTAGCCTCTTTCAGCTAATGGAAAAGAATCTCACTATTACCATCTATGTTTTCAGCAAATGAACTCCCACTCAAAAATGTCAGCATTCTTTTCAGCATATTTTTTTCAGTATATAAAGTTACTGATTTAATTGCTGTATGGTGGGGTGATGGGAAAAAACTGAAGGACAGAGGGCAATAAGAATGACAGAAAGCTATGGTCTTGACTCTGCTTCAAGTCCCTTCTAACCCAAATTCATGATACGAATGTTCTAGTCTCAGTTTGGTCATGAAATTGCTGCATGACCTTGGGCAACTCGATTCCCTCTTTTGTCCTTCAGTGTTCTCATATTTTCTTGTTCTTTTCCATTTGTTTGAGGCCTGAAAATTTGACCATAGTCAGTAGCTATTATTTTCCCAATGTAAGAAACTTCCATTTCTCCTAGAGAAAACTCACCTGCTCTGAAACTCCTTCTCCATAGCGGAGCAAAGTCACAAAATGCTCACAGTTGTTGACAAATAAGTCATACTCCACCTCCTGTCCAGCAACGAACTCTGACCGTTGCATGACTTCTTCCACGGGGAGTGGTGGGTATGTTTCATCGTATTTATTGTTTATTCTGTATGTGTCATTTCCCACAACATCCTTTAAAAGCTGCATCTTCACCAAGGCCTTTCTGCTGAATACAGACTTGGCGCTTGTAAACGATGCAGAAATGCCATCGTCTATAAGGAGAATTCTGGTTAGCAAGATATAGCGACCCAGCCCAGTGAACTCCACTGCCATCCTAACTTATCCTCAAACCAGAAACCATTTAATCTTACTAACCGTAAACCCTCATTCTCTAATTGATCACTAACACTTATTCAATTACTATATGAGTGAGAATATAAGAAAACTTTTTGAAAATCTGTATCTACCTATCTTTTTGAAAATTTATAGAACAAATTGGGTGTGAAAACTCTACCTATTTTTGAGGAATAAGTTCTCTATCAATTGGTATTATTATTAGGGATCTTGGCATATGTTTCTAACAAAGTACAGATAAGATCATTGCCCCCTTTTTCTATGACGCGGTCTATTTTTCAGCATTTGAACCCTTCCAAACTAATACCATTGGGCTTAGCAGTAGTGCATTATGATTAGTGCTCTTGTCCTGCATCTAAGCAGCACTCCTTACCCCCAGGTCTGTTTTTACACTTGTTCTTTTAATTAGGCTTCACTTTGAAACCTGCAGGGGACCCCAGTCTTCTGAGGGGTCAGTTGGGGTCAGGCTGGGGCCCTGCCTTTGTTTTGCTAGTTCCTTTAGCCAAGAAACTAAGTCCTAAAACTAAACCTAATGTAGTAGGCACTGTCCATGCTATGTGGCCCCTAGCTGTGCCCTACCCACCTGCCACAATGCCCCATGCCCTACCACTCCATCTTACTGCCTCTATTAGTAAGCATTGGTCTAGACTGCCTGAAACCTCTGTATCCTGGCGTGCCGTGGTCGGCATCTGAGGCATCTGATTCCTTACTGTTCAGCTTTAACACCAGGCCCTAGGCCCTCTCCATCTGCCCAAGACTGCTATGCTTGGCCATTGTTCAAGTAAACCGTGAGATGAAGGGCCTCTGTATAACCAGTGTTATGGCACTTTTCCTTTCAGTAATGACTAAAAGCAAACTTTTTTTTCCACTCCTCTTTTTTTTCTCTCCTCCAAAATCCTTTTCATTGGAGCAGCATTTCCAGTTAATTATCTTACACGTTGAAAGTTCTTACACATTACAAGTTCGTAGGACACATATATCCTAGTTAGAATTATTCAATTTTTTTTTTTTGACTAGTTTGTTGCAATCAATTTACCGATGAGAAAATCAAAGCTTGGAGAGATAAACTGGCTTGTGGAACATCCCACAAGTAGTTAACAGAAACAGGAATTTAACTTCAGTCTACAGGATCAAAGCTCAGTGCTTCCTTATCTTTGATAAAGGAGGCAAGCATATACAGTGGAGAAAAGACAGCCTCTTCAATAAGTGGTGCTGGGAAAACTGGACAGCTACATGTAAAAGTATGAAATTAGAACACTCCCTGACACCATACACAAAAATAAACTCAAAATGGATTAAAGACCTAAGTGTAAGGCCAGACACTATCAAACTCTTAGAGGAAAACATAGGCAGAACACTCTATGACATAAATCACAGCAAGAACCTTTTTGACCCAGCTCCTAGAGAAATGGAAATAAAAACACAAATAAACAAATGGGACCTAATGAAACTTAAAAGCTTTTGCACAGCAAAGGAAACCATAAACAAGACCAAAAGACAACCCTCAGAATGGGAGAAAATATTTGCAAATGAAGCAACTGACAAAGGATTAATCTCCAAGATTTACAAGCAGCTCATGCAGCTCAATAACAAAAAAACAAACAACCCAATCCAAAAATGGGCAGAAGACCTAAATAGACATTTCTCCAAAGAAGATATACAGATTGCCAACAGACACATGAAAGAATGCTCAACATCATTAATCATTAGAGAAATGCAAATCAAAACTACAATGAGGTATCATCTCACACCGGTCAGAATGGCCATCATCAAAAAATCTAGAAACAATAAATGCTGGAGAGGGTGTGGAGAAAAGGGAACACTCCTGCACTGTTTGTGGGAATGGAAATTGATACAGCCACTATAGAGAACAGTATGGAGGTTCCTTAAAAAACTAAAAATAGAACTACCATACGACCCAGCAATCCCACTACTGGGCATATACCCTGAGAAAACCATAATTCAGAAAGAGTCATGTACCAAAATATTCATTGCAGCTCTGTTTACAATAGCCAGGACATGGAAGCAACCTAGGTATCCATCATCGGATGAATGGATAAAGAAGATGTGGCACATATATACAATGGAATATTACTCAGCCATAAAAAGAAATGAAATGGAGGTATTTGTAATGAGGTGGATGGAGTTAGAGTCTGTCATACAGAGTGAAGTAAGTCAGAAAGAGAAAAAGAAATACAGTATGCTAACACATATATATGGAATCTAAGGGAAAAAAAAAAAAAAGGTCATGAAGAACCTAGTGGCAAGACGGGAATAAAGACACAGACCTACTAGAGAATGGACTTGAGGATATGGGGAGGGGGAGGGGTGAGATGTGACAGGGTGAGAGAGTGTCATGGACATATATACACTACCAAATGTAAAATAGATAGCTAGTGGGAAGCAGCCGCATAGCACAGGGAGATCAGCTCGGTGCTTTGTGACCACCTAGAGGGGTGGGATAGGGAGGGTGGGAGGGAGGGAGATGCAAGAGGGAAGAGATATGGGAACATATGTATATGTATAACTGATTCACTTTGTTATAAAGCAGAAACTAACACACCATTGTAAAGCAATTATACTCCAATAAAGATGTTTAAAAAAAAAAAAAAAGCTCAGTGCTTGAACCACATTAAGATGGAGCTTAAGATGGGAAAAAAGAAAACCGCACAAAAACCTCGTATTATTTTCCAAATGTGAAAACTGCAGAGATAATGTAAAGAATTGCTTAGCGTTAATTATTAGACTCTACAGAATGAATGGCTCTGTATCGTAAATGTCATTTTATTTGCCATTTCCACTTCCAATATTCTAGAACAAGACGCAAATAGCTCAAAAGCTTGCAAAAATCACTTCATTAACAGTTCTCAGAAGCTCTCAAGATAGTAAGACTTATGCCTATAAACACTTCTTTATAAAGGTATCTTGAGGAAAAAATATTCTAGGCTATTTGTTATTTGCATACATTTTTTCTTAATAATTTGTGCTCATTTCTAAACCTGTAGAAAATACAGAAAAATACAGCACAAACACATAAATAAATATAAACCACCTATTATCCTGCCACTCAGAAATAACTATTATTATTATTTCGATGTACTTGTACTGTCTTTTATTATCACTTGTATATGTGTGTGTATATGTTTGCATTAACATGTATGTGTGTATATATGATTTCTTTGCAAACCAGGTACCATATTACACAACGCACTTTTAATCTGGAATTTTCCAATAGCTATCATACAAGATCATCTTTCATACAATTAAAGATGTCCAGAAATGATTTTTAGCTGTTAAAGTATTATTGTTTTAGTCTACTGAGCACCCCATCTTACCACTGCTTCTTTCTTTCTGGAAAAGACTCTTTCTAGGCCAGTCATACTATCCTATTCCTGGACACAGTGATGGTTCAGTGATGGACATGGGACCCACACCAGACAATTAGAGTCATTCTCCATGATTTTTCTAACTGCATTGGGCAGGGAGTAACTCTCTCCTGTGGGTCACAAGCCTAGAAGGATGAGAGCCTAAGGATGCTTATGGTCATCAGTTCAGCTTCTTAGACATAGCCTGGGATAATGAAGACAATATATAGAAAAAGAATGCAGATGTGGGATGGAGAATTTTGATAGTGTTCAAGCCCCTAGATCCTGGCATCCCTGAGGCCAGCACCATCTCTACTCTTTCTGTAGTTTCCTTCACTGAAGCAATGAATTTGCCTTTTTGTTTAAGTGAATTTGAATTTGATTTATGTTACTTGCAACTAAAAAATTCTGCCAAACACAGACACCTAATATCTTGTGGCTAAATCATAATTCACTTAACCATTCCCTTGCTGGCCATTGATCCATTCTGTTTTTTAAACCATTATAAATGAGATAGAAGTGAAATTCTCATACGCAAATATTAAATAAGTATCTCTAAAAGTATTCCCCAAGAATAGATTCATAGAGGTAAAATTACAGGGTCAGAGCATATGAACTCCTTTAAGACTCTTAGCACATATTGTTAAATTGTTTTTGCGAACAATTTTATCAACTTATATTTCTGTCAACAGTATCCCTGTGTTTATTTCATTATACCTTTATCAACAGATTATCATTTTTTTTAATTTTGCTAATGTGAGAGGCATAAAATCTGTCATTTTATTTTATAATTCCTAGATGACTGAAAAGCTGAAACCTTTAAAAATGGGTATTGAGGGGCTTCCCTGGTGGCGCAGTGGTTGAGAATCTGCCTGCCAAAGCAGGGGACATGGGTTCGAGCCCTGGTCTGGGAAGATCCCACATGTCGCGGAGCAACTGGGCCCATGAGCCACAACTACTGAGCCTGCGCGTCTGGAGCCTGTGCTCCGCAACAAGAGAGGCCGCGATAGTGAGAGGCCTGCGCACCGCGATGAAGAGTGGCCCCCACTTGCCGCAACTAGAGAAAGCCCTCGCAGAGAAACGAAGACCCAACACAGCCAAAAATAAATATATAAATAAATAATAATTTTTAAAAAAATGGGTATTGGATTTTTGTCTTCTACAAACTGTTCACAATCTTTTACCCATTTGTTTGTTGGGATTTGGGTGTTCGCTGTTCCCTCAGCTTAAGGAACTCTTTCCCCAAATATCACGTGCTGGGTTTCTTCACCTCTTTCAAGTTGTGTCTCAAATGTTACTTTCTCATGAGATTTTCCTGACCAGCTAATTTAAAACTGCAGCAGCCACAACTCCCCAGCACTTCCTATCCTGCTTCTATGATTTTCTCCATTATCACTTATCTCTAATCTAACATTACGTTCTGTATTTTGTTCATGCTCCCTCTCTCAGGCTTGCTCTCTCCCTCTCTTGCTCTCGTCCTCTCTCCCTCTCTCTCTGTCTCTGTCTCCCTCTTCCTCCACTAGAATGTAAGCTCCACTGTGTAGGGACTGGCTTATGTATCCCTAGCATTTAGAATAGCCTTTGGCACATACTGGAAAATCTATAAATAGATGTTGAATGAATTGAAATAATCTATTTGTATTATATATAAAGACATTGTGACTCTTGTCATGTTTGTGGCAAATATTTTCCCCAGCTGATTATTTACTTTTTAACTGTGATTTTTTAATCCAGAGGTTTAAAATTTTAATGTTAATTGGCTTTTGTGATTTCTTCAATGCCACTTTATTCTTAGAAGGTCCTTCTGTAAACCTAGATCAGTTGGATTTATCTACTTTCTACATTTTATTTCTAGTCTGTTTTATTTTATGATTTTGTTCATGATTCCTTCTTGTAACAAGAAAACTAAAAACCTCCCAGGAGCTTCTGGAAACAAACCTTACCTAGAGGTGCTATGTTGATAACATATCCGTCACCCAAGTACAGTGCCCAGTGTTGATAGCCAGGACGAAACACTTCAATCAAGTCACCTGGCTGAGGGTTGCCAGGATAGTTCAAACTAAAGCAATCATTAAACGCCATCTGCAACGACAGACACAAAGAAGATCTAGCTGATATGACTTGGTAAAAGAAAATCAGTTCAAGGCTTCTATAGAAACATGGCAATACAGAATTTATTGGGATTGCATTCCTTATTAAATACTTAGATTCACACCACTGTCCTTTTCTTTCAATGATTCCTACACAGAATTATGTGTGCACACGTGGACAAGTGGAGAAAGAATTTCTCTACTATTGCTTAATTTTCTATAGCAATGCTTCTCATACTGATTAACCCCAGGGCTCCTTTATTATAATAAGCATTTCATGATAATATCTGTTTTACTATATAAATGCTCAGTTCATGACTACACAAAAAATATAATAAAGCACTTAGCATGAAAAAGTCAGGATTCAGAAGCAGAAGATCAGAAGTCTTTCAGCCTTTCATATAGCGACTTAGTAAAATCAAAAAGAGGTTTGGGTGGACACTAACATTCTGTGCAAAAATATACTTTATCTTGCAAAACTTACTCTGTGCTTTAAGCGGACACAAGTTCCAGGCTCAGATGAGTGTCCAGTCAGATATTCAGGCATACTGTAGGACACAGGACCTTTCTTCCTTGTGTTGAACTGTGCTGTGCAGACCCAGGCACACTGGACTCCACCTGAAACCATATACAAGTCCCTGTTTCCCTGTCCTTTGAAGAAAAAGGCTTTTGCTTTAGTCTCCCAGGCTTCCCCTGAGTCTTAAAAGGCTGGCTCAAGAGTTAATGATTAGGAAAGGTGAAGAGGTAGAAAAAAAGAATAGCTGTTGGGTGGGGAAACTGGTAAAAATTTAGACTATAAATCAGCCAGATAGCAGAGTCACCGAACTTCCAGTTCCCTGAAATATATAGATAAATATCTGACACACATTCCTAAGTTGTTTTTACAGGAAACAGAACCCCATCAGGTGAAAACTACTGACTTCAAGCACATAGACCCAGACTGGTTGAAACCAGAAGATTAACGATGCTTGAAACTTCACCTCGATGCCAACCAAGCCAAGAATTGAGCACAAGCTGATCACACACCCTGTGGCCCCTCCCTCACCTTGCCTTTAAAAACCCTTCCCTGAAAGCCATTGGGGAGTTCAGCACTTTTGAGCATGAGCTGCCCATTCTTCTTGCTTGGCACCCTGCAATAAATACTGTACTTTCCTTCACCACAACCCAGTGTCAGTAGGTTGGCTTTGCTGCATGTCAGGCAAGGGGACCCAAATCCAGGTTCGATAACACACCCACTAAATATCAGTAAATGCCCTTTGTCATTATGACAACCACAAACACACCCACAGATTTCCACCACTCCCCAACTGCCCCACTTACTGTCTGATTCCTCATTTCTGATTCCCAAAACAGTGCAAGGTGGTTGATGCAGAAGGGGGACAACTTGGAAGGTTGGGGAGTTCATCATATTGATGGGTATGTCTGAAAATTCAGAGTTCGGTGAATTTTTTTTCCTTTTAAGTCAGTACTTTTCAGAAAGAACATATAAGTCTCTGATGGTCGATTTTTACGGAACATTACATTTTCTATGTACAGCATCCAAGTAGAATGATTCAGCAAGAGGAAGTTATGTACATTCATTGATAATCAAAAGGAGATTTCATGCTACATCCATGTTGAATATCTAATTGACAACAGAGTATTCCTCTGCATCTCTCACTCTAATGTAGATATGCATACTCATTTACAAAATAAACCCAAGTGCCAGAAAGGGACACTTCCAAATCATCTAAATTACAGTTATAATAGCATAGGCAAAGAGCTTGGGGATACAGACTATCATTTTCCTGGCACACTAAAAGTCTTTTTTACAACAATTAATATTGGGAGGGTGTTTTCCCAAGTATTTGTATGCCATCTGTTGAAAACTTCAATCATCATACTGTCACAGAAATGAGGCCAAATGCAAGCTGCCCATCTGTTGAAAAATAACTATTAAAACAACTTTATGGGGCTTCCCTGGTGGCGCAGTGGTTGAGAATCTGCCTGCCCAATGCAGGGGACACAGGTTCGAGCCCTGGTCTGGGAAGATCCCACATGCCGTGGAGCAACTGGGCCCGTGAGCCACAACTACTGAGCCTGCGCGTCTGGAGCCTGTGCTCCGCAACAAGAGAGACCGCGATAGTGAGAGGCCCGCGCACCGCGATGAAGAGTGGCCCCCGCTCGCCGCAACTAGAGAAAGCCCTCGCACAGAAACGAAGACCCAACACAGCCAAAAATAAATAAATACATAAATAAATTTTTAAAAAAAAACAACTTTATGTAAACTATTAAGTCTAACCACCCTCTCAAATATGTTTGAGTCTTATTAATATGGCAGTTCATAATTTGGTCACATGGGCACTAAAAGGAAAAATAGATACTATACTATGATATAAACAAACACATTTCCCATGAAAAGGAATCAGCAAGCACACACAGCTGCCTGTTAGCATTCAGAGACCTAGCCAAGCTTACAATAATAACCACCATTTGAACAGAAAGTACTTTGTAGTGTAACGTTTTTTTCAAGTGCACTATTCAATTAACACTAATTCATTTTTTAAAAAATCTACCATGATTTGAGTTTATTATGTTATTATCCCATTTTACAGCTAAAAAGTGATAGTAGCAAATGCCAACCTTTTTAAAATACTCCCTGAAACACTTGTATTGTAAAATACAGAGGGAAAAATAACTAGCCTAGGTGTGAGAGACATGAGCTCTTGTTTCAGGTCTTCTCCATGCTAGTTCTGTCACTTTGGGACTTAAATGTAAAATATAAAATTATAAAACATAGAGGGAAAAATACATAGGAGAAAATCCTCAGGATCTAGGGTAAACAAAGAGTTCTTAGACTTGACACCAAAAGTACTATTCGTAAAAGGAAAAACTGACAAATTGGATGTCCTCAAAATTTAAAATTTTTGCAGCATGAAAGACACTATTAAAAGGACAAAAAGACAAGCTACAGAGCAGGAGAAAATTTTTGAAAACTACATATCCGAAAAAGGACCAATATCAGGAACATACAAAGAACTCTCAAAACTTAACAATTAAGAAGCAAAGAATACAATTAGAACTTGAGCAAAAGACACAATGACACCTTTTATCAAAGAAGAGCCGCAGATGTCAAGCCATGTTAAACATCATTGGCCATTAGGGATATTTAGATTAAAACCATGATAGCACTACATACCTATCACAATAGCTAAATTAAAAAATTGTGACCAGAGAAAATGCTGGCAAGAATGTGGAGTCACTGGATCACTCATTAACCGCTGTTGATAATATAAAATGTTGCAGTCACTCAAAGCAGTCTGGAAATTCCTTTAAAAACTTAACTTGTAACTAAAACATGGTCCAGCAATTGCACTCCTAGGCATTTATCCCAGAGACTGAAGACATTAAAGACTTAATATTCGCACAAAAACCTGTACACGAATGTTTATAGCATAATAGCCCAAAACTGGAAACAACCCAGATGACCTTCCATGGGTGAACAGTAAATAATTTGTGGTACACCCATACCATGGAACACTACTCCTAAGGAATAAAAAAGAACAAACTATTAATAAATGCAACAACACAAGCAAGGATTAATCTCTAGAGAACTGTACTGAGTGAAAAAAGCCAGTGACATGACATCTTATATATATGATTCCATCTATACAACATTTTGACATGACCTAATTATAGAAACAGAGAACTAATAATGGTTGCCAGGGGTTAAGGAAGTGGTAAGAAGGAAGTGGGTGTGGCTATAAAAAGGCAACATATGGGGCTTCCCTGGTGGCGCAGTGGTTGAGAATCTGCCTGCCAATGCAGGGCACACGGGTTCGAGCCCTGGTCTGGGAAGATCCCACATGCCGCGGAGCAACTAGGCCCGTGAGCCACAACTACTGAGCCTGCGCGTCTGGAGCCTGTGCTCCGCAATAAGAGGGGCCGCGATGGTGAGATGCCCGCGCACCGCGATGAAGAGTGGCCCCCGCTCGCTGCAACTAGAAAAAGCCCTCACACAGAAACGAAGACCCAACACAGCCAAAAATAAATATATATTAAAAAAAAAAAGAAGGCCCCCCCCAAAAAAAAGGCAACATATGAAAGATGCTAGAGGTGGTGGAATGCTCTGCCTCTCCATGTGGTCCAGGTCAATAACCTGTTTGTGATACTGCAGTGTGGTTTTGCAAGATGTTACCACTGGGGAAAACCCGGCAAAGGTAAAAGGGATCTCTCTGTATTATATCTTACAACTGCATGTGAATCTACAATTACCTCAAAATAAAAATCTTTAATAAAAAAAAAAAAGATCAATGTATTTTTTTCCTACAGAGCATAGAAGAGGACCAATATAGGGAAGTTACAATGAGGCAGCTTTTAGCTGTATACATGGAAAATTTCTCTTTTGTTGAAAGTGATCCAACAATGGAATGAAGCACCTTGTACAGATATCAGTCTCTGTCACTGGGAATGTTTACACACAGTCACAGTTGATAAAAATAAGATTTCCATGGGGGGGGGGGCGTGGCGCTGGTAAGGTGAGGAGGTCTTCCAAGGTCCCTTTCACCTCTAGTGTTCATCTCATTCTATTTCCCAGTAACTGTGCAATCCTCAAATCAACAGCACAAAGTAGATATAATTATTTCCCCCATTTTAAATATGAGGAACCTGACGTTCACAGCAGTTCAGGGACTCATCCAAAGTTACACAGTGGGAAAGGGCAGAACCCACATGTGGACTCAGATTAGCCTACATCCAAGGTCAGGCTCCTCATCCGTAACTGCCTGTTCCCATGTGCACTATACCTCCTCCCTTGCTGACCTTTGTGCAGCCCTTCTTGCACGCTGTGAGACTGGGTAACAGTTGGGAGCTGATGATTACAATCACCTTTTTTACAGATGAGGAAACTGAGACTCAGATGAATTAAGTATCAGAACTAAAAGTCACACAGGTAGTAACTGACAGAACTAGAATTCCATCCCAGGTCTGTCTTCTTATTCCAGACTGCATGCTCCTTCCCTACTCCACTGATTAACATCACTAGCCAAAGGAATTGCTACTAAACAATATTTCATCTTTTCCCCCTTCTCAAATATTCATTAGATATGCAAAAGCATAATGTATATTTCATAAGACAACACAGGAAGTTTTTAAACATTCATATGTGGAACCAGTGAGTAATAGGAAGTGGAGCCTTGGGGAACCCCTGCTCTTCTGCAGGGGAGGTGTGAAGGTGAGAAGCTTCTAGAAGCGTTTAGAAGGTTCCCAGGCTCATACCTTAAGGAAATGGCTAAAACCTGTCTGCTTGGGTAATTTGATTTACATGGACATCTAACCATTCCATTCAAGTGCAAGTGTGTTATGTAGTGCTTCGTGAACATGATAATACAGAACCAATTAAAGATACATTTTTAAGTCCTCTGCTGAAATCTCTGTGTGTCACCTTTAAGGTAAAAGTACTTTATTTTAACAGTTCATCTGCACAGAATTGTTTGACTAGTTTATAATAAAGAGTGTCTGCAATCTTTGTACAAGAAATTTCCTGTTTCATGCCAGAACAAGCTGCCTTGTTTATAGCTCCTTGTTGGTCCCCTGGGATGCATCAAAAGAAATAACGGCCCCCTGCACAGATAGGGACAGGCTGATTAACTGCTGCTTGTGTCCCTGGGGCCACCTGTGTTACAAGAATACTAAGAGCACTTTTTCACAAACTACTCCCAAGGATGCTATTGGCGGTCTAAAACATGAGCACGGGCTACCCCTACAGTCCAACAGTCTCTCAATTCAGTTTGGACCATTTCCCACTCAAGCTGCATTTTTCATCCATAGCCCTGCCACACTGAGATGGCTCCATGAAGCCCTGTGCTCCCAGAACGGCTAATTCACAGACCCTCAGAGCTGCCAGTATCCTTGTTCCAACATCCTCTCCCTACAGCTGAGGGTTCCAACTCCCAGCCAAATGAACCATCCTCAGCCACTGCCCCCTCATTCCTCGCTTGGAATCCCTCCATGGATCCCCCTGTCGACTCCGAATCTCGCTCCCTCTGTAATCTAATGTAATCCCTACGTTCTAGGCAAACCAAACCATTATTCGTCACTCTCACCTGGAGTTATGTTGTTAATACCGAAACTTCTACCTGGAATGCGCTGCCCATTTCCAAATGACCCACTCTTAAGGATCCAGATCAGATGTCACCTCCTCCCCAAGATCCACCTCCTCTCAGCCACAAGTGACGTCTCCTTCTGAGCTACCACTACTCCTTTATCTCTCTAACGCCCATTGCGTTTCCTACACCTGCGTGAGTTACTGATGTCTGGGGAATTTTCTCTTCTGCTCCATGTGGAGGGCTGGTTCCTGTTTATCTCTACACCTGCAGTTTGCTGCAGAGTGCCTGTCACAAATAACTGCCCAGGGAATGTTTAATAAATGAAGGAACGAGGATCCCGAGCCCAGGGAGGACAGAGCGGCTGGGCTTTTCCAGCACATAAATTACATTAATAGTCCTGAATGCCAAAGTGATATCACCATTCATAGTTCCAAAACCTAATATATTACAATAATAAATACTTATATCATTATTCACACTCATTTCAGTGAGGACGGTGGATAGAAGGCCTTAGTAAGCAAGACGAGGTCCGGTCCTGGTTCTGCCACTTGATAGCTGTGTCACAAGGGAAAGCGAGTCTCTCTTTCCCCATGGACTCTGTTCTCCCACTTGCAAGAAAAGAAAAAGGGGGGCGGGGGGGGAGAAGGGACATGGGTTAAATGAGACGCTCTCTACTGGTCCTTGGGGCTCTCTTGTCTGAGAGTCGGCTCAGCAAGGCTGTCCGGGGTGCTAGAGGTCCTCCCTCCCCCTCCCCAGCAAACCTCACTCTGAAGCCTGGGTTGTTCTCCCCACCGGTGGCAGCGGCGAGGGTCCTGGGGTTGCGCCGGCCACGCCGCTGCTGCCCCTCCAGCTAGCGGCCGGGGGTCCACTCCATCCGTGCCCGGGGGAGGGCACGGCGGCAGCGGCGTACTACCGGTAACCAGGGCCGGCCTCCAGCGCCAACGCCACCCCGCAGCGCGGAGAGGCCCCGGCGCTCCGACGCTGCCGCGCACGCTCGCTGCTCCTGCCGCCCCGGCCGGCCTGCGCCACCGCCTGAGGACCCTACGCCCGCCCGCCCGCCCGCCTCTGTCCCCTCCGCACCCCTGGGAGTACCGACACCACACCTGCTCTCCGCCCGCACAGACACACACACAAACCCAACCGCCGAAGCTCAGCCCCAGCGCGGTAACTAACCGAGAACACCCTGCCCTGCCACTGGGACGTTCCTGCATCAAACTTTCCCGGTACCAAGGACTGGTCTAGGCGCTGCGGTTGTACCGTTAACTTGTCTTGTTGAGCCCAGAAATGTTCGTGAGCATGAATACACATTGCGTCCACTAAGAGTGAGCCCCTCCTCACTCTACACAAATTCCTCTGAGGCAGCAGAAAGGATCCTGGTTCCTGTGCCCCAAGAAAGCATCTCAGTCTAAGCTAAGGTGGGAGGAGGGAGTGGCCCTAAAAAAACCTCCCTGATTCCCACCACACATACCTACAAAATGTGTACCCGGGAGCCAGTTCCGGCGCCCAGGACTGTGGGGACACACGTGGACCCCACCCCCTTTGGACCCCTCCCTGTCACCCCCCTCCAGCCTAAGATCAACTTCAGAAGTGGGAGGAGGGCGGAAAGGAGGAAGGAAGGGTGCCTAGGGCCCTAGATGTCCAGGCACCAGTTTCTCCCAATGGGAAATTTACCTGGCTCCGTCCGATGGGGCCTTCCTTAAAGACACGACTCCCTCGGGCAGCCCATTCCCCTCCCCACTTGCCCTGCCCTGTCCCTGACAAAGGTCTGGTTCTAGATAGAGGAGCAGAGCAAGTCCCTTATTCTGCGCAACTCGCGACTCAGGTGCGCACGTGACAGGGCAGGGCCTAACTGACTCTCTTTCAGGCCATGGGCCAGCAGAGTCCTCCAGGAATATAGCCGTAAGAGTTTAAAAATAAAGCTGGGCATGAAGAGTATCCATTTTCTCCTTGCTAAAAAAGGGAGGCCAGGAATAACAAACCAGCTAAGTAAGGAAGGCCGGCAGACTGCTAAGTGAACTTTTTGGAGCACAGCACAAGGACTTGCCTTCAAACAAGTCGTGACCTAGATTTTTACTCTGATATAAATGGACTCTCAGCTAAAAGGAAGGATTTTTTCCCTACTGATTCAAAGGCTGAAATAGCTCTCTAATTTTATGTTGTTTTGTCCCAATGGGATAAGAACTACCTAAAGATGCAGCTGCCTTTATAAAGGAATCAGGTTCCGTGGTGAAGGTTAAGGGTGAATCTGCAGGGTCTGAAATCGGGGTCTGGCTTTGGCATCTTTGGAAACAAAGTACTAGAAAGACATTGAAAACATGTGGGATCTAGATATACTTATTGGTAAAGCAGAAACTCAAACACTTAAGAGGTTGTAGCTTTGTTTTTATGAGTTAACATTTTTCTTACATGTTCCCTCTTTAATGTATTTTTAGTTATAAACTGAATCAGATATACCTTTCAATACTCTTTCAATGTCTCAAAGAGAGATCCATAAACATGCATTTGCTTTATGTTCCCCAACTATTTCAATTGACTCATCACTGAAGGCAGTGGTTCATGATTTTATACAGGAGAGTTATTGTGAGCATTTATAATGCCATCCTGCTTATGAGCTAAATTTATTATGTTTGCCAGGTTAATCTGTTTTCTCTAATCAGACACTTAATCATCCACTCTCCTCCCTGCATTATGGATTCATGAATCTGAACCGAGGAGGGTTGCTCAGTCAGGGCACAAGGATAAATTATCTTTTCATTTTGGGGGATATTTGTGATTAAATGCATCATGATAGAATCAAAATGAAATAAATCTTGTAATTTTACTTCTAGATCCCTGCCAGGTATAGATAAAATGCATTCAGTTAAGAGTAAATTCAGTTCGATGCCTGAATGGAATTAGTAGGGGAAACAGAGAAAGCTTTGTCGTTCAGGAGAACTCTTGAGTTCTCCCTTCATTCCTACAGATTGGAGAGATAGTTAATCATTCCTTGGCAGTACTCTATGGATGACCAGTGCAGAATTAAAATTTCCATCCTGAAAGAATGAGAAATTAGCCTCGGGTAGTAATAGCCAAAGTTTGTCTGAATCTGGAGTTGTAGTCCTGGGATGTCGAGGGCTATACATGGTATGTGATGGGAGCAGATGTTATAAAACAACCAAATAACTAATTCCCATTACTTCGGCTTTTATATTAAGTGAAGCACCACGTGGATGACGCCCTCAGCTGCTGCCTAGTTAGGCTGAAAGGGTTGAAACATATTGAAATAACCGTAATGGAGATACTTTAGTCATGTTTCTTGTAAAATGAATAAAGTCCAGCAAAAGCCCAGTGTTAACAAGAGTCATTATTTGCCTTTTTAACATATGGGGACTAAAATCAATTGGCAATATGTGAAGTTAGTCCTCAAAAGAACTCTGTTTTGTTTTGGGTTTTTTTTTTTGTATTATGTTTTTTTATTGAAGTGTAGTTGATTTGCAATGCTGTGGCAATCTCTGCTGAATAGCAAAGTGACTCAGTTATACACATAGAGACATTTTTTTAATATTCTTTTCCATTATGGTTTATCACAGGATATTGAATATAGTTCCCTGTGCTATACATTAAGACCTTGTTATTTATGCAAAAGAACTCCGTTTTTTAATGCATATTTTACAATTAGCAAAGCACTTTCATATCCTTTGTCTCATTTGAGCCTCACAACAAACCCATGATTACTCAGGTCCTGGCAGCTGCTCTGAGGCCTGAGCTGTGAAACTCCACACTCAGGGTCTCCCAGGGAAGGGCCCAGATCAGGTCTCTTAGTCAAGAGCTCTTCCTCTACCCAGACTCCCTCTTTTATTAGACATTAAAAGCAAAGTCTTCCTTTTAGGTGAAAAAACCGCAAAAACAGAAGACCCTGCACAAATACAAAGTGAATGAGAGAGACTTCATGCAAAAATGGTCTTGTAAAGATCTCATGGCCTTAACTGAGATACTTGCTCAGATGATGCAGAGGTTTTTGGCTCCAGAGCATAAGTGGGAGTAGAGACAGTCAGTCATATAGTTCCAACCCTGCCCCCCAAAGTCAATGCTGTAAAAGTAAAAGCTTTTTTCTCTACTTGACTATCCAGGCAACATGTCTGCTCAGACTGGACTTTGGTACGAATTGCTCAAGCCTCTCTTTCAATGGGCTTTGTACATTCTTGGTCAATATGGTTGGAACTAGAAATCTGTTTCCCTACGGAGGGAGTCCTCGTGTAGTGCACATCCAGGCTATGTGATATCTTTGTGACTGCTGCTTCCCGATGGTTATGTGCATTTGAAATTACTAAACTTGGTGAGTTAGGCTGAGCCAAGTGTCTGGGGCAGTCAAGGGGACTGAATAATTGGAGAAATGAGTGGAGAAAAGAATGATTTGATGGCGCCCAGGTCAGAGGCACAGAAAACAATCAGCCTGTGGCAAGGAAGGAAGGACAGGGGTATGCCTTCTATAGAAGAAGTTGCCTGTATTCTGCCCAGGAAAAAGGACAATGGAAGAGTCCTGACAGTGAGATAGGAGTCTTGGGTTCTAATCCCAGTTCTGCCACTTGCTAGCTGTGTGACACAGGGCATATTCCTTAAACCAGAGCCTCAGTTATATGTATATGAAATGGGAAAAGTAATGACATAGCCTGCCATGTTCACAGATTTACAAAAAGGTCTTTTAATTATACAAAAAAACTGAATATAAAAAGAGTGCATTCAAACAATGATTTGTTGATAGATGTGACACAAGGGTGTCCTTGAAACTGACACTTACATCTCACCCTGTTCAGGAAGAGAAATGGCTGAATATATACATAATATTCCTGTTCTTGCTTTCCTATTTGCTTCTTTCCATTTTAAATTTAGAGCAAACTGTCTTATTCATTAATTGTAACATTTACACAGTATAAATATCTGTCCCTTAAAAGTGATACTGACAATGTAGTTAAGCCTTTATTGTCTTTTATTAGTCTAATAAATAAAAGTCCATTAGTAAAAAGAGGCCACAAATGTAAATGATTTCAGGGACTTTGCCCTAAGGGGAAATCATACAATGCATTTGGGAAAACGTAATTCTGACTTGGTCCTCTATAAAATACTAAATTTCTGCACAAAAATCTTAAAGCACAAGTGTTTACAGGACTCTTGGTGACAAGAAAAACGATAGTCAATGTGCTTTAACACTGAAATTCCCGTATCCATGGAAACCTCTGAAGTTCTGTAAGCACAGGCACACGGCCTATGTATCTATTGAAGGTCTGAGGCAGTGATCGGTGGGTTACTATGTTGCGAAAAGCTGACAGATTCCTGGGACCTGCTCTGCACAGTCATGGATGTTTTCTCGCTGCTAAATGTAATTACAGAGAAATTCAGAAATCTCAGACATTATGGAGAAAAAAGATGTTTATATATTTACATTATATATTTATGTTTATATTTACTTATATCTCTCAGAATACAGTAAATTAAATCAGATTTTAATTCAGAAAAGGCTTCAGAAACCATCAGAGTTTCCCGTTCCCCCATTTGTTGCTACATTAGAAACTCCCTAGATTTCCCATGTGTGCAGACCCAGATATTTCTTGAATGTTGGGAAAGGTCACAGTTTTTATCAAACTGATTATTCCTAGGACTTTAAATGTGTTCCTGGTCAGTGTTTCCTAATGTATAATTGTTTCAAAAACAAAAAGCACAATAATATTGGAAGGAAAGGATCATCTACAGATTTCTGCAGTGTTTATATAACCAGGGACCAATATACGAATAAAACAAGGAAGTAATACTATTCATATCATAGAGGCATATTTATACCGTGCTCTATTTTTTAAAATATATATATCATCTCATTTAGTATATACATCAACTTAATGGATATTATCATCCCCATTTTCCCTTGAATTGCCAAGCCCTGGATTTTTCTCAAATATTGTTCTAGATTTTAATGATTTAGAAATGGTCTGAGTTTTGGTTGGGATACATTAAAACAGGTAAAATTATTACTGAGTTTTTAAAAATACTTTGTGTTTTATACTTACAGAAGTTTTCTATTAAAAAAGCTTTTTTTCATATTTGGTTCTCTGAAGATATGTTGTTCAATATGGTAGCCATTAGCCACATGTGGCTACTGAGCACTTGAAATGAGGCTTGTGTCACATGTTGAAATGATAATATCTGAATATATTCAGTTAAATAACATATGACCTTAAATTTACTTGTTTTTACTTTTTTAATATGCTTACTAAAATATTTTAAATTATATATGAGGCTAGCATTAAATTTCTATTGGATAGCACTGCTCTAATGAAACTATCCAGAGCCTTCAAAAGGGGTTTATTTTTTATCATTTCCTGTATATCAGGCTCACTGAGTCTTGGAATTGACTTGTCATACTTTTCACCAGAATAAGGAGATAAGCAGCAATGATTGCTTTCTTGCAAAAGAAGTCCTTTCAACCATACTTTTCTTTCTGGGTCAGGTTTCTTTCTTTTGCACCCTTGTGATTCTCCTTGGCAAAATCTCAGCAAGCAAATGGACCCTCTTCTCCTTTGTTGTTGCTTCCAGAGAGGCAATGAGGCCTTTGCATATGCTGTTCCCTCTTCCTGGAGCACTCCTACCCACCCCCTCAAATATCTGCCTGACTTGCTCCCTCACTTCCTTTAGGTCTCTCAATTGTCAGTTTATCAGATAGAATTTCCTTTATCCACCTGTATAAAATATCACCCCATCACTCCCCAGATCCCTTATCCTTCTTAATTGCTCACCATAACTCTTAACTCTAGCTGACTAGTACAGTGCCTGGTGCATAATAAACATTCAACAAACTGTTGTTGAGTGAATACTTCAGCAACTGAATGATATCAGTCCCTCTGTCAGTGTCTCTGCAATTCTCTTGGCCTTCTCCTTACTGCAAGATGGCTGCAGCAGCTCCCACCATCATGTCCTCACACAACCACCTGCAGAAGTAGGAAGCAGTGGGGGGAGAGCCTTCTCCAACTGCACTGACTGCTCTCTTAACAGGGAGAAAAATACCTCTCCTAGAATCTTCCAGCAGATTTCCCTTCATATGTTATTGACTAGAACTGGATCAGGGCCTACTCCTATTCGCAAGAGAGGCTGAGAAAGTAAGTATTTGGCATTTCTAGGCTTTAGGGATGGAAATAGGCAAGGGAGAATAGTATGACTAATAAAACCACCATGCTGATAAAATGCCATGCTTAGTATACCCCAGTTATATCACACAGCTGATTAGAGACTTGGTAAACCATGAGACCCAGAAGTACTCAACAGAGGGCTTTCACCCTGTAATGCCCCTGTTTCTTCCACCCTTTACATCTTGAAAATGTAGCCATTTACAGGACAGGAATAAAGACGCAGATGTAAAAATGGACTTGAGGACACAGGGAGGGGGAAGGGTAAGCTGGGACGAAGTGAGAGAGTGGCATGGACTAATATATACACTACCAAATGTAAAATAGATAGCTAGTGGGAAGCAGCCGCATAGCACAGGGAGATCAGCTCGGTGCTTTGTTACCACCTAGAGGGGTAGGAGAGGGAGGGTGGGAGGGAGATGCAAGGGGGAAGAGATATGGGGATGTATGTATATGTATAGCTGATTCACTTTGTTATACAGCAGAAACTAACACACCATTGTAAAGCAATTATACTGCAATAAAGATGTTAAAAAAAAGAGGGGCTTCCCTGGTGGCACAGTGGTTGAGAATCTGCCTGCCAATGCAGGGGACACGGGCTTGAGCCCTGGTCTGGGAAGATCCCACATGCCATGGAGCAACTAAGCCCGTGAGTCACAACTACTGAGCCTGCGCGTCTGGAGCCTGTGCTCCGCAACAAGAGGCCGCAATAGTGAGAGGCCCACGCACCGCGATGAAGAGTGGCCCCCTCTTGCCAGAACTAGAGAAAGCCCTCGCAGAGAAACGAAGACCCAACACAGCCATAAATAAAAATAAATTAAAAAAAAAAAAAAAAAGAGTAAGGAGAGCTTTTTACGTTTGTTTGGTTTTTTTTTTAATTAATTTATTTATTTATTCATTTATTTTTGGCTGCATTGGGTCTTCGTTGCTGCGCGCAGGCTTTCTCTAGTTGCTGCGAGGGGGGACTACTCTTTGTTGCTGTGCGTGGGCTTCTCATAGCGGTGGCTTCTCTAGTTGCGGAACACGAGCTCTAGAGCACAGGCTCAGTAGTTGTGGTGCACAGGCTTAGCTGCTCCGCGGCATGTGGGATCTTCCTGGACCAGGGCTCGAGCCCGTGTCCCCTGCATTGGCAGACGGATTCTTAACCACTGCGCCACCAGGAAAGTCCCCTTTTTACGTTTTGTAATGACATTTAGGATGACGTGAGGCAGGCATTTTGAAATAAATGATATTAGAGTGCCTAGCCACTCAGATTTCTTTTTCAACAAAGCATGGATGAGAAACAGGTAAAATGGAATTGATAAAAAAAATCAGCACGTGCTGTGAAATATTTTGTCATATGTGACATCTGGGATGAGGACACAGGCTTGTTGCCCCCAGTTCACATATAGTACATCTTATCAAGTTGGCACGTTCTCCAGTCTATTAGAAAATGGCTTTCAGTCCTTTCTGTGGAATGATAAAGAACAGAAAAAGAGATTGGACGTAAATGGTGAACACTTTGCTCTTGAGATAATTTGATTCTAGTCTTTGCTGGGTATGAACCCTTGGCTAGGCTGTGCTCTGAGAGGTAAGAAGGACAGATTGCCTAGTGGTGTGTTCCAGCTCTGCCATGTATAGCAGCGTGATTGTGCAGATTACTTAATCTCTCTATTCCCCAATTATCCCATCTTTTATGAAAAACTATCTTTTTAGGTTAATGTGAGGATTAAACAAATTAATAAATAGTAAACACTTAGAAAAATACCTGGCAAATGCTATGTAAATGTTAGCCATTATTGTCATTGTTGCTACCCAAAGTAGACACGTGGTCAGTGCATGGACACTTGGAAGAATATGGTGGAAATGGATCATTGACTAAGCAGATTTAAGGACATGGGGAAAACATAACTATTTTATTTCTAAGTAAAAAAGAATCACAAAAGAAATTATAGCATGATATTTATTTCCAAAGATATAAAAGACATTGCCTTATGTAAAACGGATCACAGATGCCCACATCTCTCTGGCTTGGACTATTCATAAAACTTGACTGCCTGAAAAATTATACATATACATATGTATATGTAAAATTAGGCATAAAACAGTGACTTCCAGTTACTGAACTGCCTGGATAATTTAGCCTGAAACCAGTCATTCAACCCAGGAAACTAAATCGTTGAAATCAAGTTTTTGGCTCAAGTGACGTTTTTTCTCTCTGTCCACACTTGTCTGATTGATTCCATTAGGACCACAGAACCAGTTGAACAGGTAGGTATCTTCTAGGCTACCTGGAACAGCCTCCTTCCCCCCTTTTTTCTTTCTTTAGCAGATAACTAATCTTAACTTTTCCCAGGGCTTCCTGAAGCTCAGCTTCTTAATGTTAAACTTTGAATAGTGGTTCTCTGTGGCTTATGGCTAGAAGAAATGTCAAGAATCCTTGGGCTACTGATTCTCAGTATCTGTCTTATCCAGCTAATGCTGTCATCTTAGAGGCCAGAACCTGGAATTTTGCCCATAAACTACAGCGAGGTTATTTCCACAGCAAATTGACCTGCGATGGGCGGAGGGACACAGACATACTTGAAAGTGCGTTGTGTGAAGAATGGGGCTGCCGTAAAGTAGTCCCCCCCATGTTTGCCTGTGGGTCTCTGCAGTGCTGCCCCAGGACTCTTTAAACTCCTCTTTAATTACTCATGTTAAATGGTATTATGGTCTCTCATGAATATTCAGGTTGACTATTGGCGGTAACTCCTGAACTAGTTGGAAATAACACTAATATCTCCAGAATGCCTGTAAACTACTGGGAAAAAAAAAAAAAACATAAAAGAGTAGAAGCAAATTTAAGGGAAAGAAAATACAAAAAGAGCTCTGCTACCGAGGAAGCATCCATTGCTTTGCTGAGTTACTTTTTCCTGCCCCTCCCAGGAGCACTTATCCATGTTTAACCTTCACGGGGCACCAGAATTGTTTCTAAGGCAGCTCTGATCATGTCACTCCCCTGATTAAACCCTTCTCTACCACCTGCGAGATAAAGTATAAATTCCTCAGCCATACACTTCCGCCTTGATGTCAGATCCCATTACACCTTTCAGACTTCATTTCTCACTTCTACCTTCCTCTCCCACCCTACCACCCCCAGTCCCTACACCATATGTTCTAGCCACAATGAACCACTTAAAATTCCCTGACCATGACAGATGTCATCTTGTCTCCACGTCCATTACGTCCTATGCCTCCTGTTTCAGTGATAAAAGCTCCTCATTTTTCAAGCACCAGTTCAAATGTTACTACTCCAAAAACGAAGCAGCCTTTCCCTCTTCTTTTCTTTCACTGTAATTTATTTATAACTTTCTAAAACAGTACTTGTCAGATGTGTTTTTCTCTCTTTCCTAGTCAATTTTGACCTCCTCAGAATCAAAACTATTGATAGTTTTGTAGTCTATTATTCATATTTGTGTCCCTAATACCTAAATCAGGACTACAGATGTATGTATGGTGGTTAATCTTAGCCGAACGAAAATATGAATGAGCTTGTCTTTGTTTTATTTTCTGTCTCCCTACAATCAACTGGCACTTCACCCCAGGGATTCATTTTGCTAATCACAAGTGCCAGTTCTCACTGCTCTGATAGCACATCCCAGCAAAACCTCAGATGTCAGTGAACGTAAGGTGACTCTCACTAACTCCTCCAGGGTAAATGAAGGATGTTCTGTGGAAGCTACTAACACAAAATTATAACCTGATAAAAACAGCTGCCCTGTCTCACCTGCTGTCATCTCTACTGTTCCAGAAACTGCTTGCAAATTTGTCTTTCTGACAACTCAGAAGCTGTTCAGCGGCCTCTCCGCTGATTTGCTTTCTGGCGGGACTGAAAAGGTACCAGCTTGTAGTCAGAGGGCCTGAATTCTGGTCTTGGCTCTGCAGCTTGAAATCCGTATGACTTCATGTAGGACACTTAGAGCTGTGTCTCTGTTTCCTCATGTGCAAAACAAGGAAAATAATCCTTTCCCCAACCTTACTGACCTTGCTGGATTCTTATGACGTTCAGAGGATGTAAAGAATTGGAAATCACTTTACAAAATAGAAAACTCATTAGGGGGATGGTGGGTACTAATACAATATTATTTATACTTTAGCCCTGGTGATCTGTTTTTCCACAGGGGTTTTCTTCAGGAAGATCAAATTAAGTACAATGTCTAAAATACAGGAATTTCTACAGGAAGGTCAAACTAAATACAATGCTTGAGACATATTCTATCATCCAGGTAAAACACCAACCTCCACCACCAGCAACCCAGGATCTTTGCTAGGTAGCCCCCATTCAAAGTACATTAACCAGTTGTCACCATTTGTACCATTTATATGTGAGACCACATGTCCAGACTCAGTTTAGACACATGAGACTAGAGACCAAATGAAAGCCATGTCCTAGAAATATCTGTTCACCTAACAGAGAGGTGACTACCTAACCTGTACGGGCATTTCTGATTATATCCCTTGAGCAATGAAGTGGTTCTATATCATTAGACATACAACAGGACATAAAGTCTTATTCTGCTTAGCATAGGACTGTAAATCTATTTTGATTAGAGTCATTAAAAGTCATGTGGGATAACTGATAAGGAAAGCTGCCATAGAGAATAATAACAATCCCATCCTTTGGGATTGTCCTACATTCTCTTACCCCACAATCCTTTGAGGCAGATTGACAACGCTATTTCATATTTGAGGAAAATTAAGTCATATACCTAGAGAGTGTAAAGCGAGGGTTCAAACCCATCTCTGCCTGACTCTACAGCCTGGAATCTTTACTCTCAGTCAGGTCCTGGCCTATGTGAGGTCCACTAGCCGCTAGAATTTCCCTGAGGATTATTGAGAGTTATTTGGGTAAAAGTGTCAGGTGTTCATTTACTCTGTATGGTTTCTCTGTACAGTCAACTTCGATAAATTGAGGCGAGAAGAAGCACTTGGATGATTATTTATTTTTTAGATTGCTGTCCAGTGGCTAATTGCCTATCCAAAAACCTTTCTCTACTTCTTGTTCAGTAAGAACCCCACTTTATTTAAACTGGCAATATGCGCATCTAAAATGTATAAATTCCCAGGCTCCTGTAATGCTGTGTGTGGCTATGTAACTATGTTCTGAGCAGTGAGATGGTGATGGAAGCATTACGATGGAATAATTTTGTGGTATTTCCAGAAAAGGGAGTTAATACAGCTGGGAGGTACACCCTTCTTTCCTCCTGCTTCTTCCTTTCTGTTACATGAGCTACAGACATGGCTAGAGCTCCAGTAGTTGTGTTGGACCGTGAATGCCTTGAGGATGAAAGCCAGAGGCAGAGAGAAAGAAGGACCCTGAGTTTCTAATTATTTTTGGAGCATTCATGTCGATACAGAAGAGCCTATTCTACCTTCTTTTCTATTAGAAGAATAAATCCTGAGTGTTTCATGTTATTTTGGTTTTCCTTTTATATGCAACCAGGACTAATCCTAACTGATAAAGATTACTTGGAAACTTTCTGGGTTTGTCTCTGTTCCATCGACACTGCACTCTAGATTAGCACTCCAACTATAAAGAAATTGTGTAATTAATTCCATTCATTTTGCTTGGTTTTTAATACAACTCAAAAAAGGAACTTTTAGGTAGAAAAAAAAAGCTGAATTTATTGATTAAAATGAAATCTGGAGGTTCACATCTTTTTCCTAGCTCTAATTAAAATCAACTAGCCAAGAGCTATTCGATGTGAATCCAACAAAGAGGAACCGTCTTTCCTCTTCAGTGCTCCCCAAGACAGGCACACAGTAAGAGGTTTGTCCTTCCTTAAACTGTACTTCAAATATATTTTCTCTACTATTGTGATAAATCTCCTAGGTCACCCACATTGAGCCTAGCTGTGTGAATTGATTATTGCAGGCCAAAAAGTCCAGCTGGAATTTGTCAGGGTCTAGGATAAACCACAAAATTTATAAAACCCAGGGCATTTCAGCACCTTGTGAAACGTACGCATTGAAAGTGCTCTGAGGAGAATGACTTCCGGTGTCACAGAGGTGACCCACTCCCCAGTGAAAACTTGTGAAAATTATATTTTAAAAAAGTAAAGCTCCTGGAAATGGCCCTAAGAGCAAACAGCAAATGAAGAAACATCTATTCAAGAATATCTATGAAAATTCAGTAAGAGAAGTGAGGGTCTGTGGTATTTGAACCACATTTAGGCAGATTGTTTCTTGCCACAAATTCCAATTCTGTTTTTAAATTCTTAAATTATATTCAACTTTTGCTATTACATTTTCTCCCTTTGACTAGGATGCAAGAATCTTAGAGCTTAAGGAATGTAGAGTTCAGATGTAGCAAGCACCTCAACAAGTAAAATTCTTAGCATCGTGAATACTTAAGTAAGTAACCAAAAACTAAGAACTCCCATCATCACCAGGACCACCATCATTATCACCTCCACCACTACCCGGGGTGCTTGACTTCTCATCTGCGCCCCTCTTCTGCCTGGTTTCTTTTGTACTTTAATCTGAATTTATTTTTAGTTACTCCATGGTGTGTGTACGTGTGTGCACATCAATGTGCACGTGTGCCTGCATCTTTATACGTGTTTGTATGTGAACTGAAGATTCCTAAATCTCTTAAAGACGTAGTTGTGTTAGAATCAATTTCATTGAGGAATACTACAGAAGCCTGTGATTAACTAAAAGTTATAATAGCTTTGCTAACAAACTCAAATGTGTTGTCACCCCTTCTAGCTGTAAAGTGTAATAGCTGTGAATGCCCACCTTTCTGCTCCTTTTATTGCCAGATGATTGTGTGAGGTGTCTCCGTTAGGCCTTGGAGTGACATTCAGCTTCCTGTTAGAAGGAGAAAGTGGAGAATGTGGTCTTTCTCTTTATTAGATATGTGATATTTAGGTGTTATGATTGTCCATTTTGGAATATAGCACCAATGAGGTTATTCATGGTCTACATAAAATTTCAAATATACATATTTTTAAAAAGCCACTAGGTAAGGAAGGCCCAGAATTTCTCAGGACAAAGGATAAAGGTTAAAACTGTTTTGCTCTATCTCACCTGATAATAATTCCCTCTTTCCCTCCTCTGATTCTCCAAAACAAATAAAATGAAACCTTAACTGAAGGTTCCTCTCAGAAAAGTTGAAACACGGTTTTGTTGTACTTGACTATCATTGAACCCCAACTCAGGAATCTGAATAATTATTTTCTATTTTTGTAACTCAATTAAGTGTTGACTAACTTCACATTGAATTAATCATTAAAGCAAAGCTCATTAAAATGCAGATATAAAATGTTTTGATTGCTTTTGAACAGTAGGAAAATTTAAATTTATTCATCTCAATATTCAAAAGGAAAGGTAGCATGAAAATATGTATGAAGAAAGTCAAATGGCCTTAATGTGCCAAAACAAATACTTCTATTTTATAAATATTGGCATCTTTGACAAGGAGGTGAAGAGGAAAGCATTCCATTGTTAAGAGTGAAGGATGTTGTATTTTACTAAACTTAGTGTTCCAATGAGTAAGGTCTACTTCGGTGGAAATTGGTTATACAGAAGAATATTCCATTTGTTCTTGGGGGGGGTAAAGGAGATGAGACTATGGTCATATTTGGGGAATGAAGTAAGTCAGCGAGGACTGGAGAATCTGAAAAAAGGCATCAGAGTATAGAGGATTGTACCAGGAACAGGAGTTTGGAGTAATGGGTAATATGTGAGCCCCAGGAACCCTTTGCAGGGCTTGTTGAGCTTAACTGAGATTGTGCACAAGTTTTTTTCTTTTTGGAGGGGCATGGGAGATAATTATAATAAATAATAGCAACAACATGAACTACAACAACTAACACTGCATATTTAAAATGTAGCATATAATCTTCTAAGTTCTTTTCAAATATAATCAGCTATAATCTCACAGCAACTCTGTGAAGATGTATACCACCCTTTCATAGATGAATAAACTGTGCACCTAGAGGTGCTGGGAGACAATTCTCTATGCGTCTCTCATGTTTCTGTACATCTTGTGAGCAGAGGCACTGGCTGCTTTTTTTTTTTTTTTTTTTCCCCAGACTATCTATTCAAGGGTGCTTGATAGAAAACAGGCTGGGAAAATAGAGATAACGTCTCCCTCAGGTGCAAAGGGTGGGTTTGTTAATTGTCCAGTGTAATAAAGATAACATCTTTCAAGGCAAAGGTCAGGCAGACTTACGGCTCATTATGAAATATTCAGGTTCCGTACACTTGATGTTCCTCTCCTGTGGACACAATCCATGGCACGTGAAGTCATCTTTTGCCCTCTTCCCATCACCCTATAATAATTGGGGCTCGGGGAACTGGCACAAATGCTGGCACTTTGGCTACTGCTGTTGCCATGAGTAATGAAGTTCTTTGTCTCTGACTCACAAGTCTCATGTCTGCTGCCAGTATTGATGAAACTGTGGCAGGCCAACTTGTTAGCTTGCAAGTAGGGTAACATCTCAAACTCCTTAAAGTTCTGATAAGAAGTTGACAACTTGTCCAAGGCCACTCAGCTAAGAAGTTGTGGAGCCAGGAACTGGACCAGCCCGGCTAGTTCCACTCCATAGAACATGCTTCCCCCCACCATGCTATATTAAAAGACTCCAAGTGGCCAAAAGACATGGAGATAATACTCAAATATGTGTTACATTATATAAAAGTTAATAAAATATATATGTATCCTTAATAAGTCAGTCCAGCTGTATTTGATATAGGCTGCCTCCACTCAAATTTAGAGTGAAAAAATGTATCCAAAAATCATTGGCATAATTTGACATCAGGCAGAAATGCTCTCCATCCTGTCCTAACCATTACAAACCTCCAATTCTCTACTTTTATCATGCTGCAGAGATGTAATTTAAAATATTGTATCATGCATGAAACCCCTCCTATTCCCTCAGTAGATACTAACGCTACATTTCTGTGAATTCAGGAGCATTTTACATCTCTCTCCAGAGTCAACACAGCAGAGTGATTAAAAGCATGGGCTCTGGAGCCAGACTGCCTCAATTCTAATCTTGGCCCTGCCACTTCTTGGCTATGTAACCATGGGCAATTATTTTAAGCTCATTGGGCCTCATTTTCCTTTCCTATAAAATGGAAATAATAATTTTGACAGCAACTCATAGGTACAGCTATGATAAAGCAAATGAATCTGTGTTACTACATCCCTATAGCTTAAGAAAAAAAACGCCACATATTTTCTATGAGGACACTTTGGCTTTTTTTAACTGGCTTTGCAACCCACAACATAAAAGCTTTGTGTTACAAGATTTAAAAATGAGTTTATCCATTTAAAGCATTCTGAATACTACCCGACACATCATTAAACTCCTGATAAATATCTGCTACCATTATCCATCTCTTATGCCCCTTTTCAATTCTCCCTGACTTCATGGCTACTTATGTGTGTTATCTTGAGTGTCTCAGGCTCCTGCAGTCGTAAGCGTAGTTCCATCTGTTCTACCAGATATCAATGACTCTGATCCTCTGCTTGATTGTTTTAGAAATGCAACAGGAAATCACAGTTTCTTCTCAATTATCCTCAAGGTTGTTTTCATGTTTCCATAATCAAGTCCTGATTAGAAATCATCCCCTCAATCAGCCTGAGCTCCACAGTTCCACAGAGGTGTCACTTGGATTCGAAACTCTGCCCCCACCAATACCACTGCCATCACAGGAGACCCAGGGGAGCGGGGAAGCTGCTGCACCCAATGTTGGTGGATCAGGAACAGTGAGCACAGAGATCCCTGCTGTCACCCCGATAAAGTGAACATGATAGCACGCCTTCCGTGTGATGCTTGGGTGAAGAGACCTTTGGCAAGGTGGCTCGCATAATTCAAGTACTGCAGGCTTCGGGGATAGAACAACTCTGTCCCCTGTGCGTGTGTGGAAGGCCAGCAAACTGGCGGAAGATGAGTTCTGCTCTCGCCACCACACAGACCCCAGGACGGACAGTCTCCTCTGGCTCCATTCCTGAGTCTGGTTCCCTGTGACACACTCTTTTTTCCTTTATGATACATTTTTTTTCCCAGTGGTGCATTTTGTCTCGCTCTGCATATATGTCTGAACGTAAATGACAAATGGGGTTCAAGGTTTTTTCCAAAGAGGTTACCAGCCTCTCTGTAAATCAGTGGGGTATATAAAGATATTTTTGTAATTGCTGAAATTAAAAAGACTGACCATACCAAGTATTGCAAGGATGTGGAGCAACTGGAACTCTCATACATTGCTGGTGAGAATACAAAATGGTGCAGCCATTCAGGAAGACAGTTTGGCAGCTTCTTCAAAAGTTAAACATCCACTGACCATATGACCCAGCCATTCCATTCCCTACTATCTACTCAAGATAAATGAAGTCATATGTCTACATAAATAAAGACTTGCACATGAATGTTCATATCTTTATTTGTAACAGTCGGAAAAGAGAAGAAACCCAAACTTCCAACAACAGATGAATGGATAAACATATTGTGGTATGTGTGTGTGTGTGTGTATATATATATATATATATACATATATATATATATATAGTCATTGAATAAAATATATGTTTATTTATATATAATATTTATTTATATTATAAATACTTTAATATTTATAGATAATATTTAATTATCTATAAATAAGTATTTATCAATTATGTATAAATATTTGTAATATATTTATTTTTATATATTTATACATTTATTACATTATACATATATAGTCAGTGGAATATTACTTAGCAATAAAAAGAAGCAAACTGTTGACACACATAACAGTGTAGATGGATCTCAAGATAGTAGATGGAGCTCAAGATAATTATGCTGATTGACAAAAGCCAAACAAAAGAGAGTTTGATGATTCCATTTACATAAATCATAGAGAGTGCACCTAATCTATAATGGCAGAGAGCAGTCCTTGTTTTCCTCGGGTCTGGGAAGTGGGGTCAGTGACGAGTGAGAGGAGGGGATTACGAAAGGCACTAGCAAATTACAGGGTTGTGAATATGTCATCATTTTGACTTAACTGTGGTGGTGTTTTCATGGATGTCTACATTTGTCAAAACGTATTAAATTGTTCCCTTTCAATATATGAGGTTTATTGTATGTCAATCATACCTCAGTAAAAGCTATTTTTAAAAATGGATATCCAGGGAGAATGTGCCAGCTAACATTTTTCTCCAGAAACATCTGAGTTCTCTCCACTCCTACAGAATCAAAATACCCTGTTCGAAATCGACTACTTAGTGTTTCTTAGGTGACCAGAAGCCAGCTCGTTCAGGGCAGACATGGACTTACCTTTGGGTTCTCCGTGAACCTTAGCACAGTATCTTGCCAACATCACAGGCACTAAATATATACATATGAAATGAGTAAAGAATGAATTAACTAATTAATTGAATAATCAGTTATCAACCTTAACTGTCTTCACACAACTATCATTTATATGCAGCTCTACAATTGCAAACTTCCATCTCTCCAGGATAAATTCCTTTTTTGGACAAGCCAATACTTCTCATTCCAGATTATCAGGCAGCAAATCTTTGTTTGAGGAAGATCTATGAGTATAAAGGATGCAATTCATAAAAGAACCCAAGGAACACTATTTTTTTCTCCTCAAATAGAGCATTGAGCTTGCCTCTTCAATGTCTTTTCAGCAGCGTTAAAATTTAGAATTGTAGTTGAATACCTACTAGATTCAGCTGACAAAGTGTCTATCAACATTCAGGAATCTCACTGTAAATGGAACAATACTTATAAATAAGAGGAAAGCTCTGAATCAGGAGACAAGAGCCTGGAGTTCTAATCCTGAGTCTGATTTTTACTAGCTGTTTGAACCTGGTTAAATTGCTTCACCATTCTTGGGCTTAACTTTTCAGTACTTAAAGCAAGGGGGTGAAGCAAAATCGCTCATGGAATTTTCCTATCCCAACCTTCTGTGATTTTGTGATTTCCAGGAAGGATCTATTTAGCTTGGACCAGGGTTTAAATGAACTCTTTTGGGGAGGGAACAAAATGAGGTAGGCGGTTGAGGGATTAAGTGGAGAAGGAAAGGGTTAAATTTGCAGAGAGTATTTACGAAACTCTTGCACATGGGTGGAGACATTAAGAGCCAGTTCTTTGCCACTGAACTTTCTGCTTGGAGTATACCTCTCGTATCGTATCATATTATACCTCCTCCAGGAAAAATATATAGCTCTAGTTTTGTGTCCCACGTGGATAAATTGTGTAATGAAAAAAAACATGGCGGTTTTGTTCTAAAGGAAGCATGAGCCACCCATTCTGCAACTTTTCCGTGCCTGTTTCATATCCAGGGACAACAGGCAAAGATTTGGCATAATCTATATTCAATCACTGTCAGAGACCAGAATTGCATTTTCTGCCCCTGCTTCTGCTTGGCAAGAGTCCTTTTTGTGCTGATCCCTAATGGGATGCAGTCTCCAGAAGAGTGATTGATTGCCAGGTGCAGGAGTGATTAAGCCAGTGCAACTGTGGGTCACCCCATGCCCACAGTGGAAGAAAAAAGCATGCATTTTCTATGAGAACACTGTAGCTTTCTTTGGCTTTGCAGCTCATGACATAAATACCCTGGAGTTGAAAAGAAATAATAATAACCGATGTATATACTGAGCAAACTGGGCTCCTTCATGAAAACAGAAAATGGGGAAAACAAGCTACTATCAGGACTTTGGGGCAATTTTTAATTGTAAGAGATTAAAGCATAATACTTATTTTAAGAGACTGAGTCACTAGTGGTGTCTTTCCTATGCTGTGCTTATTTAGCCAAATAAATGTGATGCGTGTGTAACCCAGTCATATCTCAACCATTTGCTCTGCCTTAAAACGTATCTCTGTCTGGGGGAAAATATAAAAATAAAAAACAAATCCATCTCTGAAAGTGCTGAAAAATATTCAAGGTGTTTGCTGAAGACTTGAAGAAGAGAAAAAGGAGAATTGAATAAGTCAATATAGAGCATAACTTCCTAGTATCTTCTTTACCCATCTGTTCCCCAAACTTTCACTTGCCTTCCTCCCAAAGTGAGACAGTCCAAAGTCCCATCTAATCCTCTCTAAGGCCAGAATCTATTGGAGATATGTGGTTCTTTCCACCTCTTCTGTTTATAGCACCTTGAGGTTGGGAATATAGAAAAGACAGGTTCCTGCCACCAGACCCCCTGGCCCACCATACAGAGACAGTCCTGGAGAGGGCACCCAAATGAAAGCTCCTTTTCAGGATAAGGAAGTAAGGCCAACTCAGGAGGCAGTGGGTCATGGCAAGTATGGAATACTGAGAGATGGGTCTTGTGAAGAATCTTATTCTATAGTGGAGAAAATTCTTAATAAACCTTGGACCTGGTTTCTGGGATGAACTCCCCAGTGTATTGTTTTCTATGGCCCCTAGCTCTACCTTCTGGGAAGTTGGAGGCTCAAAGATTTTTACAGTCAAGAGTTTTTAAGACCAAGCTTATAATTTTGTTTGTTTGTTTGGTTGGTTTAAGCAATGTGTTTTCCTCAAAAGCACTAGGCTTCTGATCTGTGTGTTGCCTGTCAATTCCATGTGCCAATGACCAATGACCATACCCAAAGTTCTTTCCTGGACTTAGTGCTCCAGCTGGCTGTATTTCTTTATTTCTTCACACCTATGTTGAATTCTCTCAACCTAATAGTTCCTTAAGCTGATCTAAAACAATAGGCTTTGGCAGGAACGAAGCATCCTTAATCTGATCTGTGCTACAGGACTGAGTTTCTTCATTAACCTGGTAAGTTCTTCTAGACCTTCTCTGCTCAAAGCCCTTATATTTCTTCCAGTTTGGAAGCCAGAGGCAGTGGGCTTTTCAGACCTAAATTTTTAGATCCTTATCACCTTTTATTTCTACTTTCAAACCAGCCAATCCCTGTACAGGTTTATTTCTTCTTTATAATACCTTGCTAAATGCGCTAACACACACAATGCACATGCAAACATTCTTGTTTTTTCCTAATCTATCCCCCTAGAACTAAAGATTTAGAAGACACTTGCTCTGACTTCCAAGTTACTGAAGGTGACAATATTACCTAATATTTCGCCACTGTGTAACACGATCTATCGGCTTCATCCTGAGCAGATGCTTGACCACTAAGCCAAATCTAAATATTTTAGGGTTTTGTTACAGCAAGGTCCCACACCCAGAATCAACTTCTGGTTGGTGTTGGAGAAATAATCCAATTCTGCCAACAAAAAAGAGCCTTCTATACCAATGTAGGAGAGAGCGAGAGAGGAACACGATTTATTATTGAGTGAACATTAACAGATTTCCGTGCACATAAGGTAGAAAAGTGGCTACAAAGTCTGAGCAGAGTTTCACTCAAATTTATACAGTAAAATGGTGGAAAAAGCAATTAAAACTTTTTTATCTTCTTGAGAGACAAAGGGGACGAGGCTTGTGACAGTCTTTGTTCATCTCATGAGAGGCCCCTGAGCTAACTCCAAAGGTTATTTGGCTCCTGGCCTTGGAGATACCTCTACATTGTAAAAGCTGTAGCCTGGGCTTAATTCCTAGGGAGATTTACATTTATTCCAGAGGTTAGATCAAAACCTCAGATTCATTACATCTCCAAAGAAAATACTAAGAAAGGGGATAAAGGGGGAAATGGTCTCTTTGCCCTTTACAAATAGAGAAAATAATTTTCATTTATTCTTACATTAGTTAGGGTCATGATAATAAACAGATGTAATGTAAACAATGGCTCCAAAAGTATGTTTCTTGTTCACATAATAGTCCAACGTAGGTGTTCCTGGTCTGCAGTTCAGCTCTCCTCCATGCAGTCATTTGGGGACCCGTGCTGACAGGGCATCTGCCATCTTCAACTTGTGATTTCTAAGATCACCCTGGGGGTTGCCATCCCAGTTAGCCATAAAGGGAAAAGAGCACGGAGGAGGCATTCCTATTTCTTAAAAGCCTTAGCTTAGAAACGATAGCTATCACTTGTGCTCATATTCCACTGATTGAGTCATATGGCCACACCTACCCGTAAAAGAGTCTGGAAAATGTGGTCAGACGCTGCCCACAAAAATTAATTGCCAGAGGAAATTAATTTGGTAAACAGCTAGCCACCTCTACTACAAGAGATTAAGCCAAGCGATCTGAAAGGCAGATTACAGGGCCTGTAGATAAATTAGCGAAAAGGCAGTGCCTTTTAAAAGTGCCCACTTTTCTTATTGCTAGTACAGCCTCTCCACCCACCTGGTTCACTCCTCCTCGGGTTACAACCTGGCAACACCAGTGGTAGCGTTACTGTAACTATCTCTTCCGCGCCAAGTTCCTCTGGCTCATTTAGAAGTGGGTCTCAGTCTGGATGAACTTGGTGCTGAGGGAGTCACTCACGGTTGTCCTGGCCTCCACCTGTTCTAAATGGTCTGAGGTCTGAGTTCCCAAGAGCTTAGATTCCCCTGGCCAAGCTTCTCTTTACTTCAGTTACCAGCCTCAGCCCTGTCAAACATGTTATTATTTTGCCAGCCTTTTAGTAGGCTTATAGATTTGAAAATTCCCGCTGCTTCTCTCCAGGCATTCATTCAATTGTAATGTAAGAGCATTGAGAGCAGGGGACTTGCTGGTCTCTGCACATCATAGACGCTTCTCAGTCACAGCTACTGAAGCATTTTTGTCTGGAGATATGAATGACCCCCAATCTCTTCCATCAGTTTCCCATAGCTTTCCCCTTTCTCACTTGTATTAACCAAGTATCTCTTTATTTTCTTTATTTTGATGCTTTGACATTTGAGGCCTTGTTGACACTGAAGGGACTGCTGCTCCCAGGCTTAGCCAATTCCTAGAGGTAGTAAACAGCTCTCCTGGGAGGGTGCCTTTTGAATGCAAACCAACCAATCCACATCTCCAACCACCTACTTTATCGACACTCACACTCCTGGCTGCTATCCATCTGCCCTGATCACCCCAGGTCCAGTGAATTAGTCAGGGTTTTCCAGAAACAGAACCAATGGTGTGTGTGCATGTGTGTGTGTGTGCGTGTGTGTGTGTGTGTGTGTGCGTGCGTGCGCGTTTATGTATGGAGGGAGAGAGAGAGAGTTTATTTTAAGGAATTGGCTCTTAAAATCTGCAGGGCAGGCTGGCAGGCTGGAAACTCAGGGAAGAGTTGCAGTTTGAGTACAAAGACAGACTTCTAGCAGAATTACTTCTTGCTCAGCGGAGACCAGTCTTTGTTCTAGTCAGGACTTCAACTGATTCGATGAGGCCCACACACATTATGGAGGGCAATCTGCTTTATTCAAAGTCCACTGATGTAAGTGTTAATCTCATCCAAAAAAACACGGTCACAGAAACATTGGAATAATGTTTGACCAAATATCTGGGTACTATGGCTCAGCCAAGTTGATACATAAACCTATCATAGCCAAGTAGCAGATAACTGGTGACAGCCCTTAAATCCTGGAGCCTGCTGAAATTATTCAAAATAGCCCTTCTAAGCCTGCTTACCCTGATTCACCCATTCCATCCCACAAAAAAACACAATAAAGGCTCTTCCCCATGTTTTCCCTCTCTCTCTCTGCCTCTGATTGACCCTGGTGCTTCTCCATGTGGTCCCACAGAGTGGCATGCTGTGCCTCCTGTTTCTGGGGATCTGTGAATATACCAAACTTCCTCCTCCATCACACTCACTTCCATGTCTATGTGTCTCAGCATATATGATTAGAACAAACCCTGTGTACCCTTAAAACATCCCTAAATAAGGTACTCTTGCTATTTTTCCTTCAGTAGAAATTTTATTCCTGGAAAACCATCTCAGATTCTGGAATTTAAAACCCTCAGCATTCCTATCATAGGTTGAATGGCTTTCTCCTGCAATGTGCTAGCTCTTGCCTCAGATCTTCATATTTTCAGGCTGGCAGCATAGTAGTATCTGGTACCCCAAGTATAAGAGCAAATCCAACCACTGCGTGCTTCTCCTCATCCAAGAAGAGTTACACTCTGAGGCCTAAATATACTCCTATTGAATCTTGAAGCTATGCTGAAGTCTCCATCCCCTCCACCTTTCAAATACAATCAAATCATTCTCCAGTGCCCTAGCTTTTCTGTAAGAAAGAGCTCTGTGGAGGTAGTATTCAGACTTTATCCTCATTGCTTCAAATCCAAAGCTTATGGTTTTAATTACCAATATGTTGGCAGGGCAATGTTGGTTGATACACTTGAACTGGCCAGTCTGCTCATCAGCCCTCCTAAGAAGACACATCAAACCTAATTAGATAACAATATCTTTTTCCAGTAAAGATCCTGAACTATTGTCCACTTTTTTTCAAGCTACTGCCTCCAATTCCAAATCTAGATGTTGATTCTGGTTCTCAGGTGGTGATACATTTGGACTTTATCATACTGAACTCAGCCTACTGACTGAACATTATGCCTCCCTCCATCCTCTCCTTCTCAGGGGAGAGGCTCCCTCAGTCCGAACGCAGGGAGGCTCTGCACCTGTGGTCAACTTTGGGAACGACTCTGGGTACTGAATACTTGGAGAGCTCCTGTTAAAAAACCTCCACTTTTCTCCCTTCTCCCTTATATTCTGGGTATCCATCCATCCTTCCATCCACTAATTCACTCACCCATTCAAAATTTTTAAGAATTACTATACGCCAGAAGCTATGTTAGACTCTTGGACTAAGACAGGGTCTACATCATCAAGTCTACAATGTAGTGGTAGGGAACAACTTTTAGAAAAAGAAAAATAGCATAAAAGGTGGTGTATGCTATAATAAGAAGTATGAACAGCTCGCTGTGGGAGGCCGCTGGAGACTAGCTGCTTTCCTGCCCACCTCCTTCATCCCTCTAACTCCTCTCTGACCCTCTGCATTATCCTCTACCAATACAGTCGTCAATTCCTGAGTCTGCTGTTTGTATCACCACTGACATGCCTTCTTCTATTCACCCATCTTTTCTCTTTTTTCCTTGCCTGTGAAATGAAATCCCACAAGAGACATATTAAAATGTGGTAGTCATCCCATGGACAGGGCTTTAAAGCAGATTTCCAGTGGCTGAGTCTCAGTGTGGAAAATTTGTGTCAGGATAACGAGTTGTCTGTGTACAGATACTCGCTACTGTAGAAGAGCAGATGAAGTGAAATGCCTGCTGTAATTGCTCCCTTTGGGGAAATATATGGGAGACAGGACAAAGTGATATTACTACTCAATTGGCCCAGCACCATGAATTTTAAAATGGTTATGTGAAAATACCAAAGAGGGACACATGGTACACTCCCGCACACATACAAAAAGAGACTTGGACCAAACTGCTGGAAACTGTAATAAAAAGCAAATACGTTTGCCTACATCACTAGAGCCATATAATATGAATGATCAGGCATGTGTCAGAGTCCCTGGCCAAACCAGGCAGGGTCAGAGCCCTTCACCTTGGGATGCGCTAGTGTTTGGTGGCTGCCTGACCCTCCCTCACAGAGATGGAGGCAGGCTGTCCAAGAGTGCTGATTAGAAATTCGTTCATTTATTAATTCATTTATTTATTCAGCAATTATTCATGAAGTACCTACCATATGCCAGGTACTCTACTAGGCTGAAGATACAATCCTGAACCTGAAGGATGCAATCTGTGCCCTCTTGGAGCTTATATTCTAGAAGCCACTAAGAATAGCTAGAAGCAGTCAAAGCTAGAGGGCAGTAGGATGTGATTGCAGTAGTTCTAACGTTTGACTTTGATAAGCCAGGTACTAAGCAGTTTACTTGCATTCATTCATTTAATACTCCTCACCATCTTAAGTTTAAGGTTATTATCCTCACCTCTTTTATTTTTATTATATTTATTATCCTCATCTTACAGAGGAGGAAACAGAAGTTCAGAGGAATTCAGCAACTCGCCCCAGTTCGTATTGTTAGTAAGCGGCTGTCTTTGCCACAGTCTGTGCTTAGCCACTATGCCCTATGGGACTCCAAAACAAGAAGCTGAACCAATGGGCTAGTGAGGGGACAGCACTCTGTTGCTCATCTTCCTTGAGTTAGACTTCAAGTCTCCTTTCCCGTCATGGACTTTGACCCTCAGGGCTAACCTCCTGCTGCATTTCCACCCGTGAGCCCTGTCTCTTGTCTGCACCACCCTCAGGTAAGGCGCTCCACCACTCTGGAGAAATGCATTGCCTCGGGGAGTGAAGCCCCAGGAACCACACCTTGCAACTCCGCAGGTTCACCAGGTCCTCGGACAGGACAAGAACACAGAGCATACCATGGTGTCCATGTATAATACTCCTACAGATACCTATACTAACGGATGCATCTGAGGCCCCAGGGAAAACAAAGCCTTGATCTTTGATTTTTCTTTTCTGCTATAATCTAAACCAATAAGGCAGTTGAAGATAATGTAGAGCTGTATCAGGAAATCCTTTTTCACTCTGTGCTGAGCTTAGCTAATGGAGAAGTAACATAGCAACTGATTTTTTCTTTCTCTGCCTTTGTTAGCAACTAAAATCAGAATGACTTATTTTTTTCCTCCTGGCTTCATTTAGGAATTTAAAAACCTTTTGTTCTGGTTCTCTGCAAAATTCTATTGTATCTTTGGGGAGAACGTCTCCTTCCTGCTTTATAATCTTCTGCTATCTGTAGAAAGGAACACGGAATAAAATTCTAGGAGAAAATCCATCACCTCTGTCACTTGACAAGGACTGAAATGTGAGGTTTTGACAGATGACAAGTTGATTGTGATTAGGGGAATTATTTAAGTCATGAAGGACAAACACGAAGGGTAAGAATTTTTCTGTTTACAGGCGTAAAGCTAAAATGAACCCACAAATTACTCAACAGCCATATTTTCCAGTGTTTTTCAGAACACATCTCTCCTACTCCAGGCATAGAGGGAATGCTTTCTAGAAGTGACATTCTTACCACTTTTTAGTTAATATAGTATTATTCAACAAGATCCAGAGAATGTAAGAGCTAGAAAGAAACTCTGAAATCCCCTAGTCCAAGGAACTCATTGTCCTGTTGGGGAAACTGAGGTCTAGAGAGGAACGCTGCTTGGCAGACGTTAATGGAAGAATGAGATTGCACCCTGGGCCTTGAATCTCCCTCAGTCAATCGTGCTCGTGTCTGTTACCTCTGCTGTTTCCATATAATTCTTAGACTTGCGGTAGGAATTCCTAGAGTTGCTCCCCAACCAGACCAGCTGTGCCCAGATCTTTGTGTGAGCTGTAAAAATACTTAAAATAATTTAATTATTAATGATAAAGAAGAGATCCAACAGCTGCTGCTGCTGCTGCTGAAGGCTCGTCATTCTCACATCTTTAGTGATACCTCGTTTATCAAACAGCACAATAAGACAATAACATCACCAAATGAAAAATAACCGACATAAAGTATCTTAAAAAAAATGCCTTTTTCTTTTAGAAAAAAAAATGTCAAAATGAAACCCATGGTTTCATAATGTAAAATTACACTTCTCCTTTTAAAACTCTCCTTTTTTCATGATACATAAAATACTGAAAGGGCCCAACTGCAAACTTAACCATTGGGAATCTACGTATATGTACACATATATCTCCACAGATTTCTTGAGGACTTCCTGGAATAATTTTGGCTGGAGGCGGATTAGAGAGAGGAAGAAGAAGCTAAGCTTATTTTCCATCTAAAAATTAATTTAGAAGATAGTTATAACCATACTTGCCTTTTAATTAGGTGTATAAATTTTTAATAAATAGCAGCCACAGAGCAGCAGTACCCAAAAAGTGGTCCATTGCCTCGTACTCCCATAAGACAATCTGTTAAAAATGGATACTGTGGTCAAATGAATTTGAAAAATGCAAGTAATATAGTCCCTTGAAAATTTACAATCCATATTAGCTTTTTATGGCTCTGAGGTGTCCTGCTGTCAAGACAAATGCATTTTCCAAGCTATTTTAATACAGAGTCCTTTTAATTTTTCATGGAACACATTTTGGAAAATCATACCCCACATAATACTTTTTAAAAGATCAATAAGAAGTATTTAAAAAATTATGACTACATTGAAAACCGAGAAGCAAAAGCAAGCAAACTAGTCTTTGCTTCTGGTACTGTCAGGTCTAGACTTGTGCTTTAAACAAACACAAAAGCAGGCATGAAACATGAAGTAACTGTTTTCAGACATTGGATAACAGGCAGCTCAAGAATCTGACTCCTAAGAGAAGAAAAAGTCATTAAGTGAGCCCTTGATGGATGGATGGCCTTTAGCCTGGGGCACTGTCTGGGTGGGGGAAGGGAAGCCCAAGCAGTTTCACTGAGCTGACTGAAGAGCAGAGATCTGAGTAGGGATGCTGAGGCAGCTGGGACTTGTGGGCCAGGGTACCAGGAGCAGGGAGTCACACAGAGAAGGAGCTCGAGAAATCCACCTATCGGTCCTCTTATCTTCAGCCAAATACAATTCTTACACACAGCGCAGCTCAGTGAGACTGGCAGAAAACAGCTATGGGGGTTCTGTGAGCTCACGGGAGGTTTTGGACTTCCCACAGAGCACGACCATCCCGAGTGAAGAGACTTGGTTGAACACTGCAGGCTTTCCCCTGGGAGCCAGTGGGACCAGGCTCTCCACTAAGGGCTGCGCTAGACCCCATCTAACAAAGCTTAAAAATAAGCCTTCAAGGTATCCCGCTGATCTGGCAGTCAATTATTCCTGCCGTAAAAAAATTCAACACTCCTTCCTGGAAGAAAAACAACCAGACTCTTAAAAATGCAGCATTTCCAATGTCTAGCATATAATTTTAAAATTACTAGGTAGTTATCTTAAAAAAGCCTAAAAGATGTGGCCCATAACAGGGGGAAGTGAGTAGTAGTCAATAGGAACAGACCCAGAGATGACTTGAGGGGTTGAAATTAGCAAATAAATGCTTAAAACAACTCTTCTATTTAGGTTTATAGATTTCAAGGAAGATAGACATAATAAGTGAACAAATGGAAATAAACTGAAAACTCCCATTATGCTTGCAAGTACATATTATGCCTTTCAACAAAGACTTTTTAAATCATCTAGTTATTAATTATCAATACTTTCTATAGGAAAGTTGTCAGTCTTATATTGAGATTCTGTTCTTGAATTTTGCAGATTTTGAGGGTTTAAAAGAACCCCCAGAGTAGTTTAAAAAAATCCTATAAGCTGTGTCTGAAAAACACATAGAAATCATATCTAGGCATATTAGAACTTGGCTGTTAATGGCAAGTTATAAATGATTCATTAGCTGGCTAACTATGGGGAGTCAAAAAGAATAGTTTCTTAGTGAGAAGCAATGAGAGAAAATATTTCAAAACTAAAATACGAAGCAAGAGCAAGTAGTTGATAAAGATGGTCCACCATAGAAGAGTTTCATAAAATTTCATCCTCAGTCAAAGCCAGCTCTTCACATTCCAGGAGACATTGGCCTCCCCAGATTTGATCTTTCCAATTCAGCTGCCGGTAAGCAAGGCAGAGCCCCAACTTTTGTAGACAAGCTTCTGTTGCAAATCTTATAAGATCCTCTAGATCTTGGGTCAGGAAGGTCAAACAGGTACTGACAAATGAGGGGTGTGTGTGTGTGTGTGTGTGTGTGTGTGTATAAAGAGGTGTTGTGTCCTATAGCCTGTAGATTGTCCTTGCAGGAATGAAGTTCTAGCTCTACTCCTGAACACAGTGCTATAACAAGGGCAGGGGTGGGGGACTGGGCAGAGCTGTGGTCCATCCTGAAAGGGGTGGTATATGATCACTGATATGGTTCACAATCACTAGCACATGGTAGTAATAAAAAAGTAGGTTGACTTTTTGTTGGTTTTAGTATTTTTTAAATTCTCTACAGGTATTATTTCCACTGCCCCCTCTCTCAAAACTTATCCCACTGCCTGAAGAGTTTGCTTGTTACTTTCACAGGCCATCCTGTATTTAATCAGGCATTAAATAGTCAATTGGGATAGTGCTCTTACACTCTTTGCTCTGCAGCAGACTTCATTAAAGGACTGAGTTTATCTCCAGGGCTTTAATCTGTATTATATGGACCTATTTTTAATTGTCTTCAACAGATAAAATGTTCCCCTGCATAGATTCTAAGAATGATTTTATAGAAAATCTGGTAAATTTAATACTGTTCTATTTATATAGCAACACGTAAATCATTTAAAAATTTATTTCATTTAAATCTCTTAGTGCTTTTCTATCCTTATAGACACAGATGGATATTATTATTTTCATTTGACACATGTTGAAACTAAGGCCCAGAAAGTGATTGTCTAAAGTACCAAAGTTCCTTAATGACAGTGAGGGGACTAGACTCCAGCCTCTTATTACCCACCTCTTTTCTTTTTACTGAATTATACTACATCACTTATATATCTATTCAAGTTAATTACCCCTTTTAATAAGAGACTATCAAGAAAAGTATTTTGGGGGATATATGTATATGTATAGCTGATTCACTTTGTTATGAAGCAGAAACTAACACACCATTGTAAAGCAATTATACTCCAATAAAGAGATTTTAAAAAAAAAAGAAAAGTATTTTGTAAATTTAGGTTTTTATCTTTAACATTCCCATTTAACCAGTAGGAAAGCCAGAGCTCAGGGATGTTAACCAGCTTGCAGGAGATAGATGGTTCATTGACAGGACAGGGAGTAGAATACAGGTCCTCTATTTTGTTCATTGCACCACGGCCAACCTGGGCTCTGGGCTTTTGCAGGATCACTGGTTTCCATAAGTCCTAGGAAAGAGAATTTTACACCCAGGAATAACAGAGTCATAACAAACATTATATAAGATAATTAGATCTCCTGGTGTCTTTCCTTTGCTGCTTTAAATATCTTAGATCAAGCTGCAGTTAAATGCCCTAAGGCAGGGAGTTAAGCTCTATACCAAGACAAAGGTCTAACAACTAAGACTGGGAGTGTGTCTTGTATGGATGAAAGACTGGCCCACCAAGAATGGCTCGCCTTGTGGCGGGAATGGAAAGGTAGGAGGAAGTGATCTGGAGGAAAGTCTGCTCTCCCTGGGCCAGAAGGATGGTGGGGAAAGGAAGGTACACAGGGCACAAAGACAGTTGGGGGTAGTGGGCAGACCCAAGTGTCCTGACTTCTCAGCTCTGGGTTTCAGCCTGCAGAGAGGAGATGTATTAGTTAAGCTCTGTTGAAGCCTGAGAGCGGAGCGAACATTGTCCATTCCCATTTCAGACTCTGGAAAGAGATCCCCTGGTGGGCTGAATTCCGCATACCGACCATGTCAAAATAAACGTGTCGATGCGTGGCGCTCGGGCGCTGGGGGCGAGGGGGGCGAGGGGCGAGGGGCGAGGGGCGAGGGGCGAGGGGCGAGGGGCGAGGGGCGGGGGGCAAGGGGCGGGTGGGCCGTTAGGTCGCTCTCCCTGCTGGGAAGTGTAGTTTCTCCCTCCGGGTCTTTCTGGGGTGGGGAGGTTCTGGGCTACTTCCGCGTCGCTACCCCGCACGCCCTCCCCACTTCGGTCACGGCTCTGCGCGGCCGGTCTGCGCATGACAGGCTGAGGTTCCTTCGGCCAGTTTCCCGGGGCTTCGAGAGGGGGTGGGGATGGGGACCGTTTCGGTCGCTGAGAGCCAGCCCTACAGACCCAGTCCTTCCAACACGCTCGGCCTCCCCGCTTTCAGAGCACCCCCTCCCAGGATAAGACACCGACTCGGCCGGAGGGGCAGATCCCCCGACCACTTTTTTCCCTCCTCTTCAGCGCCTTCCCCTTCCCATCCCTGAGCCCGGCCTTCCTGGGTTTCCAGCCGGCCCCTCACCCTCAAAGCAGACGCGGGATTGGAGGAGGGAGTTTGGCCAGGGATGGCACTTAACAAACTCCTTGGGGACCTTGATTCCCAGGGAAGAATGGCAGTGATCCAGTACGGATTGCGGACCCAGTCAGGCAGCCCAGAAAGAGGGAGATTATACAAACAGATGTAAAGACCCACTTAACAACATGTGTGAACCTGTCTACAAGGCTGGGACAGGATATGAGGTGCGAAGAATCCAGTTTCAACTTATCAGAAAAAGATGCCATCTCAATCTTGGTTTGTGTTTATTTTCCGCTGACCCTATGGGTGAAGATATCCTTGACCATTTCTCCATCTGAGTATGTTCCAGCTCATCCGATGTTACATCACCAGCTTGAAAGGTATGGAGATCTCCACAAGGATTTGGAGAAGAGTCCTAAGAGTTATTAAAATTCTGGACTAGATCTACTAGGAAATGTAGATGGACTGTAAGGCACTTGCCCCACAAACTGCTCAAGAAATTTTAGGTTACTATCAAGAAGCATCAGGCTGGAAAGTGGTTAAGTCTTCACTAATTTATTTGTGGATTTTTATTCCCCTTTGAGAAAAAGATAACTGTTTCCAGCAAGGCTTCTAAAAAATTCCATGGAAATCTATATCGTGTTGAAGGAATAGTTCTGGAATAAACATCTAAACTATCTGATTTCCTCTACAAACCTGAAAACAGAATTACATGGGACAAATCATTGAAGAGTGTACGACATGGTACAAAAAATTGATTCGGACACATTCATGTGTCATACCATTACACAAAGTTGTGCCATGGGCTCAATATCCCCCCGAGACTTCATCGACTTAGTGTATTTGAAGCACTACGAAGGGAATATGGATATTATCAGTTCTACTAGTGTGGATTTTCCAGCATATCCTCCATCTTCAAATTATATTCGTGGTTGTAACCATGCTTGTGGCTATATGTGTTCACCTCTGCCAGAGAACCCAGCGTATTCCAAACTAGTGATGTTTGTCCAGAAAGAAATGAGAGGAAAATTGGCCCCGTCAATAATTTAAGCAACCATGCCTTCCAATTTAGTAAGCTTCATCCTCAATGTAAAAGATGGAATAAAGGCGGGCTTCCCTATTGGCGCAGTGGTTGAGAATCCGCCTGCCAATGCAGGGGACGCGGGTTCGAGCCCTGGCCTGGGAAGATCCCACATGTCGCGGAGCAACTGGGCCCGTGAGCCACAACTACTGAGCCTGCGCGTCTGGAGCCTGTGCTCCGCAACAAGAGAGGCCGCGATAGTGAGAGGCCCGCGCACCGCAATGAAGAGTGGCCCCCGCTCGCCGCAGCTAGAGAAAGCCCTCGCACAGAAACAAAGACCCAACACAGCTAAAAATAAATAAATAAACTTATTTAAAAAAACAAAAAAAAAAACCAACAAAAAAAACCCTTGTCTTTGCCAGAAGAATGTTGGTAACTGTAAAAAAAAAAAAAACAGTCTATATGAACGTGGCAGTATTGCACTGTTTAAAAAAAAAAAAAATGGAATAAAGGCAAACAAAATTCCATCAGGACGTGGATGGATGTCATCATAATGGGCATTCATCATTCCTAAAGAAGAAATGAGGCCATTTAAAATCATGTGTGGCAGTTACTGCCTTTTACTTCTAAGTCAATATGCATAAATACTGTTACACTATTCTAAACAGTGTTCTTGAACAAACTACTGAAGGTACTTTGTGAAAATAAGAGCTCATAGTTGTACAAGGGGAGCATTAAATATAGTTTTTAATCTCAAAAAATAAATAAATAAATAAATAAATTTGGCGACACAATTAGATAGAGAAAGGCCATGATATTTAGTTTCCCTAAGCAGCTCTAAATCCTCATTTAGAATATACCACATTATTTCTATTTAAATACTAAGCACTTTTAGATGATCTGAAGAAGCCCATGAGGCCAGGGGCTCCTATAGATGTAGACCTGCATTACGTCCTAGAAGGAAATCTCAAGAATGGCTGATTTTTTGAGGCAGATGACTTGTCCCAGGAGGATATAGCAAGGGGAGGGGGAACTCCACAGTAAAAGTTGGACTGAACTGCTTGTTTCAGGGGGCCAGAGAGAGGGCGTAGAGACTCAGAAGGGTCTAAAATGTGAGTAAGAGCTAAGATAAGTTAGAGGCAGCCAGGGAGCATCACTAGATTAACCAAGGCCAGAAGAAAACCAAGCCCAGAGAGAAATACCGGTTGATGGTAGATATTAGCTGCAATCAGTGACAAAGACAATGCCTCAGAAACCAGAGGAACCAGCAGATGGTACAAGGAAACCATGTGGATCTGCTGATTCTCCTGCCTTCCTCCATATCAAGATGTCACATAATCCCCTTTTCTCCACTCACACAAGCACCTCAAACTCCCAATCTTTTTTTTTTTTTAAACTGAGGTATAGCTGATTTGCAATATTATGTAAGTTTTAGGTATACAGCATAGTGATTCACAAGCAGATAATCTTAGAGAAACAGAAGCAAGGGAAAGGCAGGTAGTGTATTTTGCCTTAAAGTAGAACGTTACCTCTAGGAATTGTTTAAATCATTGCATCTGATTAGAATTTTTTTTAAATTTTGAAATTATCTCAAACTTACAGAAGAGTTGCAAATATCATACAAAAACTTTTCCCCCTCTGAACTACCTGAGAATATGTTGCTGACATCATACTTTTTTAACCCCCCCCACCAATACTTAATATGCCATATTTCCAAAAAACAAGAAAATTCTTCCCCGTGACCACAGCACAACCATTAAAATCAGGAAACTCACATTGATAAATTGCCACCATTTCCTCCTCAGGCTCCATGAAAATTTCACCAATTGTCACAATAATGTCCTTTATCCTTTATAGCAAAAGGATGCAGTTCAGAATCACACAATGTATGTCTCTTTAATTATTTCTATTTGAAACAGTTTCGTGGCCTTGCAGTTTTGAAGATTACTGCTTAGTTATTTGGTAGAATATCCCTCAATTTATGTTTCCTGATGTTTCCTCACAACTAGATCTAGGTTATTCATCTCTGGCAGGAATATCACAGGAGTGATGCTGTGTTCTTCTCATCGCGTATGATCTTCAATTTGTTCCATTACTGTTGATGTGCACTTTGATCACTCAGTTAGAGTCTGCCAGACTTATAAAGCTGATCCACTGTAAAGCTGATCTTTTCCCCTTTGTAATTAACAGGCATTTCAAGGTACCTTGAAATTATGTAAATATCCTCTTCTTCCTCACACTTTCAGTTTATTCATTTATTGACTCATAGTCAACGTGTATAAAATGTGGCTTATAATCCTTTATTATCATTGCTTATTTTGATGCTCTGTGTCCTTCTGATGTGTCCCCATCATTCTTTGAGCACTTCCTTAGCTTTCTAGCACAACCAGATGCTCTAAGCTCTAACAGTTACCCTGCTTGGACCCACCAATTTTTATTCAGGATCGAAATGGTCAGGAGAGGAAGAGAAGGAAAGGACAAGCTGGCAAGTTCCAAGTTCAAGCAAAGAAGCTAATTTCTACCCTCATTAGCTCCCTATCCAACGTGTGGGATTTAAAAGGAGACAAAATCAACTGCTTACCCTCTGCTAATGTGAATGGGAGTGTGAAGAAATTTAAAACCTTGCTACCTGTATCTTATAAGGGAGACCTGTGTTCACAGCTCCCTGAGACTTGTCAGTTCTTGGTTGGTTACTTACGTTACACCTTTTGTTCCCTCTTCTGTAGTGTTTAGCAACAGATCTTTGAAGCAGAGCAGTAACATGAACCTGTTTTACGATCTTCAATAATGGAAGAACTGGAGACATGGTAATACTTTTCTAATGTCAGTTGGAGAGATGGCCACAAAAAGGAAGGTAGAACAGAGGAGTCACCGAAAAGGTAAACAAGGCCCAAACTCTGAAGTTTGTTTAGGGAAGAACAAATGATGGAGAAAAACCAAGACTTGTCCAGAACCAAAAGGAGACCTGGGCTTAAGAAGCTTGAGAACCAGGGGACAGTGTGGCCTCCAATAGGAGCTTGTCACCACTTCTCCACTATTTCCTAGAGATTATGAGCCAGGGGGCAACACTTAGTACTTCTGTACTCTCAACGGAGCTGCTTTTTAAAATGAAAATACACCCTAGGAATAATAAAATTTTAACAATATTTCTTCTCTAGAGAATGGCATTTTGAAAGATATTCATTATCTAAGTTTTTACATTTCTGATATGTTGGAATTTTTACTATTAGTTTGTAATCAGAAATATTGCAGACATGTAAGAAATAGAAAGAATAAAATAATGGATGAGGAACTAGGTAGTTTCATTAAAATATTGCATTCAGTTTTTTCCTTTTTTCTGAAGTATAGTGTTATACTTAGTAAAATGTGTAAATCTTAGGTGTAGAACTGCGGAATTTTTACATGTGTTTACTTTCCAGCAACCACCATCCAGATCAAGATAGAGAATATTTCTGTCACCTAAGAGAATTTCTTCCTACCTCTTCCCAGCCAATCCCCCAACCAAGGTCACCACCACTTTGACTTGTATCACATAGATTAGGGTCAGGAAGCAACCTTCAGCTCTGACTTGACCACTAATGTATAGTGCCAATCTATACAAGTCCCTCTTCCTCTGTGTGTCCCAGGAAATAGACTAAATGACCTTTATGGATCCTTTCAGTTCTACTATTCCAGGAAAGAAATGATAAGTAACGTCTTTTCCCTGAAGGGTCCTTAGTAAATGAGCAGTAAAAAGCATCTCCCAACTTCCAGACCTAACTCCATCTACTAAGCCAGAGGGCTTCTGTATAAATTAGTTCCTAAAGTTGAATCAAGTAGAGTTATTTAAAAGAGAAGGTGATATTGAATTCTGAAATATTAGATTAATGCTTCATTCTTTTTTTTTTTACTATTTACTATACACCGAACATCACTTTGGCAGGCAATCAGCTCAGCTCGGGAGACAATGATGGTCACAGCAGTTCCTGCTCCTTGGTCTAGTGAAGGAATGAAAACACAGTCCAATCTCATTTAGTGTGGAATCTAAAAAAACTGAACTCACAGATACAGAGAATAGATTGGTTGCCAGAAGCTGGGGGTGGGGGTGGGCAAAAGGGGTGAAGGTGGTCAAAATTTCCAGTTATAAGATAAATGAATCCTGGGATTGTGTACAGCATGGTGGCTGTAATTAATAATACTGTACTGCATATTGAAAGTTGCTAAGAGAGGAGATTTTAAAAGTTCTTATCACAAGAAAAAAATTTTGTAACTATGGGAGGTGATGGATGTTAACTAGACTTACCATGGCAATCATTTCACAATATATACATATATCAAGTCATTATGTCGTACACCTTAAACAAATACAATGTTATATGTCAATTATATCTCAATAAGACTCGAAGGAGGAAAAAAAAGAAACACAAGTCCAACTGACTGTAATGGAAGGAAGAATTTCTCAGGGCCTCAAGAGAGAAACCAAGTTCTAAGAAGGGAGAAAACTCACTTTCAGGTGGGAGATGAGAACAAGCTTTATGGAGGGGGTTGACCAGAAAGCTGGACCTTGAATGAAGAGCAGCAGTTGGATACACAGAAAGTTTTTTCCAAAAATCTCCTAATCTCACACAAGATGATAGGCTCCATTCTCCAGAGCATTCACAACGTATTCTTTTTTCAGCAAGATTAATGGTTTTGTGCTGAGGTCTTCATAGATTTTACCTGATTTATATCTGCAAATAAACAAGTCCTCATTAGGGAAACTATATTTGTGTAACAGATTGACATCAACAGATCCTTCATATGTCATATCAACAAATCAAGATTTATAGAGAAAATCATGTGTCCAGAGAGCCTTCAAATCAGTGATTCCACTCACAACCCTCTAGGCTATGTTCTGTCCACCTGGAGGGCTCTAAGGTTTTCTGGTTGGGCTGGACAGTAGATGGCTTTCACCAATGCCACAGGAGTCCCTCGTCTCCTGGAGGAAAATAGTTCATCATAAATGCTGTCTCTTCCTTGTATTGCTGGTGTGAGATCTTCCTTCATGATTTGACATTTGTGTTATTGACTCTGAAAGCACTGAGTGACCAGAGACCTCACTTCCTCACCAGTTTCCATGTCAAAAGCCATGTCCTGAGATCTTCAGATTCAAGCTCACTTGGGGTGCTCCTCTGTGTGAAAAAATCCCTTTATGAAGGCAATGAATCAGAAACCACGTGGCTGAGCTCTCCAGGGAAGACTGGGAAAGGGCAAGTTACAATGATTGATTTTCTTATATCTATTTATTCATTTTAAATAATATGGTTTAAAAAATATTAACTCTAGATTACCCACAATTCAAATTGCATTATCTGAAACTCTTTATTACTAGTAAAAGGAAATCATTTCCTTTTTAATAAACATGTACTGAGCTCTACTTATGTGCTAGGAGTTGATATTCTATGAAAATGCAAAAGACAGATCATAGTTTCTCATTATTACGTATCCAAATTCTTTGAATGGTTATCAAGCATCTTTTATATCCAAGGCACTTTTCTTTTTTATTTTTTTAACTTTTTATTTTATATTGGAGTATAGCCGATTAACAATGTTATGATAGTTTAAGGTGCACAGCAAAGCGACTCAACCATACATATACATGTATCCATTCTCCCCCAGACTCCCCTCCCATCCAGGCTGCCAAATAACATTGAGCAGAGTTCCCTGTGCTATATAGTAGGTCCCCAAGACACTTTTCTAGGTGCAAGGGAAAGAGATAGGTGAGCCAGAGACCCTCAGGTGTCATCTCTTACAATTCCCCCATTTTTTAGATGAAGAAATCATAGCTCAGAGAGGTTATTTAATTTTACCAAGGTCACATAGCTAGTAAGTTGCAAAGCCCAGAATGTTCTCTCCTAGATTAGTAGGTTTTTCCATTACCCAAAAAAAACAAAAAAAAAAAATTGCCTTTTTCATAGGAATAAAAGCAAACCTGACAGGTGTTTTCCTGAAATGGGCCTATGGTTTGATAGACTAAGAACTGTTGACTAAGGAAATCACATTATCTCTTCTCAAGAAACCAGTATGGATGACATTGGATTCACCCAGAACACAGAGTCAGTTTGCACAGGTTGGATGGGAGAGTCTCACTCACCCAGCTCAGTCCATTAGGAAAGAATACATATTGCTGAGAGCAGGACATTTTGCTATGGGGTTCAATTTGTAAGAATTTATTTATAACAAGTAAAAATGGAAAGAACCAGAATATGATTTGTTCCTAAAAGGGACAATTGCTACCCATTGTGTAATGGCAATTGCCCTAGGTCAGCTGCATAACTGGAGCCAGAAATAGTTTGGAGCTAATCAGTACTTTTTTCCCTTCATTTTCTACCCCAGTCTCCATCAGTTGAAATGTGACTGCTGCTATCATCCAGGTATATATAAAATACATAAGCAATAAGGATTTACTGTATAGCATAGGGAACTATATTTACTATCTTATAATAACCTATAATGGAAAATAATCTGAAAAATATATACATATAATTGAATCACTTTGCTGTACACCTGAAACTAACACAATATTGTAAACCAATTATACTTCAATTGAAAAATTTAAAAAACACTAAAGCTCTCTCAAAGTTCATACTAGGTCTCTAGATATAAAATTCCCTTTTGCACCCAAGAACTTTCCTGAACACATAAGTGAAAGAACTGCTGATATTTATTGAGTGTTTACTACATTCTACGCATGTCCTAAATACTTTACAATATTTTAAATAATCCTCTCAAACAAACCTATGTAATGGGTATTTTTAGTATATCCATTTTACAAAGAGGAAACCAAGGAACAAAACCATGAAAATTTGTCCCAGGCCACACTGCTAGTAAGTGATAGAGCTGGGACTGGGACCCAAGCAGTCTTGCTTTATAGACAAATTCTTTTTTTTTTTTTTTTTTTGGAAGTCCAAGTTTCCTCAGTCTTAAGAGGGAACCACAGGGAAAGGTGATCTTAGATATTGTTATATCTGGATGTGATGTCATGTTTGGGATTTCTGTCATCTTGCTACTAGCTTTAGGGTGAAGCAATGTTCTCTTTAACATCATGAGCTGCCGAATAAACTATAGACAAATTCTTAATCATCAGTGGTAACTTAATATATGTGAAGAAATAAATGAAGATTTGGCCTTAACGCTTAACAAGGGATGATAATAGCTCCAACTCGCTGTTGGATCTGGATCAGGAGGTGGTGCACTGAAATATCATGTGGCCGGCAGAGCCAGAGGACAGGTGAAAGCCCTAGGCTAGGGAGTGCTGAGCAGCAAGCCATGGAAACTCACTTCTGCCAGCAAGTCCCACAGGTAAGCATGAATCAGGGTGAGGGTCAAGGCCTCAAGGCCCAAAGCTGTTTGGGCACTAGAGACAAAGCGAAGAAAGGAGTGAAGTTTATGCGTCTGCCCCATCCCGTCTAAGAGATCAGTCATCTCTCAGCATTGTGCCTCCCTGCCTTTCCGTTTCTCAAAGGATGGGGTCACATCTGCAGGGGAGGCCTTGGTTGAGATGGGAAAATATTCCCTCTCTCCTTCCCACCCCATCCAATCAAGAGTGATTGAGTGAGCATGCAGATTCCAGACAAATAATAGGAGGAGGGCTGGAGTGCCCAAGACTCGATTTCATTTACTAAAGGATGCAAGATTTATAGGGGGACCACCTGGTTTAATGGCATCAGGTTAGGGAAAACACCGACACCAGAGTAAAATTTGTAATAACACACTTTACTTGGTGGATTAAACAATCACATGCTCAGAGTAAATTTTGCAGTAACACATTTTACTCGGTGTATTAAACAGTTACACATGGTTTGTAGACTTTAGCTTGAAGAGTCTTTTAAGCGATACAAAAATTTCTAAATGCACATTTATTAAAATCAAGTATAAAGACCAGAATCAATAAAGAAAAAAAAAAATTATATTCTACCTAGCATAAACATCATTTATAATAAAAATTGGAAAAACAGCATTAAAGTTTTTCTGCTTAGTAGAATAAGATACAATTTCCACTTTCTGGATAATGTAATTGCAAGGTGGAAGGGAAATTTTTACATATGAGAACCCAGAGCCTCATCTGCCCCAGGCCACATAACCTCTCTCTCTCTCCCCCCTCCACTAAGATGTGTTCGGCCTCACAGGGTATATATTATGCAAATGAAGTAATGGATGAGAGAACAGGAAACTCAGAAAAGCTTTCTTGATTTATATTGGAAAGAGATAATATAAAATGGACTCCTTCCTTAAAAGATATCTTTGAACACCCCTGTATGCCCTTCCCCATCCCATTCCCATCCTACAAAGATAACCTACAAAGGTAAGGTCCATCTTAATAGTCTTACCATGTATGTATTTATTTCTAAAAATGTATTGTTTAATTTGGATGTTTTGAACATTGGGTAAATGAAATCAGATTTTACGGCAACATGCTTTGTACATTCCCTCTCAGTTCCTAAGGTACATCTGTGTAGCTGGAGTTCATTCATACTTGTTTTTCTATTGTGTAGGATTCTACTACAGGCCTCATGCACATTTTCTTTGTTCATTCTCCTTTTGACTGATATTTGGTTGGTTTCAGTCTTTTGCTTTATATGTGATGCTTTCTGTGAACCACCTTGTACATGAATCTTGGTGCACACATATATGAATAACTTCCAAATATGTATCTATGTGTATGTATGTAATGTAATGTATGACTAGCATTGCAGAATTGTGAAGGATGCATGTCTTCAGCTGCACTCCATAATGTCATTTGCTTAATCAATTACTGAGAGAAATGAGCTAAAATCTCCCACAGTGATGATGAATTTTAAAATTCCTCTTTGAAGTTCTAGCAATTTTGGCTTTATAGCCTTAAATTGAGAGAAGATTCCCTTCACATTTACTGTGAATTTGTGAATAATGACATGTTTGAGTTATTTATATTGTTTTATTGTCTTACTTTTGCTTTTTCTGTGGACTTTCCCCCTCTTTTCTTGACTTCTTTCTGATTTATTGAAATTATAGGGGATTTTTCATCCTAAATGTGATGCAATTACGCCTTTGCCTTTAAGCAAATCCCTTTGGCAATAAGACCTTTTGGCAATTCCTTCCATTAAGAAGTGAAAGAGAATCTAGTGCCAGTTCTAAGTCAAGGCCAGGAGTCAGAAAACTACAGCCCACTGGCCAAATCTGGCCTGCAGCCTATTTTTATAAGTAAAGACTTATTGGAACACAGCAAAGCTCATCCACTTACATATTGGCTATGAATGCTTTCTGGACAAAATGGCAGAGTTGAGTGGTCCAGTCCATAAAGCCTGAGATATTCACTGTGTGGATCTTTACAGAAAAAGTTTGCCAACCTCTGGTCTAGACTTTCACTCATTCTGTTGGAACTTGTCTAGTTGCCAAGTGAAAAGAGCGTACTAGTCTGCTGGAGGACAAGAAACCACATAGAGCAGAGATGAGTTGTCCTAGGTAAGATGGATTCAGACTAGGCAGCTCCCAGGGACAAAGCACCTGATGACATCACATAAGTGATTCCATTCAAGAACAGCTAAACTAGCCCAGATTAGCAGAACTGCCCAATTAATTCACAGGCTCATGAGCAATAACAAATGATTGTTGTCTTAAGTTTTAGGCTAGTTTGTTACACAGCCAATACAGAAGGTTTGGTTTGGTTTTTTTACTCTCGTTTTATTTTTCCCTTTAGCAATTGGAAGTTATATGCTCTATTACCTTTTTTAAATTCTGTTAGTGCTCGCTATAAAAATTTTAATATGCAAAGTTTAATCATTATCTTTTCCTTCCTCATAAACAATGCAAGAACCTCAGATGACTTTAACCCTGATCAGCTTCCTCCCAACTGATACACTATTATTGTACAGAATTTTGGCTCTACCCTATTTATTTAATTCTATAAGTTAGACATTATTACTATTAATTATCTTATACTGTTGATTTTTTGTTTAGATTTACTCATATATTTATCTATGTCTTTGCTCATTATTCCTTCTTGTACCTCAAACCTTCCACCTTTTTGAATATCTTGTATTAAGAGTTGGTTATTGTCACATTCTCTCGGTTTTTTTAATCTGAAAATGTTTTATTTTACCCGCATTATTGGAAGATATTTTTATGAAGTGTACAATTTTGGAATGATAGTTATTTTCTCTCAATATCTTCAAGACATTATTCCACTCTTTTCTGGCTTGCATTTTTATTTTTACTTGAGAAGCCAACTGCCATTTTAATATTCATTCCTCTTGGAAAATCTGCCTTTTCTCTCCATATCAATAGGTAATCTGTCTTCTCCCTTCTTGTCTTTGTGTTCTGCTATGCTGAGTCTACTTGTGGATTTTTTATTTATAATCTTCAGAATTTGTTCAGTTTTCTGAAATGAGGACTGCTTTTTTAATACATTTGAAACTCCTCACATGTTAACTCCCTTCTATGGCCTCAGTGCTCTTTTGTACTTTAGTTAGAAGTATGCCAAGCCTTCTCACTGTCTTCCATGTCACTCACTATCATATTTTCTGTTACTTTTCCTCTCTGAGAAGCATTTTGAATAATTTTTTCTATCTTTCAGTTTACTGATTCTTTCTTGTTTATATGAAACCTGCTTTAACATATATTAAATTTTTTTAATTTTTCATGTCCTCAAGAAGAGATTCCCATACCCATTAGAACTCGCTTCCCTTTCCTCTGTCCCCTAGACCCTTGCAATCATTTACTTACTTTCTTTCTCTACTGATTTGACTGTTCTGGACATTTCATATAAATGGAATCATATAACATATGGTCTTTTTGTCTGACTTCTTTCAGTTAGCATTATGTCTTCAAGATTAATCCCTGCTATAGCATGTATCAGTATTTCATTCCTTTTTATTGCCGAATAATATTCAGTTGTACGGATGGATCACGTTGTTTATTTATTCGTCAGCTGATAGACCCTTGGATTGTTTCTACTTTGTAGGTATTATGAGTAAAATAGTTTTGATTGCTATGAACATTAATGTACAAGTTTTTGTTTGGATGTATGTTTTCAATTCTCTTGAGTATATACCTAGGAAGGAAATTGCTGGATCATATGGTAACTCTATGTTTAACTTTTTTAAAACTCCCAGATTGTTTTTCACAGAGGCTAACCACTTTATGTTCCCTCAGCAGTATATGAGGGTTCCAATTTCTCCACATCCTTACCAACACTTGTTATTTTCCACTTTTTTTAAAAATTGTTTTCCTACTGTCATGAAGTGGTACTTCATTGTGGTTTTGCTTTGCATTTCCCTAATAATTAATGATGTTGAGCAACTTTGCATGTGCTTATTGGTTTATCTTCTCTGGAATAATGTCTATTTCAGTGCTTTGCCCATTTTTTTAAACTAAGTTGTTGTCTTTGTTGTTATATGATTTCTTTATATATTCTGGATACTAAACCCTTATCACATATATAATTTTCAAATATTTTCTTTTATTCTGTGGGTTTTTTCACTTTCTTGCTTGTGTGCTTTAATGAACAAAAGTTTTTAATTTTGATGAAATCTAATAATCTATTTTTTCTTTTGTGGCTGTGCTCCATTGAAACCACCAGATTATAATGTGCCTAAAAAACTGCATCCTTCATGTAATTTCTTCTTTTTTCTACCCAAAAGAGATTTATTAAATTATTTGAAAGAACTATTAGTTGCTCAAATAAGGAAGTGTTTAACTTTCAGAATATTCCTATAGATGAATCAAATGTGATAAAAGGTACAAAAGCACTATAAAAAGACAAAAAAACACTGTAGGAGACCTTCAAGATGGCAGAGGAGTAAGAGGTGGAGATCACCTTCCTCCCCACAAATACATCAGAAATACATCTACATGTGGAACAACTCCTACAGAACACCTGCTGAACACTGCAGAAGACCTCAGACTTCCCAAAAGGCAAGAACTCCCCACGTACCTGGCTGTGTAGCTGACAGGGTTTTGGTGCTCTGGCCGAGTGTCAGGCCTGTGCCTCTGAGGTGGGAGAGCTGAGTTTAGGACATTGGTCTACCAGAGACCTCCCAGCTCCATGTAATATCAAATGGCACAGATCCCAGAGATCTCCATCTCAACATTAAGACCCAGCTCCACTCAACAACCAGCAAGCTACAGTGCTGGACACCCTATGCCAAACAACTAGCAAGACAGGAACACAACCCCACCCATTAGCAGACAGGCTGTCTAAAATCATAATAAGTTCACAGACACCCCAAACCACACCACCGGACGCGGTCCTGCTCACCAGAAAGTCAAGCTCCAGTCTCATCCACCAGAACACAGGCACCAACCCCATCCACCAGGAAGCCTACACAACCCACTGACCCAACCTTACCCACTGGAGGCAGACACCAAAAACAACAGGAACTACAAACCTGAAGCCTGCGAAAAGGAGACCCCAAATGCAGTAAGTTAAGCAAAATGAGAAGACAGAGAAACACACAGCAGATGAGGAGCAAGGTCAAAACCCACCAGACCAAGCAAATGAAGAGGAAATAGGCAGTCTACCTGAAAAAGAATTCAGAGCAATGATAGTAAAGATGATCCAAAATCTTAGAAACAGAATGGAGAAAATAAAAGAAACTTTTAACAAAGACTTAGAAGAACTGAAGAGCAAGCAAACAATGATGAACAAAACAATAAATGAAATTAAAAGTTCTCTAGAAGGAATTATTAATAGAACAACTGAGGCAGAAGAACAGATAAGTGACCTGGAAGATAAAATAGTGGAAATAACTACCGCAGAGCAGAATAAAGAAAAAAGAAATGAAAAGAATTGAAGATAGTCTCAGAAACTTCTGGGACAACATTAAAGGCACCAACATTTGAATTATAGGGGTCCCAGAAGAAGAAGAGAAAAAAAAGGGATTGAGAAAATATTTGAAGAGATTAGAGTTGAAAACTTCCCTAATATGGGAAAGGAAATAGTCAATCAAGTCCAGGAAGCACAGAGAGTCCCATACAGGATAAATCCAAGGAGAAACGCACCAAGACACATATTAATCAAACTATCAAAAATTAAATACAAAGGAAAAATATTAAAAGCAGCAAAGGAAAAGCAACAAATAACACACAAGGGAATCCCCATAAGGTTAACAGCTGATCTTTCAGCAGAAACTCTGCAAGCCAGAAGGGAGTGGCAGGACATATTTAAAGTGATGAAAGGGAAGAACCTGCAACCAAGATTATTCTAACTGGCAAGGATCTCATTCAGATTCGATGGAGAAATCAAAACCTTTACAGACAAGCAAAAGCTAAGAGAATTCAGGACCATCAAACCAGCTCTACAACAGATGCTAAAGGAACTTCTCTAGGCAACAAATATGAGAGAAGGAAAAGACCTACAATAATAAACACAAAACAATTCAGAAAATAGTAATAGGAACATACATATCGATAATTACCTTAAACATAAATGGATTAAATGCTCCCACCAAAAGACATACACTGCCTGAATGGATACAAAAACAAGACCCGTATATATGCTGTCTACAAGAGACCCACTTCAGACCTAGGGACATATACAGACTGAAAGTGAGGGGATGGAAAAAGATATTCCATGCAAATGGAAATCAAAAGAAAGCTGGAGTAGCAATTCTCACATCAGACAAAACAGACTTTAAAATAAAAACTATTACAAGAGACAAAGAAGGACACTACGTAATGATCAAGGGATCAATCCAAGAGAAGATATAACAATTGTAAATATTGATGCACCCAACATAGGAACACCTCAATACATAAGGCAAATGCTAACACCATAAAAGGGGAAATCAACAGTAACACAATCATAGAAGGGGACTTTAACACCCCACTTTCACCAACAGACAGATCATCCAAAATGAAAATAAATAAGGAAACACAAGCTTTAAATGACATACTAAACAAGATGGACTTATATGATATTTATAGGACATTCCATCCAAAAACAAGAGAATACACTTTCTTCTCCAGCGCTCATGGAACATTCTCCAGGATAGATCATATCTTGTGTCAAATATCAAACCTTGCTAAATTTAAGAAAATTGAAATCGTATCAAGTATCTTTTCTGACCACAACGCTATGAGACTACATATCAATTACAGGAAAAAATCTGTAAGAAATACAAACACATGGAGGCTAAACAACACACTACTTAATAACCAAGAGATCACTGAAGAAATCATAGAGGAAATCAAAAAATACCTAGAAACAAATGACAATGAAAACACAATAACCCAAAACCTATGGGATGCAGCAAATGCAGTTCTAAGAGGGAAGTTTATAGCAATACAAGCCTACCTCAAGAAACAAGAAACACCTCAAATAAATAACCTAACCTTACACCTAAAGCAATTAGAGCAAGAAGAACAAAAAAACCCCAAGGTTAGCAGAAGGAAAGAAATCATAAAGATAAGATCAGAAATAAATGAAAAAGAAAGGAAGGAAACAATAGCAAAAATCAACAAAACTAAAAGCTGGTTCTTTGAGAAGATAAACAAAATTGATAAACCATTAGCGAGACACATCAATTAAAAAAGGGAGAAGACTCAAATCAATAGAATTAGAAATGAAAAAGGAGAAGTAACAACTGACACTGCAGATATACAAAGGGTCATGAGAGATTACTAAAAGCAACTATATGCCAATAAAATGGACAACCTGGATGAAATGGACAAATTCTTAGAAAAGCACAACCTTCTGAGACTGAACAAGGAAGAAATAGAAAATATAAACAGACGAATCACAAGCACTGAAATTGAGACTGTGATTTAAAATCTTCCAACCAACAAAAGCCCAGGACCAGGTGGCTTCACAGGCGAATTCCATCAAACATTTAGAGAAGAGCTAACACTAACACCTATCCTTCTCAAACTCTTCCAAAATACAGCAGAGGGAAGAACACTCCCAAGCTCATTCTATGAGGCCACCATCACCCTGATACCAAAACCAGATAAAGATGTCACAAAGAAAGGAAACTATAGGCCAATATCACTGATGAACATAGATGCAAAAATCCTCAACAAAATACTAACAAACAGAATCCAACAGCACATTAAAAGGATCATACACCATGATCAAGTGGGGTTTATCCCAGGAATGCAAGGATTCTTCAATATACGCAAATCAATCAATGTGATAAACCATATTAACAAGTTGAAGGAGAAAAGCCATATGATCATCTCAATAGATGCAGAAAAAGCTTTCGACAGAATTCAACACCCATTTATGATAAAAACACTCCAGAAAGTAGGCATAGAGGGAACTTACCTCAACATAATAAAGACCATAGAGGACAAACCCACAGCCAACATCGTTCTCAATGGTGAAAATCTGAAGCCATTTCCTCTAAGATCAGGGACAAGACAAGGCTGTCCACTCTCACCACTATTATTCAACATAGTTTTGGGAGTTTTAGCCACAGCAATCAGAGAATAAAAAGAAATAAAAGGAATCCAAATCAGAAAAGAAGAAGTAAAGCTGTCACTGTTTGCATATGACATGATACTATACATAGAGAATCCTAAAGATGCTACCAGAAAACTACTAGAGCTAATCAATGAATTTGGTAAAGTAGCAGGATATAAAATTAATGCACAGAAATCTCTTGCATTCCTATACACTAATGATGAAAAATCTGAAAGTGAAATTAAGGAAACACTCCCATTTACCACTGCAACAAAAAGAATAAAATACCTAGGAATAAACCTACCTAAGGAGACAAAAGATCTGTATGCAGAAAACTATAAGACACTGATGAAAGAAATTAAAGATGATACAAACAGGTGGAGAGATATACCATGTTCTTGGATTGGAAGAACCAACATTGTGAAAATGACTATACTACCCAAAGCAATCCAAAGATTCAATGCAATCCCTATCAAATTACCAATGGCATTTTTTGCAGAACTAGAACAAAAAAATTCACAATTTGTATGGAAACACAAAAGGCCATGAATAGCGAAAGCAATCTTGAGAAAGAAAAACGGAGCTGGAGGAATCAGGCTCCCTGACTTCAGACTATACTACAAAGCTACAGTAATCAAGACAGTATGGTACTGGCACAAAAACAGAAATATAGATCAATGGAACAGGATAGAAAGCCCTGAGATAAACCCACGCACATATGGTCACCTTATCTTTGATAAAGGAGGCAAGACTATACAATGGAGAAAAGATAGCCTCTTCAATAAGTGGTGCTGGGAAAATTGGACAGCTACATGTAAAAGAATGAAATTAGAACACTTCCTAACACCATACACAAAAATAAACTCAAAATGGATAAAAGACCTAAATGTAAGGCCAGACACTATAAAACTCTTAGAGGAAAACATAGGCAGAACACTCTGACATATATCACAGCAAGGTCCTTTTTGACCCACCTCCTAGAGAAATGGAAATAAAAACAAAAATAAACAAATGGGACTTAATGAAACTTCAAAGCTTTTGCACAACAAAGGAAACCATAAACCAGACGAAAAGACAACCCTCAGAATGGGAGAAAATATTTGCAAACGAAGCAATGGACAAAGGATTAATCTTCAAAATATACAAGCAGCCCATGCAGTTTAATATCAAAAAAACAAACAACCCAATGCAAAAATGGGCAGAGGATCTAAAAAGACATTTCTCCAAAGAAGATATACAGATTGCCAACAAACACATGATAGGATGTTCAACATCACTAATCATTAGAGAAATGCAAATCAAAACTACAATGAGGTATCACCTCACAGGTCACAATGGCCATCATCAAAAGTCTACAATCAATGCTGGAGAGGGTGTGGGGAAAAGGGAACCCTCTTGCATTGTTGGTGGGAATGTAAATTGATACAGCCACTATGGAGAACAGTATGGAGGTTCCTTAGAAACCTAAAAATAGAACTACCATATGACCCAGCATTCCCACTACTGGGCATATACCCTGAGAAAACCATAATTCAAAAAGAGTCATGTACCACAATGTTCATTGCAGCTCTATTTACAGTAACCAGGACATGGAAGCAACCTAAGTGTCCATCGACAGATGAATGGATAAAGAAGATGTGGCACATATATACAATGGAATATTACTCAGCCATAAAAAGAAATGAAATTGAGTTATTTGTAGTGAGATGGATGGACCTAGAGACTGTCATACAGAGTGAAGTAAGTCAGAAATAGAAAAATAAATACTGTATGCTAACACATATATATGGAATGTAAAAAAAAAAAAAAAAGGTTCTGAAGAACCTAGGGGCAGGACAGGAATAAAGATGCAGACATGGAGAGTAGACTTGGGGACACGGGGAGTGAGGGTAAGGGTAAGCTGGGACAAAGTGAGAGCGTGGCATGGAGTTATATATATTGCCAAATGCAAAGTGGATGGGTGGTGGGGGGCAGCCGCGTAGCACGGGGAGATTGGCTCAGTACTTTGTGACCGCCTGGAGGGGTGGGATGGGGAGGGTGGGGGGGAGACCCAGGGAGGAGGAGATGTGGAGATGTGTGTGTATGTAGAGCTGATTCACTTTGTTGTGGGGCAGAAACTAACACACCATTGTGAAGCAATTATACTCCAATGAAGATGTTATTAAAAAAGAAAAAAAGCACTGTAAAAATGGAAGGAATTATTTTCATTATCAAGGTACTAATATTGAAACTGATAACATTTAATAGCAAAATAAGCACTTGGCATTTGCTTTTCTTCTTTGAGGCAATTTTAAAAGCTAGAAAATAATATTTTGAAGATTTTCTGTAATTATTGCAGCATATCTAATTAACATCATTTCCTTTATATCTTGAGAGCTAATAAACTACAGTAGCATTCAGAGAAGTAAGAGCTTATTTTGTTTTTAACCCTTAGGAAACTATCAAGTTCACATGCCATGAAAAAGCAGGGATGAAGCTTCAGCATGTATTCGCAACTCAGAACTTGTGCTGTGAGAAAAGAAAAAAAAAGCTCCCTAGGCCAAATAATTAAGAAATGACTCATATTTGAAAAACTACCTGCCGCTGCATGTTGGTATGTAAGTTGTGCTCAATATTCTTTGGATGTGACATGGGGGAAATCCCCACTGTCCACATTCGCCTATACAGAAGTTTTGTTGAAAGCTCTCCCCAAGGAGTACTTCTGCACTTTGTCTTTGGCCTCATGCTCAAGGGTGGTAAATGGATTAACACAGCACTTTCTGATGGTATGATAGATGGAGTAGGATGATTGATTTTCTAAACACCCTTTCCTTACTTGATGGATGTTTGCATTGCCATCTCTTCCCTCGGGTGTGCACAATCTCTCTTCTGAAAGGAGTTTTCTCACGCTATTAGTACCAAGTGAATTTATGATGTCCTCTCATGCAAATAGTCTGCTATTCTGTAGGTAGAGTCTGCTCTGACAGTCTATACAAAATGATGTCAATTCTCTGATCAACAACTTCCACTGTGTTAACATTTTAAACTATGAGACACAATTGAGCTCCAAAAAACAATACTTATTTTCTCCTAGTTAGACCCAAGTGTAGCCAAAACTCATCATCCATCTAGAGAAGTATTTACCTTCTTAGACATTTAGCTGAATCCTATGGCACTCCTTTGTTACGACCAGGATCTCCACCAATAATCTTACTGGGTTCCATCATAAACATCAGCTGGGGCCAGAGTATAAATTTTGATTACACTAATCAGCATTCATTTCTCCTCCATGACCCCTCTCGTTTGAACCCTGAAGCATGTGGATCCCTTTGAAGGTTGAGAAAAAGATGTCAAGACTAATGAACAAAGACATCAAATTTGGGAGGAAGGGTTTTTTGAAAACAGTCAAGGATTTAGGTGTAAGGTGGAGAATTTGAAAATAGCTACCATCCAGCTGAACCAATTTTTTTTCTCACTTTTCCTCACCTTATTTATAAAAAAAAAATCTCTTGTAGCAGAGAGCTGAGAAGAGGGTTAGGTGTTTAAATAATTGGGAATTAAAAATAATGGGTAGGTGACACAGGGGTGAATACTCTTGAAATTTGGGGAATCCCAGAACCAGCTTCCAGCTGAGGGTTTTCAGAACAATTTCCTTCCTGGCAATAGTCCCTGCACACCTCAGCTTTGGGAGAGAAAATTAAGTGACAGAATAATGAAGATAGATAGGAGAGGCCTGAAGATAGCCCCTTCCTGATTTTGTTTTATTTTTTGGTAACTCACATATTGTGAGAAAGAGATTCAAAATTTTCATGCCCATAAATGGAATATGGAAATTTACTGAAGGCGAGATCCATTACCTGCCCAAATTTTCCTTAAAAGAAGTGAGGAAACTTAGATTGAAAAGGGTGTGAACCTAGGGGCAAGACAGGAATAGAGATGCAGACCTACTAGAGAATGGACTTGAGGACACGGGGAGGGGGAAGGGTAAGCTGGGAGAAAGTGAAAGAGTGGCATGGACATATATACACTACCAAATGTAAAATAGATAGCTAGTGGGAAGCAGCCACATAGCACAGGGAGATCAGCTCGGTGCTTTGTGACCACCTAGAGGGGTGGGTTAGGGAGGGTGGGAGGGAGGGAGATGCAAGAGGGAAGAGATATAGGGATATATGTATATGTATAGCTGATTCACTTTGTTATAAAGCAGAAACTAACACACCACTGTAAAGCAATTATACTCCAATAAAGATGTTAAAAAAAAAAAAAAAAGGGTGTGATGTTTCAGTCCCTGGCTGGAAACTGTGGAGCTGAAACCCTTTAAGTGTCACTCCTGGCACAGTCAAGGATGGCAGCCACATTCTCTTCTCCCCACAGCAGTCACCATGCAAGACCCAGACAACCGACAAAATATGTTAGTAGCAGACACCCTGGAGATGTTGTCAGGGACCACGAGCTTACCTTTGCTACTCCTGCCCGTCCCCACAATGTGCATCTGCACAAGTCCAACACCATCCCTGAAGGAGGTGGAGAGGAGAGAAAAACTTGAATTGACAATAACTTAACCTAGACTGACTTGGAAATCTACAAGAGGGGCTGGATGGTTTGTCTGCTTTTCAATAGGTTGTGCAATGCAAAGGGAGATCAAATTGAGCTGTAGAAGTAAAGTTCACCTTCCAAGGGGGGAAAGGGAGAGTAGGGTGAATTGGGAGATTGGGACTAACATATATATACTAATATTTATAAAATAGATAACTAATGAGAACCTGCTGTATAGCACAGGGAACTCTACTTCACCTTTCTGTACAGTAGAAACTAACACAACATTGTAATACCCCAATAATAAATAAATAAATAAATAAAATAGAAAAAAAACTGTGAAATTTAAGATGTTAAAATTTATGTTTGGGGGCTTCCCTGGTGGCGCAGTGGTTGAGAATCTGCCTGCTAATGCAGGGGACACGGGTTCGAGCCCTGGTCTGGGAAGGTCCCACGTGCCGCGGAGCAACTAGGCCCGTGAGCCACAACTACTGAGCCTGCGCGTCTGGAGCCTGTGCTCCGCAACAAGAGAGGCCGCGACAGTGAGAGGCCCGCGCACCGTGATGAAGAGTGGCCCCCGCTTGCCACAACTAGAGAAAGCCCTCGCACAGAAACGAAGACCCAACACAGCCAAAAATAAATTAATTAATTAATTAAAAATAATAATAAAAAAAATTTTTTTTAAAAATTTATGTTCCTTTGGTTTCTAAGGAACATAACAAAATCATCAAAATGAAATAAGTCAGTCAGTCCTTTTAGAGAAAATGTGAATTTTCAGTATGTGGGATTAGAAGAGATGGCAAGAGAATTATTGAAAAGTTTATTAAAATGTTGGCCATTTTTAGAGAAATAACAGATTTGGAAAAAGGAAAAGACTGGATGTAAGCCAAAGGGAAAAGGACCTGGGACTGTTCATCACTGAAAAAGTAACATACTGTTAGATTTTTAAGAGCTGATTCTAAGAAAGCCAATTCCCATGAATTCCAGGACAATTTTAATTTTAATTGTAATCCAAATTAAGCCCAGATCTCAGTGGAAGAAAAAAAAAGAATGCTGGCTTTGAAATGAAGAAGAAATAAGGATGAGCTAGCAATGAACTGCGGGATGTTGAAATGCCCAAGTCTACAATTTGCCTAATTTATATTTTAAGTAACACGATTCTGTCACAACATAGTTTGTGTGCTTCAGTTGACTCACTAGCAACTTATGGAAAATGGCAGAAGGATATTCCACGAACCCAGGCAAAGGCTATCTGCTGGAGGAAAATTTTTGGTGTTGAAGCTGAATCCAGCCTCTGTACCCTGACACTAAATTAATTCTCGGAGACAGAGTTTTGGGTGAAGTAGAAAAGAATAACTTTATTGCTTTGCCAGGCAAAGGGGGCCACAGCAGGCTAATGCCCACAGTGTATCTGGACCTGGAGGAGCTAGTGAGAACTTTTATAGCAATGGTTCAAAGACAGTGTGATCAGCTTGTGGACATTCTTCTGACTGGTTGGTAGTGAGGTAAGTGGGGTCAACATCATCAGCCTTCTGGTTCCAACCAGTCTGGGGTCTAGTGCTTGTAGGCAGCACGCAGTTAATTTCTCCCACCTGGTAGGGGTTTCAGTATCTGCAAAACATCTCAAAGATATTGTTATGTGTATCCCTTGATGGGGAACCAGGACCCTGCCCCAAGGCTGCACTATCATTTCTTTTGACTCTTCCTCCCCTTGTCTCCGCATCCCCTCCCTTCCCTAATTAACATCTGTTTGAACCTGCCCATTGGAACTCAGGGAAGATCATGGAGGCTGAATGAAGCCTATTTCCTGTAATCAAGCAATGGGGACACAGAAAGGCTTGTGTGCCCAGGAACCCCACAGGGTCCTGCTCTGTATCAGTGTAAGAAAAGGAATTCTCAATTGCAAACAAATCTCTTCTATTTAGATACTTCTCAAGGTCATGTTTTATTGAATATTATCATTTTACTTTCTGCACTCAGAAAATGTTAGTCTTCAAGCCTGTTTTCAGTGACCTGTGAAGAGTAGAACAATAATTATTTGAAAATAATTTCAGCTCTGGATTTAATAACCAGAAACTCCATTTCTCAACATATACTAGAAGAGCAACTAGAATTTAACAGCTTGTCTTTTTGAAAATCCTAATTCCAAAATTGAATGCAGCTGGTTGGTTTTTATTTTTGTTTTGAATATTCTTCTTTTATTCATATATTCCAATATCTTTTTTTCTGAAGACTACGGAGGGGAATAAAATAAAATAAACCCCAAAATGTTACCTCAAATGAACTTCAGTTTAGACATTTCTAGCAAGTTAACTCCATTTGGTACTAAAAAGTGAAATTTACAAAATATTGCAAGGAAATTTCAGCTTCTATTGCCTCTCTTTCATTAGAAGGTAAGAGCCAGTTCCTCAGCTACTATTTTATATCATAAGTTTGCTTTTCTGAGCGATAGATTAAAAGCCTCTGGCTTGGGCACAAGTGAACATGTTTTTCACCATTGTGTGGAAACTATTGCAAAGTACTGAAGAAATCTTTTACACCTCAGTACTCTGAATAGCACACTCCAAGTCAAAGTATGCTCAATATCCAAGGGAGCATGCCGGAAAACAATACTACTAAATTATCTCAATCACCCACCCTTTCAGATATATTTCCTGAGTGCCTGAAAAATTAAAATCACAAAGAATTTTTCAAAGAAGAAACATCTTTGTCCTTTACATTTGTTTTCAAGGCCTTAACATATGGTGAGGGTGCTAAATCGGTGCTTTATTATTATAATCAGTAATAACAAACGGAAAATGAAGTCCAAAGAAAACTTACAACAGAATGAATCATTGGTAAATGAAAAGGCTTGCAGAGGTAAAGGGACATACTGGCAACTGGAGCAGCTTAGCTGCTTCTGATTCTCACTTCCTGTCCCTTCTCCTTCCTTCTACCCCAATCTCTGCTTTCACCTTCTCTTACTGAAACAAAAGCAGCTGCTCCTAACTGAACTTCCTGCCTCCAAGATCTCTCCTTCTAATCCATTTTATAGCTCATTTGTTTCCTCCAAACATACTTTTACCATTTTAATTTTTTTTAAATGGTTGAATTCGATTTTTTTTTTAAAAAACTTTTAGATTCCTTCATGGGACTGTCTCAAGCTAAACCTCATTTTAAATGAAGGCCCAGAAAGCTAAGATTAAAGGGCCATCACAGCAGTCAGCTAGTCCTTTCACGAAGAAGTTACAATGGCCCCGTTAAGTATTCTATCTAGGGCTAAATTCTTGCTCTCATTCAAGTCTCTCTGCAGGCTCTCACCACCCACCCCCCCAACTCTCGAACTTCATTTCTCATAATCTCAACTCCTATATCTGACATTCCTGCTTTCCTCCACTGTAATCCCCATCTAAACTTTCCCAAATACGATAAATAATAAATAATTGGTAGAAATATTTTACTACCACTAGAGAATAATTTGATTCAACTTCATGCACTGCAGAATAATCCATTCTTTTTCTAAATTTCTTTTTTGAAATTTCAAGTGACAACAAATGTCTAAAAATCTTTATATTTCCCTTATTTTCAATGGAAACAATATACACTTATAATATCATAATTAAAACCCTCATATACTCTTTTTAGAGTCCAGGCAAATAATTTCTCACCAAAATTGAGACTATTAACTAGAAATACGTTGCACCTATTACCCTTTCTGTTCTAAAACACAGGAACCGTGTATTTACAAACTCCATGAGAATGAATCTGATTAATGTAATAAAGTTTATTTCAGTTCAACAAACATTCAGTGTTTACTATGTGAAAATGACTGTCCTGGCCAAATTGGAGAATACAAAGATGGCTAATGTACAGCTTCTGTCCTTTAAGAATATAAAATCAAATGGAAGAAAGAGATACAAACATGAATATTAGCTAATACATACACTGGAGGAAAAGAGAGATGAAAGAAATATTTATTTTGGCTGAAGAGAGCACTTAACTATTCTTGGGGGAAGCAGGATTTGAGTTGGCCTTAAAGGATTTGCAGGATTTTATAAGGCAAGGTGATCCTGACAGAGGCAAATTTTAGTGTATTTCCCAGAATCACATCATATTGTAACTATTTAAGTGTCTTTCTCCTCTACCTCAATAATAGTTCTTCCAAGGATTGTCGACTGAAAAAAAAAATGCACAACCTGAAAACTGAGAGTTATGTTTTATTCGGCTCACATTCTTAGGACTTCAAGCCCGGGAGACAGCCTCTCAGATAAACGCTGAGAAAACTGTTCCGTAGAGGAAATGGGGGAAGCCAGGAGATACAGGAGTTTTTGAAACACCAGGTAGTCAGAACAAAAGGCTACTGTTAATAAAAGAAAACCATATATTAAGGAATTTAGCGCTTTTCTACGTATGGGAAGATGCAAGAGTCTGGGCTCACTGAAATCATTCCTTTGATATGCACCTCAGCTATCTGGGGCTTGTATCCTGTGTTTTCTCATCCTGAGTTTCCTCAGGTTGCACCGGTGGTGGTGGCTGCAGTCTGATGGCTGCTAGATGGCAGGCATTCCTTATTTCCATCCTGAACTCCCTCGAGGCTCACCACTGGTGTGGCTGCAATCGTTGATGACTGCGACATCTTTTGTTTGCTGATACGGCAGGCAATATTTTATTTCTCAGCATCATGGTTTACCTATTTTGCAACATTACAGCAATATTTTATATCTTATTAGTTTTTTAGCAAAGGCCATAGTACATTGTAAGTTCTCAGTAAATATTTGTTGAATTACTCAATTGATGGCTATTAGGCGCTTAAAATTTTTCGGTGCCATGAATCTGTACTCAGGAGTTGCTTAATGAAGTTTCACTAAGGCTGTACCAAAAATCATGTTCAAAATATTAAAAATACAAAAAAAATTATATCTGCTATATCTGTGAAGGCTGATTCCCACCTTGTTCTCTGTATTTTAATGGGAGTATGGTCACAGTTCTTATGAAAAATACTATACTGGGCACCAATTGTACAAAACCAAGACTACCTAGAGCCCTGTAAGAATTAGGCAATCTCTTTTCCAGGGTAAACCCATCTGGTTGAGACTTTTCTGCTCAGTGAAGAGTCTCATTCATGCTGCTTTGAGGGGTTGTGTGATGAAATGGACAGTACTGTGTGAGCTGGTATCTCTTAGGGACCAGTGTGAGGTTAGGGTGGTATTTGTAATGCTCATGACAGCCCCAAATGAAGAACCACCCAAAACCCATTTTGTCATGACCACTTCTACCTGTACGGTTTCCCAAAGAGGAAACTAGATTCAAAGAACATTAGCAGATGGAAAAAAAAATATTGCTTTCCTAACAGGTGTGTGAGAGCTCCGTAACTCCCAATTCAAGGCCTTCTTGTAAGCTCTGCTAGAGTACTTGGGTTCTACTTTTTTTTTTTTAATTTATCTTATTGAAGTATTGTTGATTTACAATGTTGTGTTAGTTTCTGGTATAACGTGGGTTCTACTTTGAGATAAGAATGGGGTGTCTGATTCTTTACCTTCCCTTTAAATTCTGAGATCAGTATGTACTTTCAGGGAGAGAGATATGCAAAGCAAGCCCTACCATAACTTACCATTCAGGTGCAGATTTCAAGAGGATGCGAAAGAAGAAAGAAACCTGGTTAGGTCTGTATCAAAGATGCAGACCCTGTTTATATCAGCAAAATGAAGAGAGGGCAACAGTCAGAGTTGCTAATCTTTAAGGTATATTGATAAATGTAGCCCAATGAATGTTCTAGATTCTGACCAATGGATCCACTCTTTCTCCCTCGAGGGAGCAAAGTTAACAAGGGTATGGGCACGGTAGGAGAAGACTAAGGTACCTATTCCCTCTATAGTACCTATTATGTTCATGTGCTGAAAAGCATTTTCAATTATACTTGTCTCCCCTGATTTGCATTTTCATTCATTCATTCTTTCATTTATTCAGCAAATATTTATCAAGTGTGTTTATGTGCTAGGCACTCTGGCAGACACTGGACATGCAATGGTGAATAAGATTCAAGTTCCCTGCCTTAATAGAATTTGTAGTCTAATGAGGAATAAAAAGAAGCAAATAGGATATTACAATAAAATCTAAAAGTGCTGTGATAGAGAAAGTACAGGATGGTATGGAAAATTTTGATGGTATGGGGATGGCCAGGAAAACTTCATAGTGGAAGTAGTACCCAAGCTGACAATTGAAGAACAAGTAGAAGATAGTCAGGTGTAGGGGATATCAGGTGTTTTTTTGTCTGATCAGCATCCCTTCCTCCAACTTTGGGTATAGCACCCTGATTTCCCTTTGGGTGACTACCTCTCCCCCAGATTTAATTCATGTGGTTTGGATAAGGCTGATATCAGCCCCACACTCCAGGAGTCAGAGCATAGTTCAGATCTGGTCCATCAGAGTATTTCATCCCTCTGGTCTTCATGCTTGGTTCAGTTGCTTGCATGTTACCTAAGCGAGGCCGGTGAGATTGACTCCAAGGGCACATGTTGAAAACCATTGGATGAAAGGCCCTCTGGTGCACTGGAATTGCCAAACTAGTAGATGTAAGGCTGGAGCTTTGCAAAGACATGTACCACATCACATTTTTGTCTGAGGCAGAAAGCAGGAGAGGGAGTGAGACGTACGTAGACCACCTCCATCTGCCTTCTATCAAGAAAGAAAAAGCTTCCTCAGAACCCCCACTGAAGACTTTCTATTGGTCTCATTGGCCAGAACCTGGTCATGTGGTCAACCCTGCTTGCAAGGGATGCTGGGAAAACAAGGAATAGGATTTTAACAATTGGCTGAGACCAATCATGGGCCAAGTGATGGGCAGATTGCTGTACTCTCCAAAGAACCAAACAAACAAACAAAAACAAACAAAAAACCTGAGTTCTATTAATAAGGATGGAGGGGAAAATGGATATTGAAAGGAAGTACCTGTAGTGACCACAGTGTATGAAGATATTTTTAAAATTCATGATCTATGTATTTATTCTCTAGGGCTGCCATAAATACCACAGACTGGGTGGCTTAAACAATAGAAATTTGTTTTCTCACAGTTCTGGAGGCTGGAAGTCCAAAATCAAGGTGTCAGTAGGCTTAGTTTCTTCTGTAGTTTCCTCCTTGTTTGCAGATGGCTACCTTCTCGCTGTGTCCTCACATGATCTTTCCTCTGTGTGTCTCTTTGTGTGTCCAAATTTCTGCTTCTTATAAGGACACCAGTCAGATTGGATTAGGGCCCATCCTCATGGCCTCATTTTAGTCTAATCATTTTTTAAAGACCTACCTCCAAATATAGTCACATTAATATAGTCACATTTTGAGGTACTGGGGGTTAGGGCTTCAATACAGGAATTTGGGGAGAACACAATTTAGCCCATAAAAGTCTATAACATTAATTTGGTCCTAGAAAGTTTATAAAATGTATTTCTATTAGCAGTGAGGCAAGCAGGGCGGCGGGGAGTTTCCCCTCTCACTAGATCTTTAAAACATTAAGAATTATTTTAAAAATCACTTTAAGTTTATAAGAGGAAAAGATATTCATTGTTGCAGTGATTTGCACTGCTTTGAGTAGTAGTGAAGGTGAACACTTTTCAGGTGCATTTTTCTCGTATAATTTCATCTTTTATTTGCCAAATGCCTCTCAGTCTCACCCTGATTCCAGACGTGGCATTTCCAGGCAGGTGACTCACTTAGTTGGCACTCAATGCCTGCTGTGCTCCTGTCCCTAGGACTTCTCCCAGTGTGGACTGGGGAACTCCACTCCGCAAGCAGGCCTACCTAGCTCAGAAGTGCTGGGGAATTAGCAGCCCTGGGACAACTTTCAACCAATGGGATATGGCAGACAATGAGTAGATGCCTCTCCCTGACCATCCTTGGGGAGATGATTTTGAACATTCTTTCTACTGCCGAGCACATCCCAGTGGGACTGAACCTCAGTTCCCAATGGTGGTGGCCAACTCAACACACCAATGTATTGGCTTTTTCTCCTCCCATATTTGAATCTGCTCAATTCCTTACTTCTGTCCCCTAGGTTCATCCCCACTCCCCCAAATAAATTACTTGTTTTCATGAATGTTTCGTATATCAAGGATATTAACCTTCTGGGACAATGTCAACAGAGTTGGTAAGGGAAAATATATCCTGTGAACTCTATGCCACACCAAGTTATATTTGAAATCAAGAGAAAATATTCTTGTATTTGCCTTAATACTTTAGAAATGCAGTGTTTAGCAGTATCCATTTCATATTAGTTTTACAGATAGAGCACCATTTTGAACTGTGTTGAGAACATGAGTGAAACAGTTTTTAAATGTATTTACTTCTTCCAATCCATCTGTTTTAGGTGGAGAGCAATTCTTACTCTTCTGCGTGGTCCATTTCCTTTGAATTACAGCTTTAATTTTGCCCAGATTCTGTGCTTTTACTGATTATTCCTCCATAGAGAAGAAGGTCTATGCTTTTCCAGAATTAGCTTATATCCCAGGAAGAGTAGAGGGTGCATTCTGTCAAAATTGCTGGGTTCTTGCCCAAACCTTTAGGGTCCTTCAGCTTCAAATAATTCTGAGATTCCTGGAGGTATCATCTGATGTGACAGTCAGTCTTGAGGTGGGAAGTCCTCAGCCATTTTACACTGAATTCAAACAGAGCAGACCAAGAAGAAGGCCCTGATGAACAGCTTATAAATAGAGGTACTGAATATGATTCCTGTGGCAACAAGAAGGGCTTAATAACTGGAGATAAGACTGGCATAGAGGCAGTGATGAGTACAAAGATGGATTTATTACCCCTACTTATAAGAGTCAAGGGAAGAATCTACATTTATCTTACCCTCCCAGATTATCTTTGTTTAAAACTCAGTCTAGTCAATTTCATTTGAAAATAATTAGCAAACATCTGGTGTTCTATAACTACTCCCCTCCCCATGATATAGATTCTTCTCACTTGGCTGAGTGTCAATGGGATTCCCCTGTAGTGACTGCTCCTTTCCAAGGAGGATTTCTGTAAGCAGAAAACCACGGTTGAACTGGGTGCTGTTTCTTATACAATGGGATGATCTATCTTGTTCATCTATAGCTCCAGTCATACAGTTGTGAGCTCATTACGCCATTTTAACTGACACTGATCATGATAATCACAAGTGTGACTTTGCAAATGTGTTAAATTTTAAGGATGAAACAAGGAAGTAATAAATCTATTCATTTCATCATTTCTTTATCATAATTTTAACTCTCCTCCTTGATAAACACCTAGAAATTAGTGTTTTGAGCTGAGGCAGGAGGTATTGAATCATCTATGATATATGATATCTATCTATCTATCTATCTATCTATATATATATATATATTCTTTTTCAGATTCTTTACCTTTATATGTTATTACAAAATGTTGAGTATAGTTCCCTGTGCTATACAGTAGGTCCTTGTTGGTTATCTATTTTATATACGGTAGTGTGTATCTGTTAATCCCAAACTCCTAATTTATCCCTCACCTCCCTTTCCCCTTTGGTAACCATAAGTTCGTTTTCTATGTCTGTGGATCTATTTCTGTTTTGAATATAAATTCATTTGTATCTTTTTTTTTTTAGATTCCACATATAGGTGATATTATATGATATTTGTTTTTCTCTGCCTGACTTACTTCACTTATGATAATCTCTAGGTCCATCCATGTTGCTGCAAATGGCATTATTTCATTCTTTTTAATGGCTGAGTAGTATTCCATTGTGTATATATACCACATCTTCTTTAAACATTCATCTGTCGATGGACATTTAAGTGGATTCCATGTCTTGGTTATTGTAAATAGTGCTGCAGTGAACATTGGGGTGCATGTATCTTTTCAAAGTATGGTTTTCTCCAGATATATGCCTAGGAGTGGGATTGCAGGATCATATGGCAACCACTGAACAATTTCTTATATCTGATTTTGCCTCAGGCTTCAGTTCTGAAGCTTGTTTCTGCTTCTTTTGCTCTGAGTTATGAATTCTTTCCTTGACTGTGGTTTGCATTTACTTATTTAGGTAAACACTTCAACCAGTTCAACACAGTCCCAAAGATGCTCCACACAGGTGCAAGCCCTTAGGTCCATCATTCCTGCTAACTCACCTGCAGAAACAGGGAAGAAACCAGTCCAAGCGAGGCATGGTGGGGCTCCAGTCTTGAAGGGGGAACTTGAGAGAAAGGCAGTCTGAGGGAGTGAAAACTTGGTCTTTGAATGAAGTCTGGTCTTGTGGAAGCAATCAATGCTGAGAGATCATAGAGAAGATGAAAGGAGTTGAACTTGGGGTATGCAAGGACACCCTTAAATTGTTCCTGGGAATGGCAGATTCTGCCATAAAAGAGACAGGGCAAACAAGAAACCCCCTAGTCCTATCTGGGATCCTACATCCTAGGTTAGAGGAAACTGACAAATCCAAATTTCATCAAAAGCAAGTCAGACCATATGACCCATCAATTCCACTCCTGGGTATACACCCCAAGAATTGAAAACAGGGACTCAAATAGATATTTCTACACCTATGTTCATAGCAGTATTATTCACAATTGTCAAAAAGTGAAAGCACCCAGTGTCTATCAACAGATGAATGGGTAAACAAAAGGAAGTATACATATAAAATGAAGTATTATTCAGCTTAAGAAGGAAGGAAATTCTGACACATGCAACAAGATGGGTGGACTTTGAAGATATTATTCTAAGTGAGATAAGCCTGTCACTAAAAAAAATCAAATGCTATATGATTCTACTTACATGAGGTACCCAGAGAAGTCAAATTCATAGAACAGAAATGTAGAATGGTGGTTGCCAGGAACTGCAGTGGGGTAAGGAGGGAAAGAGGAAGCTCTTGTTTAACTGGTACAGAGTTTCAGTTGGGGAAGATTGAAAAAGTCCTGGAAATGGATGGTGGTGATGGTTGCACTGCATTGTGATTGTACTGAATGCCACTGAACCATACACTTAAAAAATGGTTAAGATGGTAAATTTTATATTATGTAAGTTTTAACACAATTTTTTAAAAAAAGAAAAATAAGTGAGTTGGGGCTGGGTGGGTGTGGGAAGAGTTGGTGACAGATGTTAACATCTGCCCCGTCTCCTAAGGGAAAGGGTAATCCCTGAAATGGAGGTCATTATTTTTTTTTTCTTATTTTCTTTTTTTTTTTAAATTATTTTGTGTCCCTCATGACTTTTAAAGAGGGCTCTTTTTTTTTTTTTTAATTTATTTAATTTATTTATTTTTGGCTGCATTGGGTCTTCGTTGCTATGCACGGGCTTTCTCTAGTTGTGGTGAGTGGGGGCTACTCTTTGTTGCGGTGCACGGGCTTCTCATTGCGGTGGCTTCTCTTGTTGTGGAGCACGGACTCTAGGCATGCAGGCTTCAGTAGTTGTGGCACGTGGGCTCAGTAGTTGTGGCTCGCGAGCTCTAGAGCACAGGCTCAGTAGTTGTGGCGCACGGGCTTAGTTGCTCCGCGACATGTGGGATCTTCCCGGACCAGGGCTCGAACCCGTGTCGCCTGCCTTGGCAGGCGGATTCTTAACCACTGCGCCACCAGGGAAGCCCTGGAGGTCATTATTGAATCTAGCTGTGAGGGGTAAGAGAAGACAGAGGAAAGTTAGCAGGGTTCAATTCTTCCTAAATATTGGGTCAAAAGTCCAGAAATAGGTGAATGGGTTCCACAAATATTCTGAAGTTGTTGCATTGATTAGCGAATCCTGTCTGATCTGTTCAAATGTCCGCTAACATCCTTACCACATACACACAGACAGACGTTACATGTGTGTTGCTCCTGGCATGCTTGTGTAATCCCATAGCTTACTAAGCCATGGGAATTTGCACTCACTATGTCCTTGGCTCATTAGCCTTGTCATCAGGGATGCCCTACTGAAGGCCCTCAGGTATCACGTGGGTGAGTGAGTGGGCAGGTCAATGGGAGAAGCAGCACTAGAAGAAATCAAGAACTGCCAGGGCTGATGGAAGCTCATAGGATTGCACTGCAGAGCCTCCTTAAGCTTGTGTTCAGTGGTCTCCAGATAGGCACACAGCAATATAGAACTTTGGCCTCCAAATTTAGTCAATATCTGCTCTTCAGGTTTGGCTTCAGCCTCAGCCTTTAAGAAGCCAAATAGCTGAACACCCAGTTGTAGTGTCATTCCTGGCATCTCTGAAAGTATGTGTGATCAATGATCATGAGATTGCCTAAGTTACCCTTATGTCTAATCAATGTATCAACATCAGTAACAGAAATACGGCACATCACTTATATATATTATTACGTATTGTTAGAATTTTCACTTTCAAATATGGGTAAGCACGAGCCGCAACTAAGGGGCTCACCTGCTGCAACTAAGGAGCCCAAGTGTTACAACTAAGGAGCCTGCAAGCCACGACTAAGACCTGGCACAACCAAATAAATAAATAAATATGTTTTTTTAAAAAGATGGATAACCGATAAGGACCTACAGTATAGCACAGGGAACTCTGTTCAATATTATGTAACAAGCTAAATGGGAAAAGAATTTGAAAAAGGATAGATACATGTATATGTATAACTGAATCACTTTGCTGTACACCTGAAACTGTCACAATATTGTTAATCAACTATACTCAGATATAAAATAAAAAGTAAAAAAAAAAAGAAAAACCTAGAAAAATAGAAAAAAAAAATGGGTAAGCATTTTAAATGTAAGTAAGACTACAATTTCCTTGTATGTTTTAGTTTTTGAGATTCTGTCAGTTGAAGTGTAAATATATATTTATGAATTCAGAGTAAAATGCTGCAATAATTGATGTTGATTATGAACAGCACATTCATTTTATACTGAAAAATAATGAAAGATTTTTCAAATAGTTAAAAAGATAGAGAAATATTCAGTTTGTCAACTTGCTTCAATGAAACTGCATCATTATCAGTGACTAAATTATCAAGCACAGGAGTTGGAAGGAATGAAATCTTCACCTCAGTCATCGTTATCAGAAAATATAGAAAATTGGACATCTTGGTTGCCATGTGGTAGAGCAGTTGCCTGTACTGGCAGATATAATCCAAAAGATCTTGCTCTTCCACTCATTTCAGTTGGAAGCAAAGATCTGTTCACAGCCCAAAAGTGCGGTTCACTGACCGCACATGTGATCCGAAAACTGACAGTGCTGAGAAATTATTGTCCCCATGGTTAGGTCAAACTCCTACATTTTGACAGCTGAAAATTTGAACAATTAAAATTTTTATAACATTTCAGATTTTCTTATTCTGAGATATTCATTCTGTGAAGATAAGGGTAACCAACATATCCTGATTTGCCTGCAACTGAGGGTGTTCCTGGACACGGGACTTGATCAAATCAAGAGAGTCTGGGGCACACGGGAACGAGCTGGTCACCCCAATGATGGTGTTATATTCATCCTCAGCCTTGGATTTGACTTTACGTTGGCTTTAATATTTAGCCAAAAATCTGTATTTGGTGTATTTCTACCACTACAATTTTGCAGTGTTTGGTCGACACACACACATACCAACTAATATGATGCTGACCACTTCTCAGCATAGGAGAAGCTAGGAGACCAGGTCTGGAGGGAAAGTGGGGGGCTAAGTAGTGACTCATCAGACTGGACGTGGGGTACCCAACTCCCAGCACCTCACGGACTGACCCCAAATCCCGGGGCCCCATGAATGAGCCCTGATACCATGCACTTCACCCATTTCAATACTCTCTACTCTCCTTATGATTCCTATGGTTGATTTTCCTACAGGACAAGGAATCTGCCTAGGTTTTTACTCCTTAGCCTGCATAGTACTCCAGTTTTTATTTGCCAGGCCCTATTCCTCACCTGAGTCCTTTAAATAAATGTTTTTGTTAGTTGAAGACAAGTCAGTGCATTGCTTTGGAGTTTTCAAACATTGCCTAGATTTATGAGCCAGGACCAGTATTTTGCTTCCTCATTGAGCTGGAATACAGTGCAACAGGTCAGTAGGTGTGTTTCTGTCCCTGAAATGGTTTCTTAGATAAAAGATTATTTGGTTGAAACTCAACCTTCAATTTGTGAAAAAAAAAAGCTGGTCAAATGTCCCATAAGATGATAAGTCCGTATTTGGGGGATTTAAAAAGATTTCTTTTTCTAAAAAGGAAGAGGAAGATGTTGATGGGATCATGACAAATAACTAACATTTATTATGATAATGTTCTTAGTGCTTTGCTTGTATTAACCTACTTAATCCTCCCGGCAATTTAGTTAAGTACTGTTATTGTTAGATTGTATTGTATTGTTATTGTTAGATTATAACTAGTACTGTTATTGTTTAGGAAACTGAGACTACAGTCACAAAGCTAGGAATTGGTAGAGTCATGATTTGAACCCGGGTACCCAAGCTCCACTACACTCTGGTATTTTTCATAATGGATAGAATATGGTCTTTAATTTTTCAATAGCACAATTTTATAGCTAGGGTGTGAAAGAATATTTTTTCAAATTGTAACTTTAAACTTAATTTTTCATTAGAAATGAATTTTACTCACCCAAGATATTGCAAATAAAAATTTCACATGACCATGGAATGATCTTGAAAAGTTTTATGAGATTCAGCAACAAGCTACTTATGATTTGAATCGCGGTCAGTGTTCTCTTGTTGGTAAAGAAACATATAACCCATCTTACATAGCAGGAGGGGAGGGGAGAGGGTTGGGTGTAGGAGAACAGGCAGGGAGGTAAGTGGAAACCAAAGAACCTGAGGCTATTTGCTTAGAACATTGTTTCATCTAAGAGAAGAAAAACAATCATGATCATATTTTAAAATGACTCTGAACCCATATTATAATAATGACTCAAAACTCATCATCTGAATTTTAGGCACAAATTAGCCTTGTAAGTAGGCACCCTCAAAATCATCTGCCCATCACTCTAAACACAAAGATACTTAGTATAATATAAAAGACACAATGGTCTCTCTCCTTTCTGCTCTAATATTTGATGATTCTAAATCAGACTACTTCAATGCTTGACTACATTCTCTACTACCCCAAACAGCAAAAAGAGACAAGTATTCAAGGGGCTGTTTTCTATACTGGTTGGGGTAACATCTAGCCTACAAAATGCCTAACCTATAAAATGCTATTATTGGTGATAAATAGATCAAGGTGACTTACCACTGTGAAAGTTAATAGTAATACCTCTGGCCATATTAAAACTTGTTTGAGATATACAAAGCACTCTCATGGAATCATTCAAGGCTCGTAACAACCCTGAGAGTTAGGAGTTAGTATCTCCAGCTCATAAACAAAGAAAGGGAGAAATAGAAATGCCAAGGGTCTCTTTAGAGTTACACAGTATTTTGATTACAACTTTGCACTATACATAGACTGATAATTAGACATGCACATTTAAAAAAAGAACAGATTCCTTCATATTTATGATATTAGTGGAGGGCATCAAAAGAAATAACCAATACTGTGGCATAAAGCTAATTTCAAAAAAGGCAAAGCAGGATTGAAAAAAATCCTGTCATTAATCCCTGTTGCTAACACTCTTTATCCCTCATAAGGACATGAGTAAAAATCTCAAGGCTTTGGGAATGTATATCAGATGAGGTAAGTTTTTATTCTCTCCCTCTCTCTCTCTCTCTCCCTCTCTATCTATCTATCTATCTATCTATATATATATATATAATTTAATGTTAAGCTAGGCAGAACACCTACATACAGAGTTTTATATAAATGAATGGTGCCCACGTTCGACTCTATTAAAAATTGATGTGCTTTGTGCATGGAGGTGCTTCATGGAAATATTCATGCTAATGGAACTGATTCAACGAAAGCCATGTACTGTCAAGAGTGATATACGTATTATTTATTAAAGAAAAAATTCCATTTGCTATAAATATAGAAAACAGCTATCCATTTTTCAATATGCTTAGATAACTATTGCCAGGGATGTCTCTTTGTGTTGACTTCCATCTAGTACATATAATGCGTATTAAAATTGAAAATTCACAGAACAAATAAATATTTTCTGTCATGTTTACATTTGGAAGGTAAAGGTCTACCATTTGGTTGAGAAAGGAAGATTGATGTGGAAATAACATCACTAATAGAAATGGAAATTCCCCAACCTAACTCATTTTTCCCCTTTTATTCTAACACCAGACTGGAGTGACTTGTCAATGTTGCCTGAAGTTGGAGCTCTGGTTGCACTTGTTATATTCACCGTTGGGTTAAAGAGATACTTTAACTTCAATTGAAAATCACCAGAAACCAAATAAAAAGTAATCAAGAACAGAATTCAGCTTGTTTCTTTATATTTATGTGTTTATATTTTTCTTTATATGTGCTTCCTGTTTTTGTTTGCTTATTTATTTCTTTTCAATATACTTATTCAAATTTCTTTAGTCTCATATATTTGAACAAAATGCTATTCAAAAATACTATTCTCGGGCTTCTCTGGTGGCGCAGTGGTTTCGAATCTGCTTGCCAATGCAGGGGACACGGGTTCGAGCCCTGGTCTGGGAAGATCCCACATGCCGCGGAGCAACTAGGCCCGTGAGCCACAATTACTGAGCCTGCGCGTCTGGAGCCTGTGCTCCGCAACAAGAGAGGCTGCGATAGTGAGAGGCCCGCGCACCGCGATGAAGAGTGGACCCCGCTTGCCACAACTAGAGAAAGCCCTCGCACAGAAGCAAAGACCCAACTCAGCCATAAATAAATAAATAAACAAATACTTTTTAAAAAAATGCTATTCTCAGGTCCTGAGAAAAAGATAAAGTTATGTCAACATTAGCCACTACAAGATCACTTTGTTTACTATGACTAGAAACCTAAGAAATTCCAAAATATGTTATGGCATGAAAAATGAACCCATTACTTGTATGTCTGGGGTGGATTTTAGTCAGCTGGACATATGATCGTGAACTTCCCAGTAGTTCCTGTGATTGATGCTAACTCACTAAATTGTAAAATCAAGGCTTTCATTTTTGTGTGTGTCAGAAATTACTGTAGTTGAGGGAAACATTTTTGCTTTGATTACTCATAACTATGACATGGCTCTTGGAGAAACTCAGACAACATTTTCAAGGGTATAAAAATCCATTACAGTCACAAAACCATGATATCTAAATTTTAACCCTGAAACTGATGCTCATAGTTTTTTTGTCTTTTTACAAAAAGGCTTTTTCCTTTTTGGAGAAAAAAGACATCCATGAGTTATGCCACAATCACATCCACTGAGAAATAGATTATAAAGGTGGCATGTAAAAAACTGCATTATACTCATCATAATACTGGATTCTCTATTCTCAGCCTTGGTGATTCACAGACACGCACAGATTATTCATCTCAGTACTGCCCACAAAACCTAGCATAATGCCTTGCACATAGTAGGTGCTTTATAAATATCTGATTATGTGTTGAATCCATAAGCTAACACTCTCCATCCTGCCAGTGTTCATAATGTTCTCCAGATAGACTTGAGTAAGAGTAACAGCTGCTTGTGAGAGACATTTATTCACATGAAGTTGCTTTTGTACTGTTACCCTTGACAATACAGGGAGTTGGAGTTTGTTGTCATATTTAGAACAATCTATGAGTTTAGAATTATAATGACAAGTAGGGTGTAGCCCAGGAAACATGAATGGTCATGGATCACAAAAAGAATGATAAATATTGACCTTAACTTAATAGATATAGAATTAGCCAGGGTTCTCCAGAGAAACGAAACCAACAGCGCGGAGAGAGAGAGAGAGAGAAATAAATTTATTACAGGGAATTGACTCACATGATTATAGATGCTGAGAAGCTCCAAGATCTGCACTCAGCATGCTGGAGACCCAAAAAGTTGATGGTGTAGTCCCAGCCTGCATCTGAAAGCCTGAGAACTAGGAGAGCCAATGGTGTAAGTTTTAGTCCAAAAGCTTGCCAGTTTGAGACACAAGAAAAGAAAAAAAAAAAGTTTCAGTTCAAGTTCAAAGTCAAGAAAAAGACCTATGTTCAAACTCAAGCAGACCAGCAAAAGGAGGTCTTTCTTATTCATGGGAGGGTTGGGCTTTTGGTTCTCTTCATGCCTTCAACTGATTGGCTGGGGCCCACCTACAATAGGGAGAGCAATCTGCTTCACTCAGTCTACCATTTCACATCTTAATCTCATCAAGAAATACCCTCATCAACATACATGCACAGAATGCTTGATCAAATGTCTGGGCATGCTGTGGGATGGTCACGTAGACACATAAAATTAACCATCACAGACACGAAGGATTCCATCATTCTGTTCACCCATCACTCCATTTCACTGATAATTCTTCAACTTGACAAGCTTATGTCTAACTTTCAGCGAGGTCTTTACCTATATGTTTTCTCAGTATATATATACACACATATATTATATATATTTTATATATACATATATTATATATATTTATATTTAATTAATATTACTAAGAGATTAATTATCTCTCTCTTTCTAGAAAGAGAGAGAGAGAACAGCTGTAATTCTCAAGGTGCCATGGATGAGCTGTGAAGGATTGAAAAGTGTCTAAGAAAGAATCATTGCCTACAAGGTAACATATCATCACTGGGGAGAAAAAACACATGCAGTAGAAAAAAATAGCTAATACAAAGTAGTCTGTTTTGTACTAGTACCACATCTCATGCTTTTGTTTTAGAGCACATTTTAGCTTGCAAATAATCTTTCTTTTTTTTTTAATTTTTGAATTTTATTTTATTTATTTTTTATACAGCAGGTTCTTATTAGTTATCTATTTTATACATATTAGTGTATATATGTCAATCCCAATTTTCCAATTCATCCCACCACCACCACCACCCCCCCCCACCATTTTCCCCCCTTGGTGTCCATACGTTTGTTCTCTACATCTGTGTCTCTATTTCTGCCCTGCAAACCGGTTCATCCGTACGATTTTTCTAGGTTCTACATATATGTGTTAATATACGATATTTGTTTTTCTCTTTCTGACTTACTTCACTCTGTATGACAGTCTCTAGATCCATCATGTCTCTACAAATGACCCAATTTCGTTCCTTTTTATGGTTGAGTAATATTCCATTGTATATACGTACCACATCTTCTTTATCATTTCATCTGTCGATGGGCATTTAGGTTGCTTCCATGACCTGGCTATTGTAAATAGTGCTGCAATGAACATTGGGGTGCATGTGTCTTTTTGAATTATGGTTTTCTCTGGGTATATGCCCAGTAGTGGCATTGCTGGGTCATATGGTAATTCTATTTTTAGTTTTTTAAGGAACCTCCATATTGTTCTCCATAGTGGCTGTATCAATTTACATTCCCACCAACAGTGCAAGAGGGTTCCCTTTTCTCCACAACCTCTCCAGCATTTGTTGTTTGTAGATTTTCTGATGATGCCCATTCTAACAGGTGTGAGGTGATACCTCACTGTAGTTTTGATTTGCATTTCTCTAATAACCAGTGATGTTGAGCATTCTTTCATGTGCTTCTTGGCCATCTGTATGTCTTTTTTGGGGAAATGTGTACTTAGGTCTTCTGCCCATTTTTTGATTGGGTTGTTTGCTTTTTTAATATTGAACTGCAAGAGCTGTTTATATATTTTGGAGATTAATCCTTTGTCCGTTGATTTGTTTGCAAATATTTTCTCCCATTCTGAGAGTTGTCTTTTCGTCTTGTTTGTAGTTTCCTTTGCTTTTCAAAAGCTTTTATATTTCACTAGGTCCCATTTGTTTATTTTTGTTTTTACTTCCATTACTCTAAGAGGTGAGTCAAAAAAGATCTTGCTGTGATTTATGTCAAAGGGTGTTCTTCCTAGGTTTTCCTGTAGGAGTTCTATAGTGTCCAGTCTTACATTTAGGTCTCTAATCCATTTTGAGTTTATTTTTGTGTATGGTGTTAGGGAGTGTTCTAATTTCATTCTTTTACATGTAGCTGTCCAGTTTTCCCAGCACCACTTATTGAAGAGACTGTCTTTTCTCCATTGTATATCCTTGCCTCTTTGTCATAGATTAGTTGACCATAGGTGCGTGGGTTTATCTCTGGGCTTTCTATCCTGTTCCATTGATCTATATTTCTCTTTTTGTGCCAGTGCCATATTGTCTTGATTAATGTAGCTTTGTAGTATAGTCTAAAGTCAGGGACTCTGATTCCTCCAGCTCCGTTTATTTTCCCCTCAAGACTGCTTTGGCTATTCGGGGTCTTTTGTGTCTCCATACAAATTTTAAGATTTTTTGTTCTAGTTCTGTAAGAAATGCCACTGGTAATTTGATGGGAATTGCACTGAATCTATAGATTGCTTTGGGTAGTATAGTCATTTTCACAATATTGATTCTTCCAATCCAAGAACATGGAATATCTCTCCATCTGTTTGTGTCATCTTTGATTTCTTTCATCAGTGTCTTATAGTTTTCTGAGTACAGGTCTTCTACCTCCTTAGGTAGGTTTATTCCCAGGTATTTTATTATTTTTGTTGCAATGGTGAATGGGATTGTTTCCTTAATTTCACTTTCTGATCTTTTGTTGTTAGTGTATAGGAATGCAAGAGATTTCTGTGCATTAATTTTGTATCCTGCAACTTTACCAAATTCATTGATTAGCTCTAGTAGTTTTCTGGTGGCATCTTGAGGATTCTCTATGTATAGTATCATGTCATCTGCAAACAGTGATGATTTTACTTCTTCTTTTCCAATTTGTATTTCTTTTTCTTCTCTGATTGCCATGGCTAGGACTTCCAAAACTATGTTGAATAATAGTGGCGAGAGTGGACATCCTTTTCTTGTTCCTGATCTTAGAGGAAATGCTTTCAGTTTTTCACCATTGAGAATGATGTTTGCTGTGGGTTTGTCATATATGGCCTTTATTATGTTGAAGTAGGTTCCCTCTATGCCCACTTTCTGGAGAGTTTTTTTTATCATAAATGTGTTGAATTTTGTTGAAAGCTTTTTCTGCATCTATTGAGATGATCATATGGTTTTTATTCTTCCATTTGTTAATATGGTGTATCACATTGATTGATTTGCATATACTGAAGAATCATTGCATCCCTGGGATAAATCCCACTTGATCATGGTGTATGCTCCTTTTGATGTGTTGTTGGATTCTGTTTGCTAGTATTTTGTTGAGGATTTTTGCATCTATATTCATCAGTGATATTGGTCTGTAATTTTCTTTTTTTGTATTATCTTTGTCTGGTTTTGGTATCAGGGTGATGGTAGCCTCATAGAATGAGTTTGGGAGTGTTCCTTCCTCTGCCATTTTTTGGAAGAGTTTGAGAAGGATGGGTGTTAGCTCTTCTCTAAATGCTTGATAGAATTCACCTGTGAAGCCATCTGGTCCTGGACTTTTGTTTGTTGGAAGATTTCTAACCCCAGTTTCAGTTTCATTACTTGTGATTGGTCTGTTCATATTTTTTATTTCTTCCTGGTTCAGTCTTGTAAGGTTATACCTTTCTAAGAATTTGTCCATTTCTTCCAGGTTGTCCATTTTATTGGCATAGACTTGCTTGTAGTAGTCTCTTAGGATGCTTTGTATTTCTGCGGTGTCGATTGTAACTTCTTTTTCATTTCCAATTTTATTGATTTGAGTCCTCTCCCTATTTTTCTTGATGAATCTGGCTAAAGGTTCATCAATTTTGTTTATCTTCTCAAAGAACCAGCTTTTAGTTTTACTGATCTTTGCTACTGTTTTCTTTGTTTCTATTTCATTTATTTCTGCTCTGATCTTTATGATTTCTTTCCTTCTACTAGCTTTGGATTTTGTTTGTTCTTCTTTCTTTAGTTCGTTTAGGTGTAAGGTTAGATTGTTTGAGATTTTTCTTGTTTCTTGAGGTAAGGTTATATTGCTATAAACTTCCCTCTTAGAACTGCTTTTGCTGCATCTGATAGGTTGTTGATCATCATGTTTTCATTGTAATTTGTCTTTAGGTATTTTTTGATTTCTTCAGTGATCTCTTGGTTATTTAGTAACGTATTGTTTAGCCTCCATGTGTTTGTGTTTTTTAAATTTTTTTCCCTGTAACTGATTTCTAATCTCATAGAGTTGCAGTTGGAAAAGATGCTTGATATGATTTCAATTTTCTGAAACTTACCGAGGATTGATTTGTGTCCCAATATGTGATCTATCCTGGAGAATGTTCCATGTAGACTTGAGAAGAAAGTGTAATCTGCTGTTTTGGGATGGAATGTCCTATAAATATCAATTAAGTCCATCTTGTTTAATGTATCATTTAAAGCTTGTGTTTCCTTATTTATTTTCATTTTGGATGATCTGTCCATTGGTGTAAGTGAGGTGTTAATGTCTGCCACTATTATTGTGTTACTGTCAATTTCCTCTTTTATGGTTGTTAGCAGTTGCCTTATGTATTGAGGTGCTTCTATGTTAGGTGCATATATATTCATAATTGTTATATCTTCTTCTTGGATTGATCCCTTGATCATTATGTAGTGTCCTTCCTTGTCTCTTGTAACATTCTTTATTTTAAAGTCTATTTTATCTGATATGAGTATAGCTACTCCAGCTTTCTTTTTTTTTTTTTTTTTTAAACATCTTTATTGAAGTATAATTGCTTTACAATGGTGTGTTAGCTTCTGCTTTATAACAAAGTGAATCAGTTATACATATACATATGTTCCCATATCTCTTCCCTCTTGCATCTCCCTCCCTCCCACCCTCCCTATCCCACTCCTCTAGGTGGTCACAAAGCACCGAGCTGATCTCCCTGTGCTATGCGGCTACTTCCCACTAGCTATCTATTTTACATTTGGTAGTGTATATATGTCCATGACACTCTCTCACCCTATCACATCTCACCCCTCCCCCTCCCCATATCCTCAAGTCCATTCTCTAGTAGGTCTGTGTCTTTATTCCCATCTTGCCACTAGGTTCTTCATGACCTTTTTTTTTCCCCTTAGATTCCATATATATGTGTTAGCATACTGTATTTCTTTTTCTCTTTCTGACTTACTTCACTCTGTATGACAGACTCTAACTCCATCCACCTCATTACAAACACCTCCATTTCATTTCTTTTTATGGCTGAGTAATATTCCATTGTATATATGTGCCACATCTTCTTTATCCATTCATCCGATGATGGACACCTAGGTTGCTTCCATGTCCTGGCTATTGTAAACAGAGCTGCAATGAATATTTTGGTACATGACTCTTTCTGAATTATGGTTTTCTCAGGGTATATGCCCAGTAGTGGGATTGCTGGGTCGTATGGTAGTTCTATTTTTAGTTTTTTAAGGAACCTCCATACTGTTCTCCATAGTGGCTGTATCAATTTACATTCCCACCAACAGTGCAAGAGGGTTCCCTTTTCTCCACACCCTCTCCAGCATTTATTGTTTCTAGATTTTTTGATGATGGCCATTCTGACCGGTGTGAGATGATACCTCATTGTAGTTTTGATTTGCATTTCTCTAATGATTAATGATGTTGAGCATTCTTTCATGTGTCTGTTGGCAATCTGTATATCTTCTTTGGAGAAATGTCTATTTAGGTCTTCTGCCCATTTTTGGATTGGGTTGTTTGTTTTTTTGTTATTGAGCTGCATGAGCTGCTTGTAAATCTTGGAGATTAATCCTTTGTCAGTTGCTTCATTTGCAAATATTTTCTCCCATTCTGAGGGTTGTCTTTTGGTCTTGTTTATGGTTTCCTTTGCTGTGCAAAAGCTTTTAAGTTTCATTAGGTCCCATTTGTTTATTTGTGTTTTTATTTCCATTTCTCTAGGACCTGGGTCAAAAAGGATCTTGCTGTGATTTATGTCATAGAGTGTTCTGCCTATGTTTTCCTCTAAGAGTTTGATAGTGTCTGGCCTTACACTTAGGTCTTTAATCCATTTTGAGTTTATTTTTGTGTATGGTGTCAGAGAGTGTTCTAATTTCATACTTTTACATGTACCTGTCCAATTTTCCCAGCACCACTTATTGAAGAGGCTGTCTTTTCTCCACTGTATATGCTTGCCTCCTTTATCAAAGATAAGGTGACCATATGTGCGTGGGCTTATCTCTGGGCTTTCTATCCTGTTCCATTGATCTATATTTCTGTTTTTGTGCCAGTACCAAACTGTCTTGATTACTGTAGCTTTGTAATATAGTCTGAAGTCAGGGAGCCTGATTCCTCCAGCTCCATTTTTCGTTCTCAAGATTGCTTTGGCTATTCGGGGTCTTTTGTGTTTCCATACAAATTGTGAAATTTTTTGTTCTAGTTCTGTGAAAAATGCCAGTGGTAGTTTGATAGGGATTGCATTGAATCTGTAGATTGCTTTGGGTAGCAGAGTCATTTTCACAATGTTGATTCTTCCAATCCAAGAACATGGTATATCTCTCCATCTATTTGTATCATCTTTAATTTCTTTCATCAGTGTCCTATAATTTTCTGCATACAGGTCTTTTGTCTCCTTAGGTAGGTTTATTCCTAGATATTTTATTCTTTTTGTTGCAATGGTAAACGGGAGTGTTTTCTTAATTTCACTTTCAGATTTTTCATCATTAGTATACAGGAATGCAAGAGATTTCTGTGCATTAATTTTGTATCCTGCTACTTTACCAAATTCATTGATTAGCTCTAGTAGTTTTCTGGTAGCATCTTTTGGATTCTCTATGTATAGTATCATGTCATCTGCAAACAGTGACAGCTTTACTTCTTCTTTTCCGATTTGGATTCCTTTTATTTCTTTTTCTTCTCTGATTGCTGTGGCTAACACTTCCAAAACTATGTTGAATAATAGTGGTGAGAGTGGGCAACCTTGTCTTGTTCCTGACCTTAGTGGAAATGGTTTCAGTTTTTCACCATTGAGGACAATGTTGGCTGTGGGTTTGTCATATACGGCCTTTATTATGTTGAGGAAAGTTCCCTCTATGCCTACTTTCTGCAGGACTTTTATCATAAATGGGTGTTGAATTTTGTCGAAAGCTTTCTCTGCATCTATTGAGATGATCATATGGTTTTTCTCCTTCAATTTGTTAATATGATGTATCACGTTGATTGATTTGCGTATATTGAAGAATCCTTGCATTCCTGGAATAAACCCCACTTGATCATGGTGTATAATCCTTTTACTGTGCTGTTGGATTCTGTTTGCTAGTATTTTGTTGAGGATTTTTGCATCTATGTTCATCAGTGATATTGGCCTGTAGTTTTCTTTCTTTGTGACATCTTTGCCTGGTTTTGGTATCAGGGTGATGGTGGCCTCGTAGAATGAGTTGGGGAGTGTTCCTCCCTCTGCAATATTTTGGAAGAGTTTGAGAAGGATAGGTGTTAGCTCTTCTCTAAATGTTTGATAGAATTCGCCTGTGAAGCCATCTGGTCCTGGGCTTTTGTGTGTTGGAAGATTTTTAATCACAGTTTCAATTTCAGTGCTTGTGATTGGTCTGTTCATATTTTCTATTTCTTCCTGGTTCAGTCTCGGCAGGTTGTGCATTTCTAAGAATCTGTCCATTTCTTCCAGGTTGTCCAATTTATTGGCATAGAGTTGCTTGTAGTAATCTCTCATGATCGTTTGTATTTCTGCAGTGTCAGTGGTTACTTCTCCTTTTTCATTTCTAATTCTATTAATTTGAGTCTTCTCCCTTTTTCTCTTGATGAGTCTGGCTAATGGTTTATCAATTTTGTTTATCTTCTCAAAGAACCAGCTTTTAGTTTCATTGATTTTTGCTATTGTTTCCTTCATTTCTTTTTCATTTATTTCTGATCTGATCTTTATGATTTCTTTCCTTCTGCTAGCTTTGGGGTTTTTTTGTTCTTCTTTCTCTAATTGCTTTAGGTGCAAGGTTAGGTTGTTTATTTGAGATGTTTCCTGTTTCTTGATGTAGGCTTGTATTGCTATAAACTTCCCTCTTAGAACTGCTTTTGCTGCATCCCATAGGTTTTGGATCGTCGTGTCTCCATTGTCATTTGTTTCTAGGTATTTTTTGATTTCCCCTTTGATTTCTTCAGTGATCACTTCGTTATTAAGTAGTGTATTCTGTAGCCTCCATGTGTTTGTATTTTTTACAGATCTTTTGCTGTAATTGATATCTAGTCTCATAGCGTTGTGGTCGGAAAAGATACTTGATATGATTTCAATTTTTTTAAATTTACCAAGGCTTGATTTGTGACCCAAGATATGATCTATCCTGGAGAATGTTCCATGAGCACTTGAGAAAAATGTGTATTCTGTTGTTTTTGGGTGGAATGTCCTATAAATATCAATTAAGTCCATCTTGTTTAATGTATCATTTAAAGCTCGTGTTTCCTTATTTATTTTCATTTTGGATGATCTGTCTGTTGGTGAAAGTGGGGTGTTAAAGTCCCCTACTATGATTGTGTTGCTGTCAATTTCCCCTTTTATGGCTGTTAGTATTTGCCTTATGTATTGAGGTGCTCCTATGTTGGGTGCATATATATTTACAATTGTTATACCTTCCTCTTGGATCGATCCCTTGATCATTATATAGTGTCCTTCTTTGTCTCTTGTAATAGTCTTTATTTTAAAGTCTATTTTGTCTGATATGAGAATTGCTACTCCAGCTTTCTTTTGATTTCCATTTGCATGGAATATCTTTTTCCATCCCCTCACTTTCAGTCTGTATGTGTCTCTAGGTCTGAAGTGGGTCTCTTGCAGACAGCATATATATGGGTCTTGTTTTTGTATCCATTCAGCCAGTCTGTGTCTTTTGGTGGGAGCATTTAATCCATTTACATTTAAGGTAATTATCGATACGTATGTTCCTATTCCCATTTTCTTAAATGTTTTGGGTTTGTTATTGTAGGTGTTTTCCTTCTCTTGTGTTTCTTGCCTAGAGAAGTTCCTTTAGCATTTGTTGTAAAGCTGGTTTGGTGGTGCTGAACTCTCTCAGCTTTTGCTTGTCTGTAAAGGTTTTAATTTCTCCATCAAATCTGAATGAGATCCTTGCTGGGTAGAGTAATCTTGGTTGTAGGTTTTTCTCCTTCATCACTTTAAGTATATCCTGCCACTCCCTTCTGGCTTGCAGAGTTTCTGCTGAAAGATCAGCTGTTAACCTTATGGGGATGCCCTTGTGTGTTATCTGTTGTTTTTCCCTTGCTGCTTTTAATATGTTTTCTTTATATTTAAGTTTTGATAGTTTGATTAATATGTGTCTTGGTGTGTTTCTCCTTGGATTTATCCTGTATGGGACTCTCTGTGCTTCCAGGACTTGATTAACTATTTCCTTTCCCATATTAGGGAAGTTTTCAACTATAATCTCTTCAAATATTTTCTCAGTCCCTTTCTTTTTCTCTTCTTCTTCTGGGACCCCTATAATTCGAATGTTGGTGCGTTTAATGTTGTCCCAGAGGTCTCTGAGACTGTCCTCAGTTCTTTTCATTCTTTTTTCTTTATTCTGCTCTGCAGTAGTTATTTCCACCATTTTATCTTCCAGGTCACTTATCCGTTCTTCTGCCTCAGTTATTCTGCTATTGATCCCATCTAGAGTATTTTTAATTTCATTTATTGTGCTTTTCATCCTTGCTTGGTTCCTCTTTAGTTCTTCTAGGTCCTTGTTAAATGTTTCTTGCATTTTGTCTATTCTATTTCCAAGATTTTGGATCATCCTTACTATCATTATTCTGAATTCTTTTTCAGGTAGACTACCTATTTCCTCTTCATTTGTTAGGTCTGGTGTGTTTTGACCCTGCTCCTTCATCTGCTGTGTGTTTTTCTGTCTTCTCATTTTGCTTATCTTACTGTGTTTGGGGTCTCCTTTTCACAGGCTGCAGGTTCGTAGTTCCCGTTGTTTTTGGTATCTGTCCCCAGTGGCTAAGGTTGTTTCAGTGGGTTGTGTAGGTTTCCTGGTGGAGGGAACTAGTGCCTGTGTTCTGGTGGATGAGGCTGGATGTTGTCTTTCTGGTGGGCTCGTCCACGTCTGGTGGTGTGTTTTGGGGTGTCTGTGGCCTTATTATGATTTTAGGCAGCCTCTCTGTTAATGGATGGGGCTGTGTTCCTGTCTTGCTAGTTGTTTGGCATAGGGTATCCAGCACTGTAGCTTGCTGGTCGTTGAGTGAAGCTGGGTGTTGATGTTGAGATGGAGATCTCTGAGAGATTTTCGCCGTTTGGCATTACGTGGAGCTGGGAGGTCTCTTGTGGACCAGTGTCCTGAAGTTGGCTCTCCCACCTCAGAGGCACAGCCCTGATGCCTGGCTGGAGCACCAAGAGCCTTTCATCCACACGGCTCAGAATAAAAGGGAGAAAAAATGGAAAGAAAGAAAGAAAGAGGATAAAATAAAATAAAATAAAGCAATTATAATAAAAAATAAGAAAAAAAATTAAAGAAAAAAATTATTAAGAATAAATTTATTAAGAAAAAAAATTTTTTTTAATTTTTAAAAATAGATTTATTAATTTTTTATGCTAAAAATAAGAAAAAATTATTAAGAAAAAAGTTATTAAAAAATTTTTTTTTAATTTTTTAAAAATAAAAAATATGAAAAAACTTATTAAAAATTTTTTTTTAATTTTTTAAAAATAAAAAATAAGGAAAAAATTATTAAGAAAACATTTATTAGGGAAAAAAAATTTTTTTTTAAGTAAAAAAAAACAGAAAAAAAAACGGACGGACCTAACCCTAGGACTAACGGTGAGAGCAAAGCTATACAGACAAAATCTCACCCAGAAGCATACACATATACACTCACAAAAAAAAGGAAAAGGGGAAAAGTTAATATATCCTGCTCCCAAAGTCCACCTCCTAAATTTGGGATGATTCGTTGTCTATTCAGGTATTCAACAGATGCAGGCACATCAAGTTGTTTGTGGAGCTTTAATCCACTGCTTCTGAGGCTGCTGGGAGAGATCTCCCTCTCTTCTTTGTTCGTACAGCTCCCGGAGTTCAGCTTTGGATTTGGACCCGCCTCTGCATGTAGGTCGCCTGAGGGTGTCTGTTCCCCGCCCAGACAGGACGGGGTTAAAGGAGCAGCTGAATCGGAGGCTCTGGCTCACTCAGGCCTGGGGGGAGGGAGCGGTACGGAGGAGGCGGGGCGAGCCTGCGGCGGCAGAAGCCGGCGTGACGTTGCAGCAGCCTGAGGCGCGCCGTGCGCTCTCCCGGGGAAGTTGTCCCCAGATTACGGGAGCCTGGCCGCGGCAGGCTGCACAGGCTCCCGGGAGGGGCGGTGTGGAGAATGACCTGTGCTCGCCCACAGGCTTTTTGGTGGCGGCAGCAGCAGCCTTAGCGTCTCATGCCTGTCTCTGGGGTCCGCGCTGATAGCCGCGGCTCATGCCCGTCTCTGGAGTTCGTTTAAGTGGCGCTCTGAATCTCTTGCCTCTTCGGCAGCTGCAGACTTTTTCTCGGGCTCCCTCCCAGCCAGCTGTGGTGCGCTAACCCCTTCAGGCTGTGTTCACGCCGCCAACCCCAGTCCTCTCCCTGGGATCCGACCGAAGCCCGAGCCTCAGCTCCCAGCCCCCGCCCGCCCCGGCGGGTGAGCAGACAAGCCTCTCGGGCTGGTGAGTGCTGGTCGGCGCCGATCCTCTGTGCGGGAATCTCTCCGCTTTGCCCTCCGCACCACTGTGGCTGCGCTCTCCTCCGTGGCTCTGAAGCTTCCCCCCTCTGCTACCCACAGTCTCTGCCCACGAAGGGGCTTCCTAGTGTGTGGAAACCTTTCCTCCTTCACAGCTCCCTCCCACTGGTGCAGGTCCCGTCCCTATTCTTTTGTCTCTGTTATTTCTTTTGTCTTTTGCCCTACCCAAGTACGTGGGGATTTTCTTGCCTTTTGGGAGGTCTGACGTCTTCCGCCAGCGTTCAGTGGGTGTTCTGTAGGAGCAGTTCCACGTGTAGATGTATTTCTCATGTATCTGTGGGGAGGAAGGTGATCTCCGCGTCTTACTCTTCCGCCATCTTGCCCCTCCCTCCCTCCAGCTTTCTTTTGATTTCCATTTGCATGGAATATCTTTTTCCATCCCCTCACTTTCAGTCTGTATGTGTCCCTAGGTCTGAAGCAGGTCTCTTGTAGACAACATATATATGGGTCTTGTTTTTGTGTCCATTCAGCGAGCCTGTGTCTTTTGGTTGGAGCATTTAATCCATTCACGTTTAATGTAATTATCGATATGTATGTCCCTATTATCATTTTCTTAATTGTTATGGGTTTGTTTTTGTAGGTCCTTTTCTTCTCTTGTGTTTCCTCCACAGAGAAGTTCCTTTAGCATTTGTTGTAGAGGTGGTTTGGTGGTGCTGAATTCTCTTAGCTTTTGCTTGTCTGTAAAGCTTTTGATTTCTCTGTTGAATCTGAATGAGATCCTTGACGGGTTGAGTAATCTTGGTTGTAGGTTCTTCCCTTTCATCACTTTAAATATATCATGCCACTCCCTTCTGGCTTGTAGAGTTTCTGCTGAGAAATCAGCTGTTAACCTTATGGGAGTTCCCTTGTCTGTTATTTGTTGTTTTTCCCTTGCTGCTTTCAATAATTTTTCTTTGTCTTTAATTTTTGCCAATTTGATTACTATGTGTCTCAATGTGTTTCTCCTTGGGTTTATCCTGTATGGGACTCGCTGTGCTTCCTGGACTTGGACTTGGGTGGCTATTTCCTCTCCCATGTTAGGGACGTTTTCATCTATAATCTCTTCAAATATTTTCTCAGGTCGTTTCTCTCTCTCTTCTCCTTCTGGGACCCCTATAATGTGACTGTTGTTGCATTTAATGTTGTCCCAGCAGTCTCTTAGGCTGTCTTCATTTATTTTCATTCTTTTTTCTTTATTCTGTTCTGCAGCAGTTAATTCCACCATTCTTTCTTCCAGGTCACTTATCCGTTTTTCTGCCTCAGTTATTGTGCTTTTGATTCCTTCTAGTGTATTTTTCATTTCAGTTATTGTATTGTTCATCTCTGTTTGTTTGTTCTTTAATTCTTCCAGGTGTTTATTCTTTAAGTCTTCTAGGTCTTTGTTAAACATTTCTTGCATCTTCTTGATCTTTGCCTCCATTCTTTTCCGAGGTCGTGGATCATCTTCATTGTCATTATTCTGAATTCTTTTTCTGGAAGGTTGCCTATCTCCACTTCATTTAGTTGTTTTTCCTGGGTTTTATCTTATTCCTTCATCTGGTACATAGTCCTCGGCCTTTTCATTTTGTCTATCTTTCTGTGAATGTGGTTTTCCTTCCACAGGCTGCAGAATTGTAGTTCTTCTTGCTTTTGCTGTCTGCCCTCTGGTGAATGAGGCTATCTAAGAGGCTTGTGCAAGCTTCCTGATGGGAGGGACTGGTGGTGGGTAGAGCTGGGTTTTGCTCTGGTGGGCAGAGCTCAGTAAAACTTTAATCCACTTGTCTGCTGATATCTGGGGTTGGGTTCCTTCCCTGTTGGTTGTTTGACCTGAGGCGACCCAGCACTGGAGCCTACCTGGCTCTTTGGTGGGGCTAATGGAGGACACTGGGAGGGCTCATGCCAAGGAATACTCCCCAGAACTTCTGCTGCCAGTGTCCTTGTCCCCACAGTGAGTCACAGCCACCCTCCGCAGGAGACCCTCCAACACTAGCAGGTAGGTCTGGTTCAGTCTCCTATGGGGTCACTGCTCCTTCCCCTGTATCCCAACGTGCACACTACTTTGTGTGTGCCCTCCAAAAGCGAAGTCTCTGTTTCCCCCAGTCCTGTCGAAATCCTGCAATCAAATCCTGCTAGCCTTCAAAATCTGAATCTCTAGGAATTCCTCCTCCCATTGCTGGACCCCCAGGTTGGGAAGCCTGGCGTGGGGCTCAGAACCTTCACTCCAGTGGGTGGACGTCTGTGGTATAAGTGTTCTCCAGTTTGTGAGTCACCCACCCAGCAATTATGGGATTTAATTTTATTGTGATTGCGCCCCTCCTACCATCTCTCATTGTGGCTTCTCCTTTGTCTTTGGATGTGGGGTATCTTTTTTGGTGAGTTCCAGTGTCTTCCTGTCAATGATTGTTCAGCAGTTAGTTGTGATTCCGGTGCTCTCGCAGGAGGGAGTGAGCGCACGTCCTTCTACTCCACTGTCTTGAACCAACATCTCAATAATCTTAAATATATATTTAATATCTTTGTCAATTTATGAACTGTTGTGAAAACTTGAGCCACCTGAGAAATGTATAAATTTGAAGTAGCTTTGTCATTCATTTTACTTATAAATATAATCCAAGTGCTGCTCAAAATATTCAGAAGCCTCTAAGGAAGAGAACAAACAGCACTGAAAATTTCATCACTCAGAGTTAGTAACTATTAACATTTTTATATAACCTTCTGTGTTTTTCCATACAAATATAGATATAGATATAATGGAATTTCAATACATGCTATTTTCTGACCTGCACTTACATTGTATTGCACTCAAAATACATTGAACAATTACAACATACTGTGAATATTTTTCTTGTGCTTAATTTTTTAACATTCATTGTTTCAAAAGTCAAATAGTATTACAAAGCTTGTAAAGAAAACCATTGCTTTCCTGAATACCTTCCCACACACTGATTCTCACTCTCCAGTAGAACCATTTTTTACATTTTTAGATATTTATTTTAGCATGTATCTCCATTTTTCTAAATCACAAAATTATAATGTCAGTTCTTGATTTTTCTGTTTTAACATGTTCATTTTCTACAAGATGAGAATTTTATTCTTTTGTTTTATAGGTCTTTTTTTTAAATTAATTTATTTATTTGGCCTTGCCGCACGACATGCAGAATCTTAGTTCCCTAACCAGGGATCGAACCCATGTCCCCTGCAGTGGAAGCTCAGAGTCCTAACCACTGGACAGCCAGGGAAGTCCGAGAATTTTATTCTTTATACCTTCCTCCCTTTCTCTATCTCAGTCTCTCTCCCCAATATAGTTACAGGATCTTTCTTTTGGTTCAAACAACATCTTAAGCTACTTCCCCTGAAAACTGTGCCTAAGGCAAAGTTTTCCATGCTAATGTTTTATTAGAGGTACAGTCCCAAGATGCAAGAGTGAGGAGGTAGAGTTAAAAAGAAGGGAAGCAAATGTAAGGGGTGGTACACTCCTGAGCATCTCTAGCTTCATAAGAAACATGGCCAGTTGCTTGGTCATATATGAAGACTCCAGAATGAGAGATTAGAAACACTTAACCTCAGAACTGTCTGTCCTGGAGAAAGAAGGGTAAAGAATTTGTTAGCTCCTTCCCTTCTCCTGTTTTTCATGAGTCATCAGAATTTGTCCAATGGGGTCTTAACACTGCCAGGTTGTGTTATCAGCCCTTCCATTGGGATATGCTGCTCAGCTCTCACCCTTGGGAGAGGCTGAACTTAGGTGACAACCTAGTAGCCAGGACTCTCCACTGAGCAAGCAGCCAATGTAGGATGGTGATAGGAGATGAGGAACAAATCTGGAGCCATATAAACTGGGTCCCACACAGTCGATGTTCAGTGTTTATATTTTTAAGTATTCATAGTGGAGTAATACATTATTGTAGAATACATTTTCTTGGATAATTTAAATTTTTTTCCTTCTTTTTAAAATTTACTTTCTTTTGGTTGTTTTTATTTACCTATCATTAACTTATTCCTAAACCCTGACAGAATTGTAAATCTCTGTCTGTTCAAACATATCAGGTATTCTATCAGACATTTATTCTTCCACAGATACACTACTGTGGAGCCCTTTGACCTCTTTCTCTATTCTCAACATGTTGCCCTCTAGACCTGTTTAGATCTGTTATTCTGGGATGTCCCTTTCCCATCATTTTGAAATTGTCCTTTGATTCTTCCATATGTGGCTCCCTGTTTCCCGAGTTCAGCATCTTCCACTTTCATAGTTTATGTTCCAATTTTGCTGGAATGAATCTTCCAGTAGCATTGTGGGAAAGGTAATATCTTTGAGGTCTTACATGTCAGAAGACATCTTTATTCTTCTCTTCACACTTGATGAATGGTTTAGGTGTGCACACATTTTAGGTTTCCTCAAAATTTTGAAAGTATTGCTCCATTTTCTTTCACTCCCCAATTTGTTGTTGAGATGTCTAATGCCATTCTGATTCCTAAAGCTTTGATGAAAATCTCCCCCAACCACATATATAGATATAATATTCATTGTTCTGGGAATTCAGCAGATCCCTTCAATCTGCAAACTTGTGTCTTTCACTTCTGGGAAATTTCATTGTATCATCTCTTTATTAATTTCCTCTTCTCCTTTTTACATTCTCTTTTTCTGAAGCTCATATCATTTGGACAATGGTCCCACTGATCTGATTTTCTAGATTTATTTATTTATTTTTCCTGATAGTAGCTTCATATTCTTTTCTTTAATTCAAGTATAGTTGATTCACTGATTTTCTAGATTTCTGATCTTTCCTCTCCCATGTTCTATTTCTTTCTTTTTGTTTTCCTTTCTGACAGATTTCTTCAACTTTATCTCCCAATCCTCCATTGAATTGTTTTCCTGCTATCTATCAGTTTTTAGTTTTCTGAAGTCCTTTGTAATAGAACTTGTATGCTCTGTATATTCTTTTCTTGGAGCCCCTTTTCTTTTCCTGAATGCAGCTCTCCTTCTCCACCACCTTTGCTCCTCCTTTCAACCTCTGAACTTTTTCACTCTTTAAAACATTTAACTATTTGCTTTGTCTAAATGTTTTAATTGACTATTTGAAACAGAAACTAGTCCTCTTTTCTTTTTCTATAGCCACATTCTCTCCTTATGTGATCTTACTTACTTCTATAACTTTAAATACCATTTATATGAGGGTGACTCTAGCCTTTTATGATACATTATATAAAACAGCCCCCCTTGCTGACTGCTATCTGCCCCATCACTCTCTACTACTTTCCCTTTCTGTGTTTTCTTCATTGTTCTCATTACTATCTAATATGATTCTAGTATATTGTCTATGCTATAATATAATATAGTATAGTACACATTATATAAGCTCCTCAAGGGAATGGTCTTTGTCTGTTTTGTTAAATGTTAAAACTCTGGTACCCAGAAGAGTATTTGTCACCATGCTTCATAAATATTTTTTTAATGAATAAATATCTGAGAATATGAAGTCAGCTTTTAAAATGTTTTCTTCTATTCTTTAAGCTATTTCTGTCTCCTCTGGGTTCCCCTTTTCTAAAGATTATTTACAGGTAAACAGAGGCTTTTATCTAGTACCTGGATATCCTTGGTGGTTCATAAAATAAGAAAAATCTAAAACACAGATGGAGAACGATGCACATAGGAGGAGCTTATCGCATAGGAGGCTTCACTGTAGGGTGATCAGGCAGTTTCTGGCCATATTTTTCGAGATCGCAAATGTCAGTATCGGTGGTCTTTTCTGTTAGGTTAGTTCATTAACCCACAGAACAAGTTTCCTTTTTCTTCCCTTTGTTGTTGTTGTTTGGGGATATAAACAGGGATGCTATTTAGCATGTATTAGCAATTTTTTAAACATTGACATACATACCAGAAACCCCAAACTCCTCATTTCACCATGACTTAGCAATTGCAGGTACAGCCAGGGTCCACTAAGTCCACTAGGACCCTGCTCTAGCTCTACTGCCAACAGCAGTGACTTTGATCAGTACCTACTGATTGCTAAATATTTTTCATATGTAGAAAACACCTATCCACCATCTAAGAGCCAAAGCACAGAAGGGAATAGATGTTAAGAGTCACTGTGCCCACTTTCCCTAAGGCCCTTATTTTCAATGTAGACTCCTCACTCTTGCTCTTTATCGTACCTGGTCTCCCTTAGCACAGATATACAGAGCCCGTATCTTTCATCACCTCCAGAAAGTAAAACTCCAGTCTTCTCCCAAGGAATAATAAGGATCCTGGGAGTTCTAAATGTTCTTTATAAAGACTTGCAACCAATCTTCTTTTGTTAGCCCAAATCTGCCCCTCTGTCTTCAAAAAGTCCCTGTACCTCTCATTCTTGAACTTTCTTAGAGTTCTGCAATGCAAAGAGACCAGCTTCCTGTTTATTTACCTCACCCCTGCTGATTTAAGTTTCAGTTTTTTCGCCTTTCGAAGTCAAAAACTCATCCATGTGCCTCCTAGGTTCCCCAAATTTATCTATGATTATCTCCTTTCCAATTCTGTCATTTTTTATACTTCAACTTTTTTCTTTTCTCTCTTTTTTAAGTTGGGTCAGGAAAGAGTGGAGATAGTTGAGTGTGTTCAATCCACTACCTTAACTGTGAGTGATGAGTAAATTTCACCAATCAGATTGTAACTCAGCCATTTGTTGATCATATGTATGGAAAATACTACATGGTAAACATCAAATCATCCTCTTTCAGGTGGAAAAAAATTATTTGTACACTTACACACATGCTTATATTAATTTTAACTCCACAGAAGAAACAGATTTCTATGTCAAAATGCAGGTCGTTTTGCACAAGGAATTAGGGTCTCCCTTAGGGGTTTAATCACCAGTTTGATTCTAAATAGATCTCGTGGATTGAGCAAAGAGTGGCATATACTGAATGATTCTTTCAGGGGTTGTTTAAGAGCATGGGATGTCTGCTATTCTGAGCAAATTCTGGAATTTCTATTGAATTTGTTTATATTTGTACTATTTATTGCAAGACAGCTGCAATTCAAAACAAAGAGATATCTATGTAATAGATATTTGTTGAGTACTTGGTATCTCATCAATTTTATCTGCTTGCTTGCTTTTTAATTTTTAATTTATTTTTAGCAATCAGGGATTTTTCTGACTGATTGAGCTAAATATTGGGTTGGCCAAAAAGTTCGTTTGGGTTTTTCCGTACCATCTTTCAACCCAAAAGAAATGACCCAGAAACAAAAATAAATCTTACTGGGTTGGGAATTTGACTTACTTAGTTTTAGGAGCATGCTGATTACCCAGAAAAAGTCTTCGAATAAACTTTAAGAATGATATAAGAATAATTTTGAATATTGGAAATTTTTGAAAGAACTGAAAAAATTAAACAAACAAATAATAATCTTTAAACCACAAGGCTGTGTCGCAGCTTGAAGATGATGTCATTTGAAAAATTTAGAGGTAGCATAGACAAAAAGTGTCACATTTTTGGCTAGCCAGCATCTTAACACCTCCAACCCCATGATTGAAGGAGTTTCTTACCTTATGAATTTTGAAGGGAAGCAGAGCCAGATTTCTACTTTATTAGCCAACAAGACAATATAGTGATTTTCCCAGCCTCCTTTGCAACTAGAATATGAACACATAATCTAGGCTGGCTGATCATGTCCACCAATGTGGGAATTTGAATCAGGACCCAGTGTTGCAAAGAAGAAGGTCCTAGGGAGAATCCATTTCATTGGCAGCAGTGGCAGGCTGGCCAGGATCCAGTGACCATAGTGAAGATGAGTTCCAGTGTCATCTGTGGCCGTCATGGCAACAGATTCCTTGATTAGTTCTTCCTTTTGTTCTGGCTTTGCTTCTCCAGCCTTCCTGATAACTACCCAATATATTTTTTATGAATTACTTTTCTGTAGAAATCAGACAGATTCACTTTCTCTTGCTTAAAACCAAAAACACTAATACTAAAACATTGTCTATGCTCTAACAACAACCCTTTAAACCACAAATACATTATTATTGGTGAAGATTGGAGTTCATCAAAAAGAATTGGAGTGGGGACTTCCCTGGTGTTCCAGTGGTAAAGAATCCACCTTACAATGCAGGGGGTGCGGGTTCGATCCCTGGTCAGGGAACTAAGATCCCACATGCCGCGAGGCAACTAAGCCCACGTACCACAACTGTTGAACCCACGCGTCAACTAGAGAGCCCCTGTGCTACAAACTACAGAGCCCACATGCTCTGGAACCCACGCCACAACTAGAGGAAGAAAAAAAAAATAAACCCACACGCCACAACTGGAGAGAAGCCCCGTGCGCCGCACCAAAAGATCCTGCATACCTCAACGAAGATCCCGCGTTCTGCAACTAAGACCCGACACAGCCCAAAATAAATAAAATAAATAAATAATAAATAAATCTTTAAAGAAAAAAAGAATTGGAGTGAGCTATATTAGAAGCTGAACTTAGGGGACATTGGACATGTTGGCCTATGGTCCTCTTCTCTTTGATCTTCAATGTAAAACCCTCCATTTTTTTTATGATGTTCAAATTCCCTTTGTTGTAGAGTATATTACTGCCTCCATTTAGGGGAAATAGTTAAAAGTGCCCTAACAATTTTGTGATCCTGGAGCTTGCTGGACATTAGTGAAGCAATGTATCTTTGGCTCCAGTGTGGAGAAAGAAGCCAGATTCATCTCGAGTTTTTTCAGGGTGTGATGCCAAATGTCCGCAGAATGACTCACAGATCAAAATGAGGCTCCCCAAAATAGCTGTCTTCAAATGGGCTGTCCATTAAGGTTGCATTTGCAGTCTTACGCTTTCTCCTTGCCTGTGTCCTCAGCTGCTTGTCATGTGATGTGGACTGTCGTAGTGGAGGGAGTGAAATGAATCGAAAAGACTTATAAACGATGTTACAATATGGACAGCAGCCTCTATAAATCTTTGTGAATGCTTTCTCCTTAGAGCTGTGCTTGAGATGCTGAACTGCCTGCTCCCATAATGCTCAGTGAGCACTATGAGGTCAATAAAATTTCCTAAGATTATACAAGCGAGCCAGACACTGGTACCCAGGAAGTTGTCAGCTACTAAATGAGGTCCTTGAAGCTCAGGAAGAAAGGAGAGGAGACTTGGTTGCCAATGGTGCTAAAAACCAATGGAGTGATATATAAACATAAAGAAAACATCTGAATTTACAAGCAGCTCATGCAGCTCAATATCAAAAAAACAAACAACCCAATCCAAAAATGGGCAGAAGACCTAAATAGACATTTCTCCAAAGAAGATATATAGATTGCCAATAAACACATGAAAGGATGCTCAACATCACTAATCATTAGAGAAATGCAAATCAAAACTACACTGAGATATCACCTCACACCAGTCAGAATGGCCATCATCAAAAAATCTACAAACAATAAATGCTGGAGAGAGTGTGGAGAAAACAGCCACTATGGAGAACAGTATGGAGGTTCCTTAAAAAACTAAAAATAGAACTACCATATGACCCAGCAATCCCACTGCTGGGCATATACCCTGAGAAAACCATAATTCAAAAAGAGTCATGTACCACAATGTTCATTGCAGCTCTATTTACAGTAGCCAGGACATGGAAGCAACCTAAGTGTCCATCGACAGATGAACAGATAAAGAAGATGTGGCACATATATACAATGGAATATTAGTCAGCCATAAAAAGAAATGAAATTGAGTTATTTGTAGTGAGGTGGATGGACCTAGAGTCTGTCATACAGAGTGAAGTAAGTCAGAAAGATAAAAACAAATACTGTATGCTAACACATATATATGGAATCTAAAAAAAAAAAAAAAAGGTTCTGAAGAACCTAGGGGCAGGACAGGAATAAAGACGCAGGCATAAAGAATGGACTTGAGGACACGGGGAGGGGAAGGCTAAGCTGGGATGAAGTGAGAGAGTGGCATTGATGTATATACACTACCAAATGTAAAATAGATAGCTAGTGGGAAGCAGCTGCATAGCACAGGGAGATCAGCTTGGTGCTTTGTGACCACCTAGAGGGGTGGGATAAGGAGGATGGGAGGGAGACGCAAAAGGGAGGAGATATGGGGATATATGTATATGTATAGCTGATTCACTTTGTTATAAAGCAGAAACTAACACAACATTGTAAAGCAATTATACTCCAGTAAAGAGGTTAAAAAAAGAAAAGAAAAGAAAACACTTGGCAAAGTCCACTGTAGGTTGTTGACATGACTAAAAAATACTTAGAGTAATGTTATTAAATGTGGTTCACCGCCATCAACTTACTGTCCAATCGCTACATGTAATGAGAAGAATGTTGAGAGTCCTGGCTAAGCACACAGGCTTTGGAGCCAGGCTTCTGTCTCAATCCTGGCTTGCCTCCTACTAGTTGTCTGGCCTTGAATAAGTCACTGAATCTCTCTGAACCACAGTTTTCTCATCTACAAAAATTGTCCTTAAAAATAATCAATTCAGAGTATTTTGAAGGTTAATGAAAGAATATTTATAAGTCATCGTACACATGCCATATACATGGTAAGCATACGATAAATTACAGCAATCACTGTTATGGTGGACAAGCTCAAGCTTGGGCCCTGTTCTGTAGCACCTACTGGGCTGCTCTCTGGCTCTCTCTGTGAGTCACCTACGGGGATGCGTCACTTCCTACGTTTTGTGTTTTGGCAGTGACTTGCCTTTACTATTTGGCTCTATCCTCCATCACTGGTACACATGCTCCCTTCATTCTTAAACATGTCCAGTCCTGGATAGACAGTTTCCATTCCCACTTCAACTAGAATTTGTGTTGTAACAGTCTGCATTCTCAGAAACAACAAACTAAAATGTGTTGCCCTGCCACTCTGCCATAGTGGCAGACCTTAACCTGTTTACTTTCTCCCAAATGCCACTCAGCCCACAGCAACTAAGCCAGAGAGCCAGTAGAAGTCCATCCTGGATGGGTTTCAGGTACTTTCTCTCCACCAGCATGGAAGGCTACAAATTGCCCTCTTTGCTTCTGACCTATGAAACCAACCACTGACTCAGGCATTACAAAACTTCTAGTTTCTAAGGTATACTGCAGATCAATTGTCTGGTTTATTCTCAACTGCTTTTGTTTGTTGTCACCTCCACCCAACCCCAAACTTGGCATCTCTGGCTCCTTTGGATTTGTTCTCTCTAATACTTATTTAATTCTGAGACTTCTCACATTGACTCCATCTTGGCTCACTCTTCTGGTCCCAGGCGTTTCTAGTAGGTAAAAAAAAATCCCCTGTTCTAGTTTCACAGAAAACAATCCCTGTCTTAAGTCACTCTTTAGGTGGGCATGTGGCAGTAAAGAAGACCGTTCTAGGAATCAGCTTACATGGATTCAAGTCGTATTTTTTGCACTTTGCAGCTATGTGACCTTGGCCACATGGCTTAACCCACATGAGTCCCCACATTTCCTCTGAAAGTTGGTGTTGATTTTGCTAAAACTGTAATGTGAGAATCAAGTGAGATACATAAACTGAAAAAGTGCTTTATAAACTCCAAGGGAATTGTTAACCATTCAACACTAAAATTAAAAAATGGCTTAAAAAAAGGGTCAGCAGGGAATAAGAGGAGCTATAATCTCCCTTTTCCAAATTAAAGATCCATTTTTCTTAATATATATTTCTTGAATTGGACCCTAATGCCAGAGCCTTAAAGCAAATAGAAGTAACAATCGCTAGGCTCAGAAAAAGAATTTTTGCCGCTTTTGTTCTTCGCATTATTATGAGCTTTTTAGTTTCTAGGACTTAAAGAAATATTTATTAACATGAAAATTGTAAATTGCCTCTGAAAATTAGACTTTGGTTATTTTTGCATATAAAACACATTTGTTATTTTAATTAAGAAAACGTGTTTATACATAAGTCTTTCTTTGGTCATATCCCTGATGACACAAAGCAGAGAGCTGATCCCTTCATCTAGCTTGGGTAATGGGCAAGTGCAGTTTCCCGTGAAATGTGAGGTAGCTTGATCTTGGTAAAGAGTAATAGAGTGGATCACCTCATGCCAGGCAAAGTCACACCAGGACTGAATAAAAGAAAGAGTTTTCCATTTGCAAGCGGGGATGCTTGACAGGCACAGATCAACTTCTGTTCATTCAGGACAGCGTCTGACATCTGGTTTGTCATAGAAGGACCTCTGATCGCTTTTACAAATGCTCGGTTCCTTCCAGAACTAAAATGAGAGCCATTTTAATATTAACATCTGAGTACTCTATAAGACACTCTTCTTCTCAAAGCCTAAGGAAAGAATTGATTCAACTGAGAATCAAAATGTTTTCTAATTATCCTATTTGATAGGAAAACATAGAGCAATTAAGAGATTGATCCAGTTACACGGTATACACACTCCCACAAGTTATGTAGCTAACTTGACATTTGCTCCTCAGTCCCAGAGCCTTTGTTCTCTCCAAAACCCTTTTACACATCTCTTGAGGCAATTTGATTTATCATAAATTGTACTGTTGCCAACATTTCCCTGAAGATTTGATTTTTTCTTCCACTATGAAATTAACTCAGACATAATAAACACACGCGTGAGCCAGCACTGCTCTGTTTATGTGTGTGTTGACTGAGGGTCTGTCACGCTGGGATGTCAACGTTATATACACTTGTGTGGCATCCCCTGTGTATCCTCAATCTGGACAATAGATGAGAGAGTGTGAGACACTTTGGCCACACATCATAGGGATGGCCCGTCATCTTTATTTCCCATGCCACCTCCATCAATTGATGGTAGCTGCTGGAAAGTTATAGTGGGGATTTTGAGATTGGGTCCAGACTCAGTAGGAAAAAGTGTTGTTATACATTAGCAATGCCAGCTGAGGGCACAGGAAGGAAAAAAGCTGCACCTGTACCAGGTATGTACCTTCCCTGTGAGCACTCGGGACCTTGAGTGTTGCAAACTTATCTACCAAGAGGAGTACCATTATAATTCCTGTGTCAGAAGGTTCAGAGACAGAGGAGGACAGGATTTAAAATGTGGGATGTTTATATAGCACTTTGCCCTTTACAAAGGGTTTTCTTCACGTAGGGTCTTATTTAATCCCCCCCAACAATCCCATGAGGCAGATATCAATTTTTTGTCCATTTTGCAGCAGAGGAATTAAAGCCCAAGAAGATGTAAAATGGTTAGCCTAAGGTCCTACATGAATCATAAATGGCAGACTCACTCCCCAAGCCCAGACTTTCTGATTCCAAGCCTTGGACTGGAAGATTGTGAATCCATCGAGCCCTAAGTTTTCTCTAGAGTCAAACGGTGGACCTGAAGGTTTGGATTGGGTGTGTACTGTCCCTGAGGAACCTCTGGACCTCAGCAGAGAAGTGCTGGGTAGACTCGGACCAAGTGTTTACACGCTCATCCTCTTCTTTCTTTTCAGACAGTCTTCGCTGTGAAAGCATTAGAACAGCTGTCATTACACAGAGCTAGAAGAGGCAAGGAACTGTTGCTAAATAAACTATAATGTGCTTTACTTGAAATGGGTTATCCTGCTTCGTTGGTAAATTGATGTTAATCTGACTGCTCAGTCTCATTTCTGTAAGTAATGTTGATGCCTTCACCACCTCTTTTCTGCAGCATCAAAATGAGGTGGCTGTTTTGGAGAGAATTATCTTCTTCCTGAGGGCAAAATCCTAAATTCCTTTCCTCGGATTCTTGCCAAAAGTTCTAATTAGGACATGCAAATATACTTATATAAACAAAGGCATGGATCACGGAATTTTGATGCTTTGGGAAAGAGTTTGGATAAAATAAACTCCCTCCATGATTTTGCACTAATGGCCCCCAAAAGTCTTGCTTTTTTGAAATTAAAAGAAAAGATTTTTAAGAAATTCCTCATTCTTATGTTGGAGAATGGATCATATGTTGGATCATATGTTGGAGAATGACAAAAACTTACATGAGCGACATATGTGTGTGCAGTGATTTTGTCAACATTAGATCTAAGTCTCAAAACAATCTATGAGGTAGGTACCATTTTCCTCCTTTTACAGACGAGAAAACCAATGTACAGAGAGGCAAAGGAGTGACTTGCCCTACTCCAGACAACTGAAAAGCAGTCAATACAAAATGAAAATCTACTATTCCTTATCCTCTGCTCTTTCCCTCTAGTACCCTCTCAACAGAAGTAAATGCTAACTTACATGTACATAGTGCTTCACAGTGTATGAATCCTTTTCATGAAAATATTTCAATTCAAACATTTATTGAATCTACTACTTTAACTCAAATATTTATTTTCATCTACTATGTGCTTGCCGGACATAATTCCAAGTACAAGCAATATGAGGTCCCTGCTCTATTAGTGTTTATATTATTGATTGGAGGGAGACAACAAATGAACAAGTAAGCAAACAAATCAGCAAAATAAATTCAAATGGTGATCATTGCTATCAAGAAAATGGAACAGAATAATGTGATAGACCATGACCGGTTGATGGTAGGAACAGACTGTATACATGTGAAAAATTTAATAGCGTGGATGGAGGAAGTGTCTTTGAAAAAGAGGTCATATGAGCTGAGGCCTGGATGGCAAGGAACAAGCAGGGAATGTCAAGGAAAAGATTACTGTAGCCCAGATGTGGGAGAGATATTGAGCAATAGAGAGAAGGCCCACATTGCAACTTAAGGAGTAAGGGGAGAGAAATAAAAGATATTGACCAGATACACAGGGGCTAGATCAAAAAGAGTCTTTCAGGCTACTGTGCTAGGATTATATTCTAATTGTTATGATAACTTTGCTGGGTTTTAAGATATTTTGTTTCCCACAGTAATGAGTGAGGTAGTTGTTATCCTTGTTTTACAAATCAGAAAACTTGGAGATGTTTGCAGATTTGCCAAAAGATACTCAACTAATAAACAGCGAGATTCCTGTCTTCAGGGTCCTGGTTTAGGCTTATTTCTTTATCTATTGAAGGTGGGGCTGGAAATAAACACACAAAGGAGGAAAACAGCACAGCAACAGGTGACTGTTACGCTTCCATGAGTATAATAGATGTGTTCCCTAGGACAGACTAGTAACTCCACTTATTCTGGGAAGTCCTACAACTATTTGGGTTCATCTGGAAGGAGATTTTAAATTTCTGGGGGTCTTGGTTTAGGCTTAAGACAAATATTCTACTGAATATTTAGCATTATTGAATTTCTCCTGAAGTCTAATTTGCTTGACAGATTGCTTTGGGAAAGTAGCCAGTGAATACCAATGACTAGGGGATGAGAGACTGTCACAATCATCAAGCCACAGGCTTTGCTCCACTACTCTCTCCACCTTAGCTTCCTATCCCATACCGCTGATTGGTGGACGGTAACCCACGAACGTATATGGCTAACATGGAAATTGTCCTTCCAGCAAAATCTAGCTCATTCATATGTCACTCATATAATTATAGTCAAATTTTCTCTTTTCCTCACCCTCTCTAGGACAAATTTCATGGGATTAATTACTCATTCATTTGTGGAGTGTCTACTGGCAATGGACTGGGCCCACTGAAGTGCTGGGTATGTCAATATCACGGTCTGGGATTTTAAGGCTCTCACGGCCCAGTGGTCTCATATTTCTTATGTCTGCCACCCTTTGTGACTCCTTTAGTCTTTATTGTTCCCTTTAACATGATTCCATCTCTACAAAAGTATAGGAGATGAAACAGAATAGTATGATTTGTGTTCTGCCCCATCCCCCTAAGAATATTACTAGTTGCCATTCAGACTTTAAGATCCTCAGAGGCATCAAAGAGAGAAGATAGATATAGTCCCTTAATTGGCTCATTTCTGTACATTAAGGAATCACTGTGCTGTTTTCCTCCTTTGTGTGTTTATTTTCAGCTAACTGTCCCCACACCTTCACTTTTAAAAGTCTTTCCTCTGAAATTGGTGTCCCTCCTCTTTCTCACCTACCTTGCTTCCTAGCACTCCTGTGGCTCTTGTCCAGAAGAGAGCAAGATCACCTTTGCTACTTAGAATTCCTCTCTTTTTTGCAATTAATTATGATTCATTGGTCTTTGATTGCTTAGCTTTGCCTCCTGAATTAGAAAGCCAAAGTCCTTGATCCCTCTCCAACAAAATTTATACTATGGGTATTTTTATTTCATTATGTGGTTTAAGAAAAGACTGGCAAGAAGCTCTTAAGAATGGCTAATATTCTAGCTGAATGGGATAAACCTGTGAACAGCCAGGAATGATGGTGACTGTAACCTTTTCCATGCTTTTGTTGTTATGTTTTGCTAATATTCAGACTCAGAATGCTCTACGTGAAGGAGCCCTTAGAGATTATCTAAAAATGTCTTCATTTTATGCAGAGGAAACTGAGAAATAAAGCAGAAATATCTTAACCACAGGAACTACTATAACTTTAAACTGTGGAGAAAAATAACTACTCCATATACACAAAAAGTTTTAAATAAAGAGATGCTTGTAAAAATATTCCTTGGGTTTGTCTTACCATACCAAGTCCTATCATTCATTTTCTCCAAACCATCCTTCCTCTTCCTAGGTTTGCCCTGTCCATGACAACAGGGAGGCTGCCCCATTTGCACTCCACTTCCAGGCTGGGATGGCACCATCTCCAAACCCCAGCCTACTTGGCTAGAGCCCTGAGAATCTACTTAGCCCTTGCCATCCAAGGGGCCAGGACAGGACAAGGGAAAACTTCTGCCTCATCTTCTCAATCAGTGTCACTATCCTGCTTCAAAAATATCCTATTCCCTGGAATCATGAATCAATACCTGCCCCTCTATTCCCATCTTGAGCAAAGCTTATCACCTGCAAATTGGACGTTATGGTTAACAAAACAAGTCCCAATTATACACAAGTTGTTACACTCAGGTTGTTATATTCAAGCTCCTGGCCAGGTCCTCTTTTCCTCAAGGTGCATCCCTAGGGCTATGTTTACTCCTTTCCCAGTCCCAACTCATTCTCCTCTCCCTTGGCCTTACTACTGAAGGCCTAATAAGCCATAGGCAGAGGTCATACAAGTTATAATGGTTAAGAAAGTATGTTTAACTTCCAGGTGGAAACCAGGACCCATCCTTGGCCAACTTTATTCTTGGTGATGCTTTCTATTCTGTTTTCCTCTGCACACTTCCTGCCTGGAGTGAGAAGACACATCAGACACTGGTATTTTAATATCTCTGTCAGGTGTTTGTTCTCTTCAAGAGAGATTGATATTGTAAGCCTTACTCTTATCCTTTAGTGCAGTGGTTCACAGCCCTCACTGTGCATTAGAATCACCTGGAAATCTTTCTACTGTTGCCTGGACCTCGTCATGACTCATAAATCTGCATCTCCAGGGTGTGGAGCTGGGCATTAGCTTTGATAAAACCTCCCCAGGAGACTCAGAATTTTAGCCAGGGTTGAGAACCACTGTCTGGTTTAATGTTGTTGTTTGGAGCATTGTGAATACTGAGTGGGTGACATTTCTTTGGGCAGGGCTCCTCTCCTGGTGCCCTAAAACTATACCACATGAACTGCTACATATTCTGCCCATATTCTAAACAAGTTTTACTGAAAGTCTATAAGATTTAACATGAGTAACTTTTTCACTTCTTTCTCAGGAGTTTCAGAAAGGACAATCAAGTCTGCAGTTGGTTTTTAGAAGGGAGCTTAAAGTATTCCACCACTTGGCCCTGGCTGAGGGCAAGGAAGGATTGGTAGGAGCTTGGAACAAATAGAAGTAGCAGAAGAAATCTCAAAGATGGGGCCAGACATCATGTCGAAAGAGAAGCAGGTCACAGATCCTGTTTGGTTCAAAGGCGTGAGGCAAGAACTAAGAGAAATTTAGCCCATGGGAAGAGGATAGGAATAAGGATAGGATAGGAAGAGGATACAATAAGATGGACATGACAGGAATACAGGGCATGATTGGTTCATTCAAGGACTCCATCTAAGTATGAAGAAGGAAACGAAGGGAACTGGGGCTCAGGAGCAAGATGGCAATGGGGGCCCATGACAACTGGTCTGGGTAGAGGATAGACTTTTATTTTAGGCTGCCGAGCTTTCGAGGAAATGAAAACCCAAGTACTCAAGAGACAAACAGGAGGAGGCATGGGAATTTTTCAGCAGTGGAGAGATTTCTACTTCAGAGAGCTACTAAACTGGCATGTTGAGATTAATTCCAAGTCCACCAATTCCTAGGAGAAAGGTAAGTGACACACTGATCTGCTGTTCCCAAGTTGGCCCCAGGAGAGGGGACAGAGTAGCCAGCAGAGAGGCCAAAGTTCATTATCAAGGCTGACATGGTGTTAGGCTGAGGCAGAGCCTGACTTCAAGGATACCAGTGGCCAAGGAAGTTACTGAGCTCGCCACAGTATGCCAGGTGGGAGCTGCAGTCTTCCAATCTGGATATTATGTGAGAAATTGACAATGAAGACTAGAAAACTTGAGAACACATGGGGACAAATGTCTGGGTGACAGAGGGTTAAAAAATGCTTTGTTATTATGAATGAATAAAAACATTTTAGCATTTATATGGAATAGCCAGAATGTCACTCTGATGGAGGGTGAGTTGGTTCCCTGTCACTGGAGGTGTTTTTGTTAAAGCTGCAAGACTGAACACATGCTCTCCTTTGTGAGGCTCTATTAAGCAACTGCAGGATGTTCTACAACCAAACAAGGACAGAATACAAAGAAAGAAGAAAAAAAGACATAAGAATCAGGAGAAGAACAGAGGGAAGTCTTAGGACGACAGCAGGAACACACACTGTCCATATTGTAGTGAAAAGATGAAGAGTTCTGGAAAGATGGTCTTCAGGAGGAAGGAAGTAGGGGTGGGGGGCTCAATAGAATATAACAATGTCAGATCTGGTGGAATGTTTGAAAAATCTTAATGCATAGAGTCAGAATTTATATATTCACAATGATTTTTTTTTAGCTATAACCCATGATAAAACTGTTAGGAAGATGGGGTTGGGAGGACCTACAGGGTTTATAAGAGCACTAAATTCTCATCCCAAATTATAAAAAGTCAAGGGTTAATGTTTAAAATGGAGAAATAATGAAATATGTAATAGTAACATATTTACCAAAATAAAGACTATTATTGGAAGAAACTGCTGAAAGGGATAAGAGGAGTTCCTTTGGGGAGTGTGCAGCTGTGGGATAGGGGATTGTTATTTTTCATGAACTTTATATCAGTATTATTTCATTTTTGTTTTAACTGGGTACATGGATTACTTTGATATATACAAAATTTAATAAGAGTAATTTAAGAATTTTTTTTAAAGTAAAAATAAAAGAAAAAAAAAAACAGAAGATACAGATAGACCTCTTGGTGATGGAGATGTTGAAGAGGAAATGTCAATGGTTAGCTGCACCAGAAAACAAGGGAGCTTTCTGTCCCTGAAATGCTTGTGTTTCTAGGCTCTCTCTCCTTTTTCTTAACATAGTGAGTTTAGTCCAGCCCAGCACATGGGCTGGGAGGTTGGAGGTGTAGGTGGTCAACTTAAGTTGTGTGGGGAGCACAGAAGGTTGGAGTAGGAAAAAAATCCCAACCCAGTTCACCCAAATACTCATGCTGAAACCCAAGTCTGGGTGCCCAGGCAGTGTGGAAGCCCAATCCCAGAACTGTGCATGTGGCTGGGAAGAGCTATGAGGAAATGCCCACATGTGCTCAGGTCGTCTGACGATGGTCCGGCTCTAGCATCATGAAGTTGATTTTGATGGCACATTTATAATTTAAGAGACCAGCCTTTGTTCTCAGAGCAGTGCCTTTGTGGGTTTGGCATCAGTATTTCCACAGAGACTTGAGTCCGATGATCTTAGCCATATACAGACCAGTGGTCACCATGGCATTGCCAAGGAGTTAGGTACCTGGGCTTTACCTAACTCCTCGGATCAGACAAACCTACATTCAAGTCCCAGCTGTGTGGTGTCAGGCATTTTACCTAATCTCTGTAAACTTTGGTTTCCTCAACCATAAAATGATGATAACAACTATTTTTACCATGGAGATCCAGGCGGGGGGGAAATGAGGTAAGTCATGTCAAGTGTTGGGTACAGTGCTCCATGAAAGTTAGCACTAAGCACTAGCTTTCCTGTCATCCCCGTCCCTTGTTCCTCCCCATGTCTCATCCAGTTAGATGGTCCTGATCAGACAGGGCACTCTTCCAGCTTTCTTGAATGGTACAGAGCACACTGCCTTTTTTCAATACATGCTCATTATTATGGTGACCAGTTAGATGACACGGCCAATAGTCTCCTTTCTGGCAATAAGACTCTCATGGAAAGAGCAGCAAAATCTATCTCCCTCCACAGAAATGTGGTGCTGAGCCCTTCCATAACCCATCCTGAACACTGATACCCACACAGGGAATAGAAATGCTGGTTTCCCTGAGTACATTTAATATCATTTTATTCCCTTTGTAAATTAAGTATCTGCCCCTGTCCCAAGTTCTCCAGCTTTCTGGGGTCACTCTTTCTATTTATACTAAACTAGAAATGCTCAACCCCCATTCCATTTGCTCTGAAAGCCCAGGACATCACACCAATATTCTTGCTGTCAGGAAGGGTTTATGTTTCTCTCCATGTTCTTGGGATGCTTTCTCTTCTTCGTCCCTTCGGATTTCTCCTGCTAAATTCTCAGTTCTCAATTTTATCTCACTCCTGCAATTACCAACCCCTTTTTATACCACTTTGCCCTGGCTAGGTAACACCCTTCTTCTTTCATTCCCTTAAATCATCACAAATTCAAGCTACTGTGTATATCAAATTTGTACTGAAAATTTGAAGTCACCTAAGATTCTTATAGCAAACAAACTAGAGCAACTCAGAAAAGGCTTGACTATACTAAAATTATTTTTTACTCCTTCATTAAAACACTTTCTCTCTAGACAACATATTCTAAAATGGTTGTTCATGGGCCAAACATATTTCACAGACATATTTTGTTGGCCAGCACAGTAACTAAATACAGTTTTAATTAGTTTTCAACCTTTTAAAGTGAGGAGCTTTTCCCAGATTTCTGGCTTTTCTTGAAAATCTGGAAGATCTGATGGTGCCGGACCTCCACTTACCCGTGGCATCGACTCCCTGAGGAGAGCAGCAGCTACCCTTGCCCTGGCCTTGCCCTCTGCAGTACTGTGGTCCCTTCCTGCATCAGCTTCCCCAGCTGTATTACCAGCATGGAGCCTGCATGGCTTGCAAATTTCGCTCTACAATTTCCTTATCTTTGTTTCCAGGGGTCCCACGTCTTTCTCCAGCAAAAACTCTAGCATTCCTGTCTTTTATCTTGCAGAGCACTTTATTCTCTTTGAGGCAACCCTAGTCATCTAAACTAGCAGTGCCACCCCATCCTCTCACAACTAAAGAAGCCTACTGAGATCCTCAAGATGTTTTCCTCAATAGAATATATCCGTCCTGATGTGAATTGTGCCACCCTTGTGGAGAGCAGAAAGCAGTTGTGATCATTTGGTTTATGAGTTGCTCCCAAATCATATGGCTCATAAGTGGCAAAGCCAAGATTCAAACCAAGTCCTCCTGATTCCCAGCTCAGTACCTCCCCACCCCCACTAATCCACCTTGATGGAGTCCATAAACTGGGAGAGCTTTGTTATGGGAGGCAGATTTAGAGAAGAAGTGGAGAAGGAAGCAGGTCTGCCAGCTGGTGTTCATGGGCGTTTATCAGCCTGTGAATCTTCTCCCCTTTGCAAGGAAGTAGGTGACCTGCTGTTCATTTCTAGAAAGTCTTTGGCTTTCTCTGGTGACTTTTTAAATCCAGAAAATTCAGGATGCCGAGGAACCCCAGAGACCTCCTAGCACAACAACCCAATTTTTTTTTTTTTTTTTTTTTTTTTATTTATTTATGGCCGTGTTGGGTCTTTGTTTCTGTGCGAGGGCTTTCTCTAGTTGCGGCAAGTGGGGGCCACTCTTCATCGCGGTGCGCGGGTCCCTCACTATCGCGGCCTCTCTTGTTGCAGAGCCCAGGCTCCAGACGCACAGGCTCAGTAGTTGTGGCTCACGGGCCTAGTTGCTCTGTGGCATGTGGGATCTTCCCAGACCAGGGCTCGAACCCGTGTCCCCTGCATTGGCAGGCAGATTCTCAACCACTGCGCCACCAGGGAAGCCAAACAACCCAATTTTTAAAATGAGAAAGTTGAGCTCACTCATCCTTCTGAGCTGCTCAAATCTTCTTTTGAAGCAGAACATGCTCATTTTTCCTGTACTCAAACTGCTGGACAAGGTTCAGTAGGTATTTTGTCATAAATCTTTAACTAGACAATACTCAAGATGGATTTGAGTAATGGTAGAAAACACAACAAAACAGCTTAGGTAACAATAGCAGTAAGATACACTAGAAACCATTTTATTGTGTAGTGAACTGTAGAGAAAGCATTTATGCATCTCTTAAAGTGCTGTCAGGCATTAATTTATTAATCCTCAAAGTAGTGCAGAAATTTTATTCAGAAACACCTACTCTCTTAAGGCCACTGAAGGCCAAGAAAAAGAAAGAAAGAGTATCACTGTGAACATCTAGATTTGAAAAATAACTAAGTAGTTTAGCAAAAGAGAGCATGGATGGTTTAACCCACATTGGTGTTAGAACAAGTGAGTGAAACAAAAGAAGATATCAAAGATCTAGTCTCAGCCTGCACCCACCATAAGTTAGAGTAATTCTGAGCCAGAGCTCTTAAGGAGACTGAAGCAGAGCTTCTCGCATTACCTGTGATGGAGGACCAGTTGTCCAGCACCCCGACCTAGGGTTTTCAGATTCAGCAAATAAAAATACAGAACATCCAATTAAACTTGAATTTTAGATAAACCTAAAATAATTTTTAGTAGAAATAGCAGCAAAAACTTTCTACCAAAAAGAGCTTATAAATTTTTTTTAAATACAAAATAAAATTGTTTACCATGAAAGAAAGAATCAGCAGACATAACAAGACTTTAATATAATAGAAAAATGGGAAAGAAACTATAAAATAATATGATTTAATTATTAGAGAGCTAAATGAAGGAACATAAACTATAATAAAATAATAGACTATTACAGAAAAATAGAGAGACTTGGAAGTAAAATAACTTCTAAAAAGAATAAAGGGTAATTGAATACTTAAAATTCATGAATGGTTGAAATAACAGATTAAATGCAGCTGAAGAGATACATAAGTATACTGGAAGATGGATCTGAATAAATAGCCAAGTTGCACCACAGTTAGATTTTTCAAAAGAATAAAAATATGATAGCTGTAGAAAATAGAATTCACAAAAATGGAAACTTGGTCGATAAATATAAGAAAAGATTATTGTCTTACTAGCAATCAGGAAGATATAATTAAACCAAAAATAGGATAGCATATGACACTTTGGAGAGTTAACATACTTGATAACATGAGATTTTAATGAGAATGTAGAGTAACAGGAACTTTAAACACGGCTGATTAGAATATAAACTGATACAACAACTTTAGAGAATAATTTGTCAACAACTTATATGCTTATACACTTACAGATTTATATTATCATTTGGCCATTCAACATCTAATAAATATTTTAGAGAATACACATGGGTACAAGGATATTTGTTGCAATATGTTTGAAATAGTTTTTTAAAAGTCAGTAAACTAGTTTTGAATCTATGGGGATAGGCTAAATCATTTGCAGCATATTTTACTCCAGTATTCATTTCCACTATTCAACAATTTCCTCTTTTCCATTTTCTAAGCACTTTGTAGGATTGTACTTCCTTATCTACTTGAAGTTTGATATGGCTATATGACTTGCTTCTACCCAGTGAAAGAGAGTAGAAGTGATATTTGTCACTTCTAGGTAGGACAGTTAAGGTCAGTGCAGAATTTCCTACTGTAAAAGACCATGGAAACATGCAACAAAATGAAGCCATCATTAGCGCAGGTCCTTGAATAACTATGATGATGCACAAAGCCAACCTGTTGCTTGCTGTGGACAGACAGGTAGCATGATTGAGATGTAATATTTGTTGGTTATTTTTTCTCTAGGAGTATCTTTATTTCCCAAAGAGGAATCTGAGAAGCTAGGCAGAGATTCTGAAAGACTCTTAAGGCTGTGGGTATAATAACAGATGTTTAAGGACTACAAAGGATTGGGGCCCTGGATTTAGGTTGTAACCCTCATGGACCATATTCTTGGAAAATTGAAAATATACCAGCCTTCACAGATGCTGAAGCCCAGTTTTAAAATAACCGAATTTCTGATGCAATTAAAGTGATTACTAGGGATTACCAGATTTTCCAGCCATCCACAAAGCAATTGTAATACACTCTAAAAGAAGAGAACATAATTCTAGGGTTTAAATTATCTCTCCTAGTTTAAGTATGCAACATCTGGCAGTCAATCAGTGATAAGCAGGCATAAAGGAGATAAGACAGTGTTACTTAAAAGCCAAAAGAGTCAACGGTCAATAGCAACAGAGCCACAGGGAATCCAGAGACTGGGTTTATCAGACACAAACTTTATCAGAGACTGGGTTTATCAGACACAAACTTTAGAATTATTTGAATAATATGTTCAAGTACATGAGAAAAGACAGAAAAATTCAGCAGAGAATTGGAAACCTTAAAAAATTGAACATTCTGAAATTGAAAAATTGAATAGCAAATTAGAAAGAGCTGAAGATTCAATTAATTGTTATTAGATTAGAATAAAATATTCACACAGAAGCTCCAAGAGTCAAAAAAAAAAAAAAAAAGGAAAATGGAGAAATAAGTATAAGGAATATATGGTGCATCATTTCTTTTTTAAAAATCTAATAATATGTGATTTTAGAATCTCAGAAGAAAAGGAGCAAAAATGAGGCAAAGAAATTATTTGAAGAGACAGTGAATGAGAATTTTTCAAAATTCATAAAAACATCAAGCCATGAATTAAAAATCACTAAGAAACCCAATCAGGGTAAATATAATGTAAATTAAACATATATACATTACAGTAAAGATGAAAATTAAAGGGAAACCCCAAAATACTCAGAGGAAAAAGGAACCATCACCTTCAAGGAGATTACAAAACGACTAGTATTTGACTTCTCAATAGAAATAATGGAAGCCAGAAAACATGGAACTTTAGAGTGAAGACACCAGGTAAACACTGTCTTTACCAATTGATCAAAGCTAACATTATAACAGGGAAGAACAAATCTGACTCCATATTGGATCTGTGTCCTGTACTTTAACCTTTGTATTCTACTGGTTTTACTACAAGTTACTCACTAAAGGAGTGTTGCCTTTAGCTTAAAGGATACATAATGGCCCATCTCCGGGAATCCTGCCTCCCATGCCTGAGCTTAAGGTAAAATACCTTCATTTAGCTCAAAGGAAACATCCTGACCAGGCCCACTTGTGAATGGCTGCAGGAAAGAAGAAATTAATATATCCCCTCTGGAGTCTGGCTGGAACCAAGAAATATTTGCAACAACTTACCACCTTTTTTACTTTACCTCTTCACCTCCCCCTCTTTGCTCTATAAAAGAAATTAGCATCCAAACCCAGGCAAGATGGTTCTTTGGGACCTAGTCCACCATCTACTTGATCTGCTGGTTTTCTGAATAAAGTCACTATCCCTTGCCCCAACAACTCATCTCTCAATTTATTGGCCCATCATGTGGCCAGCAGTAAGAGCTTGGACTCAGTAACAACATCACCAGTCTTGATATATTGTACTCCATTATTATGATGTAAGGAGAGGCACTTCACATCTTTGATAATCTTCCTAAAAACTCATAACCCTAGTGATCATGAAAAAAACATCAAACAAACCCAAATTAACAGGAATTTTATAAAATATTTACCCAGTACTCTTCAGAACTGCTAGGGTCATGAAAAACAAGGAAAATTGAGAAACTATCACAGACCAGAGGAGACAGAGTATGATAATCAAATGCAATGTTGTATCATAGATTGGATCCTAGAGCAGATGAACTGCATTAGTAAAAAAAAACACCTAATAAATCCAAATTTAAGTCTGGAGTTTAGTTCAGAGTAATGTACCAACATTAATTTCTCAATTTGAATAATGTGTCATGGTTATGAAGACATAATACCAGTGAAGGGAATATAGAACTCTCTATACTATTTTTGAAACTTTCCTATAAATCTAAAGGTTTCCAAAAGAAAAAGAAAAACATAATGGGATACTGCTACCCACCAAGCTGAATGACTAAAACTAATGAGCCCTCAAATAATGTTATTTTAAGAGTAAATTTGTACAACTGTCTTAAAAGACCATTTAGCACCATAGTTTAAAGTAGAAAATAAGCATAAATTTGAAAATACAGATGCCATTTCATCCAGAAATTCTACCTCTAGGTGTATATTCAACAGAAAAGTGTGTACATGGACCTCAAAAAACATGTATGCTGACACAAGAGGGAAAAGATATGGGTACATATGTATATATATAGCTGATTCACTTTGTTATAAGGCAGAAACTAACACACCATTGTAATGCAATTATACTCCAATAAAGATGTTTAAAAAAAATATATGCTAATGTTCATAGCACCTTTTTAAAAAACTTTTTAAAAATAATTTATGCTTTTATTTTTGAAAAGTCTTTTTCTTTCAGCTTTACTGAGGTATAATTGACAAATAGGAATTATATATATCTAAGTTATGTGAATTGATGTTTTGATATATGTATACTTTGCAAAATGATTACCACAATCAAGCTAATTAACGTTATCTATCACCTCATGTTTCTATTTTCTTTCTTTTTTTTTTTTCTTCTCTCTTCAGGTCATATAAATCTTCACCTTTCCTTTTTTAACTTTATACTCATTGAACAACAACTCCCCGTAACTCCCCCACCCATCCCCTTGGTAACCACGATTCTACTGTCTACTTCTATACCTTTGACTATTTAAATGCCTCACATAAGGAATCATCCAGTATTTGTCCTTCTGTGACTGACTGCACTTAGCATAAATGTCTTCTAGGTTCATCTCCTTGTTGCCATAGTAGCTTTATTTGTAATAGCAGGAAACAAAAACTGGAAACAAACCAAAGGCCCATTTACAACAGAGTGAATAAATACACTGTGGTAAATTCATTTCATGGAATATTATACTCATTAAAAATAAATGAACTACAGCTATATGTAACAACAACATGAATAACTCTCCCACTTGATTTCTGAGTCAGAGAAGATAGGCACAAATAAATACATACCATGTGATTCTGTTTATAGAAAGTTTAAAATGAGATTAATCTATAGAATTTAAAGTATGGATAGTGTGTCTGTGGGTTCTGTGAACTTGCGCAGGGAAGAAGTGTGATGTAAAAACCAAGGACTGGGTTGAATTTATAGCATTCTTAGTTATGCCTCTTTCTCTTCAATGCCAATGAGTCATTGCTTCTTTCTCAAATAAAGCAAAATCCTTTAGCTCAATCATAGACATATCTTAAGATGAAAACAAAATTAACAAATAAGATCATGGAACAAGCATCTAGTTTATTGGGCAATCAAATTTCAATCATATAGGATTTACCCCAGGTTTCAAAAGTTAGAATTTCTTCATACAAGTCCACCTCACACTCATCAAGAATAATAGATATTTATATTCAAGGAAAACACTCTGGATATTTTGTTGTAGTTCCCCAGTAGCTGAGTATTACTAACGAGGCAAAGGTGGGTGAGAATCCCTAATTAAGGGGATTAGGGGGTGGATTTAAGTTATACATTGTAATCCTGAGACAAGAAGGCACATTATTCCAAATGCTTCTCCAAAAGCATTGATACCAGCACACATAACACACAGCTGGCATTTCCCTTCATGAATCCCAGGAGCCATCTTCATTTGGCCCTTCATCCTACTGAGGCTTAATAATGAGGGAAATGACTCTTGTTTCTAATATTAAACAGGTAGCAATTGAGAAAGAATCCCAGGATGGTGTGAAGTGTCAACTGCTAGTTCTGAAAAATTTGTAAAATTGATTCATACACAGTAGCTGCAATTACTTAATAAAAGTGCTATAAATAATGGATGTCCTTTTTTTGGCTGTGCTCTGGAGATTAGATGCAGAGACCAAGTTGTCCATGTAGAGGAGCTGATCTAGGACAGAACACAAAGCCTGGCCTGGGTCCCAAAATCTAAAAAATGATGACCCAGACTTGGTTTGAGATTGTATTTGTGTCAATTAACTATGAACCAACAAGCGGAGCAATGAATAAAGATCAAATGTGAGTTCAGGTGAGTGGATGTGGCTTCCCGTTGCTTCCCTAGCTCTCCTGGAAGTTCAGTGGCCAACGTAACCAGTACAGAACATGAAATCTGCTGGGAGAGAGGAGCTCAGAGACCTGGCTCTCTCCCTTTGAGTGGAGGGGGAACCACCTTAGCACTCAAGCCTGTCCAACAATGCATGAGGACATTTTTCTTCTGCTCAGGCCGGGGAAGGGCAGCACCAGCACGGAAGTATACCTCCTAACACATAAAGAAATTCTTGTCCTGCTATAGTTACATGTTTCCTATTGCATTGTCGGGGTTACTTACAACAGGACTAGCCATTGTCTCCCAAATACAGCCAAAGAGGGATTGCTCTGGAAGTCCCGTTGAGTCCAAAGGACAGCAGCAAGGACCTATCAGCTTATGCACATGATATTCTAGTTATAACAGATTTCCTTTAGGTAGGAATTACTACTTGTCTAAGTGACACATGGTTGGGATTGTCACTTTTACCATTAAAGAACCCATTGGGAGAGAAAGTTAATGTTTATTAACCTTTGCTTCCCGTTGCTTTTGTTACTATAATCACTAAAATGATGCTGTCTATAGCTATAAGCATACATAATGGCCTCCCTCGGGGAACCCTGCCCCTCTGCCTGAATGTTAAACCAAAGTGCTGTTGTTCAGCTCATAGGGAAACACCCTGACACTGCCCACGTGTGAATGGTAGCAGGAAAGAAGAAATTAACACATCCCCTCCTCGAGGTTGGCCAAACCAGGAGATATATTGCAAGACTTATGGCCTTTTTACTTTACCCCCTCACCTCCTACCCCACTCTGTTCTATAAAAGCAACTGGCATCCAGACCCTGATAAGATGGTACCCTAGGACACTAGTGGGCCATCTTCTCAAATGCCCAGCTTTCCGAATAAAGTCACTATTCCTTGCCTCAACACCTTGTCTCCCGATTTATTGGCCTGTCATGCGGTGAGCAGAGCCAGCTTGGATTCAGTAACACAGAGAGTGGAAAATAAACATTTCTGACAATGAGTTACTTAGCCTCCAAGAAACCCCAGCCCCACCTAGAAAAAGGATGCTAAAAATTGAAGTCCCACTTAGCCCTATCTAGGCGAAGGAGTAATGTTGTCAATGAATTAATTTTAATTTAGTTACAAATTAAAGAGCAAATTTGAAGAAGGTAATAACCTTAGAAATAAAGCCTCATTAGGGCTAATTATGATAAGGGTTTCCTTTTCGGAAGTGACCTTTTCAATGACAGGACACTTTGGATTAGCTAATTATATTTACTGTGGAATTTTCAAATGAAATGGAAACTGACTCTAAGATTTTGTGATTTACATAAAGAAAAGTGGCTAACAAACCAAGGTTAATCTGCCAAACTCATACAATATTTCTGTGCTATTATCTGGGAATACTTCTTATGGAATTTGATCACACTAGAAGTTGTATCATCAATTCAACTCAGTTTAACCAGCATCCAATATAAGCCTGGGGGGATAAAGAGATGCTCAGGACAGTCTTCTTGCCTCAATGAATTTGTTATCTGGTGATAGAGATAGAAATACTCTGAAATAAATTATATTAATTTCTTTCCCAAGGAAATTAATTTAATAAGTTACAAATAAGGAATAAAAATGACCTTGGAAATCCAAGGAAAGAAGCATTTAATTTCAGCTGACTGAGGTTGGGGGGTGGGACACAGGGAGTTAGAAGAGAGTTGGGTGTTAATTAATATAGATTTGGAACTGAATCTTATAACTGGTAAGAGTTCAACAGTTACTGATGGATGGTGGGCACTAAATAATATTATAGGTGGAAGGAACAGAAGTGGCAAAAACTGAGAGGTCAGGAGGCATAGGCTCTGTTTGTGGAGTGAAGAGTTAATCTTCTATGACTGGAGTGTGGAATGTGTGATCACATGGTCAGTGTTGCTAGAAAAATAGATCGGTTAGCTATGGAGAGGTTTGAATGCCAGGGTAAGGTGTATATGATAATGATTTAAAACTTCTGCCTTGTTACTTTGGATATTTTAGTTTTATTTATTTTTTTAATATTTATTTATTTATTTTGGCTGTGCCAGGTCTTAGTTGCGGCATGCAGGATCTTTTTAGTTGTGGTATGCGGGCTCTTAGTTGCGGCACGCAAACACTTAGCTGCAGCATGTGGGATCTAGTTCCCTGACCAGGGATCAAACCCAGGCCCTCTGTATTGGGAGCACAGAGTCTTACCCTCTGGACCACCAGGGAAGTCCCTGGATATTTTAGTTTTAAATTATAGACTGCTCTCACTGCTTCCATCTCTAGACATATTGATTATTAATAAAGAGTATATTGTTACTAAATTAATGTTTTAATCTTTTCAAAAGCATAAATGCACCTGAGATGACTTGACTGGTAGCAGTTCCAGAATTTATATCATAAGAAAATGCTTGTCAGTCTTAGTCTTGTTGTTGAATTTGTATAGCAAACACACTATTTTCACTAGAATTATAAATCCATTTGGAGTGGCTTTGAGGAAGACAGTGGAGATTATAGAGGTACTAAATTTTCTGAAAATCTGATTTGGCTACTACCATTATACTTGATTAATTAAGAGGTTAGTAGGTCAGGGATTAAAGAACAGTGTGTTTGTTTATGCCCTATATCCAGGGATGAAGCAATACTTTAGGTAACAAAACTCAAAACATTTATTTTGTGTACACAGAGAATAGCAGAAAAGGGATCTTTGAATATTATGGTCCACCTTCTCCAAAATGTCCATTGGATAATAAGACAGAAAAAGCAAATACTTTATGTTATCAGATACTTTACATTAAATAAGTAAACATCCTTACGTTAGCCTCTAAACCTTTTACCTTCCCCAGCAACTTTTGTGCTGTGGAGTTAAGAATCAAGGTTACAACGTAGTGTTGAGTTAATGTCAAAAAGAAACTCACAGTTTTGTCAGGAACTTTCCCACTGAGGAGCTCACCTCTGAACGCCCTTCTGTCAAGAGAGTTTGATTTATCCCAAAATAGTCTGAATAATCACTCCTCTAAGAAAACAAAAATGCCTTTGTGAAAGGTGTCATAAAAATATAGTTATGTAAAAATATATATATATATATATATAGTTATGTAGATTTCATTATCATTGCCCTTGCTCTATCTATTAATAGCATATTTCTGAGATACTTCATGTACACAAAATCTAGACAGGAGGTTAAGGTCTACTTGAATAATTGAACCTTCTACTGAAGTGTGATTGAAATAGTGTTCCTCATTGAATGATATTGTGTGTCCCATATACACCAGTCTTTTAATCTAATCATGTGCATGTATTATATGCTGCCTTGTATATATATATGTGTGTGTGTATATATATATATATATATATATATATATATATATATATATATATATATACACACACACATATATATATACATATATAAAATGTCAGAATTTGTCACTGGGATCATGCAGTGTATATTCTTTTGTGCCAAGCTTCTTTGTTTCAGTATAATGTTTTTGAGATTTTTCTGTGCTGTGGAGTGTGTCAGTAGTTTATTCTTTATTATTGCTAAATAGTGTTCTATTGTATAACTGTACCACAATTTGTTTATTCATTCACCTGTTGATGAACATTTGGGTTGGTCCATGTTTTGCTTGTTATGAAAAAAGTGCTGTAAACCTCTTGCATAGGTATTTTTGTGAACATAAATGGAATTACTGGATCATATGATAGGTATATGTGTAACTTTTAAAGAAATTGGCAAATTGTTTTCCAAGTGGCTGTATAACTTTACACTTTCACCAGTAATGTATGAATCTTCCAGTAGCTCTACATCCTCACCAATACTTGATGTATCAGACGTTTTATTTTAGCCATTCTAGAGAGTATGAAGAGGTATGTAATACTTATTTTAATGTACTTTTCCCATAATAATTAATGATGTTAATAATCTTTTCCATGTGTTTATTGGCCACTTATATATCTTCTTTTATAAGGTGTTTGTTCAAGTCTTTGACCCATTTTTATTGGGTTGCTTGTCTTTTTATGTTGAGTTCTTTATATATTTTGCATATAAGTCCTTTGTCAGACATGTGCATTGCAAATAGTTTCTCCCAGCCTATGGTTTGCCTTTCATTTTCTTAATAATCATTTTTCATGATACATTTTTAATTTTGATAAAGTCTAATTTGTTTTCTTCCTTCCTTCCTCTCTGCCTCCCTCCCCCCTCCCATCCTTCTTCCTTTTTTTTTTTTTTTCACAACTTACAAAATGAATTGGTAAGCATTTTCTTCTTCTCTAGTTTCTGAAAGAGTTTGTATAAGGACTCTCTTCTTGTGTTATTCTACTTTCAATGGTCAGATGCCTGAAAACAGTTCTTGCATATACTTTTTTCCAGTTTTATAATTGTTTGCAGCAAAAGGGCAAATGGCAAGGACATGATAGGTATTCAACACATGGCAGGAGTACAGAGGTTAAAAGAATGGATTTGGAGTCAAAAGACTTGACTTTGAAAACTAGTTACAGTTGCAACACTTAATCTACTGGGGTAAAATACTTAGCCTCTCTAAACTCTAATTTCTCAATTATAAAATAGAAATGATAGTACTAGTCACTACCTCATAAGATTGGTTTGAGAATTCTATGAGAAAATACATACAAAGTACCTCCCGACATACCTAGCACATGGTAGATGCTCAATAAATATCACAAATTGTATTATTATTCTCTTTCTTGTCCTCTTTCCTCCATCCACCCCCTGCCATCATCAGAGGTGACTTCCCATCACATACATCATTTTTTCCTTAAGATCTTCTGGCCTTGGATGGCCCCTCACTCCACTGATCACTCACTCTGTTCTTCTCCAGCAGCCCACACACTAGTTCCAACTTGTACCAAATCATTTCCAAAAATGTCATTTTTTCTAAAAGTTTTAATTCCAAGTTTCACCTCTTTAATTACAACCTCATGTCTTTCCACCTCTCCCATTCTTCACTCCCAATTTCCCTGCTCTCCATATAGTTCTGCCAGGACCAGTTATAAAGAGTAAGATTTAGGATAACAAGACTGTCGTTCAATGGACATAACTGCCACCAGCCTCATCATTTTTTTTTTATAAATTTATTTATTTAATTTAAATTTTTTTTTTTTTGACTGCGTTTGATCTTTGTTGCTGTGCACAGGCTTTCTCTAGTTGTGGCGAGTGGGTGCTACTCTTTGTTGGGGTGCGTGGGCTTCTCATTGTGGTGGCTTCTCTTGTTGCGGAGCACGGGCTGTAGGCACGCAGGCTTCAGTAGTTGCGGCACGTGGGCTTAGTAGTTGTGGCTCACAGGCTCTAGAGCACAGGTTCAGCAGTTGTGGTGCTTGGGCTTAGTTGCTCCGCAGAATGTGGGATCTTCCCGGACCAGGGCTCAAACCCATGTCCCCTGCATTGGCAGGCAGATTCTTAACGACTGCACAACCAGGGAAGTCCTTTTTTTTCCTTTTTTAAACTACTGTTTCCCTTTAGTCACTCAGCCTAAGCATAAGTCCTACAGTCTGGTCAAACACATTTGATCAGTCATGGCCTAATCAAGACATCAGCATCTCTCAGTGGGTTTGAAATTCCTGTAGCCCACACAAAATTATCTAGTAGATTGGGGAATCATCATTCACTCCTACAAGTTTTACTCTTTGACGCTGTTAGTGCTCTCTTGGCAGGAGGAAGAATCTGAAATATTGAATGTAATCAGATCGTTTGGCATCATGGCATTGATGGCAGGAATGTTGATGCTTTTTTTTCTTGGCAGCACATTAAAACCTGAGGGAGTATTTTGCCAGTGCCTCTATCCCAAGAATTTCTGATTTAATTGGATTGGGATGAGGCCTGACCATTAGTGTTTTTTAAATGTTGCCCTGATGATTTTAATATTCAGCCAGAGTTGGGAACCACTGCAATAGAGGGGGAAAGCAGATTATTAGAACAGTTTCTCCTATCTAATCCCAATAACTCAATGATAGGAAACTTACTTTTCAGTGGTGTGCTAGAGCTGGCTTGCAGGGGCTCATGAAAGCTGATTGTTAAAATTTCACAAATTTTGCTAGCCAATTACTATCACGTTGATAGATTGAAAGTGGTCATGTAGGAGCATTTACGCATTGGCAAATACTACATCACGGTTTTCCCCGTGATTCGGATATAATACCCCAAAGTGGAATTATTGGATGGATTAGAGCATAAACTTTTTTGTACATAAAATAGCCTTGGGATTTTGTTGAGAGTCTTTAGTTAATTTCCCTTTCACCTTGAATCAGAAAATTATATGTAACTAAAAGCACTCTCCTTTTAATATTGTGTCTGATGAAAGTTTTTTTTCCTCTGGCTCACCATGAAATTTCTCTGCTTCCTCTTCTTTTAAATAGAAATGGCTGCCCAGGGTGAATAATTAACTTCATAAATAACTTCATAAACATGAACTGACAGTTAAGGAGAACACCCCACTTTCTATGCAAATCTATTTACTCTCATTTTCTCATTGGTCTAATAATTTACATCTATTGATCTGTTAGATCTATTGATCTAATTTTCATGGCTCTCCAGACCTGCTGGCAATTCTTCCAGTACTACAACACAGGAGCTATTGTTTTCCACGGGTTTTATTGCAGGTGTGTAAAAGAAAATAAAACTTATCCAAGGCAGACATGATAGCACAGAATATCAGAGAAGGAAATGGCCTTAGAAGTCATCTAACCCAAGTCCCTCATTTTGTAAATGGCCAGGTGGGCCCAGACAGTTTAGGTGACTTACCCATGGCCATACCTTCAATTTGTGGCAGAGCCAGAACTGTACATAATTCAGGTATCTTCACTTCTAAGCTATTTTACTTTTTTCTATGCCCTTGAACATCAAAGTGTGGTCAGCCCACCAGTAGCATTGACATAACCTGTAAGCTTGTTAAGCCCTACTCCAGACCTACTGAAGAAGAATCTGTATCTCAACAAAATTCTAAGGTTATGTGTATGCACATTAAAGTTTAAGAAGCACTAATCCAACCAATAATTCCATTTCTGGGTTTACACCCAAAAGGATTAAAAACAGGGTCTCAAAGAGAATTTGTATACCCGTGTTCATAACAGCATTATTCACAATAGCCAAAAGGTGGAAACAAGCCAAGTATCCACTGATGGATGAATGGATAAACAAAATGTGGTATAGACACACAATGAATATTATTCAGTCTTAAAAAGGAGGGAAATTCTGACACATGCTATAATATAGATGAAATTTGAGAACATTATGCTAAGTAATATAAGCCACTCACAAAAAGACAAACACTGTATGACTTATAGGAGGTACCTAGAGTCAAATTCATAGAGACAAAAAGTGGAACAGTGGTTGCCAGTGCCAGAGGGAGGGGGGATTGGAGAGTTGTGGTTTAAAGGGTTCAGAGTTTCTGTTTTGCAAGATAAAAATGAGTTCTAGAGACTGGTTGTACAACAATGCAAATATACTTAACTCTACTGAACTGTACACTTAAAATGATTAAGAAGATACATTTCATGTTATGTATATTTTATCATAACAAAAAACAATCCTCACTGTAAAAAAAAGAAGCACTAATCCATACCAATTTGATTCTGGTTTTCTGTGAGGTTTGATTCAACAACTGAAGCTGATGTCAAATAGAGTTAAAATCAAGTCAGGAGACTATTGAAATGAGTTGAATAAAATGTTTTTCATTTATTTAAAATTTATTTTGATTAGGCTTTCTGCTGGCTCGGAATCCTCACAACAATCTTCAGGTGGCTATTTAATCCTCGTGTTGTTATTAGGGTGACCAACTTATCCTGGTTGGCCTGGGACTCCCACTTTCAGCACAAAAAGGCCCATGTCCTAGGAAACCCCTCTGTCCTGAGCAAATCAGGAGCATTGGCCACTCTGTTTATTGATGCATCTTAAACGTGATGCAGCAGCTAAGCAGAGCCAAGATTCAAACTCAGATCTGACTGACAAAAGAACCAAAAGAACTCCAATTCAATGAATAGGAAAAAGAGAGTGACCATAAAACCTTTCTGCTATGTCTATGCATCATGATAAGATAATATCACTGTGATATGTCTCACTATAGTTTGGGTTTAAATTTAAAAGAAATTTAATCTGTCATGTCAAACATTCTTAGCTGACTGGCTTCTCTGTCCCTATTAAAGATGTCATTATGACCATTAATATGCAGGATGCTGGTCATGGTAAGCAAAGACGAATTTCCGATTTGTGTGTTGCATTTAGAATGATGGTGAACTACAGCGAAGAAAAAACAGGTAATGACCCCAGGCATGGAGTATCATCAGGGCTGTAATTGGTATTTGTCCAAAACCTTCTTAACAAAGGACTTTTAATCACTGTAAAAAAAAAAAAATCATTGTAACTGGTAGTAATGTTCAAAATATAAGCTGACAACTGGATGGGCAAAAATATTTGGATTGCCGTCAGAGAATGACCTTATTTGATTTTCCCTACGTTTATTAGAGAGTGAGCAGGGATGGGCAGGGGGAACAAGGAAGCCAGAGAACTGGGGTTCACCTGAGTCCTCATAATCCATTTAAGCTGAGAAATCTCAGACATTCACAGACTAACAATGCTATAAGATCATGCTATAAGATGATGCTATAAGAAAACTTTGCCACTGCCCCATACTGCTGTGTTTATTTTCATTTCGTTTATTCACCGTGGTTAATAATAAAACCCTTAAGTCATGGGTAAAGGAAGGCAAGCTGGTGAGACTGTGTACTGCTCTGGTACCATTTCTGGATTAAGGTAGGTAGAGGATTGAGAGAAATCTCCAGGTAGTACCTGTGAAGAGACGACGATAGAATGCTAGCTCCCATGAGCCTGTAGAAAGAGAAAGTGTAGCTCTTAGAGAGAGCTGGCCTTGAACAAAACAAAGAAGCAGCTCGGAAGCTTAACCCAAGGCATTCCGCTTGTAGGTCCACTGAAAAATTCTCTTATCCACTTAGAGATAAACCCTGCAGAAATGAGGGCAGCCAAGTGAATGAATGATAGAATAGAGCTACTCTCAAACTTTTTCTTCCACAGCACCCTTGACAAATGATGTTCACATGCTGGTAAACTCCTGTGACTGCTCCCAAGGCTCTTCCAAATTTTTGGTGTGATTTCTGGAAAATCACTCTTGCAAAATAGGATGCGAGTGAGTGACAGTAATGTTACATGGATATACATTGATATCCCTCAAATTTATTATATGACAAAAAAGACAGCTAAGCTGTAAGCCTTCATTCTTTAATTGTCAAGAATGACTTCTCTCACACAAAGATCTGTACACATATGTTCATAGCATCATTATTCTCAGTAGTCAACAAGTGGAAACAACTCAAATGTCCATCAACTGATGAATGAATAAACAAAATGTGGAATATCCATGAATACTATTCAACAATTAAAAGGAAGAAAGTACCGTAAATGGATGAATGTTTAAAACATTAGGCTAGATGAAAGAAGCCAGACACAAAAGAATATATTCTGTGATTTCATTTATATAAAATGTCAAGCAAAGACAAATTAGACACAGAAAGTAGATTAGTGGTTGTCCTGCGGCTAGGGGTGCAAATGGGGAGGAACTGTAAATGGGCATGAGGTTTGTTCTCAGGCTGTTGGAAATGTTCTAAAATTAGATTTTGGTGATGGCTGTGCAACTCTGTAAATATACTAAAATTCATTGAAGTGTATACTTAAAAACAGGAGAATCTTATGCTCTATAAATCATATCTCAATAAATTGCTTTTAAAGAGAAAAAAATTATTTGGGAAAAAAAAATGGCTCCTGACATTTCTCATCACCAGTAGAGACTGGCCTTGCATGTGTCTGCCAAAATCTCCTGCTTCCAAAGCTGCGCTCTGCCATCTCCTGACACTTAGTTCAGGATTTTTAAAAACATGTTCTGCATCTTATCCTTCATTGATAGAAGTGTGGCACCATCCCCTGTGGCACATTATCACAGTTTTATAAATATAATCAACCCCATTACATTTGCAGGATTGCTTGAGTCTAAACAATCTAGAGGCAGAGAAACCAGGAAGTATTGTGCTGGGCTTCATCTCAAGGACAAAATACAGGAAACACAATGTAAAATGTGCTGTCATGACTTTTACCTGCTTTGTCTCCTTGGGGCATTTTCCCCACTGGAAAAAAAGATAATGCTAATGCTTTCTGGACATTAGAGACTGTCTATATTAACAAATATTGCATATGTGTGAAAAGACAGTATAAAGGTGATATTTTCTATTGACACTTGATATAAATAATATTTTATTGCAAATTACTTGAAAACTCAGTTTTCATAAATCCTTATTACCATACATAGCTCTGAAAAAATGTGATAAACAGAGTATAGATTTATAGTTGCTTTTGCAGTGGTGCAATGCTATGAAACAAAGCTTAGCGTGTCTAAATGTGACTTAGGTCACATCTCTGATTACAAATTTTTTAAAAATCTAAAATGTAGAAGTTGAAAGGGCACTAAAATATCATCTAGCCCATCTCCCTAATTGAGGGAATGAAGGAGTATGATAAGTAGTTTGCTCTGACTCTCACAGAAGAGTGAAGGCTATTCTGGATGTAGAGACCAGGTCTCCTGACTCACAGTCATGAGCTCTTCCCATTATAACCGTAATTCCTAAAGTACGCACAAGAAGGTTGCACACTGGATTCGTAAGAATAATAGAGGGGCTTCCCTTCTGAAGATATCTCATATTCAATTAGAAAGAATTAGGTAGAAGTGGCAAACTGTCATTCCATGGACAAATCCAGCCCATAGACAAGTTTGTCTGACCAACATGGATTGTTTAAAATTTTAAATTAATCATCAAATTTTTAAAATTGGCAGATTTTATATATAAATCCAGATTTCCCACTTTTTTGGTTTGTCTTTAGAAAATGGGAACTTTGGCAACACTGGGCCAGCGGTCACTGGGGCTGAGTGGCGGTTGCCCCCTTTAGAAGGTGATTTCCCTTTTCAGTGTGTATTTTTTTTTTTTCTCTAACACCTGATCTGCTTCTTCCATTTTAATTACCCAGACCCTTATAGACGTTCGAGTTTGTGACCCTGAGTTAGGGGATCTGGGAATACTGACTCCTAAATTATATACATCAAGGTAGACCTTCGGACACAGATGCGTGGAGCTTAGAGGCTGGCTCAATTCTGAGTCCCTCTGGTTGGATATAATTTATGCAAAGCACAACTGTTGGGAATACACATCAGCATCAGATTTATTAAGGATATCCTGAAACTGACTTAGGACTTGGTGGGTTTGTTTCAGAGAGAGCACTGGATGGATATCCTAGGACAAGGTTGCTCTCAGCATCGTGGGGTCTGGAGTAAGAATGCAAATACACACCCATGTACCTGATGACTACATTTTTCAGAAGTTCCAAACTTAAGCTAACAGACTATTCAACAAAATGAGAATCTATATTCCACTGACAAATGTACCTATATGACATGAAGGCCAGTTTTAAACTTAAAATTCTCAGACACCTTGGAGTTCCAGACCAGAACAAGATAACACATGAGAGATAAGCTGCAAGACCTCACAGCCCACCCCATCTCTTCCTCCATCCTCTATAATAAGGTCTTCTTGTACTTACGTATGGACATCCAGCCTTCATACCAACCTCTGCCCACCCCACTCCCCTCAAGGAACATTTCCTGGCCACTCCCTGGGCCTAGGGAATCTCACACAGGTGGTTGGCAAGGATTGGTGAGCTATGGCCTGTGGGCCAAATCCAGCCCATAGCTTGTTTTTGTATGACCTATAAAGTCAGAATAGCTTTACATTTTTTAAAGAGTTGTAAAAAAAAAAAAAATACAAAGAAGAATATGTGACAGAGACTCTAAATAGCCTGCAAAGCCCAAAATGTTTACTCTCTTGTCCTTTATAGAAAAGCTTTGCCTACCCCTATTCTAAGGTCTGGGGCAGAGTTTCCTCTTAACTCTGATCTAAGAGCAGTGCTGCCCTAGGATAACCCAGGTACGTCTAAAACTCTCATGGAGCCAATTCAAAGTCTACTTGCTTCCTCCAGAATCCTGCAATGACCCTGGAACCAGTGCTCTAATCCTCCAAATCAAAGAGAATTCGGATGGGGGTGGGGGGTAGAGGCCATGGGCAAACTAGCATCTGTGGAACACCTATTTTGAGTGAGGCACTGTGCTAAGTTTTTTATATACATTATCTTATTCAACCCTCTCAGGCCATCTCCAGTCAAGAGTAGAAACCTAAGTCATGCAAACAAAACTGGTGAGTATGGAGACATGAAAAAGTCTTCTGTTTGTTGAAATTGGCATTATCATCAACAGCATTATTTTAGTTAAATTTGATGATAATGATGATGATGATGATGGAGAGGAGAATCAATCATTTCAAAAATAAGTAGAGTTTGCGTTAAGTGCAGAAATGACTCCTTTTTTTTCCTTTCCACAGCAAAAGGATTCGAGAGCTTAGCGGAAGCTCAGCAGTTGATAGTTGAATAGCCTAGAGACCACAGTGATTAAATTCCACCTTTGCTTCTCCTCTGTGTCTCTCTAAGGAGGGAGACAGATGGTGTGTCAGGAGAAAGAAGATCATGTGGAGATGAATATCTCTGACCCTGGCTCAGAGGCAGCTTTATATGAGGGCTGTGGCCCAGATTGGAATCAAATACTTACATTAAAAGAGAAGGCATCGGGGAGTTGCCACATGATGAAGCCGGGCACCTTACCTCGCAACCTGCCTGAGGTACTGTGATCTGCTATTTCCTTACACACAGAAAACAGCACCTTCCCAAAGGAAAATGAGTTCTTCCTTCTCACAGAAAGGTATCATTTCAGATCCCTGAACTGAGTTAAGAACAAAGGAACCTCAGAGAAAGTCACTCATGACCTTTGAGGTTTATCTGATTTTCTTATTCACAGCAATACAGATGGCTTTTTTTTTTTTAATAAGCAAAGGCAAAAGCCTCACTGTAATTGAATGAATCAAAGGAGTAAGAGGTTGATTTTTACTGGCTTTTTTCAGTAAGAAATAGCTTTATCTATTGCTAATACAGAAATCCTTGGCTGTAATCTAGCAGAGAATTGGGTGAAAAATTCCAAAATCAGAAAAGTACAGAGAACAGTACAATAAATGCACATAAGCTCATCACCCAGACTGAATAAGATTTTGTCATAGTTGTTTCAGACCTTTTTAAAACATAGAATCAGTTAAAAACTACTTTTCAAGTTGAATTCCCCTTTCCACATTTCCCCAGAGTCCTGTTAAACCTGTTATCTGATAAATTACATTAGTAGAGTCTTAATGCTGAATTGCTGTTCCTTAGAATAAATCTTATGTGCTCAAATATATTTGTATATACATATATATTTGTGTAGTACTGTATTACATTCAGTTTTATGATATAATTTATGATTTGTGCATTTATGTTCATTAGTAATATTGGAGTATAATTATAGCCTTTAAAAATGAGTTATGTAACTGACCTTCTTCTTCTATTCTCTGAAACAGTTTGTATGTTAAAGGAATTATTTATTCCATTTAGGTATGGAGAAATTCACCTATATAACTGTCTGATGTTGATAAGATTTTTTACTATTAATTCAATTTTTAAAGTTTTCAGTCTGTTAGTTTTTAAACATCTTCTTTGCTCAGCTTTTAAATTTGTATCTTCACCACATTTAAATTTTTAAACTTATTGTCAAAGTTGTTCATGGTATTCTTTTGATGAATCTTAAAAATTCAGCTGTATTTGTAATATTTTCTCTTTCATATTTCTTTTAGTATTTACTTGTGATTTCTAACCCTTTCTCAATTTTGTCAGATTTTTTTTTTATTATTCAAATAATCAGCTTTTTACTTTTGATCATTTCTTCCTCTTTTATTCCTTATTTATGATTTCAACCTTTTCCTATATTCTTTCTGTTTGTTTTGATTTTTTTTCTTTTTTAGCTCCTTGAAACCTTATCCCATTTATTTTCATTATGCTTTTCAAATAAATGCAGCATCACACAATTTTTATATGTAATTCCTTTGTTTTGTTCAAAACTAAATATTTCACTTTTTAAATCACGATTACCTCTAACTTATGAGTTGTTAAGTGTTGCCTTGCTTTCAAATAAATTTATTGTTTAAAATGTTTCAATACTTCATTGTTTTTGGTAATTGATTGCACTCTGTATGATATCAATTCTTTGGAATCTGTTGGGAGTCCCATAGTGCCATCACAGAAGGTCAATTTGGGAAAATGTCTTTTGTGTATGCTTGAAAATAATTTAGGTCCTTTGTTTGATGCTAAGTTCTATATAGATGCTAAATTAAGCTAATTAAATGCATTATTCATATTTCTACAGTGCTACTATTTTTTGTCCATGAGCTATCAACTTCTGAAAATGTATTAAAATCTCCCTCTGTGATTATATTAATGTAGTAAATTGCACTGATAGATTTTCTATTGTTAAACTACCCTTGCATTCCTGAAATAAATCCTGGTAGGCCATGATTTTTTAAAAATTCAATTTGCTAATGATTTAAGATTTTTTAATATGTTTATAAGAAAGATTAGCCTGTATATTTCCTTTATTCTAATATCTATGCAATAAAATGAGTTGGGAAATGTCCCATCATTTTCAGTTCTCTGGAAGATATTGAGTAGGATTGTTATTTTTTTTTCATAAATGCTTAGAAGATTTATCAAAGAAACCATTAGGACCAGTTGTTTTCTTTGTGGGAAGGTTTTGGAAAATGGATTCAGTTTCCTTGATAGGCATGAGAATTCAGATGTTCTCTTTCTTCTTGGGTCAATTTGATAAGTTGTATCTTTCAATGAAATTATCAAATTGGCATAAAGTTCAAAATAATTTTACTATCTTTTTAATATCCATAGGATATATAGCCACATCCTCACTTTTATTCCTAAAATAAGTAACCAGAGTTTTCTTTTTCTTGATCAGTCTTGCTAAGAGTTTATCATTTGCATTAGTTTTTTAAAGAAATTTTGGCTTTTTTTTCTATTTCATTGATTATTACCTTTATAATTTTCTTTCTTCTATTTTATTTGGGTATGATTCGCTATTCTTTTTCTAGCTTATTAAGTTAGAAAATTTATTTTCTCTTTAAAACATGAGTTATTTAAAAGTATATGACCTAATTTCCAAGTAATTGGGAAATATTTTTTGTTATTGATATATAGCTTAATTCTACTGTTGTCTAAAAATATATTCTACTTAACTTTAATTCTTTGAAATTTGTTGAGACTTGCTTTATGGCACAACACATGGTCCTTTTTTGGTAAAAGTTTCATGTGCACCTGGAAAAATACTATGTATTCTTCAGTTTATGGGTGTAGTTTCTACAAATGTCAATTTTGTCAAATTGAATAACCATGTTGGTCAAATCTTTTCTATTCTTACTACCATTATTTTTAAAAATCTGCTTGTTCTATTAGTTACTAAGAAAAATATGTTAAAAGCACTAACTATAATTGTATGGTTTTCCATTTCTCCCTCTAGTAATATCAATTTTTCTTTATATATTTTGAAGTTATTTTATTAGGTATATACAAATTTTTACTTTCTTCCTGCATTTTTTTGGGTAAAACTTTCAGTACAATGTTAAATGAAAGTGGTAATAACAGCATCCCTGTCATGTTCCATATCTCAAGGGGAAAGTTTTTAATATTTCACTATTAAATTTCATGTTTGCTATAGGCATTTTATAAAGTACTTTGTCAGTTAAGGAAGTTCACTTCTATTCCCAGTTTGCTAAGGCTTTTTTTTAATCATGAGTAGAAGATAAACTTTATCAAGTAATTTTCTTTATTTCATAAGATCACATAATTTTGTTTTTTTCTATTGATGTGGTAAATTATATTAATTGTTTTTTAATGTCATATCACCCTTAATACCTAGAATAAACTACTTGATTATGATGTATACCTTTTTATATACTGCTTAATTTCATTTGCTAACATTTTCTTTAGGATTTCTCTCTATATTCTGTATTTTTGTTCTCAGGATTTTTGTCTATGGTCTGTATGTATTTTTTTCTTTCTGGTAATACTCTTGTCAGATTCTTGAATCAACACTATGCTGTCCCATAAAGAATTGAGAAGAATGCACCAGTTTTTAAATCTCTAAAAGAGTTTTGTGAGATTGTTTTTTCTTCTTTAAACATTTGGGAAAATTAAGCAATGATGTCATTTGGATCTGGGACTTTTCTTTTGGGATAGGGCTTGAAAAAATGATTTAATTTATTTAATAGATATAGGAGTACTTAGGTATATTATTTTTCCCTTGATCAGATTTGACAAGTTGCATTTATCAAGAAATTTGTCTATTTCATCTAAATTGTCAAATATTGGCATAAAATTGTTTATAATAGTCTTTTATCATCTTTTAAAATATCTGTAGTATCTAAAGTGATATCCTTTTTCACATTTCTTCTATTGATAATTTTGTAAATTCTCTCATTTTTTATTGATCAGTTTTCTTAGTGGATTATTAATGGTATTAATCACTGCAAAGAATCAAATTTTGGAACAAATGATTTTCTCTACTATATGTATGTTTTCTCCTTTATTGATTTCTGCTCTTATCTTTATTACTTTTTTCTTCGACTTCCTTTGGGTTAAATTTGCTGTTTTGTTTTCAAGCATCTTAAAATAGAAGCTTAGAACATTGATTTTGAGCCTTTCTTTCAAATATATGCATTTAACCGTATAAGCATCCCTATTCCTATTAGCACTGCTTTAGATGTATTTTACACAATTTCTTACAACATGTCTTTGTTATCTTTCAGTTAAAAATATGTTCTTATTTCATTTTTATTTCCTCTTTATCCCACAAATTATTTTAAAATGTGCTATGTAATTTCCAAGTTGTTGGAGATTTCTTATTGTCTTTTTTGTGGTTGAATTACATATTAATTCAACTGTGGTCAGAGAAACTATTTTGAATGATTTCAAACCTTTGAAATTTCTTGAAGTTTACCTTATGACCTAGAATATAATCAATTTTAGTAAATGCCAAGTATACTTGAAAAGAATGAGTATGCTGTCATTGTTATGTGCAGTGTTCTCTATGTGTTCATTATGTTAGGTTTGTATTTATTTTCAAATCTTCTATACCCTTACTGAGTTTATCTTTGCTTGCTTGTTCCATCATATGTTGAGAGAAATGTGTTAAAGTTTCCCTTTATGATTATAAATTTATCTCAGTTTAATTCTGTCCATTATTGCTTTGTATATTTTGAGGCTATAATATTAGATACTTGAAATTTTGAATTGCTTTAACTTACTGGTGAATTTATCTCTTTATCATTATAAAATGTCTGTCATTGTCTATAGTAATGCTTTTGTCCATAAAACTTTCATCTGACATTAGTATTTTCACACCAGCTTTTTTGGTTAGTGTATACATGGTATATCTTTTTCCATTGTTTTACATTGAATCTATCCATGTACTTGTATTAAAGTATGCATCATGTAAGTAGTATATTGTTGAGGTTTTCTTTATGAACTCTAACAATATTATCTTTTAATTGGAGTATTCAGTCCACTTACATTTAATGTAACTAATGCTTTTAATTAATGTATTTAATGAAATTAAATTTAATGAAATTAAATACATTAATGTAGTTAGGTTTAATTCCACAGTTACTCTCGGTTTTCTATTTGACTCATTTTATGTTCCTTTTTCTTTTTCTTGTAATTTTTTTGATTAATCAAAATGTTTTATTATTTCATTATTTCTCCCAGTTAGTGGTTAGTTATATATTTCTTTTTTATTCTTTTAGTAGTTACCCTAGAGATTATTGCATACATCCTTAAATTATTATAATCTAATACAATTTATCACTTTTAACTACTTCTCCAGTATTGTTAGAACCTTAGAATATGTTAACTCATTCTTCCTGCTCTTGCCGTTTGCATTATTTTTTCATGAATTTTAATCCTACATATGTATTTTTAACCCTACAGAACATTACTATTTTTTGTAAAGTTAATATTCATTTGCCCACACATTTTCTTTTTTCATTATTCTTTTTTTCTTTCTGTAAATCTGCACTCTCACATTATTTGTTTTAGTGGAGACTGCTGGTGACAAATTATTTCTTTATTTTACTCTTAAATATATTTATCTTCCACTTTTGAAGAAAAAATTTTGCTTAGTATAGAATTACAGGCTTCCAATTATTTTCTTTGGTTACTTTTAAACTGTCTTACCGTTGTCTTCTAGATGCCACTATTTCTGTTAAAGGGTCAGTTGCCAACATTTTTGTTGTTCCTTTAAGGTATGTTTCTCTTTTCTATGCCACCCTTTAAAATCTTTTTTTTAAAAGTTGTTTTCAGCTGTTACACTATGATGTGTGTTGATGCGGTTTTTTTGTGTTTTTGTTTTTGTTTTTTTAATCCTATTTGGAGTCTGTAGACTGTCTTCAGTCTGTGGATTGATGTCTTTCATCAACTTGGGAAAATTCTTGGCATTATCTATTATGTCCTCCAATATTATTTTGCTTCATTCTCTCTCCTTTCTTCCTGGGACAACAATTACATGTACGTCCTATCTTTTGACTGTGTCTCACATTTTGCTTATGCTCTTTTCACTATTTTCCATTCATTTTTCCCCTCTATGTTTCAAACAAAGAAATTATTCATCTCTTCATTTATTTTATCTGTTTTTCCCTCTATTTTATTCTACATAATAGTGAATAATGAGGTCTTTGTCTCAATTCCAACATCTAGATAACCTATGGGTCTGCTGCTTCTCTTCCCACCCCAACCCTGAAACTTGACTTTGAGTTTTGGGTTTTATGGTCTTATGTCCTGGTATGCCTGCTTTATACTTTTTCTTCTAAGTGAGTTCTGGATATTATAAATAAAGAAAATAAAAAATCTTTGCATCTTTGTATGATGCTATCTTTCTCCAGATAAGGTGGGCAGATACAATTCAAACAAACAAATCATGATGATTCAATTCGGGCTTGAGATGTTTTCAGGTTATTTCAGGATTTTTGATGGTTTGTCTATTCATAGTCTGTATTTATACCTAAGACATGACCCTTCTGTCTTCCCAACCAAAAGTCTTATATGTATTTCAGTTCCCCTTCTTCTTGGCAGATCCTTAACTCCCACTTTTCTCTTTCTGTCTTAGTCAGCTCAGGCTGCCATAAAAATACCGTAGACCAGGTGGCTTAAACAACAGAAATTTATTTTCTCACTGTGTGGAGGCTGGACGTCTGAGATTAGGATGCCAGCATGGCTGGGTTGAAGTGAGGGCTTTTTCTTGCCTTACAGATACCTACCTTCCTGCTGCATCCTCACATGGCCTTTCCTTAATGCATCATGCAGAGAGCAAGAAGTCTTTCTCTCTCTTCCTCTTCTTAGGAGACCACTAATTCCATCATGAGGGCCCTGCTCTCCTGACTTAATCTAACCCTAATTACCTCCCAAAGACCTCATCTTCAAATACCATCACACTGGGGGTTAGGACTGTGAATACAAACTTTGGATGAGACACAAACATCAAGTCCATAGTAATCCCCAACCCAGTAAGACTTTCAGATGCTCTGTTAGCAATTTAGCCTCTGAGCAGCCACATTGTGTTTGGTTTCTCAGCCTCTTTCCTCACATATGTGCAGCTTAGGAATTATCAAATGCCTCAATGGAAAAGTATGTGCTGGGCTTACTTCTCCAAAGTTTGTTTTTCTTCATTATCATGACCCCTCACATCATGACTGCTTTGGTGGCTCCCTGGTGTTTTCAACATCTGTGTTGTGTATTTTATTCACTTTTACAGTTGTTTTCAGCAGGAGTTTATTCTAATACAAGCTACTCCTTTTTACCTATAAGCAGTAGCACACTCTTTGTTTTCTGAATTGCATGGGTGAGAAAGAATAGACAAATGCAAGAAAGACATTTTTTCCATGAATAAGATTATGTAATTAGCAGAACTTGTGTTTTGCTAGGAATTCAGATGCAGATGGTATTGATTCCTTTCTCACACACTCTTTTTACTTCCAATCTTTAAGTTAATTTCATTTGGGAACTATTAGATAAGTAAAATTTTACTTGCCCAAACTTACTGAACCAAACTTGGCCCCACTTGCTCAATGTGCAGCAAAGCCAATCTTCTGACACCAGGCTGTGGTAAAGCAAAATATAGCGTTTATTGCAGGGCCAAGCAAGGAGAATGGGCAGCTCATGCTCAAAGGACCCAAACTCTCCAATGGCTTTCAGGGAAGGATTTTTAAAAGCAACATTACGATGAGTGTTGTAGGGTGCCTGATCAACTCATGCACATTCTTCTGATTGGTTGGTGGTGATGTAACTGGGTGGTATTTTGGGAATTAAAATCATCAACCTCCTGGTTCCAACAGGTCTTCGGTCTATATGCTTGTGGTCAGTATGCAGTTAACTTCTTCCACCTGGTGGGGGTTTTAGTATCTGCAAAACAGCTCAGAGGATATGGCTCAGGATATTATCTGTAGCCCTTGAGGAAGAACTAAGGTCTTTGACTTCATTTTATGGCTAAACTATCATTATTTTGCCTTGCTTGACTGTTTTCCTTACTTTGTGCATTTTCTCCCTTCTCTGATTAAATTTGCTCTTTGGAACACAGGGAAAGCCTAGGAGGCTAAAGTTTTTTACAAACAAGACGTGGGGGGGGGGACAGGTGTTTTACAAACAAGAGATATGTCCCTGGGAAGTATGTTTTACAAACAAGAGGAGTATGTCCCACAGGTTCCTGCTCAGTTTCAAAATTGTATATTTACTCTTTAATTCTATTTTATTGAATGCCATATAGATTAAAAAGGGAGGTTGAAAAACAAGTTTAGACTAAAATGGCAAAGGATGTCTTTGATACACTCACCTCATTTAGCTATTATGAAGCAAGAGACAAATTGGAAATAAATCAGCTGTGCATAGAAAAGCATAGATTTCGGAGTCTGGGACCTTATTGTACATTAGTATTACCGTGTTTCTGCAACACCAGGGTACTATGCTAAAAATAGATAGTTGATAGATAGATAGATAGAGATATGAACTGAAGAATACAAAGAAGAATATTTCAAATTTCTACCCATTATCCCAAGAATGGAAATTTACTAAACTTTCAAGATACTCTATTAGCCAATTAATTAGCACATTAATTAAGTGTCAAACTACTCTCAGAATAATAGAGAGTTCCAAAATATATATCCAATCTATAAGTAATGGACCAAGCTGTTTTATTACTGTTACATGTCAACTTCATGTGTTACTATGCTATTTCTCACTAGGCTTCAACAAATTACTGTCACCTCTACAGCATTAAGATAATTTCTTATTGATGATAAGTAGCAAGAGCAAAACTTCTTAGCACTTGACTAGTGCTCTACATAGATCAATCCTTACTTGGCAAGTATTATCTTGTTCTCCTTTAACAATTAGGAAAATGGAGACAAAGAAAGATTAACTCTGGGGAGGAGAATTAGCAGGACTAGCTTAAAGAAGACATTTGCCTGGGTAATCATCCCACTCTTGGAAGTACTTCCTAGGCCAAAATTAAATTAAACCATCAAACCAAACCAACCACTGAAATAAATAAACAAACAAAATAACTCATCTTTAATAAGGCTTTACAGATCTTTTTTTAACACTTGACCAAGAAAGACTGGAAAAAATGTTATTTATGAGATGCAGACTATTTTCATTTTCCAAGGAATGGAGCCTTGAACTTCCAGGGAGATGATCCCCTTAGTTGTGGGGAGGGGGTATATGGAAAATCCACCACTAGACAGGACAAGTATCCATGCATTATTATTGAGAAGACTTTTCATGTGCAGTGTAGTAACCTTAATACTGATGCTTCAGATTGAGAAATTAAGGTTCTGGTTAGTATATAAACAAGATTAATTTTTTAGCAGATCTTTGTCATTCCAGATTATGTTAGTTTGCTTGATGCTCATATATTTTTCATGAATCCTGGCAGATGTGAATGCTGTTATTCAAACTGTTGTTCACAGGAGATTAGGATAAGATCTCTAAAAGATTGTCTTGGCCCGGTCTTACATCATACTGGAGAACAGTCTTGATATGAAATTTTATTATTGCTGAATCTTATTGAAAGGATGGAAGTCTTAGAGATGGTGTCATTCAAGATTGAATAACTTAGACTTTGAGGATTACACTGATGCTGAATAAGCATGTGTGAGACATAGATTGATGAAAATTATAATAAATCATAGTTTTGTGTTGGAATCTTTCTTATGGCATCTTGACTTACAGCTATTTGTGTGCAGATCTCTTTACTTCCTCCCTCCCTCCCTTTCTTCCTCTCTCCCTCCCTTTTTTTCCCCTGCCTCTCTTCTTTCCTCTCTTCCTCCTTTCTTTTTCCCTCAAAACATCCCCTAGGAGCTGTACAAACTGTCTCAGGGTCGCCCAGGGTTTGCTCCTCAGATCATTAACTCCTGGCACCTTTGGCTCCTGCACAGGTGGGCATTGAGTATAGGCAGTGAGAGGCACACATGGGGACCTGAAGCAAAGCACTGTCAGCTTGCCCCTGCAGAAAGCTGGTCAAAGCCGGCACAGAACCACTGCAGCAATTGAAATGAGAGACTGGTGAGGCCAAGAGATTTTGAAGTCATGCGCAAGAGATGCTGATACAGATGGTTTTGAAGAGATGAATAGGAGCTACCAGGCAGACAAGTCATGGCAGGTCGGGGGACTCCAAGTAGAGAGACGAACATATGGAAAGAAACCAGCGCGTGAAACAATGGGTTGTATTCAGAGACCTATAAGCAGTTCTCTTTTGACAGAACATAAAATGTAAGAAGGTAATGACAAGAGGGCTATAAGGAAATCCTTATAGCCCTTAACAGTATTGAAAACTAGTCTGTTATTTGTTTAATTTTATGAATACTAGAATTTATTGTTTGTTTAATTTTATGTCCAGTAAAGGCAAGCCTATGGCTGTCTCCTCCATCATAGTCCAGGGCATGGTAGGCATCTTGAATGAAGAAGGATGCAGGCCATCAAGGGCCTTGTATTCCATTTCAGGAATCTCCCAACACTCTGTGATACTGGAGGACACGTGTCATATCTGCCTCATTCTCCTCAGTGCCTAGTGCAGAGCTCTTCACTAGTAGATACCCAGAGACTGTTTACTGAAAGAATGCTGAATTACTTAATTACTGGATTACATTGATTTAATGGAAAGGTATGGAAAGCATATGTATGCTATGAGAGGCTGCTGCATTGTTAGAGAGATGTCAGGAAGCATGATTTGAATAATTTGAAGAAAAATTGAAGACAATTTTGACATCTAGCTATTTTCCAAACTACCTTGACTAGTCAAATCATTCATAACACTCAAACTAACTCATGCTATCAGATCTAGCCTCAGAGTTTCTTTTCTGGACTCTGGCATATGAACTTCCCAAGATATCAGAAAAAAACACTTGCTAATTTTTTCTTTTGTGTGTATTTTTCTTTTATTTTATTTTTTCCTGAAGTATAGTTGACTTATGATATTATTTTAGTTTCAGGTGTTCAATATAGTGATTCAATATTGAATAGTGATTCAATATTTTTATAGATTATATTCTATATAAAGTTATAAAATACTGGCTCTATTTCCTGTGCCATACATTAGAGGTGAAAGAGATTCAGAGGTACAAATACTTGCTATTATTTTACATATATATTTAAAAATCAACAGTTATCAAAGTGATAAGATGTTATGTAGCTTTTGAATGTAATTGCATTTAAAGACATTAACTGGTCATTGACATCTGCTTTTAGGTATAGTATTGTCAATATAAGCATAGAAGTGAATGTGTCTGAGTTCCAATAAACTAATGATTCTTGCGTCAAAACCACAGGCCTTCTCCAGGTGTGTACCTATAGCTGTGACATCTCTGACAAAGAGTCAAAGAAAATGTGAGGCCTAAATAATGTAAAGGATACCATTTCATGTGTTTTATTTTTTCTTTTCAAAGTGTTAACAACATTCAGAAGGAATGGATCTAGCCCAGAAAAAACACAAAAGCAAAGGAAACCATAAACAAGGCAAAAAGACAACCCTCAGAATGGGAGAAAATATTTGTAAACAAAGCAACTGACAAAGAATTAATCTCCAAAATATACAAGCAGCTCACGCAGCTCAATATCAAAAAAAAAAACAACCCAATCAAAAAATGGACAGAAGACCTAAATAGACATTTCTCCAAAGAAGATATACAGATTGCCAACAAACACATGAAAGGATGCTCAACCTCACTAATCATTAGAGAAATGCAAATCAAAACTACAATGAGGGGGCTTCCCTGGTGGCACAGTGGTTGAGATTCTGCCTGCCAATGCAGGGGACACGGGTTCCAGCCCTGGTCTGGGAAGATCCCACATGCCGCGGAGCAACTGGGCCCGTGAGTCACAATTACTGAGCCTGCGCGTCTGGAGCCTGTGCTCCGCAACAAGAGAGGCCGTGATAGTGAGAGGCCCACGCACCGCAATGAAGAGTGGCCCCCACTTGCCACAACTAGAGGAAGCTCTCGCACAGAAATGAAGACCCAACACAGCCATAAATAAATAAATAAATAAAAATTTTAAAAAAAAAAGATTGTGTTAAAAAAAAAAAAAAAAACTACAATGAGGTATCACCTCACACCAGTCAGAATGGCCATCATCAAAAAATCTGTAAACAATAAATGCTGGAGAGCGTGTGGAGAAAAGGGAACCCTCCTGCACTGTTGGTGAGAATGTAAATTGATACAGCCACTGTGGAGAATAGTATGGAAGTTCCTTAAAAAACTAAAAGTAGAACTTCCATATGACCCAGCAATCCCACTACTGGGCATATACCCTGAGAAAACCATAATTCAAAAAGAGACATGTACCACAATGTTCATTGCAGCACTATTTACAATAGCCAGGACATGGAAGCAACCTAAGTGTCCATCGACAGATGAACGGATAAAGAAGATGTGACACCTATATACAATGGAATATTACTCACCCATAAAAAGAAATGAAATTGAGTTATTTGTAGTGAGAAGGATGGACCTAGAGTCTGTCATACAGAGTGAAGTAAGTCAGAAAGAGAAAAACAAATACCATATGCTAACACATATATATGGAATCTAAAAAAAAATGGTTCTAGAGAACCTAGGGGCAGGACAGGAATAAAGACACAGACGTAGAGAATGGACTTGAGGACACGGGGAGGGAGAAGGGTAAGCTGGGACGAAGTGAGAGAGTGTTATTGACATATATACACTACCAAATGTAAAATAGATAGGTAGTGGGAAGCAGCCGCATAGCACAGGGAGATCAGCTCAGTGCTTTGTCTCCACCTAGAGGGGTGGGATAGGGAGGGTGGGAGGGAGATACAAGAGGGAGGGGATATGGGGATATATGTATACGTACAGCGGATTCACTTTGTCATACAGCAGACACTAACACAACAATGTAAAGCAATTATACTCCAATAAAGATGTTAAAAAAAATAGTAAAAAAAAAAAAAAGAGACACAAAATGTTGAGATGAAAATCTGTGAATGACTCCATGGAGGTGCTTGAGATTAGGCAGGGTTTTTACATGGTTAATTAAGCCCATCAGTTGTTCTCTGGAATACCTTCTCCTCCTCCTCCTCCTCCTTCTTCTTCTTCATGAAAGCTTAAAATTTATCATTTACACGAAGGCTTAATAATTTGAGTAAGAGTAAGACAGTCAACATCTGGCAGAAAATATGGAAAAATTCTTGCTAACTAAATTATGTACTAGGCAACAGGATCAAAATCTCTCATTTCTCTAAGAACTGAGACCTATAGAATTAAATCTGACTTACATATAGGTTTTCTTTGATCTACACTTGTTTTTTACCCCTCCCCACCAAAATAAAATCTGAAGCCATTTAAAACTAAAGATATTTCCCACAAATGTCTTGATTTGACGCCTCTCTTCTTCGATGACAATACAGGCCTTTATCTCCACGTGGCACCATGACCTGGACGTGCCGTGGGCTTGTCCCTTTAGAGGAGGCTCACTCCTCCCCATCATATTCCACTGACCTACTTAGAAGCTTTTAGGCTTCCGGCCTGGCCTGGGTAGGCGTTTGATCTTCTGATTCCTGTACTAGGTTAATGCTAAGGAGTATTTTTACTCTCGTATCTCGAATCCCTGGAGTTGAATAATATACGTTGTACTTTTATCTGGCTAACATGGGTAATTTTTCTTCAGTATGGTATTATCTGACAATATAAATATTATAATTTGTTTAACATGTTACAGCTTTAACTAGGGATTTACTCCTATCTAATGAAATTTGCTTGTAGCAGTTTAATGTTATCTTCTTAGTACATATTGCAAATACCAAATTCTTTTAAAATATCTTTTCTTTTAGCGTCAACTTTAACATGTGAGCAATGAACCAGGAAAAACCCCATTCAACAATTTTATATATATATAGATATATATATATATCTATATATATATATATATTCTCACATTAGTTTTTATTCTGAGTGGTTTTCAAATTATAATACCGACTCGAATTAGGATTAATTTTTGAAAGGTAAAATAGTTGACAATGAATCCTCTGTTATGTAATTGGAAATCTGATGCTCACTCATGATAAATGATTTGGCCTACTTTACTGAATATTTGTTTAGCAAATGCTTATCATATTTCAAAGTCTCTGCACAAAGGGCAATTAGGGAATATAAAGGTGAATGAGACATGGCCTCTGCCCTCCAAAGAACTTACATTCTGGTCAGGAATACAATAAATAAATAATTCAAGGCAGCTGGGCAAGGGGCATGCTAAAGGGCCACCAGCGGAATAGCAGACTCAAGGTCGGAACTGGGGTAAAGTTGGGGGGAAGAGGGAAAGAAGCCAGGGTGCTGCTCCAGTCTTGTAACCCAGTGACCTGATGGGTGTTAGAGAGTCTGCCCAAGTTTGGGACAAGATTCCAGATCAAATGGATGCTGAATGCTGCCCCAAAAAGCCCTGGTTTCAGGCTCTGATCTTGTCAGTAAGATTTTTTTCTATCAGCTTAAATAGCTTCATAAAAATGCAACTTGAAAATGTTAAACGTTGGCGTCAAAAAAAATTTAAATACTAGGAAGAGAGATGAACTATAGTCTGCCTTTCGGTTTGGAGCTGCTTTGACTTGTTTTTCATAAGGATTGGCGTGGGTAATCCAGGCAGGTGTGGGTTTGGTGGTGGCTGCAATATTTGCTAAGAGGAAAGATAATAATCCTCTTAAACCAGGTCTTCACAACACTGAAAAAATTGCCTGTTCTATAATGAGTTTACTCTGGAGGTAAAATCAGCCAGATTTACTGTTTGGTATCATAAATAAAAACAAAAAACAGTAACTGTTACGCTAAAAATTTCCCTTTTCAACTTTTGCAGATTCTTCTATCTGTATAATCTGGTGACATTAGGAAATCTCACTTTAAATGATTGAGACTCATTTCGTATCTCAGAGGAAGGAGATAGGAATTAAAAGAAGTAGGGAGTGTCACTGATAAATGTGGTAGAATACGAGCTTTAAATTACAGAGCTACTGTAAAATGTCATTTCTGATTATACATTATTAGTGTGTTCTCAGTAGAACCAGCTGGCCAAACACGGACAGGAGAAAAGGAGACAGTATTATCTCACAGTGATAACTTATAATTGTCTTGTACTTTTGTTTAGTACATCTTTTTCCATCTGCTTACGTGCCTCTATTGGGCCTAGGTACTTGATTATTTGTCTTTTGCCCACAGAGCTTAGGTCAACTCTTTCTTTTTTAAAAAATTTATTTCTTTTATTTATTTATTTTTGGCTGCGTTGGGTTTTCGTTGCTGCCCTCGGGCTTTCTCTAGTTGTGGTGAGCGGGGCTGTTCTTCTTTGTGGTGGGCGGGCTTCTCATTGCGGTGGCTTCTCTTGCTGCAGAGCATGGGCTCTAGGACCGTGGGTTTCAGTAGTTGTGACACGTGGGCTCAATAGTTACGGCTTGAGGGCTCTAGAGCACAGGCTCAAGAGTTGTGGCGCATGGGCTTAGTTGCTCCGCAGCACGTGGGATCTTCCCGGACCAGGGATCAAACCTGTGTCCCCTGCTTTGGCAGGCAGATTCTTAACCACTGTGCCACCAGAGAAGTCCTTCTATTTTTCTTTCTTCCTTTTTTTTCCTTTTCTTGTCATTTTTGGTCTTTTCCTAACACAATCAGTGAACTATCCCATCCATATTTATTTAGCAGAATTAAGGCAAAGCACTAGAATAGATATACAGGACACAGTGACAGCAAGACTCAGTCCCTGCCTGCAATATGTTTATAGTGTGGGAAGGAAAGGAGAGAGGAGGAAGGAGGAAAAGTAATTCTTGCAGAACCTGTAACTTCCAAGCACTGTTATCTTAAGTAAGCCTCATAGAAGTCGTTAAACTTACCTGCATTATTTATAAATGCGTTCACAGAGAGGTCAGGTTAGAAAATGATACGACCCCTCCCAAACAGCCCTTAATCTAGTAGCTTTGTTTATCCCTTTCTTATTGCACTGGTAGATTTCTGCCTTCTAATATATTTAATTGTGTACATCTGTCACAGAGACTATGAAATACATTTTCATAACTCCAGTTCCTGGCCTAGGGTCTGGCTCATGCTTGGTGAAATATTTATTGAATTAGTTGAATTCAGAAGCTCTGATTTAATGTCTGCTCACCACAGGGTTGGAGCACTTCCACAGAGGACACAAAACACCTTGCCATTAATCACTGAGCAATTTCCCAGGTCATCAGTTTTCCCCAAGAAAATACAAGAAGTGCAGGTTACCCTAGCTTCAGTTGCTGGTGGATGCTCTGAGTGTATGAGTGTACCCCCCTTTAGGAAAAGCTAATGTGGTAATGACTGGATGGAAAAGGCTTTTTAAAAATAGAAATTTTCCGTGTTGGATTTCTAGTGCATTATGAGTTGTCCACTAATTGTCCTGGCCGTATCCATTTGTGTTAGGCGTGCGGGATAGCAGGATAAGACAGAGGAGGTTGATGTGTGAACCCATGTGTACTATGGCTACTTTCCTGGACACACAGCCTGGTCCCCGAGTATCAACACCGGCATTCTGACTTCCCCATGTCACCTAAGCTCAGGATTTGACACACTTTGTTGACTAAGCACATCCTTACCACCATAAACTTAGGTGAAGTTGGCATTGCCCCTCTGAAATCATGTGAAAAATGTATGAGTGCTTACGCTTTGGTTGGGAATCATGTTGAAAGCATCCACATAACCTCCTCCTGCTGTCTTTCCAAAAATCTCCAGGCTCCTCTCTGCTCCTTTTCTTCTTCTGGACCCTTCAGTTCGTGATATCCCAGCCCACCCCGCAAAAAGGAGAAATGGTGCAGAAATGAAGCCGTTAAGATCGAGGTTATGTATCAGTTTTTGTGCTAACCAAGACATTCTCTCTTTCCCTGTATGTACGTGTGTGTGTGTGTTTTCCTTCTTGGTAGTCTCTCTCTTTCTTCATTTTCAAGGCTACCAAAGTAAGACAGGCCTAGGATTACTCCCATTTCAGTGCTCCCTGTCCTACTGAGACTCTGGAGCTTCTACTAGGTCTGCCTAAGCAGCTTACCAAGGGTGGAGGTGAGAGTGAGCTGCCCCAGGTCCAGACAATAAAGGTGTGAATCATCTGTAGTGATAAAAGTAATAATAAGAACAACTTTAAACCTGTTTATTATCACCACACTCCAGCAATTCTAAACAATGTCTATAATCGAATATTCCTCCTGAGCTGGAAGGGGCAGACTGACTGTTCCCTGAGCCCAGCCCCTGATATACCTCTGGTCAGCCCAGCTCTGGAACTTAGAGAGAAATTCCCTTCCTTGGCTTGCTTTTCTCACTTTTCCTCCTCATGGAGGAATGGTAAGCAGAGCGGATGTAAGGCAGCACAAAATGTGATCCTTTGACCACTGGTGGTCTCTAGTTATTTAGACCTATCAAGCTGGCAGTTTCAAAGGAAAAAGAGATGAAACAATATACTTTTCATATATTTGAAGTTATTAGTTTTCCCAGGAATCATGTTACATCCTTCAAATTCCGTTCCTAACCTCTACACAATGTGCTCTAATAGCAAAGTTGGTTGTTCCTCTCAATCAACAGTGTGCAGTGTTTTTAAAAAAACCTATTTCCCCTTGTTTGCATGTTATTGATTTTGATAAAATTAATGGTGTTAATTATTTCTATTTCTTTGAAAATGGCTCAAAAGTGAGTCATTAAAGCATTAAAACAGTCATTTAAAAGGGAATGTAAATACACCTGTAGTGAACCTGAAGGTGTGATGATTTTACACGAGTATCCGGAAAAAGGAAAATCCACACAGGAAGTAAAGAGGGAATATTTGAAAATCAAATATAACTGGAGAAGTGGTCCATTTGCTCCCTGTCCCGTTTTGTTGTCTATGAAACTGTCATTTAGTGGCGTGAAGCGATGAGATTTCACATCATTCTAAAACGGAACAACAGCCTCTCTAGTATACCAATCACAGTTTCTTGGAATGAGCACAAAATAATGGTTTGGAATAGCAAGCCAATTGACTGATTTTGTTACTAAAATTGGATATGAGATAATATTACTCATGCATCTAAACTACTCAGGCATCAAAATAAGTAATTTTCATTACATATAGCAAAAAATAGGTGTAAGTCACTCTATTTCCAAGAAGTATGTAAAACCAGAGGCAAAGTCATCAACAATATTTTATTTGGAGAGAAAACAGAATGAGTTCTTGGCAAGCTGATCGAATAGTACTTTTTAGACATTATATATTGTCAATGGCATATGAAGTGATGGAGCAATCAGCATCCCATGGGCGTGCTAGGAGATGCCATGCTTTACAGTGAGATGAAAACATTTTTTTTGAGGAGAGTGTAGATCAGCTTTTGGTATATGTACTTTAAATAAGAAAAGTACCCAATAGCTTCTTATTCTGATTATCCCTTAAAACACACTCTGCGGAAGAGAGATTTCTTATTTAGATAACACCTGATTTGTGAGCCATGCGGTAGACTGGAAATGGCACAATGGGATCAGAACTGAAGAGGCACCAGCTGTGAAGCAGCAAAGAAGGGCTTGACCATAAAGATAAAAGAGAGTGCTCCCGGATGCCAGTCCATACACTAGTTTATTCACAGAGAACAGGTGGCTGTCAATAACATACCTCCTGATCTTGATTTCATGTTGAGAGAAATAATGAAACCTATGACTGCAATTCAGCTGTAGACCTTGATTTTATGTGTCTTCAACCTGCTATTTAAAGAAGTAGGCAGCAAGTATGAGACTCTCTCCATATATAAGTTTGCCAATTGTTGAGGGGAAAGGTGCCTACAGTGAGTGGTTGACTAAGGTATAAAACATTTTTTTCATGGCATTGTTAAAATTAGCAAAGACTATCTCTGCAATTTTAAGTGACTTTCCTGAAACATTATATACAATAGCCTAATACCTTGAATCTATTATCCTAGAGATAAAATATAATTTTTAATGTTTAGGAAAATATATCACATTTATTAAAAAGACTGAATTATGATGAAGCCAGCTTTGCCGTCGGGGATTTGGGTCTTTCCCAGAATGGATGGTTTTTTCCTCCCAGCAAAAAAAAATTAATAATATATAATTGAGCATCTTTTAAAAACACATCCAAATGCCATAGCAGAAGACTATAAATACATTAAGAATTAAAGCAAGTAATAATTAACACTGCTGTATATTATATATGTAAATTGTTGAGTCAATCCTAAGAGTTCTCATCACAAGGAAAAAAATTTTTCCTCTTTCTTGAATGTCATATTTATATGAGATGATGGATGCTCACTAAATATATTGTGGTAGTTGTTTCATGATGTACGTAAGTTAAATCATTATGCTGTACACTTTAAACTTATACAGCATTGTATGTCAATTACATCTCAATAAAACTGTAAGAAAAAAAAGAATCAAAGCAACTGGAGAATGGATCATTAATTTACTTCCTGCCATCGCCCAAGTTAAAACATCCAGCCTTCCAGTCTGGGACATGATATTCCAAGTTAGTACATGACAGAATGTTGAAAGTAGCCTTCAATGAAATATCTCCCCATCTTGCTGGGCTCTTCACTGATTTCAATACCCATAATTATCTGATAGAGTCACCAAACACTTGCTCCCATTTCTAATGACCTATAATTGTAAATTAGGATTTTTTATTTTCATTTTGTAAAAAAATTAAGAATACAAACCAAGTAGATGTGAAATGTGACCAGTAGCTCAAGGTATATTTATCATAGATCCAGATGTCCATGTACTGATACTTTGGTGAAGGATAGAAAACTATATTGTCCATTATACTGATATGAAACAATTATTATGAACTTTTAGTTATTATACTTTATGTACTATTTACCTTATTGAAAAGACGCTTATAGAATGTTATGTATGCACCGATATCCATTAAAAGTTTGCTGATGCTAAGATGAAAAAGACACAGCTTCATTCTGCTTCAAGTCTGGATAAACAAAATCACAAGGAATTACACTGAGGTTTGGAATAAAACTGTCCTGGTAATAAAGCAGGTAACTTTGACCTCTGCCTGCAGATTCCTGGGGAACCTCTACAGAGAATGGAAAAGATGGGGGTGGGGCTATAAGAGGTTAGGGTTCAAGGATCCTGGGTTTCTGGCCGTTTCCCCTCCTCCATCATAATTTATTAGGATAATTTTAAATTTTGTTCATAAATATCAGTATTTTTTGAAAAAATTGTTATCTAAGGGAAGCTTTTGTAGCATTTATGCTAACTAAAAGTCTTTTTTACTCTCGTGTTTTAATATCTAATGTTATTGCTGATTGCAATTTAAATCATGACAATGCTTCCTACTCTCATTGTCTATTGAAAGTTGGAATTTCATAATCATGCAGTTAAATTCTCGCAATGATAATAATTGTTATGCAACTGTATATTTCTGGGCAGAACATTTTTATTGCATATGTCTTCATTCCAATAATGCAAGGGTAAGCATTTGTTTCCAATAGAGTTGCAAGCTGTTCTTAATGTAAACATCAGTATTCCATCAACCTTACAAATCCACAAGCAATAGCACTTCAGTGAGCATGAGCATTCTTATCTCTATCCCTCCAGGGAATACATTTTCTCTCTGGTAATTTTGCATGTATTTTTAGGATTAATCATATGCTTCTCTCACATTGGAGTGAGGAGGGGCATGCTCATTTATCATTAAGCACGCAGTCTGTCTTCTAACATTTAAAAAAAGAGAGGAGAAAAGGGAAAAAAAAAAAAAAGAAAAAGAAAAAGAAAAGACCCTGCTGTCCAACTTCACTTCTTACAAGAAGTTTTCTAGCATTCTGGACCAACCCATGAGGAACAATTTCATCTCTGTCCATGGTAGCACGTTCCAGGCTGTCCTCTTTTAGGTGACAGAACGAAGAGTAGAGAAGAAAGATATTATTTCTCCTGTCAAGTGACCAATCTAGTCCTTGGTCCTACCACTACTTTAGCATCTATAGTCAGCCTTAAGGTGTTAATTTCTAGAATAGGATGGGAATCAAAGGGATTGGCCAGGACAGGTAGCAGCAGGTGTTAGAATAGAGCCACTTGCTTTCTTTTATTTTGTCTCTGTTTTAAACATCTGAGCCCAATGCTCTTGGGCTCTTTTGTGTGTGTGTGTGAGCCCAAGAGCTCAGCAAACCATGTTACTAACACTACCACTCCCTAATAGTAATTAATAATAATAAATATAATTTAATAAGAGCATACCATATGCAAACAGCTGTGCTAATTACTTTCATATATTACTTCATCTAAAACAGTGATAACCCCTATGAAGTAGGTGTTACTTCCTCTAATGTTCTGATAAGGTCATCAAGGATGGAGTTAAATAGCTTGCCTGAGACATACAGCAACTAAGTGTGGAACTGTCATCCCAATATGGGTCTTTGAGATTTAAAAGCTTTAAGAAATGTAATGTGATAAACCAGTTTCCTAAGCCTTTATATTATTTGTTACACACACACACACACAAAATTTGTGAGTCCTTCAAGAAGAAAAGCTATATAATTTCCTTCAATCAACATTAACTAAATAAGTTATTTTATTAAGCTCTCTAGGGCATGCATATGTTAAGACATGGATCTTTTCCTCAAGCAACTCAGGATCTAGATGTAGAGATTATACAGATGCAAAAGTAATCATAACCCAGCAAAAAGTAGTAAGTATCACAAAAGAAGTGCAGATGAGGCTTATTTGGTAGAGAATTAACTTGCAGCTAGGGAGATGAGAGAATTTTTATAATACCGACCAGATATAGCCTGATATAGAAATGTAAAAGTGGAGATACATATTGACAGGCAAACATGGATACTCCACACAACTGCACAGTTTAGAAGGTTCCCCCAGCTTCCATCATACACAGGGCTGGCAGATGCTGTGTGTCTTTGAGCAAATTATATTCTCTCTTTGATCTTTGTCCTTACCTATAAATTGAAGGGAATGGTCCATAGGACCAACACAAGGCCACATGCTATGGCTCTATATTCAGATGCTGAGTGGATTGGTTGCCAAAGGGAGAAGCAATCCATGGGAGGGAGGAGAGATCTGTTATATATTCTTGAACAACTATTGCAAAGGGAGGGCAAGGTGGACTTTGTAGAGCTGAGAGAATATGGAAGCTCTCCAACAAGCCCAAAGAAAGGCCTGGTTCTGGGAAGAACCTGCCAATAGTCACGAAAGGATAATGTTTGATGTTCGTCTTGTCCCCACCCTTTGGGGAACTGTATTCTTGCTTTTCCTTTCATCTACATGGTTTACATGGTAAAAGAAGTTACAGGGTAGCCTTTGAACTCAGGCTACTTCTTGGAGCTGGTTGGTTGGCTGCTTGGACTCAGATGACCTCCACCATTTCGATTTCCAGGGGGGATTGGGATGATACTAAAATTCAAGGAATATAAATGAAGCACCAAGCACAACACTTGTACGTAGTAGGTATCCAATGAATATCGACTGGAAATCAAGAAAGATGTGCTTGAAACAAGAGAAGGGCATTTTCCAAACGATCTATCACCTCTTTTTCTGGTGATAACAATTCAGAGATTTGAGACTTTCTCTCCCATCAGTCACCATTCTTTTCACATATTATTGGCAAAATTTACTCTATAATTTCCAAAGGGAACTATGCCATAAAAATAGACATTGAATCAATGGACAATTAAGCATCCATTAATAAAAATATGCAGACAATGTTCTTAGAAAAGTGCAAATGAAATAACATTAAGTGGAAAAGTCAAATAAAAGTTATTCTAAACGCTCTATAATTACTATAATGGTTACACGTGGAAAGATTTAAAATAGGCCAAGGAATAATGTAAATGGTTAAGTAAAAAGAATTAAGATAGAATTCCTTATGAAACTGACAATATTAAATTCTTTTTCTAATGAAAATATTATTGTACTTCTTTTCTCATTGCTAAAAACCCGAACCATGCAGAGAATGTAAAAATCCCTGAATAATCTCACCCCCCAAAGGGGTAACCACTTTTAGCAGACAGCTGGAATGTGTTCAGATTTTTAATGCATATATAAGCATACGTAAACGTATTTCTCCATGAAGGGAACCATATTCTGCATTCTGTTTTATATTTTTTTTATTTTTAATATCAGTAGATTTTACGATAGTAAAACAATATAAGCTTATAACGTCTTCAAACAATAAAGGGGAAATGATCAATTTTGATATAAATAATTCTAGAAGTGCAAACACAAATAACGAGGTGTAGTCTTTTCCTTAATTGGCATCAAGATTCCAATCAGGTGGAGCCCACAGCTCCTAAAGGCAGCAGCCTAGTAATAAGACTGTGTCCTCCAAGGTCGGGAGAGAGGGCAATAGAGGAATTCTGCCAGGGTGGGGAAAGGGGAGTGAGACTTTAGCCCCATCTGTCATTTTGTGTCTGACCTGTCAAGACAAGGCTCCACGGACTTCTCCACAATGAGGAAGGAAGGAGAAGTTGCCTCTTTTGTTAATTAAATAGATGTGGAGCCCAGGGAGTTCATAAGTGAACCGCAAAGAGGTAACTGGTGAAAAGCTGCCACACATGTGCCAGTGGAACCCACAGGTTCAGTTTTGATTTTCTGAGTTTACCCCTACTTTCCAAGGAGACCTGCAATCCATATGCTCCGGGTCTCGAGTCTGTGTGCCTTCTCTCCCGAGGGATGTTTCTCAGCTAACAAAGGTTATTATTCATTATCCTCACGTCATTCTAGCTAATAGGACTGAGGTTTTCCTGAGGTCACATGGCAGAGCTGCTCCATCTTTGAACCAGCAGGCTAGAAAAATGCCTTCTCTTTCTGCTCTGTAACTACGAGAGTAATGAAGTAACTTGAACTTATGCAGCTCAGCATATGACGTTTCCTTGGAGAGCAGAATTGCGGGAACAGAGGCCTAGGAAGTTAGTCTTTAGGTAAGACAACCTCACTGAAGCCTCCAAGACACACTAGAACTGCTATTTTTAACACAGGCCTCGTGGGTTTGGGGACCTATGAATGCTCACTAGTGTAAGCATTTGCATTTTTTTTTGAGGCAATAGTCTAATGCACGCATCAGACTCTTACAGTGATTTGTGATACCCAAAAATGTACGACCCCACCCCTTTTTTTAATAAATCCTAGACCTGCCATGCCAGACACTGTTGGTGCTCTGGCCAGATTCCCTTGGATTCCTTCTACTGTTTCAGCACACTCTTTCCCTCATTTCCATTGTGCTTTTGCTTCTAAAGAGTCCCACCTGTGACTCTTCAGACATACCTTGCTTACTCATGCAGAAAGCTGAATATCTATAGTTTACATCCCCCTGGGATGGCCCTTGGCCAATGCCAGACTGGGGAAGAAGTATGAAAGCCAGCTCCCCTGCCCCCAGTGGGACAATCTGATGTGTGTTACCCTCCAGTGTGCCTATGGAATCAGGCTGGGGTTGGACGTGGCCAGAAATTGCTTCGCTTCTTCAGCTTCCACGTCTGAATTCCCTCGCTACCTTGCTAGGTTCTCCTGGGATCACTGTCTTAATAACTCACTTACACACACTCCCGGTCTCAGGGTCTCCTTCTGGGGAACCCACCCTAAGACAGCTGCATACAGAATGCCAGCAGATGGGGGTCAACAGTCTCTTTGCCCCTGAATCTCTTAAAAATCACAGCCTGGAAGTGAGATAAGTTGTCACTGACAAGTTACAGCCATAGTAAGAGGCAAAGAAAGACTATGGATAATCATTGCAATCACCTAGGGAACTTGTTTAAACCAGACCAACCTCCTGAATCAGAATCTTTGAGAACTGGGCCCAGGAATCCTAATATTAACAAATGCTCAAGGGATCTTATGAAGCCAGCCTGGACCTGGTGCAGGTAGAAGCATTTGGGAACCAATGGAAGAGATGATCTCTGTGGTCTGCTCCAGCTCTCAAAATTTGATTTAAGAATTTAGTTCGGTGATTCCTATGTTAGTAATAATACAAATAGTCATATAAATAAAATCTTTATGTCAAAATATGCCAGCCCAGATTTTAAAGGGGGCAGTGGGGCAGGGTATCACTAACAATGTAAAGATTGTTTCTCTAACTCTACCCCTTTCTGCTATTGCAGATGCTCCAGCCCCCTCTTTCCTGGTATTTTGGGGGTTCGCTGAGGCATACACTCATAAACATCCCATTTCAGCTGCAGTGTTTTTCTGCTCTGCTTCTCAGGTTCTAGCTCCCTTGTGCGCTCCTCTTCCCTGGAGTGACGCATGTGTCATCTCTGAAACCCAAGGATTCCTCTAAGAACTATCACGGAGCTACTGTTCCCACTACAGCCTGCTGATGGCAATTATACTACGTTGTGCCAGAAGTGCCACCCTGAGTCAAAGCCACTAAGCCTGCCGTGAGTGCTGCTGAAAAGGACCAGAGACATCACTAAATTCCAAGTAGGTCAAATGGCCTTCCTCTCATCTGCTAATTCAGATCGATTGCTGTTGATAATTCTGAGGCTGCACCAGAGCTGGGGGAAATGCCATGACCAATCAATGATGTCTGTTACGGGTACAAGAAGGAAAAATGATGGTCTGCCATGGATTTACCATCCAGTCCAAATCCCCTCTTTTATTTTTGACTATTTGTTTTGTTTTACAGATGAGAACCCTGAAGCCCAGAGAAAGACTTACCCAAATTTCTACAAGTACGACAGAGACTCTGATTCTCCCAGGCAGAATTTTGGTTGGAGGCAGCTGGCCAGTGTCCAGAATTTGAGGCTTGTGGTATCCTTCTGTGTGTGTGTATGTGTGTGTGTGTGTGTGTGTCCCTTTAGGAACCCAGGCAATAATCCACATTACAATGCAATGCCTCAGTGCATAGTCTGTGTGGACTTTCCAGATATTTATCTATCCTTTCAAAGTTAAAAAAAAAATCTCTATAAGGATTTATCCAGCAGCATAATCCCAGAACAACTACTTACTGCATTTACTAACAGTTGCTATTTCCCCTTTGATAAAGGGGCAGCTATAAAACAACACTTCCTTTGCAGAAAGTCTGTGCTGCTAGACAGATTAGGTAACTCAGGGGATTTGCAGCAGACGGTAGAGCCTTTAACCCCTGGGTCACTCTTTCATCTCTCACGCGGATTAGGCCTGACAGCTGTTCAGGAGCCTCTTTGGAAGGGAATGCCCAGCTGCTTGTCTTCAGACAATCAGCCCCAAGTAATGGAACTTTTTTGAAAGTCTTAAAATACATTTTGTCATTTCTTTTACTCCATTTGTCTGTCGTTCCACAAATCAACAGAGATACACAATGTCTGGATGAAGTTCAGCGGGCACAGAGCAAGGAGGCTCTGACCGCTAAAGCAGGTACTCATGTCTGGCCCCAAAGCTCTGTCCACGGGCCACATGCAAAAAAGTTCACCACATATAATCCTGGGTCCATAGTAGGTGTTAGAAAAGCATCACTTCTTGAATTGAAGAAGAGGTTCCAATAGAGCGCCTTCTTCCCCACTTCCCTGAGTGCTGCCCAGTGCAGTTAGTTGCTCTACAACTTGTGGGTTCAAGTTGTTCAATGTCTTGATTGAGTTTGACTCACTCAGAAATATAACAAAGAATTCACTTCAGAAAATATCAGTTTACATGGTGATTACTGTGATTGTTGACTTTATCATAGGAATGGAGACTTAAGTGGAAAAGAATATATCATAAAAGGGATTTTTTAATATTATGGACCTAGAGCAATTATTCACATCTTTTTATATTAAAGGACACTTCATATTCAGAAACCCCTCCACCCAGAGCTGTGGTCATGCCTTAGTATTCATGGAATAGCAAGATCTTTAAATACTTACAGATCTCTGGAATCCGTGTCGTAACCCTCAGTCTCCCCATTTCTCCATCCACCTCCTCCAGACTTCTCACAGATCAGGAGGCTCTGAGCGGGAGGATTTGCACATGCGTGCGTTTCTACAGGTTACAGTCTCCGTTCAATAGCTGGTGGAGTCTCTGTTCCCACAATAATGTTTTATTTTCATAAATGTACAACAATCCTAAGAGTAGGGTGTAGAAAAAAAGCAAATCAGTGACAATTTTGCAACCCATAACTGTTCATTTATATTTATTTACAACCCAAATCTTTCCACAGGAGACTTAAGACAGCTCAGATAATCCCCGTGAAATACTTGCTCTCTGATATTGCTGCCATTGTTATTATTATTATGCCTTCTACTTTTATAAGTATCATTAATAAATTATTGGGGATAATCATAGACTCTTAGACTCTTCTTTATTGAAGGAAGTATTTTGGAGAATTGTGGTATAATTGAGCAATCATTGGATTAATAGTAGAAGATCCATTCAGATTATTAGGCTGAGTATTTGGCCATGTGACTTAACCCCTCTAAGCCTCAATTCTGTCATCTATAAATTGAAAAATGTAATTCCTGTTCCTACTTCACAGTATAGTGGCAGAGCTCAAATATATTAATGTACATGAATGAAACTGCAAGCTCTTCAAGTTTTTTTTGTGTTACTTATAATACATCTTTCGGATTATAAAAATAATGGTAGTTTATTATGGAAAATCTCAAAGCTGTAATAATGTATGAAGTAAATTAATGCAACTCATAGTCTCACAATTCAGAAACATCGCCTGTTAAAATTTTGACATGTAAATGTTCACATTATTTTTTCTCTGCATACATGTTTGTGTGTTTTAAAAATTGAAGTCATATTATAAACATGGTTTTATGATGTACTTTTTTCGCTTAAAATATTTTGGGTGTTATGGACTGAAATACGTTCCCTCAAAATTCAGATGTTGAAGCCCTAACCCACAACGTGACTATGCTTAGAGAAAGACCCTTTAAAGAGGTGATTAAGGTTAAATGAGGTCATAAGGGTGGAGCTCTAATCCATGCATGACTGGTATCTTTTATAAAAAGAGGAAGAGACACCAGGGATGCACACACAGAGAAAAGGCCACATGAGGACCCAGGGGGAAGGCAGTTATATGCAAGTCAAGGCCAGAACTGTGAGAAATAAATATCTGTTGTTTTAGCCACTCAGTCTGTGGCATTCTGTATGGCAGCCTTAGCAAACTAATACACTGGGCATTTCCCGGTAAATATTCTTAAAGAATTTGATTTTTAATGGCTACAGATTCATTATTTTGATAACATTGTGTAATAAATTTTCTATTTTGTAATATTTAGGTCATTCCCAATTTTTTGTTATCATAAAGAAATCTTCTGATATCTTTGTACTTTGTACTTTGGCAAATCATTTTTTAGATGCAAAATACCCTCCAAAATGCTGTAGTATAAATTAATGGGAATAAACTATGGGAATTCTTTGTACTATTTTTACAACTTTTCTGAGTTAAAAGTTATTTTTAAATAAAAGTTAAATAAAAGTTAAATAAAAGTTAAGGAGAGAGAGAGGGAGAGCACATAACAAGGCTAGAATAGCTCTAAATATTTATACGAGTATTATTCTGCAGCCAGAATACAGACCAGACAAGGTACAAGACCAGACAAGCTTTCTTGGAGATCAATATTCTGATTGCAAATCCATCAATCAAACAGTGACCCTAACATAAATACTTTCTGTTAGCAGGAATTTGACAATTTGGTACAGAAGTAGGGGTGGGGGAGGGGAGAAGGATGTTCTACAAGAAAAATCTCTCTAACAGTATCGCTCCTGCACAGAGAAGAGCAAATGTAGGAGTGGAGGTAGGATTCCTGTCTTTGGTGATCTCTTCTTTGATTTTATAAGCAATGACATGGGCACCTGTCTCCCTATGTCCCCCATATTATGAAAAGATTTATCCTGTCTCTATAATCAGGGTGGTGTTTCCTGAAGTTTTCTGGAGTTGTGAAAATTCAATTAAAGTCAAATATTTACTAAGCACCTAACGTATGCAAAGTTTTGTTGGAAGTTACGGAAATTAATAAGGATGAGTTCCTACCCTCTAGGTGGACAAACTAGTGAGACAGAATAACAGAAAGGAAAACAAAGAGCTATCATAAAAACGGAAGGAAATAAGCCCACTGGTGGCTGGGAAAGTACTGAATAAACATTAAAGAGATCAGAGCATCAATTTTTCAACATCACTAATTTTTAGAGAAATGCAAATCGAAACAACATTCACACTGGTTAGGATGGCTATCACCAAAAGTCTACAAAAAACAAATGTTGGAGAGGGTGTGGAGAAAAGGGAACCCTCGTACACTGTGGGTAGGAATGTAAATTGGTGCAGCCAGTATGGAAAACAGTATGGAGATTCCTCATAAAACTAAAAATAGACCTACCGTATGATCCAGCAATCCCACTCCTGGGTATATATCCAGAAAAATATGAAAACACTATTTCAAAAAGATGCATGCACCCCAATGTTCATAGCAACATTATTTACAATAGCCAAGACATTGAAGCAACCAAAGTGCCCATAAACAGATGATTGGATTAAGAAGACGTTGTATATATATACAATGGAATATTACTCAACCACAAAAAGAATGAAATTCTGCCATTTGCAGCAACATGGATGGACTTAGAGAATATTATGCTTAGTGAAATAAGTCAGAAAGACAAATACTGTATATCACTTACATGTGCAGTCTATCAAATAATACAAATGAATGTGTATGTGAAACAGAAACAGACTCACAGATATAGAAAACAAACGTGTGGTTACCAAAGGGGAGAGGGAAGGGGAGGAGGGACAAATTAGGAGTATGGGATTAACAGCTACAAACTGCTATGTGTAAAATAGATAAGCAACAATGATAAACTGTATAGCATAGGGAACTGTAAGCATTATCTTGTAATAACCTATAATGGAATATAATCTGAAAGAACACTGAATCACTCTACTGTATACCTAAAACTAATAAAATATTTTAAATAAATTATAATTCAATTTTTAAATTTTTAAAAAAGACATCAGAGCGTCATTAATGGAGGAGGTGTCATTGAAGGATACACAGGGTATTTTGCTAAGCTGAGTCAGAGGAAAATTTGCTAAAAATACCTAACATCTGAAAAGGAATGTCCAGGGTCAGATGAGATAGGGTGCATGGGGTGCGTTGTGGGAGATGAACCCTGGTGTGGGAATCATATGGATTTGGGATTACTAGGAAGCCACCAAAAGTTTTTTTATTCAGTTTGTATTTAAAGATTCCTAAAAAAAACTGCAAGGGATAAAAAGAGTAGAAGAAAATATATCTTGCCTTGTTCAAGTGTGATAGAGGAGAAGGATTTGGTCCCGACTTCACTCCACCAAAACCCAGTTCAGGAGGATACTGTTGTACTGGGCAGAGCCAGAAAGCGAGAGTTATGTGTCCATCACACATTATAAGGCTGTGATATGAGATGATTAGACAAAAGAATCCACACGTTTCTGCTGAATGCTTGGCAGCTATGATTAATGTTTGTCAAGGCATGGAATAACAGTTCACTCTTCAATTGTGTTAATGTATAATGCATCTTCACTTGTTAGGTTTAATTCCTGCATCTGCCAAACACTCTGTGACTTTCTGAAAGTTACATACCCTCTCTGAACCTCAATTTTTATATGGGTAATGGTACCTACCTCATAAAGATCTTGTAAGCATTAAACGAGTTAATGCATGTGAAAGTGTTTAATTGTAAAGCTAATACTATTGTTGTTGTAATAATTCTTTCTTTGTTTGTTCTTTTAGTGAAAACAACAGAAAAAATATTCTGTACTATTTTACCAGAAGGTGGCAGTATGTTGTTTGCTAGGTATCTCTTAACCCTAGGGGGGTATGTTTTTAGAGACTTCTTCAGGCAACCGTGAAAATCTCATGGGGAGATATATGAGTTTGATTCTTCCTTTTTGTCTTATTTTGGTTTGTTTTAGACTTATAGTCTAAGTATAGAATATATAGAATATATATAGAACTAATGTATAGAAAAATTACAAGAAGCAAATTCTTCTTAGATGCTCAATTAAGGAGAAAGCATTTGTTCCCTGGACCCACCCCTGCAGGATATGCGACATTCCAGGCCTCACATTTGTTTGTGGCTTTTTTGAATGCCATCGTCACTGCCTGGTATTGGAAGCATGGACTTGTACTTTGGTTTTATGGATCTGATTAACACTTTTATCTGATTGCCTTGTTTCCTAACTGCTAATCCAGATCAACATACGCAAACATGCGTCAACTGAACACTTTCTGGCTGCAGAAGTGATCCGCAGAACGTTTCAAAAGTGATCGTACTCTTCAAGATCTTACAGTCAGTCTTGTTGGGAAGACCAAGTATAAAAGGTCTCGAAAACAGTTACAAAATAGCATAGCAACATGAACAAAGGAAGGTGCTACCTGCTGAATATTAGAGGCCTTGCAAATGCAGAAATGGTCAGAGTGAGAAAGGTGATGACGCTTCTGGAAGAAACGTGGTCTACTTATAATTTCAAATCAAAATTTCTTTGTGATGGTTCACGACCTATCCCACTCCACACATACCCCAAACAAACCCAACACACCCTGCACACCACCATTCCCCAAAATGCTCTATTTATGTACATGATGTATATTCTTAGAATAATGTTTTCTTTTGATGTTGTTAAAATATATTATTTCTCATAATAATATAAGGCAATTGTATGGATATATGGAAAAACTAAGGCTTCAGAGAACAGAGAACATTTGTCCAAATATCTCTGTAGTATGTCTAATAAAACAAAATTGCTTTGTGGCAAGTAGTTTTGTTGATAACGTAGAGATTTAATATATGTCAAACCTAGGAACAGCTTTAACCATCTTTTTAAAAAATTGCTTTCCAATTCTCAACTTGGATAACCAGTGTTCCCTAGCCTTAGATTTGCTTTCCATCCTGACAACGATGATAGTACAATATTGCTGGTGCTGTAAAGAAATCCAAATTGACTATGAAGTATAACTTGATTGATGCTTTTTTTAATTAATCAAATGTTGGAACAGTGAAAGATTTTTTTAATTTTAGGAATTATTTACCATGTGGCATGCAGCACATAGTCTTGTGCCTATGAGTCTAAAGTTGACAGTACGTTAGATTTGCTTTCATCAGGGAAAGACATAGACCTCATTCATAGTTCAATCTAGGAAATATCCAAGTCTATAAAATTTTTCCTGCAGTACATGAAATGTGTCATTACCACTGCCACTATTTTCATTTCCAAATTTGTTTAAAAATGTATCTGCTTTTTGCCTAAGATCCAGTTTAAGTGGTCTGATATTGCAAAGTAAGGAGCAAAGATTTATTTAGCCAGGCATTTCTCTTGATCGTGAGATTAAACAAATAAGTAAACCATATTGAAAGAGCTAGTTCTAGACCACCTGAGACATTTGCTAATGCACAAATTGACTTGTAAAAGTAATTTCTCTTTCCTGAATCTCATTTTATCCATCTGTACATAAAGGAGATGGCATAGACTATCTCTGAGGTCCCTGCCAGCTCTGACCTTCTGTGATTCTGGGAGAAGTCAAGTTCTGGTACTTGACCTGGTTTCGGTATCGGGCCCCTGCAAGGAGCAGTGAGAGCCTTTTCCATGCAATCCTTTCTGCTGTATGTATTTATATCAGCACCTGAATTAAGCTAGTTGACTGTTCATTGCTCAATAATGGGACCAAATATGAAGACTCCTTCCCCCTCCTGTTAGGAAGCACCATTCAGGCAGTGAAAACGCCATTTCCAAGCTGCCCAGATTCCCAACAAATGTGGAAAATAAGAATGCTCCCTCTGATGACGGATGTCACCAAGCTAAGGCAGTTATCACCCATGGGTCAGCAAAAAGAACATTTGCCCTAGAGTGATAGAGCTTCAATTTGAGACCTAGCTCTGGTCCTAACTTGGTGTTAGTTCTTGAACCTGAGCTTCGGTTTACACATATTTAAAATTTAAGAATAACACCTGGGCTTCCCTGGGGGCGCAGTGGTTGAGAATCTGCCTGCCAATGCAGGGGACACGGGTTCGAGCCCTGGTCTGGGAAGATCCCACATGCCGCGGAGCAACTGGGCCCGTGAGCCACAACTACTGAGCCTGCGCGTCTGGAGCCTGTGCTCCGCAACAAGAGAGGCGGCGACAGTGAGAGGCCCGCGCACTGCGATGAAGAGTGGCCCCCACTCGCCGCAACTAGAGAAAGCCCTCGCACAGAAACGAAGACCCAACACAGCCAAAAATAAATAAATTAATTAATTAATTAATTTTTTTAACAGTTAAAAAAAATAAAAATAAAAATAAATAAAATAAATAAAAAAAAGAATAACACCTAACTGCACTGGCTCCAGTGTTCCTCACTTAGGTGGCATAAGAGATGTGATTTTTTTTATAAAGATGATTTATTCTGGTATAAAGATGATGATAAAGCTGATATTTATAAAATTCAACATTAATTGAGAATCCACAATGAGAAAGTGATATGGTTTTCAAGGACACTTCAGGTTGTTTGGGGGGAACAGAAGTGTGGCAGGCATGCAAAAGAGTAACATAAAAAAGGTTACAACTGATAAGTCTATAGAAGGAGTACAAAATGGCATAAGCAGAGACAACATGCATGTAATTCACTGCATTAACAGAGAAAAGAAGCTAAAGCATAGGAAAATCTCAACAGACAAGAACCTAGTTCAGAGAAAAAAAAATGATAAAATTCAACAGCTATTCCTGATTAAAATCCATTGGAAAATACTTCAAAAAACTTCCAAAAAACTTCCCAAGCTAGAGAAAGACCATATGCCAGGAACCAAAGATAAATGTTATAATAACATTAGTAACATTCCCAGTTAAATACAAAACAAGTTACAGACACACACCATAGTGCACTCTTATTCAGCACCGTGCTAGAGATCTTACCCAATGGCATAAGACAAAATAAAGGCGCAAGCCAATGTATTAACTATGGAAAAGGAAAGTGAAAACAAAGTGTCATTATTTGCAGATAATATGATCAGCTACCCAGAAAATTCATGAGAATCTATGTTTTAAATTATGAAGATTAAGAGTTCAGTGTCAGTTTATTTATCTCTTGTAAAAATAAAATACAGTGTGTGTGTGTGAAAAAAATAAAAATTAAAATTAAAAAAAAAGAGTTCAGCAATGCGGCTATAATTAATATCAATAGCTTTCCTAAACATTAGCAAAACCAATTAGAAAATATAAAATAAAAATTGCAATTACAACAGCAACCAAAACTATAAATTTGCTAGAAATGCAAGGACTACATGATGTGTTAAAATGCATAAATAAAGACCTGAATAAATGGAGAGAAAATCAGTATTTGTGGGAGGGAAGACTCATTGTCAATAAGCAGTTACAGGTGACAGTTAAAAGAACAAGGCAGTTAGTTCCACGCATGCTGACATGTAAATATCTTCAAGACATTTTAAATGAAAAAAGGAAGTTGCAAAATAATATTAAAGGAGAGTATCCATGTTTAAAAAAAAAACATGTATTTTTATGTACACGAATGCAAGTAAATGCCTAACAAAAACTGATGTGGTTACCTCAGGGAAAGAGGCATAGGAAGGGATTCAGCTTTTTTTCTGTATTCCTAGAATTTTTTTTTAGCAATGTATATTTCTGTGTCACTTGCGAGAGGTATTAATACCAATGAGGAAAATAAGGGAAAAATGAGGGAGAGGAATTTCTTAGAGCAGCTCTTTGAAAGATGAGGAGGAAGTTTTCAACAGGTGGAGACAAGTGGCAAAGCATTCCAAAACGGAGGAAAAGCCACGAGGAAAGGTATGGGAGCACACACACAAAAGAGCCAGAAGTTTTGCCAATTCCCAATTCATACTGCGCACATTTACAGTTTACAAAGCACATTTCACCCAGCGTCTCTTGTGAGTGGCACTCTAATGTAGAAAAACATCAGTTCTGCTATATTCAGTATCCTATGATAAACCATAATGGAAAAGAATATGAAAAAGAATATATATATGTATAAAGGAGTCACTTTGCTGCACAGCAGAAATTAACACAACGTTGTAAATCAACTATACTTCAATGAAATTTTAAAAAATAAGAAAAACATCAGTTCTGGATTTGGACCCCAACTCTGCCACTAGCTAGCTGTATGACCATGGGCAAGTTACCCAACCCCACTGAGTTTAAGTTTTCTCATCTTTAAAGTTGGGCTAATAAACGTACCTGACTTATAGTGACATCCTAACTAGAAAGCCAAAACAGAGAGGAAAACTTGAAGCATAGCTATGTCTTTTAGGGCATTCTACCTCTTTTAGGGCATTCTAACCTTTTCTAGTCTTCTCTGAAATTTTGGATAATTTCTTCATCCATATGAAAACATCATATTTTCCAATTTTCTATTGTGGAAATCATTATTGTTTTTAATATGAATAATATCTTTATTGGCCTCTTTCCTTTAGATGCCACGTGATGAAATGGCAATGGACTAGCTGTGTTTTAGAATCTGCACTAGACAAACACACACTGCATTGAGCAGGGCTGTTCCTCTAATGAAGAGGAAACTGGTCACAGAAAATACTGTACAGAAGATTCCACAGCATTTCTTTTCTCTCTGACTGTTACAGATCGAGACCTTTCTCTCCTCCATGAAAGAAATGGTGAAAAGGATAAATGAGAATTTTTAAGGCAAGTCAGCTTCCAAAGAAAAAAAAAAATCACTCCCAGATATGAAGGTAGACCTCCCCCAGCACAGCTGCAGGTGAGACAGAAGTCGGTCACCATGTTTAATATTTTAACAAGGACACAAGCATAAATAACATTATGACAAAATGTGATTCCATAAACCAGAGAGGCTGTACCTGTGAGTTTTTGCATGATTAGGCTTTGGGACAATGACGAAGAAAGGAGATAGAAATGCAGTCACAATTTGATTTTTATCATCTCAGAATTACAGGAAAGAAATGGGGAGCCAGTAGAGCATAAGAATTAGTGTTCAATCTCCCAAAGGAATTCTTTATGTTTGGAAAAAACCATACAGATTGTATACAATTAAGAAAGTACCTTCCATGAATTATGCATGTTGTAATTGAATCTTCCAAAAGCCAAATGGGAGATTCACTGATCTATAAGAACACAGGTTAAGTTCTGAGTCAGCATCAGTTTACTTTTCCCATTGCTGTTCTTATATATTCTGCAACATCCACTCCTAGGTTCAGGAAAAAATTCAGTGTTCTCTACAGCTCCTTTTTAACTTTAAAATCTCCTCAAGGGCCTATCTAGCCATTATATAGATAAGTTGATTAATTTTCAAAGATGTTAGTTAAGAATATTAAATGAGGAGCTGAACGAGTTTACTTTTCTGCTCAAAATCCCCCAAATACGCACATCAGGTTGTTCTCTTTGACACTAAACCTTATTGTTAAAAATTTCATATCAAGCTCTTATGAAAAAAATAGCATATTATGCACTAGAGTAACAAAAGATCTGTATCTAATACTCTTAGTCAGTCCTTTCACACCTGTCCTGAAACTTTTTCTCTTCATTCCACTGCCTCTGCTTTCACAAGCCCGGGAGGTTCTCCAATAGCCTCGAGTTCCTCAGAGGGTACCAGGTTCCAGGAGAGGCTGGAGAACTCTTTCAGCCTGTGTCTCATTAGCATCTGACTCCTGGCTTCATCCTGTCACAAAGCCCTCTGTGAGAATGCCAGGGCCAAAGCATGAAAGTCCCCCAGAGGCAACGGTTACATTATACATTACACTTAGTGACTAGTTAGTCATGCCATCATCATCAAAAGCATTTTTGAGAGGCTTTTGCCAGAGGCAGTATGTGATACAGAGTGCTTGATATATTGACCTGTATTTCAATGGCTGGCTTGGCAAATTTTTCTGGAGCAGTAGAGTCCTTAAAGGAGTTGTAGAGTTAGTAGATTGTCACAGGTCTGGGTATCACCAAGTTGACTGGTGTGATCAATTCTGAGTCCAGTCATAATGTGGAGTGGCTGATGTTCGATCTGTCCAAATCTAGAACTAATATGATAGAGGTCAGGTTTGACCTTGTTGGAATCAGAGAAAAGTTCTACATAGACTCAGCCATGCACAGTAACACTGGGTCCAGCTTGTCATTTACAGATGCCTCTTCTCGCTCACGATGGGGATAACTGAGAGTGTACGAGTGGCTTCGTGGAGTCTCCCATCACTCCTGAAGACAGAAGCAAACAAACTCACAGCATGCACTCTACCAATAATAAGAAAGGAATACCGGGCTTGGAGAGAAAAAACATGAGCCTGAGTTTAGGTTTCATACTGACCTGCATATATCATGGGCAAAACTATTAACCACAATGAATTTCAATTGCTTCAACTGTAAGATGAGAATAATGATAACTACCTACTTCGCAAGGTTATCGGAAAGCTCAAGCTAGGTAATCATTGTGAAAATGCTTCTCATCAGATATAAAAAATTATACACAAATATTTGGAATTATTTGTGTTATATTAACATCTTTATTACTGGTGATGATCAGCACACGTAATGTGTCTAAGAACCACCTGGAAAGCTTGTTAAAAAGCAGATTCTAATTCAGCAGGTCTGAAATGGGACCCAAGAGTCTGTATTTCTTTTTTTTTTTTTAGTATATATTTATTTATTTTTTTTTTGGGTCTTCGTTACTCCATGCGGGCTTTCTCCAGCTGCGGCGAGCGGGGGCTACTCCTTGTTGCTGTGTGCGGGCTTCTCATTTCGGTGGCTTCTCTTGTTGTGGGTCACGGGCTCTAGGCATGTGGGCTTCAGGAGTTGTGGTTGTGGCTCGTGGGCTCTAGAGCGCAGGCTCAGCAGTTGTGGCACGCGGGCTTAGTTGCTCCGTGGCATGTGGGATCTTCCCGGAGCAGGAATCGAACCCGTGTACCCTGCATTGGCAGGTGGATTCTTAACCACTGCACCACCAGGGAAGTCCTGTATTTCTAATAAGCTCCCGGGTGATGCCAATACTGCTGGTCTGGGGACCATACTTGACATTGCAAGGACTCAGGACAACTTAGGACCCTTAAAAATGATGCAAGTCTAAAAAGCTTCCACATACGACTCTAGGAATAAGGATCTGAACATCTTAGGTTATTTATTCTGTTTTGAACATAAAGGCAGGGTTTACTTGCACGGATTGCGTGTGCTGAAGGTGCAGGAGTCTGACACATAACCTCAGTTGTGGACCGTTGGCTTCTATTACCATAACCATTAATGCAATAAACAGAATATTGATGAACAACTTCTATACATTTTCTTCCCGTTAGAGATTTTGCTTGGCCTAAATACTCAGCTACCCTTTAGAGAAAATTCAATTTAACAACTCACTCTTGGCAGTCCCAAGAAATTATTTCCAGTAGAGAAGAGCTATGACTGGATGGCCTGAGATGGACCTTTCCATTACACGCATCCACCAGGCCCAGCAGCCTCTCAGCAGCTGTGCTCACTGTGAAATTCATCTTTGTCACAAATAGCAAATCACATGCCATGGAATATCACAATCTCATTATGGGATGTCATCTCACAGCACAAATACATTATTTTCACCAGATTTACAGACAGTGCGACCCATGTCACCACCAGCCTGTGATGCATGGGCTTTCTCTGGATGTATCTGGATGCATGATTTACACATGGCAGGACCCTGACGGACGTGGACTGCAGCCAGCCCCAGAAGTGCTCTGGAGAAGGTTCCTCCTTCACGGTCTCTTAAAAACAAAACCTAGTGGCTGGAAAATATTGTGGCACTGACGTTAATGGAAAGAAATAGGGACCACCTCAAAAGTCGTGCTGTAACACTTTCCTTTGCTTCTCATGTATTAGAATTTAGACCTCACAACAAAGGGACTTGGTGGAATTCACATGAGACCCCACTGGATGGGCCAGCAAAGAAACATCTGGTACTAAATTCCATTCTATAGGAAAACCGTTATTTAACAAGGCATCGTGTCTTACACGAGAAGAAGCCTGTGCTATAGCATTTTGGAATTTCTAAAGTGAGCAAGGAATCTTACCAAAGAAAAGACTTAAAGAATTACGTGTGATCTTTTACTTGTGGCTACTTTATCTATTTGGAAAGAGACCAAATCTCGAAGATAAATGGAATAGTGTAAATCTCATGATGGAGAATTTCAGTAATAAATGCATCTAACACCCCTCATATCTTCTATGCAGAGCTTTAATCTCTTCCCCACATTATAGTTGGCTGAACTCTGCTTGAATACCTGGGGTACTGGGCAGATCATCACTTCCAAAAATTTTTCTTTTTATTTCTGAAATACTTGGACTGTTAGAAAGTTCTTACACATTGTGAGTCTGTGTCTCCAATTCCCACCCGCCGGTCCTGGTACCAAGTCTGGGTGGCTCACAGAATACGTTTACCTCATCATCTTCCCAGCCCTCACCTCTCAAGAGTCTGCCTTCCACCAATGAGAACGCTAACAACTAATATCTCTAATGCTGTGTTGGTCCCTATGAAAAATTAATTTTATGAAGGAGTAGCATCATGTTCACATTGAATTTTAAATGTTTTTCAAAGTCAGTTGCATGTGCTTATCAGAAAGAGAGACAGAGACAGTGACAGAGACCGCGACAGAGAGAGCAAAACAGAATACCAAACAAAAAGGATTTACCATCCTAAATAAAGCTAGTGATTGTCTGCCGTTTGCCCCAGTGAGTGCACACCCCAGGATAACTTGAGAATCAATTTTCTCTGTTGGCTCGGTTCCCAGGTATCTCCTGCAGCAGAGGCAGCTTACCACAGTGAGCATGCTTTAATTATTGAAGATGACTTGTTTCGGTATAACATGGCAGCTAAACATGAGCCAACTACTTCATCTGGCAAACTACTAATATTTGACAGGCAAATAATAATTTTAAACTAAGTGTAATAGTTTTCTATTGCTGCTATAACAAATTACCGTAAGCGTAATGACTTAACACAAATCTATTATTTTATAGTTCTAGAGGGTCAGGAGTCTGAGTACGGGTCTTATGAGCTAAAATCCATGTGTCAGCAGGACTTCGTTCATTCTGGAAGCTGTAGGGGGGAATCATTCCTTGCTTTTTCCAGCTTCTAGAGGCCGTCTGCACTGCTTGGCTCACGGCCTCCTTTCAACAATGGTATCATTTCAGCCTCCACCTCCATGGTCACATCTCCTTCTCTGACTCTGCCTGTCCAGCCTCCCTCTTTTAAGGACTTTTGTGCTCACGTTGGGCTGGAGTGGAACATTCTAGACTCATCTCCTCATCTCAAAGTCCTTAACTTAATCACATCTGCAAAGTCCCTTCCATGTAAAATAACATATTCACAGGTTTTGAGGATTAGGATGTAGGCTTCTTTTGGGAGGCGAGGGACATTATTCAGCCTACTACACTAAGTTAAAGAAGAGGCAGTTCTGCACTTTGTAATATGTGTGCATTTCCTGACCTATAAAGATGGTGGGGTGAGGAAATCACAGGTGCCCCAGATTCTGATCTTAACATCTCTCCTCCCACTGCCTAACTGTGTGCATGGGGGTAACTCACTTTCAGAGCCAGGAGTAGAGTGAGATGAGGTACCTAGGGAGCACAACGTTAGGTGGGATTCACACTCAGGTGCCAACCTGTACTTGCACAGCCCTGAGAATGAGGGTCTCCTTCAAGCTCTAGGTGCCTTGTTTGACTCATCATAGGCCCTGCAACCCTTTATCTACCTATGGGGCCTACAACCCTTAATCTATCTATGCCTTGGTTTCCTCACCTGTAAAACTGGAGTATAAAGTTAACAGTCATTACTCTTTTCTATCTCGCTTTCTTTGTTTTGCTTTGTCTCTTAAGAAACAATTGAACTAGTGGACATGAAAGCACTTTGTCAACAGTAAAATGCTATGCATATACTTGTGACAGCTAAGGTTTTTTGAAAGCACGAGGGTAGAATAAGTGATACTTCTTACTTTTCACCCAATTAATGTAAAAGTTAACTCATGCAAACAAAAATAATTAACATATATGTTTACAAAGATAAATCAGGAATGTCCAAAAGGAACTACATCAGTTTAGAACAATGGTTCTTCAACCTTGGCTGCACACTGGAATCACCCAGGGAGCTTCACAAAGTGCTGATGCCTGGGTCTCATCCCTAGAGACTTCCATTTAATGTGTGTGGGGTGCAGCCCAGGCACTAGGATTTTTAAAGCTCCGCAGCTGACTCTAATGGGCAGCCAAGGCTGAGAGGCTCTGGTTAATGACTTCTTTAGAAGGCTCAGAAATGTGTTTTGAATTGATTTAAATTTTATGGAGAATAGAGAACATACTTTTTCTGTTTGCAGAATGTATTCCATAGAATCAACGTGACAGGCAAAATTCACAAAATCATATTCTGATTCATACACAAAATTTTTCTGTTAATATATAGGAGGCATCTAAACATCAAAATGTGAGTAAATGCTTATTTTTAACAAGAAAGAGTATTGTGGATAAGTTAAAAAACAAACAAACAAACAAACCCAGCCTTCCACAGTGTCTCCTTTAGAGATTAAATCCTCTCTAATAATCAGTTCTTGATCTTGGCCCAGGCAGTAGTTCTAGATTTTGGTGGCACTTTAGAACCAACTAAGGAGGTTTTAAAACCTTAATGCCCTAGCTGCTCATTGGATCAGTTAAGTTAGAATCTCTGAGAGTGAGACCCAGGCATCAGATTTCTTCAAAAAATTTCTTCACATGACTCCCATATGCCAACAAAGCGAGAACTCCTAACATAATTCACTTAAAATCAGAATCAGTATGACTAGCATTTATTGAGAACAGGCCATTTATTATCAGGAACTGCACAGAGCTTGCTCCCTACCCTCAAGAGGTACCCAGTCTACTGAAGGAGAAAAACATGGCAACACATGGTCATTAAAGGTAAGAACAGATGCAGTGAGAGCATTGAGGAAGGCAAGTATGCTGTTGCTTCTTTGACAAGACAGGGGAAAGAGGAATCAAACAGACCACTATGAGGTTCAGCAATGGATTTTGTGAAGGTGAAATCTGAACTGGGGTCAAGGTGAGAAGGGCACTTCTAGGAGATGATGCGGCCTGTGCACAGGATCAGAAACCCTAAGGAAAGTAATTGACCATATCATATAGGATTCCTAATTTTCTCAGAGTTAGCATAGAATTATCTAAACAATGCCTTCTTCTTGAATAGAGAGCATTTTAGCACTCATCAAATTATTTAAACACAATTCTTGAAATACTTCTCAGCAATAAAAAGGACACAACTACTGATAAACACACAGAAGGATAGATCTCAAGGGAATTATGTCAAGTGGAAAAAGTCAGTCTCAAAACACTCTATACCGTATGATACCATTTATATGACATGCTTGAAATGACAGAATTATAGAAATAGAGAACAGATTAGCAGTTTCCAGAGGTTAAAGATGTGCAGGAGGGGGGGGGGGGGTGGAGAGGAGAAAGGGGTGTGAATATAAAGGGGTAGAAAGATGGAGATAATTGTGGTGATGGATTAGTTCTGAATCTTGATTGCAGAAGTTATATATCAGTCTCAAATGTGATAAAATGGCATAGAACTACACACTCACATGGTACCAATGTCGATGTTCTGGTTTTGATACTGTACTATAGTTATAAGATGGAACCATGGAGGAAACTGATGAAGGATGCACTGAACCTCTTCACACTATCTTTGCAACTTCTGGTGAATCTATAATTATTTCAAAATAAAAAGTTTTTTTTAAATGAACTAAGAAACCAAAATAGATTGTTGCAAAAGAAACCCATAATTCTAATGTTACTATGATTCAGAAAGCAGTGTAGAGCCTTGAAAAGAGAAACAAAACATGTCTTGGTTTTCCTTTTATTCCTTTACTCTATTTCTCTGTCCCTCTTCTTTGTTTTCCTTTTTTTCTTCCTTCTGTTCTAATACTTTCTTTTCTTTTTTCCTCCTGTCCTAATCTCTTTCCCAAAATTACATCTTGAAAACTACATTCTAAGATTATTCCAAACAATAGAAAGAAGAGAAACAATAACAAAGGGCCTAAATGATAGAGAAAAGTTAGTGATGTTCCAATAAGTCTCAGTTGTTACTGGGCTACAAGCCCATCCTGAAAATTTAGTTTATAGTTTACACAGCAGGACACTCATATGCTGCTTTATTAATATGCTAACTCTGGGCTAAAATAAGAACCAAATAACATCTCAATTACAATCACTTTAGCTTCTTTAATCTAATGGTGACCTATTAACAGCAAAGAACAAACTTTGGGGATGAGAATGAAAAATGCAGCTTAAATTGTAGAGTTTAGATTATTTATATATTTATAAAGGTAATTATAGATTGATATTTAAAACTATGTCTTGCTTAAAATTTGTTCATATAACAAAAATGAAATGGTTTTTTATGGCAAGAATTCCTAAACTAACCCCACTAATATATCGAATAAAGATAGGCACCTCTGTTGCAGGTAAGTTCTCTTGAGAAACTACCTATAAAGCAAAGCACATTTTTCTTTTGATTTCCACATTAACAACAAAATATGTTTTTCTAGCAGTTCTTGCCAGTGAGAAGTGGGGTGATTAGAAGTTCCCCCGAGGATTGGAAGCAGGCTCAGGTCTCAGTCTGAAGCCAAGCCCCAAGGTAAGGAGGCCCTGCTATTGACCTTAGACAGATGGTGAAACTCAGAAGTCTCGGCACCTTCTCCATGAGATACCAGTGCTATCAGTAAATCATTCCTTGATCTTTAAATGTCACAGTTTATAGTTCTAAGTAAATAAGAAACATACACCTAAAATAATTCAAAGGGATAAGTGGGTTTTGTTCAAATAACAAAAAGGAAACAGAGCTTTTTCTTTTACAAAGGAAATCACATACGCCAGAAAGCCTAAAAATATGTTTTAACTGAAATGCATCTGAATATTCCTTAAGGAAAAAGAAGTAGCTAATTATACTAAGAAATTTAATGAGATTATCACATACCTTAATGGTTCTGGAGTCACTGTAGACTTTTCTTTAATTGCTAGAGAAATCCATAACTTTGCTGACTTAAAGAAAATGGATAATGGCCCACTGGATTATTGGAAACCATTTTATTAAGTTCTTCCAACTCAAAGCGATCAAATGAAGTCAAGTCATGACAAATCTAGAAAAACAAGTTGTGAATTTAAAGAGGTACTGAGCCTTCCTGGAAGTGAAATATAAAGCAGATGTGCCAAGAGCTACGTTCAAAAAATGAAACCGTGGACCATGTTTCAAATGCTAGGATGCATGGGCAGCCCTTCGTGCCTGAGTCTCTTGCTGACAGCAGTTTAATGTGATGTGATGGGGAGCCAACCTCAGAAGTCCCAGAGGATCAATTCTATCACTGGAGATCTTCTGTAACCTGGCGGGGACTTTCCTTCCAGCCTTTTTCTTGTTATCTCCTGCCCAGCTCTCCTTACTCAATTACCCTGGATTCTCTCTGGTCCAGATCTCACCCAGCACTCCCTGTTTTCTGTGCCTTTCCCATAGCAGGTAATACCTCTGCTGGAAAGGCTTCCTCACTCCCTCAGCATCCATTTGTTGAGTATCTGCTATGTGCCCAAAGCAGAGAAAAAGATAGATAGGGTCCTTGCCTTGGTAGAGTTTAACTGTAAGTGGGGTATACAGGTAATAAACAAGTAAACAAAAAAACAAGATAATTTTGGATTCTGATAAGAGCTGTGAAGGAAATCAACAGAGCAATGTGATAGAGAGTAGCTGGTGCAGAGAGGCAGGGTTTCAGGGAAGGCATCTCTGAAAAGATGACACTAAACCAAGAATTGAAGAATTAAAAGGAGCTTGCAGTGCAAAGAACAGAAATAGAGCTTCCAGGCAGGAGGAGAGAAAATGTGATGGCTCTGTGGTGGGAGTGGAATTGGTAAATTTTGGCAATTGAATTGAAACAAAATGGCCAAAATATAATAAGTGATTCCAAGTGAGGTCGAAGAAGTGGGATTGCATAGGGTCATGTGGGATCTACAAGGCCGTGAGAAGGAGGTTATGTTTTATTTTTAGCAAGATGAAAAGTGATTAAAGAATTTTAAACATAGGAATAATATGATCAAATTTATATTTTAAAAATATTACTCTGGCTGCAATATAGAGAAAACATTTGAATTGTGGGGGGGGGAAAAATAAAAGCAGGAAGATCTGTTAGGAAATTAGTGCCATAGACCAGGGATCTGTTAGGAAATTAGTGCCATAGACCAGGTAAGAGAGAATGTTGCCTTGCACCAAGGTGGTAATGGTGAAGATTGAAGAAAGTGAATGGATTCTAATAATAGTTTGAAGGCAGAACCAACAACACTTACAGAGTGTTTGGTCATGAAAGACAGGAGAAAATAAGCAGTACAGGATGCCTTTTGGTTTAGAGACTTAAAAACTGAGATGGTGGTGGCACCATCTAATGAAGTGGGGAAGACTGGGAAAGAGAAAGAGTTGGGGAGGAAAATGGAATCATATTTTGGGCATTGAAATACCTGTGGAACACCCACGTATAAATGTCAAGGAGCAGTTTTGATGACTATGAATCATAAAGCAGAGAGTGAGTTCCAATCACCACTGGTGAAATCCCACCCATTCTGTTCTCTATCTACATTTAAATATTTGTACACTTGGAGCAAAAATTCCACTTCTGGGTGTCTCTCCTCCAGGAAATACTTACATAAATGTATAAAGAGGCATGTACTAAGATATTTATTGTAGCATTGTTTGTGATAGCAAAAACTGAGATCAACCTAAATATTCACAAAAAAAGGGAGTGCCTGATAAGCTACAGTATATGCATAACATAAAGTCTCTGACAGTAGTTGATAGAGAGTTCTAGTGTTGTGAAATGAGATCACAGTACTATACTTTCTACTATAAAAAGAAGTCAAGGGACTTCCCTGGCAGTCCAGTGGTTAAGACTTCACCTTCCAATGTAGGGGGTGCAGGTTCGATCCCTGGTCGGGGAGCTAAGATCCCACATGCCTCGCAGCCAAAAAATCAAAACATAAACAGAAGCAATATTGTAACAAATTCAATAAAGATGTTAAAAATGGTCCACATCCAAAAAAATCTTTAATAAAACAGAAGTCAAGCTATAGAATTACATGTAATATAATCTCATTTATGGGAAACAGTGGTATAGTACAAAGATGAATACATATGTAAACAAATCTATAAAAATAAACTTACATCTGGAGTGGAGAAGAGGGTGTGGGTGAGGAACAGGACTTGGGCTCTTTATTCTTCTCAAATATTGTTTGAATTTTTACCAAAAAATGTATAATGCATAATTTTAATATTTTAAATAATACTTAAGCCAGTAAGTCCTACCCACTGACTTCAAAAATAACAGAATCATACTCCCTTATTTTATAGAAGAGAGAAACAAGGACCAGAGAAGCTGAAGTATTTTATCAAAATTGCACAGCTGGTTGAGACTGAACTCAGGTTTCCTGGTAGACTAGACTAGACTAGACTGCTTGGCTCTTACAGACATTAACTGTGTCTCAGTCAGCTCAGGCTGTCAGGCTGCTATAACAGAGTACCGTAGAATAGGTGCCTTATAAACAACAGACATTTATTTCTCACAGCTCTGGAGTCTGGAAGTCTAATAGCAGGCTGCCAGCAATGTCAGTTTCTGTGGCGGCACATCTTCCCAGATGCAGACTGCCAATTTCTCATTCTATCCTCACACGGAGGAAAGAGGGTCCCATTCATGAAGGCTCTACTCTCATGACCTAATCAGCTCCCAAACACCCCACCTCCTAATACCATCACATTGGGGGTTAGGACTTCAATGTACGAATTTGGGGGGGACAAACGTTCATCCGTCACAACATGTTAGTATATTTTGTTAGCACATGTGCAGGTTTCGTTTCATTTATTAAGCATATATCTAGCTATAAGCTGTGGATTTTGAGGATAAGATGTATGCAGGTATTCTATATACAAAGAATAGATGTATATTGCTCTCTAGCTATAGGAGTAAGAAAGGAGGGATCCATGGAATTTAAAGTGAGGCAGAGAGTTCTTGAATAAGTAGGAATTCCACTCAGAACAGGAAGGGCTGATCAGAACCTGGAATGACACATAACACCAGGTAGAAAGAGAATCTAACAGTTTGGGGTAAACTGATGGACTAGCCTCATACCCTAAGGAAATAATTGACTCTAAAGACCCACTTCCCTCTCCATCATGTCCTGAGAGATGATGCCTCTCGTGATAACTACTCATTAAATGAGGACTTGAAGGTATAATGAAGCAAATAGTAAACTGAGGCAGAATTTTCTTGGGACCTTGCTGGGGCATAACCACCTGACACCTGTCTACCAAGAAGTGTTCAAAATCAGAAGAAAATTAGCATATGTTTTAGGGTTTATTGAACAAATGTCACTATAGAAATAAACATTCTGTTATTAGAAATTTGTATGCACTTAATGTAATTAAAATATTTTTATTGCAGTGAAAATAAATCTTACTGCCTGGATGGTTTTAAGTCTAAGAAATATATCAGCTCAACCATTGAGTCTTCCTTGCTGTCACCAGCAAGATATGCTTCCTCCTGCCTCAATTCCTAAAATGCATCTTTTGTATCATTCAAGCCACTTGCCACAAACAGCCGTCTATGGCAGCAGCTGTGAATACGTCCTCTCTCCCATTTCTGGTGTTGTTAGCTTCTGCAGCCCAGGAACCTTATCTTATTCACGGCTGTGTGCTTTGCAGCATCTATTATAGAGACTCGAAATTTATAGATAGCAAGGAAATGCAATTTTAAAATGTTTAAAAGCAAGCAGGTCGTAAACCAAAAGGCTTAGAGCTGATGGCAAATCATACCATATACTTATCCTCTCCATAACCATTTAACTACATATTTAAAAATAAATGGACAGCAAGGACAGTCTTGAAAAGGAGAAATTTCTAAAATGTAGCCTTGGGCAATTGAGAAAGGAGAAAGAGGGAGGGGCAGTGCCTCTTCATCCTATGTTATTTCATGTTTTTCACTATTTCTTAACCTTAATAACCCATATTTCTCTGTCTCTTACATCTACAAGCGTGATATAGAAACCCACACCCCCTACCAAGTCCTCCCCTCCCCATCACCATTCCCAAACGGGTATCTCACGTGAACCCATAAACATTCTTATCAACGTAGTCCCCTGCCCACGAAGCTCCTTGATTGTCACGTGGTACCTCCCTCTGCCACAGCTGCCTCAGTCCTCGGCCAAGGCTCCTAAGCCCTTTCTCTTAGGACTCCCAAAGCTGCATTTTCAAGCTACCAGATGCATAAAGAGATAACGGGGTCCTCATAGACGCTGAGGAATCTGCCTCATTTCTCCACTACATTACTTGGATTCAAAGGGATGCTTATATTCATTGGTCTCCTGCAGAACTTCAGAAAAACAGTTCCTAGGGAGGGGCAAGATGGCGGAAGAGTAAGACGCGGAGATCACCTTCCTCCCCACAGATACATGAGAAATACATCTACATGCGGAACTGCTCCTACAGAACACCCACTGAACGCTGGCAGAAGACGTCAGACCTCCCAAAAGGCAAGAAAATCCCCACGTACTTGGGTAGAGCAAAAGAAAAAAGAAATAACAGAGACAAAAGAATAGGGACGGGACCTGCACCAGTGGGAGGGAGCTGTGAAGGAGGAAAGGTTTCCACACACTAGGAAGCCCCTTCGTGGGCAGAGACTGCGGGTAGCAGAGGGGGGAAGCTTCAGAGCCACGGAGGAGAGCGCAGCCACAGGGGTGCGGAGGGCAAAGCGGAGAGATTCCCGCACAGAGGATGGGTGCCGACCAGCACTCACCAGCCCGAGAGGCTTGTCTGCTCAGCCGCCGGGGTGGGCGGGGGCTGGGAGCTGGGGCTCGGGCTTCGGTGCTGGCCGGGAGGGAGTCCGGGAAAAGGACTGCGGCTGCCGAAGGGGCAAGAGACTTTTTCTTGCCTCTTTGTTTCGCGGCGCGCAAGGAGAGGGGATTCGGAGCGCCGCCTGGACGAGCTCCAGAGACGGGCACGGGCCGCGGCTGTCAGCGCGGATCCCACAGCAACGGGGACGCGGAGGGAAAAGCGGAGAGATTCCCGCGCAGAGGCTCGGCGCCGAGCAGCACTCACCAGCCCGAGAGGCTTGTCTGCTCACCCGCCGGGGCGGGTGGGGGCTGGGAGCTGAGGCGCGGGCTTCGGTCGGATCCCAGGGAGAGGACTGGGGTTGGCTGCGTGAACACAGCCTGAAGGGGCTAGCGCACCACAACTGGCCGGGAGGGTGCACGAGAAAAAGTCTGCAGCTGCCGAAGAGGCAAGAGACTTTTTCTTGCCTCTTTGTTTCGCGGCGTGCAAGGAGAGGGGATTCAGAGCGCCACTTAAACGAACTCCAGAGACGGGCGCGAGCCACGGCTATCAGCGCGGACCCCAGAGACGGGCATGAGACGCTAAGGCTGCTGCTGCCGCCACCAAACAGCCTGTGGGCGAGCACAGGTCATTCTCCACACCGCCCCTCCCGGGAGCCTGTGCAGCCCGCCACAGCCAGGCTCCCGTAATCTGGGGACAACTTCCCCGGGAGAGCGCACGGCGCGCCTCAGGCTGCTGCAACGTGACGCCGGCTTCTGCCGCCGCAGGCTCGCCCCGCCTCCTCCGTACCGCTCCCTCCCCCCGGCCTGACTGAGCCAGAGCCCCCGAATCAGCTGCTCCTTTAACCCCGTTCTGTCTGGGCGGGGAACGGACGCCCTCAGGCGACCTACATGCAGAGGCGGGTCCAAATCCAAAGCTGAACCCCGGGAGCTGTACGAACAAAGAAGAGAAAGGGAAATCTCTCCCCGCAGCCTCAGAAGCAGCGGATTAAAGCTCCACAAACAACTTGATGTGCCTGCATCTGTTGAATACCTGAATAGACAACGAATCATCCCAAATTTAGGAGGTGGACTTTGGGAGCAGGATATATTAACTTTTCCCCTTTTCCTTTTTTTGTGAGTGTATATGTGTATGCTTCTGGGTGAGATTTTGTCTGTATAGCTTTGCTCTCACCGTTAGTCCTAGGGTTAGGTCCGTCCGTTTTTTTTTTTGTTTTTTTTTTTGTTTTTTTTTTTACTTAAAAAATTTTTTTTCCCTAATAAATGTTTTCTTTATAATTTTTTCCTTATTTTCTATTTTTAAAAAATTTAAAAAAACTTTTTAATAAGTTTTTTCATATTTTTTATTTTAAAAAATTAAAAAAATTTTTTTTTCTTAAGAAAATTTTTCCTTAATAATTTTTTTCTTATTTTTAGTATAAAAAAATTAATAAATCTATTTTTAAAATTTTTTTTCTTAATAAATTTATTCTTAATAATTTTTTTCTATTTTTTATTATAATTGCTTTATTTTATTTTATTTTATCCTCTTTCTTTCTTTCTTTCCATTTTTTCTCCCTTTTATTCTGAGCCGTGTGGATGAAAGGCTCTTGGTGCTCCAGCCAGGCATCAGGGCTGTGCCTCTGAGGTGGGAGAGCCAACTTCAGGACACTGGTCCACAAGAGACCTCCCAGCTCCACGTAATACCAAACGGCGAAAATCTCTCACAGATCTCCATCTCAACATCAAGACCCAGCTTCACTCAACGACCAGCAAGCTACAGTGCTGGACACCCTATGCTAAACAACTAGCAAGACAGGAACACAGCCCCATCCATTAACAGAGAGGCTGCTTAAAATCATAATAAGGCCACAGACACCCCAAAACACACCACCAGACGTGGACGAGCCCACCAGAAAGACAATATCCAGCCTCATCCACCAGAACACAGGCACTAGTTCCCTCCACCAGGAAACCTACACAACCCACTGAACCAACCTTAGCCACTGGGGACAGATACCAAAAACAACGGGAACTACGAACCTGCAGCCTGTGAAAAGGAGACCCCAAACACAGTAAGATAAGCAAAATGAGAAGACAGAAAAACACACAGCAGATGAAGGAGCAGGGTCAAAACACACCAGACCTAACAAATGAAGAGGAAATAGGTAGTCTACCTGAAAAAGAATTCAGAATAATGATAGTAAGGATGATCCAAAATCTTGGAAATAGAATAGACAAAATGCAAGAAACATTTAACAAGGACCTAGAAGAACTAAAGAGGAACCAAGCAAGGATGAAAAGCACAATAAATGAAATTAAAAATACTCTAGATGGGATCAATAGCAGAATAACTGAGGCAGAAGAACGGATAAGTGACCTGGAAGATAAAATGGTGGAAATAACTACTGCAGAGCAGAATAAAGAAAAAAGAATGAAAACAACTGAGGACAGTCTCAGAGACCTCTGGAACAACATTAAACGCACCAACATTCGAATTATAGGGGTCCCAGAAGAAGAAGAGAAAAAGAAAGGGACTGAGAAAATATTTGAAGAGATTATAGTTGAAAACTTCCCTAATATGGGAAAGGAAATAGTTAATCAAGTCCTGGAAGCACAGAGAGTCCCATACAGGATAAATCCAAGGAGAAACACACCAAGACACATATTAATCAAACTATCAAAAATTAAATATAAAGAAAACATATTAAAAGCAGCAAGGGAAAAACAACAAATAACACACAAGGGCATCCCCATAAGGTTAACAGCTGATCTTTCAGCAGAAACTCTGCAAGCCAGAAGGGAGTGGCAGGATATACTTAAAGTGATGAAGGAGAAAAACCTACAACCAAGATTACTCTACCCAGCAAGGATCTCATTCAGATTTGATGGAGAAATTAAAACCTTTACAGACAAGCAAAAGCTGAGAGAGTTCAGCACCACCAAACCAGCTTTACAACAAATGCTAAAGGAACTTCTCTAGGCAAGAAACACAAGAGAAGGAAAACACCTATATAACAAACCCAAAACATTTAAGAAAATGGGAATAGGAACATACATATCGATAATTACCTTAAATGTAAATGGATTAAATGCTCCCACCAAAAGACACAGACTGGCTGAATGGATACAAAAACAAGACCCATATATATGCTGTCTACAAGAGACCCACTTCAGACCTAGAGACACATACAGACTGAAAGTGAGGGGATGGAAAAAGATATTCCATGCAAATGGAAATCAAAAGAAAGCTGGAGTAGCAATTCTCATATCAGACAAAATAGACTTTAAAATAAAGACTATTACAAGAGACAAAGAAGGACACTATATAATGATCAAGGGATCGATCCAAGAGGAAGGTATAACAATTGTAAATATTTATGCACCCAACATAGGAGCACCTCAATACATAAGGCAAATACTAACAGCCATAAAAGGGGAAATTGACAGCAACACAATCATAGTAGGGGACTTTAACACCCCACTTTCACCAATGGACAGATCATCCAAAATGAAAATAAATAAGGAAACACAAGCTTTAAATGATACATTAAACAAGATGGACTTAATTGATATTTATAGGACATTCCACCCAAAAACAACAGAATACACATTCTTCTCAAGTGCTCATGGAACATTCTCCAGGATAGATCATATCTTGGGTCACAAATCAAGCCTTGGTAAATTTAGGAAAATTGAAATCGTATCAAGTATCTTTTCCGACCACAACGCTATGAAACTAGATATCAATTACAGGAAAAGATCTGTAAAAAATACAAACACATGGAGGCTACACAATACACTACTTAATAACCAAGTGATCACTGAAGAAATCAAAGGGGAAATCAAAAAATACCTAGAAACAAATGACAATGGAGACACGACGACCCAAAATCTATGGGACGCAGCAAAAGCAGTGCTAAGAGCGAAGTTTATAGCAATACAAGCCTACCTCAAGAAACAGGAAACATCTCGAATAAACAACCTAACCTTGCACCTGAAGCAATTAGAGAAAGAAGAACAAAAAAACCCCAAAGCTAGCAGAAGGAAAGAAATCATAAAGATCAGATCAGAAATAAATGAAAAAGAAATGAAGGAAACAATAGCAAAAATCAATGAAACTAAAAGCTGGTTCTTTGAGAAGATAAACAAAATTGATAAACCATTAGCCAGACTCATCAAGAAAAAAAGGGAGAAGACTCAAATCAATAGAATTAGAAATGAAAAAGGAGAAGTAACCACTGACACTGCAGAAATACAAAGGATCATGAGAGATTACTACAAGCAACTCTATGCCAATAAAATGGACAACCTGGAAAAAATGGACAGAGTCTTAGAAATGCACAACCTGCTGAGACTGAATCAGGAAGAAATAGAAAATATGAACAGACCAATCACAAGCACTGAAATTGAAATTGTGATTAAAAATCTTCCAACAAACAAAAGCCCAGGACCAGATGGCTTCACAGGCGAATTCTATCAAACATTTAGAGAAGAGCTAACACCTATCCTTCTCAAACTCTTCCAAAATATTGCAGAGGGAGGAACACTCCCAAACTCATTCTACGAGGCCACCATCACCCTGATACCAAAACCAGACAAAGATGTCACAAAGAAAGAAAACTACAGGCCAATATCACTGATGAACATAAATGCAAAAATCCTCAACAAAATACTAGCAAACAGAATCCAACAGCACATTAAAAGGATCATACACCATGATCAAGTGGGGTTTATCCCAGGAATGCAAGGATTCTTCAATATACGCAAATCAATCAACGTGATACATCATATTAACAAATTGAAGAAGAAAAACCATATGATCATCTCAATAGATGCAGAGAAAGTTTTTGACAAAATTCAACACCCATTTATGATAAAAGCCCTGCAGAAAGTAGGCATAGAGGGAACTTTCCTCAACATAATAAAGGCCATATATGACAAACCCACAGCCAATATTGTCCTCAATGGTGAAAAACTGAAACCATTTCCACTAAGATCAGGAACAAGACGAGGTTGCCCACTCTCACCACTATTCTTCAACATAGTTTTGGAAGTGTTAGCCACAGCAATCAGAGAAGAAAAAGAAATAAAAGGAATCCAAATCGGAAAAGAAGAAGTAAAGCTATCACTGTTTGCAGATGACATGATACTATACATAGAGAATCCTAAAGATGTTACCAGAAAACTACTAGAGCTAATCAATGAATTTGGTAAAGTAGCAGGATACAAAATTAATGCACAGAAATCTCTTGCATTTCTATACACTAATGACAAAAAATCTGAAAGTGAAATTAAGAAAACACTCCCGTTTACCATTGCAACAAAAAGAATAAAATATCTAGGAATAAACCTACCTAAGGAGACAAAAGACCTGTATGCAGAAAATTATAAGACACTGATGAAAGAAATTAAAGATGATACAAATAGATGGAGAGATATACCATGTTCTTGGATTGGAAGAATCAACATTGTGAAAATGACTCTGCTACCCAAAGCAATCTACAGATTCAATGCAATCCCTATCAAACTACCACTGGCATTTTTCACAGAACTAGAACAAAAAATTTCACAATTTGTATGGAAACACAAAAGACCCCGAATAGCCAAAGCAATCTTGAGAACGAAAAATGGAGCTGGAGGAATCAGGCTCCCTGACTTCAGACTATATTACAAAGCTACAGTAATCAAGACAGTTTGGTATTGGCACAAAAACAGAAATATCGATCAATGGAACAGGATAGAAAGCCCAGAGATAAACCCATGCACATATGGTCACCTTAGCTTTGATAAAGGAGGCAAGCATATACAGTGGAGAAAAGACAGCCTCTTCAATAAGTGGTGCTGGGAAAATTGGACAGGTACATGTAAAAGTATGAAACTAGAACACTCCCTGACACCATACACAAAAATAAACTCAAAATGGATTAAAGACCTAAGTGTAAGGCCAGACACTATCAAACTCTTAGAGGAAAACATAGGCAGAACACTCTATGACATAAATCACAGCAAGATCCTTTTTGACCCAGCTCCTAGAGAAATGGAAATAAAAACACAAATAAACAAATGGGACCTAATGAAACTTAAAAGCTTTTGCACAGCAAAGGAAACCATAAACAAGACCAAAAGACAACCCTCAGAATGGGAGAAAATATTTGCAAATGAAGCAACTGACAAAGGATTAATCTCTAAGATTTACAAGCAGCTCATGCAGCTCAATAACAAAAAAACAAACAACCCAATCCAAAAATGGGCAGAAGACCTAAATAGACATTTCTCCAAAGAAGATATACAGATTGCCAACAGACACATGAAAGAATGCTCAACATCATTAATCATTAGAGAAATGCAAATCAAAACTACAATGAGGTATCATCTCACACCGGTCAGAATGGCCATCATCAAAAAATCTAGAAACAATAAATGCTGGAGAGGGTGTGGAGAAAAGGGAACGCTCTTGCACTGTTGGTGGGAATGTAAATTGATACAGCCACTATGGAGAACAGTATGGAGGTTCCTTAAAAAACTAAAAATAGAACTACCATACGACCCAGCAATCCCACTACTGGGCATATACCCTGAGAAAACCATAATTCAGAAAGAGTCATGTACCAAAATATTCATTGCAGCTCTGTTTACAATAGCCAGGACATGGAAGCAACCTAGGTGTCCATCATCAGATGAATGGATAAAGAAGATGTGGCACATATATACAATGGAATATTACTCAGCCATAAAAAGAAATGAAATGGAGGTGTTTGTAATGAGGTGGATGGAGTTAGAGTCTGTCATACAGAGTGAAGTAAGTCAGAAAGAGAAAAAGAAATACAGTATGCTAACACATATATATGGAATCTAAGGAAAAAAAAAAAAAAGGTCATGAAGAACCTAGTGGCAAGATGGGAATAAAGACACAGACCTACTAGAGAATGGACTTGAGGATATGGGGAGGGGGAGGGGTGAGATGTGACAGGGTGAGAGAGTGTCATGGACATATATACACTACCAAATGTAAACTAGATAGCTAGTGGGAAGCAGCCGCATAGCACAGGGAGATCAGCTCGGTGCTTTGTGACCACCTAGAGCGGTGGGATAGGGAGGGTGGGAGGGAGGGAGATGCAAGAGGGAAGAGATATGGGAACATATGTATATGTATAACTGATTCACTTTGTTATAAAGCAGAAGCTAACACACCATTGTAAAGCAATTATACTTCAATAAAGATGTTTAAAAAAAAAAAAAAAAGAAAAACAGTTCCTTCAGCTTCTACCTGGAGTCCTAACTTTTCTCCTCATCCCTCCATCTGCTAGATGCCTGTGCAAACCTCTTCCTCATTTTCTTTCATAAGAAAGAATAATCCCTTACGAAAATTCATGCTTGGAGGACGTGCTCTTACCTCAGCTATGCCCAAAAGCTCTTAAGATCTCTCCCTACATCAGCCATTCAATGCTTCAGGCCTTGCCTTATCCTACGCTGATTGGCTAAAGAAGAAGCGCAGAGCCTCAAAATCCTCCAACAAGTCATCCCAAATTAACTATACACTTCCTCCAGCTCTGACCCTAGGGGCTGAGAAACTTGCCCCTTCCGGTCCCTTCTCAGTGCTCACGTAGGCAAGTCATCCAGCTCCATCCACAGTTCAGGCTCAGCCATGTGGAGTGGGCCTTGAGGAGTGTGAGAGTATTGAGAGAACCCTGGGTGCCTGCAAACTCCATGGTCCCTCGTTCTTGTTTCAGTTGTGCTGGGAAAGTAAATAACTCCCTAGTAATACTCCATGTTCCTTGACAGGCTTTCTGACAGGTCTAGGAGTAATTTTTTCCCCCCTAGGCCATATCTTAAACAGCCAACCTTAGCCTTTTCATAGGAGTTCAGGAATTCAAGAAATATCATGGGTTGCCCATGTTCATCTTCTTTCCCCAGCACAATTATTCACACTTTCTTAAAAATTCTCTACATATCATCCTACTTAGGGGAACACATTTCAGTGGCAGGGAACTCATGACTTCTTCAGTCAATCCCTTTTGTTTTTGGATAGCTTCAATAGTTGGAAAGTTCTTAAGAAGCATGAGTCCAAGGGACTTCCCTGGTGATCCCCTGGTTAAGACTCCATGCTTCCACTGAAGCGGGCACAGGTTCAATCCCTGGTCGGGGAAATAAGACGCCATGTGCTGCACGGCACAGTCAAAAAATAAAAATGAAAAAAATAAGCATGGGTCCAAAATCTGTCTTCCTACCTAGGTTCCAAAAGTTTACCTTAACTTATAAACTCTTAGCCTACTTTGTCACATAGTGAATACTTGATAAATAGCAAGTCTGACATGGGTATCATTCTGAAGTAGTTCACTAAAGTATATTAAGATCATGGATGTTGAAGGCAGGCAGACCTGAGGTGAAGTGTAACCTGGGGTAAATTATTCTCTATACCTCAATTTCTTCATCCATAAAATGTGGAAAATAATAGCTCTTACCTTACAGTGTTGAGAGGATTAAATGATATCATGCAAGCCATGCACTTAGTACAGTGGCAACAGTAAGCTCTCACAATATTTTGTTATTATTAATATTACCATCCATAATTTTTTTCTGGCAATCCTCTCTTTGATTGAAAAACTATCGGGCTTATCCACTAAAATGAGATGGACAGAAATAATCTGTTGTGAGAATTAACAATAGAAAACCTCCAATTGTTGGCAGGGACTCTATCTTAGTCCAGCTCTTGATCTCTTGTGCATAACATAGTGCTTTTCTACATCCTTTGGGATCTTGGGTCTATTTCACTATTGCTTATGTAGATGGATATCACAATCTATCATTTCTACCAGTCAATGGTCATAGAGTTGGAAAGGTCTTGGTGACTAAGTCTCTCCTCTATAATTTACATAGATTGAAGCTAAGACTTATAGAGAGGCAATAATATGACCAAGGCCATCTGGGTTTTTATTAGAACTAGAACCAAAAAATAACTTCTGACTCCCAAGTTAGGATTCCTTAAGTATCAAGAAATATATAAATATTCAACATCTTTGGATTTCTGAGCTCTGTTCTGTGAGGGTGGCTAGATGTGTAGCCTCCCTTTATTTCTGCTAGAGGCATTTAGAGAGATATTGGCTATCCTTTCCTCCCCCTTCCCCACCCCCCGCAAGTTATTGCCATAGATTTTCTACTGATCACCCTCTTAAATCATATTACTTAACTGAATTGGGCCTCTTTAAATGCAGGTGAAAGAAAACCAATGCAAACTAATGAAGGCAAAGGAAAATTATTAGGAAGATTGGTAAAAGACTTCCAGAACTGAAGGAAGTGTTGACTTTGAATTTATTTATTTATTTATTTATTTATTTATTTTTGGCTGCATTGGGTCTTCGTTGCTGCGCACGGGCTTTTCTCTAGTTGCGTCAAGCACGGGCTGCTCTTCGTTGCGGTACGCGGGCTTCTCACTGCGGTGGCTTCTCTTGTTGCGGAGCATGGGCTCTGGGTGCGCGGGCTTTGGTAGTTGTGGCATGTGGGCTCAGTAGTTGTGACTCGCGGGCTCTAGAGCACAGGCTCTGTAGTTGTGGCACACGGGCTTAGCTGCTCCACGGCATGTGGGATCTTCCTGGACAAGGGCTCAAACCCGCGTCCCCTGCATTGGCAGGCAGATTCTTAACCACTGCACCACCAGGGAAGTCCCGGGAAGTCCCAGGAATTGTTGACTTTGGAAAGGAAAGAAACTTCTGGGGTTCATCGACCTTTTGCCCAGAGTACTGCCATTAATGCAATGTGATTACAACGACAGCCAGCCTCTGTCTTGTTTGTTCTTAGCTTTAAATGAGACATTGAAAAAGAGACATACAGACAGAGAGGGAATAGATGGGTCCAGCTTGGATCCAGTGTCTACCCATGGACCAGTTTGCTATTGTGAGAGTTGGAAGTTACCCACATTGTGTAACTCCACTAGAGACCTCCTTCCCCTGGGCATGAGGGGCTGTAAATAAAAAGTATAGAATCATTGTGAGCAAAGCAGCTGCCCCAGGAAGTGTGTACTACATTCCACTATGTGTTTCCCCAAGCAGATTGTGAGTTTCTATTAGTCAGGGACTCTGTCAATTTCACCTTTATTCAGTATTTTCAAACACCTTCCTAGCCTGTGTGTAAGTATTCAATGAACATTCATGGAATTGAATGTATTAGATCTGCAGTTTTTCTTGATCCAGACATACCAGCCCAAGCTGAGAACACTATGGTCTCTAACTAAAAAAATAGGCCTCTGCGTGTTTTTGGTCCCTTGGAAAACATACATCATACCCAAGTACCCAACTAACGCCACCTGGCTCATACATAAGTAATACGTGCATCTTGGCTCTAAGAAAAACTGTCCTGATTGTGCTTTTCTCTCCAGCTTCCTGGAAGGATAGGGCACTTCTTCCTCAGGCTACTTACCTCCTGGAAATGTCTCTTCCTGACAGCCTGGCACTTGCCCACAGTTCTGTCTTCTGTGGTGGAAATGGAGCCCTGCTGTGCTCGGGTCATTAGGATTCTCATCTTCCCTCCTCATATGACAGACATCGGAGGACATGTTCTCGTCTCCTGAGAAAAAGTCCCAATTAAATATGCTCATTAAAGCCCTGTGATTCTAGGCTTTCTTCAAATGCATAACAAAAATGAATCAATTTCTGCTGACCTGAAGCCTGGCCAGGGAGTGCTTGGCCCTGGCCGAGGTGTGGGCTGACTACCAGAACCTTGTGGGATGTACTAGGCAGTTTTCACTGTCATATGCCAGCCCTTCACTGCTGCCCCTCCAGCTGGTTATTAGATGCTGGCAGGCAACTGCATAAAGAACCCTGAACAGAATATCACAGTTTACCCAGAATCAAAAGATTGATAACAAATTAAGGTGAAATTGAGTGCAAATCTGCCCCTTCTAGCCCCTCACTGGCCACATCTACCATGCCTGGCTGTCTAAGTATAGGCTGTGATGCAGTGTGGTAGGGAGGAGGCATAAGACAGGAGGCCAGAGCCCCCAGCTGGCCCACAAACCCAGTCACTAACAAGTTGTATAATCTTTCAGCTTCAGGTGCCTCGTGTGAAAAGAAGATGTCGCTAAGACCTTGCAGTTCATAGGCTTCAACTTAAGTTATGGTCCCAACCGACTTTACTGCCATTGACACCACCACTAGTAGCTAATATATACAAAATATTTACTCTGTGTCAGACACTCTGTACTTAATTACTATGCATAAATTCATTTAATCCTTATAACAACCCTTTGAAGGAATTTAGTAATATTACTGTTCCTATTTTACAGATGAAGAAACTGAGATTTAAAGAGTGAAATAACTTGGCCAAAGTTACATCAGCTAGTCAATGACAGAGCTCCAGAACTCATGTTCTTCACACCTAGGGTACCCCAATAATGTCTCAGGTACCAAAACCACTATGGTCATGCTTAGCTTCCTTTTGGCCTCCTCTGCCTCAAACACTTGGTTTCTCGTCATAAGTACATGATTTCACCTCCTGCAAATTGGTTCACTATTTTTGGACTCACTGACCATTTCTGGGGACTTTATTCCATTTAAAAATCAGCCCATCTTTGCCTTCTAAAAACCACCAAGGTATAGCTAGTCTGTATTTGCTCTGATCTCTATAAATTCACCCATGTATAATTCTCATTGGCAGTGAATGTGTTGCCTCATTAAGTCATTACTTTTATTATTATCATTTATCTCTTGGTCATCTTTTGCTATTTATGTCGTATCTTACCAATCAGATTGAATACCTTGAAGATGAGGACATGGATCATACTTCTTTGATCTACTCTTAGCCCCTGGCACAATGCCTTGTGCCAATCTTTAAATGTTAATTGGGTTTGCTGCAGCTTCTCTTCCAGCTTCAACTATACTCCTCATTAGGCGGTATCTGTATGGTTGTAGGAGCCCTCTTCGGAAACTATGGTAATAGAATTGTCAGCCAGAATCCTGGTGACTTTCATTGTGCAGGCAAGACTGGGAAAGGGCACCCTGACCTATGCTTATGCCAGCTGAGGTGTGTTACTTGTGCCAGAGCCTCACTATGTCCATATACCTCCGTGTGCTGATGGGATCAGGGCAAGCTTTTCTGGTGATGCCAGCCAAGAAAAAACAGCTGGCAAATGTAGAAAAGCTGGTACCAGGCACCTGGCCCACTTAGATCAGCTTTCTGTGCCAGCTTCACATTTTGTATCAAGGCCTAAGTTGAGAGTAGGGCGTGACTATATCTTCTCTCCTCGCCAAAAGCTGGTCTGTGGGTGCCAGGTTCATAATGGTCATCTGTTGGGCTGTCTGTCCACAGCACCTGCAGCTAAAACAACCAAATCCAGAGGTTGCCAAGATCTTGGCACTCCCAGGGTATAATAACAATGTCAAGAGTTGAGGGGGTAATGAATGTCCAAATTATCTTGTCCCCTCCTCTTGGAGTTTCCAACACCCTAGTGCTGAAGGAAAGCTGAAAGGTTTTCCAGGTGCATTGTATTTTACAAACGTCATGTATTTCAGCAAACAGAAAAGATACAAAATGATTTGGCAAATTGTGAAGAGCTCAATAATTATCAGGAGGGATGAAGTCCTTTTACTGCTTCTACAATATTGAGTTATAAACAACTCCCAATGTGCTTTGAATAGTCAGCTGTTCCCCAGTTTCATTGACAAGGCAGGATAAGTCAACTCTGGCAACAGCAAGAAGAGAAAATTCTAGCCAAAGTTTTTAAATTCCACTCCTTCTAAGACTGCTTTAAGGTGGTGGTGAGAAGGGAGGGCTCTGAACAGGGGAAATGATAACACAAGGAGTAAATATAAAAACATTTCTATTACTATTTAAGCCTCTGTAAAGATAATTGACATTTTAAAACAAAAATAATATCAATAAACTGTGTGACCTATAACATATGTAGAAATTAAATGTATGACAACAATAGCACAAAGGCCAAGAGGGGAGAAATGGAAGTGTACTCTTAAAAGTTTCGAATACCTGATGTGAAATAGTATAATATCATTTGAAGATAGACTGGAAGAAGTTTAAGATAAATACCATAAACCCTAAAGAAGCCACTCAAATAAAACAAGAGTTATAGTTAATTTGGCAAAAAATCATATAATAAAATGTAATCTTAAAAATAAAATACTCATGTAACCCAAAAGAAGGCAGAAAAAGAAGAAAAGAGGAACAAAGAACAGATGGGACAAATAGAAGTGAAATAGCAAGGTAGATTTAAACCCAATCATGTCAATAATCATATTAAATGTAAATGGTCTAAACACCCTAATTAAAAGGCAGAAATTGTCATACTGGATTTAAAAAGCAAGACCCAATCATATGCTGCCTACAAGGAACAAGTGTAAATATAAATACATTAAAAGTAAAAGCATGGAAAAGATAAACCATGCTAACATTAAATGCAAAAAAAAAAAAAAAAAGATGGAGTGGCTTGATTAATAGCAGACCAGGAAGATTTCAAAGCAAAGAATATTACCAGGGATAAAGAGGATCATTTCGCAGTGATAAAGAGACCAACCTTTAGAAGAGCTAAAAAACTGATAGAACTGAAAGAAGAAATAGACAAACCCATAATTATAGTTTAATCATGGAAAGTGTGTTCTTTGCCCACACTGTAATTAAATTAAAAATCAATAACATAAAATTCTGGAAAGTCTCTAAGTATTAGGAAACTAAATAACATGCACCAAATTCTTTCTTGCCTTAGTGCCCTTGAACGTATAGTTTCCTCTGTCTCAGATAATTTACCTTCCACATAACTGACCTTTTCTTCTGTTTCAGGTCACCTCCTCAGAGAAGGCTTCGTAGACCCTTATAAAAAAGGTCACATCCCCACTTCATCCTACTGTACCTCCAGTTACTGTCTATTACATACCTTGATTTTTCCTTTCCTAAAATTTCATCACAATCTGTAATTATCATTTTTTTATTTGCTTACTTGCCTACTGTCTGTCTTTCTACAGCATATAAACTTTTTAAAGGTATATGAATATTAGATCAAAATTTTCTTAATTGTGGTAAAATATACGCAATATAAAAGTTACCACTTAACGGCATATAAACTTTTTGAGGGCAGGAACCTTATCAGATTTTTCTGTACCCCAGTGCCAAGAAGAGTATGCGACAGGTCCTAAGAACTCAAAATCTATTTGTTGAATTAATGAATAGAACATTAAAAGGAGGATAATTCCTACACCTCCTACTTCACAGAACTCTTATAAGAGAGAAAAACAACTCTGAAACACTACCCGCTTAAAAATAGAAAGGCATTGATGTTTTTATTATTTTCAGTGGGTTGCAGCTCAGAGTTCAATGCTGATTAGATAATGAGCACAGTTGAAATTGGGCTGGACGAATCAGGACAGCTTCCTCATAGGGGCAGAGTCTAAATCGCTGCAAGGAATTGTACCTTGCCTGCCTGCATATGTCTGGATCTAACTTTGAGCTCTTTCCCCTCGTGGCTTCACAGGTAATAATTTCACTGCTGTCTCTTATTAAGGATGTTCTTTCCCTTCCCCTCAGAAGAGCAGGCGAGGTTGGCATTTCTCACAGAGCAGCCAAGGAGCATAACTCTAGGCACACTGAGAGAATTATAATGACTTTGTGTCTTTCCTCAAAGGGCTGGCAGTTTTCAGATCTTCTCTGCATTTAAATAATAACAGCATCCAGTTATACATACATACATATTCTTTTTCAGATTCTTTTCCCTTATAGGTTATTACAAAATATTGAGTAGAGTTCTCTGTGCTATACAGTGGGTCCTTGTTGGTTATCTCTTTTATATATAGTAGTGTGTATCTGTTAAACCCAAACTCCTAATTTATCCCTCCCCCGCCCCTTTCCCCTTCAGTAAACATAAGTTTGTTTTCTATGTCTGTGGGTCTATTTCTGTACACCTAAAACTAACACAACATTGTAAATCAACTATACTTCAATTAAAAAATTAATTAAATTTTAAATTAAAAAAATTTTTTTTAATTAAAAAAAATAAATAATGACAGTATTGAGGCCAAACTAGTAATGAACCTGTGGAAGGAGGAGCCCTCAGTGTTGCCGAGAATAAGGGATCTCGCTCACCACCTTGCGTCCTTGAGGCTTGCCGGAGAAAACTGGCTTTCTCTTGAAACCTGAAGGCAAAACACCTTACCTAGGCAAATGCAACTTACAGAGATAGGAATATTGGGGGTGGGGTAGGAGGTTAAGTAAGAACCCTGGATTCGTAGGTGCAAAAGACAGACTCAAACTGAAAAAAAAAAAAAAAGTAAACAAAATGATGTGCTAACCAACGCACAGTTTGGATGGTAAGAAAAATCCTGAAAAGGGTGTCAGAGAGACATGGGTCCCACCTCTGGACCTCACTGTGTGATTCTATACAAGTTATTTCCCATTATAACTGGGTTTGGCCTTCTGAAAAAATGAGAACATTTTTTGGATGAAACTTGGATGAAATCATCTCTCAGTTCCTCTCTGGTTCTGCTCTTCTTATGAAACCCATATTCTCCCTGTGAAAATCACAGAGCAGGAGTCATAGAGAGCCTTTGACCACATTTGTTTAATCACCTTAACCACATTGAGAAGTTAAGACTTAGGACTCTTCCTGACCTTGTTTAATACAGCTTTTCAATCAGGGTTCTTATTTGCAGAATTGGGGGTGGGGCATCACGTGACAGATTAAGTTAAAAAGGAGCTCATTGAAAGGCTAGTGAGCACAGAATCACGGGAAGCCTGAAGAAGCTGGAGGGGACGCCAGGCCTGGGGCCAGCCAGGGCTGCAGCCATCATGTAACCCATCCGGTGCCCTGAGGACCCTACACTCCTGCCACGAGCACTGGATGCCAAGTGGGCACCACCGTACCCTTCCTGTTTGACATGGGAGATCACAGTGGTCAGCCCTGGAAGCTCCAGCAGCTGCTGCCACCACCTGCTTCTGGATTGGACTCTTGGCCGCACCTGAACCAAGCCAGGTCACAAGCTCCCAACTGGGTCTTGGTGGCTGGGACAAATGGCCTTCACTTCCATCATGTAACCTAGTTCTAGGCCCAGGAGAAATGGGAAAGTGAATATTTGGATTTTTCAACGTCTGCAGCGGAAGACAAGTTCCATCTGTCACCAAGATTTATGAGGTGGAAAATTCCACCACAGATGCGGAGGTTCAGATATGTTGCAGTCACAAAAAAAGATAAATATTTAAAACATCTGAAGTATTCATCAGTAGGAGAAGAATATGTCTCCATATAGTGCCCCATATCATTTAGGACGCCAACTTCTAAAATCTAGACCTGGAAAATAGACTACAAACCACTTCATCCAGCTCCTTTTGTTTTCCAGATGAGAAAGCAGGGCTTTAGAGAGGGATGGTAACCAGCCCAAGTTCACAGCTGGACCAGAACTCAGGTTTCCTATTTGGGGGCCAATTGTCTTTCCAGTAGATCAGGCTGCCTTCCAAGACAAAAACCAGAATCCCTTCTTTGTCAGATTAGATTCAATGCCAAATGTTCACAAAACATATTTATTTTTGCACCTTAGCTTGATTTGACTTATTGCAAAGATTTTGAGATTAAACAGATGTAGCCATGATACCTCCCCCTCAAGTTTCAGATTCAAGTCGTATTTATTAACCACCTATCACAAGGGCAGACATTGAGCTGGTGTTTTCCTTAATGTTGCAGGAAGTTCAGGGATCTGTTTGGGCCTGAGGAACACCTGGTGATGGGGACTAGAGCACGGCAGAGCTTCTCTTGTGATCCGTCACCTCTGCTTCTCTCTAATCATCATTTTATTCTTTTCGATAGATACCTCTGCATCTGGTCCTCGTGGCTGAAAACAAGATCTGCAACAGCTGTGAAGAGTTATGTTACAGCCATAAAAAAGAACGAAATTGAGTCATTTGTTGAGACGTGGATGGATCTAGAGACTGTCATACAGAGTGAAGTAAGTCAGAAAGAGAAAAACGAATATCGTATATTAACGCATGTATGTGGAACCTAGAAAAATGGTACAGATGAACCGGTTTGCAGGGCAGAAGTTGAGACACAGATGTAGAGAACAAATGTATGGACACCAAGGGGGGAAAACCGCGGTGGGGTGGGGATGGTGGTGTGCTGAATTGGGCGATTGGGATTGACGTGTATACACTGATGTGTATAAAATTGATGACTGATTAAAAAAAATAAAGTTGTATTAGTGTCTAAGGGCTTCGAATGCTCAGGAGACAGGTGAAGGGAAGTTAAATTCTGGATATTTGGTAATTTGAATACAGGATTCCCAGGAAAAAAAAAAAGTTATGTTAAAGTGTCAGTAAATGGCCTGGCTCCCTTTGTCCCAGTACCATATTACCAAGGAAGAGACAATCGGCCCAGGATGTCCATCCCTAGACCATCAACTGTAGCCAGGGGGTCAGAACCACATTGTACAACACAGCTGCTCCCAGAGTAACTAAAGGGACGTGGAGGACACTCCAGGAAAACCTGGGAAATGCTCAGACAAAATATTGACTTCAGGACATACATACGAGTTAATTTAACACTCACAGTAGCCCCATTCATTCACTTATTCATTAAATATTTACTGAATGCTGCTGCTTTCTAGGTCCTATTTTAGATAAGAGGGGTACAGCAGTGAGCAAAATAAGCAAAGAAGACAGAAAAAAAGGATAAACAAGGAAATATACTGTACATCAGACAGGGGTAAGTGCCACATAAAAAATAAAACAGGGTAAGGAATAAAGATGGAGGTGGATGTATGTGCACACATACACTATTTTAGGAAGCATGGACAGAAAAGGCCTCATTTAGAAGAGGGTATTTGAGTTGAATTTTGAAGGAAGAGAGAGCAAGTCATGAGGTTATGGGGTAAAAGCATTCCTGGCAGAAAAACAAGTGCAAAAGCCTCAGGCTGAAACGTGCCTTGTGTGGTCGAGAAATAGCCAAGAGGTTGAATTGGCTTTATCAGAGAGTGAGAGAAAGAGTGTTAGGAGATGACGTCCATGAGGTGAGAGGGACCAGATGATGCGGGGCCTTGGGCACTTTAAGGACTTTGGCTTTTATTCTGAGTGAAATGGAAAGTCATTCAAAGGTTTGAAGACTAGAAGTAACAGAATCTTGCATGTGTCTATTGTGTTGAGAGGGTGCTAGCAAAACAGCATGGTAGTGAGAAGGCAGTCAGATTTTGGATTTATTTTTAAGGTGGAACTGACAAGATGTGCTAATTGATTGGATATGAGAGATGAGAAAAAAAGGAGATTTAACGATGAGCAACTAGAAAGGGAGAGTTGCCATGTACTATGATGGACAAGAGTAGAAGAGAAGCAGGTCAGTGAGGTGAAGGAAACTAAGAGTCCAGCTGGGGGCATGTTAAGCCTGAGATGCTGCTTAGACATCCAGGTGGACCTTGAGGGGGCAGTTGGCTGAATGAATATTGAGTTCATGTGGGAGGTTCTGCTAGAGACACAGATTTTGGAATTGTCAGTACATAGATGGTACTTAAAGCCTTGAAACAGAATGATATCGCCTTGAAAGTGAATATCAGTAGAGAAGAAATGAGGGCAGAGGAGTGATCCCCAGAGCAGTCCCCAGAGTAGGTCAAATCAGAGAGTGAAATGTGTATGAGATATTGAAATCAAGAGTTATGATTTGGAATAGGCATAAGTTAAATAATTTACCTCTGATCTGGTGAGTGGAGGAGCCAGTTTCCATTCCAGTCTATCTGATTGCAATGACTTGGCCATCATCCACCTTCTCCTGGTTGATGATGCTCATATCTTCTCTGCCTTCTGGCCTTCATTTTTCCTCCCATTACCGTTTTTCTCCTAACTTCCTCATCATAGAACACTTCCTAAATTCATAACAGGAAGCTGAGGCTCAGAGAGGCTAAGAGACATCGTCTAAGATCAAAACACAGCTAGAAAGTGGAATCGTTTGCTACACAAGAGGTAGGATGAGAAACATGCCAAAGAGTCAAATGCCCGAATCAAGACAAAAATGCCTCCTGTGAAGGAAATAATAGTGGTGAAGGATTCAGACAGGCAAGAGCAAGTTTTTATGGCAGCCCAGATGTCTCAGAGCCCCTTTCCGTTTCCTCTCATTTATTCACTGAATATTGTGTGATGAGGGGTTGGCAAGGGTGGGAACCTTGAAAGATTTAATAACAATTTTTGTAAAGGTCATTACAAAGTGCTTTACAATTGTTCATCTTTATCTTTTAATTCCTGATTTTGAGAAACAGGAAGAAAAATAAACAGGAAAAGTACATGAAAATCCCCGACAGGATCCCATTGAATAAAAATAGTGCTGACAGGAAACAAACATCTTAAAACTTTAAAGGGGACAGAGGACGACATGGATTGAGAAATCCTACAGGACTGATTACTTTTCATTGCTATAAAAGTAATCAGTTACTGTTAAATGGAACCGTGACCAACATTTGGGCAACCTCTTATCACCTACTTGCACCCCTTTCTACCATGTTAGACATTTCTCCCCAGACTGCTATCTGCCGACACCTGTAAAGGAAAGAGAATCAGACTTGGCAGGGCCTCTGTTCTAGTGGCCAAGTTATACCACCATATCTTGGCCTAGTAAGCAAGTGCCTAAAAATAATAGCTAACATTTATTGAGAGTTGCTGTGTGTGCTAGGCTATGGATTTTACATGTAAGATTTGAAAGGGGTTAGAAAAATTGCCATACCTGAAAAGTTTCTGCTTCATTCCAATTATTTCTACTTTATCAATTCTAAGCCTCGATGAGCTTTTAGTGCCTCAAATGTGAATTAATTAATCAGATTACCCATAATTTATATGAACTTTTATAGGATGCTACTGTATACGGGGTGTCCAGATTATCACTGTGAATGCAGAGATGGACAAGACAGAGCCCCCCAGGAACTAATAATCTGGTTAAATATTACAGTTAGGATTTGTCAAACCTGTACTATATTGCTGTCTCTCATGTGTTTCTTACTAAAAAGGACACTTGAATGGGAATCAGGAGACTGTATTCCTACTCCCTCTGCCATCGACTTAATCAACTGTGAAGACTACAGGTGAATTACTTCCCCTCTTTGGAACACAACTGCATCTCTTAAAAGGAATGCTTTGGCCCCTTGTCCCTATATTCTCCTCCAAAGCTGACAATTTGTGAGCCTACTGCTATTTTATTCTTATTCATTCAACAAACAGGTATTTAGCACCATGTGCCAGGCACTTCACAAGTATTAACCTACTTATTCCGCACAGCAATCCTATTATGTAGGTATTATTATTATCCCTAATCATATAGTTATACTAACCCTATAATAAAACTATTATCCCCTTTTACAGATGATGAAACTGAGGCACAGAGTCATTTTAAAATACTTTAGATATATTTTACTCTTAAGACACTTAGAATTTTTTACTTTTGCTTTGCTGAGGGATTTAAAATAAATCTTTGAAATTTCATTCTAAGTACAATTAGGTTATTATTTTTGTTTCCTACTTGTAGAACAACTGCAGTTATCCAGCAGAGACCGTGGAGCAATGAGGAGTCTGTGTCACAGTCACAAACACACGGGAGCAACCAGTGGGGAGCCCCTTTTTGTCCTTTCTGTCCTCTAGCACCTACACTCTCTCCTTCCCTCTCTGGAATGAAGGAAAGAATGTGGAAGTGCCTAACAGAAACCAGCTCATTTTACACTAAAAAAAAAAAAACACCCTTGCCTCTTTCCTTTTCTCTCTCCTTCCCTCCCTCCCTCCATCTTTCCTTCCTCTCTCCTGCTCAGCCTTTCAATCCCACCACTTCTATAGTGATGTTCTTTTCTGCCTTTCTAACCATTTCCTACACAAAAGTGATCGCTAATTTCCACCCTCAAACTTGTACCTGAACCACGTGATTCTAACTTCCTCTCTGCTTCTCCTCCCACCTACTTTCAAAGTCCGTTTATCTACAGTACTACTGCTGTGATCACCCTGCCACTGGATCCTCCACCACAGCCCTGAAATCTGATCCCCAGGGGTCCCCTTTCCTGCTACTATAGGCTCCCTCTCCCCACCTCCCTGTCCCAGCTATTCCATCTCTCTATGTTGCTTGTGTGCTTTGAAATTTTTACGTAAAAGGACCCTGTAAGCACCAGGCTTGATCTGATCTAAACCTTCTCAACCAATTTGACAGCACAGAGTAGAATTTTATCATTGTGGGTTCATTGATATATTATCAAATGGTGGTCAAAAGACAGCAGTTTTAGACACAGCAGCATGTGCAAAGCAACAGTTTTTTACAAGTCACTTGATACTAATAATATTTAAAGTACTGACATTTGCAACTTTTCAAAAATCAAAGAGGAGGCAAGATGATACTTACATGATTGTGACTCTCACTTGCATTATGACATCGTTCTTGAGCGGTAGGGATAGATGATGCTGTACTGCTCTCTCCAGCATTGTAGACAACCTGGCTATGCCCAAGGGAGAGCCTCATTCGGCTGAACATCATCTATCAAACGTGTCACAGTGGGTTTCAAACTACTGGAGAAGGGGAAGGAGCGTGGACTTCAAGTCAGAAGACTTGGGATTAGACCCAAGTCTAATCTTTTCATGTACGTATAGTTTAACTTTGGGCAACTCACTGCTTCCATTTAAATCTTGGTTTTTTCATCTGTAAAATGAAGATTATGGTATATTAATCCCTGAGGTCCCTAATGCGTTGAAGTTCTAAGATTGCATGATTCTAAGCGTATTGTGAAAAATATCCAAGTATCCAATTTTGTCAAATTGTGTGTAACAGCAACAATTTCTAAACTCCCTACTAAGGGGCCCTCAGTGATGAGCGTCACTGTACTAGGTAGAGTCTGAGGATATGAAGAGAAATATAAAACATGGGTCCTGCCCTCCAGGTGTTTTGATCTATGTGTGGAGAGAAAGATTGATAAGGATAACTAGCATGAATAAGTGGGAAATAAAATTATTCTAACTGTAGTTAGACCTAATATTCAGAATCATAGTTGAGAACTGGAGTGATCATGATATTGGCTCTAAGCTGAACTGTACAGAGTGGGCAGATTTTCACTGGAGGACAAAAGAAAAGACTTGGGTGGAAGGAAGGCAAATAATGCATGTTTGAAAGGATGCGTGGAAAATATGTTTGGATAGCAAGAGTTGGACTATATTAAGAAGGGTTTAGAGAAAGCTAGGCCAAAAATTTCAGATTTGTTTCCATGAATGATTGGATGCCATTAAAGACTTTTTTGGGGCAGATAAGTAATATAATAAATGTACAAACCAAATAACAAGTAAAAATGACGAAAGATACACCTATCCTGGAAGTCTTAAATTTAGCAGTTTCCAGATGCAAGGGCTTGTTAGAAAATTTTAAATATAATAAAAGAAAGAAAGAAAAAAAGGGGTGAAAACCTCCTGCCTCTCATTTTCTGGTGCTCTGATCTGAGATCCATAAGCTGGAGCATGGGGAGGGAAGTGATTGCTAAGGTGACCAGGTCCCAAGCCATATGGGGCATTGAATAGTCATTCCAACTCCTTGAGCTACCCTTGGAAATGAACAGGCAGCCGTGTTAGGCTGGTCAATCCACGGCCGAGCATCTCCTCCCAACGTTCACCCAAAAGAAGGCAGGACCTTCATGTGTGCCAGCCGACACTTCTGGGTGGTTTTAAAAGAGAAGTTTGATGCTGAAATCTCATCAGGAGATGTGAAAAGATAAATGTGTCTCACTGAGCCTCAATCTCTTTGCTAAAACAAAATTAAGTTAAAATTTTAAACTAGGGCATCCGCGAAATTTTTCAGCAGAAATTTGTAGCCACAAGTGTTAGACCTGGAATTGCTCTTAGATGCCAACACTTTCATTTGTCAGATGGGGAAATCAGTCAAGTGGAGAAAGAAATTTTTCAAGGTCAAATTTTAATTAATGACCCACCTGGGATTAGACCCCAGTTTTCCTGGCTCCCAAGCAAAGTGTCTTTCCAGTTCATCAGATGGCCTCTCACGTTGTTGCTTGTTGAATTAAAGAAGAAATTCCAGGCAATCTTCGAGATCAGTGTGGCAGTTAGTAATAATGAAGGTGGGAGTGGGAGTGGGATTGGGACCTCTGGTTCCTCGAAGTTCCCGTACCTGTAAGGTACTGTTTGTGAAAAAGACTCTCCAATTCTGCCAGTTCACTACCTATTACTATGAGGTTGAGGAAGACCTTAGCTTTGCTGATTATTCCTTGACAAATCAACCTCTAGACCTCTGGATATTGTGATAAAACCATCCTATTTAAAATCCAATTTTCAAGTTATCCCTCCTTGCTCCCTATCCTCCTTTTACACTGCTTCTTTTCCCCATAGGACTTAGGACTTTATAACTTACTGTGTGACTTTGTATTAAGGATTTTGCATATTGCCTGACTCCTCACACTAGAATATAAGGATCTCCCAAGGATCTTTGTCTGCTTGGTTCACAACGTATCCCAAGGACCTGGAGTGCTCAATAAATATTTTGAACGAGTGACTGAATAACAACTGGATCTACCACTTACTTTGAATAATTAGCATACTTTTAAGTAGTGGTTTCTTATCTGTAAAATGGACAGAATAATTCCCACCTAACCAGAGTGTTACGAGGATCAATAGGAGAAACATCTTGCACAGTACTAGACCCAAGGCCTAACCCTTTGACTGCTGGTTCTCTTCCATGAGATGTTTGAAATCACGGACACCCATCTCTCAGCCATCTTACTCCCTCACCAATTCAAACCACACTAGGTATTGTACATCTTCCTGCTAGATGCCTTTACATTCTTCCTGTGGCTTTAGACAGCAGGATGGGGCTTGGTGGCGTACTGGGTAGAGGCAGTACTGTTACTGTGGGACCAGGGAGGAAGCACTGGCTTTAGAAACAGATCCAGTGTTGAGTCTTGCCTCTGCCACTTTTTAGCTATATGACTTGGAAAGTGATCTCACTTTTCTGAGCCCCAGTTTCCTCCTATGAAGAATGGGGATAATACCTCACAGCATCAATGAGAATAGCAGAGCATATAATGTTTGTAAATTACCTCTATAATCATAGATGCTTCTGAAAAAAAAATAAATGCACCTATTAGCCCTGGAAAATAGATTGATTTATTAAAAAGTTGTCTTTCAGAAAGATGATATAAATCAGCATATCTGAATTCCTCTGTAATTGTGTGTTGACATATATCTCATCAGGGATTATGTATTAAGGAATTATAGAATTTTACAGCCAGGTTTTCTACTTACATTTCTCATTTTGCAAATAATGAAACATTGCAGAGAATGCTCATTTGAAAAACTCTATTTACTGAGGATTTTTTTTTTAATTGAAGCAATTCATAGATGTGAAAATCCTTATAGTTTTCAAGGCACTTTGTAGTTTACAAAACACTTTCATATCCATTGTCTCAACCAATCATCTTTGCAACCCTGTACATAAGTTAGAACTCTGATTTTATGCCTTCTGCACCATCCTCCCCATTTTACTCACTATATGTCCTTACACTCCAAACATACTGGACTTCTCCCCATTCTCAGATCATGATTTATACTTGGACTCTTTCTTGTTCCATACCTTTGCTCAAGCTGTTCCCCCTGATTGGACTGCCCTCTTTTTCCTAGTGCCCCAAATCTATTCTCTAAAGTCCTATCCATTTATCAAGGCCTAACTTGAGCCCTTTCCCTTCCAAAATCCTTCCCAGTTCCTTTTAGCAAATGTCTACAGAGGACAGCTGTAGCTTTTGCCCTTCTTTCTTTCTTTCCTTCTTTCTTTCTTTCTTTCTTTCTTCTTATGGTATCAATAAACCTTTGCAGAATGGATTTAGTGGGAAAATAAAATGCAATGCCCACTTTTCCCTCTCTATGCCCTCCTAAGCTCTACATCACCACTACACACAAGCACCAAATTTGGACATGTGGTCCAAGCCAAGCAAAAAGGCTCTCTGCTGAGAATGTGAATTTGAATCATAGGGCAGAGAGCTGTTCAGTTGTGAGCTCTTGACTCTTCTGTTATTCCGGTAGTAGAATCTTAAGGATATTCTATTTCTGTCTTTCCAAGACCTTGTCATTATCAACTCTTCCTTCCATTCTGAGAACCATCCAGTTTCCCTCAATAAATTTTCCATCTTATTGATTAAAGTTTCTGTTGTAAGTTACCAAGGAAATGGAACTGGTATATTTTCTCAAATATTTCTAGAGTTCTTTCTTGGTCACCCTATTCTAACCCTCCCTTTTGTGCTTTAGATATAAGTTGTTGAGACCTGCTCCTGCCTCTCCCATTGAATTACATGCTCCTCACTAGGGTCTGTATCTCCTTCAGTTCTTACTACTGTCACTTACACACTTGAGTCCTCAAAAAGTGTCAATTGAATTGAAGTTGAGAAAACATATTTTCTTTAGATTGGAAACTGATTCAAATCCTCCTATATTACTTAGTTCCAAAAGAGAAAATTTTTCAAATGCTTGTGTTAATTGAATCTTAGGACTGGGAGAGACCAGTAAGTTTGATAGTTGTGATTTGATTATTTTAGTTTTTTTATTTTTAATAAAGGTTGCATTTCTTACTTTCTTTGACAAACATTTTATCATCATAGATAAGCAAGAAAAGTTTATGAAAAATTATATAGTACTTTACAGTATACAAAATGCTTTCATATACATTACTATATGTAATACTTACATCTAACTTCTTACCATGTCAGATGATGGAAGGTCTTATGGGCATTATTTCACAGGTGTGAAAACTGATTATTCATAAAAGTTCACATACAAGGTCACATAACCATTATGTTGTTAGGATCTGTCATATAACTTGGGTCTTACAAATCCAAAGCCAGTGCTTTTTCCAGAAGGACCATGTCCTTCTTCCCCTCCAGCTATCATGCATCACTATAATTACCATGCTTATAGTTTTAACAACTAATCACATCTTTTACAGATGTACAGTCTTCTTGGTTTGTTTCACAAGTAGCATAACTATCTTCTCCCTACTTAAAAAATTAAAAGGAAAAAGACCTATGATTACAGCAGTCAGCAGAAAATTATTCAGGTAAGAATACTCATTAAATTCAACTGACTCTTTTTTCCAAGTAAGTTGCTCAAGATTTAAGCCTTTGGGGAAGTGTAAAATTAAGTTTTTCCAAGAACTGTAAGGTATATTTCATACCTCACCTATTAGAATATTTTGAATATTACATCTTTCCCATTAATGTAGCAATATTAAAGAACTTAAGAATCCGTACTTTTTAATGTTTTAAAAAACCAGTAATTCAGTATATTACAAACTATACCCACAAATAGTTTTATAGAAATCTTATTATTTTATATTGTTCTGGATGAACTACCTTGGCTTTCACTAAGAAATATTTCCTCAAACACAGTCCTTAATGGAAAACTAACCAAGTTGATTAACTAAGTTTCTCATATATTGCTGGAGTCTAATATACATAGCTACGATTTGATTTTTATGTCCTTATCACCTCATCCATGTGAGGAATGAAGTACAAATAGATACCATTGGAATCATAATGGGCAAAGTGACAGTCATCCCACTCTGGGAGAATTACTCTTTCCCTCCTCCAGTGATCAAAGGCGAGACCAGAGGCAGGATTGGTATAGACAGGAGCAGGGAAGGAATAGAAATTTTCAGTCCCTGGAAGAAGCAGGATAGACCAGAGAAAGTTGTGGAACTGGTAAAGGCACTACCAAGATTTTAACTTGCTTATAGGGCTTTCACTCTCACATACATTTAAAGATTGTTAAAATACATCTCAGCTGTGTGTGAGGGAAAATAAAGAGCAGGGCGAACAGCTTCAGATGGAGCCAAGAGTCTGGAGAACTGGATTCCCCAGAGAGGTCTCTAGTCTTAATGGAGCCTGTCCAGCCTTTGCATCGGGGTAGAAAGCAGGATGCATTTAATGTTTTAATGGGATTTCTCTGCTTTTCTGCTTTTCTTTTCAACTTTATTTCATTTCAAGCTTCAATTATCATCAGATGGCATTTCTTTGTATTTTTCTTGGATTCTCTGTTCTCTTGATACATAAAACCCCAGATGTAGCCAATATACGTTTTTCAAACATTGCATTAAAACTTCACTATAACAGAAATAGATCCACAGACATAGAAAACAAACTTATGGTTACCAAAGGGGAAGGGGGGGGAGGGATAAATTAGGAGTTTGGGGTTAACATAGACACACAACTATATATAAAATAGATAACCAACAAGGACCTACTATATAGCACAGGGAACTATATTCAATATTTTGTGATAACCTATACGGGAAAAGAATCTGAAAAAGAATATATATATATATATATATATATATATATATATATATATATATGTCTGAATCACTTTGCTGTATACCTGAAACTAACACAACATTGTAAATCAACTATACTTCAATAAAAAAAGATAACATTTGACAACTAAAAAAAAACAATTAATTATAAAATTTGATAAACTATGTCTCTCAATCTAATAAGTAAATCAATTTGTTAATTGGACTCTTGAAAATAATCCTCCATATGTAAAATAGATTGAGATATAAAGTGCATTTAATATTTTTAAAATAGGGGTATGCTGTTTTCTAATATATAAAATAGTAAATTTATCCTAAAGCATATCTGACATATGAAATGTATGAAGGTAGAAAGGAAAGAAAGACAAGGGAAAAAAATCATATTTATTTAGTCTCTGATGTATGTGGTACATCTTTATTTTACAAATGGGGAACTGACTGCCTTTTATAGGGTGGTTGAATGAAGCCAGCTAACAGATGCTCTCTTATCCAATCACTTTTTTTTTTTTTTTTTTTTGATGTGGACCATTTTTAAAGTCTTTATTGAATTTGTTACAATATTGCTTCTGCTTTATGTTTTGGTTTTTTGGCCCTGAGACATGTGGGATCGTAGCTCCCCGACCAGGGATTGAACCTGTACCCCCTGCATTGGAAGGCGAAGTCTTAACCACTGGACCACTAGGGAAGTCCCCCAGTCACATTTTAATAGTTTTTTTGTTTGTTTGTTTGTTTGTTTTATCAGAAAAATGCTCATGATCAGCCATGAAACAAGGGGGGGAAACTAACTCCAGGCCATTAATTCAGGAAATGACAACCAAAGGAAAGAAGCAAGTTTCTGGCACAGAATACAGCTTCTCGCTCTGTCCCATTCCCACAAACCAAAAAGACTGAGGAAGGATGCCAAGCCACAAATCCCTTCTGATTTGGAAGAATCAGACTAAGAGCACGAGGATTCAGTCCTGGGAAAATTCATGGAAACATCTTGTAGAGTGCTCCATATACCTCCCATCGCCAGGGGCTCAATCTCTGCACAGGACGGGTTACTGAGGCTTGCAGCCAATCAGAAAGCCCAACATGTGCTGAGTTCCGGTTGTGAGGTGCGGGTTCACAGGGTAGGGCATGCCCCTGACTGCGTGGAGAGGACCCCACACCCCAATTACGAAGAAATGAGGTCAGGAGGGAGAGCCTTTCTTCTTTTTGCCACTGCCTGTAGGTATCCAAAACAATGGCTAGAACCTCTAATTTTATTAATAAATTAATAGAACCTATGAGTTCATTAATAAATTATCATGTGGAATCATTTACAAAAGAAGGATCCGAATGGGGTTTCTTGTGTGTTTGATCAACAAGAGTTGATCAACAAGGGCAGTTTGTCTCTGCCCCCCAAGCCAAACTGCCCTTGTGTGAGTGGATTGAGAAAGAAATTACCCACGGGTGTAGCTGAAGATCAGATGCAGGCAGAGGGGAGGCTGATCAAGACACCATAAATCTGTCTTGGTGCACTGCCCATACACCCACAGTTAATCTACCAAATGCTAACAATTCAATCAAAAGTATGGGAATGTCTACTGCCCTTCATCACCCAACTAATACAATGTATTATCAAAAGTTTTGATCTTTGCCTTTTTCATAGATGAAATTTTATATATCATTGTGCTTTTAAACTGTATATCCTTATATAAGTACTAGGAAAAAACATGGTGAACTTATAGAAAAGATAATTTTGAGATGGGAAAGTTCTTTTGAAGCATGAAATGAAACCTGGAATTATAAAAGAGTGACAAATTTAAGTACGTAAAAATTAAAATTTCTGAGTGTGGAAAAATAGCATTAAGAAGGTCAAAAACAAATGACAAAGGAAAAATATTAGCAAAACACATAAAATACAAAAGACTAATTTTATTAATTTAAAGAAAGACTACATAGAAAAATGGGGAGAAGGGAATAAAAATATCTCTGAGTGCGAACTCTGTTTCTCCTCCTTTAACAGTCAAATAATTTCACACCATTCTTGGAATGAAAGTCAGAATCCTTGTGTGGCTTACCATCCCATGCATGATCTGGCTCCCCTCCAGCTCTCTAATTTCATTTCTTATCATTCTTCCCCTCACTTCCCTGTTCCAGATAGACTGGCCTTCTTCCAGTTTCTTGATTTCTTCAAGCATTCTCTCCCCTTGGGACACACCCTCCTCCTTAAAAAGTAAAAATAAAATAAAATCTTTACCTTCACAGACATTCAAATCTTACCTTAAATGACACTTCCTTAAAGAAGGTTTTTCTGAGCATTGCAACCCCCCATCCCAAACTGGATGAAGTTCCCTGTTATTTGGTCTCACATTTCCCTACCCTTTCCCTTCATTGTACCTATTGTCCACTATCATATATCTGTGCTGATTCGTGTATATCTCCTCCACTAGATGGTAAGTTCTCCAAGGAGTTGATCACTCTATGCCCAGGACTTAGCATATTGCCTGGCACAAAAAGCAGTTAAACAAATACTTGTTAAATTCATGCTTGTTTTAATGTTCTTACTCCTCAGATCAGATTGTTAAACATTCTCTACACAGTTCCTTTCTGTATTATTGCATTATCTCCCACAGTGATCGTCAAAGTATGGTGAATCAGCAGCATCAGCATCACCTGGGAACTTGTTAGAAATGTACATTCTTGGACCCCTGCTTAGACCTACTGAATCAGAAACTTTGGACTGGGGCCCAACAATCTGTGTCTTAATAAGCCCTCAGGTGATTCCAATATACCCCCAAGTTTGAGAATCACTGCTCTAGGGTGTCACCAGCTTCAGTACCCAACAAACTGAAATACCAAATGGCTTAATCTTTCTAAAAATTTATTTCTCACTTGTGTAACAGTCTAACATGGGTGGTCCACAAAGTCATTCAGGGACCTAGGCCAACAGAGCTCTGCCAGATTCAACATGTGGCTTCCAGGATTGCCCGGGACATTGTCTCCAATGGAGGCAGAAAGAAAGAGAGCATGGAGATGGTGCACCAGCTTCTTAATCACCACGGCATGGAGGGGGTGAGGTTACCCTTCCGTTTACACTCCACTGGCCGCAACCAGTCACGTGGCCCCATTTCAAGGTAAGGGGGCCGGGAAATGTAGTCCTCTACTGGGCAGCTGCTTTCAGCAACAGCTCTATACCATGGAGGAAAATACAAATGTCTGAAGGACAGTTGGCCATCTCCACCACAGTTATAGCATAAAGATGTCACTTTTAAAACTTACTTTTATATGACTAGAATTTTTGAAAGGCATATCAGTAACTCCCTGTCTCAGTGAAATCCTTGGAGAGCAGGCTCTAAGTCTTTCATTCTGGTTCTCATGGTGTGACTCACACAGGCTAGTAAGAGCCAGGTCAGCCATTTCACCCATATGGTGGTATTTGCTCCATCTCACACGCGGTCCTGGCTATAGTTTCGGTTCCTGATGCACTTCTTGTCATCTGGCAACCTGGATTTTCCACAGCCACTCCCCCATTACATTATAGCCACCATCATGGCATAAAAGTAGGCTCCTCCAAGCCTCCAAAAGTTCCCTTTCCCCAGGTGGAGGAAGAAAATGGCTCATGCTGGTCAAGAAGGAGCAACAAGTAGGACACAGATTTCCTTCCTCTTCGCTCTTCTCATCCAACTCTCCAATCATAGGCCACCAAACAGAGATGCATTTGGTATTTAGGTTTATTGTTTTGAATTTTTGTTTATTTATTTATTGTTTTGTTAAGTAATTTCCAAAGTTCTGACATACATGTCCAAAACACTAGTTTGAAAGATAATCTCAATGACCCATCCTTCTTACTTTTAACTGTTTTCCTCTTATCAAGCTAGTGTAACTGTCCTCTCAGAACAGACTTGTTCCCTCTCAGGTGTCTTATCAGCAGCTGGCAGGGATGGGGAGGAGGGCAAGGGAAGGCCTGTTACCTACCTACCAGTGAGAACCAGACTTTGGTTCTGACCTGCTCAGTCTCTATCTACCCCCATAAAGCTCATTAATCCCTCATTTAAAATTCTCCCATAGCATATATATGTACACAAAACCAAATCCCTGTGGTGAGATACCCACATGCAAAAGAATAAAGTTGGAACCCCTACCTCACACCAACTACAAAAATTAACTAAAAATGGATTGACAACCTACATATAAGAGCTAAACCCATAAAACTCTTAGAAGAAAACATAGGAGAAGATCTTCAGGACCTTGGATTTGGCAATGGATTCTTAGATATGACACCAAAAGCAGCAAAAGAAACAATTTTAAAACTGTAGTTCTTAAATGAAAAACTTTTTTGCATCAAAGGACATTGTCAAGACAATGAAGAGACACAGGACAGGATAAGATATTTACAAATCATATATCTGATAAGGGTCTAGTATCCAGAATACATAAAGAATTCTTAAAACTCAACAACAACAAGACAACCCAACAAAAAGATGGGCAAAGGATTTAAAAAGACATTTCTCAAAAGAAGATATACAGTCAATAAGCACATGAAAAGGTTTGTAACATTATTAGTCAAATGAATTGCAAATCAAAACCACAATGAGATGCCATTTCATACCCACTAAGATGACTATAATTTACAAAAACAACAACAACAACAGAAAATAACAAGTGTTGGTGAAGATGCAAAGAAATTGGAACCCTCATACACTGCAGGTGGGAATGTAAAATGGTGTAGCTGCTATAGCAAGCAGTTTGACAGTTCCTCAAAAAGTAAATATAGAATTGCCTTATGATCCAGCAATTCCATTCCTAGGTATATATCCAAAAGAACTGAAAACAGATGCTCAAACAAATACATGCATATTCATAGCAGTACTATTTACAATAGCTAAAAGGTGTAAACAACCCAAATGTCTAGCAACAGATAAATGGATAAACAGATTGTGGTATATACACCAATGGAATATTATTCAGCCATAAAAAGAAATGAAGCACACTGGAACATGCTACAATGTGAATGAACCTAAAAAACATTATGCTAAGTGGAAGAAGCAAGACACAAATGGTTACATATTGTTAGATTCTATGTATATGAAATATCCAGGGTAGGTAAATCCATAGAGACGAGAAACATATTGGTGGTTGCCAGGAGCTGGGACGAGGAGAGGATGGGGAGTAAGACCTCAGTGTGTACACAGTTTCATTTTGGGGTGATGGTCACACAACAATGTGAATGTACTAAATGCCAACGAATTGTTCCCTTTAAAATGGTTAATTTTATATTATATAAATTTCATCTCAATTAAAAAAATATCTGGGGCCCTCATTCTTAAATCTCAACTACATTTTTATGAGGCCCTATTTAATCATTGGTTTATAAAAACTAACATTCAAACAAAAAAGCATGCCTCTTTTTAAACAAAATTGCTTGTTAGCTGGTGCTATGATCTGAGCTGTTGGAAATAAAAATTCTGGCACTAAAGAGCTGTAAGAAATATTTTCAAACAAAAATAAATAAAAGTATATTAATAAATTTGGATTTTTTTAAATCGCAGGTTAAAAAGTTTCCTTTCTTGGGACTTCCCTGGTGGCTTAGTGGTTAAGAATCCGGCTGCCAATGCAGGGGACATGGGTTCGAGCCCTGGTCCGGGAAGATCCCACATGCTGAGGGGCAACTAAGCCCACGTGCCACAACTACTGAAGCCCGCACGCCTAGAGCCTGTGCTCCGCAACAAGAGAAGCCACCGTGATGAGAAGGCTGCGCAATGCAAAGAAGAGTAACCCCCGCTCGACGCGACTAGAGAAAGCCCGCGCGCAGCAATGAAGATCCAACGCAGCCAAAAATTTAAAAAAATAAACAAAATGAAAGTTTCCTTTCTCCTTAATACATGCTGTAAAAATGTTTAAAAATAAACTTACAACTTATTACAAGATACTGAGATAAGCTGAGACCTTATCTTAACCGTAAGACATAAATTATTGCAAAACTATGAAAAACCAAGAAAAATCTGTGACGACAGTTGGTGCAGGGCTGTGTCCGGGTATCAGAGGTCTACTATGAGCACAGTGAGAGATCTGAATTAACAGAGGCCTTTTGGATGTCCTGGAAGTGTGTCTGAAGTATATCAAAGTCAAAGTCTGTGTTACTGGGAGCAGCTCTGCAATGACTGGGCCCCTGAGCAAAGTAACTGACAAATCTGATGTTTACAGTGTGGTAGGTAACAGCTAGTCCTCAGCTACACCTGGACTTGTGATTGATCAGACATAATGATACCCACTGACTTGAACCTGAAAGGATGAAATTTACTGAAGATTGATATTTTTCCTCAAATCCTCACTGACTCTGTGGGGACATAGTGTACTTGGCTTCATCAGAAGTGCTGATATATTATAACATTATCAGCAGCATTCTGCAGGACATCCTTGTATCCTCCATTTATTTTTGAGCTTAGACTGACAGAATCTTTTTCACGACCTTCATCCCTTGCCACTTTCTTCCTCCCCTTTCTCCTTCTTCTCTTTCTAGTTCAACAGATAGTTTTGTCGCCAAGGGTTGAAGAAGGATGTGTTCTAGTTGGTACCCATTGTTCACAAAATCACACCCGAGTAGGGAGTCAGGACAGATCTTAAGACAATATGGGAACTTTTTTTATTCCCACCAAGTTTAAGCTAACTTTTATCCATCTATGATAATTGATGAAGATAATCTATGATAATGGATAAAAGAAAACCCAAAAGTTACCACTAGAATTTATCTTGAGTTCTCATCTTGATGCACTCTTTCCCAAATATTAAAAGGGATGAATTTTAGTGTTTTCCTCCTTGCAGCATCTGAGAAATATAAATGAGGTGTGAAATGAAAAGGGAGAAAGGTGAGAGAAAAAAAAAATAGCTTTGGTCTAACCACAGGTAGAATAATCAACTTCTGAAAGATTCAGCATGAATATTTTTGAGCTCCTATCTTGAGCCAAGCAGTGACCTAGACCCCTGGAGTGGGTGGGACAGGGGATGCTAAAATGAATAAAGATAAAGAAATCATGCTCACTACCTTCTAAGAGACAGAATTTGAGCTGGGACTTAAAGTGCATGATTTTTGACAGTTGGCGTGGTAAAGCGTGGTACAGCAAAACCGTAGTAAGCATACAATACCTGGCATAATAGACTCGTCAAAATTTAAGTTTGACTCTTGCTCATTTAGAGGCTGAGTACCTAGTCTGTTTATAGTCTTTAGTCGTCTTAGAATTTAAGCTTTTCTTTCACTGGGACAGAATTTCACCATTCCAGCTTTGCACATATTTTGGAAATTTTGTACGGTCGTAAGTACTTTGCTGATTACAGCTGAAACTGATTCTTCCAGGCAGGGTAATTTATTCCCTCTTCTGAGTTCCCACGGTGCTCTGTTCACACCTTTATGGAGCAGAGATTACACTGTATATTAATTATGTCTCCTTCACAAGAGCGAGAGCTCCTCATGGACTGTATTATATCTTGTTGAAACAGGGAAACATAGCAGTTAGGCATTTGGGTGCTCAGCTCATTCTTCCCAAATTCAAATCTCTGCGCCTTTTCCTACCTTGCTGTATCACCTTGAACAAGGTATTAGTTAACCTCTTCAGGTTTCAAGTTCTTGCTGCAAATCAAAATGAACCTACCTCATGAGGATGTGTTGTGAGCATCAGATTAGATACATAAGGTACTTTCTACAGTGCTTGGCACACAGGGGGGGCAATCAATAAATACAGGCTCTTATCCTGTAACCCACAGTTTCCTGCATGCAGTAAGTATTGAATAAAGTTCATAGAACTATGAGATGAATAACTTATTTTCCAAGAGCTGCCTAGATTGGGGAATAGTTTTTAGCCTATTTTTCCTGCCCAATTTCCTTCAGGTGAAAAGAGAAATCCCCTTTCAGACTCCATGATGCTGGGGTGAATCATTCATTTCCCTTTGGTTTGGTGGGGAAGTGTCAGTCTCTGTTTCTTCCTCATCCTGCCCAGAAACTGCTGGACTCAGCTGAGAACTGAAGAAGAGAGCAATGGTCAGGGGTACAGCTGAAATAAAAAACAAAAACAAAAGCGAAAACATCCGTGGCCTTTCAGTTCTCTGAGGGCTGCTTCTGATCATTCTCATGCAAGAACATACTGTGGTCTGGTAAAGAGGTTCGGGATCTCTGCAAGAAGTTTCACCCATAAGAAAAGTTGTTTCTATACATCTCGATTTTGTGAATAAATGTAGGTCACCACCTGCTCCCGAGATGAGTTAATGCTCCTCTTCTGTGTTCCCTTAATACCTAAAGCACAGCCATTACTAACCTTGACTGAGCCCATACTACATGCTAAGTGCTGTTGTAAACACTTCACATGTATTAACTCATTAAATCCACACACAAATCTATGAGGTTGGCATTACCCCCATTTTACAGGTGAGGAGACTATGATACAGCAAGGTGAAGTAACTTGCTCCAAATGACACAGCAATAAATGGCAAAGCTGGGACGTGAACTGAGGCTGCCAGAGTTTGATGCACATGAACAGTATATGAAACGGCCTCCGCACCTGCTCTATCACTTATTCTCCTGTTGTGTAGAAATCCTTCAATGGCAGGTTTCCTTATCTGCCTCTATAACCCATGTGAGCCTCTTGAGGGCACAGCCCATATCCCCACTGATTCCCCAGCTCCCGTCACAGTGCGTGATGCACAGTAGGTGTTCAATACACACTGAGTAAATGAATGAACGATTAAGCACATTGAGGCAGCGTTTTAGGCAGAAGATAATTTGTTGGATTTGAGTAAAGGATGGGAAGCAGAGGAATCATGCCTGCCTCGGGCTCCTGTAACAGGTTGATATCCCTTCAGAAGAAGCCTTAACTCTTCCAGATCCAATGGCTCTGAGACGGTGAAACTGGAGCCCTCCTTTTCATACCCTCAGCAAAACATTTCATACAAATCAGTAGATAAGAATTATTTAACTGACCTTTCGCCACATTGGTTTCAGATCTCCATACGGAGCCTTCACTACAGGCTCTGAACAGTCCCTTGGCCTGTTCAGTGCCTCCTGGTTGGTTCCATTTCTCCATCTGCCATAGTAACTGAGATGCCAAACATCTGCCAAACTCTTTCAAGGGAAATAGTCCTCAGTGGCTGGAGATACAGTATGTCCAAGAATTTGGCTTCTGACAGTCTCTGAAGAAGGCTTCCTGCACAAGTCTTCCTTCCTTCTTTTTATCCCAAGAATTGAGCTCCTTTTCCTGCCTTTGGTGGCTTCTCTCCACAGATGTCTAAGGGCAGAACTGGGCCCTTCTACTAAGCTACCCAGCTGGCTACAGATTTCATTAAGAATTTGATGAGGATTCAAGATCCCAAGGTATTTTGCTGAAGAATAAATCTTGACTTGTTGCCAGGGATCCAAGGGTTTACAGCAGGCTTTTCACGAACTGAAACCACATTTTCTGAACAACCTTCCTCATTTCCCTCTGGGAGATGGTGCCCGCTCGGGTTGAAGTTTCATCTCTTTCCAACTTCCTATGACCATACAACTGTTAAACAGAACTCCTTTCCTCCAAACAACACACACACACACACACACACACACCCCCCCCATCATCTGTTCCAAAAACAGCTGCATCCCGGCCTGACTCAAGTGATTTTGATACACATGTAAGTAAAGTGAAGAAGCCTGGCACAACAAGCATCTTTGGGTAGCCATGGGAAACATTTCTAACATTAGCCTTCATAAAATTGAGTTCGTTTAATGCAACATTCTCAGAAAGTATCTCAGTGTTATTTAATTTGTAAAGAAAAAAGACAAATTACCAATTCACTTAAAAAAATTTTTTTTACCCTTCTCCTCCATGGTTTACTGACAGTAAAAAATGAAAATGACCCTTTCCGTTCACCTGGTATCATCAACCTCCTTTTGCTCATCAAGTATTTATTGACCCTCAATATGCAAAGCACAGGATACTATAGTGGTTCTTACCCATTGTTCTGAATAGCCAACTTAGAGATAAAACTAAAGATGAGTTCATATTAATAATGGATGATAACTAAAGTTCAATGGAGAGGTGGTACCCTATCAGGAAAATTTAGAGAAACTCATGAGAACATCTATACCAGTGGTTTTTCTAAAATTTTCTTTAGCTTCAAAAACTCCTCACATAAAATTCTGTTTGGCAGTCTGCTACATCAAATAAAAGTCATTTCCTAATTGAGACAGCTGATGTCCCGAGAGGATTCAAGATTGGCCAGCACCTCCAAACCAGTTCATAGCATTCCATTAGGTCTAGTCCTCTTATCTGTAGTCATGAAAGGTTGTGCTTTCCTGTTGAATTGCAGGCTCCATTATTGCAATAAGCTGAGTCTTACAATGCTGTTAATAGACTCTGGAGACTTTAAACTCTGCATCCTGACTCCTGGATCTTGGCCTCAGTTGCCAATAAAATATCTAAATAGGTTGAGCACTATTCTTCTCAGAATTTAGCAAATATATCTATGGTTCAGGAAATCTTCTAGATTTAGTGGAAAATATTTAGATCCTAAAGCATTTCAAATGAGACTGGAGTGGAATGGAGGTGAAAGAATGGATTGCTTAGATGGCAGTAGGAAAACTGGAATAGTAGTATTATATGAAGAAATATAAAACTGTAGCCCTACCTTATACCATATTCAAACACGGGCTTCAGGTAGATTAAGGACCTAAATGCTAAAGATAAAACTATAAAGCTGCCAAAAGAATATGTAGGATATTTTTGTGAAAGGTAAAGAAAATCTTCCAAAGGGACATCCCAAAGTACAAACCATAAAGCTAAAAGTTGATGAATTTGACTCCATCAAAATTAAGAATTTCAGCTCAGTAAAAGACACAATAGACTGAGGACAGACTGGAAGAATGTATTTGTGACATCTGTTAACAGTCAAGGGATGAATATCTAGACTATGTAAGGAACTCCTACAAATCAACAAAAAAAGAAACAGAAAAACAAATAGAAAAGTACTCAGAGGATATGAAACGGTAATTGGTAAAAACAAAAGACCTTAAGTAGGTCATTTAAGAATGAAAGGAAAAGATGTTAATAATCAGAAGAATGCAAACTATAGCAATGCAATTCCACTTTACACCCACCAAAATGGCAAAATAAGAAGGGAAGATACTAGCAAATGTTGACAGGGATTTGAGGAGATGGGAAAAATCAGGAATTGCTGGTTTTAGTGTAAAATGTATGGCCTTGTGGAAAGGAATCTGGCAATGCTTAGTCAAATTAAGAATGATGTATCCTATGACCCTATAATCCCACTAATGGGTGTACCCAGAGAATTTCTCCCATGAGTTCACTAAGGGATACATAAGAGGAGGTTAATTGTTGCGTTGCTTGCAGTATCGAAAATAGAAGTTACCTACAATCCACAGAGGAGAATAGATAATTAAAATGTAGTTAATACTCTGGAATACTAGGCTATGGTCAGAGTTATTTAACCAAATAAATATATAGCCACATAGCCCAAAAGCATAATGTTGAATGAAGATTTATAGCTCAAAATAATTAAGTAAAATACATACATAATACAGTATTTGCATAGCTAAGAAAATAACAAATACAGTAGAATGAGCATCTAAGGGAGAGAAAGGACTAGAAATGACAGCTGTGAATGAAGGAGAAAATGTAAAAAAAGAGAGAGAGCCTTTGCATGGACTAATGATGATAGATAGTATTCTATGAACCAGTGACTATAAATTAAGTAAATTCTGCAAAACTAGGGTTAAAGAATAGAAAAGAAAACAGGGAGGGCTGTTGTTGGAGAGTTGATGATAGAGCGTACTAGCCCCTCCTGTGGGCAGGACACCTGGGTTCCCATCCTGACTCAGCCTGTCACTTGTAGGTCACACGTGCGCACGATGCTCTTCTCTAGAGTTCCGTTTTCCCCATGGATGGAATAAAGATACTAGGCTAGAATTTCTAAGATCTTTTCCAGCTTCGTGCTTCAAGTACTCTGTTCTTCCCTTCCCATCAGTAACCTCCATAATGTCATAAGCAACAATAAAACCATATCACCCATTTCAGAACATTTTTATTAACATTGAAAAATAATCTAACATGAGAAATGTCTTTGGCTGAAGGTGTGTTTTTATACTCCTGGCTGACAGAGTGACTTCATTTCTTTGAATGTGCAGGAGTTATCTCCTTAAAACAACAGTTTCCCTTTTCATGGATCAATGAACAAAGGAAGAAAGTAAAAATAATAATAATTAAAAAAAAGACAAATAACATTCAGGAAGATTGGAGGTGCTATAGAACCAAAGAGTGATTTTTTAATAACCTGAGCTTGGCGGGTGATGTTGATGATACGACAGTGATGCCAACAGTAATAATGACTATGAGAGCAACCTAGAAAATCATCAATCCAGAAGAGTTTCAGCTTGTCTCTGGACACCTAGCCCATAGAGGCCACTAGGCCCCTCTAGCTGACTCTAGGTTCCTTTGGATCCTACTTTACTTTGAAACACACCCATGAGATGAGATTTGGAAAGTATTATAAAATGAAGGTCACTTTATAGAACTGTGGACTCCATTTGCAAAATAAAATAACAAAATGGAAAATTACAAACTATCAGAAAATCTATTCTGCATTGTGCTAGAAAAATATTTTTGCCCTTTTAAGAGCTCATTAGAATGCAACAGTGTTCATTTCAACCAATTAATATTTTGGCTATGAATAGGAAAATATGTATGAATGGCCAGTCCAGTACAAACTAGAACATTTGCATAACGTCAGCTCTTTCTTTGGTTGCATAATTAATCATTGCAGATTATCCATTTGTAAGCATAATTTTTCACTGTCAGGGGACATTATGTTTTACTTATTGAAACACTCTAAATCATAATTACAGCTATCATTTATTGAGCACCAACTAAGTTCCAGGTATTCTACATATATTAATTGTTGTGCTTACCACAATATTATAAAGTGAATATTATTATACTGGTTTTTAGGATTAAGAAGCTGACGTTCAGAGAGGGTGATTAACTTGTCCAAGATGATAAGTACTTCAAAGCTAAGTCTGACTGTCCACAGAGCTCATGTTCTTTTTACCATGCTGTGCAACCTTCTCTAAAGATTTTTTTTTCTGAAAATTGGGACCCTATATTAACAGCTAATGTTTATTGTGTGCTCACTATAGGGTCACTGCACACACAACTTTATATGCATTGCCTCATTCAGTTCACCAAACACCGCTATGAAACGTGGATACTCATATGTATTTGAGGTAATGAGAAAACTGGGGTTTAAAGAAAGTACCTGGTCCAATATAGCACACCCAGAAAGCAATGGAATCTGGATTCAAGGTCTCAGTATCAGTTCACATTTTTCTTAATTTAATTTTTTTAACTAACATATAATGAAACTGACCTTCTTGGTGCACAGTTTCATGAATTCCAACACATGCATAGATTCATATAACTACTACCACAATCAATCAGTATACAGAACAGTTCCATTGCCCTGAAAAACTCCCTCACGTTCGCAGCTGCACCCTCCTCCCACGCTGACCTCTGCACTTACTGATTTGGTCTCTGTCACTATAGGCTTGCCTTTTTGAGAATGTGATATAAATGGAATCATGCAGCCTAGAAACTTTCAAATGGGCATCTTTCACTCAGTATAATGCCTTTGAGCTTTATCCATGTTGTTGCTTCCCTGTCTGTTTCTTTTTACTGCTGAGTAGTTTTCCATTGTATGGATATACTGCATTTGTTTATCCATCCTTCTGTTGCAAGAAATTTAGATTATTTTCAGTTTGAGGTGGTTATGAATAGAGTTGTTATAAACATTTATGTACAGGTTTTCGTGTGAACATAAGTTTTCATCTCCTTAGGGTAAACACCTAAGAGTGGGGTTGTTGAGTTATATGGTAAGCTTAACCTTATAAGAAACTGCCAAACTATTGTCCAGAATGGCTGTATCATTTTTGCCTTCTCTCCAACAATGCAAGCGAGTTCCAGTTTTTCTACATCCTCATCAAGACTTGGTAGTGTTATTGTAAATTTAAAAAAATTTTAGCCATTCTAATAGGTGTGCAATGGTAATCTCATGGCGATTTAATTTTCATTTTCCTATTGCATCCCTTTATGTGCTTATTTGTCCATATTTCCTCTCTAGCAAAGTGTTTGTTCAAGTTTTTTGCCCATTTTTAAAATTAAGTTGTTTTCTTACAATTGAGTTTTAAGAGTTCTTTACTAGTCTACATAAAAGTATTTTGTCAGGGATAAGATTTACAAATATTTTCCTTCATTCACTTGTCTTTCATTATCTTAATAGTGTCGTTCACAAAGTATGAGTTTTTTATTTTGATGAAGTCCAATTTATTTATGTATCGATTTTTTTTATGGATCATGCGTTTGGTGTCATGTTGACGAATGAACTCTCTGACTGAAGGGGCAGGGGCAGAGAGAAAGAGAGAGAGAGATTGGAAGATGCTACAGTGCTAGCTTTGAGGATGGAGTAAGGGGGTCACAAGCCAAGGAATCTTCTAGAAGCTGGAAAAAGCATGGAAACAGTTTCTTCCCTAGAGCTTCCAGAAGCACTGCAACCCTGCTGACACCTTGATTTCAGCCCAGGGAAACCCAGATTTCGACCTCCAGAAACGTAAGATAACAAATTTGTGTTATTTTAAACCACAATAAAAAGAACTCGGGCTTCCCTGGTGGTGCAGTGGTTGAGAATCCGCCTGCCAATGCAGGGGACACGGGTTCGAGCCCTGGTCTGGGAAGATCCCGCATGCCACGGAGCAATTGGGCCCGTGAGCCACAACTACTGAGCCTGCGCGTCCGGAGCCTGTGCTCTGCAACAAGAGAGGCCGCGATAGTGAGAGGCCCGCGCACCGCGATGAAGAGTGGGCCCCGCACGCTGCAACTAGAGAAAGCCCTCGCACAGCAACGAAGACCCAACACAGCCAAAAATAAATAAATAAATAAATAAATTTATTTAAAAAAAAAAAAAGAACTCTACCTAACTCCAGGTCAAGAAAAATATCCTGACTTCTTCTAAAGGTTTTATAGTTACATGTTTTACATTTAGCTCTATGATTCATTTTGAGTTTTCTTTTGTATAAGGAATGAGGTTTAGGTCAAAGTTCATGTTTCTGCTTATGGATGTCCAATTCTTCCATCACCGTTTGTGGAAAAGACCATTCTTTCTTCACTGAATTGCCTTTGGAACTTTGCCAAAATCAATTGGCCATATTTGTATGGGTGTTTCTGGGCTCTCTGTTCTGTTCCATTGATCAATGTGCCTATCTTATCACCAGTCTATACTACACTGTCTTAATTCCTATATTTTTATAGTAAGTCTTTAAATCTGGAGCTGTGTGTGATTCTTCAACCAGTTCCTATTCTGAGCCAACAAACTGCACGGCACAGGTGGATCAGCCTTGGTGCCCTCCTTTTCTTTGCCTCCTGGAAGGTGTTAATAACATATTTTTTGGTGTACAAAGGGGTAGAAAAGCAATGTACCTGGCCTACTTTCCAGCTCAAGAGAGAGAAGAAAGGCTGTCATTTGCAGCTTTTCCTCTGCCTGAACCACCTGGAAATTCCTGCCAAACACACTTACTACGTATTATACATTCAGGCCATATATTTATCGAGTGCGCTGTGTTGGGCACCACTGTAGGCTCTGAGGAAGAACAGGAGAACAGGACACACATGGTTCTCCCTCCTGTGAGGTTTATGCCAAATGGTAAATGAATAACAACACGAGAACAGCACCGGATGGCTATTCTCCAAAGAACTGCAATTGGGCCATGCGTAAAAGAGTGACTCAGGTATCTTAGACCACACGGCAGGGGAATGCTTCTCTTGAGACATCTGAATGACAAGAGGAAATCGAATGGGTGAACATCGAGGGAAAGAGTATTCTGGGCTCTTAGTCTGAAGAGCCTTAGGTGAAAACAAGCTTCATGCATTTAAGAAACAAAAAAAATAACTGGTAGAGCTAGGAAGGGGTGAGCCAGGGAGAGAGGTGTAAAATAAGGACTGAGAGGTAACAGGAGCAGGTTGAGGAAGGGCTTTGTAACTGAGACAAGAAGTTGGGTTTAACTCTAAGTGCCTTGGGAAACCATTAGAGAGTTTAAACCAAGATGGGTCATGTGACCAAAGACAGACCTGGGTTCCCAGACAAACAAATGGGGAAAGGGAGTAGAATGAGTGTCCCCAACCCCCATCCCCACAGAAACATGTTCCCTGCTCACATTAACCTGTTCTCTGTGCAAGGGTGATGTGCATGAGATCCTAAAGAAGCCAAGTTCGGGGCTTCAATCCTCATAATTTGCATATCACCATTTCCTAGCCTAGACTGCAAGGGGACCGAGAGGGGAGAAGTCAGTCTCTCGTTGAACTGATGACTTGCCGAGGAACCCACTACCGAGGAGACTGGTCCCTGAGTCAGGGACAGGAGCCTGCTGTGTCACAGCCCTATGAAAAGTAGAAACAGAGACCCCTGTTCGCAGGTAGTTGTTTCATCACAGCAACTGCCTCATGGTTTCCAATCTTCAGAAACAGTGAATTATAGGAAATTGGCTTGAAACTGCAGTATAAAAAAGAACAGACCTGCATGGAAGGGTTTTCCAACTATGAGGAGTTATAAGCACTGGATTGAATTTCTGAGCAGAGGTGTGTGCAGAGTCTCCAAGACACTGTGTCCATTCTGTTTATTTAAACTCCACTTTGGATAAATAACCACCTCTGGGGAAACATAAACACAGCACCTCTTCCCCATTATAGAGTCACAATTCCAACTCCATGTCATCCCTTCTACCATCAGGAGGTATATATAAATTTTTATAGAGTTATAATCCATGTGATGTTTTCTTCCTTGTGCGGTTTTTTGCTTACCATTGTTTCACATACATTTTTCCATATAGCAGCACCATCTAACTATTTGCCATTTTACAGAGCTACACAGTGATGCAGTAGATAGAAATAGCTCATGCTTACAAAGTAATTACTATAATGTCAGGCACGGTTCTAAGCACTTTACCTATTTTTACTCATTTAATGTTTCCTCCTTTTAACCCTCCAAGGTGGGTACCATCTATCTTAGCCTGGCTTCAAAAGAAAGTAGAGCCTGAAGCCAAGGGTTCCATAGACTACTTTATTCAGGGTGCAATCCCAAGGAAGCAGGGGTGAGGGAAAAGTGAAATGAGGTAAGGAAGCTGGGAGAGTCCATTTGAAGGTGTGTTATCAAGCTGGTTACCATCGAGTGTGATCAATTGCTCCATCTAACAAGACAGTCTTCCCATGAGACCATCCTGCAAAAAGCTGCATAAATTGCGTCTCAGACAGTCATACAGGGGGAGGAAGGAGGAACTGTTTATCCACCAGTTCCCATCTGTCCCATGAGACTTTTTATTGCCACACACTTTGGGGTTGGCACCTGTCACACTTGAGTATCAGCAGGGAAACCTCGGGGTAGGTGACAAGAGGCAGGCTTAATGCCTCTTGAGGCATTAAGGGCTTAAGGCTAGGTACTCTGAAGGCTTAAGGCTAGGTACTCTGTGGTTTGCCTGCACAGAGTCACGGAGTCAGTCAGAGCCTGCATAAACCTGGTGGGGCAGCAATGGTGGAATATATAAGGGATTCTCTTATTGCACTGGTTTGGCTGATGGAACACAGAGATTAAGTACCTGCCCTAAACCACTTAGCCAATAAATGGTAGAGCCACGATTTCAACCCAGAAAGCCAGGCTCTTAACGATATGTTAAACTAGCTCTTTGATTTGGGGAGATCTGGGTTGTATTTAGCTTTTCACTGAAATGCCTCAGAGCATAACAGAAGGATTCTTGGACAGAAATCTTAGATTCCAACCCTGGCTCAGAACCTTGGATAATCATTTCTCTATGGGTCTCCATTTGCTCACATGTTTTTGAAAGAGCTCAGACAGCATGATCTTAGAGGTCTCGAATTCTGAATCACACTCTTCTAAAAATCTTTGAACAAATAATGTTCGTCTTTTAAAATTTACAAATCTTTAGGAGGTAAGGATTAGACTACTGGGTCACAGGTTAGGACCATTTTTATGACTCATGGTTTAAATTAGCAGATCGCCTTTGAAAAGAATCTTATCAATTTAACACATTTACTATATCTTCAGTGGATGAATGTGCCTCTTTCCTTGCCTAATCATTGAGAAAAAATAAAATTATATATCAAATATTGAATTTTTGGTGACTCGATAGATGTGAACTAGTGTCACTAGATTGCTTTGTTTTCTATTTCTTTAGTGACTAATTAAGCCAAACATGTCTCCAAGTGTTTTTCATGTCATTTCCTCTTGTGTTAATTTACTTTTAGCCAGTCATTTCCCCTCTCTGGGGAATCAGCTTTAACATCTCTCAAATGAAAAGGTCAACTGAGAGCTCTAAGGTTGCTTTGAGAATTAAGTAAGACAATACTTACCAAAGTCCTACTTCAATTCTCCAAATACATAAGGGAAGGCTTTTCCATCTTCAGTATTTGTACAAGTGTAGAAACCAGTAAGCATGTCCTTTGACCAGACTCTAAGACATGTCTTGGTCAACCAGATCTCTTCTTTCTGGGATGGTTCGTATGTTAGTCCTTCCTAAAAGAAGGACAGATGAACTTAAATGACCAGCATGGTGTTTTTTTCCCCCAAATCCGAACAGTTTGTAATATTACTGTATGATGAGAACACATATCATATGCCTTTCCCAAGGTAGTGGTTATCTCCATTGGCTAGGACTTCTAGTTTTTCTCTAAGCCTAAAGCTTCTGAAACACATGACAAATTTGTTATGAACTTGTGGTGACCTACTTACTCTAAGTTTCATTCTTTTAGCAGCTGAGATTAAAATGGTCAAAGTAATGAAGTCATTGTTGTCATTCTTTGGAGATTTAAAAGAAATAGGACAACACTCTCAGACACTAGGGGAGTTTGGGGCCTGGGGATTGGGAATCTGTGAGCAGATGACCATGTTTCCATTTTGGGACAGAATTAAAAGAAAAAAAAAAAAAGCAGGGGCTGATTCTTGAAGAGCTCCAGCCTCCTTTTTCTAAGCCTCTTCCTCCACTCTGCCATGCTCCTCCTCTTCTCTTTTCTCTCCCGTGAAAATCTGTCTTCAGAACTAAATTAGGAGGCAGGAGAGATGGGTTCAAGCCCATTACTGCCACTTGATAGCACTGTGGATTTTAGTATATCCGTTCTCTCCACTGAGGGTCAGTTTCTTCATCTGTTCCCATGATTACAGTCCCTTTTTATTGATTATTCATGATCTCCCATCAATTAGTATGTAAGATTCTTGAGTTAGATGCAATACCTTGTTTATCTCTGTGCTACCAACAAAGGCCCACTATGGAATTTGTCATAGAAAGGCGCTCTCTCCTTGTTAGTATATTGAGTTTTTATAAATCTCTCCTTGACCCTGACGGTGATCACCATCATTCGCTCTAAGATTTACCAGGTGGATTAGTTTCCTAGAGCTGCTGTAACAAATTACCACACAGTTGATGGCTTAAAACAACAGAAATTTATTCTCTCATGGTTTTAGGGGCTAGAAGTCCAAACTCAAGGTGTCCACAGAGCATAGCTCTCTGAAGGCTCTAGGGAAGGATCATTCCTTGCCTCTTCCTAGCTATTGATGGTTGCCAATAATCCTTGGTGTTCCTTGGCATGAAATAACATCACTTTAATCTCTACCTCCATTGTTACATGGCCTTCTTCCCTCTGTGTATCTGTCTTTTCATGTCTCCAAATCTCTCTTGTCCTTGTAAGGGCAACAGTCATTGGATTTAGGACCTCGCCTAATCCAATATGACCTCATCTTAACTTAATTAGATCTGCAAAGGCCTTATTCCAAATAAGGTCACAATCATGGGTGCCAGGTGGATGTGAATTTTGGAGGAACACTATTCAACCCAGCACCTCAGGACATCTCTGTATCCTTACTCCTCCCATCCCATAGCTTTGGACCTTGTCTCCTGCCCTCATCATGAAGAATCCTTCCCCCAGAATGACCCCTCTTACTGGAGTCATGATGAGCATATTCATTGTTCTCCTTGACAATCGGCTCTCCCTCCTTCGATCCGTTTCCACCGGAGCCTGCTGTCAGACTAACCTCATGAAAAGGACAGTTTGGTTGTCTTTGATTCCCAGCTCAAAACCTTTTTGATGGCCTCCATTACCTATAGCATAGAAGCTGCACTTCCTCGGAAAGACATTCACAGACTTTACCACCTGATGCCAACTCTCCTGTCCAGTCATAACATCACAACTCTCCCCCATGCACAATTCAGATTATCCTTTAGTTCTACCATCTGCCCTTTTCCTCCTCCATCATCATGTTTTTCTCTCCATCTAAAAGCCATTCTCTTGATCACAGGATGTATTATTCCCTTCACTCTTGACAATCTACCTCTTTTCCAAAGTCTACCAAGATCCCCACCCCCCACACCCAGGCAGAATATCACTTCTGCTCCAAACCCCCATAATATTTTGTACGTCAATTGACACTTTTCATCCTTACATTATCTGTGATCATGCTATTTCTCTTTTGATTAAAACATGAGCTCTTAAGAGCAGAGTTCCTTTCTCATTCCCCAAGTTTCTGGTTCTTAGGAGAAGATTGTACATTTTGAAGAGAAGAAGGAAAGATTCTAAAGTAATAATTTTCAGAAGGTGCTTTAGGGGGTGTGCAAATATTTAGTATTTCATTAATAGTCAAGCTGATAAAAAATTCAAATGCCATCTTTACTCCTAATTTCAAATTTTCATATTTATAAAAACAGCTCATTTCTTTATACTAAGCAAATGCTACACATTTGGATTTACCATATAAATATACATTAACACAATGTGTTTCTACTTTATAAGTTGGTTCTGGGTAAGATTATTTTTGCATTTAAAAAATTATGAAAACCACTGTAGCCTTGGGGTCCTGTATTTCCCTTGGAAATTAAGTATTTGCGTTTCCTCTTAGATGCTCTTAATCCCCGGAGCCATAATGATGCTTGAGATTTTTTAATCCTACATGTGAGATTAAAGAAGAGTGATGCTCTAAGGCCAGAGCAGAAACGTAATGGACTTTGGAGTCACAAAGACCGTGACAACTTTGCCATTTATTAACTGTGTGATTTGTGGGGAATTACTTAACATCCCCAAACCTGGTTTTTTCCTGTTCACATAGAAATGAGCTCTGACTCATAGGGTTATTGAGAGGATTAAATAATACACCTAAAATGAATAACATATGAGACACTCAATAAATGACATCTACCTTAATTACAAAGATTAGTTCTGGTGAGAGTTGTCTTTTGTTTTCTTGTTTGTTTTTTTGTTTTTTTGTTTTTCTTTGCCTGGTGAAATGCTGCCGTAATTCTAACATCAGCTAAGAGAGTGGATGAGAAGGGCCTCAACCTCTAAATTGCCCTAAGGGAGAGTTAGCTAATGAAAAGCCACAGGAGTGAATTATCTGCTGATTACACCCTTTTGCTGAGGTAAAAAATTACTTTTGTAGAGATATCCAGTTTGCTAATTATCTTTTAAAAATCAAATGAGAGCTCTTTCTAAAGTCCTGGTAGTGACCAAGAAAATGTATTAAAGGAAAAGTATCAAATTTTACCCAAGAATCAAGAAGAACTCATTCTGAAATAAAATAAGGACTTGAATACTTAATGTTTGGACTGGCTCTGGAATAGATAAAATATTTTCTTGATGTGGTCCCCTCCTTTAAGATTTGGGTGGAAAAATTTGACAGATGGCTCTGGGAAATAGAAAAACCCACTTCCTGAATTAATTTGGATCTTTAAGAGGAAATCAGTGACTGATTTCTTCTCTTACTAGCTGGGTTTCAGATCGTCTTTTTCTCCTTTCATGAGGCTGCCCTTCTCTATTCTTTTGTGGACATTGGTACCTGTGGATGTTGGAGCCAAGAGTCTGTGTAAGCATATGCTCTGCTCTTTCCTGTAAAGGTCTGTCTTCTTAGTCTTAGAGGCTCTTACCCACACAGCTGGCAACATCCATGTGCTTGTGGATGTACTTTCACTTTTATGACCAGAGTATCTGGGAGAAGTATTCATGCCCTTATAGGGTTTTTCAGGAAACCTCCCCCTGCTACATGTTTTTTTCTCACAGTAAATCCTCAGACCCAGGATCTTTTTCATCTTCATTGCCTTAGACCTCAAAGAACTACTGTCTCTCCCTTCCTAAAGGTTCCCACCACTTCCCACTCTATCCCTTGGACAAGCCACCAGAGCTCTGATTTTAAATGTTTTACTACCAAAAAAGAATAAGGAACAGACATTAGCTAAGAAAAATTATTCAGGAAAGATGGAAAGTTTCTGGCATCTTGCAAAGTACGTAGAGCTAGTGTCCAGAGTTAGTGTTGATTTCTAACCCTTTGCTTTCTATCCTTTGCTTTCATTATTCCAATAAATCATGATCCAATTTCCACCCGCGGAAATTACCCTGCCATGCTTACATTCACACACACACACACACACACACACACACACACAGAAGCAATCAGACAAAATAGATGTTCCTGGCTGCTATGAGTATACCTTTTGTGTCCGAAATTTCCAGATGGGGCGTCTCTAAATCTTCCTAGGAATGGTTGACACAGGGCACTCAGTGCTATGGAGGTGACAAGACTAAAATAACTAGGGGATCAGATTATTTAGAGGGACTTTATTCTGTTCATTCTTATACCCAGATCTCTTACCATCCTGCAAACCCCACCACCAAGTTTGATTTTGAATCAAGCCAGCCCCTCCCTGGTGGTTCTTAAGTTGCCTAGCTTGGTGTCTCTGAGAAGTTTGCTGCTTTTCTCCCACCTTCAAACTGCCAGAGGGTACTCAAATCACCAGCTGAACACGACATACCTTCCTGGTCCACAAATTCTACTCAAAGATAAGGGACTTAAAATTCTATCTTTAGATGAAAATAAACACATGTATGTTGTAAATAGAAAGTAAAATTCTTATATTGGACTTTATGCAATTGCCAATATTCAACCATTTTTGGCCTATAAAAATGGCAACTGCATATGGTTTAACCTAACACATTTTAAAGGTAAAAAATGTTTTCTTTGGGCTTTATCCACAGGCCCAGGGATAAAACTTCTCTTTCCATTGACATTAGGGATATTTCAAATAAAAGTTTGAAAAGCAGCATTTTGCACAGCATAATTTATTCAATGATTTTTGGAATATTTAGGGATGGTTGGAATAATTGGCTCTAACTCAGAAATGGCTAACTGTCAAACTAATCAGCACTGGATTCTGAGAGCAAACGGGAAGTGATAGGTTTCACTTTTTGAATTCTCTGAGAAGCATCAGCTTCTTTAGAGTGCTTCCATCTCTCACCCCACACCAACATTTTCCCATTTTCTCTTTCACGGGCCTTGTTCGTACAGATCTGTTCAGCTTCTCTCATTTTTTCCCCATTACCCAGAGCCTAAGAATTGATGAAACATAGACAAATCCACATCACATCCGATGTGTCTCCAGGTGAATCTCTCTCTACACTTTCTCCTGGGAGTGAGGCAAACATAGTATTTTCTTAAAGGACTGAGAGGAGAAGCTGTGTTGGAGAAAATAAAATGTCTTTATGAAATGTTGGTGGGGCAGACTGGAGGGTGTGCAGAAAACCTTCACTTATGATTCAAGTCTGCTTCTCATTTGCATTAAAGTTTTAGTCATGTGATCAGGAATCTCTTTCCCCCCTCTCAACCGCTCTCTTTTTTGTGTGTGTAGAATGTAAGTGTTTAACTGAATGAGATAACCCTTCTAGGTTTGGCATTCCAAGTCTCTACAACTTAAGAGCATTCACAACTGTTAGTAAAGCTAAGAACAGTGCGAAAATATATCAGGTGGGCTCACCATCAACAGAGGACATCAGTTGTTGTCTTTGGGGTGCGGTCAACACATTCTTTTTCATATTCCACTGCATATTTGCTTTATGTGCCTAGGTTTCAAGCTGTTTTGCAAAGATTATTAATCCATAATATTCACTAAATGCAAAGGCAAGGAAGGTATTGAAAGTGCTAATAAGAAGAGGCACATGATAATTATGTAAATGAGGTAGAGTATATTTAAAATTTTTAAGTGGCATAATTCACGAGACTGCAGAACATTTTCTGAAGACAAAGAGCTATTCACAAAGCAGGTGCAAGGATCTGTGTCTACCTGGGCAATCAGCAAGCATCATTAAGAGCAACAGAAAGTGACTGATGAACAAAATACCACTTGAGCGTAGGACTCTAGTTTCAGTGGCAATGTGTTTATTCAGAACAGAGAAGGCCATGAGTTCGTAAAAGAATTTAAAGGGGAAGCAGGGTAAACTTGCTGATGAGATCTGTTACAAGCTATGAACAGTGTGTGGGCTGAAGGATCTCAGTGAAGAGGGAGGGAGTGTAGGCACAATAACTGCTGAAGGATTCCCCATACTTACAGGGATTATCAAGGAAGGAGGTGGCCTGACTCAACAGATTTCCTTCATATGAGATAAATTGGTTATTTTTGGAAACAATGTTGGAGGAAAGGTAAGAAGAAGTGAATACTTGGCTTTAAATTTTGAAGATCACACTCATGATCGTATGTGGTTGAAATGAGGATGTGGACGATAAGTTTAAACCTCTTCTGTATTTGTTAAAGTGAGTTGCTAATTCCTGTTGGTTTAACACAATAAAGGTATATTTCTCACTCATGTAAGAATTCAATGTGGGTGATGCTTGTGGCATGACATTTCAGGTGCAGAGAGCCAGAAACTCTGTTTCTCATGACTAAGCTCTCCTTTAGAGCCTAGAAGCCTCTCCATTCACTTAACAGATAGAGACAGGGGCTCTGGAAAAGGCACACCCACCTCTTAACCATCCCACCCAGAAGAGACACACATCACTTCCTCACGCTTCCCATTGGCAAGAACTAACCAGATGCCTCCCACTCCAGACACACAGGAGAAGGAGCAAGAAATATAATCCCAGGCTGGGCATCACTTCCTAGTGACAAACTTACACTATGAAGGAGTCTTTAGGGGTCAATTATCTAGCTTTGCTACACCTACTGATTCAGTTATGAACAAAAGTATTTACAACTAACCAACCTATCTATGTATAGAGAAATAGGAAACTTCTGTGGTAGGTACTCAAAAATAGGAGCTATGACTCACAGCATTGAATACCTATAAAATGAATGAATAAAAGTAATTTTTAAAGGAACAAACTACAGTTTAAAGAAAAGAGAGGTGCTCTATTTTAGACTGTAAATGTCTCCAAGTCAAGCTTGGGTGATACCCGTGTGTGTGTGTGTGTGTGTGTGTGTATGTGGGCACAGTATCTCTTCCTTTGAGAAACTACCCCACCCTCATTCTGTAAATATCTTACTCACTTCTTGCAGTTAAAGGAGGTGGGGGAAGGACTGACCAGAGTCACTTCCCTACCTCTGGGCTTGCATGTGACCCAGTCCTGGCCAATCAAGCAGCTTCATCCCTCTGGTCACAGTGAGTTTTTGGAGATGAGCATGTGACCTAAGCTGGGCCAATCAGAGCTCACTTTGGAGGCTTTTTTGCAGAGGCTCTTTCTCTAGGGCCATAATCTCTAAAACCCATGTAAGCCTGGCAGACATTCTAATATTACATGGAGACAGACTAAGAATGAAGCCAATCGAGAGAGCTGATGACATTATTTGAGTGCCTGGACAACCAAGACCAAAGTCCATTACTTGAACTTCCTGTTATATGAGCCAATAAATTTCTCTACTTATACTTTTTCTTACTTTGCTTAATTTGATTTGAGTTATTTCTGATAGTAAAGCCTTCAAAATTAAAAATGTCCTAACTATGACACTTGGTTTGGATTTTTCATATCTTTTCATCATATTACTATTCTAAACCTTTAATGGCCTCATTAATTGCCCACGAAGCCAAATTAAATCTCCTCTGCTTTATTTTCAGAACTTTCCATAAAAAGTGTACACCTTCCTAATCCAAGAACATAAACCTTAGAATGCCCAAGCACGTCTTTCTCATATTGACATCTGGTTTTGGTCAGGTGTTTTAACCTGTCTCAACCTCTAAAATTCCACTTGTTAGCACAGCTCCTGTGGAAATTATTACTGCTCTGACGTCAGGGACCAGGTCTCACAGACAATGGTAGTCAACATGGCCATCTACACCCTTACCGCTTGCAACAGTTCAATTCTTAGTGTGGTACAGAACCCGTAAAACACTCAGCAAATACTTGTTGAACTATTTTTCCACAGTGATATTTATTTGGGATGCAGACATTAAAAGTTTGAACAGTCTACATTTTTTTTTCTTTCTGAGAGGGAAATAACTATCTAAGTAGACAATTTGGGGAGTAAATTTACAGCTTGAAAAAGGTGCTGAATTGACTGAAGCCTTCTTGGAGGTTAGCATTAGGGTGACCTTTTTCTTTATTTCATTTTGAACACAGTTATAGCTCAGATAGCAATTCAGAGAGGGTTTCCCAGTAACTTATCTAAGCGGTCTTTTAAACATGAAAAAAGAAATCAAGTTCTTCACAGATCAGCCATCCTGAAGCTGTTAAATGCCTGTTCTTCATTATTCTTGATGTGCCATATAGTATAGTGTATAGTATTTGTTGAATGAATAAATGATATCCTCCTTCCACTGGGTTTTCCCCCCAAACCCAGATCTCATTAATTCCTGAAAAATATTAGAAAAGTGTAAAATTAAGGTGTAACAGTTCCTTACATCTTTAAGTATTTTTATAGTTTTTATTCACATCCTATCATTTTTACATGCCCTCTATAAAAACTTTGTAGCTAAGAGGGAAGAATAATATCCATTTTGCAGAGGAGGTAACTCAGGCTCAGAGGTCCTAAAGGTCATACAGCTGGCAAACAACAGACCCAAGGTATCAGGCCTCCCGAGGCAGCTGTATCACTTCCCACCCAGTACCCTATCCACTAGGTCATCACATGTTTTGGGAGGCAACCAGGAAGGCAGCCCAGTGTGGTGGTCAAGACCATAGAGTTTTACTGAAGTAGATACAGGTGAAAGTCCAGGTGTGCTGCTTACACAATATGGCCTTGGATGAGTTACATGATCAATTCAAACCTCAGTTTTCTACCCTGACAAATGGGAATAATCCAATAACCTTTTATGGAGATCATGAGGCTTGAATGACATGCTGTCTGAGACTCAACAAGAGCTTGGAAAGCACCAGCTATTAAGGACAAAGTTGTTGGGGAAATGAAGAGTCACGCAGGTACAGAGAGTGGTTACCACAGGTCTGAAAACTGGACTTCGATCTCCATTTGGATGAAATCAACTAGTTATCGTGTCTATTTAAGGCACTGTAGAGGACTGGACTGCTACTGTGGGAAATTCTCCCTCTCTGGAGAACATCAAGAAGAAGTTGCTGGCATTCACCCTCCCCCTTCCATGACTTTATCATTGAAATATTATCCCTCGGTGAATACGCAAGGGAACCCACCTGAACAAACTCAGAGTAAAGTCTCCCAAGGAGGGCAATGGCAGGATTAGAATCCCGGGGTGGAGGGGTTGGATCTCCGCTAACCCCATGCCACCTGAAACTCTCAAAGGAATTTCTTGCTAAAGCACTTGTTGCACTCTCCCCACGTGACAGCACTTCCTCCTTTAATGATCAGCTACATGGGCAGCTTTTCCCACCCAGCTTTGTGGTGTTCTCAAGTCCTGGAAGAAACAGATGCCTCCTCCAGCTGCCACACCCCCGCCCACCCCACAGATGGGAGCCTGACCCATCCGGAAGTGACTTTTGACTTTTCATACTCTTCTAGTTCCAATATCAAGCAAGTGAGGCTTCTTATTTTCTACCTACCTCAGCCCTGCCTTTTGTACTTTTCTGAGGCCCTCTACCCTGATGATTGTCTTTGAGAATGTACACTCTTTTCAGGGGATACTCTTCTCTCTATCTGAAGGGATGTGACCTTATCCTGAGACCAGAGTGAAAAACAATAAGCTAAACCTTGTTACAGTAGATTAATACCCACTCTTGAAGGAGAAATTTTATTTAACGAAGACGGTCAGTTAGTTCGTGTGATTACCATTTATCTTCACCAAGATGCTCCATGTCTATCTCTCCACACCAGCCCTTCTGAAATACACACAGGTACCTTCCTAGACACACAGCTAATCAGGTTATTCACGTGCTGTGGAGGGTTGAACTCTGCCCTCCAAAATGTAATCCAGTAGTCTGTGAGGCTATGGTTTGCCTGTCCTACAGGATTGTTGTGGAGATTAGCAATAAGATAATATCGTACACAATAAATCTAAAGCATTGTGTAAATTTAAAGTAATGGGATTCTAAATCTTTAGACACTTTCTGATTCTCCCCACCCTTGGAAATAATAGGACCGCGTCACAAGACAAATGTCCAGCTATCCACTGAGGAAGTTGAACTTTGATCCCCCTTGAGCAGTCCACACATCTGTGAATATCCACTCCTTGGTGATGTCCATTTATCTAATACCTTTGATTAATAACCTCATTTCTCCCCAGCCTCCCTTTTACTAGCCTCTTTGATAGATTTAATTAAAGTAATGCACTTTATGGAGATATGAAACCAGACACTTGATGATGTCACTTCCTGGTTTGGGTCCTCAGCTTCCCTTTCATAAAGCAGAAAGTAGGAGGGGCAGAGGGGGAAGATAGGTCTACTTTGCTTCTGCTCAATTCACCGCGATATGAAACTGAGTAAAGACTTGCTTGGCAAATGTCTGGAATCCTCTAATTACTATAATTCTCTTAATTTTTTTAAATGTTATACTAGTCTCAAAACCAGGCACAAGGGCTTCCCTGGTGGCTCAGTGGTTAGAAGTCCGCCTGCCGATGCACGGGACACGGGTTCGTGCCCCGGTCCGGGAGGATCCCACATGCCGCGGAGCGGCTGGGCCCGTGAGCCACAACTGCTGAGCCTGCGCGTCTGGAGCCTGTGCTCCGCAACGGGAGAGGCCGCGACGGAGAGAGGCCCGTGCACCGCGATGAAGAGTGGCCCCCGCTCGCCGCAACTAGAGAAAGCCCTCGCACAGAAACGAAGACCCAACACAGCCATAAATAAATAAATAAATAAATTTATAAAAAAAAACCAGGCACATTGTTTTGAGTGCCATAAAACCATCAGTTTGGGGAACAAACCCATGGCTGGTGAGGTCATTAGTAGAAAACATGAATTCCTAGGTTAGCAAAAAGATGACTGACTTTAATGCAGGGATGGGGGAGGCTGGTAGTGGAGTAAGGCACGGGCAATATCTATTTCACAGTGACTTGCTAGACCAACAGCTATTCCTTGAAATAAGGGAGGGGCTTGGGGCATGGAAATGTGATGGCTGGAAGGAACTGTAACAAGTGGAATATAAAAAGCACACCACTGTGAAATAACTGGAGTCCTGGGTGAACTTGACTTTCTGGTGAACACGGTGGCTCCTATATGTACTTGCTTTCTGCATACCGTTCCCCTGACCATGGCAATTTAATTATAGCACAAACCAAGAAATACCCTCGACTGAGTGCTAAAAGCAATAAGTTTTAACTTTATGATATATAAATCCCTAACCATCTTATTCGGGGCATCGATCCCTATATGCTCATTGAAAGCTAGGACCTAATAAATTTCTTCCACTTATCAAAGAATAACATGACTTTTTCAAAGATAAGTAAATTGAAATAACAAAGATAAAGCATAGTCTCCTTTCTTAGGGATGGTAAAAATCATTTTTGAAGAGTCAACTGTAGCTTCTGAAAGAAAATGGTACTGACTTGTATGTGAAAGTTTTCTGTGTGACTTTGGAGGAGCCTCTTGATCTCTCTGTTTCATCTGCAAATGTTTTAATATCTTTGGAATAAGTACTTGAACAAGTACTGGGTAATCACTAGCTAAATAAAAGAGGTTTTGATGAATGCTCTATATTTCCAGCCCAACTGAACCACTCCATGTTTCTATATACATCACACATTTTCCTGACTCTACACTTTTGCTTTTGCCATTTCTTCCACTAGGAAGTCACCCTCCTGTTTTCCTTGTTCTAATTTTACCCATTCTCTAAGGACAAGGTCAACTGTCTTTTGTGTTTTCAGCTTTTCCCAACTTCTTTAACTAAAAGTACTGTTTCTTTTTCCAGACCCTCAAAGTTAGCACTTGTTCTTTACCTCTCTTATAGATGTATAGAGCTTCATATTTTTATGTAAATGGTTTATGCCCTTCCTTCAGAGGGCAGGGACTGTGCATGATGTATCTCAGAGCTTGGAATGTGATCAGCACTTAATAGATTTATAAGGTAGATGTGTGATGGTTAGTGTTATGTGTCAGGTTGGCTGGGCCACAGTACCGAATTCTTTTATCAAACACTAATCTAGCTGTTGCTGAGAAAGTATTTTGTAGAAGTGGTTAATATCTATAATCAGTTGACTTTAAGTAAAGATTACCCTCAATAATGTGCATGGGCCTCATAGAATTAGTTGAAAGCTCTTAAGGACAAAAATGAAGTTTTCTAGAAGCAATTCTGCCTCAAGACTGCAGGATCAACTTTTGCTTGAGTTTCCAGCCTGCCAGGCTGCCCTACAGATTTAGGACTTGCCTGCTGTACAGATTTTGAGTTTGTTAGTCCTCAGGATTGCATAAGCCAATTCCTTGAAATAAATCTCTTTATGTACATATACACTATTAGCTCCATTTCTCTAGAGAGCCCTGACTGATATAGATAAAGAGGTTACTTGCAGCACAATATATCCAGTTTATCATTTAAATTAAGTGACTTACCAAAAAAATCTCATCTAGATCCATATAGACCATTATTCTCCAAGTAACATTTTCTACTCAACCTGGGAAAAAAATTTAAGTGACTTCCATGAACTGTAAGCTCTAAAGTGACATGAATTTTTGCTTTGTTCAATGCTGTATTCCCAGTGCCTAGAACAGTGCCTGACACATAATAGAAGTTCAAGAAATACTTGCTGAAAGAATGAAGGAATAAAAAAGACACCTTTATGGAAAATACCACTTTTGGCTATATAGTAGGTTTCAACTTGCCCTTACATACTTTGGCTCTTGTGCTGACATACATGGCAGAAAAAATCTCAGTCCTGCCATTTGGTGTGTTCCTATAGGCAAGTCACATGCATTCTTTGTATCAATGCATCATCTTTTTTATCTGAATGGTTAGGATTTTGATCTGGTAGAATTCTGAACTCCCTCCTACCCTTCTTTAATACCTGTGATTTGTGTGCCTGGCTATAATATCGTTAATTTTGCATCATTTTTGTTATCATACACACTTGAATATTATTTATTATGTGATGATTGCTATTTCTTTCATGGCTCATCATGCTATCATCAATTACTACCTGAGATTTAGAAATTTGCTCTTCTCCAAAGTACCTAAAGAAAACTTCAGCCTACATTTCTGGGACCAGACTTCTTTTACATCTTGGTTGTAAAGAAATAAAAAGCCTCCTTAAGGCTTTTTGCCAAAACCACAATTCCTTGTCTTCAAGCGCTTCATAAACCGGCTATAAAGGCCCATATATACATTCATCCTGCACCTGAGCTTCAGAACATCAAACCTTTGCTTCTCATTTTAGGGTCAGAAAATTATTTTATAACTGTTTTGCAGCCTCTTGTAAATACTTCCTGGGGTACTTTCTTTGGGTACCTTTATTTCCTCTCATCTTGAAGGGAAAATTTCTAGAGTCTGAACATACCTGCTGAGCCCTGGCTGGTCCCTCAGAGCCCAGAGGCCATCTCTCTGTGCCCCAGGGCCAAGCTGCTGAGTGAGTTTCCACAGCAGGCTTTGCTCTATCCCGCCCCCCAGCAGAGAATAAGAGGCTATTAGCCAAGACATGCCAAGGAGGGGTTCTCCATGCACTTACAAATTCTCCTCTCTTGATTTCAGGTTAATTCTTTTAAAGCTAGGAACCTCAACAAAATTCTTAGGACGTCCAACTATGGAGTGTCCAACTGTGCAGGGAAAGACTGGGGAAACATAAACAAACAAAACGTGCTAGAAATTGTACTGAGCACAAGACTGCTTTGCTTGTCTTTTCCTGTCAGAGTCACAGTCTCAGAACGTCACACCTGGATGACACCTTATTCTATTCATTCACACTTGAGGAAAAGGAGTTTCAGAGAAGAGGAGAGGATTTTCCTCTGATAATGGAACTAACTAATGGCAAAATCCAGATTCACATCTGTCTCCTGACTTCTGGCCCTTTGCTTTTATCTGAATGTATTTATCCATAATGCGTATCTATATGGCTCCACCACCCCCCGCAAAAATTCCGAGGCACAATAAGGTGAGCGTAACTCACATTCGCAGGGTAGTTTAAATAGACATGATTCATCAGAAATTAAATAGAGAAAGGGGGCTGTGGGGTTTTTTCTGTTCTTTTTTATATTTCTTTCCTTTTTTTCCCCGTTTTCTTTTGTTTTTCCACTAGATGATGTAGAAGCACTGGATAATTATTTAAGAGGTTTGAGGGTTTGTTTTTTTTTTTTCTGCTTAGAAACTACTAACAGAGAAAGTAGAATGCGAAGACATGGTCCAGGAAGTATATTTATGGTTGTGTGTGATAATGTTGTCAGAGCTGAAGGAGTGTCAGCATTTTCTTTAAATGCCCTCTCCAGGTTTTGCAACTTGGAATTTAAAATGAGCTTTGGACCACAGCTAAACATGCTGGGTCTCGGACAAGGGGAAACAACTCCTTCTGTTCATGTACTGTGCTGGGCATAGTTGAAGGAAAAAAAAGCCAAGGTTTTCAAATAAACTTGTTACAGTGTAGGGCTTAGAGAATCATTTTTTGACAAGCTTTAGAAAACAAAACAGGCATCATTACCATTCCCTGCTCAATTTTACAAGTCCGCTCAGAGAGCCAGCTTCTATCATTATACGAAGTGTGTAAATAAATGTGTTCAAGGAAATCCCTTTCTTTTCTTTTTACTGAGAGCTTCTCTGAATGTGAATTTGGGTGTGGAATTTGTGTTTGATGTGTGGGACAGGTGTCTATACCAACAGAATTTCTTTGTAGGCGGTGGAATGAAATTGCCTGCTAGATTGGACAGTAGGAAAGCCAGAAACAACGAAATCCATGGATATTTTAAGCCGAGAAAAAGAAAGACACAATCCTTTATTTGGGAACTTATGTGAAAACTGATATAAAACACCTCGTGTTCAGAGTGCAGAATATAGTTCTGTTTTGAGGTGGATCCTTACAGGAAACTAGTTCTCAGTTATTGCATTAACTGAAAAAGTATCACAGTCTTAGGTTCTCAGAGCTGAAAGGCACCTCAGGGGTCAAAGCCTATGCTCCTTACCAACTCGGTAACCTCTTCTGGTGTAACCCTGACAGATGGGTACAGGGCTCTCTGAACACCACCCGTGATGGGGAGTTTACTAATTCAGAAGGCAGCATATTCTGTGCAGAGTGGCTCACATGGATAGAAAATGCTTCTGTATCCTGAGCTGGAGCCTGCATTTCTGTAACTGCCACCCATCTCTCCTGGTTCCATCCTCTGTAGCCACCCAGAAATAATATAAATTAATTTCCCCTGTGACACGCTTCATTTAATGGCTCACAGCGAACCAAACCGAACATCTCCAGTCTTCACTGATAAGGTATTGTGCACCCTCCCCCCACCATCAGTACCTGACCCAGCACCCAAGGTACATACAAGACAGGATATGGATTGGTGTAGAGGACCCAGAGCCTGGCCTTTTGGCAAGTTCAAGGGCTAGATGGGGATGGTGCAGTGTCCAGGGATTGCTAAGAGGGGTCCCACAGTTTCCCCAGAGCAGTGGATGAGGTTAAGTCATTTGTAAAGAAATAGGATTTCTAGGGCAATTATTCCATTTGCTTTTTCTTGCCTGATGTGTGGAGGTCAAGGAGGCTTAAGTTTCCCCAAAAGAAGGACATATTGAATATTTAGACTTAATTTTTTGTAAGTTATTTTGTCATAAAATTTATTCAACAAAGAGCCTTCGCTCAGACTTTAAAAGACAGAGAAGAAAAGGTTTTGCTTGCCATGATGGAACTTGAGCTTTGGGAGCCGATTGTGTATGCAAAATGCTAGGTAAAGTGTAAAGCTCTCAAAAGCATAAGAGATGGTTGGTGTTTTTCTGGAGGCTCGGTGGTTGCTGATAACAGAGCCAGGGAGGTTTGGTGGAAAGAACCTGGGTGGTAAATCAAAGACCTGAGTTTGGGGCCTGAGCCAGCCACATGGTTCATTCATTTACTTTCTCCTTTATCAAACTTGTATTGAACACTTACTGTGTGCCAGACACATTGGTGATCAAGAGAGACACAGTCTCTGCCCACATAGAACGTACACTTTTGTGAGGGAGACAGACAAGTTATGAGGCAGCTACAACGAAGTGATAGAGTCAAAGGCAATGAGTCTATAAGGAGCCTCCAGGACCTACCCGGGTGTGGGGAGGGGGCGGAAGAGGTTCAGAAAAAGCCCTTTGCAGGAGATGCCATCTAAATAGAGAGCTGACAGACAACAATTAGTCAGATGACTCCACAAACATCACCATCTCTCTGAGCCTCAGTTTCTTATCTCTAAAATTGGAATAATAATCACAATCCCGACCAACCTGCTTTATTCAGTAGGAGGTTGTGAGGATAAACAGATTTATGTGATAAGTGCTTTGAACCGGAAAGTGTTCCATCATTGGAAGGAAGACAATTGTTAATAATTGTTATCAGATATTGTTATCTCCCATCCTAGAGTCCATTTTCTTCTTTCCACAGGTACAGATTTGGCTTCCTGGGGCACAGCAGGAGCAGAGAATAAAAGGACAGATTTGGGTGATTTATATGCAGTTTCTGCACAGCTAGACCACCCAGGCCCCCAGGGCTATTAGGGCACAGGGTTCAAGGAGAGGGTGAAACGAGCCCCCATGAACCATGTGAGTGTCAGAGGGGTGGGGCTTCACTCTGGGGTCACCTTGTTAGAACTGAATAGACTTAAGTCATGACTTATCCATCCTGCTCTGGGGACCTCACTAACAATTCACTGGCCTAATCTCACAAGAGGTAAAATTAGCAACTTGCCCCAGACGGGGTCATGTGCACCTGAACGACTTTGTGAGATACCCAGGAAATTCAGCTCTAGTCCTGATTACTACCTATTAGTGGCAAAAAGCTGTAGCTAAGTAATTCCAAACGTCAGCAATTCCTGATATATCGAAATTTAAACTTTCAAGATCAATGAGTCCATTTTGCCCAAGGGCCATTCTCCTCTTGTTTTTCTTACGATTCTGGTCCAATTTCCTAGCATTTTCCACACCCCCTCTGGTGGTCTGGAAACACAAGAAATATTTACTAAATTTGAAGTTAGTATGAGAAATAGAACAGCACTGCCTCTACTATGTAGGCAAGCCTCCTCTCCTTTTCTGTGTCCCAGTTCTCCTATCTCAAAGTGAAGGCGGTGGATGGAATTTATCCCCCAAGTCCCTTCTGCTGTCAACATTCCACATGTCTGTGGTGTTTGCCTCTCTTTTTCCTGCCTACATTTTCAAATCATAAGAAGCTCGGGCTACCTCCTCTGGTTAGACTTTTATTGAAAATGGAACTGCCCAAGAAGGCCAGATCTTGTAGCCTGGGCTGCTCTCAGACCAGAGAATCTTTGTTTAAAATTAAATTTTGTTAATCCATCATGTGGGTGTGGAGCTTGCTATTTTTAATGCATGGGCTGCACAGCCCAGTTATTCATGGCTGAGAGTTTGCCACAGAACTTGAGAGCCATATTTAAAAACAAACAGCCCCAGAGAAGCAAGCAGAAGGCTTCTCTCACAAGCTCATACAATTTGGGTGCGGGAAAGTAAGGGGCCAAGTTCTGCCTCTAAGTGGGACAGCAGTTTGGAAAGGCAGTGAGTTTCTTTGGTCTGTTTGATGCCACACAAGCAAGTAAAGGAACGACCTACCTTAGTGCTTATTTAGATGGTACACTCCATTGACCTTTCCTGAGTCATCTGTCAAAACTCTAGAAACCTGCACTTTTTTTACAAGTCCGAGACACTCTTTAGTATCTTCTAATAATTTTCTCTTTCTCTTTCTCTTCACCTTCCTCTCCATTTCCCTTCCTTCTCTTAGGCCATATAACATACACAGGGAAAAATAAAAGGCACACAAATAGAAACATTTCATTAAACTTAAGCAGAAATACCTACATTTATAAGAACTCAAGTGATTGTCAGGAAACCATAGATAGCTTGCATTGAGATATTTAATTGTAGCAAAAATCAACTAAATGTTGACTTCCTGGACTTTGAGAGATGGTACTAATTTGTTCATTCATTCATTCATTCAAACACATTAATTAAGGTCATAAGATGAGCCAGGAAATGTATTAAATGTGGTGTTTACAAAGGTGAAGAGACAGCACTCCCCCTTGAGGAGTTCACAGTCTACTAGGTTAAAAAGTCTCCCAAAAGGGGAGTCTCACTATGAGAACCGTCCTGTGACTGGTCATCGGCCCTGTTACTACATTAATTTGGAAAGATGTTAGATGGAAGCTGGCCATGTAAAGTGGTCCGGACCTTCTGAGAGCTTTCATTCTGCTATACAGCCTAATGAGGGGAGGCTACCCAGTCAGTGATGGGTTTTTCTTACAGCTTAAGTAATTCCAATTTGGTGGATGAACCAATCTTTAGCAAAACAAGATACTTCAAAAGAGATCTTTTTTTTTGGTTCTGTGGATTGTGAAGGACATCCAAATCTTTTTAAACTAATTATTTTAAATTAGAAGAGTAATACAAGCACATGTAAAGAATTGTAGAAAGGGAGTAATACAAAATAACCAGTCACTCATAGGTGATCACTGTTGAAAGTTTCTCTCTTTAACTCTTATCGTAGTTACCATTACAACTTCTACCTATTGATTTATCAACTTTGGGTAACATCTATTGACTCCTCACTATGGGATATGAAGTATTAAGTGCAATTGCAATATCATTCATGTCCCATCTTCCACAACATTCTCAGTTTTTGTTAGTTATATTTAATTATTACAAAGAATATCTTTGTAATTTTAATACCTCTACTTCTTGATTTATTGAAATTAGACTTCTATTTATTTCCTGCTATGTTTTGTTTTCCTGTTTCCTGTTTTGTTTTATGATTATGATGTTTTCGGTATTTAGTTTGTAATTTGATTTAAAAAAATTTAAAACCAAAAAAAAAAAAAAAGTCTCCCAAAAGACCAATTCAGGAAATTACGGTCTGATCCTCTTTCCCTATTTTGCCAATTGGACAAGGGATATTTATATCATCTTATCAGAGTTGTATAAGAGCATATAAAAGGTATTTAGTTTACTATTTAGGACATTCTCCAAATATATAGACTCACTGAAGGTCAATGATTCATAGAATTCGGATCTGGCTGATGGAAAGTAAACAGAGAATGTAGAAGAACAGAGAGACCATTTGTTGACTCCCTCATTCAAAACATCCAAAACCCAGGGCTGAGGCACAATAAGGCACAATTCCTGCTAACTACTTGTTTTATCTCTATGAATATAAGTATCACAATGGAGAAGCATTGCCTCATTCACACTTTTGGAAATTAACAAAGAAAAAATGTCTTGATTTTTTTGCCTGAATTCTTTCAAACTGTTATTAGGTTGGAGGTTGTTGCTTGCATGGGTGAACTAGGATCATTCTGATCCATGAAATGACTGTGCCTCAGCCAGCTGTCTCACAGATGCCTACCATTGATCATGAGAGAAGCACTGACAGATGGGAGTGGATGGATTTGTGTTGGAGTTCCGACCGCTTGCATAGCTTATCCCACTGCCCAGTTAATGGTAATACCCTCTCAGATGAGAAGTCAGGGCAGCACAGCAGACCTGCAAAAGCCAGAGTTTTAAGTAGCTCCCCCATCAGTGCACCAGCGCTCATGTGGACATGTATCCTCCCTCTTTAATATTGAGTAGGTAAGAAAGTTTGTTTCAGAGAGAAGGAAACCAAAAGCAAAAGAAATTAACTGGTTATGCCAAAGTTCTTCACTCATCACTTGGTTCAATAAACATTGAGTACCTTCCTGCAGGGACAAATCTGAAGATGAGTAAGATGTAGTTCTTATCCTAGGGAAGCTCATAGTTTGAAACTTGCATTAACAATGATAAAGTAGGGCCAAAATTCATCAGAGGCATATGAAAGTTTCTGAAAGGGTGCAGTGGAGGTTCTAAGGAGGAAAATGTTGCCATCAGCTTGGGGGAGGGTCTTAGGGAAGGCTTTCGAAAAAGGCATGTTATGGAATTGACTTTGGTATAAAGTTGGGAAGGGAGTAAAGAAGAGAAAAATCCAGGAGGATGTCAATACCCAGATCTGTGTTTTGTAAAAATCACCATGGCAACAATGTGGATAGGTTGGAAAGAGGAAAGAGCTAAGTTTATAACAACAACAATAGTAGCAGCTAACATTTAATTAAATGTTTATTATGTCAGGTATTGCACTTAGTGCTTGACCCACTTTATTTCATGTAATCCTTGAAACAACATATGAGACAGGAATTATCATCTCCATTTTATAGGGAAAGGCACGACAGAGCCTGGACGAACAAAAGAGTTTGTATTATTGGCCATGAGAACCCAGGTAAGAAAAAGCTTTTATCTCATATCAGGGACTGTGGGATAGAGATGAGTTGGATTTTGGAGAATTAGGGAGGAAGATAACCTTTTTTTCTAAGAACAAATAGGCCTCCTTAGTGTCTGAGTCAAAAACCTCATAAACACTGAAAACACCTCTGAGATCCTATTGTGTCTAAAGGACCATGACTTAGTAGAATCTGCCTTGTCAAGTGAGTATGACTCCAGCTCAGGAACCATGTCCTTTGGCTTATCCCTGTCCACTGAGATTCTGGCACTCCGCCTGGCAAATAGTGGATGCTCAAATTGTAGTTGCTGTATGAGAGAATTTTCACCTGTCATTCAACATTCATTGGAACCTGGGGCAATTCATTGTTCTTCCCCCTCCCCCACACCTACCCTTGAGTTCTCCTATCTTTATATTGGAGGGGGCTGAACCGCATGAAGTCATTGTATGTTAAGTTTAATAGGCTGTTATCCAGGAAAAATTAATTACCTCGGGCAAAGGTTGGGATACTTTATTGGCTAATGGGCGTGTCTCTACGGGACGGGGTGGGCACTGTCTCTCTTTTTTTTTTTTGATACGCTTAATCATATCATATTGGGCAATCTGTGCAGAAACGGCTGATGATTGGTTTATATTCCTTAAGGCAGGTTCCTTCACCACCTAAAGGCTTTGGAGTTCTAGAGATGGAAACGCTCCCATAGGGATGCCCTCGCCCAGGACACCGCCCTTAAAATCAGACAGAGGAAGGCTCCCTTCATGAACGCGCTTGGCAAGCCCTGCCCCCAAAAGGGGTGGAGGTAGAGAAAGAATACGTCTACACCCCTCTCGTCTGCCCGAGTACAGATTGGCAAGTGGCATAGGCGCGCAGACCTCTGTCATTTATTTATTTTTCTTTCCTCTGGGTGCGCTGTCCCTTTAAATGGGGGACGCTGGTGCTGGCTCCGTAACACCGGAGCCGGCAGCTTGTTGATTTCAGAGCTGGTGAATTTCACATTGTTTCCACTTCACTTTCCTCGCCCGGGGGAGGCTCGGGTTGGCTCTACAACCGCTACCGCAGTTGCCAGCTAGGTCCAGGGGAGAGCAGAGACCTGCAGCATCTGGGCCGGCGTGGGGCCGCAGGGAAGGGTGTCGGGGCCACACACGCACTCTCGCTGCAGTCCAGATCCTTCTGAAGCCCGGACGCCCGGAGCGCACCGAGCCGGAACCGCCCGCCTAGACGCCCGCCCGCCAGCCAGCCCGCCCGCCCACGGGCCGGGGTCACAGCCAGGGAGCCGGCGAGGGGAGGAGGCCCAGGGGGGCTGGGTGGGGGGGCGGGGGTGGGTGCTGCTGCTGCCGCGGAGCTGCTACTCGGCGCGTTTTGTATGAAGATGGCGGCTCCCACCGCCAGCAAGGCAGCCTCCCTGGGCTGTAACAACAAGCCTGCGTTCCCGGAGCTGGATTTCAGGTCGGGAGCTCGGGTGGAGGAATTGAACAAACTCATCCAAGAATTCACGAAGCACGACCAGCGGGAATACGACGACCAGAGAGCCCTGGAGATTCACACAGCCAAGGATTTCATCTTTTCCATGCTGGGTAAGGAGGAAAAAGAGGGAGGGATGTGTGTGTGTGTGTGTGTGTGTGTGTGTGAGATGGGAAGCGGGGTAAAGAACCCATTCCCCCTTCTCGCGCGCTCTTTCCTTCTTGATTTTCTTCCCGGAGCCGGGTGCCTGGGGTATAACCCATCTCTGTTCCGCCTCTTCCCTTCTTTCTCCGCGGCAACCTGAGCTGCCTTCCCTCCCCTCCCTACTATACTTTGTGCCGGGTCCCTTTTCCACCCGAGTTCGCTGGCTCTTTTGTTAATTTCTCACCGACGGGGGGCTGGAGCGCAGGTGAAGTGTTCGTGGTGAAACGTCTCACTGTTTGGGGGAAGCCCCTGGAAGCCGCGCGGTCCAGGTGAGAACCGGCTGCGCCTTTCAATTAAGGGATTTGTCTCCAGAGACACGGACCTGCTCCTTCCCAACGCCGAGTCTCGGGTCATCTCCAGAGCTCGGGGCGCGGAGACAGCCTGGGGCTCTGGCTCGGCGCCCGAGCGACAAGTTGCTCTCTAGTCTCGCTTGCGGCGCGGCGCTGTCAAGCCGGGCCCCCGGTGGCCAAACTTGTTGGGTGTTCCCTGGTAACCCGCTCAAGTAGGCTGGGCGCAGGGAGTTTCTGCAACTTTGATTTGCAAATAGATTTCCCACTGAAGCGGTCGGAAGCATTTCCGGTGCTTCTCCGGGCTTCTTGCTGAGCTCGTAATTCCTAATTCCCAGCTCTAAAACGACCACGCTCAGAGCTCTGACCCCGAGGAGCGCCAGCCCCTTCCTCTTTGTGTGCTGTCTATGCACCGGCCGAGAGAGGTGTCCTGGGTTTCGAACCCTGGCGACGTCCGGGTTTAGAATAATGCCGCCCCTCCCACCTACAGGCACCTACAGGTCCTTAACAGATTGTTCAATGTTGTGTAAAGGAAAATAATTGAGTCAGGCCGGGGAGACCGAACCCCTCCCCAGGTGTCCTGTCGTTCGGATTAGTGCTGTGAGTGTCCGCTGCTGGGAGCCTCCCGCGTAGCTTGCGTCTCCACCGGTGCAACTCTGGCTGCATGCAGTACGTGGCCTGGCGGTGAACACTCCGCAGAACTGAGACTCCAGTGTAGCGCTGCCCTACCGCGTGTCTCTGTGCGCTCGACAAATACATTCTTAGGCAATTTTCCAGGTAGTGGGAAATTTAATTGAAAAAGGTTTTGGCCCACAGAGGAAGACTGAGCTTTTGCCTTCCTCCTGCCGTCTACTTGGATTTTAGCCGGCTGTCTGCTGTCCTTGCTGGTTCTATCATCGGGTATTACCTCTCGGTTTGCTTCCTCCCCACAGCCCAGGTTGGGGGTAATACAAACTGAACGTGTGCCGGCGGTGGGTAGTAACGCTTTGGGAAGTTGGATGAAGCATGTTAAAACTTGGGGCTGGATTTTACTTTTTGCTCCACACTCCCCAAGTGTATCCTAGGTTGTGTATGGGGTTGAAAAGCTCTCCGTTGAGACATTCGACCATTCAACTAATATTCAGATGAATTAAATGTGGGGTGTGTGTGTGTGTGTGTGTGTGTGTGTGTGTGTTTAAATAACTCCCTAACCTTGCGGTGGGAAGCTTACAAGCTTACAAAGCTTTCACATCTGAAAACCAGCACAGTGATTGTCAGAAGGGTGGGGATACACAGAGAAGGCTCAGGGCAGTTATTTAAGTTGCTTAATCATGGCCTTTCTCTTTGACGTATATAATGGAAGTCTGCCATTGTGTTATTATAGCACCGGCCTCAATTCCGATGTCTCCTGCCCTAGGTCGTTCACTAGGAAAAGGTGCTGGGTCACCATCAGTCCAGGATAGTCATGGAACAGAAAATGGGAGGCTGATGGGGAGGGGTAAGTTTAAGTGCCCAGCTCATGAGGAAATCCTGTGCTAACCCCACGGCTGATACACTGATTTTGCAAAGCCTTTACGAAGGGTGAATTATTGCAGGGTGCTTAATTTATTTTGTGTTTAATGTCATGAGTGGCATGGTGTTGACAGGTAAACGAAATTCCCTTTTATTCCTTTTTACCCAGTTGATCTTGCGAGAGAAGTCTTTCTTGCCCCCTGGGAATTTGATGTTTCCACCTGCGGGAGAGAAAATTCAGGAGAATGTCGTTTAAGCCTCTTGCCCCTCTGGACACTAGAAGGCAGATGGCGAAATGAGCTTGCCTGTCTGTGTGTGGTGCTGCATTCATTTGTGAGTTGCTTGCTTTCCTTTAATGAGGTGCTGGCGGCTCTAGACAAGTGAAGGTTTGGCGACAGCAAGGGTCCCTGTGTGGATTTACTTTTCCTAAAGCGGATTTTCGCTTGGCTTGAAAAAACAAAATCTCTTTTTGTGCACATTGTTTCACTTGCCGCAGTCCACAGTCTTTCATGAATATGCGAATGATGTGTCTTAATGACCCTCAGCTTGTTAAGGTGTTAACAGGGGTGGCACCAGGCCCTTATTTCTGGGAGTTTTTGGTGGGGTGGGTGTGAGTCCTCTTGGCTTTGTTCTGCTTCTGTATGAGCGGCACCTGAGGATTGTCAGCAGCCTAAAAACATTATCCCCTCACACAGAACGAAATGGCAGAGGAGTTTGGTGCAAACCTCTTTAATGGAGCTGTGGATAACGCTACCTCTGTTTTTAGGCAGCTGGCAGGGGCAGCCACTTTCTGTATGAGATTGTTAGCCTGGACTAAAGCCCCCACCCACCGGCTTCCCAGATCCTTTTCGTTTTATCGAGATTGGAGGCAACTTTACGCAGAAGGGCAAAGTTGTGGTAGGCTATTGTCATAAACAATGACCTGTCGGCACCGGGAAACTCCACTGTCCTATCAAAGCAGGGGTCTGCATAGGCTGTGTAGTTGATCTGAGCCTGCTAGTGGTCACCCAGCTGTCCATGGTCCGTCCTGACCTTCTCTGCTTGTCCGGAGATTCTGATTCCTTTGGAGGCAGGTATTTGCGGGAGTCATCTAGACTCACTATTTATTTCTCTACACCTTGGTCTTTTAGGAGAATGATTGCTGTTATTATCTAGTTAATATGTGAGAGCCCAGATTCTGGGAGAGGCTGGCAGTGCATAATAAACACCATTTATCAGAATTCAGGGAAATTGCCAGAGTTCATTAATATTTTAATAATATTTGGTATTTGCATAATGTCTCTGCCAGCTCTTTTGTTATCTTCATTCCCTGGTGAGGTCGAATGAAGACTGGTTGTGTCCCCATTGAACAGATGCAGAACAGGGGTTATGAAGAAGCTAGAAGAGCCAGGAAGAAATAAGTCGCTTCCCCTTCAGTCCAGATGGTTGGTACCATGGTGTGGTCATTAGAGTAGTTATCACTTACTGACTGCCTTCTCCGTGCCAGGAACTTCACACAACCTTAGGAGTGGTATTGCTTTCCCATTACCCAGATGAGGATATTGAAATTTACTAGGGTTAAGAATCATCCAGGGTCCCATGGCTAATAAATGGAAGAGATGTTGCTAAAACTCTCTTGACCCAATTCTGTCTTTTGCTATCAAGAATTGATGTATTAAATCCAGAGAAGGGGCTTTGTTTAAAAAAAAAAATATTGTCTCTTCTTTCAGAAATTTGTTTCTGATTTCAGCTGTATTAGGGTAATCCGGTCAGCATTTGACGTGAGTTCTGGAGCAGTCTGAGTTGGAGTATTTTATTCCGTAGAAAGATCATTTGTTTGAATTTCAGGTTAAGAAACTGATGGTCATTAGAATAAAATGTTAAAATCTATAGTTCCTGTCTCAGTCTGCCTCTTGCTGCCTAGGTGGTCTTAGTTTTTTCATCCAGTAAACACAGATAATAGTATTTTCATCTATTAAACATGGAATAATAGTAATGCACTGTTTCAGAATTATGTGTGTGAATATGAAGTTACTTTGTAAACTGAAAAGGAATGTATACATGATTTTATTATTTATTTAAAGAAATGGGCATTGTTAGAAAATCTAGTGAACTTACACTGGAATTATTTCTGCAGCTTCCTATCAGAAAGACTATAGAGTATACTTAGAGGTGACCTAGGAGAATATATAGGCTCTGGCTGGAGAGGGCATGATTAATTCCAACCCACATTGCCATTTGTTAAGTTCATACTGTATGCTGGCCCTTGTGCTAGCTACTTTGCATAAATATATTCATGTAATTTTCTTCCAGAAACTTTGTAAGGATAAATACCATCATGCCTGTTTTAGAGGTGAAGTAGGTGGTATTAATCCCCCTTTAAAGATGAAACACTGAGGCTCAAAGAGGTCAAGTACTTATGCCAAGATCATACGGAGTTTGAGTTTGAACCCAAGTATTCCTGACTCGAAAGCTCATGTTCCTTCCACTGTATGGGCAATCAGTTTCTATCGCTCTTGGGCCAGACAACCAAAAAGGCCCCACCCCGTGGGGAATGCTATACTCAGTACCCTGCTTAGCTTGCAGGAGCAGAGATGGTCCCTTTTGGCCTGTCTGTCTTTCTTACTTTCATGCGTTCAGCAAATATTTACTGAATGTTATACTGTTTGCCAAGCAGTATGCAGGGTCCTAAGGATAAAATAATGAGCAAAAACGTTAATTCATATGGGCCTGTGGAGACCCCTCCCTCTTCTGCTTTGCCCATCAACTTTAAGAGAATAGTTTGCTGACTCTTGTCTCCTTTCAGGCCCATGGTTGTGGTGTTTCTGAGTGCTGTCGGAACTACCGTATTTTTAGGTACTTTCTATATCTACAGAGTAGGCCATTTTGAAGCCCGGTCTTTCGAGTGTTTGAATGTCACTTTTCCTTAATGAATTCATCCAGCAATCTTTACTGAGGGAATTTATTGTGAATCTTTGCTTTGTGGGTCTCCAAGTCTTGGTACGTTCTTCAGTGTTCTAGTCACTAATGTGCTGTGGTATCTGTATGATGGATGTCATCTTTGAAGTCTGTTCCAGCTCTGAAAACATTATGCATCTGGGGCAGGGAAGTCCCTCTGAACATTTATTTTTGCTTCTGGTTTGAGTTGGTTTCAATTCTCCCTCCAGGGTTCTGGGCGTTTGCTGCCCTTCGTGACAGAAGAGCCCTGGAACCACTGATGATCCCTGGTCTTCCTATGATGCCTTGTTGGGCCATCCACTGGATAATGCATTGCTTGTGATTAGACTAGGTCCCTTTTGTATTCACAGAAATAGTAGAGTCTCTCATGTCAAACTAGGAACTTGTCCTTGATTGTTAGCTCTTTAGATTCTCCTGGAGCTTTTTAACAATTTGGAATCTCTGGTGCCATTTCAGACCTATTGAATCCGAATCCCTAGAGCTCCCAAACTGGCTGCTCAGCACTCTGACATTCTGTCCCGTGTGTTAGGCCTTGTTCATTTCCTGTCTAGTAGAGCTGCTTGTGCATACAATCAGCTGATGCCAGTTGACTTTTGAGACTAGAACTGGGCTGCTGTGTCTAATGAGCAGATATGTCTGCTGGCTTCTGGTAAAGCTGGAGTCCTTCCCCCTGGGACGGAGACAGGGAGGCATAGTGATTGAGATGATTATTAGAATGTTTCCTCTGTGTCAGAGGTTGTAATAGGGTTTCACATCATTGGATCATTTCCCAAGGACACCATAACGCTTTGAAGTAAAGAAGTATGGAGAACTCTAGGATTAGAAAAATTCAGGAATTTGTCCAAGTTTACTAGCAAGTAAGTGGTGTAGCTGGGACTTAACCAAGGTCAGGCTGATGCAAAACCCTTGCTTTCAACAGTGATACTATTCTGCCTTCTAGAGGGGCAGGAGAACTGGGTTCTAGCCCCAACTCCTCCAGTTAACTTGCTCTGTGATTTTGGGCAAGTCACTTAACAGACTCTTGAGTCTCAGAGTCTGAATATGTAAGTTGGGGTAAATAATTATACCTACCTCCTGTGTTCAGATGCATTCAGTTCTGAAGATGAAGGTACAAAAGAAGGACATTTCTGAGTTCTAGTAAAGCTCTGTTTTGTACTGTGTGGAATGTGTGTTACCCTAAGTCACCTAACCTTTTTTGGGCTTCTTTTTTGCCCACTTTCCAATTGTAGAAAATGCAAAGAAGAAAGTAAAATCACCTCCAAATTGTAATTACTGTTAATATTTGATGTACATTTTTTCTGGACGTCTATGTTTATAAAACACGCTTATACCCACTCATACTTACATGCATACATTTTTACATACATAATCCTATTGGATATGTGGGGTTTTTTTAAGTAAATTTATCAATGTGCTGTCATCTACTACACTTTTGGAAAGGAGCTATAACCTGTGTTAAGATGTTTTCTTGCTTCTTTCATTCATCTTTTATTTCAAAAGAAGATACTGTTCTGGAACTTAGAGCACATTCTGTGGTTTAATGATTGGGGAATGAAGAACCTTCTTGTTGGTGACTTCTGAGGGTTTGGTCTGCCTTTCAATGCCATCTCCTATTTGTATCTTTGCATGTTCTACATGGTCTCATAACATTACCCGAATTTCTCACTTTCTTCTTTTGCTTGGGCTGTTTTCTCTATCAGGATTTCTTAACCTGGGTCCATGGAAACAAAAACTTGGAATCTGTGAACTTGATTGGGGAAAAATTACCTGTTTATTTTTATAAACAGGTCGCTAACTGCAATATTGCATTTCCTTTCATTATAAAGGTAGGTAACAAACCATAGTAGTATTAGCAGTACCTATGTTTTTTGCTTTTGTTGCCAATAGAAATCACAGATATTTTCACTTCACATTACAGATATTACAGACGTCTCAAAAAGCCATTCACTGCTGCTTTGAAATTATGGTAGATGTTAGACTTGCTGCTAGATTTTATTGACTGCATTAATAAAGAATCACATATGGTACTCTATCACAAATTTGTTTTTTAACTGCATTTTGTGTTTTAATACCAATTTTCTTTGAAGTCCTGTGTAATTTTATCATTCATTTAAATATACTTGTTTTTTTTGCAGAGGTCGCCAGGCTTTTCCAGCCTGTCAAGACATCTGTGTCACAGAAACAGTTAAGAGTCTCAGCATTCTGACATCTTATCTCTGCTTTGTTTTCTTCTCCCAGCTTAAATGCTGCTTGACTCATGAAGCTTTCCTATATCTCTCCAAGGAGAAAAGAAATTTCCCTTTCCTCTGTGTTCTCCTAACACCTGGTCCACTTTCATAGCCCTTACCACATCGTTCCCCACGCTGTAGGCTAAATAATCCCTGCTCATTTACCTTTGCAGCGCCCAGTGGGCTTACGTAAACAGTAGGTGCCAACAGAGTGTTACGTGACTTGATGCATTTTAAAAGAGCCTTTCCGTGCACAGCTTCTTATTTCAGGCTCTATTTAAGGCATGAGCACTTTCTGACATTATCTCTTTATGGTTGCTCCCCTCATTAAGCCATATTCCGTCATCTTCTCTGGAGTCAAGAAAATCTTGATCTGATCTCCTCATGTGGTAGGGGAGTTTTTTCCTAGATTCCAATAATAACATCCTTAAGACTTATCATAGGGCAGTTTAAGAAATGTCCCAATTAATTGCTGTAGCTTGTTGACCAAGAGTGGCAAACCATGACTTGTGGGAAATACCCCTTTCTTGTAGACCCTGACTTTTCTTCCCTGGGCATCCGGGGTACTTGCGAACCTCCTGCACTCCCACACTTGGGGCTTTAAAGGATGCATAGAAAGCATAAGTCATCTTTCTCATGAAGGTGTTCCTTGTGCTTATCAGTCAACCTCCAGGTGTTTGGATGCCTATTCTGGAATCCTAATTGCAGCAATTATTTATGATTATAAGCTAATTTGCCATCAATACTTTATCTTTGAGCAGTGCTTTATAGATTACAATACATATTACATCTGATATGGTGTGATATTATTCTTTGGACCAGCCTTTGAGAAAGGAACTAGTAACCCCCATTTACAGATGGGAATACTGAGACTCTGGGAGGTGATATGACTTAGTTGGAGGTTATAGAGTAGGTTGTAGAACAGGACTCAACCCAGATCTCCGGTGTCTTCTGCTCCAGCACATAGTCTGCAAAGAGCTTGTGGCTTTTCTACCCAGATATCTTTCATGGTTGCTGGGGTGAGTCTATGTTCCCAGACCAGGCAAGGGTAGCAACTTTCATACCTCTCTGGCTTTTCTACTCCACTGGGCCAAGGGTACACAGTGGGTAAGGCTGGCTGAGGGCGGCATGGCTCAGTACATACCCTGTAGGCATGCATTCTCCATGTCTGTTTGTTAGCCTCGCATATCTGAGGGCCTGTGACAGCATTCACAATGGACTTGGGTGACTACTTGCCAGCTGAGTGATCTCTTTAAGGGCAGTTCATAATTATGCCATTATGTGAGGCCCTGTCTCCAGGAAACAGCTATCTGTTTTTCGTCCACTTAAGTGCCTTTTCATGAATTCCCTCTGCACGAGATAAAGAGACAGATTACTAGGGACAGTGCTGCTATGAATAAAGCTGGCACGGGGAGCTGTTGTTCAGTTTGTTTATTTTTTATATTTTTTTTCCTCAACACAGGAAGACATGATTAATACTTGTGAGTTAAGTCAGTAGTGGGAGTTGGTGTAAGGCTTGTTGAGGTTTTTGTTTCTTCTAATGAGTATTTGAATGTCTACAGTGTGCATAGAATTAAGCATTCATTCATTAATTCATAAAATTCATTCAACGTATGTTGGAGTGCCTACCATGAACTAGTGTAATTACTATGTTGAAGTTACTGTATTGTAAGAGCACAGAGTGGTGAATTAGAGAAGCAAGGTCACTACCTCCATAGGACTTATGTTCTCTGGGGAATTCAACAAGATTTAAGCACATGAGTAAATAAGGATGTGTGCTTAAAAAAAAAAAAAGCACAGACCCTTATGATGGAAGGTCACTGGGTAGGATGGAGTGAAGAGTGATAGAGAAGGCCTCTCGGAAGCAGAGACATTTGAACTGGAAAGATAAGAAGGACCTGGCCACCTGAAGACTGATGGAAGTGTATTCAAGTAGGTAGAACAGCATGTGCAAAGGCCCTGGGGTAGGTCCATTTGAAAGCAGCTTTCAAGGCTGCTTAAATTATAGCAAGTCTGATTTAGTCTCTACAAGGAGGAATGGTCTATGTTTGGATTAGGCCCACGGTGGAAGGAATGGGCTGCCTGCCTTGGAATATAGCGAGTTTCCTGCAGGTGGAGGTTTTCCAAGTGGGGCCACCCTTTGGCTAGGCTCTTGTTGATAGCATTCAGGGACTGGAGGAGAGGGGGACAGTGTAGAAAGGTTGGGTTACAGGTCCTCAAAAGGCCCTTTGTAGCCGTGTGATTCTCTGATTTCACCTCTGATAGCCCTAAGCTAACAACAGTGAATTCTGTATTAGATGGTTTATGCATCAAACTGCAGTTTTCATGGGAAAATGATAAACCTGTATCTTTTCATCTGGACTTCCACAGTCTACAAAATACTTTCATAGGCATAATCTAGTTTTGATTTCTCACAACAACCATATAGAGTAGGTATTATTATTGGCTCTATTTTAACATAGGAAGAAACCCATGGTCAAGAGAAGTAACTCACTCAAGGTCACTGAATGGTTGAGGTGGAATCAAATTGAAACCCTTTGAAGTTCACCCCAAATTCTTTGTATTAGGCTGATTCTAGAAACCTCCCTTATCCCACGCCATCTCAGGGTATGGAAGAAGGAGGATTTCTGGTCCAGAGAGAGGCACTGAGGATCGGTAGGAAGAACCAAGCCAATGGACTGCAGGTCTGCACGTGCCCGTTGTCGGTATGCAACTTGGAAGCACTTTTCTAGGCTGCTTCAAGATCACCCTTTTAGCAGCTGCAGCTGTTCCTAATAGCAGCTGCTTGTACGGCTGGTGCTGTGATTAATAAAGAAATCTCAACTGTCTGTTCTCAACTGTGCCCTTGGTGTGCGCAGCCTGCTTTAACACAGGCTGTGTTTCTGATCTGGAACAACCGAATCCTGCTGGCATATGGTGCCCCAGGGGCTCATAGCCCAGTTGTGAGAAGGGGCGGTCCCTCTAGATCCGAACCAGGGAGCCAAAGGCCCACCAGGGACTGGGTAGTAAGGAAAGTGTGTGCGGTGTGCCGCGTGGTAAATGCCAGCTGGTTCTTGATGTCAGAGTCAGGGATGCCGGGCAGTAGGGGGCTGCACTGGTGAAGGAGATCACCTCTCACCTCCCTTGTAGGTCAAACTGTGGCTGCCAGTTTATCACCTCTGATTTGGAATCTGAGGCCCCAGAGAGGGGCCATAGTTCATCCACTACTGTACAGCTAGTTTGGGGGCAGAATCATGGTTAGAACCCAGGTTTCCCATCTGCCTGCTGTGTGTGTTTGTGTGTGTTGGTGTTACTTCTAGCAGGCCATTTCCAAATAAATTTTCCCTTTGAATGAAAAACTATCTGTGTAACTGAAAATAATAATAACCACACTCAAATAATGTCTACCATGTTCCAAGAATAGTTCTAAGTGCTTTATACTTTATGTACATTATCTAAATTAATTCTAGCAACAACCCTATGAGGAAGGTATTATTCTTATTTACTGATGAGCAATCCAAAGCACAGAGAGATTAAGCAATTTGCCCAAAGTCACAAAGCTAGTGGAAGACTGGCAATTTGAACCCAGGAAACCTAGCTTCAGGCAGAAAATAGCAAATACCTATGGATCTTTTTTTAACCTCATTAAGAAAAAAAACCTTTCCTCCTGCAAAGTGGAAATCATTGATGGAATACTACAATTTTTTTTAAAAATATTTATTTATTTTTGGCTGCGTTGGGTCTTTGTTGCTGCACGTGGGCTTTCTCTAGTTGTGGCGAGCGGGGACTACTCTTCGTTGTGGTGTGTGGGCTTCTCATTGCAGTGGCTTCTCTTGTGGAGCACGGGCTCTAGGCACGCGGGCTTCGGTAGTTGTGGCACGTGGGCTCAGTAGTTGTGGCTCGTGGGCTCTAGAGCGCAGGCTCAGTAGTTGTGGCGCACGGGCTTAGTTGCTCTGTGGCATGTGGGATCTTCCTGGACCAGGGATCGAACCCGTGTCCCCTGCATTGGCAGGCAGATTCTTAACCGCTGTGCCACCAGGGAAGTCCCGGAATACTACAATTTTAATGCTGTTAGGAAATTTGGAAGTTAGGTGGCCTGAGTTCCTCCCTCCTCCATTTTACAGAAGTGGAAACTGAGGCCCAGAAGGGAAAGGGGACTTGATCATCCTGAACACTGATTTTACTTTTGGGCAGAGTGGAGGTGAGTTAAATGTCTGGCAAGTGACTGCTTCCTGAGAAAGGTGTTTGCACCTAAGACTGTCCACTCAGTAGCACCTGCTCCCTGGGGAGCATCTGCCTGGGTTTAAAGTGAAGGGGAATCACTTTGAGAGGGCTGTGCTTCTAGATAGGGAACATTTCCCTGCTACAGGGCTGCCTTGTAGTTTGAAGTTTTTTTAAGCTATTAGGTGAAGAATGCTGAATAAATAACCTGGTGGGCACAGTGTATTTCTGGTGTGTCATGTTTGCTTTTTGTCTTTTGATTGTTCCTTGTCTTTCTCTCTGGTTCCCCCTGCCGCCCACCCCGTGACGTGTGTCCTTTTCTCACATCTCTGCTGTCTACACAGCTTTGAGTATCACAATGAATATTTTTGTCTCTGAAGAGTCTGTATCTACAGTAAGGAAGGGAGCTGGCTGAGTAGACTGTGGGACGCTGGGTCCAGCCTATGTCTGGGAGGAGTTGAAGCTCCATGGGCTAGTAAGACGCCTGGCAATGGACCTTCCCTCTCTGCTGCTGGTCTGAGAGCTCAGAGCCTTAGGAGGATTTAGAGAGTTGTAATAGGATTCAAAGAATTATAGAGGAGTTAAGCTAGTGGGGATCTTCCTGAGATCAGTTCATCCACCCCGTCATGTCGCTGGTGGGGACATTTAACCCCACGGTGGACGGTAACTTGCTCAAGGTCAAGCTGGTGGTGGTGATGACAATGACTGTATTGGGAAACTCTTCCCTGCTATTTATCAGGCATTGTTCCAAGTGCTTTGTAATCAGTAACCCATTTAATCCTCACAACAATACTGCGATGGGGGTGCTGCTACCATCCCCCTGCTTTACCTGTAAAGCAATTACAGCAGTTAAGTCACTTGCTCAAGCTGGTGAGAGGCTGGATTCAAATCTAGGCAGTTGAGCTCTTAACCCCGTGTACCTTTCCATAACATGAGCGCCGTCACCATGCCAGGCCCTGTGCTCGTTGCTGGCATAAAGCATGAGGTGATGCTAAACGTTGAGGGAGAGGATGGAAGTGAGGGAATAGTGGGCAGAGTGGAGAAGAGGTTGGTTTGATTGTCCGGCGAGCCAGTTGCTAATATGATTCTTCTGACTCCTGGTCCAGACTCTTTTCATTCTATCATTTGACCTTTCTTGGCAGCCCTCAGGACAAACATTCTTTTGATGCTTGTGGTTTATGTTTATTGAAAGTCCTTTGTGTGAAATACCGTCTTATCCATGCTGTCTCCTCATTTTGAAAGTAAGAAGGTGTGTCTCAGCTAATTGATTGATTTAAGGCTCTATAAAGGTCAACTGGGCCCTTGATGCTAAGTAAATTAGGGCAAGTCTTATGAAGGTACAGGCTCTGCCCCCCCTCTTTCCCCCCATGTCATTCCAGATTTAGAACATTTAATTAGGACATAGTTAATGTAGTCTATCATTGTGGGGGGAATGGGAGCTCATCTTTTTTCAGTGAAAGGCAGATGCCAAACGTACTCTTAAGACAGTTACTGTGAAATCAAAATTTATAAATCGAATTGGGTTTTAAGTGAACTAAGGGATCTGACTCTTTAGTGCAGTAAGTGACTACTTTTGAAAAGGGAATAATTCTTTAAGTAAAAACTGGATCTAGTTGCCCTGCTTTGTAAGGGCAGATGTTTGTACGTTGACTTGACTTAAAGCACTGAAGGACATTGGCTTCATGCTACAAAATCAGTCGTTGGGATGAAATCACTTCTTGAAAATCTGGTGCTCATGATGCAGAGGATTGGAACTGGAATCCTCAGAGAGGCCTCATCCCCAACCTACTTACTCATTTTTTCCTGGAATAAAATCTCAGGGGAATGGAGCATCCGGGATGGGCGAGCCCATCTGGACAGTGTAGAAACTCATGGGAGAGAATTTTATCATCTCTGGTTCTTGGGGAAGAGGATGGATGGGAAATGATCTTTCTGAGTATCTTTGTGTCATTCAGGACCAACCTACCTCTGTTCCTGTCTCCTGGGTCCCATCCTCTCTGCCGGCCCACCTTCTTCCCTGGGGATTATTTCTGCCCCTTTTATCTGCAGTTTCTCCTTCATTACTGATTCCTTCTTAAACACTCACACGTGCATTCTCCATATTCCTTCAACAGAGATCTTTGAGAATTTCTGTGCAACAAGCCCTCTGTGAACAGTAGGAGTACAGTGGGGAACAAACCTTCATATTGTTGGTTACAAGTCTTAGAAGGACATGGACAGTGAAAAAAAATTGTAGGTTATGATTAATGCCCTGAAGGAAATACCAACCAGAACAGAACATGGTGCTGTGATTTGTCTTTCCTTCTCCAACTTGACCTTGTAGACCATTCTCTCCTAAACTCTCTTCCCTTGGCTTCCATCCAGCATCCTCTTGCTGGTTTTCTCCTTTTCCTCAATCTCCATGTAAGGGACAGATTTGTATTTCTTTGTCCAGCCCTTGGTGATCCTTCTGTCTTTTCTCCCCTCACACTTTCTCTGATCCTCTCGTAGTATCATTTTCCATCCCTCTTGCTGCCTTCCGAGCCTGTGCCCCAGCCTGGACTTGACTGCCTCTTGCACAAGTCCACTTGGTTGACCCAAAGGTGCCACGAATTGAGTGTCCAAAGTGAATCTGTCTGTGCTTCAAGCCTGGATCAGCCACACCACCTTTCACCAGAGTCATAAGATGGGAACTCGGGAATCATCCTGAGCCCCTCTCTCGTCCTCCTACCCCGAAGCTGAAAAGAAACCGAGGCCTGTCCATTCTGCCTCATCCTTTAGGCTCTGTTCTCTTCTCTCCATTCCCACTGTCACCACCTTAGTTAGGGTCACTACTGTCAGTTTCCTAGGATACTGTGGATCATCTCCCTGGGTTTTCTGCTTCCAATCCCTTAAATCCATTCTCCACGCTGAGTCACCTTTTAAATAGGCCTAAACCCTCAGGGACAACCCATCATTCTTCACAGTAAAGTTAAACTCCTTAGCATATTTTACAGAGTCTTTGGAGACCCAGCTCCTGCTCACATCTCTGGCTTCACCTCCTGCTACCCCTTCAGTTTCACCGTATATTTCTTTTAAATTTATTTATTTATTTATTTTTAGCTGGGTTGGGTCTTCGTTTCTGTGTGAGGGCTTTCTCTAGTTGCGGCGAGCGGGGCCACTCTTCATCGCGGTGCGCGGGCCTCTCACTGCCGCGGCCTCTCTTGTTGCGGAGCACAGGCTCCAGATGCGCAGGCTCAGTAGCTGTGGCTCACGGGCCCAGTTGCTCCACGGCATGTGGGATCCTCCCAGACCAGGGCTCGAACCCGTGTCCCCTGCATTGGCAGGCAGATTCTCAACCACTGCGCCACCAGGGAAGCCCCTCACTGTATGTTTCTTATACACCTGCTTTGAGATGGGCGCTCTGTAAGGTACTGACATTGCAATCTCTCTTGAAGTAAAAGCCTAAACATTCTGAACAGGATTAGAAGGACTCAGTGCTCTGTTTCCTAAGGCCTCTTCAAGCCCCATCTCAAACCTCAGATGTCCTCACTCTCTTGGTTTCAGCCACACTGGCCTTTCAGTTCTTTGGAAATACCATATCCCCACCACTGAGGCCCTTTGCTGGAATGCCCCATCCCTCCTCCCACACACCCATGCAACCAACGCCTTAACTTCTACTTCCCTAGATGATCTCAGCTCAATCCAAATGTCACTTCTCGAGGAGGCCTTTCAGGCTAGCCCAGGACAGGTCACATTCTCCTAAACCTGCATTCTATCTTCATAGGTGTCTCAGTTGCACCGACCCGTTATGAGTTTGCTGATGTCTGACATTTCCCATTGTCATGAAGGCTCAATGATAGCTTATCTCGGACCTATTCTTGCTTGTCTTTTTCTACTTGCCTGAAACACAGTTGTTCAATAAACATTGCTAGTGTGGTTGGCTACTTTGCTTTTGTTCTTGAACTTGAACAGTTAGGTAGAACACAGTTCACAATAGGCATTGAGTTAGCCATTGTGTGCCGAGTTTTAAGGACATACCTTGGTGTGTTCAGGGGACTTCTCTTCCTAGACTCCCACCTCTCTGCAGCTTATAGCCATGGAATTATAAAAATGTACACTTTAGAAATTATCTAGTTTAGTCATTTCCAACCTTTTCTAAACATGAGGGTCTTTTTTTTTTCCAATTAAAAAATGAGGATTCAAATGGTAGTGGTTATATTTTTACTATCAGTTTATTGGAGAAAAATGAGTAGTTATAGAAAGCTACTATGAATTTAGCTAACCATGTGAATTACTTTGAATTTTTTCATAATAGCATCTATATATACTTGAAAAATAGTAGTATGTAGGCTTGAGAGGTAGTGCTTGGTGGGCACATGGATTTATAGCACCAATAACTCCATGCCCTTGTGGTCCTTTAGTTAGGAACTAGCCACTTGGTCTCGCCCTTTATTATGCAAATTTACATCAGATTTAGAACTGGTTACCTGTGGGTTTGGTTTCCCCTATATGTGTTTGATTTGACCAACATGGTGTTTTTAAATATTTAGAGCAAACATTTAAAAGTTGGGAGATTTTTCACAAAACCAGATTTCCAGCTTGAAAAATGAGAAGGACTACCTTTATTTCCTGTATGGCCATAATCTCCTGGAACTGAATAGCAGCTGTGTCCTTTCGAGGCACCACACTTTCTCCAGTTTGTCACAGTCCTCACTCTATCTCTGTCGCTGTATAACAAGTTCACGGTAGAATGGCGACTAGAAACCCAGTGACTTCACCCGACGTGAGCGAGTGAGGCCATCTCCATCTCCACAGAGGCTTGTGAGCAGAGAGAGCCCTGGGCCCAGAGTCAGGAAACCTGAATCCTTGTCTCCTCGCTGTTACTGACTAGCTTGGTGACCTTGAACAAGCTACGTAACTTCTCTGAACCTCAGTTTTGTCATTTGTCATTTTGTAGTAAATACCTCTTAAGGCTCACAGAGTTGTTGGATCTCTGGACGGAAAGTTGTTTAGTCTAATGGAACATGTTTGTTATTAACTCCCTCATCTTCTCTTTCCTTGTCTTTTTTTTTCCCTCTCACTGTTATAGAGGAATCTACCATTTATTGTTGCACCTTGATGTTCATTTTAGAAATATGAGAAGGGAGCTATTGATTTCTCTCCCCAACCCTTTCTTATCCACATCATGTCTGGAGGCAGCTCTAATCCTTTCATCCCATGCCGTCTGCTCCTGCTGGGGGTCCCATGGCCGTAAGCAAGCTCCTGCAGTGACTTCCAAGACACCCCAAAGTTGAACTCCAAATATCAAAGAATTGGAGCCCACTGATTGCTTGTGGAGATGCTCAGTAACTAGCCAGCTCTGTCATTGCTCACGTCTATGAAATACTAACAGGATTCCAGGCTAACATGGAGGATTTCGTTTTTAGTGGCAATATCCTTGTAGCCAGATTTGTGGAACAAACAAATTTCATTGTTTCAGAGGAACCGTACTGGTTATTTTTGTCCTTCTGGATCTGCAAGGGAGAGTAGGCATCAGTACCACAAAAGAGGAAATAAATAGGAGTGTCAGCCTCGGAGATTACAAGAAGCAGTGTGGATCCTGGAAAACAAAAATGGGGACTTTGGAGTCAGGCAGACCTGAGTCTGTTACTGCATAGCTGTGTCACCTTGACTAGCTTGTGTGACCTTGAGCCAACTAGCCTTTTTGATGCTTTTCTTCATTCATAAAGCAGGGATAAAAGAATGTATTTCATCTTTTAATTTTATACTCAGTTTTAGTTTTTAAGGATTTTGAAGAGAATGCCAACTTCATAGGGTTGTTTTAAGGATGAAATTAGTGCATGTTTAATATGTTAAATGAGCAACACAGTACACGAAACTGCCCTTCTCTTCCTACTTTTGGCTGAAAATCCTTTTTTACTTCCTTTAAATAGGATTAATAGGTCAGCCTGTGAACAGGGAAGCAGAACATAAAGTTGCCTGAATAAAGGTCTAGTGTAAGTCTTTGTGCAAACCTTTTGGTTTAACATTTTACGGAGCAGGTAGAGTGGAGCTCCTACTGATTTTTTTTTTTTTTTAAGTTTTGTAAATAAAAAGCTAGGTTTCCCAGGAAACTAAAAGAAATTTCTTCTGCCTTTATTAGTTTCCCAGACATTTCCAAAAGTGAGGATGCTTACTGTAGCCACCCTGTGAACCCAGCCCGAGGGGCCTTTGGAAGGGGAGCAGAACACCTCTTGCTTGGCTGGATTAAAGTAATCGAAGTAAAGCTGAGGTATTCAATCTGATGCTTATACGAATAATGTTCACTTAGAAGAGAGGGAGATAGTTTAGGGGAGACCTGACTTGGAGATGGTTGGACTGTGTATTCAGCTGTGGGAGAATGCGAAACTCTCACTCAAAAGTCTGCATGTGGAGTTTAAGGTTACACTAATCCTTTTGAGAATTTAGGGTGGTGCTGGAGATTGCACACCTGCTGGTGAAATGAAGAAGGTGGGCACTGGACCGGAAGTAAAGGTATTAAGAAAAGACGTCCCCACCTACACGTCCCTTGAGAAGTGAGGGCCATGGCGAGATTCCCTAGCAGGTCCCCCAGTCCCTCGCCCACCCCCCCAGTTCTCTTCATTTCCTGCATCTGTAGGAAATCCCTGTGACCAGCTGGTTGTGTGGAGTGGGTTGATGAAATTGGAGTTGATCATGAGTTGGATACCGAGAAGAATCTGGTTTTTTTTTTTTTTACTTGAAGTATACTTGATTTATGATGTTGTGTTAGTTTCAGGTGTACAGCAAAAGTGATTCAGTTATACATATACATACATATATTTTTTTTTCAGACTCTTTTCCATTATAGGTTATTACAAGATACTGAATATAGTTCCCTGTGCTATACAGTAGATCCTTGTTGTTTATTTTATATATATTAGTGTGTATCTGTTAATCCCAAACTCCTAATTTATTCCTCCCCGCCCCTTTCCCCTTTGGTAACCATAAATTTGTTTTCTATGTCTGTGAGTCTGTTTTGTAAATAAGTTCATTTATATCGTTTTTTTTTTTTAGATTCTACATATAAGTGATATGATACTTGCCTTTCTTCGTCTGACTTACTTCACTTAGTATGATAATCTCTAGGTCCATCCATGTTGCTGCAAGAGGCATTATTTTACTCTTTTTTAAGGCTGAGTAGTATTCCATTGTATGTATATACCACATCTTCTTTATCTGTTCATCTGTCGATGGACGCTTAGGCTGCTTCCATGTCTTGGCTATTGTTAGTAGTTCTGCTATGAACATTGGGGTGCATGTATCTTTTCAAATTAGGGTTTTCATTTTTTCTGGCTATATGCCCAGGAATGGGATTGCTGGGTCACATGGTAACTCTATTTTTAGTTTTTTAAGGATACCAAGAAGAATCTTGAAGAGACTGAGAAGGGCTTGGGAATGTGCTCTGAGATTTCAGACAAAGAAGAGATTGCTTACCAATCCTTATCTTTCTTATTAGTCTTACCTTTTTGCATTGTGGTTGGATGAGAAGCCTAAGGGAGTCTTCCCCTTGAGGGAGAGCTGCCTCATGAAATGGGGGCATCTCTGGTCAGAATGCTTGCTCCTGTTACTCAGGTGGGAGATGCAGGGGTGGGGTGCTGGGTGGGGAGGAGAAGAGGGCTTCTTAAAGAACGGAGAGGTGGAGCTTCATCTCCAGTTTGAGGAATAGAAGGGGAAACTCTAACAATGTTCTCAGGAAAAAAATTAGACTGTACATTATGGACCATGGGCAACAAGTTTATAAGATTCTGGCAGCTTTTAAATGTTCTTGGGTTTGGTGTTCTATTTACCTGTTGTCTCTCTGTTGTGATGAGAGGTTGAGATCTTCCAGGATGAAAAAGGTCATGTATTTGTCTTCAGGGAAGCCGGGTAGAGGGTTGGTCAGAAAGCTGGGCGGCACTATGCTGTACTCCAAAATCAGCTGGGGAGAGAAGAGCCTGGGCTGGGTTCTGAGAGATGGTCAGTGAAGCCTGCCTCAACAAGGCTAAGGATTGTTAAGGACGTTTCCCAAGCATTGCAGGAAATGGAGTATGGTTTTATATGACCGGTGTTGGATACCTCATTCTGTTACTGTGTGTCTTCATCTTCAGCAAGGCACTTCCTCTCTCCAACCCTGACTTTCCCCAACTGTCAAATGAAGAAATTGGGTTGCCCTAGTCTGTGATGCTAGGATTCCATAAGTAGAATCATCTCTCTCTTAACTGATACCAAAACTTGCATCAAATAGCTCTACTTTTGAATCCTGGGATAGACATGGAGATTTGCTGCAGTGGTTGGTTTGGGGGCAGTTATTTATTTTTCGAGGGAGTGTCTGGAGGGCAGTTTCTGTTCTCATTTGAGGCAGTCCTGGTGTCATGTCACAGGACACATGGGGAAGCCCAGATCCCCTCCTGTGGTTCTCAGAAGAGTCACTCATAGATTCCAGGGGAGTTTGGCCCCTGTCAGGGTTTGTTCACTTGGCCCCTTCTGCTGTCAGTGGTACGAAAGCTCAGGGCTTTCTCCTGAGCAGCCTGTGTCGTTACTATGGAAGGCCCCAAGGAGGCAGTTTACACTGAAGGTGACAGCCAAATCTTTTTGTGCAAAGTAAGTAGGACACCAAATGGGAAATTCATCTTAATCTTCTTTAAATACTTCCTGCTCATGTGCCAAGGTTCTAAGTAATACAATTTCAAAGGTTCAGAGGTGTCTAATATAATTTCCCCCCCTCTGTACATAATTCTGTGCCCATTGTGTAGCTCTATTAGAAGCATTAGGGTAATTATAGAGCAACTTTCTGCTTTTCAATTGCTGTAACATTAGCCCCGAGTCTGCCCGGACTGGCCGTATTAATAAGCAATGACTGCAAATTAAAAAGAATTCAACAGAATTTTCTGAGGCTTTCTCCCTCAGAATGTGCTACTACAGGCAGGCAGTGTGGTCCATGGGGATGCACTTTGGGTGAGGAGTTCAGAGGCTCAGTTTCTAAATCTTCATCTGTAAAATGGAGACAGAAGTCTCTGAACGCCGAGTCACTGGTGGGTGTGAGGACCAGCGAGCCTGTTGGGTGTGAAGGTAGGTACTTTGGAAGCTCATGATGGATCATACATGTGATAAGCAGTGGGGGTTGTCTGAGCAACAAGGAGCTGCCACTTTCTCATGTGCTTCTTATGTGTGTATTTTGTGGAATAGAAATTTTATATTTCATATTTGGGCTAATAATTGTAATATTTGTTTGGCACGGAATAGTGTACAAAGTGCTTTTACCCCCAAACCCTGTGAGGTAAGTGGTTTTGTTTTTTCCCCTCCTACCAACCCAGCAATTAAGGTGTAGATGGGTTAAATAATATGCCTAAAATCAGATTAAACTATTGGAAAGTAATTTGTTAAAACTTCTGCCTTGTGTTCACAGCTTTTGGAGCTTTTCTTTTCTCATGTAGCGCATTTTTACTTTGGGAAGGGCTTCCCATCACCTCTGTAACAATAACAATAGCTGACATTTTCCCCATTTTACAGATGGGGAAGGTGAGGCACAGAGAGGTTAACTAGCTTGCCAAAGGTGACACAGCTCATGTGGAAGACCAATTCGAGCTTTTTCTGTACTATTACTACAACTACTAAAAACATTAACATTGACATTTCTCGTTAACTCCTGTCTTTGCCCCTCTCTCACAGTCGATTTGATTTTCAAAATCCCTCTTTTGCTTTTCTCTTACTGATTTGGAAACAGGAAAAGTCAGTGCTTTTCTGACTCTCCTATTAGCTTTGTTATTCTAATCCAGATGTTATATGTCAGCTGTCTGCAGCCTGAATTTTGCTTGTCGACCTATTGTGTTTGGCCCTGATTGTATTAAAAACAAATACACAGTTGAGTTAGATGACAACATCTTCAGGCGACTGTTTAAAACAAGTCTAGTAGCTAGTGGGAAGCAGCACAGGGAGGAGATCAGCTCCGTGCTTTGTGACCACCTAGAGGGGTGGGATAGGGAGGGTGGGAGGGAGACGCAAGAGGGAGGAGATGTGGGGATATATGTATACATACAGCTGATTCACTTTGCTATAAAGCAGAAACTAACACACCATTGTAAAGCATTTATACTCCAATACAGATGTTAAAAAAGAATTAATAAACAATATAAGGAGAATCCAGAATTCAAAGGTGTAAATTCAAGCATAGAGGTAAAATAAAGGGAGCGAATTGGATAAATTTATTGCTACTGCCTAAATGACCTGCCTTCTATTACCAAAGTCAAAGACTATGTAATAAATCTTTTGTGTAACTAAAAAAGTAAATAAATGAAACAAATCTAGATTTCTGGTTTCTCATGTAAAATTGTGGCAATATGGGATCTGCTTATCCACACACTACAAAGGGAGTAGCATCAAACTACTCTCTTTAGCCTGGAAATGATCTTCATTTTTTTCTCCCTATCTCCTTTCTCCATCCCCCACCTAACTACTAGACTGAGATCCCTAGGAGTATATACTTTATGTAAGAGAAAAAAATAAGTAAATTTTGGCATAGAGATGAAACTCAGTAAGTGTATGTTGAGTTGAATTAAAGTGGGTGGCTTAAGAAATAAGCCTAGTTTGGTAACAGAACATTTGCTATTTGTGAGGTGACTTGTTCTTATGGTACTTTTTGCGCAGGTGGGCATATAGGGCTTAATCTGTTATGTAAGGGAATAAGGGCTCTATCCCTCTTCTTGAAGGTCTGTGACTCATCAAAAGGTGATATACTCAGACCTGTTTTTAATGAAAGTACTTGATTATACTGCCCAGTATTTTGGAAATATGAGGAAACTTTTCCTTAAAACAAACGGTAGAATTGATGAGTTAAATGAGATAACATATGTGAAAGCCCTTTCTATATTGTTGGGTATGAAGCCAATAAGTTATTGGAGATGTTTGGAGAGCATTATCCCCTTATTACCATTTCAAGCTCAAGATAGCCTTTGAAATCTGCTCACTGCCACTTTGTCCCTGGCTCAACAAGCCACTTAACCTCTCTGAGCCATTTCCACAAATGTATGTAAATGTGGCTAATGCTATCTCCCTCCCGCCTTTGCCAGTGCCTGGCAAAGAGAAAGTGTTCAGTATAGATGCTGAATAAGTGAATGAATAAATAAATAAATATGGTGATTTTTGAGACTGAGCTAATGCACATAAAGCATCAAGGAGAGTGTCAGCGTATATTAGACAGCTTGCAGTTTTTAGTTTAGGTTGGTTTTTAAACCTTTCTCCTGCATGCAGGCTTGAAAATGATCTAAATTCTTGGATGAAGGGAGCTGAGGGCTGGCAGGTATGCTGGCAGGCAGGTGACAGGAACCACAGAGCCCCAGCTACGTGAGAGACATTGGATAGAGAGAAGCAAACTCATACCAGTGCCAGAGCTGCCCTTGATGCTCTGATCCGTGTCTTTTCCCATCCAGAGCATGCTGCAGGCAAATAATTAGGCACGGGCAAGATGAGTTCAGACCTGGACCTGGAGATGAAGACTATTGGAAATAAAATGTCAGATCTGGAAGGGACCTTCACAGTCATTAGGCTGAACACTTTCTTTTTATGAAAGCTGTGTAGAGATGTGGAAAGAACAAAGAGCAAGGACTTTGGAGTTGGACAGTCCTTGGTCTAAATTTCTGTTTTGCCTTTTCCTATCTAAATGTTAGCATGAGTCTTAACTTTCTTGACCCTCATGGCAATTCACTGGATGTTTGTGAGGTTGAATTAAGTATAAAACATTCTTAGCCCAACGCCTGATGTGTAGTTGGTACCTAAGAAAAATGGCCACCATCCTTGTTATAGAAAAGAAATGGAAGCCCAGAGAGATAGGACTCCTTGGTCAAAGGTACCAGCCATGTGGGGTGGAGCTGGTGCTGACACTTCCTGATGTGGGAGTGTGGTGGGAAAGGACAGGGTGAAGGGGAAGGGGGAGGAGACGTGGACTTACTATGACCAAGATTGAGTTGCCTCTTTTGGGGAGGGAGCTAAGACAGTAAGTTTAGTACCATCAAGGCAGGACCTTACTCGCCTGTTTGAAATAAAATGGCTCAGCCAATTAATTTGAGCAGGAAGCTTCCAGTGGAACTTTCTATGAGTCAGAAGATGATGTGTGTTTTTTAGTGTAAATAAATCTTTTGTTTCATCTTCCCCTGAGTGGTGTTCTTTTTCTTTGAGATAAGCTGTTAAGAAATGATGAGAAAATGACCTCTAAAAGTACAACTTTGAGCATGTCACCATCATTTTTCCTCCACTGAAGACAGTCTTTGAATTTTTATTATTAATATGTTAAAACCTCCATTCTTCCTCTCCCCATTGCTCTGCCTGGATCTGATATTTCTGAGAGGCCTGCACGTTCTATAACATAACCACCTGCCATGGGAGATGTGAGGGCGGCCGTTATGACTTCACGCTATGTTCTCATGTCATATATCGTTTTTGCTGAAATGCACTTGTTTCAGAGGTTTTTACAAGATAGCACAATCACTGAGCTTCATGGCTTTCAGAATTTATGATCCTATGCCGTCAGGAAGAGGCATGGTTTGCCAACTGTTAACTTTATAGGTAAGGTTTTTTCTTTAATCATTTCTTACAAAACAGACTTTTTCAATACCTAGAAAATTATCTTGCAGGAAGCTCAGGTTGTTTTCCTCCTTCATGTATTATAAGTACCCGTATTTCAAGGCCCAGCCTGAAAACCATCTTAGTGGAGACCTCCTTAATCCTCTTGTCAGAAAGATTCCCTCTGCCTCCTCTGAACAAAATTATAGGATGTGAGTGTGTGAGGGGGGAGTGAATAAATAATATTTTAATTTTTCTGCTGGTGACTTTCCACTCATCTGTTTGTTGAAGGCAGGGACGGTGTGGGTTTCTTCCATACCCTTCCTGTGGCTGGTCCCTTCTCTGCCTGTGTGAATGGTGAGGGAGGGGCGTATTCTGAGTCTTTCCGCTAGACTTTGGATCGCTTGGATCTGGAGTTCAAAGGGCAGAGAGCTAGTGCCTTTTGTGCAACATCATTCCCTGCTGAGAAAAGCAAGAATGAACCTTTTAGGAAAAATATTTGCAAAGAGGCAAGGGAGTTAGAAGCTTGTAATTAGATTGCAAAAGACAATGAGTGAAGACAAAGCATTTTAAGTGAAATAATTCATATAAACTGCTCAGTGCTTGCCTAGCACTTAGCAAGCTCTCAGGGAGCTGTGAGATCATATGGTAATGGCTTAATCACATATCATACTGGCTAAAGGAGGGAATCCTCCATTATAAATTATAATCCCTGCCCTCTGGGCATGCCTAGTCTAACAGATAATAGAATAGTCTCTGAGGACCAAAGACTTTGTCCTCAAGTTTACCTGATGACCATAAAACATTAGACAAACTAATTGGATTTTGTGGTAGGATTTTTACAGGTAGAAATTCTTTTCTTTTTTTGGTTCTTGAGAGATTGATGGTTGTTTAGGAACACGCACGCTTAAATGGATTTTTGTTTCTTTTATCAGATGGAATTTACTAGAGTTTCTAAGATATTTTGCTCTTTTAACCTCACGGCTTGTTAATGATTCCCAAGTCTTGCCTGGGCCTCTGAGCTTTGACTTCTAGACGCGTTTCTTTGGTTTAGTCATTATTTAATAGATTTAAAAGCAGAAACCTATCAGGGCAGGACTTTTTCATTGTTATTTAATGAGTTTAGGTGTACAGGACTGGCCCTGAAAAAAACAAACTTGATTCCTGGGATTCTTCTGGTTTTGTCCTGTCCGTTTTGGTGGTTACCACTGGATGAGTAGTGGTGCCTGGTGCTGGGGTGCAAAGGAGTGGGGAGACCTTTCTCCAGAACAGGGCAGTAGTGTTGGTACCCTTCTACTCCCTGAGAAGCAATCTAAATAAAGCTTTGCTGACTTCTCCCCTTGCAAACGCTTGCTGCCTATAAGCCTTGCTACTCCAGGTGTGACCCTTGGACCGGCAGCATCACCTGGGAACTTGTTAGAAATGCAGAATTTCAGGCCCTACCCTGGTCCTGCTGAACAGAAACCACATTTTAACAAGTTCTCAAGGTGAACCATATGCACATGCATTCAACTTTGAGAAGCACTGTCCATTCTAGAACTACAACAGGTGAAAAAGGTCTCAGAACCATTAACATTTGAAAAATATGCTGCTTTTTATTTCTACTTAAAAGCAAAACAACTGGTTAAGCAAGTTGGGGGGTGGGTTATGGTTGGGCTAAACCCTTATTTAAATTTTCTTATTTTGGAGAACTTCAAAGATATAAAAGCAGGGAGACTAGTAAAATGAATCCCCATTTACCTATCACCTAGCTTCAGTTGTTATCAACTCGGCTGATTTTGTTTCATCAGTAACCCCCATCCTACCCTGGATTATTTTAAAGCAAATCCCAGACATATAATTCTCCCCTAAGGATTTCTTTTTCCTTTTTCAAAATTGGTGGTAAAATATGTAGAAAATAAAATTTACTAACTTAACCATTCACAGTTCAGTGGTGTTCAGTACTGCATTCATATTTCTGTGCAACCAATCTCGAGAACTCTTTCCATCTTGCAAAACTGAAACTTTGTAAACATTAAGCAACATCTTTTGCCTTTTTAACATAGCCACAGTACCATCACACCTCAAAAGATGTTCCATTAATTCCTTAATAGCATCAAATACCCCAGCAGTGTTCAAATTTCCCAGAGTGTAGTTTAGCTTAAAGAAATCAAAGGCATTCAGTTTGGCATCTTCTCTGCATGAAGTTGGTGGCCTAGTTTGTTCAGTGAAGAATCTCAAGACAATGGTGAGAGTGGAGGTTTTTCTACTTTCCCAACCTGAAGCTGGGTAGGATTTTGTGTGAAGACTTTGTAATTTCTAATCTTATTCTATTTTCAGGTATCAAGAATTTTACAGTAAAAAGAGCATGGGACTTTTGAATAAGAAGAATTAAGTCAGAGTCAATCACTGCTTCGTAGAATTGGGCAAAATATTTACCCTGTTATCATTCCAGGCACAAGATGACTATGAAAATCGAATTAAATTCTAATACCGTATAGCAATCAGAATGTATGAACCAGAGTCATATTTTCAACATAGGACAATGTCAAAATCATAAAGTTTAGAAGAGAAAGTTGCAGAACGGTTTGTACAACAACACTGTTTATTTAATGTTCAACAAAAAACAATACTATGCATTGTTTATGATTACACACGGAGTAAAAGCACATGAACACATGCTTGAGAATGACACCTGCACATTTCAGGGTAGGAATCAGCACTCTAAATGGAATGGAGTAATCGTATCTGTATTGTCTATTCAAAAATCTGAAGGAAATGTGGCAAAGTATCAAGATTTGCCTGATGGATGCATGGGTATTCATGGTATTATCTCTGTTACGTACGTTTGGAAATATTGTAAAAGAAAGACTTTTAAAAAGCTGGTCAATTTATGTACACATATTTTGTAAACTCAAGTACTCAAAAATGTTCGTGTGATTTATTGATGCACCAAGCTCATCACAAAAAATTGGATGCTGTGGACAAAAATTATGAAAATGATTTAACTGGTGGGGTTCAAGACAAAAAAAGTGAAAAGGGACCACTGTGAAATATGGGAAATTTGTCTCAAATTTCCGCTGGTCTTCTGTGCCCTACCCACCTTGTCTACGTAGATTCTGGTGATGTTCCAAAGAGTTATAATGGTGGGCCAGGGCCATTTTGATTTTATTGGAATTTATAGCTCTGCTGCTTCTGAGGAAGCTTTGAGGTGGCAAAGTCCCAGCTCTGCCGTGGCCTTGAAAGCATTTTACACGCCCAGAGCCTGCACATTGCTCTCACTTTCATCTATTGCTGTCCCAGCCCTAGATAGCACTACTTCTGAGTCCTCTGAGACAGATGGTGTTTTTAAAGATCACTGAGAAAGGGGGCTTCTCGGAGGACTGTTTCATGTTTAATCACCTCTCCCTTCGGAATGGCCTTCCTCACATCCGGGTTTTCCTGCTGTGCCAGTGGAGACCACTGATCAGTGGTCTCATTATAATAATCCTTGCCTAGAGGATGTGATAAAGGTCACAAACTTGATATTTATTCATGAGCAGAGTATAGAACTGAAACTGATCATAGTGGATCTTCTTTCTGGCAAAAAGGAGGAGGATTTGGGCTTTTAAACCAAAATACGTTTGCTGGGGGTGGGAGCAGACACATTGTTAATTGAGCTACATTGACAAAAATGATAGAATATGTCTTCCCAAGAGTTTAAATACTGTGCTATTTCTGAGGTTGTCTAGTGGCAAGATCCCTTCGTTGTGGATGTTTTATTGTTACTAATTAAATGGAGCTCACAACTGTAGTCACATTGGTATCTGAAGACAGCCCGAAGGTCTGCCTCTGGTCTAATGTAACCCTTGCTACTATGATTTTATTTGCCTCACAGAACCGATTTTTTCCTCTTAATCATATTTATTGCTCTTATCTCAACTCTCAAATATGTCTAATCTTCCAGAAACATATAATTATCTTTTAAGGGTCTGAATCATGCCAGATGTAGCAGAAGAATTGCTTCTTGGCTCTCGCATGTCACTAAATCTTTCTGTACCAGGTTTTACCTCTTTGGAGTAGGAATGATACTCTGTCCTTTCCCATCTCTAAGTGATTCATGGATTTGTCCTCTTATTTAAGTATTCATCAGATGTTTTTTGAGCTCAGAAACATTCGTTTGTTCATTTATTTAATAATTATTGAATGTCAGTTTTGTGCCGAGCAGTAGCGTAGGCGTTAGAGACATGTAACTGAATGAGGCAGATGGTCCTTGCTCTCATGGACCTCAGAGGCTACTCCAATAACATCCTAAAAAGGAGGCAGGGAGTTCTTTTCAGGAATTAGAAGCAATGGGAATGATCTTTGTTGGCTCTCAGTCCCTTGAGGTCTCAGTGCTTACAAGTCTAGGATAAAGGGCAAATATCACAGAGAATGACAACCAGAGCTCAGTACATTTGGGGACAAGAGCAGATAACACTGATGCCACTTCTTTTTGTCCACATCACATTTATACCTTTCTAGTGATAAAATTCCACAGGATCAAGGTTTTGTCATCTGACTCGGAGGGCTCCCACTGGCCTGTCCTGCCAAGTTTCTCCAGAGGCTTCCCTCTGTTTGCCTCCAGAGGTACAGATATGCTTATTAATTTAACCAGTTTGTGACATAAACTTCAACAATTTCTGTAGCAAAGACCTGCTGGAGAGCCTGCTTTTTCCCAGCAGGGTTTTGGTAACTGACAGCTCAGATTTCATGACTGTCAGTACAGTTTTCTTACAGCAAAGATATGCATTTATTTAGGGTATTTGGAGGGTTTGTCAGTTAAATTTAATTTTTTATTTCAAAAAATAGTGGGGTGGGGGAGTGGCTGACATTTCTCTTAGAACCATAATACACTGGCCTGAAAGGACCTGTAGAGATCTTCCAGCTTCCCCCTTCCCCAGCTATAACAGGTGGGGAAACCAAGGTCCAGAGTGGCTGGAAATTAGCCTTTGTTCTCCTGGTGAGTCACTACTGGATCTAGGATTTTTCTCTAGTCTTGGGTTCCTTCTTATGTTATGGTGGTTCTCACTTGGATTCATGGGTGGGATATAGAAGTCCAGAAAGGATGCTTTTGTTTTGAGTTTGCATCTTTGTATCTGTTTACAAAGACAGATGCTTGTTACAGAAAATTCAATTAATACTGAAAGATATTAAGAAGAAAGCAAAAATCCTCTGAAATCCCAGCACCCAGAGATAATTATACTGAACATTTTGGAGATGTTCATATTGGGGAACATCCTTCCAGGCAATCCTCTATATAATTTTATACATTTATATCTGTCTTAGTATACAGTTACAGATGTATATAACTCTTTATCATTTTCAGTAAATGGGAAGAGCAACATTTTCTTGCAATTATTTTTCCTTTAATCTGAAAAATGATTATCAACTTATTTTAAGTACAGATGGAAATATTCTCCTATTGATTTGTATTTTACTCATATTAATATATCCCCAGTAATGTAAATTATATTCTTACTATTCTTAAATTTAATCATAAATATCAAGGCAGGTTATGTCTTTGAAGAGGTGGCTGTGAAGAGATGAGCCACTCAGGTCCCCTTTGAGGGAAGGGCTGGCTGACAGTTGCACAGAGCGTAGTCTGCAGACAGCCTTGTGCTAGCTGTCAGCTCTGTGAGGGTCCCCCTGGCTGGGCTGCGCAGAGAGCTGCTCACCCTAGGACATGTCTTCCTGGGGCCACCTGCATTGGGGTAATATCTGGTGACATCAGGCAATAAATAAAGGAGTATGAAGGCTCCCCAGAAACCAGAACACCCCCTGATAGACTGAGGCTTTGGATGCTTTGCTGCCTCCTCTTCTGCCCAATCTTGCTTCCTCCTCCTCCCCTTACAAGGGTTGACCCCTAATTAACATCTTGAACCCCAAACTCCATCTCAGCTTCTGTTTCTGGAGAATCCAACTTGCAACTGTGGATATTGTCCTCGTAGTAATCATTGATGCAGCAGGAATGCCTACTGCAGCCCCTCCTGGGAGCCAGTGGAATCCTAGGGAGCTCAGGAATCTCCTCATCCTTTCCTCCTCTCCGAGTGAGCTCACCCTCTCACCCGTACTCAGAGGTTTGGCATTTGAAGAATTTGGCCTTGGGCAAGCTCACTGCTCTGTGGGTTTAAGGGAAAGCTTAAAGGCTTTCTTGCTATGAGGTATTCTCTGCAATAAAGATCTATTTTAATTGTTTATGACATTAGTCAGTTAAAGATTCATCTACTTTGGGAACTGCCGTGGCAGCCCAGTAGTTAGGACTCCCCCTTCCAATGCAGGGGGTACGGGTTTGATCCCTGGTCGGGGAGCTAGGATCCCACATGTCTCGTGGCCAAAAAAACAAAACATAAAACAATGTTGTAACAAATTCAATAAAGACTTTAAAAAAAAAAAAAGATTCGTCTGCTTTGGGAGAAATTTCTCTAGAACTGTTGAAAGCTCCTGCCTGAGAGTTGATTAAGAAGGGTTTGTTGTTGTTGTTGTTGTTTTGGGTTTTTTTTTTGCCTCCAGCAGATACCCCTTTCTTTAGCTCTCCCCCTTCTTCCAACCTGCTGCACAGTGATGGGCTCCCTGTCTTGAGATTTCCTATTTGCATAATCTCTCCGATCATTCTTTCATTTCCGGGAGAAATTAATAATCTCACTAAGCAGCTAGAAAGGAATACGGAGATGGAGGAAGCAGTGAATGCCTTTTTGAGGCCCGATGGGGGTTTGTTCCAGTCACTGCCTTTGCTCAAATGCTGTGTCGTCTTGGTTATTGTTGGGAGCATCCGTGGGCCCCGCCTCTCCATCTTCTTGAGGTCCCCTTGGAGACTTTAATTTCAAGGTTGTTTGTGCTGCCCTTGTGCTGGTGGCATCTGGCTTAAAAAGAGCCACATGTGCTCTGTGGTCCCTTGGAATTTCTCCTTTCTCTTTATTAAATACTATTGGGGGCAGAAAGAGCCGTTCTTGATCTCTCCCCTCCTAACCTCCAAGATGCAGTTTTTTTGGTGCTTTTAATCTTCAGCCTTAGCCAGCAACTGCTGTGTGTATTTTGGAATCTGTGAATTTTAGGGAGATAAGGAATGCTTGCTGAAGGTTTGGTCATTGCTTCTTTACTACCTATTCTGTCTCTTTTTTCCCCGGGGGTGGGGGGCTGGGGCGGTGTCCTTTCGTATTTTGCTGACACAGTGATCCTGTTCTTCAGCACAAAGTGCCCACCACGTGATCAGCATGCGTGTAGCTTGGGCTGAAGAGTGGAATTGGGATTCTCACAGTAAGGTCTGCAAGACACAGTTCATATAAATGCAGACATTCAAAAGCCTCACTTGCTTAACGGATGTTTTTTAAGGCTATCAAAAAGTTAGTTTTTCATGAAAGGGCAAACTAGACCAGAAGATGCTGCTGAATAAGTCTTTATTCTATAGAAGGTAATAGGCAAAAATCTGGTTTCAAAGAAGTTGTTAAGCTTTTTATTTCTTGTCCAGTTTTCTCTATAGGGGGAGAAAGGTCTATAAAGGCACTCACCTGTGTCCACCTTTTTAATAACTTAGTCCTGCCACTGAATTTGCCTGGGGGAAGAGAACTTATAAGTAGATGATGCACCATAGCGTCAAAAAGCCTTTTGAAGTCTTTTAGTTCACATTCACCATTTTGGATGTTGAGAGATGGGAAAAAGGGGATGGTAAACATTTGGTTGGGGGATAGTCCCTACCTAATTCCAGGTTTTTTTCCTCCACCATCATGCTGCCTGTCTGCGGTTTTATTCTTTTGCAACAGTAGGTTTGTGTGAAAAGGACGTTATGATTTATTTGGGAACCCGGAATTCCCAACAACTGGTATCTTTGGTCCTTCCAAGTTCTGACAACAAAAATGCCCATCAGAATTTTGACATGGAAACCCCTGGAGAGAAAGATGTGTAAAACCTGTGCATCAGTCTGTAATACTTGCATATGAGTAGCCTGGTGTCACTCAGTTGTCACTTACTCTTGTTAATAAAGATGCATTGGCTAGGAGTTTGAGCAAGTATTTGAATAACTACAGATAAATGTTGTAAAACATGTATGTATAGTATGTAACTACAAATAAACAATGAATATTTGAGTAATTTCAGATGAACAGTGTGGACCATGGGAAGATCTCTGTGTGAAGCCTTGTGGGAGGACAGTGAGGTAAACTCTATCTTTATTCTCACTGACGTGGATGGTCGGGGAAGCCTTTGCGGATGAGTTGATATTTGAGATGGGCAGAGCTTGGAGTAGAGAACTGGGAATGGCACTGAAGAAAGGTTCAGATACTGAAAAAGTACATAACATCACCTGTTTGGTGGAGGGTACCTAGTTTGAAATGGTTCTGAACACTCAGAATAGTTGTCAGACTTCCTTACTTCGAAAGCTTAATTTCAGATTAAAAAAAAAAATTATGACCTAGATAGTTACGAGTGTTACTTTAAAGATGAGCTTGGAATCATCTGGAATGATTTGAGGGTAATACAGCTTGAGCACAAAATAATAGATGTAGTAATCTCTGAGAATTCATTCCATCTCCTAAGTTAGAACTCTGAGAAAATGTTAAGTGTGCAGCCAAGGCCTTTATGGAATCTGTGGGGTCCTGGCTAACATGGTACAGGGTCTTAGACTTGCCTACAAATCAGTTGCTTTTCATCTCCTACTTCTTTCTTCTTTCTCCCTCTTTCTCTTTCATGCATTCATCCATAATCATTTTTAATTACTGTGGGCAGACATAGTTCTTGATTCTGGAAATAAGTGATGAGAAAGCCTCTGCCCTCGAGTTTCACTCAGAAAACAGACTATTGTAATTCTGAATAATAAGCCTAAGGTGCTACAAGAGCAGCATAGGGAGAACACCTAACCCAGATTTGGAGCCCTAAGGAAGTTTATGGAGAAAGCTGGAGCCTTAGGGACCAGGAGTAGGAAGTAGCCAGACCAACATGTAGGAAAAATGTGGAAAGGAAGACCGTTCTAACGAGAGGGCGTGTTGTGTTCAGAGACCATGAGCCCAAGGAAAACATGGTCCCTGGGGGAGCCGCAAATAGCTTAGAATGACTGACAATGGAGGGACAGGAGGAAGGGGCCGGAAGTGAGGCTGAGAGTCAACAGGGACTAGATAATGTAGAGCCTGTGAACCGACCTCGAAATATAGGGCATTATCTTCAAGATATAGGGCAATTGAAGGGTTTTTTTTAGCAGGGGCGTGAACTGCTCTTTAGGAAGACCACCGTGGCTACCATGTTGATAACAGATTGAATAGACTAACTGAAGAAGACCGGTTAGATGTGTGTTGCAATGGTCCAAGAGAGGGATGACGAGAGCCTGAGCTGGAGTAGGAGCAGCAATTATGGTGAAAACAGGAGAGGGTCAAGAGACTGTTAGGGGACTTCCTCGGTGGCTCAGTGGTTAAGAATCTGCCTGTCAATGCAGGGGACATGGGTTCGAGTCGTGGTCCAGGAATATCCCACATGCCGCAGAGCAACTAAGCCTGGGCGCCACAACTACTGAGCCTGCATCCCACAACTACTGAAGTCTGCAAGCCTAGAGCCCGTGCTCCGCAACAAGAGAAGCCACCGCAATGAGAAGCCCCCGCACCACAACAAAGAGTAGTCCCCGCTCGCTGCAACTAGGGAAAGCCCGCGCGCAGCAACGAAGACCCCACACAGCCAAAAATAAATAAAATAAGTAAATAAATTTATAAAAAAAAAAAAAAAGAGAAGGTGAAACTGATCAGTTGAGGGGGTTTGATGTGGGTGGTAAAGGAGAGGCAGAAATCTAAGGTGACGGCCAGGTTGCTCTCTTGGGCACAAGAACACATGGTGGAGGCATTCACAGCAAAGAAAGACAGCAATGGGGAGCAAGGTTTTGTGTGAGATAGAGAGGTTGGCATTGGTCCTATTGAGTTGGCAGTGCCTCGGGAATGTTCTAGTAATTGTATTGACATTCCACCTTTGCCATCAGGTGTCCTAACACTCCAGGTAGTGAGCGTAGAATGTCAGAAGTATAGGGACTTCTAAGTTTGGCAGGGATCCTCTGATTTTCCACATGAGGGAAGTGGAGTCCAGAGTGGTAGAACAACTTGCTGAGGGTCAGTCACACAGCTACTTACTGTTTGATCTGGGCCTAGTATCTAAGTCTCCAGCATCTGTGTAGAAGTATTTCCACTCTGACTGTAGCATCTGAAAAATGTATAGAAGTAAATAAATGCATATAACCATGTAGTCCCTTGCTTGGGAAGAACTGCTGGCAGTAAAAATGTGGGCCATAAATCCATGTGGGGACTATGCCCTGTTTGCATCTCATTTGCTTCCATCTGCCTTGACTTAACATGATTATGGCAACTTTGTTAGGCAAGTGGTTGCTTAACACAGTGGAAAGTCTTAATTACTCTTTAATGCTATGTGTGGAGGGAAAGTCAACTTTAATGTTTAATCATTTGGCTGTCTCTTGACAAAGTTTATTTTAGTATTCCATTTGTGTACCCATAAAATATATAAATGCATATTTTTTACATTTCCCTTCTCATTCCAGATTTCAGTGACACAAAAATATTTTCTTTTTAAAGTATTATTGCTATATAAACACTGCGACTTTAATGAAAAATTAAAAATTAAAAATCCACCCACAGTCTTTCCATAATAACAACAACAAAAAATCAAGCTTTATGTTCTTTTACTTCTTTTCTCTCTACGTCCATATGGTAATTCTAATTCATATTCAGTTTTCTGACTTTTTTCTTCCATCAGATATTTTACCATATTGTTCGTTTGTCCATCCATCCATCCATTCATTCATTCATTCATCCATCTCTTTGGCAAGCATCTGAGTATCTTCTAAATGCCGGGTCCTCCACATGGTATTAGGGGATACAGCAGCATCAGTCCTCGCAAAGCTGACATTTGGAGAATAGGGGAATGGTTGGTGGGTAACATAGTAATAAGTAACAAAAACTAATAGAAAAAAAACTTACAATTGAGTTACTAAACATGGTGCAGGCTGTTGTTTTCATGTTGTAGATGTAACATAACTACTTTCTTGTTGTTCAACATGGTATCAGTCAGTGTCTCAGGAGGAAACAGGTGGCACACCCAAATTAGGGAAAACAGAGGAGCGGTTCCTAGAGGGAAATTTACAAAGGTGTGGTCAGCGTGTAGGAAACCCCCAGGATGGCGCAGTACTCCAGGGCTGGGGACCAAAAAGCACATGTTTGCCTGAAGGGGCCATAGGAGGAGACATTTTAAATGTAAACATTTAAAAAGCATCTTTCAGTATTGTGCCCAGTGCTGACGAGAAGGGAGGGAATGTTCTAGGGGAGTCTTCTGCTTCTAGGGAGTGGAGCTTACAGAGCAGGACAGCAGATCAGAGAGCGGTAAGGGAGGGATAACAGGGGAGAGGCACTAAGAGGCTGCTTGGTTTCTTCAGCTGTGAAATTGCCTGAATGGTGGGCGTGGGGGGATGGGAAGAGAAGGGAGGGAAGACTGCGTTGACCTCAGTGGTTCCTTCAGGCAGAGCTTTTCAGATTGGGGCAATGGACAGGTTATAGATGAGGGGGAATGGGCATGGAGGCCTCCTGGGACTGGTGACTTCTGGTCCTGGAAGCCTCTTCCCCTTCACCCCGGTATCATACTCACTCTCTTCTGTGTGCTATGACATGGTGAAGCTGGGAAGTATCCAGGGGCTCTTTGAGTTATTAAGTACTGTCATTCTAGAAATTCTCCCTGTGGTGTCTGAACTTACACCCTTGAGTGCTGGTAACCATTACTCAACTCTAATGGAATCATATCAATAGTTACTTCCTGTACAGTGGCTTTCCATTGTCAGGGTGGGGGGAGGCAGATGGTGCCGGGGGAAGGGCTTCATTTTGGAGCGAAGCACATAAGCACTGCCCCCCACTCTTGGTGTATAGGACAGGGGTGGGGGGTTGCTTCCTTGGGGTTTGTGTCTTCTAAACTGGTGAATTTCATGCTTGGTGCTTTGCTGAGCATTGCCCGTTTGGGGATCTGTTGGGCTTGGGGAGCTAATCACTTAGGCTGCGCCTCAAGGAAAAGGCAATAGAGGTCAGGATCCAATGGCATGTTTAATAGCTGTGCACGTCTGTGTGTGTGTGCGCACACACGCGTACCTTTGTGTTTCTGAAAGAGGGAAACCTTGGCTGTGGCCTCTGTTTTCAAAGACATAGTGTGGGGTCTTTAATGTTATCAAGTTATTTATTCGTCCATTGTTTTGTTCTCTTTGGCTCTTCTGAAGAAGGGAGAGGGGTTTGTCCAGACATGAGCCTGAAAAGAACCTGGAAACTTATTCTGGGTCTTCATGTCAGCCATCCCTTGACCCACAATTCTTTTCTGTCTATTGAAATGTTTGGCCCTAAAGTCAGAGCTTTGCCCTTTTGATCCAGAGGCCTCCAGGGGTGGTGCAAAAGGTTAGCAGTGAGCTCCCCTTTACATTTTGGTTTTTTGGTCTCTATTTATCTTTTTTTATTATTGCCTCAAATCCTTTTTGGAAACAGGTTGAGCAGTAAATGAGTAAATGTTCCTTTATCGAATCTAAACAGCCAAAAAGCAAGGCAAGCATTATTTCCATGCTTCAGTATTATGAGACACAAACTTGGATCATGATTATAAAAAAGTGGGTGAAATGTCTAGGATATGTCACAAGATTAGGTCAGCTCTTTGTTTTTCTTTATATCTCAGTACCTTATGATGTCTCTGTTTAGTACCCAAAGGTATTTCTAGTTACTAAAATGCCTTTTGAACCATCCAATAGAGTCTAACTAATTGCTCTCCCCATAGAGCTTTGCCCGCATCATGTCACTCCTCTACTTGAAACCTTCCATGGCTCCCATTATCATGAAATTGAAAGTCATCCCTGTCAACGTGTTTTTAGGGACCTCCTGGCCTCTGCCCACTCCCCCAACCTCATCTCATGCCTCTAGCCTCTTCGTGCTCTCCACTCTGGGTTCCTTCAAGGTCCTTTAACCCGACTCACTTCCTCTTGACTTCAGACCTTGGAACATGCTCTCTCTGCCCTCTCTCTCTCTCCTATTCTTCAGGTCTTTCCCTGACCCCATAGATGAGGCTAGATTTTTCGGTTCTATTCCCACATCTGTACCTGTACTTGTCAGCTCTTCTCCATAGAAGATGCTCCCCATGAGGACAGGTTTTGTGTTGTTCTTGGCACCATTGTATGCCTAGCTTCCTGCACAGTGTCTTTTTGTTGAGAAAAAGGAGGCATGTTTTACAGTAGTCAGGTTTTTTCTGACATTATTAATCCATGTTTAGTAGGTCCCATCACCTCCTAGATAACCATAGTTTTTAATAAGTTAGTACCCTTCCTTTTCCAAAGAACCTGGATACTTTCAATCTACAAATGGTTGTAACTTTCCGCACTAGGGAACTGTCAGCATGGGTGGCATGGGCAGAAGGTGGATTGTGTATAGAAGTGACTGACTCATGAGCATGCTCGCCTTCCATGTGAATTAAAGCTTTAGAATTGGAAATTCTTATTTGTATAATATCCATTGGTGGCCTCATAATAACCTCTGAAAGTTCTTTATCCACATCTTACAACTAAGAGATGTTCCTGGTAACTGAGTAGTGTCTGGTGGAGCAGTCGCATTGGATATTTGCTCTGGGGATGGAGATGACCAATTAGGCCACGTTGATTAGAAAGAGAGCAGTATGGCGTTACAGAAGGAGACCATTCTGTTCGGAAGTAATATATTTTAACCTAAACAAGGCATGTGATAAGAAGCTATCCCTGGACCTGCCTGTTTCAATGTGGGTTTTGTATTTTTAAATATAAGGGTAGCATGGTCAAAACACCCAACTGATCTAGGGCACTCACTCATTGCCCTCACTATGCTGTAAATGTTCTGGTTTATTTACCCATTTCACAGATAAGCTGAGAGTCAGAGGATATCATTTCCCAGGGAGATTCAGTTGGGGGGATGGAGTTGAGTTTCAGATCCAGGTTTCCTGACTCATGCTGGGGAAATCCTCTCTGGGCACTTGAGAGTAAAGGGCAGCCCTGATTGCATGGTTTGGGGATCATTGTGTACCTGAGCAGTTCTGGGCCAAGATCATCAGATTTGGTTGTATTAATGTATTTCATGATGGTTGTTAATTGGCCTCCTCCAGAAAGTCATTCTGACAAATCTCAGGCCCTTGTTCCACTCGAGCATCATCCATCCAAGTACTATTGCTGTACAATTTATTTTCCTCTGGGAATTGCTTCGCATGCCTCTAATAGAACGTGAGTGCTGCAGCCGCCCTGTTTCTTGCTGTTCAGTTCCCTTTCCTTGCTCAGTTCGGCAGTTGTAGACAGTGCTGGTGGCTGCCCAGAGAGCCGTGGTCTTTTCCATTATTCATGATGTTAGTGGCAGGTCGCTTGCTTTGGCCTGTGCAGGCTGGAAGAGACTCATTGATGTCAGGGGCTGCAGCTACTGCTCTTTCCAGTGGAACTGGCCATCACCCCAACTGCAAGCCGAGGTCTAGGGCTATTGGGGTGGGGTTTGCAGAGTGAAGTGTCTCATCTGGGTAATTGGCAGCCCTCACTCTCCTTTGGCACAGCCAGGAAACCCAACTGTGATTAGAGTCTGGGCAGTGTAAGCCACGTACTATGTTGTGCTTGGGGTTTATTCTAGTGATGTGGGAAACAGGATTTGAGCATCAGACCTCAGCTGGAGCCCGCTTTCGGATTCTGGATCTCTTCCTTCACTGTGTCTGTCTCCTTCACCACCCAATCCAGCCACATTATTTTTCCTCCTCTTATCTCATTACTAAATACAGTACATTTATTTTAACAGCTAGTCTGTGGCCTGCTGAATCAGTTAGTGTTTATTAGATGGATACATTTTCAGTTAGTAACATGGTCCGCAAACTCTCTGTTTCATTGCCTCTGTCATTTCCCACTGTGCTTTCTATGGTAGTTTGCTTAGCGAGCCACTAATACCAGTCTGCTGGGTTACCTTCAGTTTTTCATGATTATATGAGGTAGTGAGTAGCATGGAAGAGTTGCCCTCACAGAATCCCAGGGATGTTCTTCCTAGGATTATTCTTTCCTAAGAAAGAAAGAATTCTTCCTTCCCTCAACATAGCTCAGTCCAATCTTTCATTTTAAAGACCAGAAAGCGAGGCCCTGATGTGTTTTAAAATGTTGCCTGTATGTCTCCCCCTACTTCGTCCACCTCCAAGATGATGTCTTTCTCTGCTCCTGATGCCTGATTGGCTAGGAATGGAAGAAAGCAAGGGCCAGCGATACCCCTTTCTCCATTAAGGCAGTTAGGAATTTCAGCAGCAGCAAAGTGTCAGAAAACTCAACACAAAGTTGCTTAAGCAAAATGTGAATTTATTGACATGCATCACTGACAAGTCCAGGGGTAGGTTTGCTCTACCTGCCTCTTCTGTTTCAAGTTCATGGGGGGAACCTCTGCCTTATTTATGTCTCATTGGCTCTGAGTGAATCAGTTACCCACTCCTGAAGCAATCACCGTGATGAGAGGGATGATCAGGCTGATGGGCAGAGATAGGGGGTGGGATTACCCCTGGAGCAATGGAAGGTGAATCCCTTCCTTTTATGTGGACTGAGAGTGGGGAAGGGGTGGTTCCTCAAGTGAAAATCTTGTTCCTGGGCTATGGGGAGGATGGACGCAGACAGTGATGGTCCACCATAAACATGCACCCAACCCTTTCAACTTCTGGATTTGGCTGCCCTAGCGAGGATGGGGTAAGAAGTGGAGGACCACCAGGATGCATGAAGGTCACAGAATCAGAGTTGTTCGAGCTGGAAGGGCTTTTCTAGGTCCCTGTTTCAGGTACTGATTGCTGCATGAAAAACTACCCTAAAACCTAGTAGCTTAAGGTAAGGACTTTTGTATTAGACGAACCTGTGAGACAGGAATTCAGACAGTGTTACATAGGGGATGGCTCATAATTGCTGTATGATTTCTGTACCTCCGTTGAGAGCTGGCCAGACACCTCTCTCCCTTGCTCCTTCCAACCTCTCCCCCACCTCTAGTCTTTCTTTGTGACTAGTTTGGCTTATGTCATAGCATGACAGCCTCCGTGTAAGTCAGACTTCTTATGCGGAAGATGAAGGCTCCCAGAGAGAATGCTCCAAGAGGCTGAAAGTGGAAGCTGCTAGCTTCCTAAGGCCTGGGCCTGAAAGCCCACAAAGCATTCTTCCATGGTATTCTGTTGATCAAGTGGTGGCAGAGTCAGCCTAGATTCCAGGGGAGAGGTCCTCTTCCATTCATAGATAAAACACCTGAAGCCCTAAAGGAAGCAGTGATTGACCTCATTTCTCAAGAGCCCTCTTTCCAGAAATAACATGGAAACAAACAACAACCAGGACCAAGTCCACACCCTCTCCAGCCAGAATGCCTGCCCTCACCACCTTTTGCTGCCTCTCCTTGTGCCATCTGTGAGCCATGGGGCCCAGAGCAGGGGAAGCCAGGGCATAGGGTTTCCTCTCTGCAAATAAGATGCTGACAAGATGCCGCTTGTTGGTCTGGGGAGCCACTTTGCATCAGCCTTAGGCCGCTTGGCTCTGCTGGGACTCCTTCCTCAGCCAAGAGCCAGGAGCGTGAGCCCGTGAGCCCGTTTGAACTGTGCTGCAGAGGATTCCTTGTTGCGTTTTTCCTCCCTGCAAGGGTTGTGGGCGTCGGGTGTGAGGGACTGAGGGTTCCGCAGCTTGGCTTATCTGAGCTGCCTTTTCCTCCTTTCACCCCAGCGCTGCTACCACTAATTAGTGAGGCACTGACATTCCTGTTTGAAAGTTAGTCACTTCGTAACCTACTATTTCAATAGTTTCTGGGTTTATTGTCTCCCTCCGACCCCGGGCTTCACACCATCTTGTGTGTACACGCTCGGGAGAGGAGATGAGGGGGAAGGGAAATGGGTTTCTGCAATCCCTCTGTGTTCTCCCTTCTCTTCCGGGAGGAGGGAAAATGTACAACCTTTCCGCACACAGGGTGAGACATCTATTTCTAGGTCTGTGGGGCTGGAGGAGAAAGATGGTCAGAAAACATGGTTGTGCTTAGTATTTCAGCAACTTCCCAGGAAACCAGTGGACTCCTCTAAAGATGAGAACTATCTTCTCTCCTTCTGAATTATCTCATACCTAGTATGAGGACAGATTGTTTTTTATATGCTTATGTTTCATGCGATCACCCAAGTGCCTCAAAATCAAGCGCTGCCTTCATGGAAATGCAAGACAATTAAGTTAGTTCAGAATTCATTTACAACCTGGGGCACCTGGAAAAGAATACATAACAATTCAGAATGATGCGAGCATGTGTGTGTGTGCGTGTGTATGTGTGCATGCACGCATGTATGCTGAGATGCACTGTGTCTTTAACATTACAGATTAGGCAAAAATAAATCCCTGAAACACACATACTGGGCTACGGGATAGGATGAGGTAAGGAGATTAATTAAATGTAAACTTCATTTATTTCCTTGCATTAATTCCCTTTTTAATCAGAGAGACATCTTAAAACCAGAAGATGAGATCTAATTGATGTTCTTTTTGTTTTTTTAATCCTCATAAAGAGATAACACCAGTAGTATTCTCAGTTCTTTCGGGAAGAATGTGATTCTGGTTTACACTTGTATGTTGCAGCTTTAGTCTGTATTTAAATTTTGCAGTTACTTTCTTAACTTGAGCATTTGGGAGAAATTCTGAGCCCTGGAAATGAACAATTAGCTTAATAGAGTGATACTTCAGGAAAAGTCCATGGGCACAAGGGTCAATGACTCTGTTCTCAGTTTATGATGAGTTGATTTCCTCATTACCATTGGTATCAGCAACTTCAAGCAACCTCCCTTGCTTTTTAAAGGAGGCAGATATAGTCATATATTGGACACAGAAGTCATATATTGAACATAGGAGCATGGCAGGGGTGGCAGGTCAGGGAAGGGGTTAGAGGGGTCTGCTGGACCAGATCTGCTCCCTGAGCTCTATCGCAGCTACATGCATCCCACATCTTCAATTCCTACTTTAACCTCAACTCGTTTCTTAAGACACCCACATTCAGAATGTGGAGATGTAGTTATTTTGATGGTATGCATGAAATCTCTCTCACTTAAAAGATGGAGGAAAGCAGGACTTGCTCTTTTTACCCTTCCAGTAGACTCTTCGTGTAAGTTGAGTAGCTTCCGTTTACTCCTGCTGAACCATTTTCCCAGTATACCATCCTAGGAGTCCTTTTACATGCTTCAAAGGACAAATACACAGAGCTATGAAGGCAGGAGCACCCTGGGGTCAGGAGACCGAGGTCTAACCTTGGGGGAGCCTCCAACTTGCAGTTCACCTAACCCCTGGGCTACCTCTTAACCTCATAGATGCTACTCGGCTCCCATGGTTGTTATAAGAATAAAACCCAGTGACACGTGAGAGTGCTCTGGAGGGGGGAAGCTCTCTACACCAGAGGTTATATAATTATGTTCTGAGAGGGCTCACAGCTGTCATGTGTGACACACTGACATCTTCTTATGCTCCTCCACTATTGAGAAGCAGCTGTTAGTTTCATTTCTGCTTCTCCCATCTCCATATGCCAGAGTGAGGAGAAATGAATGGATTAAAAATCTGGTGGGGGAAACCATCTGATGCGTCTGGCTTTTCATCCATGAGTATTTTAAGTGTTGACATCCCCATTAGAACTACAAGGTGGACATGTATATGTATGGCTGAGTCGCTTTGCTGTGCACCTGAAACTATCACAACATTGTTAATTGGCTATACTCCAATATAAAAGAAAAAGTTAAAAAACATAAATAAAACCCTGAAAAAGAAAAAAAAAGAAAAAAGAACTACAAGGTGGTATATAACCAGCCATAGGGGAAGGAATCTAGCACTCCAGTTACTCTAAAATGAAACAATAAACATGACATAGTGTTCTGGGTGTGAGGGTGGGAAATTGAATAGGACTCTTAAAAATTGGAGTCAGGGTTGTCCAAGCACTTGTGAGGTTTCCTAGACTATTTCCTGTACAGGTTAAGATGCTTCCCCATAGCTCTTATTTTTTGTCCCTTCTTAGGCCCTAATCTACCCATATCTGGAGGAGTTAGTCCAAGGCCTTTGTACTGGGCTGTCATGTCTAGAAAGCACTTCCTTATCTGGTTCACCTGGAGAACACCTACTTTTTAAAGATCTAGTGCAGATGTAACCTTTGCAAAAAGTCTTCCCTGCCACCCACTGTCATGGATGACATTCTACTCTTTTGCTTACCTCTGTGTTTATAGATGCCTCTGTTACAGCACCCATCACTGATGTAAAGGCATCTGTAAAGTTATGGTAGAAGGTGGATGGTGAGTTCTCTGAGGGCAGGAATCATGTCTCCTTTATCCTGTGTCCTCAGGGCTTAGCAGAATTTTTGTCACATGTTAAGCATTCAGTGAATGAGTTTTAAAAAAAACCCAACTAAACCAGTTTCCTGCCATTCCTTCTGATTCAAAAATTAATGTTTTTACTCCATCAAAATTCCCACTTGGAAAACAACTTTCAGTTCCTAAGACATAGATAGAATGTCACCAGGTTCAGGGATTGCTACGTTTATCAATCTGAAGGGCTGCAGTAACACATTGCCGCAAATTGGGTGGCTTCAAACAAATTTATTCCCTCACAGCTCTGGAGGCTAGAATTCTGACATCAAGGAGCTGGCAGGGCCGTGCTCCCTCTGAAGGCCCTAAGGAAAAATCTTTTCCTTGCCTCTTCCTAGTTTCTGGTGGTTGCTGGCCATCCTTAGCATTCCTTGTCTTGCAGCTGCATGATTTCAGTGTGTGCCTTCATCTTAACATGCCGTCTTCTCTGTGTGTGTCTGTGTCCAGCTTTCCCTCTGGTCATTGGATTTAGGGCTCATCCTAATTCATAAGGACCTCCTCTTCACTTGATTACATCTGCAATGACCCTATTTCCAAATAAGGGCACGCTCATAGATAAGGGAGTTGGGGGGTTAGGACCTGATCTTTTTTGCAGGACACAGTTCATCCCAAATTGCACTTTTACCTCTTATGGAATCATGACTCCTTAACTCCTCAGCCTTTTTTCTCAGTGGTTGTCCAGCCCCTGCTTCAGTGCCTCTAGCACTGGGGAGTGACTCTTCCAGGGGCAAATTTTCTATATTTGGGCGGCAGCTTTTGGGGAATTTCTTTCTCTAATGGGGGCCCACTCTCCCTCCTGCCATCTCCATCATTCAGCAATCAGGGTGAACATGGAGTAATGAGCGTCCTCCTCTCGGGGGAGGAGGGAGGGCTTTCAGGCTTTGAAGATGGTGCTCCTGGCTTCCAAGGCTTCTCCTCTCTAAATCTTCCCAGTTTCTTCAAGTCTTCGTCCAAGTATAGTTTCATCACCAAGCTTCCTCCACACTAATGGAACTTCCTATTTGTCAGTGCGTTGGGTGAAATGAAATGAGGATCTTCCAGGTGTAGTGTGGGCACAAATCAAAGCAGACACATCTACTTCCAGAGAATCCACTTCTGTTCATGCAGCTTCAGTCACACAATCTTAGTGGTCATCACACCCCCTTGAAACATTTGAATTATTCTCGGTTGCATGTGGTGCTGCTAAGCTCCGTTCTTCTCATTTAGCATTTTGGCCCCTAGAGCAGGGCCTGGCCCTAGTGTGATTATACTTTTCTCTGCTGCACTTGGCCTGTGCCCCAGCCTATGGAAACAACTGTTCTCACAGTGTTGTCATTGCACGTTGGATGATAATGTCGGATGATAGTAGACTGTGATGGGGGAGGGTGATAGGAGGGGCTGTCACTAGAAATGGGTCTTTGTTAGAGGTCATGGTACTGCTTCTCTGTCCCCAGACAGCTAATCAGAACAGAACCCAGATATGATTTGGGGCTTTAAGGAGCTTTTCACTGCTTCTCTGATTTGCTACTGAGGTGGAAAACACCTTTCATACCATTAGGTGGGAGGTCTCCTCCCATACTTGGGTGCTATTTGAATGCAGGTAGACTCTGGTGGCCTCAACCCTTTCTATTTGAATGAATTTACACAGATGAATAAATGAGTGCCTTAGATGGTCAGAACCAGAAGGGGCTTGGAGATGATAACCTGAGGGCAGTATAGGATTTGGATTAAGGACATGAGACTGGGAATCAGGCAGATTCGCAGTCCTGGCTCAGTTAGCAGATATTTGATCCTGTCCAAAATGCTCATAAGACATTTGGTCCATAAAACATTTGGTCCATGCCAAAAGGTTTTTGATATTCGGTCATATTTGGTCCTGTCCAAAATGTCCACGGAGATGGAGACAGTTGATCCACACCCAAAGGTTCTTGGTATTTGTTCCTGTCCGAAGCCATTTGGCATGGAACAAATATGCTCATGGACGTTTTGGATAGGACCAGCTTTTAAGGACCTTTTGGCGTGGACCTAATGTCTTATGGATGTTTTGGACAGGGCCAAATGTCCAGCGAGGCCCGGCTCTTCCTCTTGCCTGTGAGTTTTGGAAAAATTATTTTGTTAAATGGGGTTAATAATAGTATCAACTCAGAGGGTTGTTACAATTCAATGAACTAATAGCATCCATTTAATTCTCAGTAAGATGCAGTCAGGAAGGGAAGCTGAGGCCCAAGGAAGCCTAATGATTTGCCCAAGGTCACTTGGTGTGCGCTGCCCCAAAGCAGGAACGAAGTTTAACCTTTTGGTTTTTCGTTCAAGGCACTTTCCTCTAAACCACTCCAGCGCTTCAGAAATCGTCAGCTTACGTTATTTATTTACCAATCTGCTTTTGTTTACAGAATAAAGAAAGAGAAATAAAATTGGTATTTAAAACCTTCCTCACTAGAACATCGATTGTATCCCTCTGAGCGTCTATGGATTTATTTCAGATGTGTTTAGATTACTTGTGGGAAATGGCTGCCTTCTGAGTCAGGGACATAAGTGAAAAAGTGGCCGTAGACGTTGGTAATGTCACCTGCTTGTCCTGGGTGGCTCTGGCAGTGCTGGCCCCTGGGGCGGGCAGGCAGACAGGGCACAGAGGCTGTCTGTGCCCACTCAGCAACTGCCTGCATCCTGAGGCCATGTTCTCTCCATTTAATATGCAATGTGGACTATATTTTCTCTCAATTTCCTGTGAATTGGAGAGGTACATTGTGCCAGCTTTCCTAAATTGCCACAATCAATATTCTACTGCCTTTATTTTTTATGCATGCTAATGACTTTTCTCCTTTTCAGATTTACTTGTTTCCCAAATCAGTCTTTGCAGCGTTAAAAAATATATAAATAAAATAACTAGAAAAGAAAAAAAAAAAGCCCTTTGCATCCCCGTGAGTTTCTGCCCAGTTTTGTGGCATGAACCTGAAATGGGGGTGGAAAACAATGCAGGAGACACCCTGGCTGGCCTTTCCGGGCTGGCCAAGGCAGAGTGAAGGGCGGGGCAGCGCTTTGGCTCAGGGAAACACTTGGCCTCGTGAACAACAGTTTGAAGGCCTGTGCTACATTCAGTGGCTTCAAGCATCATTCTCTCCCCCTACCCTCCCCGCCTCCCCAGCTGAATTGCTTTTTAACAGGGTCTGTGTGAGATTGGGGCTACCAAAGTGGCCTCCTGAGATTGGGTGGTAGCCTTCCAGCTCTATTTATACAGAATTATGTGTATATACTGTCCCAGACATTTTGGGTTTCCTTGTACGGTATCTCTGCTTTCGTTTTCTTTAATCATCTTGCATTTAGGACAAGGAACCCCTCACTGCTGTGACATTGCTTCCTCCACCTGTAATGTCTACTCTGACACCTACTCATGTCAGCATCTGTTTTTTGGGGTTTTTTTTTTTTTCCTGAATACCATCCATCATTTCAGGATGAGGGCAAATGATGTTTTCTTCATGAAGCCTCTGATTTCTGCGTTTATTCATTGTTTTCAATAAACATTTCATTGGGTGTCTAATACACGCTTGGTGCTGCGGATGAAGCTCTGAGGAAAACGGACAGAGATCACTGCCCATGGCCCTTCCATCCTATGCAGGGGAGAGAGAGAAAAAATGTATGCATAGGGTGTCAGATGGTGGAGCAGGGATGGGGTTGTCCTTAGTCAAATGGTCCAGGAGAGAGGGCCTCACTGGGAAGGTGATACTTGAGTTGGGACATGAAGATGGAAATTCTGCCTTCTTCTCTGACTGACCTTCAGGCACTCTCTTAGCTCTGTTGTGGGCACGGAATCCTTTTGGGGGGTGGAGGGAGGAGGGAGAAAGAAAGAAACACGAGAGAGCATGTGTATGTGTCCGTGTATGCACACACTCGCCACACTGTCTAGCATTTTGTCTCATGGTGCTTAATAAGTGACTTTGGAGTAAAGATTGATGGCCAGTCTTGTTTTACTGCTGTTCCCAGTGAGGTGAAGTGAGACCTATTCTGTATTGTGCAGTATTGTTCAGCGAGGGTCCATGGTCTTTGGTGGTGGTGCTGCCATTGCTGTGTGAGCCCACTACCCAAGAGCCCCTTCCAAAAGCTTAGTTTTCTCAACCTTAAAATAATGGAGTTGAATAACTGACTTTTTAAGAGCTCTCCCAGATCCATAGTCCATCCATTTTGTGTTATGAAATCCTGGTTCAAGTGTCATCCTGTGTAGGATCCTTTGCGGATGAGTCCAGCTCACAAATTTCTCCCCTGCCTATGCTGTGGTCTGTATCCTGGAAGTAGCATCTGCAGGTGTATCGTCTTCAGCCCTGTGTGTCCTGAGAGCGTGTCTTCTCCAGCTAGATTGTGAGTACTTACGAGATAGGTCCAGGAACATATCTTGTCCCATTTATAACCTGCAATAGATGATACTAAATTGAGGGTTAGCTGATTCATAACTTTATCCATTGATCTCCATTATTTATTGAGTGCCTGGAAAATCTGTCAGCCTCTGTGTTAGATCCTGGAAATACTCCTCCGTGAGTCCACTGGAAGTTCACAACATATGAGATGAATAATATTACTGTAAAGCACTTGGTTGTTTTCACAGTGCTTTCACATCTCTTTTACCCTCTTGGTCTTTAGACATCGCTCTGATCGAGGCAGGACTTATAATATGATGTTATATTTTGTGCCCTTTAATTACAGAAGTGTAATAATATGACTTGGAAAAAAACAGAAAGAGGGCAAGCAATTTAAAGGGTACTGATGACTTGGAGTCCCACCAGGAGGCAGTGTCCTCAGGGGCAGGAGATGGCAGATGGAGACAGAAGTGTGCGCTCTCCTTTGGCCTCAGGTCCCATGTGCTCTCATGGTATATGCATTAAAACTTGTTGACCCTACCATCTGGGTGAGTGTAGGGATATCCAGGGCTGCTTTTTTTTTTCGGTTTTAATATTTTTTATTATTTTTTTAGTTTTTTTTTTTTAGTTTTAATATTTTTTAAATTGAAGTATAGTTGATTGAAAATATTGTGTTAGTTTCTGCTGTACAGCAAAGTGATTCAGTTATACATAATATATATATATTCTTTTTTAAATACTCTTTTCCATTATGGTTTATCATAGGATATTGAATATAGGTCTCTGTACTATACAGTAGGACCTTGTTATTTATCCATTCTGTATATAAAAGTTTGCATCTGCTAACTCCAACCTCCCACTCCATCCCTCCTCCAACCCCCTCTGCCTTGGCAACCACCAGTCTGTTCTCTATGTCTGTGATTCTGTTTCTGTTTCATAGATAGGTTCATTTGTGTCATATTTTAGATTCCACATATAAGTGATATCATATGGCAGTTGTCTTTCTCTTTCTGACTTACTTCACATAGTATGATAATCTTTAGTTGCATCCATGTTGCTGGAAATGGTATTATTTCGTTCCTTTTTATGGCTGAGTAGTATTCCATTATATACGCCACATCTTCGTTATCCATCTGTCGATGGGCATTTAGGTTGTTTCCATGTCTTGGCTACTGTGAATAGCGCTGCTGTGAACACAGGGGTGTATGTATCTTTTTCAGTTATAGTTTTGTCTGTATACGTGCAGGGCTGCTTTTAACATACTTGATTTTTGCCCATTGACTTAGGAACCGATATCCTGATGTGATGTATTCCTCCCGCCTTTTCCCACATCACAGGTGAGGAAACTGTCTCAGAGGGAGGACTTTCCCTCCTCTCTCTGCATGAGGGGCAGAGTGAGAATTGATCTCATGCCCTCCTAACTGCAGCCAGGGCTTTTTCCTCTTTAGCCACATTTCTGTAGTTCCTCAGCGATACTGGACATGTAGACTGGCAATGCCTATGGGAGGAAAGGAGCCCAGGAGCTGGGTAAGATGCACAGGCTGGGTGGGTTCATCACAGAGTGGTTTTCCTTTGAGTCTTCAGCCAGCTCTGGGCTGCCTCGGGCTCCTCCTGGCCTGGGCTGGAGAGGCCTGTTCAGAAATCTGCGGCTGCTTCTCCTCTGGCGTCTAATGAATTCCAACTCACTTTGAATGCTCCCTCGGCTCAACTGCAGTTCTTTAAAGCCCGTCTTCCACGTGGAATTGGCAGGTTCATTTAATCGTTTGGGAGCCAGATAAAAACGCTTTGTCCTTTGTTCCTAGGTTATGCCATTTCAGAATATTTCTTCTCCCACAAATTGCTGAGGCTGCTCAATTTGGGCTTTCAATCGGTTCTCTCTGAGCAGATCTTTCAATTTATATTCCAAGGCCTGTTCTTTTTGATTACACGTTTTAGGATATCAGTTAGATTTCTTTATTTATTCGTATTTCCTTTGGCCTTTCTCTTTTCTTCCTTTATATCTCTTCCATTGTGAAAAGTGTGCAGTCACGGTAGCTGTAACGAAATGCAAATACTTCTTTTTCCTGTTTGCCTGCTGTAGGATATTATTTTTTAATTTATTTTTGCTTAATTTTTTTTCCTTATGTTTTAGGGTGGTGGTAATAATAATGATGATGACGAATATGCCGATGATGTCGTCATTATTTTTAGATGTCACGTAGGCAGCAGGTTATTAGCGGACAAGAGAAACACCCAGGAAACCATGATTCAGGCTTCAGAAAATGTGCCAAGTGCAATGCCAGGGGCAGGGGTAGAGCTGTGAAAAAGGTAAACTGGATCTCTTCCCTTGTGGTGCTTAGGGTCTGGATTCCCTCGTGTTTCCTCATTTCTCCTGTGAGATAGGCATTGCGATTCTCACTGAACCCGTGACGTAACTGAGACGCAGAGTGCTGAAGTGGTCTGCACCAGCTCACAGTGTTAAAAAGTCTGGAAGCTGGGGGCTAAAGCCAAGTGCGGAGGCTCCAGGGCTTGTGCTAAAGGAAGGTATCCCACATCTCACCTCCTCAAACCTGCCCTCTGATGAGACGTAGTGGGGGCAGCCCGTCCTGAGTACAATCAGAAGCTCTTCTGTTTTCCTTTATTCTGAGCATAGATCTGTGGCGTCTTTGTCTTGCTTTACAACTTCTCCAAAGCTCCATTTTCTATCCATTAAATAGTAGGGGGTGGGGAAGGGGGAGGGCAAGAGGGAGAGGAGTTTAATGTTCAAGAGAATGAGTTCTGGAATCAACAGACCTCGCACGGAATCCTGGCACTGCTGCGTTTTGACTCTGATCTTAGATGCTGGAACCCCAGTTTCCTTACTTATAAAATGGAAATGATGGTACTTACCTGAAAAGTCATTTGAGGATTTAATTAAAACGCACACACCCGCACCCACACACACACAGAAAAACAAAACCAGAAACGTAGGTGAAGCATTTAGTATAATGCCTGTCATTTAGCATAGTGCAAAATAAATGTCCGCAGACATCCTATTTCTGTTGGGGTCCCTTATTCATTGACATAGTCAGTGGGTATTTATTGAACGGCGCTCAGGTTGTAACCCCGATACTACTGTTGTAACCCCTGTGTTGGCCCATCATAGGTACTCAGTAAGGAATTGTAAATAAGACATGGTTACATTTGTGGTGAACTGAAACTTGGTGAGCATCAAATGATAAAAGTCACATGGCATTAAATGCTACCTTAGTGTGAAAAACCACTTGGCACAGAAGTGCCCTGCAGAGAAAGGAGTGTTGAGTTCCGACAGGGTCATGATGGACTAGAACGGCTGTGGAATGGTGTGGAGGTGAGGAGTCAAGTGGCCTTAAGTGGGAGAGGAGCGGATGTGGGTGTGATTGGTCTAAAGGTCAGGCTGAGGACTTCAGGCTTCACTCATGTACGCACACATATGTTCATTCATTTGCTTATTTGTTCATTTATGTATAAATATTGGGGTATGTGGAAGATGGATCAAAGAGCTATACAGTAAGATAAACCAGGTCAATGGCGATTCAGATAGTCTCAGGGGGAGGGAGATGTTGAGGGCTGGATTCAGGGTGATAATGGGAAAGAAAAGTAACTGAGAGAAATCAGAGACGATGAGATGGAAGCACTTTTAAGAATCTGGATTTCTGAGTGCTCTGGAAAATAGAAACAGGCAAACCCAGAGAAATTTGGAAATGGAATAAGATTGCTACAGGCAGAGAAAATGGGCATCTTGATGAAAGTGACCTGGAGAGACTGTCCAGAGAGTCTATGGTGAGGAGTTAATTCTGAAAATTCTAAGGCACAGCTTGAGGATTTGCTGGATGACTGGGCTTCACCTGTTTCTTTATCCATCTTCTAATTATGTCGGCCATATTGACACATTTTCTTTGTTCTAATTGTTTTAAATTTCGTATATGTAGAGCCTTTGGAGTCTGGAAAATGCAAGAAAGAACATTTCTTTTTTCTCTCCATCATAAAATAAAAACACTATTTTCATTTTCTTATTTGAGACTATAACGCATTTCCCCTTCCTCTGTTTTTTTCCTCCTTAAAAAATTTCTGTGGGGAAAATGACCTCTAGAACGTGTGTATGGGGCAGGTGGCAAGAATATATTTAAGAATTCTTCACTGCCCGCCGGTTCCAGAAAAGAAACTGTTGCTTTGAAATACGTGCCAGTTTGTTTCCTTTCTGTCCTTACCACTCTCCTTTCCAGTTCATTTATTTTTGTAGTCATTACATTGATTAAAGGGAGGCGGTATAAATAGGTTTGCATGTTGAAAATTGAGGCTGGGCATGCTGATGGAAGACTCTGATTATGACCCCAACTGAAAGGATGAGATAGGCTCCCCCTCCGCACCCCCTTTTTTAATCCTGAACTGATGCGTCCAAGTTCTGTTGTTTGATCATTTCCCCTGTTGGCACAACCTGCTTTGACCCTCAGCCTCAGTGAATGAGTGTGTGCTGGCCTGACTCCAAATGCCTGGGGGACCAAACTTGGCCCAAGTTGGCCAATCATTCCTTATAGCTGCTCAGTTGTTCTAGTCTTTGTTGATGTTTCCTAGAAAATTTTGGCTCCGCATTTGTCATTGGTTACTTAGTTTATCTGATGTTTAGTTTGTCTTGCTTTTTGTTGGGGACTTTGAGGGATACAATGTTAAGACTTGGGCATGGTTTTGGAGGCCGTAGAGGAGGAAGAGGAGGGATAATGCCCTTTTTCTTTAAAGTGTGCAATTTAGTGGTTTTAGTCTACTTAACAGCGTTGTACAGCGATCACCACTCTCTAATTCGAGAACATTTTCATCACCTTGAAAAGAAAGCCCATACCCATGAGCAGTCATTTTCCTTTCCCTCCTCCATAGCAACCCCTGGCAACCACTAAATCTACTTTCTGAATATAGATTTGCCTATTCTAGACATTGCATATAAGTGGTATCATATAACATGTGGCCTTTTGTGTCTGGCTTCTTTCGTTCAGCAGGTTTTCAAGGTTCATCCATTTTGTAGCATGTATCAGAACTTCATTTCTTTTTATAGCCAAATAATATTCCATTGTGTAGATACACTCCATTTCGTTTATGGGGGTTTATGGGAGTATCTTGAGTATTTGCTTGGGGTGTTTCTATGTTCACTGTTCCATGAGCTTTGCCTTCTTAAATTCGTCTGTCCTCACACTTAACCCACAGTAGGTGCACTTGCAATCACCATTTTAAACCTAGTAATTGGCACAGCTAGTAACTGGCAGAGCAGGCTTGTTTTAACTACAGTCTGTGCTCTTAACCCCCACCCACATTACAAGTCAGAGGATATGAAGCATTTAAAAGTGATTATAAACATGGAAGAAGGTTGCAAAAGTCTTAAACTGCTGTATGGGTCAGTAGCTCAGAGTCCGGGGTGGCTCGTGGTTCAAGGGTGGCTGATACAATGTGTGTTGTACTCTGAATCGTTCTTACATGCGCTTTGGATGATGGTGCACTGTGGATTTAGGTCAGCAAAAGTGATCCAGGCCAATGGCTGACTCAGGCAATGGGCGGGGCTGAGCCTGAGGTTCCCAGACAGTCTGTGCACGTGGGTGGGGCTGGGGGCAGGCAGGGACAAGCAGCTCTTTCGGTGGCATGTAGAGGAGCACATGCAGGGCTGAGGGTGGTGGCTGGCTCACCACACATGTGATGAGTGACGGAGTGAATGAGATACCACAGCTGGGTGCCAGATTAGAGAGCCTTGAACCTCGAATTGAAAAGTCCATGCAGTAGGGTGCCTTGGAAGGTGCTGAACCCTGCAGGGATGAGATGCTTGCTTTTTGGGTGGTGTACGTCTTGTCCAAGTCTGTCCATCTTTCTGTTACTCTGCTTGAGCTTTTGTCCAGCATCTGCCTGGGGTCCTTTCCAGGAGTCCTGTCCAAGTTCTTTCCTGTGGCATTGTAGAGTGAACGCCCTAGGAGATGGAATCTTCAGGCCTAGTCAGAGCCCCAGGCAGTCGTTCTGTCATAAAGCACTTCCGTCTCTGGCAGTTCAGTTATTCATTCAGCCAATATTTGAGGCCCTGCTATGCATCAGGAAGTGTTCTAGGCACTTGAGACACACATCATTGAACGAACTGGAGAAGGACTCCCACTCTCTTGGAACTTAAACATTCCAGCAGGGGAAAACAGACAATAAACAATTGACATGATAATAAATTATCATTTTGTTTTTTATTTATTTAAAATTTTTATTAAAAAGTTTTTTGGCTGTGTTGGGTCTTCGTTGCTGCACGCAGGCTATCTCTAGTTGCGGCGAGCGGGGGCTACTCTTCGTTGCGGTGCACGGGCTTCTCATTGCAGTGGCTTCTCTTGTTGTGGAGCATGGGCTCTAGGTGCGCGGCCTTCAGTAGTTGCAGCACGCGGGCTCAGTAGTTGTGGCTCTCAGGCTTAGTTGCTCCGCGGTATGTGGGATCTTCCCAGACCGGGGATCGAACCTGTGTCCCCTGCATTGGCAGGTGGGTTCTTAACCACTGTGCCACCAGGGAAGTCCCATTTTGTTTTTTATTGAATACAGTAAGTGTCATGAAAAAAAAGGAAAAGTAGAGCAGGGTAAAAGGCAATGGGAAGAGGTTGCAATTTTGAATAGAGTAAGATGGTGATACTAAAGCAAAAACTTGCAGACGGTTAGAGATGAGCTGTGAGAACATTGGAGAAGAGTCTTCCAGCCAGGGCAGAATTCTAAAGATAGTCAAGGAACAGCAAGGGGGCAAGTGTAGCTGGTGTGAGCACAGCAGAGGAAAGTGGTGGGAAAGCAAGGCTTGTCACCCCTCTGGCCATTGGGAGGACTCCAGCCTTTCCTCTAAGTGGGATGGCATTTCAGGACTGAACAGGGGAGTGACACATTTGCACGTGTGCTTTAAAATGATCTCTCTGGCTGCAGCATTGAGAATCTTATAATGGTATTGAATCTGTAATACGTTAAGTACACTTCTTTGTGTAGACAGATTAACTACTCAAGAAATAAAAAAGTCATAACTGTGGTGGATCCAGAACTTGGGGAATTCTAGAGTTCTCTGTTAGGCTCCCAGGGGCCCTCTGAATACATTTGCTTTTCCTTGTCTGTGGTCAATCAGAGCCTCAAGGGGAAATAACACTTTGTATAGCAGAAGCTTATCCAACGCCATGGTCATGGGGATGGGTTTTCCTGCTGCTGGCTGTACATGATCAGGCTTTGGATTTTATTCTAGGAAGATTTGGCAATTAGTACTGAATCATTTGTATACCTTAAGTGTATACTTTAAGAAATAGAGATGTGTGTATATACACACACACACACACACACACACACAGTACGTAGCTCCTGGATACTAGTGTATTAAACTGTTGTAGGTTGGTTTATTCCATTTTACAAGGTTTTCTTCAGGTTAGAAATATGAACTCAGAAGTATACTTTTAATGTGCAAAATAGTGGGTCTGTCACAATCTCAACTTACTTTGTTTGGAGTAGGAAGTGGGTCAGGAATTATCTCCTATATGAATGGACAGCCTCTTGTGGCATAAATGTATAATAATATTAAAGTACTGATGTCACATTTAAAAGTCTGGCTTGATGTTGGGCCTTCTCTGGGCCAGAATATTTTGAAGACACCTCCAGTGTTTGAAATTCGTGTATAATTGTTGTATTCCCTTCTCCCCTCCCCGTTAGGGATTTGTGGGATAACTCTTTGGCAAAATGTCAATGCAAATGTTTGTAGAGGTGGGTGAATGAATGAGAAAGCAGAGCAGGCATTTAACTGGCAGGTTGAAAGGAAAATGTCAGTTTTTGTGGGTTAAGCAGTATCTTTGCAGCATATTTGCACTTGACTTCTTCCAGATTTGTCTACATGAAATAACCTCTGTGTTTTCATATAGGAAATATTTGCATAACTTTAAAATATGTGTGTAATGCTGGGTATGTGACCAGATGGACGAGCATTTCTTGGCTGAGACATGTAAACAAGCTGCCGCTAATGTTAATGTCACAGCTGTAGACATAAATATATTTTGGTTGCTTATATTTTATTTTTGAGAGTGTACAGTACTTTGAAACTAAGCCCAAATGGAGTTTCTATTTGAATCTGGTTGATGGAATTTTCATTTTTGTTTATCAATTTTGCCTGCTCTGATTCAGCTAGAGTATTTCAACCCCACGTTAAATGGATGCAACTGTTTACATTTTTCAGATAGTGTCCAAATAATCATTTCCATCTCTAGATCCCTGGAAGACAGTGCTCTGCAAACAGCTTTAGGGTGTTGTAGTCAGTGAAAAGTAAGCTGTCAACTGTTGATGGGGTACTGAGTTTGTAAAAAGTCTGAGCAACTGATTTGCTGCTGTGTTGAATTGAGAATTGTTTGTCCTGCAAGAACTCTGATTTGGGGTGTTACGGTGTTCCATTGTTGTATAACCTGGGAATGAAGGAAGATGAAGTACCTACTATGTATCAAGAGACATCCTGTCATGTGCTATCTCATTTAATCCCAACTCTTCATGAAAATTGTTATTATTTCTATTTCATAATGAGGAAAATTACCCTTTGAGAGACACCATTCCCAAGATGCCTAACTACTAGTTAGTGGCAGAGCCAAGATATGGAATCAGTTCTAATCTACTCAAAAGCCCCTGTTCTTTTTACTGTCTTTGGTTGACTTTAGGGAGGGAGCAATCTGACGTTTGTCAAGCATGTCCCAAAAGATTGGGTCTGACAGGTCTAATGTTTCTTAATCTCTGGATAATTAAATGGAGAACCTATGCCTTTGCCTGATTGTGAGTTTATTTTCAACCCTTAATCAGCAAAGTAATACTGGGTCTCTGAGACCCAATCATCTGGATCTTGTTTTGACAAATAATTGTGCGATTGTCTTGGGGACTAATAAAGCCTTAGGTTCCTTCCAACTCTGTGACCCTGAGACCGTGAAGACTCAGGAATGGCTTCTCCCAGGGGATTCCTGGAGACTCTGCTTCCATGTGGTTAGTTTTCCCTGCATCTGGGCTCTGGTTGCTACCTCCAAATAAAGGGGTTCAGGGAACCCTGAAATCAGGTCATCTGGGAGAGCTTAAATTAACTGGCATTTAACAAAAATGTTTGCAGGAATCAAGGTCCCATGCACACAGCTGCCTGTACCATAGTCTCACAGGCCATTGCCTGAGTTAGGGATGGTGTAATGTTCTTCCTGAGACTAGTAATGAATGAAGTGGTTGGAGTTGCTTTTTCCCTGGCTCTTAATTACATATGGAAAAAAAAACCTTACTCAGTAAATTATGTCATTTGAAGAAAGCGCCAGTCACCCTATAATCCTTCTTTTACAATTCTTTAGGCTTCTCATCACTTAAGTCTGCAACTTCTGAGCTTCCCAAGGAAGTAGGACAATGAATACATGTGTTTCTTTTACTTTTGAATCCGATTTACTTAGCAGTCAAATCTTTGGTGAGTAGAGGATCACTCTTGTTAAGAGGCTGTTAATCACCCATTGTAAAAGTTCCAAGTGAGAACTAAAGGGCCAGAGCTTTAATCTTGTTGCCCTCCCTCTGGAGGAAATGAGGGAAGAGGTTGCCAACCGTCTGGCTGAGGGATGGGAGGCTTGGAGGTAGACTTTCTCCTGCAGATCAAAGAGGGGCTCTTTACTTATTCAGGCTTCTCTTTTTTAAGGCAAAACATGGGCCGTGTGTGAATGGTGTCCTTGTGAAGGAAGAGGCTGGAATGGGGCCCTGGGGGGTTAACGTGGGGAAGGGGTCATGCGCGGGGAAGGGTGTTGAAGCATTTCATCTCCCTCTGGGGTCCCCAGCCTGTCGGAACGTGGGAGCTTTGTCACAGAGGCACTTAAACCGCCACTCCGTCTCCCTCAGGGGGTTTTGCTGGCTCCACTTGCCAGAGGAGAGAAATGACAGGGGAGAGATCTGCTGGGGAACAGAAGTGGGTGCTGCCATTTTGTTTACCTCCATCACCTGTGTTTCTGGATTGCATGGGCGCTTTGGCATCATGTTAGCAGTGTGGTGTATCTGCCCATCAGTCTTTGAAAGGGCAAGGCGAGCAGCACCGTGGGGGAGAGGTGAATGGAGATTGCCGAAGGTTTTAGGGAAAAGGTGCTGATGTCTCTGAAGTAACCACATGATTGAGGGCATCCAGCTCACACCAAGGCAAGGAATGTAGAGAGAGTTAATCACATGAGCACTAACTAGCCTTCCGGGGTAACAAAAATTGTCTAAACCCATTCCTTCCAAGGGTAAAATAAACTTGAATGTCGATGGGCATTGTGTATCCAGGCCCGACCATCGCAGAGACTGGGAAGAGGTATAAAGTGTCTCCTGAGACTTGGCCGGTGGGGAGGACCCCATTCAGGTGGTTTCAGTGTAGCTTTCTGACCAAGGGAGATGCAACTAGAAGGAACACAACTGAGCAGAAATCAAAACCTGGACGACAGCAGCATATTTCATAATCAGCAATGGAGAGTGGTCGCTCCAGAGCTGGGAAGACAAGAGCTCTGGCCCAAAGCTGGCGGTTTGGGACTCAGTCTGCAAAGGGGGAGTCCATTTCAGGAGGCTGCTTGTCCGACTCTGCTAGGAGGGTAGCTCTGGCTGCTGACATCCTGGGCTGGGCACTGCGTGAGCACCTCTCTCCCTCAGGCTTCTTGACATGTGGGCAAGGAAAAGGGTATTTATTTCTGTTTAACGGATGAGGAAACCAAGGCTCAGGAAAGTGAAATAACCTGCAGGTTAGGCGGCTGGTAAGTCACAGAGCCAGGATGGAAATACAGGCGTTCCCTTCCAACGTCTGGAGCTCTTTCTTCCCTGACCCAGCTATAGTTGTTTATATGTACGTACTGTACACGTGCCCTTTGGCAGATTTCACTGTTTCCCAAATAGAGAGATGTTTCTCTTTCTGTGACTTTATCAAGTCCAATTTTCAGGAGCAAACGTCCCTACCTCTATTGCTTTTGAACCGAGTAGGATGCTTGGCATCTCTTTCGTCCCGATACGGCATGGTGTTAGCAGAGCTGTCCCGAAGTGGTGATGACAGTCCTGTGTCATCACAGCAGGCGGAGAAGCACGGTTCCTGAAGCTGGGTGCTTAGCACCTTCACTCCCTGGAAGGCTAATCGGCATTCTGCTAGGACATGTCAAACACAGGAAGGAGCTTGCTTTCAGTCCTTGTCTTTTGTAGTTCCCCCGAAAGGACAGCCTTAGTGACAGACGATCTTCCGTTTAGCAAGCTACAGATGGGGCTGATGGAGCCCCTCCCTGTCTGGGGTTGAATCGCGTTACTCCCTTTGTAAAAGCGTCCATGTCTCCCCATTGCCTGAGAGATAAAGTTCACATTTCTCTTGGAATTCCAAGCCTCCCTGTGCGCCATGGCCTCCCAGCCATCTCCTTCTCAGGCCTCCCTAGAGCCAACCTTCCAGTGTGCGCCATGGCCTCCCAGACTTTCTGAATGGCCTCTGCCACCACTTCCCCGTTAGGACCCTAACTGCACTCTGAATGTCACCTTCTCCAGTAAGTCTGCTCTCCCCTCGCCCTTGATAGTCAGCCTTAGGTTAGTCAGTTATGACCATCTTCTGCCTCCACTAAAGTGCCCCAATCCCTGCTTCCATTTGCTCACAGACTCATCTCTACCTCACAGGACCTGGCAGAGTGCTGGGTATAGGGTAGATGCTCAAAGTGTGCTGAACTGAAGGGTTCGGGTTTTGTTTCTGGGTGGAAGTGAATGTCAGAGCACAGTGCGTTCCCTGGAGGCTCTTTGGAAGAATCTGCCTTCATCTTCCTCTTGCTGTCCACCACGGGGTGGAAGGAAGCGAGAAGAGTGCTGGGCTGGGGGTTAGAGAAACCAGGATGTAGTCCCAATCGACTCTCTAGGCTGCGCGATCTGGGCCAGTAGCTTTAAGTCTCGCTTAAGTCTCTCTCAGCCTCAGTTTCCCTAGCTGTCAAATGGGTGTGGGCCAGACGACCTCCCGCACATGCTAAACCACGTGGGCGCTAGCCTTGTAGGTCTGGGAAGTGATGGCCATGTGTGCTCTTCCCACCATGTGTGGCACGCTGCTCCCTCTCCTCCGGTGCCTTGGAGACTCTGTGAGTCAAAGACAGTCAGCCAAACGGTGGGGCCCCTTTGTCAGCTGTCCTGCTATAATTTCACCAGAATGGCCCTCACCGCTCTCAACATTAGCAGCAGCTTCTGGCAGCCTCTGAGTAATTGGATAGTGTCACTTCCCAGAGAACCCCAGGGATCCCACAATGTAAATGTTGTCTGAATCTCCATTGGCATTTTGGTGATTTTTCTCCTGTTACATAGATGACTGGGCGAGATTGATAGTACTAATATTGTTTCTTAGGGCTTTCCTCCTCCGACCTATCGCTGGCGTGAAGGATTGTTTTTGAATTTTCTGAGTGTCACTTACACAGTGTCCTCTTTTATTAGTATTTGACATTATTAAGGATAACAGTGTAATTTGGAGTCCATTCTTGCAGTCGAGGTGATTTAAGAGGAAACAAAGCTTACACATTCACTCTAATTTTGTGTCTAAATCATCTCCGATATTTATGGCATTAATTTCGTAGTGCAATGTGTCGTATGCCAGAACAGCATGTTATATGAATGACTGAAGGATGTGTCCCGTGGTAGTTGTGTCCTCAGGCATGTAACTGACTCTGCACACAGATTAAATGACCAAGTGGAGATTCAGACACCTCAGGCTCTGGCAGACGGCCATGCTCGACATGGTGGACCATGTTCATGATGTATCTCACATTCATTTCTTCTCTCCATTCTTACTTCAGCTGCACTCTAGGTCAGCTCCTTATTTCCTCCCCTGGGGCATTACGGAAGACTCCCGCTTGACTTCCTTGCCTCTGGTTTTGTGTAGCTAATTCATCTTCTACTACATGCCCACCAGTGGGAAATCTCAGCCCTAGTTACTGCCTAGGCATCTCCTTGCTCAAGGATCTGTACTCACCCTCCACGGTCTGAATTAGAAGTGGCAGATGCCCTGGCTGGCATCCTGTCTCTCTCCGCACCGCCCGTTGAACCTGTCTGATGCTTTCCTGCCTCTCTGCCTCGTTCACTCATGTCTGCAACCCAGCGCTGCTCCCTCACCTGTCAGACTCATCCTTCCTTCCAAACTTAATTCTGTGACAAACAACTCCCAGCCTTCAGGGATTTCTTCCTCTTCCAAACCTTGCAACTTTTAGTGTAACCTACTGTGTTAGTGATTTATTGCGGTGTAACAGGTTCCTCCACAACTTAAAACAACAAACATCTGTTATCTCCCACAATTTCAGAGGGCCAAGCATCTGGGAGTGGCTTAGGTAGGTGCGTGGCTCTGGCTCAGGGTTTCTCAACCAGGGCTGCGGTCATTTGAAGGCTTGACTGAGGTTGGAGGATCCATTTCTAAGCTCAATTATGAGGCTTTTGGCCAGAGACCTGAGTTCTTCTCCACTTGGTCCTCTCCAGAGGACTGTGCGATGATATGACAGCTGGCTTTCCCAAAGTGAGTGATCAGAGAGAGAGAGAGCGAGAGAGAGAGAGAGAGAGAGAGGAACACCAACTTAGATGGAAGCTGAAATGCCTTTTTGTTACCTAATCTTGGAAGTGAAAACTATCACTTCTGTTGGTCACATTGACCCGCCTTGGTACATTGTGAGAGGTGACCACTCAAAGATGTGACTACCAGAAGGTGAGATCATCAGGGGCCACCCTGGAGGCTGGTTACTGTACCTGCCTTGTCTTTTTCATTCATATACTCTGTTTTTCCAGCTAGCCTGGGAACTGTGGAAGATCAGAAGCTGGTGTCATTCACTGTTGTGGCGTCATTACTTCATTCAAAGTACTTTTTCGTGGAGATGCTTATTTTGTCTTCAAAATAAGCTGTTGGCTTTAAAAAAAAAAAGCGGGGGGTGGGGGTGGGGAAGGAAATGCAAGAAACTAAGGCCCAGGGGGTTTAGCTATCTAAATCAATCAATCAGCTACTATGAGGCAGAGCTTGTGAATTCAGCCCTAGGTCCTTCAGACCTAAAACCTGTTTTCTTTCCATTATACATGTGGTTTGCTGATTCTGATTTCTGTAAAATATTTTCTACAACCTGCTTCCTGTCTGTAAGCTCTGGTGAAAATTGAGACAACTCAGCAGCATCCAGTGATTGTAGGAAATATTTGTATGTAACAATCCCAAATTGTATATGAACGTTTCTAAGAGGTTGTGCTAATCAACTGAAACCTCGTCTTCTAGGCCTTCATTTATTCAGCAATTGCTTCATCAAAGCCTCTGATATCTGGCTGTTGTACTGGACAAGGTCGCTTGACAGGCCCTTACCAGTGCCGTCTTTCAGCAGGATTTTTCTTATTTGCTCATCTGGGGAGATCCAGCCTGTCACCTGCCACCACAAGAAACTTCCTACTGCAAAACCTTGCTCATCTGTTTCAAACAACGAAGGCTTTTGAGAACAAACTCTAGATTTTTTAGGTTTGGTAGGATTGGGCTATAATTTAAATGGGAATAACTCCTGATCAATTGCCCCAGATACTGTGACTTAACTTCACAGGGAGGGTGGAGGGTTTGTGGGGAGGGAAGAAAAGCAAAAAAGCAAAAAGGAAAAGTCCTTGCTGTACCCTCAAGCACAAAGTTATGGTGGTTGAATTAAAAGAGCTTTGATTTTCTTTTTCATTTCGAACAAACTCTGTCCCCCTTAGCTGACTTTGAAACTATGGGATGAGTATAAGCGTTTCTAATTTCAGCCCTTCTCCCTTTATTCTCTGCAAAAAGGGGAGCGCGGCAGGTGGCTTTCTAAAACTTGAACACCTCCAGTTTTTGTGTTCCCTCTCATGATCGCCTTTTATGTCCGCAGGGGACCTTTACACTTATTCTTGTAATGCTCCTTGAATTTTTGACTTATTAACTAAAGATACATTTAAAAAAATACTTTTGATTTAGGTATGTCCTCCAGGCCTCAGTGCTTGGAAGAGTTTTGAGTATTGTTTTTCAAGCTCTTTTCTTATCTCTGCGTGAGTATGCTTTTTGTTTTTTATTTTTTTCAAGGCCACGGGGTGGTTTAATATTACATGCCTTACCACAGTGATTTTCCCCCAAACGGTGGAATTTCTTGGGTCTCTTTAAAGAGTCTGAAAACCCTGGGGAGGAAGAGAAAGGGATTTGAAAAAGAATTGGGAATGAGCTTTCTCAGATGCGTTCCTACACCTCGGTGGTTATAAGTTTGTTTTCTGTGTAGATTGACGTTTCCTTTGGCAGCCGTACCCTGAATGAGATTCTTCAGAGCTCCAAGGAAGTTCCCATTCTGATTACAGTAGAATTCTGTCTCACTATTTTGTTTTATTTTTGCATATAGCAGGTTTAGATAAATAATACTTAAATATGTATATATAGACATACCCACAAGCACAAAATATTTCCAGATGTGTCCATATTTATTTGCAGTCCTTCTCACTCTTGCCTTCAATATGAATGGGCATTTACAAATTCAGGGGCACAATTGTAAGTCCTTGAGAGGCGTTACCTGATCAGGTAGCGTTAAGCAGTTTAGATACATTTTTCAGGGCCTGTGCAGACATAATTGCTAGGAACAGCACAGGTAGGATGTGTCCACCAGAAAGAATTTAGAGCAGGGAGATGAGTGTCCCTGTGGGTGGGATTTCCTTAGAGAGTGCTAAGGGGCTGCTTTGCACCTAGAAGGAAGGTATACAGATCCAGAGAGGGCCTATGCAAAAGGAATTAAGGTGACCTGGGTATATTGGCCTCATCACCTTCTGATGTGCATACCTTTGCTTATAATAAACATGCTAGTAATCATAATTATTAATATGTCTAGCACTTTGCTGTTTGTCCTGCACTGTCATGGATTTTATCTTCTTTGCCTTTGTAGAGTCTCTGCCCCTTCACCACTAGTGAGTAATAAATAATTTTCATTTTGTAAAGAAAGAGGGTAGTAGCTCAGTGGCTAAGTGAGGTACAAAGCTAAAGCTGGGCAAGTTGGGTCTCACACCCAAGTCTTTTTGACTTCTGATTTATTACATTTATGTGCCTCTGCCCCTAACCTAACTGACTGTTCGCTAGCTTGACTTCATAAAAGGAGAATAATGTATTGGGTACCCTGGTCCTTTCTTCTACCCCTGCTCCCACATTCCATGAGGGCAGCGTCAAGACCAGAGATGCTTCTGTATTTCTAATTTCTATTCCATTCTCAGAGTATGACATATATTGGAAATTGTAGTGGTTTAAAATATGTCCACAAATTCTTTGACACTTCCTTTAAAAGATGAGGCCTCGGGACTTCCCTGGTGGCGTAGAGGTTAAGAATCTGCCTGCCAATGCGGGGGACACGGGTTTGAGCCCTGGCCCGGGAAGATCCCACATGCTGCGGAGCAGCTAAGCCCCTGCGCCACAACTGCTGAGCAACCCCCGCTCGCCACAACTAGAGAAAGCCCACACACAGCAACGAAGACCCAATGCAGCCAAAAATAAAAATAAATAAAAATAAATTTATTTAAAAAAAAAGATGAGGCCTATTCTCCATGAATGTGAGTTGGACTTAGTGACTCATTTCTAATGAATAGAAAAAAGTGAAAGTGATAATGTGTAACTTCAGGGACTGGGTCATGAAAGGCACTGTGGCTTCCTCCTTTCTCTCTCTGTTGGATTACTTGCTCCTAGGGGAGGTACCTGCCATGTCATGAGGACACATAGGATGTCTTATGTAGAAGCCTAGGTGGGGAGGAACTAAGGCCTCTGCCAGCAGTCAGTGAGAAACTGAGGCCTCAGTTTGGAAGTGGATTATTCGGCCTCAGTCAAGCCTTCAGATGACTGCAGCCCCAGCCAGTGACTTAATGGCAACCTCGTGAAAACCCTTGAGCCAGAAATACCCAGCCCCACCACACCTGAATTCCCAACTTACAGAAACTGAAAGATAAGAAATGTTTGTTGTTACAAGTCACTAAGTTTTGGGATGTTCTTTGATCTAACAATGGATAAGCTAATATAGAAATAGATGGATGGTACCTCAAAGAACTCCAGGATTATGATGTTTGTGATAGTTAATGATAATGACTCAATGATATAAACTATGATTTGTAGACACCAGCTACTTCTCAGTTGTTTTCTTTCAACTCTGAAAAGTGTAGAGCGGTTTTGAGTATTTCCCAAATTTTATACTCACCCTAGGATCACCTAAAAATACACAGTCCAGAGCCCCACCCTAGACCCGTGAAATAGCACAGCCTAAGGATGAGGTTTTGAAGTTTATATTTTTAAAAAAAACCAAACCCTTTTGAGATGATTCAGATGCAGACAGCCCTGAACATGTCCATTTAGGAACCAGTGAGCTAGAACCTTTCCCTTTTTCCTTAAGCCAGTTTTGATAATCAAGGTTTGCTATGGATAATTTCATCTGAGTTCTCTTTCAGGGCCTCCGTCTTCTGTGGTGGGGGAACATGCAGCTAGGTCCCCCCCGGAGCCTCATCTCAGGCTTGGCATGGAGCCCGTGTCAGCCCAGGGACCCGGAGACTGCCTGGTCAGGTCTTGTGTGTGACCAGGAGTGGAGAATGGAGATGGGTTCCAGTGCAAATGTTGAGTCTCATGCCTGGTATTAGTCTCCAAAACAGTCATGCTTATGTTTGAGTGTCTCTCCCTGTACACAGACTTCAGGAGGCCCCTTTGGGAAAGAATAGAGCACAAACGAAAGTCAGTAGCTAAGGTGAGCACTCCCTGGAGGAAAGATGTTAGCCTTCTAGAGTAGAAGAAGTCCTAATACCTCCTGGATGCTGACAGAGTTCTGGGTAAAACAGGGCATGTTTTAAACATGTGTTTTCAGTTCAATGAAATACCATAATTTATAATTTGTCACTCAAGCATATTATGACTGTACACTGGGTATGAGTTCTTTGATGCCTATGTCTATGCCAAGTTTCAGTGTTTTATTGTATGACATGGATTGTTCTTAAGGAAAAAGTCCAGGCTGTTGAATGTACCTATTTCCCTCTATAAGCTCTGTTCTAGTATCTCTTCAGGCACTAAGTACCTGTGTGACCTTGGGAAAGTTACTTTCCTGCTTTAGAACTGAAGTCTTTTCATTGGAGAAAGGAGAGGTATAGACGAGAAGATCCAAGTTCTTATCTAAACAGGTGAATCAATTCAGCATTGTATTAGTTGTCAAGGGCTGCTGTAACAAAATACCACAGACTGGGTGGCTTAAACAACAAACATTTATTTTCTCACAGTTCTGGAGGCTGGAAGTCCAAGATCAAGTGGTCAGCAGATTTGGTTTCTCCTGAGACCCCTCTTCTTGGCTTCTCAATGTGTCCTCACATGGCCTTTCCTCTGGGTCTCTTTGTGTCCAGTCTCCTGTTCCTATAAGGACATCAGTCTGCTGGGATTAGGGTCAAATAGAGTCACATTTGGAGGTACTGGGGGGTTAGAGCTTCAAAATATGAATTTGAGGGGAGCACACTTCAGCCCATAACAAGCATCCAGATTACCTTTGGGTGTTAGAGGTCCACTGTGAAGCAATGGCCGGGGTTAGGTGCAGACCACCCATGGGCATCTATAGCAGAGGCAGAACAGACAGTAAACCCACCTCTAGATATCTGGTCCTTTCTCTGCTTTCCCAGAAACAAGCTCTGAGATTTTCTCTCTGTGTTAGTAGGGTCAAAGTTAGAGTCACAGGATGCTCGTGATAACCGGGACCTTTGAGTAATGCCCTTTATTTAATAACAGAGGAAGCTGAGGTCCAGGGAAGGATGGTGCTATGTTTATAATTAGGTCTCTTGATTTATGACCCAAGTCTATTCACTCAAAGCCAAATCAGAGCATATAACCATACTCTCTGACATCACTGTTGCCTCACTCCAACACCTCTGAGATACCCCAGCTTAGGAGAGGTAGGACATTTTTTTCAAGCTCCAAGGAAGGGAAGATATAATGGTTTTTCATAGGGAATGTGCTAAGAACATTCCAAAAATAGTGACATCCTGTAATCAAAGCTTTTTGTCCAAGGGAGGGCTTTTCTCACCACTTTGTTCTTGGTCTTCCAAAGGAGGGCAGGTTTTTCACCATGAGTTGTAGGATCAAGGCTAGAAAACCTTCAAACTGACAAGAGTTTTGTTATATTTAAACAGGTGAAGAAGAGAGAGAAACAGAAGTGAGCCATTTACTTCTTTAGTTTAATTCCAGAGTTATAACTGGGAACGATTTTTGATATCTAATGAAACTGTTTTAGACCCAACAGATTGTCAAAATGTTCTAAGCAATTACATCAAATTGTCATATTTCTTTCTGGAATCTGTAAGTGACTTGGGGATCAGAGACGTGACCTGGCCCTTTCTCTGGGTTAAGTGGGAAAAAATTGCAAATATTGCTACATGCTTTTAAGAAACTTTTTAAAGATGCAGGGGCAAATTGAATTAGAATAATCCTCTCAAATATCCATACCTGTTGTAGAAAGCAGTTGTCTACATAATCCAGATATTTCAGTCTATCCTGGGAAAGAAATTCTGTGAGCATCACACTGCTGGTCCCAGTTTGTCTTAATCTCATGCTAAAATAACTAACATTTCATTGTGAACCCATTGAAAGAAGAAGGCTGCCCAGGTTTTTCCCAGATTCTGAAACAGGGACATCCGAGTTTAAGCATCAGTTACATGTTATCTATAAAGTGAATTATCTGAACGCAAAAATAGAGATATCTTTTCATATTGTACAGGAAGGGTGAGTTGCTTTCGTTGTATCTCTGCTATTCATGAGACAGAATATTTGTACGACTGACCCACTCCTTATTTTTGGAGAGTTTTTAAATGATTTATTCATTCAACAAATAATTAGTCGAGTGAGGCTTCCTGCACTAGGGATATAGCAGTAAGCGGCAGCAACAAATACATGTTTCTACTCTCAGGGAGTTTAGTGAGAAAGCTGGACCTTCATAAAATAGTTTCACTTTTTTTTTTTTTTTAAGTTATTTATTTTATTTATTTTTGGCTGCGTTGGGTCTTCGCTGCACGCGGGCTTTCTCTAATTGCAGCGAGCAGGGGCTGCTCTTCATCATGGTGCGCGGGCTTCTCATTGCGGTGGCTTCTCTTGCTGCAGCGCACAGGCTTTAAGCGCCTGGGCTTCAGTAGTTGCGGCACGTGGGCTCAGTAGTTGTGGCACACCGGCTTAGTTGCTCCCCGGCACGTGGGTTCTTCCTGGACCAGGGCTCGAACCCGTGTCCCCTGCACCGGCAGGCGGATTCTTAACCACTGCACCACCAGGGAAGCCCAGTAGTTTCACTTTTGAAAGTATAATTGCAGGCTGGGATACATTCTCCACAGGAAAGAAGCATGATTCGAGGAGGTATGGGAGCAGATAATGAAGGAGGCTGCCCCAGGCTGGAAGGTTTCTCCCTGAGGACCTGACTCTGGGTTGAGAAATGATGGATGAGGGAGAGACTAACTAAATTGGAAGGTCCAAGAAGTGGTGGCAGAAGACAGGGGTCTGGCAAGTAGGTCAGAGGTCGTGTAATAAGTCAAGTAAAGGAGAATCAGTGGGTTGGGAATGAGAAAATTTGGATTTTTGTCTGTCTTGTTTCCTTTTTTTGGTGTAACTCTGGGAAAGATGGGTTCTTTGGGCCTAATGTCCTTATTTGCATGATGACTGAATTTGAATCAGAGAATCTGAGGGACCTTAGAGTCCCTGAACTAGATTCTTTCATTCATACAAATTGACCAAGCACCTGATGTGTACCAGGTAATCCGATTGGTCCTGCAGTTCAAAGAGGAATTAACTGGGATCACTGACCTCAAGCAACTTGGTCCAGCAGTGGAGACAAATAGATAAGGCAATCCATTGTGTTGCCATGTTGTGAGTGTCATGGGAAGACGGATGAGAATGGTATTAACCCTGATGGGAGGAGAGGGGCAGTTGGGAAGACTTCACAGAGTAAAGGATCTTTGACCGAAAAAACAGGGTGAAGTCAGCTTGGATAGCCAGATGGTATGAGGAAATTCGTGGAGATTGGAAATATTCATTGGAACATCAATGAGTTAACACTACTCCATACTCTATATCGATAACTTAGTCATGTCCTTTTGAGCCTCTACGTGCACCTCAGACTCCAAGGTTGATTAGGAAAATCCTTGCCCTGAGTCTCCTTGCTCCATAAGGCTGGGGAAGAGTAGAAGCAATTTCCATGTTCTGTCTTGGTATCCCATCTGTCAGAAAATGCCCTTTACACAGCAGGGTTGTAGTGACTTAATTATTGTTTGGGAGATATTTAGACATTCAGGTCAAGGATGAAATTCTGTTGCAAAACTGAAAGCACATGAGTAAGATGTTGGAAAATGAAGTGGAAGATTTTTTTGTGTGTTTTGTTCTTATAGGGAAAGATTTTAATGGCCTGACTCTGCTGCCATAGTTGGGTCAGATTGTCAGAAAATTATGTTATGCACCAGAGAAAACAAGAAGAGGCTTTTGAGGAGGTGCTCTAAAATTATTTTCTGTTTATTTGCATAAGTATTTGGCTTGAATAGAAAATCGACATTCCTTGCCAAGATGGGGTTAACATTCCTATGATGTTTTAAGAGCTGGCCAAGGGATTGGCATGAGAGGAGACAACCCACGTAACTCAGTGAAGAGTTGCTAGAAATTGCGTTGTGGTCATTTAGTCTAAACGTGATTAGAAACAGAACAAAACAAAACAAACAGTATTCATTTTAAAATCTGTTTCTTGCCTACTTCCAAAAGACGTGAGTATTAAGAAAAAACACATGACTATAACATGACCATTAAAATACACAACAAACTCAAAACCTCCCAAGAAGCTTTGTGCAGCAGCAACTATGTTTTTGACCAAAAATATTAATTATTTTTAATGTTATTATCATTTGGGGGGCATGGATTTTAGGTGAAAGATTCCTGGCAGTCTAAGCAAAAAAGGAAAATATGGTTGCTTAGCAACTCTTATTGACTGATGAAAAAGGAAACAGGTCACAAACTACTATGTATAAAATAAATAAGTGACAAGGATATATTGTACAGCGCAGGGAATATAGATAATATTTTATAATTATAAATGGAGTTTAACCTTTAAAAATTGTGAATCACTATGTTGTACACCTGAAACTTATATAATATTGTATGTCAGCTATACCTCAATTTTTAAAAAAGGAAACAGATCAGCCTGTTAGGAGATATATTCTTTAATATATCTCCTCTAATATTATACAGATTTTTATACTACAAGCATTGAATAGTATAATTTTCCATGACTTCAGTAAGTTTTCTAGTGATGGCAAATTCCTTTGTAAGACAGTTTGTTTGTTTTTTTTTTACATTGACCTTCAGTAAAATCTTATACCAGATCGAAGGCCTTTTTTATATGGGGACATAGCTAAGGCAATCCAGACTTATACTTTCCTATTATGATTTGATGCAAGGAAAAATATTAATAAGAGATGGATATTATCTTGTTTTGATCAGTGTTTTAAATCTTGTGTGTTCATAAGAACTGCCTGGGGCCCTTGGTAAAATATAGATTCCAACGCTCACTCCAGATTTACTGAATCAAAGTCTCTAGCAAGGGGCCTGGGTATATATTTAACAAATGCACTAAGTCATTTCTTATGCTCCAGCAAGTTTAGGGAGCACTGCCATAGATGGTTTTCCTTAACTATTTTTCCCTCTCAGTTGGGCTTTGTAGCAGTCATTTTGAGCACAAATTGTGATAGGAGCCCGAGGCAAGAGCATTAAAAGTGAAATGATGAAGCCCAGCAGAGCCAGTTTAATTAGCTGGTCTGGAACCATAGTGTCATTTCCCTTTCTCAAGCAGTGGTGCTTCAGAATGCAGCCCATCACCTCCCGCCTTCTCATCTGTTGTGCCATTGATCCTTTTACCATCTCCATGTGGCAGACAGAAAAAACATCATACTGTATTTCATCAATTTTAAGATGCACATCATCCCACAATTTTACATCTCTAAAATTTGTATGCATTTGAGGACCTAAGATGTACTAATTTGATGACATCTTTTTTTCCTGTCTTAGTGATATATAAAGTAATGGTGCATCTGTATGTTCAAAGGGGTTGAAGATTGGATGAACTGTGGTTGTTCCTTTTGTAGATGAGGCATCTGAGGCACTAAGAAGATGATGTGAGAGTGGAAAACCACTCCTAGTAGGGGGAGCCCAGTCTCAGACCCAGCTTTCTGTCCTTGTACTAGTTATTTGTCACTGAATAAGCAATACTGCAAAATTCAGTGGCTTAAAACAGCATTAAACATTGATTCGCTCACACGATCTCTTGGGATCAGGCATTTGGGAGTGGCTTAGTTGGGTGTTCCTGGCTTGGGGTCTCTCATGAAGTAGCAGGTAAGGCGTTGACTGGATCTGCAGTCACCTGAAAGCTTGGCTGGACCTGGAGGTTCCATCGACAAGCTGGCTTGTTCACGTGACTGGCAGTTGGTGCTGGGAGGCCCCAATTTATCTCCATGTGGGCCTCTCCACCAGGTCTTGAAAGAGCCCCCCACATAGCGATGGGCTTTCCACCTCCCTCCCCTCCCCACCCCACCCCACCCCACCCCAGCAAGTGATCCAAAGGACCAAGCCAGGAAAATGTTGCGGTGCCTGTTATGCCCTTGCCCCGGAAGTCTCGTGCTCTCACTTCTACACATTCGATTTGCCACACAGACCAACCCTGACTCCGTGTTCGCGGGAACTACACAAGGGCATGAATATCAGGAAGTAAGGGTCTTTGGGGCTGGCTGTTTCCTTCGCTCCACATTGCCTTTCCAACATAGTTTTGTCCCGATCTGCTTGGCCATCTTATATGCTTAGGTCAGGCTCTTGGAAAACTCTCTGGGGTTTATATCCCATTCTAGCACTTCTGAAACTTTAATGTGCCTACACATACTTGGGGTCCCCTGATTCAGTAGGTCTAGAGTCCGGCCTGAGACTCTGCATTCTAATGAACATTCTAATATAATGCCCTTGCTCCTGGTCCATGAACCACACTCTTAGTAGGAAAGTGAGCTGAGCCAGGCAGGCCTCCAGTGGCCCTCTGCAGGGCTGCCCTGCAACCGGAACTCCTCTCTCCTCAAGGGGTACTTGCCCCCTCCTCTTATTTTGGCTGAGAGACTAATGGTTTGGGGGAAGGAACTAGGGAAACCAGCCCACTTCACTAAGCTGGTTAAGGGAAAGAGAGGCATGAAGCCGATAAGAACCCAGGCATTACTAGGTAGACAGCTTGCTGCAGCTGTGAGCCTCTTCACAGTGAAGGTCAGGTTTCAGACAGCAACAGCTGGGTGCTCAAAACAGCAAGGCAATTAGCTTGCAGGGGGGTGGGGTGGGTGGGATGGAACACAAACATTGCTTAAAATGAAACGTGTTGATGCATTATTCAGAGCTCAGATGCCCATCAGTGGAATCCCCATCCTCCTTTCTTGCCTCTCTCCTCTCTCACTCTTTAACACACACGTGCGCGCACACACACACACATACACACATTAGCATTCAGGAAACCTTTAGACCTACAGTATATTTCCCTGAATAAAATGGAAGTTAGAGCTGCAGCAATCCCATAAATGCTGCCACACTTTAAGCTGCTTGGCTGAGATCTAGAATGCTGGCCCTGGCACTCTGCCTTTTTCCTTGCCCATGGCAAAACTTCTGTCCTGTGTCTTTCTACACATCAGTTAAAAGGAACACATTAGACTCTAAGCTCAACAAGAGAGGAACTCTTTCTTTTGTTCATTTCTCTCTCTCTCTCGCTGTATGTACGTATTTAATACATACACGTATACACACGTGTATACATTATAAATAAGGAGAAGAATAAATACACCAACATAATACGTGGAGAGAGGGAACTCTTGAACCGTTTGAATCTCTCAGGAAAACATGGTGAGGTCTGTGCAGCGGAACACAGGGCACTCCGTTTTCACATTCTAGTTGTTGGGGACTTTTGGAAGGGGGTCAAGTTTATCACCTACCATTTCTTTATCAGCCATGCCAGTCTATAACTGTAGAAGCTAAAAATTGCTATTTACCGGGCACTTACTGTGGGTTGAGCACACATAATTACATCATTTAATCTTCCGACAACCTGCGTGGAAGGTAATGATCACCTCCAGTTTGCAGAAGAGGAAATCAAGCCTGTGAGAGGTGAAAGTATTTACCTTACCCAGCTAGTAGGTGGTAGTTTTGCAGGCCGTCCCAGACCGATTTCAGCCTAAAGCCAGTGTTTACTCTCCACTGTCACAGAACAAGATGTCCAGAGAAGGAAAAAAGAGAATGATAGCGCTATCGGAGCCGGAAGGGCTCCCAACATGAGTCCGTGCACTTACTTTGCCTCTGTCCTTGGTGCTGTGAAGGCTACTGAGATGCATTTCAGGGGACCTCTGCTCTGGAAGAGTCGATATATTCATGGGACATTGATAGGAATCGCAGTCATTATCTGAGGCTACCCATTCAATAGCAACCAGTCCATATACATGGCTGGTGGGAACGCACAATGGCACAGCCACTTTGGAAAACAGTGAGACACTTTATAAGGAAGTTAAACACACACCCCACACTTAACAAATGGCACAGCTATCATACACCTAAGTATTTACTGAAGAGAAATGGAATTTATGTTAACACAGAGGCATACAGTTTTATTCATGTTAGCAAAAAACTGGACACAATCCAACTGTGCATCACCTGCTGAGTAGATAAACAAAGTGCATCATATCCATACAGGGAAATACTGCTCAACAATAAGAAGAAGCCAGCTATTGATTTGATGACTTCAACAACATGAATGAATATTAAAAGTTCCATGCTAAGTAAAAGAAGCCAGCCATGAAAGGCTATATACTTTGTCACCTATGTGCCCTTCAGGAAATGGTAAAACTACAGGGATAGAAATCAGATCTGAGATTGCCTGGGGCTTGGAAAGGGGATTGACTGCAAAAGGGCATGAGGACATTTTGGGGGGTGATGGAAGTCTTCTGTGTCTTAATTGTGGCTATAGTTATCAAACTGTATACCTTTGTCAGACTCATCAAACTGTATCTGTCAAAGGGGTGAGTTTTATTGTAGATAAGTTATACCTCAATAGACTTGACTTTAAAAAATACAACAGTCGGTCCAAACCCACCATTTTCCAGATGGGGAAACAGGCCCCAGATGAGGGGAATGACTTGCTACAGTTGTGAGTTGGGAATACAGGTTTCTCGGCCCCAGTCCTGAGGCAGAAGCAAGCTGGAACCTTGGCCTCCTGTCTGGGTCCATGGCACATTCCAGGGAGGACTGGAGCACTGACCCTCAGCTCTGAATGCAGCTCCGTGGGTGGCTTTTTAAAAACTCACACTCCACTGTGCCGCTCATCAGGCTGTTGACCTGCAATTTGGCTAGAGGTCTCCTCATTAGAGAATAAAGTAAATTAGCATTCAGCCAGAACGAAAGCACATAAAGCTCCGATGATGAACTTCTGTGTGCATATTCCATTGACTCTGTTGGGAAGAAAAGGCTTCAGTGTAGTACCATTAATTTATTCGGAAGAGTGCCTTGCAAGGCTTTGTCATCCAGTCTAGAAAGAACAAAATATCCCAGAGATTCACACCAACATCTCGTTGCAGAAAGCTGGTGAGATTTGGAGTGAGCCAGACCTGGTTTTAGTTCCTAAATTTCTTACTTCCTCACTTCATGCCCTTGAGCAACCACTTCTCTGTCTGCAAAATAGTAATCCTAATACCTACCTCTTATAGTTTCTTCAAGGTTTAGGTAGGAGATTGGGAAATTAAGCACCTAGCCCGGCTATGATAGACTTCAGCGTGGCCAGCCGTGGGCTTGTGCTCGACACACATTAACTATCGTCCCGCCCATTGTGGAAATGATCAAGCCCAGGGTAAGTTATCTGTCAGCCATTGTACCACCTGGCCAGAACCACTGGGCTATGTGTAGACTTCAGTAAATGATTATGGATCTGAGTCAAGTCCTATTTATAAAATAATTGATTACAGAGTTTGGAAAGGAGTGGAATTTTGCTTCTTAATTTGAGAGAAAGCCTTACTTTAACTTTTTTGCTTTTTAAGAAAGAATGGGAAACCATTGAAAACAAAATTAGGGCCCTGAGTGAGTGCCAAACTCCCAGTTGAAGGGAGGGTATTTTTCCCACTCAGACTCCTCTATCTTTGCCCAGAAAAAAAATACCCCAACCACGCAAGAGACCTTGAGCTATTCAGGGCCCAGGGAGACTTCCCTCCCACCCCTCAGCAGGGCAGCTCTCTGGGGACGTTCTCTGTAATCACAAATCATTTTGCCTTCTAAGATTGAGTCTGGTTTAACACTAACAGAAATAGGGTCAACTAGGCTTAGGGTTGACTTTTCTTAAACTTAATTGTTTTTCCTCTTTTACAATTGTAATAATATACCAAGTAAGTTTTTCACCTTCATTTGAAAATATGTCTCATTCTGTCACACAGCCAGATTTACAAAACGCCAACTAGTTTTAATAACCCAAGACAACTGGCAAAATACCAACTGGCAAACTTACCAGACAGTAGAATTAGTTTCTTTTTTATTTTTTTTTAAATTTTTATTGGAGTAGAGTTGATTTACACTGTTGTGTTTCAGGTGTGCAGCAAAGTGAATCAGTTATACACATACATGTATCCACTCTTTTTTAGATTCTTTTCCCATAGAGGTCATTACAGAGTATTGAGTAGAGTTCCCTGTGTTGTACAGCAGGTTCTTACACGCTATGTCTGTTTAAATCCCTCCATTATATGCTTCATGTGTGTGGACTCAATTTTCCTTTCCTGACTACTGTCTTCCAGTATGAAGTGGTCAGTTACAGATTCTAGTGCATTCTCTCAAGCACAGTAACAACAGTGGTTTAGGTGCCAGAGATTTCTCTGCTGCTCAGGGCAGAATTACCCTCTTAGGTAGTTAGGAGCCTGAGGACTAGAAAAACTGAAGTCAAGGCTAGTGGTCAAAGTGGGACGGTCTCCCAACACCAGCTCAGAGCTGTTTCCACTAGCCCACACCACATTCCCTTTGTGTAGGTTATTTAATAAATTCATTTCACAACCCGTAGAGCACAGTAGGAAACAATGCAATTACTGAACCATAGGAACACAGCTGCCAACATCTTGTTGATTCAGAATTGTCCAAACACTTCCATGTGTGGGCGGGACTGATGCAATTTGCTGGTTCAACAGTTGACATTGATAAATTGGAGTTTCGTTTCCTCAGCCTTCTGTTGGAGGTGCTAATGAGCATGAAAAGCTGGAGAAACACAGGCGGGAGAGGAAGAGAGGATCTTGCCTGATCTACATACTAAGTAACTGAGCCTGGATGATGTAGACTTGACACTGCCAGGTAATAGATGGACACTTTTGAAGGCACTAATAGAAGCCAGATAAAATTAGCACTGTGAACATTTTAATTAAGTTCTGCTTGCAGATTGTGTGGGCTGGTATCTTCCTTCATTAGAGAGAATGTTTGCTTTTCCTAATATTCTTTCATATGTTTTCTGAAATATTCTTTTATAGTTCATGCAGCACTAAGCCAAGATTACTTGGCTTCTGGAAAATGAGGAGGTTGGGCCACATGATCTCTGAGGTCTTTTCTACGCGCCATGTTTTTACTCGCTTGGCAAGAGAATTTGTCTGAAATGAATTGCATTCCCCCCACACACATTCGTCCAGGCCTCTGTTCTCCCCATTCATTGTTTCCATTCATTCAATAAGCACTTGGATGCTTTCTCTGTGCCGGTTACTGTGCTAGGCGCTAGAAGTAAAGAAGGGAATAGGCCAGAAGGCCACCAGGCCCCTACACCCAGGAGATGACATTCTAATTGGGAGCTAGGTAAGTAAGTAGAGTGTATCAGGGATATGCCTGGGGCAACACATGGCAGCAACTAGACAGAATCAAGGAAGGCTGCTCAGAGGATGTAATATTTTAAGTTGCTCCTTGAAATAAGGTAGAGACTAGGGTGGGGGGAAGAGTGTTTGGATGGACTTTCCTCTGTGTACCTCCCAGGACTTTTTGCCCTAAAGATCATTTGGCTATCTGCGGGATGTCCTTCCAGTAGAAGTATTTCTGTTAATGCTTCGGCATAGGAGTCAATGATTACTTCCATGACTTTTATATTTTCTCAACCTCTTAATCTTAATTTTATTCAGAAAAAAACTGATTTGAATAAAATGGGTTGGCAAAAGTACTGAACTTTTGAAATGAACCTTTTACGTATACATATGTGAAGTCCAAACCAGCCATGAGTAATCTTTTTCCTATCCTTTCAGCTCTCAGCCAGGAGAGTACACTTATCTTGGAGAGATGCATTTTGTTAAGCCGTGATCACAACCCAGTTAGGAATCCTCCAGCTACAAGTCATTTTAGAGATTATCAGACATTTATTGACTCAATGTTTTTAAAGCAAATTGGATTCATTTTTGTATGGCATTAGTCAAAATTAAATCTCTTCTAAACAGAATTTCTTTGCAGGTCATCCTGATTTTTAAAAAAATGTTAAATGTGTTTGGTTAAAGTTACCTATAAATAGAGAACTCAGGATATTCAGTGTGAAAATAATGTTTTAAAAAATGCCAATTTAACTTTGAACGAATACTATAGTAGCTTCTAAATGTGTCAAAAACAACTTCTATCATATTATTATATTCTATCATAGCTGTTTGGTAGAAACCAGAGAAATCAAATGTTAACTGATTATTGGCATTAGTGCGATGGCCGGGCTGTCCTGTAAAGGATTTAGGTTTGTATATTTATAGCCCATCTCAGCAACTCTGTGTGGTCATACTTGACTCTTATACCAGAGTGTCAGTGCTGATCCAAGAATTAGGAGACCTTGACCCACTCCAGGCTCTGACACTCACTAGCTTTGTGGGTTTTAAGTACATGCAGCCCTGCTTTGGCGTTCTTGTCCGTAAGTGTTCTCATCCCTACAATGAAGTGGTGAGACTAGATGCTCTAAGGACCCTGGCACTTTTGAGATGGATGAATGTGAGTGATGAATGCTTCCTTCCCATTTGCACGCAGAGAAGCAAAGCCATGAAAGAGAAAATGATCCACTCGTGGCTGTGGGGAGCGTCACTGGCTCAATAAGAACAGGTCAGGCTCTCACCTTTTTTGGTCCTCTCCGTCCCTTTGGATCTCATGCTCCCTCCTAATCACCCTGATAGCACTTACTTTGATATTGGATTTTATGGTTCACAAAACCCAGTAATTCGCATTTGCTCTTATGTTTGTGGGATAACTTCTAGGTGGATATTTAAAGGGCACGAGAGTAATAAAGTTAGTTGGCAAGATCTTGTTTTAATAGTGAATTCTATCCCACCATTCCTATCAAAACGGGTGTATGAAATGCACTAATATTACTTTTTTTTTATTGAATCTTATTTCGAGGAGAAACAAATAATTAAAGTGAAACAGTAAGAGTTACTCTCCAGGGTATCACAGGTTCTCCTCTTCAACCACATTTAGAAACAACTTCCTGTAGGAGTGAAGAATTGAAGCAGATTCCCCCACTCCCCATTGCCTTTGGATTGATTCTGTTAAGCTTGTTTGTGCTCGTGTAATTAGCTTCTGTATGACTTGCTGTGAATAATGTCTGTTGGTAGCCTCACATTTAGGAATATGATGAATATATATTTGTTTGTTTGGAATCAGATCACATATTTCCACGTAAAAACACCCCAAATAATGCCTGGGTTCATCGGTGCCATTTTAACTCAGTCATCAGCTGAGCCCTAATACTTGTCTTCTTAGCGTGGGTTGGGGGTAGGAGTCCGTGTAGTAGGAAGGAAGAGCAGTTTTGAAACCGACACCTCATTTCCTTGGCCCGGCCTCTGGAGGCCTCCCTGTCTCTGACGTCTGTCCTCAGGGCCTTGCAGCACAAATCACAATCACTGAATCAAAGCTCCCATCCCAGCCAGGCAGGTGGTCTCCACTGTGGTGAGAATGTCTCACTTCGACTGAACACATTTATCCTAAGGAGTAAATGGTAATTAGTACCTTAACTTCCAAGAAGCGATTTCCATTTTCTCTTTTTAATTGTGAAAATGAACCTAATGGGTAGAATTTCAGGCAAGAGGAGAGGGAAAAGACAGAAAATCCAGGCCTGAAAATCTGTCTCCAGGTTCAATTCTCCCTAGATTTCCCAGCTTCTTTCATTTCTGGACCCCTAGTATTTGAAGGCTTTAGTCCCTTTGCCATCTCCATGGAGCTGTGAGAAGGAGCTTAAGAAAAGGGGGAAATGAGATGTGGCTAGTCGTTCCCACTGACCTGTGTGAGATGTTTGTAAGTCAACTGTCTTCTTCTTTATATATACTATATATTGGTGACACTGCTTGGCATGCAGGGATCCCAATTCCCTGACCAGGGATCGGACCCGTGTCCCCTGCTTGCAGTGGAAGAGCAGAGTCCTAACCACTGAGCCGCCAGGGAATTCCCAAGTTAATTGTCTTCTGAATCAGACACTTGGGTTCAAAGGTCAGATCCACAGACTATGTAACTTTGGGTAATTATTTAACCTCAGAATGTCCCTTTCTTCATACCACTTAGGGGCAGCGTAAAGATGAACAGTAATACATTAAAAATCCTTGGCTCAAAGTAGATGCTCAATAAATGGGCTATGTTATTAAGAGGCTAGGAGTGGTTGGATGATGGCATTAGCAATATCTGGAAGACAGCAGCATCAAGGAGAATTTTCAAATCAGTGACATGGACATTGTTATTTGAAGGAGGCATAATGTCAGACTCTTCTGTGTGTGTGTTTGAAATAGATTTCTGGGAATGGAAAACAGGTGGTGAGGCTGCGATGTAGGTACCCCAGGGGTGGTACCTCCAGATGTGTGCAGGTGAGGCCAGCTGAGCTGCTCCCGCAGGGAGGAGGATGGGCCTTTGCAGTGAGAGCCCGGGGAGGGGGTGTGCGGGGGCCAGGATGCTGGGAAGCTTTCAAACACAGGCTGAGCAGTCACGGAGGCATGCGTGCTTTCATCTGCAATCACTTGTTGTCTGTCTGAGGCGAGAATCAATACCAGAAGGAGAAGGTGACGAATCATTCATTGACCGGAGACTGGCTGTAGATCCAGCGCCCGTTGTTTTCTTTCTAACCACTTTAAAGAAACTTCCCCGCACGTCCTTTCCCTGAAACATGGAGCCTCACCGCTGGACGCGGAGAGGTCCTTGGAAAGATCTGAAACGACCTTTTGTGTTGTTAGGCATTATTCTCTCAGGGGCGGAATTAAAGATAGATGTATTCTGTCCCATTCTGCTTCAGTTATATCAGCACTCATCATATTGCGCTTACTTTTTTCGCATCTGTTCCTTACTACTCATGAAGTTTAGAGAAACAACCCATCCGAAAGGTCTGTATTTGCCTCTGCGTGTGTCTGTGGGGCATGTGCTTTACACCCATTGCACCCATTACACCCATTTGCTTGCTATAAACTCACTCTTAAAACATCGCCCCCTCCTTCCCTCAGCTCAGAAACACACTCTTTTTCAGTCAGGATGAACATTAAAGAGTGTCTTGTCCAACCAGCTCTCTCGGTGGCAAGGAGCCCGCCTCTCTTAGGAAGCACCAGGACTGGGCCCTGGGGGTCCTGCTCGGGTTCGGATCCACCTTCTCCCTAGGGTGTTAGCTGGAGGGTCTGCCCTCCAGGCTCCTGCACCTCTGCCAGCCCCCGACCTGCCTTGCAATGTCTGGAAAGGGGTAGAGAGAGTCAAATGAGCGAGTAAAGTGGGCGTAAAGTGAAGTCTTTTTAGAGCTTTGGAATGATTAGAGCAGGGAATTTGGGGGACCTCCCCCCCCAATCCCACAACAGCATTCTGTATAGAGTAGATCTTTTGTAAGCAACTGATTTATTTTTCTGCTGAAGGCCAGCCTCAGGCAGAATTGGGAAATAGCCAACTTGATAGGATGCAGTGATTTTCAACCCTTTTTATTCCTCCCTTTTAAAACTGTAGGACTCTTACTTCAGATAGAAGCATCAGAGGAAGCCCAATATGTAAAACAGATAAAAGTGATTCTAGCAGGGGCGGGAGGCCCAGGGGCTGCCCATCTGGCTCAGGTGCAGTCTCCCTGACCCTTCACACGCCCTCACACTCCACTCGCTACAGGACCTGAGAGGAGCGCTCGGCCCTTGGCACTCAGTTTGGAAGCCACCATAGCAGTGAAAAGCCCATGCGTGGGGCTTGGGCAACCCTGTGTGAGTCACCACAGCAAAACCCTTAACCACTGAGTCTGACTCTTTTCTTGTAAATTGAGGGTAGAATGTCAGACTGAAAGATTTTGCATATAAGTAGTGAGATAACATATAATATACTTGGTTCGTAGCAGACACTCAGAAAACAACAGGGCTTGTGGGGAAAACAGGGTTAGGAGCAGATCACTCCAAACCTATTTGACCTTGTAACCAGGAAATTAACAAAAGCAGTAGCAGTACTGAACAAAAAAAGACAGAATACTCTAATACAGGAGTTTACCGTTGAAAAAAGGTTGAAAGTGGCTTTATGAAAAGGGTTTTAGGGGGGAAAAAAAGGGGGTAAAGTTGTTGAATTGTGGAGACAAAGATGAAATGCACTAAAATCATACAAAAGCATTTCCATGACAGATCACATGCCAATTTGAGTCTCGAAGAATTTGAGCGTCATTCGTTCTGTGGATTGATGCATTCTGCTGTATTTGAGCATGTTTTGTTTGATGGCTATTCCTTGGTTGTACAAAATATTAACATTCTTGGAAAATTGCGTATGAACTAACACTACTTTTATTGCACTGACATAATTTCGCTATTTGCAGTCCGAGCTAGTTCATATTATAAGGACATATTCTGTATCAGGATGGACTGTTTCTAGATCTCAGTAGCCTAACCCCCAGAACTCAGGGGGACACGGGTGAGTCCGCAAAAAACTTATCTTGTGTGAGACTTGGGAATGAATTCAGATAGCCGTAATACAAGTCACCTCATAAATCTCATAAAATATCAGGTTAATCAAAGAGATTGTACGAAGAAAGAAAGGAAATAACATGTGTGAACGTGGGGGGTTAGGAGGCAGAAGCTTTTAGATGGAGTTGGCCGGATTTCAACAGGCAAGGATGGAGGGTCAAAAGGAGAGAATGAGCAAAGGCTTGGGAGCTGGAAAGCAAGGACATAGTTAGGGGACCAGTAGAGTTTGGGGGATCCACTTTGGGGCTGGAGCCACTGAGGAAGATAAGGAAGCAGTAAGACCCATGTTGAAATAGAAGTTGGCCTCAGAATGTGGGAGGCCCTTTTTTTAAAAATTAATTAATTATTTTTATCAGTATATTTTGGCTGTGCCTTGTGTCATGTGGGATCTTAGTTCCCTGACCAGGGATCGAACCCGTGCCCCCTGCAGTGGAAGCACCAAGTCTTAACCACTGGGCTGCCAGGGAAGTCCCCTGGGAGGCCTTGGCTACAGGGATGGTGGCCACCCTATAGGATTTGGAGCAGGTGAGTGATGCGATCAGATCCGACCTTGAAGGAGCTCCTTTTGGCAGCTTATGCTGGGTGTTGGTGAAGGAGAGTGGAGTCCAATTAAGAGGGGTTGCAGTTGTCCTTGTGAGAGACATGAGGGCTTAAGCTCAACTGTAACAATGACATACAGTGGCAATAGGATGTATGGGGAGGGCATGACACAGCAGACATTTTAGAGACAGAATCTCAAGCATTTGTCAACTGAATGGATGGTGTAGAGCTCTGGTGATCTAATCATGACAAATGTACTGTTTCAGTAATGATAGCCAATACGGAGCTTGGTTTTGGAATGTTTGAGAGCTCAGGCTGACGGCTGGCAGGGCTATGGCACACCTGGGTTCTGGGACTGGTCTACACTGAAGTGTGGGCCAAGGTTGTGGCCCTTAGGTTACCGCTGGGTGATCCATGCAGACAGAATAAAAGAACTTGCCCTCAGCTCTGGGAAGGGAAATGGTGTTCCCTAGATTGAGACCTGCCCGAGCCCCAATCACTGCTCGTGTTCTGATCCTAGGACCATAGCATTTTTACATTTGAAAGACCTTAGGGATCATCTTATCTCTAAACCTCTTGCTAGATGGAAAACTATGACCCATAAGGGTTAAGTGTGTGTCCAGGGTAAGTCAGAGGCAGAACCAGACTAGAACCCAGGACTGTCACTTTCCAGTCTTTTAAGGAAATCTTTTAAGTAATGGCTGTGTATTAGAGTTCTCCAAAGAAACAGAACCAGCAGGATATAAAAGGAGATTTATTATGAAGAATCGACTCATGCAATCACGGAGGCTGAGAATTCTCGCTATCTGCCTATTGCAAGCTGGAGACCAGGAAAGTTGGTGCTGTAATTCGGTCTGAGTCTGAAGGCCTGGAACGAGGGGAGCCAGTGGTGTATATCCCAGTCTGAGGATGGGAGGAGGCGAGAGGAGATGTGCCAGCTCAAGCAGTGAGGAAGGAAAAAGAGGGTGAATCCTTCCTTCCTGCACCTTTTTGTTCTATTCAGGCCCTTGACAGATCAGATGATGCCCACCCACATTGGGGAGGGCCATCTACCTTACTGAGTCTACCAGTTCAAATGCTAACCTCATCTGGAAACACCCTGCAGACACACCCCCAGATTTGGGCATCCCCTGATGTAGTCAAGTTGGCATCTCAGATGAACTCTCATAGGCTGTTAGAATTGTTGATCCGTTACTTTGTTCCTCCAGAGTAGTTTCTAATTTTTCAAAGTTTTAATTTACCCATTTCTTCTTTTGACCCTCATTTGATCTCATCAGTAGAGAGACATTGTTCCTCTTTCCAGGTAAGCAAATTGGGCATGACAGGTAATGAACCTTCCTCACCACACAGTGAATTCATGGAAGATCAGGATTAGAGCCTAGAATTCCTTAAACTGATTCCATTTTCTTTCCTGTAGTTGGATTGTGAATTTTGTGACCGTGCTAAACCAGTTCTAACCAGCATCAGCATCAACCGGGAACTTGTTAGAAATGCACATTCCCAGGTCTTCCACCAGAACCACTGAATCAGAAACTCCGGTGGCCGAGGCCCAACAATCTGTGTTTTAATAATTTCTCCAGATGATTATTCTGCATGCTCATTAAGAGAACCACTGTAGTCACAAGACAGAATCTACTCAGTATCAAGGATTTCACTACATTTTGTTCATATACCAAATTCACAGAGAACAAAAAAGATGGTATTAAGCTAAAACTGACCATAAAAATCAGTACATCTGTCTTTTCCTGTTCCTTCTGTTTCCCTCTCTGCATCACTCCTACCAACCAGGTACTTTGTGCTGACTTTTCATTAAAAATGCTTTTCTGTCCCTTACAAAGATGGCAGAGTTGTCATGAGCTTTGATTCATTCAACCCACATTACTTGACAAACGTGGGGAAACTAAAATCAAAAGAAAAAAACAAGAAGGGAGGGAGGGAGATGGTTGAACAGATAGGCAAATACTGGAACATTTCCTTAAAAAAAAAAAAAAATCACATGCCCAAACAGCAAGGTAAAAGCCAGTAATATTAATTGACCCAGAGAAGTGTGAACAGAATGCTATTTTAAAAAGAAAATTACAATTTCTCAGCATCTGCAAAGTTCCGGAAATTGTATTGGGAGCTTTATGTAACTGTTTCAGGCAAGTCTCATAATAGCCTTGTGAAAGAGGTAGTATTATCCTCATTGTTTTTTTTTTTTTAAATGGGGAAACTAAAGTTTCAAAAAGTTCAGTACACTTACCCAAATGTCGCAAAGGTAATAAATCATGAAGCTAGGGTTCACATTCAAGCTTTTCTATATCCTAAAATTATGATCTCTCCATCACATCATCCACATTATCTCTTAGGGTATCTTCCTTTTCCATATGCCTTCTTTACCTTAAAGCTGTGGAAATTGATCAGTGAATGTATGACATCCATCCCACTATTTCAAAAGAATTGCTGCAAGCAGCACGCGGACACTGGGGGTTCACCGGTAAGAAACACTGTATCTGAAACCCAAATCCATTTCGGACTCACTTAGAAAGCATATCAGTAAAATCAGGTATGAATTTTAAAAATATATATCCAACCTGAATTCAGGCCTTTCTCCAGTCCTTTGGCTTGGAGCCTGTCCGAAACCTTAAAGAAAAAGGAAGGCACGACCTCTAGTGGAAACATGGAAAATGTCCTATGGTTTTGCTCAAGGGTTTCTCCCCAAACCACCCTTCCCCGCTTCTAAAATGAATTTATGGAATTTTTCATCTGAAAGGTACTCTCATGACAAGACTTGGGTCAGTGCACAAATGTCATTTTCCTAACGACCTTAAAATGAGATTTCTACATCTCACAGTCACATCACACTTGGGTTTGAGTCCTTTAATGACCTCTCTCAAGCTGGCACTACTTTTTAAAAGAATGCTTGTCATTTAGTCTTTTTCCCGCTTCACTATAAAACCTAATCTCACTGGATTTTTGGAAGGGACACAGTATGCATATGGGTGTCTGTGTTAAATCCACTGTGTCTAAATTCACCTCCCGGGCAGTTGATAGCTTTGGAGATTGTACACTTCTGTCTAAACGGTGTGATCTTTGATTTCAAGGACTGAGCTGTGATTGTGCCCACGGCCACAGGTGTATGGCTGGGCTGCCAAGTCAGCCCCACAGTGGATACCCCCCGACCCACATACGTGCTCCCGAGCGAGGATGGTGCTTGGGCAAAGTACCCTTAAGGATTTCAGTTGATTCCACAGTTGCTTTGTCCACACTTAAGATTGAACAGAAGACAAAAATCAGCCACTGTCTGATGGGTAGAGGGAGTTAGAGGGGTTGAAAAAATAATTGGCAGGAATCTAACAAAAATATCTTTTTCATTCAAAGCAAACTGAATAACTTGGAGGTTGGAGACGTAAATGAGTTCCCCAGGTGTGAGGCATGAGAGATGTCTCGTCTTTCCTGAATCTCAATTACTGGCATGTTTCCCAAAGTCCCACCAAAGTTGTATCTCTCCTGATTTGAAGGGTGGTTAATCTCAGCTCTTGAAGATTTTAGAGAATCACTGGTCCAGTGAACCCCTTCCTCTAACCAGACAGCTCTGCCTTTTCTTGAGTCCATGTAATAAAACTTCCTGCTTTGAAATTGAGGGAGGGAGCAGGCAGTCTCCATTTTTAAAAGCATTTAAAAATTTGCTAGTTTAAAGCACATATGTCTCCTTAGAGATTATGCTTCAGTCCTTCTGGGGTGGGATGGGGGGACCCATATTTTCCCACCGTTTGGTTAGTGACCCCGGCATGGAGTGGAGAGAGCCCTTGACTGAGTGAGGGTCAGGACTTTGCGTTTGCTTCTCAGTACCTGTGCCAGGTGCTGTGCTGTGTCACCCTTGCCCTTTGGGCCTTAGCAACATGTTCTGTCCCATGACAGTTGGAGTACAGAACTTTGGAATTCATTTCTGGCCCCAATAATCTATGATTCATTCCCATTCTTTGTGCAGGGTACACACAAGTTCAGTTTCATCCCCTGGAGTCCAAGAGTTACCAAATTGGCAACTGATTCAAACAACATCCTTCAACAGTATAAAGCTAAAAAAAAAAAAAAAAAAAAAAATCCAAACCCTTTTATATCTTTCTTAGCCACCATTTTAGTTTACAATCTCTGGCTAGAATATTGAATTTCCCTTTTCATCCTCATACCACTGACTCTTGCTCTAGTTTTTGATGGTTGGAGGAAAAGTAGGCGAAAGAAGCCATTTTCAAAGTATCACTTGCACTTGTCAGCATGAAGAGACTCCCTTTTTGACTTTCTCTTCGACTTTTTTTTTTTTATTGTGCCAGCCTGGATTTAAAAACACTGCAACAATTTGACCCTCTTTCAAATGATCTACTCATGCTTTTAAACTGCAAATGTCAACCTCCTGCACAGGGCTTTTTGACTAGTTGTTTTTTAAGTCTGACTTCTTTTGATGTGAACATTTTCAAGCTCAAACAATAAAGTATGGTTTTATCCAGTCATTGAAAGTAATTATCAGGTAGACAATTGTGGCTCAGAAGTAGATTCTTCTCTTTATTAGTGTGTCAGGCTGTCAGTACTTTTTTCCAGGTCTGTTTTCCTTGGAAATATTTATTTGATCCCCTCGTCCTTCCTTAAATTTTAGGTACGGGTGTAATTGTACTAATCTGAACTTTTGTATGGAATGTTCCAGCTTTATACAGTGGAAAAACTTTTAAGACTTGTTAACTGAGATGTTATTTTTTTTTTTTTTAATAAATTTATTTATTTATTTATTTTGGGGTGTGTTGGGTCCTCGTTTCTGTGCGAGGGCTTTCTCCAGTTGCGGCGAGCGGGGGCCACTCTTCATCGCGGTGCGCGGGCCTCTCACTGTCGCGGCCTCTCTTGTTGCAGAGCACAGGCTCCAGACGCGCAGGCTCAGTAGTTGTGGCTCTCAGGCCCAGTTGCTCCGCGGCATGTGGGATCCTCCCAGACCAGGGCTCGAAACCGTGTCCCCCTGCATTAGCAGGCAGATTCTCAACCACTGCGCCACCAGGGAAGCCCCTGAGATGTTATTTTTTGAAGTAGCAGATTTTTAGGATGTTACTACTTTGTTGTTTGGAAACTTGATTTGAGGGTATTAGTACAATGAAATAACATTTTTTTTTCAAGTTAAATGAAGATAAAGGCAATATAGACAAGGGGGTCATGGCTAATCATAGGTGTTATAACAATATGTGGAAAATTAATTACTAATTTTAGGTATCTCATTATTTGAAACTTAAAGACGAATTATTTTCTAGGAATGATGTGTGTTTGTTTAGCAGGTGTCGTTAAGGAAAGAGGGGCATTTTGTCAGTAACGCAGTCAGTCTAGGCGTAACTCAGACCTCTAGGTTTATCATCCGTAGGTAGATTGCCTCTGGCAGAGCAAGCTTTACATTTTCAGCCCTTTCTTTCTCCTTCCGCTCACTCTGTAAGAAACAAATTGATAACCTGGTAAAGAACCCAGATAACACCCCCTTCCTTCTTTCAAAATAATTGTATGTGATCAGACTAGTTTTTAATCTTGTTCAGACCAAAGAACTCTGTGGATATTTTGTACACTTATCTTGGCTAGTCACTTAGCTGTCAAGAGCCAGCTTCCATGCCTGTACAATGAGAACTCTAGTGTTCTTCACAGCATTATTGCTGGGAACAAATGAGGAAAGGATCTGGGAACTGCAAAGCATCACACAAAAAGTAAGGCAGTGTTTATTTGGATTATTTATTGATTGAAGCCAGGTTTTAAAGAATCAATTCCATCTTGGCTCCTGAAATCTTTGAGTGTGTTATTTGTAGTCAGAATGAAACAGTTTTGCAGAAAGAGCGGTGCTTTAAACCTCATACCATCAAAAACTGTTTACTCTGCCTTCTGTCTCCCTTATTCCTGGCACCTGAAGCTTTATTCATGGTTTTTTTGTTTTGTTTTCATCTCAGCTGCAACCGATGAGAGCTGAAACTGTACTTTGCAACGAGGTCTTCAATATACTCTTAAGAATCGTTTGCCAACCATGTTGCCTGCCCAGACAAAGCATCTTTCAGCCTGGGCTCCACCTAGATGGAGCACGTCAGCTCCCGAATAACCAGATTTCCTCTGGGAGACCAAAAGACAAGGTTTTGAGTCGCTGAGGGCAAATAGGCCCCGAAGTGGTGCTTTAATATAGTCTTATCAAGTCTTAGCTCTTTGCTAAGCCTGTTTCCCTAGAGCTTTCTTTGGAGGATTTTATGACTTCGGTGCCAAAAACTCTTAGTAAATGAATGGAGTGTGGGCGCCACCTCCTGGCAGTTATTGGGAATTGCTTTACAAGACGGAATCCGTTTATTTACCTGGTCTGTTCTTGGGCATCAAAGGAAAAATGCACTGTTATAATCTTTTTTAAAAATCAGGTATTAGACTATGATCTTAGCTCACACTGTAATTATATAGTAGCTTTTTAAAAATCTCTGGCTAAGGTTGTTGGCTGCAAATTGGTGCTTTGGAAAATGTCCTAGAGTTAAATTATTCTCAGAGGACAAGAGGAGATGCCTTTAGGTACTTACCATGTAGTTTATAGTCAGCTTATTAACAGGCTCCTAGTTTCTCCCTTCCATCTCTTCTGAGTATGTAATAGGAGTCCCTTGGTTGCAGATATAGTGGCTCTGGGGTCTCTCATCATGTCAGGAAATAACAGTGTCAGACTGACAGTGTCAATCCAAGTATATCACTGAAAATTTTCACCCTTGAAGATTCCAGTAAACTCTTGATGTGATAGCTCACTTGGGAGGTGATTGTGAGAAGCACGAGGGAGGGAGTAGAGCAGTTGAGACGGAGAAGGGAGAAAAACCAATTAAGGGACTGTTCATGAGCAGATTCATCTTTTGGGACCCTCAGGGAAGTTGTGTAGAACTCAGAATTGTCCCACCAGAGTCTGGTGAAGCAGGGCACTTGTCTGCTGATTCCTACCCTCCCCTGCTGCTGGATTAAAGTAAGTTCTCCTGCATGAACTCCCCTGCACTTCCCAGTGGTGCCAGAGCAGAGATAACCCTCAGGCCAAGGAGCAGAATCATTGGCCTTAAGGAGGGAAGTTGCCATCTCACAGGAAACCGCCTACCAATGGCTGCAGGTACAGGGCATCAACAGCCTGTCCTACACGTACACACTCATATATTCACGCATATTAGGAAAAAGGTAAAATCAGTGAAGTCAATAATAGTAATAATAAGTAATCATTTTAAATCTTCTTTAGATATGAAAATGGTGGTTACAGTTTTTTTTAATTTATTTATTTATTTATTTATTTATTTATTTATTTTTGGCTGTGTTGGGTCTTAGTTTCTGTGTGAGGGCTTTCTCCAGTTGCGGCGAGCGGGGGCCACTCTTCATCGCTGTGCGCGGGCCTCTCACTGCCGCGGCCTCTCTTGTTGCGGAGCACAGGCTCCAGACGCGCAGGCTCAGTAGTTGTGGCTCACGGGCCCAATTGCTCCGCGGCATGTGGGATCTTCCCGGACCAGGGCTTGAACCCACGTCCCCTGCATCGGCAGGCAGACTCTCAACCACTGCACCACCAGGGAAGCCCGTGGTTACAGTTTTAAAAGGTTTTGTCAGACAAATATTTTGAAGTGTTTTATGGGTGAAATGGTATAATATCTGGGCTTTGCTTTAAAGAACTACAGCCAAAAATTTGTGAATAAATGAAACAAGAATGGCAAGCATAATTGTTGAAGCTGAGTAGTGGGTACATGGTGATTCATTATACTATTATCTCTACATTTCTGTATGAACATTTCCAAAGTAAACTAATTTTAAGGCAGGACTTTTGCTAGCCAATGAAGTTTTAAAATCCTTTAGCTGGGTCTTTATATAAATTGCAACCATTTTTGAGCTAATGTAGCAACTCTGAGTGTGTCGTGTAGACCACAGCTACACTACTCTACACTGTGGAGTCCCTTTTTAATCAACAGTGACATAGTTTCTCAGGCTGCTGAGTCACAAGGGGCATATCTCTTATTGAGACTCAGGATAACAGTTAGGTTGTTTAGGTTTGATTTGGGTTTGGGTTGCTTTTTTTTTTTTTTTTTTTAGAGAAGGCACAGAATTCGTCATGTTTCTCTCCCCGTGGCTCAGTGTGCCTGAGCTGAGTTTTGCACAGAGGAAAAAAGTGACGGTGGTAGATACTGCTGTGTCCACAAATGAAAAAGATTTAGAACTCAGTAACAGCTTCTAGCTTTGTGGTTAGTATTTCCCTTGGTAATGATGTTCTTGGCCACTCTCTGTCCCCCCCAGTCTAGTAGTAAAAACTTAGGGGATAGGACTTTAAAATTTAGGCTTTGCGGTTGGATTAAAGTAAGCAAATTAAACTACGCATCTGAATATATAGGAACATTTTCAGAGTTTGTCTTGGGGGCCTGAAAGAATTCCAAGGATGCCCTTGGAATTAAAATACTTGTGGAATGCTCTTTCAGAATTGTCTGAGTTAAGTATGCAGCGCACACACGTGCAAGCACACATGGCTGTGTGTCACAGCACTAGATACTCACTTTTTTTTTTTTTAAGTCATTTGTAATCTTTTCTTTCCTATAATCCTTGACCCATTTTACTTATAATACTTCATTTCCCAGGGATGGCTAAAATGAGCTTTTAATCTGCTTTAAAAATCATTTTACTCCAAAATAGAATTTGTTTTATTTTTGGACAGAGAAATAAGCTTCCACTAACTGTTTCTTACAGTGTTTCATGTGGCAATTTTAAAGGTCCAAAGATATTAAATTATTTATCCTCTCAGGAGAGCCCATTTAATGCTGGAAAGCATCACTGGGATAGTGAAAAGAGTATGGAATGAATCTGAATTTTCATCCCATTTCAGTTTTTATGGCCATGAACAATTTACTCGACTGTTATTTATCTTGATTTCCTCATCCGGAAAATGGGGACAGGATGACCTACTTCGAAGTGCCAAGAGGATAGAAGGAAATGACATAGGTGAGACATTCAGCCTATGCCTTAATGCATAGTAGAGCCAATCAATGTTTGTGCCCTTCTCAGAGAGCCCTTGACATGAGATGTACATACTTTGAAAGTGTGCTTTGTAAAGTCAGTCCTTCTTTTGTTCTGATGTGTGTTATTGCTACTACTGTGATCTCTTCTTGTAAAATCGGTGGAGTTGGTTGGAGGATTGTGATAGCAGCTGGGTTGCAGATTAGAAATGACAGAGTAAAACAGATGAGAGGGAAGAGCAGCCTCCTCCACTGGAACATAATAAATGCTCCCCTGGATTTCTTCCTGCACCTGTTATGGGGCCCACATTGCACGGTCGTCGGTGGCTACAGCAGTCTACGTGGTATCTTCAGCAGGAGGAGGATTTGGTGATAGGCAGCCACCTTGAAGGACACCTATACTCAGACTCCATCGCATGTTAGTATTTTTAGTCGTCACTCCTGCTGAAAATGCTGATTGGTCATTTCTTGGGACAGGAAATGTACTCCCTCCACAGGCAGCCTTGCTAGAAGATTCTACTAGATAGACAAGCCTTTCATTTACAGATTAGACTGATTTTTTTTTCTCTCTATACACCTTCTACTTATTGGAATCCTAAAGTCCGTTTCTCCTTTACCAGGATAACTCATCACATATTTGAAGATGGATCTCATGGTCTTCTTGAATTTTTCATTCTCCAGGCGAAACAATTTGCAGTCCTCCTCATCCTCTTCTATGTTTCGGCTAGGACCTTTATTCACTTCCTTCAGAGTTATTATCTCAGCTTATAATTATATGTTCATTAGTGTGTGCTTATTTGATTAGTGTGGGAGTTGTTCATGCTGCTTATCAAATATTTCTGGCTCTCTGCTTTCCCAGCATGAGGTAGAACTGCAGTTTCTTCTCTGGGGTTGGGTGGGACTAGTTTTGGCCAGTGATGTGTGAATGAAAATGACATATGTCCTTCCCAGGCCAAGGCATTTAGCTGCCGAAAAGAGATGCCCCAGGGCTTCCTTTTCCTCCGGTAGAGGGCCTGTGAGTTTCTAGATGAGGGGTACTGTAGCCACCTGGGTCCTGGAAGAAGGAAAGAAGAGCCCTAGCCAGCAACCTCCGATGGTCACGTTGCCTGAATGAAAAATAAGACTTTGTTGTTTGAAGTCACTGAGGTTTTAGGTTTGTTACTCAGCATAATCACATCTCTCCTGATTGATTCAAATGTAACTGGCTTTCTCGCTCCACATAAGGACCATGCAGTGGGGACAGTGTGTTTCTTTTCACTGTTGTGTCTTCAGTATCTGACATAGTACTGGCTCAGAGGAGGCACTGATACTTATGGGTCACATGCATGAATAAATGAAACCCAAGTTTTGAATCCCACCGCCATGCTTGCAATTTCCCAGACTTGGCCTCCTTCGTTATTCCTCTTCTAAAATCTAGAGCCTCCCCCCCACCCATCAAACCCAGCCTTCCAGTTTCAGAGTAATTAAGTAGTTGGCATATACATCCCCAAATGAGAAAGGAATACAAACCAGACTCAGCTGGGTCACAGGCTGAAGGAGGGTACATTTGACTTAATGCTGAACATCTCCATTAGAAGCTTCTTGCTGCTTCTGAAGATCAGGAGAGAGGTAATCTGGTCATCACTGGTATATTTCTGTATCCTTAGGTAGCCTTATGATACCGTATTGGCATCACTCTTATTTTTCACTTGCTACTGTTTTTATCTTTCAAGAATGAGCCTTCTAAAATGATCACTCCTTTTGTAAACTAACAACCTATCTTTCATGCCCTGTTGTAGCTGTAGGCAGCTGCTAGGTGGGGCTAATGAGACACTCCTTTGAGTCTTGCCAATAAGTCTTGATTGGCAGAAACCATGAGTTTTTAAACTATCCTAAGAACTAAAAGGAGGAAAAGGGCAAGGCTTATTGGATGGGAAAAATATTTTGCTAATGTGAGCACATGCCCAGAACCCTCTGTTTATTGACTGCCAAGTGAGTGCCAGACCACACACTAAGTAATTTGGTGTGCATTTTCTTGTTTTATCCCCATGGCCACCCAGCAAACTTTTAATTGTTATTCCCCAATGTCATTTAAGGAAACCTAGGCCCACAACGTTTAATTAGGTTGGTCCTGGATGAATCGGACTTGAGTCCAGGTCTAACTCATGTGCATTCTGTTCAAAATAGCTTAGTAGACTTTGCCAAAGCTGACCAATTTTTAGAACTTGAGTTTTAATTTTCAAAAAAGAAAATAATGAAAGATTCGAGAGGCTTTTTTTTTTCCAACCTGACTTTTGGATGATTTTATAGAGATATGCTGATAGTATTTTCTATTGCATTATATGGCAAATCTCATGATTCCCAATTTGTGATTGATGAGGTAGTCAAGTTGACTGAGCCAAATGATGCACCCAACCCACAGTTGCCTTCTAATCCCAAAGTTTGTATTAGCCCCTGCAGTAGTAAAACCTTGACTGCAGGAGCTCATAGACAATTGACTGTGAGAGCATCTTTCATTTACTGACACTCTTTGCCAATTACTGTGCCAAATGCTTTATGTTGTTATCTCATTAAGGAAGGACAATAAGCCATGAATACAACCTACTATGATTATAGGTGTAGAAAGTGCTAGGGTAAGAATTCAGATCAGGGTCCTTCACAGGGGTGTATAGGTTGTTCATTTTGCAGGGCACTTGTTCTGAGGGAACACGAAAGGGCTGGAATCCAGCCCACCTTCTACTGGCCAGGCTGTGCACCATGCTACCCAATGGCAGCCACCAGAGGAGGCATCCCTGGGCTAGCTTCAGTCTGGGTGCAGCTGGAGGAGAGGATGCTCCATTTGTTTCCCTTCATCTAACATGTTTTGTAGGCCTTACACATGCTTAGAGGCTTTAGATTATCAACTCTGTGGAATAGGAGTTGTTTGGCCAAGCCAGTTTTCTAGGTGGTGGAGAAAGGGAAGGCTATATGGGGAAAATGAACTAAATATCTACAGTGTGCTTCGACATTTCATATCAACCCTAGAAGTGCAGTTTTATGGTTTTATTTGTTCATTTTGAATAGATGAGGAATTGGAAGCTCAGAGAGGTTAAATAACTTGTCAGGCTTACTTAAGTAGTAAATGACAAAACCAGGATTCAAACCCAAGCCTGTCTTGCTCTGACTCCAGTGTTCTTGCAGACATTATTAGTGTCAAGATGCGAAAAGATCAAGGAAGACTTCTTTGAGGAGGCATCTTTTGAATCAATCCTATTACTATATATATTTGGTCAATAGGTTATTACCATACGTGAATTAATCAGGTCTCTAAAAAGTTTAAATAAAATTACCTGCAGTTGTCTCAGAAGTTATGCCAAATAAAACAGACTCTGACTTATAAAACATACTATAAAATTGTTAATATTAATGATCACTCAGCAGATAATTGAAAAGCTAGGAAGCTCCACTGGTATCTTACTTCTGTATTTCCTGTGTCTTATAAGTGTATTTATTTGGAAATATGGGTAGCTTCTTGTAAGACAGATCAGGTGCATTCTTCCTTCTGATAAATGTGGATGATGGGGCATGTTCTACTGACGGTCCAAGGTCACACGAAAGCTTTGACCAACAAAAGTGCAAAGCTGGCACTTTGCCTTGAGACCTCTGCTACTTTCCTTCCCAGCCATTCTACATTCATGTCAAGTCGGGTCATTGTCATAGGGAGAACCATATGCATTTGCCACTCTGACCTTCACAACAAATGTGGGAATTAAAGGCAATGCTGTTAATCTGTCCCCAGGGCTGTGTGACCTTGAATGAGTTATTTCTCCTCTCTGAACTCAGTTTTTCACCTATAAAGTGAGGGACTTCATATAGATGATTTCTGGCTGTGAATAAAGAAAATGAAAAAACTTTCCCCAATTTGAAGTCATTAAAAATCTCATAGATTGGTGACTTTTCTAGAAGAAGATGGCCATGCCTACTTTTTAGAATGTTGCTCAGACTATCAAATAAGTTTGACAAAAATATTTGAAACATAGATTATAATATCTTTACAGGAAGGTTTATAGTGTTTATTAACAGCTAAGGAGACTGCTACCCTAAGAGAATGTATCAAAATCACAGAAGGACTTTGCAAAATCATCCCATTCTGTACCCTTCCTACTATTAAGGATCAGTGCCATAAAGGCACTGTTATTGGTGTTTCACATGAGTTGAGGTGAAAAAGGTAATACTTTTTTTATGAAACAATGAATATTATTGAGCTATTCAGGTCTTTTTTATCTACATAGAAATCTTTTTTATATACATAGTCAAAGATATAGAGAGAGATAAAATGTATTCTGTAGTTTTAATGACAAGATGTAAAAGTTTTATCTCTTTGATAGATCTTTCTCTCTTCAACATAGTTAAGAATTCTTTCTTTTAAAGGAATCTATATAAGTACTAATTTCACTTATCTATTTACTAATTGAGTTCTCATAGATGTACTTGAGGGAAGCTGTGAGGATGGGAGAAGACAAATGATACTTAGTTCTTGTGCTCTGGTGTCAACCAGCTGGCATTATATGTTTGAGTGATGGGAATTCGTCATCTGAATTCAACAGAATGTGATAAAGTTTTGTTCACTAGAATACAAGGGAGTCCAGGACAGACTTCAGTTTTTCACTTGATATTCTAAAGGCAGTCAGCAAAGAACTAAGTGGATGATAGGGAACTCATTCCTTAAACTTGGGACCCCAGTACCTAAAACAGTAGTTTTAAGGTCTTCATAAGCAGATACTATGAAATAAACTGAAATCAAGGAATCAATTACAGGAAGGGAGGCTGGGAGGCACTTTTGCTTTGTGTTTTTAAGAGCAAACATATGCCAGTGCTTCGCTGAAAAGAAGAGACCCACCCAGGGGAATAAGCTACTTCTCCATCTCTCCATTTCTCTGCTGCTAACAAGCTCAGTGGTGTGTGTTCAACCTTTCTTTTGTTCCCACTCAGGGTTTCCGATAATTTACTAATAGCCAAACAGCCAGAGGCACCTGATATCACAAAAATCTCCTGTAATTACACAAAAAACCTTGGATCAGTTCAGAGATGGCACTTGTTGGAACTAATGCCTACAGCCAAAGTGTACAGTAGAATTTTTTTCCCCTCTCAGACCCTGCCTGTGTTTTAGTTGCCTGGCAACCCATCTGGGATGATAGCTAATGTCAGCTGATTTTTACTTAAACTTAGCCCAGGAAAGTTTTCAAGGAGGGCCTTTGAGTTTGTGTAGTTCTGGGGAAGGTTCCAATTTGTGCTACCAAATAATCTGTAAAACTGCAGACTAATGGGTTCAGGCAGGCTAAATGTAAATGTGGAGGTCTCAGGGGATCAGCTTCCGGAACAGTGTGGCCTTAGGGATTTTGTTTCTAGCTCCTAGAAGCTTAGCAAATGAGCTTCAGCTATATTCTCACTACTGCTCAAGTTCTGTCTGCCCTTTTTAAAGGAATAAGAAATGTCCAACATTATCCTAACCCCTGAATATTAGAATTTAGCCAAATACTTTATACGGCTCTTTTGAAAGAAGGGCCAACATTTTAGGTGCATAAGCAGCAATTGGGAGGAAAGAGGAATATTCTAACAAGTGAAAATATGTTAAAACTTCTTCTTTAATCCAGTAGAGGGCAGAAAGGAATTTTAGCTTTTTTCTCACCCGTAATTTTCCGAACAAAACTGTGGCAATCCAAGGCAAAGTTCAGTGACATGTCTGTAAACAAGTTATCCCCAGCCCATTACTACACATGTTATTCTGGTTGTGTAGACAGGTTCTGGCTAGTGTGCTCAGAGCCAGTTGGATCCTGTCTAGGAGAAAAAGATGTATATAATTTTGAGCTATTTATGCCTAAGAGGGGACAATTACGTAGTGTCCATATAACAATACTACTAATCAATTCAGATCTTATTTACTACTTACAACCCAGCATGTCACGGTTTTCCCCATGTATGTTTGGGGCGCTCCAGATGCTGGAATGAAACAATATATGAAATAATGAGTAAATTATTTCAAGATCAAATGTTTCCTTTTGAAAGTATCTGTACCTCCATGTGAGCCTGTAAAATAGTAAAAGTGATTTTCACCACCTACTCGGGATTCTGAAAGTTCCATCTTATCCTTTTAGAGCTACAGCCAAACTTGTGGTGGTAGTAGCTATTACTTTGTAAAGATGAGGTTAATACTGAAATATGATGACAACTGAGAAATGAATTTTTTTCTCGGTGTTACAATTTCCACACTGGTTGCTGTCTGGCTTTATTTTCCTTTTTTTTAAAAGGAAAATAAATTGTTCACTGCTGATTTGTAGTGTGAAGGCTGCTTGGGTTAGTATGTAGTGTTTTAGATTGGGTTCCTCAGGAAGCAGCCCCTGAGATGGAGTGAGGATATTTACAAAGGAGCACCCTTGGGATCTGCACCTGTGCAGGGGAGGGGGCGGAAGCAGGATCAGGCGGAGGGAGAAGTGTGGTGTCCTTCTCAGCGGGCCCCAGTGGGAACTCTGGATGCCGGGGACTCGTCAGAGTACCCTGAACTGGGGCACTTCCACACCGATTGGTTACGGGATGTTTACCTCCTACCCTAACCCTAACCACAGCCCACGGTCTTGGTTGAGGTGGCTCTTTGCGGTCAGACCATCCTTAAGGGACAGCACTGACGGCCTCAGCAGCTGAGACAAGAAGTCTTTATTGAAGAGGGATCTGGGTGCCACATCACAGCGCAGGGGAGTGTGAGAAACAGCACCACCACCCCCCAAAAAAAAATCAGGTACACGGAATTCTCTTTCTGATGAATTGTTGACTCTTTAATGCTGGATAACTTATCGATTGCTTTAAAAAGAAAGTGATCGTTCGCTATTTGTTGTTTGGAAAATAGGATTTTAAAGAATGAAAAAGAGCACATTTTTATAAAAGAGTGTCAGATTCTGAAATATAGTGGTAGCATAGACACATATACATGGTTTATTTATCTGCATTGGTATTGCCTTATGAATAAAAAACTATGCTGATTAAAAGTAACCACAATGACTAATGGAATCATAGTTTGTGGTCATTCTTTTCGATCTTTCAGGAAAAGTTGTTAAATAAGTCACAGAGTGATGCTGGTAGTTTGTCAGATAATGAAGCACAGGTAGCTCCATAATAAAAAGACAGGAAGCAGGGAAGGTAAATTTTTATGTTGATCCTGGAACAGTCATTTCCGTCTTGCCTTTATGTATTTCATATTTAAGCCTATTAATTTCATCTATTTGTTCCTTTGTCATTCAATCATAGCTTCAATTGTGTGCCTGCTGGGAGCAGACCCCTGTGGCTGCTTCACACATCTTTGAGACATGGTTCTCACTCTCAGAGAGCTCATAATATCATCCCTAAAAGTCACATTTGTTCTATCACCACCAATCTCATTAGAAAAGTATACAATTTGGGAAGATGTTAAGTTTATGGTACAGGAGATAAGTTTTCTAAAATAATGTTTTTTTCCTGAAAGGTCTGATATTTTCATTGGCAATAAATATTTCTGTTTTTGTGAAGACAGTCTTAATCTGTTCAGTTTTTAAGAAAATGTCTATTACATACTGAAGTCTAAATACCCATAGTTTATATGTAATTCTTTAAATTAAAAATGGTGTTCCATGAAGAAAGCAGCTCATTTAGCCTCCAACTCAAACATGAGTGCTTTTCTTGAAGACAGAGTTTGTATTTCAGTATGCAGCAGAAGTGCTTTATGGTTACTTCCTATTTTGTCACATAAAAAGGAGGTTTGAAAGTTGGGATTCAACAAAATTAATCCAGTTTTCTTTTCCATTAAGGATTTTAAGTGAAACTGGATTATTACAAATTTTTAAATGCTAGTGCGTGCCAATAAAAAAGAATCAAATGACTGTTAGTACGGTTGGTGCCACTGTCTTGACTAATGCTAAGGCACCAGCAATTTTGCCCTCCTTTACTTTTGTACCATTAAATGTCAGCTCAAGTGTCAACACAGTGAAAAAGGCAAATAATGTATTAGTATTATGAAAGGAGTCATGACCTCACTGTCCTCTGAAAGTGTCTTACTTTCAGTGTCCACAGCCCACATTGAGAATCGTCGGAACAGAGGAAAGTTTAAGCAGGGGGAGGGTGTGGGGGAGGGAGACAGCTTTGGCAAGAGATGGAAGAGCCAGGCGTTATATGATGGCAGCAGAGATGGAGAACAGGGAAGGAACAAGAAATGTTGCAGAGGTTATATAGATAAGATTTGGCAGTAGAAAGGCAAGTAAGACTTGAAACTTACTAAGGTTTTTCAGCCTGGGTGACTGAGTGGATGGCAGTGCCATTAACCGAGGTGATGACTGGGGGAAGAGGAGCCCTGGTTTATGATTGAAAACGATACTGCTTTCACCATGAGAGAAGAATCTGCATAATTCTCCCATTTGGAAAAGGATGGATTCTAGCACCGATGAAAATGAACAATGTACTGTTGGCTGGGTCCGTGCAGCAGCCTAAGATCTGGTTTTGTATTGATAATGAATAGTGGCTCTTGGAAGCTCAGCACATTCTGGATTGATGCATAAGACTCTTGTATTGGTGCTTCCTGTAATAGTGTTTTCTCCTTCTGTTTCTAGGAATGGTGCAAAAGCTGGACCAAAAACTTCCAGTGGCCAATGAGTATCTATTGCTTTCTGGAGGAGTCCGGGAAGGCGTGGTAGACCTGGACTTAGATGAGCTTAATGTCTACGCCCGAGGGACCGACTATGATATGGACTTCACTCTTCTGGTGCCAGCCCTGAAGCTTCATGACCGTAATCAGCCTGTGACACTGGATATGCGCCATTCAGCCTTGTGCCACTCTTGGCTGAGCCTTCGGCTCTTTGACGAGGGGACGATCAGTAAGTGGAAAGACTGTTGCACCATCGTAGATCACATCAATGGTACCACCAACTACTTCTTCTCCCCAACCAAAGTGGCTGACTGGTTCTATGACTCCATCAGCATTGTCCTATCAGAGATACAGAAGAAACCCCAGCGAGGGATGCCAAAGGTGGAAAAGGTAGAAAAGAATGGGACCATCATCTCCATCATCCTGGGTGTGGGGAGCAGTCGTATGTTGTACGATATTGTCCCGGTGGTGTCTTTCAAGGGTTGGCCGGCAGTGGCCCAGAGCTGGCTCATGGAGAACCACTTTTGGGATGGGAAGATCACTGAGGAAGAAGTCATCAGTGGGTTTTACCTGGTGCCTGCTTGCTCCTACAAGGGAAAGAAGGACAATGAGTGGCGGCTGTCCTTTGCCAGGAGTGAGGTGCAGTTGAAGAAGTGCATCTCCAGCAGCCTCATGCAGGCCTACCAGGCCTGCAAAGCCATCATCATTAAACTCCTGTCCCGGCCCAAGGCTATCAGCCCCTATCACCTGCGGAGCATGATGCTCTGGGCCTGCGACAGACTTCCTGCCAACTATTTGGCCCAAGAAGACTATGCAGCCCACTTTTTGCTGGGCCTCATTGATGACCTGCAACACTGTCTGGTCAACAAGATGTGTCCCAATTACTTCATCCCGCAGTGCAACATGCTGGAGCACCTGTCCGAGGAGACGGTCATGCTCCACGCGCGGAAGCTCTCCTCCGTCCGCTCAGACCCGGCGGAGCACTTGCGCACCGCCATCGAGCACGTCAAGGCAGCCAACCGGCTGACACTGGAGCTCCAGAGACGAGGGAGCACCACTAGCATCCCCTCCCCGCAGTCCGACGGAGGGGACCCCAACCAGCCCGATGACCGTCTGGCCAAAAAACTGCAGCAACTAGTGACTGAGAACCCGGGGAAGTCGATCTCCGTCTTCATTAACCCTGATGATGTGACAAGGCCCCATTTCAGAATTGATGATAAATTTTTCTGAGCGTTTTTGCTGCCTTTTTTCCCCCTCGGGTTCTAAAACTCTCATAATATGTAGTGTGGTTTGTGATGCCGTCTTTCTGTTTTTTACATATCCAGACTAGATTGGATCTGTTAAGAACACATTTTAAGTTTCCTGGTTCTGCAGGATGGTGCAGGCTCTGAAACAGTATATTACTATTTCATATTCTGCCTCTGATTTTGTTGTTTACTTTTTGTAGTTATTACACATTGTTTTGGTGTTTGGTTTTGTTTTTGTTTTTTTAAGGAGAACTTGAGCCATAGATGAAAATACCCATGAATTCTCTCACTTTTTTCTGTTTCATACTTTGTGCTTTCATACTTTTGTTCATGGGAGTGGGGAAACAAATCTCTTTCTCATGCTTCAGGATTCTCTTATTTTTTTGTTTTCCTTTTTTTGTCTTTATTTTTTTTAGTGAGCGTTCATCACCACAGGTATTTGAAAATCATCTGAACCTGGGAACTACCTGGTACGTTAGTTGGATTTATTTCTTTCGACCAGTGGCCAGGGTATTTTCTCCCTCTCTGCCAAACAACGTAGACTTTGAAAGTGATAATGCTACAAATTGTGTTTGGAGCAACTTCATTGAATGTAATTGTCCTTAAATCAGAACTTTGGATGGTTTGGAAGGGTGTCTTTGACAACTTTCCAGATAGAATTAAGGTTTCCAAATGGTAGTTTTAGTGTGTGTAATTATTTGAAGCCTTATTTAAATCCTATTAAAGAATATACCATTATAATTGTTATTTGCACTAATGAGATTTTTGCCATTGTCGGAGTTCCAATGCGTGTATTTCAATATAAATTGACATCCACTGTTGAAATGCTATCATTTCTTCATTTAGCCCATTTGTCTTAATCAATAGAATGATTCTTTGTTTAGTTCTTTAATTGTGGGGTCCTGTTTTGCCCTCCTTGGTATTCCTGGTTGCTATCTTACTGAGAAATTTTTAAAGCTTTATATCTGCTAAGTGACTTTATCTGAAGCTGGGGAAAGTACATACTTGATAAAGTAGTTGTCTTTGTATGTACAGTTGATCCTTGAACAACACGGGTTTAAACTGCATGGGTTCACTTATACACGGATTTTTTCCACTAAATGTGTTAGTTGAATATATGGATTTGGACCCGTGAATAGAAGGTCAACTGTAAAGTTATATATGTATATTCAACCTCACAGGGGTCGGTGCCGCTGACCCCCGCATTATTCGTGGGTCAACTGTATTTCTTTTGACATTATAGAGGTAGGCTTTTTTGTAAAGTCTCTTTGCTTCTACTGAGAGTTTTGAGGAAAACTGGAAGGAAAAATTAATATCAGTCCCCAAATAGAAGATACCATGCCTGTTCAAAAGCAGGTTTTTCTATAGAGCAGGAACCAGGAGATAACTGTGGGTGGCAGCCTTGGTGTAGAGGTGTCCTGTCTTCATGAATGAAATTACTTGCCAGGTTTAGGTGCTGCAAGGCATCGATCGGCTCCCTGTTTTGGTATGAACTCATGGCAAACTGTAGTGTTTGGGAGGTCAGGGGCCTGCCGATCTCTCAAAGGATGACCGTGATGTCTACTACTGGAAAGGTCAAGCAACATTTTGATTTTGATCTTGAATGTCCAGTCTCACGGGTTAGATTTTGGCCGATTGAAATTAGGCATATACGGTCTTGGTTTTTGCATGGGAATTATTGTAATGCTTATAAATGAAAATGAAATCATTCAACCATCTTAAGTCAAACAAAAATAATAATAATAAAAGAAACATACTGGCCTTGGAATTTTGTTGTTGTTTGTTAGTTTGTAATCTGGAAACTATTTTCTTATTAGTAATCCCAACAGTAATTTTCAGTAGATATAGCCCTGGGCTTGCTGTTGTCTTTCAGGCCAGATGTCTATGTAGCGAACAACCAGTATTCATTCTTCCCTTTCTCCAGTTTTCCTACTAGTATCTACCTATCCTCCATATAATCTGTGTCCTTCTTGGGAAACGACTTCATCCCCAGCTTCAGACATGCACCCTGATTGGTGTAGGCCAATCAAAATAACCATTTTCCTGGCCACAATCATTAGTTAGGCATTGGGCATACAATGTCAGCTGCTCCATTCAGGGACATGCTCAGGATTCTAGCTTGGGATGCTGGGGCAGCAGCATGCACCCTGGATATGGAAGAGGAAGTACTTGGATTTGCTTTCAGTACCGTAGACCTAGGGCTGGTAAGTCAGACATTGTTGAAGGTGAGTAGAAATGAGATGTAGTCTGATACCTTTTCTTGTCTGAAACATAAGCAAGTCATTGACCTGCTAACCCTCTGTCCTTTTGAAGCCCGGAAGATTGGTTAAAATAATGTTTCAAGTACAGTATAAAATGCCTCAAGGCAGCAGTCATCATTTTAATGTTACTTACATACACTTCTTTGGGTTGTGGGAATTCATAAGCTATAACTCAACAGGATTCCAATTCTCTGATGGGACATGTTTTTACATATTTCAAGAGTAGATTATTCTGGACTGTATGGCTTTCTCATCTGAAATGGAAGATCCAAAGATGCAAGTAAAGGTTGCTTTCAGAGCGGATGGAGCCAAACGGGACCAGACATTTTAAAAATAAGAATGTCCCTGAAATTACTGTGCAAAGTTATTTCAGAGCAAATGAGAGGCAGGTATATGTGGCTAATTTAACTTTTAGGTGGAGATGTGAGCAAACAGGGAGGAGGCTTTGGGGGCTCGTTGAAGAGCCCCTAGTGACTTCTTCACCAACCCCTTATAAACATACACACACACACACACTTGCTTTCACATCATGAATTGGAGGTTTCGTTAGGGTGTTTTGTGAACACTTCCTGGAAGGATTAAGCCCATTGGCTGGTCACAGCTAAGTGCTGATTATTTTGGATCAGATCATTACCTTGCTGAGAAAAATTTCCTAACTTGGAGTTCAGCCTTGGACAGTATGGCCGGGAAGGAAAAGGAAGGCTGTGCTTAGCAGCAGCTGCTGGGTCAGGGAGCTTCCTGCTGCGCCATACCTCAGCGGTGGTCTTCGGGGAAGGTACTGAACTCCATCCTTATAAGCTCTCTCCAGAACCTCTTCCTTTGAGTCACCCAAGGGACTGCTTGTATGGCTATTCCACTTCCCATCTGGTCATTACTGGGGGTCAAGGAAAGACTCCCCATATTCTTATCTGCAGGTAAACCTTTTTACCATGAAATGGAGCACTAACTACTACCTATACTAAAGGAAGGGGGTGGACAGTATTTCCTGTTCCTGTTATTTTATTAATATCAGGTAAATATGTATATAGTTTTAAACTGATTGAATCGATGTAGTTAATGCTCCTCTCTGAGAAAAATAGCCAGTTTTGAAAATGTACCTCTTATGCTGTAATTTTCATTAGGTAAACAAAAAATGTATGATCTAAACCTTGTTTAGAATAAATATTCACCAATGGAGAATTATTTGCAATATGTCTAAAGTTCTCTAAAGTTCTACCTTCTGTTAATTAACTGGAAAAATCTCTTTTTTTCATTTTTTAAGAAAATACACATTATACATAGTAGAAATCAAGCTATAAAAATTTTAACTAATTCTGTTTCTTTCTCTATGCCCATTTTATAATGCTACCCTATTAGCAGTAAGTTCAAAAGCAGCATGTTTAATAAACTGGGGCATTTGCCATATGGCACTGAACTCATACTAATGTAGTGTGACCCTGGCTTTCTAAGTGTGGGCTGGCAGTTTTCAATCCACACTTGGGTCCTGACATTCATCAAACTTCAGGGAGTCCATATGCCTGGGTCTGTGTGGTTTAGGGTAATGAAGAAATTTCAGAAAACTCAAATATTAATCTCCCATATAAAAGCATTGTTTTTCAAAGATCTTTAAAGACACATTTAGCCTTCATTTGGCATGGCAGCTGAGATGAAAATATTTGCATTTCTAGACCACATTCCCTCTCTTTTCAGGACGAATGGATTATTAATGTGGCTTGGGAAGGGAAGGCACATTTTTCATCTGCCATCTTCTGTTCTACCAATTTATCACAGATGCTTAAGGGGGGGCTAAGTGTGGGTAGAAGCAAAACCTTGTTTCTTTGACTTTACATTCTTATCTGTAAAATGCAGAATTGAGGCTGTTCCCTGCCTTTCTGGCTTTCACAATCTAAGATTAATTACCTCTGTTTCCAAAACCATCTCAATTTTAGATTTATAAATCCATCTATTTACAGACATAGAGTATTCATTTCTGCAGAATGTCATTATAAAAAATCTTATTTATTGCACTGGCATATGTGGGGGGCCGAGCAAACATTTATTGAATACTTGCTGGCGCAGATCTTCTTGCTAGATGCTTTTACTCATGAACCTGTTTACGACTCACAATAACTCTAAACATTTAAGAAAACCACAGTTCAGACATTAGATAACCTGTTCAAAGTTCCAAAGGCAATTAAGTGGTAGGGCAGGGCCAACATTTGAAACCATTTGTCTGTTTCCAAAATTAAGAACTTTTTGCTATGCCACTCTGCCTCTGATATTAGTATCCTTATTATTTAGATTCAATTCTGTGCATTTATACAGGATCTTCATTTAGTTAAAAGGTAAACCATAGATAACAGAACCTGGGGTAAACTTTTCTTCAGAGCTTTTCATCAGCAGAGTAGATGGATCATTTAGAGAAAGTTAATTTTCTGTCACTGACAGATCCTGGGAGAAGAGAGATGACCATTGTGGGAAAGTTTCCGGTTGGGATAGGAAATGGACCAAATATGAAGTAGCAGTATCACCTATGAAGTATTCTTGCCAGGAGTGAGTTTATTCAAATTTTTGTTACATCTTCTACTTCATACAGAATTCAGAAACTAGACAAACAACGAGCACCACAAGGAAATAATCAAACAAATCTAGGAGGCAGGTCATCTTGTAGATAACTGGTCTGGCCTTTTCAACAATTAATACCATGGTACAAAAAGAGAGTGGGGAGGAGGTGTTTTAGAGTTACATAATGAGCAAATGCTATCCATGATCCTTCAGAGGATACTGATTTGAACAAACCAGCTATAAAAAAAATTTTTGGAGCAATTTGGGATTTTTTTTTTTAAACCATTCCTAATGAGCATTTTTTTTTTAATTTAATTTTTTTAATTTTTGGCTGTGTTGGGTCTTCGTTTCTGTGCGAGGGCTTTCTCCAGTTGCGGCGAGCGGAGGCCACTCTTCATCGCGATGCGCGGGCCTTTCACTATCGCGGCCTCTCGTTGCGGAGCACAGGCTCCAGACGCGCAGGCTCAGTAATTGTGGCTCACCGGCCCAGCTGCTCCGCGGCATGGGGGATCTCCCCGGACCAGGGCTCAAACCCGTGTCCCCTGCATTGGCAGGCAGACTCTCAACCACTGCGCCACCAGGGAAGCCCCAATTTGGGATTTTTGAGTATGGTATTAAAGAATTACTAATAAGTTTTGTCAGGTATGATAATGGTATTGTGATTATATAAGAAAATATCCTTATTTAAAGACGCATGCTGAAGTATTAGGGAGTGAAATATGCCTGTAACTTATGTTAAAATATTTCAACAAAAAATTAAAGCAAATACGGCAAAATGCTAAAGAAATTTATTTTAATCCCTGAGCTCAAAGGAATGGGCAGTAGGAGAACTACTACTATTAGCAAAACACTACTCATTTTTCAAGATGTAGGGAGAGAGGTATTGTCTTTGAAAGAAAAAAAATGTGCAGTTGGGAACTTAGTTACATTTAAAAATTAACTACTAATGATAGGTAACCAACAACTGTAATAGATCTTTCAGAGGCATTGATGTAAAAATGAAATACATGTAAATAGAACAGCTTGTATTTTTAGAACTGTATTTTTTTAATTTAGGTTTTTTTGTAATGTGATGGTATTTTAAAAATTTTCTGGTCATCAGTTAAAACTTTGATTAAACCTCTATAAAATCTTACCATTTACATTTTATAAACCTATACATTTATTAGTTACATTCATAAATCTTTTCATAGAAATCACACTCTTAAACCAGGTTTTGTAAAACCAGCTATCAGTAAATTAAAGACATGATTTTAGTGATGACTTAAGGGCTGGCCCCAAGGGGCAAGATGGCATTTCTTGGTTACGACTGTCAAAGCTATCTTGAAATAAACAGGTTCGTTTGTGATCCTTGCTTCTTCCAGCCTCAACACAGGCTGTGCTTGGAAGACTGAAGCAAATATCTGTCATCATGAGCCAAGCTCTTCCTTATTTATGGCAATGAATAAATGCAAAGAAGCTTTCCATTTCATGTGATAATAAGAATTATTAAAAATAAAATAAAACACTTGGTTCACAACCAGGGCAACTTCCCGAGTGAAATCTGAAATTCGCCCCTGTACACAGAGGGCAAGATGCTGAAGAAAGGGCCAGATGACTCCAGGTTGGTAGGTGGCAGACTTAATAAGCAAGAGAACTTATATTTGAGGGTAGGCTTGTCTTGGGTGGCTGCAGGAGGAGTAGATCTCCGTACCTGCCCCCCAGAATCTTTAAGTTTCCATAGAGGCCTTTACAGGGTTCAGTCAGTATCCAGTCCAGATGGTCTCAGCATCACTTTACTCTCTCAAGGCTGCATCCTTGCTCCTAGTGTGGGAATGGTGGGCAGAGCATACATTACCAGGATGAGAGGAGGGGTGAAGAGCCTCTGACTGCCAGGGTCCAGCTCTTGGGTCAGCTGGAGGTTTCATCCTCTTGATAATCTCCTCCAGAAAACACACCAGATCTTCTACGGTGATTGGCAGGTACTTTCTATAATGCTTATTGAAATTCACCGAATGACTGTCCTCTTCCCTTTTCTGGGTCTTGTTTGCTCTTGTCATTTATAAATTGAGGAGTGAGATTTGTGACCTCTAAGGACCCCTCCATGAAGAGTTGTTGGCTGTAGAGGGAGAATTAACACAAAGATAGGAGCTGGACCCGAGGGAAGATTAATTGATGACACTTTATGACTGGTAGATGGAATTTGCAGACCCCGGCGGGTGCTCCAAATGAACTGAGGTGGATGGACATTTGGGGCAGTGCTCCGATAGGCTAGGTTAATGAGAAGACATCGCTTTTGCTTATCCCATCCTTCCCCTCCTCCCCTTCCCCCTCCCCTCCCCCTTGTTTTAAAAATTTCACTTCAGGGTGGCATCATTGTTCTGAAAGTTCCCCAAGGCCAGTCTCGTGCTCATAGGTACAAATCTCTCTGTGCCCTCCACACAGCTGTGTTTGTGACATTTTATAAAGCTATTGCTTACAAAAGGATTTCACTGGATAGTTGAAACTGTTTTTGCTCTCAAGTTGCTAAATATAGCGTTGACCCTAGCTAACTCACACATCAGTTTTGTTCGGCTTCTTTATACAAGAATTCTAAGAGGAAAAAAGCCGTTTGGGGGTTTGTGTGACGTGAAGGTAGATTGTGTGTATAATCCACTTAAATTTGATCTCTGACTACTATGTGTTCACCTCGTGGTAGAAACCTTTGGGGCAATGTCTTCCATCATAATCCTGCGACTCTGACAAGATCACAGCATGACTCCAGCCTCATACTGACCTTCCAGTCATTTTGTGTTTTTCTATGCTGATAGTGTGGGAAAGAATCATAACAGCAGTATAGCAGAGAGCCCAGGAATGGTTTCCTTATCTTCACAGTAAAGGTCCTGGCCTATATCTCTGGCCTTTGGCATTGGCCGCTTCATTTTCCAAACGTTCGATGCCCAGACTCAATCCTCTTTCGATTGCTTTTAACACCAGCTACATAGAACGTTGAAAGGTCCCAGGTCATTACATGAAATTCCCTGTGTTCTACCTCCCACTTTTAAATATCCTGCAGTCTTCTGATAAACACAAAACCTCATGCTGCAACCTCTCCTTGTGAGATTCTCTTAGACATCCCTTTTCTACTTTCCTATTATTTGTTAGAGAATCACTATCTTCTAAGTATTCCCACCTGCCAGCCAAAAATATTTTGACAAGCTTTCTGAGGTATGTATTACAAAAATTATAGGTATTAGGGGGGGTTAAAAATAAATTTACAGGCTATGCTTTTTCAGACTACACATTCTCCTAATTCCCAAATCCCATTATGTAACAACACTCCCCCCCCATTAAGAATCATTTATTTACATAGAAGGGCAAGTGGGTGTTAAAGGACTTTAAAAAATTTTTTCCTGTCTAAATTGATCTCACAGAAGTACCTGTCTCACTAGAAAGAAGGATTCATAAAGAAATGTCTCTATAGCTAGTTGATCCACAGATTTTGTTCATCTTGAATTTCCATGGTGGCGAGGGGCCTCATGGAGTTTTTAGGAGGTGAATGTGGTAGTGGGGGGAATCAGCCCTAGTTGCTCAGATATAAACACACACACATATATTAGCATAGTATAATATTAGGTTAGTTCAACATAATAGGAACCTTTGTTCTGCACCTGTCTTTCAGGGTGCTTAATGAATGAACACAGCTTCAGTTAGTGACCTACCACTATCTAGCCTTCTGACTTTATTCTAGTTACTTTCACTTTCTACTTCAGTTTTCCTGATTGTTATTTGAGTGTAATTTGAGTGGGTTGGTTCTCAATGTCCACCTTAGGGATGGACTGGCCGTTGGGCTCTGGATCCCTCACCTTGACTCAATGGAGCATCTCTATTTTTATCTGCCTTCCGTGTTAGAATTTCCCATAGGAAGTTATTTGAAGAAAAGTTGCCACTGTCTTGAATATTAAAAAGCACATGATGCACTTATCTCTGAAGGTCCTTCTAGATTGTTGAAGGGTCAGTCGTTCTAGAAAGCAAGTGTTAAACAAATGTGTTGGGAAGAATGGATAATATTTCAATACTTCATTATCCATTTAACACTTACTGAGCACCTCAAAGAGGAGGGCCAGTTTCCAGCCTCATGAACGTATTAGTCTAGTGAAGTGGGGGTGAATGGGAGGGGAGAACATCAGCCCTAGATTCGCAGACATAAAAAATAAGTCAGATGAAAATGTCATAATTTAGAAGATGAAAACAAATACTGAGAACTATTTTTATATATCTCAGCCCACATAGGCACAGAAAATTACAGTTTCTCAACCTTGGTACTATTGACATTTTGAGCCAGATAATTCTTTGTTGTGGACGGCTGCCCTGTGCATTGCAGGGTGCCTAACAGCATCCTTGGGTTCTATTCACTCTATGCCGATAGCATCCTGCACCTCCTAGTTGCCACAAACAAAAATGTCTTCAGGTAGTGCTAAGTGTCCCCTGGGGAGCAAAACTTCCTCTAGCTAAGAGCCACTGCAGGAAATAATTCTACCTTACCTTTTATTTTCTGGGAGTAGAGACAATTTCAGGTTTATTTCTATGACTAGCCAAAAGTAAATAAATACCTAGGAAATGTTAATTCAATTAAATTTGTAAGAGCAAAGTGTGGATGAGTCTTTCCATAGTCCTTCATTTATTACTTTTGTGTTTGCAACTAAAAATACCTGCTCAAGCAGTTAATCAACCAACATTTTCCAGTGTTTCAAGTATGCCAGCAGGGGCTGTGGATTGTACTCTAAGATGTAACTTTTTCCCTCAAGAAATTTACAGCATATATGGGGAGATATTGATTGTGTAGGTGGATATATACTAAGCAAGAAAAGATCAATACACAAAGGGTCAAATGAAAGACCAGATAATAGTTATTACAGGAGTTGAGCTTAGGGAGAAATCTTGGGCTGGGATGTTTAGGGAAGCCTTTGAAGGTTAAGAGGATTTATAAAATTATGAGGATGGTTGGGAAAGTGTTGTAGAGGGAGAATTACTTGAGTTGTACGAGCTGTTTGTATATTTTGGAAATTAAGCCCTTGTCAGTTAAAGCGGGAGGTATGGCAGGGCCACATATGGGAATAAAAGATAAGAAACACAGATAGTTCCATTCTTTCATACACTGAGGTCTGGAAAATACTCCTGGAACTGTAGTTTGAACTTGGGAAATATATCTGCTGCAAATTTGTGTGGAAATGGCATTTCATTTCTTGTTTTATCTTTGGCCAACATGGGAAGTGTATAAAGCAGTTTGAATGTACTTGAGATTCAAATATTAGTTGTCAATGAAATGACATTAGTATTGAATAAGTTTCACACATTAGCACTGTTTTGCCCTGTTATTTTTGGTTGAATTCATTAAGAAACATTATCAAATTTGTAGTAACAGCTTATTTCCAAAGCCATTAAAAGTTTAACAATAGCCAATGAGGGCAATTCTTATTCAAAAAAATTTCAATCTCAGCCCTGTGCCCAAAAATGTCACCAAAAAAGTTTACTAGTGTCAGGTTGTTAACGTTCTACATGGTTGGGTAATTAAAGCTATTCAACTATTTCTGAACAAAAATTATCAGAATTGCCAGTGATTAAGTCTATAAGAGCACATAAAGTTCACCGTTGATGCCACTGTGTTCATAACACACGATCGATTCAAATATCATCCTCAAAGTCCCTGTTGATGAATTGTACAATGAACAATAAAGGGTTTAAACATTACATTTTCCACAAGTTTTGCAAATTTGTCAATCTAAGCTTTTGTTCTGCTCCACATGTATTTATGCCACCATCAGTTGTAATACATGTTGGCAGATTCCACACTTCAGGTTGTACAGAATTAGTGTTTTTCTTAACTTTCAAAATGTTCTCACCTGTAATTCTTCAGTCACATCAAACTCTGCATTGATTCCTCAAACAAACAACAACTCAGCAGTATTGATAAACCTATGAACACATCAAGAGCCAAGGAAAACCACTCAAAATCCTTTTCTTATTTTTGACTGTTGGCTTTGCTCCCAATGTCATTTTCTCTTCTGTTATGATTATCCCTCCCATGTTTTTTTTAAAAATTTCTCTAACATTGAAATTCCACATTAGAATAGGTTTTGGTTTGACCACTCTGAGAAATATTTACCAGTTCCCTGGAGTTTTACTTCAGCTTATATATTCAATTTTTTTTTTTAATTTTAGAAAACTTTCTTAAGATATAGTTTTAAATATTTATTTTTGTTTTGATTTTTCTTCTTCTGAGATTCATTAGTATCCATATTCCATTTCCCTGTTGGTTTTCCATATCTGTCATTGTCTTAAAATCTTTTTGTTTCTAATTTTTAAAATTTATTTTAATTTCTTAACCATTTTTCATTTTCTTTGCTCTGCTTTCTGTGTCTATCTATTCTTATCTTCCTTCTAATTTACTCTTTTCTTTTTTTGTAACAATGTCAAATTTACAGAATATTTGAAAGTACAACACAAAGACATTTTCCCTTGAAACTTTTGAGAGTAAAATGTAGATATGATGCCCCATCACCACCAAATGCTTATGTGCATTTCCTACTAACAAGGAAATTTTTCCACATAACTACAACTGTCAAATTTAGAGAATTGACATTGATATATTGTTACTATTTAATATTCAGCCTCAATTCAAGTTGGACCAATATCTCTAGCAATGTCCTTTACAGCAAAGAGGATCCAGCTCAGATTCTTACATTGCATTTAATTGTCACATTTCTTTAGTCTTCTTAGCTATCTACAACCATTTCTCAGTCTTTTCTTAGTTTTTAGGGCCTTGATGCTTTTGAAGATTACAAGGTAGTTAATTTAGACAAGTCAGTTTAGACTTGTCAGTTTTTCCTACATGTTTATAATTCATTTTTGCATCATTGACTGTAAAAACAAACTCTGTGCTGTTGTGTATATATATATATATATATCTATATCTATCTATCTATCTATCTATCTATCTATATATATATATATATCACGTCTTCTTTATCCATTCATCTGTTGATGGACACATAGGTTGCTTCCATGTCTTGGCTATTGTAAACAGTGTTACTATGAACATTGGGGTACATGTATCTTTTCAAATTAGAGTTTTCGTCTTTTCCAGATATATGCCCAGGAGTGGGATTGCTGTATCTTTTTTTTAGTTTTTTAAGGAACCTACCTACTGTTTTTCATAGTAGCTGCACAAGTTTACATTCCCACAGTGTAGGAGGGTTCCCTTTTCTCCACACCCTCTCCAGCATTTATTATTTGTAGATTTTTTGATGATAGCCATTCTGACTGGTGTGAGATGATACCTCATTTTGGTTTTGGTTTGCATTTCTCTAATAATTAGCGATGTTGAACATGTTTTCATGTGCCTGTTGGCCATCTGTATGTCTTCTTTGGAGAAAAGACGTATTTAGGTCTTCTGCCAATTTTTTGATTTTTTTTTCAATTGAGTTGTACGAGCTATTTGTATATTTTGGAAATTAAGCCCTTGTCAGTCGCATCATTTGCAAATATTTTCTCCCATTCCATATGTTGTCTTTTTGTTTTGTTTATGGTTTCCTTTGCTGTTACACTGAGTTCGCAATGCATCCCATTACATGGTATATTATTTAGATTTTCCTATTACTGGTAATGTTAACTTGGCTACTTGATTACAATGTTGTCTTCCAGGTTCCTCTACTAATTTTTTTCTCAAAAGTATTTTGTAAAGAGTTACTTTCAAACTATGTAAATATTCTATTCCTCAACATGTTGTTACTTAGTTCATTTATTTAAATTAGGATGGACTTGTGGATTTTTAAGGGCTTATAATCCATTATTATCATTGTTTATTGTAATGTTCAAATTGTCCCAGATTTGGCTAGTGGGAATCCCTTAAAGACGGCTTCTGTGTCCTCTTGAATTGACCCTATTACTTCTTTATTTTCATGCACAACAAGATATTCCAGACTTATTTTGTACTTTCCCTGCCCTAGGCCTGGAATTATTCATTTTTCCAAGGAACTCTGGTTTCTTTTAGTAGAAAATGGTATTTAAAAACCAAGATCTGGGTTCTGAGTGTGCTAATAGCTACTGGTATGTCACTTCTCCCAGGCCCTCCCACTGGGGACATGAAGTAAGAACCAAGAGATCTCTGGGAATAATTAAGAAAGAAAAAAAAACCCCTCTTTTTAAACAATTTGGTCCAAAACTATTAGATGAAGCCAAACATGGTAGAGATTCACATGATGTATGTGTGTTTGTGTGTGTGTGGTGCATATTAGCTTGAAGAACTAATTTCTGAGATTTTCTATTTCTGATTTGTGCTTTTCTCTCAAAGGTGCAATAATTTTCTTAATGTGTTTTAGTTCATTTTGTAATCTCAGTTTTCATCTGCTTTGTCAGCCATTTTTCTGTGTTCTCATAGTCAGAATATTATGAGGTTCATTTTAATATTTTTTCTTATAATTTGTAATTTATGGGGTTAAATTGTATCCTTTGTGTTACCCATGTTTAAATAAGGTGTTTTTCTGGGCTATTAGGAGTTTCCTGCTGAATGGGAAGGATGGAGTAGGATATATTTCCTAGCTGCTCTGTTATTACCATAGAAAACTTAAAATATGGCCTCTCTTTGTAGCCTTGTTGGATTCAGTAACATCGGATTCAAGAGCCAAGTTGGATTCAATAACATTTTCTGCCTCTAGCCCTGTGTGCTCCAGCTTCCACCCTACAGGCCTTGCTGCCAGGTTGGTGCTCTCCGCTTTAGACTGTGTTTTGCTGTTGCACTACTTTCTGGGATCTGCTTCCTCAGAGCCTTTTTTCTTTTAGTCTTTGTTGTCCTTGCTCTGCTCAATTTGGTATGTTTACAATATTTTCTCTCAAGATAGAGCTTTATCCTTCTGGAAAATAATTCTTGGTGGTTATTTCTGAGATTCTCAAAGGCCCAGACAGCCTTAGCACTTTTTCATCCATATGACTTTTGCTGCTGCTGCTGTTGTTGTTGTAGTTACCAAAACTTGGACCTCATGAAAGTCTTTCCCTTTCGCTGTTTATCAAGTCCATACTAGTTTTCCATCAGGATGGTGTTTCCCTTCTTGCGGATGAGCACTTACTGGTAATTTTTTTAGTTTTGATATCTTTTAGGATACAGTAGTGAACTTCCACCACACAACAGTTATTTCATGCAGATCCTACTGCTATTGATGGTTTGGCCACAGATGCTTTTGGGGGGATCTTGCTGAAAATGTTGTCCATGTCTTTTCCTCTCCTATACTGGTGGATGTATTTTCTTTTCAGGAAATTTTGGTAAAATTAAAAACTACACATGCGGTGCCAACCCACAGCAAGCGCCTTGGATTTTGAATGAGGTAAATTCTTCCTTGGCTAGTTATCTGCAATAGGGGGATAGTGTGGAAAACCCAGGAATTCTCTCTAACTCAGAATGAAGCTCATGTGAAACAGGGGCTGTGGTTATAAGGGGTTAAGTCCTGTTCATTTTGGCTGAGAAAGATTAGCAACTGCAGAGCTTCTTGCTCATCAAAATTCTTTCCAACCCTGGCACATGGTAGCAGATGTGGCATGTTGGAAGCTTCTATTCTTCTGTCTCTTTCCTCATTTGTCCTTACTTCCTTTGCCTCTCTGTGATATTAAAGGGGATTCAACGAGGCTCTCAGATGCTGCTTCCTCATCTGCAAACAAAAGTTCATTGATTTTGCCCTCTTTCATGTCCCTCATATTTTAGAATCAGCTGCTTCCACTTGAGCTCTGTAGTGAGCATGCTCCCTCCACATTCTCCCTTCCCTGGTCCAATTTTCACCATTCCTGGCAGGAATTCTTCAAATATACGTGACTAGGGGCATGGGTGTTTCCTAGTTTTATTTCAGAAAGGATTTTTTTTTTCCCACTTCAATTGTTGCTTTCAATTGATTGCTTAAAAAAGTTAGCAAGGGGCTTCCCTGGTGGTGCAGTGGTTGAGAATCTGCCTGCTAATGCAGGGGACACAGGTTCGAGCCCTGGTCTGGGAAGATCCCACATGCCGCGGAGCAACTAGGCCCGTGAGCCACAACTACTGAGCCTGCGCGTCTGGAGCCTGTGCTCCGCAACAAGAGAGGCCACGATAGTGAGAGGCCGGCACACCGCAATGAAGAGTGGCCCCCGCTTGCCGCAACTAGAGGAAGCCCTCACACAGAAACGAAGACCCAACACAGCCAAAAATAAATAAATAAATAAATAAATAAATAGCACCACAAAATTAAATTTATTAAAAAAAAAAAGCAAAGATATCTTTACTACACCATTTTACAGCTCTTTAGCTGTTATTTATTGTCTTTTCATACACAGAAGTATTGAGTTTTTCTTTACCTAAAACCTACCAATCTTTTCATTTATGATTACTAAAGTTATTTTTAGAAAGGCCTTTAATTATAAGAATGCTCATGTATATTTTCTTTTCGTGTTTTATTTTGTATATTTTTAGAGATTTAATTCCCTAATCCTACTGGAGTTTATTTTTGTATAAGGTTATTGTAAACGTTTAATTTACTTATTTTTTAAAATAAATTTATTTATTTATTTATTTTTGGCTGAGTTGCATCTTTGTTGCTGCGCGCGGGATTTCTCTAGTTGCAGCGAGCGGGGGCTACTCTTCGTTGCAGTGCGCGGGCTCTTCCTTGCAGTGGCTTCTTTCGTTGTGAGGCACGGGCTCTATGTGCGCGGGCTTCAGTAGTTGTGGAGCACGGGCTTAGTTGCTCCTCTGCATGGGGGATCTTCCTAGACCAGGGCTCGAACCCGTGTCCCCTGCATTGGCAGGTGGATTCTTAACTACTGTGCCACCAGGGAAGCCCTAAATTACTTATTTTTATGAATGTTAGTCTGTTTACCTCCTAGCATTTGTTTATATCTGTCCTTTCCCCACTGTTATGTAATGCCACAAAATGTATTAAATTCTGATGTAGACTTTCTGGAGCTCAATGTGCTATTTAACCCAATCATCTGTCATTCTGTTTCTGTTTCAGATCCACAGTGTCTTAATTATTGTATCTTGAATATGTGGTTTATTATATGAAATAGTAAGTCTCTTTTTTTTCCTCCAAAATTTGTCCTAGCTATTCCAGCTATTTTTGAGGCATTTTGTTAAATTAATTGATATTTTGCACCCTTGAAGTCCCTTTCAGAAATATGGAATTTATTTCCATTATGTCAGTATATCAGTAAAGTTTTCTGATTTTCTTCACAGATCCCATTCCTGCAAATGTGATTTCCACTCTTATTCCATTATGCAGTTTCTTAATAGTGACCACAGTAATAGAGACAAATTTAATATCAAGTTGAGACTGGACCTGTGAAATTCATTGGAAAGATTGCCATTAAAAGTCCATTTACAGTGTTTAAATATTAAGAATGGTCTATTCCTTGAATATTTAAAGAAATTCCATTAAAACCAGCTAGGACTGATGCCATGCTGTGGGAGGGCTACGTTTGCATTTTTTTAAGTTTTTAATAGATTTAATGGCATAAGAGAGACAAAACCATCCACTTAATTCAGTCATTTAATAAACATCACATGCCAGGCATTGTTCAGTGTTGGGGATATTAAAGTAAAACATGTTTTTTGCTTCCTAGTTTCTCAAGAATTTATTTTAACTGAATAAAGTGGCAAATATTCAGATATTAAATAATGATTAAACTGGCAAAATAATCTGAGTTAAAGTTCTTTTGACAAGTCCTTCTTTTGAGGTTATCACTTCTTAAAGTAATTCTGGAAGGTTGACTGCTATAATCTTCAAATGAGTCATTGATGAGCTTTCTATCTGAGCTCCCACTATAACTTCTAGAGCAGCAGTTGTCAGTCTTATCTCTATCCCAACCGGCACACCCAAGGGATATTATGCAATACTACTGATGCCAGTGATTCATTGGGTTAGTTTGAATTGTTTGAAGAAACCCCATGCTGATTTCTCACCACGCACTCCACACATGTGAAATCACCTTTTTAGAGCTTACAAAACTCACATGTGTTTATCCTTTTGTTCCATATAAAATGAATTCACGATTATTTTTTCATTTCCTTCTCAGAACATTCTATGGGGTAGTTAGGGTAAAGATTATTTCCTTCATTTTTCAATTGACAAAACTGAGGCTTAAACAGAATGATTTTTCCTAGGTTACACAGCTAGTGAGAGATGGCTAAAAGGCATGTTGGAGGAGGTCATTAAAAGCAAGTAACCACTAGTTGGCCAGTGAGCTTGACCCAGGCATTTGGAGGCTCCTTACTCCCTCCCCTGCCCTTGAAATATATGTCTACCCACCATTCCCACAGTGGGAGTCATTTTCAAGGACGCAGCCCTGAGGGAGTAATGTGGCGTTGAGACCATCTGGACTGAATACATGACAACCCTTTTAAGACCTCTGTATAAACTTTTAAGATTCTGGTGGTTGGGGTAGAGATGTACTCATCTTGACAAGCCTCGTAAGTTAAAACTGCCACCCAGTCTGCTGTGGTCTTCCCCTTTCTCCTGTCTCTCCCTGCCTTCTTTGTATGGGGGCCACTCTGTGAACCAACAGGCATAGATCCAGACTCCTCACTGCAAATGTCTGTGAAGAAAGTAGTTTTTAATTTACATAGTTTCTACTACAGACAGTGATGACTGTTTGGATCTAAATTCTGTAGTGACTAAATTTCCTTCTGAATTATCTTGTAACTGGATAACTGGATAGTTCTTCCTCTGTGCCTGGCAATGGCTCCTACCCTTCCTTTTATTTGGCCACACCGCTTGGCATGCAGGATCTTAGTTCCCCGACCACGGATTGAACCCATACCCCCTGCAGTGCAAGCACCTAGTCTTAACCACTGGACTGCCACGGAAGCCCCAGCTTCTACCTTTCCTTTTTAACAAGGAGCTGAAAAGCGCCATTGTGTAAGCCTTCTAACTTGGCATGTGGGTCCTGACTAAATTATAGGAGTTGCTTCTTCATGAAGACAACTTTTTTTATCTTGCTAACCTTCCAGCTTTGTCCAATTTTATTCCAATTTGTTATTTGTAATTTTTTTCCTGAGAGAAAAATAGGCTGTGTAATGAGACTAGTAGGGAGATATAATTTTGTATTATTGAAATATAATTTTCTGTCCTGTTTTGTATTTTATAATGAAAGAAGAATCTTAAAATTATTTCCTACCTTTGGGATTAGAGTCTTTAAGTGAGTGAGATAATATTTCCAAGAGTAAGCATATAATTATAAACAGATAATGAAAAGAGTTTTTTCACACCTTGTTTTGTGAAATGTAATATCGTTCAGAAAAAGGCATAAAATGTAAATACACAACTTAACTTTAACAAATTTTTAGAAAACTGAACACCCATTTAACCACCACCCAGATCAAGAAATAGAACATCGCCAGCCCCCTGGAAATCTACCTGTGCTTCTTCCCAATTACAACCCCCTTTTGCCCTAACAAATGTAACTTTGTTAAACTTTATAATAATCTCTTCTTTGCCTTTCTTTGTAGCATTTCTGTATGCCGCTGCAGCTTTAGATGATGTAGTTTAGTTTGTGTTTTTGAATTTTGTATAAATGGAATCATTCTTTTGTGTCTGATTTCCTCCACTTACCTTTATGTTTGAGATTTGTCCGTGTAATTTTAGGAAGTTGTAGTTTGTTAATTTCCAATGCTATCCGATATTCCATTACACAAATACACCACTATTTATTTCACTATATATTGTTGGTGAATATGAAACCATAGGTAATCATTAGTTAAATCATTATACCTGTAACCTGCCCTCACTAATCAAGGTCGTTTTAATGGTTGCTACAAAAAAACTTGCGTGTCCTCCGAGCGGCAAGAACCCCAAAACAAGATGTTCGCCGGAGCTGTTTTCCAGGAACCTGGAGTCAGATGAGTCTAGATCCAGCTGAGCTGGTTAAGACTAGATAGGACCAAGTAACACAACATTGTAAATCAATTATACGCCAATAAAAAAATTAATTAAAAAAAAAAAGCCTGGATAGTACCATTGACCCTCCAACTGCGCATGCGCAAATGTCCTGGCTTTTTGAGGCCTAGAGCTTAGTAACGCCTGTGCAGAACGACTACTGTCGCACCTTTTCCCAATCACCTTTCCTCACGCCCTCCACGCCCCCACGCCCCCCACGCCCCCACGCTCCTCACGCCCCCACACGCTCCCACACCCTCCCCACGCTCCTCACGCCCCCCGACGCTCCCCGCGCTCCTCACGCTCCTCACGCCCTCCACGCTCCCCGCGCCCCCCGCGCCCCCCGCGCCCCCCGCGCCCCCCGCGCCCCCCGCGCCCCCCGCGCCCCTCGAGCCCCTCGCGCCCCTCGCGCCCCTCGCGCCCCTCACGCCTCTGAGCATCCTGCTTCTTTATCCCATAAATACCCGAGTTGCTCGCCTTCCTTTAAAAGATGTGGGTCTGAGGTTTGTCTCCTTGCTTGGCTGCTTGGTGAATAAACCCTCTCTTCGCTGCAGACCTCGGCGTCTTCTCGGCTTGGCTGGCTGCGCATCAGGTAAAATGAACTTGTTTCGGTAACAAATATTTGACTTCTTTCTGACTTTTTAGTTATTATAAATAATACTGTTACAAACATTCTTATCCGTGTCTCCTCGTATTCATATGCACACCTTTTTTTTGCACATAAATCCTGGAATAGAATAGTTTTAAATATTTCAAATATCTTTTCCCACTCTGACTTGTGTTTTCATCCACTTGGTGATATCTTTTGATAAGTAGTTCTTAATTTTATAGTAAAATAAAATTTATCAATCGTTTCATCCTGTTTAGAAATTTCTTTGACCTGATGGTCGAAGCCATTTTCCTATATTATCTTCTACAGGGTTTATAGTTTTTCATTTCAAATTTATGTTTACAATCCACCTGGTAACATTAGGGTTGTTTCGAAATTTTGCCTGTTCTTAACAGCTTTTAATGATTAGGAATAAAACTCCTATGTATATTTTGTACATGTCTTTTTATTGAACATATGTACTTGTTCCTCTTGGGTATATATACTGTATAGGAGTAGAATTTCTGAGTTAGATGATAGTAGATAATTCCAAACAGATATCTAAAGTGTTGGCTAATTTATACCTCCACAGCAATATATGAGATTTCCAGTTTTTTCACATCTTTGCCAGCACATGATATTGCCAAGGCTTTTTATTTGTGGTCATTTTGGTGGGTGTATACTGGTATCTCATTGCCATTCTAATTTGCATGTTCTAATATTAATGATGTTGAATAATTTGTCTTATGCTGATATCTTCCTTGGTAAACTGCCTGTTTTAAGTTATTTGCCCATTTTTGCCATTGTTTTGTTTTTCGGTTTTTCCTTATTAATATATGAATTCTGTATATATTTCAGAAACAAGTGCTTTACCATGTAAATGTAAACACTTTTCTCACTACGTATCTTTTTTTTTAATATAAATTTATTTATTTTTATTTTTGGCTGCTTTGGGTCTTCGTTTCTGTGCACGGGCTTTCTCTGGTTGTGGCGAGCGGGGGCCACTCTTCATTGCGGTGTGCAGACTTCTCACTGCAGTGGCCTCTCTTATTGTGGAGCACAGGCTCCAGGGGTGCGGGCTTCAGTAGTTGTGGCTCGCGAGCTCTAGAGCGCAGGCTCAGTAGTTGTGGTGCACAGGCCTAGTTGCTCCGCGGCATGTGGGATCCTCCCAGGCCAGGGCTCGAACCCATGTCCCCTGCACTGGCAGGCAGATTCCCAACCACTACGCCACCAGGGAAGCCCCTCACTACGTATCTTTTCACTCTCCTAATAATGTCTTTGATAAATAGAAGCTTAATTGTAACAAAGTTCAATTTCTCTAGTTCTTTTCTTTTATGATTGTTGTTATTTGTGTTCTATTAAAAAAAAAATCTTTGCCTACCCCACGTGTCATAGCGATATTCTCATTTGTTTCTTTTAGAAGTTTTGTTTCATCTTTGCCACTTAGATTTATAATGTATCTCAAATTAAAATTTACATGTGAGGTGGGGGTCAAGGTTTATTTTTTCCCTATGACTATCCAACTGACCCAGTACCGTTCTATTAAAAGCTCGTCCTATCTCCTGTGAATTGCAAAGATACCTTTGTTGAAAATCAAGTGACTATACAGACACACATATATTTCTGGATACTTTATTCTGTTTTATGGTTGATTTCTCTATCCTATGGCCAGTGCTGTTACCTACCCTTTGTTCGGTTCTTTCCCTACCTGGTTATTGTTCTCATCAATAAGGCGAAATTACTTTTTGTAGCAGCAAACAGAAACCTTATTCATTGGCCAAGGAATGGAGAAGGGAGAGCTCATCCTCTGAAAGCACCTTCTCCCTGATTACAAGTGAGAACAAGCTTTTTATAGACAAGGGTTTAGGAGGTTATGGGGGGCAAGGGTGTATTGTCATCCTGATTAGTTGAAATGGGTGGCGATTTCACAGAGTGCAGTTCTCACTTCTTTTCTGCCCTTGTATGGTCCTCTGGTGTCTGGGTCAGAAGCAGGTCCAACAACCTTGGTGCAGGCGGTGGAGATCTTATTATTACAATGAACTGTAAAAATGTAAGGAACTGTAGAGCTGTAAGGAACTGTAGAGCAACCTTTGTCCCAGTTTTGAAGTTCAGCCAACTTATGCCAGTTTCTTGTGGTTAAGGCCTCTTGTTTCCTGTCATGTAAACACAGCTAGAAGATACAGTCAGCTTTGGTTTTCTGCAGGTTTGCCCGGAGGGAGGTTTTTATTAGAAATGGGGAATGGCGTTTCTCGCCTCTTTGCCTCAAGACAGGTGCACTTGTATACTACTATGCAGAGAGAGTTTAGGTATGGATTAAGGACCCTGGGGTTCCCCCGGGTGACAGTGCCACACTGTGTGAATTACTGTAGCTTTAAAGTAAGTCCTGAAATCTGGAGATGTAAAACTTTTAAATTTGTTCTTCTTCAAAGCCTATTCTAGGTTTATGCATTTCCATATAAATTTGAGAATCCTTTGTCAATTTTCACACACACACACAAAGCTTGCTGGGATTGATTGGGATGGTGTTGAATCTACAAATTAATTTGTGGAGAAGGACACTTAATAATTTAGGGAGAAGATGCAATTTAAAATATTGCATCTTTCAATCTATAAATATGGTTTAACTCTGCATTTATAAGGTTGTCTTTAATTCCTTTCAATCATATTTGATAATTTTAATTAGAGATCTTGTATATTTTATTAGATTTATTCCTAGATATTAAACTTTTTTGATGCTATTGTAAAAGGTATTGTTTTTTTAAATGTAATTGTCCAGTTATGATTTTCTTATTATGTTTTCAGTTAAATCTAATCCTTTGGACACCTGTAATATGATGTTACTTTGAGAAGATTGTGTCTTTTCTAATCTTTCCTAGCTTCAGTTCACTTTTGTTTCACAGTTTCACTGTTTCTTTGTTTACTTCCATTCTAGGTTTTTTAATTTCTGAATTGAAATGCCTTTTCATATCTGCAAATTCTTGTTTAATTGTTTTGAACTCAGAGCATTTGGGTACAGTTTTCTTTGTGATTGTTGTTTTGTGGACAGTTATCATTAGCTAATTATTTTCATTCTTAAATCCTGTTTTATTCTTGTAATCGCTTTTGCATGCAAAATTTTATTGGGGAGTACTCTCATTAAAAACACTTGTGGGAACCAACAAGGACTCTCAGTGCTGTACTTGGAGAGAAGTTAAAATGGACAATCACTTAGAACATTTAGAGAACTCAGAGGAAATAAGCGTTTGAATGAATCATTGACCCAAATAAGAAAAGCTTCTATATTATTTTAAATGCATCAGGAAGCCTAAAATAAGTAGTAGCAAATATGAGTACAGTGGAACAAGCCTAGATCTTTGCTCCAGGAGCAAAATGGTGAATCATCCTTCTGGGGCCCATCTAAAATTAACATTCTTCAAGACTCCCTTCATAGCATTTACTGTAGGTATGTTTCACTTCATCAGAGAAGAATATGCATAAATTGGTGTTAAAATACACAATCTAGCCCCAAAAAAATTATTATTCCTTACAATTTTCTGTTTTTCTATAAAATGCCACTTTTTGATATCACTATCCAAACAACTCCACTAAAAAAATAATGAAAATTAAAATGCTAATTGGCTATTGTCTCTAGTCTGTCCATAATAATATATCTGCTTGAAAGATCTATTTTTACACTTCTTCTTGAAATTAGTAATATCTGTGAATACCAAAAAAAAATTGTATTTCCTGATCTGGATAGTGGTTACAGAAGTGTCTTCACTTAAAAGAAAAATCATGAATTTAAGTATGTTTTGTGTGTATGTTATACTTCAATAAAATATTTAAAAAAAAAAAAAAAACAAAACACTTGTGGGAACCAACAAGGACCTACTGTGTAACACAGGGAACTCTACTCAATATTCTGTAATAACCTATATGGGAAAAGAATCTGAAAAAGAATGAATACATGTATATGTATAACTGAATCACTTTGCCGTACACCTGAAACCAACACGACATTGCAAGTCAACCATACTCCAATAAAATCAAAATTAAGAGAAAAAAACAAAAAACACTTGTGGGAGGAAAAGAAGGAAGCAGGTTTGGGCAGAAGGAGAAGATGGTGCAGTTGTAACAAGCCCTCACCCTACCCTTTAGGGAGCCCTGAAGTTGGGATGGCCCATTAGAGTTACCCCATTTGGAGTGAAGAGGTTATGCCTTGATTCCCCGTAACAACCAATCACTGGATGCAGGCTTCCCTGGGAAGGGAGTATTACTCTAAGCTAGGCAGCTCTCTTTAGCCAACAACTTTCCCAGAAGCTGAAGGAATAAGTCCTTTGGTGCTGAAGGGGAATCTGAGTGGTACAGCACCCCATCCCGACAGTAGCCTTCACCAAGATTGGCCCGCCAAATTCTGTTCATTTTTAAATGTCTTAGGTTTTCCTCCCCCAGCCATGGCAAGTGTTTCTGTGAAGGAGGTGTATGAGGGTTTTGGTTCTTGCTGTGTTACTTATGTATGTTTCTTTCAAGTGTACTTTTGTGTCAGTTCAGTGACGTATAGTTTTATTAATAGATGATCTTTGTGGGGAGCAAGAGATGCATTATTATGACTTATGATTTTGTGATATTCTCATTTTAATTAAAAAAACCTATAATCTTGGATTTGACCAATGATTTCAGAATGTCTTTACCTATATCTGTTTCTTCAGTGACTGCTACCTATACTAATTCAAAATTTAGATAACATCAAATTTAAGGGTAAAAAATTTTCTCAGTTCTAAACCTTTAAACACTACAAAAATCTATTCAACTTATTCCTTTGCAGGCTTTATTGTGAATCTCTAGTAAAATGTAAATGTCTCCACTCTATCTATATTCAGTTCCTTGGTTGCTGTTCTTTCTGTGATGGTTATTGGAATGCATTTACTTAAAGCTTCTAGTCCCCTTTACGGTAATATAGAAAACATTTTGCATTTCTGTACAGTGGTTACTTTCATTAGAGACTTTCAGAGCACTTTATTCACATTGAACGGTGGATAATTTTATTAGAAAGGATACCCAACAATTTAGATTCTTTCTACGTAACTTTATTGTGCTTTTCTTTTGGCTAATAGGAGTAGAAGAAGAAACTGAAGCCTTAGGAAGGCTGAGAGACTGATCCTAGTGTTTTATCATTTATGCTTCTTCTGGGATCAAACATTTTGAAAGTGTTGAAGATTAACCAGAAAGAAAATATCCAGATAGTGAGGAAGCCCAACTGACACCAATTTATCTCAATACCATCTTCAGAGTCTGAGATGCTAAGAGAATAGCTCCATATTATGGAAGACAGTTTCAACCCCGAGGCTTAATTACTATTCTGTCTATTGCTTGCAATTGTTCACAGAGATAAACATTTTTTCTCATAGGTCCATCAATAGCTTGGTTGCTTCCCTTCATGAAGTTCATTTCATCACCAGTAGAACAAAGCCTCTCTCTGATGGCCAAGGTCCCCTAGGGGCAGCAGAGTAGCAGGTGCCATCTACTTGGCAGTTACTGGAGGAGTCTGGAGGAGTCCTGGGACTGTGGGGAAGCCCCAGTCTGCGAGAAAGACCAGAAGACAAGAGCAGAAAAGTGTCAGGACTTCAGGATCAAGAAAATACATACAAGTGTGCTCTGGGGGCAGAACTGTAACTGAGCTAGAAATGAGAGCTGGGTTTGTGGCAGTTAAATAGAGAAGGTAATGTGTACATTTTCAGCCAGTGTTTCCTGAGTACTTGACCTGGGACAGGCCCTTAAGGAGTGTAATAAGGAGTTCTCTGCTCAGTGTGGTACTAAGACACATAAGCAAGTAATTAAAGTACAGTGCGTTAAGTGCCTCAAAGAAATGCAAAAGTGCTGTAGGATTTGAAGAAGGTGACTACGGGGGTGGTGGTGTGGCGGTGAGGAGGGGCTTCAAGGGTGGGTGACATAGATACCAAGTCTTAGAGAATGAGTAGTAAGAGAACAGGGAGAGGTTAAAGTACGTACTGCACATCTGGGCAGTGGTGAGCCTTTGGTTGAGCTGCAACATAATGTCCACATGAGGAAGTGGGAAGATGAGACGGTCAACTTTGCCATCTGTGCAACTGCCCTCGAAAGCATATCATCTCTGTTAATATACTCTGAAGATAAGGTCCAGGAACCCCATTCATCAATATTTCATGGATCTTTGGGGTTCTTAAGAGAATGAAGACTAACTTGGTTTGTGGAAAGTTGGGAGGTTTTATTATTTGGTCAAAGCCTGAAAGCCCCAAGGAAAATAAGCACCTGTGAGCCCTTCCTCAGCTACAATGTTGCAAGCCTAGGACATGGGGGTGGGGAGGCGGGACTTTACCAACAAAGATAAAATAGGTCAACTCATCACACAACCTTTGTTCATTAGTCCCCTTGCAGCTTCTCTTTGTGAGATCTAGACATCATGAAATTCTAGGGCTTAAGTATTAAAGGATCCAGGTTTTTAAGATGTCTTGACAGTTGGGTGCTTTCCCTCACTTAGTATTGATATATAAGACATCCAGAAAAATATAGGTCTTGAAAATCAACTAGTGGAGGGAATTCCCTGGCGGTCCAGTGGTTAGGACTCTGAGTTTTCACTGCCAAGGGCCCAGGTTCGATATTTGGTAGGGGAACTAAGATCCCACAAGCTAAGCAGTGCGGTTAAAAAAAAAAAAAAAATCAACTAGTGGAGAGGTAACATACATCCTGTGAAAAATGAGTGTGGGTAATCACTGGTTAGCTTGTTTGATGTTTGATGTGATGTGGGATGTGGTAGTACCATTGCTTTGTCTGGAGTTAAGATTCCAGACTCCCAGTGCCTAAGTAAGGGCTCCCAGAATGTCTGCTCAATTCCATTTGCAACAATATTTAGACTAACATTAGTGCCTGGACAGAATAAGCACTTGGTCAGTAGTTGTCAAATAGATGGATGAAGTCATCAATCAATCAGCTGAACTGTATGAAAACAAAGATATTTGTGAGAGTTCCTAGTCCTGAATTTGCTGCTCTCTAGCTCTTGCCTAAGAAAATTCGAGAACATTGAAACCTGTGAAAGAAAGTCGTAGAGACATGCTAATTTTTCTCTGAAGCAGAGCTTCCCAACCAGCGTACTGGGGATGGTTTAATGCATGAGCAGTGAGAAACTGATCAACTTATAGCTGATGAGGTTCTCCCACAGCTAAGGCCCTTATGCTAGTTCCTCAGGACATATACAGCCTCATCTGAGGGTCCTCAGAGGGTAGCATGATTGGAGAAGAATTTGAGGGTATGCCCCACGGTGCCCACAAACTCAAAGAATGAAAGTTGGCGTTCTCTGCTTGGTGACAAGAGACCAAGTATCCAGGAGGTGCTCTTCCACCTAAATTTCTATCTCAGCTGCCAAGTACAGGGTGTGGCTGACCATTTTGGAAAAGAGATGTGTGATGATACAGGAGTTCCTGTTCCAGTTGACCAGAAAGCATTGCCGATGTAGCTCAAGGTGCAGCTGGTAAGGGTTGGCGGAGGGCTGACTGTGGGCTCCTGGTGATGCACTTTTCAAATCTGTCTTTACTAATAGGGGATACTTTTGTCACTTTTGTGGCCGATGTACCCTTTAAGTGGAGTCCGAACTAGCCCCAGGGGGACTGTTCTAACAATGCATGTACCATCTGCAAGTTAAAGCATTATCACTATTTTGAAATATTCGATATTGAAAATTTTTATTGCAGTCAAACCCCACTTAAAAGTCACATGAAAATTAACCATTGAATCTGTTAATAGAAGTTAAGGAAAAGTTGTTAGATTCTTTAAATGTTATTTCAAAAGTTTTAAATATTTAGATGGTTGTGAAAAAAAAAGTGGCTTTAAATTTTTTATCATTTACTTTTGCGAATGGTTTCTCATCAACAATGACTGGAGAATTTGAAAAGTTCACTAAGAAACTGTCAGGAATAGCCATTTCAAGTATAAAACCTGAATTAAAACTTACATTGACAAATTTTGTCATTGACAAAATTTCAACTTCAAATTTTGGAAAATATTTTACTCATAAGTTTTATCAAATTTAATATTTCCCATAATATATGATTTTATTTATCTTATATATTAAAAAGAAAATCTAACAATTTTTTTTAACCAAACCCTCTAGAGAGTCTCCAGAACAACTCAGTTTTCTTCAGTGTGCCATACAAATACTGTCACTTACTGTGAGAACCAAGATGTGCACAGCCACCCCTCCACGAACACACAAAAGGGAGAAAACATGATCTAAGTCTCTGAGACTGGTTAGGACACATATCTTGACTTTTTTTTTTTTTTTTTTGGTCCCCTTGAGAACTGCCTTTAGGTCTTATGATTTAATTCTTTATGCTTGGCTTATGTCAAAGATCAGAAAATTTCTGCATTTTTAGTGTTTTAGATATTGCTTATCAAAATACCCAGATTGCATGTGATAGGAATCTTTTTGAATGTCTTTTTCTCCTAATGGACTGGTATGATCTGATGTGGATTTGTTTTATCCTCCATTGAGAACTGAGCAACCTATTGGATTTCCTTTTTCCATGGCTTCCAGTACAGTAATTCCCAACTGCAGCAACAATTATTGTTAAGACATAATAGAACTATTGCAGTTTGATATTAAAATAGAATAAATTATGCAGACAAATAGGCAAGAGTTATAATCCCCTTTCATTGCAAAAAACTTGATGTTGTCTGAAGATAAAAAGCTTAATCACCCAGTTTTTTTTTGTTATAGATTAATCACCCAAATTGATCTACATAACAGATTTTCCTTTTATTTTCCTCTGTTTTTTTCCTCCCAACATTTAAAATAATATCTTTGCTGATGCCTACACATCATTCTTTTTATTTTTAATTTTTTTAAGGTTGTCTTGCCTCCTCTCATTTATTTATTTATTTTTTATTATACAGCAGGTTCTTATTAGTTATCTATTTTATACATATTAGTGTACACATGTCAATCCCAATCTCCCAGTTCATCTCACCACGCCTCTCCCCCCCACCCCCCACCCTGGCTTCCTGCCTTGGTGTCCATTACCTTTGTTCTCTGTATCTGTGTCTCTGTTTCTGCCTTGCAAACCAGTTTATCTGTACCATTTTTCTAGATTCCACATATATGCGTTAATATATGATATTTGTTTTTCTCTTTCTGACTTACTTCACTCTGTATGACAGTCTCTAGGTCCATCCTCATCTCTACAAATGACCCAGTTTTGTTCCTTTTTATGGCCGAGTAATATTCCATTGTATGTATGTATGTACCACATCTTCTTTATCCATTCGTCTGTCGATGGGCATTTAGGTTGCTTCCATGACCTGGCTATTGTAAATAGTGCTGCAATAAACACTGGGGTGCATGTGTCTTTTTGAATTATGGTTTTCTCTGGGTATATGCCCAGTAGTGCGATTGCTGGATCCTATGGTAATTCTATTTTTAGTTTTTTAAGGAACCTCCATACTGTTCTCCATAGTGGCTGTATCAATTTACATTCCCACCAACAGTGCAAGAGGGTTCCCTTTTCTCCACACCCTCTCCAGCATTTGTTGTTTGTAGATTTTCTGATGATGCCCATTCTGACTGGTGGGAGGTGATACCTCATCGTAGTTTTGATTTACATTTCTCTAATAATTAGTGATGTTGAGCAGCTTGTCATGTGCTTCTTGGCCATTGGTATATCTTCTTTGGAGAAACGTCTATTTAGGTCTTCTGCACATTTTTTGATTGGGTTGTTTGTTTTTTTTCATATTGAGCTGCACGAGCTGTTTATGTATTTTGGAGATTAATCCTTTGTCTGTTGATTCGATTGCAAATATTTTGTCCCATTCTGAGGGTTGTCTTTTTGTCTTGTTAAAAGCTTTTGCACAGCAAAGGAAACTATAAAGTTTCATTAGGTCCCATTTGTTTGCTTTTGTTTTTATTTCCATTACTCTAGGAGGTGGGTCAAAAAAGATCTTGTTGTGATTTATGTCAGAGAGTGTTCTTCCTAGGTTTTCCTCTAAGAGTTTTATAGTTTCCGGTCTTACATTTAGATCTTTAATCCATTTTGAGTTTATTTTTGTGTATGGTGTTAGGGAGTGTTCTAATTTCATTCTTTTACATGTAGCTGCCCAGTTTTCCCAGCATCACTTATTGAAGAGACTGTCTTTTCTCCATTGTATAACCTTGCCTCCTTTGTCATAGATTAGTTGACCATAGGTGCGTGGGTTTATCGCTGGGCTTTCTATCCTGCTCCATTGATCTATATTTCTCTTTTTGTGCCAGTACCATATTGCCTTGATTATTGTAGCTTTGTAGTATAGTCTGAAGTCAGGGAGTCTGATTCCTCCAGCTCCGTTTTTTCCCTCAGGATTGCTTTGGCTCTGATATAATGCTTTTTTTTTTAAAATTTATTTAAATTGATTTATTTTTGGCTGCATTGGGGCTTCATTGCTGTGCATGGGCTTTCTCTAGTTGCGGCAAGTGGGGGCTACTCTTTGTTGCGGTGCACGGGTTTCTCATTGCAGTGGCTTCTCTTTTGCAGAGCACGGGCTCTAGGTGTGCGGGCTTCAGTAGTTGTGGCTCACGGGCTCTAGAGCACAGGCTCAGTAGTTGTGGCGCACAGGCTTAGTTGCTCCGTAGCATGTGGGATCCTCATGGACCAGGGCTCGGACCCGTGTCCCCTGCATTGGCAGGCGGATTCTTAACCACTGTGCCTCCAGGGAAGTCCCTGGCCCTGATATAATTCTTGATAACAATACATACCACTCCCCTGCCCTCAATGTATATAAAAGTCAGGCAACTTAGGATCTGTCCAGCCAAGCTGCTGATTATGATCTATGAGGGCTGAAATATTGTAATCTCCTTTAGCATCATTTCTTCTCTAGGAAGGAATACGATTAAGCCCTGGGAAGTAAAGACGTCAAAAGTCACGTCTCCTGCTGCACGTCAGAAAGCATTTTTAAACGATTTTATAAATGTGGGTCAAATTACATATCTGAGATGTGCTAAAGGTATCATATCGTCACGTCGTTTCTTCCACAGTGCCTTTTATTATACGACCATCACAATATTTTCTAATACCTGTGAACCAGCTTTGTCTTTTCTAGGTTGTTCTCAGAACCATTGGTTCTTCGTGTCTTTCCCCTTCTTCTAAATTGTGTCCAGTATATCTGTCCTTTTCTCTGTGTGGTATTTAGTAAAAGAGTTCTCAACTTTTGAGGAAGGATAGAAATCAGCAGGGACTCTTATATAAGTATATTTTTTTCAGGATTATATTTGTTTTAGATAAGTACACCACTGTTTCCTTCTGTTAATCTAAATTATTAGAAATAAACTGCATTTTATTTTATCTTTCACATGTATCTACCTGAGCTCTTCTGTCAGATTACATTCTCTTTGAGGACAGAACTTACATCTTTTAAAAATCTAGCAACCAATGTATCTAGTATATTTTGGCTAAAACAATAGTTGCCTCTCCCACTCAGCACTGGTTTGCCCAAAGAAACATTACTTTAAAGAAGTCTGGGCAGGTCAAGACTCACTGGTCTGGGAATCAGGAGAGCCCTGAATCCCTGAGTCTAACTCTGGTGCTAATTTGCTCTGATTTTTGGCAGAGTTTTCCATTTTCCAGTATTGTTTTCTTTATCTGTAAAATTCAAGGATTTGGGTTAGATGTTCTCTAAAACTTCTGTCATTCAGTTCTGATGAAATTCTATAGTTCTGTGGAAATACATTATTATAGATCTTAAAATATATTTGAGTTAGCCTGGATTAAAATGAAATTTGAAGTCTGAGGCTGTACGTTATTTTTTTTCAAAGCAGGAAACTTGAGGGCCTGATAAGCTGTTGACACAAGTGCTTTTCAAAAGGGAAGATGGAGTAATTTTTAGCTTATGCTTAAATAGACAAAGGAAAAGGTTGGTAAATGTTTACATATCATCATTTATCACAAAATTAAAGTAAATCTGTACTTACCTGTGTCTAGTCATTAAAGAAAAACAACTGAGTCTATATCTCAATTTACTAAAAGGGAGAGAGAAACTTTCCTACAACATTAAAATTTTTTATAGTTCCAAAGGCAGTTGGCTTATACATTTGAGATTATATTTATTATAATTGTATTTGATAAAATTATTTGTAGAAAATTATATTTATTTGAAATCATGAACTGTGTATCAGGGGAGATTGTGCATGCTCAAAAACTCTGATAATTAACCTGCGATGACCTCACCAATTTTCCTTAATTCACTCAACCAGTACCAAAAGCATATTCTTAGAATGAGAACACACCTGAGGTGCTATTCCCAATAAATAGTCATCTTGCAAGTAAAATAAATGTCTCTAACAGATGAATTTTAAAACATAAAATAGAATATAGTTACAGTTGTTACTAAGGAATCTAATAATCATCTCAACCCATTGTTGAAAACGGAATAAGCTTATGCTCTTCTTTTTATTAAAAGTTTCACATTTGATCTCGTATGATGTGGAGCATCTTTCCATATGCTTATTTGTCATTTGTATATCTTCTTTGGTGGTGTCTGTTAAGGTCTTTAGCCCATTTTTAGTCATTTTATTTGTTTCCTTATTGTTGAGTTTTAAAGTTCTTTGTATAGTTCAGATAACAGTCTTTATCAGATATGACTTTTGCAAATATGTTCTCCCTGTTTGTGGCTTTTCTCTTTATTCTTTTGACTGTCTTTCACAAAGCAGACAATTTTAATTTTAATGAAATCCAGCTCATCAATTCTTTCTTTCATGGATAATGCTTTTGGTGTCATACTTAAAAAGTCATCATCAGACTCAAGTCCATCTAGATTTTCTTCTATGTATTCATCTGGGATTGGTATAGTTTGCATTTAACATTTAGGTCTGTGATCCATTTTTTCTTTTAATAAATTTATTTATTTTATTTATTTGTGTTTGGCTGTGTTGGGTCTTTGTTGCTGCGTGCGGGCTTTCTCTAGCTGCGGCGAGTGGGGGCTACTCTTGTTGCAGAGCGCGGGCTCTAGGCACGCGGGCTTCAGTAGTTGTGGCTCGTGGGCTCTCGAGCGCAGGCTCAGTAGTTGTGGTGCACGGGCTTAGTTGCTCCACGGCATGTGGGATCTTCCCGGACCAGGGCTCGAACCCGTGTCCCCTGCATTGGCAGGTGGATTCTTAACCGCTGTGCCACCAGGGAAGTCCCTGTCATCCACTTTGAGTTACTTTTTGTGAAGACTGTAATGTCTGTGTCTAGATTCATTTCTTGCATGTGGATGTCCAATTGTTCCAACACCATTTGTTGAAAGACTGTCTTTTCTCCATCGTATTGCCTTTACTCTTTTGTCAAAGATTAGTTGACTGTATTTTTGTGGGTCTATTTCTGGGCTCTCTATTCTGTGCCATTGATCTTTTTTTCTAATGCAAATTAAAACAACAATGAGATACCACTATACACCTATTAGAATGCCCAAAATCCAGAACACTGACCACACCAAAAGCTGGCAAAGATATGGAGCAACAGAAATTCTCATTCACTACTGGTGGGAATGCAAAATGGTACCTCTGTTTTGTAAGATGGTTAGGTGGCTTCTTGAAAGACTAAACATACTCTTACCATATTATCCAGCAATTACACTCTTGGTATTTACTCAAAGGCGCTTAAAACGTATATTCACACAAAACCTGCACATGGATGTTTGTAGTAGTTTTATTCGTAAATTTTTTATACCAAAATTTGGAAGCAGCCAAGATGTCTTTCAGTAGGTGAATAGATAAATAAACCGTGGTACATCCAGATAATGGAATATTATTCAGTGCTAAAAAGAAATGCGCTATCAAGCCATAAACAGACATGGAGGAAACTTAAATGCATATTACTAAGTGAAAGAAAGCAATCTGAAAGGACTACATGCTATATAATTCCAGCTGTAAGACATTCTGGAAAAGGCAAAACTATGGCGATAGTAAAAACTATGGAGACAGTGGTTGCCAGGGTTTGGTGGGGAGGGAGGAATGAATAAGAAGAGCACAGGGGATTTTTATGGTAGTGTGGATACTATAATGGTGGATATGTGTTGTTTATACATTTATTCAAACCTGTAGAAGGTACAGTACTGAGAGTGAACCCTATTGTTAACTCTGGACTTTGGGTGAAAATAGTGTCTCTGTGTAGATTCAGTAATTGTAACAAATGTACCACTGTGGTGGGGGAAGTTGATAATGGGGGAGGCTACATGTGTGTGTTGAGGGGGGCAGGGAATATATGGATATCTCTGTACCTTTTTCTCAATTTTATTGTGAACTAAAAGCTATCGTAAAATTTTTAGAAAAAGAAATCGCACACCTAGAATATCTTTAATGAATTTGTTGCATTTCCCGAAAAGTAAAAGAAATCTCATGTTTAGTTTATGGTAATTCAAAACAACTGTTAAAGATTCATGCAAGGGGGCTTCCCTGGTGGCGCAGTGGTTGAGAATCTGCCTGCCAATGCAGGGGACACGGGTTTGAGCCCTGGTCTGGGAAGATCCCACATGCCGCGGAGCAGCTGGGCCCGTGAGTCACAATTACTGAGCCTGCGCATCTGGAGCCTGTGCTCCACAACAAGAGAGGCCGTGATAGTGAGAGGCCCGCGCACCGCAATGAAGAGTGGCCCCCGCTTGCCACAACTAGAGAAAGCCCTCGCACAGAAACGAAGACCCAACACAGCCATAAATAAAAATAAATAAATAAATTTAAATAACACTTGGCAAAACAAAGAGAGGGAAGAAAAATATAGTTTAAAAAAAAAAAAGATTCATGCAAACCTCCTTCCTCCTCACTCAGCTCCTGGAGAACAATATAGATATGACTCTTGGCACAAGGGAAGTAGTGCTGGTCTCCTCGTCCCCTCTTCACGCTATCTCGGATGCTGGTTGGTAGCTTCTCCGACCCCCGCAACTCAGGAGAAGGGTTAAGTATTACTGGACAGCATGGATGCTCAGGTTCCAGGAACAGCACATGCCCCCCTGTTGTCGTTGGCTGGTCTTTTAAGTCCAGCTGGGTAGTGGGTAAGAAGTTGAAAAAGTAAGAGAAAGCTTAGGTAAACTGTGAGGGAGTATGTGAAATATATAGCTAGTAATGACATTTTCTAGAATAATCATTTTGAAATACCAACCTTGTACTCTTGGAACCCAAAACTTGATTTTTGGAGTGGAAACCTAGGGATGGTCTCCTAAGGACTCCTTTCTGTAACCTCCCTTTCTCTCATCAAGTTGCTTATTAAGAGAATCACTGCATTAATGCCGCATGACCCTAACCACTGACCCCAGTTGTTTGGCTCAGGAGTGGGCATACATAGCGCAAGCCTGGTCAGAGTCACTTCTCTCTGAGATTTTTTGATCTTCGGGCTAAGGGTAGGGTCAGTGTCTTTCTATGGGCTAAAAGGTTAGCATGTAAAATGTCATTGGTGTTGGCAGATGTGTTTCCTAAAGTGTGGGGAAGGGTGATCTATTGCAAGAGAATAATGAAGCCATTTTTAGAGAGAAGCAGTGAAGAGAGGGGGAGGGCATCCTGAGGAGTCTCATGTCCCTGACTCCAGGTGTGCCTGAAGCCAGTTATGGCTTTGCTGTTCAGTTATTTTATAAGATACCTATCTACTCTTCTAATACATTGCCATTTTGCTTCAACCTGCTGACATTTTGTCACTTATGCCAAATAGAATCTAACTAACACAGCTTCTTTTTATTGCCCTGTGTTCTGATTATCAACAGTATCTAAGGGAACTAGACTGAAATTCCATGTTCCTAGAAAATTATATAAAATCCATGGTCTTTTCAGAATGGGCTTGAGTTTGAAGCTGAAAATTATGAAAACTGGTCTACCAATAATTCTCTATCAGTAAGTTCATAATTTTGAATATCAAGTGAACTTGGAATAGTGGATATGAATACTCAAGCATAAGAAGAAATATAGATATGGATGTGAGTATATGTTTCATATAGTTGCATATTCCTTTATGGGTGAGAAAAATGAAGAAAAAATACCTTTGAGGTGGAAGTTCTCTTAGAGGTCATCTAATGCATTCTTCTCATCTTTTTCAGATGGGTAAACTGAGGTAAGAATGGGGAATTGATTTATAGTACTTAGCAATGTGACTACATTTTTAAACTTCTAGATCAGTGTTCTCTATAGAATTATCTGTGGATAGAAGAATACAAACTTGCTGTATAACCTTTTCTTTCTTGGTCTCAGTTTGTGTTTTATAAACTGAGTGGTTTATACCAGATAATCACTAAGATTCACTCTGGCTCTAATATTCTATGATTCAATGACTTTATGATGTATAAAATCATTATCCAATGTTTATAAAATGTCAGAGGACTTTGATTTTGTTTGAAAATCTGGATTGAAATTCTGCTCTAAAAGAGAAAGAAAAGACGGAGAGAGAAGAGAAGAGCTAGGCCAGAGGACAAAAAATCCCAGAAGTGACACAAACTAAGATCAAAATTTAATTGATTTATTTGTTGGCAATTTACAAGTTGAATCTATATAGGCTTTTTAGGAATCATCTTGTGTTTTACATCTGGCTTACGAACAGATTTTGCCATTGACTTTTTTGCATTTAGTCTGAGCACAGTGTTTTTCATTTAAAAATACATCAGAATCAGGTTCAGGGAATAATTCAGTAGAGAACACTTACAGTTTCAGCCTTGAGGCTGAAATGTGTTATTTTAAAAGGCTTAGCTAAAATGATACTATTGAATTAGTCATATCTTAAAGCAACTTATAGGGAGGCTACTAACAATAATGTGTTTCTGGGTAATGTAGAAATTTCCATGATATCTTAAGAAAGACATTCGAACATACTCATTTCATTGAGAGAGTTTGGTTTGAATCTAGGTTCTATCACTTATTATCTGTGTGTCCTTGGGCAAGTTACCCAACACTTTTCTAAGACTCAACTTCCTTTTGTAAATGGAGATATTACTTATACCTCATTCAAAGGATTGTTGTCTGTATTAAATGAGATAATGTGGGTAAAGAACTTAGCATGGTGCTTGGCATATGGTGGGTTTTTAGAACTGCTCCCAGAAGTAGGCTGTATTGAAGTATGACATTTAAACTGTAGATAACTTTGATAAAAGGAAAAATCATCAAACAAGGTAGACTCTGTGTTTCTATTTGTATTCCCATAAATAAGTAACATTATTAAATTAGGCACATGAGTCTTTAACAATTAATGGGAAGGTTTCAGTCCAAACATATATTTAAGATCATTGAAAAATTGTACTTTATAGAGTTGTTCGTGGTTTCCAATACTTATAAAAGTGTGTGTGTATAATTTTGAATTTTTTCTGTCCATCAAATAACCATATAGTTATTTTCACTCTTTAGATGAAGAAACTGATTTAGAGAGATGGTGTTTACGTAGATAGTTGGGGTTGGTACTGGCACTTGGAATCAGATCTTCTGACTACTTCTGACCCAGGGCTCTAATTAATGAATGTTTTTTAAGCATTTATTAGGAACAGAGCACCATGATGAGCACTAAGAGATATATTGGAGGGTGTGCCAGTTGTTTTGCTTACTCAGCATTGCTCCCTCCATCTGTCCTTTATAGGAACTTCTCGATTTTCTGAGAACTGTGGCTACCCATCAATCTCTAACCATAGGGTGACTGACAGCTTCCGTGTCAACCTCACCCCAGCCCTAGTAACCAGCCAAAGAAACCACCTGATACAAAAATGTGAGATTCAGAAATCCTTTAATAGACTCTGTGTCATAGTTCATAGAAGAGAGAGAGAAAGAATGAATATGTGTATTAAGTATGTTGTGTGTGTTTATCTTAGGGAGAGTGGAACCTGATGCCTTCCGGGCCAATTCAGATCATCTCCTTGAGAATTTCGACTTCTAGAAGAGAAAGTTATCTGGGTGTATATGGATTAAAAAAATGCAGCACTTTGGAAATGATGGCAGTTACATCCTGCCACTGAGGAGAGGAAGAAGCCTATCTGAGGTGAGACAGGAAAACCAAGTAGATATTCAGAAGCCAGTCAAGATGTGAGACAGAAAGAGTTCTAACTTTCTCGTTGTTCTCGAGCCCAACTGCATACTTTCTTGCTGTTTCATGATCCACTCCAGTGTCCTTACAATAAATCCTCCCTTTTTGGTTAAATTAGTTAGAATTATATTTTCGTTACATGCAGAAAAGGTTTAGAATTAATACCAACATCAGGATTAAAGACATGAGCTCTCTGATCCTGTGAGTAAGAAACCAACATTAGTATTTCCCAAATGACTAATATTAGGCTAACTGCTTACGAAGTACTGGAGAACCTTGTTAAAATGCAGATTCTAAGGCACACTTTACAAGTTCCAGTTCAGGATGTCTGCAATTTAGCCTGGAAATCTATATTTTTAACAAGATTTTCAAGTGATTCTGATCACAGCCAGAATGGGAAATCTCTGGAAGAAATACTTTTGTAAATGTTTGAGGGACATGGCAGTATAACTCAAAGATGGTGCAGGTCATGTCAATTATAATACATCAGCTATATTGCAGTTTGAGTACTGATTAGAGGGTAAAATTAAGCTTTTCCTCTTATAGGATTACTATCCCTTTAATGTGTTAGGGTAAGGAGAAGAGAAAAGACAGTGCAGTCAGACCTGGGGACAAAGGGTTTGGTGGAAAAGAGGGAAGAACTGAACATCAGAATGGAAGACCTTACTTAGGAAAGGAGGAAGAAGTGATGGGTGGGCAGAGGAAGTGGTCACTTGTCTGCCTGGCTCTTAAGGGCAATAATCACAGCATTAGGCATCTCTGGCCAGAAGCAAGGGGAAAAGCAAAGCAGAACAGAAAACTCTTTGGGTGGAAGAAGTCATTTCCATGTCTTTGTGTCTCCTTCCTTGACCTGGCCTTTGCTGGGAACGTAGTTCATAGATGTAGAGAGTATTTCCCTGATCTTTGCTTCCTCACCTCATGGGCTTTTGCCAGGTGGGCATCTTGGGCATCATGGGCTTTTGCCAGATGGGCATCTTGGGTACTTCCTACTCCCAAATTGACCCTGCTGTAATTTACATTTATCCTAGCATCTTTCAGAAATGCTGGTCATCAGCAATATATGCAGCAGCTCTAACCACAATCAAACTTACAAGGACACTCATGAGACATTTTTCGTTTGAGCAACACAGACAACTCTATCGATCTTACTAACACCCTAGAGGTAAGTGTGAGAACAATCAAACTGGTCTTGGGGTTGGAGTGAGGAGAAGGGATGCCATAATGATTCTTGAGTTGTTTGCTGACTTTACCAAAAAGCATTGCTGGAAAATGGAAACTGGGTGTGGTTAAGTTCTCAGTAGTATCTTAGAATGTCATTGCAGGAAGGGAACTTAGAGATTATCCAGTCCACAACTCTCTGAGCCCCAGAGAAAGGAAGTGACCTGTCTAGATTCACACATCTAGTTGGTGGCAGAGCCAAGTCTAAAATTTTAGATCTTCTAACACCGAGTTCAGTGTTCAGTAAATGCTCTACAGATAGTAAAGCCTTGTACTATGTACCCCAAACAAACTTACTGTGAGTAAAACTCATGACTGTGTATAAGGCATAAGAAGATAGTTAGTATGAGAAGCAGAATTATAACAATGATTGTGTTAGTTAATCTAGGCTGCCATAGCAAAATACCACAGTCTGGGTGGCTTAAACAACAGAAGTTTATTCCTCACAGTTCTAGAGGCTGGGAAGTCCAAGATCAAGGTTCTAGTGAATCCAGTTCCTGGTGAGGACTTTCTTCCTGGCTGGTAGGCAGGCAGCCACCTTCCTGCTGTGTCCTAACATGGCTGGGGATGGGGTGGGGGCAGGGTGGAGAGAGGTGAGCACAAGTGAGTGAGCTCTGGTGTCTGTTCTAACAAGGACATTAATCCCATTGGATTAGGGCCCTACCCCTTATAACCTCATCTCACCTAATTACCTCCTGATTGACTGGATCTCCATACAGTTGCATTGGGGGTTAGGGCTTCAACATATAAATTTTGGAGGGACGTAATTCATTCTATAGCGGAATCATCTTCAGACTAGCCCTCAGCCTCTGTCTTTCTGTTTATCCCATGGCCGCACTGATAATTTAGATGAAGGCAGGTACTTGCTCTCACTGCCACCAACAAAGATGCTGCTTTTGAAAGGAAAGAGGAGGCAAAATAATGACACCTTACCTTATGTCTATTTTATTTTCTGTGGTGTTTCCTTATGAAGAGAGAAAAGGTCCACAGGAAAAATCAACCCAGTACAAGACCACTAACACTGACTGTCTTAGAGAGACAGACGGAAACATCAGTGTTGGTTGACTTGAACTGAGTAGTTGTACAAACTGAGAAATTGTGCAGATCCACATCCCTTATCTGCAATTCCAAAATCCAGAAACCTCTGACATCTGATTGCTTTTCTGTAAATGTGCAGCAAACTCACTTTGTGGCAGACCCTGGCCTGTCATGTTGCAAGGCTGTTTATAGTCCTTCCTTTGCCCACTTATTGAGAACATTCAAATATTTTGTCAAAGAAATAGTAAAGCATTTGATTATGGGATCCCTGCTGGGATATTTGTAGTATATAAAGAAAGGTACTGAACTGTCTTTCTAAAATCCAAATAAATATGAATTCTTGAAACACATGTGGCCCCAAAGGTTTTGGATAGGGAAATTAGAGTTTGTACTAAAGTGAATCTTCTGTTCCAAGGGCTGAAATTACATGGGATATCGTGGGGGGAGGGGGGAGGGAGAAGCAAGCTTAAGCAAAGATGATTGTTTGCCCAGAGCTCTCAGGAAATGAGCTTTTGCCAATGTCATCAGAACAGGCATGGGTGAGAAGGTGACTAAGTTGTGTAGAATTGGCAGTCCTACATCTCCTTGACTCCAGTTACTGTGAGTGGGGTCATGGGATTCTTCAAATGAAATGTTTAGGTCAAAACACATGCATCTGTATTGTGCAGGTTTCTGGGGAGGAGAGCCATGGTGATTTGAAGCAGCAAAAGAATGTAGTCATTTCAGGAATTTTGGTGATGCTGTCTCATCTGGCAGGTTGACCTGCAGGGAGAAGCTGACTTTCTGCTGTTTCCTTCTTATTCATCTCTTCTTGTTGGAACTTTGCCAATCAGTTGATCTGTGTGCCTTCTTTTTAAATTTAAGTGTAGATGGTGTGAATAGCTTCCCTTACCATGTTCTGAATCAACACATAAAGTCTTTTCAAGTGATATTTTAAGTTCCACACAGGCCTTGTTTGGAACGTTACTTGATAGCACAGCCATTGGTTCTAGTACAGTGACCTCTGGGTTGGGGGTTGGGAGTCATGACTTTAGTTTCATCCTTGATATTTCTAGTGTGACCTTGAGCATGTCACTTCCCCTTTCTCTAGACTTGTTTCCTCATTTAGAAAACAAGAGGCTTGGAACTGATGATCTTTGAGGTCTCTTTTATGGTTAATACTGAACCTGTAAATAACAAGATGAGTAATGATAATTATAACAGGACCCCAGTTTGTTTAGCAATTTATAGCTTATAGACAACTTTCATATCCATTAAACCATTGGATACTTAAGACAAACCTGTTATATGCTGGGCAACTAGATATTATTATTCTCTTCTAAAGAAATTCAGAGAGAAGGGAAGTTACTTGACCAAGGTAACAGCAAACTAGTGTCTGTAAAGAAAGGACCAGACCAGGTCTTCTGACTACCTAACTGCCTAGCCTGTGTCCTTTCAACTCTGCCTCACTCCTTCGCTGGTTTCAGAGTTGCCTTGCTCAACAGCATCATGAAAGTGCACGCACACTTGTGTGTTCACAAGAAAGGAGCATTACTTATGGCCAGTTGTAGGCAGACAAATTACTTATACCTTGTTTTGGACTGCAAGAGTTGCTGGCGCCGGGCTCGGAGCAGGGGCTTGGGTTGTTACAGGAGATGTGAAGCAGCGAGTGTGACAGGGCCAATGAAGTGCTTAACCCAAGCAAACTGGGAGAAGCAGAAGGAGGCAAGAAAGCTCAGCATGGGATGAGGCACCATGGTCAAGTGCAGATAGCTGGAGGGTTCCCGGAGAAAACACACTTGTGACTTGCCTCATGTCCAGAAATTTTCTAAAGTCTAATGTGTGGGCCTACGTTGAATAGTATTTTCTACCTTTTTCTTTTTTTAAAATTTTTATTGGAGTATAGTTAATTTACAATGCTGTACAGCAAAGTCAGTCCATTATACACATATATATATCCACTCTTTTTTAGATTCTGTTCCCATATAGGTCATTACAGAGTATTGAGTAGAGTTCCCTGTGCTATACAGTAGGTCCTTATTAGTTATCTATTTTATATATAGTGGTGTGTATAAGTCCATCCCAGTCTCCCAATTTATCCCTCCCCCCCCTTACCTCCTGGTAACCATAAGTTTGTTTTCTACATCTGTAACTCTATTTCTGTTTTGTAGATAAGTTCATTTGTATCCTTATTTTATATTCCACATATAAGCAATGTCATATGATATTTGTCTTTCGGGTGTTTGAGGAGAAAATAACCACGAAGTGTTTTAGCTTTTATTAGTCAAGACATTGGTTTTCCTTGTTAGTTGAGAAGGTATTGGCAGATGCAGTTTCAGAAATGTATGAGAGAAAAGGTCAAAAAGAGGACAGTCAGATCTCTCTGGGCCTTGGTTTTTTCATCTGTAAATGAATCTGGCATTCAAGGCCCTCTGCCATCTGGCTCCACCGTTCTATAACACCACTTCTCTGTATACAGAAGTCCTTTGGTATATTCAGGGGATTGGTTCCAGGACCCCCTGCGATACCAAAATCTGCTTATGCTCAAGTCCCTTATATAAAATGGTGCAATATTTGCATATAACCTGTGAACATCCTCCTGTATACTTTCAATCATCCCTGGGTTACTTGTAATACCTAATACAATGTAAATACTATGTAAATAGTTGCCAGTGTGGCAAATTCGAATTTTGCGTTTGGAACTTTCTGGAATTTTAAAATCTTTTAGTTCTGTCATTGGTTGGATGTGGAACCTGTGGGTATGGTGGCCAACTGCACTTTACTCCAGAAATCCCAACTTCTCTCCCTTGCCCACGAGGCAACCCGACTCTTCTTTTGCTTCTCTAAGCCACTCTCTCCTTGATTTGTTCTCACTGTTGTAATTCTCCCTGTTTTTAATGCCATGAAGCTTTCCCTGAATGTCCTAACTGGAAGCTGGCACTCCTTCCTAACCTACCAGTCACTTGTTTGGCTTGCAGGTGCTGCTTATCAATTTCCACCTTGTTTGTTTCATATCCTGTGCTGTTGCTCACCTGGGATCCTTGATGACAAACATCACTGTGTCCTGTCCCCTCCCCAGCGCTGTGTATTTACTTCATAGTGACATAGGAACTTAATAAATATCTGAATGGATACATGAGATCTGAGGTCTCTTCTAACCCCAATTCTCTATGATTTAAAAGCAACATAGTATGTGTTCTGAAGCAAGGTTAACAAGAATCCATTTTACGAGTAGGACACTTTTTACAGTGTTATTGTTGAGACTTGTCCAGTCAAAAACTAAACTGCTTTGGCTGAATTATTCTTGTTTCTTTAAAAAGAAATCCATTCAAAGGTAGGTTCCATGTGGTAGAGGAAGTACTGCCTGGGGAAAGTTAATGTTGAGATCCTGTTTTGTTTCTTACTAGCGGGTGTGACAAATCATGTCTCCTTTCTGAGCCCAATTTCTTCAACCTGACAATGATGAGATCTGTTCTGCAGGGTTGTTGGGAGGGGTTAATGTGATAATCATGTGAAGGTGCTTTGCAAACTGTAAAGAACTCCACATAAAAGTGGTTATTGTTATCATTATTATTATTTTAGAAGTCATTTCCATGGAATGTAAATGCAGTCTCTAGAGCTCCTTTGAGCCTCTGAGTGTACAGACTATTTAGAAGTTTATATCATACCCAATATGGGGTTGAACAACAGCCAACTAATGCTAACAGCCCTGGGTCCTTATTTACAGAGTGCCTTTCCTCTGAGCTCAAGAGCTGTTAAAAGCTGGATCCATCGTTGTGCAATCAATTTCCATTCAGTCATTCACTCAACAAATGTTTACTTTATGTGTCAGGAAGTATTTTTGATGGTGGGTGTGTTGCTGATATCGTTAATGTCCTGTTACATTAGGGGAAACTGCAGATCCATAGAGGAAAGGGGACTTCTACAAGCCACACGCACAGACAGGATGCAGCTCAAGAGTTTAGGGTAGGTAGTGGCCAGCACTGTGCTAAGAATAATCGTTTCAGGAACTGAAGCTGGGCACCTTTGGTTGGAGTCATATGTATTCACCTACAGCAAACTGTGCCTTTGCCTTATTTGCCCATAATAAGAAATGATGTCAGTGGCTGAAAGGCACATTGTGTGACCCAAGTCACAGGGGTTAGGATTCTGAATTGCTTTGGTCAGCTCAGTTTCAGACACTTTGTAGAGAAAAGGTTCAAAGTAGCTTATTGATGGAGAGAGTTGTGAGTCTGTCCCAGAGCTGACTCCTGCAGAGTCCCGCACCTGGCTGAGACACATTGCACACCATTGCAATTTCACTTTTATCCTCCAGAGAGAACAGGCTCTTTCTTCCAAGTGGAGGGTTTTTAAGATGCTGGGATAAAAGCTCCCTTTTCATGTGTGGGTGACTCAGAGAGCAGGGAGTCAGCAAGATGTGGTCTTCCAGCCCAAGGTGCTACAGAGGAGCATGAGGCATGTTTCTCATTTTCAGCCTTGTAGGCTCTCAAAGACATTTCCTACCAAGGGTTCTGAGTGAGCTTCCACAGCTTTAGCCAGAAGAGGGAAATAACAGATCATTTGTACCATTTTCAATGGTATGATTGTTACCGTGAATTGACACAGTTGCTGAGGGATTACGGACCTAGAGAAAGACACAGAGATGACAAGACCTCCTTCTGAAAGCTCACTATGGGGTGATTAAGAACATACAAAAATAATCAGAAGGGGCCACTTATTCAACAAATAGCTCTCGACAGAATTTGTTTACCTGGATCATAACTCTTCAAGGAGTAAAAAGAATTTGGTGGACCAGGGAAGTTTTTCTGCTTTGTTTTATTTGTAGAACATGGTATTTGGGATAGTTTTGTAGGTAACTGAGAAGAATTTGGGCAAAGAAAGATTGTTCAATTTGATACAAAGTTTCAGTTATGAAAGATGAATAACTTCTAGAGATCTACTGTACAACATAGTGTCTATAGTATATAAGGTGTAGTATAGTAACAATGTTATGTTCTGCGGCTAAACATTTGTTAAGAGGATAGATCTCATGTTAAGTGTTCTTTCCATACGTGCACACACACAAAGACAAAACAAACAACCACCACCACCAACAATGAAAGTAAAGGGACACAGGGAATTCCCTGGTGGTCCAGTGGTTAGGAGTCCATGATTCAACTGCAGGGGGCCTGGGTTTGATTCCTGGTCGGGAACTAAGATCCTGTAAGCTGTGTGGCACAGTCAAAAAAAAAAAAAAAATCAAGGGACACAAAGAAACTTTTGGCGGTAATGAATATGTTTATTACCTTGATTGTGGTGATGCTTTCAAGGGTGTATGCATAGGTCCAAACTCATCAAATAATATACATGAAATATGTGACTTTCTTTTTTTTGTATATCAATTATACCTCAATAAAGTTGTTAAAAAAGATTGAATAGGAAGGGTGCATTCCAGAGGTGAACAATGTCCTAGAGACAGGGGAATCAGAAGCCGTTCCTGGGTACCTAGAGTGGTCCTGTTAGGACAGAGTGAAGGGTACAATAGGCAAGTGCTGTGGGAGAAGGTTCTTTTGGGTCACCTTGACAGCAAGCTTAACTTCTGCCTAACTGGATGCACAATACTGTGAAAGTGCTATTTGGAAGAATTTCATGAGTGCCCATGTACAACCTAAACCTTTGGTCTATAGTTACTATTTTACGATTCACCCAGCCTCTTGTATGCTATAGATTGCTCTGCGCAACTGGAAATCTGGCTTCTTCTCAAATAATAAATGATATTGAAATTTCTGATAAATGAGGGCTCATAAAGATCTATCACAATGGCTTTTCTGACCACTACTTTGGTTGGGATTTGGTGTGAATACCACAGATACTTTGCTTGCTTTTGGCAAAATGGCTCTAGAAATTCAATAACCATAATAGGTCATTAGTTTTATTTTGATAAATAATATTTTGGCTTGGATGAGACAAAAAAAAACTGCTACCTTCATTTTGACTGTATTCATTTGAATTACAGAATCACCTTTCTCCTTGGTTTAAATATAGGTAAATATATAGATATAGATTTTTGGAAGTAGTTTCTTCTTGTTCTTAATTGTTAAGATTACAATAGATTGCAGTGTTGTCAGTGATTTAGCAATCGGTATATTTATCTGGTTTTCTAGTTTTTGTCAAACTAATGTATTCTCTTTAAGTATTTCTGTTTCAAATTCCTTAAGTTTATCAAATGAATACATATGAGTGTGTTTCTATAGCTTCACTCTTTCTGAAGTACCCAGAGGCCCAAACTAGTGATAGAACAGTGTAGAATAGTGGATTGGACCTGGCCCCAGGATGCAGGTGGAGTGAATTCTACGGGGACTCTGCCACTTACCAGCTCTGTGATGTTGGGCAAATCACATACCTGCTGTGGGCCTTGATTTTTTTCCTTCAGGAAAATCCCCTTTCCTGCCTTCAACTAATATTTATTGGTGTCTTGTTAAATGTGATGCACTGTGCTAGATATTGTATGTATGATTCTGTGGTGTTTTCCCTCTTAAAGCTTAAACTCTGAAAGGGGAGACCTAAGGTCACCATGCAGTTTAAGGCATGGAGGAGGAATGTATGGGGTCCTATGAGAGCCCAGGGTGAGGAGCATTGAATTACACTGGAGGATATGAGGAAGCTTCCTGGAGGAGCTGTCGCTTCTGCTGAATTTTGAGTGAGCTAGAAAGAAAAGGGGGCCTGGAGTGTTCACAGGCAGGGAGGGCAGCACAGATGAATGCACAGAAGCAGGACACAGTATAATGCACTTGGGGGGAACAGCAGGAGGCACATGGTTGGAGAGAAGGATAAGCATGGGGAGAGTTGGGACATGAGCTGGAAATGTAGTGGTGAAGGCTTTTTTAGGCTAAGCTGAGAATAAATAATAATAGTAATAGTATATAATAAAGAAAAATCTAATAATAACTACCTTTTGTTGACAGAATTGAAAATAGAAGTTAAGTATATCTGTAGATTTTAAAGATTGGCAAAATTAGTATTGCAGAGTGCCTAGCTTTGTACCAAATAGTCATTTCATATACATGTCACACCATTTCACGAATGTAAACAAGTTCATTTAAATATTCACCAGAGTGCTTTGATAAACTAGTACAAATATTAGCATATTCTTGAGAATAATAAGAGTTCAACTACTCAGTAGTATTTATCCTACTTTAGTTCTGAGCATAGACATTCAGGGTATTTTTCATTTCTCGGCATAATTTTATGAGCATTCAAATTAGAACAATTTCTCATGTTTATTGTAGCAGTAACATATTAAACACTAAACAGGAAAAGGTTAAAGTTAGAAGTTGCAGTGGGAGAGAAGTGCTGAAATCCAGTTCACCAGTGATTACTGATTTCAACCACCTGTGAGGTCTAGCCGCTCTAGTCAGCTTTAGTGACTTATCGCCTTGTGAGCCGTAGGAAAAATCATTCACAAACTTGAAGAGTTGTAAGCATTGGAAATAATATATACAAAGCTCATAGGACATGGAGTAAGTGGCTAATAAATTGTACTGTCCCTTTTCAGGCCCTGTGCCAAGTGTCCTCTTCATCCCCTGGCCCGGGGAAGGGCAGATGGGAGAGGTGAGCCAGTGGGACTTCTGTGGGAGCAGACGCCCTGGGAGATGTAGCTGTGGAAGGGCTGCTGTCCTCAAGGTTGTTCTAGAACTCAGAGTTAAGGAAGAGAGAGAAAACACAGCTGGAAGTATCATGCTGATTAGGGAGGTGAGGTAAATGCAATTCAGCTGCAAAGCTGGTGGTCAAAGAGAGAGAGAATCCCAGATCAAATTGCTGAGGGGGTGAGGTCAAAGGATGAAGATCTAAATTTGCATGTGGCCCAGATTTCTTTCATGCAGTCTCAACAACTTGGAAAATCAAGGGCGGGACCCTCAAAGGAGCCGTGCAGGAAAGGGTAGGTCTGGAGGAAGACTCATGTGCGAGATTCAGTCTTTGCAATCAAAGAGCTAATTTGCTAGGACAAATAAACTTGAAAACAGTCGAGGGAGAGCATGCCCAAGGCTTTAGTAGAGGTAAATAAGTACCCAGGAAGGCACTTCCATGCAGGCAACTCCACTGATCCAACACTGTAACAACTACCTGAAATGGCCAAAGCCGTTAGAGCAGAAACTAAAATTGGCCCCTCAGATATGGTAATGGCCGTTTCCCTAATGGGAATCCTGGGAGTGTTAAGGTCTCTTTCTCAATTCAGCACCTTTTTCCTCTTTATCCCCTCACCACTCCAGGAGCATCAGACTATTTGCTTCACCTCAAATCCACCCTACACTCCCTCTCCACTTAAGAGTTTAATGCTGAAACTTCTGTTAGAAATGGCTTTCGCTTCTTCACTGGAAAGGCATTTTCATCTTTCAAGGTTCCTTGCCCCTTCTCAGACTGGTAAAGAAATGCACTGTCTTTCTTGGGCTCCTATAGCACTAGTTCACCCAAATACTAGTGGTGGAAGATGTCTTATCTACCAAGTATATGTCTTTGAGTCATGTGCAAAGCCCAAAGATTTAAATTCTGGAAGTGACTGGTTGGATTTCTAACTCTACAGCTCACTTTCTGTGTATTTTGGGCAAATAATATACCTTCTTGGAGTCTCAGTTTCTTATCAGTGTTTTTATGGGGATTTAATAAGATAGTGGATACAAAGCACCCAGAATGATGTCAGACAAAAATTAAGATGTTAAAATTCAATGTATGGAATTCACAATATACATGAATATAAATATAAGCTAGTCAAGTACCTTATCTTGGGTTTTAGGGGCTTGAGAAAGTTGTTTGATTTCGTACATTATCACACTGTCCTTTTGAAAAATCCTCTGATGCTACACAAGAACAAGTCATTCTCTTCTCTATTTTACTAGTGATAAACTGGTGATGTTTTAATCTTATTAGATATATAACCCACAAAGAAAGATGCTTAAGTTAATTTCATAAACTTAGATTTTTTATGTTGATTTCTCTTCTGAATTCTGATTTTCAGTATATCAATAAGATGGATGAACTATTCCATTTTTTTTTTTTTTTTTTTCTTTTGGCTGCACTGCCTGGCTTGTGAGATCTTAGTTCCCTGACCAGGGATTGAACCTGGGCCCTTGGCAGTGAAAGCGCACAGTCCTAATGACTGGACCACCAGGGAATTCCTCCATTTCCTGTTCTTTTTCATTTCCTTTCAGCTTGATTGCATTCAGACTCCCGTGGTCCTCTGTTTAGAGCCTGGGTGACACCTGTTGCATGATCTCCATTCTTTAAAATAATTAAAAAACAAAACTAAAGTGTAACAAGGCACCATTCCATTAGTGATTCTCCCATCTCCATCTGTGCTGCCCAAAAATGTCTGCTTTCTGTACTTAAAAGACATTAATCTTTTGGCACTATTATCCAGAGCAAATAATGCTGGATGTAATAATAGCAAATGATTTGGCATGTGCATCGAAGTGGAAATAGTGTTTACAAATGCACATTAATGTATTCTGCAAGAATACATCATGTTTTAAAATGTGCTTCTTGAGCATACATATGTCAAATTGAGAAACACCACATCCATTATTAGAAAGGTAAAGTGGCTTTTTGTATTCAGGGAGGATTCTTTTTTTTTTTAATTTTTATTTTATATTGGAGTCTAGTTGATTAACAATGTTGTGTTAGTGTCAGGTGTACAGCAAAGTGATTCAGTTATACATGTATCTATTCTTTTTCAAATTCTTTTCCCATTTAGGTTATTACAGAATATTGAGCAGAGTTCCCTGTGCTATACAGTAGGTCCTTGTTGGTTATCTATTTTTTTTGGCCACACCATGCGGCCTGTGGAACTTCCCCCACCAGGGATCGAACCTGTACCCTCTGCAGTTGAAGCGCTGAGTCTTAACCACTGGACCACCTGGGAAGTCCTGGTGATCTGTTTTAAATATAGCAGTGTGTACATGTCAGTCCCAAACTCCCAATCTATCCCTCCCCACCACCCGTTCCCGCTGGTAGCCATAAGTTCGTTCTCTGAGAGTCTGTTTCTGTTTTGTAAAAAAGTTCATTTGTATTTTTTTTTTTTAGATTCCACATATAAGCAATATCATATGATATTTGTCTTTCTCTGTCTGACTTACTTCACTTAGTATGATAATCTCCAGGTTGTTGTTTCTTAATCAGAGCAAACTTTGAGAAATGTTCATACAAGGATTTTTCCACATTTCAAATTATTTCTTACAATTGAAATTACTGAAATTACTGGGTGTGAACATGTTTTAGAGCTCTTGATACATATTTCCAAATTGTTCTCCAGAAAGGTTCTATTAATTTATAACCTCAACAGTATGTAATAATGCTTACTTCAGCTCAGGTTTGGGCAGCACTGCATAGTAGTGTTTACAGTTTTTTTCTAATTTAATTGGCAGCAAATAGTTTCTCTGATTTCGTACATGTTTAAAGATACTTGTATTTTTTCTTTTTTATTGATATATGGTTGTTTTTTTTTTAACATCTTTAGTGGAGTATAATTGCTTTACAATGTTGTTAGTTTCTGCTGTATAACAAAGTGAATCAGCTATATGTATACATATATCCCCATATCTCCTCCCTCTTGCACCTCCCTCCCTCTCCCCTTATCCCACCCCTCTAGGTGGTCACAAAGCACCGAGCTGATCTCCCTGTGCTATTCAGCTGTTTCCCACTAGCTATCTGTTTTACATTTGGTAGTGTATATATGTCAGTGCTACTCTCTCACTTGGTCCCAGCTTACCCTTCCCCCTCCCCCTGTCGTCAAGTCCATTCCCTACGTCTGCGTCTTTATTCCTGTCCTGCCCCTAAGTTCATCAGAACCATTTTTTTTTAGATTCCATGTATGTGTGTTAGCATACGGGTATTTGTTTTTCTCTTTCTGACTTCACTCTGTATGACAGACTCTGGGTGTACCCACCTCACTACAAATAGCTCAATTTTGTTCCTTTTTTTTTTAACATTTTTATTGGAGTATAATTACTTTACAATGGTATGTTAGTTTCTGCTTTATAACAAAGTGAATCAGTTATACATATATGTATATCCCCATATCTCTTCCCTCTTGCGTCTCCCTCCCTCCCACCCTCCCTATCCCACCCTTCTAGCTGGTCACAAACCACCGAGCTGATCTCCCTGTGCTATGCGACTGCTTCCCACTAGCTGTCTATTTTCAATTTGGTAGTGTTTATATGTCCATATGTACACTACCACTCTCTCACTTTGTCCCAGCTTACCCTTCCCCCTCCCCGTGTCCTCAAGTCCATTCTCTAGTAGGTCTGCGTCTTTATTCCCGTCTTGCCCCTAGGTTCTTCATTACCTTTTTTTTTTTTTTAAGATTCCATATATATGTGTTAGCATACAGTATTTGTTTTTCTCTTTCTGACTTACTTCACTCTGTATGACAGACTCCAGGTCCATCCACCTCACTACAAATAACTTAATTTCGTCTCTTTTTATGGCTGAGTAATATTCCATTGTATATATGTGCCACATCTTCCTTATCCATTCATCTGTTGATGGACACTTAGGTGTCTTCCATGTCCTGGCTATTGTAAATAGAGCTGCAATGAGCATTGTGGTACATGTCTCTTTTTGAATTATGGTTTTCGCAGGGTATATGCCCAGTAGTGGGATTACTGGGTCATATGGTAGTTCTATTTTTAGTTTTTTAAGGAACCTCCATACTGTTCTCCATAGTGGCTGTATCAACTTACATTCCCACCAACAGTGCAAGAGGGTTCCCTTTTCTCCACACCCTCTCCAGCATTTATTGTTTGTAGATTTTTTTTTTTCACCTAAATTTTTTTTTAACATATTTATTGGAGTATAATTGCTTTACAGTGGTGTGTTAGTTTCTGCTTTATAGCAAAGTGAATCAGCTATACATTTACAGATATCCCCATATCTCCTCCCTCTTGCATCACCCTCCCTTCCTCCCTATCCCACCCCTTGAGGTGGTCACAAAGCACCGAGCTGATCTCCCTATGCTATGCTGCTGCTGCCAACTAGCTATCTATTTTACATTTGGTAGTATATATAAGTGCATGCCACTTTCTCACTTCGTCCCGCATACCCTTCCCCCTCCCCATGTCCTCAAGTCCATTCTCTACGTCTGCATCTTTATTCCTGGCCTGCCCCTAGGTTCTTCAGAACCTTTTTTTTTTTTTTTAGATTCAACATATATGTGTTAGCATATGGTATTTGTTTTTCTCTTTCTGACTTACTTCACTCTGTATGACAGATTCTAGGTCCACCCATCTCACTACAAATAACTCAATTTCATTTCTTTTTGAATTATGGTTTTCTCGGGGTATATGCCCAGTAGTGGGATTGCTGGGTCGTATGGTAGTTCTTTTCTTAGTTTTTTGAGGAACCTTCATACTGTTCTCCATAGTGACTGTATCAATTTACATTCCCACCAACAGTGAAAGAGGGTTCCCTTTTCTCCACAGCCTCTCCAGCATTTATTGTTTGTAGATTTTTTGATGATGGCCATTGTGACTGGTGTGAGGTGATACCTCGTTGTAGTTTTGATTTGCATTTCTCTAATGATTAGTGATGTTGAGCATCCTTTCATGTGTTTGTTGGCAAACTTTATATCTTTGGAGAAATGTCTATTTAGGTCTAGTGCCCAATTTTTGATTGGGTTGTTTGTTTTTTTGATACTGAGCTGCATGAGCTGCCTGTATGTTTTGGAGATTAATCCTTTGTCGGTTGCTTCGTTTGCAAATATTTTCTCCCATTCTGAAGGTTGTCTTTTGGTCTTGTTTATGGTTTCCTTTGCTGTGCAAAAGCTTTTAAGTTTCATTAGGTCTCATTTGTTTATTTTTGTTCTTATTTCCATTTCTCTAGGAGGTGGGTCAAAAAGGATCTTCTGTGATTTATGTGATAGAGTGTTCTGCTTATGTTTTCCTCTAAGAGTTTTATAGTGTCTGGCCTTACATTTAGGTCTTTAATCCATTTTGAGTTTATTTTTGTGTATGGTATTAGGGAGTGTTCTAATTCCATTCTTTTACATGTAGCTGTCCAGTTTTCCCAGCACCACTTATTGAAGAGGCTGTCTTTTCTCCATTGTATATTCTTGCCTCCCTTATCAAAGATAAGGTGACCATATGTGCCTGGGTTTATCTCTGGGCTTTCTGTCCTGTTCCATTGATCTATATTTCTGTTTTTGTGCCAGTACCATACTATCTTGACTACTGTAGCTTTGTAGTATAGCCTGAAGTCAGGGAGCCTGATTGCTCCAGCTCCGTTTTTCTTTCTCAAGATTGCTTTGGCTATTCGGGGTCTTTTGTGTTTTCATACAAATTGTAAAATTTTTTCTTCTAGTTTTGTGAAAAATGCCATTGTTAGTTTGATAGAGATTGCATTGAATCTGTAGATTGCTTTGGGTAGTATGGTCATTTTCACAATGTTGATTCTTCCAATCCAAGAACATGGTTTATCTCTCCATCTGTTTGTATCATCTTTAATTTCTTTCATCAGTGTGTTATAGTTTTCTGCATACAGGTCTTCTGTCTCCTTTGGTAGGTTTATTCCTAGGTATTTTATTCTTTTTGTTGCAGTGGTAAATGGGAGTGTTTCCTTAATTTCTCTTTCAGATTTTTTGTCACTAGTGTAGAGGAATGCAGGAGAATTCTGTGCATTAATTTTGTATCCTGCTAGTTTACCAAATTCATTGATTAGTTCTAGTAGTTTTATGGTAGCATCTTTAGGATTCTCTATGTATACTATCATGTCATTTGAAAACAGTGACCGTTTTACTTCTTTTCCGATTTGGATTCCTTTTATTTCCTTTTCTTCTCTGATTGCTGTGGCTAAAACTTCCAAAACTATGTTGAATAATAGTGGTGAGAGTGGGCAACGTTGTCTTGTTCCTGATCTTGGAGGAAATGGTTTCAGTTTTTCACCATGAGAACAATGTTGGCTGTGGGTTTGTCATATATGGCCTTTATTATGTTGAGGTAGGTTCCCTCTGTGGCTACTTTCTGCAGAGTTTTTATCATAAATGGGTGTTGAATTTTGTCAGAAGCTTTTTCTGCATCTATTGAGATGATCATATGGTTTTTATTCTTCAATTTGTTAATATGGTGTATCACATTGATTGATTTGCGTATATTGAAGAATCCTTGGATTCCTGGGATAAATCCCACTTGATCATGGTGTATGATCCTTTTAATGTGTTGTTGGAGTCTGTTTGCTAGTATTTTGTTGAGGATTTTTGCATCTATGTTCATTAGTGATATTGGCCTTTAGTTTTCTTTTTGTGTGACATCTTTGGTTTTGGTATCAGGGTGATGGTGGCCTCATAGAATGTGTTTGGGAGTGTTCCTCCCTCTGCTATATTTTGGAAGAGTTTGAGAAGGGTAGGTGTTAGCTCTTCTCTAAATGTTGGATAGAATTCACCTGTGAAGCCATCTGGCCCTGGGCTTTTGTTTGTGGGAAGATTTTTTTATCACAGTTTCAATTTCAGTGCTTGTGATGGTCTGTTCGTATTTTCTATATCTTCCTGGTTCAGTCTTGGAAGGTTGTGCTTTTCTAAGAATTTGTACATTTCTTCCATGTTGTCCATTTTATTGGCATATAGTTGTTTGTAGTAATCTCTCATGAGCCTTTGTATTTCAGCATGGCAGTTGTTACTTCTTTTTCATTTCTTATTCTATTGATTTGAGTCTTCTCCTTTTTTTTCTTCATGAGTCTGGCTAATGGTTTATCAATTTTTGTTTATCTTCTCAAAGAACCAGCTTTTAGTCTTATTGATCTTTGCTATTGTTTCCTTTATTTCTTTTACATTTATTTCTGATCTGATCTTTATGATTTTTTTCCATCTGCTAACTTCGGGGTTTTTTTCTTCTTCTTTCTCTAATTGCTTTAGGTGTAAGGTTAGGTTGTTAATTTGAGATGTTTCTTGTTTCTTGAGGTAGGATTGTATTGCCATAAACTTCCCTCTTAGAACTGCTTTTGCTGCATCCCATAGGTTTTGGATCGTCATGTTTTCATTGTCATTTGTTTCTAGGTATTTTTTATTTTCTCTTTGATTTCTTCAGTGATCTCTTGGTTATTAAGTGGTGTATTGTTTAGCCTCTATGATTTGTATTTTTTCCTGTAATTGATATCTAGTCTCATAGCGTTGTGGTCTGAAAAGATACTTGATATGATTTCGCTTTTCTTAAATTTACCACAGCCTGATTTGTGACCCAAGATGTGATCTATCCTGGAGAATGTTCCATGCGCACTTGAGAAGAAAGTGTAATCTGCTGTTTTTGGATGGAATGTCCTATAGATATCAATTAAATCTATCTGGTCTATTGTGTCATTTAAAGCTTCTGTTTCCTTATTTATTTTCATTTTGGATGATCTGTCCATTGGTGTAGGTGAGGTGTTAAAGTCCCCCACTATTATTGTGTTACTGTCAATTTCCTCTTTTATAGCTGTTAGTAGTTGCTTTATGTATTGAGGTGCTCCTATTTTGGGTACATATATATTTATAATTGTTATATCTTCTTCTTGGATTGATCCCTTGATCATTATGTAGTGTCCTTCCTTGCCTCTTGTAACATTCTTTATTTTAAAGTCTATTTTATCTGATATGAGTATTGCTACTCCAGCTTTCTTTTGATTTCCATTTGCATGGAATATCTTTTTCCATCCTCTCACTTTCAGTCTGTATGTGTCCCTATGTCTGAAGTGGGTGTCTTGTAGACAGCATATATATGGGTCTTGTTTTTGTATCCATTCAGCAAGCCTGTGTCTTTTGGTTGGAGCATTTAATCCATTCACTTTTAAGGTAATTATCGATATGTATGTTTCTATGACCATTTTCTTAATTGTTCTGGGTTTGTTTTTGTAGGTCCTTTTCTTCTCTTGTGTTTCCCACTTAGAGAAGTTCCTTTAGCATTTGTTGTAGAGCTGGTTTGGTGGTGTTGAATTCTCTTAGCTTTTGCTTGTCTGTAAAGCTTTTGATTTCTCCATGGAATCTGAATGAGATCCTTGACAGGTAGAGTAATCTTGGTTGTAGATTTTTCCCTTTCATCACTTTAAGTACATCGTGCCACTCCCTTCTGGCTTGTAGAGTTTCTGCTGAGAAATCAGCTGTTAACCTTATGGGAGTTCCCTTGTATGTTATTTATCGTTTTTCCCTTGCTGCTTTCAATAATTTTTCTTTGTCTTTAATTTTTGCCAATTTGATTACTATGTGTCTCAGTGTGTTTCTCCTTGGGTTTATCCTGTATGGGACTCGCTGTGCTTCCTGGACTTGGGTGGCTATTTCCTTTCCATGTTAGGGAAGTTTTCGACTATAATCTCTTCAAATATTTTCTCAGGTCCTTTCTCTCTCTCTTCTCCTTCTGGGACCCCTATAATGCGAATATTGTTGCATTTAATGTTGTCCCAGAGGTCTCTTAGGGTGTCTTCATTTCTTTTCATTCTTTTTTCTTTATTCTGTTCCTCAGCAGTGAATTCCACCATTCTGTCTTCCAGGTCACTTATCCATTCTTCTTCCTCAGTTATTCTGCTATTGATTCCTTCTAGTGTAGTTTTCATTTCAGTTATTGTATTGTTCATCTCTGTTTGTTTGTTCTTTAATTCTTCTAGGTCTTTGTTAAACATTTCTTGCATCTTCTCGATCTTTGCCTCCATTCTTTTTCCGAGGTCCTGGATCATCTTCACTATCATTATTCTGAATTCTTTTTCTGGATGATTGCCTATCTCCATTTCATTTAGTTGTTTTTCTGGGGTTTTATCTTGTTCCTTCATCTGGTACATAGCCCTCTGCCTTTTCATCTTGTCTATCTTTCTGTGATGTGGTTTTTGTTCCACAGGCTGCAGGATTGTAGTTCTTCTTGCTTCTGCTGTCTGCCCTCTGGTGGATGAGGCTATCTAAGAGGCTTATGCAGGCTTCTTGATGGGAGGACTGGTGGTGGTAGAACTGACTGTTGCTCTAGTGGGCAGAGCTCAGTAAAACTTTAATCTGCTTGACTGCTGATGGGTGGGGCTGGGTTCCCTCCCTGTTGGTTGTTTGGCCTGAGGCAACCCAACATTGGAGCCTACCCTGGCTCTTTGGTGGGGCTAATGGCAGACTCTGGAGGGCTCACGCCAAGGAGTACTTCCCAGAACTTCTGCTGCCGGTGTCCTTGTCCCCATGGTGAGCCACAGCCACCCTCCGCCTCTGCAGGATACCCTCCAACACTAGCAGGTAGGTCTGGTTCAGCCTCCTATGGGGTCACTACTCCTTCCCCTGGATTCCAACGTGCACACTACTTTGTGTGTGCCCTCCAAGAGTGGAGTCTCCGTTTCCCCCAGTCCTGTCGAAATCCTGCAATCAAATCCCTCTAGCCTTCAAAGTCTGAATCTCTAGGAATTCCTCCTCCTATTGCTGGACCCCCAGGTTGGGAAGCCTGACGTGGGGCTCAGAACCTTCACTCCAGTGGGTGGACTTCTGTGGTATAAGTGTTCTCCAGTCTGTGAGTCACCCACCCAGCAGTTATGGGATTTGATTTTACTGTGATTGCGTCCTTCCTACCATCTCTCATTGCGGTTTCTCCTTTGTCTTTGGATGTTGGGTATCTTTTTTTGGTGAGTTCCAGTGTCTTCCTGTTGATGATTGTCCAGCAGCTAGTTGTGATTCTGGTGTTCTCACAAGAGGGAGTGAGAGCACGTCTTTCTACTCCACCATCTTGGTTCAGGGCCTATCACTTGCCATTTTCTTCTTAGGGAGACTGTCATTTTACCTTCACCCAAGGAAGAGAATGAAAACTTCCACACATAGTAGATAAGCAAGTTATGTTTGCTCTTTGAGAGACAGTTCCCAGTCTCTACAGCATTGTCATTCTTATATATGGCTTTCTCACATTGACTCATCATCTCTTTGTCCTTCGAAATTTTTGTCATTTACTTTATTCTTCCTTCCTGTATAACTAATTTCTTCCAGCCTCCTAGACTCTTTGTGAAGGCATGGCCCTACTCTTAGCCTGCCTAAGAGATTCGTGAATCTGTGCCTTATTATTTATGGTCTTTGTTCAAGAGCAAATAGTGAGCACATTCATTAACTGCTTGTGATCATCTTTCTGCTCTTGCAGGTCACTTATGATCCTGTTTATGCCATTAGGATTGCTGACTGATGCCTCCCATTTGCCAAATGAACTGGCTTTATGGCTGTGGATAAAGCTTTATTTCATCAAACTCTCATTTACTCATCAGGTATTAAATAAAACCTTCTAAGTTCCACACACTGTTCTAGATGCTGGAGATACAATAGTGAACACATGGACATGGTTTTTGTCCTTGTGGAGCTCACACTTGGGTGACAGTTTAGAGTGATCCCCTCAATAGAGACTTTCAGCTGTTCCATCTTACAGTGAATATTCATTTGTAGTCATGAGTTGATCTTATTATCATCACCAAAATGAGTTCTAAATGATCAACTGTAATTTAAAAAAATTTTTAAGGCAGATCTTCAGTTATAAAAGATGAATAGTAGGAAAATAATTAGATGAAAAGAAAAGGTCACAAATTCCTCCTAGTTTATATTCAGCACTTCCAGAAGAGCATAGTAAATATGTGGGGAAAAAATCTCTGTGGACTGGTAATTGATTTGCCATATTAGCAAGGCTCTTTGAATTGTTAATTATAATTTAATAAGCTGATGTTAATTAATTCCAGTAATGTATATTGTTTCTGTACATTCTAGAAGAGAATAGAAAAGCTAGAGTTTCTGAATACGCCCACATAACCAATCAGTTACATGGGTTAACCAGAATTAGGCTGGCACGTCAGTGTTGGTGGTGCTAGTCTCATTCAATTTTGTAATATAAATACTATGCCTGTATGATTTATTGTTCAAACTAGGGCAGTTTTTGATGGTGAAAGGAGGTACCCCGAGTACAAGGGATCTAGGCCCACCGAATTCTTGGCATGTTGAAATAGCAAATTACCAGGCTGCTAGACTATTTTCCCTTTTCCAAATTCATCATCAAGCAAGTTCATCATAACCAGGTGAATGATTTCTTATTAACACTTTTATGAAGAAATTGTGCCCTTAAGTCCTCTCCCATTTGTGGGGTGAATAGACCCTTTTCTTTTTTTAAAAAAATGGGGAAGACCTTAAAGGTTTCCAGCCTCTAATTCCTAAAACCTACAGGCTGGCTAACTGCCCAACTTTTGTGCTCCCACTCTACCTATGACAATCTCTATCTTATACCTTACCATGTATTTTAAAATCGTTTATGTTTCTATCGCCTTTAATAAGCTTTATGTTTCTCTAGGGCAGAGATTGTATTTTATTCATACTTGAACCTCTCTGTGTCTCTGATTGCTCATCTTTAAAATACAGATAACAGTACTAAAGTCACAAAGTTTTATGAAGATAAAATTAATTAAAACATTTGGAAACCTTATAGTAGTGCCTGGCACATAGTAAGTTCTTAGTAGTGTCAGCTCAATATTATTATCATCACTGTTTGTTATCACAGTGCAAGTAGTCAATGTCATGTACACAAAACATGTATACTAAATATTAATTCATCAAACATTTATTAGTGTTTTCTATATTCAAGTCAATCTATATGAAGATGAGTCAGGAGCCTATTTTTAAGTAAGGGTGGGGAACAGGAATGAGATATGCACATAAAGATAATACAAAATAGAAAGTAACAGGTGATGTAAGAGAGGTAAATATATAGCAACATTGCTCTTACTATTAGAGAATATTTTCAGACTGAAAGGATCAGGGAGGACTGTAGGAGTGAGAAAGAATTTTAGCTGAATCTTGAGGAAAATATAAGATTTAGATACGTAGACATCTGTGTTAGTGGTGTAAGGAGTTGAAGATATTCCAAAAATGACTATGTAAGTAAAGGTACACAAAAGGAGAATCTTGAAGTCTGCTTAGGATAATGGCAAGTATTGTCTAGGAATTAAGCTTGGAGAAGACCTGAAAGGTAGTTTGGATCCAGATAATAGAAAGGTCTTGAATGTCACACCACAGATTTTGCATTAAATTTGATTTATTTTTCTATTTAATAAAGCATCTGGGTTTTAAAAATTATGAATAAAAATAATGAAACTTCATGAACTTGGAGGTTCTCCCTGTTCCCCTTCACTATAGATAATGGGGAGGTGGTAGTATGAGAAATCATCTTGGAGTCCATGCCAGGACCCTTAGGCTGTGAGCCTGGTTCTGCTCCACTGTATGACTCTTATCAAGTCAAGTGCCCTGCTTGCCTCTCCATTTGTAAAATAATAAATATTAAGGGTGTACATAGAGGACTCTAAAGGTAACTCCTTTTCTAAAACTTTTGAGAGGGAAAGAACATGTAATGGGTGCAGTGTTAGGAGCAGAAGTTATTTATCCCAGTGATATAGGCTATTATTCTTCAGGGTCTTCTCTCACTCTTAGCCTACTTCCAGAAACTATCAAAATTTAAAGAAACACTGAGTTTTGTGATTCCCCCCAATATAGATTTTTAATTAATTAATTAATTTTTGGCTGCATTGGGTCTTTGTTGCTGCGCGCGGGCTTTCTCTAGTTGTGGTGAGCGGGGGCTACTCTTTGTTGCGGTGCATGGGCTTCTCATTGCGGTGGCTTCTCTTGTTGCAGAGCATGGGCTCTAGGCGCTCACGGGCTTCCGTAGTTGTGGCATATGGGCTCAGTAGTTGTGGCTCACAGGCTCTAGAGCGCAGGCTCAGTAGTTGTGGCACACGGGCTTAGTTGCTCCGCGGCACGTGGGATCTTCCCAGACCAGGGCTCGAACCCGTGTCCCCTGCATTGGCAGGCGGATTCTTAACCACTGCACCACCAGGGAAATCCTCCTCCAACTATTTACTTGTGCATGTGATAGGAGAGCCGAAAGGTTGGTAGACCCTAGGCTGTGGCCTCTGTAATCCCATTCTCAAGCGTTTTGATTCCTCAGTGCTGAACGGAGGCAGGATTTGCTGAGCCACAGCAGTTGATCAACAGGAGTCCTCCACCAATAGATGTCCATGTCTGGCTGAGCCATAATGATTAATATTTGTAATCATAGCCCTAAGGCATTGGAGAAATCCCAAGATATCTTCTGACTCACCAGAGGAAGATGGTATTATAGTCCGCCTTAGGTTTCTTGTTGGGAGTACATTTTATTGTATTTCAATATTTTGAAAATTGGGATTAGATGTCTACTGTGGAGGGATCTTTGTGTAACCTGGGCTGTTTGATTAATTGGCACAGCTCTTCCATTAGCCATTCCAGATATTAATTTTCTAGATTTGTTTTTATGCCTGAGAATAAGACTATTTTTCTCAAGGAGAGACTGACTGTTCTCTCAGGACAATTTGTTCTATTAAAAAAAAAAAAAAGGTAGTAAATACACTCTTGCCCTATTAAATATGTTGCAGATAAACTAAGTATAGTGTGCGCTTTTAAAATGTTCTGACATGGGGGCTTCCCTGGTGGCGCAGTGGTTGAGAATCTGCTAATGCAGGGGACACGGGTTCGAGCCCTGGTCTGGGAAGATCCCACATGCCGCGGAGCAACTAGGCCCGTGAGCCACAACTACTGAGCCTGCGCGTCTGGAGCCTGTACCCCGCAACAAGAGAGCCCGCGATAGTGAGAGGCCCACGCACCGTGATGAAGAGTGGCCCCCGATCGCCCCAACTAGAGAAAGCCCTTGCACAGAAACGAAGGCCCAACACAGCCAAAAATAAATAAATAAACAAATGTGGGGTTTAAAATGTTCTAATATGAAAAGAGTACTTTAAGGGATTTTTGGCTTTGAGACCTTCCCTAGAACCTTATACAAGAAAAACACTCTTCCTCTGCATCTTTATAAAAATGATTATTTATACAGCTTTAAAGCAGTTTTTATCAATAAAGGGCCTCCCCACCTGTGGGGACTCTGCTTCTTGGTAGACTGTTGGAAAGAAGCTAAAGCACCACAGAATGTCCTCGGTGTCTTTGTTCAGAGAACTTTAGAAGCCCTGGAGCCTGTTCATGGAACAGTTTTGAGGTGGAGGCCAAAGGGATGTCGGGGAGGTAAGAAAACTCAGTCGGAGTAGCAAAGAAGTGGGAGAGTATTAATCTTTGGTAGCTCCAGGGCTACTCCCACTCTATCCCTGAGGAAAAAAACAAAACAAATATGGGAATGCAAAGAGAAACGTAAAGTCAGTGGGGGAAGTGGATAGAAGAGGAGGAAGCGTTCACCTGAAAAGTTACTGCAGCAACTAGGAAGAGAACCCCAAATTGTGACCATTAAATGGGATTTGTAAATACACTCCTCTTTTCTCCTTTCTGCTGAATAAAACCATACCCAGCTCGGAGACCCCAGTTTCCTCCAAGGCTTCAGTAATCCATCCTGGAAAATCGTATTGGATTGATAACACAATCCCAATCCAATCCATTTTCTAGTTTGCAAAGGAAAATCCGGTCCGGCGTTTAGTTTTAGCAGCGCTTCCTGTGACCGAAAGCTACAGCTCTTCAGCGGGGATAACTGAGGACCGTATTGGGGAGAGAAGCGAAGAAGGGCGGGGGAGCGGGAGGCGGCCGAAAGGGACGCCGTGCGCATGCGTGCCAGCGCCCATGCAAATCTGCTGTACATCCAGAGAGCAAAGTGGGATGATCTGTCACTACACCTGCAGCACCACGTTCAGAGGACAGCTCCTGCTTGCAGCTTCCAGACCCAGGTAAAAAAAACAAACAAACTGAGCGGGCACCGTGCATGCATATCAATACCAGGTCTCAACCTATCCCCTGAAGAGGCAATCTGCTGCTGCTGCTAAGGGTCCTTTGGTGGCTGATTGCAGCTTCAAGGTTTAAGAAATCCCATCTTTCAGGAAGCCTGAGGGGAAGAAAGGAAGTACGGGCGAAATCATCAGATTGGCTTCCTGGATTTGGGAATCTGAAGCGGGCCCACATCTTCCGGCCAACTTCCATTGAACTTCCCAGCACCCGAAAGGGACCGAAATGGAGAGCAAAGGTATGAGGCTGTCCCCATCGGGGGACTTCCCGCTGCATGTGCCTGTGGCCAGGGCAGCCCTCGGCGAGGGGACTGCAGTGCTTGGGGAGTGAGCATCATACTAGGTCGATAGGAGGAGATGCTATGTCCGTTGCAGCACCAGGGAAGTGTGGCAGGAAGGCGACTTCTTTTTAACTCCCACAGCTTGGAAGACAGTGTTTAATACTCCATCAGTTGCGTAGTGAAGTGTGATTTTTTTTCTTTTTTTTTTCGTTTTCGGTAGGGGGGGTGGGAAGAGTCTTTAGATGGTGGGGGAGGTGAGATGTGTTGATGAAACAGTTTGTTTTCTGTAGAATGGATGGGTTCAAATAAATATATTTCATTTGCTGTAGGATTGCTGACAGGCACGTTTGTATCTGATATCCAGTAATGCATTGCTATAGAAAAAATGTTTGGATTTCTCCACCCCCACCCCACGAAGATGGTATTTCTGGGTGTGTATGGCCACATCCTACTGCATTTTGAAAATATATCAGCAGAGAAATTGGGTCTATTTGGAACAGTGTGCGTTAGAACTGACCTCTAAGAAGAACAGTGCATCGGAGTACTGCTTGGCTCCAGGCGTGATGCATATACTAGTTCTGGATATGTATATATTAATATTCTCCTCATAGCAAATCTGCATAATATACACATACTAACTGGTAAATGAACTGTAAAAATCAACTTCTGATGGCATATTTAACTCATAAACAAAATGACTATTAAAATTGTAAGATTGGATAGCCTTTGGGTTTAACTCCATCTATGCAGGTCTCCTCCTCCTCCTCCTCTTCCTCTTTAAAACGCCCACCAGCTTGCAAGAGTCTTGAGTAATGTGGTCAGATATCCAGTAGGAATACTGGATGTATTTAATTGTGGTGAAATCAGAAGAAATGATGTCAACTTTTATGAAACTATATTCATTACCCAGAACTCGAGAAGCTATATTTGAAACAAGGTTTTATTTTTAAACCAAGAATGTCAGTCATTGTGGTAGTGTGCTCAGGATCAGGGAGTGGTGGTGGGTTACCTATTTCTGGGCTGATTAATAAAACTGAAGCATCAAGTGATAGCAGGTACCTGTTCAATAAAGTATCTAATTAGAGGAGTTAAGTATTTCAACCTAGGTAAGCATTTTCGGTATGAAAATAACTGAGTCAACATGGATTCAGACAAGCTGGCAAATTTTAATTGAGATAATTTTATTCTGATGGTTTGCTGATGGGCATTTCCTTGATTAACAATGGTGTACATATATGAGAGATCCCATGTCAATAAATATACATGAGGCATATATTTATTAACTGTATTGTAGAATCCATTTCAAAATGAGAAGCCAAGTCTTAACTCATAGAGGTCTGTAATATTCCAGCTGATTAAGTATTTCTGGAACATGAGATTAAACAAAAGACAGAGTATCATTTTACTAAGAAGCATTTTTTTTTGTATTTAGAGGATACCTGCTGTTTGATTATTAAACTTGGTTATTTGGCAGAGGTTCTTGGTAACATTTTTGCCTCCAATTTATACACTAGTTCCTGGCCCATCATAAAAAGAGGATGTATCTCTTAGTAATAATTTTTTATTTCTCCTCGTTTCCCATAAAATACGCTACATGTTATGCAGAGTTCCAGGTGGTTTATATCTCATGCTGATAACAGTAGCATTCTAGCTGTTCTGCCAGTCTTGGGATTTTGGAAAGGAGAAAGAATCTCAGAAGTTTATCTGGGAGGAATCAGGCCAGAAGTTCTATAGAAATCCAGATAGCAGTGATACAGGCGTGAATCACAGCACTGACCCAAAGGCAATTAATAATTTTGCCCCAAACCAATACTGTGGTCATTTTGCAGAGGTACCATAATTGCTTCAGGCCAGAGACATGGTGAAAGTCCTTATACATGTTAGTTCTCAGACTTCCTTTGCAAAACTGAATTAGCCAGGTACTGATCATATGAAGAATGGCTAATTATTTACACATTGGTCTCACTTTCTGAGTTGATGCAAATGGCACAGCTAAAAATGGTAGCTAACTTGAAATTTTATTATAGAAGAAAAAAATGTGTATTAAGAAGAATGTATCCGTATCCCATTTGAATTGGTGCATCTTAAGTACTTTATGCTGCCATGTACAAACTTCTTCCCTCAACAGATTCAAATTTAATTCCAGGAAGACATTTTCAAATGTAAGCATATATATTTTTTTCTACTAGAAACTCTTTCAATACTCAAAGTATTATTACATGATTCAGTTGAAAGTTCAAGAGTTCTCCATCCCAGAAAAAAGGCTAATGGCCCAATTAATCTTGACTCTTGTTGCCAGCATTTGACAACCTTCACATTACCTCCAGCATTTGAAAACCTTTCTTAGAGCGCTTGTCCAGAGTCTCCAGCAAGTTGAGCATCAGTTATTTACAAATAAGGTCAATTTTTTTTGCTTCCTTACTTATTGCTTTGCATCACTTCCTGTTATCAGGGTAAAGAGGAGAGGAAAATAAATCAATTGACCTAGCAATCAATTTACGGTGTAATTTCAGTGATCCTTATGTACCATGGTAATTAATATTGCCTCAGAGATTTGGGTTGGTGCATAGTCTGAACAGCTTTGACAGAATTTGTGCCTTGCAGTGGTTCACAAACTTTGATGCACATTAGAATCATCTGGCGTGCTTTTAGACATCCTCATGCCTGGTCAAACCCTTTCTTAGTTATGTCAGAATGTTAGGGTAGGAGAGAGGTGTAGGTGTTTTTTTTGAAGATCTCAGGTGTAACTATGTTCGGGAATAACTCATTTAGACTCTTGATAATCAAAATGTGGTTTGATTTAGAATTGCAGAACCTTGATCTTTACTCCAGGCTTGCTGTATCAGAATCTGATTTTTAACGAAATCCCCAGGTTATTTGTATGCACATTAGTTTGAGAAGCATTGATTTACAGTGAGGAAAGAACTTTCCCTCTCCAAATCTCTCGTTCTCTCTCTCTTTCTCTCTCTCTCCCCCGATCTTCTCTTTTTTTTTTTTTCCCCCTCTCCTGTACCACATCTTATCTTTGTCCAGCTAGGTTCTCAATCTTAGGCTGGTCTATTAGAAATACCTGTGGAGCTTTTGAAGCATAAAGATGCTTAGGCCACACCTCGACATTCTGGTTTAATGGGTTCTGGAGTAGAACCTAGGCATAGGTATTTTTAAAAAGCTCCCCAAGTGATGCAAATTGATAGTCAAAGTTAAACATTGGTCTAGGATCTCGCTACTCAAGGTGTAATCCATAGACAAGCAGTATTAACATCACCTGGAAACTTGTTAGAAATTCAGAATCTCAGGCCCTACTCCAGACATACTGAACCAAATCTGCATTTCAACAGCATCTGCTTGTCATTTGTATGCATATTAAAGTTTAAGAAGCACTGGTTTAGACCTTAGGGGACTGATTGTATCTACGAATGAACCACTCTGGGGACCTCAGTGTAGAAGATTTGAAATTAACTAATCAATATGGAAGCTTCTGCATATGTGATCATGGTATAAGTTTTTGGTTGCTTTGGGAAAGAATGGAAATGAAATGCAGAAGAAATTGCTTGCCTCATGGTTATATCAGAAAATGGACTCATTTAAAATACCCTCTCTGTTCTTCCTCCAGCCGTTTAATTTCAACCCCTTGATTATCTTTTTTTAAAATAAATTTATTTATTTATTTATTTATTTTTAAATTTTTGGCTGTGTTGGGTCATTGTTGCTGTGCATGGGCTTTCTTTAGTTGCAGAGCACAGGCTCTAGGCGCGCAGGCTTCAGTAGTTGTGGCGCGTGGGCTCAGTAGTTTTGGCTTGTGGGCTCTAGAGCGCAGGCTCAGTAGTTGCGGTGCACAGGCTTAGTTGCTCCGTGGCATGTGGGATCTTACCGGGCCAGGGCTCGAACCCGTGTCCCTGCATTGGCAGGCAGATTCTTAACCACTGCGCCACCAGGGAAGCCCCCCGTGATTATCTTTAAATGCTTATTCTATAGGTTTATTTTGAGTTCCTTAAAATGTCCTGGTATTAACCCATGGTAGTGTGATATTAGACTGCTTAAATTGAGGCCCATCTTAAAGTGAATATAGCATTACCTTCTTCTCATTGTCATGTGCCTCTGTTCAGTTCTTTTGAGTTCATTTGCCATCCCCCTTGCTATGTAAGATCTTCCCTGACCTCCCTTACATCTAATTAATATTTACTAGTATACTTTATATGACCTAAAGTCCTTGTTTGTCCCTCACATACTGCATTTCTTACAATCAACATTATAATTTTTGTGTTCTTTATTTAAACATTTATTGAGCATCTGCTATGTTCCCAATGTGCTTAGTTCTGAGAATGTAAAAGAAAACTGAGATGCAGTCTCTGATCTTAAACATCTCACTCTCAAATCTCCATTCATAGATAACTTTTTTGTGGGCATAATATGAATCTCTAATATTCATGTAGCTACTCAGGTGCCTGCCTCAGATAAAACATTTTCATTTACATAGTAGGGACTCAGATTATATATGTTGAATTGGATAGCCTTCATTAGTTAATCATGCCATGTTCATGCATCCAGGAGATTGTAAATTGGGAGAGGTGAAAGAAGTTTGGCTACCAGAAACATCAGTTAGATTCCAGAACATAGAAGGCAGTAACATGACCTGCTTTCTTTATAGAGAACTACACATGTGTTCCCAGTGAAGATTCAACTGTGTTCTGAGTTTCACACCAGCATTAGAGGCAAGCCAGGGGCATGAACCAACATAGGTAAGGTATAGAGTACTCATTTCTCTGAAATCAGAATGGTTCACCCTGCAGGAGACAAAGGAAATGTCTATGCAGTAACTAGTTTATCAGAGCTGGGAAGTGATTTTTAGAAAAGCTACTTTGTGGTTAAAAAACAAACAACCAAATCTCCGAGACCATTGTAGGATAAGTAAAATATAACACGGTACAAAACATAACAGAATACACATTGGGCATAGGAGATCACTGTTCTTATCCCAGCTCTAATGGTGTAACATTGGACAAATCACTTTTCCTGTCTGAGTCTTAAAGATTCTTAAATATCAAAGGGAGTTCATTTCATTTAATTCAAAATATTTAATGAGTTGCCACATTATTCCAGGCACATTGTTAAATGTAGGGGATGGTGATATGAATAGTGCATTGGGTTGCCTTCCAGGAGCTTACAGTCTGGGGCTACATCGACAGGCTCAAGAGCTGCCGATTTCTAACATCATATGTCTCTTCTCCATTCATCTTTCAGACTTCTAGTAGGTTACCCAGGAGGCTAGAATCTAAAGTCATAGTGATTAATGACCTCTGCGGAGGCACTTAACATTCCACAACAATAATGCCTGCCTTTTGTTCCACTTTTGGTTTCTTTAAACAGAATTTTTGTGTGGGAGAACATTTGAACTCTTGCTAAGTACCTACTCTAAAAGCTGTTCCAACTGGCTAGCTACCTGGCTAGTAACCTATTGTCTGAGTCAGGTGGTTATTATGAGGCTTGTTAGTATTAGTAATGAGTCTGGAGGTGGCCAGTTAGTTTTCTCCGTCATTCCCTTATCCCTGTTCTTTTATGCCTTTAAGTTTTTGACCTTATTAGGTGTGGTGTTTTGTGCTTACTGAATGACTAATAATTATGTTATACTGGATTTGTTAATATTGGGTTTCCTGATTTGTCACATTCATGAGACACTCTGTTTTTTTAAAGGGCTTTTAATATATGTCATCGCCCTTAAAACCTTGTGATTAGATATTTTAACTTCATTTTGTAGATAACAAAACAGTGGCTGAGAAAGACGAAGTGACTTAGGCAATCCATCTTCTCTTTATTTCTCTGTAAAATAAGAATTATTGTGCCTACCCCAAGCCCCACACCCCCTATATCATGATTATGAAATTAAACTCATACCAATAAACCATTTAGAGTTTAGAATCATAGTCTTTCATTATTATTAGCTGTGTTTGTCTTTTCATTAGGATCTCATCCTAGAGGGGAGAAATTAATCCTTTGCCATTTTTGTAGTTTTAGCAGCAAGCATACTGCATACACACTCAACAAGTTATCTCCTTTGACTTCTGCAAAGGCTTTAACTTACCAAAAGGGATTTCATTTGTTCTTATTCTATGTATTTTTTTTTGCAGTAACTCGTCAAAAACGTGAATTTATCTCTATGTTGCTCAGATGTAGTTTCAAGGCAGTTATATAACATCTTGTGGGTTTGGGGATGGAGATGCATTGGGCCAAGTATTATACCTTGGTTGGGTTTAAAACATAGACTGTGTAAAATCTGGCCGCTAACAGGATTTTCAATCAGGGGTGCACATCTGAATCACGGGGCACCCCATGGTACATGGGACTTGGATCTTTAAGAAGCACCTCACGTGATTAGGATGTGCACTCTCAATTAGGAATCAGTAGATAAGCTACAGGGTGATTAATATGAAACGTTAACAGGTACGTGTGTCCTTTGTCAGAAACACTACAGGACTCCTGCTGCCTGGACCTTGATTTTTATTATTGCCTTCTTTAGTGTTAAGAGAGCGAACATGTAGAAGAGAGAAACTAATTCTTGTCCTACAGGCTTGGGTTGGAAAATAGACATGTAAATAGATGGTGTGTGTCTGAGGCCAAGAAGACCCATGAGTTCCCCCAATGTCTTCATCCTCATTGGCATCCCTGCATGCAGAATATGGTGGATTTTGTTCCAGGATCGATATCTATAGTTCTAATTTTAGTTTGCTATTCTCTCCAGTTACTTTTTGAAACAGTCTCTGTCTCCCTGTCTTTGGGAACGTGGGACTCCCACCCAGGGAGGCCATGGTTTTCTGCTGCTGTGATGCAACTGATGGTACGTTGGCAGGTATCCCAGGGGACACCTGTTGCCTCTCCACAGAGCTTTTCTTTTTCATTTTTTTAAGCATATACTCTGCCTGGCTTTTTACCTGAAACAGATCCCACCACCAGTGATTCAGAGAGCACAGATAATTGAAAGTGGGCTGTAAACACTGTAGGAAAAAAAAGGAATGGTAAGCTGCTATTCTGAGGTCAGGGTTTTGCTTCTCTACTAATTGTGGACTGGCTGTTAGCCTGAGAAGCAGTCCAAAGGGACTAGACTGCAGGAAAAAATCTAGAAGCTTTCAGAGGCCATTCAGAAGGTAACTAAACACATCAAAGATTCCCTTAACTAGCAGGCAGGAGGAAGCAGCAAGCCAGTCTGCCAATAGCAGTCTCTCTCTCTACCCCATTCATTCCTACAAATATCGCCCATGTGAAACAATCGGGTTTTTCTCAGTTCCTCAAATACTGATACCAAACATGTGGAGCAAACCTCATCCCAAGACAAATTGGAAATTCTTTTTTAACTTTTTGCAAACAAAATATCTAGATGATTCTGACTTCAAAAAAACAATGTGGAGGTGTTTTTGCCCTTAGTCTCATTCACCTACTAAATTGGGTTTAGATGTTCTACAAATTACAGAATTTCACAAGACTTATTACATGATCATTCTAATTGTTAAAAATCTGGAAAGTTTAAAATTAGATTATTTAAGCAGTTTTTCCAAAGGTACTTCTTTCATTTCAAGATATTTTTAACATTTCCAGCACTACTTAAAATTGAATTTGGTTGACTTTTGTTTCTCTTCCGGGATTTAAAAGAGAAATATTTGCTATATGTCAAGAGAAAGGTTGTCATGTAAATCATGCTTTATTTGCAAGCCTACAAATAATTGAAAATGAGATGACATGGACTTTGCATCAGCATAAAAAGCAAACTGATAATGCAAGTATAGCAATACCCTCAGTAATACTGAGGTGAGGGAGGCAACCAAAGCAATTTTAAAACAAGATGATTGGTTGATTTATTTAATAAGAATTATTTATTGAGTGCCTACTATGTGTTAGATTCTCTAAGGGTAAGGTTTTTAAACTGGAGTCAACATACTGGTGGGATTATGAGATTGTGTACTAGGGTGATTCGCTGAGGCATGGAAAACATGGTGCATGTTCTGATGAAATAAAACTAAGATTAGACTAGATGCTAGAAAACCTGGGTTCTGGATCTACTTCTGCTCGCACTCTTCAGTGGAGGAACTTTGGGAAAAATCTTTATTCTCCTCTCTGGAGCTCAGTGTCCTAAGCCTTTTTTTAAAAAGAAATATATATAACTCTATTTGCCTATTGATTTCTACTTTCTTATTACGAAGAAACTGCCTTTTCAGCTTGTTTGCATTCTTCCTTTACTTGATCCTTTTTAGACTTGATGTCTGTAGAAAGTAAAACAGGGTGGTCCTAATTACCACATTAATTTTTAAGGCGCCCCTGTAGGTTTGAGCTAGCTTTTTCATGCTGTGAGTTGTGTGACTGAATTTGTTCGGTCTATAAGTGGTTTGAGCAATTGAACTGGGTTGAGCAATTAACTTGGTTCCATGTGAGAAAGCACGAAGACTGGGGGAAAATGGCTACTTGGCCGGAGTTTGTAGATTGCATGATAGTGACCACATATAGACCCAGGTATGTCTCAACCAGTGGGTGGTTGCAGTGGCCTTGAGGAAAAAATCTTGACTTGGGAGTCTGGAGACTTGGATTTGAATCCTGATTTCTGCCCCAACTCCTTGTGTAAGTTTGAGCTGGTCACTTCCTTTCTCTGTCCATATTTCTTCTTCTGTGAAACAAGGGTGGATCAGAGGCAAGTTTCTTTTCATCTTTGGGATTGTAAGAACCAGCATTTGTGAGGTGTTTATGTAGGGACTACAGTGATTATGTTTTGTTTAAGGATTTATGGTTGGTGCCTTGGTCTCTACTATTTCTTTAGTTAACTCAGTGGCATTTTTGCTCATCAGATTGTACATTATGTTTTTGTAATATTTTTTTTTCCACTTATGTGTCTTTACAAATAAGATTAGTTTATTTATACATCAGTCGTATGTGAAGTTGATTTGGTGGGTATGGTTTTCTCCTGTCTCCCAACCCTAATCAGCACATATCCCCTAATAAAAAAAAAAAATAATAATGCCAAGGAGTCCAAGTGCTGAGTGTTTTACTCACATTAGAGAAAGAGATTTGATTTTCTTTTAGTTCTCAATCATTAGTAACATACTATTCAAAAATAATTGCACTCAGTCCTTCATTGTCTTCAATTTGAAAACCTTTTCTGTCTTCTGATGTTTGATTGGCTACTGATCATTTTGGATAGAAGAAGCCTTTTTTATTTCCAGATAAAAGTTATCCAAAGTGTAAGGGTTTCATGATTAATAAGATGAATTTCTTGATTGTGCAGAGAATAAAATTTAGTGATGGGATGGATTATTTAACAGCCATTAACATGTTTATAAACATGAGTTATAATCAGAAATACTTGTGATATGGTAACTGTAAAAAACAGTGATGTGGATATATGTACTGATTACAATAATGTGAAAGTTGTATGTCCGTGGACAAAGAATAATAGATGGTAGTATGTAAAAAGAGGCAATATTTGGGTAATGATGATTGGATTGTGAGGATTCTTTCCTTTTTTAAATCTTTCATCAATATTTCATTACTTTTTTTTCTATAAAGTACACTAGGTATTGGGCTTAGTTATAAACGTTTTAAACAGATCTACCTAAACTGAACTAAAGCAAAAATCTTTATGCTTGATGTTTTCACGCTTTATTCATGTGAGACATTGAAAGGACATTTGAGGAGATAACAGTCTTTTGAAATTGTGCTTATATATATTTTTTACTATGTATAGGGCACTGTGCTTTACATATAGTGACTCTAATCCTCATAACAATTCAGTGAGGCAAGCGGTATTGTTATCCCTATTTTAGGGAGTAGAAAACCCCAGCATAGAGACGTTAAGTAATTTGACCAAGTCACATAGCTAGTACATAGCAGACAAGCTTCGGAGTCTGTGAGCTTAACTACAACTGGACATCTGAGGCATTACTTTGCTCTGGTCTGGTACTTCCTTTGCTGAAAACTAGGCCAGCTGTGTACACACACATACGATGTTTACAGTTTATTAGGCTTCAGGATGGTGATCTCTGCAGGCTCAGGCTCACCGAAACCCTGGGCCAATCAGAGCCAGACTTGGGGAAGCATGAGGAGTGTTCCTGCCTGCTGTCAGGTGGCTGTGAGAGAGCACCCGATGCTCATGTGCCTGAGGTGGCTTCCAACCCCAGGGGCTTAAGTAAGCATGGGGTTGCACCTTCCTTCTCTCACATCACCTTGAATAGCTGTCCTGCTTACCTGGGAAGCTCAGTGGTGTTGTAGAAAGATTACAAGACTTGAAATCAGACACACAACTAGCAACTTGTTAGTCCCTGTGACTTGGGCAAGATATCTCTCTGTGTCTTCGCTTCCGTATTTGTACAATGGCTCTTTCAAGATGAATGAGACAAATAATATATATTAATGTGTAATAATATATAATAAATATATAATATATAACAAATGTAATAAATATATATTTTATATGTATATAATGAACCAAGCGTAAAATCAGTACTCAGTATTAACAGCTGCTGCTGTTGCGATTATCCTCTGACCCTTAGGCTTACTATTAATACTTCCTCTCTTCCTGTATGGGGCTGGATTCCTGCCTTAAACTCCTCACTATCATGTTAGCCCCTTGCATGGAGCCAGATACAACGTTCAGTATCCTTCAGTCCATCGCATGTGAACATTCCTGATGCAAGATGAGATTCCTACCTGACGCTGATGCTGGCCGCTGCCACCATTCTTACTCTCATAGAACCATACTCTTTTCTTCCCCCGGTATTGCCCGCCCTCCCTACTTTGATACCAGCTGTGATTGGTCTAGATTGGTTCATACTTTTCTTTAGACTGCTGACCCTTGCTGCTTCGCTAGTTTTCCCTTCATTCTATCTAGTTCTAGTTCACTCATTTTTTTCCCCTTAGGTTGGAACAAGCAGAATGCCATGCAGCTGTGGTATATGGCTTAAAATGATAGTTTTTAAGACCTACTGGTCTAAGTCGTGCTAAAAAATTAAAGAATAGTGACAAAAATGAAAGAAATCCACTAATCTTTTTGATCAGAATTTTACTTATTCCCATTGTCTGGCCTAAGATGAAGTTGAGTTTCCTCAGAAGAGAGAACTTGACTGTTGTGATAGGAATGTTGACATTGTTGCTTAGGTCCAGGCACCATTCCATTGTTCAGGGAAGAATAGTGAGAACAGCTTTCTGCCCAGTTGTACCTGGTCAGGGGTTTTCAACTGAAAGTATGGATTATAATAACTTGTAGGCTTGTTAAAACATATTTCTCGGTCTCCTATAGTTTCTGACTCAGTGGGTCTGGGGTGGGCCTGAGAGTTTACATTTTCTAACAGGTTCCCAGGGGATGCTGATGCTGCTAGTTAGGGGATCACACTTTGAGAACCCCTGGTGTAAACAATGTAGTCTATGATTCTCTTGTATTTGGGTATTGTATCTAGAAATAAATGTACATTTGGCTGATCATTGATGAATATCAGAATAAGGGATCATGGGGTAGCATTCTCATGACGGAACTCCATAGCTTAAAAGAGTAAATAAGATCACATCTACAAAATCACCCCAGTATTACCCATACCCACACACTGGTTAATTAGTACAAAGATGTTATTAATGGTGTATACAAATAATACATGTTTTCATTTATAAAATGAATACATGTATTTATTTATCTGTGCCAGGCACATTGCTTATCATCAAGATTAGAAATGAAAAGAGACACAGTTTCTGACTTCACAGACTTGGTTTTGAAGATAGACACAAACAGAAGCCTAGGAAGAGCTGACAGCGGGGTATGCATGTGAAAATTTAGATTAAATTTAAAATTTACTTTTAATATCATATCTTCTGTGTGGATTACTCTGCCTAGGTGTTATAGACCAGGAACCAATGAATAATACAAGATTTATACCCTCTGCTGTTATACCAGATACAGAACTATAATCTGTGGGAATACAGAGAAGGGAGTTGGCATTTGAGCTTGGTCTTGCAGAGGGGATGGAATTGAAACATTGGAAAAATATTCCAAGCTGATGCAATAGTATGAGCAGAGGTATAGCATCATTAATATACATGTAGCAACTAGGAAAGATTAAGTGATTGGTTAATTCATTAATCTGGCAAATATTTGGTAAGCTGGGCACTGTTCTAGGTGCTGAATATAGTAGTGAGAAGACAAAGTCCCTGCCCCCATGAAGCAGGTAGGGTTAGGGACAGGATACAGTGAATGATGAATCCTGATGATGAAATGAAAGATTAGAAGAAAATTGTGGCGGCCTGTTACAAATTACATAATGTAGATAATGATAACTTACACTTCAAAAATATTAATATCAATTGTCTTTTTTAAAAATTAGATTCCAGGGCTTTTAGAGTATAATTCCATTTGCAAAGCTTTAATTATTCCCTAGATTTTCAAGAAAATATCCATCGCACAAAGCAAGGTATACCTGTAAGCACAGTTCCACGGCCAGAGGAAATGCTGTGATCCAGTATTGTACTCTGTGACTTTTGCCAACCTCTGCTGCTGACACACTTCCCTTGCTTAATGGAACAGTGAGTTTCATTTCTGTTCACTTTTGGCTCTCAATCCCCTGAAATTTTTGCATTGAAACTTACAGATTGGTATTTTAGGGGGAAGATCCAAAAAATATTTTTGAAATGTGTCAGGCTCAAAAATTGCTCTTCAGTGATCTGTAAATTATTATCAACTCTCAGAATTACAATAACAGGACAAACACTATACAGGTACTAATATGCCTGCATTTTGCAACTATGCTATATGAATTTCTTCAACTTCTCCTTAAGTATATGAAGATTCATGTAAGATATATGTTCTTTTTCAACCTACCATCACTCTTTCAATGGTGTATTTTGATATTTTGGCTGTCTGTCTTTAGAGAAGATGAAGAAATTAGAGCAGTTTTTAACCCAATTCTGGTTTTGATTTTTGTCTGTCTACTTCCTGGCAGAAGATATTGGGCAAGGTTCCTAATCTTCCTAACTCTAGATTTTGTCACTTATATGATAGAGATAATAATAGTATTTATTCTTAGAGTTGTTTTGAGGATTAAATGAGATAGGATATAGTATATGAAAGTGTTTGCCACACTGCCTGGCAAACAGTAAGCACTCAACAAAATGTAGCTATTGTTAAGTATCTCAAAACTGCCTCATTATAACTTGTGGTACAAAATCATAGCCATGGCTTTTTCTGAGTCTGATGGATTCAGTTTGCTTAAAGGTTTAAATGAATTCCAAGCATAATACTTCCAGTTTGAGCCTTTAGTTGTAACACAACATAGAGCTGTTTTGGATCAAAGTCTTAAAACTGTTTCAGGAAGACACTTCCAGCCAAACTGGACAGCCGTAATCAATGGTTGAAATCTAGAATACCACCTTGTATAGAGAAGGTCTCAGCCTGGCTGGTGAAAGATTTATGAACAACATTTTGAAAATGAAGGTCAGCAGATGATTTTCATCAAATAACCATAAGGAGCGGTTAGACAGATGGCAAGGACAGCCTTGTCTTTTCTCTGAGCAACCTCTTTTGATCTCTACTCCCCATTGAATCATGCAGGTCTTAGTAAAGGTGTGAGGGTGCTGGGGAACACACTGCAGCCTCTGATGCTACTCATTCCTTCAGAAATGCTTCTAGAGCAAGAGAGGTGTAATGATGATCCCTCATGAATAACATTTGAGGTGATGTCTTCCTTTTCTTTTTTGTGCACTTGCCATTTTTGTCACAGTTATGGAAAGTGTATTATCAAAGATAGCACTTCCTTGTCCCTCCCTCCCACTTCCTTGTCCCCTCCCTCAAATTTTTTTCTCTCCAGAGACATCACTCTCAATTCTTTTTGCTATTTACCTCTGTGTTCTAAATGACATTCTCTTCTTACCTCCTCTCAATTTCTCAGCTCTATTTTTGATGTCCCATTGTAGAAATGAAGTTTTCATCTCTCTCTCATCATCACACTCTCACAACAGGCATTCCTCCTATCCTACCATCTTCCCAGGGCTGTTACATTATTGTTTTGGTTAACTCAGTATTTATTAGTTACACTTTTATGACTATGTAAATGCTTTTCATGACTGTGATTACTCTTCGTTTCTCTTATGATTTTGTTTTTTTCTGTGGTTGATAGTTGTCTTGTTTTTTGTTTGTTCAGCTTTCTATACATACTTTTCACTATTTAACTCCAAGCCTCTGCCAGTGTTCTGAATCTCAGCTCCAGCCATTCTGATGCACAGATATCTTATCAAGTTCATCTTCTTGAAGTAATCTCTCTTGGAACCTTCTGACTTGGTTCTATATGTGCGCTTTTCCTTTTATGCCCTATGCACTGGTTTGATCCTGGAATCTCCCTTTCCATCACCCTGGAAAATGTCTGCAGGTCTCTTTGCTTGGTTCTCTTGTTTTCTTGTATCCTCTGTATTCTTCTTTCTTAATTCACTTCCTTATTTTGGTAGAATCAATTTTCCAGCAGCTTCCTGAAAAAAAGGATGCACAGTTAAATTTTCTGAACCTTTGCATATCTGAAAATATATTCCTTCTTTCCTCATATTTGGACAATAACTTGGCTAGGTATAGAATTCTAGGTTGAAAATAATTTTCCTTCAGAATTTAAATAGCACCACTATAATGTCTTCTGCCTTCAGTTTTGTTGTTCTTGTCTGATGAAATTCTGATTCATCATTTTTTGAATATGACTTATTTTTTTCTCTTTGAAAATCTTTTTTCCCAGAGTTCTGAAAATTTATGAAGATTTGCCTTCTTATAGTTTTATTTTCACCCATTATACTGGGTACTTAGTTGGCTTCTTTAATGTGGAAACTTATATTCTTTGCATCTAGAAAATTTTCCTTAATTTTTTTTTTGATGATTTCCTTTTCTCTGTTTCTTTTTTGTTGTTACTGTTGTTTGGCTCCAGCTTTTTTGAAATCTTGTTACTTAGATACTGATATCCTGAAATTTTTTTTTAATAGATTTTTTGACATGGACCATTTTTAAAGTCTTCATTGAATTTGTTACAATATTGCTTTTGTTTTATGTTTTGGTTTTTTGGCCCCGAGGCATGTGGGATCTTAGCTCCCCGACCAGGGATCGAACCCGAACCCGCTGCATTGGAAGGTGAAGTCTTAACCACTGGACTGCCAGGGAAGTCCCTGATATCCTGAATTTTAAAACATTTTTATTATTAATATGTTTTATTTCCTGTTTTCACCTCCTTTGCATTTTTCACCTGTTTTCTAGGTGATAGGCTCATTTTTATCTTCTACTCTTTCTGTTAGGTTTTATTTTTAATTTCTGATATCAGACTTTTAGTTTCCAAGATTCTTACTTGTTGTTTTTCTTTGAATGTTTGATTTTATATTATGCTATCTTGTTTCACTGTGGCAATATTTCTAATACCTTGTTAGGAATATTAATAATATAGTTTTTAGAAGTTTTCATCTCCTTCCATAGCCTTTGTTTCCAGTTAGCTTTTATTTAATTACTTGTTTTGATTTCTGTCTTTCATGTTAGAGACTTTGTACAGATGTTTTTATATTTGTTGCCTGTTCATGTTTAAGAGCGGGCTAAGGAGGCGACTGGAAGCTCTGTACACGTGGGTGGGGCTTATTGGTAATGATCTTAGTTATAGGGTCACCTCCGTGGGCTTTTCACTGTGGAACTCCTGATATCAGTATCTTTAGGTATTGCTTCTTATTGTTTATAAGTTCCTCAGAGAAGACTCTTTCTCCTGCCTGTATGATAAAGACGTGGCTGCCAGGATTCTGTGGGTCTCAGCGATCAGCATGTAAATTCACTTAATCTCTTAGTTTTCAATGTGGTACTTATTCGGCCCACTGTACAGAGAGCCTCTCTTCTGTCCTCTGCAAAGAACACATCTGCAGTCTTCTGCTGAGATTGGGGAGGGCAGTTGTCTAGATGTTCAGCGTTTAGGAGAGGGTTTGAGGTTATAGTACCTTCTTGAGAACAAACTGTCCACCAGTTCTGTGTATTTTATCCTTTTCCCCTTCACCCTACTTCTAGACAAGCTTGGTGCTACTGCTGTCTAAACTTTTGAAGATTCTGCAGTCCAAGTTATATTGCTTATTGTCTTTCCCCACTACTGACTTAGAATTCAGTTTTCTCAGGTCTGCTAAATCCTTTATATCTTCACCAGCTGGCTTCCTATTTCTAAAATTTGACAATTGTTGTCTTCGCTCTCTTTTGCTGCATCTTTATAGATTTATCACACATACACACACACACCTTTATTGTACTTTTAATGGTGTTTCAGGTAGGAATGAAAGTGAAAGCCTGTGTTCAACTTTCCCATCTTTACTTAGAAGTCTTTACTTTCAAAAGATACTGAATAATCTTGTGGAAAGATAATCTCAGCTCAGAGGTCCTGGAGATAGCATTTTGTGGAATTCTCAGCAGTGTCCTGGCTGGTTTCCTCTGTTTATCCAGCATAGTTAGGGTGTCAGACATCAGGGTCATTAAAGTAGTCTTCCCATGAGGAAACACCATGTAAATACCTTAAAAGAGTTACAGGGTTAAGAGAACTACCAAGATCATGTCCATACAATTTTTTAAAATTGCCCTGACATACTAATTTATTCATTCTTCCACTACTTGGGCATCCATTGGACGCTACCCTTCGTCATGCATTGTTGGGCATTGGCAAACATTGAACAAGACACAGTTCTGACCTCATGAACCTTCCACGCTAGCGTGGAAGACAGACAGCACTGCTCAAGATGCAATATGGTAAATGCCATAATGGAGATGTTAACAAGTGCTAGAGGCTCTATGGGATGGGAGTGATTAAGTCTGCCTTCAAATTCATGATGGGAAATGTGTCTTAGCTCTCACAGTTCAAGCAATAATTTCCCAGAAAAATCGCTTTGTCAGTTCATAACTGGCAAAGTTACTAGCTTCCCAGCACTGTGATAGCATCTTTATGGACAGAAGAGATTTTAGAAGTCATTTTTATGTTCGTCATTTTACCTGGAAAAACTGAGGCCCAGGGAAAAAGGGGCTCTATCCTGGTAAAGTAAAGAATGAAAACCAGTTTCTTGAATCCCATACTACTTTCTATCTATTAAATCATATTAAGTGCCCACCCTAAAGCCCACTTATCTATAAATATGATTAAAAATTTTAATCAGTGGCTCTGAGTCTCAGAGATCTGGAAGTACCAGTTTTGAAACGCCTGAGGATTTCTTTAAAAACAGTAATTCGAATGAAAGAGCTTTGCTTTGGACATAGGTACAGGACTTGAAACTTATGCAATGTCAGAAAGAGAAAATGGCTTAGAGTTCTCATTACTTATTTTGAAAGCAGGGCCAGTTCTTAAACTGGAAGAATAGGACTCTCTTTATTTGCACAGGTTAATATTGATTGAATTTCAGTTCACCCAGCAAATTCAGGGGAGAGCTTCCCAAATGCAGCTTTGGTTTTACTATTTTACAATATATTTTTCAGATTTTCCCATGTTTGCATTGTCTTGAAAACACACAACAGATGTACAAACGTAGAATTTAAACATTTTGGAGAGGCAGAGAATGTTGTCTTCAGTGAACATTTAAGAATGTAATGTGTTCTGTTAAATTTATGGTTTTATGACTTAATTAACTATTAGCAAATGGTATATTATGGGGAAGCTAGGAACTATAAATAACATATTATTCAATAGCCAGTTCTTCATCTGTAGTAAAATACTAGCAATCTTTACATTATTCATTAAAAGCAAAACACAACTTGAAATCTCATAATATCTTCCCCAAGTACATTAACATTTTATATCCACAAATAATGAGATTATAATTTTCTTACTAAAGATTTTCTTGGTCCTTCTCTGCTGAGAAAAGTCTTTCTGTCCTCTGGCCCTTTGAACCCTCCTGCCATGTTGATTTCTTTCTTCACTATAGTACAAGGGTCCCCAACCTACCGGGCTGCGGACCGGTATGGCTCTTCGGTGTGTTAGGACCCGGGCCGCACAGCAGGAGGTGAGCGGTAAGCAAGCGAAGTTTCATCTGCTGCTCCCTGTTGCTCCCCATCGCTCCCCATCGCTCCCCATCGCTCCCCAACGCTCCCCGTTGCTCCCCGTCGCTCCCCATCGCTCGCGTTACTGCCTGAACCCTCCTGTCCCCAACCTCCCCACCCCCCGCCCCCGTCCGTGGAAAAATTGTCTTCCATGAAACTGGTCCCTGCTACCAAAAGGTTGGGGACCACTGCTATAGTATACATGGTTCCTTGGTTGCATGTCAGACTTGTCTTCTAGGCTATGAGCATCAAGAAGGCAAAGACTATGTCTTCTTTGTAATCCCAGTAATGTGGCCATATTAAGGTCATTTCAATTAACAAAAGAAAGTTAATTGAGTGAATAAAATATAAGGTACTTGATGTATAATAATATTTACTTGTTTGGTTTTCATAGCACTTTTCATTATATCCTTGGGTATAAAGTAGCTAAAGACCCGGGGTTGACACACATGTAGTACACAGCCTCCACTTCCCTTTCCTTCTTGTTTGAACAGCACTCAGATCTCACCCTGAGCTCAAATATAGCTCTCTAAATAATGGATCGTATTCACTGTGACTTAACTTCTTGTTGCCCATGGAAGAGAACTATTGATCTTCCTCCCTATGAAATCTGGCTAGGCGTGAAAACTTCCTCCTCCTCCTTGTTAGAAGCAATTTCTCTCCTGTTTCTGAAAATGAGAAACAAAACAGTCTCTTCTTTGTTGTTCTCATCCTGTCCCATGGGGAGTGGCATGATCCTTCATCATCATCTGTGCATGTGCCTTGTCCCCAGTCTCCTGGTCCTCTTCCCTCCCATCAGAGCCTGGATGCTCCACTCCCTGTCCACTCATGTGAAGACTGCTCTGCCCGCCTCACATCCTAATTCTTGTCTTTAGATACATCTCTGACCCCAGCGACTCTGGGGAACAGACTGTACTGCTCAGGACCTTTGGTGAGTGCCAACAAAAAGACTGCTGTATCAGTGCAAAGGGGTGGCATTTCCATAGTCACGACTATCATAACTTTTGTTCTTCAAGAAACCCTGGGATTTCTACATTTTAGGGTTGGGAGATAGAGGTGTTTTAGTTCCCTGAGCTCAAAAGTGGGAGCTGAAATAAGTAGATAATGAAGACCTTTCTTGTCGTTGATGTCTAAATCAATTTGCTGGACCTGCATTTTGGTGGCTGTCCTGCTCTTTTTCTCAGTTCGTCTATTACTTTTGCATAGTTTATGCATCTGGTTAAAGTTCTTTCAAAATCAGCCTTTCTACTTATAAACCCTTCACAAAGTTACTGGGGCAGGCCCCTTAGAATCTTGGCTTAATAGGATGCAAATGAGGGTTATGGTGGAAGAATTTTTTTCTTTGTATCTCTGAAAGAGAGGTTGCTGTGGATTTATGTACACAGACTTAAATTCATGGTGAGAAAGTCTGGGTTCAAATTTGGCTCTGTGACCTTGGATATATCACTGTACCTTTCTAGGCCTTAGTTTATTGTAAATGGAGGTAAATTGTCTGCTCTCTGGGGTTTTGGGAAGGAATCAAGGAGAGAGTATATGGAAAGTGCTTTGTAAACTATATGGTGCTATATAAAAGCAAGTTGTTATTAATAGAGGTCTGACTATTCCCAGTTGTTTCTGCTTGGTCAGTTAGTTCTGGATGAATAAATCGGAGAGGACAGGCAGGAAGGAAACAGCACTGGGCTAGGAGTCGGGTGATCTGGAGTCTATCCTGGTGCTGCTCAGCACTCACTCACTGACTTGATGTGACCTTGGCAAAGTCACTTTACCTCATGTGCTTCTGTTGCGTCATTGGTAATATGAGGTGGGCTAAAGAAATGATGATATAGAGATTCTCTTCCACTTAAAAAAAACTAATGTTTTTTGAGTCTAGCTGACAAGAGATTATTATTTATTTAAGGGTGTCATTATGTTTAGATTACTGAATCAGAAGTCTTACCAATTATGCGCCCAAATAATATATATTTTTTGATTTTATGTTTTATTTTTTTGATTTTATGTTTTATTTTTTTTTCTTGATGGAAATTTGTTCTTCATACGAAAGTTTAAAGTTATAGGGAAAATTGCAGCATACACTTAAAGACAATCACTCCTAATATTGCTTCCGAATTCCTTCACATCCATGTAGCTTTGATTTCTTATAACGTGCATTTTTTCATTAACATTAGTCCAATCATACTTTATATATTTGATTTAAAAAAAATTTATTTTTATACAATTTTTAAAGGTTACCTTCCATGTACAGTTATTACAAAATATTGGCTATATTCCTCATGTTATACAGTACATCCTCGAGCCTAGTTTGTACCTCCCACTCCCCCACTCCTGATACTGCCCCTCCCCCAAATAATACATTTTGAATACATGATTTTAAGGAATTATTTTAAAGAAGACGCCAAGGCTTAATCCTTCAAACACTGAAAAGGAACTAATGGACTCTGCTATCCACTGAATTTTTCTATTTTCTCTGGGAGGAATGTGTATATTTAAAAAGGAGGCTAAGTACTAACAACAGATGAAATTCTGTATAAGAAATTATGGCTATGACACCTAAAGCACATTTTGTAATATATTCTCTAGTAACTTTAATTCTTTTTTTCGTCAAAAAATTATTGAGTATTTGTTACAAATCTCACACTATGCTAAGCCCTATAGATGCTCAAGTGAGTAAGATAATTCCTATTAGAAGGGATGGTTGATCTAGTGTAGAAAAGAGCATAGATTAAAAATTTATAAGAGAGGTGAAACAAAGTTCCAATAGTACAGGATAAGGAGAGATTAATTTTGCTGAGGAGATGGAAGGAAGGTAAAAAATATAGCATCTTTAAAATGCTTTATAGATTGTAAATGTTTTCCCATATACTATCCTGTTTAAATATAGCACAGACTCTGACAGGTATAGAGCAAGATACTGTCTTTTGGAAATCAGTTTGAAATCCCTGAAACCCCTGAGGCGCAAGCAATGTAGAGAAAATACCAATAAGACATATTGTTATTTTAAAAACTAAGGTGGGTGCCTATAATCAACTCGCAAATTTCTGAGAGTTTTGCCCAAGGTGACATGGACTATTTTTTGTATTTGAGCCTGCATATCATCCTATTAACTATCCCTTTTTTAAATGAGAAGGCTATAAGAAATGCCCCAACTTACATAATGCGTTTAATTCCATGTATATTTTTAAGGTGAATTTATGTAATACTTATAGCACATTGGTTTATGATCACAAAGCTAGAAGAAACCTCAATTCAATTACCTAACTTGTTAGATAATGAATACAATATGCCCTTTTTCCACACACACACAAAAAAAGTTATTTTCACAGAAGAAGTGTCCTGCCCAAGTACAAAATCAAGACTATAATCGTGGTCTCCTGGACCAGGTTTTCGCCACCACATCACAGCCCAGAGTCTGTTAAAGATTGCAGCAAGTGTACGTTCATTTGATATTAAAGATTCCTAAAGCGGCCTCCATCTCCTTTTTGCCGTTCACACAGTATTTTTCCATGAACGTCTTTTAAAATAATTAATGCTGTATCCAAAATTGTTAGAACTGTGCAATGCTGATATTTGAAGAAACGTGACTCTTGTGACACTAAATGCTTTTAATAATGTATCTACTCGAATATGGTAAGTGACGTCCACTCATAAAACAAGGAAATATGGTGCTGAGAAGTCATTGCTTCATCGCTGCCTCATTTTCAGTGACAAATCTTTTGAAAGAGGAAATGTATCTTTTTATTATGATGCTGCAGGGCTTTATTTAGGTTTTTTTCATTGCAAAATAAAATTCTAATTTTATCTGAGCACATTAAATATAGCAAATCTTAAATTTCAGTAACTGTGGCTACAATTTATTTAAAGACACATAATTTTCTGGGTATGTGAATGTGATCTTTGGTTATAGTCTATATTATTCAGATGTTTTTAAAGCTTTGTGTCCATTTTCAGACTCTGCAGTTTAGAAGAACCTAGTAAAAATAGAGTATGCCTGTAAAATGAGCACTTTAATGATAGGTTAAGGAATTAAAGTTGCTTAACCTGAAGAAAGGAGAGCTCAGGAAATGAGCTAATTACCACCCTCAGGCTTCTAAGTGATTTTATGAGGAGCACTGTAGTTTCCCCTTCCAGCGCAGAGAGGTTTTGGTCTTTGTTAGTGGTGACGGAGCATAGCAGGAATTCAGCAAGGAGGGACTCATGCTGAGTCTTAGTTCACCTTTTAAGACAAGAATAGATGACCATCAGGTTTTTAAGTGATCTCTTCTTGTGTCTGAATAAAATGATCTCACAAGTTATTTTTAAGTTCTGTTGTTACCTTTGGGGCAGAGAGATTCAAACAAGTTTCTTTTGCAATGAAAATGATTAGGTACAATGAAATGACTGACTCAGAAGACCTGGGAATTGTCTCACCAACGCCTCATCCTACAGCTGAGGAACCAGAAGCTCAGAGAGAGCAGTGGAGAGAGACCTTGCAGGAAGGGCTATTGACTCTTCCGGCAGGGCTTTTCCATCCCTCTGCCCTGCTTCTTGAGTACCTGACTTCGTGAACTAATGTGCAGTGGATTTGATTGGTCACTACACAAAATTAAAGTAATGATTGGGGTGGAAGGTCAAGCTCAGTATAAACTGGGAAATGTACCTCTTTCCAAGTATTGCAGGTAATGGCTTATTCTGTTAGATCTGTGGCTTTCTGCCAGTGTGGCCAAGGACAAATAGATTTGTTGATTATAGATGATTAGCAGTTAGAAATTATGAAATTTTTATGTTCTAGATCATTGTGCTCTTCTCTCAAGAGCTGGAAATAAATGTGTAGGAGTGGGTATCTTGCACCCCACCACAACTGAATAGTTATTACTTGGAATTTTTCATACCCAGCAGTAATGTTAGTGTCCCAGCAGGTATTGCTTTTCGAGATACATGACTGACCGCTGACTTATTCCTTTTCCGTGACTTCAAATTGTGTAGGAAAGGCAAGGGCAGAGAGGTCCAAACAGATTTCCTTGTTGTGGAAAACACTAAGTACAGCAAAATACTAGCGTTGGAAAGGGCATGGATGCTGTTTTGCCCAACCTCTCATCTGACAGATGTAAAACCTGAATCCAGAAAAAAAGATGTGGCTGGTATTTGGTGAGATTTGGAACCAGAAATGAGAAGAAAAAAAGCATTTGAAAGCTACCTAGTGTGTTATGTGTCCTCCTTGGGAAATGGTGATGGCAGCTTTTTAAGGACTTAAGACAAAGTTATCATACACATCTTTAGACAGGATGAGGGAAGACATCTCATCACACGTAATTCTCTTAATAGCATTAACATAAAAGAGTTTTTCTGAAAGGGACAAAGGAGTTAATATTTAAAAAGGAGAAGAACAGTCTGATGAGCACTTGGAGAGGCTGAGGGGCTGTTGACAACTAGGTCTTCTCACCAGGGTTGTGTGGTTTGTCTTTGAAAAATAGGAGTGATCATCACCTTTTGGGAGAAGATAAAAAAATAGTAAGCTCTCTGTTGCTATTTGATCATCTTTGGCAAGTATCTAACCCTTTCAAATCTCCAGAGAACCAAAGGTCAATTATAGAGCTGGCAGGAATATCAGAATTCATCATTCCTGCTCAATGTAGGAATCTAATCTATCTTTTGGATTAATATTTAAATTTTCATTAAATTTTTGTCTTTTCTTTTCTTGCTCTTGGTAGTAAGTAAGCTATATTGGAGCCAAAATCTATGTTTGGCCACCTTTATAGCCTTCGAGTCTCAAGGATAGTGTCCTACACACAGTTAATACTCAGTAAATCTTTTTGTTGTTATTGCTGTGTATGAAACCCTGCTACTCTTACTTTTAGTATTATATCAGGTTGGTGTTTGGAAGAGACTTAAGAATCTGGTGTAATTCCTACATTTTACGGTAGAGACTGAGACTAGGAGAGGGGCCTATATGAATTTATATAGCTACATAGCCACAGACCATAAACAGAATTTAGATATACCAGCTTGTTTTTTTTTTTTTTTTGATCTCCCAGTCTGGAACACTAAATTTTTTTTTTTTTTCTGACATGTTTAATTTTATTAGGAAGAGATTTACAGAACTGGAGGAGAGGAGGTAAGGGACTTAATTCATGATCGAGTACATAGAAAACTAGAAAACCAATCAACTGACCAACCAATAACAAAAAGCTAACACTAGGGAAACAAAAAGTTGTGCAAGAAAAGAAAAATGGAAATAGAAACCACAGTATACCACATAACTCTGCTATGAATATTTACGTAGTCATAAAAAAGTGAACATAGAATGTTAATTTAACCAAAATTATGATACAGCTATATTGAGTATCAACTCAATATGGATGGGAAGTGTGCATCTGTGTGTAGTTGGGGTGGAGGAGGGTTCTGTGAAAACTGATTCCTTATATTTTATGGTAGAAAGTTAATAGGTAAAGCTTAAAATTGAAAGAAAAATTGAGGAACACTAAATTTTTAAGTAAACAGTTTTGTTAGAAAAATTCATATAGTTGTGATGAGCAGCCACATTGCCTGAAATTCAAGACTTTAGTAACCCCGTTATTAATTAATTAGGTAATTGATTAAAAGATTTATTTATTCATTCATTAATATTTCTTGGGACCTATTGTGTGCTAAGCACTGGTCTACACAAGAAAGTGAAGAAAACCAACAAAATTTTCTGACTTCATGGCATTTGTCTTCTGTTGTGGAGGAGAAACAACCAAACAAGTAAAACATTTTATGTCAGATAGTATAACGTACCATGAAAAAATGAGCTGGAGAGGCGAGTAGGGAATTCTAGGAGGCAATGCAGGGGTTCATTTAGAATTTTAGGTAGGTGGGTCATGGAAGACCTCACTGAAGAGGTGACATTTGGGCAAGGACCTGGACTAGGTAAGGGATCAGGCAATGAGCAAGCAAGGACCCGCCCATTTGGGGGGAACAGCATTCCAGGTGGAGGGAACAGCCAGTGCAGATGCTCTGCAGTGTGAGTGTGCCCGGCAGGTGTGCTGAGAGCAAGAAGGCTGTGAAGTCAGGAGAGAAAGTCGGAGGTGAGGTTTGGTGAGGCCACTGTACATCTCTATCCTCCTGCCCCATTTCTCCTGCTGGTGGCTTCCATCACAGACACATCTCAGGTGTGCAAGAGGACACCCCTGGGACTAGCCAGCGCACACTTTCCCTAACGTTGGGTGCTTTCCACCATCATCAGCTTCTTCAGACAACCAACACCTGAGTCTGCCGGGTTAACAGTGAGTGTTCTGGATTTCTGAGCTGGGGCTGGTAGTTGACCTGCTTGTGAATGCCCTTGTATACCAGAAATTTGGGACGGTATAGATAATTTCCCAGTAGAAAATGTGAACATCTCTTCTGATGTTGGAAGAGCCTTGCCTTCCTGGTAGGAGAGACAGAAATGCAAGTGAGTTTGCAAGAGGTGGAATTCTCTCTATCCTGTTTCCGAAAGCAATGCAAGTCCAGTGGAGACCTCTGAAGAACTGCTGGAGAGCCAGACTGAGTTTCATTTTTAAAGGAGCTGTGTGTTTTTCCACCAGGTTCCTCAGAGCCCCCGCAAGTAACCTTTGGGGATTCATTGCATTGCTAAATCACTGCATTAGCCTGCTGCCTTCTGGAAAAAGCTAATCCGACTGCTTCTGTTAGCAGGAGAAGTCAGCCCTTGGGCTGGAACCAACCACACTGAGAACAAACTGAGAGGTTGGGGAGATCCGGGAAGCCCTTAAAAACAGGTTCAGATCTTCAGGGTAGTGTGGGGTGCAAGCACCCCTAGGAAATGCTGTACTGAAGTAGACCCAGATAAAGCATTTCTGTTATTACTGTTTCTGTTATTGTTAATCATAATAGCTTTATTCAATATACTGGTTTATAAAGCATTTTCCTAGCCTTTACCTCACTGTCTCCTCTGTAATTCTCTATAGCTTTGTTATTGAAATGATGTCTGCAAACCAGCAGCTCTGTGTAACCCAGGATCTTGTTAGAAATGCCCTATCCAGACCTTCTAGGCTAGAATTTGCATTTACTAAGACCCTAGTCCTTTAAAGTTTAAGGAGCTTTGCTATATGGTCCATAGAGCAGTCATTTCTCCCTATAACAGTAAGGAAGTGGAGGAGCAGCATGGTTGGGTGACTGAGGCAGAGTCACCCACTTTAGTAATAGTGAAGGCGAGGCCTCATACCCAGGCTTTATGCCTCCTGGTCCAGCAGTCTCTCTGCTGCACTCACTTCTTCCCTCTCCATGATCCTTGGTGGCTTACCTGCGATGTACTAGTTTCAAAGGAAAGGCAACCCTTTTTCTCTGAAGCTAGGCTATCGCCTTCTCTCATTCTCTCCATCAGCTGCCCTGGGCCCTCCCTCATCTGCTTGCTGGTTCTAGAAATGCAAACACCCTGAAAAGCTTTGCAGCATTGCTCACAAGGAGCCAATGACGAGTGAGTCTGATAAGAACTGCTGGCGTTCGTCACTTGCACTAGGCTTCTCTACAAAACCTTTCCAGCTTCTTTGAAAGAGAGGGGTGCAAATTCAGAACAAGGCAACTGAGGGAATGCAGCTGGGACATGCTGATGGGTACGACTGGGTTTTTCCCCTCTTGCTCACGGTTATAGGATAACAGATGACATCTGGTTCAGTACCACCGAAAAACACGTGTATGAAGCCCTCATGTCTGTAGAGAACTTCCCAGTCCACCATTCACCATAGCTTACTGCAGTCTTGAAAATAGTATTCCCGTTTTAAGGCTGCAAAACTATGCCTAGAAGTCACTTACATTACACGCAGAAAGTGAGTGCTTCATCCTTTGCTGACTAATGGACCCAACAGGTAGGCGAAACTGAGTCTATTAGTAAACAGCGCTTCATCTACAGGAATCATGCTTTGGGTGAGGAAAAGTTCTAACAGAATTTTAAAGATGTGACTCATAGATCTTGAGCTGTAATTCTCAAAGTAACTGAAGCTCACTAACCGCACAGTGAATCTTCGTATTTTATTAATTAGTTCAGTGAAAAATTTTATATTTAGTGTGAACCTAACTGTGTGCATGACGGTCACCATAGCATGTGGTAGGAAGGGCTCAGTAATGAATGAGATCCTCTCTAAGAGCCTTCAAGTTAATAGAATGTATGTATGTGTATAGGACAAACTATGATGGGTGACAAAGGGACACTCCTCCCTCCACCCTAAAAATGAAGGCTCAACCTAGGAGGTGACATTTGAGTTCTTTCATGACAGACGGGTAGGCTTTGGACCTTCAGAGTCTCCAGAGTACGGAACTTCATGGGGGCTGGGGCAGTGTGTGCAGAAACACAGATGAAAATGCTAGGTTTGTATCTGGAGCAGCAGATGAACAATGCATTGACTATGACTTGTAACCTATGAACTCAGAGGCAAAAGAAATATGCTTTTACTTTCTTTCAATTAAATTGACCTAAATCTGAGTTTCTTTCCCTCTCCATGGTGGTAAATTTATTATTGGGCCCTATTCCCCTCCTAGCAGGTAGAGTCAGGGTGCTGCCTGGATCTTATGAGCCTCAGAGCATTTGCAGTTATTGACCACTGTCCTGGAGTGTGTGCCATGCTTGGGACATGAGCGTCTTTACTGCTACCAAGAACTGTTCTTTGCCTGGGGTTGGGCTCCCCGTGCAGCCGTCACCCCCCAGAGCACTGCTGCTCGCCTCCACCCTGCTTCCCCTCAGCTCTCTGCTGGACAGGGTTTTAGTTCCAAGGGAAATTTTTACCCCCATCTAGATGTTCTTAAGAGAGACCCCTTTCATGGTCCCCTCAATGACTTCATTCTTTTCCAAGAGCTCTGGTCTTCAGGTAGCTTCTGTTTTCCTCACTGGAAAAATCCTTGAGTCGAGGAAGCACTACCTTAAGTGACCTACTTCAAGTAGCAAAGGCAAAGGAGAAGAACAAGTGGGAGTCAATATTTTAATAAACAGCTGCGCCACCTTCAGAGTTCCTGGGCATGAGGTGGGCAAAGGGGAATGGTGGGTGCTTGCCCTGGGTGCTTTGTTGGGGGAGTGGGGAAGAGGGAGCAAGGGAGTTTCTTCCACTGACTTCTCCACTTTCCTGACTGAGAAGGGCCTACGTTTTGGTCTGAATCTCAACTTTCCAAAGCCTTTCATCGTATGTGAACTTGCCTCTATGTGTGCATGTTCAGAACAAGAGTTGGCTCTCCCTCCATTCTGAGCTGATCAGCTTTTACCCTGGATCCCATTACCTTCCGTGGCTTGTGCTGCATCAGCACTACACCCCCAGGTCTCTGGTATTTTCATCCCCGTTCTCTACTGCCTTAGCTTATCAACCTGCTCAAGTCTATCCTACTTAGAAACACAGCAGCAGCAGCATGTGAAAAGCCCTCTTTACCTGCCATCTCTTTCTAGTTCCTTCCTTAGCTCTCTCCTTTCTTCACAAAATCCCCGATCGTGTCTGAGAAACAGCCTGGGCAGCTCCAGTCTTGGAGAGACAGATGGGCTCTGCCAGTTACTGTAAATTCTCGGAAAATATACTATAAGCCTTTCGAAGTCTCAAGTTGGTAATTGCAAAAATGATAACAGTGAGGGCAGCCTCGAAGTGCTCTTGTCAGGATTCAGTAAAAATGTGGGTAAATTACTTAACACAGTCCTTGTATGTGATAGACACTAAAGATATGGCACTATTATTATTATCCACGCATATTGTACCCTTGGCCGGAAAACCTACCCTCTCCCTCTCACATCTCTCCAGTTTACCTGGCTAATTTCTGCTTATCATTTAATGCTCTGTTGTGTGCTGGTATCTGCTCCCATCTTCTTCCTCCTCTCCCCCAGTCCAGTGTACTCCCATGATCCTCTCACGGTACCTGAGAAGTCGTCTTAGGTTTGTGGAATATCTGCCTCCCTCTCAGCACTCCTCTGGGAGCTCCTTGAGGACAGCAGCTGTGATGTAAATCTCTCGTCTCCGCGTCCGCATTCAGGAGCTGACATGTCAACACTCAGATAACTTATTGAATTTAATTTTATTTCACAGACATTTTCATAGTGCTTATTATGTACCAGGCACTTTAGAGAGATTAATTTGTTAATCTTCATAACAACACTATGAGGTGGGCACTGTTATCTTCATTCCATAGGTAAGGAAACTGAGGCACAGGGCAGTTAACTTGCCCAAGACCACACAACAAGTAAGTAGGGGAGTTGAGATTGGAACCCGGGCCCAACCCTTTGCCCATGTCTGAGTTTAATACTGTCTGCCCTGGGGTAGTATTACATGCCTTGTCTCTTTGAAGATTATCATGAAGACTATGCAAGATGTAAGTGAACTTTGTAAGTTGCAAAATGTTGACTAAATAAGGGAAGTGAGTTCTTTGATTCATGTTGAAAGTGCTATAAAAATGTATGTTATGACACTGACTAAAAAGAGATCAACATGATCATAACACTGAATAGAAATCTGATTATTGTCAAAATATCAAGATACTTTTTTTTACCCTGATTTTGAATTATTGAAAGAAGAAACTACTTTTTATATTTTCTTTTCCATCAAAGGAAAGCAAAAAATGGAAAAGAGTTTAACATACGTCACCTCTGGAGTGTGGTCCCACAGTCTTTTTCCTGCAAGGATCAGTTCTACTTGTGAGCAGCTGTTTAGAGCAGATAACTTCCTAAAATGGCCCTGGAGAGAAAAAAGCAAACAGGCAGCTGCTTGACCTTTTTCCGAATGAAAAAACAAACCCTGATCAGTTGGTCTTGATTGGCACGTGCAGAGTCGAGGAGTCTTTGATCAGTTTTTATACCAAGTCACCCGTGATGATTGCTCATTGCTCACTAACATTATACCACAGATCTTCCGGTGGATCTGATGTGTGTTACCATTTTAGCTTCAGAAACACGGCTGTGGACAGTAGGTGCTGGTGCCGGGCCAGTGGTGACCTATGGGGAGAAGCAAGAGAAAGTGTTTCTTAGTGTACAGATCACCTGGGTTGGGATTATCTGGAAGGGTTGAATCATGCAGGTATATGGGACCCACCCTGGACCTACTGGTTCAGAATCTCTGGGAGAGGATTCCCAGCTGTTACATTGAGAGCAAGCACCTCCAGTGCAACTTGTAGAGCAATGCAATTTGAGTACGGTCGTCTTAGCTTGGGCTGCCTTAACAAAATTCCATAAGCTGGGTGGCTTCGAAAACAATAGACATTTATTTTTCTCACAGTTCTGGCGGCTGGGAAGTCTAAGATAAGGATGCCACAAGATTTGGTTCCCATGAAGCCCTGCTTCCTGGCTTGCAGACAGCCACCACCTTCTCACTGTGTGCTCACGGGGTCTTTCCTCAGTGTAAGAGCGTGAAGAGAGGGAGAGAAGCAGAGGGAGAGAATGAATCTCTTTTTTTTCTTATAAGAACAGTAATCCCATTGTGAGGGCCCCACCCTCATAACCTCTTCTAAACCCAATTATCTCCCAAAGGTCCTACCTTCAAATACCATGATTTTGAGGGTTAGGGCTTCAACATATGAATTCTGGAAGGGACACAAACATTCAGACCATTCAACCATGGAGGTGGGACCATGGTCTTCTGCGGTGTCATGGAAGGTGGGAATAGATCTAGAACTTAATTTGACATTTCCCAAAAGAATGACAGATTCTCATTTTTTTTCTGCTGGTTGTGATCAATTCATTGATGTTTAGACCTTCGCAGGAGCTTAGAGACTGAGTTTGCATTAGAACAAAAAGATATTCTTAAATCTGTTTTGGCTCAGTTGTGTCAGTGATTTCAATTCGGTTCCCTGTGCCTGTAGGAAGGAAAAAACAGGAGTGAATTTTCTGGATGACCAACATTTGAATTGCTTGAGAATGATGAAAATAAGCCCCACAGAGTAGTGGTTAAAGAGATGATATATTAGGCAGGGCTGTAGTCACCACCTGAATGATGGCAACTGCCCCCCAGAAATTTTTTTTCCAGCTTTGTAACAACTGCTTAATATAGCAGGAAAGTGTTTCTTTTTTAAGCCCTGTTAGGAGGTGCCGGTGCAGACGAGTGTCCTCTCTGAAATCTCGGAACGGTTTTTCATGTCGTTCGTCACACCAGCATAAGAACCATGGTTTTAAAGTGATGGCAGCATCAAGTCTCTTGAAATCACCTAACACTCCAGCTGCTGCCACAGCGCACCACCTACTGTAAGCCAGGGAGCGCTTGTAGGTGTTTGGGATCCAATCATTTGTCTAAGGACATGTGCAAACTATAACTATTGTCCAGTAGGTATATCATATGCAATAGTGCAGTTCAATTCTGACACTCACCACCTCAGTTTAGGCCCTCTCTTTTGAGGATATCATCTACTCCCTGTCTTCAACCGCCTCCTATATTCCTATGACTCGTATGTCTCCAGGCCAGAACTTTCTCTGAACTTCAGGGTCAAAGCACCTCAAGCTCTACTGGCCCAGACTGAGCTCTTTATTTTCTCCCCAGGCACTCCCCTTCCCCTGTTTTCTCAACTTGCCAAATGGCACCACAATCTCCCAGGTACTCACAGCAGAAACTTAAGAGTTATCCTCAGGACCCCCCTTTCCTCACCTAGTCGCACTCCCTGTACCCTTTTATCATCTCTCGTTTAGATGATGATGTCCCTCTAATTCTTCTGTCTCAGTTCAGACACTCATCACCTCTTGTCTCCAGTGCTCGATGCCTCACTGGCCTCCCTTCTTCTGGCAGTGCCCCTTCTCCCCTCTACCATTTACAGTAAAGTGCAAATTCTGTGCTCTGTATTGTACTGAGCCACCTGGCTTGCAGTCAGGAACCGTACTGAATGGACGCGCTGCTTACAAGTCATTCCTGAGCTACATTGCTGAACATCAGAACAACTTGAGGACTTGGTCAGCTGAGTCCAGCACCAGGCCCTTATTAAATATCTTTATGTAAATAAATTATTTAGCCTAATTTAGGGCAGGCTCCAAATCTCCCCATTCTGTAATTCTGGCAGCTACTGAACCGGGGCTTAGTCGTAGGGTCACTTTTGTTTATTATTATGGGTCTGGCACCGAACTACCTGGTAAATAGTAGGTTCTTATGTTTTTTGTGGACTGACTGCAAGAAGGTGCTTTCTCATATACTTGAGAGCCGAGAGACCCTCAGAGCAAATTGAAAAGAATCCATTCATTTATAAATGTACACGCTGTAGTTAAAGGAGAAGAAACAAGTCACATTGTGAACCCGAGCTTGTCTGTCTGGGCTGTTCTGATGCCTCTCACGTCCCCGGCTGGGTTTCCTGCTGTGCAGTCGTCGGTCTTTTCTGTTGCTGAGTTTTCTGTCTGCACCAGAGCTCACCTCACTCTCTAACCTCTTTGGCTTTCACCATGTAATGACCCAAATAACCCCTGCAATAGCTTCTTCATTTTAATAATTTCTTCATTTCATTTTCCTGCCATTACCTCCCAACCAAAGGCCACCACCTCCTGCTTTACCGCCTGAATGCGTTTGGGTGTAGCCCCTCAGGCTCCTTTTATCTCATCAACCTGGGCCCTGGGCAAGAGTCTCCTGTCTCTTTCTCGCACCATCTCCTTTTGCAGCAAGCATCACCCTTCCAGTCCTGTTTGGCACATGGCTATGGCGTGAGTCTTTAATTGCTCCCACTACCTCTAATTCTTTGGAAAGGTTTGAAGCAGTGACACTTGCAGATTTTGCTGAGGGTCCCACAGAATCCCTCACGTGCTTCTGCTTCTGCCTTTTAAAAACTGCTTTCTTAGCATTGAGGGAATAGGATACGTGGGGTAAGCTATTTTTTCTAATAATAAAAGTAGCCCACAGTCTGGAAATCTTGTGCCAACCCAGGAGCAAAAGAAAAGGTTTGTTTTTGTTATTTCCATCTTTTAAACTGTGAGGTTTTACTAGCACACATTCACCTGGTGGCAGAGAGGATGGGAGAGAGAATTTTACGCTCCTCCATCTCAGGAAACATTACTCTCCCCTGCCCTGCCACTTGGAACAACCTCCTGGGCTCCAAGTCTGAAGCCCCACTGCCAGTTCAGTGGACTGGACTCCCGATATTGCACAGCTATATGGAGAAGCCACACACAGTAGCTGTAATGGTTTAGAAGCTTTAGAAAAATTAGGTGTTTGTTTTTAGGTCTGATCCTTGGGTGTGGTGGTAGTATTAGGGGTGAGAGCTAGGGCTTCCTCGTTTGAGAAGCTTTATCCAAATCTCTTTGTGATCTGAAGATGGAGCCGGACTGTTTATCTTCCGAGTCAAGCCCACATTCTCTGCTGATCTTCCCCGGCCCCACCGTGCACATCTCACACCTCACGGCCTTACCCAGCCACTCATGTTACCCGTACAAGTCTGACCTTCCATGCTTCCTTGATTTCCTCCCTACCCTTACTTTACCAGGATGCTGCTGCTTTATCTACTTCTTTCTGTTGTATTTTAAATACTTACTACTCTCCAAAGCTGGGATCTAGAGTAGTACTTCTCAAAAGTGGTCCACCAGTCCTGCAGCATTAGCCTCACCAAGGAACTTATTAAGAGTACGGATCTCAGACCCCACCCCAGGCCTCCTGAATCAGAAACTCTAGGAAAGGGCCCAGCAGTCTGTGTTTTAGTGAGCCCTCCAGGGGTTTCTGAAGCATACTCGAGTTTGAGAACCACTGCTCTAGAATGAATTCCACGTCCTCCCTTTCCCCCAGTGGGCACTGTCAACGGTCCTGTTATAGTGGATGTAAGTCAGGCTGCCTTTCAGGAAGGCCCTGGAATTCTGCATTATGCCATGGAACTGGCCCTGTTTTCATTTATGTCATAAATGGTTACGGAAAAAACCTTACTAAATGCCAAGGAATATGGTGGGCTTTGAGGAAATTTCAGGCATGACTCAGTCATGAATTTTGCACATATATGAACTGTGGGGAAAGGAGGGAGGTTTAAGATCTGCTACCAACTACAGGGTGGAAATTGGCAAATGATCTAAGAGGAACTGAGAAAGGTAAATGAAGGGAGAGAATGTTTCTAGGTTAGTGCCCAGGGACACGGATGGGTTTGAGTCATTCAAGGATAATCATTAAATTCAGGGGATGAGAGGACAAGGCTGAGAGAGGAATAGTCCCTGACCTCGAAAAGCTCACAGCGGGGGTTGGGGGTAGGGTGGGTGAGGGAGACAGCTGCAGCAACCATCGCGGCTACCGGTATGAGAAGCAGTCTAGGTCAAAGTGGTGGTTAAAGTGTGAGCTCTGCAACCAGCCTGGCCTTACATTCTGCACCTGCCCTTTACTAGCTGTGTAGATTTGTGTAGCAATTTCCTTAACCATTCTGTCTCTGCCTCAGTTCCCTCCTCCATGAAGGGGAACAATAAAAGTATTTCCCTCACAAGCTTGTAAAGATTAGCACACAATAATTGATGAAAAGCATTTGAAACAGCTAGCCTGACACATAGTAAGGGCCTCTGTAGATGTTACTTATTTTGTCGTTAACTATTGTGATGGCAACTTGTATAACACACCCATAAGTGGGTGTTCTATAGTGTAACTGTTCTGATGATATTTCACTCGTGGTGGAGTAGCTCTAGAATGCATTTAGACAGTCAGCCCAGCTGGGCTCAGTGGAATTGCTTTGTATTGGTCAAGAATACAATGCCAGGACTTACTTGATCAGGACATGATTCCAGTGTTTCCTCTTTTGGCTGATGGATTCTCAATCAGTCTGTTGCGAACTTACAGGCTAGGATTGCCTAATTCAGAACATCCAATGCCAGGCAGCCCACTCATGGTACCACCTTTGCGTAAGATGGAAAACATGCTAGAAGCTATCTTTTGCATCACCCACAGGTCTCTGAGTGGGGCGGTGGGGCAGCTTGCACTGAAAAATAGAGAGAAGGGTCACATTTCATCCCTACTGGTGCCAAGGCATTCTGCTCAGGCATAGACCAAATGGCTTTTTTTTCCAATTTCCAAATTTAGAGTTTCTTATTCTTTGTAGTCATTGCATCTTCCTGTTAGAAGAAAAAGAAAAAAACAACATACTGAACTAGCTAGTAAAATGATTAGAAAATATTATTCATTGAAGCAATTGGAAATACAGCTGAAAGAGAAGGGAATTCTGTCTTTGTGTAAGTATAAATTGCCCCAGGCCAGTGCTTTGAGTGCATCACTGCATGTGGTAGAGTTTGCCTGCCACAGCCTCCAGAGCTTCTCTCTGGCCTAGCCTTCTGCGGAGGTGAGAGGAGGAATGGAGAGGAGGGGCGAAGTCATCTCAGCCCTGAAGTTCACACGATATAGATGCTGGGCTCAGGTTTGCCTACAGAACTAGGCTCAGTCAATTCCCAGTGTGGGAGCCGAGGGAGTTGTGTGCTGATTGTCTGGAGGGTTATAGTTTGAAAGGTAAGGAGGGAGTAGAGGCCATGTTTGGAATGCCATCTTTTGTATGTGTGTTGGGGTCATGGGCTATTCATCTGCACAAAATCAAGCCATCTCTGTAATGTGTGTGTGCGCTAGGGAATACAGCCTGTCACTACGGAACGAGCAAATCCAGGCTGCAGACCAGGGGCTTATCAGACACTGCAGAAACACTGTATGTCTACCCAAACATTGTATTAGTTTGCTAGGGCTGCTCTAACAAAACATAATAAACTGAGTGGCTTAATCAACAGAAATGTATTGTTTCACAGTTCTGGAGACCAGAAGTCCAAGATCAAGGTGTCGGCAAGGTTGGTTCCTTCTGAGGGCTGTGAAAGAAGATCCGTTCTATGCCTCCCCCGTAAGGTTCTGGTGGCTTATTGGCAATCTTTGCTGTTCCTTGGTGGGTAGAGGCCTCATCCTAACTCTGCCTTCATCCTCACATGGTGTTCTCCCTGCACATATCTGTCTCCAAATTTCCCCCAATTATATTGGATTACGGCTCATCCTAATGACCTCATTTAACTTGACTACCTTTGTAAAGACCCTATCTACAAATATGGTTATATTTTAAGGTACTGGGGGTCAGGACTGCAGCATATGCATTTTGGGGAAACACAGTGCAACCCATACACTCACATGTAATGAGTCAACTATGATTCAGTTCCATATACTATTACATGGAGAGAGCCATGGACCATGAAACAGGAAGCCTGAGGGGTGATGCCAGCTCTGCCTCCAATTCGCAGTTTACTCAGACACGTAGACTCTGGGCATCTTCCGCTTCTATAAGGAGAGGGTTTGGCGGCGTTCTCTTAGATTTCTTTTATCTCTGGTCTTCTAGGACTAGTTTGCACATCTCTCTCTGAAGTTCTCCCAACCTGTCGAGAAGTCTTATGTTGGTTTATAGCATCATACTTTGCCTTTTGGCTCCTGGTGATGTGAGCTGGGCCAGGGACTGCCCTAACAGAGAATTCCAAGCACTTATCACAACAGGGGAGGAAGAACTGGCTTATGCTTTTATTTGAACTGTCAGCCTTCTGGTTTGGTGAATGTTTGATGTGTTCCCAGCAGTGCCTTCCTCATCCTCTACATTCTCTGTATGAACAGGCTTTGTCAAAAGTGTAACCTCTCCAGTCTGGCATTACCTCAGATATGTCATTCTGAACAAGCCTGATCTCCTGAAATGATGTCCTGGGTTTAGGACCCTTTTGGAGTATGGCCAGCACTAGATATCACCAAGTCTTCACAACCGATGCAAATAGTGAGCCACACTACACAGGCCTGAGTTGTTTCCACTGATCTGCTTAGCCATTTGTGAGTGCCTGTGAAGCACACCTGGGGAAGGTTGAATTTCAAGCGTTTTAGTAACATATTTTATAGGCACATATGACCTCTAGATTCTTAATTTGTTTCTTAATGTTTTGTATGTGTGTGTATGCTTTATCAGAGCATACGTTGGCAAGTAGCATAAACTTGCTATCTGTGTATATTGGGCAAGATGCTTCACCTCTCTGAGCATCAGATTCCTCATCTATAAAACTGGCATAAAAATCTCCATTCTGTCCCCTTCTAAGGATTGTGAAAATGGATTGGCTGAAATGGTGGATAAACCAAAGATGAAGAGAGAGACCATCTGTCCCTGTTTATATCTGTTGTCTTGGGGTGGTAATTAATAGCATCTCCTTGTACTCTCAAAAATGTCTGTTTGCATAATGAATTATATGATCATCGTGTAAAATAATGAATGTGAAGATTCTTGGTTTTATCATTCATGTCACTAGATGATCTTAAATTCTGGCTCTTAAATAATCTCACTTAAAAAAATTTTTTTAGGGAGTCTGTTGACTTTTGCTCCAGTTCAGTGCTGAATTGTCCTCTGCTCAAGCCCCTCCATGAATATGCATGTACCCTTAGCTTAAAGTTTCTCCACTTTTACTGTTCAGGGAGATACTGCTTTGGGAAAGATCCCCGGTGTTCTCCTTACTGGCTGCAAGTAATAAATCCTTCCCTCTAAAAAAAAAAAAAATCTTTTTTTAAAAAATATTTTTCCCTTACTTACTTTGCAGGTCAGAATAATCTATTTAATATGAGCTCTATAGATCCAGACCCATTCATATTATTGATGTCAAGGGCCCTGGTGCACCCCAGATGGACCCTGCTGTTGCTTTGCCCCAGGACTATCCCAGGCCCTGCCAGCACTCAGGCTGTCCACAGGCCTCAGTAACTCAACTGATTTCCCCCTACAGCTTACTGTACCCTTAGGATACAGGATGTTACTAGTTTTCCTGGTTCACCCTTTTCTTTCTGCTCCGAAAGACACGTACTCAGTCCCTGTCCATTTTGAGGATAAAACCACTGAATACACTGGTAGACAGATGGTGATATAAAGACATGGGGAGGTTGCAGAGCTTAAGAAAGGATACAGTGTTCTTACAAAGTCCTTGGTGTATATTTCCCTACTCTCTTGCTATGACAGTAACTGCAAACCTCAGCGGGCTTCTATCCTCTGCATTTATGCCTAAGGCTGGACACACCACAGTTCTTTTTTCCTTAGACTCCATTTTCTCCTTTAAAAAAAGCATGCCCCCCTCAATGTCCTGTCTCTCAACGAATGCTGAATAACAGGTTATAGCCTTAACTTGAAAGAGCATTTGCATCTCGGCGGATTTACAGGCTGGAGAATACTCATTTAATGAGGACTTTTATTCATCTAATTGCATATTTCTTATTACTATTATCATTAAAATTTTTGGCAGTGGAAAGCACAAAATCTACTGCACCTCCTTCCCCTTTGTACAGTTGAAGAAAAGGGAGGCTCAGAGATTAGTAACTATCCTTTAATCAGAGAGTAGCCTCATTCTAGGTCTTCAGGCTCAAGATTTCATCCTAACATTCTATTCACAGTCATTTATTGAATATTGATCATTTTTGTTTTTGTGAGATGTATTAGATATAAGTGTTTGCCAATGAATAATGAAATTCTAGATGGATTGTATAGTTTCTAAGTGTGTATCACAAATGCTTAGCCTCTTCCTTCTGTGGATTATAGTGGCCAGATTTTGGCATCAACACTTTTGACCTTCATGGGGTTTTGATTATTTACAAAGCAACTGACCAGAGTCTATGGCATGTGATAATTTGTCATGTAATTATTATGTAATTGTCATGTAATAATTATGGCGTGTAATCATTTGTCATGAGGACAATAACTGACCCTTGGGTTGTTCTAGGGATTAAATGAGATAGGGCATGAAAAATCGTGAGCATCAATGTGACTTACTTGGGCTGCAAAGCTGGTAGGAGTGATTACTTAGAGAGCCTAGTCATAAAACACCCAGCATTGACATTTGAATGAGTTGGATTTAAGGATTGGGTGATTTGGAAAGGTCTCTGGACGTAGTAGTCTTTATGAATGCAGGAGGTCTACTGTAATTCTGTGAACATAATAGCATTCTTTACATTCTTCTTGCTAACACACTAGGCCTCTTTGTGGTTACCCCCTTTCTGGGGCTTTTCTAGGTGACCTGCTGGTGTGACCGTGTTACCTGCAGAAAGTAAATCAGTGATGAGAACACCTCCCCATGCTCAGGAGGTTCAGGGAGGTGAATCACCCAGATTTACTCATTTCATGGACAAAAACTACCCTTCTAATTCTCATTTTCCTACCAAGGCCTGGTGCAAACATCCACTTCTCCTAGCCAGAGCCTTCAACTTGAAGTGGTCATTCCTCTGAACCACAGCAGCTGCACCTCTCATATGCATGCATGCCTCTTACTGCCTTTTGTGTTGTGCTCTAGCCCATGCCTGATTTTTTTCTGTATTTCGCAGCATGCCTTGAGCGGAATCTGACGCATAGTAAGAGCTCTTGAACTGGGCACTGAAATTGAGTTGAGCAAGGGAGGTAGGGTGAAGGAACTCAGGGGATCAGGGCCAGACCTCTACTCCTCGTGGAACATTTCCGACTCTTCTTTTTAGTGCCAAGAGTTCTAAACTTCATCTTTGTACCTGGGCTGCATATTTCTGTGGCCTTGATGGATTCCTTGGCAGCACCCTGGTGGCAGAGAAGCTCAGAAACGTTTATGGAAATTTAAGCAAATTGATTAATAACGGAGGCAAAAAGAAACCTACACAGTCTTTTCCTCCCATGCTCTATTTCTTTTAAAGAAGCCTGTTTGTATTATCACTTCAACAGTTTGGTCAGTAACTGTGCCTTCTCACTGATCTGTCCTCTTGTGCTTGCAGTGGTAAAAGCTGTATGCATCTTTCCAAACTGCTTTGGCAATATGTGTGCAGGAATCTGAGGTAGAGATGAGTGCATGGGTATCCACGTAAAGGTATGCTTTTAATATGTGTTCACTGACTTGGAATTTTCAAGTTCGCTCATACCAAACTTAAAGAAAATAAGAGAACATTCTGACACTGTAGTGATTTTATTTTTTATTTTAATTTTTTGGCAACAGGAGAATCTTATTTTTCAAAACTTTTGTAGGAAGTCCAGAATTGTCCTCACAATAGTTGGGCTGGGAGGTGTGTGCTGGAGAGGTTGCCTCTCTTTCTCATAGGCTCCCACCCCATCCTAGGCCCTTCTCACAACTGTAGGGTTCTAGGAAACACAGAAAACTTCCTCATTATTTCCCATCATTATCATACTCATGCAGTTTATTGTAAGTGACTGTTGGACTGGAAGTCAGGAATGATCGGTTCTAGTTCAGGCTTGACCATTAACCTGCTATAATGTTAAGTCAGACTCTTTCCCTGGGTCTCAGTTTCTTCACTGGTGAGATCAAGGAATTTGTCTATATGAGCTCCTTGGTATCGTAACCTAAAGAGTGATAGTTTTACTTTAGTCTATTTTATAATTAAAAGTTATTTATTCCTTTAAAACTAACTTAAAATCACATGATTTTAGCACTGGGTATGGGCTTGGTCAGCTTCAGATTTCTTACATGATCTTGGAATTTTATTTCGTTTTGTGGGCCAAGATGCTTTGCTGAATTCCTCCACTTCACAATAGCCTTCAGCTTCTCACCTGACTAGAGGAGTGTTTCCAGTCCTCTAGTATGTATGTATGTATGTATGTATGGGCTTTCCCATTCATCACCTCCTATGATCTTTATAGGAAGTGTGTGAGGTATCAGGGAGGGCATTTCATGTCCATTTTACAGTAGGGGAAAGGGTTAAAGTCACCCAACTGGCCCAAAGTCACACAGCTGGTGAGTAACGACGGTTATTTGCACCTACTCATTTGATGCTTTTCTACTGTATATTGGGTATTTTGACCTTTTAGGAAACTGATGGTTAGAGAACATAAACTAATCCATGGAATTTTCATCAAAGCCTCATGAACTTTTTGTCTTTAAAAACTGACTTCTATGGATCCTGTTTTCCTAATCCAGAAGAAATAACAGGTGGACCATGTAATCTCTAAAATGTCTCTTAACCGTTCACCAGGTCTCCTGTCACTCCTGCCTCCTCCGATTATCTACTCTACAACCAGGGAGATTTTTTTTCCAAGCACGAAAATAATCATATCACTCTCCTTTTGGGGTTTCCTACTGTCTTTCCCAGAGGCTCTGTAGGGTAATCTAAATTCCTCTACTTGGTGTATAAACCATTGATAGTCTGGCTTTTGCCTTCCTCAGCAGCCCCCCTCCCCTTCCCATTTCCATGCCCTCCATTCATGTGCTCAGAACTGACCTTCACACCCATGATATTCCAGATTTCATGCTAGGATAAAGAAGAAAGGTGATAAATGAGATAGATCCAGGTGATGCCCTGTCTGAGATAACTATCTAAAATCTAACCGAGCCAAATGTCATGCCTTTGACACCGCTCAGCTCACAGTGCCCTCCCATTTCACCCATCCTCCCTCTACCTGGCAAACATCTTCTCATCTTCAGAACTCAATCTCCATCGCCTCTATGATGCCTCAAGAATTGAACTAAACTATCCTTTTGGCTCACATTGTACTTTGTATAGATCTCCATGATAGCACCCATAACACTTTAACCACGTTCTTTGGTGTACTAGACTGCAGACACCTTGAAGGTAGGAGATTCAGTCAACATTTATGTAGTGCTTTAGCTGTTGTGAGTCAAAGTACTGCACAATCAATAAACCTCTGTGCAGAAATACAAGACCATTTACTGTACTTGAATTATTTTTAGAAAAGTTGATCTGCCTGTAGATATATCCCAATGTGTTATCCTTTGTGTTAGATCATATCCTAGATCACTTGCCATTTCAACAAAGTATGCTGAGCCTCTTGACAGATGCTGTTGGTTTGAGTTAACCTTCGTAGAACTGCAGAAAGTGGCAGCTAACGGATGGGTGAACCAGAGCCTTATGTGTGCTACAGCCATTTACACTTACATTAACCTTCTTATAGCAGACATATGAATGAGGAAATAGCTAGCTATGGGCCATGCTTTTTGCCCAATTTAGGTTATTTTAGATCATCTACTATTATGTTATTTAAAAAATAAATGAACGTTTTCATACAATTCCAGCATTTATTAGAAGTTCATGATTTATTTTTAGAATTTTTAAAATTACAGATTTTTTAAAAAAAATAGCAAACCAAAATACAAGACAGGATGAAAATGCCAGTATAAAAAACTGAAAATTTAATTCTGACTATGATTCCTTCTAAACTATTGTTGTTAGTGCATATTATTCAATGAATCCATGCAAATCTACCTACCTTCCATTTTCCAGAGTACGGCAGAAAACTTGATAGCAAATGAAGATATGATTGCTATTCAATGTTGAAACCCATGCTGTGGATTTTTGCATTTCCAATAGGTGTTTTACTCTGAATTCAATCCCTACATATACCTTGTGCATTTAGTTGAGATAACCTTTTCTATTACTCTCCAGACACAGGCCCAAAGTCACCTCCTTTAAATGCCTTCCTGGTTAACTCCATCCATCTCTAAGTGCATCCACATCTCCTTAGCGCTTGGGGCACTTTCTGGATTTCTGTTCATTTCTGCTAGTTTGCATGTTTGATGTGTTTGCCTTCTGTCTTGTTTTCATGCTTAGTCAATCAATTTTTTCATGTTCCACCAGCGTGAGACCTATCATGCATCCGTCTGTCTGTCTCCCCTTATTCTCAAACTAAATTATGTCCTCCACTCCCCCCACCCCAGTTATTCTTTAAACTAATCAGGATTTATAACCTGATATTTAAATAGTGTGTACTTGATTTATTCTTAACTCCTTGCTAGACTGTGAGGTCCATGTGAGGAGGGTCCATGTCTCTTCTGTTCACAACTACTAGCCCAGTGCCAAGATAACATTTGTTAAATAATATTTATTAAATAAAGGTAATATAGAAAATTCAGAAAATTCAAACGCACATAAAGAATAGAGGGAAAAATCACCTAATGGCTAGTAAGTTTCAAATAACAACTGAAACATTTTTATCACGTATACAAACTATATATATATATATATACACACACACACACACACACACACATATAAATGTTTATTTAAAAACCGGGATCATACACTATATACTATTTAAATTTTTATGCATGATATCATGACCTTTTATTATGTCTCCATATGTTATTTACATTATTAAAAATATTGTTTTATCTATATGTCATCAGTTCTCAAGCTTTTTAGACTCAGGAGATCTACACACTTCAAAATTACTGAGGATTCCAGTGAGCTTTTGTTTGAGTTGCTATCTACTGATATTTACCTTATTTGAAGTTAAAACTGAGAAATATGAAAACAGTAATTAATTCATGAAAAATAAGTAATAAAAATAAATGATTACATGTTAGTTTAAGCCACATGTTTTTCTTAAAATAACTATTTTTCAAAACAAAAATATTAGTATGAAAAATAGCATTGTTTTATATTTTTGCAAATCTCTTAATGTCTGGCTTAATGCGTGACAGCTGGGTTCTCATATCTGCTTCTGCATTCAACCTGTGGCAAATACTCTTGTCAAAGTGTATTTAGAAAATCCAGCCTCATACAGATACATAGTTGGAAATGGAGGAGTATTTCAATAGTTCTTTCAAGTAATTGTGGGTATTCTTTTCTAATACTGTATCAGAACTCAAAAAGTTATTTTCTTATACTCTTTCACATTGGTCTGTCTTCTACTTTGAGTGGATCTTTTACCCCCATGCGTTATGTTTTACATTACCTAATGGCTACATTGATCATTTGGAAAATACTGGTTCACTGAGTTATGCAGATCTTCTAAATGTTGACATCGTTCATTATACACTGTCATCCCATGTCATGAGCCTCTAGAAAACACATTATCATAAGAGATTGATAACGAAAAAGGCAAATAACACCTTAATATTATTGCAGAAATAGTTTTGATTTTGTGGACCCCCGGAAAGATTCCATGGATGTCTGGCATTCTCTGGACCACGTTTTAAGAGTTGCAGCAGTCTGTCAATCACTCATGGCAGTGTTCAATTCTGGAAAATTCTCAGCGATTTTAACATTGCTTCTCTTCTATCAATTTGGGCAATACCTATTATACAAACTAGAGCATATTTATCGTTTTGCATTTTCTATTATACTAATTCTAACTTCCATTTCACCAGTGCTAAATTCTACTCTAACTTGTATACTATTTAAGCTCATCTGCTGAGATTTTTAATTCATTTTAAAGATTTCATCTTTCTTTCTTATTTGCCAATTCTTATTTCCTAACTGCCTGTTCTTATTTCATAAATGTCAGTTTTATATCATGATTATTAATTTTTTTAATCTCTGAAAGTCTTAATGCTACTTTTTAAAACTCTTAATCAGATTTATCTATTTTCTCTATTTCGTGTGTATGAAATATCCTGTTTGTTGGGTCAGATTATTTTATACCACATTGCTGGGCTTTTTCATGTGTTTTAAAATTCTTACTTGAGATATTTTCTTTCTGGGAATTTCTCTCCGATTTGGGGGAGTTTCTCTTGAGTTCTGTGGGGGGGGTTTGCATTTGGATCTGGTTTCTACAAAATGCACAGTTCCAAATCATGTCTTATGATAGAAACTCAGTTTGAGTTTCCCCTTTGGGGATAGTACAGTTCTGGTCTTGCATCCTTATGCCACATAGACCCAGATCCCACTTTTACATAGGTATTTCTGCTTCTTCCCACAGAGTGGCCCTAGGAGAATGGGAAGACTTTTGCCATCATCTTTTGCAGGTGGGCAGTACAATCCCAGCTTCTGGATTCTTTGAGGAGCCCATCTCTGTCCCTCCTACCATGCACTAGTCATATTTGTTCCCCATTGCATGTTCCCATTAAGAATCCTGACCCAATGTTTGTATCTGTTCCCAGTGGCCTATAGAATGGTAGCTTTGTCTCTATTTACTACTGTGGGTTGCCTCTCTATTTCTGCCATGCAGAATTTTTCCATTCTTTTTTAAGAGTATTCTGTTTCGATTATACATAATTCATGTTGTCATTTCTTTTTGTTATTTTATCAGTTATTTCTGATTTCAGAGTGGAAGAGGGAATTTTTGGTATGAACTTAATTTGCCATCTTGACCCATTTATTGATTATAAGAATCTACCAACATTTATTAAAACAATTCCCATTCTTGGACATTTAGGTTGTTTCTAGTTTCTTCTTATTACAAATATCACAACGATAAACACTTTTATAACTAAATATTTGCCTGTATCCATAATTATATCCCTAGATTACATTTTCAGAAATAAAACTGATGATTTTTACCTTTTCATTATACATGTCTGATCATTCCCTTCTTCTAGATTTTCATGGGCTTTTTATTGCCTTCAGGATAAAGCCCTAACAACATGGTGTGGGGTTAAAATGCATCAATATCTTACTCCTACTTACCTTTTTAGCCTCATATTCTACCACTTTCCTCCATTCACCACACTTGCAATTCTGCAGATATACTATGCTCTCTTATTCATCCGTCTCTTTACCTGTGCTGTTTCCTCTATCAAGGATACTTTCTTCCCATCTCTTTGCACCGTGAAATTCTACTCATCCTTTAAAACACTGCTCGGGTGAGCCCTCTGTTGTGAAGTCCTCTGTGACCTTTCCAGAAAGCATTTCTCTCTTCTATGCTATTATAGTTCCTTTGTTATAGCATTTACTACAGTTGTTTACATGCTTGTCTCCACCACTAGGTTGGGAAATCCTCGAAAATTGTTGTTTGAACTCCAGCACTTAGCACGGTGCATGACACATAGACGGTACTCAATGTATAATTGATGAATGAATGTTATGTAACTTGGTGAGTAATATCATTGAATCACATAATTTTTTTGGCTTCTCTAACCACATAGTAAACTTGTTTTGGGTGAGAACTCTATCATGATATTCTCTGTCTATCTGGTTTATCATAGTCTTTTCATCTCTCATCTACTAATGCAGTATCAATAATATTCTTAGCATGCTCTAAATATTTATTATTTGATTGACTGTTAGGCTATATTGCAGAATCAGTGAGGTTGAAAAAAATGTACTGTGGGTTTTGCTGCAGGTCATTACATGCCAGGCCATCAGGACGTTCGCACTCAATAGCCACCTTGGACGAGCCTTTTTCCCTTTCTTAGTGTTCTCAGGTTAAACAAAGGCTTTGGACTTAAAGACCTCCAAGGCAGCTTCCAGCTCTACTAGTTTATCTTCTTACTCATAATTACAATCCTATGTCCAAAACATAGACTATGGCCCCTGTTCTATGAAAAATGAGTGAGCACCATGTTTCATAAAAGCTCTTGTTTGCGGTATATTTTTAGAGTGCCAGAAGGGGAGTCATAACACGTGTATTTGTGTTTCAACTTGCATCTGGAGAAATGACTTATGCAATTTCTGGGAAGAAAGCTTATAAACTCTTCTTGAAATACTCTGACTACAAATGAGCACACATCTATATTTCTGGTGAATTTAGAAATGATAGCAAAAATGATAAACTCTGCTGCTTTCCAGAGTAAGTTCAGAGGGTGAAAATAAATTCTTAAGTTAAGCAAATCTGAATGAAACTGAGTAGAAAACAGATATAAAACTCAAGATAGCATCCTTAATTGGAATAGGAAAGTATTATAAAATGACAGAGCACCCTTTTCCTTCACATTTATTTTATTGTCAAACTGAGAGATATTGCTTTGGGTTCATTTATTTCTAAAAGTCTCTATATCTTTCATTTCACAGCTAGCTTATATTGGTTTTGTTGAAGATTATTTCTTAGTGGTATTAAATGATGTATGAACTCAGCCCAAAACAAACAAACGTGCCCTTTGCTATTCAGTTCAATTTCACCATTATTGATTGTGTTTTCTCTGTGAAAGGCCTTCTTCCATAATTAATTGAACTGAGTACCTTGAACCAGAAATTGTGTTTGAGGTGCTGGTCCCACATACTTGAGACTTTAGACAAACCATACACATTTACTGATTTCAGATTTATCATCATGGTGATAGCAACCTGTTCTCTCTTTTTTGGCTTATCTCTGGTTCAGTGTTCATTTCCTTCCCTGTTCCCATGATTGTTCCGTGAACCATGACTTTGATCAATGATTTTTTTCATACTTAGTCACTTTTGAAATCCTATAAAAAGGAATTGTGTTTAATTCATTTTTTTCCCTCTTCCCCACCATTTTAGTTCTAACATACAACATGCATTCAGGAAATATTTTGGGACCGCCTGGATTTCAGTGAAAAGCTCAAGCTTTCTGATTGGACTTGAAGACCTCCAAGGCAGCTTCCAGCTCTACTAGTTTATCTTCTTACTCACAATTACAATCCTATGTCCAGAAAGAACTTAGACTATGGCCCCTGTTCTATGAAGTCATAATTATGATTATCCTTAAATCAACTGTGGTCCTGATTTTCCTGGGTTTTCAGGACTAATGCATTAAAAATTTCACTGAATTCTGGGTGGGTTTTCTGGATAATTTGTTTTGCTTCTTTATGCTTTTCTTTTTATTCTAGTTCTTCTGTACTAGGTAGGTATTACTTAGCTGTACAATAACTAAATGTTACTAAAAATTTAGAAAGTAGACATCATTTAGATTTGTACTGGATTCTGTATTCCCTGCAGAAGAAATATTAATAATAATAGACAATCAAATTGATGTGAGGTTGGCTTTTTGGTGATTTTAAACATCTTTTTTTGTATAAATTAAGGAAGTAATGCCAGTGGTTGTGTTAATGCTGTGATCTAACTTAAAATCAGAATCTATGTGGTCCTAGGACAACTATGGGGAGTGGTTTTAACCACCTGGCAAGTCTGTTGCTCATTTAAAACAGGAAGTGCTCACAGTGCTGCTCAGTTGCTACTACTTGTCTAATTCAAACAGGGATAATTTTATTGGGTTGTAAGATCTCTTCATCTCATTATTAAGATGTCTTTTTTAATATCTCATGATGGGTTTATTTGGTTGGCACAGAGTGAAATGTTGAAGTATGCTGCAATGAGGATGAATTGGATTAACTTCAAATTCCATCCACTTCCTTTTCCACGTACCTTGAGAAAAGCTGAGGCAGATAGTGTATTGGAGAGCAGGTTAGTCTCCAGGTCAGTAGACACTGGATCTGCTCGTTCACTCATTAGTGGTAGGAATTAGAGCAACTCACGTGGCTTTTTTGGCTCTCAGGAGCTTCCTATATAACACGGGAGAATTATTACCTACCAGTTTACCTAATAGGGTTCTATAAAGCAAGCGAAAATGCTAGGTTAATTGCAAAGCACAGAACAGATGGATATTGTTATGGTTATTGTAAGATCTATATGTACAGGCAAAAGTGAAATCCTTGGAAACACGCTGGAAGATTTTATTTTCTTTAGCATCTCTTCTGCCAAAAATGTTTATTGATTGCAGCTGGAAGGAAACCATTCTGAGAGGGAAAATGATGCTGAATAGGAGTCAGAACCTGTTTAACATTCTGACAGCTGGAACGTGTTTCTTTATGTATCACAATAATAATTTAGCTTCTAAGTGACTTCTCTGACATGAGAACCCAGTAAATCAGGAAAGCTATAAATTGCTGAAAGGTTACCCTCAGGGAAATGACCAGGAAGGGGCAAGTGGGATCCGACCAGTGTGTTTGGCCAAGGGGACTTGACCGCCTAAGGCTTTATAGACCTTAAAGGAGGCCAGTTGTGTGGCATGTGAAAGATCAGAGAACTAGCCGCCTACTAGCCTTGGACCTCATCTGTTGAGAGCCTACTATATGCTACACTCTGTGGTGGGTGCTTTGACCGAAGTATTACATTTGACTTTCAGAACAGCTCTTTTGGAAGAGTACCATTAATACATTTAGGAAAACTGACATTCCCTAAACTGCAATTATGCTCAAGTCTTCTAATTCTAAATCCAGTACTCTTTTCATTTTATAGACCCTACCCCCCCCACCACAAATAACTGTATCAGTAACTATGCATTTACAAAGTATTACCACACAAATTACCTTACTTGATTGATACTTTCTCTGTCCCCAGCCTTTCCAAGGCATGCTTGTGTGTTGTTTCTTGCTGAGTTCTGGTGGCATGCCTGAAAAGAGTGCTACAGAGAACCAGAACTCTGGCCTGGCCTCCTTCACCAGTTAACTTTGTTACATCAAGCCCTGAAAGAGAAGAGGGTGGCCTCTAGTCTAGTTAGTTAGTAGAAGAGCCTGGAGTAGAAGTCAGGTTTCCTGAGAACCAGCTCTCCCAAGCAACTTCGGAGATAAAACACACTTAACAGACAAGTACAGTATTTGTGCATTTGTTGAGGTCATTATTTAATTAAAAGTTGTAATTATTTAATTACAGGGAGCAAATAAGACTTTGACTATAAAATGGGGTAGGGGAAAATGTTGGTAGAAAAAGGTTTACTGTAAAGGTTTGATCCTAATTTATAATGAAAATGATACTCGGTAACAAAGAGGAAGCAGCTGCTTCAAGTTTGCATTATTTGTAGAAGTTCCAGTTTAGGCATTGCATCTGTACAAAGTGGGCAGGATCTGGGCTCTCTTTAAGGGAGTCTGACGACACCAAGCACTCCTCTTTGTGCAGGGTACAGGTCAGCCTACTCCAAAAGGTGAAAGCCTGTAGAATGTCAGCCTGTCTCATAGAAAAGGAGTGTGCTGGAGACTTCCTCTAACCTAGGTTGCTTTCAGGTAAGCCTGTGGGAAAGATCGTGTAGAGTGTTAATTAATGTGGTGGTTAATGTACTTATTAAAATTATTGGAGGCTATTAATTTGGATTTTTTCCATGATTCACATTTATGAAAATGAATTTGTAATGAAAATGAATGACAGAAATAAGCTAATGAGGGTAATGCTTAGCCTACTCAGGCAAACCTGCCTTTCCAGCAAGATAAGGATCTCACCTCTGGAGGATGAAGATCACATATTTTGGGGGATATTTTATTAAAAGTTAGTCATGATTCTCTTTTGAGATCAGTTGCTGTTACTCCAGGGAGGATGATCTTAGGCTACTTCCTTCTTTCTCTGATCTTTCCTTTCCTTTCCTTACACCCTTCCTTCTGGACATACCCCGGTGAATAAAGTCTGTGGGAGATGGGGTGAGGAATGAAGGAAGCCCACTCAGACCCAGGCAGATGCTATAGGAGATCAGCGAAAGGAAATTTTCCTTAGGGAGGGGGATGTGTAGAGGTGAGAAAACTTCTTGAAGTAGCATTTTAAAGGCAGGCTTGCTGTTACTGCCCACATTTTTACAGCCTGTAAGTGGTAAAGCCATGATTGAACTTTACCTGTTTGACCTGAAGGCAGAGAACCCAGGGAATCACCAGGGCTGGCTCTCATTGGTTTTGGGTAGCAGAAGGCTCACTCTCCAAATGCCAGTCATTATTTTCTTTGCCAGATTGGTTACATTTTGTCTGGAACATGGTACTCTCACACTCTGGTTGGTCTTCTACTCGGGAACTATTTCCTTTATTTCTTGCTTGTTACTTCTATTCCATTAGGTAAGACTTATTCTTTAAGGATAAAAAATATTTGTATAGATAGATCTATAGTCTTTGTTGTATTTATGATCTCCCCTTTCAAAATTTTTCATAGTTTCTGATTTGGGGGAGAATTTCTTCTTTATATCAATGACTTTTTTTTATAGTACCAATTTTTTTCTTTTCCCTTCCCAAAGTGGAATTAATTTGGCTTTTGCTGCTTTGCTAATCTTGGCCAGGTTCCTTAATAATTTCAGACTGAATATAAATTATTTTTTAATCTCATCATTCACCCCTTACCCTAACAAGTCCACTATTTCATGTATTTACTTGAAAGAACACAGATATTTCCCAATTTTTCTTTTATTTTTCAAATGTTAAATATTTTTTAAAAACTGTGGCTTTCTCCTGCACCTTCAGAGCAGTTTTCCCTCATTCAGATGTTGTAGCATGGGTCCCACTTGTGCTGTCCCCTCCTACCCCGCCATTTACTTCTCCTTGAGCATGGAGTTTTCCAAAAGCTAGACTTCTCTGTTCTCCCTTATTCACCAATGATTTCCATGTGAATGTGATACTTTCCATCTCTCAGGCATTAAGCTGGAGGCGTATTTGACGTGCAAAGACGTTCACTAATTTTTAGGTCAATTAGTAAGGCTCTGCATTAATAAGAAAGTATCTTCTGCTTCTAATGCCTGTGTATTAATTAGGGTTCTCCAAAGAAACGGAACCAGTAGGACATATTTTGGCTCACATGACTGTGGAGGCCCATAGGTCCCATGGTCTGCTGTTCACAAGCTGGAGAACCAAGAAAGCTGGTGGTTCGACTCAGTCGGAGTCCAAAGGCCCGAGAACCAGAAGTGCCGATACCCAACATCTGAGGGAAGGAGAAGAGCTCAAACAAAGAGCAAATTTGCTCTTCTTTTGTCTTTTTGTTCCATTCAGGCCCTCTAGAGGTTGGATGATACCCATCTGAATTGCTTAGTCTACCGATTCCAATGCTAATCTCTTTCAGAAACACCCTCACAGACACATCCAGAAATGATGTTTTACCAGCTATCTGGGCGTCCATTAGCCCCTTAAAGTTGACTCATAAAATTAACCATCACAGCCTGGTCCTTTTTCCCTGAGTGATCTGAAACACTTTTTAGTTTTTAGTTTTTGAGGAATAGAGTATACAACTTTGAAGACTCTTCCTTTCTTCTCTGGTGCCCACTACCAACTTTCCATTCCTTTCTTTCTCGGCCTTTCTGCCCCACTGGGCATTACAGTCTTCAAATTTTCATCAGAGGACCCACTAATGCTGACATATGTTAGGGGAGACAGACAATATCTTGGATAGCGTAGGGAACTGTTTCCTTGCTGTATGCATGGAGAGGTGGGTGTCAGATTTCTGATTTCTGCCTCTCTTGAGGTGGAGGCACACAGTGAGAGGCAGTGATGGCTTCTGCTGCTTGTCTGGCCCTGTGTGGACACCTAAGCTGGGGATGAGGTCCCATGCTCGTCCCATACAGATGAGTATGGATTTCTCCCAGATGCTGAAAAATTGTTGCTAGGTAATAGTTTCAGTTGCTATAGTGATGTCACATTTTTTGGTTTTTATGTATTTTAATGGAACGTAGAGGAAAAAAAAAAGAAGTACCATAAGATGTATCAATACTTCATTTCTTAAGATGTCACACTAATGTTATCACCGCAGACTTACCTTCAGTAGCCATTGTAAAAAATTAATAGAAATTTCAGTTAAATAGAGTTAGGAGACCAGAAGGGGGAGCTCTCATGCCCTGCAAGGATAGCAGAGCCCAACTGGAAGAAGACTCTTCTTTCCTGGCAAGGACTCAGCCAATGAAAAGCCATGGACTCATTGTTTACTCTAGCCCTCCCAGCTTCCTTTTCCTCTCTATAAAAGCCTTCTCCTTCACTTGCCACTGTGGGGCTCACACATGGCTTGCCATGGTTGCAGGCCCTCAATTGCAATTCTCTGCTGATCCCGAATAAACCCATCTTTGCTGGGGAAATATCTGGCAGTCTATTTGTTTAAGGTCAACACAATAATTTCTTGGAGTCTTTTTAGAAGAGAAGATATTTGTTCTTCAGCTCATGTTTTTCTGTAAGTGGAAACCTAGCAACAGCAGCTGAACCTAAAAATCTTGTGATTTTCAAACCTGATTTGTCCTGTTCTGTGTTCCCCTCAAGGCACGTGGGGAAGCTGCTCAGCATGGCTACACCACCAGTGCCTGGAAAGACAGGGCCAAATATGACTTGTCTTTGCATCCTAAGTACTTTACAAAGGACCTAGCATCTGACTTTCTATATGGTTACTATAAAGCAAGTTACTATATGGTTACTGTAAAGCAAGTGCAGGGCCCTGTAAAGATTTCAAGGGAAAATGCAGCCAGCTTTTCAATGACTGTATCTTCAATCCCCAATTGTATATCTATTCTGATATGTAGCCAATGAGGTTTTTTTTATCATCTTAACTGCCATGGTAGTTTTATACACTCTTCCAACTGGAGAAATAAATTATTTTCATTGAAAAGCTAAGTTATGTAAAACTATGATTTAAGAGAAAAGCAGAATATTTATTTCTTCTCAAGATATGCTTTATTTTCCAAATAAACCAAATGTCCTGGTTTCTAGGGTAAAGATAATGCACTCTGAAATTTCATTTACTAGTTAGCATGCTCCAAACTCTGCCTTGCTCTGCTCTCCATGACGATCTTAGTGCAAAGGCTGCAGTTTGCTCAGCCTCACAAAGTCAGGGCAGAATGTAATAAAACTGCTGGTAGCAGCATTCAGGTACCCAAGGGAACATTCTCACGAAACAGCAGCAGCTGATCTTGAGTTGAAAGAGGCAAGTGACAGGCAGAAGCAACGCTGCGTTCTGTGCCAAGTTCTGAATACCCAACCACCAGCAGTTTCAATACCAGCTTTCAGCCTGCCAAAGCATGGACCCAGTGTACCACCTATTGTTGACGTAAAGCTATACAGGAAATCTATTTAAATGTGATAGTTTTAAAACAATGGACTAATGGGTTATTTAGCAAATTTGTCATGGTTTCTTTTTTAAATTTGTATTTTATATTTATAGTTGATTAACAATGTCATGTTAGTTTCAGGCATACAGCAAGATTTGTCATGGTTTCTTGCAATCTTCAAGAATCACTGATGGGTCTGACTGTATTTTGTCCTAGTTAAACCTCACAGCATCTCTGTGAGTGCACCATTTTGCATCTGCAATTGCAAAGTGCTGATAAGAGTCCTTTCCATTCTCCGAAGGAACAATGGTGGAGTGAAAAAAAACACAAACAAACAAACAAAACAAATGGTCTTGTGGGCCTCATTGGAGAAACAGGTTCCTCCAGAGTAAAGCAGACTTTGAAACTTCATATTATCTTGTCACATTTGTTAGTTGTGAGAATTTATTAGTATTTTAATCTTTTTTTTTTAAATTAAAAAATGGGGAGGTGCATGTTTAAAAACTAAAGACATTGTTTGGATATGTATAGGAAATGTGTTTCTATTGATAAATTTAAGCTTGTGTTAAAAGACGTGCTTAGTGTAGTATAAGCATGGCACAACATCCCATTATAATACAGCCAAATGCAGGGTTTTCTAAATTATGATGATTAAAATGTCCATTATTGTAACACCTCATGAGTCTAAAGCTTACAGATCCAGCAAACTCAGCTAGCTGGAACCCAGCCACAAACCAGGAAATAAAGCCGAAAGGAATTTGGAAGAGATAAGTTGATACCTTAAAGCTTACATTTTCTTCATCCCTCTTCCCTCTTCCCCATCTTCCTTCCCTGCCCAGCCCCTCCACCCCACCCCCACCCCTGCCCAATACACTGTTGGAGATTCTTTTAGGATCTAATTTTACATACAGTTCTAATAGACCTGGTGATCTCTGTTTATTCCATAGAAGACTGGAAAGTAGGCACAGCAGCTATAGTTAAAAGAGGCAGAGAAAGCAAAATGATAAAAATCAGACAGAAAAACTCTAAAAGCATTGGGACCATCTAGTGAAGAGACAGGAAGCTCTGTACATGCCAGTAGATCCAGCAGACATTGCAGTTCAGGACAGTGTGGATATCACTCATAACCATCCTGACATATCAAGATTAAATTATGTCCAATATGGTATGCCTAATAAAGAGTAGAAATGTATAGTTCATTTCAGGAAGCATTTTGTACAAGAAAGTTGTTGTTTTATGAAATTTAAAGGGGAGAAAACCCCTCTCAAGTCACTAGAGAATGTAGGTATCCAGACAAAATTGCGACCATTTCATGATTGTGCATTAAGCCTCCTGTAGTTTGATATTGATAAGTTCTGTGACCTTGGGCATAGGATTTCATCTCTCATAGGCTTCGAGTTCTCTTCTGTAAAATGATTATAATAGCATCTACTCTACAGGAGCATTCTCTGGATTCGATAGGATTTCTTTGTAAAGTTTTTTTCATTGTGCCTGCCAAATAATGTATATTTAATCATTGTGGCTCTTACTCATTTCCAGCCTTCTGTGAACAAGGAAATACGTTGGAAGCTGAGTAGTACCAAGAATTATCGACCGTATATCACATTTTTATGATCCTACACTGATAGGTGTTTTCTTTTTGAACACTTTGAAAAATATTACATGAACTAAAAGACTGTCAACTCTAGGGATATTATGCCATACCCTTGAAGTAGCTGGCACTGTTACCATATTCTGAGCAGGATGCTTTCTTGCTGGGGTGAGGGCTGTCCTGTGCATTGTAGGATGGGTGGCTAGCAGCATCCGCAGCCTCTACCCACAGATACCCGTAGTGCCTCCAGCCACCTCACTTGTAACAACTGGAAATGACTCGAGACATTGCCAAATGTCCCTGCAGGGCAAAATCACCTCAGTTGAGAACCACTGTGCTAGAGAAACAAATATGTAAATATCAAGTGTAGCGTTTTAAACAGTAGTGACAAGTTAATGCTGAGTATTTTAAAATTCTTGTTTGTGCTGTGAGGCTTTGATGACATGTATCTGCTTTACTGCAACTACCTCTATGTATATCTTTTCCTCTTATAATTTAGGTGTTCTTTAGTGACAGTTACTTTAGAGAGTGAGAAAGGATTGGGGTGAAACAGTGTGTCCCGTGCAATCTTTTGAAAATGAGGCTTCTCAGGTGAATTTCAATCACTGACTTCCTGGATGGCTTTAAATTAATCAACATACCTTTATTGAACATGTGCCAATTTTTTAAGTCCTATGCCAGATGTTGCAAGAGAAGGAAACATTTTTTTCTGAACCACCTGGATAAATGAATTTCTTTTCTATTCCCATGTCTCTGGGGGCTAGTGATGCTAGCTCTTCCACTTCTCAACAGCTTGCCTTTCCCTCTTGCTCTATTAGTCTTTCACTCTAAATTCCTCCTGCTTTAATTCACCTCTCCACCCTCCACGCCACCCCCACCTTAATGAATGATTATGCAGGGTTCCAGACACCATCATCTTTCTGGCATGACTCAGACTCCTGATTAAGTTCCATTTCTGGAGCCTCATTTAGGGAAAAATCGTCCGCTTCTTTTAGCCCACAGTAGTAGGGAACACGGGTTCATCTATTAATCAGTTGGTCTTTAATTCTAAAATTCAATCATAATCAAATACTTCTGGCTCTTTAACCTGTCCATATTTGGAGAGATTCATCAGTTATGATTAAATTAAATTGGTCAACTAGCAACAAAGAGCTGATGTTACAGTGACTTAAGAGAAATTTAATTCTATTTAGTTTGACACAGAATTCAAGAGGTAGGCAGCTTAAGGCTGGTATGATGGGGTTATGACTTCATCAGTCTCTCAGTTTTCCTCTGTCTTTCTGCTCTGCCATTCCTATTGTGTAGCTTCCATCCTCAAGGTCACCCCATGGTCAAAAGATGTCCATCTATTGCAGTTCCAATCACCACATCTGAGTTCCAGGCAGAAATATGGAGGAAAAGAGAAGGGCAAAGGAGGAACTGATAATGGAATAGTTTCTTTTTTCCCTAAGTCCCTCTTAAATTAGGAGTTTGAGGTTAACATATATACATTACTATATATAAAATGGATAACCAACAAGGACCTAGTATATAGCACAGGGAACTATACTCCATATTTTGTAATAACCTATAAGGGAAAAGAATCTGAAAAAGAATATATATACACACACATATATGTATGTATATATATGTATAACTGATCACTTTGCTGTACACCTGAAACTAACACAACTGTAAATCAATAAATAAATTTTTTAAAATTGTTTTGTTCAAATTTTAAATACTGTCTACAAGGGGGTAGCTGGGATATGTAGCTGGATGTATTACTGCTTCCAACAGTATAAAGATAGTGTTAAAAAGGAGGAAATGAGAATAGTTATTGGTCAGGCACAGACATCTCTGCTACACAGAGACCTTTGAGATGAGTGTGTATCATGGATGTTACATATGCCGTGCCTGAAATAGGACTTCAATAAGATGTTTCATATTCTATACAGCAAAGATTGCTTATTAGTACTGAGTTATTATTTCTAACGTGTTCCTCGTGCTCAAGTACAGAGTTGGAAGGACTCATTCTCATTGCCCCAGGGAGTGAGGTGGAAAACTGTAACATTCTACTGAAAAGTGGAAGATGTGGTCAATCAGTCAATCCGGTTAACTATTTTTGTCAGATTTTCAGAAATGGCTGATTAGCTGTGGGTTTTGTTTTTTTCTCATATATGTATTGAATGCCCACCTATGCATGGCAAGACACTATTATGGGACAGAGCTATTGTGAGCCTTAAATGAAAATATCATATATGAAAGCATATAGAAATTTGAAATGCTATTGGGTTGCTGGTATTGATTTTATTATTCAGATCCAGATCAAATTTTAGCCATTGTTGGCGACAAAAGGCAACAAAATACCCTCTGTTTCTCCAAAAATATTCTAGCAGCAATGAATTATCTCAAAAAGACTTTTCTCTCCTGTGTGATACTGCAACAATGTATTATCCATTAATACTAATTAAGGAGGACCTAGGAAGCACAGCCAGATAACCTGTTGCTTACTCCTGGCCTCCTTACTTGCCTCTCAGACTTCTACAAGACACTAGGTTCCTTCATGCCTACCTCCAAGTCTAAAATTCATAAGTAACACACTCTATTCTTTATCCCTTTAAGCAATGGCAAAATCCTGAGGTCCTTCATATGTTCGTTATGCAACATGCAGTATTTGTGAAGTTTGGGTGGCACTATCACATTAAAAAGTCCAGAATGAGGAATGGATACCGAAAGGAAAGAGTTTTATTTATTCTGGTTTAGTGAAAATTTGATCCATTGTCTTTTTCTTAGTTAGAAATGATTTGCATCAAGGTTTTCTTACCGGGCATACAGGAACTAGAATATTTTTCATAATACAGATCCACACTGTGTCCCCAGAAGGCTACAGAGCTCTGTAAGAGAAAAATAATTCTTTGGAAGTTACTGTCTAGGAGGGGATTATATCTGGTCGAGGGAAAAATAGTGGCATTTGAGGCCAGCTTTGACAGGTTTTGATGGGCAGAGAAAGTGAGCTTTGGGTGAGCATTCCAGGAAGGAAGGAACTAAGGTAGGGACCAGGAGAAGTCCTGGGGGTGATTGGGGAAAGTGAGAGCATTTTTTGTGCATTCCAAAGAAATAGACTAACTCCTTGAAAGCTAAAACTGCGACTTCTACCCATCACCACATCCTAACCAGTGGTGATGACATAGAACTTGGTGATTAGTTATCAAATTGGATTGCAAACATTTCTAAGCCAAACCATAAGATTACAGAAAAAAATGGGTGGGCCCAGCTTCTTCTCTAGAATTGTCATACTTGAATATGACATGAGTGTTCCATAAAGAGTATTTCACAATTCCCATTTATGAGCCATTTGAAATATGATGTTATAGAATGGCTAACAGTAGCTGCTGTTTCACAAAAGAAATTTATCCCAGGGAGGGCAAAGCCATAGATGGCATCTACTCAAATCAGCAACAGATGCGTAAATCTCCCCTTGAAGAGCTCCGAAGAGTGGTGACTGTGCACCTCAGCATAAATGCCCAGTTCATTCCCAAATAGTCCATTTTACCTTTGGTCAGCAGACTTACACACACACACACACACACACACACAGAATTAGTCTGTGGACTTGGGGGAGAGTCAGGTAATTTGGGGCTAGGATGGATGCCTTACAGTAAAAGGCGGGCATCCTAATAGGCAGAAGAAATCTTTTAAGGCAGTGGTTCTCAAACTTGAGCAGGCAACGGAATCACCTATAGGAGGGGTCCCCAACCCCCGGGCCGTGACCTGATAGGAAGCAGGCTGCACAGCAGGAGGTGAGCGTCAGATGAGCGGGCGAAGCTTCACCTGCTGCTCCCCATCGCCCCCCATCATTCACATTACCGCCTGAACCATCCTCCACACCCCCCAACAACTCCTGTGGAAAAGTTGCCTTGCATGAAACTGGTCCCTGGTGCCAAGAAGGCTGGGGACTGCTGACCAGTAGGACTTGTTAAAACACAGAGTGCTGGGCCCCACTCCCAGAGTTTTTGATTTGATAGGTTTGTGACCAGGGCCTGAGAATGTGCATTTCTCAGAGCTGTTGCCCGGTGATACCAATGCTACTATGGTGGACAACACACACTGAGAAGCATTCTTTAAGGCTATTCTGAAGCCAAGAGCAAGTGAGCATCCTCCTGGGAAAAGCTTGGAGAATGAAAGCATAGGGAGGATATTTTAGTTTGCAGCATCAGAGCTGGTCTGGCTTTCTCTGAACAGAGCTGGTGCCCACTCCATCTTCATCTTGCCAAAAGAACTGCCTCCCTAGGTGAGCCTTGCATTCTCGCCCATCTGAGCTGTCACTCATGCTGTTCTTTTCACATTGGCATGCCTTCCCTTCCTGTGTCCACCTGTGGAAATACTCACTCTTCAAGGTCTAGCCAGAGGCTGTCTGTTTCCCATAAAGAGAATGAATTGTTCAAACAATGTGCTCCCATAGCTTCTTGCTTATTTACATCTTTTAGTGGCACGTATAACTTCTGCCCATGTCATACAGTTAGTTTTATCCACTTCAATCTCTCCTTAAGTGTAAGGGCAGGGAGTCCTGGAGGTCAGGGTCTGAGAGGGGTTTGGTTTTCCTTGGCATCTCGCAGAGTGACTGGCACAGAGTGGGTGCCTGACAGATATTTCTTGAATGAATAAATAAATCTTTTAATCCCTTTTTCTCTCACTTAGCAGTGTCTTCTTCATGAATAGTGTGACTGGAGGGAGGGGAGCATTGATACAGAATGAGACTGAATTTGAAACCAAGAGACTGACAACAGAATCTTAGCTCCACGTTTATTAGTTTCCTGACCTCAGTTCCATTATCTGTCTAATGCCAAGAATCCTAGCTATCAGAGATTTTTTGAGGATTAAATGAGATGCTGTACTTGAGTGCTTTGGCAAACTGTAAGTTCTATATAAATATAAGTATCATGTTAGTTGTGTAAAGTTTCTGTGTATGACAAAAGGATGTACATCTTCCAGAAAGGTCCCCAAAGTAACAGTGGTTTGAACACACTTGGTGCAGTAATAATGCTCTAGACTCAGTGTTTTATTGGTCCGTATTAAATCTGTGGCCTACAGGAAAAGTATCTGGCTGGGGAGGTTGTCTTCAAAGGCGAGGTAAAGGATGGGAGAGTTAAATTGAGAAACAGGTCTGTTGTTTGCCATTTACCAGTAACTATCACGCAACCTCCCTCATCATTTTTTATAATGTGAAGCAGTCCTGGGACTGATAGGACGTGAGAGCTGGAAGGCGCTCAGTGATGTCCTCTAGGCCCCTTATCTTACAGAGGAGAAACTGCAGTTCAGCAAGAAGTAATCTACCTAGGTTCACACGGTTGGTTGGTACCTAGTTCACGCCACCTGAAAATCCTACCTGAAGGCTGCAACAAATGTCTATTAGTCTAAGAAGCTTAGTGTTCTGTGTTCCTCAGCCACGGGACTGAGGTTTCTATCAATTTACTGACCTGAGTAATTTGGATGTTTTTTGTGTTGTGGGATTTTACCTGAATTTATACCTCAAGCTCCTGGTAGATGTCTGCTTCTATGACCATAAAGGACAGAGATGTACACATTTCAGGCGAAAATTTTTTAGGTATTTAGGTCACCACAATCTTCTTGGCAACTTGAGACATTAGGAATAAAATAAGTTTAACTTAATATTGTATTCATTGTTTTAGGATTAAACGTTGACCAATGAGACCTGTTATTTACATTTATATCTATGTTGTTCATATTTTCTCAATAAAAACCAGGATATTACCTAACCAGTCTATGATAGGACAGAATATTTAAAGCCAGGATTGTTCCATTAGATATATATTAATAAGTCACATATTATTTTATTTTAGATTTTAAAAAATATTGCTCTTTAACCTATAACATTTCATTCTTTAGGTCATGAATACTTCAGCTTCATTAAGGAGCTTTTATGGAACATTTTCTGTGCTAATTGCTAATGATACAAAGTTGGATATATAGATCTTCTTCGGAAGAAACTTACAGACTGATGAGAAAATGTACTTAAATTATTACATTGAAGTATAATAAATGCAATAATGGAATAAATAACAGAGGGTTGGCACAAAGGGGATGAGGTAAGTTGTTTAGATGGCTCACGGAAGCACTGCAGCCGGGAGCTCTCTTCCAGAGAGGGTAGGAGTTCATTTGAAGCAGGAACTAGGAGAAGGGATGGCAGATCCAGTACCAGAAATAGCAGGTGTAAAGGCATGAAGATGCGGAACAGCATGGCGTGTTCAGGTGAGTGTAATTCTGTTGATGTCTCTGGAATGAAGAATTTGTACAGGTAACTGGTTGAAACGGAGGATGAAAAGTGAGGTAGGGGTGAGTTCCTGGAAGGCCTTGTAAAGGCCATTAAAGAGTTTGAATTTTCAGGCAAAGAGGAGTTTTGAGTATGTGTAATTTGGGGGTCATGTGACATGGTCAGGTTTTACTTAAAGAAGGTGCTTTTCTCTCTTTGTTGCTTTCTGCATGACTCTCCATGTTCCTCTTTCTTGTGGTCTGTAAAAGGAGTACAAAGTGGTTTCCTACATAAGGTAGGCAAGAGAGGGAGGAAACAGGTTTATGTGTTGCCAAGTTATCAAAGAAAAAGCATTTCCTTCAAAACCAATGATTTTCCCCCTAAAACTACTAGTAAGAAGATATAAGGAGTGGAATATACTACAGAATAACCTTAAACTGCATCTTTATAAAAGACTATCATCCTATTTGAAAAGAATTCACAAGTGAAAACCTTAAGATGAGATTTTAGTATAATTTTTTTTAATAAATTTATTTGGCTGCATTGGGTCTTCATTGCTGCGCACGGGCTTTCTCTAATTGCGGCGAGTGAAGGCTACTCTTCGTTGCGGTGCGCGGGCTTCTCATTGCAGTGGCTTCTCTTTTTCCAGGGCACGGGCTCTAGGCATGCGGGCTTCAGTAGTTGTGGCACGCAGGCTCAGTAGTTGTGGCGCATGGGCTTAGTTGCTCTGCGGCATGTGGGATCTTCCCGGACCAGGGCTCGAACCCGTGTCCCCTGCGTTGGCAGGCGGATTCTTAACCACTGCGCCAGCAGGGAAGTCCTAGTATAATTTTAATAACGCATAAAGCTCAGAATACTTATCACAACCCAAAATTAAAATAAGAAAACTAGATTGTCAAGGTGATCTATGAAATAAGAATTCAAACTGCTGTTAATTAAGCAGCAGAACTCTTGCAAGGAAGTTAATCAGTCATGAGATCTCCTGCACTTTGGGAGGGCCAGTCCCCCCCTGCCCATCCAGTACACATTATCATTTGAGTCACCCTGTTTGTTACAGTTGCTACTATTGTGCACAGTGGCTGAGGTTTGGGCTTTAGGATTAATCCTCTGCTAATGGGTGAGGGGTAAATGAGATCACTTGCGGGGTCACAGTAATGAATTTTCCACTGTCTAGGGACTATCAGTTAAATCAGATGGTGGCCACTTAGTGTATTGATCTGAGAGCTGAGATAATTGCAAATTGGTAGAGCGACTCAAAGCCTTTTACTTGGACACCCTGGTGGTGCTGATTTTCAGTATGATGCACTGAACACTCAAGATTGAAACTCCCCTTCCTCCACACTCAACATCTGTTCTATCCCCCAAAGATAATAACTTGAAATAATTTCAAGGGCGAGTTTATTGATCTACTTGAAAATCCATTTTGGAGATTAATCAACCCCACATCTGAGGAAATCCCTAACTGCCTTCTATCCCTGTACTGTAAATTTAGTTCATATTGGATTGTTACTCAATTGAAAGCCTTATCTCAAGGATAAATTATTCTGATTTCTGAAAGCATTATTTCTCCCCAGTGCTTCTTTCCTTTCTATTGCTCCCTTCTGATGGCATTTCTCGTTTTTTTATATTTCTCCTAAATTTTGGAGCAGAAAGCAGAATCACCAGTAAATGGCCTCAATCAAGGCAATTCTCATTTATTCAGGAGATGCTTATCTAGTTGGAGAAGAAGAAAAAACCAACAAGGCTGGCAATTTGGTAGGTTTAAAAAAAAAAAGTTTGTTTCTGGCAAAAGAGAAAGCATCCACTGATGTGAGAATTTGAAATTACGAGAGATTAAAAAATTCTAAATATTCTTTGTCACTATAAGGATGGAGTTGAGACTTGACCATATAGTGGGAGGAGACACTCATCTCATGTATATATAGGGGTCTTAGTGCCTTGATTTTCTTTATAAAATAAATAAAAGCAATTACAAAATCAACAAAATCGTATATTTTTCAAAATACATTATTTTCTAGGCCACTAGTGAGTTTTTATACCATAGACAATTTTCACTATACCATAAACCACTATTCACTTTCTATCTGATGTTTGTGTATATCTTTTAATCCTGTGATAATAAAACAGTACTAAACATAACAATAGAATACTGTGTCATATCAGAAATGCACTGGACTTGAGGTTGAAAGACGTGAGTTGGCACACAACTGGATATGCCACTTTGTGCAGAAGTGTGAGTCTGCACAAAGTGACCTTCCCCTGTTAAGCCTTATTTTCCCCTTCTGTGAAGAGGGGCTCTTTCTGTTCTACTTATTTCACAAAGCAGATGTGAAGGTCAAATTTGTTAATAGATATGAAAATACTTTGACACCTATAAAATACTGTTTTTATTCATAAATTTTTCAAGCTGCTGCTGCTTGAGCAGCTCCTCTACTTAGTTTGCTAGCTTGCTTATCTATTTACTTATTCATTTATGTGCATCTCATTTTCTAAGGCATTTGCTAATTAGATGCAATCTCCACCATATATATTCATGCATCTGTTTTTCTCTAAATGAGCGTAATAAAAGTGTCAAGCCAAGTTCTGCATATTGATATGAATTCCAGGTAACCATTCTTTAATTATTGGCTGTCAAGGGAAAACTGAAAAACTGATAAGACTACTTGCTTCTCAATATTTCCTGAGTATTTGACATTAGGGGGACTCAACATGTTGGTAAGTCACTGCGTTTCTCACATTGGAAATATATTAAAATTTTAAATCTTACCTTGTCTGTTTTCAAAATGTTGGTTGAATTTAAATCCCTCTCCATTTTCTTGACCGAAATAAACTAGTAGGTTAGTACTGGAAGGATAAATTGTGTGTGAAACACATCTTCTGGTTCATTGATAAATATGTCATGTGGGATAGAATCCAAAGCCTCATTAAAGCCCCAGTGTATTATAGCTCTGCCTCGTTTTTAATCTATCATCCTTATCATTCAGCACAAGGGATAAGATTCCTTGATAGTACCTTTACAGGATAGTAAGTGGCAGTGTTTTATGAGACACATGGACTCTGTCTTTTTCACTTTATTTATGTGATGGATTACTGAAAGCTTTTCCAGCATCTGTCCAGGTAAAAAATTAATCTTATGGAACTGAACTTCCAAAGTCATTATTAAATATAGACATAACTTATTCAGCCACAGCTCATCAAAGGTAATATCAGCTTCAAAAAATTAATTCTGGTAAAATCCCATATAAACAATCTATCTAGATCTATCTATCTATGTGTCATCTCTTGAGACTGATAGAAGGCAGGAAGGTGTCCCGTATGATTTTTTTTAGTAACAGCTTTATTGGTATATAATTCACATACCATAAAGTTCACCCTTTTAAAGTATACAATTCAGTGAGTTTTAGTATATTGATAGAGTTGTGTATCCATCACCACTATCGAATACCAGAACATTTTCATCACTGTAGAAGAAAACCCTGCATCCATTAAGCAGTCACTCTCTATTTTTCTTGGCAACCATTAATCTATTTTTTGTCTCTAAGGATTTTTCTGTTATGGACATTTCATATTGATGGAATCGTACAATATGTGGTCTTTTGTGCCTGGCCTGTTTTCACCGATCAAAATGTCTTCAAGTTCATCTGTGTTGCAATACATATTGGTATTTCTTTTTATGCATTCCATTGTATGGCTATACCAAATTTTGTTGGTGCATTCCATGAAATCTTTAGTCTCACCAAAGTACCTCATGAATCCCTCCTCCAAACTCCTAGAAGAGAACACTTCTTGTGGAAGAATTAGCTATGAATAATGACTCCTTTATTTATATTAATTGAGCGAGAGGGGCTCATTATTAGATACCATACTGTGTCAGAAATTATAAAAATCTGTTTCTTTTGTAGGTTTTTCATCCCCTGCCCCCTTCAATTAAATGATGTTTTCCTATATCCCATGATTTGATTGATGATTGATGGATTGATAGTGTCTCAAACTACAGACCTTCCCTGGACGAATGAATAGGTCTGCCTGAACTCACCTCTTCCTATCTCTCTATCCTGCGCTCATGCATTATGTTCTAACCACATCAGCCTTCTTTCAGTATTTTGAATACAACTAACTCTGGCCTCAGGTCTTTACATATACTGTTCCCACTTGGAATGTTTTTCACTTACCTAGCCCTTTATCAGGCTGTAGTTCTCAGTTTAAATGCCTGATAGGTCAGAGAGTCCTTCCCTGACTATCCCCCTCCCTGACCCCAGTATAGATTACATATCCCCTGTTATTCTTTATTATAGCACTCTCTACTTTTCCTCTATGGCACTTAACAGAATTTGTAATTGTGGATTTATTTGTGTTCTCTAAGATATAATTTCCATTAGAATGTTGGCTCCAAGAGGGCTAGACTTCTTTTTTTAATCTGTTTCGTTAACTGCCATATCCCTGCCTTTTAAAATAGTTTCTGGGGCTTTTCTCGTGGCACAGTGGTTAAGGATTCACCTGCCAATGCAGGGGACATGAGTTTGATCCCTGGCCCAGGAAAATCCCACATGCCATGGAGCAGCTAAGCCCGTGGCCACAACTACTGAGCCTGCACTCTAGAGCCTGCGAGTCACAACTGCTGAGCCCACGTGCCACAACTATTGAAGCCCATGCACCTAGAGCCCATGCTCTGCAACAAGAGAAGCCACCGCGATGAGAAGCCCACACACCGCAACAAAGAGTAGCCCCCACTCGCCTCAACTAGAGAAAGCCCGCACGCAGTAACGAAGATCCAACGCAGCCAAAAATACATAAATACATAAAAACAAATACATAAATCAGTTTAAAAAATAAAATAAAATAGTTTCCGGCATAATAATAGGTGTTTAATAAACAACTGGCTTTAATTACCACTTGTGCCCTGATGATTGCGCATTTGGCATCTCTCTCCCAAACCAATGTGACACTCCATTCTAGTTTGGGCGGCCATCTTGACATCTCTGTCCAGATGTTCATCACATACACCAAAGTCAGCATTTCTGAAACGGGGCTCATGAGCTTTCCTCTCCAACTTCAGAAACTGCCCAGTTTCACGGCTTCTTTCTTTAGTCCTTCCTATCTAATTGGACATAAGGTTCAGTTGATTCAGTCTCCTAAACATCCCTTTGATATGTTTTTTATTTCTACCACTGCTATCTTAGTTCAAGTTCTCATTTTCTCTCAGTTGAGCTGTTGTGATATCTTCCTGACTTTCTCTCTCTCTCTCTTTCTCTTCTTTAATCCATAGTCCACACCACTGTGATCTTTCTCAATCTAAACTTTGGCCATGGTACTCTGCTTCAAAGCTTTCAGTGATGATCCATTCCCTGCAGATGAGGTCCCAGCTCCACGGCTCAGCCTCTAAGGCCCCGCCTGCCTCTTTAGCTTTAGCAGGAACCGTTTTCTCATTTATTCCAATTATGCCAGACTTCTTCAGTCCACCAAACATGCTATTTTTAAAAACCATGTACCCTTTCTCATACGGTTCCCTCTGTCCACAAAGCCCTCTTTCTCTTGTCTGCTTTATGAACTTCTAGTCATTCTTTAAGATTCTGCCCAAATGCCCACTATTCCTCAATGATTTGGCTAACTGCCCTCTGAAGAGTTAGAGTTCCTTCCTCTGTGCTCAGTGACCCCACATACTTGGCTGAATGATAGCTTGCACCACACTGCTTTAATAACTGTGCTAGAATCTCTCCCTGATACTGGACACAAGTCCTTTAAGAGCAAAAACTGCCCTCTTGAAGGCTTGAGCTTTGGAAGTTGACAGACTTGGGTTCAAATCCTGATCCCTACTTGTGGTCCCAGACTTTGGATGAGCCATTTAACATTTTCAGTGAGCCCATGTGTGTAAAGTGCCTCATACATACCTAGGATACAGTAAGCATTTACCATTAACAGTAATTATTGATCATATTTTTTTGAACAGTAGCAGAAGTAACTATTGTTCTGGGGTAGAGCAGTGACTGACATACGCTAACAACATTTGTTGAATCACTGATTAAATAAAAATTGATTTTTGGTGAATCATGATTAAACTACAGTACAATAAAATAGGAGTACACATAAAATTATAAGGGAGTCCAGAAAGACAACTGTACAAATAGGAATGGAAGAGAGATGACAGGAGTTTCATCTACCGTGGTTAGAGACAGGACTGGGTGAAGACCAGATCCAAAAATCTTAGAGGATTTAAACAAGACTCCATGATCTCTGAGGTGTGTCCTGACTAAGCTGTGTCATGAAGTTATGGTTTCTTGAGAAATCTTCTTAACACTGTACGTACATGGTATTAACAGGAGAAAAGCACCCAAACACATGTTTACGTTTCGACAGTAGACATCACTAACTAAAAAAGGATATGAAGGGAGGCAGTATAATCAATGGGGAAAGTATGGGCATAAGGTGCCAGAAAACCCAGGTTTTAGTTCTGGTTAAGTCACTTTACCTCTTCAGACCTCTGTATTTTATGTGTAAGACTAGAAGTTTGGCCTGGCAGGTCCCTTAGGTTCTTTTAGACTTAAAAGTTCTAGGGTTACTTGAGCTACTCAAGTTACTCTTAAGTAACTCAAGTGTCCCTGAGATCCCTGAACGTGAAAACTCCTGAGCAATCACAACCACTATGTGAGAGCTAATGGATGCTGTTTATCACAGTGTAGGAGCTCCAATATTTTTTTGTCTTCTATTATTTCACCAGAATTGAGACACCAAAAACCTTCTGTTGTATAACAGTCTTTTTGGTTTAAAAAAATATGGTCTGGCAACAATTAAAAAATATTAATTATTCATAAGCCTATCATTCATATAAAACAGTGAAAATCGGAAGTATAGATGAATCAAAGTAAGTGTCATTGGAAATGGCCACCAGTAGAGTGCATTAGGAATTCAGAGGAGTAGAGTCTTGAAGAGTGGGCAGGATATGAATATGAAAAGTAAGAGGAAAGAACTTTCATATTATATAGAAAGAACAAGGAGGCGAAAGCATAACGTGGTTGTATGGGGAGTGGGCCAAAGGATAGTGGGTATAGTTTGCATGAAGCGGAGCTAATGGGTGATAAGATTAAAAATGTAGGTTGAGGCCAGATTGCAGGCAAATTGAATGTATATATAATTTTTGCTTTCAAACTCACATTGGGCAAAATCATCTTTGGTGGCAGTTTCCTCACTGATTAAGGCGATTGGACTAGATGATCTGTAGTAGTACATTCAGTCGTATTGTTTGTAATTTTATAATCCTCCAGCATTCCAGCATCAATAAATGCATTCCAGCTAGCTAGAGATTGTCTGTCTACCTATCTATCAACTATCTATCTATCTATCTATTCTTGAGAATTCCCAACATTTTCAGAAGATTGGAAGAGTAAAGAATTGCCCTAATAATTTTAACTCTATTCTGAATTTTTAAAAAAATCATGATTGCCAACTATGTGCAGAAAACTCTTGTGCAACATTTTAAAAGAGAAACACATAATGATAGTGAATATATTACAAGGCAATTTGCTGCTAGTAAGACAATGTAACTGATACCTGGTCTTTCTGTAAATCATTAGCATTTAGTAATAAAAAGAACTAAAAGGAAAGAAAAAAGAGTAACACTCAAGATGGATTAATCAGGACATTCCTTCAAGCCCCTCATCAGTTGCCTGCCAGGGCTGGCATAGTGACAGAGAGCAGTGATGTCCTTCATCATTTTCTTTAAGCTACAAGTAAATGGCCCATTAAAACAGGCTTCATGGAAAGGGCTGTGCTGACCTTAGATTAACATTTAATTGGAAATTCTTTTTTCCTTGGGAACAGTTGGAACCATATGAAATCTTTCCTCAAATAGAAAGAGGCAGTTCGTACTGGCAGGACATGCTGCAGCTTGGTTATCCTATATTAATTTGGAAATATAAAAACCTTATTCTCTGAATAAGTAATATATGCCCATGGTACAAATTTCAAACAAAAAGTTATAAGTACCCCTTAACTTTCTCTCCAGCCAAACAGGGACAATCCTTCCAAGGTAGTCTTTCAGAGACAAACATGCATAGGAAAGAATTAAAACTTGTGTTTTTATAATCTCACATTTATTATGTCTTTGGCTTTTCCAATCTGAGCTGTGACTATGTTTGCACTTTCAGATGGAATGGTTCCTTCCCAGGAGCCTCTGGGTTCTGGGTCACGGCAGGAATCTTTTGCTTAGTGTGCAGTGCTCTTAGGAAAGTCACGTGAATGCTCTGAGCCTCAGTTTCCCCATCTGTAAAGCAAAAATAATAGTTCTTTCCATGGGCACCTCATATGATTTTTGTGAGAGATTAATGGAATGATGGATGTGAAAATGTTTTAAACAGTAAAGAACCGTATAAAATACGGTTTGGGAAGGGGGTGGTGATTGCTGAGAAGTCAGGAAAAATTCTCAGATGTTTGATATCTTTGATGAAGCAGTTTGATAAACTCATGAATGTGTAAATAAAATAAAGATATAAATCAGAATTTGATTATCTCTAGTTTATAAACAAAAGATAATCTATTTGCAGACACAAATATATAACAGCTCTAAAATGTGTCATTTTTTTTCTCTGAACAAATCTGGGAATGTTTAATCCATTAAGTTGTAAAACTTTGTAAGTTGTAAGTTTATTGCTGGCACTGTATGTTTCCACATCCCTCAGTAAACTTTTTCTGTAAAGCCCTGGAGAGTGAATATTTGAGGCTCAGTGCACTACATGCTCTCTGCTGCTGCTACTTAACTCTATGATTATAGCGTGAAACCTGCTGTAGACAAAGAACAAGCAGATGAGCATAGCTGTGTTTTAATGAAACTTTATGAGTGCTGAAATTTGAATCTCATGATTTTCACTTATCACAAAATATTTATTTTTCAACTATTTGAAAAAGTGAAAACTACAAATATGGGCTACAGGACAAAGTTGGCCTATTGGCCATAGTTTGCCAACCACTAGTTTAGAACAGATTTGTTATCAAGAAAAATGAACTTTTACTAACCAAAATTTTGATTTACTTACTCAAGTGTTTAACATTTTCTATGCAGGACTGGCCTGACTGCGCCACCATTATACTCTGAGCCTCATTCCTCTTCCTGTAAAACAAGGCAGATGCATTTACAATCTCCTAGGAGCTTTCCTTCCCTCACATCTTGTGGATTAATGGTTCTGGATAACCTCCCTCTGTTGGGGTCCATCTGTACTTATATGTGATATATAAAATATATCTGTGAAAGCCCTTCTCCCAGCAAGCTTTTGGCTTCTAATATTTTAAACACATTTATAACTACAGGTTGATTTCTGCATCTTGATGGGCTCAGTTTTTCTTGGTTCTCAAGTTTCTCTGTATTAATTGAGGTGTTTTGGGTGTGCATTAAATTCTTCAGTGTTTCCTAGCTATCACTTGGGGTACTTCCATGTTATCACTGCATTGCCTAGTGAACCTGAAAACATCTTATTGCAGTGGGATTTTTCCTATCCAATACTCCCACGAACATGGGCTATAATTCATACTAAATGAGCACATCTATGAAATGGAACTAATACCTACCTTGTGGGCATGTGGTGAAATTTAATTAGTGAATGCTTCCAAAGAAACTTCAAATCCATGGATAAAATGTATTATTCAACTGCTAAGAGCTATTATTGTTTATTATTTCCTCTAGGTGTTTCTCAGTAGGTGTTTTGCCATTAGGATATAACGGCAATAATTTTGAAACAAGTTGACATTTGAGTTTGTTTGCAGAGCTCATGTGTTTGCAGAGCGCATGAAGCTACAGGTCGCGTTTTAATGCAGTCTTCCCTCCTCCTTCCCCCCAGAGTCATTAGGTGTACGGTCACTGCCACCCTCTCTTAGATGCTTATACAGTTTATTAGTATTTATTAGTAACACTGGCCATCAGAATGAAAAAGAATTGAGACAGGAGATAGATGGGCTCCAGGCTAGGCATTTACAACTGGCCTCCTGTTTATATTTCTTGGGGCAAGAAAAAGAGGGGCTTCAGGCCGGACACTTACAACTAGCCTCCTCTTTGCATTTCCTGAGACAGGAGATAGGTGTGCTCCAGGTTAGATATTTACAACCAGCCTCCTGTTTGCACTTCAAAATAGGAATAACAACAGACCCAGGGTAAGTAGCCAGGCTTTGTCTCCTGAGGACACTTGAAGATACAGTCATGGCAGGAACAGAGAGGGGCTAAACCCTGTTGGAGTAAACGATAAAGAGGTCATATGTTTCCCATCCTTGGGGCAAGGGAGACACTGCACATGTGCAGAAAGGCTCCTTGGGGGTCAAAAAGGAGGGAGCACCACCTCATAATATGTGATGCCAAGGCCCCCTCATAGGCCTCTGGGCTGGAATCCATCTTGGAAAAAAGTTGCGCACGCATGGTGAGGAGGGTCCTAGGGCAGGTCAGGTGTGGGAAAAGAAACCAGGTAATTGGCCAAAGGTAAACAAAGACCTGGAGGAAGAACTGCCCTATATAGATGACTTAACCGCTTCTTTCCTGTGCTCCTCCTCATTAGGGAGGACGCCCACACCCTTTCTCTCCAGGTGTGCATCTCTGCCTTGTTTCTGTCTTAACAAACTGTTTCTCTGTGTGCTCTCCCACTTGTTGTGCTGTGTCTCTAATAATAAACTTTGTGCCTGTTTTTACAGTTTTTGCCTCCTTGAGAAATGCATTTTTCAGTGGGGGCAAGAGCCAAGGGCACTCTGCTTCTAGCCTTTAGTCCCTGGTGGTCTAGTGGCTAGGGTTTTCATCCAGGTTACCTAGGTTCAATTCCTGGGCAGGGAACTAAGATCTCGCTTCACACCACTGCTCACTGCTGCCTCTCTGAGATCAGAATCAGTAGAAAATCTTTTTTCCAATTAGATCAGTGATTTAGTAACATATCTGTTTATGATTTTCTCAGTGCTAAGGCTGTGTCTAAAGGGAGAAAAAAGTTATATCCAGTAATTTACTAATAGTTGTAATTGATCTTTTATGTTGGTCAACATTGTAGTTTGGATAAGAGCCTTTGGAGACAGACCCTATGTCCCTCTTCCATGGTATGTAAATGAGCTGGGAAGATATTGCAATTTTTAGATGTTGTGCCATTTAATGTCCACTTACAAAAACGTGAAAGCCAGTGGGCATGTTAAAATAGAAAGAACACTGGGCTGGAGACAAGCTGCCCCTTTAGAGACTCAGCTCTTCCCCTCTTAGCAAGTTTCTTCTCTCTATGGGTGTCAGGCTCCTTATTAAATGGGAATGTACCATTGGTTCTCAAACTGTGCCCCTTGGAGTTTAAGACTCAGACCAGATGCTTCAGGGTTTCTCCCAACAGTTAGGTATTTTCCAACAAACACTGATGATTTATAAGCCCAAAGACCCCATTTATTGCTTTTTCTTCTTTTGTATATTGAATCCTTTTAAATTTGCATCTGAAGGTTTTCATTGCCCCTTGGAATTTAAGACTCAGACTAGATACTTCAGGGTTTCTCCCAACAGTTAGGTATTTTCCAACAAACACTGGATTTATAAGCCCAAAGACCCCATTTACTGCTTTTTCTTATTATGTATATTAAGGTTCCTTTTAAATTTGCATCTGAAGTTTTTCATTGCTTGGGAGAGAATTTCAAAGACACTCGGAGATACAAAAGATCCCCTCCAGCTCTGGCATCCTATGATCCTGCATCTTAAATGAAGCTGAACAACGAGTGTGGGTGCATGCGTGTGCACGCACACACACACAGCTATTAGAAACAGTCTTTGAAGGTTTCAATCGTAGGCTCTGGGACCAAAGGCAACTTTAATTCTTGAGGCTTAAGCACTATAAAATATCTGTTAAATAAATAAAATATTCAATAAATAAATAGCATTTGAAAGGCGTACACTCTGTGAAACTGCTACTGGAATGCTTGGCAAATTACTTGCCTTAAGTTTTTTCAATACCTTATCCCCTCCTGAGTATTTAGTGTAGTCAAATTTTCACTTCCAGGGTGTCTGGACTCCTTTAAAGTCCTGTAGGTGTGGCTCAGGTGGGAAAGAGCTGTAATATGCCTGCTGAAGTCCATACTGTCCTGGGGAGTGAGTGAAGGCACAGAGGAGAATGAAGCTTAATCATTTGTGCAATATTAGCACTTTCCATTTCACAAGGTAGAGGTTTTTAAATGCTAGGTCCAATGCCTATTTCTCTTTCCTCTATGGAAACCTCATAGTTCTGACCCACAAATAATTTCAGGAACAACTGTTAAGAGCTGAGCCTGCATCTTTCGATTGCTATTCAGAATAAAATTGTAGACATATATACAGTGTGTGTGTGTGTGTGTGTGTGTGTACACATATATATGTATATATATTTATATGTACACACACACATATATATAATAAGGCAGAAATAATGTCTAATTGCCAGTGCAAACATGTTATTTAGTAAACAAAAAATTTTTTTAAAGTAAGTGCTCAGAAATGTATGTTGAACGGTGTTGATGTGATAACACTCAATCCTGGGTCCTCTAACTTGAGGAATGACTCCATCCTTAATATTTTGTGTGACACTTGAAGTTACCTATCTGAAAGCCAGGCTTCGCAAGGTGTAGTCATTGTCTGTCATTCGGGAAGATGTATTCACTGACTCTGTGACAGGGGCGTGACCCTATCTGCTACTATTTGTAGGTCTTACGTGTTGAGTTATTTGTACAATAAAGAGAATCCTTCACCTGACACGTTTCCCCCATACAATGCCTATGGTGTACCCCATACACCCGAAGGATCTCAGAGAGGCAGCGGGTGAAATGGAGAATCTGCCGCTGAGGACCCCTGCTCTGCTACTGCCTGGCTCGTGAACTTGGGCAAGGACGTGCCGTTCTCTGTGTACCTCTCAGTTTGTTCATATGTAAAATATGGAGGTTGTGCAAGAAAAAGTGTAAGGTCTCTCTTAGTTCTAAAATATCTATCATCAGGCACAGGGAAAATTCAAGCAGTTGGGTTTACTCAGTATTTATTTAATCACCAACAATGATCATTATGAGTATTTACCTTGTGTTGAACACTGTGCTAAGAGCTTAGGAGCTTTACTTTTATTATCTCTTTTAAACTTAACCATAACTTGGAGCTACTATTGGGTTGACCAAAAATTTCGTTCAGGTGTTTCCATAATTACGTAACTACAGAAAAACCCGAACGAACTTTTTGGCCAACCCAAAATATTATCCCCATTTAACAGAGGAGGAACAGAGGCTTCGAGCAGGTAGTTCTGTCTCTCTCTGAAAGAAAGACATGGCTAGCAAGTAGCAGAGGTGAAATTTAAGCCTAGGCGGACTCCAGAGCCCCCCATGCAATGGCAACGCCATTTTGGCTCCAGTGGTTTGGGGGTACTATGTCAAAACCTGTCACATTGGCCAGAAAGACCAGTGTGACACAGTCCTGTCCTCCCACAGCCTACAGTTGTATTTAGGCTGAAAGGACACAAGAGTGAAAGGGTTAAGAGAAATGCCAGGCAGCCCGTGCATTGGTGGCCAAAGGAGAGGTGCAGAGCATGGCTATTATGGAAGTCCTGAGAAGAGGGCAAGAGGAACTTGGCACCACTGAAGTGTCATTATGACACCAGCCAAAAGCATTGTCAGCATTTAGCAAGATTTCCATTGCCTTATCCAAAGGAATAGGAGCAGGAGAGAGAAGTTATAAAAAGAAGAATAAAAGAAACATTTCTTTATCAGCTGTTCTTTCAGTCATCCACAGTGGGGCTATGATAATCAGGCTAAAAGTGGTTTGCCAGGTAATCCTGTGCAGCCCAGTTGGTCTTTGATTTCCTGCCACTTCCCTCCTCAGTACACTCTCACTGCCATCGCCCTTCTCCGCTCTCTGCCTTTCCAAACACCCTGGCCACCCTGAATATCCTAGTTTCCATTTGTGCTTTCAGTTGAGGATTCTACCACTGCAGAATTTTAGAACAGACCTCTCTGATAACATCTCTCTTCTTCTCCTGGATGCCTGAGTCATTAGGGTGCAGTTCCCTGAAGTCATGTCTGCTGATCAGCGTGGCTAAGTCACCTGATAGCAGAGAAGGACTCAGCAGGCAGAGCAGCCGATAGCTATGACTCTTTACCCCTTCCCCACCCCAACTCTGACACACTCACATGCACCCACACTTGTTTGCAGGAGACCAGCCCCTACTATATCCCTGACTCGTGAAGGAGAGAAGGAATGTCAACTTGGAAGAAATTTATGAACCCATTTGTTAAGGGTTAATTTGTGCGGATTTCAACATCATGAAATGATGATGTTTCATTTTGGTTGTTGAAAATTGTGCAGTGCTGTCCAATAGAACTTTCTGCAGTGACAGAAGTGTTCTGTATCTGCACCATCCAACACGGTAGCCACTGGCTGGGTGTGGTTGATTGAACACTTGGAATGTGGGACTTGAAGTGAGACTGAAGAAATGAACTTCAAATTTTAAATTCAACTAATTTAAATTTAAGTAGCCATGGGTGGCTAGTGGCTACCATAGGGCAGCTATGTCAAAATATCCAAAAATTCAGAACTAACAATCTAGGAGTATCTAGTCTACTAGTGGTAATATTAGTATGGTATCTTCGTAGTCATATAACATATGTTATAAAGTGATTTTCTGTACATAATTGTATCTGAGAATTAAGGTCCTAAGTATGTCATGGATTTAGATTTTATAAATATTTATTGGAGTATATTTGTGCCATTTACCCTCCAGATCCCAGGCGTAGTCTCAGAATCGTCTTTAATGCATTGCTGTAGGTAGAGCAAAAAATGTCAATTGGTAGCATTTGTCAAGAGAGAAAAACCTGTTTGCTATCTCCAAGGTAGGGACACAACGTATAACGTACTATGATATAGACATCTTCAATTAAGAGTGATGACCAGATGATCTTTAAAGTCTTATCATGAGATTATATGATTCCATTGATTAAAAGAGAATCAGTTCTACGTCTTATCCACGCTTTCTCATGGAAGTTCAGCATCATCACTGTAGCCCTAAGGTAATGGCCCCCACATAAAAAAGAACAGAAAGAAAAAATGTGCCGCTGAGATGTTAAAGAATCAATTTATTGGCTGAAATGATATCAAATAACGGATTGTTCTCTTTTGTTTCTGGCTTAGTGTATACACAACCGCAGGCCAAGTCACAATCATTATAAAAATTTATTAAGGTCAAGCACTGCTAGGTCCTGGTATACTTAGGGGATTCAATGCCAAGTTATTAAGGTTGGTAAAGTAGCATTGCAAAATCAACAGGCCTCTGCTAGGTTGTACTTAACTAAAGTGGTAATGCTATATGACATATATACCATCAATTTTAACATCAAAATCTGTGGGGATTTTAATGATTTTGACAGAGATATTCTTAAACACAACCAGGCTTGCTTGAGGGAAGAAGAGATAAGAGTCTGGAGGTACTTGAAAATAATTTAACATTCTGAACACCGAAACAGAGGTTTGGACAGAGTGAGTGATTTGGACAGATCCTAAAATCATGTTATAACTCTGATTATTTTAAATTGTAAGAATTTTCCAATTATTTTGTGATTGTAGTAATAGGTCATGGTATTTTTATAACAATTCTCATTACTTATTAAGTATGAGCTTATACTTACAATCAGTCATTTTTAATCTCTCACAATTATATATACATAAAGACATTTACTCATTTATCAATGATTTATTGAACACCTTCCTGGTAGAGTGTACTGCTATATCCACTCTGTGAAGTAGATGTGAGCCCTCCTTTCTAAGAGTTGGGCATCTACTTTTGGAGCTAGGGGTGTGTGTGTGTGTGTGTATGTGCACATGCATATATGTACATATGTTCATGTGTGTGCATGTTTGTGTATGCATACATGTATATGTGGAAGTACTTTATGTACAAAAAGAGGAAGGAGGGAAGGAAATTATTATTTAAATTAGATTTTGGTTAATACCATCTTAAAGCAAAGAGGCAGTGCTTGGGAAATGAAGGCATAGAGAAATTTATATCTGGCATGGGCTTTTCGGAATGATTTTGGAGTTAAACAGGTTTTGAGCATGCAGATATGGACTGAGGGAGGGGAAAGACATTTCATTCCAGGAGAATAAATAAGGATATAAACCTATGAAAAGGCAGAAGAGGAGAGGATGGGGCAGTTGGGTAACTCATCTTGTTTGAACATAAAGGTACATGAAGAGATGCTGAGATGTGAGAGCGATTATTGGGAGTGATGGTCAGGTGTGAATCGAGTATCATGAGCTTTCTGCTGTTGGCTGAAGGAAGCTGCTGTAGGTTTGCAGGGGACTGCACAGGTATTTAATTCTGTGTTGATTATTGTCGTTGAGAACAAGTCGAATGAAGCAAGGTCTCTTTGCAGGGTGATACAGAATGACTCTAGTGCTACAGCTGCACATCCAGACTAGTGTGACCTGGGCAGCATAACCTAATGAAAAAAGTATGTGATTTGAATGTGGGCTCTATAGACCTTTGTTTGGGTTGCAGCTTCACAGCCTGTTAGCTGTATGATTTTGGGAAATCATTTAAACCTTCTGTCGTGGGTTGTATGGTGTCTCCCCAAAATTCATGTCTGTCCAGAAACTCAGAATGTGAGCTTACTTGGAAATAGGCTCTTTGTAGAGGTAATTAAGTTAAGATGAAGTCATCCTATATTAGAGTTGGCCTTAAATCCAATGACTGGTGTCCTTATAAGAAGAGGAGAGGACAGAGAGGAAAACACCATGTGAAGACAAAGGCAGAGATTGGAGTGATGCATCTGTGAGGCAAGGAACACCAAGGATTGCTGGCAACCACCAGAGGCTAGGAGAGAGGCACTGAACAGATTTTCCCTCAGAACCTCCAGAAGGAACCAACCATGGCGACACCTTGATTTCAGACTTTGGGCCTCCAAAACTGTAAGAGAATACATTTCTGTTGTTTTAAGCCACCCAGTTTGTGGTACTTTGTTATGGCAGCCCTAGGAAACAAATACACTTTCAAACCTTAACTTCCTTCATTGTAAAATCAGGATGATGATGCTTACCTCTCAGAGTTCTGGTGTCAATGAACCAGAATAGAATTAAGAAGAGATTTGTCAATTGTAAAGTGCTCTACAAGTTTTTGCAAATTTAAATACCAATTTTCTAGGGCTGTGAAATATCTCCAGCAGTTGCTGAGCATTCACTATGTGTCCAGGAAAGCTTGAGGCATGTTATGCCTGCTATCTCACAGGAGAATTTTGCCTTCTTGCCGTTTGAAACTTAATGGCAACAGAATTTTACAGATATGTACTTACTGGGGGAAAAATGAGTGTTCTGGCCAAAATGGAATGGTTAATGCATTTGTACTCTCTGGCTGTGTTTTTCATTTAGTCAGAATCATTTCTTTTTCCCGACAGATAAGCAGAATTGTTATGTTGTGGTTTAATGAGTAAAATACATACATCAGTTAAAATAAAGATCTAAGTGCGTGTTTGAATTTTGTGCTCAGCTTTTCAATTACTACTCACTTTTTCCTAGTAAAACACACCTTCTCATTCCTTTCTGATCTGGATTAGATGGTGGTAAAGGAACTCCATGTACCATGTAGTGAGTGTAATCTGCAGTTCCAGGAGAAAATGTATGTGTAAAGCTATTTAGCTCAGTTCTTTTTCAGATGATTTGGTACATTTTGGCTAATTTGTTTTCATGGCTCTCCTGAGAGAACTATGAGTTGTGTTCTTTTTGTAACACAGAAACTGAAATAGAGCTGTTCAGTGATTTACCAAGTGAATAAAAGGAATAGGTGTTGCTGGTGGACTCCTGGAATTTTAAGATTCTACTTGCTGATGAGTTCCTGCCCCCAACTCCCGCTGACATGGGAAGACCCCAGGCAGTGCTCCCTCCGGCCTCTGACCACGTTGCAAATGTTCAAAGAATTCTTCTAGGTTTACATTCCATCATTTATTGAAAAATCTTTTGCTCCCTCTTGAGTCTCCTGGTTTCTGTTCCATTGCCTTACGTCTAGGAATACAGTGGTAAACATAATGGACTCTGCCCCCTGCCTTCATTGTGCTATGTCTAGTAGGGAATATAGGCAATTACAGAAGAGGGTGGGAAGTGGCATGATATTTGTCAGAGCTCAAGATTAGCTAGACGAGGCCACTTACTTTCAGCAAGATGTGCAGAAATGAGTAGACTGAAAAATCCTGGTGCTAGACTTGTTGACTGGTGTACAAGGGTTTGGGAAAATTATCCAGCTTTGGGTGCAGATAGGGGTTCAATCTGGTGAAAAAATGATGTTAGCAAGATTTTCAGTTATAGTTAAGCAGTTGTCATGGGAAGCCAGGAGTGAGACATTGGATGAAGTAGCATTATATCCCAATCGGGCGAAATGTAATGATGGGTGATCTGGGGTGGGCCAGTTTCAAACATCTGGCAGTTGTCATGAGAATAATAGGGCTTAGCCACTGGCCTGAGTTTTAAGAATAAGACTTTTCTCTATGAAAGGGGAACTGAAAAAAAATTAAGGTCAGCAAATGGACAGGGAATGTTGGAATTATGAGGCAGGTTAGCAGAAAAAGATCCCTGTTGTGAGAACAGAGGCAAAAAGAGTTGGTCATAGTTTGGGAAGCGGGGTGGGGGGGTGGATAAAATAAGGAATGGACTGCTAACAAGAAGGACTTGATATTTATGAACTGCAGAATCAGGACTGGGGCCAGTTGAGTATATTGTTTCAAAATACTGAGACAAAATTTTGAAGGAAAACAAGGATTGGAAATTAGCCCACAGGTGTGAAACATAGCCCTAGCCTCAGCTGTGTGATGGATGAAGGATGAAGTTTAGAACCAGGCTGGGCCTCAGTTTCCTGATAAAAAGAAAAAAAAAGTGGATTTTTTTGGTTAGGACCACGTGTCACAAAGGGTTAAGTGCACATAAAGGGTAACAGAGTTCTGGTTCAGTCTTTGTTAGTTCTTGAATGCATGACCTTGACTTATTGGGGAAGAATTCTTTCTAGCCCTGAGTTCTCTGTCTACAAAATGAAAGTGTTGCTCTACATTAGTAGTTCCCCGATTCTAGGCCATGGGATGACACTGGGTTGCTAGTGAGAATCACCTGGAGAGCTTGTTCAAGGTACATGCTCCTAGATTCTACCCTCTAAGATTGTGCTTCAAACAGTCAGCAGTGGATCCCAGAAGTCTGTGCCTGTAACAGTGCATCATGTGATCCTAAGAAAGGAACCTACAGAAGACTACGTAAGATTAGCCACTGGGTTTTTTTATTATTCTGTTTTTATTATTTTCCCTCTCCATCATTTGCCTTTGTACCTCTTTGTGTTCATGGACTGGGGTGATGCTCAAAGATTCAATAAAGAAGTTCATTGGCACGTTATTTCCAAGTGATGCAGGAAAGCTAGTTTTTAATCACCTTCTCAGCTCCAGCATCAACACAAACCATCGCAGGTCTAACATGAAATCTGGTCACATCTGACCCTGAGCCCATTTTTGCAGAGGCAGCGTTTGGCTTTCTTGAAATTGTTGGTGTCCCTTTTCTATGCCACGAGGCATTTCTGAAACTTAATAACATCTACCTAGAATTTCAAATTCTTTAGAGAAAAAGAGTCTTCATAAATAAAGTCGTCATGGAGGTTAGGTGATTTCTACTGCCAGGTGGGTCAAAGGGGAGACTTTCTTGGAGTTCATCTTAGAGGAAGTAAATCAGCTTACTCTATGCAGTGGATTATTTGGGGGAGAATAATATATCCTAGGGCTCACACGTTACCAGGTTCTAAAGAAAGATAACTTCCTATTCAGTAAGAGAATTCATTTTTTTTTTCTGTTAGAAGAATAATGTACAGACTCTTCTTAGGTTCTCAACCTTCATAATCAGCCATAAAAGTCTGATTTTATCCTAGATTCATAGAAAGTTAAAATTGAAAGGACAGTTCGGCATTTTCTAGTTTATATATAGGGAAACTATATGCCAGAGAGGAAATGACTCACTCAGGATCAAACAGAAAACTCGTGGCAGACAATCTCAATATCTGGTTCTTAGCTCTGTGTTCAATGGCCAATAAAAATATCCTCTACACCTACCAGGATGGCCAAAATAAAAAATAGTGACAATACCAAATGCTGGCAAAGATGTGAAAAAAACTGAATCATTCATGCATTGCTGGTGGAAATAAAAATATTGCATAGTCACTCTGGAAGCCAGTCTGGCAGCTTTTTAAGACTAAACATTGAGCCATACACCTCGCAGTTGTACTCGTATGTTTTATTCCAGAGAAATGAAAACTGTGTTCATATAAAAACCCGTACATGATTGCTCTTAGCGGTTTTATCTGTAATAGCCAAAAACTGGAAATAGCTCAGATGTCCCTTAACAGGTGAATGACTTAACCAACTGGGGTACATCCATACTGTGAAATACTACTCAGAAATAAAAGAGAGCAAACTATGGATACATGCAACAATCTGGGTGAATCTCCAGGGAATTAGGCTGAGTGAAAAAATTGTTTATATAACATTTTATTTATTTATTTATTTATGGCTGTGTTGGGTCTTCATTTCTGTGCGAGGGCTTTCTGTAGTTGCGGCAAGTGGGGGCCCTTCATCGCGGTGCGCGGGCCTCTCACTATCGCGGCCTCTCTTGTTGCGGAGTACAGGCTCCAGACGCGCAGGCCCAGTAATTGTGGCTCACGGGCCTAGTTGCTCCGCGGCATGTGGGATCTTCCCAGACCAGGGCTCGAACCCGTGTCCCCTGCATTGGCAGGCAGATTCTCAACCACTGCACCACCAGGGAAGCCCATATAACATTTTAGAAGTGGAGACCAAATTGGTGATTTCTAGGGGTTAAAGATGGAGAGGTGGGGTGGGCAGAAGGGAGGTGGGTGTGGTTATAAAAGGGCAACATGAGAGATTCTGGTGGTGATAAAACTATTGAGTATTTTGATTGTTGTGGGGGACACATGAACCTCTACGTGTTATAAAATTATATAGAAATAAATACACACAAACAAGTACAACTCAGACTTAGGAGATCCGTGGGTTGTATAAGTATCAGTATTCTGGTTGTTATAAAATTTTGGAAAATGTTACCGTTGGGGAAAATTGGGTAAAGCGTTCATGGGAACCTTCTGTATTTTCTTACAACTGCATGTGAATTTACAGTCGTCTCACACAAGTTTAAGTTGAATAAATTAATAAGCAAGTTAAAATAAGCAAGTTAAAACTGTTAGTACTTTTTTCGTCAAAATGGACGAAAAGATCTTTTTGTTACTCCAGTGTTGATGATGATAGAGTAGACACTTTTCTATACTGTACCTCTGGGGGTATAAGTTGCTATACTTTTGAAAGTAACTTTACATATTAATATCTTTTTACCCTATAATTTCACACCTATGAAATTGTCCTAGGAAAATATTCAGAAATATGAATTTATATTTATATATAAATATTACCACTATAGTGTATAGTATTGTGATAGCAATGAAACTAAAAATAGCTCATGTAGTAAACGTCTGTTTTACACCCTTCATTAAAATTGTATTTCCCCAAAATATGTAATTGGAAAAAAATGCCTGTCACATAATGTTAAGTAAAAAATATAAGTTACTATGTTGTTTTTTGTATCACAAACTCCATAGCTACATATATACCTGACTCCTGTACTTACTAGCTGTGTGATCCTGGGTAAATTGCTAATCCTCTCTGTGGACCTGTTATCTGTGCAGTGGGGATATAATAGTACCTACTCTTATTTTTTTTAAAAAAGACTAAAGCTCTTTTTTTTTTTTTAATTTTTATTGGAGTATACCAGCACATAAATTTTAGTTGATATTAAATAGTAGTTTTATCTGAGTAGTAGTAATACTACCCATCTTCATACTTTTCTGCATTTTAAAACTCTTCCATAATGATCATGTGATACTTTCTATTTTTAAAATGTTATATACATATATATATTAAAAATGTTTAACTTGAACTTACTTATTCCAGTCATGACTAATTTCTGTTGATGCTTAATTCACATCCAGAATGCCTACAACTAGTCCATTTCTGAGAGAGATTGGCTTTGCAAACGTATATCCAATTGAAACTTTCCTTAGAGATTCTTTGAACTGAGTAATTAATTTTTAAATTTTAACTATGATCAATTTTAGGGGTTATAGTTAAGGAATATGATTTGATCTTGAAGAATAGAAATAAAGTGTTGAGAAATATTTACTATTCATTTTGGCAACAGATAATTAATTAACTTCTTGGGTAAGTAATCATTGATGCAAGCATGAAATAAATAACATGCTGGTTACTTGGAAAAGTTTGATATATATATTGGTGAGTAGAATTGAGAACTCCAATCATTTTACTGGGTCATGTTCTGAAGAATGTAATCATTTATTTATTCTCAGAGAATCTTAATTTGCCTTAAAAATGGCAGCCCTTGTAACACCATAGAAAATTTTGCAAACCTGACTCATTGCAACCATGTCAGAGAAAAGGGTGATCCTGGGAAAGAAGACTCTACAGAATGCACGTAAAACAGTAGACTAGTTCATCTATCGAATCTAATGTAATTTATCTAATCTCATCCACCAAGCTATCCATCAATCTGTTAATCTGTCTTTAACCCTTTTAACATAAGATCCTGTGAAAAATTGCAATTCATGACATTAGACTTCTAAAGCTTAGAAACATATAATATTTAATAATTATTTGTCCATTATTTACTCTCATTTTTTTTGTTCACTTTCCCTTTCTCTGTTAATATGATTATTTTCAGTAATCTAGATGCCCACACATGTTAACAAAGTGCTTGCAAAAATACAGCTTTTAAAAAGAATATGTTTTCAGGGAATAGAGATCTATATATTCATTCAGGCTCCAAGAAAAAACATAGAATCTATATTCTTCTATGGAAAACATTAGTGATTGCCACTAATGTTTCTTATCACCTTTTAAGAAGATATTAAAAGAAACTGAATTTATTAGCTTCCCATTTTTATTTCTAATACAGACTTTTTTTAATTTCAAAGAAAATTCAAATGGTTTGTAAACTTTTGGAAATATGCTCAATCTCACAGTAAGAAAAAGGCAAGTTGAAAATTAAAAATTAAACACTGATATACCATTTTTAAACTCTCAAGTTTGCAAAGATAAGAAAGTTGTATAACACACTCTATTGACTGAACTGCAGAGGAAAGAGACCTCGTATAATGCTGGTGTGAGAATAAATTGATATAACCTTTATTGAGGGCAATTTGGCAATATCAGTTAAAATTACAAATACACATATCTTGATCCAGCAATTCTATTTCTAGGAATTTATCGCAGATATACTTGGATGTGTGAAAGATGAATATATAAAATAATTCATCACAGCATCATCTATAAGGGCAAAAGATTGGGTAAATAGTTAAGTAAATGATACCACATCCTTAAAATGGAATCCTATGTATCTGAAACACAAGAGAGCATTTTATTTGCTATATGGAATAACCTCTAAGCTATCCTGTTAAGTAGGCAAAATAAAGGTACAGGATTGTGAGTGTAGTCTGCAGCCTATTTGCTTTTTACTAATAAATTCATAAAATATCTCTGAAGGAGTCCATTAACACATGACAAAATGGTTTTCCCATGGGAGGGTACTATTGGCTGGAGGACAGGGGAATGGAGACTTTTAAAAAGGTCTCTTGTTCCTTTTGAATTTTAAACTATGTGAATATATCACCTAATCATAAAATAAATTAACTTTATATAATGATAAATGTATACGTATATAATTTATAATCAATGGAACTGCCTAAAACCAGCTTTCTACTGTTACAGTTATTTTTTTTCCAGTATCCTCTTCAAAAAAGAAAGTGCCCTATAATTATTTTGTAGTGGGAAATGATTTTTTAAACTTCAAAGAGAAAAATTGAGATCTACTGTATTGAAATAAGTTTATTATTTCTGTTCATAAGTGGGAAAAATATAAATGCACCTAATAAATGAAGCCCTTCCTCTTCCTCCTCTTCCCCCTCCTCCTCTTCAAAAATTCCTATTCTGTACTTGTTCAGCTTTTCTGTAACATTGATGGGAGAGGGACAATTTTCAACATATACTCACCAAACTATGGGTACATAGATGGCCCATGTGAATTAATATTTGTAAATGAATATTTATATATTCATTTAAATTAGGTGGTTTCCATGCTCATACTAATAGAGACAGGACTAAACTGTCTTTGTGCATATATCAGCCACATTTTAGTAGGAATTTTATTAATTCTTGATTTAGTTTAATATGAGAATTTGTTTTTGAAAATAGAGAGTATTCTACATTTGACAAGGGGATGTGTGTCCTATATATATTTCTGTAAAGATCATCAGTGCATTCCACTAATTTTTTCTGTCAACTCTAGAGAAGGTATGGAAAAAAGGAGCTAAAACCACTTAGCCTCAGTGCCATTCTGATCCAACTGAAAACACAGTGTCTTTTCATATTTAATTAGCCTTCTGTCTAGTGCTATGATAACCCAGTCTTAAAACTGATTATACACTCTTGAACATGCATTTTGAAGTCCATAAAATAATTACATTTGCAAACATGCCATTTTGGCAGCTAGTCATGATTTTTCTCAACCTCCCATAAGTGACTGTTAAAGAGGGTCTGATGTACCCTGAAAAACCTCCAGAGCTAATGACAGTGGGGAGGGAGACAGGGTTATCAGACATCACTTCCCTTCTCTACTTTTCTTGCAGCTTCACATGCTCGGGCTGAGTCTGCTCCAGGAGTGACCCATTTACGTTCCACATACCTAACGAGGCCAGCATTTTACGCTGGGCAAATATAGGAAAGAATGTGATGGAGGTCTGGCTTCCCACATTCATAAGGAGTCAGGCTTTCTCTCTGAAGCACCAGTGCGACTGGATAAAAAACAGTACAAAACAGACACCAGTTCCCTTTGCACAAAACAAAAGGACAACAACAATTTTAGGGCCTAATGTTTAGAGGAAATTTGAAGGCATTAAGTTGACCTTGTGACATCATACCCAAATCAGTATTAGTAGCACCTGACACTGTATTCAGCTACCAAGTATCAGAATGTAATTTGAGCAAACATTTTAATCCCCGCCCCAATCAGAAATTTGATCCAGAGCTATTAACAAAAACCATATTGGACTTGTTGAAATTGTTTCTTTTGTCTCCTCAGTAAAAAAAGATAATACCTCCCTTGGTCCTCTCCTTGTCCATTTAGTACTTACTTGCCTTTTGCCTGTTAACAGTGCTTATTCTCATGTCTCTCCTCCCTGTTAGAATGTGAACAAGCTAGGTGCAAGGACTATGTTGTTTCTCTCTTTGTACCCTACAGCTCTAGCAGGGGACCTGGCACACAGTTGTTACACAGTCCATGTTCGTTTGATTGAATTGAATTATGAGTGACACTTTGATTATGCAGATGAAAACAGCTAGAGAGGAAAGGCAGGAGGGGTGAGCTAGGTATGAAATATGAATTGGTTGTATTTCTCATATATTAAATATATATTGCAAGCATTGCAATCCAGAAGGACATTTGGTCGCCCCTCTGTGTCTGTGAGAGGAGATGCTACTGACTTGCTCACCTGCCAGCCCCTTAGGTTGACGAGGCAGGCTGCCCAAAGAAACAACGAAGCCTTGACCTCTTCAACCATGTGTGTGTGTCTGGGTCTTCACGTGGTAGAGAAGAGTGATAACCTGTTTATTTCTGGGTATGGGGTATTTCACAGTTTACAAAGTGCATCTATGCTTGTTCATTATGTTTGATTTTCAAAACAATATGGGTATACTTTCTCTAGTTTATACTTAAGTAAACTGAGCTTCAGAGCAATTAAATGGCTTGCCCAGGTTCTCCTAGTTAGTGAGGGTTGCACTAACAAGACTGGCCCCTGGATCTGTTATTCCAGAGAAAGGGGAAGAATGGCTTTTCAGAATTACCTGGAGACCTTCAAACTCTACATATGTCCTCCCTTAGTAGTGAACCCTGCTCCCCTTTTTCCCTTGTCACTGCTTCCATGAGACTATGTTGCATCCCTTGGGTGTCTTAGGGTAGAGTGAGGACTGAAAACCTCTGACTCATATACACTAATATGTATAAAATAGGTAACTAATAAGAACCTGCTGTATAAAAAATAAAATTCAAAAAAAAAAAAACCTCTGACTCAAACGTTGGACTCCTAGTTCAGTGCTTTCTGCTCGGGGCACTTTCTACCAAATGACTTAACCTGTTGTCTCATCTTCTAGGTAATAATCCTTAAGAATGGCTCCAGGTGAGGTGGAAAAGAGCACTTGACTAGGCTGCTCAGTTCCAATCTGTCCTTTTGCTTCCCTTTTCACTGGCCCATAGCCTTCCCATCTCTTGGTTGCTGTATTTTGCTCGGCGTCCTTGGGCTGAAGGAGGGCGTGCTGTGCGAAATGATTACATCTACATGACATTTGGCACAAGGAAGCCATACTGTGCATATTTATTTGTGCCCATGCCACTTGACAACAGTAAGATTTCGAATCTGGCTTGAATTTGTAAAGGAATTGGGAAGGAGGCATTTTTCTCAGTTGGCTACTCACCGACAACTGTAAATATCTGACTTTTCAATCCTAGTCAGCTACAACTTTCTTCATTTAAGTCTGGCAATATTTGACTTCTCTGCACAGAATAAATATTTGGCATGGAAGACCTGGACCTATTTTCCTTATTGCCCCAAAGAGAATTTGCCAGCATGTCACTTCCACTATTGGCAGTGGAATACAGTGCTAAGCATCTTGCCAATCTTTCTAGATTTTTTGAGGTACCTTCTGGTTCTGAGATCTATGATTCTTAGGGCTGAAGGCAGGAGGTTTTGTGTGTGTGTGTGTGTGTGTTTCCCTTTTCTTTGTTTGTATTTGGTTTTCGCCCATGCTCTTCTATACTTATTTAACCTTGCTACTTCCCTAAATTTGAGACACAATTTCCCCACTAGTAAGAATATCTACATTGTGACGGGCACTATGTTCCATGAGTTATCTAGATTATCTCTAATCTTTAAAATAGCTCTGCAGTGGGATAAATGTTATAATCAGTACCCAGTGGGAAGGTGAGGGACTCTCTCCTATATTGTCTAAGACCACAGCTGCAAAACTTGAATTCCATCCCTGTTCTTGTCAGGTTTCAAAGCTTATACTCATTGTATGTAATACTGCATAGCTAAACCAAACAGAAACTTAATTTTAAAGAAGGTAACCATTTCCTTATAGCCTGTCTTACTCAACCTGCTGTCCACTGGGGAAAACTCTCCTCATTTTGAGGAAAAACTTCTCTGTGAAAATTAACTAGCTAAATGCCGGCAGGAAATGTGAGGGAAAAGTGCACATATCATTTTGGGAGTGGGTGAAAACAAAAGCAATGGTAGGATTACAGGCAGCAATGGATTAAAGAGAACGTGGGGTTTAAGAGAGGGGATGTTTGAAATTTTCAAGTAACGTATAATCATATTCCCTCAGTTTACCTGACCAGAAATATAAAATTAATATGTGAGAGTCAGATGGTGCCTGGTCCATTCCCCACCTTTACACATCGGGGCTGAGAGGGTGATGCCCCCAGAGCCCATATTGGTATGTATAGACCTAGAACCTGAGCCTCCTTATCTTGAGCCCAGTTCTCAGTTTTGTGGGCTACTGTGATATGCTTTGGTCACCCACAAAATGTAGGGAAGGAGAATCTCAGCTTTTTCGGCTTGTCTCAAAGGTGAATCCACAGCCCACCTCATTGATATGGAGTTCAGAGCTGAGTAGGGGGCAATTTAGACATTTTGAACCTAAGAATATAACCTGGGAAAAATTCTGGGACTGAATGGACCTCGTAAATAAAATATAAGTGTGGGGGGTTGTGGACTGAATTTCCCAGTGAATAATACACTCCCTCAATCCCTTAGATTTTGAGTGACAATGTGGTCGGCCTCTCCTGTGGGCAGCTTGTCAGGCGAGGAGTTTGGGCAGCAGGTTGGAAGCATGCTGGCTGGCTTAGGCAGGGTGACATTTTTTCTACCGTATAGTTTTTATGCAGAGCACACACCAAACAAATGATTCTCAGCAGGGAAGGATGCAGATTATTTCTTGTGCATTACATCCACTGGGGTAGATGAAATATGGATCCTGGAAACCTTTTTGGCAAACTCTTCAATTACTGCAAGGAGCACTTATTAGGAAGAAGAATGTGGGCTCTTTATCAGTCTGTTGAAACCTTGAAATGTTTTTTGATTTTGAGTGCGCATGTGCACATGTGTGTGTGTTTGTGTGTGTGTGAACGTCGATTTAATCTTGTTGTACTGCATCATGAATATTTTTTCTAAATTCAAAGCCGGAAGAGATTTTCATGTCTCCTTCAACTAGGGGTATGGGGATGGGATGGGTAGAAACGGAGTGGTAAAGGGAACAGATGCCAAAGAGAGTTGATGTGTGGATATGAGCCGTCAGAAGAGGAGCCCCATTAAGCTCTTCTCACCCATCAACCATAAATGACCACAGAATAGCCAGGCCTGGAACAGTCAATAGGTTTTTCAATAGGTTGTTTTTGTCCTCCCAACCCATCTCAACTCCTTTTCCCAAGAGTCACAGAGAAGCCCTTGCCTTGTCGAACTGGGCATTGATTATTCCGGGTTGCTAAACTCTGTTCCTCTGCTCCAGCTGAAAAATCACCCAACTGGAGATGGTTTTCTGATTTAGGATATGACAAAAGAAAGCATAGAGCTAAGAGATATTCCCAATTTCTTCTTCAGAATCATAAGCTTATGGTCAGATAAGTTTGGAGTAGAGAAATTTATCTCAAACTTCTCACATTATAGAAAAAAGTAAACAATCAAACTTAAAAGACTTACTGTAAGCAAGTGTCAGAATTGGGCTTAATACTTGGATTCCAAAATATCATGCCTGGGCAGGAGGAGGTAGTTATCCTCAAATTATGCCATGCTCGGGGTTGCCAGTGCAACCTCTGATAAATGATAGATAAAGGCCATGACCTTGACAGCGAGTCCTCTAAGATGTCAGCAGGAAGTGCTCAGAGGAAACTGGGCTCAGAGGAGGTGCTCAGTGACTGGCGGGGATGCCAGTAAGGCCCTCATGTACTTCTCCAGCCTCAGCCTGCACCTCCCTGCATGCACACTAGTCAGATCCCCCTTTCCCTGGTGGTCCTGCCTGGTACTTTCACTCCTCTCTGCTTTTGTACACGTTCTTTTCTCTGCCTGGAAACATCTGTTCCTTTTTTGAGGGCTGGCTCAAATGTCCCCTACTCTCTAAGGTCTCTTCCAGGTCCCTACCCTTGCAGGAAGGAAGGGGGATTAATTTCTCCTTCATCTGTGACTCAAGATTATATTTATAGCTCGATTTTTCAGTAGTTAGCGTGTTACACTGTTTTTTAAATTGGATATCTGTCTGTAACCTTGATCAGACCAGGTCTTCAAACCTAGTAGGGACTTTTATTAATTTGATGTCAATTTTTTAAACTGTTCTCCGCCAAAGAACAGATAATCTTACTTTTTTTTTTTTTTTTTTTTTTAGTGTTTGTGAGACAGTCAAGCTTTGATCTGTAAAGGCAGAAGCAGCATTGGTTATTACTTTTCTCTTTCCCATCTGTGAATCTGATCTAAAAGTCTTAGCAGCTTTGAATGAGACTGAAACTAAGATTTTGAAGGCTTCAATTTCTGGGCCAGAGGGTTAGAGAGAATATTTTTGGCTCCACTTCTGGGGAGGAAAATATTCAGATTTATCATGAACATGCTGCCCTTCTTATACATTGCCTAAGTCTTCTCATCTTATTGTATATCATACTTGCTTTCTTTAATTTCTCTCTCTTTCTTTCTCTTTCCTTCTTCCCTCTTCTCTCTCTCCCTCCCTCCCTCCCTTTTTTCCTTCCTTCCTTCTTAGGAATGGTAATTAATTTTGAAAATCTCTCTGTTTATTATCTTCCCTTACATCTAATGGTATTTCTCGGCCAACAGTGGATAGAATCTAATCTAAGGTCACAAGACGCACAGTGAGCTTAGAGACGTCCATGGGTTTGGAATCAAATTCTGACAGCACTCTCTGCTTAAGTTAGTTCACTTTTAGCATTTTTCCTTGAATTCCTCAACATGAGCTCTCTTCAAAAAACAACAACGACAAAAAACTCAGAACAGATTATAAGTGTTTTTTATAGCCTTGGTGATTCCATTGTAGAATCAGAAAAGAGTACAATACGAATCTTGGCAGTCATCTCAACGAGTCTTCTACAGTTCCCAAGATAAGAATTTACTTAGGTTCAATTTGAACACCTCTTCAGAAAGCGATTTATTATCTTCCAAGTTAGCATATCCCTTTGTTAGTCAGCTTTGATCTCCCTTATTATCATGGGTATACAGAAGGAGTCATATGTACATCAGCAACCCAAATTTATTGTCCTTTCCCATATGCATGTTCCTAAGATGCCTAGACTGACTAGTATTCTGGGAGTGTCCAGCTCCTATGTGGGGGGCGGTTCCAGAGCCTCCATAAACCACCATGTCAGCCTCAGACCCTGTTCTACCTGTTCTTCCTCTTCCACTCTGGATTCTCCTTGTCAGTTTCTTCTCATCACAAAATCTCCACCAAAGTCTTACCTAGTGGTTGCTGGATCAGCACCATCAGCATCACTCATGAGCTTATTTGAAACACATAAGCTTGGGTCCCACCTCAGACGTATTGACTTGGATCAGCATTTTCATAAGATTCTCAGGTGAGTCATACTTACATTTAAGTTTGAGAAGCATCGCTCTGTCTAGGTAGTGCCTTATGATGACTATGGCCTTGCCCATTCTGCAAACGCTAATGTCAGAACTAGAAGAGGTGCTGCTGGCTGATTCCCAAATCAGAATGACCAAGTAAAGGTACGTTCTATACAGCAAGTAGGGGATAACCTCTCAGATTTTGTGACTCACTTTGTCACCCGAGAGGGGCTCATGCACCCATGTCCTGAGTCCCTCCTCCTCAGTGGAGCTTTTCACAAAAACTGCTCCTTCAGCCTCCCCCTCTCCCCCTGAGTTCCCTTCTCTGGAGGCAGTCCAGAAAAGTAATCTACATTTTTGGGCATATGCCAACATATCCTTTTCAGTGATTTCTTTTCAGTCTCTCTCCAGGCTCTTAATATATCCCTTGCTCCTTCTCCTTTTGCCTAAAATCCAAAAAGCCTACCTAGAAATCAGTTCATGCCAGTAGACCCTTATGGACTCACGAATTCCCAACAATACATCAGACACACACAAACACGTCTGAATTCCTTTTAGATTTAACTAGACCATCCCATATGCACTTATATTGAACTGACACATACTTTACAAAATCGTCTCTATTTTCTAATTGTTGCCTTCTGGAGCCATGAAAAACATGCTTAAATCCCTCTTCCATATGACTGTCCTTTAGGTATTTGAAGAGCATTTTTATGCCTCCATCCCCCAAACCTTCTCATCATTTATAGCCTGAACAGTCCCCTTTTGCCTTTTTTTCTCATGTTTCATTTTCAGTTACTTACCCTGAATTTAGCTTAACACTCCAAGAATGGATGATATAGACTGATCACAAAATAAACTGATCACCATAAGCAGGAGACAGTGGAAGGCAGAGGACATTCTCATAATAATTAGGGTTTCATATAGCATAGCAGAAGACTTCCACTAGCAATCAAGTTGGAAAATGATTGTTACTCTGTTACCTCTCACGTATCAAGCAGATGAACTACTAATATTCCCTTCTCAAAATATTAATGTCCATATTGTCTTTTTCTCCAGGTTATTCGTATTCTAGATTTTAGTTTCTCAGCACGCATTCTAGGAACTCTTCAAGCAATAAAATTCTAGGAGTCTATTCTTCAAAGGCTCTGTTGTATCCAGAGCTATTCAAGTTATTAAATATTAGAACCAATAAACTTAAGGATCATAATCTGATTTGAGAATTGTTATGATTACTGAAGCTTTTATAGGTTGATGAGGTGTATATCTAGGTAAACAATAAACTGTCTTAGAATCATAGTCAAGAATCACTTATGATATTCTTTTGCTTATTAGATGGTAGATTTAATGCTTTAGAAATAACAAAAACAAACAAACAAACAAACCCAAATAAGTCATCAATAATTTTGAAATTTCCCTGAGGCTGAAACAATGTGGTACACTTTCTTTTCTTTACCAATGATTCAAATAATAAAATACAACCCAAGTTTATCCTTTTGGTAAAATTTGTTCCATTGGAAGAGATTACATATGACAACTATACAGTCTGGTGTACAGTGTGACAGATGTACAATATAGTAATTATCAATAGAATGCATTTAAGGTTATATGTGTTACATTTTAAATATAAAGTTTTTTCTAGATATCATTTTTTTTACTGAAGTGTAGTTGATTTACAATATTGTGTTTCAGGTGGACAGCATAGTGATTCAGTATCTTTGCAGATTATATTCCATTATAAATTATTGTAAGATAATGGGTCTAAATATAAAATTAATAACTATTATCAAGCTTTTAAAATTATAATTTATTATAATCACAAAGAAATTTAAATGATTCATAATCCTACTGCTCTCACACACCATATTTTGGCATACTGTTTTCTAATCCTTTAAACAATGAAATATATGAGCATATACATAAGTATGATTATTGATTATATACAATTTTCTATTCTGTTTTTATCAACTGTCATATATTGCTATGTTATTAATTATCCTTTATTTTAAATTACTAATATTCCAGCCCATGAATATATAATAATTTATTTTACCATTCTCTTATTGTTGGACGTGTAGGTTTATTTTCAGTTTTTTTTCACTGAGATGAATATCTTTTTATGTAAATTTTGACGTCTGTGATTTCCTCATAATGGAGTCTGTGAATTGGGATTGATAATTTAAAAATTATGGACATATCGAGTACATCTTTTGTTTTTTTTCACCTTTTATTTTATTTTTTTTAACATCTTTATTGGAGTATAATTTGCTTTACATTGTTGTGTTAGTTTCTGCTGTATAACAAAGTGAATCAGCTATACGTATACTTATATCCCCATATCCCCTCCCTCTTGCGTCTGGGTACATCTTTTTTTTTTTTTTTTAATAAATTTATTTATTTATTTATTTTTGGCTGTGTTGGGTCTTCGTTTCTGTGCGAGGGCTTTCTCTAGTTGCGGAGAGCGGGGGCCACTCTTCATCGCGGTGCGCGGGCCTCTCACTGTTGTGGAGCACAGGCTCCAGACGTGCAGGCTCAGTAGTTGTGGCTCACGGGCCCAGTTGCTCCGCGGCATGTGGGATCTTCCCAGACCAAGGCTCGAACCTGTGTCCCCTGCATTGGCAGGCGGATTCTCAACCACTGCACCACCAGGGAAGCCCTGGGTACATCTTTTAAATCTATATGGTATTTAGTTTCTCAGTTAATTGAAATGGCATTAATACATGCCACTTGGGTGGAGTAGGTTTTGTGTGTGTGTGTGTATTTGTATGTGTGTTTGTGTATGGGGGAGACAGAGAATTAGTTACATATTTTCAAAGAAAGAAAAAAATCATTTGTTAGTAAATGATTCAAGACCCTACCAGTTAACTAATCTGAAACATTCTAAGAATGTGAGATTTTTATAATGGGAAATCTTAGTTCTGTAATTACAGAAAAGGGAGAATTTCCAAACTTTTGTTTCCTAATAGAAAACACATACACACACACTCTCACACACACATTTAAGTGTGTAATTAGTGGTTTATTTTTGCACATTAGAAGTATTTGTAATGAATAATCTCTTTAAAAATCTTTAAAGAAGGTTTATAATATTTTCCTCATGTCATAAAGCAAAAACACAGAAAAACTAAATTCCATGAGAGCAGAGATGGCAGCTGTTTTAGTGAGTCCATGTCTGAGCTCCCAGTAGAGTGCTTGGAACATGGAAGGTGCACATTAGATATTTGAGCAGTATAGAGAATCTCCTTCCTGTGACTATTTGAGTGAAAAAATAGATCTAGCCAAGATAAGTTTATTTTCATAAAAAATTCTTAAGCGGACAGCAATGTAATGGAAGAAAAAAAAGGATCCAAAAGACCAATCTGAAGCTGAGGTCTCTCGAAGGCAGGAAGTACTCCTCTCTCAAGAGTTTGGGGTAGATGGAATCCAGGAATGTTCAGGAACTCACAGAAGACCTTTCTCTCTTTCACTTTTCAAAGGCAAGTTACCTGAAACCCTGTTGACAGAAATCTCACTGTTCTTCCCTTGCCTTATTTCAGCATAGAGAATATTCAGTAACACTTTAAAAAGTGTTTTCTTTTCAAATTTAGTATTACCGGAAAAGATTAATGTTAGTTTAAAAGAATCTAAACACCTATAGCAACAAGGGGAAAACATATTTTGCTCTGTCAGTGTATTTGAGGTAGTGAGCAATTTTAAGGAATGGCACAGAAAAAGACTGTTTAGCTTAAACTAAATAGTGTCTCTCTTTCCTGAACAGCTCAAATCCTTTTCCAACCACCACTGAAGTTTTTTATAAGTTAAAAGATGCTTGGGGGCTATAAGCTTTTTTTTTTTTTTTTTTTCTTTTTGTCACTGGTTAAAAGCATCCTGAATACTAAAGACCCTGTTCTATTATCTCCATTTTAATCTAGATTTAGAATTATAAGGGCAGGTAAACAGAGGATTTATACAGTAGATTCATTTAAAAGGGAGAGTTTAGAGGAAATAATTTTAGCTTTAACCACAGTGAACATTGACCCTTAGAGGAAAAAAAATTCTTAAAATTCAGTTAAAGAAATTTTAAAAGCATGGGGGAAATGATAATTTAGAAATAAAATGATCTGTAGTAGGAATACATAGAATGCCACATTGAATACTTCTCATCCCCATACTCCTGGGAGCTAGCCTGTTTGTGTGGGAGAGTTGAATGGTACTGTCTGTAGTGGGGAGCAATGGGATGGAGAGCAACACTAGGATGCCAGGGGACCACATGTCACTATGACTTTGATCCAGTAAGTAACCCATCCATCATTCCAAGGTTGATCATTCTTGCTACTGAGAAATGAATGAATTTACATTCCTTCATTTAATGGCTGTATTACAATTGTAAATTTATAAGTGATATTTTGAGATCTTATGCCTAGTTACTGAGAAAAGTTTGCATTTTTAAGCCTGTGCACATTGTTGGAATTTTACTCATCAAAGATTCCATTTTGGATGTTCCCAGTAATATAAGTATTGGTGGGAATGTGTCTTTGAGGTTTGCTTATCCAGTGCACTTGTGATCATTCATCTTCCACTTCCCTTAACTGGAAGGATGATTGGGGAAATTGTTCCATAGCTGATTTTTCTTTGAACGTGCCATAACTCTAGGCAAATATTTGTAAATATTTGGCAAATTGTATTGAACATCTACAGGTCAAAGAGCATTTGTTCCACCGAAGGGTCATTCCTTGGACCGTTTATCCATTGCACGTATTTGAAACCCAAACATGATCATTCAGTTAGATCCGGAGAAATGAAGTGGATCCCATATTGTTTAGCTCTTAGCTTTCAGTGTCATATTTGTGCAGCAAACACATTCTCATCACACTGTTCTAGAAAAATAAAACAGGGCAAGGTACCTGTGGTGCATCTGTTAGGAGGCTGTCTTCATTATTACCTCTACCAGAAGAGCCATTAATATAAAAATGCTCATAAACAAAATGAGAAAGAGCTTGGGGAAAATCAGTAAGGCACAGATTGCACAATAAAGTCACTAATCTCTTTCCTGAGAAATTTTTAGCAGGGAAATTGTGCAAAGAAAGTCTTCAAGGAATAATTGTCTTCAACAAGCTTTCTACTGGTCAGCAAAAACTTTTTTGCTTTGAAATAAAAAACAAAGAAAGAAAGAAAGCAAAACAAAAAAATCAGCAAAAGAGCGGTAAATGGAGTAACACATCTTCCCAGCAAGAAAACTGAGCAGGGCAAGGTCACCGTCTTGTGTTTTCAGTATTATTTATCTATCTCGAAGTCTGTGGTTCGAAAGCATTTTATCGGCATTAATTAGTTTCTTTCCTTCAAAAATCTGAGAACATTCAACTCTGAATAGTTAAGTCAATTTAAATCTCAAAGTAAAGTTTGGACATCAAGTAACATGTCTCTTGTAGGAGGGTTGTAAAGAAAACTAATTTCTATTTATTTGGTTTCCATTAAAAATACACAAATTATTGGCTTTGACTCATCTTACTGTTTTCTGTTTTGAAATTAATATATGTTCACCTTAGAAGATTTAAGAAATGTATAATAAGTAAAAGGAGAAAATAACACTCATAATCTTGTTCCATCGACATAACTTATGTGTCTTATTTTGTATCATATTATACATAGCTTTGCATCTTCCACTCAAAAATTTTTTCTTAGTATATGGTAAATGTTTTTTCCATGATATTTCTAATTCCACAAAGTATTCCATCATATGGATCCATCTTAATTTATTTACTCAATCTCCTTTATTAATCACTTGTTTGTTTTTAATTAAGCATAAGAACAAATCCTAACTTGACAGAATAAAGCAAACCTTGACTTCTCTCTCTTCCAAGTGATGTAAAAGGCAGTCAAAGGAAACTTTATACAAACTCAGTAAATCAACAAATGCAAAAGTCTGGTCCAAAAATGTGAGGAACATACAAAGAGGAGAGGTAGGTAGGAGGAGTATCCCAAGGGAAGGCTCATGGAAGGCAAACCAGAGCATACTTCCTCCAGTCACTTGAAGCATCTTTTAAAAACTGGAGCCATTAGTCTACTTCTCTGGCTGGTTTGTTTTCATGGCAAAGAACTGGCTTTGGTTGCAACTATCCCTGGCTGAGATAAATGGGTGTGTATAGAGCTATGTGGTGGCATGAAGGCCAAGCATGATTATAACCCAGAGACACTGCATGGCTGTTTAACAGGGGCCAAGCCTAAGAAAGGCTCTTCCTGCAATCTCTACCTCCTCTCCTTCCATTCCCTTGAATGGAGAGAGACTCCCTGGGCCACTGAATGTCCAAGAAGGGGGATGGTAATAAATCCCCAAACTTATTCAAACATGGGGTTATATTTTCCCCCAAACCCAGCTGATCAAATATGTTCAGAGCCTGGATGAGCATCATCCATTCAGCGCTTGAAGCAGTTATCTGTTTATGCAGATATTAAGTTTATGCCTACTGTCCAGAATCAACACACCAGGCCTGTATAACAAATAGATAGAATTTGCAGAATTTTAGTTTATTTGACCTATCTATACACCAATCATTAAAAGTAGCCAAAGGGCAGAAGAGAGTAATAAAAGCTCTGTCTAGAAGGAACACAGAACTTCTGAAGTAACTGTAGATTCTTCCCTTAAGCTGGATGCCATTAGAGCTCAGCCTTTTTTAGTATCTTCTTTAAGCCTGCCTCACTAAGTTGGTTGAGTGACAGAATATGTGGAACTGACCATGCCATAATGGACTTCTGCATTAAATCTTTCAGAGCTGGTAAATTTAGATGACCTAAAGAGCCATATTATGTCTGTGCCGCTTATCAAATTGGTGTAAGAGTTAGAGACTTAAAACTGAGACCCGGATTTTCCCAGAAGTCTGCATTATTCAATTGTCAGCAAATTAGAGGTTCACAGTAAACTAGAAATAATGGAGTTACCTGCTTCTAGATGTGAGAGCATCTTCCCAGAAAGTCAGACGGAATTTGCAACCTTTTCTGTTTGCTGGGTGGTCTGGGCCTTGCCCAGCATGAACTGTTTATCTGGCTGAAAATGTGAGAAGATCCTGTCATAGGAGAGTAGGTTCTGTGCAAATCTAAAAGTCAGGCTCTGCATCTTGCTGATGGCTTCTCATAAGGGGATAAAGCATCAAATTTGGTACGTACTCCTCTCCTTCTGGTAGATACTCTTCCACATAGCTAATGGAGCTATGGAGTCATGTTCTGATCCTGCTTCTACCACCTACTAGGTGTGTGACTTGGGCAAGCTACTTATTCCTCAGTGTCAGTTTCCTCATCTGCAAAATAGGATGATAATGCATCTCCTTAGCAAGGTTGTTGTGAATTCAGTCTCTGGGACGGTGACTGGCTCAGAGTAAGAGCTCAGGGAATGTTAACTATTCTTATTTGCTGTTGTTAAAATGGAAAGGGCTGAAAAGAAAATTTCCACTGACAAAATGTTTATGCCTCTTTTTTAAGCTGTCACAGTTCTATTGAAATAGATGGAGAACTTAAATGAAATTAATGAAGCATGCACCAGAGTAACACGAATAATAATCAACATATTTTTAAAACAGTGGGTTGAAAACGAAGAAAATCCTTTACTCCAACAAAGAAACCAGGATATTTGGGGAGCACATGACGTGTCTGGCATAGGTAATAGCGATCACATCACATTTAGCCTTCCTCACCCCAGTGTTGCTGTCGGCATTTTTTAAAGAAACAGAAGCTCTTGTGAGCAGTAGGATGAGGACTCAAGCCCAGCATCTCTCAAGCCCCCCCTCTTCCACTAACTCCAAACGCCACCCCGTTCCTCCTTCCTTGCCCTCTCGTTCCAAGCCTCCGTTTTCTTTCTGTGATGTTGAGAGACCCTCTCCTGGTGCTCCGCTCTCAGCGGAACTGCTCCTCTCATGCTGCCCCAAAGGACCCAGATACGGTCTCCCTGGACACAGGCGAGTTTCGCAGGAATTGCTATGAGATGTGGCAGCTTCATATGCATTTTCCCCCCAACCTTAGCCGAATAGCAGGCTTCTTATGTCCAAGAATGGCTGACTAATGACTCACTTTGTGGTCCCACGATGAAAACATTACAAAAGTTAGGGAGAAGCAATCAGAAATAAAAGACAAATTGTGGCCAGATATGTGTGTGTGCGCGTGTGTGTGTGTGCGCGTGTGTGTGTGTATGTGTTGGCCTTGAAGCTGTGTCTTTGCTTTCTGGCTATGTTCCAGAAATAAACATTTGTATTCACACGGTTTGCTCAGCCTGCTACTCCGATTGCTCTCAGATATAGCACACTATTTTGAAGAGGAAGATTTATGTTCCTGACTTAGAGGGAAGTCAGAAGTTTGCTGAAGGGAAGTTCTTGGTTGGAAGCCGTTTGGCAGCCTGAACTTGGAGTAGTGCAGACTTGGGTTCAGATCTTGGCTCTGGTATTTAATAACTCTATGACCTTGAACAGTTTATATAACTTCTTAAGCCTCTTTTCCTTCTGTGTAAAAGGAGAATGACCATATTTTTGCTACAGGGCTCTCTGTGATGATCAGTGAGGTAATGAGCATCAAATACATGGCACATAGATCAGATAGTGCCAAGTGAGTGACAGTTATTATTAATGTGCACTGATTTCTTTAGAAAAGCCAGATATTCATAATCAGCAGCATTTTGCCTGGGTTATACACATAGTAGAATCCTAGATTTTCTCCTCAGCAAGTACCTATTGAAATTTTGCCGTTTGGAAACTGATTTGCACACATACTGTGGCAGCAACTTGTGTGCCCCTTAGAGTGGACACTTCTCATCAGCCTAATCAACTCCATGTCACACCTCTGAGAATATGTGCAACCTTCAATATGTCCACAGACACAACATGGGCTTAAAATTTGAGGGAAGAGGTAAGAGATGGGTTTGTATAATTGGCTCCTTCTCATCATTCAAGTTTTCCACAAACACCATCTCCTCAGAGGGAACTTCCCTGACCACAGTATCTCAAGACCCCTCACCACCCTACCCACCCCCCTGTCAGCTGCTCTCTGTCCCCTTGATTCCTCTCTCTTTTCTTTCTTTCCTTCTCTTTCTTTCTTTCTTTCTTCCTTCCTTCCTTTCTTTCTCTTTTCTTTCTTTCTTTCTCTTTCTTCCTTCCTTCCTTCCTTTCTTTCTTTCTATTCTTCCTTCTTCCTTTCTTCCTTTCTTCTCTCTCTCTATCTCTCCCTCTCTCCTTCCCTCCCTTCCATTTTAAATAGACTTTATTTTTTACAGCAGTTTTAAGTTCACAGCAAAATTGAGCAGAAAGCATAGAGAGCTTCCCTTGTACCCCCTGCCCCCATGCATGCCTAACCTCCCCTGTTATCAGCATTCTGCACCAGAATGGCACTTTTTTTTAATGATTGATGAACCTACATTGACACATTATAATCACCCAAAGTCCATAGTGTACATTAGGGTTAACTCTTGGTGTTGTACATTCTGTGGGTTTGGCAAATATATAATGACATGTATCCACCATTATAGTATCATACAAAATATTTCTGCTGCCCTAAAATCCTCTGTGCTCCGCCTGTTCATTCCTCCCTCCTCTTAACCCCTGGCAACCTCTGATCTTCTTACTGTCTCTTTACTGATCTTTTTACTGCCATAGTTTTGATTTTTCCAGAAGGCCATCTAATTGGATGTTTCACTTTTAAAAAGCATTTATCACTATATTTATTTATATGTTTAATTATTTATTGTTTTCTCCTCCCACTAGAATGTCAGCTATTTGGAAGCATGGCCATTTTATGACTTCTTAAATGAGGGGTCCTCAGTTCTAGACTATGCCTGGCTCAGAAAAGCCCTCAATAAATATGTATTAGTTTAGTAAATGAATAAATATTTCCCCCATAAAAATTACTGTCATCCTTCTGCTAAGGTTAGAAACTAGTAATTAGAGATACTTGCACAAATGGCAATAATAATATTGATTTTCGTCATTATCTCCCAGATGCCAGGCATGTACTCTGTATTTTAAGTGTATTATTTAATCCTCATAACAACCTTCTGAGGTAAATACTGTTTAACAGGTAATATGGGTAGTATATAGGTAGTCTAGCCATTTTACAGATAAGAAAATGAGGTTCAGAGAAGTTAACTTATCCAAGGTCTCAGAGTTAGTAAATGACAAAGTTAAGGCTCAAACTCAGGTCCATAGGATTCTAAAGTTGACATATTAAAAAGTAAGTTGGAATTTAGAGCTGGAGGAAACCTACTAGTTCATGCTACTCCTTGGACTTGGAACATGGTTGGCTAATCTAAGTGCCTTTACTCTGGTCCATTTAACTTTATAGAGCATATTCTCTTTGCTGTGCCGTATACTATAGGGCAGCACCTGGTTATTCTTAGAAATGCAGAGTCTCAGGTTCTACTCCAGACCTGATGACACAGAATCTGCATTTTGACAAAATCCCTGGGAGGTCTGTAGGCATGAGATGTGTATGCTTGAGACACACTGTTCTGTAAGGATATCAAGACCCAAAACCCCCATGCCCCCAAGTAATGAATCAACCAGGATCTCAGCTTCAGAGCAGCTTGTACTTCAGAGGGGGAAAAGTTATCAATGTAAAATGCTTATCCATTCCCTAGCACTTGAAAAATACTTGGAATTATTATGAATTACCCAAGGAGCGAGTTATCTGCCAGGTAGAGAGCTCAACGTAGCTGAGTGTGAACAATCCAGCCTCTAGGGTCCCAAACAGTATAAAATATTCTCTTTCAATAATGCGCAGGAAATGCAGCTTGTTTTTCTCTCGCTGTGATTCAGTGGTGGTGTTTGTGTCTGGGGGACAGTGTAATGTCAGACTTTTCTAAGTGCAGTTGGTTAGATTTCTGTAATACAATTTAGACCATAGTACATCTGCAGTCATGCAGTAATGAGCGTTGCCTGGGAAGGCTGGTGTTTTACTACAAATCACAGAAATGCTACTGCATTTCCACCAGGGAAGTAGTGGGTGGTCAGTTTTAGCACAACTGGAGGCTGTTATGTTCTTACAATAGGGGACAAAGTGTTGTCTGTTTTCTAGTATTTCTAGTATTTCCAAGCAAACTCAATCTTCATTACCCATTTTATCACTTGTGAGCTTATACACCAGGGAAAATGCACATAGCTACCCCAGGTGTGCCATCTATCCCAGCATCATATGCATCAAAATGCCATGTTGCTGTCCAGTTGCATCTCCCTGTTTCCTGTTAAGGTGTATTCGAGTCTGAGAATGAATTCAGCACTTTCATCAGTGCATTTGTTTTCTGCTTTGTGAGACACATAACCGGCAAGTCTAGTCAGGGCGCTGTGTGCAGAGGAAATATCCCTGTGTCTGGAATGTAGAGTGGCCAGTTTCTCAGATTTCTCATCTCTTTCTCCCTCCCTGCAGCCACTCTTTCCATTTGCTCCCAGTTCCATGCAGACTACAACTATGTAGATTTCCTTTCATGCCGCTTATAAATTTCTGCATGCAGGACGAATGCAATTCATCCAGTTTTCTCCCCTTTTCTCCTTTGTGATTCAAGCTGTTGCCTTGTTCTTTTTCATTGATCACCGTACCACACCATCAAATGACTGTACAGTATGTTACACCTGACTTATCCATGTAAATCACCTGCAGTGGTGCTAATAGGTGCTAACAATTTCTTCATGTAACCATCAGTGGGGAATAGTATCAGCATTGCAATAATATGCCTGCATTTGCTTTTTCTGGAATATGCTGTGGTGTGATGCTTGAACAATTCAACAGAATTCTGATGATTAAGTGAGAATGAGCAATAGATATTCATCCAACATCTTAATGTTTAAATCCTAGTTTATTTTATAGGCAAGGAAATTCATATTCATGGAGGTGAGATGATTTTTCAAGGTTTCATGGCTAGTCAGTGACAGAGGGGAGATTTCTTTGACTGCAACATCCATCCCCTTCCCACACATTCCCTTTCTATCTTCTCTCTCTGCAAAATTTTAAATTCCAGAAAGGTCAGCACACTCCTTTGCTATCTGAAGCTGGTTAATTGGGTGCATGGAGTCTATTTTTTATCTTATTCCGAGTGGTCACTGACAAACTGCTGTATGAAATAAATTTTTTGTAGTTAAATAGATATTTTCTGCTATTTGTGAGCAAAAGTTTTTCTTTATTGTGGGCCCAACTGTATTTTAAGAAACTTTTAGTTTCCATAAGGCCTAATGGTATTATCAATCTGGTCATCACTGTGTGGCAGTAAACAAGCAAGACAAAAAATCAAGTACCTAGCCCTGGCTGTCGCCACACGTGTTGCTATGCTTCCCAGGGAAAGCCACGGGACCGCTGAGACTCAGCGTATTTTTGTGTAACATTGTGTAATACATATGCCCTATTTAACTCATTGGATTTTTGTAAGCATTGAAGGATATAATGACTACGAAAGGCTTTGGAAACCATCAGAATACATAGATATACACTGTATGTCAAAGCTACCCAGGCTTGAGTGGCTTGTCCCTATTTTTAGGGTATGATTTTGTAGAACTTTAGGTTATTTTCCAGAGACACATATATTTCTTTACAACAGAACTGCCTATATTATGGTATTTGAGGAAATCCAGTATCACCACCTGCTTTATTTAGACCCAGCCTAACTTCTTAAGTATATGCTGTTATGGGGTAAAACTAATCTACACTAAGAGGTTAAATAAACTTTATTGCTGCTAAACATTTAAGAGTTACTTTGTCAAACCAAAAAGAAAAAAAAAAAAAAAAGAAAGAAAGAATGAAAGAAATACACTGTAAGTCATTAGGTATTTGCCAGGCTCATACTATGAGTTTATGTTAGGCACTGCCCTAGGGAGGCTACTAGGACTTTCTTGCCCTCAAAGAATTTAAAATGAAGACAAACAAAAAATGGAGTCATTGACCTGAGCCTTGACTTTATAATAAATTTATAATAATTGATCTTTTCCTTCCTCAGTACCATCAACAGTTGATTCTCAAGTGTAGTAAACATGCGAAAAGCTGTCCGTTAGCTGATGTGTTATAATTCTCATTTTAAGAGTTTTTCAAGTGAAACTTACTTTACTGTGTCTTGTATTCAACTTGCCAAATTGTTATCGTGGGACAATTTCTTCTCACCCATCAAGGCCAAGCTCAAGTCCCACCACTTACTACAGCAATGATTTTCCAAGTGAGGTCTCTGCACCAGGAGCTTCAGCATCACCTGAGATCTTGAGAGAAATGCAAATTCTTGAGCCCCACCCCAGGCCTACTGAGTCTGAGCCTCTGGGGGTGGAGCTTGGTCCTCTGTGTTTTAACAAGCCCTCCTGGACATTCTGATGCGTGTTTAAGTGTAAAGGCCACTGCTCCAATAAAACCTCAAGGAACAAGTCAGAAGTTGTGAATAGGCTAACAGAGGCCAGGAAGGACATGCACATGAGGGAGGGGGCTGTGACTGAGATTATAAAGAGAGGGAGGAGGGGACTGAGTTGAACTGGAGAGCAGCCCCTGCTTAATGGGAGCAGCTGCTGATTATTTCAGCCATTGGTTGCCTCTTAGGAACATGAAGCAAGTTCAAATATAATTTTCCAAAAGATAAAAACATGACTGTCTTACAAACATATAGTGAATGCCTGTCAAAGGTGAATCTAATTAATAAGAAATTAGCAAGATCATAAAGGTGATTCAAAGGAGAAAATGAGAGACTGGCATATTTATATAGTCAATAGAAGAAAGAATGTTTAAATAAGATTAATTTAGTTGCAAAACCAGTTAATACCCTACCAAGTAATAAAACTGTTAGCAACAGGATTATTTTTTCTATTGGACAAAAATAATTTACAACCAATCTTCTACAAGTGAGCATCTAACTTTAAAAAGTCTTGGCCCTAATCAATAGTAAATAGTAAATCAAACAATATTTCATCCCTAGAGTCTAGGGCCTAGGTTGCCGAGGGCTGAGACAATTGTATAAATCTTAAGAATTGTGTTAATCTTGTATAAATTTTAGACAATGCTCTATTAAGACTGAAAGAGGATGTAGGAATCTTTTTGAGTTATTTACAATGTTTGGATAATTTTTTCTTAACAAGTAAGACTAGCAGACCTTCCATTTTAAAAAGGAGACTGAGAATCAGGACTTACATGTGAAATTTTTCCAGTAACAAATATAGACTAGATAAAATGGGCTGGAGGACAGATGACTGTGGATTGCCACCTTGCAACCCAGGTATTAACCATTGTTGAATTTGAAAACTCCAAGAATGTTCTATTCATCATTTGATGCCACTCATTCTGTTCATTTTCCCCACTGTGTCCTGTTAAGCACTCTGTGTTTCATTATTAAAGTCTGTTATCCAACTTTTAAAAGCAGAGCTAGCAGGACAGTCTCTTGTTCAAATGTCCTTACTGGCTATTTCAGGCCTCAGCTCCCCCTGTGTTCTTCAGAAAATTTCAGCAGCTTTGCTTTGGTGCAGTCTGCTTTCTTTTATAATTTCAACCTGAGGTACAAGCTGCTTACCCTATCAATATTCAAGGAATTCAAGGCGAGATTGGGCATGAAAGAAGTGTCTAGGCAAAAGTAATAGCAAAACCATTTAAATCCTTATTACAACATTCTTAGGTAGAGGGATGCGATTTGAGGATTTTCATAAAAGAGGATTTTTCTTCCTGCTTTTCCCCGTGTTGTTCCAGCGTCTTCTACCCACTGAGCCAATATCTTTTAAGCCTCAGAAGAAGGACATATACAACCCAGAGCAAAGAAATCAATGCTCAGCTTTGAGTTTCAAATTTGGCTTTTAAAAAGGGCACAAGAAGCAGAAACAGACTTGAAACTCAATGTAGGTTGCTTGTGGGATTTTTTTCACATTCCAAAACACTGATTTTGCATATAAAGAGCCAAAGTTGGGTGGACTCTGAGTTTAGAATTCATTCATTCATTCATTCATTTATTCACTCATCCTACAATTAGTTATGGAGCATCGACAATGTACCAGGCATGGGGTATGCAGTAGTGAACAAAACAGAGTGTTCTCATGGAGTTTACATTCTGATGCGTGTAGTTGGACAATAAGTACATCACAAGTAAACAATAAGTCAGGTGGTAATAATTGCCACGGGGAAAAAAGGGCAGAGGGCAGAGAGAAAGAGACAAGGAGTGTCACAGAGGGTACGGTTTCCATTTTATACACAGTTGTGAGGAAGGTCTCTCTGATGTGTGATAATTGATCAGACCTGAAGGCAGTGAGGGAAAAGCCATGCAGATCTCTGGGGTCTGAGGAAAGGTAACAGCCTAAGCAAAGGCACGAGTCGGGAGGTGGCTAGAGTATTGCCAGAGAGGAGGAGGGAAGGGCAGGTCACAAAGGGTTTCATAGGTCAACGTCAGAACGTTGGACTTTACTCTGAGTGAAGGGGAAGCCAGTAGAGAGTACCTGTAGAGTAGACGAATGATGATGCCAGTTATGTAACTTGCATTTTTAAGGGAGTCACTGTGGCTGCTTTTCTGAATATCGACTCTAGAGATCCAGGGGAGGAAACAGAGACCAGTGAGTAGGCAATTACAGTGATACAAGTGAAGGCTGATGGTGTCTCAGACCATCATGGCAGCAGTGGAGGATTGAGGAATTATCAGCCTTTGGTTGTATTTTGAATAGTGAGAACCGTAAAACACCGAAGGGGACAAGACTGTGACTAAAGGGCTGGAAGGAACAACTGAAGGAGTTCCGGAGTTGAGCTGACATGCAGTGTCTCCAGGAAATGCCCAGCACCCTTTCCCTTTTTGCTTCAGGTCAAGATCTGGAGATCAAGGGAAGTTGGGATCCTTGGATAAGTTTGAGGGGATTCTGGAGCAGAAGGTTTTATTTAGGCAACTATAAGCCTCATGGAAAAGTGCTGAGTTCTGCATGATGTCAGGATGGTAGAGGGGCTCCAGGGGGGTGAAGAGCCTGAGAAGATGGACAAGAGGACCACTTCTCGGATTCTTATGCACACTGCATGGTGAGCAACCAGAAATTTCCCATAACCCTGACAAGGAAACAATGGTAGGGGGAAAGAAAGCCAGCAGACCAAAAGAATCTGTGGCCAGGACCAGAAGAACACAGTGTGTAAATATTTGTCTACCAGGGTCCACGGCAAGGTTGGAAATGCTGGTTGCAGCAGACAAAGAAGGATTGGATTCTAATATCGAAGACCACGTGGTTCTAACGATGCCCTAGGGGATGCCAGCAAAGACAGGAGCAATTCACAAAAACAAAATCTCCTCTTCCAATGAAGAGAACTTACCCTAACAGAGTTTTATAAAAAGTGTGCAATCTCCAACAACACTAAGACAACACTGATTAAAAAACAAACAACTCTAGCCGAAATTCCTGTTTACTCTATCAGGGCTGAATCAAAGGAGGAGGAAATATAATTCTAGAGTCTTGAATCAAGGAAAGGTATTCAAGTATCCAGCGTTATTTGCCCTATTAGAGACCTCCCCCGCCCCAATCTATTTTTATTGTTTACATACCCTGTGGCAAAATAGAATGAGAAGAGTAGTCACATAATTGTTTTTGTAAATTTTTCTGGCTAAACCATTGTGATTAGGTACTGTGGCAAAAAAGTACTAATAGCTTCCAATTTTATTTGTGGTAGGAACAGTCTAGTCTCAGCTTTCCTTCTACCCACATCCATGCACCCATCCTCCTCCAAGGTCTTAAGTTCTCTATCCGTAAAATAAAGGGCTTGTGCAGAAAATCTTTATAATTCCTTTAACTCTAAAGTTATTGGACTTTAAGTTATTGCAACTTAAACCTTTTCCAGCTGTTTCCTTTCCCATCACTTGCCCCTGCATCTGGCTCTGTGCCTTGCTCATACTGAGTTTTAAATGAGTTTTTACCTTCTGCGTGAATGATGAATGAGGAGGGTGACTGTATACTGAATCCACTGCAGCGCCTTGCTCAAGGTAAAAAGCCTGATTGACCCTTGACTGAACCCCACTGGTCATGAGACTAAGGCAGATTAAGCTTGGGCCATGGCCAGCTTATTTCATAACCTTTTCCCCTCGGTGCCACCACCTCGCTACTTTCTAGTTTAGTCCCTTAGAAAATACAATAACAAATTTGGATTCTACTCATCTCTTCTGTTTTCCTTCACTCTTAGCTATTCTAAGGCAATAGAACTAGGAGCTGAACATGTCCTGGTGCTTAAGACCCCCTGATGGTAGCAAATTTAATCTTTTTTTTTTTTTTTTTTACTGTATGTGAAGAGACTCAAACCCATCATCCAAAGGGCTGGCTAGAAAGTTCCAATGCCCAGGATCACTCAGATAGGGGGCAGATAGGGCTCTTCTTAGAGAAAAGTGCTGCACTGGTCTGATCATTTCTATGAAGGACCCGGTTCTGCCTGGTCTCTATAGATGCCACCTTCTTCACTGATTTTCTCTCTCCAAATGAAGCAGAAAACTGAGGCTCACATTGAGTGTTTTCTAAAACGAGGTAGGAATGGATATGAATAGAAAATGCAGAGAGGAGAGCCCATGGGACTAAGGAAGGCAAGGCATGTTGAAGAGATGCATACATGGGTTGGTGTTTTGTGAGAATGTGATAGGAAGAGGAGGGAGTTTGAGATGGAGAGAACTGTCAAAGCAAGTGTGTGGAAGGGGAAGGAGGAAGAGCAGGGACACATAGGGAACAGCAAGTAATTAAGTCACCAATTTGTCTGGAATCTGCAGTTCTTGTCAAGCCAGAACCATAAGTTGATGGTGCCATGTTTAGAAAAGTTTGAATTCTGAGGCCAAGAAATCTATTTTCACAAAGTCAATAATTCAAGAAAATGTGGCAAGGTTCATGTGATAATCTCCTGGATGTGTGGTACAGAAAGTAGTGGAAAATGAATAATTGTGACCCAAATCTCCATCTTTGGCCTTCAAGCAAAAGGAAATGACTTGTCTTAAAGATGAATGTGTAAATGATTTTTGACGAATTTCAAGCAGCACTTGACTTTTGTGGGCTTTTTGATTTGGAATGAATACACGCCTACATTATCCAGTTTTTTGTACTGCTGAAAAATGTTTTATTGCAGAAAAGAAAAAGCCTCACATTTTAATAAACCTTTCTGAATTCTTGGCTGTTGCTGTTGACGTATTAACACAAATTTGGGTTAAGGATAAATTAATAAGAATTGTAAGGATTTAATTTTCTGAAAACTATATGCATTTTTGGAATGAATTTACTCATCTATAAAGTACCAACAGTGTGCAAACAGTTTAGGCTTAAAATTTTTTTTCATGATTTCAGACATTTCTCTTTAATATTCTTTCTCTCTATCTTTTCTCTGTATATTCTGATTCAATACACCTCCCTGGTTCTGTACACATACTAGTTCCAGGACAAATCACTAGGGTATCTAGACCTTAACACTCATTCTGTAATTTTGCATGAATTGGATATCTGTAGCTTTAGTTTTAGGGTGAGTACAGTGATAGCACAGAAAGAGCAAAGGCCTTGGAGATGGAAGAACCAGGGTCAGAATCCCCTCTCTACGACTTAATAGTCTAGTGGCCTTGGGCAATTTTTAAAAACTCTCCCATGATTATTTTTCTCATCTGTATAGTGATACAAACAATGCCAACCCTCAGCTTGTAAAAAAGAGCGATGTGAATTTCTCCCAAGTGCTGTAGGTCCCCTACATATGAACCTTCAAGTTGTGAAATTTCAAAGATGCGAACGTGTGTTTGCATGTCCAGTCACATAAGTTAGTTCACGTGTCTGGTGTACATTGTCACATGCGTGCATCCTCTACAAGTGGTTGTGCTTTTGTGTACTTTACTGTACAGTACTGTATAGAGTACAGTAGTACAGTATCTTTATTTCAAGCTAGATCTGTAAGAGGACGACTTCATTGAACTCCTTGCTGTGCAACACTAGGAGCTTACCAATGAAGACCTGATGGAATTGGAGGCCCAGAGAAAGGACGAAGAGGGACAAGAGGAAGAAGAAGTAACTGAAGAACCGAAGAGATTCATGACACAGGAAATGGCAAGGGGATATTCTTTATTTGAGGAGGCACAATTAGTTTTTGAGGCACAGGACTGGAATGTAGAACGGTACCCAAAGGTTATAGCAGCTGTTCAGAATGCAGTCTAGTGCTACCGTGTCATCTATGATGTGAAAAGAAGAGCTACTACCCAGATATCACTGGATATTTTTTCAAGAGGGTAAATAGACTTGAATCCAGCAAGGAGCCAGAACCTGTGCCATCAACATCAGGCATGAGTGAACTTGCAGCTTGCCCTCCATCTCCCACTGCTGATGATCCTTCAGCTCTACCATCTCCCACCTCCTCTCCCTCCTCCAGTCAGTAACTCTTCTTGCCTGTTCACTCCATGCCACCCCTGTATGCCAGCTGTTGTACTGTACTACTGTACATTTCAAGGTACTGTACTGTAAGATTAAAAATGTTTTCTCTATTTTTTGTGTTTATGTATTATTTTTGTGAAAAGTATTATAAACCTATTACAGTGCAATACTATATAGCCGATTGTGTTAGTTGGGTACCTAGACTAACTTTGTTGGACTTATGAACAAATTGGGGAACTCTTTGTATGTAGGGGACTTACTGTATATCTGTATAAGGCAGTACTGAACACTGACTATCTTTCCTCTACCCCTTCCTCACCCCTCTCCTTCCCCATAAAATATAGTACTTGCTTTCTCAGTCCTTTTCCAAAAATCTTCTGTTTTCACTGAAAACCACCATCCACTGTGTGACCTTGAAGTAATTTCTGTCCTCTGGGCATCGGTCGCTCTGATTAAAGTAAGAGGACTAAAGGTGATTGCTAAGGGACCTTACTTCTATCACTATCATTCAGCGAGTTTGGGAATCTCACCTAATTCCTGGCTCAGCTTTTTCTCTGCTGTCCATCCCCTCCCACCAGCCAGGAATCCTATTGCATTCCAGTGTAACTTACATAATAGCTACTCTATATTACATATAGCTACTCTTTACACACGAAGCCTGCTGATAAGACTTAAGCTTAGAAATAAGATAATAGAATTTGCTGAGAGCTACCTATGAGACAGTGTTTCTCCTCTTGTTAGCTAACTTTCTTTTTCATGATTTGCAAGTTTCTGAGAATTTTGTATCTTCTGACAATTTAGCACAATCTGCTTGTATAAATGATTTGTTACCCACTCCTGTAGCAATTATATTAGTTTCTAATGGTAAACTCCTAGGACCACTATAACTGATTTGTATGTTTTAAACACAAAAACTGTAAGACTAACTACAATCCTGCAGCCTGTGGAACAAAAACCACATTCACAGAAAGATAGACAAGGTGAAAAGGCAGAGGGCTATGTAACAGATGAAGGAACAAGATAAAGCCCCAGAAAAACAACTAAATGAAGTGGAGATAGGCAACCTTCCAGAAAAAAAAATTCAGAATAATGATAGTGAAGATGATCCAGGACCTCAGAAAAAGAATGGAGGCAAAGATCGAGAAGATGCAAGAAATGTTTAACAAACACATAGAAGAATTAAAGAACAAACAAACAGAGATGAACAGTACAATAACAAATGAAAACTACACTAGAAGGAATCAATACAGAATAACTGAGACAGAAGAATGGATAAGTGACCTGGAAGACAGAATGGTGGAATTCACTGCCATGGAACAGAATAAAGAAAAAAGAATGAAAATAAATGAAGACAGCCTAAGAGACCTCTGGGACAACATTAAATGCAACAACATTCACATTATAGGGCTCCCAGAAGGAGAAGAGAAGAGAGAAAGGTCCAGAGAAAATATTTGAAGAGATTATAGTCGAAAACTTCCGTAACATGGGAAAGGAAATAGCCACCCAAGTCCAGGAAGCACAGCGAGTCCCATACAGGATAAACCCAGGGAGAAACACGCCGAGACACATAGTAATCAAATTGGCAAAAATTAAAGACAAAGAAAAATTATTGAAAGCAGCAAGGGAAAAACGACAAATAACATACAAGGGAACTCCCATAAGGTTAACAACTGATTTCTCAGCAGAAACTCTACAAGCCAGAAGAGAGTGGCATGATATACTTAAAGTGCTGAAAGGGAAGAACCTACAACCAAGATTATTCTACCCGGCAAGGATCTCATTCAGATTCGATGGAGAAATCAAAAGCTTTACAGACAAGCAAAAGCTAAGAGAATTCAGCACCACCAAACCAGCTCTAAAACAAATGCTAAAGGAACTTCTCTAAGTGGGAAACACAAGAGAAGAAAAGGACCTACAAAAACAAACCCAAAACAATTAAGAAAATGGTCATAGGAACATAACTATCGATAATTACCTTAAACGTGAATGGATTAAATGCTCCAACCAAAAGACACAGGCTTGCTGAATGGATAAAAAACAAGACCCATATATATGCTGTCTACAAGAGACCCACTTCAGACCTAGAGACACATACAGACTGAAAGTGAGGGGATGGAAAAAGATATGCCATGCAAATGGAAATCAAAAGAAAGCTGCAATAGCAATACTCATATCAGATAAAATAGACTTTAAAATAAAGACTGTTACAAGAGACAAGGAAAGACACTACATAGATGGGAATAAAGACACAGACCTACTAGAGAATGGACTTGAGGATATGGGGAGGGGGAGGGGTGAGATGTGACAGGGTGAGAGGGTGTCATGGACATATATACACTACCAAATGTAAAATAGATAACTAGTGGGAAGCAGCCTCATAGCACAGGGAGATCAGCTCGGTGCTTTGTGACCACCTAGAGGGGTGGGATAGGGAGGGTGGGAGGGAGGGAGATGCAAGAGGGAAGAGATATGGCAACATATGTATATGTGTAACTGATTCACTTTGTTGTAAAGCAGAAGCTAGCACACCATTGTAAAGCAATTATACTTCAATAAAGATGTTTAAAAAAAAAAAAAAAAAAAAAAAAAGACACTACATAATGATCAAGGGATCAATCCAAGAAGAAGATATAATAATTATAAATATATATGCACCCAACATAGGAGCACCTCAATACATAAGGCAACTGCTAACAGCTATAAAAGAGGAAATCGACAGTAACACAATAATAGTGGGGGACTTGAACACCTCACTTTCACCAATGGACAGATCATCCAAAATGAAAATAAATAAGGAAACAGAAGCTTTAAATGACACAATAGACCAGATAGATTTAATTGATATTTATAGGACATTCCATCCAAAAACAGCATATTACACTTTCTTCTCAAGTGCTCACGGAACATTCTCCAGGATACATCACATCTTGGGTCACAAATCAAGCCTCAGTAAGTTTCAGAAAATTGAAATCATATCAAGCGTCTTTTATGACCACAACACTATGAGATTAGAAATGAATTACAGGGAAAAAACCGTAAAAAACACAAACACATGGAGGCTAAACAATATGTTACTAAATAACCAAGAGATCACTGAAGAAATCAAAGAGGAAATCAAAAAATACCTAGAGACAAATGACAATGAAAACACGATGATCCAAAACCTATGGGATGCAGCAAAAGCAGTTCTAAGAGGGAAGTTTATAGCTATACAAGCCTACCTCAAGAAACAAGAAAAATCTCAAACAGTCTAACCTTACACCTAAAGGAACTAGAGAAAGAAGAACAAAGAAAACCCAAAGTTAGCAGAAGGAAAGAAATCATAAAGACCAGAGCAGAAATAAATGAAAAAGAAACAAAACAGTAGCAAAGATCAATAAAACCAAAAGCTGGTTCTTTGAGAAGATAAACAAAATTGATAAACCATTAGCCAGACTCATCAAGAAAAAGAGGGAGAGGACTCAAATCAATAAAATTAGAAATGAAAAAGGAGAAGTTACAACAGACACCACAGAAGTACAAAGCATCCTAAGAGACTACTACAAGCAACTCTATGCCAATAAAATGGACAACCTGGAAGAAATGGACAAATTCTTAGAAAGGTATAACCTTCCAAAACCGAACCAGGAAGAAATAGAAAATATGAACAGACCAATCACAAGTAATGAAATTAAAACTGTGATTAAAAATCTTCCACCAAACAGAAGTCCAGGACCAGATGGCTTCACAGGTGAATTCTATCAAACATTTAGAGAAGAGCTAACACCCATCCTTCTCAAACTCTTCCAAAAAATTGCAGAGGAAGGAACACTCCCAAACTCATTCTATGAGGCCACCATAACCCTGATACCAAAACTAGACAAAGATACTACAAAAAGGGAAAATTACAGACCAGTATCCCTGATGAATGTAAATGCAAAAATCCTCAACAAAATACTAGCAAACAGAGTCCAACAACACATTAAAAGGATCATATACCATGATCAAGTGGGATTTATCCCAGGGATGCAAGGATTCTTCAATATACTCAAATGAATCAATGTGATACACCATATTAACAAATTGATGGAGAAAAACCATACGATCATCTCAATAGATGCAGAAAAAGCTTTTGACAAAATTCAACACCCATTTATGATAAAAACTCTCCAGAAAGTGGGCATAGAGGGAACCTACCTCAACATAATAAAGGCCATATAAGGCAAACCCACAGCAAACATCATTCTCCATGGTAAAAAACTGAAAGCATTTCCTCTAAGATCAGGAACAAGACAAGGATGTCCACTCTCACCACTGTTATTCAACAGAGTTTTGGAAGTCCTAGCCACGGCAATCAGAGAAGAAAAAGAAATAAAAGGAATACAAATTGGAAAAGAAGAAGTAAAACTGTCACTGTTTGCAGATGACATGATACTATACATAGAGAATCCTAAAGCTGCCACCAGTGAACTACTAGAGCTAATCAATGAATTTGGTAAAGTTGCAGGATACAAAATTAATGCACAGAAATCTTTTGCATTCCTATACACTAATGATGAAAAATCTGAAAGAGAAATTAAGGAAACACTCCTAGTTACCACTGCAACAAAAAAAATAAAATACCTAGGAATAAACCTACCTAGGGAGACAAAAGACCTGTATGCAGGAAAGTATAAGACACTGATGCAAGAAATTGAAGATGATACTGACAGATGGAGAGATATACCATGTTCTTGGATTGGAAGAATCAATATTGTGAAAATGACTATACTACCCAAAGCAATCTACAGATTCAATGCAATCCCTGTCAAATTACCAATGGCATTTTTTACAGAACTGGAACAAAAAATCTTAAAATTTGTATGGAGACACAGAAGACCCCGAATAGCCAAAGCAGTCTTGAGGGAAAAAAACGGAGTGGGAGGTCTCAGACTCCCTGACTTCAGACTATACTACAAAGCTACAGTAATCAAGACAATATGGTACTGGCACCAAAACAGAAACATAGATCAATGGAGCAAGATAGAAAGCCCAGAGATAAACCCATGCACCTATGGTCAACTAATCTATGACAAAGGAGACAAGGATATACAATGGAGAAAAGACAGTCTCTTCAACAAATGGTGCTGGGAAAACTGGACAGCTACATGTAAAAGAATGAAATTAGAACACTCCCTAACACCATACACAAAAATAAGCTCAAAATGGATTCGAGACCTAAATTAAGACCAGACACTATAAAACTCTTAGAGGAAAACATAGGAAGAACACTCTCTGACATAAATCACAGCAGGATCTTTTTTGATCTACCTCCTAGAGTAATGGAAATAAAAACAAAAATAAACAAATGGGACCTAATGAAACTTAAAAGCTTTTGCACAGCAAAGGAAACCATAAACAAGACGAAAAGACAACCCTCAGATTGGGAGAAAATATCTGCAAACGAATCAAAGGACTAAGGATTAATCTCCAAAATATATAAACACCTCATGCAGCTCAGTATTAAAGAAACAAACAACCCAATCCAAAAATGGGCAGAAGACCTAAATAGACATTTCTCCAAAGAAGACATACAGATGGCCAAGAAGCATATGAAAAGCTGCTCAACATCACTAATTATTAGAGAAACGCAAATCAGAACTACAATGAGGTGTCACCTCACACTGGTTAGAATGGGCATCATCAGAAAATCTACAAACAACAAATGCTGGAGAGGGTGTGGAGAAAAGGGAACCCTCTTGCACTGTTGGTGGGAATGTAAATTGATACAGCCACTATGGAGAACAGTATGGAGGTGCCTTAAAAAACTAAAAATAGGATTACCATATGATCCAGCAATCCCAGTGCTGGGCATATACCCTGAGAAAACCATAATTCAAAAAGACACATGCACCCCAATGTCCATTGCAGCACTATTTACAATAGCCAGGTCATGGAAGCAGCCTAAATGCCCATCGACAGATGAATGGATAAAGAAGTTGTGGTACATATATACAATGGAATATTACTCAGCCATAAAAAGGAACCAAATTGGGTCATTTGTTGAGAGGTGGATGGATCTAGAGACTGTCATACAGAGTGAAGTAAGTCAGAAGAAGAAAAATATCGTATATTAACGCATGATGTGAAATCTAGAAAAATGGTACAGATGAACCGGTTTGCAGGGCAGAAGTTGAGGCACAGATGTAGAGAACAAATGTATGGACACCAAGGGGGGAAAGCCACGGGGTGGAGGTGGGGATGGTGGTGTGATGAATTGGGCGATTGGGATTGACATGTATACACTCATGTTTATAAAATTGATGACTAATAGGAACCTGCTGTGTAAAAAATTAATAAAATAAAATTCAAAAGTTCAAAAAAAAAAATCCAGTTATGATTGTTAGTGGAGTTGACTGGGCTATCTCGTCACATCCTTAAGCTTCAGCTTCCTCTGTAAAATGGGGATGAAATACTTTCCTCACAGGCTTCTGTAAGGATTGAATGAGATTACATACTTAAAGTACCCACCAGGGACTTACCTGGGGTTTTGTGGTTAGGACTCCGCACTTCCACTGCAGGGGCCTGGGTTTGATCCCTGGTCAGGGAACTAAGATCCCACATTATGCATGGTGCAGACAAAAAAATAAAAAATAAAAAATAATAATAAAGTACCCACCATGTTGTAAACTTTGAATATATCGTCTTTTCTCTGGTTGCACTGGACACATTTAATCCCATTGAACATATCACACTGCCTATAAAAACAAAAACAAAAAACTATAAGACTAAGCTTTGAAAATAAGCTAACAAAATATGAAATTTTTCACCCTGACACCAGGTTGACACGGATGTCCAGGGACCTCTATTATTTCCAGGGACTCTATTTTAGTCTCAGATTAAAAGGTATAAAAGATTCTCACATAAGATGTCAAGATGTGATCACAAATACATACAACTGCTAATAAGGTAAAATGATAATATGTTTTATTCTTTTAATCTCTAGAACATTATGAATTACTTATTGACTTTCTGCATAAGGAATTCTAGGATGCTTAAATGTAGTGAAAAGAGCCCTAAACCCAAATTGGAAGACCTAGGAATTAATACTGTCTTCCACTTTCTAGCTGTGTAGACCTTGAGTGGGTTAACTTTCTGAACTCCAATACTTTCATGTGTAAAGTGGGAATAATAATCCCTGTATCCTCAGATATTTCATGGATTAAAAGAGATGATATATGTAAAATAACACGCAAAGTCTAAATCCCGAAAATTGGCATTATTATAAAGTAACTTTTATTTTTGTTCATAACACAATTATTATTCATATCATTTTCATTTTTATTATGTAATACCATATGCTGGTTCCTTAATATGTCACTGTTTTCAAAAGTGCTGTAAAATTCAAGGAAATCATAGGTGCCCCAAAAAATTGATAGCAATCACTGATGCAATAACTAAATTAAATAGCCAAAAAGGAGAGTGAAGTTTATTTATTGTCTTTTTCAGCCATCTACTGTGAAAGTGGCACACAAGATTTTAGGATTGAAAATTCTTTCTCTTTCCTCACATTTGCAAGGGTATCTTGAGTGGATTTTGAGTATGAAATTATTTTTTCATTATTATACCTAAACATAGAGATGATATTTAGGTGGCACCCACCAATACTGCTGTCCTGAATGTTATAATATTGGAATACACCATATTCTACTGTCCCAAGACTCTCTTATCACCACCACATTAAACTCTGCCAGGGCTGCCCATCTCTAAGCCTCCACAGTCCAGTTAAATCTTAGAACAGCTGAGGGACTCCAGGAACTAACTTGAGCACTAAAGGCATCTTTTCTGATTGATTGATGCCCCTGCAGTGCTGATGGGTAACCATTTTGAATACCACTCTTACCTAAGTTCTATGTTGAAAGTTGAGTGACTCCATTACTACCAGAAGGTAACATCTGTTCATTGAGAGAAGTGCTGGATGGAGAGAATATTAACAGCACTTTCCCTTTGAATGCCTTGCTGGCACTAATTTTAAAGATTTAATGTGATTCTGAAATTGATTTAAGACCTAGAGTTTTTAACTTAGGGTCTTCGAGTCTCCAAAATTTGGGCAAGATATTTTTTTGTGTGTGTATGTTTATAATATACGTACATATATTTACATATACTGTGTATATATATATATACACACACACACACACACACACATATATAATATGCACTAATATACACATTATTTTAAGGCGACCCCCCCAGAGGTCAGTGACTCCAAAAAGTTTAGGACTCATTGTGTTATACTCTTTCTGAAATAATAAATTGTTAGATTTACAGAAGAGAGACATAGGGGGAAATGTGTACAAATCGAAACCATACTAACAGGAAGTACCCTTGCCAACATTTTAATAGAAAGACCTTTAACAGGACCTGAATGATTTAAAAAAGAAGGGAAAATGAGTTTGGTCTAGTCTGCAGCTTGACATACACACATTTCCACTGGAAACAAATGGCTGTCAGTGGAGTGATCCAGACTTGCAAGTTCTTTTACTAAAGTTTCTCTACTAAGGTGAGGGGATGAAATGTACTCTAATACCTTCATCTGGAGGAAGATAGAGCCCTACTTAGTGACTTCCCACTCCCTCTCCAGTTCAGGTGAAGTTATATTCCAGCAGAGAATGTGTTAGAGGCAGTCAAGCTCTTCCTGGTGATATTAAAGTCAACTTTCCAAGTACGATTTCTGAATGAATTAATAATAATAATAACAATAATGATGATTATGTCAGTAATAGCTAATTGTACAGCTACTATTTATTAAAGATTTACTGTGTGCTGGGCACTGTGCTGAGTCTTTATTTAGATTATTTTACTTAATCTTCATAACAACCACTGAGATGGATATTCCTTTGTCCTGTATGTAGATGAGGAAATTGGGGTTCAGAAAAAATTAACTTGTATAAATTTACAAAGTTAGCAAGTAGCAGAGCCAGGGATCCAACGTAGGTAAGTCTGTCTGCCTCAATACTCCAATTGATCCAGGTAATGCTCTGGATCAATTTTAGGGGATGTTGTGTATTATTTATCTGTTTGTAACCCATGCCTGTCTCATCTGAGTTATCCAACCAACACCCCCCCTCCCAAAAAAATCATCACTAGGGCATAGTAAGCAATGACTGCCCACCTCTTCACTTGACTTTTGTATGGTACCTTTTCACACATGTGTTCGACAGATTTTTATGTATAGTTATCCTTATGATAATGGTTAGTTTTTCTTTTATGGGCTACTCCCCACTTTCCAATATCAAGCTCTTTTGATAATTTAGATCCAATATAATACATCTTCAAATATTATTACAGTTACTACTATATGCTCTCTTCACTAGCTCTTAGAGATATTGCTACATTTGAACTATATATATATATATATATATTTCAACTAAATGTAAGTAATCATGGGGTTTCATCAGTGAACCTGAACATTCCATTTCTGCAAGTACAGCTAATGCCCTTCCCCATCTCCATATGAGGAAACTGACCATTGCCTGCAGTCTTCCACCTACAGTTATTATTTTGCTGGTTGTATGTTGGTGGCGGGGGTGTGTACAGGGAGCTTGGAGGGCAGAAAATGGCAGGCGACCTCTCCTCAGGAAGTGAGGAACTGAAGAGCCTCAGAATTCTACAGGCTCCATCTCCTTGGGTTAAGGTGGTGAGACAGGTACCAGAATCACTGCTACTGCCTGGAAATCCCAACCAGTCATGGGCCTGGAACTTCTTGTGTCTTTAAGAGGAGCAAGAAAATTGCCACCAGGTGGTGCCAAACCACAGCTGAGAGTTGGATTTGATGGTACACCTGAGACTGCCCCACCCCGACCCCTGGCCCAGCCTGAAAGAGGCAAGTTTTCATTATATATTGTAGAAAATGCAGGTATTTCAAGTTGGACAGACCTGGGTTGTATCCTTTTGCTCCCTGGGTTATCGTGAAGTTAAAATGGCACAGTAAAGCCAGCGTAACAGGCAGGAAGCACAGCGCCCAGCGGTTTTAGGCACTTTATAAGTGTTATTTGGTTCTGACCTAGAAGGAACTGACTTGGCTTGCAATTTGTTCCTTAAATATTGAATTAACTTTTGCTATTGCCACTTTTGCTTCATTGAAAGCAGGGTGACCTTTTCTCACTTGGTCCAACAGAGTAAACCTGTTTCCAAAATGAGAATTATCCCTAAATAATGGAACCACATTTTATTTTTAACTGATCCACTGGCTTCAGCAAGGCACCCAGTTAGTGCCTGGCATAAACTTAAAAAATGGATGTCGTATGCCAGAGACATTTGGAGACGGAAATGCCGTTCTCTGTGGAGGAGCAGAGTTTTGCTGGAAGCTTTATAGGATTTGTCAATAGAAGAAAAGCAACACTGAGTAATAGCCCAAGAGAGACTTAGGACCTGAGGAGCTGGCTTAGCCAAGCAGAGGGACCTGAGAAAGGAAAGAATCTTAGAAGCAGATAACAAGACAGTGTGTGGGGTGGGGGTGGGGGGGGTGGATAGTGCAGCAGGATAGGCTGGCACAACCAAGATGGGTAGGGGAGGAGTATCAGATTTTGTCTACAAATTTTGGTGATAAGGTCAGGGATGGAGGATGAATAAGTATAGGAAAGGTGGCTGAAATGTTGGTATGCTACTAGATAAAGCCAAACCACTATGTAAGGGTAACAGTAAGGCAACCCAAAGAGCCTCAAGCTCTGAAACCACAGATTGGAGTCTGCTGCTGGGCCCATAGATACCTCTGACTTGGGTTCAGCCCTCAGGTGGATCTTTAGTCCTCTTTGGGTCTCTGTTTCCCAAAGGGATCGCTAATGTACCTTCCAGATAAAAATTCTTACAATTACATCTTCATGGATGGAGAAAAAATGAGTGCAAATATTATTCTTTGTATAGTGATTGGGACAGTTTCACATGAGATAGAAGAAAATTGGCATACAGTAAAGAAAAATGGGTACAGCTTTTCCATATATGCAAGTGCCCTCCAGAAATGACCAGTTATTTGAGGGGTTAATGAAAATTACAGAGAAACAGTAATTAGGAATGAAGTGTGTAGAATGTAGAATAGCTAATCTTCTAGTAATTTTTCAGTTGTTCTACTCCTTCTAAAAAAGAATATAGGAAATGTCAGAGGAGATATAGGCATGGGATAAAGCTCGTCTCAGATCCCTTAAAATGGGATTCAGAAACACCTTAATCATCCAACTGCATAATTCCATGATAAATCAGTTTGATGTTCCTATGTATTTCTAAAGAAGATGATGAGATCAGATTTTTTTTTTAAAATCAGCAGAACCTTATTCTTCAGAACAGCTCAGCAGGCTCTCTGAAGCTAGCCTGTATTTTCCCCAGGATTTTAGTTACCAGAGAAAAAGATAAAACAATGATTTCAGAAACAGGTTTTTTTAAGGCCCATAATACAAGCTAAACTTTTAAGGCCCATAATACAAGCTAAACAACTCTGCAGTTGTAAGTCAGAGGGTCCAAAAGTTAAGGGTTTTATTTTTCTTGATCCATTTTAGAAAGAGCCAGATTTGACATTTGCAAACTCAAAACTGCTTTGGTCTGGTTCTGCTATTATCTGTGACTTAATATCCACATCTTAAAATTTTAAAACTGTTCTTACTGCTTCCAGAGGGCTGAAAACTACCACCAGAGCAGACCAAACTGACTGTAATGGGAGTCTCACTCTCATTGCTAAAATTACTCTTTTAGACCAACAATATTTTCTCTACAAAGGAAACAGACCATATTGTGAAGATGCTTTGAAACGTATAAATATTTTCAGCAATAATATCATTAAGCAGTCAGCTTGTGTCACTTTAGATCTTATGTACCTTGTACATTTTCCACACTAGACTAGGCCCTGTGAAGAATGTAATAGAAGATGAGAGAGATGTTCACCAGGGACTTGGAGAGAAATTAAAGATGCATGTTATTTGAGGAAGTATATAGTCAGATGGCAAACAGAGTTTCACTTAGCAATATATAAAATAAAGATTTAGAAATGGGAGGAATTAATGTGAACCAAAGTAGATCACATCATGGCGGTGCTGAGACGTGAACTAGTACTTGAAGGAAGCGGAGTGTGTGGAAAGATTGAGGAACGGATAAAATCTCATGTAGGTCAGGCTCTATGTAATGAGAAGGGCTGGAGGAGGAACAAAATGAGAAAATTACAGAGTCATGGGTAAAGAGTGTAGAATGCATGAGTTTGTTGGGGCTGGGGATGGGAAGAAGGAAGGAGACGGAGGGGTTGGCCGTGGGGGTACACTTTGCGAGCTCAGGTAGGGCGGGGTCAAATGAAGCTTAGAGGGCAGACAGAGGCCTTTGAACTGACTTCACTGTCTTCACTTTGCTTCTGGTCTACTCCCAAACCTGTCTAATCTATGCTCACAAGGACAACAAGACAAGGGTTTTCTCGTTATGGCTGGGAAAGCATTCCCTGCCCCATCTTCTAATCACACACATCAGGTCTGAGATTCCACCTTGCTTGAAAGCTATTCAAGCCATCATGGTAGCAGACCTTTAGGACTATCCTCACTTCTAAAATGTCATTTGAAGTCTTCTTTTTGTTGCTGTTTGTGCTAGACCAGGTCAAACAGGGCTTAGTAGCTGAAAGGCTTCATCCTTTTTTTTTTTTTTTGACTCTGATTATTATTTTTTATACAGCAGGTTCTTATTAGTTATCTATTTTATACATGTATATATGTCATATGTTTAGTGAATATATGTCAATCCCAATCTCCTAATTCATCTCCCCCGCCCGGCTTTCCCCCTTGGTGTCCATACGTCTTTCTCTACATCTGTGTCTCTACTTCTGCCTTGCAGACCGGTTCATCTGTACCATTTTTCTAGATTCCACATATATGTGTTAATATATGTTTGTTTTTCTCTTTCTGACTTACTTCACTCTGTATGACAGTCTCTATGTCCATCCACATCTCTACAAATGACCCAGTTTCTTTCCTTTTTATGGCTGAGTAATATTCCATTGTATATATGTAACATATCTTCTTTATCCATTCGTCTGTCGATGGGCATTTAGGTTGCTTCCATGACCTGGCTATTGTAAATAGTGCCGCAATGAATACTGGGGTGCATGTGTCTTTTTGAATTATGGTTTTCTCTGGGTATATACCTAGTAGTGGGATTGCTGCATCACATGGTAGTTCTATTTTTAGTTTTCTAAGGAAGCTCCATACTGTTCTCCATAGTGGCTGTATCAATTTACATTCCCACCAACAGTGCAAGAGGGTTCCCTTTTCTCCACACCCTCTCCAGCATTTGTTGTTTGTAGATTTTCTGATGATGCCCATTCTAACCAGTGTGAGGTGATCCTCACTGTAGTTCTGATTTGCGTTTCTCTAATAATTAGTGATGTTGAGCAGCTTTTCATGTGCTTCTTGGCCATCTGTATGTCGTCTTTGGAGAAATGTCTATTTAGGTCTTCTGCCCATTTTTGGATTGGGTTGTTTGTTTTTTAAATATTGAGCTACATGAGCTGTTTATATATTTAGGAGATTAATCCATTGTCCGTTGCTTTGTTTGCAAATATTTTCTCCCATTCCGATGGTTGTCTTTTCATCTTGTTTATAGTTCCCTTGCTGTGCAAAAGCTTTTACGTTTCATTAGCTCCCATTTATTTATTTTGTTTTTATTTCCACTACTCTAGGAGGTGGGTCAAGAAAGATCTTGCTGTGATTTATGTCAGAGTGTTCTTCCTATGTTTACCTCTAAGAGTTTTATAGTGTCCAGTCTTACGCTTAAGTCTTTAATCCATTTTGAATTGAATTTTGTGTATGGTGTTAGGGAGTGTTCTAATTTCATTCTTTTACATGTAGCTGTCCAGTTTTCCCAGCACCACTTATTGAAGAGACTGTCTTTTCTCCATTGTATATCCTTGCCTCCTTTGTCATAGATTAGTTGACCATAGGTACGTGGGTTTATCTCTGGGCTTTGTATCCTGTTCCATTGATCTATATTTCTCTTTTTGTACCAGTGCCATATTTTCTTGATTACTGTAGCTTTGTAGTATAGTCTGAGGTCAGGGAGTCTGATTCCTCCAGCTCCATTTTTTTCCCCTCAAGGCTGCTTTGGCTATTCGGGGTCTTTTGTGTCTCCATACAAATTTTAAGATTTTTTTGTTCCAATTCTGTAAAAAATGCCATTGGTAATTTAATAGAGATTGCACTGAATCTGTAGATTGCTTTGGATAGTATAGTCATTTTCACAATATTGATTCTTCCAATCCAAGAACATGGTATATCTCTCCATCTGTTTGTGTCATCTTTGATTTCTTTCATCAGTGTCTTATAGTTTTCTGAATACAGGTCTTTTACCTCCTTAGGTAGATTTGTTCCTAGGTACTTTATTCTTTTTGTTGCAATGGTGAATGGGAGTGTTTCCTTAATTTCTCTTTCTGGTCTTTTGTTGTTAGTGTATAGGAATGCAAGAGATTTCTGTGCATTAATTTTGTATCCTGCATCTTTACCAAATTCATTGATTAGCTCTAGTAGTTTTCTGGTGGCATCTTTAGGATTCTCTATGTATAGTATCATGTCATCTGCAAACAGTGACAGCTTTACTTCTTCTTTTCCAATTTGTATTCCTTTTATTTCTTTTTCTTCTCTGATTGCCATGGCTAGGACTTCCAAAACTATGTTGAATAAGAGTGGTGAGAATGGACATCCTTGTCTTGTTCCTGATCTTAGAGGAAATGCTTTCAGTTTTTTACCATGGAGAATGATGTTTGCTGTGGGTTTGTCGTATATGGCCTTTATTATGTTGAGGTAGGTTCCTTCTGTGCCCGCTTTCTGGAGAGTTTTTATCATAAATGGCTGTTGAATTTTGTCGAAAGCTTTTTCTGCATCTATTGACATGATCATATGGTTTTTCTCCATCAATTTGTTAATATGGTGTGTCACATTGATTGATTTGCATATACTGAAGAATCCTTGCATCCCTGGGATAAATCCCACTTATTCATGGTGTATGATCTTTTTAATGTGTTGTTGGGTTCTGTTTGCTAGTATTTTGTTGAGGAGTTTTGCATCTATATTAATCAGTGATATTGGTCTGTAATTTTCCTTTTTTGTAATATCTTTGTCTGGTTTTGGTATCAGGGTGACGGTAGCCTCGTAGAATGAGTTTGGGAGAGTTTCTTCCTCTACAATTTTTTGGAAGAGTTTGAGAAGGATGGGTGTTAGCTCTTCTCTAAATGTTTGATAGAATTCACCCATGAAGTCATCTGGTCCTGGACTTTTGTTTTTTGGAAAATTTTAAATCACAGTTTCAATATCATTGCTTGTGATTGGTCTGTTCATATTTTCTATTTCTTCCTTGTTCAGTCTTGTAAGGTTATACCTTTCTAAGAATTTGTCCATTTCTTCCAGGTTGTCCATTTTATTGGCATAGAGTTACTTGTAGTAGTCTCTTGTGATGCTTTGTATTTGTGCAGTGTCCATTGTAACTTCTCCTTTTTCATTTCTAATTTTATTGATTTGAGTCCTCTCCCTCTTTTTCTTGATGAGTCTGACTAAAGGTTTATTAATTTTGTTTAACTTCTCAAAGAACCAGCTTTTAGTTTTATTGATCTTTGCTGTTGTTTTCTTTGTTTCTATTTCCTTTATTTCTGCTCTGATCTTTATGATTTCTTTCCTTCTGCTAACTTTAGGTTTTGTTTGTTCTTCTTTCTCTTATTCCTTTAGGTGTGAGGTTAGACTGTTTATTTGAGATTTTTCTTGTTTCTTTAGGTAGGATTGTATTGGTATAAACTTCCCTCTTAGAACTGCTTTTCCTGCATCCCATAGGTTTTGGATTGTCGTGTTTTCATTGTCATTTGTCTCTAGGTATTTTTTGATTTCCTCTTTGATTTCTTCAGTGATCTCTTGGTTATTTAGTAACGTATTTGTTTAGCCTCCATGTGTTTGTATTTTTTACAGATTTTTTCCTGTAATTGATATCTAGTCTCATAGCGTTGTGGTCATAAAAGATGCTTGATATGATTTCCATTGTCTTAAATTTACCGAGGCTTGATTTGTGACCCAAGATGTGATCTATCCCAGAGAATGTTCCATGTGCACTTGAGAAGAAAGTGAAATCTACTGTTTTCGGATAGAATGTCCTATAAATATCAATTAAACTTATCTGGTCTATTGCGTCATTTAAAGCTTGTATTTCCCTATTAATATTCTCTCTGGATGATCTGTCCATTGGTGTAAGTGAGGTGTTAAAGTCCCCCACTATTACTGTGTTACTGTCGATTTCCTCTTTTATAGCTGTTAGCAGTTGCCTTACATATTGAAGTGCTCCTATGTTGGGTGCATATATATTTATAATTGTTATATATTCTTCTTGGATTGATCCCTTGATCATTATGTAGAGTCCTTCCTTGTCTGTTATAACATTCTTTATTTTAAAGTCTATTTTATCTGATATGAGTATTGCTACTGCAGCTTTCTTTTGATTTCCATTTGCATGGAATATCTTTTTCCATCCCCTCACTTTCAGTCTGTAGGTGTCCTTAGGTCTGAAGTGGATCTCTTGTAGACAACATATATATGGGTCGTTTTTTTGTATCCATTCAGTGAGCCTGTGTCTTTTGCTTGGAGCATTTAATCCATTCACCTTTAAGGTAATTATCGACATGTATGTTCCTATTACCATTTTCTTAATTGTTTTGTGTTTGTTTTTGTAGGTCCTTTTCTTCTCTTGTGTTTCCCACTTAGAGAGGTTCCTTTAGCATTTGTTTTAGAGCTGGTTTGGTGGTACTGAATTCTCTTAGCTTTTGCTTGTCTGTAGAGCTTTTGATTTCTCCGTCGAGTCTGAATGAGTTCCTTGCTGGGTAGAGTAATCTTAGTTGTAGGTTCTTCTGTTTCATCACTTTAAATATATTGTGTCACTCCTTCTGGCTTGTAGAGTTTCTGCTGAGAAATCAGTTGTTAACCTTATGGGAGTTCCCTTGTATATTATTTGTCATTTTTCCGTTGTTACTTTTAATAATTTTTCTTTGTCTTTAATTTTTGTCAGTTGATTACTGTGTGTCTTGGTGTGTTTCTCCTTGGGTTTATCCTGCCTGGGACTCTCTGTCCTTCCTGAACTTGGGTGACTATTTCCTTTCCCATGTTAAGGAAGTTTTCGACTATAATATCTTCAGATATTTTCTGGGTCCTTTCTCTCTCTCTTTTCCTTCTGGGACCCCTATAATGCGAATGTTGGTGCACTTAATGTTGTCCCAGAGGTCTCTTAGGCTGTCTTCATTTCTTTTCATTCTTTTCTCTTTATTCTGTTCCATGGCAGTGAATTCCACCATTCTTTCTTCCAGGTCACTTCTCTCTTCTTCTGCCTCAGTTATTCATTCCTTCTACTGTAGTTTTCATTTCAGTTATTGTATTGTTCATCTCTGTTTGTTTGTTGTTTAATTCTTCTAGGTCTTTGTTAAACATTTCTTGCATCTTCTCGATCTTTACCTCCATTCTTTTTCTGAGGTCCTGGATCATCCTCGCTGTCATTATTCTGAATTCTTTTTCTGGAAGGTTGACTATCTCCACTTCATTCAGTTGTTTTTCTGGGGTTTTATGTTGTTCCTTCATCTGGTACATAGTCCTCTGCCTTTTCATTTTGTCTATCTTTCTGTGAATGTGGTTTTTGTTCCACAGGCTGCAGGATTGCAGTTCTTCTTGCTTCTGCCCTTTGCCCTCTGGTGGATGAGGCTATCTAAGAGGCTTGTGCAAGCTTCCTGATGGGAGGGACTGATGGTGGGTAGAGCTGGGTGTTCCTTTGGTGGGCAGAGCTCAATATAACTTTAATCTGCTTGTCTGCTGATGGGTGGGGCTGAGTTCCCTCCCTGTTGGTTGTTTGGTGTGAGGCAACCCAGCACTGGAGGCTCCAGGCTCTTTGGTGGGGCTAATGGCAGACTCCGGGAGACATTTTGGCAAGGAGTACTTCCCAGAACTTTTGCTGCCAGTGTCCTTGTCCCTGTGGTGAGCCACAGCCACCCCCTGCCTCTGCAGGAGACCCTCTAACACTAGCATGTAGGTCTTGTTCAGTCTCCTATGAGGTCACTGCTCCTTCCCTCTGGGTCCTGTTGTGCACACTACTTTGTGTGTGCCCTCCAAGAGTGGAGTCTCTGTTTTCCCCAGTCCTGTTGAAGTCCTGCAATCAAATCCCGCTAGCTTTCAAAGTCTGATTCTCTGGGAATTCCTCCTCCCATTGCTGGACCCCCAGGTTGAGAAGCTGTTGTGGGACTCAGAACCTTCACTCCAGTGGGTGGACTTCTGTGGTATTAAGTGTTCTCCTGTTTGTGAGTCACCTACCTAGCTGTTATGGGATTTGATTTTACTGTGATTGTGTCCCTCCTACCATCTCATTGCGGCTTCTCCTTTGTCTTCGGATGTGGGGTATCTTTTTTGGTGAGTTCCAGTGTCTTCCTGTTGATGATTGTTCAGCAGTTAGTTGTGATTCTGGTGCTCTCGCAAGAGGAAGTGAGCGCATGTCCTTCTACTCCGCCATCTTGAACCAATGGAAGGCTTCATCCTTGTCTCGGGGTCAGCTCGTCCTCTTTCGAGCTTGATAAGCTGCGTATTAAGCTGGGAAATAGTAACCGAGGAATAAGAATAAATGACCATGATATTGATGGAAACCTTAACCTTAAGTAGGTAAACCTTATGTTTTTCCTCTTTTATGGGCCAGTTGCTCTCATTTGTATCTATAGTATGCACTTTAGAAGGAGATAAAAAATGACATAAAATTTTTTTTATATTAATAGTCTAAGACATCTGCTAGAAGCCTAAAAATAACTTTACAAAGATTCTAAATACACGGCCATAATTATTTTTAAAAGCTTAAAGCTGTTTTTAAAGCTATCATAATTTGAGTAATTCTGAAATAAAATGGCAAAGCTTACTGCAAAGGTGAATTATGTTGAACTCAGTTTAGCATCTGCACAGTTGTTTTATATATGTATATAGCTCCTAATAGTCAGGGGTTCAGAGGACTCTATTTTACTGGACCTGGCATTGTTTTATTTTCTCATAATTTCTGAACAAGTATAAATGTAGCAGAAATATTGTCAATGAGTAAAACATTGAGTCCAACAGAACACTTGAATACGCCAAAGAGAAAAAGGCTTTCACAGTTTTAGACATTTTCCTATCTGCTTATAATCTTTTAGCTAATTCAGCATGATCGTATTTTAGAGTAAATGTGCTCATCACAGTGATGGATTAAAAATTCACCATACCATTTAGATTCTGAAAGATGTGGGGAAATTTTGAATTGTAGTTTACTTAGATGGATTAAGAAGCCATCATGCCTTTTGTATTCTGAAGAATGGAAAATATTGAATACTTCTAAAATGTTTTCATTTATATTTTAATGAAGATCTTCAATGGCAATAACAGCATATACAACATTTATTTTTTTTCTAATTGCAAAAGAAAAATAGATCTTTATTGAAGAAATGTTTATGATTCAGAAAATAAGAAGTAAGACAATTTATTCTCTTTATAGATTTGTTTTTGAATATGAACTCTGTATGTTAGTACCACAGATTTAAGCATGACAGACATAGTAGAAGTCTTTGAGAAGTTAATTATCTCTTGGATAAGTGAACTAACAATTGAAATAAAGTGTGTAATAGTAGTATAATGGGCGAAGTGCAGGGTGCCAAGGTAGGATACAAGGTACACCTGATAAGGTGGAGCCCAGTGGGTTGGTAGTGATGTAAGTGGATACCTGAAAGATGAGTATGAATTCTTTAAGTGAAAGGGTGGTGGGAGTTGATGTTTCAACTAGAGGGGACAGAACATTTGAAGCCCTTAATGAGAGACAGCATGACAAAATTGAGGAATATTAGGGAGTCCAGTTGATCAGTTAACATTCTTGGTGGTTTTGCATATATTATTCCTGTCTCTTTTGAAAGATGTGTTGAAATACATTTTAACACACTTTGGATCATATACTTTTCTACCTACTTTATTCACTTAGTCATAAATTGTGTTTATTGGCCCACATCATTGTAATTCTCCTATATAATGTTAAATGGCAGCACAATTATCTGTGTAACTATAATCTCATAATTAACCAGTCCCCTCTCATTGAATATACTGTGTCTAATTTTTCTTTATTATAAAAAGAATATTTTAATAGACATTTTATACATACTTCTGATTATTTCCGTAGTAGCAAGTGTAATGCGGATTTCAAATAACCCAATCCCCAATTTAACACTCACCAACAAGAATTAGTGTCCTTTAAGGCTCTTTATTGAGCAGCATTTATTGAAAAACCTCACATGTGGGACACAGGCACACTGCCCTCAGCAGACATGAACTGACTTGGAGCCATACTCTAAGGCCTGAGTATTTAAATATTATGACACATTCCCTTAGCAAAGCCTGTTCCATGGCTCAGCGGTCTCTAGCTGTATCCTAAAAAAATCCTGGAGTTGGACTTCAGGGAAAGCTTGAAACAGTTTTAGTCTCTGATCACATTCTTTAAAATAAGCATTTCAGTAACATTTGCAAAATGCAGAAATCTTGACTCCATGACAAATTCCAGTAGTTTGCTCTAATACCACGGATTGGTGGTCACCTCTGCAGCCAGGGACATGGCACATTGTTTAGAACTTGAAATGGTTCATTGCATAAGATCTTGTGTAAAGTACCTTCACACACAAAAAAGTAAGTTAAAGAAGCAAATAAAGAAGTCAGCTACAACACTGAATGTCTCAGATTTTAGAAAAAGAAAAAGAGAGAGCACTGAATTCAAAGTCAGAAGGCCCAGTGTTGGTCTTCCTCCCTCCTCACAATGTAAGTTCCTTGAGGTCAGGGAGCAGGATCTGTCATCTCTGTGTCCCTCTATTGCCTATGAGTGCCCGTCAAATGGCACTCAGTACAATCAGATTGATGAATGAATGAGTGAATATGGTTTACAGCAATGTGGACATAGTTCTTGTAAGCCTGCCAACCTAAGAGGGGCTATTAACATGGGGATAGAAGGGGTACCGACCCCAACAGTATTTCCACCCCTTTGTTCAGGGACATGTATGTACAATTTAGTTTTTAATCTCTTAAACATAACTTGAGGGAATGAGCCTTTGAATAAATATAAGAGTTGTTTACACAATTTTATCTTTTGTGTGTGTGTATATTTTAAGGGATGTTTTTCAATAGTGTTATTGCAACTAAGTCTTTTAATTTGAGAAGAGATAGAGCATCCTAATTTTCCTTCCTGGGTACAGGCTTAGTACCAGGCTGCAGAGAAGGCTTTTCCTAAATAGTAAAAATTTTCCTCAAAATGAGGTGGGTGGAGGGATAAATTGGGAGATTGGGCTTGACATATACACACTACTATGTATAAAATAGATAACCAACAAAGACCTACTATATAGCACAGGGAACTCTACTCAATACTCTGTAATGGCCTATATGGGAAAAGAATCTAAAAAAAGAGTGGATATATGTATGTGTATAACTGAATCACTTTGCTATACATCTGAAACTAATAACAACATGGTAAATCAACTATACTCCAATAAAATTTTTAAATAATGTCATAATATAATACAAATTTTAATAAAATTTAATTAAAAAATGAAGACACATCTTAGATGGAAGTGACACTGCAACCCTGTCATTTTAAGATCATTGTCTATTAGAGAAAACCTTGATCATGAACCTCAGGTACTTGAAAGAGAACTAGTGAAAATCACTAAAAGAAAAGTGAAAGGAAAAGAAATCATAGACCTACAGGAGTCTTAGAATAAAGATTTGGTGATAGACATTTTACAAACCAAGGCAGCGTGGGAGGTCTTCAATTTATATTTTTAAATGTGAGCAGATGGGCTGAGCATTCTTATAGAAAGTGGATGTGTGTGTCTGTGTGATGAAAGTGTAGTTCATGAAGGCTGTTCCTTTGCAGGTGGGGATAATATGAGCTTACTCACTTTGCAGTGATAGGAGAGCTAAAATCGAATCCTCAAAATATTTCACATATGGTGACCCAGTTCTTCTTATTTTCTTATTAATTGTCTGGAGAGTTGTTCTTTCTGTACGTTCGATGATTTGAGTGAAAAGGTAGTATTTTCAAAAGAAATTTGAATGTCAAGCATATAAAGATCAGACATGTCATAGTAGAACCATATTGTGTGGCTCTAATGGTACTGGATGTCATGGGAATTAGGAGGGGCAAAAAGTGAAGGCACACTTCCTGCTACAGATCTACTTTGAGAGGCAAAACTACCTTGGAATTAATGAAGAAGGTCAATTAATAAGTGTGTTTCTCATGTGTGTGTAGATTACACATCACTGTTGTTGTTTTCCCTTGAAAGATGGTATAGGGTTAAGAATGCAGACTCTGGAGCCAGAAAGCTTGAGTTCAAATCCTGGCTCTGCTGCTTCCTAGCTGTGTGACCTTGGGGAAATCACTTAACCTTCCTGTGCTTTGGTTCCCTCACTAGGAAAATGAAGGGGTCAGGCAGGAGAATAATAGTACCTATTGACAGGGATGTTTGGGAGAATTAAATTATATACATATATATATAGAGCGAGAGAGAGAGAGAGAAAGAGGGAGAGAGAGAGAGTTTAGAGCAATGCCTGGCACACTGTAATTGCTACATAAACATAGTGATTGCCTTTATTATTACTTACTTGTTATTGTTCTGATATAATACAAGTAACTAGAGTCTGATTTTCTTTTTTAGACAAATGTACCAAAAAGATATTTTTGTTGTCATAGACCATGATCATTCTTCATATGGTGACTGCACAGTGTTGTTTTTTTCAAATGTACTTCCTGCCCGCAACCCCCAATAACCCCTCTTACCAGACCTTACTATCTGCCTGTACCTTTCTTTGGAGCCAGATATATTTACCCACATTTACTGCTTTTCATGAAAAGAAAAAGAACACCTTTTTAAAAAAAGTTAAGACAAACTTTTAGGGCTTTACCTAACAACCTCAGATTAGTATTTTAAGATTTTTTTGGGATACATTCATGTTTATTCAACCTATAAATGACAATTCAATTCAGGCACCTAGTTGCCAGTACTGTGCATGTCACTGGGAGTTTAGAAAGATGAATAAAACAGTTGTTATTAGAGAGATTAAGATCCAGTGGGTTCAGACATTCACATATATGATAGATTATTTGATAAACTTCAATCACTTCACCCATATCCCCTTAGTCTTGATCTATCTCCATTTACAATTCCTAATTTTTAATTGAGTCCCTCTATGCCATATGGCAACATTTCCTCTTCCTTTGTTCTCTGTCCCAGCTTTTTTTAAAAACTCTGTTCCAGCTTCATCTCTTTGGCATTGCCAAAATACACACAGTCCTCCAGGTAAATCTGGCAGGATCAGGTTCCGCTTTGTTACACATACGCTTTGTGAGGATTTTGCTGCTGGAATTGAAATCAACCGGACAGTGGGCCAAATATTTAGGAAATCATGTGCAACAACTCTTAGAACTATTTGTTCATTTAAAAAAATAATTCCTTTTCTTGTACTAAGAACAGCAATGTATGTCCATAGCTCAAAAGTAAGGAAATATAAAATAGAATAAAGAGACAAAAAACATTTATAGTCTCAACACCAGAAAGATCATAGCTACCATTCATATTCTGGTATATTTCTTTCTCCTCCTCTGTCACCTAACAGATTTGGGACTAAATTGTTGTCCTTTTCTGCTTTTGAAACTTAATGTTACTAAAATGTGAGCACATTCCCCATGCCATGAACTATTCTTAAAGGCTCCATCTGATGTATTTTATTATGATTTACTTAATCACTCTCTTTTTATAAGCAGAGGCCATAGTACTCAGATAATACATTGACCTGGTTTCCCCTTCGTCCCTTATAAAACATTACTCTTTGAGTCACACAGCACTTCCTTATCTCATGTTCTTTTCCCGTCAGTCTCTCTTCTTAAACAGTTGAATGTTACGGAAAATGTACAAGACTTAGGGTCAGCTATTCTAATGCTAGATTGTGTGGTACTCAGCAAGTCACCTCCTCTGACTTAGCTTCGGCTCCCTCATCTGCGACATGGGGTAACATTCCCTTCCTTGGCTACAGTGCAGTTGCTGTGCAGACGAAATGACATGGTGAATGTGAAATTGTTTTACAAATTATAAAACCAGGGATTCTTCTCTTCCTGTGCTTGACTTTTCTAACCCAAACCCAAAGACAACAGTGATTCTGTTGTTTCTTTTTTAGCAGAGAAGGCTGCATTAAGGTGCTGAGAAAGAGCATTATTCAACTACTTGACCTCCCAAAGGATTTATTAATGTTTAACCTCAACTCACCCCTTTCCCACAGTGACCTGATTTATCTGACTATTTAAAACTAAGGTTACTTGGATGGTGAAAGTACAATCTCAAATGTCCATTAGGGAGAGCAAATCTATTGATGAGAGAAAACCTTAGTTATTTCTTTCCAGTGACCTTCCTTATCCTTACCATAGAATAGAACCTTACAGTAGTAACAATAATATTAACATAATAATTACAATATATTAAGTACCTACAAAGTGACACCTAGGTGCTTCATATATCAGTTTAAATCTTAACAGTCCTGCAAGTTATATATTGGGGTGAAAAGTCTATCATTAGGCCAAAATCGCTTAGAAAATAAATCTAGAGAAGATCTTAACTATATCAGTCTTAATTAGAAAGAAAGTAGGCTTAAGAGGAGATACCAAAGGCAAATCTAGTCACTAAGGGAACTAACAAAAGGAAATGGAAAACAAAGACAATTCTCCGGCATGGGCGCCCTCTAGTGGGAGGCAGAGAGCAAGAGACTTTGGATCCCTCCTCCATGTCTCTGCTCTAGCCCTTCTTCCACTGCGCTGTGGGTATTGGCTAAGGGAACGTCCTCCATCCCAAACCTGAGTGCACTAGCACAGAACCAATGCCTTGATCACTTTTTTATATTGAATTTTTAAAGTTCTGTTAAGGTATAATTGATATATTATAAATGGTGCCCAACTAAAGTGTACAATTTCATAAGTTTTGACATGAAACCATCCCCACGATAAAATTAATGAATGTAACAATCACACTCCTTTTTCCCTTTGAACTCCTCCTTCATCTTTTTGCCTCTGGCCCACCTCTAGGCAATCACTATCTGCTTTCTGTCATTATTGCTTGGCTCGCCTTTTCTAAAATTTCATGGAAATGGAATCATACAGTAACTACTTTTTTTTGCATGTGTGTAGCTTATTTCACTCAGTGTAATTATTTTCAAATTTTAAGCTTATGTCTTATGTATCAGTAGTTAACTTTTTTATTGATCAGCTGCATTCCATTGTAGGAATATACCACATTTTGTTTATCCATTCATCTGTCGATGGATGTGTAAGTTTTCTATTGTTGCGTTAACAGATTATCCCCAAAGTTAGTGGATTAAAACAAGCATTCATTATCTAACAGTTTCTGTGAGCCAGAAATTTGGGAGTGGCTTAGCTGGGCCGTTTTGCCTCAGAGTTTCTCATGAGATTGCTGTGCATATTTTGGCCGGGTCTGCCATCATCTGAAGGCTTTACCAGGGCTGGAGGATCCACTTCAAAAATGGCTTTTTTAATCTGCTGTTTCAAATACTGTGCCTTGCACTATTATGTAGTCATTAAATGTGTGTTGTGGCATAGGCTGAGCTTAGATTATGGACATTCTTAAATTTTAGGCTAAGCAAACTGAACATTTCCTCTGCTCTTCCTCCACATTAAGGTATGGCGAATCTGCAGGTGTTTGGATGGGAATGCTATAACAACCTATTTTATAGAAATCTGGGTTCAATGACAGGAGTTGGCACATTTTTTGGTGGGGTAAGCAATAACAAAGTGGGCAGTGCTAGTCAGAAAAGTTCAGGATTTTATTTTCTTGGTCTTATCCTTGAAACAGAAGTTCCTGTGGAAGAGGATCAAAATCATAGATTTTCAAGAGGTATCTAACCACATTCTCTTTTTATTCTTGAATCTTAAAGACATGCTAAGAGTGTGGGCTTCATTATTTATTAGCTTTACAGATCTGGTAATGATTGCTGTGTGACACAGACAGGTAATATATTTCTCTCTGAGCTTTGGTTTCCCCATGTCCCAAATAAACAATATTGACTAGCTAACTTCTGTACTCCTTTTGAGTTTTAGGATTATGTATTAGGAGAAGTAGATAGAATTATGAATTGCAGAGGGATCACCAAAGTACAAGAGTCTTGTATATCTGACTCCCATATGTGACCCCTTCCCAAAACAGAATGATGGAGACACTAGCGTTATGGCTCAATGGTAATGTTTAATCTGTATGCATAGACATTTTCCTTACTCCTTTGATCCTCCATTAGGGGGTCACCTTAGGCTGGAGAGGCTGGGAAAGGAAAGAAGTGGGTTAAACCTGTCATTGTACTTTTGCTCCTAATTCAAGTGAGGGCCAAGTGTCATTTACTGAACATGGAAGGGGAAGGACATGATCTGATAGCAATTAAATGTTGTGGACACACGAACAGTGCTGATCATTTAAAACTCAGACCCATTAAAATATCTTCTTGCCTTGTGATTTTGTATATTTTGTAGATCACAGTTTTGTTGAGTTTTATTTTCTCTAGTGAGTATTATAAAGTAATAGATATTTTATTACTTAGGGTTCTCCAGAGAAACAGCACCAATACATATATAATAAGTATATTATATATAATAAATGTTTATAAGTAAATAAACTATGTATATATTTATATATAAAGACTTACTAGAAGGAATTGGCTCATGTAATTATGGAGGCTGACAAGTCCAAAATCTGCAGAGCTAATATCTCAGTTCAAGTACAAAGACTGGAAGCTGCTGTAGTACAAGAAAGAGCCAATGTTTCAGTTGGAAAGCTGTCTGACAGGAGAATTCTCTCTTACTGGGGGTGGGAGGGTAGGCCTTTTGCTCAACTCAGCCTTCAACTGATTGGATGAGGCCCACCCACACTATGAAGGGCAGTCTGCTTTCCTCAGTCTACCGATCAAAATGTTACTCTCATCCAAAAATATCCTTACAGAAACACCCAGAATAATGTTTGCCCAAATATCTGGGCACCCTGTGACCCAGTCAAGTTGACACATAAAGTTAACCATCACAGGTATACTGATTATGCTTTTTTTCTTTTAAACTACACAAAGCACCACCATTACCCCCCCTTCCCAAAATTCTGCTTATGGCCAGTCCAAGGGTATGTTGCATAAGCACTTGAGAACGAGAACCCTTTCCTAAAGGAAAGGAGCATCTTCCCCAAATTACATTCCTACATGTGACCACTGAATGTAGAATAGAACTCTTTAGTATAGACCTTTGTTTATCACTTCAGACCTGGGCTGGTCCAAGCATCAAAAACACCTTTGTAAATGCTGTTTCTTTGTTCCTAGAGCTTGACATCATCATCCTTACCTCTCTTTCTTCTTCTAAAATTTATTAAGTATCTATTTATTAAGTATGTTATGTAAAGTAATACAACTATAAAATGATCCCTATTTTTTCCCTGTAGGCTTTAAAAATGTTCTATAAAGTGGCATTATGATGTCAGTGAGTCCCCCTGGATTTTTAATTTTATGTAAAAAATTGGAATGATTTGTGTGAATCATTGTGATGAGCCATGGTGTGCTTTTACAGCTCTTACTAAGATAGTCTCGTAGAGAATTTCTAAAATAATCTGAGAGGTCAATTTGTAGCACTATGTTACTGTGTATTTAGACTGAAAGAGTGGTGTTCATTGGTGTAAAATTTTAGCAAAGAATCCTTGAGTTTCAGTACAGAGGTTGAAATACCGTAAGCTGGTATAAAGTGCCGACTTTGTACTTATTTGGGTTTTGTTGGTCATTATAAAACTTGGTGCTCTTACATGATGCATTTTCCTCTATTATGCCCTTCTGATGAGTTTTAGTGGCCGTTCTCTCTCCTAAATCACCTGCAAGTTCATCAGCATCACTAAACAACAAAAGGTACATAGAGCTTGCTTTTGTCTATGATCATGATGGATTTTTCCCGTTACAACAGTTTCTCAAATGGGCCTATGGATGATCACCTGGGTACTCAAGGCAGAAAATCTAAGTGTTGAAAACCAAGAATCATTTAGAGAAGATTGTTAGTTTCATTATCTGGGAGAATGGAAGAAGGGAAAGAGCTCATATTCTGCAATTAAAAAATCTCTTTCAAGAAGAAAGGCAAATCAAGGGAGAAGGAAAATAGGAGTTGCGTTTATTAATAACTTCCATTCCGGATCTGGATTACTATATGTGAGGGTTCTGAAGAATCCCGGTGTCCTAACTCATCCTCATTATTTTTATTCATTTGTTCAGTTAATTGTCCGTCATATTCTAGGCACTGTGGATAACTCAGAGATGTATAAGATTGTAAAGACCAGGACATTACAAGATAGTATAAAGAAAAATAGTACTAAGGACCACTGGGGCCCAGAGAGAGTTCGGAGCAGGGGAGATGACCTGTGGATGGAAGCGCTCCAGGAAGACCCCTGGAGGCGTGGGCATAGGACAGGGTAGCTTGACCATCCAGGTTGCTCTGGGGCTCCTGCTGAGGAGGGTGGTGAGCTGGCCTTGGGCGAGGGTGAAGAAGCGACTTGCGTTGCTTTAGTGTTGAAGAACAAGTTCAGGATCCTGAAGAAGCTGAATTGCTGCCCTTGGGGAACAGCCCGGGAACAGGGAGCAGAGTCAGAGGCAGAATCCGGATGTGACAGCTTTCCTTTAATAAGGTCCCAGAACCCTACCGAGTTGTCTATGCTGTAACACGGTGGATACTGAAAGCTCTCGCCTTCTTGACTGCGAAGCCCAGACCGGGCCGCGGGGATCCCGCGCGGGTCAGGTCCCGCCGCATCTTTGCCTGTTGGTGGAGCGCCGCTTGGCTCGCGTGCTCGGATGCTCGGCGCTCGGCTCTGGCAGCGATCCCGGAGCGGCATGAGTCAGTTTTGCGCTGAACCTCGGCATAATGAAGGAAGGTGCTATTTTGGGATAACAGGCATATGATCAGCTCTTTTTTTGGGCAGATCTCACAGGCCGCGATGTTTGCAGAAAGAGTGACTTTCCCGAATGCCTCTCTTTCTGCTAGAGCACAGAAAACAATTTCACGAAGTCATCCTTGCTTCTCCGGCAGAAAGGGTTTCGCGTTTGACATTGACGGTCCATTAATTGTGTTAACAACACTAATAGCTTCAGAGCAGTTTAACGGAAGATGTTTATGTGTGGTCAGTAAGCTATATTTTTTTTTTCTCCAACGGTAGAAATGAAAGCAGAGCCTAATCTGGAAGGTGTGGAGAGACTCTGAAGCATCAGAAGGTTAGTGGAATCAGGGAACCCTAAATGAATAGAACTCCCCGGCTATCCTCCCTCCCCTTTCCATGATTAACCTCCTTTGCTTTCCTAGCCTTCCTTGGATGTCAAAAAGCGAACCTCCAGCTTAGAACGGTTATTAAGGGATGTGCTAGGATTACAACTAGTTTATTTTTCTTTCACATATTCTTACTGTTACAGTAAATATATATTCTTTTGGTAATAAGCCAAAACCAATAAAAATATTTCATAAAAAAATAAAAATGGTGTGTGTGTGTGTGTGTGTGTGTTCATTTCTAGGCTTGTGAAGTTTGGGGACCTTCATCCTACTGGATGTAGACAATATGGTGCCATGAATACAGTGAATCTTATTTCCAGATAGTGTACACTCTGGTGTGTTTTCTGTTTCATAAATTTAGCAAACCATGCTTAGGAAACTCTTTTGGACTCTGTCTTGAATTAAATGGAGAGATCAAAGGTGACTATAATGAAATCTCTACCCTCAGGACCTTTTAAACCTCTGTGTTCCAGACAGGTTGCTCCATCTTTCATTGTCTTCTTGTTTTTTTTTTTTTTTTTCTCTCTCCCCTGGCAATTTCATCAATCATATGATTTGGACTATCACTTTTGCATGTTTTCCCCCCAAATACTGACCTATAACCAAAACCTTTTTTGATAAATTTAAGATACATATGCCTAAGTGTTTGCTGGAGCTCTCTACTTGAATTTCCACAAGAAACTCAAATTCAACATGTTCAAATTTGAACCATTTAAATCCTTCTCCCCATCAAAAACAAAAACAAGCACAACCAGCCTGATGCCTGCCTTAATCCCTGTCTTGGTAAATGGCACCTCTGTCCTCCTAGTTTCCCAAACCAGGACCCTGCTCATCATGCCTGTCCCCCCTTCCTTTTTCATCATCTTGTATATCCACTTATTTATTAAAACCTCTCTACTCTGATTCTTTTTTTCTTTTTAAATAAATAAATTTATTTATTTATGGCTGCGTTGGGTCTTTGTTGCCACGCGGGCACGGGCTTTCTCTAGTTGCAGCGAGCGGGGGCTACTCTTGGTTGTGGTGCGTGGGCTTCTTATTGCGGTGGCTTCTCGTTGCAGAGCATGGGCTCTAGGTGCGTGGGCTTCAGTAGTTATGGCACACGGGCTCAGTAGTTGTGGCTCGCAGGCTCTAGAGCACAGGCTCAGTAGTTGTGGTGCACGGGCTTAGTTGCTCTGCTGCATGTGGGATCTTCCCGGACCAGGGCTCGAACCCACGTCCCCCGCATTGGCGGTGGATTCTTAACCACTGCGCCACCAGGGAAGTCCTCTACTCTGATTCTTAGTGGCCCTTAGATCTGCTGCCCCCTCACAGTCCCCAGCGTAGGCACTGCTAAGTTCAGGGCCCTATCATTTCCCTTCTGACTGGGGACTCACATCTGCAGTCTGGTCCCTCCCCCATCACTGTTTTCAGACACATCGTTCTAAAATACAAGTAGGATTTGTATTCTCCCCGTTATAGCTTTTCAATAACCTCCGCATTACCGGTGGGATGAAGTCCAGATCGTTTGCATGGCATATGCATTTCCCAATAAAGAAAAGTCTGGGGTCTGGAGTGAGACAGATGTGAGTACAAATGCTGGTTCTGCCAGTTGCCAGCTGTGTGATCTTGGGTAACTTCTCTGTGTTTCTATCTCCCCATCTGTGAAATGAGAATAATGGTAGCCACCTGTGGTAAGCAGCTTCTGTTCCCCAGTACCTGCTTCTCTTCTAATTCTGGACATTACTTTTCTTTCTCTTCTGAAGTTAGGTGTGCCCAAGTCACCTGCAGAGCCTGAGAAAAGTAAGCAGAAGTGGTGTGTGTCACCTCTGTGTGGAGGCATTCAGTTCCCAGGACCGAATTCTCCAGCCCACTTTTTCCTTTGATGAATGTGAAAACACGTTTTGATATGAGAATTAAGGTGCTATGAGAATCAAGGAGACTGAATGCTGAGCCAACACCTAGGAGACAACTGCCCTGCAGAATGAACCAGATTCCAACAGATTATGTGTGGGTGAGAAATAAACGTTCATTGGATGAAGCAACTGAGATTTAGGAGTTATTCCAGCACAGCTAAGCCTAAACAGACATTCTACCTGTAGCTATGAGAATTGTACCATGTATGAAGACATTTGGTGTGGTGTTTGGTGCTAAGCAAGTGTTCAGTGATGGTAGCAGTGATCACGATTATTTTTCCAGACAATATCCTTTTCCTTTTGTCCCTTTAGCATACTTTCTTCCAAAGGCACCTACCCACTGGCCCTTTCACATCTTGGCATCTTTAGACATTGTGATTACTCTGTGTGCGCTATTTTCTACTCTCTTACTTAGCTGATGAAATTTACTCCACGCTCAAGAACCAACTTAAGTGCATCCCCCAGTGGGGGCTTTCCTCATCCCTGCATCCACCCACACCCCAGAGTCAGTCACTTGGGTTTTGATGCTCACATATACAGAGGATCTCTCCTTAGCACTTTTACCCTAGGCTGCAGGGATACCATCGTGTGTCTGTCTGTCTCTCCTCTTGGGTTGTGGGGTTCCCAAGAGCAGGATCCCTCCTTGTCCATCTCTACAGTCTGAGAACCTAGAGCAGGATCTGCTACAAAGTAGATATTTAATCAAATGTAAAGATAAATGACCTCCCAAAGCTAACGAGGAAGTAAGATGTTCCACCACGAGGTAACAAGTGATTGGTATAGGTACAAATGCTCTTGTTTTTCTGAAGCCCACTCTGTTTTCTATTTCCTCTCAAACTCAGCATGCTTTTGACTTTGTGACCACTGGCTGGTCCAGCTTCCCTATTTTAAAGACGACACTGAGCCCAAGGAGAGGACACAGGTGGCATAGACTACAGAGCAGAAATCAGATGATGTTCCTCTGTAGCAACTAAACATGAGGAAGGGTCAGGAAGTCTATAATATGTACGTTTGTGGGCTCCTCACAGGCGGGGGAAGTAAAGTCACAAGAGCATTGTAGTGGGTAGAATGGTGACCCTCCCCCAAAAGATATGCCTAAGTCCTAACCCCTGATACCTAAGAATGGGGCTTTATTTGGAAAAAGGCTCTTTGCAAATGTAATTAAAGATCTCCAGTTGAGATCAGCCTGGATTATCTAGGTGGGCCCTAAGTCCAATGACACGTATCCTTATAAGCAACACAGAGAGGGAGGCACATAATGGAGAAGACCTTACAAGGATAGAGGCAGAGCTTGGAGGCCTGGAGCCACCAGAAGCTGAAGAGACATGAGAATATTATCCCCCAGAGCATCTGGAGGAAGCGCAGCCCTGCAGACACCTTGATTTTGGGCTTACTGTTTTACGCCACCAAGTTTGTGGTAGTTTGTTATAGCAGCCCTAGGAAATTTATGTCACTATCATTTGGGGGATAAATATCTTTTCCCCTGGGCGTATTTCTTTCCAGTTTTGCTTTCTATAATTGTCGCTGAGAAAAATTTTAGTGCTGTTATAAAAATAATGAAAGCCCTGTCACTTTCCTTCTTTTTTTCCTTTTTTTCCTCCGAATTCCTTACAGACCTCAGTCCCTTAAAACATTCTCAGTTCTACTGAAAATCTTAGATTTTTTTTTTTCTTTCTGAAGTTGAGGGTACAGTATCCCCCTTCATGTTCTCTTTCCCCTGGAGCCCATCTTAATAGAAACAATGATAAAGTTCTGAGCTTTGCCTCACCTCCAAACCTCTGAAATACCTCTAGTACCTGGGGTAAAGCTGCTCCTTATTCTCCAGAGAAGTCATGATCATTGATTGACCTGTGGACTTCACCGAGTGACTCTGAGGATCAGATAAGAGACATTGTTGGTAGGAGTTTTGTAAACTGTGAGGTGCTATGTAGAGACAATGATTATAGGGCCGTTAAAGCTGTTGGTTAATATGCACCAAATACATATACACAAAATTTATGAAATCTGAGAGTATTTAATAAAAAGCACCCTCTAGGACAGGGGTCCCCATCCGGTAGTGGTCCTCGGCCTGTTAGGAACCGGGCCGCACAGCAGGAGGTGAGCAGAGGGTGAGCGAGCGAAGCTTCATCTGCTGTGCCCCATCGCTCGCATTACCGCCTGAACCATCCCCTCCGCGCCCCCATCCGTGGAAAAATTGTCTTCCACGAAACCAGTCCCTGGTGCCGAAAAGGTTGGGGACCGCTGCTCAGGCTGCTTTTATGCTATACTTTGCTGCCATCTTGTGGCCTTTCTGGTAATTGTCTGTGTCATTGGTTTTTAGGCTCAATACTTTTAGCCTTGGTTTTTTAAACTATAAACTTTTGAGATTTTTGTTAAAAAAAACAAAACAAAACAGTGATTTTTCTTTCAGAAGGAAGATGGAAAATACAGCTCTGAAATTGTGTAGTGTCTTTCTGTGCTCTTATTTGACAGAATCTAGGAGGAATATGTTTGGGAATATCATTTGAAAAATTATGGCTGGTAAATCTGGAGATTGAAAGACTCAGACTGGTCAGAGAGACAACGGACAGTGTTGGGGAATTTAGAGGGATGAAAGCACTGGTCCCATCCTGTTGTTGCTATTCCAACATTTCCTGCATATAAAGTACTTGTTCAAGTATTCCTGGGTTCCCCACAGGCAGGCAGTCGTTAGCTCCTTTTATCCAGTATCTCTTCCATTTACTCCATTGATCTACAGCATCATGGCTATTCTGTATTTCTGGTCCTTTTTACTTCTTGTCTAGACCATTTCAATACCTGGTCTCCCTATCTCCACAATCTCTTCTTTTCCTTTTGTCTTGCACATAGTGCTAGATGACTTTTCATGAAGCACTGTAGAGGCAGTACAGAATAGTGAGTAAGACGAAGATGTGGAGCCAGACTGCTAGGTTTTGAATCCTGGCTCAAACCAGATACCTGGGCAAGTTACTTAAATACTCCATATTTCAGTTTCTTTATTTGTATAATGACAGTATTACTGGTACCTATTTCATATATTTGTGATAAAGATTAAATGAGTTAATCCACATCAAAATGCCAAGTATTTAGTTAGTGTTCAATTAGTATTTGCTATTATTAGTCCTCCCTACTAGAGTGTGAATTCCTTGAATGCAAGACTGCCTTTGATTTGTCTTTGCATCTTCAGATTCATAGGTCTTTTACATTTTCATCATTTGATAATTCTTTCGTTTATACAAGTGAAGAAGCACTTGTCACATCTTGGAACTCCCATTACATCCTCAAAATGTGTCTAAGGCCATGCTATGATTTTTTTTTAATATAAAATGTTTACAAAATTTTTCAAGCTTGCTATGTTTACAGTTAATAAGCAGTAACATTTATTGAGAATTGCATATTTAATAAGCTCTGTTCAAAACGTTTTCCATGGAAAACCTTATTTAATACTCACAACAGCTTGAGATTGGTGCTATTATCAGCATTCCCATTTTTTTTTTTAATTTTTGAATTTTGTTTTATTTATCTTTTTATACAGCAGGTTCTTATTAGTCATCCATTTTATACACATCAGTGTATACATGTCAATCCCAATCTCCCAATTCATCACACCACCATCCCCACCCGCTGCTGCTTTCCCCCCTTGGTGTCCATACGTTTGTTCTCTACATCTGTGTCTCAATTTCTGCCCTGCAAACTGGTTCATCTGTACCATTTTTCTAGGTTCCACATATATGCGTTAATATGTGATATTTGTTTATCTCTTTCTGACTTACTTCACTCTGTAGGACAGTCTCTAAATTCATCCACGTCTCTACAAATGACCCAGTTTCGTTCCTTTTTATGGCTGAGTAATATTCCATTGTACATATGTACCACATCTTCTTTATCCATTCATCTGTTGATGGGCATTTAGGTTACTTCCATGACCTGGCTATTGCAAATAGTGCTGCAATGGACATTGGGGTGCATGTGTCTTTTTGAATTATGGTTTTCTCTGGGTATATGCCCAGTAGTGGGATTGCTGGGTCATATGGTAATTTTATTTTTAGTTTTTTAAGGAACCTCCATACTGTTCTCCATAGTGGCGGTATCAATTTACATTCCCACCAACAGTGCAAGAGGGTTCCCTTTTCTCCACACCCTCTCCAGCATTTGTTGTTTGTAGATTTTCTGATGATGCCCATTCTAACTGGTGTAAGGCGATACCTCATTGTAGTTTTGATTTGCATTTCTCTAATAATTAGTGATGTTGAGCAGCTTTTCATGTGCTTCTTGGCCATCTGTATGTCTTCTTTGGAGAAATGTCTATTTAGATCTTCTGCCCATTTTTGGATTGGGTTGTTTGTTTTTTTAATACTGAGCTGCATGAGGTGTATATATATTTTGGAGATTAATCATTTGTCCATGGATTCATTTGCAAATATTTTTTCCCATTCTGAGGGTTGTCTTTTCATCTTGTTTGTAGTTTCTTTTGCTTTGCAAAAGCTCTTAAGTTTCATTAGATCCCATTTGTTTATTTTTGTTTTTATTTCCATTACTCTAGGAGGTGGATCAAAAAAGATCTTGCTGTGATTTATGTCAAAGAGTGTTCTTCCTATGTTTTCCTCTAAGAGTTTTATAGTGTCCGGTCTTAATTTAGGCCTCTAATCCATTTTGAGTTTATTTTTGTGTATGGTGTTAGGGAGTGTTCTAATTTCATTCTTTTACATGTAGCTGTCCAGTTTTCCCAGCACCACTTATTGAAGAGACTGTCTTTTCTCCATTGTATATCCTTGCCTCCTTTGTCATACATTAGTTGACCATAGGTGCCTGGGTTTATCTCTGGGCTTTCTATCCTGTTCCATTGATCTATATTTCTGTTTTTGTGCCAGTGCCATATTTTCTTGGTTACTGTAGCTTTGTAGTATAGTCTGAAGTCAGGGAGTCTGATTCCTCCAGCTCCGTTTTTTCCCCTCAAGACCGCTTTGGCTATTCGGGGTCTTCTGTGTCTCCATACAAATTTTAAGATTTTTTTGTTCCAGTTCTGTAAAAAATGCCATTGGTAATTTGACAGGGATTGCATTGAATCTGTAGATTGCTTTGGGTAGTATAGTCATTTTCACAATATTGATTCTTCCAATCCAAGAACATGGTATATCTCTCCATCTGTTGGTATCATCTTCAATTTCTTTCATCAGTGTCTTATAGTTTCCTGCATACAGATCTTTTGTCTCCCTAGGTAGGTTTATTCCTAGGTATTTTATTCTTTTTGTTGCAGTGGTAACTGGAAGTGTTTCCTTAATTTCTCTTTCAGATATTTCATCATTAGTGTATAGGAATGCAAGAGATTTCTGTGCATTAATTTTGTATCCTGCAACTTTACCAAATTCATTGATTAGCTCTAGTAGTTTTCTGGTGGCATCTTTAGGATTCTCTATGTATAGTATCATGTCATCTGCAAACAGTGACAATTTTACTTCTTCTTTTCCAATTTGTATTCCTTTTATTTCTTTTTCTTCTCTGAGTACCATGGCTAGGACTTCCAAAACTATGTTGAATAATAGTGGCGAGAGTGGACATCCTTGTCTTGTTCCTGATCTCAGAGGAAATGCTTTCAGTTTTTCACCATTGAGAATGATGTTTGCTGTGGGTTTGTCGTATATGGCTTTAATTATGTTGAGGTAGGTTCCCTCTATGCCCACTTGCTGGAGAGTTTTTATCATAAATGGGTGTTGAATTTTGTTGAAAGCTTCTTCTGCATCTACTGAGTTGATCTATTCTTCAATTTGTTAATATGGTGTATCACATTGATTCATTTGAGTATATTGAAGAATCCTTGCATCCCTGGGATAAATGCCACTTGATCATGGTGTATGATCTTTTTAATGTGTTGTTGGATTCTGTTTGCTAGTGTTTTGTTGAGGATTTTTGCATCTGTATTCATCAGTGATATTGGTCTGTAATTTTCTTTTTTTGTAGTATCTTTGTCTGGTTTTGGTATCAGGGTGATGGTGGCCTCATAGAATGAGTTTGGGAGAGTTTCTTCCTCTGCAATTTTTTGGAAGAGTTTGAGAAGGATGGGTGTTAGCTCTTCTCTAAATGTTTGATAGAATTCACCTATGAATCCATCTGGTCCTGGACTTTTGTTTGTGGGAAGATTTTTAATCCCAGTTTCAATTTCATTACTTGTGATTGGTCTGTTCATATTTTCTATTTCTTCCTGGTTCAGTCTTGGAAGGTTATACCTTTCTAAGAATTTGTCCATTTCTTCCAGGTTGTCCAATTTATTGGCATAGAGTTGCTTGTAGTAGTCTCTTAGGGTGCTTTGTATTTCTGCGGTGTCTGTTGTAACTTCTCCTTTTTCATTAATAATTTTATTGATTTGAGTCCTCTTCCTCTTTTTCTTGATGAGTCTGGCTAATGGTTTATCAATTTTGTTTATCTTCTCAAAGAACCAGCTTTTAATTTTATTGATCTTTGCTATTGTTTTCTTTGTTTCTATTTCATTTATTTCTGCTCTGATCTTTATGATTTCTTTCCTTCTGCTAACTTTGGGTTTTGTTTGTTCTTCTTTCTCTAGTTCCTTTAGGTGTAAGGTTAGATTGTTTGTTTGAGATTTTTCTTGTTTCTTGAGGTAGGCTTGTATAGCTATAAACTTCCCTCTTAGAACTGCTTTTGCTGCATCTCATAGGTTTTGGATCGTCGTGTTTTCATTGTCATTTGTCTCTAGGTGTTTTTTGATTTCCTCTTTGATTTCTTCAGTGATCTCTTGGTTATTTAGTAACATATTGTTTAGCCTCCAATGTATTTGTGTTTTTTATGGTTTTTTACCTGTGTTTGATTTCTAATCTCATAGTGTTGTGGTCGTAAAAGATGCTTGATATGATTTCAGTTTTCTGAAATTTACTGAGGCTTGATTTGTGACCCAAGATATGATGTATCCTGGAGAATGTTCCATGAGCACTTGAGAAGAAAGTGTAATCTGCTGTTTTTGGATGGAATGTCCTATAAATATCAATTAACTCTATATGGTCTATTGTGTCATTTAAAGCTTGTGTTTCCTTATTAATTTCTGTTTGGATGATCTGTCCATTGGTGTAAGTGAGGTGCTAAAGTCCCCCACTATTATTGTGTTACTGTCGATTTCCTCTTTTACAGCTGTTAGCAGTTGCCTTATGTATTGAGGTGCTCCTATGTTGGGTGCATATATATTTATAATTGTTATATATTCTTCTTGGATTGATCCCTTGATCATTATGTAGTGTCCTTCCTTGTCTCTTGTAACGTTCTTTATTTTAAAGTCTATTTTATCTGATATGAGTATTGCTACTCCAGCTTTCTTTTGATTTCCATTTGCATGGAATATCTTTTTCCATTCCCTCACTTTCAGTCTGAATGTGTCCCTAGGTCTGAAGTGGGTCTCTTGTAGACAGCATATATATGGGTTTTGTTTTTGTATCCATTCAGCAAGCCTGTGTCTTTTGGTTGGAGCATTTAATCCATTCACATTTAAGGTAATTATCGACATGTATGTTCCTATTACCGTTTTCTTAATTGTTTTGGATTTGTTTTTGTAGGTCCTTTTCTTCTCTTGTGTTTCCCACTTAGAGAAGTTCCTTTAGCATTTGTCGTAGAGCTGGTTTGGTGGTGCTGAATTCTCTTAGCTTTTGCTTCTCTGTAAAGCTTTCGATTTCTCCATGGAATCTGAATGAGATCCTTGCCAGGTAGAGTAATCTTGGTTGTAGGTTCTTCCCTTTCATCACTTTAAGTATGTCATGCCACTCCCTTCTGGCTTGTAGAGTTTCTGCTGAGAAATCAGCTGTTAACCTTATGGGACTTCCCTTGTATATTATTTGTCATTTTTCCCTTGCTGCTTTCAGTAATTTTTCTTTGTCTTTAATTTTTGCCAGTTTGATTACTATGTGTCTCGGTGTGTTTCTCCCTGGGTTTATCCTGTGTGGGACTCTCTGCGCTTCCTGTACTTGGGTGGCTATTTCCTTTCCCATGTTAGGGAAGTTTTCGACTATAATCTCTGCAGATATTTTCTCTGGTCCTTTCTCTCTCTCTTCTCCTTCTGGGAGCCCTATAATGCGAATGTAGTTGCGTTTAATGTTGTCCCAGAGGTCTCTTAGTCTGTCTTTATTTCTTTTCATTCTTTTTTCTTTATTCTGTTCCGCAGCAGTAAATTCCACCATTCTGTCTTCCAGGTCACTTATCCGTTCTTCTGCCTCAGTTATTCTGCTAGTTATTTCTTCTAGTGTATTTTTCATTTCAGTTATTGTGTTGTTCATCTGTTTGTTTGTTCTTTAATTCTTCTAGATCTTTGTTAAACATTTCTTGCATCTTCTCAATCTTTGCCTCCATTCTTTTTCCAAGGTCCTGGATCATCTTCACTATCATTATTCTGAATTCTTTTTCTGGAAGGTTGCCTATCTCCACTTCATTTAGTTGTTTTTCTGGGGTTTTATGTTGTTCCTTCATCTGGTATATAGCCCTCTGCCTTTTCATCATGTCTCTCTTTCTGTGAATGTGGTTTTTGTTCCACAGGCTGCAGGATTGTAGTTTGTCTTCAGCATTCCCATTTTATATAAAAGAAACAAAGATGTTGGGAAGTCCCACAGCGGGTAAGAGGATGAGACCAGTTTAGCGCCAATGCGGTTTGTCTCAAGTTCACATTCTTAAGTGACCTCTGTGCTATAAATACTTTCTTCTTTATTGTCTGGTTTCAATTCTGAGATGCTGTTTCTGAACATCAAAAGACAGAAAACATCTTAAAGATTCCGAACCCAGTGGAACGCAGACTGCCAAGCTCACTGCCGTATCCCTGTTGCATCAGACCTTGACTTGCAGTAGCCTCTTCTGTGAACAGTGCTCTGTTTGATAATGAGCTGTGATCACTGGTTTTAGGTGCACTTGGGTTGTTGTAAGTGTGGAGATGGTCTGATGGCCACAAGGGCCAAGTATTTTTAAGTTTGTTGCAGAAGGTAAAACAGTGATTCTGTTTCAATAGTGTATTGTCTGACATACTGCAAACCACCTGCTGCTCCAAATGCTGGCCTGTGTTGGAAAGTCTTCCTGAGAAGACTGGGTCCCTGAAGTACAAAGTGGACCTGGCAATGCATTCCCTGAGGTAAGTAGAGCAGCCAGAGCTTATGGATGTTCCAGGAAGAGCACACATGGTCTAGTTTTCAGACATGGTCCCATTGTCCTGAGTTTTTACCCATGGGTACATATTTTTATGGTACACTCATTCCTGCACCCTATAAATAATTATTAAGGGTTCTCTAAATTCAAGTTACGTTAAGGTGACATAGAGATTGTATCTTCTCCAGGTGTTCCCCAAGGGGAATCTCATCTATCTGATACACCTTAGTGCCCATAATAGTTCTCTCATTTATTCATTCATTCCAAGTTTATTCAAAACTACATGTGTTCACCTACTCTACAGAAAATGCTGCCAGGTGCCATCAGGGATAGTAAGTATGTTAAAGATATTTAAAAAGTAGATATAAATATAACCTAGAAATCATTTTATCTTTTGAGATGGAATTAAAATGGATAGAATTTTTATCCCTCATTCCTTGCCTTCTTTCTGGTGATTTTCTAGGGGAGCTGTATTTCTCCTAGACGCCTCAAACTCTTTTTTTTTAAAAAATATTTATTTATTTAGCTGCATTGGGTCTTAGTTGCAGCATGTGGGATCCAGCTCCCTGACCAGGGATCGAACCCGGGCCCCCCACATTGGGAGCGGGGAGTCCCAGCCTCTGGACCACCAGGGAAGTCCCTACACCTCAAACTCTTAAGTCACTGCTTGTGCAGAATTAGTTCAATTTATGTATCATGCTTTTTCATCCATTCTTGCTAGTCATTGCTTACTACCTCGTTCCTTCACTTTATCCGAGTATCAACTGACATGATCTTGGACTTCCCAGCCTCCAGACCTCTGAGAAATAAATTTCTGTTTTTTATGAGATACCTTATTTTCTTATAGAAGTCGAGGCTAAGATAGACTCCATTCTCTCTCTTTTTTTTTTTTTTTTCTCACATCTTCTCTTCTGTATTTCAGGACCACATCCTCAGTTGCTTTTGGAGATATGATCCTACTCCAAAAAAGCTATCTTCTTAAAAAAACTTTTCTTCCTGTTAAATTAACTGATATTTTTCTCTGCTATATACAGAAAATTTGAACTTCGAAAAAACACAGGCCCACTAAATGCCAATCATCCGTTAATAACAAAAACACATATCTTGTTATGCACTTCCTCAAACTTGAGATGAATTAATTCTTTTAATCCTTATAACAACTCTATGATATAGGTACTCTTATGATCCCTATTTTGTCAGATAAGAAAACTGAGGAATAGAGAGGTTAGGATTCCAAACTAGGCAGTGTGGCTCCAAAGTCTATGCTTTAACTCTTAAGGTATACTACCTATCACTATATTTATCTATTGATAATAGCAGAGTTAAATATTGAACAATTATATAGTTTCTTTGTTTCAAAACACCAATGGTATATATTTGTTAATAAAGCACCACTCAGACCCTTTATTTGGATGTAATTGTGTTCACTCATTTAAACTCGCCAAGTCGTAATCAAGATACCATCCTCAAACATTACCATTCTTCTTCTTTGGATTTAGCTTGGTTTTTCCTCTTTTAAGAAGTAATCAAAATTGAACTTAACCTGGCTCTCTTCAGTCTCTGATATCAAACCATTGGCAGTAGCTAGAAGCAAGCCAGGAGGAAGATAGGATTGTGTGTGCAAAACCATTATTGTGTGGGCAAGTGCTGAATGTGTGAGTTGTGAGCTTGGGGGGATAAAGAGCCTGGTGAAACATCTAATCCTTGTCATACAGTCTTGAGGTGGGAGGGACCTTAAAGTTTGGGTTGTCTAACCACTCATCAGATGCTTGAATTTTGTCTCTGATCATTTTTAGCTTATATCACCTCTTGATATATTCCTTTAATCTTGGATAGACCTAACTTTGTTATTTTGAACTGAAATCTCTTTAATTTTAACTTCAATCATGGGTCTCAGTTCTAAATCTCCTGGGATCACATAAACAAGTCCAATCTTCTTTTACATGGTGCATAAAGTATAAAGACCACTTACATGTCCAGTTGGTCTTGAGTTTTCAAGCTCCTTTGAGGGTTTTTAAGACAAGACTTTGAGTCTCCTCACTACCCTGATCATGTAATTTGAACTTCGTCCTAGGGAGAACACCGTGTCTATGACTAGGTCAGCCAAACAGTGCTGGTTTCAGTGTGGGAGCTCTGTGTGAATGTCTGATGGAGAGTGTTTAAAATGAGAACTGAGCGAACAAGAGAGACAGTTGTTTGCAAGAAAAGGTTAGTGGATAGAACACAGTAAGCTAGTAAGCTTCTTAGAGGTAGGATTGATATCACCCCAAATTTATCGTTTTTTTCCCCAATTTTTTTACTAATTGGCATAATATTGGCATACACCTATTTGCTGATGACAGATATATTTTATTGAAAATAATATATAATTCAGTTATTTATCCCATGGTGACAAGACAGCCTATATAAATTTTGTTTGTTAGTGAGAGTTATGTCTGGTACAATTCTAGGTCGTTGTGGGTTTTTATTTTCGTAGATTTTTATAAAGTAAAAATGAATGCATCCTTTGTGTTTATTATAGTTTAAAGTGAAATTTAAAATCAGTAAAATACAGAAATCTTTAATATATAATTCGTGGAGATTTGACAATGTAACCAACACATCAATCAAGATATATAACATTTCCATCACTCCAGAGAATATCCTCATGTCCACTTCCAGTCAGTTACCATCCCCCCAATATACAACCAGTCTTCCAATTTTAATCATCATAAATTAGTTTGACCGGATCTTGAATTTCATATAAATGGAATCATACAGTACATACTGTTTTGTATATGACTTCTTTCACTCCACATATTATTTTTGAGTTTCACTCATGTTGTGTTTCAGTAGTTTATTCTTTTTTAATTGGTGAGTATTATTCTATTGTACACATATACCACAAATTATTTATCCATTTTAATTTTATTAGACATTCGGATTATTTCCAGTTTTTGATTATTTTGAATAAAGCTGATAGAAACACTCATGTACAAGTTTTTTATGCTATGTTTTCACTTCTTTTGTGTAAAAGAGTGGAAGTGTTGGGACACAGTGTAAGTGTATTTTTGACTTTATAATGAACTGCCAACAACTTTCCAAACAATCTGATGCTATTGTAAGTGATTTTTAGAAATGTTATTTTCCAGTCATTTGTAACATAGTACACTCCCAAAATACGAGAGTTCCAGTTGGTCCACCTCCTCACCGATTATAGTGTTTTCAGCCTTTTTAAAATGAAGTAATATGGCATCATCATTTTAATTTGCATTTCTCTGATGACTAATGATGTTGCAAACCTTTTCATATGCTTATTGGTCATTTGTATATCTTCTTTTTTGAAATGACTGTTCAAATATTTTGCTTATTTTTAAATTTGTGTTTTGTCTTTCTCTTGTTGATTTTTAGAACCTATGTATATATGTTGTAGAAATATATATATATATATATATATATATATATATATATATATATATATATATATATATACACATTTGGAGAGAGAGAGAGAGAGGACATTGATTATATGTAGGACTAATATCACCCAAAATTTCTCTTTTGTCCCCCAATTTGTATACTGGTTGGTCATTGTATACTAGGTCATTCCCCATTCTCCCCTTTTCCCCATCGCTGGTAACCACTAATCTTTCTGTTTCTGTAGATTTGCCTACTGGGCATGTCATATAACTGGAATCATATGATATCTGGCTTTTTACAACTGACTACTTTCACTTAGCATAATGTTTTCAAGGTTTGTCCATGATGTAGCATAGATCAATACTTCATTCCTTTTTGTGGCTGAATATTCCACAGAATGGATATACTACATTTCGTTTATCCATTCATTTTTTAAAACCTTTTATTTTATATTGTAGTATAGTTGATTAACAATGTTGTGTTAGTTTCAGGTGTACAGCAAAGTGATTCAGTTATACATATACATGTATCTATTCTTTTTCAAATTCTTTTCCCATTTAGGTTGTTACATAATACTGAACAGAGTTCCCTGTGTTATACAGTAGGTCCTTGTTGGTTATCCATTTAAAATATAGCAGTGTGTACATGTTAATCCCAAACTCCCTAACTATCCTTCCCCTGACCCTTCCCCCTGGTAACCATTATGTTTGATTTGCTAGAAATTTATTAATGATATTTTTGTACCAATGTCTATGAGGGTATTGATTTGCATGTTCTTTTCATTAATAACTTTGTCAGTTTGGGGGGAAGTTTTCTTTCCTCCTTCAATTTATGAAAGTTTATTTAAGATTAGTATTCTTCCTTCCTTAATGTTTGATATAGTTCAGCAGTAAAACCAACTGGGCCCGAAGCTTTCTTTTTGGGAAGGATTTTGTTTACAAATTAAAATTCTTTATCAGACATAGGGTTATACACATTTTCTTTTTCTGTCAATTTTAAATTTATACTTTTCAAGGAATTCATAATTTTACCTTATTTGAATATACTGGCATGAGGATGTTTATAACAATCTCTTTTTGCACATGTTACATGCATATGGGATTTGTGGTGGTGTTTTATCTACTTAGCTGTGGTAGGTAGGGTTTAACAATTTTAGTACTTTCTCCAAAAAAATTTTTGGCTTTGTTAATTTTCTGTACTGTTTGTTTTATATTTCATTGTTTTGTGCTCTTTATTATTTCCTTTCTTTGATTTATTTGGGTTTAATTTGCTCTACTTTTTGCACCTTCTTAAGGTTAAACCTTAGATTATTGATTTTAAAATGTTCTTCTTTTCTAACATGAGAATTTAAAGCTTATATTATTTATTTCTAAGACCTGCTTAAGCTGTATCACACAGATGTATAGTGCTTTATTTTCATTTATATTTTCAAATATTTTCTAATTTCCCTTGTGAGTTCTTCTTTTGCTTGGGTTATTTACAAATGTGCTATTAAATTTTTGGAAGACAGTTTGTCAGCTTTTACAAAACCAAACATACTCTTACCGAATGAATCACACTCCTTGATACTTACCCAAATAAATTGAAAACCTGTCAACACAAAAACCTGCACACAATGTTTATCATTTCTTGTAGTGTACTTTCTGCAAGCAACAAATTCTCTCAGTTTGCATTTATCAAAAATTATTTTATCCTCATTTTTGAAATATTGTTCCTATAAGATATAGAATTCTGAGTTGAAGTTTAAAAAAAAAATGTCAGCACTTTAAAGGTGTTGTTACAAGATTTTCTAGCCTCTGTTCTTTTCTGATGAGAAGTCAGATCTTTCTTATTATTTTCCTGTATGTAATATTTTTATTACTTTATGGCTGCTTTTCAGATTTTCTTTTTATCATTGTTTTCAGCAGTTTGATTATAGCATACCTGGTTGAAGGTTTCTTTCTATTTATATGGCTTAGGGTTGGATATGTAGGTGTGGATATGTAGGATGACTTTTAAAACAAATTTGGAATTTTCACATTTTTTCTGCTCCCTTCTCTCTCTTTGTCTCTCTCTCTCTTCTTTTTTCTTCCTCTCTCTCTTCTTCCCCTCTGGGAACTTAAATTACACTTATTTGGATTACCTGAACTACCAAGGCTCTGTTCTTTTTAAATTCTGTCTTCAGAATTGGTTAATTTCGATTCATATATCTTCAAGTGTATTGACGCTTTCTTTTGTTTTGTCCAGTCTGCTGTACATCTACCCAGTAAGTGTATTCAAGTACAGTATTTTTCAGTTCTAGAATTTAAATGAAAAATAAATTCATGATCATGTATGTAATAGCTGCTTTAAAGCCCTTGTCTTCTTACTTTAACCTCTTTGTCATCTTGAGATCTATTTATATTAACTTCTTTTACTTTTGATTGTGAGCTACATTTTTCCTACTTCTTTGTGTGTCTAGAACACTTATAAGTATGCCAGATTATTATGGATGGTATATTGTAAGGAACATAGAGTATATCGTTTTTCTTTGAAGAGTTTTGTTCTGGCAAGTAGTTAAACTACTGGTGGTATCTCTTGATTTTGTTACAGTTGGTTTTATGCTTTATTTCAATATTGTTCTTAGTCTTTGGCGTGGCTCTTACTATAGGGCATGATCTTTACTCCTAGGCATGATCTTCCTGGCATCTCATTTCAATGTCCAAGGTGCTCAGCAAGGCTATTCCACTCTGGATGGGTTAGAATTTGGACATCTCTGAGCATTGGTTAATGTCTTGTTACCTCCATGCAGATGAACACGGGACTTAGCACTGCAGCAGCTGCTCTATGAGGGCTTTGCAGAGTCTTTACCTGCTTATGAGTAGTGCCTATTTTGGCCAAGGACCTGAGGGCAATCTCTTAGAGGTTTTCTTGCTTCCCTTACTCTATGAAGCTACCTCTCTCCAATACTCTGTTCCACAGATTCAAGCCACTTCAGCAGCCCCAAACTCTGATTTATGCCTCCTTATCTCAGTGAAATTGACATTCTCCATTTGGGGTCTGGCTTCCATGTTGCCTCTGGAAAATGGCCCCAGGTGAAAAGCTGGAATTAATGTGGAGCTTACCTCATAGTTTCCCTTTCTCTCAGGGATCATGGTTCTGTGCTGTGTTACCCAACACCTAGAAATAGTTTCCTAATAGATTTTGTTCAGTTTTATAGTTGTTTGTGTCAGGAAAGTAAGTCTGATGCTAGTTACTTTGCCATGGCTAGAAGCAGAAGTTCTGGAACTTTACCCATTATGTTTTTATTTAATATGACATGCACAATCCATTCTTGGCTGCTATGGCTCCTGACCTAGGTGACTCTAAATCTCACAGTTACATGAATTCAAGGGAGAGGAAGCTAAATTCAGTGGAGCAAAAATTTCCTTCTTTTTAAAGAATGAAAAAAAAGATGTTTATAATATTCAAAATATTTGAAATATTTTAATGTACTTTTAAAATTTCATTTTGTTAAATCTATTACAAAACCTTCATTGACTCTTATTTTTTCTTGAATTAACTCTGAACTTTTTAGCTACGTATCAGAAATCTTCCATCATGTAGCTCCAACCTATGTTTCCGCCCTTCCCTCCTACACTGTCTGACCTGATGCTCTAGGTTTGTGACTATTTGTTCTTTCAGAAACCCTTTCTGTTTCTTTATGGCCTAGCAAACGTGACATACTACATTCCTTATGATTCATTTCCTTATCTCTTATTTCCAATGTTAATTTATTTCCCATATATGGCACTTTCACACATTCTGCTGAGAATAGCCATTATTCTGTCATGAATGAAAAATGTCTATGGAAGTCTCCTTTTTGATTTTGATCTCCTTTTCTACTTAACCATAATGCCAGGAGCTTGTGTATCATTACTTCTTCCTCTCTTCCACTTTTCATATACAGTTAATTACCACATTCTATCAATTACATGTCCTAAGCATCCAAACCTGTTCTCCCATTTGCCACAGGGTAGGCCTGACAACTTCTTGTCAGAACAACTTGGTCTTCTTCACCTCCATACTGGTACCAGAGTAATCCTTTTGAAACACATATTTGATTACAGAAAACTCTGAATTAAAATCTTTCAATGGCTTTGCCATGATAAAAAGTTCAAGTTTCTTAGCCTGGTTAATTAGCTGGCATGATATAGTTTAAAGAAGTATAACCTAAAAGATCCACTTTAATGCCTGTTGAGTAAAACAGAAGTAGGTTGTAGCAGGAAAGTAACAAAGATTCAGGAAAGGCTTCTTTGTTGACAACAAACCAAGTGAACATTTTTTTTCAAAGTTTTAAGAAAACTGTATTTTAATGAGTTATTGCCATAGGAACATATTATAGATCACTTTTGGGAATTAGTGTTCCTTTCTGATTTTTTGGTTATTAGTGCCAGTTTAAAAAAAAATACTGTTTGTTGTTATTGCTGAATGAAAATATCAGTACATGCGTTTGGAGGAATGTAACACTACAGCTCAGGAAATTCATGTCTGTCTTAAAACCTTTCTGCTTCTGGCACAGAATGGGGATGTTATTAAAGAATAGTACCATCAGAATTAATAACGAGGATCAGAATCTGGCTAATGCATACTTTGAGGAATTAATTGACCCTTATCCTAAGTATGGTAGATGAGTCATGGTAGTACCAAGAAAAGTATAGGTGATAGCCACATAGTTGCTAAGCAGGAGGCAATGAAGTGAAATCTTTTGGAAATGGTTTTAGGAATGAAAGGCTTGAAGTCTGCTCCAAGTTGGATCACTATGTTGCTAGTTGTTAATTTTCTTGAGTGATTCATTTCCCTTCTCTGAGCCTCAGTTTTTTCCACTTATACAGTGAAGGCATTGGATTGTATAATATCTTAAATCTATCAATTCTAATATTCTTTTGTGAAATTGAAATTTAAAAAATATTTCCACTTCATGCTTTATGTTGTAAACATGTATCAGTGCTTTAGGACTTAGGGCCTTTAAATTGCTTCATGTTATCCATTGTCACCAATCCAGTTGACAAGAACTCTTAAGTTCTCTTTCTATGCATGCATGCTCTTTCTGAGACCAGCCTCCCCCTCCTCTGCCTCAGTGTATCCTAAAACAAAACTGGAAATGTGTATAGTTTTGGATATCAGTCAAAATTACTCACTTAGAAGTATAGCTAAGGAAGCCATGACCAAATCCTGTAATAATTTAAAAGTTTCTTATTTCAGTTTATTTTTTTTTTTGACTTCACTTCTGGTTCTAGTCATGTATCTTCTGCAACTGCAAAGGCCTCCAGTAAATTTCCTAGCTGATGCTTGGAAAGTATTTTCAAAGGAATACAGCATTCTTTCTTGGTATGTGTTGAAGAAAAATGTGGCAGAGGTTACAGATAAGAAAGTGATGATTGGGACTGCAGTGACTAAGAGATAACTCTGGCCAGTCCCATAGTCAGAATACTAGTTCAATGGATAAGTGCTGGTCTTGTGAACCTAGACCAAATATTTTGAAGAACTATAAGTTGGGGAGTGTTTCCTGTTGGTTTTGGAATCAGTTTTGTATTCTGCAAGTTGAAGAGAATTTAATATCATGTCCATGTGGCCAATTTTACTGCAACATAAGCTATAATTTGTATAAAAAACAAGGTCTGTCAGCTACAATATACCTTTGCAAATATTTTAACCACATATAAAGTATAATCATGAATAATTTGACACAACTTTCCCTAAATGAGTTGGCACAGTTAATGTGATAGAAAAGAGAACATGGTACATAAAAAAAATAAAAGAAAAAGAAAAAGAAAAGAGAGAGACTGGGGTTTTGCTGAGGGAGCAGAGGTATTGTGAAGAAAATAGTAAACTTAGGTGAGTTTCTCTATAGTGTAACCAGTCTTAGGAAGACTGATTCATGCTGACTAATGCACAAGAAACAACATGCTGTTAATAGATCAGTTGTCAGTGGGTGCATTTGCCTGGTAGAGAGACCTCATGTGCTCCACTGCCATTGGAAATTGCCAGTCTGCTTTCTACAAAGGGCTTCATGTATAGTTCATAGAAAATTAAAATAGTAATGACATGCTCTCTTGGGATATGTGTAATTATTACAGAGAGGGTTGGGTATTTCTAAGGAATACTTGCCGAGGCTGAACTAAAAGCTGGGTGGTTTCTCTTACCTTACCCCAGTGCCTGAACGTCCTCATGGTTCTCAGGTATGGAGTGGACCACACCACTTATCTACTCATTTATTTATGAACAGATATTTATTGAGTATTTACTATGTGACAGATATGGTTCTGGTCTCTGGAAATATATTGATGAATAAGAGAAACAAAGTTCCTGCCCTCATAAAGCTTATATTCTAGGTGGAAGGAGAATAAGAATTGAATCAGGTAGCTACTGTCAAATCCTTACTCTCCAATTGTGGTTTTGATATATTCTTTATCTGTCACAATATCCTTTTTTTTTTAAAGGCAGCAGTTTCCCATGACAATCATGTCGCAGATTTTAAAATTACAACCCACCTTAAATTTCTCCTTTATTTGTGAATATATCTGAAATCGATCTTTCTACAGATGATCTTAAAAGGCTGAGATTGCTGTGGTATACACTTACAATGTTAACGATGATAACTTCAATTCATTTGGTTTCTATTCTAAGCCTAGCATTGTGCTAGGCACTGTATATATAACATCTCATAGGCTCCTTACAATACTTTATAATAAGGCATTCTTATCTATAGTTAAATGAAGCAACTGAGACTCAGAGAGGTTATATAAGTTGTCTTAAGATCACACAACAAAATGACAGGACCAGGACTTGAAGCCAAGTCAGCCAGACTCCAAAGTCAGGGTTTTTTTTCCATTATACTATTCTGTTCATCATTTAGTAGGCAATGGCTACAGCTAGCTAATTTTATCCAACCACAAGTTAGAGAAATTTTAAGTTTTTCTCTGGTTTCTTTGGGTAGAATCTGTTCAGGACACAGAGATCCCTATGCCTTGAGTCAGTCTGGTTGGATCACTTTTCTTGTCAAAATCTCTGAGACTTAATTTGTCTCAGAGAATGTAGCCATGTGGTTCAACTTCCTTTGCCCAAATCTTAAATATCCTCTAATGGTGACAGGAAGCTCACGAAGAGCAGAATAAGTAACTTCAACTGTGGGTGGATTGGAGGGAAAGAAAGATTTTCTTATATTGAGTTGAGAGTTGTCTCCTTAAAATACCAGCATCTTGCCCTGAGTTGGTTGGGGGACTGCCACACTGAACAATTACAGTATTTTGTATACAAAAGAGCTCTCTGGGTATTTTATGGACAATTTTATTTTCTCCTGGGAATTACTTTCTCTAGCTGCTACAATTCCATTCTCTTTACCACGTGTCACCGAATCACTCTCCTTTAGACAGGGGCCAGTAGGAGCTAAGGATAGCAATGGGACAGAATCCACAGCTTAGCTAGAAGGTAAACATTTCACAAAAGGTATGCACATGACTGTGAAGGGTTTTCTATGGGGAAGAAAGAGCAATAGTCATGTAGGAAAGATTTTTCTGAACATAATTTGCAGTTATCCAAAATTGCAGTTGAAAACTATGTCCTTTATGACCCTCACTGCCCTTTTGCTGTGGATGCACATGATAAATGCCTTCTGGAATTCAATGCCAGGGAAAATGTGTTTGTCATGCTGAATTGGTATACTTGTCTCAGTAATTAGAGCTTATACATAAGCAATTGTGGGGACTAGAGTGCAGTGTTAGGTTGGTACCTACATGAGGGGGCATCTTGTAGTATTGATTCCTCAGCTGTAGTTGGCACTGCAATCCTGTGTAATGCTACACTGCAGACTGCTGATCAGAACCCTGATCACGTGTTCCTCATCATCGTGGGGTCCTCTCCATCAGGTGGGGACAGAGGGTGGGATTTCCTTCAGACGTGTCTCGATTGATCTAGTGTGAGTCTTCTGCTCACTGGGGATTCAAGTTCTTCTCAAGCTACCTCATCTGCCTTTGCATCCAGTCCCCAGGGGAAGGAAAAGTCAAAGTCCAGACAAGGTAGTTGTGATGATGGTCCCAGAAATAGATGCCTAGCTCTTACCTAGACATAATGACTCACACACTGAAATGCATCACAGAGGTCAGCTAGTTTAATGCCCCCAAATGCCCCCCAATTTTGTGCCCAAGATCATACAACTGGTAAATGTTTGACAGCTGGAATGTAAGTCCAAGAATTCAGACTCCAGAACCAGTTTTCTTAAACACTATACTGTATTGCTTCATTTATAATACTTTAAAATGATAAAAGAAATGTGATATCCACACCATGCTTCCATGAAAAAAAAAACCCTGCAAAATTCAAACTTATCTGGAGAAAATTCCTACATTTTGGTATGTGTTCAGTGGCTCTTTTGGAGATATTTAATACTAAGATAGTTTAAATTTATAGTATAATTCTCAGAAAAAAGGTAACTTACATGAGTAAATTTTTCAGATAGCAAAGCTTATTCCTTTTATTTATTTTTTTAAAGATTTTAAAAAAATTAATTAATTTACTTTTGACTGCATTAGGTCTTCACTGCTGCATGTAGCCTTTCTCTAGCTGCAGCGAGTGGGGGCTACTCTTTGTTGCTGTGTGCGGGCTTCTCATTGCGGTGGCTTCTCTTGTTGCAGAGCACAGGCTCTAGGCGCGCAGGATTCAGTAGTTGTGGCACGCGGGCTCAGTAGTTGTGGCTCACAGGCTCTAGAGAGCAGGCTCAGTAGTTACGGTGCACGGGCTTAGTTGCTCCGTGGCATGCGGGATCTTCCCGGACCAGGGATCGAACCCGTGTCCCCTGCATTGGCAGGCGGATTCTTAACCACTGCGCCACCAGGGAAGTCTCAAAGCTTATTCCTTTTAGTATAAATCATCTTCTAAACATTTTTTAAAAGGCAAAAAACTTATCTCTATTTTTTTAAATGTAGTTTTTGAGTCTCATTTCTTTGGAGATTCTGAACGTATTTTACAACTTTGATTGATTTCTCAGCATCATTATTATTAATAATTGTATTGCACTATAAAAATACACAGTTCCACTCAGAGACTTGTTAAGGTGTCTGACACTATTTATTCCCAAATGGCCGTTATTTTGTGACTTTGGGGGATCTGATATTTATTGGTTTGGTTGTTTACTTTTTCTCCTTAAAATTATTATTTCTCACTTTTTAATAATCTGTCTCTGTCCGTTTTCTTTTTTTTTCCCCCTTCTAGACCAGAAGGCAACAACCTTCTTTTTTTTTCTGAATTTTGAATTTTATTTTATTTATTTATTTTTATACAGCAGGTTCTTATTAGTTATCTATTGTATATATATTAGTGTATATATGTAAATCCCAATCTCCCAATTCATCCCACCACCCCTGCCTCCTGCCGCTTTCCCCCCTTGGTGTCCATACGTTTGTTCTCTACATCTGTGTCTCTATTTCTGCCTTGCAAACCAGTTCTTCTGTACCATTTTTCTAGATTCTACATATATGCGTTAATATACGATATTTGTTTATCTCTTTCTGACTTACTTCACTCTGTATGACAGTCTCTAGGTCCATCCACATCTCTACAAATGACCCATTTTCATTCCTTTTTATGGCTGAGTAATATTCCATTGTATATATGTACCACATCTTCTTTATCCATTCGTCTGTCGATGGGCATTTAGGTTGCTTCCATGACCTGGCTATTGTAAATAGTGCTGCAGTGAACATTGGGGTGCATGTGTCTTTTTGAATAAAGGTTTTCTCTGGGTATATGCCCAGTAGTGGGATTGCTGGGTCATATGGTAGTTCTATTTTTAGTTTTTTAAGGAACCTCCATACTGTTCTCCATAGTGCCTGTATCAGTTTACATGCCCACCAACAGTGCAGGAGGGTTCCCTTTTCTCCATACCCTCTCCAGCACTGGCAACAACCTTATTCAGTAAACAGCCAGGTAGTAAATATTTTAGGCTTTGTGGACCATACAGTCTCTGTCACAATCACTCAACTCTGCAGCTGTAGCATGCAACAGCCATAGAAAACACACAAATGAACAGACATGGCCGTGCTCCAATACAACTTTATTTAAAAAAATAAGCCGTGAGCCATATTTTTGTTTGTTGAGTGTGGTGAGATAGCTATGTAGAGTTCTATGTAAAAAAGTAAATAGAATTATTTTTAAGAGTAAATAAATGTTATAGCAGGACTTAATGTGTTCCTACAAATGAAGTATACAATATTTTGTGCCACCATTTTATGTCAGTGATTTGGGATACTTAGATGTCTTTCCCTCCCTTTCTCTATTATTTGTATCTTTTTTCAGGCTTAGGTCTATGTTGCAGATATTTGAGGTTATTGGATAAGTGAACTCCAGATACACTTGCTTCATGTGAAGGTGTGCATGAGTGTGTTTATGTGTCTCAGGCATAGAGCTAAAGTCACTGGACCAGTGAAGAGCTAGATAAGATTGGTTTGATTCCCAGTCTGAATTTTGGAGAGTTCAATATCCCCCACCCACACCACCAAATTTATGCAAAATTTCAGGGTGAGATTGTGTCTTTATGGTCACCTCTGGCTCCAAATTGAAGTCTGCCAAATTATGTCAGTATAGAGATTGTTTGGCCATCCCTGTTCTGAAAATTTTTTTGGCCATTTCTACACCTCAGACCCCAGCCAGCTACTGTGTTTCTCACCTTTCCACAGTTCCTTCCAGATGACCTCGGAACTCCAAATTCTTCTTACTTTGTTATGCAGATTAATTCCACTTTCTCTACCCTCACCCCCAGACTCCTCTCTGACCCCTCAGTATATTTTCTAGTCCAACAAATAACAAACCGTTATTTGTTTGCTCTACCAAACAAAAAGGACCTCATCTCCTTTAGTTGAACCATCCTCCAAAGCAGGGAATTAAAATTTTATGTAGAATTTTTCCCCTTATGGATGTTTAGAAGAATGATTGGATGGATGGGTGGATGAATGGCTAGACAGGTGTCATTTAATACCATAAATCTGGACTAATATTCCATGTGAAGAATAATACCAAATGTGGAAAACCCATATTTGGTTTCTTAATCTTGTGATCTGGGAGTTATTTAGGGTTATTCTTCAACCCTGGTAGTCAAAATACGTCCAATATGCTGTTTCGATTGTTACTTGCATTATAGGGAGTATTTTATTCATTTCTTCTTTGTTTGCTTTTTAAATATCCCAATAATTATTTTATTACAAAAGGAGTCAAAATAGCATTTCCTATGACAGCTAAATTACAGAAATAAAATATAAGATCATAAACAGCATAAGGTAAAAGTTAGGCTGGGACTCAAAGGAACTACATCGTATCCCCTCAAACTTAAAATAATAGGGCACTATTTCTATTTGGAGATATGTTCTCTAATCTCCAATATTAGAAAAATAGCTATTCCATTCACCTAAATATTTAAAATAAGAATGGTTTATCTTTATCCATAATTATTATTATTCAGTCATATATTAATTCATTGAGCAACTCTCAATTGTCTGCAAAGAGTACTGAAAAGAATACAAAATAAGAAGATACATTTCTAATCCACTAAAGAGCATAAAACCTGCTTCAGGAAATAATCCAAATATGGTTAAATAATTATAGAAGAATAAAGAGTGCAACATATGAGAAAGTTAATTTTTTAACTTATATTTTCTGAGCACTACGCTAACCTAAAATTGGTATCTTTTGAAGTCTGCTCAGAGTGTTGAACTGGAATGAAAGCTAGTAACTATACTGCTTAAAATTTTTCTTAGCCTTTCTAGAAAGTATTTGACCAGAAAGATCCTGAGTAAAGTTAAAAAACCAAACAGAAACTGGTCATTTTGTAAAAATCCAGATTTATAAAGAGGAATGGAGATATGACATAGTACTTTGGCTTGCTTTGTCAATATTTTTGTGTTCTATAGGCTTGCTTCATTCAATTTATTTATCCTTTTGAGGAAAATACACTGCCAGGAGTCACAGTACACAAAGGCAAAGCAGACACAGTGTTGTTCCTTAAGGAATTTCTAGCCTAGAGGGACAAAAAAACACGCAGACAACAGAAGAAGGACGATGCTTTTGACTTCAGGCTCTATGGAAGAGTTGACGTTTGGACTGGCCCACGATGAAGTTGAATAAACTAGAAGAGATGCAGAGGACCTTCTTGACTAAGGAAAGAAAATTAATAAAGGCTCAAAAGGTCAAAGGTCTATGTCCAAGTAAAGCACATGCAGGCTCACAATGCATCCTCTATAGTTTCTAAATCTAAGAAGCTCTGAAAATAATTGTTTTCTTCTTAAGTTTGCAGCAAACTTATTTGATGTCACAACATGACCTGAACTGACATAAGACTGTTTATAATTTTTATTTACTCCACTTATGAGAATCTTTGTAGTTTTTGCTGCAGAAATATCAGTGTCCTTGATTATAAGTGCTGCTCCAACATACAGAGATTTTGCTAATATTTTATACATTAACTGTATTACTTTTCAAAAATACCACCTTGTGCCCCCCAAATCTGAATTATAATACACCCCAGCAGCAGGTATTTCAGATATGGGATTGTGGACCTGAAGTAATTATGGGTGATGGGATATTGTAGAAACTGTGGTCAGAAAGCTAGAAAAAGATTGTGCCAGTCCTTGAATGCCAAGTTAAAGATGTTGGAAATTCTACTTTAAGCTGTAAAGAAACCATTATAAGCTTCTGAAGAAGGGAGTGAAATATTCAACAATGTTTTATCAAAATTAGTTTGTATTCCTGAGCGCACACTATTTTAAATTTCTTTCCCTAAACAATTGCGAAACTGGGGATATTTTCCTTGAGTAAGATAATGATGTCAGATGAAATGCCTTTTGAAAATAGATAGTTACATCCATCATTTGTTTCCTTGTGAAGGTGTGTGGGAGAAATAGGGTTAGAGAAAGCAATTTCAGATTGTGCTTGCAGCTTGCTAAGTGTCATGCCACATAAATAGGACCGGAGTTTGATGTCCCCAAATGACTTTGCTTTGAAAATGCAAAAATTGCTTCTTTTTTTTTTTTTTAAAGAATTTTTTTTTTAAATTAATTAATTAATTAATTAATTATGGCTGTGCTGGGTCTTCGTTTCTGTGCGAGGGCTTTCTCTAGTTGCGGCAAGTGGGGGCCACTCTTCATCACGGTGCGCGGGCCTCTCACTATCACGGCCTCTCTTGTTGTGGAGCACAGGCTCCAGACGCGCAGGCTCAGTAGTTGTGGCTCACGGCCCTAGTTGCTCCGCAGCATGTGGGATCTTCCCAGACCAGGGCTCGAACCCGTGTCCCCTGCATTGGCAGGCAGATTCTCAACCACTGCGCCACCAGGGAAGCCCCAAAAATTGCTTCTTAAAAGGAAATAAAAACAAAAAAACTCCATCAGAAACAGTAATTTATTTATTTTTGTTCTTTTTCCCTTCGAACTAATTTATCCTAATTACGTTAAGAAAAGTAATTGAAAAATTAAGGGTGTGTGTGTGCGTGTGTGTATCTCACTCATAGTAAGTCTTTAAACTCTGTCATTGGAAACAGGCAGCAAAAGTTTGGGAATTAGAAAATTGACTCTGGAAATTACCCATCTCAGTTTTTTTTTTTTTTCTTAGGGTATCTGGATAGTTAGTTGGCCTCTCACTTTTCCCAAGCTTGTAATAATTGATCCTGGAACCCCAGGAATGAGTATATTTTATTTTCATGTTTAAAAATGTCATTTGAGGGGCTGGAAGCAGAGGTAGGCATATGTAATAAACTGTGAATTGGTATACTTTTCAAAAAGAGTATTTGGTAGCTGCCATACGGATATTACTAAATTCACTTCCCACAGTGGTGTTTCAATCCCTGGAAGTCTGTACAGGGAATCAGGAAATTCCATCCAATCCATGACTTATGCTTTTCCAGAAAATTTCTACATTTAACTTCAGAAGAACTGTAAATAATAATAGCACATTTACAAACATTTTATGGCTCTCACTGGAGTCCAAGGATGAAGCATGTACATGAGGCCATAAAAGAAGTATTTTTTGATGCTGTAACCTCAGGAGTATTTGATGTTCTTATACATTTAAAAAAAAATTCTTATAAAAAAAGATGCTGATATTTTTAAACAAATATTTATTTCTGATTTTAAGTGTTCAATGTTAGTTGCAAAAAAATTAAAAATACAAAAATGCAGGAATAGAAATCATTGACAATGTCTACTGACTGTTTTAGTGTTCCGCAGGCACTGTGCCTCCGGCTTTACATACATTATCTCATACGAACCTTACCCTGTGATGCATTACTGTTCCCACTTTATATAAATAGAAACTGATGGCTGGAAAGTTAAGTGACTTGTCCATAGTCATCATACGGGAAGTGGTAGAGCGGGAGTTGAGCCCGGGAAGTCCGATTGCAGAATTCACACTCTGAACAGCTGTACTCTGCTGCCTCTGCTTAATTGCCAGTAACCACCAAACTAACCACCGGCAAATAGCCACTGTTACATTTTTGTGTGTCTGCTCACAGACTTCTTTTATCCACATGTATATATATATATTTAAAACATAATTGAAATCTTAGTGCAGGCTGTTTTTTCTCCTTCAAGGTTGGTCTTTTTGATAGTTGCACCTATTGACTAATAAAATGGCTAAGGCATGATCTTGGTGCTTGCTAATCCAGAATGTAGCCCTGATGCTGAGTGTCTAGGTAATACCTTGGATTAAAAACAATGAATAAACAAACAAAAAACACTCTCCAAATAAGCGGGCATCATGCTAACACCTCCTCCTCAGCAGAAGCTACTTATATTCCTCATCACGAGGTGTCAGTGATGCATCAGGCATGTGGTAGAAAATGGAAGGGGGACTGATTTTACAAATTTTATCTTCATATTCTTTTCTTGCCAAATGTAAGAATCCAAAACATTGTTAATAACCTTTAAGTTTTAGAATCCATCTTTAAGAAAGATACTTGCATTTACATATTATAAATTTTAAATACAGGAATGACCAGTGGGTGATTTATACCATGTTCTGATTAAAGAAAAAAAACAAAAAAAAACTCTCTTAAAAATGTGCCAGTCCTTATTAATCAGATCAAAGATCTCGGAAAAAAAGGGACAAGAAACTCTTATTTGTGGTGAGTCTATAAGTGCTAAACTCTGCATTAAACATTTCCTTTTCCTTTTTTTTCTCCCATATTTTGTTGCCACAGCAACTCGGCAAAGCAGGTCATTAGCCTCACTTTACAAATGAGAAAAATGAAGCTGAAAGAAGTTAATTTGTCCTTGAACACACACAGCTGGTAACACTGGGATTTGAACTGAGGAACATACAGCTCTGAAGTCTTAAATGTTTCCTATGATACAACCTTAGAGATCCACAATTATAATCTGTAGGACCTAGAGTGGCCTTCCATCCAAATTGGAAAGACAACTAAAATGGAAAGAGAAAAGGGAAAAGAAATCACCACCTAAATTAACTTTGTAGTTGTATACCGTCTTGCTGAGGCCCAATTATTTTTCTTATAGAATTTAAAAATATTGAGATGTAATTCAGATATTATAAAATTCACCGCTTTAAAGTATACGGTTGAGTGGGTTTTTGTATATTCACAAGGCTGTGCGACCATCATCACTATCTAATTCCAGGACATTTATATCAAAAGAAAATCTATATCCATTAACAATCACTTCTTATAGAGTTTTGATGAAGCAAAAATCCTCAAAACCTTTCTTCTAAAACTCCAATTTTCTAAGATTCTTTCCTTAAACGAAAATGATTCTTAATTACTTATATACATGTAGGAGAAAAGTTATAAAAATAATGTCCCATAACAGATGATTGATTTTGTTGTTGTTGAATATATCTTTAAGTATGAAAAAGATAATTAATGGGAGAGTTTCCCCAAAGTTATCAATGTCAGAAAAATCCCCACCACTACCACTATCATCATTACCACCATTAATTGAGCACTTACTCTCTGACAGGCTGTATACTGACATATTCATTTTATTTTATTCTGACAACAATCCTATTAAGTAGTTATTAACACCCACTCCATTGCGCAAATGAGAAAAACTGAAGTTTGGAGAAGTGACATCACCTATTAAAATGTCTGGGTTGAGAAGTAAACCCAGGTCCAGGACGATTTGAAAGCACAAGTCTTATCTACTGAGCTTTCCACCAAGTGAGAGGAAATGGATCCAAAGAGAACATAGATCTAAAATGAAAGTAATAATGAGTCCAAATGAAAAATTTACATAAGCCCAGATGCTGAAGAAGGTTATCTAGTGCTAGCTCTTGCAAGCATTATCCCAATGATTTACATATCCAAAGGATTGGGTACTTGTATAAAGCTATAGAAACCAGATCTTTCTGGTCTTTTCATTTTTCGTTATTTGATAATTAACCTATCAAACCAGAAAGGGAAACAAGTGTGCAGTCGGAAGGTATGAGACCTTTCAGATTGGTACTATAGAAACCTCTTCTCCTAGGTCTTGGTCTGTTGGTCTTCCAGGATGATTGTGCTAGACTAGTCAATGAAATGGTTCCAAATGCTGCTTTTCTCTTGGCTTGAGTTTCTTTTCTCTCCTATCAAGATCTCCTTTATTTTTATCATGCTTAAAACCATCTGGCAGGTGTGTAATTGATTTTCAGGAAAGATAGAATGCATGACACATGTTGCTTTTGTATATAATTGCCACATAAGTTTATAATAAATTTGATTAAGGCCTTATCTGCAGGTGAACTATACGGTTAACTCAATCTTTGAAGAAACAGAATCATGTAAATAACCTGCAACTCTGGATGAAATTTTCAGTTCAATTCAGTAGCTATTTATTGACCTTCCCTATGTTTTGAGCAGAGTCTGTGTATGGAGGAAGGTGGTAGTGGTGTTTCATAATGAATAAACTTCAGAATTACCATGAAAGGGAATAAATTTTCATGTGCGGTGTGTGTGTGTGTGTGTTGAGTGTGTGTGTTTGAGGTGAGGAAATGTATATGAAACATATGCCCAACTAATTGTGATACAAGATATGATGTGATAAATGCCTCAGCTTTTCCTGATTCCAACAACTAGATTAACCCCTGCCCCCTACTTTAGACATTACAGCACTGTGTACGCCTCTCCTTTTTTGCACCTATCACAGTTGCAATTGTTTGTATGATTATTTGGTTGAATTTTCAATAGTATTTTGGTTCCCTTGTAACTCTATCAGACATAAAGGCTATATAAATAATACAAATCAGAGATAACTGTGTAAATGTTCTATACTAAGAAATACACACAGGAGAGCCCCAGAGTGGGACATCTAACCTTGTTAGGGAAAGGTTCTTGATGGAGGTGACCCTGGATTCAATTTTTGAAGAATGGGTATGTATTCACTGGGAGAAAGGAAAGAAGGAAGGAAGGAAGGAAGGGAGGGAGAAGGAAGGAAGGAAAGGAGGAAAGAAGGGCAAGGGGAAGAGCACGTGCAAAGATATACACATATGAAATAGCATGCCTCAAGGATATGAATGAAGTCAAGTTCATGTAGAGAGATGGAAGAAGGTAAATCATCAGTGGTCTTAAGACTGAGCTTAAATTGTTGACTTTATCTTCAATGCTATGAAAAGTTTCTGAAGAGCAAAATCCTCCAGCAATTTGAGTTTTAGGGGTGGTTAAGTTGCCAGTGTGAAGGGTGACTTGAAGATAGTTGGACTGTCTTTCATAAGTGTGTTATAATAAGACATGAAGTGATGAGGGCCTGAAAGAGGGAGGGCAGGAACAAAGAGGATGTGAGAGGTGTTAAGGAAATAGTATCTATAATAGAGGTGATGTAGCAAGAGGAGTCTCTGATGGCTCACAGGTTTTTGAATCTGGAAACTGTATAGATGATGCAGTCATATGGAGCTCAACAGGTTTGAGGGGAAAGACATATATCCAGTCATAGATTTGTTGTTTTGGAAGGACTTGTGAAATATTTAAGTGGAACCTTCCAGGAAAGCTTGGAAATATGTAATTAAACCTATGGAGGGATCTGATTAGCAGACACAAATCCAGGAGTCATCAACAGCCTAAGAAATTTAACATGTAAGAAGATGCTCAAGAAAAGTAACGAGAGCGAAAAGATGAGAGGCTGCAACTCTGGGAAACAGTAATACTTGTAGGAGATGAACAGAAAGACAACCATGCGGTTAAATAGGGAAGTAAAGGAAAAACCAAGAGGAAAATTGTGTCTTTGAAGATATGGAGGAAGGGTTTCATGAAATAGAGAGTGATCAATAATTTTAATTTAAAAAAATTAATAAAAATAATTAAAAAAATTATTTAATAAAAATAAATTTAATGCATATAATTACTGTGTTAGGTAGAACTAGGACAGAATGTGTCCCTTGAATCCTAGTTTATGTTGATTTTATAAGGAAAACTGCAGTGGGGTAGTGTGGGCAAAAGGCAGCATTTAAGAGGTTAAGGAAGAATAAAAAGTGGTAAAGTGGAGACGGTACATGTAGACTCCTTTTAAGGATATTTGTATGTTTATGGGAGGAAGGAAAGAAAGGATAGAAAGAGAATGCCCAGCTAGGAGGGGGGTTGGAAAATTCTACATGAGGTTCTTTTTTTTTTTTTTTTAAACTTTTATTTTTTATTTTTTATTTTTTTTAATGCTATTCTTGTCTGCTTACATTCTTTTTATGTATGTATGTATGTATGTATGGCTGTGTTGGGTCTTTGTTTCTGTGCGAGGGCTTTCTCTAGTTGTGGCAAGCGGGGGCCACTCTTCATCGCGGTGCGCGGGCCTCTCACTATCGCGGCCTCTCGTTGCCGAGCACAGGCTCCAGACGCGCAGGCTCAGTAATTGTGGTTCACGGGCCGAGTTGCTCCGTGGCATGTGGGATCTTCCCAGACCAGGGCTCGAACCCGCGTCCCCTGCATTGGCAGGCAGATTCTCAACCACTGCGCCACCAGGGAAGCCCTACATGAGGTTCTTGTCTGGTACATGGCAGTAGCATTCTTGGCCTTAAGCTGTGTTCTGCACAGGCACAAAGATATGCATATTTGTATATTTGTGAATGTATTTGTGTGTATAACAGTTACCTTAAAGGAAGCTAAAATATTCATTTTCCAAAGTATCACATCTCCATCAAACCTTCAGTATGACTCTAATCAACGGCTCCAGTTGGCACTTTATCTCTTCCTTCCCCTGCCCCAACCATAGATCCATAACCACTTATATTAGGACAGTTAAATTTCACCATTATGAGAGTTAACCCGAGCCAGAAGCTAAGACAGTCTCCCATGCCTGTTCTGAAAGTTGACACTAATAAAACCTCATAGCATACTATAAAAGCAATACTTATTCTATTGTTGTCCTGTCTTTAACTGAATGGCTGCCTCCTGCTTTTGGAAAGCAGACAATATGCAGGGAGAAAATTCAATTTCCTGGGAAGGGAAAAAATACCCTGAAATCATTTCTATGCATTTATAAAATAAAATAACTTTGATTCTAACATTATTCTTACATTTTCAAAACCAGAAGCAGTTGGCATAGTATTTTGTAAAGAATATTGACCTGGGAGGCAGTGGCCTGAGTTAAGAGTTGCAGCTCTGTCACTGGGAGCCAAGTGACTTTAGGGGAAATCACTCTTCCCTTTTTTGTCTTCTTTTCTGTTAAAGGATGGGGATAGATATCGCCTATCTTGGTTTGACTTATGTTAAAATTTTATTCCCTTAAATCCTGAATGAAGTCAGTCCACAAATAAATTTCCTTTTCCTGTCTTTCGGAAGACTTCTGTTCTTGACAAATGTCACTATATTGGAGTGTGTTTATCCATCCTTTACCTTCCTCCTAGGCAACTGGAATTGCTCCTCTCCTCTTTGCTCTCACAATCATTTTCACAGGTCTCTATCCTTATCAACCTTATTTGTATAGCTATAGATGAAAAGGTCTGCATTTATTCAAAACAACTTGTTAAAGTGCTACTAGAAGAGACTGGAAAATGTACAATGGTAGCAGCAAATCCCGATGTATTATTTATTTGAAGATTGGGGTCTGGGGTGGGGAGGTTGGAGGACAGGCATAGATGTCTTATTTATTAACCTCACCTCAGCAGGTTTGATCAGAAGTAATGTAAAAGTAACAACAGTATACCATGCGTGTTTTTGAGTCTGGTACAATAAGATATATCTATGGTGAACATAGGACAGAACTGGGGGTAAATATAGAGTCTGAATTCTGGTTGCTGGTTTTTTCAGAAGCAGGATGTATTCTTTAGTGGAGGTAGTACCAATTAAGTGTGGCTAGAAAGTAAGGTGGTAACATTTATTAAGCATTGGGCATTGAATATTTAAGTGAGAGATATCTCCTTCAGTTCACCTCAAGTTTCTTAATCTATATGAAGCTTTTTCTAACAGCTTACTTCCCACCCTCAAAGATAGAATGAACCACTCACTTCCTTGTGCCTTCACTAAAATCTGCAGTGCTACCAGTGTGGCAAAGCTGTGTTTTACTTCTGGTTTAAACATCTCTCTTCTTTTGCTAGCTTTTTAGGGCAAGAAGTTAGTTTTAGTTTCTAAATAATTGTGGGGAGGGTGCATAAATGAGTGAATGGGTTAAAAGATATCTTGAAACCTTACTCCCTTTCTCCAGTGACACTGACCTTGTTTTGAACTCCTATCTCAATTTTTAAAAAATTTTAATTTAATATAGTTTAATTTAATTTCAATGCCATCTTCTTTACTTATTCATTCATTGCTGGACTTTTAGGTTGTTTCCATATCCTGGATGTTGTAAATAATGCTGCCAATGAACATAGGGATGCATGTATCTTTTCAAATTAGTGTTTTCATGCTCTTTGGATAATTACCTAGAAGCGAGGTTTCACTTTTCTTTACATACTCTCCAACATTTGTTATTTCTCGTCTTTTCAAAGATAGCCATTCTAACAGGTGTGAGGTGATACCTCATTGTGGTTTTGACTTGCATTTCCCTAATAATTAGTGATGTTGAACATCTTTTCATGTGCCTTTTGGCCATTTGTACATCTTTGGAAAAATGTCTACTCAGCTCCTCTGCCCATTTTTAAATTGGGTTGTTTGTTTCTTTGTTGTTGAGTTGTATGAGCTTTATATAGTTTAGATATTAATCCTTTATTGGATATATGATTTGTAAATACCTTCTCCCATTTGGTAGGTTACCTTTTCATTTTGATTATAGTTTCCTTTGCTGTGCAAAGCTTTTCAATTTGATATAATCCCATTTGTTTATTTCTGCTTTTGTTTCCATTGGCTTTGGAGTCAGATCCACAAAAACATCATTAAGGCCAATGCCAGTGAGGTTATCACCTGTGTTTTCTTCTAGGAATATTATGGTTTTATATTAAGGTCTTATATTCAAGTCTTCAATCCATTTTGAGTTAATTTTTGGGTATGGTATAAGATAGTGGTCTAGTGTCATTCTATTGCATATGGCTCTCCAGTTCTCCCAATGTCATTTATTGAAGAGGCTGTCCTTTCTCCATTGTATGTTCTTTTCTCCTTTGTTATAAATTAATTGTTCATGTACTTGTGGATTTATTTCAGAGCTCTCAATTCTATTCTGTTGATCTGTGTGTCTGTTTTTATGTACCATGCTGTTTTGATTACTATAGCTTTGTAGTACATCTTGAAATCAGGGAGTGTGATACCTCCAGCTTTGTTCTTCTTTCTCAAGATTGTTTGGCTATTTTGGTTGTTTGTGGTTTCATACACATTTTAGAATTATTTTTTCTAGTTCTGTGAAATATGTCATTGGAATTTTGATAGGGATTTCATTGAATCTGTAGATTGTTTTGGGTAGTATGGACATTGTAACAATATTAAATCTTCCAATCCATGAGCACAGAATAGCTTTCCATTTATTTGTATCATCTTCAATTTCTTTCATCAGTGTGTCTTATAGTTTCCAGTGCACAAATCTTTTACCTCCTTGGTTAAATTTATTCCTAGGTATTTTATTCTTTTTGATGATTGCAAATGAGATTGTTTTCTTAATTTCTGATTGCTTGTTATCAATGTATAGAAATGCCACAATATTTTGTATATGGATTTTATATTCTGTAACTTTACTGAATTCATTTATTAGTTCTAATACTCTTGTGAAGTCCTTAGGGTTTTCTCTATATAGTATCATGTCATTTGCAAATAATGGCAGTTTTACTTCTTCCCTTCCAATTTGGATGTGTTTTATTTCTTTTTCTTGCCCAACTGCTGTGACTAGGGCTTCTGATACTGTGTTAAATAAAAGTGGCAAGAATGGGCATCCTTGTCTTGTCCTGATCTTCGAGGAAAATCTTTCAGCTTTTCACTGTTGAGTATGATGTTAGCTGTGGGTTTGTCATATATGGCCTTCTTATGTTGAGGTACATGCCCTTTATACCCACTTTGTTGAGAGCTTTTATCATAAATGGATGATGAATTTTGTCAAGTGCTTTTTCTCCATCTATTGAAGTGACTGTATGATTTTTTTCTTCATTTTATGAATGTGATATATCACATTGGTTGATTTGTGGATGTTGAATCATTCTTGCATCCCAAGAATAAATCCAATTGATCATGATATATGATCCTTTTAATGTATTGTTGGAATTCTATTTGATAATATTTCACTGAGGATTTTTGCTTCTATGTTCAAGAAGGATATTGGCCTTTAATTATTTTTTGTGTGTGGTGTCCTTGTCTGGTTTTGGTATCGGGATAATGATGGCTTTGTAAAATGTGTTTGGAAGACTTCTCTCATCTTCAATTTTTTTGGAAGAGTTTGAGAAGGATAGGTGTTAAATCTTCTTTGACTATTTTATAGAATTCACCAGTGAAGCCGTCTATCTGGTCCTGGGCTTTTGTTTGTTGGGAGATTTTTGATTACTCTTTTAATCCCTTGATTAGTAATTGATCTATTTGATTTTCTATTTCTTCATGATTCAGTCTTAGAAGATTGTATGTTTCTAGGAATTTATCCATTTCTTCTTTGTTGTCCAATTTGTTGGTGTATAACGGTTAGTAGTAGTCCCTTATGATCCTTTGCATTTCTGTGGTATCAGTTGTAACTTCTCTTTCATTTCTGATTTTATTTGAGCCTGATCTCTTTTTTTCTTGATTAGTCAAGCTAAAGCTTGTTGATTTTATCTTTTCAAAGAACGAGTTAGTTTCATTGACCTTTCCTCCTGCCTTCCTTCCTTCCTTTCCTTCTTTTTTGTCTCTAGTTCATTGACTTTCACTCTGATCTTTATTATTTCCCTACTTCCACTGATCTTGTGCTTTGTTTGTCCTCTTTTTCAAGTTACTTTAGGTGTAAAGTTAGATTGTTTATTTGTGATTTTTCTTGTTTCTTGAGGTAGGCCTGTATTGCTATGAACTTTCCTCTTAGAACCGCTTTTTCTGCATATGAAAGATTTGGGTATGTTTTATTTTTGTTTTCATTTGTCTCTAGGTACTTTTTAGCTTCTCCTTTGATTTCTTTGATGACCCATTGATTTCTGTGTAGCATGTTGTTTACTCTCCACATAAATGTGTTTTTTCCCTGTTATTGATTTCTAGTTTAATACCATTGTGGTCCTAGAAGGTGCTTGGTAAGATTTCAGTCTTCTTGAATTTATTGAGACTTGTTTCGTGACCTAATATGTGATCTATCCTGGAGAATGTTCCATGTGCACTTGAGAAGTATATGTATTCTGCTTCTTTTGGATGGAATGTTCTTTATATATCTATTAAGCTATCTGGCCTATTGTGTCATTTAAGTCCCATGTTTCCTTGTTGATTTTCTGTCTGGATAATCTATCCATTGATGAAAGCAGGCTGTTAAATTTCCTCACTATTATTGTATTGTTTTCAGTTTCTTCTTTTAATTTTATTAATGTTTGCTTTCTATATTTTGGTGCTCCTATAGTGGGTGCATCTATATTTATAAATGTTATATTATCTTGTTGTATTGACCCCATATATCATTATGCAATGTCATTCTTTGTCTTTTTTTACAGTCTTTGTTCTACAGTCTATTTTGTCTGATATGATTATAGCTAATCCAGTTTTTTCATTTCCATTTGCATGGAATATCTCTTTCCACCCCTTCACTTTCAGTCTGTGTGTGCCCTTACTTCTATAGTGAGTCTCTTATAGGCAACAGATAGGTCTTGTTTATCCATTCAGCCACTGTCTGTCTTTTGATTGATGAATTAATCCATTAACATTTAAAGTAATTATTGATAAGTGTGTACTGATAGCCATTTTGTTAATTGTTTTCTGGCTGTTTTTGTAGTTCCTCTCTACTCCTTTCCTCTTCTCTTCCCTTGTGTTTTGGTGGTTTTCTTTAGTGTTATGTTGAGATTTCTTTCTCATTTTCTTTTGTGTATTTACTATAAGTTTTTTCCTTGCTGTTACTGTTAGGCTCACATATAATACCCTTTGTAAACAGCAGTCTGTGTTAAGTTGGTAGCAACTTAAATTTGAACACATTTCAAAGCTTTATCTTTTAATTCACTGCCCTCACTCCCATTTTATACTTTTGATGACACATTTTGTATCTTTTTATTTTATGCAACCCTTAACTAATTTTTATATTTTTAGTTAATTCTACTACTTTTGTCTTTTAACCTTCATGCTTGCTTTATACATCACTGATCCACTATCTTTATTACATATTTACCTTTTCCAGTGAGATTTTTATTTTCATATGTTTTCTTATTAATTAGCATAATTTCTTTCCAGATTAAAGAAGTTCCTTTATCATTTCTTATAGGGCTGGTTTAGTGGTGATGAGCTCCTTTAGTTTTGCATATTTGGGAAACTCTTAATTCCTTCAATTCTGAATATTAATCTTTTGGGGTAGAGAATTCTTGGTTTGAAGTTTTTTTCCTTTCAGCACTTTGAATATGTTATACCGCTTCCTTCTGGCCTGTAAAGTTTCTGCTGAAAAATCTTCTGATAGCCTTATGGGGCTTCCCTTGTACATAACAAATTTCTCTCTTGCTGCTTTTAAGGATTCTCTCTTTACTCTTAACCTTTACTCTTTTGATTATAATGTGTCTTGGTATGTGTCTCTTTGGGTTCATCTTAATGAAACTCTCTGGGCTTCCTGGACCTAGCTTTCTGTTTCCTTCCCCAGATTAAGAAAGTTTTCAGCCATTATATCTTCAAATAAATTTTCTGGGCCTTTTTATCTCTCTTCTCCTTCTGGGACCCATATAATGTGAATGTTATTCTGCTTGATGTTGTCACAAAGGTCTCTGAAGGTATTTTTACTTTTTAAAATTTTTTTTTCATTTTGCTCTCTCTTTAGGTGAGTTCTATTGCTTTGTCCTCCAGCATGCTTATTTGTTCTTCTACCTCATCCAATCAGCTATTGGACCCACTAGTGTATTTTTCTGTTCAATTATAACTTCTGTTTGGTACTTTCTTATATTTTGTTGAAGTTCTCACTGTGTTTATCGAGTATTCTCCTGAGTTTGGTGGGCATTTTTATGACCATTACTTTGAATTCTATCAGGTAGATTGCTTATCTTCATTTAGTTCTTTCTCTGAAGTTTTGTCTTATTCTTTCAATACAATAGGAACATATTCCTCTGTCTCCTCATTTTGCCTAGTTCTCTGTGCTTACCTCTTCCATGTATCAGGTAAGTCAGCTACCTCTCACATTCTTGAAGGTGTGGCCTTATGTAGGAGATGTCCTGTAGAGCTCAGAAGCACAATCCTGCCTGGCCACCAGAGTCAGATTCTCAAGGGGTGTCTCCTACATGAGCTGCATCAGCCCTCCTGTTCTGGCAGGGCCATGGCTGCTGCTGCAGTGCACTGGTGGGAGGGGCTGACCCAATCACCCAAGCTTTTGAAGGGAAATTAGGCAAGAGCTAACAAAACTACCTGTATACTTACTTTTTGACTCAGCATTCTCATTTCTAGAATCTATCCTGAAGATATACTTCCAGCAATATGAAAATACTACACAAGTTATTTATTGAAGTATTGTTTGCAATTGCAAAATATTGAAAATAACCTAAATGCCACTACATAGCGGAGTGTGTGCTATTTTGTGCAAAAGAAACCTATGGAAGATAAACCAGAAATTAAAGAGACCAGTTACCTATAAGGGGTTGTTGGAAAAGGAGTGGAAAGAAGGGGAAATGGGAATAGGACAGGAGGATGAGAGTGTAAAACTTATTGGAATATACTTTTTTGTAGCTTTGACTCTTAGAACCATACCAAAACATACCATGTTTTACATATTCAAATAATAATAAAGTAATTAAATAATTAAAATCAACCAATATGGAAGATAAACAATAACAAATGAACCTAACTGGATTACAAATGAATAACTAAACCACACTGAAGAGAATGGAGAAGAAAAGAAAAATCTATCAAAAACAAAATCGATAATAATATTTTGACTGTATAAGGCTAAAGACAAAAACAGATGTGCATCAATACTGTACTCTAGTAATAAATCTGTTTCTCACAAGAGTGTTGGTTAGGAATTCTGTAACTACTTTAAGTACATACTAGGATTGAATGAATAAGTGAATATATTGTAAATAATAAAATATTTTTCACTGTTGGAAAAAGAAGTTACAGATAAAGAAAGGGCAAAGACTAAAACGGAAATTGCGATGTTGGATTGGAATCATAGGTATTAACCATCTATAGCTATATCTATACTTATCATCTATAGATATCTATCTATTATTTATTTATGTATGGATATATCTACACATAGATATTTCTACATATAGATATCTCTATCTATAGGGAGAAATATATATTTATCAACAGAAATAAATATGATGGATGTGTATGTGTGGGTTTGTATATATGCATATATTTCATAGCTTTCTCCACTGAGAGAACCTAGGATCAATGACACCCCAGTAACAATGGGCACACTAGCACCCCGATTTTAGTTCCTAAATACTATTTTCCAATAAAAAGTATTAGACTCATTGGAGAATTAGTTGATTCCAGAGCTGGGGCTGGAAAATAAAAGGTAAATTTGGAATATCTTGTGATGCTAGAAAATTAAGGAACTGCTCATAAAAAGACACCAGAGCCAAACAAAAGGATCTCCTAAAGGCTAAAGTTGAAACAATTTGAACCACAAAATAAATAATGATAGTATTGGATTATAATGCATAGGATAAACATTCCTGAGGCCATACTGATATAAATAAATACTTGAATAAATAAATAAGTGGGGGAGAATGTACAGCTCTTGCAGAAGAATTCCCATTACAATAGAAATAATTAGGAAAATACAAAGTTACTATTAGGGAAATAGCACAATAATAATTACTGCAAGCAAGTTCCACCAATGGATGCTAACATCAGTGGATGAAAGTTGAAGGAGAAACAGGATATTAGCATAGCCTCAGAGTTTCTTCCTCAAGATATTTATCAACCATAAATGAAAATAAAATATAACTTGACAGTATAGAAACCTAGCAGACACTACCTTAACCAAGTGATTGATGTTAATAACACTAGTTGACATCATGTAGCTCTTGACAAGATCCTACTGAAAAGGATACATCCCTTCTGTGGCATTCTTGCTGAAAATGAATACCTGTAGACTAATCATTAGAAAGCATCAGACAAGCCCAAATTGAAAGACATTCCACAAAATATTTGATCAATATTTATCAGAAGTTTCAAAGTCCTGAAAGACAAGAAGAGACTGGGGGACTGCCATACACTGAAGGAGACTAAGGACACACAACTAAGTGCAGGGTGGATCCTAGTTGGATCCTGGAACAGGAAAAGGGCATTAGGGGGAAAAAAACAGGTAAAAATTCAATAAAGTTTGTAGTTTATTTGATAGCATGGTACCAGTATAAATTTTCTGGTTTTGATAACTGTACACTGGTCATGTGAGTTGTTAATAGTAAGAGAAGTTGGGTGAAGAGTATACATGAACTCTATTATTTTGCAACTTGTCTGTAAGTCTCAATTTATTTCAAAATAAAAAGTTTAGAGAAGAATAAATAGAAGAAGAACAACAAATAAAAAAAGAACAAGAAGAAGAAGATAACCAAAAAAAACCTCATGCATTGCTTTTTTGAAAATAGTTTAAAGTTATTTTAACTTATTTGGGCCATATATGTCATTAATAAATAAGTTTGCTGCCAGTGACTGTTTTTGTCACATCTAATAAGATTGATTTTCTTGCTATCTTTGTCTGTTTAGGCTGCTATAACAAAAAGTACCTTAGATTAGGTGGCCTAAACAACAGACATTTGTTTCTCACAGTTATAGAGTCTGGGAAGTCCAAGATCAAGGCACCAGCAGATCCAGTATCTGGTGAGGGCTTGCTTCCTGGCTCATAGATGGCCATCTTCTCCCTGTGACTTCACATGGTGAAAGGGGAGAGAGAGCTCTCTGGGGTCTCTTTTATAAGGGCACCAATCCCATTCATGAGGGTGAAGCTTCCTAAAGATGCCACTTCCCAATACCTTAGGGGTTGGAATTTCAACATATGAATTTTAGGGAGATATAAACATTCAGTCTCTGATAGTCACCTATAAAAATTGGATTTGAGGGTATTTCTAAAGACATGAGATACAGACCTGGTTTTTATCCTGGCAGTCGGTGGACTAGACATATAACATAGAACAAAGATACTGTGTTAGCTATCAGACTGGTTTTCATCTTTCAGTTTATATGTTGGTTTGGTTTCTTTGTGAAATAAAGTTGCTTTCCTTTAGATAGACATTTTGACATTAATATACTCATTAAAAGTTTTCGGGCCTGGCAATACTCTTGAGTATGCTATTACTGATTCAATGTAGGCTTCCAAACAGATAAATACATTGATTAATTGAAGAGCTGATGCCAAGAGTCAACAGATTCCTATGTTTAATATGAACAGAAATAAATTACCACTTAAAAATCTCAGAACTTCCTCATACAATTATTAATTTCTACAATCTGTGAGTAAATAACTCTTTATAAAATGAAAAATTTAGATACTAAGAATTTAAATAAGTTCACCTATCATTATGTACCAGATTTCCCCATCCCTCTCAGAAAGTGATAAATGATTTCATTTTGAAATTACACTGGCGAGTCACTTGATAGAGTTGGTCCAAGGTTAATAAGAAAACAGAAAGAATATCTAACTTATGAAATTTTAATTAGAGACAGATAATTTAAAATTTGGTCATTATATAATATATCTCCAATTTAAAATTTAAAAATATAATTGCCAGTAAAAATTTGATTTTGGCTTATGGAATAATACACAGAAAGCAGAAATTTTCCAAGTTTTGATTAAACTAAAATATGCTCCTTTCCTACCATCCGTTGTGCTCCTGGCTATTACTATTTGCTTGTTTTGTCTTGCTTTTGGATGTTATGGTACTTGTAAAAATGCAGTCTCCTTATGTTCTGCCCAAGATACTTAAGGAAGACTATATCTACATACCTGACTGTGAAGCTGGATGTCACCTTAGGAGTTGTTTTAACAAGCATGTACATGAAAGTCTGATAAGGGCAAAAATCTTTATTTTTTTAAAACTAAGTCTAAGTAATACAATTCCATTGATCAATTCCCCTTTATACCTACTTCAATCAAATATCCATAATTTATAGTAAGAAAATATTTTGCATTTAAATGTTATGTGCTCTCTTTGGTGTAATCTGAACTCATCTGAGAGTTCAATAACAACAAAAAAATCTATAAATGTGATCCCCCAGTTTTTTTCCCAAGTACTATGATGATCCACTTTCTTTGCGATGAATATACCTGGCCATAAGAATCACTGTGACAGCTGCTTAAACAAGACAGCAGGACATTTAAGTATTAATTGTGACACAGTTGGCTTTCCTGCCCTGTTTTCTAAGAGTTTATAGTTCTGTTAAGGAGACAGAACTATAATCAAATAAAAGAGCCACTATGTTAGACCATTAAGGTGCACCTAGAACCCAGGGCAGTTGATACGAGCACCCTATCTTGGGTAGATAATTAAAATCTTCAAAGCTCTTTCACATATTTCACCTCATTGAATCCTTGCAACAGTCTTGCCAGGTAGGCAGAAAGGCTTGTTGTGGATATGAGAATTGATGCTCTAGAGGTCATGTGTGTTTTAAATCACACATGGATTTGCTTGCTCTGCCCAAGTTCCTTGATAGGGGCCTCATCCTATTCCTTTGCTACATTTCAAGGAATAGCTTTTCTCTCAAAGTACAAAACAGCTCTAGGCATTGGGTTCCAGAGCAGGAGAGCTCTACCGGAAAGCTCTCTGTCTCTGCTGCAGCAGGAAAGACTATTTTTAGATGTTTTCCTTTTGCTAATTATCTCCCTCTCCGTGGGGAATTTCTATGGGTAGAATCCCCAGATGAGCCAAGTTTCTCACTAATTCCCGCAGAGACCGGAAAGACAAAGGCCATGGCCCAGCTTGCCCTGGGGCCTCAGAACCTCTCCAGTGATGACAGTGTGGTGGCTTTAGTAAGTTCTTCAAGGACTGTGGAGCCCACAGAGCTTTGGTGATCACACTGAGCAAGGGGACTAAGGGGCGACTGGAAGGAAGGTCTGCACATATCTTCTTGAGTCTTGGAACCACCCCAACTGACCTTGCCTGGAGCTCAATTCTGAAAGGACTTAAGAGAATGTGGAGCCAGTGGTGGCTGAAGGCTCAGGAGGCCCTGCTGATGTTCTGGCTTTCTTCCATCATCTTTGAGAGGAATAAGGAAGGGACTTCTGAAAGAATATTTTTCCAGGCAACTTCAACCTTAAGCTTCAATCTCCAGGGAACCCCACAAGAACTGTGAAGGATTAGCCTATAGAAGAGAAAGAGGAAAGGGGTGATGAAAACCATTTTCACTCCTTTGCTGGAAAGAGCTAACCAGCTAGTGCTAGGTGGTCTGGGGACAATGGGTGGAAAGAAAGTAAAGTAAGATTTTGGTTCAATGTCAGGATAAATCTTCAAACAGGTTTTGTGCAATGAACTACCTGGGGAGCTGGTGAATTCTGTCACCTGAACTGTTCAAGCAGAAATGTGGACACTGGAATGGACGCTGGCATTCATGGGAAGGTGGGAGTGATGGAAAACCCTACAGGTTGAGGACTAAGGAATAATAATTGCTAACACTATTATAGCACTTATTTTCTATCAAGTTTTTTTTTTTAAACACTCAACAAGGGGTATAGAAGGTAGCTGTTATTATTAACTCTCTCTTAGAGATAGGGAAACTGAGTCACAAAGAGGTTAAGTGATTTGTTCAAGGTCACACAGCTAGTAGGAATTTTCACTGTGGCTGCCTGTTGGTGGTGTCTGTGCTTTTAACCACTTGCTGTATTGCTGTGTCCTCTAAGGACCCTTCTTGCCCTGAAATTCCTGATAGGGTGTAGGGTGGAGTCCGATCCCAATGCCAGCATTCTTTGTATGCATCACTCATGAGACTTCTTCCAAAAGGGCAATGATGGCCTCCGAGAAGGAAGGAAGGAAGGAAGGAAAGGAGAGGAGAGGAGAGGAGAGGGGAGGGGAGGGAAGGGGAGGGGAGAGGAAAGGAAGGGGAGGGAGGGAGGGAGGAAGAAAAGAAAAGAAAAAAGAAAAAGAGAAAGGCAAAGGATGATTGGAAAAAAAAAAAAAATCGAGACCTTTAGACCCAAAGGGAAGCTCCCTGGTCATCTTTGGGGCCAGTTGGCAGAGACAGAGCCTAACAGAATATCGCGTCAAAGTTAAATACCGCTGTTGTTTTGAGAGTTCCCGCCTCATCTGTCTCCTTCTGTAACTCTGGCCGTCCCTTCTGGCCTGCCTTACTCCACCTGCACCTGCCTTCCCGTGGCACCTGTGCTAAGCTTTTCCAGGAGACTGGGAGGCACGGGGACAAACAAGCAGCTGCCAGTTCTCTATTCTGCACCCTCTTCCCCGCCCTGATTTACAGAGGGAGAAAGTGACGCCCAGGGTGGTATGTAACTTACCCAAGGTCACAGAGCCCGGATCAGAAAATCCAGGTGTCCAGACCCCCACCTCAGCGCCCGGCCCATGCCTAGAGACCCCTTCGCTCTCCGCGCTTGAACCCAAGAGCTTTCTTTATTTCACATCCCCGCCTCCCCAGCCCCACCCCCCAGTTCCCCGGAGTCGCTTCTGACGCTCGGCAGCCTCCAGGGTCCAGCCCTTCCAGCCGGATTCCCACGCCGGAGTCGCCCTCGGCCCGCGCGCAGCCAGCGGGAGCGCTGCCTTCCGGTCCGGGAGTCCCTCTCCGCGCCCCGCAGCCCCGCACGGCGGGGGCACAGAGGCGGGCGGGCGGCCAGGGCTCACCGCCCGACGCGGAGAATAGAAACTGAGGGGGTGTCCCGAGCCCCCAGGCCAGAAGGCCAGGGACCCCGGGGACCCCGCCCTCTTCCCTCCCTGCGCCCGCACCTGGAAAGGGGCAGCAACCCACGGTGACGTCCTCCGCGCAGCCGGTGCGCTCACCCTCCAGCCCGCAGCCCCGCCGCCTCCTTCGGGAAGTCCCAAAGTGTCACGGTCGAGCCCGCTGGGGTGTGGCCACGCCTCCCGCTCCCTCAGGGGCTGCCCCCAGCCGGGCGGCCGTTCCTACTTCCCGCCCGGCCCCGGCCCCGCATCCGCTGTGCTCCTGCCCCGGCCCCGGCTCCGGCCCCGCCAAGGTGCGAACCGCTCTCCGCCCGGGACGCACGGACCATGGATTCGGGATCCGGCTTCCCAAGACAGGCCGCCTTTTGGTTGGACAATTAGCGGAGGTGGGCGGGGAGTTGACCATCCCCACACACGCGCTTCTCCATGAAGATTCTTGAGCTTTCTTTGAAGAAAGGAGTGCATATGCTGCAGTGTCTCTGTGGAAGGAGCCTGAGGTCCAGCAACAGCCTAAGTGGTGAGAAAATGTTCCTTGCTTAGCCCTAAACCTGCAGATGCCCACCCCCCTTCCCTCCTCCTCATCCCCTCTCTGCCCCCACCCCCCCACCCTTAATCAGCGCTGTAAGTGATGGAAGGAAGGCGTTTCCTTACTGGGGCGAGATAATGGCCCCGCCGCCGGTTCTGTCTTTGGATTTTTTTTTTTTTTTCTCTCTTTAATCCCTGAAGTCATCCGTGTTTTATAGAACGCTTTCGCTGTCGCCTAGCGCCTGAGCTGGAACCCGCGGGTCTCTTTCCGAGGGGTGCTTACAGTGACCAGCTTTCGCACTTCCTCGCGGCTGTCTCCTTGTGACCTGCGAGGGCGGCGTGCGACTTGGAGTTGCTCAGAGTCTTCTCTTGAGAAGTTGCTTGTGCGTTCGACAGGAGAGGGGACTTTTAAACAGGTGGCTGGCCAGGCAGGTATCTTTTATTTTCTTGCTTTGTCTGGAAAGTAGACATCTGGTCATCGTCAGTGAGTACGTTTTGCCCTGGAGATCAAGCAATTTCTGAACTGATGCTGAAACGGAAGAGTCCCAATTAGGCCTGGGTTTAACCAACTAGGTCCCTCAGGAACAGCTCAGGGAGGGAAAGAAAGAAAATCAGACCCTTTTAATGACCTGCGATATTGAGAAAAACGATTTAAAATTTTAATAAAAAGAAAAGTACAACCAAGTAAGTGTGATACTTTTCTGCTGAAGCCTTGCGGATGAGGCGAGTTGTTTCACCACACTTTCCATTGTCCATCTCTCTTTTTTTTAAAGTGTAAATTCTCTTTAAAGTGGTTTTGTCCAGTAATCTTACAAGTGCTAATCCAGTTTTTGTGTCTTTGGGTTTCTGTTTACAAAATGGGGGTGGGGTGTGAGGCGAGAGGAAAGGCACCCTTATTACGTCTAAACAAATGTCTCTTTGTAAAATAATTTTTTGCTACATAAATTCCAAATAACTTTAATGTTCAAAAATTTAACAATATTATAATAGGCTTCAGGTTTAAAACTTCATATGTTATTCTGGGGGATCTGATTCATTTGCTTAAGTACCTATTTTCAGTCTGTGCGGGAGCTATGAAGATTATATTTGGAAAGATTAGAATATATATAGGTTTCATTCATCCTTTCTAAAACTTCGACTTTCTGCTTACTCACCACTCTAAATGAAAAATAAAACCATTGTAAAAGAACTAATTAGGTAATTTAACTACATGTGAAATATGAGAATATACACTTTTGAAATGAAATCAGCAATGAGATCTCATATTTCTACTTTTGTTCAATTCAGAAGATTATTTAGACATTATCTTTTGCCAGCATATTTGTAAGGGCTGAAATATATCAAATAACTATATTCTAAACTAACATGCTTGATGTTGAAGTTTTATGTTTTGAAAATACGTATTTCAGGAAGCCAGCAGAGATGTATGTTAATATTATTTGTTTTTCCTTGTCTACATTGAGTAAAACATGAATAGATTATAACTTGGATATATGTTTCCTAGATGTGAAAAATTTTAAAGTATGTATGGTGTGTGATAACGACCTCTTGTAAAAATAGTTAACATGTTAATTTACATACAGAGTCAGTCTCTCAAATAGTAACAGATCCAAACAGAAGTAATATGTGTGAGGGAGAAGCATAGGTTGTTGCAAAGTCATGGGACTTAGAGTCAGAAGACCTAGCTATAAAGCAGTCTCAATAAAATTACTAACAATCTTTCAAACTCAGTATTTTCATCTGAAAAAAAAGTGGAAATAATGATAGCTCTAGCCTGTTCCCTGTTTCTTACTGGATCCTAGATTTAACATGTGATCCTATGAAAACTGTTGCACTTTATATACGCATTGTTATTTAGTGGGGTGGTTGGTTATTTTAGGGAACTATCACTGTAGGGGAATTCTTGTAAAATGGTATAGTCACAAGTTGTGAAGATGAAGGTTCCTTTTGAGAGGGTTTTTATGTCATAAGCCTAATATTCTTCACTATTTCAGTAGTGCTTCAATGGCTAAAACGAATAAGAATCATAAAATATACAAAATGATCACTTCCTTTTAGCTTTCATTTTCAAAAGGATTTTTGTTGTTTTATGTAACATTTTCAGTGTTAATGTCAGAAAATTCAAAAAGTTAGTGCTTACCATTAGTTCATTTGTCTTGCAGTACTTAACAAAAGCAATTTGCTAAGTGCCTACTATGTGCAAACGTGTAGGCATTACTACCGTTCACTCAGTATTTTGGGTTCTCCTCTTGGGCATATTGCAGGATGGCATTCTCGCATTCCCTTGAACTTTCGTATGGCTATATGACTTGCATTAACAAATGAAACATGAGCAGAAGTGACATGCCTCACTTCCATGTGGAAGGTTTAATAGCCAGAGCACACTTCACCTTCTGCTGTGACCTTCTGATGATGTTCAAGGTAGTGGTTACTCCATCTGTCTGTGTCCTTGAGTATCTGTAGTAATAGGGCTTTACTATGTGACCCATGATGGGCATTTAGCACAAATGAGAAGTTAAAACTTCTTTTTGTAAGTAACTTAGATTTTTAAGGTTATTTGTTATCTAGCCTATCCTGATCGATATAGTAAGGCAGTACAGTTTAACATAATAAAATTTAATGGAAGATTATTGGGCTCTGTTTAAGGTTCTTTCTAGTCAAACACTTTAATTTCTCTATGATATCATCTGTAGTATATAATGAATTGATGTATTGGTTTCCTTTCCTAATCTTTGAATAATTAGTTTAGCATACTAAAGTATGCGTTTTTGTCATCAAGTAAGTTAGTGCCTGTCCTGAGACTAGTGGGTACATTGCTTCTTAAATGGTATTTATCATTGCCCCAAAGATACAATGAAGCTCCACTGATATTTGAGATTATTCTTTCAAAGTGGTAGTTTAACTGAAAGACCCTTAAGGACTCAGGTGCTCCTTTCTACTTACCCTGCAATGTAGAAACTACCTTTTGATACCCCCAAGTTCCTGGAAAGAAAGAGCTAGCTATATTACCTGAAAAACAGTGCAAATGTGGCAACTCTCACCTCTGCTGCAGTTTTGCTAGACAAAAGAAAATGCAAATAAAATTGTTTCTCTCTCAGCTTATAAACTAAGAGCTGTGTGCCTGTGAAGAAAACCAGGGCAGTACTTTATGGTGAAGGGATTGGGCTGAATGCTCCATCTGGGTCATGGACCAGCAATCCCTTTGCCTGGCTCTGGGTTAAGTAAAGCAAAAGAGAGGAGGGAAGGCAGACTTTTCCAGAAGCCTAGGGTATGTGTGTCATGCCAAATAGCCCTCCACAGCTGGCACCCCTCCCTTCTTCCTGTCTTTATCCCTCTTAGGATAGAAAGTTAAAGAAACATGTCTCTGGCTTCAGGGGTTGCCATTTTTCAATTTAGCAAACACTCTTTGTGGACCGATTGTTGCTAGGCTGTGTGTTAGGCACAGGAGGCCCAGCAGGGAGAGATGTGGACAAGCAAGAGGTACCATACTAGGCAGGATATGATACATGCCAAAAGTGGAGTACCTGGGAGCCTCCATTTATTTCAGTTTAACAATCTCTTACCTGAGTTAATGGTCTATGGTAAGAATCATCTCAAAAAAGGAATAATTAATTCTGCCTGGAATTCGTGTTTATCTCCCTGAGCTTGAAAAAGCATTTAGGATTTCAAAAGGTAGTGCTGGGTGAGGCAGATGGGGGCTGTAATGAAAAGGAATAGTATCTCTGTATATTTTACTGGAAGAATGTATTTGAATAAGACGTAGATATAAAAAAGCAATGTTTTACAAAGAATTAGCCTACAACTCATTAAAGCTTACCCAGCATTGCTCATACTCAGATATCCTGCCTAGTTATCTGTTATACCTCTCCTCTGCCCCTCCTTCAACCTAAGTCCATTTGTTCATAGCCAGATATAACACATCAGCTTCTAAGAAAGGTGCAAGTTTTATTCTCTGGTATTGGAGTTAGAAAGAGACATCCAGGGAGTACTTTTAGATCTGTTCTCTCAATTTCCATGGAATATCTTGAAACAATGAAGCTTTCCTTTGTACAATTTAGTGTATGAAATTGCTACCTTTATGCTGTGTTATTTTCATTGCACAATGTTATGAATGCCATGGCCGAATATTATTTCTAATGCCAGTAAGTGTTGCAGGGTATTTGCATTTCCTAGGGTGAATATCAGAAAGATACTGTGAATCTGCCAAGACAATCTCTCTTGCTGAAATGATCTTTCTTGTTTATACATAAGCTTCTAGTACCGTCCTACCCTCTCCACTCATTACTGTTTATAGAAACGATAGCATTGCAGTTGGTGTCACTGATTGCCCACGTTGCTGCTTCAATGAAGCCAGCTGGGATTCGATTGCATGGTCTTTAAATAAAACTTAGTGGCACAAAATGAATCTCTTTTTTTGAGGGGAGGGGGGTTGTTGCTAGCTGGATCATTCTCTAAGGCACTAATTATTTGCTTAACTTGGAGGAACTTGAGAATCAGTGAATCACCATGTTGGCTCAGTGTCTGACCTTGGCACTGAGGAACTTGTGGGTAGGTAGCGTAGATAAAGTCTTTATGAAGCCATTCTCAAAATGACAGTGATGAACCACTTACCCCCAGCCCATTTTAGCACTCTGTAAGTAGCTCATGGACTGGGGATAGTGAATGTGCCTGTGGTTCCAGCTACCCAAAGACTGGAGCCAGATTAATTGAGAACAGGAATTCCAGGCAGTAATGTTCTGTGCCAGCCTCGTACAAGGGGATGGCCTGGAAATGGTGAGAAACAGAGTGAAAGATTGGTGGTGCATTTTCTTAAACTGCCACAGTATGGAGAGTAAAGAATATCTATCACTACTTTTGGCCTTCGGCTTCCAAACTTCACTACAAGTTAGGCAGGATAGCATTTTTCTTTATAGTTATGTAATACAGATTAGGGAACCAAGCCTTATCCAGGTGAAGATTTATATGTCTATGTAAGTTTATTTTCTCCTGAAAAATTTTAAATTTATAAATGTATCTATATCTATTTAAAATATCTGTGCACTTATGCAAGTGTGTGTGTGTATGTGTGTATCTCTGTGTCTTTGGTTAAATGCATTCAGAATTGTTAATGACAGTTACCTTTAGGGAGTTTGATGGCAGAGACTTGCTTTCTGCTTTACATATTTCTATATTATTTGAATTTTAATGAAAATGTGTTCCCCTTTTAATTTAAAAAACTAGTGATATATATTTTGGATTATGCAGTTTTCTGCTCATAGCAGGAAACTGAAAATGTAAAATCTCTGTAGAATAAGAAAATCACTTATAAAACCATAACCTCAATATAATCCCTTTTATTCTTGGTGTGTGAATTTTAAAAACAAAAGTTATCACATGAAAGTTATATGCTTTGTTTCTTTTCCTATGCACTTAAACAATTATTCTAAATATGGAAAGAGATACTCATATTGAAATATTTGGAAAATACATTTTTCTAAGAGGAATTACAAGAAGCTGTTAATAGTGCTTAGGAGAGAGAGATTTTTGGGACAGTGGGAAAGGAGGGTTCTTTTTAGCTTTGTGCATTTCTGCATTGTTTCTAATGATTTGTACATATTGACTTTATATATGTAAATCAGGATATAGCTGGGTGCGAAATTGTGAACCATTTGTATTTTTTTTTTTAAACTCGTATATATTAAAAAACACTAACAGATAGGTCATTTTGCCAAAAATTCTTCTAAATATGACTTTAAATTATAGAATGACCTCACATATCTATGCTATAATTGTCATCTGCCTACTGTTGGATCACATCCATTTTTCTAAGCCTTTAAATTTTGTTTTAAAAAATTTTTGACGAATATCTTTGTGTAGCAATCTTTGTGTGTGGTGGGCTTAGGGGATGGTAATCAGTGATAACTTTTCTTTCTCCTCCTTCCCTCTACCTTCTACCTTAATCTTGAGTTCGAAACAATTGAGAAAATAAAGTTGTGAAACTGATAGCTATTAATGTATCTGCTTTCTTACTGGATTGCTGGACTATTGAATTAGAGAATGGTCAAAATTGAATTTAACACCAAACTAAATCTTGATGTATGCAAACCACTAGAGGGAAGTTTGGATCTATAGAGCAGGCCCACCTGCTAAGAAATCCGCCTTTACCCCTGCTGAACCCCAGTAGCAGAGCAGAGAGATTTACATTCCATATTTACCTCTAAAGACAGGTCTGGGACCAGAGCTATTTTTGCCTACCCAGAAGCTCAGAATGTGTCCAGCCTGTGAGTAGGCAGATCCACAGAGACAGAGAGAGACCACAGCAGGCTAAGCTTCACTGGCCCCATTTTTTCTCCCCAGACTCACCAATCAGATAAGTTTTTCCTCTTCCTTGGAAAGGAGTGAGAAGGGTGGATGGAAGGGCATGGACTCTCTTACCATTTGTTGGAAAAGGCAAAAGAGCCTCTTTTGTGGACCAAAAGTAAATGAGGAAAGTGGGAGCAAAAATTTATTCTTACAGTGTGTAACTTTCAAAGGCATAACTATTTTTAAGGGTGTTGATATATCCATGTATTCTCCAGTAACTTACACTTTTGACCACCATATAATACTTTCCTGGCTCTGTGTGACTGTGGGCTAGTTCCCTGTGTCTCATATGTAAAATGGGGCTTAACAATAGTTCTGAGTTTATAGGGTTGTTCTGAAGATTAAATGCATTAATATCTGTAAGGTTCTTAGCCTGTGAAAGCCTGAGCACTTGGTATTTAGTATTTCCTGCTCTTCTTTTTCTTGCCTTTTATCCCTCCTGGTGTTATAAAATACCAAATGCATGCTGTTAGTGTGTGATTTATCCCATCTTAGTCTTTCTCTTAATGTAAGGTAAAAAAATGTTCACCATACTAAATCTTAGGATATATCTAAAATTTTGATCTGTATGCTTAACTTTCCTTTATTGTTTAAGACAGGCCTTTATTCTGGTAGAAAGCTATAGGAGTCTGTATCTAGCCAATTTCATTTGTGAAGATTCCAGTTTGTTTTCTTAAAACTAATAATTATCATAATCACAGCATTAAGGAAAATTCTGGATTTTATTTCATCCATAAAATTCTGGATTTTATTTCATCCATAGAAAATGGAATTGCAGAGTAATTTGGCTCTAACAGGTAATTTGGATGATATTCTTTTTTTTTTTTTCTTTTAGTTCCAATAACATTTTATTTAAGGACATGGAATTTGAATTTTATATAATTTTTAAATGACACACAATATTATTATTTTGAATTTTTTCAACTATTTTAAAATGTAAAAACTGTTTTTAGCTCATGGGCAGTACAAAAACAGGCATCAGGCTGGATTTCACTCACAGGCTGTGGTGTGCCGACCCCTGCCATTTCCATTACTCGTCACTATACTCGAAAGTCTGCATGCACCTACACCATTGGCAACACCAGGCATTACCAAACTTTCAAATCTCACCAATTTGACAGGGGAACTTGTATCTTAGTTTGGCTTAGCTTTACTTTGAATAGCTCTTTTTATAAGCGAAGTAAATGATCTTTTATTATTGGGTGATATTCTTTTAGGTGACTTTTGATGACTGAATTTTTGGAATTAAACATAGTAGCACTAACCTTATTCTTAGGAGTTCATGTTGCTTGAGTTTTAACTCTCTGTTGTGTTGGTAGATTATTTAGAAGATCAAAACAGGAAGCAACCAAGAGTCACATTACATTTTAATACTGTAGAATCAGTGTGACTGAAAAAATTCCTGATCTCCTCAGGACTAAGTAAAATCATTTTAATTTATTTTCAAGTCCTGGCAGCTAGGCTCATTCAGTAGATTGCTGTTTTTCCATTCTTTGTTGTGTTTCTCTCACCTGGTAATTTCTAGGAAGTACTGAGGGGTATTGCCACGTTCCACAAACGCGTCCTGGTGTTATTCAACATGTCTGCCAATATTCTTCACTCTGAAACACTGAGATGCGGGAGCTTTGTTACTCTCCTCTTTTCAATTTTAAAGAAAACCAGACTGTGGGTCTTCCGAATAATTGACTGAATACTTGAGGAAAGCAGAGGTGTATAGCAGCGCAGAGAATGGAAATCTAAAGACAGACATTAACTATCACTGCTCCTAAAGTCCATGGGTCATGTCCTTCTTTAGGAGAGCCTCCTGGTCATCTCTATGTAACTCGTAGGCTATCTCTGCATAATGGATATTCTTTGTTTCCCCCAGCATTTAGGAACTACTCCTCCAGGTTCCAGAGAAACAATAAGGTAATTCTCATTCCCCTTCCAAGGCTCATTGATTTTCTTATTGCGGGATGGCTGAGAGTGAAGCATCCATGTGCTTTAGGAGAAACACGCACTCACAGCACAAGACATGGTCTGGCCACTCCTGGTCCAGAAAAAGCAATCATGGTAGTTATCAGCACATTTCCAAATGTTTAGGTTATTCCATTTTAAATAGTACCAGATGAGGTGTACCAGATGTCAGCCCAGGTAGCCTTACACCTTTCTATCATCTATCTTTCAAAGTAGATTGCAAAGAGCATCAGTCCTGCATGATCTCATCTCACAAACTCTTGGGACAAACAAGACAGCTCTTCTAAGAATGAACAGTGATTTTCAAATAGGGCAGCCTAAATGCAGGGGAGAATTCTTTAACTCTGCATGAACTTGGTTCTGTTCAAAATATACCCAATTTAAATTACTGAAAAAAATACATAACATCTCAGATAGAAGCATCTGCTTCAATGGTTGGAGCAGTTTTACAGCGACAGAGACTAGGAAATTGACATATTTGTATGATTAGAAAGGCTCGACAAGGTAGTCTGTCTGAAAGCAAGGTAGTATGTTTCTATGACAAGGGGAAATTCTAATTTTTACCTTAGGGAATACAAATCACTAACACCCCCCTAAAGTGCTATCTATCCAGTTACAAGCATTTTAATGTTCAGCCTCACTACCCTATTGCTTGAAGAGTTGAATATTTTTGGATTTTTAAACCAAAGATATTATGGAACATCACTTCATTTATATGTCTGTTCATGCAGCATTTAATGAGACCCACACTATGTGCCAAGCAGTGGGTCTGCATGAACCCTGTTCTAAAATAACTCATACTTAGATAAGGGAGATAATAACTGAGCACAACTTATCCTAATTAAGGTATCAATGATGTCTAGTGTCTAGGTATAGTGTGTCATTCTTAGTTATCATTGTCATTATTCTAGAAGGGACTGCTATGTGTGTAGTAGAGATAAACTCTCCCCAATATTTTTTTAGGTTATCTTCTCTGATAATTACTGTTTGCTGCTGTGATTGTTTACATGTGCTCTGTTCAAGTTCTAGTTGAGTAGATTGATTGTTAATTTGTTTTCATCAAGCTGGAAATACTCTAGCTGTAGAGTTTACATCAGGCTAACTAGCACCGGATGGATCATCATTATGGTTTTGTTTTCCACGATGCAATACTCTGGATTCTGTTATTTCAACTGAAATTGGAATTGGGAGGGCACAAGAAGGAGAAGGAGATAAAATATATGTAGTTTGTTTTTAAGGTTAAAATACAGAAATGGCCAGAAGATTAATATAACTAACACTAATATACCTAAGACTCAAAATGAGCAAATTATTAACATTATGCGATGTGCATTTCAGATTTTCTTAAAATTAAGAAGTCAAACACGACCGATAAAATTAAAATCACTTAGAACTATCCCCAGCTCTATTCCAGAATCCCTTCCTCCTCAGGGGTAACAACTATAATGACTTTGGTGTGTGTCCCTCCCATTCATATGGGAGGTTCTGTAGAGCTGAAAATAGCCAGCTTCCTCAAAAGATGGAAGTACGTTTCTAAGGCCGACATTAAGACTGATCTTCTTAATTTACTATGTATCATATATGATACTGTTTTGAGTGTTTCTAAGATTTATAGACGAGGTCTTGAACTGTACTTATCTCTCTGCATCTTATTTTTTCACTCAATTATGTGTTTTTGAAATTCATCCCTGTTAAGACAAATGTATCAGGTTCAGAAATATGAAGCTGGGTGTGAGGGAATCTATATTTGTAACTGAAAGCATGGACCATGGAGCCAGGTTGCCTGGGTTTGACCTGGCTCTAAGACTTACTAATTATGTGACCTTGGACAAGTTTCTTAACCCCTCAGGGCCTCACTTTTCTGATTTGTAAAATGGTAATAGCACCTACTTTATTGGGATGTGGTGTGGAGCAAAATGAGTTAATATATTTGAATCTCTTGGAATACTTTCTGACACTTACTAAGTGTAATATAAGTATTTATTATCTGTATGTTCATTTGAGAACGTGTATTGACTTATAGTAGGAGGAGCAACCTTGCTTGGCTAATATTCCCTGATTTTTTTACATCCAGCACCATGCTAACTAGAAAAGAAACCTCTGTGTCCAGGCTTGGATTCCTGTCAGAGGCAATTAGGTATTGAGAATGAGAGGTCACCTAAGCTGGAGAGGTTAGTAAATCACTAAGAAACAGTCATCTTGGGGAGCTGCTATATTTAAAACGGATAACCAATAAAGACCTACTGTATAGCACAGGGAACTCTGCTCAATATTATGTAACGACCTAAATGGGAAAAGAATTTGAAAAAGAATAGATACATGTATATTTATAACTGAATTAGTTTGCTGTACGCCTGAAACTAACATGATGTTGTTAATCAACTATACTCCAATATAAAATAAAAAGTTTAAAAATAAGAGAAACAATCATCTTTTGATTAAGGCTGTTGCACAGTGAACTGGCATCAAAGGAATTTGCAGCATCTGCCTTAGTATTTGGGTGTTTGGTTTGATTGTATCAAACAGATACAGCACTCAGGTGCTACAGAAACACCTGAGAATGGTCTGATGTTCAACCCTATTTCCCTTTGACTGTACGCTACACCGCCCCGCCCCTCTCTTGGGAATTGTAAATTGGTGTACTTTGTCAACCCACCTTTTGAATTGAGAGGAAGTGGTTCTTGGTTGAGCTGGAACTACAGTGAGTGCTTGAGACTGAAGCAAATCCCTCTAGAGATTCAAGAGGAAAAATAAACAAAAGAACAGGTGGAGCTGAGACTGTCTGATGACTTCAGATCTGTGTCAGTCCTACTTTTCAAGCCACCTGGGCCTCCTTAGCACGTTCTGTAGAGCTGAAAATAGCCAGCTTCCTCAAAAGATGGAAGTACGTTTCTAAGGCAGACATTAAGACTGATCTAAGGCTTTGCTCTGATTGATCTCTTCACCTCCTGAAGCTTTTTGGTATGACCAGGTTTCAGTGATTCTAATGAACCTTGTTGTCATCCTCACACCACAGATATTAGGAAGCAAACATAATGCCTGTGTTGTAATCTTCTCACAAGGAGGGACCAATTATCATATTATGCATAGAGCATACGTGACTCAAAATGTAGAATTATAATATTTAGGTCCTAGCAACAATTTTAGGAATTGAATACACACTTTCATTTGACAGTTGAAGAAACAGTCCCAACAAACTTGAGACAGTTATTCAAAACTCCATATCTGTGTGAAGTGGCTGGATCTTTGAATCCAGGACTTTTAACTCTTAGTATATAGAATTTGGACACTAATTTGTAATGTTTCTTTCATTCACTCATTTCATGAACTTAGGCAAGTTTTTTAACCTCTTTGAGCCTCAAAATCCTCATCTCTTGTATAAGGTACATAAAATCCTCCTTGTATCCATCAAAGCACTGTTTGAAATCTAATTGAAATAGTGTGCGTGCTAACTGGCAAAATCTAAAAAGCATAATAGAGATATAACATTTATTATTACTAGTTTATTATATTGGATGCATTTATGACACAAGGCTATATTGGAGATAAAATAAAGCTCCATTTTATATTGCCTTGGAGAGGGAGTTAATGGCAGAAGCCAGTTTTATCAACATGAAATTTATAGCTTCTTTGGCATAAGAATTGTATCTTCCAGTAGCTATCACATCTTGCTGTACATGAATTTTTCTGGTCTACCCTATTTTGATGCTGCTTGAAAAGGATGCTCGTCCCATCAACGGTATGGAACCTTTTCAGTCTGTGTTGTAAAGTGGGACAATATGATAGAGGTTAAGGCATTTTGTTGATTTAACCTTACTTTAAACTCTTTCACCGATGACTACTAACTAGGGTCTTGCAAAGGGTGTGGTAATATATTCCAATATCCAGAGTAACTTCTATTATTGAGGGCTTGTGTCACTTAGTTCTCAGTCAATGGTGAGCAAATATACACTATATTAGAGTTTAATTCCTGGGATCTACAGGCACTTTTGTCTGTGAGGCAGAAAGAGTAAATGAGCTGCTTTTAGGTAATCACATTAATTGACAGCAGCTTCTAATAAAAATAACTTAGCATAGACAGGAGGAAATAATAAAAGCTCATGTGATCACTAGCAATCAGACATATTCTAGACATAATTGGGTTCCTAGTATGTGCTTGGCATTGGGCATATAGAGATAAATCAACTCCTGCCTTAAGTAATTTGTAGTATGGCAAGGGAAAGAAGATATAAGCAAAAAACACATCTTCATGGGTAGGTGCTAGACTAAAGGTAGAAACAATTTATCTTGGAAACAGAGAGAGATGAGAGCAGTTCCTTCTGCTTGGTGATGTGTGTGTGTGTAGTCAGGGAGGCTTATCTGGGAAGGCTTCAGCGGAATATGCTACCAGAGATGCATTTTAAAGAATAAATAGGCATCCACCTTGCATAGAAAATGATGAGGAAGGGCATTTTGGGTAAAGGGGAGAACATGCGCTGAGGCATAGGGCCAAGAAAGAGCATGTGTTTCGGGCTAAATTTGCTCATTCTTTCCTTCATTCTTTCACTCATTTATCAACGACCTGCTCTTTGCCAGGTACTGTTCTAATTGCTGGGGATTCAGTGGTGAGCAAAACAATCTCTATTTTAAGAGCTGACTTTCTGGTGCAGAAGTAAAACAATAAATAAATAAACAACTAACATGCATATAATAGAGTGTCAGGTGGTGGTAAGTGCTATAAAGAGAAGTAAACACATTAAGGGGTTAGAGAGAGAAAGGAAGATGTCTTTAGACACAGAAGTCTTTTCCGAGGGAATGGCTTTTAGGCAGAGACCAAAGGAAGCGAGGGATCAAGCTTGCATTACTCAGGGAAAACTTGCTCTAGCTGGAAAGAGCAGCAAGTGCAAAGATCCTGAAGTAGCAACAGGCTTGACATATTCGAAGATGAGGGAGAAGGGCAGCGTGGCAAGAGCAAGATGAGATGAGGAAAAATGGTCGGAAAGGATATTGTTTATGGTACTGTAGACTGTGGCAAGTATTTTGGAATTTATTTTGAGAGTTATGCAAAGTCATGAAAGGGTTTTGAACAGGAGTGTGAAAAGCCATTTATATTTTAAATGGATCACTCTGGCTGCAGTATGATAGTAGACTGTATCAGGGAGACTGTTTAGGAAGCTATTACAGCATTTCTGGCGAGAGGCTTGGAAGAGAGTCAAAATGTGTTAGGTGGTGAGACGTGGTCTGAATTGGGATATATTTGGAGGTAGAGTTGATAGGGTTTGCTAATTGAGAGAAGGAGAGAAATCAAAGGTGACTCAAGTAATATGCCTGAGCATCTAGGTGAAGAGGGATGTCTTTCATTGAGTTGGGAAACAAAGAAGGGTAGAGTTGCTTTGGGGAGATAAACTCAAGTGTTCTGTTTTGAATATGTTCAAAGTGACATAGAATAAAAGATAAACATTGAATAGAGAGATAAAATTCTGGAATTTAGGGGAGTCCAGAGCTGGAGATATGAATGTATGAATAATCAGCATATAGATGGTGTTTAGAATCCCAGAACTGTGTTCAGTTACATAAAAAATTAGTGTTGGGACTTCCCTGGTGATGCAGTGGTTAAGAATCCACCTGCCAATGCAGGGGACATGGGTTCGAGCCCTGGTCTGGGAAGATCCCACATGCCGTGGAACAACTAAGCCCGTGAGCCACAACTACCGAGCCTGCACTCTAGAGCCCGCAAGCCGCAACTACTGAGCCTGTGTGCCACAACTACTGAAGCCTGTGCACCTAGAGCCCGTGCTCCACAACAAGAGAAGCCATCACAGTGAGAAGCCCGCGCACTGCAGAGTAGTCCCTGCTTGCCACAACTAGAGAAAGCCTGTGTGCAGCAACGAAGACCCAACGCAGCCAAAAATAAATAAATAAATTTATATATATATAAAAAAAGAATTAGTGTTGATACGGAAAAGAAGAGATTTGAGGACTACGCCTGCAGTACTCCTGTACTTAGCCATTAGGAGCTAAATGCTACCAAAGAGACTCAGAAGGACTAGCCTAAGAAGTGGAGGAAATTCAGGAGAGTGTGATAATAGGAGTTAAGTGAAGAAAGTGGCAAGAAAGAATGACCAACTGGGTCACATGCTGATGAGAGATCAGTATGGTGTAGACTGAGAATGGATCTTTAGATTGGGAAATGTGGAGGTCATCCCAAACCTTGGTGAGCGGTTTCAATGGAGAGGTGGGTGTGAAAGTCTGATCGGAATGGGCTCAAGAGACTAGAAGGTGAGAGAGTGGAGAGAATGAACATAAAAGAATCTGCATAGCAGAGGGAGATCAGCTCGGTGCTTTGTGACCACCTAGAGGGGTGGGATAGGGAGGGTGGGAGGGAGACGCAAGAGGGAAGAGATATGGGGACGTATGTATATGTATAACTGATTCACTTTGTTATAAAGCAGAAACTAACACACCACTGTAAAGCAATTATACTCCAATAAAGATGTTAAAAAAAAAAGGGCATTAAACCCTTACAGAAAATAAATAAATAAATAAAATCTTTGCCCTTTTAAAAAAAAAAAGAATCTAAGAATTTTACAGTGAAGTTGTGTGGAGAAATGAGGGAATGTGGGATCAAGGGGAACATTGTCTTTATGAAAATATTATGGCATATTTATTTATATGCTGTTGAGATGATTGACTAGGAAAAGGAAAGCAGTTGTAGGAGAGAGATTGGGAACATTATGAAGATTAATTGGCTTCCCATGATTAACACATTCTAGGCTTGGACCAGATACATCATAGCCGCATCAGACTCTTGTTAAAAAAAGCAGATTGCCTTGTCCTACCCCACACCTCCCATGTGTTAGAAAGGTCCCATGTGCTTATATTTTGTAAAAGCTCCGGTGGTTCTAGTGTGGAGCTAGATTCGGGAAGTTTTGTTTTAGGCAACACAGTGTATTGCAGTGGTGGCAAGGGTCCATTGACTTGGGGTGGTAGAAGGTGGGGCTGTAAATTTTGACTTTTTATAAATCTTTAATCTCTTAGCTTTGGCTTTTCTTGTTTTTGGATTTCCCCTCCTAAGAATGCTCTTAGCATGGAGCACTAGAGGCTGCTAATGGTTTTTTTGGAGCCCATGTGGTTTCTCTATGGTGATATTAATGGAAGTATCTGGCTGTCACAGTCTGTGATTAAAATCACTCTGATTAAGATTTTAAGCAAATAGTTACCCATTGAAAAAGTGATAGTCATACGCTTTCCTCTTTTGGGGGATACACAAAGATATCCATTAGACTGCCAAATCTAGCACAAGCATGTTCAAGAAATTGGGTCAAAGGGGACCATTAAGATTTACACTTGATAAAATATTGAGTCTTAGAACCAAACTAGGTGCTCAGATGCTTGATTGTTTAGGGAGAATAATACTGTGAAGTGAGATTAGATCTGAATCCAAAGGCCTGGGTTATATTTTTGGCTCTGTAATTTACAAACCATATGAATTTTGGGAAGTTTTGTGTGTTCATATGAAAATGAGTGCGCTAGCCTTTCCCTACTTCCATCTTAGAGTTATCAATACAAAGATGAAATGAGTGGAAAACATTTCATGACTATAAAGACTTACAACTGTGTATGTGTGTGTGTGTATGTATATATATATATATAGAGAGAGAGAGAGAGAGAGTATTTGTATGTAGTATATATATAGTTGATGTGAATTGTGAAAAACAGCTTTTATAAACACAATTTTACACTACATGACACAGGTATCTTGGAAAAGTGATCATTCACACCCCATCATCATTTGCGATGCAAAGTAAGGCTGATTAAAATGTATTTGTTTATATATATGTACATACACATATATACTTGCGTATGTAGGTGTATAGCTTTGTTCAGTATTATTTTTGTTCGTTTTCCTCAGAGATTAAGATGATTTTTGAATTATATTTATTGCATTGAATTATATTTTTGAATTACATTTGAATTTATAATTAGAAATGATATGTTAGCCTAAACCCCCAAATTCTTCCCACAGCAGTTTCAGATTTGGAGATAAGCCCTAGAGCTTCACTGGTGCCTGTCTCTGCACTACAACTGTATTTCAGTCCATGCCCCATAAATTTGGGAAAGAAATCACAAATGAGAGAGGGAATAGAATGATACAACAGGTTGTACCATTGTACACCATGCTGGTTACAAGACACTTGAAGGTGGGAAGGAGAAGATTGTATTTGGTCTTGGGTAGCTTGTTTTCCAAGGGATATTATTATACTAGAGTACACACAGGAGATGATGACCAGGGTATGAATAGGGTTTGAAATTGTGACTTAAAAGGATCAGGTAAAGGCCATAAAGATGTTTAGTCTAGAGAAGAGAAGATCAAAGTAGACTATGATATTCTGGTGATTTCAAGGAAGTAGAGGTAGGTTTGATGGATTGAGTTTGAAAGGAAGTGAATGCAGGTATAGAGAACATCCAATGAATACTTTGGCTGCTTATGACTTTCCAGTCACTCACTCTTATTGTACCAGCAGATGCTGCATGACTATTGAGATATTGCAGAGGGATTTGAACATCTAATACGAAGCAGAAATAGATGACCTATGAAGTCTCTTCTAGCTCCAGTACTTTGTGTCAAATCAAAGACTTTATGTGAGGAAGAGCTAGTACATTTTCAGAGCTCTCATGGAGGTTGGGGGAAGGTTACAGAGATGTGAATAATGGTTGGTTATGCTAAGCAGTAGAAAAGATTTTGAATTTAGTTCCAAGGTGCCTAGGAAAACAAAACTTGCCCCTTTGATTCTCAATCTTTAGGTAAATTCCTGAGTACATGTTGTTCTGTCATTGTATTCTGATCCAGGAGTCAGAACTGTGTCACTGTTGTGTAGCTTGGTCTCTACAAAATGACGGGAAAAATAAATGTTAGCTTCTGAATACTCTTCATATCTTCCTTCAATGGGGTGAAATTCACTGTGAAATAATAAAGCTCTTTAACACATAGCTCTGAATAAGTGAATAAATTGAGTGGAAGAAGCAACAATTTAATTTATGGGCCACTTAGTTAACAATAAGTCCGTTTGTCATACTTAACAGCTAACTGTGCTCCTAATGCAGAGTTAATGTTTTGTGCTTTGACTCCTAGATTGATGTTGTTGGAAGGACCCTTAGAGACAATTTAGTCCTTTTACAGATGAGCAAGCTGAGGTTCTAGGAGGGAATGTGCTAAAAGGCACCCAGTCTCACAAGTGAGACTGGGGACCTGGACTCCTGCCATCCATTGTCTGGGGCAGGCTCTAACTCTCCACACTGCCATTTGTCTCCTAGATTTGTAATTCCCATCATCACATGTTGAGACGATTATTTTTCAATTATACTGGAAGTAATTTTATCTTACAGCATCACTTTGTATCTCTACCATCCCAGATATGAATTAGAGTAATCTTTTGGAACTGACCCAGAGGAGATAGCTTCCTTAAAGTGACTTTTCTCACATCTAGTGATATGTCAGGAGCAAATATCAACTATCCCAGTAGCCCAAAACTCTAGAAATTCATGCATTTCCTGTGTAATTTCGCTATAGCTGTGTGCTCCCTGTCGTTATTTTCCTTTAAATCAACACACTTAAGAAAATCAATTTAGCCTTTTCTTGGCAATTATATCTGTAAAATCACAAGTTTAATGTGCTGGGGTTTTTTTCTAATATAAAAATAATTATTTTAATATAATCATCTTATTTTAAAGGTTTCATCTGGATGTCACCTAAAATAATTTTTCATACCATGCTTTGGGGAATATTGAAAAAGTGAACTCTTTCAACAAACTCTCTGCTATGTAATGATGGATGATAGTCATTTCTTCCTCTCCACCCTCCCCATCCCACTACTGATGTCTCAGTAATTTAAGAGAAAGAACGCCAAATCATACCCTCATTCACACAAACACACACACACACACACACACACACACATATTTAAGATTTTTTTTCCTTTCTCATGGAGAAGTAGGGTGGAAAGAATTAAGAAATAATTTGCTAGAAAAATGAATGAATCAGGTTACATTCATACATTAGCTAATGATAGGGATCTCCTGACAAGAAGAGGTGATTAAGAAAGTGTGTGAAATAATTATTTCCTTCCTGCTGAAATATTGATCAGTTGTTTACAAATTCTCATTAGAGGTGTGAGATGTAAATAAAGACTTCTTAGAGTTTTTCTTCCTGTAGTTCCACCAAAAGGTCCACATAAACATAAATAAACACAGCATTGTGAATTCGGTTTTGAGAATTTGAGTTTGTGGTGTGGTTGCTTTTATGTGATGGATGACACCGTTTGGTTTCAGATGATGCTTGGGACAGTCTGTCTCATAAACCTACTTTTTGTGAGTGAGATCAGTTTACCAATGGAGACACCCATATTACTTGAAAGAGAGACTAAAGTCTTGATCCCATTTGAGCCAGAATTTTTCGTTCTAATGAATTAATGCTAATGAATTAATGGTTTTCTAGAATACAGCTTTCCACCCAGTGTGCATAGTTTCTGTACTCCAGTCCTAAGGATCCTTGTCATTTTACTCTAGTGTGGTACAATAATTGTACTTTTCTAGGTGTGCCATATTCACGACATGAAAAAGGCTAGGAAATACTGGACAATGAAGAACAGTACATCTAGTTTGTATAGTGCTTTGGAGTTTAGAAAACACTTATGTGCATCAACTCTCTTGAGACACATAGTGTTTCTGTGAGGCAAACATTATTTTCCCCATATTTCAGGTGAGGAAACTGCAGTTTCGAGAGGTGAAGTTACTTGCATAAATCTCCACAGCTTAAGCAAGTGGCAAGTGAAGATTTGCAAATGTAGTTGTTACATTTTTAATCCAACGAATCTTCTACTACGCTGCAGCTGCCTTCAGAATTTCAAATTTTCATATTATTAGATTATATAAACTCAAAAACACAAACAAATGATCTTTGCTAGATGTATTTCATAAGAAGCTATTTTGAATTAAAACACCATTCAGAGATGTTTCCTGTCCTTTGCATTGAAGGATGGATGACACAGATGTGATCCTTGCCTTCAGGGAGATCACAGTCTTCTGGGGCTGGAGGGAGTTACATATACAAACACTTGAATACAAAGCAGTCTGGCATATGTATTATAAAGTAGGTAGAGACAAAATTCTATGGAGGAATAAGAGAGAAAGAAATTAAATTTAAATAAAGAGGAAACCAGAGAAAGGATTATGGGAGAAATGCAGCTATGTTAATGATTATTTTTGCCCTGGGTATACTTTTTTGTTTGTTTTTGGTTACTTATTTAAATGTTGCATATAGAGAAGTGCATAAATTACAAACATATAACTTGGTATAATTTCACACAGTGAACACACCCATGTAACGATCATGGAGACTAGAAACCAAACATTACCTGCATCCCTGTAACTCTATCTTGTGCCTCCTTCAAGTCCCCAAAGGCAGCAGTTATCTTGCTCTGACACTATAGTTCAGTTTGCCTGTTTTAAAACTTCAAATGAAGTAATACAGTGTATGCTTTTTTAAAATTTCTGTATGCTTTGTTTAATGTTATGTTTGTGAGACTTATACATTGTTGCTTGTAGCTGTAGTTCTAGTTTGCTCTTTTTTTTTTTTTCTTTTGCTGTAAATATACCACATATTTATTATCCATTCTACTGTTGGTGGTCATTTGGGTTGTTTCCAGTTTGTAGTCATTATGAACAGTGCTGCTATGAACAGTCTTGTATCTCTTTTTGTGGACGTATATATGCATTTCTGTTGGGAATAGTCCTAGGAGTGGATTTTCTGAGTCATGGAATATGCCTATGCTAACATAGCTTTTGATGAGGAAAAATAAGGATGACAAAAGACTTCACTGACAGAGGAGGGCTCATTTAGAAAGACCCATGCCTGACGCGCTGCAGAGAGAATTCAGAGTGATGAGCAATTTAGGTGGCAGGAATATACCGTGTTTGAGAGCTATAGTGGAATGTAGATTTGGAGAGAGAGACAAGGAGAAAGGGGATATTTTTGAGAACCCCTGAACTATTTTACAGAAAGATAATTGTATCAGTTAGAAAGGCATTCAGCTGCAAGTCACTGAAAACTTCAGTAAGTGTCTTAATCAGATGGATTGACTTTTCTCAAATACTAAGAAGTCTGGAAGTAGGCTGGCTTTCACTCAAAACTCAACAAAGGCTTTTAGGATCTAGGAGCTGTTTTTGCACTTTGGCATCCTTAGCATGTTACCATTTATATTCTTACTTGCTCTTTATAGTCTTAAGGTAGTTGCTGTAGCTCCAGATATCAAGTCTAAATTCCAAGCAAAGGGTGACAGAATGATGCCAGCCACATCAGTTCTCTTTCTTCAAGGGAGTAAAAGTTTCCCAAACATCCCAGCAAAGACTTCCACCAATTAATAAAAGTGGGTGACCCCTAGCTGAAAGTGAGGCTGGGAAATTGGGGCATAGTACAATATTAAGATTATCTTATATTGGTAACCATCCATTGCCTGAGACTAAGCATATTATTACCCTGAGAACACTGGAACTCTCTTAGCAAAGATGAAATGGATATTAAATAGGCAATTAAATGAGTCTTCCATTGCAATACTGGCCCCAGAGGGAAGAATGGGCTAGGGGATAAAGTTTTATGTAATATACCGTTTTTATTTTCACATGGGATAATTGGACATTTTATAGAGAAAATTAGTATATCATTCCATTTGATGATTTGAAATTCACCAGGGCTTTTTATTATTACTGTTGTTTTTGTTGTTATTATTATTGTCATTCTTGAGATGATGGAGTAAACATAATCAGTTAATATCTCTTAAAGTGATCTTGCCTTTGCAACTTTTCAGTTACATAAAGTGAATTTTTACCAGCTTTTCTAGAATAAAGTGAAACTAAAGAGCAAGCAAGCATTGTGAGCTGCTGCAATTACAGGCAGAGTGGTGTAAAGAGATTTCTGTGATGCATAAATTAAAACATCCCATCATAAGGCTTACAGGTCCAAAACAGCCCCCGTTTGGTCTTTCATGTGACTTTATTTCTATCTCTAACCTGCAGTTGTTGATTTGTGAAAAATTTGTCATGAAATCAGTTGAGTTAGTGCACAGAAGGACAGAACATTGATTCAGATGTTGTTTCAAAAACTCGTATGTATTACCTTAAAAAGAGAAAAATATTCATATGCGGTTCTTTTTGTTTTAAGCAAGTCTTAGAAATCAGGCCAGTCTATAAAATTGGTTTCCTGACAATTTATTTCCTACCAGCAACAAAATGAAGTGCTTATTCAATTAAGGTTCACAAAGCATACTTCTGTTTCTAGAGGTTGTTTGTTCATAATTTTGTTTGGTGACATGGTGGCATTATTAATTAAGCAAGGGGTAGAGTTTTCTGTATTGGGTGGAACCAAACAGAAAGAACAGAATCATAACTGTGTCATCTCCAATGTGATATTGATACAAGTAGAGCTAATGGACTGGGAGAATTTCATTTTACACTGAGTGTAATGAATATCTGCTCTGTCCAAGAAGTTTTGCTCACAGAGAGGAAGAAGAGAGAAGGAATGTGAATGGGGTTGGAAGGCACAATTCAGACCTGAGTTCAGCAATATTTGGGTAACTCTATTTTCATATGTGATTATTAGCAATGAGTGAAACGTTTCCATATTAGGAAGTGTTCCCCAGATTGTTTCATAATTACAGTGTACATTGGTCTGTTTCAAGATTATGTGTAGAACCAATAGAAGTGTTGCTTTTATCAAGAGGTAATTAATGGACAAATTTCATTATTCTTAGGGATGTTACAGATCCAGAATATAAATAGGCTTAGGAAAACAACATGTGAGCTAAAAGCTACAGCTCACAGTTAAGTAATTGGGGGTATTTGGGGAGGTAAGTGTTATAGACTATACTCTTAATAATATGGAGATTTTATCACAGAGTACAACCATGTTTTTCCATTTTATAACCTCATATGTCCAAAGCATAATACTAAGCTGAGTGTCTATAGAGCTTATTTACTTATTTATTTGCTTTTTAATTCGGCCATGCCATGTGTATGTGGGATCCTAGTTCCCTGACCAGGGATCAAACCTGCATTGGAAGCGTGGGGTCTTAACCACTGGACCGTCAGGGAAGTCCCAGGCTGAGTGCCTAATACCCTAACATTCGTTCACTAATTTAACAGAATATTTACTGAGAAGCTTACCATATGCCACTGTTATGGGTACTGGAGGTAGAGCAATGAACAAATTAAAATGTCTGACCTAATGCTTCTACAGTTTTTAGAAGCATGTTTTATTCATGGAGTTTTTCATGGCAACAAAATGGCTGTGCTTTCTAAGCAGGTGAAGTAAAAGGGATACAACTAGAAACAGGCTTCAGCTAATCTCAAACCAAGAGGTTGCACATGATATACAATAAGAATTATACTTTTATTGCTTTTAAATTTACAGTTAAATTCTAAATAAAGCACTTCAAGCAGTCCTACAACACTTGATTGTACCTACAGTACAACACACTTCCAAGGGCCCAGCAATGACTTGAAGGGTAGATGTAAACAGTGCAGAGTCCAAGTGTGAATGTTTTCAGAGAGAAGCATGGTCAAACAGGTGAGCTTGAGCCCTAGGGTAATGGCTTGCAGAGCTGAAACTAAGGACTAGGCCATGGATGAACACAAAGACAGGATAAGTTAGTATTTCATGTTTGGGTGTGGTCTTGGAAGGACAAATGGACAAAGAATCAGGGGTTGGTAAATGACCAAAGGTCAAGTCTTGTAAAAAGGTCAGGTTAGGTATGATCTATACCAGTTTTGAGTCAGCACTAGGGACAGCTCCCAAGGGCTGTGCCTGTTAGTTGCTGTAGTATCTAAGAGGATGTGACAAAATAAATTCATCTAGGTACATCTAGCAGGTGGGAAAAGTGAATGAAGTAGGCTAGTAGTTAGGCAATGGGGGAGAACTGTGGCAAACAGGAAATGACAGAACTTTCCAAATGGAGAAATGGAGCAGCTGCTAATCAGCTCCATCCAGCCAACTGGTTTTAGGCAGGCATGCAGGCTACATATTACTGGATTTTCCAGAAATTAAAAATAAATTCCAGAGTTGCAGAAAACTCAGATATTTTAGGTGACATCTCATAATTTTAATAACTTTGGCAACTCAAAATTAAAACAAAATGCACACTTGTAAACACTACTTTGGTCCCCATTTCTTTTAAGGCAGTTTTGGTCCCAAGTGATGGAGGCTGCATCCTTGTCCAACTGTGAGTCTGTGGTGTTCTGTCAATGGCATATCTAGCTATTTTACCCACTTCAGCCTGATATTTTAAAAATATAAATTAGGTCATGTTTTCCACTGCTTGTACTCCTCAGTGGCTTCCTATTACATACAGAATAAAATAAGAACTCCTAATATGGCTTTCCAGACTCTGAATGATGCTTTTTGCCTACCTCTGCAACCTCATCTTATCCCATTCTTCCCCAACTCACTGTTTTCCAGACACATTCTTCTTCTTTTACTTCCTAGAACATGCCAAACTTTTCCTACAGCAGAGTTTTATAAATTTTAATTCTCTCCTTGGGAATAATTCCCCTTGCTCCCTGTGTCCACTCTCTGTTTAGATGGCTCGTTCTTTCATCTAGAGATCATCTTAATATGTTCTCCAAGAGGCTGCCACTGATCATCTAATCTCAACTGGTCCTCCAAGTTACTCTTTTTATCATAGTACCCTCTTTATTCATTACCATACACTGAATGCAGTTTGAATTTTTAAAAATTACTTATTCATATGTTAATATCTGTCTCACTTATTTGATTTTAAGCTCCCTAACAATAGGAAACATGTCTGTCTTGATCACTGATAAAACTTCGATGTTTAACACACAGTAAACATTCTATAAATGTGAATGAATAGATCATTGCATAAGAGGACTTGAAAGATTTGTGTCTTTCATATGTTGATTTGGTGCTGAATTCTTTGGACCTAGATCTTCTAGAGCAATATTTCTCAAATTTAGGTAAGGTGCTCGCCTCCGTAATGAAAAACTGTATTAATGGCCATTCAGTGCAATTTATTTTTATTACATTAAATATATATATATATATAATATATAGAAAAATAAATATATATTTATAGTATATAATATAATAAAACATATTGTAAATAAATATATATGGGCATAAATGTCTTGTTTATAGCTCTTATAAAATTATGAAATTAATTTACATATTAAGTTATAAACAAGTCTATACAAAAGTAGTTCAATTCAAATTAATACTATTCATTTAATGTTATATGTGATATTTTGATGACATAAAATTGCCTCAGTTCAGATGCAGTTCTATATTTAATGTTTCTGTGCTTTTATTTCAATAATTCTTAGGCAGATAATACCTGTTCACATAAGTATATTGAAGAGAATTAGTAATTTCTTGCTTTTGTTTGTTAATTGAAGGTATTTGACCTTAACCAAATCTCAGCTTGCTAGAAACTCTAAAATGTTAAATTTAATTACATGTCACTCCAAAATTGGTTTTTTTTCCACTTGAAGATAAAGGCAATATTACTGAAAACTACATTATGTTATGTGAACTAGTTGATGGAATTGGGAAGAGAGAAATTTCTTATTGCATATTTGCTATTTATTCTTACTGTGAATGAGTTGTTGCAATGTGGTATGCTCAAAGCTGGGATTTCAGTAATACATCTGCCAGCAAAATAAAATGTCTTCTTACTGCTGAGACACAAGTACTTTTGAGTTTTCAAAAGTCAGATGATTACTCCATTTTTCTCTATTTAAACTAGCACAAACAATTTTTATTGGCTGCATGGTGATTTCATTTAACCTTTACTTTGAGTGAAACAGATCATAATCAAAACCAGAAACATTTGTTCCAAAATTTTGTGTCAATAATCAGTTATAAAGTCATCATCCAGATGCCCTGGAATATGTCTACCTGCAAATATATAGATACATATACATACATATACAAACACATAGATTTTTATATATAGTATATGTGGATATATATATGTTTGTGTGTATACATATAAAATTTTAAATTTAAATTCTCATGGACACCGCTTACGTTGCCTCTTACCTAATTTAAGAACAGTATACTAGAAGATCCAACTATGTTTCAACTCCCAAATACCTGGGCATTGACTATGGTAGGTGGGGTTCTAGACCTGTCTTGAAACATGTGGGCTTAAAATAAAAATACAAATATTATGAAACTCTCTCTAGTAAATGCATTGTTGTCTTTGAACTGAGCTTTGGTCTGGGGAAGGGCTAACATTTCTGGGGACACCATACAGACGGTTTTCTGGAATTGTGCTCCAGGAGATACCATTCACGTAAATACAATATGAATAGCATCCCCTAGAGCTGTTTAAGGTGGACCTGTTCATTCAGCAGTGAGTGAGCACTTAACCATTTATCTGCCTCTGCAGCAACTGTCCTCTCCTTCCACCCAGAGAAACCTGCACTTTTCCCATTCTAGCTCTCACGGCCAACCATTTGCTTTGATATTAGTTTAAAAGAGAATCCCACCTCCCAGAGATATTTACATTCCAAAAATTAATTTTGTATATAATGAATATTTCACATTAGAGAGTAATGAAAGTAGAACAACAGGCTGTGTTTTGCTTTTTGTGGGGAAGTGTGACAGGTGGTCAGCATCACTTATACTTCTATCATATGTGAACCTGGATTCAAGGGTCTGTGTGGTGTTTCAGATTCTATATTTATAGCAGGTTCTTGAGCAAGTTCTAGATCAATAAAAACAGATGTCTCTTTTTTTAGAGGAATGGAATGATCTCCTTGTATCTGATGGTTGGGTGTTCTTTTGCATGGAAATCAGAATCTTTGCACCTCAGTGGTGATAATAGAGAGAGCTTCCTCAGGGGTACACTGGCTCTTACAGTATCAGTTCTCTCCTAGATGCCCTGCCTCTTTGATTCAACAAGATCAAGCTAGAGTTTGCTATCTCATCTACGTAACTGGGACACCTGTGGGTATTCTTCATTTATATTAGGGATATAATCAGTTCTTCAATTTTCTAGTCTCAAATTCTTGGATTTACCTTTAATACTTCACTTTATTTTCCTTTGTTATCAATAAATCACGTATCATTAAAACTTTTTTCTTTACAATGTGTATTATGCTACATGTGACTTCTTAGGGATGTAATGGCTCCCTCATATCTAGAGTAAAAAGGCCAAAGCCTTAAACTTTGGGTTTATTCATAGTTTGGCCTTACAACAATTCTTATTTCCTGTTGCTATTTAGCATAGCCCATGTGACTGTTACAGGGTTGCTTCTTTGCCTTTGCCACATACGAGAAACTAATTTCTCCTCTAGGCTACTGCATGTGTATGTGTGTTTATATATATATATATTTTTTTTTTTTTTAATTTTTTTTTTCTTTTCTTTTTTTTTTTTTTTCCCTACCTGGAATGCCTTTCAACTTCCTGCCAATTAACCCAAATACTATCCTTCTCTCAAGCTATGCCTTAGCCACACTTCTACTCGTTGGCAATTGACTCTGCAGTGATCACTCCGTAGTGTGAATTATTTTCGTTGTTTTCATACGTAGCTTATAACATTAATTCATCCCTGTATTTTAAGAGTCATTTCTCCTTCTTTTATGTGTATGTTAATTGAACTGATATTAACTAAATACTTATTTGTGGACTGTTTCATTTTAGCATCTCAAGGAGATGGAACCACATGAGACATAATTCTGCCCATAGGGGGTTCGTAGTCTACTAAGGAAATAAGGTGAATCACCTGTAACCATTACGTAAAATTTTGTTGTTGTTGTTTCACTTTGTTTGCTTTAAGGACAAGCAAGTTACATATAAAGGGCAGTAGGAGTTTAGAGAATAAGGGATTACAATTAGTGATGGTATGTGAACCCCCATGAAGGAGGTGGCATTTGAACTGGGCTTTGAGACATGGGCAGATTTTATGTAGGCAGAAAGGGAGGATCCTTAGAGGAGGAATAACAAGAACAAAAGCATCTAAGTGGCTATATGCGAGGAAGGTGGAGAACAATGGGGTGCTTAGGAACGAAGGACTGCAGGTTCCTTGGCAATTAGAGCTTGTAAAGAGGAGTAGTAGGAAACGAGACTGGAAACATAAATTGCAGCCAGGTTGTAGACTGTACAAGATTATAAATCCTATTCTAAAGTATTTATACCTTATTCTTTAGGCAATGGAAAGTTGAAAACTTTGAACATGGAAATGAGTCAGTCAGTGTTTTACCATGCACATATTGTCTTTCCAACCAGGTTCGATGCTACTAATTTTGAGGAAATCATGTCATGTAAATAATAATTTATTAAGCTCTTCCACATTATCTCACATCATCTTATTGATAGTTTTTTTTTTTGTTATTGAAGTATAGTTGATTTACAAAGTTGTGTTAGCTTCTGGTATACAGCAAAGTGACTCAATTATATATGTATATAGATATATACGTATTCTTTTTCATATTCTTTTCCATTATGGTTTATTGCAAGATACTGAATATAGCTCCCTGTACTATACAGTAGGGCCTTGTTGTATATCTATTTTATGTACAGTAGTTTGTATCTGCTAATCCCAAACTCCTACTTTATCCCTCCCCCACCCCCTTTCCCCTTTGATAACCAAGTTTGTTTTCCTTGTCTGTGAGTGTTTCTGTTTTGTAAATAAATTCATTTGTATCATATTTTAGATTCCACATATAAGTGATAGCATATGGTATTTATCTTTCTCTGTCTGACTTACTTCACTTACTATGATAATCTCTAGGTCTATCCATGTTGCTGCAAATGACATTGTTTCATTCTTTCTTATGTCTGAGTAGTATTCCATTGTGTGTGTGTGTGTGTGTGTGTGTGTGTGTACACACAGACTATCTTCTTTATCCAACTATTGATAGTTTTCGAAAATTATGTCATTATCCTTTGCTTTTACTGCTGAGGGGAATAGTCTCAGAAAGCTTTAGTAATCTGCACAAGGTCACAAGGCTACAAGGAACAGTCAGGAATTTAACCATATATTAAGATTCATATTCCATGTTTTTCTTCTTTGCCATGATGGTACCTGTCCTCTTCTCAATTGAATATTTAGTCTTCCAAAGAGATCTTCATTTAATAAAAAATTATATAGTATATAAATATGTTTATATATGTATTTTTTCTCACATGCATTTTGTTTAGCTCCTTTCAGATGCTAAAGCACTAAGGATGCAATCTCTTCTATGATTGAGATTCAAGAGTCAAATTTGGAAACTCATAATGATCCCTATAGTGAGGTGCAGTGTCTTCACATTCTCAGCAGTGGTGAGGTTGGTATGTGATAATGACATAGTATTAAGCTCTTGGGCCCAGGAGACCCCATTAGTTGCAACTTCTAAAATCATCCTACCTTCTTCATCTGGCCTCTTTGCCTCTTCATATTTAAACAAATAAAAATATGCTCATCAGAGTTTAAGATTCATTTTCTTGACCTCTGATGAAGTACAGACTCTGAGAAGAATCGAGCATCACATATGGTGTAGTGGTAGGTGGCTTAAATACCAAGGAGTTTATCTGGCGCATTTTACTAAAAAATCCAGAAGTAGACTAGACTTCAGGGTTGGTTGGTTGAGTGATATAACTCTCATCAAGAACTTGACTTCTCTTCATCTCTTGCTCAGCCATCCACAGAGTTGATGCCTTTATTCTTAGGCTGATTCCATTTGTGGTCATAGATAGGATGCTGCCTGAAGCAAACTGGGACTATATCCAGTGGGACTGTTTGTGTATAACTGAACAAAAATTTAAAAAAATCTCTGTGACTGGAGAACTGTTATTCATTAATTGGAATAGACTTAGTTTATCTTAAAGAAACAAAATGGGTAGGATTACCTTGACTGATATAGATTATTAGGATTTAGCCCTAAACCTGGGGGATAATGGTAAATCCTATCAAAACAAAAGTTTTACTGTCCAGTGGATACTGAAAAGAAAAACCAGTGTCTACTATACATCAAGATAAATTATATTTTGTAAACCATTCAAGCCATATATGCCTTTTCCTATTTCAAAGTTTTTTTTTTTAAATTCATGTCAACATACCTTATATGAAATTTGTTTTGGAGACTGCTGATGAAGTCATTACTCAGCAAACCCTAGAGGCCTCTGAAGTGAAATTTCTGTTATATACTGTATTCTGAGTAAGACATGCAGTGAATGAAAAATTTCATCTATCAGCGGTATAGGTATTTCATTTTTGGGAGGAGGTTAAATTCAGCATGTTGTTTTAGAAAAATAAATAAGCATATGGAGCATTAAACAGTGCTACTCTTCCCTGCTTCCCTGATTAGATCTAACCAATTATAATGCCATCTCCTTTGATTTAATTTTAAGTGGATATTGGAGTAATTAATGTGTTAGCTCTACATGTAGACAAAGAAAATACTTTGATCAATCAGTAGCAATTGGCAAATGTCAAAAGATAAACTGCTTTGGATTCCTTTCTAAATTTCAAAACGTACTGACCTTTTTTTTTTTTAAAAAACATAGAGTACATACAGCGTGACTCTAGATGACTTCTGCTGTGTCCCATATTGCTAGTGATTGGGACTTTGGGCAGAAACTTTTTTTTTTTTTAATGGTAAAACATTAAAAGTTTTATTTTCATATCTAGAATAAGAATTAGATAGTAATGCCTACCATCTCCACTATTAATATTATTCTAGAAATAGCACATGAAATTTGACATGAGAAATGATAATTTAAGGGGTAAATATTGGTAAGGATGAGACAAACATTATTATTAATTGCTGCTTATATTATTGTATTCCTATCAAATCCAATATAATCAACTGAAAAATTTACAAAATGATTAGTTAACATATAAAATGTCACTAGGAATAAAATAATCAGTTTTGGCTTTTCATCTGTTCTCATTTTTAAAAAAATTTTTTTATTTTTGAATTTTATTTTATTTATTTTTTTATACAGCAGGTTCTTATTAGTCATCAATTTTATGCACATCAGTGTATACGTGTCAATCCCAATCACCCAATTCATCACACCACCAACGCCACCCCCCCGCGGCTTTTCCCCCTTGGTGTCCATACGTTTGTTCTCTACATCTGTGTCTCAATTTCTGCCCTGCAAACCGGTTCATCTGTACCATTTTTCTAGGTTCCACATATATACGTTAATATACGATATTTGTTTTTCTCTTTCTGACTTACTTCACTTTGTATGACAGTCTCTAGATCCATCCACGTCTCAACAAATGACCCAATTTGGTTCCTTTTTATGGCTGAGTAATATTCCATTGTATATATGTACCACATCTTCTTTATCTATTCATCTCTCGATGGGCATTTAGGTTGCTTCCACGACCTGGCTATTGTAAACAGTGCTACAATGAACATTGGGGTGCATGACTCTTTTTGAACTATGGTTTTCTCTGGGTATATGCCCAGTAGTGGGACTGCTGGCTCATATGGGAATTCTATTTTTAGTTTTTTAAGGAACCTCTGTACTGTTCTCCATAGTGGCTGTATCAGTTTACATTCCCACCAACAGTGCAAGAGGGTTCCCTTTTCTCCACACCCTCTCCAGCATTTGTTGTTTGTAGATCTTCTGATGAAGCATATTCAAACTGGTGTGAGGTGATACCTCATTGTAGTTTTGATTTGCATTTCTCTAATAATTAGTGATGTTGAGCAGCTTTTCATGTGCTTCTTGGCCATCTGTATGTCTTCTTTAGAGAAATGTCTATTTAAGACTTCTGCCCATTTTTGGATTGGGTGGTTTGTTTCTGTAATATTCAGCTGCATGAGCTGTTTATATATTTTGGAGATTAATCCTTTGTCCGTTGATTCATTTGTAAATATTTTCTCCCATTCTGAGGGTTGTCTTTTCGTCTTGTTTATGGTTTCCTTTGCTATGCAAAAGCTTTTAAGTTTCATTAGGTCCCATTTGTTTTTTTTTGTTTTTACTTCCATTACTCTAGGAGGTGGATCAAAAAAGATCTTGCTGTGATTTATGTCAAAGAGTGTTCTTGCTATGTTTTCCTCTAAGAGTTTTATAGTGTCCGGTCTTAATTTAGGTCTCTAATCCATTTTGAGTTTATTTTTGTGTATGGTGTTAGGGAGTGTTCTAATTTCATTATTTTACATGTAGCTGTCCACTTATCCCAGCACCACTTGTTGAAGACACTGTCTTTTCTCCATTGTATATCCTTGCCTCCTTTGTCATAGATTAGTTGACGATAGGTGCGTAGGTTTACCTCTGGGCTTTCTATCCTGTTCCATTGATCTATATTTCTCTTTTTGTGCCAGTGCCATATTGTCTTGATTACTGTAGCTTTGTAGTATAGTCTGAAGTCAGGGAGTCTGATTCCCCCAGCTCCGTTTTCGTTTTTTTTTTTTAACATCTTTATTGGAGTATAATTGCTTTACAATAGTGTGTTAGTTTCTGCTTTATAACAAAGTGAATCAGTTATACATATACATATGTTCCCATATCTCTTCCCTCTTGCGTCTCCCTCCCTCCCACCCTCCCTATCCCACCCCTCTAGGTGGTCACAAAGCACCGTCCAGCTCCGTTTTTTCCCCTCAACTGCTGTGGCTATTCGGTGTCTTTTGTGTCTCCATACAAATTTTAAGATTTCTTTTGTTCCAGTTCTGTAAAAAATGCCATTGGTAATTTGATAGGGATTGCATTGAATGTGTAGATTGCTTTGGGTAGTATAGTCATTTTCACAATATTGATTCTTCCAATCCAAGAACATGGTATATCTCTCCATCTGTTGGTATCATCTTTAATTTCTTTCAACAGTGTCTTATAGTTTTCTGCATGCAGGTCTTTTGTCTCCCTAGGTAGGTTTATTCCTAGGTATTTTATTCTTTTTGTTGCAATGGTAAATGGGAGTGTTTCCTTAATTTCTCTTTCAGATATTTCATCATTAGTGTATAGGAATGCAAGAGATTTCTGTGCATTAATTTTGTATCCTGCAACTTTACCAAATTCATTGATTAGCTCTAGTAGTTTTCTGGTGGCATCTTGAGGATTCTCTATGTATAGTATCATGTCATCTGCAAACAGTGATGATTTTACTTCTTCTTTTCCAATTTGTATTCCTTTTATTTCTTTTTCTTCTCTGATTGCCATGGCTAGGACTTCCAAAACTATGTTGAATAATAGTGGCGAGAGTGGACATCCTTGTCTTGTTCCTGATCTCAGAGGAAATGCTTTCAGTTTTTCACCATTGACAATGATGTTTGCTGTGGGCTTGTCATATATGGCCTGTATTATGTTGCGGTAGGTTCCCTCTATGCCCACTTTCTGGAGATTTTTTTATCATAAATAGGTGTTGAATTTTGTCAAAAGCTTTTTCTGCATCTATTGAGATGATCATATGGTTTTTTTCCTTCAGTTTGTTAATATGGTGTATCACGTTGATTGATTTGCGTATATTGAAGAATCCTTGCATCCCTGAGATAAATCCCACTTGATCATGGTGTATGATCTTTTTAATCTGTTGTTGGATTCTGTTTGCTACTTTTTGTTGAGGATTTTTGCATCTATATTCATCAGTGATATTGGTCTGTAATTTGCTTTTTTTGTAGTATCTTTGTCTGGTTTTGGTATCAGGGTGATGGTGGCCTCATAGAATGAGTTTGGGAGTGTTCCTTCCTCTGCAATTTTTTGGAAGAGTTTGAGAAGGATAGGTGTTAGCTCTTCTCTAAATGTTTCATAGAATTCACCTGTGAAGCCGTCTGGTCCTGGACTTCTGTTTGCTGGAAGATTTTTAATCACAGTTTCAATTTCATTACCTGTGATTGGTCTGTTCATATTTTCTATTTCTTCCTGGTTCAGTCTTGGAAGGTTATACCTTTCTAAGAATTTGTCCATTTCTTCCAGGTTGTCCATTTTATTGGCATAGAATTGCTGGTAGTCGTCTCTTAGGATGCTTTGTATTTCTACGGTGTCTGTTGTAACTTCTCCTTTTTCATTTCTAATTTTATTGATTTGAGTCCTCTCTCTCTTTTTCTTGATGAGTCTGGCTAATGGTTTATCTTCACAAAGAACCAGCGTTTAGTTTTATTGATCTTTCCTATTGTTTTCTTTGTTTCTATTTCATTTATTTCTGCTCTGATCTTTATGATTTCTTTCCTTCTGCTAACTTTGGGTTTTTTTTGTTCTTCTTTCTCTAGTTCCTTTAGATGTAAGGTTAGATCGTTTGTTTGAGATTTTTCTTGTTTCTTGAGGTAGGCTTGTATAGCTATAAACTTCCCTCTTAGAACTGCTTTTGCTGCATCCTGTAGGTTTTGGATTGTCATGTTTTCATTGTCATTTGTCTCTAGGTATTTTTGGATTTACTCTTTGATTTCTTCAGTGATCTCTTGGTTATTTAGTAACATAGTGTTTAGCCTCCATGTGTTTGTGTTTTTACATTTTTTCCCCTGTAATTCATTTCTAATCTCATAGCATTGTGGTCATAAAAGATGCTTGATATGATTTCAATTTTCATAAATTTACTGAGGCTTGATTTGTGACCCAAGATGTGATGTATCCTGGAGAATGTTCCATGTGCACTTGAGAAGAAAATGTAATCTGCTGTTTTTGCATGGAATGTCCTATAAATATCAATGAAATCTATCTGGTCTATTGTGTCATTTAAAGCTTCTGTTTCCTTATTTATTTTCATTTTGGATGATCTGTCCATTGGTGTAAGTGAGGTGTTCAAGTCCCCCACTATTATTGTATTACTGTCGATTTCCTCTTTTACAGCTGTTAGCAGTTGCCTTATGTATTGATGTGCTCCTATGTTGGGTGCATATATATTTATAATTGTTATATCTTCTTCTTGGATTGATCCCTTGATCATTATGTAGTGTCTTTCCTTGTCTATTATAACATTCTTTATTTTAAACTCTATGTTATCTGATATGAGTATTGCTACTGCAGCTTTCTTTTGATTTCCATTTGCATGGTATATCTTTTTCCATCCCCTCACTTTCAGTCTGTATGTGTCCCCAGGTCTGAAGTGGGTCTCTTGTAGACAGCATATATATGGGTCTTGTTTTTGTATCCATTCAGCAAGCCTGTGTCTTTTGGTTGGAGCATTTAATCCATTCACATTTAAGGTGATTATCGATATGTATGTTCCTATGACCATTTTCTTAATTGTTTTGGGTTTGTTTTTGTAGGTCCTTTTCTTCTCTTGTGTTTCCCACTTAGAGAAGTTCCTTTAGCATTTGTCGTAGAGCTGGTTTGGTGGTGCTGAATTCTCTTAGCTTTTGCTTGTCTGTAAAGCTTTTGATTTCTCCATCGAATCTGAATGAGATCCTTGCCGGGTAGAATAATCTTGGTTGTAGGTTCTTCCCTTTCATCACTTTAAGTATATTATGCCACTCCCTTCTGGCTTGTAGAGTTTCTGCTGAGAAATCAGCTGTTAACCTTATGGGAGTTCCCTTGTATGTTATTTGTCGTTTTTCCCTTGCTGCTTTCAATAATTTTTCTTTGTCTTTAATCTTTGCCAATTTGATTACTATGTGTCTCGGTGTGTTTCTCCTTGGGTTTATCCTGTATGGGGGCTCGCTGCGCTTCCTGGACTTGGGTGGCTATTTACTTTCCCATGTTAGGGAAGTTTTCGACTGTAATCTCTGCAAATATTTTCTCTGGACCTTTCTCTCTCTCTTCTCCTTCTGGGACCTTTCTCTCTCTCTTCTCCTTCTGGGACCTATAATGTCAATGTAGTTACGTTTAATGTTGTCCCAGAGGTCTCTTAGGCTGTCTTCATTTCTTTTCATTCTTTTTTCTTTATTCTGTTCCACAGCAGTGAATTCCACCATTCAGTCTTCCAGGTCACTTATCCGTTCTTCTGCCTCAGTTATTCTGCTCTTGATTCCTTCTGGTGTAGTTTTCATTACAGTTATTGTATTGGTCACCTCTGTTTCTTTGTTCTTTAATTCTTCTAGGTCTTTGTTAAACATTTCTTGCGTCTTCTCGATCTTTGCCTCCATTCTTTTTCCAAGGTCCTGGATCATCTTCACTATCATTATTCTGAATTCTTTTTCTGGAAGGTTGCCTATCTCCACTTCATTTAGTTGTTTTTCTGGGGTTTTATGTTGTTCCTTCATGTGCTACATAGCCCTCTGCCTTTTCATCTTGTCTCTCTTTCTGTGAATGTGGTTTTTGTTCCACAGGCTGCAGGATTGTAGTTCTTCTTGCTTGTGCTGTCTGCCCTCTGGAGGATGAGGCTGTCTAAGAGGCTTGTGCAGATTTCCTGATGGGAGGGACTGGTGGTGGGTAGAGCTGACTGTTGCTCTGGTGGGCAGAGCTCAGTAAAACTTTAATCCACTTGACTGCTGATGGGTGGGGCTGGGTTCCCTCCCTGTTGGTTGTTTGGCCTGAGGCCACCCAACACTGGAGCCTACCTGGGCTCTTTGGTGGGGCTAATGGCAGACTCTGGGAGGGCTCTCTCCAAGGAGTACTTCCCAGAACTTCTGCTGCCAGTGTCCTTGTCCCCACAGTGAGCCACAGCCACCCCCCGCCTCTGCAGGAGACCCTCCAACACTAGCAGGTAGGTCTCGTTCAGTCTCCCCTGGGGTCACTGCTCTTTCCCCTGGGTCCCGATGCGCACACTACTTTGTGTGTGCCCTCAAAGAGTGGAGTCTCTGTTTCCCCCAGTCCTGTTGAAGTCCTGCAATCAAATCCCACTAGGCTTCAAAGTCTGATTCTCTAGGAATTCCTCCTCCTGTTGCTGGACCCCCAGGTTTGGAAGCCTGACGTGGGGCTGAGAACCTTCACTCCAGTGGGTGGACTTCTGTGGTATAAGTGTTCTCCAGTCTGTGAGTCACCTACCCAGCAGTTATGGGATCAGATTTTGCTGTGATTGCGCCCCTCCTACCGTCTCATTGTGGCTTCTCCTTTGTCTTTGGATGTGGGGTATCTTTTTTGGTGAGTTCCAGTGTGTTCCTGTCGATGACTGTCCAGCAGCTACTTGTGATTCTGGTGTTCTTACAAGAGGGAGTGAGAGCATGTCCTTCTACTTCGCCATCTTGGTTCAGGCTCCCCGAAACTTTTTAAGTTGGTTCACTTTAGGGAGAGTTGGAAGAGATCTCTTAATGTTTCCCCATTGTGAGATATTTACTTTCTGCATTTAGTAATTACTCCACTCAATTGGCAGCATTATTTAAAAAATATTTTGTTCTTTTATTGTTTCTATACGTGGCAGCACTATTTGCCTCAGGTTCCTCTTAGAAGAGAGGACTATCTTCTCTATTAACCAGCATATCCTTTTTCCGATTGGTGAGCACAGAAATCATATGTCTTTACTACACTGAGTGACTGCCTAGGATTAGTTATGGACTCTCAAACTGACATTCAATACCTTAATTGTATCTGGAGGAGAAGGAAGGAATTTAATGTTGATATTTAAAGTCTGATCATACCAAGTGGAATGTTAGGATCCCATAGTATTGATTTTGTGGAAGAAAGAATGGATGTTACAGGCAAGGGTGAGCGAATGGTGAGGTTTTTTTGTGAAGTCCCATTATTATTTATTTTCTCTATTCTGTTTCTCCCATTATCAACATTTAGCACTGAGATTATTTCAGTTGGATCATCACTAGATTCTTTGATTCCCTTTCTTTATCCTCATTAGTTCTACTTGCTGGTGCCAACTGAATTTTCCCAGTGTACTGATGTGCTCTCTGCTGTTATCTTTTCACCGTCTGCATGACAACCCAGAAAATCCTTATCCCTTTTCCCAATCCAAATTCTGTCTTTTAAACCCAGGCTGCCATGCCTGTGCTGCAAACCCTTCCCCGATACTCTAGGCTATAAAAAAATTCCTAAATTTATGTGCTGTAGTCTTTAGAGTCTTCATCATCTATACTTTTTATTCTTTAGCCTCCCCATCTGGCTCTTTTTATAAGCATTGTACATCTTAATATTCTAGGGGATAGGGACGCAATTTAGATTTTACAATCCCCTGAACTGAATACACAGGAGGCACTCAATTTAAATGGATTGGATGAACCAGGCAGCATTATTATGAAAATAGAAAACACGATTTTGTTTAACCAGACTAGGTTAATAGATTTATTCTATTTTCTCCCCATCTTACACACACCCACCATTCAGGAGCAAGGAATATGCCTTTATTTGTTTTGGTTTTTTAGTGAGAGACAGGAGACTTTGTAGACTTTTTTTTTTCGTTTATCGTTTTGTTTGGTGAACAAGAAACTAGGAAATGTGTAAAGTCTCCCAGGTTTTTTTGAGCTGGACAACTGAAATAAAGAAGTTGACTAACTTGGTGTTACTCAGACTCCATGTGACTTTACTGGTCACATATTGCAACAACATCTGACCTAGATAGAGGCTGGGACTTTGGGCAGGTGGTCATCTGCTCGGGGACCCATCCTACCGCTCTTTCTCTGGAGTTAGCTACTGCTGCCTGCTGGAAGGATGATGGTGCGGGACTCTATATGTAGACTGAACTGTGTGGTCTTCTGTGGTCTTGAAAGAGACTAGGAAGTAGAATAATTCCCTTTATTATGAGGAGAAGAAGGCTGACCTAGTCATATTGCCTGTGCAAAAGGGAATCCGCTTCCTGTATCCAGCAAAAGAGGAACTGGAAGGGGAGCAGACTTGAGCTATAGGTGAGGACAAATATCTGCATAACATTTGACAGTGCTTTTCAAACAGCATGCCTTCTTTAGGGTTCCATGTTTGATCAATGTGTACAACTAGGGATTATTCTGTTTTATAATGTCTGTTCTGCGGAAAGGTGGGCTGAGCAGGTTCAGAGCAGAGAAAATTTGTAGTAAGAATTCATACACATAGCAGAACACCAAGATCATGCCACTGAAATGTTGCATGCTTACTGGAGTAGGAGAAAGTGTTTCTTTGGCGTTTATGCAAGTCAGCGGTTATACTGATACAGTGACTTAAATCTCAAGAGCAACTAAATAAATACTATGATATTATTAGAAAGGGTGTAATTTTTAGTTTTCTAATCTTCCTTTTTATTTCAGCCAGTGTTCACCCTTTAATGACTTCAAGTATGCTGTCACACAATCTAGTATTTGAAAATTTTACCTCAATCACAGGAAGAGTGAAAACCATTAATATACAATAAAGATATATTTGTGAAGAGTGAAGAGAAAAATCTCTTTGAAAAGTTATACTCAGGGAGCAGTAATGGATGTTGGAATTTATTAGACAAAAATCTGTGTATTTTTAAATACTTTACACAGTACTTTAACATATGTTCTTTCATTTGAACCCCAAAAGATTACTGTGGGGTAGGGACATAGTAGTATAGTAGATGGTGTGGAGTCAGGCTAGGGTCTGGGTTTAAATTCTGATTTTATCACTTACTAGCTGCAAGATTACAGGTAAGTTACTTAACCTAAATTAACGAGAGTCAGTTTTCTCATTGGTGAAATGGAGATAACAGGAGTTCCTACTTCTTGGGTTGTTGTGATAAGTAAGGGAGATAAAAATGGTACTTGGAAAGTGGTAAGTGTTCAATATATTTTCTTTGAGAGGTTGGATAGGGCAAAGATATTAGGTTGAAAAGGTCAAAAGACTTGCCCAAGATCAGAGAGTTGAAATGGGACTAGGTCTCAAGCCTATTGCCTTCCAAGGGTATTTTAATTTTATTAGTTATTGGCAGAACTAAATATAGAACTTTGGTCTGTACTTTTCACAAGCCAGTGTGCTTACCAGTGGCATAAAATTGTAACCCATGGATACCCATGTGCAGAATCAGTGTCTCAGGAACTGAATCAAGTATCTAATTAAATGATGTAAAATAAAAATAAAGTATTTACAATCACTTAGCTCCTGATTAGGAAGCACTAAAGTTTCTGTTTATGGGAGCTTTCTTTTCTGTTATGAACTTGAAAGATGTAATTGTTCAAACATCATATTAAACTACTAATATCAATATGTGGTTTCAAGTGAAGTTAATTCTTAACTATCCATGCTCAGTTGTCTACTATGAATAATTCTTAGTTAATTTTTCACACTAGGTCAAATCGTATTGTGTAACTTTTGAGCCAGTCTTGATTCTTCTCCATCCCTACCTTTACCTCCCATCTTAATAGCTGGTATACTTGTAGAGACTTGAAATACAATATAAATGAGCCTGATGGTTTAAAATAAATATAATTATGTTACATAATCACTGGGAATAAAGTATCTTGTACACTGGTAGTAATTTCAGCTGTTCTATCATTGTTTCTTCTCACTCTTCATTGTCTGTTAATACAGATAATTAAAGTTGTCTGTACACCCTACTGCAATAGAATGTTCTTCATTATTTGGAAGACTTTGAGCCAGATATCTTCTGTTTGTGCTTCCAGATCCCCTTTCTACTCTCTTATCTCTGCTTTCTACCTGGGAGGCTGACCGGTATAAATTCTTGAAGGGGTTCCTATGTACTCTGGCTGTCTGTTGGGTCTGTCCAATAGGGAGCCTTGGCAGGAGATGGAAGGGAGAGAGAGTGAGATCAGAGTGTTTGTTCTTGTGAAGCCACCTCTAGCTGTCTGGGGCAGAAGGTCACAACTCATTTCTGGGTAGCACTGGTTGCACAACTTTCTCTCCCTCTGGATTTGAGTAACTCCTCCCTCTTTTCCCTTCAATCTAGTAGAGCTCTGCTGGGATAGCCCTGAGTTTCTACACTCTCCTTTTAGTTTCCCTACACTTTGCCCTCCCTTACGTAATTAGTCCTTTGTAAGTAAAGCCTCCTCAAATTATCCTAATTTAGGAGTGCCATATGGGATCCAGTCTGACACCCCTCAATCATTCAAAAGTGTTTATTGGACGTTTGCTCATATATGGCTCCAATTTTGTTACTCCTTTACTCTGGACCCATTCAATATCTCGCTGTTGCTTTCAGGATCAAGATCATCCAAGCCCGTTTATAATTTGGCTATAATCAGTCTTTGCTTCTTTATCCTCACTAACTTCTTCCGGATGCCCTGTATTCTAACAAACCTAGACAGCCCAGTACCTCTCCAATCCTTAGTGAGTCACTTTGGGAAAGTCACTTTACCCTTCTGTTCTCAGATCCTAAATTTTAAGCTTCTTTTCCAGCACTTTCTTGTGACGGTGGTACTTGTGGTGGTAATTCCACAAAAAGGGGCCATGGGAATTAATGCCATCAAAATAGGAGCATATTGCAGATGGCTTTGAGGACTTTAGACTTAATGCTATTGATTCATTGGATATTTATTAAGTACTGCCTGTCTGTTGTTATAAAATGATGAGTAATTCATCAGGGGTCATGGAGAGTGGTGATGAGAGTCGGGCTTTGAAGTCAAACAGTTATGGTTCATATCTGGATTCTACCACTTATTAGCTGAGGACCTCAGAGCTCCATTTTCTCATCTTTAAACAAAGAGAACATTTTCCTCACAGGCTGCTATGAGGAATAAATGAGATAGGCTCTGTGCCCAGCCTTTTAGATAAATGGGTATAGAAAAAAGGGTATCAAAATTGTAGCTATCATTATTATTTTTCTATTTTCCTGCCCTTTAAAGTATAGAACCTCCCGTGTGAGCCCTGAAGCCAATATTTAGGTGACGCATGGAAGGTCTTTGTCCAGGTGAGTGACCTGGGGTCTGTCTCAACATTCAATATTAGATGTCACCTCACCTTGAGCTTTAGGCTCTCATGGGGATCAAATAATTTTATTTCTCTGCTCTTTGATGATAGTTTGGGGAGTTCACAAGTTGTAACATTATTTTCTGGATTTCCTAGGCTATTTTTCAGCAGGATTTTATCTATAGCTATCTAGCTATTTGACTTTAATGATTGTAGGCTTGCAAGTAGTGAACTTCTGGAAGGATGTTTTATGGCTCTCCAATCAAGATCATATTTTAGATATATAGGGGCTGTGATCTGTCACTCCAAATGTCTCTGTCACAAGAACAGCTTCGGCAGTGATTTTTAATCTTTCCATTCCTTTGTCATTAAAAAATCATGAAGTGAGAATATTGTGTCTAGAAGAACTGGGCCTGTCCTAATGATACTGTAATCCATAATCACTTTATGGATTCTAGCTTCTTCCGTTATTTTAGCTTTACAACCTCCCATTAATGGGTAAAAACATCTTTGCATTTGTGCTTTACTCATATTTTCTGCATTCATTTCAGTGTTTCTGGGAATAATCTGAAATTCCAGGTCCTCTACGGTTTGCAATCATGTTCTTTGTAATCCCTAATAAACTTTATTGACATCTACAAAGTTGCCTGTTTCTCGGTGCATCATTTAACTGATCAGGCTTTACAGATTAAGGGGAGAGGATCTTCTTTGGGTGTGGATGGAGGCTCTGGGAACGCCCAGGAACAACCCATCCTCAATCCTCACTAACTTTGAGCTAGAAGAGACCATTGATTTAGGGTTCTCTTGCATGCTCACAAGAGCATCATGTTTTACAACCAGAGTTCTTGGATTGGATCACTTTAATGTTTTGCTCTGTGTTTGTTTATAAAACCAGTGGTTTAAAGCTACTTTAACTCGAGCTGTGTTTAGTAGCATTTCTTTAGTTACAGATGCAGAACCTCAATTTGAATTTACTTAAGTAAAGAGGGAATTTTTAGAAGGCTACTAGGATTGCTCACAGAAAGAAAGAGCTGTATGAGTAAGGTTAGATATGGGATTTCATGGACTGGGCAAAGGACCTAAGAGCCCTTAGAACATTCTGTCGCTCCTACTATTCTTTCTCTCTCTCTATTGGTTCTCTCTCTCTCTCTTCATGCCATTTGGGCATGGCTGCATACCACTGCAGCTGTGAAACCAGAAAATAAAAGATGGGAGTTTTCTCCAACCACCTCAGTATATGAAAATGCAAGAAAGGCTATCATCTTGGCTCATATTCCTGCCCTTGTAACAATCACTGTGACAGAGAAAATGAGGTGTTATGATTGACTAAATGGGTTATATGCCTACTATTGTGGCCTGGGAAGCCAGTGTTCTGTGGTTGGAAACTTTATAAGAATCACTTGCCCCTAAAAACGGATGGTTGTTGCTACTAGAAGTAGGGGAAGAGATTCTGAACTGGGAAAAACAACAGATGTTCAAGGCACAAAGGGAAACTAATTTTTAAAGTTTTAATTTCTACATCATTAAACAAAACCTGTTTTACCTTATTGTAGAGTTATAGTCATTCAAAAATATTTATTTAGTACTTTTTGTGGGCCAGATCATAAAAAGACATATGTTCCCTACTCTTAAATTAAACAAAATTATGTATTAATCAGGTTTTCTTCCAGGTGCTGTGTAACAAACAACCACAGACTTATAAAAATAAATGTTTAATTCATACTTGCATTCTGTGATTTCTATAGGTCATGAGTTCTGGAGTCAGGATAGTGCTGTTCCATATATCTTTTCATTCTGGAACCCATGCTGAAAGTGTAAACCCCTATCTGAGACATGATATTCTCATGTGAAGGGCAAGAGCAAGAAAGCTTGAGTTAAACCATGCTTCATGTTGAAAAGTTCTGCTTAATCATAGCAAACGTCTGCTCACACAATTCTTTTGGCCAGCACATGTCACACAGCCAAGCCCAACATCAATGAGGTGGGAAAGTGGTCTTTTACCATAGAATGTATGACAAGTCACAAGACAGTGAGTAGAGAGGGAACACATTGTGGAGGACACTACGACTACAGTTTACAAAGCAATATTGGGTTTCCACTCTTTTATTCATTTAGTATGTGTTTGAAAAAAACAAAATATTAGTAAATAATTAACAATTACCATTACTTTTTTTTTTTTTTTTGGCCATACTGTGTGACATGCGGCATCCTGGTTCCCTGACCAGGGGCCAGGGATCAAACCCACGCCCCCTGCAGTGGAAGCACTGAGCCCAAACCACTGGACCACTGGGGAATTCCCCCATTACTTTTCTTTGGAATAGATGGAGATTAGATGGAGTGTAGTCAGCCTACCTATGTCACCTCTATTTAGTATCCTGGATTTCCCACCCATGTATGCAGGTTTTGACTACCAGTGTTTCTTTGGTTACTTTATAATAATCATCTACTCATGGTAAAGGATTTCAAGTAATGTCAGCTGGTCTAAAAAACTTGTTGGAAGTAGGTATGGGAATAAATCAGTAAAAGCATACATACACCAGTCTCAGCCATTCCTAAGGTTAAGTCAAACCTCAGTGGTTTGAAGGGTGAGGTGCAGTTGAGAATTTCTCTCTAATGCTAAGTTTTGGTTGGCCCCAAAACATACCCTGTGTCGTCTGTTTCCTCTGTTTAGTCAGACATTTATTCATTTATTGAACATATAGTAAGAGTTAGGATTACAATGATGAGTAAAATCAGAGGTTCTGCACTCAAAGAAATCACAGTAAGTAGAGTGAAAAGCTGTAAATTATAGAAAAATTTTCGAGTACAGAAACAGCATTAAAGAGAAAATAACTAAATTGCTTTTGATCCTGGCATGAGATGGCAGACATGGAGATAGGGAGAGACTTCCCCAAATGAGTGATACTTGAACAGAATTGTGAACAATGAATAGGAAATATTTAGGAAGAAATTGAATTTATGCTTAGGAAGGACCAAGTAGTGGGAATAGCAGGCACAAACTTGAAATCATAGAGACATAGACTTTTTGTCTGTTTTTAATACCCTTGGGAGAAATCAAGGACATACAGTAAAAAAAGAGGAGGAGACAGGGCTGAGGAACCAAATAGAAGAGAGGAAGAGTTCAAGACAATGAGGTCAGTTCCCTGCCCCCGCCCCAGAGCAAAGAGAGTGGTAATTATTTCCCCTCCCCTTCTCCTCTTTCTTCTTTGGAACAGCTGGATGTTCTTTAGATGTTTAGGTTATTGGTCTTCGGGGAGTTTCTGGGAGATTTTAGTCTTCAGGCTTTTATTTTGGAGCCCCTTGAGCTGTGGGCCTTTGGAGATCTTTGGACTCTAGGAGATGGCAGAAAAAGCCAGGTAACAACATGGAATGACATCTGGCTTCCCTATGAAAGGGGAAGTGTTATCAAAGGAAAAATGAAAGTTTCATTGTAACTGTTGGCACCTACACAAGAGTATATAGCAAGAGGGGGTGATGGGGAGGTCCATCTCGGTACAGGAAACAAGGGGGTGCAATATCTATAGAAGATTTAAAAACATTGATAAATCCAAATCAAAGTCCACATGCATTTTATTATCAGCATGTGCAGGCAATTTTCAATGGCATCGGCGATAGCATGCTACTCCCCTAAAAAAATCTGCTGCAGTAGCTTCTGTTGTGTTTTAAGAATATATACATAAGCTTGAAATCAGCACATTTAAAATTACTTATCCTTTAAAACACTGTATTCTACATGGATATTAATTTGGAAACCTCTCAGTAATGCAGTCAGTCCTCGAAACGTGTAAACTCAGCTACACATATTCATTTTGAGAGTAAATTAGTAATGGTTCAGAGTATTCCAGTTGGCTTTGGGTGCTGTGTGCATCGATGTATTCCTGGATCTAAAGAGTAGATTGGAAATAGACAATAGTAACACGGGATTTGATGAACAAAAACTGAAACTACTCCAGATCTGTGACCTTGTAAAAAGTTTTTGTGTCTACAATTTAAAACAGTGAAATAGAATACAAACTGTGGTATATATTTGTCCCTTTTAAAAAAAAGTGCATTAATATAATTATTTTATTTTTTATTGTATTATTTTTTATTGTTACTGGCTTGATTATACGTAGAGGCCAATAAAACACATTTTTTATCACTTAGAATTTTTTTCTATTATTACTACTAAAAATAATTTTGTGGCTTATCGGAGGGAATTATTTTAAAAAATAATCTTCCCTGAGTGTCAAATGTACTAGTCACATCACTACCCGGCTTCTGAAGCTAGGAATAGAGGCAGGGACCCTGGGCAAGCTCTGTCCTAGGGATGGAAACTGTGCAAATGGGTGAAACCTTCTCTGTGGAGTATGTCTCTACCACTTGAGCAAAGCATTTATGAAAACACCCGATCATTGCAGACACTCTTCCTAGAACTGACAACGTGATGGCGAGAGAACGTCAAGGGCCATCCATTCTAGCAGGGAGAGAGCGAAAAATAATCATGCAAAATAAAGGACTTTAAATAGGAGCACAAACAAAATAAAACAACTTGGGGATAGTAAGTGATGGGGGAGCGATAGTTTAGATGGGGAGTCAGGAAAGGTTTTGCGAGAAGTGCCATCTGATAGAAGCCCGCGACATGAGCATGTGGAGGAAGAGTGGTCCAGAGGGTGGGGTTGGCTGCAGCAAAGGTGCAAAGATAATAGGCTTCGTTTGTCCAAAAGACTGAGGAAAGACCACAGAGCCTGGAGTAACACGGGGAAAAGGAGTTCATTTTGTCTTGTGGAAGGAAACTGACCTTTTAGAGCCTAGAAGGATATTAGGTGAACTCTCATAATGGTGTATATTCATGATAGTTATCAAACTCCACTGTGCTCATGATATATTTAATAGACCTAATGTTGGACTTTCAAAGCATTGTAATGCATTTATACATTTCTCACATGTCATTTTGAGTTAGAGTCTCTTCAGTGCTGAGTTAAAAAAAAAATTGTTCCTACCCTTTAGCTTCTTGAGGCTTTGAATGACAATAAATTTAATATGACCGAAAAATTTATTTTCAAATCAAATAATTAATTTTATTATTGGCCTTTTGATTTTTTCACTGACTTCTTATCCATTGCCTATTTTTATATTTACCTGCAGTGAGGAAATCAGAATTAATTACACCCTTCAGCACATTATCATCTCGATTCAATGAAAATGTATCTCTCATTTTATTTTATCCTAAAGTACTTCTTCCCTTTATATCCAGTTTCTACTCCCATTCCCCTTCCCACCATGACCTGTAGGATCCAATACATGCTAAAAATATATATTTTTAACATATATAATGTTTTATGTAGGTATGTTATTTATTTCCTTCTGATTTTTCATTCAGCACTGTGGTCGGGGTCTATCCATGTTCCTCTTTGCCTAGTGTCTTGCACAGTAGCCCACGTTTTGTATCTGTTACGTTTTCCTTTTCCAACCCAGTGATGGACACCTAGGTTGTTTTCAGTTCCGGCAACTACAAGCAATACTGCAGTGATCATTGTTACACACATTCTTTTATAGATCTGGGTGTGTGGCACAGAATGGATTCTCTGAGTCACAAGACATATACTTACTTAATTTCACTTAGCCTAGTTTCTATCTTACACAGTTCTACACAGTTTGTAAGCACACAACCCTTTGTCTTGGCTGAGCCGGTGATCTGTGGAGGCCAGGCTCTGTAGTTGGTTGTCCTCTGACAGCCAGGTCATCATCATTGGAGAAAAAAGTTAGAAATGAAGAGGAAGGCTAACATGCACCTACGGTGTTCTGTTGGATTTAGACAGATTGATAGGAACTCATAGTATTTACTGTACATACTTAGATGAAGAAGGATAGATGTGTAAATATGCATCTGTTAGTGTAGGTACACATATATCCAAGATCTATTGACTAAGCGGTTCTAGAAACAAAGGCACCCCAGCTGCAACGAGCACACTTAGCACCCAGATCTTAGTTTCTAAACAATATTCTCCAGTGAAAGGAACCAAGATACCTTGGAGAAGTGTTTGGTTCCAGGGCCGGGACACACAAGTTATAAGATGAGCCTGGCACATCTAATGATACTAAAACACATGGAAGTGTTCACAAAGGGATGAAGGCTTGTCAGAAGAACTCAGGGGCCAAGCTGAAGGGGATCTTAATGGTCAACACTGGGACAATTTAAGCAAGAGAATAAATAATGATAATATTAGATTTTAATCCACAGGATAAAGTAAGTACCCATGAGTCCATACAGATATAAATAAATGATCAAATAAATAAATAAATAAATGGAGGATAAGGGATTGCTCTTTCTTACAGAAGGATTCCAGTTAATAAGTGTAGAGGGAAAGAAGGAAATGGAAAAATCACTATTAGACAAACACCACAGTAGTAATGACTGCAGGTAAAGTGCCTGATGGATGCTGAAATCAGTGGGTGAATGTTCTAGGAGAAACAGGATATTTGGACAGTTTTAAAGTATCTTCCCCAAGATATTTATCAACTACAGATGGAAAGATTATAACTTTATGGTCGAGAAACCTAGATGTCACCTTAACCAAGTGATCAAAGTTAACATCACTGGTTATAAGACATTGATGTCACTAACTCCTTGATATGATGAGATGGACACACCATTATTTCTGTGGTTTTCTTTCCAAAAAATGCATGACCTCGATCTAATCATGTGAAAATAACAGATAAGCCTGAATTGTGGAACAGTCTACAAAATTACTGGTCAGTATTAAATAGTGTCAAGATCATGAAAGACAAGGAAAGATTGAAGAACTGTTGCAGAATGGAGGAGATGAAGGAGAAATTGCAACTAAATGCAATTTGATAATAAATGCTGGAGAGGGTGTGGAGAAAAGGGAACCCTCTTGCACTGTTTGTGGAAATGTAAACTGATACAGCCACTATGGAGAACAGTATGCAGGTTCCTTAAAAAACTAAGAATAGCACTACCATAGGACCTGGTAATTCCCCGCTGGGGCATGTATCTGAAAAAAACCCCAAAAACACTAATTCAAAAAGATATGTGCACTCTCATGTTCATAGCAGCACTATTTACAATAACCAAGATATGGAAGCACCCTAAGTGTCCAAGTGTCCATCAACAGATGAATGGATATATATATACACACACACACACATACAAACACACATTGGAATATTACTCAGCCATAAAAAAGAATAAAATATTGTCATTTGCAGCAACATGGATGGACCAGAGATTATCATACTGAGTGAAATAAGTCATATAGAGAAAGACAAATATTATACGATGTCACTTATATGTGGAACCTAAAACTGATACACATGATATTTATTTACAAAACAGAAACAGACTCACAGACATAGAAAACAAACTTATGGTTACCAAAGGGGAAAAGTGGGGGAGGGACAAATAAGGAATATGAACAGATACACACTACTATATATAAAATAGATAAGAAGCAAGGATTTATAGCACAGGGAACTATATTCAATATCTTGTAATAACATAAAAAAGAATCTGAAAAAATATATGTATATGTAAAATGTATATATGTATAACTGAATCACTTTGCTGTCCATCTGAAACTAACACAATATTGTAAATCATTATACTTCAATAAAAAAATAAATGCAATTTGGGATCCTAAATAGGATTCTGGGATAGACAAAGGGCATTAGTGAATAAATTTTGAATAAGGTCTGTAGTTTAGTGGATAATCTGGTACCAGTGTTAATTTGCTGGTTTTGGCAATTGTACCATGGATGTATAAGTCGTTAACATTAGGAGAAGCTGGATGAAGTGTAAATAGGGACTCTCTATACTAATTTTCCAACTTTTTTATAAATCTAAAATTAGCTCAAAATAAAAAGGACTGTGTGTATATATATATATATATATATATATATATATATATATATATATACAGTGGTTGAACCACAGACAGACAGGAAAGCTTGACCTCTGCACTCACAGACTCCAGGTCTCCTATATGTTTGTATAAAAGTGGCCGTTTGCATCTCTGTGTCAGGATATGCCCACTCTCCAAAAGGGGCCACTTGTACTTGGTGTCCCCACTGAACCCCAAATCCAGTAGGCTGAAGGCACAGAACTTCTCTGTGAATCTCTTCGAATTTTCATTTTAAATGCATTTTTTGCGGAAGTTTTGCTATGTGTTAAGTCCAGGATACTGGCCTGGGTGTCAGGCAAGCTATTTTCTAGTTCTAGGTCTGCCATTACCCAGCAGTGAAGCATTGGGCATGCGGATAGGATGCCTTCTTTTAGAAAAGTACATAATCATTAAAGGCTTATTTAGCTTCTATTTCTATGAATTTACAGTCATCTTTCTACTTCTATGAATTTACAGTCATGTCGTCCGCTTTTAAATTAGAAAGAAACCTGCTCTGTGTAGCTGTGTTTCCTGACACAACGTGTGGGAGTCAGTTCACTGGTGAATGCTTCTTATTTAACAAAGGTACATAATTGCAACATAACCTTCTGTATTTTTTCCTTTTAGTACTGTGCTTTGGGTGTCCTATTCACCCACCATGCTCACAATCTGGCTAAATTAATACTCTGCTGCCATCCTGTGGCTAATTCTAGGTACTGCAGAGCCAGGAAACAAAGAGAAAACAGATCCAGGAATTACAGGATCATAGACTTTTAGAGGTCCAAGTTCCCTCAGAATACACCTACGTGAACCCCTTTATTAATAAGTAAATTGATTTCTAAAGACGGACAGTGACTTTCCCTGTGATACTCAGTGATCAGTGGCAGAACTAAAAGCAGAACCCAGGCCAGCGCAGTTGGAAATTAATTTGTCAGGCATATGTGACAGGGGGAAAAAGATTCTAAGACTTTGAAATATAAATAACTGAAAAAATTCTAAAACATGTTTTGATCAGGTCTGTATAGAATTGCCTTCTTTTTATTCTGATCTATTAAGATGTTACACATAGTTAGGCAAAAAACTAAAAAATGTGACTGGGAACAGTTACTGTCTGTTGTTTGTACAAGCTTCTAACAGAATAGGTATTAACCCTAAAAAGGCAGAACATAACTAACAAAGAATATGTGGCAATTCTTTTATGTAACATCTTAATTTGTCTCTCATTTCACTGGGGGCTAATGCAACTTCTTTGCTGGTATAAATGCCCATGTACAAACTATATACATTTGAGGGAACTACTGGCAAAGAAGGCAGTGGCCAGGGATTTGAAGAACTGGGCCTGATTTCAACTCCTTCACATTCTCTGAATGTGGAGTAAGGTAACCCTGATAAACACACTGATTTCCTTCCTCTGGTCCTCCGTTTCCTCATCTATGATATTGTATACCTTCCTCACAGGAGTTTTGTGAAGATTAACTAGGAAAATTCAGATACAATTGGTTGTAAACTGTAAAGCACAATAAATATGCTTATTATTTGGTTGTAATCATGGACTGAATTGAGATGAGGCAGAAATTCATCAATGATTTGAAAGCCCTCAGGGACTGCTGTTCCTCTCCTGCTGAGGAAGGATGGTTTGGTCATGGTAAGTACGTTTGGTCTCACACTTTGTGGATGTACATGGTGTGTTGTGCTCTGGTGCTGGGCCCCTGTATATGAGTGAAGTGATTAATGCTTGATTTTGTCTCTGAGTGTGCATATGTGTATTCAAGCGCCTGTTTCAAGGATCCTCAAGACCACCCACACGTTCTGTTCTTTGCTAGAAAGACACAGGGCTCAGCATATGGTTGTACCCACCACCAAAGTTTATTGCAGGGAAAGGACACAAGGTAGGATCAAAGGGGCAAAGACAGGAGGAGTCTGTAGAAATCCGTGCACAGGCTCTGGTGTGCTTTCTCTCCTCTGAGGGAACGAAAGTATGCTACTTTCTCAAACAGAGAAACACGGTACCACGTTGCCATATTTCTGCCCAGAGAAGTCCATTCCAGACTCAGCACCCAGGGATTTTATTGTGGGACTGGTCACATAGGCCCCCTCTGCCGAGCAACTACCAAAATTCTAGACTCCCGGAAGGAAGTAGGTGTTAACATAAATCGCATTGTTTCTATGCACAGTGAACCACCTATATCAGTTAGAGAATAGAGGGAACCCTCCTAAAGCCAGGTTCCTGATGCCAGCTGAGGGCTAACCTTGCAAGCCAGCCTTTCCAGAGACAGCAGTCTTGGGCATGTTTTATTAAAATTTTTCTATATAGTGCCCCAAACTGAAACAGTCTAACCAAGATAGCTGTGACAGATTCTGAGTGCAGAGGAAGTCTTGGGTTTATTTTATCAGTATTGTCATAGAACCTCATGTATTCACATGATCTATATGTTAATTTTCAGCTGCTACCTGTATTGTTTGTATATTTGTATGATATGTTTTAAAATTGGGGATTTTTGGAAGGTATTTAAGTCTTTCACTGTTGCCATGCTGAGGACTTCTTTGAGAATCAGTTTTTCAGTGGAGGCACACATCAGAGAACTTCTGTAATGCCTCTTAACCAGCTAATTTGCATTTACCTTAACAGAAAGTTCTGCAATGTAAAAATTCTCCTATAGCCTTTAGTGAGTAACTGGGACTTTTCCCCTAGCTTTATTGAGATATAATTGACATAACATTGTGTAAGTTTAAGGTGTACAGTGTCTTGATTTGATATACTTTGTGTTGCAAATAATTGGCACCATAGAGTTAGCTGACACCTCCATCCCATCACATAATTACCATTGCTTTTTTGTGGTGAGAACATTTAAGATTTTAGCAACTTTCAAGTATATAATACAGTATTATTAACTGTAATCACCATGCTGTATGGTAGAGCCCTAGAACTTTTTCATCTTCTAACTGGAAGTTGGTACTCTTTAACTGGAACTTAATCTGTTTGAATTTAGAGGCCCAAAGGGAATTTACAGTAATATACACCCACGGAAATGTTATTACATTATGTTAAGTAAAAGTCGTAACATGCTATATTAACTATAACATATGTGGTCTCTAGTAAGGAAGCCCATGATTAAAAATCACTGGAGACTTGGCTTTTTCTCATTAACCTCAGAACTGTGAAAATGAGCTAGAAACTTTTTCTTTTTTGTTTGGCACTTAAGCTTCACTCTTTTAGCCCCTAGGCGTTTCTCTTCTTCGCATCTAGACCTTTGAGAGGTGTTTTCAGCGCCCACCGTCTCCACTTCCACCCCTCTCCCTCTATCTTTAACACATGCAGACAGACTTGCACCACTCTGGTCCCAGTCCACTGGAGAGAGCTGTGATCCAGATGTAGAAAGCAGAGATTCTTTCTGCTAAAGGAAACAAAGAACAGAACAGATGCATAGAAGCTGCTCTGGTTGAAGTGAGTTAAGGACCTAGAGCTCTACCCGCAGGCTCTTCTCCCTTTTCCATCATCCTTTCCAGGGATTCCTTATCATGCCTACCGCTTCTGGCAGCAGAGTCCACAAGCCCCCATCTAGGTTAGAGTCACCCACCACGTTGGCCCGAGAAGATGGCTCATGTTTGTTGGAAATCAGATGCACAACTGGTGATGTTAACTTACCTGAAAGACTAGGTAAACTTGAAGAGTTCATTCCCCAAAGGTTAAACAATAACCAGCCTTCTCAATTAATGGAAACAAGGTTTATTTTTCCACTATGGGCAGTATTGATAATTCCAAAAGGAAGACAGCAACAACAACAAAATCTGTCATCCAAAGGTGACGACTTTGAACAGTTTGATCTATTCCTTTCTAGTCTTTTTGATGTTGTTCTCCCCTATACTCCTGGGACTTTATTAGTTACAGTTTTGCAGTTGGCCCCTTTTCACTTAACACAATAGCAAGGGCATGATTTCATGTCTTCACGAACTCCCCATATGCCTTATTTTTCATGCCCCTACAAGCTTTTCATAAGCCATTTTAATTGTGGGTTTTATAAAGTATTTCTCTTATATGGTCGGCCATTTAAATTGTTTACATTTAAAAATCAATTAAAAGGATAATTAATATATATCATTATCATGTGCAACTTTATACATAAAGTTTTTAAAAAGTGTTTTTTTTCTTTACTTAAGGCTATTTCCCCTGTGAACTCCTAGATCAAAATTTAGGGACTGTTGTATTTAATGCCCTCACAGTGAATTCTCCCATGAGGGAACCTTGGTAATGCCTTCTTGACTAGGTAGATCCCTGTCACGACCTCTGTCAAGAGCAATTTATATTCCCATCATTTCATTGATATTAGGAATTCTTATTAATTATAATATTTGTCAATTATATACTTTTTAATGTACATGCTTTTGGTTACTAGTGAGTTTTTAAAATAGGTCTTTCCTATTTTAAAATGAAACAAAGCCATATTTTTTATTTAATTCATTCTCTTATTGTTCAATAATATTTATTTATTTTAAACATTTCACACAGACATACACTTCTATTTAGGGTCAGATAGTTGGAAAGTGAATTCTGTTATAATCTCTGTTTTATGCACTGTTGGAATAAAACATAATATTTCTTTAAATTAAGAAATTGGAAACTACATGGTATAAAAATATGGCTAGGATTTGGTAGATACCTGCTTGTAGTTTTCTTTATAAATATAATATAACTTAATCACTATTAATCCTTCACAGGAATTGTTTGTTTTTCTTTTACTTTAGGATATTTAAAAGAATTTGGGTATGTTCTGTAGTACTGATCATTTTTGATATCACAATGCCAGTATTTTCAGTTGTCAGTATAAATTTGGCAAATGTGTTCCGGGAAAATTCTGTTTATGTTTTTTTATGATGTCAGGCCTGTGTTTTGTGAATTGGAAAGATGCATGTGGGTCATGCCTTTGGCATGTTTTCAGCTCTTAAAATGTGTCCCTGCTAGTGGAATTCAAACTGCATTTGTTATTTAAAAAATCACATGTTTTACAGTGTGCATCCAAAGAAATATCCTATTGTTTATATGATTGCATTTTCCAGGTAAGCTTCAACCAGTGGAAAAAAATGTGTCCTTAATGGTGAATATTTTATCATACTGGTGTCATTAAGCTCCTTGAGGCAGAGATCGTGGCTTACTGATTTTTAACTGCTCTACCCCCGGCCCATGTCACTTAGAACAGACTCTGAAACATACCAAGTGTTTAATAAATATAGTACTTTGGTTGAAAAGGAAAGATTAGTAGTAGCACTGTATGATTGGGGGTACATAGGAATTTAAATACTTGACTTCTTATCCGGTTGGATTCAGGTGACTCTCGGAAATTCAGCTCATCTCTCTGAGCCTCATAAACCTTGCCTTGACCACCTTAAAGTGCTCTTATAAGAAAGAAGTTATATAACAGATGGGAAATAAATTGCCAACTATAAAGTATTTTCTAAATGCAAGGTGGGTAATTTTTAGGGCAAGAAAAAATAGTACTTTCCAAATGTTCAGGAGAGACAGAAAGATATTCCCTCCCAGTTCCCTCTGCCTTTTATATTAGATTCAACAAACATTTTTGAGTATGGTGCTGGTCACGGATGGTGGGAGAAAGATTTCACAGACCTTGAAAGGCACAGTCCCTGAATTCAGAGAGCCCAGAATCCAGTGGGAGAGGACAGTGCTATTGCTATAAACACAGGGTCGGGGGAGCGTGGTAAAGTGATAACTGTGGAGATTCAGAGGGGAGATGGAGGAGCCTCTGAGGCTGCTTGCTGGCTGCAGATTATGCGCTCTACTTTGGGTTCTAGGATCAGTAGGTTTATGTGACATTTGTTTGAGGGTGGACCCCCAAAGGCCTAGTACATGAGTCTTTTATTCCTCTATTTTTTTCACATTGAGTTTTTAGTGGTCATACTGGCCGTGCTGCATATTTGTGTGTCATTTGTTATTAAAAATATATAACATATATAAAAATGTATGTTATATAAAATTCATAACACACATAAAATAGTGGAACAGTTTTAATCCAGAAAACTTCAATTTCTTCCAGTTGGTAGTCATATCATCTGCTTACAAACGCTTCTTCCCCCAAAGCAGCTTTCACAGATGCTATTTTGATGTGATGGCTTGGGGTTTTTGTATCATTGGCTATTTCTTATGGGTTTCAAATCCTTCTTTCCTACTTTTGTTGCTTGCTTCAAAGCAAAACTGTCGAAAAGTGTATACTCTAAGGATCTGTCATAAATTCATTGGAGAAATCTGCAATTTCCTGCTGCAATCCCAATCAACTTTTCTGTTCAATCCCAATCCTCCTGTCGCAGAGTGGGAGAAAGAAAACGCTGTAAACAGACCACAGGGGTTGAAAGGAGAGAACGTGATCTGTCTCCTGAGGGTGGTTTCTTTCTGCAAAGGCTTTCATGGTAACCATGCAGAGGTTGCCTTTTGGGAAAGGGAATTCTGACAGTGATGCAAGAACAGTAGGACACAGGGACCACGTTGAACCTGGGGAGAGGTGAGGATGGTTAGCGGAACAGGAAATGCAGAGTTTGTTGCAGTCAAGCCTCCACTGCCTACACATATTTATTCTTAAACTGGTTTTCCTCCTAGCAGTCTGCCTGTTCAGAACTGCCCATCAGTTATATAGCCTAAGCAATATAATGTAGGTGTAAGCCTAAGGAAAAGCTCATGTCTGGTTTGGGTAACTGTGCTGCTGTCCCTCCAAATGCACGGGTCCTTGAAAGTTGCTAAGAGCAAGGGTCAGTTCTCCTAGGAACTTGAAGAAACTCCACTCCTTAAACAGTCTTTTGTGGTCAAGCATGGTTTGGATCTGACCAATATATTGAAGTTTTAATTTGTGATGTAAGTAAACATTACCTAGAAGACCTCAAGTATGACTCAAATCAACTTTTGCATTCTGTAGGCCTCCTTTTCACATACAGTTTATTTTACTTCTATGTCAGGAGGTAAAATCCTTCTCTGCTGTGGAGAAGGCTCTGGATTTTGTTGCCAGCCAGGTTGGCCCAGTAGGCCTGTGTGTTTTTCAGCAGACATTCTGAGCTTTACTGTTATTCATCTAGCTCAGTTCTGAGGCTTTGGATAAAGCTCAGACAGAGAATCCAGGCAGGTTTCTGAATTAAGAAAGGACTCTCTGTTCTTGCCCAGTTTGAAGATGAATAGGAGTAAATTTGTGTGATCCAATGTTCGTGCAGTTAGTTCTTTTGGGAAAAGAAGAAATTCAAACAAGGAAGAAAAGATTGGAGCATGCTTTTTTTTCTTTGCCTGTATGACCAAAGATTTAATGTTTTCCTTTCTCATTACATCCCTAACAGTCATCGAAGTGTTCCCAGTTCTCTCCAACACCCAAGGTAGAGTTGATTTCACCTTCCCTCTCACCCACCCACCTGTTTGTTTTATTTCCATTATCGCCATATTATAAATGCATTTGTGTCTCCTTATCCTATAGGACTTGAAAGTGAGATTTGACCTAGTTCATCTTTGTAGCTTAAATGTCTAACACAGGCTTCCTTACATGGGAAGTGCTAAATAAAGGTCTTTTGAATGTTAAAACACACACACACACACACACACATGGATTATCTTTAGGATTAGTAAGAATTTTTGAAAATACATAGTACAAATGTAAGGATCATGATATTTTAACCAATTCAGATTAAGGCACATACATTTTCAAAATTAATTGATTTTTCCTTTTGGAAACCATGCAATCATTCTAAAATTGGCTCTATTATTAGTCCATTTTAACATTTGAATCACAGCACATGGTGTGTCTAAGTGCAAGCCTCATGCAGAATGGTGCCTTTTTTTAAAACAAACAGGTTAAAAATGTGTCTGGTTCCCATGGGAACCAGGCCACAGACACAGGAGAGATTAAATAAGATTCATAGTTTTGTGATTGTTGCTTTTGAATAGCATTTTCCAAATCCTTTTATTTTGAATGTGGCATTCACAATCAGTAGGCATGAAACAACTTTATCTGACCAACTTTTGTCTCCTAAGGGCTAGGCAATTCCTTTGAAATGGAAGAGAATCAGAAACAGAAAATGGCAAATATTGTGGCCTTGCCATTTAACATTTGCAGCAAGAACTGAGGCTTAATATTTAGATCTGATGGGAAGTTCATTAACTTAGTGAAACCAAGCAGCCACTCTCTCTCTCTCACTCTTCTTCTCTCTCTCTTCCTCTCTGTCTCTCTCTCTATTTGAGAATTTCATTCTAAATGCCTGCAAAATGCAAGGAATTGTGCTACAGAAATAAATAAGATGGAGCTCCTGCGTGCATGGATTTTATATCTGTAATCTAGAGGAGAGTGACTAGCGTTCACGTGTACAGGGACCATAGCTTCCCACAGTGGTATTTCTATCACTGGAGAATGGTTTAACCGAGTCCCCAGGATACTTACTAAGCATCTATAGTGGCCATGACTTAGAGCTAAACACTGCAGGATATGGGACTTGCCTTCGGTCCTTGCCAGCGAAGAGATCAGAGACTGGTATGAGAGACAGAAACATAAACTGACTTCTAATACAAACCAGACTCAGTGAGTGCCAACATGGGTTTAGGAAGAACAAACAGGTTACAAAGAGGGGGAGACTCTTTCTCACTGGGATGATCAGATTGGTGCCTGGCATGGAGTAAGTGCTCAGGAAATATTTGTTCTATAAATGAATTGTTGAAGAATATTTTTACTCAAATAAAAATATTTGTTAATCAAAGAAATATAAAAATAAAAGAGAGAGACCACTTTTATATAGCCAATTAGCCTTTTTTTTTTTAAAAAAAAGAAAATGGTTAGAGCTGATGAAAATACCTAGAGCTGAGAGAGGAAGAGAGAGAGATAAAGATGATAGAAAGCGAGTGAGAGAGAGGAAGAGGGAGAGAAAGGAAGAGGAAGAGAGAGAGGAAAAGAGAGAGGCAGAGAGAGAGAGGAAGAGAGAGAGAGGAAGAGAGAGACAGAGGAAGAGAGACAGAGGAAGAGAGAGGGAGAGAGAGGGGAAGAGAGAGAGAGAGCATGAGATAGAGGAAGAGAGAGAGAGGGAAAGAGGAAGAGAGAGAGAGGAAGAGAAAGGAAGAGAGAGACAGAGGAAGAGAGAGACAGAGGAAGAGAGAGAGAGAGGAAGAGAGAGGAAGAGAGAGAGGAAGAGAGAGACAGAGGAAGAGAGACAGAGGAAGAGAGAGAGAGGGGAAGAGAGAGAGAGAGCAAGAGATAGAGGAAGAGAGAGGGGGGGAGAGAGGAAGAGAGAGAGAGAGGAAAAGAGGGAGAGAGGAGAGAGAGAGAGAGGAAGAGAGAGAGAAAGAGGAAAAGAGAGAGGAAAAGAGGGGGAGAGAGAGAGGAAGGGGGGAGGGGGGAGAGGGGAAGAGAGAGAGGGGAAGAGAGAGAAGTCAAGTGGGTAAACTATAAGGAAGGATATACATAAAATGTTAAATGTTAACTCTAGTTATCTCTAGATGGGATTTAAGTGATTTCATTTATTTAAAAAATATATCCACTATATTTTTATATAATAAGCATGTATCACATTTATAATAAGAAAGATTTATCTTCTGAAAATATTTTTAATGCATTATTCAGAACTATCTACATGTAATGAGACTCTATCCACTATCTCTGCTTGGAACCAGGCTTCTGGTTGAGATTTCCCTAAGTCTCAGCCAACCTTCTGCCTCCTAATTCCAAGTGTGCTCCGCAGTGTAATAAATTTGGTTTTCCAGATTATTTTATACATAGCCCTGGAAAGCAGAAATGGATAACTGGATTGATCTACAGCATGATAATAATGCATCTTTAGTTTTAGAATGCAATTAAATGTCAAATATTCTATCTTATTAGAGATAGAATTTAGTTGTGAACCTGTAGTGTCTCTTTTATAATTGACTTCGCAGTTGATTGTCTGGTTATGTGCTAGACATCTTCTGAGTGTCAGCTGACCCTTTCCCTACAGTGACATCTTCCCCACCTCAGATCTGCAGGAATCAACCACCAGCACCATTTCTTCACTTTGGTGAAATCCTGGCTAATGTTTCATACCTTTCATTGCTTTCTAGACCTTTCCTCACCATATGAAAAGGGGTTGAACATGTAGTCTGATAGACGTGGCTTTCATGCTTTGCTATGTTTCTATCCTTACTGCCTCCCAAGGAAATTTCCCCACTTTTTCATGCAGAATTTCCAAAATGCAATATCCCTTTATATCCTATTACCATTGAACCTCATTTCTTTTTAAGCATCCAAGGTAGACCTTTTATTTGTGAACTTTTGCTATTTCTTTTCCTTCTACCAGACATTCAGTTATTTTTCCTTCTTTTATGGATATCTCTCTTTTTGAGTATGTAACACTCCTAAACTACATTTGTACCAGGCACTCTCCATGTTCATTTTATTCTGCTGATGAAACAGAAAAATCTCTGTATTTTTATGTGAGGATTATGGAATTAGAACATGCAAGCCTCTCTTGTTCAGAGAAATATGGATATGTACATGTTTATCTTTTTGGCAAATTTTGATTAGAAAGGAAATCATAGACCAAGAATATTACACACAGAGATCAAAATCTCCTTGGTCTTAAAGATGTATTACTTACACAGATGTCATACTGTTCTTTTAGAAAAATACTTTGAAATGATAAAGAAATGGAATTTAAACCTAAATTAGTTAAATTTGATCTAAACAAATGGACTTGGTTAACTAATCAAGGCAAAGGTAAATGAGTGTGAGATTGGGAGACTAATACTGGGGGCCGTTGTGGTGGCAGAACTGAGGCCAAGATTCCTGATTTAAGTAGAGGCTTTCCCTCACTCCCAGACAAGCAGAAGTGGTCCCTGATAAGCAGCATCCTCTGACTCTTGACCGAAAAAAAAAATTGCAAATCTTCTCTGGAGGGAAGGAGCCACAATTATCCTTTTAAAATAATACCTTAAACAATTAAAGCACTTTTACTTCCTTTATTAAATTTGACTTCTTAAGAGACAGATCCTATAAAGAGATTAGAGTCAATCAAATTTGAGCTTTCAGTCAAATATTATCAAAGTCTTTTAAAAAAGCCATTCTTGTATACAGTGATGTGTATAAAATTGATGACTGATTAAAAAAAAAAGTGGTAAAAAAATAAAATAAAATCTTAATCATTAATTAAAAAAAAAAAGCCATTCTTAATCAGAGTTACCAGGTACAATAAATAATAGATTTAGACCCTCAAGAACCAAGAACTTCATATATTAGAATTATCAGTTTCAGAATATTAAAGAGTTTTGTATAACATATTTCATAAATAAGATTTAAAAAAACATTTACATGAAGTAAGAAGGGATTTTCAAATGTGACAAAATTAGTTTCCAAAAAGAAACAAATACAACTTTTAAAAATGAAAAATTCAATTAAAATTAATTGAAGTTAATTTACAAGCATATCAGACACAGCTAATAAGAGAATATGTGAAATGGAAGCCATATATGAAGTGATTACCCAGATTATAATAATAGAGAGACAAGAAGATAGAAAATATGAAAAGTTAAATGATATGGAGGACACAATACATATATAGATAAACACAGAGTCCCAGAAGGAAATGATAGAGATAATTGAGAAAACAATTGACTGAAAATTGTTTGGAATTGGTGAAGGACATCATAGATACACAGAGGAACATGTCTACTAGTGTCTTAGTTCATTTGGGCTGCTGTAACAAAGTACCATAGACTCAGTGGCTTACAAACAGCAGAAGGGGTCTCTTTTATAAGGGCACTAATCCCATTTGTGAGAGCTACCCCCTCATGACCTAATCACATCCTAAAGACTTCCATCTCCAAATACCAACACATTGGGGATTAGTTTTCAACACATGAATTTTGTGGGGACATAAACATTCAGTCTATAGCAACTAGGTAGGATAATAAAAAGAAATGTACCCCTATATATAATGCAATAATAGATTACCAAAGAAATTACAGTGAAATTAAAGGACCAAAGAAAAAGGGATCTTAGGAGCAGCCAGAGAGAAAAGACTGATCAGCTGCAAAGGAACAATAATTAAGTAAGGAGAGGTTTCTCAAAAATGGAAGCTAGGAGACAGTGGGCCAATATTGTCAAGGTTCTGAGAAAATCACTGCAAGGTTACCATATGTAGTCACAAAAGCTGTGCACTGAACAACTCCAGGGGGTGCCGCTCACCCGGACTTGTTTGTATACTGCTCCCTGGAGTTGGCCAATGTGCAGTAGATAGAATTTAGGATCCAACAAAACTGTCTTTCAAGAATGACCCCAAATATTTCAGGAAATAGAGGAAGAAGCAATTTCAAACTCAGTTTATGAGGCCAACATAACCCTGTTATTAAAACCTGTCAAAACTATTATAATTAGTACAGACATAACATATCGCCATAAAAAAATTCTTAACAAGACATTGACAAATCAAATCCAGAAGTATATAAAAAGGATAATAAACCACAGCTAAGCGGAATTTATCTTTGGGAAACAAGGTTGGTTTATCATTTGAAACTCATCAATCAATGTAATTCACCATATTCACAGCATAAAGGTTTAAAAAACACATGATCATCTGAACACATACAGAGAAAACATTGACAAAATTGAACACCCATTCATGACAAGACAAAACAAAAAACCCTCTCATCAAACTAGAAATGTAAAGAGCGTTCTCAATTTGATAAAGAATATCTACAAAAAACTATAGTTTACTTCAAAATGAACAGTTAATTATTGAATGCTTTCCTGTTAGAATTGGGACTAAGTCAAGGATGTCCAATTTCACTAGTTCTATTCATCCTGGCCAAAATAAAAAATGGAAATGAAAGGAAATGAAAACAATAATCTCTAATACTGAAAATATGCATATCCTATAATTATCTATTTTACTTTGAGGCAAATGCTGTAGATAAAACTCTGGCACATCACTCAGATACACGTATGAAAATGTTTAGACAGCACTGCATAGCAAAAGTCTGTAAAACAACCCAATTTTTATCAACAATGTAATGGATAGAGAAATTTTAATAGATTTGCACAGTGAAATATTATAAAGCCACGAAATGAATAAATGAAGGCTATATGCTATTGTATGGATGAATCTTAGAAACAGATTGTTGAGTGAAAAAGCAAATTGCAGAAGATTAAATGCAATGTACAAAATACCTGTGATGCCATACCAGATCATGACACATTTGTGTGTGAGCAGTTTAATAACCTTTTTTTTTTTAACATCTTTATTGGAGTATAATTGCTTTACAATGGTGTGTTAGTTTCTGCTTTATAACAAAGTGAATCAGCTCTACATATACATATATCCCCATATCTCTTCCCTCTTGCGTCTCCCTCCCACCCTCCCTATCCCACCCCTCTAGGTGGTCACAAAGCATCGAGCTGATCTCCCTGAGCTATGCGGCTGCTTCCCACTAGCTATCTGTTTTACATCTGGTCGTTTATCTCCAGTCCAATAGATACCTAAGGACCTAATAATCATCACAAACATAGGTTTTTATGTGATAGTCCCCTGCTTAATAGTCATAGTGACACCAAATGAATTCCAAGTCCTGTAGGCTGGTTTCAATTATCATGGTTTGGCCTTGTCAGTCTTTAAAATTTCTCCTGTTGTCAAGCAATCACGTTTCACATTGTGCTGTCAAACTGGTAATTCCCGTAGTCCTTCCACTCCTTCAGCTCTTCCCCCGCCAAAGCCTGATGTTCTTGTCTTTAAATCTTGTCTCTTGACACTTAGACAAGGGCACAATACAAAGAGGGTTGTTAGAAAGTCAAGAGATTTGGATTCTATTCCTGGTCATTCTCTGCACCTACTGTGTGACCATGGGAAATTATCTAAATATTTACCAGTGAGGACTGTCAGTGTGGAAACAATTGTGTTTGCAGTTTTGGCAATAAAACATAGCAATAAAGGAGTTCCTGTCCCTGAGTAATGTACAGCTCCCAGGGAGATGAAGGGAGATACATATGTGGTGACCATACAAAGCAGAGCACAGTACACATTATAAGAGAAGCACAGACCATTCTACGGGGCTTCCAATGGTGACACCATCACATTTCATATTGTCAGTGGAGACTAGGAAAAGCTTTATGATTGAGGTGGTATTTGAAGTGGGAGTAGGAGAGTAGGAAATGTATTATAGGTAGAGGAAAGATCATGCACAAAGATACAGAGCTGTGTTGAACATACATGACAAGCTGTAACCAAGGGTGAATGCTTTGGATAAGGGTTTTGGAGATTGAAGGAAATACAGGATCGACATAGACTTTGGTATTTTTGCTCTATTTGAAATTAAGACCATTGGATATAGATGCTAAATGATGTGTTCACTATCAGAAATTGAGATGGGACCATGGCCAGCCTGGTAACTCTGGATGCTTAATCCACTGAACTGTATTATATTGAGCTTTCTTTAGATTCTGGTCTTAGAAGCCAATTTTTCTTCATATACTAAATAAATGAACCTTGACTACTATGAAGAATCATCTTTTTTATTCTATTTTGTTTTAGTTTGGTTTATTTGGGTGAGCCATAAAATGAGTACCTGATTACATTGTGTTCATTACAACTGTGCAGTAATTTCATCAAATATTAAGATGCTAATCTACCTAGTGTCTTGTGTTGAGTTTTACCAGTGATTGGGTGTTGAGTTTTACTGGGTGTCCTGTGTTCAGTTTTATTTGTGTTGAATACTGAGAGTGGCTTCCAGAATTCACTTTATGATTAAAACTGGATATAGTATCCGATTTTTTGCTCCATAATAGGGTCCTGCAAGTTTATCTCTGTGTAGTAGGTAGTCCCAATATGGCATATACTATGGTGTGATGCTTTTGTCTTTGAGTGTCTAAGAGAATGAGTTGGAAGGGGAGTGCTGTAAAGTGACACTGATGTTAATCATTTTAGAGAATTTCTTTCTTTCGTACTTAATATGCTTTTATTCATGGAAAGACTATTTTGGTGTAGTGGAAAAATCAAGAGATTTTGGAATTAGAAGATCTGGATTTTGGTCTTGGCTTTGTCTGGGCTGAAGTTGAATTTCTTCATCTTGTAAGATCGGGTATCAATTAGAATCCAATCAAGAGAGAGAAACCACACAGTAATTTGAAAAGGGAAAGTTTAATGTAAGACCTGTTAACTAAAACGTGGATTGAAGTAACAGGGGATTGGCTACTAAGAAGTAAAGAGAGTTCTATAGAAGTAGAAATAGCATATGTAAGGAGAGGCTGCTATTCACAAGGCTAAGGAAGAGCCTCCACCCCCGTCTTCCCCGGCAGAGATCCAGACCTCTTTGGAGAAGGCAAGGCATAGCTCATTGGATGATGGAAAAGTCACTGAAGTACCTCGCCACTGGGACTTGTTTGAAACCTGCCTCCTGGGGTACTGGGAGAGCAATCCACAGGGAAGTGTTGAACCTGAAGACTTGCTGCATAGTTGCCCAAGTCAGCGCTGGGGGAGGCTACTTGCTTCGGGGCACTGCTAGCCACCAGACGCTGCAAGAATGAGGAGCTAGAGGAGCCATTCTCTCTAGGAATGGGGCGTTGCAGTAACTGTACTCTACGGAAGTCTGATGCTGGAGAAAGCACAGGTTCTGCAGGAGCTGAGCACTGGCAGGTCCACAGAGAGAGATGGATTGTCAGGAGCCTGTTCACCTGCAAGATGATGTAAGGCCTGGGGTGTGTAGTATCCGTATTGGCAGATCCGTGCCAAGGTGGTCACTGGGCTGAGGCCAGTGCCACAAGCTCACTTAGAAGCCAGAAGGAAAACACACTGGAAGCCAGAAGGAAAACACCTTTCTCCAGCGCCCTCTACTGACAAAGCTTAATATTGTGCTTCCTGTAGAGAAATATAAAAGGGTTCAAGTCCATTATAGAGCAAATAATGAAGAATGGATTTAAACTGAGATATAATAAATTGATAACTTGCACAGATGAGGACCTATCCCCAAGGGTATCAAGGTGATTAAATTAGTATAGAATTTAAAAGCACTTCGTGAGCTCTCAAACAGAATACAAAAATTAACTGTTACTACTATTATGATTTGCTGTAGTTAAACCTGATACTGACATAAGTTTGCAGTGCCAGAGTGGGACTGGATAGATTGAAATCTGCAAATCTGCAGCATCCTGATTTTTAGGGAATTTATTTCAAGATTCTATTTGAGCAATGTTGCACCTGAAATTAAATTTATTTGGGCCTCCTAAGCTAAAATACACTGCATGTTGATGGCCATTAGTTGGTATAAAAAATAATATTTATTTAAATCTAATTATATGGCAGGCATTACAAATGCATTTAGTCCTGCTAATATTAGTATTATTAGCCCCATTTAAAAAATGAGGAGATGAGATAAAGTAACTTACCAAGACCATACAAATAGGAGGAGTTGAACCAGAATTCATATCTAGGTTTTTCTTATTCCAGAATCTTTGCATCTAACTTAGAAACAAATCTCTCCTCAGGCCAGGATAGTTACCAAAGTGCTTTAACTTGGGTAAAATGTATATTTACTTTGGACTTTCAATGTCTGTTTGCCACTTACCATGCTGGTATGGTGCTTCATCCCCCCTTTTTAGGTGAATGTTTCCTTTTACATTTGGTGGCTCCTCAGTAACTCACGAATCTGGCACTAGAAGTAAAGAGCAGGTAAGCAGCCCGTGATTTCGAGTTGGTCATCTAACTCTAACATCAGAAAGTGATTTATTCACAGGCTGCAGAATAATTGGATGAGGCATGTTTAGGAAAGAACAATCCTTCTTCCTCAACATAGGTAGATTGCTGTAACCATTTCACTAAGGTGTGTTTTAGGCTAAACATATGACTAGATTTAAAATATAGTTAATAATAGGAATTTATATGTAATAGTTTCCACCTGGAAGAAAATCCATGTGTCCATCAACAGTGGAATGGATACATAAAGTGAAATACTCTAAAGAAGTGAAAATTAATAAAGCACTGCTACACACAATAGCATGGATGAATCTCTCAGACATAAGACTGAGCAAAAGAAGTCAGGTACAAAAGATTATAAATTGCAAAATAAAGTTCAAAAACAGGCAAAACTGATTTCTGGTGCTATAAGTCAGAATAATACTTTTGGAGGGTATTGCCCAGGAAGGCCATATGGGAGGCTTTTGGGTACTGTTAATATTTAAGTGCTTGATCTGAGTTGTAGTTATGTGGGAGTAGATATTTGTAAATTTCATAGAACAAAACCATTAAGGTTTATGTACTTGACTGCATAATATTTCAATAAAATATTAAAATGGTTAAAAACCTAAGTTTTTAAAAATAGGAAAATAATAAGTAAAAGTAATAATAGTGATATGACTGAATGTCGGATAGCCATTGAACGAAGCTTACTAAAGGTTTTTAAATGATAAAAAAAAATGCTTAGTTAACAGTGCTGAGTGGAAACAAAACAGAGTCGAAGTTTGGCTGCACTATATTATCCCCACTGTTTAAAACAAATGTCTGGAAAATTAGTAGGGAAAAAACCCATCAGAAAGTACTACTGTAGAAATGGGTGATTTTTCTTTTCTCTACCTCACTACATTTTTCAAATTTCCGGCAATAAATGCTTTTTATAATCAGCTGTAATAGTTATGGAAAAATATGAATATCTGGAGAGCCTCTTCATCTGTAAAGACCCCACTATTTTCCCATTACTTAGACAATAAACAAAACTTAGTTATCTGAATGCTCAAGAACTCTGGAAAATGGCTCCAACCTGACCTTTTGGCCTGAAATTTCCCAACTGCTCCAAGCTTCTCAATGCCTTGCCACATTGGACTTTATAATTTTATTTATTGATTCAACAAATGATTTTAAAGCATCAATTATTTGCCAAGCACTCTAGGTATATAGCAACTGATAAGGATGACAATGATTGATATTCTCTTACCTTTCGTTCCTTTCACCGGGGGAGAAAAAACATAAGTAATTGTCCTAAAGATTAATTAAGTTGAAGATGGGAGAAATCCAGGGCACTACAAAAGTACATATAACAAGGAAACCACACCTGGTCTAAAGGAACAGGATTGTTGCTGGAAAAGCAGTTTTGTTTAAGCGAAGACTGCTAAGGTGAGTAGACGTTTGCCAGTTGTGAAAGGATCGGGCATGATGATGGATAGTGGTGAGAACGATGGATTATGCATCACAGTGAGACTGAGGAATTGTTGAGGAGTGATGGGAGGAAGGATAGGAGACCATGAGTCAGAGATGGATTTTGAGGTGAAGATTTCAGAGGTGGTACAAGTCCACAGGTGATGTGGAAGTGGGCTGCTGGGTGGCGTGGAGGAAAACTCATTCAAGGTGAGGATGCCAGTGACCTGAGAGCTGCTGTTGGATGGGTTTTTTTTTTTTTACTAGGTAAAGTCTTTATTTTTTTTTTTTTAACATCTTTATTGGAGTATAATTGCTTTACAACGGTGTGTTAGTTTCTGCTTTATAACAAAGTGAATCAGTTATACATATACATATGTTCCCATATCTCTTCCCTCTTGCATCTCCCTCCCGCCCTCCCTATCCCACACCTCTAGGTGGTCACAAAGCACAGAGCTGATCTCCCTGTGCTATGCGGTTGCTTCCCACTAGCTATCTATTTTACGTTTGTTAGTCTATATATGTCCATGCCACTCTCTCTCTTTGTCACATCTTACCCTTCCCCCTCCCCATATCCTCAAGTCCATTCTCTAGTAGGTCTGTGTCTTTATTCCCGTCTTGCCACTAGGTTCTTCATGACCTTTTTTTTTTTTTTCTCCTTAGATTCCATATATATGTGTTAGCATACTGTATTTGTTTTTCTCTTTCTGACTTACTTCACTCTGTATGACAGACTCTAACTCCATCCACCCCACTACAAATAACTCCATTTCGTTTCTTTTTATGGCTGAGTAATATTCCATTGTATATATGTGCCACATCTTCTTCATCCATTCATCTGATGATGGACACTTAGGTTGCTTCCATGTCCTGGCTATTGTAAATAGAGCTGCAACGAACATTTTGGTACATAACTCTTTTTGAATTATGGTTTTCTCGGGGTATATGCCCAGTAGTGGGATTGCTGGGTCGTATGGTAGTTCTATTTTCAGTTTTTTAAGGAACCTCCATACTGTTCTCCATAGTGGCTGTATCAATTTACATTCCCACCAACAGTGCAAGAGCGTTCCCTTTTCTCCACACCCTCTCCAGCATTTATTGTTTCTAGATTTTTTGATGATGGCCATTCTGAGCGGTGTGAGATGATATCTCATTGTAGTTTTGATTTGCATTTCTCTAATGATTAATGATGTTGAGCATTCTTTCATGTGTTTGTTGGCAATCTGTATATCTTCTTTGGAGAAATGTCTATTTAGGTCTTCTGCCCATTTTTGGATTGGGTTGTTTGTTTTTTTGTTATTGAGCTGCATGAGCTGCTTATAAATCTTGGAGATTAATCCTTTGTCAGTTGCTTCATTTGCAAATATTTTCTCCCATTCTGAGGGTTGTCTTTTGGTCTTGTTTATGGTTTCCTTTGCTGTGCAAAAGCTTTTAAGTTTCATTAGGTCCCATTTGTTTATTTGTGTTTTTATTTCCAGTTCTCTAGGAGCTGGGCCAAAAAGGATCTTGCTGTGATTTATGTCATAGAGTGTTCTGCCTATGTTTTCCTCTAAGAGTTTGGTAGTGTCTGGCCTTACATTTAGGTCTTTAATCCATTCTGAGTTTATTTTTGTGTATGGTGTTAGGGAGTGTTCTAATTTCATACTTTTACATGTACCTGTCCAGTTTTCCCAGCACCACTTATTGAAGAGGCTGTCTTTTCTCCACTGTATATGCTTGCCTCCTTTATCAAAGCTAAGGTGACCATATGTGCGTGGGTTTATCTCTGGGCTTTCTATACTGTTCCATTGATCTATGTTTCTGTTTTTGTGCCAGTACCAAACTGTCTTGATTACTGTAGCTTTGTAGTATAGTCTGAAGTCAGGGAGCCTGATTCCTCCAGCTCCATTTTTCGTTCTCAAGATTGCTTTGGCTATTCGGGGTCTTTTGTGTTTCCATACAAATTGTGAAATTTTTTGTTCTAGTTCTGTGAAAAATGCCAGTGGTAGTTTGATAGGGATTGCATTGAATCTGTAGATTGCTTTGGGTAGTAGAGTCATTTTCACAATGTTGATTCTTCCAATCCAAGAACATGGTATATCTCTCCATCTATTTGTATTATCTTTAATTTCTTTCATCAGTGTCTTATAATTTTCTGCATACAGGTCTTTTGTCTCCTTAGGTAGGTTTATTCCTAGATATTTTATTCTTTTTGTTGCAATGGTAAACGGGAGTGTTTTCTTAATTTCACTTTCAGATTTTTCATCATTAGTGTATAGGAATGCAAGAGATTTCTGTGCATTAATTTTGTACCCTGCTACTTTACCAAATTCATTGATTAGGTCTAGTAGTTTTCTGGTAGCATCTTTAGAATTCTCTATGTATAGTATCATGTCATCTGCAGACAGTGACAGCTTTACTTCTTCTTTTCTGATTTGGATTCCTTTTATTTCTTTCTCTTCTCTGATTGCTGTGGCTAACACTTCCAAAACTATGTTGAAGAATAGTGGTGAGAGTGGGCAACCTTGTCTTGTTCCTGATCTTAGTGGAAATGGTTTCAGTTTTTCACCATTGAGGATGATGTTGGCTGTGGGTTTGTCATATATGGCCTTTATTATGTTGAGGAAAGTTCCCTCTATGCCTACTTTCTGTAGGGCTTTTATCATAAATGGGTGTTGAATTTTGTCGAAAGCTTTCTCTGCATCTATTGAGATGATCATATGGTTTTTCTCCTTCAATTTGTTAATATGGTGTATCACGTTGATTGATTTGCGTATATTGAAGAATCCTTGCATTCCAGGAATAAACCCCACTTGATCATGGTGTATGATCCTTTTAATGTGCTGTTGGATTCTGTTTGCTAGTATTTTGTTGAGGATTTTTGCATCTATGTTCATCAGTGATATTGGCCTATAGTTTTCTTTCTTTGTGACATCTTTGTCTGGTTTTGGTATCAGGGTGATGGTGACCTCATAGAATGAGTTGGGGAGTGTTCCTCCCTCAGCAATATTTTGGAAGAGTTTGAGAAGGATAGGTGTTAGCTCTTCTCTAAATGTTTGATAGAATTCTCCTGTGAAGCCATCTGGTCCTGGGCTTTTGTTTGTTGGAAGATCTTTAATCACAGTTTCAATTTCATTACTTGTGATTGGTCTGTTCATGTTTTCTATTTCTTCCTGGTTCAGTCTCGGCAGGTTGTGCATTTCTAAGAATTTGTCCATTTCTTCCAGGTTGTCCATTTTATTGGCATAGAGTTGCTTGTAGTAATCTCTCATGATCATTTGTATTTCTGCAGTGTCAGTGGTTACTTCTCCTTTTTCATTTCTAATTCTATTGATTTGAGTCTTCTCCCTTTTTTTCTTGATGAGTCTCGCTAATGGTTTATCAATTTTGTTTATCTTCTCAAAGAACCAGCTTTTAGTTTTATTGATCTTTACTATTGTTTCCTTCATTTCTTTTTCATTTATTTCTGATCTGATCTTTATGATTTCTTTCCTTCTGCTATCTTTGGGCTTTTTTTGTTCTTCTTTCTCTAATTTCTTTAGGTGTAAGGTTAGGTTGTTTATTCGAGATGTTTCCTGTTTCTTGAGGTAGGCTTGTATTGCTATAAACTTCCCTCTTAGCACTGCTTTTGCTGCATCCCATAGGTTTTGGGTCGTCGTGTCTCCATTGTCATTTGTTTCTAGGTATTTTTTGATTTCCCCTTTGATTTCTTCAGTGATCACTTGGTTATTAAGTAGTGTATTGTGTAGCCTCCATGTGTTTGTATTTTTTACGGATCTTTTCCTGTAATTGATATCTAGTCTCATAGCGTTGTGGTCAGAAAAGATACTTGATACGATTTCAATTTTCTTAAATTTACCAAGGCTTGATTTGTGACCCAAGATATGATCTATCCTGGAGAATGTTCCATGAGCACTTGAGAAAAATGTGTATTCTGTTGTTTTTGGGTGGAATGTCCTATAAATATCAATTAAGTCCATCTTGTTTAATGTATCATTTAAAGCTTGTGTTTCCTTATTTATTTTCATTTTGGATGATCTGTCCATTGGTGAAAGTGGGGTGTTAAAGTCCCCTACTATGATTGTGTTACTGTCGATTTCCCCTTTTATGGCTGTTAGTATTTGCCTTATGTATTGAGGTGCTCCTATGTTGGGTGCATAAATATTTACAATTGTTATACCTTCTTCTTGGATCGATCCCTTGATCATTATATAGTGTCTGTTGGATGGGTTTTAATGTGTATGCCTCACTGAGAAAGACAAGGGGGTGGGGTATAAAGGAAGGAACATCGTTGCTTGTTGGCTGCTGTTTGTGCTATTTCCTCTGCCTCACCTCCCTAGACGGTGCATAAGGCCACATAAAACATGACAGTCTATCACACCATCCCTGAATTACCCAATTTGATAGGTCCCCTCCTTCCTTTGATTCCATAGCATGGGACAGCTCATTGCATGAGCTGGTGTTCAATTAACATTTGCTGAATTCCATACTTCTGTGAGGCATCACTATTAGAAACAGACGTGTTGAGCTCAATGAATTCTGTGTTTAACCTGGAACTCTTGTTATGCTCCAATAGTCCAGGCAAATTGATTTACCTATTCTGAAAGCAGTTTTGTCTAGAGAATAACAATCTGAGTTTTTCATTTTGCATACAGCAGCATGGTTTAGGAAAAAAGTTTCCAAGCATTTGTGCTAAGAAGACGAAACTATGGCTTTTTAAGTAGTCAGTGTTTGTACTTCTGTTCAGTGTCTGGCTATAGTCTCACTTTTCTGTTGATAAACCTGTAACGTCAAATGAGATGCCCGGATTCCAGACAGATGCTTCCAATGTCTGGAATCAACACAAATCATATCACTTGCCTGTCACAAAGAATGCCTCTTCTGTCATTATGGAGCAGTCTGTTTAATGACACAGCTGCTAGGCTGTGGAGCAGATGACTGCCTCTTTTATCGCTCAGAATTCCTGGGGTACTCTGCAAAGAGCCAAACAGCTGCAGCATGATTGGTGTGTCTGGGTAACTCGGTACTCTTGGTGCCCGAGTAGGGATGTGTCTCACTGGGGGCAGTTGGTCTGCTGCTTTTAGGGTGGACGGGAGGTTGTTTTCTGTGCCGCAAGTTTTCTTGCTGGCTAATTGTTTGAAGCCAGAAGACTCCTGGTGCAATTTCAAGCAGAGTTTGGCCATGTGCAGAATGCTGCTGCATGTTGTGTTGTGGGTCCCATTAAGAGATGAGTGAGAGCGCACACTTTCCAGGATGTCTCAGCAAAGAGACAGCTCTCTGATGAGCTAAAGTAGAAAGACTACTTACAACAGGTAGAAGGATGTGATTAGGCTGAAGGACTCAGAGCCAGCGGCACGTGTTTGAACTTTCTGGAATAAATTGGGAAAGCTTCCTGGACAAGGTGTTCCAAGAAGCTGAGCTGTGAAAAAGTATTGTAATAGTAATAGTCTATCGCGTAGGAACGAGGGCAGTTCTCTTCCTAAATTGCTTAATTTCTGGAGCCAACGCAGAGAGCACTGGGGTCTCTAACTGGAGTACACAGAAAGGGGTGCTAACTTCAGATGCTTATTCCTAGCTTATAGCCCCAGAGATTCTGATTTCATTTATGTAGGGTAAGGCCCAAGAAACTGCACTTTAAGAAAACAGTATAGTTGATTTTAATGGAAATGGTCCATAAACCATACCTTTGATGATCACCGGTGTTAAATATGAGAAAATAACTGGTTTTTGTAAAATGGGTGGTAGTTCCAGGGAAAGAAGAGATACCCCCGGGGAAGATGTAACGGAAGAGTAGTAATTAGGGCTCTACTTTAAAGCATGGGTGGAATTTCCTGCTCAGATACTATGTACATTTTAATTTGAACGTAATCTGCATAGTTAGCGCTCCTTTTTCTTTGAATTTCTGACTGCTCCAAATCCTTTATTTAACGAAGGGAAGCTAGGGTTGTCCTTTACCTTAAATTTTACCTGAGGACAGATTCATGGTTCAGATATTTCTGCTGCTACTCAGAGAATACCTCGGACAGAGAATTCATAAATTCCAGCTTCGCTTCAGTGACTGGAAAGTGGTCAAAGCATTTTAAAATCCAGTTCTCTTAAACGTGTTTTGAGAGCCAAACGGAAACTCTGTCTAGTTCTCAGAGTGAAGCGTGTTCCATCGAGCCCACGAGGTGGCGCTCTCCCACCATTCCTGGCCTCCGTGCGGACAAGCTGGCCTGGGGAGGGTGTGTCTAAAAGCAGAGAACTGGGGAGATCCTGCCAGCATTACGAACAAGGCTTCCCGGAATTATTCTTAGAACATTAGGAATGACAGTATACTCTGCTCTTTGCCCACTTGCTCCAGTCTTGTCTAAATGCTGAAGGTCACATTATCCTGATACAGAAACAATGTTAGGATCAATTGGCTAGATAGAAAACACAAGTACAACCTCACACAAAGGCAAGGGGAAAAAAGATAAAAGAAAAAAATAAGACAGAAAAAAAGAAAAGAAATGAGGTCTGAGAGAGGAAAACATATACTCCTCTAATAAACACACTGCATGGGAAATATTGGGAGGTGAGAGGAGATAAAAGTGGGGCAGATGGTGAATCGAGGTTCAAAGAAAGTGAACTCAAGTCTTTCTCGCCCTTTTCCCAAGGTCAGCTCTCAGGGTCAGCTTGGACAACCCTGGAGGGAACGTGGGCCATGGCATGCTGGTCTAAGATGTAGGGCTTGGCTACAGAGCCCGGGGCAGCCAGATTGATAGTCATTTTTCTATTTCCTCCTCACAATCAGTTTGTTAAAGTTCATACAAATGTCTATGATCCAGTAAAACTGTATTACTTTATAAACCACTGCAAAGACTTCTGGACCTCCGGGATCTATGGCTCCTGAATTTGAAGGTAGATGTCTGAGTCCCTGAATGAGCCTGGTGCATGGCATTGTGCCAGTACTGCACCCTTAGTACCCATGCTTCTCAGCTATTTTGTTTGAACCCATTGCCACCTGCCCCGTGTGCTGCTCTCCAAATTCCCATAAGCTACAGAGCCTGGCACGTACATCATGGAGCAGCACTTGACCGTGAGAGGGAGTTTTCATCCAGACTTACCTTGTGTGAAGCAAATAAATGCCTTAAATATGAGAATGAAGGGTAAAGCAAAGTCTGCACTAAAATGTAAATTTTGTTGACCTGGAAATGATGTTTAAAACGATTTTTGTTTCCTAAGCTTATGAAGAATATGGAGATACCTTTTGAACTCTGGTCCTAAACAAATGTTATTTGAAATAGTAAGCCAAAATGAAACTATTCAGCTGCACTTCCTAACGCAGAAGGCTGATTATGTCACACCTGCTTTTCAAAATCAACAGTCTGAAAGATAAAGTCAGATACTCAGCTAAATATTCAAAATTCTCCATCAGCCTTTACAGCCCTATCTCTTACTACCCTCCTATAATATTTGAAGTTACTTATGTTTTTATAAAATGTACATATCTTATGCAGGGTTATCCACATTTTTTGAAGATTTTTATATAAGAGAAACAAAGAGTATTCCATTTTGGCTATCACATTCCAGTGTTGACTCAAATCTGGATTTAGGAGCTATGGTGAGAACTGCACAGAGCAATGAAAACCTCATGTAAGGTTATTCCTGAGTAACTATAATGTTTACACAAGTTACAAAGAGGATGGATATCATTGCAGATGTCTGAATTTCTCTGTAATAAGTTTTAACTAAAATCCAGTTTTCCCAAATAAAACTCAGCCTTTTGGTTATTAAGCTATCATTAGATAGACCCCGTTAGTAATAAGAATCATGTGGCTCTGTGTTTCTATTTGATAATAATAATGGGTTCTTTTGTTAGGGCTCATCTCAGTTACCTTGCAGCATTACTTTGGTACCATTATTTTGGCACCATTCGATGACACTGGAACTTTGATCTGTATGATATACAATAGGTCAAAATGAAGCTTCCAAAATACAGGTATAAATAGTGTGATTAAGGTGAGGCAGCAGCAAAAGCAGTTTTTTTTTTTTTTTTAACTGTCTTTCTCAAGGAAAAGTAAGTGGTATTGAGTTAATTGGACCTAGAGAATGCAATTCTGGTACAACTATGGACCTTTAAACTACAAACAGGGGAATTCTGTAGTGGTTGGAGTTGCTAACCTGGAAGCCCAGGCCAACCTTTGGGAGGTAATTAGTATCTGCCTGTCCCTGCCCACACAAGGTTCTGGTGTTAGAATTGCTGAGGACTCACTGGTTGAACAATCGTGTCCCCTAAAGTAGAATTTCTCTTGCTGTCCCTTGCAAAAGGAGAAGAAAATACAAACTGGATCTAAGGGATGCATCTAAGTGCTGTCATTTCCCATTTGAAGAGGGCTATTTACACTGGAAATGAACAATACTCTCAGTTTATTGTCCTTCTCTTCATTCTGAAAGGGATATCATTGAGTACAGAGCTTCTGTCTGTGGCTCCCTAGCTCTGGGGCTATGACAGGGTGTCGGAAAAAATGTGCAGCATCACATTTGAGGTTTCATGGGGAGGAAACCAAGGCACAGAGGAGAGGAGACTGACATAGAGAGTGAGTCAGTGGCTGAACTGGGATTAGATCCTGGTTTCCTGACCACCTAATTAATACCCTTTCTACTCACTACATCCTCCATTAGCGTCACTCATTCAGATATACATTGATTCATACCTTTATTGATTCAACATTTAATCAAGTAGGATAAGGAAAGCTGTTATGGCTTCTGTGATAAACGCTTATGCTTTAAGGTACAGGATCCTATTGAACTGAATCTTCAGAGATTAATAATTGAGGCAACTGAAGCCCAGGGAAGTGAAATAATTTGCCCACTTTTACGTATCTAGCTAGTTAAGGGACAATACTGGCTTTAGAATTCAAGTCCCCAAATATAATTCTCTTTTTATTATGCCATATAGCATTTTACCCTTAACAATGCTCAAAACAGTGTCAGAGATTGGGAAATGTATAGTATTTATTATGTCTGGATTGAGGTACTTTATCCTAGAGCATTTTCTACAATGTCTTCAAAATGTGACATGTGGCTCCTACCATCAGTGAGCTCATGCTTAATTTGAGAGAGACGTTAGATACATTAAAATTTAAGTAAAACTGTAAGTCAGATGTCATTATCAAATTAGTGTATAATATTTAATGGGCTGGAGAACTGTTATCAGCCTCATGATGGACGCTCATAGTGACTGATGAGTTAGATGGTGTGGCTGGTGAGTAAGGCATCATTTGTTTCATTTTGTTGAACGATTAACATGTATTAGAAGAGTAAACAGAGTTGGATTTTCAAATGTGGCAGATGTTTGAAATCCTCTTACCATCTGCAAAAAAGAAGATTTAAAGAGATGCTGCCTATATATTTGAGCCCTCTTTTTAATTTATAAGTGATTCCCTCTTTCTTTTTAATTTATAGAGATCGTTTCATGTAAAAGATGCTTAAAAACTAGGATAAAGAAGAGGGTTAGTGAAGGAAAATCTTGAAGCTCAACACGTCAGAATTCAAACTTGTGATATTATTCCTCACAGTGTGTCTGTTGGCAGTGTCATCATGTTCAGTAAGTGGTACTCACACTATCCCGTTATTCCAGAAACCTGGAGATCACTCTTGACTCACTCTGTTGCTCCTACCCCATACTCCATCTGACTAATCATGAATTGCTCCACTGCCACCACTTTAATCTTGTTTCTTTCACATAGACTATTGCAAAATACTCCCGGCCAGTGCACCCTGGGACTAAATGCCCCCTCGAGTTGATATTTTCCCAGACTGCAGTCAGAGTGACTTTTCAAAATGCAATTTTTTTCACTTCATCTCACCAACTCTTTAAAATCTTTCAATAGATTTCTTATTGCTCTTGTAACAAAGTCATTTTTCTTCCAAAGGTCTGCAGAGACAACTTTTCCCAGTCCTTTAAAAAAATTATCGTATTCTTTATACTCTCACGCCACAGAGTCTTTCTGCATACTGTTCCACCTACCTGAAAAAGTATTCACTTAGATTCCTCCATTCTGAGCCCTTAGACTTCAGCTCAACCTTTCCTTCTCTAGTAAAGACTTCCCTGACTGCTTTTTCCTTGTACCGTACTCTCAGACAACCATGCACCTCTCTTTGCAGATGCAATTTTACCTTTAACTTGTGTGATTATTAGATTCCCATCTGTCTCTCCCACCACTAGATTCTGAGCTCAGTTGAGGCAAGAATCAGATCTGGTTTTGCTCACCATTGTATTCTCAAGTACAGCACAATGCCCAGCACATAGAAGGAAATTACTAAATATTTGTTGAATGAATGATCTAAGGAAAGTGGAATATTCTGATTCCAAGAAGGGAAGATTAAAGTGTGCCTTAAAGGGGATCTTCATTGGAAGCTGCATTCCACTGAGAAAAGTCTGAAGTTCTTTTCAGCTCTACTGAGAATGGGTAAAAGAGCTCTCCACTGTGTAGGACATAAAGAAATATTGGGCTGGATTACCGGTGGAGGCTCTAAAATCTATATAAAGAATATTGACAGTGGCAGAATGTGTGTTAACAGGAAAGAATAAAAGCTGGGTCAGAAGGGGCCATTGTAATAAGCAAAGTTATTATTTCAATAAAAAGCCTTCAGGCAATTTTACTTTCCTGCTTGTGTTCTAGACCTAAAGTCTGAATTTGATTGCCATTTATAAATATCCATAAGAATGTGATAAAGGCAGACAACCCCATGTTGGTTATACTGTGTCTTGTATGATTCTCAAAGACCCACTGCAAAGAACAATCACAATTGTGATTAGACCCACACACTTAGTGTTGCAGTGCAGGACAAAGTGGCTGAGGGTTGCCCACACTTTGTGACTCTCTTGTTTTAGATTCAGCCCTGTGGAGGTGCTTCTCTCAGGCCAACCTCCATTTCTCTGAAACCAGAAAGCTTTATAAAGCCAGAGAGAGCTGCTGGCCCAAGGAGCTCTGAAATGTTACAGCACCTGCAGACTGATTTCCTTAGTAACACTGCAGATGTCACTGTGATGATGTATTGGTGAAGCATAAGCTTCTTTTGCTGCAATTCTGATAAATAGTCTGCCTTTGACATGAATGTTTTCCTCCTTAGTGATATCTGCCTGATTATAGCAGCAAATCTGTCTCTTCTCTGGGTACTTTACTCTGGTTTTTACCATTCTGAGGCTGGAGCAGAGGGAGAATTATTAATGAGTGAGCTACTCTGATTGGCATCAGGAAATAAAAAGCCTGGAATCCCTGGTTCTGCCTCTTGACTGGTAAAAAGAGCCAAATCTGTTCTCCTGTTTTCCTGTGGATGGTTTCTTCTAGATTGGCTGTAAGTTTTCAGGAAGGCTTAAAATAAATCCTTTGTAGCAGTTTTTACCTTCCCAAATCAATTTAACAAATGATAAGTGCAAGCCTTAGGTTGCAGATATGCAGATGAACAAGTCATGTTTGTTGTCCTCAATGATTTTAACATTTGGAAGAGAGGTAAAATTAGAAGATCATGAACCATCTTTATACTGTTAGAGGAAGGAAGAAAGGACAAGGTTGAGGATCATATCCAGCTAGAATCAGAGATGCTTTTGTAGTACATTTGAGACTTTTTAAAGAATGGCAGGATCTCATCAATGGGTAAAAATGAATAAAATAGTATCTTCCAGTTTGAGGTGCCTAAGGTAGAATTTGGAGGATACATCCAGAAGGCCACTGGAAATGAGAGGCTTAATCCCAGGATAGTTGTAGGTGAGAAGAAGGCTGGATTCATCCCTACGGAAAAGTTTTTTTTAGTCAGTTGAGGTGATATGAGTGCCAAAGAAGAATAGAATTTAGAGAGAATACATTTATTCAGGGATAGGAGAAAGAAGGGAAGACAGGAAATGAACAAGGGAGTGGCAAAGAGGAGGAGGCAGTGCCTGAGGCTCAAGGAAGCTGGAGATTTTAAGTAGAGTGGTTATTCAGTGGTGTTTCCAGATTATGGGAGGGGGAAGAAATAAGTAAATTTGGAATTGGAGTTACCAGCAAATATTCTCTTGACTCATAAATTCCACTGGCTTTTCCTTAAAACTTCTGGCTAAAGGGCATTTCTTCTACCCAACTAGTTCTTCATACAAGTAGCATATTTCTCTTTTAATGAAAATAGTATTTCTATTTTCCTAATGATCTTGAAACTGGGATTGTCAGTGTTTTACTGAAATCCTTGTAGCTAAAAGCCTCTTTCTCGAGTCACTAGCCTCCTTAATGACTCCTATTTCCTCCTCCTTTATGACTCCTATTTCCTCCTCCTTTATGACTCCTATTTCCTCCTTTTTTCCAGAGAGTTCTTCCTCCTCCCCTCTGCTATAATTATGACCCTTTCTCCCAGCCTCTCTTGCTTCAAGGGCCTTCTAATGAATCTAAGATGCACACTACAAAGATGCAATTCAGATTCCATCACTCTCATCCTTAAAAATCTTCATAGCCTCTCATCTTTAAAGAGAAAAGCCTGAGCTCCTTGGCACAGCAAAAAGTGAGCACTAAAGGCATGTTGTTTGGATGAATATGTTATTAAATAATCTTTTTGTCCTTTAGCGCCTGCTCAGTTTGGGATGGGTCCCCATCTTTGTGTTCTCTGGCACCCAATGTAATGTTGGGAGATACAACACCTTGTATGTATTCAGCAATCAAAAAGTATGGGCTGCATTCTGGTCTTTGGAAAATGTCATCCTAAGCATAACTTTACCTAGAGGTTTGAACCCACAGGGGAAGAAATCATTAATCAGGCGAGCTGCTCAGAAATAGACATGAGCTTAAAAGTATTTTGTAAGTGCAACTATTTTGGGAAAGTAACACCGTCTGATCTAATCCAGTGGCTCTCCTCTCCCACTGCACATCGGTACACCTGGGGAGCTCTTTAAACCTATCAGTATAGAGCCTTCCCCCGGACTAATTAGCTCAGTTCATGATCGTCCCTTCCAGCAGAGGTTCTCCAAGTGTGGGCCCCATATCAGCAACACCTGCATCCCCTGGAACTTGTTAGAAATGCAGACTCTTGACCCAGCCCCACACCTCCTGAGTCAGAAATCTGGGAGTGAGGCCCAGCAGTCTGTTTTCACAAGCCCTCCAGGTGATTCCGATGTGTATGAAGGTTTGAGAACCGCTGGTTTTCAGCACTAAGCTCTGCCTCTCGCCCACTGTGTCCCAAGGGGGCAAAGCTAGAGGCAAAAGAAGGTAAGTATTTCTCTCTGGCACCTCACTACAACAAAATGTATTATTTTGGGCCCAGAGGCTTCTACTCCATATCAGTTTGTGTGGGATCACCATGTAGAATGAGACTGAGATTCTTGAAGATGGGGACCCTGACTACCTCATCCTGGGGCCATGTTCTTCTCTTGTCCTCAGAACCCCGGCACTTAGCACAGGACCTGGCATGAGGTAGGTGTTCAGTAAGGGCAAGAAGAAAACTCTGAGGATTACTTAGGCCAACTGAAAGAAGTAGATGCATTAGTCATGATGTGTTTTCCTTAAATTGTGTTGTTTTAACAGTACTCTTTGAAATAAATATTCTTTAAAAAATGTCAGAGAGTCAGAACTTCACAGTGAAGTTGTAGCAGTTTTTGCCTGGTCATCAAAGAAACATGTGGTCTTGCAGTATCCTGATGGAAGATTATACGTTTTCTGTTGACTAATTCTGGATGCTTTTCGTTGAGTGCTACTTTCACTTGGTTTAATTGGGAGCAGTACTTGTTGGAATTAATCGTTTGGTTTTCCAGAAGGAGCTTATAATAGAGGACTCCCTTCCAATCCCACCATATACACAACACCACCTTCTTTGGATGAAGACCGGCCTTTGGTGTGGTTGGTGGCAGTTCATTTTGCTTGCCCCATGATCTCTTCCGTTCCACATTATTGTACAGTATCCACTTTTCATCTCCTGTCACAATCTGTTTTAAAAACGGAACGTTTTCATTATGTTTAAGTAGAGAATCGCATGTGGAAATACGGTCAAGAAGGTTTTTTTCGCTTAACTTACGTGGAACCCAAACATCAAAGTGCTGAACATAACCAGGCTGGTGCAAATGATTTTCAGCACTTGATTTGGATATTTTGAGTATGTCGGCCATCTCCCATGTGGTATAACGCTGATTGTTCTCAACTAATGTCTCGATTTGATGGCTATCAACTTCAACTGGTCTACTCAACCATGGAACATCATCCAGCGAGAAATCTCCAGCACGAAACTTCGCAAACCACTTTTGACACCTTCAGTCACAGCACCATCTCCATACACTGCACAAATCTTTTTTTTGCATTTCGGTTGCGTTTACCTTTCCTGAAATAATAAAGCATAACATGCTGAAAATGTTGTTTTTTTGGGTCCATCTTCAATATTAAAATGGCTACACAAAAATTCACCAATTTTGATAAGCCTTTTGGTAAATGCACGCCGATATGAAGTTGTCACATACAATCTAAGAAAATTGTTTTGAATGAAGTTAAAGACAACTAAGTGCTACTAGAGCCATCTTACGGAAAAAACTGAACGAACCTTTTGGCCAACCCAATATTTCAACAGCAAAAGGAATAACTTATTTCACTTCTTTTTAGTAAGAGAATTTCTGATATGGAAAGACCGAAAGATGTAACTAGGTAAGCATCCTTCCTTTACAGATGAGGAAAGTAAGGCCCAAGAGACTCATCCACAGTCCCCTAGCTGAGTAATGCTGTTTGTTCCAGGCCCAGAACTTCGTCTCCAGTACTTCATCTATCAAACCAAAATGGTGCATTGACTTCCTGAAACTTGCAAGTAGAGGAGACCACTGAGCTTGGGGATTATTATAGTAAAAAGCCTTAGGAGTAGGGAGCCTGAAGGCCAGGGCTCTTTCAAAGACTTTTGCTAAGATTTCCTATTTCTTGTAAGTGGCTTTCAGTTTCAGAACAGAAATTCTCACTGTTTTTCCTTTAAAAATAATTAAAAATTCATTCCTCATTTAGTATTCAAAGGAATCAAGTTAGTTTTTTCTTTTTTTTTAAAACTAGTATTATTCTAATTGAGAAAGAGATCTGAGATTAAGCCAGGATATTCCCACTACGTCATAGCCTTGAATGTTTTCTCTTCTGAAGCTTTCTATTGGTAGTTTAAAGATAAAAACATAGATCATAGAACATGGGAGCAGCTATATAATCCCTTATCCCATTGAGGAAACTGAGACCAAGAGAGGGGTAGGAGTTATCCAAGGTATCATAGATGGAGTCATTGTGAGAAAGAGACAGAACCATACCTCCTAATCCTCTCTTCAGTGTTTTTTGAACCCTTGCCTGGCTCAGACGTCACCACTAAAACTTGCTCAGAGATCAAAAAGCAATTGGATGAAAAAGTACTGCTGCCCCCACAAAATGGAAAGAGAAGCCATCGTGACTTAGTTTATCCTCTTACTTTTGATATCCTAATGATGGGAGTTCTAACTAGCCTGCTGTGTTCTGGGGAGAAAGCCTTGAGATGGGCTTTCCAATCACTGCTGAGTCAAACTAGTTTTCAAGTAGCACTGACTGCTTTTTTGGTCCCTAACATCAACTCCAAGACCCATTCTCTATTCCTATAAGCTATCACTATCACTGTAAGCAAGTAGAACAAACAAGAACTCAAAAAAAGTCAACTTACATTAAGATTGAATCACAGGACACTTGTTTTCTTTCCCCTCTGCCAAACTCACATAGATGTATATATATGTACATGTACACACATACACACACACACACACACACACAGGTGTGCACACACATGTACAGTCATAAGCTTGCTCCTATGGCAGAATAGGTAGCATACTGGTAAAGACTGTGAAAGCTGGGTTTAGGCTGCTTGGGTTAATTCCACCTACACCCTTTACTAGTTGTGAGACTTCGGGAAGTTATTTAACCTTTCCATGCCTTATTTTCCTCATTCCACAAAAAACTTGATTTGTCTCACAGTTTTCAATGTAAAATGGGTGTCCTTTACCTTCACTGATCAGAGGCTACTTAAGCTTCAGCTTCGTGGTTTCCTCACTTGTATAGACCCTTCCTAGGGGAGGGACGCTAGTAATGTGTTCACATGTTCATATATTTTTTGTAAATTTACAAAAGTAGGATATTTGACCACAATTGTTTAAGGTTGCTAGTTTTTTTTCCTCCCAGCCACCTCTTTATCATTCTTCCCCTGCTGAAGGACAGGGGAGTTGTCACGGCCATTTTGGGGATCTGGCTAAGAGGAAGTTGAGTTGGGGTACATTTAATTTGGGTTCAGTAGGATTATTATAATTTTTGTTTACAGTCACCTCCAAGTAAATCATTGTCAGCCCTCCTCATGTTGAAATGGCCAGGAATACTCCAGTGGCCTGCTAGGCTGACTCAGCGGGGGGCATGACACCCAGATGCAGGGCCAGAGATCCTATTGTGCTATGAACTTACCTGACATGGAGGAGAAGTATACAGAAATTAGTCTGTTGAAAATTCTTCCAAATTTTACAGCTCATATCTAGTAGAAATTCAGTTTGTTTTTAAATCAAATTTGATAAAAATCCTAAATATTTATAAGATATTAACAATAATGAGTGGTAGCTGAGTTAAACATTTCTTAATAATTAAAAACAAGTAAATCATCAAGTTAGAGGCAAGATTGAATCATTTATTTTCTTTATAGAAAATATAGCAAAATTGTTATATAAAAACTATGAAAGCACATATGGGCAAAAATTAGGACGAATAAGTATTAAAGCTATGTCTGGATTTTGTGATGTTTATGTTATTTTTAATTTTTTAAAAGATGTGTAATTTGGTCTGATTTCTTTTCTTATTTTAAATAAACATTTACTTGATGAGTAATGTATTTGTAATTTTATATTTTCTTTAAAGAGGGTCCCCCAATTGCATAAGCTTCAGGTCATACAGAACTTGGCTGTATCCCTGCAATCGACTACTTGTGAGAGGTTGCGGAAGATACTTCCTGGGCCTCATTGTTTCCAACTATAAAATGAAGATAGGACAAGATTACTCCAAAGTATCTCTACGTATCCTTCTAGCTCTAAAGTTCTGTGATTCTGTCTTCTCAACACGATAACTGGTGTGCTAGTTATTTTTCTGGGAAATAACTAGTCCAAGAATGATGAATCAATACCCTTTCTAGGAATTTCCTGATAGAACACAAGGAGGGATTGATGACAGCTAGATTCTCGAGTGTTTGGTGATCTGAAGGGTGACATTCCAGGGACTTGTGTAGGTGATCAGACCATTACTAAAATGATTTGACATCCTTAGGAAGCTCACAAATCCTATGGACCACTCTGGCTCATTTTGTTTAGGGAAGGTATATTAGTTTTCTCACGCTGCATAACAAATTATCATAAATTTAATGGTTTAAAACAACATACGGTTACTTTGTTTCTGTGGGTCAGGAATCTTGGCATCACTTTGCTGGGTCCTCTGCTCAGGGTCTCATGAGGCTGCAGTCAAGGTGCCTGCGGTTCTCAGGTGGAACTCAAGGTTCTCTTCCAAGTTCATTCAGGTTGGCAGAATTCAGTTTTTTGTGGTTGTAGGACTGAGGCCCCCATTTTCTTGCTGGCTGTCAGCCACAACCATTCTCAGGTCCTACAGACTGCCCTCAGGGCCTTACCATGTGGCCATTTCCATAGGCAGTTCACAGCATGGCAGTTTGCTTCAAGACCCAACAGGAGAATGTTTTTTTCCTGCTAAGGAGGAGTCTTACATAACATAATTGAATCCAGGGAGTTACTATGCTATCATATTCACAGTCCCACTCATGCTCAAGGGGAATGGATTATATATTAGGGAATGGAAATCTTTGGGCCATTTTAGAATTCTGCATACCACAGAAGGAAAAGGCAGTATTTTTTGTTTTTTTGAGTACCAATCATGTACTACTTTATTTAAGTTCTTTTATTCATTTCTCAGAATAATTCTGAGAGGCGGGTATGATTATCCCATTTTCCATGATCAAGATGCTAAGACTTGAGATATTAAATAATTTGCTCAGAATCAAAGAAGTGGAGTCTAGATTTGAATCTAGGTCCCTCTGACTTGATAGCTTGAAGTCTTTGCAACATACCCCATGACTTAGGGAATTGATTACCTATCTGCACGGAAGGCCTGTAAAGAGAATGTAAATGCCATGAGAGCAGGGCTGCTCTGCCTTTTTCACAGCTAGAGCCCTGGTACCTAGGGCAGTGCTTGTCCCCAGATGGTAATACAATGTTTGTTGAATCAATGAGTGAATAAAGTCTAAGAACTCGAGTTAAGGAGGGCAATGAGGAATCTATTGTAATAATGAAAATGTATTTATTTTCTTGTGGTGACATAGATCTTTGTGGGATCCTATTGTGGACTCTTAAGGATTAAGCTTTTCCCATGGCCATGTTTTACCTCTAACAAGCATACCTTCACTCTATGATATCCTGTAAAGATGGGAATCTTGACTCTCTTCTCATTAACACTATCGTTTGTCATCTTTTGATTAGAATGGACATTCTTAAAATTCCATGAAAAAAATCCATGAAAGAAATGCCAGTGTTCTAACTGAAATGTAAACAATTGACGTTGAGTAATTTACTCAATGATTTCACTTCTGTGGACCAAATGGAAGCCCCTCATGTACAATGCACTTTCGTGCTTGTTTGTCCGTAAGGTTCTCTTTGCATAGGATCCCCTTCTTCACTTCCACACTTCTGTCTGTTCATCCAAGTCTTATTTCTTCTTTAAAAATAACATGTATTAGGGAAAGGAGTTTCTATTTATAATTTAAAAACTTTTTCATTATAGAAAATGTAGAAAATAAAAATATTTAAAGAAGAAAATTTAAATCTTCCATAAATATACCAAACAGAGATAAGCACTGTAGCTATTTACTGTTTGCACATCTATTCTTTATGTACTTATATAAGATTATATTTCCTCTGTACACATCTACATCATAATGGAGACACATATTGCCTATATGTAAATTCACTTTTAAATTCTCATATATAGATATATACGTGCAATATGAAATTTTAAATGAAATTTTAAATGAAATTGAGATCATATGTGTTGAGTTTTGCATTCCACATTTTCTCTTAATACTGTATTCTATTTCCTTATTTGATTTGATGATATGCTTTTCAAAGATTTCTCCATGTTTCTCTGTGTATTTAACATACTTTTAAATTCTTCTACTTTTTACTTTTTTTCAGATATATAGGTTGTTACTTTTTCACAACATTTCTTACATATTCCAAATTGTCTTCTAAAATGCTTGAAGCCCTCTTACCTCTTACCTACCATGCCTGCCTCACTACTTCTAGCTAATTCTGGTCTTGCTTTTTGAAAACATGAACTGAGAAGAACGCATTTTAAGTTGTATTTTTTTAGAATGTGTCTTCTTCTTTAAGGCCTAGCTTTACTGACATCTCTTCCTCCACCTGAATTAAGATTCCCACAGAACTTTGAACAAGATCGTATTTGTTTCTGCTGTCCCATAGTACAATTATTTATTAAGTTCTGTGACCCTCAGCTACTTAAAGGCAGAGATCATCATTCATTTTTGTATCTCTATTGGCACTTAGGCGAGGGCCTAGAGCATAATTGTTGTCAGTAAGCATTGAACGTTGGTTGTTGAAATAAGTCTCTTGAAGAATGGGAACCGAAGGTGAGAGACCATCAACCCTCACCTGGGCAGACCTGGTCTGTAGAACTGCCCACGTGGGTGTTGCTGGAAACCTGGATGAGGAGGTAGCTATGGGAATAGAAAGAAGGCAACAAGGAGACATTGTGGATATAAATCAAGCAAAGTGTGCCTGTGTGCAGATGTGTGTGTGCTGTGGTTGGGGTGTGTGAAGGAGAGGTTATAGTCAAAGAGAAGGCCCAGGGGCTTCCCTGGTGGCACAGTGGTTAAGAATCCGCCTGCCAACGCAGGGGACACGGGTTCAGGCCCTGGTCCCGGAGGATCCCACATGCCGTGGAGCAGCTAAGCCTGTGCACCACAACTACTGAGCCTGTGCTCTAGAGCCCATGAGCCACAACTGCTGAGCCCATGTGCCACAACTACTGAAGCCCGCGCGCCTAGAGCCTGTGCTCCGCAACAGGAGAGGCCACCGCAGTGAGAAGCCCGCACACCTCAACAAAGAGGGCCCCCCCACCAGCTGCAACTGGAGAGGGCCTGTGTGCAGCAACGAAGACCCAATGCTGCCAAAAATAAATAAAATAAAATTAATTAATTAAAAAAAAAGAGAAGGCCCAATGTTCCTGTTTAATGGCCAGGTGGAGGTTAATGCTGCTACCTAATAGGTGATGGGACAGGTTGACATAATGAGTTTAATGTTTCATCTGCATTTCTAGATAATAAAAAAGATTTGTTACATTTTATAGTAATACATATTGAAATACACACAAATAAGTAATTTATAGCCTTTAGGAAGTCAAAAATTTTTAAGTCATTTTTTAATGAGTAGAGTTGAAATTGACCCAAACTCAGGGCTAACTTATTTAGAGGTGACAGAGATGTTAAAATCAAAAAAGGTATTGAAAACCAGGTGCATTCTGGTGGGAGAGGACAGACTGATTCTGTGAGGAATGGCTGAAGGAACTAAGGGTGTTTTGTTAACAGAGACAGGAAGAAACAGAAAGGATAACATTGCTCTCTGCAAAAATCTGAAAGGCTGCCCTGCGGAAGAGGTGCTAGACTAATTCTGAGTGCAACCAAATGGTGGAACCTGGGCCAGGAGAGATGCATTTTCTTTTAATATTAGAAGGACATTTTTATAGTCGTAACTGACCACAGATGAAGGAGAGGTCTCAGGAGGCTGTGACAGTCCATCAGTGGAGATTTTCAAGAAAGGCTTGTCACTTGATGAGGAGTTAAACGACGTGCCCTTCCAACCCCAGGATTCTGTGATTTTATCAGAATTGTTTTCCTTTCAGCACGTTTTGTATTTTGAACCGATTTGTCACTTTTTCCTGTCATTTTTGATCATAGGAAGTAGAATAATGGTGTAAAAACAGCCTCTTGGTTTTATTAGTTTTCCAGACACATTCGCAATAGAAATACAGGAATAAAGTGGTATCTATCTATCTATCTATTTTTTTTTAGTGGTATATATTTTTAAAATTCTCCACGCTTTTTTCCTTTAATACAGCTTTACCATCAGAGAACCAAGCTATTTTGCTTCTCCCCTTTAGCTAAGATCTAATCAGCTCCTTTCTATTATGACTTCCAAGAAAATCAACCTGATACAAACTTTAAATCAAAAGGTTTCACCTACTACTTACTGCTTGCAGGTACCACCAAAGTTTCTCTATTTAGACCCCAGCTCCCATGTAAGTAGAGAGCTTATTTCTGAGGTTCGTTGTGGGTGGTAAAAGTGGTGTTTGCCTTTGTTAGAGTGATCCAAGTAATTTCTCCATTTGGATCCTGTTTGTGTTGGAGTTCTCAAGAAAACTCATGTCATCACTGTTCCTTCATTCCTTTGGCTTACAAGATTTCTTCAAAAAAATGAAATGTTTAGTGCTTGGGGGAAGTAGTTTGACTCCATTGTAGCTTGGGGCTGACAGGCAACCTCAGATATCTCTTGAAATAAAGAAGAATTCAGTGGAATTTAGAAATTGTTGATATCGAGCACAGACCCAACTGTTTGAAAAACTCAGGCTTCCAAAGATTCAGATATTAAGATAACAAATATGCCCCAATATACTGGTTATAGTATTGAAGGAGTTTCTTGATTCTGTATCAATTTGAATTTTGTCTTTCCTTACTTGGGCTAAGACTTCTCCAGGACTGCCCTCCTGATAATGTTTCTATTAAAAAAATAGTAGTTACTGAAATGCTTTCCTTCTTTGTTCCTTTCATCCAGTACCTAATACATTACATTACGTATAACAGGAGCTAAATAAATAAATCTAGCCAACTTCTTTATTACTTTGAGAAATATTTGTACGTTGGAAAGTAACTATTTGAAGAGTAGCAATCAAAAACTAAATGGGGGGGGGAGTTAAAATTGATGCAGGCATTTTGTTCCAAAGAAGGTCCGATTATTTTTTTTTAAATTTTCTATTGTGATAAAAAACACATAATGTAATATTTACCTTCTTTACTGTTTTTAATTGTTCAATTCAGTAATGGAAAGTGCTTTCACATTGTTGAGCAATGGAACTCCAGAACTTTTTCAGCTTGCAAAACGGAAACTCTACACCCACTTAACAATGACTCCCTTTCCCCTTTCTCCCAGCTCCTGCAAACCACCATTCTGTTTTCTACGAATTTGACACCTCTAAGTGCCTCATATGAGAGGGATAATGCAGTTTTTAATCTTTTTTGTAATTAGCTTATTTCACTTGGTATAATGGCCTCAAAGTTCATCCATGTTGTGGCATGTGTCAGAATTTCCTTCCTTTTTAAGGCTGAATAATATTCCATTGTATGTATGTACCACATATTGTTTATCCCTTCATCCATGGACATTTGGGTTGCTTCCACCTTTTGGCTATAGTGAATAGTGCTGCTATGAACATGGGTGGGCAAAGGAAGGCCTGATTCTTAAAGTAATTATAATACCTCCCCGAAGGAGCTTATCTTAAAATTGTTTAAGGCTATTTAACAAAAATGGTATGGTGGCATCTGAGGTAATAATTTTATCACCATGGAAAACCCACTGTGTGTGGCTGTGAAGGAGGCATATGGAACATCCTAGGTATATTGGTTTGTTTGTTTACTTGTTGCAAAGAATATCTTAAATGGCTTTCACCTAATTTTTTCCTTTTTTAAAAAAATTGAAGTATAGTTGATTTACAATATTGTGTTAATTTTAGGTACACAGCAAAGTGATTCAGTTATACATATACGTATATATATATATATTTTCTGATTCTTTTCCATTATAGATTATTACAAGATATTGAATATAGTTCCCTGTGCTATAAGTAGGTCCTTGTTGTTTATCTTTTTTATGTATAGTACTGTGTATCTGCTAATTCCAAACTCCTAATTTATCCCTCCCCTGCCCTTTCCCCTTTGGTAACCATAAGTTTGTTGTTTTATGTCTATGCTTAATTTTTTTTTCTTGATAGTATTTTCTGGCACCACACACCATCACTTTTTTTTTTTTCAGAATGACATGAACAGATAACCTCTCAAATCTGTAAATATTCTTATTTACTTTAACTCACGTGTTAAAATCAACATACATCAAAATGTAGGCCAACCCACATCAAAAGCAATAGAGATTGTGTTTTAAACCAGCAAGCATCAACATGTGACCAACTTTTCTTTTTTCTTATTTTCATGATATCCCTCTTAGAAGTACACCTGGCCTTTGGGGTAAAGTGCAGGCACATAGTTCTGGAGAAGGAGTAATAGATGTAGAAGTTGGGGAGATTTGATAACTTTTTAAGTTATAGTTATTAATACCTCATTTTTATCTAAAAGAGACAGAGGAGGAGCACATGAAGGAGAGGTGGAGGAAGGAGAGGAGAAAAGAGGGGAGTTAAGAGAAGAAAGCATTGTTTCTTTCAATCCATTTCTCTTTCCAAGATACAGTACTATAGAGGTGCAGCTCCTTCCCTGCTCTGACAATAGAATCTACTCTTTTAGTTATCCCTCACAAGCCTGTCTTTAAGAAGGTGTCACTGTTTTATGATTTAAAATGATTAGTCTGTGAGGGTTTCATTGGTAAGACTCAGGTGTTGTAGGCTCCAGGAAGAGGTGAGCCTGATGCCAGCCTCTTCCCCCATCTCTTTCTGTGAACTTGGATATTTCAATTCAATATCAATTTGTGAAGTACTTTTTTTTAGGCATTGTGCTAGGAGTTTGGGGGTGGGTAAGATAAACATAGTTCTTACCCAAAAGGAACTCATGGTCTAGTTGGGAAAACCAGCATATATCAGTGTATAAATGAAAGTATATAAAAGTGATCCAGGATTTGAGGGATTAACCAAGATGGCGGAGTAGAAGGACGTGCTCTCACTCCCTCTTGCGAGAGCACCAGAATCACAACTGGCTGCTGGACAATCATCGACAGGAAGACACTGGACTTCACCAAGGAGGATACCCCACGTCCAAGGACAGAGGAGAAGCCACAGTGAGACGGTAGGAGGGGCGCAATCAGAGTAAAATCAAATCCCATAACTGCTGGGTGGGTGATTCACAGACTGGCGAACACTTACACCACAGAAGTCCACCCACTGGAGTGAAGGTTCTGAGCCCCACGTCAGGCTTCCCAACCTGGGGGTCCGGCAACGGGAGGAGGAATTCCTAGAGAATCAGACTTTGAAGGCTAGTGGGAATTGATTGCAGGACTTCGACAGGACTGGGGGAAACAGAGACCCCACTCTTGGAGGGCGCACACAAAATAGTTTGTGCATCAGGACCCAGGGGAAGGAGCAGTGACCCTGGGGGAGACTGAACCAGACATAACTGCTGGTGTTGGGGGGTCTCCTGCAGAGGCGGGGGCTGGCTCTGTTTCACCGTGGGGACAAGGACACTGGCAGCGGAGGTTCTGGGAAGTACTCCTTGGCGTGAGCCCTCCCAGAGTCTGCCATTAGCCCCACCAAAGAGCCCGGGTAGGCTCCAGTGTTGGGTTGCCTCAGGCAAAACAACCAACAGGGAGGGAACCCAGCCCCACCCATCAACAGTCAAGTGGATTAAAGTTTTATGGAGCTCTGACCACCACAGCAACAGTCAGCTCTACCCACATCCAGAGCCTCCCATCAAGCCTCTTAGATAGCCTCAACCACCAGAGGGCAGACAGCAGAAGCAAGAAAAACTACAGTCTTGCAGCCTGTGGAACAGAAACCACATTTACAGAAAGAAAGACAAGATGAAAAGGCAGAGGGCTATATACCAGATGAAGGAACAAGAAAAAACCCCAGAAAAACAACTAAATGAAGTGGAGATAGGCAACCTTCCAGAAAAAGAATTCAGAATAATGATAGTGAAGATGATCCAGGACCTTGGAATAAGAATGGAGGCAAAGATTGAGAAGATGCAAGAAATGATTAACAAAGACCTAGAAGAATTAAAGAACAAACAAACAGAGATGACCAATACAATAACTGAAATGAAAACTACACTAGAAGGAATCAATAGTAGAATAACTGAGGCAGAAGAACGGATAAGTGACCTGGAAGACAGAATGGTGGAATTCACTGCTGCGGAACAGACTAAAGAAAAAAGAATGAAAAGAAATGAAGACAGCCTAAGAGACCTCTGGGACAACATTAAACGCAACAACATTCGCATTATAGGGGTCCCAGAAGGAGAAGAGAGAGATAAAGGACCAGAGAAAATATTTGAAGAGATTATAGTCGAAAACTTCCCTAACATGGGAAAGGAAATAGCCACCCAAGTCCAGGAAGCGCAGAGAGTCCCATACAGGATAAACCCAAGGAGAAGCACGCCAAGACACATAGTAATCAAAGTGGCAAAAATTAAAGACAAAGTAAAATTATTGAAAGCAGCAAGGGAAAAACGACAAATAACATACAAGGGAACTCCCATAAGGTTAACAGCTGATTTCTCAGCAGAAACTCTACAAGCCAGAAGGGAGTGGCATGATATACTTAAAGTGATGAAAGGGAAGAACCTACAACCAAGATTACTCTACCCAGCAAGGATCTCATTTAGATTTGATGGAGAAATCAAAAGCTTTACAGACAAGCAAAAGCTAAGAGAATTCAGCACCACCAAACCAGCTCTACAACAAATATTAAAGGAACTTCTCTAAGTGGGAAACACAAGAGAAGAAAAGGACCTACAAAAACAAACCCAAAACAATTAAGAAAATGGTCATAGGAACATACATATTGATAATTACCTTAAATGTGAATGGATTAAATGCTCCAGCCAAAAGACACAGGCTTGCTGAATGGATACAAAAACAAGACCCATATATATGTTGTCTACAAGAGACCCACTTTAGACCTAGGGACGCATACAGACTGAAAGTGAGGGGATGGAAAAAGATATTCCATGCAAATGGAAATCAAAAGAAAGCTGGAGTAGCTATACTCATATCAGATAAAATAGACTTTAAAATAAAGAATGTTACAAGAGACAAGGAAGGACACTACATAATGATCAAGGGATCAATCCAAGAAGAAGATATAACAATTATAAATATATATGCACCCAACATAGGAGCACCTCATTACATAAGGCAACTGCTAACAGCTATAAAAGAGGAAATTGACAGTAACACAATAATAGTGGGGGACTTTAACACCTCACTTACACCAATGGACAGATCCTCCAAAATGAAAATAAATAAGGAAACAGAAGCTTTAAATGACACAATAGACCAGATAGATTTAATTGATATTTATAGGACATTCCATCCAAAAACAGCAGATTACACGTTCTTCTCAAGTGCGCACGGAACATTCTCCAGGATAGATCACATCTTGGGTCACAAATCAAGCCTCAGTAAATTTAAGAAAATTGAAATCATATCAAGCATCTTTTCTGACCACAACGCTATGAGATGAGAAATGAATTACAGGGGAAAAAACGTAAAAAACACAAACACATGGAGGCTAAACAATATGTTACTAAATAACCAAGAGATCACTGAAGAAATCAAAGAGGAAATCAAAAAATACCTAGAGACAAATGACAATGAAAACACGACAACCCAAAACCTATGGGATGCAGCAAAAGCAGTTCTAAGAGGGAAGTTTATAGCTATACAAGCCTACCTAAAGAAACAAGAAAAATCTCAAGTAAACAATCTAACCTTACACCTAAAGAAACTAGAGAAAGAAGAACAAACAAAACCCAAAGTTAGCAGAAGGAAAGAAATCATAAAGATCAGAGCGGAAATAAATGAAATAGAAACAAAGAAAACAATAGCAAAGATCAATAAAATTAAAAGCTGGTTCTTTGAGAAGATAAACAAAATTGATAAGCCATTAGCCAGACTCATCAAGAAAAAGAGGGAGAGGACTCAAATCAATAAAATCAGAAATGAAAAAGGAGAAGTTACAACAGACACCGCAGAAATACAAAGCATCCTAAGAGACTACTACAAGCAACTTTATGCCAATAAAATGGACAACCTGGAAGAAATGGACAAATTCTTAGAAAGGTATAACCTTCCAAGACTGAACCAGGAAGAAGCAGAAAATATGAACAGACCAATCACAAGTAATGAAATTGAAACTGTGATTAAAAATCTTACAAAAAATAAAAGTTCAGGACCAGATGGCTTCACAGGTGAATTCTATCAAACATTTAGAGAAGAGCTAACACCTATCCTTCTCAAACTCTTCCAAAAACTTGCAGAGGAAGGAACACTCCCAAACTCATTCTATGAGGCCACCATCACCCTGATACCAAAACCAGACAAAGACACTACAAAAAAAGAAAATTACAGACCAATATCACTGATGAATATAGATGCAAAAATCCTCAACAAAATACTAGCAAACAGAATCCAACAACACATTAAAAGGATCATACACCACGATCAAGTGGGATTTATCCCAGGGATGCAAGGATTCTTCAATATACGCAAATCAATGAATGTGATACACCATATTAACAAATTGAAGAATAAAAACCATATGATCATCTCAATAGATGCAGAAAAAGCTTTTGACAAAATTCAACACCCATTTATGATAAAAACTCTCCAGAAAGTGGGCATAGAGGGAACCTACCTCAACATAATAAAGGCCATATATGACAAACCCACAGCAAACATCATTCTCAACGGTGAAAAACTGAAAGCATTTCCTCTAAGATCAGGAACGAGACAAGGATGTCCACTGTCACCACTATTATTCAACATAGTTTTGGAAGTCCTAGCCACGGCAATCAGAGAAGAAAAAGAAATAAAAGGAATACAAATTGGAAAAGAAGAAGTAAAACTGTCACTGTTTGCAGATGACATGATACTATACATAGAGAATCCTAAAACTGCCAGCAGAAAACTGCTAGAGCTAATTAATGAATATGGTAAAGTTGCAGGATACAAAATTAATGCACAGAAATCTCTGGCATTCCTATACACTAATGATGAAAAATCTGAAAGAGAAATTAAGGAAACACTCCCATTTACCATTGCAACAAAAATAATAAAATACCTAGGAATAAACCTACCTAGGGAGACAAAAGACATGTATGCAGAAAACTATAAGACACTGATGAAAGAAATTAAAGATGATACCAACAGATGGAGAGATATACCATGTTCTTGGATTGGAAGAATCAACATTGTGAAAATGACTATACTACCCAAAGCAATCTACAGATTCAATGCAATCCCTATCAAATTACCAATGGCATTTTTTACGGAGCTAGAACAAATCATCTTAAAATTTGTATGGAGACACAAAAGACCCCGAATAGCCAAAGCAATCTTGAGGGAAAAAAACGGAGCTGGAGGAATCAGACTCCCTGACTTCAGACTATACTACAAAGCTACAGTAATCAAGACAATATGGTACTGGCACAAAAACAGAAACATAGATCAATGGAACAAGATAGAAAGCCCAGAGATAAACCCACGCACCTATGGTCAACTAATCTATGACAAAGGAGGCAAAGATATACAATGGAGAAAAGACAGTCTCTTCAATAAGTGGTGCTGGGAAAACTGGACAGCTACATGTAAAAGAATGAAATTAGAATACTCCCTAACACCATACACAAAAATAAACTCAAAATGGATTAGAGACCTAAATGTAAGACTGGACACTATAAAACTCTTAGAGGAAAACATAGGAAGAACACTCTTTGACATAAATCACAGCAAGATCTTTTTTGATCCACCTCCTAGAGTAATGGAAATAAAAACAAAAATAAACAAATGGGACCTAATGAAACTTCAAAGCTTTTGCACAGCAAAGGAAACCATAAACAAGACGAAAAGACAACCCTCAGTGGGAGAAAATATTTGCAAATGAATCAACGGACAAAGGATTAATCTCCAAAATATATAAACAGCTCATTCAGCTCAATATTAAAGAAACAAACACCCCAATCCAAAAATGGGCAGAAGACCTAAATAGACATTTCTCCAAAGAAGACATACAGATGGCCACGAAACACATGAAAAGATGCTCAACATCACTAATTATTAGAGAAATGCAAATCAAAACTACAATGAGGTATCACCTCACACCAGTTAGAATGGGCATCATCAGAAAATGTACAAACAACAAATGCTGGAGAGGGTGTGGAGAAAAGGGAACCCTCTTGCACTGTTGGTGGGAATGTAAATTGATACAGCCACTATGGAGAACAATATGGAGGTTCCTTAAAAAACTAAAAATAGAATTACCATATGACCCAGCAATCCCACTACTGGGCATATACCCAGAGAAAACCGTAATTCAAAAAGACACATGCACCCGAATGTTCATTGCAGCACTATTTACAATAGCCAGGTCATGGAAGCAACCTAAATGCCCATCAACAGACGAATGGATAAAGAAGTTGTGGTACATATATACAATGGAATATTACTCAGCCATAAAAAGGAACGAAATTGAGTCATTTGTTGAGACGTGGATGGATCTAGAGACTGTCATACAGAGTGAAGTAAGTCAGAAAGAGAAAAACAAATATCGTATATTAACGCATGTATGTGGAACCTAGAAAAATGGTACAGATGAGCCGGTTTGCAGGGCAGAAGTTGAGACACAGATGTAGAGAACAGACATATGGACACCAAGGGGGGAAAACTGCGGTGGGGTGGGGATGGTGGTGTGCTGAATTGGGTGATTGGGATTGACATGTATACACTGATGTGTATAAAATTGATGACTAATAAGAAAAAAAAAAAAAAAAGTGATCCAGGAGGCTTGAAGGAGGATTAATAAACTGAGAGGATCAGGGAAGGTGTCAAAGAGGAGGTGACATCTGAGTTGGGACAAAGGAGTAGTTCCAGGCAGAAGAGTTACCACCTGCAGAGTCATGGAGGTTTCAAGGCTTAAAAAATATTTGAGGGAACAGTCTCAGATTCTCTATCTAAAGTTAAGGTGCTAGAATAACTGATTCCTGAAATCCCTTCTAATTCTGCCTATGAGTCTGTAAAATATACAGGTCATGGCTAATAGGTTTTTCTCTCATGTTTTGCTGTTTCCAAACTCTGACGTCATTAGCAGGTTGGGGAAGTGTGGGATTAAATCCAGATTTGGAGTTCCTTCTACCATCTCCTGAGGCACCGCTAAATTGTGAGAACAAAAGAGAAGATTCGCTGACAGGTTTTACATACTTTAGATGTTGATAACATCCCAAGTAGTGTTTTGTTTTGTTTTGTTTTTTCTTCTTTTTTAATTTCTGATATTCTGAATACCTTACAATTTTAAAAGAGAACTCTCTCTGAATTATTTGTTTGGCAACTCAGAAGTATAAAAATCAACATCATTATTGGAGTGGTTATCCTCTGTAATAGAAATTCATTCCTCTTATTTTCATACATGTGAACTTGTTTTCTCCCCCATCAGTCCTTCCTCCACTGCTTCCTTCCTTCCAACACATATTTAATTAGAATGCCTGCTTCTAAGTGAGGAAGTTAGATTCCCTGGCTTCTAAGAAACATAGTCTAGCAGAGGAGCTAAGACACGACTAAGATACATATCCATAAAATGCAAGGCAGGAAGCTCCTTTGCTATAAGAAAGCCAGAAATCATCCTTGACATTCATAAGATGGCAGAGGGAGAAGTCCTGTTAAGAGTTTCCAAGAGAAGTTGCAGTTGTGAAGGATCCTGAGGGGGTTGAATAAGGAAAGCATTTTCCACCCGACCCAACTTTTTACAATATTAACATCCTTTTGTTCTCAGTTGGAAAAGCACAGTTGAGGTTCTAAGACATTCTTTGTGGCTGGTTATCTGAGTGCCTTGGGCCTGCATTCTGGTCAAAACAAATAGGATATATGTTCAGATGGCATCAGGTATAAAGAGAGGCCACATTTCCCATACCTGTTACTCTGCAGGTGGCTGCAGTAAGTGGGCTGTCTCTCTGCTTCTTGGAAATAACACGGAAGGGCTCTGCTCCCTGCTGCTGAGTCTCTTAGTTATAATCATGCTCTGTCAAGACTGTACCAGTGAATGCACTTTAAGTGCTGCTCAGTATCTTCTCTTGAAAAAAATTTTTTTTTTCATTGTGGTGCTTACACCTCCTCTCACAAACACATACTATTGGGACACTAAATGAAATGATGTGGGAATCACTATACCCTTATTCATGTTTCTTTCCCAAAGGAAGGAAATGTTCACTTTATTGATTAGAATTAACTTCAGATTGCCCTACATTTTGTTTCTTTTTCCAACCAGATAATGCAAATTATAGATTGAAAATCCTATGCTGATTTAAAATATTGCATCTTTATGTTTACTGAGTACCTAGAGTATATTAGATACTACCACATATATCATGCCAAAATGTTATACTTACTCTCACCTACTCTCATAGCTCTCTGCAAATGTTATTGAAAAGTCCCAGGTCATTGCATCATTATAAAAATAGCTACTATTTATTCAGCACCTACTATGTGGCATGAACCATGCTGAGTGACTATTTTCTCACTTATTCCTCAAAATAATCATATTAGCAAGTATTTTTATTCCCATTTCCAAGGTGACTACCAAGCTAAAGGACAATAAAGCAGTAATTAACCGAAGGTTCTATAGCTATTTAGTTAAAGAATTAAAATCTAAAATCAGGATTCTGATAACAAGTCAAACACTCTTCTCTTGAGACATTTGGTTCTTTTGAATCCCGGTATTTCTTACATAAACGTCTCTCAAACACAGCTAAAGAGAAAAGTTAAGAGTGTGTACTGTCTTTCCATCTCTTAATATAGTTACTGGGGTGTTACCATCTTTCTTTTATTTCCTACAATTCTGAAATAATTTGGGAAGTTAACAAGGAATATTACTATATATGCTGAAATGGGGTCATCTCTAGGGTATAATGAAACATCTGTTTGAATAGCTACACAGATTTCTAAATTTGAAGCCTTTCTCAATTGTCTTAGTCCATTTGGGTTGCTTTAACAAAAATACTGTCATTTATAACTGGGTAGCTTATCAACAACAGCAATTTGTTTCTCACAATTTTGGAGGCTGGGAAGCCCAAGTTCCGGATGCCAGCACATTCTGTGCCTGGAGCCCACTTTCTGTTTTGTGCCATGGATGGTACCTTCTGGCTATAACCTCACATGGCAGAAGGAAAGGGCTAGGAATCTCCCTGGGGTGTCTATTATAATCACCTCCCAAAGGCCCCACCTCCAAGTACCATCACATTGGGCATTAGGTTTCAACATATGAATTTTAGGGTGTTCAAACATTCAGACTATAGCATCTATGGAGCTTCCTGCCTCATCTTTTATGTTATACCTTTATTTGTTTATTTTTAGATGAACAAAAAAGAGGATGCATTATTTTTTCCTAAGAAGATACTGTGAGGTTCATTACTGGACAGAGTATACCCCAGCCTCCTGCTGTGCTGTGTGGAAACTGATGGGGGCCATGTCTACAGTCCCTATCCCAGCTACCTTGTTAAAATCACAGACCATCAGAGCTAAAGCAGACCATGGAGGGTGCCAGTCTACCCCTTCCTTTTATAGATGAGGGGTCTGGGGTCCAGAAAGGGGAAGAAAGGCCCAGGGTCTTAGGGTAAATTAATGGTAGAAGTTAGTTAATGGTAGAAGCAGAACTAAACCCAGGTCTTTCACTACTAGTCCTGTGCTGTTTTCCATTGTGACCTTGAGAAAGCTTGTGGATATCTATACCTATTTTTCTACTTAAGAAAACAGGCAAATGTGGCCACCTGGGATTTTTTCAATAACATTTGTAGAGAACTGTTGAGTTGGTGTAAGTGTAACACCTTGGAACTTGGTCTCTTGGAGCTTTGTCTCATGTGCTACTTATATCCATTTAAGGAAATTGTGGTAAAACACTTCCATCCTCATATAATTTTAATGTATTGAATTTTAGTTTAATGTAATTAAATTTTAATGTAATGAGATGAATCTGATTACTACTAACTCTGTCGTACCACACTTACACAATCACTTTTATTAAAAGATGCCATAGTAGAGAACTTTATTGATTAAATTGTATAAAAATCATTAAAAAAAAACTTTCAATAGCTCTCTGTTGCTTTCAAGATGAGGCACTAATTCCATAGCAATACATTCTATTCCCTAGTGATGTCTGGTTCACCAGACATTTTTTTGGAAACTGATTTCTACCATGTGTCTCCATACATCTTATTTTCTGAACCCACTAAACTGTCAACACTCTTCAAATAATGTTCATTCATTTATAGTTTTGTTTGATCAGTTTAGTTTTATTAATCGTGCACATGAGATATAATAATGCACAAGACACGCAGGGTTCCTCTCCTGGAGGACTTCATGGCCTGACAGAGCCCAGCTGTGTGACATATCTGTGCTTTTCTTCTCCTCTCCTCTCCATTTAGGAGGCCTTTCCAGCCCCTTTTCTGGGAGGTCACATCCTGCTTATTGTAGAGTGGGTGGCTCTCACGTCACTCCCTGATGAAACCTTGCAGGGTCTCTTCCAACTGAGGACAATAGTGTTCCCTCCTGAACATGTCAGCACAGAGGCCACCCGTCATTAGCAGGTATTTTATTCTCACGGTTACCACATCAAATATCAGGTTCATGCACAAGATAGTAAAGTATTTTGAGGGAATAAACAATGATTTATTTTCTTTATGTTCCCTGTGTGCTAAGCAGTTTGGCATGTAGTAAGTGCCCAGTGACTGAGGAAAGGATAAAATATATGGCTAGATAAAAATGGAGATACAGATAAGTGTAGAAGGAAAGGAACATAAATGCTTTGGTAGAAAACTGGGCAATAGCTCACATTTCATCCCTTCACCTGTCTCCTTACCTTAGCAATTAAAAAATTTTTATACACACACACACACACACACACACTGGAGGTGAGTTGTTGCAGAGAACAAACATGGCCATCCTCCCCTGGCACGTGATTCACATTACAGATGTTCAAGACGTAGTCAAATCCATTTCTTCAATAAATTTTCCCTAAGCTGTGGTTGTTTTTAAAGATGACTTGCAGGCTAATGACTACTCCAGCAATGAGCTGCAATTTTTGTGTTTAATCTTTGAAGCCAAAAAGCACAAGGGGCGATCTAATTAAAGAAATTACTTATGTGACTATCGTCTAATACATATATTAAAGACAGTGCCTGCCGTGAAATTACCTGGCAGAGAAGATCCCGAGGCAAGGTTAGTGTCCCACCTTTCAACTCACATGTATTCTTGGCCTGCTGCGCCAGATGTTTTGCAAGCAGGACGACCTGGTGAAGAAAATTCTCATTAGCATCACAAAGAATCCTGTATTTTGGTGGTACTTGCATGGTTACAAAGAGAATTATGAGTCTTTTGTCCTATGCAATAAACCAGTAAGAGAAATTCTTATGGTTCTAAAGAATCCTGTTTTATTGGAAAATAGATGTTGGATGAAGAGGATGAGGGGAAGTGGGCAGTGAGGCAAGATAGAAGAAATGCCTGCCATATATGCTAACTGGGAGGCATTTGGGGGGAAAGTTTAATATTCTTTTTTTAACATTTATTTTATTGAAGTATAGTTGATTTACAGTGTTGTGTTAGTTTTCGATGTACAGCAAAGTGATTCAATTATACATATATATATATTTTTTCATATTCTTTTCCATTATGGTTTATTACAGGATATTGAATACAGGTCCCTGTGCTATACAGTAGCACCTTGTTGTTTATCCATTCTATATATAATAGTTTGCATCTGCTAATCCCAAACTCCCAATCCATCCCTCCCCTATCCCCCTCCCTCTGAAAGCATTAATATTCTTTAATGAAGATTTTATAATTCATTTGATCTTACCGGAAACAGGTAAGTTTAAAAGTTCAAGGGTGAGGAAAAGATCCAAAGAAATAAATAAAGAATTTCAAATTTAGAAAATCAGAGCTAATGCCATCATTTACCAGGAATGTTACCTTAACCCACTCCCTCAGCAGTCTGAGCTTCTGTTTATGCATATGTAAATCAGGCATATAATAATATGAATAACAGTTATTAACTGGTGGCTGTGAGGATTGAATGGGAATAATGCTGTTCACAGTAGTTTTTATTTTTTTTAAAACAAAGCCTAAGTTATGATCTTTAATTGAAAAATTAAATGTTATACCAGAGAGACCACTGACCTTAGAAGGAGGAAGCCTGAGCTGTATTTTGGCTTCAGTCACCAATGACTATGTAATTTAAGGTATGTCTTTCTCAGTCTTCAATTTCAGAATCTTTAAAATGAGGGCAGTGGCTTGGTTGATTCTTAAGGTTCCTTCCATTCCAGTTCTTGTGTTTGGTGGTTCTATATCTAAATTTTTGTAATAAAAGTCTACCACTTTTATTTTTCCAAATAAAAAATCCTAAGGAACAAATAGGTTAAGCTGTTTGCCCAGGCTCTCTCAATAAGCTAATAGCAGTTATGCATTAAAATGCAAAACCCCAGAACTTGGTGACTTAATGCTGCGTTAAGTTGCTCTTTTAGATACATACTTATTACAGTGGCTCTCTAAGATTAAATACTCAGAAAAGAAAATGAAAGGTTGGCATTTTAGGGATACTGCCAGTACACTTCTCTTGAAATCTTACACGCATTTTACTAGCTTTAGGAGAATTGGTTAGCAAAGCCGTACACACTTTAGTTACACAGAGTATGCAACAGGGGGCTCTCTGACAAAGAAGAAAATTAGTGAGACACATTTAGGCCTGATTCTGCTTCAGAAGCAAAATTAATCTTGCTTGCAATTTTCAAAGAAGTAGAAGTGAGATGCTGTGCTATTACAGGGCCCAGTTAGGGTTATAAACCATGGGGATGTCAGTATTGAAGATAACTTTTTGATGATTGCAGGACAACAATGTGATATTGGATGGTTAGTGTTCTGTCGGACAGAGGCAGCCATACCCCAAATCCCGGTAAGGCATTCTGTGCAAGCTCAGAGCTGCTAGCATCCTCTCCTTGGTGAATGTCTGGGTTGAACAATAAGGAATGATAGAAGAAGATTAGTTCAATGGATCAGAGGAAACTGGAAAGGGGCATTAGAACCAAAGTGATAGAATGGAGAGGACATCCCTTTGGAAGTCAACAGATTTAAGTCCTAGTTTCATTACTTTTTAGTTCTTATTCTGATTGAATTTAATCCTCTGTCAATGTTTTGTTCTGTAATAGTATAATAATAATGTCTATCATGCTTGTCCTACAGGATTTTTGTGAGGATTAAATGCTTGAGAACACTTAAATCATAAGGTGTGATATGACTTTTTCTCAAGCGGTTCATGCAGTCTCCCAGTTCATACATATCTTCAGCTACTGAGAAGGAAAAAAGATGGGACTGCTACCAGCCACTCTTAGATGAGAGCATCCTTCATATGAGGTTTTCCAACTCTGTGCAGCTACATGTAGGACAAAAGGAAGAGCTCCAACAACCATCACCAGCACACCACCATTCCTTCCTCCCCCATTGCCACCAGCACCACATTGCGGGGAGGTGACTGATCTATTAGTAAGAGGCTGGATCCAGACTTCCTGTGTTCAAATCCTGGTCATTCCCTTTACTAACTTAGAATCTTAGCCAAGTTACTTAACTTTTTTGTTCCTCTTTCCTTGTTGATAATAATGATGCCTACTTCATAGGGTTGTTGTGAGAATTAAGTCAGTTGATATATATAAAGTGCTTCCACCAATTCCTGGTAAGTAATTAGCTCTCAAAAATATTTGTTTTGATTATTATTGCCTTTATCCAGAGTTACAGAGAAGTGCTGTGTGGTAAAAGATAACCAGTAAGGTTTAGTTCCAGGGACTGAAGGCATCTAGCTATGAGCCAGGGGGTGAAGGATAACTGATCACTCCTTTTACTCTAGTTAACCACCCTGAAGTTAAAAGGAGGATAAAAGGGAATATCCTAGTTTGTGTCACATATGTGGTATGATGTGGGTGAGTATATAGAGTCACAGGATTTTAGAGAGGGAGGAAACCTTGGCGTTCATCTGGTTAATCTCATTTTTAGTATGAGAAAATGGAGACCTAGAGAGGAGGAATAATTTGTCCAAGGTTCCATATTGAGCAAATAGCATGAAAATGAGATTTCAGCTCAGGCTAGGAGTAGGCCTATTGGAAGACACTGCTTCTGTTGACTCTCCTCACTATAGAATTATCTCTTTCTTTCATCTGCATTTTTACAAAACTGCTTCTTAACAGTCATCCGAGATATTGCACACAGGAAAAAAAAACCCAGCAACAACAACCACCTCTGAAGTCCACCTGTGATGGGAACAGCTTTATTTTACTTTGTGCCATCTTTGCAGTTAATAGACCACTTCATCGTTTCTTATTCCTCCTCCACCACCACTCACTCAGAGATAGAGGAACGCATTTTGAACCAAAATTGAGAGAATTTAGCAGCTTCAGAGAGTATCATGGGGATCAGAGTCATTTATTCTCATGACAGTCTTTGCTACAGCTACTAATGTCCTTTCTTTTTCGAGTAAGTGATCACATAGAACATATTTGGGTACTTTATATTCTATACTTTTTTTTGTTGTTATATAGAATACCTAACTAAATGTCACTCCTGGTTTCAGGACCCTTCCAAAAGTAACCTTTCATTAGAGAACTTAAAACATACATATCATCAGTTATTCTTTTAAAACTTTCTAATTTTATAGACGAGTAAACGGATGCCCCAAGGTTAAATGACCTTTCTGTGGTGACACAACTTTCTTCTCAAAAATGCCTCCTAGTGGGACACATGCTTACTCTCCAGTTTTGAAGATAATACTTTGTGTACAGTAAATTAAAAATTGTCGGGGCTTCCCTGGTGGCGCAGTGGTTGAGAATCTGCCTGCCAATGCAGGGCACACGAGTTCAAGCCCTGGTCTAGGAAGATCCCACATGCCGCGGAGCAACTAGGCCCGTGAGCCACAACTACTGAGCCTGCGCGTCTGGAGTCTGTGCTCCGCAACAAGAGAGGCCGCGATAGTGAGAGGCCCGCGCACCGCGATGAAGAGTGGCCCCCACTTGCCGCAACTAGAGAAAGCCGTCGCACAGAAACGAAGACCCAACACAGCCATAAATAAATAAATAAAGTTAAAAAAAACAAATTGTCAAGCAGGAAGTGGGATGGTTGCCTTACCAAATTCCTAACTTAATGAATGTGACAACTGGGAATCCACCATCCAATATCTCGCCGTCTTCCTCGCCATGCTTTGGGATATTTAGTTCCAAATCATTTTGTAAGAATTTTTCTCAGTTTATAATAAGTTTTCTCAAACTGGTTTTGAGTTTTCCAGAGTTGTGGTTCTCCTTTTTCATTCTAAAAAGTGAAGGCAAAGATACTATATGTACCAAGATTTAAGTATTTCCTTCTTTCTACCATAAATTGAGTCTCCAGATTTCTCTATGATTACTCATGGTAGAAGTAGTTGATCTTGTAGCAGACAACTGCATCTTCAGGGCAAATAAGTATTTTCACACTCTCTGTGGTGGGCCTAACAGTTTACCTACAGAAGCCCTTCTGTGCAGGGAACTCATAGAGTTGCTAACACTATTCTTTGCCCTCCTAATCCTTTTCCTTTGTTAAGCTCATTAACTTTTGGTTACTTTTAAGTCTCCTATCTCAATGTGGGATCTTTCCTACAGAGGAATCCAGAAGGGTCAATGACCATCCTCTGCAGAATTCACTGTGGTTTTGATTCACACCATAGGGGCTTCTTACACTGGCCTTTCCTGGGGTGCTTTCCTCACTTACATTTTCATAGGTTCATATGTTTTCTTTCCCTTAGTCTAGAATGCCACAACTCAAGGGAACAATATCATTTAACCTTTCAACTGTTTGTTAAGAAGTGACACCTTTGATCAGCTATGCGGCTGATCAGCTATGTGGCCTTTGCGACACATGTTCATGCCATATAAAAGAAGTCTTAGCCCTGTGCTTTCTTCGCAGTTATCCTGATCTGCTTTCTTTGACTGTGTCCTTGAATCTGGAATCCATTTTACTGTCACTCTTTCCCAGTAGCAGTCAGTTTCACCATTCATTAATCATTACCTTTTCACTTTCTTAAAAAAGTTTTGCCAAGTATTGCCTTGGATGCAGCCTACAGTGATTTTGATTCATTGTTTACCTTAGCAATGCTGACTGTAACCATTTTATAGAATACCCATTTCAGCTCTTGGAACCCTCCTCCTGTGGTTTTGTCCCTGATCTTGACTTGAAAGTCTCTGGTGATGGGAAACTTACTTTCCCATTTTGGGAAGCAGTCTATCTATCTGATGGTTGCTCTGTACTTCCTTGTATATAACTGCTTAATGAAATCCAAGTTTGCCTCTGGACACACAAGGTGCCTTTCTTTTTTTAATAAGAATGTTTCAGATGCTTGAAGATAGACATCAACTTTCCTCAATTTCTCTTTCCCTGGCTCTAGTTATTAAACTGGTACTTCAAATGTGGTCATGATCACCAGAGAACGAGCAACGTGGATGCCTCTGACTTAGATTCTGAGTGGCCTTAACTCATGGGTTATCTTAACTTTTCTAACACTTTAAGAGTATAGATAGTCCCCTTATAAATTCATATTGTGGTTTCATCATCTAAAAAGTCACGAAGAAAGCTTTGGATTTGGTGTCAGCTAAACTAAATTTGAATTCTTGACCAGACCCATACTTCAGACAATTAATTAACCTTTCTGACCTTTAGTTTTTTCATTGTACATGTGGATAACAATATTGGCCTTATGTGGTTACCCTGAAGATTAAGTAAAAGAACCTGTATAGAGCCCAGTACTGTGCTTGGTGCATTGCAGGTGCCTAATAAGCCTTAGTTTTCCCTTCTCTTTTCTACCCTATCTTTCCTTTCCCTCAAATACTATTTTTTTAATTGAAGTATAGTTGATTTACAATATTTTATTAGTTTCAGGTGTACAGCATAGTGATTCAGTATTTTTACAGTTTATACTCCATTAAAAGTTAACAAGATAATGGCTATAATTCCCTGTGCTATCCAGGATATCCTTGGTGCTTATCTATTGTATACTTAGTAGTTTGTGTCTCTTAATCCCATATCCCTAATGTGCCCCTCCCTATTTCCCTCTCCCCACTGATAACCACTAGTTTGTTTTCTATATTTGTGAGTTTGTTTCTGTTTTGCTGTATACATTCATTGTTATTACACTTTAGATATGTGATATCACACAGTGTTTGTTTTTCTCTGACTTATTTCACTCAGCATAATATTCTCTAGGTCCATGCATGTTGCTCAGAATGGCAGAATTTCATTTTTTTATGGCTGAGTAATATTCTATTCTATATATATATATATATATATATATATATCTCACATCTTTTTTATCCAGTCATCTATTGATGGACACAAGATATGGTTGCTTCCATATCTTGCCTATTATAAGTAGAGCTGCTATGAACATTGGGGTACCTGTATCTTTTTGAATTAGTGTTTTCATTTTTTGTGGATATATACGCAGGAGTGAAATTGCTGGGTGGTATGGTAGTTCTATTTCTAGTTTTTTAAGGAACCTCAATACTGTTTTCCATAGTGGTTGTGCTAATTTACATTCCCACCAACAGTGTACATCCTCACCAACATTTATTTGTAGACTTTTTGATGATAGCCATTCTGAGAGGTGTGAGGTGATAGCTCTTTGTTTGATTTGCATTTCTCTAATAATTAGTGATGTTGAACATCCTTTTATGTTTCTGTTATTCATCTATATGTCTTCACTGGAAAAATGTCTACTCAGGTCTACTGCCCATATTTTTGGTTGGGCGTTTTTTTTTCTTTTTTTGATACTGAGTTGTATGAGCAATTTATATATTTTTAATATTAACTCCTTGTCAGTTATATCATTTCCAAATATGTCCTCCCATTCTATTGGTTATCTTTTCATTTTGTTGATAATTTCCTTTGCTGTGCAAAAGCTTTTAAGTTTAATTAGGTCCCATTTGTTTATTTTTGCTTTTATTTCTTTTGCCTTAGGAGACAGATCCAAAAATACATGTAAATATTGCAAAAATTTATGTCAAGGTGTTCTGCCTATGTTCTCTTCTAGGGGTTTTATGGTTTCTGGTCCTACATTTAGGTCTTTAATCCACTTTGAGTTTATTTTTGTAAATGGTATAAGAAAATGTCCTAATCTCATTGTTTTACTGTAGCTGTCCTGTTTTCCCAGCATCACTTATTGAAGAGACTGCTTTTTCTCCATTGTATATTCATGCCCCATTTGTCGTAGATTAATAGACCATAGGTATGTAGGTTTATTTCTGGGCTATTTGTTCCATTGATCTATGTGTTTGTTTTTATGCCAGTACCATACTGTTTTAATTACTATAGCTTTGTAGTATAGTCTGAAGTCTGAGAGAGTGACACCTCCAGCTTTGTTCTTTTTTCTCAAGATTGCTTTTGCAATTCAGGATCTTTTGTGGTTCCATATGAATTTTAGGATTATTCTAGTTCTGTGAAAAATGTCATGGGTATTTTGATAGGGATTGCATTAAATCTTTAGATTGATTTGGGTAGTATGGTTGTTTTAACAATATTAATTCTTCCAATCCAAGAGCATGGGATATTGTTGCATTTCTTTGCATCATCTTCAATTTCCTTCATCAGTATTTTATAGCCTCCTTGGTTAAGTTTATTCCTTGGTATTTTATTCTTTTTAAAATAATTAAAATCCTGTTTAATGTGATTTTAAACAGGATTGCTTTTTTACTTTTTCTTTCTGATAGTTCATTATTAGTATAGAGAAGCAACAAATTTCTGTGTATTAATCTTATATCCTGAGACTTTGCTGAATTCATTTATTAGTTCTAATAGTTTTGGGGTGAAGACTTTAAGGTTTTCTATATAAAGTGTCATGTTATCTGCAAATAGTGACAGTTTTACTTCTTCCTTTTCAATTTGTATATCTTTTATTTCTTTTTCTCATCTGATTGCTGTGGCTAGGACTTCCAATAATATGTTAAACTGAAATGGTGAGAGTGGGCATCCTTGTCTTATTCCTGGATTTAGCAGGAAGGCTTTCAGCTTTTTATTTTTGAGTATGATGTTAGCTATGGATTTTTCTTAATGGCCTCTTTTATGTTGATATATGTTCCCTCTAAACCCACTTTGGTGAGAGTTTTTATCAAATACTTTTAACCTATACTTCGAATGTAGAGGTTTCAGTTTATGTTTTTGAGTGATTTGAACTAAAAGACCTGAACTAAAACCCAATGATTCCTTGACTGACCTAAAAATTGGGGTTAATATAAGGCTTTACTGAAGGCCAGTGTGTAACAAAGGAGATTACAACACAGAGATAATTTTCAACTAACATCTAGATAACTTGATATGGTTCATTCTCTGGAGTCCACAGCTCTAGACTAGTGTCTTAGGAGTCTCTATGAGGTTGTTTTCCTATATAATTTCTCGCCTGATTCTGTTTGGTAGAGGATTTCTTCCCTTGACGGTCAGGAAAACTTTAAGTGTGGATGGATTACTCAAAATCCAGGTACAAAAAAGAAGAGCATACCTTACTCCGTGAGTTAAATGCACCTTCCCAAGCCCATATCTTTTTTTTATCTGATGCCTGAAACTATGACTTTCTACTCACTTTAGGGAATAAATCTTCCCCTTCTGAGAATGTTGTGGGTTTCCACTAGGGTTTTATCAGCATAGCATCATCAGAAAAAGGTAGCCCAACATCTGTGCTAGATGCACAAAGGGGATAAGGGAAAACACATTCCCAGATTAAGACCATGTGTTTTCCTCTATACCAGACATTTGTTTGTTTCTTTCTTTTTTTTCATAGCCACTACTTAACTGATGCTATCAGAGACTAAAGGTGATACCACTATTAATAAAAGTATGCCTAAGGTTTTGCTTAAGGTAAAACTTGAGACTGTTCTTACTCATCCTGAGCATGTATTACTTTCAAGTCAAAATTAAATCAACACACATTTACAGAGCATCTACTATAGTCAAAGTGATGTACTAGATCCTCACAGGAACAAAAAATGTAAGTCATGATTCTCACTCCCAAATTCTATTTCTACTCTTAAATATAGATCATATTTAGAATCTTTTTTATAATAAAATCCACCTATTTTTAACATAAAGTCAACATTCTTTCCCTGGCTTTTGTCCTCAGAAAATAATAAATGCTCTGGTTACTTATCTTTTAAAAGCCAGCTATGGCTATTTCCTTGTCTTTTTCCTTTTTAGGGATGAGAGGAAGAACTGTCAAAATGAAGAGAAAGGAATGGCCCTCTTCTCCATTGCTGTATTCTTAGCATACTCAACCAACTAGAGACAATTTTCTAGCTTTCGTTTAAAGAGGTTTCTTTTCTATGGTTTCTAGTGATGACAATATGTATACGTTGTCTAGAATGGGATTATGACCTTATGAGATCCCATCTAGCTAATACTGCATGTTTAAAAACTAATATCTTGTCCAAAACATTACAAAAATATTATTTCTCCATCTTGCTCCAAATGCTGTTTAAATAAATATGCTTATGCAATCATCTTGTTCCTTTCTGGATATCTGAGCACTGAAATGCTTATTTACAACTATCTATCTATCTATCTTGGCTTTGACTGGGTAAACACACAACCATCTACACCAGTATCCTCTTGATTTCATGTTGCATATGCTGTATTAGTGGGCAAAATTAAGCACAGGGGAGTATAACTTTATGTGAAAATGATTGTTAAGTGAATAACTTAGAACTTTACTGAGTGCTTTCATTTACTACTCTGGAATTTTTGAACATTTTCTTGTCTCCACAGCATTCCAAAAGGAAGCTTGCCAAATATTTTTATTTTTTGTTTTGAGTTATTTTGTTTAGCCTAACAATGTGAATTTAGAGGTTTGTAGATGAATGATGCTACTTTTCATACATCCATCTACTCATCTACCCATCCATTCATTCATTTATTCATTCAGTCGTGCATACTGTTCCTTGTTTCAAAAACCAGTGTTATCTTTTCAATATATTATTTTAAGTAATCTAGGTCATTTTACAGGCAAATAGACTTAGGCTCACACAAAGTAACATTATGCAAAGAAAGATTATTCTAAATCACATATTCTTTCTACTTTATATTTTATTTTTAGAGAATTCTAAAAAGTTAGGACTAAAAAGGACCTTACTGGTCACCTTGTCCAAACTCCCATTTGATCCCCTGACAGTTTTCTCTAACCAGATTGTATATTTCAGTTCTTTCCAATAAAATCTTATTAAATATCAAATAGGATCAGTGAGGTCTTTCACTACTTGTTATTTTCGCAGAGCCCAGTGCTATGTGCACACAGAGGACAAAATGTGAATTTATGACAATTTTAATAATATAATTTGAGTGTCATTCATGTGCTGGGTGCTGTAAGAGACTGCTATTTCAACAAGATCCATCCCCTGAAAATTTGGAATCTAAAATTAGAAATGGAGCAACTAGGTCTATGGAGAAAGCAGCTCAGTACAGATGGGTGACAGCATGAATGTTAGGATTATCAAACGATTTTAAGGTCATTTTGATCATATTCTGAGACTTTAAAAATTGACTACTCATTTTATCTGATGCCTGTGCTCTCTTTTTTCATAATTATATTCCTTTTCTTCTCTGATTGTGAGTGTGTGTGTGCGTGTGTGTGAGAGAGAGAGAGAGAGAGAAAGAGAGAGAGAGAGAGAGAGGGAGAGAGAGAGAAATTGAGAGAAGAGAGGGAAAGATCAGAACTGAAACTCTACACCTAAATATAGGGGTGGAGGTTGGTCAGGGCAGAAATCTAGGTACCATGTACCCTCTCAGGCTATCCAATTTTAATAGATGGATTGAATTTAGGCAGATTTTTGAGAGTATTGATGAAGCAAAATGATCAAGTTGGAAATGTGGAGGCTACCCTTGAATTAGCTTTGAGTTTGTTTGTTTGTTTGAGTTTGTTTCTTGATATAAGAATAAATGTTTCATTTTAAACTTAAAAAGATGGATGGATGAATTCATTAATTAATTCATTTAAGTATTTATTGAGCATCTGCTATATACTAAGTGATATTTTAGGCACTGGAGATAGGAAAGTAAATAAAATAGACAATCTTCCTCTCCTTATGGGTTTTACATTCTTATGAGGATCTTCAAGCTACATTACTCATCTAGAAGGAAGGGGTATCACTGAATCGGTGACACTGGAAATTAGAAAAGGGCTAAAATGATGGAGAATCACTTGGGGCAGTTTTTTAATATCTTCAATCCAGCTAGGAAGGAAAATAACCAAGTGCCAAACATGTGTTTTAAGCCAAACCAATGTACATTTTTTTAGGAATAGGAATGGAAAAAGTGTAACTTTATCCTCTTACAGATTTCTCTAATTTCTGTTTTGATTTAGTTTCCCTGTAGTTTTCTCATGAAGCTCAACTTAAATTACTGAACTAAGGAGGAGAGTATTTGGAGGCCACAATCTCAGAACCAAAGAATGCCCTCCTATGCCAAGGGTGAGAAAACCACCATCTTAGTTCCCTGGCCCAGAGAGATGTAAAAGCTGCAGAGGGAGGAGATTTGGGACACTTGAGTCCCCTGGTTCTTTCCAACATTGAATGATCTCTTCAAGGTCATTTATAAGATGTGAAACCCTCCTAGGGGAGCACTAGAGGTCAGTGAATGAAAGGACACATACATTCCCATTTTTTCTTTATGTGACCTTAATTGGGACATGAGAGACATTGAGGTCAGAAGACCTGGATTAAACTCATGTATCTTCACTCATCTCTTGTGTGACCCTGGGAGATTACATCACTTACTGGAGTCTCAATTTATCTGTAAAATTGAGTTATTATTATCTCCTTAATTTTCCTCACAAGGTTGTTAAGAAACTCAGTGAGATAATACATGTGAAAATGATTTCTAAACAGTAAAAGACTATATCAATGCAAATGATAATTACATTCTTATTTTAAATTGTATTACATGAATATAATTATTCATGATATCATGTTTTTATTGACATATAGTGTAACATAGAGGATAAAAGAGGAGCTCTGGAAATAAATTAGTTACACTTGAACTCTACCAATTCTTAACTGGGTGACTGACTAAGCAATGTAACCTCTCTGTGCCCCAGTTTCTTCATTTATAAAATGAGGATAATGACAGACCATACCTCATAGGGTTGCTATAAGGATTCAATGTGTCAATAATTGCAATGCAGTTAGAACCCTGCAGGGAGCTTAGCCCTGGCTCACATTATTTATAGCTTATGTTTCTTATTAAAACAGACATTCTTCAAAACATTGATAATTTCTCTACTTGGGCAATAAGGATACTACCCTTAATCTGTGTCATAAAGAAGAATTAAATATACTGTCTTTCTTATTTTGAGAGATGACCAAAACCAGACAAACATATAACTTGTAGTAATTCAATTTTGAACTGTTGAATAAAGCACCATAAAGGAATTCACAAATTATTGGAAAGTAATTGTTTATGTTGCTGTTGCCAACCTATTTTAACTGACAATCTGAAAGAGAAAAGGAAATGGAAGTAAAGCCATTGTATGGGATAATATTCATGGAGAAAAGGTCTTCTTCTGCCCGTCAAGCTTGCAGTGTCAGAGGCTGGTGAGCTCATATTCACCAAGGTTTGAGTCAGGGGCCTGATCTCAGAGCAGGATGATATATGAGAAGAGACTGATTGCCCTCCACAGCTGGTTGTTGACTGCCCTTGCCCACAGTCACCCTCTCACTCCACCTCCATCCTCCCCTCTGTGCAGGGTGCTCACCTGGTTCCTCATTTTAAGGATTGAGCCTGTTTTGCACGTTTCCTGATAGAAACCAGAGATCTGGGTTCCTCAAATATGGAGACACTTTTTCTTTTTGGCTCCTTTGTGTTCCCAACAGACAAGGACATTGACACTATTCCGCTAATGAAAATTTTGTTTGCCATTACAATGTCAAGGTTAATCATTCATTTCAAGTAGATTTCCAGCCTTTGTTAAATACGTTATGTCCAGGAGTGAATGATGGTGTGTATGAATCACAAGCTATGTTTTCCTGTTTTGGGAAGTCTGGATTTTATAGGAGAGACTTGATTTAAATGGATATTTTAATGACAGCGTGCTCATTCTAATACTTTACATTATGGTCACATCTTCTTTGAGCCTTGCAGCAACCCAGTTAGATAGGTACTGCTCGTGTCATTATCACTGATGTATTTTACAGATGTGGTTTGGAGATTGAATAACTTGTCTGGTTTCATACAGCGAGTGGGTGATTAAGACAGGAGCCAAATAAGATCATGATGGGATGAACTATAAGCTTGTTGAGGGCAGGGAGAATGTAGAGGTGTAAAGAGTTCCCCTTGGTAACTGAAACAGGGCCTTGGATGCAATCTGTGCCCAATTCAAGGTTTCAAGTGAATGACTGCAGTGGTCCTAATAGTTTGGTTTAGGAGTTGAAAGACTTGGCCTATAAATAAGGGAAAAACTATTCAACATTCTGTATTTTTTCCCTTTAGAATACAGAGATGACTTAAAAATATGGAGATGAGTAAGACCATGTTTTATTTGTTTGAAGGGAGGTCAGAAATATAAATATAATTATCCTTTCAATATGTATCTGGCAACTTTCTCCAAGTAATTCAACTGCTTCCACCTACGCTGTCTTCAGAATTGTAAATGGAAATTCTCCAGTTGTTCAAAAATAGAGCAAAAAAGTCAAGGTATTGTTATCCCTGAGATATTGCCCTTCAGAATGACCTGATTATTTTAATTAAATCATCAGTAGGTTGATGTAATCTCATTCCTGAACCCCAAATGCAAAGATATTGGAAATGTCCTAGTAACCATGAAGGAAAACTTACGAGAATTAGTGGCCCAGGTAGGAAACTAATGAATTTCTTTTTTTTTTTTTTTTCTTTTTTCGATGTGGACCATATTTTAAAGTCTTTATTGAATTTATTACAATATTGCCTCTGTTTTATGTTTTGGTGTTTTTGGCTGCGAGACATGTGAGATCTTACCTCCCCGACCAGGGATCAAACCCGCACCCCCTGCATTGGAAGGCGAAGTCTTAACCACTAGACCGCCAGGGAAGTCCCTGAATTTCTGAATATAAAAAAATTAACGAGGGTATTGCTTCTGATCTCAACAGCCATGTAAATAGGACCTAACTTCTCAGATTTCCCTGTATTTACCTCTTCTTCTCACTGGAGAAATGAAGTAAATGATGCTGATGATGAGTTAAAGGGCTCAACAGCTAAAAAGCACCCTGACGATAGCCACAGGAGTGCAAGGGAAGAAGTAAAGTTTTTGTTGTCTAATTGAATTGAAAACACCACATTCTCTTAGTAGCGATCTAAAGACATGGAATGTCACTTTCAGAAAGCTAGCATTTATTGCTTTCATTTTGTTCCTTAAATGCCTAACGATGCTGTCATGTCAAGACAAAGAATACTTCAAACAGCAACTGTTATCTGCTTTTTCATCTCTTCCCCCATCACCCTCTTCTATCCTGTGCTGCTACACTGGTTACCTTCTGCCTCAAAACATCTTTCATGTCTCATAAACCTACAGGAAAAAAAAATTAACACACTCAAAGATTAGAGAACACACATTCTCTTTCCAGGCCCTTTTTTTGGGGGGGAGGGGGCAGGCACAGACGGTAGTTCTAGTAAAGTGTGTTAAATTTTTGAGAGTCTGAGTTTATTTCTCCCTTCTAGGATTATGTGTTATCTAAAATGTATCTATATCTATATATCTCTCAAACTTTGACACCTGAAGAACTTGTCAAAAACTCAAAATTCCTGGGCTCTATTCAGAGAGATTTCTGTTTCACGTTCTGAGAAACCATCAGGAATCTACATTTAAAAAAAGCATCTCAGAAGAATATCATGCATTTTCTTAAAAAAATAAACACTGTCATCATCTCTTTTACTCATTTGGCATTTTCCACTTTTCAGAATGCTTGCACATACATATTCAGTTCTGTGAGGTAGATGGGAATGTTATTCCCATCTTGAGGATAAGAAAAAGACTCAGAGTTTAGCAGTGATTTTCTCAAGACCTCACTATACACCCCTCTCGCCCATTTCTCTGGATTCCTCACCTTAGCTGACCTTTTTCTTTTTGGGTGTTGAACTGCAAGAGGCAAGGAGCCCCCAAAGCCAGCCAGTACTATTTGTACCTGCCTTCCTCAAGAATAAGACAAGCCTCGTGGTAGCCAAGGAAGGAAAACACGTAATTTTATCTGTGAAATGTGAACATTTCCCAGATGTTCCCAGAACATTTCCCGTATCATTGACAGTGATAACAATTGATTTTCAGTAATGTCCCTTACCACATCCAGATGCACTTTTGAAAATGTATTTGGCTGGCTTCACTTTTGGAGAAGAGGTCTGTGTGTGGTCGCCTGCTTGTGTGTGTGTGTGTGTATCTTTTTCCCCTGTTATGTACTGTTAGAATCCCAAGTTTACTGCCCTTATTCAGGCACACTGAACAGCTGCAGGGGATGTGGTGCTCCCCATTGACAGCTGGGATTCCCCCCTCTCAGGGCGCCTTGCCTATTTAATCCTCCTCCCAGCTGTCTGCCTCATAAACCTGTCTGCCTGTGTTATGTCCAGCTGCAGCATGCAAGGTCCAGGCCCCCAGACGTGGTGGGGCTGTTTAACACAGTGCTTGCTCTAAACAGCCTCACAGGCCTCAATTCTTCTCCTTCTACTAGGCCCACAGGTTTGTGCCCACATCTAGAGAATTCCTGGGCCCTCTCCACAGCCCACATCCATTCTCAGCAGCTGCCAGGGCCTTCACGTTCCTTGACCACTCTTAGGGTATTTCCAACATACGTGTTTCTGCTTGGAAATCATCCATTAAATCTTTTGGCACTACCCTTGATGCTTAGCGAAATGTCTGTTAAGGGGAGAGACTAGGGATATTTGAAGACTGATTGAAGAGAGATACTAAGTATGACTAATAGCCACTTCCAGGCCTTAGCATGACTACTCCTTTATGTTTCCAAATTTTTTCATGCTGCGTTTTAACTTGGGTGACATTATCTTCTCCGCTGAGTTTTCTGTTGCATCCAGCTGTCATCACAAGCACTCCTAGAGACCCGATTGCCCTCCGCAGCTGGTTGTTGACTGCCCTTGTCCACAGTCACCCTCTCACTCCACCTCCATCCTCCCCTCTGTGCAGGGTGCTCACCTGGTTCCTCATTTTAAGGATTGAGCCTGTTTTGCACGTTTCCTGATAGAAACCAGAGATCTGGGTTCCTCAAATATGGAGACACTTTTTCCTGTTCCAAAATGTGCTGAAGGTGGACCCAACAGGCCGTTGTTACTTTCTCCAGTGTCCGCTGCCTTCCTTTCTAAAAAGAGAATTCTTTGTGCTTCAGCTTACTGGCGAGACGGCAGACTGCTTTGTTGGCGCCTCACCCCTCGCCCCTCTCTGTGTACCCGGGATCCTTTAACGGGCCGGTAGTGTTTTCTCTTGGGGGAGGGACGGGACAGAGCCGACCGGAGCTGCAGTTCCTTCGTTCTGCCTCTGAGAATTTCTCATACAAACCTGAATCACGTAGGATTGCGTAGAGAGGAGAAAAGGGGAAAGACAGAAGACGGAGAAGGGGGAGAGGGGTGACGGCAGGGAGGGGGAAGAGTCTGGGAACAGAGGGCGCGAGGGAGGGGAGGAGGACCCGAGCTCTCTGCGCTTCCTTGCGCTCTGGGAGCCTGGCCCCCAGGCTGGCCCCACCTGGGCGCTCCCAAGCTCTCAGCGGGTGGGCGAGCAGTGCCAAAGGTACACCGGCGGCCGCCCGCGCTTCGTCCCACCCTCCGTCTCGGTGGCGGTCGTCCCTGCCTGGAGTTTCCTGGGGAGCTAGCGCTCCAACGCAGCGAGCCGGCGCTCCAACGCAGCGAGCCGGCTAGGCGGCGGCGGTGGCGTCCAGGAGCCGGTGCGGCTCGGCGCGCCTGGAGCCTCAGCCCCCGAATGGGACTCAGCCCTGAGCGCCCCCTCCGGGGCCTGGGGAGGAGGCGGCGGGGGGCAGCCCCCTAGCCCGCGGCTCCCAGCTGCCACCCGCGCAGCAAGTTGGCCGAGTTGGCGGCAGCCCGCACCTGCTTCCTGGCCCCGGCCGCAGAGTATGCGTCGGGACCCGAGGGCCCCAGTGGTACACTCGGCCGCCTCCCGCCCCCCAGACCCGGCGGCCTAGGGGGCCCCTCTTGCGCCCGGGGCGCCAGACCATGGTGGGTAGCTCCGAAGCGGAGCCGCAGCCGCCTCGAGCAGACGTCGCCCGCAGCCAGCCCCCGCCCCACCCGAGCCGCCGCGCGGGTGTTCGCAGCGCGAGGGTCCCTCCCTTCCTCGGCCGGGATGGGCCGCGCGGGACTGAGTGATCGGCCTCGCGTCCGGCGGGTAATCCCCATCTGATCTGATGCCTGTGAGCCGCCGACTGCCGGGCCGCGCGAGCCTGGGGGCCCCGGGCAGCGCGGCGACGACCTGATCCCGAGCTCGCTAGGGCGCCCCCTCCTTCCCTCGCTCCCTCTGAGCCTGTGCGGAGAGCGGCTCGGTGCGGCGGCCCCGGGAGGACCATGGCGGGGAGCTCCAGTTAAAGGCGTGTGGGCGCCGAGCTGGAGAGGAGACCTTCGGCATCGCTGCCTTTTGAGGGGGCTTATTTAAACTACTGAGTCATTCCAGATTTAGGATTCCCTAAATAATCACCAACTGTGCCCGTCTTGTGCCAGAAAGAAAGAGGAAAGAGAAAGAGCACCTGCTCTCGGGACCCCGCGTATCCGCGGCGCTCGCCTCTCGCGGGTTTCTCCCGGAGGGGTGCCTGGCCCTCGAGGATCTCCCTCCCTCCCTCCCTTCCTCTTTCCCCGTCCCTCCTTCCCTCCCCCCTCCCTCGCCTCCCGCGCCTCCCGCTCTCCTTGCAGCGCTGCTGGCGGGGAGTCGCGCTCGCCGCAGCTGGAAACAGCTGCCCCCGCCTGGCGCCCCTACCCCGACTCCGGCTAACCGCTCCCACTTCGCGCCTCTCGGAATTCCAGAACTCGGGCGGCGGGCCCCGGGAGAACCGCAGCCGGTGCGATGCATTCCGTAGACCTCACCCAGCCGGGACAGACCTCCTAATCTCCAGAACTGCGGGCCGCAGGGAGTTAAATTGCTGCCTTCCTCTCCTCTCTTGCGGTTGGTGGCTTGTTTTCTAAAGGAACGTTTTATTCACTTTTTAGTATTTTCTACCGGGGGCACGCTACCCGCCTCGGTCCAGATTGCTTTGTAAACGGGTTTTATATGTATGTATGTGTAGATATACTTTGGACACCTTACAACGCTTGCGCCTCTCCAACAGAGGCACGGCTTGTTGTTTTGGACATCCTCCTTCCCTTTCCACTTGGTACTCCGAGCGCAGTGTGACCAAACTCCCCACTGCCCCTTGGACGCGGATCGCCTTGGGGTGCAAGTTTGGGGTGCAAGAGTCTAGTTAACAGGAAGGCCTGGGACGGCCCCGCCCCCGCCGCCAGCGGTTGGGGAAGTTTACATCTGGATTTTCACACATTTTGTCGCCACTGCCCAGACTCTGACTAAACGTTGTGGGCGCCGGGTTTTCGGTACTGCGGCCTTCTCAAATATTAGCACTGCCTCCCCGCGCCTGCCCTGTCCCTCCAGGCCGCCGAGGTCCTGCCCTCGCCTCGGCGGAGCGTGATCCCGAGGGCGCAGTGGAACCCGGGGCCTGGGGCCCGCACTGAGCAGCTATGGCTGCAGCGATAGCCAGCTCCTTGATCCGGCAGAAGCGACAGGCGAGGGAGTCCAACAGCGACCGGGTGTCGGCCTCCAAGCGCCGTTCCAGCCCCAGCAAAGACGGGCGCTCCCTGTGCGAGAGGCACGTCCTCGGGGTATTCAGCAAAGTGCGCTTCTGCAGCGGCCGCAAGAGGCCAGTGAGGCGGAGACCAGGTCAGTAGAGATACAGACGGTGGGCTCCCTAGAGGCTGACACCCCCCTCCCCTTCTGAAAAGCACCTGGGGGCATCCATGGAAGAGAACCAGGATCCCCCTCTTCCATTCTGTCCCCCGTTCTCCAAAAATTTTCAGACATCTTTCAGTCGCCCTCTGTTAGTTAATAGCGTCTTGTCCCATATTCAGGAAAACACTTTATACCTTGATGAAACCACGGTTTGACTAGGGTGAGAGTTACATATATAGATGCTCCTCGTCCCATAGAGCTTGTAGAGTCCTTGAGGGCAGTGACCACCTCATTCTTCCTCTCTCTCTCTTTCTCATCTATCCCTTCATCCGTCCATCCATCCATCCATCCATCCATCCATCCATCCATCCAGTGTTTAATCTGCCTACTGAGGACCTAAATATAAATAAACCTTCCTCCCTATGTCTCTCATAACACTTAGCACAATTCTTAACACATAATAGACACTTAGTAGACACCAGATGAACTTAAATTTACTGTCTTTTTCTAAATCTTTCTCTAGCAACACATCATGTCCAGTCTTTCTCACATTCTGATCAATTTCTCACCTCCGCATTTTTACCCATGCCCTTTCACTTCCTTTTACACAGACCTCCTTTTCCTATTCTCTTCCTCCCATTACTCTCATTGTTTCCAATGGCTCTGCTCATTAACTTTTCTGTCCTATTACTCCCATCCTTTGCACACTCACACTTACTTTTGGGACATTACGGGAACAACATAGTATCTGCAGTTTGGTCACAGGGAGTGTAAAGAAAACTTTAGACTTATCAGAGATCTTCTAGGCCTGGCCTTTCTGAAGCTGATTCTCTTCTTTGGCCCTAAATTCAAATGGTTGGTCTTTGATGTGTCTCTGTTTACAAAGGGAAATTGGATACCTCAAAATTTCAGAGTGATTATTCCCATTTTAAGCCAGGCTACCTTGAGAGAATGAAAGCAGAATTTCCAAAGTCTGTGCTTCCATCAGACTTTATTGATCCTCTGGGTGTGGCCCACAGGGTCATTTGCAATCTGCAGATGATCTACCCTTACTGTGGACAACTGAAAGGAAATACTGTCTCGAGAGAAAGCTTGCTCTGTGATCAGGTGACTAGTTTAGGTTAGCATCTTTGCAACTCTGACTGTGATGTTCTCCTGGGTTCCAGGAATGAAGCATATGGGCTAGGGTCATTGGGTGAAGAAAACACTTGGAAAGTCTGGACAAGTGGGGCTCAGAATTAGTTTAGAAATTTGGGATTAAGCCTTATGAAAAAGCCGTCTCATCTCATTTTTCCATTGAGTTTTCATGACGTTATTCACTCCCTAGTGGTCTCATTTTCTTATTCCGTGATGTTGATGAAATAGTAAATTTCAGGAGGAAACAAAAATAATTATGATCTGAAGGCAGGAGCTAGTAAAGCCTATTATTTTATATTCAATTAATATGGCCTGTTCATTTTATACAGGGAAGATGTATGCAAAATACTAGAGTTATCTCTGCACAGTAAATAATTCATATTAGGGGGAAGTCAAATCCCTTGTATTGTTGTGCAAGGATCATTTGGGGGCCATTTTCTCTCAGGGCTTATGTGGTCTGCAAGGGGCTTCAAGGCTCTGAATTCCATGTGACTCTTATATCTCAGTCTCTGAAGTATGTTCTTGTACTCTAGTTGGGATAATAATGTTTGTGAATAGATCCTACTCAGCCTCCTCAGTTACAAACAAGGTCATCAAGATGATAGGTAGATTGTTTTTGTGAATGGTTAAGATAAACTCGACTGATCTTTGTTGAAGTTGATTTGGAGATGGGTGATTTGCATGGCTTAATTTTGCATAAGGAAATTGCTTCCTGTGACCTTTTCCTTAGCAACTCATTAGAAAATAGAGACTTTGAGGGAATTGCTGAGTTTATTGTTTTTTTCAATGTTCATTTAATCTTTCCCTCTTTTTCATCTACTTAGTGTACATTTCGGCAAAGAGGATCATGACTGGTGAATTCCTTTAGCTTAAGTGTCACAGTAATAATCTGGCAGAGAGATGACAGGACCTGTAAAGACATGCCCAGTGCAAAGGCAGCACACATGTTTCTGTCCACCATGGACTTCAGTTTGTTATGAAACTTAACTTAGAAGAATGGGAGCGTAGGGTGCAGCAGAGCTTTTGGGGAAGATGATAGTGTCCTGTTATTGTTACTAACAAAGCCAAACAATTAATCTGTTGATTTGCTGTCAGTGACTATGATTCACGTAGTATGGGATGAGCCTATATAGAGAGATATAGCACCTTCCACATCTCAATTCCAGAGAGGATTCTTTAGCTGGATTGGGAGGAAGTTGCTAAACACCAAAATGAAAAACTATCTGAGCAAATCTGTTTTACAAGCGCTTTGATGTTATGTTCACTTAATATTTGAGTTATCCTTGAACTCACTAGCCCTTCTAAGCCATATTCTGTGAAGTACAAACTGAGTCACAAATGGTAAAGTGGAATAACTTGTCCTGATAAAGAATTTCCACTCTGAATTTCTGTCGAGACACAAGTTCCATGGACCAGACTTGCCAGGGGAGAGAGCCTGAAACAGTGAAGCTAAGCCAGGTATTGGATGGGAAAGGCCACGGTTGTATTTCTGGTTTCAGGGCTGACACATTGAGTGTCTCTTAATCCTTGTCTTAGCTCACCAAGTTCTGATGCATATCATGTTGAAACCTCATAAACACAGAGGGAATACTGAAATTACACAGTAAAGGTCTCAGATTTCAAAATCATGATATTGCATTATGAAAATGTGACAATTGACAGGGCAAGACCTCCCATCGCGCAGTTCCAGGACCACAGGGCACCTCAGATGCTTTGTGAGTGCCCTCCCTGGAGCACAGTGATGGCTTACACTAGGATTGTGTAGCAAAATCCTTCCTAAGATAAGAAATCCTTGAGCCACAGCAAGTTGGTGGTTTATACAAGATTGCACATCTAGATTGTGGAAAGATTGGGGCTAGAACTTGATCCAGTTGATTCTTCTTGCCTGTGCACTTCACAACACAACACAGAAAAAGGTAGTATGATGAACTGGGTGTCCTCTGTCAAAGAATGGAAATAATTTTGTGCATTATTTATTTTTACCATTAAGGATTGTTATCATTATTATTTTGTAATTAGAACAGGAATACGGTCTCATAGAGGAGGTAACGGGTAGAAGGAGACATAGGCAATTGGGGTTCTAAAATGAACATCCTATGCAAACTATTATAAATAGGATGGATAAACAGCAAGGTCCTACTGTATAGCACAGGGAACTATATTCAATATCCTGTGATACTGAATAATGGAAAAGAATATGAAAAAAATGTATAATATGTGTATAACTGAATCACTTTGCTGTACAGCAGAAATTAACACAACATTGTAAATCAACTCTACTTGAATAAAATAAATTTAAAAAAAATAAAGTGACTATCCTATAGCAGTCTGCATTATAAAAGTAAATCCAACAGTGAAGACATACAGACAGTGCAGGAATAGTTAGCCCTTTAGGCACTGTGTGGGCTGTAGCTCTTTGGAAATGAAATGTTGGAGACCTTGAACTGGCACGTTGGCTGAGAGCACTGAACCATAAAAAAGCCTTTAGAACATTTCTGTTTGTGGACTTTCTAATAAAGAAAGGAGCATTCCTATGGTCATTACTACTTGAGTAATTATTTATATGTGAAATACCTGTATGAGCCAGACCTGCTGGAATTTTGCTTAAATGTTGATACCACTTAATTTGCCATATCTAAGCTATTAGCACATCCACGTGAATTACATGGCTCATTCATTTCCAATATTTGTTTTACTTTTGAATAGAAACATCTGTACAAATGACTGACTCCAGAATTATTTATGTTTTGACTCAGGAGTTGCTGCAGGTAATGGATAGCATTCACCGTCGGGAAGGGAAAGGTGTTTATAGAATCTTTGAATGTTGGAGCAGCCAGGAACCTTGGAGATCATTCGTTTCACTCTTTGAGTTTTCAAATGAGAGCCTCTCTGGAAAGTACAGAGTAGTTAGATAAGTCTAAATCTATGTATTTTAAGTGATTTTGTGATTTTATTATTTTTCTATATAATTTAATTCCTTCCCTCAAACCAGAGCATTAAAAAAACAGAAGTAATCAGGAAAATTCCTCACCTAAAAAACATTAGATGTTTTTCATAACTTAAGTTTTTGGTTTTATATTACCTCCCTCTTAAAGAATGATGTAGTATATTTATACCGACTGGATAAAATAAATCAAAGAAGTGATTATAATTTTACTAAATTTTGTTGATTTTCATTTGTCATTTTTCTGAGTCCCTGTTTCTGCTTGTTTCTGAGTCCTTGTTTCTGTTATAAAAATTGAGGTTACTCAAAATATTTTAGTATTTTTCTGACTTGTTTTGGTAGATGTATAGTATTTAATAGCATACTCATTCAAAATTTTACTATCAAATATATCCTTTGATGTTGATGAAGGAAGCATCACAGAAAATAGAAACTTCAAGAAGAAAACTGACAAAAAAAGGAGAAATGCTTAATCATGTAATTTATGGAATATAAATTAGATTTTTATAAATTGAAATAATTCTGGTCAATATATAGATCAAGAATACATTCACATGACAGGTGATACTTTACATTTATAGCCAGTAGTTTTATTGTATTTTCTACTTTAAAAGTATGACTCATATCTGAACTACAAAATCAGCCTAATTAAATGATATTTGGCTTAATGTCTTGTTAAAAAAAACCCAGGCTTTTCTCTTTAGAAACCCACCCTAGGGTTTAAACTGATATTTTGTATGTGTTTTTTTAATCCTATTTTCTCTACAGCAGTGCATTCTCATCAACAAATTATGTTTCCATTGTAAGATCACTTTAAAATAGCAGGTACTGTGATCTCTTGATTTCTTTCATCCCACAGAGATCTCATCAAGCCATAACTCAGGATTAAGTCTTTTAAGTTTTAATGAAGTTGATATTCTTGAACAGACTTAGAAAAACAATTTTCAGGAAATGAGGCAGTCTGTATTTGAGGAAGCAATAGAAATATTTTAAAAGATCTTTAGAAACTAAAGCTTTGTCTCAGACAATTATATTTTAAAGAAAGTACTGGGCTTAATAGTCAAAAACTATTGCTGTTAGTCTTGTTGAGAGCATATTTTTACATAGATATTACAGTGTTGATTTGGTTTGAAAAATTTGTTAATAGTAATTAGTCTTTTCTTGTCTCTTTCTTGAGTACTTTGTCATAATGTATATTCGCTATGACTTCTTTCTAGAATTATTATAGATTTTATGAGAACTCTCATAAACAGTCTTATTAGACATAGGAGACCAAGTTAATATACTACATTTTGGATTATATCTGATGGCCTACCCATCAAGCTACAGAGCTTTACTTGTTGTCCAAAGAGAAATGCAGCACATCTAAAGGGCTCTGACAGACATAGAGACACAGACCTAGAGAACGATGTATGGATACCAGGGCAGGGTGATGGTGTGATGAATTGGGAGATGGGGATTGACATGTATACACTACTATGTATAAAATAGATAACTAATGAGAACCTACTGTAAAACACAGAGAACTCTACTCAGTGCTTTGCGGTGACCTAAATAGGAAGGAAATCCAAAAAAGATAGGCTATATTGATATGAATACATACAGCTGATTCACTTTGCTGTACAGCAGAAACTAACACAACATTGTACAGCAACTATACTCCAATAAAAATTAACTAAAAAGATAAAAAGTTAACAAAAAATAGAGGGGCTTCCCTGGTGGCGCAGTGGTTGAGAATCTGCCTGCTAATGCAGGGGACACGGGTTCGAGCCCTGGTCTGGGAAGATCCCACATGCCGCGGAGCAACTGGGCCCGTGAGCCACAACTACTGAGCCTGCGCGTCTGGAGCCTGTGCCCCGCAACAAGAGAGGCCGCGATAGTGAGAGGCCCGCGCACCGCGATGAAGAGTGGCCCCCGCTTGCCGCAACTAGAGAAAGCCCTCGCACAGAAACGAAGACCCAACACAGCCAAAAATAAATAGATAAATAAATTAAAAATAAATAAATAAATAAATAAATAAATAAATAAATAAATAAATAAAGGGCTCTGATTCTGAGGCCACTTTCTAAGCATCTGTGGGAGGGAGGAGCCTTAGATGCAAAATGTCTCTAAATTAATCATATATAATAATAACTTTTAATGATAACTTCCTTGACTGTATAACTTCAGGATTTACAGAGTTTCTTCACAACTTCTGCCCCTTTTATTCTTCATAGCGATCCACTGACATAGTTAGCCCCATCTTTGCAATAAGAGAACTAAGCTTCAGAGTAGCAGACAGACTTGTTCAGGTTTATGGAGTCAGGAAGTGGCTAAACTGTTTCAGAAACCCCAGCCTGAACCCTGCGGATCATCTGTCTTTATCTCCCACCACCTCGAGCTAAGGAGCCTGAATCTGAAGAACTCAATGTGATTTGAAGCTGGGACACTCCAGTTGGTGGGAATCCGATGAAGAGTTCAAGGAAATGTGGAGGGTCATGTTACTTTGCTCTGGGGGTGATCTGGAGCCCCCAGGGAGGATCTCTAGTGAGGAGGAGGAGTGAAGTGGGAAGGCTGCTGGCGGTCTGCAGGCCGGTACTGCAGAAGCAGTCCTGTGGCTGTGTTGTCATGTGCTGTTCCCAGGCTCCTGGCTGGGATATCCCTCTCTGCATGCGGGAGCCTTGGAGATGTCAGGGGTGCCACCTGGGACACCTAAGGACCCACTGGGAGACTTGGGTCCAGAGGGGAAGACTTTCTTGACTATAAACATAAACAACTGCTTCAGATGTTTTCAGAAGTAAAGAGGTTAATAACAAGGTCAGGAGAGCCCTGTAGGATTTAGCCTTTACAAAAAAAAATTTTTTTTTAATTTTAAAATTTTTTTACAGTTACTGTTTAAGCGACTGTTTAGCAGAGTGATTAAGTTCATGGACGTTGGTGTGGGATCTGAATCCAAATTCTGGAGATATTATTTGTGAGAACATTAGGCAAGTTTCTTAATACTTTGAGCCTCAGTTTGCTGATTTGTAAAATGAAAATACTATCTCTAGCATTTGTTCAGGAAACGTCTCTTTGAGGAATAATCATGTAAGCTGAGTTCTGAAGGGTGAGGCAGGCAGAAAAGGATAGAAGAATGTTCAAGGCAGAGGAGAATAGCTTGCCTGAGACTGAGGTGAGAGGGAGTTCGGTGCTTTTGAAGAAGTTGAAGTGTAACTGGAGTGACGGGAGGAAGGGGTCCAGGTGATGTTGGAAAGCTTGGCAGGGCTGAGTTGTGCAGGGCCTTGGAGACCCTCAGAGAGATTGCATATTTTAATCTAGGGTCCAAAGAGAGTCAGAAGTAGGTGGTGATATAATGTGACTTGCATATTTAAATGGACACTCTGGCTTTGGAGAGGAGAGTGGATTGTAGGGGAGCCAGAGTGGAAGCTAAGGAATCATAAGGAGGCCAGGGCAGCAGTCTGGGCCAGCAGTTCTCAAAGTGTGGTACGCAGGCCCTGGAAGCTCCTTGGAGACCTTTCAGTGAGTCCACAAGATTATAACTATTTTCATAATGATATTTCCTAATAATACTAATTATTCATCTTTTTTCACTCATTCTGTCCCAAGTGTCCAACGGAATTTTCCAGAGACTAGATGATATATCCACAATCATCTGAAAAGGCTATTAAAATTTTCCTCCCTTTTAAACCATGTATCTGTGTAAGGCCAGGTTATCTTTAGACACTAAAGCCACAACATCTCACAAGAGATTAAATGCAGAGACAGATTTGAGAACCCAGCTGATTTGTGTTAAGGCAGACATTAAAGACATTGGAAAACACATAAACTACTTGTTCACTCATTTTGTTTGTTTTGGAAAATATAGTTAGGTTTCATTAAAACACCTATTTATATTAACATTTGATGGGCTTATTGTTATTTTTAATAAATATTTGAAAAAATTTGTCATAATTTCTAAACATGGTAAATATTGAAAAATATAGGCCACATAAACAAAAGCTCTTTGGGGTATTCAGTAATTTTTAGAACTGTAAAAGGGTCCTGAGAGCCAAAAGTTTGAGAACCACTAGTCTAGGTATAGATGATGTTGACACAGAACATTATGGCGGTGGTCATGGATGTGAAAAGAGTAGGTGGAGGTAGAATGACTTGAGCCTGATAATAGGCAGGTATGGGTCAAGAGAGCATAAGGTGCCTGGATGATTCCTGCCTAAACAATTCAATAGTGAGTGGTGAGTTTGCTGAGATGGAGGACAACTAGGGGAGAAGCAGGGTTGGTATGCGTCAGATAATACGTATCATTCCCAAACTACAAAACACTGGGGAATGCTAAGGTGAAAAATTGGGTAATGGTATTATTTATTGGTTAATAGTTTTACAATATGATGAAGATCCTAAATACCCCTCTGTGTAAGGCTATCTACCTTACTCTTGAACTCTTTAGGGAACTTCTCCTCCTCCATTGATTTATGGCTACTACCTTGCAAGGGTAATCCTATAAGCAAATGTATTTTAGGCAGAGAAAAATATTGAGGAAAGTAGAAAACCTTAATAGTTTTTCTAGTCCTTTAAAATCAAAACAAAATATTTCGTGTCTAACAAACTTCTAAAGATACTTCACCTAGTTTAGTTGTGAATATATTCTGAATATGGCTTTTATATGTGTGGCACCTAGGTGGATTTCATACATGAGTTTGGGCCAAGTTCAGTGGTTTTTGCATAATTAAGTGCCTTTGACCAGACAAACTTTGTAATGTCCTCCTTATTTGTCCACCTGTTGTTAGTCATTTGATTAGTTTGTGGTACTTATACACCCCCAGGCTCCCTGCTTCTAATCATACTTCTGTTAATGCCTCTTCACTGGAATTTAAGTGTGTACGGCCTTTTCTTAATGACTTTTCAGAGGTCATTAGAGAAACCCTAAGGTCTAAGACCAAACCTAGTTTCCTAGAAAAGAATGACATGGGACAATTGAATCAGTAGTCAAATCACGAAACGTTAGAGCTTAGATATTATACAGGCCAGTGGTTCTCAGCCTAGCTGAAAATGAAATCACCTGGGAGCTTTTATAATGTGCTAATGCCACACAACCAGAAAATCTGATTTCTTGTATCTACTCTGGGGCCCAGACATCAGTTATCGGTTTTGCTTGTTTGTTTGTTTTGAACCTCCAAGGAGATTCTGATGTGCAGCCAAGGTTGAGAACAACCAACCTGTTCAAGTCCCATCACTTCATACCTTGTGACCCTGAAACAAAGAATAATTATTTTATTCATTAATGCCTTTGGAATACATTTATGAGGCCTAGAAACTGTGCACACTAATTTTAATTATAATGATGGTCCCTTCCTTTTGCTTATTGTTGAGTCTTTCCAGTGTTTAATGGTGTCCAAAACCTGCGCCACGTTATATGATATGTTTATGTGCCTCATCTTCCTGACCAGCATGTGAGCTCCTAAGGATGGGACCGTGACATGTTCATTGCTAGATTCTCAGCACTAGCATCTTGCCTGTGTCACTGCAGTTCTTTGATCACTGTTAAATAAATGAGTAAATGACACACCGACTCCTTGAACCTTACCTTTACAGCAAGCCTCAAAGGAAAAGGGATTCTGAAGTTAGTATCTCCAGTTCTCACATAAGGATGCTGAGGTATAGCAAGGCTGGGGCTTCTCAAGTTCACGAGACTAGTGAGAAGTAAATTCTGGGTTTGAACTCAGGTTTGTTTTTCCTAGTCGACTTTTCTTTTCACTCTGCCAGCACTGGAAATGGGCCTCAGTGTTTTTCTTTGCAAAACAGTGGTACTATATTAAAGGACATCTAAGAGCCTTTTTAGCTTGAAAAGTTATTAAATAGCTCCCCTCCTCCCAGGAGGAACACTCATGACCATGACCCGTGACATGAAATACTCATCTGCTCCCTGCTTCCTACTTACACAGGAAATATTAAAACTATTTTCCTAGTGTGCTGTTTAGAACATTCCTAACTACATCCCATTGTTTAATTACCTGAAATGTGCTATTAAACATCTCTTTGCCTAAAATATCAGTCTTTATTTCTTTTGACTCCAATTTAGGCCTTAAAACATTAGGAATTAAATCCAGTGTACTGCAGCGTTTTAGACATTTTTTAAACCTAAGGTAAAAAGGGGGATTAAAACGAAGTGTGAATGAGATTCAGGAGAGAAAATCTGTAAGCTTGTATAAATTATTATAAAAAGAAAAAATAAAAATTTCCAGAAGATGTATTTTTTATTGTTACTGGTGACTTTAATGTTTTATTTTAATTTTGGGAATTCAAAAGATAACCCAGATCACCTTCACAGTGCCCTAGAATCAGATAATACTCCTCAAATAATTAAGAATGGGGGCAAAATTTAAATAAGTACCAAAAGTAGGGATCTGTAGTCAAATTGCCTGGGTAGAATAAGTGTCAGATTCTGTTTTCAGATAAATAGCTCTAGCTGAGCTGTCTACATATTATTATATTATCCATACCAAATGTAATATTATGTTGGGGAGAAGACTTTAAGACAGGATAGCCACCTAAAATCACCTAAAGAGGCTAGAAAAGAAAAGATTGGTCAGTGTCTGTAATTCATTAAAAAATGATGAAAAATAAGCAGAATCTCAAATTCCAAGGAAGCCCAAGTTTCTCATGATGGAGAGAGTTAAAGCAGTGTTATTGTCATGCTTTATTACTTCAGGGAGGACTGCAGAGGATTTTTGTAACCAGCGTGTAGCCGTGAAGTTAAACATAAGTGGCAAATGAGGTGGTGATTCTGAAGATCAGAATTCTAGAGAGGAAGTCACGTTGATAGAAACCCAAGTTTCCTCTGCAGTCTTCTTCTTATGGGATACCGCTCTGAGAGACTGGAAATTTACTTTCCCTTCAGAATGGTGGAGAGGGTTCCTGTTTGCCTCCTTGCTGAACCTGTCTTCTGATAGGCCCCAGGGCCCTTCTCCTCTGTAGCCTTTGCTCAGGAAAGTATCAATGGTTGGTAGCATCTTGAAGTTCTGGTATCCTGAGAGGTCTGCCTCTCCTCCCTCTCCACCTACAGGTCATGAGAAAAGCAGCACGAAGAAGGAAATGCACTTTGAAATCATGCTTTTCCTAGTGTTTCCACAGAATTCCCTTCTTTGAGGTTTTGCTGGGCTGCATTTCTGGGTTACTATGTGGCTTCTTGAGTTTGAATTCCACTCATGATTCTGCTAATGGGACCACCATTTTGGTTGGAAACCTGAAGATGGAGGATCCTTGGCTCCCGTTACTTTCACCTAAAGCACAGTCCTGCCTGTTCTCTTTTTCATGTTATGCAACCACATTCAGTCTGAAGCTTTTGTCTCATGCTATTACACGTCTGCACTTGAGAATGAGTAACTGTGACATCAGCCTTGGGAGATCCACCTAGTGGGGTATGTGATTTAAAGTGTTTTTGGGTTTGCATTAGAAAACATCAGCACTCATTACAATCACCCACCTTATGGGCGAGGGAAGTGAGCCTCTGAAGGGGTAAATTAGGTCATATAACTATGAAAGGCAGAGCAAACACAGAACTAAGCCTATAAACATAAGCCTGTGCCTTACTGCTACACCATAGCTGTCTCCTGTGGGACATTGCCCATTGATGGTAGCAAGATTATCCATCTGCTTCTTTGTTTTGAGCAATTTAAATGTGGGTAGTTGCTTTTAAATATCTATAGTCAAGTTATATTGTCAGACACCTATTGAATAGCTGTTTTGTCATGTGCTTGGGAATGGGATATGGCAATAACGAGGGAGTACCTGTTCTTTTCCTGTAGGGCAATCTATAATTTTGTCAACTCCGGCCAGATTTGTATTACTGCGTTCCAAGTTGTAGTTTTGCTGTGTTCTTCTGGACAGTTTCTCCTGTAATGTCTAAATTTCAAGAAAAATAATAATTTCTTAATTTTAAAAAATTCACCACAATTTTTCTTTCAAAAATACACGTGGGCTCAAGACCTGGCCGAGAGCATGCTGTTTGATTATATATATTATCAACATGAATATGCTGCATAATCAAGGTTCTTTCTCTACCTCTCCTCCCACAGTGCTCTAGCCAACCCCAGCCTTGTTGCATACATAGAACATTTACAGCATCTGACCATTTCAGTTCCGTAATTTATAGTTGGTTTCCCCACAAGGCATGCTGATAATTTCCATACCTGTCTTTCCCTTACTCAGACATAACCCCACATTTTCCCACCCTGCGGCAGTCCAGCCCAACTCCCATCTCTTATGCCAGATCTTCTCAGATCCTTCCAGGTAGAATGAATCACTGCCTGCCCCTTCACTTGGCTTTATACCTGTATTGTCGTCTGCAGTTCAGTCTGTCTTGTCTTACAATTACTGCGTAAGTACCTGTCTCTGCCTTTGGAGTATGAGCTCCTGTAGGAAAAGGACACTATCATTTCAATGCTATCTCCATAGTAGGTGGTCAGAAATAACTCATCCAAATGAAATGAATTCTATTGGTGACTAGTGTGCTCATGGCATCAGTACTAGTCAGGTTTCAAGGGAATTTCTGCACAAATGTGAAAATGCTGAGCAAGAAAAGGAATTAGTATTTTAAGCTAATATTAATTTCCTTTTGTTCAATATTAAAATACAAAAATATCATTAATCCATTTTCATTTGGTGTATAGCTATTAGATAAATACTTAGCACTTACGTCTTCCCTTCCTCCCAACCCACCTCTCAGTTGCCACCCTTGTTTCACTCAGTATATACTTTCTTCTTTCTCAGCAGGGTAACTACTTATAAAGGGGGAGTTTCTATGGAAATGCTAAAAAAGAGAGCATCTTTATATTAATTTATCTCTTTGCTCCAGAAATGGAGGGGAAGTGGGTGGCGTAGCCAGTTTGGAAAAGGGCCCGTTTCTCTCTTGACTGGCTTTGGTTTCTTAACATTGGGTTAATGAGAAATAACCTTTGCCATTGATTTCAAATTCAGGCATGCCTGGTCCTTACATTTACAGTTGAGACCAACAAGCCATTTTAGTGTTAAATAATCTTGAGGGAACATATTCACTCTGGTTTCACTTTCCTTGGTGAAGCTCTAAGTGATGAGGGAATACGGTATTGATTGGGTCTAATGAAAAAGCTTCTTTCTGTCAACTCTTTCTTACCTCATTGGCTTTTCTTCTTTTCTCTTCTTTTACTCTTAAAGCTATTGATAGCACATTAAGTAAGTCTTCTGTGTATGCTGCAGTCCTCTGTATTTATTCTTTTGCTGGGTTTGAAACCCAGGCTTTTTCTTAAGAAGATATGAATAAAAGAGGCCTTTGATTCAGTCTAAGGTAACAGTATCATAAAAATAGCATTGGACTTTTTGACCTTGGGGAAGCTTCTTTTTCTTCTCTTCAGCTTCGCTTCCTCATTTTCAGAATAAAGGGGTTGTATCAGGTGGTTTCTGAGATCCCTTTCAGCTTTATCATTCTTTTTTTTTTTTTTTAAATTTGATAATCTCTTGAAATTACTTTGAAATTTTTTTTTTATAAATTTATTTATTTTTTAATTTATTTTTATTTTTGGCTGTGTTGGGTCTTCATTTCTGTGCGAGGGCTTTCTCTAGTTGCGGCGAGCGGGGGCCACTCTTCATCGCGGTGCGCAGGCCTCTCACTGTCGCGGCCTCTCTTGTTGCGGAGCACAGGCTCCAGACGTGCAGGCTCAGTAGTTGTGGCTCACGGGCCCAGTTGCCCCGCAGCATGTGGGATCTTCCCAGACCAGGGCTCGAAGCTGTGTCCCCTGTATTGGCAGGCAGATTCTCAACCACTGCGCCACCAGGGAAGCCCAGCTTTATCATTCTTGATGTGTATTTCTGGTGTTAATTCTTACAGGGGGTAGGTTGTTGGATTCCAAGATATCTGTATGTCAGATGTAAGAAAATAGCTTAATGATATGTTGGACATGAAATTCCAGAAGACTTGACATGTATATTAAGGGAATAGCAAAAAATTAATACCTATATTTTTGTTTAATTGCTCTCCTCCATATTCTTTATTTGTACTTAGATCCACTAATTTAATTGAGCACAAATTGACTGTATTTCTAAATTTTCTTTGTATTATTTTAGTTTTTGCATTTCACTGGGCATTCAAGATAGATTATTACATAGATTTGGGCTTCAGCACTGAAGGGATTTAATAAGATGGTGGAACTAGATTTTGTTCTAATGTAGATGACATTTATTTATTTACTAGTGCAGCCTCAAAGAGAAGATAAAAATAAAAAATGGACAGCAAAAGGGACTATGTGATACTGAGTGCAAGCTGAAAACTGATTTCTGAATAAGCTAATGTAAAACATCATATTCCATGACAGTTTTAAATTAAGCAGTGGAAATGTGCCATTGGAATAAGAATGATAGTAGAGAGAAAAGTCATGCCTTAATTATCAAGTTTTTAGATTTCTCAGACTTTAAGACATACCTTTTTGATATATTTCTACCAAGACTTCATCAATTAAGGAAGAAACCAACATTTACTGAATATCAGACTTGACATACTCTTAGCAATCATCACATTTATATTATGGAGAGTTGGTGAAATTTAATTGTGCTCATTAGTGGTAAAAATATAAGATTTAGAAAAGAAGGGTGTAATTAAAATATTGCCTAAACTGAGATTTTTGCATTTCTGTGATTTTCATTTATGTATGTCACCCATCTCATCTGTTCTCATAGGTATTATTGGTATTTGACTTTTTTCTTCTTTAGTTTTTCCCAATTCTTTATCTATGCAGTATGGTTACAATATACATAGGGGAATTTCAGTTTTATCTTTTGAACCATTGATCATGTTATTTTATGAAAAATAAGCTTGGCCTGTTCCTTGAATTTGAAGTCTAATACAAGGTCACGTTTAGGATTTATAGCACCTAAAATTGCATGACATATAGTAGGTGTGTTGATAAACCTGATTACCTGCCTCTGGATAAGCCCCTATTTATCAGTATCGTTGTAGAGGGTATTGCTTGGAATCAACATTATAATCCAGGTTTGGTCTGATAAACCCAGAGTAAAATACCCTCAGTCTAGATTAGAATTTCTGTGAGGGCTTTAGGAGGTCACTTTATCCCTCTGCACAGTAATATTTGGTTAACTGTTCTTGCAACTGCTGTTTATAATGTGCTTTGAGAAAAGAACTTTCTAATTTCACAGTAGGGATTTTATTATTTTTTTGTGTTAACCAAACTCTTAGGATTTTCAAAAGTGGTTTTTGCCTGCATTCTAAATTAAGTCTCCAGTTGGTCTACACCTCATCTGAATTGATTCAGGCACTTTCATGGGTAGTTCTCCCAGCATGTAAGCTATATGCTCAAAGGCCTTATTGTGTCTAATTTTAAGAGTTCTGAGCATATCTTGTTCACAATGTCAATGTTACAGTCTGTGCACCAATGTAATGAAGAGATGCACATTTTATGAGTCCCAAGACAGTGGCTCTTTTGGGTCTTCTTGTGCTCATGCAAGCCCCATTCATCATTCAGACCTATTTCCCAGGTAAAATTCTCCATCTTCTCCTTTATGCAACCATTTCCTCTGTAGATACATTAGTCATAATACTCATAACACTTTCTTCAAATTGTTTTCATAGTTTTTGTTCTTCTGCTAGACTTTGAACTTGTTGACAGAGTCCATGAGACCAACGTTATCTTGATGAATATTAAGTGTTTGCTGAACGATGTCCTTAATAGAGGTGTTCCTGATTTTTTTTGTTGTTGTTGTTAGTTTGTTTTTTCTCCTTGGGTGAACTCACCTTTATTGACTTCACCTGTCTCCTGTATATTTCTGACTCACAGGTTGACATCTGAGCTCCTCATCCAAATTTCCAGTAACATGCTGTTTACTTCCATGTGGTTCCACTGCTAACTCAAATGCAACCTTCTTCATCTTGAATTTAATTATTATCATCCCCCAGATCTCAGTCTGCTTTGTATCTTGAGTTTCCCATCTCAGTGAATGACATTCTTTATGATAGCTAGTATGCACTTAGCAAATATTGGCAGTTTCTTGATGCCAACCTTCTTGTCTGCCAAGTTGGGAACCCCTCTTATCTTTGACTCATCTCTCTTTATTGTCATATCCAATCACCAACCTCATTGATTTGATCTCTGCAAAGTTTTTTTGTTTTTTTTTTTTTAACTTCATTTATTTGTCAGGCACTAACTGAGGACTTTCTGGGAACTGAGGAAAGTAAGATGAATCAGGTACAGTTACTAACATCAGGTAAACTGATAATCTTTGTTCCATATTATCTTTTCTCCATCTCTCTTGTCACTGCCAAGATTTAGGGTTTTTTTTTTTTTTTTTTTTTTTATAACCTGCGATTCTAATGCATTTTGAAAGGTGGATCTTATACTTAATACACTTTTGAGAGAATACCTATTTATTAACCTGAATGTTGTGAAGTCTTAATCTCCCTTTTCCTGAATCCTTAATCAGTCTGAACAGAATTTTTAAAAAACATCCTTAATATCACATTACTTCCCCATAAAAACCTTTGTAAAACTTCCCAGTTGCTTACAAAAGCACCTTTAAATGGCCTGAACATTGCTATGATTTCCTGAGATCTTGTTGTCAATCTCTTTATCTTCCTCTTGGTGCATTTATCCACAGCCCCCGTACTTTGAGTGTGGCATTTGAGCCAGGCCAAGGAAGATTAGAAAGATTTCAGTAGGAATAAATGTGGTGATAAGCACATGAACAAAGGAATAGAGATGGGAAACCCTGTGGCTGCATTTCCCAGCAGTTATTGATACTCGAAAGTACACAGCACAAAAGGCTCTCCCCCATCCCTCCATTTTGATATTTTCCACTCAGCTTGCAATCTGAACAGTCAATTTGAATGTGTTCTGTGGAAGGAAAACTCATGGACATTTGAGTGTTATTCATAAACTAAGGCAACCAAGTCAATGATTATGAGTCAGCCTATGAGAGCTCTTTCTTTATATACCTGGGTTACCCTAGCACCCATCTTGGTTTAGATTAAATATTTAAAATTGAAATGAGAACCTTAGAATATGATAATTAAGTATAGGTAGTTCTTTTTATTGCCCAGATATTACGGATGATGATTTTAATCAGACATATAATATTTATTTCATCATTTGTTCCTTGGGTTGAATTTTCTGCCATCATGTAGTTAATTGTAGCTTGTACTTGACACCCCTGGTTTTTAACCTGTCATAGAAATAATGCATTTTGAAAGGTGGAGCTTCTACTTAGTACACTTTTAAGAGAATGCCTATTTATTAACCTCTTGTGTCAAGTAAAGATTTAACATCGATTTTAGTTAGAATCAAAATAAAGTAGAATTGATCTAAAGTTTTGTTTTCTTTTTCTTTTCACTTTATGTAATCAATCTAAGAACTAGGAATGCTCAGTTGCCTTTTTAAAATCTAGAATTAAAAGAGAGGAAGCGCTCAGGCTGAAGGGATAACATTAAAATATATGTAAGTGGTTCCCAACCTTTCCCTTGAGGAAATGGTCAGTCCAGATGGTCCCAGATTTCAGGGGAAAACTGTGGACTAGATATTGTTAAATTAAGTCTTTTCATATTTGTTAGCCATTCAATCCTGTTTCATTATAACATTACCTTCTTTTATTTTTTTCTTGATTGGCTTTGTTTCCTTCTTATTTTTTGACTTTCTTTTTTAATAGTTGGGTACCACAGACATCAGTATCAGTAAATAAATGAAAAAAAATTTGACACTGCTTTATATTTCCTAAGATATGAGTAAAAGTTTTTACTTATTTTTTCTTCTTTTTCATATGTTTAATTTTTTTAAAAAATTGAATTTTAAAAATATATTTTCCAAATGACTACTTATTTATAGTATTTCACAGTTGGCAACATATAGCAAGTTGCTTTCAGAAAGGTAAAATATATGAAAAACATAAAGTTTTGATGGCTTTGATTAAGAAACAAATGGTATTAATTAAAAAATTTTGTTTTTCCTTCTATACTCCCTTTATCTCCAAGTCATTCCATTTATCACTGTATTGAAATTATGTATTTGTAAGTCATATATCTCCCATAATATTATAGATTGAATTCTTTTTAGTATGTGATTTCTAATTGTAGCCCCACAAAATCTAGCACAATATCTGGCATATCATTATATTTCACTAGACAAAAACCAAACAAACAAAATATCTAATATATGTCAGTTTCTATAACTTCACATATTTTAAGTAAAATGCAGTATAACTCCTGAAGCCCTCCAGTATAACGATTCCTTTTCTGTAGTTGAGATTCCATGACACTGATTTAGATCGTTTTGTCTTTGCTTATTTTCATAAACAATTATATTTTATGTATTTTTAATTACTTCAATTAAGAGTAGCTACAATCAAACTTTAGTTATTCCATTTCTGTTTTGTTACTTATTGAAAATAAGGATCATAAATTAATGAAAGAATGAGGTAAGACATAAAATAAAATCTATTTTTAAAAATGTATCAAAGATTATTCAAGCAGAACTAGGCTTTCTGAATTAGTTTTATTAATAAGTCATTTTCCTTCTCCAAACCTGAAAAAAAACATACTTGGATGTCTAATCATCTAACAAAATGGTTAGATATACTTACAGTGCCTTAAAATTCGAAGCTTCTGAGTGACTCCTAACTGGTCTTACACTTGTCACTTCTCTTCTGTGAAATCACAAAAGGGCCAACTATGAGGTGTCATTCGAGTTCTTCCTCTGAGATTTCATCATAAAATATTCACCAGCTTCTCTGTAGGGCTTTCCCACAGGCAGGCACACCAGGACACGTTCCGATTCACTGATAATAATGGGATCTGATTTCGATCCTTGAATTTGCAGTGCAGGCACCTACGTCTGAGACAGGAACACTCTGGACGTTTCCCTACATTCTTTCTCAAACACAGTGCAGATCCCTGCTAACATTTGCCCCTTTTTCATATTCATATCATTGTTATTCATGTTATTGTTACAGAATTCCGTGATGCCATGTAAGTAGCTACTACAACTGTCTGCAGTGTTTAGGGATAAGGGAGTACCAGGCAGGTTAGTGTCAACCTTATGGAAGACAATAAAGTATAGAAAGGTACTCACCCTTTGCCTGGAACGTGGTTAAGTGTTCAATAGCTTTTAGTTTCTTTTTGCCCCTCAGCTTTTGACATTAATTCCAGTGTTCTTTCTATTACACAGGATTGTCTCTCCTAGTAGCCTCTTTGTTGGGTAGATCAGAAATAGTTTTATTTTTGCACCCACCCAATTGGTCATTTTCAATTTGTGTTCTTTACATACTTCTTTGTTTCTGTTCATGCATTGCTGTGGATGTAGAAGGAAAAGAAGAAAAAAGAAAAATGAAATAAATCACTTGAATAATGACAATATCAGAGCCTTCCTTTAACTTTCAAATTCATTTTTTTCTGCATTTCAGTGGATGATAGGACTTTATTTCTACAGTAAATTTAAGAAAATGAGAAAATAATTTTTGATAAGATTTAAATGTTGTTTTGGAGGGTGAGATGTATAAGTGTTGCATCCCTGAGTCATAAATCAGTCAGAAATTATGACAGATGAAATTTGTGTAGGGAAAAAATTAAATAACGAAATTGGATTCAAACAGTAATTGCCACAAACCATATTTAAGATATAGTCCCGAGGAAGGCTGCAGCTAGCATATTGCGTGTTTGTGTGTGTGTGTGCACGTGCACACACAAAAAGAGAGTATCCAGAAGATGAGATTCTGGATACTCAAAAAGAGTATCCAGAATCATGAGAAACCCACATAGCAATATGTATTTAGGTCAGCTTGGAACCAAAGAATTAGCTCTGGAGAGAGGGAAACTGTGTTCGTCTTCAGACAATGCCATTAACTAGGTGTATGTCATTTATTCTCCGTTTATTCAGACCATATTGAAAGCTTACCATGTACTAGTGATGGGCTAAGTAATAGTTACCTCACTTTTCTGAGCCCCAGTTACCTTCATGATAAAATAATATAGTACGGATACTAATGAATCTTCTAATTCTCAGAGAGAGGGCCTTTGTTCTGGACTCCATTCTGGCCTTCCTCCAGGAGCAAGGAGTCCAAAGGGCTAAGGGTTTATGTCCACCTAGAGCCCATGCTTCCTCATTCTGTACCACATTCTGGGGATCTGGAACCCTAGAAGGTCTGAGCTTTGAGACGAGTGGCATGTTCTCCCAGTGCTGCCCTGTTTGACAGAAGATTCTGCGGAGTCCAAAGAGTTTAAGTTCAACCCTGGGCTGCTTCTGGGTCATTAGGAAGGTATAATTTTCAAATAGCAAAACCAAACATTTTATTATTCGGCTAGTTATCTTGATTTACAAATTTAAATATTAAACATATGGTATGTGGGTTACCATTTATTCTGTTGCCCTGGGTCCCACAAATATTAGGGGTGGAATTGAATAATACCTACCTTAAAAGTGTATTTCATGGAACAAATAGGAATATGTATGTATATGTATATATATAAAATTTCTACACAAATATGGAATATGTTATTAGTATGCCATAATATAAAAATAAATAGTAACAGAAGGAGCCCCGTGGTAATGAGATACTTGACACTTTACATACAACCCCGGTACGTAGTGCTCAGGATGTTGTAGGAACTCACTGCCACAGTCACAATGAAATTCATTAAACATGACAAGCCCTTTCATATCTGTGTCTTTGCACATGCTTCCTGAAAAGCCATTTCTTCTTCCTTCTTCTCTGAATCTGTGTATCTGTCTATCTATCTCTCTATCTATCTATCCATCAATCATCTATCATCTATCACCTGTTGCTACTCTGTACAGATGAGGACATTATAAAACAGAGAAGGTAAGTGACTTACCCAAACTGAGAGTGACAGAGTTAGGGATAGAGTCAAGTTCTCCTGACACTTAAATCAGTCCCTTTTTGCTCTTCTAGCCTGCCATAGGAATACACAGGTAACGGGTCTTCCAGGTTTATCTGTGCAGATGGTGCTCTGAATGATACCCCTGGGAAACTTGTCATAACTCAGTAGATACTCAGTGTAGTTAAGAGAGTGTATACACACACACACACACACACACACACACACTCTATGAGATATCAGGGAGTGTATATATATATATTTCCCCCCTGCCCGCCCCCCCCAGAATTTTCATATATGTACTGGAAAACTTGAATGAGAATTACCTGCTATAAAGGGGAACCACCATATTTGGGAGCTTTTGCATCTGAATAAGCAAATTGACATCTGTTCTCTCCTTCTTTCCTTCTGTTACAATGAAGTTGTTTTTTCTTCTAGCTGAGACCAATCTCCTGTGTTTTAAATTGCATCCCCTTCCACCTTCATAATAAGGATACTTTACCTTTAATTCCTCTCTCTCCTGGATTCTTGTTGTTTTCAATTCAGCAGACTTAAATCTTTCTAAAACAGTCAAACAACCTTACCACAATCCCCAACCCTTTGTCAGGTCCTTAACTTTCTTCTTGTTCGTGTTCAAACTTAAAATCTTCTATTTATTGTCACCTTTTCTTCTTTCCTTCCTCACACCTCATATCTTTCTAATCTGGCTTCTACCCTCAGTACTAAAAAATACTCCTCTCGCCGTGGTTACTAATAACCTCCAGTTTACTAACTCTAGTGGGTATTTTCCAATCCTCCTTTACACGACCTCTTGGTAGCACCCAACACTGCTTGTCAGTCCCTCCTTTTGAAATATTGTTTACTCCCATCTTTCTGGTTTCTACTTAGTCTCCTTAATTAGCTTATCCTTATTTATTCCATCTTTGGAGATTCTCAATGTTCAGTCCTGGGTAGTAAACACTCACAATGTACTCTCAGTGCTTTAACTGCTCAAAAGTCAACTTTTGCCACATTTATATCCTCAGTAAAGACCTTTCTTCTGAGCTCTAAGTTTGTATGTCCAACTTCTACTTGGTGCCTCAAACTGAAAATACCCCCAACTGAATTTGAAAATTTACTCCCAAATCTATTCCTCTTTTAATGTTCCTCTTCTCAAAAAAAGGCACCAATATCCATCTTGTTTAAATCAGAAAGCTTGGATTCATCCTTGACATGTTAAGCTAGGTCTGACCACCCAGATTTATCTGGGTTCAGAGACTAGTAAGAATGACCACTTTTAGGATTGCGTTTTCATCTCTTGGTTTATTTCATAGTGTATGAACAATGCAAAGATGTACACACAAGAGCAAGGATACAAGTTACCATGCACAGTTTTCCATTGGCTCCCTGATATCTCATAGAGGCACTCCGAGCTCAGTGGTCAATGTATAGCTCACAAGGAGAGAGGGATCTTCAGTCAGTCAGAGCAGTATAAGCTCTGGGTTTTGTCTTTCATGCCTTGCTGCGAAGTATATGCTAATTTGGGGGGAATATTTCAGTTAAGGATCTACTCTATTTCTTATAAGAATATTCTGGAGGTGCCATGGTTCCATACTTCCACTTGCTATTTTTACTGCCCTCCCACACATCTTCTCTGCGCACATGCAATTAATAACTATGTCAAGACAATTTTATATCCTAAACTACTTTCTGTCTCCAAACACTCTAATCCAAGTCTGTCATCTCTTGATTGGTCTACTGTTGTTACTCCTAACTTATCTCCCTGCCTAGCTTTCTATCTGTTCTTCCTCTTGCAGTCTTTACTGAGCCTTTAAAATATGGGTTAGATTATGTCATCTTTATTCTCCGAAGATTTCAATGTCTTTCCATTACTCCTTGTGAAAGTTAAAGTTTAAAATGTAGGCTTTCCTTCTACAGGGTAATTTTTATAATCCAAATTTTATAATTATAGTATTGGAATACTACAGTTGGGAAATAGTCCATATAAATTATTTAATTATGAATTATAAATGTTACATAATTATAATTTATTTGGGTTGATTACTTGCTCTAGGTTAGTGATAGTAAAGGAGGGAAAAACAATTCTATTGCTTGGGCAAGCCAGTTGCTTTCTTTGAGTGATGTGTGCTTTGTTTTTTATAGCATTGCATTTTGTTATTGCTACATGCAGTATTGAAGACCACACTAATAATTGGTATGAAAAGGAAACCTATTATTCTTGGACAAAAGGTACATAAAATCAAAGGCTAGATTTGTACAGTGGTGTTTAGGTTTTTTAGCTATGTATTTGAAGTTCTGCCCCATTCGCATAGATGGGAAAGTGGTGGCCAGACTGGGTTATAGATAGACCTCCATATCAGTGGTTTATTGATGGACAAGTACAATAAAAAGTGTACCCTAAACTGTCTTTTCTGTGAGTCCCATATTTCTTCTTTTTTGATCCAGAGCTCCTCAGATGACTCTTGCTTTCACACTGCTTCTTCCAACATGGTCTATAGCATTCTGAATGATTGGGACGTGTCTTGGGCCATGTTTCATACTCCTAGTGTCTAAACAACTCACCAAAGTCTTTTGTCTTTGAACCTCTTCTCTTATACTGCTGCCCTTGTGTAGAATGTTATTAATTTCCACTTCCCACATTTTTTTCTCACCCACCTGCTCCATTAAGCTAATTCCTCCTTGTTCTTGAGGACTCATTCATCGTCAATGTTAAGTCCTGATGGAAGCCATTTTTGACTCCTGTCTTACTTTGTTCAGGCTGCTATAACAGAAATTCCATAAAATGGTTGGCTTAGAAACAGCAAACACTTACTTCTGACAGTTCTAGAGGCTAGGAAGTCCAAGATCACGGAGTCCATAGATTCAGTGTCTGGTGAGGGCCTGCTTCCTCACTGATGGTTATCTTCTCCCCGTAACCTCACATGGTTGAAGGGGCAAGGGATCTCTCTGGAGCCTCTTATAAGGGCACTAATCCCATTCATGGCAGAGCACTCATGACCTATTCACCTCCCAAAGGCCTTGCCTCCTACTATCATTACCTTGCAGGTTAAGATTTCAACATAGAAAATTTGGGAGACACAAACATTCAGCCACAGCAACTCCCTTGAGACTAGGTAAGTTCCATCCTCCATAGCAGCCAAGAGTCCTTCAAAGCACTTCTCATATTTGTAACTAATTCATTATAGACTTATTTAATTAAGTTCTCTCTTTCCTGTTACCCGGTCAACTTCACGAGGGCTCTGACCTTAACTGTCTTGTTCACACTTGTATTTCTTGGCATAGTACCAAGGCCAGAGTGTTGGTAGAAGGAAAGACCAGTGTAAGAATGGAAGGAAAGAAGGCAGGCAGGCAGGCAGCAGGCTTATGATATAATTTTTGTCTTGTATCTTCCTTTGATATATATTTTTCAGAACATATGTGGTCTTTGGTTTAACAAACCTCTACTTTGGAGGAATATGTCTGTTAAGATGAGCACAGAGCTGTGCTGTCCAATATGGTAGTCATTAACTCATGTGGCTTTTGAGCACTTGAAAGTGGCTAGCGCAAGTTGAGATGTGTTGTAATTGTAATATACACAGTGGATTTTGAAGACTTGGCATGAAGAAAAAAATGTAAAATATCGCATTAATACTTCTTATGTTGATTACATATTTTGGATATATTAGGTTAAATAAAAATATTGTTAAAATAATTTCAGCCATTTTTTCCTTTCTTAAGTATGACTGCTAGAAAATTAAAATTACCCATATGACTTGCATTATATCATCTTTGGATAGCACTGACTTACAGAACACAGCATTCCTTCCCTTGCTACTAGACCCTGAGGGAGAGGGAAGCCATCCTGGTAATGAGGTAACTGCCGTGAACACTGTGTGCTAAGATGTCTAAGGAGTCCTATTTAATCCTTAGTAGACAATTAGGGGCTGATTTCCCCAGGTTATATTTGCTGTCTCACTATCATAAATAGAATTTCTAGACAAGACACCATTTTTGAAATAGCATCATTGTTACCTTCCCATAGTGTTTATAGTTTAGTTTATTTATTTTGTCTTGTGAATTTCTACTCTGATAACCACTATCTCTATATCCTCTTCTAGATTCTAGAATGTGGTTTGGAATGTTTTCACTTAAGCAAATGAAAGTTAATAAAGTTTCAGACTGTGAAATAGACTGAGAGTTTTCCCAGTGCGAGAGGATGTTGAAGTCAACCGTAAATTATCTCACAACCAATATTAAGTTCCAGAACTCTGAATTCCAAGAAGATGCCGGTCCATTAAGCAAACAGATGAAATATGCTTTGCTTAAAGGTTTATCTGCAGCACAGTCAATTGTAATTCTTAATAATGAGACAAGAAAGGGAAGCTTGGGCACCTGGAACTGAAACTACACATCACCCACTTAATTATTAGTGGATATTAATTATTATTGCTTAAAGTTGGAACTGATTTAGTGTTCTTACAGATTTCTGGCACAGCCTTTAATTTAAATCGTTATTAATTTCTGACTATTTTTTCCCCAAGCACTGTGCTATGAAAGATCATTGTTATACATCACTGTGGTGTATGAATCTATTCAAATCTTGGTACTTTGTGGTATCCAATAACTAAAACATAATAAAATCATAAGCCAAAAGCCTTATAATTATCACCATTATTGTTTTAAAACCATAGAACAAAATATCTAAAAATGATCTTGACAATCCAACTCCTTTAATCTTACCTGAGAAAACTGAAGAATGAAGTGAATTGCCTAAGTGGCAGAGCAAGGATTAGAACTTAAACCTCTGACACCTAGCCCAGTGTTCTTTCTACTAACTTCTGTTAAGAGTATATTGGTGCCAACGTGTAGTGACTAGAAACTAATATTGTTAAACTGGGTAAATAAGGCCTTAGGTATGTGAAATTTAAGAAAAATCCACAATTATTTATTTGTGTGTGTGTGTGTGTGTGTGTGATGAATGTGTTATGTGTGTAAAATGTTCCATTCTAGGTAGTAGGCACTTTGTAAATTTCATTGCTTTGTTGAATATTCCCAAAAGAGCTAAAGTTTTTTAGTGTTCCTTATGTCCTTACTGCAGATATCAGAGTACAAAGGGACATTTTTGACATTTTGCCTAGGTTATCTCCAGAATGTATGTTATAATTTGTATTTATTAACATGTAATATGGATAGTCATATGCACATGTATTTATTACATAGTTGTATGAGAAACGTAGGTATGAATTACTGAAGCTAGATAAGAAGTGTTTCTGATTCTGCAGAGTGGGGGGAAAGATTAAAAATGCAAGAAAGAACAAATAAATATTATTTTCTTAAGTTAGAATGTGCACTTATGCCAGTCAGAGAATGTTCTTAGAGACCTATTTTGCTAAAATGTAAAAAATGAATGCTTTCTCTATTGCTTTTAGAAATCTTGAATTTAAGCTTACCAAAATTATGTTTATCGATAATCAGGGATTTATCTATTCAGTTTCTAACTGCAAATTAGTCGTGTCCATATCTTTGAATTTTTAGAGAAACTATTTTAATATTTAGGAAAGAAACTATTTTAATATTTAGGAAAAAGGGTTCTGGTAGAATTTTGATGAATATATAATACAAGAAAAGTCATCTTGCACTGGGGCTCTACTCCCTCACTTGTAAAATAAAGAAGGGGAATAAGAATTGTTTTCCCAACTGGGGGTTTGCAGTCCTCTAGGGAAAATGATATCTGTTTATATGTATTATTTTCCTTAAAGCAATCAAATGTATGATTTAAAAAATTATTTTTCCTTTAAGATTTAAAGTTTGGGAACATATAATTAATGAGCTCCCCACTATACTCCCATCTCCTTGCTTAGTTCCTGGCTCTGTTAGGCTCTCAATTACTGAATGAATATCTGTTTGACACACAGAAGGGATCAGATAGGTGTGCTTGTGACTTTAGTCCTTAAAGGTGTTTCTTGGTTTTCTCTTATTTGACTTCACAGTTCTAACTACAATGATTGTTTTGAAGATTACACAGTTTTAATGTTATCCCCATAATGTACCATTTGTTAAAGATAGGAGGTGTAGGAAACATTGATGTTGAAATGGTAAGACTTTGAGTATGATAATCTGAGCTGTTACAAAAGGACTCTGCTTCCCATTTAAAAATAAATGGTTCTGCTGGAGAAAGTATAACAACAACAGCAAAAATTAAAATGCATAGTTGAGCTGAAAACCAAAGAGGGGAACTCCTCAGCTGCCAGAAATGAAGAGGGTATTTATATGCATGGAGATGAGCAGGAACTGATTTCATGTGCTTCAAGGGGGATTATAGAAACAGACATGGCCATCAGTAGTTGGGCACTGGGTTTAGCCCTCATGCAGGCCGCAGGAGATGAGGCCTCAGGCCTGTATTAGGCAGACAGGGACCTGTAACAGAGACACTGCTCTTTCTGAGAAATGGTGAGTTAGAAAAACTTTCCACCTGCCAAGGAAAACTGAAAGGAGCCTGATGCCCACCTAAGGTTGCCTGTAAGGAATCAGAAACTTTGACCTGGACCACTTCCTGGGTGTGGTCTGAAATCAAATCATAAAAATATTAACAATATCTCCCTGTTAAGCAGGAATTCCAGTCTGAGAAGTTAATATAAAAACTTACAGCAGTTGGAGAAATCCACAAAGTATTATGGGAGACCATTGTCAACCCTTCTTGAAGGTTTCACAGTCCAAGGCAGCCCAAAACAACTCCCTTTGAAGAAAATCTTATTGTCAAATAATAGAAACCACACAAGGATAGAACACAACAAATTGAAGAATTCATATCCCTAAATTCTAGATACTAGATCAATCTGAACTAAATTTTAAATTAAGAATATTTTAAACATTTAATAATTAAAAGAAGCAGAAACTATAAGCAGGAACAGAACAGTATGGGAAAAAAGTAGAGTAAAAATATAAAAATAATTATATAGTAATTGCAATGGTAGGCAAAAAAAGTCTGTACATGTGTTCAAAAGCAAGCTATACACAAAAGAAGAGAAAATGTTTGAGTTGGAAATGAAATCATAGAAATCGCTCAGAATCAGAGAGGTGGAAAACATTGAATGAGAATTTAAGATATATGGGGTATATAAGGAGAAGTTCCAACATGCATGATATAGTAGTTCTGGAAAATAAGAAAGACAATGTTAGATCATCTAAAATTAAAAAGACTGAAACAGAATTTTCAGAACTGGAAAATTCATGTGACCTTATCCCATCAAATTCTTAAAAAAATTCCCACTTGGAATTGTAGTAAAACCATATTACAATGAAGATAAAATATGTTAAAAGTGGCCAGAGAAAAAATATTTAACTACAAATGATAGATAGGTAGACCTACTGCAGACTTATCAGCAATAATGGTTGCTAGGAGACAATAGGATATTATTTTCTGAATGCTGAGGGAAAATAAACATCATCTGATTCAGTATATCCATTCAACTATAATTCGAGAGAGAGAGAAATAAACAAATGGTATAAACTAAGAAATGTAACCATTTATAGATTCTCATTGGTTCACAAAGAGCAGGTTGAATCTAGAGGGAAGAAGGGGTGAGCAAAAAATATGGAAAACATGTTGGTATACCTAATACATAATCATTGAAAAAGATCCTATGGCAAGCCTTTCATGGGCTTAAAAAGAAGCTAGAACTCTATTCAGTGATAGGAGTGGGAGGATTTCAGAGTTTGAAGGAGGTGCTTGCAGTGTTTGGTAGGAGCTTAATGATAACAATTATACTTGGATTTTGCTAAATTACAAATTTATGTTAAATATGTAAGTGTAACCACTAAATTAATGGAAATAGAGTATAATTTCCAAATCAAGATAAGGGGGAAAATCAGAGGGCAAATAAAGAAAACTAAATCAATCCAATTGAAAGAACATAAGGATAAATAAAGAAGCAAAGAAAGGCATTGTAAATAGAAAACACAAGCTAAGATGATAGAAATAAAAACAACTAAATCAGAAATGACAATGAATGAAAAGTGATTATAGTCATCTATTAAAGATCAGATGAAAATTGAAAATTCAAACATACAATGTTTATATAATGTTTACAGAGATAATCAGATTGCTGAATGATATGTACAGCATGATACTTTTTATGTAAAAATGTACAATACACAAAATAGCACTACATATTTTTAGGAGATACATAAAGAGGGAGTAAAGGAACAAACATATGAACAAGAAAACTACACATAAACCAAATTCAGAAATGTAGTTGGGTCTGGTCAGGAAACGTAATGGAATGGAATTAAGGAGATGACTAGAATGTTTTAATTACATAAAAAGATTGGAGGCAATTATGGAAAATGTTAGTGTTTGTTAAATGTGGATGCTGAGTTCATGGATACTCAAGAGGCAGTAGAGAATGGTAGCTTGCACTGTGGGTTCTGGAGCCAGACTTCCTGAACTTAAATCCTAAAGTCCTTTTACTTAATGAATTGTGGGACCTTGGGCAATTACTTCACTTCTTTGTATCTAAATCTCATCATTGTAAAATGAGGAAAAACAAACAAACAAAAACCTTGTAGGGCTGTTGTAAAGGTTGAATGAGTAAATGCTTTGCGTAGAAATTTCAGTTTCTAGTTCATGGTAACACACTTGTTGAGGGCTATTGCTATCTCTATATTTTTCACAAGTTTGAAATATTTATTTCATGTTAAAAAGAGAATTCAAAGAAATGAAAGAGTTAATGAGTATGTAAAATTATAATAAATCTGCAAATTGTAATCAAGATAATCTACACCAAAACTTAAAGTCACCGATCAAAATTCTTATATGATGCATCAAAAAGTTTATAGAGCCTCAATGCAAAGTTAAAAGAGAAAATCTCATGAACATTCTATCTAATTTGGTTTCCCATTTATGACAATAAAGATGATCCACATGCAGAATGGGTTTTATGTGGATACTTGCAAAGAGCCTCACATTTATTCTCCTAACTTGTCATTTAGAAACAAAACACAGAAATTCTAAAATTAAGCCATTTTTTTATAGAACAAACTGCAGGATTTTGAAGCATCACGTAAAAAATGAATTTTTTTTCTGTAAAAGAAAATGAATTTTTGGTTCTGTAACACATAGGTAAAATTTAGTGTATGCTTTAATGTTTACTTGTTTTTCCAAACAAACATATGACAATTTAAAATTTTATTTGTTGACAAATCATGCCTTTTGTTACTAGAATGTGTCACATACCTATGGGAAACCATTGACAATTTTTAAAATAAGTGATGGGTATTAAAGTCAAGCTGACCTCCTCTGCAAAGTTTGGGGGAATCATTAGCTATGGATAGATCAATCCCTGTAGCACTGAACCCTGAAGTATGCTTCTTGGAGTTGGCCAGGAGAGAGTCAGGCAGGCTTTTTTTGGTTTTTTTTGGACATGGGTGTTTGGAATTAGAGTGGCCACCCTTGAGAGTATTGTGTTGACACCCTTGTCTAAAACCACAGGTTCATATCTTTGTCCAGGGAGTTTTTCATCTATGCATTTGTAATGGCCCCTCATAATCAGTCACAGTGACAATTCCTTGTACCTCTGTTTCAGTTGCTTTCCAGTTGTCCCCAAGAGCCTCCAAATTGAATTTGAGGTATAGCATGCAATCCATATTTACATCACAAGTGTACCAATCACATTTGATAACTATTTCTGCTTCTTTTTTGTGTATTGTTATATCAGGTAATAATTTAATTGCATTATTATAGCTTGTGTAATTATATTTTAAATGGAATTTTAACAATCTTTATTAATATACGGTGGTGAGACATGTAATCTCTCTAAAATCTATTAAAAATACTTTCTCCATTTTCAGTTTTACTTCATTGCAAACAACTTGTATCTATTTCTACTTGTGAGTCCCTTAGGTTTCTGGGATCCTAAACTTCTAGCCACTGAATTGTTCCAAAGCCGTCATTTTATATATGAAACCTGAAGCCTAGAGAGAGGAAACCAGTACATTGAACAAATATGTGTTGGCTTCCTACGTTGTGTTAGTGGCACTATACTAAATAAGTACTGGGCATATTGTGATGGCTAAAACTAACATGGCCTCACCCTCATGGGTGCTATAGTCTAGAGGAGGAAATAAATATTAAGGAAGTAAAGAAAAATAGGTATCTAATTACAAATTGGGACATGTGTTATGAAGGGGGAAAACATAGTGTGTTGACAGAGAATCTGAATCTGAATATGAAGGCAGATTTAGATGGGGAGCCTAGACAAGACCTCTGTGGAGTGACATTTAAGCTAAAACTTGAATTTATCTTAGGACGAAATCAATCCAGGCAGAGGGAAATGCATGTGCAAAGATCCTTCGATCTGAAGAGAAAGGTGCGTGTGCCTAGCTAGAGCTTGGTGAGCCAGGGAGAGAGTAAATTGAGATGATGATGGAATGGTAAACAGGAGCCACATGGTGCAAAGCTCTCCAGGCCATGCTAAGGGGTTTGACATTTTATTGTAAATGAAATGGAAGCTATTAAAGGGTTTAAGCAGGAGAGTGACATGATCCAATTTATCCTGTAAAATATTACCTCCATCGTAGCGTGGTTTGGAAGGGAAATAGGGTAAGAGTGTTAGTGAGTGTTGGAGGAATCTAGCTGGGAGCTGTGATGGCCTCGACCAAGGTGGTGACGGTGGGGATGGAGAGGAGCCAGCCGCTGGGAACAGACCCCTGGCGCATACTTCGCATTGCATCATCCTGCCTGGCCTGAGCTTGCAGCAGAGTCGAAGCTGATTGATGTGCCGTTGGAGCTCTAAACTGCTTGTTTGCAGAAAGTATTATTACCTCTTCAACTCACTCTGGTTGACTCTGCAGATTTTTCTTGGTGGATGCTATAAAAAAGATGACAGAGAGAAGATCACATTTTACAACAATGGCATTTTACCTGCAGGTAATTTAGATTTGTGGTGTATGAGGGAATTCCCCAGGCTTGCCAATTTGGATGAAAAGATTTCCTCTGAGACACGGGACAGTTTTAGGACAGGTCCAACATCCTGCAGTTTCTCTGATGTCAGGGAACTGTCATGCCTGTGCTGTCCTGTTCATTTATTTCTGGTGCCAAAAGATGTGTCTATGAAAAAGAGGCCTTAAGACTAACTGAGAAGAGTTTTTTCTATGCCAAGTGAGGATGCTGTTATTACGGAAGACTATTTGGATGAATGGGGGTGTCTATACTTTCCCCCCATTTTTGTACCGGGAGGCCAAAAGCTTTAACTCCAGCTTAGTGTTTGCTGTTTGTTCTAGGTCCCTTGCTTCATAGGTTTCTACCATTTTTGTGGGCTGATCATCATAAAGGAAGAAGAGAGAAGTATCAGCATGTTAGATTTCTTCAAGAAGCAACTGATGATTAGCAATGAGAAGGTATAGAGAGCAAAGGGTTCTGGCTTCAACACCTGGTTCTGGCATTTATTACCTCTGTGATTTAGAGCAAGTGACTTAACCTCTGTAAGCCTCAGTTTCCTAATCTATAAAAAAACACCCAATGTCTGCCTTAAATTATTTCTGTGAGAATTTAAAGGGATAATCCACGTAAAGCACTTGGTATGTGGTAAATACTTGACAACTGTTATCTGTGAATAAAACTCAGGAGAATTTGCCCATCGCTACTGCTCCTAACCATGGGTCTTCCAAACCACATAAATTCTATCAGAAAGTTAATCTACCCCCCAAGCAAGGCCACTTGCTGGTAATAGAACATGCTACAATCTGTATTAGTTAAAAAACAATTTTTAAAAAAGTTTTTATACAATTTTTAAAGGTTACTTTCTATTTACAGTTATTACAAAATATTAGCTCTATTCCCCGCGTTGTACAATACCTCCTCGAGTCTATCTTACACCCAGTAGTTTGTGCCTCCCACTCCCCACCCCTATATTGCCCCCCGTCCCACTGGTACAATGTGTATTCTTAATTCCTTAGAACAGCCTTCAGAAGCAGGTCCTGGTCATTCGAACGTTTCACAAGAAGCAAAGTATACCTGTGTATAAAGAAATGAAATAGCTTTCTGGATACCACACAGCTCATTTGGGATAAAGCCAGGATACCTGTGAGAGGATGAAAAATGGTTTTCATTTAAAGGGGTGCAGCACAGAAGGATCATGATGTATTAAAGAGCCCCGACTCCAGGGATTGGAAGACATGCTTTCATGGGTTTCCCCTCTCTCTGGTGTTCTGCTTCTTCATCTGTAGAATTAGATTATCCTGAAGGACTTTTCTGGTTCTAAAATCTTCAGATTCTAGGATTATCTTCATGTGTGAAATATCTTGTGGTTTTCATCCTCCATAGCTCATTCATGAGTTGCCTGGAAGACAAGGTCCATTTCTTGGATGACAGTCTGAGAAAGACCAAGGGGCTGTGACTCAGTGAGGTTGACCAGAATCAAACTCCCCTTCATGAACGGAAATCCTTAGAAAGGCAAAGAAGTCATTTGGCTTCCTAGGAATGCTCACATTAAGCTTTTTCCACCCTCATTTTCCATGATGTTCTACACTGACACAGGGCTTTCTTAGAAGCCTAATGATAGATTTGGATTTAGGGAAGGAGAGGTCACACATTTTTCCAGAGCTGAAGGGACTCTACACATCCTGTCATCTACCAGGTCCCACCAAGCATCAGTCCTCAGGCTGATGTCTTCTCTCCATCCTCATTGCCACTGCCTACCTAAGGCCTTATTATATGTCACAGCTTCCTACGTGGCTTCCATGACCACAGCACCACCCACTCTAAGTCATCCTTCTCTATTGTTCCCCAGTATGGCTTTCTAAAATACTGCCCTCATAATTTATCCCCAGGCTTAAAATCCTTCAGTTTCCCTATCATCTGATGCAGTGGTACCTCATGCTTCTCTTCTCTGAAGTGAGTGGGGCAAGACAAACTTTTGTCATGTGGATATTTTAATTTTTGTGTGTGTTTAGTATTGGTCCTTTTAAACATTTGAACTTTCATTTATAATATATGCATAATATATGGTATTTATAAATTACCTACATGTAATTTATAAATAATAAATACACATACATGTGTTACCAAAACTCAGGTCTGGCTGCTTGCTGCTCGAAAGCCAATACCTGAGAGGCAAGGTTGGTGGAAAGGAAAGTTTGCTTTTTTTTTTTTTATCTTATTTGTAAGTTTGGATTTTTTTTTTTTTTAATTTTATTGGAGTATAGTTGATTTACAATGTTATGTTAGTTTCAGGTGTACAGCAAAGTGACTCAGTTATACATATACATATACCATTCTTTTTCAGATTCTTTCCCCATATAGGTTATTACAGAATATTGAGTGATATTCTGTGTTATACATTAGGTCCTTATTGGTTATCTATCTTATATATAGTAGTGTGTGTATGTTAATACCAAGCTCCTGATTTATCCCTCCCCCCAATGTTTCCCTTTCGGTAACCATAAGTCTGTTTGGAAAGTTTGCTTTATTTCAGAGGCTGGCAACTGGGGGAGAGGGCAGGCTCATGTCCAAAGGCCAACTGCCCCCTGACAATCAGTAGGCAAGAGCTTTTAAAGGGGAGATTCAGGGGTGTATGGGCAGAGGGAGGGAGCTACATGTAGAAAAGACACAGCTCTGACAATCGTCTTGAAGTTAGTCATGTGGTGGTCTGATCAGTGTTATCTTGATTGTTTTAAGTTCAGTTCCAGGATTGGTTTAAGTTCAGTCCCAGGTGCCTTCAGTTCCAGGGTCGGTTTTTTCCCATTTCTTTGAGGCCAGTTCTCGGAATTGTGGCAGCTTATGTCATGGCTACAGTCTGGTCATCATGCAGTTAACTTGTTGCACCTGGTGGGAGTTTCAGTATCTACAAAACAGCTCACAGGATACGGCTCAGAGTACTATCCATAGCCCTTGAGGAGGAACTAAAAGTCCTTGACTTTATTTAATGGCTAAGCTATTATTATTTGGTCTTGTTTGACTGCTTTTCCTTTGTTTCTGTATTTTCTCATTTCTCTGATTACATTTATTCTTTGACTGAAGTTTTTCTACAGACAAGGCAGAGGACATAGGAGGGTGGGGTTCTGTCCTGGGAAGGCCTCAGAGTGTCCTGCTCCATTTCATACAGAGGCTGTAGATTTAACATTTTTTACAGATGGAGATGTATGCTCAAAAGAGTTTGGAGATCATTGGTTTAAAAGGTAAACTTTATTAGCTTTGCTTAAAGAACCTCAAGTGTCCTGGGCCCATATTTCCCTTCTGCTGTCACCTCCAGCCGCTGCGTGCGCCTTCTTATTTCCCCACACCCTGGCCATGCCATGTGCTTGCCCCATCTCTGGACATGCTCAGTTTGTGTGTCGCATGGGACTGTCCCTCCTGCTCATGCTGCTCGAAGCACACCTGCCCTGCCTGTTCAAGGCCAAGTCTAAAATGTTGCTTCATCTTTGAAGCCTTTCTTAACTGCTTCTTGTCCCAGAACTCACCATCCCAGGTAAAGTTAGCACCCGCGCTCTGTGATTCCATGGCATTTTGTTTGTTCCTCTAGGACAGCACTTTCCATGTTCACTGGGTATGGTTAGTTGTGTGTGCATCTCAGTGAGGAGGCCGTGGGTGCCTTCAGGGCAGGAACTGCATCTTACTCATCTTTGTACCCAGCACCTAGTACATGTTGGAAGTCAGTAAATGGTAGTTGAGTTATTTTAAATTTTCATGAGCATCTTATAGAGAGGAAGCTGGGAGGGAGGGGGTTAATGGTATGAGGAGTAAAATTGGCTCAGTACAGAAACCCCATCCTGATGGGCATTTCCCTGCCCTGCTTCTCCCGTCTTCCCCAGCTCAGACTGGTTTAGTGAAGAGGATATTCTGGAAAAGCGTGTCCTTCTTTCCATTTAGCTTTGCGGCAGCATGAAGGTTAAGGATTGCCCGTCTCAAGGTCACTTGATTCCCGCTGAGCAGGGCTTTGGAGACTGTTCAGTTTATGGCGGACGCCGCTGTGCTTGTCAACTGTGTTCAGTGTGGAGGGGCTGAGTCGAGACTGAAAATGGAAAGAAAGGCACTGAAGGCTGGAGGCATGATATTCAAAGGCTGTCAACATCTTTCTTACAAAGGAGGAGCTCCTCTAAAAGTCACGGGTCACGGTGGAAAATCCCAGATATAACTTATCTCCTTTCTATCCACATACACATACCTCTCACCTACCCGGTGCCTGGCACTGTGCTGGGACAGGGTCATGAATCATTCAAGGTCCTTGCCCTTGAGGAGTTGTACCTAGTTCAGCAGCAGAGACAGATCGTATGCAAACAGCTGTAACAGTGTAGGGAGTCCTCTCCTAGCCTGTGCCCCAGGGAGCTGTGCAGAGGGAGTGACTAATTTAGCCTCAGGGTGTCAGGGAAGGCCCAGTGGAAGACAGCTGAACCTGGAAGACTGAGGAGGGAGTTCTGGGCAGAGAGAAGGCAGGGCATGGGATGTGCGTTTCAGGCAGAGGGAACTACATCAGCAAGGGTCTAGAGCAAGGGTTGGCCAGCTTTTTCTGGAAAGGGCCTGTTAGTAAATATTTCAGGCTGTAGGGTCTCCATTGCAACTACTCATCTCTGTTGTTGTAGCACGGAAGTAGCCAGGGGCAAATGTGTGAATGAAGGCGCACAGGCTGTGTTCCAATAAAACTTTATTTACAGAATTGGCAGCGACAGGACTGTAGTTTGCCAACTCCTGGTCGAGAGGAGGATCTTCAGAGAGCCTCTCATCTGCTGGTTCCCGGGCTTTTCAAACATTAGGATTACTTTGCATCTGCTGCTCCCTGTTTCCGGATGCTCTTAGCTATTACCCCACAGCTCTTCGTCAGGTCTCGGTGAAGTCCACTTCTAACCATGCTGTTCACAACACATCCATCCCCTGGATGCTCCATCCTTTTTCATTGCTTTCATTTTCATCATGGCACCTATACGAAAACTCTTATGTATGAATTGTTTGTTTACTTCTTGTCTTTCCTGCTGGAATGTAAGCTTCATGGCTTGTTCTCTGTTGTATTCAGTGCTGTGCTGGATCCTGGAGCCTGGGATGCTCATTTCTTCTGCTCCAGCTCTGCATCCAGTGAGGTCAAATGATAGTTTTAAATCAGCCACGGTGGGAAGATTTACCCCGTGGAAATCCCATGGAAATCAGGTTTGGGGCCTTTTTTTAAAAAGAGCTGTTTTATGAGCATATCACTGGTTCTCCCCTCTACCTAGAATACCCACCAGAAAGTCTGGTGCTCAGTAAATACTTGATTTTTTAATAAAACGTGCTACCAGTATCTGCTGATTGAGAAAATAGATCTCCGCTTATAGATACAGAATCCTCTTGCCATTATTAGTGCTTCACAGGGATTTCCATGGCCCTTAGATGGGTAACTGCTGAGGGCACCATCACCTTCACTTGACCTATGGGAAGACTGAGGGCTCAGGACAGGTACGTGGTAATCTTTACCCCACAGAGCAGACAGATTCTGCTAGGCCATGATGTCACATCTCCGCCTTATTCGCTGCAGTCTCCCGAGTGAATGTGGGGTCTCAGGTCTGTGTCTCTTTTACTAAACAACAAGTATTTTTAATGAATTCCCCCAGTTTAGTGTGATTGTCATTTCTGCAGAGTGTTCAAAAGTCCAGATAAGTTCTATCCTCTTTCACATGTCTTACTGTATCCATTTCTGATTTGTCTGGGGCGTTGATTTATGGTATGTAAATGTGCCCTAGTCTATACCCTTTAGCTGTAATTATCATAAACATATGTGTTTATGAACAGTCTCCTACCCTGACAATCTATTTTGAAATCTGCAGTGGTATGAAGCCCAGAAGCACTTGACAAGAATCAAAATTTAACAGCCTCTTCAATCTCAATTCCTTTAAGTGGGCAACATTAAACCTTGACACCAAGGGTCTGGTTTGTAAGCCCACAGAAATTGATTAAAAAGCCCCATCAAACTACTACACAATGCATGCTTAACTTTTACAAAGTACTCTCCATTTGCAGGATGCCTGCTAAACAGTCTTTTCAATTCCCTGTCCTAAGCACACACTAAGAAACAGAAACGTGAACTTGTATTTAACGGCCATCTGGCTTATCTCAAAGCTTTCCAGGACCTCAGGGCTAGAAAGGACCTTGCATTGCCATGCAGAATGCCTTAGCTTTCAGAGATATCTGTGTCCTTCATAGCTGTCCTGACCTGTAGTTTTTTCTGCTTCTCTCTGTTTGCTTCTATCCAATGATGGAGAACTCATTTTTTCCTTAGGCAGCCTGTTTTCTTTTCGAATACAGTTTACAGAAAGTTCATTTTTACCTGCCTCCCTGTAACATTCAGCCATCGGCCCTAGTTCTATGCCTGTGGAGCCACTCAGAACGAATTGGCCTCTTCTTACTTCTGTCTCCTCTTCTGTCTTCTTACTTCTGCTCTCAAGAAAGTGGGGAAGGCTCTCACGTCCCCTGCATCCTCCTTTCTCCAGGCTTCATATCGACTGTTCATTCAGCCATTCTTCATATGACAGTCCTTTGTACCACCCTCTTTATTTGGCTCCTGTTCCTCTGGACATGTTCCAGTTTTGCCGGTGTCTTTCTTAAAGTGACTGAACAGTGCTGGAGAACAGCTGGGACCATAGAATGTTACGCTAGATCTGCCTCTTCACTTACTAGTTCTGTAACCTAGGGTAAGTGATGTAGCTTCTCTGAATCTCGATAATCTCACCTGACAAATGAGAAAAGTACCTTACACATTCAGTTGTTGTGAATACCAGATACAACTGTAGTGAAATCATTGGGGGAGTGCCTGCTACAAAGTAGATGGGTTCATAATACGGCCATTGTTATTATAATAAATACTATTAATTCTCTGGCTATAGCTCATAATAAAGTTTGGATCACTTACATTTTTCATTTTAGATTGGAGTTTACATGGGGGCACGTTCTCTAAGTTTAGGTGCAAATGTTGAATAGGCTGGCCCTAGAAAAACACAATGCAATTTTAGTATCTCATATATATATACCTGTATATAAAATATGTCAATATTAAATATATATTTCTTGCACGGTTTCCTATAACTCCTTTCCTTTGTCACTCCCACACTTCAATAACTGATGCACAGCTAGGTGTTCCTCCCCCTCCTTCTCATCTCTGCTCTACCTTCTTGCCCCCCAGTCCTGCAGCTTGCACAAGATACATACAGATTATGTCTTGGCTGCTCTTTGGGAGGGAAAGGACAATGTTCATTCGGTATATCAGAGACGAGTCTTTTCCTAACTCATCCGTGTGTTGGCTGGATGACCTTGGACAAGACATTTTCCCTCTGAGGCTCAGTTTTTCTTTTTTATCTTTGAACTTGATGAAGGAAGGTATTTTTGATGAAGGAAGGTATTGGATTCTGAGTTCCTTTCCAATTCTAAAATTCATTCTATTTTCTACAATCTAGTATTCATTTTGAGATGTGTGACTAGGCTTCCTTGGCTCTGGCTGTGTTCTGGTTTCCAGCGTGTACCTAGGTAACTGCTCCATAGCACTACACTTTAAGGCAGCAGGAATGTCTAGATAATTCCTTCAGGTCTCAGCTTTTCTGAGTGGCTTTGAAGTCAAACCTTCTGTGGAAATTGCCACGTCATCCTGAAGGGAAGCGGTGCTGAACATGAGTTCCTATGCTTTACCTTCTTTCTCACCAACTTCTTTGAAGGTAAAATTTCTTACTTGCTTTTGTGGCTCTAATTATAATTTTTAATAAACTTTTTATTTGAAAATGGTTTTACATTTACAGAAAAGTTAAGATAGTACAAAGAGTTCCCATGAAGCCTACACCCAGTTTCCCATATGAACATCTTACATTCGTTTGGTATGTTTGTGACAATTAGTGAATCAGTATTGATACCTTATGAATAACTAAAGTCCATACTTTATTCAGATGTCCTCAGCTTTTTACCTAATGTCCTTTTTCAGTTCCAGGGGCCCATCTAGGATACATTACATTTAGTTGTCTTATCTCCTTAGTCTCCTCTTGGCTGTGACATTTTCTCAGAACTTTTTTTTGAATTTTTGATAGTTTCGAGGGGTACTAGTCAGTTGTTTTGTAGAATGTCCTATAGTTGAGATTTGTTTGATGTTTTTCTCATGATTAGACTGGGGTTATGGGTTTTGGGGAGGAAGATCACAGAGGTAAAGTGCCATTCTCATTACAGCATATCAAGGGTATCAAGGTATCAAGGCTATCAGCGTGATTTATGACTGTGGACCTTAACCTTGACCCCCGGCTGAGGTAGCATTTTTTTTGTCAGGTTTCTGCACTGTAAAGTTACTCTCCACCCCTCTACCCCCTTTTCATATTCTCTTAGGAAGGGTGTCACTATGTACAACCACTGCTAGTTCTTTTCACCTAACCGTCCAAGGTGGGTATTTCTGATGGCTGTTGTCTTTTCTTCCACCAGAATTCTCCTATTTTGTTGACATCTCCTAGGGCTTTATCATCTAAATCCAGCCAGCGTTAAGGAAGAGAAAATGTGGAGGATAATGTTTGCTTTTAAAAGCCTTGGCCTGAAAATGACACACATCACTTCCACTTAACATTCCATATGACACTCATTCATCTGCCAAACCTAACTGCAAGGGAGGCTAGGACATATGGTCTAGCTGGGTGCCCAGGCAAAAGAGGAAATGGATTTTACAGAAAATCTAGCAGTATTTGCTACACTACTTTAGAGTACAAAAGGGAACAAACTAAACCAACGTCTTATCATCATCTAATAATATAGCCATTGCTTCATAAAAAAATGAAAAAATAATGGAAAAACATAATCTTAGAATCAAGGACAGTCATATAAATTGAAAATAAAATTAGCTTAATAAAAAACTTACTCTGTTGACCATATTTTTCTTACTTCACTGTTTACCTGTGAACATTTGTTGAGAATAGGCACTTACCTGCATGTCAGCATTTGCGAAACTCTGCTGTATATTATGCCTATACCAGATTCTGCATCATTCCCAAAGTCTGCCATGCTGTTTTTTCCTTCATCCATTGTTTTTCTGGAATGCCCTTCCTCTCGTTTCTTTGCCTATGAAAATGCTATTCACTCCTCAAGTGACAGGTGAGGTGCCTTCATCTAACTTCTAGACAGAATTAGTCCCTTGCTCCTTGTGACATCATGTCACTTTGCTTCCATTCATCATTTAACAGCTATCTCACACTATGTATACGTATGTTTCATGCATTAGACTGGGTGCTCCCTGAGGACAGCACAGGTTTTATTAATCTGTTAGATGCCTAAGCATGGTCTGAAAAATAAAAAGCATGTTTTGTTGAATGCACTCAGGATGCTAGATATCCCAAAAAGTGGTCTCATTTTTTTTAAACCCTTTTCTTTAAAATACAACAAAACATTTTCTTTTTTTTCTCCCAATTATAGAAGTGATCCTCCCTTACGATAGCCAGGCCTTCCTGGTGGAGGTGATCTTGAGCTGAGCCTGGAAAGGTTGATAGGATTTGATAGTAATAAAAGTATAGGCCTGTCGGGCAGGCTATACTGCTTTCCATGACACATCCTAGGTTCAGGGCATTTGTTTAGTAGATGGTCAGGGCTCCTTTGAAACAGCTATAGTGTAAAACATTCACGTTCATAGATCATCACATAATTAAAACTCAGACTCTGAGCTTGCTCTGCACTGCTCTTGGGTGGTGGGGCTTGGTGTACAGCCTTATGCTCATTATCTTGAACAGGAGTTACCAACCTGAATTCCCAGGGTCCCAACAGGGGGATAGCTTCACCGTAGCAAAAGGAGTGTTTAATTATAGCTACAGAAAGAGGAGCATGAAAAAAACCCAAACAATCATTTTCAGGCTTTAATGATTCAGCTGCCATGCATCTCATTACCTATCAAAACATGACTTCTTAAAGTGACCTTATCAAGTTTATTAGAGATAAGGTATGAATTATAAGACAGTTGTTCCTTTCCTTCCTTCTATCCTTTTCTATCCTCTACTCTTAATCTTTTGGTTACTTTAGTGACTTTACAAGCTCAATTAATATTTTACTAAAACATGAATCAGCAAAGTCTATTTGTAAAATACTTCCTTTGGTTTACTTACACTGTTTCCTCAATTTTCAGGGTTGAAAACTTAGACCTTAATTAGGATTTATATTTTTATGGGTTTTTTAATTTCATATTATCACATTTATTCATCTTAAATTCTAAATTATTATAGTTAGCGTAGAAATTATTTTTTCCCATTACACAGATAGGAAAACAGCCTCAGATACTAAGTGACTTGCTCAGGACCCCACAGCAACTGTGGTTCAAAGCTGGGTCTCCTGATTGCACATCTAGACGTGAACGTACCACATTAGCATCTGCCTGTCAACCAGTTAGCCTTGTGGCAGAGGCTCACACATTCTTTTATTTCTCCTAATTATAAAAGTGACCCACACTTACGATAGCCAAGTCTTCCTGAGGAGGTGATCTGGAACTAAGCCTGGGAAGGTTGGTAGGGCTTAATAGATGGTAGGGGTGCAGAATATTTTTTTGCAGTGAGGTTAGCTAGCTACATGCTTCTCCTACATGTCCCTTGGGGGTCAGGGGCATGGAGACAACACATTGAGAATGAATCCATGCCTTGATTTCTGGCACTACTTAGAGGAGAAGATTCTCAAATCAAAGAGACTTTAAGTCAAAGGTGCTCAAATTATAAATACATTGAATTTATTTAACCACAGTAATAATACATAGTTATCAATCAGAATGTCTAATTTCCAGTTTAGTTCTTTTTTTAATACCCTACTTCCTCATTACCAGTTTTTTTGGCAACTTTTCTACTTCTTAGGACTGCTTTGAAGAAGACATGTTTATATAGGCATTGCCTCAAACTCCCAAGTATGTGTGATCTAGTCATATGTGCAAAAGACATATGTCATAGGGAGCAGGTCCATTCCCAAAGAGTTTATTGCATTGATCCTTATCTAGAACTCTTATCTAGACTCAAACATCAATAAATGTATTTAGTTTAACACACAGTACTTAGCATGTTGCCTGCCCAAAAAAAGAGGTTCTGAGTAAATATTAGTTTAATAAATTGGTGAAGGAATGACACTGTCAGTTGAAATTCATTGATTGCCTTTTGGGGATAACACATAACTACTTCACCAGTCATATGATTTCTATCCTTGCCTCAATTTTTATCACCAGAAGCAGCATTTTTCTTTTTCTACTAATTTTTATGAAATAGGGCTATAAATGTGCTAGAGTAGTCTAATTTTTGCCCAAAACTGAAGTAGAGACAAAGATGGTGGTGATGTACCAGTCAGAATGGCCATCATCAAAAAATCTACAAACAATAAATGCTGGAGAGTGTGTGGAGAAAAGGGAACCCTCTTGCACTGTTGGTGGGAATGTAAATTGATACAGCCACTATGGAGAACAGTATGAAGGTTCCTTAAAAAACTAAAAATAGAACTACCATACGACCCAGCAATCCCACTACTGGGCATATACCCTGAGAAACCCATAATTCAAAAAGAGTCATGTACCAAAATGTTCGTTGCAACTCTATTTACAATAGCCAGGACATGGAAGCAACCTAAGTGGCCATTGACAGATGAATGGGTAAAGAAGATGTGGCACATATATACAATGGAATATTACTCAGCCATAAAAAGAAACAAAATTGAGTTATTTGGAGTGAGGTGGATGGACCTAGAGTCTGTCATACAGAGTGAAGTAAGTCAGAAAGAGAAAAACAAATACCATATGCTAACACATATATATGGAATCTGAAAAAAAAAAAAAAGGTTCTGAAGAACCTAGGGGCAGAACAGGAATAAAGATGCAGACGTAGAGAATGGACTTGAGGACACAGGGAGGGGGAAGGGTAAGCTGGAACGAAGTGAGAGAGTGTCATGGACATATATACACTACCAAATATAAAGTAGATAGCTAGAGGGAAGCAACTGCATAGCACAGGGAGATCAGCTCGGTGCTTTGTGACCACCTAGAGGGGTGGGATATGGAGGGTGGGAGGGAGACGCAAGAGAGAGGAGATATGGGGATATATGTATATGTATGGTTGATTCACTTTGTTATAAAGCAGAAACTAACACACCATTGTAGAGCAATTATACTCCAATAAAGATGTTAAAAAAAAAAAGAAGAATGGTGGTAATGCTGTAGAAAATAGATTGTTGCTGGCAGCTAGTACCACAGTGAGAAAGCTTTAAATATTTATGTTAGCTGCTATACAAAAATTCAAATGTGGTATACAAAGATCAGTTTGATGGTATTTGTGTGTAGGGTGTTTTTAAAAGCTGAAGACCACTTCTGGTTTGAAATACAGAAATATGCATGGCTTGATTTTTTTGTGTGTGCTGGAAAAATGACTTTTGTAGTATTGGGGCTCACTCGGATGAAGTATTTACTGAAGGTGAAATCTGTTTCCACATACTTTTCCAGTGACATCTCATGGCCATGGGGGTTTGGCTTTTTCCTGTGGTTCTCAACCAAGCCTGAATTTGCTCAGAATTTCAAAGCCCAGGAAAGATAGATAGTTGTCATTCAGCAGAAATAGAAGTCTTCCAGGACCTGATTATGACTGCTGAAAGCTTAGCAATTACAGTGGCAGTTTGGTCTGAACCGTGATTCTGGAATGGGACCACAAACTTAGTGGCATCTTGCAGCCAGACACTAGATGCAGGAGGGAGAGACATAATCCATTTTTTAGCACACCTCTGTATTTTCTAATCATAATTAGCTTTTATTCATTTACATTTGGTTTACTGTTGCAGAGATTTATTTATCTGCCTCTAGAAAGAAAAAAAAGTACAGATATGTTACCAAAATGCCTTCCTTTCAAATAGTTACTTCAATATATAAACCACTGACATTTATGCATTTACTTCAGGAATGTTTTTGACAATTTGCAAGTGTGCATTTAAAAAAAAAAATTTCAATAATCATTTCATTTTGTTCTGCAGAACCCCAGCTGAAAGGAATTGTGACAAGGTTATTCAGCCAGCAGGGATATTTCCTGCAGATGCACCCAGATGGTACCATTGACGGGACCAAGGACGAAAACAGTGACTACAGTAAGGCACATTAGCTTCTTGCAATCCAATTACAATCAAACGTATGGCCCAGTGTATCTTAGACTTAAAGCATGGCCAGGCTACCTTTGGAACTATTCAACTACTAGTAAGCTGGTGTCTTTTCCTTTATCCTTTTTGCTATGATTCCCTATAGCCAGGAGACAGCAAGGGACAGAGATTATGTACTCAATAAGAAGGTAGGAGGCTTGAAGGAGTTCTGACTGGTCAGTGGACAAGAATTGCCTCTCATCCCACTGTTTGTAGTCAGGATGATGTTAAGTATTCATAGAAGCAAGGTAGACCTTCCAGCACAAAATGATATTTTAATCCTGGAACGAAACAGTAAACATGTTATAGTAATTCTTAGAACATCATTTCTGGAAGACCAAAGTTACTTCTCAAGGTAAACATTGAATATATACATATGTATATTACATGTTATTTTATTTTGATTGAGGACAAAATTATTGATTTAAAAAGAAAAATATATTAAAATATTATGATAACAAGATAATAAAGACTGGTAGAACTGCAATTTTGTTTATAGTTGTTTGAGATAAAATGCAAACATTAATAGATTATTGATAATATCCCTGGAAATAATGTTTAACTAATTTAACTATATAGGTGACAAGTTTGATAACTAAACAAATCATCAAGGTCTGAGAGAGTATATTTGCATTTCAGAAGAATTTTGATTGCAAGCCTCAGAGCCAAGAATGATCACTTTCATCATATCTTTCAGTTTCTGAACAATCGTATCTTTCAGTTTCTGAATAATCGTGTACAGATACCTGGGGGGAAATTCGTGTTGTTCTAAAATTATACAGGGCATCATATTGTTTCCCAAAGTTTGTCTGTATTCCCTGCTAGATCTTTAGTACTAGTCACATAGTAAATGCTCATTAAATCTATATCCAATTGAGTTGTCTTCTGATGGAAGTGATTTTGTGGTTCGACTGACATTCTACCCAATTGCATAAGATAATCTAAGAAGTCTGATATATTTTATGGTGAACTATCTTTTAAATTAAAAATAAAGATCTCAGGAAAGAGCTACAATCCCTAGAGTGTGAAAATGCACTTGTCCACCCCTTCTAAGTTATTCTTTGTTCACTTAATGTTACACATTACAAAATATGAATTACAATAAAGAAAAGATCTTATTATAAAGAATTTCATCCCATTTTCTGCCAAGTAGGTGATTAGCTTATTGTGGTTTGCACTGTTGGTTTATGTTTGTGGGGATGCATTCTTTAAATGATTTAAGGTTTAACTGAGTACAGAAGAATGAGGATGCTTTCCTCTCCATGTAGAATTTTCATTTATTGCATCTGAACTTGAATTCAGATTTAGTGAAGCTACAAGTATAGGTGGAAAGAATCAAGGATGTGGCTTAGCTGTGTCACCTGTGCTATCTCTGGGGTATCCCTTGTTCTGGTTTCTTTTTCTATAAAATGATGTGGCTGGAGATGATAATATTAATATCCTTTGTCAGACAGAACCATCCACCCAACTTAAAAAAAAAGATTGAAAAATTATAAATTGATGAAGATAGATTCAATCCTCAAGTGAGCCAAATAGCCGTAGCCACAGGATACAGCTGTTACCTAGACAGCTGTCCTGTGGATCTGTGACGTTTATCACGGGGCAGTGACAGAGAGGTGAGGGTGAAAGCGTGGGGTCAACCAACACAAATACCTTCCTTCAGTGGTTTTAGAAAAATAATTGAAAGTGCTTTGTCTGTAGATGCTGGGTCAATGGCTAATATAGATCTACAACCACATATAAATACACACACTTATACGCACATATACGTAATATATATACGTATATATAGAGGCGTAATGGCATTACGAATAACACACATACTGAGGGTGCTACATTTTGTCAGAAACTTTTAGAAACTGTCTGAATTCACAGCTTTAAAATATCTTATTTTTTATTAAGACAAACTACTGCATACATTTATTGATATGTTGGTATTAAAAGGAGTTTAAATATACAAAATAATAAGACTTAGATAAATTCATCTGGATACCCAACCCCTTGCTTAAAATTTAGTTAAAAACACCAATACATTTGAAACGCCTGTGTGCTCTTTCTGGTGGAGTCCTGCTTTTCCCTTCAGTACCAGACATGACAACTATCTTGAATTTGACATTTTTTATTTCTGTGCAGTTTTATAAATACATTTTTTTCATATATATATATGCATATACTTACATCAGTCATAACATCATTTTGCATGTTTTTAAACTTTTTATAAGAGGAACATTACTATATATAACTTTTATGTATTTTTCTTCCCCAATATTATGGTTATGAGATGCATATATGGTGATATATTTGCTTTATATTATTCATTTTCATTTTTGTAAAGTATCCCATTGCATGAACATACCCAAATATATTTACCCATTCTCTTTTTGGTGGATAGTTATCATTTCCTTATTTTAAGGCAATTACAAATAGTGCTGCTAAAATATTTCTTGTAGATGTTGAAGAGGCCTTCGCTGACCATCCTTAATAAAACTAAACATTTCACCTTGACCTATTCTGATACCCTAGTTTTATTTTTCTAGTCATAGCTCCTATGATGACCTGATATGCATATTGTTGCAGTTTATTTGTTTATTTTTGATCTTCCTAGCAGGAGAATGTTTCATGAGTGAAGAGATTTTGTTTTGCTCTTTGATGTATCTTTATTATTATTTTTTCACATCTTTATTGGAGTATAAATGCTTTACAATGTTGTGTTAGTTTCTGCTGTACAACAAAGTGAATCAGCTATATGTATACATATGTCCCCATATCTCCTCCCTCTTGTGTCTCCCTCCCACCCTCCCTATCCCACCCCTCTAGGTCATCACAAAGCCTCGAGTTGATCTCCTTGTGCTATGCAGCAGCTTCCCACTAGCCATCCATTGTACATTTGTGTCTTTAGAACCTAGAATGATCATTAGTACATAGTAAGCGCTCAACAAAAATCGAAACGAATGAATGAATGTGTCCTTGGGCATGTGTAGAAGTTTCTCTTGATCATTGGCTAAATATTCTATCCACCTAAATATTTTTAATATTTTCTGTTGAAATAATGTTAGACTTCAGAAAAATTACAAAATAATACAGGAAATTCCTGTGTACTCTTCACCCAGCTTCCCCTAATTGGTACCACTTTATGTAACAACAGTACAATTATCAAAGCCAGGAAATTAACCTTGGTACAATACTATTAATTGAGCTATAGACTTTATTCAGGTTTTGCCAGTTTTTTGACTAATGTACTTTCTTCTGATCCCCCCACACATATTTTAATTAAAAATATCCAATGAAACAAATAATTTTTATTTTTACATTTTCTGAGTGTGGATTGAGATAAAAATATCAGAGAAGGATTTAAATTCTACTCATGTTTTTTAATAGAAAATTATAAACCTCTAAGTTGTTAAAATGCCTTTTCTTTCTCTACTTTGTGTGGGCAGGAGTAAAAGCATTTGATTGTTTGGGGAAAAAAATCTTGTTACTATGAGCATCTGTCAGAAGTGTGCTGTTTGGTTCAGTAGACATCATTAGGTCCAACCAACCTTACCATAGTATCTTGGATTGAATTGATAGGACACCTGTTCTTTTGTTCATGAAGAAAAGACTAATTACATGTAATTGAGTACAAAACCAAATGGGTTTGTCAGCAGCAACAGATACAAATCTCTGCAAGTGTAATGATACCAAAGATGTAAAACAGTGTTGGAACACTGACACAAAAAAGACAACTGCAGTTTGGAGAGTATTAATAGGAACATTTTACATAAAATTAGAAAGGTAATTATTCTGCTCTACCAGTTTCCATAGGAGAAGATACATTTGAAGAGGTCAAACATGCTGGGGTGAAAACAATTAAGATATTATAACCAAATGCATTGTTCCCTTTTTCTCTGAACAAAAATATTAACAGCCATTTCACTGTGGCATGAGCTGCCTGATAAATGAGTACAATGGTGAAACTGAAGATATTCAAGCAGGTGCTGTACTGTTACTTGTAGAGGGTTTATGAAAAAACCCCTTCAGTGTGGGAGGGGAAGAATGTGGTGGTGGTTGAGATAGTTTCAGAACTCAGTGACTTTTAAGGTCTCCTTCAGTCTTGAGATTCATTTAAAAATTATTTTGAATAGATAAGTATATGGTACAGAATTGTAAAGGCACGAAAAAGGATATACAGTTGAAGAAGAACAAAACAGTTCTTGACAGCCAAGAGCTGGCTCGGCGCTAGCAGCAGGCCGAATGTGAACAGGTTCATAGGACGCCAAATCAGGCAAGGCCACTGTGACCATGATGGATCAGGACAAAAACAAGACCACTCTGTAATCATATCTGAATGCAGACAAAAACGAGAAAGCTGTCCAAACTACAAAATGATCAAATATTGCTGTATCCTGGTTTATATGGGTGGGTGCTGCCTCATCACCAGGAACAAGATGTTGCTCTGTTCTTCTTGCCTTCTGGATAAGAATTATTAAGATAGCCAATTATAGAATTACACCTGCATCCAAAGAGCATTCAACTTGTAATAAATCTGCTTTCTTTGAGCCCCCTTAAAGATCACTTAACATGAGACCAAATCCTGGAAGTCCTTTCTTACACCTTACTAAGACACCCCAGTTCTGCCATGGTGTATATTTTTCCTCCTCGCTGAGAGTCAATGAACCCAACTTTGTTTAACCACAGATGTGTGGTTGTGTTTCTTTGACTAGAAGACATTAACATAGTCAAAAGCAATTTTCTGTCCCTCCCCTCTCTGCCACCTGGCCACATTTCTTGGTATTCTTCCAGATGCAGTCTGTGCATTAACAACATACACAATATTATATATCTGTATATGTCTATATCTATCTATCTATCTATCTATCTATCTATCTATCTAATCTTGTTCAGTACTTTTTCTTAACTTAAAATGTTGTATTTACAAAACTTTTCCATATTAGGACATATTTAAATGGGATATTTTATTTAACCTAGTTTCCTCTTGAAGGACATTTCAGTTCTTTCTAATATTTTGCTAATACACACTATGCTATAAACAATATCCTTGTACAGAAGTCATTCTGCATGTGTGCAACTATATTTAGAGGATGGATATTTAGAAGAGGAATTGTTGGGTCAAGGTTTTATGCTTTTATATTTTTGAAAGATAGCTATTTCCGCTCCATCATACAAATTTACACTTAGAGTGACTGTTTCCTTATCTTCTAGTCAACACAATGTGTTATCAGACTTTTGGTTCTTTGTTACCTAAAAACATAAACTTTAAGTTTTCTTATTATGAGTTAGGTTGAGCACTTGTTCATATAGTTTATGAGCCACCTGCACTTATTTTCCTATAAAATGTCTGTTTATATTTGTTTCTATTAAGTGTCTGTTTTATCATTTGCAAGAAATCTATTTATATTTTAAAAATCAGCTCACTGTTATGTGAGTTTCAAATATCTTTACTCATTTTGTTGTTTGCCTCTGAAATTTTTTGCCATGCCTTATTTTATTTTAAATACGCTTTTATGCCCTCAGCTTTTCTTTCCTATTTAGAAATGTTGTACTCATTCCAAGATTATAAAAAAACCCTCCCATGTTTTAGTAAGTAATTGTTTCATTTTTATACTTCATATTTAATTAATCTAGAATTTTATTTCTTGACTTTTGATTCTAGACCTCTAATATTTTGTGTTCCTAACTACCAGTTACAAGTACAAATACAGTTTCTTCAGATTTTATGAATGTATTAAATTCCCCATGAGTTCAGCATTAAAAATATATATTTCAACAGGACCTGTATCTGAGTTTCAGAAATCCAATTGGAAATTTAAAAATTTAGTCATCCAGCTATGTTTTCTATACAATACCAGACATACGATGTTTTGATACCACCAATCACAAGTATACAGACACAGCCAAAGCCAACAGAAGCTCTGTATTGCTAAACGATGAACAAAAACATGATCCAAATGGTTAGTTGGAGAAAATCATTAAGGACATAAGGGATGCTGCAAAGAATTATAAAGATGCTCTGTCTTCCTAACAAGGGGCCTTTGTTAGGTGAAAGAGATGACATGGAGTTCATCTGTTTCACCTACTCAGACATACACATTATAGTAGTCATGGGTGAGCGAGGACTACGCCATGTCCAATTATAGGGATATTATTTTCTTCTAGTGTCTTCTATACTTTAAGAATATATCACAATTTGTATGCGTGAAGTCATACCTACAAGTTGGATGAAAAGAAAAAGAAATGCGTGCGTTATCCTGCTGATTTTCTTTAAGCAAGCTTATTTATATAATCTTGAGCAACACTTTGGTACATGTAATGTTGTTACTCTTACAGTGGCATGCCTTTTCAAGAGCAAAATTAATATTCAGCCTTAGCTTATGAATGCAGTTACCTCACTTGATTTTTTTAAATAAAGAAAAAATATTGCCTTTTGACTTTCATAGCTAGAAGAAAAGTAATGGACACTTGTTAGAAATTTGTTTTTGTTGATTGTGTTTCAATTTTAAAGACTGTTCCTTCAAATAATATTTATGGAAAGCTTGAACAAGAACCAATTATTTCCTTGGATAGTTTGCCCATTCACATATGTTCATAAGGAAATAACTCCTCAGACTTTTTTTTTAACCTTGGCTTTGTACCTTTTTATGTCTTATATTTCCTTTCGATCCTAAGACTTCTGCCCTCATGTGCCCCTCTGTTTAGTAAAGTAAAACGTGAGCCATTTGAAATTATCCTTTTTCCTAGTTGCTCTATGACTATTTATGGGCATATTGATAGGAAGTATACATATACATAGTGGTTAAGAATCTGATGGGAGCCACTTCACCAAGTGTATTCCTAGAAGAACTAAGGACTGAGATTATCTTTAGTCTATTCCTGGCTCTGTGAGGTGACCAGTGCTTTGGTCTTGGGCAAGTCACATAAATTTTGTCAGATTTATACAATCTCTGGTTTTACAAAATGAGAGGAACAGAGAATCTCTAAGCTTTTTATAGCCTTTCCTTTAATTCTCATATAGAAGTAAATGTATGCTCAGAAAAACTGATCGACAGATTCCATTTCCATAAATACCATTTGTTCTGAAAGGTATGTTACTGACAGGAAATCTTCAGTTGCAGATCCCTATGTGATATTCTCAAGGTGTATATAAAGATCTGGAGAGTCATACATATAAGTGATAGAGCCAGAATCGAATGCAGGCTATCTGACTTGAGGTTCTTTGCCTTGGAGTTAGTTATTTAACCTCTTCACATCTTACTTCCCTCATTTGTTAAGTAGGGATAATAATAGTACTTAGATCACAAGGTTGTTGTGTAGATTAAACGGGTGATTCATGAAAAATGCTTAAAATAATGCCGAAAACCTGGTTAAATGTTGTCGGTTGTTGTTGCTGTTATTCTCATCAGTCGGGGTAAGAGTCCTTGTTTGCAAGGAGCTTATAGACAGTGACCATTTTAACAGAAGTAGAATTCTTACTGGTGGTAGCTGTTGTTATGTGAAAGAATTTAAAAGTGCTTAAGCTAGAGGGTCTGGAGCAGTGCTCTAAGATAGTGGTTCCTAAAGTGTGCAGTCCCTGGACCACCAGCATCAGCATCATCTGAAAACTCGTTAGAAGAACACGTTCTTGAGCCTCGCGCTAGACGTGCTGAATCAGATAGAACCTCAGGGCTGGGGCTCAGCAGTGTGTGTTTTGACAAGCCCTCCAGATGATTCTGATGCACTGCAGGAGGTATGAAGGGGCATGCTCCTCTGCACCCAGGATTTGGAGTGTTCACATTTGCTAATGAAGCAATCTCTGTCTTGGGACTGTCATACCTAGTTCTACGGGAACCTGATTCCTGATGTAATAGGGAAAGCATGGGTCTGTAAGTAGACTGAAAAGCATACTGAAATCCAGACTTTCTAGTATCTCAAACATGTGTGGAATCGGTTCCATTTTGATGTATTTCCTGGAGAGAGTCAGAGCTCAATTCTAGATGGGTTATGTGATCAAACACAGGTTTGGGGAATGATAAAAAAACCGTATATAATGATATAAGTAAGTCTGTACCATATAGTTTTATGTCTCGGAGCTTTTACACATGCTAATTCCTTTTGCTTGGAATGACTTCACCAATCTTACCACCTAATAAATCACTCTTACCCTTCAGAACCCTTCAAAGCTCTTATCTCCTTTGTCAGTGTGAAGCCTTCTCCAGCCATCCCCCTCAACTGCCACCCTCCCTCACACAAAACTCCACATTAATTACTCATTTCTCGCTACTGTGTGTGAACCTCGTGTGTATATTTACAGTTGCAGAAGTCACATTATACTGCAATTCCTTATCTGCATTTGTGTAGATAAGGAATAATGTCCTTATTTGCCCTTCTGCCTAGGACAGCAATGGATATTTTCCAAGATCCCGTACTGGGGGTTATGCAGATATGTTTCATTTAGCTGGCACACTTCAGAAAAAAAATCAGTGTATTTAAGCAATGGATGCACCTACTTTCTCCCACATTTTCCTCCCAACTGCCTGTGTCCTAAAGACTGTTGAGTTTGGGATACCTGTGGTTCTCCCTCAATGTTTATGAAATAAAAACAAAACAAAGCAAAAACAAACAAAAAACTTCAAAGGAAGAATATACACCACTTAAATGTCACCAATTATAAGACAAAGTAGCTTGGGCTGTGAGTCAGATAACCTGGTTTCTAGTCTAGGTCCTGTCCCTAATTAGCTGTGTGATCTTGTTTCAGTCATGTAAGCTCTCTGTTCCTTGGATTTCTATTCTGTAAAATGAGATTTTGGAAAAGATCATCTCCAATATTGCTGACAGATCTGAACCTTATAAAGCCTATAAATTGGCAATGATTTTTGTTTTTACCTTTGAAACTTCCCTTTTAAACACATTACAAAAAAAAGGGCAAAATTGTGAGAACAGATAGTGCAATAATTTTTGCATTGAATTTGAAAACAGTAGTACATTTACTCTACCTTCAAAATATATACAGAATTTGACCACTTCTCAATACCCCCATTGTCACTACCTAGTCCAGGCTATTCTCATCATCGGACTATTACAATAGCTTCCTAACTAATCTTGTACTTGTGACTTTCCCCCTTCAGTCTAGTATCCACACAGCAGCCAGAGTGACCCAGTTAAAATAGGTCAGATAAACTGACTCATCTGCTCAGTTTCTTTCACTACACACCATTAAGGGTAAAAGCCAAATTCATCCCATGACCAATAAGGCTTTACATAATCCTGCCCATTACCTCCTGACTGTTCTCTCTCCTCTTTCTTTTGACTAGTCTCCTAGCCGTTCCTTTAACACACCAATCATGCTCCTTCCTATCCCCATCTTCCAAAATGTTCTTCCTCCAAATATCTAAATAGCCCGCTCCCTCATCTTCTTCATTCCCTCACTCAAAAGTGAAACCTTTTCTCCTGGAGGACTTTTCTGATTAATCTATGTATATTTCAATCGCTGTCTTCAACATTTCACTCTCCCTTGGCAATTTGACGTATTTTTCACTCCACTTACCATTATGTAATATACTTATTTATTTATTTTATTTTTTTAAAAAAATTTATTTATTTGGTTGCACCGGGTTTAGTTGCGGCAGGCGGGCTCCTTAGTTGCAGCTCGTGGGCTCCTTAGTTGTGGCATGCAAACTCTTAGTTGCAGCATGAATGTGGGATCTAGTTCCCTGATCAGGGAACGAACCCGGACCCCCTGCATTGGGAGAGCGGAGTCTTAACCACTGCGCCACCAGGGAAGTCCCCTTATTTATTTTATCATCTCCCACCTCCACTAAAATGTTCCCCACATATACCACACATTTAGCTCATTCATACTTACTTACGTTATTTTTTCCAGTAATAATGTCATCCTCTAAAAATAAGATCAATTGCCTTTTGTCTTTGAGAACTTTTCCTGATGTTTTTAACTGGAAATCCTGCTTTTTCCTCTGCATACACAATATATCTCAACGTATTTTTGCACTTTAATCTGTATTGATGTATCTACTCTCTTTAACGTATAAGTTTCTTGAGGCCATTGACCATGTCTGCTTATCTCTATGTTGGCGTGTAACAGGGCCTTAATAATGGATAGTGCCTTAATAATGGATATGGATAGCTTAATTCATAGTAACAATAGTATAATCAGACTACCATTTAAATTTAAAAGCTTAATTAGAGTATAAGCTCCACAGGGCAGGGAGCTTTGTCTGCATTTTGTACTGTTGTATCCCCAACACTTGGAATAGTGCCAGGCACATACTAGGTTTTCAGTGTTTGTTGAATAAATGAATAAAAGTGAGTTCTCAGAACAGCTTCATCAAAAATGAATACGATTTTGTCAAACAACACCTAGCTTGAAGGATTATTGCAAATTAAATCACATTTGCTTTTTTTTTTTTCTTTTTGAGAATGACAGTTTAAGAGACTTTAAAGGATGGATAAGGAAGTCATTTTCCATTATGAAAATAGGAGGAAAATTGAGTATGCTTAGCCTGGAAACGTGAACTCCACAGCAATAATAGTAAAAGAAGACAGTTTTAAATAGATCTTCAAAGTGTTATGCAAATATATATTTATGGTGATAATTACACAGGCATCATTTTCTGAAAGTATGTACATAATGGTACGTTTACCCAGAAGAGAGGGAGCCATTGCTTTTATTATTCAGCTAAGACCAGCAGCTAAATTTAAGCTTATGTTGCAGGAAAAAGAAAATATACACTCAGGTGCTTTAAGGGTAAGAAAAAAGGGCAGCCAGGGGGTCTTGAAGTAGTGGAAAAGGGTATTAGAGTTGCGATGAATTAGAGATTATTAAAATCTCCCCGAAATTACCTGATTCTGAGGCTCTGGAAAGTGAGTTGATTTGCTCAAGACAGAGTAAGGAAAATTGAGTTCTACTATATCCATAACCTGTGTTCCTTTCTCTATATAAGTTATTGCTTGAGAGATTATACTGATTTACCTACAGTCTCAAACTTAATAGATTTTAATGAATGGAATTGGGATTTGTTATATGTGGCTGGCTCAATTAGGCATTCAGTCTATGGCCTCCAACTAAACAAGTGATAAATTATAACTTTATTCTCATGTGGACCAATATTTTCCAGAGCATACTACCTACCCTGAAGTACGAAATAACTATGTATTTACAATGAGGGATTTGAAAAATAAAACAGTCACCTATGTGCCAAGCATTATTTCTTTTTATTTATTTATTTATTTATGGCTGCGTTGGGTCTTCATTGCTGTGCGCGGGCTTCTCATTGCGGTGGCTTCTCTTATGGCCGAGCACGGGCTCTAGGCGTGTGGGCTTCAGTAGTTGTGGCACACTGGCTCAGTAGTTGTGGCTCGCCAGCTCTAGAGCACAGGCTCAGTAGTTGTGGCACACGGGCTTAATTGCTGCGCAGCATGTGGGATCTTCCCGGACCAGGGCTCGAACCTGTGTCCCCTGCATTGGCAGATGGATTCTTAACCACTGAGCCACCAGGGAAGCCCCAAGCATTATTCCTTAATGTATGAGTTTGGGCCACATTAGATAATAATAGGTAATGTTTACTGAGTACTTGCTAAAGTGTCTAGTACAAGTATGAAAATTTTATAAATTTTACTTGTTTAAGTATTATAACCACCCTATAAAGGGGATACTATAATCATTCCTACTTTGAAGATGAGTAAACTGAGGCATAGGAAGTTTGAATAATTAATCCATGGGCACACTGATATTAAAAAAGATAGACCCAGGATTTGAACTCAGTGAGTTTAGTTCCAGAGTTAATGCCTTTACCATTTTATCCTGAATACCTAATTTCTCTTTCCTCATTAATATTTCCTAGTGCATTAAAAATCATACCACTGCATTCTTCTCACAACACTTTAAAAAAGCATTACGAAGGGGATATGACTTACTTATAAAATATTATGGTGGTTTGCAGGCTAAACATTGAACTTGAGAGGATTTTTCTTCAATATGCTCAACGTATTTCAACTATAAATTAAAACTTTTTTTGAAATAGTAAACCATTATACAATAATTTTAAAGATCTTAAATAATCTGGTTGCCTTTTAAATATATCTGACTTGGGAAGTTTGAGGTGTGTAGGCTGTGTGTGTTTGTGTGTGTATATATATTTCCATGTATTATTCAGTAGCCTAGATAGAGTGGTACTGAGTAGGCATCCTGCCAGGATCTAGTGAGGTTGCACTTAGTACATCTGCTTTCCCTGACACTGAGACAGAATGTGGAGCACACACCCATGTCAAAATATGTCTGTATAACATTACTAAGCCCACTCCATAGTATTATAATTGAATTTTTAAAAATGTCCTAAAGAAAGCCTCTCTTTGCTTCCTCTTACTTAGATATTGGCAGAGACATCATTTTTATTGTTGCTTTTGTATGTTCCAGGGATCAGTCCTAATACGTGGGGAAGCAGTGTGGTATTGTGGATAGTCCATAGGATTTTAGAGACAGACAGTTATGGATATTAATATGCATAGGATTTTAGAGACAGACAGTTATGGATATTAATATGCATTTCTCCATTTAGCAGCTGCATAAACTTGGGCAATTTGCTTAGCACTTTGAAACCATAGCTTGTCATCTGCAAAATGGGAATTACATGTAAAGACTTCAAGTATATAATATCAAATTTACCCTCTTGAAAGGAAGTGCTTTGGAAAGTCTAGAGAGGAGAAATCTATGCTACCTGAAGTATGATCCAGAGTAATTTCAGGGAAAATGTAGGACTTGAGCAGAGCTTTGAGGAACTGTGTAACGGTCTTTTAGGAACCTCATCTACAGTTTCAGTGCTCATCTAGGTCCTGGACCCAGCCTTCCCATCTTTGGGGGAATTTGATCAAAGTCTAATTTAAATAGGATTAAACCCCACTGTACTTGGAATTTCCCTCAGGGGTGGGGGCAGTGGAATGAATCCAGTTACATATCTGTCCTCAGTCCTTGGATTCTCCTGATAATCTGAGAAGGGAAAGTCCTATTAAGATGCAAGGGAAGACAGTCCACCTCCAACCTATATCCAAGTCCTCTAGAACAATGACTCCAAAATTTTTGCACATTAGAATCACCTGGATACCTTTTAAAAAACTTGAGGCCCAGATCAATAAAGTCAGAATCTCTGAGGATGGAACCCAGGCCATCAGTATTCATTTAAAATCACACAGATGATTCCAAAGTGCAGTCAAGTGTAAGAACAGTGATTTCTTCTAGAAAATTGTTTCTTATACTTTAGTCTGCATTAGAATCACCTGGAGGACTTGTTAAACTACTGATCTGGGGGCCTTAACCCCAGAATGTGTGATTCAGTAGGTCTAGAGGAAGGGCCAGAGCGTTTGTGTTTCTAACATGTTCACAAGACCACACTTTGAGAACCACTCTCTAGAACAGTACTTCTCAAACCTCAAGTGCATAGTGATCATCTAGGGATCTTGTCGAACTGCAAATTTTGATTAAGTGGGTCTTGGATGGGACCTGAGATTCTGGCTTTTTGTTAAGCTGCAGGAGATGCCAATACTGGCCACACCTACCTTTGGTCTATGGACTGGTAAGATTTGCTATGCAATGGCATCACCTGGGAGCTTGTTAGAACCACTTCAGACCCATTGAATATGAAATTGCTTTTTAACAATGCTGCATGTTGGAATCATCTGAAGAGGTTAAAAAAATACCGGTGCCTAGGTTTAATTCTGAAGACTTTTATTCAATTGGCATGGGTATGGCCAGGGCATCAGAATTTTAAAAAAAGAAAAACAAACTCCTCCGTAGGTTGTAATATGCAGCAAAAATCTTTGAGACAGAGTTACACAATAAGATATTTGTTTTAAATACAGAGCAAATCATTGCTGTCCTGGTATGGAATATTCCATGATATTTTATTGTAAAAGGAGGCCCTCGAGATGGAGATGACAAATAAATGGCCCCTCCTGGGTCTACAACAGATGTCAATAAATTCTCACAACATTTCTTGTGGCCGAGCCTCAAACAACTTCTTAAGACATAGCTTCAGGCAGCTACAAAAAAATGACTGGAGTTTCATGGACGCCTGCCGTGCGCATGCCTCATCTTCATTAACTCCAACATACTGAGGACCAACTGGGTTCTAGTTACTGGGTTACAAAGATGACTGCAGTACAATTTTTGCTTTCTAGCTGCTCCCAGGATAGTAGACGAGGTTGAACGTGTATGTAAAACAAAATTTAATAATGCAAGGTAGCACTGGTACTGCCAAGTGATTAGAAAAATCACCAGATTCCGGAGATGCGAGCAATCCCCAAAAGCCATAGTGCTCAGAGAAGGTGGATTTTAAACTGAATCTTGAAGAATAGGAACAAAATATGTAAGCTAAGATTAGGAGAACTGCATTTCAGATAAGGAGGCACAAAATCACCTAGTGCAGAAAGTTCCTGCCATGTTGGGGGAAAATGAGCTAATTTGGATGAAGCAAAGAGATTACGTGGAAGTGTCAAAGGGACCATATTTTAGAGTGCCTTAACTGACACATAGGGGAGTTTAAAGTTTACATTTTAGGATGTGGCGGACCAATGAAAGTTACTGAACATTGCAATAGAGTAATAGGTGAAATGTGGTGGGATTATAGTAGTGATGGGCTAAAAGAGAGATTTTAAGGTAGAGAAGAGTAATGACAGAATCATCATCTTATTTTTCAAATTTTTTCCTCTATTTCTAAAACTATCTTAACACATTTATTTCTATAGATCCACTTAATATTTTTGGAATGACTATACATATACCACATATATATATATATTCATTGGGATCAGTAAACATAACATTTGAGTGTCAATGACAACGTAAATTGAGTGGAATCATGAATGTTTCCTTTGTGGCTTTTTCACTGGCTTTCCACTCTTTAAATATATAATTGCTCATCAATATTACGTGCATAAATTTTCAAAAGTGCTTTCTTGTTTTGGTAATTAGTGATAATGAAATGTAAAGCTTTGGTTGAACATATCTAAACCATCTCAAGCAAGTTAACTTGTGTTGTCTGTGTGTAATTTTAACTAAGAACTAAAGGTTTTATATATTCTGGATGGGGCATTTCTGCTTGGCTGAAAAAATTATTTTAAGGCTTCCAAATTTATTTATTATAGTTTCATTTTTTTCTTACTTTGTTTACAACTATTTAGGTTGTGGTTACTAGAAGTTCTCTTATATTTCTTAAGAGCAACAATATTATATAGCCTTACAGCCCTCAGCACCTAAGTGTACCTTCCTTGGCTGACTTCATGACTCTGGCAAAACCACATTTTTGAGCTGAATTCAGTGCCCCCATATGTAAAGATGGAGGCAGAGTACATGTGTGGAGTTATTTTTTTCTATTTTAGACTTTCATCATCATGATGGCAGGTACCGTGCCTGTCTTTTACACCACTGCAGTGCCTGGAATACAGGTGATGAATTCATGAATAAACCTAATAGGCCATAGTGTCAGTTTTGGCAACATAGTGTTTGATGGAAGATTTGTAGAAGATACAAATCTAAAATCTTCAAAACATGCAGAGATTTCTTGGAGGATGTTTTTGCCCATTGATCTTATGGAGCGACACCTGTGCTGTTCACTGAATTCTTCAAATGAAATGTGAGATGAGTCTTCTGTATAAGACAAATAGGCTGCAGCAGATGAGTGATGACAGGCGTTTGCTTTCATTATCAACAGTGATATGCTTCATTTTTCTCCTTAATGAAAAAAAGAATCACATTGAATTGACTTGTTAATTATGCAAGTTTTTGAACATCTTTGAAGTAACACAGGAAAGGTTATACGATAATATCAGGATTAAAAGCCAGTGGTGGCATTTCTACCAAAGCTAAGGCAAATATTTCTACTAGCTCCTGTCAAAGAAAGGGGTCATCATGTTGCTCATTTTCACTAAGTTGAAAATCCACAATGTTTGCTATCAGCCAACGCTTGGAAGAAAAAATTTAAGTCTCTAAGCCCCAAACTACTAATCAGTTCCATAAGTCAGTAAGTTCAGTGGGCAAAATAAGTCAGACAGTTGAATTATTGGACCAATTGTTTACAAAATAAGGCACGCTGACTGAAAGCACTGAATCAACATAGGCTAAAGTATGTCAATTTTTACATTTTATTTTAAATATATAGTTATTTTAGCTTACTGGATCTTACATATATAAAATGAAATACATTTTTTTTCTCCCATGACATTTTAAGAAGTTTAAGTTAAATTATGAGATAGTGATGACCCAGGCATCCACGACCCTTGCCCCTATTATGAAAGCTCTAGATTTGGAGGTTTAATAACAACGCCATTACCAATACCAATAATACCTTGTAATTTACTTTTATAGTTTAATAACAAGTTTTTAAGAAAATTATTATCTTAATTGATTTACATAGTAAGTCAGTGAAACATTCAGAGCAGACATGAAGACTCAGGGAGTTTACATTACTTCAAATCATCAAGGTCATAAAGCTGTCAAATGTTAGAACTAGGGCTCGTGAACTAGAGCTGTGCCTTTTGGACTGGAGTTCAGTCCTCACCTTGGTCTTGTTTTCTTGACTTAAAGCTAAAGAAGTAGGGAAAATTACATCTTTCCCTTAATTTCTGTAAGAAATGCTGTTTTCGAGGTTAAATTTGATGATCACAATTATTTTAGCTTCTACTGTGCAATGCACTCTGGATGAAAAAGAAACATAATTTCATACTTTTGAAGAATTCCTACTTTGCAGGGAGATTCAGGCAAAGACAGAAATATGAAAAAGCAATGTGATAAGTGCTGTGTATGGAATGCTGTGGAATTAGGATGAGGGAATAATTAATTTGTCTGAGTGAATACTCCATTGTACCATAATTTAAGTAACTGCTTTTGTGTTGGAGGATTTAAGAGCTCAGACTATCTCCTAGTTTGCTGACTATTCAATAATAGCATTTTCCTATTGAAAATGGGGAGGGGAGGAGAATTGACCTTATTAAATGATAAATAAATGCCAGAAATAAATATTAATTTCATGACTAATGGAAAACCAGTTGAGTGACCTACAAAAATTATCGTAAATATTATAATTACACGTGTTATTGTAAGAGACTATAGGATTATAGGTGAAAATAACCTGGTACCAACTTAATTTTAGGTTAAGATTTTGTAGGATATGATATTACTTACACTCTAACAAAACATCTTTATTGAGAACATTTTGAAGTGTGGGAAATGGTATGAATTTTCAAGACAATCTGATATTGAGAATGCACAGATTATAAACCCAAATATCTCTTTTCTATCTCAGTATCTTCCACTATAAATTTATTTGGGTTTTTAATGGGTCATAAAATGCATCTTTTTCTCTGCACATTCTGCAAATTCAACCCAGAATTTCAAAATACAAGTGTACTCTTTTATATCTGTACATTTTTACAAGCAATAAGAGTCTATCTTTAGAAGTTACTTGAGAGGATACTGGATTTACCTGTTGTAAAGAAGAATTTGTAATGAACTTTTCTCTCCCTCCCTCCCTATTTCTCTTCCTCTTCTCTTTCTTCTTTGCATCTTCTTTGGTTGTAACATTAAGTGCTTTCTGATGTGTTTTGGATTGTCACCTTTTTGTCACTGGGATAACTTGTGTGGATAATAGGCAGATCAAAATTAAGTTGAATAAGAACACAGCACTTTTATTTCACTTAGCAGACAGACAAATACTGTATGATATCACTTATGTGTGGAATGTAAAAAATAAACTAGTGAATATAACAACAACAAAAAAAGAAACAGACTCACAGATATAGAGAACAAACTAGTGGTTACTAGTGGGGAGATAGAAGGGGGAGGGGCAAGATAGGGGTAGGGGATTAAGAGGTACAAACTACTAAGTATAAAATAAATCAGCTACAAGGAAGTATTGCACAATACAAGGAACGTAGCCAGTATTTTGTAGTAACTATAAATGGAATATAAACTTTAAAAATTGTGAATCACTATGTTGTATACCTATAACTTACATAATACTATACATCAACAAAAAAATGAAAAGTAAAGAAAAGGACCTAGCTCACAGAGTTGTTCCAAAAATTAAAAATTAAAAAAGAAAAGGACCTAGCCCACAGAGTTGTTCCAAAAAAAAAAAACAAAGCATAGCATTTCTTACAAAGTACTTTTTTCTAGTCCAATATAATTTTATGAGATGTCCAGTATCTTGGTTGTAATAGATTCCCCAAAATCTTCCCTTCCTCTTCATTTTCTCAAAAAGATGCACCACCCTACACATGCACACACACACCAGCCCTATGCATCCTATGCTCCTGCCCTCTCAAACTGTGTATCATGCAGGTTTTCTGGCTTTCCCTTTAGATTCCGTATTTAAATACATTCCATATGTGGTAAATATTATCTTTGATTTTTTTCTTACATGCTTAAGTATGGAAATATGATCTAGAAAAGCTATGAATAAGCAAGCTTAAAGAGAAACCACTGCTGGATCATTTATTTATTTGGCAATTATTGAATAGTAGCTTCTAAGACCAAGATGCTTCTAAGACCTCGTTGCTAGGCAATGAGGATAATAAAAGTTTCCTGTGCCATCAACTTGCCCACAGAATAGTGGGAGCCTCAGGGAGATTTACAGATGAAGGTGTATTCCTCAGGGACCATATCTGTTGAACATGTCACTGTTTTCCTAGCCTAAGCATGCCATGTGACCTATACTAAGTGCTCAGTAAATATTTATGGAAAGAATAAATGACTTTTGAATAGAGATATATTACAAGGAGTTGTATGAGAGTTCTGCTAAGGCCATGGAAACTTACTCCAAAGTTTTGGATGGCACTTTTCATTCCCTTCTTTTTTTACTTGTACCCGCACTGCCCTCAAATTAGGGCTTTTTATATCCTGAAATAAAGCCAAATAGTCAATTTATTTTATTTATTTATTTTTAAAAATTTATTTATTTTTGGCTGTGTTGGGTTTTCATTGCTGTGCACGGGCTTTCTCTAGTTGCGGTGAGCGGGGGCTACTCGGCTACTCTTCGTTGCGGTGCGCAGGCTTCTCATTGCGGTGGCCTCTCGTTGTGGAACACAGGCTCTAGGCTTGTGGGCTTCAGTAGTTGTGGCATGTGGGCTCAGTAGTTGTAGCTCACAGGCTCTAGAGCGCAGCCTCAGTAGTTGCGGTGCACGGGCTTAGTTGTTCCGCGGCATGTGGGATCCTCCCGTACCAGGGATCGAACCAATGTCCCCTGCATTGGCAGGCAGACTCCCAACCACTGCACCACCATGGAAGTCCCTAGTTAATTTTTACAATGACATTTTACATGTCAAAATGCCTAACATGATGCCTGAAAAAAAAAGTAGACATTGAAGGAGTATAATCTCTTCAGTTTTTCCTTTCTTATTAGTTACTTTTCTTTCATTCTCTTCTTCCATTTAAATTTCAACCTGAGACTGACTTAAGTTTTGTAGGTCCTAAAATTTATACAATTTTGGGCATACCCTTTGAAAAAATTAAAAAAATATATAACAGTGAAATGAAATTTAGGTACAAAAATGAGTAGAGTGAGAAAATAAATCATAAAAGATTAAATTTTAAAGAGCTGAAACCTATCACAAAGATTATAAAATCCAGGGAAGTAATAAAATATTTTAATTAATTACTTGATGTGTACAAGTCTATACATTTCTTTCCCATTATTTTGTTTGTATAATCTTTGAACATCTTTTCATATTTTATAATACATTATCTGTAGAAAGATAATTCAGTCCTTCCTGTAGCATGAGTAATCAACATTGGCCTTTTATTATTATTATTTTTTAATTTATAAAAGTTTACTTAGCTTCACAGCTCATAATCATTTCACGTACCTATTGAGGATTGTTATCAAATTTGAGAATTTTTTGTTATAGATTTCAGGAAATTTCAAATCCACCACCCAGGTCCCCCAGTGAATAACTTGCTATTCATTTTATATATTACTACAATAATGCTATGTACCCAACAATCACATAGCCCCATTTGCATGTATCAGCAAGTATTTATGTCTCATGTGTCTGGGGTGGTTGGCTAAGCAACTCTACTGATCTTGTCTGGCTTACATATCTAGGGGTCAGCTATCAATCAATTAATCTAGAATGGTGTTGGATGGATTACTGAGGCCACTCTGTTGTTCTCTAGATGTCTTACATCCTTTTCCTGGGACCTGCGGGTTAGTCTGTGCATGTTCTTCTCAATGCCGTGGCAGAGGAGAAAAGCATAAACAAGCCAACCTGAGCTCTTTTTCAAGACTCTGCTTGCATTGGCTGACATCCTATTGGCCAAAACAAGTCACATGACTCAGCCCAGTATCAAGGGGTAGGGCAGAATATCCTTTCAGAGAATTGCAAATTTATCTGGCAAAGCACAGATACAGGGAGAAGTGGAGAACTGGGTGTATCAATGCGATTCATCTACCATTTCCTTCATTACTTAAAAAAAAAAAAAAGCAGCCTTACTGAAGTATAATTGACCTACCAAAAATACCTGAATGTTTAATGTATGCAATTTGATGAGTTTGGACATATGCATACACCCATGAAATCCCCTTTGCTTTTTTTTTTTTTAATAAGAACACTTAACATGAGATCTACTCTCTTAACAAATTTTTTAAGTGGACAATATAATATTAGTAACTGTAGATACTATGTTTTACAACAGATCTCTAGAATTTATTCTTCTTGAATAACTGAAGCTTTATACCCATTTAACAACAATTATCCATTTCTTCCTCCCTCTAGCTCCTGACAACCAACCACCATTCTACTGTCTGCTTTCATGAGTTTGATTATTTTATTTCCTCATATAATGGGGATAATACAGTACTTGTTTTTCTGGGACAGGCTTTTTTCACTTAGCAAAGTATCCTCCAGGTTCAGCCATGTTGTTACATATGACAGGATTTTTTTCTTTTTAAATGCTAACATTCCATTATAAGTATATACCATATTTTCTTTATCCACCCATCCATCCATGGACATTTAAGTTGTTGCCATATTTTGTCTATTGTGAATAATGCTGCAGTGAACGTAAGAGGACAGATATAGTCTCGAGATCCTGATTTCAGTTCTTTGGGATATATGTCAGGAGTGGGTTTGCTAGATCATATGGTGGTTCTATATCTAATTTTTTGAGGAACCCCCATACTGTTTTCCATAATAGCTGCACCATTTTACATTCCTACCAATAGTGCACAAAGTTTCCAATTTATCTGCATCCTCATTAACATTTGTTATCTTTTTTTTTTAATAGTGGTCTTTCTAACAGGTATCAGGCGATAGCTCATTGTAGTTTTGATTTGCATTTCCCTGATGATTAGTGATGTTGAGCATTTTTCATGTACTTACTCATGATTTGTATATCATCTTTGGAGAAATGTCTATTCAAGTCTTTTGGCCCTTTTAAATTGGGTTATCTGTGCGTTTTGCTACTGAGTTGTACTTGTATATTTAGGATATTAACTCCTTATCAGATGTATGGTTTGCAGATATTTCCTCCCATTCTTTAGGTTACCTTTTCATTCTGTTGATTGTTTCCTTTGTTGTGCAGAAGCTTTAAGTTTGATGTAGTCCCACTTGTTTATTTTTGCTTGTGTTGCCTATGCTTCTGGTGTCATATCCAAGAAATCACTCCCAAGATCAATGTCAAGAAGGTTTTCCTCTATGTTTTTTTCCTACGAGTTTTACAGTTTCAGGTTTATGTTTAGATCTACAATCCATTTTGAGTTGATTTTTGAGTATGATATAAAATAAGGGTCCAATTTCATTCTTTGGATGTGGATATCCAGTTTTCCTAACACCATTTGTTGAATAAACTATCATTTCCCTTTATTACCTTTTTTCTTAACTTTTCCATGTGATTCAGTGATTGAGTTTGTTACGGACCTCAACAGCACCAATTCCGTTGTTTCATTTTTAAATATGAGTCAGATTTACGTAAGATTTAGAATGAAATACCCGTTTTGGAAAGAACAAGATTGAGAAGATGCTTGAATGTCAGATTAGATGCTTGGATTCTTATTTGGCTTATAATTGTAGTCTTTATTCACCAAATGTTTACTGGGATCCTGAATCCTGAATATAAGCAGAATATGTACTACTATCCTGCTTATTCTCTCTCTTAATCTCTCTCTCTGTTTCTGTCTCTGTCTCTCTCTTTCTTCCTCCCCAGCTTTCTCTTTTTCTCCATGTTATACAAGTGTGGTTTAGGTGTGATCCTTATCTTGGAGAGTTTATAAACTAGTTGTGATTGGGAAAGAAAAAATATTTTTTAAGGAAAATTAAAAATTGTGATAAATACAGTATAAATCTAGGACTAGGGGAGCTGAGAAGTGAGAGAAAGCACTTGGTATTTGGTGTATCATTCAAGCATGGGAGGGGTTTCGGTATGAAGATATGGGGAGAGTGACATTGCAAGCAGAGGCAGTGAAGTAAGCAAAAACATGAAGTTAAAAGGTAGGAAGAAGAAGATCAAATTACTAGAGGCAGTAAATAAATATATTAGAGTGAGTAGTGCAATGGAGCAGAAATGTATGCTGTGACTATATGTACATAACCTTGAATATTGGGCTGAGATGTTTAAGTTTTTAATTTTCTTTTTATCTTAAAAAGCAACTTTTTCCTAGAAATAATGTTCCTAGAAATAATGTCTTTTCATGACCCTTATAATCAATAACATTTATTGAATATAAGATATGTACATAGAACTGGGGTAGACATTGCAGAGACTTACCCTCAAGAGTCCTTAAGGATGGCGACAGATGCGTAAACAAATAATTATAATACCATGTTCCAAATACCATAACAGAGATATGCCCATGAAATAAATAATTATGGAAAAAGAAACAACTGTCTCTGAAGGATCTGGATAAGATTTATGGTACAGTTAAATAGGGAAGATAGGCTTTCCAAAAGAATAATAAATCCAGTCTAGTTAAGATCAAGGGGGAAACTTAGAACATAGCAAAAAGCTCTATGAAGCTGCTTATGGTGAATGGAATGAGTGACAGGTGATAAACTGGAAGTATGGTTTACAGCTAGGTGGTAAAGGGCATTGAGGGTCAGAGTAAAGGCTTTGGATCTATCTTGCAGACAATGGGTATTCACTAGAGGTATCAAGCAGGGAACTGTGAGCAGGGAAGTGGCATGAGTAGATGCAAGGGACTTGGAAGAATGGTGTGGCCCAGTTCCTATGAGTTAGGCCAGTGGCTTTGAGGATGGAGAGGACGACTGGAGATTCAGGAGGAATTGTCACTGCGTAACAAAGGACTAGAGCCAGTGTGCTATGCGGAAGATAAATAATAGATAAGGGTAAGTCATTTGCCATTTTTCAAGATTTTAGGAGGCAGATGCAGACCCTCCCAAAGAGAATAGCTTTTAGCTTTTACCAAACTCTCATTCCAAATTGTTTACTGATTTTGTTTTTAATGGACTTGCTAAATCTCCCAAAGCATACCATCTAAAAGCCATTATCACCTTACGGTTTCTATAAAACTTTCACACAGGTTTCTTGTTTTTGTCCCTGCCTAGCTTTAGTAGTTTTCTCACTTTCCTCAGATAAGAAAAGCTTTATAGTTGCTTTTTTTACCCCTGTTTTAGCTAAATGAACCAATGTTCTTAGCATTTGTCCTGGGAAATCTTTATTTAGAAAGACGTTATGTACAATTTTGGATTTCATTACTCTTTTTCATAAGAATCATCGTCGAACTTGATATTTTCCAATGGTTACATTTATTTACAATATATAAGTACCTAACACGTTTGTACCTTATGTGTTAACTCTGCTTTCGTCAGCAATTTCTGTCAGTTAGGATTAGGGTTGGCTCAGCGTTGCACAGACTAAAATAACAAGGACTTATTTTTCTCACATAAAAGCCAGACCTACGTAATTGGAAGCTAGACTGGTGCCATTGCTCCACAAAGTCCTCAGGGAAGACCCAACTCTTTCCAGCTCACCTGCCATCACTCGCTCAGGGGGAAGCCCTTGTTTTCATGCCCTGAGATCATCCAGCCAACCTCAACCTCATCCCCCTCCAAACAGCAGTAAGGCAAAGGGTAGGGAAGAGGGCAAAGGCCAGTTGTCTTTAAGGAAAGGGTCTTCAAGAGTACAGAGACCTTTCTGCCTACATTTCATTGGCCAGTACTGAGTCCATAGCCACAGTTAGCTGCAGGATATGCACAGAGATGTAGCTAAATTTTCTATTACTTTTTAAGAAGGTGAGAATGACTCTTAGGGGAAATTAAACTTAAAAAGGAAGGAGGAGGAAATAGGATATTTGGGGCAGATAACCACGTTAGCAAGCCAGAAAACCTTTGGTCAGTTACACTTCCACCTGGGTTACCTCCCTGAATCTGTTTACCCTTCTAAAAATTAGTATAATCATTCTGTCCTAAATTCTTCATAGTGTTTGTGGTTGAGGGTCAAATACAATGATGAATTTATCAACACTGAAAATTGTGTTGCACAAAGATAAAGTATTATTTTAAAGGTATTAAGCAATCTTCTGAATCAATAGATATTAGTCAGGTGATATGTCAGTTTACATCAGACCCTTTGGTAACCTTATTTGACAAGCAGAAGAATCATATATTAATGACAAATAACTCATATAGAGAGAACACATTTCTGTTTATGAAACACTTTCAAGAACGTGATAATGCATTTGATTCTTCTGTCAACTCTGTGCAGTAAGGATTATTATGCCCATTTTACAGACAGGAAAACTAAAGCAGAGAGGTTAAATGAGTGGCTCAAAGGCATGTAGCTTCTGAGTGGTGAGGTTAGAAACTACTTTGTCTACAAATCTCTCCCACTTTTTTGTAATCTGTGTTGCTGCTTTAATCTTTACATATGCCACACTTCTTGTTGCCCATTTGGTAAAGTCTAGATCTCTAAGACTAGAGTGACAAACTCTCAGTTATTTATCCCTGCTTTGTCTACATGGTGTTCTTTCCCATTCCTCCCCAACATGAATCAAATCCTTCAATCTGCCAGTCCCTTCCTATACACATACACTACCCTGCAGAACCACTTACTTCCTGCCCTACTATAATGTTTATGATCTTCGCCTACTCAACTTCTGTCCCTTCTTTAAGTGTCAACTCGGGTCTAATCTTCTGTGTGAGACATTTCTTGAACACTTCAGAACACAGATCTTCCATTTCCCTGAACTTCTGTAACATAGAGACTATATATAGAATGCATATATTACATTTAATTATAGATATACATTATACACTGTATCAGATTATTCCATATGTCTTAGCTCTCTCTGACAGTGGTAAGAATATTGGAGGAACAAAAACTAGTACAGATTCAACTTAAAGCAGCTATTAATTCTTAAGTGTCTGCTAAGATCTAGTCTCAACTTTCATGACAGACGAGGGAAAAGGTTCAAAGAGGCAAAGAGACGGGTCTGATGTCAGATATCTAGGAATTGAATCCTGCTATACTAAACTTGTGGTCTTAGGCTTGATCCTTTACAACTACCAATTGAACATGTGACTAAAAGCCAAATACTGTGTGGGTGTGTTTAGCTTACTATTCCACGTTGAGAGAAGCCCAGAAAAAGAACATTCCTGATTAATGGTAATCCCTGGGTTAATTTATCTATATATATCTTATATTCAAAACTGAGAAGATGACCAGAACGATGGGAATTTTATCAGTAGAAAAGATAGATAAGAACTTCTAACTAAGTCAGGATGTTAAAGTGAACTACAGGGCTATTCTCTTATGCACGCAGTCATAAATATTTAGGTCATATTCATGTTGCCATCTATACAGCCTAGTTATATGATTGCTTTCCTCCTTTATGTAATATAAATTCTTTCGGGATGAGGACCATGTTTTATGCTTATGCTCATTTTGTAATATTAATGTTAACTAAAATAGTGTTATATAGGAATATATAATTCATAGAAATACATTTTTGACAGAAAAATGGATTATCTTATTTATCTTCTTTCTGGTATTTGAGTACTTTCTCCAAGTAGACAAGTAGACTGTTGAATATTTTCAGTGATGGACAACCCCAATACTTGAAGACCACAAGCATGATTTCATTTTATCTTAGGATATTGAATTAAATTTATGAAGTTGATTTTTAATGGTTTGTGCATAATTATGCATATATATATATATATTTCCAAAGATATAAAATCTATCTGTTAGAGCTTAAGCTATCTAGCAACCATTGATACATCTATTTATCTATCTATATTTACATGTAAAAATTGAAATATGAAGAGAAATGTTCTCCTGCCACTAGCATAGTTAAGGATGAGCCAGTGGTTTTTGTGTTCATCTTGTGTGTTTAAGACAGTGTTCAGGACCACAAGGAAAATAAACTCTGGCATATGTTATGAAGATCATATTTTATTATTACTTATGATTCCAAATATGTTTTCTTCTGTTGAGAATTTTTTGGTTCAAATTATTTGTTTGTTAGAAAAAATCATCTTATACTGTTTGAGTATATGTTCATTTCACAGAGGAGAGATCCTGGACTCTCAGATCCATGTGGGGCCCTTGGAGTCCTTCTAATCTAATCCCTTTATTGCAGATGAGTTTATGTGATTTACCTGAAGTCACATAGTAATTAGTCACGGTGCAGAGACAAGAAGCCAGTTCTCCTCACTCTTAGAACTCCTCTCTCTCTCCTAATTTCAATTCATAGGTTTTAATCTTCAAAAAGAGTCATTTTAAGAAGCAAGATGATTTATTCAAAAGTTCACTGATCCTTTCCTCTCTCTTCCTTTTTTCCCCTCTAGCCCTCTTCAATCTAATCCCTGTGGGCCTGCGTGTGGTGGCCATCCAAGGGGTGAAGGCCAGCCTCTATGTGGCCATGAATGGTGAAGGCTATCTCTACAGCTCAGTAAGTACCTTGTTGTGTGTGCGTGTGTGTATGTGTGTGTGTGTGCACGCACATAAACTGGCATGGAGAGTAATGAAGTAACCGTTATTTTAGGGAAGAAAATTACAAGTTGAAGTCAATGTATATTTTCTGACCCAGTATATCAGGATTATTATGAAGATTTTATAATTTACAATGTTAAAGATCACACTCTGTTGAGAAGGAGCTAGCAACTCTCCATGTGATACGAATTCTCTTTTTCTGTCTTTCACTTCTAGAGGATAATCTTTTGAATTTTACCTTTCTGTTTAATTCAAGAGGTAAAACATTTTTTCCTTTCTCCTGTTACCTCTCCTTCAAGCACAGAGGATGGTTTAGGAAGCTAAATTCTTGAATTTGTCTGGGAGTCTTCTCTGGCTTGTTGTGGAGAAAAAAAACTTTCAGAATAGACTGTGTTTTTGTTTGTATTTAATAAAACTGTGTAGTACCTAATTTGTCAGATTCCTGGGATAACTGGTCACTTTAAAGACATGTGAATTGATGGAATGAGCTTTGGATTAGGGGCTGGGATATTTGAGTTTTATTTGCATTTCAACTACAATATTCCTTTGGGAAAGTGGCCTCCTCCCTTTGACTTAATTTCCAAACCTTTAAAATGAGAGTGTTGGACCCCATGTTGTCTAACATCTCTTTTGAATCTAAAACTAACAAAATTAGGTGGCATCAGTGGCTACATTATGAGCCCTGACATATTTTAAAGTAGTTAATGGTCCCACTCTCAAGATAATAATTTATGCATTGAGAGAACGCAGCTGCACTGAATCTTCTGTATGTATATAATTCCTGCTCTGCCCTAAGGGAATTGCCTATTTGTAGTTCATGAAGAAATATTCTTGAAAATCATGGTCACAGATTTCCACCCTTGCTTTCTATGATCTCACTAAATAAGACAAGGTTATTCAGGAAGTTCACTTATGCCCACTAGATTCTCAATTAATTATTGAATAGCTTTTATTAAACTTTTTCCACAATCAATTAAATGAATCTCTGGTACCCTATGCTTGCTTACTAGTAGTACAGCTGTCATTCATATTAGAATTCTTAAAGTTGTCATTTTACTCTTGAACATATTCACATCTGAATATGCATTTATATATCAGATGTGTACATACACATTTTTCAATGGTCTACTCAAAATAATACTTAAAGATAGATATATTTTTGGCCAAAACAATGGGCTTTCATTTTTAATGTGTCATAATTCTAACATTTCTTAATGTCCAGTTATTGTGAATCTATATTTTAAATGTGAGAATTAAAATAAGAAAGGGACAGTTAACAGATGTTATTTTGAATAATTCCAGTTGGTTAAACTTTTTTAAAAAAGTTTTGAATGCAATACAAACTAAAATATTTAGGTGATCTTAGGATAGTTTTGATTTAAGAATTTAATCAGTCATCAAGTAAACAGCTAAAGGTAGACTATATTTATATTTATATTTAGAAGGTTGTTATTCATTTTTATATTTATTTAAAAGGTCATAATTCTGGTTGTAATTCCACAAAAACAGTAGAGTTCAGATTTCTGAACCAGAGTTCATTTCCAAAGGTCTGGGAAGAAGAAAAACACAGATTACCTGACAACAGTATTGTAGCAGGTGGCAGCTGTGTAGGAGCCCGTGTGTGTTTTGTGTATGTGAGTGTGTGTGTGTGTGTGTGTGTGTGTGTGTGTGTGTGTTAAGGGGGCGCAGGCAGGGAGGGGTCCCTATTGTTGGGTGCAATCCCAAAGTTCCTGGGAGAGGAGCCTGGGTATTCAGCCTGACATAACTGAACTTCATATGTGGCAGCATTATTAGAGGTACATTTTTTCTATTTTTCTTGCTCAGAACTAGGCTTAAGATACAGGGAGCCCATAGGAGAGGTTTTAAGAAATTCTTGACTAGAGAATTTTACTGTAGGTACTTTTCTGTAAAGTATCTAACACCTTAGTAAAACCAATAATGACCTGTTGAGTTACCTGTTTTCAGCTTTCCTCTTCACTTAAATCAAATTTGCGTCATACCAAGAATTGCAACTCTTTTCCCTGTATGGTACTGTGAGGCTACTGGAACAATTTTTCTTAATTATAAGCTTGGCCTCACTGACATTGAGCGTCAGGCTCCCTACTTTCAAAATCACTCTCTTTCTGGATAGGACTAACAGTATGAAATTCTGGTTTTTAATTTTAAGCAGGGGCATAGGCCTGAAGATTTTGTTATAGGACTAAAGACGGCCAATATTGGGAGAGACAGACCTGAAAGAGAATTGGGTATCAAGGCTTCATCACACTTGTTTTGCTGCTTGTCTGTGTGGCATGTCTCAGCGAGAGAGCACCAGTGTGGCCAGGAACCTTGTGAGGGGTTAAAAACAGGCTGTTACAGGCTTTCGTGATGTGCTTTTGGTATATGTTAAGGCTTGAAGTTATTTGAAAAGCAGTTTCCTACTTGATGTTAAACAGTGTAGCTGAGCACACCAATAAGGCCCATACCTGGAATTTATGGCGGGGGCAGTGGGACTGGTGGTGTGTGTCTGAAGGCAAACCCTAGAGGTCCTAAAGAAGCTAACATAGAATCCAAGAGAAATTCTCAAATGGTATCATTTATCTAGTGGCATTCACCTTGTCTGTATTCATATTTAAGCTAGGAATTAATTCCCCAGTTACTTCTGATTCCCCCTCACCCCACCCCCTTTACCAGGAGACAAAAGAGACAGTAGTAAAGACTGAGTGACTGTTAGGTAGCATAGAGCTAAAGTTTCCGGATCCATTCTGAAAATATTTTAATAGGTGAGTTTAATCCATAAACATTTAATGAAATTGTTGATGCATCTAGATTTGTTTTTACCCTTGTAGTTTGCTTTTTATTTTGCTTCTATTTTCTTCTTTATTTTCTCACATTACTGAAACATTTTACTATTCTATCTTTATTCTTCTGCTAGTTCGTAAAGGTAGGTTATAATTCTAGTCTTTTAATGACTTAGACTTTTTTAACAGACATATGTATATAATTTGCTAAATAATAAAACATATTGTTTATTTCTGTCCTTCTTCCAAACAGCTGATAGACCTTAGTATGTTTTCTTGCTTAGTAAACACCACCACCCTTCTCACCAATTGGATTATTTACACTTTAAAATTAAATATGCACAATTAGTTATTACTCTATACTAAAAGTTACATTTATCAATCTTTAAAATAATTTCTGTGCACACAGGTTTTGTTTTTGTGTGTATCAAATTCGGTCCCTCTGAGTTTACTTTTCTTCTAAACAAAATCTTCCACTGTTTTCTGTGTGTGCGTCTGTAGATGGTGAATTCCCTTCGCTCTGGTATCCGTGAAAATGCCTTCCTTTCACTTTCACTCTTGAATTACAGTTCAGATAGTTATACAGTTCTTAGTAGACCTATATTTCCCCCAGCACTTTGAAAATTGTATTCTATTGGCTTCTGGCATGTACTGTTGACTGTGAGAAGTTTGCTGTCAGTTTAATATTCTCTCCTTTGTAGGTTATCTATATGGAAAATTTATAGGACTTTTTCTCTTTATACTTCATGTTCTGCAAATTCACTATAATGTCTAGTTGTAAATCTAATTAAGTTATCTTGTTAGAAATTCAGAATGCACTTTCAATCCAAAGAATCAGACTTCTCTAATTCTGGAAAGTTTTAACTCTTCCCATTTACATTTTATTTCTCTGTTATACTTGCCAGTCTCTTGTGCTGATAATATTTAAATCACTTTCACTAGAAACTTGCAAATTTATCTGCTCTAGAAATGATGCCATCTGTTTTGTGATTTCAGTCACTATGCTTTAAATTTTTGGATGTTTAATGGTTTCCATTCCATATCTACCTGATCTTGGTTGATTTCTTCCTGTTTTTACTATCTGGCTCTTTTTACAGAAAGTTATTAACTCATTTATCTCTCTGAGCTTTCTTATAATACTTGTTATGCTTTTCCATAAAGTTAGTTTCTTTTGTAATGAATTCATGTTTCAATCGTTGATTTTGTTGGCTGTCATTTTTAGAATTAGACTGAGGTTATATTAGAATTTAGAATTAGTTCTGCATGTGTTTGTAATTTTGGTCTGTAGGCCCATTTCTCTCTTTCTTTCTTCGTGATCTTCTTCTTTTGAAGTCTACCCTCAATTTCTAGCAAATTTTTGGTTGCTGCTCTCCAGCCTCCAGTGGTCCTAGTTTAGAATAAGATTTTAAGAGTCATTTCAAGGCTGCATCCTAGGGTAACATTGGGGTTAGGAAAGGGGGCCTGGGCAAGGGTATGGCTTGGTCTTGTTTCTCTCATTGTGAGTCTATGTCTATCATTGCATCTTGCTTAAAATACTAGCAGCATTTTTAAAAATACAGTTGATATACAATATTATGTTAGTTTCATGCAATCTACAGAGTGATTTGAAATTCACATACATTAGAAATAATCACCATGGGAAGTCTAGTAATAATTTGTCTCCATACAGTTATTACAATATTATTGAGCATAGTCCTATGCTACCTATTACATCTCTGTGTCTTATTATTTTATAATTAAAAGTTTGTACCTCTTAATCCCCTTCACCTACTTTGCCCAACCCTACACCCCCCCTGCCATCTGGCAACCACCGGTTTGTTCTCTGTATCTATGAGTCGGTTTTCATTTTGTTTTGATTGTTTTGTTTCTTATATTCCACAAATAAGTGAGATCATATATTGGGTTGGCCCAAAAGTTCATTCGGTTTTTCCGTAACATCTTATAGAAAAACCCAGATGAACTTTTTGGTCAACCCAATAGTATTTGTCTTTCTCTGTCTGACTTATTTCACTTAGTGTAATATTGTCTAGACCCAACTATGTTGTTGGAAATTGAAAGATTTCTTTTTCTTTTAAATGTTCTGTTGTATATGTATACCACATCTTTTTTATACATTCATCTGTTGATGGACACTTAGGTTGTTTCCATATCTTGGCTATTATAAATAATGCTTCAGTGAACATTGGAGTGCATATATCTTTTCGAATCAGTGTTTTTGTTTCCTTTGGGTAAATACCAAGAAGTGAAATTGCTGGATCACATGTTCTATTTTTCATTTTTTAAGGAACCTCCATACTGTTTTTTTATAGTGGCTGTACCAATTTACAGTCCCACCAGCAGTGCATGAGTGTTCCCTTTTCACCACATCCTCATCAACATTTGTTATTTGTTGACTTTTTGATGATAGCTATTCTGATAGGTGAGAGGTTGATTTGATCTCATTGTGGTGTTGATTTGCATTTCTCTGATGATTAGTGATGATGAGCAAGTAGCAGCATTTTTTATTTTAGCCTTTTAAGAGTTGGAACAGGAAAATTATACCAGTCCCTCGTGTGAGCAGGTAGCCTGGCTCTGGTCCTTTATTTTACACAGAGGGCTTTTATTCCCATTGACCTGACCAGAGTGAAACTTGGGGTCACACCATCCCCTTCAGGACATGAAGCCCAGTAGGCCTGCAGCTGCCACTTGCTCAGTGCTTTGTATTTCCATTCTATAGGGATGATTAGCTTGCTTTGATCCTGGTTATGTCATTTACACCTTACATTGCCAAATTCAATGTCATGAAACTTTTCTTTATTTTCTTCTAGGGCTTTTATGTTTTTAGGTCTTACATTTCAGGTTTTAATCCCTTTTGAATTAAATTTTGTGTATGATATAAGCAAATACCAGTATAGATGAGGTAGGTCAAGAAAAGGAAATTCTAGTTCAATCTTCATTAAAAAAAAGTTTTTTTGATTGATGTATTGTTGACTTACAATGTTGTATTAGTTTCAGGTGTACAGCAAAGTGATTCAGTTATACCTAAATATATATATGTATATATATATTCTTTTCAGATTCTTATAGGCTATTATAAGATATTGAATATAGTTCCCTGTGCTATACAGTAGGTCCTGTTGTTTATCTATTTCAATGTTCACTTGTAAAATCAACATTTCTTATCCTATTTGCTGCTGCAGTTAAGGATGTGTCACTCCATACTGTTACAACATAATATCAAAAGCATAATTCTTTGACATGCCTTTAGAATTCCATGCCTAAATCTGATGCTTCAGTGAGAGCAGACAATGTCGAGATTGCAATAATATACTGACTTTATATTGAAAAACTGAGTCAGGAGTTATTGAGAAACATAGAAAAAGGGTCTCTGAGAAAGAAGAAAAGAGAAGGCCAATATTGAAAGTTATTGGAAGAAGACTGCCTTATACCCACAAAATGACGATAGGATAAGATATTTTTTATTTTCTCCTCTAATTTCTTTTCTTCCCCACTATCATAGATGTCCAAAATTTCTCATCACTGAGGATGAAATACAAATTTTCTCATTTTCTGCAGCCAAAAATAACTTCCACATTTTGCACTTTGGTAGGACATTTATCTGTATATTTCCTTTCTTTCTTTTGTTGGAATTATTTGTTTTCATGCCCTATCTATATAATTAGATGCAAGTTCCTTAAAGTTAGTAATCATATCTAATATAGATTAATATATACCATAACACTGAAAACTGCAATTCCTATGTAAAGATATCTGTTAAAATTTTGTTGATCAGTTGATGGATGCATTTCATGCAGTTTAATTTTGACAATAATTCATTGGCCATCTGGTCTTAATGGTTGTTGTAATAATTTTCCTGATTGTAACTTTATACACTTTCCAGTTCTGTTAACTGGCTCAACTTTGAATAGGCTATGACTATTCTATGGAAACATGGAAAATTTGCTAAAGGAATCTTATTGTGCATGCTTCTCTGTGTTGAAGCTAATGTTGTATTGTAATTTTAAGAGCTGATGTTGTCGTGTTTTCCTTTCTGTACTAAATATTGCTTATAAAAGAAAAAAAAGCAAAAATTGGCTAGGATATCTTCTTCGGAAGCCACTTGGTCATTACAATTCATCTCTCACTGGAAGGGTTCTGTTCCATATTGAAAAGAAATGGCAGTTTTTTAAAACACACATATCTAGAATAGAGGTACAAAATTGTTACCCACTCTGGAATTTGAGTTTCTCCATACTGACTTCCTCATGGAATGTTCCAAAATTTGAGGCATATGCAGAAATATTTCTTGGGTAATGGTATCTCTGAAAAGTCTCTAATATTGAAGGAGAGCAAGAGGGAGGGAAGGAGGGAAGGAGGGAGGGAGGAAGAGAGAGAGAAACACCTTAGCCATTAACGCCAGATGAATCACAGAGTTTTGAAGTTACTGGTGCCTGAATAGAGGGAAGTCAAAAGCCAATTTAGAGGCTTGTTCAGCAATTAGATTGTTAAATATTCAGTTAGGGTCATTTGCATAATTTTTCCTTCCATATAATTGTGGTTTTCTTGAATTTTATAACATTTCTTTTTCATCTTAGGTTGATTTTTGGCTATAGCACCTAGAAAATAATTGCTTATTTTGCCTACTTTTTTTTTTTTTGCCCTCATGTATATATATTTATTAACTGAACTGGGTTGTTTTTAATCAACTAGAAAATATATATGTGGAATCCTGTTAGCCCAAGAATCTGTCTGTGTTGCTTGCAAATATGTGACGTGAATTTTTGTTGCTGTTGTTGGAATTAGGTTGCCTTTCTTTAGAAAGAATCAACAGGTCATTAGTTATACGTTCAGTAAGGACTAAATGATGGTAAGCATCCATTTTTACCTTATGATGTTTTCAGTAGTAAGTGGTGTTGGTTTTATTCCAAGAAATTATAACTTCTGGAAAATATTAATACTTTAGCTCCTGGGCTAGCCTTAATTGTAAAAATTAACTAATAAGAACCTGCTATATAAAAAATAAATAAAATAAAATATACTGAAAAAAAAATTAGCATATGTGTTTGCAGTAGCATTTTTCATTGAAAAGTAAAAATAGGATTAAGCTTCTAAGAGCAGCACTAGTGAGGACCTTTGGTTGAATCATTTGAAAATGATACTACATTTTATATTTTTTATTTCTACCTTGCCATGAGGCACATTAGGCCAACATGTAGTCATATATCCAAAATTTCTCAATTGTATTTCTTAGGTCATTAGTGAATCAGGCAGTATTAAGCAGTATTTAAGAATGAAAGCTTTAGAAATAAAACTGGGTTTGAATCACAGCTCTGTAACTTACTTCCTGGTGTCAGTGGGGAAATTTGTTAACCTTCTAGACTCAGTTTCCTTATATATAAATTGGAGATAATTATGAAAATACCAGCTTTGTAGGATTATAGCAAGAATTAAATGAGACAATGCATGTAAAACCCTAGTACTGTGCCTAGTACACAGTCAATGCTCAATGTCAGGCATATGTACTAGTAGTAGTAGTAATAGTAAAATAGTATAGTAGTAGTATTAGTAGTAGTAGTAGATACATTAAATAAGATGCTCAGTGTATCCTAAATCAGTTTCTTATCATCAGTTCATGAAGTTCACATAGGGTAATTCTACCCGAATTTTCAGTGGTGATTCCTGGTTTGCCTAATCCACTATCTTTAGCCATCCTGGCCATGGGAGGTTGGTTGCAGAGCATCTCCCATTTAACTAGAGCCAATTAGCTTCAGGCCCAAGACTTGACTTTATCTGTTGAAGGAGAGTTGCCTTTTTTTTTTTTTTAAACTGAAGTCAGAGCTGAGAGGATCAAGGACTACAGCCATCTTAAAAACACAAGGAGAAATCATATCTTAGAATGATTCCAACATTCAGAGGACAGAAAGTCTCAAGGTGGAAAGATGGAGAAACCAGTTCTTGTTCACATCCTTTGATGTTGTACATGAAGACATACCTGAAGCCAGCCCTACCTCTGAATTTTCAGTCTTAGGAGCCCATAATTACCCTTCTGTATGAACCAGTTTGGGCTGTATTTTTTTTAACCTGCTAAACTGATAAAAAAGTGAACCAATTTTCAGAGTGTTAAGACTTTCCAAGAAAGCTGAAGCTCCATTTGTTCCATGTTCTCTATGTCATTTCTGGCGAAGAATTTCCCAGTGGCCTCCTTCTGAAGAGTTATGACTTTACTATTGCTCTCTGGGCCAGCCTGATTCCCAAAAGAGATTATCTGTTCTAATTCGTTCTGCCTTCCCTTGCCTGTTCCCCTCCAAAGCCAACGTAAGAATTAGTCATTTTCATATGTAAATGTTTCTTGAGTTTGTAACAAACAAATCATCGAAGGGTAGGAATCAACTTTTCTTTCCTCCTGCCCCCCAGCATGAGCCAGTTTTTCAACTTTTGGGGACTTTTTCAAAATATCTCTTTATATAACTCCATTGGAGGGAAATACATTGCATAAAATAAGTGTGTTTCATAGACTTCAGGGAGGGGAAAAGAGAAGAAATTATGAGTGCTAAATGCAGAGGGAAAATCAGTAGGTTTTCAGGTGAGATTTGAATGAAATAGAGATGCGGTGAAGCAGAGAAACAGAAGCAATTCATTTTTATGACCAAGTCTGCAGATAAGTTCACGCTTTGGATAGATAGCACCGAGGAAAAGAATATGAAAAAAGAAAACAAAACAAAACATTGTGATAGGTGGCCAAATTAGAACAATTGTCAGAGAAGGACAGATTGCAAAGTGCTACATTTTGAGGAGATTTCAAGCCGACAGCCTCCTGCATTTATGGTGTACCTAAAGTTTGTTTCTGCACCACTGAATTTTAAAATCTAGTAGTTAAATTGGGGAAATGGTTTAGCTACATAGAAGTGTATATGTCAAAAGTGACATATATTTCAGCTATCTCCAAATGGAAAGAAAGACATTTATTTTGAGTCCACTGAAAACGTCAGTCTCCCATGGGGTACCTATATGTCATGGTTCATCCAGAAGAGTTCCAGTTTATGCCTGATGTCTTAGTGTAATTATTGACACTACCTGTTTGACCCTCAGAAGTGTCCTGGATTAGGGTTTGGGCAATAATTATACAGTCATGTTACACATGATCCTACATATGACTCAGTGGGTGATCTGAGGTGTCAATATATGCACAAAATCTTACTGAATAATTTGAAAATTTCCTGTTCTGATTTACTCCCCAAGACCAAATCTTAATGATAAATTTCTTAAGTTCACTTTCCTGTATCACCCAGTGATTGAGTTTGGCTGTGAGTAAAAAAGACACCCATAACAATGATTTAAAGGGATCAAAGGTTTAAGTTTTCTCACATAACCTGAAGTCTGGAGATAGATAGTTACTGGTATTGGTTCATTGACTGGCTAAACAACCCTTTGCTAAAGGGCCAAAGTTTTTACATTTATTTGGCCTTTTCCTCGTGGTACAAGATAGCTCCTACCTCCCCAGCTAACATGTATACATTCTGGGAAGTAAAAAAGGGGCACAGAGAAAGAGATGGTGCCTTTATCAGGAAAGAACACTTTCCCAGAGGTTTCAGCAATGTCCGTAGTGATGTCCAGTGATGACCATAGAACTGTGTCACATGGTCACCCCTAGGTGGAAAGAGTGTGGGGAAATGTCTCAATTTTTTAAAAAAAAATTTGAGCTACATATATTGCCATATTCATCAAAACCAGGGTTCTGTTAATATGGAGGGGAAAATGGATATTGGGTAGACACTTGACAACTGTCCCACTTCTCCAGGCTGAGAATATAAATGTAGATAATGTAATACTTTAGCACAAGAGAAAGTCAAAGAGACAGAGAGCAACTGAACAGATTGAAGAATAGATATGCATGTGTAGTTTCTTCATTAGGTAATGTAAAATCTTTTGAATCACTATAAATATTGGTTGAAAAATTTATGAATTTCTACTAGGAAGCTAAATATTGAACTCTAGAGACTAACGGGAAGAGATCTTACCTGTACTTTTATTCAGGTCCAAATAGATTAGAATTTCCCTGGGATTTGGTGACAGAAGCTTTCTGCTTGTTGAGTTTTCATGATGGATCGCTGGATATTTCCTCTAAAATTTCTCTCTATAGCTAGGGCAAAGATGAATAAGCACTGCTACTTCAACTTCCATTCTTCTATTTCACTGGATGGGTAAAAGTTCTCTCTGTAGGGAACTTTGAGAAGTCGTGAGGTAACTGAAAGTCACCATGGAGTGAGATATAGCATATTGACTTGTAAGGGTATGCTTGCCTGTGGTTTCAATACAGCTATTCCTGAAACTCCAGGGATCAGCAACTTTTCCATGCTCCCATTTAACCAATAATTTACCTATTTATTTAGTGTAGATAGTGTGGCACACATTGTCTTAGGCACTGAAAATGAAATGAAAAACACTTCCACTGTAGTGGGAGAACAGGACAACACATAAATAAATATGGAAATTTACTATTTAGGATTGGTTTTTATAAAAGAAAAAATATATTTCAGTAATAGAGAATAATAGAGAAAACTAATTTAGACAGGATAGCCATGAAAATTTCTTTAAGGAAATGATATTCACGCTAAAACCTAAAGGATGAAACGAAAGACCAAACCAGAGGAAGTGTACTAGCAGAGGCAGAAATAAGTGCAAAACATTCATAGGAGTAAAATGTTTATAAATCTTATTGTTTCTCACACATTCTATCATAATTCTTGCACCTGAAGTGCTAATTCTAATATCTGTTCATTTTCATTTGCTCGTCTATTTGATTTAAAATATTTTTACGTATCGTGTGCTGAGTACCATTTTGGGTGCTCCAAGCATGAGAGAGGAAAAGGACAAACACTGCACTTTCATACCATAATAAAAGAATGAAATTGTTCAGGGTTATAAAGGAAGGAAGCAGGGTTATAGAAACATAATACATTTATGTCTTGGCATATTTTTTTAATTTTTAAACTTACATTAATTCTCATCATGAATTTCTTTCTGTTATTTGTGCTATCCTTGTATTTTGACTCTTTTTACATTGAATCCAGGAATAAGTTGTATGTTTTTTAAAAATTTGTATGCTGTTTATTGAATTCTTTCTTTATTATTAATATTCCTAAGGGATTTCCAGGAACTTCCTCAGTAATTTCAATGAAAAGACTTCATTGGCATTATCTTAAAACCTTGAAATCTGATTAGTAGCATGTTGCCAAAAATATTTATGTTTTAAAAGGTCCACACCACATATAAAAAGTAACTTAAAATGGATCATAAACTTAAGTGTAAGAGCTAAAACTATAAAACACTTAGAAGAAAGCATAAGGCTAAATCTTCATGACCTTAGGTTAAACGGTAGTTTTAGAGATATGAAACCAAAAGCACAAGCAACAAAAGAAAAAATTTCATCTTAATTAAAACATTTGTGCTTCCAAGGACATAATCAAGAAAGTGAAAAAGACAACCCAGAGAAGGGGAGAAAAGTTAGCAAGTCATTTATCTGGTAAGGAATGTGTATCTAGAATATATAAATAACTCATACAACTAAAAATAAAAAGACAAAAGTGTACAAAGGATTTGAATAGACATATTTCCAAAGAAGATATACAAATAGTTAATAGCCACATGAAAAGATGTTCAACACCATTAGCCATCAAGGAAATGCAAATCAAAAACCACAAGGACTTACCACTTCACACCCACTAGGATGGCTTTATTAAAAAAGATAATAACAAGTATAGGTGAGGATATGGAGAAGTTGGAACGCTTATATACTTCTAACAGGAATCTAAAATGCCATAGCCACTTTGGAAAATAGTCTACCAGTTCTGCAAAAGGTTAAAGACAGAGTTACCATATGACCCAGCAATTTCACTACTAGGTATATACCCAAGAGAAATGAAAACGTAGGTCCACACAAAAACTTTTCTATATTAATATTCATAGCAGCATTATTTAAAATAGCCAAAAGTGGAAATAACCCAAATGTCCATCAACTAACGAATGGATAAGGTGTGGCACATTTATTCAATATAATATTATTTAGCTATAAAAGAGAGTGCTGAGGCATGCTACAACATGTATGAATCGTGACAACAGTATGTTAAATGAAAGAAACCAGTCACAAAAGACAACATATGGTATAATTCCATTTATATGAAATGTCCAGAATAGACAACTCTATAGAGACAGGAAGTTGATTAATGATTGTGCTGTGATAAATGGGAACAGACTGCTACTAAAGGGTGGGAGTTTGCTTTTTAGGGTAATGAAAATATTCTAGAGTTGATTGTGGTGATGGTTGTTCAGCTCTGTCAATATACTAAAAACCATTGAATTATACACTTTGAATGGGTAAACTGTATGGTATGTGAATTATATCTCAATAGTGCTGTTATTAAAAAGTTAATTCTATTTAAAATATCAATTTAATCATGATTTAATGGAGATTAAAAAGTAAATAAGATCATTTTCCCCTAATGGATTCTATACACATTAATTGAATTGTATTTTTGGTTTGTTTAAAGTAACACAAAGGAGTGAATTTCCTCACAACTGGAGGGGCGTGACAGAACTTTAATACTCCGGTGCAAAAAGTGGAAAAAGGAGTGCGAGCAGAGTAGAATTTGTTTTCATTGTGAAGATGTGTCCTACAACTGTAAACACCATTGATTTTGACCACAAAATACTAGCTATGAGAGAAGAGTTTTTATAATAAGATTAATATTTGCTGTGATATTTTAATTTACTTACTGAGCTTGGACCTTTAAATTATTACTGTCAGGGCTCTAGAAATTTATACCTATCTGTTCATGTGGTGGTACTTTTGGAGGTATATGTTTAAATCACAGAATATATATTTTTTTCTCTCTTTGGCTCAATTTAAAAATGTTTCGTGAGGAAATCTTGAATATTTTATACCTTAAAATTGCATCTTGGAATATACAAGCAGCTCATGCAACTCAATATCCAAAAAACAAACAACCCAATCCAAAAATGGGCAGAAGACCTAAATAGACATTTCTCCAAAGAAGATATACAGATCGCCAACAAACACATGAAAGGATGCTCAACATCACTAATCATTAGAGAAATGCAAATTAAAACTACAATGAGGTATCACCTCACACCAGTCAGAATGGCCATCATCAAAAAATCTACAAACAATAAATGCTGGAGAGGGTGTGGAGAAAAGGGAACCCTCTTGTGCTGATGGTGGAAATGTAAATTGATACAGCCACTATGGAGAACAGTATGGAGGTTCCTTAAAAACTAAAAATAGAACTACCATACGACCCAGCAATCCCACTACTGGGCATATACCCTGAGAAAACCATAATTCAAATAGAGCCATGTACCACAATGTTCATTGCAGCTCTATTTACAATAGTCAGGACATGGAAGCAACCTAAGTGTCCATCAACAGATGAATGGGTAAAGAAGATGTGGCACATATATACAATGGAATATTATTCAGCCATAAAAAGAAACGAAATTGAGTTATTTGGAGTGAGGTGGATGGACCTAGAGTCTGTCATACAGAGTGAAGTAAGTCAGAAAGAGAAAAACAAATACCATATGCTAACACATATATATGGAATCTAAAAAAAAAAAAAAAAAAAAAAGGTTCTAAAGAACCTAGGGGCAGGACAGGAATAAAGATGCAGACGTAGAGAATGGACTTGAGGACATGGGGAGGGGGAAGGGTAAGCTGGGACGAAGTGAGAGAGTGGCATGGACATATATACACTACCAAATGTAAAGTAGATAGCTAGTGGGAAGCAGCCACATAGCACAGGGAGATCAGCTCAGTGCTTTGTGACCACCTAGAGGGATGGGATAGGGAGGATGGGAGGGAGATGTAAGTGGGAGGAGATATGGGGATATATGTATATGTGTAGCTGATTCACTTTGTTACAAAGCAGAAAGTAACACACCATTGTAAAGCAATTATACTCCAATAAAGATGTTAAAAAAAAAAGAAAGAAATATGTGCCATGCTAACGCTAATCAAAAAAAAATTATTTTATTGAAGTATAGTTGATTTACAGTGTTGTGTTAATTTCTGCTGTATAGCAAAATAATTCAGTTATACATATATATACATTCTTTTTCATATTCTTTTCCATTATGGTTTATCACAGGAAGGTTTAGTTTTTTGTTTTGGAGGGTTTTTTTTGGCATGCGGCATCTTAGTTCCCTGACCAGGGATCGAACCTGTGACCCCTGCAGTGGAAAAGCAGAGTCTTAACCAGTGGACTGCCAGGGAAGTCCCCAAGGTTTAGTATTTTTAAAAGCCTTATTTAGCTTGAACTTTCCTTTGATATTTTGAGTTGTCTGTTTTGCCATTAGATCTGCCAGTGTCACTTACCCTCCAACTTGGTTTAACATTATATTAGTTTTGAGTGCTTGGGTGATATGTGAGGTACTATATGATTGGGATGGTTGCAAATTGGTTTCTGGGTTTTTTTCTCAGAGTTTACTTGTATGCCTTTCTAATGCCTGATTTTTAATATAGGTATTGTCAAGGTGTGGTTTTTATTCTTGAAAAATGTTAATGTATCCGCTAATTCATTATCCCAAGAGTAATTTGGCATTATTATAATAATGTGAAATATACATAGATATGGAGTATTGAGTAGTAGATTATTATAATAAGGATACCTTTCTTAAGACTTTTTAACTGTGTTTCCTGGTTCTCATTCTCAAATCCATACTTACAAACAGGCTATGTTTTTGGTGCCTTATTATTTACAAAATGAAGAGACACAGGCAGAGTACTCGCTAAGATGTATTATGTGAGAATGGAAAATGGAGTTGTATAGCCCTTAAGTCTCAAGTGAAAAATGCAGAGGGAAGTAATTGGCCACATTCCAAACTCTTTGAGAGACTGTTCCAATAGTCCAAAATGGAAAATGAAGTTTCCAAAAAAACATTCCCCAAAGACGCATGATTCATCTTGTGTGGCAATAAATCTAACTCTTTGAACACTGTTATTTATTTGGCTAGTTCACTGGAGTCCAAATGTACCTAACTCTGCAGATCAACTTCTCAAAAACTCTTAAAGCCCATCCCAAATGCTTCCCCTGAAAATCAGCTGTTTGTTGTTGTTGCTGTTATTTTAATTATCTTTGTAGTATCGAAAGATCGTCCGAATCTACCAGTTCTATCTCTGCTGTCTAGCACTGTGCCCACTCTGGCTTTATTTTTATGGGCCCTCAGTTAATAAGAGTGATCATAGAGGTCAGCTAGACTAAATCAGTGGCTCCTTTCCTAATATTCACAAAAATTAGAACCCGATTATTGCTGAAACATCTCTAAGAGTGAAGGCTTTGTCACCTGAATCGTACACTGGAGATGACTGTTAGGAGCATCTTTTTACTGTGCCATTTTTGGTTCTAGTCCTGCAATGTGGAGTCACAGAGAATGTGTTGATCGCTTAGTAGCGCTTGACACATGGTGAGTGTTCTAAAGCTGTTGACTGTTGTGATGATCAAATGAGTTTTTCTACCTCTATGTCCATTTTATCTCCATCTCAATCATTATCCATATATCTATCTACATATCTGTGTATCTATCTATTTATTTATCTTCCATTACTTAGAATGATGACTGACACCCAGTAAGGGCTTTAAAAGTGTTTGCAAAAATTATTATTTCTTTCTCACGTGATGTTTTCAACTATTTGTTGAACACAATTAAATATTATAGGAAGTGAGCATGGTTTTCATGAGAACGTTAACCAGTTCCATTTCTTTCACAAGAAAGTTAATAAATACTATTTATTAAATAAATTAACGAGCAATAGAATCATTAATTTTGTAAATTGAAGGAAAGCTATAAATAATTTGGTTCAATGCCTCCTTTTTTTTCAGATTAGAAAATAGAAATTTAGACTGAACTGTTTTTCATCCCTTTATTATTCAGAGCTCACGCTTTTGTTTGTAGTATATATCTCTCCTAAAGTGTGATATTATAATCTGTGCAAGTGATATTTTATTAGTTTCTGCCCTGGTTTAGCCCTTGCTGAATACTAGTTGACTCTCTGGGACCAGCAAGAAACCATTCATGGTCAGGAAGTATTGGTCAGCAATACAGGGCTGGGGGAATTAAAATTCATTCACTTGCCTCTTAGAAATATCTGTTTAAGAAATTCTTTGATATTGATTTACTTTCAAGCATTGACTACTTTTCTCCCTGAAGGTAACAGTTTTATGATCATTCTACTGGTCTCTAACAATGGCTTACCTGATTTACTGATACATAAAAAGCCTACAGAAATGTATTTTTTCATTGACTTTATACTTGCCCAGTAACAGCATTGGTCTTTTTTTTTTTTATTTTTATAAATTTATTTATTTTATTTATTTATTTTTGGCTGAGTTGGGTCTTCGTTGCTGCACGCGGGCTTTCTCTAGTTGCGGTGAGCAGGGGCTACTCTTCGTTGCGGTGCGCGAGCTTCTCATTGCGGTGGCTTCTCTTGTTGCGGAGCACTGGCTCTAGGTGCACAGGCTTCAGTAGTTGTGGCACGTGGGCTCAGTAGTTGTGGCTTGTGGGCTGTAGAGCGCAGGCTCAGTAGTTGTGGCGCGCGGGCTTAGTTGCTCCGCGGCATGTGGGATCTTCCCAGACCAGGGATCGAACCCGTGTCCCCTGCATTGGCAGGCAGATTCTCAACCACTGCGCCACCAGGGAAGCCCAGCATTGGTCTTTATTATGTTTCAATGGGTGGCTTGAATTAGATCCATAATAAGCTGAATCCACACTAAGTACAGCTGTAATGTAGGGGAACCAAGATGGTATTCCTGGCAGCGTTCTCATTATATGTGCTTTACTTCCATTTGGTAGTCATTTCTGTAAGTCCCAAGGAAATTTCCTGCTATGAAAGGTTTTCTCTTACTGACATTGGCTAAAGAGACATTAGACCCTTATTAGATGTGTGTTTTGCCTTTGCTAATTCTTTTCCCCTGAGCCAGCCCCAGCCTTCTTTCAATAGAGTTTGCTTTGCTTCCCATTACATTACATTCCAAACAAATCCCTACTTTGTATTCTCACTTGTTCCACTTATCACCAAAGCCTTCTGATAGCTCAATCTATATCTACTTTTTCCTCCATTTATCTACCACAGCCCCTTTTCTAGAATGTCTCATTTTATGCTTACACAGAGGATATTTCTTTGGCCAGATTTTTGGTGGTCAACATGATGCCTCTCAGAAAAATATGCCCTTTCTCCCTCATTGGAGAGTCAGAACCTCCAACTCTTCTCTGTTGGGGGTTGAGGCATATTTCTATATGAACCTGATAGAGGTTATGGGAATCAGTAGGTTAATAAGGCTTCTATAATGGATCAATCTGTGCAAGAGTTTCCAACTTACTTTTCTTCTTCCATATGATAGAGACCATATAAACAAAAACATTCATCCAGAAAATGTTTCTGCCTGTGCATTGTTTTTATTTATATTCAAGCAACTTTCATGTTTGTAGTGTGATTAGATCCACATAAAAACTCCAGAGAGGTTGATCAGACCAGTGTAATTATCACTATATTATAAATATGGAGAATTACTCAAAGGTGATAGGGATCATTAATACCAGTGTCCAATCTAAGATTTTCCTATTTCATACCTAAGCCTCCTTTCCCTTCCTTACTTGAAAAATGAATATTCCTTTGCTTGCAGTAGTAAAGGATTTCTATTTAAGAATGTTAACTTCTTTGTTTATTTTCCATTTGAGACAGAATATTGGTTATGGTGTGTCTGAAAGGGTAAAGACTGCTTTGAAGATGTGAGAACTGGGAATAGAGAGTTTGGCTGGGAAGTGGAGAGGGAGGCAGTCAGAGAAAGGGCATCTCAACCTGTATTTCTGAGAAGGAAAAGAAAAAACAAAAGAATCATCTCTCTGCTTAAAATTTCTTTTATATTTAGCCTTTTAAGTTTGTATGAGAATTAAGTGTGTTAAATTTCCTTTTTTTTTTTTTTTTTGATATCTTGTAGTGGTGCCTACCATCCTAAGCATCAAGACATGGTATACAAGAGTGCCAACGGGACACAGTATTATACTCTTGTGCAAAATGATTCAGGGATTCTATTTAAAGTAGTTGAGCATCTTTGAGACTCTGCTTAATGTGTTTATATGCTTCTTGTTTTCTTTCTTCCATTTCCATCTTTCCATTCTCCTTTTTCCTCTCCCTCCACCCTTCCCTCCTTTTCTCCTTTTCTCTGTCTCTGTTTATCTCTCTCCATCCCTCCAACCCTTCCTTCTTTCTTTCTTTTTTTTTTGGTATAATCTTTATTTAACAGACATTCATTAAACATGTGCTATATACAAAGTGAGCTAAATGTTTTAGATGCCTGTAATACAAAGAAGGATATAGAACTTATGCTTTCAAAGGAGCTTATAGGCTGTCAGAGGAGGTGGTAATACAAAAATCAAGACATTCAGGGTGGAATCTGCCCAAGTTCTGAGTACAGAATAAGCAATATCGTAGATATTCTAAGTGCAATACTGAGGTCATGGAATGGAGAGGATATTTTAAAATCTTGGCCTGAAAATATATTTCATATCAGTAAGTCCTAGTGATTTGCATCCAGGAAAATACTGGCCACTGTGACCTGTTCTAAATCATATTAAAGATTCTATTGTCATATCACATAAAGTAGGTATATGTGATAATATATATCACATCTTTTAATATTAGAAATTACTATGTACAAATGGAGTTGAATGAGAAATTGACTACTCTAGGTCCCTTAATTAAGATCTCCTTTCGCCTCCTTCCTATGCAGGAGAGCAAACTGGTAGTAAGATAAATAACAGATACTCTATTTTGTAAGACCTATGAGCAACTGGGTGCTTGCCACAGTTGCTTACTCAAACTTGCAGAGACTATCCCACATTTGTATTTATGTGTGGAGAGGGAAAGTGATAATTTCAGGGAATAACAGAGAGGTCACATGAGGAGGGGACAAGTGAAAGCAGTCATTTTTTAATGTCCAGTAGGAAATGTAGAAAGCTTGGGGATAAACCTCTTGCGGGCACAAATGTGTCAAAAAGCTGTGGAGGGTTTATACTGTGCAAGATCCCTTAGATATGTGTGTTTTGTTTCTACAGCCCATTGCTTTGGGGCCATTGAGTAGGAATAATAGCTCTATCCAATTTAACAACCCCTCAGGTTCTCACAGTATTAAATGAAAATGATGATAATAATTATGTTAGTAATCATATTTGAATGCTTACTTCATGTTTGGACGCTATAAATTTATTCATTCAATCTTCACGGTGACTCCCTAAATTATGTCCTAGCATTATCTTCCTTGGACAGGTGAGGAAATAAAGATGAAGTGATTTACCCAAGATTACCCATATGGGAGATGAAGCTATTAACTATATTAAATACTGAGTCTCTAATAATAAAAAAATGTCACAATATTTATTTACATGCAGTGCTTGGTAGTTTCAAAGAGCTTTGACATCCACTATGAGGTATATTAGGTCAGGTTATTTATCCCTTTTTAAGAAAGAAGGCATTTAACTTCAGGTCTATTTACTCCAAAACCTAAGCAGAATTCACTGCACTCTGAAGTCTATTCATAATTTAAACCTACATAGATGTGTCTAATTTTAGGCAAATTTCCAATCAGATTGGCTAAAATCTAATAGTTTCTTATGCTTGGGAATGTACATTTTAGTGTCTTAGTAATTATCTTATGCATTATACAATCTTCACTGGAGTTACCAGATAAATGAGATGTCACTGCACTTAACAGCAAGGATCACTGCTGCTAGCTTTCAATTGGTTTCATCTGTTGCTGGGAGGAGTTGCCATCTCTCAGCAGCTGCCAGCCAGGCAGGCATTTCTGATGGAGCTGAGCCCAGGTTGACAGTAGCTAGAAAAGGAACGTGTCCCAACCTGGCAAGGACATCCTTCAAGTCAGTGTTTTTGTCCACCAGGCTGACAGAATCCCCAGTTTTGATGCATTTCTTTGCTTTTCATGAAACCCATTTTTGTCCTTTCTTCTTTCTTTTCTTTGCTTAAATTTGTTATTTGCTGACAGACCATATTCATGCACTGTACAAAAGAATAAGTAAATTCCAATTAGCATCTGAAATGCAGAAGAACTTGGTTCCAGCTCTAGTGGGAGAATGATATATTGTTTGATTAAAAGAAGGAAGAGCCATTTCTTCTAAATAAGGGTACGCATCATTTTCCTGGCAATTACAAAAGGGAGCTTTAAACGCTCTCTTTAGGATTTTGATGAAAGAATGAGAATTGCTCTATTTGGATGGCTTCCCCTGTTTAAAATCCTGTTTATCTACAAGGTGACTGAAATAGATGCTGGGGAAAGAAAAGCATTAAGTTTGTTCTTCCCCTTCTTGCCTTTACATATCATGAGCTGTCTGCCTGGAATGTTCTACACCCTGTTTATTAACTCTTCTTCACCCCTTAAGGTCAGGCTCCAGTGCAAGACTGGTGGTGAAACTTTCCACATGCACCTCTATTCACTCCCTTCTTTGTGTCCTCAAAATGCTTCAGTTATATTCCTGTTTTGGGACTTCCCATAGCAAACTGTCCTTTTTTTTTTTTTTTTTTTAATGTGAACTATAGTTTTCATTTCTTTATTTACATGTGGTATTTTCATTTTGCCAACTGTCTTTATAGTCACTCTTTTCTTCTTGGCCATTTCCATTACTAAGTTCTTGTATGTCTAAAGGTTCAAGGACCACATTTTATGCACTTTTGAATTCTTAACACCTAGTACTGTGTCTGGACCTAGTAGACACCCGTCCCTAACCTCCCAGTACCAACCCCAAGGTGTTTAGTAAATCAACAAGTGCTCACTATGGTGCAATATTCTCCTCAATCTTCAAACAGCTCCATTCAGGAGTCTCAAAAGCCAGGCTTATGAGAACTAAAAACATATTTATATCTTTGACCCCTGAAATATATTAACTGCCTCCAATCATACCCCCGTGTGGAGGGATTTGAGTGTTCTCTAATTACAGAGTCTGGGAAATGGAGCACTGTCTGTCTAAACTGGAAGGGACGTCAGAGTGTCAGTGGGCCCACACGCTATTTGACCAATGTAGAAAAGAAGGTCTGTAGGGGAGACGCCATCTGCCCAAGGCCACCACCCAGAAGGCTGGTGGCTGAGCTGTGCTTCAAACCCTAGCGAGCATTCTATTAGGTTGTTACATGCACTTGACATGTAACACTGAAGGCAGCTTTGTGATTCTGACATTGAAATTAAGTCCTCCCAGTAAGGAAATAGCCAGTAGGATCAATATAATATCATGGCACATTGGAAAGTACCTTAGTCTTGGAGCTGGAAGAGTTGAGTTCAAATACTGATTCAGTGCTTTGTGCCTTGACCACTGAGCCAAGGATTCTATTTAAAACTTTATGGGACATTCTAGTCATTCGCATTGTCTAGAGTCTCCCCTACTCTCCTCAGATTGTAAACTCATCAGGGAATGTTTAATTTAATAAGGATTTATTGAGCATTTACAGTGTGTCAGCACTGTTAAGACCTCATAATAAGACTATACCATATCTTGTGTAATACCTAAAGCAAAATTAAACATACAATGTGGATCTGAGGAATTATTGTACACTTATTACATGTTTCCATATAAGTAATAATGGTGCTGGACACCTTTCAGCCTTATGTTCAAGAGAGGAGTGAATTCCCTCATTTTTTATGCAATATACATTAAGAAGGAAAAAGGTCAGGGATATTTAAAATATATGAAAGAATAAGCTCTATCCTCAAAAACTATAGAAGCATACATTTACAACCAACCAATTTATATGGTAATCACAAGCCATTCTCACCCAGAATTTCTCAGAGACATGAATCCAGTTTGAATTTACAGGGTGTAGTAAAAAGTGATACTGTGTTAGCTATAAATTTCCTCATATTGATAGGAGCAGGAAAGCTGTTCCTACATCTTGGGCTTTCCTTAGTCTGAAGTAATCTTCTTCAATTTCTTCTGCCTGTCCAAAACCCAAGAAAAAACTACCTCATTTGTGAAGCGTTGTTTTGAATCCTCACCAAATAGAAGTATATGTTCCTTCTTTCACGCTCCCATCCCTCTATTGTGGTCCTTAATCATCTTCATTTTTCATTTATCTGTGTGTCTGGTTAATTATAAACTCCCTGAGATCAAGGGACAGGTTTTTTTCTTTATCTTGCTAAATCATCTAATTCAGTACCTTGCAAATAGCGGTGCTAAATAATTGAGAAATGAATGAATGAATAAATGAGTGAATAAAGTTGAAAGAATATTAGTGATTTATTCAATAACGATTTCTGGAATGACTACTAAGCTTTGGTGTGCATGCACTGTATTCAATCTTGGGTGTACATAGCGTGGTGAACTTTTATCTGCTGCCTGGCACTGATGGGCTAAGTTATAATAACATATAAATATCCTCTCAGTATTAAACAATATATATCTAGAAAGCAGGGATGCTACCATTTTGAGAATGTATGAAAAATCTGCAGCTCTTAAAAATTTAACAGTCTTTGAAATATAGAAGTGAACTTTTGAGAAATACAGTGGGCATAAAGAAAACAGTGTGACTCTGCTATCAGAGCCTAAAAAATATTAGATATATGAATTATATCAAAACAGGACTGCTGATTTGGGGGATGCTAGAGATTCTATTTTGGTCTCAAAACGGCTCCTTTATGGGCTTATCCAAACTATTTCTTACTTGAAATCCTCTGTTTTATAATCTATTTTTCCTTCCCCCCCCCTCCACAAATGAGTATTCTGAGGATTAATTATTGTAAAGTACTTTGCAAATGAAAGGTCTATATAAATTCTAAGTGGTGGTGTTATACTGTGGGTGATGTGCCAGTGAAATATTGACAAAAGCCCCTGTTTGCTAAAGCCTGCATTGATGTATTAAACTCCTGCAGTAGAACAGTACCTCTGGGGAGACTCATACTTTCTTTTCTTTAGATACATGAATTGGCAATTAAAAATAATTATATTGCAGCACTGCTTGTGATGCCAGTCAAGAAATCCGCATTGAACAATGTGGGATGTTGTCTTTGAGTTTCAATTACCAAAGAGTACACTTTTCTCTTCCTTCTTCAAAGTATTGCATGTCAACCAGTCTAGCAATTCAAAATAATGTTTTCTTTTTTCTTTAAACAGTTTTTGCTTTTTTTTTTTCCTAATCTTCGACACACAATTTATTTTTTTTTCTTTTTTTTTCAGACTGCCTAAGTTTTATTTTTTATTTTTTATTTTTTTAACATCTTTATTGGAGTATAATTGCTTTACAATGGTGTGTTAGTTTCTGCTTTATAACAAAGTGAATCAGTTATACATATACATATGTTCCCATATCTCCTCCCTCTTGCGTCTCCCTCCCTCCCACCCTCCCTATCCCACCCCTCTAGGTGGTCACAAAGCACAGAGCTGATCTCCCTGTGCTATGCAGCTGCTTCCCACTAGCTATCTATTTTACATTTGGTAGTGTATATATGTCCATGCCACTCTCTCACTTTGTCACAGCTTACCCTTCCCCCTCCCCATATCCTCAAGTCCATTCTCTAGTAGGTCTGTGTCTTTATTCCTGTCTTACCACTAGGTTCTTCATGACTTTTTTTTTTTCCCCTTAGATTCCATATATATGTGTTAGCATACTGTATTTGTTTTTCTCTTTCTGACTTACTTCACTCTGTATGACAGACTCTAACTCCATCTACCTCACTACAAATAACTCAATTTCGTTTCTTTTTATGGCTGAGTAATATTCCATTGTGTATATGTGCCACATTTTCTTCATCCATTCATCCGATGATGGACACTTAGGTTGCTTCCATGTCCTGGCTATTGTAAATAGAGCTGCAATGAACATTTTGGTACATGACTCTTTTTGAATTATGGTTTTCTCAGGGTATATGCCCAGTAGTGGGATTGCTGGGTCGTATGGTAGTTCTATTTTTAGTTTTTTAAGGAACCTCCATACTGTTCTCCATAGTGGCTGTATCAATTTACATTCCCACCAACAGTGCAAGAGGGTTCCCTTTTCTCCACACCCTCTCCAGCATTTATTGTTTCTAGATTTTTTGATGATGGCCATTCTGAGCGGTGTGAGATGATATCTCATTGTAGTTTTGATTTGCATTTCTCTAATGATTAATGATGTTGAGCATTCTTCAGAAAACTGAATGAAAGAGGTTAGGCTATCTCATTCTGGGGCATTCTGCTGACTACCGGGATTTTATTCTGTTTGTAAACCTGTGTGTAAGCCTGGGTTTGGGCTAAAGGTGTTCAGGAATAATGATATCAGTGCAAATGAGATAAAAGGATTAGACTGTACCACTCCAATACTCCATCATGTTCTCTTCTGAAATGTAAGGTTGGGACTTTAAAGATCTTTTCTTTTGATTTCAAATTTGAAAGTATCAAATTTGGATAAAATTTCTTAAGGGATTGTAAAAGTTTCCTACAAAAATATAGATGGTGTGTGCTAGCTTTGTGAAGAACAATTATTTCATCCATTATGAAGGCATAACAATGTTCTTTATAAAAAACTAAATAATCTATGAAACTAAAAAAGATAAATATTAATCTATTTTGAGATTTTCCTTATTAAATCATGACAAATTTTGAAGATTTGGTTTAAAAATAGAATGAAATATTTGTATTGCAGGGTTTTTATAAACCAGACCTGTATTGGATATATTGGAATGGCTGTCAAATGTGGGAATGTTTGTGATAAAAATAGTCTCTGTATAAACTCTTGATTCTGACAATCTTTCAGGGATGAAATGATTTGATTTGATATGAGATTGACTATTATTTAAAGACCAAGTCTAAATTTGCCTTGAAAAATATTCCATCAAAACAGCCATTCTGGGTTGTTATATTTTGCTGTAGTTTTCTGTTAAAACACTATTAGTGTCTAATCAGTAATGTCCCTGCTGTGATTATATTCGGCTCCTCTAGTTGAACAGAAAATCAGGAGAGAAATATAGACCTTAATCTGATCCATTCATATTTGGATATTCTGTCTTTGAATTCTTCTTAAGTTTAACATATTTTCTTTTTTTGAGGTCTTATCTGTTCTACAAGAGAGATGGCATCTAAAGTCTATACAGTCATAAGGCAGTGATTACAGTTGGGTGAGGCCTGGAGATGTCTGGTATACAATTGATGCCAAAAGGTTTTCAAAGGTCATGATGATCTAGTAATATAAATGTTGATAAAATTTTCACCTTGTTTTGTAGAGGACAGATAAGTGAACCAGGAGTGAGGAAATCTGATTTCTAGTTCCAGGACTGCCACTGCTCCAGGCCAAAGAGTGCCATGCATGGCCAGAAGACTCCAGGCAGGCTTCTCTTGGATAGGTCTGCCTTGTAAGCCAGAGAGAGTGAGTGAGACCTGGCAAGACGGCACAGGAACATGGCAGGGTTTATGCCACCCTTCTCTGGATAACTGAAATGCAAAGCCCCATCATTTTGCGTCACTAGGCACAATATACTTACATACTCATAGACCTCTAGTCTTTGTTGGGGTCTGCTAGATTCCATCGGTATTATTTGAAGACAGAGTCCTATGGGCAACATTTTGAGGGTCTGTGTCCCAAGAAACCAAAGCCTCTTCATAACTTCCTTATTCTGTATGCTCAAAGGAACCCTCTTAGTGGTAAATAGTATGTATTTAAGGAGAGAGATTATATTTTATCTAGCAGTAGTTACCCAATCTGATTGAGATTCCTTTGACCTTATTCACTTGGAATATTACTGTTGCTTATCTTATTCTTTTATTTAATATTTACATATGTTTACCTATTCAGCTAATACTCTCTCTAAACTAAAATACGTTGGAAAACCAGGAAGAAAGCAAAAAATAAAAAAGAAAGAAAGAAAAAAAAGAAAAACCCAACAACAGCAGAAAACACCCTAAACATTCAAAAGAGAAATTACTGTGTCTTTGTATGAAATCTTTTATACTTTACTTATAAGTGAATAAATTATTATGTTTCCATATGATCTGATATCTATAATTCTTCCAACCTAGATTGTTTTGTTTCTTTGTCTAGGGAGATAGGAAGCTACACAGAAAGAGGAAAGAGTGGCAGTCGTAACAGGTAGTGAGAGCTAGAAAAAGCAACCCTGAATGGAAAGAAAAGGCAGGGGACTGTTTAGTACATATTAGAAAAATTTCCACAGAAGAAGGAGACTTTGAAAGGTACCAAAAAACCCCTCCAAATCCTTAATTAATCATAAATAGCAATCCAGCATATGACACTCTGAGAATTCCAGTTTCCTGAGGTTTTACTCAGCTGAATTTGGCACTTCTTTTTGGTACAGGAGATCTCAAACTGGCAACAGATCAAAGTAGTAGAATCACCCCTTAAATCAAATTGGCATTGAGGATGTGGGGATGCAGCAATGGAAGGATGTGTTAAGTTTTACTTTAGAAAAGCCTTTTAAATTAGGTTAGAATTTAGCAGTGGAGAGAGGACTGGAAATCCCCAGACACTTATACTTCATTTTCTCTTCTGTTCAAAAATTGTAACAAGTAATGTTTCATATAATTTTCTTTTATTTCCCGAGAGAAAAGGTTTTTCCTCTTCCACACACTGCCTTTATTTTTCCTTCAGAAGACAGCACAAGGGCACAGAATTAGATTAACCAGAGAAGACTTTGGCTTAAATAAAATCTTTCCCCCCACTTTTATCTCTCCTTTTCATCTGTTGGTGGAGGAAATCTAAATGAAATTTTGAGAGATTTCTGATCAAAATCACCTCATAAGAAGTCACTTGTTCAAATAGTGTGTGTGTGTGTGTGTGTATGTATCTGTATACACATATGTATGTACACACGTACACACACATACACATATATATGTTCTTAGATAGACGGAGAGAGACAGTCAAAGAGAAAGAGATTGAAATTGTATAGCTCTTTAAAATATTTTTCCATATTTATTTCAGGTATTTAAGGCAATTGTATAGATGTTTGAATAAATGAATATTTTTTCCTTTAATATTCCTGCATTATTAATTTCCTTTACAAAAATTGGAAAAGAAGGATGCTGACTCGGTGGAACATATTGTTTTATGTCTGTAACTGTATGATGCCAGACGGGTCTGTGAACACTGAAAAAAAAAACTGCTTTGTATTCTTGATACTCTGCGCAACACAAAGCTACTACACATTTGAAAAGAAAACGCATGGCTTGGCTATAGCTACTTGGGTCAATATGTGAACAAAGTAAGCCCTTAGAAAGTGGCTTCTATCATGCTGAACAAATTTCTGATTCTGAGCAATGATAGTGAGTGGTTTTAAACTTAGTGTGGGTGTAACTAAAATTTGGCGTGAATTTTAGCCATTTTCGTATTTTGATTGGGTGCCACTGCACATATTTTGAGCTTTGACTGTGCAATCGTTATCCATTGCCTTCCTATTTCCATTTAAATGGTATTTTGAATTGTTTTAAGACACATGGTTCCAATGCTAATTTGATACAAATATTGTCAACTATAGCACACTTTGCTTTTACGAGGACTTTGGGAAAATACTTTCTTTTTTTCCTTTTAATTAAGATTCACAATCTGTTCCTCCATGAGTTTATTGTTAGAGGTTACATCATTTTAGTATTTTGTCTTAAAACTTGGAAAGAATGTATTTCTATGGCTTATTTATTTTTATGTACTTATTTTCCCTTATTTCCATAGGCTTCTCACAATTATACCTATTAATATATACCTTTTGACTGTATTAGTAAACCAATATTTCCTGAAGTATTTATTTGAAGAAAAAGTCAGATTTGTTGGGAAATATCCTGGAACACTCCTCTGGCTATAGTGCTAATTAAAAGAATAGTAATGCCCGTAAGAATTCCAAACTCTCATGTCCATAGAATAATTGATAAATTGAGGGTTTAATATATTCAGATATTTTTAATATCCCCAAATTCTACTAGTCAATGGGTATTAAGTCACCAGATGACCATAGAAAAAGTCATTTATTCTATACAAATAATGTACAGTCATGAACTGGGGAGATGATCATTTAATGCTATTTAATAAACAAGGGCTAATGACAGGGTACCTGTAGGTTAGTTGATAGATAAGTAGATACACATGTATATACATATATGTATAGATATGTATAGATGTATGTGGATGTGTTTATGTATGTGTGCATATATATATATATATTTAGTTATTTATTAATATTTATTTATTTAGGTCAATCACAACTTTATAGCTTACAAGAGCAGAACTGATTCTAAGCCCCTCAGATTACTAAAAAGGGCACAGTCTGTACATAACTAGGTGAGGGCATTTTTATTTTTGGACAAAGGGGCACTTTACTAAAATACAGCGTAAGAACCTGTCCTGTATAGCAAGTGGAATTTTCCAGCTTATCATGGGAAAAAATATGTACCATCATGTCACGATGTGGTGGAGATTTGAGAGGTCAAGTCCTGACCCTGCTACTTACTAGCAGCTCACCTTGAGCAAATCATTTCTCCTCTGGGAGTATCTGCTTCCTATGCTATAAAATAGGAATTCTAATCTTTGCTGGGCCACCTCCTTGGGTTGTTGTGAGGCTCAATGAGGTGACGACTGTGAGGACTCTGGAAGCCCTAAGTGCTACCCGTAGGTAACGGTGATATGGTTATTGATTGCTCTAGTGCTCAATAAGTTATAGGGTGTGTCACAAAATAAAGGGTCCTTATAATTTTTTCAGGCCACTCAAAACTGAGGTCAGAACCCTCAGCCACAAAATGCCTATTCTGCCCCAAAGTCTTGCACATTATCAAGAAATACCCTTTTGTAAGATTTGTAACTCTTCTAAGGGACCCCACGATGAATGTAGTATGAGCCCCACTGTATCACATTAACCTTGTGATGCCGGATGTTGGGCATCAGCAGCAGAAGCAGGGGTAAGATTCACAGGTCAGGCTTCTATATAGTTCCACAAATCTGTATGGCCTTTGACTCCTTCTATGTGTTATGTAGACTAGAAATCTTAATGCAAAATTTTAAAAAATTAGGGCACATTATTTAGCTTGACTATGTATACTTTTTTCATGGGGGTAGTATTACTGTGCAAAAATGAGAAATCATTTGAGATATTTGGTGATATTCTGAAATGACATTCTTTTTTAAATTGCCAGTTATAGATTGGTGAAATCTTTTAGCAAATGAGAAGTGCCATTCTAATAACTGTAGCTACTAATTATTGAATGCTTGATACATGCCATGCGGTATGTTAGGTGTTTTATATGCAGTATGTTATTGAATCATTAGCACATTTTGGTGCTGTAAATAATGTTATTAACTCCAGATGAGTATTAATAGATGAGAACCTGAATTTCTGAAGAGAAAAGAAATTTATCTAGGTTGCATGGCTAATACATGGTATGCTGCAGAGCTGGGCTTTTCTGGCTTCAAAAAACTTGCCCTTGATCCCATTGCACCTTAGAGTTGTCCTCTGTAAACACATGTAACAACCACAACTTCCCTTTCATTCACTATTTTATGAAAAGCTCTTACCCGTTTATCTAAAGCCATTTTGATGTGTTAGTCAAACATATAGATATGATTAGTAGGAAGTTCAGTGCAGTCAAAGGTCTTGGAATGAGATATTTGAAGACCTGGGTCCAAGTCCAAGCTCCCAAACATGCAGAGTCATCTTGGATATGTCAGTTGATCTCTTTGAGTTTCAGTTTTCTCATTCATAAAGGGAAGATGATAAAAACCTATTCTGTGGGGGTTATTGGAAGGTTGAATGAGGCACGGTCAGCTGTGTTATAAAATAAGTTACTGTAATTCGATCTGATATATCTTTTTAATCCCAACTGGGTAAATCTACTTACTTTCCTGGTGAAGAGGGAACTGCCATGTGTTGAACATCTAATATGCGCCAGGTGCTTTATTTACACTAATTAATATTAACTACAAACTTAGAAAGTAGATGCCATTGCCCCAATTTTATAGTGAGTAAACAGAGGTTTTAAAGTGGCTAACTCTCTCACATAATGCAAAAAATAAGCGGTAGAGTCCGCAGTCCCACTCTAGACTCAGGTCTCTCCTTCTGTAGGCTGGAGCCAGCTCTCTGCATAGCCAGCAAGATCCCACTCTGTTCCTGACATGTGTTGACTTTAGTGTTCTTTGTTTTTATCTGTTTGAATCCTCTTCTTGTTTGTTTTGTTCTGTTTTGTTTTGTTTTTGTTTTTTCCCCCCTCTGTATCTTGCAATGACTCTTCCTTCTTGGTATTCTTGTTACCTTTCTTTTTGGCACAAAAGCCAAGAGTGCTATCTTGTCTCTCCCAATCACCAGTCACATTGCCTATATTGTTTTTCTTTTGTAGCACTTGTCGCTGTCTGAAATCATTTATATGTTTGTCTAAGTACTGACTGACTCCTCTAGTAGAATATAAACTCTTGGAGACCAAGACCTTGTCTGTCTTATTTGTTCCTATGTCCCAGCACTTAGAGTGAGCCTGGCACACAATAGGTGCACCAGCAATAATTGTTAAATGAATGAATGACATTCAACTGTCTCTTAAAGTCTATTTTCAATGTAGGCTGAGGCTAAGCAAATCATATAAAATGTACCCTTTGGTTTATTGAATGATTATCAGTGATTTTCCTGAAAAAATTTCCTTATTTCCTGAAAAAATGTATTGGTGCTAATAGGCTTGAGTATTGGTGAATAATTTGAATCTTAGCTGAGACAGCAAGGGCACTCTGACATAAGGTCTCCTTTAACATCACAATTGGTGGTTCTTGGTGTGATGTAAAGCTAAGCATACAAGACATGGTACACAGGAAAGCTCATGAGGAATTTTTGAAGACATTTAAAATGCAAAGAGAGCGCTTATATCTTGAGTATATACAGTTTGCATTCAATCTTTAAAGTGCAGTTCCAAATAGAAAAGTGAATTTTAAAAAATGGTCCATGTGCCTTGGTAACCAGCATGAGCTAGTTTTGAGAAGACTCATTACCTGAAAATTTTGTCTACTTCATTATTGACAACTCATTACTAAAAGTGTTGGTTTGATATCTACCTACTGAAGTACGTCTATCATAGCCAGAATCCTAATTATGAAAACTTTATAGTTTGATGATTCAAGAAATGGCTGTGGATGAGATTTCAGCCTTTTTGTTTAAAATGCAGAATCATCAGTTAAGATAAATATCATTTGGTTTCTGAACATATATTTAATCTGGATATCATCTATAACAAAAGATTATATTATAACTTAAAGATTTTTTTAAAATTTAATCATAGGTATAAGTCTAATTCTTAAAGGAAGATTCACAAATCCCTTGGAGAATAGATTCTCTGTTTTGTGTTCCTCTTAAATGACACCTAGATGGTTTATGTAATTGTGCTTTGGCTTTGATAATATTTCTTGATAACTAGGCATAATCTGCATTAATTGCTATAAATTGCTCTGGTTCCTTGCTGTGAATATTTTTCTTCTGTTGGGTAATTGTATTTTGTGAATGATCATGGGTCACACAGAGTAGTATTGCAATTCACAAACTTATTTTTCAAGACCTGCATTTTGCTTGAAAACTTGTCACTTCTACCTAAAGTTATTTCTATAATAAACACCCCCCAATCCTGAAGCAGTTTTGGCAAAATCTTCATCCTAAAGGTCTTTCTTTAACTTATTTTGGGGGATGATAATGCCTTTTTAAACAGTGATGGGTAATAACTACTTTTTTCTTGCTAGCTGGAGTCATCAAGGAAAGTTACTCCACCAGGGAACCCTAGTCTGAGTTAAGGAAGTATCTTTGATCTGTGCTCCTTTAAGATGCTGACATCTATCATAGCACTCACCACTTTGTTTTGAAAACAATATCATGTGTCTCTTTCCACTAATAGATAGTGAGTTTCTCAAAAGCAAGATAACCAAACGTCATGTCAACCTTTGTAAACTCAGGTTCTAGCATAGTTCTTGGCACATTGTAAGTATTAAATGCATAGCTGTTGAACTTGAAATCTAGCTGAATACTTTGCTCTTTTCAGTTACAATCTCAGTGGCATTTCTGGTCTTGCATTTATTTGTTCCTCCACTCAGTGACACCGTCTCTTTGGGGTTGGTGGTTTTACTGCCTTGGCTAGCTTTTCCCACGTCGTCTCTTCTCACTTGTATTAGCTTTCAGAGCCTTTTTCATAGTTGCTGCTTCTAATCTTCTTTGATGCAACAGACCAGATAACTAAGCACATTAAAACAATAAGCTAAATTTTACAGACTGTTAACTTCTGAACAACTTCTGAACAAAACTCTATGCTTAGCGTCGTGTTAAGCATCACGGTGGTACCAAAAAAAAAAAAAAAAAAAAACAAGACACGGTTCCTCCCCAATTTATTTGGGAAGGCAATATATAAAAAGAGAACACAACTGGAGAAGGAGATAATATATATTTCATACCGAATTGTTCAGTGCAGATGAAGGTGAAGGAAATAAGACTAAGGGAATTAGGGTATCAGGCAAGGTTTAAATTATGGTGACAAGGTATATGATTAGATCTTAACCTTGGAAGTTAAGCAAAGAGAAACATATGGGGTGATTGGCAGTATGGAAGTTATTTGGAGGAAAAAGTCTAGTATAGCCAAATAATAGATTTTTCTTATTTTTAGGCCCAGAAGTCTCTAATTTCTTCTGGGTCATTCAGGGAATTCCATTTATATTTGACCATTAATTTTCTATTTTAGTGTCATTTTTTATTTGTAGATTGCCTCTATTTAGAATTGGATAGAATATAAATTCTAAAGAAAATATTTTGAAAGTTTAGTATAGATGATAATGTTTTGTACAACAGAACTGACTCACATATCATAAGGTTTACATCTTTGCAATAAGAAGTAACACTTCTATACATTACAGGTGTGTATTAGGGCTCAGAAGCAAATGTATATGCCTTGGAGTTCCTTATAAGTAGCTAGCACCCTCTCCTGCTCTTGCAGAACAATTGTATTGTTTGATCACTTGCTAATAAAATGAAGACAATTTGACAAAAATAATGAATTTCAGGAGCACAGTCAAAACAAAAATAAAAATTATCCTAAGTTTTTAAAATACAAATTACTACAATTAATAAAATGAGTTCTTTCTTCATTTGGCTTTAAGCAGATGCTCATCCCATCCTCTCATATGTGCCTTTTTGAGGACTGTTCAAAAATTCCATGATGGAAACCTCTGTATGTATTAGTATGCCCACCCAACTAAAACAACCAAAACTCTGGTCATGATTTCAGAAATCAATCAATTCAGCCAGAGTGTAGATCACTCTGAGTAACTGAAGAAAGAAGAACAGATTTCTGGGTGTTTTAAATTCTCTGTAATTCAGTAACACCACAGTGCTCAGCACTAGTAACTGTGAATGGAAACTCTTCCAAACCCTTCCAATCTACCATTGATGCATATTTGACTTGGAGGGTTTTATGATTTGGCAAGAACCTCAAGGAGGCTAACATATTGGGGGGAAAAAAATAATTCTAATAATTTCATCGCAAAATTCACTTCTCTCTGATGGGTGCCAGGAATACATGTGATGGAAGATACAGCCAGACATCTGACGACATACTATTTGGAGCACTGGTATTAATCCTTTTTCTCCTCAGCTTCTTTAAGTTTATACTGTACCAAAAGCATCTCACTTCAAGACTTGGTTAAATTATCACCTCCTTTTTGAAATCTTCACTTGCGTTAGCAGAATTAATGGCTTCCCCTCTCTAAGTCAGACATTCTGTGCTTATATCAGGAACTGGGATACATTTTGGTTTAATCAAATATATATCCACCTCTCCTAGGCTGATCTCCTCAGGGACAGGCACCAGGTTGTGTTCATTTCTATATCTCTAACACGTACTAGATACTCAGACATTTGTTGTCAGAGTGAATGAGCACACTTAGTTATTACTTGGCTTGATGGTCTCTGGTTATTTCCACTAAAAACACTATAACCTTGAAATAGTCTAGAATCTGACTTAAATACTCTCACAACAGGATATAATTGCAGAGAGGTGGTATTTCATTTGCTTCATGCAAGAAGTTTTAATTACTAAGGGTATCCATAAAAATAATTATGCTGGTCTGACCTAAAAGCTGGTTCACAGCATGAACACCAAAAATAAAAGTATAATCATGTTCTAGTACATTTCAGTTTTTATTATAGGGGGTAGGAAATGAAGCAAGAGCTTCAGAATTTAAAAGGATTTCAGTTTATAATGAGAAAACAACAGTAACAAAACTATATTCATATGATAGATTCTTAGAGAAATGCTTATTTATTTACATAAGCCATTTAAACAAAAAAGGAACAAATTACATCTAATGATATTTCATTTACTCATATTGCTTATTCCCTATAATAAGTTGATATACTTTATAACTCATTGATCTAGAAACTAGTTCTTGACATTAAGAGATTTGTTTGGGATTATAGTGAAAAGAGCACTAGATTTGGAGGCAGGAAGCTTGAATTTCAGTACTGGCTTGTCCCATTATGTATTATATAGTTATGGCCAATTCCTCTATTTCTTTGAGACTTAGAAACCTCATCTGTAAAATGGAGATAATTCCAGTCTCATAGCAATTAATTGCTTACCTACCACTAAGGGTCATGGGGACTAAATAAGATGACATATTGTTTTTCACATCCTGAGACCAGTGTATAATTCAAGGCTTAAACAGCTCCTTCTTTGCCAGGTCATATAAATCCCACATACTGGAACAGATGGTTATATGTTTATACTATAATCTGTCTTTGAATATAGGTTACATCTCTACTCACACATTGGCGGAGCCTAACTGGGGTAGCCCTCAGGCAGTCCATCCAGCTTGTTGAGTCTTAATTCCAGTAACATATATAATCCAGTGTCACCACCAATCTGATAGGAACTCAGAGCTCTCTGCATACCCAGGACCAATGAGTCAAGGGTCTAGCTTCCCCAGTAGTTTTCTAAGTGGCTTCAGGTGCTCAATTTAAGACTTCCAGCCCAATGATTCTATGACTCTGTGAAAACCAATATATTACAATAGAGTCTGTCCAAAGTCTTGAATGTTTTCTGACTTATTGGGAACTTGAGATTTGGAGTTTTGTTCCTTTTACTCCCTCACTGTATTGATCTGCCATGAGAGTTATGACAAATATTACTCTCTCCCCATGGAATAGTAGACAAAAGGCAGTTCTGCAGTGTGACCTGATTCTCAAAAATCCAAATAGGTCAATACATTTTGTTCTTCCCTTTTTTTTAACCTCCTTCCCACCCCTACAGCTAGCTAGAGACTCATATCATTGGGAAGCCAAATAGCAAAGCTAATGCTATTCTTTAAACAATTAATTTGGAAATTTCTGAGGTAAAGATTATTTGAAGGACAGGATAGGGGGCAACTGTAATTGAAGAATATTTCAGCAAAGATCTCAAAGTGTTTGAATAACAAGATGTCCATTTAGCAATATTAATTGATCATCCATGATGAGCAAGGTGCCACGTGGTCATCAAGATATCAACAAAGGTAAATGGCAAGTACTTCATACTTCTCGCCATCAAGAACTTTCCAGTTTAGAAAGGATGTTGAAGTTCCGGGTCTCGATTACTGATGCCTCTTTTCCACGTTCTGACCAGTAGAAAATTAAGGACCACAGTGCAAATGAGGACCAAATTATCAGTTTTATTTTTAGTGGTGGCAAGTGCCTAGTAGTTGTAAAAGCTGCAAAGCAGAATTCAGTGTTGGCCTGAAACAAAAGTGTGGAGTTATTTCTGGGTCTCTGAATACAGACCTTAGAACTAGAGCCTACCTGTGAGCAGAGCTATGTCAGTAAAGTGGTCCCAAGGGCTCTTACCCACTCAGCTACATGGAGGTTCTCTGGCAGAGCAGGAAGGAAAGAAAGAATGGCTGGCCCCTTTTTGTGCCTCAGATGGAAAACCCAGACTCTGTTTCAGTGGTGTTGACCACATGGGGATAGGAAGGTAAGGAGGAGCCTTGGTCTCCATGAAGCAGGCAGTGAAATAGAATTGTGCTTTTTCGCCCTTTCAACATAAAGGGCAGAAATTAAGCTCTATATATCTCTGCACTTTCCCTCCACAATCCTATCTCATTTAGTACCCTACATAAGATAAATCTTCAATAGTCATTAACTTTTGAGTAATACCTTCTGTCAGTTAGAAATTAGGAGGACTTTTATCCTTACAATTTGAATTTTTATTTGTTTAAATATGTTATTAATTCATATAATTGGTCAAATTATATGAAAGGTAAATATATTTCATTCTCATGCACAACAAAATAACTTATTATTTTGACAATAATTTAACATTTTAGAACTTCCACACTGGATATTATATAGTTTATGATACACTTTTCTGTATAGCCTAATCCTAAATTTAGAAGCATTAGTTCCTATTTTGGCACTTTTGTTCTCTAGTATCTCCATCTTCTAAGATATGTAGAATAATCATAAGGAGAGAGAATTTGCTGGGAAAAATCATCATGTGATTGAAAGGTCACCTGTTTGGCAATCAGGAACCTTGCTCTATTCCCAATTTAGCTTCTAATTTATACTGGAACTTTGGGAAGTCCTTTTATTCTTATTCAACTAATACTTGTGGAATACTCATTTTATATCAGTCACTGTTCTAGACTTGAGATACTGTAGTGAGAAAAATGTACAAATATTTCTGCTTTTATGGGGCATAAATTCTAGTTTCCCCTTTTGGCCTTTGGTATATTTCCCTATAAAAAAGAAACTCCCCACTTGATAAAATGAGAGGATAGGATCTGAAAATCTCTCGGGATCCTTCCATGTTTAACATGCCAGAATACGATTCTGATATATATATATATATATAATTCTTGTGGCAGTTTAGGACTAGAAGCTATGGTTGCAAAATGGGAAATATTGTGCTTTTCCAAGATAACGGTTTAGTTGCATGTATACCTTGGTAACCATATGGACAAGTATCTTCTTATCACCACCAGTAAGGAAGCCAGTCCCCAGATAGGGACCTTTGTCTCATGTCCAAGCTAGGCAAGCTTTGGTTCAGAGCTTTCAATCTGGTTTCTTATTGATTTGCTAAAGTCGAAAATGATTCCAGTCTTCTAAGGGAGGAACCACTAAAAATGGCAAGATGATTGACGTTAACCTACATTAATGCGGCAGCAAAGTTTGGGATCATCTGCAAACATTTTTTACCCTTATTAGGGAATTTAATGAATACTGGGCAACAATAATCAATCTTCAGAATCTCATGAGTGTATGTTACTAATTTGCATTATTCTCTGGAACCTTCTTACTAACTTTCTGTGGCCTTTACATAAGAAATAAGACTGAACCACAGGGTTCCAAGCTCAAAAAATATTATCTCAGTGACAATCTGACCTAGCTGATGCTGAAAGGAAGTATCAGGTGAATCAAAGCCAGACCTGAGAGAGAACAACCATGGAATTAATAAACAAGGAAATTATTTACTCATGTTTAATTCGAAGTACACCATAGTTTATAGTCACTGCCCACAGTATCTAACTATATCATAGATAATGTTGTAAATAATAAACATAATATAATGTGATAAGTGATATAATCATCCTGTGTACCTAGTGGTATGAGAACATATAGTTTAGTTGTGAATAAATCTCCCTAATGAAGATGTCAGTGTAGAAATTAACACATGAACTGATTAATGAGAAATGATGAGGCTCTTACTCTTCTGTGAAAAAGAGGAAGGACATTCCAGGCAGAAGGAATAGCACACATCAATGAAAAAAAATACGAAAGTGGTACGGGATGACCAACAAAAAGTAAACTGCTGACTTCTGATTTCTGGTTCTACATGTAGAAGAGAGCTTAGAAGTCATTGCTCCCATCCTCTCAATAAGAAAAAAGGGTTGAACAAATTGAACATCAACAACTCTTCTTAGCTCTGTCAGAGAATTGAGGTCACAGGACCAACCACCAGCTGAAAACTGGAAAGACAGGAAAATAGAGTCAGATCTTACTGGGAGCAGAAGCTACAGCTGGATCTTTGTAAGAATACTTGAAGAGTAATTGACTAATTGCTGGAGACTGAGCATGGGCTAGCTTGAGAGATAGAAACCCCTGACGGGGCTTCGCTTCCCTGGTGGCGCAGTGGTTGAGAATCTGCCTGCCAATGCAGGGGACACGGGTTCGAGCCCTGGTCTGGGAAGATCCCACATGCCGCGGAGCAACTAGGCCCGTGAGCCACAGCTACTGAGCCTGCGCGTCTGGAGCCTGTGCTCCGCAACAAGAGAGGCCGCGATAGTGAGAGGCCGGCGCACCGCGATGAAGAGTGGCCCCCGCTTGCCGCAACTAGAGAAAGCCCTCACACAGAAACAAAGACCCAACACAGCCAAAAATAAATAAATTAATTAATTAAAAAAAAAAAATCTGTTAAACAAAAAAAACTCCTGGGGACCCAGCTTTGTGCAGGGGCGGAGGGTCAAATTTCATGAGTTTTAGCGTCAGGAGCCCCACCAGGTTCTCAGGGTGAAGATTAGAGAAAAAAGCCCCCATGCATATAGCAGCGGAGGGGAAAGTAATCATTTTAAAATGACCATTTGTTCTTATTGACAAAGGACTGACCTCAAGGAAAACTATTTTACCAGAGCCTAACCAAGAGGGAGGGAAAGGCCCAACTCCAGTTTCCTCTAGCCTTTCCAAGTCACACAAAGGTATAGCGGGAAGAAGCTGAGAAGCACTTGTGAAGGTTACAGCCCAGGGGCACAGACCCACTAAAAGACTGAGAGATAATCATAGGAATAAAATGTTTTTCTACCCCACCCCCCACTCCATCTTACCACTCACTACTATATCTACAGGGCTTCTGTGGTATTACAACTGTAAAGAGCTAGACCTCATACTCTTATTTAAGAAGGAGCCTCTGGGGAAAACCAAAGACAACCATAGAGACAAAAACAACAATAGAGGCAGTTTTATCCTCTGATACAGATATAGCAAACAGTAAAAACAGTCTGACTCCTAGCCAAATAAATATAAAACCTCACACTAAAGTCCTGCTGCTTTTACCTGCTACATCATGTCTGGCTTTTGACAAAAATTACAAGGCATGCTGAAAGTCAAAAAATGCAGTTAGAAGAGACAAATCAACAGACTCAGATATGGCAGAGATTTTGGAATTATTAGGCTAGAATTTTAACATAAATATTAGGACTCTACTGTAAAAAGTGGACAGCATGTAAGAACAGCTGGGTAATGTAAGCAGAAAATCTAAGAAAAAAACTTAAGAGGAAACGCTAGAAATCAAAAACACTGACAGAAATGAAGACTGCCTTTGATGAGCTCAGTAACAAACTGGACGTGGCCAAGGAAGGAATCAAGGAACTTGACTATATGTTAAAAGAAATTCCTCAAACTGAAAATTAAAGAGAAAAAAAACCAGAATAGACTCTCCAAGAACTGTGGGACAATTACAAAAGGTGTAACATATGTGTAAGGGGAATGCCAGAAGTGGAAAATATAAAGAATGAAACAGAAGAAATATGTGAAGCAATAATGTATGAGAATTTCCCAAAATTAATGACAGGCACCAAACCACAGATCCAGAAGTTCAGAGAACACCAAGCAGGAAAATGCTAAAAAGTCTACACTAAGACATATCATATTCAAACTGCAGAAAATCAAAGAAAAAGAGACTTTCTTGAAAGAATCTAGAGGGGGATGGATGAACACCTTATCTATAGAGTAACAAGTAAAATAATTACATCAGAGTTATCTTCAGACAACATATAACAAGAAGAGAGTGGAGTAAGATATTTAAAGTGTTTAAAGAAAAAAAAAAGCTACCAACTTGGAATTCTGTATCCAGCAAAATTATCTTTCAAAATTGAAGGAGAAATAGAGATTTTCTCAAACAAAAATTGAGGAAATTTATTGCCAGTAGACCTGCCTTAAAATAAATTTTTCAGTGAGAAGGAAAAGAAAGGTCAGAAACTGGAATCTACATAAATAAAGGAAGAGTGTTAGAGAAGGAATAAATGAAGGTAAAATAAAATCTTTTATTTTTCTTATTTTTAATTTATCTTTTCAAATTAGTAATAGCAACAATGTATTTCATGATTATATTAGCTTATGGATAAATGAAATGAATGACAGCAATATTATAAAGGGATGGAAGGGCGGAATTGGTAATATTATAAGGTACTTGCATTACGTGTGAAGCAATATAGTATTGTTTGAGAGTGGACTTGGATAGTTGTATATTGCAAACTCTAGGGCAACTTTTAAAATTTTTTTAAAAAAGAAATATAATTGTTACGCTAAGAGAGGAGAGAAAATGCATTGCTATGGAGCTTCTATATTTGACAAAACAAATTGACCCAGAGCTACTTGGAAGCCACAGTTAAAACAGGGATATAGTAATTCACATGTTTATTATTTTCTTTTCTTTTTCTTTTTTTTTTTACTATGACCAGTATTTATTTTTCAAGCATACTTAAATAGGCAGATTTCTTTGTTTCATTGTGTTTTCATAAATAACTCTTTAAAATTTTTTATATTGAAATATAATTGATTTACAATGTTTCAGGTGTACAGCAAAGTGATTCAGTTACATATATATATATATATATATATATATATTCTTTTTCAGATTCTTTTCCATTATAGGTTATTACAAGATACTGAATATAGTTCCCTGTGCTATACAGAGGTCCTTGTTGTTTATCTTTTCTACATATAGTAATGTGTATCTGTTAACCCCAAATTCCCAATTTCTCTCTCCCCCACCTGCTTTCCCCCGTTGGTAACCATAAGTTTGTTTTCTACGGCTTTGAGTCTATTTCTGTTTTGTAAATAAATTCATTTGTATCATTTTTTTAGATTACACATATAAGTGATACTATAATGCTATTTGCAGCAAAATGGATGGACCTAGAAATTATCATACTAAGTGAAGTAAGTCATACAGATAAAGACAAATATACATATTTATTGTTTAATTTGGGGGCATAGCAAATGTAGCTCTTTTTAAAGGAATTTTTCAAACAGCATCCCACAGGGGGAGTATTGAGGGATGGCACACAACAGAAAAGAATCCATAACAAAAAAATAACTATTAGTATAAATTATTTTTTACTCTTTATAACAGTGAATGGGGATATATTTCATACTTAAGAGTCTAGTACTTTTGCACTTTTCTCTTTCTCCTCTAGGTAGAGTTTATTCATTCATTCATTTTTTTCAGAAAATATGTGTTGAACACCTCTATGTCCCAGATATTTATCTAGATATTAGGAATAAATCTGAGAATAAATGGAGCTTACACTCTAGTGAATTAATTGGATAATTATTTATAGACATTTAGCAGTGATAGGTCCAAGAATAAGTGTTGAAAATATAATTCCGTAATAATTTAAAATACACATTTTACTCATTAAGTCTCTATGAAAAGTATCATATATCACTTTTTAATGTTCTTAAAGCAGAGACAGTAAATGAATAAGTAGAAGTTTGCTCTGTCTGTCATGCCATTGAGATGAGTTTAGGTTGTTTTTGCTTCTAATGTGTCCTATTATTGGAGATTTATGGGAACAGCTCTGTATCAAGTCTCCAAGTAGACAGTCATTCCCATACGAGCCTCTGCAGTGTCGCAGGAGGCCATTACAGAAAGTGTGGGGACTGGAAACTTTGAAGCCTTTCCACCCCAATATTGCATAAGGACTGCAGGGAGTAGATTTGGAAGGGCTGAAGCCACATATTCGTTATGCTTTAGGTGAGCCCTGGGTGTATTTCACCTAGAGAACTACCCCTAATCCCTCTACTCCAGTCTTATGAGATCTCTGAAACCTGTTTTCCCCATGTGTTGCTAATCGCCCAAGCTGAGGTCACAGTGCTACCTATGGAAGGCATGGGGATCTCTGTGAAGTCGTTACACGGATGCCGTGTTTGATTGAGGGAATCTCAGATGTTACAAAATGACAATTTATTGCCAGGCCACAATATCTCCACACCACGTGTAGTGGGTTGAATAGTGTCCCCAAAATTCACATGGACCTTGAACCTCAGAATGTGACCTTATTTGGAAATAGACTCTTGGCAGAGCTGACTAGTTAAGAATCTCAAGATGCTATCATACTTGATTTAGAGTGTACCCTAAATCCACTATCTGGTGTCCTTTGAAGAAAAAGAAAGGATGCAGAGATACATAGGGAATTAGGCCACAAGAAGACAGGCAGAGAATGGAGTGTGAGGCTATGAGCTCAGGAACGCCGAGGATTGTTGGGAATCCCCCCGATTAGCAACAGGCAAGAAAGAATTCTTCCCTAAAACCTTTGGAAGGAACATGACCCTTCTGATATATTGATTTCAGATTTCTAGCCTCCAGTACTATGAAGGAATGAATTTCTGTTGTTTTAAGTCACCCAGTTTGTAGTAGTTTGTTATGGTAGCCCTAGGAAACTAATACACCCACACATACTGAATGAGAGAAACTAGAAAATACAAGGAAAACATGCAACTGAGACCTCATAAATCAGTGTGGTAAATAAAAAGTTGAAAAAAAAAAAAAACTTCTCTTGAAAGCAGGATCTTTCCAAATCCTTTTGGAATGAAACAGAATCCAAGAAATAAATAAAACTTCACAAGAGGAATGTATTTTTATACTTTTAGGATGAGCCTGGAGGGGGGCGGTGGTGGTAGGATGAATTGGGAGATTGGGATTGACGTATACACACTAATATGTATAAAATAGATAACTAATAAGAACCTGCTGTATAAAAAAATCAAATAAAATAAAATTCAAAAAAAAGAAAAGACAAGCCTTAGGTGAACTTCATCTGATGTATTACTTCTAAGCATAAAACATTTTGACTAAAAATTAGAATATTTCAGCATATGTTATTATCTGTACCCTTTTGTTGTTGGTTTTATTCTGCACCTATCAATGGTCTGGGTCATATTCTAGCTCATCTGCTCACTAACTGATTAACCTTGAGCAGGTTACTCCTTCTGCTTCAGTTTCCTCATATGTCACATGGGTTGATAATAGTTCCTAATTATAGGATTGTTGTGAGGATTAAATAAATCAATAAACAAAAAGCATTCAGAGCAGTATGTGGCATATAGGAAGTTCCAAAAACATGCTGGATATTATAAATTTCTGCTCAGCTACTTAAGATTTGTTTTGGAGACATAGTAGCATCATAACTATTGACCTTAAAATAAGGAAAGACTTACATGACAGGACATGAAATTCTGAACAGTAATATTCTCTAATCACGGATACTATCATTAAAATATATGGAGAGGGCTTCCCTGGTGGCGCATTGGTTGAGAGTCTGCCTGCCAATGCAGGGGACACGGGTTCGAGCCCTGGTCTGGGAGGATCCCACATGCCTCGGAGCAACTAGGCCCGTGAGCCACAACTACTGAGCCTGTGCGTCTGGAGCCTGTGCTCCGCAACAAGAGAGGCCGCGATAGTGAGAGGCCCACGCACCGCGATGAAGACTGGCCCCCGCTTGCCGCAACTAGAGAAAGCCCTCGCACAGAAACGAAGACCCAACACAGCCAAAAATAAATAAAAAAACAAATAAATTTTCTTAAAAATTAAAAATATATGGAGAGAAATTAAAATATTGAGTTATTTTCTAATCTTATAACTAGCAAGTAAAAAAGCTAAACACCATGTTTCAAATTTTAAACTCTGACTTGTTGCATTTCTTATTTAATGCTAAGCTACGACAAGGAAATAAATGGGTTATCTGCTCCATTAACTAAAATTTGTTCAGAAAAAAAAAAAACCTCATTACATTTGCAAAGTAGAATTCACAAAACAAACTGCCAGAACAGCTGTGCAGTTCTAAAAATAATAATAATGAATCTAAGTATAACCCCATCACACTCTCTTAAAAAATTACATTTAGGCTTCTTCAATCTTTGAAGTTGTTTTACATTTCATCTAGTTGACATGTTATAAAAAATATTTTTTTGATTGCATGTTATGTTAACATTTTTCAAAAGAAGATCTCTCTTTTTATTTATTTATTTATTTATGGCTGTGTTGGGTCTTCGTTTCTGTGTGAGGGCTTTCTCCAGTTGCGGCAAGCGGGGGCCACTCTTCATCGCGGTGCGCGGGTCTCTCACTATCGCGGCCTCTCGTCGCGGAGCACAGGCTCCAGACGCGCAGGCTCAGTAATTGTGGCTTCCGGGCCTAGTTGCTCCGCGGCATGTGCGATCTTCCCAGACCAGGGCTCGAACTCGTGTCCCCTGCATTGGCAGGCAGATTCTCAACCACTGCACCACCAGGGAAGCCCAAAAGAAGATCTCTTAGGTAAATGTAAATTTCAGAAGCGTCTCATCAGCCACATCAGTCAGACGTTGAGCTAAATTGTTTACATAGTTTAATATGCATATACCTGTCCACTACACACATATTCTTTCAGAGATGGAAATCAAACCCACAACTGGAAGGAACCCTTGGAGACTCCCCAGTCCACTCCCCTAATTTAATAGATGTGGAAACTCAAACCCAGAGAAGGGAAATTATTTACCGCACACCACACAGCAGAGTAGTGACAGACCTGGTGTGGTCCCTTCTTTCCTTTTTGTCTTTTGCATTACTCTTTAGGATACAGTTGAGTCCTTACTAACTGATAAAGGGGAAAGCCCATTCAGAATCGCTGGTTCAGATTAGACTTTGCTGCGTCTTCTCTAGGTCACATGCCCAATGTTTAGGACTGTGGGCTCTGGAGCCAGGCTGGTTGTGTTTGATTATCAGCCTATCAGTTGCTGGCTGTGGATTTTTATAATTCTGGACCTCTGTTTTTCTCACCTATAAAATGAGGTATATCATAATGACTATCTCACAGTGTTGATTTGAGAACTAAATGAGTTAATTATATAAAATACTTAGAAGAGTGTACAGCATGTGGTCATTCAGTTAAAGTGGGCTATTAATAGCCTTACAGGCTCTCCCTTAGACACAGTTTTCTCAGCTATAAAATGAGAGGCACATTTACCTCACAGAGTTCCTGCCAGGATTAAATTAAATTCTCTATCGGAATGTATATGACGCATAATAGAAATATATGTGAACTCATACATTAAACAGGCATGATTTATAAGATGAAATCAAAATAGACTTTGATTTCTTTCACTGTCCTTTAAAAATGTGTACACTGGGGAGGTTTTTCCCTATATGCCTGGATCACACCGATCACTTTTCTTTAAGTTGTAGAACACTTATTCATTTAATAAATTTACATTGCCCAGTCCAATATAATATAAGCACTTCTTTATTCAGAGGTTATTCCTTCCCCACTCTTACCCGGAGTCAGGCCCTAACTGGGCCATGAGTGCAGGAGGCTACCTAACTTTGCGCTCACCTCCATGGCCCGTACTGTAACCATTATGATCGATCCCTTCAGGGCTCCTTAGGGAATGGAAAGGGAGGAGCAGGAAGGGAGGCAGAGAGTTCTTACTTAATTGGTGCTGCCACAAGAATGTATTGGAGGGTGACTTCTACTCTACTGTGATTTTTCATGGATTTTTAAAGAGACTTTCCCTACTGGGCTTTCCAACTGCAGTTCCCTCGGGTCAGTGATGGTTTCTAATCTTCAAACCACCCCTCTCCTTTCAGCTCCTGGTTTTTCAGTTTCCACTCTATATAGACTTTTTTGTGTTGGAGACACATTACCCTCCCATCCTATCCTCTTGGATTGGAATTAGAATGACTCTAGGCTGGCTCTTTCTACCATGTGGTCCACACCTGGTGTATGAGGCACACTCAGTTTCCTTTGCCTTGACCAACTTTGGGAATGCAGCTCAGTCAAAATATAAACACTCAGTGAGCTCCTCTCCCTTTTTCCCTAACTTTCCCAGGGCTTGATGCATTTTGACATTGGTCTACTGTGGTCCCCAGTATGATGGGAAGAAAATCAAAGTCTCTGAATGGTCCTACCGAAGACCTTTCTCTAGGTCTGAGATGAAGAAATTATTAAGCCCTATCCCATCTTCAAACTTTCTGTATCTTCCTTGTGGAATTTAGAGCAGTATAACCAATTTTCACATTACCTATTTTTAAATTTCCATATTTTTTACCATCATACTTTGGAATTCATATCTATCATATCCAGATGCCTGAATTAAAATTTGCAGTTTAAAAAAATTCTGTTATCTAACGATGCCTATTCAATCAACATTTGTTAACAAATTGATAATTCTCAGTTTTCCAAGAACTGGTTATGCTGACTGTCTGGAATACAGTGCATAGATAAGCTGAAGTGTTTATCACAGCATCAGACTAATAAGGTGGAAATGTGTGTATATGGGGTGGGTTGGGGAAGAACTGTGATGGCCAGATCGCCATTAAAAGGCTGGGCAGCAGGCAGGCTCCACTGCTCTGAACGCACGCAAGGAGGGAAGAAGTCTAAATACTCATGGAAACAACAGTAGGTACTGCAGCACAGTCATAGCTTCTGTAAGCAACATTCTTGGTTACTCAGTTAGAATCAGTAAAAGGTTTTCTTCTCTTGAATAAAAAGAATGTATTAATAGATTTTAGGTGCTCTCATCACAAATAAACACAAATGGTAACTATGTCAGGAGATAATATGTTAATTAGCTTGACTACAGTAATCCTTTTACTATGTACATGTACATCAAATCATGTTGTATACCTTAAATAGATACAATTTTTATTTTTAAAAAATTTCAAATGAAGACCCCAAAAAGGATTGGCCAAATAGGTGCCCCCACTGCATGCCAATCATCATTCTTTGTTCACTTTTGGAAACCATCTTTATCTTCTGTTGGTTTTGCAGTCACAGTTATATCCGTGGATGGAGGTATCTAGAGTGCTTTCTCATTAAGCCAATGAAAAGTAGTAGATGGTTTCTGAGTACCCCTCAAATTTGGCTTTCCCTGCCAGTTTATGTCTTTTTCCCTCTGGCCCAGGTTTATCTGTTACATCTGGGTAAACCTGAGGCAACACTTTCACTTAGAAACAATCTATTCTCTGATACGAAAGCAGTGAACCATTGTATCAATGGAACAAGAGCATTAAAATAAGGATCACTTTCCCATAAGGCGTTTTGGTTTTCTGTGAGTTTGTGAGAAAAATAGAAAAATTTAAAAATATGTAACAACCAGAACAAAATTTAATGGATCCACACCCTAAAACTGTGTCAGACTCCATTCAGAATATTGTGATTTGCTTTGGATGGCAGTTTAAACAGGATTGTTACTTGGCACTAGATTTCTAGACTTCATCTCATTGTGTGTGGGCCTGAGGTCCATTTATTTTCCCCTCACCTTTCCTCTGAGAGGTGTGCTATTGTCAGGGGAGGGAGACTTTCAGTGCTTATATAAGGACCACAGTCCCTAGGAGTGTGAATCCTAGGAGCTGGTGAATCAGTTCTCCTGTCAGTGGGCATTTGGGTGGTTTTGAGGTTTTTGATTTTGAACACTACATATGTGAGCCTCTTTGAAATCCATTCTTAATGAATTGCTTTTAACTTTTATAATCTAGGAAAGTAAGTAACTGTTGTTGCATCTCTTCTAAGTAGGTGCTGGGTTTATATAGAGTGGTTTGTTGTGTACAAGAAGCTCTTGACAATAAAATTTCTATTAGTTTCAGATTCCAAGGAAACAGGGATTCCAATCCAACCCAACAGGGTCACAGTAAGGAGACATCTTTTGCTAGGACGTTGGGATGTGGAATTACCTGGAAAATATGATCAAGCCAATTTCATGATCTATAACTTTTAGTGATTTCCCAGAGAACAAGAAATAGCCTGACATTCGTATCTTTCTACATTTTGTCCCTAAAGTACATTTCTAGTTGTTCTTCTCACCCTAAGCTTTACTTAAATTTTACTTAAGGATATCTGACCGTATATCTGACCATTGAGCAAACTCTTCATTCTTTTTCTATTGCATTTTCCTGTATTGTTTCTCTCAATCTGTCAAGATCCCAGAAAGCATCTCCTTTAGAAGCCTTTTCCAGTTCCTACAGGCGGATATATTCCAACTTTCTCTTTTAGATATCTATATGATAATGCCTGCACCTTATGAAAATTCTGGTGTCAGGTACTGAACAAAGGAAATAAGATACTAATCATCTTTCCTCTAAAACAGTAATACTCAGCTTCATCGCCATGTTATTCAACAGATGGATTTTCACTTTTTAAGGATGTATGTTCCCATTAAGAATAATCAAAGGATCGTTCCCTGGGCCATTCAAGCGTCTTTTAAAAAAATATCTCAACTGTGAACTTAGTACTGATGGCCCTGTTGGAAAAAAGAATGTGAAGCCTTCTATGGTGACTAATATAAGGGAACAAAGTTTATTTGGAAATGGCCTGTTTTAAGCAGCTTTATTTCTTTAGGGTCACACTGTGTCCCCGGTATATCCCTAATTGGAAGTCAGTCATGCCAATTTGAGCAAATGCTTATATTTACTTAAAGTATTTACGTATTATTGGCCTTGACTTCAGAAAAGCCAGACAATTAGATTACCAGTTGTTAGTGGAAGACAGCTCTTTTTCTGTCTCTTTTCCATCCTCAGTCTCTCTTTCCCCTGCCCCTGCTTTGTTTGTCTGTCTCTGTCTCTGTCTCTGTCTCTCATCAGAGCGAGTTCTTAAACACTGACTCTCTTAGCTACCAACAATTTTTTTTATGGTTTGCCACCAGGGTAAGCATTTTCCAATTTTTATTGCTAAATAGCTTCTCTGAAGTGAGTTAATAGCTACACTCTGAAAAATTGTGAAGTATATAAACAGTTGGCAAATATGAAGTATTTTATGAGTTTTACCAAGTCATTTATTTTTGGTATAGTTTACTGTACACATTTTATTTATGTATATAATTGTCACTGAATTCCTCACTCTATTTTGGTAAGGGTGCTTACTGGAATAATATGTTATTGTTGGATTGAGGAATTTGTACCCTGTTCTGCCTAGATAGGTAAAATTGTATGGGGATGATTTATCTGATAATTTCTTTATCTCTATGGATATAGGAAATTATCCTCATTAACTTCATTTTCTCCTATCTTTTCCAGACTTACCTTCAAAAATAGAGAAGTATTTATATGATGTCACAAAAGGTAATTAGGATGTGTTAACCTTGAGGCATCTATTTTAGGTTTCATGTTTGTAACAATCTTCCTCAGCCTGTATAATTATCTGGCTAATGGTGATCAATCATTATGATGCTGACGACAGGTATTTTTCAATGTTTCCAGTTTTACTTTTTTTAATCACTTACTTGACATCCTGAAGACTCAAATCCTTGAATCAAGCTGCTGAGCGGGAAGGGCATAGGCAGGAAGCAGACAAACCAATCTCCCAGCTTGCTGTCTCAAGGCTGTACTCAGAGATTGAATCCCTTCATCTATTATTTTTGCCAGCTATTTTTTAAAGAAAAAGTTTTATAGGAGTGGAAGTAAAGTTTTCAAAGTCTGACAGACTGTCAGAAGTACATTCATTCGTTTAACATTTGCTGGGGACTGGCCGTGTGCAAAGTCTTGAGAAAGAATACTCACCGCCTTGAGTATTTGTGTTTGCCGTCCAGACACAGACATGGGCCACAAACAACCAGTAATGGGAGGAGATGCAGCTTAACTCCAGGAGCTTAAATCTGAGCGCAGTATGAGCTACCGATGAGGTTCAACTCTAAGTGGAGTCCAGCATGCCGGATGGACTCTCTGAGAGCCTCCAAATTCATCTGTGTTGAGAACCACCTTTAGCCCAAGGGAAGCCTGGTGTTTTTTGTTTATTCGTTTGTTTGTTTTTAATCAGTAAATATTTTGTGAAGTTTTCTTCTTACTCCTTGTGTCATAGAGTTCTGTACATATTTGCCCTGTTCCACTGACGCTCTTTAACGTCAGGAATGGCAGTGTCTCTCAACCGTGGCCATGTCTGTAAACTTAGAGTGCCTAGTGCAAATGTTTGCATCGATTTTCCCCATTAACTCATTTATATAACAGTGTGAGTGGTTCAGTACCTTTGTTAGAAGAGGAGATTGATATTCTAATGACAAATGAAAATCCCTTCAGAAAGATTCAGAGAGAATTCTTCTTTGCTGTGCACAAAAGTGATAAAATTAGCTTGCTCTTCTATCTGTGGGAAACATGGCCCTGTAAACTTTACCCACTCTTTTCCTACCCTGAATCCAATCTAAAGAAACTGGTTCTTAAAATTTATTCATCAGTGCTTTCTGCTCATCTAAGAGGGTTTTGAAAAAGAGAGGGTAACTGAGATAGATGCTATTTTTCTCCTAAAATACACTGGACAGGAGTTTGTCTGTAAGGTAGGGTATGAAAGTAATGCCTTGTCAAGTTCAGGAAATCACAAGTCAGAGGACGTCAAACCAGGAAGGGACCTTCCAGTTTTATCCATGAATGTGTTTGCAATGGCTGTGGTTAGTTGGACTCTTTTGGGCACTCCCAGTGATGGAGAACTCTCTCTCTTTCAGTGTGCAGTTTCTCTGACACACAGGAAAAAATCCAGCAGCTTGGGGCTTTGTGACAAATACACCATAAATATCTAGCCTCATCTGTATGTAATTTCTTCTTTATCTTTCTCAAATAGGGAAAGATCACTTAAGCCAGTAGCAAGCATATCGTATACACATAGAGTCACCTTTTCCATCGTTGAGGATTTATATCCAGTTAGTGGAGTGGTTTGTAATTTTCTGATAATTAAATTCAAGTTTCTATGTCTGTAATCATGCAGCAATATTTCATAGATTACATTGTGACATAGCAAGTGCACAGACTCAGATTATGGATACACATAACCTCCCTGCTGCCCTTTTCCTGTCCGAAAGGGGTACAAAGGTAGGCTTGAGAAGAAATGAGCCCTTTGTGAAGCTTAGATGCCACAAAAAAAAGTAAGTTATTGAAAATTCCTGGAGTAAATTGTGTTTGTATGAAACTTTTTGTTGTTGTTGTCTTTGTTTATTTTTTTCCATTTTGGATTTGTCCTGGGTGATTATTTCATTTTCAGATGGATCCAAGGAACTTGGGCCATTAACTTTTTTTTATGCAGTACTTCGAGTTTTCCAGGACTTGCCAGCATTTTTATTAGTCATTCCTAATAACATCACTGAAAGGAAAGTCAGTATTCTTCTCTCTCCTCTTTCCGGTATTCTCTTTTCTTTCCGGTCCACCTGGAAAACCCTAGACCAGGAGAAGAGAAATGAGTAGGGCCAGGTCAGATTCCAGACCAGAATCATTCTCAGAGGAGCAATTTTTAAAAGCCAATTTAGGGACTTCCCTGGTGGTCCAGTGGTTAAGACTCCAGTGCCGGGGGCACGGGTTTGATCCCTGGTCGGGGAACTAAAATCCCGCATGCCTCACGGCGCGGCCAAAAAAAAAATAAAGCCAATTTAAGGGGTCGGAGTAAACCAAGTAGTGGTCCATAGCCTGGAAAACTGACTCCTTGGGTCATTCTTTCCACAGTCCCTCAAAACTGATGTCCCTGGCTTCTATGTCTTGGGACACACTGAAAGTCTTTCCGACCCCTGCGTTAAATTACTTTCACGTTTGTTTCTGGTACATCCAAAACCTGATAAATGAGAGTGGGTTGATCTAATTTAGGGATGGGGGTTGGGAAAGACTTCCCCAGAGTAGCAATCTTTGAGTAGATACCTGAGGGAAAAGTTAGGAGTAACCCAGATGGATGTTAGAGGTGCCATTAGCAGAGAGAGGGAAGACAGAGGATGGTGATAGGGAAAGCTAGGTCAGGGAGGTAGATGGGGAATGGCAAGTTAGGTTTTATAGGCTGAATTTCAAATATGGGTGGGATACTCTAATGGAAATTTTAATTCAGCACCTCAGGGCCACATCAAGCTTTTCCAGCCATGCTATTGGAACTTCCAGCAAATGGATTGAGAATCCGTCACAATATATCTGGTTAATAAAGTGATTATAGCATTGAACAATGCAGGTATTGATGTAGGCTCGGGAAATGGTTAATGAGTGAATGATACAGACCACAGGATAAAAGAATTGGAAGAGAATTTGAACCTCTAAATTCATATAAAGCCAGCAGATCTTTGGAGATCAGCAAATACATTGAAATGAAGAAGGCCCTGTAGTTTCATACATGAGGCTCATTCTTCCTTGGTATTCCAGAAAGACTCATAGATCTCTTATAAAATGGCCATCATGTTTTGTGCCCAAAGTTAATGACTTTTAGATGATACTTGGAGAGAGATTTGTGGCGATGTCTGATTGATTGATCATGGTCCAGTTTTCTAAAGAACCATCTCCATGGCATGGAATGAGTCAGCCTGCCAATAATGCAGCAGAGAAACTCAGAATGGCAAGGAAAACCTATTAATCAATTCAATTTGAATTGAATTTGAGGTGATTTTAGTGGAATTCTACCATCTTGTCAACACCAATTGTCTCTCCCCATTATTCTTTCCATTAAATTAGTGGGTAGTTTTCTTGTTTTTTTTTTTTTTTAATTTTCATCCTAGCATTGTCCTGTCTATAATCTGGAAAAATATGCAGGTTAGATATGTATGGAAACATATTTGTCATTTTAGTTTATCTTTGCTGAAAGTATGAAAGATGTATAAAGTGTAATACATATGGATTCTCATAAGCTTTTTGGATTTGACTCATCCAGAATTAATTCATCGACTCGTGTAATGCACTCACTTTATTCCTCTTCCAGGACCCTTCAGGACTCCTGCTGTGATTCATAATAATTTAGATTGAGGGATTTGTTTTCCTTTTTTTTTCTTTAGCTCATTTTGTCAAATGATAGAAAGGAAAAATGAGGATTTTATTAAATGTTGACATAATTAGATAACATGAGCAGAGAATTTCATGAAAAGTCTAGTTCTTTGCTCATGAATTTATTTAACAGTTGCCAATTTAGATGCAGGAAATTAAGTGCCATATTACATGCAGCCTGAGGCTCCTTGGAGGGAAGAAAAATGCTTTCCCTTTTCAGTGAGCTGTGGGAAATTGTTCCAAGACCATCAGGAAAAGCTTTATTTCTGTGAGAAAGAGCTCTGTGGTCATCAGAGCAGAAGAGCCTTGAATTTTACATTGTGAAAGCTTTTTACTGAACACCAGGTCTTAACTCCATTGACCTTTGGACATGGGAGGGTATGGAGCACAGAACTGGAATTGTAACCCCATGAAAGTTATTCTCTTTTAGTAATACTGCAGTGTTGCCAATATTTAATGTTCTACCTAAATGAATGAAACACCTAGCCACTAACCTGAGCAAATGTTGTTTCTCTTTGTCGCATAGGACTCAGTAACAATGTTCAAATTCTTTGACTCATCTATTCAACTCATAGAAATTTATCTTAATAAAATAATTTCAAACAAGAAAAATAAAGCCATATACCTGAAGATATTCTTTTCAGTATTAGCTATAATAGCGAAAGATGGAAGCAATTTATCCAATGGTATAGAAATTATTAAATAAATTCAGCCATACACAGGTAAAGAAACATTCTGTAGCCATTAAATGTTATTAGGTAGACTATGTAACTATAGAAAATTGTTTCCATTCTAATGTTAGATAGAGGAAATGGATAACTAGTCATAATAAGTATAGCTAATTAGGCTTATTAGTTTATGTAAGCTTATATAATATAGCTTATTAAGTCCTTTCCATGTGCCAAGCACTACTTAAGCATTGTACATTTATACAATCTTCACAATAATTCTATGAGATAGGTACTATTATTATCCCCATATTATACACATGAAGAAACTGAGCAAGGTTGCAGAGCTAGTAACTGCTGGGTCTGGGATTCAAAGCCAGATGATCTGTCTCTAGAGGTCACACTTAACCATCATTCTGTATAAGATCAACAAACAAATGGGTATATTCACATTGATTACACCTAGTAACACTCTGAGTGCATGGAAAAAGCTGGAAGAGAATATACAGAAATAAAATTAGTTAACATTGTTGAAATTTGGAAGAGATACATTTTTTAAATTTCCTTTAGGGGAAGGGGTGGGTGAGATGAATTGGGAAATTGGGATCGACATATATACACTATTGATACTATGTGTAAAATGGACAGCTAATGAGAACCTACTGTATAGCTCAGGGAACTCTACTCAGTGCTCTGTGGTGACCTAAATGGGAAGGAAATCCAAAAAAGAGGGGATATATGTATACATATAGCTGATTCACTTTGCTGTGCAGTAGAAACTAACACAACATTGTAAAGCTACTATACTCCAATAAAAATTAATTATAAAAATTAATTAATTAATTAATTAATTAATTAAAAAATAAAATTTCCTTTAATCTTCTAATATATGGCTTCTATTATTTAAAAATATGACTTAGTAATGTATAACATTTGAGTACAAAGTTCAAACTTTATTAAAATAGGTCTTTCACATATTACAAAAGAGAGACGATCTCCATCCCATTTAGCTACGTATCCCATTTGAAAACTTACTCCCAGAAGTCTGATATTAGGTTTAGTGTTTGGTAAAAGGCACCAGAGAGCCCCAGATAGTGGGAGAGTAGATGCTTGAAGAATGAGGCTTTCATGGAAAATTGCAAGTAGCAGGATTTGCTAATATGTAGGTCAGAGAACGGTAGACTGAGTAATCCGTTCATAATGCAAAAGTGGCAAGGATAATAAGTGTAACTGGCACAGGAAAAATTAAACATTAGGAACAATTTCTGAGCTTTAATAGTATTGTGTTGGGTTGGGTATTCATGTTTTTTGTTTTTTAATTATAATCATTTTTTTAAACATCTTTATTGGAGTATAATTGCTTTACAATTTTTGTGTTAGTTTCTGCTGTATAACAAAGTGAATCAGCTATATGTATACATATATCCCCATATCCCCTCCCTCTTGTGTCTCCCTCCCACCCTCCTTATCCCACCCCTCTAGGTGGTCACAAAGCAACGAGCTGATCTCCCCGTGGGATGCAGCTGCTTCCCACTAGCTAGCTCTTTTACATTTGGTAGTGTATATATGTCAATGCTACTCTCTCACTTTGTCCCAGCTTACCCTTCCCCCTCCCCATGTCCTCAAGTCCATTCTCTATGTCTGCATCTTTATTCCTGTCCTGTCCCTAGGTTCATCAGACCCAATTTTTTTTTTTTTTTAGTTTCCATATATATGTGTTAGCATATGGTATTTGTTTTTCTCTTTCTGACTTACTTCACTCTGTATGACAGACTCTAGGTCCATCCACGTCACGCCAAATAACTCAATTTCATTTCTTTTTATGGCTGAATAATATTCCATTGTATATATGTGCCACATCTTCTTTATCCATTCACTGTCGATGGACACCTAAGTTGCTTCCATGTCCTGACTATTGTAAATAGTGCTACAGTGAACACTGTGGTACATGATTCTTTTTGAATTATGGTTTACTCAGGGTATATTCCCAGTAGTGGGATTGCTGGGTCATATGGTAGTTCTATTTTTAGTTTTCTAAGGAACCTCCATACTGTTCTCCATAGTGGCTGTGTCAATTTGCATTCCCACCAACAGTGCAAGAGGGTTCCCTTTTCTCCACACCCTCTCCAACATTGATTATTGTTTGTAGATTTTTTGATGATGGCCTTTATGACCGGTGTGAGGTGATACCTCATTGTAGTTTTCATTTGCATTTCTCTAATGATTAGTGATGTTGAGCATCCTTTCATGTGTTTGTTGGCAATCTGTATATCTTCTTTGGAGAAATGTCTATTTAGGTCTTCTGCCCATTTTTGGATTGGGTTGTTTGCTTTTTTGATACTGAGTTGCATGAGCTGCTTGTATATTTTGGAGATTAGTCCTTTGTCAGTTGCTTCATTTGTGAATATTTTCTCCCATTCTGAGGGTTGTCTTCTCATCTTGTTTGTGGTTTCCTTTGCTTGGCAAAAGCTTTTAAGTTTCATTAGGTCCCATTTCTATTTTTGTTTTTATTTCCATTTCTCTAGGAGGTGGGTCAAAAAGGATCTTGCTGTGATTTATGTCAAAGAGTGTTCTTCCTATGTTTTCTTCTAAGAGTTTTATAGTGTCTGGCCTTACATTTAGGTCTTTAATCCATTTTGAGTTTATTTTTTTATATGGTGTTAGGCAGTGTTCTAATTTCATTCTTTTACACGTAGCTGTCCAGTTTTCCCAGCACCACTTATTGAAGAAGCTGTCTTTTCTCCATTGTATATTCTTGCCTTCTTTATCAAAGATAAGGTGACCAACTCAAAATGGATTAGAGACCTAAATGTAAGACCAGACACTATAAAACTCTTAGAGGAGAACATAGGAAGAACACTCTTTGACATAAATCACAGCAAGATATTTTTTGATCCACCTCCTAGAGTAATGGAAATAAAAACAAAAATAAACAAATGGGACATAATGAAACTTAAAAGCTTTTGCCAAGCAAAGGAAACCACAAGCAAGACGAAAAGACAACCCTCAGAATGGGAGAAAATATTTGCAAATGAATCAACGGACAAAGGATTAATGTCCAAAACATAAAAACAGCTCATGCAGCTCAATATTAAAAAAACAAACAACCCACTCAAAAAATGGGCAGAAGACCTAAATAGACATTTCTCCAAAGAAGACATACAGATGGCCAAGAAGCACATGAAAAGCTGCTCAACATCACTAATTATTAGAGAAATGCAAATCAAAACTACAATGAGGTATCGCCTTATACCAGTTAGATTGGGCATCATCAGAAAATCTACAAACAACAAATGCTGGAGAGGGTGTGGAAAAAAGGGAATCCTCTTGCACTGTTGGTGAGAATGTAAATTGATACAGCCACTATGGAGAACAGTATGGAGTTTCCTTAAAAAACTAAAAATAGAATTACCATATGATCTAGCAATCCCACTACTGGGCATATACCCAGAGAAAAACCATAATTCAAAAAGAGTCATGCACCCCAATGTTCATTGCAGCACTATTTACAATAGCCAGGTCATGGAAGCAACTTAAGTGTCCATTGACAGATGAATGGATAAAGAAGTTGTGGTACATATATACAATGGAATATTACTCAGCCATAAAAAGGAACGAAATTGGATCATTTGTAGAGATGTGGATGGATCTAGAGACTGTCATACAGAATGAAGTAAGTCAGAAAGGGAAAAGCAAATATTGTGTATTAATGCATATATGTGGAACCTAGAAAAATGGTACAGATGAACCAGTTTGCAGGGCAGAAATAGAGACACATATGTAGAGAACAAACATATGGACACCAAGGGGGGAAGGTGGTGGGGGTGGTGGTAGTGGTGGGATGAATTGGGAGATTGGGATTGACATATATACACCAATACGTATAAAATAGATAACTAATAAGAACCTGCTGTATAAAAAAATAAATAAAATTAAATTTTAAAAAAATGTTAACAAAAAAGAAAAAAAGCAAAAAAAGACAAGGTGACCATATGTGTATGGGTTTATCTCTGGGCTTTCTATCCTCCTCCATTGATCTATATTTCTGTTTTTGTGCCAGTACCATACTGTCTTGATTACTGTAGCTTTGTAGTTTAGTCTGAGGGTATTCATGTTTTAACATAAAAGCTTTTATCTGAAAACCTATAGCTACCCATCCCTTGGAGGAACAGAATTGCTCATAGAGAGAAGGAAAGAATATTTACAGATGAAGGCAGGAGGTGAAGCACTTCATGAAATATAGACTATATGATTGAGAAGGAGAAACATGTGATTTCTGTTAAATTTATTAAAGGTGCACTGTGGAAATTTGTGATTTTTGGTGCAAAATTATCTATAATGGTATTTTAATGAATTTGAATAATGTAAAATTTATATTTTACGATTAAAAATAGTTTTGTAAATATTTTTTAATTTGGAATCCATGAATGGTTTTAGATTGATACATAACTCCCTGAAATTTTACAGCAAGTTTAAATACGTGCAAATAAGCAGTTTCGGTGAGGTTGGGGGGGAGAGGGTTCCTGTGGGTTTTATTAAATATTCTTAAATGTCTACAAGCTAAATTTACTACTATAGCATCTACATTGATATGTTACAGGAAAAGAGGAGGCTGGACAGTAGTCCTAGATAGGTAGATAGATAAACAGATGATAGATAAATAGATGACATAGATCACAGATAGATAAATAGATAGATAGATAGACAGGTAGGTAGATAGTCTATTGCATAATAGTTTCAGAATCTTGTTGACTCCTTCTAATGTGAATCTTCGAAATACATTGTTGGAAACTCTTAGTTGGAATGAAAATAGGTAATACAAACATTTAAAAGCCTCTAATTTATGGTCATTGAAGAGCATAATGCATAGAAATTTTACACTGGGGCTTCAACTCTACCTTGCACCTTGTGTTTGGCATAAAACTGTCTCAGATCTTTGGGATGTTGTTTAGGGTTTTCCTGTGGCTACCGTGCAGCAATGTGGTCAGACTTAGCTATCTGAGGTGAATAAATCAGCAGAGTAACCTGTGATGCCTTCTCAGACAAAGTCACGTCTTCAAGGACCAAGGCTCAATTAAATTTCCTTTGCATTTTGGTGACATCTGTGCTTTTCATTGTTGGGAAATCTGTTGTCATTGTTTAGAAAGCTATCTTTCAGGTTTCACATAATCAAAACCTACAGGTAGCAAAAATTTAAATAAGCATGAGACATAGGTCTGATTCCTCAAGGCACTGGCCTCTTGAAGCAAATAACCAATGAGAAGAGACTTAATCCTCTTTTAAAATCAGGTTTTTTTGCTTTTAACTTTATTTAAACAGCTTTATTGAGATATAATGCACATTTGTTGCTTTTCCCCTGAGTTTCTTTTCCCTTTTATTAGCTGTAAAAAAGTGTGTGTATGTGCGTGTGTGTGCATATGTGCGTGTGCATCTGTATGTGTTTGTGTGTGGTATTTAAAAATAGAGCAAATTGACTTTTAAGAAGAACAGTTAATAAAACACTTGGGTTGTAATATAGGAGGGAGTAAGATTAATTGTGTGCAGCAGAAAAAAGTGGGATGTTTTCAAAGTTTCTAATTGACGTATTAATTTTATTGGTTACCTTTTTTTCTTCTTAATTCTTGCACTAACTCTGACAATTGCTATTGCCCTGACATTTTATAATTTAGACAATAAGGCTTAGAGTGGAATTGATGTCTTTGTAAGGAACATAGAGCAAGATTATATACTTGACAGAGTCTAATGTTTCATGTTGGTTGGCAACAGCCTTTCCCTGCATTCCTGTAAGACTCCCAGCTTATATGTTGTCTATTATTGGGGAGGACAGTAAACCTATGTAGACACCTCCACATGCTTGTCCACTTGTGAATTATTTCAGTTTTTCATTTGTGCAACCAATATTAATCGACTGTCTCCTCTATGTAATGACTTATCTATGCGTGATGTTACAGGGGTTACAAAATTAATAAGAAATAATGCCTGCTTTTAAGGAGGGACTTACAAATAACCAAAGTACAGGGAAGATTGTGGATCATACTATAACAGAATGGTAAGCAGAATGCAATGGGAACACAGAGGGAGCAACTTAAATTGAGAGGTCCGAGAAGACTACATGTAAAGGAAGCATTTTATCATGACTTTGAAAGACAGATAGGATTTTGATAGGTAGACAAGGGTAAAGGGTGCTAGGACTTCCAACTTGACAGAAACACTGATTTACTGAGTGCTTTCTGTGTGCAAGACACTGGGCTAAATGGATTTTTTGCCTATGAGCCAAGTTCTTTTCTTGTCCCAGCAATACAGAGAAAGAAATGGAAGCCTTTAGAGGTTCATTTTGCTTTCAGGCCAAAAGGGAGTGCAGGCAGCAGAACCACTGCCATATTTGCTAAGCTGAAAGATCATAATTTTCTTCTTCATCATCATGTCTAGCACAGTGGTTGGCAGACTTCTTCTTAAAGGGCCAGATAATAAATACCTTAGACTTTTCACATTTACACAATCTCTGTCACACTTCCTCACCTCTGCCATTGTAACTCAAAAAGCAACGAGAGACCATACATAAATGAACTGACACGGTTGTGTTCCAATAACACTATTTATGGACACTGAGAATGGAATTTTATGTAATTTTCACATCTCATGAAATATTCTTTTTTTGATTTTGCATAACCTTTAAAAGCGTTAAAGCCATTCTTTGCTCATGGCTCTACAGCATCAGGTGGTGGGTTGGGTTTGTCCTGCAGGACATAGTTTGCTGACCCCTGATGGCTCATAACAGGAGCTTAATAAATACTTATCATGGAAAATAATTAATGGAAGATGAAACACCCTGCTCCTGGGTGCATCACACAGCTCCTGGGTCCTCCATTTGACTCCTAGTCTCCATAAACGGCACTGCCAGCGATTCTGGACTCTGCAACTTGAGTGGCCAGTTGCCCTGTACTCCAACACTGAGGCGTGTAATTTTGGTCACTACTACACTTTATACAGATGCATCTGTTGTAACAGGTCAAGAAGTCAGCTGACATGAGGCTTTGATTCTTTTATTGAACCAAGAAATATGTCCAGGCCTGCTCTCGAAGTGAGCAAAGATATGCTCTACCTTAAGTCATCTTGTTTGTCCATCTTAAAAGAGCAAGAGCTTTTTTTGTGTTATCTCCTTTAAGAACTATTGAGTTATCTTTGCTGGTCTCCTTTTGATTGAAAAATATGAAAAAAAAGCCCTGAAGTTGGATATAAGTCTGATGATATTCCTAGAGAGCACTGATGAAATCCCATATACTTGAATATACTTAGCAAGATCCAGTACACCTGAATATCTTTGAAGCAGACCAGTACTCTTATAGAGACAAAGACAAAGCTGTTGGCATCAGAAAGTGGATCCCAGGGACATTTTAGGGTTTATTAGACATTTTGCTATAAGTTCCTTGGATTGGACTTCTGGAATTCTATCCTTGTTGGTCTAAAAGTAGAGTCTTAATAACCACTAGTATATTAGAGCTTTTCATATAAGATGTCTGATTTCAAAGGCTCTATAATTATGAAGATTCCACTTAATATAGTGTAAAGAATTGCCTTGGCAACTTATCTATCCTCCTTTTTCATCATGTTCTACCTCTGGAAAGTGGAGTAATAATAGCTGCTTCTTTGGGTTGATGCATGGATTAAATGAGATAACAAATCATTTGAATTATTTTAATTACCCTCTTTTAAGAATTTTTGTTTTGCTTTTTATCCATGACAATTAAAAATAGAATTCAAGTATTCCAGTTTCCTGCTATGTTTATTGTGAATACAAGTTTTTCCTTTTAGTTCCTTTTGGATTTCACACTGAATGTGAACCAATCATTTCCTATCTTTGTTCTGACAACACTTGTCAAAAACTATGATGTACCCAGCAAATTGTATTCTATGGCTTTTAAGAAAAAGCATCCTTGAAAAACATTTTATTGATGAGGTTAATGAACACAAACTATTAGATCAGTTTAGTTACTGTGTGCTAGAAGAACATTTATTTATTCTTCAGATTTCTGATTATGGTATATAGTTATGATGATTTATGAAAACAAACCTGAATATCTTATGCCAAATTCTTAGCAAAAGCGTAACTCACAATGAGATATTAGTTTACATGATGGAAGGATTGATTCCTTTGATTTTCCCCAAGAGAAAAGAGTGTTTCAGTCTTTAAAGACGAAATATAACACAGTGTTAGCTCCTCTTTAGTCTCAGTAAGGAGAGTTTGCTGTAATTCTACAGAGCTGTGCTCTGAAGCCCATTTCCACTGTGCATATTGATGCTTATAGCTTAAGATGGTTTTGTATCAAAGAAGGCTAGGAATAGTATGCTTTTGTTAAATGGCAGAAGAGTTACAGAGGACATCTTTAGACTCATATGTTTCTCCATTAGACCCTAAAATCAATAGACTGCTGAGCAAGGTCTTACTTGAATTTTTATATATCATATCATTTATATATGAATTTATATATATCAGAAATTTATTTCTTCTGATTTGAATTTTAAAACTCAATTTGTTTTTCTTCAATTCAGAGAATTCCACGGCAGAGCCAATATATTGTTTAAATCAGTGCTTCTTAACTTGGTTGTATCTGAGAATTCCATAGACAGTTACGAGTAAAAAGAAAGGTCATCCCTGGACTCATATGCATATTTAATTGGTTTGGAGTGTGGCCCAGACATAGGTTTTCTTTTTTCCCTTTTTCCTTTTTTTTTTTTTTTTTCTTATTTTTTTAAAGCAACACCAGAATACTTTAACATGTAGTTTTGGTTAAAATGCAGTGATATAAATCAGCACTTCTCAAATTTTAATGTTCATCTAAGCCACTTAGGGGTCTTGTAAAAAGTCAAACTGACCCTTCTGTAGGTCTGGGGTGGGACATTGATGGGGCCAACATTGCTGATCTAAGCATCACATTTTCAATAAGAAAGATCTAAATTAAGGTATGAATTTGTTAGGAAACTTTTTATCTATGAATGCCTTGACTAAACTACTGTCTATGATGTAATTATCTTTGGCTTCATTAGATACTCAAAATGATCTCATACTTTACCTGTCAAAAAATTACCACTCTTACGGTCACATTGCTTAATTCAATCCTACATTTATTGAACACCTATTACATGCTCTCTCTTTTGCCAGGCTTGCAGGGAATGTACAGAGTAGAGAAATACAAGTCTTACACTTAAGTAGCTCAAAGAGGAGTGAAGGGCTGATGCTAATGACCATAATTTAAAGTGCAAAGCATTACAAGAGAAGTAAAATGTTTGACTTTTTGCTTAACTTTGAGATGTTATGCCTTTTGGGTTGAGACACTTTCCAGGTTTTGAAAATTCTTGAAGTCTAAAGTCCTTTTTTTTCTTTCTTTTCTGTAAAGGATGTACGTGTGTATGGGGTGGGGGATGTAGGTCTTAGGAATTTTAATCTAGTTTGTTGATGGGTGTGTCTAGAGTACCTAGAACAGTGCTTGACTAAAACCTCTTGAAAAATGTGAGTGGAATGAATGGTTGCCACCTAGTATTTCAGAGCAGTGACTTTTGAAGCAGGCAGTGTGACGGATGCCATAGTAAAGGTAAAGAACCCTAACATACCATGTCACACCCGGGACAGTTTCTTTATGGGAAAGTAGAGAAGGAATGGAAGAAGGATATGGGCAGAACAACTGTTATAGATCAGGCATTTCAAGACCATACAGAAGAATAGATAACACTTTGCCCATTTTATATATCAGGTTCATGTCATCAAGTCCCTGAAGTTCAGTGGAAACAATGATTAAGAGGATAGTTTAAGTACTTCCAGACTGGGTGTTTGGAACACTTAGTCTTCTGTTGGAAACTTTGAGCCTACAGATGAGTAGAAAATCATGGGATTTTTGTGGAAAATTTATAAAATTCTCTTGGTCATTGATGAGGAAGTTCTCTAAATATATTACAAGATCTTTTCTTCCAATGTATTACCTTATTTAAACATAACCAGCTATTTCTCTGTTTTAGTTTTTGACATGGTCAAAAGCAAGTGGTATTACTCTCTAATGTACTTTTAGGATTTAATGAGGTTAATAAATTATAATAAACAAGACTTTGATTATTCCTCAGAAAATAAATGTCATTTTATGTTATTTTATAGTATCTGATTATAGACTCTAATTATATAAAATTATCTAAGTATCTCCAGCCAGATCTAAATACTTTTGTGAAAACTTTTTGTAATAGTATAACTTTTAATGCTTAAGACATGTTCAATTGAAGTCATTGTGTTGATCACTTATTTTTGTCTTCAAAAAATAGTTTTTGAATCTCTTCAAGAAATTAACAAAGTGATTAGCAGCTCACTTGCCAAGGGAATTAAGAGCAAAGTTTATGCCTCCCACTGCTGGCTTACTTGTACAAAACAAGTGTCAGAGGCAGCACGTGGGGAACTGGTAATGGTTTAATTTGCATGTATGGAGTCAGCACAAAACTAATAGCAGTCTGTCACCAAGGTTTGTTAGCTAATTGCTGGGTTTTAATGTTAAGCAAATGAGTGTGAATTTTAACAACACTCTTTGGGAGCCTGTTCTTTGGGAGCCTGTTCTTTCTATTCCTCTTGGCATGCCTTAGGTTTCAAGCTGTTTTCTGAATATGTTTTCTAATTCTTCAGATATTAAGGTGGCAACCTAGGTTGTCTTTGGCATTCGACCCCCTCCCTAATAAAATCAGCTAGTCACCTTCTCAGAAAAACAGGCCATAAGGCAGAATTTCCAGGGCCACTGCTACTGTTTTCTTTTTTACACATCTGTTTTTCTGTAAAGGACAAATAATTCAGATTTTCCCACAGGCTGGAGGAGAAATGACTTACTGAGTTTTCTATAATATGACTCTACATAAAATTACTGTAGGTAGGGAGAATTCATTTTACTAATATAAAGCCTAATCTATTTGTAAGGAGTGTGTTAAAAACATGTCTTATGATGTAAACAAAAGAGATTTTTTTTCTTTCTCCCACTGCCCCCTTTACATTTTATTCAGTGAGGAATAATTTTAATCTATTCCTAGATGTAACCTCCAGCAGGTCCATGGCATCTCTACAGCCCTACAGACATGCTAAGTCAAAAACAGTGTAGGTCCAGTAATTAGAATATAGTCCAAGGGATTAACCCACACTTTGAACTCGATTTATCAACAGTTAAACCCTTCCTTCTTAGAGTCTCTTACTATCGCTTACTATCTAGCCGCTATATGAGCTCCACCGGGGTCAAGGTGTTTTGTGGAGGGGAGGGGAGCTGTAAACATATAGTACAGGTCTCGTTTGTCTCGTTTGTCTCAGCTTCGTAAACCCTGGGGCTTGGCAGATGTTAAAAGTTGAGGTCTTTGGGTAGACCAGGCTAATATAAAAGCTGTCTTTTTCTTTCATGACTGCTTTCATGAGATCGTTAAGTATTCCCTGACAGATGCTCTCCCCTGCAGTTCCCTTAACTGGCATCTCTATTGCAGGTGGTTCCTTTGTAGATCTTCCCTCAGCTCCTGTGTACCCTGTGATGTAAGTTCAACCTCTTTGTGGTGAAAAGCCTCTCTCCTTGCACTCCAGTTTAGCCTATCCAAGATGACTCCTCCCCTGCTCTCCCCTCCCCTCCCCTCCCCTTCCTTCCATCCCCTCCCCTCCCCTCCCCTCCCCTCCCCTTCCCTTCCTTTCCGTTCCCTTCCCTTCCCTTTCTCTTCTCTTCTTTCTCTCTGTCTCTTTCTTTGGCACAGCTTAGATCTTAGTAAAATTTAACTTTCTTAGATGTGAGTCAGTCCCCAGTCCTCTGTGTCTTTCCACTGCTAAGAAGTAGCACTCCTCAACCCTTCCTCTATATGGGTGGGGAAAAGAGGACTTAACAGCACAGCAGCAGCTTTCTCTGGAAAAACCTGATAACCAGTTTTCTCCAAAATCCTACTTCCGACCCTCGGACCTCTGTTTAAATCTTGTTGTACCTAAGGGGTCCAAGAGTAGTAGAATATGTTCCCTTTCATAACCTATGTAAATTCTGCATATGGAGATTTGTGTAATACACAGAATGCATTCTTACAGCCACTGTGTGTGTTTCTCAATTAAATCTGAGGCAGGAAGAATCCCAGTCAAATATGTTACATATTTAAACAAGTTGAGAATGGAGAGAATTCCATTTATTGTGGTTTCTTAACCATTGACTTGGCACTAATAATTAGACATAAAGACTTTTGTGGGAGATCAAAGATGTATAAAACATGGTTGTCTTCATGGGCACACAACCTAATTGGGAAATCCAGATATGTTCAGTATAGAGGAATTTGCCTCTGATAGTATTGATCAAACTACCCTGATAAGGCATCTTGTAGTTTGGCAATGCATTTGGTTTGGTACTTGCCAAAGGAAAAGGCTAACTTGGTATGCATGGGAACATCTTGGCATGATGATTTGGATTTGGCAATTGGTTATTGATCATTAGCATGGAGATATTTCAAGAAATGAAAGATTGGGGTGGGGAAGGAAAAAAAATCAAAGAGTAAATTAACCTGGAATAGGTTACTGGTTGTATAATAAACTTATGCTAAGTCTATATATTTTACTGCAATGTCTGTCTGAGGAAGAAAAAAACTCACAATGAAGGCAGTTAAACATTAGAGACAAAACTAAGGGAGTGTCACACACAATCTCTCCTACAAGATGGGCTAATGATTAAGAATTCTGGCATTGGACCCAAAGTCCTAGGTTTGAATCCCTGGCTTGATCGTGAAATCCAACACCTCAGTTATTTTCATTGCTTTATCATATGCTTAGACAAGCTTTCTCTTTAACCATTACCTAAAGTTAAATTGTTTTCATTACTTTGTGACAAAGAAAGATTCATATATTTCTTATATCCTATATGGAAAGAAAGAATATTTATTGTGTTTTTCCTTTGAGGAAATATTTTTAAGCTACTCTCAATTTACAGATTTCCTTAGAGAAGAAAGTATAAACCATCCCCCCTCCATTTATAAATATTTCCTTGAATTTTTTTTTACCTCTCATCCATAGAATGTGCGTATTCATATGTCGTATGTCAGGGACTTACTGCATTTTACCCATGCGCTTAGAATTTCCTTGTTCCAGTCTGATTACTTGTGGTTTTGTAATAACATGATTGTGTTTACCTCACTCAATTCTTTTTTTTTTCCTCTCTCTAGTCTATGGATATGTTGGCAACTGCATTTTACACATAAAAAGTAAGTTGCTTTAAAGCCATTCAGCCATAGCCTCAACATCTATTTTCACTATAGTTCTTATTCATCACCCAAAATGATAAAAAAAAAAAATACAATGCAATTTTTAGCTTATTATGCAATATTTTCATTATAAAGATTTCCCCTTTTCAATTTCTTCTCTGATGCTAGACCAGTATTTTTCTCTTCTGATTCTGTTTGGCAGTCTTATTAATCAAGCTCAAGTCCATGACCTTGAAAAAGGGACTAAATAGAGGAATTGCCCTTGGGTGTAATGAATTGACACAAGAAAAGCCAGTCTGGTTGGATCTTAAATGCAACAAAGTAATTTGCTTGGAATCTTGAGAGAATGATTTTGTATCCTTTATTAGAATGTATTCAGCTGAGTAACTGCAGTTACATAAGTAATACTGATGGCATTGCTGATGAGGAGGGTAAATATACATGCAAACACACATACACATACACACACATTACACATACATATGATAAAATCTGATTCGTAAGTGACGTGGACATTTCTTGAGTCACTAAGTGTTGATGACAGCATACAATATTCAATTAATTTAGAGATATGAGATTTTCTTAGTTTTTCTTGTTCACTGCTCTTTTTCTCCTTATTTGGAACAAGGATTTATTTCATATATCTTTGCTAGAGTAACTTCCAGCCAGCAATTTGCCAGTTTCTGCTATTTTACTCTTGAGCTATACAAATGTTTTTATACTTTCTTTAAAGGTATATAACAAATACGTCAAAATAATTTGAATCTTCATATGGATTACAACAAAATAATTAGAGCAAAAGACTAAGAGTTAGAGAAAAAGACTAAGGTTGTCAATATTTATGTTTTCCAGACCTTTTTTTTTTTAAAATGAATCAACTCCAAACTACTTATGGTTTAAATACATTTCCACTATAAACATTAATGATTATTAAATCAATGATGCTAACTACCATTTTTACTTTTTTCATTATATTTATGATCATGTATTTTTTCTCATGTAAAATTCCCTGGTTCCAAAAAATACCTTTTCACACAGTTAATCTATAGTGTGTCTGTTCATTTTGCTTTTATTTTACCACTGTTTTACAAATACGGAAGCTTCATTGGTCCTAAATCACAGGATAGCTTAAAGATTAGAATTCAGGAGTTCAATTTCTAAACATTTATTACAGTGACAAGTCCTCTTAGAAGTCAAGACCAAGTTTAAAAATAGAACATTTACCATAGCTTAGAATTAGCCCGTCTTATTTTGTGTAAAGTGTAACTTTGTAGTTCTTATTATGAAATGTGGAAAAAGCTAGTTTTTACTGTGACTACTAAGACACTGTTCTAAGGAAGACTGCTTACAAGGTAGTATATTCTTGCTTAATTGTGAAAAAATTCCCTAGTCAGGTGAGTAGAACATTTGGTTAACCCAACCAACCGGCAAAATCAGCACCAACAATTTCTACATGATATAGATGAACTACATGTAATTATCATTGCACCAAAGGTGGAAGCCAAAATGGGTCTGATGCAAAGAATATGGAGAAAGCCATTTACTGAGAAGAAAACTTTAAAAATCAAAACCCTAGGATAACATGGGATAAGGATTTAAACAAAATTACTCAAAACTCAAATTAGTATGCATCATTTTTAAAGTAAAGAAACATGAATATGTATGCATATCCTAGTTTCTTTACAAAATATATATTAGCAAGTCTGTCAGCTATAGGTTTGTGTGTGTGTATGTGAGTAAATGCAATGTGAAATTTGAATAGAGAGTAGAAATCAGTGAGGATAAATTATTGCAAAAATATCAAAGGCTTTCTCCTCCTTACATATAATCTCTCTTTAAAAGAAAAAAATGAACAATGTATATTTGGTTAGATTGTTGAAAGTTTCAATTATTTAACTCTTATAAAATTACCTAAATTTATAAATCAAAAGCTGAAAACCAAAGGAAAGACTCAGTCGCATGGAAAGTAAGACTCTGCCTCACTGTAGTTAGTTGGATACCATTATGATAGAAGACAGTACAAGGACCAGCTAACTGGGTTCACTATTCTCTGGCCTGAACTTGAATATTTATGACAATGAATTCATCATCTGGCATAGCACAACCAGACAAGCCATAACAGTGACATGCAATTTCTCTCCCAACCAGAACTCGAGTCAGAAAGGTCTATAAATCTCATTAAATGGGCTGTTTTACCTCCTTGTAGAATAACAAACTAGTCTGCCAGGTGGATGTACTCATTAGATGCCCTATAACCTCAGGAAGAACATTAATGGCCACTAGAGAGGTTCCATAGGTTTAATACACACCTCTCTAGGAAAAAATATATGTGCTTGGGTGTGTTTAGATTAAATGTAACAGATTTCTCTTTTTATGTTAAAAACTATCTGGGAGTCAGAAATGAGAAATAATATAACTTTGTCCTTGGCAAATAAAATTTTTAATGATTGCTTTTAAACAACTAAATTAGGTTTGCCTTTGATGATTCATCAGAGGTTGCAATAAAAAAAAAAAAACAGAAATAATGGTGGGAAGTCAAGTTGTGCCTATATTTGATATGTAAGACAGAATCTCACTTGAATCCAAGTGTTTTTTTTAATCACATTAAATGTGAGTTTAATTCATTGTAAAAATTTATGCTACGATATACACATCAACATTATGACTTTAGTGCATTGATAATTCCAGCTTTCCTGGGTACCATAATCATTTTTTCCCCTATAAATCAACTTACTCAGAAAGCACCTAATATAGTAAAATTCAGAAACATTTTCTCTCCTCTGATCCTAATTTTAATATGTATACCTCACTCCTAGACCTATTTATTGGCTTTTTCTGGAAATATGGTAAGTGGAAAAGTTCACAGTGTTCATAATAATTTTAATTTTTCTATTACTTTAACAGTAACAGCAACCCTCTATTGAAGTCACACACAATGTGCCCAGTAGGTTGATAAATGCTCTATTTGAAGTATTTCTGTTAATCCTTACTATAACCTGGTATGGAAGTTTATTAACTTCCATTTCTCAGATGAGGAAACCAAGGCATCTCCAGATAAAGAATTTTTTCCAAGGTCTTACAGTTGGTAAGTGGTGGAATCAAAATTCATTCCCTTCTCAGTGTGCCTCCTGAGTTTAAGTTGTTCTTACACTTCACATTAATACTTCTCTTCTATCCTAGGCTGTGGCCTGATATACATTACAGTAGAATGTTAGCAAAAATTGTGTAATGTTACTTAATATTCCAAATATTAGGTATATTGTTGAAACCAAGTCATAAGAAATTATTCGATCGAAACCAAATCATTAGAAAGTATTCGCTTGTTTACTTATTATAACTTCTTTTGACTGAATTGTTAAACTTTTCATAGTGCAAACTGTTAGAGAAGTTTAAGTCCATGTTTAAATGTAAACATTTAATGTCTTCCAACTCAATCTTTTAATGTTTACACAGTTAGCTCGAGATTCTTGGCTTTTGCCTGTGGTGGAATCAGATAGTTTGAGTTCAAAGGTAAATTACAGATATATTGCTAGTCCAGTATCACATTTAATGCAGTTATCCTCTGTACGTTTCCTAAATAGCTTCTGTGATTATCTTAAGTGATCAATTTATCAAATATCCTATACTGTCTGTCACTGTGCTGAAAATAGCAGTAACGCATGTAATTGAATACCTGTTATTTCTTTTACGAAAATGCATTGTAATACTAAGGTGATACTAGATATAGCTGTTTTAAACAGTTGTAAATGAATAACAAATATGTTGACAGCAATACATGATTCTTTCCCTTTATAAAGTGAATAATTTTCATAGCTGAAGTCCTTCTTTGAGAAAAATTTCCTGCATTTTTTATGCTGGGAATCTCAAGAAAACTTTAAACTTTCTCTGGATTAATATGAAATGGCAGGGTTCAATATATAGTTTAAATAACACCATCTTCTCTTCCAAACTCAGGCTTTAGCCACACTCAACCTTTTTTTAAATTATTTTTATTAATTCCTGTATTGACTCTAGTTTGTGTTTCTGGACACATCTTACAGAAAATCAGTAGAACATCCTAATTTCCTCAAAGTCTTGGTTTCTTACCTTTGGCTAAAGCTAAATTAAGTAATTCCTTTTCCTTTCCATCTTTCCACCCTTCTTTCTTCCTTTATTTCCTCCCCCATTGCCACATTTTTATTAAACTAAAGTAATACATATTGCTCTTGCCAGGATTCATGATTTGTCAATATTGTCTTATTTCCTCTTTCCCTTTTGTTCCATATGATTAGTTCCATGTCTGGGAGCAAAGTCCAGGATCAACAAAATGGTCTATCTGCTCTAAAAATATTAACCTCTTTTGGAGGTTAAGAGTAGGTGATCGAGCACTTTTGTAAAGTATACAATTGGGAGGAAGGTGTTAGGTTCCAAGAGCTCTGGGAATTCAGACCATATCTTTTTATCCAGAGTCAGGTTATATTTCTCCTTCAGTGCAAAAGTAAGGAGATCAGATGATTTTTTGATATATTTTACATGCTATTGGTCAGAAATTATCTCTGAGTTTATTGATCAATTCATAAATACATTTTCAAGGGAATGGATTTTATACTACTAAAGTATTTACTAAATAACTAACTTGTCAATAGGATTTAGTTCCTTTTTTTTTGCTTTCCTTGGCATTAAGAACAAATCAGTTCCTTGAGGGTATAATGAGAGCAATGTTAGAAAGGCAATAATATGAAAATCACACTTGATGTAATGCTTTTTATTATCATTAATCTTTCTTGTGTTCTTTTTCTTTTCAATTTTATTGAGATATGTGTCTCATGTGAATTAAGTAGTAGTTTTCAGAATATTTCTCCTGACTATCCACTCACAATTTTTTACCACGGCAGACATTGATCAAATTAAGATGATTATTGTATTACTTAGAGACAAGTAATTATTTCTGAAATTGGCAGTAAAAAGCACCTGGACAGAGCCATTGATTCTAGTTAGAGGCAACCAACCTAGGTACATATATTTTTATTCCCCCTGTCGCTCTAGGGTTGGAAATACCATATTCTTTCTTAAAAGCCTATGTGTTTCATCATCCTATTGATGAGGAATTTCTTCCTTGGCTCCATTTAAAATATCTCTGATTGGCTTATTTTTGGATATAGCGAATATTTGGTTATAATTCCCATTATAAAATGTATAATTTCATGATTTTGAAGATAGACTTATCTTTTTAACTGTTTTCTCCGTAGATTAAACTTGATCTCTCTTAAGCATAACTTCATAGGGACAATGTGTTGTTGTTAAATTGTCTTTATTTTTTCCATTTAGAAGACAACATACATGTCATAGGTTGATATTTGTGGTGGTGAACAAATTATATTTAAGAAACTCTACCAAGGGGAGATAAGTCTAAGATGTAATTACTGATTACAGTGGTAAATAATTCTTTCTTTTTTTTGACTGATGAAGACAGTAATCCAAAACATTTAGTGATGACCTAATGTGTGTCTGCTATTGTGCCAGATATAGAGAATATAAAAATGAACCACGGTGGTCTCTGGCTTTACGTAACTCCTAGTCTTTGTTAAAAGGAATCAAGAAAAATAATTAAATGTGTTATTGCTGTCTTGTTCACCAGGGTATTACCAGTTCTTATATGAATACCTAGGACAGACTAGGTCCTAAATAGTTATATATGCTTTATATTTGCTCAAATCTTAAGTGTAGAACTCCTGTGTAAAGACCACTCAGATATATGGAACCTATCCATCACTCCAGAAGTTTTCCTAGTGCCCCTTCACAAACTCCCCACCAAAAATTAACTACCATTCTGACTGTTATCACAAAAATTACTCTTGCTTGTTCTTGAACTTCATATGAATAGGATCATACTATATGTGCTCATTTGTATCTCTCTTTTTTCATTCAAATTAATGTTTCTGAGATTCATCATGTTTTGTGTTTGTTTTAAGATTTTATTTTTTAAAGCAGCTTAAGATTTACAGTAAAATTGAAAGGAAGGTATGGAGATTTCCCATATAAATCAGTTTGTTTATCTCTAGTTAATTCATTTTATTACTATGTAGTATTCCTTTGTATGACTATATCACAATTTGTTTATCCATTCTCCTGATGATGGACATTTGGGTTACTTCCAGTTTGGGGATATTGTGAGTAAAGCTGCTATGCACATTCTTGTCATGGTTTCTTGGTGGGCATGTATAGTCATTTGTCTTTGGAATTTGCATAGGAATAGAATTTCTGGGTCATTGGTTGGTATATGTTTAGTTTTAGTAGATAGTGTCAAATATAATTACAAAGTTGTTGAATCAGTTGATACGCCTACGTTACAGTCAAATTTAAGGATGTAATAGTACAATAGATTTAAAGGCAATATACAACATGATTATTAAGAAATACAACTTATTCTCCAGCAGAATCAGGGTAGACAGTACCAGACAGTATAATCAATGACAGTATTTGCATGGAGCACTCACTGCTCTAAGAAAGAGGGCGAAAAAAGGTGAGAGAGTAGATTTCAGGTGCTCTCATCACACAGAAAACTATGTGACTAGATATGTTAATTAGTTTGACTGTAGTTATCATTTCACTGTATATATTTATATCAAATCATCATGTTGTATACTTTAAATACATACAATTTTTTAAGGGTGAGTAGCTCTTTCTAGGAGAATCTTGTGCTAAATTGTATGAATTGTATGTTCCTGGAATATTTATTTGGTCAGCAACAAATGTGTGCTGTGGAGAGACAAAAGAGTTTCCTGAGAGAAGGACAAAATGTGTCAATTTTTATTCCAATAGCTTTACATTATTAACTCATATTCAGCTTAGGACCTTTAATTTCCTTTACTGAAAGCCCACTATCATAAGCAATGACACGTTTTCACCTAGAAGAAGTAACATCTCCTGCTTTTGCTCTTTCTGGATACCAGTATCTTGAGACCAGTAATTAAGTATGGTACACTTGATTTCTGCATCTAAGAGAATTCTTTCTCTACAGAAGTACCTATGGTTTTTGGCTCTTGTGGATTTTATTTTCTATGTTTGATTTTAAATGAACAAGCATCCAAGTTTTATCATTCTTTCGTAGCCCACCGTAAATTTTAAAACCTTCAAAATATATTTATTTGTCCCATAATTTATTGAATTGTTTACAGCATAAAGAAAACATCCATTTTACACTGTGCTTAAGTTCTCTAGGAAAAGAAGGTTGTAGATATAATCCCCTATTATTTTTGATACAGTTTCTAAAAAGCAATTTTCTGAATATATTATTATTATCATTGAATTAATGTTAGCAAGGTCAGAACATTATTCTCATTAATTAGGTGTATAAAGTATGATCAGAATTTTGAGGCAGAAAATAGACTTTATAATTTAACATATAATACTTTAATATTATTTATTTATCAAAAATCACCTGTGCATTATTTTCTCTTGAGGATATTCTCTGGTGACCAAGTATGAAGGTGCTCTATTTTGTTGTTGTTTTTTTTTTTGTCCTAACTTATATCAAAACCATCAAAATCATGACATTTTTTTTTCTGTGTGCCTATTTAACAAGCTAATGTTAAATGTTATAATACAGCCCACAATCAAAAGTATATTCCTAGGAAATTTTTCCCCTGCCCAAATGTGGCATATTCAAGGCCACAGAATCAAATTTAAAAGGTTATCAGAACAAAAAAAATAGAAAGGCACATTTTGGCATACCCTAAAAAGTTAGGGTATGTGTCAGATTTAATATAAGTCCAGATTTAATATAAATGTTACTTGACTTCTCAGTGTTTCAGATTATCCACATGAGTGCACACTTCAAGTACTAAGAAGAATGGAAAATTGAGTATATATATGAATCAATAATAATATTGATTTAAAAATACATTTTTAAATATTAGAGCAATGACCTCCATGTCTAAAACATTCTCCTGTTCTGGCTAGACTCCAACCTTTCATTGGCTGGGTGCTTTCTGTATTACAGCAAAGGTGATGATGCCATTTAATGGCTTCTGATGCAAACTGCTTGAAAGGAGCCCAGAATTGCTTTTGGTCAGTGTCACGTACAAATGGATAGAATGTGAGTTATAAAGATTGCCTCATTTTTCAGATAGCGCTGAGAAGGTCACCCCATATACCTGTCCCGTTTTTGTAATAATAGTGCCATTAGAAAAAGAGAGAAGTTTGTTCTTTCCATTCCAAAGATACTATGTGTGGGATTAGTCTCAACTCATCAAAAGAATCAGAGCAAATAATGCCTTTTCAAGCACCACATAAAATAATCTATGTTCCCTAGCAAGGAAAGCTGGAGTTTTCAGGAAGTCATTCAGGAGAACCAGATTCTATGTGTTGAAAAAACAAATTTCCTCTGTTCCAAAGGTCTCTATATTGCATATCTAAAGATAATATTCCCGACCTTACCCACTATTCATGAAGTGTAGAGAATCCATTTAGTGCATTACTATATTTTAAATATTCTGGAAGGGCTGAGTCAGGAAACTGTACCACGGATTTGGCTGACAGCAATTATTTGAGCAAACAGTCTTTTCTCACATATGTTTCTCGAGTTTATTGAGTACCTGCTGCATACACTGTTGTATGGAAGTATAATTACAGGCAAGTTTTAAAAACAGAATACTTGATTCACACCAGAGTTTTCTATGATAGTATTTTATTAGTTCAGCTGGCAATTAATGAACATTCACTTTGTGAAGACTCTGCTAAGGGCCATGAAGGTTATTTCACACACCCTCTCTCAAGAAGCTTATGATTATAATTATAATAATACAGTATACTGCATTTATATAGACTTTACAATAAAAAAGTGCCACCACATTCATTATTTAATAATTAGAACAGTTCCATTTTAGTCATGGTGGACTGATTTATCGTGAGTTGTGCATTTGATAACCAAGTCTCATGTTGAGTACAGAACGGCTGCTAAAACTAAAGTATTGAAAATTCTTGGCTAACCAATGAATAATCACCAATTGTAACGGCAGGTAAAAAGTGGCACTAGTAAGCATGATTCATCAACTAGGTAGGACTTGATGATAGTCCAATTTATTTACATTAGGCAATAATACTGTGCCCTCTAAACAATTGCTATCTGAAGGTTTTATAATTACTATTAGCCCAGAAGACTATTAGAGAAAATTAAAGGGAAACTATTGGATAATTTTAAAAGCTTAATTATCTGAAATACTTAAGATAGCTTAAAGCCACGTTCCAGAGAATGTGATAAGTATATTCAGTGTTAATACTTGTGCAACACGAACAGTGATACTTCCTATATTCAGATAACTTGAAGATGTCAGGCTAGGTGAAAGCAGTTGCATGGAGAACATGAAAACTTCCATATTGAGCCACATCTATACATCTTAAAATAGCTTCAAAGAACACATTTGAGAATTGTCAAGGTTGTTCTCCATGACAGCGTTTCAAGTTCAGTGTATATCTTAAACATGTCTAGGTTTTTAAAGGTTCTTTATTAATTTCCCATTTGTGATTTTTATTTCAACCCCTTTTGAACCTGTATATCATACCTAATAGTTGGGTGAAATTTTTCCTCTAGGAAATTGATGTTGATAATTCGGCTAGATTAATACCAGATAGTAGTATGCAGCAGAAAAAAAATGCTCAGCCATTTATCCCTCTCAGAATTTTCATGACTGATCATAGAATATAAAAAGAGACAGTCTAGAAGGGTCAAATAATTAAATGCATTAGGCAATGTATGGGTCTTAATAAATGATATCTTTAGGTATTAATGTATCATCTGTTTTACCCATGTAGCAGAAATTCTGCTTTCAGAAGCTAAACCTTTTCCATTTTTCAACATCCTTCATTATTCGTAAAGTCCTATTTAGGACCAAAATCCATCTCACTCATTCAGTCTTAATTTATCCACTAAGCCACACAGAAATTGTTGACTCTCTCTTCCCTAGGTCCTTTCCAGATTTAACGTCTTCAGTTTTTTATACATTCCTCATTAAATATGGTAGAATCCATAAACATGTAATAGAAGCATTAATTAAAGTCTTCACCCTGAATTGTTTTGATCCTGCTACTGATTTCTAGGTGTGGATTTCAGAAAGCAGACGTAGAGAATGGACTTGAGGACACGGGGAGGGGGAAGGGTAAGCTGGGACGAAGTGAGAGAGTGGCATGGACTTATTATATATACTAACAAATGTAAAATAGCTAGTGTGAAGCAGCCGCATAGCACATTATACTCCAATAAAGATGTTAAAAAAAAAAAAGGAGTTAAAAAAAAAAAGAAAGCTGTCAGCAAAATACGTGCCATAATACAGACCCACATCACTGGTATTCTCTCCTTATGCTGTTTTGACAGAGTGAAAGTTGGCTGACCTTTAAATAGTATTTTATGCATGCTTGTGAGGTGAGCAGAGTCGATTGAGCCAAATCTGATTGCATGCATGGATAACTACAAAGTGCAGTAACCTTTAAGCTCATAGCCTCTGAATGAATGTTTTTGTAGCCAGGTAGAAAGACAAAATTACCTACCAATTTAATACTTTATAATGAAGAAACAGTTATTCAGCGCTGAAGTCTTTTGGGGATGCCAAATTAGTAAATCTGCTTGTTGAGGATTTGGGATTAGACTGAAAACGTGCCTACTGGATTGGGCAAGCAGCTCTTGTCAGTGTGTCTCAGCACACTCTCACCTCACCAAGCTTTTATCCTCAACGTTCTGTTTTGTTTCTTGAAAGCTGCTTTAGGTTTTCTTATCACTTTAACATTTATATCAACTAGAACCAGGCCCTATATGGAAAATCCTGTCATGATATCTGAGAAATGAGTTCTTAAAATCTTTAATCAAGGAGAGTATGTCTCCATCCTCAAAATATTCAGACTTTCAGAACTCCATGGGAAGCACTACAGGATTCAGTATAATTTGTATTTACAATTATTATGCTTGCTGGTGAGTCCCTAAAGATCCACAATAGAAAAGAATTTGCTTCTTTTATATATTTGCTCTATACTATGTAGTTGTATTTGCTCCATTTATGTTAAAGATGAATTATTTCCCTTGTACAGTTTTTAGTGGTTATTGATGTCACCTGTAGTGACAGTGATTCTTTTGTTTTCCTTTTAATACTTTTGTAAACTCATGATGGTAATTATTATTCTATGAAGATAAATGATGATATTTATATTTTTAATTCTGAGTATTTACCTTGGATTGGAGCATGCTTTTTGAAGAACCATCTTAAAACTAAAGCTATAATTTCTGGTAGATGTTTTGAAACTGTGTTTATGTTCTGAAGGTATTAAATAACATGAACTTTTCTAATGAGATGAGATTCGTTAGAAAATTCTAGACTGGGAGTTCCAGAGACTTGGATAGGAATTCTCCCAAAGTACCTAATGTTTTGGTTTTGGTGGCTATTGCCACAATCACTATACTTTCCTAAGCCAATTTATTGGAAGTTGGTGAATAAAGTGGATATGAAGTGGAAATCGCCAACTGTGAAGTCAAAACTTCATTGGTCACACTAATCACATTTTTTACTATTATATGTATTAAGTCTTTTCGTGTTTAAGCACCTCGAAGCAAGGGGTTGGCTGTCACTCTAACTTTAGGGGGTCTGGGAGAGGTAGAATGTTCTCCAGTTTGTGAAACCCTTTCTACAGCTTCAGTAATTGTTATTGACTCCCTCTTCCAGCCTCCCACTATACTTTTGTTCATGACTACTATTCTAACACAGATCAAATTGCATAAATTCTACCATTTCCTGTTCTCCCTGTATGATTACCATGTGAATTCCTTAAGAGCAGGGACCATGTCTTTGCATCTTTCTGTTTCAGGACCTTTCATCCTACCTGGCATGTAATTGATACCTAATAAATGTTTGATGAATAAATAGTAAGTTGTGCTTGATCAAGTGTGTAACTACTGCCTGCTTAAAAATTGGGGGGGATTCACACTTAGTGGAAAGGGGCATCACATAAGAGTCTTGGAATTAGAGTCTTCAAAAAGGGAAAGTGTTGATTCGTTTGGGAGATAGTGTCCTGTGTATGTGGAGAAAATAACCATTTGGTTCAGGGAAAACTCAGACTTGCGGTGCTCTGGATAAATAGAGTAAAACTGTTGGATTTATCTGGAAACATGAATTTTTTTTTTTTTTTTGAGCTTACAAATACATTTTATCGAGTTGGTGAATTCACAAATACAGAATCTGAGAATAATGACAACCGAGTGTGTCCAATGACACAGCAATTCCTCCTGACCCAAGAGAAATAAAAGCATATGCCCATTAAAAAACACTTATGTACATGTTTCCAGCAACTTTTTTTTGTTATAAAAGCCGAAAATTTGAACAACCCAATCTTTGAAATATTCATCCACATGTGAGTGGGTGAACAAACTGTGATATACTCATATAATGGAAAAACACTTGGCAATAAAAGGAACAGGCTTGGATGCATGTGGTGATTGAAATGAATCACAAAACAGTGTAGTGAGCTAAAGAAATTAAGCACAAATGAATACACATTGTATGGTTTGATTTACATCTAGCTCTTGAACAAGTAAAAAGAACCTATGGCAATTAACACCAGATGAGATGGGCTAGTGATTAGAGGAAACGGATTACAAGGGGGAAGTGACAAGTTGGGAGGTGACACATATTCTGTATCTTTTTTTTTTTTTTAACATCTTTATTGGAGTATAATTGCTTTACAATGGTGTGTTAGTTTATGCTTTATAACAAAGTGAATCAGTTATACATATACATATGTTCCCATATCTCTTCCCTCTTGCATCTCCCTACCTCCCACCCTCCCTATCCCACCCCTATAGGTGGTCACAAAGCACAGAGCTGATCTCCCTGTGCTATGCAGTTTTGCTTCCCACTAGCTATCTATTTTACGTTTGGTAGTGTATATATGTCCATGCCACTCTCTCACTTTGTCACATCTTACCCTTCCCCCTCCCCATATCCTCAAGTCCATTCTCTAGTAGGTCTGTGTCTTTGTTCCTGTCTTGCCACTAGGTTCTTCATGACCTTTTTTTTTTTTTCCTTAGATTCCATATATATGTGTTAGCATACTGTATTTGTTTTTCTCTTTCTGACTTACTTCACTCTGTATGACAGACTCTAACTCCATCCACCTCACTACAAATAACTCCATTTCGTTTCTTTTTATGGCTGAGTAATATTCCATTGTGTATATGTGCCACATTTTCTTCATCCATTCATCCGATGATGGACACTTAGGTTGCTTCCATGTCCTGGCTATTGTAAATAGAGCTGCAATGAACATTTTGGTACATGACTCTTTTTGAATTATGGTTTTCTCAGGGTATATGCCCAGTAGTGGGATTGCTGGGTCGTATGGTAGTTCTATTTTTAGTTTTTTAAGGAACCTCCATACTGTTCTCCATGGTGGCTGTATCAATTTACATTCCCACCAACAGTGCAAGAGGGTTCCCTTTTCTCCACACCCTCTCCAGCATTTATTGTTTGTAGATTTCTTGATGATGGCCATTCTGACTGGTGTGAGATGATATCTCATTGTAGTTTTGATTTGCATTTCTCTAATGATTAGTGATGTTGAGCATCCTTTCATGTGTTTGTTGGCAATCTGTATATCTTCTTTGGAGAAATGTCTATTTAGGTCTTCTGCCCATGTTTGGATTGGGTTGTTTGTTTTTGTAATATTCAGCTGCATGAGCTGCTTGTAAATTTTGGAGATTAATCCTTTGTCAGTTGCTTCATTAGCAAATATTTTCTCCCATTCTGAGGGTTGTCTTTTCGTCTTGTTTATGGTTTCCTTTGCTTGGCAAAAGCTTTTAAGTTTCATTAGGTCCCATTTGTTTATTTTTGTTTTTATTTCCATTTCTCTAGGAAGTGGGTCAAAAAGGATCTTGCTGTGATTTATGTCATAGAGTTCTGCCTATGTTTTCCTCTAAGAGTTTTAGAGTGTCTGGCCTTACATTTAGTTCTTTAATCCATTTTGAGTTTATTTTTGTGTATGGTGTTAGGGAGTGTTCTAATTTCATTCTTTTACATGTAGCTGTCCAGTTTTCCCAGCACCACTTATTGAAGAGGCTGTCTTTTCTCCATTGTATATTCTTGCCTCCTTTATCAAAGATAAGGTGACCACATGTGCATGGGTATATCTCTGGGCTTTCTATCCTGTTCCATTGATCTATATTTCTGTTTTTGTGCCAGTACCATACTGTCTTGAATACTGTAGCTTTGTAGTATAGTCTGAAGTCCGGGAGCCTGATTCCTCCAGCTCCGTTTTTCTTTCTCAAGATTGCTTTGGCTATTCGGGGTCTTTTGTGTTTCCATACAAATTGTGAAATTTTTTGTTCTAGTTCTGTGAAAAATGCCATTGGTAGTTTGATAGGGATTGCATTGAATCTGTAGATTGCTTTGGGTAGTATAGTCATTTTCACAATGTTGATTCTTCCAATCCAAGAACATGGTATATGTCTCCATCCGTTTGTATCATCTTTAATTTCTTTCATCAGTGTCTTATAGCCTTCTGCATACAGGTCTTTTGTCTCCTTAGGTAGGTTTATTCCTAGGTATTTTATTCTTTTTGTTGCAATGGTAAATGAGAGTGTTCCTTAATTTCTCTTTCAAATTTTTCATCATTAGTGTATAGAAATGCAAGAGATTTCTGTGCATTGATTTTGTATCCTGCTACTTTACCAAATTCATTGATTAGCTCTAGTAGTTTTCTGGTAGCATCTTTAGGATTCTCTATGTATAGTATCATGTCATCTGCAAACAGTGACAGCTTTACTTCTTCTTTTCCAATTTGGATTGCTTTTATTTCTTCTTTTTCTCTGATTGCTGTGGCTAAAACTTCCAAAACTATGTTGAATAATAGTGGTGAGAGTAGACAACCTTGTCTTGTTCCTGATCTTAGAGGAAATGGTTTCAGTTTTTCACCATTGAGAACGATGTTGGCTGTGGGTTTGTCATATATGGCCTTTATTATGTTGAGGTAAGTTCCCTCTGTGCCTACTTTCTGGAGGGTTTTTATCATAAATGGTTGTTGAATTTTGTCCAAAGCTTTTTCTGCATCTATTGAGATGATCATATGGTTTTTCTCCCTCAATCTGTTAATGTGGTGTATTGCAGTGATTGATTTGTGCACATTGAGGAATCCTTGCATTCCTGGAATAAACCCCACTTGATCATGGTGTATGATCATTTTAATGTGCTCTTGGATTCTGTTTGCTATTATTTTTTGTTGAGGATTTTTCATCTATGTTCATCAGTGATATTGGCCTGTAGTTTTCTTTCTTTGTGACATCTTTGTCTAGTTTTGGTATCAGGGTGATGGTGCCCTCATAGAATGAGTTTGGGAATGTTCCTCCACTGCTATATTTTGGAAGAGTTTGAGAAGGTTAGGTGTTAGCTCTTCTCTAAATGTTTGATAGAATTCGCCTGTGAAGCCATCTGGTCCTGGGCTTTCGTTTGTTGGAAGATTTTTAATCAGTGTCTCAATTTCAGCGCTTGTGATTGGTCTGTTTATATTTTCTATTTCTTCCTGTTTCAGTTTCGGAAGGTTGTGCTCTTCTAAGAATTTGTCCATTTTTTCCAGGTTGTCCATTTATTGGCATGTAGTTGCTTGTAGTAATCTCTCATGATCCTTTATATTTCTGCAGTGTCAGTTGTTACTTCTCCTTTTTCATTTCTAATTCTATTGATTTGAGTCTTCTCCCTTTTTTTCTTGATGAGTCTGGCTAATGGTTTATCAATTTTGTTTATCTTCTCAAAGAACCAGCTTTTAGTCTTATTGATTTTTGCTATTTGGAAACATGAATTTTAATTAAAAAAATTATGAATCATCTGGGCTTGGAGTCTGGATTTTAAAATCAGCATTGGTTTTGACTTCATTTGATCTTATTGTGCATATCTTCTTTCACATTTATCAAACCAAACTTTTGCCAGTACTTTAAAATGATTTATTCCCTTTTGAAGAGGCAATACGTTCATTTAACCCAAAACCATAAGATATAAAACAGTATTCACTCAAAATCTTCATTCCACCTGTCTCGAGCCACTCTTTCCTATGGGCTACCAATGTTATCATTTTCTTATGTGTAAGTCAGAGGGTTGGGTTTTTTTCTTTCATATGTAAGCAGATGTGCCTATTTACTCCATATTGTTAAAAAGATAGACACTCTTCACACTGTCACTCCACTTTGCTCTTTCCACTTAATTTTATTTCTTGGAGATTATTCTGTATCAGTATACAGGAAGTTTCTGTACTTTTTAAGTCATGTGGTATTGCATCATAGACTTTGCCTTATGTGGTTTATCAATCTTATTTTGGAGAAGGTCTTCTTCATTTTTTTTGCAATATAAACAATAATGTCTTCATTAAATATAAGTATTTGTGCATATTTTAAAGTATATCTGTAAATTCCTAGAAGTGAAATGGAAAGCGGAACATTTGTGTTTGCTAGATATTGCCAAATTGACCCCCATAGGTGTAGTACAGATTTATACTCCCTAAAGCAATATATGACACTGTCAACTTTTCTACAGCTTCACTAACACAGTGAACAATGTAACTTTTAAAATTTGATGGGTGAAAAAATGTTATTCATTGTAGTGCTAATTTTTACTTCACTTAGGACATTTGGCTTCTAGTATACTGTATGAGAATGGCTAAGAGCTGTTAATTTTAATCTTTTGGGTCACCTCTCTTTGCCCTTCTCTTATGTAGATATTGGCCTTTTACTTTTTGGTTTAAATGAACTCTTTATGTATTAGGAAAATTAGCCCTTGAAAATGCTTTTTACTTTTCTTTTTAACTTTTGACTTAGTTTATGGTGTCTTTTGTAATTCAAAAGTGCTTGCATTTTCATGAATACCAAGTATTTGACAGATTCAACAACATAAAGAAGTTAACATTTTATTAATCTTTTGTAGCTTCCGAGATTTATAAAAATCACACTGAGAATGCCTTCCTTATTCCAATGTCATTTAAGTTCATTAAAAATGCCTAAAGTAAATCTGTGGTTTAAAATTTTATACTTAAATCTGGTGTATTTGGAATTTATCCTGAGAAAAGTTTTTTCCAAAGAGCTGCCCAAATGTTTCAACACAATTTCATAAATAATTTATCTTTTCTCCATTAATATTAAATGATGCCTTAGAAACACATTTTTACTTGTTTGGATTTCTGTACTTCTACCACTGTCTCATTGTTCTGTCTATTTGAGTCCCAGTACCACACTGATTTAATTACTGTAGCTTTCCATTATTTTTTTAATATCATAAGTTTATCTTTTCCTTCTCCCCTCCCAAATTAATCTTCTTTTTCATGATTGTCCTAGCTATTCCTTCTGACTTATTTTTCTGTATGAATTATAGAATCAGGTTTTCAATTTTCTCAAATTTTCTGTTGTTTTTTTCTTGTTATTTTATGAAATTTTATTATCAGTAAAGTTTCACTAGATATTTTGTGTCTTTTTCGCATGATCTCTTATAATGGAGGTTATTGGTGTACATAAAGGATAATGATTTCTGTATGTTAATTTTATACTGAGCTGATTTATAAATTCTCTCATTGTTTTCAATAGTTGCTTGGTAACCCCCCTTTCTTTTTTTTAAGTTATCACCTGCAAAACATCATCTAAGTAAAAATACTAATTTTTCCTCCTTAATATTTTTTCTAAGATTTTTTTTCTCTTATCCAATTATATGGCCAAGTGTATGTAGGAGAATGGAACAATATTTAAATAAGAGGGGTCAAATAATTATTTTAGATGGTTAGAGTTTGACAGCTTTCTGTCTTTCTTCTTTGGTAATCCATGTATTAGATTTTCTATTTCTGTTAATTTGATTGTTCTATAATATTATCAATTTTATCCATGTTTCATATTCATTTGCAGAGTTTAATAAAATGGTCTCTTTTTTAGTCTTTTATTTTCTCTAACCAATTATTCCTTCCTTATCATTTGTTATATTAGGCATTTGAGCTTTTTCTCTTTATTTTTGATTGGGCTGGTTTAGTGGTTTCAGTTGGGGCAATTTTGACAACCCCCAGCCCAAGGGAACAATTGGCAATGTCCATAGACAGTTTGGGTTGCTAGGAAGAGGTGAGAGGAGTGGCTGCTGGCATCTAGTAGGTAGAGGCCAGGGATGCTGCTCAACATAATGCACAGAACAGCACCTACAACAAAGAATTATTTTCCCTGAGTGCCAAGGTGCCAAGAAATCCTGGCAGCTAAAAGTGTATTCATGTATTTATATAATTTTATTTTTCAAAGAGTCTGCTTTTGTATGTATTTACTATTCCTACCGTTTCCTTTCTAATTCATTAGCTTTCGTTTTGATTATTCTAATAGTCTTCCTTCTGCTTTTGTTAATCTTTTACCTAATTTCCAAATATGGATGCTTAATTCATTTATCTTCCTTACTTGTTTCCTTATGTAAATATTTAATGCGGTGCCTTAATTCTTTGGGCAATGTCTCAGCTATGTCCCATAGGCTCTGATGTAGTGTATTTTCACTATGGTTTTGAGATATAGTGTAATTTGGGTATTGATCTCTTTTTTGACTGAAGATAACATAAGAGTACTTTAAAATGTCAGATATTGTTTTCCAGTTTCATTATTAATTTCTAGTTCTATCAATATGTGATCAGAGACTGTTGCCTTTGCTCTTTCTCCTGTTTTGATTTTATCCATGGTTTGTCTGTAACCATAGCAAATAAATTTTTATGAATGTTCTATGGCCACTAGTAAAAAAAGGTCTGTTTTGCGTTTTTATTTTGTTCTGCCTTAATTATTATGTGTTGAAGTATATGAATGTTGCTCTTCTCTTATTTGGTGCCTATATAATCTTAGCTCTTTAATCTACATAGTTTCATTAAACATCTATTTTATCACTTATAATCACAGTTCTTTGCCTTCTTTAAGAACATATTTTTTGCCTTGAATTCAACCTTGACCATTATTATAATAATGACTTTTGTTCTCCTTTTGTTTGCATTTGCTTGGTATATTTTTTGCCATTCTTCTATCTCAAATTTACTGACACACTTTGTTTTAGGTGCTTTTCTTCTGCATAGTACAGAGTGGGTTTTGCTGCTTACTGCCACTTGAAAGTATTTTTCTTTAATATGTGAGTTTAGCCTATATATATTTTATGCCTTAAAGATTTTGTTTTCACGTGAATCAAGAGCCAGACACTGTGACAGGTGCTAGGGGTACAACAGTGAGCAAAAGAGACCACCGTGCCCTCTTGTTGCTGTTATTAGGGCATACATATTTAATATCAATTGTATATTATTTCATGTTATGCTTTTCTCTCTTTAAAGCCTTTTGTACTCTGTTTTTGCTTACTGTGGGGTATGTGTGGGTATGTATGTATTGCTTCTGACAATTGGAAAGTTGGTATTCTTGACATAGTAAAACTTTTATGTTCTAAATTCTCTCAATTCTCTATTTCTTTAAACAGTATTTGATTCTCCTCTATAACCAGTGATGGAATTAGTATTTTTCCTCTTCTTTATATCTCCCCATCCTCCACTCCTCCACCTGATTTCAGTTAATTACATAATCTTTCTTAGTGTTTTACTTTGAGCTATTAAATACTTATATCCCATTACTTATTTTGAAGAATTAAAAATATCTTTTAACCCTGGTTTTGAGTTGAGAAAATTACCATACTAATTCACTCTCCCACCCATGGTCAGGGTATGTAACATTTACATTCTCTCCTGTCACCTTAATCCTTGCATATGTTTAAATCTTTGTTCCACAAATAAGTAGATTCAACTCTCTGTACTTATCTTTTTACATAGTCTTTCCAAAAATATCTCTTTGCTGGATGAAACTCTTCCTCAAGAAGGACTCATGGGAACACTATCTCTGAATTTTTAAATGTTAAAAACTGTTTTTTGTTACTGTTTGTACTTGAACAATACTGTGGCTGGATATTAAATACCTAGGTTATTTTTTTCTTCCCATGAAGATTTTTGTGGGCATTGCTCCACTGCTTTCTAGAATTGAATGTTGTTCTAGAGATCTCTAAGGTCAAATTTATTTTTCCCTTCTTATAATTGACTTGTTCCTATTTCCTGACATCTCCAAAGGATCCTTTCTTTATCCTTGAGATTAGTTGCTTTAAAGGGATATACCTTAGAAAAGAAAAGATATGTCCTTTTTGTGACCAAGAGCATAATGATAATATCATAAAATGAGAAATTATAAGTAATAATTAAAAACAGAGATAAGGAGCCCTGAGAAATTGGAGGTAGAATTTTTTTCAGACAAACTATTGGGCTAAGTTTTTCATAAGACTTAAGCTGCACCTTGAAGGATTAGGACATGGGAAACTGGGAGGGAACAGGATTCTGGTTGATGGAAATGCAAAATTGTGTGATATAATCATTGTACACTAGGCCATCTATTTTACTAGATTCCAAGAACCTTGAAGTCAGCAAATACTTCTGATAGGTCTTTTTATCCCTTGCAACTCCTAGCAAAATCTTTTGCATATAATAGGAGCTAAGTTCGCATTTATTGTTGCATATAATCCTCCTTATTTGTAGCAGGTAAACATATTTAAATTGGTTTTCAGAATAAGAAACAATTTTATCATCAGAAAATCATCTTAATTCAGTGAAAAGTCGGGATTCCTAAGTAGTTGTAGGATATTAGGGAAAATCAGGCTAGTCATCATACCCTTATACTAACATTGATTTCACTTACTTTTTTGAATGACAATTATTTTCACTGCTGGGCTAGAAAAATCTGAAAAGCCTTCCAATATATGGTAATTAGATATAGGATTCATCACTCACTGTGCTTCTATTGAATAACAAACATGGAAAAATCAAGCATGAATGCACCAGTTTCCCCCTATTTCCTCTGAGCTTTCAGCACTCTAATGGATTTCCATAAGGGTAGGGATTTAACTTGCACAAGGTCTATGAAAAATTTATAAGACAAGTTTCCTTGTTGAGTTCTGTTCTACCAACAAGGCCAGATCTTGAACTTCCATGAAAAGACTTTATTATTTCTGAGATCTCCACCCCTGCTCACTTATTGTCAAATACAACTCCCTCGCCTTTTATTTTACCCACTCCCACTAAGCCCTCAGATATTCACTGGGGTTTTCCAACCTTAAACTCGCTTGTGATTTTAGTTCCATGGTCAGCAGGATTAACAGTCTGTCACACACTTGGAGAGCCCTTGCTAGAATCAGCTTCACATAATTAATAGTTTTGTCACAATTTGGCATTAAAGAACAGGCTGAGTTGCAGTAACTTCTCCCATCATCAATCTCTTCACTAAAATTCAGTGTAGGAGTTCAGGGATTAGTCCTTAGTTCCTCAGTTGGACAAACAAATTTATTGAAATCAGTAGTTCTAAGACAGTCAATGCAAACAAAATAAATCCATTAGCATGTTTATTTTCTTACCATTAATCTTGAATAGTGTTATAATGTATGAGTGCTATCATTTGTATATAAGCCAAATAGAGAATGGAAAAGAGCTAGCATCTTATTCATCACACACATATTTATTAGGCTCAATAGATATTTTTAGTCATGCATACTTTTGGATGCTCTATGTATGAAAGACATATGAAAGACAAATTTCTTTTGCAAGTACAAAGACTGGGAAAAGTTCTGCAGTGAGCGAGCTCTTTGGGATTGGAACTTTGATCTGCCTGACTCTAAAACCTCTGCTCTTTCCAGGACTCTGGGCTTCCTTCCCAGCTGAGTATTGTTTTTAGGCAATTTACTTCCCATCAGACTTGGGAGAATTAGATTAGCATAGGCTTGACTTGGCATGAGTCACAATAAGCACCGTCCAAAGACTGCCTTTGATAGTGTTTTTCAGAAGGATTACATGTGGGGTGACCAGAGGAATTCACTGAGTTTGAATAAACGTTGGAACTGTCAGGAAACTTTGGAGCTGCTGTAGGATAATAGAAAGAGCAAGATACTTGTAACAAAAGGACCTTGGATTCATTCCCAGCTCTACTCCCTTCAAGGAGGTAACTCACTTCATTCCCTGAGCCTCCATTTACAATGCTGTCTAGTGGCAGGGTTTTTATGCACGCCAAATAAGATAATTGAAGTATTTCCATTTAATGAAACTTCTTTTTTTTTTTTTCCAGTCCTGCCATTTTATGCTTCAGGTAACAAAACTAAGGTCTGGAGAAAAAAAGATCACTGCACCCCTGGAGATAGAGATCATTAGAGAAACAACTAGGGCTAATAGATTAATAGCTAAACTCATGCTCCATCCACTATCTTCATTGTTAGTGTGAAGGAGCAACCATACATCTTAAAGTCTGGGTTTCAAAGATCTGCCCTTGTTAATGGAAAGTAACAGCAACAACAAAAAAGCTGTATTTGATTTACTACTGAGTTCTAGAGATATTTTATGAGTATTTGTTGAGAATTAGTTACGTTTGAGGCATTGAGCGATGAAGTGCATCGAGAAGTCCATCAGAGGAATTAGCTCTGTATCATAAGCAGTAGGCAGTGCTGAGTTTGGTCTCTGTTTCCTGCTGGTCAGTCATTCTTATTGCATGAGCTGATTAATCTAGGCTTGCTATACGATTGTTTTCTAGTTTTACATACACCTCCTTTCACTGTAACAGCCCTACTTTAAATACATGAATATACAAATTTAAAGTGTTTATTTGGAGCTCTACACAGCACCTCATAACTCGTAACATCTTCTCTCAGTGCTATTGATGCTCTGTGACTCTTGATTTTTAAATATTAGCTTAGTAAAAAGGGGACCTGTAACCTGTCCAAATAGTTTTCAGATTTTCTATGCATTTCAAGGTTTATTCAGCATGACTTAAAGCTACATCAATAATATATCAACAGCATTTAAAATAAAGAGAATTCAGAATTCTGTCAGAGATAATTGCCAAGGCCTGATAAAATGGTGTAGGGTTTTCTTTCACAGGTAAAATTAATCAAGGCTTTTATTCCAGGTGAACTTTCATTTTTTCACATTTAATCAAATTTAGCGATGTCTAGAGACTATAAATCTAAACTATTTGATTCAGGTGCTTAAAGATTAAAAAGGTAAATGATTTTCTTAAGTAGGTCATCCTTAAAGTGTTTAGTTTTATTAAAGCTTTCATTTCTCATTTTGAAATTTGGAGACCATATCTACTATCTTTATTTTTCAACTCTATTTCCACAAGTTGAGAGGTCATCTTTCCTGATATGCTGCATTAATCTCTACTTGTCATTCGTTGCATTTCAGGGCTTCCTCTTGTCCATTTTAAAATTATACATTGAGGTTTTTACCCTTATGAATGTAAAAAAATAAAGAGGTAAAAAGGAAGAATGCTTTTTATTCCATCTGAAATTTCAGGTCAATCTGACATAGGATCTCATCAAAATTAACTATGGGAGTTCAAGAATATTAAATAATAACCTTTTTTTTTTCTATTCTGAGAATCTCCAAGTGCACTGGAATTATTGTTACTGAGAGTTTCTTACTATTAGCTCTGCATCAAAGACATATTTTCTCTCTAATTCTTGCCAGGTTATAATATTATCATTATTTCTCAAGGTGTATTTTACATATTTGTTTGATATGCAATGAACTAAGTATTTGAAGGCAATCCCTGCCCTCCAAAAATATGAAGTCTAAAATATGTCAGAGTGATACAAAAAACATAGATCAAAAAAACCCCCTATAAATCAACATACTCTTGATTTGTAGAGGATGCTTAACTAGAATATGAAGGATAACAGCAAATATGTGTCTGTGTAAGTGGCCGTGGATTCACCAAAGTTTCACATCACATAAGTGGGATAGCCACACATTCCTAAAATTGGACAATGAGCTTGTTAAAATGTATATTCTGATTAAGTAAGTCTGGAATGGGGTCTGGGATTCTTCAGTTCAGTTCCTAGGGATGTTGATACTGCTGCACTGTTTATGTAGCAAGGTATTAGATAATAAGCTACGCCATGTACACGGCACTTTAAAGTTTACAACATTCTTTCTCACATAATGTATCATGTAATTTTTACAATTACATAGACCATGTAAAAGGAGATGTATTTGTTTTACAGATGAGAGAACTAACGTGAATGTGACTTTTTTCAAGCTTTTCCAGCGTGTGAACTGCTAGTCAGTAAATATTGTGCAAGAACTCTATTCTTCAGACTTCCTGAACAGATCTCTTTCATTTATAAAATGTTCTAAAGCTCTATGAGAATAATATGCCTTAGTTTGTATACCTTGATCATTCAAATTGTTTATAGCAGCAATTTTTGTGTGTTTTATAGGATTTTATATTAACCTCATTTAATGCTATTAAAATTGATTTTCTCAGTCTGCAGGATGTTATTAATTTTCAAATTGTTGCATTGTATTATTTAGTAGTAAGTGATATTTGGCCTCTGACCTGGTAACACTATTCTAAAAACAATTTTAGAGTGTCTAAGAAATCAAAATCTGTAATTATCAGGACATACAGGATTGTCTAATAAGCAGTTAGGAGGTGGTAGAAAAACACTGGGGCCAAAACATCTGCATACGAATTTTAGCTCTCCCATGTCCTGTGTGAATGAGGTCAGTCTGTCACAAAAACAAACGTGAAGGATTCCCTACGCACAATTGGAAGAAGATATCGTTTTTCTTTTTCTCACCGATTCTTATTCTAGATAGTAAATAAACATTATACCAATACAGCTTGGTAAGGTAGAAAGACATTTTAGGGTTCAAATCTTAATCTTCCATCAATTAATTATGTGTGCTTAAACCTCCAATGCTCAGTTATTGGTAATTTCATTAATTTAGATTCATAAAATTTATTGTGCTTCAACTGAGTGCCCAATGCTAGACCCCTTATGCTTGGTACAGGGATGTCCTTCCTCTCAGAGAGCTCCTAGTGGTGGGGTGGGGAATCTCACAATACCGTAAGCTCTAGGTAGCCTGAAAGTTTTTGGTCCACTATAACGAGGATTATGCTAGCTATGTAACTCAGAAAATTATTGCGAGAATTGAATAGGTTAACCTAATAAACATGATTGAGATCTGTTACTGGAAACTTATAGTCTCTCATAATGCCTGGTTTCCCATCTTTCCTTTCTCTCAAACAGAGAATTAGACAGTTGTACTAAATAATTATTTAAATAATGTAACCAATGCTAGAATGTAAATCTGTGGAGCAAGTGATCTCCTTTAATATAAATCTTGATTGTTCTAGTGCCTTAAGCAAACATGGATTTTAGATTCCCTTGGAGTACGACTTTCGATTCTTAGTATAATTTTTTTTCCTAAAATAGTGACACTGATTTTGTTTTTATCTTTATTACTACAAAAAGGTATCATTTCCTGTTCTGAAGAAAAAAATACCTGAGGGCATCGTGATTGTGATAAAGTTCTCATTATTTTTTAAGGATTTTGCCTGTGTTTCCTGTGCTAAGGTGATGAGCCTTGACAGGTTGACTTGGCAGCCTTGCTAAGTAGATAGAATACAGTTGTGGTGAGAGCAGAGTTAGTTACATTTAAACTATTTAAATTTCTACTTACTATTAATGTCTGTAATGCAGTTGGCGTGACTAAGAGTATACATGCTTAGCAGAATGACCGTGTCAGGACTTAGGATTTTTACCTTGGTAGTGAGTGATATATGCTTGATGTCATCTCTAATCATTTTTTTTTAATTTATTATAAACAAAAAGACATTTCAAAGATTTTTTTTTGATGTGGACCATTTTTTTAAAAAGTCTTTATTGCACTTGTTACAATATTGCTTCTGTTTTCTGTTTTGGTTTTTTGGCCGCAAGGCATGAGGGATCTTGGCTCCCCGACCAGGGATTGAAGCCACACCCCCTGCATTGGAAGGTGAAGTCTTAACCACTGGACTGCCAAGGGAGTCCCCAAAAAGACATTTTAAAGTAATATGTGCTCTTGTAGAAAATATAGACAAGTAGAAAATAGAAACTAAAAGTTTGTTCACTTAAAAATAATATTCCTCTTGCTCCAGCTATTTACAATTCTCTTTAAGTTCTTCTCAATTTTGATTTTTTGCTGAAGTTGAATCCATTTTAAGTACCAGTTGAAAGGAATGACGATATATCATGGACTTCAAGAATTAGGTGACCTCTATTTGTCAATGATAGATAGTTTGGAATGAGTCTCCATTCCTAGACTTTGCTTTGATTTTCAGTCAATTCTTCCTTCAATTTCATATGCCTGTTAGTTACCTCCTGTTCACTTACTGTGGTGTGGTAGACTTTTTTTTTTTTTACCAAAAACTCAATGGGATTTTAGCTTTACCATGTAGAAGGGAACATTTTCTCTTTGGTTACGCATAGCTTTTAATATTCCAATAATCAGATGAAGGGGAATGAGGAAGCAATCAATATACATTTCAGATACTGATTCTGCTTCCTCGCCTACTTCCACAGACAGAGGAAATGGCACTGACATCCTCATAAGAACAGAGGAAAGGATATTGCCTAAGCAAAGGACATAGGCACAGGATATGGGATTAAGTTTCTAAATGTGAATAAGAACAAAAGTTATGCTTCCTGGGTTTTACTTCTCTTTCTAAAATTGCTGCTAAAATAGTGATTATACCGATTGCAGCATGAGAAAACAGGATAGTTGTAAGACTGTATAAGATCTGCTTATTCATGCCTTTATTGCATATGCATGTGTCTATGCATGTGGTTTTTGTGTGCAGTGTGCATAGGCGTGTATTTATTTATTTATGGCTGCACTAACGGCATTTTATGATATTTTTTGCCATGGACGGAATCCTGCTTTATTCCTATTTTAAGGATTTCCACATGTTCATGTTTGAAATAAAGATGGTGCCATATAAAAATTGAGGCATATTGTGTTTTTGAAAAAAAAAGTTTGCTCTTTTACTCAGCATTCAAGTATAGAGTATGACACTGTGTGACACATTATGGTAACTGCACATGAAACAAAGATATACGAAATATGCTTTCAACCAGGGGAAAACACGTGCTAGTACTTGGGAAGAACAATGGTTCACTTAGGCAGGGGAATAGGACACATGAAGAGGGGCTATAGAAAAATGAGTCTCACATGCCAAGGTGGGAAGTTTAGAGTTTTCATTGAGACAGTCAGGAGCCATTGGAACCTTTTATTCTGAGATAAATTCATATAACAAATATTCACCCTTTAAAGAGTACAATGCAATGAATTTTAGCATATTCACAAGGTTGTACAACCATCACCACTATCTAGTCCAGATCATTTTTATCTCTCCCCCCAAAAAACCATACCCACTAACAGTCACTCCCCATTCCATCGTCTCCCAGCCCCTGGCGACTGCTAATTTACTTTCTGTTTCTATGGATTTGCCTATTCTGGACATTTCATATAAATGAATCACACGATATTAGGCCTTTTGTGTCTGGCTTCTTTCACTTAGCATAATGTTCTCAAGGTTCATCCATGTTGTAGCATGTGTCAGTATTTCATTCCTTTCCATGGCTGAATAATATTCCATTGTATGCGTGTACCACATTGTATTTATCCATTAATCAGTTGATGGACATTTTATCTGTTTCCACTTTTTGGCTATTATTAATAATGCTGTTATAAACATTTGTGCACAAGTTTTTGCGTGAACATATGTTTTCAATTCTCTCAGGTATAGACGTAGGACTGGGATTGCTACTCATATGGTTACAGCATTTTTAACTGTAGGAATTACCAAACTGGTTTCCAAAGCAGCTATACCATTTTATATTTTTACCAGCAATGTACCAGGGTTTCAGTTTTTTCACATCCCCATTGGAGGATGCGTACATTGATGTTTTGAAGTAGAAGGGTCATCTAGAAAAGTTTCAAGGTTTAAGGTAAATTCAGTTTGGGACATACTGACTTGCTGAAAGGATATCCAAAGGGAGATGTTAAGTGATTCACTATGTATTTGTAATGCAAAATTTCAGCCTTGAGATTGTGGCTAGGCTTCATTTCTTCGTTTTCTCTAACTTGTATTTGTGCAAGTGTGATCTGTGGTAATGGCTGGGCAAGTGCTAATAAGAAATAAAAAGTCCTGGGGCATCTTCCAGACATAGAAAATCAGAATTTTCTAGGTGGGATTAGGAATTTGTATTTTAACAAGTCCTTCAGCTGATTCATTTACAAACTAGAGTTTAAAAAATGCTCTAACCTACTAGCATTAGAAGGGGTCATTGCAAGAACCTCACTGACAGGTCTTACCCTGACTACTCTGGTGATTATGTGCATTTGAGAACTGATATTCAGGTTCAAGTTTTACCAACGTCATGCCAGACACTCCACAGTTTTTCTTTCATTTCATTCTAACACTTTTTTTATTATAAAAGTGAGATATTTAGACTTGGAAGGTCAAGCACACAGAATGAAAAGATGGCCGAATTGAGATTTGAACCCTAAAATGTCTTTTCATTTTACCAAGTCATGTTAGTATAATTTTTATTTACTGTGTATAACAAGGGTTGCTGAGAAAAGGAAAGAAAAATAACTTCTTTCAGTTGTGGGCAGGGGACCCTTCATGTTTGTTTTTAACTGACTAGTGTAGAAGTGTAAACTGGAAAGAAATGGAATTCTACATCATTACCATCATGATCACCACCATCATGATCACCACCATCATCACCCAGAAGCACTTTTCAAGCTCCTTTTTGCTGAGCTATGTTGTGCACTGCACCTTGCAAATATAGAAATGCGATATCAGTTTGCCTGGTAGTAATAATGGACTTGGTAATTGGATTTCAGAAAATACTGCAGCAACTCTCAGGGTATCTTACAAAATCCTAACCCTGAGGCAGTCTCAGTGGTAGATTTAGGATTAGGCAGGAGCCAAGATGACATTGATTTTGTTGCTAACCAAGCTGCTGTGGGTTTGCAGAATCATAACAACCTACTCTGTATATATTTTATTTTTTTTCATTTTATGGGCTATGGGGAAGTGTCTTCTTGACACAATTTATTAGAGTAGACAGAAAAATTTGGAAAAATTATTTTTGTCACTTCGTAATAGTGAATAATGTTAACAGCATTATATTATTTTAGTATTAAATGTAAATAATATAGTATACTACTTTTTACCTTTTTTTCAATTAGGGTATACATTTTTAGCTCCTTGAGCACACTGATTATCCTGGTTCAGTTTTATATTCCTCAATACATTTTGCATATAATAGATAATTAAGGCAACCATATACTTTATCATTCAAACCTGGATAATTTTCAAGTAAAAGGGCTCCATTAAGAATCTTGCCAGGATTTCAGGCAAAAACCAGGATTATACTCAGCAAGCTATATGTATGGTCACCCTAAATTAATGAATGCTTAAAAGACATACAAATTATTTATCACCTCATCTGAGGAACCTCAGGGTCAGAGCTCATGAAATGCGTCATAGCTGATATTAGAAACCATTGCTCATGATCCATTATTATATTCTTTACTTCTATATTTTAACAGCAACTCAGTAGCAGAAATAGAAGGCAACTAAAGAATAATGTGAAAAAGAAAACCCAGATAGAACAAAATCTGTGTGCTAATATTTACTTGTTAACTATTTTTTTTTTTTTTTTTACCATTCTCAAAATAGAATTTTTAAAAATGGATCTGCTTCAGTAAGAGGGCTTTGTGTTGTTTTTAAGTGTAGTCACTGTAAGTTTCCTAGGTAACCTGTAATATTCAGTGTTCAGGCGCCTTTGATAAGTAAAATGTGTTGAAGGTACAGAACTGTAAGAAACTGGTTTTATCTTAGATGATTCCAAGATTCCTTTAATGTGATTTTACTTGATCTGAAAATATTAATGATCTTGATTCACTCTGCTAAGCTACCCACCTCTACTCTAGGGGAAAGTATGGCCAGAGGTGTAGTGCAGAATATATAGGGAGGAAATAAAGATGGTCCATCTAACTGAAAGGGAAGGAAATAAAATGTCTGAAGGAGATTCTCAACTGCACCATAATGCAGATATAGAGTTTTAATTCAACATTTATTTTTCTGAACTCTAATGCCTAGTTCTTTTGCAGGGAAGTTGAATGAAACTGTTTGTGTTTCAGCCTGTGTTTAAAAAGAGCTAGAATGAGCAGTCTTTTTGGTGACAGTAGTAGCCAAACTGGTGGATTGAATACATTTTCCATTTTCCAACCTGTTGTATCAGGGTGAATTGAAATGTACCAGCCAATGTAATCATAAAAACACGTTTGAATTTTTGCCTGTGTCATGTACTATGAAAGTATCATGTATTGATATAGCCTTTTTATCTTTTAGCATCGAGAAAAGGAAAGACATATTTTCACCATTCAGTTGGTATCTGCTCATCTATCCCCCCAGGGAACACCACACTAGAGTAATGTAAAATCTGATATGCAAGAACAAATACAAATTATTCTTTCCCATTGGGTTCCCAGATGCCAACCTGTTAGTACTGAAATAAGAAATCTGTAATCCAAGAATAATCATGTCCAAGGAGTTTATAAAATTCTTCACAGTAAATGCAAGGATATCTGATATGCAAACTGATTCTCCTCTGGACATTCTCATGAGCTGTTCTCAGCCAAAGAACCTGATCCGAGTCTCTCCAGTAGAGTGGGTTATCATGAATATTATGTCTCAGGGGGCTTTTTTGATCATAAGAGAACAAGAAACCTGCCTTTCATTGGTTTTCCTTCACTTACCCAGTTAGTACTAAGTTATTCCCACATTCACGTCCCATTCAATATAACTGCATTGAGTATTCCAGTCCCATCTCCCACATCCTTTCTCAATTTACTTATATTTTCTCCCAGTTTATGGCTAGTGCCTGAATATACATCACACTCGGCATTTCTCTTTCTTTTTGTTCCTGTGGTTTCGTCTTCTTACCATGCCTTTTCTGATCAAAATTGAGTTTGAATTATAAGGCATCTCAAATGCATATCTTTTTCTTTTAGCAAAGGTTTTCTCTTGTTTTGTTTTGTTTGTGTGTGTGTTTTGTTTTGTTGTTTTATTTCTCCAAATCCTTACACCATTTAACTTTATGGTATTCAAATTACAATAGTTCTTTTATAATTTTTTATCCTATCTTACACTGCTAGTCATCACTGGAAACTAGGAATGCATCTCAAATATCTTAGTAATATTTTTTTCTATATTTTGTAGATCAGTAAATGCTTGTTGACCCGAATTGCATTTTACTTTTAGATTTCTAAGTGTTGAACTGTTTTTCTTTCTACATATTATCCACGCACATTGTTCTCCCAGTTTGCTCCATGTTTAAATTGTCCTGAATCACTTCATCTAAAATTTAGTTATTTGAAGGACTGTTTATGATGTTCTGAAGACCCAGGCACTTGGTTCTTATGCTCTTGGTATCTCTTTCATCCTCTCACACCACTGGTGTTTGAGATGTGTCACAGTCTAAAGATACCAAATACCTCCCTGGGCTGTCACGATGCCCACAGACATACCAGAATCTCTCATTTGAGTAAGGCCCATGGCACATGAAACAAGCCCCATTAAACTTTAATTACTATTAGGAAAGCATAACATTTAAACCTAGTTATCTTTTTCCCATTGGCTGACCTTGGAACATGGAAAATATTTAGAAGAAAAAGAAGCACTAATCATGTAAGAATAGGGGAGTTAGTGTTGGGAGTGGAGCTTTATCAAAGAAAAAATATCACCCTACCCAGATAAAGAGGGAATCCAGAGAACTGCATGTTCATGATAGAATCCAAGTAGCACCAAATGTAGACAAACTGCCAGGTTTGACTAAGACCCAGTCTTATACCATTACCAATACTTGTCCTTTCATATCATCTTCTCATAGAATCATGTAAGTGTGTTCATTTGCTCCTTTGTCTTTCACATGCTTGGGCCAAGATCTTTTAAGGTGCTTGCAGTTGACACATGCTCAGAAGACTTTATTATGTGTCATTTCACCTGATAGAGTGATGATAGAGGAACCACCTGGAAGATGGAAAGGAGAGGTTTCCCAAATTTTCCTTTTCAGTAAACTATTGGAATGCTGAACATTATGTTTCCAATTGGCTTTTAATTTTTTTTTTTGTCTTTTAATCTTTTAATGGAACTTTTTGAAAACATTTTGGTCCGTAGATTTTTAAGATATTGTTTATTTAATGAACCGATATACTTACCAATCATCTAGAGCTTAGCACAGCTCTTTGTTCATAGAAGACAATTATTAATTTTTTGTTAACTGAGTAGATAAATGCTAGCTCCTGATTGACTATGAGACAGTTATAATGTGAGAAGAATTTGGAGTAGGTGATAACAGAAGATGAAATCTGAACAATCCAGGTGGAAAGAAAGCATAAGGTAAAACATAAAGTTAAAAATAAGTACGGAGTAGGAAAGTTTAGGGGATAGTAAATCATTTAGAGTTTAAGGTTCAAAGAGAAGTGGAATGGTGAGAGAAAGGTATGGGAACATAGGCAAGAACCAGGTCATGGAGGGTCTTTGGTGCTGGACAGAGTAGATGGAACTTATTCAATGGTGAGTCACTGAAGAGTTCTGAGCTGAGGGAGTTTATGACCTGGCTTGCACTTTAGGAAGATTAAACTGTCAGCATTATATGTGATGGATTGGAGTGAGTAGGTACCAGAGGCAGGGAAGCTCGTTGGGAAACAATTTCAATACTGAAGATAAGAAGTAATGAGAGCCTGAACTGGAAAGCAGCAGTGGGACTGTAAAGAAAGAATGACTGTGAGTAATATTGAGAAGGTAGCATCAGCACCGGCAAGGAAAATGATGCCTGAAGCTCGGTTGGTATCCTTTTGTCATACTCAGAAAGAGGAAATTTACATTTATCTGTCATAAATAGAAACATTAAGATTAGGAAAGTGGAAGTGAGCTCAATTAGGGGTTTTCAAATGCAAACTAATGCACTAGGTAGGTCACTTAATTGAGTGGGGACAAGCTACAATAACCAACAGAGATATGTGGGGGTCTATGGTATAGTGCAGTGGTTCTAAAACTAGAGGGTGCACCACAATCACCGGCAAGACTTGTTAAAACAGAGTTTAAAGTTGGAAGAGAAGTGGGATGGGAAGAGAAAGTGGTCGGAAGATAAATAGCAACCACGTCAGGAGGGTCTTTGATGCTGGACAGAGTAGAGTCTTCCCTACTCCCAGAGTTTCTTGTGAAAAGAAGATTGTGTAGGGCTACATGTGGTCTGATAATCTGTATTTCTAACAGATTCCAAGGTGATGTTGTTGTTGCTGGTCAACCACTTTGAGAGCCTCTACTATTCTGTGCCCCAGCTAAGTGTACTGTAAGGCACATGAGAATCATCTGAGGAGGCTTAAGAGCGTCCCAGTATCTGGGCTCATGCCACATCTATTAAACAATTCAGGATGGCTTCTTTTTTTTAAGTTCTTTCCTCATGTGATCCCAATGGGTAGCCAGACTAAAAACCATGAGTCATATCTTCTGATATTTAAGAAGTTAAAAAATTTGAATGTTATGTAAATTTCTCTAATTTTTATAACATTGCATTGTCCAAATAAAACAAATATGTGCACTTCCAAGTTTACCAAACCAGTTGCATGATTAGGTGTGACATCTGGCTTAGGTACACAATAGACAGCTGAAATACAGGACCAGGACCTGGAAGGTAAGTTTGGATTGTGACCATAGATTTGAGTACATGAGTATGACTTTATAAATGTGAAACACATCCAGCAGGAAACCAGAAAGTTTTATATTGTCCAAATAAAATGATTATTTAAAAAATCTTTCCTACCTTTGCCCATTTTTAGTCAAAGTACCTTGTTGTATAAGCAGCCAATAACTACATCATCCACATTAACTGACCCAAAAGATGCTATTATCTCTTCTTGATGTATTCCCCACATATCACATATACCCTCCCACAAGACGAACTCACATCTAGTGATTTCCATTTATCTGTATAAATTTCACTTTTTAGGTCTATTAATGCAATAAGGTTTCCTGACATAGAATATTGGCCAGAACTCATTAATATGTCACAAGTTGTATATTACTGGTGGAAGTAATCAGACCTTGATCCTTTTAAAGTAAGATTGGAGAAAGAACTAGACACAGTGTGTATGTTTACAAAACTTTATAGCAAAGCCATTTAGAAAAATATCTTCCAATTTGACTTTACATCTTTTCCTTAAAAAAATACTGACAATTATATGTTATTCGTAAAAGCATTTTTAAAATGATGGTGAAAAGATTTGATAGTCATTGAGAATGTCCCCAGATGTCATATAGCTCCACGTGCTTTCTTTGATTTCTCGGTTTTGTCACAAGTAGAGAGCATTTACCCACAGTACAAACTCCTGTGCCCACTTCTCCCTCTGGATTAGCTCCTTTCCTTTGGTTTGATATTGATGGCCAGCTGGTACCAAGTAAAAAGAGTGACAATTAAAAATGAACTTGTGTTGAGTGTTGAAAAAGTTAATTCTTGAGTCTAGAAATAATGACAAATAACAAAGACCAAAACATCAGCAGACACTCATGTAGTGTACTTACTATGTCGGGCACTGTTTTATGTGCGTTACACATATTAACTCGTTTTATTCCCAGAATAAGCCTATAAAGGATGAGGAAACTGAGGCCAGGAGTAGTGATTTGCTCAGTGTCAGAAAGCTGGGTGGGAATTGGAACCCAAGTCTATCTGATTTAAAGCAAATTTTCTTAACCATTGTCCTACTATATTATTAATGTATAGCAAGTACCACTCAGTAAACGTGTTTTCCTTGACACACAGATTGTACAATAAAACAAACATAATTAGAAACATCAAATTATCTGCTTCAATAGATTCATCTTGTCATACCCATAATATTCAATTATTAAAACATTTATCACCCAATGCAGTCAAAGGAAATATTATTGTGAAATGAAGTGATGGGTTGGATGCCAGAGTTTACGTCCACATTGGCCATGGCTATACACTTTCTGTAGTAGATTTAACAAATACTGTATTTCTCTGGGCCTCAGTTTTCTCATCTCAAAATGATGGTGTTGAAGATTCTTTTAGGCTCCCAAATCTTATGAATTAAACTTTATTTCTAAGGTAAAGTTTAAATAGGACAAGAGCATTATTGGGGAATTGTTTTCTACCCTAACTGCTATTTCCTGGGAAAAGTTGTTGATGATTTCTTTTAATATGAAAGTTTTCACAGAAGTTTCTGATTGTCTGGCATTTTAAAGCTATTGTTTATTATGCGGTTTGAAGACATTTGTATTTTAAGGAAGAACAAGGCTTGTTTATAAATATATGTAAATCATATAGTATATACTGCATTTTATAGAACAATGTATAAATTCATTTTTACTTTCCATGGAAGAGGGATCCTGTTTTGCATTATCAGACTAAGAGTTAGGAAAACAATATTTCTCTTATTGTTATATACAATGGACAGTAAAACAGTGTGGGCCAGGTTTGACAAGGAATAACCTCCATTACCTGAATATGTAGATAACACATAGCTTAAAGTGACACTGTCCAATTTACAAGATGTTCAGGTTAACAGTAATTTGGGAATATTTCTTTGTGCCAGAAAAGAAAGGAAATAATCACCTGGAGGAATGTCAATGGGAGGAGATCAATTACAGATTTTATGCAGAAAAATATTAGGGTTATTCTGTCACAGGATATAAAAATACACTGCAGTGTCTTTGTGACCATGGCCTGGAAATTGGTTTCAAGGAGGAAAGTAAATTTTCTTAGACTTACTGTGGACTTTGAGCTCTCTGTGGGCTCTATTCATAGGGTCTAGCATGGTGCCTTGTACATAGCAGAAAGTCAAGTGCAAGTGCCACCAATGAATGAATCATGACCACATTTAACATTCTAATACTGATAGCAAGAAAGTGGGATGCATACAGAGGAGGCCAGTAGGATGGGAAGGAGTCAATTTAAGTCCTGTGAGGAAAGACTAAAAAACCTGAGAGTGTTAGATGAAATTTTCAGGGAAACTAGAAAGCTGTTTTTGTGTAGTCAAAGAATTATATCAAAGAGTTGGATTTGTTTTATATGACTTTAAGGAATAAAACAAGAAAAAATTGGCAGAATCTCCTCGGTAGGGGGAAAAGATTTTGAAGGAAATAAGGGAGGGCAATCTAAGCCATCCAAGGATGGCCTTCAGCTGTGAGAGAGCCTTGTAATTGGAGACCTGTTACGAGAGAATAGATTCAAATCAACAAGAGTGTTGTGAAGTAGGTCCTGGCATTAAATATTCTTTGATTTATTGGGGTTTTTTGGGCTTTGAGGTGCATAGGACTATGAGTCAGGCACTTAAGTTTAAGACCCAGTGCTATGAGTAATGAATAGTGAATAAAATCTTGATTGAGGAAACTTAACTATTCTGATGAAATATTGCCATGTGAAGTCCATCAATTGTAACGCTAACTTGCAGTAGCCGGGTGATGATGAGACAGGTTTCTTACATTCCTGGAAGATGAGTATTAAGCGTCCCTCTCCTTTCTCTTTATCATTGGCTCAGGAAAACAGACTCTGAAATGGAGATTAGTGGGCTGTGATCTTGGATAAGGCAACTCTCTTCAGTGGATTTTGGGGGAACTGAGAACATGAGGAATTTCTGCCAGCAGCAAAGAATAAGTTCTTCATTCCTAACAGGCACCTGGGTTGCAGGTGAAGATATCCAAAGAAATTGCTCTCATATAACTCAATTCTAATTGGCAGATATTATTCTTTGCAGAATAAAAGATCCTAACGTCATTCCTTTCCAACCATTCTTACCTGGTCACAACTATCCTCGCTATTTAGCTTTGTCCTAACATTGATATTTAAGACAACTATTTGGCCATTTGACCCAACATCAAGCTGGATAATCTAATGATGCTTATGATTGACATTTTTTAATAAGTTTTAACAAGTCAGTCACCAACTCCCTTCCTCTATATTGGTTTTCACTCTCATGTAAGTTGCTTAATGATAACTATTTGGAACACAGGGAAATGTGAATGAGCTGGAAGGCAGTCTGTAGTTAGAGCTCCTCTTCCTACTGTTGTTACAAGTGTGTGGACCGCATGAAGATGGTGGCTCTGTGCAGTCACTTCCCCTCATTCCAGATCTTCCTTTAATAAACATATTTGACAGCACCATCACCTCTCCCCAAAACAGCATTTGCAAATAAAAGAAGCCTAACACACCAAGATTTGTGGAAGAAAGTTATTGTGCTTGCTCAAAGATTCACTATTACCTTTCATTATTAATTATAGCTTTGATTCTGGGTTCTCACACTTACTAAATATGAAATATTGGGTAAATGTTTTGCCCTCTCTTATCCTTAATTTTCTCATCAGCAAAATGAAGATAACATTGATCTCACATGGTTATTGTGAAGAATAAACAAAAGAGAATTAGTAAATGCTGTGATGCAGGATGTGCAATCATGTAGGTGCTTGATTACTGTTGCAGCTCCCGTCTCCATCGAAGAAAGTGCATCCTGTGGACTGAGAAATGGCCTAATTAAGCGTTTGACAGTCTTGTAGCATGCATCGTAATATTTGTGAATTACACTGACACATAGGGAGGAAGGTAACTGTTTAAGGAAATACGCCACTCCGTTTCCTTGACTTGGGTTTGTTTTGCCCTTGCTCCCCAGGAAGTCCTCCAGTCCTGGGCTCAGTTCTTGGAGACCAGGCTGAGCTCACTCACAGTCACATGACCACAGCCTCCATGATAATCAGTGGAACTGGAAGCTCCCTTGGAATAAATGGACCATGAACATCCAATTTATTGAGAGGCACCCCAGTCACGTTAAATAGGGGACAGTTTAGTTGCATCACATGGTCTCCGGGTTGATTTGAGCTGTGTTCTCTCTATCTGTTGGGCCGCAGAGAGACATGGTTCTTGTCATATTTGATAAATCAACTCTTGGGACTGTAAAATCCCTAATAGGTACTGTAAGTTCCTTAGACGAAGAGGTTAAAATGTAGTAAAATGAGAGCTAGACTGGACCTAAGACCTGGTCTTGCCCCTTCCAAGCTGGATGATCTTGGGTAAATCACAACTTACTGAAAACTGTTTTATCATCACAAAAGCGGCATCATAATACTTACCTTCAAAATGGCTTTGCAAATGAAATGAGATGGATACTTATACATGAAGAAATAAAATGAAATGAGCCTTTGTAAAATACAAGACCTTAATAATTCCTGCCAGAAGATATTCTTATTGGTTTGTAGAGTTCCAAACACATAGAAGCTGTTCTCTTTTCAAAGGGTGATTCCTCTCCTGATTTATGCAGAGCTTTTCACTGACTACAAATGCAGTTTCCAAAAAAGAGTAGGAGGCACACTTATTGCTCTGGCTCACTGGGAAAGTTGCGCCTTGAAGGAAGAAGGGAGAGTGACAGCATTTGGCATTTCCTTGCTAGAAGGGTAAGAACATTCTGTGTGGAACCCTCTTCTACAGAATTTTTGACATTGATTAAGGATTGTCACAGCATTTGCTGGCAAGCTACACTGGAGGAAGAACATGGGATAAAAACTGTTGGTATCATAGCATTTCCAGGACTGGCACACAGCACACAGCTCTGACAAGCTCAGTTGCCACAGAAGACAAGTCATTGGTTTCTTATATTTCTCTTTATGTTATATATCTTTGACGCTAACCATTTTATTCCCACCAAAGCTCAAGGACCAGCTTTTGAAATCATTCATAGAAATTGCCAAGTTACCTTCTCATCTTTTTCTTTCCTTCCTTTTTTTCTTAAACTCTGCATTTCTGTGACTTTTTGAGTTGAAGAAAATATGAAAGGAGAGATGAACAATCTAAATATGAAAGGAGAGATGAACAATCTCCAGGATGCCACAAAAGGAGGCACATTATTTATGACTTTTAAATGACAAATCCTGAAGCGGCTTTGAGTCCAGCCAGGATAAAAGGTTGGTATTAAATGTGACCTTTGATTTGAATGGTCTCGAACAGAAACCTTCATTTTATGCTGTGCAAATTGCACTGTAAATTATTGGCCCAGTTCACTGCATTTTCAAGCAGTGAGGGAAAGGGGGTGAGCAGACAGCAGCAAAAAACGATTTCTTGTCACCTACAGTCTTCAAAATAACAAGTTGTTTGAACTTAACCATTTTCCTCCCCACACCATTTTTACATAACACAGTTAAGTACATTTTTTCCTGAAAGCAACTGGCTGAGCTAAATCAGACTTTGACATTTATGGCACATTTCTTCCCCACTCCAGTCCTCAGTTTCCACATCCGTAAAAGGACAATCTACCTGATCAGTATCTTTGTTTCCAACTCCAAATCGTAGGATTGTATAACCTTCCTGTTCTTATTGGCTAGGAAAGAAAAACTGTTAATCATGACAACAACCCAGCAGCTTGCAAGCAAACAGGTGATGCCAAGAGCATCCACTTGCTTGAGATCTCAGTGTTTAAAGGTACGCCCTGCTGTGCAAGTCTACATAAATGACAGCGTTGCAACGTGGAGAGGATGCATTTACAAAATAAAGTTAGGCAAAACAGAAGTTAAATTGCAAATACATGTTGCTCAAGTTACACAATGGACTATTTGGGGGAACACTGTAGGCTGTTTAATGTTCCTGTGTCTAACGTGGGAGACTTCACTTTGCAACAAGAGTCTAAACTTTTGTGTTTTCCTATTTCTTTTGAAATATGCAATTATGTAGGGTTTATTATGTTCTTTGGAAAGAAAAAAGATTTTGTGTTGTGATTTTTTAAGCACTTAGAAATTATCATGCAGTGGATCTTATACTTTTTTTAGCATTTCTTTTCAAAGTAGGTTTTGTGGCATCACTAACTCAGCTGTCAACTGATTTGCCATGACCAGAATTGATCTTTTGCCCCAGAGGCACTCAATCCACTGTCTTCTCCTTTTCAGTTAATGATTACTCTACACTTCCAGTTGCTTAAAAAACCAACCAACCAACCACAATTAAGAGTCCTGAATTCATCCTTACTTCCTCTTTTTTATCCCCCACATATACTCTGTTAGGAAACTCTCATAGCTTTATTATTTTCAACTATAAGCATAATCTGAGGAATTCTCACTTTGTTTACAGTTTCCAATCTAATCCACACCATTAGCACTTCTCCTCTGGAGTATTGTAGTAGCCTGCTCATTGGTCTTCCGGCTTCTTCCACCTCCTCCTTGGACCCTAATCCAAACAGCGGCCTGAGTGTCCTTTCAAAGTACATGGGGCATCATTGCGTATCTCAACTTTAAACCCTGCAGTGTCTCCTCTTTCCACTGAAAGGCATCTTTGCACCTGTCTTGGGGAATCTGATCCCTTGCTATGTTTCTGACCTCATCTCTTTGTTGCTCTCTTCTTTGCTGATTTCTCTCCAGCTATGCTGGGCATCATCTCCAGGCTCATCTACCTTAATGAATCTATCAACCTATTAAAATTATAGCACCCCCCCAACATATCCCAACACTTTCCCCCCATTTGTATTTTTTAATTAATATTGTATTTTAGTAGCACTTCTTTCCTCAAATATAATATTTATTACATGTATGGTCTTCTTACCACTTTCTGCCAAAATATAAATTCCATGAGGACAGAGATTTGTATCTCTTTTCTTTGCTATACCCAAATATGTAGAACAGTGCTTGGTTCAGAAATAATAACTAGTAATTATGTGGTTAATTCTTTGATATATACCAAGGCAAAGCAGAAGTACTGCAATTGTCATCTATGTTCAATTTCATAAAGTCCTAGGTGGCCATACAATTGTTCATTCTTCCATCTGTTTTCTGAGTCTATAGTGTTGAGTTTTCCAGAATTTTATTAACATGAAAATATACAAAGTAATTCGCTCCTTAGAGCTCTTTCCGAAGCTCCTTGTATTACCAGGTCTTTCCATTCTGATATGTGGGGAATTGAGCTACTCCCAGCTCTGTGTGAGTTCCAAAAATTATTTCTAGTGGTTCTTTCCCTAGACTTGGGTAGTTTCCTCTCCCACATGTTCAGGTCAGTACCCATCCAAATACTTAAGGGGCTGTGCAGAAATTAAGTTTTCTTCCTGGAGTTATAGACACTTGGCTCCCTGAACTCCAATTTCTGTTTCCTAAACTCAGTGAGTTTGTGGGCTGTCCAGGTTCTAGACAGTTTCTGTGCTGCTGTCTAGAAACTTCTTCCTGGAGCAATGGTAATGTTTACCACATTTGTTTCCCTTCTTTCAAGCATGACAGCTGTTCACTGCATGTTTTCCAATGTCTGAAAACCATTGTCTGGTTTTTGGTTGTTTAAGGCGGGAAGATAAGTCTAATCACTGTTACTCCAACATGACCAAAACAGAAGCCCAGTGGAAAACTCCTGAAGCCAAATCTTTTTTATTTCCTCTAAACAGAAGAGCATATAAGTCAATGGCATAAAACAGTGTGACTAATTTTCATGTTTCATGTAGAATCTGCAAGTTATCAGAGGAAAAGCAATAAATTGTGAATCAAAGGGTTTGATTTTTAACTCCATCAATTGCAATTGTTTGACCTTGGGCAGGCTACCCTTGAGTTTTAATTCCATCATCTGTTTACATGGGAAAAAGAAATCCTGCTGCTTTATCACAGATTACATCAAGGATTAAATGTGGTCATGGATAGAAAAATTCCTATCTCTAAAATCCTGTCCTCATATGAGGGTATATTCTTATTCTCATCATCATTATCTTTCAAACTAGAAAACTCAGAATGATAGAACATTTCTCCTTAATTCATTTTATGCTTTCTTATCCTGATAACTTATGTAGACAAGACTATGTTCTATTTTGATATGATGTGTGTCAGTTAGGATTAGTTTTCACTGTACTATAACAACAGAAATTTATAATACTATTGGTTAAAGCAAGACAGAAGTTATAAAATGGTCTGTAGGGATACAGTCATAGCTGGCATAGGATTTTCAGAGGACACTGGAGACCCAGGTTTCTATTTTTTCTGCTTTTCCATCCTCAGTGACAGCTTTCATTACCTCTTGATTCAAGATGGCTGCTGAAATTCTAGCCATTACATCTACATTCCATGATGGCAGAAGGAAGAAGCAGAGAATAACAAAATATTTTCCTCCAAGCCAAATGAGCTAATTTTAATCAGCTTTTCTGAGAGTCCCATAACATATTTTTGTTTATATCCTATTAGCCCTGATTTAGAGAGATGGCCACATATAGATATAAGGAAGGTTTATCAAGGAAGCCTATAGTATACCTATTTAAAAATATGTATTTTGTTACCAGAGAGGAAAAGAAGAATGAACGTTGAGAGGCAACTTTCAGTTTGCCGCATAATTTTTCTTTAGCAACAAGGGATTCTCTGAATTAGTTCAAGGTAAAGTACTACATAAGACATACTATATATTTATACTTTATGTGTGCACAGTGAGACACTCATAGACAAATTGCTAAGTTAGGATAGTTCAAAGAATATTCTGAAGGCATTCCTCAAAGAGATTTCTCAACAATGTTTTGAACTATTGTGGTTGAAATTTGTAGGGTACATTCTACGGAATATCATGACACACACTGACCTCATTTTAAGAAATAGCTGTTTCTATAAATTACGTCTGAACATTTTTGTAAATCAAATTCATTTTCCCACTGATACACGATAACTTCAAATGTTTCATTTTCATTCCATGATGATTTTTAATAAGAACTCTGGAAACTATATCTTTAAGATTTTCTTGACTTTCTCCACCTTTATCCGTAGTTAATGAGCTGTAAAGGGATGTCTAAATGCACTAAAACTTTCTCTATTTAAAGAAATTCTGGGATCATGAAGTAAATCCTCTTGTGAAGCAAGGTATGTTTTGCAGTAGTTACCCTGTAATTTATCTGGCTGTAAGTGGGATTTTCCTATGTTTAGCTTTGTGAGTGTGGTTTGCACTGGGTATCCTGCAGGCACCTCAACTAGCAGTGTGTCTAAAGTGGTGGCAGGAAGCCCAGTTAGGAGACTATTGCTGTAAGTCTTGACACCAGTTTCTCGCCACTCTAATTCATCAGCTACTCTGATGCCAGAGAAATAATTCCTAAAACACAAATCCACTCATTTCACTGCCCTGCTAAAAACCTCTGTTGGATCCCCGTTGCCTGCTGGATAAACACCAAGCCCTTTAGCAGAGCATTGATGGTCCTTGACATTTTGGCCCCAACTGCTTTTCCAGTAACATCTCCTGCCATTCCCTCCACGTGTCATATGCTCCAGCCACACTTCACTTCTCCCCACTCTCCAAATATATCGAACATTCGTACTTCTCTGCATTTGCTTTTGACAATGCCTGGATTGCTCTGTGTCCAACAGCTTTTTTACTTGAACAGTTTCTCTTTCTGCAAGACTCAGCTCAAATATTTCCATTCCAGCTCCACAAAGAAAGTCAATCATCTGTCTCTTTATTTTCATAGAAATCTGCTCGTATCTGAGAGTATTAGTTACATTTTATTGTAATTATTGTTATATCTCTGTCTCCATGACTAGACTTTAAGTTTAAGAGCTGTGACATAATAACTCTTTCTATGTCAGATGTGGGTAACATTTAGATGTATACTTAATCCCAGATACTATATACTTTACAAATAATATATCATTAAATCCTTTCAGTACAATTATAAAGTATTATTTCCATTTCACTGATGAATAAACAGATGTTTATGTTCTGACCATATCACCAATAAAGTTTATAGCCTGGATTTAAACCCATGTCTGTTGCCAAAGCCTGGGTATTTTTTCTTAATATAGCATTCTCCATCTTCAGAACTTAGCACTGTGATTGATGTCTGAAGAAAGGTGACCCTTGTTATTATGGTACCTGGGTAAATGGCTACAGCCTGACTTTACAGATTATTAAAAGGCAGTATGTTTACCTGGTTGGGGCATGGCCCTTCATAATTCTAGTTCCAAGAAAGTGTGATTAATTTCTAATTAAAGCTGAGATGCCCAATAAACACTATTTACAGCTATTTAAATTTAAATATTAGGTGATATTAAATAAAAATTTAGTTACTCAGTCATAATAACCACATTTCATGTACTCAGCAGTTACAAGTGGCTTGTGGATTCAGTATTGGACAGTGTAGAAATTGACCATTTCCATCATTACAGAAAGTTCTATTGGAGACCATTGCATGGTGAGATTCTTATTATATGATAAGGAAAATGGAATTTTCCTCCATCTGTGTGCTCACATCTGCTAGTGTGAGGCTGAAAGAGGAACAAGGATTGACATAGACTAGATGGATACCTTTTCAAGATTTTTTTGCAACTTAATGTTTGGCCTTTGTTTGGCACCTCAACTAATTGAAAAGTGAAAATTCCCATCTATCAGCAGTTGATAATTTGGATCAAGCAATTGTAAATAATAAATTTGTCAAATTTCCTTTATTTAATCTTTGATGAATTGTTCAAATCAACTGACTGACATGACTAATTCTTTTCAGCCACATGAAGTCCTAACCTTTCTTTACTAGAAGTAAAATCAGGTATTCAGGGAGGGCTCAGAAACTCCTAAGATTGGAACCATAGTTAAGAACATAAGTTAAGAAATAAGAACTCATTTATTAGACATGCTTAAGCTATTTCACATGCAACATGTATCCATGTTCTTAGGCATATAGACATTAGGTATTTACAGAAAAGTTCAACTTGGTCTTCCAAGTCTTAATTTTGTTGACACTTTTCAGTAAAGCTGTGTGTAAATGAATGAAAATGAAGTTGTACCTCGTTAGTCAATGTCACATAATCTAATTACTTTTCACTAGAGAAGACCTTATTTAGAAAGATAATTAAGCTTGGCCAAGGTGAAAACTGGTTATAGGACAAATGCATGTAAAGTAATGACTTATTAGGAAAGAAAATTCCCAGTTAGTCCTACTAGTCATCTAGACTAGAAAAAGACATTATTTTTATCTAGTGCCCATGTACACACACACACACAAATATGCATAGGTAAACTTTTTGAAAACATTTTTTTGAAAATGTGACATTTATTAAATTGAAGTATAGTTAATTTACAATGTTGTGTTGGTTTCAAGTGTACAGCAAAGTAATTTAGTTATATGAATTAGTTATATATATACATATATATATTCTTTCTCAGATTCTTTTCCATTATAGGTTATTACAAGATATTGAGTATAGTTCCCTGTGCTAAGCAACAGGTCCTTGTTGTTTACCTGTTTTATAGATAGTAGTGTGTATATGTTAATCCCAAACTTCTAATTTATCCCCCCTAATGAAAACATTTTTTAAAAAAGATCCAAACAACTGTCCTAACTAATCTTTTTTTCCCTAATACATGGACCAATTTAAAAAATAAAATAAACGTGTCTGAATCAATGAAATATTTTAGCATTGTTTTGTCACCATCGAGCAAATTGTCATTCTCGTTTTCTTTCATTGACAGAGGAAACACTAAAAATATAGAAGGGATGGGGGGGATGAATTGGGAGATTGGGACTGACACATATACACTAATATGTATAAAATAGATAGCTAATGATAACCTGCTGAATAGCACAGGGAACTCCACTTCGCTGTACAGTAGAAACTAACACAACATTGTAAAACAACTATATCCCAATTAAAAATTAAAAAAAAAAATATAGAAGGTAAAGATAAAATAATTGTAAAGTTTTAATTTTTTGTCTTTGTTTATCAGTTCCACACAGATAACTGCTCACTGTTCTATAATAGCACTATGTAAGTTCCCATTACATAGACAGAGTAATGTACTTCCCATTACTCCATTCCAACAATGTGGTCTTTCTGCTACACTCTACATATGAGACAAAATTAAATGTTTTCTAGAGTTTTCCTTCCAATTGAAGAAGCAAGTTGTCAACAACAAAAATAAAATCCTGTCCCCCATTTTAATATTTTTCTCAAAGTTGTATGAAAACAGCAGGATATTAAGTGCATTAATAAAAATAGCATCTTTGCCCACATTAATTAGTGAGAGCAGGCACATAGCAAATCTGTGTCTAAGACCAAACAGAAAATTTTTTCCAACTTTAAAGACTTTATTTTTTATAACAGTTTTAGGTTCACAGGAAAATAAGGAGGAAGGTAAAGAGATTTCCGATATACACCCTCTACCACCCATGGGATAACCTCCCTCATTATCAATATCTTCCCTACCAGAATGGTATATTTGTTTCAGCTGATGAACCTATACTGATACATCATAATCACCCAAAGGACATAGTTTATATTACATTTCACTGTTGGTATGGTACATTCTATGGATTGGGACAAATGTATAATGGCACGTATCATCAATCATTATAGTATCATACAGAGTATTTTCACTGTATGCCCTAAAAATCCTCTGTGCTCTGCCTATTCATTCCTTCCCATTCCCAATCTTTGGCAACCACTGATCTTTTTACTTTCTCCTTAGATTTGCCTTTTCCAGAAAGTCATATACTTGGAGCCATGCAGTATGTAGCCTTTTAAGATTGGCTTCTTTCACTTTGTACTATGTATTTAAGGCTTCTTCATGTCTTTTTATGGTTTGATAGCTCATTTCTTCTTAGTGTTGAGTAATATTTCATTGTGTGGATGTACCACAGTTTATCTAGTCACCTACTGATGGTTGTTTCCAAGTTTTGGTAATTTTGAATAAAGCTGCTATAAATATCCATGTGCAGGTTTTTGTGTGGAAATAAGTTTTCACCTCTTTTGAGTAAATACCAAGGAGCACAATTGCTGGGCTGTATAGTAAGAGTATGTTTAGTTTTGTAAGAAACCACCAAACTGTCTTCCAAAGTTGCTATACCATTTTGATTCCCACCAGAAATGTATGAGAATTCCTGTTGCTACATCCTTCTCAGGATTTGCTATTGTCAGTGTTCCTAATTTTGGCAATTCTAGTAGGTATAAAATGCTATCTCATTGTTGTTTTATTTTGCATTTTCCTGATGATGTATGATGTGGAGCATCTTTTATATGCTTATTTGCCATCTGTATATCTTCTTTGGTGAGGTGTCTATTAAGGTCTTTGGCCCATTTTTTAATCAGTTGTTGAGTTTTAAGAGTTCTTTGTGTATTTTGGATGGCAATCCTTTATCAGATGTGTCTTTTGCAAATATTTTTTCCCATTCTATGGCTTGTCTTTTCATTTTCTTAACATTGTCTTTCACAGAGCAGACATTTTTAATTTTAATGAAGTCTAACTTATCCATTATTCTTTGCATGGACTGTGCCTTTGTTTTTGTATCTAAAAGTCATTGCTATAACCAAAGTCATTTAGATTTTCTCCTGTGTTATCATCTAGAGTTTTATGATTTTGTGTTTTATATTTAGATCTGCGATCCATTTTGAGTTAATTTTTGTGAAGGATATAAGGTCTGTGTCTTGACTCAGTTTTTTGCATGTGGATATCTACTTGTTGCAGCACAGTTTTTTGAAAAGACTATCCTTGCTCCTTTTCTAAAGATCAGTTGACTATATCTATGGGGATATATTTATGAACTTTATTCTGTTCCATTGACCTAGTTTTCTATTCTTTCACTAGTATCACAGTGCCTTCATTACTACAGCTTTATAGTAAGTCTTGAAGTTGGGTAGAACCAGTTCTCCAGCTTTGTTCCTCTCCTTCAATATTGTATTGGCTATTCTGTGTCTTTTGCCTCTTTGTATGAACTTTCTAATCAGTTTGTCAATATTCACAAAATACCTTGCTGGCATTTTGATTGGGATTGCATTGAATCTATAGATCAATTTGGGAAGAACTGACATCTTGACAGCATTGAGTCTTCCTCTCCATAACATGGAGTATCTCTCCATTTATTTAGTTCATCTTTGATTTTATTCATCAGAGTTTGGTAGTTTTTCTCAAATAGATCTTGACCATATTTTGTTATATTCATACTTAAATATTTATTTTTTTCGGTTGCCAATGTAAATAACTTTGTGTTTTCAATTTGAAATTCCATTCATCACTGGTATATATATATATATATATATATATATATATATATATGAAAGCAATAGATTTTTGTATATTAACCTTATATTCTGTAACCTTGTTATAATTGTTTATTAGTTCCAAGAGGGTTTTATCATTTCTTTTGGATTTTCTACATAGATGATGATCATGTCATCTGAGAACAAAGACATTTTTATTTCTTCCTTCCCGATCTGTGTACCTTTTATTTTCTTATCTTGTCTTATTTCATTAGCTAGTATTTCCGGTAGGATGTTGAAAAGAAGTGGTGAGAGGGGACATACTTGCCCTGTTCCTGATCTTAGTGGAAAGCGTTGAGTTTCTCACTGTTAAGTAAGATGTTAGGTATAGAGTTTTTGTAGATATTCTTTATTCAACACAGAAATATTAAGATTTAAAATTTTTGGACAATTACATGTAGCTTCAAATATTTGGATATTTGCTATCATGTAGACAGAGCACCATGACTTTCCAAAGCCTGATATCAAAACTCTATTTCCCTTTCCTCTAGTACTTTCATTACAGCCACAAGGCCAGTCTCTGTTCTTGGGAACTATGCCATCTTCTCAATCTCTGTGCGTTTTCTCTTGCTGTTTCCTCCACCTTGCATCCCCTCTAAATATGATCTGATCTTCTTGTGTATCTTCCTTTTCTTTCAAGAGCCCAGCTCAAATGCCTCTTCCACTTGAGACATTCTTATATAGTTCCAAACTGCAGTGAATTCACCTCTCCTAAATTGCTGCATATTTATCATTTTATTAGTGTCTACAGTTTACTAGACATTATTTTATTCATTTTGGGGGATGCGGAGCTAATTTAGACATGGTCTGTGATTTTGTGGCTTATGGTACTTCTAAAAATATATTATATATGCTTAAAGTCATGTGGAATTTTTTTAGAATTTATTTTTTGGGGGTGTAAAATAAAGGAGAATTGAATGTTCAATCCGATTTTCATATCATTTGTTGAGTAAGGATTTAAAGAGAATCATGTTATATGACTTTAAGATGTAGACATTTCAGACTTCCAAAATCATATGAATTTGTTAATTATAAAACCCCTAATAGGAATAGTTTTGTGAAGTTGTATATTTAAATTTCCTCTAATTTTACTATTATGTATTAAAAACTCAAGTGCCAACTACAGAGGAATTTCAGCAATAAAGCTCTTTATGTGTAGGAAGTAACTTTGATACATCTACTTGTATCATCTGAATGAAATAAATGCAAAATTTTGACAGCATAAAGGATTCAAAACCAATTAGTTATTGACATTAAAGGAATGTCCATATGTAAGAGGTTATTAGGAATAGAACTTGTAAAAGAATATATATTTTAATAACTATTTATTCTCAATAAATAGAAGAATGTTGTTCCCTAGAGGTTCTAAGTGTATATTCCATATCTGAAACTCAATGTGTATGAACATGAGACTGTTATTAACAAAGTCATTAATTACAGTCCTGCTTGTTCTTCTGTTGTGAAGGATATTCACTCATTTACTTCCTGACTGACAGGCAGTAATGACTCCAATAAGCTAATGAGACATCAAGTTAAATAAATATGATTTTAAGTCAATAAAAGTGTAAACATGATTTTAATGAGTTTGTATGCTAATAGTTTCCCTACTGATGGATGAATGTTGATGGTATACAAAAAGGGATGAATATAAGACTGGGTTCCATGTCCAGCTCTATGCTTTATCAGATTTGTGGCCAGAGTTGAGCTATATCAGCTCTCTCAGCCTTAGTCTTTGAGCTTACCCCATGGAGTTATGGTGAGGTTCAAGTGAAATAACAGACATTGACATTTTTTTTAAAAAGGCAAGTTTTATTTAAATGCATAAATAAAATTTATAAATCTATGAAGTAGGTATAATTTGATGACACATTTTTAAAGTTTTGATTTTGCCCCCTTTCACCATATCTCCATTTTAGCTGTTTTCCATTTCCATTCACCCATGCATGCAATGGATATTTATGGTCCATCTGTAACATATCAAACCCTATGATAAACTCTGCTTAGCTCCTTGAATCCTATGCCCCTTCATTTCATTGTCTAAGGGTCCAACTGTTAACTAGCTAAATTGGTAAACATATATCCAGTGGCCTTCTCTAGATGATCTTTCACAATTAGCAGACAGTGTGTGGGGCTTTCTAGGGCTGTGGAACTTTTTATGAAAACGTTGTATGTTTTTATTAGCTTCTTCACCTCACTGTCAAAAATAAGATATTTTTACCATCCATTAAAATACTCAGGTAGCTTACCCACTTATTTTTTCTGTGCAAAAGCTAGTAGGAGTCTATTATTGATCCGATCAGTAATATAACACAGAGCCTCTCTTTGACATCAAGAAACTTAAGGAGCACAGGCTTATCAAGATACAACTAAATTCATGGTGCTGAGAAGAATCTCAATATAATCTGTGCCTCCATTCCCTATCCCATTTTAATGGCCGAGAGAGGGGGATTATGTTTATTTCAGGATCACATAGCATATTACCAAGAGAGTTAGATCCATCTCACCAAACACTTGTTGATGCTGTAATCTACATTTGTAAGCCTTTGATGATTGCTGCAATGTGAATATACTACAAGAGTTAGTGTACACACAAGGGGAAAATGATTTGAGAATTTATTTGGCCTCCTATGTTGAAGTTTTGTTCTTAGTGTTTAACGTATGTATCTCCTGGGTCTAGTATTTTTCCAGATTAAACCAGAGAGGAAAAAAAAATAGTACATAGCAGTGTTTTTCATTTCTGCTTGACTAGTATTCTCATTTTCATTGTGACTTTAATATCTTTATGTTCTAACACATGAGGAATTTCCATTGCATTCTTGATTGGTCTCTTTAGCACTGCTGTTTTCTAGAGTCAGGAAACAAACCTTTCATCTCTAGGAAATTGACTTGATAATTCCTCAGTCAGTACATATATACAATTGGCCTTTGACAGATGAATCATTCTGGTCATCAACCGAGAAAATACCCTTCATTCCATCAGGATTGTGATGGTTTTATTCCTGAGCTTTCCTGGCCTAAGAGTACATGATACGAGTACTTCATTTTCACTATTTTGAGAGAGGAAGGGAAAGGGAGCAGTTAGAGCTCACAAACAGCTAGACTATCTTTGTTCTTCACCTTTCCAAATCGACAAAGAATGTTGTTTATGTTGTCTTTTAACAGCCACTTACAAGATTTAGCTTTTCCCATATGGTCAAATATTTCTTCTTTATTCCTAAACTTTATGCACTGACTCTCAAAGGAGTCACTGCTTAGGTGGGCTTTCTATGTTCCATGGCATGCTTCTGAAGAAAGGCAGCGTCTATATCTGACCTCCACCTGTCTGCTGGCTTCAGAAAGCTACTTGGTATTTTTAGACAGTACTACTTTTTTTTACCCTAACCCCCCTGCTCCCCCAAACCCTGCAAAAAAGAACAGTAAGAAATGTCAAATATAGAAGACATTTGATCTGATCTGATCTGATCTATGAAATGTAGAAATGCTACATTTCTACATGAAATGCTAGCCTTGGGTGATACATTATGGTGGATGAATAGAACAAGGCTGGCTGCACTCACTACTCAGTTTTCTTTTCCAGCCTTGTTAGCATTTCATTTTAGGCTCATAGGTTCCTATACCTGGAACAGATCTTAAAGATTGTCCTGTTCCTTTTAGTCTCCTTCCCCATTTTACAGATGAAGCAAGTGAGGCCAAGAGAGGTGGCATAGCATCTTGATTTCAGGTAGCATTGTTATTGACTTCAGCTGTTTCCCATTTGTTCATGTGTCTTGCACATACTTTCCTTGATATTGTGCTGGGACAAGCTTCATTAGTTTACAACTTAAGTGGACTCTAATTTTTCTAAAAAGCGCATACGTAAAATTTTCCAGAATGGAAAGTTTACATAAGTTGGAAGTAGTCTGTTAATGAGCTGTTGCCTGGTAATAAAGAAATTACCTTAAAAGGTAATAAATTTGTGCCTTGTGCCACTGAAAGTGTCCAAAGGCGGGTTGAGTAAAACAGTATGAAACTTCTCTTTGAGAATGCGCACTAGCATATGAATCGTATTTACCTCTTTATTATAAATAATTAGGACTTCCCCAAAACATTTCTAAGTTGTTTACATATGTCTGGGCAGTTGAGTGAAGATGTTAGTTATTATAAGCTTCAGGAATTTGGGGAACATCAGATTTAAAGAGCTGAGTTTTTTGAATTTTTATTATATCACTGATATCCATTTCGACTCAGTTTTCCTTTTCAGTATCCTTAGGGCTCCATTTTGAATTCATAGGCTATTGTACCTAGAACAGCTATTAGAGATTATCTTGTCTCCTCCGTCTCTCACCCCATTTTACAGATGATGTAAGCAAAGTTACAAGAGGTAATGTAAAATCTGAACATTTACAAATTTATTAAACATTATTACTGATTTTTGTTTTTTTCACTCATTTTCTCAGTGGTTTCCACCCTCAATCTAATATGCAGTTTCATTTGTACTTAGGTTATAGGATTAATAATAAATATTAAGTAAATAAAGTAATGAAAAAACTATATTGTCAGTTTTAAAGGCCATTAATTCCCTAATGGCCATCAGTGAACATTTCACTTCTAATTAGGTTCTTGAAAACACTGTGGTCTTAAAAAAGTTGAATATCCTTTCCTTATCTTATTTGTGTGATTAATTTGCTTAGCATATCTTTTTATCATAATGCAAAATGCTCAGCTCTTTGTCTTTGGAATTGCTGCATTTTTCTGAATTATCTCTGGCTTCTTCTTTCTATTCAAACTTTGTAACAAAGCCATGAGATGAAGAAATCTGTTGACAGCAAATATGTAGATATTATCAGAGCTAAAATTAAAAGGGAAAAAAGTAGCTTTGTAGTTTGGCATTCTGAAGTTCCTGAAGTAATTCGTAAAGAAGATTATCTCCCTTCACCGTACTGTCCTGATTGGACAGTAATGAAAACTGTAGCTTTCCATCCACTGTTTTCTAATTCAAGGACTAGTAAGACCCTTATGATCTCTATGGTGCTTACCTGAGAGTGTTCTATAAAAACTTGGCAAGAAAGGAAATAGAACAAAGAAATACTGCTCTCAAATTATGATACATCCAAAGTTAAATTTCATATAATTCAGACTTTGTTTCATCCCCAATATGAAAAATTACAGCATATTAAAAATTTTTAAAGATTAGTTAAGGAAGACAAGTGACAAATATTGAAAATTGGTTGCCTGATCCTGAGGTTCATACTAACTCTCCAGAGTGTTTTATGTAGGTGCTGAGAAGAACACAGAATTAAAAAACAAAAATGTCACTAAAAATGCATTGTTCTTTCATAACAGGACTTTCTGGAATGATTTATAGAAAATTACATGTGGACTTTCAAAGTAAAGACCCTGCTTGGTCAATTCACAGCAAGCAGTAAGAATAGTAGCTCATTATTGTCATTTTTGATAATTAGTTCCAATAGAAATATTTTTACAAAGTTACCTTTCCTTAGATTTCTAGTAATTGAAACCCATATTATATGATCTCTAGTCTTAAGTAGAGTCCATTCAGTACATACTGATTTTTTTTCCCTAAGGCTCAGCCCACTGTCATATTAAGTTATTATTTTCTATAGCTAGTGCTTACTTTATTTATTGCAAAAACAGACACTTGTCTTTGCAAATATGGCCTCTGAAAAATTAATCTATAATTTTATTCTGTATCCTAGTTTGTGTTGAAGAAAGAGTGCTTAAGACTGTCAAATTGTCACAGAAAACTAAATGGACTCAAAAGGGGGGAAAGAATGCTATAAAATGCTGTCAAATCTACTTGATGGTTCACATTTAGAGTGTTATTCTTGAAGGAAAGTAAGAAAAGTGAAGCCTAGAATATTTTAGTTATTAATTCCATCTATATTTGACATGCTTAACAGGGAAACTTGCTGCTAAATACTTTCATGTATGAATGGGATTTGTTTTTCTCCTGGCCAATAGAATTAAAAAATTCTACTGTACCATTGAGTATTCTCACCTAATAAGCTCTAAATATTGTCTAAATAAGAAAGGTGACATATCATCTCTCAATGGTTTATAAAGATCTCTCATTTTCAGGGTTCTACATCTCATTCTGTTCTAACACATCCATTCAGAATCTATGCCTAAGGCATTATAAAACATGGTATTCATCCCGACCTTTAAACAAAAAGAAATCTCAATTTTATTTTTAGGTACAATCTTTGAAATTGCCTTTTGCTGTCTTTTAAAATTCATTGACCCTGATTTTTCTCTTTGATCATTTAAATGGTATCTACTTTAGTTGAAATAAAGTCTTTATGAAAAGTTAAACTTAAGGTCAATCATAAATTAAATGTAAAAGAAGAATTTGTTTTCTTTCTGCTTCAAAATGAGGGTTCAAAGTGCCTTTTTGGAATAGATAAGCAATTGGTGGACCCTGCTGGCCATATGTAGGAGAGCCAATATCCATCTTAGTTCTGGCTCCAAGGTAACCTCAATGGTAGACAGAGTACACCTAGTAAGGATGCTTATCCCCATTAAACTCTTAGCTACCTGAGGACAGAGTCAATCATTATCACTTGTTTACCCCAAGCCTTGGCAAAGTATCTGACCCAAAGCAAGAATACTAAAAGTCCTTGGTATATGATTTAATTAAATAACCTTGAACACTAATATTGGTTGCACCAGGATTATTTTAATTTCTTATTGGTGAGAAATCTGAAAATATGTTATATAAACGTAATCAAGTTCCTTACTAAAAAGCATACATATTGTTTTTTAGAATACCTCAGATTATAGTTCAATGCGAAGTGAATGGGGACTTGATGAGGTTTCAAGCATAGCACTGAGTTTTAGACTGTTAAGAAAGGTGCATTTCTATGATTATCTTCTCAGGAAAAAAATGACACACACTCCAGATATACCCATATGATATTCATGCACAGGAAGAGAAAAATTTTGCCAATTATTTAATATTTTATTTTTAGGATGCCAAACATCTAAATATATGAAAATAAGCCCATATGGAACTACCCTGGTGTTTATAGCTGTGAAGGAAAATTTCATCCAGAGTAATATGAATAGGTAACTCTAAGGTATTATCAGTATCAACTAGAGCATGCTTTCATTTTACAAGAGGAGAAATGAGTGTCTCCAAGGTTCCATAGCTGCCCCTCAGCCTGATTCACTACTTTAGGTTATCACTTGTCCCTCTAGACACGTGCATTTACTATCCATGCACTAGACAAGAATATATTAATCTCTGTGCCAGTGAGCTGAAAAGCCTCAGCACACTTTTAATTGCTGTGACCATTTGGGCAGACCACAAGGTAAACCTAATGAGCTAAATCTCTATCCATTTTACAAATTTCTGACCTATTTGAATGGATTTCTGCTTCATACAGATCAGCTTCATGAAGTAATAGAAAACTATACCTTTATTAAAATATGCCTCCATTTTTAAATTCTCAAGCTTATTTTCAACAGTTATGTCAGGAGAAGCACAAATCCAGTGCTATTTAGGTTGTGAAGAGCAGAGATGTTGCTCTGGTTAGAAAGATGCCGCTTGTCTTTTTTCCACATACTACACACACCTGCTGGCTCAGTGTGTACCATTTGGTAGAAAAGGAACTTGAGAAGGACTAACATCTTTTACTCACAGCCAAACTCGGGCACATGAGGGTGACCAGCAACAATTACTTTGCATGTCAGGCTCATAGTGCTCCTGGGAGTCACAGTGATGGTACATATACAAATTATAATATTTGGAATCAACATGTCTTTTAAAAAGAGGGAGGACAAAGGCCATTTCCCAACATTTGAAAGTGTTTCAGTATGGATTGGGAACTCATCCCAAGATAAGTGGAGTCATGATATTAGACCTGGTTGTGTTGAAAATGACAGATGACACAGGATGAGATCATGAGATATAGCTTTAATTGTTACCCAGCCTTAACCAAGGTAACTTTTACTACCAGTTTTTAAGAGAAGAGGTGTGTTTGGTAAGAGAGAGTCAAATAAAAGAATGATAAAACTAGGCTGTTGAGGAAGAAACTGATTATGGGAACCTACGTAAAAGAAAAAGAAACTTAAATCATTGTTGAGGAATGGGTCCTTTATTGCCTCAAAAAGAAAATGAGCACCCTTACATACAGACCAGTGTCTGTGTCCAAGATAGTGGACAGTGTCAGTAGAGGATCAAGGTATAAAAATTGAAGTCATTCCTTTTCACTTCAGATTAGCTTATATCTAAAATAGACATCCACTTCTTGGAGCCATATTTTAATAAAACATTGGCAATCCTGAACATACCTAATACAAGGCAAGCAAGACCGTAAGGTAAGTCAAACCATATCTTGCAGAATGGTCAAAATATTGAGAAGATTTAAGAACACATGTGGCACTTATGATACCTTTTCTGGTCTCTGAAAAATGTGAGTCATGGGAACTCAGATCATCAAGACCAAACTTCTGATTTACCTGGAGCAAATCATGTCCTGCTCTATGTACCCCTTACCTCTCAATGAGACAATTATAGCAACCAAATCTAATACAACTCCTCTCACTGTGTAGGTGCTAAAAGTATTTTTGACATTGCTATTTAAATGATTATTGTCATTAATTCCATTTTTATTGGCAGTTCCATGATACAAAATGCTTCCTATTTAAAATGGCAAACATCTCAATGCAGTATGTACACAATGATATATTATGTAGACACGGATGTATTTTGTGGATAAAAAATAGCTGCAGGTGTTTATAAACACCTATTGAACTTTCACTTAGTACCACAATATAAAATTAAAGATGCTTCTTTCATTTTCAAAATGAACCTCCAGGAAATAATTTCCCCATTCAGGGCCTTATTTCTTTGTAAAATCAAATGGTCTCCCCTTTAAGTTTTAAAACATTGTGATTCTGTGATTCCATGAAAAACAAATGCGTAATGTAAATGTGGAGGGGGGAAAATCATTGCTAGTAACATTAAAAATGTCTTTTGAGTGAGAAGAACTTTCTTGTTGCTTGCTTTATTTTTTAAATATATTTTTAAGTTTGTTCTGAGAAAGTATGTGTGTATAAGTGTGAGAGACAATGAGAGTGAGATAGTGAGAAATAAGAGAATTTCTCTTTATATTGGAAAGCTCATAATCAGTAGTTCCTTTTTGGTCAGTTTGTAAGAAAATCACAAAACCAGTAATCATCTGATTCTCTCTCCAGTAAATGAAAGTTTGAGGACCAAGACTTCAAGCTCTAACCAGGTTAGCTCTTCATTTAGCATGTAAGATTTTGTATTAAATGAGATTGAAGCGTGATTTCTACAGAGTTTGTCCTTAAAATTTATGCTAGAACACCAGAGATTACCAATACTGTCTACTCATTGTGCTTAAAGGCACACAATGTTATCTCATGTCCATGTGACAAACATAGGATATGAAGAATCCAGAAACTTTTGCAACACCACTTTCTTATTTTCTACAGAAGCTTTCTCCTATCTTGTTTGTGTGTTTCTCTTTATCCCTGTTATTTGTTTAGGGCTTCATTATTTTACATGTGCAAATACTAGTATACTTCTCCATATTAATGTCAGAAGAATCATCAATGCTGGAAGTACTGATGAAGAAAAGATAGACCTCCAGAAAAAATTACTGGGGTGTCAGTACAAGAATCCTGTCTAATTTCGCTAGATCTGTTGTTGCTTTCTCATGGGCTCACTCTTATGAAAGCCTAAATAAATGCACAGAAATAATGAATTCTTTTTGAAGAGGCCATCGTTCTTCAGAATAACGGGCATAAATGATAGTCTTTTGTGCATATATGATGCATTTTAATTTACAAGACCTTTTCACTAATATCATCACATTTGTATTCTGATGCTTTTCATGGGTTCTGGGGCCAGTACTGACCTACTGAAATTTTGGAAAAGCACTTCAAAGAGAGAGTTGGAATTAAAATTTGTAAGAATCTAATCATCAGTATAAAGTTGGTCATATGAAAGCATGTTATAGCTCTGTCAAAGAATTAGTTAAATTTTTCTTCTAAAATGTGATTGCTTCAGAAAATTTTCAGTGAACAAATCACTTGCCCTTTAAAATAGTTTTTATATCTATGGGAATTTTTGAAACATAAAACATCCTGCCACATGCAACTTGTAAATGGCATTTTGTTTGTTTGCTTGTTACTGAGGAGATACTATTTGTAGAATAATTATAAAGCTTTGACCACTGTGTTTGATGCTGGAGAAGTGATAGCGATAAAAAAGCAGTCTGTGCAACATAATCTCAAAATAAAATTCTTAACCTTTCTCAAGACTTCCTTAAAAAAACAAAATGTTCCTTGTCATAAACTATGTACCCGACCCTAGGTGTTCCCAAGCTTTTCTTCAACCTGCCCTCACCTACAGAAAATGGAAAACTCCTCCTTGACCTTCTATGCTTCACACAGCCTTCCTTTCCTTGCCTCCTTGCTCCTGACTCTCAAACACAAAAGGCTTTAATAAGACATCTTTCTCAAAGGAAAAAGAAATGACAGAGACCAAGTAGCCAAATGAGAATCTTCTTTGGAGGATGTGTTAGTTTGCTAGGGCTGCCATAACAAAATACCACAAGCTGGTTTAAACAATGGAAATGTATTTTGTCACAGTTTTGAATGCTGGAAGTCCAAGATCAAGGGGCCCTCAGGTTTGGTTTCCTCTGAGACCACTTTGCTTGGCTTTCAGGTGAGCACCCTCTTGCTGCCTCTTCCCACGGTTGTCCCTCTGTGCATATGCACCCCAGATGTCTCTCTCTGTGTATCTTCATGTCTTTTTATAGGAACATCAGTCAGATTGGATTAGGGCCACAACCTAACTGGCTCATTTCAACTTAATTACCTTTTTGAAGGCCATATCTCCAAAGGTAGTCACATTCTTATGCACTGAGAGTTCCCTAACTCAACATATGAATTTTGAGGGTACACAATTCAGCCCAAAACAGAGGACAGAGGGAGAAGAGAAGCTGGTTAGATGTACACTTTTAAATTCAATTCATAGATGAATGAATCTAATGAACAGCTAATTCCTGCTTGGACGAGTCAAGTTTGTCTCATTTTGAAACTGAAAAATATGCCTTTGTCACAGAGAGGAATGTTATTCCTAAAGAGAGTGTCTAGTTAACATTGACTTTCTCTGTTGGATTCCTCCAGGTATGGGAAATAAAGTAAGAAAAAAAAGAGGAATCCAGGGGAATTGAAAAGCCCCTTTTAGATAACTCTATCAGGACAGATTTCATGAAATAGGCTGACGCTCAGAAAGGCTACAAGCTGTTGACTCGTGTGAAAATGCTGAAGTGTTTTTTGTTTTTGTTTTTTTGACACAAATACACCAGAATCCCAGGGAAATTGACTCTAAATCCATGATAGCAAACCCAAGTGCCCAGATCCCAAGGTGGAGAGAGGGGCGCCTAGGTAATTTAACTCCAATAATTCTTAGGTATGGCAATGAAGACCCAATGTAGCCTGAACTTCAGGCTTTTCATGAGAAGTTAAAAATCATATTTCTGGGCTTCCCTGGTGGTGCAGTGGTTAAGAATCCGCCTGCCAATGCAGGGAACACGGGTTCGAGCCCTGGTCCGGGAAGATCCTACATGCCGCGGAGCAGCTAAGCCCGTGAGCCACAACTACTGAGCCTGCGCTCTAGAGCCCGCGAGCCACAACTACTGAGCCCACGTGCCACAACTACTGAAGCCCGCATGCCTAGAGCTCATGCTCTGCAACAAGAAAACCCACTGCAGTGAGAAGCCTGCACACCTTAATGAAGAGTAGCCCCTGCTCGCCGCAACTAGAGAAAGGCCGCTCGCAGCAACGAAGACCCAACGCAGCCATAAATAAATAATAAATTTATTTTTAAAAAATCATATTTCTCTGTGAAATTTTATGAATTTGAAAAAAAATAACTTTTGGAATTAAATCAAACATATCCTTGGGTCATAGCTGCATGGTTACCCACATATGGCTCTGTTCATCTTCTAACAAACATGTAAAATAAGTATGATCACTCAAGTTTTACATATGAGAAAGCCGAGGCTTATAGAAATTAAGGAACCTGCTGGCTTTTACCCAAGTAATAAACGGCAGAGGCAGCAGGGAAACCTTGCATATGATACCAAAGCCCTGAGTTTTCCTTTGTTTCATTCTACCTCTCAGAAAACCTGTTTTAATCCAAGTATCATACCACACAATTAATTCTTTATAAAAGCTTAGTTTTGAAGTGTATTTCTTTGAACTGTCCAATACAGTTTTTGAAAGAAAAATGAACAGAAATGAAATAGGAATCATGAGACCCGTAACTCTCTCTTTCTCAGTCTAACCAAAGCTTGTTCCCACTAAGCCACCACCACTCCACCTAGTGGCAGCATTGGAGGTCAAGTACCATCTGGAAAGCAACTTAAAATTGAAAGAAAAGCATGAGTGTAGTTTCAGTCTGTAATCCCACACTGACCTTTCGAAAGGCCAGCAGAGTCTTCTCCTAAATGCGTTAGATTGTGTGGAGCATGGAAGTTCTATGCTTAGAATTCATGCCATTTTAATATCTTTTAGGGCAAGCTATCTCACTAGTGACTCTTTGGACTCTAGATTTCATTTATAGGATCATATGATTATTGGAATATTGGAATATTATAAGTTGATTATTGGGTATACAAAATATTTTCTTTCCTTCCCTTTACCCCTCATTGTCTTTCTGCTAAGTTCCTATGCATTCTTCAAGGGTCAAATACAGCTTCTTCCAGGAAGCTCTTCCTGACCCAGATCCTTACTCAAGAGGAGATTTAATTACTCAGTCTTATGCTTCACGATATTGTAAACTCTGACTACAAGGGGTATCTGTTAATCTCTATATCATTAACTGATTAGAACACGGACAGAATTTAAATGTTAGCTGAAAGAGTACATGAATTATATAATTATTTCAGTGGCTACCCAGGCATTAAATACCAAATGTGCTATTTTGTCAACCTCACATTAACCGCCCTTTTCTCTACCAACCTTGGATGATTTACATATGAAATATACATTGAACTTGAGAATACAGGCAAACATATGCTTGTAGTTTTATTGACCTGTTTATGAGAAATTATTAAAAAAAGATATACTATATAATTTTTTGCTCAAAGACTGTATAACATGTCAGGAACTAAAACTTGTCGAGTCTAGCATAATATCTGCTTCACATATTATTCTCCTCTCCCACACATTAGTTTTAAATACAGCTTTTCAAAAGATGAATGCTAGAAATTTGCATGCTGATTCTATTAGAGAAAATGGTCAGATTCTATTCAGAATGAATACAAGCTAAATTGGTAAGATGCTGTGATACTTTGCCACTTGGCTTCAAGTTAGGAGAGCATCAGTGTTGAGGCTGGCTTTCAATGCTGGGTCTTTCCCTTTTATAAAAAGGTTTAGGAAAACTCCAAGTTTCCTTTCAGCTCCATCTCTAATAATCCAGACTTCTACTAAGGAGAAAAAATATTTAAATTGCCAAACTGCAAAATATCTGAAAAGAGCAAAGACTATGTTTGAGCATTGGGCACACTTTAGGGGAAACCAAAGTCAAATACTAACTGCTCATCAATAATTAAACCCCAAACTTTGAGACTAAAGTTGTAGGCAGGTAAAAAGAATTTGAGATTAATGACTCAAATTAGACAATGGATTTTCAATTGCTTTTTAATCTGTCAACCCATTTTTTTTCCCATAAGGGCAGGCAAAAAAACAAAAAAAGCAAGACCAAATTATTTTCCTTTCAGATAAAGTAGCATTCCACAAAATAAAATTTAATAGAAATTGAATTGAGGGTTTTTGTAGTCAGTGACCTGAACATAAAATTTTGTTATTTGATAGTTCCTAAAAAATGGCTTTAATAGAATGAATTAGTGTGAAAAAAGAAGTATAGCTTTCTTGCTATTCAGGTTAATATGTGCAGAACCATATATATAGGAAAAATTATGTATAGTTCACTAAGTGTTAAACAGCATTTTATGACTGACTAATATTCCATTGTATAAATACACCACATCTTCTTTATCCATTCATCTGTCAATGGACATTTAGGGTGCTTCCATGTCTTGGCTATTGTAAATAGTGCTGCAGTGAACATTGGGGTGCATGTATCTTTTCTAATTATGGTTTTCTCCAGATATATGCCCAGGAGTGGGATTGCAGGATTATATGGTAGCTCTGTTTCTAGTTTTTTAAGGAACCTCTGTACTGTTCTCCATAGTGGCTGTACCACTTTACATTCCTACCAGTAGTATTGGAGGGTTCCTTTTTCTCCACACCCTCTCCAGTACTTATTATTTGTAGACTTTTTGATGATGGCCATTCTGACTGGTGTGAGGTAATACCTCATAGTAGTTTTGATTTGCATTTCTCTAATAATTAGCGATGTTAAGCATATTTTCATGTGCCTGTTGGCCATCTGTATGTCTTCTTTGGAGAAATGCCTATTAGATCTTCTGCCCATTTTTTGATTGGGTTGTTTGGGGTTTTTTTTTTTATATTAAGTTGTATGAGCTCTTTGTATATTTTGGAAATTAATCCCTTGTCGGTCACATCATTTGCAAATATTTTCTCCCATTCTGTATGTTTGTCTTCTCATTTTGTTTATTGGTTTCCTTTCCTGTGCAAAAGCTTTTAAGTTTAATTAGGTCCCATTTGTTTATTATTGTTGCTATTTCCATTACTCTAGGAGACGAATCCAACAAGATATTGCTGCAATTTATGTCAAAGAGTGTCCTGCCTATGTATTCCTCTAGGAGTTTTATAGTGTCTGGCCTTACATTTAGGTCTTTAATCTATTTTGAGTTTATTTTTGTGTGTGGTGTTAGAGAATGTTCTAATTTCATTCTTTTACATGTAGCTGTCCAGTTTTCCCAGCACTGTCTTTTCTCCATTGTATATTCTTGCCTTCTTTGTCATAGATTAATTGACCATACGTGCGTGGGTTTATTTCTGAGCTTTCTATCCTGTCCATTCATCTATATGTCTGTTTTTTTGTGCCAGTACCATACTGTTTTGCTTACTGTAGCTTTGTAAGTAGTCTGAAGTCAGGGAGCCTGATTCCTCCAGCTCCATTTTTCTTTCTCAAGATTGCTTTGGCTATTTGGGGTCTTTTGTGTTTCCATACAAATGATATTACTCAGCCACAAAAAAGAATGAAATAATGCCATTTGCAGCAACATTGATGGACCTAGAGATTATCATACTATGTGGAGTAAGCCAGACAGAGAAAGATAAATATCATATGATATCGCTTATATGTGGAATCTAAAAAAAAATGATACAAATGAACTTATATACAAAACAGAAATAGACCCACAGACATAAAAAACAAACTTATTGTTACCAAAGGGGGAGGGGGGAGGGATAAATTAGGAGTTTGGGATTAACATATACACACTACTATATGTAAAATAGATAACCAACAAGGAACTATACTTGATATTTTGTAATAACCTATAAGGGAAAATAATCTGAAAAAATAGATATATATGTATGTGTAACTGAATCACTTTGCTGTACACCTGAAACTAACACAACATTGTAAATCAACTATATTTCAATTTTTAAAAATGAATTAAAAAAAATAAAAACAAAATTATGTAATATTTTACGCAGCGTAGTGGAGTTATGTAGACATGAACTGGACAGGAACTGTGACATTTGAGAGTACATTAAAAGAATGGGTTTATTTAACATCAAAAAAGAAACATTAGGATTCTATATATATTCCTCAAGGCCCAGTATACCACTTGTTTGCTTTGCTTAATATATATTAATGGGTTTTATCAAGTTAAAATGTATTTGAATTTTAACATAATTGGTTCTCAATTCAAGAAAGGATTAGTATCTCTTATAGACACCCTACATGAAATCTTTCTTTTGTAAGCTAACACAGAATGTGAAAAGCTTGCTGTTTCATACCTATGCTTATTCTGTCGTATTGTAGGCTCCCTGAGAATGTATACTCCTGTTTATTTTTTTAAAACATGTTTCTCTCTTTTTCAGATATTTATGAAAAGATAAATGGTATTTTCTTTTAGGCAATTGAGCTGTTGATTGTTAGCTGTAACTTTTAAGTTTTAGATGTAAAGCAAAGAAATAAATTTAAAAGTACAAATGGTTGGATTTTGAATTTTGTTTGTATGCTGATTCAAAGGAAGCTTAACTCTGGAAGATATCAGTACTAAGTTTGATGAACCATCGCAAAGGCTATTTCATCAAACTATTTCAGACATTTGGAAAAGGCTATATTCATTCATTCATTCTTTCATTCATTCACAAACATTTATAGAGAAGCTACCAGGTGCAGGTACTGCTAAAATTCGAGGAGAAATGAGAGATACCTTGATCACAAATAAGTTGTACTTAGTAAGGTCATATTTGCAAATATATATATATATATAACGTGAAATAAAAAGTGAACATTATGTTGAAAGCCACAGATACATTGCTCTTGTTGGGATCAGAAGAGGATGAGATGATTTTCAGATGACAAGATGAGATGATTTTGTGAAGGGAGTTGAATTTATATTAGGTCTTTAAGAATAATTGAGATTTGGTTTTGCAGATATAGGTGGGAGGACTTGCCACATGTAAAAGCACAGCAGAAACAACAAGTGAAATATTGTGATGGAATCTGTGAGAGATGAAAAGGTATATAACAAATGACCTATGAAGATAGATGCATGCATATGAGGTGATTTAGCAATCTGATGGTAAAGAACATGAATTATCCACATATATCTGAATCTTTTCTTTTTATGGATATGTAACCAAAAACTATACAAATGGGAAGATAGGTAAATAAACGTTCATGTTTGCAGAACCATTTCCTTGGTGTACCATTTTTGTTGGGTCTGAGAAGATGCTTTGATTAAGTGACTTGTCACCTTTTAGTGTGCAAAAGAAAATTATTCTAGGATTAGGTCATGAGTCCTGAATTACAAATGAATCAAATTAAAAATTTATATTAATAGGACCATTGGGTAGTAGGATGGTTATTAACTTTCAGAGCTGAATGGGCCTGCCCCTGTTCTTTCACCCAGTGTTGTCTTTGTACACAAATGCCAATTCCACTTGGAAGAATATAATCTCTTTTCTATTCGCGATCCCTATTCAATCTATCAGTCAAGCTTACTCTGCTTTTATCCTGTTTACATAAAAATGGTCACCTCTTTTTGCCTTCTGCCTCCTGTTTTGCCAGTGCCTGTCTTATGAAATCATAGGAGCAAAATACTCACTACCTACAATCAAAATGTCTAAAAACAGAGTGTGCTCAATGTAGCAGGTAAACAAAGTGATATTAACTATTATAGTAACTGAAGCACATTGATCAAAGTCATTTGATTACTGGAAAATATGCACATTTATAAGTAAAAGCCTATTTTACCTGGTCATTCTTATCAATAAAAGGACATAAATCATAACCAGAGCATCATGGCATAAGGAGGGAAGATCCCCAAACTGGAGACTGTATTCCAATCCTGATCCTCATATTACCTGGCAGCATGATCTTGATTGTGTGATTTCCTTCCCATTAGAGACCTTGATTTCTTCGTCTGTAAAATGGAGAGTCAGACTATATATTTACAAGCTGTGAATTTCAAGGATTCTGTTAATCATAAGAACAGAACTTATGAGCTTCCTTTGTTTTATGAAGCCAAACAAATACACGTGCCATCTCTTTGTGAATAATATATGAATGTGAAATCATATGAATGATAATATATTTGAAACATGATAGAGGTAAATTATATTTAATAACCTAGGACTTTAGAAAAGAAAAGCAAAAAGCAAACCAAGGCCTCTGTCTTCATTCCTATTTAGTGGTGAATATGTTTACTTTGAATTATCCTTCTGAGGAGTCATTATCACAGCAAGAAGCATTGCAGCAAAGACGTTTTTTTAATAAAACACAACTCTAGTGTTTTCGTTCTATCGGAACTGTTTGTCTAGCAGATTACTCTTTAAGCTGTTGAAATGAAAGTGGCTGGTGTGATGGTGCATGCAGGCTTGATTGGGACTGAGCAGAACACATCTGTGACAGGTGGTTTTAGAGCACTGCTAGGGATATAATATCAGGTCTCGATCTACTCACACCTGCTGGGTACCTGCATGATACCAGGATTCTTTTGTTTTGCCTCATTTTTTTAATCTTACATTTTTTTTCCAGATTAATAAAAGGATTTGTAGTGTCTGCTATGCCTCACAGCAACATCACAGCAATCCCACATGACAGGTGCTCTGTAGTCATGGTGCATTCCAGCCTATATTTCTCATTCATTGACCATTACAGTAGTTCTTCACTGAGAAATGTTTCAGTCACTGAGCATTGTAATCACTGCCAAGAAGATGTTTAAATGAAAGTGTAATTTAAACCCAATGAGCAAGTAACACAAGCAAATTCTGGGGTTGTTTCTCCTCAATGACAGTGGGAATAGTTATAGAGCATCCCTACAGGGACACATTACCCCCAAGAAAAGCCCTTTACTGCATATATTCAGAGGCAAAATGTCATCATCCTCTGGAAAGCCCACAATGTTATGTCAGCTTTGATTAGAAATTTAGGTAGTATTGGAGGAGAAATTTTGGGTCCTCTGGATGTTGGAATTGATCCAAGTCATAGAAAGGCTGAAAAAAATAAAGCAAGTAGAGCCCAAATAAGGGTGAGGTTTTTTTAAAATATATATATTCCTTGTACTGAGGCCCAAGGTTATTTTGGTGGTCTAATCACCAGGACATGAAAGATGTGATAGGTAACCAGGTTTATTGTCATTCCCTCCTTAACTCAACTAGTCCATTTTGGGTTGTTTATTTAATGGGGATTTCATTGATCTTCTTCTTTTGGTAACTTTTCACAGGAAGTACCATTCTTTTATATGGGATCAGATGATCTTACAGTATATCCTTGTAGTCATGAGGCTTTTGCTTGTTGTGTGAGCCTGGGTAAGTCAATTCCCATTTCAGACTCTAAGTTTTCTCAGATTTAAAATAGAACTATTTTAGCAGCTGTACCTTTTAAAATTTAATTTTGTTATTTTTATACAAATTTTAAAGGTTGCTTTCCACTTATAGTATTACAAAACATTGGCTATGTTCCCTGTGTTGTACAATACATCCCTGAGCCTATCTTACACCTTATAGTTTGTACCTCCCACTCCCCTACCCCTGTATTGCCCCCCATCCCACTGGTAACCATTAGTTTGTTCTCTATATCTGTGAATCTGCTTCTCTTTTGTTTTATTCACTAGTTTGTTGTATTTTTTAGATTCTACATATAAGTGATATTATACAGCACTTGTCTTTCTCTGACTTATTTCACTTAACATAATGCCTTCTAAGTCCACCCATGTTGCTGCAAATGGCAAAATTTCATATGTGTATATAAACCACATCTTTATCCATTCATCTGTTGATGGACACTTAGGTTGCTCCCATATCTTGACTATTGTAAATAATGCTTCTATGAACATTGGGGTGCATGTATCCTTTCAAATTAGTGTTTTGGGGTTTTCTTAGGATAATATACCCAGGAGTGGAATTGCTGGGTCATATGGTAGTTCTATTCTTAGTTTTTTGAGAAACTGCCATACTGTTTTCCACAGTGGCTGCAGCAATTTACATTCCCACCAACAGTTTACGAGGCTTCCCTTTTCTACACATCCTCACCAACATTTGTTACCTGTGTTCTTTTTGATGATAGCCATTCTGAAAGGTGTGAGGTGATATCTCGTTGTGGTTTTGATTTGCATTTCCCTGATGATTAGCAATGTTGAACATCTTTTCATGTTTCTGTTGGCCATCTGCATTTCCCCTTTGGAAAAATGTCTATTTAGTTCTTCTGCCCATTTTTCAATTGAGTTGTTTGTTTTTAGGACGTTGAGTTGTATGAGCTGTTTATATATGTCGTATATTAATCCCTTAATGGTCATATCATTTTCAAATATTTTCTCCCATTCAGTAGATTGTCCTTTTATTTTGTTGATGGTTTCCTTTGATGTGCAAAAGCTTTTAAGTTTAATTAGGTCCCATTTGTTTATTTTTGTTTTTGTTTCCTTTACTGTAGGAGACAGATCCAAAAAAATATTGCTGCAATTTATGTCAAAGAGTGTCCTGCCTATGTTTTCCTCCAAGAGTTTTGTAGTATCTGGTCTTACATTTAGCTCTTTAATCCATTTTGCGTTTATTTTTGTACATGGTGTTGGAGAATGTACTCCAAAAACTATAAGATACTGAAGAAAGAAATTGAAGATGGCACAAACAGATGGAAAGATATACCATGTTCTTGAATTGGAAGAATCAGTATTGTTAAAATGACCATACTACCCAAGGCAATCTAAGAGTCAGTACAATCTCTATCAAAATACCAATGGCATTTTTCACAGAACTAGAACAAATAATTTTAAAATTTGTATGGAAACACAAAAGACCTGAAATAGCCAAAATGATCTTGAGAAGGAAGAACACAGCTAGAGGAATCAGGCTCCCTGACTTCAGGCTATACCACAAAGCTACGGTAATCAAAACAGTATGGTACTGGCACAGAAACAGATACATAGATCAATGAAACAGGATAGAGAGCCCAGAAATAAACCCATGTCCTGTGGTCAATTAATCTATGACAAAGGAGGAAAGAATGTGCAATGGGGAAAAGACAGTCTCTTCAATAAGTGGTGCTGGGAATATTGGACAGCTATATATAAAGGAATGACAGCAGCTGCACTCTTTATTAGAGGTCTGAGAGCCACATTTTGCTAGTACATTAATTTCACTTAACCAACAGTTTTCTCTCCCTTAATTTAACTTACTGTTTGAAGCAGTAACACAAGCATAGAGAAGAGTAAGTCTATTTCTTACAGTTCTATTCTCCAATCACCCAAATCCCTTCCCAGGAGGCAAACAGTATTGTCAGCTTCTTGTATATCCTTCAAAAGACTTTCTAAACATAATACAAGCAAATACCTATTTGTGCGTTTGTACATATTGAACACAAATGGTAGAATGTACAAATATATATGCATTTGCATTGTGAGTGTGTATTTAATACAAATGGTAGTATGTACAAACACACACATTTATAGATTGCTTCTTTTATTGGACAATGCATCTTGGAGATCTTTCTAAAGCAATACATAATTAGCTGCTTTATTGTCTTTAGCACCTGTATAACATTACATTGTATGGACATTCCAGAATTTATCTAACCAATCCCCTACTGAAGAACATTTATGTTTTTTAAGTATTTTGATGTTACAAACATCTTTACCATGAATATAATCTTGAACATACTCCATTTTGCACATGTGCTACTATATCTGCAGGTCATATTCCCAGAAGAGGGTCAACGGGTAAGTATGTGCATTGTAATATGAGAGTTTATTCCCATTTCCTAATAGTATACCTTTGGCTGCATCCCACAAACTTTGATATTTTGTGTTTCATTATTATTCAGTTAGAACTATTTTTAATATCCTTTGTGATTTCTTCCGTGGCCCATGGGTTCTATTTAAGTGTGTTTAATTCCAAACATTCAAGGATTTTTAAGATGTTTAATTTTATTAATTTCTAATTTAATTTTGTTGTTGTCAATGATCATACCCTGTAAGGTATCAGTCTTTTGTCTTTTTATAAGGGCCAACATTTGTTTTAGCGAATGTTCTATATGCACTCAAAAAATATTCATTCTGCTGTTGTTTGGAATCATGTTCTACAATATTGATTAGGCCAAGTAGTTTGATAGTGCTCAGATTTTATATATCTTTACTGAGTTTTGCTATATCTTCTAACAGTTGTTGAGAGAGGAATATTAAAATCTGTAACTATGATTGTGAAATTATTTGTTGTCTCCTTTACTTCTGTTGCTTTTCACTTCATAAATTTTGAGATCCTATTATTAGGCACATACATAAGTAGGGTTATTATGTCTAGATCCTGATGCCCTGACCGTTGATGATTATGAAATATTCCTTTTACCTCTGATAATACTCCTGGTCTTGAAACACCCTTTGTCTGATATTAATATAGCCATATCTATGCTTACTGTTGACTTGGGTCTATGTACTCCCCACTTTTACTTTCAACCTCTATGAGACTTAGGGGTATCAAACTTATACTTTCAACCCCTATGAGACTTAGGGGTATCACTTCTAGACAAGATATTGTTGAGTATTGCATTTTTGATCAGGCAGGCAGGCTCTGCCTTTTAGTTGGAGGGGTTGCTCTTTTTGCAATAAATGTGGTGATTGCTATGGTTGGGTTTAAACTACCACCTTGCTGTTTGTTTTCTATTTATCTCATCAGACTTTTATTTTTCCATTTTTCTTCTTATTTCTTTTTGTTTAATTAATGATTTTTATATTTCGTTTTTATTCCTGTGTTGCCTTCTTAGTTCTTTTGTATTATATTTATAGCTCTTGCTCTGGAGCGTATAGCAGGGATTCTTACTTTATGATAGTCTACTTAGAGTTCATATTAAACACCTCACATAAAATAGAAGAACCTTAAAATAATATATTTAAATTAAACACCTTTCTGCAATGTCATGTATATGTTTTTACATTATAACCCTCTCAGTGCAATGTTATTTTTGCTTTAAAAATTAAAAGAAGAAAAAGTATGTCCTTTTATATTTATCAGCATGTTTATGATTGCCAGTAGTATTTATCCTTTCCTATATAACCTAGTTTTCATCTGGTATAATTTCCCTTCAGTCCAAATAACATCTTTCAGCATTTATTATAATGCAAGTCTGCTAGAAATGAATTCACTCATTTTGTTTATCTGAAAATATTTTTTACTTCTGCTGGGTATAGAATTATGGATTCAATCTCTTTTTTATTTTAGCATTTTAATGACATCCCTCCATTGTTTTCTAGCTACCATTGTTTGCCTGTGTTTCATGTGTCTTTGTTCCTTCTCTATTTCATTTAATTTTTTCTTTATTTTTCAGAAGTTTGGTTATAATGTGCCTGAGCATAGTTTTGGTGTACTTCTCCTGCCTGGAGTTTGCTAAGCTTCTTTGATGTGGATCAGAAGAAATTTTTATTTTTACCATATTTGATAACTGTTAACCATTACTTATTTTTTTCTACTTTATTCTATTTATTTTTCTTCCACATAGGTTAGATAGTTTGATATTGTTGGTGGTTACTGAATCTGTTTTATGTGTTTGCAGGGGGATAGGGGCATTGAATATTTATCTGTCTATTTTAGCCTGGATAATTTCAATTAATCTGTCTTCATTAATGCTTTCATTTGCCAGTTTCTAGTCTGTCAATAAGTACAGACTTACTAGAGAAAAACATAGGAAGACACATAATATCCAGTATTTTTTCCTTAAATATTTTTCTTTTCACTTCTAGAAATGTCATTTCTTTCTTTTTATCATTTCCAATTTTTTGCTGATATTTCTTATTTGTTTACTCATTATGTCCGTTTTAAGTCTATAACATATTAATAGGAACTGTTTTAAAATCCTTGTCTGTTAATACTAACATCTGTGTCATTGTGTGGTCCTTACTGCTGACTGCTTAATTGGTTGATTATGGATTACATTGCCTTGCTTGTATCTATGTTTTGTAATTTTTTATTGTAGGTTAGATATTTGTATAATATGAGTGCTTCCTTTTTGTTTGAATTTTATTTTATTTAGTCTTTTATACAGCAGGTTCTTATTAGTTATCCATTTTATACATATTAGTGTATATATGTCAGTGCCAATCTCCCAATTCATCACACCACCACCACCACCCCCCACCGCTTTCCCCCCTTGGTGTCCATACATTTGTTCTCTACATCTGTGTCTCACTTTCTTCCCTGCAAACCGGTTCATCTGTACAATTTTTCTATGTTCCACATATATGTGTTAATATACAATATTTGTTTTTCTCTTTCTGACTTACTTCACTCTGTATGACAGTCACTAGATCCATCCACGTCTCAACAAATGACCCAATTTCATTCCTTTTTATGGCTGAGTAATTTTCCATTGTATATATGTGCCACATTTTCTTTATCCATTCGTCTATCGATGGGCATTTAGGTTGCTTCCATGACCTGCCTATTGTAAATAGTGCTGCAATGAACATTGGGGTGCATGTGTCTTTTTGAATTATGGTTTTCTCTGGGTACATGCCCAGTAGTGAGATTGCTAGGTCATATGGTAATTCTATTTTTAGTTTTTTAAGGAGCCTCCATACTGTTCTCCATAGTGGCTGTATCAATTTACATTCCCACCAACAGTGCAAGAGGCTTCCCTTTTCTTCACACTCTCTCCAGTATTTGTTGTTTGTAGATGTTCTGATGATGCCCATTCTAACTGGTGTGAGGTGATAACTCATTGTAGTTTTGATTTGCATTTCTCTAATAATTAGTGATGTTGAGCATCTTTTCATGCGCTTCTTGGCCATCTGTATGGCTTCTTTGGAGAAATGTCTATTTAGGTCTTCTGCCCATTTTTGGATTGGGTTTTTTTTTTTTTTAATATTGAGCTGCATGAGCTGTTTATATATTTTGGAGATTAATCCTTTGTCCATTGATTTGTTTGCAAATATTTTCTCCCATTCTGAGGGTTGTCTTTTTGTCTTGTTTGTAGTTTCCTTTGCTTTGCAAAAGCTTTTAAGTTTCATTAGGCCTCCCTTGTTTATTTTTGTTTTTATTTCCATTACTCTAGGAGGTGGATCAAAAAAGATCTTGCTGTGATTTATGTCAAAGAGTGTTCTTCCTATGTTTTTCTCTAAGAGTTTTATAGTGTCTGGCCTTACATTTATGTCTTTAATCCATTTTGAGTTTATTTTTGTGTATGGTGTTAGGGAGTGTTCTAATTTCATTCTTTTACATGTAGCTGTCCGGTTTTCCCAGCACCACTTGAAGAGGCTGTCTTTTCTCCATTGTATATCCTTGCCTCCTTTATCAAAAATAAGGTGACCATATGTGTGTGGGTATATCTCTGGGCTTTCTATCCTGTTCCATTGATCTATATTTCTGTTTTTGTGCCAGTACCATACTGTCTTGATTACTGTAGCTTTGTAGTGTAGTCTGAAGTCAGGGAGTCTGATTCCTCCAGCTCCGTTTTTTTCCCTCAAGACCGCTTTGACTATTCAAGGTCTTTGGTGTCTCCATACAAATCTTAAAATTTTCTGTTCTAGTTCTGTAAAAAATACCATTGGTAATTTGATAGGGATTGCATGGAATCTGTAGATTGCTTTGGGTAGTATAGTCATTTTCACAATATTGATTCTTCCAATCCAAGAACATAGTATATCTCTCCATCTGTTTGTATCATCTTTAATTTCTTTCATCAGTGTCTTATACTTTTCTGCATACAGGTCTTTTGTTGCCCTAGGTAGGTTTATTCCTAGGTATTTTATTCTTTTTGTTGCAGTGGTGAATAGGAGTGTTTACTTAATTTCTCCTTCAGATTTTTCATCATTAGTGTATAGAAATGCAAGAGATTTCTGTGCATTAATTTTGTATACTGAAACTTTACCAAATTCATTGATGAGCTCTGGTAGTTTTCTGGTGGCATCTTTAGGATTTTCTATGTATAGTATCATGTCATCTGCAAACAATGACAGTTTTACTTCTTCTTTTCCAATTTGTATTCCTTTTATTTCTTTTTCTTCTCTGATTGCCGTGGCTAGGACTTCCAAAACTATATTGAATAATAGTGGCGAGAGTGGACATCCGTGTCTTGTTCCTGATCTTAGAGGAAATGCTTTCAGTTTTTCACCATTTAGAATGATGTTTGCTGTGAGTTTTTTGTATATGGCCTTTATTATGTTGAGGTAGTTTCCCTCTATGCCCACTTTCTGGAGATTTTTTATCATAAATGGGTGTTGAATTTTGTCAAAAACTTTTTCTTTATTTATTGAGATGATCATATGGTTTTTATTCTTCAATTTGTTAATATGGTGTACCACATTGATTGATTTGCATACATTAAAGAATCCTTGCATCCCTGGGATAAATCCCACTCGATCATGGTGTATGATCCTTTTAATGTGCTCTTGGATTCTGTTTGCTATTATTTTTTGTTGAGGATTTTTCATCTGTGTTCTTCAGTGATATTGGCCTGTAGTTTTCTTTCTTTGTGACATCTTTGTCTGATTTTGGTATCAGGGTGATAGTGGCCTCATAGAATGAGTTTGGGAGTGTTCCTTCCTCTGCAATTTTTTGGAAGAGTTTGATAAGGATGGGTGTTAGCTCTTCTCTAAATGTTCATAGAATTCACCTGTGAAGCCATCTGGTCCTGGACTTTTGTTTGTTGGAAAATTTTTAATCACAGTTTCAATTTCATTACTTGTGAATGGTCTCTTCATATTTTCTATTTCTTCCTGGTTCAGTCTTGGAAGGTTATACCTTTCTAAGAATTTGTCCATTTCTTCCAGGTTGTCCATTTTATTGGCATAGAGTTGCTTGTAGTAGTCTCAGGATGCTTTGTATTTCTGCGGTGTCTGTTGTAACTTCCCCTTTTTCTTTCTAATTTTATTGATTTGAGTCCTCTCCCTCTTTTTCTTGATGGGTCTGGCTAATGCTTTATCAATTTTGTTTATCTTCTCAAAGAACCAGCTTTTAGTTTTACTGATCTTTGCTGTTGTTTTCTTTGTTTCTATTTCATTGTTTTCTGCTCTGATATTTATGATTTCTTTCCTTCTGCTAACTTTGGGTTTTGTTTGTTCTTCTTTCTCTCGTTCCTCTAGGTGTAGGGTTAGATTGTTTATTTGAGATTTTTCTTGTTTCTTGAGGTAGGCTTGTATAGCTGTTAGAACTGCTTTTGCTGCATACGATAGGTTTTGGATCATAATGTTTCATTGCTTTTTGTCTCTAGGTATTTTTTGATTTCCTCTTTGATTTCTTCAGTGATCTCTTGGTTATTTAGGAACGTATTGTTTAGCTTCCATATGTTTGTGTTTTTTTATGGTTTTTTCCCCTGTAATTGATATCTAATCTCATAGTGTTGTGGTCAGAAAAGATGCTTGATATGATTTCAGTTTTCTTAAATTTACTGAGGCTTGATTTGTGACCCAAGATGTGATCTATCCTGGAGAATGTTCCGTGTGCACTTGAGAAGAAAGTGTAATCTGCTGTTTTTGGATGGAATGTCCTATAAATATCAATTAAGTCTCTCTGGTCTATTGTTTCATTTAAAGCTTGTGTTTCCTTATTAATTTTCTGTTTGGATGATCTGTCCATTGTTGTAAGTGAGGTGTTCAAGTCCCCCACTATTATTGTCTTACTGTCAGTTTCCTCTTTTATATCTGTTAGCAGTTGCCTTATGTATTGGGGTGCTCCTATGTTGGGTGCATATATATTTATAATTGTTATATCTTCTTCTTGGATTGATCCCTTGATCATTATGTAGTGTCCTTCCTTGTCTCTTGTAACATTTTTTATTTTAGTCTGTATTATCTGATATGAGTGTTGCTACTCCAGCTTTCTTTTGATTTCCATTTGCATGGAATATCTTTTTCCATCCCCTCACTTTCAGTCTGTATGTGTCCCTAGGTCTGACGTGGGTCTCTTGTAGACAACATATATATGGGTCTTGTTTTTGTATCCATTCAGCGAGCCTGTGTCTTTTGGTTGGAGCATTTAATCCATTCACGTTTAAGGTAATTATCAATATGTATGTTCCTCTTACCATTTTCTTAATTGTTATGGGTTTGTTTTTGTAGGTCCTTTTCTCCACTTGTGTTTCCCACTTAGAGAAGTTCCTTTAGCATTTGTTTTAGAGCTGTTTTGGTGGTGCTGAATTCTCTTAGCTTTTGCTTGTCTGTAAAGCTTTTGATTTCTCCATCGAATCTGAATGAGATCCTTGCCAGGTAGAGTAATCTTAGTTGTAGATTCTTCCCTTTCATGACTTTAAATATATCGTGCCACTCCATTCTGGCTTGTAGAGTTTCTGCTGAGAAATCAGCTGTTAACCTTATGGGAGTTCCCTTGTATGTTATTTGTCATTTTCCCTTGTTGCTTTCAATAATTTTTCTTTGTCTTTATTTTTGGTCAATTTGATTACTATGTGTCTTGGCATGTTTCTCCTTGGGATTATCCTGCTTGGGACTCTGTGCGCTTCCTGGACTTGGGTGGCTATTTCTCTTCCCATGTTAGGGAAGTTTTCGACTATAATCTCTTCAAATATTTTCTCGGGTCCTTTCTGTCTCTCTTCTCCTTCTGGGACCCCTATAATGCAAATGTTGTTGCATTTAATGTTGTCCCAGAGGTCTCTTAAGCTGTCTTCATTTCTTTTCATTCTTTTTTCTTTATTCTGTTCTGTGGCAGTGAATTCCACCATTCTGTCTTCCAGGTCACGTATCCGTTCTTCTGCCTCAGTTATTCTGCTATTGATTCCTTCTAGTGTATTTTTCATTTCAGTTATTGTATTGTTCATCTCTGTTTGTTTGGTCTTTAATTCTTCTAGGTGTTTGTTCTTTAATTCTTCCTTGTCTTTGTTAAACATCTCTTGCATCTTCTCGATCTTTGCTCCATTCTTTTTCCGAGGTCCTGGATCATCTTCACTATCATTATTCTGAATTCTTTTTCTGGAAGGTTGCTTATCTCCACTTCATTTAATTGTTTTTCTGGGGTTTTATCTTGTTCCTTCATCTGGTACATAGCCCTCTGCCTTTTCATCTTTTCCGTCTTTCTGTGAATGTGGTTTTTGTTCCCCAGGCTGCAGGATTGTAGTTCTTCTTGCTTCTGCTGTCTGCACTCTGGTGGATGAGGCTATCTAAGAGGCTTGTGCAAGTTTCCTGATGAGAGGGACTGGTGGTCGGTAGAGCTGACTGTTGCTCTGGTGGGCAGAGCTCAGTAAAACTTTAATCTGCTTGTCTGCTGTTAGGTGGGGCTGGGTTCCCTCCCGTTGGTTGTTTGGCCTGAGGCAACCCAACACTGGAGCCTACCTGGGCTGTTTGGTGCGGCTAGTGGCGGACTCTGGGAGGGCTCATGCCAAGGAGTACTTCCCAGAACTTCTGCTGCCAGTGTCCTTGTCCCCACGGTGAGACATAGCCACCCCCCGCCTCTGCAGGAGACCCTCCAACATTAGCAGGTAGGTCTGGTTCAGTCTCCTATGGGGTCACTGCTCCTTCCCCTGGGTCCTGATGCGCACACTACTTTGTGTGTGCCCTCCAAAAGTGGAGTCTCTGTTCCCCCCAGTCCTGTCAAAGTCCTGCAATCAAATCCTGCTAGCTTTCAAAGTCTGATTCTCTAGGAATTCCTCCTCCCATTGCCGGACCCCCAGGTTTGGAAGCCTGGCGTGGGGCTCAGAAACTTCACTCCAGTGGGTGGACTTCTGTGGTATAAATGTTCTCCAGTTTGTGAGTCACCCACCCAGCAGTTATGGGATTTGATTTCATTGTGATTGCGCCCCTCCTACCGTCTTATTGTGGCTTCTCCTTTGTCTTTGGATTTGCGGTATCTTTTCTGGTGAGTTCCAGTGTCTTCCTGTCAATGATTGTTCAGCAGTTAGTTGTGATTCTGTTGCTCTCGCAAGAGAGAGTGAGAGCACGTCCTTCTACTCTGCCATCTTGAACCAATCTCGAGTGTGTGCTTTCTTTCCTGACATATAAATTAAAAAGTAATAGATCCTCTTGATCCTGTGTGTGTGTGTGTGTGTTTAGGTTTTGACTATTTTGCTTCTGTCTTTAGTCTGAGATTGGGGGGAGACCTTATTTAGAGATTTACAGTGTGATCCTAAAATGGCCTTTTGAGGTCTCCAATGAATGTCCAATGTGTTTATTGAGGTCTCTCCTTTCTGGCTTGTCTAGAAGTTCATCATATCCCGGCCCTGCCCAGCCATGGTATGTCCATTCAGTTATCAATCTTTCAGTAGTTGTTCTATGCTAGGCTTGAGAAATCTCATTCTGAGCATATGCAGTCTATCCATAAGCCCAAGACCCTCAGGAAATTCCCATACAGACTCCTGCCCCCAATTCCACCAGCTTCCTTTTCTCTGGCACCTTGCTCCACAAATCCAAGTCCCCTTAGCAATCCCAACCTCCAGTTTCTGACACCACAGCTCCAAAAAACCCAGAGTGCTATACCTCAGCTTCACCTTTCCATTTCAGGGTTGAACAGTGCCCATTGAAGAAAGCCAGGGTTGTAAATCAACTATACTTCAATAAAAGAAATTTTTAAAAGAAGAAAAAAAGAAAAGAAAGTCAAGGTTAATATGGTGCTTACCCCATGCATTTTCCTTCTCTCAAAGATCAAAACCCTACAATTCCAGTTGACAAGTGCTTGGAAACTACTGTCTCATATAGTTTGTCCAGTTTTATAATTATTTATAATAGGAGGTTAAGTTTGATACCGATTATTCTGACTTCATGGAAGTTGACAGATGAAATTTTAAAAATTGGGAAATTTCATGTTTTAAGAATGTATTTCTATCATTAGTTGATCATTTCTGGGGCCGTTAGAGTATTCAGAATGATTTTCCAAAAGGTATAATAATGTTTAAATTGAAATAAGGGAATTTGAAAACATTCCCACTTTCATCCTTATCCCCAGAAAAGAAGACAGAGGCTGAGGCACACATCCTCTCACATAAAGTGTTAGGGGTATTCAACATACTTGCCTTGATTTTCAAACTCAATCATAGGGGGGCATTTGGTTACATACTGTGTACATGCTCACTTCATAAGAATTAATGGTGTTTTTAATTGGAGAATTGCACTGTTCCCCCAATATCTGCTCTCTGTCCCTAGAACATTCAAACTTCTGGAAGTAATTTTTGTGATAACAGTGAATTGCAATATGATATATGCCCTCATCCACTGGTCTTCTAATTCCCACTCCTCACCTTACTTCTATACTTGCAGGCTTCTGGCTAAAGGATAAGTCAAATGGCTTTGTGGTATTACGCCTCATTAGAAGGTAATATCATCACATCACTTATTTTAAATTGATGTCAAAATCATCCTCTACTAGAAAAAGAGACATGGTCAGATTTATCTGTGTGCTCTGTAAATAGATGACCAAATTGAGCCTTAAGCAAAATAGCCTTGATTAGCCTGTTACAGGGAAGAGAAACTCAGGACACATGATTTGGAGTCCATAAGGAAAGTGACTTTTCTCAACCTACTGCTCAGGCGAACCCATTTTCATTTGTGATATCAGATATCACCTGAAAATTGTAAAGAGAAAGTAAGTAATATGCCAGATACTGTGTTTAGCATACTATATTGTCTTGTTTAATAATCAAAACCTTATAGTGAAGGTATGATTAGTGTTAACTTACAGGTGAAGAAACTGAGCTTTAGGGAAATTAAGTAACTTGTCCACGTTTAAAAATTAGGGAGATGAATATTTTTGTCTATCTGCCTCCAAAATTATGTTTCCAATACACTACAGTTTTCATGATTTTATGATGATATGTTTACCTGGTTGCCTTGTAAGTTTTTGCAAAGAAAGCGTTAACAAAGAACCTTTAGTTTTAGAGAAATTAGCTCAGGAGTTTTCCAGTAAAAAATATCTCAAAAGTATATAAAGATTCCCATATCTACAGTTTTTTTAAGTTATAAAATTAGACTTATTCTAGTCAAAGCAACCAAGTTTTTAAAAAATGCTTCATTTGAGATAATGTATTTCAGCATTTTCTTTGCCTCTTGTCAGGATGGGAAACAATAGTTCTCTTGCTTGATTTAATATCATTATGTCTGACAACACAGTTAACAAAGCAACTGCTAATATTCCAAAGATTTTCAAGTTCTGTGCATCTAAAAATCACTAATGAGGTTAGTGAACCAGAAGCTTCACAGCCAAATATCCAAAGGTTAAGGCCAAAGGAACTGTGTATCTCTGGAGTTGTTGGATGTAAATCGTGTTGCAAGAATCATCAAGTATTTAATTCCGTCCTTATGCACAACCCAATAAACAAAGTTTACAGCAAACAGGGAAGATGCATTTGTACATTAAAAAGAGTTCAGATTTTGGTTTCCAACTGGAAAGGAAAAAATCAAAACAAGAGGGTTCTTTGTACTAGCATATGTTTGAAAAATCAGTAATTTTTACATTTCGTAGGGAGAATCATTAGTCATAATTACTTATATAATAGCAAAGTTTATTTCTCTGATTACCTTTTCTTTTACATTTTACATTTTGTTTTCTTAATAATAATATATCACTACTATTTCTCTTTGGTAGTTAAACACTGTTTTTGAAATAACAATATTTTATCATGACTGCTTAATTTCAAGAAATTATTTAACCGTGTAATATGAATGATAAAGCTATAGAAGGTTTAAGTCGAAGTGACGTTTTAGATTTCCTGGTTCAACAAACAGCTCTCTTTTACATTTAGGGGAACAGGGAGCCTAAGAAGGAAACTGATAATCCCAATTTGAACACAAATTAGAGATATACAAGAATAAAAATCTAGGTCTCATGATGTCTTTTCACCAAATTATTTTGTTGGAGTAGACATTTTTTTAATTCCAAGAACTGTTGAGAATTCGAGGGGAATATAACAATTATAGTAGTTACCTTCATAAAGCTTAGACAGGTAGTGTTAGATTATGAAAAATGAGAAAACAAGGTAAAGAATTAGAAAGTGACTGGAGGAGGTGCTAAATTATGTAAGGTAATCAGGGGAGGTCTCTGAGATAGTCACGCTTGAGCAGTGACTTGAAAGAAATGAGGGATCAAGCCATGTTAATATGCTATTGAAGAGGTTTCCAGGAACAAAATATCAATTGTGTAGGACTTGAGATGGTTTATGCTTGTTATTTTTGGGAAACAGCAAGGAGACCAGTGGCTGCAGTGTGATGAGTATTCATTCATTCACTGCACATTCATCCCATGGATTATTATAGCCAGAGCAGTGAGAGGGGAAATGGGGATCCACAAAGAACTGGATGAAGATGAATCATAATTATGGTACCATTTAATTTTATTAATCATACAGGATTATAAAAGTTGTGGATTCCTACTTGAGTTAGAAAGCATACGTTTTACACATAAAGCTAGAAGGAGCAAAAGTGGTTGTGAATGAATCACATAACATTCTTTACTTCTCAAAAAATGTATTCCAAGCAATTGTCACTCTAAAATGTAGAAACTTTTCAAGTTATGATGTCAAAGTCTTCTATGGAAAAGAATTAATCTCAAATAATTGTATAGGTCTTAAAAGAGCTTGCACATAGGTTATGTAGTTTGATCTCTATAGCCCCATGAGTCTGTAGTACAATAGAGGAAGTTGAGGTTCAATGAGGTTAACTGATTTGCCAAAGGTCGCTTTGACAGTTTGGAAAATTATTAATGGATAATAAACCAGAAATGTAGAGACTCCAAATCGTTTTCCAGAAAATAATTTATTGTGTATTTCTTCATGTGTTGTGGGCAATTCTCTTTTTCTATTCTGTTCATTTTATGTTTTGATATTATTATTATTATTATAGGAAATTACAAATGGTTAGTTTTAAATTATGCAGTTTTATAAGCACTATTTATAAATAAAACATATAAACATGTGCATTATATAATGGACTGCAATAAAAAATGACAAGTAGAATAAATGAGTTGGAGAAAGGATGGAAAATATTTTTTGTGAATAAATTATTTGATCCAAAAGTGTTATATTTTCATCATGAAAAAAATTTGTCTGCAACATATGAATGAATGATTGTTATTGGTATAAAATTTTCATGCATTCTATCTTAGCTAATTATATGGGAAAAACTTGATTTTAAAAGAAGGACAATGATTTTGAGAAGTAATATTTATCATTTTACTTAACCTTCACCACATGCTTTGACTCTTCTACTATGGATTTTTTAGTGACAAATATAACATACATAAGTGCACAAACTGTATAGAACTCAATGAATTTTCGTAAAGTGAACGCACACGTGTAGCTAGCTACCAGATCAAGAAATACATCATTGCCAGCACCCAGGAGTCCTCCCCTTGCTTCATCTGACTAATTACCCTCCCTGAACAAAGTTATTGCTCTCCTGAGTTCTACAGTAGATTAGTTTTACCTGCTTTTGAGCTTTATATAATTGAAATAATATAGCATGTAGCTGTATTTATTGTTTGGTTTATTTTTTTCCACATTATGTTGGTGAGAATCATCCATATTATTGCTTATAGTTGTAGTTTGTTTATTCTCACTGCTCTATAGTATCTTATTGTCAGAATACGCTACATATCCAGTCTACTATTGATGGTCATTTCAGTTGTCTCCATTTTGGGGCTCTTATGAATAGTGCTACTATGACCATTCTTGTACATGTCTTTTAGGGGATAGATAGTTAGAGATAGATAGATTGATTGATTAACAAATAGATAGCCTGATAGGTTTCATTGGGTATAAATCCAGAAGTAGAATTGTTGAATTATAGGATATACTTATATTTATCAATACTGCCAAACAGCTTTTCAGAGTGGTTTTACCAATTTGTTCTACCATCATTTATATATGAGAGGTCCAGTTGCTCCACATCCTTTCCAACACTTGGCATTATCTATTATCTCATTTTAGCTATACTTGAATGTAACCTGTGATGGATTTTTCCAGCTTTATTGAGGTAGAGTTGGCAATTAAAAATTGTACAGCTTGATGATTTGATATACATATACACTGTGAAATACTCATCACAATCAAACTAATTAACATATCCATAGCTACATTTTTCTTTCTTTTTTGGTTTTTTTTTTTGTGGTGAGACACTATCTTATGATCTAGGAATCCCACTTAGGAATATATCCAAAAAAATGAAATCAGGATCTTGAAGAAACGTCTGCATTCCAATGTTTATTTCAGCATTATTCACAATAGCCAAGATATGGAAACAACCTAAGCACCAGTCAACAGATGATTTAAAAAACGTGATATACATATATCTATATATAGATATATATAATTCAATCTTAAAATGAAGGAAATCCTGCCATTTGCTACAACATGGCAGGTATTAGACAAAGTGAAATAAATCAGATACAGAAAGACAGATATGTGGAATTTAGATATTTGGAATCTAAAATAGGCAAACTCATAGAAGCAGAGAGTAGAGTGATAGTTACCTGGGGGAGGGAGAAATGGAGAGATGTTGGTAAAGGGGTACAAAGTTTTAGTTATGCAAGATGAATTAGTTTTGGAGAACTAATGTACAAGAATGTGACTATAGTTAACAGTATTATATTGTATACTTGAAATTTGCTAAAAGAGCAGATCTTAAATGTCTTCGCCAAATTTTTAAATGTGAAAATTATTGCCCCTACTTTATAGATGATAAAACAAAGATATATCAAAATTAAATAGCACATCCAAAATTATGCAGCTAAAGAAACAAAATCAATACTGTCACTCAGCTCTATCTTGTCACGTAGTCTTTGCTGTTTCCTTAAAATATTTTTATTATTTACTTCAACAAGAATAAATTGAGTGCTAAATATGCTGGACTTCCTAATAAGCACTGATGAGGAACATGTCTTTGTGAGCAAAAGCTTGCAGTGTATAGGGCAGAAGCAAGAAAAACCATCATGACACAAGGCAAAGTGCATTAAATACACTTTGGGGAAAAAAAAGTAAATACCATGAGAAGCTAAAGGAGGGAAAATTCACAATAACCTGCAATAACTGAGAAAAACATTTGCCATTATTTTATTGGATAGAGAATTAGAGAGGACAGTTGAACAAAGTACAATTTGAGGGTTAAGAGGTGTGAGCATGTCGAGGAATTAGTATGTGATGAAAACACTGTTGACAGTGATAGTCAACCATGAAGGAAATATAACATTTTATCCATACAGCCATCAAATTCCCTAAATTTCTGTCTCCTTATTCCTCATGATACCTATATCTAAAGGAGAATGCCATTCAAATAGGGGTGGGATGGGCCAAGACTGGCACAGTTAGAGGCTGGCTAAGAAGGAAGTGTCTCATCTTGTGCAGTGGCGGAGCCTAAGACTGATGGGAGAATCCACAACCTGAGTAGGTTATCAGTGGTCTAAGTGCAGAGAGAAGAACAGGAAGAAATACGGGAGAGGGATCAAGGTAGAGTATGAAGCTATGAAGTTGGGGATCAGCGAGAAGAATTCTGGAGAGAGTAGATTAGAATCAGATGGATGGGGAGAGATTGAAAAGGGTCCTGAGTGCTGGTCTTGAGCTTAAGTGGTGTTCCATTATTCACTCATCATCTGGAATGAAATGGGTGGGTGATCCAACTTTCCAAGACAAGGCTAGGGTGAATAGGCATTTGGAATGTGAGAAGAATTGGTCATATAATGACTTGTACAATGCTAGAACAACAACAAGTTGTGCAAATGCTGCTAAAAAAGTGCTCAAAATTAATTTCAAAACACTATCAAAGGTCATATTCATATTCTGCTGAAATGAAGGTCAGTTTAAGTTTAACAAATTAAAGATTTGAAAAGATTTTAGAGTAATAAATGTGAAAAATAAACCTAACGTTTCACATACTTACACACATGATGTGCATGTGGGTGTGTTTCTGTTTCATCAACAAATGTTTATTCTATAAGCCTTGCTATGTACCTACATGGAACTGAGCACTCAAGATTATAGATATAAGTAAATACTATTCGTGAGATGCAACATGACTACTAGTTAGTTTTACAAAAGGGAGAAGAACCCTCCTTATACTAGTTATTTACTCTGCTTTCATTATATGTCCTGGATTGAGATAGTCTAGGATTTTGTCACCTTGGCTCAAAGCCTGCCTATCTCCATTACACTGTAGAGTTATTATCGTTCTGAACATAATTTTTATAACCTCAGAACCTCTTCTGAATATATGTGATTGCCCAAGTCTTTGCCAAAGATTTTTAAAATGTATGTGTATATGTTGTTTTAGCTATAGTAGGAACAATCTATGGAGGATAAAGCTTAACTTATGGCATAGGGTCCTGGATGCTGGAGCAGATATAATCATCTATGACAAAAACACAGAATTAAATGTCTAGTTACATGATTGATTGTATTTTTCTTGCTATAAGAAAAAACTTAATAATAATGCATTGGAGTTCTTGTAAAAATTCTATAAGCTTACAACATGCTCTCATATCCAACCTCTTATTTTCCTTAAAATAACTTAATTTGCAGTTGAAAATATGAAATTCAAAGAAGTTTAACCACTTACCTAAAGTCACACAGCTAATATGTATGGATCCAGAAGCAAAACCCTGATTTTCCTACTCCAAGTAGAGGATTCTTGATTTCTCATTACACAAATAGAGTGATAATAGCAAGTATATTGTAAATTCTTTGATGCCAAACTTTATATTGAAATTGTGAACATATTGTAAAGGTTGCACTTAGAATGACTGTCCAAGCTGGCTCAGTGTTCTTAAGGTTTTCCTCCCCATTTCTAGGAAGTTGGCTGTGCCCCACAGAAGTGCCTGCACTAAGCTTTTGCCATATTTTTCCTCCTGAAATGTTTTTCCCTGGCCGGGTATTATCAATTGCCTAATTTCTGAATTCTGACTCTGCATAGTCCCTTTAAAATATTAAATGGGATACTTCACTTGACTTTTTATATCTGATTATCACCTGGATACTATATCTGGGCTCCCCATTCGCCAACTCAGAATTTCAAGGCTCAATCCTTACTCATGCTCCCAGGACTTCAGTCCCTGACCAATTTTCTGGACTTTCGCTCTTCTAGGAGCAGACTTTAAACAATTGTGAAACTAAATGAAAACCTAGGAGTTCACTATTTATTAAATAAAAATATTATTTTCATATGTATAAAAGACAGCATAGCAATTATACCTGGTGGGCATGGTTGTGATGATGGCTTGCCTCCAATCAACAGCTTGGTACCAAAAGTAGGCTTGGTTAAGTAGTAAGGAAGCATTGTGTGGCATTGGAAAAAGTACTGAACCACCAGCCAGGGGCCAGGGTTCTAGCCCAGGGTCTGGATCTGCCTCTAATATACTATGACTCACAAAACAATTATTTAACTATCATGGGCTTCTGTTACTTTGTTAAATAAGGGCAGTAAGCAGCTTTCTATCTACAAATTTTCATATTTCTGTGAGGTATACTTCTAAGTAAATAGGTATTACACATATGATAAGATGTATTTATACACACAATTCCTTGCCCCATATATTTCTCCCACCTTCTATTATGAGGTCTGAAGTCTTATATGTAGAATTTATTTATTGAACTTTGAAGAGTCCCTTAGCATCTAGAGTTCATTAATATTGAGCTAGACCTAGAAACAAAAGCTTTGAGATTATTTGGATTAGTTTGTTTTAAAAAATATAACTAATAAAATCTGTGCTAAATTTTTAGCTTTTTCTAGGTCTTTTTAACCTAATCCTAGAAGGAAACCAGAACTTTTAGATTATCTTATAAATTTAATCAGAATCACTTTGATTCCTATACTTGGCAGTGGTTAAACTCTGTCCTAATAATATTGAGACAAGGTCATAGGAGAGCCCATTGTTCAGCACACAGGACCATAATTTAGGATTTTTGTGTTGCCAGACAAGGAATATGCAGTAGTTTCATTTTTTCCCCTTACTTTCTCTAGTTACTTCATTTATCTGATTCTTTATTTTTTATTGAGAAATAATTCATGTACCATAAAATTCATGTTTTTACACTATATGCTTCAATGGTTTTGTTCATATAGTTGTGCAATCTAATCCCAGGACACTTTCGTCTCTCCAAAAAAGCCATCACTTCCTGTTTACCCATCTCCTCAGCCCTTGGCAACCACTAATCTATGTTTTGTCTCTGGATTTGCCTATTCTGGATATTTCATATACATTGGATCATGCAACATGTGACCTTTTGTATCTGGCTTCTTCCACTTAGCATAATGTTTTTGAGGTTCATCTGTGTTGTCACATGAATCAGTACTCCATCCTTTTTAATAGCTAAATAATATCTCATTGTATGGATATATCACATTTGTTCATCCATTCATCCATTGATAGATGTTTGAATTGTTTCCACATTATGAATAATGCTTCTATGAATATTTGTGTACAAGTTCACACGTGGAGATGTATTTTCATTTCTCATATGTATGTACCTAGAAGTAGAATTGTTAGATCATATGGTAACTGTATGTTTAACCTTTTGTGGAATTGCCAAACTATGTCCCACAGCTGCTGCATTATTTACATTTTTACCAGCTAGGTATGAGGATTGTAGTTTCTCTAAACCCTCAGCAACACCTTTTATTGTCCATCTTTTTTGATATGGCCATCATAGCAGATGTGAAATGGTACCACATAGTCAATTGTTTCTCTGGTTCTTAAGCCACTAAGTTTACTTAAAACTGAGAGTATTCTGTGACATCATATTTTTATTATCAATAAAATTATTATTATTGAAATATTATTATTATTACTATTATTATTATTTTAATGGGTGCAACCACCTTTCCATCTCCCATCCCATATTTTTTTAGTCTCATTTTTTTGGGTCTATAACTTTTGAACCATTTAAAATCAACAGAGTCCTTTGGGCAGTATCTTTATCCTTGAAGACCTTACTCCGTCACCACAGATGCATCACCATAGCTCCCTAGAAGTGAAGCCAGGGGATTAGTCTGCAAGAATCACCTCCAAGGACATGGTTTCAACAGCTTTAGTTCCACGTATTCCTCAATAACTTAACCCCAGGAGTAACTGCATTAAATCACTGGGGCCTTTCATTGAAAGGGTTACAAGGAAGAGATTCTTCTAGCACTTAGTGAAGACGGCAGTGACTATTGTGAATATGTTTGACATGTAGGATTCTTATTTACTTGCAGCTGACAAGATGCTATCACATTTGTTTTTCTTCTGCTTTTCTTTGAAGGGGAGGAATTTCTTCTTTCCATGAAATACATTTTGTTCATTTGACATGTTAGGATTTGATTTTATTGTATTGATTATAAAATCTCATTGTAAGTTACTGAACAAGACTCAGGCAGAAAAGGTGAACTTGAGAGGCAGTGATTGTGAAGCAATAAAGGTGAGTTCTGGCACTGATGCAGTAATTTTGCTGTTGTTGTTTAACTTTGTATTAATCATATAACCTTTTGGTTGTCTCACTTATCAAATGGTGAAGGTGAGGTAGAGGACGTTTAAGGTTCCTTCTTGAACTAAAACTCTCATGTGTTTCACTGGAGATCATACAGTATAGTAGTAAAATTTTTCTACTACTTTTTCCTGATATTTTTACCTGAAATTTTGATTACTAAGTAAAAAAAAAATGTTTCAAAGAAATTAACAGGAAAGTTACTGACGTTAAGCAAAGAGGTAGTATACTAGTGATTTTATGGAACAAGCTTTGAGTATTTCATAGATTTGTGAACATATAGGGTAGTCCCTTCAAAAACGTCTGCTGAGCCTATGTGTGCTGTGATTGTGTTATATTTTGATTCCCACGGTTACATTTTACATGCTAAGGGCCACAAAAATGCACAATGGCTATTCTCTTAAATTTTCAAAACATTATACTGAGATCAGAGCTTGGACATGGGCACAGTCTTGAGTGATATTAACCGAAGAAATGATTCAAGCCTGACAGTTGTGTTCTGTGGAGTAAGGTTGTTTAGAAAGGAAATCTCATTTCTTGATGTTGTATGATAAATCTTTAAACCAAATGCTAATAGAAATTACGTGCAATTATTTCTCAGTTTTTCTTAACAGAGGACCTATATTTCAGGCTCATTGGATTTAAATATTTGCTGATTCATTATTAAATCCTTTCTCTCTTTTGTATCTTCTTTTTTTTTTTTTTTTTTTTTTCTGCAGGATGTTTTCACTCCAGAATGCAAATTTAAGGAATCTGTGTTTGAAAACTACTATGTGATCTATTCTTCCACACTGTACCGTCAGCAAGAATCAGGCCGAGCATGGTTTCTGGGACTCAATAAGGAAGGTCAAATTATGAAGGGGAACAGAGTGAAGAAAACCAAGCCCTCATCACATTTTGTACCAAAACCTATTGAAGGTACAAGACAAGCTTCTTTTCTTTAGACCCTGACCTGTGTGTTGATGCCAGTTCCGCTCCTTGACCTTTCACTCAGTAGATTGTTTGTCACGCAACAGATCAGAACAAAGACTCAGAAAACTCAATAGTACCTCTTCCTATCAAAAAATAAAATTCCATTAAAAATACTTGACACTTAGAAAACACTGCTTGAATATAGAGGCTAGCAAGTTCTTGAAAGTAGAAAAATAGTGGTAGTGACCATTTGGAATGTAATTTCCTTTTTTATTGAACACAATTTAATTTCTCAGGCTACACTCTTGAAAAAACCAATAATACTATTATAATGCTTTAAAGTTTTCACAAGTCTTTTAGAAATATGTTTATATCCTAATTGCTACATCTTTGTGAACAAATCTCATAATATAATGTATTAATTTTTATTTGTATTTTTTAAGGAAAGAAAATAATATTCTATTTACTGTGCTAATAAATATTACAGTTTTAAAATTTTATCCCTCTCAACTGAGCCTGTAACTTCCCCTCCCTTGATCATTTAATATAGTGTTCATTTATTTCAATTGATCAGTGGAATAAATAATTTTATGCTGAGGAAACCCATTTTTGGCAACTTGTTCCCTAAGCAGGATGAGAATCTCCCATTGAGGTGACCACATTTACTGTATTCAGTCACGCTTTCTAATACAGGCTAAGAAAGCAGCAGTGGAGTGGACATTTACCAACATAACACTCTTCTCTAAAAGTCACATTATAATCACTTAAGACATTAGTTCAGCTTCCTCGTCCAAAGAAATGAGAAAATTGAGGCAGTGCATTGCTATTCTGTGATTTAGCCAGGCTTACTGTCCCCTAAATATCTATAAGGTATGGTCAAGTCCACCAGTGTTGGGACACAGTGCCTGCTGCAGATTACCTATGACTGTAACAGTCAGCAAACATTTGTTAAATCAATACTATGTTCAAAGCACTGGGGGGAAATGTGACATTCAAAGCTCCTAGTCTTTCTCAAGCCTCCCCTCACACCCTGTGCTTTTAACCACACAAAACAGAACTTTCTTCTGTTCTACATTTTTACTGCTTGTAATACATTTTTACTATTTTGAGCTTTATGTAGGGTTTTTTTTTTGCCCCTCTGTCCTCAAAATTTCCATTCATGTGTCTGGAGAATGCCTGTCAGTCCTTGTAAAGAATTAATTCAAGAGTTAGTACTTCTATAACGGCCTCCCTGACTTTCTTCAAGTAGAATTAAATATTCTGTCACCTTATTATTGTATCTTGTTCCCTCTTCTAGAAATTATCACATTGTATTAAATTCACCTATTTACCACTCTGTCTCTTATCCATAATTAGATCACTTGTTAAATGACAGAATGTTTTATTTTTCTCATATCTCCTTGTATCTTGTACAATACGTGGCATATCATAGAGAGATATTCAATACTCATTGTCAATTGAATAAGTGAACAAGCGAATGAACAGATGAACACATAGGTAAGTATAAAGACAAAGAAGAACTATATTCTCCAGGAAACTTTATAATATTCTTGGAGATATGAAGTATGTTTACTAATAGCAGTAGTATAATGTAAAAAGTGATGGACTAAATGTTGCCGGAAATGATATTGGGATTTATAGAAAGAGCCAGCACTTCCACCAAAAGGAAGATATTGGAAAGTTGATACTGAAACATACCTTCAGGGCTAGGTCAGGTTCAGAACATTTGAGATGAGAGGTGGGGATCAGGGAGACAAAAACCCTCCAGGTGCAGAGTGAGTAAACTGTTAAAACTATTGCACCATTTTTATTTGTGCATTTAAGTTGATTTTTTTTGTTGTTGTAATAAAAGTAGTGCATGCTCATTAACAATTTTTGGAAAATTCAGGAGAGTATAAAGGAAAAGTAAAAAATCCTTGTGTTTTGTTTATTCCTTTTATGAATAATGCTTTTCATACTAAATCCCTCCCCCCCACCCCCCAAAAGAAGAAACACCTGTAACCTACCCTCCTGATCATGACTTCTGTCTGCATTTTGGCTAATCAAGCTTCTTCTTGGGTCTGTATGATCATGTACATATTTCTAAGAGAAATGTATACAATTACCGTGTTCCGAGTTTGAGAGCTGCCTTAATTCTTCATATTTGCTGCATTTCAGTACAAATGTGGGAAAAGAAAACCAGACATTCCCAGTTGTATATGTTAGAATTAGGTTTGGTTGTGTACAACACAAAACCCATGTTAAGAGCAGCTTAATCATACAAAGTTTTATTGTCTCACCAACCAAATCTAGAAACCTGCTGTCCAGGGCTGGTTCTGCGGCTCTGCAATTGTTAGCGACCTTGGCTATGTCCAGCTTTGAGTGCCACTCTCGTTTTGTTTTTGTTTTTCAAATAGCTCTGCCTTTTTCCCAGTCCTGATGGCGATATCATTTTGAATGTCAGGATTCCCAAAATTAAGCTCCGTCAGTGTGAGGATCTTTAAGTCATGCACAGGTTGCATGATAATAATAACCCACCAGCCCCTTTCCCTTCACAGCTTCACCCTCCTTCCTGTGTTTAGAACGTAGGCGGTGTTAATAAGGGGTTGCAAGGGCATCTATTCAGACAGATGGATGGACTTGATATTTAAACCCATTACCACATACATTGCACATCAACCTTTACTTACCCTCCCCTGGAATTTAAGACAACAGTGCAGGCTTCACCATTCCCAGTTTTGTCCTTTCAGAGCATTGTTCACACCACAGATAAGTAACTCCCCCAGATTTAATTGTCTGGATGGTGACCTCCCCCTTTAGCTTCAGATACATGAGCCAAATACTCTCTGCCAAAGAACAAGAAACAATCTCTGCCTTTTCTCCTCCCTCCTCCTTCAAGGAGTTCATTGCTCAGCTCTTGCAAGTGGTTGGATATTCAGAATCTAGTTCCTTCCCCCTGAAAAGAATGTGTGCGCTTTCCAAGATTTAAGCTTCAAGAACTTAATCCTGGAGTGAGAAATACATTTCCAAAGTGAAATTAGTAAATATCAGTTATGAGCCATTGCTACAGAAATATTAAACTTGGACTAAAGGAACACTTAACCAGTTTCTACCGATTTATTTTCTAGTGGGAAGATAAGACTAACACAACATGCACATATACTCACACACCTTTAGGACAGTTACAGATTACCTGTTCTGTCTGTTAGAACTGTTGCTTTAAGCTAATAGAACCTAATTGAAGTCCCAGCAGTATATAATGTAGATCATTGGTTCCCAAACATCAGTATCAAAACCATCTGGAGTGGTTTTAAAAGCTACCAATTCTCAGATCAAATCTCCAAAGGATTCTGATTTTATCGTCCAAGTTATTTTGATGGCAACCAGGCTTGAGACTCAGTGTTCTAAACTGAATTTGGTGTTTCAACGCTCATTTTGACCCAGTCTGGCCGTAGGCCATTATTTAAATGTATTCAAACTAGTATGATCTATATATTGGACTAAGCCTAATCTAATATAGAGTAAATTGTCACTCTGACACCATGGAATTAAATATATTAAACACATTAATATATTTAATTACCTTTCCTACTGCTATTAGGATGGTCGTACTTTAGTGCTGGGTTAAATTACTATACGGAGTTAGTGGAGGTAATGCCAACTATTGTACCACATTGATCACTAAGAAAGAGTAACTTGATAGTAATCAATTAGTCAAGGATAAACAAATGTCTAATTCTTCTAATAAAATTTTTACCAATGATTTGCGAAGTAATCTTGCGAAAATAATTTTTTACTTCAACCTAGGTAGTCTCTGGAGACGCAGTTGATTATAAATTCCATCTATTTCACAGGAATAATATGAAGATTGGCTTTGTAAGAAAGTTGGATATCTCAAATCTGTCAGATCAATGCAAAGAGCCTTTTTCATTTTCCCTTGGAAATTGGACATTGTGTTACTGTGTTATGTACTAGAGAAAGGCTGTGAGGCGTGGTATTGAATAAAGTATTAGAGACAATGAAAATTGAATTTGGAGGGAAAATAATAATCTCTTCAAAACCTATGTACTATAACATCAAAGAAGTGAATAAATCAGGAGTCTTGATTTTGTAAAACTCCTATCAGGAAGATACTAATGGCAAATTATTTTGATGTTTTTATTTCAGTTAACTTGAAAGAGAACTAGACGGTTTGTTTTCCAAAATCCTCTTTTAGACCCAACCATACTAAAAGACAAAAACAGAAAGACGGAGTAAAAACGTACTTTTGATGCTCTTGAATGTTTCTATTACAGAAAAGATAATAGCAGCATCTCTCTCTCCACCTTTTGAGTTTGGGATCTCTGCCAGCCTGTGACACCTTCTTTCCCCAAACCAGTTAACTCATTCAAAGCAGCTTCTTCCTGGCTTTGAATTTAGTCTCTAATAAAGCCCTCCTACCTCTCCCTGACATATTCTTCTTCTATATCTATCTCTTGCACACGGATACTGCTTCTGATCTCTTTTTAAATGAAGATATAGATCTTTTTGTTCACAATGTCTCTTAACTCTTTATAGTAAATATTTACGGCACACTGGGTGCATCTTTTTGACAATACATTGCATCTGAACCAGCACATAAAGTTCTGCTACAGTTCCAAAAGGGATTTTATGTGACATTAATTAAGGTGTGAAATTGCTTCCTGTTAATTTCCCACACCCTTCCATGATCTGCTATTAAGACAATTAAATTTCTTTAATGGTCCATTAACTAACAGAGCAATCTAACCTTTCCACTTGGAAATTACAGCAGGCCAAGGAAAATTTGATTAAGTTGGTAGTAATAAAAATATTAGTCATATTTCATTCTTCTTTGATGGAAACTGAGCATGAAGTTTCTTTTTTTTTTGTTTTGTTTTGTTTTATTTTTTTATTTTTATTTTTTTCAATTGACAAGGAAATTTAGTTATTTCTGAGATATACATTTTAAAGTAATAACTAGAATTATGACTTATAACATTATACCAGAACATATAAGATTTTTAGAAATTTCATGTAATGTCTGAAACATTTATATTGACATATGTCCATACAAATAACCCAAAGAAAGTTTAGTATTAGTTATTTTTGTTTGTTTGTTTGTTTGTTTTTATACTGCAGGTTCTTATTAGTCATCAATTTTATACACATCAGTATATACATGTCAATCCCAATCGCCCAATTCATCACACCACCATCCCCACCCACCGCGGTTTTCCCCCCTTGGTGTCCATACGTTTGTTCTCTACATCTGTGTCTCAACTAGCATGAAGGTTCTTTATAAAGTGTCATTTATGAGTTTTATTAGAAACTGTAGTTATCTTGCCTCCATTTGGAAAACAGAATCTGTCAGCAACAACTACAATTGCCCTCCGCTCAAGTTTTCCAGCTCTCCATTCCAGAGTAATGTTGACACTTAAAGATTTATACCTAGTTCTTCCATAACTATCAGAATTTTCAATTTTTAAATGATTTACAAGAATCCAGCAGTAATATAAAAGTAATCATTAGTAGCAGTTGTACTACTTTACATTTGGATGATTTGTTGTTATTTTCAACATTCTTCCTTAACAGGAGTATCATTTGATAGTCACTGACATTTGGAAGGATGCACATTAAAATTTCCAATTTTAAACATGAGGAAACTGAGTTTAAAAGAGGTTACATAACTCACCCAGGTCCATTCAGCTAGAAAGAAGCAAAACTAAGACAAGAACTGTTACCATTACCAAATACTGCTAGAGCGTCCAGCAAGCTGGTGAATGAGAATGACCATTGGGATTGGAACATACATTCAATAGTGACTTGACAGGAGTGATTTCAGTGAGGTAGTGGGGACTAAGTCTAATTGGAGTAGATTCAAGTTATAACAGGAGGTAAAGAAAAGAAGAAAGTAATATTAAATGACACTTCTGAGGAGTCCTGTTATAAAAGGGAGGTAGAGAAATGGGGCACAAGGTGGAGAGAAACATGGTGGTTGCATGGTGAGGTTTATTTGTTTAAAACTATTACAACGTATTTATAGACTGATGGGAGAGAAGTGAAAATTGGTATTATAGGAGAGAGGGTCACTGAATAACACTCACCAGCACGGATGGGATCAAGGACACACATGGCAAGGGGAGGGCTAGATTTAAATAGAAACAGGAAGAGTTCAAGCATTTTAACAAGCAGGGAGCCAGAACATGTATGAGCAGATGTGTGAGGGTTGGTAACTTTTGTGGTGGAAATATGAAAACTTTCTCTTCTGCATTTCTTTTCTAAGGGAAATACAAAGCATGGTAGTTTATTGATGAAAAGGAAGGAAGGCAGGGAAGAAAGGAGGGAAGGATAAAGGGAGAGGGAGAAAAAGAGAAGAAAAGACAAGAAGAGAAAAGAAAAGAAGGCAAGCCTATTACCTGAGTCTGAGGAGGGTCTGAGGCAGTTTTTGAAGTTTGAGGAGGGAAGAGAAGTATGGAAGAGTCACTTGGGAAGAATGAGAGAGGAAACTGGGTAGAAAAATGTAGTAGGACTCTACAAAGTGCTGAGCACCCCAGAGGTTTGGGGTCAAGACTTTGAGACCAAGCAATTAAGTGTTGTTTTTCTCCAAACTCTTTATTTGACTATAACCTTAGGGCAGGAGCCCTGCTGCTAATCACATGTGAATTTGAATGCAGATTTTGCCTGTGTCAGTGCACTACTTTGAACAAACTACCCTTTTTGCTCTTCAGTTTCCTTTACTGTGAAAGAGGTCAATTAAGTATCCACCTTTTAGGGTCATTTAAAACAAACTTACTGTATATAAAGTGCAGATGTTTAGTAAGTGCTCAGTTAATATTAGCTATGATTAAGAGGACAGTGGCTACTTAGAAGGAGAATACCCCGGGATGGTACCTGAAACCTGGTTCATTATTGTTGTTTGATTTATAAATAACAGCAACCCCTAAGGTGTCACTTTTTCATACTTTTAAGAAAGGCATTATTTTCGTTTAAGTTTTCCAAGAGAAATTTGTGATAACTAACATAAAACTGATTGTTGAACATTAAAAGTTGCAAACAGGGAATCTGAGTTATTATAATGGCAAGGGACGCCTGCCTATTCTGATAACTGCATTTGCAGCAGAGGTACCAGTGAAAGAATATAATAGAAAAATATTAAGTGGAAAGCCTGCCCAGGAAAGACCCATAACTAATCTTACAAAGAGAGGATGGATTTATTTTTAATAAGACTTCAAAACCCAGTGATATGTATTTGGTCCTTTTCTTTTCTAATGGCACAATCTTGCATTTAAAAGTAAAGCAAAAAATAAGTTGAGCAAATACCATATATTATTACAAGGTTGGTAGCTTATGGTCTTGTTATGACCAAGTGTAGCATTTTATTTGATAACAGGACTGCAGGGCTTTCTACAGAAAAATGGACCACTGCATCTCAGGCAGCTGTGAAAATGACAGCCTTCACTACGCCAAGTCACTAAGTGACTAGGGTCCATCATACGAGTGTGTTCCGTTCACATTAAAGGGGTGAACTGGGGATTCCTAGCAGATGCTATGTCTTAAGGTAATACATAACGTTGGCTATGTTATTAGAAATCCGCGCTTGTCCTTGTGTCTGCAAATGAGGAAGAATATTCTCTCATGAAATCTCTGCCTCATTCTTATTCTGAAAGCTGGGATAAATCCCTCTGCTTCAATATACTATAAATCAAGAAAAGTCAAAACATGAATAAAAAGAAACATTCAGAAGAAAAAGAAGAGAAGGAAGAAGAGGAGGAGGGGGGGAGGGGGAAGAAGAGGAAGAAATTGAAACATATATCAGAATAGAGGAAAAATAGAAAACTGATTTGAAGAAAGAGATCTGAAGAGCCATACAGCAATACTTCCCTTTTCAGAGCATTATCTCCTTTTTACCATTTATCCAAAACTATTATGATACCACATATGTTAGAAGAAGAAGAATATTTATCTCAAAAACATTCTGTGGGCTGAAAAAAAGAGCAAGTATATTTTTTCATACTTTAAAGAGGAAAGAGGGCAAAAAATATGATCAGGACAACCCAGAAGAGCCAAATGAAAGAGATGTAACGTGACTCATGCAAGTATTGCATTATCAGGACACTGAACATTCTTGAAATTTGGATATTGGAACTTTGTTGGAAAGATAGTATAAAATTAAATCAGAAAGAAACACAGTTAGAAACCAGTTCCATACCAACAGCTGGCCATTAAATCATGCCCACTGAAAATAAAGCCTGTATCACAAGTGGAGCCCACAAGGTCCTGAATGAGAAATAGGTAGTTATATCCCAAGTTCCCCTCACTGGATTGGTTTCCAGTTGTTAAATCTGCAGTGACACTGAATCTGAGTTTCTGTGAAACAGGTCTGGGGAGCTGGGAGGACAAGAATGAGAGGGAGTTGGAGTTTTTGTTTGTTTTTTCACTTTATTCTCAATTTGGAAATTACTCCTCATCAAAATAACTAGAATATCAAACTTTGCTCTCATAGCTATAGTGCCCCAGAATGCATAAAACAGAGCACTTGGGAAGAAAATATTCAAGGATTTTTTAAAACTTCTAAAGCATTGACTAAAAACTCTATTTTCTAATGAAATAATAGCTTATAGTAAAAGAAAGTGATGGAAAAGCCCCTTCTTAAATACCATTTTAGTCCTTTGAACTACTGCAAACCAAGAGACTAGGGTTCTTTGCAATTACTAATAAGGAACTTATTAATGGGAAGAAAAAAACCTTAATCTTGTATGGGACAGTAATAATTTGAGAAGCACAATTTAGGAGCTATAGAATTTACATAATTGTTGAAGATCAGAACCTCGACAGTTCCCTGGAAATGTTTCTTAAAGGTTTCTCAGAATTGCTTAGTAGTATATGATTGGAAATTAATACCAGAACTCCAAATTCTAGTACTGGTAGCTGTAAAAAAATTGCAATTAATTTTTACTGTACAGTATACAGGAGTCTCATATGTGGGATTAGTAATTCTTGATTTATCATTTGTTGTTTGTTTAGTCGTCTTAAGTGCTAAGCTAAATTATGCTTCCCCCAAAACAAAAGGATAACCATTCTCAACATGTTAGTTAGCTTAACAAAGAGAGCCCCACTTTTCAATTGCAGTCAGAGTCATGGTATTTGAAATGTGTTAGATGTTGAGTACAGTCATCCCTCAGTATTTGCAGGGGATTCGTTCCAGGAATCCCTGTGGATACTAAAATCTGCAGATGCTCAAGTCCCTTATATAAATTGGCATAGTATTTGCATATAACCTACACATCCTCCTGTATACTTTAAATCATCTCTAAATTATTTATAATACCTAATACAATGTAAATGCTATGTAAATAGTTGCCAGAGCAGGGCAAATTCAAGTTTTGCTTTTTGGAACTTTCTGGAATTTTTTAATTGAATATTTTCCAATCCACAGTTTGTTGACTCTGAGGATGTAGAACCCACAGATACAGAAAGCCAACTGTATAGGCGATAAGCAGCTGGTCTCATACATCATGGCACCCAGCTAGGTTTGTTCCTAAGAAATTAAGACGGTGTTTGCAAGGCATCAGAACAACTCATAAAAGTTTGAAACGCTGCCAACCATTTCTTATGTAATCTATGCAGTAAGATTCAGTTTGATTTTTCTTGACTACCCTGACTGGCTGTAGGAATGTCATGTAAACATAGTTAGACAATTTTCTAGATAAAGAGATTGAATAAATAGATTTTTCCCTATACACTCATATACTTGATGGACATATTATTAACTGTTCATTCACTAACAAATCAAGGCTGATATATATCAGGATCATGGCTTAAATCCTCTGGCCTGGATTCAGGAGGTCTGATTCAAGCTGGCCCTGTCACTCTCATCCCTCGCCACCTCTCGGTTTTACCCCATCCTTCAACTGGTCACTGTTTCTCTTATACAACCTGCGTTTCATCCCTTCATTCTTATTTAGTAGCTCATCCATTTCTGTAAATCCTCTGCATCCTTCAAGGCTAAATCAACATCAAAGAACTATTTTATATACTCATTTCCATTAAACTCTGCTATGGCCCTTTCTACCCTGTGATTTGTGTGAATGCCTGTGCTCTCTTTCTTAGCCTTGAGCTCCTTGAGGGCAGGAATCAAGAGAGCATTTCTGGCAGTTGCCGCAGAATCTAGCAGAGCACCTTGTACAAAGTAATTTGTACCTGTTCATAAAATAAATGAACAAATTAATGCTGAAACAAATTCATCTCTGGATATTAGTCAGCAAAAGAGTAACTGGAATTTGAGGAAAGAAAGAAATGAAAAGACAGTAATAGAATCAAAATGATACAATATTATTAATAGTTAAGCCAAGTTAAAAGGGCCAATAAATGTTTTGTGAACCAGTTCATTCCATCAAAGAAATCTAAGATACTCTGTCTCTCCTAAGTTTGCCTATGGAGGTCAGGTCCAATCAGTTCAGGAAGTTTCCTCAACTCCCCTCCCCATCATATAGTAATTGATAGCTTTGACTCTAATCAAGACACTTCTTTTCCAGAGAACAGCAAACTTCTAAGACAGCACTGTGTAATAGAAATATAATACAAGCTACGTATGTAATTTAAACTTTTCTGGTAATCATATTTAAAAAATAAAAACAAACATATGAAATAAATTTTAATAATGTATTCAACCCAGTATATTCAAAATGTCATTTCAATATGTAATCAATATGAGGCATTATTACTGAGATATTTAATTTTTGTGTGGTCTTTAAAATTCAGTATTTATTTTGTACTTCTAGCACATCTGAATTAGGACTAGCCACATTTTAAGTGCTCAATGATCACATATGGAAAAATGGATACTGTATTAGGTAGCACAGTCCTAGGATGTTCTCATCAGATTTTCCTATCCTCACACCAACCCTGTACCCTCAGTATATCTCAATTCTCTCTTTCGCAGTACAGTCCTAAGACTAATATTGTTGACTATTGGGGAATTTTTGGCTCTTCCCATGCAAATAGGACATCTCTGGCTTTAATAGTCACTTCTTTGTTTACAGCTTACACTCAGGGTGTTTGTTTCTGTGTGTGTGATTTTTTTTAAATTATGTATAATTGTTAATTATGTTGTATAAAATATACACAACATAAAATTTACCATTTTAACCAATTTAACAGTACATTTCTCGGTCCATCCACATCTCTACAAATGACCCAATTTTGTTCCTATTTATGGTTGAGTAATATTCCATTGTATATATGTACCACATCTTCTTTATCCATTCATCTGTTGATGGACATATAGGTTGTTTCCATGTCCTGGCTATTGTAAATAATGCTGCAATGATGGACCTAGAGTCTGTCATACAGAGTGAAGTAAGTCAAAAAGAGGAAAACAAATATTTATATTAAGACATATATGTGGAATCTAGAAAAATGGTACAGGTGAACCTATTTGCAGGGCAGGAATAGAGACGCAAGCATAGAGAACGTATGTGTGGACACAGTAGGGGAAGGGGAGAGTGGGATAAATTGGGAGGTTAGGTTTGACATTAATACACTACCGTGTGTAAAATAGATAGCTAGTGGGAACCTGCGGTATAGCACAGGGAGCTCAGCTCGGTCCTCTGTGATGACCTAGATGGGTGGGATGGGGGGGAGGTCCAAGAGGAAGAGGATATATGTATACTTATAGCTGATTCACTTCATTGTACAGCAGAAACTAACACAACATTGTAAAGCAATTATACTCCAATAAAAAAATAAAAGAACTGCGATCTAAAAAACAGAAATTCTTGAGAATGTAGACAAAAGGGCAGAGGAGATAGAAAATGTCACAGAGTTCAAGACATACAGAAGAAGGAGTGAGAAGATATAATACTTATCTAATCGGAATCCCAAAGGGAGAAACAATTATACTCCAATTTAAAAAAAAAAAAGAGTACATTTCAGTGCCATTAAGTACATTCCTGTGTTGTGCAGCCATCACCACCATCCATCCCCAAAACTTTTACATCTTCCCCAACTGAAACGCTGCACCCATTAAGTATTTACTCCCATCCTCCCTTCCCTCGGTGTCCCGCAACCACCATTCTACTTTCTGTCTCTATTAATGACTACTCTAGGTATCTCACATAAATGGAATCATAAAATATTTGTCCTTTTGTGCCTAGCTTATTTCACATAGCCTTAGTTCCTCAAGGTTCATCCATGTTTGTGTCAGGACTTTCTTCTTTTTTAAGGTTGAAGAATATTTCATTGTATGTATATAACACATTTTGTGTGTCTGTTCATTTGTTCAACCAACCAAATGTGCTTCCACCTTTTGGCTATTGTAAGTAATGCTGCCTTGAACACGGGTGTACAAATACCTGTTCACGTCCCTGCTTTTATTTCTCTTGGGTGTATATCCAGAGGTGGAATTTCTGGATCATATGGTAATTCTATGCTTGATTTTTTGAGGAACTCACCATATTGTTTTTCACAGTGGCTGTCCATTTTAAATTCCTGCCAGCAATGTACAGTGGTTCCAGTTTCTCCACCTACTTGCCAACACTTGTTATTTAATTATTTATTTTTAATAATAGGCATCCCGAATTTGTTGTCATTACCAGTTTTGGATGACATTAGGAATATTTGGTAGAGGTGAAGCCAACTTGGATCTACATTAATATACAGAAATAACTTAAACGTTGGTATACGACAGTCATCTATACCGTTTATTTGATGAATTGTTTTTCTGCTTTTATTAAAAACTTTTGACTAGGACCTCGAAATCCTATACTCCCATCTGGCTCTGCTACTACTCACCATCTGACTTTAGGGAAGTTGCTTAGTTTCTTTTATGTTTAAAAAACAGGGATAAATATTTCTCACCTACTTTTTTCACCTGGTTATTGTAATTATCAAATGAGTTGGTCAGTTTACAATGGCTTTGAATTTCCATTTGGGCAGGTTTTGGCACTCCCCAGCAGCATCCAGGAAAATCTTCACAATCAAATGCCAGCTCGGGTTCTATACTACAATCTAGTCTCTCTGTGATGATTCAGTGCCTGGGAAGAAGTCCAAGTCCCAGTTAGGGTTAAATGTAAAATTCTGTCTGTTGGTACAATTCATTAAAAGACAATTTGCCTATAAAAAATAAATAAATAAAATGGCTTTGAAAATTCTGAAATAGATTTATTGACGGGATTAAAGGTTTATTTAAGAGGTTATGATTGTGGTTATTGTGTACATCACAGTGATTTGGGTTTACGTTTTGAGCTTATAATGCACTTTATAGAACACTTATGCCTTCTTGTTTTCTTCTTGTATTTTGTGTCATCATTTTATTATGTACCATTCAGACAGAATAGCACAGTTATGGAGTGTTAATACAACTATCAAAGGAGGTTACATTCCTGAAGAGAAGTGTTTTGTCCTTTCTTTCTTTGCTTTCTAATTGGATCATGGTCTCTTAATTACATTTTAATTCTAAAACTTGATTGAGTTTCATACCCCTTGATTTGTCAGCTTCTTAAGTTAGGTAGTATTACTGGCATCTGAGAGTCTGTAAATAACAATGAAAATTAAAGCCCAAGAAATTAAATTGAATCTATTGGTTTAATTACTCTTAATTTTCCAGCTACGATATCTAATAAGATATATTTTTCAAAACCTGGAATTTTATTACTCCATTTAATGGAAATATTGGGAAATTAGTGATTGAGTTGTCCTAGAAGAAGAGCAAGTTGCACATTTTGCTATGACACTAGTGAGTTTTGTTCTTTTTGAAATACTGAAAAATTTTAGATGCCAGTTTGGAAAACTCTACGGGGACTTGATACTAGGATGGTCAGCAGGGTTAAGTTATTAGAAAAGCTATCTGCAATGATAATTATAATGGCAACATTTTGTGTTGTCATAACTTAAGTATTTTATGTGTAAGTGAGAAATAGCAAAAAAAAAGATAAAAGTTAAAAACAAATGTCTTGAGTAGAATCTATGATACAAGGAAACAAAAAGGAAATTGCAACAGTAAGAAATTCAGATACAAAAACTGTAAACTATATTATTTAATGGAAATTAAAGAGTAATATTCTTCAAGTACCTGTAAGTTGAAGTTTAAGAAATTCGCGTGTCAAAATCTATTGTGTGTATTTTTAAATATTTTTTTTTTCATTCTTTGAGACTGATTTAGCAGTCGGTAGTCAGGTCTGGGGATTTTCACAGCTGATTAGATGACAGAGTAGGGAAAAACTGCTTTATGGCATCATATGAATAACTTTCCAACTGAATCACTTCATTACTTCTGAGTTCCCCTGTGCACTAACCAGTTATAAATACATGGCTCTATTTTGCACATATAAACATATTTTTTTAATTTGGGGGATTTTAATACTTGTGTATAACAGAAATATAGGTAACAGACCTTAGGCTTGAGGAATTTCAAGATTTCAATAGAATCTTAAGGATCTCTGTCTTTTGTAAAAGAAAGGTAGAAGCTTGAATTACCTACTGGCACCATCTGAAAATTACAGGATCAATTCTTTCTAGTTTCCTCTGTATACTTTGCTAGTGAGGCCAAAGGCAGTTAGTCCTTTGAGGATATTGGAGGGACCATTCAGTGCAATAACTGAAATATTTTAAAATCTCATTTAAAAATATATATGTATAATAATTGTGCACAATGTACTTAACAAACATGCTTTATATATATATTTTGTACTGGCCACAGTGTGGTTAAGGTTTTGCCAGCATCAGCATCACCTGGGCACTTATTAAAAATGCAGAATCTGAAGCCCACTATAGACCTTCTGAATCAGAGTCTTCATTTTAACAATGCCCCTAGGTGATTCAGATGCACATGGACATTTAAGAAGCCCTACTACTGAGATGTTGGAAGAGACCTATCTCTTCATCACTGAACTAGTCTGAGGAGAAGCTTACTTGTATCTTAACTCTCTTAATCTAGTTTTGGATTTAGAATATGCCTTCAACCAAAACAATTTATCAGTATGTTCTCTGAAATCTTTTATTCAAAATGTTCATGCAGAGATCAGCTCATTCATTCTTCTTATACATCTTTGGATGCTTACTGTGTGTCCATTAGACAGAGCTAGAAAGTGGCTAAGGATGTAGACCAGGCAGTGTGGCTCCCAAATTGGTGCTCTTAACCACCATGCAACATCTATTTATTCATGGCCATGCTCGGGTCTCCAGTTCCAGGGCAAAGCCCATCAGCGGAAGCAATTTGATTGGAAATAACATTCAGATTACCAAGGTACTGTAGTGATTGTTCAATAGATGGGAGTACGCAACTATTTGTTCCTAAGTCAAGGATAAAAATTCCTCCTGATATTTAAGTAAATATTTCATATGCTCATATACAGTCACATTTGTCTCACAACAGTAAAATGAATCTGTTTTAATGGACTCAATACGCTAATAGATCCTATCTTATCTTTGTGAATTGAAAAACATTTTTCTTTCTATGCAATAATCTAGCAAGAGCCACGATAATTCACAGATGACTGAGCTTTAGAGCCAGACAAAACAATAGAGATAAAAGGAAGTGTTTATATAGATGTGAACTGAAATCTCACGGTTGCATAATCACATTTCCTATTGATGAATAACTATTGATGAATACCCTGAAAGTTGGCAATAAATATTTCAATTTGATAAAACAATGTCATATTTCTCGCAGTAGGGTAAAGATTAGGATCACGTAAATAAGAATTTTTTCCCTACCCTAACAAGATTGCAGACTAAAGGCTAAAAAACAAAATATCTCTTTCTACCCTTTAAATGTTATACTCCCAATGTCTCCTCTAACTCTAGATGAAAATCCTATTATATAGGTTAGTAGACAGTAAAAACTTAAGCCTTATCTATACAGGAACAGAAACTACTCATGTGTCTGCCGTTCGGGAAGACTTAAAAGGTTGTGACTGATAGAACTAGAAGAGAATTATGTGTATCCATTAAAGGTTTTAAGTTAAAACTCGTTTTCACAATAGGAAGCAGAGCTAGTGATGAGAGTGAACAATATTATAAAGTCAAAATTGAGCTGTTTATTGAGGCCAAATTTATGTCCACTATTGTAACGAGTAATTAATGTGATTTTTGCCTTCCAGTGTGTATGTACAGAGAGCCATCGCTACATGAGATTGGAGAAAAACAGGGGCGTTCGAGGAAAAGTTCTGGAACACCAACCATGAATGGAGGCAAAGTTGTGAATCAAGATTCAACATAGCTGAGAACTCTTCCCTTTGTCCCTCTCTCATCCCTTCCTTTTCTCCTCTTGCCCTTTACCCATTTCCTTCCAATAAATCCACCCAAGGAGAGGAAAATAAAATGGCAACCCAAGACCCAGTGGCTAAGATTCTGCACTCAAAATCTTCCTTTGTGTAGGATAAGAAAATCGAACCAAAGCTTGTCTGTTGCAATGTGGTAGAAAAATGCACATGCACAAAGATTAGCACACCTAAAAGCAGAGGAAAAAATAAATCAAGACACCACAAGCATTAAAATAAACTGTGTTGTTATTAATAGAGGGCTAACTGTAATGAAGACATAACTATCATAAAGATGAAATAAAATTATTATCTTAAAGAAAAGGGTTTTGGAAAATTGAACTTACAAATCGATGTAATACCCTAAATACCTTAAACTCTGGATAATTCTCTGGTGTGTGTTTTGTTTTGAATTTGTATTTTCTTTGGACATCTGGAATTGAAACATTATTACATTCTGTTTCCAGGATTTTTTTTTACCATGATATTGAACATGTATGAATTATAGATTCTTCTATTGCCTATAAGGTATATAGCCAGAAATCATTTAACATCAAGAAAAGTTTAAAATTTTATTCTTGAAATCGATATTTAAGATTGTTTCATGCAAAGGTTAGCCTTATGTTGAATTTAATGCTATTAGCTGATTTCATTCCTTCCTAAAAAGAGTTTCAGATTCTACTAGGAGAATATCAGATTTTTTTCAAAGGTATTAATTCAGGGACTCATTTTTTTTCTTTAGCCATTTAGAAAAAATTTCAGGTTTTAAGGCTGATGTAACTTTTAGGAATTCTTTGTCATTGCCATGCCCAGGCAGTGATAAATAAGTTATGTGCTCATACCATTTTGATCTGATTTTTTACTTTGTGGACACTTTTGAGAGTATAGGTGCATGTCTAGCTGTCTTAGAGAGTTTTATACCATCTCTTGCAGCAGGAAAGAAGGAAGAGGGGTTTTACATAAGGAAATAAATCCTAAGAAATTGGTGAAAGCAAATTGTATTTGTCTTTGTACCTTACCAGAGTTTTCTGTATGTAGCATTTTCCAAACTTCACCAAGGAATTGGGAGGCATGGCTGTGAAATTCCTAACTTACTATCTTATGAAGCCAGTGAATTGTTTGTTACTATATATCCTCATTTATAAATCTAGTTGAAAATCAGTCTGTCTCCTAGAACATAGAAGGAAACTTGTAATGCGCTGAATTTTCAAGGGACATATAGAAATGATACGGAATTAACAGCCATGGCTCCAACAGACAGGGTTGTGTGAGTGGCTTAAAGTAGTCCCCCCCCCAAAAAAAAACACCTCGGTGTAAGACTAAGCAAATGCATATTTAGGAATACTAAAGTGTTAGAAAAATGTTAGGGAAGAATTGAACGTTATACAATTGCCTTGGAAAAAAATAGATCTACTTAGTCCTACAAATCAGGAATGGTGTAGAGACATCCAAATCAAAACAAAACTAAAGAGAATGTTAAAAAATATATGCAGATTTATGGATATTATCAGTGAGAAGACTTAGCATGTTACTTCTCCTGTTGCTCTACCGTCCAGCATGTATTGTTCCAAATACTCCCTAAAATATATCCACTTTGCAGAAGCTCTAGGCCCTCACTTCAATGACCTTGCCGTTGGTTGCTGTATTCTTTCAAAGTCACTGTGGTTTCCCTCACTCTACACAATCATTATTCTTCAATAGTGGTCCGTGTCCTTCACCAAGTATTCTATTTCTGTTATCAGGAGGTTAGCAGAAAATGAAATGGAGGAATTTGTCTAACTGGTTGCAAAGAATAAAAGTTATGCATCTAGGCAAGGATTTTGACCACACATTTGCAAGAGATATTTGTTTAACCAGAATACTTGGAAAGTAACAAATATAGACATTAAACTTAGAGAAAAAAAGGAATGTTTTACTCTTCTAGGAAAAGAATGCCCTTGTCAAAAGAAATACAGAAATACAAATCTGGTTGTATTTCTCCTTGTCACTCTTGATTCAACTTGATTATAAACGCACCTGTCACTTCCAGGACCAAACAAATCCCAAGCACAAAGCTTTATTTTCTTTTAAAAAAATAAAAAAGAGGCTTCTACAAAATGGGTCACAGGCTCATTTAGCATAAAATGATTTGTGCTTTTCGGTCATATACACATACACACATAAACATAGGCATCACAAGCTCACAAGTAGCACAATTGACAGCTTCTCAAAGTGTTATCAATTATGCTGATGATTTCATGACAGAATATATCTTATCTAGTTAAATATTATGGAAAATATGGTAGAGAAATGAATTTCCAACAAAATTCTTCCCTTTTTTTTTCAATGGCTGTTCATTCTTTAGCATCTAGACTCACATCTGTCTCCTTCGTGATAGCAGTGAAGAAACAGTTCTAGCTACCCAATTGGTATATTGTTTTTCTCCATATCATTTAAGCAAATGTTCACCACAATAAAATGTTTTGGAAACTTACTGTCAGGGAATAAATTGGAAACCTCGTATTTTTTTACACATTAACCTGACAAAAACTGTGGTTTAGAGCACAGGGTGAACATTTGCCTAAGTGCTGCTTACTTTTTAAGTACATAAAACCTTTCATAGAAAAAGTCAGTATTCACTGTCTAGGTTTTTAAAATATTACCAAATATACACATATAATTATCCTATTTCCTCCAAAAATATGAGCCAGTTTACATAGTTTGTTTTTCAGGTTTTTTTCAGGTTTACTCCAAGTAAAATAATTCTTAACTTTGATTTTCATCATTCCAATTTCTGGGTCTCAATTCACCCATCACTAATTCTCCTATAAGTAAAATAAGCCTGTTTTTCTTAAATGCATTGGGATAGTCTCAGGAAAATTATGACATTTAGTAAAGCTTTGTAACTGGCTATGTAAATATAAGGTAAAATATGTTTATTCTAAGAGTCCTTATTTTAACATGTTTCAAAATCAGTGGGCTTAAGAATGAAAACAAAACTGAGAATCTCACAAAATGATTTTCTGGTCAATATACCTTACTCGATGTTTAAGCTAGAAGTCAGAGGTATAGAAACAAAATGGTGCTGAAGTTCCATTTGCTAATTCAGAGATTTTGTGCTTCAGGAAACTGGAGGACAGCAAGCCAACCTATTCTTGATCACAGTGATAGTTTGGGTTTTGAATTTTACATATGAATTTCATAACACATTTTTAGTCATTATGGATCAGCACAATAAAAAGACATCAGTTTGTTGCAAATGATGATGCTTTATGGGCCTCATTCTAATCCAGATAGCTTTTCAAAGAATTGTTCTATTTAAGAAAATGACAGTGCCATTAATAGGTATTGTATATAGGTTGGTGGTCCCGTGGTGCCACTAGTAAGACATGAGGGTATTAAGACAAAAGTAAAGTATGAAGACTGTCTTTTTGTGTACTGAAAAGTTTGAAGGTCCTAATTGGGGACCACTAATTCCCTGGCGGAGAAGCATGACTACATCAACAGTAATTGTTTTAAAACATGGACCCAGAAATAGCAAATCTACTATTGCGCCTTTATGGCTTTGTCTACAAGGCTGCGCTCTGAGAAGGTTTTCCATGATGTTGCGCAACTTCATCTGCACCAGGTGAAACACATTCAAGCGTACAAATCCCCTGCTCATTTTAATATCATAAAAGGCTGAGATTATTTCTCGGTCATAAAATTGTAAATAGCATTTTTTAAAATCAGAGTCACATTTAAAACTGGATTGTTCTACAAATATATATGTGTATATATACATATGCTTCTGAAATAGGATATATTATATAGGGTTTTTATTTGATTTATGGTCTTTAGTCCTAAGTAATCAAAGACGAAAGAGATTTGAAGGCAAAACTTTATATATAAATGTATATTTCTAATGATCGTATAAATTGCCACTTTATAATAAAAAAAAGAAACAGGTGGGAACAATAATCAAAACACATGCTCCTTCAGAATGCCAGCGATTCTGAATCCCCTCTTTGATGCAGAGGTGGCTATTTTTTATTTCTAAAAAGGTATGTTAAAGAGCTGTACTTCCTGATACAGATTCCCTGATAAGTCATGTCAGACTGAAAATTTATAGTTGAGGGCAAGAAAAAAAATGCTAAATGAAGGTATTTTTCAGGATTTTTTTCTGGAACCCAAGTTAAAAATTCAATATTTAAAATCTAAATTAAGTGAAAATAGCTAATGTTCAGGGATGATATATTGAGCTTCAGTAACAAACAGAAGCAAAAATATATTTAACACTATGATAATAACATTAAAATGATGTCATAGTAGAAATTGCATCATTAGATGTTTTATTAGTTGGACAGAATTAGTTGATGTTTCTTTGTCTTTGCTCCAAACACAACCTAAAGACAGTGGCATTAATTTTCCTTTTGTTCAAAAGTCCAAAATACACTCCCATGAATAGAACTGGTTTTAGCTCCATTACAAGGTTAAATGTTACAATCTTAAGAAATTATTGAGACCGAATTGTTTAATAAACGCATTGTGTGAGAAACTGAACAAATTAATGTTTTGTTTTTACATTAAAGCACAGATTATTCAAATCACTGTTTTTTTGAGATCAGATTTGTAAAATGTTTATACATCACAAACTTCCTAAGGCAAAAAGCAATTAAAATCTTGAGATGCTCATGCGTGCAGAGAAAATACTTGCACTTTTTTTTAACATTAAATTTCTTTGGGAGTCTCTTTCCTTTTTAAAATGTATTTAACCTATAATGTGTCAATGAAAAAGTGCTGTGTCTCATAAAAAGAAGATCAAAACTGGATTTATGGATGGGGAATGAGTCAAAATTTTTATTGAACACTGAGGTCAAAAGTAAAAATTACTTCCTAATTATGAAGCTACTTGTGGTAAACCTAATAACTTGCTTTTTGAGAATTAAGAACTAGAGGACATTCATTTGTTCATAATTTACTAACTAGTCACTTCCTTGAGTTTAGGGATCATAAACTAAATTATGGTCTCGAAAAAATCCAAGATGGCTAGACACATAAATAACGTAATATCCAAAGGTAAGTGCTACCATAGGTGTGTTACTAAGATTTAATATACAACTGATGATGCAACAATCAATCCTAGATGAAAGACAGGGATTGAAAATCAGATAGATATTTACTGAGTAATGAAAAGACAACAAAGGGCCCCTCCAGTAGAGGAAATAATTTGAAGAAAAGTTGTGGAGAAACGAAAAATACTATTGATACTTACCTGGGAAATACTTGTGAATGAAACAAGGAATGAGTGTTCAGAGGAGGAGGTGGGGGGAAGGAACTGAGTTGAGATTAATAAAAAGTAAACGTTATTCAAAGTTTTGTCACTGCACTGCTTGGATGGCTTTGAGCCTCTGTTAGGATGCTTCTGTTTGCTCATATCAGAATCCCGCAAACCAAACCAGCCCTTCATCTAGAGGTTCCCAGGAACATCACCATGGAGACTTAATTTGTCTGTAGTTCTCTCAGCTCTACCCACTCCATGTTTAATAACTTCCCTCTTGGAGTTTGGAATTCTTTTACAAGTTGCAAAATGTCACATATTTATATCATCTAGTCTCTCTTACAACTCCCCAGAAAACATCTCCTCAAATCTCCTTGGCCCAGTTTGGGTCATGTGTCCATACAACGAACCACTGTGGCCAGGAATTTGAGATGTGTTGACTGGTTTACATCAACCAGGGCCTTTTCTTAGACTTCTAGGTTGGATGTGCTTCCCCAAAGATACAGGTCTGCATAGATGAGAAGTGACTATTTGAGTGAAATTCAGAGTCTATTTAGCAAGAGGAAATGGAAATGCATGCTGAGTAGCAAAAAATGGCAACTTTCCATTATCTGTTAATGAATGTCTTTCCTATCACAGCTCATTGGATATTCTAAAAACTGGCATAGAAATGCAAATACTGATAAATTAAAGCTATAGCCATAAACCATGGGGGACAGACAAAAGCACTGAAGCTTCAATTCCCAAAGCATTATTAAATGTCTGCTATGCAAAAGGCACTGTGTGGGTCACTGAGGAAGATATAAAGAGCTGCAATTTAAAGAAAAGTGGTGCACTGGATAATAACTCAATACTCCTGGTATGTCCAATGCTTTTAAATGACTGTCAGAGGACTGGAAAAAGCAACTTGGCTATTCTAAACCAGAGGTCTATGTCATATCTACTTTTTGGTACCTAGGAATAGGCCATTACAAAATTCATCTCAAAATAGCTTTCAATAGTCAGTCCAGGTCCTAAATTCAGGGCTATTTGGTACTTCAGAATCACCTGGGATAGCCATACATAGCATTCTTGAATTTTCGCTACAGATTATAGTGTATGTTTAAACACTTTGAATGATGGTTAAATATACTAATCTCTCAAGCAGCCTATTCCATTTGGGAGCAGTACTGGTGGTGTAAAGTTCTTTCTTATATGAAGTAACTTGTTCTGTAGCACCTACCATTGTTTTAAATTTCACTCTCCAGGGCTATTCAATGTCAATTTAATCCTCCACCTACAAGAAAGTCCTACAGATATTTGAAGATCATTGTATTTCTTTATCATTCTTCAAGTATTCTCTACTCATGTGAAAGATTTTCAGAGATTTAAAATATTTTGTTTCTGTACCATTCTGTTTTATTCAGAACAAATTTTATTAATTTGTAATGCATAATAGAACATGGTATTCCTTATATAATCTAACTGGTCAAGACATTCCTTCATTCTTGATATTGTAACAACAGTACATTAAGATTGCTTTCGTTTTTTGATGACCTCATCAAAAACATTTTAACATTCCAGTTCATTTCTATCAAAACACCTAAATATTTTTTTCACCTTTTCATCTTTATGACTTAAATTGAGATGGAGGTTTGTTAATAGACTAAGAATAATTCTAATCTGGTCAAGTCTTTGAGAAGCATAAACTCCAAATATACAAACTCAGCATTGTCCAGATACACTACAAAATTTCCATTCAATGATTAAGCATGGATCCTCTACTTAATTTTGCGTGATTATACCTAACTTTGTGTGATCAGGTCAGTCTGTTTTCAGGAATTAACCACAATGCACTTCATCTTCTCACCTCACCTGGGGCAAGGTTTTAGAGCTGATCATTCTGATGGAAAATCTTATCTTGGGAAATATGTGCTATTATAGAAGATACATGGTTTGGCTCTATTTTAAATTCTCTCTCCTCTTTTTAGTCTCCATTAATTTCATTATCAATCTCTCCAATAATTACATTAATTAGACTTACCAGAATCAGTTTCTCATTGATCTCATTATGTTATTCTGAAAGTTTAAATCTTTACTTATTTGTTTCAATAATAATTTCCAGATCTCTTCGAATTTCTATTTAAAGTTTTCTTCTCTAAGTCAACTTGCAGTGTTCTGGTGCACACTCTAAAAACTTTCTAAGCTGATAAATCTCTGAAGCTTTAAGAACCTGAGAGTGCTTTTTGTTTGCCTTTGCCTAGGAAGGACAATTGGGTGTGCATCAAATCTTTGATTTATCTTCTTCTGTAAAATTCTCCTGATTTTCCATCAACATCCAGCTTTGTTTTTTGCAGAGGAGATAATATACTCTATTTGAAAGTAACATGAATTCTCTGAGCATGAGCTTTCCCAATTATTTTTCTTGGGAATTTAAAATATTATTGGTATTGTTATTTTTCTAACACTTTTTGCACAAGCTTATCTAGAAGATAATGTATCTTAATCACTATGCTATGTTTCTTACAATTATACTCATGTATTAGCCTTGCCATTCCACTGCAATTTGTTGTCCTCAAAAACATGTCCCTGACCCAGAGAAGCACACAGAGACATACACAAGAACACAGTAAGAGGAGGTCTTTAATGTATGAATTACTCGTCAGCCAGTCGATGCTTTGGCTTGTCTCTATCAACCACATTTTTATCCCTTGCATCATCATTTTCCTCCTTCTGTCCATTTCCAGATTATCTTACCACTTGGATGACTGCCTTAGCTCTGAACTAGTTTACTTCTTTAAAAAATTAAATAACTGATATAACCCCCTAGGACAGTATTTGCCACATAGTAAGTCTTTAATCAATTTATTATTATTATTATTATTATTATTATTATTATTATTATTATTAGCTACGTGGCGTGCAGGATCTTAGTTCCCTACCAGGGATCGAACCCGTGCCCCCCGCAGTGGAAGTGTGGAGTGTTAACCACTGGATGGCCAGGGAGGTCCCATAGTTTACATTTTTTTCACTAAGTTTTTGAGTACTTATTTTTTTTGGTCAGGTAACCCTGGAATGCACTATCGCAGATTCTGCTGGCTCAGCATATCTGGTTAAATAGAACGGCCAACACAATACCCTTGTTTAATGGTCTTCCTGAGGTACGACCCACTCACTATTATCAGATAGCCTGCACTGGCACATCTCAGCATACATGCAAACTAAGCATGAAATTATGGACTAGAATGATCTTGACCTGCTTGACTAACCTGCTCTTGAACTTAAAGGCTTGAACTATTTCTGACCTGGCTGGAAAAAAAAAAGACTGTTAGAATACAGACAATGCAATTGTCTGCAGACCTGCAGGTGGCTATACACTTCTCTGATGCACAATATGTAGTTATCTGGAACTTGGTTCTACAAGCAGGAACTCCAGTGGTTAGTTCTACCCTCTTCCTGCCTCCCCAACCATTGTCTCTACAACTAGACCTAAGTTCTGGTCAAATGTGTGTATCTGGTTTCCAGGTGAAGGAGTCCAACAATTAAATCGTCAATCAGACCACAGAAAGTGATATAATTTTCAGGACTTTTCCATTTATTTAAAGGAATGAAGGGACCTATTCAGTTTCTATTGTAGGACCTCTTCAGTGGTTCTTTAATCCTGGTTGCATATTAGAATTATCTAGGCTCACCACCCCTCAAAATCCAATTGCAATTGGTTTGGTGAGAAGACAGGTGATTCTCATCTGTAAGGGTTGTGAACCACTCTACTCAATAAACTCCTGAACAAAAATAACTAATACTTATTAAGTGCCTATTCAAGGCTGGATGAATCTGGATTTCTAGACAACTTGTAAGTTGTAAATATCTATGAGGGTTATGAGCAGAAGACGCCCTTTCTGATGAGGCTTAGACAATTTGAAATGCAGATGCTACTAGATGCCAAGCCACTGCTATGTCCCTGCCATATTCTGGCACTGCCTAATCTCCCAGAGATAGTTTTGTGATATATTTAGAGATTTCTTGATAAGGAACTTGGCCTTATATTAAATACTTGTCTATATATCTGGAGTTGATTCAAAGACAATTAGTTCTGTCTGAGTCCAGAGAGATGCTTGTTTAAACAGCCCCATTTAATGGGTGTTCACTTTCTACACAAGATACTTGGATCTAGGTGAGGTCAGTAAGTGTGGCTGCTGTCTTGAAATAATAGCCCCGAGGACGTCAAGGACATCCATAAAATATCTGGACCTTTACAGAAAACTGGCTTTACTTGCCTCTCCAAAGCCATTTTATTTACGGCAAACATCCTAAGACAGGCTTCGCCGTTACTTGGAAAGAAGTTCACTTTTCTCTGAGAGTGCAGTCCCAGCTATGAGATATCTTTTAGTGTTCTACTCTGTCTTCTCTGGATCAGACCATCAATTCCCAGGACAGAATTAAGTTATAATAGCTTTTTCCATGCTTTCACTCAGAACACTCTGTCCTCTGAAAAAAAAATTGTCACCCCTGATATTTTGTTCTCTGCCCAGCACTACACTCTAGAAACCAAGTAAGAGGTCACATGTGACTCTTCCTATACTACATGTACACTGACTGACCCTGACACAAGAAAAAGAGTTCTCTGTATCTGTTCCAGAAAGCTAAGTAATTCAGTGGTGTTTGTTTCTGTGTGTTACTATGTAGCCCGTCTACCCTGTATTTCACTTGTCCTTGCTGTTATCTTTTCCATCAGAAACACAGCTTGTCCGATTCCTCCAGCTCTGTTTTTCTTTCTCAAGATTGCTTTGGCTATTTGGGGTCTTTTCAAAATATACTATAAAGCTACAGTAATCAAGACAGTATGGTACTGGCACAAAAACAGAAATATAGATCAATGGTACAGGATAAAAAGCCCAGAGATAGACCCACACACCTATGGTCACCTAATTTATGACAAAGGAGACAAGAACACACAATGGAGAAAAGACAGCCTCTTCAATAAATGGTGCTGGGAAAACTGGACAGCTACATGTAAAAGAATGAAATTAGAACACTCCCTAACACCATACACAAAAATAAACTCCAGATGGATTAAAGACCTAAATGTAAGACCAGACACTACAAAACTCTTAGAGGAAAACATAGGAAGAACACTCTTTGACATAAATCACAGCAAGATCTTTTTTGACCCACCTCCTAGGGTAATGGAAATAAAAACAAAAATAAACAAAACTTAAAAGCTTTTGCACAGCAAAGGAAACTATAAACAAGGCAAAAAGACAACCCTCAGAATGGGAGAAAATATTTGCAAACAAAGCAACGGACAAAGGATTAATCTCCAAAATATACAAACAGCTCATGGAGCTCAATATCAAAAAAACAAAAAACCCAACCAAAAAATGGGCAGAAGACATAAATAGACATCTCTCCAAGGAGGACATACAGATGGCCAAGGGGCACATGAAAGGATGTTCAACATTACTAATTATTAGAGAAATGTAAATTAAAACTACAATGAAGTATCACCTCACACTGGTCAGAATGGTTATCATCAAAAAATCTATAAATAATAAATGCTAGAGAGGTAGTGGAGAAAAGGGAACCCTCTTGCACTTTTGGTGGGAATGTAAATTGATACATCCACTGTGGAGAACAATATGGATGTTCCTTAAAAAACTAAAAATAGAACTACCATATGGCCCAGCAATCCCACTACTGGGCATATACCCTGAGAAAACCATAGTTCAAAAAGAGTCATGTACCACAATGTTCATTGCAGCTCTATTTACAATAGCCAGGACATGGAAGCAACCTAAGTGTCCATCAACAGAGGAATGGATAAAGAAGATGTGGTACATACAAACAATGGAATATTAGCCATAAAAAAGAACAAAATAATGCCATTTGCAGCAACATGGATGGAGTTAGAGATTGTCATACTGAGTGAAGTAAGTCAGAGAGAGAAATACAAATATCATATGATATCACTTATATGTGGAATCTAAAAAAAAGGGTACAAAAGAACTTACTTACAAAACAGAAGTAGAGTCATGGATGTAGAAAACAAACTTATGGTTACCAGGGGATAAGGGGGGGAGGGATAAACTGGGAGATTGGGACTGACATCCTAAATGCCAATTGACAGATGAATGGATAAAAAAGATGTGATACATATATACAATGGAATATTACTCAGCCATAAAAAGGAACAAAATTGGATCATTTGTAGAGATGTAGATGGACCTAGAGTCTGTCATACAGAGTGAAGTAAGTCAGAAAGAGAAAAACAAATACCGTATATTAACACATATATGTGAAATCTAGAAAAATTGTACAGATGAACCTATTTCTAGAGCAGGAATAGAGACGCAGACATAGAGAATGGACATGTGGACACAGGGGTTAAGGGGAGGGCGGGACGAATTGGGAGATTAGGATTGACATATATACACTACCATGCATAAAATAGCTAGCTAGTGGGAACCTGCTATAAAGCACGGGAAGCTCAGCTCCATGCTCTGTGATGACCTAGATGGGTGGGATAGGGGGTGAGGTGGGAGGGAGGTCCAAGAGGGAGGGGATATATATATACATATAGCTGATTCACTTCATTGTACAGCAGAAACTAACATAACATTGTAAAGCAATTATACTCCAATAAAAAAATTTAAAAAAAGAAACACAGCTAGTCAAGGCTCATAAGCCCCCTTGACTTTGCCCCAGTGATGAGAAAGGGAGAGTTAGAAATTCACATCAGGTTGTCCTGAGTTCTAGTACTTAGAACCTGCTGAATGCTAGGAGTGCACATCAAAAGAATATACCTGGGAACCAGCTCACTTTCTCTGCCTGTGCCAGAGCGCCAGCCAACTTTTTTCAGGAAAAGCCTGGGGAAACTTGGTCCTTTATTTTCAACAGAAGGAGACTGGAAATTGGGTCAGGCCTAGTATGATCACTATAAAGCTTAATGCCAGTTCATCCATCTTGGACTCTCTCCTACTATGGTGATTGGTTTTTCCAGTGGATCTCCAAGTAACAAACTCCCCTGGCTCAGGCTCAGGCTCAGGACCCCCATTCCAGTGAGCTCTGAATTTAGTGCTGACAGGATACAGCCTAGTTGTCTCCATTCTCTCTCTCTCTCTCTCTCTTAATCTCAGCAGTATCCTAGAGGGCTGGAATACAGTATTTGGTAAAGTAGTAGGTGATGATACCTAGAAAGTTAGAAAAACTCTCATCTGATTGTTGTAGGATCTTGAACAAGTTAATTCCCCTCTCTATCTGTTTCCTCATTGTAAAATGGAAATAGTTTGCAGAGCAGGGATTAACTTGATTGTATAATATTTCTTATCTATCCTGAAAATCTGTGTCTTTTGTAAGTATGTTTTGACCGTTTGAATTTAATGTAATTATTGATACGTTTGGATTTTGGTTTACTATTTTATTATTTGTTTTCTGTTTGTTTCCTCTGTTTTGCATTTTGGTTTTCCCTTTTCTGACTTCTTTTGGACTCTTTGGTGGTTTCTCTAGGGATTACAATATAAATATTTTAACTTATTACAGTTTATTTGCAATTAATATTTTACCACTTTGCATGGCATGTAGAAACCTTACCACTATAGAGATTCCTTTAGCTTCTCCCTTTATATTATGGTTTTCTACATATACCAAAATCCCTATCAGACAACGTTATAATTTCTGCTTACAACTCGCAAACATATTTTAAAGAATGCAAGAATAGAATAATCATTTTGGGTACATTTACCCAAATGTTGGCCATTTTGTGTTCTTTCTTCATTTCTAATGTTCTGGATTTCCTTCTGATATTATTTCCCTTCAGTCTAAAGAACTTCCTTTAACAATGTATTTAGAGCAGGTCTGCTGGCAATGGATTCCCTAGTTTTCCTTCATCTGAAAGTGTTTTTTATTTCATCTGTATTCCTGAAGCATATGTTCATTGGATATAGCATTTTGGGTTGACAGTTCTTTTCTTTAAAGCTGTAATATCACTACTTTCTGGCCTCTATGGTTGTTCTCCTATTGAGAATGCATCACTTTTCTCTGGGTGTTTTTAGGATTTTTTTTCTTTCTCTTTAATTTTTAACAGTTTGATTATGATATGTCTGGAAGTGGATTTGTTTGTGTTTATCCTATTTGGAATTCACTGAGCTTCTTGAATCTGTAGGTATAGTTCTTTTGTCAAATTTGGGACATTTTCAGCCATTATTTCTTCAAATACTTTTCCTGCACTACACTTTTTCTCTTCTCCTTCTGAGGCTCCAATGACATAAATGCTGGATTTTTTTGTTATGATCCCACAGATCTCTAAGGCTCTTTTTACTTTTCCAATCTTTTTTTTTCTCTCTCTCTCTCTCATGTTCAGATTGAATCACTTTTATTGGTTTATCCTCAAGCTCATTGATTATTTCCTCTGTCACCTCTATTCTGCTACTGAGCTGGCCAATGGAGGTTTTGTTTTTGTTTATGGTTACTCTGTTTATAAGTCTAAAATTTCCATTTGGTTCTTGTTTATATCTTCTATTTATTTGGCACAATTTCTATTTTTCCTTTTGTTTCAAGAATCAGATAATTCCAACATCTTTGTCATCTCACCAATGGTATTTTGATTGTATTTTCCCATGCAAGTTGAGATTTTCCTGGTAGTTCATATGCCAAGTAATTTTTAAATTGTATCTTGGACGTTTTGAATATTATATCATATATGAGACTCTGGGTCTACTTTCAATACTATGGAGAATACTGACATTTCTATTTTTATAGGTAGTCAAACTGATTAGATTTAGACCTTAAGTTTCAACCAGCTTCCTGAATTCCTGGTTCCAATACCAGTAAACTTTTCAAAACATTCACATGCTATTTGGATCCGCCCAGTGTATATGCCACTTAGTGGCCAGTCTTGGACATGAACAGTGGTGTATCTGTTCAGTTCTCAAAGTCTTTTGCATGCTAAATAGTATCAGATCCATGTGTGCACAGTTTGGGAATGAGTCCAATGCTTATAAACAATTATTTGGGATTGATTTCCTGAGTTCCTTTCTCTCCATAACCTCTCCATACTTTCTGGCTCTTTGGGACTCTGATATTTCATCCTTCATTTAGAAAGTTGGGATTTTAGTTATCTTGCTCTGCAGTGCACTTCTGAAGTATGCCCACCTCTCCAGTTAAACAATGGAAGGACACACAAGACAAAAAACAATGGTTGGTCCCACTTTCTTGGAACTACAGCTCCTCTGCTGAAGGTAGAGGAAGACTCTCCTGCTTAGAGCTTTGGGTTCTGTGGGCTCCCATTATACCACATGATTATTTAGGAACTGGGCCTTGGAAGAACAGAAAAAAGAGAGAAGACTTCAACAGGGTGTTTCCATACTCTCTCTTAAAATGTGCATTCCCTTTCCTGCTCCTTGAGCCAGTACTATAGGGCTTCTCCTGAGCTCTCTCTGTCTGTTCCTTTGTGCCCACTGCAGTGTTGGTTGAGGGATATTGGAGAAAAAAATGGTAAAGTCACCACCGATTCATCAGTAAATCAGAGACATCTTCTCCAATTTGCCTACTATTTTTCAGAGTCCTCAAAGAGCTGTTCTATGAATCCTGTCCAGGTTTTATTCAATACAAAACACAAAGTGACTGGTACTTAACTCCATTATATCTAGACTGGACCCCTGATATTCTTAAAAACTCCAAAAATTTAATGATGCTTATTTATATGTGAATTATCCTATCTCATCAGTTTACTGAAAGTCTTCCCCTTTCCCCTCAAAGTCCATGCACCAAATAAAAGTGTAAAATCCAGGAGAAATGAAAATCAAAGATTAAATATTTCAATACTCTACCAATCCTGTATGATTTGAAGAAGAATGAAATGTCCCCATCCAACCTAGTTGCTACCTGAATATAAAATGTGATATTGTATGACTTTCAAAATATGATTTTCAAAATAATATTTTTAAAAGTAAGAAGATAGCTAATTTCAGCCTTCCTGTTTAGCCCACTGATTCAGGTTTAGTAATTTGGGGGAAAAATGGTTTTTAATTCAACATTTTCAAAGATCATCATGGAGCCCTCCTACAAGCCGTTGGAAGCTTAGTGCTTCGAAAGAAATATAAAAGCTGACCACCTAAAGAAAATGCATAGAGTCAAACATCTGGCCTCCTTTTCTCCAGCAAAATATACAGTGTGGCTTAGAGTAAGTGGGCCCTGAGGGGTACATCTGCAGTGACTGCCATTCATGGTGCATTTCTTCTGTAAATCAATAACCCTCATTATACTTGATTATGTCAGAGCCATAGTGACTAAGGAAGACTCAAAAATATTGGAAAAAATATTACTTCCCTGATATCTACATAGTAATTACAAAATATAAAATGCCAGTAAAAACACATATGCACTATATCATTCTTGACAGATCCTCTAAAGAAAATATTAATTTATTAATCAAGGCTCAGTTCCCATATTGAGCTCAGGTGAGACAGTTTTTAAAAGTAAGTAAAGTTTTCTGGACTCTAAGCATTCATCTGGTTTTTAAGAAAAACATAGTGTAGGTAAATAATATGATTTCTCTCAGAGAGAATCATGTTACATTTGTACCTTTAGCTGTAATTTGATTATTCAACTTTTACACTATTTTATTTCTTTGTGTAGCAATCTCTTCTATTGGACTATGAGACCTTTGAAAGCCAGAATGAAGTTTGTTCAGCTGTTTGGCACAAAGCAAAATTTAATAAATGTTCTTCAAATCGTTTCAAATGTGCAAAAGATCAATCATAAAATTTCAGTAAGAAGTAATGGGTTTTTTTTAGCTGGCCATATCAAAGAAAAAAATCCTGACAAGATATTTTTTAAAGAACTCTCATGAAAAATTCATTTTCTGCAAAACAATCCTTGCCATTTAACTACAGTATGTGGCAGCACTGTACTATTGCTAGCTTTTTTTCCTCCTTTATTCAAAATTACTTTAGGGGTGGAAAAATTTAAACCAGTATTCTAAGTGGTGTGTGGGAGTCTTCTCTGAGCACATATCTTATTGATATATAATAGGCTATGTGCATATATTTTAACTCCCACATAATCTTCTAACTGCTCTCCTAAAGTCTGTGCAGCATATAATCTAGTTAGATGGTTTCTGCCTGGGATTCTGGTTGAAATCATCTTAGGGATAAATGTAACCTTCTGTAGTGTTCAGATTTGATATAAAGGAAATCCACCCTTTCGGTCAGCAAAATTTTCACTCTATATGAATCATCAGCATTCTGTGGTTACCCAGGAAGCAAATGATTTAGAGCAGCATTGACAATAGATAAATAATGAGACCTGCATATGTAATTTTAAATTTTCTAGTAGCTACAATATAAAGATAAAAAGAAAATGATGAAATTAATTTTTATAATACAATATACATAACCCAATATATCTAAAACATTATAATCTCAACATAGAATCAATATAAGAATTATTAATAAGATATTTACATTTTTTTATGCTACGGCTTCACAATCTGGTGTGTATTTTATACTTACAGCACATCTCAATTCAGATCAGCTGGGAGGGTGGGATGAATTGGGAGATTGAGATTGACATATATACACTACTAGGTATAAAATAGATAACTAATGAGTACTTACTGTATAGCACAGGGAACTCTACTCAATGCTCTGTGGTGACCTAAATGGGAAGGAAATCCAAAAAAGAGGGAATATATGTATATATATAGCTGATTCACTTTTCTGTACAACAGAAACTAACAGAATATTGTAAAGCAATAAAAATTAAAATTAATAAAAGAATTCAGGCCAGCTACATTGCAAGTGTCAGTAGCCACATGTCACTAATGGTTATCTTATTAGAACTAACATTTAGAAGAAGCAGAATGAAAGGGTGAGAAGAGATCATTGAAATTCTCACCCTGCCTCTTATCTTGTATTTGAATATTTCCATACTATCTATAGACAATTTTCTCTAATCCAAAATGCTTTTCAAGTCCTGCAGTTTCCTACCTGGTCAGGCACCACCATCCTGTTTCTCTGAGCCTCCTGTTGATGCCATTGTCTCTTTTTTTACTCATCTCTTTCCATTACTGGATCCCAGCTTCGGGAATGTGGGATGCTTCCCAATGTTTGTTGTACTCACTGATTTCTCTATGCAAAATATGTTTTATTTTTACCATTCTCAACTCAATAATTATCTCTTTTCTCCACTTTTTGTCCCTACTTTTTTGACTAACCAGTTACTTTCAGGTCTCTAATTAATTTTATCTTTCTCAGGCAAGACTTCCCCAAATCTCCAAGAGCTCTCTGAGAGCAAGGATGGCCCAAAATACTGACTGCCGAGTTCATAGCACTTACTATGGAGGGTCCCCTTCTAGTGAGGAAACATATATATATTAGGTGATACAATCAAAAAACTAAATACATAGTTGGTGCTTGATCAGTACTGCTTGAATGAATGCATAACTGATTAAATGAATGAAGAATGGAAAGATCAGAAAGAGAAAGTGACTTGCTAAAGCTCTCATAGTCAATAAAGGGTAGACCCTGGTCAACTGAGCTCACACAATTTATATATTTAAAGAGATTACAACTAAAAGGAGATGCACTCACTGCAGTATGGACAGTAAAGTTACAAATATTTATTCTGGAACTTTTGGTCATGGTAAGTTTCTCATGTCTAAAGACATCATGAAGTATAAACTGCTGACAGGAGTGTAGATTGGTGCAGATATTCTGGAAAACAATGTGTCAGTACCTAGACCATACCTATGATCTATTCAAGCCACCTTTAGGTATGTATCTCAAATTCTAATACAGGTTCATAAGGAGAAAGGGTGTCCATCCCAGTGTTGTTTGTGTTGGCAAAGAATAGAACAGCTTGGTAAGTGGACACAGCAACCATGTTTTCTACCTCCTAACAAATATTGCCTAAGTCTTCCCCAGCATTCCTCCTCCTTAACTCAACTCCCAATACTGCATCATCAATTTTTTTTCCAGTGTTTAATACTACTTTGTTAGATGCTCTGGACATAATCATTCAATGAACAAACTCAGCCACTATCCTAGATGATAGACATATAACGATTGCTGGATATAGTTCCCAAATTCTGGAAGATCCCATTCTAGTGGAGAGTATATAACAAGTGATTTCATCATAAACTAAGATTTATAGGCTTGTTTAAATGATATTCTGATACAGTTATTTTATCATAAGCCATTTTGACTATAAAGTTAAGTTTTCATTTACTGAAGTTCAATTCATAGCCAGGGTTCAAATATCAAGGAGTTAAGAACAGAAGACCGATACCACAGACTCTTAAAATTAGTGCCATTTGTATACAATGTTGTCAAGATGGAGGGGGAAAACATTAAGACACTACCCCACCTTTACTGAGAAAAATATCTAGTAAAAGTTAAGAACATATCTAAAAATAATGAAAATATATGACAAAGATGAAAAAAGTAACTTACTTGTGCCACTAATAATCTGATGTGTTGATCCAAAATAGACAGGCAGTTCTATTTTTAGTTTTTTAAGGATCCTCCATACTATTCTCCAGAGTGGCTGTATCAATTTACATTCCCACCAACAGTGCAAGAGGGTTCCCTTTTCTCCACACCCTCTCCAGCATTTATTGTTTGTAGGGAGATGCAAGAGGGAAGAGATATGGGGATATATGTATATGTATAGCTGATTCACTTTGTTATAAAGCAGAAACTAACACACCATTGTAAAGCAATTATACTCCAATAAAGACGTTAAAATAAAAAAATAAAAAAATAAAATGCTTAGAAAAATAATAAATAAATAAAATAGGCATTTTGTTTGGATTAGACAGGATTAGTAACTGTTTCAGGGAGAAGTGGCATTTGAATCACAAAGGTAGAATTGATAAGAAAACATCAGGGACAACATGCACAATAGCCCAGAGGCCAGAATGTATATGGTATCCATGAAAAATAGTAGAGAGAGAGTTTACTGGGACTAGGAGAAGATGTGTGAAGGACAGTATTGAGCCTGGAGAGATAAGCTAGAGACAGATCTTGCAAGGACATTAATGAGAGATGGATAACAAAGATCCATGATCGATTTAAAACAGATGATGATAGATTTAATAACAGTAACAAGGACATAGGGGTGTTGCTTAATTTATAACTGATTGACACACCTGATCATAGAATTGATTAAAAAAAGATGCTGGAAATCATGATTGTGTAAACCACACTTAATCATTATGTTATACAGCATTTTGATACTGACTAAAGCTTCCTCTAGGTAATATTACATAGTTGATGTTTGTTGCCATACCTTTTATTCCCTTTTCATGGTAAGAAAGAATGATTAGTGTCCTTCTTTTGTGTCAGTCAAGCTGCTTGAAGTTTCCCTTTTGTAACACCCTTCCTGTGCTCACTGTTCTTGAGATTTCTTGCTCAGTTTCCTCAAACTGTCCATTTAAGTGTTTTTCTATTCAGGGCCCTGAGGACTGGCTTAAAGAGTATTTTAATTTATCTAAGTTAAGATAGTAGAGAATAAAAATGGCTCAGTATGTGGTATTAATCCAGATGAATTGACATTGCCACTCACTGCTCTTGGATAAGTTTCATCTTGCAATCCTGGCTATTTTAGGGGCCATTTGTTTCCAGTTTCCATGGTGAAAATTCAGAAATCTGCTCTCTGGTGAAAACTGATCCTTGGTTTTGGATAAATTGAACTATAAGATAGGATTAGTCCAAAAGTGACAAACTGAGAAAGTCAACATATTATATGATTCAAACAATTGTTTTCTATAACCATGGTGAGTTACTTAATATGGATTCTTGTTATACCGATATAAATGTGAGATCTTAGAATCAATCTTCCTCTCTGATTACTAAATATTGTCATTTATACTAAGTGTTTAGTTAAAATTTCTCCAGAGTTTAGAAAGTAGATTCCATCCAAAATATTTTAGAATCAGAATATCTCCAGAACATACATTTATTTCACTTGATGACTTTGATACACTAGTGCTTCAAAGAAATTTGGACCCAAAAAGCTTGTGGTTTTTTTTTTTTTTCTGAGTCAACCTGGCAAAGCTAGAACTACATTTTCTAGGATTCATTTCCTATATGCTTCCAAGTCTGAGTTGACCAAAACCAAAATTTCACAAGATGTGGAAGGCAGAAGTGAAGCAGGAGTCACTTGGCTCTGAAGGTCATTGTGGTTAGATAGACCTTGAGGTGCTGGTGGGTGTCAGTGTGTCCTTCACTCACTCAGGCTTTATGTAATTTCTTTCTGACTGCTGACACTGATGACCAACTTCAGCCCTAGACTCACCACAAGATACAGAGGCAACATCATTTCATAGCTTTTCCCATCAGCTCCCTGTAGTGGTCACACACCAGCAGACAGGTTTGACTGGCTTCCCAGATTCCCATGCAAGCCCTAATATTTCCATCATTGCCAGTGGTTCAGGAGGGCTGCTTACTAACTTTATTCTGATCCTACAGCTTCTTCATTCTAAACCTAATTTTTAGCTTATCCCACAGTTGGGTAACATCCAACTTCTCTAATAAAACCTTTATTCCATAGTACTCTTAGTGTTTCTACTTTCTGGATTGAACTCTATCTGATACATTACTTAAGACTCATTTCATTCTAGCTTTTAGTAAAGAAAAGGCAATAGTTTTTTCCTGAGAACTTTCCTTTTAAACGAATGGAGTCTCTCTTTGACTCATGATCTTTTTGACAGTTTTGGCTTAGAAGAAATTTATTCAGTTCCATGAAAACTTACTTCATCTATGCAGTGTAGGAAAAAAGAAAGAATATTACACATATATCCTATGAAATGTCCTGGAAATTTTCTTCACTAACTAGCTTTGAAATAAAAAAGTAGAGGGACTTCTCTGGCAGTCCAGTGGTTAAGACTTCGCCTTCCAATGCAGGGAGTGCGGGTTCGGTCCCTGGTCGGGGAGCTAAGATCCCACATGCCTCGCGGCCAATAAAACCAAAACATAAAACAGAAGCAGTATAGTAACAAATTCAATAAAGACTTAAAAAAAAAAAAAAAGTAGACATTCATATATATCAAGTGCTTAGAAGCAGTCTTTAGTCCTCAAAACAATTTTCCAGCTCATATACAAATCTGTTTATTAAAGGGGATATGCATACATAATGTGTATATAATTAAAATGCATATCTAAAGAGGATAATTTAGAAACTAACTTTAACATAATTTTAAAAGTTAATTTCCTCTAGTGAATTACATGTTTAGCCAAATGGAAGGGCTGATGGGATGACAGCTTTATGAATAGAGTATGTTACACATGTGTAGGACTGGTCTTCATCTTGATATAAAATTTGACCTAAAATAGTTATGATTTGTGAGTTAAGAGAATAACATAAAAGTGAAAATCCACAAAATAAAGAAGACAGGAACGCAAGGATGCAGATTGGTACTTTATTTTCACCATTTGTGTCATTTCAGTGGAATATGAGAATTATAATAATACCACCACTAATAATAATAATATCTATCACATGGATAAAATGATCCAGAGGTGAAGAAAGTGTAAGGAAATGGTAAAATTCTATACAAATGACCATCATGATTATGATGATTTCCCCTTTCCTTTTTTCTCTCTTTTTCTTTCTTATACTCATAGGGGTTTCTTGCTGATATGAGCTAGCCTGATAAGATAATCTATAAAACTGCCAGTGGGACTTGCTCTGTTCCCAGGCAACGGATGCTTATTTTAAATATGGTCTTTCAGAAGCCATGATTCATCACTGCTGTCTAAGTCTGAAGTGACATTTAACAATGGAGACCTGTGGGAGCTCAATCTTTCAGTGGCCTAATCAAATCAATTCAGCAAATAGTAACTAAACACCTACATTGTAATTTCACATTCATTCACTCAGGGTAAGTGTGAGCCATGCCCTCTGCTCAGAACAGACATATAAGTCTTCCTCTCATGGAGTTCCCAGCACTGAAAGGATGACAACTATACTAAAAATTATTTTAATACATAATAGAGTATATATAAAGTGCTATAATAAAAGATATAAACTAGGTGTTAGAAAAGGAGGTGATAACTGAATAAAAGAAACCAGCATTCCAGACAAGAAATGGCACAAGGCTATGAAAATGCAAGATATGGTCAAGGTTTCTGGAAGTGTTGTCTGGTGTTGTTTGATCGTGAATATCCTAGAACCATCTATTACAATGGCAGTTTCCAAACTGCAGTGATTTAATGATATTCACACCTTTGCTCCATCCAAACATTTGGCCAAATATTCCAAAATACCATTATTTGCTTTTCATTTAATTAACTCTACATTAATTTTTATTTTTTAGTTAAAATTGTTCTAAGCATTTGAGCTTGATATACTAGTGATACTTTTTCCTAAGAGACCACAGGTGGCTGATTGGATGAATTTATTAATGGTTGCCCACTGAAATGCAGCTGTATTGTAGTGGAAGAACCAATAAACTGTTCTCTAGTTTTGGCTCTGTCACTAGTCAGTATGTATCCATAATAAATGCTCTATCTCAGCAAATTTCAATACCAGAATGAGTCCAATAATACCTCCTTGCCTTCTTTACATGTTCCAATGAAGTAATGATGTGGAAATGGTTTCAGAATTTCTTTCACTCTTGTATCCACAATAGCCCATTACGGATAAAACAATCAAAGTGTGAGTTTTAGAAAACATAAACCAAATTATATTACTTTCCTGCTGAAAAGTTTCAATAATTTCCTATCTCGGGTTAAAATCTGAATAGCTTATTAGGACTATAGGCGGAGCCCTTGCACATAGTGCAGTCCCTATTTGTTTAGCAGTGTATTGCTAGCACCTAACGCATTTCTTAGTGCATACTATATGCTAATAAGTATGTAATGAGTATATGAATGCATGATAGAATAAATAAGTAAATGAATGAGTTGCCTCTGACTTCCTAGCTAATTAGTGGTGGAGTCAGGGCTGAAAGATAGGTGTGTTGATTCCAAGCCCCTTTATTTCCGTTGTCCCCAAATTGTTCTCACTCATGAAATTCTCTTCTGTGACCACCATGGGACCTATAGAAAAAGCATTAATTTTTGAGGTGTCTGCCTAAAGTGAAATGTGTGGTCTTTGGCTAAGGATCAAGTTACAACACAGATTTGACCATGCACTAGGGCTTGCAATCGCAGCTTTTTGGCTTTGTGTGTTTACCAGCTGATCTATGTAGTTCACAGAAGCTGTTCACATATTTTCATTCCATAATGTAGCAATGTGCATTTATCTGCTTCTTATTCATACATTTTGTGAGACACCTCCATTTCAAATTTATTTTGACGAAGTGTGATACCATTCCAGCATTTTATAAATGATAAAGAGCAAAGTGGAAGAGGCGTTGACTTCATCATGTAAAGATTAAAAAATTCTGATTTTGAGCAATGAATATTGATTGCTATTTTAAGATGTGTTTGAAGATTCCTTGTCATTGAGAAAAACATTTAACAAGGGTCTCTTGAAATCCATTCAAGTGCAAAGAGAAGGGTGAAGAAACTTTGGTAAACAGATGACTATTTTGCTTGGTAAGTTGTTTAGAAATGCAATTTTCTTGCCGTGGGAATAATGGATACCTCTGAGAAAAACTATAATCAGCTATTGCCAAATTGTAGCATAGCTTTGTGTTAGTCTGTACTATGCAGAAAAAGGATTGTTGAAATGGGGAAAAAAAAGTCAGTCCCTTGTCTGATGAATTTCTGCCATGCCAACTCTCAAACTCAGATATGTCCCAATTCATAATTAAAAGCAAATTAAGGAATTCATAAAACTGTTCATTGGGTTCATTGCAAACCCATGCTATTATATTATAGCTATTTTCCCAATGTCTTCCTTTTTTCCTCCAGTTGACTCTCTAGTCATGGAAAAGTTTTTTTTTTCTACTTTCATAAGAGTCTTACTGCTGTCCCTACATTTTTGTACAAACTATTTTCTCTCTATATTAGGGAAAGTGCAAGGCAATTGGAACTTATTTTAGTTACCTCTCCTTTTCATTATGTTTTATACATATTTTTATATATCCATTAAGCTTTTCCCCCCTATCTTGAGAAGAAAAACCTGCCTCTACTTTGGGATTTTTTTTTTCCATTATTTTAAAATTTCCCTTGTATTGTATTCTCTCCTGATCCCTAAGACTACTGAAATGTTTATGTTCTTAACAGTATTAAACAAACAAATGCACAACAAACCCTCATGCCTTATAGATGCTCACACTATTACAGCATCTCTATTTTCACTACTAAACAACTTGGAGAGACATTGAAATCTTCCTGTCTCCAAGACCTCAGCTCACACTCAGGCCACCTCCTCTCTTGTACCCTGCCTTCATCATTTGTTATGGTAGATACCTAGAATGGATTTTGGAAGTCAGATAATATGATTTGTTTCAGTCTGTCTATATTCTTGCAAGACACTCTTGCCAGGTGATTGGCGATTACTACTAAACTTGCTCTTGCCAAACACACTAATGTACAGTTAATTAATTTATTTTTTTTTTCAAACTTTGTTTTCAAAATTCCTTGTAATGTTTATCAGTTGACTGTTCTACAATTTTCGACTTTTAAACGTTCCATTTTCTTTGGTTTCCATGACCCTTCCTTGTGTTGTTTCTTTTCCTACCCATTCAATAATTTTTTTTCTTCTCCACTCACTCCTCTTACCCCTCCTGCACATGGAAAATATGGACATTTTCCAAGAATATGCCTATGATCTCCATCTTATATTTTTTTTCATTTTCCTTATGATCTTACCTACTTCTATCTTATCAGTCACCACCATATTCATGAATCACTCCATCTAATGGTGATAACTTTCCATTCAACTTCTTAGATATTTTCACATGAAGTTTCTGAAAATACTCTGCCCAAGGTAACCACTAGCCACATATGGCTGTCGAACATTTGAAAGGAGCCTAATCTCAATTGAGATGTGCAAAAATTGTAAGATGCACATTGTTTTTAAAGACATAGTACAAATTCTAGGGTAAAATATCTAATAACTTTTTGTACTGATTACACATTGAAATAACAATACTTTGGATACATTGAGATACACGAAATATGTTGTGAAAATTTATGTTACCTGCTTCTTTTTACTTTTTAAATTGTGGCTACTGGAATATATACAATTAATATGGGATCACATTATATTTTGATTGGACAATGCTGTTGGAAATAATGCAAAATATTTTCTACATTCCCTCTCAAATTAGTGCCTTCACCTGATTTTTGATTTTGGTTGGAAAAGCAACTCTTTTCCTGGCCCCTGGGTTTTAGTCCTGGCTCTTTTTTTTTTTTTAATTAATTTTAATTTTATTTATTTATTTATTTTCGGCTGTGTTGGGTCTTCGTTTCTGTGCGAGAGCTTCCTCTAGTTGTGGCAAGCGGGGGCCACTCTTCATCGCGGTGCGCGGGCCTCTCACTATCGCGGCCTCTCTTGTTGCAGAGCACAAGCTCCAGACGCGCAGGCTCAGTAGTCGTGGCTCACGGGCCCAGTTGCTCCGTGGCATGTGGGATCTTCCCAGACCAGGGCTCGAACCCGTGTCCCCTGCATTGGCAGGCAGATTCTCAACCACTGTGCCACCAGGGAAGCCCAGTCCTGGCTCTTTTTGATATTTTTGTCTCACAGCTTTTCTCCATCACTTACTTTCATTCCAATTTGGTCTCCATTTAATCAATGATTAAGCCTTATACATTTTTTCTTTAAACGTATCCTGTCTCCACCTTTATTTTTGTTTCTATTCTCACTCATCTGTTCTAGACAGTTTCAGTAAATAAAATCTCTCAGCATTAGGCTCCTGTGAAAGGAAAATAGAAATGGAGTTGGTATGACTAAGAGAACGCTCTAAAATGGTCTAAAATGGAGCTGGGAGATCCTTAAGGAAGTGTGACTTATGCACACACATCTCAACCTGGATGGAATTTGAACTTTTGACTACTTATTGTCCTAATGAAGTCATCCAGAACATCTGCCAAAACTCAAGATACTTATTGGACCCTTACCCTAAAATAACTGGTGATTCCTTAAGGACAAATATTTCCTGATTTGCATCAGAGTCAATCACAATTCTCATCAGGAAACTTTTAATAACCTCCTGGCTTTGTCTTTATGAGTCCTTGACTCTTTCTCTTTCCCAGAACACTTTGTCAGTTTTATCTGAAGCTGTGTCTCTCCAATTGCAATTCTTAAAACCCCAAATCAACTCTCTTCTTATATGCAGCCTCCTGCATTGTTTTTTGCTTGACACTTCTTGCTCCTTACAACTAGCCTATATATCATCCCAAATAAACCTCACTAAACATAACCTTCCTCTACTCAAAAAATGTTAATGGTCTCTTATTATTTAGTGAGTAAAGTTCAACCCTTTTAATCAATGTTCAAAAGTAGCAATCTTTCCAATTTTACCTTTGCTCCAGATAGCTGCTTTTCCTTCCATTTGCTTTCAGTTATCTTCAGTCTTCGTAGGTTTCCAAGTAATATCACATCTATCTATCTTTTCATCTTCATTTATTAAAGCCAATCTAATATTCAAATTCTATTTTAAATGTTATTTTTCTTATAATTTTCCCACAAATAATATCTCCGAAGTCTGAATTTTGATTACACTTTATCTTTTATGGCATTTCCCACTTTTTAACTTGTTTGGAGTTTTCCCATTCATTATTCACTTTCTACTTAAGAGGTTCTTTAAGAGCAGGAATCATAGCTTAATTATGTTTATACCCATCCCCAAGTGGCTATCATGGTGCCTACCATGACAGGTGCTCAAAATTATTTATTGTATAAATAAACATGTAAATGAATTAATGAGTAATGATATAATGACACTTTCTAAAATTAAGGATTTCTTTTGGAAATTTTCTTTCCTATAGCAGTAATGACCGAAGTTTTAAATTATTGCCTTATGTGTTTTTCTCCCAACTTAATATGCAAATCATTGACTTTAGCAAAACAAGTATTTCATTTGCTGGTGATAATGCCTAAGATGACAAAAAAGGGGCATATTAAGAATCGAATGAAGCTGCTACATCTGTATCTTTTTAACGCCATCTGTCTCCCTAGTTGTTAGATGAATCCAAAACCCATCCAAGTTTTGCTGGTCTGCAGCAGTAAAATGCTTCAATGGCAATTTCAGACAGATTGAGCATATTTCAACTAGACAATTTAGTTGTAAGAGCATTGTCTTGGTGGATAACCCTCCAGGGATTATAATGAATACAGCTTAATTGGTTTATTAAGTAAAATTTACAAAAGCCAGGAGCCTTAGTTTGAAAAACTTTTAGCCAACAGTTTTGCATATGATAAAAGTGACAAACACTTCTATTGTAGAAGGGTTGGTAAGTAATTGTACAAGTTAGATGACTCTTCTAGCTAAGAAGCAGCACCTATAAACACAAGTACATCTTTAAATAATTAAGAAACAATAAATATGTACCTAGCACTGAAGCTGAAAATTAAGCCTCAGTGTGGTACCTTGTCAGGAGACTCTGGTCTGAGAACCAGAATTCCCAGATTCTAGACCTAAAATTATAAAATATAATTAAATTTCTTATTTATTACATAGTCCATAATCATAAATAGCAAATAAGCTTTCATATTTGTATATATTAGTAGGTATACAAAATAAGATCTGGAGTTTAATCTTTACATAATTATGCCTGTATTCACACAATTTAATATTTAAGAATATCTGGAGTTAGTTGTAAATATATATGTTCTTAAAGTGTATTTGTTAAAATCAGATATGTAATGCTGCGTGATGGCATGGATGCATCATAAAATGCAGAAGTCACTTCCGGTTGGAAAGAAAATTTTATATCATATACTTCTAAATTTTTTCATTTAACAGCTAGAGAAAGAGAGGGTCAGAAAGGACAAGAAAATCCACTATGGAGATAGTTCTCCAAAGTCAGACATCTAGATAGTCGGCTACGCTGGTTTCAAAATTCATGTAATCAGCTTCCCAGTTGGCTACTTAGGTGACTTTTACAAGTAACTAGCAAACTCAGGTTTCCAAGACTGTGACACAGTGACGAAAAATCAATAGAGCCCCTAAAGGTGAAATAGTGATTTGGGAAACTGAAGAAAAGTGCAGAGAAATACAGTCTAGAATTTCCTGGCTCCAAAAATTTACACTCAATTTAACAGGAAATTAACCATGATTTCCAGAAAATCCTTTTCATCTCACTAGATAACAATAGTCATCACTAGGACCAGATATCTTTTTTAACTTAGAGCTTTATTCTAGAATAAAGGAAATATAATGTAGCTAATGTCACCATGGGGGTAAAAAGCAAATTAAATTCAAATCAATATGTATTCTAATATCCTACTATGCTTAAAGCATTATTCTAAGCAATTTGAGGAAAATAGATATGAAAGTAATATCTAATATCTGCATTAATATTCTACTTTATAAAATCCCTTGTTATGGGTTGAATTCTGTCCCCCAAAGGAAGTGTTGACATCTTAAACCCTAGTACTTGTGAATGTATCCTTATTTGGAAATAAGGTCTTTGCAGATGTAATCAACTTAAAATGAAGTCATTAGGGTGGGCCCTAATTCAATATGTTGGGTGTCCTTATAAGAAGAGGAAAATGCCACATGAAGACATATACACATAAGGAGAATGCCAGGTGACCACAGGCAGAGACTGGAGTGAGGGAGCTGCAAGCCAAGAAATGCCAAAAATCTATGGCCACAACTAGAAGCTAGGAAAAAGCAAGGAAGGATTCTGCCCAGAGTCTCAGATGGCCCTGCTGACACCTTGATTTTGGGACATCTAGCCCCCAGAACTCTGAAAGAATAAACTTCTGTTGTTTTAAGCCACCCAGATTTTGGTGTTTTGTTATGGCAGTCCTAGAATACTGATACTTTCTTTTTCAAATTTTATATATATATTAGTTACAATTAGACATTCAATTGTCAAATTTTAAATCATTTAGGGCCTACCCTAATTTGAGCTTAGATTTCCAAAGATCGTGGTAGGGTATTCCAGAAAAAAGGAGCTGGCCTGAGGAGCCTCACAGGGACAAGGATGAAAGGCTCACATGGACATAGTTTGGAGTCTGGTTGGTTTTGGCACTGTTCCTAGTGGGAACTGTGGAAAGTGAACAGGGTACTGTCAAAATTAAGTACAGCTCTTTCAAAAAATGAACACCAAAGCTGAAAACAAATGAGCTGCTTGTTTCCAGTTATTTTATTCATCTCCACAGTCCTACGGAGAGAGGTAGGATGTGCCCATGTTTTATTACCGCATTTCTAAAGAGGAAAATAAAAATCATACAATTCAGGCCACTTACAGCAATGAAAATCTTATTTTTCCCACCTCATTAGATCTTAAGAACATTGGAGAGTAGGTGGGAGAAACAGGGAAACAAATTAACTATATTGATGGTGTACAGCTCTACAATCACATGAATCTCTGGATTTATAAAGAACTGTGGGCAACTCCTGACAGTAGCAAATGTAGGCCATAAAACTTTGTGTACCTGAAGCTGACCACCTATTCTTTCTTCTTGGTAACTCAATTGAAATGTAATTGGAGAATAATCATTGTGGCTTCTAAGGAGAAAATAGGTCAGAGTCATGACAAAGGCAGTGGTCTGCGTATTACCAAACCTTTAATGATAAGATTCTACTTTTACAACTGTTTTCTGGGAAGTATTTTAATGTTATCATCTTGATCCTTTTTAAATAATAACAATAAGGACTCACACTGACGTGTGTTTTCCACGTTCTGGGAACTAAAAGCTTTACATGAATTAAATTTTAACAACCATCCTCTGAAGCTTTGCAGATGATGAAACAAATGTAGGATGGTGAAGTAACATACCCAGACTCACACACCCTAGAAGAGGCCAACCACGTTTCCCTAGCAATCGTGCACTAAAGAGCATGTACTGATCCACTATTCTCTTCTGCCTCTGAGAGCTGGATGTTGCATATGCTAAATATTAACATCTTAGTTACATAGTCTGACATCTCTTTTTTTCAAGCCAAACATCCTTTTCACATATAGACAGTGTCATCTGCAAGAAGCACAGGATAATGAGACTGTGAGCCATTTCCTCTTAAGCTTTATCCTTTTCTCCATAAACTATAGATGATATCTCCCTGCCTGTTCTGTGAGTCTTCCTCCGTATTTGAGTCATTAAATGCACACAGCTGTAGCTCTTACCATCTTAACATGACACATCATCCTTCACCACAATGTAAACTCCTTCATATCATGTCTAGCAGGATCATGTCAGGTTTACTGCCAATGCTCCCAGAGTGCCAGGTAGAGCGATTTGTTTTTAGTGTATATACTCTTAAATAATGCTGTATCAGTAAAGAAGCAAAAAAAGAATCAACCATTTGTGCATGAAGAGTTACTCAGATTACCATGTGTAGAATATTTCTGATTGGGAAAGAATACTTCTTTCCATCTTTATGCTTATAAATCCCATCATCAGTAAGAAAGACCTTATATTATCTGTCCTGACAATGTCACACAGATGTAAGTAGATCAAACTCTAAACTGATGTATTAATAAATATGAGATGATGTCACCAACGTTTTGCCACTATCTTCTGCTGTTTACTTAGTACTTCTATATATTTTACGTATTTTCCAACTTCATTCTTTCTTCCAAGCCAAATGTTAAACAGATTTCACAGAGTAACATTTTCCCCTGCTTTATTTACTTTCTTATTCTGATTCAAATGTGAATATGTTAACAAATGACATTTTCTAAGTATTAGATTTTTTTATTACCCCAAAGAAGTGATCATTTGAAAGTGTATATATATCTCTACATCTTTTTCCTCTGTTTCATCCTTGGAATTAAAATATACATTCTCTTGAACTGCAGGAGGTGTTAGCATAGAGGGAATAAATTGTTCCAGCAAAAGAAAGAGGTGGTTTAGCACAGCTGGTCTGCCTGAGTGTCAGTTATCATCTACGACATCATTGAGCTAAGGTTTCTCCCACTATTTCTTCAAAACAGTACCTTAAAGCTGTAGACAGAGAACATCTGCATCTGTTGGTTCACTCACTAATTAAAATAAGGGTATCTCTACCTCATTAAAAAAATGCAATTTTTTTCCAAAATTTTTAATATCATGTTCATGAAGGAGAAAAAATTGTAAGTAAAAAATTAGGCAGTATTTTTTTCCCCAACCTTCCTAACTCAGCCTGGAAGTTGATTCCTTTTCCATCTTTTCCTTTCCAGAGCTTTAGTGCTCTAGGCAAGAAAAGAAATGTCGGGAAGTCCACTAATGATAATTCTCATGGTGTGCTTATGAAAAGAGTTTGAGAAAATGAGGTTCGTCCTAAAGGTCTTGTAAATAATGGTCAGGCTTTCTTTCTCTAGTTCTGTGCACATATTGTATTCTGCTGGTGAGATAAAATTGCTTTTTCTCCCTACTCTAAAGGAATTTACTGTGGGATTTATGTCCTCGTGAGCTCCTAGAACCGCCACATTAGAAAGGTACCTGGAGACTCCTGAAGACTTTAACTGAGGTGGAGTAACAAGAAGTTCTTGCAAGAGATGCACAGAAGAGGCCCCTTGCATCAGGGAGAGGACTTGGAGCACAGCAGGTAAAATCAGCTCTCACTGTGGTAGTCTTTTGGTGATATTGCTCAGAAGTTCAGCTTTGCTTATGTCATTTGAGGACAGAAGAAAAGCCCTAAATATTATACCTTTTTTTAAAATAAATTTATTTATTTTATTTATTTATTTTTGGCTGTGTTGGGTCTTCATTGCTGCGCACGGGCGTTCTCTAGTTGAGGCGAGCGGGGGCTACTCTTCGTTGCGGTGGCTTCTCTTGATGCAGAGCATGGGCTCTAGGCACGCGGGCTTTAGTAGTTGTGGCACATAGGCTCAGCAGTTGTGGCTCGCGGCTCTAGAGCATAGGCTCAGTAGTTGTGGCGCACAGGCTTAGTTGCTCCATGGCATGTGGGATCTTCCTGGACTAGGGCTCGAAACTGTGTCCCCTGCATTGGCAGGTAGATTCTCAGCCACTGCACCACCAAGGAAGTCCAATATTATACCTTTTGTAATTACTGTAGGTAAAGTTCTAAATCTGCTAAACATTTGGTGTACCATGGAGGCTCTGCTGCTATGGGGAGTTCGGTATAGGGGAGGGAATCTGTTGAAGGTGTTTGAAGGAATTCAACAAAGTGGACAATCATTTTTATACGAAGTCAGCATGGGCTTTTATTCTTTAACAACCAAATGCCTGCTAGTATTAGACTAACCCAACGCTGCAACAACTCATATTTAGATGAAAAATTCCTATCTGTAAAGGTCTGACACTGTCAACTGAACTCTTACTGGCCATTTGCTTTGTGTGAGGTCTCATGCTAAGCAATTTGGGGAAACAGAGGTAAGTAAGACAAGTCATGCCCCCAAGAAGCTATTATCTGTTTGAATTGGTGGCCTCTTTGCCAAAGCACCCTGTCTTCTGAAACATTCCTTGCTGTGACTTCCCAAGTTTAAGTGTAATGTGTTTTTATTTTTGTTTAGACTTTCACAATGATCTTTGAAATAATTAGAATTACCAGTTATTGTAACTAGATACCAAAAAGCTTGAGTTTAATATGCCATAAACAATTTTTTATGTATAAATATATTTCTCTATATTAATTTTGCACATTTACAGGACAACCACCAGTGCTTTGGATGTTGACCCTATGGTACTGAGAAATCTTATAGTAGCTTCTAATGGAAAAAACTATGCAAAGTAAGTTCAAAATCATAAGGAAAAGTATTTCTATTTGAAAAATAGGCAACCTAGATCGACATATACAGTTACTTTCAAGTAATCAGAGTACTTTATTAGACTAAATATTCAATTCTTAAGATATGCCTGAGGGCAGCTTAATATTTTTGTGTACCTATATATGTATATATTTGCATTTTCCCTAATAGTCCATCTTGGGTAATTTCTTCAGCATGGATTCTGTTCAGATATCTGAAATGAAGATTTTGGTTTTCTTTTCCTTTTTTCTGATGTCTAAAATTCCAGCACTCAAGCCTGAGAGAAGAGCTGTGACAGTTGCTTCGCTTAATTACAGATGCTGATCATGTAGGCTATTTTTTCTGTCTGTCTCCTAGTCCTCTTCATAAACTGGCAGATAATATCATAATTATTCAAACCGTTCTGGTACTGCACATACCACCTGATAAAGACTAGCCCACTATGCTTCAGCAGTTCCATAATTATTTATTATCAAGATTGCAGATTCCCAGGAAAATCATGTTTTAACTAAGTTTACTTTGAGGATTCAGTAGGGAGGAGAGGAAGAGATAGAACAAGGCAAATTACATTTTTTAAAACTCTGGTGCTTTCCATTATCCAAGTAATGGTGAGGAAGGTATTGCATGAGGAAGGAATATAGTGTTTAAACATTTTTAGTGAAAACATACACAATTAAGTCTGAAGTCTACTTATGGCTGAATAAAAGGCAAATGGCTTTTACCAGCTAAAGTCTTCATGAGGCTAAAAAATGGTGTGTACAATGTAATGTAATGAAACACATGTACTAGTATTAATATAACAAAGTAAGTTTGATCCCATTAATATTCATGAATGTTAAACTTGGTTTTAACATTGTTATGGGAAGAACACGATGTCTTCTACTTGTGTATTCAGCCATGATCAGAGTAGATCACCAAATGAGTTTGCTCTCAGGAGATTTCAAAATCAATCCCCCCCATCCCCACCCAGGAAGGACTGATAACTTGGTAAATGTAGTTAAATATATGAATATTTTTGTAGAACATAACATTGCTGAGATGTTTCTTAGAGCAGAACTGTTAGTGAGATGCAGGTGGAAGAGCCTTGGACCTGGGCATAAATGCTCTGGGTTCAAGTTTTGGATCCCTTAGTTAATAATTGCAACATTAGCCAAGAATTAATTTCTGTGAATATTAGACTCATTTCCTTGAACACAGGGATATTAATTTGGTCTTACAATGCTACAGTAATACACTAGATCAAAATCACTTTGCAAACTGAAATTCATTGCATGGTTGCACATTATTATAGAACATAAATAGTTTGTGTGTATATGTTGATAAAGAAAAATGGCACTGGGTACTTGTTAAAATGGCAAGGAAGACTTTATTCGAGACTATTGCAGTAGGGGTCAAGGTTATTGCAGTATGGGAGAGAGACTGAATTTAATTCCACTGAAACAAAAGGCAAGAGGATTTTTTTTTTTAACATCTTTATTGGAGTATAATTGCTTTACAATGGTGTGTTAGTTTCTGGTTTATAACAAAGTGAATCAGCTATACATATACATATATCCCTATACCTCTTCCCTCTGGCAAGAGGATTTTTAAATGCTCGGGTGTGTTAATGGAAAAGTACTGGAGGACTTCAGGGGAGAGATTGGTCACTGTGATTAGGTTATCTGTTTTTGCTGACACTTATTGAAGTTAGGTTTCTATCTTCACCACAGAGACTGGGAGACAGAGGTGCTATCTTTCTTGAAGATTATATCTAAAAGGGAAGAGACCAGAAGAAGATTTACATCTCAAAAAGGCAGAGAAATAAATTACAATGGTAAGTTTTCCTAAAGTAAACACTGTAAGAAAAGGGACCTATAGTCAGGAAGAACCCTGCCTAAAGTTTAGTTAAGCTGAAGGGACCTTTAAGGATGCCTTGGTCAATGGGTGTCAAAATCTTATAATTCCACAGGCAAAACCAAACAGCTAAATCATATCAGCAGTCACAGATCTACCTTTTTTTCTTTGTTTCTGTTCACTGCTGACCGACATTCAGCCATCATCAGTTATATACTGAAATTTATTTTTTTAGTGTTGGAGTTGTAAATGCATAATCAATGACAGGGAAAAGTTTAATAAAATAACAAAATGACCAGAACTTTTGCAGTGAGCTGTTTCTTCTGAGATATATTGACGTTTGTATCCTGACGAACTTATGTGGTGATAAATATATGCAGGTTCTATCTTTTGATTCAGCTAAATAAAGTAAAAGAAGTACACAGTATTGACAAATTCACTCAGACATTGCTGCCAGGGATGGACTATTACCCATGTAGAGTCACATGTCTCTGAACAGCCGAAATTTTCTTGGGTCTTTGTTCTTTGGTTCTGTGGGAAGAAGTATTTGACCTTCCTTATCATTTTTTCAATGGCCTTGCATTTTGAGCACATGGCTGAACTCAGAGTTGCTAAATAGCACTTGTTTAAACAAGGATGGGGGCAGGGGCTGTTCTCTGAAGATGTTAAAACGTTGACTCGACAATATTTTCAGAAATAGCCAACTTGTGAATTTCTGAAACAAAAAAATCCTACTGAGAATTTGATTGAATTTACACTTAATCTATAGATAAATTTGGGGAGAATTACCATCTTAATATTAGTTGTTCCAATCTGTGTATATGATATATTCCCTATTTATTTAGGTCCTTAATCTCTCTGAGTGATGTGTATAGTTTTAACATACATGCTGACACACTATTTTGTTAAATTTATTTTTGATCATTTCATGTTTTTGATGTTATGGCATTGTTTTCTTAATTGAAATTTATACAAATACAGTTGAATTTTGTTTATTGGCCTTGTATACTATGACTTTACTAAACTCACTTATGTGTTCTAATAGATTTTTTGGAGATCCCTTATGATACTCAACAAAGAAAAGCATGATATTTTTGGACAAAGAAGATGTTATTTTCAATATGTTTGCCTCCGGTTCTTTTTCTTGATTTATTGCTAATACTTGAATAGAATTGGTGAGAGTCCTGATCTTAGGAAGGAGTCATTTGGTTTTTACCACTATCATGATACTAGTTTGTATTTTTTTTCTTTAGAAGCTCTTTATCAGGCTGTGATAGCTCCCTTTTATTTCTTCTTTGTTGGGAATTTTTATGAAGAAGGAATGTTGATTTTTCCCATGTTCTTTCTGAATTTATTGATATGACCACATGGCTTTCTATTTCAGTATGTTACTAATTTACTATCTACTTGTTCTTAAAGTTTTCTGAAAGAGGAGTGTTGAAATCTCCAAACTTAATTTTAATTTATCCATTTCTGTTTTAAATTCAATTTTTCTTCGTGAAATCTGAAGTTCTTGATGCATACATATTAATATTTAGGGTTGTATGTCTTCTTAATGAATTAACTTGTTATGAAATGACATCTTTATCATTTTTGTTCTGAAGTATATACTATCTGATATTAGCATAGCAATTGCAGTTTTCTTTTGATTAGTGTTTGAAAGCCACATCTATATTCTCCTACTACTTTTTATCTATCTATCTACCTATGTATCATCTACCTATCTATCTCTATAAAAGAGTGTTTATAGAGTTAAACACAGTTAAAAGAGTGTTTTTCTTAAAGAAGAATATAGTTGGGTATTGTTTTTTTATCAGTTTCAACAACTTCCAACTACTAATTGGAATCAACATATTTTATACTTAATGTAATTATCAATCGTAAAAGGAAATTAAATATAAATAAGCTGTCTTTTATACTTACCCCCATATGTACCAGGATCTGCTTTACTTTGAGTAAATCACAATTTTTACCTATTATCATCTTTCCTCTGAGAACTTCCTTTAATATTTCTTCTAGAACAAGACTGCTTGTAATGAATGATCTCAGCTTATTTTTTCTGAAAATATCTTTACTCCAACTTCATTAAAAAAAAATTTTTTTTAACCATACTTTAAAGTCCAGTATCTCTGACTTGCATAGGTATTTATAAGTCTGTTATAAAACCGATCTTTTTCTTTCTGGACTTGAATCATTTTTCTCTAGCTGCTTTAAATATTTTCTCTTTAAAACTGTTTTTTAGCAATTTGATTAAAATATTCTTTGGTTTGGGCTTCCTTATTTGTATTTTCTTGCAGCAGGGGGTTTGCCCTTTTTGGATCTGTGAGTTTATAATTTTCATCAAATTTGGAAAATTTTGGCCATTATATCTCTGAATATTTTTCTCTTCTTTCAACTTTGAATCTTCTGACATCAATTTACAGGTGTTTTAGACCATTTGATGCTTTCCCATAGGTCATTGAGTTTCTGTTCTTTTTTTCCCAGTCTTTTCTTTTTGTGTTTCATTTTGCTTAGTTTTTATTTCTTCTGCAGGGTCTAATTTGCTTTTAATCTCATTCAGTGTTTTCTTTTTCAGACACAATTTTTTTCATTTCTGTAAGTTTTATTCAGTTTCTCTTATATTTTACATTTCTCTCATCATCTTCGTGTTTTTCTTTACATCCTTAAGCACATAGAGTATTTTTATAATAGCACTTTAATGGACATTTCTGCTAATTCCCTCATCTCTGTTATTTTGGGGTCTATTTCTAATGATTGACTTTTCTTCTTGTAATGGGTCACATTTTTCTACTTCATCATAAGTTAACTGGTTTTTTTTTGATGATGTACACTATTAATTTGAAACTTTTGCTCTCCGGCATTTGTTATATTTCTTTAAAAAATGTTAAACCTTTCTGAGAGTTAGTTAAGTTATAATATTTGTGTATTAATTTGATCATTTTGAAGTTCTCTTCTAAGTATTTCAAGTTGGGTCTAGAGTAACCTTTAATCTAAGGCCACTTTAGCTCAACTTTTAAGGCATGACTTTTCTGGGTCACTACTGAATGCTCCCTATATTCCACAGGTATACGCACCCTGGCTAGAGGGAAGATTGAAGATTCCCTCCTCTATGTGAGCTCCTGAATTGTTCTTTGAGCTCTTCAGCCATTGTTCTTTCTTCAAAAGTTGTTTTTATCCAACCTCATTCAATTTTGCCCTATGCAGGCATCGATTGATACTCACTGAAAGACTCAACAGATGCAAATTTCTGGGTCTCTTTCTCTATGTAGTTCCCTCCTCTCAGGTAATCTGCCTTAATATTTTAACTGTTTTGACCTCCCTGAACTCTGAACCTGGTCGGTTCTCCTTGTACTGCATGCCAGGAAATAGCTTCCGGCACATGACTTAGATAGTTGTTTCTTTTTAAACTAAGGGTCACAGGCAAGTACTGTCTGTTTTTCAATGTTTGAAAACAGTTGTCCCCTATACTTTTTCCAGTTTCAAAAAGCCTAATTTCCTGTTAAATCACTCACCTTTCCTCAGGATGAATACCATCCTAGAAATTGTATAACAAGCCTTTTTTTGACGTATCAACAATACAATTGGAATGTTTTTAGAAATTCTACCATGGCATGACCTTTTCCATGAGGTCTCCTATCATTGAGTAGAAAAAGAAATAATTCAAACTGACTCAACATTCCCTTCAAATAGAAAATATATTTTAAGAGACTGATAAATTATAGTGATTTTTTTAAAGACTTTTTTTTGATGTGGACTATTTTTAAAGTCTTTATTGAATTTGTTACAATATTGCTTCTGTTTTATGTTTTGGTTTTTTGGCCCTGAGGCATGGGGGATCTTAGCTCTCCGACCAGGGATTGAACCCACATCCCCTGCATTGGAAGGTGAAGTCTCAACCACTGGACCATCAGGGAAGTCCCTATAGTAATATTTATTTTGGTCTTTAGAGGTGCTGTGTTTCTTTGGAGTCAGAAAGTTTTGTCTTTGAATCTTACTTTCTAGTCCTACCTATGACTTTAGAAAAATAACTTAATTCTGAAGCTCAATCTCCTATCCATAAATATATTATACCATTTACTTCAAAGGGTTTTGAAAGGACTAAATGGTCTTATATTAAGTGCTCAATAAATGTTCATTTTTTTCCCTTCTCTTATGCATGTGAGAGACCTAAGTTGTTTTGTTATTGTTGTTATTAATTTACAAAACCAGTGACAGTATGTGTGTCATGGCATGAAGCATACTAAAAATAACTTTCTCATAGTGTAAATTAGTACACTCGCTAAGATCAACTTGACAATACTTTAAAAAGTTAATGATGATGATAGTCTAAGCTTCTGTATCTTATTTTCATCTTCGTTAAATATTGCAGAGATGCTTAAGGAAAAATGTGTAAAGAGGTTCCTTACAACACTGTCTGAATAGAAAAAAATAAAAACAACCACACAGTATCTCAATATCAATAGGGATTTGGAAAAAAAGATTAGATTTATTCATATAGTGGAGACCTATACCTAGTTTAAATTAAACTACATTTGAACATATCAAAAACTTCATAAATAAACTTTTAAGTAAAATTCAAGCTGTAAAAAAGATGTCTTAAGTTAAAGAACAAATATGTAGAATGTTAAACTAACAAAGCTCTACTATATATTGTTTATGACTACATGCATATGAAGCAAGAGTCTAAAACATATAAGAGAATGATAAAAACTTGAGATAAATTGATACCTTTGGAGAAGAAGGGAAAAAGAAGAGATGGAAAGGAAATACTTTGGCTATGTCCATTTAGTATTATTTATAAAAGGAAAGCATTCTGAAGCAGATACGGTAAAATTCTACCTATGAAACCACTGATGTGAGTTCTTGTGTGCCTGTCATTGTAGATATTTCCTGAAATGCACAATAAGTAAAAGTCCTCCTGCCCATTGTCTATCTTTTATTCCTGGACTTGGAGAAAATTATCACACATTTTAATTCACATTTTTTTAACATCTTTATTGGAGTATAATTGCTTTACAATGGTGTGTTAGTTTCTGCTTTATAACAAAGTGAATCAAATATACATACATCCCTATATCCCCTCCCGCTTGCATCTCCCTACAACCCTCCCTATCCCACCCCTCTCGGTGGTCACAAAGCACCTAGCTGATCTCCCTGTGCTATGTGGCTGCTTCCCACTAGCTATCTATTTTACATTTGGTAGTGTATACATGCCCATGCCACTCTCTCACTTAGTCCCAGCTTACCCTTCCCCCTCCCCGTGTCTTCAAGTCCATTCTCTACCTCTGCGTCTTTATTCCTGTCCTGCCCCTAGGTTCTTCAAAAACCACTTTTTTTTTTTTTAGATTCCATATATATGTCTTATCATACGGTATTTGTTTTTCACTTTCTGACTTACTTCACTCTGTATGACTGACTCTAGGTGCATCCACATCATTACAAATAACTCAATTTTGTTTCTTTTTATGGCTGAGTAATATTCCATTGTATATATGTGCCACATCTTCTTTATCCATTCATCTGTCGATAGACAGGTTGCTTCCAAGTCCTGGCTATTGTAAATAGTGATGCAATGAACATTGTGGTACATGACTCTTTTTGAATTATGGTTTTCTCCAGGTATATGCCCAGGAGTGGGATTGCTGGGTCGTATGGTAGTTCTATTTTTAGTTTTTTAAGGAACCTCCATACTGTTCCCCATAGTGGCTGTATCAATTTAACTCCCACCAACAGTGTAAGAGGGTTCCCTTATCTCCACACCCTCTCCAGCCTTGATTGTAGACTTTTAAATGATGGCCATTCTGACCTATGTGAGGTGATACCTCATTGTAGTTGTGATTTGCATTTCTCTAATGATTAGTCATGTTGAGCATCCTTTCATGTGTTTGTTGGCAATCTGTATATCTTCTTTGGAGAAATGTCTATTTAGGTCTTCTGCCCATTTATGGATTGGGCTGTTTGTTTTTTTGATATTGAGCTGCATGAGCTCCTTGTATATTTTGGAGATTAATCCTTTGTCAGTTTTTTCATTTGCAAATATTTTCTCCCATTCTTAGGGCTGTCTTTTCGTCTTGTTTATGGTTTCCTTTGCTTGGCAAAAGCTTTTAACTTTCATTAGGTCCCCTTTATTTATTTTTGTTTTTATTTCCATTTCTCTAGGAGGTGGTTCAAAAAGGATCTTGCTGTGACTTATGTCATAGAGTGTTCTGCCTATGTTTTCCTCTAAGAGTTTTATAGTGTCTGGCCTAACATTTAGGTCTTTAATCCATTTTGAGTTTATTTTTGTGTATGGTGTTAGGGAGAGTTCTAATTTCATTCTTTTACATGTAGCTGTCCAGTTTTCCCAACACCATTTATTGAAGAGGTTGTCTTTTCTCCATTGTATATTCTTGCCTCCTTTATCAAAGATAAGGTGACCATATGTACATGGGTTTATCTCTGGGCTTTCTATCCTGTTCCACTGAACTATTTTTCTGTTTTTGTGCCAGTACCACACTGTCTTGATTACTGTAGCTTTGTAGTATAGTCTGAAGTCAGGGCACCTGATTCCTTCAGCTCAATTTTTCTTTCTCAAGACTGTTTTGGTTATTTGGTGTCTTTTGTGTTTCCATACAAATTGTGAAATTTTTTGTTCTAGTTCTGTGATAAATGCCATTGGTACTTTGATAGGAATTTCATTGAATCTGTAGATTGCTTTGGTTAGTATAATCTTTTTCACAATGTTGATTCTTCCAATCCAAGGACATGGTATATCTCTCCATCTGTTTGTATCATCTTTAATTTCTTTCATCAGTGTCTTATAGTTTTCTGCATACAGGTCTTTTGTCTCCTTAGATAGCTTTATTCCTAGGTATTTTATTCTTTTTGTTGCAGTAGTAAATGAGAGTATTTCCTTAATTTCTCTTTCAGATTTTTCATCATTAGTGTATAGGAATACAAGAGATTTCTGTGCATTAATTTTGTATCCTGCTACTTTACCAAATTCATTGATTAGCTCTAGTAGTTTTCTGGTAATATCTTTAGTATTCTCTATGTATAGTATCATGTCATCTGCAAACAGTGACAGCTTTACTTCTTCTTTTCCAATTTGGATTCCTTTTATTTCTTTTTCTTCTCTGATTGCTGTGACTAAAACTTCCAAAACCATGTTGAATAATAGGTGAGAGTGGACAACCTCATCTTGTCCCTGATCTTAGAGGAAATGGTTTCAGTTTTTCACCATCGAGAATGATGTTGGCTGTGGGTTTGTCCTATATGGCCTTTATTATGTTGAGGTAAGTTCCCTCTATGTCTACTTTCTGGAGGGTTCTTACCATAAATGGGTGTTGAATTTTGTCAAAAGCTTTTCCTGCATCTATTGAGATGACCATATGGTTTTTATTCTTCAATTTATTAATATGGTGTATCACATTGATTGAATTGCATATATTGAAGAATCCTTGCATTCCTGGGATAAACCCCACTTGATCATGGTGTATGATCCTTTTAATGTGCTGTTGGATTCTGTTTGCTAGTATTTTGTTGAGGATTTTTGCATCTATGTTCATCAGTGATATTGGCCTGTAGTTTTCTTTTTTTGTGACATCTCTTTTCTGGTTTTGGTATCATGGAGATGGTGGCCTCGTAGAATGAGTTTGGGAGTGTTCCTCCCTCTACTATATTTTGGAAGAGTTTGAGAAGGATAGGTGTTAGCTCGTCTCTAAATGTTTGATTGAGTTTGCCTCTGAAGCCATCTGATCCTGAGCTTTTGTTTGGTGGAAGATCTTTAATCACAGTCTCAATTTCAGTGCTTGTGACTGGTCTGTTTATATGTTCTATTTCTTCCTGATTTAGTCTCGGAAGGTTGTGCTTTTCTAAGAATATGTCCATTTCTTCCAGGTAGTCCATTTTATTGACATAGAGTTGCTTGTTGTAATCTCTCATGATCCTTTGTATTTCTGCAGTGTCAGTTTTTACTTCTCCTTTTTCATTTCTAATTCTATTGATTTGAGCCTTCTCCCTTTTTATCTTAATTAGTCTGGCTAACGGTTTATCAATTTTGTTTATCTTCTCAGAGAACCAGATTTTAGTTTTATTGATCTTTGTTATTGTTTCCTTCATTTCTTTTTCATTTATTTCTAATCTGATCTTTATGATTTCTTTCCTTCTGCTAACTTTGGGGTTTTTTGTGCTTCTTTCTCTAATTGCTTTAGGTGTAAGTTTAGGTTGTTTATTTGACATGTTTCTTGTTTCTTGAGGTATGATTGTATTGCCATAAACTTCCCTCTTAGAACTGCTTTTGTTGCATCCCATAGGTTTTGGGTCATCGTGTTTTAATTATCATTTGTTTCTAGGTATTTTTTGATTTCCTCTTTGATTTCTTCAGTGATCTCTTGGTAATTTAGTAGTGTATTGTTTAGCCTCCACGTGTTTGTATTTTTTTACAGTTTTTTTTTTACTGTAATTGATATCTAGTCTTATAGCGTTGTGGTCAGAAAAGATACTTGATACAATTTCAATTTTTGTAAATTTACCAAGGCTTGATTTGTGACCCAAGATATGATCTATCCTAGAGAATGTTCAATGAGCACTTGAGAAGAAAGTGTATTTTGTTGTTTTTGGATGGAATGTCCTATAAATATCAATTAAGTCCATCTTGTCTAATGTTTCATTTAAAGCTTGTGTTTCCTTATTTATTTTCATTTTGGATGATCTGTCCATTGGTGAAAGTGGGGTGTTAAAGTCCCCTACTATTATTGTGTTACTGTCAATTTCCCCTCTTATGGCTGTTAGCATTTGCCTCTTGTATTGAGTTGCTCCTATGTTGGGTGCATAAATTTTTACAATTGTGATATCTTCTTCTTGGATTGATCCCTAGATCATTATGTAGTGTCCTTTTTGTCTCTTGTAATAGTCTTTATTTTAAAGTCTATTCTGTCTGATATGAGAATTGCTACTCCAACTTTCTTTCGATTTCCATTTGCATGGAATATCTTTTTCCATCCCCTCACTCTCAGTCTGTACGTTTCCCTAGGTCTGTAGTGGGTCTGTTGTAGGCAGCATATATACGGGTCTTGTTTTTGTATCCATTCAGCCAGTCTATGTCTTTTGGTTGGAGCATTTAATCCATTTACATTTAAAGTAGTTATTGATATGTATATTCCATTTACCATTTTCTTAATTGTTTTGGGTTTGTTATTGTAGATCTTTTCCTTCTCTTGTGTTTCCTGCCTAGAGAAGTTCCTTTAGCATTTGTTGTAAAGCTGGTTTGGTGGTGCTGAATTCTCTTAGCTTTTGCTTGTCTGTAAAAGTTTTAATTTCTCTGTGGAATCTGAATGAGATCCTTGCTGGGTAAAGTTGGTTGTAGATTTTTCCCTTTCATCACTTTAAAAATGTCCTGCCACACCCTCTGTCTTGCAGAATTTCTGCTGAAAAATCAACTGTTAACCTTATGGGGATTCCTTTGTATGTTATTTATTGTTTCTTTTCCTTTGCTGCTTTCAATATTTTTTCTTTGAATTTATTTTTTGATAGTTTGATTAATATGTGTCTTGGCGTGTTTCTTCTTGGATTTATCCTGTATGGGACTCTCTGTGCTTCCTGGACTTGATTGACTATTTCCTTTCCCATATTAGGGAAGTTTTCAATGATAATCTCTTCAAATATTTTCTCAGTCCCTTTGTTTTTCTCTTCTTCTGGGACCCCTATAATTCAAATGTTGGTGTATTTAATGTTTTCCCAGAGGTCTCTGAGACTGTCCTCAATTCTTTTCATTCTTTTTTCTTTATTCTGCTCTGCCCTAGTTATTTCCACTATTTTATCTTCCAGGTCACTTAGCCGTTCTTCTACTGATTCCTTCTAGAGAATTTTAAATTTCATTTATTGTGTTGTTCATCATTGTTTGTTTGCTCTTTAGTTCTTCTAAGTCCTTCTTAAATGTTTCTTCTATTTTCTCCATTCTATTTTCAAGATTTTGGATCATCTTTACTATCCTTATTCTGAATTCTTTTTCAGGTATACTGCCTATTTCCTCTGCATTTGTTTGGTCTGGTGGGTTTTTACCTTGCTCCTTCATCTGCTGTGTATTTCTCTGTCTTCTCATTTTGCTTAACTTACTGTGTTTGGGGTCTCCTTTTCACAGGTTGTGGGTTCGTAGTTCCTGTTGTTTTTGGTGTCTGCTCCTAGTGGGTGTGGTTGGCTCAGTGGGTTGTGTAGGCTTCCTGGTGGAGGGGGCTAGTGCCTGTGTTCTGGTGGATGAGGCTGGATCTTGTCTTTCTGGTAGGCAGGACCGCTTCCGATGGTGTGTTTTGGGGTGTCTGTGACCTTATTATGATTTTAGGCAGCCTCTCTGCTAATGGGTGAGGTTGTGTTCCTGTCTTGCTCGTTGTTTGGCATTGGGTGTCCAACACTGTAGCTTGCTGGTCATTGTGTGGAGCTGGGTCTTAGCATTGAGATGGAGACATCTGGAAGAGCTCTCACTGATTGATATTACAAGGGGTTGGGAGGTTTCTGGTGGACCAATGTCCTGAACTTGGCTCTCCCTTCTCAGAAGCTCAGGCCTGACACCTGGTTGGAGCAGCAAGACCCTGTCAGTCACACAGCTGGGTCATCCTGGAGAAGATGGACTGAAGCCAGGAGAAAGCTAGAGGATGGGAGACATGTCAGAAGGCTTGTTTGATGAAATCAGGCAAAGGATTTTGACATTCTGTACCCAGGCTCTACTCACGAAGGGGAAAGTAGTGCCTCGGGAAGTCGAGCATGTGCTTCCCTTAATTCACTTTTGTTGTCCAGATGACCATGGCCATGTGTAGGAAATAACATCATCTTGATTTTACCCTCAAGAAATCAGGGTGATATAAACCTATAAACCTAGAAAATATATATAATAGAAACTATTTCATTCAGGTATTCTTTTTTTGCTTTTAAATCACATTCAATATCATTCATTTCAAATTCACTATTCTTAGAATTATATTTTTCAGTAATTAACTAGACAGTTTTCATTGGAGCTAAAAGAAAAACAACTGCATTATTCTAGTGAAATGAAAACCAGAAAAACAAATGAATAAAATGAAAAACATGAGAAAAATATATTTGTGTTATTGTATTTCAAAATAACCTCCATTCCCTTTCCATATATTTAGTGTTCATTATGCAGAAATTTGTATTTAATTATAAACTCACTCTTTGTCTCTATGATAACCTATAGCCTCATTTACTCTCTAATAGCCTTTTTTTATACTGGTACATTACTCAGAATCTTGTCTTTTTAAAAAAATTTTTTTTACAGAAGAGTACCAAATTTTGGGTTTTTTTTTAACAGAAGAATACCAAGAGTAGCAAGTTCTTTGGAAAGTAACTTGCTTAAGGTCATACAGACTTAGTGTTCATCAGAAGAAGAATTCAGTAGATGTAAACTAGTACATTTAGAATGGATAAACAACAAGTTCCTACTATATAGCACAGGGAACTATATCTAATCTCCTGGGATAAACCATAATGGAAAAGAATATTAAAAAAAGAATATATATATATGTTTGTGTGTGTGTGTGTGTGTGTGTGTGTGTGTAAAACAGTCACTTTGCTGTACAGCAGAGATCGGCACAATATTGTAAATCAACTGTACTTCAATTTAAAAAAAATGAAGAAGAATTCAGGTCTGATATTTATTTTTAGCTTTCTCTCCTTCCTATCTTGCTGATTCACACTGGAGATGATTAAGAACAATGTTTTAATTGAGTAGTTCTGGGTGAACGTATCTGTTACGGACTGAATGTTTTGGTCACCTCGGAAATTTATATATGTATGTTGAAACCCTAACACCCAATGGGATAGTATTAGGAGGTGGGACTTCTGGGAGGTAATTGGGTTTAGACAAGGTCATGAGGGTGGAACCCTTATGATGAGATTAGGGTCCTTATAAGAAGAAAAAGAGGCTAGAGCTCCCTCTCTCTGCCATGTGAAGAAACAACTAGAAATCAGGAAGAGGGCCTTCACCAAGAACCAGATTATGCTGACATCCTGATTTGGACTTCCAGCCTCCAGAACGGAAACGGAAATGTTTGTTGTTTAAGCTTCCCAGTCTATGATATGTTTGTTATATCAGCCTGAACTAAGACAATATCTCATAGTGATTAAGGAGTGATGGTGGTATAAAGACATGGAACAAACTAGAGGATGTTAGTCATTTGAAAACATTTATTATAAAAGAAAAACTGGAACTTAGATTGGTAGCTAGATCAAGTGATGTGTGTGCATGTGCGTGTGTGTGTGTGTATGTACACATAGCCCCATTTTATCTTCTAATAGGTACTAGAAAAATACCCATTAGAAGATAATGGGTATTTAGGAAAAAAAAGGGAATTCTTTATAGATCTTATGACAGAGGGTAATAGGTCAGTGAAGGAGAAGAAGGGTGATAGTTGCTTGAGAAACTACATTGAGGGTAAGGATCTGAAAGGAGTTGGACATAAAGTAGAAGGTACATATAGAAGCACAAGCTTATTTATCTGAAGCTGGAGGACAACTGACGCTTCTAAGAAGCCATTAATTTCAACTCTACTTCTTAACAGCATCTCATACATTTATGGATCAGACCAACAAAACATTTCTTACAGTCTCATGTTGGTGGGTCCTTTTCCAAGGCATTAGAAATTGAGGTAAATAAGCAAAAGGGCTCACTGCTGTGATTCATTCCATAGAAATCCACAAACTTATTGGTCAAGACTAACCACACTAACCTGCATGCATAGTTAAAACAGAATCAGTAGGGTGACCTAATCCTTTAAAACATTGATGATGTTTTCTCTTGCAATATACAAATACAAGACCATACAACCTACTCTCCTTTAAGGATTCCATAATTCCAGGCAGGCAGGAGCAGAAAAAATTCAAAAGACAAAGAAAAGAACTTTCCTTTCTAGCAAAAAATTCATTTAGATATATCAGAGGAACCTCAAATTTATTATATTAAAATTGAATTTATTGACTTTCAGTTTCAGCTCTGACATGTAAAGAACTTAGAAGTCATCATTCCCATCATTACACTAAGAAAAAGCTGAAAAAAACCCTGAAAACCAATGATTTTTCTAGTACCCATTAGAAAACTGAGACTGTAGGGCAAACCTTCACCCTCAAATCTGAAGAAGACAAGACAACCCAGAGGGTAATAGCCAAGATTTACTTACATGGAGTACAAGCTACTGGAACCATTAGCTGGTAGGAACACCTAAATGCTAATTTTGACAAATTGCTGGAGATTGAGTGTGGACTAACATGAGAATGAGAACTTCCTTGGGACAGTCTTAGTGAGGGACACACATTCATGGGCCTTATATCTAGGAACCCATGAGATTCTTAAGGTGAATTCCTCTGGCAAGCAAAAGATAAGAATAATTATTGTAGAATAAGTCCAGAGCATTTTTCATAACAAGTAACTAGCTTCCAGGAGTAAAGATTTTACCAGAACCTTAATCCACCTGGGGTAAGGACTTTCTCCCTACTCCAGCCCCCTCTAATCTTCTTGTATCATCTAAGGGGAGAAAACCTGTGTTACTGGATTGAGATTTGTGATTGCCACAGTCCCAAGAACAGGCCCATTAGAATTTAAACCTAAAATCATACAACACTTCCCCTATCTCACACCTTACCACCACCAAAAAGGGCTCCAGTATAACAGCAGTGAATTAGAGCTGGAAGAGTTTCAAGATTCAGATTCCTTCTGAGGAGTACAAAGGGAAGCCCAACATCAAGAGGGAGACAAAAACAAGGACAACAGATGAATTTGAAATCTGACACTTAACACCTTCAGCAAACATTAAACACAGCCCAGCTCCTAGGCAGAGTAACATAAACTCTAACACTAAAGCCTATTTATCTATTACCTCTGACACCACATGACTCGCTTTCTGCAACATATTGCAAGGCATGCTGAAATGCAGGAAAAAACATCCTGAAGAGATAAAGCAATCATTAAAACCACATTCAGATATAAGAAAGAGGTTGGAATTATCAGACAGGGATTGTAAGATCGCTATGATTAACATGTTAAGAGCTGTAATGATAATGGTAGACAACATATTGGAACAGATGGGTAATGTAAGCAGAGATTTGGGAACCTTAATAAAGAACCAGAAGGAAATGCTAGGAATCAAAAACACTAACAAAAATGAAGAATGCCTTTGATGTGCTCATCAGTAGACTTGAAATAGCTGAGGAAAGAACCAATGAGCCTGAGGATATGTCAGTACGAACTTCCCAAAATGAAATACAAAGAGAAAAAGGAATGAAAACAACAAAAAAACCCCAAATACAGAATATTCAAGAACCATGGGAGAGTTTCAAAAGGTGTAACATATGTACAATTTGAATAATAGAAAAAAATAAAAGAACGGAGCAGAAAAATATTTGAAATAATAATGGCTGAGAACGTTCCAAAATAAATGGCTGACACCAAACTGATGTTCCAGGAAGCTCAAAGAACAGTGAGCAAAATAAATGTGGAAAAAAAACCCAAAAAACCATGACATCTAGGCATATCACATTCAAACCGAAGAAAAGAAAAGAGAATATCTTAAAAGAAACCAGAGTAGTGAGGGAACACCTTACTTACAGAGAAACAAGGAAAAGAATTGTAATGGACTTCTCATCAATAATAAAAAGAAATGAATTAAAAAGCCAAGAAAAGACAGAGAGGAATGTAAATGCATGTCACTAAATGTAAGAAGTCCATCTAAAAAGACTACAAACTGCATAATTAAAATTATACTTCATTTGGAAAAAGCAATATAGAGATGGTAAAAAGATCAGTGATTGCCAGGGGGTTGAGGGGAAGTGAGGAGTATTGAACAGGTGGAGAACAAAGTACTTCTTAGGGTGGTAAATCTATTCTAATGATACTGTAATGGTTGATACATGACACTAGGCATTTGTCCAAAACCATAGAATTTACATGCAGTGTTCCTTAAAATATGCAAATATAAAAAAAATATTTAGGAGGTTAGGGGAACCCAGGATGTAATGCAGAATGTGACAAAACAATCTACCTGTATTAAAAATGTATGAATCAACCTCACTGAAAAGTATGAGGGGTGGGGGAAGTGTTGACCTAAATAACTTTGGAAATGAGTGGAGTCTGTAAGACTAAAGGCAAAAGAAACTGAACATAAACTGTACTCTAGCTGATAAAGTTGTTTCCATTGGGGACATGGGTTACCAATCTGGAAATGGCTATACATTACACTAGAAATGAACAATTAAGTGAAAGGATGATAGATGCTGAGAGCCAGATTTTTCACTATTGGAGTGGAGGGTACAGATAAGAAGAAGAAGCTAGAATGATCCATGTGGTAATCAGTTGGAGTCAGAAACATCAGTATAAACTCATGTTTAACTTAATGTAGGCACAGATGATTAAACATAGAAATATTTGCAGATATGCATATATATAAGGTTAGAGTACACACATACAGCTCCTTGTCATGTCAGCTAACTTAAAAGAAATTATCCCCTCCAGTAGCAATGAGCACACTTAGTGCCTTGTGATTTCTAATACCATTATCCGATGAAAGGGCTCCTTAGAGCAATGACTGATTCTAGGGTTGGGGAAGGAAATATACAAGAGGGCCCTGGAGCATCTCGTAGTGCCAGATAATAAGGAAGTGCTCAAAAACGAAACAAAACAAACAAAATAAAACAATGATAGTGATATGCTGAAAGGACACAAGAACCAACTGAAAGCACTTCCAACGGCCAAATCTGGAACAGTTTGAGAAACAAAATAAATAAAAATAGTACCAAATTACAAACCAAAGTAAAAGATTAATATTGGTGAGTTTATACTGATAAAAATAAATGATTGAATAAAAATAAATAAATGGCAGAGGAAAGACAAATCTGCCTTGCAGAAGAAGTCCAAATAATTTATGTAGAAACTCTGCCTTTAAGGGAATGGAGCCTAACTCTCTACACCATAAGTCTTGCCTGCACAAAAATTACAGTGTAGGGTGGGAGGTAATAACATTAGAATGGAGAAAGCTGACAAACACTACCTCATCCACACGGTCAAGTGGGTTACTTGATTGCAATGATAAACATGCTGATAAGATGTACTCTTGATAATATACTATAACTGGTGCTTTTCTTTAGTGATCTTCCTTTCAAAATTCCGTAACTAACCCCAATCTAATCAGAAGAAAAACATCCCACAAATCCCGATTGAGAGACGTTCTACAAAACCACGGATCACAGTACAGGTATCCCCCGCTTTTTGAAATTTTGCTTTACACCCCTTTGCTTTTAAGAAAGACCTACATTAGTACCTGTTTTTGCTAACAGAAAGAAATCCGAAGAGAATTTTCACTTTTACCATGAAAGGCGAAAAGCAAAAATAGCGTTCAGTGTTTGTTTTGCAGCCAGCAGAAAGAGTGGCGCGGCCAAGGTCCTTCCCCAGGAACTACACTTAGCATCTCAGCATCAAGCAGACATAGCTTTGAATTGTGTCTGTGAGCTTCTGTGCTTTATCTCGATTTATTTTGTGCATCTGTTAGTAGGGGAATTAACCTAGGGCGATTGCTTCCCCGCTTTACACCATTTCAGCTTACAAAAAGTTTCATAGAAACGTCCACTTTTGGATAGCGGGGGAAACCTGTATCAAAACTTCAAAACTATCAGGTCATCGAAAACAAGGAAAGACTGCCACAGCCAAGAGGAGCCTAAGGAGACTTGACAACTAATTATAACCTTGTGTTTCACATGGAATTCTGGAACAGAGAGCAGATATTAGGATAAAAACTAAAAAAATCTGAATAAAGTATGGATTTTAGTTACCTATAAATTATCAGTGTTTGTTAAGTAATTCTAACCAATATGCCATACTAATGTAAGGTATTAATAATAAGGGAAACTGGGTGTGGGTACAAAGGAACTTTGTACTATCTTCACAATTTTTCTTTATGTCCAAAACTCTTCTAAGATTAAAAATTCATTAAAGAAAATAAACTTATCAACTGTTGCAAAATATCATCCATCCAAGCATTCAACTAGAAGTTGAGCCGTCACTCTCCCAATTTCCATCTTCCTCAAGGATACATGCATCAAGTTTTAATTCTACTTCAATTTCTTTTTTTTTTTTTCTCTCCATCTGTCATGTTTGCTCCAACTCTCATCATCTTATCAGGTCTTCCTGGACTATTTAATTTAAAAATCCTCCTAACTAGCATCATTTTCACCTATCTCAAATTAAGAAATTAATGGATTAGAAAAGAATGCAACATAAACAACTCTTTTAAAGTTAGGGATGTTGATTTAATAAGTTTGGTGGTCCTGAGGTCATTTGGAGGGAAAAAAATGGTGTGATAATTAAGAAGAAAATATTAACTAAACTGTTTACTTCCTGCTTTGGTTTTGTTGTTACACTTAAGCTGCTTATCTTTCTAATGATTTCCTAGAAATATTATTTCTCAAAATTCTTTGCCAAAATGTAATTTACATGATTGTCCTACAATGTCTTATGAGATCTTGCTTTGTAGTTAGGGCCTTTAGGTGATTGGCTTTACCTGCTTATGGCCTTGGAGCTCTAGGCACTGACAAATAAGCAATGTAGAATATTTATAGTATTGTATATTTGACAGTCTGTTGAACTGTTAGGAGTTAGTATTTAAGTTATTTAAGTTGTCCTTGTTTCCTGAAGCTAGAATGAATTCTTGATGAAGTAGCAAGCCACAGAATGATTTGTTTTACTATGTATTTTTCATGAATGCCCAAAGGTAATCTAGATGGTCTATGATTGCTTTTTTGTGGGCTTTGACATGAGAGAAATAAATATACATGATTGCAAATTATCCAAGGCAGACTTTTTTAAATTGCAAGCTATGGTATTTAAATTTGGCCTTTAATCTTCTTTCACCTTTGTATTAGACTTCCATAGTTACAGTGCAATCCTATAACAAAATATGATTCACCCCATAAATATTCATTTTCATTAATCTTTGGGGGGAGCACAGTTAATGCATAAAGTAAAGGCAAGCTACACTGGCTATGTTAACTATTCATATCCACGAAACCACACCTGTTCTCCAGGTAACATGTTCATTGATCCTTCTAGGGTTAAAAGATTTTGTTTCACGTTGTGAAGCTTGGTGCTTTCAGTCAGTCAGAAGGTTTGACAAGGGAGCCTGAGGGGATAGCGAGGAAATATTTGATTTTGAGGCTCAGACTTTTTTATCTGGAAGGGAGTTAAAATAGCTTCTATTAGGAACTGCACTAGTCGACTTCAAAACTACAGGGCTCAAAAAGCAGCCTTTGATTTCTCTTATCTCCCTGTAAGGCATGTTTATCAGAAAAGATTAGGAGCAGAGTTAATGCTTCCAGCAGGACCGCTGTCCCAGAAGCTTTCATTAACCAGCTTCCACAATCTTTCACTGTTGTGAAAAAATTGGTAATCTGCTTTGTATTTCTCAATCTACCTGGCATTTGTGAACATACTTTGGAGACTAAATCAATAAATGGAGCCTTAAACAGGAAACATACACTTAAAAATATATATATGTATATATTCTTTAAATAAATTCCAAGGAAAAAGAAGTGAAGAACTAAGATGTCCATATATAATAAAAATGGAAAGGGGCGGATTGGGTGGAGGAAGGTGTACCTTCTTGGAAAGAAATAATAAATTATTTTGGTAAAAAAAAGGAATGGAAAATAAGTTCCAACAAATGGAAAAATGGAGGTAAATTAAGAAAGTGTTCAGAGAAAAATTAGTGTGAAGGAAAAGAAAGAGAACAAACCATACATATGAGTAGCAATGAAAAGTGGAAAGAAAAGAACCAGTTATCCAGTAGTTATTGGCACTCTCAGAAGGAAGGGAACCAAAGGTAGTGACATCCTCAGAACCTGAAAGGCTAGGAGAACAGGCTGTGCTTCTCCTTACAACCCCACCCCCTACCTCTGCTGTCAGCGCTTAACTCTGGAAGTCTTTCTGCTGCCCCAAGTGCCATGTCTTTCTAGTTTGGCATGTCCATGACTAGTTGTGTTGAAATAACTTTCTAGACCCCAGTTGGAGCCATTCATGCCCAGGATGCTGAGTCATCAAACTAAAACTTTGATAACTTTCCTGTCTCTGTAAATGGTCCACCTGACCAGAAATGCAGTATATCCCCGTCAGCCGATCCCCAAATGCCAAGCCAATTCTGAGTCTTTCACACCAGACAAAGTTGGCTATGTGACCCCAGCCAAGCAGATATTTTTCTATTTGTCTCTTCCTTGTTCCTTATTCTTCATCCTATAACAGCTTCTTATCTTGTGCCCAATTTTGCAGTTCTTGGAAAGGAGACCATCTGCTTCATGAAGGGTTAACGTTTATTTGTATTACCTAAATTGTCTTCTTTGGTCATTTTTTTAAGTTAGGCCAGCCAGCCATACTATGCACTTGTCTCGACATCCATGCTAACCAGTGTGTTGATATAAATGGTTTTCAAAAAATAGTGATTTTTAAGCTGTGGGGAAGCAAAGCGGTGGAGAAGGGACAGGGGATGGGACAGGAGGGAAGAAGAGAGGTCAGGTCACCATTGGGCAACGTCCAATCAGGGTGCAGACCAGGGCAGGGGCAGGGGCAGGTTGCTGGGCAATCAATCCTAGCATTCCCTTCCTTTTTTTCCTTAAGAAGTTCGGATGGTAAGCATCATGTTTTTATTTTTATTTTATGTATGTATGTATGTATTTATTTATTTTGTTTTATACTATTTTATCTGAACTCTTGATTCTCAAGGCAGGACTCACAGAACAGTCACCAAGGAAAATCACATGCAAAACTGCAGTCAAAGCAATTACTGATGGAAGAACCCACAGAATCCACAGAGGAGAAAGCGGTACCAGCTAAGAGGCAGGAGTCAAAGGACATCATGTGGAACCAACAGCAGCACATATAGCACCTTAGAAAGAATTAGGAAAACATGCCCCTTCCCCAAGATACATTTATAAATCTACTACCTCTGAACAATGAACTCTGAACTCTAGGTTCAGATGTCTCCCCAGGATTATGCAACTTACAAACAAACATAGAAGTCCTTAGAGATGGGAAAAGATGCAGTGAGTTAGCACCTGAGGACAAAGGGGGAGAAGTGGGTCTTTGCTGTGTGACTGACTGTGGAAAATCACGTCACCTCTCTGAGCTCAATATTTCTTTCTCAAATTGAAGTAATAATAATAATAGCTGCCAAGCCTGGCTTGTGGTGATGATCAAAAGAGAGAAATATGAGACTACCTTCACAAAGCTATGGGCTGTTATCTGAGCCTGTGTTCCCTGCCAGATTCACACATGCAAAACTCAGAGGCAATTACAAGTCACTGCCAAGTAAAGTCTTTGAACTTGATTTCCTTAATCAAAGCTTTGAATACCATAGAAAATATGACTGAACGCTCAGAGGTGGGGGTGTTAAATCCCAAAGGTTTCAAAAATGTCACCTTTTTGAAGCTTCATGTTTTTATATTATTATTCTAATTAACAGCAGCCAGGCAAATGTTTCTTCCCTTTCTCCTTTACTTCTCCAAAGTAGCACAGTTCTTTTCTAAATTCAAGGGTCAGTTTAACAGGCTTGAAAAAATTCACGAACCCCCTTCTACACTTTCAGTCTGCTACAACCTCCTAACCACAGGAAAATAGTCAAAAAGAGCATTTTACACATGGGCAGGAATCTAGGTCAGAAGTCAGAATGGCCTTTCCTTTCTTCTCACTTGGACCTTTATGAAGGGAAGTTACAGCTATGGAGCCATGATTTCAGCAGGGGCTGTCATTAGTGACAGACCGAACAGGCAGGTGCCACAGTTTGCCACCAACTTCCAGGTTTCTGTTGCAGCTGCCAGGAAGTGGAGGGGATGGTGGAGAGATCTGACTCACTGGAGCAAACCAGGGAGAGTGAGAGGCTGAAAGGCACCTCTCTGCTGGGAAGAGACAGGCTGCAGCTGGGCCCATCAAACAGCTCCTCGGAGTCCCTGCAGCGCAACAAGAGAATATTGGAAGGATTGGTCAGGCCAGGTTTTTCAGAAACTAGATGCAGTTTTCAACCATATGATAATCTCAATAGATGTAGAAAAAGCTTTTGTCAAAATTCAACACCTATTTATGATAAAAACTCTCCAGAAAGTAGGCATAGAGGGAACTTACATCAACATAATAAAGGCCATATATGACAAACCCACAGCCAACATCATTCTCAATGGTGAAAAACTGAAACCATTTCCTCTAAGATCAGGAACAAGACACGGTTGTCCACTCTCACCACTATTATTCAACATAGTTTTGGAATTTTTAGCCACAGCAATCAGAGAAGAAAAAGAAATAAAAGGAATCCAAATCGGAAAAGAAGAAATAAAGCTGTCACTGTTTGCAGATGATATGATACTATACATAGAGAATCCTAAAGATGCTACCAGAAGACTACTAGAGCTAATCAATGAATTGGGTAAACTAGCAGGATACAAAATTAATGCACAGAAATCTCTTGCATTCCTATACAATAATGATGAAAATCTGAAAGAGAAATTAAGGAAACACTCCTATTTACCATTGCAAAAAAAAAAAAGAATAAAATACCTAGGAATAAACCTACCTAAGGAAACAAAAGACCTATATGCAGAAAACTATAAGACACTGATGAAAGAAATTAAAGATGATACAAACAGATGGAGAGATATACCATGTTCCTGGATTGGAAGAATCAACATTGTGAAAATGACTATATTACCCGAAGCAATCTACAGATTCAATGCAATCCCTATCAAACTACCAATGGCATTTTCCACAAAACTAGAACAAAAATTTCACAATTTGTATGCAAACACAAAGACTGTGAATAGCCAAAGCAATCTTGAGAAAGAAAAACGGAGCTGGAAGAATCAGGCTCCCTGACTTCAGACTATACTGCAAAGCTACAGTAATCAAGACAGTATTGGGGGGGGGTGATGTGATGAACTGGGAGATTGAGATTGACATATATACACTAATATGTATAAAATGGATAACTAATAAGAACCTGCTGTATAAAAAAATAAATAAAATAAAATTTAAAAATTCAAAAAAAATAAGAATAAATATATAAAATAAAATACATCCACACACACAAAAAAAGACAGTATGGTACTGGCACAAAAACAGAAATATAGATCAATGGAACAGGATTGAAAGCCCAGAGATAAACCCACACACATATGGTTACCTTATCTTTCAAAAAGGAGGCAAGGATATACAAAGGAGAAAAGACAACCTCTTCAATAAGTGGTGCTGGGAAATCTGGACAGCTACATGTAAAAGAATGAAATTAGAACAATTCCTAACACCATACACAAAAATAAACTCAAAATGGATTAAAGACCTAAATGTAAGGCCAGACACTATAAAACTCTTAGAGGAAAATATAGGCAGAACCCTCTATGACATAAATCACAGCAAGATCCTTTTTGACCCACCTCAGAGAAATGGAAATAAAAACAAAAATAAACAAATGGGACCTAATGAAACTTAAAAGCTTTTGAACAGCAAAGGAAACCATAAACAAGACAAAAAGACAACCCTCAGAATGGGAGAAAATATTTGCAAACGAAGCAATGGACAAAGGATTAATCTTCAGAATATACAAGCAGCTCATGCAGTTTAATATCAAAAAAAAAAAACAACCCAATCCAAAAATGGGCAGAAGATCTAAAAAGACATTTCTCTAAAGAAGATATACAGATTGCCAACAAACACATGATAGGATGTTCAACATCACTAATCATTAGAGAAATGCAAATCAAAACTACAATGAAGTATCACCTCACAGGTCACAATGGCCATCATCAAAAGTCTACAATCAATGCTGGAGAGGGTGTGGGGAAAAGGGAACCCTCTTGCATTGTTGGTGGGAATGTAAATTGATACAGCCACTATGGAGAACAGTATGGAGGTTCCTTAAAAACTAAAAAAAGAAATACCATATGACTCAGCAATCCCACTATTGGGCAAATACCCTGAGAAAACTATAATTCAAAAAGAGTCATGTACCACAATGTTCATTGCAGCACAATTTACAATAGCCAGGACATGGAAGCAACCTAAGTGTCCATTGACAGATGAATGGATAAAGATGTGTCACATATATACAATGGAATATTACTCAGACATAAAAGAAACGAAATTGAGTTATTTGGAGTGAGGTGGATGGACCTAGAGTCTGTCATACAGAGTGAAGTAAGTCAGAAAGAGAAAAACAAATACCATATGCTAACACATATATATGGAATCTAAAAAAAAGAAATAGTTCTGATGCACCTAGGGGCAGGATAGGAATAAAGACGCAGACGTAGAGAATGGACTTGAGGACACCGGGAGGGGGAAGGTTAAGCTGGGAGAAGTGAGAGAGTAGCACTGACGTATATACACTACCAAATGTAAAATTGATAGCTAGTGGGAAGCAGCTGCATCACTTGGGGAGATCAGCTCGGTGCTTTGTGACCACCCAGAGGGGTGGGATAGGGTAGGTGTGAGGGAGACACAAGAGGGAGGGGATATGGGGATATATGTATACATATAGCTGATTCACTTTGTTATACAAAAGAAAATAACACAACATTGTAAAGCAATTATACTCCAATAAAGATGTTAAGAAAACCAAAAAAAAAAAAAAAGAATGAGGAGTTTCCATCTTTACATCTGCTGCCATGGCATGTACTCTCTCCCCTCTAAGACTCACCTATATAGTGGGACTAATAATACTCATATATAATACCATTACAAATAATAAATGGAATAAAATAGTTCATATGCCTAACACAAATCCTAGTGCATTTTGTAGCTCAAAGATTGTGAGCTCTCTCTCTCTGTTCAATCATTCCTCTGAGTTAATCCATCCTAAGATCTTTACCAGCATGTTAGTTACCTTCGTCTTTTTGGTTTGTGTCTTTAGATAATACACCATTTTCATCATCAAGGAATACTCACTCGAGGCGGAGTCAAGATGGCTGCGTGGGAAGACGTGGAGTTAGCGTGTCCCCACAACTAGGGCACCTGCTGGCGGCTGGTGGGGGACTCTGACGCCTAAGGAGACAGAAGGAACCCCAAAGTGAACCGGTAGGACATAGGGGGACCGAAGGCATAGGAAAAGTGAAGGCCAGACAGGATCAGTGCCCCTGAGGCTGGGGAGATCAGGAGAGGCAGGTGAGAGGGACTCTCCATGAAGAGCCAGAGAGGAGCGGAGGGCAATTGCCTGGTCCACTTGGACTGGGGAGCCTGCTGAGCTCCCAAGCCAGTACCCCCCTTCCAAAGCCCTATCCAGGCCACATGGGTCCTGGGGACATAAGAGGGAGGCCGGTGAGATCAGGAGAGGCAGGCAGCAGGAGTCATCCAGGAGGAGCAGGAGAGGAGCAGAGGGCCATTGCCCGACCCACTTGGGCATGGGGAGCCTGCTGATCTCCCAGGCTGATTCCCTGCCCTCTAAGGCCCCCTCCAGGCTGTGTGGGTTCTTGGGGGCATAGGAGGGAGGCTGGGGAGATCAGGAGAGGCAGGCAGGAGGGACCCTCCCAGACCAGAGGAGCAGGAGAGGAGAGGAGGGCGTCTGCCCTACCCACTCGAGCCCAGGAAGCCTGCTGGGCTCCCAGGTGAGGTCCCCTACCCTCTGAGACAAGGGGTTGGGGGTAGACCTGGGCCCCTTCTGTTCCTTGAGCCTAAGCCTAACCCCCCACAGCCCCCAGGGCTTTTTCCAGCCCTGTGGGTCCTGAGCATTGGCCCCACTCACCACACAAAACTCACCCTTGCTTAGGCCCCACCCTCCACAGCCAAGGCCTTCCCCCACCTTTAATTTTTTTCTTTTCCCTCCTCCTTTTTTTTACTATTGTGGTACTGATGTACCTTCCGGTTGTTGATTCATCTGTATTTTTATTTTTACATTCTTTCTAACATATATGATAGTTTCCTAGTCTAATTTTATTTTTTACTTTGTTATTATTATTATTTTTTTTTGCTGCCCCAGGGGATCTTGGTTCTTGAGACCAGAGTTGGGCCAAAGTTCCTGCGGTGGGAGCTCTGAGTCAGAACCACTGAACTAACAGAGAACCTCAGACCCAAGGGAATATTCATCAGAGTGAGGTCTCATGGAGTTCCTCATCTCAGTACGAAGACCCAGCTCTACCCAATAGCCTACAAACTCCAGCGTTGGAAGCCTCAGGCTAAAAAACCTGGAACACAAGACAGGAACACAATTCCATTCATAAAAAAAAAAAAAAAAATGAGAAGGCAAAAAAATTATGTCACAGGTGAAGGAGCAAGGTAAAAACCTACAAGACCAAATAAATGAAGAGGAAATAGGCAACCTACCTGAAAAACAATTCAGAGTAATTATAGTAAAGATGATCAAGAATCTAGGAAATAAAATGGAAGCACAGACTGAGAAAATACAAGAAATGTTTAACAAAGATCTAGAACTAAAGAACAAACAAACAGAGATGAACAGCACGATAACTGAAATGAAAAATACACTAGAAGGAATCAATAACAGAATAACTGAGGCAGAAGAATGAATAAGTGAGCTGGAAGACGAAATGGCAGAAATAACTGCCAAGGAGCAGAATAAAGGAAAAAGAATGAAGAGAACTGAAGACAATCTCAAGACCTCTGGGACAACACTAAATGCACCAGCATTTGAATTATAAGGGTCCCAGAAGAAGAAGAGAAAAAGAAAGGGTCTGAGAGAATATTTGAAGAGATTATAGTTGAAAACTTCCCTAACATGGGAAAGGAAATCGTCAGTCAAGTCCAAGAAGCACAGAGAGTCCCATACAGGATAAACCCTAAGAAAAACACACCAAGACACATATTAATCAAACTAAGAAAAATTAAATTCAAAGAAAAAATATTAAAAGCAGCAAGGGAAAAACAAAAAAATAACACAAAGAAATCCTCATAAGGTTAACAGCTGATTTTTCAGCAGAAACTCTGCAGGCCAGAAGAGAGTGGCAGGATATACTTAAAGTGATGAAAGAGAAAAACCTACAACCGAGATTACTCTACCCAGCAAGGATCTCATTCAGATTCGATAGAGAAGTCAAAAGCTTTTCAGACAAGCAGAAGCTAAGAGAATTCAGCACCACGAAACCAGCTTTACAAAAAATGCTAAAGAAATTTCTCCAAGCCGGAAATGCAAGAGAAGAAAAAGACCCACAAAAACAAACTCAAAACAATTAAGAAAATAGTAATAGGAACATATATATTGATAATAACCTTGAATGTAAATGGGCTAAATGTCCCAACCAAAAGACACAGGCTGGCTGAATGAATACAAAAACAAGACCCATATATATGCTGTCTACAAGAGACCCACTTCAGACCGAGGGACACATACAGACTGAAAGTGAAGGGGTGGAAAAAGATATTGCATGCAAAGGGAAATCAAAAGAAAGCTGGAGTAGCAATACTCATATCAGATAAAATAGACTTTAAAATAAAGACTGTTACAAGAGATAAGGAGGGACACTACATAATGATCAAAGGATCAATCCAAGAAGAAGATATAACACTTATAAATGTTTATGCAACCAACATAGGAGCACCACGATACATATAGCAAATGCTAACAACCATGAAAGGAGAAATAGACAGTAACACAATAATAGTAGGGGACTTTAGCAACCTACTTTCACCAATGGACAGATCATCCAAACAGAAAATAAATAAGGAAACAGAAGCTTTAAATGACACAACAGACCAGATAGATCTAACTGATATTTATAAAACATTCCACCCAAAAGTGGCCGAATACACTTTCTTCTCAAGTGCACAAGGAACATTCTCCAGCATAGATCACATCTTGGGTCACAAATCAAGCCTTGGAAAATTTAAGAAAATTGAAATCGTATCAAGCATCTTTTCTGGCTACAACGCTATGAGATTGGAAATCAATTACAGGAAAAAACTGTAAAAAACACAAATACATGGAGGCTAAACAGTGTGCTACTAAATAACCAAGAGATCACTGAAGAAATCAAAGAAGAAATAAAAAAATACATAGAAACAAATGACAACAAAAACACGACAAACCCAAACCTATGGGTTGCAGCAAAAGCAGTTCTAAGAGGGAAGTTTATAGCAATTCAATCTCACCTCAAGAAACAAGAAAAATCTCAAATAAACAATCTAACCCTACACTTAAAACAACTAGAGAAAGAAGAACAAAGAAAACCCAAAGTCAGTAGAAGGAAAGAAATCATAAAGATCAGAGCAGAAATAAACAAAATAGAAACAAAGAAAACAATAGCAAATATCAATAAAACTAAAAGCTGCTTCTTTGAGAAGATAAACAAAATGAACAAACCCTTAGCCAGACTCATCAAGAAAAAAAGAGAGAAGATGCAAATCAATAAAATTAGAAACGAAACAGGAGAAATCACAACTGACACTGAAGAAATACAAAAGATTATAAGAGACTACTACAAACAACTATATGACAATAAAATGGACAACCACGAATAAATGTACAAATTCTTGGAAAGGTACAATTTCCAAGACTGAACCAGGAAGAATTAGAAAATGTAAACAGACCTATCAGAAGTAATGAAATTGAAACAGTAATTAAAAATCTTCCAACAAACTAAAGTCCAGGACCAGAGAGCTTCACAGGAGAATTCAATCAAATATTTAGAGAAGAGCAAACACCCATCCTTCTCAAACTCTTCCAAAAAATTGCAGAGAGAAACACTCCCAAATTCATTCTAAAAAGCCACCATCACCCTGATACCAAAACCAGAGCAAAGACATCACAAAAAAAGAAAATTATAGACCAATATCACTGATGAACATAGATGCAAAAATTCTGAACAAAATACTAGCAAACAGAATGCAACAGCACATTAAAAGGATCATACACCATGATCAAGTGGGATTTATCCCAGGGATGCAAGGATTCTTCCATATATGCAAATCAATCAATGTGATACACCACATTAACAAATTAAGGAATAAAAACCATATGATCATGTGAATAGATGCAGAAAAAGCTTTTGACCAAATTCAACACCCATTTATGATAAAAACTCTCCAGAAAATGGGCATAGAGGGAAGCTACCTCAACATAATAAAAGCCATATATGACAAACCCACAGCAAGCATCATACTCAATGGTGAAAAACTGAAAGAATTTCCACTAAGATCAGGAACAAGACAAGGCTGTCCACCCTCACCACTCTTATTCAACATAGTTTTGGAAGTCCTAACCACAGCAATCAGAGAAGAAAAAGAAATAAAAGTAATCCAGATTGGAAAAGAAGAAGTAAAACTGTCACTGTTTGCAGATGACATGATACTATACATAGAAAATCCTAAAGATGCCACCAGAAAACTACTAGAACTAATCAATAAATTTGGTAAGGTTGCAGGATACAAAATTAATGCACAGAAATCTCTGGCATTCTTATACACCAATAATGAAAAATCAGAAAGAGAAATTAAGGAAACACTCCCATTTACCATTGCAACAAAAAGAATAAAATTCCTAGGAATAAACCTGCCTAAGGAGCTGAAAGATTGTACTTAGAAAACTATAAAACACCGATGAAAGAAGTCAAAGATGACATAAACAGATGGAGAAATATACCATGTTCTTGGATTGGAAGAATCAATATTGTGAAAATGACTATAGTACCCAACGCAATCTATAGATTCACTGCAATCCCTATCAAACTACCAATGGCATTCTTCACAGAATTAGAATAAAAAAATCTTACAATTTGTATGGAAACACAAGAGACCCCGTATAGCCAAAGCAATCTTGAGAAAGAAAAACGGAGTTGGAGGAATCAGGCTCCCGACTTCAATCTATATCACAAAGCTACAATAATCAAGACAGTATGGTACTGGCACAAAAACAGAAATATAGATCAATGGTACAGGACAGAATGCCCAGAGATAAACCCACGCACACATGGGCACCTAAGTTATGACAAAGGAGGCAAGAACATACAATGGAGAAAAGATAGTCTCTTCAACAAGTGGTGCTGGGAAAACTGGACAGCTACATGTAAAATAATGAAATTAGAACACTACCTAACACCATTCACAAAAATAAACTCCAAATGGATTAAAGACTTAAATGTAAGACCAGACACTCTAAAACTCTTAGAGGAAAACATAGGAAAATCACTCTTTGACATAAACCACAGCAAGATCCTTTTTGACCCACCTCCTAGAAAAGTGGAAATAAAAACAAAAATAAACAAATGGGACCTAATGAAACTTAAAAGCTTTTGCACAGCAAAGGAAACCATAAACAAGACGAAAAGACACCCCTCAGAATGGGAGAAAATATTTCCAAATGAAACAACAGACAAAGGATTAATCTCCAAAACATACAAACAGTTCGTGGAGCTCAATATGAAATAAACAAACAATCCAGTTAAAAAATAGGCGGAAGACCTAAATAGACATTTCACCAAGGAAGACATACAGATGGCCAAAAGGCACATGAAAAGATGTTCAACGTCACTAATTATTAGAGATAGGCAAATCAAAACTACCATGAGGTATCACCTCACACTGGTCAGAATGGCCATTATCAAAAAATCTAGAAACAATAAATGCTGGAAAGGGTGTGGTGAAAAGGGAACCCTCCTGCACTGTTGGTGGGAATGTAAATTGATGCAGCCACTATGGAAAACAGTATGGAGGTTCTTTAAAAAACTAAAAACTGAACTACCATACGACCCAGCAATCCCACTACTGGGCACATACCCTGAGAAAACCATAATTCAAAAAGAGTCATGTACCACAATGTTCATTGCAGCTCTATTTACAATAGCCAGGACATGGAAGCAACCTAAGTGTCCATTGACAGATGAATGGATAAAGAAGATGTGGCACATATATACAATGGAATATCACTCAGCCGTAAAAAGAAACGAAACTGAGTTATTTGTAGTGAGGTGGATGGACCTAGAGTCTGTCATACACAGTGAAGTAAGTCAGAAAGAGAAAAACAACTACCGTATGCTAATGCATACATATGGAATCAAAAAAAAAATGGTACTGATGAACCTAGTTGCAGGGCAGGAATAAAGAGGTAGGCATAGAGAACTTGAGGACATGGGGTGGGAGGGCAAAGCTGGGGCAAAGTGAGAGTAGCATCAACATATACACACTACCGAATGTAAAATAGTTGGCTGGCTGGAAGCAGCAGCATAGCCCAGGGAGATCAGCTTTGCGATGACCTAGAGGGGTAGGATAGGGAGGATGGGAGGGAGGCTCAAGAGGGAGGGGATATGGGGACATGTGTATGCATATGGGTGATTTGCTTTGTTGTGCAACAGAAACGAACACAGTATTGTGAAGCAATTATACTCCAATAAAGACGTATTAAAAAAAAAAAAGGAATACTTACTCTTGAAGATGTAATCACGTGTTACAAACTCATATCAGCTATAACAGCTGGGCAATAAAATGTCTCTAATGCAAGGTAATACGGAATGATTTATACTGTGTATATTAAAACTATATTTGTTTTATCTGGCTGAGTTTTGCCATTAGAACCTGTGAGTTCAGTCTGAATTTCTGCATTCTCATTGGAAATAACCCATTTTTAAATACTGGTTCCTTTCTTTAAACCAAAACATCTCTACGTGGTGACCTTGGCAAGCGTACAAAGTGTTTATTATATTGATTTGGGACTTGGGGAGGTAGGTAGAAAGATTCTGAATTTATTTTATATGTTTCTAATTTACACTTATATATGATTGTACATGAGGTCCTTGGGTGACTGAATCAATATAAAAGCCAAGGACTGACCCTGAACTTTTCTTCTCATCACTTTTGTCCTCGATTCCCCAAGTGACAGCTAATTTAAATGGAGACATTTCAGTATCTGGATTCTAGGGTCAAGTAGGTAGAAATAGAATGGAGTCAAGGTATTGACTTTGAATGGGCAGTTTTCTAATAACTTAGGAGTCCAGAAGTGAAGCGGGTTGTCTAAAGATGTCCACTTACAGGAATGGTTGAAAGAGTTGCTGGTTGTACATATGCTAAATTTGGGGTCTTGGTAGTTCCAAACTCAGACAGCGGTTAGGATTATTTTACTTCTTTGAATCAAGTCTTCATGTGCTGTCTGGTAATGTACCCCTGCCAGCTGGATGACCTGTAAGGAACTGTTCCAGGGCAGAAGTCCTCACACTTAAAGTGCGTAAGAATCACTTAGAAGGCACATTTTTCTCTGTGTCTTTTAAATTTATTTCTCTTGATTTTAAAATTAACACATAAATCTGCTTTTGAGAGAGGCAAAAAAGTATAAAGGAACAGAGAAATACTTTATATGAAATTAACCAGGCATAGCTATTATTTTGCCACATTTTCTTTCAACAATATCATCAGTAATCCTGCTAAAACCAACACAAATGGGATTATATATTTTATATATTATGAAATTTCTAGCAAATATAAATAACCATTTATTCTGCTTATTAATTTTTTACCCTTTATATTATCATTTTCACTTTCTCTTTATTCTTTTACCCTTTTAGAGCAGTGTTTTTAACCTTGACTGCAATTAGAATCAACAGGGCAGTTTTACTGAAAATACTGATGCCCAAGCCTAAGGCCCAGGTCAGATACAACATGATCTGGAAAAACTATGCGCATTAAAAAAAAAGTCTTGGGAATAACAACTTTGTGCGCACCTCCGGGCCTCCGAACATCCATCTGTCCATTTGGTCATCCAGCGGGAAAGGGCTCCAGCCACCCGAGGGCAGCCGCCACCCAGGGGGCCGCGACCAGGAGACCCGAAAGCGCTGCTGACCCTCGCGGGCCCAGGCAAGGGACACCACCATGCAGATGTGCGCCGGGGCCTGGGGGTTGCGTCTGGGTTGCGGAGTCCGAGGCAGCCGCCGCCTGCCTGGGGGCGCGGGGGCGCGGGGCCCCGGTTGAGCTCCGCGGGGCCGCTACAGCAGTAGCCGCGGGGATAGCGGTGCGGCTGGGCTCGCGCCTCCTGCAGCGCCTCCTGCCCACACACGACGACTTTGCTCGGAGGCATATCGACCCCGGGGACAAAGACCAGAGGAGATGTTATTGGCCCTGGAGCTGGCGAGAGTAGATGAACTGATCGAAAAGAACACCCCTGCCAGCATCCGCTTGAAAAGACCCTTGAAAATGGATGACCCTGTCTGTGGAAATGATATCCTTACAACTCTGCATGCCATTTCCAGCAAGAACCAGATCTGGAGATTGTATATCGGCATGGGCTATTATAACTGCTCAGTGCTACAGACAATTTTGTCTAACTTAACTGGAGAACTCAAGGTGGATCACCCAGTATACTCAGTACCAGCCAGAGGTGTCTCAGAGGAGAGAGGACAGTTTACTCAACTACCAGACCATGGTGTGTGACATCACAGGTATGGGCATAGTTAACGCATCGTGCTGGATGAGGCCACCACGGGTGCAGAGGCAATGCAGCTCTGCCACAGACACAACAAGAGGAGGAAGTTTTTTGTTGACCCCCGTTGCCATCCACAGACAATAGCTGTCGTCCAGACTCAAGCCAAGTATGCTGGAGTCCTCATTGAACTGAAGTTACCCCATGAAATGGACTTCAGCGGAAAAGATGTCAGTGGAGTGCTGTTCTAGTACCTGGACGCTGAGGGGAAAGTGGAAGACGTCACAGAACTTGTGGAGAGTGCCCATCAGGTGGGGAGCTTGGCCTGCTGCACTGCTGACCTTTTAGCTCTGTGTAGCCTGAGGCCTCCTGGAGAACTGGGGGTAGACATTGCCCTGGGCAGCTCACAGAGATTAGAGTGCCACTAGGCTATAGCAGACCACGTGCCTTTTTAGCTGTCAGAGAAAACTTGGTGAGGATGATACCTGGAAGAATGGTGGGAGTAACAAGAGATGCCAGTGGAAAAGAAGTGTATCCTCTTGCTCTTCAAACCAGGGAGCAACACATCCAGAAAGACAAGGCTATCAGCAACATCTGTACAGCTCAGGCTCTCTTGGCGAATATGGCTACAATGTGCGCAATCTACCATGGGTCCCATGGGCTGGAACATATTGCTAGGAGGGTACATAATGCCACTTTGATTTTGTCTGAATGTCTCAAGTGAGCAGGGCACCAACTCCAGCACTACTTGTTCTTTGACACTTTGAAGATTCAGTGTGGCTGCTCAGTGAATGAGGTTTTGGGCAGGGCCGCTCAGTGGCAAATAAATATTCAGCTCATTGAGGATGGCACACTTGGTATTTCTCTTAATGAAACAGTCAATGAAAAAGATCTGGATGACTTGTTGTGGATCTTTGGCTGTGAGTCGTCTGCAGAGCTGGTTGCTGAAAGCATGGGTGAGGAGCGGAGAGTTATCCTAGGGTCTGCCTTCAAGAGAACTAGCCCATTCCTCACACAGCAAGTGTTCAACAGTTATCACTCAGAAACAAATATTGTCTGATATATGAAGAGATTGGAAAACAAAGACCTTTCCCTTGTTCATAGCATGATTCCCCTGGGGTCCTGTACCATGAAGCTCAACAATTCATCAGAACTCGTGCCTATCACATGGAAAGAATTTGCAAACATCCACCCCTTTGTGCCTCTGGATCAAGATCCAAGGGACCAGCAACTCATCTGAGAACTTGAGAAGGATTTGTGTGAACTCACCGGCTGTGACCGAATCTCTTTCCAGCCTAACAGCAGATCCCAGGGGGAATATGCCGGGCTGGTCACTATCCGAGCCTACTTAGATGCGAAAGGAGAGAGACACATTCCAAAATCCGCACATGGGACCAATTCTGCAAGTGCCCACATGGCAGGCATGAAGATTCAGCCTGTGGAGGTAAATAAATACGGAAATATCGATGCAGCTCACCTCAAGGCTATGGTAGATAAACACAAGGAGAACCTGGCAGCAATCATGATTACATATCCATCCACCAGTGGAGTGTTTGAAGAGACCGTCAGAGATGTGTGTGAACTGATCCACCAACACAGAGGACAGATCTACCTGGACAGGGCAAATATGATCATTCATGTGGAATCTGTTGTCCTGGAGACTTTGGGTCTGATGTCCCACACGTAAATCTTCACAAGACTTTCTGCATTCCCTCTGGAGGAGGCAGCCCTGGCATGGGGCCCATCGGAGTGAAGAAGCATTTTCTCCCTTTTCTGCCTAATCATCCCATCGTTGCAGCAAAGCCAAGTGAAGATGCCCAGCCTTTGGGTACTGTCAGCGCAGACCCGTGGGGCTCCAGTTCCATCTTGCCCATTTCATGGGATTATATTAAGATGATGGGAGGCAAGGGCCTTAAACAGGCCACAGAAAATGCTATAATAAATGCCAACTACATAGCCAAGCGATTAGAAAAACACTACAGAGTCCTTTTCCAGTGTGCAAGAGATTACGTGGCTCATGAATTTATTTTGGATATAAGACCCTTCAAAAAGTCTGCAAATATGGAGGCCGTGGATGTGGCCAAGAGGCTTTAGGATTATGGATTTCATGCCCCTACCATGTCCTGGCCAGTGGCAGGCACTCTCATGATTGAGGCCACTGAGTCAGAACACAAGGCAGAGTTGGATAGATTCTGTGAAGCCCGGATCAGCATTCGGCAGGAAATCGCTGACATCGAGGAAGGCCGCATCAAACCCAGGGTCAATCCACTGAGGAGGTCTCCACACTCCTTGTCCTGTCTCATGTCCTCCCACTGGGATCGACCATATTCCAGAGAGGTGGCAGCATTCCCACCCCCCTTGATGGAACCAGAGAACAAATTCTGGCCAATCATCATCTGGATTGATGACGTCTGTGGAGATCAGCACATGGTTTGTACCTGTCCACCCATGGTTGTTTACGAGTTCCCATTTTCTTTTTTTTTTTTTTTTTTTTAATAAACAACAGAAATTTATTTCTCACAGTTCTGAAGGCTGGAGGTCCAAGATCAGGGTGCTGACATGGTGATGTGAGAGCCCACTTCCAGGTTGCAGACTTCTAATTGTACCCTCACATGGCCAAGAGGGGAGGGATCTCTCTGTAGCCTCTTTTGTAAGGGCATTAATCCCATTTATGTGGGTTTCGCCCTCATGACCTAGTCACCTCCCAAGGGCCCCACCTCCTAATACAATCATCTTAGGGGTTAGGATTTCAACTTACGGATTTTGAGGGGCACAAACATTCAGACCATAGCAGTGACCAAATAATATAAAGCTAGAAAGGATTTAAAGTGATTACCTCTAGGGAGTTCAGTGAAAATCATGTATGTTTCTCCAGTGGGATAGGAGAGAGGATACAGTGTACTTTTCATTTGTAGTTCATTTCATCTTAACCATGTACATGTTGTTCTACTTTGATAGTTTAAGTTAAGTGGTTGGGAAAAAAGCACTTTAGTGTAACTGCCTCCTCCCATTACAAACCCTGAGACCCACAATTCCTAACGGCAACCCTTTTTTTCCCTCCTTAAAGGAAGATTTAAATTCTTCAGCAACAGGCTAAGAACTAACACCTTAATAAATGAGTTACAAGGTATTAGGTGAAACCAACTGAAATTTTGACCAATGAAGATAGCAGTTTCATATCATTCAAATTAATATATGCTTTTTTTCCCTGAAAAAGTGCAAGTGAAGCCAGAACTGTAATTATAGCCTGTTATGCACCATACATTTAGTTTTTTATATTGATTTTCTACTTAATTTAATTAAAAAAAGTTTTTAAACCCCACAGAGCTCTGTCAAAAACACAAAACTATTTTCAATTATAGAAAGGGCTAAGCCATCAGTCTCCAGAGAATTTTGGTTTACTTCTTTTAAAAATTAATTTTTATTGGAGTATGGTTGCTTTGTTTACTTTTGTTTGATATGTCTCTTACAAAGCAACCTGTTAATTTAACTCAAAGTTGAAACTACGAAGATGTCACATGAAGCCATCTATTAAACATTCAGGCCCCTTGTACATGTAATATGCTGAAGTAATACACCCTGCAATTTTTCTATTTATTTCTTTATGAAGAACTCTAACCAGGGAGGGGCCAGGAAGAATTTCCTTGTACAAGGGCAAAGTAGACTTAAGGACAATGTCTTATACTTAATCATTGTTTTTCAGCAAACCTTGAAAGTATCTGAATCTCAAAAGTTAGCCCTAGGCCTTTTTTTTTTTTAAATAAAACTCAATGCTTCTCCCAAATTTGAGGTATTTGATTCCTAATTGAGAATCCTTCTTGAGTATTTTCATCCTATACCTGACAATTTATTCCTGATTGTTACTATGAAGGACTAAAAGCTGTAGAGGATGTGTAGTTTCAAATTATAGTTCTTGATATTATAGTAGGATAAGCATGTTTCTCATAGACACCTAGATCTCTAGGGAAGGGACTCTTAAGATCAGCTGATCTGTTCACAAATGAGGAAACTGAGGCCTAAAGAGACTGAGAAATTTAGTCTACACAGAAAGTTAACGATACACATAAAGTGACCAGAGTGTTCAGCTCCTGGTGAGACCTTCTTTCTGTTACACTGTGCTGTTTCCTTAACTCAGAAATTCACCATCAAAAATATCCAGGGTTTTTTTTTAAAGAAACTAGTTAAAAGTGGACTTTTATAAACCTAGAAAATCATGATTCTCCAGATATGAGTTCCCATTTTCTGAACAGAAGAGGGCCTCTTCTTAGTCTTCTCTCCTTAAGTTCAAGGGAATGATTTGATGTGCTTTGGAGCGTCATTTTCCACCACAGATTCAAGTAGGGGTTTTTTATACTGTGTATATTTTTGTAATCTCTCTCAAGGTAAATGTAAATACAACTAGCACAGTGAGTGGCAGCTCATCGTTGGAAGATTGATTTGCGTTGGTGCCTCTGCTTTCACATGTAGCAGTTGATGTTCAAGTTGCCTTGATTGGGAACATTTAGTTTTTGCACAGAAAATTTGGGGTGTGATAGTAACTTTAACTTCAATGTAGCAGGTTTGCAGACATTACAGAGGCTATACTGGAGATCTGATAGACATATTTTTATTCCAAATAAGTCTTTGTGGACTGTGCCATCTGTGGGAAATCCCAGGGCAAATGTTTACATTTTGTATACACTGAAGAAATCTTTTTCCTCCTACTAATTTGCCTAATCCATAATAGCATTTCTGAGTGTTCTCCTTTTTCCATGTGTATAGTTTTTTAAATCTGCAATTAATAATATTCTAAGAAAGCATTGCAACTTGAAAAAAAGTCTTCTTATTTTGAAATAATTTTAGTCTTATAGAAGAGTTACAAAAATAGCACAAGGAGTCCCTATTACCTTTTACCCAGCTTTGCCTAATGTAACGTCTTACATAATCATGGTACCATTATCAAAACTAAGAAATCAACATTATATAAATACCACTTAAATGACAGACTTTGTTTGGACTTCACCAGTTTTTTCCACTAATATGTCTTTTTCTGTTCCAAAATCTAATCCAGGATCCCACAGGGCATTTAGTAATGTCTTTCATTAGTCTTCTCCAATCTGTGACGCTTCCTCAGTCTTTCCTTAGCTTTCATGACTTTAGTTTGAAGAGCTCTGGTCAGGTTTTATGGAGAATGCTCCTCAATTTGGGGTTATCTGATATTATCTCAAGATTAGATGGCATGGACAAAAATAACACAGAGGTAATGTACCCTTCACAGTGTATCAATATATTTTATTACTGGTTATATGAACATTGATAACTTGGTTAAGGTGGTGTCTTCCAGTTTTGTGCACTGTAAATTGCTATTCCTTCTCTATAGTTCATAAATATTTAGGGCAAGATACACTGAGACTATACAACTAGATCATGTTTCTCCTTAAACTAATTTTAGTATTCCATGGGTCTTGCACGTAGCAATTGTTACTGTGATATTCTAATGTGATTTTCTATTTCTCTCTTCTTTCTATATTTATTAATGGGAATGCTTTTGTAAAGAAGAGATTCAATACTCCATCTCCCTCTTGTATTTATTTAATTATTTGTTTGTATCAGCATGGAATCATGAATATTTATTTTATTCTTCATGTTATAATCCAATAGTTATTTTTTAACATCTTTATTGGAGTATAATTGCTTTACAATTGTGTGTTAGTTTCTGCTTTATAACAAAGTGAATCAGCTATACATATACATATATCCCCATACCTCCTCCCTCTTGCATCTCCCTCCCACCCTCCCTATCACACCCCTCTGGGTGGTCACAAAGCACCGAGCTGATCTCCCTGTGCTATGCGGCTGCTTCCCACTAGCTATCTATTTTACATTTGGTAGTGTATATATGTCCATGTCACTCTCTCACTTTGTCCCAGCTTACCCTTCCCCCTCCCCGTATCCTCAAGTCCATTCTCTAGTAGGTCTGCATCTTTATTCCCGTCTTGCCCCTAGGTTTTTCTGAGCATTTTCTTTTTTTCTTTTTTAGATTCCATATATATGTGTTAGCATACGGTATTTGTTTTTCTCTTTCTGACATACTTCACTGTGTATGACAATCTCTAGGTCCATCCACCTCACTACAAATAACTCAGTTTCACTCCTTTTTATGGCTGAGTAATATTCCATTGTATATATGTGCCACACCTTCTTTACCCATTAATCTGGTGATGGACACTTAGGTTGCTTCCATGTCCTGGCTATTGTAAATAGAGCTGCAATGAACATTTTGGTACATGACTCTTTTTGAATTATGGTTTTCTCAGGTTATATGCCTAGTAGTGGGATTGCTGGGTGGTATGGTAGTTCTATTTTTAGATTTTAAGGAACCTCCATACTGTTCCCCATAGTGGCTGTATCAATTTACATTTCCACCAACAGTTCAAGAGGGTTCCCTTTTCTCCACACCCTCTCCAGCATTTATTGTTTGTAGACTTTTTGATGATGGCCATTCTGACTGGTGTGAGGTGATACCTCATTGTAGTTTTGATTTGCATTTCTCTAATGATTAGTGATGTTGAGCATCCTTTCATGTGTTTATTGGCAATCTGTATATCTTCTTTGGAGAAATGTCTATTTAGGTCTTCTGCCCATTTTTGGATTGGGTTGTTTGCTTTTTTGATATTGAGCTGCATGAGCTCCTTGTATATTTTGGGGATTAATCCTTTGTCAGTAGTTTCATTTGCAAATATTTTCTCCCATTCTGAGGGCTGTCTTTTCATCTTGTTTATGATTTCCTTTGCTGTGCAAAAGCTTTTAAGTTACATTAGGTCCCACTTGTTTATTATTTTATTTTTTATTTTAGAGTGTTCTGCCAAGGATTTCCTCTAAGTGCTTTATAGTGTCTGGCCCTACATTTAGGTCTTTAATCCATTTTGAGACTATTTTTGTGTATGGTGTTAGGAAGTGTTCTAATTTCATTCTTTTACATGTAGCTGTCCAGTTTTCCCAGCACCAGTTATTGAAGAGGCTGTCTTTTCTCCATTGTATATTCTTGCCTCCTTTATCAAAAATAAGGTGACCATAGGTGCGTTGGTTTATCTCTGGGCTTTCTATCCTTTTCCATTGATCTATATTTCTGTTTTTGTGCAAATACCATACTGTCTTGATTACTGTAGCTTTGTAGTATAGTCTGAAGTCCAGGAGCCTGATTCCTCCACTTCCATTTTTCTTTCTCAGGATTGCTTTGGCTATTCGGGGTCTTTTGTGTTTCCATTCAAATTGTGAAATTTTTTGTTCTAGTTATGTGAAAAATGTCATTGGTATTTTGATAGGAATTGCGTTGAATCTGTAGATTGCTTTGGGTAGTATAGGCATTTTCACAATGTTGATTCTTCCAATCCAAGAACATGCTATATGTCTCCATCTGTTTGTATCGTCTTTAATTTCTTTCATCAGTGTCATAGTTTTCTGCATACAGGTCTTTTGTCTCCTTAGGTAGGTTTATTCCTAGGTATTTTATTCTTGTTGTTGCAGTGGTAAATGGGAGTGTGTCCTTAATTTCTCTTTCAGATTTTTCATCATTAGTGTATAGGAATGCAAGAGATTTCTGTGCATTAATTTTGTATCCTGCTACTTTACCCAATTCATTGATTAGCTCTAATAGTTTTCTGGTAGCATCTTTAGGATTCTTTATGTATAGCATCATGTCATCTGCAAACAGTGACAGCTTTACTTCTTCTTTTCCAATTTGGATTCCTTTTATGTCTTTTTCCTCTCTGATTGCTGTGGCTAAAACTTCCAAAACTATGTTGAATAATAGTGGTGAGAGTGGGTAACCTTGTCTTGTTCCTGATCTTAGTGTCTCAAATGCTCATGGAACATTCTCCACGGTAGATCATATCTTGGGTCACAAATAAAGCCTTGATAAATTTAAGAAAATTGAAATTGTATCAAGTATCTTTTCCAACCACAATGCTATGAGACTATATATCAATTACAGGAAAAAATCTGTAAAAAATACAAACACATGGAGGCTAAACAATACACTACTTAATAACCAAGAGATCACTGAAGAAATCAAAGAGGAAATCAAAAAATATCTAGAAACAAATGACAATGAAAACACGATGACCCGAAACCTATGGGATGCAGCAAAAGCAGTTCTAAGAGGGAAGTTTATAGCAATACAATCCTACCTTAAGAAACAAGAAACATCTCAATTAACAACTTAACCTTACACCTAAAGCAATTAGAGAGAGAAGAAGAAAAAAACCCCATAGTTAGCAGAAGGAAAGAAATCATAAAGATTAGATCAGAAATAAATGAAAAAGAAGTGAAGGAAACAATAGCAAAGATCAATAAAACTAAAAGCTGGTTCTTTGAGAAGATAAAGTTTTTTTTTTTCTTTTGTCCTACCCAGGTACATGGGGAGTTTCTTGTCTTTTGAGAAGTCTGAAGTCTTCTGCCAGCGTTCAGTAGGTGTTCTGTAGGAGTTGTTCCACATGTAGATGTATTTCTGATGTATCTGTGGGGAGGAAGGTGATCTCCACGTCTTACTCCTCCGCCATCTTGAAGGTCTCCCCGCCAGTAGTTATTTATAGGGGTGCTCAAATTGCTCCAGGGTTGATGATTGTCAACTCTTTTAGGTTGGGTCCACCATACTTTTCAAATGGCTCCATCATTCATTCATCCATTCATCCATTTATTCTTTCATTTATTCATGTATTTATTTATCCTGGCATTATATGATACTTCCAGCTTATACCACAGCCCTGGAATGAAGCACTTCTCCAAGGAGCTCTGGTTCCTTTTATTGGAGAATGGTATTAAGAAACAAAGATGTGTGCTAGGTGTTATTGCTAATGGATGTCACTGCTTCTAGGCCCCTTTGGAGGACAGAGCTAGGAAAAAAAAATATATTATATATATATATATATATATATATATATATACACACACAGACACATATATATATTTGATCTTAAAACATGTATATACATAGGTATATTTAAATATATTTCATATCTGTAACAATATGCGTATATAATTAAAGAACCAAAAAGCAAAACATAAGTTCATACAGGTATCTCCAACTCCAACCAACACCACAGGTTTTGTTTCAGCATTCTCCTTTTATTTCTGTCCTCTTATTTCCCCTTTATTTTACCTTCTTTATCTTAGGGTAAGAAAATTGGCTCTCATTATGTCATATATTTATCTGTTCAACTTTAGCACAAATAAAAAGCAGTTTCAGAATTGATAATCAGTACTCCTGTTGGAAATAAATTTATCAGCTACAACACAGTGTTTGTGTAGAGCTCTTTTTATTCAGAACTTTTGCTCAGCTTTTTTTGAGTGTTTGTCTTCTTAGAGTTCTTAATGTATTCTGGATAAAGATTCTTTATTAGATATGTGCTTTGTAAAAACTTTTTCGTCTGTGTCTATCTTTTCATTCTCTTAACAGTCTTTACTGTACAATTGTTTTTAATTTTGAAAGTCCCGTTTATTATTATTTCTATTATTATCATTGTTTTTCTGTTGTTATTTACGGATTACGTTTTGGCATTGTATCTAAAAAGAAAAATATGTGCCAAACCAAATTCATGCAGATTTTTCTCCTATGTTTTATTCTAGAAGTTAGAAGGTTTATCGTCTTACATTTTACATTTATATTTATGATCCATTTTAAGTTAATTTTTATAAAAGGTGTGAAGTATACATCAACATTGATTTTTAAAAAAATTTTGCATATATAGAACACTTCCTAACACCATACAGAAAAATAAATTCAAAATGGATTAAAGACCTAAATGTAAGGCCAGACACTACAACACTCTTAGAGGAAAACATAGGCAGAACACTCTTTGATGTAAATCGCAGCAAGAGCTTTTTTGATCCACTCCCTAGAGTAATGAAAATAAAAACAAAAATAAGCAAATGGGATCTAATTAAACTTAAAAGCTTTGGCACAGCAAAGGAAACCATAAACAAAACAAAAAGACAATCTGCAGAATGGGAGAAAATATTTGCAAACTAAACAACTGACAAAGGATTAATCTCCAAAATATACAAACAGCTCATGCAGTTTAATATCAAAAAAACCCCCAAATAACCCAATCAAAATATGGGTTGAAGATATAAATAGACATTTCTCCAAAGAAGACATACAGATGGCCAAAAAGCACATGAAAAGATGCTCAACATCACTAATTATTAGAGAAATGTAAATCAAAACTACAATGAGGTATCACCTCACACTGTTCAGAATGGCCATCATCAAAAAATCTACAAACAATAAATGCTGGAGAGGGTGTGGAGAAAAGGGAACTCTCCTACGCTGTTGGTGGGGATGTAAATTGATACAGCCGCTATGGAGAACAGTATGGGGCTTCCTTAAAAAACTAAAAATAGAACTACCATATGACCCAGCAATCCCACTACTGGGCATATACCCTGAGAAAATCATAATTCAAAAAGATACATGCACCCCAGTGTTCATTGCAGCACTATTTACAATAGCCAGCACATGGAAGAAACCTAAATGTCCATCAACAGAGGAATGGATAAAGAAGATGTGGTACTTATAAACAGTGGAATATTACTCAGCCATTAACAAAAACAAAATAATGCCATTTGCAGCAACATGGATGGAACTAGAGATTGCTATACTGAGTGAAGTAAGTCAGAGAAAGACAAATATCATACAATATCGTTTATATGTGGAATCTAAAAAAAAAGTGTACAGAGGAACTTATTTACAAATCAGAAGTAGAGTCATGGATGTAGAAAAGAAACTTATGGTTACCAGGGGATAAGGGGGGGAGGGATAAATTGGGAGATTGGGACTGACATATACACACTTCTATATATAAAATAGATAACTAATAAGAGCCTGCTATATAGCACAGGGAACTCTGCTCAATACTCTGTAATGGCCTATATGGGAAAAGAATCTAAAAAAAAAAAAAAAAAAGAAAGAGTGGATATATGTGTGTGTGTGTGTGTGTGTATATATATAAAACTAATTCACTTTGCTGTACACCTGAAACTAACACAACATTGTAAATCAACTATACTCCAATAAAAATTAAAAAGAATTTTTTTTTTTTTTTTTACATATGGCTATCTTTTGAGTTCTGTCAGTTTTTACTTCATGCATTTTGAATCTCTGTTGTTGGATACCTTCACTTTTGGTATTATTATATCTCCTTAGGGAATTGACCCTTTAGTCTTAAATTATGTCCCTGTTTAACTCTGACAATGTGCTTTATTCAAAAGTCTAATTTGTCTCTTACTAATATAGCCACCCTAACTTTTTTTTTGCTTAATATTAGCATGGGAGATCTTTCTCCATACCTTCACTTTGAACATATGTCTCTGTATTAAATTGATTTTTCTTGTATACAGTACCTAGGTTGATGTTGTGTTTTTATTCAATCTGATAATCACTGAATTTTAACTGGAATGTTTAGATGATTTCTACTTAATGTTATTATTAATATGATTGAATTAAAATCAACTCTCTTGTTAGTCAATGTGTCTCATCTATTCTTTATTTCTCTTTTCCTCTTTTTGTACATTCTCTTGGATTAGTTGAGCAAACTTTTTGTTCCATTTTATCTTTTCTATTGGCTTACTGTCCTAAGGGTTACTATATATATTTAATTAATCAGCGTCTATCTTCAAATAATATTATCCTGCTTCACGTTTTGTAAGTAAAACATTTTCATTATCTCTCTCCCATTCTTTGTGCTATTGTGTTTATGCCTTTTATTTTTACATATGCTACAAACACAAAATAGATTGTTGCAATTTTTGCTTTCAACATTCATTTATATTTTAAAATAATTTTAAAAATTGTATGTTACCTTCATTTACTAATTTTTAGTTTTCTTTATCTCTATGTAGATCCAAGTTTCTGTTCGTATCCTATTATTTCTGCCTCAATAAATTCCTTTTTCATATCTTATAGATTATGTCCTTTAGCCATACATTCCCAGAGTGGTTTTTTCCTGAAGAATTTCTTCTTTATTCTTGTAAAATAATTTTGCTCAATGTAAAATTCTAGTTTGACTTTTATTTTTTCCTTCATCACTTTAAAGACAGCACTCCATTGTTTTCTGCATGATTTTTGGAAAAAGATGCCTGCTGTCATTCTAATCTTGGTTCCTCTTTGTGTGATGTATCTCTTTTTTTCTGTCTACCTTCCCAATTTCTCTGTTTTTTGTTTTCAGTCATTCACAAACAATATGCTAGGGGTGTGTGTGTGTGTGTGTGTGTTTGTGTGTGTTTGGTGTTCCCATTCCCAGTTCGCTCCACCTCACAGGGGATCCATCTCTAGCAAGTTATGTGCTACTTGATATGTACAAGCCTGCCAGGGGGTGGAGGGCATTCTCTGTCATGATTAAGCCTCATCCTTAGCCAGGCACCATGTCCCTGGTACTTGTATATGTGACCTTTTCAGTGTTCCTGCCCCTTTCCCTGTGTAGTTCTGAGCCAAGCATGCATTTAATCCTCATTACAGCCCTATGTGTTCATTGTAATAGCTGTGAGTAATTTCTTCTTGGCAGAAATCCCCATACTATGTAGTACTGATGAGATAAAGGGCTCTAAAATTATATCTGTAAAGTGCCAGGCACATAGTAGGTATTCGGCAAATGATGGTACTTTTCCTCTTGTCTCAGTTTAAGGTGTTGGGAGCTGATGGGATATTTTCAAGAGGGAATGGGTATGTGGGCAAGGAACAGATTTTCCTCTATGCTACTATTGTTTTTGGCCTAGGCAGACCACGGAGTTCTTTGCTTTGTAATTCAATAATTACTTATTTACAGACTCAGCAATTGGCAAGGTCAGTTTCACCTTCCTTGAGACAAAGTGTCCTGTTAGAAAGCCTATTGAGCTCTAGCTGTTTGGCTAATGTGGTTTCTGGGGTTTGTGTGAATCCTACCACATTTGTAAGATTATTCACATTCCCTTTGCATTTAGGTACACAGCTAGCAGAATTCACAGGCATATTCCATAAATATTTACTCCAAAGAGTGAGACAAGGTTTGTTTTTCCAAATAAATGGCTTTCTTTTTCTTTCTTTCTTTCCTTCTTTCTCTCTCTCTTTCTTCCTTTCTTTCTTTCTTTCTTTCAAGTGACTTGTCACAGGCAGATTTTTAAAAAACTAACATTTCAAATAATGGCATCATCAATGTCCATTTCTATATTCTATAGGATTCTCTTAATGTATAGAACATATATAAAATGCTTTTAGTATATATTTGAGAGTTTTCCTCTCTGTTGATCAAGTTGATTCCCCCAGCGTGATAAACATTGAAGATTAATAGAAATGAATGTAATTACCTAACTAGAAAACAAAAGATTTCCATGTAGCCAGTTAATTCTTATCTGACCTTTTCAGAATAATTTTATTCTATTTATTACTTGAAGAGTGGATATTGTTGACTGAGACCTAGATTTAGAGTTGCAGGGCATTAAAAAAATTAGAGAGATCGATGAAAGATGAATCATACACATTCTTGTATTAATTTTTGACATTGCATGAGAAACTCTTCTTTTGAAAACGATATGTTTACTTCAAAATACTGAAGTGCAATGCGTGGTGATGTGGGCCCGGTGATTAGAGTACTCAGACAGCCTGTATTCCTCCATCACCCATAACATGCTCCTTTATCCTTTGGCATGGCTGCTTCAAGGTCTTCCTGGAGCAAGAGGATCCATTCCTTTTTGTCTGATTTCTCTTTGACTTCCCTGCTCTACTTTTGCTTTTTTATTAGGAGATTTTGTCGCTTACCCTTCATAGAAATAAGCTTTTTTTGTGGATGCTTTGATTTTCTTGAGTACATCAATCACTAACTGTTCCTTATAGTAGAGCCATTCTCTTCATCTGTATTGGTTGCTGTCTACAGTCTACCGATATTCACACATTTTCTCTGTATTTTACACACCATACTCCACGTGCCCTTCCCTGCCACATCTCTCACACCAGCATATTGCCTTTTGTATGTTTTCCCCTAGTCACATCAAATTAAGTGTAACTGACATCTGCTTCCTCACTACTTACCTACTTTTCTTAAGCTTAAATTTTTAAAGTTAATCATGTGTTAAAAGAACAATTCTACCAGACTCGTTAAGACAAATAATAACCCCTACACCCTTATTCCACATTTCCCCATTTCCAGAGACAATCACTTTCAGTTAACTTTTTTTAAGTGCACTTTCACTCTCTGGATATCTTAATAACTCTAAGTACCCTGGTTGTATCACTACTTGATAATTTTTTTTCAGATTCGAGCACTATTTTTCGGCTCCCACTGTGATAGATGAGAACTTAGCTTTCTCCCCACTCCACATCTCTAAGGATATATGTAAATTTCCATCTCATCATTCTCCCAGTAGAGACTTATAAATTTGGTTAGATCAATATTCAGTCTTGGAAATTTTTCTGGAATGATTTCAATGTCATTTTGCTCTACTGTCTCCATCATTTGAACTGCCTTTTTGAGTTATCTTCAACCTTATCTTACAAAGATTCTATTGAGTTTTATATTTTTCTTCTCATATTTAATTTTTGTAGGATATCATTTGTTTTCAAAGTAGTTTTTTTCATAATATCCTAGAGTTTTATGAATGCAATATAATGTCTGATTTCTTTGAAAATATCAATGACAATTTAAAAATTTTCTCTTCTCTGCATTGTCTCAGCTTTTTCCATGTTGTTTTGTTCAATCTATTGCTTTGGACTTCTTCTGTGTTAGAGATTTTCTTAGATATCAGCCCTCCTGGTTGTCTCTTCATATTCTAGAATGTTGTGAACTAAAATCCTGACTAGCAACTCTATACATGTGGAAGGGTCTTAATTGACTGGTGGTTTCACTGCAACATGATTAGGCTAAATCATTTGTTAGGGAATACCTGATGTCCAAATATTTAGGCTTTTCTTCTTTGGGAGTCAGACTCCATCAGAGGACCCTTCCCATCCCCCTGAGTGTTCATTATGCTAACCACAGCGGGCTCAGACCCACTTCTAGGACCTTTGAAGATTCACAGGGGCTATAGCTACCTAGAAGCAATAACTTCCCAGAGACATTTCCATGAGCTTCCGCTTTCCGGTCCCACTCCATTCTTGGACACGCTTGGCTTATTTATTGACTGCGTGGTGAGTTCTCTGATTTTCCTGTTCCTCCCACAGCTCTGTGAAGTCTAATTACTATAGCACACACCCAATCACATAATACTAATAGTCACTCTGCCTCCCTGTCTGAACCCTGACTGATAGACCCTCAGCCTTGTCCTCTTCAGTGGAGAGAACTGCCATCTTCTGCTCAGAGGGGTGCTAAAATAGAAGGGGCAAATGTAAGCTATTTTAGAAACAGTTGGATTCCTAGATGGAACTCATGTGACTTGAGAGGGGATTACCACCATCACCCCCAAACACACACATCCCACTTCATTTCACCACCACTCTTCAGCACCAAGGTTATCTAGTGCTATTGATTCCACCAGATGATTCCTAGATATTCCCACTGCAGCCTTAGGATTTGGCTTTCTCAGTGCTTCTAAGTCAGTTGTCTTCATTCCATATGCTTTGTAACATCTACAGTTTGTTACTGATGTCTCTGCTCTTACTCTCCCCATCTGTGTAGATTTATTCCTTAAACATTACTTGATATTCGGTGCAGCCACTGTGGAAAATAGTATGGAGATTTCCCCCAAAACTAAAAATAGAACTACCATATGACCCAGCAATCCCACTCCTGGGTATATATTTATAAAAAAACCAAAATTCGAAAAGATACATGCACCCCAACATTCACAGCAGCATTTACAATTGCCAAGGTATGGAAGCAACCTAAGTCTATCAACAGATGAATGGATAAAGAAGATGTGATATATATGTACAATGGAATACTACTCAGCCATACAAATTAATGAAATTTTGCCATTTGCAACAACATCAATGGACCTGGAGGGCATTATGCTAGGTGAAATAAGTCAGACAGAGAAAGACAAATACTGCATGATACTACTTATATGTGGAATCTAAAAAATACAACAAACTAGTGAATATAACAGAAGGGAAGCAGACTCACAGATATAGAGAACAAACTAGTGGTTATCAGTGGGGAGAGGGACAGGGGGAGGGGAAATATAGGGATAAAGGAGTAAGAGGTATAAACTATTATGTAAAAACTGAGCTACAAAGATATATTGTACAACACGGGGAATATAGCCAATATTTTATAATAACTATAAATGGAATATAACCCTTAAAAATTGTGAATCACTATATTGTACAGCTGCAACATATATAATATTGTACATAAACTATAACTCAATAAAAATAAAAATAAAAAATTGGTATTTCAATGGGGGTTTGGTTTTAGTGGGGTTCCAGGAGAGAGTGAATAAGATACATGTGTTCAATCCACCATCTTAACTGAAACACCCTCATTCATTTTTTAAACTTTGTAATCTGGTTACTGGCTCTCAACTCTACTATTGCTCCTTCCTTATGAATAACCTAGATGTCAAATCAAAAATCCTCTTTTCCAGTCCTTGTTGCCCTTATTTTTTCAACAGTATTTGACACTACTGACTCTCCTGCTCATATATTTCCTCTTCTCTGTCCCTCCTTCTCTTCCTCTCTCCCTCTTGTTTGCCCTTCTTTCCTTTGCTACTATTTTTGCTACTACCACCATTTATGAAGCATCAATTTTATGCAAGATTTTTAGTTAGGCATTACCCTTCAGAGGATGCAGGAAACGGAAACCAAAAAGTTGGAGAGTAGAAGAACGCTTTAAATTATTCTGTGCCTTCATTGATAACGTGTGAAGCATTCCTCCCACTCAGGGAGGAAATGACAGTTTGTAAACTACCTCATGCTACTTGGGTCTAAAGCAGACAGCAAATCAGTCTGCATGAATGCTTCCTTCTAAGGGGGCCTGGCTGTCCATTATTTCAGGGTTTCTAATTCTCTGCAGAGCATCTGGTTAATAGCACGTGGGCTTTGGTTCTGCTAGGCTAAATACCGAACAGGAAAATCCAGTGTGGATGTGGACAAAGGTTTTTTTCCGTTGCACCGGAGACAAATGTTCAGTCTGAGGGAGGAGATGGCCTTCTGTTTTTGTCACAAATCCTGAACTGAAGGACAAAAGAAACAACAGTCATTGAGTGAGTAACCACCACTATTGTCACTGTGTGGCACTCATAAAAAGAGAGAAAGTTTTTTGCAAATAAAAACCATAATTAGAAAAAAAACCCTACATGTTACCTTTTTATAGGGGAAATAAAGAGCATTTCTTTAGGTTCACTTTAATTAAAAGAAAAAACTTACCTATAGAAGCAAAGGGTATTTCTCAAAGCAGATTAGAGCAAATAAAAGAAGAATTGTCGGTGCATTAAAAGAAAAGGAAGTCTTTTTATACGAGCAAATTTAAACAGCAGCAGCAGCCATTTTAATTACAAGTATCAGGGCAGCAAGCACTCAACGTCTTCTATGTGGTGGCTGATCTTCACAAATTGTCATTCCTTTCTTGATCCTCCCTGCCCTGACTTGGATAATCTCCACATAACACACTTGACCTCTCCAGAAAAACAAACAAACAAATAGGTGAAATAATGTATTTTATAGTTTGGAAAAACACTGCTTGCTAAGGGAAGACAGGACAAGTCATTTTTTCTCTCTTGAATATTCCAAAACTAGATTTGAATACAGTCAATCCTCATTATTAACCTCTTCTGTATTTGCAGATTTGCCTACTCACTAAAATTTATTTGCAACCCCAAGTCCATCCTCATGGCTCTTACATCGTCATTCTCAGCAGCAAAAAATTTGAGTCACCCAACACATTCCCACCTGAGCTTAAAACAAAGCTATGCTCTACCTTCTTGTTTCATCTATCATGCAGTAAACAAGTGCCCTTACCTTGGTGTATGTAGTGCCACATCTTTCCCATTTTGTGCTTTTTGTTGATGATGTCACGGTTTAAAAGAGCCCCCCAGGTGTAGAGCTGAAGTGCTGCCTAGTGTTCTAAAGTGCAAGAAGTCTGCGATGTGCCTTAAGGGGAACGTAAGTGTGTTAGATGAGCTTCATTGAAGTTAAGCTTCTTTCAGGCACGAGCTGTAGTTATAATGAGTTCAACATTACAGAAGCAATGATTTATATTAAGCAAGGTGTCTTAAAAAAACACATGCAAAATAAGGTTATGTATTGATTGGTTGACAAAAATGTGACCTGGCCTTGCAGGAACTTAACTTTATATTTCCCCTCAAAGCAATGATTCAGTATTTGCTAATTCAGTGTTTGCTCCAACTTTATAGAGCATACCTACTGTGAATAATGAGAACTGACATAGAGTGAGGTCTGAAAAGTATTTTGAAGCCCATAATATCGGTACTACACCAAGTGCTTTTTCCTGTAATGTATGTGTTTACATTTTGTTCTAAAATTTCTGAGTTCCCTCTACGGGTTAACTCAATATTCATTTCTCACGTCTTGCAATAAATGAGCGTGCCTTCACGGCAAACTGGAAGGTTTTCTCTATTCTTTAATGTTCTCCGAATTTGATAGTATTGCTCCTTCTTGGACTATGAAACACATTATCTAATTTTTCAGGCAGCTAGAGTATTATGGAAGACATTTTCGAACTCTGTGTGGTAAAGGAAAAAAATCAGAGAATGCTCCTTCAAAGAGGTAATAGTTTAATTTCAGGGTGATTAGGTGGTAGTTTAAATTAAGCAAGTGAAAAATGAAAAGAGGGAGATTCCTAGCAAAAGGGAGCCATATTGCAATAGGAAGGACACATTTGGGAGGAAGGTAGCTGGCAAGACTCCAGGACAGGTGCATGAGAGGATACGGCAGCAGATTGTGTGGGGAAGTAGGCAAAGCTCCCCGTATTAAATGGCTTGACATTTGGGCAAGGAATTTTGTCTTCATAGAAAGCTTATAAAGCAGAAATAGCAGGATACCTTCTTATTTATGTCTTTGCTCTTTATTTATTTTAGAATGATCTTTCTAATTATGTTGTACAGAATGAATTAAGAAAATGATTAGGAAGCTATTTTCATATTTTTAGTGTAAAATCATGAGGGCCTTTAAGCAATAACAACGTAAAGAAAGAGGAAAATATAAATTGTAAGGGCAAGTAGGCCTTAGAATTTAAAATGCTAACAGCTAACTTGATATTGAAAGTAACTTTAAAGGTGGAAACTAGACTGGATCCCAATTTTTGTTTATTTTAGCCCTTTCTCTCCCCAGCTTTTCTAAGTTCCATAAACAAATACTTACTAAGCAAAGATTGTATTCAAAGTACTGAATAGAAACTGAGAACATGACAATGATTTAGACATGACCCTGCTCTCAGAAGAGAGGAGAGAGACAAAATCATCTAAGCAAATAAGTGATGTATCACACAAAATGAGCTCAAACTCTTCATCCGTCAATTGTGAAATTTGGATGATTGCCATGCTATGTTGTTGGTCCAATGTTTAGAACTCTCCAAATTCTTGCAAACTGATGAGAACTAATGCAGTTATTGCCAGACACTAATTTCTTGGTGAGCTATGACCTTGAAAATCTATTAAGCCATAGAATAGTGTGAGATCGCTAAGGAAAAGTATTACTGCATTGCCACCTGTAAAGTTCACCCGTTGTCAGGGCTACATAATGTGCTAGAGAAATTCTAGTTTCCAAAATGAGGTAGTCAGACCAGAAAAAACAACTATACGGGAGTGAGAGAAGCAGTATTAATTGGTCAAAAGGAGAATTTAGGCTGTGAAGTAATTAAAATGGAGGTCCCAGCCCGCTCCTGGGACGGAGTGGTGGTCTCTGGAATTGCCATGGCTCTTAAATGTCATCCCCAAAATAGGCAGAATCTGGCTTTTGTACTCTGACTTTTATACTCAGCCCACTAATTATTCAAAGTGGGCTGCCCTTAGGGAGGGCTTATAGATTTAATTTCAGCATAGTAAGCACAGTATGGACAAAAAAACAGCTGTGAGCCACCAACAATGAACACTATTCACACCAGCTGTAGCGTTGTGTGCCTGGACCCTGAAAGGGAGATCTGGACTGAAAAATACAGAGCTAGTTAGATTTAAATAACAAAATCTCCACCAGCACTCCCATTTCCAACCACCCTTCCTTGAAAGTATACTAACCCCATGTCTATTTCACCTAGTATAGCCATAGTAATTATCCCTTCTCAAATTTACTTCTTTTTCTTAAGTATTGAAATACGTTTTTTCACTTGTCATTTTATCCTCAAGAAAATGCCTCTTCTTTTCTAACCTCTTTCCTAGCAATCTTTTGTTTCTTTCTATTTTTTGCAGAGACTGACTTCTCCCTTTATTCCCAGGAATGTGTTTTTTGTCCTTCTCTCTTTTTCAAGGTTAGCAGTGATTTTACATGGGAGCTAACGTTTCATACAATTTTGAATAGAATCTAGAGGTGGCTCCCCTGAAATCTAGTCACTCTGTAATACTAGGGATTATATCTTGCTCAGTTTTTGTCTATTGTACCTTTAGTGTCCAGTAGAGTAACTGGCACAGAGGTGATGATGATAAAAATCAATAACTGTTACTTCTATCTTTTAATAATGGAACGCTAGAGTTTTAGGTGAGTATGTGAGTACCCTACTACTGATTTTGTTGTTGTTGTTGTCTCAATTAGGTGTGCCCACGTGACTAAGTCTGTACCTGTGCTACACAAGTGGAATTAATGTATACAACTTCCTGGATATCTCCTTTAAGATGCTTATCTTGAACTCTGTTTTCTCCTCTGTGGTAGCTGATGAATGGTAATGACTTAGAGCATATTTGGAAACTTCCCTGCCAGTCTTGGACTGCTCACTTCTAAACCTTCTAAACCAGTGTGTTAGAGACAAAAACACTTTTCTTATAAAAAGCCAATGCATTTTGGGGTATCTTTCTAGAGCTCTAATTGTTCAGAAATCCTAAAAAAAAAAAAAAAAAAAAACCCTGGAAGTGGGTTGCTATCATGAAAACTATGACTATATGTGAAATGCACAAAGTGGAGGATGGAAAATTCACAAATATTGTGAGCTGGAAACTGAAGAATGCCATTACGCTGTGGCAAAATGTTCAGTAAGACGGCTGTTGCCATAAATTGGAAGGCAGACCACTTGCTCCTGGGACTATGGCTCTGAGGAAATTAATTGGCAAAATTCAGAATGAGTCTGTGTGTTGGCTGCTACTTATGTCTCTTTGTTGTCGTTGTTTTATTGAACTCAGAACAAGCATTGTCTATGTTGCTACCTAACCTTCAGAATTACCATTTTAATGTTTTATATTCCATAGAGTAGTTGTACTTTACTTAACTACATCTCTACTGAATGATTTCCAAATATTTGAAAATAATGCTGCAATAAACATCTTCTCATATGTACCCTTTCCCCATCTTTTGGGTTAAGTAACATTTTCAGTAGTGCAATTGCTTTATCGAAGATTAGGAACACTTTTACAGTTCTTGAACCATATTTCCATAATCCATGCCTAAATCATACCAGGTTACCCTGTCAACAACGATGCATAAATATTACAATTTTCATTTTAGTCTAGACCAGCAATGAGTACTAAAACAAAATAAAATTTTGCTGCTTTAATTGGCATAACATGATCTGTTGGTGTTAATTTGTATTTCTTTTTTTTCTTCCAGTTTTACTGAGATATAATTAGCATACAGCACTTTATAAGTGTGCAGTATGATGATTCAACTCACATACACCATGAAGTGATTATCACAATGAATTTAGTGAACGCCCATCATCTCATATAAAATTAAAGAAATAGAAAAAAATATTTTCCTTGTGATGAGAATACTTAAGATTTCCTCTCTTAACAACTTCCATATAAAACATAGAGCAGTGTTCATTATTATATTCATCATGTTGTGCATTACATCCCTAGTACTTATTTATCTGATAACTGGAAGTTTGTACCTTTTGACCACCTTCATCCAATTCCCCCTTCCCCGACTGCCAACTCCAGCAAGCACAAATCTGTTCTCTTTTTCTATGAGTTTGTATGTTTGTTCCTTTGCATGTTTTTGAAGTATAATTGACCTAGAACACAGTGATTCAATACTTCTGTACATTTCAAAATGATCATCACTGTAAGTCTAGTTACGATCTGTCACCAGACGAAGACATTACATAGGTATTGATTATCTTCCCCACACTGTACATTTCATACCCGTGACTCATTTATTTTGCAGCTGGAAGTTTGTACCTCTTAATCTTCCTCATGTATTTCTTTCTTCCCCCATCCCACTCCCCTCTGGCAACCACTTGTTTGTTCTCTGTATCTATAACTCTGTTTATGTTTTGTATGTTTATTCATTTGTTTTGTTTTTTAGATTCCACATATAAATGAAATCATACAGTCTTTATCTCTCTCTGTCTGACCTATTTCACTTAGCATAAGCCCCTCTAGATCCATCCATGTTGTCACAAATGGCAAACTTTAATTCTTTTTTATGGCTGAGTAATATATCTATATATCTACATATATAACACATCTTCTTTTTCCATTCACCTAATGATAGGCACTTGGTTTGCTTCCATATCTTGGCCATTATAAATAATGCTGCAGTGAACTTTCGGATGTGTATATCTTTTCTAGTTAGTGTTTTCATTTTCTTCGGATAAATATCCAGGAGGGAAACTGCTGTATCATATAGGTCCTGACACAGCAGGCTGATGGGCTGCTGTGGTCCTGGGGCTAGGTGTCCTCCTGCTGGTGGGTAGGGATGGGACCCAGGGGGTTCCAGGGCTAGTGCCGGTGCACTGGTGTGAGGGCTGGGTCCTGAGCACTCTGGTGTACAGGGCTGGGTCCAGGGCAGTTGTGGGTTCAGTGGGCCTTCAGGCAGCCAGCCTGCTGGAGGGTGGGGCTGTGTCCTCAACCAGCTAGTTGCTTGGCCTGAGGCATTTCAGTACTGGTACCCGCAGGCTGGTGAGCAGTGCTGGGTCCTGGCCCTAATAAGCTAGAGCGAGGCCTCCAAAATGGTCCTTGCCAGCACCAGTGTCCTAGTGGTAGAATGAGCTCCCCCAAATGGCTGCTGCCAGTGTCTATGTCCCCAGGTGAGCTCCAGTTGCCTCCTGCTTCTCTGGGAGGATTTCCAAGATCAGCAGGTAGACCTGACTCCAGCTTCTTTCAAATTGTTGCCACTGTCCCGAGTCCTGGAATGTGTGAGATTTTGTGTGCACCTTTTTAAGAGTGGAGTCTCTATTTCCCACAGCCCTCTGACTCTCCCAAAAGTAAGCCCCGCTGGCCTTCAAAGCCAAATGTTCTGGGAGCTTGTTGTTCCAGTGCAAGACCCCTGGCCTGGGGAGCCTAACTCTGGGCTCTGACTCTTTGCTTCTTGGAGAGAACCTACGCAATTGTAATTATCCTCCTATTTGTGGGTCACACACCTGGGGTTATGGGTCTTGTCTCCCCACTTCCCACCTTTGTCTCTGTGGTTCCTTTTTCTTTTTCTTTTTGTTGTTGTTGTAGGAGATATTTGCTGCTAATCTTCCGGCCTTTCTCATCAATATTTGCTCTGTAAATAGTTGTGGTTTTGGTGTGCTCGGGGGAGGAGGTGAGCTCCGCGTCTTCCTACTCTGCCATCTTGGCCACGCCCTTGGTACTTACACCTTTTGGAGGTAACTACAAGAAGATAATGGACACAGACAAGAACTGGCCTGGTTTCATGTGGAGATGGACCTCATAGGAGCACACAAAAGGAGGATCTCTTTGTGGCTAAAAGGTTAGAGTGCTGGAAAGTCCAGAAATTTGGGGTCTTTCAAAGTTAAAAAATACAACTATATCTGTGCTTCAAACAGCAAGAGCTAAGACAATGCCTAAGTTATCCAGATGTAAAGATCAGATCAAAGACATCTATTGTTCCTGTTATTTCTGTTGCCTTCATGGGGTCATTTAAAATTTTTGGCCTAAAAGAGGTAGGCCTAACATATAAGCCAGTAAATAAAGGAGGAATATTGCAATAATGGCCTGTTGAGATATTTGGGTGTGCTACCTTTCACATGAACTAAACCCCTAAGGAATTGTATTGCCAATGAAACCACAAGCCTCTCTTATAACAGAGTTTGTGTTTGAACCCTAGAACAGCCCTGGAGCCCCCAAACTTTCCCTGGCAGAAAGTGGGTTGTGAAAGCTGCCTAGTCCCCAAAGAGGGGATGCTCTCCAACTCATCCTACTTCGGAGTTGTCACACAAGACAAAGGACAAGGATATTCCAAAGCAAGGACCACAGTGACCAGTGAATAAAGGAGGTATGCCCGGAAGGCAGAAACCACGGGGAGCAGGATAGGTGAACCAAGTAACCTACGTCACAGTCTGGGGAGGGAGTCTGTGTGATTTCTGTCCATTGAGCTTTGATAACTGCTATGAAACACTGACTACTCTGTTTCCCATTCTTGCCTTTTTTCCAAATTCTCATTTTATGATGGTTATAGCTGTTCTTATGCTATCAACATATATTAGAAGAGAGAGAAGCAGCTAGCTTGTCAGTTAGTTAACAGATTGATTTTGAAGAGCCAAATCCAGATATGATGAAGAGGAATGCACATTACAAAATCCAGGATTTTGGTCTGGATGCAGTAAATTCATAGATACTTAGGTAACCAGAATAGTTAACTGGGGGAAATTCTGAAAACCCCTAGTATAGATTTTCCCATGATTTCTTTAGGAACAGATACTCTGATTTTTAGCTAGACTCATTGTCATTCAACAACAGACTACATTTCCTAGTCTCTTTTACTGCTAATTGTGATCATGTGGCCAAATTTGGCCAATGGCCTATGAGAGGAATTGATATATGCAACTTTCAGGTTTTCTCCTTAAAGATGCCTTTGCTGGACTTTTTCTCCCTCATCATTGGCTATGATATAGCAAAAACCAAAATCGCTGTGAAGATGTTATGTTAAAGATGGCAGAACTTCGCTCCTGGCCCAGATGCACTGAACACTGACATGGGTCACTCTAGATGCTGGTTAAGAACAGACTGCAATTGGCAAAGATGGAAACAAGGCAGTTAGGGAGATAGTGAAGGAATATGAGCAAGAGATTAAGACAATGGGTTGGACAAAAGTTGTAGCAGTGGAGGTGATGAGAAGTAGTTGGATTCTGAATATATTTTGATTTTAGAGTCAACAGGATTTCCTGACATATTTATATGGAGTTTGAGAGAAGAAGTGGTATAAAGAATATTTTCTAAGATTTTAGCATAAGCAACTGGAAAGGTAGAATTTCTATCATCTGAGATGAGGAAGACCACAGATAGATATGTTTTGGAGGGAAAGGTCACAAACTCATGTTTGGTTATGGAAAGTTGGAGATGCACTTTGATATCTAAATTGAGATTTTGAAAAGTTGACAATATGCATCTAAAGCTCAGCAAGCAATCTGGACTGAGAATATACATTTAGGAATTGTCAGCAATTATTTTAAATTCATTTCCTCGACTTTTTATTATGAAATATTTCCAATATAAAGAAAAATTGTTATACACATTAAGACAATTCATCCCTAAGTACTTCAAAGTGGATTTCCTTATTAGAATGGCATTCTACTAAAAAATCTCAATATCAATATCATACCTAAAAAACTGGATACTTCCCCAAATAATTGGTAATTATTTATTATCAAGGCCATATGCAAATTTTCCCATTTATCCCAAATGTAACACTTACTACATTTTCTTTCTCCAAATTAGAATATAGTCAAGGTTCAAAAACTACACTTGGTTATTATGCTTTTTAATTAAGAAGAGTTCCTTCATATTTCTGCCATGACATTGACTCTTCTAAGTCACCAGACCAATTTTCTTACAAAGTACCTCATGTTTCATATTTGTCTAATTGTTTTTTATTATGTCATTAACCTGTTTTTATATCTCTTGTATTTTCAGTAAACTGAAAGTTAAGTCTAGTGTCTTAATTCTGTTTTGGTTAAACACATTTGGTCAGATAACTTCATTGATGAAGTTGTGTACTTTACATTGTGTTATAATTAGCACAAAATTTCAGTTCTTCCCATTACTTGTGATGCTAAATTTAACCACTCCTCTAAGGGAGTGATGAGCAGATATTTTGTATAGGTACACACACGTGTACACACACACCAATACACTTTAAAAGCCTGTGTGTGTGTGTGTGTGTGTGTAGAAGGAGGGATGATTTTTGCATTGTGTGATTATAGTAGATTACTGGTGATTATGACAGAGGCAAGCCAGAATACCTGAGGCCTTTAATAAAGAACAAAATAAATTTTTTTGTCATTCAACAGGACCAAGTTTTATAATAATTTCTATTAAGACTTAGACAATTTAAATGTGGTACAATCATTTTTGCTGGACTTATTTTGTAAACAAAAGATATTTGGATTCTAATTTGATTTTCCAACTGAAAATAGAACTTGAAAGCTGATTTTTAAGTTATCCTTTAAGAACAATTGCCCTTTAAATGCATTTGGAATAAATGCAGAGGAGATAGAATTGGCACTTAGAATGAATCCTCGTACATTACATGAATAATGATAATTGTGGTGCCAGACTTTCACAAATGAGATAAATTTAATTGACAAATAGGCTGCCAGGGAAATGACTTTCAAACCCAACTTTCATTTATTCAAGGTTATAACTATGATTTGCTTGCAATCATAATTTCTTTTTTCACCTTTAATATCATTTCATTTCTTTTTTATGGTTCACACTCAAAAATTATATAGTTATACAACATTGTCACCAAAATATGGTGGCTTTTTTGGGGGGGGAGGAGGAGTATTTATACCTTACCTAACTAAGTAAGAAACAGAACTTACTAAGCAGCAAGAATAACTTAGGCTGATTATAATAAACTTTTAAGTAATTATGAAATATATCTTTAAAAATATTCCGATTGGTGGAGGTTTCAAAGCTTAGAATTCTAAGGGACTTGTTAAAATTCATCTCTATTAATATTTCTACTATTCAGTGAACAGATTTATTTCATTGATTTGCGTTAATGTCCAATTTATTTTCTTGCCATATATGCAACAGAGGGCATTATTAAAATCAATGCAAAGTGTTTGCCAAGATGAACAAAACCATTCTTCATCCATTCAGATACATTATTCTAATCCAAGGGAGGTTTGTTTAGCTTGGGAAAGGGGAAAATAATGTCATATCCAGAGAAGCAAAATAAAAGATGAGATTGAAAAGCCACGCATCATAACAAAATTTCAAAGAACATTAGACTTAAAAATTGACACTGACAAGAATGTCAGAGAAAACACAGTTTACTTTAGTGGTTTGAAGATATGGGAAAAATACTCATGTTCACCCTGTATTAGCACATATTCATATATTATACATGAGCTCATTTGTTTAATATATGCAATATCTAATTTTGAGTTTAGCCCTGAGTTTATAGAATTTCTAGACAGGTGCAGATGTCTAACTTGTGGGGCTATTGTGGAAATGGCTACATCAGCACTAACCAATAGAAAAATAATGATAGTCACGTAGGTAATTTAAATGTCCTAGAAGCCACGTTAAAAAAGTAAAAAGAAACTAGTGAAGTCCATTTTATCAACATATTTTATTTCACTCAATCTATTCAAAATATTACTTCAACATACAATCAATATAAAATTATTAATGAGATATTTTACCTCATATTTTCATAGTAAGTTTTTAAAAACCACTGTATATTTTACACTTTTAGCCCATCTCAGTCAGGGCTAGTCACATTTCAAGTGTTCAATAGCCACATTCCACTAATGACTACTCTATAAGACAGCACAGCTCTATACTGTAGAATCGTGTAAATTGTGGAGTTCATGTCTTTATCAATATTATTCATTAAAAAACCTTTGCAATTACTTTACCCTTATCCCTTCATTCAGATTGTGTAGGTACCTACATTAGTTTCCAATGGCTGTTGGAAAAAATTTCCACACATTTAGTGCCTTAAAATAACACAAATTGATTATTTTACAGTTTGTGAGATCAGCAGTCTCAAATGCATCAGCAGGGCTGTGTTCTTTTTGGAGCCTCTAGGGGAGAATCAGTTCTTTGCCTTTTTCAGCTCCTAGAGTCTGTTCACATTCTTTGGTTTGTGACAGCATCGCTCCAATCTCTACTTCCTTGGTCACATTTCCTTCTCTGACATTGACCCTCATACCTCCCTTTTGTAAAGACCTTTGTGATCACATTGGACCCACCTGGATTATCTAGGAAAATCTCTCCATCACAAGATACTTAACTCAATCACATCTGCAAAGTCTCATTTGCCCTGTAAATGAACATTCACAGGTTTGGAGGATTAAGAAATGGACATACTTAGGGGAAGCATTCCACCTACCACAGCACCCAGTCTATTCAAGGCATGATTTGTCTAGAAAATTCTCCAGTCACTATAGATAGTATTAGTCCCAGCTCAAAGGTCTAGTGTTTGAGTTCAAGTAGACACTGATATGAATGTAGTCCTTTGCCATAGATGTGTCTAAAATAATAGTGAGATGGTCTTTCACTTTACAAAATGCAGTGACCCATTAATTTTCAGTAATTAGCAATGGACAAATGTGTCAATTCTCAGGTTTTGCTCAATCTGTGCAACTCTGCTTATTTGTAGCTGTTTGTATTCATGGTCCCACACTCTGTCGACCTCTAGTTTCTCCAAATCTAGTCTCTCTCTTGCTTCCTCATCTCTCTCTCCACTGGACCTCATTTGATTCCCCTAAAATGTCTGGCTTCCTCCTGTGACAGAACCTTTGCATACGATTCCTCTCTGTCCAAGGTGCTCCTTATCTGCCTCTTTAACTAATACCAGTTTTAAGACATCTTTTAAAAATGCAGATCCCATTAAATTTCTCGCCTCCTTGTCTTTCCCTTTCTTTCTGTTGTTGATGCAATCATCAGCCTGAGTTTATTTTTTGTGTGAGTGTGTGTGTGCGCGTATGTATGTGTGTTTATGCAATAAGCATGAGGCACAGGTCTCAGGTTACAATATCTTAAGAGGTGTTTTTCTCACTCCAAGCCCAGTTAGAGATAGGCAACTTTTCCTAGATTCCTATTCTCCAAAATGGCCAGACAGATATGAATTGAGACACTATGCAGGGATCTCATTTCCGATTCTTCATTTCACGTGGGGCCCAAGGCCTCCTCTGCTCCCCACATGCGGTTGTCAGAGCACAAGCGTTATTAGACCACAGCCCTCCTTGGGCAGTGCAGCTTCAGCTCATTGGTCCACCGCTTTAGTATTAGATGTCCCTGCATTTCTCATTGTGTGGGATTTTTTTTCCTTTCTTACAAACTCAGCTATGCATATAAAAGAATGTTGGCTATCTTTTATTGCACATATCTAGATTGTTTATGGAACATTTCTGGCTTTTTCTTCCACATTCCTAGAACCAAAAGTCCTCTGTGCTTATGTATTTTCATTTATGTTATGTGGCTTAATTCTGAAAACAACATTGTCATCTAAATTCTAGAGAAAAAAAAATGAGTCATCTACATTCTGGAGAATAAGAATGGATACATGTTTATGTATAACTGAATTATTTTGCTGTACACCTGAAACTAACACAACATTGTAAATCAAAGATACTCCAATATAAAATAAAAATTAAATTAAAAATTAAAAAAAATCAAGGACCTACTGTATAGCTCAGGGAACTACTCAATATTCTGTAATAACCTATATGGGAAAAGAATGTGAAAAAGCACAGATATATATATATATATATATATATATATATATATATATATATATATATATATAAACTGAATCAACTATGCTCCAATATCAAATACAAATTAAAATAAATAAATGGACATCACAAACATGCACACTCAAAAGAACTAATTTTTTTTGGTCATTATTTCATTAAAACACACACACACATTAAGATAGGTAGGTCTTCATATGATAGTTGGTAACCACACACTGACATAAAAGCATTGAAAACTCGTTAATAAACCAGAACCAGTGTAAAACCAAAAAAAATGAGTCTATGAATAAACAACAACAAAATAACAAATGAAGGAAAGTAACAAAACAATGTCCACGAGAAGGTTTTATATTTTCTTCTCCTATGTATATCTGAGAGACAGATTCTATGTCACTGACATTACTATGCATTAGGCAGCTGCCACTGTTAGGCTGGTGGCCTCCCAGGGCCAGAAAGTGAGGAGGAGAAAAGAGATGCTATTTTAACTGAGGTAGGAGAGAAAGGGAATTCACACCAGTTTCTAAGACTTAGTTCATACAGAGGAACCCAAGAACATACTAGGAGACTGGCAAGCTTGGCCCCCCTGTATTCCCATCTGAAAATAGTTTGTGGTGTGTTGTATGCATGTTGCACAGTCAGGTTGCCCCGGAATTTTCACTACTGGTTATTTGCAGTAGATGCATCTACTGTTATACAGTACTGAGTCCATTACATAATTTTGCAGCAGTAGTACATGCCTTCTATTCTGGGCATTTGCTAGAGTGCCAGGAAAGAATAATATAACATTCAGAAATCATTTAAAAAATGCACAAAGTGTGACACATCAGTTAAACAAATTCAATCTTAGAAGGACATCAGGAAAAGAAATATATAATTTAGCTGCATATCTGCATATTTCTTTAAATTGAAACATTAGGTTAAATGTTCTGGCTTTTATTCCCTTTTTACTTCTCCTTTCCTCCTCCGCCTCCTCTTCCTCTTCTCACTCTCTCTCTCTCTCCCCCCCCCGCCCCCCATCTCTCACTCTATCTTATCTTATCCTTTCTCTTTGTCATCCTTTTTCGCATCCCAGGGTTAGGAGACAATGGCAGCTGGCCTGAAATCATAAATAGGCAGATAATGACTACCTCATTTGGTGAGAAAGAGGATATGGGGCTTGAGAGAAAGTGGGACATCAAGGACAACCTCAAGTGCTTTTGGCCTAAGACAAATGACAGGCAGAGGATGGCTTGACTGAGAATGGGGAACACTTTTGTAGATGCAGATAAGGGAGGTAAGGAGACTAACAGAAGCCCATTTAAGACATATTAAGTTTGAGACACTAATTAACCAGGTGAAGATGTAGAATACAGCATTGAAACATGGAGTTCAGGAGTGAGGTCCAGGCTGGGATGTAAACTGGAGCATTTTCACCCTGAAGATGGTAGTGAAAGCCTTGGGACTGGTTGAGATCACCAAGGAAGGGAGGGTAGGTAAAGGGAAAAGAAGTCTGATCCCTGAGCCTGGGGTATAGTCTGAAAATTTTCAACTCAGAAAAAGTCTCCCTCCCTCTCCCTCCCCCTCTCCTTTTCCCTCCACCCTCTCCTCTGCCTCCCTCCCAGCTCTATATCCCCCAGTACCTTAATCTCTTAGGTACCTACAATACCTTAGGAGGTAAGATATTGTAGTTATATTGACCAGTGGTAAAACTCCAGAAGGGATGGGGCATAGCTGATTGAGATAGTAAGATGCTACTTAACCATCTTTGTCAATATCTAACTCTTAAAGTGTAATTTAGATGCTAAAGATAATTTAAAATTCTAGCATTATACAATTTAAGAATTGTATCTTGTTTATGTTATAAATATTTTAAATAATTTTTTAAAATAGTTCCCTTAAATTCCTCAGTAGCTGCCCCTCTCTTTCTTCATCTCAAAATTTCTGCTACACGTACAGCTTGATCAACATTTGTGACAATTAGCATTTAAAACAGCATGTGCTACATGACTCTAAACTGCCCACCAGCAGACTAACTCTGATTTGTTAGGGTTGCACAGTCATCCCCTCTTGATTGAACACAGCTTTAACTGCAGGCAGGGATCTGCAGTTACCCAGTTTACCTCTGACTCAGCAGGGTCAAACTTCAAGTTGCTCACTATTGAAAAGGAACATTTATATATATATCTCTCCATTCTTTTTCAGATTCTTTTTCCATATAGGTTATTACAGAATATTGAGTAGAGTTCTCTGTGCTGTGCAGTAGGTACTTGTCGGTTATCTATTTTACATACAGTAGTGTGTATATGTTAATCCCTAACTAACTCCTAATTTATCCCTCCCCCTCATCTTTCCCCTTTGGTAACCGTAAGTTTGTCTTCTAAGCCTGTGAGTCTGTTTCTGTTTTGTAAATAAGTTTAGTTGTATCATTTTTTTTAGATTCCACATATAAGTGATATCATATGATATATGTCTTTCTCTGACTTACTTCACTTAGTATAATAATCTCTAGGTCCATCCATGTTGCTGCAAATGGCATTATTTCATTCTTTTTATGGCTGAATAATATTCCATTGTATATGTGTAACTGAATCACTTTGTTGTATACCTAAAACTAATACAACATTGTAAATCAACTATACTCTGTAATCAAATAAAAATTAACTTAAAAAGCAAAAAAAAAAAAAAAAGAAAGAAAATTCATGTCCACACCCTCTACGCTCTCCTACCCTGAAAAGGGCTTTCCTGCCTTGATCCCTGGCAACCTACTGTCTCCACAGTAGTGTGTGTATTTAGTGAGCTCTTCTGTCACCAGGTGAACAAGCTGGCTTTAAAATGACTAACAGAAGACAAGATGATCAAGATGAGCAGAGCTAGAAAAAGAGAGGTTTAAAGAGAAATTTAAAGTCTGCTTCTAGGTACAGATGACAACTTGCCCCAATTGTTTGATAAACCGAGAAAACAGACAAAACAAGCAAATGATAAGTGTATACGTATATTTTTGTGAGGTAAAAGTGAGCGTCAGGCATCAGACTTCTCTTTCTGGTGTGAAATATCTGTAAAAAAATAATTCAAATTACCCTATGGTGTTTATATGTCTTGCTTTCCTTCCACGTTTGAATTGGAAACAAAGCTATCTGAGCTTACATTTTAGCTCTCCAGTTAAACAACTGCATTAACTTTCCCTTATCATTTCATCCTTTGAGTCCTTAGTTTCCTAATCAATGAGAAAGAAGGGTTGGATAAGATGGTTTCAAAGACCCCCTCCAGCTCTGAAATCATCTCATGTTGTGGCATTATATCTTGTTCATTTGTCTAGGGTCCTAGAAAAATAAAATCTTAATTTAAAAATAGTTTTTCAAGCCAGTTAAAAAAAAGGCAGTTTATATTATGGTCTAAATCAGCACTTTTAAAACTGTAATGTCCATTTGAATCATCTGGGGATTTTATTAACATGAAGACTCTGATTCTGGAAGACTGGGGTAGGGCTTGAGATTCTGGATTTCTAACAAGCTCCTAGGGCATGCTGATGCTTCAAGTCTAAGCACCACACTTTGATCAGCAAAGATCTCAGTAACCATGGAGGTTCCTACTTTAGAGACACATTCACACATGTAGTCTTTCTCAAACATACAGACACAGTTATGATGACCCAATGTTTTATTTTAAAGATCAAGTTTAAATGCTTTTTTCCCCCAAGCTAACATCAAACCAAATCAATTTAGAAACCAAATCAAACCAAATAAACTTAGAATAATTTCAGTTAATTATCAGAATATTTTATTTGCATTCAGAATTAGATTTAATCATAATTGCTTTTTATATAATTTAGTGATTTTTTTTAACTGATTGTTTGCTCTCCTGTCAATCCAATAAAAATATGATGCACTGTCTCAACTTGCCTCTTCTCTGTCCTGCAAGAGAACCCGAGGTGCCACGTTCACTCTTTAGAAAGTCATCCTAAAAATGCTATTAGGAATAGTCACCGTACCAAAAAGCCCAGTACAGGTGCTATGGGGTTTACTTTCAATTTCCATTAAATTTTCTCCTTCCTCTCACTCTAATTTATGTCAGGTCCTGGACCTATGAAACTCATATTAATTTGGACAGCTGGTCCCTACCTTGAAGCTAAAGAACTGGAAGATGTTTTATTAACCACTGCCCACCCGCCCCCTCCAAAAAATAAAAAAAAACACACACCGACTACCCTCGGAAATAATCAGCCAAACTGCAAAGGCAACATTAGTGCCAAGTCAATTAACAGATTGCTTCTGAGAGGAGTTTTTACATTTTTAACTTGATAATTATGCTCCATTCTTGAAGATAAAAATCTTTTCTGAACACTAGCAACTAACATTGCCAAATCTTTCTTGTAATTACCCCAGTGATTCCAACTATATAAGTACTTCCTAGACTCACACTCCTGTTAGTAGGGATCTTCTAAGTCACTGAATTCACAATGTAGATTCTCTTTCTAACGAAGAACTGAGGGCTTATGTCAGTTCAGGTTCTAGAATTATTTTATTGTTGCTGTTATTATTATTGTTGTTGTTTTCCTTATGGTGGGGCAGATGCCAGAGATTCTGACAGAGCTAGTGAGGAGAGCTGGCTGCTTTTACTAGATGGAGGGTGTGAAGCAAAAGAATCAGCTAAGGAACTTATCTAAAACGCAGTCCTGTTATTTTCCTCCATCTCAAGCCCTTCATCTCTGGCATTCTGATTCATTAGGTCTGAGTAGGATCTCCAAAACTGAAATTTTAACAAACATCCTATGTGATTCTGATGCAAATGTGCATGAGATCATATTGTGATAGTGATTTCATTACTCCAAAATATCTTTGCTCTTGAGTCATTTAATATAAATTTGACATCTGAAAATACATCTGTTTAGAGTAGCAGAGACTTTTTGTGATGTAGATGGTCACTATTCACATCAAACTCTCTACTGAAGAGAGTCCCTTCCGTTCCAAATATGAAAGGTATTTCAAATCATACATCTTCATCACTCAAGCTTGTAAAGGATTCCTTCACACTTTCTAGAACTGATGTAACTTTCATTTTAGCATTTGACACTGCTTAAATTTCTCTGGAGGCTTTACTATTATTTTGTAATTGAATAAGGGCAAAAAACAAATCCATCTCAACAGGAGCATATACATTCTGCCTACTTAAAATTCCTGGGATGAGCAAAATGGTTTCTGACACAGTATATATATTTTTAGGCTATAGAACACTTAAAGATCAACATGCTATATAATACAAGATCAAACCTCTTTGATGAAATGTAGCAATGTAGAAAGAAAAACAGGCAATAATCAAACTGATTTCCTAGAACTAATTATAAAAATGTGTGTAACTAAATATACCTTCATATAGTTCTTTATAGGGCAATTTAAAAATAATTATAAGTAAAATGCTATTAAAAATTGTCCTCCTCTAGAGATTTCAATGTGAGTGAAAGGTTTGAATACAGGAAGCACTAGAAAAGCTAAACTGAAATTTAGACCTCAATGGGGTGTTTGAGAGCAGGAATGAGGAGACCTGGTTTCCAGCACCAGCTAAGCCTGTGACTCAGTAACTGGAGACAAGTCATATCTCCTTTCTAGATCTATTTTCTTCTCCAATTTGACTTCTTATGAGTGGGATTATTCAATTCAGTGGTTTCCAGCTTGGAAACCACTTTCTGGAACCAGAGATACCTTCAGTATTTGAAAACCACTTATCAAAAAACAAAACAAAATAACATATCACACACCTACACACACACACACACACACACACACACACAGAGAGAGAGAGAGAGAGAATATATAGTCAGAATAAAAATGAACAGGAATATTAAATGACATATTTTTTCATCTTGATTAGAATTAAATTACCTACTGGGACAATACCGAGTACCATGCACAGACCAGAAAATTTGCTGATGACTTCGTGAGAATTTATAGATTAGGAAAGTAGGACAGTTACTTTTACTAGTGTCACAGGTCACAGAAGTCAAATTGCAAAACAAAAAACAGCAAAGCATTTTGTTCTGGTGAAAACCAAGGAACCACTAATGTAGTTACAAACCCTATATTTTACTTTATTTATTTCTTTTTACTTCTGTAAAAATAAACATAATCTTAAGACTCCACACAAAAACTACCAGAACTAATAAACGAATTAAGCAAAGTACCAGGATACAAGATTAATAAACAGAAATCTGTTGCATTTCTTTACAGTAATAATGAAATATCAGAAAGAGAAACAAACAAACAAAAAAACAACCCCTTTAAAAATCACATAAAAAAATACTTAGGAATAAACCTGATCAAGGAGATGAAAGATGTATATGTTGAGAACTATAAAACATTGATGAAGGAAATTGAAGATGGCTCAAAGAAGTGGAAAGCTATCCCATGCTCTTGGATTGGAAAAATTAATATTATTAAAATGGCCATACTACCCAAAGCAATCTACAGAATTAATGTGACCACTATCAAATTACCCATGACATTTTCACAGAATTAGAACAAATGATCCTAAAATTTACGTGGAAACAAAAGACCCAGAATTGCCAAAGCAATACTGAGGAAAAAGAACAAAGCTGGAGGCATAACCATCTCAGACTCCAAACAATACTGCAAAGACACAGTAATCAAAACAGTGTGGTATTGGCACAAAAACAGACATATGGATCAATGGAACAGAATAGAAAGCCCAGAAATAAACCCACACACCTATGGTCAATTAATCTTTGACAAAGGAGGCAAGAATATACGATGGAGGAAAGACAGTCTCTTCAGCAAGTGGTGGTCGGACACTTGCTGGACAGCCGCGTGTAAATCAATGAAGTTAGAACACTCCCTCACACCAGACACAAAAGTAAATTCAAAATGGCCTGAAGACTTAAATATAAGACATGACACCATAAAACTCCTAGAAAGGAACATAGGCAAAACATTCTCTGACAAAAATCATAACAATGTTTTCTTAGGTTAGTCTCCCAAGGCAATGGAAATAAAAGCAACAATAAACAAATGGGATCTAATCAAATGTACAAGCTTTTGCACAGCAAAGGAAATCATAAACAAAATAAAAAGACAACTGGGAGAAAATATTTGCAAATGATGCAACTGACGAGGGCTTAATTTCCAAAATATACCAACAACTCATACAACTCAATAACAACAACAACAACAAAAACAAACAATGGGCAGAAGACCTAAGCAGACATTCCTCCAAAGAAGACATGGAGATGGCCAACAGGCACATGAAAATATATTCAACATAGCTAATTATTAGAGAAATGCAAATCAAAACTACAATGAGGCATTACCTCACACTGATCAGAATGGCCATCATTAAAAAGTCAAATAATAAATTCTGGAGAGGGTGTGGAGAAAAGGGAGCCCTCCTACACTGTTGGTGGGAATGTAAAGTGGTACAGCCACTATGGAAAACAGTATGTAGGTTCCTTGGAAAACAATATGTAGGTTCCTTAAAAAACTAAAAGTAAAGTTACCTTATGATCCAGCAATCCCACTCCTGGGGTTATATCTGGAGAAAACCATAATTAGAAAATATACATGCACCCTAATGTTCACTGCAACACTATTTACAATAGCTAAGACATGGAAGCAACCTAAATGTCCAAACAACAGATGACTGGATAAAGAAGATGTGGTGTATATACACAATGGAATGCTACTCAGCCATAAAAAAGAATGAAATATTGTCATTTGTAGCAACATGGATGGACCTAGAGATTATCACACTAAGTGAAGTAAGTCAGACAGAAAAAGACAAATAGCATATGATATCACTTATATGTAGAATCTAAAATATGATATAAATGAACTTATTTACAAAACAGCAACAGACTCACAGACATAGAAAACAAACTTATGGTTACCAAAGGGGAATGGTGGGAACGGGAGAGGGATGAACTGGGAATTCAAGATTAGCAAATACAAACTGCTATATATAAAACAGTTAAACAACAAGGTCCTACTGTATAGCACAGAGAACTATATTCAATATCTTGTAATAAACCATAATGGAAAAGATTATGAAAAAGAACATATATGTATATATATAACTGAATCACTTTCCTGTACACCAGAAACTAACACAACATTGTATATCAACTATACTTCAATAAAAAATTTAAAAAAGAACTAAACCTGCTCTGTGCCTGACACACATTGCCAATAAATAAATTTTTGTTTAATACATTTAAACAAATACAGTCAGATGATTTTTTTATGCACACTAAATATTGAAATACTCAGCTTCAGGTTTAAAAAGCTTCCAGATTATGGGAACAATCTCCATCAGGAGTCATGGATAACTGTATGTTTGACAATTGTACTAGGTATTTTTTCCCCTTCCTTATTAACCGAAGAATTATGCCATGTTTTAGTTGAGTTTGCAAAAGAAAAATTTTAAGGCTTTGATACCAAGTAAAATCAAATTTGTGAGAAAATGCTTATTCACATCTGTAGAGTGTTAAATGCTCCAGGATGAGAAGCAAGGCTGGGCAGCCAAGTGACTTGTCAAATTATCCATGCTGATCTCAAGCCAGGAATCTAGAGAGACACAGGATCCAGTGGGGTGGGGCAGATTGCTGTTCCTGTTCCTGGTGGGATAGGAGGAGGATCTTAGCTGCTCTTGAGGTGGAATTTGTAGAACAGAGAAGTCATAGGGCCAGGGGAAGTGAAGTTGAAGGAGGGAAAGATGTAGACTAACGATACAACTAGAACAACATGACTAGCTCTAAGCTAGATCTGCCTGTGGGTAGCAGATAACTATCTAATTTACACCTAGAGTTTGTATAACACATGGCCTCTAACCTTTGGCCTTGGGTTCCTGAGTGGAAAATGATGAGACGATGAACATCTGTTGAGAGCTTATTGTGTGCTAGGCCCTGAGCTATTTTATTGATACTCACTTCTCACAAGAACCCTATATCATTATTCTTATTTAATAGATGAGAAAATTGCAGTTTAAAACCTGTAAGAAACTTCAGATTACAAGTTTGTATTATTCAAAGCCCCTAAACTTAACTCTCAGGCTTTATGTGCTGGTTAAGGAAATATAAAATAAAGGAAATGGTTTTCTCCTTCCCAGACCAGTGGAAGGGTTCAGTTTATTCAATCCATCTGTTTGCTACTAACAAGGAAGTAAATTACAGGTCATAAGCATATGACAATATATTCCAGATTTCCTTTCATAGCCCAGATTTTAAATGCTGTTCCCCATGGTTCTAATGATATTTGACAATGTCCTGAATAGTTGATATTGGACTACAAATTTTACTGCCTAGATTTTCTCTTGCTGTTGAAAATGTCACAAAATTGAGAAACTTCCTCATGTACCTTCAGGGGGAATGCATTCTATGAAGACGATGAAAACTTTATGGCAGTGACTGGTTAATCCTGAGTTCCAGTGGTCTGTATAATTGTCAATCCAATGTGGATCAGTATGGTCACTAGTTATTGGACCACAAAGTTTCTGCACATTTGAGGGCAAATGATTTGCCAACCACTAATGATACTAAGGAATGCAAGATCTGATTCCTAATTTGAAAGAGACTAGACCTCATATAAAAGAAATATGTATGAATTAATCATATATTTGTATATCTTCTATTCCAGAGGTATATAGAAAGGACTGTGTTTGGGAATGATTTAGGCAAAGAGAATTGAATTGAGGTCAGAGAAGCTTCACGAGGGAGAAAATGTGTCTTAAGGAACAATATTCGTTTTCCAGATTGAGAAATAAAAGATGTTAACTTTCGGTACCATCAATACAACTGGTATTGGCTGGTTTAAAATTTTATAATTGAAAGAAAATTAGGGGGGTTGGAAGTAAGCCTGGAAAGATAGGGAACAAATAATAAAGAGCTTTATATGCTATATGGATAAAATTCCATCACACCAAAGCATCAGCAAATGTTTAAAATAAGAGTTCAGGAAAAAATTGTGGATATAGTTTAAAATATTTCTTTGGATTAGTTTTCTTTATGGGATTTATTTTTTCTTCTAACCCCAGCAGACTGTTGCCTTATTTAATTTTTAAGAAGTTCATTTTTTAACAAAGGTGTAAGTTAACAATAAGAAAATATTTTCTATGCTTTGAGATGTTTTTGAACAGAAAGAACTACAAAAGAGGTTATGAACTCTTTCCCTTGAGAAATTTGAGACTAAGGGAATCTTCTCCTCTGTCAGAAATACTTTAAGGAAAGATGACTAGAGATAGGGTAATGAACGCTGTTAGTCAATGACCTTATGGGGTCCTCCAACCAAATGTTTCAGTGATTCTATGATTTTTAGAGAGTTGCAAACAAGCTTTGCAAGTTCATGATAAAATTTGCAAAGCAGCTTATGGTTGGCAAGGATTAGTGGGGCTCTGTGAGCCCACAGATTAACCTTTATGTTTTAATGTGCTTGCCCTCACAGACAAATGACCCTGCTCTTTCAGCTTTAATAGGCTATGTGCTGTCAATTATTTTTTCCAGTCCTGGAAATACTCAACTCTTTATTACTCAGCCAGGTCTGTTGTGGTCAAAGTCATACATAGTGTTGCTAGCTGGCAAATATACAAAAACGTGAAGTTAATTGACCTTATAAGAGATGATTAGGAGTAGGTTCAGAAAGACACTGAATTTCTGAATGGGAAATTGCCTTAAGGTTACTTAATTAAATCTCCAGTTGAATTCAGGAATCTGCTCAGGGTCTCATCTGATCTTATCTTTAGGAATATCAGATTACCATGGAGACTCTTCCTAGAATTCCTTAGGAAAATCTTTGTGCTAGCTCAAATACACAGCAAGGTTATATCAGGTCACCCTCAGAACCAAAAGCTTAGATACTCCCCAAAAAGGGGAATAACAGACAAAAGGAAGAAATTCTAAGAATTCTTAAAAAGCTATTAAAAAAAAAGATGATGCATATTCAATTACTAACCCTCAAGGACACTAATATCAAAGAGTGTCCTATATATAACAGAGGTACTGGTAGTCAAGCGATTAAAATTGATTCCAGAATCACTCAGATTTGTGCATGGATGCCCTTGTGGAGGTTTAATATAGGAAGATCATTGATCTTTAGTTTGGGTCTCCCACCCCCTTCAAAGACCCGAGAGGGAGGAGGAGCCCTGCCATCCACACCTTTAAGAGGTTAGCATGTCTGTTAAGCAAAAGTTTTAATCCATGTGTACCCTGGAGCCATAAAGTCCTTCTTCACACCTTATTACTAGAATGTATCATGAAACTGTGGGTCAGAATAGCAACCACTTATAGAATACTCTTGAGTTAGTGTGAGTGACTGTTAATTCCCAGGGAAGTGAGGTTTAGTAATTAACCATAATAGGAAAGTACTTGGTGATAGCAGTCTCTCCCCATCTTTGTTAAAAATGGCTCATGAGGGACTTCCCTGGTGGCGCAGTGGTTAAGAATCCTCCTGCCAATGCAGGGGACACGGGTTCGATCCCTGGTCCAGGAAGATCCCACATGCCATGGCGCAACTAAGCCCGTGTGCCACAACTACTGAGCCTGCATGGTGCAACTACTGAAGCCCGTGCACCTAGAGCACATGCTCTGCAATAAGAGAAGCCACCACAATGAGAAGCCCGTGCACTGCAACAAAGAGTAGCCCTGTTCGCCACAACTAGAGTAAGCCCGTGCGTAGCAATGAAGACCCAACACAGCCAAAAATAAATAAATAAATAAACAAATTTTAAAAAATGGCTCATGAACTTCCCACAAGACTCTGTAATGATATATGTAACTTGTTGATAGTGATTCCTTATAGATTCAGTTCTTTCCTTGTTCATTTTCTTCTTCCATCTGAAGAAGCTATGGGGGCCTAGGATCCAAGAACCATTTATTTGTACTTCCTTTGATATTAGCAAAATGAAAATTATATAAATTCTAATTGGATGCTATTGTGACATATACTTTTATTTCCTACTACTGAATGATTACACATGGTATTACTAGGTTTATATAGTACCAAAATTTAAACATGTTGTAATGATTCTTGAAGGCTTACAATACCCTGCATCCTCCAGCCTTTATCATCCAGACTGGATCTCTTCCTTAGCCCATTCATAAACAGATGCCTACAGATATTTCACATTCTTGATTCTGGAGGATCTTGGTTTTCTTACAGGTCTGAGAGAATGGTTGATAATATAAATATAATATATCTTCCGGCTTGCAGGAATTATTATTTTTTTTAATTGTCTATTTTCTTTTATTTTTTTAATCAGGACAATATTCATCTATTATACTTCCACTTTGCTTTTACTTGTGTTGTTTGGATGGTTGAAATGCCTGTCTTGTTCTGTATTCTGCCACTAAATAACCAGAATATCATCAGCTGAATTTTCATAGAAAAAAAATTAAGTAATGTGCCAATTGCAGAACAAACTTTGGTTGCATAATAGTGGTATTCATGAGCCTTTCTGTGTTATATGTAGGATTCTTCTAACACTGATAAGGGGAGTTGTAAAGTTTTCCTATACTGCCCGTTATTAATAAATGCCAATTGAGGCAAAAAGAAGAAAATGGCTAGTCTGACAGAAAGTACATAGACTCTTGATGAGAAAGATTAGAAATGGGGATGGAATTCAAGGGTGTCTCTAGATTCCTAGCTTTCTTCCCAGCTGTCTCATCTTAGATGGAAAGTCTGCGAGTACTAGAAGAATTTCCAAATCTTATATTGCAAGGTCTTGAATTCACGAAATTCTAGAAAAATTGAGAAAAATGAGAATTGGGAAACTATGGAATTTAACTTTGAATACCTTTGAGAAGCTTATCAACTTTTTTATCAAACAATTCATCTCTACCTTTGGAGTGAAAATTTTGCACCAATAGTTTGAGAAAGTTTTTTGGTGGAATTTTCCTGATAAGGTTACTTTAAAAAAAAGTAACCTTTTCTATAACATTATTTGGATATAAATTATTTTGACCTCTATGGGACACACTTCGGCCTGCAAGTAGTGTTTGGGGGATCTGTATGGAAGGACGTCAAGGTAATTACAGAGGGAGGAAGTGCCATTGCCAGAAGATGATTCATTAATTTCCAGACAGATTCATGGTTTGTGAATCAACAGCCGAGAACTCAGGACCTCTTGACTAGGAATAGAAGTAGATGCAATAGGTTCAGTGACAGGCATCTGTTATGGCTGACAGGGAGCAGTATGGTTCAGTGTTCAGTGCTTTCATCCTTCATGTATTTCTAGACTTGAAGGAAGATTTTATTCAAATTGAGTTGAGCTAGACGATTTTTAACAGTAATTATGAACTTATCATTTCCTGTTAATATTGCTGATACAAAAATTGTCATCTCACCAGACTGGTACTAATATTCTAATAGTTAATTTGTGTTGTACCCATATAACTTCTTTCTTAACTAAATCAGCTGTATGTTACTTATAAGTGGTATATCAGCTGGATTGTTTGATTGTAAGAAACAGAAACCTACTGTAGCTAGCTTAGACTAAAAGATAGTTTGTTAGTAGTATGGTGGGCAGCCTTTAAAGGGTCAAAGGAAAAAACTGAACAACCAATACTCAAAAAGAAAAATAAAACAGAGTAGTCTCTTAGGATAGCTAAGTGATCCATCTCTGTCAGGTGATCCTCTCCTCATTGTGGAGGGATCCATATGTTGACCTTGCCTCCAAGATCACATGCAATGTGGGAGAGGTAGTTCCCTAAATGAAAATCAAGGTGCTTTCATTAAAAGAAAGAGGGAAAGATGTTGGCAGTCAAAAACAACAAATGTCCACCACCTAAACTTGTAACTGCAATTCTTAATTAACTTCAATGAAGAGGGTTTGGTGTTAATCTCATTAGCAGAACATTCATTCATTCATTCATTCAAGAAACATGTGAATGACTATTTTTGTCAGATCTAGTGCTAAGCTTTGAACTGTAAAAAAGGAGAGATGTAGTCCCCACTCTCATAGAACACATATATCTTCTACAGAGTTGCCGTCTCTCTTTACTAAGTATTGTCACTGGCTAGCATCAAATAAGACCTTATTAGATGGAATCATCAAAAATGTTTCAGAGAGCACCTTTATTGTCAGTTAATTCTAATTGGTAGGTAATGGGTTACCTCTAAAGGTTTGGGGCATAGGATTAATTTAAATAAAAACGATTTGAAGGAAAATTAATCTAATAATGGTCTGAAGAACAAATTGGTTAAAGTGTAGAGAGTGGCAGCAAGAAGGCTTGGAGGCCAATCAATTACTAGAGACTTATCAACTGCTTTCCTTCTAATATAATCCACAAAAAATATCAAAATAAAAACACAATATTAATATTAATTTATTGTGAGCTAAATGATTTAATGCATAAATTTACTCTTTCCCCCTCTACTGGGGAGATACAGATAAAGTAGTTGAGATGGAGAAATATTTGCCTTAAGTTGCTTATCTAGTAGGTGGAAGAGGCAGGATCAATTACAGGTTAACCTACCAGCACTTTGATTCTTTAACTTTCCGTAACTGTATAACTACTGATAAGTGGATAGGATGAAAAAAATATATTAGTAAACGTCACATTTTTGACTGGGACTAACTATGGAAGATCATAGTTAGTTGCTTGTCTCAATTAATGCTGGATCTGAATAGGAAATAAACTTGTTCTAGAACCTTTGTAATACAAATATTAGCATGCATTTCATCAATTAGTTTTTTTAATAGATTTATGTGAATTTATTTTTAACAGTGGGTCACAATCACCTATGATAGAGAATCAGATAAAAAAGCTCAGATCTTCTGTCACATCTATTGACTTATGCTCTAGAGAAATGTGTGCCTATGAAGTTTGAATTTTATTTCTTAATGTACCTTGTTTTTTTTGTTTTCTTGTTTGTTTGTTTTCATGTATAAAAGATGGGATTCTCTGTACTTGTTCTTTTGGCATTTAAAGTGCCTCATTTGAAAAAGTTTGAATGATCTGTTTTCCTTATTTGTAAGGTTATTGTAAAGTTTATTTATCACCTTTCCTATTTCCATTTCCCATTTCTCTGCAAGTCACACTCATTTTTAAATGTGGCAGGCAAGGATCTATTAAACCACATTTCCACCTTTGTGAAAATGAAACACTTGTGGTTCCCTGAATAAAGTTGATCTTTTTTTGTAACTGACTGCCTACTGTGGCATATAGGAAAGAAAAATAGAATGAGTGTATGGAATGTATTTATAAAACAGTGTTTTTTATACATACATAAATGAATATTATAAATAAAATAACTCATCAGCTCATAATGCTGCAACGAGAAGGGAATATTCTAGTTATCCTGTCCTCCTAGTTTCCTCTCAACAACAGGGATAGAATAAGAAATTATGGACTCCATACAAAACTTATAAAACAAACCAGAAACTCCTCAACCTTGATTGATATCATCCATCTTTCTCAAAAATATAAATACTGTACGGCTACTTGAATAATTTTTTTCTCAACAGAGATATAATAAAACTAGTCAATTAATTTTTCCTTTCTCATTTGAAAGGAAAAAAAAAATCCTCAAATCAGCTTTGAGTTTTCCTTTTTCAGTATTTGTCAATCAAAAAGTGTGAGAATTTATCTTATGGAAAGGCCATGTGCAAAACGAAAATCCATTATCTTTGAGCAGACATGAGAAAAGACTTTATGGAGAAGGGGATATCTAAACAAATTGTTTTGTTATTATGCCTCCCATTGACTTACTAAATAACGTTCATTCAGTGCTGGGTATGAAAATGAATAAAACAAGGACTCTGCTCTCATGAAATTTAAATTCCATCCAGCGGAAAGGTACAGTATCACATGTGTAGTAGAGTATGATTAGTGCTGCAATCGAGATGAATACCAAGTCATCCTTTGGCACTTTGTGGGCAGTAAACGCCTTGACTCAACTAATCTGTCTCCCTTCAGAGCTCTGTATTAGAGGATGCTCAATACTTGAATGAAGGAAATAGATCCATCCATCCAAGAGAATAGACTTCCTTGATGTACATGTGCACTCTATCCCAGGGAGTAGTCAATAAATATTCAAAACATGGCCCAGTCTGAGATGCAGTTGAAGGCATTCAGAATTGGGAAGAAGTTTGAAGTAAATAACCACAAAGAGCTCTCACAGCTTTAAGTTTTGTGGGCCTATGCCTAAAATGGAAAAATGAATATGCATTCTTCACTTTCTTACCATCTCAGCCTTAACAGGTATAGTTCTTTATGGAGTGCTCAGAAAATCTACTCATAAGAAACCTCCATAATATTAAAATCATGATAACTATTTGAATGCAAAGTAGGTAATATAAAAATAATTAAACATTAAGTCCAATTATCATATCTTATTATTAATATTGAAAACATTTTCTCCCAATAATGTAATGCCTGTATGAAAATAGGATTGGCAACAAAAGCAGCCAAGTGTTCCCCTAATATTGATTATGCTTGTGAAAGCTGCTCTGTGAACTATGTTCTTCTTAAAATTCAGAATCCGAAACAAGGAAAGGTTAGAATAATGAGGCCATTAAAATGACTTATGCTGACTGTGATCAATTAAGATATATTATAGCTATATAGACCTTCCAGGAACCTGCTTGATTGGGAAGACTACTTGTAGGACACAGCTCTTCATCTTAAATAAATGTATTGTTTGTGTTTATGTATGTCATTTTGTAGGTTTAGATGATATACCCAAATTCCACAGGAAGGAAGAGAAGAGAGAGAGAGAGAGTGCCCAAAAGGCACTGATCCTTGCAGGGAAATTCCACTTATTTGTAATTTATTTGTACTCAAAACGTAATATTATGATGGTTGTTTACAAAAAGGGAGCTTTTGGAGCAAAATTTAGAGGCTTGGGGAGTGATATGGTTTTAAGAGTTTTGAGTCAAGTAGTCCTAGAAGGAAAATAATTTGAAGAAAAAGTACTTTACTTTGTGTGACTATTCCAGTTTATATAGCATTTTAACAGCAAATTTAATCTCTTATTACTGTTAGAAGATGTCAGGCCCAGGATGAAAGTCCAAGTCTTCTGGATCCAATTTTTTGTGTTTTTCATTACCCTACATTGATGAGGATATCATGTTGGAAATTGTATGTAAAGTCGGCAAATTATGGTTAGAAAAATGACTCCATCTGATCAACATTTGTTTGCCACCACTACTGCATTCAGAGGACCACATAAGACACTTTGAATACATTTTGAGTATTGCAGACAAAAATTTCCTTTTCTAAGGACCATGTGAGCTTATAGAAGAAAGTGGAAAATGGTAATGGCCTATGAAGAAAATTATAAGAGAATCAAATATATTACACTCAATTTCCTATTTTATTTAGTAAGTTTTTGTTCCTTTCTCTTTTTCTGATTATAATAGTACCTAGAAGTCAAAAAGAAATTATGCATGATCCAACTATCTAGAAGCAATCACTATTGACATTTTGGCTTTTTTACCCTGTTTTTATTCTATGCATTTTTGCATAGTTGAGGTCATGTTATAGTTACACATTATATCTTAATATGTTCACATATATTGTCACAATCATTTTTCCATGTCACTAGAAATCTTTGTAAGTAATATTTTAATTATATGCACAATATTCCACTTAATGGATAAACAATTTCACTTCAACGCTTGCCTAGTGTTAAATATTTAGGTTGTTTTCAATTTGTCACTCTTAGGTAACACTATGATGACATTTTTATTCTTGTTTTGAAAGTAGAATACCATTCCCTATATTGTATTGTTATGTTATATAAACAGATTATGGTTTATATAATATACAATTTATGATATGTATTATATATTTTTGTCAATATATAATATATTATTTATATGACTTTTATAAATGTAAATCATTAGAGTGAGTGGAAATTATGTAGCTAGCCTGGAAATGCTTTGATTAAATGGTAAATCAAGATAGATAAAGAGAGAAAGAAAAAAGGAAAAGAAAGAACGAAAGAAAGAAAGAAAGATAGAAAAAGAAAGGAAGAAGGAAAGGAAGGAAGGAAGGAAGGAAGAAAAAAGGAAAAAGAAAGATTGATAGATAATGATGATTTAAGTCAGGAAGCATAGAGAGGTAATTCTAAAACTATATATATATATATTTATACATATAGAAACCAGAGGGAATATTTTAGTATTTTCTTGGAGGTTGAGGGACATATTTTTTGTAAAGCAAGAATTAGAACTGTTAGGGATGGATATACACTTTTTGGCACATGTTTAATATTTTGAGATGTTAGCAAGAGGCAAGTGAAGTCCTCTTTAGATATTTTATTAATAGGGGAATCTTAGGAAACCTGATGGATTAGGGTCCAGATGGGAGACAGAAACCACCCTAGTAATTTGATAGAGAATATTTAATATAAATAATTTTAATTAGGTATAAAATTGCTGACTATTAAAAGGAAGAATTCAAAGGTGTAAGAGAGATGGCAACTGCCGGAAGCTGCTGCCATGCCACCCCTACAGCTGAGGGAACAAAGGAGCAAAGGAGGAAGGGTCCTGTAGATACGAAAATGAGACCTCTGAGGAGAGGGCTCTGATCCTCCACAGCTGGTGTGTCTGAGCTCAGAGAAGGTGCCTCAGACCTCTGCGAAGGGGATATTGCTGCTCTAGGAACAACTTTTGCCATCATGTGGACAAAGCTTTGCGGAGGTGCTACTCGCAGGAACCGCAAGCTGACAGAGATCCCCCAAGAAAACAACAAACCATGGGGCAAGTCCTGCCTTCCTCTTCCAATCTTGCAGCCTCCCTCTAGCGCCCTCTATTGACAGAGTCTGTCGGGGTAAAGCCGTCGAAGCAGAAGCCTGCAGTTTCAGGTGCAGCATCTCAGAATACGGGAGGGTGGGATTGCAGCTGAAAAATATCCTAATAACTGGCATAGTTCATATGTTCTGACATGGATTAAATAAATGGATAATTGCAGGCAACACCTCTATTTAGAGTGAGCCACTTAGAGCCAAGATCCTTTCCTTCATTCTTGGATTGTGGAAATGGAAAAGCTCAATTCTGACAAAATCCAATTACCATCTTTGTATGTTTTTAAAGAAAGAGAACTATACTGACCCTATGCATTGGTCAGAGTTTCTACTCTGCCTCTAGAGTATCTATGATGACCCTGAGCAAATTATTTACGTCGCTTAGGCTCAGGTTACTTTCTGATAACATGAAACTATATCTTTTTTATTTTAAAAAGTTTTTTGAAGACCAAAATCAGATAATATCACGAAAGCATTTTGTATGTCAACAAATCATTGGTTTCCTTTCCAAATCCAGATAGTTTCTAAGTAGGACAGGGTGAATTTCTACAACATCTCAATTCTATTTTCTGTTTATTCTTATGATAACTACATAAGAAGAGGTTTATGTACATACTAAGTAAACCTTTTCCAGTGGACTTTAATCCCTGACTTTAATTTCTTTTCTTTTCAATGTGTGTTGCAAACATTGATGGATTTTATGGATTCATCTTGTATAGTGTTGCTTAAAGTGCATCACTTTCTTGCCTGCCCACTGTTCAGTGACATCAGTCTACACTGCCCACATACATTGCGGTCACATGCTATTTAAGCAACATCTCATTACATCTTCATCCCCATCTACGTTTCTAAAGTCTTTCTCCATAACATATTTTTGTATAATTGACAATTGACATAGCCTCCTTTGAGCTTCTACAAGAGAATGGTTTATTCGGCGTGAACATACTGCACGTGCATGTTTGTTAGAGAATCTTTTTATTCTGTAGCATATTAGGCATTTGTTTATAATATTCTTCATATGAGATTGTAAGCCTTTTGATATTAGAGGTCATTTTTGTATCAGTGCCTTTTACAGTGTCTTGCAGGTCATAAGAGCAAAATAAATACTTGTTCCATGACATACTTGCAGAAGAAGATTTGGCAGAACTTTATGTTAAATTTGGTATAAGGTGTGAAGGAGACAAAGCAACCAAAGATGACTCATGTTTGTGAGCCTGGGAATGATGGGAACTTTTATGTAATACAGAAATTCAGAATGAATAATGGATTAGAGGACGGTTTGGAACTCCATTTGTCAACATGCTCACATTTGGCTGTTAGGAGAATGCTTAGCTGAAGTGTTTTATTCAATTAAGAGAGTATTTTGAGAAATTTGGTAAAAAGAGGATAAGCAATATTATAGAGTTATACCTTAGAGGTTGAAATTGAAACAAGGGCTTTATTTCCTGAGGGAGGAAGAATAGAAAGCCCTAGGGGAGTGTCATTCAACTAATAAAATTTATTGAACACTTACCATGTACAGAGATCCACTGGTGAATTCAACAGATAAGGTCCCCAACTGTTGTGAAGCTTACAGATTTACTGCTGTAAATTGTTAGAGGCAAAACATAAAACAGGAATGGTCAGGTGGTTAAAAAATATTAAACCCACAGGTTGGTGTCTTTTCATGTTCATCCATTCAACAAATGTTTGTTGAGTGACATTCATAAACTAGTTGTTGGCCTGTATTCTTTGGGATAGAGCAACAAACAAATCAGAGAGCCTCAGAGACACTGCAATTTAGATTTTAAACCCTGGGGAACCAGCCAATGAGGGTGTTGAGACTGTTAGTGGCTGAGGCAATTTCAGCCTTCAATTGTGTCTTTGCCTGGGAAATTTCTTCTATTTGTCTTGGCCTTCTTATGAGCAATAATGCAGGTTCCTTAGCTTCAGATATATCTGACCTAACCCTCAATGCATGGGAGAGAGTATAGACACTACCTAGAAGGGTATTCCTAGCCTAACAAGGAGGGTGCCCTAGATCCAAGGGATTCCTATCTTGAACTTGGTTCTGTGCAAACTTGTTTAACAATTCAGACTTTAGTGGAAAGCATTGTAAAGAGTTTTGGATCAGTACTAAAGAGGCTCACACTCAAGTCAACTTGACTGCCGGTTCATATGTCCCAACTCTAGTAAAAGAGCCCCTTCTTAGTTCAAGACCACCTACTTAAATAACTAGACTCTTAATTCATTTTCCTGTGTCCGGGTCCCTAAGATAAATTGCCTCTTTTTCCAAACACCACCTTAGGTGTTTGGTCCCCACGTCCAGCTGTAAGGGCATGCCAAGTAGTGGAACTGCTTCTTATATGAAAGGCATAGATAACCGGCAGAGGAAAATCCTCAGCATCAAATTTTTATAAGGAAATAATGAAAATGATGTTTTGGTAGAGAACTTACACAAATGTCCAGCCTTTCATCCAACATAGTAATTCAACAAGTATTTATTGAACACCTATTATATGTCGTGCATTGTTTTAGGGGCTAGAAATACAGTAATAACAAAACAGATTCTTTATCTTCATAAAACTTCCATTCAAATGGGTAGACAAACAATAAATAAATATAAAGAATAGATATAGAAGATAATGTCAGGTAATAATATGAGCTATAAAAAAATAAAGCAGGGTTAAGGAATAAGGAATGACAGCTGTTCTTTTGACACAAAGATATTTCTGAGGAAATAGTTTTTGAACAGAAATTGATTTATTCAAATGTCTTTCTTTTTAACTAAGCTCTAGAAACATAGGGCTCAATAATAGGGACAAACATAGTCAAAGCATGTTGAACAACTGCTCAAGATGAGTCCAGGTGGTCTGATCCCCTGAGATGGGAAAAGATGTATTAAGAAGAGAATTTAAGACCCGTTGGCTTCAGCAAGATATATCAAGGAATATGTCACCTGTCACACGTGCCGATCACCGGACACAATCTTGCAAAAGGACACCCGACTCTATTTCTTACAGTGTGAAACTTGTCATCCTCGATGCTCTGTTGCCAGCATCAAAACTGGCTTCCAGGCTGTCACGGGCAAGCGAGCACAGCTCCGTGCCAAAGCTAAATAATTTGCTAATCACCACTGATTTTGCAAAGTGTGTTGTGGAGATTTGGCTGGACAGGTTTACCATCAGAGTGGATATACCACTGTATTAAAAACAAGATAGAAAAAAAAAAAAACCGAACTAATTGCACAGAACTAATCCTGAAGTGGAGGGTGAAGTGACACCAGATGGGGAGAAAAGCCATTGAACTATGAAGAAGCAAAGAAGGACATTTTGCGTTTCTATGTGGCTGTGGCTACAGAATATCCAAATAACAAGTCAGTTCACCAAGATGTTCAAATTAATGGTTACCTGAGGGGTTACAAGGACTTACTCCTTGACCAAAGTGACAATAAACCTCAGTAAAAATTATCAATTCATAAAAGCTTTTAAAACATTATACAATGAATGGTCATATGTGTGACCAAGGACTACAAAAAAGATTTTGTTTTTAGAAGTTGCAGTGATCATTTCTTCCTGGTGTTTAGCATTTACCATCCAATGAGCAACAAGTACTTTTTAAGCAGCAGTATAGTTGGAATCTAAAGCCCATTAAATCTCAGCTTGTGGGCTTCCCTGGTGGCGCAGTGGTTGAGAGTCTGCCTGCCAATGCAGGGGACACGGGTTCGAGCCCTGGTCTGGGAAGATCCCACATGCCGCGGAGCAACTAGGCCCGTGAGCCACAACTAGTGAGCCTGCGCGTCTGGAGCCTGTGCTCCGCAACAAGAGAGGCCACGATAGTGAGAGGCCCGTGCACCGCGATGAAGAGTGGCCCCCGCTCGTTGCAACTAGAGAAAGCCCTCGCACAGAAACGAAGACCCAACACAGCCAAAAATAAATAAATAAATAAATAAATTTAAAAAAAAAAAAGCAAAGTGTTTTGGGGACAAGGAGGATACAAAGGGGAGTGGGTATATGGCAATGAATCTCCAGGAAAAGGATTGATTTTTGTTAATTATTGCTCTATCTTTCAACTTGATTTTTTGATTCCAGTGGTCTCTAACCACATTAAGATGTGGTTAGCTCTCTTACCTCTATTACTTGATTCATACTTAAATATGATTTGTTGTATTACTCAGTTACCAATGCATGAGACCAGGGCAGGAATTCATGTTTTGAGGAAAGGCATGTTAATAAATACCTTCCATAAAAACAGCAATTTTCTGAGGAAAGAAATATTAATGTATCTGGGCATGGGATAATTAATATATCTCTGTAATTAGCTATGTATGATAGACCCTGATGTCTGTCAGCAAAACATAACCAAAGTCATTCCTAGGAATACATTAACTATGTTTAAAAAACATATTATGGAGACTCATTAATTTAGTGAGAAAGCTTGCTTCTTCATACGGACACAATAGATTTAATTATCACAATGAGAATGCAAGGAAAATGGTATTTAAAGAGGGGAGTTAATGGGGTGAGGGAAATTGAGAATCCAGAATAATCACAACCTGAGACCAAATAAGGTAAAGCTTTTGAGTAAGCTATATTTTAACAACTATTGGATATAACACCTTTTTAACACAAAAGTATTTAACTTGACATTAATTATTAATCTTAGGTTCTGTGCCTTTGAGAGAATATGGATTATAATGTGACATACATACTTGGGGAAATACAGAACAATGGCAGTGGTGGTAGGGACCTCTGACTTAAGAGGAAGATTGAAAAGTCATTGAGTTAGATGCCAAGAGATTGAGGTTTTGAGCGAATCTTTACCAAACATTACTGACCATGGACAATTAACATTCTTTCTCTAGTGTTTCCATAGATTAAGGAAATTGAATTAGTGATTTCTAAAGCTGTTTCCAGTTATATAATTATATGAATTAAAACAAAATAGAAAGCTTAGAGTCATAACATGCTATTCCAAAGAATATATTTATGAAAAAACCTAGTTAAGATAAAAATAAATTTGATTTTATAGCAATCTCTGTGCAGAGGAAAAAAGATTCAAAAGCTAGAAGATAAATAGAGGGAGTGATTGTCAGAGGTATTAATAAAAAAAAACTCTGAAAAGATCTGGCATTCATCAGGAAAATGGACACTGCTCCTCTCAAATGATTTTTGCTTGAGAAGAGAGTGGTCTTTTGCCCCTCATCCCTCTTTTTATTGACTTTGATAACTGGAATTTAAGTTCCACCAAATTTGAATTTGATTTTTAAAATTGTAAGAAAATTCCACTTCTCTAAATGCCTCCTTCCCTAAATCATCACTCTGTATGATAGTTCACCATTTGAGACATGAGTCTCAGATATTTGTTTCTATAATATAAAAAAAATCTGTTATCATAATTGAGGAAATTAGTTTTTATCTAATCCTATTTTTGTAGAGCCAAGGATAGGCAGTATTTTTTCTTTCAATGATACCAATTACTCTAATAAAAGGACAACAATTTTGGTATTATAATTTGATGTTAAAGAAATATGTCAAGATTTTTTCTATTACCCTATTCTACCAAATAATTGTTTCTGTCTGAAAAGCTAATAGTTTATCTTTATAATTTAAAATGCTTCACAGGGTTTTTGCTTATTGGTATTAACCTTGCTGTGTGAATTATATGTACTTGCCAAATATGTTAATCTAGAATAACATATTAAAATTTTAAAGTATTTTCAAGAAATATTTCCTCTTTCTTTTTCAAATATATTAGTATTTCTCAAATACTAACATTGATCTAACTTTTAGATATGACATTTTACCCTTCTGGAAAGCTATTCTAGTTTGGGATGCAAAAAAATCAATGTTCATACTAACTTTAAATAATTTAGCAGTTATTTAGACAGCTAAGTTTTAGTAGTGTTAATTGATTTATACTTTACACTATTTCCAGTGTGATCAAATACAAATTTTAATTTAGTAGGTAATGTTTCTGCAAACTTCCTCATTAAAAAAAAAAAAAGGATAATCTTTGTGCTTGCTTGAGATTATACTGAGACTTTTACCTATTGGCTTTTCTTTGTTACAGGAATGGGTAGGGAACACGTATATAGTAAGCCTAGAATGGAACAGAATGAGCTATATGTTAACAGCTGTCCTGAGAAGCAGTCTGATTTCCTGGGCCTGTTGCCAAGGAGAATCATCTGGAGCCCTGGAAAGTGACTCTGGGGCTTAACAGTATAAAAGTTTGGGGCCGGCTAAGAGTAGCATAACATCTGAGGCCCTTCATGATCTGACACCAACATATCATTTTGTTGGTACCACTTGTCATTTTGTTTCCCTCTTCACTATACTTTACTTTACATTCTTACTGCATGGGACCATTCACCATTTCCCAAACAAAACCATATTTTTACTAGCTACAGGCACTTTGGCTTATACCATCAGCCTGAAGCACCATTACTTCTCCCTCTTCTCTCTTCAGGTGCTCAAATTCAAATTCTTCATGGCCTTGTGCTTTAAACTAACAAGTAGATATTCCATACACTGAAACAGCCCTTTACAATGTTGAAGAGCCTTTCAAATCTATTACCTTATTTGAGTATTACAAGAACCTTTTCAGGATTTTAGGTTACAATCAAATTAGTTTAAAATATAATTTTTCAGATGAGGAAAAAGAAAACATAGATGTGTTTGACCAACTATAGATCACACAAATATTTGATGAAGAATTTGAACTTAAGTAATTTGTCTTAAAGCAAAGATTTTTTTTTCTTCAATACCATATATAACCCCATGACTCTTTCATTTTACAGAATAATATAACTTAAGAATTGGAATAGCTCTGGTAAATTTAATTTAGTTAAATTTACTTTCTTGCTTTCACTTAATTTTTTTTTCTGATAGGCTTCCTTGAAAGGTAAAATGGCCCAAGGCTGTCATCAGTGAATTAGACTTCAAAAGGTATTCCTGGTTGAATATATACCAAGTCTGCACTTTATGCTATTGAGAACTGTGGCTTTGTGATTAAGTTTGTCACATGGTAACCGTGAAAAAGAAAACAGTCTCCATGAAGTTTCAACATGATTGGCAAATACTGGTTTTTGAAATAGCAATTTGCTGTTTCCATGTGATAGAACAACATTTTATTTATCCAGAAATGTTAAAACAAGCTGCAGTTCCAAAGGGGTTAGGAATTATAATGTAGGGTAAGAATTGATTTGTCAAAAAGTGCTGATTCATATTTAGCGTTTCACGAGAAACTTTGATTTTCCCAAAGTGATACATGAGCCTATGGAACAGCTTTGCTCTACTCAGTCATCCGATTTCCCTGTGGTGCATACAGGCTTTGTGGTAAGTATTTTGATTCCCAAAGGAATGCCGTTGGGAAATGCCAGACCAGCACAAATGATAAAGCTTAAAAGTGCCTGAATCTCCACTACTACTATTACTACTGGGTGTCTTGCTGAAGTTTCTATACCTTTATGTACTGCAAAAAGTTGAAATGAATCAGAAAACTGTAGCTGGGGGTGAAGGAAAATAGAAGAGATTACATTTTGTCAATTCTTTTATTCTTTATCTCTAGTTTCTAGGTTTTGGACAAGTAGAGTGAGATGAAAGAACGTCCCTGCTGTCTTACTGAAAGACAAAGTCATGGTTCCTGGAGCTCAGGTACAAGACTTAGGTTGAATATATCACAGTTAAATCTTGGGAATGACTTAGTTCTATGCTGGCAGAGAAAAATGCCGCTGTACATTCTTTAGGGTTTGCAAGTAGGACAAGAGAAAAAAAAATTAAAATGACTGGAGGATTATTGTGGCCACAGAAAGATTTGAGAGGGCAACTGCAAATATTAAGACCTGTATTTGATTATTTCCACTCTTGTTGCCGTATATATTTTGAGGCTTGTTGAGCTATTCTTCACTGTGTGTTTGAGAAAAGAATGTTTTATAGGATTTATAGAACTTGGTTTGAATTATTGCTTCAATACTCTCTACCTCTGTAACTTTAGCCAAATCATGTAGTTCCTTTACTTATCTCTTTTCCTTTTCAATAGAACAAACTTGACAATATCTATCTTTTGTAACTCACAAAACTATTGTGAGGCTCAAATAAGATAATAAATAATGAAAGCCTTGACGTCTCATAAAGCAGTAAAGAAATGTAAGGAGTCATTGAGATTACATCATAGAAAGTGGGTCTAGCAAACCTTCAGTATTTTTTACATTCATGTAATCACATAGCCCTACCGTATTTTATGTAATAAGATTTCAGCTTTCAAAAGGCACACTCACAAAATTGAGAATCTGAGACTAGGACAGTAATCTGGCACTAGATTTTTCCTTGTGGTTTAGGATTTCACCAAAAGAGCATTAAGATTTCAGGTGTTTGTTTCACTTTGTTTATACTTTGGGTTGGGTACAAAGTTCCAAAGAGGTGTGCCGTACATACCCTTATAAACCCCCATAATCTGCTAGAAGGCCCTTCCGCAGGACCCAACTACAGAACAGTATGGCAATGCTTTTCTCCCTTCCTTCTTTCTTTCATTCCTGCCATAGGTAGCCAAGTACTTACGATTTATCTATATGAACAAAGAAAATATTTATTCTAGTGCCCAAACTTGTTTGCAGAAGTCAGAATTTCGTTATTAAGAGTTTCTTTTAAGTCTTCAGAAAATGATATATTTGATATCATTTAATTTTTCAATTTATACATTTCATTGAAAAAAACTCACTATACTGAAAGGGAAGCATCACTGAAATATGAATGAGATTTGGTGCGCTAATTTTTAATTTGGCCATTCATTTCCTCGCTAAAGTGGGGGGACAGATGAAGATATCTGCTTAAAATGGACTAGGAAACCCCTTTATTCTGGCACTGGGTGTGAGAGGGGAAGGAGTCATCCTTTCCGTGGGCATGACACCTATGAAAACCCCTATATCTGGCACTGGGGGTAGAGGGGAAAGTCTCCTCCTTGCTGGGGGCATCACAGCATTGAAAAACCCTTTATTCTGGCACTGGGTGTGAGAGGGGAAGGAGTCATCCTTTCTGTGGGCATGACACCTATGAAAACCCCTATATCTGGCACTGGGTGTAGAGGGGAAAGTCTCCTCCTTGCTGTGGGCATCACACCTCTGAAAACCCCTTTATTCTGGTTCTGGTGTTAACAGGGGAAGGGCTCCACCTTGCTGTGGCATCACATCTCTGAAAACACCTTTATTCTGGCACTGGGTGTGAGAATGGAAGGGCTTCCCCTAGTTGTGGGCATCAAACTAGGAAAATCCCTTTATTATGGTCCTGGGAGTGAGATGGCAAGCGCCTCTCCTGCCTGTGGGCATTACAACTATTAATTCCCCTTAATTCTGGCACTGGGTGTTAGAGGGAAAGGGCTCCTCCGTGCTGCGAGTATCACTGAAAATTCATTTATTCTGGAACTGGGGGTGAAAGTGGAAGGGCTTCTCCTAGCTGTGGGCATCACACCTAAGGAAACCCCTATATTCTGGCACTGGGAAGGAGAGGGGCAGGGATCCTCCTTTCTGTGAGCCTCACACCTCTGAAAAACCCTTGATTCTGGCACAGGGTGTGAGAGGTGAAGCACTCCTCCTTGTTTTGGGAATGACACCTCTGAAAACCCCTTACTCTGGCAGCGGGTGTGAGAAAGGAAGGGCTCCTCCTTTCTGTGAGCACGTAACTCTGAATACCCCACTATTCTCTCACTGGAGATGAGAGGGGAAGGGATCCTCCTTTTTGTGGGCATCACCCCTCTGAAAACCCCTTTATTATCGCACTGCTGATGAGAAGGGAAGGGGTCCTCTTTGCTGTGTGTTTCACACCTCTGAAAAACCCTTTATTCTAGCACTTGGTGTGAGAGTGGAAGGGTTCTTCCTTGCTGTGGGCCTCACACCTCTGGAAACAACTTTATTCTGGCATTAGGTTGCCAGGCACATTATTATTCTGGCACAGACGAATGGATAAAGAAGATGTGGTACATATATATGATGGAATATTACTCAGCCATAAAAAGGAATGAAATTGGGTCATTTGTAGAGACGTGGATGGACCTAGAGACTGTCATACAGAGTGAAGTAAGTCAGAAAGAGAAAAACAAATATCATATATTAATGCATATATGTGGAACCTAGAAAAATGGTACAGATGAACCGGTTTGCAGGGCAGAAATAGAGACACAGATGTAGAGAACAAACATATGGACACCAAGGGGGGAAAGCAGCGGGGGGTGTGGGTGTGGGTGTGATGAATTGGGCGATTGGGATTGACATGTATACACTGATGTGTATAAAATGGATGACTAATAAGAACTTGCTGTATAAAAAAATAAAATTAAATTAAAAAATTAAAAAAAAAAGAGAGACCAGAGAGCTAGTTCTTTCTCTCTCTCTCTCATTCTCTCTCTCCTTCTCCCTCTCTGCCCACCATGTAAGGATACAGCATCTGTTAACCGGGAAGAAGGTGTTCACCAAGAACCTGACTGCACTGGAAACCTGCTCTTGAACTTCCAGCTTTCAGTCCAGAACTAAGAGAAATAAATATTTGTTGTTTAAGCCATCCAGCCTATGGTAATTTTGTCATAGCGATCTGGATGAACTTGTGTCAGTTGCAGTTGACCTCAATTTCCAATTCGATGATCTGTTTTGGGCTTCATTCTATTGATACATATCATTAGACCCTACTGATCAACCCCTAAAACTCTCCCCTACGTATCATCCAGGACACTACTCTCCAGGTCTTACATCACTCTCTGATCATCCTTCTCAGTCTCTGACCAACTCCTTTTCCTTTACCTGCTCCTTAAACTGACGATGGGTTCCACCATCATCTACTCCTTTTCTTGTTCTGTTCTGCTAATGAGGTGATATTATTTTCTGTCATAATTTCAGCTGTTACCCATATGCTTCTGATTCCAGATCTATATTTACCACCCTAACGTCTACCTTACACTTATATTTCCAACTGGAGATATTTATCATTTCTCCCTGGATACCCTTCCAGCATCTTATATCTACCAATAAGAATCGAACTTATTATGTCCCGAATCCACCAAAAGAATGAATTAAATAAATGGAACAAAATTAAGACATACCACTAGATCTAAAAAAAAAAAAAACTATTTACAGAAGTATAAAAAAAAAAAAAGATTCAAAAAGGACATGGAAAAATAATATGAGGAAATACAGAGGCAAATTTTAAAAAATCAAAAAATGTGAAACTATCTGGGAAATAGTCTTCAATGTTTATTTCATATGCTAAGTACACACAGACATACACACACATACAAAATCAAAATGTTAGCATCGGGCATTAAATATGCTTAAGATAGCACTTTTACCTTGTCTTAGTAATCAAGGAAAAGATCTGGATTCTCTTAGAGCTGATTAAAAAGTTATTATGGAAAAGACTCAACATAGATGATTTTTAATCATTCCTTTATAAACTCCGTATTTCTTAGCTAATGTAACTCCTTGATTTTATGCCCACTTCTTTTTTCATTTTTATTTTTAATTTTTTTAACATCTTTATTGGAGTATAATTGCTTTACAATGCTGTGTGAGTTTCGGCTTTATATCAAAGTGAATCAGTTATACATATACATATATCCCCATATCTCCCCCCTCTTGCATCTCCCTCCCACCCTCCCTATCCCACCCCTCTAGGTGGACACAAAGCACTGAGATGATCTCCCTGTGCTATGCAGCTGCTTCCCACTAGCTATCTATTTTACATTTGGTAGTATATATATGTCCATGCTACTCTCTCACTTTGTCCCAGCTTACCCTTCCCCCTCCCTGTGTTCTCAAGTCTACTCTCTACGTCTGCATCTTTATTCCTGTCCTGCCCCTAGGTTCTTCATAACCATTTTTTTTTTAAGACTCCATATATATATGTGTTAGCATACGGTATTTGTTTTACTCTTTCTGACTTACTTCACTCTGTATGACAGACTCTAGGTCCATCCACCTCACTATAAATAACTCAGTTTTGTTTCTTTTTATGGCTGAGTAATATTCCATTGTATATATGTGCCACATCTTCTTTATCCATTCATCTGTCAATGGACCCTTAGGTTGCTTCCGTGTCCCGGCTATTGCAAATAGAGCTACAATGAACATTGTAGTACATGACTCTTTTTGAATTATGGTTTTCTCAGGGTATATGTGCAGGAGTGGGATTTCTGGGTCGTATGGTAGTTCTATTTTTAGTCTTTTAAGGAACCTCCATACGGTTCTCCATACTGGCTGTATCAATTTACATTCCCACCAACAGTGCAAGAGGGTTCCCTTTTCTCCACACCCTTTAAAGCATTTATTGTTTGTAGATTTTTTGATGATGGCCATTCTGACTGGTGTGAGGTGATACCTCATTGTAGTCTTGATTTGCATTTCTCTAGTGATGTTGAGCATCCTTTCATGTGTTTTTGGATTGGGTTGTTTGTTTTTTTGATATTGAGCTGCATGAGTTGCTTGTAAATTTTGGAGATTAATCCCTTGTCACTTGCTTCCTTTGCAAATATTTTCTCCCATTCTGAGGGTTGTCTTTTCGTCTTGTTTATGGTTTCCTTTGCTTTGCAAAAGCTTTTAAGTTTCATTAGGTCCCATTTATTTATTTTTGTTTTTATCTCCATTTCTCTAGGATGTGGGTCAAAAAGGATCTTGCTGTGATATATGTCATAGAGTGTTCTGCCTTTTTTTTTTTTCTAAGAGTTTTATAGTGTCTGGTCTTACATTTAGGTATTTAATCCATTTTGAGTTTATTTTTGTGTATGGTGCTAGGGAGTGTTCTAATTTCATTCTTTTACATGTAGCTGTCCAGTTTTCCCAGCACCACTTATTGAAGAGGCTGTCTCTTCTCCATTGTATATTCTTACCTCCTTTATCAAAAATAAGGTGACCATATATGTGTGGGTTTATCTCTGGGCTTTCTATCCTGTTCCATTGATCTATATTTCTGTTTTTGTGACAGTACCATACTGTCTTGATTCGTATAGCTTTGTAGTATAGTCTGAAGTCAGGGAGCCTGATTCCTCCAGCTCCGTTTTTCTTTCTCAAGATTGATTTGGCTATTCAGGGTCGTTTGTGTTTCCATACAAATTGTGAAATTTTTTGTTCTAGTTCTGTGAAAAATGCCATTGGTAGTTTGATAGGGATTGCATTGAATCTGTAGATTGCTTTGGGTAGTATAGTCATTCTCACAATGTTGATTCTTCCAATCCAAGAACATGCTATATCTCTCCATCTGTTTGTATCATCTTTAATTTCTTTCATCAGTGTCTTATAGTTTTCTGCATACAGGTCTTTTGTCTCCTTAGGTAGGTTTATTCCTAGATATTTTATTCTTTTTGTTGCAGTGGTAAATGGGAGTGTTTCCTTAATTTCTCTTTCAGATTTTTCATCATTAGTGTATAGGAATGCAAGAGATTTCTGTGCATTAATTTTGTATCCTGCTACTTTACCAAATTCATTGATTAGCTCTAGTATTTTATGGTAGAGTCTTTAGGATTCTCTATGTATAGTATCATGTCACCTGCAAACAGTGACAGCTTTACTTCTTCTTTTCCAATTTGGATTCCTTTTATTTCTTTCTCTTCTCTGATTGCTGTGGCTAAAACTTCCAAAACTATGTTGAGTAATAGTGGTGAGAGTGGGCAACCTTGTCTTGTTCCTGATCTTGGTGGAAATGGTTACAGTTTTTCACCATTGAGGACGATGTTGGCTGTGGGTTTGTCCTATATGGCCTTTATTATGTTGAGGATAGTTCCCTCTATGCCTACTTTCTGGAGGGTTTTTATCATAAATGAGTGTTGAATATTGTCAAAAGCTTTCTCTGCATCTATTGAGATGATCATATTGTTTTTCTCCTTCAATTTGTTAATATGGTGTATCACGTTGATTGATTTGCGTATACTGAAGAATCCTTGCGTTCCTGGGATAAATCCCATTTGATGATAGTTTATGATCCTTTTAATGTGCTGTTGGATTCTGTTTGCTAGTATTTTGTTGAGGATTTTTGCATCTATGTTCATCAGTAATATTGGCCTGCAGTTTCTTTCTTTGTGACATCTTTGTCTGGTTTTGGTATCAGAGTGATGGTGGCCTCTTAGAATGAGTTTGGGAGTGTTCCTCCCTCTGCTATATTTTGGAAGAGTTTGAGAAGGATAGGTGTTAGCTCTTCTCTAAATGTTTGATAGAATTCGCCTGTGAAGCCATCTGGTCCTGGGCTTTTGTTTGTTGGAAGATTTTTAATCACAGTCTCAATTTCTGTGCTTGTGATTGGTCTGTTCATATTTTCTGTTTCTTCCTGGTTCTGTCTCAGAAGTTTGTGCTTTTCTAAGAATTTGTCCATTTCTTCCAGGTTGTCCATTTTATTGGCATATAGTTGCTTGTAGTAATGTCTCATGATCCTTTGTATTTCTGGAGTGTCATTTGTTACTTTCCTTTTTCATTTCTAACTCTATTGATTTGAGTCTTCTCCCTTTTTTTCTTGATAAGTCTGGCTAATGGTTTATCAATTTTGTTTATCTTCTCAAAGAACCAGCTTTTAGTTTTATTGATCTTTGCTATCGTTTCCTTCATTACTTTTTCATTTATTTCTGGTCTGATCTTTATGATTTCTTTCCTTCTGCTAACTTTGGGGTTTTTTTGTTCTTCTTTCTCTAATTGCTTTAGGTGTAAGGTTAGGTTGTTTATTTGATATGTTTCTTTTTTCTTAAGGTAGCATTGTATTGCTATAAACTTACCTCTTAGAACTGCTTTTGCTGCATCCCATAGGTTTTGGGTCATTGTGTTTTCATTGTCATTTGTTTCTCGGTATTTTTTTTTTTCTTCTTTGATTTCTTCAGTGATCTCTTGGTTATTAAGTAGTGTGTTGTTTAGCCTCCATGTGTTTGTATTTCTTACAGATTTTTTCCTGTAATTGATATCTACTCTCATAGCGTTGTGGTTGGAAAAGATACTTGATACAATTTCAATTTTCTTAAATTTACCAAGGCTTGATTTGTGACCCAAGATATGATCTATCCTGGAGAATGTTCCTGAGCACTTGAGAAGAAAGTGTATTCTGTTGTTTTTGGATGGAATGTCCTATTAATATCAATTAATTCCCTCTTGTTTAATGTATAATTTAAAGCTTGTGTTTTCTTATTTATTTTCATTTTGGATGATTGTCCATTGGTGAAAGTGTGGTGTTAATGTCCCCTACTATTATTGTGTTACTGTTGATTTCCCCTTTTATGGCTGTTAGCATTTGCTTCATGTACTGAGGTGCTCCTCTGTTGGGTGCATAAATATTTACAATCGTTATATCTTCTTCTTGGGTTGACCCCTTGATCATTATGTAGTGTCCTTCTTTGTCTCTTGTAATAGTCTTTATTGTAAAGTCTACTTTGTCTGAGAATTGCTACTCCAGCTTTCTTTTGATTTCCATTTGCAGGGAATATATTTTTCCATCCCCTCACTTTCAGTCTGTATGTGTCCCTAGGTCCGAAGTGGGTCTTTTGTAGGCAGCATATATATGGGTATTGTTTTTGTATCCATTCAGCCAGTCTATGTCTTTTGGTTGGAGCATTTAATCCATTTACATTTAAGGTAGTTATCGATATGTATATTCCTATTACCATTTTCTTAATTGTTTTGGGTTTGTTATTGTACGTCTTTTCCTTCTCTTGTGTTTCCTGCCTAGAGAAGTTCCTTTAGCATTTGTTTTAAATCTGGTTTTGTGGTGCTGAATTATCGTAGCTTTTTCTTGTCTGTAAAGGTTTTAATTTCTCCATCAAATCTGAATGAGATCCTTGCTGGTAGAGTAATCTTGGTTGTAGTTTTTCCTTTCATCACTTTAAATATGTCCTGCCACTCCCTTCTGGTTTGCAGAGTTTCTGTTGAAAGATCAGATGTTAACCTTATGGCGATTCCCTTGTATATTATTTGTTGCTTTTCCCTTGCTGATTTTAATATTTTTCTTTGTATTAATTTTTGATAGCTTTATTATTATGTGTCTTGGCGTGTTTCTCCTTGTATTTATCCTGTATGGGGCTCTCTTCACTTCCTGGACTTGATTGACAATTTTCTTTCCCATATTAGGAAAGTTTTAAACTATAATCTCTTTAAATATTTTCTCAGTTCTGTTCTTTTTCTCTTCTTCTACTGGGACCCCTATAATTAGAATGTTGGTGCATTTAATGTTGCCCCAGATGTCTCTTAGACTGTCCTCAATGCTCTTCATTCTTTTTTCTTTATTCTGCTCTGTGGCAGTTATTTCTACTATTTTATCTTCCAGGTCACTTATCCGTTCTTCTGCCTCAGTTATTCTGCTATTGATTTCTTCTAGCGAATTTTTAATTTCATTTATTGTGTTGTTCATCATTTTTTGTTTGCTCTTTAGTTCTTCTATGTCCTTTTAAAGTGTTTCTTATATTTTCTCCATTCTATAAAACGATTTTGGATCATCTTTACCGTGAATTCTTTTTCAGGTAGACTGCCTATTTCCTCTTCATTTGTTTGTTTTGGTGGGTTTTTACCTTGCTCCTTCATCTGCTGCGTATTTCTCTGTCTTCTCATTTTGTTCAACTTACTGTGTTTGGGGGGTCTCCTTTTTGCAGGCTGCAGGTTCATAGTTCCCATTGTTTTTGGTGTCTGCCCCCAGTGGGTAAGTTTGGTTCAATGGGTTGTGTAGGCTTCCTGGTGGAGGGGACAGGTACCTGTGTTCTGGTGGTTGAGGCTGGATCTTGTTTTTCAGTTGGGCAGGACCATGTCCAGTGGTGTGTTTTGAGGTGTCTGTGACCTTATTATTATTTTAGGCAGCCTCTCTGCTAATGCGTGGGGTTGTGTTCCTGTCATGCTAGTTGTTTGGCATAGTGTTTCCAGCACTGTAGCTTGCTGGTTGTTTAGTGAAGCTGGGTCTTAGCATTGGGATGGAGGTCTCTGGGAGAGCTTTCACTCTTTGATATTACATGGGGCCAGGCAGTCTCTGGTGGACCATTGTCTGAACTCAGTTCTCCCACCACAGAGGCTCAGGCCTGACACCTGGCTGGAGCACCAAGACCCTGTCAGCTACACAGCTCAGAAAAAAGAGAGAAAAAAAATAAAGAAAGAATAAAGAATAAAGTAAAATAAATAATGTTATCAAAATAAAATATTAAAAAATATATTAAAAATATAAAAGTAAAACAGTAATAAAAAAAGAAAGAGAACAACCAAACCAAATAAAAAATCCACCAATGATAACAGGCGCTAAAAACTATACTAAAAACAAACAAACAAACAAAAAAGGACAGACAGACCCTAATGGTAAAAGCAAAACTATACAGACAAAATCACACAAAGAGGTATAAACATACACACTGACAAAAAAAGAAAAAAGAAAAAATATATATATATTTAAAAAAATGAAGAGAACAACCAAATCAGTAAACAAATATACCAATGATAATAAGTGCTGAATACTAAACTAAGATAAACATAAAACCAGAAAAGAATTAGATGCAGAAAGTAAACCTCAAGTCTACAGTTGCTCCCAAAGCCCACTGCCTCAGTTTTGGGATGATTCATTGTCTATTAAAGTATTCCACAGATGGTGGGTACATCAAGTTGACTGTGGAGATTTAATCTGCTGCTCCTGAGGCTGCTGGGAGAAAGTTCCCTTTCTCTTCTTTGTTCACACAGCTCCCGGGGTTCAGCTTTGGATTTGGCCCCGCCTTTGCATGTAGGTCGCCTGAGGGCGTCTGTTCTTCTCTCAGACAGGGCGGGGTTAAAGTAGCAGCTGATTAGGGGGCTCTGGCTCACTCAGGCCGGGGGGAGGGAGGGGTACGGAATGTGGGGCTAGCCTGCGGCAGCAGAGGCCAGCGTTGCACCAGCCTGAGGCACGTTGTGTGTTCTCCTGGGGAAGTTGTCCCTGGATCACAGATCCCTGGCAGTGGTGGGCTGCACAGGCTCCCGGGGGGAGGGGAGGTGTGGATAGTGACCTGTGCTTGGACACAGGCTTCTTGGTGAGTGCAACAGCAGCCTTAGCGTCTCATGCCCGTCTCTGATGTTCGCACTGATGGCCGCAGTTCGCACCCGTCTCTGGAGCTAGTTTAGGTGGTGCTCTGAATCCCCTCTCCTCGCGCACCCTGCAACAATGGTCTTTGCCTCTTAGGCAGTTCCAAACTTTTTCCCGGACTCCCTCCCAGCTAGCTGTGGTGCACTAGCCCCCTTCAGGGTGTGTTCACGCAGCCAACCCCAGTCCTCTCCCTGGGGTCTGACCTCCGAAGCTGGAGCCTCAGCTCCCAGACCTCACCCGTCCCGGCGGGTGAGCAGACAAGCCTCTTGGGCTGGTGAGTGCTGGTCAGCACCGATCCTCTGTGCAAGAATCTCTCCACTTTGCCCTCTGCACCCCTGTTGATGTGCTCTCCTCCATGGCTCTGAAGGTTCCCCCCTGCCGACCACCCGTCCCTGCCAGTGAATGGGCTTCCTAGTGTGTGGAAACTTTTCCTCCTTCATGGCTCCCTCCCAGAGGTGCAGGTCCTGTCACTATTCTTTTGTCTCTGTTATTTCTTTTTTCTTTTGCCCTACCCAGGTGCATGGGCAGTTTCTTGCCTTTTGGGAAGTCTGAGGTCTTCTGCCAGTGTTCAGTCTGTGTTCTGTAGGAGTTGTTCCACATGTAGATGTACTTTTGATGTACCTGTGGGGAGGAAGGTGATCTCCACGTCTTACTCCTCTGCCATCTTGAAGGTCCCCTGTATGCCCTTTTTGGCCAACCGAATAATTATTGGTGATATTGAGCAGCCTTTCATTGCTGTAATCCATAGTAAGTTTATCTGTAGAACGTGAACCCAAACCTGTTGACACCATCTATGGTATATTTTACATTTCAGTATAGTTTCCAGTAATTTGGTAAGGTTCTGAGTAAGAAGAGCTCATGAACTCGTTGGCAAGACTATGTGAAAGCAATTTCTTGTCCTCAATGGCCTCATTTTTTAAACTTTGGTTAAAGGCTATTTTGAAGAGGGATAAGGTCTGCAAAAGAAGATCATTGACTAAATGGGTAGTTAGTGTGCTGTTTTTATCTAACAAAAGTTGCAATTTAGCTCTACGAGCTATAAAATATAATTCTGGACATCTTGAATATGAGACGTGGTAAGTTCCTAGAAGATGTGGAATATGGATGCTTAATGGACTTAGAGCCCACCAGTGTCATGTTCATGGGGACTCAAAGAATTCTTTTTTGATAAACAGTTATTGAAAACAATACAAACTTCCAGTAGCAGAGGTTCCTAGTTGAGCCCAAACTGAGTTGACATATAGCAGGGTATTTGCGTTTGAGGACTAAAATCTCTGAAGAGAGCAGGCTTCCTCCTTTCCTACCTTCATCTGTCCTTTTCATAAAGCGAAACAAAGGAGAGATAAGGAAATGGGAGAATTGACATAGGTTCTATCTCCCCACTCAAAATGGATTTAATACCCAATAAAGAAAAAGATTAGTTTTGAAGTTGAAGAACATACCTTTATAAAATATTTTATAAGTCTCTAGGTATTAATTCCTAGTTCAGATGACAAAATATGACTCACTTGAAAGAGGATGTTTTCTCTTTTATATGAGGCCAAACATACTAGAGTAGTCTCCTAGAAGACTTATTTTCATGGCAGTTTCTTAGAGAGCAGAGATTGATATGAAAATGGGTTATATGAAGCAAGAGAATAAAAACATTGGGACCATCTCATGATGATTATTGCTGACTTTCATTGTGAGACACTCATTTAGGAGTCCTTGAAGGAGAAGTAAGAGTCAGGACAGGAAGGGGAGGTGTGTATGTGAAAAGCACTGGAATTTTAGTTTATTGATGAGTATAGAACTTCATTAATTGTTATAGTCTGAAGAGGCCTGGAAGCATTGTTAAACACTTAAAATACAGATTTTTCTTAGGCACAAATGGGTCAGCAGGATATTGTTGAAGTTTTCTACTATTTTAGAATGAAGAGAGTGCTTGAACTGTTAGAGGTTAAAAAATAAACTAAGAATCTTATTTCTCCTGTTTGAGAATATTCTGAACAAAATGAGAAGAGACCATTCTACTCATTAACTAAATATCTATTTGTTTACTTCTCTGAGTAGAAGATTGATCTTTAGGCTGGACCAAATAGAACAAACAATCTAAAAGAAGAATTCTGCCCAAGATAGGTAAAACAAGAATAGCCAGTTATTTAAAAAAAAAATTTAGGTTCCGAGTTGTATAAAATTATCAAATAATTTATCGAGGATGTGTAGAGAATCAGATGGATGTTTGAAAACTGGGTTTATCTGGAGTAGTTTATGACTAAATGCACTGAAGAAGAGCCATCTCCTAGAAATCATAGAGAACTCAATAGAGAAGGGCCCTAAACATCAGGTCTGAGCTCCTTTTAGACATGGGGAAACTAAACCAAAGAGAGGGAAGTTAATTTGGCCCACATGACTCCTAAACAGAAGTATCAAGCTCTATTGATTCTGCTTAATTCTTTTTTTTTTCTCTTTGTCGTATTCTTATTCTTAGGAAAATAATTCCAAAGATGCTATTAAAAGATAAAATATACAAATTCCTAAAATCAAAGCTAATCATATTGATGCTACAGTGGGGCAACTGATCATTATGGAAAGAATTTAATTTGGTAGATCTAAAAATTACTATCTCATTGACACTTCTAATTTTGACTTAAACAGCAAATAGTCTGTATCTGTCTCTAAAAAGTGTATCACCTATATAACTGCTAAACCAAATGGTAAGGATAAATTTTTATCACATTAAATAAAGAAAACTGGAGACGGATCAGGTTTATTTATGAACTTTATAACACAAAATAAGAACTAGCAAGTTAGGGATGTAGATGCTTTTAGAGTTAAATCCTGTGTTAAATCCTATGAAGGAATAAAACAAAAGGAGAAATCAGTTTGCTAGAGAAGAGCTATTAATTGGTTAAAAGGCATTTGACACTAGGAGCAAAAAGAATGTAGTTAGTATAGGATTTTCCTTTACTCGAGTGATATATTTCCTTGCTGCTTTAATAATAACGTTGAAGTAATTGTATTTCCTCAGGAATGTTTTATGCAAAAGATGTTGCTCAATATGAATGCCTGTTAATAGGCTATAGCTCATAAAGCAATAACTTATCTTGGTACATCAACAAAAGGAGTATAAAATTGTATAGTAAAACCTTCTGATTGGACTGGCTATCAAAGAACATAGTTTATGGCTTTGAAAATGGAAAATGAATTTATAGTTTGAAGTGCAAAAAAGATAAGCTTGTGTCTGAATATTTTGTCCTCAATTAACTGATAGCATGTTTTCTATTTTGGGTAAAAGTCTAGAATAAAGTTTAATATATATTATAAAAGACTGTCTTACATATACATAAAAATCAAATTATTATAGAGGCCTGATCTGTGCTTTGACAAATTTTTTAAAAGTATTCTTCAGTTTAAATTCTATTGACCAAATGTATACATTATGTGCCAAACATGGTCACAGGGACTATTGAGAATCCAACTATGGTGACTACCCCTGAAGGGTTTATCATCTATAGGAAGAAAACTGAGTCATTTGTTGAGACATGGATGGATCTAGAGACTGTCATACAGAGTGAAGTAAGTCAGAAAGAGAAAAACAAATATCGTATATTAATGCATGTATGTGGAACCTAGAAAAATGGTACAGATGAGCCGGTTTGCAGGGCAGAAGTTGAGACACAGATGTAGAGAACAGACATATGGACACCAAGGGGGGAAAACTGCAGTGGGTTGGGGATGGTGGTGTGCTGAATTGGGCTATTGGGATTGACATGTATACACTGTTGTGTATGAAATTGATGACTAATAAGAACCTGCAGTATAAAAAAACAAACAAAACAACTAATACTAAACTTTCATTGGGTTATTTGTATGGAAATATGTTAATATAAATGTTTCAGACATTACATGAAATTTCTAAAAATCTTATATGTTCTGGTATAATGTTATAAGTCATAATCCTAGTTATTACTTTAAAATGTATATGTCAGAAATAACTAATTTTCTTGTCAACTGCATTACTATGAACTTTCATCAAATCTTTAACCGTGGTCATTTTTAAGTCTTTTGTCATTTACAGACAGTTCTGGGTGTACTCTGATGCTTTTGCAAATATGTTCCTATAAAAGGGTTTCATCTTCAAGAAATTCATGGAAAAGACTCTGACAAGTACAGGTTTCTGGTAACTGACTGTACTGCTGAACTGAATGAATAAGCATTTTCAGAACTCTAATGAAAAACTGATGAACTCATAAAAGTGCTAACAAAAGATCAAGATAAAAAAAAAATTAATTACATGGGACTGAGTGAACTGATGAGGATGAGTATAATTTTTGTGACTTTCTGTTTGAATTAAAAAAAAAAAATCCCACAAGGACTCAGAGGCAAAGAATATACAAATCAGTTTTCACTGCAAAGTAAAGGAGCTGTTGCAGTGGAGGATTACTGGACTGAATGTCAATATTATGACATAGTATGAGTGTGTTTCATGTTTGGTAATTGCAATCATTGTTGCTTTTGTTGTGGTCATCCATGTACAATGCTTGGTGTCAGTCTATTTATCTCTTGTAAAAATAAAATACAGTATGTGTGTGTGAAAAAAAAAAAAAAAAGAAGGCTACAGGAAAAAAAAAACACCTGCTAACTGACATAAGGTTGACAATGATCTGTTGAAATAGAGGTACAGATGGTACTATTGAAGGACAAAGAAGGATTAACCTCAACTTGGGTAGCTTGGAAAGGCTTTAAAAAGTGGTTTGAAAAGTCAATTCTGAGGCAGGACGTGAACAGAGCATTCCAGAAAGGAGAACAAATTATGTCCAGAAACAGAACGTTAAGAATAAACTTGGAGACAAAGAAAGTAATTGGATGAGGCTACAGAACTGGGAGGAAGAGAGAGACGGAGAAGGAAGGGAAGCTTGTGTGTGGTGCTTCATATGTGGTCACTGTCAACCCAGTGAATTCATTGCGTGGAGGTTGTAGGAGATCACACACGTGAAAGCTCCAGAGACAGCCTGCAGACCGGAGCACTGAGCAATCATGCATTTGAGTCCTGTAGCTAACCAGCAGCAGAGACTTCTCTATATCACTGGTGCCCTCCTTTCCATTGCTCTATCTACCTTTAGGCAGCGGTTATCTAAACTCAGTCTATCCTAGTTCCTGGTAATATTCAATTTATTTCCATTCCCTATATTTGCCAAATAGTCCAGTCCTTGACGTCTTATGTTCACACCGCTCCCAAGTCATCTTTCACTGAAACATCTTTCACCCCTTGCTTTATCTCTTGTTTCATCCCTTAGGCAGCTACTACTCATGCTTCAAGATTCATTTCAAATGACACTCTTTTGTGAAGGATTTTCTGACAGCACATAGGTAGAATATGTTTCTCAGTCTATCCCAAATTCTTAGACATTCTGTATCACGTACCTGTATAACATGTGTATTTGTGCCAACTCAAAGAATAAGGTATACCGAAGTGAGATCCTTAAGATGAAATGCCTCATAAAACATGTTAACATCATCAACCTGTTTTAAATAAATCATGGAACATGTTTACTTCGTCAACCCCCGTTAAGTCCCAGAAGAGCAAGTCTTTCCATATACCTCTGTTGCTAGGACATAGCCTGGTTTAGTCAGGCTATGTATTAGCTAAATAAATGATTGAAAAAGGGAATCTGAGGATGCACTCTTATTAGGTTTCATATTATATCTTAGGAATATTTCCTCACATAGTGTCTATTAAACTGCAAACTGGTATTTAAAAAGCTTCTGAGTATATAATATCCAAAAATCATTCCCTCACAAGAAAAAGCACAGAGAACACTTCTTTAACCTCTTGTACATCTGTACAAGCAAACATACACAATAATACATATGCGAAAGCATTCCATTTTAATTATTAATCTCAATGAAGGCTGTGGTTAATTTCCATTGCAACATTAATCACTTCTTATCACAAAGAATGTAATGTTCACACACATGTACACACACTTAAAGCAGGGTGATATTTTACCTATCTGCTTGGGAGGAAAAGCAGAGAAGAAGACATCTTTTGTTAGTAAAGAGTAGCAAGTCTGTGATGATTTATTATATGACTGTATGGTATAAGAAGCAAGTTACTATCATATGTTTAAAATATTTACTTTCCTCCAACGAGTTTCTTATTCCTTCAGAAATGGCTTAGAAAAAAAGCAATGTGTTTAAGTTGTGTTGACACTACTTTTTTATCTCATACATCTAATATGTGGAACATTCCATTAATGCTCAATAAGTTTTGCATGGGAAAGAGGACAGATTATAAGATTTAAAAATGAAAGGTTGGAGCGGGAGAAGCAAGTCACAATCTACTATAGTTCTAAGGCCTTTAGTACACAATTAGAAGGTCCCCAGGATATAAGACTATGAGTATGACGGATTCATGAGTTAATGGAATGTAGATGAAGCTTTAGATAATGGACCAATAAGCTATTGGACACATTAATTCATTGCCACTTTTTCCAGCCACTTTTTTTTTCCCCAGCCAGGGTATGTTTCTGATGCCACAGTCATCTTTTCCCTCTGTGCCTACTTTGTGGAAAGCAATCACAGAGGAGAGAGCTTTTCCTTCAGCCACACTTCCTTTCCTTTATCTTTTCCTGATTATTCCATTTAAAAAAAATGTCCTAGACCCTTTAAATAAAGAGTAGAAAGTAGAATCAAAGTGCTCCTAGAGAGCATATTTTGTATCACCTTCTGTGTAGTAAAGAATGTGGCTGGGCTTTGCCTCCACTTCCTGGGATATAACGTCTAAATCTTTGGAATTTCCCAGAATGTCTTTGTTATTCATGGTGAATGCTTTAGGCCACATCTGATAGTTTATACTGACAAGGTGACTCACAGTGGGCCCCTAGATAGCTTATGCTAAGGAGATGACTCAGGATGGGAGCTGGCCATGCCAGAAAGACCAGCCATGTGATTAGAGGGTTGGGGCTTTGAGCCATGTGATATCAGCCCAACCTAGATGAGAGGGGGCCTGAAGACTGAGTTCAACTCTGTGGTTAATGATTAAATCAATCATACTTATATAACAAATCCCCAATAGAACCTTTGGACACCAAAGCTCAGGTTGGCATCCCTGGTTAGTAATACTCCAAATATTTTGACAGATCAATGTGCTGGGAAGGTAATGCAACCCTGGGAACAATGGAAGCCTTACATTTAAAACCTTCATAGGCTTACCCTATGCATCTTTCCCTTTGACTCGTTCTGATTTGTATCCTTTTTGCTATAATTCAACTGCAAAATTAAGTATAATGCTTTCCTGAGTTCTGTGCATCATTCTAGCATATTATTGAAACTGAGAAGATAGTAGGAGCCCCTAAATCTGTAGCCAGCTGGTTAGAAGCAACGGTGACCCAAATTTATGACTGCTGTTTGAAGGGAGGGCAGTCTTATGGGGGACTTAACCTGTGAAGTTTGGCGCAAAGCCAGGTGGCTGGTGTCAGAAGTCATTGTATCCACCTTATTTTTCCATAAGGGTAAATTTGAACTCAGGCAGGGTTAGTAATGTTCTCAGTGTCATATTGTATTAGCAGAAAACCTTGGATGAGAGTCATGTCTTATTTTCCTCGTGCCAGTGTTCTTTGTTATACTATGCTAGATATCAACTCAGATTCCATCTTCATCTCCACAATAGAGTCGTGATAGAGAAGAAACCAAAGCAAGCAAAGGAATGGGATGCCAATGTGGGCAAATCCAATATTATGATGCCATCTGATAGCAGCTGTATTTCCTATTTACAAAAGGCTGAGAAGGTGCTGGGCCCTTGGCTAAGTACTTTCCAGCCATGATCTTATGCAATACTCACAATTTAAATATCTCCATTTAACAGATGAAAAACTGAGGCTCATGGAATCTAATAACTTGCTTCAGGAAGCAAAGATAATATGTCATTGAGCCAGAGTATTGGGGAGGCAACGTGGGGTCTTGACAAAACAGATTCTGGAGGCAGCCAACTTTGATTCCTTATATTGGCTTGAGCTGAATTGTGAGATGTCTTAGGATTTATTTTCGATCCTTTCTGCAGAAAAATATCAGATTTGAAATTAAAAGTATTTCTTTAAAACTAGCTGGGACATGAATGCAAGGCAATCTCTCCCTCCCTTACCTTTTCCCACTTAATTTTTTAATACTTGTATTTAAGAGATGAAGTTTAAGAAATACAACTTACATGAGACTTTATCTTGTCAATTGCTATTTTTTTTTAATAATCAAAGAAATAACACTCCATTCAAAATAAAAATTTAGACTGAAAGTTATGTGGCCTTGAGAAAATATCTTAACCATTTGGTGAGTTAGCTTTTTCTTCTATTAAATGGAGATGATAATGGTATGGGCCTCACAAAGTTGCTGTGAAATATGAACTCCTTAGCACAGTGCCTGGCACATAGCAAGTGCTGACAATAATTATTATTCAGGTTTACATCATCAGTAATCATTATTATTAATAACACTCAAGTGACTCCACTGTTACTGCTTAGTAAAATACATACTCTTGTTTTGTATCCTTGTTTGGTAGAAGAAAGATTATTAAGAAAGGAATCAAATGATAGAGGACTTAGCATGATACTAAACTAGCTGACTCCAAACTAGCTATGTGTCTGAAAAAAGAGAATTCCCTAAGTCAGTGTGTCAACTCCAGCAAGAAGCTCTGTCTTCATGAAATCCTTAAAGTCAAATGACTCATGGAACATGTTAACACCATCGATTCAGTTTAAATAAATTGGAGATGTAGAAATCTTCCCATTAACTTCACCAGCACATGTAGTAAATTGGTGAGATTTGGCTAATAAGAAAAATAATTTTAAATTGGAGCAGATGCAAATTGATAACTTGAGGCAGTAAACATATGTGAAGGAAACATTAAAGTACTGAAGGGGCTGCATTCACAGGCAGTTACAAGGGAAAACAAAGGAGCCAGGATTCTTCCTCGCTAAGGTCAGATCCTCACCGCACTGCTGGTTTACTCAATTCCTTCTGGCATCTACATTGTCATGATTAAGTAGAATAAATGTTTCACACTGAGTTTTGGAGTGTGCAATAGAAAAACAAGGCTGAATTACCAGGAATAGCAAAGAACCACTCTAAATTACTTTGTGTCTCAAGGACACAAGTCTGTGTGCAGAGGTGAAAAGCCAATAAAACAAAAGCAGACTACTCACACAGCAAACACTAGTTGTGAAATTTAACTTTTTTCAGTTGATAGAAAGAGCTAAAAAGAAGACCTATTTAGGCTTTTAAATAGTCTGATGTCTTTCTTCTTTTAATGATATGTGTGAGTGCTAGATCCTTATTTATTTATAAAAGCCACAAAGCTATTAGCAGCATAGTGTGGGAAATAAATATATTTTTTTTAATTAGAAGGCATCCCATTAATTAGAAGATTCATTAGACAGCCAGGTAGTTCAGTGAATCAGCTTATGGTTAATTCAAGAAAGATAATACTGTCACCTAAAATGTGGATACATCTGAGGGTAAACTTTAAAAATAAACAAACAAAATGATCTGGATAATGGGATTCATTAATCACTGGAACTGTGTGTGTGTGTTTGTAGGTGTGTATGGCAAGAGGGTCAAAGCTGTCAGCCTGGGAAGCACATTATTAATGTTGAAATTAGTGTGTCAGAACTTGTGTTATAATAAAATATACCTGTAAAAAGTAGCATGGCTACTCCTGGTATAAGATACCACTAAGCACCTTCTCACAACTTTTCACTAAAATATCCATGAAGACAAAAAAAACTGTAAAAATTAAAAATGATTAAAAAAACCAATAGTATAATTGAGGAAGATGCAAATGAATAATAATAGTAATAAATTATCTAAATTTTAGCTTATGGTATATCTTATTTTCTTCTTAAAATACATTGTTCCTCCAAATATTAGTTTATTCATATTTATTTATCTAGGTAGAAGTTAAACAGCCCAGAATTCAAGTGGGCAATTAGTGTGAAAATAAATGAAGACCACTTAAATGAGAGCAAGCAAAGACTTCAGGGCTTGCTACAGCAAGGGAGTTAGCTATCATCATTTGTGTTTGGCAGAGACTCAAAGGCAGGCAGAGGAGTGGGAAAGCTTCATAGTGGATGTTGGGCTGCACCCCATAGGCCTGCAAGGCCTGTGCTTGCACAGCTTCAAGACCAAAGATAGAGCCCAGAGTCAGCAACAGAGGCATCAGTGGTTTAATGGATGGGGGAGCTTACACGTCTGGAGCAATGTCCTGGAGTGACACCCCACCACGTGTGGTGGACGGGCAGGACAAAGTGGCAGTGTTAGCTGGGGCGGGGGTGGGGGGAAGGGGAGATTACCAGTTATAGGGAAATTGAAGTCAGGTGGGCTCATTGGTTACCAGGGAAACCAGCAGAGGGGCACACCCCTCACCACCCCTTTGATAAGCTATTATTAGCTGGGGCCTGGGGCAAGTACATAGGAAGGTCAGTCATGTGAGTAGGGTGTAGGTGAAGCAGGTCCTGGTTGGGCTGGGGATGTACAGAGATCAAGAGAACAGCCACCTTGAGTGCCCTGACAATACAACAGAAAAAAAGGAAGGCTTCAGGTATGCCCTGATTGGGATGCTTTTGGCATAGGGAAACTGGAGGTGGGCCAACTAGAAGCAGGGTGTCCTATGTGATTGGTTGGGCTACCTATTTGGCTTTCTCTGGTTGATCCTAAATTAGAAGTGGGAGCAAATATTAAGGAAGCTAACAGTTATTAATGAAGTCCTGGCCTTTTTGGCTGATTGTTACAGGGGTTATTGTTTGCCTTCCTGGATTGGTTGCTGTAGTTAGTAGTCGGCCCTCCTTTATCGATTACTGTGGATAATAGGTTGGCTTCTTGGCATGGTTGCACTAGGTTGTGGGTCAGAATTCTATTTTTACACATAGACTGGCCATGATGCATGTGTATATTCAGTCTCTTATAAGTATTGGATTCCAGCAGTGGCATGTGGCAGTTGGGAGGAATGATCCTCGCAAGAAAAGTACCATAGAAGTCAACAGAAATGGGCAGGCCACAGTAGCAATGCTTGCTAGAAATTGTGCTCTTCATATGTTACATCAATTTAGATTAATGAAGAACCAACCCAAAGGAGGTGGAGAAAGTTGCTACCTCAGTAGTGCAGCGGTACATTGGGTGAAAGCCCGCTTGAGATGCAGAAGCTATATACATTAATCTTTCCTCAGCTAAGTATTTGAGGAAGGTTGCATCACCTCCTAGGTGGACTGAGAGAAATACCAAGGGTTGTCCAGTGACAAAGTCCTGGTCTTTTTTGAACATGAGTCAGGAAAAAAAAAAAAAAAAAAACCTTTAAAAATCATGATGTTCTTCATAGAAAATTCTAAAGAATAAGAGAGCAAACACAGCATCCAGGAGACCCACAAGAATAACATATGCTACTGCAGGATCCAAAGGAAACTTCAAGAATCTGTTTTAAGATCTTCATTAGAATCAAAGAAAACATGGCTTCTGTGAAAATGGATCTGAAAGTCATAAGGGAATTAGACTGATGGAAATGGAGATAGAAGAGATGAAAAAAGATGGAAAAGGAAAAGAAAATTGAAAACAAAACAGTGGAATATGAATCTTCATTTAAAGTATCAGATCAGGGGCTTCCCTGGTGGCACAGTGGTTAAGAATCCGCCTGCCAATGCAGGGGACATGGGTTCAGTCCCTGGTCTGGGAAGATCCCACATGCCGTGAGCCACAACTACTGAAGCCCGTGCGCCTAGAGCCCATGCTCTGCCACAAGAGAAGCCACCGCAATGAGAAGCCTGTGCACCTCAACGAAGAGTAGCCCCCACTCGCCAGAACTAGAGAAAGCCCACGCGCAGCAACGAAGACCCAACGCAGCCAAAAATAAATAAATAAATAAATAAATATATTGAAAAAAAAGAAAGAAAGAAAGTATCAGATCAATGATGTAGGTCACAAACTTGAAACTCTCATAGAGTGAGGAGGAAAAGGCAACTTTCTGTAAAAGATGAAAGATATTATTGTTATGGCCAGTGAATAAACCAACAGTCTGTAGATAATTGACCATCCTGAGGGAGAGATAGAAGCAAGGAAAGAAGAAAGTTATCAAATAATAGTGATAATAATAATAATATGAAATAATTGCAGCTAACATGTTTTGACTATGCCTCAAACTACATGCTCTATATTTTATTGGGATTATTAAATTTAATACACACAATGGACCCATAACTAGTCTTATATTAACTCTATTTCACAAATGAAAAAACTGAGCTTAAAAGGGTATACAAATATTCCCCTAGGTTATTAAATAAAGCTTTCCTCATAGAATTTTATTTTTTATAAAGTCAATACAAACATGGAGATATATATATTTATATATATAATATATATATATATAAAATATATCCTCTCAAAATAAACATATATATCCTGTCAAAATTTTTGTATTGTTGATTAAAGAAAAATAAGATATGCGTATTCTAGCTTCATTTACTCTCTCTCTCTCTCACTCTCTCTCCCCGTCCCTCCATCAGTAAACACTTCTAACTTGATTTGTCTCACCACCACAACAAAATAGTCATTAGGAAAGACCTCTATGTATCTCTAACCAACAGCTATTTTCCGGTGTAGTTTTGTTGACCTGTTGCCTATATTTGACACTGTTGATCAACCCTTCTCAAAACTCTCTGTTTCCTTGGATTCTATGGTGCCATACATTTCTGCTTTTCACATGCTATCATCTTTTTTGAGCCTCTTTTTATTTGGGGGCAGGGGTTGGTGCTCTTTCTTAGCTTAGGCATTTTATCTAAAAGCCTTTTCCATTTTCAATCCCCATCTCTCCCTGTGGGAACTTATTTGGCCTTTGCCATTTATATGCTAATGACTCTCAAGGTTGCCAAATCTCTTCTCTGAGCTCCAGACTCCTATATCTTCTTGGATGTCAATATGCATCTCACACAAAATGGATTTCTAGCTTCTTGTCATATTTTCCCACCAAAATCTTGCATCTCCTTCAGGTTTTCCTGACCCATGAAATGGCATTGCACCATTAAGTGCAACTGTTTAGGCCAAACATCTTAGAGGCATCATTATCAACTCGCTTTCTCTCATACCAGCATCTAAACTGATGAAATTCTTTCCTCACTATGTTCAAACAACCTAATTAGAACCACATCTCTCCTCCTCCACTGCTACCACTTCATGCTGAGCCACCTGGATTACTGTATTGGTTTCTCAACTGTTCTACCCATTTCTACACTTACAGGATCCTCTCCCATCCTCTTAGTATCCACCATTCAGCATCCATAGGAATTATTTTAAAAGATAAATTAGAGCACGTCCCATCTTGATCTCAAGTTTTCAATGGCTTTTCATCACACTTAAATAAAATCCAAAATCCTTGATCTTTTTCCTAAGTATCTCTCTCCCCATCTCCTAGATGCTTCCCATTCTCCATTCCATTCTAGCCATCTTTACATTGCTGACCCACAAATATTCTCACCATGAGGTCCTCAAACTCCCTGTTCCTCTGCCTAGAATATTCATTCCTCAGGTATTTGCCAAGTTCATTCCCACTGCAGTTAGGTCTCTGTTCAAATATAATTTCAAAACACTATAACTTTCTCCCCTAGTATATAAGCTCTATGAAGTCACCAATGATGTATTTTGTTCACTGGTATATTGTTTAGAACTTCATGTAAGTTAAATAAAAAAAATTTTTTTGAACGGATGCGTGACTGGACCTCAGACTCAACATTTCTACCAACAGGCAACCATCACCTTTTGTCCAGATTTTAAAACTCTCAGTCTTTACCCTATCACACCCTAGTGTGTAGGTAGTTTACTAAATCTTACCACCCTCCACTAAGCCTACTGGAATGTATATATTTTTTTGCATCATCTCTTCAGGAGTCTTCTTCCTTCCTTCCTTGGTTGATTTATTCAGTGTATTTATTATGTACCCAGCACCCAGAGTCTCCTATTAAAATTCAAATACTCTAGGTTAGTGACAAAGTAGGCCATGGTGAGTCCTTCCTTTCTAGGAAGGCTTTACATGTGAGAGTTTTGTTCAGCTGGGACCTCAGGAAAGTAGGAGCTAGCTATCAGGTCCTGAATACAACCCCATATGGGAAGTAGCTCTCAATTTTTAGTCCATCAGAATCACCTGAAAGATTTTTTTACAACACATATATCTGGGCTGGGATCTCTAACTCCTCTGATACTATAAATCCAAGGTGGGCCCAACAATTTGCATTTCTAACAAGTTTCTAGTAATAATGATGATACTGGTTCAGGGACATTTTGAGAATAACTGCCCAGGAAGGCATTACTGGGGGAAAAAAAAACTTGAAAAGTAGAAGGAAAATAAGACATCTACCAAAGATAAAGCTCCCCTTGACATATCCACTCTCTTCTGTCTGACACCAAGCTGTATCTGAAGAGAGAGGAACAGAGAGACAGACAGACAGACAGACAATGATGTATTAGAAGACAGGAACTCTAATCTAAGCTTCACTCTAAACTGGTTGTGTGACCTTAAATAAGTCTTTAAACTCTTTGAGCCTCAGATTGTTTTTGTGTAAAGGGACAAACTTTTGTTTCACTCACATTAGTTGTAATAATTAAATAATGTTTCTCTGTAAAAAACCCTGGCACAAATAAAACTCTCAAAAATATGTGCACTATTTTCATTTTATACCTTCCCCAGAGCTTGCACTTTCTATATACACACTCATTATTATTATTTATACTCTGATCTTTTACCTCTAGCCAGAACTAAAAAAGGAGTATCTTAGTGTGTCTATGTCCAAGTATTTATACCATTTCTCTTCCAAACTTGTCATCACTGTGATAATTTTCTTTGTCTTTATTTATAACTTCTCAGGCATGACAAAATATTTCCCAAGAGTTTCCTAAATGAAATTTTAAAATGATACCGCATTGCATCTACATGATGTTCTGACCTGGGGACCTATATTTTTGACTGCAGAACTGACTCTGCCAAATAGGTAGCTGCATGACTTGGCCAAATCACTTTACTTCTGTGTCTGTTTTACCATCTGAATATTTGGATAATACTTAGTGTTCCAGCATCTCAGAATGTTGGAGATATATCAGTTAAGAATGCTTTTAGCTGTGAGTAATAAACACTGCTGGTCTGGCTTGAATAAACAGGGCTTGATGTTTCTCTTATTTAAAAAAAGAACTGGAAAAAGGCAATCCACAGTAGTATAGGTAATCAACAACGTCATCAAAGATCTAAGTTCCCTTTATCTTCCTGCTCTGTAATCCTTAGTATAGGGAGAGGTTGACAGTTTTTTTCTGTAAAGGAACATATAATAGATATTTTTGGCTTTGTGAGCCATAAGGTCTCTGTTGCCACTACTTAACTTTGCCCTTGTAGTGTGAAAGTAGCCATAGACAATATGTAAATGAATGAGTGTGACTGTGTTCTAATAAAGGTTTATTTACATAAACAGGCGATGGGCCAGATTTAGCTGACAGGTTCTAGTTTACTGACCTATCTGACCTCAATATGGCTGCTGCACCTCCAGAAATCACATCTATATTCCAGTTAAAAAAAAAAGTGTAACTTCAAGAGGGTGAAATGCAGAAGGTGCATGTCTACCAAGTCTATTCCTCTCCTGGAAGACCCCACTCACTGACTTTCTATCATATGGTATTGGTCAGAACTGCATCTGTGGTGGTCCTTATAGCTGTTCACTAGTATTCAGATTCATTTCTTTCCAAGCACCTTCCCCTCTACCCACCCCCTCCCCCACACTCAGAAATTAAGTGTATAAGTCACTTGTATCATTCAATGAAAGGCACTGCATATAAAAGGACATAGCAAGAATATGTTTCCATATGAGATTGTTTCATGCATTTATTCATGTACCTATTGGATATAAAAAGTGATTACTATGTGCAAATCCTTTGAGAAGCACCATACATACACATGGTATAAGTATAACGTGTTCAAAGAGCTTATGTTCTGATGAGGAAGATAAACGAGAAAACAAATGACCTCAGAATAGTAACTGCTATAAATGAGACAGGACTAAGTGTCTCAATCTCTTCTTTTCACTTTTCCAGATGTCTTATCAATATCTCATGTCTGATCCATACCACTTCTTAAATGAATTAGCATAGTCACACCCTTATTTCTCTCTCAGGGTCTAGTGTATCTCACCTCCAATATATCCTCCACTTGATTGATAGACAGTTGCAGTGAAAAGCAAAGCTGAACATTTAGTTCCTTGTCTACAAATTCTTTCACAGCTTCCCTATGTGAGCAAATAAATGCCAAGCTCCTTAGCTTAACATACTCTCTCCTAAAATGACCTCTGTCTAGCTCACTAGTAGTATCATCTCTCTTCACTCTAGAAACTTCCTTAGCTCCAGCTTTATTGAACTGGTTGAGCTTTTTAAAAACTGGCAGATTATTTGCCACACTGGGTCTTCATTCACCCTCTTTCCTTCTATGGGGTTAACACATAATGGAACATCATTTTAGCTTAAACATTACCTCTTCAGAAAGACCTTCTTGACAACTCTACCTGCTCCCACTCACACCCTAGTTTCTCTTTATCACATCACCCTGTCATTGCCTTCTTGCTTGTTTCCTTGTGATATAATGTTAGTCTCTCCCAGCAGAATATTCCTCTTTGAGGCAAGGAAATTATCTTGTTCACTCCTTTATCTCCAGAATTTAGTGCAGTTTCTGTTACATAATAGCTATTCCATAAATACAAGTTGAATGAATGAAGTGTGCCCAAACAGATTCAAGGGCTCACTCTACTTCTGAATGACTCAGCTGCACTAGGGAGAGGAAAAATTGAGGGCATTTGACCTTGATCCTAAACCTAATATTTCCAGTAAAACTGTCCTAGCAGGATGTGATGATAGTTTAAATTGAGACAAGGTGCACCCCAAATCCCAAAGCAGACTCCCACATTTTATGATGTTTGACCTATACTCGTGCACACATTTGCTATGTTTCTTGGAGTAAGGCTCTTAATTTCTTGATTTTCAGCTTCTCTCAGGTTAATATTTAAAATTATATTCCTGACTGTTTTGTTTTCCTATAACAAACTATCCTATATCTTCAAATTAATGTTGTGACTTCACAGTGATAAACATGATAAGGATGTTAAAAAAAATCTGGCTTGTTTAATAATTCTTAATAATTTATGTTGGCACTGTTTATTTGGCGTGTGATTCATATACTCATTTAATCATTCAATATTTATTTACTTGAGAGGTGCTCTGTTCAAAGCACTAGGAGGCACTAGGAGGAAATATATTCTCTTTCTTCTCTGAAAATGATCAGCATAAAGTAGGGCATATAAACATGATTAAACACAAATATAATGGATAACAGCATCATGACATTGAAAGAAACCCAGTTGAAACTAGAGGAGAGACACCAGGGTTCTCCTTTCCGGGTTGGGAATTAAATGACTGTGTGGGATTTGGCAAGTAATTCTACCTTTCTCGGCCTTACTTTTTTATTTGTAATAGGGGTTCAAATCATATAAACACTAAGTTAGCTTCCCAATATATACAAGTTATTGAAGTTAGGAAATTAAATTTAAGCAATAAAATGTTTGTCTCTTAATTTGGAAAAAACTAAATAAATGATAATTCTCAGTTGGCAAATTTTTTGAAATGCACATTCTAGCAGATATGTGAATTAATTAATCTATTTATTTAAATAGATTTAAAATGTGATCTGAACATACAATTCTAATTTATAAGAATTTTTATTACAATAGAATTTTTAAAATAGTTTAAAACTGCATAAATCTAAAAAATTAGGAGAGTAGATTAATATTTCATGGTCCATTCCAACCCTTAATTCTATTTTTGGAAACTGTTCAAATCACTTACAAAGTGTTAGATCCTGTTCTGAGTGATGCACATGTACAAGCTAATTTAACTCTTACCACAAATGTGTGAAGAGACTTAGTACTCTAACCACACTGCAGATGAGATTATAATTAAATGACTAACTTCATGTCTGACTAAACCATAGTAGAGTCAGGATTTGAATAGACACAGTTTAACTCTGCAGACCAAGCTCTTAAGAACTGTGTAAAGCTTGTTCTGCCATGGCATGCAGTAGTATGGCCTGAAGCAAAATATAGAGTATGAATCGAAGATAAAATATAATTGGAAATTTCAGAAATACATGAACGTTAATGAGGGTGGGATGACAGTAGAAATGGAAAAGAAGCCCAGATAGTCTGAGATATATGTGCCAGGCATTGCGGAGAACCAATGAACTGAATGTGGCGAGAAATAGAATAAATTAAGGGGGTTAATGAATAATGATATTAATAACTATAATAATGACACAACTACTATTTATTAGGAACCTACTATGTTTCAAACATTCTGCTAGTCATTTAACACTCCATCTCACAGATTAACAGGATTTGATTAGTAGGGACATGGTAACTGTTGAGACGTCTGTACGGAATACAGATGGGCGTGAATAATGCAGAATGAATCAGAGAGGAACCTAGGAGGAAATTGCTCCTCAAGAGGAGCACAGGTCTCAGAAAGCATAGGGTTTCAATGGTATCTCTCTCCCTTTCTCTCTCTTTTTCTATCTATCTATCTTCAGTTTTATAAGAATTAATTTTTTAAGTTACAGAAGAACTCACACTATACCCAAAAGAAGTCACCTCTTTATTTTTTGTATAACTGATCTGCTTTCTCTCATGAGCCTTCCATTCACTAGGTGGTGACAAAACAAACACACAGAAATACCCAAACATAAACAGGCAAACTAGTTTAAACCATTCCTATTATACGAACAGTCTCTGTATGATTTTCAGTCTTATTTTATAAAAGTTTTCAAAATTATAGAAAGAAGTAAAAGAGAACAGTCTAACCTCCATTTACCAATCACATACATTTAATAATCATTAGCATTTTACCAAGTTGTTGTTTTCATTTTTTTCTTGTATTTTCAAGTTAATCACTATCATTACATTTCACCTCTAAATATTTTGTATGCATCTCTAAAAATCAGGACTTTTTAAAACATCTTTTTTTATAAACTATTGTATATTAAAATTAGTTATATTTAATACAATCTAATATTCAGCCTATTTTTAAATTCCCTAATTGCCCCTAATGTGTATTTATCTTTGGTCAAAGCAGGATTAAATCAAAGACCATCAATTGCATTTTGTTATGCCTCTAAGGTCTTTTTAAATCTAGAGGGGTCTTTTCATACCACTGACCTAAAGACACCAGGGCAATTGTACTGAAGAGTGACACAACATTTAGCTTGAACCCTTTCAATGAGAATACTTTGTAGATGATTCTGTGTGCCTTGTATTGAATTATTTCAGAAGGTGCAAGACTTCTGATTATCTCACTCTTAGTGATACTAAGATTGTTATTTTAAACAGTTTGTAAAGTTACACTTTCCCCTTGCAACAAGATATTTTATTGGTTGATACTTTAGATCCATGCAAATATCCAGTTCTCTGTCAACATCTCATTTTATAGTTTTAGCTTCCATTGGTGATCCTTGTCTGAATAAATTGTTTTATTAGGGTTGCAATATAATCAATCTCTTTTGGATACATATTCAATCTTTCAAACATTTCCCATCTCACACACACATATATACTTTTTTTTCCCTCTTGAAATGACATTTAGGTGCATGAGACGGCTTACCACGTCCTTGAAGGAAAAAATAGAGAGCCTCAAATCTCTATGGAATCTGCTGGATTCTCTTAACTATGGGTATTCTTCATCTGTGGGCTTACTGTTTGGTTTGCTGGTGTTGGCAGCTCAAGGCTGTCTATTCTCTTTTGTTGTAGGGCCTGGTGCAGCTACCTATTCCATTTTGTCTCATGTGAGTCATGTGGATGTAACATAATTTCTGCATGTCTGCCACATACCCCATCTTGCTTCAGCCTAAACTATTCATACCAAGATGCTGCCATGAGGTTTCCTCACTGCTTTATCATGGTCCACTCCATGGAAGGACAAGTGCTATTAAATCAGCTATAATCTGTGCAGCAGACCCCCATGGGAACACAGGAATCTTGAGTCCTTTCTACACAGAGAAAATGAGTGTGGCTTGGAAAATAAGATGACCAATTGTTTTGGTTTATCTGGCCCTGAATGATTTCTCAGTAAGTGGGAATTTCAGTGCTAAAACTGGGATAATTCTGTGAAAACCAGGACAATTAATCACTCTATTGAGAAAGCCAAAAAGAAGTCCTCTCTCTGTCTAGCGGTGCCATGCTACAGGGAACACTTGGCTGGGGTTGCTCCAGGCTGGCCTCAGACTGACATGCACAGTGTCTCCTTTCAGAGTCCCTGCTGCCTTCAGTATCCCCCCCGAGTATCTCTAACACATCTCTCTCCTCTGGCACTTTGACCTGGAGATGGAAGATGCACAGGCCTGCCTTACGCTCTGCTTTGCTGGCAAAATGAAATCCTTTTTTTCTCCCACAAACTCTTAGGCAGAAGATATACATTTTTCTTTGTTCTTTCCTCTTTTTGTATGATCAAGATTTTTCCTAGACCACTGACGAGACAGGCTAGGTATTTCCTTCTTCCAGGTCACATCTTTTCTGACTCCAGCCTGATGGCTAAGCCTTAGTAGAGACGAGGGTACAAGAGATAAAGGTAGCCTTCATGATAAGGAAACCTGGATTGTAAAGTGTTTCACAATCATTTTATCTCAAATAGCCTTTCATCCTCATAGGAACTAATATCTCATACATGCTTTAAAATGTAGTGTTAAATGTATTGTGGCTTTGAAAATCATGTTGTATTAAAGGAGAAAAAAGCTCCTGAAAAGACAGTACCAGAAGATTCTTTTATTGCTACTTTCATTATGTGAGTTGGCTTGATGATGGATTAAATGCGGATTTAAAAGCATCTAGAGAATATTCTGATATTGGTACTTGTAGAATCTTTGTGAACATTTTTATTTCTCAGTCAGGCTTATATCAGCACCTTGCCTGACATCTATTTATATGGTAGATGGTATGTGGCTAATAAAATTCCCTAATATTCTTTAAGCCATATGGCATCTACCTCTGTTAAATTACCTCAAGTGTTATGACTACTGGGGATATAGGTACTGTAGGAAAACTGCATGAGAAGTAGAATGATTTATTCTATATAGCTGGTAGAAATGGGACATAAACTCAGTTTTTCAGAGTTTCTGTTCCACATTACTTTCTGTTATAACAAACTGTTGATTATATCCCTATTAGATTGAAAGCTTCTGGAAGACAATGTATCCCCTGGAAGAGAAAGCGCATGGAAGGAAATGTGGTTCTTTTTCATCTCTTTCTCTAAAGAATGTGGTAGAGGAAGAGAGCTGGGAGTAGGGTGGCAAAATGTAAGGGTGGGGAGCGCCAAAAAAATTTGGTAACCAAGATAAATATGTTAATGCAATAGTTTTAAAAATCAAAATGAAGGCAGAATGCATGATGTACCAAATACTAACATTTAAAATAAAGATGGGATAAGTATTATGAAGTTTCTCTTTTGCCTCAGCCTCTAGCAAGGCTCTGCATGGCGCTATACAGACATATATCAAATCATTATACACATAAAACAAAAATGATGTTGTATGTCAATTATATCTCAATTAAAATAATAAAAATAAATAAAATTTTAAAATGTTAAGTTTTCTTGCTGCAGTTTCTCTTCTTAAAAATCTGGAGATTGTTATATATAAAGCTGTCAGGACAATAAGAATGGGCTATAGACAAGTTTTAAGTAAATTATAAATAATATTCATAGCGTTACAGTATGGTTTTATTTTTGATGATCAGTCCAACTCAGGGTATAGTTAAAGCCCTATGCTTAGATTTGTTAGAGTACTGATTTCTCATGGTTACGGTTCATATTCTTCTTTTTTGTTTATATTTCTTTTTCGTTCTCTTGATTTATCACAAGAACCTGTATCAGACTTTTTACATCCTTATATGACTCACTAGTTGTAGAGCGTTCCCAAGGCTATGGTCAAAATTTACTCAAAAATTTTTAACAAAAAAAGTCTTTATGTCACAAATACAAGACTTCATCAACTACATTTTTATTAATCTAACCATTTCTTCTTCTTAGTAACTATTGCACAGATCTGTACAAATGCTGAAAATTCAGATATTTCCCCCTAAAATGTAAATATTCTTAGCTAGCCAAGAAGCTGCAGCATCACTCTTTTTATGAATTACATGCAAAGGGATTAAACAGGCTTCCAAGGAAATGAAAATGTTTTTTCCTGGGTTTGAGGCAGGAAACAATATAGTTTGGGTTGCGTGTTACCAGAAAGGTTGTCTTTCACTAGCTAAAATCCTTCTCATATATGATATTTTTTCCCTCCCTCCTTCCCTACTCCCTTCCTTCCTTCCTTTCGCTCTTCCTTCCACCCTTCTTTTCTTCTTTACCTTTCTTCCTTCTTTTCTGTCTCAACTTCAGAGCCCTACCTTACCCAAGATTCTTACTTTCCCAAGTTGCCCACATTTAGGAAATGCTGCATTCTACCTGATACCTTCCAGTCTCAATGGAGTTTCACTATTACTTATTTTGGGCTCACTACATACAAGTTATATTTGTATCTAGGTAGAAATAAGTTTTTTTTTTTCTATTACAAAACCAAAAAAATTACTGGTTTGGGACTCAGAATACTTTGGTTCTGGTACTAGCTTTATTGCAAACTTGATATTTGACAGGGAATAATCACTTCTCTTTTCTAGATTTCAACTCTTCCCTCTGGTATATGGAGACATTTGCTGAAATATTGTTGACACTTTCATTATACATGTTACAAAGCTGAATGGGTACATTCTAGGGAAAGTTTTGGAGAATTCCATGTGCAATTTTACAGATTTAGCAGGACTATGGATGTGTGTGAGAAATATGGAATAAGCTATGGACATGAATTCTAGAGTTACTATTTAGTGCCTGGAAAACCTTGAACATTTTGCACAACCTCTCAGATTCTTAGTTCATTCATCTGTGATTGGAGATAATAATAACTAACTTGCATGGGTATTGAGAAGATTTGGGGGCCCCTTCTCCTCCAAAAGTAATTCAGGGCTTATAGCAGTTACTCTGTGATTGTTAGCTATCATTATTACTGAAAAACCTACAATATTTTTGTCAGACCCATTTTCTTCTTTAAATTAACATTTTTGCTTGATTGTATTTAGTTCTGAGCTTATACGTAGGTATTAATTTGCACAATTTTGTAATACGTAAAGTGTTTTGAGCTCTCAGAGAAAAAGTATTATGCAAATAGAGGACATTATTATTCACTCCACTGATGTGCGAATGCTCAAGGCTCCAGACACATTCATCTTAAAGGAAGTATTAACTTCCAAATCTGCATGAACTAGATTAACTTCCAAATCTACATGAACTATATACTACATGAAGTATAAATGCACACTTAATAAACACTGACAGTTTAAGATGTTTCACTTTTCTGTTAAAAGTGAAAAGACAAAAGTTAATGTAACACAAACTTTATGACATGATTATAAAATGCTAGAATTCAATCTTTAAGTTAGTATTAACTTCTTGCAAATAAAATGTAGACAGTTATAATAAGAGATCTTGCCAATCATTGCCAATGACAAAGTCCTGTCTATATATATTTGAGCTATGTACATTTCTTTATTATTATATTATCATCTTATAGTTGCATTAACTTGGCACAGCATTCATATATATTTTTTAATGCTCATAATTATCCTGTGAGAAAGAAAGCTGGGGATAATTAGTCTTTCATTATAAATGAGAAAATAGAGGCTGAGAGAGCTTAAGTCACTGGTCTATGGCCACTTGAGAGTCTAAGTTCACACCATATTCACTCTACTGGTGGGCATGGATAGAGCATGTAAGGGGAAATCACGACTATTCCAATTTGATTGGAGTGTAGATTTGAGGTGAAGGTTGGAACAGGTTGAAAGGATACTTGAAATTAATGCTAAGACATTTGAGTATTTTTATGGATAGAATTAGAGGAAAAGTTTAACGCTCCTAAAAGACTCTCCTCATCAGAACTGTGCTCTGAAGAGATTAATATGGTGGAACATGAAGATAGACTGGAAATGGATAGGAATAGAAGCAGAGATTAACTGGATGCTTGGAATAGTTCAGAAAATAAAACAATGATGAACAAAACCATTAAGGAGGTAGTGTGAATATAAAGAAGGCAGAGTTGTAGAAAGTCTTGGGAAAATAGGGGTTATAAAGAGTAGAGAGGATACAGTGATTAAGCGCTTCTCCTTTACTTGTGTTCTGAACCAATGGTGAAATAAGACCCAGGAGTCTAAAAGATGTAGATTAACAAGTCTGCTTAATGGCTGAGGTTTGTGGTTTAGCCAAATCACAGCCAATCAGCTTGCTATAGTTGAATTAAACAATCTTTCACATTGAGTCACTGGCATGAATAGATAACTTTAGGCCTCCCTGGTGTGGGCTACCTTGGTAACCAGGCAAGGAGAAGCAGAAAGTTCCTAGAATATATACATCTGTAAGCAATCTGTTTCTGAAAAAGGAGGGATAGTAGAGCTGAAATAAGCATATTCAGTTCCTTCTTCCAAACTTGCTAATCAGAAAATCACCTCTCTTCCTGTGAAGAATGAAGAATAAAGAGTAATGAAGGAGACCAAGGTTTGACCAAGAGATAATTCTAGGAAGGTTCCTTCACAGGGAGACGCAAGTGCTTGACAATAAGTAAAATAAAACAAAATTATCTTTAACTGGCTTCTATTTACTTTAGTCTGTAGAAAATAATCAGTAATAAACTCAGCTTAAAGTGAGTTTCTCAGTCTCAGCACCTAATGACATATTTGCACAGAGTTCTTTGTTGTAGGATATTATATTGAGCATGGAGGAAGCTGAACAACATCTTTGGCCTCTACCAATATCACATTCCTAGTATTGACACCCACAAATATCTCCACACATTGCCAAATTTCCTCTGGGGAGGAAAATCTCCTGCTCCCTTCCATTGAGAATCATTGGCCTAAATAGAGAGGACTCTGAACCATGGCTTTTTGGTCATCTCAAGAATCTAAGTTTTAATCTTTCTAAATTAATCATGCATGAGTCTCTGAATTACCTGACCTTTTTTTTTTTTTTTTTTTTTTTTTTTGTAGGTTCAAAAGAGCATGTCAATCTTTATGAGGAAAATATAATTTACACTAGACCTGATATTTTAGAAAAGACATTGCTAACTAGATAGCTGGGAGAGTGCTAGTGGGAACTTATTACATATAATCCTTTCCTTAGTTTGGAAGGATATTCTTTGGTTTGTGAAATGCTTGAAGAATTCTCTTTGTCAGAGATAGAAGACTGCATTTATTGTACAAGGAAGTAGGTAGGAACAAAGCATCTGGGTGACACTATGATTAACAACACCCTTGTCATTATTGTCATTCTTTCATAGGAATCCACCTATGTGGTCTCTGGAGATATTATTTCAGCATTGGGCTATACTTATATCCATCTAGAACAGGGAATGCTATTGTAGGAGATATGAAATTTTTTAAAAAGCCATAAAATATTCTATAACCTTCCACAATTTAATTAATGCAAACATCATTAAGATTAAAAAGCAAGACTTGGGTTTAAGAACCACTTTGGCTCCAGACTTGCTTCTTTACCTTGAAAAAGTCATATCATTTTTCTAGGACTAAGGTGATACATGGGCACCAAAGCAAACCTCCACAATGCTGTGTAGTGGGTTAGATGGGTTGGAATTTTTCTTTTATTTCTGATTCATATTTGTCTTGAAGGCATAATTTTGTCACTTAGGGGACTGCCTATCAGATTCCCCAATTTTGGTAGATCTTGGGTTTTGGTCTTTGTCCTTCTCGCTGCAAAAGTCAGTTTCCTGTCAAGTTAGATAAATGTCCTCAGAGTAAAAGCAGCTTCCAGCCTCAACCTACCACTTTAGTTTCTCCCTTTCTCTTAGGTTCCAGCTTAGTCATTTTTCCCCTGTATTTTCAGCTCTTTGTTCTTTATCAGAACTTTTCACCATTTTCAATGACAGACTAGTTGCCATTATCAGAAACTGGAAATATGATACATTCAATATAAATAATTGGGAAAATAAACTGAGTCATAGAACAATAAGAACCACTATAATGTAACTATCAAGAGCAATCCCCTGAAAGCTATTTCTTTCTGTTTTTAATAGAGCATTAAAAGTATTCATATTTTTATCATACTCAATGTATCCCTTTATATTGCATTTTGTCTTTAAACTGTTTTATAAAACATTTAATAAATATAAATAAATGTTTATAGCATAGGTGAGAATCATAAATCATGGTAGTGAGATAAAGAACCTGTACCCAATGTTCAATTTAAATAGAATACTGTAAATCCCTTCTTCAATCCAAGATAACAGTTATTCTGAGTTTTGTGTTTTTATTCCTTTCCTTGCTTGCATTATATTTGTTTCTCATTTTGTCATATTTTATCACAAACATTTTTTGTAATACTGCAAATTTGTATTAATACACAATGATGATTGAATAATATTTCATAAATTGTGTATCATTATTTAACTATTCTAATATGTATTTATCTTATTTTTACTTTTTAATAAATAATGTTGTGTTATTCATCTCTATGTCTAAGCCTTTGTTCGTATTTTTGGATACTTGGGTAATACATCTAGAGATTATATTAAGAGATCAAAAAATATGTATTTTTTAAGATCTTTGATATGATGTGCTTAAAATCTCTTCAGAAAAGTTTGTACTAATTTTCAGAGTAGTGCTGTGATTAACTAGGTGAAATCTTTAATTAGACCACATGAATTTAAGCCTCAATTTAGCTCTAGCTAACTGTGTTCTTGAACAAGTTCTTAAGCGCTCTGTGCCTCTACATTTATTTATTTATTTTTTGTAAAGTGATGTTCATCAGTACCTACTTCCTAAGGTTGTTGTGAATATTTAATAGAGTAATATAATTTATACAAGTATGCTGTATGAAAAAGATTGAATATAATAAACTGATAAATACCAGTAATAATATATGAGTGTGCTGTACTAAGAGCATACACTGTGAATATTAATTTATATATTTTATAAAATATTTGCTAATATCTTTTTTTTTTTAAGATTTATGTATTATTTATTAATTTATTTAATTTATTTTTGGCTGCATCGGGTCTTAGTTGTGGCATGCAGGATCTTCGTTGTGATGCTCAGGCTTCTCTCTAGTTGTGGTGTGTGGGTTTTTGCTCTCTAGTTGTGGCGCACAGGCTCCAGAGCATGTGGGCTCTGTAGTTTGCAGCCCGCGGGCTCTAGCTGCCCCGTGGCACATGGGATCTTAGCTCCCTGACCAGGGATCGAACCCTCATCCCCTGCATTGTAAGGCGGATTCTTTACCACTGGACCACCAAGGAAGTCCCTGTTAATATCTTAATTAAATATATTCTTATTTTATCGTTCATTACTTTGATTACTATTTATTTTCATATGTGTATTAGCAGTACTTTTTAAAATAAACCATAAATCCATGCCTTCCCCATTGATATGATGGGATATTTTTGATTCCTGTGAATTTGTATTAAGTCCCTAATTACCAAGAAATTTAGCTTTTTCATTAAACATTTTTCAGTTGTTTCATTTTATAATTTGCCATTTTTTTTGTTTTAGGATACATATTTTAATGTGAAAAAATGTTTGAATCTTACCCTTATTGACTTCTCCCATTGATTTTATGTTTAGAATGTGTTTCCTCGTTTTGGGAAAAATTAGTCTACATTTTCTTTTAGTTAAGCAGCTTTATTTTCAAAATTCAATACACCAGGGATTTATTTTGGTGTAAATTAGCATATTATTCATGTCCCTCATTAATTCCAGGGGCTTCTCAGAAGAAATTCTAGGGTTTTGAAGTAAAAGATATTATTATCAGAAAATGAGGACAGTATCGCTCTTTCCAATAGATAGAGCTCTTATTTATTTGTCTTATTGCTGTTTATCCAGACTTAAGGGTGTGCCACCAGTGTTTCTCTGTTAAGTGTAATATTGGCACTGGATTTCAGAATGACAGACATTCCTTATTGCATGAATAAAATTTCCTTCTATTTCCAATACACTCAGCATTTTAATGAAAAATAGTTAAATCATATTAAATTTCTTTCTAGCATTGTTAGCTCTATCTTCTTGGAGGAGATATCTGAAGCTATGTACTATTACAACAGGTTTCTGAGGAAGAGATGCAAAATAAACAGTCCAGGTAATTGCACATTTATGTTATTAACTAGGGCTTTGAACCTATGTCTTACGTTTTAGGTTCATCACTTTTTTTCCTCTTACTAAGCTAAATTTTTGCTATTAATTTTTTCTATACAACAATATAAAGGGAATGATAATGATGGGAATGGTGATGGACTAATAAAGGTAATGATGATGATAATGATGATACTGATGATGATTGTGATGATGATGACAATAACCATGACCATAATTAACAGTTACTGAATGTTTACTATCCTGTGCTAAACTTTTCACATGCTTTGTTTCATTTTTCTTCTTATTAAATGAAGAAAGTGACATAGAGAAGACAAAGAAATACAAACAAAATGTAGCTTGTAAGTGGAATGCGGTATAAGAGCAGACATTTGGAACTTGGACTCAAGACCCTCAACTTTATTTCTTGGTATGTCTTGTTTCTATAATTCCTTCTGTCAATGACCCAGTTTACAAGATTTTGTTTCTTTGAGTTCTGTGTTCCAAGACCCAATATGCCACCTTCCATATATTTCTATGTTCAGCATTTTTTTGGAGAGTTGCAATCTCTACTGGGATTTTGAAAGAGAAGAATGATGGATGTAAGGAGAGTAGATGGGAAATGAGCTCATTAGAGCGCTCCTGTGCTCATTAGAGAGTTCCTATGCAAATAGAGAGCTGCAATTTATTTCTCAAGTTAGTTAAGCCTTCTCATCCCAGAATTATGGGAACAATAGAGTTTAATGAATGTCTTTTTCTAGCTTCTTTGATGCTGTTCATACAGTTTTCTATCAGAAGATGGAGCATATAGTTACTAGCTTATGATAGTGTTTTTAAACTTTTCCTCATAATTAATGTAATTTGGGTAAAGTCCCTCTGGATTTTGGCATATGCCTTCTTCCATATTTAGTTTATAGTTCCCTTGCTCTTTTCTTTCTTTGTTTCTCTTAGTATGCATTTTGATAGGAACAAGGGCAGAGCTCTACCAAATTCCCTGGTCGCATAACCTAGAAATCTCTATAAATCTAGTTTATTATTTAACTAAAAAGTAATACTGGATGTGTTGAGTCGTATATCTTGTATTATTTGGACAGATATGATACTTTGTTGAGTATATTGAAAATCAGTTAATGCAAATAACTTTCCAGTACAATGTCCAAAAATAAGGGATGACTAAAGATTAACTTTTAACTTTTCCCCCTGTTGGTATTAGGTGAGTCTATAAGACATCTCAATAGCATTATAAATTTTAATTTCAAATTGAAATAAAATATTAACTAATTTACGGTCATGGAAATGTTAATGATTGAACTTAGGTTGACCTGAAAATGGCACTTATTTGAAATATTTACAGATATGAATAATGGACATAGTATTTCCCCTAAGTTATGCTTTGTGAACACCTAGAGGGGTGGGATAGGGAGGGTGGGAGGGAGATGCAAGAGGGAGGAGATATGGGGATATATGTATATGTATAGCTGATTCACTTTGTTATAAAGCAGAAACTAACACACCATTGTAAAGCAATTATACTCCAATAAAGATGTTAAAAAAAAAAAGAGGTATAAATTAAAGGGTCAGATTTTCTTTTTTTTAATGGAGAAGAATGACAGCAGCAATTTAAAAACTGAGCCAAAGCATCTTCTACTTCCAGCCAAGATGAACTGTCAGGAAGCTGACTTACCTTCCCACCAGAAATAACATGAAAAACAGACAAATATTATATAAAAACAGTTCTTAAGACACTGGACATCAGGCAATGAGGACACTAATTCCTGAGAGAACTTATGATATCCCCAAGCTGACACACTGAGGAAGTTTCCAGGATTTGGCACAGGGAGGGGGAACCAAGGCAGAGTCTGCAGAATATCTGAGTTGAGGAAACAGAGCTGAGACTACAGGGCATGAGGGTGTTCAGGGTAGAGTGATGAAGATCAATTCCTACAGAGACAGAGCTTTGAGATCTGTAGGGTATTCCATTTAAGAATTAAGTAGAGGAGGAGCTTCAAGATGGTGGAAGAGTAAGACGCGGAGATCACCTTCCTCCCCACAAATACATCAGAATTACATCTACATGTGGAACAACTACTACAGAACACCTACTGAATGCTGGCAGAAGACCTCAGACCTCCCAAAAGGCAAGAAACTCCCCACGTACCTGGGTAGGGCAAAAAAAAAAAAAAAAGAAAAAACAGAGACAAAAGAATAGGGATGGGACCTGCACCAGTGGGAGGGAGCTGTGAAGGAGGAAAGGTTTCCACACACTAGGAAGGCCCTTCGCGGGCGGAGACTGCAGGTGGCAGAGGGGGGAAGCTTCGGAGCCACGGAGGAGAGCGTAGCCACGGGGGTGCGGAGGGCAAAGCGGAGAGATTCCCGCACAGAGGCTCGGTGCCGAGCAGCACTCACCAGCCCGAGAGGCTTGTCTGCTCACCCGCCGGGGCGGGCGGGGGCTGGGAGCTGAGGCTCGGGCTTCGGATGTCAGATCCCAGGGAGACGACTGGGGTTGGCGGCGTGAACACAGCCTGAAGGGTGCTAGTGCGCCACAGCTAGCCGGGAGGGAGTCCGGGAAAAAGTCTGGAGCTGCCGAACAGGCAGGAGACTTTTTCTTGCCTCTTTGTTTCCTGGTGCGCGAGGAGAGGGGATTAAGAGCACTGATTAAAGGAGCTCCAGAGACAGGCACGAGCCGCGGCTATCAGCGTGGACCCCAGAGACGGGCATGAAACGCTAAGGCTGCTGCTGCCGCCACCAAGAAGCCTGTGAGCAAGCACAGGTCACTAGCCACACCGCCCCTCCCGGGAGCCTGTGCAGCCCGCCACTGTCAGGGTCCCGTGATCTAGGGACAACTTCCCCGGGAGAACACAGGGCGCGCCTCAGGCTGGTGCAACGTCACACTGGCCTCTGCCGCCGCAGACTCGCCCCGTATCCGTACCCCTCCCTCCCCCCCCCCCCGCCTGAGTGAACCAGAGCCCCCGAAGCAGCTGCTCCTTTAACCCCGTTCTATGTGAGCGAAGAACAGACGCCCTCAGGCGACCTACATGCAGAGGCGGGGCCAAATCCAAAGCTGAACCCCGGGAGCTGTGCGAACAAAGAAGAGAAAGGGAAATCTCTCCCAGCAGCCTCAGAAGCAGCGGATTAAAGCTCCACAAACAACTTGATGTACCCTGCATCTGTGGAATACCTGAATAGACAATGAATCATCCCAAACTGAGGAGGTGGACTTTGGGAGCAACGATATATATATATATTTTTTTCCCTTTTTCTCTTTTTGTGTGTGTATGTGTATGCTTCTGTGTGTGATTTTGTCTGTATAGCTTTGCTTTTACCATTTGTCCTAGGGTTCTATCTGTCCGTATTTTTTTTTTTTTATTACTTAAAAAAATTTTTTTTCTTAATAATTATTTTTTATTTTATTTTAATAACTTTATTTTATTTTATTTTATATTCTTTCTTTCTTTCTTTTTTTTTCTCCTTTTTATTCTGAGCCGTGTGGAGGACTGGCTCTTGGTGCTCCAGCCAGGCATCAGGGCTGTGCCTCTGAGGTGGGAGAGCCAACTTCAGGACACTGGTCCACAAGAGACCTCCCAGCTCCACATAATATCAAATGGCAAAAATCTCCCAGAGATCTCCATCTCAACACCAAGACCCAGCTCCACTCAACGACCAGCAAGCTACAGTGCAGGACACCCTATGCCAAACAACTAGCAAGACAGGAACACAACCCAATCCATTAGCAGAGAGGCTGCCTAAAATCATAATAAGGCCACAGACACCCCAAAACACACCACCAGACATGGACCTGGTCACCAGAAAGACAACATCCAGCCTCATCCACCAGAACACAGGCACTAGTCCCCACCACCAGGAAGCCTACACAACCCACCAAACCAACCTTAGCCACTGGGGACAGACACCAAAAACAACGGAAACTACAAACCTGCAGCCTGCAAAAAGGAGACCCCAAACAAAGTAAGTTAAGCAAAATAAGAAGACAGAGAAACACACAGCAGATGAAGGAGCAAGGTAAAAACCCACCAGACCTGACAAATGAAGAGGAAATAGGCAGTCTACCTGAAAAAGAATTCAGAATAATGATAGTAAAGATGATCCAAAATCTTGGAAATAGAATGGAGAAAATACAAGAAAAGTTTGACAAGGACCTAGAAGAACTAAAGAGCAAACAAACAATGATGAACAACACAATAAATGAAATTAAAAATTCTCTAGAAGGGATCAATAGCAGAATAACTGAGGCAGAAGAATGGATAAGTAACCTAGAAGATAAAATAGTGGAAATAACTACTGCAGAGCAGAATAAAGAGAAAAGAATGAAAAGAATTGAGGACAGTCTCAGAGACCTCTGGGACAACATTAAATGCACCAACATTTCAATTATAGGGGTCCCAGAAGAAGAGAAAAAGAAAGGGACTGAGAAAATATTTGAAGAGATTATAGTTGAAAACTTCCCTAATATGGGAAAGGAAATAGTTAATCAAGTCCAGGAAGCACAGAGAGTCCCATACAGGATAAATCCAAGGAGAAACACACCAAGACACATATTAATCAAACTATCAAAAATTAAATACAAGGAACAAATATTAAAAGCAGCAATGGAAAAACAACAAATAACACATAAGGGAATCCCCATAAGGTTAACAGCTGATCTTTCAGCAGAAACTCTGCAAGCCAGAAGGCAGTGGCAGGACATATTTAAAGTGATGAAGAAGAAAAACCTACAACCAAGATTACTCTACCCAGCAAGGATCTCATTCAGATTTGACAGAGAAATTAAAAGCTTTACAGACAAGCAAAAGCTAAGAGAATTCAGCACCACCAAACAAGCTTTACAACAAATGTTAAATGAACTTCTCTAGGCAGGGAACACAAAAGAAGGAAAAGACCTACAATAATAAACCCAAAACAATTAAGAAAATGGTAATAGGAACATACATATTGATAATTACCTTAAATATAAATGGATTAAATGCTCCAACCAAAAGACATAGATTGGCTGAATGGATACAAAAACAAGACCGTATTTATGCTGTCTACAAGAGACCCAATTCAGACCTAGGGACACATACAGACTGAAAGTGAGGGGATGAAAAAAGATATTCCATGCAAATGGAAATCAAAAGAAAGCTGGAGTAGCAATTCTCATATCAGACAAAATAGATTTTAAAACAAAGACTACTACAAGAGACAAAGAAGGACACTACATAATGATCAAGGGATCAATCCAAGAAGAACATATAACAATTGTAAATATTTATGCACCCAACATAGGAGCACCTCAATACATAAGGCAAATACTAACAGACATAAAAGGGGAAATCAACAGTAACACAAAAATAGTAGGGGACTTTAACACCCCACTTTCACCAATGGACAGATCATCGAAAATGAAAATAAATAAGGAAACACAAGCTTTAAATGATACATTAAAGAAGATGGAGTTGATTGATATTTATAGGACATTCCATCCAAAAACAACAGAATACACATTCTTCTCAAATGCTCATGGAACATTCTCCAGGATAGATCATATCTTGGTTCACAACTCAAGCCTTCGTAAATTTAAGAAAATTGAAATTGTATCAAGTATCTTTTCCAACCACAATGCTATGAGACTAGATATCAACTACAGGAAAAAATCTGTAAGAAATACAAACACATGGAGGCTAAACAACACACTGCTTAATAACCAGAGATCACTGAAGAAATCAAAGAGGAAATCAAAAAATATCTAGAAACAAATGACAATGAAAACACGATGACCCAAAACCTATGGGATGCAGCAAAAGCAGTTCTAAGAGGGAAGTTTATAGCAATACAATCCTACCTTAAGAAACAAGAAACATCTCAACTAAACAACCTAACCTTACACCTAAAGCAATTAGAGAAAGAAGCACAAAAAAACCCCAAAGTTAGCAGAAGGAAAGAAATCATAAAAATCAGATCAGAAATAAATGAAAAAGAAATGAAGGAAACGAGAGCAAAGATTAATAAAACTAAAAGCTGGTTCTTTGAGAAGATAAACAAAATTGATAAACCATTAGCCAGACTTATCAAGAAAAAAAGGGAGAAGACTCAAATCAATAGAATTAGAAATGAAAAAGGAGAAGTAACAACTGAAATTGCAGAAATACAAAGGATCATGAGAGATTACTACAAGGAATTATATGCCAATAAAATGGACAACCTGGAAGGAATGGACAAATTCTTAGAAATGCACAATCTTCCGAGACTGAACCAGGAAGAAATAGAAAATATGAACAGACCAATCACAAGCACTGAAATGGAAACTGTGATTAAAAATCTTCCAACACACCAAAGCCCAGGACCAGATGGCTTCACAGGCGAATTCTATCAAACATTCAGAGAAGAGCTAACACCTATCCTTCTCAAACTCTTCCAAAATATAGCAGAGGGAGGAACACTCCCAAACTCATTCTAAGAGGCCACCATCACTCTGATACCAAAACCAGACAAAGATGTCACAAAGAAAGAAACTGCAGGCCAATATTACTGATGAACATAGATACAAAAATCCTCAACAAAATACTAGGAAACAGAATCCAACAGCACATTAAAAGGATCATACACTATCATCAAATGGGATTTATCCCAGGAACGCAAGGATTCTTCAGTATACGCAAATCAATCAGCGTGATACACCATATTAACAAATTGAAGGAGAAAAGCAATATGATCATCTCAATAGATGCAGAGAAAGCTTTCGACAATATTCAACACTCATGTATGATAAAAACCCTCCAGAAAGTAGGCATAGAGGGAACTATCCTCAACATAATAAAGGCCATATATGACAAACCCACAGCCAACATTGTCCTCAATGGTGAAAAACTGAAACCATTTCCACTAAGATCAGGAACAAGACAAGGTTGCCCACTCTCACCACTATTACTCAACATAGTTTTGGAAGTTTTAGCCACAGCAATCAGAGAAGAAAAAGAAATAAAAGGAATCCAAATTGGAAAAGAAGAAGTAAAGCTGTCACTGTTTGCTGGTGACATGATACTATACATAGAGAATCCTAAAGACTCTAACATAAAACTACTAGAGCTAATCAATGAATTTGGTAAAGTAGCAGGATACAAAATTAATGCACAGAAATCTCTTGCATTCCTATAAACTAATGATGAAAAATCTGAAAGTAAAATTAAGAAAACACTCCCATTTACCACTGCAACAAAAAGAATAAAATATCTATGAATAAACCTATCTAAGGAGACAAAAGACCTGTATGCAGAAAATTATAAGACACTGATAAAAGAAATTAAAAATGATACAAATAGATGGAGAGATATACCATGTTCTTGGATTGGAAGAATCAATATTGTGAAAATGACTCTACTACCCAAAGCAATCTACAGATTCAATGCAATCCCTATCAAACTACCACTGGCATTTTTCACAGAACTAGAACAAAAACTTTCACAATTTGTATGGAAACACAAAAGACCCCGAATAGCCAAAATTATCTTGAGAAAGAAAAACGGAGATGGAGGAACCAGATGCCCTGACTTAAGACTATACTACAAAGCTACAGTAATCCAGACAGTATGGTACTGGCACAAAAACAGAAATATAGATCAGTGGAAAAGGAGAGAAAGCCCAGAGGTAAACCCACACACATATGGTCACCTTATCTTTGATAAAGGAGGCAAGAATATACAATGGAGAAGAGACAGCCTCTTCAATAAGTGGTGCTGGGAAAACTGGACAGCTACATGTAAAAGAATGAAATTAGAACACTCCTTAACACCATACACAAAAATAAACTGAAAATGGATTAAATACCTAAATGTAAGGCCAGACACTATAAAACTCTTAGGGAAAAAAAAAAAAGCAGAACACTGTATGACATAAATCACAGCAAGATCCTTTTTGACCCACCTCCTAGAGAAATGGAAATAAAAACAAAAATAAATAAATGGGACTTAGTGAAACTTAAAAGCTTTTGCACAGCAAAGGAAACCATAAACAAGACGAAAAGACAACCCTCAGAATGGGAGAAAATATTTGCAAATGAAGCAACTGACAAAGGATTAATCTCCAAAACATACAAGCAACTCATGGCAGCTCAATATCAAAAAAGCAAGTAACCCAATCCAAAAATGGGCAGAAGACCTAAATAGACATTTCTCCAAAGAAGATATACAGATTGTCAACAAACACATGAAAGAATGCTGAAGATCATTAATCATTAGATAAATGCAAATCAAAACTACAATGAGATATCATCTCACACCGCTCAGAATGGCCGTCATCAAAAAATCTACAAACAATAAATGCTGGAGAGGGTGTGGAGAAAAGGGAACCCTCTTGCACTGTTGGTGGGAATGTGAATTGATACAGCCACTATGGAGAACAGTATGGAGGTTCCTTAAAAAAGTAAAAATAGAACTACCATACGACCCAGCAATCCCACTACTGGGCATATACCCTGAGAAAACCATAATTCAAAAAGAGTCATGTACCAAAATGTTCATTGCAGCTCTATTTACAATAGCCAGGACACGGAAGCAACCTAAGTGTCCATCAACAGATTAATGCGTAAAGAAGGTGTGGCACATATATACAATGGAATATTACTCAGCCATAAAAAGGAATGAAACTGAGTTATTTGTAGTGAGGTGGATGGACTTAGAGACTGTCATACACAGTGAAGTAAGTCAGAAAGAGAAAAACAAATACCGTATGCTAACACATATATATGGAATCTAAAAGAGAAAAAAAAAAAAAGAAAAAAAATGGTCAGAAGAACCTCCCACCCTCCCTATCCCACCCCTCTGGGTGGTCACAAAGCACCGAGCTGATCTCCCTGTGCCATGCGGCTGCTTCCCACTAGTTATGTATTTTACATTTGGTAGTATATATAAGTCCATGCCAATCTCTCACTTCGTCCCAGCTTACCCTTCCCCCTCCCCGTGTCCTCAAGTCCATTCTCTACATCTGTGTCTTTATTCCTGTCCTGCCTCTAAGTTCTTCAGAACCATTTTTTTTTTTTTTTTAGATTCCATATATATGTGTTAGCATACATTATTTGTTTTTCTCTTTCTGACTTACTTCACTCTGTATGACAGTCTCTAAGTCCATCCACCTCACTACAAATAACTCAATTTTGTTTCTTTTTATGGATGAGTAATATTCCATTGTATATATGTGCCACATCTTCTTTATCCATTCATCTGTCAATGGACACTTAGGTTGCTTCTACCTGCATGTTATATCTTGATGTCTTTAACCTACCAATTTTTTTTCTAATTCACGTAAATTTCCATAGCTCCTGATCTAAATATCTAAGTATATATTGGACACACTCACCTAAATGCCCACAAGCACTTTAAACTCAATATGTTTAAAGATAAATGTCAAAAAAAATTAAACATCGCACAATAAAACAAGTTCTCAGGTGAGTTCTCAGGTGATACCACATGAATTACATACCATCACCTATGATGTTTTCTCTCCCACATTTTAAACTTGAATATACTCAAAACTTTTGAACTTGTATTTCACTGGAAATTTAGGTAATAGAGGAAGAAGTTAAGTGAATAGAGCAATCAAATACTGTATGACAGTTGGCTCATTTTCTTCAAGTTCATGTCATTTAAAAAAAGTGAGAAATTTGGAAGTGGCTTTTAGATTTAAAAGGACTAATAGGATATAACAACTGAACGCAATGTGTGACTATTGGATCCTGGTTTGAACAAGCCAACTATAAATAACCTTTGGGAATAACTAAGTAATTTTCGTTCTGGATATTAGAGGTTATTTGGAAATTTTGTTAATCTTTTTGATGTGAATATGGCATTGACATTATGAAATATTTATTTTTAATTTAAAAAAAGATATATTTAAAGGACATACTTTTAGTATTTCTCCTATCTTTACTTGCTCAGCTTCACCTAGGTGTGCCATTTACTATTCTGGGAGCTGTTTCCCACAGAAGAGACTTCAGTCAAATACTCTTTGGATGATTACGAGAGAATCAAGCAGATTGAAAGAAAAAAAAAAAAATCTTGCATCCTCTATCTTAGCAAGCAAATATTAAACTTTTAACCCTGACAATCTGATTCCAGTGTTTCTTCCTAATGAATTGAAGTGAAGCCTTCATCCGGGAAAAGATATATCTTTGGGGTTTGAAATGGAATCATCTGGGAGCCACTACATGATATTACAGGGATTTATTTGTGTGATGAGGAATTCAATTTAAATTATGGTGGACATTAGAAACAGGTGAAATATTTAAGCTCGCTCTTTTTCTTCTTCCTTCCCTTCCCCATCTCCCCCTCTCTCTCTCTCCCTTTTATTCCTCCTTCTCATGGATATAATAGCTTTAGGAATTGAGTATAATAACATACACTTAATGTAGTATTTATTTTAACAATAAACTTTCTTGCCTATTATCATATTTCATTCTTCTGGCAACCCTGGTATCTGTAGGTACTTGTATTTTTTTAATCACTCACATTTTAGAGAAATGAGATTTAGAAATCCCTAATTCTACCAACTTCTAGAGCCAAGGTTGGATTCTACATATGTGGATTCTAAATTCATTTTACTTCCAAAATTCTTATAAATATTTGTTCTATTTCTTCAATTTCATATTGAAGAGTTTTATAATAATTCTAATTATTTCCATGTCTTAGCAGAAATATGTATTTTTGCATGTTTCTTAAGTGACTTCAAATCATATTAAATGTCATATTGCATTTTGAGAGCTTCTGCCATAGTTGGTTATAATCTTAAACCATAATTATAATATTATAAAAGGCAATTTACACTTTATCAGAAAAAAAGGCTGTAAAAAACATATTTTTCTTTTCAATAAAAAAAATTGTGTCAATTTGTGTAGCTAAAAATATGACTATTTCCATTGTTTCCAAAATGAGATAGAATCCACTGGAAGGTTTAAGATGTTATTATAAGGAAATAACTCTCTTCACCTTCCTGTTCCCCAAATACTTAAGTCTGTGTTAGAATGTCTAAATGAATGAACTCAAGATCACATGTCTACAGGGCATAGATGATATGAATAAGTGAAATGATAGTAGATGTACTCTGTGTCTCATGATTGATTATGACAGAAAAGTAAGCATGGAATGTGATATTTTTAATGAATTAAAAACAAATCAGAGAAACTTCTGGTTTCAGCCCTGGCATGTAAGGAGCTTGGAAGTAGTCACTTGCATTTTCACAAGAAGAATGCTGAACAAATTGAAAATCAACAACTTTTCTTAAATCCAGCTGAGAATTGATCTCACTGGGAAAATCGCTAGGGAATTGTAATATATGTATATGCATAGCTGATTCACTCTGTTATAAAGCAGAAACTAACACACCATTGTAAAGCAATTATACTCCAATAAAGATGTTAAAAAAATAATAAAATACAACTACACACCAATTACAATGACTAAAATTTAAAAAAAAAGAAACAGAAACAAAATTTGACAGTACCAAATACTGACAAGGATGTGAAGCAACAAGAACTCTCATTCATTGCTGGTGGGAATGCAAAACAGTACAGCTACTTTGTAAAAATGTTTGGCAGTTTGCTGCAAAGATGCGCATAGTATAACCAGTGATCCAGCAATAGAACTCATAATATTTACCCAACTGAGTTGAAAACTTATGTCTACACAAAAATCTGCACACCAATGTTTACAGCAACCTTATTTATAATCACCCAAATTTGGAAGCAACAACCAAAATGTCTTTCAAAGTTTAGAGGATAAACAAGCAGTGGTATATCCATTGGGGTATTACTCAGTGGTTAAAGGAAATGAGCTATCATGCTACAGAGAGACCTGAAGGAACCTTAAATGCATATTGCTTTGTGAAAGAAACCAGTTTGAACAGGCTACATACTACATAATTCCAACTATTTGGTATTCTGAAAAATGGCAAAACTATAGAGACAATAAAAAGAGCAGTGTTTGCCAAAGGCTTGAGAAGAAGAGGTGAGGGATGAATAGGTAAAGCACAGGAGATTTTTAGGGTGGTGAAACTATTATGTATGATACTATAATGGTGTATCCATGATGATATGTATCTGTCAAAACCCACTGAATTGTACAACACAGAGTGAACATTAATGTAAACTATTGATTTAGCTAATAATGTATTTGTTCCTTTGTTGTGTTGTTTAATTACTTGTAACAAATCTACCATAATAAAGAAAGATGTTAATAATAGAGGAAACTCTGTGTGTGTGTGTGTGTGTGTGGTGGGGAGGAATTGATATGGGAATTCTGTACTATCTGCTCAATATTTCTGTAAATCTAAAACCATTAAAATCTATTAATTAAAAGTCTATTAAGTAATTTAATAATAAAAATCTGTTAATTTAAAAATATACCAACTAAGAAAAATGAATCAGAAATTTTCTTTCAATAGAATCAGTGCAAAGAACAGTGTTTATTCTATAAGAACAATAAACAGTTATAAAATAAATTTAAAATTAAAATATACTATTTAAAATAGCATAAAAAATAAACTGGGATGATTTGAAAAAGAGATGTGTAAGATTTCATACAGAAAATTATGAAATTTTGTTGAAATATATTTACTAATATATAAATAAATAAAAGGGTAGATCTTGTTCATATATTGAAATATTCAACATGATGAAGATATCAACTCCAGAACAATCTATATATTCAGTGAAATCTAACAATAATTGTAAAATTTATAGGAAACGTAAATAATGAAAATAACCATAGTAACAGATTTCCCCACAAATTTTCACAACTTCCTATAAAACCATATTAATTAAGAGTGGGTGTTACTAACCTAAGTTTAGATTCTTAAACCAAAGGATCAGAATTAATAGCACAGAGACAGAATTACATAAACGTGCATGCTTGATATGATAGAGGTAGTTTTACAGGTCATTGGGGAAAGGTTGAACTTGACAGTTTATGTGAGAATGTAACAGAGAAGAACAAAACTGACTCCATATTGGATCCTTTAGCTCTAACCTTTGTTCTCTGTTGCCTGTGCTTTAGTCAGGCTGGCTCTGCACCTTTGTAAAAGAATGTTGCCTATATAGCCTGAAATACACTTGATAGCCCATTCACAAGGCTCTGCTTCCCAGGCTTGACCTTTAAAGGTATAACACTTTTCATTCATATAGAGATAAAAAGTTACAGAACAGAAAGTAACATATGTCTTGTTGGAGTCTTACAGGAACATTGTGACCAGACCTACGTTTACAGCTGCAAGAACAAAGGATTCAGGCACCAAGAAGTTTGTAACAACCAGCCACATCCCCTCCCCTTTAAGTATAAAAGAAACCTGAATTCTAACTGGGGTGAGATGGTTCTTTGGGACACTGGTCCACCATCTTCTTGGCCTGCTGCCTTTCCAAACAAAGTTGCTATTCCTTGCCCCAACACTTTGTCTCTTGATTTATTGACCTGTCATGTGGCGAGCAGTATGAGCTTCGATTTGGTAAAAAGAACATTTGTTATTTATGTTAAAAAATAAGGGCTTCCCTCGTGGTGCAGTGGTTGGGAGTCTGCCTGCCAGTGCAGGGGACACGGGTTCGAGCCCTGGTCTGGGAGGATCCCACATGCCGTGGAGCGACTGGGCCCGTGAGCCACAACTACTGAGCCTGCGCGTCTGGAGCCTGTGCTCCGCAACAAGAGAGGCCGCGATAATGAGAGGCCCACGCACCACGATGAGGAGTGGCCCCCGCTCGCCGCAACTGGAGAAAGCCCTCGCACAGAAACGAAGACCCAACACAGCCAAAAATCAATCAATAAATAAATAAAATTAAAAAAAAATAGTTATACCCAAGATCATAAATAAAATGCAATGTGGTATTTAAAAAAATAATAATAAAATAAAATAAAATAAAATTGAACCCCCTACTGCAGATTTTATATAAAAATCAACATTATTTACATTAAATTCATACATGTAAAAGATAAAACTATAAATAGTTAGAAAATCATATGGAGAATATTTTATTACCTTAGTGTAGAAAGTATTTTCTACACAAAACACACACAGCCACAAAACAAAAAATCATAAAGGAAAATATTGGTAACTTAAATTTGGTAATTAAAATTGTGAACTTTTTTAATCCAAAAAATGTCTTAAAATATAAAATATTGAGTCATGAACTGGGAGAATATATTTTCAACATATAAATCTAGCAAAGAATTAAAATTTGAATACATGAAGTAAACTTATCAATCAATAAGGATAAAAAATAAAACTGAAAAAATGTACAAGAGAAATTGCAGAGAATAGAAGAACTAATATCCAATTACTGAATAAACATATGAAAATAAGTTAATTATCAATATTAATAGAAAAATGTAATTGGGAACTGCTTGGAGATACAACTTCACAAACATTTCTCTGATTGGTCTAAAAAAGGTTACTGATTTTTCAGTTTGTTCAGTTTTTTCTTGTTGTAAGGATGAGAATGACAGTTTCCAAGGTCTTTACATGTCAGAGCTGAAACTGGAAGGCTTGTTCTTCTGTTCTTTAAATCACACTTTTAAGAGAAGGAAAAACAAGCAAAACTTTGAGAAAATATTTATATACCATATATCTGATGAAGGACTTTTGACCATAATATATACAGAATTCTTGAAACTCAATATTTGAAAAATTAAGCAACTCAGTTAAAAAATGGAAAAAGATTTTAGCAGTTTCTTTAAAGAAGATACATGAGTGGTAAATAAGCACATGAAAATATGCTTGACATTAGTCTTAGGGAAATGCAAATTAAAATCACAATGAAGTACCACTTCATACTTGTTAGAATGACAAAAATTAGAAAGCCTGCTCTTGCCAAGTGTTGAAAAGGATATGGAGAAGATGGAATTTTCATGCTGTGCTGACAAAGAATGTAAAACACTACATTTTGGAAAACAGTGTGGAAATTTCTTACAAGGTTAAACATATACCTGTCATATGATCCTGCCATTCCACTTCTATTAATTACCTAAGAGAAATGAAACTTTATGTCCATACAAAGATGTGCACAAAGCAGTTTTGTTTGTAATAGTTCTTAACTGGAAACAACCTAAATGTCCATAATTATTGATTGGGTTAACAAATTGTATTATATTCAGGATTATTGACACATGCAACAGTATGGATGAACCCCAAAATAATTGTGCTGAGTTAAAGGAGTTTGATGAATAATACATTCATATGTCAAAATTATCAAATTTTATACTTTAGAAATATGAAGTTTATTGTATGTCAATTTTACTTTTAAAATCTGTTTTTAATGCCAAAAATAGTAAAAATACCAATGAAATGGAAAAATTCTTATAAGTTAACTTATGAAACTGACTTAAAAAATAGAGTGAGTAATTTGTCCTCTATCTCTCTTTTTTTTTTTTAAAGGAATTCCTTTATTTTTATTTATTTATTTACCTCTATTTCTTTTTTAAATGGAAAAATTGTTTTAAAAATCCTTATGCAAAATTACATAGAATGTTTACATGGTTTCACCAAAAGTTCACAGTACTGATCTCTTGATCTTATATAAATTCTTCTAGGGAATATCCAAAGAGACAGTACTCAAATGATGAGGCTTCTGCATTCTAGCTTAATTATTCTAATCTATTATTTAACTACTCTTATTTTGTAACTTAATTGTCTTATTTATCTTTAGATTAAAGATACATTAATGCCATGCTTGTACATTTATGATTATTCCTCATCACCAATTTTCCCACAAATTTCTCATCAATTTCTCTCACCATTGTCTTTCCTCAGTGTATCAGTATTCCCAACTTTCCAATAAGTAGAAGTCTTTTCTTCTTATAAGGCATATATGTCACTTTTATTAAAAAAATGTGATTTAGTTTATATTTGTCTTCAGCTGACTGTCACTAGCAACAGCAAAGTTAGTTAAACCCACTGCTTTCTCTCTTTCCTGCCACAGTTAAATCTGAAAGGTTGCTTGTCTGAGCAGTTTAGCTTGTAGCTCCTTGTCTCGGCCAATAATTAATGCAGAATGTGCCCTTGGGATTTTCACACCTGGGTGTGCCTCTGAGACTCTGCTGTTTCAATAAAGACATCATTAGTTGGGCCTACAAAACTATAGCATACACTTTTGAAAGCAGTCTGTGCGATCTTCACAATATGCTTATTCTTCCTCTTCCTTTTAATTAGTCCCACATTCACTATATTTGGAAATTATCTGTCACAATTTGTAATTATAAGGAGTAAATATTTGGTAAATTCATTAAATCTGGTAACATTTACTCTGTATTATTCTTTTTGTCTATTCAGTTGTTCCAGAGAGGAAAGGATGAAAAATGTTTTAAGAGCTTTTTTTTTCCAGGTATTTGTGAGGATATTTTTATAATCTTAGAATTGAGAAAATCTTAAACAAGGTATGAAACTCAAAAACCATAAGGCTAAATTTTGACAAATTTCTCTTTGGAAAAAGGAAAAAAAAACTTACATAGAATAAAACATAAAATAATCAAATTTGAAGGACAAAAGAGAACCAGGATGAAACTACAATAATAACTGTAATAGACAAAGGCTTAATACTAAAATTAATGAGAACAAAACAAAGATCTAATACAATCAAAAATTCTGCACAGGATATGAATCAGTTTTTTAAATGTGTGGCCAAGATGGCAGAGTAGGAATACCCTGAGCTCACCTCCTCCCATGAGCACACCAAAATGACAACTATTTACAGAGCCACTATTGACAAGAAATACCAGAAGACTAGCAGAAAAGATCTTCTACAACTAAAGATATAAAGAAAGAACTACAATAAGATGGCTAGGAGGGGTGGAGACATGGTATAGTCAAGACCCATACACCCAGGTGGGCAACCCATGAATGCGAAGATAATCACATTTGCAAAGGTTCTCCTCAAGGAGCAAAGGGTCTGAGCCCCACATTGGGCCCCACAGCCTGGGAGTCCTGCATCAAGAAGGTGAGCCCCAGAACGTTTGGCTTTGGGGCTTACTTTCTGGAGAGCCTGAGGGCTGTGGAAAATAGAGACTCTATTCTTAAAGAGTGCACACAAAATCTCACATGCTCTGGGACCCAGGGCTAAAGAAATAATTTGAAAGGAGCCTGGGTCAGACCTACCTGCTGATATTTGAGAGTGTTCCAGAGAGTCAGGAGGCAAATAGCTCACCCTGGGGACATAGACAATGGCACCAATCATTTTGGGGAGCTCATCTACCATAAGGACACTGGTGCTGGTAAGCGCCATTTTGGAATCCTTCTGCTAGGTTATGAGAGCTGGGACCTGACCCCGTCCACCAGCCTGTCAGCACCAGTACTGGGATATCTCAGGCCAAGCATTTAATATGGCAGGGATACAGCCCTACCCACCAGCAGGCTGGCTGCCTTAAGACCTCCTGAACCCACAGCCACTCATCAATTATATCTCAATAAAATGGGTTGAAAAAACACATCATACTATATGTAATACTTTAAAACTGTGTAATTTATCATATATCAATTATACCTAAATAAACTTTTTTTACAAATAAATAAAGACCTCCCCAAAAAAATGCATTAATGAATGCCAAGAAAATGTTCAACCTCACAATTAAATGGGAAAAATAATATTAAATAATATACCATTTTCATCTTTTGTAATTTCATATATTTAAAAGATTGACATATCAAATGTATGGAAATAGGCACTTTTGTGAGATTATAGATAATATGCATATAATATTTTTTGGAAGGTATCTTAGTTTGGACTGCTATAAAAAATTACCATAGACTGGCTTAAAAACTAGATATTTATTTCTCACAATTCTGGAGACTAGGTAGTCCAAGATCCAGGAGCCAGCAGATCCTATTTCTGATGAGAACTTACTTTCTGGTTTGCAGATTGCCCTCATTTCCTTGTACCCTCACATGGCAGACAGCAGAGAGAAAGAGAGAGAGAAAGCTCTCATATCTGTTCTTATAAGTGAACTAATTCCATTCATGTGTGCCCCATCCTAATGGCCTACTTACCTCCCAAAGGCCCCACCTTCTAATACCATCACATTGGTGATTAGGATTTCAACATATTAATTTGGGAGGACTGCTAACATTCAGTCCATAACAGAGAACATTTTGGCATTATCTGTTAAATCCAATAATTTTAACTCAACAGACTTTGACCTCCAAGTTCTATATCTAGAAATTCCTACTATAATAATACTGACACAAGTAAAAGATGGATGGATCTATACATACTTATAAATTAATATCATAGCAATTATGCAACAGTGAAAATTTAGAAATATCCTAGAATGTCCACAGATAAGAAATGATTAAATAAATTATCATCCCATATGCTATAAAATAATATAAAATTCCTTGGAAGGAATGAGGTGGGTTTTTTGTTTGTGTGTGTATTTGGCGGGGGCTAATACAGACGATCTCTACACTTTAAGTGGCAAAAGTAAGTTTAAAAATACTTATATGTTCTTAATCACTTTTAAGAAAGTAACCAAAAGTGTGGGGAAACCTCTCTTATATGTATATCACATATGTATACATACTTAGAAAAGTTCTGGTATTAAACATATTAAATTGATAACAGTGGTTACTTCCAAAGAGTATGTATATGTGAGATGGGAGCTCAATTTTCATTTCACATATTTTTGTGTTTGAATTTTTGATTTTGTATGTTTTGTATTTGTAATTAAAATAATAAAAATGTGCATAAAAATTTTAAATTTCCCTCAAACAAATAGACATACATGAAAACATGCCCCTTCCTTTCACAGGCTGGCTGCTATAATGTACCCTGTAAGCCTCCACCTGTTCCGCTGAGCTCCAGAACTCTATTCTAGATATCCAGAATTTGCTGCAGTGCTCTAAATATTAGAGCGATTTCCACGTTAACTTGTTACAGGTTTTCTTTGTGCTTGAATGCTGGGTCCCACCCTACCTTCTACCCATGTCTGGAACATAGTCCCACTTTCTTGTAAACTCCTAATTATCTTGTACAGCTTAAATGTAACAAGTGTAAAGGTTTCTCTGATCCAGATCAGAATTTTAGAAATTCCATTTCTCTCTGAAATTGTGTTGGACAGAGGTCTATTATGGTAATTAACACTTATTGCCTAACTTTTTCATTCGGCTTTGCTTCCACTGATAAGCGGTATGCACTCTAAGGAGACTGAAAAAAGAAAGGAAGAAAATGGGCAACTCATAGGTACCAGAAGTTTTAAATTGAATATTTCAATAAATCCTGACAATATGAGATTATTATTGTTCCCAAATCTCATCACAAGATTCAAAGTGTGGCCCCTAATACAAATAGTGTGTAGCAGATTTAGGATTTGAGACCTGGACTGTCTGATTTCAGAGGCTTTCAATTCTTTTCACATAGGCTAACTGCCCTTATTCTGTGTTGTAAATCTTTATAGTTTCATGGTCTATCACAGTAACTGACTCAAGAGGTTCTTGACATATCTTTAACAGATGAGCAAATAAATGAATACTGTGCTTCATAGTATTGTGTTTTATACAAAGACAACTAAGACAGATTACTGTTCTTCAGAGTCTATAACACAGATAACCATAACACAAAGCCTTCCACATAGCATGAGAGATGCAATTATGCAATGCAAGATGAAAAATCTATATAACATAATTTGTGAGGAGTGGAGAAGCACCTAAAAAGGTGTCATAAAAGTGGCACTTGAATAATCACTTGACAATTAGGTAGGATTTCACCACATAAAAATGGAGGAATTGAACGATAAGATAGATAAACAGCAAGCAAGCAATTCTATTTAAGGAAAGACACAAAAACACTTAAGTAAAGGAGATGTTTACAAAACTGTGACTAGTCCAGTCTGTTTGCAATAAAGCAGTAACTTTAAAATCAGGTCAGGGAAATAGAACCTTGCTCTACTGGTAAATGGGAGAATTTAAAGTCCTTTGTACCTGGGGGCATATGAGCAAAGGCTATGTTTTAGGATGATTATCCTAGCAGGAGTATGTTGTGTGGGCTGAAGGGGAAGAGAATATAGAGACTGAGAATCTACTGAGGAAGTAGTCTCAATTATTCGCATAAGAAGCAATTGAAGCTTAAACCAGAATGTGGGTAGTAAAAGCAGTGGGAGAGAGACTCAGAATAATTAGAAAGGGATTGTGAAAATTTTTACTTTAATATCTTCATTTCAAACTTTTTATTAAATCTTAGAATGGTGTTCAGTATTAGTTATTACATGAACAGTGGTTTCTGACCAAGAATACAAGAATCTGGGATACTGGGCTGAAAGAGTCAATATTTTTCATCTAATCATACACAATGTGAGCTTACTTTCTGAAATATTCTGTCTCAAGAGTACAGGTTTTCTAATATCTAACAAAAAAATCCTAAAAAACAAAGACAAATCAAGACGTTGTTTGTGTCTACAAATGAGACATTAAGTCATTTTTAATTAATTATTAAGACAAAGTCATTAATTTCTATATTATGTGGTATTTATATCAAATGTGCTCCTTTCAGACAGTCAGACTTATGATAAATTTCATAAAAAATCATGTTTTGATAATAACTGAGTAAAAACAGATGGGCTGGAAGTTTTCCAAAGGCCTTGCACAAAATATTTGTTGTAAGAGCGTGAAGAGAATTTGCCCAGAAAACTGATTTAAAATTTACTGCTTTGTTGATGCTTAAAAATGGCAGATTTTAGAATTTAAATTTCTTTGTGTTTTCTCCTATTTTCCACATATTTTCCAGACTTAAAATGAAAAACATTCTAATTGGTGATCAGCCTGCAGTACTAAAGTATTGATTTTACCACATGCATTTTTGTTATCAAGGGTAAGGTAAGGAAGAAGAGGAGCAAATGAGACTATTCTTTCAGTGTTAAAACACTGGAAGACACATGCATTTCATCCTAGTTTTTGGCTGCTGGATCCACTAGAGACATATACTAACAAGTGACTGCCGACATGGGAAAGAAGGAGTAATATGTGCTGTACTCTTACTGAGAAATGTGACTAGTTTTGAGAACACTGCCCTATACCCAGTACTTAGTTTAGGTGATGGGAATTTAGTGAAACCCTACGTGGACTATTTTGTCTGAACTGCCCAGAAAGGTGATTCTTTTCTTGCATTTTAGTGTGGATAAGAGCAGCATCATATAGCAGCCCAGAAATGCTGATTTCAGGGAAATTTTGCTTCTGTGAATACTGGTTGTTGTGTCTAGGAGAAATTTACAGTGAACCTTATCAAATAAAAAGTTAATTAAATCACTTTGGTTATTAAAAACCTGTTGGATGTCTCCATCACCTGCAGCTAAAATATGCTCTTGTAGCCACTGCTCTCAATGGGGTCGCCTCCATGAGATGAAGCCTAGAAAAGTAATAAATGAGAAGAAAAAATGAAAAGAATGAGGGTTCTAAAAGGTACAGAGGGAAAATCAAGCTGAAGATGAAGCACAGCGGGAACAGAGGTGACTCTTTTCCTTCCTGCCTGTCTTAACCTGTAAACATCTCAATTATAACTGAAGATTTTTCCCTTCTACACCTTGCTGGAAACACACTGAGATTGATTATTTATTTATTTATTTATGCTTATGTATATATGTATTTATGTACGTACTTATGTATTTATGTATATATGTATTTACTTAACAGATAGTTAAAAGGAGCTTATTATGTATCTGGTACTGTTCTAAGCACTGTATAATTTAATTCCCATAACATCCCTAGAGGTAGATAATATTATTATTCCCATTATGTAGTTGAGGAAACTGAAGCACAATAATTTAAGAAACTTGCCCACATCACAATCACACAAGTCAGGTATTCTTTAAAAGAGGCTTTCAAATTTATGTAGAGAACTTCTTTGAAATAACTACAATATAACTATTCATTCTAGCAGGTGAAAATTTTCAAACCACTCCATAGTCTATGAAGTTATTTTCTTTGACTCTAACAATACCCTTTGAGATAGGCCAGGAATTATTATCTCTATTTGAAAGGTGAGGAATCTGAAGCCCAGAGGATTCACAGGTTTGCTCAAGGTCACAGCTAGTGATAGATATGTCATTCAAACTTAAGCTGAGAGTTGCCATTCAATTTTTTTTCACCCCAAGTCCAAAGTTCTTTCCACTATACTCACAATAACAGCATGAAGTTTGTTGCTGACAATTACCTACCTGTGAGTATCCCACTATCTCCTTGTGCTTTGCAATAGAGACCCACCCCACGTAATGTTACCCTTTCACATGGAAGATCAATAGACACTGATTCCTCAGGCTGTCTCCCGTTGTCTGTTGCAAGCCCAAAGCAGGCCAGCTTTGATATTATCATGTCCCATGCACAGGATTTGCCTGAATGATCTGCCCTATGCAAGTCAGTTTCAAATCTTCCCCTCTTTGATGTCAAGGCCTGACCTTAAATCTGCAGCAGATTTTCATGGGCTCCACTTCGCAATGGTTTTGAGCTCCACAAAACCAATCATTTATATCTAATGTTTTGATTGATACTAAAGTAATCAGCCTACTTTCACTGGAGAAAGTCTTTAAACTTAGACATGAAAAATAATGAATTGTATTCTTTATCAAGGCTATCCTTAGGGGCAAAAAAAAAAAGGAAAACCTATTATGATTGCTTTCTTAACTTTTAATGAGCCGAAGTCCACAGGCTTTCTCTCTTTTTTTTTCTTACTTGAGTTATAAATAACATACAACTTTATGTTAGTTTCAGGTATACAACATAATGATTTGATATCTGTATATATTGTAAAATGATCACCATAATAAGTCTAGTTAACATCCATCACTATGCACAGTTACAAAAAATATTTTTCTTGTGATGACAACTTTTAAGACTTACTCTTTTAGAAACTTTAAAATATACAATACAGTATCATTAAACTATAGTCACCATGCTGTATATTATATCCCCATGATTTTATTGTATTTACTGGAAGTTTGTGCCTTTTGACCCACTTCACACATTTTGCCCACTCCCAGCCTCCCACTCTGGCAACCACCACCGGTTTTACTTCTTTACAAACTGAAAACGAGAATTTTAAGTACAGAATAGAAATAACAGTCATCAGCTTATCAAAGTAGCAGAGAAATTTTTCTTTCTGGTCCAATTTTCCTAAGCATCACTCTACTCAAAACCCAAAGACATGTGGGTTTTTACAAATTGTGTTTTTACAAATTGCGTTTTTCTAGTTCTGTGGGTTTTTCATTGTTACTTAGTCTATCTATAAAGCACTCTCTAGTCTATCTTTCCCCCTTTAAATGTTTGAATCCACATTTAAGGCACTCCTAAATGCAAGCTATCATCTCTGAACTCTCAAAACATTCACACAACCATTTTTGTGGTCGTTATCATTTTCATAGTCATTTTACACATGCCTTCTTTCTCTCTTAAACTTGGAGCTCCTTAAGAACAGGAATTGTCTAGGCATTCCTCTCAGGATTTGTACAAGACCACATTCAATTTATTGACTCCAAGTGGGCAGTAAAGTCAGACATTTAACTGATCCAGGTTCTTTGGATTATTGGACTACTCTGGATTCAAAATTTTTTTTTTTTTTTTTTTTTTTTTTTTTTTTTAAAAAGGGGGGCTTCCCTGGTGGTGCAGTGGTTGAGAGTCTGCCTGCCAATGCAGGGGACACGGGTTCGAGCCCTGGTCTGGGAAGATCCCACATGCCGCGGAGCAACTAGGCCCGTGAGCCACAGCTACTGAGCCTGCGCATCTGGAGCTTGTGCTCCGCAACAAGAGAGGCCGCGACAGTGAGAGGCCCGCGCACCGTGATGAAGAGTGGCCCCCGCTGGCAGCAACTAGAGGAAGCCCTCGCATAGAAAACGAAGACCCAATACAGCCAAAAATAAATAAATAAATAAAATACATAAATAAATAAATAAAAAGTTTAAAAACAAAAAAAAAAGGAAGAAAGAAAAGAAAATCAGGGGCTTCCTGGTGGCACAATGGTTGAGAATCTGCCTGCTAATGCAGGGAACATGAGTTCGAGCCCTGGTCTGGGAAGATCCCACATGCCGTGGAGCAACTAGGCCCGTGAGCCACAACTACTGAGCCTGCGCGTCTGGAGCCTGTGCTCCCCAACAAGAGAGGCCGCGACAGTGAGAGGCCCGCGCACCGTGATGAAGAGTGGTCCCCGCTTGCCACAACTAGAGAAAGCCCTCGCACAGAAACGAAGACCCAACACAGCCAAAAATAAATAAATTAATTAATTAAAAAAAAAGAAAAGAAAAGAAAATCAACACACATACAAAACCCTAAACTCTAAATTTTCATTCAGAATATTACTTCATTCATATTGTCATCAGTAATCCATTATCTGAAGACCAGCTGGCTATTGTGGATATATGATTTAAGATGTATTTTATTATTATTTCCTTTTTGGACCTAGAGGAAAAACATATAACTAAAAAGTGGCAGAGCACATAAATTAATTTAAATCTAATCAAAATGGTTTAACTGACATTTTAAAAAAAATTTCACAAATACAGTCTAAATTTACTAGCAACTTTCAGTTGTCAATATGTAAGCCAAGATGATTCAACCTCTGACTGTTATGAAACATTAAGGATCACCAATACTCATGGAGGATTAAAAAGCAAGGCTAAAGAAGATTTGAAGTCTATCCTGAGAATTCAGATTAGTGCAATCATTGCAGGGCTGGGCATAATTTTATCTTCTTCTCACATTTAGAAATAGGTTGCCATTCGGGAGAAAAGAAACTGTAATGAAGTTTGATATTGATTTCTACTGAACTCCATGGAGCACCCCTCTAAACATCCCATTAGGATAAGTTCTTCAAAGGTCAGACTTTTCTCCCAACTTCTGAAAGTCAATATAATTCAAGCTAGTAATTTCCACAGATGTTCTCTACTGTAAGACTCTTCTTCTCAAGTGGGCTGTGTATTGAGTAGAAATTTTTATCACACTTTATTTGACTAGGAGGCAAAAATCATAAATCAGCAAAAAAAATTAGGGCATATCATTTAATGTATATTAAATATTCTCTTCAGATGATTTGTATATTTTAGCATTTATATAATATTTTGCAAACATAAATTACTATCTAATTTTTATTCATTATTCCTAAAACACCCCACGGTATTCCAATTCCCTGATTATTGAGGCAGTTTAGTCATTTATCTTAGGGGGCACAAATAACTGGCATTAAAATGTTAGGTCTCTAAACTCCAGTCTGCTTACCCATGCTGTCTCTCATTTACATTTTAGCATTCAGGAAATCTCTTATTTTCTCTGAAATAATAAATTTGACCCAGATAGGATTCTTTTCTTGATTTTAAGCAAAACAGTCTTTTTGTGTTTGTGTGTGTGTATGTGTTTTGGGTTATATTGCAGCATGTTAGTGGATATACAGAGGAGAGACATATAAATACAAGTATAGACGGTACTCACAAGATGGAAATTTAGAAATATTTGGATGAGTCCTTTCCAAGTGTTAGAGAAAAATACAGAACCAACTTTAAAAGCGTATCATTTTCTCTGATTAAAGAAAATGTCAAATTGCCTTCGCATTTTTGCCAATTAAAGCAAGCTTCTTAAAAGCTAATTGTGACATATTCAGGCCTTTTGAATTTGCTCTGATGTTTTCACCTTCTTAGGGAATGGAAATATATCTTCAGGAAACTCAGACTACCAAATTAAAATAAATTAAAATATGTACATGCTGGGCACCAAGCACCTACCCATGAGAACAGAGATGAAAGAGAAAACCTCTCTACCTTTGAGGTGTTTTATGACATTTGTGGAAAATTAAAACATGCATGTCTGAAAATTAAATAAATGTATAAATATAAAAGCATCATTCTACTAAAAGAACTGTAGACTGCTGTCAACTCTTAGAGTCCAAGTTTCCACACCTTTGAAAGGCAGAGGTTCATGGCTGCTTATAGAATTATAGACTTTTCAAATGGGAAGTTGCTCTAAATTATCATAGGAATTATTAGGGACAAATTAAGTGAAGGTGTAAAGCTAGCAGTAGAAAGAGTATGCAATAAACTTTTGAATTCAGGACTTTTGGTTTAGAGTGTAAACTCAATCCTTTGGAGTCTAGTCCATGATCCTTTGGAGTGGAGCCCCTAAGTACACTTTATGTAAAGCTGGGAATCCAAAGGCTAAAACATCAGTCAACCATCACCCTTCCCCAGCTCAATCATAACAGAACGCAAGGAAAATTGCCTTGGTACCCAATGGAGAAAGAGGGAAAGAACAAAACCAACATACCTATCTCTGGGATGTTGTACATACAAGTCAGCCACCAAGCTGAATTGCAACTCAAATTCATATGATCTGGATGGTCAAAAAAAAAAAAAATCTGTTTAAAAGTGATTGCTATTGGTTCTAGGCCACTTGAAGAAGAAAATCTAATTCAGCTTACTAGGTTTTCAAGTAGTCCCATAAACATATTCAAGAAAATAAGCAGCTCAGTGTAAAATATAACTAAACACACAGGGAAAACACATACATAAATAAAACCAGCAGAAACAGACCCAAAAATATTTCACATAGTTAGGCCCAGATAATGACATAACTGTGTTTACTAAGTTTGCAAATTTAGAAGCAATGATAGCTTATAGAAAATTATTAAAAATCACCAAACCACTGGAATTTCCAGAAGTAAAAATCTCCAAGAACCCCAATTAAAACATCACTAATCACTAGGGAAATGCAAATCAAAACCACAATGAGATATCACTTCACACCTGGCAAAATGGCTACTTATCAAAGTTAAAGAATGATATTTAAGTACGACAATATTTTAATTTTTTATTCTGGGGAAGGCTGACTTCTTTTCACATGGTTAAGAATTATTTATATTTCCTTATTTACAAACTGCCCATAGCTTGTGTTCATTTTTCTGTTACTTTGTTGATTTTCTTCTTTAGTCATTAAAGTTTATTTGTAAAGAGTTCTTTACATATTGAAGAAATTAATTATTTGTTTCTCATTTATATTGTAAATATTTCCCCAAGCTTTCCTTTGTCAATTTACTTTATTGGTTTTTTTCATATAAAATTTATTTTTTTTAATTAAAAAAAAAAGACAAGAAATAACAAATGTTACAAAGATGTGGAGAAGAGGAAAACCTCATGCATTTTTGGTGGGAATGTAAATTAGTACAGTCACTATGGAAACAGTGTGAAGTTTCCTCAAAAAATGAAAACTAGAACTACCATATGATCCAGCAATTTCATTTCTGGGTATTTTTCTGAAGAAAAGAAAAACACTAATTCAAAGAGATATATGCACCCCTATGTTCACTGAAGCATTATTTATAACAGCCAAGGTATGGAAGCAAACTAAGGGTCCATGGACAGATTAATGGATAAAGAAGATGTGGTATACACACATACACACACACACACACTGGAATATTATTCAGCTATAAAAAAGAATGAAATCTTGCCATTTGCAACAACATGGAAGAACCTAGAGGGTATTATGCTAAGTGAAGTAAGTCAGACATAGAAAGACAAATACCATTTGATTTAACTTCTATGTGGAATCTAAAAAACAAAACAAATAAGCAAATAAAACAAAACAGACTGAGATACAGAGAACAAACATGTGGTTGTCAGAGGGAAGGGTGTTAGGGGATAGGTGAAACAGGAGAAAGGGATTAAGAGGTACAAACTTCCAGTTATAAAATAAATAAGTGATGAGGATGTAATGTACAGCAAAGGCAATATAGTCAATAAAATTGTAATAACTTCAGATGGTAACTTATTGTGGTGATCATTTTGTAACATATGCAAATATTGAATCACTATGTTGTACACCTTAAACTAATATAATATTGTAAGTCAATTTTACTTCAACAAAAAAAGAAAAAACTCAATAGAAGGAATTAAATAGGAGTTTAGACACAGCTAAAGAAAGAATTAGTGAATTGGTTTAGCATAGAAAGCAATAAAATAAAAGATGGTTAAGAGTGAGGTGTTCTAAAATATTTTTATTGGAGTTTTGGAAGGAAATAAGATAGAGATTGAAACAGAGTCAAGAGAGAGTAGCTAAGAATTTTCATGAACTGATGAAATAATTCAATCCACAGATTCAAGAATTCTAAGCATTCTGTACATGATATATAAAACAATATCCATACTTAGACTTATGATTTGAGATGTAAGAAGAAATGAAGCTCATACAAATGATAACTATGTGGATAAAACTTTAGTTTTAGTGGTGCATTGACTACATAAACAATGTTATTTTAGGTGTTAAATATTACAGAATGAAAATGCACAATAGTAGGTCAAGAGTGAGTGAAAATAGAATGAAAATGTCTTGAGTCCTCATATGGTTGGGAAAAATTAATTGTATGCATTGGTAAGTTAATTTTGAATGTTATAATTTCCAGAGTACCACTGAATGATTAGTAAATGCATAAGTTTCAAACCAGCATAGGAAACAATGGGACAGTAATGATAAAACGATCAATCCAGAAAACATAAAAAACACAAAAAGGTAAGAAAGGAAATGAAAAGCAGTATGCAAAAGAAATTAAGAAAATAAATAATAGGTATAAACTCAAATATGTGTCATTACAATAAATGGAAGTGAAAGTATTTTATTTAAAATTAAGAAATTGTTATATTGGACTGAAAACAAATTCAAACTGTAATTAAATGCTATTTTTTAAAAAAAAGATGATGCATAATATAAAGTCATTGAAGGGCTGAAAGCAAAACATGAAGGAAATCTTCCTATGTAAATAATAATTCTGAGAAAGTTGATAGACTATGTTAAAATTGGATGAAATGGACTTCAAGGAAAAAAGTATTCTTTAAATATAAAGAGAGTAATTTCATAACAACAAAGACTTCTTTTACCAGAAAGAAATAATACGTTTAAATTGATAAGATCTTAATCACATAGTTTCAAAACAAATAAGCCAAAATCAACAAAATTACAAGTGGAAATAGACAAATCATAGTGGAAAGTTTTAACACACCTTTTTCAGTAACTGATTAAATAAACAAACAAAAATTTCAGTAAGGATACGGAAATTGTTAACAACATAATCAACAGAATAAACTTGAAGGATATGTATTGGACACTGAACACAATAACTTCAGAATACAGGCATCACCATGTACAATTGTGTAGACAAGCTATCATACCATGCTAAAAATGGCTCCATTCATCAAATAAATATGAATGGTACTCCCTGCCATTGTACATTATACAAATAGCATGACATTACTGGAAAGCACCACACTCTTTTTAAGCACACACTGAAAATATACAAAACTAAACCATATCCTTGACAATTTACTTGTTATCCAGTGATTCCAAAGAATAGTTGAGTCTAAGCTCCTGGGTTAGAAGATTCTTTCCTTAAGTTACTTCAGAATGAACATCAAGTCTAATCCATAAGGCATTATCGTTGCTTGAAGGAAGATATTAGTTTTATTTAAAAGCAAATAGTAAATGAAGAGCATTGGTATCTGCAGTCCACCCTCTTGTGTTAAACGTGCCTGCGTGAACAATAATGACCAGTTTTTAAAATTTGCCATTTCTGTCTTTGAGGAATTTAGATAAAAACGGGCAATATACAAGAGACCATACACACTGTAGGGAGCCTGCAAAGCCAAGCTTATAACCTGGGGATTGATTTTATATATAACAAACAGCACATGATGTTCTCACGGCATGGTATTTAAATGTTGCAAAGTAATATTTTCGAAAATCTAGGATGTATTAGCTAGAGAAGAAACTAGAAGGAAAGCAAATAAGACGGAGGCCATTACAATATTTGCATGTGTTTAGCTAGTTTGTTCTTTTTGGTTTTAATAGGACATAGTCTAGCTTGAAGAAGTAAAATTTATCCCCATGTAACCTTGAGGAAAACATTTAATGTTACAATTCTATTGTAGAGAAAAGAGAAAACTCATAGTAATTTGCAGTAAAGAGAAACATTTGGTTTTTAGGAAGACAGAAACCATCAAATAAGATGCCCCTCAACCAGCTGAGAATACAGGAATGGAACAGAGACAGCACATCATTCTAGTGAACCAGTTTACTTTGTCTTGAACAGAGAACAGGCTTCAAAAATGGTCTAACTCTTTGGAATACTTCAAATATGGATAGGTCAAAAGGTAAATCAACCTCTTTTTTGTGCTCTAGGCATATTTATATAAATGATTGACACTCATATTTGTTCATACTACCTTAGCAAGTAAAAATCAAGTGAAAATGTACGCTCTCAAGATGGTTTGGGGGACGAAGGGTGTCATTGGATCAAAAGGTTCTTATCATACAACCCAAGAAGAATAAAAGGAGAGGGAATCTAGCTTTCAAGATGCAAACATCAAATGAAGGCAGTGAAACTAAAGAAATAGCAACTCATATCTTTGTGGCCTTCATGTTTGGTCCCAAGTTCAGAATAGTTATTCTAATTTTTCCCAGAATAGTACTAATGTTAGTGTTTGAGGCAAAACCTGTATATTGCCTCAAAAAAGTGCTCCTAAATCAAGGAGTTAATTAAAGCTACCCATTCCTCACAGTGGAATGATCCTCAGAAATATGATGAATGGAATAATCCTCCTTTGTATATTATATTGAGCTTAAGGTAATGGGGTATTTAGGATCAAGGACAATTATATGTGTACTGTAAATAAACAATTATATACATTATTGGGAAAATAATTTTGGAGACATTTCTATGAAGTTCTTATTAAATTGTATCATCTATTTTCTTTAAAAGCGTTTCATACAGTTTTAGATTTGGTTCAAGATGGCACAGTAGAAGGATGTGCTCTCACTCCCTCTTGTGAGAGCACCAGAATCACAAGTAGCTGCTGGACAGTCATCGACAGGAAGACACTGAAACTCACCAAAAAAGATACCCCACGTCCAGAGACAAAGGAGAAGCCACAATGAGATGGTAGGAGGGGCACAATCACAATAAAATCAAATCCCATAACTGTTGGGTGGGTGACGCACAAACTGGAGAACACTTATACCACAGAAGTCCACCCACTGGAGGGAAGGTTCTGAGCCCCACATCAGGCTTCCCAACCTGGGGGTCAGGCAAAGGGAGGAGGAATTCCCAGAGAATCAGACTTTGAAGGCTAGCGGGATTTGATTGCAGGACTTCGGCAGGACTGGGGGAAACAGAGACTCCACTTTTGTAGGGCACACACAAATTAGTGTGTGTATCGGGACCCAGGGGAAGTAGCAGTGACCCCAGGGGAGGCTGAACCAGACCTACCTGCTAGTGTTGGAGGGTCTCCTGCACAGGCGGGGGTGGCTGTGCCTCACCATGGGGACAAGGACACTGGCAGCAGAAGTTCTGGGAAGTACTCCTTGGTGTGAGCCCTCCCAGAATCCGCCATTAGCCCCACCACAGAGCCCGGGTAGGCTGCAGTTTTGGGTTGCCTCAGGCCAAACAACCAACAGGGAGGGAACCCAGCCCCACCCATCAACAAACAAGTGGATTAAACTTTTACTGACCTCTGTCCACCAGAGCAACAGCCAGCTCTACGCATCAACAGTCCCTCCCATCAGGAAACATGCACAAGCCTCTTAGATAGCCTCATCCACCAGAGGGCAGACAGCAGAAGCAAGAAGAACTACAATCCTGCAGCCTGTGGAAAAAAAACCACATTCACAGAAAGATAGGCAAGACGAAAAGGCAGAGGGCTATGTACCAGATGAAGGAACAAGATAAAACCCCAGAAAAACAACTAAATGAAGTGGAGATAGGCAACCTTCCAGAAAAAGAATTCAGAACAATGATAGTGAAGATGATCCAGGACCTCGGAAAAAAAATGGAGGCAAAGATCGAGAAGATGTGAGAAATGTTTAACAAAGACCTAGAAGAATTAAAGAACAAACAAACAGAGATGAACAATACAATAACTGAAATGAAAACTACACTAGAAGGAATCAAGAGCAGAATAACTGAGGCAGAAGAACGGATAAGTGACCTGGAAGACAGAATGGTGAAATTCATTGCTGCGGAACAGAATAAAGAAAAAAGAATGAAAAGAAATGAAGACAGCCTAAGAGACCTCTGGGACAACATTAAATGCAACAACATTCGCATTTTAGCAGTCCCAGAAGGAGAAGAGAGAGAGAGAAAGGATCCGAGAAAATATTTGAAGAGATTATAGTCGAAAACTTCCCTAACATGGGAAAGGAAATAGCCACCCAAGTCCAGGAAGCACAGAGAGTCCCATACAGGATAAACCCAAGGAGAAACACGCCGAGACACATAGTATTCAAATTGGCAAAAATTAGAGACAAAGAAAAATTATTGAAAGCAGCAAGAGAAAAACAACAAATAACATACAAGGGAACTCCCATAAGTTTAACAGCTGATTTCTCAGCAGAAACTCTACAAGCCAGAAGGGAGTGGCATGATATTCTTAAAGGGATGAAAGGGAAGAACCTACAACCAAGATTACTGTACCGGGCAAGGATCTGATTCAGATTCAATGGAGAAATCAAAAGCTTTACAGACAAGCAAAAGCTAAGAGAATTCAGCACCACCAAACCAGCTCTACAACAAATGCTAAAGGAACTTCTCTAAGTGGGAAACACAAGAAAAGAAAAGGACCTACAAAAACAAACCCAAAACAATTAAGAAAATGGTCATAGGCACATACACGTAGATAATTACCTTAAACATGAATGAATTAAATGCTCCAACCAAAAGACACAGTCTTGCTGAATGGATACAAAAACAAGACCCATATATATGCTGTCTCCAAGAGACCCACTTCAGACATAGGGACACATACAGACTGAAAGGGAGGGGATGGAAAAAGTTTTTCCATGCAAATGGAAATCAAAAGAAAGCTGGAGTAGCAATACTCATATCAGATAAAATAGACTTTAAAATAAAGAATGTTACAAGAGACAAGGAAGGACACTACATAATGATCAAGGGATCAATCCAAGAAGGAGATATAACAATTATAAATATATATGCACCCAACATAGGAGCACCTCAATACATAAAGCAACTGCTAACAGCTATAAAAGAGGAAATCGACAGTAACACAATAATAGTGGGGGACTTTAACACCTCTCTTACTTCAATGGAGAGATCATCCAAAATGAAAATAAATAAGGACACAGAAGCTTTAAATGACACAATAGACCAGATAGATTTAATTGATATTTATAGGACATTCCATCCAGAAACAGGAGATTACACTTTCCTCTCAAGTGCGCACGGAACATTCTCCAGGATAGATCACATCTTGCGTCACAAATCAAGCCTCAGTAAATTTAAGAAAATTGAAATCATATCAAGCATCTTTTCTGACCAATACGCTATGAGATTAGAAATGAAATACAAGGAAAAAAACGTAAAAACCACAAACACATTGAGGCTAAACATTACGTTACTAAATAGCCAAGAGATCACTGAAGAAATCAAAGAGGAAATCAAAAAATACCTAGAAAAAAATGACAATGAAATCGCGATGACCCAAACCCTATGGGATGCAGCTAAAGCAGTTCTAAGAGGGAAGTTTATAGCTATACAAGCCTACCTCAAGAAACAAGAAAAATCTCAAATAAACAATCTAACCTTACATCTAAAGGAACTAGAGAAAGAAGAACAAACAAAACCCAAAGTTAGCAGAAGGAAAGAAATCATAAAGATCAGAGCAGAAATAAATGAAATAGAAACAAAGAAAACAATAGCAAAGATCAATAAAACTAAAAGCTGGTTCTCTGAGAAGATAAACAAAATTGATAAACCATTAGCCAGACTCATCAAGAAAAAGAGGGAGAGGACTCAAATCAATAAAATTAGAAATGAAAAAGGAGAAGTTACAACAGACACCGCAGAAATACAGAGCATCCTAAGAGACTACTACAAACAACTCTATGCCAATAAAATGGACAATCTGGAAGAAATAGATATATTCTTAGAAAGGTATAATCTTCCAAGACTGAACCAGGAAGAAATAGAAAATATGAACAGACCAATCACAAGTAATGAAATTGAAATTGTGATTAAAAATCTTCCAACAAACAAAAGTCCAGGACCAGATGGCTTCACAGGTGAATTCTATCAAACATTTAGAGAAGAGCTAACACCCATCCTTCTCAAACTCTTCCAAAAAATTGCAGAGGAAGGAACACTCCCAAACTCATTCTATGAGGCCACCATCTCCCTGATATCAAAACCAGAAAAAGATACTACAAAAAAAGAAAATTACAGTCCAATATCACTGATGAATATAGATACAAAAGTCCTCAACAAAATACTAGGAAACAGAATCCAACAGCACATTAAAAGGATCATTCACCATGATCAAGTGGGATTTATCTCAGGGATGCAAGGATTCTTCAATATATGCAAATCAATCAATGTGATACACCATATTAACAAATTGAAGAAGAGAAACCATATGATCATCTCAATAGATGCAGAAAAAGTTTTTGACAAAATTCAAAACCCATTTATGATAAAAACTCTCCAGAAAGTGGGCAGAGAGGGAACCTACCTCAACATAATAAAGGCCATATATGACAAACCCACAGCAAACATCATTCTCAATGGTGAAAAACTGAAAGCATTTCTTCTAAGATCAGGAACAAGACAAGGACGTCGACTCTCACCACTATTATTCAACATAGTTTTGGAAGTCCTAGCCATGGCAATCAGAGAAGAAAAAGAAATAAAAGGAATACAAATTGGAAAAGAAGTAAAACTGTCACTGTTTGCAGATAACATGATACTATACATAGAGAATCCTAAAGATGCCACCAGAATACTCATAGAGCTAATCAATGAATTTGGTAAAGTTGCAGGATACAAAATTAATGCACAGAAATCTCTTGCATTCCTATATACTAATGATGAAAAATCTGAAAGGGAAATTAAGGAAACACTTCCATTTACCATTGCAACAAAAAGAATAAAATACCTAGGAATAAACCTACCTAGGGAGACTAAAGACCTGTATGCAGAAAACTATGAGACACTTATGCAAGAAATTAAAGATGATACCAACAGATGGAGAGATATACCATGCTGTTGGAATGGAAGAATCAATATTTTGAAAATGACTATACTACCCAAAGCAATCTACAGATTCAATGCAGTCCCTATCAAATTACCAAGTGCATTGTTTACAGAATGAGAACAAAAAATCTTAAAATTTGTATGGAGACACAAAAGACCCCGAATAACCAAAGCAGTCTTGAGGGAAAAAAGCGGAGCTGGAGGAATCAGACTCCCTGACTTCAGACTATACTACAAAGCTACAGTAAACAAGACAATATGGTACTGGCACAAAAACAGAAACATAGATCAATGGAACAAGATAGAAAGCCCAGGGATAAACCCACACACCTATGGTCAACTAATCTATTTCAAAGGAGGCAAGGATATACAATGGAGAAAAGACAGCCTCTTCAATAAGTGCTGCTGGGAAAACTGGACAGCTACATGTAAAAGAATGAAATTAGAACACTTCCTGACACCATACACAAAAATAAACTCAAAATGGATTAGAGACCTAAATGTAAGATGGGACACTATGAAACTCTTAGAGGAAAACATAGAAGAACACTCTGACATAAATCTCAGCAAGATCTTTTTTGATCCACCTCCTAGAGTAATGGAAATAAAAACAAAAATAAATAAATGGAACCTAATGAAACTTCAAAGCTTTTACACAGCAAAGGAAACCATAAACAAGACCAAAAGACAACCCTCAGAATGGGAGAAAATATTTGCAAACAAATCGACAGACAAAGGACTAATCTCCAAAATATATAAACAGCTCATGCAGCTCAATATTAAAAAAACAAACAACCCAATCCAAAAATGGGCAGAAGACCTAAATAGACATTTCTCCAAAGAAGACATACAGATAGCCAAGGAGCATATGAAAAGATGCTCAACATCACTAATTATTAGAGAAATGCAAATCAAAACTACAATGAGGTATCACCTCACACCAGTTAGAATGGGCATCATCAGAAAATCTACAAACCACAAATGCTGTAGAGGGTGTGGAGAAAAGGGGACCCTGTTGCACTGTTGGTGGGAATGTAAATTGATACAGCCACTATGGAGAACAGTATGGAGGTTCCTTAAAAAACTAAAAATAAAGTTACCATATGATCCAGCAATCCCATACTGGGCATATACCCAGAGAAAACCATAATTCAAAAAGACACATGCACCCCAATATTCGTTGCAGCACTATTTACAATAGCCAGGTCATGGAAGCAACCTAAATGCCCATTGACAGACGAATGGATAAAGAAGATTTGGTACATATATACAATGGAATATTACTCACCCATAAAAAGGAATGAAATTGGGTCATATGTTGAGATGTGGATGGATCTAGAGATTGTCATACAGAGTGAAGTAAGTCAGAAAGAGAAAAACAAATATTGTATATTAATGCATATATGTGGAACCTAGAAAAATGGTACAGATTAACCGGTTTGCAGGGCAGAAATTGAGACACAGATGTAGAGAATAAATGTATGGACACCAAGGGGGGAAAGCAGCGGGGGGTGCGGGTGGGTGTGATGAATTGGGCGATTGGGATTGACATGTATACACTGATGTGGATAAAATTGATGACTAATAAGAACCTGCTGTATAAAAAAATAAATAAAATTTAATTAAAAAAAAAGCTAATGAGAAGTCAAAAAAAAATAAGTGTTTCATACAGTTTTAAATTTTTGCTTATAACTTGGGGATTGATTTTAAAAATTGAAAGTTCTTAAATAGTTTACGAGAAATTAAAACTCATTTTATAAGAAATATTGTGTTCATATTTTATCTATGTCCATATTCAAAAAAACATTAGTTTGAAATGATATTTAACTCTAGTCTTTATAATATGTATTCCATGCTTTGAGGGATAACAATAAACATCTAGAGGAAAAGCCCTGGATGTAAAATTTGAAAAACTAGTTTCTAATCCTAACTAACAGGGAGGTCTTCAACAAACCACTTTTAATCCCCTATTCTCATCCATAGAAGAGTCCTATAATATGAAATCAATGTATATTATGTATACTATTTCATACATTTTTATTATCCTTTTACTAATTATATTTATTTCAGTGTGGATGCAGTTCCACAAACTGAGAACAATGTCATATTTGCTGCTGGATCTCCTGTTCATACATAGTTGAAAAGATCTAACACTTTCAAATTAAATTGGTTGGTCCTCTTTTGAAAGGAAACCCTGACTTTTCTAGTAAGTAGCTAGGCAGAAAAATTCGGGTACTGGTTAGCTATGTTATGCAGGGTTCAAATGAGTGTCTGAAAACAGGCCAGATGAAGTTTATTTTTTTATTTTCCCAAAGGGGAAAATTGGCCATGGCATTTTGTCAGGTGTCTCTCTAACTAGCCACATTTCCCCAGGGACTATCTGTATGTGATCATTTCTCTTCAGTAGTTTCCCAGTAATGTACACTGGTATTAGCTCCTGTGGCTGGACATTTTATACTTTTTTAGTCTGAGTTTTTTGTTGTTCCTTATTTTTCTGTTTTAGAAAGAATTATTTTCACCTTTGGGAAAGTTATATACGATTTTTAATATGTCATATTTCAAATCATTTTATTACACCCCTTCTTGCATTTAGTCAATGTATATACAGAGAGTTCCTACTATGTGCAAGGCAATGTGTTTTGTATGTGAAGATGAATAAGACACAGTTTTTGTCCTTACAGAGGTTATAGTCTAATAAAAATGCACTAAAAATTAAACAACAGCACTACACCCAAGAAATAACAGTAAACTCTGGGAACAATCACGAAGGAATGACTAACTCTGCCTGGGGCATATGGAGAAGGCGTCACACAGGTGGTGATATTTGTGCTCACTTTTGAAGAGTGGGTAAGAGTTTGACAAGAAGAAAGAGGAAGGAAAGAGTATTCAGACAGAGGGAACATCATGTTTAGAGTTACTAGTTTGTGGAAAGACCTGGTACATTGGGAAAGCAGTGAAAGAGACTTTTTTTTTAATTAGAAAAAGACTGAGATAATGCTGACAGCATCAGTGTACAGAATATATTGAAGAAGAGAGACGCCATAGGCCAAGAGAACAGATCAGAAATAAACGCAGGTGAGATACAATGAGGGCTTGGAATGGACTAAATTAATAGAAGAGCAGAAATTAAAAAAAAAATATATTTCTTAATTATAATTAACAAGATTTTATAATGGTCTTAAAATGATTCGGTTATAGACAGTGGGTGATTTCGGGCTGAGATTCTATTTTATTTATGCTTTAAACTGGCTCTAATGTTGGCATTGGGGATAGTATGGAAGAAGCAAATTTTCCATTCAATCACAGTGTCCAAAAGCGATATTTTTCAAACATTTAAAAGATATTATCTTGATTTACAAGGGCAAAATCTGATGAAAACATAGTAGCGGAAGCAATATGAAAGTGAGTCTTTCTGTTTATTTTGTGATTGAAACGTGAATGGTTGGACCGTGAAATATACAGAGCACATAAGAATGGTTGGTACATAAGGAAGGCTTTCTTCATCACCACCTCATTAACAAGATCAGTTTCTAAACTGGGCTCTGCTCCCTGAGTTCCTCTCCCTGATGTCAGAACCTCAGAAAAATTCTTACTGATCAAAAATTCTTACTTTATGATGGCAAAAGACCAACTAATACATAGAACACTGTGTAGAGATCTAAAAGAAGTAGTTAAATTACAAGGTGATCAGTCTCAACAGTTGAAGACAAAATACTTCTGCCATTTGTGCATAACACAGTGCTGATCATTGCAATAAATTGAGCATTGATTGCATAGCCTACATGGAAAAACAAAAAGGATTCTATGAATTATCATTCCTGGAAGAGAGAAATGTATGTGTGCTCTGTGCAGTGTGGTTGGCAGAGGGCCAAAAGCTATAGGATGAGGCTAAAATGTAGAGGGCCAGACCGTACAGCACCTTTCAAGACCACATTAAGGTTTATTCTTTATCTTTAACACAATAGAAAGATGTTGAATTCTTTAAAGAATGTGTATAAGACAATATGATTTGTGATTCAAAATTAACACTGACTGTAACAAGGAGAATTTTATAGATGAGGACCAGAATGGATGATGGAGAAACCAGTCTAAAGTTTTTGCAGAGATTTGGGTAGTTTACTTAGGTTAGAATAGTGGCCTTAAAGATAGAAAATAAAGAATAGATTTAAGAGACTTATAAGGTAGAATAGAGAGGAGTTAATAATGAATTGGAAATAGGGTGTAATTGTTGAGAAAAAGGAGATGTCAAGATATCCAGCATACATGACTTGAATGGATGGTCGGGTGTTACATTGAGGTAGGGGAGAATAGGATATGACCAGGTAGGTTAGAATGGAGGCAAGAATATAATTTTGGTTTTGGAGATATTCAAGTAGAGATGACAAGTATATGAAGAAGTCTAGGATGGAGACATCAATTTGAAAGTCATCTGCACATATGTAGTAGCCACATAAAATTCTCTAGGAAAAATGTTTAGTGTGAGAAGAAAAAATAATCTATGAGTAAGCCTTGAAGAACTCCAAATATTTAATGGACAGGTTAAGCACATAACCAAAAGGCAGGGACTAACTCAGGAGTGTGCTGGGTCATAGAAGAAAAGGGAAACAAGAGTTTCTAGAACGAGGGAGTGATAAACTATACCAAATGCTGCCAAAATTCATATTGCACTTGGGCTGAACAGTGTTCATTGTGTTTGGTGATTTGGTGCTCCTTGGTGACCTTAGGGGGCATATTTCAAGAGAGTAATGGAAGCCAGGCTGGAATGTTTTGAACAATAACTAGTAGGAAGTTAGGAAATGACTAGTGTAATATAAAGTAAGGTTTTTCAAAAATGGCTTCGAATAGGTAGATAAGGAAGAGGAGGAAGAGAGAAGATATGGATTCAAAGGAAGATTCTTTTGTTGTTTTTGCTGGGACTTAAATTTCTCTTTTAATAGGAGAGCCCCGACCATGTTTCAATACTGATGAGAAGGATCCAGTTGAGAGGGTAAAGAGGTAATACAGTGAGTTTCTCAAGAAAGCGATATTCTGAATCAAAGGAGGCAAAGAGAAAATATAACAATTGGCATGCACGTGGGAATAACATTCCCATTAGTATACCCTCAGCTTGATGAAACAAACAAGATTTTAAAGGAAAATAAAGTACAAAAAAAGTACATGAATTAACAGTTACCCACTACTGTCTATAACATAGGATGTACTCAGTTCCAACCAATTCCATAGGTTGTGTGAAGTTATTAGTACTTCGTCTCTTTGTCTCTCATTCAAGTAGAGCAGAATAAAATGCAAGTAGAATAAAATTGTTATTGGGATAATTTGAACCTTTTAAAATTATTTTAAAATATGTACTTTATCATTAGTAATATTATTTTCAATGCACTTCAAAACCGGTGAAGACAAGAGTGATACCAAAGCACTGAAGTTAAGAATTGCCTCTTTAGATGATAGTCACTCCCAAATACTAGTGTGTTTCACACCAAATAGTCTTAAAGGAGGAATAACCTTTATTATAGAATAGGACGATGATAAGACTAGAGCAAAAAGACATCCAACACATTCATCCTAAAAAATCCTGTTTAACAGCTTGTAATAAATGTGTCATTCAGCCTTATAAGACTAATCAGTTTAAGTCCTTCATCGTTCCTGGGTAGAAATATCTTGTTTGGGGGACTTTTCATATTTTCTTGAGCAGATATGAACACTTCAATCTACTGGTATTATAGAATTATATGCACTCATCTATGAGAGATTTAGAAGACTTTCTCAAAAGTACTAAGGACTAGTAGAATTCCATTCAGGGAAGCATTGCTTGATTTGGTACAGAAACTCACTGTCTCAAATAGAACATAAATAGTTTGTTCTTGAGCTGAAAGGAACCTCTGTAATAACAAGTTCTCCCAACCTGAATGAATAATATTTTGTGAGAAACTAAGTGTGATCAAAATAAACTGAGGACTCAGATTACCTTTCTCTTTTTGGTTTCATAACATCAAAACAACTCTTTTAGCTCAGACAAGAAAAGAAGGTAGATGTTATGGATAGAGCTCTGAGTAACATTTGGTAATTATTGGTCAACACAGAAGCAGGATTATATACAAGATTATGGATCTAAGTATACCATGTTTGAAAGAGATATAGGGACTATTTATTCTGTTATTTTACAAATATTTTCAGACAATGTAAAGAGAAATATTTGGCTGTATCCTAAAAAGTTATAGTGGTAAAATACTGTGGTGCCTCTCATTAGAAAGCAGTGGATATTTGTTGTGAGTCTTTGATATAAAAGCTGGAAAGGATCTTAAAAGTTGTTTCCAAAACCAAATTACACTGGAGACCTACTGGAAGTGAGGTGGACTGATATAACCAATTAGAGTTACAAACATCCCCATAGGATAAGGGGAGAACACTATACCATTATTTTGAAGAATTTAAGGATACTAGACAAATGCTAGATTTTAGACTCAATTATCTTCTAAGTCTATCCTATAGAAGCAAATATGAAAAGTTATACAAATTCTATATACATAATGGCAACATGATAAAAGTGAATCGTTTTTTTTCAAACACACAACTGGGGAATTGCAATGCCCCACTTTGTTAAGTGATTGTATGTGAGGGTCTTAAAACCCAGAGGAAATTGACCAAAGATGATAGATGAAAATGTGAAAAGGAATTGTCAGTCTGTAGCTGAAACATTGATCAAATGGCTGAATAGCTAACAAAGTGTACTTAGGGAGACCTTGAAAAAAAGATAACCTAGCCTTGAGTTTTTCTACACTATTACTCTAATCTATAAATTAACAATTTAAACCTATTGTCCAAGTTGGATGAGTCTGGCCTATTTAACAGAAGACAACTACTTTGATGATTTTCCTGTGGTACCAATGGGGTTTATATATACTACTTTGAATTCATGCCAGCTATTCCTTGAGAGAATTGTCAAAATTTCAGTTCATAGCTGAAGGAGGTCGTGAGAATATCTAGAGGTTGCAAATATGTATATTTGCATATGTAGGACATTCCAAGACTGTGCTTTTCAAACAAATATATTTCAGCATTATTGGTTTATATTTTCAGAGTCTGGATGCATTTTTCATCATAAATAAATGTTCATGTGTTACTGATTTATGTCAAAGAAAAAGTACACATTTGCAAACCTTCACACAGATATTTATAGGAGAGAAATGATAAACCAAAGATTTCAGTAGACATATTAGTAGACAGAATAAAGATGGAAGAATGTTGATTGATACATAGCACAGAAAGGTGAAAGATATACTATGCCCAGGGTGAACTGAAGGCTGAGACAAGCAGTCTGGTCCACTGAACATCAGTGAGGCTCTGGACTCAGAGAAGACCAATGGGCCAGACAATGATGGTAACATGTGGTAAGAAAACAAGTGGTCTAATTGAAAGTCTTTAAAAAGTAAGTTATTTTCTTTCTCTCCTCATAATCACTTAGAATACCCTAGAGCTAGCTTGGGGAAACACAAATGAATTCAGGGCAGCTAGCATAAATCATAAGAATCCTATGAAATTTAGTTGTAAGAACAGAGAAGTATAGGAATTATGACTTTGGACCCAGAGAGAAGAAAGATAATTCTAGCACAAATCTTCACTTTTTAGTAGAGAATATTTACTTTACCATAGATGTGATTTGGTTGCCAATTTTTAGAATCAATCTATAGTCGAATCTTGAAAGATAGCTATGGTTTCCAAATAGAATATAAAAGTTAATTACTCTAAAAATGTAAAAGAAATGTATAAGAGATAGGCCTTGGAAGTGTCATTGGTGTTGCTTCCTAAATGGAGAGCTATTTGTGTGTCTATGGATAGAGAGGCACATGGGGAGTCTATGGATGATGAAATGAAAAAATTAGGGTGTAGGTATGTTATCTAAATGTTGAAATAACAAGAAATTTAGAATAGTGACATAACTACTGGATTTAAAAAGATGGGGTGATAGTACAAGTAAGGTAAATTCTTACCTCTTAGTGTAAAATTAAGAGACAAGGCCTAAATTCATAAATCAAGACATAGTAGAATAAAATTGTCATTTAGGCTTACTGGTTACCTCTGAGGACCAAGACTGGTGAAAATACATGGTAGGGCAGTGAATCATTGCCTTTCTATTAGCCCTTTTGTAATACTTGATTATTAAAATTATCCTAGTTAATTTTGATTAAAATTTGAATAAAAACTAAGTATTGGAGTTATGCCACCTTATTTTATTTAAAGGAAAACATTGTAAGGAAATATTTTTGCAAAGTGAATCTGTATTCATGATAAAAAATTTTTAATTGAATGTATGTTTTTTATAGCTTCATTACCTTTGATAATATTTCTGGCTTTAAAATTCTGAGCTGGGATACAGAGTATTTTATAAGGCAATATTGGAGCTCCAAAATTTGAACTTTAACTTGATGACACAATGAGTAAATGGTATTGTATGTTGTATTCCTTTGACTACAGAATAAATTTCAAATTTTCTAATATAAGATTCAATGAACATCTACAAACTAGCTCCAATCAGTCTTTTTCACTAAACACAGTTGTATATGTGGACTTTTGAATGAGGCTATGCTCATTTCAATCTTACCTCTCCCATATACATGTTGTACTTTTTTGGATAAGTTATATAACCTCTTGGTGTGAGCCTAATTATATAGTTACTCTTTAGTCTCCCGTTTTGCAAAATGGGAATTATTATTGCTATAAGGAAATATTATTTGCTAAATGCTTAGCACTGTATGTGGCATACAGAAAGTGCTGAGAAAATATAAGCTATCAATATTATAAATATTATTGGAGTGTTTCATCTATGAAACGTTCTCTATGTAGCCCACACTACAGTCACATTGTTTTATTCACATTACTATAGCACATTCTTTTTGTAGCATTCTGCATTTGTATCATCCTTGATTTACCACTTTACTTTTATTTGTTTAAATGTCTCTTATTTAAAAGTATAGATTGAACCATTTTTGAGAGTAGAAACCATATTATATTCAATTTTGTATCCTGTAACTCATTAGTACTGTGCCTGACATATGAAATAAGTATCAAAACAAAGTCTCTTAAAAAGAAAATAATAGAAAAAATTGATAAATTATGTAGAATTGTTATTTCATACTTCAGAATATAGGCTTTAGGAATGCAGATATATTTGCAGTTTCTAGGGGTATTACAATTTACGAACTCCTTTAATCGTCAAGAATTTGATTAAACAAAGTGGGCATCATTATTCCTATTTTAAAAATAATGTCAACGAGGGACAATGTTGGTTCCACACATTTATTTACTGAACAATAATTAGAATAATTAATAATAATAATATAAGTTCTCTGCTGATGCAGGCACTTCACACACATCTCTGTTGTAGCTGCTGTACCCCTCCCCAGCCTGAGAGAGTAGCCATCTTGATACGAAGACCTGGCTCTACCCAACTGCCTGCAGGCTCCAGTGTTGGACACTTCACTCCAAACCACCAGCAAGACAGGAACACAACACCACCCATCAGCAGACAGGCTGCCTACAGTCATACTAAGTTCACAGACACACCAAAACACAACACCTGACGTGGCCTTGCCCATCAGAAGGAAAAGACTCAGCTCCACCCACCAGAGTGCAGGCACCAGTCCCTTCCACCAGGAATCCTACACAAGCCCCTGGACCAACCTCACCTACCAGGGGGCAGACAAGAGAAGCAAGAAGAACTACAACCCTGCAGCCTGCAGAAAGGAGACCCCAAACACAGTAAGTTAGACAAAATGAGATGACAGAGAAATATATTGCAGATGAAGGAGCAAGGTAAAAATGAACAAGATCAAATAAATGAAGCAGAAATAGGCAATCTACCTGAAAAAGAATTCAGAGTAATGATAGTATAGATGATCCAAGATCTCGGAAATAGAACAGAGACATGGATTGAAAAGACACAAGAAATGCTTAAGAAGGACTTACAGGAACTAAAGAACAAACAGTGATGAACAACACAATAACTGAAATGAAAAATACACTAGAAGGAATCAATAGCAGAATAACTGCAGCAGAAGAATGCATAAATGAGCTAGAAGATAGAATGGTAGAAATAACTGTCGTGGAGCAGAATAAAGATAAAAGAATGAAAAGAAATTAGGAAAGTCTCAGAGACCTCTGGGACAACATTACAGGGGTCCCAGAAGAAGAAGAGAAAGAGAAAGTGTCTGAGAAAATACTTGAAGAGATTATAGTCGAAAACTTTCCTAACATGGGAAAGGAAATAGTCACTCTAGTCCAGGAGGCACAGAGAGTCCCATACAGGATAAATCCAAGAAGAAACACACTGAGACACATATTAATCAAACTAACAAAAATTAAATACAAAGAAAAAATATTAAAAGCATCAAGGGAAAAGCAACAAATAACATACAAGGGAATCCACATAAGGTTATCAGCTGATTTTTCAGCAGAAACTCTGCAGGCCTGAAGGGAGTGACAGGACATATTTAAAGATGAAAGGGAAAAACCCACAACCAAGATTACTCTACCCAGAAAGGATCTCATTCAGATTCAATGGAGAAATCAAAAGCTTTACAGACAAGCAAAAGTTAAGAGAATTCAGCACCACCAAACCAGCTTTACAACAAATGCTAAAGGAACATCTCTAGGCAGGAAACACAAAAGATGGAAAAGACCTACAAAAACAAACCCAAAACAATTAAGAAAATGGTAATAGGAACATACATATCAGTAATTACCTTAAATGTAAATGGATTAAAAGCTCCAACCAGAAGACACAGACTAGCCAAATGGATACAAAAACAAGATCTGTATATACGCTGTCTACCAGAGACCCACTTCAGACCTAGGGACACATACAGACTGAAAGTGAGGGGATGGAAAAAGATATTCCATGCAAATGGAAATCAAAAGAAATCTGGAGCAGCAATACTCATATCAGACAAAATAGACTTTAAAATAAAGACTATTACAAGAGATAAGGAAAGACACTACATAATGATCAAGGGATCATTCTAAGAAGAAGATATAACAATAGTAAATGTTTATGCACCTGACATAGGAACAATATATAGGGCAAATGCTAGCAGCCATAAAAGGGGAAATTGACAGTAACACAATAATAGTGGGGGAACTTAAACACTCTACACACACCAGTGGATAGATCATCCAGGCAGAAAATTTAAAAAGAAACACAAGGCTTAAATGACACATTAGACCAGATAGACTTAATTGATACTTATAGGACATTCCATCCAAAAGCAGCAGATTACACTTTCCTCTCAAGTGCACAAGGAACAGTATCCAGGATAGATCACATCTTGGGTCACAAATCAAGCCTTGGTAAATTTAAGAAAATTGAAATCATATCAAGCATCTTTTCTGACCACAGCACTATGAGATTAGAAATCAATTATAGGAAAAAAAAACTGTAAAAAAACAAACACATGGAGGCTAAACAATATGCTACTAAATAACGAAGAGATCATTGAAGAAATCAAAGAGGAAATCAAAAAATACCTAGAAAAAAATGACAATGAAAACACGATGACCCAAACCCTATGGGATGCAGCAAAAGCAGTTCTAAGAGGGAAGTTTATAACAATACAAGCCTACCTCAAGAAATAAGAAAAATCTCAAATAAACAATCTAACCTTACACCTAAAGGAACTAGAGAAAGAAGAACAAACAAAACCCAAAGTTAGTAGAAGGAAAGAAATCATAAAGATCAGAGGAGAAATAAATGAAATAGAAATGAAGAAAACAATAGCAAAGATCAATGAAACTAAAAGCTGGTTCTTTGAGAAGATAATCAAAATTGATAAAACTTTAGCCAGACTCATCAAGGAAAAAAGGGAGAGGAATCAAATCAATAAAATTAGAAATGAAAAAGGAGGGTTACAACTGACACTGCAGAAATACAAAGAATCATAAGAGACTACTACAAGCAACTCTATGCCAATAAACTGGACAACCTGGAAGAAATGGACAAATTCTTAGAAAGGTACAACCTTCCAAGACTGAACCAGGAAGAAATAGAAAATATGAACAGACCAATCAGAAGTAATGAAATTGAAACTGTGATTAGAAATCTTCCAGCAAACAAAAGTCCAGGACCAATGGCTTCAGAGGTGAATTCTATCAAACATTTAGAGAAGAGCATTAGCCCATCTTTCTTAAACTCTTTCAAAAAAATTGCAGAGGGAGGAACACTCCCAGGCTCATTCCACAAGGCCACCATCACCCTGATACTGAAAACAGATCAAAATATCACAAAAAAAGGAAATTACAGGCCAATATCACTGATAAACATAGACTCAAAAATCCTCAACAAAATACTAGCAGAGAGACTCCAACAACACCTACAGAGGTTCATACACCATGATCAAGTGGGATTTACCCCAGGGATGCAAGGATTGTTCAATATACACAAATCAATCAATGTGATACACCGTATTAACAAACTGAAGAATAAAAACCATATGATCATCTCAGTAGATGCAGAAAAAGCTTTTGACAAAATTCAACACCCATTTATGATAAAAACTCTTCAGAAAGTGGGCATAGAGGGAACCTACCTCAACATAATAAAGGCTATATATGACAAACTCACAACAAACATTATTCTCAATGGTGAAAACTGAAAGCATTTCCTCTAAGATCAGGAACAAGACAAGGGTGCCCACTCTCTCCACTAATAAACAACATAGTTTTTGGAAGTCCTAGCCACTGCTACCAGAGAAGAAAAATAAATGAAAGGAATCCAAATTGGCAAAGAAGTAAGATTGTCAGTGTTTGCAGATGACATGATACTATACATAGGAAATCCTAAAGATGCCACCAGAAAACTAATAGAGCTAATCAATGAATTTAGTAAAGTTGCATGATACAAAATTAATACACAGAAATCCCTTGCATTCTTATACACTGACAATGAAAGACCAGAAAGAGAAATTAAGGAAACAATCCCATTTACCATTGCAACAAAAAGAATAAAATACCTAGGAATAAACCTACCTAAGGAGGCAAAAACATGTATGCAGAAAACTATAAGATGCTGATAAAAAAATCAAAGATGACATGAACAGATGGAGAGATATACCATGTTCTTGGATTGGAAGAATCAATATTGTGAAAATGACTGTACTCCTGAAAGCAATCTACAGATTCAATGCAACCCCTATCAAATTACCAATGTCATTTTTTTACAGAACTAGAACAAAAAATTACATAATTTGTATGGAGATAAAAAAGACCCTGAATAGCCAAAGCAATCTTGAGGGAAAAAAATGGTGCTGGAGGAATCAGACACCTTGACTTGAGACTATACTGCTAAGTTACAGTAACCAAGACAGTAAGGTACTGGCACAAAAACAGAAATATAGATCAATGAAACAGGATAGAAAGCCCAGAGGTAAACCCAGACACTTATGATCAACTAATCTATGACAAAGGAGGCAAGGATATACAATGGAGAAAGACAGTCTCTTCAAGAAGTGGTGCTGGGAAAACTGGACAGCTACATGTAAAAGAATGAAATTAGAACACTCCCTAACACCATATACAAAGATAAGCTCAAAATGGATTAAAGACGTAAATGTAAGACCGGACACTATAAAACTCTTAGAGGAAAACATACGCAGAACACTCTATGACATAAATCCCAGAAAGATCTTTCTTGACCCACTTCTTAGAGAACGAAAATAAAAACAAAAATAAACAAATGGGACCTAATTAAACTTAAAAGCTTTGCACAGCAATGGAAACCATAAACAAGACAAAAAGACAACCCTCAGAATGGGAGAAAATATTTGCAAATGAAGCAACTGACAAGGGATTAATCTCCAAAAGTACACAAACAGCTCATGCAGCTCAATATCAAAAAAAACAAACAACCCAATCAAAAAGTGGGTAGAAGACCTAAATAGACATTTCTCTAAAGAAGACATACAGATGGCTAAGAGGCACAAGAAGAGATCCTCAACATCACTAATTATTAGAGAAATGCAAATCAAAGCTACAATGAGGTATCACCCACACTGGTCAGAATGGCCATCATCAAAAAATCTACAAACAATAAATGCTGGAGAAAAGGGAACTCTCTTGCACTGTTGGTGGGAATGTAAATTGATACAGCCACTATGGAGAACAGTATGGAGGTTCCTTAGAAACTAAAAATAGAACTACCATATGACCCAACCATCCCATTCCTGGGCATATACCCAAAGAAAACCATAATTCAAAAAGACACATGCACCCCAATGTTCATTGCAGCACTATTTACAATAGCCAGGACATGGAAACAACCTAAATGTCTATCAACAGAGGAATGGATAAAGAAGATGTGTCACATATATACAATGGAATATTACTCAGCCTTAGAAAGGAACTAAGCTGTGTCATTTGCAGAGACATGGATGGACCTAGAGACTGTCATACAGAGGGAAATAACTCAGAAAGAGAAAAACAAATATCATTATTAATACATATATATGGAATCTAGAAATATGGTACAGATGAACCTATTTGCAAAGCAGAAATAGAGACACAGACATAGAGAACAAACATATGGATACCAAGGGGGAAAGGGAGGGTGGGATGAATTGGGAGATTGGGATTGACATATATACACTACTATGTATAAAATAGATTACTAATGAGAACCTACTGTATAGCACAGGGAACTCTACTCGGTGCTCTGTGGTGACCTAAATGGGAAGGAAATCCAAAAAAGAGGGAATGTATATATACATATGGCTGACTTACCTTGCTGCAACTATACTCCAATATAAAATTAATTAACTAATTAATTAATTAATATAACAACAACAACAACAACAATAATAGAATTCCTCCCAAGTCATTGTTTCTTAGAGTGTTCTATGACCTCTTTGGAAACTGTTTGAAAGTGGGTGAACTAGGATTGAAACACTGCATAATTCCTAACATAGTATCTATCACTAAATCTCTCTGTTCTTTCCCTAATAAGAGAGAGAAAAAGAAAAACATTGATTCGTTTGTTCATGATGCCAAAATCCAAAAATTACCAGCTTTTTGAATTTCAGGAGTCACAGAGAGCATAAAGGCTGAGATGTTTAAAAACTATCAAGGATATAGGATTAAGTATATAATTTAAGAAAACTGCATAACACTGAGGAAATCAAATGGCTAGAGGATGTTTGGGTACCTTTGTTAGTCACATGATAGCAGTTTTATTGTTGTTTAAAGTCTAGAAGTTATTTTGATCACAGGCATATACGTTATATCATTTAATGATAAAAAGCAGCAAAACCCAGAAGAAAATCAGGTGCTTCCACCACTTCTCTGTCTGCCTTTAGCTAAATCACTCCAAGCCTCTATGTTTTGGTTTCCTCATGAGCAGCATGATGTTCTTTTTTTTTTTTAATTAATTAATTAATTTATTTATTTTTGGCTGTGTTGGGTCTTCGTTTCTGTGCGAGGGCTTTCTCTAGTTGTGGCAAGCGGGGACCACTCTTCATCGCGGTGCGCGGGCCTCTCACTGTCGCGGCCCCTCTTGTTGCGGAGCACAGGCTCCAGACGTGCAGGCTCAGTAGTTGTGGCTCACGGGCCTAGTTGCTCCGCGGCATGTGGGATCTTCCCAGACCAGGGCTCGAACCCGTGTCCCCTGAATTAGCAGGCAGATTCTCAACCACTGCGCCGCCAGGGAAGCCCCCAGCATGATGTTCTTAATATTCCTTTCCAGTTCCGCATGCTATAATTCCATGAAAGTCAATTTGAAATAAAATGAAAGTCAATTTGAAATAAAATGAGCAACTGAACAGCAAAAAACAGGGGAGAGAGGAGAACAGGAGCCACATTGAGGAAAACTTGTGTCCTTATCCAATGTAGTGTGTTTTCTAAAATTCCAGGATGACTTGCTGATTTTCATAATTATAGTAAAACTTGTCAAATGGATAAAAAAGGATTGGTAATGTTGTGATACTGTAGCCATAAATAATAAGGGTTTCACACTTACTGTGATTTCCATTTGAAATGACCTTATAGAAAATGGCTTGCCTTCCTTCACCCTAAATTACAGTACATTCTTCCACTGCACAAAGGATATATTTTTAAAGTTGAAACTCCCTTTGGGTGATTGAACTACAATGCATCTGTAAGATTCAGAGACTGCCACAAGGAATGCTGTCACCGAGAGAGGAAGATTAATAGCGGTAATAGCAGTTTAGACTTGACCTTCTAATAATCTGAGAACTCAATGGAATACCTATCTCAAAATTACTTTTCCTAAGATATATTTACAGAGAGCAACTAGGGCAGTGAGTAGAAGTTTCATACTCTAACAAAGAAGTCTGGAATTTAAATTTATTTAAAATTGAGGGATGCAAGTATATATTACACCATGTACCTTTTCGTTTGAATCACATGTTTAAAAGTAGTAGACAGATTATAGTATTATAGAAACTTCTAAACAGTGTAGTATTTTATCAGACTTTTATTTTGAGAGTCTATAAAAAATAGTCTTATCACAGCAGCCTCTAGTAACATGAATAGTGAGAAAAAGCCAAGGAACATCTCTGTCCAAAAAAAAAAAAAGATTTTTTAGGCCTTTTGGATGCACCATATGTCACTGCTGAATCTGTAGCTTTCAAAATGTTCACGGGCAAGGTATAAATAAATACGGCTTATTCATTCCAGCAACAGGATTTTTTTATTTGTAGTAAAACATTTTGTGTGGATCCTCAAGCTCCAGATTTGATCCTCGGTTATAGACATTCGTTATTGACTGGAAAGCTTTCCTCCAAATATCAAACAAGTTCCTGTAAAATTTTAGTCAATACATTTTGGGGAAGCAAATGAATATTCTGCAGCCTGCTGCTACTTTTGGAACTGTCTTGCTTTTCAGAGCATTGTCACTGTAGGACTGAAACATATGTGAATATTCTTACTGTGGTACCTAACTCTCCTCCCAGTTTGTTACTTCTGTTTTTCAGACTGCCTTAGGATAGCTCACCGCTGAAGGAAGATGCACACAGAACTGTTAACAGCTTGACTTCAAGGTAACAGACAAAACACTTGCTTTCACAATCTCTCTGACGTTTGATAGGATACAGAAATAAGAGTAAGGGTGTGGAAAAGAGGAAAGTTTAGTCTATCATGTGTTTTTGGATCACATTCGGAAATGGCAAAGAAATGGTGACTATCTTTAAGCATTTTCACAATCAGATTAAGACTAAAGGAGCTTTTATTACCCTTGATTATATTCATAAGCATCTGATGATTAGAACACATGCAAAAATGATACCTTTAAATTGTATAAATTAGATGGCTTAGAATATGCTTTGAATACTTTATAAAATTGGTGAAAAAAATCTGCAGAAAGTAATACTGCCATTTCCTGTGTGTTGGTAACTATAGCTATTTAAAAAATCTGTTTGGGGGAATAAATAAAAGAAGTTTTACAAATAAATAAAAGCATACTGAATTATTTGTATGGAGAGAAGCATTTTGGAATGTAGATGGTGGCAAGATTTATGTACTATATAAAGCAATGATTTTATTAGAGCTGGAACTGAAAGTGAGTGACATTCAGCCTTTGTCATTTGGGATCTCATATCTGTTTTGACTATTAAATGCCCAGAAAGAGACCTAAAAGTCTCTACCACCATAATAGTCTAGAACTCTATAAAAAGTGTAAGTTTAAAAAAAAATGTCTATACTAACTGGTTTCTCTATTGTGGGCATCATTTTCTTTTTTGGCTTCTTTATCTGTAATCCCTATTTGTTTACGTTATTATATACCTATAAGCACTATTATATGAAATATGTTTACAAACAGTTATAACAATATGCACACATACACACATTTTATGTTCACTTGGAATCTGGCAGTATGTTGACATGTTGTGTAAATTGTTAGCAGTTTATTAGCTATGATATTTATACTTTACATATAATTAAAGGAAAAATAAGAAATTTCCAAATTTCTCTGTAAAATTTTAACCAATTATTTGCAATGCTTGTAAAAGAAAGGATAACATTATAATTCATCTTATTATTAACTTCTATTTCCAAAATTAATCTTAAAATGTAAATCTTAAAATGTTAGATCCAACCATTTTATTTAAGGGACCCTCTAAATAGTAGTTTCTTAGATATGACCTTCAGAATAATCTTAGGAAACAATACATGTGAGTCTTCTCCCTTAAGCTCCCCATATATTGAAACTGTTATGGAGCGTCCGCTGTGTATGAATAGCACTCATTTCATGAATAGCTTTGACAGGGAACTCTACTCAATATTCTGTAATAACCTATATGGGAAAAGAATCTGAAAAAAATGGATATATGTATATGTATAACTGAATCACTTTGCTGTACACCTGAAACTAACACAACATTGTAAATCAACTATACTCCAATATAAAATAAAATTAAATTAAATTGAAAAAATAAAATAAAAAGTGCTTTGACACACTCAAAGCAGTTAACCAACAATCCCTAATCATCAAGACACCACATGGAGAAGAAGAGAGGTAAAACCGATTATTCTAAACGCACTAGAACTTTGTCGCAACTTGTATAAATGCAAATCCTTGAAAAGGAGGATAACAACCCATGAATAAACTGGTTATTTCAGAGGTTGACTTAGAGGAGAAATGCTTCTAATGGTAACAGCAAAGCAAAGGGAATAACTATACAGATAAACTAAACATTTTCAAGCAACATTTTCATTTTCAAGGAACTCATTTCTCCATGCATCCCCTCATTTCATTTCTTTTGTTTTGCCTTACTTGCAGGGTTTACGGGGCAAGAATTTGGGGAGACAAAAGTTGCTGCTTGCTTCTAAAAGTCTGTCTTGTATAAGCCTTTGGATTTCTCAATTATGTTTTCCTCTCACCTCCCCCCACACTTAAATACTCTTTTAAAGTGAACAAAATATATCCCATGCCCCTGAGTTTACAGATCATTTTATTTAGAGGTAATTATCTAAGGGACCTTCTCTTTCTACATATTCTAAGTTTTAATTTGATTCAAATTATATGATATATGTTTACATACTTGAAAAATGTTGGTTTTTCCTCTCAGCTCATATTTCTTGTAGAAGCCTCCACTGAGATATTTTAACTGTATTCTTCAGTCTCATAGAAATCATTAAAAGATTTAAATAAATCAGATTTTATATTTGTTGTAAATTTGTGGTTGAGAATTTCTACTCTCAGAAATAGACTATATTACATACCAAATAAAATATATTTCAGAATTTAGTTTTAGTAAAATCTTTATCTTTCTTGAAGACATGATAAGTTACCTCTTTTGTGATACAAATCTATCTAGTTTGCTGTGTTCTTATATTTTGCATAGAATACCAGGATATTCAGATGATGCTTTGTAAATTAGGATATCAATTTCTTTCTTTTAGCATTGGCTCTTATTTTCTATGTCCCTTTTCATATTTTTATTGCTTATATTCTTGAATAAAACTTTTCTAGAACAAATAATTGGCAAATTATTTATGCCAATATGTATGGGGTAAAAAATCAACCTTAACCTATAGTGATATGCCTCTAGTATTATTATAACTCTAATTTCCCAATTTTGAAAATGCTTATTTTCCATAATTCTTCAAATTAAAATGCTCTACATAATATTATCATGTTGTTTGAATATTTGCCAACTATAGTGAACATACATATTTTAATGTTCAATATCTGTGCCCGTTTGAGTAAAATTTTGTTTCAATAGCGTTGAGCTAGCATGTTCTGAATCTGTTTTTAGAGTTATTTTCTGCTCTTTTCAATCTTTTTCGGAAAATGAAATTTCTAACTATGCTAATACACATTTAATATAAGAAATGAATAGCAATAGTTAGGCTTTCTTAACAACTGTGGGAGACTGGGCGCTCTGTCTATGATCCAATGGTTTAATTAATGAACATTTCCTTTTGTTTGTCCCTATTTCCCCTTGCAGCCTTTGAGAGGCAAGAGGAAATTCTAATAGGGTTATAATTTTATATGGAGAGCACACGGTATTTATATATAAATTAAGAATACAAATTACTTATATATAAAGAATCACTTATATGTAAATAGAACACAGGTTTTGCTGCAAATAACACAGAGTATAGTAGCAGGGGTAAAATATACGGATCACAATAGTACTCACTTTAAGGATGTTAGCAGAAAAAAGTGTTAACAATTTGGTCTCTAGAGACAGATGGTCCAGGCTTGGATCCCACCCCTGCCAATTTCAAGCTGGGTGCTATTGGGCAAGTTATTTGACCTTTCTGATCTTCACTTTTCTTACCGTAAATAAACAGAATGTTAGTACTTTCTTCTTAGGGTCTATGCAAGTATGAAATGAGAAAATCTTTTTAACATGCTTAGCCCTTTCCTATTATTATTATGAGAGAGAAAATAAGAGTCACTTAAAGTGACACAGGCAGAGGACCAAAATTATTATTAAATGTTGAGGGATTCAAGAGGCAGCAATTGAACTGGGCCATAGAGTTTTTAATTTTTGACAGATGCTGATGGTGGCTCTGGGCAGTATGCTCAAGGGCTTGGAGGCAGGAGAACTGGCAGTCAAGATAGCGGTTTGCTTGGACTATGGGAGTCATCTGAGGAAATACTGAGAAATGGGGCTGAAAACATAAAGATCAGAGCGTGGAAGACCGTATCCGTCACTCTGTCTCAAAGACTACTTAATAGTGGCTATCTCTTAGATATTGGGCTATTTTCTCTGCAGAATTTTAAGCAGGTTGCTATTTGATTTCCAGTCATATAAACTTTACAATATTAAGTAGACTTAAAGTGCTACTAAATGTTATGGGTCTTATACACAAACATTAAGAAATTATTACATTAATATCCTCCAGGCACACACACACGCACACATTTAATTAATAGCATTGTTTAGCAAATATTGCAAATGAAAATGATATTATGAAGACAATAAACTGCATAACTAATTTTGTGATGGGCAGGATGAGTCTATTGAATACTCAGAATAATGACTGAGTAGGTCATGACAAGCTTACGCCTTATTTTGCCTAAAAGGCCTTATTGTTAATTTGCCCTTTTCTGTCTACACACACTACAAACAGCAGTAAAGATATATTAATACCATAATGTAGACAATGTTCCTCTGTACTATTCAAGTCCACAAAGTAAGAGAGACAGCAGAGTAAAGAGCTATCAACCAGCAATTGATTCTGTCAGCTATAATTTCTACAGGGGATAAGAACATCCTAATTTGTATGTATCTGCCGAAGTATCAAGTTTCCGATGGTTTAAGTCTAAACAACTCACTTCAATAAACCTCTATGGAGTGTCTATTCTAAACTAATTACTATGCAAGACTCTGGTGGAGAGAACAAGGATGCCAAAGTGACAAAAGCTATGGTCTAGCCCTCCATGAACCCATCCGTTTCATACAAGGCAGACTATGGTAAGTGTTAAGAAGAAAACCAGTGGATTCAGGAGGGAGGCTTATTCCTCGGGGAAGAGATGGGTCATGGAGTCACAGAGGGAGTGAAATATAAGTTGGAACTTGAAGGATGGTTAGGATTTTGATAGCTTAAAATGTTTTCCATATAGAGAATATTTTGAGAAATGACTTAATTTGAAAGATCTTCCAGGTAGAAGAAAATGAGTAAGAAAAGACCTAAAACTGGAGAAGTTCAAGTGTATTCAGGAAACAGAGCTAAGGTGGTCCTTTTGATTAAAATTCCATTTTTATATATTATATCATTTAAGCCTCACAACAACATGCAAAGTGATTATTTGTCTCCATCACTCTAAAATTGGTAAAATGGCATGCCCTGGGTAAGACAGCAAAAAATTTGGACCTAACTGTATCTGTCTTCTAAGTCTATGCTGTTACCAGTACCATAGACTGCCTGGATGGGATAAAGGGAGCAGTGTGGGAAATGGTCGAAATCCAGAAGAAGGTATCCAGCCTGAGTGTGAGAGCTCTCCCCTGGACTACATAATGGACAGGACTGGTCTTGGGGAAGAATGGGGATTCTGGAAGCTGACTGTTGGGGTGCATTCTTGCCACACCTCTTGCTCTTGTGTGATTTTTGGCAACTGATTTAACCTCCCTAACCCTCATTTTATCTTTTATTGAGGTGATAATATTAATAACTATCTCAAAGGGCCATTGTGAGAATTGAATGAGATAAGAAATGTAAAATGCTTAGCACAGTGCCTGTAACTTTCTTAGAGATGAATAAATATTACCCATTATTACTCTTATTAAAATTGTGTTATAATTATTATTACAACTCATTTATGTATGGTGTACTAAACCCAGCTTATACTAGGTTTGGTGCTGCCTTAGAAAACTCAAATGTGGAATGGCCTTAGATGAGGAATTCCAGGACCATCTCCAATTCCAGTGGACATATGCTTAGTCATTTAAGAGCCAAGTTAGCTTACGTGCTATTTGTAGATCAAGGACTCAGAAGAGTTTTCTCATTAATAGCAGAGCATGATTCGTATAACCAATTACACCATATATTTAATTCTTCCTTTTCGTACAGTTCTTATAAGAGTATGGCTCTAGTTAATTATGTAAATATAGTTTGCCTCACCCAACCCCACTAACTGAAAACTCACTAGTGGTATGGACTAGGCTGAATTCACCTTGCATGCATTTGTCATGATTGGTTTATTGTAGACCCTTAATAGGTGTTTGCATAATTTCTCCATGCACTTAGGTGAATGGAAAAATTACAAAATTTTAGAAAATTTCCCAAGGATCTCATCATATTTTCACTTATATATATTTCTTTATTCTCCATAAATAATTATAAAGATCTTTGTAAAATAGTAATACTGTTTCCTGAGCTCTTGCTGGGGCAGTTTTTATTCTTAAGGATGGAGTACTCTTAAAGCCCTTCTCATTTCAGCCTACAAAAATAATGAAGTTGAGGTCTTAGTTCAAAAACAATAGCTTGAGTTGGGCGACTTTTCAAGTGCTGGGGACTTAAGTGTGTCCCTCACATCTCAGCTGAATAACAGAGAGATTCTCCAGCTTCAGTGACCCTTTTATCTAATACAGGAAAAATGCCAGAATAGGTCATTTTTTGACAGAAAACTAACAGCACAGAGAAAAAGTAAGAATAGAGCACTGTGAGTGGAAAGAAACATTTCAGAATATGGATTTATTATTCTTGCTTTCTGTGTGAAAAGACTGAATTTTTTCATTAAGGATAATTTTTAGAGCAGTTATAAGTTTACAGCAAATTGAGGGGATGGTACAGAGATTTTCCACCCTACACATGCATAGCCTCCCTCATTATCAACTTCCCCATCAGAGTGGTACATTTGTTACAACTGTTGAATCTACACTGACATATCATAATTACCCAAAGTCCACAATGTAAATTTATAGTTCACTCTTGGTGCTGTATATTTTAGGTATTTGGACAAATGGATAATAATATGTATCCATCATTATGTTATCATACAGAGCATTTTCATTGCCCCAAAAATTCTCTGTGTCCTGCCTATTCATCCTTTCACCAACTCATCAGTCCTTGGCCACCACTGATCTTTTTATTGTCTCCATAGTTTTGCTTTTCCCAGAATGTCAAATAATTGAAATCATATAGTATGTAGCCTTCTCATATTGGCTTCTTTAACTTAGTAATATGCAGTTAAGCTTCCTCCATGTCTTTTCATGGCTTAATAGCTCATTTCTTTTTAGCACTGAATAACATTTCCTTGTCTGGATGCACCACAGTTTATTTACCTATCCACCTACTAAAGGACATCTTGAATGCTTTCAAGTTTTAGCAGTTATGAACAAAGCTGATAAAAACATTCATGTGCAGGTTTCTGTGTGGACATAAGTTTTAAACTCCTTTAGGTAAATACCAAGGAACACAATTGCTGAATTATGGTAAAAGTATGTTTTGTTTTATAAGAACCTACCAAACTGTCTTCCACAGTGGCTGTACCATTTTACATTCCCAATAGCAATGAATGAGAGTTCCTGTTAGCACGAATCCTTGCCAGCATTTGGTGTTGTCAGTGTTCCAAATTTTAGCCATTCTAATAGGTGTGCAACAGTATCTCGTTGTTTTAATTTGCGTCTCCCAGATGACATGTGATATGGAGCATTTTTTACATATGCTTATTTGCCATCTGCATATCTTTTTTGGTGGGGTGTCTGTTAAGGTCTTCAGCCCATTTTTTAATCCAGGTGTTTGTTTTCTTGTTGTTGACTTGGTTTTTTTTTTTTAATCTTTCTTTAAAAAATTTTTATTTATTTAATTTATCTATTTTTAGCTGCAATGGGTCTTCACTGCTGCACACAGGATTTCTCTAGTTGTGGCAAGTGGGGGCTACTCTTCATTGCGGTGCGTGGGCTTCTCATTGCGGTGGCTTCTCTGGTTGTGGAGCACAGGCTCTAGCTGCACGGGCTTCAGTAGTTGTAGCACACGGACTCAGTAGTTGTGGCTCGCGGGTTCTAGAGTGCATGCTCAATAGTTGTGGCACACGGGCTTAGTTGCTCCATGGCATGTGGGATCTTCCCGGACCAGGGCTTGAACACGTGTCCCTGCATTGGCAGGAGGATTCTTAACCACTGCGCCACCAGGGAAGTCCCTTGTTGTTGAGTTTTAAGAATTCTTTTTATATTTTGAATGTCAGTTCTTTATCAAGAGTGTCTTTTGCAAATATTCTCTCTCAAATATTCTCTCAAGTCTATGGCTTGTCTTCCCATTTTCTTGACATTTGTCTTTTGTAAAACAGAAGTTTTTGAGTGTAATAAAGTCCAGCTTATAAATTTTTTCTTTTATGCACTTTGCCTTTGGTATTTTGTCTAAAAATTTATCATCATACAAGATCATATAGATTTTCTCCTGTGTTATCTTCTAGGAGTTTTATAGCTTTATGATTTACATGTAAGCCTGTGATCCATTTTGAGTTAATCTTTGTAAAGGATGTAAGGTCTGTGTCTAGATTCATTGTTTTTGCATGTGTATGTTCAGTTGTTCCAACACCATTTATTGAAGAGACTATCTTTGCTCCTGTATACTGTCTTTAGTCCTTTGTTAAATATCAGTTAACCATATTTACATGGGTCTATTTCTGAGTTCTCTATTCTGTTCCATGGATATATTTGCCAGTTCTTTCACAAATCCCACACTCTCTTGATTACTGTAGATTTATAGTAAGTCTTAAAGTCAGGTTGCCTCAGTCTTCCAACTTTGTTTTTCTCCTTCAATATTGTATTAGCTACTCTAGGTTTTTTGCCTCTCAGTATAAACTTCATAATGTTTTTTGATATCCACAGAATACCTTGCTGTGATTTTGATTGGGATTACATTGAATCTATAGATCAAGCTGGAAAAAACTGACATCATGACAATATTGTGTCTTCCTGTCCATGAACATGGAATATCTCTTCATTTATCTTGTTCTTCTTTGATTTCATTCATCAGATTTTTGTAGTTTTCCTCATTTAGATCTTGTCCCTTCTGAATGGAGATGCCACATACTGGTCTCCAAATATAAAGCCAACTTCACTTAGATAAATCTTGTGTAACTAAAAAAGCCAGAACCAACTCGAAGCCATATTTGAAGAGGGGTATAATTATTGTGCCTAAGTGACTATTCCATCCACTGCTTCTTTCTTAGTCCTTGAACATGAATGCAAATAAAACCATCATAGAGAGAAATAAATTTGGGGCAATTGATCAAGTACTACCTATTGATGCTCGGTTCTACCCAATTAACATACTTGTGCTCTGTAGAGGCAGAGAACATCGCTGTGTCTGAAGTTTAAAGCTGCAACTTTTGGGTGTGCCTGAGAATCAAAATAAAACCATCCAAATTATCTCAGTCATCAGAGCCTTGAAGTTTGTATATATCATGACTATTTTGAGGTAAGCCTTACAAAAAATTAATTTTAGTCAACTTAAGCCAAGTCTGCTGAGGTAAAAGCTAGTCTAGTCTGTATCAAGTAAGATGGGAAAGTTCACATACAAGTCAACAGTAAATTTTTGTTGTGTCTTCATGTGACATTCAACTGTTAAAAGGCAACCACTAAATTGTAAAGAGCATCAGTAAGTTGTAGACACTACCAATCACCTAAGTTGTCAAACATAAGTACATGGGTCATCTTACTAAGTCTTAAGGGTCAATACATGCACTGAGGTCATACTGGGATTCTTAAGCACTGCTGGTTGGTTCACAAGAGCTGGTCCCATTTCCCACATTCCTAACACTTGCACAGATTTTTTTTTAGCTCGTGTTTTAGGAAGCTATTAAATGATATTCCTCTTTCCATCCTGAGTTCAGAATCAACTGAGCAAGAAGGCAAAGCATTTAAGCAGACGTAAATGAAATGACTAGATTTACTACTGATAAAAAATAGACTGGAAAATGTGACATTAAATCTGTGAAAAACACTCCCCAGAATTGTACATACTCATAACCCTCTAATCTTTCCCATTGGAGAACTTGCATTTTCTCTAAGTCTAATATTGCTAAACTTAGAACATGGAAGAGCAGAGAATGCATCTGTTCCATTAACATGCTGGCTCTTCAAAAAGAATATCCAGAACAAAGCCAAACATGCTCAGTTATTTCTCTTGGAATATGACCTTGAAGAACAAACAGGAGCAAAAAGAGAGAGAAGTTGATTGATTTTGCTGCAGTCTTGCAGTGAGACCATTCAATAGTTCTTGACTGAGATATTTGTACTCTCCAGGTTTCAGCCCTACCCAAGACCTTGGTATTCTATTTTCCCCCAAATTTGGCAATATCTGAAAAACATTTTTATGTTACCCAGAGTTGATTGAATTACTTGCAACAAAATAAACCTATCCGTATGTTTTGTTTGTTTGTTTATCTATGTCTTGTTTCTGTTTATCTTTTTAATTCACTTGGAATGTCTTTAGTGAATGCTGTGAACTGAGGCTCTGATTCATATTTTTCAAGTAGCTAAACATTTTTCTCAGCACTGCTTATTAAATACTTCTCATTTATGCCACAATAATTTTTCTTATATTATAAAATATTTTACAGGAATAGACTACTGATAACTATCCTTAGGATTTGGTGTTACGATGTTGTACTCCAGCAAACTTGAAGACATGGAAGTAAGTTTGGTCTCTGAGAATCAAACAGAAACTATACTATCTAATGAATCTGACTGTAGGTCCATGAAAATATAAAGCCATCTGGAAGAGACAAGATTTTTCTCAGATCAGCAGAATGTATATAATCTTCTTTAATATATTAAGTATATCTAAATAAAAAGTATGATTCAGAAGGAGTCTTTCTTAGTCACAGAATCTAGAAAAATCAGTCTTTGAAGCAAACGTAACCAATTTCTATCCAAATACTGTTCAGAGACTAGGAAACTTTAGTCATTGGACTAAACACACTTCTGCTCTTGAGGGTGAAGCTGTATTTTTTTCTGGGGAGGTACATACACAGCTGTGGCTAACAGAGTTGATGCCAAAACTTTCAAATATTTCTAATCCCTTGCAAGAATAAACCAATAATGAGATAGTCCAAATTCAGTGTACCAAGCTGATGCTGTTCTGATTCCCTGCTCATTAACATAAATTCTGAATAGAATGTGCCCCTGGTATGTCTACACTCAGAAATTCCATTGATCAGAAGGATTTTGACTACTGTCATTTCCTGATACAGTGATTTCTTCTCATAAATAAAATGATTTCTTTCTGGGATTTGTCTTTCTATAGAGCTTGACTATACAGCTTGAAAATAATATTTTTTTTTGTCAAGGAATGACAACCAACCACCAAATCAACCAGCCAACAAACAAACTCAACCTACTGAGAATAAAACAAAAAGTGGTAAGTCAATAATTTGAAACAAATAGGATATCATGGAACCTCTACATAACATTGCAAACTAATGATTCAACTGCAAATCTGATAAGTGGGTAAAGATGTTATCTCCAGAGATCATTTTTGAAAATTATTATTTTCAAATAATAACATTGTTTTATTCACAAAAATGTTATTGAATGTAAAAATATGCCAGTATACCTTTTCTCTATATTAAATACTATATTATCGAGACTAAGTTATGCGAAGGTAAAAACAAACTGAAAAATTTCAGTGTTTTAATGTAATCTGATGTGAGTCAGAAATTCCAAGAAAAGCAAATTTCACATCAATATCACTAAGGAACGTAAACATTAAAATCCTCAATAAAATATTGGAAATTTGAATCCAGTAAATAATTTAAAAGCATAAAACATTGTGACTATATGTAATTTATGCCAGGAATGTAACATTGATATAACACTAGATAATCAAACAATGCAATTCAACATAGTCACTGAGCAAAGAAGAATAATTGTATAATAACCTCAATAAATGAAGACAAAAATAAGGAAGAGAAGCAAAGTAGTCAAATCTCAGAAAATAGAAGCCTTTACCTTATTTTTTTATATTTTCATGATCAACTAAGAGCCTTAGAGCCACAGAGCCAGAAAAACTATTCTTACCCATCCTTCTCTATGAAAGTTCAAGAAATTTATTTGATTTAAATACAAGCAGCAAATAACAGTTATCATTTTCAGGGAAACTATACAGGAGCTGAACCAGAGAACTTGCTAGCGTAACAATCTTTTCCCCTGATACAGTAATCTAGTGATTACCTTGAGCATATACCATGAAATTCTAGATCTGTTATTATAATGAAGAATTAAATGGTTGTAAATGTCAATGCTAACATTTTCTATTACTGTCCTTAGTGTATACATATTTTTCATCTTAAAAGATTCCAGTATGCACTTTCAGATATGCTGATGTACCTGAATTAGAAAGAAGAATCCATATTAATAGTGTTTAAAGTTAGATTTCGTTTTTATTCTTGGAAACATAGCCAACTTTATACATGTTTTGACAGTAACTATGGAGTTTGATGTGCCCTTAAATACCTTTCTTACAGGATGGTCATTTTATTTATCTTCTACTAGAATATCTAAATTCACCATTTAAAGACCATTTCACAGTTAATGGAAGTTAGAGCTGAGAGGTATTTTGAAAACTATTATCTTGTCTATTCCTCTAATTTCTCTAACTGGGATCATTGGATAGCCTTTTCTAAATAATAATCATGAAATCCCAGTAGGATATAACACTGATCTCTGGGTTGGTTGAAGCTTGGCTGAGCCAGTTCTGCTTAACACTGTGTCAGGTATCCTGGATCTGCTTATCCATTGCCAGTAGGTCAGCAGAGTAACTCAGCTTCCTGCGTCTAATTTGACCAATAGGCTAACTGGACATATTCTCACAACAAGGGCAGAAGCAGGAAAGGTCAAGCAAAACCAAACATGTCTCTTAAGGCCTATGCTCATAAATAGAATGTTTTTACATCTATCCATACTCTCTTGGCCAAAGCAAGTCATGTGGCCAAGGCAACAGTCAAGGGGCACAGTGAGGCTATGGCATGGATGTGGATGCATGCAGGCATGAGAAATGGGGCCAATAATTTATTCTGGGAAAATGAAAAAGTCACTCTCCCAATAGCACAGGGAGTATAGTGATTAGAGTAATATATTTTTCTAAATGGTCTTTTAAAAATGCATGTCTCTAGGAATGCCTTAAGGAGAGGTATTACTTAAAGAGCATAAGCTTAGGTGGCTCATAACATTACACAGTATATTTTTTGCTCCATTTATTTAAATTTCCTGGCCTTGGATGTCTAGGTTCAAGTCTTAACTCTCCTAACTAGTTACCTCTATGATTTAGGACAAGGGTTCTCAAACTTTATTATACATCAAAGTTATCTGACAGGCTTAAGACACAAATTGCTAAGCTTTCCTCCCAGTGTCTGATTCAATAGGATTGGGTTGGGGCTTATGCTGATGGACCAGGTACCACACCTTGAGAAATACTGATATAAGAAATCCAAAAAGTGGATCACTAATAAATATGATAGCTGGTTTCTGTTTTAGGAGACCCCAGGATTCCTTTCTCTTTATTTTCATGGCTTTCAATTTTGAAGGTAAATGGCTCTCCTAACCCTGTTCTATGTGCTCCATCTTCTATTCACAGACATCAATAAATCTGAGAGGATTTTGTACTTCAGCTGAATATCAAATAAACTTGTTTGCCTCATCAGCTAATTGAGGAAATTTAAGAGAAAGAATCTGCCTCCATATTAATTATAAATTTTCAGTACTTAAATCCATCAATCTAAATGTGATTCAATTCAGCAAATAAAAATGGAGTTCTCACTCTAAGATTCTCAGATAGATGTTCTTGGAAAAACAGGGAAGGTTAAGAAAAGGACACTACCAATATTTATATTTATTAGTGAATTCCCTAAAGTAGCAGACATTGACTACCATAAACTATTGAAGTACAAAGCCAAGAGGAAATTATTCATTTCTTGAGGTACATCTGGGGCGTGACAGAGGGTGAGCGGTTGAGCACAATCATTTCTGAAAGGGAGGGAATAAATGCAGAATGAATAGTATGGAAATGGCAGTGATAGGAATCGATTCACATCTCGTCATTAATGTTGCTCAGAAAAACAAAAACAGAACCCAAGTTTACATAGGGCCCAACTCCCCTCTGAATTCAGAGTGTCTTTAAAAAATGTTTTCCATTTAATCTTCTTTGCATAACATAATTAAATCTAATATTCAGGGACTGTAAAAGAAACAAATACTATCCATCGTACAAATGAATAAATCAGGTCATTGAAAAACTGTTCTCAAGGTCACAGAGCAACTCAGCAAGAGAGATGGGACTAAGATAATTGATTTGTGACTTTCTATCATTCTTAGACTCATTGCTGAGCAAAATTTGTCATCTTTGTCCTTTAGTGAAAAATGAAGATTATTTAAAATATTAATGCCAAAAGATTTATTAATTAATCATGCTAATGAATAGAAGCTGCATTAGAAAGGGTGCACTTTTGTTTTGCTGTAGCATTACTGCTATTCATAAAAGTAATGATTGTGCTTGTTTTAGTTTTGCTTCTATGCTCTGATTTATTCCTAGTGCACAAATTTTCATAACACTCATAGATAAATACTAAAAGTAATAATTTACATTTATAAGGCAAAACCATTCATAGAAAAAAACGATTTTTTCAGATTACATGGAGATGGTAAACTTTCTGTACTCCAATCTTGGAATAAAAAAGTAAAGATGTACAAAGTTTTTTATTGAAAGAAAATATGTAAAACTTAAAAGATTAGAGGCTGAAGGGGCATTAAAGATATTTTAACTCAATAATATTAATTTACAAATGAGAATAATAAAAGCCTAAAAAGGAAAAAATGACTCACCCAAGATCACATAGTCATTCGTATTTTATTTGGGACTCATATCAGAGGCTTCTGCATGAATTAAATTTCACAAAATAATACTTAAAACTTTCTGTGTTTCCAGACCACTAAAGGATGCAAATGTCAAGAAAACATTGTTTACTCTAGAACATATTCTCCAGTAGGCAAGTTAAGACACATACACAAGTGACATTTTTGTTACAAAAAAGTTACACTGTTTTCTTTGGATGAAACACAAATGATATTCATTTGCTGGGCATGGATGTGAAGAGAACAAGGAAATCATGGGGTGGGGAAGACTTTTGAGATGCCCTAAAAGTGCATCAGATTTTGGGAAAACATGTTAAGAGAAAGCATGAGCAAACTCACAGAAACAAAACTTTGGGCATGTATTGAGAAAACAAATATGTTCATATGGCTTGTGTATAAAGGAGTAATAGAAGATAGGCTTTAAAATAAAACAGAAGAGAGATTGTAACAAGCAGATGGAAGAGTTTGGCTTTTATGAAGTCATCTCTTGCATCTCTCCCTATCTCCAATTTCCATGCTATGCTTTGGAAATTGGGCTCAAGAAATCTCAATTAATTATTCAATCAACTCATCTGTTCTTTCTTTAAATTTTCATTTCATATTCAAAACTATTTACTATCTGTCATTTGATAAGCATTTTGTGAGATGCATTAGGTTAGGTGATGAGAATTTAAAGAAGTATAGAAGATGGTTCTTTTCTTTAAGGAATCTTATAGTTAAGCAAGATGCACAAATATGTAAGCACATAGCTAAAATACAATTTAACAAAAGCTAAGATGTAAGTCTTTATAGGCTGCTGAGAAACTATTTTTTTTTCTGGGAGACTTCCTAGAGAAAGGTACATGCTTGAAGAAGGAAGAGAAGTTTCCGGTTGAATAAAGGGGAGGAAGAACATTCCAACACAGCACTTATAAAAGACGTGTGCTAGATGCTGAGTGAAGTCAGGATATATTATTATGATGATCACAAGTATTTAAATCTATTAGAGAAGTTCTAGGAATGTTAGTTCTGCCCTTATCCAGAAAGACTCCTTTTTCCTCTTAAGGTCCCTGAAGAAAAGAAATACACAAAGGAAACAAAGGCAGTAAATACAGGCTTTCTTATTAGCTAGGCCTTTGATCTCACACCGCAGTAGTCTATTAAACTCTCCTTTATCACACAGCATGGTTTCTTTATCTGACATAGAGATTGAAACAGTTTTCTTCCCCTTAAGTTCAAACCAGAATTTTAAAATTTATCCCCTCAATGAGACAAGAAACCATCCCTGCTTTCACTAGGGGAACAGAAGTAGTGAACTATATAGAGGGCTTAATGGGAACCCTGTGCCCATGGCTTAGCACTGAATTGGCCAATAAAGCCTGCTCCTGGGCTTTTCAGGCAAGGCAGTTAGCTTCAAGCCTGGCTGGGTACCAAGGAGGAAGAGAAACCCATCAGAAGAGAGGGAGCCTGGTTTGCTAGGAGCCCAGGGTTCTTAGTGTAGCTACACAAGAGGTAGAAACTGAAAAACAATACAGCTGATAATCATCTCTGGATTTGATCTGTTCTACATTTATTCTGCAATGATCAGATTTGTACTCCAGAAAAGAAGTTTAGGTGCCAAAGTTTTAAAAGTATTGATAAGTAACAGCTCTTTCTATAAGGAATATTTCAAGTTTTCCACAATGTCAGAATCTGAACACTTTTGTCAAGGGGGGTTTCTACATCTCGTACCAAGACAGAGTGCTGCAGGCTGGTGTCTCAAGGTATCATTAGCCTCTTACAACCCCGTAAGTGTATGGGAAAATCCTGAATAAATTGGTATGGGGCCATCACACCACAGCTAATTTAGTGCATTACAAAAATTAAACTGCTGCAAAACCCATCAGCATTTACTATAAATACGAGTTTGTAGAAAGCCTTAAAATTTTTTTGGCTATTCTTTGTTTGCCCCAGCTTTATTGAAGTATAAATGATCAATAAAATTGTAAGATATTTAAAGTGTACAATGTGATGGTGTGATATACATATGTATTGTGAAAGGATTTTCCCCAAGTTAATTAACACATCCATCACCTCACATATTTACCTTTTGTGCGTGTGTGTGAGAACATTTAGGTTCTACTCTCTTAGCAAATTTCAATTATATAGTACACTGTTATCAACTAGAGTCAGCATGATATAGGTTAGATCCTCAGATTTTATTCATCTTATGACTGAAAGTTTGTCCTTTGACCAATGCCAACTAAGGAATGTCACTCACCACCTGGTTCTACCAGAATTGAGTTATCAGCCACTGCAGTCGCTGACCTACCGTACAACCTGGAGAGAAATCAGGGCAGAGATCAGGAAGGAAGTGCTCTGTACTCTGGGAAAACGGACAGAACAGGCTCTCAGGGAGTTAGTTAGATATTTTCAGGAGATATTTTATGAACCCAGATTCTTGTATCTTTCCCATATTTAGAAAAACACAAAACCATTAACTAAAATATCTGTTCCTGGTGACTAGCAGCAACTTTCAACCAAGATGTGTGCTTGATTGCACGTACCCAATCCATGAGCATGGAACACCTTTTCACATATTTGTGTATTTTTCATTTTCTTTTCATCAATGTTTTATAGTAGTGTACAGATCTTTCATCTCCTTGATTAAATTTATTCCTAAGTATTTTATTCTTTTTAATTCAATTGTAAATAGTAGGTGGGTTTGTTTTACTAATTTCTCCTCCTGACAATTCACTATTTATGTAGAGGAATGCAACTGATTTTTGTATATAGATTTTGTATCCTGCAACTTTATTGAATTTGTTTATCCTAACAGTTTTTTGGTGGAGTTTTCAAGATTTTCTATATACAATATTATGTCATCTGCAAACAGAGACAATTCTACTTCTTTTCTTCTGATTTAGATTTTTTTAATTTCTTTTTCTTGTCTAATTTCTCTAAGATGTCCAGTACTATGTGAAATAAAAGTGGCAAGAGTGGGTATCCTTGTCTTATTTCTGATCTTAGAGCGAAAGCTTCTAGCTTTTTACCATTGCGTATTATGTTAGGTATTGGCTTGTCATATATGGCCTTTATTATGTGAGATACGTTTTCTCTATACCCGGTTTGTTTAGAAGTTTTGTTTTTTTTTTAATCATGAGTGGATGTTGAATTTTGTCAAATACTTTTTCTGCATCTATTGAGATGATCATATGATGTTTATTCTTCTTTTTCTTAATGTGATATATCACATTGATTGATTTGTGGATGTTGAACCATCATTGCATCCCTGGCATAAATCATGAATATCTGAATCATGGTGTCTGATCCTTTTAATGTGTTGTTGAATTCAGTTTGTTAATATTTTCTTAAGGATTTTTGCATCTATGCTCATCAGGAATACTGATCTGTAATTTTCTTTTCTTGTAGTGTCCTTATCTGGCTTTGGGATCAAGGTAATGCTGGCCTCATAAAATGAGCTTGAAAGTATTACCTTCTCTTCCATTTTTTGGAAGCATTTAAGAAGGAGTCATATTAATTCTTCTATGAATGCTTGGTAGAATTCACCAGTGAAGCCATCTGGTCCTAGATTTGTGTTTATTGGGAGGTTTTTGATTACTGATTCAATCTCCTTACTAGTAATTGGTCTATTCAGATTTTCTATTTCTCCATGATTCGATCTTGCCGACATGTTTTGATGTGGTTACTGTCTCCTTCTTGTTATATGTAGGATTTTCTCAGCTAATTTCTTGTTTTCTTTCAGATGAAATTTTTTATGTGTGGCTATACAATCAGTGTATCCTTGGGAGGAGAAAAATTCAGGAGACTCTTATGTTGTCATCTTGGTTGACTCCATCTGAGAGCTTTTTAAATTTAATAGACCATAATCTGATTTGTTCTTACTACTTAGCTGAATGTTTTCAGTTTGAGTGAGTTTGAAAATTAGAATAAACATTTACTTCTTAGTCGGTGTCAGTGAAAAACTAAATGCACTATTATTTTTTGCCAATTATAAGAGATCAATAGAGTCTATTCTTAGGGCCAATTTTATTTCAGTTCATTGAGAATTCCTGCTAACCTAAAGGAGAATTATAGATTTACTTCCTATTAAAAAGAAACATGTAATGGGAATTCTGAATTGTAAGCTTTGCTTACCATTTCTGCTTTAGCAGCAGCACTACCTGGATTAGATTTATTGTTTACATGGGAATTTTATTGAGATATTTTCATACTTTTTAGAACATATAGACTGGTTTAGCTCTAATTTTAAGTATTTGGGATGTTTATCAATTCACCTTATCATCTACTTTTAATTATTTGTTTTTTATTGATATTTAATTCTCATATGTAATATTCACTCTTTTTTAAAAAAAAAAGCAAGGGCAGAATGGAGGAAACTCGTATGAATAATTTGGTTGTGTGAGACTTGTTTTGGAATGTTTCTGTAGTTTGTAATCAATGTTATATAATGCAAGCTCCTGTTTCATAATGTTGGAACTACTTCAGTAGGACAATGTGCTTTGAGTTTTCAACTAACTGGTCCTCAAAGTGGAAGAATAGCTGAAAGATTCCCATTGAAGTATTCCATTGTAATATGCAATAAAATATTCAAATACTTATTAATCTTTGATCTGTTGATTATCTTATATCCCATCAAATCTCATTCTTCTCCACAAAACATTTCACTTTGATCCTGAATAATTAAGATTTCAAGATTTTTTTTGTTTTTTCCAATGTACAAAGACAGTACATCTTTGAAATCTACATAAGTAAAATTCAGGCTGTTACAGAGTGAATATTCTTCTGTTAGCACAGAGGTGTACAGGAATCTTGTAAAAGCTAATTAAGAGAAGACTATAAACTAGGAAGATACTTTTGTAATTTTGTCTTTGAATTAGAATAGAAATGAGGCTTAGATGTTTAGATACTACAATTTATTTCAATATGTTTAATATCCATCATTTCTCTTTGTCCCATCTCCCACATGATTTTAATTGAATACATATCTGTGTGTATACATGTATATGTATGCATTGCTTCAGTAGTAGCAATAACTACAGTTCAAGTCCTGAGTCTGGGATTGTAACAAACATTCACACTGTTATATATCTTGAAACACCAGGATTCTCATATTTTGGAAACAAATCTCAGTGCTATCACTTTGATAAATTAAATGAAGATGTTACAATTTTGTGACATTGCAGAGGTCAGTTGGTCCCTCTGGTACCTGTTACTTCATCTATAAAATTAGAAAATATAAAGGATTCTAAACAAGATAAAGATCTAGCTTTTTCTTTACCAAAAATCTATCAACAAATGATCCTTTTTACTCTTAGTGATACTGAGAAGGAAACTCTGTTACTTAATAATCATTTTCAGGCTGGCATGAGTCCAAGGTAATTTTGAAAATCATCAGGGTATTTGAATATCATCAGGAATTTCATTGAAATTCAAGTCATTTGCTTTGGAATATGAATTATAAAGTACACAAAAAAGAATGAATATAGCAAGCTTATGTGCTGATGAACTCTACGTTTTGAATTACTTTAGAGAAAATCTTAAATCTCATGGCAATAATTAATTTAGATTACATCTGTGATACAAAAATTGTCTGCTTATTTAAATCAACTTTAAAAAAAGTCTATAATGCAAAAGTTTGTTTCCGTGACTCCAAAAATCTGACTGAATGTCTTGCATGGATTGATCTTCCCTTACCTTCTTTAAATAGATTTACTACACTTATAGGAAAAATAAATTTTGCCATTTTACTCTATGGAAAAACATAGTCAATGAGGACCCTCATTTAAAAGTTGATAAAACTAAAACACATTGGAAAAAAATACCTAAACTCTTTCAGTAATAAAAATTAGAAAAATTATTAATAAATAACACTTTGGTACAAGTACAGTTATTAAAATGATCTCTACAGAAATAAATAAGAACATTTATTTGCTAGATTGCTAAGATATTGATAATAGACTATAAGAAAATGTCTTACCTTTATAATGTCATAAATTCATACATTTTGTTCACTTTAGTTTTTCTTTTATTTTCTACACACTTGGAAATCTATAATTCAAAAGAGAGATTACACTACACATTGCATTCTCTAAACTTCTATATGTATTAGTCAAAGTCAACTTTATATAATCATGATAAATAATTTTAAGAAATTAAAACTAAAAAAAAAAAAAGAAATTAAAACTAAAAGGTAATTACATTGATCTGATAAAGGGAATCTTAAAAATATCATACGGCGGGCATCATATCAATGATGAATTATTGAAAGCTTCACATAAGGCAATAATGCCAGCTATAAGCACTACTTTTCAACAGTTTACTGGAGATCCTAGTGACTACAATTAGAAAAGGAAACAAAAGGCATACACATGGAAAATGAGAAAAAAACTGCTGTTATTTATGGATGACATAAAAAAATATTTTGTATGTAAGAAATTCTAAACACTCTACAAACTAAGAATTGATAAACAAATGTAGTAAAATTGGTGGACACAAAGTCCATTAAAGTTAATTCTGTTGAGGGGGCTTCCCTGGTGGGACAGTGGTTGAGAATCTACCTGCTAATGCAGGGGACACGGGTTCGAGCCCTGGTCTGGGAAGATCCCACATGCCACGGAGCAACTGGGCCCGTGAGCCACAACTACTGAGCCTGCGTGTCTGGAGCCTGTGCTCCGCAACAAGAGAGGCCACGATAGTGAGCCCGCGCTGAAGACCGCGCTCCGCGATGAAGAGTGGCCCCCGCTTGCCGCAACAAGAGAAAGCCCTCGCACAGAAACGAAGACCCAATACAGCCAAAAATAAATAAATAAAAATAAATTAAAAGTTAATTCTGTTGAAATACAGTGGCAACATTAAAAAAATTTTTTTAATGAATACTATTTTCAATAGATAAAAATACTCAGGAATATACTTAACAAAGGATATGCAAGACTTTTACCAGAAAACTACAAAATATTATCAGCAAAAATAAAAGAAAACCTAAAGAAATGTAATGAAATACCATGTTCATGGATTGAAAGACACAATGTATATAAAACTGTCAATTTAAAATAAATTGATGTATAGATTAAAAATTCAGTGTCAATCAGAAACCCAAACTCCCAAAAGTTAGTTTTAGTGGAGGATGATTAAAAGCTGATTCTAAATTTATGTGGAAACACAAACAGCAATTTTAAAGACAAACAAATTTGGAATATTTACATTAATGGATATCAATAATTATTACAAAGCTATACTAGTAGTACTGTACTGGTACAAGGATAGATAAATAGGCAAAAAAATACATATATGGTCATCTAAGTTATGACAAAGGTAACACTACAGTGTAGTGTAGTGTTCAAATACACTTCAAGTACAGTGTAGTGGGGAAAGGTGATTCTTTTCAGTAACCAGTTCTGGGACAATGGGGTACTCCAAGCCATATACAAATACTAACTTATCAGAGATAAATTACAGATATAAATATAACATAAAAATATAAAAATAAAGATTTTTAGAAGAAAACACAGGTGAATTTATTGATGAATTGAGATATGCTTTCATAAACAGGAACACAAAAATTGGTAGACAAAAAAAGATTAATTAGACAAATTAAAATTAAGGGCATATATTCATTAAAAGACAACTTTAAGATAATGAAAAAAGAATAAATAGAGTGAGAAATATTTGCAAAACATATATCTCTCACAAAGGCCTTATGTCTAGAATATATAAAACAAAACAATGGTAAAATGATAGGCAAGCCAATAGGAAAATGATAAGCAAAGACTTGAAAGGCATATTACAAAAGAAGATAGCCAAATGAAAAGATGGTCAATATTTAGCCATAAAAGAAATGCAAATTAAAGCCAAAATGCAATACCACTACATAACTGCCAAAATGAATTAGTTTTAAAAAGGAAATAATACAAAATTTTTGTCAGGTTATGAATAACTGGAAATCTATGTGTGTTGGAGGTCAAGACCGTTGTTAATCTTGTGCAATGAGGGGAGCTTCTCAGGTGCTTGTAATGTTGTGTGTCTTACTATGGGTGCTGATTAAATATGTGTGTTCAGTTTACGAAAAATTAATTGCAATTTATACTCCTTATCTTTCCACTTTTCTCTATTACACCTCGATAAAAGTATAGAATAAAAAGTGATCTAGCTGCATTAAGAAGATATAGCCAAAATGTCAGCACAATGCATACATTTATCCATTTATTTTTAAATTTTTTTGAATTATTTATTTAGGATAATTTACTGATAGTGAATTTCTAGATGAAAGATATAAAATACTTTGCAGTTTTTAATGCAATATTGCCAGAACTTTCCTCATAAAGAAAGCCAAATTTCTATCAAATTTACACAGAAAAAGAAAAAATACAGTGGTATTCCTGTAGCCTTAACTATATTTGATTTTATCACAATTTTTTCTGTAATTAAAAGGCATCTATTACATTTTTAACATTTTATTTCATTTTACTTTACTGACTTACCTTTTGTTTTTCCTTTGGAAGAATTATCTATTCATATCCTTTGACTACAAATAGACTAGGAGTTTAGCTCCATGTTTAAATTTCAATCTGCAGAAATATTCCTGCCCTCATCTCCAACAGAAGGTGTACACTGTGTCACACTGTTACCAGACAGTCATAAACTGAGCAAGCAATCTAATACAGATGCTGTGCTGTGTAATTATTAGCTCCTATCTGCTGAGTCTGAGTTCATTAGAGAAAGCATTAGGGGGCTGCGTGTCTCTCACTGATTGTATGCGCAGCATCTATGAACTTTAATGGGATTTACATGCACACGTTCAGGAGGGTTTCAATAGGCAAATTTTAAAATAACCATTTTCTAATTGCAGTGATACACTGCAGGTTTTCCAGTTATATGGAACTCTTGGGGACTAGATTCATTTAGGCTTTGACTTCAATTAGCACAGTGCACCCACAGGAAACCTTTATGGCATTTTAAGTGTGTTTGCTATCCTGTGTTACAGCTTACACAAACAGAGCTATGCTTGCATGCTCAATTTTTTAAGCCATAATATTTTTCGGTTTTTCAACAGACTTTGGCTTTATGTGGATGCTTGGATAAAGGAAAAAATTGGTTTCATAATTGAAGTTAGTCTCAGGTTTACTGGAGACTTTTTTTTTAATCAGAAGGTTTTTAAAAAACTTTTCGTTGGAAGTTTCTCATTAAAAAAGCATAACTCCCTTTTCTTAGTCATGTCTTTCTCTGCACATCTAAGTGCTGGATCTCTGGAACTGGCTAAGGCGCCCACTCATAAAATCTGGGCCTCTAATTCCGTTAGGTTTATTAAAGGCAAATCGTTCTTCTTGTGTTCAGTGTGATAGTTGTACAGGAAAATCATGATTGCTATGTCTCTCCTCTTGTTCTCCAGTGGTTCACTTCATCAAGGAAAACAACAGTGAATTTCAATTATAGACACGAAAAGAGGATGGTATCTACATGGGTTTATCCAGAGTTTTAAGAAGCATAAGTCAATTTTTCAGAGAAATAAAACTAATAGTGTTATATGTCTAAATTTGGCACATGAATTCAGAAACACACTTTGCTTTGTAGGTATGTCAATGTTAAAAGTACATCTGCAACAGGCAACCACTACAGACTTATAAATCAGCGGTTCTCAAACATTTTAGTGCATCCGGATCACCAGGAGAGTTTATTAGAGCCTAGATTGTTGATCCCCACTCCTAAAATTTCTGATTCATAACACCTGCCTGAGACTTTGCATTTTTAACAAATTCCCAGGTGATGGTGAGACAGGCTGGGACCTGGGACCTGGGACCCTTTACTGCCCTGCTTGTACTTGGACAAACGTCTCCTAGAGGACAGAATACAAAGAAACTATAAGGAACTAAAAATAACTGCATGCAGGCACAGTTGGGGCAAATTATGAACAAGATACGAAAAGGCCAAAACCCAACTGCTACTTCTGGGGTGCTGGGAGCAAAAGCAGGGTATTGCGCATGATCCCTGCACACAGCACGTCCAAGCGGGTGGGCAGACCACCTAAGCCACGCGCCTGCCCAGCCCACGGTCTGCCCCTACCCTCACTGCATTTAAGGGACCATCTCACCTCGCCTCAGGGAGGGAGCAAGGACACCTGTTTCTCCCTTGTGCTACAGAATGAGTCCCAGTAAAGCCTTGCCTGAATTCTTTGTCTGGCCTCTTATCAATTTCTATTGATTAAGGAGTCCAAGGACCCTGGTTGGTAACAAATGATGCTGCTGGTCTGGACACCTCATGCTGAGAACAACAGATACAGATAAAACCAGTATTCCAGATATAACTCTGCAGCCTTTCCTCCATCCTAGAAACCCTACTAGAAGGCAAATTTTTGAGTGTGATGTTATTTTAAGAATAAGCATATATCTACTTTATTTACAAAATAAACTTAATAAGTTTGGTATTGTATTGGTAACAAATTTTGGCACACCCCAAGTGTACTTGAACACAGCAGCTGAGACTGGCTTCTGGAAAGGCTCCCCAGTAGAACAGTTTCTAGTTGCCCCTCCTCCACTTGCCTTTGCTGCTGTTTTCATCCAATGTCTCAATCTTTTCTAGGTCCACCACTCACTGCAGTCACTCTCTGACTCCTGCTTTTCTACCTCACATAGTCTCCATATGCAGAATGTTTTAAACTTCTACTGTGCCTTTCTGTATATTCCGGGACCTTCTCTGCAGTTTCTCCACTAGGTCACTGCTAAACAGGGTGCCAATCATTTTTTGATACTTCCATGTGTCAGTAACCTACATCCTCTGATGCTTCCTGGCCATGGCAAGAACTTATACTTCTCCAGAAAACCAGAAAGGTGTTCATCATCCCATTTTGAAGAACTTAAATTTAGTTTAAATAGTAAAGGAAGAGAGGGAGGTTTCACCCTGTCCTTCACAGAGGTGCCTACCCTACACAGTGTTTAAAGCATGAAGTCAAGCGTGCATCATAATTTCCACTGCAGACATTCAGTTTAAGCTCTAATCATGACTTTGAATTATGGGTACAATTAATAACATAAATTCATGCTAAAGGGTGATTTTATGCCCAGCTACTTGCTGTTTTAAATGAGAGAGGCTAAAGCATGCCAGCCCAATGCTATTCTCTTTTCCTTGACAACTTATTTAAATTTTTGTACATTAAGTTAATTTCAAACTGCACTAAACACATTTGGGCTCTCAGAGGGTAGTCGCTAGTTTTAATCTGCTTTAATCCTTTATGCATTGTTTCTTTTAACGTCATGCAGTTTTATTTACATCTAATAGAGTTTACCTTTAATTCACTTCAGGAAAGCTTCCTATGGTAACCTGCTGTTTGCTCATTCTGGAATGGTCTTGTGTCTGCCACCCCTCTCCTCACTTCCTCTCTGTTCATGGAAATTGTCATATTTTGAGGCACAACTCAGGTTCCTGTTCCAATTATTCTTTCCATCCTTGTATCCCTTGTCCCCCTAATGAAAGCTTTTTACAGAATTTGGTGTTGTTTGAGTCATTTTTAATTTTCTATCAGTGCCTACTAAGGTGCTTTGTGTATAAAGGTGATAATTTCTGTTATTAAAAATAACCAATTCATTAAGTAGTTACTGAGTATTAACTATGTGTTAGGTCCAATGGAAGAGACTGTCCATTATAGACAGAAAGAATATAAGACCCAGAGGAACTCATAGTCTAAGGGGGGCACACAGGCATGCAAGCAAACCAAAAAGTATAAAACAATTTTATAATAAACATACCGCCAGAGTGCTCTGACAGCACTAAAAATAGTGTAACTCTCCAATTCTTGGGAATTAGGGAGGACTTTGCATAGGACATAACATATGAGCTGTCTTAAAATTAAAAAATTACTGGATAGAAAAGGGAAAAAACCTTTCTTCCAAGAGTTAATGGCATGTACAAATCACAGACTTGCAAGCTGACACGGTAGGTGGCAGACAATATGGTTGCAGAATATGAATTTGTGTTTCCATCACTGGTCAAATACTTGTGCCTCTTATTCTTTTTTTAAAAATTTTACTGAAGTATAGTTGATTTACAATGTTAGTTTCAGCTGTACAGCAAAGTGATTCAGTTATATACAAAAGAATCTTCTCAGATTCTTTTCCATTATAGGTTATTACAAGATATTGCATATAGTTCCCTGTGCTATACAGTAGGTCCTTGCTGTTTGTCTATTTTATATATAGTAGTGTGTATCTGTTAATTCCAAACTCTTAATTTATCCCTCCCCCCCCTTTCCCCCTTGGTAACCATAAATTTGCTTTCTGTGTCTTTGAGTCTATTCTGTTTTGTAAATAAGTTCATTTGTATCCTTTTTGCCTCTTTCTTGTCTTTCTATTCTTGCCCCTCTAATGGATGTGCCCGGGATAACAACCGAGTGGAAAACAATCCTGCTACCTCAAGAAAGGACTAATTAACCCCTCATAAATCTCATCACTAAAAACAGAGATATCAATCAGGCTAGTTGAGATTCAAGCAATAGTCATAAATCCTAGAAGTACGACATCATTTCTCATATTCACACACAGGGTAGACACTTTATGAGGATCAACAATTTGCATGATACTGGACTGGTTACCAGAGAAGGTATAAATAAGTCAGTCAATGTAGTAGAGGAAAAGACAGACACAAGTAATAATAAACATATTCTCTTGTACAGAGAATTTGCCTAGTGTGTATTTTGGTGAGGTGGCTGGGTAGAGCAGAGAATGATGACACATAGCAGGGACAATATGGGAGTGTTCATGAGGAAGGCAGCAATGCCAGTGAATTTTACCTGCAGGGTAGCACTTGAAATGGGGAAAGGGAATCCTAGCCAGAGAAATTGGAACAAAAATAACCAGTAGGTTGTAACTATTTAGTATAATAAATTCAACACTCTAGAAGGCCCATCTTGATTTGGGAGTTTCTTTTCTTGCCCTTCAGGGCCATACACCCTGGTAAAAACAGAGTAATATTTGCCACTGACTAATTTTACAGCGTCTGAAGTCTGATAAAATAAAGAGCACCTGAAAGAAGGATCAAATTCAATATGGTTCATCCATAATGTCATCCAACCAAAAATTAAAGAGACATTAAATAAGCAGCTTATCTAAAAAAAAGAAAAAGAAATAGTTGCTGTGAATTTTTTAGAGCAGCATCTAATCTGTTCATCACTGGTGCCATGTGACATCAGTTATGTAGATCTATCTTAATAATAATTAAGGAGGACACCATTTCAATGGAGCAGGAGTCTCTTCCATAACTGGTGCATCAGCATCATTAGAGTTCCAGAGAAGGCATCCTTGGGTAAACCTTGTTTAGAATGTTATTTATTTATGGTCAGGCTTCCTCAGATTTGGAAGCACTCAGGCAATATGCTGACAGGTCAGATCAAGAGAACACACTGAATAAGCTGACCTTTGCTATTCCTTGGAGTGAGAAATATTTATGAGGCTAAATTTTCTCTTAGAGTGCAAGGCCTAGAGGAGAACGGTTACTCAGTCTCTGTCACTCAATAGAAAGAACAAAGGCATGGAATTTGGAGTCAGAATGTCTGAAATCAAGTTGTAGTTCTTTAACTCACAAGCTATTCGACTTTGACCAAGGTACTCTATCTCTCTGAGGCTCTGTTTCTCCCTTCGAATCCATGTATAACTAATACCGGCATTATCTACAGGTTTGCTATGAGGATGATGAGAAAAAATAAAAGTGTTTTATATAACGTATATAATTGCCAATTCATATTATTATTACTTTTATAGTTGAAACCTCAATGTGCTATATAACTATGTTGGAATAAACCAGGGGTCTTCTCATCTTTCTTTTTTCACTGCATGTTAAGATTTTCTACCCAGAGATCTCATGAGTTTTTGCTTGCTTATATTCATGTTTCCTCTTCTTTTGTTGTTGTTGCTATTAAGATTTCTTTAAAAGAAAGGCTACTTAAAGTGACAGTTTCTAACTCTTAAGACTTCTGCCATTTCCTCAAACTGAAAGGCTTTTCACATTACCCCATCTGGTATTTGATGTAAAATATACAGCCCCGTGATGTGCTAATTTGTCTATAGAATGTGGCCTTACAACTGTAATTAGTTCTTTTAAGTTTCTTCCTGCCATGGATGGTATTTTTCTGAATAAACGATAATATGGGATTGTCTGTGTCAGAACAACAGCCAGGAGCACAGACTAGCACCAATCTCACTCCCAGCCCCCAGAAAAACCAATCTCTGGGTTTTTCTAATTCATGATGTCTATTTATTCCCCACGCGTTACGTTATGCTCGTCACCATGGCTAGCTAGCTGTATACTTCCAAGGAGCCAGGAGAAGTTTCGTCTTCTATAAAGGGTGGCAGCTCCCCTATCACTCTATTGCTACATCCTTTGTGGAAGCAATGTCAAAATGCACCCAGAGACATGATCAGGGAGACCTGCTTCTTAAGTAGAAAGCAATTAAGATTCCATACCATTCTTTAATTATACCTAAAAAAGAACAGCACAAGGTGAATATAAATAAATTACCCAAATATTAATGCAGTGGTAATTAGAATTGTGAATTTAGCAGGTCTGGAAATAAGATTTTAAAAATCTTGTAATTACATATAATATTTACATCCTATAGGTCTTTGTGTAACATGCAACTCAACATGTACTTTAAATTATGATTTGTTATTTGCATCATAAAAAGGAGAATATTCTGGCAATAAGCACAAGACCTTAGCAATATTTGGGATGTTACACAAGACCTGGGAGGAAGTTCTCCAGGGACTTGAGAAATTCATCTTTAAAGATAGTTCAAAAGGGCCAAGGTAAAGCATTAAAGGCACTTAAACACAAAATTGCAATATGTTAAAACAAGCGGAATTGGAGATATAGACACATTTCTAGAGCAATAAGATATTGTGAACTGAGGAAGTGGCAGTGAAAATGGTGAGAAGAAATACATTTTTAAAAATTGGGGAAATACAATTGACAAGAATGAGTAAGTGTTTTAATATGGAGGTAAGGGGTTAAAAGAGTAAATAGTAAATAATAATTTCCAGGCTTTGAGTTTGGAGTACTAGGCGGTACCGATATTTCACATGGGAATTATGGTGGGAAATGAGCTTTAGAATAAGGACAGGAAGTATATTGATAATTTGAACATTCTGAAATGGATCTGTCTTTGGGGTATTGAGAAAGGAGTATCCCGTAGGCAGTTAAAGTATATCTGTATAGAGCTTGGAGGAATGTCAGGGCTAAACTTACAGATTTAAAAGTCATTTATACATAGATCCTAATTAAAACTATGAAGTGGAGGAGAAGTGAGAAAAGCATAGAAGATGGAAAGTAACTCTGAAGGATACCAAGGACATGCAGAGTAAGGAAACTTGATGGCAGAGGCTTAGAGGGAATAGTTAAGAAGGAAATTGAGAAAGAAAGGATGCTATTGAACCCAATGGAACAATAAGTTTTAGGAGGGAAAAATTGGTCAATCGAGTCTAGTACAGCCAATGTGGGCAAGGATTATAGAGTGTTCATTGGATTTAGCACCTGGGATGACTCTGATGACTCTGTTGACATAATGAAAGCTATTTGTTTCAATGGAGTAGTTTTGGTAAAGCACCAAGTAGGCTGTGGACTGTTGGGGCCAGGTTGGGGGGGGGCAATTACTAGAAATTCAAAGTGTAGGCATGGCTGGCAAGAGAAAGAGAACAAAGAAGATGACTACATGGGGAGGAGGAAGGATGCAAGTTCAAAAAAGGTTATTTTTATTTTTTGGCTGAGGAAGGGAAAACTTGAGGATTGGTATGGTCAGAGGAAAACAGCCAAAGGAGAGAAAGGGCTTGGAGGTAAAAGAGAGGAAGGAGAGACTATCTGGAACAGGAGCCCTGCAGTATCAAGAGAGGTTGGTATGCAGGAAATTGTTTAAAATTCATCTTAAATAAAAAGATAGTACTGTTTCCTTGGAGAATGGAGTGAAAGAGATAAAGCTGAATTCCAGTGCAGATAAGTTTAGGAAAGTTGGATGGGAAACCAAAGCAGTCCAAATATGTCTATTCATGTCCAGATAAATTTACATTGAGAGAAGCTTTTGTTTTTGCCTGCCTGTACATGTACACAAAATTGGCTTTTGGGGAAAAATATGTGCAAACTATGGTTGATCACATAAAAAAAGAATGGTTTTATCCATCATACCCATTAATACTATCTGTGGGGCTTCCCTGGTGGCGCAGTGGTTGAGAATCTGCCTGCCAATGCAGGGGACACGGGTTTGTGCCCTGGTCTGGGAAGATCCCACATACCGCGGAGCAACTAGGCCCGTGAGCCACAACTACTGAGCCTGCGCGTCTGGAGCCTGTGCTCCGCAACAAGAGAGGCCGCGATAGTGAGAGGCCCGCGCACTGCAGTGAAGAGTGGCCCCTGCTTGCCACAACTAGAGAAAGCTCTCGCACAGAAACGAAGACCCAAAGCAGCCATAAATTAATTAATTAATTAATTTTAAAAAATTTATAAAAAATACTATCTGTGAACTATGTGAAGTACTTTCCTGCCACTGCATCTATGATTTTGGACCTGAATTAAGCAATGCACAAAATTGTAACGTATCTTCTGCTTTTTTTTCACCTAAGTCTTTATGGAATTGCTTTCCTTAACAAATAAAATACGTGGAATAAGAAATCCAATAGTTTCTGGTTTAAAAGACCTCTCTAACACATTAAAATAATATTGGCAGATGACTTTCTAGAGATAAATCTTAGCATTTTCAAGAGGAGTAGAGAAGCATTTGTTTTTATATGAAGAAGAATGGCCCTTCAGAGCAGTCTATTGATTACAGAGAGATTTGAAAAAGAATAATGGCTAACTGAAAATAGCAGTGGGGGTGAGAAATGATACTGCTCTAACTCCTTAGTAAACATAAGAAATTAGATTAGGCAATTAAGGCCAAATGAGCCTGATTCTTATATTCCTGCAGGGAAACACCCTCTGCAGTACATTCAGGGCTGAGACTGCAACTTGGATATTTCTAAAGCTCCAGAACTTAGCGCAGGCTTTGTCACAGGAACAAAAGAAGGAAAGTGTGGAAAAACAAATAGAAGGAAAGAAATTATTTGCACTGAAGAAGTTAGAATATATAAAATAAGTAATAATAAAAGAAAAAAACATAAAAGGGTTAAGTAAACAGTAAGAAAAAAATTAAGGACTCTTGCTTCAATAAATGTAAAATGTCAAGATGAGAAGATTGCAACTGGTCAAACCACATTTAGAAATTATATACAGTTCTGGATGCCAAAGCACAAGTGAGATGTTAAAAAATTGTGTGAGCAGAGGAAAGATTTTCCAGAAGATTACAGAGTCTAGAAACTATGTCATGGGAGTAGCAATGGGAGTTGAAGCAATCATAGTTGTATAACCAGAAGAGACGAGCAAAAACTGTTAAGACAATTATGTGGAAGAGTTAGAATTTTTCTTGTGACTTAGGAAGGATAGAACAGACTAGATTTCTTTTCTTTTTGAGGAGATTGCAACTAAGGGGGTTGAGTCAATTGTACTATTCAGTTTATGATAACTTTTCATCATTGGCCTTTACAGTACTTTATCCATTTATTCTCTTTATCTCTATAACATGATGCACTCTATTCTATAGGCAATTATGTCCAATTTAAATAATTTTTCTTTGTTTTTGTTCTCAAAAAGAATATGTTAAGTGGTGTTATATATAATCCTGTTATTAAACTTTTTTCAAGCTTTTCGTTTCTAATAATTATTTGCTATGCTATGTATATATCTAACTTTTGCTCTTAGCTGCTGTGTAATGCCTCATGGAGGATATCCAACATGCTTTACCTCTCTGGTCCCTGAATGATAGATACAAAGATTGCCTTAGGTCTCCATTCCCTGCAGCACCATCACGGATAAAGCCGTGAAAAGTATTTTTGTATTATAATATCAAACATTGATAACCCAGTGTTCTAGTTTTTATCAGTCTAATAGGGAAAACTGCTTTTTCATTGTAGTTTTAATTTGCATGTTTTCTGGTTACTATTGATTTTGAGCACCTTTTCTCATGCTTTTTAGTTTTTGTGTTTCTTTACCTATAAGCTGCTGATTTTTATCCTTTGAGATTTCCCCCACAGAAGTTGTATTGCTTTTCTTGCATATCTGCAGGACTTCTTAGTCACATTTGGACATCAAAAATATTTTCTCTCATTCTGTCATCTCTATACTAATTTTCTCTCTGGTGTCCTTAGTTGAACTAGAAATCATTATTTATTATGTAAACAATTTTATTACATTTTTATTTTATGGTATGTTACTTTGAAATTTTAAGAAGTCCTCCCCAGTCATTGCATCCCAAAGCTAATTCTCTAAATTTTCCTTACATTGTAGAGTTTATGGGAGAGTAAAGTGTGGCCTTTTGATGTTGAAAAAATGTTTCAAGGGAAAAAAGCTACTTTAATTATGTAGCATATGTAGAAGTGTATTTTAATGATAAAACTCACATGTAAATAATATTAATGGTAGGGCATGTCTTCTATGTTTATAATGTATCCTTGTGGTGTAAACCAGTGTTTTCACATAGAGTTTATTCGATAAGTATGGACAGGATGAGTGAGTAGGATTGGATTGAAAATATGAGGGTCTTAGGAAGTTAAATCAGTTATAATATGACCAAAATTTGTGATTAAAACAAAAAACTCACTCAGAATTGTAATATTTTGGGTCTTTGGAAAGCAAAATTCTGCTTAATTATAAATGTACACATAGCAGAACAAATTTTCAGTTGTACCAGATCTGCTTGTTTTGATTAAGTAAAGTCAAATTTAATACAGGTAACTGTTTTAAACCAGAAGAGTACCATGGGTTGTATGTGTTTGTGTGTGTGTGTGTGTGTGTGTGTGTGTGTGTGTTAATTGAGCCCATTTCTTAAAAATAATCAGGAGATATCACACAAAAATATGACTTCTTTAGAAAAACCTGAAGATCTTTAATATTGGATCTATATTTCTAGACAGACACAATTTACTGAAAGTCTAGTTTCAATACAAGAGATCATAAATGCAACAGTTTTCCAAGGTCCCCAACAATCATTGCTACCTTTCTGACATTTTATCTGGTCTTGTCATTAATTTAGGTTCTCTGTATAGCCCCTATATGAACTTCAGTTGATCTTGCCTCAAATGATCTGAAAATTAATTAGCATGCATTTTAACCAAACTTTATTACTAAGTTCCAATTGTACCCACCAAAACCCTTTGTAGGCAAAGACAAAATTGTATCCCTTGATAATGTGACAGAATCCAAGTGTATTAAAATTAAATATTTTTTCTGTCACTCCAATGACTTCAAATGCTAAAAAATAGGCATTATCAAGTGCTGACTACTTATCATTTAAAGGAATCTCTAATGTAGAGAATTATCCCTTTTATAGAATAATTCAAATAAAAACACTGAGCATCTAATAGAAACTCTTATCAAAACAGGATACTATCATATAAAACAGTAGAGCAGATAGACTTCAGAGAATTCAATAACTTGATTCCAACAGCTTTATTAAATTTACTTTGAGATGAGAAGAGTCATATAAATACACTTAAGCTGAGAAAGTAACTAAACCATAGCCAGAAATAAATTTGATAAGAATGAAATAAATCAAATAAATAAAAAGACAAGTTTTTTAGTGCATTAAAGCAGCTGACAAATGAATGGTCTCTAAATTGGAAAAGATATTAATAAATAAATATCAAAATAGTAGATATACATTGTCCAAGAACAGACTATATGCAATCTACATAAATAATGTGCCAGATGTGGCCAAAAATGTTCTAGAAAAGGAGTCCCACTGACGGCCTCATATAAACATAAAAATATCCTCATAGGCATCTGCAGTGATAACCTACTTGAGGATAGGACTTGCTTTCAGGAGCTACCAGGGTCACCTAAGGACTTGCTTTCAGGAGCTACCAGGGTCACCTAATTCAGCACTGTGTTCATTAGGGAGCTGTCGCCTAGTATTATGTAAAGCTTACTCTAAAAAAATGCTTCCAAAGGCTTTAGATGTATAAGTAGGCAAAGTCGAGCATGAAAAGAAAGACACACTTAAAGAGAGTACATAGCAGGGAGACCTTCCCTTCTGCCTAGGATGTCATAGGTCATGGCAGACCAACACTCTCACTGTGAAACCAGAAACTGGTGAATAATCACAAGGATTATAGTTTTAGAGGATTGGAAAATTTTAGGAGCAAGGGCTAGATGTACTAAAATTTCACACAAAAAAAGAGCCCTCCTGAGATGGATAAACCTCAGGTGTTCTCTTCTCTGAGCTCATATTCTGATTCCAGCTAAAGGATAAGGATAGGGCTTGGTCCCGGCAGAAGAACTTGACTGTGTGAAGGAGAAACCAGTCAAGCTTTTACAGGTCATGTTGGGATGCTATGACGCACTGGAAACTGGGGGAGCTCCGAATATGTGGCAAGTTCTGGCCATGAGACATTTACTGAGTTTTGGGGCTGCATGCAGGAGAATGGGGAGAGAAGAATTTCTAAACAGTCCTTCTGTAGCTTTCGTTACTTAGAGACAAAGATCGTTAGAGGAAGGATAAATCCTAGACTGAAATTTCCCTCAAGAGATTTGACAACACTTAAGCTACGTGGGGTAAGGGACCAAAGAAGTAAACTCAAAATCTCTGAGTGGAATGACTGTAAAGCTCCTGCACTCTTTCAGGAATTAGGAGAAGAGAACTTCCATTTTCTGGCTCAAAAGTCCAGCAAGATCTATCTGTAAGGAATAGGCTTGAATGAGAGTTGGAATGAGTCTTAAAATTACAACCTATTCCATACTCAGAACAATCTTGATTGGATGGAGATGATCAGATATAATGCCTTGTAGCCTAATAAAACTAAGGCTTCTGAGACTCCTTCTGTTCTCTCAAATTTTTGACTAAAGAATTGGGTACGGTTGAGGATTTCAGCGACCCTAGGAGGAAGGACTTGAGCAAAGCAGTAGCCAACATACCTATCCTTCAAGGACCTGCTCAGAACTCATGGTAAGAATGACTGTCACTCTCATTTGTGTTCCTGGAATTCTTTAAACAAACTATCTTATATAGCCCTTATCACATTTCATCAGGGTCATATTTCTGTTTTCTAAACAGCTAAAGTTTAAACTTAAGATTTCTTTCTTGATCCCTAACAACAAAACAGGTGTTCTTAGCAAGGGATCCAGGAATAAAATTCAGAGGGCCAAAAAACTTGGGTGTGATAAAAAAAATCTTTATTTTCATTAACTTCTAATTGAAATATAGAATTTTCCTCAATCGGGAATATAGTTAACTCATCATGGTAAAATTAGCATATCTATAACATGACTAATAGAAATCACATATAGTTTCATACTGCATTACTAGTGCTTTGGATACTGAAAATAGCATTTGTGTTATTAGCACTTCAAAATAATGATAGTTATTAAACCCACTACTAGATCTTATTAAAAACCTAAATATATGTATATATGTATAGTATATATGCATATACACATAGATACGTATATGGATATATACATGATTATGTTTATTTGGATATACGTATAGGTATACTATATATATATATATATATATATATATATATATATATATACTATATACATGTGTGTGTATGTATCACTTTATCACAAATGTGCTTTTCAAAATATTGGTAGCTGGTTTTCCCTATAGTTGGTTTCCTTTTTACATCTTTTTATTTTATGTTACATATTTTAAAATATTATAAGAAGGTATCGAAAAGCTTCACCACACTGTCAAAAAGGTCTCTATTAGTTTGCTATAGATATTGTAACAAATTATCACAAATTTAGGGACTAAAAAACAACACAAATTTATTACTTTACAGTTGTATAGGTCAGAAGTTTGACAGTGGCCTCACTGGGCCAAAACCAAAATATTGGCAGGGCTTCATTCTTTTCTGGTGATTCTAGAGGAGACTCCTTTCCCTTGCCCCTCCAGCTTCTAGAAGACACCCATATTCCTTGGCTCATGGCCCCCTTAATCCATCTTCAAAGCCATCAGTGTTGTACCTTTCTGACCATTCTTTCATAATCACATCTCCTTCTAACTCTGATCTCAGCCAGAAAAGATTCTCTGCTTTTAAGGATCTATGTGATTAGATTGGGTTCACTCAGCTAAACCAGGATAATCTCACTATTTTAAAGGCCTTAATGTAATCACATTTGCAAAGTCTCTTTTGCCACTTAGATTAACATGTTCACAGGTTCAGGATTTTAGGATATGAACATCTTTTTAGTGGGGTTGAGTCATTCATTATTCTGCCTACCAGAAGGTCCTTGGCACACAAAGAATAAGAACATCTGAATACTTAGCAGACTAAGATGAGGACACAGAATAACTTAATGAATAATCAGTGATGAAAAATTCTCTTAGGAAATTCTCTTAAGAAATACTAGATGCTGATGGTGAGTCAAGTCATCCACTTTTTAAATATGACACCAGACAGTAGAAGGTCTAGATGAGACAGAAACATGAATATGTATGGATAAACATTTCTGACAGGGTAAAAATCAAGTTGAGCCTCATGATACCTACATATCACTTTGCCTGATATGGTCCTATTAAGAAGAAGAAATTAAATATACTGATAAAAGGATTTCCTTACGTTCATCAGAAGTTGGCAGTAAGTAGAAAGATCAAATTTTAGATACATTCTCTCCTGCTCCACTTACACTTCTGTTAGAGAAGTTGAGGTTCCTCCCTCACTCTATCACAGTGGTAATCTTAATCTCAAAGCAATTAAAGCAAACAAAACAAAACCCCCAAACTATTGCTACCGCAAGTTTTAAGCAACCAAGAATTCAATTAGTTGAAAAAAAAGTTTAAAAGTCTATTTCAGGAATGAATAAGAAAGTTACGTATTTCTGCTATTTAATTTTAAACATAATCTTAACATAGATTGGAGGAATAGGTTGATTTTTGTGCAAAGATCTAAAAAATAATCTTTTTGAAAATTCATATTGGGAGAATCCTTGGATTTAAATATTATGCAGAATGTATTCACACTATTATAATATTAACTTTCATCTGAGATCAACAAGAAATTACCTTTATTTTTGTTTTATTGATGATGAACCAGAGAAAGAAAACGACTGGTTCAGAGTTACCAAGCAAATGATAAGGACTTGAAAAACATTGGAAAAGTTTTATGAGAATTTGCAGGCTAACACAGGATCCAGGATTTCCTGTTCTGTGATTAAGATTTGGGAAGCACCTTGGCATAGAGACCAACATTTAGGCTTTAGGGTCAAAAGATATGACTTCAGTTCTTGTTCTGGTTACTGATGTGTAAGACCATTCCATCACTCAGAAATGATGCTGTTTTTTTTCCTTCCAAATGTAAAGTTTCACCCTACTCCCCTCCATTTAGCCCTGCCTAGCTTCACCCTTAAAAAAAAAAAAAAAAAAAAAGATTGAGAAATACAGTTTGTTAAACTCACAAGTTTACAGAGGGGATTTAATTTAGGTAATGTTTGGGAAAGGATTGTGAAATATAAAGGACTACTCAATATAAAACATTACAATTGAGTTTTGTTCGCAAGATATTACACATTTGTGATTGCCTTTTCTCTAATATATATTTGTTATGTTATATGACATATTTAGTAAAATGCAAATATATTAAGCTCAATAAATTATTTATGTGCAAATCATGATAAATAACCAACACCCCTGAATGTCCCTCATGCTTAATTCCAGTTGATATCCAAAGATAATCACTATGGTGACCTCCATAGTTAGGTCATAGGTTAATTTTGCCTGTTTTCAAACTTTATAGAAATGAGCTCATATACATTATCATCTTAATATTTTGTGTCTGGCTTCTTTTGCTCAAGATTACGTCTAGGAGATGTATTCATGCTATTGCATATAAGAGTAGTTCATTATTTTCCATTGCTCTGTAGATTTCATTGTATGAATATACCACTGTGTATTTATCTATTCTACCAGTGATGCATGTTTGTGTTTATCTAATTTGGGGCTACTGTGAATAATATTTTGCTATGCATGCACATGTCTTTTGGTGGACATAAGCACCTATTCCTCTTCAGTTTGATGTGTTCTAAAGTATACATATTATTAATTTTAGTAAATACTGCCAAACAGCTTTTTTTTGAGTAGTTTTACAAATTTACATTCAAACCAGCAATCTAACACAATCCTCTTTGTGCTAGCACTTTTTATATTTTCTGTCTTTTTCATCAGAGCCATTCTCACGGTACTTTCCTGTAGTTTTAATTTTCATTTCCCTGAAGACTTTAGAGTTGACCTATTTAGATATCCTATTTTGTAAAGTGCTTCATTAAAAAATATTGCTCCATTTATTTATTTTTTTGTTTTGTTTTTGCCTGTTTTTATTGGGTTGTTTATCCTTTCTTTACTGATTAGTTGGAATTCTTTGTACATTCTGAATGAGTCTTTTGTTGGATATATGTATTAAAAATATATTCTTCCCATCTCTGTGTTGTCTTTTACTCACTTAATGCAAAGTTAATAAAATTCAACTTATTGATCTTTTCTTAAATGTTTATTTCTTTTTGTATCTTATTTAGAAAAAAATTTTGTTCATCCCAAGGTCATAAAGATACTCTTCTTACTTTCTTTTAGACTTAGTCTAAGGTCCAGAATATGGCTTGTTTTGACAAATGGCTTATATATATTTGCAAACAATTGTATTCAGTAGTTCATGGATGAATTTTACCATACAAGTCAAACAGGTCAAATTAGTTGATTTGTATTTCTATATCTTCATTGAATTTTGCCCCTTGACCTGTAAATTATGCAGTTTCGTTAAAATCTCCAACTGTTCTGAGATGTATGTGAAAAATTTCTAACTAGGTCGTTGATATGTCCATCTCTCCTTTCAGTTCTGTCAAAATTTGCTCTTAGTTCTGTTCAAAATATTTTAAGATGTTATTCAATACATACAAATTTAGAATTATTATATCTTCCTTTTGAATTGACCCTTTATCTTCATGAAATATCCCTCTTTATATTTTATTTCCTTAAACTATTTATTTATTTAAAATTTCTCTGATTTTAATATAGCTTTATCAGCTTTCTCTCAGTTGGTATATCTTTTTCCATTACTAACAACTTTCCTCTGTTCTTACATTTGAAGTATGTCTCTTAAAAACAGCATATAGTTCTCTTTTAAACATCTGTAGAATTTTATATTCTTTATTTTTTGTTTGAAGTGTATAAATAATTTCCAATTAATGTAATCACCAATGTAATTGGATTTAAGCTCATGATTGAGCTATCTGTTCTTTTTTTAAAATTTATTTATTTATTTATTTATTTATTTTAATTTTTATTGGTGTATAGTTGCTTTACAATGTTGTGTTAGTTTCCACTGTACAGCAAAGTGATCTGTTCTCTATTCCATCATTCCTCTTTTCTCATATTTTGAATTTATAAACCATTTTTACTCTTCCATTTTTCATTCTGAATTTGCTTTTAAATTATACTGTATTTTCTTATTCCTTTAGGGGTTACTCTAGAAATTACTATATGCATTCTTCATTATTACTGTCTGCTTTAAATCTGTACTTTATCATTTCCTCACCATAATAAGAATACTGTATTTTCATACTTTTATCACCTTTGTGAACTTTGTGTTCTTGTTTTCATATATTTTGCTTGTATGTTTGTTCAGAATTCCACATATCACTATTTTAACATTTCTAACCTTCAATCTTTTCCTCCGCTCCATGGTTCAATGTGGGATTATTTTTCTTCAGGCTCCTTTTAATATTTCTCATAGTGTAGATCCTTTGGTGATCGAACTGTGTGTGTGTGGGTGTGTGTATATGTGTGTAAAGGCACTTTTATTTCACTTTTAATATTGAAAACATCTTGCTAAATATAAAATTCTAGGTTGACATATTTTTGGTACTTTTAAGAAGTTAATTTTCTTCTGGTTTCTGTTGAATAATCAGTCATAACTTTTAATCTTTTTTTCTTATTTTTCTCCTGATATATTAACATTTTACATTGTTTCTAATTTTCTGACGTACCTAGGTGTGGTTTTATTTGAATTTATACTGCATGGGGTTTCTGATCTTCTTGAATCTGTGGCCTAAGGAATTTCATCAGATTTTGACAATTCTTGACTATTACTTCTTCAAATAATCCTGTCCTATTCCTTCTCTTTTTTGTCTCCTTCTGGGATTCCAATTATATATATGTGCACATTTTGAAGGGTCATATATAAGTTTTGCACGCTTATTTTTTCATTTTTACTTTGAGCTTTCATTTACTTGTCATCAAGTTTAATAATTCTACCATGTTCTATTTCAAGCCATGTGAATTCTTTCAGTCTACTTTTTAAAATATCGAGTAATTTTTAAAGTTAATCTGGACTTAGTGCATAATATGTGTTAGAAGATCTAAGTTACCTACCTCTAAAATATGTGAGGTTTTGTTCTAGAAAACAAATCATTCATATATTCATTGAATTATCAATTTTTAGATTTTATATTTTTCTATTCTAAAATGTGCATTGGTTGCTTTTCATGAATTCCAACTCTCTGTTGAAATTTTTGCCATTTTATCTGTCTTTCCTTTTTCTTAATGACACATCAATCATTTAAAAATCCTTCTGGGCCTCCCTGGTGGCACAGTGGGTAAGAATCTGGCTGCCAATGCAGGGGACACAGGTTGAAGCCTTGGTCTGGGAAGATCCCACATGCCGCGGAGCAACTAAGCCCGTGCACCAAAACTACTGAGCCTGCACTCTAGACCCCGTGGGCCACAACTACTGAAGCCCGTGCACCTAGAGCCTGTGCTCTGCAACAAGAGAAGCCACCACAGTGAGAAGCCTATGCACCGAAACAAACTGTAGGCCCTGCTCGCCGCAACTAGAGAAAGCCCGGGCGTGTCAATGAAGACCCAACACAGCCAAAAACAAAAAAATAAATTAAAATCCTTCTATTTTCTTGAAAGGATTATGTAGAATTAGTATTATTTCTTCATTAATTATTTGGTGTTATTTTGCCATTGAAGCCATCTTGGCTTGGTACTTTCTTTTATAGAATATTTCAAACTATATGTTCAATTTTTAAAATAAATATAGGATAATCCAGAATTTTTTTGCATGAATATTGGTAGTTTGTGAATTTCAAGGAATTGGTTAAATTCATATATTTTAGAATTTATGAGTAAAAGTTGTTTATATCATTTCCATATTTTCCTTTTAATATCTGTGAAATCAGTAGTGATATCTACTCATTCATTGTGAAACTGATTATTTGTATCTATTTTTTTCTTGGTCAGCCTAACTACAGTTTTATCAGTTTTATTAATCGTTTCAAAGAACTAGCTTTTGGTTTCATTGATCTTACTTACTGGTTTTTCTTTTTAATTTCATTGATATCTACTGTAATATTTATATTTTTCTTCCTTATGCTTGCGTCAGGTTTAATTTGTTCCTCTTTTTCTAGTTTCTTAAGATTGAATCTTAGATTGCTCTTTTTAGATATTCTTTCTTTGATAATATAAACATTGAAGGCTATGTTTTTTCCTTCAAGCACTGCTTTAGCTGTATTCAAGGAATTTTGATTTGTTGTATTGTTATTTTCATTTGGTACAAACTATTTTCTCTTAAGCTTCTCCTTTGATTGATGGAGTATTTATAAGTGTGCTGTTTAATCCAAATATTTGAGGGTTTCCCAAGTATCTTTATGTTATTGATTTCTAGTTTAATTCCTTTTTGGTCCAAGAACACACTTTGAATGAATTCTATTCTTGTACATTTGTTAAGATTTGTCTATATGGTCCATCTTTGTGAATGGTCAATGCACATTTGAAAAGAACACATATTCTGCAGCTACTGGTGGAGTGTCCTGTATACGGCAATTAGATTTTGTTGATTGATTATGTATATGTCACAGAAGCAGACAAGGTAGACCTGTACAAAATTAAAATACATAGGAGCCATATTTGTCAAATGACTGTCCTGGCCCTGTTCCTATTTTTGGAAACCTCATGCAAACACCTGATCCAAAAAATATAACCCATTCTTGAGGGGGAAAATCTGGCACAGCATCAATACAAAGACACCATAAGGAAATAAGAAGGAAAGAGAGCATGACAGCTTACTAAGAAATAAAGAGCATATAACCAGAAAAAATGAAATTGCCAAAGGAAGATTGTTAAATTGTAACTGAATATTTCATTATAAATCAAAGTAAAAATAATTATATAAGTAAATAAATAGATTAATCTTAATGAAGCAATTACTATACCATAACTGAAATAAGTAAAGATAGAAAATCTGGCTAGTCATTGAATTTATTATATATTTTAAATTTTTTCCAAAAAGAAAATCTCAACCACATATGGATTCATTGACAAATTTTTCTAAATATTTAAGGAAGAAATACATAAATAATTAAAAAAATACATCTAAACAATAGAAAAAGACTGATCACACTTCCCATTTTATTTTAAGAGGTCAGCATAACCTTGATACTAAAACAAGGGCTTTGCAGGGGAGAAAAACAAACAAACAAACAAGAAAAACTTAGGCTAATTTCTCTTGAACATAAATGCAAAAACAAATTATTTGCAAAATAATATAAAATAGTATTCAGCAGTGTATATAAAAGTAGTACTTTACTACAAAATATTCCAAAGAATGCTAAATTTTCAATATGAATCATTATATTTCCTTTCAAAAGATAGAAAATCATATGATCATCTTAACAGATGAGAAAAAACTTGTGATAAGATCTAAAACCATCATGTTAAAAAAAATGAGTTTTAGATAACTAGAGATACAGAGATTCTATGGAGACAGAAATGAGAAGTCAGTTCCTCTTTGAGGAGGATGTAACCGGGAGGGAGCATAAGGTGGCTACTGGGATCCAAGCAATATTCTGTTTCTTGATCTGGTTGGTGGTCACATGGGTCTGTAAAGCTCATAAAAACCCATCAAATAATTTATGTATTTTTCTGCATTTATGTTAAGCTCCAATAAAATATTTCCTTTAAAAATGATTTCTATAAAATTAATCTTTTCTTCTCTCATAACACTTCATAAAAAGTACTCTGAACATGCATTGAATAGATAAGTTAAGGAATATTTTAGTTTATATGACAAAAAAGTCATATTTCCTATTCAATTTTTTAAAAGATATTTTCAAATTAACATTATTTCTACCTGCTATTGAGAAGTATATAAATAGAATCATACCATTTGTACTCATGTATCTGCCTTGCTTTACTCAATACAATGATGACATTAATCTGTGCTGTTGCTTGTAGAAGAACTTCATTTTTTTTTCATTCTTGTATGGTATCCTAATATTGAAGAACATTTGAATTGTTTCCACTTTAGTCTATTACAAACAGTGCTGTTATAAACAAAATTTAGCAATTTTAGTTTGTAATAAGAATTTTCCTACTCTAATAATTTTTAAAATTATTTAGCCTATTTTAAAGGGGATAAATTAAGCCCATGTGCAGCTGAAAGATGTAAGCTTTAGAATATCTGATTTTTAAAGATACTAACAGCTTCTTGGGGGCAATACTATGATTCAAATTCAAATTAAAATGGAATTTTCTATTGATTTTTTTTAATGTTAGCTGTTTGGCTGATGTCTTTTTTTTTTGTTTTAACATCCTTATTGGAGTATAATTGATTTATATTGTTGTGTTAGTTTCTGCTGTATAACAAAGTGAATCAGCTATACGTATACTTACATCCTCATATCCCCTCCCGCTTGCATTTCCCTCCCACCCTCCTTATCCCACCTCTCTGGGTGGTCACAAAACACCAAGCTGATCTCCCTGTGCTTCACGGCTGCTTCCCACTAGCTATCTATTTTATATTTGGTAGTGTATATATATCAATGCCACTCTCTCACTTCGTCCCAGGTTACCCTTCCCCCTCTCCGTGTCCATAAGTCCACTCTCTACATCTGTGGCTGTATTCCTGTCCAGCCCCTAGGTTCTTCAGAACCATTTTAATTTTTTTAGATTCCATATATATTTGTTAGAATACGGTATTTATTTTTCTCTTTCTGATTTACTTCACTCTGTATGACAGTCTCTAGGTCAATCCACCTCACTACAAATAACTCAATTTCGTTTCTTTTTATGGCTGAGTAATATTCCATTGTATATATGTGCCACATCTTCTTTAGCCATTCAACTGTCGATGGACACTTAGGTTGCTTCCATATCCTGGCTATTGTAAATAGAGCTGCAATGAACATTGTGGTACATGACTCTTTTTGAATTCTGGTTTTCTCAGGCTATATGCCCAGAAGTGGGATTGCTGGGTTGTACGGTAGTTCTATTTTTAGTTTTTTAAGGAACCTCCATACTGTTCTCCATAGTGGCTGTATCAATTTACATGCCCACCAACAGTGTAGGAGGGTTCCCTTTTCTCCACACCCTCTATAGCATTTATTGTTTGTAGATATTTTGATGATGGCCATTCTGACTGGTGTGAGGTGATACCTAATTGTAGTTTTGATTTGCAGTTCTCTAATGATTAGTTATGTTGAGCACCCTTTCATGTGTTTGTTGGCAACCTGTATATTTTCTTTGGAGAAATATCTGTTTAGGTCTTCTGGCCATTTTTGAATTGGGTTGTTTGTTTTTTCGATATTGAGCTGCATGAGCTGCTTGTAAATTTTGGAGATTAATCCTTTGTCAGTTGCTTCATTTGCAAATATTTTCTCCAATTCTGAGGGTTGTCTTTTCGTCTTGTTTATGGTTTCCTTTGCTGTGCAAAAGCTTTGAAGTTTCATTAGGTCCCATTTATTTATTTTTGTTATTATTTCCATTTCTCTAGGAGGTGGGTCAAAAAGGATCTTGCTGTGATTTATGTCATAGAGTGTTCTGCCTATGTTTTCCTCTGAGAGTTTTATAGTGTCTGGCCTCACATTTAGGTCTTTAATCCATTTTCAGTTTATTTTTGTGTATGGTATTAGGGAGAGTTCTAATTTCATTCTTTTACATGTAGCTGTCCAGTTTTCCCTGCACCATTTATTGAAGAGGCTGTCTTCTCCACTGTATATTTTGCCTCCTTTACCAAAGATAAGGTGACCATATGTGCATGGCTTTACCTCTGGGCTTTCTGTCCTGTTCTATTGATCTATATTTCTGTTTCTGTGCCAGTACCATACTGTCTTGATTACTGCAGCTTTGTAGTATAGTCTGAAATCAGAGCACCTCATTCCTCCAGCTCCGTTTTTCTTTCTCAAGATTGCTTTAGCTATTCGGGGTCTTCCGTGTTTCCACATAAATTGTGAAATTTTTTGTTCTAGTTCTGTGAAAAATGCCATTGGTAGTTTGATAGGGATTGCATTGAATCTGTAGATTGCTTTGGGTAGTATAGTCGTTTTCACAATGTTGATTCTTCCAATCCAAGAACATGCTATATCTCTCCATCTGTTTGTATCGTCTTTAATTTCTTTCATCAGTGTCTTATAGTTTTCTGCATACAGGTCTTTTGTCTCCCTAGGTAGGTTTATTCCTAGGTATTTTATTCTTTTTGTTGCAGTGGTAAATGGGAGTGTTTCCTTAATTTCTCTTTCAGATTTTTCATCATTGTGTAGGAATGCAAGAGATTTCTGGCATTAATTTTGTATCCTGTTACTTTACCAAATTCATTGATTAGCTCTAGTAGTTTTCTTGTAGCACCTTTAAGAATCTCTATCTATAGTACCGTGTCATCTGCAAACAGTGACAGTTTTACTTCTTTTTCCAGTTTGGGTTCCTTTTATTTCTTTTTCTTCTCTGATTGTTGTGGCTAAAACTTCCAAAACTATGTTTAATAATAGTGGTGAGAGTGGGCAACCTTGCCTTGTTCCTGATCTTAGTGGAAATGGTTTCAGTTTTTCATTATTGAGAACGATGTTGGCTGTGGGTTTGTCATATATGGCATTTATTATGTTGAGGTAATTTCCCTCTATGCCTACTTTCTGGAGAGTTTTTACCATAAGTGGGTGTTGAATTTGTCGAAGGATTTTTCTGCATCTATTGAGATGATCATATGGTTTTTCTCCTTCAATTTGTTACTATGGTGTATCGCATTGATTGATTTGCGTATATTGAAGAATCCTTGCCTTTCTGGGATAAGCCCCACTTGATCATGGTGTATGACCATTTTAATGTGCTGTTAGATTCTGTTTGCTAGTATTTTGTTGAGGATTTTTGCATCTATGTTCATCAGTGATATTGGCCTGTAATTTTCTCTTTTTGTGACATCTTTGTCTAGTTTTGGTATCAGGGTGATGGTGGCCTTGGAGAATGAGTTGGGAGTGTTCCTCCCTCTGCTATATTTTGGAAGAGTTTGAGAAAGATATGTGTTAGCTCTTCTCTACATGTTTGATAGAATTCGCCTGTGAAGCCATCTGGTCCTGGGCTTTTGTTTGTTGGAAGATTTTTAATCAGTTTCAATTTCAGTGCTTGAGATTGGTCTGTTTATATTTTCTATTTCTTCCTGGTTCAGTCCCTGAAGGTTGTGCTTTTTTAAGAATTTGTCCATTTCTTCCAGGTTGTCCATTTTATTGGCGTATAGTTGCTTGTAGTAATCTCTCATGATCCTTTGTATATCTGCAGTGTCAGTTGTTACTTCTCCTTTTTCATTTCTAATTCTGTTGATTTGAGTGTGCTCCCTTTTTTTCTTGATGAGTCTGGCTAATGGTTTATCAATTTTGTTTATCTTCTCAATGAACCAGCTTTTACTTTTATTGATCTTTGCTATTGTTTCCTTCATTTCTTTTTCATTTTTTTCTGATCTGATCTTTATGATTTCTTTCCTTCTGCTAACTTTGGGGTTTTTTTGTTCTTCTTTCTCTAATTGCTTTAGGTGTAAGGTTAGGCTGTTTATTTGAGAAGTTTCTTGTTTCTTGAGGTAGGTTTGTATTGCTATAAACTTCCCTCTTAGAACTGCTTTTGCTGCGTTCCATTGGTTTTGGGTCGTCATGTTTTCATTGCCATTTGTTTCTCGGTTTTTTAAATTTCCTTCTTGATTTATTCCATGATCTCTTAATTATTTAGTAGGATATTATTTATCCTTCATGTGTTTCTATTTTTTACAGTTTTTTTCCTGTAATTGATATCTAGTCTCATAGCATTGCAGTCGGAAAAGATACTTGATACAATTTCAATTTTCTTAAATTTGCCAAGGCTTCATTTGTGACCCAAGATATAATCTATCCCGGAGACTGTTCCATGGGCACTTGAGAAGAAAGTGTATTCTGTTGTTTTTGGATGGAATGTCCTATAAATATCATTAAGTCCATCTTGTTTAATGTGTCATTTAAAGCTTGTGTTTCCTTATTTATTTTTATTTTGGATGATCTGTCCTTTGGTGAAAGTGAGGTGTTAAAGTCCCCTGCTATGATTGTGTTACTTTTGATTTCCCCTTTTATGTCTGTTAGCATTTTCCTTATGTATTGAGGTGCTACTGTGTTGGTTGCATAAATATTTACAATTGTTATATCTTCTTCTTGGATTGATCCCTTGATCATTATGTAGTGTCCTTCTTTGTGTCTTGTAATAGTCTTTATTTTAAAGTCTATTTTGTCTGATATGAGAATTGCTACTCCAGCTTTCTTTTGATTTCCATTTGCATGGAATATCTTTTTCCATCCCCTCACTTTCAGTCTGTATGTGTCTGTAGGTCTCAATTGGGTCTCTTGTAGGCAGCATGTATACAGGTCTTGTTTTTGTATCCATTCAGCCTGTCTATGTCTTTTGGTTGGAGCATTTAATCCATTTACATTTAAGGTAATTATTGATATGTATGTTCCTATTACCATTTCCTTAATTGTTTTGGGTTTGTTATTGTAGGTCTTTTCCTTCTCTTGTGTTTCCTAGAGATGTTCCTTTAGCATTTGTAGTAAAAACTGGTTTGGTGGTGCTGAATTCTCTTAGCTTTTGCTTGCCTGTAAAGGTTTTAATATCTCCATCGAATCTGAATGAGATCCTTGCTGGGTAGAGTAATCTTGGTTGTAGTTTTTTCCCTCTCATCACTTTAATATGTCCTGCCACTGCCTTCTGGCTTGCAGAGTTTCTGCTGAAAGATCAGCTGTTAACCTTATGGGGATTCCCTTGTATGTTATTTGTTGTTTTTCCCTTGTTGCTTTTAATATTTTTTCTTTGTATTTAATTTTTGATAGTTTGATTAATATGTGTCTCAGTGTCTGGTGGGTTTTTATGTTGCTTTTTCATCTGCTGCATATTTCTCTGTCTTCACATTTTCTTAACTTACTGTGTTTAGGGTCTCCTTTTCGCAGGCTGCAGGTTCTTAATTCCCATTGTTTTTGGTGTCTGCCCCCACTGGGTAAGATTGGTTCATTGGGTTGTTTAGGCTTCCTGGTGGAGGGGACTGGTACCTGTGTTCTGGTGGATGAGGCTGGATCTTGTCTTTCTGGTGAGCAGGACCATGTCTGGTGTTATTTTTTTGGGGTGTCTGTGAACTTATTATGATTTTAAGCAGCCTGTCTGCTAATGGGTGGGGTTGTGTTCCTGTCTTGCTAGTTGTTTGGCATGGGGTGTCCAGCACCCCATGCTGGTCATTGAGTGGAGTTGGGTCTTAGCATTGAGACGGAGATCTCTGGGAGAGCTCTCGCCAATTGATATTATGTGGTGCCAGGAGGTCTCCGGTGGTCCAATGTCCTGAACTCGAATGTCCCACCTCAGAGGCTCAAGCATGACACCCTTCCGGAGTACCTAGACCCTGTCAGCTACACGGCTTTTGGGAAGTCTGAGGTCATTGCGGTGTGTGGGCTTCTCATTGCGGTGGCTTCTCTTGTTGCAGAGCACAGGCTCTAGGCACGTGGGCTTAGGAGTTGTGGCACACAGGCTCAGTTGTTGTGGCTCGTGGGCTCTAGAATGCAGGCTCAGTAGTTGTGGTGCACAGGCTTAGTTGCTCTGTGGCATGTGGGATCTTCCCAGACCAGGGCTTGAACCAGTGTCCGCTGCATTGGCAGGCGGATTCTTAACCACTGGGCCATCAGTGAAGTCCCAACAATCAAATTTCTAATGCAACTACACATAATAATTATTTAATTTCATTTTTGGTTATTATGGGTTAAGCCAGGCAGTTATTACTAAACACTTAAAATGAGGAAATAAAAGCTCAAAATGTTTTCTTGATTTGCCAAAGCCCACTTGGCATGAGGTGTTAGATATAGAGTTTAGGTCTGTTGACTCTTACTACCAGTAATGTCTGCACACATCACTGCCATAGGATTTTTTGATGTGTTTTTAAGTGGCTTGTTTCTTTTTTTTCTGGACGTTTTAAATTTTTATTTAAAAGCTATCACTAATTTTTCACACAATGTAAGTAATAAATGATTGGTTAATATTGTTTGAGGTAAATATAGTCGTTTGGTGGGTATAATTATTTAACATCTAAAATGTGGAAATATTTAGAAAAAGACTTAACATTCACTGCACACAGAGGTATGTAGCTGATCCAGGACTCCAAGGTGGATACCTGCCTTTAAATCCATTGTTCCCTCCAGTACACCATGAGTGCAGAGAGTTTCATCAGCCTGCATAGGGACAGTTCTGCTGTACATCTCTGAATAACAGAAATCACCTTCAAACTATTGTTGAAATGATGTCTGATTAATTAAAAAGCTATAAGCACTTGGGGAAAAAACGAAATGAGTGCCACAGTAATCCTAATCCTAATCTTAATCCTAACAAAGATATTTTCCAGTAATGCCTTTCTGGGTCTTAGCTCTTAATGATAATACACCCTGAATTCTATTATGTCTATGTCTACAAATATAATTTCTTTTTTTGATTGTTAGATGGTAACTCTAGGGCATGTGTTGTTAACAATGGTCTTGGTTTACTAGGTCTAGTTCTGAGTTTAAGTTTCATTTTCTAAAAATATGAAAAGATGATTGAATGATCTTTAAGACATAGATTTTAGCTCTAATTTCCTCAATTTACATTCTTTCTTAACTCTCTTCTCCCTACTTACTCTCACTTCATTACTATCTTACCTTTCCCTAAAAATTCCTTGTCTCCTTCTAATGAGATTTAGAATATTAAAGAAATAGTCAATGACACTTATTAAAGATGGTAAGACAGACTTCATTCAGGCCCCTCATGATACGTATAGGGACCACTGCAATGGGACTTTACCAAGGGGGAGAGAGATTGGACTCAACTCCAAATACAACATGGGCAAGGGGCAATTTGTAACCAAGGAGCAGGTTGGGAGTCAGTGGTTGGAAAATTACCAAGAGGAAACATCAGGGGAAGCAAGATTCTATCTAAACTTATCTGATAGGATTCTTTGCTAAAGACAGGCCAGGGTGACTAGACACCACTGGGATATGGTAGAGAATAAGAAACCCCATCAGATATAATGCGTGATCAGATATTGAAGATGGAAGGTTCTGGTTAAACTTACCTAGCAGGGTTCTTGCTAAAACTGTATTTTTCAAGTAATTGCACAGATGGGTTTAGGAGAGGGTTAAGGAGCTTAACTAAAGTTTAGTCAAGCAAAGAATCTTTGTCAAGAGGAAATGGCATCTTTCCTGTTGTCAAACATGAATCATTATTTTTTTTTCTATGTTCCATTTCTTGCTTCTTAAATATCCAAACCCTGCCACTTCCTCTTCTTTTGAGTCTCCAACAATTTCCAACTTTCTAGTTCTTTTTTTAAAAACTCATATTGAATATGTAATCTTATAATGGTGACATTTGGAAACAGATTTTTTATTTTTAAAAATTTTTTATTTTTATACAATTTTTAAAGGTTACTTTCCATTTACAGTTATTACAAAATATTGGTTATATTCCCTGTGTTGTACAATACATCCTTGAGCCTATCTTACACCCAATAGTTTGTACCTTCTACTCGCCACCCCTATATTGCTCTATGCCCTCCACCCCCCATAACCACTAGTTTGTTCTCTATATCTGTGAGTCTTCTTTTTTGTTATATTCACTAGTTTGTTGCATTTTTTTAGATTCTGTATGTAAGCGATATCATATAGTATTTATATTTCTCTGTCTGACTTGTTTCACTTAGCATAATGCCCTCCACATCCATCCATGTTGCTGCAAATGGCAAAATTTTATTCTTTTTTATGGCTGAGTGGTATTCCATTGCATACATATACCACAGCTCCTTTACCCATTCATCTGTTGATGGACACAGGTTGTTTCCATGTCTTGGCAATTGTAAATAATGCTGATATGAACACTGGGGTGCATCTAGTTCTTTTTAATTCAGCAAATATGGTCACATTTCTACCATGTTAAAAAAACATTCCCCCCAGGAAAACTCTTTCCTGTTATTTACCAGGGCTAGATGGATCTAGATTTTGTGAGTTTTGAAACTTATTACAGTTTGTGCTTCTTTAAGGGAAAAAAACCCCAGAAAATTATAAATACAGGATTAGGTACAAGTAAATGTTTATTATGGAAAACATAAATTTCTACAAATGAACAAGGACTAGAATACTCAGGCCTTTTATTCTGAGATATTTTGGGGAATTTATCAGAAGTGTTTACATGGAAATTCCATTTTGCTACTGGCACAGAATATTCCATACCTCTCAGAAATGCCCTGAACTCATGGGACCCAAGCAAATGATAGTCCCGGAAGCTTAAGCTCATTATTTTCATGGAAAATCAGCATTTGCTACTGCCTTGTTTTCCTCTCTCTGTTCAGAGCCAGGCCTCTAAAAAGAAAATCTGATCCTCTGTTTTCATTTCCTCCTATCCTATTCATTCTTCCACTCACTGCAAAATGGTCTGCACCTCTGCTGCTCCGTTGCAATTTTGCCTGAAAGTCATTTATAACTTCCTTCTTGCCAAATAAACTTGATACTTTTCATTACTGGCTTTCTAGCATTTACATTTTGTATTTGACCATCAGTTCTTTTTCCTTTACTTCCAACACATTCTCCTAGTTAGCCTTCAGATTCTTAGATATCTTTTTCTTAGTTTTCTTCACTGACTCCTTTTGATTTTATTCTTAGGATCCTTAAGTATAGTTTTGCCATAGCCTTATTTTAATTCTATATAGTATACACTTATTTCTCTACATAACATCTTACTTATTCAATATCTTCCCTTTCTGCCAAATCTCTATCACCAGCCCATACTTCTTTCTAACTTTCAAGTGTTTATGTCCAAATGCTTGTGCAAAGTCCCTGAGGTGAGAGCATGCTTAATTTGTTCAAGGGCCAGCTTGGAGGTTAGTATGTCGGAACTAATGAGTTAGTGGAAAAGAAGTAGGAGGTGAATTAAGAGAATTAGTTAGTACAGTATTTCTCAATGGAGTACTTGCAGCAGAGTAGTTAACACATTGCTTTCGATTGTTTATTGCTTATATGACTTCACTCCTAAACTGAACTCCTTGAAAAAGGAAACTATACTCTCCTTGCTTCTGCTGTCACATTACCTTTTCACTTGTATAAATTATACTGAAGGAACGTATGAATGAGTATATGAATGAACAGGAGGATTTCCATGAAACTTGTTCTAAGCGACGTGATTCAAAAATAAATGACTCCTGGTGAAATATCTGTAACATTCATCTTATAAAAACACGATAAAGAGTTCTTATGAAATTTCAAATGAACCTGCATATCTTTTTTTGATTTAAAAAAGTCAGTGACAGAGCTAAGTGAAATACTGACATTTGGAAAGTAACGTCTTTCTATTTGCTTTCTGAATTTCATTTAACATGCCATTGTTTTATAAAATGATATTAGATAAATGTAAGCTTTCTCAAAGTGCCTATACTATAAAATTGGTAAGCTGAAAATTTCAGCAATAAATTTCCCTCTTATCTAAAGTACTAAATGAAAAATTTCGTTTGATAGTCATTAGTATTTGATCACTTAAGTGGTTAGGAAGAAGTATTAGGTACTGTCTACATGTTACACATTTTCAATAGAAAAATAGAGACACTAAAGTTCCATAATATTCATAAGAGATATAAGCATTTCTAAAACTATTCTAGCCTTGTAAAACCATCACTTATACTACAGTTGCCTTCAATATAACTATAAACCAATTGAGCACCAATCGTTTTCACCTCCTTATTTTTTTATAGATTCTGGCAAAGTAAAAATGCGATTATACTATCTCTGTAGTATTTACATTTGCTAAATTTCTCTTGAAAGTCAAGAAGTACAGATACTATACTAAGAGTAAAAAAATCCATGACATCATCCTTAACAATCTAGGAGTCAGAATATCCCACGGAAACCTTGAATGAAAATAGTTATGACCAAACCATAAATAGCAGCAGGACTTGCACAAAATCAGTAGCTATGTGGTAGGAGCAGCTAAAGGAGGAGGAAAGCACTCAAACACAGTTTCAAGATGGCTTAGCTCAGGACCTGGGTGCAAGCCAGAAATGGATGGTGGCTCCCAAGGGGCAGAGCTGCAAGTGGTGCACCTTCTACTTTGTACAGAAGGAAAAGCAGCTTGAGGTGAGAATATACATAGGTTCATGGCAGTGGTCAAGGGCCTGGTCATCTGTTAAAGAGCTGGAAGGAAAAGGACTGGCTAATCAGTGACAAGGAAGTCAGGGGTAGAGGCATGTGGATGGGCTCAAGAGAGTAAGCATAAAGAGTAAAATTTTCATACCACCTCCTAACAGCCATCATAAGAGTCACTGAACAATCAAGTGGATAAAATGACGTGCCCAGTTGATGTTATCCAACATTTGTCATTAGCCACCCCAGAACTGGCAATGATTGATGGTCAAATAAATGGAGTGGTCACAGTGGCAGAACAGAAGCTACACATGGGTCCAACAGCACGGACTCCTACTTTCAAGGCACATCTAGCTACATCTGCTTCTGAACAGTCAAATTGTTAATGATAGAGACCAATATTGAGCCTCTAATATGATATAAATCCTCTAGGAGATCAATTGGCCACTTGGAAATAAATTCCAAAAAAATTTAGCAGCGTTCCTTGTTGATGAAATTTGTAGAAAATTAGTGATCTAAGACAGGTTGAGATGTCCCTTCCCAGGTAAAAGATAAGTTCCTGCATCTGGCAACTAAGAAAAAAGGTACAACATCTAATGACCTTCTTTGAATTTTGGAGTTATAATATATCTCATTTGGGCATGTTGCTTATACTTTGATAAAGTAATTAATCCAAAAAGCTGCCAGTTTTGAGTAGGGTTCGGAACCAGAGAAATATCTGCACTAGGTCCAGGCTGCCATGCAAGTTGCTCTGACACTTGGGCCATGTGACCCTTCAAATCTGATGGTCTTGGGCTGTCTGTGGCAAATATGAATGAGGTATGGATTATTTCACAGGCATTTATAAATGCATCATAGTACAGACCTCAGAATTTTGGAGAAAAGCTATATAGTCCTCTACAGATAAATATTCTCCTTTTAAAAAACAGCTTTTGGTTTACTACAGTGTTTACTAGAGACAGAATGCTTGAACATAGGCCCACATGTTACCATGTGACCTGGGATGCTCATTACAAATTCAGTATTTTCTGACCTACTGAGTCATAAAGTTTAGTGTGCAAAGTAGCATTCCATCATCAGATGGAGACAGGCTTGAGAAAGTTCTAAAAGCATAAGTAAGTTTTGTGAAAAAACATGTCAGAGATGATAATGGCCCAAGCTCATGCCCCATATCCGTTCTCTCTTAACCAGCATTTATGGTCTCAAGGGGGATCCCTTGTGACCAATGACTCAGGAAGAAGAAATCTAGGCCTGGCAGCATATCTAGCACTATATAGTCTCACCAGGGTGTCCTTGAATGACAGCTCTAATGGAAAATTCTCCAAGTAGGCATAATTTTTTAAATTAATAAACATTTTTAGAGCAGTTTTAGGTTTAATAGAAAATTGAAGAGATAGTAAAGAGAGTTCCCATATAACTATTCTTCCCCTACCCACCAACCCCCCTCACAGTTTACCCTCTTATGAACATCTTGCATTTGTGTGGTACATTTGTTTCAATTGATGAACCAATATTGATACATTATTATTAACTAAAGTCCATAGTTTACATTAAGGTCCATTCTGTGTTATACACTTTTGTGGTTTTGCCAAATACATAATGTTATGTATCCATCATTACAGTATTATATAGAAGAGTTTCACTGCCCTAAAAATCCCCTGAGTTCTACCTATTCACCTTATCACATGAAAACCACTGATATATGACTGTCTCTATAGTTTTGTCTTTTCCAGAATGTCATATAATTGGAATTGTACAGAATGTACATAGCCTTTTCAGTACAGTACAGTATGTACATATCGTTTTACTAGGCAATATGTGTCAAGAGCTGAGTTGAGCTGAGCTGGAGAAAGTTGAGTTGCCAGGTGTTAAGGTGGTCAGTTAAGGCAAAGAGCCAAAATGAAAGTACTGTTACTTTAATCATTTAATCATGCCTTTAATCATTTATTACAATGGATAAACAAGAGGCTAACCAGGTTAAAGCACCAATTCCTTCAATGTTAAATTTTTCCCATGGAATTGTGCCAGAGGAAAGTCAGATATATTAGTGCAGATGGGCGAATCCACCAAGGGAGCCCTGAACAAAATGCTCCTGCTGTTTTTTAGATCTAATGGGGAGGAGAGGAGAAGGCAAAGGCTAGGAATGGAAAAGTACTGAATACGAAGTCAGAATGCTGAAAAATGCCTCATGGCCCTCCAATAAGATGGTCATGTCAGAGGCATCTGAGAAAGGCCGCGGGAGAGGGCTCCGTATAAGAAGGTCTCCAAGTTGAGGCATTTAGGCTAGGAATGCATATATGCATAGAGCAGACCAGCTAGGGTGGAGGTGGGAAGGCACTGAGTACTTGACTACAACTCCCTTCAGACTGTGTATTAAGTCCGATATGAGGAGGGCAGCTTTCTCTTATGAGGCCTGCCAGATAAAGGCTTTGTAATTGCTTATGGTCAAGACTGAAAGATAACACATAGAATTTTAGCTTGGAGATGGACTCAATATGCACTTAAGGTCCCTCCATGTCTTTTCTTGGCTTGACAAATCATTTTTTTTTTTAATCGTGGAATAATATTCTATTGTATGGATGTACCAGTTTGTTTATCCATTCACGTTTTGAAGAACATCTTAGTTGCTTCTAGTTTTTGAAAATTACGAGTAAAGACTCATGTGCAGATTTTTGTGTGGACATAAGTTGTCACCTCATTTGAGTAAATACCTAGGAGGGTGGTTGCTGGATCATAGGTTGAAACTATTCTTGGCTTATAAGAAACTGCCAAACCGTCTTCCGAAGTGGTTGTGCCTTTTTAAATTTCCACCATCAATGGTGTCCTATAATGACAAACACTCTTAATTTTGATATCATATTCTCTCCTTTTTTGTCTTATGGTTTATACTTTTGGGATTTTAAGATGTTTTCTCTCTCATATTAAGGTAATGAGGATATTTGCCTATATTTTCTTTTATTAGGTTTATACTTTTACCTCTAACTTTACTTTCTAAACAATTTCTCATTCCTCCCACTTCTCTCTCACCACTCTCTCTTAGTGGTGACACAGAGAGACTGACATTGAAATACTAGAGAATTAGTTCTATTTCTCAGGAGAACCTTAATTAAAACATTTATCAATATCTATTTCCACCTCTCCACTGTCTCCAGAAAACAAGTACCCTAGCTTGCTTTCACTTTTCTTTGATCCTTCCTGCCTGACACCTTTATAACCACATCAGACTTCTACCAAGCATACCTCCAGCACTGACTTAGAACCAACGTTTTGTTTTTGAATTTTATTTTACTTATTTTTTTAATACAGCAGGTTCTTATTAGTTATCTGTTTTATACATATTAGTGTATACATGTCAATCCCAATCTCCCAATTCATCCCACCAGCACCCCCCCCCACTTTCCCCCCTAGGTGTCCATATGTTTGTTCTCTACATCTGTGTCTCTATTTCTGCCCTGCAAACCGGTTCATCTGTACCATTTTTCTAGATTCCACATCTATGTGTTAATATACGATGTTTGTTTTTCTCTTTCTGTTTTACTTCACTCTGTATGACAGTGTCTATTTCCATCCACATCTCTACAAATGAACCAATTTCGTTCCTTTTTATGGCTAATATTGCATTGTATATATGTACCACATCTTCTTTATCCATTCGTCTGTCAAGGGGCATTTAGGTTGTTTCCATGTCCTGGCTATTGTAAATAGTGCTGCAATGAACACTGGGGTGCATGTGTCTTCTTGAATTATGGCTTCCTCTGGGTATATGCCCAGTAGTGGGATTGCTGGGTCATATGCTAGTCAGATTTTTAGTTTTTTAAGGAACCTCCATACTGTTCTCCATAGTGGCTGTATCAACTTACATTCCAACCAACAGTGCAAGAGGGTTCCCTTTTCTCCACACCTTTCCCAACATTTGTTGTTTGTAGATTTTCTGATGATGCCCATTCTAATTGGTGTGAGGTGATACCTCACTGTAGTTTTGATTTGCATTTCTCTAATAATTAGTGATGTTGAGCAGCTTTTCATGTGCCTCTTGGCCATCTGTATGTCTTCTTTGGAGAACTGTCTATTTAGGTCTTCTGCCCATTTTTGGATTGGGTTGTTTGTTTTTTTAATATTGAGCTGCATGAGCTTTTTGTATATTTTGGAGATTAATCCTTTGTCTGTTGATTCGTTTGCAAACATTTCCCCCCATTCTGAGGGCTGTCTTTTTGTCTTGTTTATAGTTTCCTTTGCTGTGCAAAAGCTTTTAAGTTTCATTAGGTCCCATTTGTTTATTTTTGTTTTTATTTCCATTACTCTAGGAGTTGGGTCAAAAAAGATCTTGCTGTGGTGTATGTCAAAGAGTATTCTTCTTATGTTTTCCTCTATGAATTTTATAGTATCTGGTCTTACATTTAGGTCTTTAATTCACTTTGAGTTTATTTTTTTGTATGGTTTTAGGGAGTGTTCTAATTTCATTCTTTTACATGTAGCTGTCCAGTTTTCCCAGCACCACTTATTGAAGAGACTGTCTTTTCTCCATTGTATATCCTTGTCTCCTTTGGCATAGATTAGGTGACCGTAGGTGCGTGGTTTATCTTTGGGCTTTCTACCTTGTTCCATTGATCTATATTTCTGTTTTAGTGCCAGTGCCATACTGTCTTGATTACTGTAGCTTTGTAGTATACTCTGAAGTCAGGGAGTCCGATTCCTCCAGCTCCATTTTTTCCCCTCAAGATTGCTTTGGCTATTCGGGATTTTTTGTGTCTCCATACAAATTTTAATTTTTTTTCTAGTTCTGTAAAAAATGCCATTGGTAATTTGATAGGGATTGCATTGAATCTGTAGATTGCTTTGGGTAGAATATTCATTTTCACAATATTGATTCTTCCAATCCAAGAACATGGTATATCTCTCCATCAGTTTGTGTCTTCTTTGATTTCTTTCATCAGTGTCTTATAGTTTTCTGAGTACAGGTCTTTTACCTCTTTAGGTAGGTCTATTCCTAGGTATTTTATTCTTTTTGTTGCAATGGTGAATGGGATTATTTCCTTAATTTCCCTGTCTGATCTTTCGTTGCTAGTGTATAGGAATTCAAGAGATTTCTGTGAATTAATTTTGTATCCTGCAACTTTACCAAATTCATTGATTAGCTCTATTAGTTTTCTGGTGGCATCTTTAGGATTCTCTATGTATAGTATCATGTCATCTGCAAACAGTGACGGTTTTACTTCTTTTCCAATTTGTATTCATTTTATTTCTTTTTCTTCTCTGATTGCCATGGCTAGGACTTCCAAAACTATGTTGAATAATAGTGGTGAGAGTGGCCATCCTTGTCTTGTTCCTGATCTTAGAGGAAATGCTTTCAGTTTTTCACCATTGAGAATGATGTTTGCTATGGGTTTGTCGTATATGGCCTGTATTATGTTGAGGTAGGTTCCCTCTATGCTCACTTTCTGGAGAGTTTTTATCATAAATGGGTGTTGAATTTTGTCAAAAGCTTTTTCTGCATCTATTGAGATGATCATATTGTTTTTATTCTTCAATTTGTTAATATGGTGTATCACATTGATTGATTTGCATAGTGAAAGAATCCTTGCATCCCTGGGATAAATCCCACTTGATCATGGTGAATGATCCTTTTAATGTGTTGTTGGATTCTGTGTGCTACTATTTTGTTGAGGACTTTTGCATCCATATTCATCAGTGATATTGGTCTGTAATTTTCTTTTTTGTGATATCTTTGTCTGGTTTTGGTATCAGCGTGATGGTGGCCTCATAGAATGAGTTTGGGAGTGTTTCTTCCTCTGCAATTTTTTGGAAGAGTTTGAGAAGGATAGGTGTTAGCTCTTCTCTAAATGTTTGGTAGAATTCGCCTGTGAAGCCATCTGGTTCTGGACTTTTGTTTGTTCGAACCAACTTTCTTTTAATTCAAGGGTATTTCTACTGATTTAAAAAATTAGTTTATTAGATTAATTTATACTCAACTGCTTTTAAACCGTTCATACGTCCTGAGTTTGGTTTAAGAAGGGAGCCTGTAGATTTCATGAGGTCACCATATTGTCAAAAATTCTTATTTCTCTTCTGATGTTTAAACATCTTTTGTGATGTTTAAAATTTAATATCATCCAAATTCAAAAACTTTTCTGCATCACTTCATTCAGCTAACTGTGAGAATAATTCTACCACTTATCAACAATCAAGTCAATGAGATTAGGTTGAAAAATTGGTAAAATAATGCTATATAAATGCCAAGTACAGGTCAAGTTCTAATAAAATCATATAGACTTGCCAAATTTGTTGTCATGTTCTTGAAGTTTGTGAAAGGTATGCAGATAATGTTAAGTACAAAAGTAAAACAAAACGTGAAAGTGTCATTTTTTTAAACTTTAATATGTTACGTAGAAATTTAGAGTAATGCATGTCACCAATTGTTTAATGCATGAATAGAAGAATTAATAGCATGGTTCAAAGAACATTTGAGGAACAGAGATTTATATAGTCTCTTGGGAAATTCATACTGGAATAATTTTGCTAAGTTAGAGTCCTATGGGGCAATAAAATATATGGAATTATCTTTTCTACAGAGCAGAACTCATTTGTATCTCTACCGATTAAAAAATAAATAAAAATTAGTAGGTTACTTTTTAGAATCTGGGCCCTAATCAAAGGGAAAAGCCCCTAGGATAGTTAAAAAAAAATTCCTATGAAGGCCTGTTAGACAATGCTCTAGTATCACAATGAAAAGACATGCAATCATATTTTGCCTTATTTCCAAATTTTGGATTTTTTTTCAACAATATAAAATTTTTTCATAGTGTTATAAATCAACCATTTTCTACTCCTCTTTATTTGCTCCCAATCTCTAACATTTTAAAGTATTTAATTCAAGCTTAGACTATAAGAATCTCTAAATAATAAAGGTTATTAATTTTATCCCTTACAAATTTTGACAGCTAGAGATAGGGCTTTTTCCAAAACTTTTTCTCTGATCTCATCAAGAGATATTTGTGCAGTAAAAATTATTTCTCTACTCTCTTTCTAGTTCTCTGTCTTACTTCTCCTGCAACTCAAATCTTGACTCTTGTACAATATTTGCACTCTTAAGGTAAGTTTTTATTTTTCCCACATTGAGCTAATTTATTTTTTCAAAGCACTAATCTTACTGATGATTCTTTTTCTTACTTTCTCTTAATATTGCCTCTTTAAAATAAAATGCATAAAAAATTTAGTTGCATATTTAATATCTGCTTATAAAATAAATGTGCAGTGATTTTAACTTCCATCTTTATTTAATGAGAAATTATAGTCTCTTATGTAGCTTCAAAGAAATATGATGATGATGATGGTGATGATGATGGTGTTGATGTTGATGCTTAACCTCAATAGAGTACTCAGAGTTTATCAATGCTTTCACTTTCCATGTCTTATTTAATTCCAGTCAATTCTCCCTACAAGGCTGATAGATGGAAGAGGCAGATGGATCCTCTTTAAAAAGCCAATAACACTGAAGCTTATGAATAAGTGATTTTGCAACTTTACTAGTAAACTCTAGATCCACTAATAAAATATAACTTTCTCTGAATCCACATTCTATCCACTTTCTAGTATGTCACATTCTGTGAAAGTACTTTGTAAACTGCAAACTGCTATACAAATGTGCAGGGTTATCAATACCACATTTATTATTTCTTCCCTTTTGTCTATCCCTATACTTAACTCAGCAGAAAGAAGTTAATAAGACATGTTTTTATGGGTGGAGTGTATATGAGGCTAAAAGTGAAGTGTTCCACTTAATTAGCTAATCAAGTAAATTGGACTTTCCAATTTATGAAGCTATAACTAAAAATGCAAGCCCTGATACTACTGATACCTAGCCCAAGTTGTTTATATAAGGAGTAAAATGGGTCTACCAGATGAATCAGCAGACCACTCCTTGGAGAGACCCTTATGTGAAAGAGGCTTTTCCCACTAGACAGCATGTCCTCTTTATAAGATTTGTGGTAGATTATATAATTTCTGAGTGATTTAATAGATTTCATAAAGGAGAAATCTAAATGGTGTTTGACTGTAAGGAAAACAAAACAAAGAATAAAAAGCAAAGCCATTCTAAATTGCAATTAGCATAGTAATCACTGCCATCTTCAGCAGCAGGAAAAATTTTGACTCTGTTAAAATGAGGATCTAGCTTTTTCTGCAAACATGGTGTTCTATAGCTCATCTTTAGCTTGGCATTTACTGCTGGGATTACTGTAGGCAACAAGCTGTTCTCCAATATAGGGAAGGAGGCCAGGACTCAGTTGGAAACAATCGAAGACTGAAATCCTGCTGTTTAAGAATAAGTGAGCTAATAAGAACTTGCTGTATTTAAAAAAAAAAAAAAAAGGAAGAAGAAGTGAGAATCAGAGAATAAAGAAAACTTCAAAGAGTTGCTATGAATCAACACATGGACAGTTTTGAATGAGTGACTGGGTTTTTATCCTCCTTCCCTCTGGACTGTACTTAAGCTGTATTTAATAACACATCAGGCATTGGCATTTATAAAGCTAGTTTGTATTGAGTTTGGAAGTATAAGAAAATTCTATTACTTATTTTTCAGAAGAAAAATTAAACTCCAGAGTTTTTAGATTTTAAAGTATAGAGTAAGCAAATCGGATTATAACAAACAAATTTTTACTCCCTAATTATGCTCTGGTTGTCCCACTTTTTGTTTTTACTCATCTTCTTATCTCAAACTCAGTCATTCTTAACTTTTTATTGTGACACTGACACCTTTGAGAGTATGAAGAAAACTATGGTCCATAACCTTGGGCACAAATGCATAAAAACATAAAATTATATAATTAGTTTATGAGTCCCTAGAATCCTATCCTTTAAACCCAGATGAAGAAACTTTACCCTACCGGTAATGTTCTTTTATCCTCTGCCTGTCAAAATCCAATTCAAGTTTCAAAACTCAATTCAATATGCCACTCCTGAGAAGTCTTCTCTATTTCTATTCCTCCATGCAAGTTGACATTTATTATCCCCTCCATTATGCTTATACCTTTATTACAATCATTTATTCATTTTTCTTACATTTTCTTCCTTCCTTCAACATTTATTTATTAAATAGGCATCATAAAACTGAAATGAATAAAACAATTTCTGCCCTCGAGGAACTCTTGCTTCACTGATGAGACTTATACAAATGTGTGATCATGTGAGATAAGTGCTTATATACAGTGCAGGAAATGCAATGAGAGTACCGTGAAAAGGATGCCCAATGTTTCTTGTAAATATACTGCACCTTATTTATGAGAGTTTTGCAATTTACTAAAAACTCTCCAACAACTCATCTTCATTTAATATTCCCAACTTTGTCAGCTGCAATATTATTAACAATTAAATTTTACAGTCGATAAAATAAATTCAGAGAAGTAAAAAATATTACTCACAATGACCCAACAGGTAATTAATGAAACTGGGATTCAAAGTAATGTCTTATGACTCCAAAGCCAGTACTTTCTCCCATACTATGCTATATTTTTAGGATGGTTGAAGTTAGTGTAAATCATGTGTCCATTTCCCTACTACATTATAAGGTTCTTGGATTAATATAACATATCTTTTTCATTTTATATTTTCTCTCTCTCTCTCTTAATTTCTTTCTTTCCAGCAAAAAAAAAAAAAAAAAGCCACCATATATATGGTTGGTACTTAGTGATACGTGTTTGTACTGAGTTTCCAGGTTGTATTTTTCCCAATGTACTTGACTTAATCTCCAGCTGGGAAAGTAGAGGTGTGAACTAATTTTATGAAGATCCTACAGTGTAGCAGGCACTGAGCTATGCGCTTTACATGTATTACATCATTTCATTCCAATACTGAAACTTAAAGGTAGGGCTTTTGATGTTCATTGTAGATGGGGAACTTAAAACTTCAAAAGCTAAGTAATATGTCTAAAGGCACAACATTTATAAACGCTTATGCTAGACAATATATTTCTGCTTAATGTCGCCTGATGGGCCTTTTGTATGCTTTCAATGATTATTTAGATGGATTTCTGTTTTTGAGAATAATGTAAACATTAACTAAAGAGTGATCCAGAACTGGGATTAAATTTATCCAACAAGTTATTCAACATAAATATACTGACTGCTACTATGTCTCAGGCACTTTTCAAGATAATGTGGATATAGAAATGAATAAAATGAGTATTCCTTTTCCTCAAGAGAATTTCCATTCTAATAAATAAATAATAATCAAATATATAAGTAAATATGTATGTCATGTGGTGACAATCAATGCAATGGAGATAAAGAAAGAATATGGGGTTTAGGAAGTGTGCAGGGGAGAAGTTACCATTTTATATAGGTGAAGTTTGATTAGAAACCAGATGTGAAAAAAATAATCCATATGAACGTCCAGAGAGAGTGTTATAGTTAGATTATTTTACAGTTTCTATAATTTCAGTTTAAACATTTTTCTAATAATTTTGGAATTCAAGATTGAGATCTTATTGATTATTGACACAGATGCATGTGCATCTTTATTTTTAAAGGAAGAAGCTTGCTGTCAAAAAATAAATTCAAATTTTTTCAGTCCTTCTAAGTCATCCAAATCATTTTTAAAAGTCAATTTAAGCTTGTTATTATTATTATTTTTCTTCCTGAAATTTAAAAATAATCCTAAAATGCAATTTGAAAATTCCTCCAAACACACATTGTGACCCACTCACAACTGTCTAGACATTCACTTGCTTCATTATCCATATATAGAGCACATTTATATACAACTCCTTTGGGCCATATAAGAAGAATGAAATGTGATTCGTGCTCCTGTGTAGATTACCATCCAGTAGGAATGATAACCCAGCACTTGAAAAACTACTGTAAGTCCTGCTATAAGAGCTACGGATAGTTAGGGAGTTTAGGATTGACATGTACACACTGCTATATTTAAAAGGACCTACTTATAGCACAGGGAATTCTGCTCAATACTATGTAACAACCTAAATGGGAAAAGAATTTTAAAAAGAATAGATACATGTATATGTATAACTGAATCAGTTTGCTGTACATCTGAAACGAACACAACATTGTTAATCAACTGTACTCCAATATAAAATAAAAAGTTAAAAAAAGGAATAAAAAAAGAGCTATACAATAAAGAAATCCGAGGGCAAAAAAAAATATTTCTAATGGAGGAAGAAATAATTCAAAAAAGAGAAGGCATTTCTACTGGCACTGGAAAATCAACAGAATTGTATAAAGCAGTGTGGGTGAAGGCATTATAAGCAGACATCAGCAGATGTCAAGGCATGGAGGTGAAAAGAGACAGCCTAAAGAGAAGAGTGAGTAGTTTGATGTGGTTTGGGCATGGGTATTTAAGTGGTGGAAAGAGATGCATGATGAGATGTTGCCAAGCGTAAAGTGATATAATATTGGAGATCTTTGAGGACCTTAATTTTAGTATCAATCCATCAAAGCCAGACAACTGCCTGAATAGGTCGAACACATTTCCAGGATGCGAGACAGTTGGAGTGATTCTTGAGCTTGCTGCAATCTTGTGAGACATTACTAATGGGGTGGACGGGACACAGCGCCTGGCTGAGCTGGTTGCCAGCTGAAATTAACTGTTTCATTCCTGGAAGAGAGTGTGGCAGACCATAAGTTTATCCAAATAACATTGAAGTTAGTCGAAATAATTTTTTACAAAGTAATTACAACATTCTAGCCATTCTACTGGTCTCCTCTGAGCAATGTGCATGTGCATACATACATAAAATATACACAAACATACATATATGTAATTGCCAAAATTCATCATATTGGTTATATGTAGACAGGGTATGCTTCAAATTACTACAAACATAGTGCAAAAAGAATCTATTCAACAAAGAGACAAAAAATATAATTCTTTTTTCATTCTTAGAAAAAATTACTCAGAAAAAGATACCTAACATTTCAGTTAGTTCTTAGCAGGTATGCTGTGGCACATTATTGTACAGCAAGCCCTTCGCAGGTGTTCTATAAAATTTAGATCAATGTGCAAAGTTTATTTTTTCAACTTAATATAACTGACAATATCTGTCATACAGAATATCGATCTTAGCAGGCTTTATCCCACAAGGTGTCTTACAACCAAGGAACGCAAGTGGAGGCTGGCACTCTGGCAGTAAAGAAAGATCACTTTAGTGAAATATGTGAACATTTTAAAGGGGAGCATGAGAGTAATACGGAGTTTTATTCAAACAGAGGCACAATATGGAAGAGCAGATGAGTACATTGTGTGGTTCCTGGAAGAGCTTTTGTAGACACTGAGAGACATTGTTATTTTTTATAGTGATTGTATCATAGTAACTGTTGACTTGTTTGGTGCTGACTTGGGTCTTTAGCACCTTCAGGTGGGTGCTGCCACAAATTCTAGTATTAGAAAGTGTGTCATGACACCCAAAATGTTGATGACACCACTCTTTTAACATTTGGGATTAAGGCGTAATTTACTCATCTCTTGAGAGCTTCAACAAGGAGAGGTGAAGAAAAAAATTTGTCAATTAGTGCATCACTTGAAGCACTGACATAATTCTTCCCTGGTTGATGCATTAACATATGGGTTCTGTATGGAACCATCTGAGTTCAAATTTCACAAGTATATCCAAATTCTCAGTGGCTTAACATAATAAAAGTGTATTTCTCACTCCTTTAATAGTCTAATGAGGGTAGGAAGTGAGCTGGGGAGTCTCTTCTGCATAACTTTATTCAGGGATTTAGAGTCATTCCATTTTATATCTTTGCCATCCCAATGGGCCTCTGAGGGCTCTGCTGGATGCTTTCCCTTAAACCAAGAAATAAGGGACAGAAGAGAGAGAGAGAATTCACAGAGAATCTCATGAGAATAGTTTTAGTAGTTATAGGCCAAACCTAGAAGTTAATATATGACCTCTATATACACTCCATTGGCCAGATCTCAGTCATATGTGCCTACCTAACTGCAGAGGAGTCTGAGAAATGCAGCTTAGCTATGTGGCAAGGGGAGAAAAGGTAAAAGGATTTGCTTGCACCAATTTATGGTCTCTGTTTCAAGTGGAGTATGGCCACTTCCATAGAACTCTGAGATCTAGAATATTGGGACTAAAACATACTCTACTCTGAACTGGTCAGAGTTTTGTTAAGTTGTGGTTAGCCTTCAGATGGATGCTAACAACCCAGAAAGGGCCCTAAGGAAATCTACCAGGGTGATGAGAGGCAAACAAAAGTACAACATACATGATGAAGAGCTGAATAGACAGGATTCTTAGCACTGGGAGAAAAAAACTAGAAAGGCTAGCATGTAGAAGAAGTATTGGATTTAATACATGGGGCTTTTAATTCTGAAGTTATAAACAGTGGGTAAAAATTCCAGAAAGATAGATTTGATGAAAGCTGCATAAAAATAAAAGATTTATAAAGGTCAAACTATTGCTTTGGAGCTTATAAAGCTCTACATCATTGCAGGTTGGAATTTGTCATCAGGTTTGTGTGGTGAAGGTGGCACTAGATGGAACATTGCACTAACCAATCTCTTAAGTCTTTTCTAAGCCTGAAATTCTAGATTCTGGGACTGATTTTTAAGCTGTGGTTCCTTGCTGTAAGTCTTGACCAAAGACGATTGCTGCAAACATCTTCCCATCCCTTTAAATCTGACAATTATTTAAACACATTATCCCCTACCTCGTACCATTTATTTAACATTACAATAAAGATGTCCCATTTTATTTGAAATGTTTTAAAGTTATTTTAAAATGTCAGCCAAATCATTATCCTTTCTTTAATTTTATATTTGGAATAACAGAAGGAAGAACTTGGCTTCCTATAATAAAGAATGACCCTATGTGACTTCAAGAGGCAATTCATTTGTGGGCTGGCTGTCAGCATTCTGCAGCTGGATATTTAGTGCTTCCTGTATTGTGGGAGAGACTAGGGAACCCAAAATGACCTGGCAGCGTTCAGGGTGATCAGTTGTCTCAGTGAAGTTGTCTTCAATCCAGCAGCTGTCTCCAAAAAATCTTTCTAGCTGCTTAACTTTTCAAGGTTTGATTCCATATCCCAATATCTTATACTTTGGAAAGTTTCTGATAAACCTGTTTGCTTTTTTTTTTTCTTCCAAGGTATTGCATTATCTTTGTGAAATTGAATATTGATCCCTTTCACTCAGACAGTTTTGAAGTCAAGGACAATTCTGAGCCTTGGGTCCTGGTTTAAAGACACAGTATATAATTTTACATGTCTTCTTGGACACTCGCCAGTGGATTTAGATTTTGTTATCAGTGCACCTAGTTTGGAGATTGGTTTGTCATATGTCATTTTAAATATAAATTCTCATGTACCAAATAGCTTCTGAGAAGGCAAATCAGAATGAGTTGGATTTTTTAACATTTATTTAGGCATTAAAAATTCTTAGACTATGACCAGCCTTCCAATTAATATCAAATATCTTTAGTCCCCTTTGAGGACCTTAAATCTTCAAAATCATCACAAAATCCGGTTGTACTGGTGGAAGCTTAAGATTAAAGGGACTAATGCTACTTTTTGCATTCACAGCATTATGCTGTGTAATAAACTGGTAAGGCATGGGCACGGGGGGGAGGGGAGTGTTAAATTTTACATCATAATTGTGGTTGAGTTGTGATATTTTTCTGAATGTTATACAACTATGAAATTATTGATAAGATGTTAGAGGAAAGGTACCTCTTGTACATATTGCAGAAAGCCTATGGCATAGTCTATAAAGCAATTTTTCAGTCTATATAAATAACTCAGACGGCAGCCATCTCACAGCTTCCAAGGTAGCTCATTACTGTGCCAGATAACTGAAGTCTTAGAAGGCTATTCACATTTTAAACCGAATTCTACTGTAGCTAGTTCTGTCCCCTAAGGCCACACAAGACAATTTACAATTTTCTATCCAAATAATAGATTTGCAGGAACCGAAAGGCTGTAATTAATGTAGATTAGTGCAATTTATTTAAAATAGTTACTACATTATGAATTAACTATGATAACCTATTAAAAGTTTAAAAAAAACTGGAAACATAGCTTGAAAACATCTTTGTAGCCTGTAGCATGGTGTGGTTGCATCTTCTGTAAGCTCTAAAGGCAGTTCATAAATTAAATTCATGGATGATGCAACTATTATATTTCCATTGAGGAGATAAATAACAAAATCTGGGTACAACTGCCTATGTTAAAGAAGGGTAATTTTTCTTTAACTTGCAGTATACTTTCTTTACGACACTAAAGATTTACTGTTTTTTAAATCTTTCTTTCTCTCTCCCACTCTCTCTCCCTGCCTCCCCCTCTTTTTTCTTCATTCTTTTCTGAGTTATAGCTCTGCCCTTTTCCTTTTATGTTTGACCCAAATGCAATCAGAATCAGAAATTTTGCCTCTCCTTTTAGTTTATATTCTGAATTGATAAATGGATGAATGAATCAATAAATAAATGTCCCATGAAGGTCCAGAACATTGGCTTCATAGCAAGAGTTCCTTCACTTTTCTTCTCTTCATTTTTGTCCCAGGATAGTTTGCCTTTTTACCTCAAATATGGTAGCTTGGCAACTCATGTACGTATCTTTCCTTTAAAGATTGCTGACCTATTCTGAGTCTCCAGTAATAAGAGTCCCCAGTGGCCAGAGAACCTGTAATGGAAAACCACTTGCTGGGAAGCCTTTTGAGCTTCTCAGAATTTTGATGAAGACTTATATTCCTTGGACACCAGGCACACCCTGACTTCAGTCCCAGAATCAGCTTCTGTAGGTGGGTTAAGTCACTGAGTGACCATCTGCCCCCTGTAGGTACACATTCTTCGAGGTGTTAAATGTTGTGTTTGATCTTTGTGGTGCAAATCATTAATTTATAATGTATAAAAACCATTTGAATTACGTGGTGACTCAGCCTCAAGTAGTATGAATAATTTTTATTGTTATTAAATTTAAAAAATTAACACAAAACAGACCATCATCTGCCTGCCATAATATAGTATGGTCATTATGTTTTTTGTGTGAAAAGGAAGAGAATAAATATGTGAGATTTCTCACACAAAATGAAATCTCTTATTATAAACTCTTAGACTTTTTTTACATGTTTTCTTTCTGAATAAAACTTCAGGCAAAAGAGTTGATATTGATACCAATTTGATAAAGTTTAATCTGTGTCTCTTTGCGGTGGTCAGTATTTCGCTGATATGGTTATATAAAATATCTTGCTATAACCTTGTATAGTATATTACATGATAATCAAATTGAGATTTCCTTCTGGGGACACTGTCTCCCAAGACATTTTATGTACCCTGTCAAGACTGTTAAGCACTGATATTTCATATTTACCCTGAAGAGTGATATTTCCAATTCTGCTTATTCTTCTGAGAATTTATTGCAGCTCATGTAGAGCAGTTGATTGTCATCAAACACCTTGCAAAAGAGTTGATGTGAAAGTTAGAGGGAAGGACACAGAAGAAGATGGATCAATGTGACTCTGAAAGAGAGACTGTGAAAATAACCCCTGTCAAAATTCTCAGCATCTTCTTTAATAAAGAAATTGCAACTGGTTAAATAAGCTGGGACGAAGTGAAAGAGTGGCATTGACTTATATATACTACCAAATGTAAAACAGATAGCTAGTGGGAAGCAGCCGCATAGCACAGGGAAATCAGCTCGGTGCTTTGTGACCACCTAGAGGGGTGGGATAGGGAGGGTGGGAGGGAGACGCAAGAGGGAAGAGATATGGGGATATATGTATATGTGTAGCTGATTCACTTTGTTATAAAGCAGAAAATAACACACCATTGTAAAGCAATTATACTCCAATAAAGATGTTAAAATATATATATATATATTTTTAGAACTCTTTTTACCACACATGCAAAAAGAAATGTAGTCTTAAAATAAAGATAAGAAGTTATTAAATTCTAAGCCCAGAAACCAATCCCTAGGCATCTTGATCCATTAGTAGCTTAAATTATATGATACTTTTTGAGCATCAAAGGCTCCAAATAGTACCTAATAACCTCATGAAAGTGGATTGTAGAAGAGGAAAATTATATTCACATCCAGATACCAGGACAAAGGTAAGTCATAGACCAAGATGATTTCTGAGCTGAAAGATGTAGGACTAGTTGCCGATCTTTAAGTTTTTACCTGTATACAAGATCTTTATCATTTATTAACTCTATAAAAATTAAGTGGTTCTTCCATCTGGATGCAATTTAAAACTGTTAAAAGTATTTCCATGTTGATAAACAGGCACAGGCATTATTAAGATCAAGTATTTATACCTTCTAATAATATCAATTTTTTTTGTGTGTGGGTACCTTTAACTTTTATTATAAAATAGATTTCTTTAGCATCCATTATGGAAAATTTCAAATGTACAAAAGTAGACAGAAAACCCAGCTTCGTCAATTATCAATTCCTGAGCAATCTTGTTTCACCTCCAGCTCATTTTCTATTTGTCATATTCTCAAAGGCCTCTCATTTGGCCAAGTGAATTATTTTGAAGGAAATCCTTTCAAGTAGTTTTGCTTTCAAGTAGTTCAAGTAAAGTATAAGTTACCTTTTATGTAACACTACTATATAAATAAGTCTGATCATTATAGATTTTTTTAAAATGTGTTTCTTAAAATAGTTTTACAGTGGTCCTGCTCTAGTTTAACACCTGTCACAGATTAAGGCAATATTACCAAAAATGTCTTTTTCCCATCAGTGAATAAGTAAACAAAGATGTGGCAGATGCTAGAAATTCTCAGAACAAACGCAGAGGCGAATTTCATCAACAGACTAATCAGGAGACGTGAAGGCTGATGAGAGCTAAAATATTAAGATGTGATCAAGATGAGGGCATTTTAAAAATTAAGATATTCTTGGAAAAGTGAGTAAAAAAGCTCTCCACTTAATTCTGAGAAAATGCAAATAAATTACAGTTAAGATGTACATCGTGTTCTATTGGCAGTAATTTTGCAGGGAAATGGTCTGGCTCCAGCAACAACGGAGAATTACTGAATCTAATGGGAATGTTGGCCTATTGAATTCTCACCTTCAGTCTTTGGTTAACCTGCTGCTTGGAGCCTACCTGTTCTTCAGTTTTCTCTGGAAAAAGAGGGATGCTGCTGCTGCTTATATATTCATGTACATTAAAATAGTTTGGGTTATTACTCTTGGTAGTAATTTGCATCATTCTTTATAACTCACAAAATACATCCATTTCATTTTCAAAATAAACCTAAACAAGTAAGGCATGTATGTTTCCCTCTGTGACAAAGTACCAGAGGCTGAGAAAGTATGTAATTTACCAAAGGTAAATAAGGAGGAGGACTGCAGAGCCAGTACTTGAATTCCCACCTTCTGATTCTAGTTCAAGACTTATGATAGCGCACTGCTGCTGTTGCTACTATGGAAAGGTAGTAGATAGGCTCTTTCTACCATAGAAAGATGGCAAAGCCATGGTTTTTATGTCTGTCAGCCCCTCTACTGTTTTTGTTCAGTCCCAGAAGGCCAACTCGTTACATTTTGAAAAGTTTACAGTGTCAGCCACACATATGAGCAGAATCACTCCACCAAAATGAGAAATTCTCCTCTAGGATGTACAGATAGGATCTCAGCAGGATAGCAACTGAAAAGGAAAGGAGAAAAAGCCTTCAGGCTACAGGCAGGTTGGTAAATTAAGGTGGTATCTAAGAAACACAGTGGGGTTTGTTGGGACTTGAGCATGACTGCTCACTGAAGCATTTAATAGAAGAGAGTAACAGATTGCTCAGCCCTGATTACAGATAAACCAAGATTTTAAAAGGCCATTACAGAAGCCTATATCTTCTTCTTTTACTGAAAAAAAAAATGATGTTTCCCTAAAATGCAATTAAAAAAATCCATGTCTATAAATGATGCCTAATTCTTGAGTAGGGGATGAGAGTTGGGGTTAACATAGCCATGTCTCCTATTCTGTCACTCCTTATCTATCAAAGGAAACTCCATGGTGCTGGGCTTAGCATTTGTGTATGCAGACAAAACATTGTGTTTATGCAGACAAGCTTGAAATAAAGGAGCAAGGCACACCGAAGTTTGAGAGACAGCTTATTATTAAAGAGAAAATACTGGGCTGAAAGTCCTCTTCTAGCTCTGGTTCTGCCCCATTTCTGCTTTTACTGTGTGACTTGGGTTATTCAATTCAGTTCATCCAATTTTCATAGGGTCCTAGCTATATTAGACACTAAAGGGATAAAATTATGACTAACCACCATTAGAAGGGTCTTAAGATTGAATAAGAAAATTAAGGCAATTACATAAATAAGATAGGTGGATTAAGGTAAGTGCATTACTAGAGGTACTAAGAGAGATATGCAGTTTCTAATGCAGATGAGCTCACTTTGAATGGTTTTTCAGGAAAGGTTTTGTGGCAGGCAGAATTTTGGCCATAGGGAGAAGAAAAGATTGCAGTAAGAGAAAGGTACTAGGATTTTCTCTCATATTTTATGAAACCTAAATTTTTCTTCTTGTGCTAAGATTTTGTGATATTTCACAATAATAGAGGAGTACACAAGTATCCTGAATAACCTCCAGGGCCACAAGAGGGCACAGACCTCTAAAGAACTGGAAGCAGTACACCTACATGAGGCTTCATAAAATTGGAGGGACGATCGGTATGGGAGTTATGCAGTGTACGTATGCTGCAAAGGCAAAGAGATCTAAAAAGGGAGATCTCAAATTTTCACCATTACAAAGGAAGTGAAGGGCAATGAGAGTTGGGAACTTGATGGCAAAGAACAAAGAGTTTTATCAAGGTCATATTTGGGTAAGTGAATTACCATTTAGTGTATTCTTTACTATGCAATAAACTTGTGAGTATGACTCTGTGCCAAGAGCGCTTTCAAGATATGTTCCATGCCAAAATAAATGATACGACCTCTCTATAATATGCCTGTATCTTATAACTAACAGTAAGAGATTCATGGAGAACATCACACAGCGTTTGGTGAAAGAGAGAGTTATCAAAGAGTTAAGAAACAATACCAGTTGTATAGTGAATTACTGGTGAGTGAAATGGAAGGGAGCATGCAAATTGTATTTTTAAAGACTTGAAAGCCCTTATATAGGAGACGAATTACATTTGCTCTTTTGACTGCAAAGGATAGAGCCACCAAGAAGAAGTGGAAACTTAGAGGAGTTGAATAAGTTGTTTTACAAACAACCTTCTCTTTGTGTTTCAAAGTTAAAGAGAAGCCTTGGGAGAAAACTTGCACTCCTCTTAAGCAAAAGATTGCAAGCAAAATCTAGTTGACCAGTTGGAAGGAATGCAGCAGTGAGGGAAGATAGATGCTAGGGTATCGATAGTTATAGATGCTTTTAGGTTCTTTCAAATCTTAAAATTGTCACTTCATGACAGAAATATAACAAAGACAAAATTCATGCAGGCCTTAAAAATAATGTAAATGTGCTGGGTCATATTTATTTTTTGTGAAATAAGCATTTTGTTTTGTTTTATTTTTCTTTCCACTTTTTGAGAAGTTTGTGCAAAGACGATCCAACATAAATCAACCTACTTTAATGACATTAGACACTATAAATCTACTGCTTAATCCTTACTTAGTAAGGAGAAAAAAAAGATATTTCCTTTAGAGAGTAGAGATATTCCTACAGGCATTACTTAGTTCTAAAAATCAAGGTGAGAGTATAGCTATTAATATAGCAACTTTATACACAGGGCATAAAGCATGAAACTATTTGCTTAAGGCAAGACACCAAGTCAATGGAGGAAGCAGAAAATACCTCACCTTAGACTCTGTTTTGCTATTCTGAGTCCTCATAGCAGCTGTCTCTTAAAAATGTGACTTTTATCTTGATTAGTGTTACTTTAAACATTCCACTATGAGTTCAAAATTACTAGCCTGAAGCTTCAAACTAAAGAAAACAAACAAAAATAAAGACAACTTCCACTGTCCAGGGAAAGAAAACTGTTAAAGAAAACAGAAATTGGAATTTCCCAACAACCAAAAAGTCTGTCTTGTAAAGCATATTGATTAAAGATGCCATCTTTGCTTTTGTTATTCTACAGTAATAAAATGCTTTTTCAAAAAGTTCATTTATTTCAAAAATTCAGTGGGTTTGTTTAGTATTGTTATTTTTATGCTACCAGATCTGCTTACACTGAGGTTACAACTTCTGCTGCTATTAACCTAGTTTAAGACATCATCTATCCCCTGGACTACTGTCACACTCTCTTAAAGAAACAAGTCTAACTCTTCAGTATTCAATCCATGAATGTTGCCTGGAGAAACATTCTAAATTATAGCCTGGGATATGTGACTCTGTCCAAGAATCACAGATGCCCTTCTACTAAATACAAAATAAGCCCAAATTCCTTAGCCTAACATTAAGATCAACAAGTTGGTACCAAAATAACTTTTATTTTATTAAAAAAATTTTTTTAACATCTTTATTGGAGTATAATTGCTTTACAATGTTGTGTTAGTTTCTGCTGTGTAACAAACTGAATCAGCTATATGTATACATATATCCCCATATCCCCTCCCTCTTGCGTCTCCCGCCCACCCTCCCTATCCCACCCCTCTAGGTGGTCACAAAGCACCGAGCTGATCTCCCCGTGGGATGCAGCTGCTTCCCACTAGCTAGCTATTTTACATTTGGTAGTGTATATATGTCAATGCTACTCTATCACTTCGTCCCAGCTTACCCTTCCCCCTCCCCATGTCCTCAAGTCCATTCTCTACGTCTGCATCTTTATTCCTGTCCTGCCCCTAGGTTCATCAGAACCAATTTTTTTTTTTGATTCCATATATATGTGTTAGCATATGGTATTTGTTTTTCTCTTTCTGACTTACTTCACTCTGTATGAGAGACTCTAGGTCCATCCACCTCACTCCAAATAACTCAGTTTCATTTCCTTTTATGGCTGAGTAATATTCCATTGTATATATGTGCCACATCTTCTTTAGCCATTCAACTGTCGATGGACACTTAGGTTGCTTCCATGTCCTGGCTATTGTAAATAGAGCTGCAATGAACATTGTGGTACATTACTCTTTTTGAATTATGGTTTTCTCAGAGTATATGCCCAGTAGTGGGATTGCCGGGTCGTATGGTACTTCTATTTTTAAGGAACCTCCATACTGTTCTCCATAGTGGCTGTATCAATTTACATTCCCACTAATAGTGCGAGAGGGTTCCCTTTTCTCCACACCCTCGCCAGCATTTATTGTTTGTAGATTCTTTGATGATGGCCATTCTGACCGGTGTGAGGTGATACCTCACTGTAATTTTGATTTGCATTTCTCTAATAATTAGTGATGTTGAGCATCCTTTCATGTGTTTGTTGGCAATCTGTATATCTTCTTTGGAGAAATGTCTATTTAGGTCTTCTGCCCATTTTTGGATTGGGTTGTTTGTTTTCTTTGATATGGAGCTGCATGAGCTGTTTATATATTTTGGAGATTAATCCTTTGTCCGTTGATTCATTTGCAAATATTTTCTCCCATTCTGAGGGTTGTCTTTTCATCTTATTTGTAGTTTCCTTTGATGTGCAAAAGCTTTTAAGTTTCATTAGGTCTCATTTGTTCATTTTTTTTTTCCATTACTTAAGGAGGTGAGTCAAAAAAGATCTTGCTGTGATTTATGTCAAACAGTGTTCTTCCTATGTTTTCCCCTAAGAGTTTTATAGTGTCCCATCTTACACTTAGGTTTCTAATCCATTTTGAGTTTATTTTTGTGTATGGTGTTAGGGAGTGTTCTAACTTCATTCTTTTACATGTACCTGTCCAGTTTTCCCAGCACCACTTATTGAAGAGACTGTCTTTTCTCCATTGTATATCCTTTCCTCCTTTGTCATAGATTAGTTGACCATAGGTGCGTGGGTTTATCTCTGGGCTTTCTATCCTGTTCCATTGATCTATATTTCTGTTTTTGTGCCAGTACCATATTGTCTTGATTACTGTAGCTTTGTAGTATAGTCTGAAGTCAGGGGGTCTGATTCTGCAGCTCCGTTTTTTTCCCTCGAGACTGCTTTGGCTATTCGGGGTCTTTTGTGTCTCCATACAAATTTTAATTTTTTATTCTAGTTCTGTGAAAAATGCCATTGGTAATTTAATAGGGATTGCATTGAATCTGTAGATTGCTTTGGGTAGTATATTCATTTTCACAATATTGATTCTTCCAATCCAAGAACATGGTATATCTCTCCATCAGTTTGTGTCATCTTTGATTTCTTTCATCAGTGTCTTATAGTTTTCTGAGTACAGGTCTTTTACCTCCTTAGGTAGGTTTATTCCTAGGTATTTCATTCTTTTTGTTGCAATGGTGAATGGGATTATTTCCTTAATTTCTCTGTCTGATCTTTTGTTGTTAGTGTACAGGAATGCAAGAGATTTCTGTGCATTTTGTATCCTGCAACTTTACCAAATTCATTGATTAGCTCTATTAGTTTTCTGGTAGCATCTTTAGGATTCTCTATGTATAGTATCATGTCATCTTCAAACAGTGACGTTTTTACTTCTTTTCCAATTTGTATTCATTTTATTTCTTTTTCTTCTCTGATTGCCATGGCTAGGACTTCCAAAACTATGTTGAATAATAGTGGTGAGAGTGGCCATCCTTGTCTTGTTCCTGATCGTAGAGGAAATGCTTTCAGTTTTTCACTATTGAGAATGATGTTTGCTGTGGGTTTGTCATATATGGCCTTTATTATGTTGAGGTAGGTTCCCTCTATGCCCACTTTCTTGAGAGTTTTTATCATAAATGGGTGTTGAGTTTTTTCAAAAGCTTTTCCTGCATCTATTAAGATGATCATATGGTTATTATTCTTTAATTTGTTAATATGATGTATCACATTGATTGATTTGCATATATTGAAGAATCTTTGTTTCCCTGGGATAAATCCCACTTGATCATGGTGTATGATGCTTTTAATGTGTTGTTGGATACTGTTTGTTAGTATTTTGTTGAGGATTTTTGCATTGATATTCATCAGTGATATTGGTCTGTAATTTTCTTTTTTTGTAGTATCTTTGTCTGGTTTTGGTATCAGGGTGATGGTGGCCTGATTGAATGAGTTTGGCAGTTTTCCTTCCTCTGAAATTTTTTGGAAGAGTTTGAGAAGTCTAGGTGTTAGCTCTTCTCTAAATGTTTGACAGAATTCACCTGTGAAGCCGTCTGCTCCTGTGCTTTTGTTCGTTGGAAGATATTTCATCACAGTTTCAATTTCAGTGCTTCACAATCAGTGCTTGTGATTGGTCTGTTTATTTTTTAATTTTCCTTGTGGTTCAGTCTCGGAACATTGTGCTTTTCTAAGAATTTGTCCATTTCTTCCAGGTTGTCCATTTTATTGGCATACAGTTGCTTGTACAAATCTCTCATGATCCTTTGTATTTCTGCAGTGTCAGTTGTTACTTCTCCTTTTTCATTTCTAATACTGTTGATTTGAATATTCTCCCTTTTCTTCTTGATGAGTCTGGCTAATGGTTTATCAATTTTGTTTATCTTCTCAAAGAACCAGCTTTTAGTTTTATTGATCTTTGTTATTGTTTCCTTTATTTCTTTTTCATTTACTTCTGATGTGATCATTATCATTTCTTTCCTTCTGCTAACGTTGTGGGTTTTTTGTTCTTTTTTCTCTAAATGCTTTAGGTGTAATGTTAGGCTGTTTATTTGAGGTGTTTCTTGTTTCTTGAGGTATGATTGTGTTGCTAAAACTTCCCTTTTAGAACTGCTTTTGTTGCATCCCATAGGTTTTGGGTCATCGTGTTTTCATTGTCATTTGTTTCTAGGTACTGTTTGATTTCCTCTTTGATTTCTTCAGTGATCTCTTGGTTATTAAGTAGTGTATTGTTCAGCCTCCATGAGATTGAATTTTTTACAGTTTTTTTCCTGTAATTGATATCTAGTCTCCTAGCATTGTGGTCAGAAAAGATACTTGATATGATTTCAATTTTCTTAAATTTACCAAGGCTTGATTTGTGATCCAAGATTTGATCTATCCTGGAGAATGTTCCATGAGCACTTGAGAAGAATATGTATTCTGTTGTTTTGGATGGAATGTCCTATAAATATCAATTAAGTCCATCTTTTTTAATGTGTGGTTTAAAGCTTGTGTTTGCTATTTATTTTCATTTTTGATGATCCGTCCATTGGTGAAAGTGGAGTGTTAAAGTCCCCTACTATTTTTGTGTTACTGTCGATTTCCCCTTTTATGGCTTTTAGCATTTGCCTTATATATGAGGTGCTCCTATGTTGGGTGCATAGATATTTACAATTGTTATATGTTCTTCTTGGATTGATTCCTTGATCATTATGTAGTGTCCTTCTTTGTCTCTTGCAATAGTGTTTATTTTAAAGTCTATTTTGTCTGATATGTGAATTGCTACTCCAGCTTTCTTTTGATTTCCATTTGCATGGAAAATCTTTTTCCATCCCCTCACTTTCAGTCTGTGTGTGTCCCTAGGTCTGAAGTGGGTCCCTTGTAGACAGCATATATATGGGTCTTGTTTTTGTATCCATTCAGCCAGTCTATGTTTTTTGGTTGTTGCATTTAATCCATTTACATTTAAGGTAATTATTGACATGTATCTTCCTATACCATTTTCTTATTTGTTTTGGGTTTGTTTTTGTAGGTCTTTTCCTTCTGTTGTGTCACCTGCCTAGAGAAGTTTCTTTAGCATTTGTTGTAAAGCTAGTTTGGTGGTGCTGAATTCTCTTAACTTTTGCTTGTCTGTAAAGGTTTTAATTTCACCATTGAATCTGAATGAGATCCTTGTTGGGTAGAGTAATCTTGGTTGTAGGTTTTTCCCTTTCATCACTTTAAATATGTCCTGCCACTCCCTTTTGGCTTACAGAGTTTCTGCTGAAAGGTCAGCTGTTAACCTTATGGGGATTCCCTTGTAGGTTGTTTGTTGCATTTCCCTTGCTGCTTTTAATATTTTTTCTTCATATTTAATTTTTGATAGTTTTGTTAATATGTGTCTTGGTGTGTTTCTCCTTGGATTTATCCTGTATGGGACTATTTGTGCTTTCTGGACTTCAGTGGCTATTTCCTTTCCCATATTAGGGAAGTTTTCAACTATAATCTCTTCAAATATTTTCTCAGACCCTTTCTTTTTCTCATCTTCTGGGACCCCTATAATTCGAATATTGGTGCATTTAATGTTGTCCCATAGGTCTCTGAGACTGTCCTCAATTTTTTCATTCTTTTTTCTTTATTCTGCTCTGCAGTAGTTATTTCCACTATTTTATCTTCCAGGTCACTCAGTCGTTCTTCTGCCTCAGTTATTCTGCTATTGATTCCTTCTAGAGAATTTTTAATTTCATTTATTGCATTGTTCATCATTTTTTTTTTTTTTTTGCTCTTTACTTCTTCTAGGTGTTTGTTAAACGTTTCTTGTATTTTCTCCATTCTATTTCCAAGATTTTGGATTATCTGTTCTATCATTACTCTGAATTCTTTTTCAGGTAGGCTACCTATTTCCTCTTCATTTGTTTGGTCTGGTGGGTTTTTACCTTGCTCCTTCATCTGTTGCATATTTCTCTATCTTCTCATTTTGTTTAACTTACTGTGTTTGGGTCTCCTTTGTGCAGGCTGCAGGTTCATATTTCCCATTGTTTTTGGGGTCTGCCCCCATGTGTGAGGTTGGTTCAGTGGCTTGTGTAGGCTTCCTGGTGGAGGGGACTGGTGCCTGCATTCTGGTGTGTGGGGCTGGATCTTGTCTCTCTGGTGGGCAGGGCCATGTCCAGTGGTTTGTTTTGTGGTGTCTGTGACCTTATTTTGATTTTAGGCAGCCTCTCTGCTAATGGGTGTGGTTGTGTTCTTGTCTTGCTAGTTGTTTGTCGTGAAGCCTCCAGCACTGGAACTTGCTGGCCATTAGGTTGGGCTGGGTCTTAGTGTTGAGACGGAGATCTTTGGGAGAGCACTCGCTGATTGATATTACATGGGGCCAGGAGGTCTCTGGTGGTCCAACATCCTGAACTTGACTCTCCTACCTCAGAGGCCCAGGCCTGACAGCAGCCCAGAGCACCAAAACCCTGTCAGCCACAAGGCTCCAAAGAAAAGGGAGAAAATATAAAAGGAAAAAATAATTTTTTTAAATAATAAATAAAAATAATAAAAAATTATTAAAATAAAAAAAATAATAAAAAAGAGCAACCAAACCAATAAACAAATCCACCAATGATATCAAGTGCTAAGAACTAATCTAAGATAAACATAAAAATCAGAAACAAATCAGTTGCAGGCAGCAAACCCCAAGTCTCCAGTTGCTCCCAAAGTCCACAGCCTCAGTTTTGGGATGATTCATTGTGCATTCATGTATTCCACAGATGCAGGGTACATCAAGTTGATTGTGGAGATTTAATCCGCTACTCCTGAGGCTGCTGGGAGAGATTTCCCTTTCTCTTCTTTGTTCGCACAGCTCCTGGGGTTCAGCTTTGGATTTGGCCCCACCTCTGCATGTAGGTCGCCCTCAGGCATCTGTTCCTCACCCAGACAGGAGGAGGTTAAAGTAGTGGCTGTTTAGGGGGCTCTTGCTCCTTCAGGCCGAGGGTAGGGAGAGGGTACGGTAGTCATAACTGGAATGTGGGGTGAGCCTGCAGCGGCAGAGGCCAGCGTGATGTTGCAACAGCCTGAGGCATGCCATGTGTTCTCCTGGGGAAGTTGTCCCTGGATCACAGGACCCTGGCAGTGGTGGGCTGCACAGGCTCTCTGGGGATGTGGGGTGTAGAGAGTGACCTGTGCTTGCACACAGGATTGTTGTTGGCTGCAGCAGCAGCGTTAAATATTTCATGCCCATCTCTGTGGTCTAAGCTGATAGCTGTGGCTCACGCCCGTCTCTGGAGCTCATTTAGGCAGTGCTCTGCCTTCTGTCGGCAGACAGGGAAGGGATCCTCTCTCCTCACGCACCCTGAAACAATGGTCTCTTGCTTATTAGGCAGGTCCAGACTATTTCTCAGACTCCCTTCATGGCTAGCTGTGGTGCACTAGCCCCCTTCAGGTTGTGTTCACGCTGCTAACCCCAGTCCTCTCCCTGGGATCTGACCTCCGAAGCCGGAGCCTCAGCTCCCAGCCCCTACCCATCCAGCGGGTGAGCAGACAAGCCTCTCAAGCTGTTGAGTGCTGGTCGGCACCGATCCTCTGTGCAGGAATCTCTCCGCTTTGCCCTCCGCACCCCTGTTGCTGCACTCTCCTCCGTGGCTCCGAAGCTTCCCCCCCGCCCACCTCCCATCTCTACCAGTGAAGGGGCTTCCTAGTGTGTGGAAACTTTCCTTCTTCACAGCTGCCTCCCAGAGGTGCAGGTCCCGTCCTTATTTTTTGTCTTTTTTCTTTTGCCGTACCCAGGTATGTGGGGATTTTCTTACCTTTCGGGAAGTCTGAGGTCTTCTGCCAGCGTTCTGTAGGTGTTCTGTAGGAGTTGTTCCATATGTAGATATATTTTTATGTATTTGTGAGGAGGAAGATGATCTCCACGTCTTACTCCTCTGCCATCTTGAAGGTCCCCCCCAAAATACCTTTTAAAAATCTTTTCATCTAGTAAGTTCTCACACTCTCTTATATCTTCATAGTCCAGTCATACTAGGGCACTTAATACCAGTTTTAAATAGTTGTTGTAAATAAATACTAATTTTAAAGAACCATATGTTTTGTCTGAAAGCCCCTCTATATGCATGCTACAAGCTTCATACCTGCTTAATTAATTTCTTGTCTATGCATCAAGCCCAATTCAAATCTAGTCTTCTTGTAAGCCTTCCATGGATCATTAAGTAGCCATGAAATCATCTTTCTTCCTTTTATTTCCATTATATGTTATAATCCATATCATATAACACCTACTATTGATTACTTATATTAGAATCATTTATATGAGTATCTATGGCTCTCTATCAGTCAGGGTCCAGTCAAGAAAATGTAAAATATGCCAACTGTTTTAACAGAAAAGGCTATATAAATAGTTGGTTACACAAATATTAGAAGATTAAAAAGGCAAAACCAGAAACATTGAGATAACAAAGAGCTATTTCTTTCTGGAAGAAGCTACCATTCTGGGAAATGAGGTTAAAGAAGGGGAAGAGGTTAAGTGTTTTTGACACTCTATAACTTGGAGGAGGCTCTTTTAGAGGTAGGATCTAGCCCTCTTTCGAGAAGTTGCTGCCCAGTTGTGCTGGAATCTCAACATCTCAGAGGAGAAAACGTGAAGCTGGCACTCAGACCCATGAAGAGGGGCACAGTCTGACTACTGCTGTTATTTCTCAGGGAGCACAATGAGACCAGTTCTGGAGTGAAGAGAGAAAACTGGAAAGTGGTATCAACTCCACTGCCAGAATAAAGAGATGATACTGGCATATGGGGACAAGAACAGAAAATAGCATGCTATAGAACACAGCTTCTCATTTTTCTCTAGCACTCCTTGTTAGCAGAACTATCAGGGAGGCATCAGGCAAAACAGAAAGGTGGCTTGCATAACCTAGTGCAAGCATCACAAAGAAAGCATAGAAGGGTAGGGTTGATAGTGAGAGACAAAGTATCATAAGCCAACACATTTTCACGAGATTCTGAGTTCCCACAGGACTAGAACATCTCTGGATATCCCTATGTCTCCTGCAGAACATATCATAGTATTTCCCATGTAGTAGAAAATCAATAAATATTTTACTTGAAATCTACGTAAGTTCTTGATTACCTCAGAGCCACAGATATCCAAATGTAAAACTGAAAAATGCAGCACCTTCTAGAAGTAAAAAGTAGAGCGATATAAGATAAATTATGTCAAGGATTGAGAATTTTTAATGAAATTTTACACTTTTATTTTCTGTTATAGTCAGGAGACCATTGCAGAAAAAGTACAATAGGCCTTTCCTAGTGTTAAGGATACCCTGGTTTTCCAGGGGAAAAAGATTAGAAGGGCTTCCCAGTGTGTCACCAGGCCTTTTTCTCAGCAGTGTCTGAAATTTTTTGCCAGTATGAAAAAATTCCAGCTGTTCTTGGTATGGAAAAATAAAAGAGATGTCTCTGAAATGAAATAAAAACAATAAATGAAATAAAAGTAATAATTTTGGGCTAATAAGAATGAGAAATTTAGAAGGGGGGATGAAGTAGACAAAATATCTTAAGTATAAATTTCTAGACATGACATTAATTAACCTTATATCTCAGGAGTTAACCTGGGATAATAAGACAGTGTAGATAACATGGAATTGAGATGGGGAGTATCATCTAAAGAACAAGAGATCTAAGTAAATAAAACCTCTATAATTATATCTTTTGATAAAATACTTCTCCATATTTAAGCAGAGCATGAGAGATATTCCCTGAAAAGCATCATTTATTATGGCAAAGTGCATGATATATTTGCCATCTTAGGCATTCAGAAAAAAAAAAGAGAGGGGGAAGCAGAGTGAGAAAAAATATGTGTGTGTGTGCACATATGTGTAGTAAACACTTGGTACAGAAGTATTCTGATTTGATACATTAACCTAAATTCTTCAAGATCAACACAGAAAACATCGTTACTTCTCTTTACTGATCTTCCATGTATTGTACTTTAAGAAATAAATCATCAAATCCCTACATACAAAAATGGCTATCAATAAAATAACTGTGGACATGTATTAAGACTTTAATGCCAGTCATTTGAGGTAAGTCCTATATATATATTTTTTTTTTTCCTCAGAACATCCCTACGATGAAAGTACTACTATGTTACAAGAAAAATATCTGGTGCATAAAAGTACTCTGTTAATATTTGTTGAATTAATAAATACATGAATCACTAAATTCCCATTTTACAGATGAGATTCTAAGCTGTGAAGGAAAAGTTACCTCATTTTTTTTTAATGTGTTCTGAGGATTTAGGTTGCTTTTAAACAACAACAAAAAATAACCAAATTATATCAGCTTTTGAGATGAAGCTTTGGTATGATTAAAATAGTTAACGTTTAAATTCACATGTACACTGTTGAAAGGAAAGAAATTTTTCACTCTGTGAGATAATGCCTCACAGAATATTAGCAATGGTCTTCACATTAAGAATGGCAGTATTATATACATATAAAGTATTCGGTATAGAAAGACAACAATCAGAAAACCACTACATCTTATTTCTCACTTAATTAAGACAAGCTGTGTCTGTTTCCAAGGATGATTTCAGCTTATCTACAGAAAAAAGGAGGATGACAATAAAAAGCTTATGTTTCTGTATGAATTTGAATACATTAGATTAACCTCAAAAGTGCTTTTTTAAAGTCACTTTTCTGACCGCTTATCTCTTCTCCCATTACTCAATCTATGGCTCTAAGCTATATATGTCAAACTCCCAACCACTCATACAGATCCTCTTCAGAGCCCACCTCTTGATTCTTCGGCCCAAAATAGGTACATCTTTCCTGCAAATACTTATTGCCTTTCAACTCTGACTTTTATGGGGCACATTTTACATCTTCTAGTATAATGGATAACTGGAATTGAAGCCCAGCTATTAGTCAATTCAACTCCTGAATGGCTTAAATTGTCTTCCAGAAAGAAAAGTAAATTACACATGGAGGAAGATAACATCATTCAGAGCCTCATTAATTTTTAAATTTTTACCCACTTTTTCTGGCACTCTATCAAAACTAATCAGGCACATAGACAAAAACTGACTGAAAATCAAGAGAAAATAACAATGAGAAGAAATGCACAAGGAATTTAGAATTAAAAAAAATCAGAATTATACTTAAAAATTACTCATATGCAATTAACGTTTAATAAATAAGAGAGTGAATCATGAGAGTTGAGTGAAAGGTATAAAAAATGAATTATTCAGAAATTCTGATGAATGCATTACTTAAAGAATGATTTAATGCTCCAAGCATGGACATACTAATGTATTAGGCCCAGTTGATAAAAGAATTTGGGAAGTGGAAGATAATACAGTAGAAATATCTGAACTGAAGCATGAAGAGACAAAGAAATGATACAAAATACAAAACAAATCCAAAGATAAATGAGATATGGGGAAGAGGTTCATATAATTGAAGATTAAGAGAGAAAAAAAGACTAGGCCAGAAGGCATGAATTTTTCAAAAATGATAAAAAAATATATCAAGCTTAAGATGCAACTAGTAGAACCTTAGCAGGATAAATACAAAGAAAATCACACTTAGGTATATCATAGTAAAACTTCTGAAAACTAAATACAAAAATAAAACCTTAAAGCAGCCAGAGACAAGAAAATTGATGTCAAAAGAACTGCAGAACTTTACAAATGTTTTTAAACAATAACAATGAAAATCAGAAGACAGTGGAATGATAAATTTAATGGCTAAAAGAAAATACCTGCCAAACTATAATTATTTATCTGATGGAAAATCCTTCAAAAAAGGAAGGTGATATCAAAGATATTTTTCAGACAAGCAAGAATTCATCACCAAAAGACTACACTAAAGGGAATGGCAACAAGATTCATAAATCATTATGAAAAGAAAGGATTAGTCTGTAAATGGTATAGTTTGCTATTCATATAAAAATAATGGGAATCTCTACTTCATACCATACACAGAAATAAATTTCAGATGATTAAAGACCTAATGCAAAAGAAAAAAAAAACTTTAATTTTTTAGGAAAAATATGGGGTAGAATTTCTCTGCAATTGCATGACAGGGAAAGATGTCTCAAGCACAAATCTTCAAAACATGATAAATATGTTTATAATAATATTCAACCTTTCTCTGAATAAAAATTCTCCATAAACAAGTGAGACTACAATAAATCACATACTGGAAGAAAATATGTATATTGCACACACTGATAAAAATTTATTCTTCAAAACATATCAATAATTTCTATAAAACAATAAGAAAAAAGAAAAACTTCTCAATATAAAAATCAAAAGAGTAAATAAAAAAGCAATCCAAAAACAAGGAAATCTGAGTTAGCCAAGCAAATAAACAAAATAAAAAGAGAACTAAAAGATGTCCAAGTTTATGAGAGATCAAGAAAATTCAGTTTAAAACAGTGAGGAATGAAGGACTTCTGCTTCTAGCCCAGAAGGAGTAACAAAGGTTGGGTTTACCTTCTCACACAACAAGTGAAAAAACAGACAAAATATGAGATCACAGTGTAAAAGACTGTGAACATAAGCCAATGAAGGACATTGAATATTTAGAGATGGGAGCCAAAGGAGCTACTTCCTCAAACTGTCCAGTTTACTGACTTGAGAAAGTTTCTAGGTCTTGTTGTAATGAGCAGAAACCTAGGTGTAGTAGTAGAATAGTGGTCCTACAAAGATGTCCATTTCCTAATCCACTGAATCTGTGAATATGTTACCTTACATGCAAAGGGTCTTTGTAGACATTAAGAACTTTAATATGGGGAGATAATCCTGGATTATCTGGATGAGCCAAATCTAATCACATGAGTCTTTAAAATCAAAGAAACTTTCCCAGTTCAGTTCTGAGTTAGAGGGAGACATAACTACAGAAAAATGGTTAGAGAGATAGAGATGCAATATTGTTGGCTTTAAAGGTGGAAGAATGGGATGTAATCCAAGGAATCTGGAAGTCAAGGAGATGGATCCTCCCCTGGGGCATCCTGAAAGGAACTCAGCCTTGCTGAATCCTTGGTTTTAGCACAGTAACACTCATGCTGGACTTTTAATCTAAAGAACTATAAGATCATAAATTTCTGTTGGTTTAAGCCACCATTTTGTGGTGATTTGCTACAGTAGCAATAGGAAACTAATATACCAGGAGTCTGGCAGACTTCCTGAGAGTCTAGGAAGACCACTGTGGCTGAACTTCCTAAATAGGAGAAAGCTGCACACACAGAGATTTCCAGATATCTGCAGAGAGTCCCCTTACACATTCAGTTGAGAACTGATCTGTGCATGCATATAAGGGAAATATCTGAGGCTGAGGAAAGAAACAGCCACAGGGTTAGAGATAATGATACCCAACATTCAACACAGCTGTGAATAGTGCTGTCTCTCACCAGCTAGAATGGAAAATACATGAAACATGAGACATTAGGTAAAGTATACAGGTGGGTTTTACTTCAATAATGGGGAATTAACAGCACTAAAATGAGCACTGCTCAGAAGTGGTATAATATCACTTGAACTTAGAGGGTGGTAAGTTAAAGATGTAAACTATAAATCCCAAAACAATCATTGATATAAAAGACACAGAATATATAAGAAAGTGGAAGGAAAATAGAATTATAAAGAAATAATTGAAAAGAAGGCAGAAAATGAGAAAAATGGGAAAAAATAAAATATGGCAGAAAGAGAAAACATGTATCAGTTTATCAATTTAAACGTAACTATATGAATGAACACATTATATGCAAATGGATTAAATATCCCAACTAAAAGGTAAACATTGTCAGATTGGAAGAAAAAGCAGAACCCAACTATAAGCTGCCTATAAGAAATACACTTCATGTGTAAAGACATAAAGAAGTAAAAATTTAGAAAAAGATATGCCAGCACTAATCAAGAGAAAGCTGGGATGGCTATATTAATATAAAATTAGATTATATATAAAATTATATTACCAGGAATACAGAAGATTATTCAATAATAATAAATAAGCAAATTCATCAAGATAAGAGAATAAGTCTGAACATCTACAACAGAGCTTCCAAATGAATGAAGCAACTGACAGAACAAGGAGAAATAGACAAATCCGCAATTATAGTTGAAGATTTCAATACCCCTCTCAATAACTCATAGAAAAAATAGACAGAAAATAAATAACCATACAGAAGATTGGAAAAAATTCTTCAAACAACTTGACCAAAAATTTGAAACAAAATTTTAGCAAATCAAATCCAAGAACACATATAAGCTAAAATACCTAACTACCAAGTGATTTTATGCCAAGAAGGCAAAGTTTGTTTAATACTTGAAAATCGATCTATGTTTTTAACCATATTCATAGCTTAAATAAGAAAAAACTTATGATACTCTCAAAAGATGCAAAAAAAGTGTTAAAAAAGTGTTTAACAAAATGCAACATCATTCCTGAGGAAAACGTTATGCAAACTTGGAATAGAAGTATGTAGGAAAGAGTTAACTCAACATGCCTGAGTTGCTCAAGCCTTGCATTTCCCAATTTTCATGAATGGCCCTTGAGCAATTCCTGGGAATCGAGCTCTTGGAATGTTCTAACTGATAAGAGTGTTTTGAATGCTTACAGCTTTGAAACGTACTATACTAGCTAGTCTAGATAGTTTGTGCAAGCAGTGTGATTTATGTGAACACTTGCTTTCCTTCTAAGGGTCTGGAGTTCTGATAACTACAGTCAGTCATGTGGACATTATGTGCCTATATGGCAGATCCCCAATAAAATCTCTGGACACCTAGGCTCAGGCAAACTTCCCTATTACGCAACACTTTGTATGTGTTGTCACAACTGGTTGCTGAATGTACTAATTGTGTCCTTCGCAAGTATCCTGGTAGAGGACTCTCGGAAGCTTATGTCTGGTTTCCTTCAGACTTTTCCATATGTGCCTTTTCTCTTTGCTGATTTTTCTGTGTACCCCTATACTGTGATAATTTGTAATAGTCAGTATAATGACTACCCAATCAATCACCAGTCCTGGGAGTAGTCTTTAGGACCCCTGACACAGAAGGTAAGTAACACAACCTGATAAAAAAGAATCTATAAAAACCTTACAGCTAACACCAGACCAAACGGTGAAACACTGAACACTTTGTCGTTAAGATCAGATACAAGACTCTTCTAGTCAACAGTGTAAAGGAAATTCTGGCTAGTATAACAAGGCAGAGAAAAGTAATTAAAAAACAATTAGGTTGTAAAAGAAGTAAAACCTTTATTCACAGGCATGGTTGTCTGTGTAGAATTCAATATAATTTATAAAAAGGCTATTAAAACTAATAAGTGAGTTCTGTAAGATTCTGTATATATGAATCAATTGTTTTCTAAGTACTACAACAATTGAAAATCAAAATTTTAAAAATTCAATTTACAATAACAAAAATTATGAAACACTAAAAAAATGAATCTGGTAAAATATGCAAAAGACCTGTACATGGAAAACTACAAAATAGTGCTGAGAGAAATTAAAGACCTAAATAAATGAAGAAATGAATCACAGTCATAAGTTGAAAGATTTACTACTGTTAAATATCAATTCTCCCAAAATTTATTTATAGATTCAATGTATTCCCTATTAAAATACCAGCAGTCTTTTCTAAAACTATATATATAAATTGACAAGCTCTTTTTAAAATTGATAAAGAAATGCAATGGACCTAAGTATAGCCTCCCCCCCAAAAAAAACCTTGAAAAAGAATGAAGTTTCACTGTGACTTCATTATTTTAATGCTTATTATTAAGTTACAGTAATAAAGACAGTTGGCTATTGGTATAAAAATAGACAAATAGGACTACTAAACCAAAAAGAAAGCCCATAGATAGACTCACATATATAGAACCTTAATTTTCATAAAGGTGCAAAGGTAATTCAATGGAGAAAAAAGAATCTGTTCAACGATACTGCTACAACTACTAAATGTCTATATTCAAAAAAAAAAAACCTTGATCCATTTCCCAAATCATACACAAAATGAATCTAAAATGATTCATAGACCTAAATGTAAACTCTAAAATTGTAAGATAACTAAAAGAAATTATCTGGGGAAACTTGGCGACTTTCTGTTAGGAAAAAAAAATTTGACCTGTGAAATGAAAAGCAAGAACCATAAAAGTGTAAACTAAAGAATTTGATTTCATCAAAATTAAAAACTGCTGCTCTCTGAAAGTCACTATTAAGTGAAAGATAAAGCAAGTGAAAGACTGGGAGAAAATAATCTGCAAATCATATAATTGATAAAGAACTTGTGTTCAGAATATATATAGAAACTTCAAAACTCTCATTCAGGTTGTAAAATTGTAAAACCCCTTCAGAAAACAAAAGTAAACACAGACCTACCATATTATTCAGCCATTTAACTCCTAAGAAATGAACTAGAGAAATAAAGTGAACTGAAAGTATGCATCCAAACAAAGATATGTACATGAATGTTTATCGCAAATTTATTTATAATGACCAAAACCTCGAAACAATTCAAATGTCCATCAATAGTTGAATACATAAACAAACAGTGGTCCACCCATGCAATGGGCTATCTTTCAACAATTAAAAAAGTGAACTATTCAGATTACAACGTGGGTGAATCTCCAAATAATCAAACTGAGTGAAAGAAGCTAGACCCCCCCCACCGCCACCTCCAAATGCATGCACTGTTATTCCATTTATTTAAAATTTTAGAAAATTCTAACTAATTTAAGTGGCATAAAACAGATCAGTGGGTGCCTGGGGACAGTGGTGGGGGGCAGGGAAATGAGGAGGAAGGGCTTACGAAGAGGCATAAGGAAATCCTAGAGCAAGGAATATATATATTTGTCAAAACTTATCAGATTGTACCCTTTAAATATATGCAGTTTATTATAAGTCATTATACATCAGTAAATATGTTAAAAATGTGAAACACAATATTGAGGTATCATTTTACACTCCAAACCAAGTATTGGTGAACATGCGGAGCAATGGGAGTTCTCATAAATTGTAGTGGGGATATAAATTGTCACAAAAAATGTGGAGAGCAATCTGGCAAATGTGACTAAAGCTAGTCATGCATACCCTACAGCCCATGAATTTCACTTCTAATGATATTCCCTGTCAAAATTTTTGCACATATTCACAGGGAGATAAGATGTACAAAAATGCTTACTTCCATATTGTAATAACAAATTTAAGATAAATAAAACAACGTTCAGAACAAACAATATATTCAAACACATGTAGTAAAAATTTAAAATGCACATATCGGAATGATCTGCATAAAATAAGTTTTAAAGATTATCCCTGAGGATAAATGGGAGAGAATGCGTTTGGGGAAGATTGTATAGAATCTCCAATATTTGTTAAGTTCTTATTTTTTAAGTAAGTAAATTGGTACCTATTATATTATCCTCTATACCTGTTTATTTTTGACATATCTCTAACATAGGTAGGAGCTGGTCTATGTAAATTAAAGATGAAAATTTAGAATCGGAGAGGCTATGGAGTTTTCCCAAGGTCACATAACTAGTGAATAGAAAAATTCATCTAGGATCTAAACCTTCTTTCTTCTGGTCCTTCTTCTGGTTCATTTACACTGCTGTTTCCATGTTAATTTTAAAAAGATAGAGAAGCTAAGAAATTACTTGTATATGAGATCATAGAAAGGCGTTAATTTTTTGTCACCATAAGGCATTAAAGTGCCTACTGAGCAAAAAAATATATGTAAAAGAGATAAAAGAGCATTCATAAGCATACTCTGGTGCCTGGATATTGTGAAAAGAATGAAACAGCTAAACCTATGGAAATCTGAACTGCCAGGAGCTTGTGGGAGCAGAAAGAAGGAATATGGGACACATAGGTAATAATAAAGATGTTTGATTAAAATGAGAAAAGACACACTTAAGCAAAGGAGACTTCCATGTCATTATGTGGAGAGATTCTTAATGAATATGTAACAGAAAAATTCATGTTAAAAACATTCCGTTTGTGCTGCTGCAAAAAATGAATTTCTTAAGTCCATACCTTAGAAGTTCTGGTGGTATTTGCTAAAATGGACTTATATGCGGCCCTTACAAACTAAACATATCAAGACATACATTTATTCATCCACACGTGCATAGATACTTATTTGTGCACAATATTAATTAACATAAGATACAAAACCATAACATATAACACATATATCATATAGCTAAGCATTATCATGGTTGAACAAATTTAGATTTTTATACAAATGTTATCACAGAAGAGATCATATTACTTGATAAATTTTGCTTTTAAACTTTAGCTAAATCTTGATCATTAAATGTATTCAGTTTAGATATTAGGATCAGAATCAGAGGAAAATGTTCTGTAATGCTGACCTCAACCATTACTAGCCTATTTATTCCTTCTCTATGGAATAATGATTTATTCAAGATGCATTCATTATCAGTAAACATATACCAGCATAGGTAGGTGCCAGGTACTACCCAAGCATTGGTGATATAGAGATGCCCCTGCACTTAATGACAAATATTAAAAGAGTTATCAAAATATACTCTTATGAAGGTTATGACAGGACTATTTTTAAATTGCTTCTGAGAAAGGAGAGAAATGCAGACCAGAAAAGTCAGCAAAAGTTTCACAGATGTCCTTATAAATAAATGGAATAATGTCTGCAAAAGTATTTTCCAAATATTAAAGATTTATACTGTTTAAGAAATTATTATAAGTTTCCCCATCTCCATTCTCAATAAAGAGGACATTTCACAGCATGATAGAACTTTGTACATGTAAGCATTCAAATATTTCATGGACTGCTAAGGCTCATTATCTTTTCAAACATTTCTTTTTCCAAAAAAAAAAAAATCTACTTATAAGTAAACATCTCACCCATAAGTGAAAATAAGCACAGTTAATAATTTACCAAGGGTAGTTTTTGCACAATTCATTGCCAAACCAGCATATCATTTTTTCTTCTAAATATTATTGGTAGGTAAAATAATGGCCTCCTAAATATGTCCACATTCTAATCCCTGTAACCTATGAATATGTTAGGTTACATGGAAAAGAATAATTAAATTAGCAGATGGAATTAATTTTGTTAATCCGCTGACTTGAGATGGAGAGGTTATTCTGTTATCTAGGTGGGCCCAGTAGAATCACATGGGATCTTAAATGTGGGAGCGGGAGACAGCAATGTCAGTCAGAATGATACAATGTGAAAAAGACTTAAAAGGCCATTGCTGGCTTTGAAGATGGAGGAAGGTTCCACAGGGCAAAGAATGCAGCAGCCTCTTTCAGTAGTAGAAAAGGCAAAGAAGTGAATTCTCCTCTAGAGCTTTTGGAAAGGAAATAGCTCTGCCTGATTTTAGCTCGGTGAGACCGATTTTTGACTTCTGACTTCAGAACTGTTAAGGTAATAAATTTGTGTTGTTTTTTGCTTTAAAGTTTGTGGTCGTTTGTTACAAAAGTAATAGGAAACTATTAAAATTAACACTTATTTCATTCTCAGAAAAACAAGTTCCATAAGCCTTTATTGAAAACCTCAGCCACTCCTATTAAATCGAATAGTTTTCTATTCCTGTAATTTACTACAAATATGATGGTTTAAAACAGCACCCGTTTATTATGGCACAGTTTTGTAGGTCAGATGTATGGGCAGGCTCCTCTGGGTTCTATGGTCAGGATCTCACATGGCCAAAATCAGGGTTGGCCAGCCTGGGTCCTTATCTGGAAATTCTGAGAAACAATCTGCTTCCAGGCTCATTTCAGCCTCTCAGCAGATACACTTCCTTGCAATAGCAGGCTGGGTGTGCATTTCTTTGCTGGCTAACTTGGGGCCTCTCTCAGCAACTAAGACTCCCTGCACTTTTCGTGTGGCCCACTTCAAGCCATCAATGGTACAACAACTCCTTCTCGTGCTTCAACTCTCTCTCACTTCCCCTTCTGTCATCAGCTGGAGAAGGTGCTCTGCTTTTAATGCCTCATGTGATTAAATCAGACCCACCTGGATAATCTCCCTGTCTTATGGTCACATAACATAACATAATCATGGGAGTGATATCTCACCATATTTATAGGTTTTGGAGATTATAGTGGGACATATTTGGGGTCTCATTTTAGAAATCCTGCCTACTACAACTATTCAATTGTCTCTTTAATTTTTAATATATTTAAATGATTGATTAATTTACTTATGTGGCTTACTTATACATTGCCTTGTATTCTGATGTATTTTTTTATGGAGACACGATTCCAATAAAACATAGGAAACTCCTAAGCACAAGAATAATATGTTGTATTCTTTCATTAATTGGCTCTATGTTAGAGCTAAGGGTACAGAGATAAATAGGATTGTCAGGAAAGAGTCTAATGGAGTAATATTTGGAAAAATTGGAAGAAGTGTAGACAAGTTTGAAGAGTATAAAAAACCTAATGATATGGATAAAGTACTTGTATGATTTAAAGGCTGTGTGACTATGGGGTAAGAATATTTAATCCCTAATTATGTTTAGTTATTTCTGAATGTATTCAAAGTTTATTCAATAAACACCAACTGTGCGCTAAAATGGAGAAAAATACTATTAGCCTACCTACCAAGAATTTTTTGAGAGTCAAATGAAATGACCTAAGCCAAAATATTTATAAAAGTATGAAATTCAATTCAAACATGAATTATTAAAATTATTAGTGCAAGTTCTTATTTAGCAGCTTCTATAACTACATCATCCAGCAAAGAGCAAACTCTATAATCGATACTTAAAACATTGACCACCACAGTCGTCAATAAGTAAATATATGCATTATATTTTATTTCTCTTTTTTTTTAACTATCAATTTTTTCTCTAGGAAATCAAAGTAATTCTCTATTTTTCACTTCTTCCTTCATCCATCTTCATCCTTGTTTGCCCTTAGGCTGTACAGGGCTTTAGTTTTACATTTGCTTAAAGATTTCCTGCTGTGGGAAACCTTCCTAATAGGTGAGATGATTCAAGGCCAGACAAGGATGGCAGATGCCACAACACTGATGAGTTGTGGCTAAGCTTGCAACAAATCAGCTGGAGAAGTTCCCTGTACTAGCTACTTAATTGATTTTAGCATGGAGATGGGGAAAACTTAAAATGCTGCTCCAAAAATTGGCTGCCATACTCAAAGGACCAGCATAACACCTAAGAAGCTACCCCAAATCTACTGTCCAAGAAGCTTATTAATGAAGTGCTGGAGGGTCAGCTGGAGGCGGTAGGGCTCTCAAATTTACTGTGCATAAGAATTATCTAGCCATAGATAAATAAATAAATAAATAAAAATAAAAAAAAAACAAGTTCTCCCTACTTTAAAAAAAAAAAAAAAAGAATTATCTAGGATTACTTGTTAAAAATGAATAGTCCAGGGCTTCCCTGGTGGCGCAGTGGTTGAGAATCTGCCTGCCAATGCAGGGGACACAGGTTGGAGCCCTGGTCTGGGAAGATCCCACATGACGCGGAGCGACTAGGCCCGTGAGCCACAACTACTGAGCCTGCGCGTCTGGAGCTTGTGCTCTGCAACAGGAGAGGCCGCAACAGTGAGAGGCCCGCGCACCGCGATGAAGAGTGGCCCCCGCTTGCCACAACTAGCGAAAGCCCTCGCACAGAAACAAAGACCCAACACAGCCAAAAATAAACAAACAAACAAACAAATAAATAAATAAATAAGCTTTCATTTAAAAAAAAAAAAAAGAATAGTCCAGAGGACTTCTCTGGCGGTCCAGTGGTTAAGACTCCCAGCTGCCACTGCAGGGGGTGCGGGTTCCATTCCTGGTCGGGGAACTAAGATCCCACATGCCACACAGCGTGGCCAAAAAATTTTAAAAAATTAAATTAAAAAAATGCACACTCCAGAGGTATACCCTGAGAAAGTCTGGTTTCGAAGGTCTAGGGGAGAGGAAGTATGAGACCTAGAAATATGCATCTTTTAATAAATTACTCCACAGAATTCTGAAACATAATAGCAAATCAACAAAATTATATTATTCTTCTTTAGTCATATGACCAACAACGCTTTGAAAAAAAAAAAACTTAAGGTCATGGTCTTTTTACATCAGTCTGGATGTGAATTTTAACAATTCCAACATGTTATTGTGTGATCTTGAATAAGTTATTAAAACGTACTGTCTCAGAAATCTCATCTGTAAAATGAATATCATTGTAACTAATGTAAATATGGTGGGGATTAACATTTTAGCTATTCTAGTTACCATTGTTGTTGTTGTTATTATTATTATTATTATTCTCCCTAAAGTGCTTACAATGGTGTCTTTAAATTACCCGGCCCCAAGGGCACAACTTATTCTTTTTGAACATCTCTAAACCATAATGATTAGAAGACTCTTGCTGGATCTCTATGGTACACTCATACTAACAAAGCCCCTTTTTATGTTGTAATAATATACAGCATAGAAACATAAAGAGCAATGCAATTGTGCAAGAATAAATTAAACCAAAGCTATTTGATGGGGCAATAACATCTGCTGAACAATATCAATCATTGCCAAGAGCACAATGATGATCCTGGGGCCATGCTGCGGGGGTGGCTTCATGGACTAAGAAATTTCAACAAAAATGGCATAATAGGATTCTATGCCATTGTTTTTCACATCCCTTACTCAGAAGTAGGGTCAGAAAAAGAAAGCGAACTTGCAAACCTCTCATATCTACAACATTTGCTATTTTTTTCCCCCAAATATACTTCTCACTAAGATGCATTGTATCCCTTGTGTACAGATTCTTCACATACAGTAGGCCATTTTTGGGAAGAAAATGAAAATCATACATAAATAAATCCTTAAAATATGACAGACATTCTGACAGACAGTCAGAAGAGACAATATAAAGTTTGAATTAATAGCTCTCAGAGGTGGGGCCATCTCAATGACCCTGACCCTTTCCTGGCAGGAGGGGATCTCCAATGATACAGGTCCAGGATGGTAGCTTGCCCCTCCCCCAGAAGTAGACAGTTATTTTCCTGATCTTTTCCTACAGCTACACTGGGTCTTCTTCTGAGCCTGAGAGAAACAGGTTTTCCTGCCTTCCCCAATGGCTTAAAGCTTTTGTTCCATTGGGAAGAAAGGGCAGAGGATCCTGGCAGTTTCCTGCCTTGTCCACAGCACTGTGGCTGCTCTGCCTCAGGCCTGGACCACAGGGAGGCTCTCTGTGGTCTCCTGCCCTGCCCTCAGTCTTTCTCATGAACATCCGTTGAGATCTGTGGAGAAGAGCCTGCTAATGGGTGATAATTTCCACTATATCCGTGGCTCTATGGTCTTATTCTAGACCATACTCTACGTGGCTTTCATCAATTTACAGAAAATTTTATCTGAATTCTTCCTAGTTTTTATAGCACTCTGTGTCTGCCCCAGGTAAACCAGTGCTTGTATCCCATCCAACCAGCGTGACTAAACTTCAGACAGGCATTCCAAAACTCTTAAGAATAGCTCAGAACAAAACTCATGAATATTTATAGGAATATGAAAATATCTAGCACTAAATAATGTACAATTTACCGTATTTGGAATCCAATAAAAAATTATCAGGCATGAAAAAAGCAGGCAAATGTTACACATATTGAGGAGTAAAATCAATCAAAACCACCCCTAAAACAAACATAAATAATAGAATTAGGAGCCAAAGATACTAGAAGGGCAGTTATAATTGCATTTCGCATGTTCAAGAAGTAAGAGAAAAGATTGACATGTTCAGTAGAGACAGGGAAGATATAAAAAAGAAACCTAAATTGAACTTCTCCAGATAATAACTGCAATGTCTAAGATTAAAAATGCACAGAATGAGATTAATGTTGTGTGCAATAAATGGTTAAGGAGAGCAGAGTTGGATATAAAATTCTTGGTTTATATATTTTTCCATTGACATGTTTTTAAAAAGCTGCTCCAGAACTTCTGCTTCTGGGAAAATGCAGCAGACATACTTTTCCCTATTCCTCCTGCCAAGTACAACTGAAAATCCTGAACATTATACATAAAATAAACATATGAAGACTCTGTAGGGTAAAAAGAAGAAGACAGAGTGGCTAGGGATATTGCAACCCTAGGAATGACATGGTATTAAATTCCTTAGTATTTGGTGTGTTTGTTTTTGTTTTTTTGCCTCACATATCCTAGGAGTCAGCAACTCAGAACTTCCAAAGCTTGCGGAAAAGCCCCCATTTCCACCCCAAGACTGCTCTCTCTAAGCAAGGGATCATTAAAATGAAAATCTCACAAGGGTCATTTATTATAAGAGTGGAGCCACATGCCTACACGATCATGATAGTGATATGAAAGAACCTAAAAAAAAAAAAGAAGATCCTGAAATTATGAGTTGGTACCATAGGAAACTCTTAGAAAAGCTGGAAAACACTTTGAGAGTCCCTAATCTCTTATAACAAATATTTTCAAGGGTCATCCCATTTCTGTTTATGTTTCATTGAGATATATTGATGGAAGGTGAGATACAGAAAGCATTTTTGAATACCTATTATATTCTAGACATTGCTCAGCTACAAAGATAAATCAAACAAAAAACTGTACCATAGGAATTTTAAATATAAAGCGGAAAACAGACATACATGGAAGTAACTCTAAAGCAAGTGCTTTCCTACAAATATGCAGTAACAAAGACATATTCCAGGAAGTAGCCCATTTATGATGCAGACAAAACTTTAACAGCCATCCTGAAAAACCACACTTGGCAGACAAAATAACACGTTAAAGAGACATCATCAATCTAAGCTTTTTTAAAACCATGAAATAAACAGCATTCTCTGTGTTCACATTTGCAAATGCATCCTTCCAGTAAAGCTCAAATAGCACATAGAATTAGCTGAAGCATTCAGTTCAGAATTAATACTGAAATAGAGTCCTGGAAACTCAAATTACCACCTTCATCTATGCCATGAGAGAGTAATTTAGCTCTGCCTAAGGGGCAATATGTTTCATAAAACTCCTATCTTTTTTTTTCTATGATATAATGCAACTAGTCTTAATGGGTTTTGCTTTTAAAAAATCTCTTAAAGTCTGCAGCAAATGACCATATCTTCAGTTAAACATACTGTGCTGCTCTGGGGGGATTGGACTTGAATACAGTGTTTACAAGATTGCAAAGGCTGAGAGCTGCTACTACTCTATTAACTGGCTAATCTGAGCCCTAAATGAGAACATTAAAAGAGGAATATAGATCTCTTTTAATGGAAATAATACTTTATCTGATAAGCTTTCTTTTTTTTCCTGGATTGCAGGCTCTACATATCCTAACCCACCCTCCATGTTTCATATCTCAAATGTAGCCTATTTTCTTAAGGTGCAGTTCAATCATCAACTTCTGAATGCCATCCTTGATTTTCTCAGAATAAGGGGAAATTTTCCTTTGAATTTTTTTAACACTTTCTATTCCACATTTTTTAAATATATCACTACTTTCCACATGTTATAGTTATATGTGTCATCTCATTCTACTGTATTTCAAGTTTTTTGACCCCAAAATATGTTTTATATATATTGGTAAATTGGTATTTTCAAGATATCTGATACAGTGCCAAATGCAGAATAAATTAAGAAATTCTTAACTAAACTAATACGGAAACAACAAAAATTCTGTTCATGAAAACAGAGTTCTATTTTAAAAGTCTATTAGTGTAATTTCATCTGAAAACAAAATTTGGTCCTACTATGGAGTAAACGTATCTCTTGGAATTCCTAAAGAGCTCTGTTCTAATTTCATGATTTTACTTGAGGATTTTACTTTACACACAAAAACAGGTTTGAAGAAAAATGTGGAGGAAGAAAGCAGCAGGGAAAGGAGAAGGTAAGAACTTGTATGATGCAGTGGAAACCAAACAAAACACTGCAGGAGGGCTTCCCTGGTGGCGCAGCAGTTAAGAATCCGCCTGTCAATGCAGATGGGGACACGAGTTTGAGCCCTGGTCTGGGAAGGTCTCATATGCCATGGAGCAGCTAAGCCCATGAACCACAACTACTGAGCCCGTGTGCCACTACTGAAGCCTGGCGCCTACAGCCCGTGCTCCGCAACAAGAGAAGCCACGGCAATGAGAAGCCCGTGTACCACAACAAAGAGTAGCCCCCACTCATCAGAACTAGAGAAAGCCCTCACACAGCAACGAAGACCCAACGCAGCCAAAAATAAATAAATAAAAAATAAATAAATTTATTAAAAAAAAAAAACACTGCAGGAAGGAGGTGATGGAACCTGTTTTAATAGATGTGAACTAACTTGAATGATGGACAATATTTTCACAGATTTATCAATATGAGTGTGTGTCAATTCTTTCATGCAAATGTTCTAATCTTACTGAATGGTATAGTCATCCAAGATCTAAACTGATAAAGCCAACTGCCTGTTTGGAATATTCAGATGATTGCCCTTGAACAGAACATTCACTTTATTCTTTCACTGGAAAGAAGAAGCATGTTTCTCAGCCAGATTGTAGGGAAAGGAAAAAATCCTAATTTAAGTAAATTGGGCTATCCACATCTAAGGAGGGGGTGACAGAACTTAATTTAAAATGTGGCCCTGGAGGTGTGTCTCTCAGATGCTCTTTTAAGATAAACTGCTCCAAGGATCAGAGTTGACTGACAGTCCCACTGCTATACGACTGGATCTACCTAGACAGGAACATGGAAGCCATACTCAGGTTACTCCCAGATAATAACATGGTGGCCTTTGTAGCTGGACCCCTCCTACCTGAATAAGCAACTTTTGCTTGAGGATTTTCATAGGCTGAGACATCATTAGTACTGGGCTGGGGTCTGAGAGTATAGGATGAGCCCCAGCTTTCTTCTCCTTTTTGTCTCCCTAATGTCAGACCTGCAACACTATCTGAAGCCTCTCACTGTCAGCTCCTGCCCCCTTTATGATTTGTAAGCATTTCCTTCAATAAATTTCTCAGACTTCCAGTCCTGTCTTGGCTTCTACTTCTCAAGAGAGCTGAACTGAATGAAAAGGATATCCTTTTAGATGTATTTGCCCCATAGATAGAGGCTCAGATTTAAGCCATTCACATGAATATACTTGAGATTTTCCCAGACCCCACACTCTGACTTGTGGTTCACTAAAAGATACTTTCTTCTTTGTAGTATCTAGAGCGCTGATTTTCAAATACTATTCTGAGAATTGTTCTCAAGCATGCTTCATGAAAAAAAAATTTTTAAAGCATGTTCCTACCTCAGGATCATGATTAAGTTTAAAACTAATAAAAAATGTACAGGAATATATGGTTTTAACCATCTCCTCCAGGTTAATTATGTAAATAAACATGTGTATTAGTTCTCTGTTGCTGTATAACCAATTACCATAAATTTAGTAGCTCATAAAAACACAGGAATATCTCACAGTTTATATGGGTCAGGAGTCCAGCCACAGGTTAGCTGGATTCTCTGCTCAGGGTCTCACAAGGCTGTACTCAAGTTTCTGGCTGTGCTGTATTCTCATCTGAAGGCTCAAGTAGGAAAGAATCTGTTTCCAAGTACATTCAGATAGTTGGTAGAATCCATATCTATGCAGCTGTCTACTGAGATACCCAACATTTTGCTGGGTGGAAGCTGGAGGCCACTTTAGGTCCCTAGCGGTTGCTCACAAACTATCCAATGTGTGGCTCTCTTCACAGGTAGTTCATAACATTGTTACCTATTCCATTAAGGCCAGTAGAAGAATTTCTTTTCCAGTTTGCTCAGATGGCATCTTAATACAACAAAACATAATCTTAGGAGTGGTATCCCATCACCTTACCATGTATTATATAAAACAAGTTAGAAGCAAATCATGAATCCTACCCACAGTCAAGGGGAAAGAATTACATGAGGGCTTGGATCATCCTGGGTCATCTTAGTGTGTTTCACTACTCTGGGTTTGGGAACCATCAGCCTAGATGATGAGAATATTCTTTATCTCAAAAAGTGGAACTAACATGACCTGATTACATGGGAAGTATTAAGAACGCTGCATCATCTTTCTCTTCAACTTAAAAGATAAGATTCTATTCTCTCAGACATAAAAAGGAGTATGAAGCAGCTAAGTGACATTCAGACAATTCTGCTGTTCTCTATTTCCAGACCTGATAAGAGTTTTCTTTATAGCCAAATGACTAAACAGAAGAAAACATATTTTAGACCTCTAAAAGTTTCTGTAGTAGAGGAGGACAGATATAAAAGGAAAATTCTTCCTCTGAACTGAATTCCCTACAAAATACATAAGAATCTTTTAGAAGAGCCCAGTTGTGAAGAACTTAGTACAATAAATCAGAAATTGAATGCCTGATTCAATTATTACTAATTGTGTGACTTTGAAAGAATGAATGAATGAATTTTTCTTTCTATCCTCATCTGTAAAGGAGGTAAGAGAAACTACATTAAGGAATGCTTCTGAAGGTTCTGTTTGATAATACATATAAAGACATAGCTCATTATTACAGATTAAGTATTGGTTATCATATTCAAAATTGATATTTATCTTGATTGTGGTAATAGTCAAATTTATGTGATAGAAGACCTTGTGGAAAACGAAATGGAATTGTTTGATATAAATTCATATTGCAGGCAAGAAATAGATGATGTCACAGCAGAGAAAAAAGTAATTAGATGGTAATCTTGAAAATAATCCAAAACTCAAAGGAAAAGAATAAGAGGATACAATTTTTTAATTAAATGATATACGAATAGAAGTATTTAAAAATAGAGCAATCTGGAAAACAACATATTAAATTTTGAAAAACAAATCTTAGACTTCTTTTCCACAACCTAAATATTAGAGACTACTAGTGTAATATCTGAAATTTTATCTGAAATTTTAAGGGGAAGAGGTCGTAACTCAGAATTCTCTTCTGAACCAAGTTGTTGCTAAAAGAGAGTTAAAAGGAATAATTTTTTATATAGTCAGGATCTATAAAAGCATATTACTAATGTGTATTATTACTGAAAAAATTATTCAAATCCATAAGCCATAACCAAGATATGACTCCAAATAAATAAACCAAAAAGTGTGAAAAAATAAGATAGAAAGGAACTGATATTTGTGACCAATGAAATAGTTGAATGTGTAGGGATATGTCTAAATAACTATTGAAATTGTGATCACAGTAGATGGAACAATGAGATTATACATATTTTAATCATATATATATTAACTCTGGATATTACAACCTTAGATTTTCACCCAAGAAAGTTGATTAGCAAAACAAATATTCTCCCTCATATTTGATAAATGGGTACCACACTTATTTTTCTGGTTTGAAAATTAGCTTTAGTTGAATTATATGCTGAAAAAAACTTTATATATATATATATATATATATATATATAAAATAATCATAGTAGTCAAGAAAATATATGACATGAATTATGCCTTTCTGTGAAAAGTCATTTTTTAAAATTTTGTATTTAAAAAAAATCCATAATTTGTCTATGTGGTTTAAAACAACATGACATAGTAAGGTTAAAACAAAAAGCAAAATGAATATGTCAGGGAGACACAAACAAGCAATAGATCTGTATATATGATTTAAAGAGGAAAACAAAAAAGATATAAAGCTTCATTTTATGGTAAAGAAACAGACAAATTAAAAATAACCATACTAGCATTAATAAAAACAATAAAAAAGTACTAGAATAAAGATAAATATACTAAAGGAAACTTTTAAAAAATGATCAGATTTAGCTCCATGACTACATAAAAAATAGTAAAAGAGAATTCATTCAGAATACATTTTCTAATTAAAATTGAATAGAACTTGACATTAAATAAATTTAAATAATTCAAAAATTTTCACCTGTTTGAATATTCAAAAGCATCCTCTTACATAAATATTGGATCAAGGTGGAATTTTAATATACTGTTAAGTCAATATTTAAAAATAAAGACAAACAGACAAAAATTAATTGAATTTGAACAAAGATAGGTTTATAAACCTAAATGCTCTCATTATTTGAAAAAAAGAGAGGAAATAAATTAGCTGAGTTGAATAAATCAATTGGCAAAAAAAAAGTAAACTAAATAAATTAAGCTGAAAAACAGCAGCATTAGAAAATATAGAGGTTGTATTGTTTTAAAGTAAGTAATATTAGAAAATATCTGGAAAACTCAGTTAAGAGAAATGTAGAAATGAGCTTTTGGAATAAAAAGAAAGGAACTGTAGCAATATATTGGACTTGAGCAAATTTAGTGAACTATAGAAACAGTTTAATTTTAATAATTAAAAAAATGGCTTTCAAAAATGTAAATTTTCAAAGAAAAAGAAAGCATAAATTTACTTTAAAATAATTTAAAATGGCAAAAGTTTACTGATGAATTTAAAGAAGATGACCCTATTGATTAATAAAATATTTAAGCTAAGATTTAATTAAAATAGTGTGACCCTGGTGTGATATTAAGTTATAATTGAGAAATAATCTTCAGTCCTTTAAAATGCTTATGAAGACTACATAATGACATAAAAAATGCTTACAGAATAGAGTCAAGTAAAAACTTGAATAAAATATTTCCATATACTTACTCTAAATGTAAAATTCAAAAATTTATCATAAATTCTAAAAGATCTATAATAAATTCTAAAGACAAAATAATGCCCATATGTTAACAGTGATTGTGATTGCATTTCTTTCTTATATTTTTAAGTTTCTTCTAGTTCTTTGATATAGATATTATTCTAGGTCCAATGCTTTCAGCATTAAAAAGAAAGAGAGAAATGAAAGAAAGAAAGAAAGAAAGAAAGAAAGAAAGAAAGAAAGAAAGAAAGAAAGAAAGAAAGAAAGAAAGAAAGAAAGAAAGAAAGAAAGAAAGAAAGAGAAAGAAAGAGAGAAAGAGAGAAAGAGAGAAAGAGAGAAAGAGAGAGAGAGAGAAAGAGAGAGAGAGAGGGAGGGAGGAAGAAAAAAAGCCCCACCTTCTGAAGCTTCTATTCTAGTAAGGGAGACAAATGTGTGGTGTGTGTGTGTGTGTGTATGTGTGTGTGTGTGTGTGTCTTGAAATACTGACAGGTACAATGACTATTAAGAAAAACAGGGGATGAAGAATGATTTGAAGATACAATCATAGATAAAACTGAGGATTTGTCATTTAAGAGGAGATATGAATAAAGAAAGTGATTGAGCCATATGAATATTTGGGCAGGTTGATTACTTTAAAAGATATTAATACAAGGCTCCAAGGTGGAAGTATGCATGGAGGTTCCAGGAAATGTAAGAAGGCCAGTGGGGGTTGAGTGATTGAGTGAGAAGAAGAGTTATAGGAGATGTTTGACATCATACAGGGACTTAGGAATTATATAAAGGACTCTGGATTTTCCTCTGGGGTGGGAAGTCATTGGATGGTTTTGATGAGGGAATGATATGATGTGATTTATGTTTTAAAATTATTCCCTTGGCTGCTTAATACAGACCCATGCCAAGTGAGACAGGAGGTGAGGAAAGAAGAAATAAGACCAATTAAGAGGAAATAACACAAGCAAAAGATTGCACTAGTTAGGGATGTTTTTTAATTGAATATGTGTCACTCTAATAATTTAAAAATATGATTCAGCAATAAAAACATGGGAAAATTACTTGTATTTATAAACGATTAAGGTTATCATGTTAATCTTATAAAACCTCACACAAATTAATGAGAATAATACTATGACCACAACACTTAAGTCATTAAAAGTTAATTAACACAAGAGAGATTATACTAATTAAACAAATCTGAAAATGTACATATGTACTGGTGACCACAAAAATGCAAATAGAAACAATATAACAACCCTGATTACTTATTATGTTAGCACTTTATTTTTCAAAACACCAATGAAAAATATATTAGGGTCCTGTGGAAGAGGACTTGCATGCATTGCTATTTTACTGTGTTCTTATTAGTCCTAAATATGTTTATATACTTTGACCTAGAAAGTATACCTCTCAGAAAATATCTTATGGAAATTAATACTTAATTTAAAATGTTTTTATAAACAAAATTGTCTCAGCAGAATTTATAAAAATATGAAACAGAGGGATTTTTAAAAAGCTAAGTTAAACAATAGGGAATGGCCATATAAACCTGCTGGAATATTATGAAGCATTAAAAAAATACTGCTTCATGTGGAAAACTACTTATAGTGTTTCTAAGTGTGAGGGGCATGTTACAATATTTAACATAAAACGTAATTATAATCATGTATTTAAAACTGCTATGGGTTTAGAAACATACTAGAAAATATAACAAACTATTAATATTGGTTATATTTAGCTCAAGTAAATATATATTTTTTTCTTTGCTTTCTATAATTTTCACATTATCTTAATAAGGATATATTACTTGAGTGTAGGTTTTTTGGATTATATTAAATTCACTGATTGCATTATTTAGTAGCAATCACTAAAGTGTGCTCAATAGAACACAAAGAGCAGTAATGAAAAGGGAGTTATGAGGAGGACCTTCAAGATAGTGGAGGAGTAAGATGTGGAGATCACCTTCCTCCCCACAAATACATCAAAAATACATCTACATGTGGAACAGCTCCTACAGAACGCCTACTGAATGTAGGGAAGACCTCATACTTCCCCAAAGGCAAGAAACTCTCCACATACCTGGGTAGGGAAAAAGAAAACAAGGAAAACTAGAGACAAAAGAATAGGAACAGGACCTGCACCTCTGGGAGGGAGCTGTGAAGGAGGAAAAGTTTCCACACACTAGGAAGCCCCTTCACTGGTGGAGACAGGGGGTGGGCAGGGGGGAAGCTTCAGAGCCATGGAGGAGAGCGCAGCAACAGGGGTGCAGAAGGCAAAGCGGAGAGATTCCCACACAGAGGATCAGTGCTGACCGGCACTCACCAGCCGGAGAGGCTTGTCTGCTCACCCTCCATGGTGGGTGGGAACTGGGAGCTGAGGCTCGGGCTTTGAAGGTCGAATCCCAAGGAGAAGACTGGGGTTGGCTGCGTGAACACAGCCTGAAGGGGGTTAGTGTGCCACAGCTAGTGGGGAGGGAGTCCAGGAAAAAGTCTGGACCTGCCTAAGAGGCAAGAGACAATTGTTTTGGGGTGTGCAAAGAGAGGGGATTCCTTCCGTGTCTGCCCACAGAAGGCAGAGCACCACCTAAACGAGCTCCAGAGACAGATGTGAGCTGCGCCTATCAATGCGGACACCAGAGATGGGCGTGAATCGCTAAGGCTGCTGCTGCGGCCACCAAGAAGCCTATGTGCAAACACAGGTAACTATCCACACCTCCCCTCCAGGAGCCTGTGCAGCACACCACTGCCAGGGTCCCATGATCCAGGGACAACTTCCCCGGGAGAACATACAGCGCTCCTAAGGCTGTTGCAACGTTACATAAACCTCTGCCGCCGCAGGCTCACACTGCATTCCATACCCCTCTCATCCCCTGACTTGAGTGAGCCAGAGCCCCCTAATTAGCTGTTCCTTTAACTCCCTCCTGTCTGGGTGAAGAACAGATGCCAGAGGGTGACCTACATGCAGAGGTGGGACCAAATCCAAAGCTGAACCCCAGTAGTTGTGTGAACAAAGAAGAGAAACGTAAATTTTTCCATACAGCCTCAGAAGCAGCGGATTAAATCCCCACAATTAACTTGATGTACTGTGCAACTGTGGAATACCTGAATAGACAACGAAACATCCCAAAAGTGAGGCGGTGGATTTTGGAAGCCACTGTAGACTTGGGGTTTGCTTTCTGCGTCTAATTTGTTTCTGGTTTTATGTTTATCTTAGTTTAGTATTTAGAGCTTGTTATCATTGGTGGATTTGTTTATTGGTGTAGTTGCTCTCTTGCTTTATTTTTTCTAATTACTTTTTTTATTTTAATAATATTTTTATTTTAATAACTTTATTTTAATTTTTTTTCTCTTTTCTTTCTTTCTATTATTTTTCTCCCTTTACTTCTGAGCCATGTGGCTGACAGGGTCTTAGTGCTCTGGCCGGGTGTCAGCCCTGAACCTCTGAGGTGGGAGACCTGAGTTCAGGACATTGGGCCACCAGAAACCTCCCAGCCCCACATAATATCAATCAGCGAGAGGTCTCCCAGAGTTCTCCGTCTCAACACCAAGACCCAGCTCCACTCAATGACCAGCAAGCTCCGGTGCTGGATACCCCATGCCAAACACCTAGCAGGACAGGAACACAACGCCACCCATTAAGAGAGAGGTTGCCTAAAATCATAAGTTCACAGACACCCCAAAACATACCACCAGACGCAGTCCTGCCCACCAGAAAGGAAAGATCCAGTCTCATCCACCAGAACAAAGGCACCAGTCCCCTCCACCAGGTAGCCTACACAAGGCACTGAACCAACCTCACTCACTGGGGGCAGACACCAAAAACAAAGGGAACTATGAACCTGCAGCCTGCGAAAAGCAAACCCCAAACACAGTAAGTTAAGCAAAATGAGAAGACAGAGAAATACACAGCAGATGAAGGAGCAAGGTAAAAACCCACCAGACCAAACAAATGAAGAGGAAATAGGTACTCTACCTGAAAAAGAATTCAGAGTAATGATAGTAAAGATGATCCAAAATGTTGGAAATAGAATGGAGAAAATACAAGAAACGTTTTACAAGGCCGTAGAAGAACTAAAGTGCAAACAAACAATGATGAACAACACAATAAATGAAATTAAAAATTCTCTAGACAGAATCAATAGCAGAATAACTGAGGCAGAACGGATAAGTGACCTGGAAGATAAAATAGTGGAAATAAATACTGCAGAAGAGAATAAAGAAAAAAGAATGAAAAGAATCGAGGACAGTCTCAGAGACTTCTGGGACAACATTAAATGCACCAACATTCGAATTACAGGGGTACCAGAAGAAGAAGAGAAAAAGAAAGGGTCTGAGAAAATATTTGAAAAGATTATAGTTGAAAACTTCCCTAACATGGGATAGGAAATAGCCACCCAAGTCCAGGAAGCGCAGAGAGTCCCATACAGGATAAATGCAAGAAGAAACACACCAAGAAACATATTAATGAAACTATCAAAAATTAAATACAAAGAAAAAATATTAAAAACAGCAAGGGAAAAGCCACAAATAACATACAAAACTCAACACCTATTTATGATAAAAACTCTCCAGAGTTAAAAAAAAAAAAAAACCTCTCCAGAAAGTAGGCATAGAGGGAACTTACCTCAACATAATAAAGGCCATATATGACAAACTGACAACCAAAATAGCTCTCAAGAATGAACAACTGAAACCATTTCCTCTAAGATCAGGAACAAGATAAGGTTGCCCACTCTCACTGCTATTATTCAATATAGATTAGGAAGTTTTAGCCACAGCAATCAGAGAAGAAAAAGAAATAAAAGGAATCCAAATCGGAAAAGAAGAAGTAAAGCTGTCACTGTTTGCAGATGACATGATACTATACATGGAGAATCCTAAAGGTGCTACAAGAAAACTACTAGAGCTCATCAATGAATTTGGTAAAGTATCAGGATACAAAATTAATGCACACAAATCTCTTGCATTCCTATACACTAATGATGAAAAATCTGAAAGAGAAATTAAGGAAACACTACCATTTACCATTGCAAAAAAACCAATAAAATACCTAGGAATAAACCTACCTAAGGAGACAAAAGACCTGTATACAGAAAACTATAAGACACTGAAGAAAGACATTAAAAATGATACAAACAGATGGAGAGATATACCATGTTCTTGGATTGGAAGAATCAACATCGTGAAAATGATTATACTACCCAAAGCAATCTACAGATTCAATGCAATCCCTATCAAACTACCAGTGGCATTTTTCACAGAACTAGAACAAAAAATTTCACAATTTGTATGGAAACACAAAAGACCCCGAATAGCCAAAGCAATCTTGAGAAAGAAAAACGGAGCTGGAGGAATCAGGCTCCCTGACTTCAGACTATACTAAAAAGCTACAGTAATCAAGACAGTATGGTATGGATGGCACAAGAACAGAAATATAGATCAATGGAACAGGATAGAAAGCCCAGAGATAAGCCCATGCACTGATGATCACCTTATCTTTGATAAAGGAGGCAAGAATATACAATGGAGAAAAGACAGCCTCTTCAATAAGTGGTGCAGGAAAAACAGGACAGCTACATGTAAAATAATGAAATTAGAACGCTCCCTAAACACCATACACAAAAATAAACTCAAAATGGATAAAAGACCTAAATGTAAGGCCAGACACTATAAAACTCTTAGAGAAAAACATAGGCAGAACCCTGTATGACATAAATCACAGCAAGTTACTTTTTGACCCACCTCCTAGAGAAATGGCAATTAAAAACAAAAATAAACAAATGGGACTTAATGAAATTTTAAAGTTTTTGCACAGCAAAGGAAACCATAAACAAGACGAAAAGACAACCCTCAGAATCGGAGAAAATATTTGCAATGAAAGCAACTGACAAAGGATTAATCTCCAAAATATACAAGCAGCTCATGTAGCTCAATATCAAAAAAACAAACAACCCAAACCAAGAACAGGCAGAAGACCTAAATAGACATTTCCCCAAAGAAGATATACAGATAGCCAACAAACACATGAAAGGATACTCAACATCACTAATCATTAGAGAAATGCAAATCAAAAATACAATGAGGTATCACCTCACACCAGTCAGAATGGCCATCATCAAAAAGTCTACAAATAAATGCTGGAGAGGGTGTGGAGAAAAGCGAACTCTCTCGCATTGTTGGTGGGAATGTAAATTGATACAGCCACTATGGAGAACAGTATGGAGGTTCCTTAAAAAACTAAAAATAGAGCTACCATATGACCCAGCAATCGACAGATGAATGGATAAAGAAGATGTGGCACATATATACAATGGAATATTACTCAGCCATAAAAAGAAATGAAATTGAGTTATTTGTAGTGAGTTGGATGGACCTAAATTCTGTCATACAGACTGAAGTAAGTCAGAAAGAGAAAAACAAATACCATATGCTAACATATATATATGGAATCTAAAAAAAAAGTGGTTCTGATTAACCTAGGGGCAGGACAGGAATAAAGACTCAGACATAGAGAATGGACTTGAGGACATGGGGAAGGGGAAGCATAAGCTGGGACGAAGTGAGAGAGTAGCTTTGACATATATACACTACCAAAAGTAAAATAGATAGCTGGTGGGAAGCAGCTGCATTGCACAGGGAGATCAGCTCAGTGCTTTGTGACCACCTAGCAGGGTGGGATAGGGAGGGTGGGAGGGAGACTCAAGAGGGAGGGGATATGGGGATATACATATACATATAGCTGACTCACTTTGTTATACAGCAGGAACTAACACAACATTGTAAAGCAATTATACTCCAATAAAGATGTTAAAAAAATTTAAAAAATAAAAAATAAAATGATAATAAATTATAAACAAGGGTTCCTCAGAGAGCTCCTGACTGCTCTATTTTGCATCTTCATGCCTAATTTCATTATTACTTCCCCCTACCTTGGAGAACATTATGTTCTTCAGAAACTTTATTTTTTTGCTGCTGTTTATAAAGCTTTGGGGACCATGTATATGGAATTTTGATGCTTAATTCTTCTGGGTGCCTGTCTAACTCAAACAACTAAAATATATACAAGAACAAGTAAGCAATCAGAATTAGATATTTCTATGAAAGAAAAAAAATTGGCACTTAGTTTTTAAAGATTGGAAATATATTTTCTCTATCAGTTAAGAAATGTGGAGTTAAAAAGGTTCTTATGATCCCAATAAATTCCAGAAATCAAACAACTTCCTATTTAATTTCAGAAGAGATTAAATAAATTTTTTTAATGTAATTTCTGGTTATATGCATTGAGCTAATTTATCTAGATTTTTCAGATCAGAGTCATTTCTTCCTTCTTCCTCATATAGGGGAAAAATAAAGAACATCTCTAGCTTAGAGGAAATATTTTAAAGTGTTCCACTCCCAGCCTCATTTTGATATTAGCATATTCTAGCTTACCTATGTGGACCTAAAATGGAATCCTATGTAACACCATAACCCACACACTTACATAGGAATCCTAATCAGTCTTTCTATTTACGGAGGAAGTCCATTGATACTGAGCTATCATTCTGTAGACATAGTCACTCATAAATTATGTGGATGGATGTCCATGACTTGTGAAAAACAAATAGTTTGAAAGAGAAGGACTCAAAGAAAGAAAGAGATGAACATTAACATGACTCTCATATTTGGAAAGATTTGAGAGTCAATTTCATTCACTGAAAAAGAAAATGGACTGCTAAGGAAAGGCATCAATTCTACAATTGATTGTCTCTAAATGTGGTACTACCAGACATGGTGTTCCCCTGATGTGATACAGTACAAAGTATACAGTACCAGTTCTGAAGTATACTTGCCAAAAAGATTGGACCTGAATATCAACAAGTTTTTATCTCTAATTCATAGGAAACAGAGTGGACAGAAAAATAATTTAAATTATAGCATAAGGAGGCAATCAGACAAATATTGAATTTGGGCCTTTTGAAAAATGATGTGGCTTCTTCAAATGTCAATGACAGAAAAAAAGAAAGGCAACTGGGAAAAATTGAAAATGGATTTGGTATTAGAATATGTTAATGTATATTTTTAAGTTTTGATGGCGTGATAATATTGTTGTTACATAAGAAAATGTACTCAGATTTTTAAAGATGAAACTATAGTATTTAGGGTTAACATGCAGTGAAATTACTAAGATAATTATTAAAAAGAGAGATTTCACAGTAATTAAAAAAAAAGAGTTTAAAAGATAAAGATAGGGACTTCCCTGGTGGCTCATGGTTAAGAATCCTCCTGCCAATGCAGGGGACACAGTTTCGATCCCTGGTCAGGGAAGATCCCACCTGCCGTGGAGCAACTAAACGCATGCACCACAACTACTGAGCCTGCGATGTAGAAGCTGCGAGCCACAACTACTGAAGCCCATGCGCCCTAGAGCCCGTGCTCCGCAACAAGAGAAGCCACCACAATGAGAAGCCTGCGCACCGTAACAAAGAGTAGCCCCCACTCACCGCAACTAGAAAGTCCACGCACAGCAACGAAGACCCAACGCAGTCATAAATAAATAAATAAATAAATAAAATAAATTTTTAAAAAACTTCATAGGTATAAAATAATGACTAAATAAAAGAAAATCTATACCATTAAAGGATGAAGATATACAATAATGATCCTCTTGATCCTGGAGGATCGGTATTGAATGTTAGTCTATTCTCTCCACTTTTATACAATGTGTGTTATCAAACTTTAGATGCTAGCCAATGCACCGCTTAAGAAGAGAAAAGAATTAAACTATAGCTCATCATCAACCGAGATATATTCCAACCTTAGAGATACTAAGAACTGAAAAATTATGTGTACCTTAGAATCAATGAAATTTTTTATGTTTGGAATTTTCCATTAACAGAAAAAGAAGATGAAATGAAGTTTTGGAAGTTACAAATACATGTAAGAAGTAGAGGTGAAGTGGTAGTCAGAGAGGTGAATGATCCCAATTCTTTTGGATGGGACTCCATCTGGTAAAAGAGGTAACTGTGCCCCTTCATGAGAAGCCAGGTTTAAACATAAGCAGCCATGAAAAAGAATGAAATAATGCTATTTGCAGCAACATGGGTGGACCTAGAAATTATCATACTAAGTGAGGTAAGACAGAGAAAGACAAATATCATATGATCTCGGTTATATGTGGAATCTTAAAAAAATGATACAAATGAGCTTATTTACAAAATAGAAATAGACTCACAGACATAGAAAACAAACTTATGAACATCAAAGGGGAAAGGAGGGGAGGGATAAATTAGGAGTTTGGGATTAAAAGATACACACTATTATATATAAAATAGGTAATCAACAAGGCTCTACTGTATAGCACAGGGAACTATACTTAATATCTTGTAATAACCTATAATGGAAAAGAATCTAAAAAAGAATATATGTGTTACTTTGCTGTACACCTGAAACTAACACATTGTAAATCAACTATATTTCAAAAAAAATTTTTTAAATAAAAAAAAAAAGCATTATGGTTTGTGTATTTGTCTGGGAAACCAGGAGAAAGTATGTCAACCACATGGCACACTGGCTTGCAAGGAGTCACTTAGAAATTACTATCCTGTTAAAACATAATTCAGCAAAACCTGACTCCTACATTCTTGGGAGGAAAAGCCCCTTAGATAGAAAGTAACTTTCTTTGGAAAGATGCAAAATTTAGAAGGGAAGAATATGTAACAATGTTATAACTCAAAATATAAATCTAGTTTTTCTCTGCACATTCCCTTTTTTTCTTTCTCTCTTATTCCCTGAAGAGCCTTCTCTATTCTTTAAGTCACTGGAAAGTAAAAATAAAACTTCAAAGAACCAACCCCTCACCTCAGCTATAAACATCTAAGTAACAATGAAGAATCTTGCTCACAGGATATATATATTTTTTTCTCCTAAAAGGAATGTTCCAGATAAGCCTGGAACTAGAGGAAAGAAGAGAGAAGTGAAGTGTGCCTTTTATTGACAAGTGTAAATTAGAAGATGGCCTAGGTGAAGTGTGCAACAGGAAAGAATAAATCTGAGTCCATATTAGATCTGTTTCTTTTACTTTAACCTTTGTATTCTATTGCTTTTGTTACAAGTTAATAATGTTGTCAATAGCCTGAAATATACAGGATAGCCCATTCTCAAGGCTCTGACCTTTAAAGGTATAACACTCAGCCATTCATACAGAGATAAAAATTTGCAGAACAGAGAGTAACATTTGTCTTGTTGGAGGTTTACAGGAATACCATGACCTGACCTACATGAACAGCTGCAAGAACAAAGGATTCCGACATCAAGAAGTTTGCAACTACCAACCACACCCCTTCCTCTTTTAGTATAAAGGAAACCTGAATTCTAATTTGGGTAAGAATTTTTTGAGGACAGTAGTCCACCTTCTTCTTGGTCTGCTGGCTTTCCAAATAAAGTCGTTATTCCTTGCCTCAACAACTTGTCTCTCGATTTATACTGGCCTATCGTTTGGCAAGCAGTATGAGACTGGACTTGGTAACAAGAGGACCAAGGGTAGAAGGAACTCAGAACAGTTCTTGGATGTGGGTTTTCTCCACAGAAACCTGGTACCTAAGGACAATCTTCCATTTGACAATCTGCATGGACACTTGTTGGAAGGAAGGGAGTTTGAGTCCCTAAACTCTTAATAGAGACAGGTGATTTGTGCCTAAGTTAAGTCAGAGAAAGCTAAAACAGAATATGGAGTGGGCTGTAACATACTTTTGGGAAATCTTGAGGGCAAGAGAAAGGCTAACTGCATGCTTTGGTGGCAGAACAGGAGAGTGTGACTGTGTAGGGATTGATCTTCACACCCTGAGGTTGTCGGGTGAGAAATGCAGATTTGGAGGCTACCTAGAGTCCTGTCCAATGAGTTGGCTGGGGAGTCTAGGAAATCTAAAAAGAAAGTGACTGAAATTATTCCCCCAGATGTACTCAGTTTCAGACGGAACTACTGCAACTACTACTGTGAAGAAAGAAGCATCAAGGAATTGAAGGCAAAAGAGTCCAGCAGGAAACCTGTGGAAAGCCATTAAAAGGCTCCAGGAGAGAAAGAATCATCTTGAAACATCTGGCACACCCAGAGAACTCAAAGCTGGCAATATAAAAGCACAAGTTCAAGTAAGAATTCTCTCCTCCACCTTTCCCCCACTTTAATCTTTTTTTTTTTAACATCTTTATTGGAGTATAATTGCTTTACAATAGTGTGTCAGTTTCTGCTTTACATCAAAGTGAATCAGCTATACATATACATACATCCCCATATCTCCTCCCTCTTGCGTCTCCCTCCCACCCTCCCTATCCCACCCCTCTAGGTGGTCACAAAGCACAGAGCTGATCTCCTTGTGCTATGCAGCTGCTTCCCACTAGCTATCTATTTTACATTTGGTAGTGTATATATGTCCATGCCACTCTCCCACTTCATCCCAGCTTACCCTTCCCACTCTCTGTGTCCTCAAGTCCATTCTCTATTTCTGCGTCTTTATTCACGTCCTGCCCCTAGGTTCTTCAGAACGATTTTTTTTTTTTTTTTAGATTCCATATATATGTGTTAGCACATGGTATTTGTTTTTCTCTTTCTGACTTACTTCACTCTGTATGACAGACTCTAAGTCCATCCACCTCACTACAAATAACTCAATTTCATTTCTTTTTGTGGCTGAGTAATATTCCATTGTATATATGTGCCACATCTTCTTTATCCATTCATCTGGTGATGGACACTTAGGTTGCTTCCATGTCCTGGCTATTGTAAATAGAGATGCAATGAACATTGCCCCACTTTAATCTTGATGGGAAAGATAAAGAGCAGGGAGTGAGTAGGGAAGGAGGTGAGCACAGAGAAAAAAGGGAGAAGCCTACTGTGCTCTGATTTCCCACTGCAGTCTGCAGTGCCTTAAACTGAAAAAGGGAGAATACTTAACACAAGTGAGGATGTCTGTGTCTCAAGGTGACAGTAGGATTATCTATTATCAAGCACTTGGCAAAAAATTCATGACTTTGCTGGAATTCTTATCCAGAGACAGGACAAAAATAAAATTTTATGTTGTTGAGAATCATGTTTTTTTTTGCTTTTGTTTTTGTTTGGTATACTGTTAAATATAATTACCTGGAGGAATCTTTTCCAGGAGTGAGGCCAAGTAGTGGTATTACAGGATGGCCTTCCCAAATCAACACTCTAGGTGAATTTCTCCTGGATGAATTTATGTTCTCAGGTTCTATTTGCTGGACCATTGAAGTCAACTAGCATCCATAGAGCTAAAAACAAAATTTCTTCATCTACTCTCCTTCCTCAGGTAGTGGGTTCAAGTGAGATAGGCTGGGACCTGGGACCTGGGATCCTTTGCTGCAGTGCTTGCACCTGGACAAACATCTCTTCAAGAGACAAAATACAAAGAAATTACAAGACACTAAAAATAACTGCATGCATGCACAGTGGGGGCAAATTATGGACAAGATGTAAAAAGACCAAAAAACCCCAACTGCCACTTCTGAAGAGTCGAGAGTAAAAGCAGAGGGGTCAGGAGCAAAAGCAGGGTACTGAGCATGCTCCCTGAACAGAACAGCACCAAAGGGGTGGGAAAACCTCCTAAGCCACACCTCCAGCCCAACCCCTGGACACACCCCTACCCTCACCCCACATAAGGAACCAGCTCGCCCCTCCTCTCAGCAAGCAAGTAAGCCAGGGAACCTGCTACTTGTTCTCACTCCCCCCTGCTGCAGCAGGGGCCCCAGTAAAGCCTTGCCTGAATTTCTTGTCTGGCCTCTGATCAATTTCTATTGATTAAGGAGGCCAAGAACCCTGGTTGGTAACACTAGGAACCAAATTTTCCCTGATAAACCAACCATGGCACTGCCAATGGCCTTACTGCCTGAATGGAATAGTTATTGAACTAATGCCCTGATAGTATTGGGTGTCCCATTAATTCTCAGGACTTCTGGAAAATTAGGCACATCAGAGACTAAGCACTGAACCAGCACAAACCTTGAGACCCTGAAGCTAGTGAGAGGCATCCTGAATGTAGCCACCAATGGAAAAAATTCACCTTTTTTTGGAAAAGGCATCAAGAACACTTCTAGATGAGACTGAGTCGAATAAAGTATTCAAGAGCACTGAAATCTCTTTGGACATTTAATTCAGTAGGGCAAAATAATTGTATTTCAGGACTTTAATTATTTTAAACTTTGATGTCTTTAACTTCCAGAGACTTTTAATCTTTAGGCTTTTATTTTCCCTAGGCATTTGATATGATACTAAAATTTAGGGCATCTTTGCATTGTTGGCTTTTATTGTTGGAATGTCTTCATAATTTAAAAATATAATTGATAATTTAAAAATCAATAACATTTATTTCTAAATATAGAGGATGGAAGAAGGAAACGCTCTGGGTGTTTAAGCTTGAATCCTCTTTATTGGGTTGTTAAAAGACTAGGGCCATAAATGAATTGTTAATATTTATCTCATCACAATTGGTTTTGCAGTTTATAAAAAGTCACCTAGAAAGTGAAGAACGCATTGGAAACAGCAGAAATAGAACTAGAGAAACTAGTTGGGAGGCTGTTGCATAATCTTTGTGAGAGATGATGAAAAGAAGAACTGCAGTAAATGGCAATGGAATGTGAGGAGAGAGTGAGAGAGAGCGGGGATTCAGATGTATTGACTAACTGGATTTGGGTGGTGAGAAATAATTGATAGGGAATACTAGAATGACGCCCATATTCCCAGCTTGCAAAACTGGGTGGATGGTGATGCCATTCACTGAAATATAGACTATTAGAGAGATATGGATTTGGGTGGGGGGAGAGATAATTAGGTCAGTTTGTGACTTACTGAATTTGAGTTGTTTAAAGTGTTTATGAGACTTTGTTGTGAAACTCTCTTATAGGTATTTGGATATAGAGGACAGGTATTCAAAAGAGAAATTCATCTTGAAGGTACTAATTTGGAATTTAAATGACTGAAACCATAGCAATCGCTGAGTGTGAACCACTCCAAAGCATAAAGTGATAAGAGAAAAGGAGTTTCAGGATTATAAGGAGACAAATGTTTAAGGGAAGGGCAGAGGAAAATGGTTAAAGGAACCAAGAGGAATGACCAGAAAAGAATATATTTCCCTTGTGGCTTGATAAAGCTTCATCTCAGATTTCTCTCCTAATGTTCCTACAAAGTCCACTTTTAGGAGTTATTCCCTAATCTTAAGAAAACATTTCTTCTGCTCTCCCATAAAGAATATGAATCAATTTAGAACTTTACTACTATATGTGTTCTCTAATTTATCTTACACCTCCTTCCACCCACCCATTAAGGGTGTAATCTTGAGAGCAGGGACTGGGTCCTCACCATGATTACTAGACCTTCCCTCTCTTGTATTGTAGAATTTATACAGTGTTTTTACACTCACAGTCTAATCTGCCACTCTTGCAAGGTAGTCAGAACAGTGATTCAAATTATGTTACAGAATTTTTTTTTTAAGTTTTGGGAGTTTGTTAAAGCTACTGTGGATACAGAGATAACCCTCCAGTTTGCATTAGGGTTACTTAGTCCAACTGGGGACTGAGAATGCACAGATTTGTTATTGTAAAGCCAAAATTGGAACAGTACTATATTGGAAAAGGGTTTTGTCCCCATCTTATATAAGGAGAGAGGGATTTGGATTCCACACCCACTGTTATGTCCCAGGCACTACTAAGGCTTTCCCATTTGCTATTTAATTAATACCTGCAACAATCTTTGGAGGAAAGACATTATTCTTCTTAGTTTATATAGATGAGAGAATTTGAATTGAGGAAAGAGGAAAAGAAACTCATCCAAGATCACATCACACAGCTAGTTAAGGAAGGAAGATCTGCCATGAGCCCATTTCTGCTGGCCCCAAATATGCCATGTCCTTTCTACTTATACTAAAATGCAAAGGGCCTACTTTCTCATATTCTCTGAGCCACTTCTAAGTATTTAACAAGTGTTTATTTATTTAAAATTACGCAGTTTTCTAATATTGAAACAGAACCTACTTAAGAATATTTTGTGAACCTTTTCTATTTCAACTCTCTCTGAATTAACTGTACATAATTAGTGAGTGGGGAAATTACTACAAATAGGTTCTCTAGCTTCCCTTATGAAGATTATGTATCTAGATTGTTTTAAAAGCACTTAAATTCACCTGTATTTTGGTGAGTGGGTGGGGTGTGAACTAGAAAAGGGGCACTAGGATTTAAATCTTACAAGAAGCAAAACATAAAAGCAGATCCTAGGGCACCTCAGGTTAATATTCTCCATCTTAGAATTTAAATAAACTATTGGACAAATTTATTTAATGGGTGAGGTAGGCTATTTCCATGTCTCAGGACAGAAGTCAAGGCTCTGAGGTAAATTTTTCTTGGATTATAAATCCGAGACCATTAGAATTGAAACAGAAGTTTTTGTAATTTTACCCAACATTCCCTTTTGCACATAGAATTATTAAAATCTACAATGTGCCAAAGCTCACAAAGCAACAATCTAGGAAATAGGGTCAAATTCCTGGTCTCCTACTACTTAATCCAAATTTCGTTTCATTGCAGTGTATTTTCCCCATCATGTTTTATACACAGTCACATCATTCCCTCCCACCCCACATACACACAATTAAAAATTAAGGAGTTCAGGAAACATGAAACAAGAATATGTTAATATTCTTAAATGAACCTTGAATGAATAAAAGAAAAATTATGATAAACATAGTATCATATCTTATGGATTTACAATATAATTTTAAAAGCCTAAAATATAACATAATGGAATAATCATAAACCTGCATATTCAATGAACTTTGGTGAAGTGGGTATTTCCCAAGTTAATTTGACCAGGTAGTACAGTATTTATTTTATTTGCTTTGTTTCGTTTCTTTGTTTGCTTGATTTTTATAGTATAAAGGACAATGCTGTAGAGGACATACTGTCTTCTTTTGCTTTATATTTTGCTAAATGTCAACAGAGTACATATAGAAAAGATTGTGTTATTCAAGGTCAAATTGTTTATAAAAAAGAAAACTGCTGCAAGCAATTTTTAAAGGTACAATTAGTTATAACATGTCCTGTGTTAATTACATCTAAAAATATTCCAAATGTTTCTTCTGTTAGCACTTAAACATCTGTTGGTATCTGCAAAGATTCTCTTGGATTCCACAATAAATTAAATGATGTTTTCCTTGAAAAGAGTCTAGTATATGACAATAGGCTACTACTAAGATAATTGCCTTAAAAATATTAATGTCAAAGCAGCCAATTTCTCTGGTATTGACCAAAGTTTTAGAATTTGTGGATTTTTCTCCCTCTTGATATCAATGTGCTTTCTTAAAAGGCCTATAAATGAAAAATAAAGACTATCAATAAGAAATAATTATTTGAGATCTAATCTTACCATCAACAATCCACAGACTGACCAAAATTCTTTTGTAACACTAATGCCAGTGGATCAAAGCCTTTGAAAAAGTTATGTGGCATTAATGTTGCTATAGATATATCCTTGTCTATATTCTTAATTTCTATTTATTGCAAAGTAATTTACTAAGATACCATCTATAATATCAAAGCAACGAATGTCACAGTTAATCATCACAACATATAATTTATTTATTCTTCAAACAGCTCCTGAATATCTGCCATTTTCAGGCACTGTGCTAAGCAATAAAGAAACAGAGATGATTCAGATGCAATACCTGTCTAAGGAAACTTAGAGTCTTTGTAGAACAATAGGCAGGAGGAAGAATTTTGGAAGAGAAGAATATTAATTTCCACTCAGCCAATACAATGTAAGCATTCACAGCAAATGAAATAATAGAAGTAACCATATAATAATAGGAAGAAAATCTAAACCACAATTTATTTCTAAAAAGTAAAAATATATCTAAAGGTAGTCACTACCCAAATATTATTAAAGCACTGGTAAGAATTTTCAGGCTCTGACTACATAAATATTTTGTGTTAATTTTGCCAAGAAGCTGCCATCATGCATCTGATTTGTGGAAATTATGTTAGTTTCTTCATTTCTTGTACCTATATGTAAATTTTCAAGAAAACTTTGGAAAAGCTGAAGTGGAGTTTAGTAAGCAGAATTTTTTTTTTGAACTGGAGATAATTGGTTTGATTTTGCATGTAAAATTCCTACCAGAGCTTTAATAAGTGGTCAAACTCAACAGTTTCTTCAGATTGAAACCTGAAAATAGCATGATGATACAGTACCTTCTTTAGGATTTATATTTTGTCTGAAATTAGGTGTCCTGAAATCTTCCAGTGATGGTTGATATGTCTATTTCAACTTTTATTTTTCTCCATTTTAAGAAGCTATCTCTTTAAGTACATAAAATTAAAAAATTTTACATCTTCCTTGCATATTTAATTTTCTATCATTATGAAACATTCTATTTATTCCTGATGTTGCTTTTTTTGCTAAAGGTTGCATTGTACTATGTTAGTATAGCTACACCAGATTCCTTGAGCTTGGTGTTCCTAAAGTATATCTTTTCTGTCTTTTCAATTTCAACCTTTTTGTTTCTTCTTATAAGAAAAAATATAGAGGCTACTTTTAAAATTAATCTGACAATTTTGTCTTTTAATTAAGGTATGTATTCCATTTACATTTAATGCATTTACTTATCTATGTTAGTTTATATCTAACATTTTTTCTTTTACCCTACATGTTCCTCCGTGTGTTTTCCTTTTTGCCATCTGTTGGACTAATCATGTATGTTTTATTATCCCATTTTAGCTTGATTAGATTGGTAATTATACATTAGTTTGCTGTACTTTTAGCAATTATCCAAGAGATAACAATCTCATCCTTGACTTATCAAGGTCTGATAAAATTTAGTATTAGTTTACAATACACTTTGCAAACAATGCTAGCATTTTTCACACTTTTCAATTCTATTTACCATCTTTCATTTTTTCATATTACCATAGTCATGCATTTTAATTTTGCATATACTTTAAATCACATAAGATATTACTGTGATTGTTTTTTTTCCAACTGTCAATATTTAGTTTTGTCCATATTTTTTGCATTTATGTTGTTCTTTATTACTTTCTACACTTCTGTGATTTTTTGCTGCTTGAAATGTTCCCTATAGTATTCATTTTAATGCAACTTTGCTTGCAATCATTTGCTAGAAATGTCTTTATTTTGCCCTCCTTTTTAAAGAACATTTTTGCTTGATGTAAAATTCTGGTTGGCAGTTACAGCAATTTTTGAAGATGTGATTCTATTGTTTTCTAGCTTCCATTATTTCTGTTGAGAAGTGAGCCATCAGTCTATTGTGGCTCATTTTAAAGTATTTTATTTCTACCTGCTTTTAAGATTTTTCTCTTTATTTTTAGTCATCAATAGTCTTATTATGATGTGCCTAAGTAATTTATTTCTCTCTAGTGGTTTACCGTAACTCTTGATTCTATAAATTTCATTCAATAATTTTAGAAAACACTCAGTTATTATCTATTCAAGTATTGTTTCTGCATCATTTTTTTCTCTCTCTTACTTACCTTTCTGGGATTTCCAATTGCATTCATTTTGACAATTATTTCATGTCCTATATGTATCTTACACTCTTTTAGGTTCTCTATTCTTTTCTCTCTACATACATCAGTCTGGTTATTTTCTATAACTCTACATTTTAAATAAATGTTGTCCGGTAGAAATATAATTCAAGCCCCATATGTAAATTCTTTATTAGCTACATTATAAAAAGCAAAAGGAAAAAAAAAACAGTTGAAATTAATTTTAAAAATATATTGAATTTAACCCCAGTTGGATTTTAATATTTAATGAATATACCAATATTAATAAGATTTTTTTCATTATCTTTTGTACTAAATCTTTGAAATCCAATGTGTACTTTCTACTCACAGCACATCTCAAATTGGAATAGCCACTTTCCAAGTGCTCAGTAGTCACATGTCTCTAGTGTCTACCATTTTGGACAGTACTGGTCTAGAATAGTAATCTTCTCATTAAGAATGTTCCTGAGGGGTGCTTCAATATGGCAGAGGAGTAAGAGGTGGAGATCACCTTCCTCCCACAAATACATCAAAAGTACATCTACATATGGAACAACTCCTACAGAACACCTACTGAGCGCTGGTAGAAGACCTCAGACTTCCCAAAAGGCAAGAAAATCCCCATGTACATGGGTAGGGCAAAAGAAAAAAGAAAAAACAGAGACAAAATAATAGGGATGGGATCTTCATCTCTGGGAGGGAGCTGTGAAGGAGGAAAAGTTTCCACACACTAGGAAGACCCTTCACTGGCAGAGATGGGGTGTGGGTGAAGGGGAAGCTTTGTAGCCACAGAGGAAAGAGCAGCAACAGGGGTGCAGAGGGCAAAGTGGAGAGATTCCCGCACAGAGAATCGGTGCTGACAGCACTCACCAGCCTGAGAGGCTTGTCTGCTTACCTGCCAGGGCAGGTGGGGGCTGAGGCTCAGGCTTCGGAGGTCAGGTCCCAAGGAGAGGACTGGGGTTGGCTGCGTGAACATGGCCTGAAGGGGGCTAGTGCACCACAGCTAGCTGGGAGGGAGTCCGGGGAAAAGTTTGGAACTGCCTAAGAGGCAAGAGACCATTATTTTGGGGTTCACAAGGAGAGGTGATTCAGAGAACCACTTAAACGACCTTCAGAGACAGGCGAGAATGGCGGTTATAAACACAGACACCAGAGAAGGGCATGAAACGCTAAGGCTGCTGCTGCAGCCACCAAGAATCCTGTGTGCAAGCACAAGTCACTATCCACACCTCCCCCACCGTGGGAACCTGTGCAGCCCGCCACTGCCAGGGTCCTGTAATCCAGGGAAAACTTCCCCAGGAGAACACACGTCATGCCCCAGCCTGTTGCAATGTCACTCCGGCCTCTACTGCTACAGGCTCACCCTGCATTCTGTATGCCTCTCTCCCCCTGGCCTGAGTGAGCCAGAGCCCCCTAATCAGCCACTACTCCAACCACCTCCTGTCTGGGCGGGGAACAGATGCCCTCAGGCGACCTACATGCAGAGGTGGGGCCAAATCCAAAGCTGAACCCCAGGAGCTGTGCGAACAAAGAAGAGAAAGGGAAATCTCTCCCAGCAGTCTCAGGAGCAACGGATTAAATCTCCACAGTCAACTTGATGCACCCTGCATCTGTGGAATACCTGAAAAGACAACGAATCATCCCAAAATTGAGGCAGTGGACTTTGGGAGCAACTGTAGACTTGGGGTTTACTGTATGCGACTAACTTGTTTGTGATTTTTATGTTTATCTTAGTATAGTTTTTAGTGCTTGATAACATTGGTGGATTTGTTTATTGGTTTGGTTGCTCTCTTCTTTTTTAATTACTTTAAAAATTTTTTTTAAATTTTTTAATTTTATTTTATTTATTTTTTTATACAGCAGGTTCTTATTAGTCATCAATTTTATACACATCAGTGTACACATGTCAATTCCAATCGCCCAATTCATCACACCCCCACCCCCACCACCCCGCCGATTTCCCTGCTTGGTGTCCATATGATTGTTCTCTACATCTGTGTCTCAATTTCTGCCCTGCAAACCGGTTCATCTGTACCATTTTTCTAGGCTCCACATATATGCATTAATATACAATATTTGTTTTTCTCTTTCTGACTTACTTCACTCTGTATGACAGTCTCTAGATCCATCCACGTCTCAACAAATGACCCAATTTCATTCCTTTTTATGGCTGAGTAATATTCCATTGTGTATATGTACCACATCTTCTTTATCTATTCGTCAGTCGATGGGCATTTAGGTTGCTTCCATGACCTGGCTATTGTAAATAGTGCTGCAATGAACGTTGGGGTGCATGTGTCTTTTTGAATTATGGTTTTCTCTGGGTATATGCCCAGTAGTGGGATTGATGGATCATATGGTAATTCTATTTTTAGTTTTTTAAGAAACCTCCATATTGTTAAACTATTTTCAGAGGAATATTCTGAATATTCCTTTCACTTGTTCTGTAACAATGTTCAATAGCTTCCTCCAAAACAATCTTTACATATCCTCAGGCAACATGGAATCTGTATAAAAAAAAAAAACTTGGTATTTTTTAAAAGAGGATGGTTGACTGCTTTGATCTCACTCTGTTTGTTGATGTGGCTGTTAAATGCCATTTACAGCCCCCAAGTGGAGAACAGATTAAAATGTATGCCTCCAAGTTCCCACTGGTCTTCCAGCCAGGATAGGTCTGCTCTTTGGTAGTATTATCTTCCTTTTTCTTCACAGCATGATTATCTTATACTCTTGAGCAGCTATACTTCCTAGTGGTCAGTGCTACCAGTGCTTTTCATGTTTCTGCCTCTGCCTACAAGCTTGTCCAATACTCAGTAAATATCCCACAAATATTTAATTGTCTGCCATGTGCCAAGTGTTCTTGCTTAGTGCCAACATATAACAGTGATCAAGATAGATACAAGGCATATGTCCCTAGTCCTGTGGAGCTTATTGATCAAGTAAGGAAACAGACTATCAAATAACCACACATGCAAAAACAATAATAGACCCTGATTATTGCCATCTAATCATTAATTCATTTAGTCAACAAATATTCATTGAGTGCCTTCTTAAGTGCCAACCACTATTCCAGATTCTGTGGATAGATCAGTGAAGAAAGATGAACGTCCTGTTCCCATTAAGTATCTTTTATTTTAGTGGGCTAGCCCACTGTCAAGAGGAAATATAAAATGAGATCTGATCTAGTCTTCAGCAAAGGTTTCTCTGAGCATGTGACATTTGTACAGAGATATGAAGTATCAGTAGGAGTCAACCCATTGGGTTGTTAAAAGTAAATGGGGTGAGAAGAAGACTATTCCAAAAAGAAGAAAAAGAAAATGCAAAAGTCCTAAAGCAGGTTGGAGCAAAACCTATGTGGCAATTTTTTTTTTTTAAATTCCAGTAGAAGAATCCCTTAGTTAATTTTCCCTTGATTAGTTTTCTATCAATCTTTGTTTTCAATACTGTGAAAGGCTTTTCTTTATGAATATTTTCAGAAAAAAATGTTGAGCAAACTCTATTAGCTTCTCCTAGCTAGATGACATTTTAAACCAGGGATACTAAGCCCCTTTGTAACAGCAATTTCAGTTTCTTCACACTGTTTCTTATCTCATGCAGTTTTCTCTTTATTTCTGCCTCTCAGCCAGCTGCCTTTTCAACTCAGCCTGTTGTCTCATATTGTTGTTTTATCTCATCTTTGAACTTGTTTCATAGATTCTATGTTTTATTGAATTATATTGAGAGCAAAAACCAGAAGCATTGTTAAATGTATTTGTTTTGTAATATAAATCTACAAATAAATGTTCTTGTTCTCTCTCTCTTTAGTATTATATGCATCTCATTCTTTTAGGTTGTAGAGTTTTTTTCCATATATCCCATATCACGTGTAACATCTCAATCCCTAACCATTTAGAAAAACAAATAATTCAACCTGGCACTGAATTATTAAGGGAAAGGGAATCAGATTCTCTTGGAAGCTGAATTTCAGTCTAGCCCCTGAACACATACCATGAGCTAGAGTCAAACAAGCAAGCAAGGTGAATAGCATGTCTCCCCCAATTAATTGGACTGGAGTATTTCACAGTGGTTTTGACAAATACCTCTGTGTGTGTGTGTGTGTGTGTATCTTCACATAAATTTGCATATACACATATGCATGTTGGAAAAAGGTTTTATTTATTTATACTTCTCAAGCAGTTATAATAACTTTAGGCACTAGAACGAGATACTTAAAATTTCACCTCATTTGACATTGCATGTAAGAAGTCATGTCAAATCATTTTTAACAAAAACAAAACAAGAAATAATATATAGAAGTGCAAGTTATAAAATGTGTACACATAAGAAAAGTATCCATATTGGAACAAGTTTGATTCTATTCAATCTATTGAAACTAGGACTATCTTCAAGTCATCCATAATCAAACACTCCAACAAACACTCAAAAAACTAATATTATAATGAGTCTTTTTATTTCCCATGTACATTGAAAACCGAAAAAGAATCTTCCAGTCACTAAAAAGTTAATTTCACCACATATATTTGATTTCTCAGTTTCAAATAATTTTGATTAGTGTGAATAAATCTCCAAAAGTTGATAACCTTTGAGGGAGCCTATAAACCAACCGTCTGCATTTGCAAAATTAAAGATAAAACTCTGGGCCATGATGACCTCACCAAAGAATCATGTTCGAGAGGGCAAGGCAGACTTTCTCTACATATCATCCCTTTAGTTATACCACCTCTAACCACAACTAACTTAGACATCAGATGGACAATGCAGCTCCCAATGCAGTAACAACCCTAACTCACAAATACCTATCCCTTTAAAATCACCATGGATTTCAAAATGCCACTGGGCAAAACTAATGGATTACACTCCCAAGAACGTGTATATTGAAAAAAGAATAGGTCTGAAATCTATGTGTATACTTTAAATCAATCTCAGTCAATAACTAGAGCACATCCACTCAATAATTCCAGAGAGTAAAGAGATGCTTAACTCAAAATAATAGAGTCCCTCATCATAGAATTTTAAGAATGGTGGCATGATATAGTTGTCTAAAAAAGTTTCTTGAATGAATTTTGGAAGAAAAGTAAAAATTTGGGCTCAGGCCATGTACCAGTCATCCCTCCAATTCAAGGAGAGGACATGGATTGATAATTCCCATCCGTAAGCAGCTTCAAGTGAGTAAGATACATAAATTTCTGAATAATCATATCAAAAATCATTAGCATTTCTTTTAGTAAATTACAGTCTGGGGGTTTCCACCTTTAGATATAGAATGTTAAGTTATAGGAGATAAAACAAGCCCAGCTTTCAATCACAGAAAGAATGATATTAGGCATGCCTGATTGAAATGAGGCTGGACTTCCTCATTATTATATAATCCTCCGCTTATTGAATCATGTTCCCATGAAGTCAGAAGTATACTCTCTACAGATTACTGCAAATTCTCATTTTACATTGTTTTAACTGTCATCCATTCTGAATAGTTCTTATGTCAATGACATTCTACTCTACAATGTAATAAAACTGCTATAGAAACATTGTCACTAATTATATTTATTTTACTACTAACAAAATATCTTGAATAAAAATTCGTTAACACTGCTCCTTTTTAGGTCTTTAAGAATATGAAAATTCTGTTCATGTAAGTATGATAAGTTTGATTAGGGTGATTATAAGAATCTTCTTACATGCAAATAAAATACTTTGTGTTTACATGCAGTATGTTCTTTCCTTTGAAAATGTACAAAAATATACTTAAGTTTCACAATTATTCTCACTAATAGAAGTCTAAATTTAAAATTATTATTTCCTTTTTGATAACCAAAGCATCAAGACAAAAAAAAAATTATCTTTAATTCACAAAGTTTGCAGGTAAAAGGGAAAATATAAATTAATGTTGCATCCTATTTTGTTTAACTACCACATAATATATTAAATGAGCTACACTGGTATTCTACCTCACAAACATGGAAGTGAAGGGCTAAGAGAAGGCTGAGGGGATTTTATCAGAGGAAAGAATCTCTCTTCGTCACAGCTGTCAACCTAGGGAATCTTTTGAATTCTATTTAGCAATTCCCTTCTGAAATACCATCACTCCAAATCACTTCAGTAATATTTTTCACCAAGCTGATTTTCCTTGATGAGATGCTCCTGCAGTGTGAAGGCATCTTGCTGCTATACCACCTGGGGCAGCTATTTCTTTGTCATACTTCAAAGCTGCAGCAAGGAGGGCTTGCTTGGATGGCTGTCCAGGAAACCAAATGGGAATTATGCTTGTTTCCCTGTGAATCACATCTTGTTTGGCCCTTACAATTTGGCAGGGTAGGGTAGGGAAAAATAAAGTCTAAATTTCTAATTACTTATACAGCGAGATAGAAGATTTTCTTCTTTGGTACCTCAACTATAAGATGTAAGAAGTAGCCTTCATATTAGATTTCATAAACAATGTCTACTGGATTAGCACTCAGTTTTCTAGAACTTAATGAATTATCAATATGGTCAACACTTTGACCACTGCTTATCTGCCATTAAAGACTATAGAACATTAATATTGATTTCTTCTCAATTTAATGATTTGCTCATTTTACTTGGTACTATTGTCTTAAATGGGCTTTCTTAGCACATACAGCTTTCAAAAACCAAAACATTTAGCCTTAAACCAGTAGAATAAATATATTATGCCTTACCAGAGCACAGAGATGCATACAATTAGAACAGAATGTCTATGTTATAAAACAAAACAAGGAATTGCACACTAGAATGTTAACAGTTACACATTACTGATACATACTGTCTTTTCTCCTAACAAATGTGCAATCTCTGGTAGTTGATAGTACATGCTCAATGTGTCTGTGTGTATAGATGTAGGTATTTATATACCCCTTAAAACTTTGATCTGCTCAAGTTCAGTCTTGAGTGATCCAGTATTCCATTTATTACCTTCTCAGGCAGAGGAAAGTATGGACATTTTCACAAAAGACATCCTCAAATAAGCGTTTTTCAATGATGGCAACATAATCAATGGTGAACCTTTGATGGAACAAGGAAATATTGTATTCTTCCTCTTGTAAACACCTCAGATAGAAAATCCTCCTGGATATTATGAAAGAAAAATCAAAAAGAAGTTGGTATTGCTCAGAGAGCTCTCTAAAATGGAGCTGGGAGGCCATGAAGAAAGTGTGGCTTATGCACATCTCAGCCTGGACAGAATCTGAGCTTTTGGCCCCTTAGTCTCCTAATGAAGTCATCCAGAACATCTGCCAGAAACTCAAGATACTTCTTAGACCTTTACCCTAAAATAACTTATGATAGTGTATCTACTTATTAGACCCCCTACCCAATACCCCAATAACTTGTGATTCCTTAAGGACAAATATGTCCTGACTCGCATTAGAGTCAATCACAATTCTCATCAGGCAACAATGAACAACCTTGTGGCTAATTTTGCCTTTATAAGCTCCTGACTTTCTCTTCCCCAGAACACTCTTTCATTTTTACCTGAAGCTGTGTCTCTCAAATTGCAATTCCTAAGACCCCCAAATAAACTATTTTATTTCCAGCCTCCTGCATTGTTTTTTTGTCGACATTACAAAGGTCCACTCTGCTCTGCTGGTTCCAGTGCCCATGGTAAAAATCAGCTTCACTCTCTCTCATAAGGCCTAGAATATTCCCTTCAGAAAAGTGAGTAGCATCCACCAGCCTCATTGGGGATTTGGCTAAGCTCTCTTATTGTGCTCTACCTTGTTAAGAGTCTGGGGCTTCCCTGGTGGCGCAGTGGTTGAGAATCTGCCTGCCAATGCAGGGGACACGGGTTCGAGTCCTGGTCTGGGAAGATCCCACATGCTGTGGAGCAACTAGGCCCGTGAGCCACAACTACTGAGCCTGCGCGTCTGGAGCCTGTGCTCCGCAACAAGAGAGGCCGCGATAGTGAGAGGCCCGCGCACCGCGATGAAGAGTGGCCCCTGCTTGCCGCAACTAGAGAAAGCCCTCGCACAGAAACGAAGACCCAACACAGCCAAAAATAAATAATAAAAATAAAAATAAATAAATTAAAAAAAAAAGAGTCTGTTAGTCTTCTTTCAATAATTTAAATCTGTGAGAAGTGACCCAGCTCTCTTAGTGACACTTGCCAGAAATCTCCTGATGGATGTTATTCATTTAGAGGATCAGTGACCGCTGGGGTTTGGTGATTTTTTCCAGTTAAACTTGAACTGAAACCAGGATTTCCTCATCTAACACTATTTCATCTGTACCTTGCTGCTTTGTCCAGGAAAGTCTTCTGCACTGGGAACAGAGATCTAACACACTGGGATTCTGACAGCCTTAGGTTTAAAATCTTAAATCCTAGGGAACTCCAAGAGAAGGGGGCGATATGATATGGTAAAATGAGCAGGGGAAGAAGGTCCAGCCAAAAGTCACGGCTTCTCCATTTATTTACGGCAAATCAATTTATTGTTCTCTGTACTAGTCACCTCACCTGTATAATGGGAATAGTAAATCTCTGCTTTATCTGCCTCATAGGTTTGTTGAAAGGATCAAATAAAATGATTACCTAAAGGAATCTTGTACACTTAGGAAACACTGTCTAAATTTGATGAACTGTTGTCTTATAGGAGATACTATAAAGTACTAGTGGCTGTAGATTAGCAGATTTTTTTCTGTCTGGCTATAAATCTTTTCTATTAAAAAAAAAAACTAGGAGAAAGAGAAAATCACCTACTGTAAATAAAATTTGACTCATCATTTTTCTTTCTAATTCATGATGCCCAAAGGCAATTGTAAAATGATAATACTGTTTATTTGAATTTATGCTCTTTTCATCCTGTTTCTCTTCAGTGACTGTTAACATGGTTAACATGCCAGTTAATTTTTGACCCAAAGCTTATTTCTTTGAAAATATTTTTAAAAAGGAAGTTTTCTTTTCAAGCTCAGGCACAAGAAGACGTCTCATAATTCTATACAACCATTATAAAGCAACAGCCATATGCAGGCCTAGACCATTAGAAGTAGTTGCACAATGGTGGGCCGGAGGGGCTTCCAATTACCTCCCTAATGAGGATGTAGTTCACAAAGGGGTCAGGTGTCATGTGTCTCCTCATTGTTTTTCAAGAAAGATCTTGACGTTCTTGATATCTCATGAGATAAAATTAATCATCTAGGGAATAACTAATAGCTGTATTTTTGATAGTATTTGTTTCCTTGGAAGATTTATAAGCAGCTCTTTCTTTACTGAAATATAACTATGACATTCTGATATCAGCTTTCTGAACAAAATACAGACTTTCTAAGGAAACAAGGAGAAATCAGAGAAAATAAGCCTATGAATAACACCAGAGGTGATTCTAATTCTTATCCTGACATACCAACCAGCTTGCTACGTGACCTTAAGAAGTACCTCTCATTTCTGAATATCAGTTACCTCATTTGTAAAATAGGCAGCTTGAAATTAATGATTCTAAGGTAAGTGGGTTCTAAAGTGAGTTAAAGTTCTAAGTTTTATTTCTCACCTTCAATGATTCTAAAATTCTTGGAGAAAAGTAAGCAAAATGCTTAAAATTATTCTGTACAATCTGTGTACGAAAGTGCAGAAGAAAGGGTTTTCTTCCTTTTTTTATACAGCTATCCTTGTGGTTTAGTCGTTTATTTTTCTCAGCTGTCAGTAGTTAAGCATGAAGATTAATAGTTGCATTATTTTTTTCTGCAGAGGCTAATAGCCTCTTAACTGTTTTTAATGGGACGTTTTGGAGGAGCCCTATATTTCCCACAGTACAGCACATTTTTTTAGTATAGTGCCTCTGATTTAACACAGAGCTCAGCATCAGCTGGTAAAAGAGATTATTTTTAAAATACTGAATGGCATTAGTCAGGCAAATGTGTAATTATTTTCACCATATAATTTTGGCTCAACTGTGGATAACATTCAAATTGCAGTTGAAAGACTTGTGCCCTTTCCTAGGGGACAGTTTCATACCAGAACTGGGATACATTTTTCATATGAATGTAGGCCAAAATATTGCTTCCTTATTTTTAATGAATATGCTGTAATGTGGAAAGAAAGATGATACAATAGTGAAACCTACTGAAAATCTAAGATGGGCAAAGCACATTGATAATCAGATCATTTATTTTCTGCAATTCTAAACATAAGTGTGCTTCCTGTCAATGAGTCACAGTGGCAAATAAGGGCCAGGAAGCACAATGGATAGATCTGAGAACAGTATGGTCTTATCTAAGTAACTCATAACTAGGATTATTGTATGATCAGGCCACCCAAGATGGGTGTTCTCTCGCTCTCTGTACATCCCCTGCTCGACCTGTCCCTGCCTCACCCACACCCTACTCACCTGACTGACCTTCCCTCTTAATCATAAATCCTAATCAGTAAATGCTTATGTACTTGCCCCCGGCCCGGCTAGTGATTGTTCTAATCTTTAGATCAGAACTGTCTCCACTATGATAGTTTATCAAAGGGGTGGTGAGGGGAGTGCCCTTCTGCGGATTTCTCTGGCAACTGATGAGCCAACCTGACATCAATTCTTCCTCTAACTGGTAATCTCCCTCTTCCCCTGGTGGTGAAAACTGCTGCCATGTCCTGGCCACCATCTGCCACATGGTGGGATGTCGCTCCGGGACCTTAGTTCAGACGTGTAAGATCTCCCTATCCATTAAACAATTGATGTCTCTGTTGCTGACTCTGAGCTCTTTCTTTCATCTCAAGGCTGGGCAAGTACAGGGCTGCAGGCCTGCAGGGCAACAATCATGCTGGGAGAAGAACAGGACTAAAAATCAAGCGGCCTCTTTTCTAGGGCTGTTTCATTTACACAAAAAACATTATGGGAAATCCCCTTCATTCTTAGAGCCCTCTCACCTCATCCATAAGAGAAATATTGATTCCTCAATTTTTCTTTTTTTTCAAAGACACCACCAGAATCTACTGTCCAGCAAGCATTTTCCATCTCAGTAAATAACACAACCATGTCCAATTACCAGACACTACAAGACCCTATGTCATCGGGCCCCTTCTCATCTCCTTGTCGTCTACCCTACCTGCATTCTGCACTATTCACTTCACTCCAGCCGCAGTGCCCTCATTTCTGTTTCTTAAATATCCCAAGCTTACTCTCATCTCAGAGACTTTGCATTTATTGTTCCTTTTGTTTGGAACGTTCTTCCCTAGTTGGAAACATGGCTGTCTTCATCTTCTTATTTTTGTTTTAATTTAAATGTCTACTGTTAGAGAGGCTTTTTTTTTTTAAACCCCATTTCAACCACTTCTTCATGTTCTAAAGTTGTGTGATTATTTATTTATTTATTATTTATTATTTATTTATTATTTATTTTAAAATCTAGTGTCTCTTTCCACTCAAAAAGTATAAGCTTCATCCATAAGTGGGTGAAGTGGATCTAAAGGTACAAATTTCCAGTTAAGAATAAATAAACTATGGTGGTGTAATGTACAGCCTGGTGACTATCATTAGTAATACTGTACTGCATATTTGAAAGTTGCTAAGAGAGTATATCTTAAGAGTTCTCATCACAAGAAAAAAAAATTTGTAACTATGGATGTTAACCAGACTTATTGTGGTGATCTTTTGAAACAGGAGGTAAGGAGGTAGGGCACAACCTTTGAAAGAATGACATAGCCTGAGGACATGACATAAACTGATTAGAACCAAATGGATCCAAGATGGCAGACAAGTCAACTTTTTCCACTAGACCTTGAGCCTCAGTATCAGCAAGCTCACATCAGCAAGCTAAATGACACACCCACAGGCACCATGACAGTTCCAAGACCAACGATAATGATCAAAAGGTGGGCGGTGGCCCAATTCCTGGAAATCCCCACCCCTTCTTAAAATAGATGGAATATTCCTCCCACTCATTAGCCTACGAAATTACCCACTCCTATAAAAACTGACAACCCCATACCCTGGTGCCTTTCTCACCTTCTGAGATGGCCCACACTCTGTCTGTGGAGTGTGTTTCTCTCTAAATAAATCTACTTCTTACCTATCACTTTGTCTCTCATTGAATTGTTTCTGCAATGAGACAGCAAGAACCTGAGCTTCATTAAGTCCTGAAACCAGGTGTGTGATCTCAGTTGGAAGACTGTGGGTTTTGGCCAGGTTCGAGTCCCAGAGGTGTGGGTTCAAGTCCCAATCAGGTTTTTGGCCTGGTTCGGGTCCCAGAATGTGGGTTCAAGTCCTAATCTGAGGTGCACAGTTTCACTTTCATGATATATACAAATATTAAAGCATTACATCGTACTCCTGAAACTAATATAATGTTATATGTCAATTATACTTCCATACATTTTTTTAAAATTTTAAATGTAAGCTCCCTGAGGGCTAGAACTAGCCCTGTCTTGTTTACTATTATATCCTAATGCCAAAGAACACTGCCCAACATACAGTAGGAAATCAATATATATTTTTGATTCACTAAGGAAGCTGAGTAACTTCTAATATTTTCTTTGGCTCCAATACTTTATAAGTATTTGATATCTATATAAGAAGGACAAATCATGTAAATGACAATGCCTTTCTACACCTAAAGTGGCATGCAGCTATGAAATTCTATAATTGTGAAAATACTTGCTATTGCTTTTCTGTTTTCTTTTTATTGTCATCATGCTTATTCCATTTTATCATTGTTTTCATAGTAAATCCAATTAATGTTGAGTATAAAGTGTAGGGAAACAAAAAGGGAGCAAGATCACAAGGAGATAAACTGGGGATGAGAAGTGTTTCTGACCAAGGGCAGGAGTTGAGGAAAGAAAACAGAATTAAATGCTACGTCAAGATGGCAGCCACTGGTGAAAGAACTTAAGTTTTCTTTCATGTTATGTTTCAAGAGAGGTGATACTATTCTCTTGAGCCTATCATTTATATGCTATGGAGGAACAGAGGTAACCAGGTATTTACTGATGACTGATGGCTTTCACAAGGTGGAAACTGTATAGGAAAACAAAAAGACAGGGGTAGAATTGATTACTTGACTGAAAAAGAGCTGAGAGTCACATTCCACCTCTTTCCTAGTCACATCACAAAGTGTAGAGTCCTGGAGAACACACAAAGCCTAAACTCTGGAGCTAATGCATCCAAAATTTTATGTGCTGTACAAGACAAAGAAATAAAATGCTAGTACTATGGTTCAGTACAAGCCCATGTTTACCCTGAATCATCACTATCCATATACAAACTGCAGAATTAAAGTTGGTGTTTGTATTGTGGGGAGACAAAATTTGTCACTCCAAAATGTCTACTTGGCATGTGCATTATTTTGAGCTGAAAACAATACAGGTTCAAAAGATTCAGGAAGAAACTTTGACCTTCCCACCAACTGCTGAATGAATGTAGAAACAGGACCTGTTCCAGGAAGGGAATCATCATCATAGATAACAAAGTATGAACTGGGTGTATACACAGAGAGGAACCTAGCAAAGTCTGTTTTTTAATATTCCTCTTTTTGTCTCATTGTCTCTGTATGGGCCAAAAACATTTTTACAAACATTTGCTTTTCCATCTCCATGCCAATTGCTTTCCTCCCCTTTGAAACCGAGCAGGACCCTGTTGGGCTCCTGGGCACGGAAGCCTTTCTGTGTCCCTCATTTCAAGTAAGAAAGGAGTTAGTATGCTACCTTGTTAAAGAAATCTTACAGAGACTGCAAGTCACAAGGCTACAGCCAGATCCACAGACAGATCACCAAACACTAATCATGGAGGACTTTCCTGAGAAAAGAAAAAAATAACAGTTTGCTGAGGAGTGAAAAGAAATATGGGTCATATTTTATCCTTTAGACTTAAGATTCTATTTTAAGCTTGGGAGCTTTCATGTTCCCAGTGTCAAAATGTTCTGTGCTTTGTATAGAAACAGCTCTGTCATCCAGAAGCTTACTCATTGGAGGTCCCAAAACGATTATAAAATTGAATGTTTGTATGTTTCTTTAATAAGAACTAACAGTTACTGGGAGCCTAGTATACATGGGAATTCTTTTAAATTTCATGTACATACTAACACTTTTAATTCTAAAAACATCCCTTATATGTAAGAATGTTATTTTCTCCACATTATGGATGAAGACACTTAAGCTCAAAAAAGGTGAATTATCTACCCAAGAATTATCTACACAGCTCTCCAAGTCCTGCCACTTAACTCTTAGCTACTGTGCCAGATTTTCTAACTACTTTTATATATACAAATATATGATAATATTTTCCCATAATCCTTGCAATATCCCTATGAGGGAATCAAAGCAGGTTTACCCCCAGTTTACAGCTAGGAAAACAAGTATGTATTTTGGACAATAGTACTGCCGCCCCCCCCCCCCCCCAACGCCAGGTAGTTACTGGCAGAGGCAGAAATCAAGGGTCCTAACTAAACAGTTTAAAACTTCCTTTTTTCACAACATTAAGCTATAATATCTAGAAATCTGCTTTTCCTATTAAGAAAGTCAGCTAGGTCAATGTCATGGGATTTAGTGAGGAAAAACTAATAAAATGTGATTGTGAAATCCTAAGTTGCTGAACGATGCAGTCTGCAGTGCTTTCCCTTGTTGGTATGTATTCTAGAAATAAATAAATCAGCGAGGCAGGGGCTTCCCTGGTGGCGCAGTTGTTAAGAATCCGCCCGCCATTGCAGGGGACATGGGTTTGAGCCCTGGTCTGGGAAGATCCCACATGCCGCGGAGCAACTAAGTCCGTGCGCCGCAACTACTGAGTCAGCACGCCTAGAGCCCGTGCTCCGCAACAAGAGAAGCCACCGCAATGAGAATCCCGCACACTGCAACTAAGAGTTGCCCTCGCTAGCCGCAACTAGAGAAAGCCCACATGCAGCAACAAAGACCCAATGCAGCCAAATAAATAAAGTAAATAACTAAATAAATTTATTAAAAAAAATCAGAGAGGCATCCTGTCCTGTGTTGGTTTGTGGAAAGGAGGGAGGCAAAAGCAGTGATCCATTATGCATTGTTTTCCAGAGTAGGACACAGATCAGCCAGCAGTGCCACAGCCAGATTTTAAATATTCATGAGGTTGTGGGTGGCTGCCCAGAATAGGTTGCACTCCAGGGAAAGGCATCCCACACTTTCTTGTCACAAGGTACACTATAACTGCACAGAGTCACAGAGACTACAACACCCTCTAAAGGGGGAAACCCTGGCCTCCTTAACACAGTCTTTGGTAGTTTCTGCTCAGAAATAGCAGCAAAGCCTGGGAGAGATAGTCTGATGGAATCTGCAAAGGAATTTCTTTTTCATGGAGCTGGGGAGATGATGGAATTAGTGTTTTGCACTGGGCTTTTTGCCTATGATTCTCATGTGCTTTGCCTGTAAGTCTAATGCAGCTGTTTCAGAACAGCTTCAGTAGTAAGGCCAAGGTTCATGATAGTTTCTCAAACATTGCTCCAGATATTACTTTGTGTGATTATTATGATTATTTTGTTATTTTTCCTAAAGGAAATTGCATTTCTAAAAGAATGCATTTGTGTCCAAATAACGATAACTCCAAGAAAAAAAATCCTTATGAGTATTTTATAAGAACTCAGAGAATTCCAGTTTGCTCAAGCAAGGTGGATTATTCTTAAAGAAATACTCATATTCTAAGACCATGCAAATAAGGAAGATCAGAAAAGGTTCCTATAATATACTAACTTCCTAAAGACAGATCAGATATCTTAAGTATGTTTTCAAATGTATTGATTGCAACACACAGTAGTAAAAAATACATTTAAATCTGAACAACAAAGAGAAGGGTGGGTTTGGGTCTCCCTTTGGCAAGAAGAAGAAAAGTTAGAGAGGAGAAAGAAACGTTGATTTTTTTTTCACAAAACAATACTATCATTATTATGCATAATGCACCCAATAGTTTCTATCCTATTTTATTCCATTTTATTCTCTTTAATTCTACTTTTTCGAAGTATTGGTCATAATCCCTTAAATTGATTGCATGGTCCACCACTCAGTCTCAATCTGCAATTTCAAAGAGTTGTAAAGAGTTCAACTGAAATAACTAAAAAGCTGAATACATGTTAAAGATATGTACACATTTCTGTATAGGATACATATTCCTGGAAAAGAAGCAAGTATCAAAGTTTGCTTCTACCCAGAGTACATCAGTATAGCCCTAGAAGATTGAGGTTTTATTCATACAACTTTTCAGAGTATAGGCATCAGGGAATAAAGCCAAGTGCCAGAAACAAGTGGCAATAGACGTTTATAAAAAAACAAAAAACAAACAACAAAAAAAAGAACTTCAGATATTGGCTTTTTTTTCAGACATAGACTACAGTATAAATATAAAACATATGATTAAAGACATGAAAGAAAGGTTAAAGACATGAGCAGGTAAAAGAACATTTGAAAATAATCATTCCAAATTTCTAGAAGTTAAATATATAATAAATATAATTTCAAAATTTACTGGGTAAATTAACTAGAATATTAGACACAGCTGAAGACAGAATTAGTGAACTAAAAGATAGATCCAAAGAAAGGATTCAGCATACAGCCAGAGAGTAAAAATATAAGATGGAAAATAGGAGAGATTAAGAGACATGGATGTTAAAGTGTAGAGATCTAATACATATAATCAGAGTTTCATTTCAGAAGATGAATGAGGGAATGGAGAAGAGGCAATATTTGAAGAATTAATGGCTGATAATTTCCTGCTGATGTAAAAAAAAAAAAATCCTGTCATCAAGTCTTCAAATATTGAGTCCACAGATTCAAGAGCCCCAAGAAATATATATATAATAAAATCTATCCCTAGACACAGCAAAGTAAAATCTAAAAAAGAGAAGACAAATGGAGTGATTAAAAAAGGGGTTATATCTAAAATACATGACTATAACAAACAATAGTTATACTATTTAATTTTGAGGAAGAGCAGGCTAGAACAAAAATTCTGAGTAACAGTAGAATGTGAGTTGGAAGAGGGTGATTAGACTTAAAGTGTCCTTAGACAATTAATGTGTTTAGGGACATTGGTGTTAGATTTTTGTTAGGTTTTGTAGACACATGCAAAGGTAATGAGGTAATCTCTAAAATAATAGGTAGTGAGTACTTAACTTCCAAAAATAGGCAAGAATTCAAACGTTTCAAGGAAGACATGAAAGAAGGTAGGAAAAGGCAATTAAAAGCAAGACATATGATATTATGACATGGAAATTTGGTATAAATGAATCCAGATATATGAGAATCAAATGTGAACAGGCTTTTGATGGATTAAATATTGTTACAAATTCTTTATTACTCTCTCTTTGAAAGGTGGCTTTATTTCCCCTCTCATTGAATCTGGGATGGCTCTAAGGCTGCTTAAACAATAGAGGCAGCAGAAGATACATTTTGCAAATTCCAAGCTTAGCCTTTCAGAGAACTATCAGCTCTCATTTCCTCCTCCCTGAAACACTCATAATTGGAATGCTTCTGTGCAAATCCCAGTTGCTGGTGTGAACAGCCCAAGCAGCAGGAAGAGGTCCCGTGTAGACTGTGGTCTGAGATAAATCTTAAATAAGTCCTACCTGACAATCACGTGAATGAGCCTTCTTGGATGTTCTAGCCCAGGGGAGCCCCCCAGGTGATTTTGTACAATCAATGTCATGTGGAGCAGAAGAGCTGCCTAGGTGAGCCCAGTAAACACACAGAATGATAGAAGATGATAAAATGTGGCAGAGCAAGATTTCAAACCCAGGACATGTGATTGTAGATCCCAAGCTCTTAACCTCTGTGCATGCTGCGTCTCATCATTTAGTGAGCACTTAATATATGCCAGGCTCTGTTCTAAGGTCTTTACACTCTTAATGAGAACACCTTACTATTCTCTCTGGAAGAAAACGAGATAAAATTTTTAAACAGAGAAATATACACTACATCAATGCTAATCAAAAGCAAGCTAACGTAGCCTGGATAACAACATAGGCTGTAAAGGAAAAAGCATTGCCAGAGGCCAAGGAGAACATTATGGAATGACAAAAGTTTCAATAGATCAGGAAAGTGTGATAATTTTAAATTCATAATCGCCTAATAACGCAGACTCAAATAATTTATACCCAATACCGATAAATTAAAAAACCCAGCATCATAGAGCGAGATTTTTAACATAGCTATTTCAATAGTGTATACATCAAGCAGAAAAAATTTCAGTAAAGCAACAGAAGATTCAAAAGTACAATAAAAAATTAAACTTTACATAATTTACATATAGAGAATATTGCACCAAACAAACTGGAAATTATGCACTCTTTTCAAGCTTATACTGAACATAATAAAGATTGGTCATGTGTTAGGTAAGAAATTTCAAAAACTTGGTAGATTTTAGATAATATTTTCTGACCACAATGCAATTAAGACAGAAATCAATAGCACAAACACAACTAGGAAAAACCCCATATATTTGGCCACTCTTATTCATGAACAGGAGAGCAAAAGCCTAAAAAAAACCACAAAAAACAAACAAGCTGAATCCAACAATGTACAAAACATTAATACATTAAGACCAAACTGGATTTAACACAATAATGCAAAATTGGTTTCATGTACTATCTCATTCTACTGGGTTAATGTAACCATTATATACTCCTAACTCATATTTCTCCTGGCAGAAATTACTTAAATTCTTGAATCATCTGTCTTGTCACCTATAAAATGGTGAATTAGCTCTATTATATCTCTATCTCAAATGATAAAGGGGATCAAATGAAAATAAGTTCAATGATTGTAAACGTGGTTTGTAAACTGAAAACATTGTAATAATCAGATGAATTATTTTATTATGCACAAAATGATTTTTCATAGATGTAAATATATAGTTGTAAATCATTGATATTTTCTACTGTTTATGACTATATTGTATAAATATACTGTAGTGCTATCTATTTTAATGATAATGAACATTTGGGTTATATCAAGTATTTTATTTAACTGCTTCACACAATGTTACTATGAGCATTACTGTCCACATCTCTAAGTGTACATGGGAAAGACTTTACCTAGTTTTTACTCCTAGGAGTGAAATAATTGTGTTAAAAGTTGGTACATTTTAGATATACTAAGAAATTCGCAACTAAGGAGTGTGTGTCTACATTCCCATCGGCAGTGTGTGAGGCTTCCTGTTGTATTACATTCTCAAAATTCAAGATACAACCCAACTTCTCAATTTTTGTTACTGTGATTGATTTAAAATGGTTTCCTGAGGTTTTACGTTGCATTTCCCTGGTTACCAGTAAGATTAAGTGTATTTCCTTTTTATTGATATTTATTGTTCATTTATTTTCTCTCTGTGAAGTGTCTCTTCATGTCTTAAGCCCGTTTTATTTTTAATCATTTCTTATTAAAATTGATAGGTACAAAACAGTATGAAACAATATACCTGAGATATAAAGAATGACAGTACAATGAACAGTCTTCCAATTTAAAGAAAAGTAAGTTGCCTTTGAATTTCCTATGTATCCTTCCTGATCCCATTACCCTTTCTCATCCATGAATGTAATGGCAAAACTAAATTGTACACTTACTAGGTTGTTTTTAGTTTATCACTTTCCTATATTATTTTTACATTGTTTTACTGCATATATGTATATGTATGTTATAAAATTTTCTTCTCACCCTCATATTCAATAACCCTTTTTCCGTTAGCATTATTTGGACTAGTCAGCATTACTCAGGAGAGTGATTCAACAGCATTAAATAAAAAGCTGCAGCTACTCGCCTTCAGCAGATTACATAGAACTGCTTTTGAGAGCAGCTGCTTAATTGCAAATTGTCATCTGCAATTCAAAGTACCAGCAACTTTAACTTTCAATTTGGGGGTTATGTTTGAACTGACTAAGTGTTTTAATCTCACTCTCCCCTTTATTTAATATGATGTTAATCATCAAGTCTATCTTCTGATTAATATCCACTAAGGACTCTCAGTATATCTCAGGTTCATCTGAACAATCAACATTGAGGTGGGTGTGTATTCTGTCTTATGTTTTTTATACTATGGCTGCATATATATTTCACATAAACAATTTATGATATTAGTTTATTAATTTCTATAATTTAAGTTTCATAAAATATTTATGGGGCTATTACTTTCTCATCCTTTGTTTTCCTATGATCATTCTGTGACTATTCACTACATTCACTATTCTGTGATAACTCTGGTTAGACTGAGAAAACATTTTAAAAGTCTTCTAGTCACTTTTATTCACAAAGCAGTCTCAATCAAGGAATTTAAACTCTTAGGAGTTCTAGTTCCACTGTGGCAGAGTGAGCACCTTAGAGCCCATCCCTCTTGCCAAATACAGCTAAAAACTTTGGGAAAAAAATATAAAATTAATAATTTAGAATGTGGAAGAATAAACAAAAACAGGCTGGCTATAGAGTAAGGACAAAATTTGAAGATGTGACCCTCATCAGGAGGAGTTTCTTGTGTAGTTTAATTTTGTTTTTCCTCTCATGGCTTTGCCCCAGATTTAAGTCCTAGTCATAGAGCTCTTTAGTGGCACTGAAGCAAAATTCAGATAGAAACTTGACAACTTACTGGCCAGGGGAACCAGGGAAAGGAGTGCTTGTGGGCCAGAGAGTGATGGGAGAGCCCCAGAGGAACAGATCTAGAAAAGGGGAGACCCTAATCTTGGGCAGAAACCAAGTTCTCAGTTTAACCGCTGGACCACATGTGCATGGGGCATTCACAATCCAGTGAAGCAAAAGCTTAAAAACTGAACTGAGATTTGTGCAACAGAAGGCCAGGGAGAAACTATGACCTTTAAATAACTGGCTAAAATAAAAACAGAAACATTCTCCAGAGGATTATATCTACTACATATTCACAATGTCCAAGATTAACTCAAAAGTATTCAACAAAGAACCAGGAAAATGTGATCCATTCTCAAGACAAAAGACAATCAACAAATGCCAACTGAGAAATGACGTAGAGGTTGAAATTATCAAAGGCTTTAGAACAGCTTTTATAACTGTGCTCTAAGAGGTAAAGGAAAATATACTTGAAATAAATGACAAGAGAGAAAGTATTAGCAGAGAAATAGAAAATAAATAAAAGCATCAAATGGAAAATACGATATCTGAAATAAAAAAAAGGATTATCTCACTAGCAGAATATATATGAGAGAGAAAGAAAGTCATTGAACTTAAAAATAAATAAATTGGGACTTCCCTGGTGGTCCAGTGGGTAAGAATCCATGCTCACAATGCAGGGGGCACTGGTGTCATCCCTGGTCAGGGAACTAGAACCCACATGCATGCCGCAACTAAGAGTTCGCATGCCACAACTAAGTGCACATGCTGCAACCAAGAAACTTGTATGCCGCAGCAAAGATCCCACATGCTGCAACTAAGACCTGGTGCAGCCAAAATAAATAAATAAAATAAATAATAAATAAGTAAATAAATATTTTTAACAATAAACAAATAAATAAAATTACCAATCATTTTCCTTCTACCAGAGGAGCTTAATATTTTGTATAGTGTAGGTCTGCTGGTGATGAGTCTTTTCAAATTTATTTTTTCCCATTTATTTATTTTAACATCTTTATTGGAGTATCATTGTTTTACAATGGTGTGTTAGTTTCTGCTGTATAACAAAGTGAATCAGCTATACATATACATATATCCCCATATCTCCTCTCTCTTGTGTCTCCCTCCCATCCTCCCTATCCCACCCCGCTAGGTGGTCACAAAGCACCAAGCTGATCTCCCTGTGCTATGTGGCTGCTTCCCACTAGCTATCTATTTTGCATTTGGTAGTGTATATATGTCCATGCCACTCTCTCACTTTGTCTCAGCTTACGATTCCCCCTCCCTGTGTACTCAAGTCCATTCTCTCCGTCTGTGTCTTTATTCCTGTCCTGCCCCTAGGTTCTTCAGAACCTTTTTTTTTTTTAGATTCCATATATACGTGTTAGCATACAGTATTTGTTTTTCTCTTTCTGACTTACTTCACTATGCATGACAGTCTCTAGGTCCATCCACCTCACTACAAATAACTCAGTTTTGTTTCTTTATATGGCTGAGTGATATTCCATTGTATATATGTGCCACATCTTCTTTATCCATTCATCTGTCGATGGACACTTACATTGCTTCCATGTCCTGGCTATTGTAAATAGAGCTGCAATGAACATTGTGGTACATGACACTCTTTGAATTATGGTTTTCTCAGGGTATATGCCCAGTAGTAGGATGGCTGGGTCGTATGGTAGTTCTATTTTGAGTTTTTTAAGGAACCTCCATACTGTTCTCCATAGTGGCTGTATCAATTTACATTCCCACCAACAGTGAAAGAGGGTTCCCTTTTCTCCACACCCTCTCCAGCATTTACTGTTTGTAGATTTTTTGATGCTGACCATTCTGACTGGTGTGAGGTGATACCTCATTGTAGTTGTGATTTGCATTTCTCTAATGATTAGTAATGTTGAGCATCATTTCATGTGTTTGTTAGCAATCTGTATATCTTCTTTGGAGAAATGTCTATTTAGGACTTCTGCCCATTTTTAGATTGGGTTGTTTGTTTTTTTGATATTGAGCTACATGAGCTGCTTGTAAATTTTGGAGATTAATCCTTTGTCAGTTGCTTCATTTGTAAATATTTTCTCCCATTCTGAGGGTTGTCTTTTCATCTTGTTTATGGTTTCCTTTGCTGTGCAAAAGCTTTTAAGTTTCATTAGGTCCCATTTATTTATTTTTGTTTTTAATTGCCATTTCTCTAGGAGCTGGGTCAAAAAGGATCTTGCTGTGTTTTATGTCATAGAGGGTTCTGCCTATGTTTTCCTCTAAGAGTTTTTTAGTGTCTGGCCTAACTTTTAGGTCTATACTCCATTTTGTGTTTATTTTTGTGTATAGTGTTAGGGAGTGTTCTAATTTCATTCTTTTACATGTAGCTGTCCAATTTTCCCAGCACCACTTGTTGAAGAGGCTGTCTTTTCTCCATTGTATATTCTTGCCTCCTTTATCAAAAATAAAGTGACCAAATGTGCCTGGATTTATCTCTCGGCTTTCTATCCTGTTCCACTGACCTATGTTTCTGTTTTTGTGTCAGTACCACACTGTCTTCATTACTGTAGCTTTGTAGTATAGTCTGAAGTCCAGGAGCCTGATTCCTCCAGCTCTATTTTTCTTTCTCAAGATTGCTTTGGCTATTCAGGGTCTTTCATGTCTCCATACAAATTGTAAAATTTTTTGTTGTAGTTCTGGGAAAAATGCCATTGGCAGTTTGATAGAGATTGCATTGAATCTGTAGATTGCTTGGGGAATATAGTCATTTTCACAATGTTAATTCTTCCAATCTAAGAACATGGTATATCTCTCCTTCTGTTTGTATCATCTTTACTTTCTTTCATCAGTGTCTTATAGTTTTCTGCATACAGGTCTTTTGCCTCTTTAGGTAGGTTTATTCCTAGGTATTTTATTCTTTTTGTTGCAATGGTAAATGGGAGTGTTTTCTTAATTTCACTTTCATATTTTTCATCATTAGGGTATAGGAATGCAAGAGATTTCTGTGCATTAATTTTGTATCCTGCTACTTTACCAAATTCATTGATTAGCTCTAGTAGTTTTCTGGTAGCATCTTTAGGATTCTCTATGTAGTATCATGTCATCTGCAGACAGTGACAGCTTTACTTCTTCTTTTCTGATTTGGATTCCTTTTATTTCTTTTTCTTCTCTGATTGCTGTGGCTAAAACTTCCAAAACTATGTTAAGTAATGGTGGTGAGAGTGGACAACCTGGGCCTGTTCCTGATCTTAGAGGAAATGATTTCAGTTTTTCACTGTTGAGAACAATGTTGGCTGTGGGTTTGTCATATATAGCCTTTATTATGTTCAGGTAAGTTCCCACTATGCCTACTTTCTGGGCGGTTTTTATCATAAATGGGTGTTGAATTTTGTCAAAAGCTTTTTCTGCATCTATTTAGGTGATCATATGGTTTTTATTCTTCGATTTGTTAATATGGTGTATCACAATGATTGATTTGTGTATATTGAAGAATCCTTGCATTCCTGGAATAAACCCCACTTGATCATGGTGTATAATCCTTTTAATGTGTTGTTGGATTCTGTTTGCTTGTATTTCGTTGAGGATTTTTGCATCTATGTTCATAAGTGATATTGGCCTGTAGTTTTCTTTCTTTGTGACATCTTTGTCTGGTTTTGGTATCAGGGTGATCGTGGCCTCATAGAATGAGTTGGGGAGTGTTCCTCCCTCTGCTATATTTTGGAAGAGTTTGAGAAGGATAGGTGTTAGCTCTTCTCTAAATGTTTGAAAGAATTCATCTGTGAAGCCATCTGGTCCTGGGCTTTTGTTGGTTGGAAGATTTTAATCACATTCTCCATTTCAGTGCTTCTGATTGGTTTGTTTATATTTTCTATTTCTTCCTGGTTCAGTCTCGGAAGGTTGTGCTTTTCTAAGAATTTGTCCATTTCTTCCAGGTTGTCCAGTTTATTGGCATATAGCTGCTTGTAGTAATCTCTCATGATCCTTTGTATATCTGCAGTGTCAGTTGTTACTTCTCCTTTTTCATTTCTAGTTCTATTGATTTGAGTCTTCTCCCGTTTTTCTTGCTGAATCTGGCTAATGGTTCATCAATTTTGTTTATCTTCTCAAAGAACCAGCTTTTAGTTTTATTGATCTTTGCTCTTGTTTTCTTCATTTCTTTTTCATTTATTTCTGATCTGATCTTTATGATTTCTTTTCTTCTGCTAACTTTGGGTTATTTTTGTTCTTCTTTCTCTAATTGCTTTAGGTGTAATATTAGGTTGTTTATTTGAGATTTTTCTTGTTTCTTGATGTAGGCTTGTATCGCTAAAAAATTCCTCTCTGAACTGCTTTTGCTGCATCCCATAACTTTTGGGTCGTCATGTTTTCATTGTCATTTGTTTCTAGGTATTTTTTGATTTCCTTTCTGATTTCTTCAGTGATCTCTTGGTTATTTAGTAGCATATTGTTTAGCCTCCATGTGTTTGTGTTTTTTAAAGTTTTTTTCCTGTAATTGATATCTAGTCTCATAGCATTGTGGTCAGAAAAGATGAGTGATATGGTTTAATTTTCTTAAATTTACCAAGGCTTGATTTTTGTCCCAAGATATGATCTATCCTGGAAAATTTTCCATGAGCACTTGAGAAGAAAGTGTATTCTGTTGTTTTTGGGTGGAATGTCCTATAAATATCAATTATGTCCATCTTGTTTAATGTATCATTTAAAGCTTGTGTTTCCTTATTTATTTTCATTTTGGATGATCTGTCCATTGATGAAAGTGGGGTGTTAAAGTCCCCTACTATTATTGTGTTACTGTTGATTTCCCCTTTTATGTCTGTTAGCATTTGCCTTATGTATTTAGGTGCTCCTATGTTGGGTGCATAAATATTTACAATTGTTATATCATTTTCTTGGATTCATCCCTTGATCATTATGTAGTGTCCTTCTTTGTCTCTTGTAATTGTCTTTATTTTAAAATCTATTTTGTCTGATATGAGAATTGCTACTCCAGCTTTCTTTTGATTTCCATTTGCATGGAATATCTTTTTCCATCCCCTCACTTTCAGTGTGTATGTGACCCTTGGTCTGAAGTGGGTCTCTTGTAGACAGCATATATACAGGGCTTGTTTTTGTATCCATTTAGCCAGTCTATATCTTTTGGTTGGAGCATTTAATCCATTTACATTTAAGGTAGTTATTGATATATTTGTTCCTATTACCATTTTCTTAATTGTTTTGGGTTTGTTATTGTAGGTCTTTTCCTTCTTTTGTGTTTCCTGCCTAGAGAAGTTCCTTTAGCATTTGTTGTAAATCTGGTTTGGTGGTGCTGAATTCTCTTAGCTTTTGCTTGTCTGTAAAGTTTTTAATTTCTCTGTCAAATCTGAATGAGATCCTTGCTCAGTAGAGTAATCTTGGTTCTAGGTTTTTCCCTTTCATCAGTTTAAATATGTCCTGCGACTCCCTGCTGGCCTTCAGAGTTTCTGCTGAAAGATCAGCTGTTAACCTTATGGGGATTCCCTTGTATATTATTTGTTGTTTTTCCCTTGCTGCTTTTAATATTGTTTCTTTGTATTTAATTTTTGATAGTTTGATTAATATGTGTGTTGGCATGTTTCTCCTTGGATTTATCCTGTATGGGACTCTCTGTGCTTCCTGGACTTTATTGAGTATTTCCTTTCCCATATTAGGGAAGTTTTCAACTATAATCTCTTCAAATATTTTCTCAGTCCCTTTCTTTTTCTCTTCTTCTTCTGGGGCCCCTATTATTCAAATGTTGGTGTGTTTAATGTTGTCCCAAAGGTCTCTTAGACTGTCCTCAATTCTTTTCATTCATTTTTCTTCATTCTGTTCTGCTGTAGTTATTTCCACTATTTTATCTTCCAGGTCACTTTTCCGTTCTTCTGTCTCTGTTTTTCTGCTATTGATTCCTTCTAGAGAATTTTTAATTTCATTTATTTTGTTATTCATCATTGTTTGTTTGTTCTTTATTTCTTCTAGGTCCTTGTTAAATGTTTCTTGTATTTTTTTCATTCTATTTCCAAGATTTTGAATCATCTTTACTATGTTAATCTGAATTCTTTTTCAGGTGACTGCCTATTTCCTCTTCATTTGTTTGGTCTGCCTGGTTTTTGCCTTGCTCCTTCATGTGCTGTGTGTTTCTCTCTCTTCTCATTTTGTTTAACTTACTGTGTTTGGGGTCTCCTTTTCTCAGCCTGCAGGTTTGTAGTTCCTGTTGTTTTTGGTGCCTGCGCCCAGTGCCTAAGGTTGGTTCAGTGGGTTGTGCAGGCTTCCTGGTGAAGCAGACTGGTGCCTATGTTCTTGTGGATGAGGCTGGATCTTGTCTTTCTGGTGGGCAGGTCCATGTCCGGTTGTGTGTTTTGGAGTGTCTGTGAACTTATTATGATTTTAGGCAACCTCTCTACTAATGGGTGGGTTTGTGTTCCTGTCTTGCTAGTTGTTTGGCAGAGGTTGTCCAGCACGGTAGCTTGCTGGTCGTTGAGTGGAGCTGGGTCTTAGCATTGAGATGGAGACCTGTGGGAGAACTTTCGCCATTTGATATTACGTGGAGCTGGGAGGTCTCTGATGGACCAGTGTCCTGAGCTTGGCTCTCCCACCTCAGTGGCTCAGTGCTGACACCTGGACAGAGCACCAAGATACTGTCAGCCACACAGCTCAGAAGAAAAGGGAGAAAAAAAGAAAGAAAGAAAGAAAAATAAAATAAAGTTATTAAAATAAATTTTTTTTAATTATTAAAAATTAAAAAGTAATTAAAAAATAAGAAAAAGAAAGAAAGAAAGAAAAAGAAAGAAAGAAAGAAGAGAGCAACCAAACCAAGAAACAAATCCACCAATGATAGAAAGTGCTAAAAACTATACTAAAAAAAAAAAAAAAAAAAAAACCCCAGACAAACAGAACCCTAGGACAAATGATAAAAGCAAAGCTATACAGAAAAAATTACACAAAGAAGCATACACCTACACACTCCCAAAAAGAGAAAAAGGAAATAAATATATATCTATATATATATATATAAAAAGGAAGAGAGCTACCAAATCAATAAACAAATCTACCAATGATAATAAGCACTAAATACTAAACTAAGATAAACATAAAATCAGAAACATGTTAGATGCAGAAAGCAAACCCCAAGTCTACAGTTGCTCCCAAAGTCCACCGCCTCAATTTTGGAATGATTTGTTCTCTATTCAGGTATTCCAGTGATGCAGGGTACATCAAGTTGATTGTGGAGATTTAATCCACTGCTCCTGAGGCTGCTGGGAGAGATTTCCCTTTCTCTTCTTTGTTCGCACAGCTCCCGGGGTTCAGCTTTGGATCTGGCCCCACCTCTGCATGTAGGTTGCCTGAGGACGTCTGTTCTTCCCTCAGACAGGATGGGGTTAAAGTAGCAGCTGATTCAGGGGCTCTGGCTCACTCAGGCCAGGGTGAGAGATGGGTACAGAATGCGGGGTGAGTCTGCGGCAGCAGAGGCCAGCGTGATGTTGCAACAGCCTGAGGCATGCCGTGTGTTCTCACGGGGAAGTTGTCCCTGGATCACAGGACCCTGGCAGTGGCGGGCTGCACAGGATCCGGGAGGGGAGGTGTGGATAGTGACCTGTGCTTGCACACAGGATTCTTGGTGGCTGCAGTAGCAGCCTTAGTGTTTCATGCTTGTCTCTGGTGTCTGCACTGATAGCTGCGGATTGCGCTCGTCTCTGGAGCTCGTTTAGGCGGACTCTGAATCCCCTCTCCTCGTTCATACTGAAACAATTGTCTCTTGCCTCTTAGGCAGTTCCAGACTTTTTCCCAGAGTCCCTCCCAGCTAGCTGTGGCGCACTAGCCCCTTCAAGCTGTGTTCACGTAGCCAACCCCAGTCCTCTCCCTGGGATCCGACCTCTGAAGCTGGAGCCTGAGCTCCCAACCACCACCTGCCCCTGCGGGTGAGCAGACAAGCCTCTTAGGTTGGTGAGTGCTAGTCAGCACTGATCCTCTGTGTGGGAATCTCTCCGCTTTGCCCTCTGCACCCCTTTTGCTGCACACTCCTCTGTGGCTATGAAGCTTCCCCCCTGCCCACCCCCTTTCTCTACCAGTGAAGGGGCTTCCTAGTGTTTGGAAACTTTTCCTCCTTCACAGTTCCCTCCCAGAGGTGCAGGTCCCGTGCCTATTCTTTTGTCTCTGTTTTTTCTTTTTTCTTTTGCCCTACGCAGGTACGTGGGCAGTTTCTTGCCTTTTGGGAAGTCTGAGGTCTTCTGCCAGCATTTAGTCTGTGTTTTGTAGGAGTTGTTCCACACGTAGATGTATTTCTGGTGTATTTGTGGGGAGGAAGTTGATCTCCACATCTTACTCCTCCACCATCTTGAAGGTCTCCCCCCTTTCAACTTTAAACGTCTGAAAATGCCTTTATTTTGCCTTCTTTTCAACGTATTTTTCTATTTATGGAATTTTAGGTTGATGGTTTCTTTTCCTCAGTAGTCAAAAAGACAGTGGTCCACAGTCTTCTCATTTGTTTCATTTTCCATGTAAAATTTGCTATCATTCTTATCATTGCTCCTTTGTGAGTAAAGTAACGTATGTTTTCTTCTCTGGCTGCTTTTAAGGTTTTTCTCTTCATTGGTGATTTTGAACAGCTAGATTATGATGTGCCATTTTTCCCCCAGAGAGTTTATGTAGCTTCTTGTATCTGCAGACTTCTAATTTTCATCAAATTTTGAAAATGTTTTGCCATTATTTCTTCAAGTATTTTGTCCCCACCTCTCACTCCTCTCATTTAAATATTCAAATTTAATGTTTGTTAGGCTGATTGAAGTCGTCCAACAGCTCACTGATGCTCTGATCTCTATTATTATTCTCTCCGAATACGTGTGTTTCATTTTGATAACTTCTATTGGTATTGCTATGTCTTCATGTTCAGTAATACTTTCTTTTCTAATCTCTAATCAGCTGTTAATTCATTTCTAGTTGTCTGCAATGAACTTGTATTACTTGTAAGATTAGAAAGAAAACAATAAATGTCATTAAAAATAAAAAGAAGCAATTTATCATAAATGTATGACTTTATTTCTGGACTTTCAATTTTATTTCACTGATCTATATGTCTGTCCTTCTGTCAGTACCACGTAGTCCTGATTACTGTAGCTTTGTAGTAAGTTTTGAATCAGGAAGTGTAAGTCTCCAAAATTCTTCTTCTTTTCCAATATATATAAATATATATATATTTTTTTACTGTTCTGGGTCCCTTGCATTTCCATATGAGGTAAGAGGCTAGTACTTACTCAGGCCTTTCCTGAGCAGATGAACAGCCCTGTTTATGTAAGTGGCCTTCAAGATTTCCAAGATTATGGCAAATATCTTCAAAGCCCATTATGGACATCTCATTCCTCACTTTTTTCTCTTTTTAGTCAACCTTTTTTAGCCCTAACTGGTAGTGCCACCTCTGGCAGCTGCAATGTTAAAAAACTGCCCCTTAATGTTTCCAGAAAATGCCCTGACAACAGAGCTGTTCACACAGTGTGAGTTCTGACTGATGTCAAATAAGGAAAAGCCCTAGGAAAAAACCTTCTCAGTGAGCTTCTAGACAGGTCAAATAGTGATGCTTCTCTGGGGATGGGGCTTTGGGGGATTTTTAAACTTGTTCTATCTCCTCCTGTGGCTGCTAGGCTGCTGGTAATGCTGTTGATCTTCAAAGCTGCCATAAATTTGGGGAAAGGGGACAGAATTAGGGCAAGTTAAAAACACCACAAAGCTCAGTGTTACTACTGAGATACAGCTGTTTTTCTTGAATAACACTTTGGAATGTCAAGCATTTCATTAATTTCCAGAATTCTGAAATAGTGGTTTTGACAGATTTTGCCAATGTTCTCATTGCTTTTATGGAGAAGCAGATTTTCTGAGGTCCTTAATCTGCCATTCCAGAGTGCTTCTATCCTTGATGAGATTTAAAGCCCCCTAGTCAGGGTTATGACTAATCTAGATTCCCCACAAGCTTTTTCCCTTTAGGTACCACTTGATAACCTTATGCTTATTCTTCACTCTGGGATTTTATTTTGTCGGTTTCAAGAAAGAGAATTTTAAAAAATTTCTCTTTAACCTTCAAATCCATGTATTTCAGATGAGAAGGGTACTTTTCTGCATGAATTCTATACACAATATTGAACAAATGTGTAAAAACACTTTTTAAATGATGGCAAAAATTTGGTAGAAGATCAAGAACAAAATGTAGTATTTGAAGATCAAGAAAAAAATGTAATATTTCCAAACACTCCAAAGGTGGTAAGAGATGAGATCCATAACAAAGGTGATAGCATAATTCTTGGTCAGGAAAAAAGTCAACTCTTCTAATACAATGCAAATACAGAATGGGACTAGGAATGGCAGAATATCAGGAAGTCTAGGATTGAGGGGAAAGGCAGTTAAGGAAGATCTTGTTTTATGATATATTTTTTTTTTCTGTGAAGGGAATGTAGAAAAATGTTGGAAATGGTAGAATATGTTCTTGAAAAATATGAAGCCATGTTGAAAAGACAAATGTGGAGGATGGAGGGAGAAATCCAAGGATTCAGGGAATAATATTTTCAGCTTTGAGAACATAGTAAGAGTAGAGATCATAAATCTCTAATGCCAATGATCTGCACCACTGTGTGATTTAATATAACACTGGAATGCCACCAACTGAGGCTAAAGCCATGTGGAATCCCTTCCTTTTCCACAAATACATTACGCCATTATGCTCTTTTATATCTTTATGCCTTGTTTAATGCCCTTCTCCAGTTGTCTACAATATAGAGCATCTAGTCTTCCTTCATCTCTCATTTGCTTCTCTTCAAGGGTGACACTATGCCTTATCTGATTAATGAGTTAAATAAAGAGCTGTAGCCTTCATGCTAACTGTATTTCAGAGCACCCTTCTTGCACATAACTCTACTCTGGTGGAGTATACCCACAGGAATAGGTCTTTCCTGCCTTACATAGAAAGAAGCAGTTCTTATCTTCTTTCTACATCAGTTTTTAGACTGTGATGTGTTTGGATAAATCAGTTCATTTAGTAGATTGGTAGTTAAGAAGCACATTTTCATATCTGATCCAAGCTCCATTCTCTAATAAATCTTATCAGTATGAAAGGATAAGTTGATCCCTGTTTTAGTCAGTTCAGGCTGCTGTAACAAATCACCATAGAGTGGGTAGCATATCAATAACAGAAATTTATTTCTCACAGTTCTGGAGGCTGGGAAGTTCAAGATCAAGTTGTCAACTGATTCAGTGTCTAGTGAAAGCCTACTTCCTGATTCTCAGACACTGTTTTCTAGCTCTAGCTTTACATGAAGGAAAGGGCAAAAGAGCTCTGTGGGTCTCTTTTACTAAGGGAACTAATACTATTGATGAGGGTTCCAGCCTAATCACCTTCTAAGTGCCCTACCTCCAAATATTATCACATTAGACATAAATGAATTTGGGGGAGACACAAACATTCAGCCCATAACAATCTCGTTTTTATTATTTCAGGTTATATGTTATTATCATCCTCAAATGCCAGCAGGTGTTGTTAATAGAAATTTTAACACATTATTGGTCTTCCCTGTGAACATATTTGTTGCTCTATACTAGACTTTAAGCACCTTGAGTGCAGCAAACATGCTTGTCACTATTGTATACTTAGTACCTAACCAGGTGACCAAAATATAGTAGGCAGACTGTAATTGTTGATTGAAATAGAGGGCAATTTCTTTATAACCAGAAAAAAAAAAAGGAAGAATGTAGATTTCAGAGACAGACTTCCCACTTCCTATTTTTTGAGTTCAATATAAGAAACTCCTGAATGAAGCAATATATTGTAAAAACAAGCTTAAAGGGAAAGGATAGATAAGCACAAACAATAGATAGATATAGTTTCTTTCCATGACTCTAATAAAGGGTCAGAGTTTGAAGCGCTCTTAAAAATCATGTATTCCAGTTTCAAAAAGAAGTGAAAAATATCTTTACATACTTCTATGTAAATGATTTCTAGGATACATTGAAATGAATAAATAACAGTGGATAAAATTTATATATGTTACTGTTTGGATAAGAACTAGGAAATACCAGTATATGTAGGTCTATATTTATATTAACAAGATACGTAATAAAAACTTGGCAGGTAAACATTTAAAAATTAGCCTCCAATTAACTTATAAAGGTTAAATTTTCCTTTCTACAACTTTTGGTTGTTTTATTTTTCCCCCTCAAGTATATGCCTCCCCTAAAAAGACACTTGTAAAGTCATCTTTTCTGATCACATTATTATATACAACAAATGTGTGATCTTCTCCTTGAAGAGTGCAGGTGTTTGCATGTGAAATTTGACACTTGGGTTGCTAGGGTAACAGTCTGCTACATGATAATGAAAAAAAGAAATGAGTACTAGAGCAAAAAGGTGTGCTGTATGAATAGACCAGCTACAAAGTCTATTTGAAAAAATGTCTTGTTCTAATATCGAATGAGACACAGGTAAATTAGGAAATGGGAACTCTTAGGCTCATATTTTTCAGCTTCTCCCTGCATCTGAGGGAGCTTCTTACACGCTACTTGCCCCATGTTCCTAATACCCCTTTGCTTTATTCTTTACCTCTCAGAAAAACTTGCACGTTTATTTGCTTAAGGTGTGAATAACTGTTTACAGCTTGTAAAGTGTAACATTTCTCCCAAAATGATTTTCTTCCATACTGAAAAGACAAAAGAGAATGCACCCTCACACTCTCTGCCTCTCCCCCTGCCAGCCCAGGACTTTCTAAGAGACACTGAAATGATACTACTTAGTTTGCTCTTTCCCCAAGCCAGATATTTAGTTCTTTGGTTCCCGGATATTACTGCCTGAATATTACTACTCCAAAATCATCCTTTCTGAATTGGGAATATAGATTCTGAAATCTAGAAAATCATTTCAAGAGACACACAAAATTATGTAGAAAAATAAATCAACCGAGCCCTAATATCCCACATTTATGACTTGTGTAACCAAGGGCAAGCCGATACTCTTAAAATTTAGTTTTATCTCTGAAATGAGGTAGAAGGTGGAGAAGTTGGATTTAAAAGGTTGTTCAATGTGGTGATTACATCTATTTTCTTGGACTATTTATTTTCAGTTCTCTCACTCAAATTTTCATTAAGATAATATGGACTTGATATTTCCAAGTTATTTTCTGTTTTAGCATTTTGTAAGTCATTTTCTACAATAATTTCTTTTTTAATAAAAAAATTAACATGTCATTTGCCCTACATTATACTTGAAAATCAAAGAATGTGTGATATTAGTTCAAGAAAGTTCTGATGGCCCAATGTAGCAAAATTTCAAAGCAGAAGTTGACTTCGGTTACTTTAGAATTCAAAAACCCAATAATATGACAGCAACAAAATACAAAAGAAAATAAATTCATAAATGTGCTGAGATTAGGAAAGGAGGATACAAAAAGTCCAAAATATTTTAGAAGACATTAGGTGTAAATAATTGTTTGACATGTGAAATGGAATTAATCAGTGAACAAGAATGTCCTCAGTTCATGCATTGTGCAGTTTCACATCTAGGTCATCTTTGTCATGTTCTGGAACTTTGCACAGATGATTCTTTTTGTCTGAAACCTCTCCCACCTTTTCTACCTGTTCCTCATTGCTGTTGGAATGAAATAGAATTCAATCCAAATTCTTCACCTCACCTAAAGGCCCTGTAAAAGCTAGCCTCTTTCCATCTCTCCAGGCTCATCTCAAACTTCTCTCTTGCTTCCTAGTTCCAGCCACATCAGCCCTCTTCACACTCTTGTAGATACTAAGTTCTTTACTGTTTTCAACTTTCTGCATAGGCTATTCTTCCTGCCTAGAAGTTTGTTTCTTTCTTTCATTCTTCACCTACTTAACTTTTATTCACCCACCAGGTCTCATTTCATATATCATTGCCTCAGGGAAAATCTCTTCAAATTCATCTCTATATCAGACCAGGGACTCTAGTACATGTTTTTAAAGGACCCTGTATTTTTTCTTTGTAGTTTTTATTACACTTTTTCTAATCATATGCATTTATGTGACTTTTAAAATCTATATCCATCATTCATCATGAGACTCTAAAATCCATGGAGGCATGGTTACTTTTCCTTGACAAGGGATTGAATCTTTCTTCTAGACACCTCAGCACCTAGCAGAACAACTGACATACCAGTCATTTGATAAACATTTTTTAATGAGTTGTATTAATAGCTTGCAGTTAAAGAAATTATTACCTGATGGGAAAAGCATCGTCACTCTTTCTATCTTCTCATTACAAAAAAATACAGTAGGTTGATGTGCCTACAAAATTTCCACACATGTTTTAAAAAAGCTTAATGGCAAATTAAATGAGCCAATGTCCATAAACACCTAGATTGGCTCAGTATTCAACATATAACTGGAATTCGCTTCTCATCATCTTCTCTCACAGGATGCAACATAATGAAGGTTTAAATAAAAGTCTCTCTTTTCATTGTAATTGCATATAAACTGTTGTTAGTAAAGGATTTAAAAAGGTATAATTTAAAACATTCACCTCTCTTCCAATATTTTTCCTCCCAAAAAACTAAAGTCATATTCAGAAAGTGATGAAAGAAGTTTGGTCCACTAACCGTTAAACAATTTTAGCAAAGAATCCTTGTATGAATATCAATTTCCGTATATTTAAAGATGATCAAATCCACAGGATTTTCATTGTTTACATTTAATTGTTCTCTACTGAAGGCATGAGCTAATGAATACACAGAACCTCAGGATTTCATTTGTGCAAGTATATGCTTTCCTTTGTGATTTTCTTGTGTAAATTGTATATTTGAATGTGTGTGTAACAAACACATTCTCCACGTTAAATGCAAACAACTATTTCATTTTTAAAGAGAAAATTGTTCTCCCTGGTATCGGTGTTGTTTAAGAATATATCTTTTCAATTTCATACAACAAAATTTGCACGCTAATTTAAGTCTCATAAAATATTTTGACACTTATCTTTTTGAATCTTGAAAAAATCCTCCAGTATTATTGGACAGGGTCTATATTTCTATTTGACAGATGAAGAATCTGAAGTCCAGAGAGACTGATTTGCAAAAGGTTTTTCTTGCAGTACTGAATATGAGTTCTATTTTCTGCTCCTACATAGGATCTAAGGTGATATGTGTCCTGGATTGTATTACAAATTATAAATATGTGCATATATATTTCAAATAGCACAAACTCCATTCCTTAAAGATGGTGGGTCTCAAAACAATCTTGCTTTCTATTGAAATATAAGGGGAAAAATGGTTTTGTGGTGGGAGCATTTTCTCTATTTGTAGCCTATACAAAATCAAAGGATTATTTCTCAATCCATGGACATGTGGCCTATGATTCATCTGTGGTTTGCTCCAGTCTGTGGATATGCTTCATCTCTGCCCCTTAAGTTTTCTTATTCTGGAATCTAGGCTGAAGGCTTATCGCCCATAGGGGCCATGTACTGATACATCCTCTTGCAAGAGGACCAGTAAAAAAATTAATAAACAGAATCTTCAGTTAAATAGTCTGGAGGCCAGAATGGAGATGTGGAGTTTTCACACCCTATGACAATTGCAGAACCCATCAGGAAAAAGAAAGACTTCCTCTTTGTTCCTGCCAAGAGCTCAGCAATGAGACTATCACAACTCAATCAATGAAAAGGCATAAACTCTCTCTTTATTATAGCACTCCCAACTTCCCGTTCCACTCTGTAAAAGCGATTTCTTCTCCATTTTTGCTGGAATTTGCTCATGGCTCACCATGCTTACAGACTCCAAATTGCAATTCTTTATTGGTCTGGAATAAACCCATTTTTGCTGGAGAAATAACTGGCAGGCTATTTGTTTTAGGTCAATATTTTGGTGGCCCATATGGGGATCAAGAGAAGACCCCCAAGGACTCTGAGGCCGGTGAGCAAAGGGTGTGGTACCACATTGAACCCATTGTTCCTCTCTGCTTTTCTCACCAACCCTGGGGTTTAAGGGCAGGTTTTTCTCCTGGATCTGAGCTTTCACCCTCTTTGCCTTATGAAGCTCTTTAGGCTTTTTGGGGGAATCTGTTTTAAGGTTTTTTCTTTTCTGGGTAAGGCCTTGTGTATACAAGTGCTCACTTGGCACCTCAGTCTAATTTTTAAATCATACTATTCCAACTGGAACTGTCTAATCTACAACCCATTCCTTTTGAAACAGGGGCTGTTTCAGTGGAACTGTGCTGGTTCAGCCTTTGGTCCATTCCTTTGGAATAGTGGCTGTTCTATTAGAAATGTGCTGAGAAGCCTTTGGCCTGGCTTCTCTGGGAACATACTGTTCCCTTAGAACTGGCGAGTATTAGGCATGTGGGCTGTTTAAACTGTTTGAGCTATTTGAACTGTTTGAGCTGTTTAGACTGTTTTAAAATTATGCTTTTACTCTAGAGAAAAACCTCTGAGAATAGATTCTGATTCTTTAAATATTTTCAGGGAGTGGCCCCTCCCCCAGGGACCACAGCTAATTTTATGTTTAAAAACAGTGATCCTTCTTTATGAACATTTATATCTAAAAGGTCCATTTGATCAAAGGCAATTTAGAATGCTAATGGCCATGATGGAGAATTTTGAAACCCTCAAACTTAATTTTCTTAAAACTGACTTGGACAACCATAGCTCTAAAGATTCCCAAAACTGAATGGAACGCCTCTTTTGATTGGTATTTTGAGGCTTCCAACATTATCAGGAGCCTAAAATTGCCTCTCTGCAAAATAAGATTTTAATATTAACTGAGGTAAACAAACAGTTAAAGCAAGATAAAATGTCTTCTGAAGGCTCATGCCCTTCTTTCCTGGCTTCTTTGTCCAGGCTCCAATACTAGCACCAACTTCTCTCTCTTCCTCAGCTCCATTTTTCTCCTTTCTCTCTATGCCACCTGAACCTCCTCTATGACCTCAGTTCCCCCGTATTAATTCTCTCCCCAAACCTCCCATTTTTCCTGAAATTCTCCCCATCCCCTTTTCCTGTGAACCTATTAGAACCTGTTTCTTTAAAATTAAGCCTTCTGAGGATCCAGAAGCTAAGCCCTTAATTTCTCATACTCCTTGGACTAAAGCTGAATTGTGAGCCATAGTCAAAGAATTTCCCAAACTAATTGAAGATCCTCACAGATTTGTTGAAGAACTTAATAGCCATTCAAACTTATCAATCTGGTTTCTCTGACTATATCAGCTAGTTCAAATGCTTGTCAGTAAAGTCCAAGCCCAACATTGGATGAAAACCGCTAATTGGGAAAATCCTGAAAGATCTCTAGAATTACAACTGGGAGTCCAGCCTGCTAATTTATTATAAGATCAGGCTCAGACAATCCCTAAGCGACTTCATTAGGCAATTCCTATGGCTTTTTCAAAGCCCGTTGGTTGGAACAAAATTCAGTCTTGCACACAAAAATCTGAACCTATTCATGACTACTAATATAGACTTAAGATTATTTTAAAGGAAAATTCGATCTTCCTTCAGATGTTGATTCCACCTGGGTATGTTTTAACCCAATGTTTATCAATGGGCTGAATTGGTAAATTTTGTTTTAGTAAAAAGGACCATGATGGGATGGGAAACTATGCCCACTCCAGATTTAGTTAATCTGACAAATCAGCTTTCTCTCACTCTAGATGAGTCACCTAAAGGGAAGACAACTAAAATTCTTAATCTTCAACTCAACTGAAATTCTTAATCTTCAACTCCAGCAAATGAATGCCCATAAAAGAAACCAAAAGCCACCAAGTTTCTACTATTATTGCAAAGAGTCAGGACATTAGAACAGAGATTGTTACAAATTTAACTGCTTTAGGTGCCTCCAAACTTCTAACCAACCTTTCCAATGTCTTCTCAATTCTCAGTGACAGGGCTCTGAGGAAGTACAAGGGGTCTTCCCAATCCTCCTTTTTAATTGCCTTGGAGAAACATTTCTCCAAGATTGGGGATGAATCTCTTCCAGTTCTAATTAACAGTGAAGCCACACTCTCTGGTGCTTTACCCCACTAGCATAAAACAAGCCCTGCCTCAGGGTACGAAGACAGTTCAAATAGTGGAGATCTCTAATGAACCTCAAAATATCCCTGTCTCTGAACAGATTCCCTTTTGCTTAGGCCCTTTAAGTTATACTCACCCTTTTCTCCTTGGTTCCTTGGCCCCTACCCATTTACTAGACCAAGACTTAGTAGAGAAAAATAATGCCAGAATTTCTTTCACACAAAAGGGAGAAACATTCTAGAAATTTTACAGTAGTCATCAAAGCAGCCGATCAGGTGAATTAAATGACCCTTCGATATCTTTTATTTGCTCCGTCTCTGATGGTATTAGATCCGATTCTGGAAACACTAATCATTTGCCCCAATTGAATCAACTACTACTTTCCTTATGGGCAAAATCTTCAACTGATAGAGGCAAAATTTGAAGTGCACCTCCTATCAAGATTCAAATAGATCCCTCAAAACCTCTTCCAATATTTAATCAATATCCTAAAAGTAAAAAAGCCCTTCAAGGCATAAAACCCATAATAGAAGAATATAAGTCTCAAAGGCTCAAGACCTCATTATCCCTTGTACTAGTCCGTGTAATACTCTTACTTTACAGGTGAGAAAACCTAAGCGCTGAGGTTGAAGGTTTGTCCAGGATCTCTGAGCAATAAACAACGTTATTCCTTGACACCCTGTTGTTCCTAACTCTCATAAGATACTAATATTCACTCCCACTGGAAGCAAATTCTTTACTGTAATTGATTTATGCAGTGCATTCGTTAGTATTCCAGTTGATGAAGCTAGCTGATACCTCTTTTTCCTCACTTGGGAAGAAAAACAGTTCACTTAGACAGTAATGCCTCAGGGTTTTATTGAGAAGTCTTCTTATTTCTCACAAATCCTGAAGGCTGATCTGGATGATATAAAGTTCCCTAGAGGTTCTACTTTGTTGGGATATGTGGATGATTTCCTTCTTTCAGCTCCTTTTCAAGCCTCCTCCCTGGAAGACAGGATCCACTAGCTAAAGCTTTTAGCCTTAAAGGGACAAAAGGTCACCAAAGAAAAACTGTAGTTTTTCCAAACCCAGGTTTGATATGTAGTGCATCTGATATCAGAACAAGGGTTATACCTAGACCCAGATAGGCTTCATGGTGTCCTAAGTTTCCCAAAATCCCCAATTAAGTGTCAACTGTGAGTTTTTCTAGGGCTAGTTGTTTATTGCTGAAATTCGATTCCAAATTTCTGTCTTATGGCCAAACCTCTGTATGCTATACAAAAGAACAACAACCTTGAACTAATTTTATGGGAATTACCAGATGCATAGCCTTCAAGTCCTTAAAGGAGAGTTTGAGGAATCCTTGGGCACCTCAATTATCAGATTCCCTTTTTCCTTTTTGTATATGAAAAGGAAGGGAACGCCCTTGGTGTACTCACCCAAAACAGGTGGACTATCATCAACCCATGGTATATTATAACGAGCAACTGGACCCTGTGGTGCAGGAATACCCCCTTGCTTTAGAGCCATAATGGCCACTGACCTTTTGGGAAAGGCCACCAAGAAAATCATTGTGGCATCTCCTTTAACCATTTGGTACTTCATGCAGTAGAAGCCCTCCTGAATTCCTATCAACTCAACATTTTTCAGTCAGCTACCTCACCTCCTATGAAGTTCTTTTCTTACCTGTTCTTCACATAATTCTTTTATGTTGTAATAACTTTAACCCTGCTACTCTCCCCTGCCCCTCCCTACCATCGATTGATTTCTCATGGTTAACTGATGGTTCTTATTTAAAAAGTGACAATGGCAAATATGGTGCTGGGTATGCTATCACAACTCCTTTTAATGTTGTTTAGGCAACACATTTACCTATGCCTACTTTGGCTCAACAGGCTGAATTACACACTCTCACATGGGCTTGTACTTTAGCCAATGGCAAAACTGCCAATATTTATACTAATAGCAGATATGCTTTCAGAGTAGCTCATGATTTTGGAATGTTGTAGAAGCAATGTGGCCTCCTTACGTCCAGTGGAAATAAAATTTAAAATGGCCTCATTTCAGGAATTGTTATATGCAGTACTTTTACCCGTTGCTTTGGCTATTATTAAGGTTCCAGGACATTCTAAACGTGACTCCCTGGAAGCTAAGGAAAATCACCTTGTTGACACCTCCACAAGGAATGCTGCACTTAAAGAAATCAACAGCAGCCAAAACCCTGTCATGGTTCAAAGTGATATTTCCCCAAATCATAACTTAGAAAAACTAGTTAAAAAAGCTCAATTATTGGCCTCAGAAAAGGAAAATCAAGATTGGAAATTCAACAACTGTTGGTTTGATAAAAGGTAAAAGCTCTGGTTTGGACAAAATAACAGCCCAGTTTTACAGGAGACTCATATTCCCACTAGTCACCACTGTACATGCATGGAGCCATTGGTCTTCTGACAAAATGATCACCTTCATGAATCAATATTGGTGGGAAACATTTACAAGGCTGCAAAAAGTGCATACCTCACTTGTCTCACTAAGTACAACCCAGGAAGCCTGCTCACACTGCTCTTGGACATTTTGAACTGCCTAATGGACCATTTGAGGTCCAGCAAATGGAGTTCATGCAACTCCCTCCATCTCACAGATATAAATATGTTTTAGCCATGATCTGCATGGATCTGAAGCCTGGACACTGGACTGAAGCCTTCCCTTGCAGACAGGTTACTGTGTCCTCTGTGGCTAAAGTCCTTTTGGAAAAGATTATCCCTACCTGGGGAACTCCTCTTGAACTTCACAGTGACCATGGAACCCATTTTACTGGTCAGGTGCTTCAACAAGTCTGTGTTGTTTGTCCGGTTTTACAACACTTTCACTGTTTGAGCGAGGTAACCACCCTCAATTCTCTGGTTTAGTTGAATGCACAAATGACATTAATAAGACTCTACTGGCAAAATCTGTAGAGACACTCCATACACTTAGCTAAAAGCTGTGCTGTTAGTTCCTCTAAATCTTAGATCCACCCCTTAGGAAGTCATAAACTCTTACCCTTTGAGATAGTCACAGGACACCCAATGCACTTGGCTCCTGCCTCTTTTGATGCACAACTGACAAAAGGAGAGATATTTCAATATTGCAAGGGCCTAATTGGTTCTATTAAAAAAATAACCATGTTTTGGTAGAGCAATCTTTTCACAGTACACTCTCAGGAGATGCATACCTTAAGTATCATACCTTGCAACCTGGAGATTTTGCCTATTGGAAAAGACACCTCCACAAGTACTATCTTCAACCTGGCTAAAAATGCCCCCATCAGGCACTGCTAACCAACCCTTGTGCCACCAAATTCAGGGAATAGACTCTTGGTTTCAAGAGTCTACTCTTAGGTTCTTAGGTGACACACCTAAGAACACACTAAACCCTGATTGGACCTGCACATCATCTGGTGATCTGAAAGTAAAGATTTCTCAGAATCGAAGCAGGTGATACCTGCTTTCCCAAGATATCTGGACCAGGCCTGTTGGAGTTTGTCTGCCTTTGATGATGACATAATGCTTCAGATGATTTCCAGTGACTACGATCTTGATAAATTATGGACTTTAGAGAAAAGGTGCCTGAGAGTTCTACTCCCCTACTCCTCCATTTTACTCAAATGTGACCACAATAGGTTTCAAATCTGCGCACTTTCCCTCCAATGTGACACTATATCTAGGAAAGGCTGTTTCTGACATTGAGGGACAAAAAGCCCCTGAAACCAGAAAACCTAACTCTTGATCAGCAATGCTATCAGAAAAAAATCTTGATTAAAATGGGGAAATGTAAAAAATTAATGAACAGAAACCTCAAGTAGATAGAGTCAGGAGACCAGAATGGGGAGCTCTCATGTCCTACAATAGTAGAGCCCAGTAGAAAGAAGAAAGACTCACTCTTCTTGCCTGGCAACAGCCCAGCCAATAAGAAACGATCGCGACTCAGGCAATGAAAAGCCGTGAACTCTTTGTTTACTATAGCCCTCCCAACTTCCTTTTCCCCTCTTTAAAAGAGTTCTCCATTTATTTTTGTGGGGGACTTGCATGTGGTTCACCATGTTTGCAGACCCTGAATTGTAATTATGTGTTGATCTGGAATAAACCCATTTCTGCTGAAGAAATAACCAGCAGTTTATTTGTTTTAGGTCAACAGACCAAAGAGCAAAAGGGAAGGCAAGAACTTATTATGTCTCTAAGAGCTTCTGATTATCTGTAGTTGTATCATGTTTGCTCATAATCTATTGGCCAAAGCAAGCTAAACTCCAAGTCTACACATTGGTGATGTAAACTCCTCCTATAGGAGGCATTGGCAATGAACAATTGGTGAGCAAGTATAATCTTCTTACAGAAAAGAAGTTAAGGATTATGAAAAATGTTATCTATCAAAGACTTCTGTCTTGATCACAGATATTTACTTCTCTCATTTCTGCATGCAAAATATTCTATTTATTTTCCCAAGAAAGATACCCTAAAATTTCATCCTATCATGTGCTCAGTTTTGAAATCTAGGACTCATAATAGCTTTTACATCAGATCCACATATAGCTTGTTTTGGTCCAGAGACCTGTAACTAAAAAGATAAGTTTTCCCCTCCCCCACACACTAATGCATACCTCATGCTAAAAAAGGGAAGAAAGAAAACTGCTTAGAGGTCATTGGGCAAATATCATTAAACTTCTTACCTTGAAGCTTGGTAATGTGCCCTTGACTGGGCCCAGGTCATGCTTCCTATAACTGACTTCACAGTTTATTATTCTCCATGATTCTTTAGTCTCCCTCAGAGGGTTCCTTTCTTTTTCAGTTTCCTCCTTGTCCAAATCTAAAGAATGCAATGAAAAACATGACCTCCTTGGAAATCGAGCAGTTTTTCAGCCTACTTTATTCCTACAGATGTTTTGAAAACCAATGTTGTTTCACATCAGAAACAGTCACAATCTCTCTTAATTCAGGTTTGATTTCAGTCAACTGCTTGCACTATTATCCACATCTACAGTACTTTTCATATACTGTATCTCTCTATACCAAAAACTTCTTTGTAAGAACACTTTTAATCCCTTCTTCTGGAGCCGTAATGTCCAGCTAAAAAGATGTATTGGGGTCCATATTAAACTATAGAGATATCTTAACAAAGGGAATCATGGCTATATCATTGATTTGGTTTATGCCTTGAGATTGAGTCTGATTCTTTGAATAATTTCTCTGTTTGTTCTTTAACCTACTGGACATGAGTAGGAGTTGCATATCTTAGCTTTACAAGATTGAGAATTTCTGGGTTCTTTTTTTCCTTACATCCCTGCCTACAAATGGACCAATTCTTTTCTAAGCACATGTAGTAGTGCTTGTCTTGTAGTACTTGCCTAACACAGCTAGTAAACAAAAACCATAGTAAAATTATGTATCACAAAACCCATTCCCCTAAATCCACAAATTTATTCAGTACCTTGTTTGCCTAAGTTCTCTATACCTTAAGTGTACCAAATCTTTACCTCCACTGATATTTATTGACATTTTTTCCACACTCCAAAAACTTTCCATCACTGACCTGCTACACATTTCTAATGATATAGTTTGGGGTATTTTGTTAGGGCAGCATTTATTTCTGGTACCATTTTTTGTATAACAGTCAGCTTTGCTATGTAACAAACAGCACCAAAACTTCAGTGATTTACAATAATAAACTTTCTTATTCACAGACTCTGGATGCTATGGCTTTTTTTGTTTCTGCTCCATATAAGTTTTCATTCCAGGAAATAGGCTGTGGGAGCAGCCTTTGTCTAGAAGAACATCACCTTCTTGAGATTTGAGCAGTTTTCTCAGCCTACTTTTTGTGTGTAGATATCTTGAAAACCAGTGATTGTTTCACATCACAAATAGTCGCAATATACCCCTGCTTATAGGAGAGAAAAAGAGTGAGAGGTACCACAGAATTTTTAAGCAGAAGTTAGTATCTTAATATATAGGTTAGAGTGCCTGATTTTTTTTTTTTTTTTTTGGTAGACAGTGTTCTTCAGCTACAGAGAATTAGAGAAATCAACAAAAACCTAAATAAATAGAGAAATATTACACATTCATGGATTGGAAGCATCAATATTAATAAAATGTAAAATCTCTTCAAAGTGACCTATAAAGTCAATGAAATCTCAATATAAAGTCTAGAAAACTTGTTTATAGAAATTGAAAAGTTCATTTTAAAAACAGAAATGCAGGGGGGTCTGGGCAAGATGGCGGAAGAGTAAGACGCGGAGATCACCTTCCTCCCCACAGATACATCAGAAATACATCTACACGTGGAACTGCTCCTACAGAACACCCACTGAACACTGGCAGAAGACGTCAGACCTCCCAAAAGGCAAGAAACTCCCCACGTACCTGGGTAGGGCAAAAGAAAAAAGAAATAACAGAGACAAAAGAATAGGGACGGGACCTGCACCAGTGGGAGGGAGCTGTGAAGGAGGAAAGGTTTCCACACACTAGGAAGGCCCTTCGCGGGCGGAGACTGCGGGTGGCAGAGGGGGGAAGTTTTGGAGCCACGGAGGAGAGCGCAGCCACAGGGGTGCGAAGGGCAAAGTGGAGAGATTCCCACACAGAGGATTGGTGCTGAGCAGCACTTACCAGCCCGAGAGGCTTGTCTGCTCAGCTGCCGGGGCGGGCGGGGGCTGGGAGCTGAGGCTCGGGCTTCGGTCGGATCCCAGGGGGAGGACTGGGGTTGGCGGCGTGAACACAGCCTTAAGCGGTTAGCGCACCACAGCTAGCCGGGAGGGAGTCCGGGAAAAGGTCTGGAGCTGCCGAACAGGCAAGAGACTTTTTCTTGCCTCTTTGTTTCCTGGTGCGCGAGGAGAGGGGATTCAGAGCGCCGCCTAAACGAGCTCCAGAGACGGGCGGGAGCCGCGGCTATCAGCGCGGACCCCAGAGACGGGCATGAAACGCTAAGGCTGCTGCTGCCGTCACCAAGAAGCCTGTGTGCGAACACAGGTCACTATCCACACCGCCCCTCCTGGGAGCCTGCGCAGCCCGCCACTGCCAGCGTCCCGTGAGCCAGGGACAACTTCCCCGGGCGAACGCACGGCGCACCTCAGGCTGGTGCAACGTCACGCCGGCCGCTGCCGACGCAGGCTCGCCCCGCCTCCTCCGTACCCCTCCCTCCCCCTGGCCTGAGTGAGCCAGAGCCCCCGAAGCAGCTGCTCCTTTAACCCCGTCCTGTCTGAGCGAAGAACAGACGCCCTCAGGTGACCTACATGCAGAGGCGGGTCCAAATCCAAAGCTGAACCCTGGGAGCTGTGTGAACAAAGAGAAAGGGAAATTTCTTCCAGCAGCCTCAGAAGCAGCGCATTAAAGCTCCACAAACAACTTGATGTACCTACATCTGTTGAATACCTGAATAGACAACGAATCATCCCAAATTGAGGAGGTGGACTTTGGGAGCAGGATGTACTATTTTTTCCCCTGTTCCTCTTTTTGTGAGTGTGTATGTGTATGCTTCTGTGTGAGATTTTGTCTGTATAGCTTTGCTTTCACCATTTGTCCTAGGGTTCGGTCCATCCTTTTTTTTTTTTTTTTTCTTAATAAATTTTTTCTTAATAATTTTTTTCTTATTTTTTATTTTAAAAAATTAGAAAAATTTTTTTTCTTAATAATTTTTTTCTTATTTTTATTTTAAAAAAATTAAAAATTTTCTTTCTCTTAATAAATTTTTTCTTAATTTTTTTTCAAAAAATTAAAAAATTTTTATAATAATTTTTTCTTATTTTTTATTTTAAAAAAATTAAAAAATTTTTTCTTAATAATTTTTTTCTTATTTTAAAAAACTAAAAAAAATTTTTTTTCTTAGTAAATTTTTTTCGTATTTTTTATTTTAATAGCTTTATTTTATTTTATCTTACTTTATTTTATTTTATTTTATCCTCCTTCTTTCTTTCTTTCTATTTTTTCTCCCTTTTATTCTGAGCCGTGTGGAGAAAAGGCTCTTAGTGCTCCAGCCAGGCATCAGGGCTGTGCCTCTGAGGTGGGAGAGCCAACTTCAGGACACTGGTCCACAAGAGACCTCCCAGCTCCACGTAATACCAAATGGCGAAAATCTCTCCATCTCCATCTGAGATCTCCATCTCAACACCAAGATCCAGCTTCACTCAATGACCAGCAAGCTACAGTGCTGGACACCCTATGCCAAACAACTAGCAAGAAAGGAACACAACCCCATCCATTAGCAGAGAGGCTGCCTAAACTCATAATAAGGCCACAGACACCTCAAAACACACCACCAGACGTGGACGTGCCCACAAGAAAGACAAGATCCAGCCTCATCCACCAGAACACAGGCACTGGTCCCCTCCACCAGGAAGCCTACACAAACCACTGAACCAACCTTAGCCACTGGGGACAGATACCAAAAAACAATAGGAACTACGAACCTGCAGCCTGTGAAAAGGAGACCCCAAACACAGTAAGATAAGCAAAATGAGATGACAGAAAAACACACAGCAGATGAAGGAGCAAGGTAAAAACACACCAGACCTAACAAATGAAGAGGAAATAGGCAGTCTACCTGAAAAATAATTCAGAATAATGATAGTAAAGATGATCCAAAATCTTGGAAATAGAATAGACAAAATGCAAGAAACATTTAACAAGGATGTAGAAGAACTAAAGAGGAACCAAGCAATGATGAAAAACACAATAAATGAAATTTAAAATACTCTAGAAGGTATCAATAGCAGAATAACTGAGGCAGAAGAACGGATAAGTGACCTGGAAGATAAAATAGTGGAAATAACTACTGCAGAGCAGAATAAAGAAAAAAGAATGAAAAGAATTGAGGACAGTCTCAGAGACCTCTGGGACAATATTAAATGCACCAACATTCGAATTACAGGGGTCCCAGAAGAAGAAGAGAAAAAGAAAGGGACTGAGAAAATATTTGAAGAGATTATAGTTGAAAACTTCCCTAATATGGGAAAGGAAATAGTTAATCAAGTCCTGGAAGCACAGAGAGTCCCATACAGGATAAATCCAAGGAGAAACATGCCAAGACACATATTAATCAAACTATCAAAAATTAAATATAAAGAAAACATATTAAAAACAGCAAGGGAAAAACAACAAATAACACACAAGGGCATCCCCATAAGGTTAACAGCTGATCTTTCAGCAGAAACTCTGCAGCCAGAAGGGAGTGGCAGAACATATTTAAAGTGATGAAGGAGAAAAACCTACAACCAAGATTACTCTACCCAGCAAGGATCTCATTCAGATTTGATGGAGAAATTAAAAACTTTACAGACAAACAAAAGCTGAGAGAGTTCAGCACCACCAAACCAGCTTTACAACAAATGCTAAAGGAACTTCTCTAGTCAAGAAACACAAGAGAAGGAAAACACCTACAATAACAAACCCAAAACATTTAAGAAAATGGGAATAGGAACATACATATCGATAATCACCTTAAATGTAAATGGATTAAATGCTCCCACCAAAAGACACAGACTGGCTGAATGGATACAAAAACAAGATCCATATATATGCTGTTTACAAGAGACCCACTTCAGACCTAGGGACACATACAGACTGAAAGTGAGGGGATGGAAAAAGATATTCCATGCAAATGGAAATTAAAAGAAAGCTGGAGTAGCAATTCTCATATCAGACAAAATAGACTTTAAAATAAAGACTATTACAAGAGACAAAGCAGGACACTATATAATGATCAAGGGATTGATTCAAAAAGAAGATATAACAATTGTAAGTATTTATGCACCCAACATAGGAGCACCTCAATACATAAGGCAAATACTAACAGCCATCAAAGGGGAAATCGACAGTAACACAATCATAGTAGGGGACTTTAACACCCCACTTTCACCAATGGACAGATCATCCAAAATGAAAATAAATAAAGAAACACAAGCTTTAAATGATACATTAAACAAGATGGACTTAATTGATATTTATAGGACATTCCACCCAAAAACAACAGAATACACTTTCTTCTCAAGTACTCATGGAACATTCTCCAGGATAGATCATATCTTGGGTCACAAATCAAGCCTTGGTAAATTTAAGAAAATTGAAATCGTATCAAGTATCTTTTCCGACCACAATTCTATGAGACTAGATATCAATTACAGGAAAAGATCTGTAAAAAATACAAACACATGGAGGCTACACAATACACTACTTAATAACGAAGTGATCGCTGAAGAAATCAAAGGGGAAATCAAAAAATAGACAGAAACAAATGACAATGGAGACACGACGACCCAAAACCTATGGGATGCAGCAAAAGCAGTTCTAAGAGGGAAGTTTATAGCAATACAAGCCTACCTCAAGAAACAGGCAACATCTCGAATAAACAACCTAACCTTGCACCTAAAGCAATTAGAGAAAGAAGAACAAAAAAACCCCAAAGTTAGCAGAAGGAAAGAAATCATAAAGATAAGATCAGAAATAAATGAAAAAGAAATGAAGGAAACAATAGCAAAAATCAACAAAACTAAAAGCTGGTTCTTTGAGAAGATAAACAAAATTGATAAACCATTAGCCAGACTCATCAAGAAAAAAAGAGAGAAGACTCAAATCAATAGAATTAGAAATGAAAAAGGAGAATTAACCACTGACACTGCAGAAATACAAACGATCATGAGAGATTACTACAAGCAACTCTATTCCAATAAAATGGACAACCTGGAAGAAATGGACAGATTCTTAGAAATGCACAACCTGCCGAGACTGAACCAGGAAGAAATAGAAGCTATGAACAGACCAATCACAAGCACTGAAATTGAAACTGTGATTAAAAATCTTCCAACACACAAAAGCCCAGGACCAGATGGCTTCACAGGCGAATTCTATCAAACATTTAGAGAAGAGCTAACACCTATCCTTCTCAAACTCTTCCAAAATATTGCAGAGGGAGGAACACTCCCCAACTCATTCTACGAGGCCACCATCACCCTGATACCAAAACCAGACAAAGATGTCACAAAAAAAGAAAACTACAGGCCAATATCACTGATGAACATAGATGCAAAAATCCTCAACAAAATACTAGCAAACAGAATCCAACAGCACATTAAAAGGATCATACACCATGATCAAGTGGGGTTTATCCTAGTAATGCAAGGATTCTTCAATATACGCAAATCAATCAATGCGATACACCATATTAACAAATTGAAGGAGAAAAACCATATGATCATCTCAATAGATGCAGAGAAAGCTTTCGACAAAATTCAACACCCATTTATGATAAAAGCCCTGCAGAAAGTAGGCATAGAGGGAACTTTCCTCAACATAATAAAGGACATATATGACAAACCCACAGCCAACATTGTCCTCAATGGCGAGAAACTGAAACCATTTCCACTAAGATCAGGAACAAGACAAGGTTGCCCACTCTCACCACTATTATTCAACATAGTTTTGGAAGTGTTAGCCACAGCAATCAGAGAAGAAAAAGAAATAAAAGGAATCCAAATCGGAAAAGAAGAAGTAAAGCTGTCACTGTTTGCAGATGACATGATACTACATAGAGAATCCTAAAGATGCTACCAGAAAACTACTAGAGCTAATCAATGAATTTGGTAAAGTAGCAGGATACAAAATTAATGCACAGAAATCTCTTGCATTCCTATACACTAATGATGAAAAATCTGAAAGTGAAATTAAGAAAACACTCTCATTTACCATTGCAACAAAAAGAATAAAATATCTAGGAATAAACCTACCTAAGGAGACAAAAGACCTGTATGCAGAAAATTATAAGACACTGATGAAAGAAATTAAAGATGATACAAATAGATGGAGAGATATACCATGTTCTTGGATTGGAAGAATCAACATTGTGAAAATGACTCTGCTACCCAAAGCAATCTACAGATTCAATGCAATCCCTATCAAACTACCACTGGCATTTTTCACAGAACTAGAACAAAATATTTCACAATTTGTATGGAAACACAAAAGACCCCGAATAGCCAAAGCAATCTTGAGAACGAAAAATGGAGCTGGAGGAATCAGGCTCCCTGACTTCAGACTATATTACAAAGCTACAGTAATCAAGACAGTTTGGTACTGGCACAAAAAAAGAAACATAGATAAATGGAACAGGATAGAAAGCCCAAAGATAAACCCACGCACATATGGTCACCTTATCTTTGATAAAGGAGGCAAGCATATACAGTGGAGAAAAGACAGCCTCTTCAATAAGTGGTGCTGGGAAAATTGGACAGGTACGTGTAAAAGTATGAAATTAGAACACTCCCTAACACCATACACAAAAATAAACTCAAAATGGATTAAAGACCTAAATGTAAGGCCAGACACTATCAAACTCTTAGAGGAAAACATAGGCAGAACACTGTATGACATAAATCACAGCAAGATCCCTTTTGACCCAGCTCCTAGAGAAATGGAAATAAAAACACAAATAAACAAATGGGACCTAATGTAACTTAAAAGCTTTTGCACAGCAAAGGAAACCATAAACAAGACGAAAAGACAACCCTCAGAATGGGAGAAAATATTTGCAAATGAAGCAACTGACAAAGGATTAATCTCCAAGATCTACAAGCAGCTCATGCAGCTCAATAACAAAAAAACAAACAACCCAATCCAAAAATGGGCAGAAGACCTAAATAGGCATTTCTCCAAAGAAGATATACAGATTGCCAACAAACACATGAAAGAATGCTCAACATCATTAATCATTAGAGAAATGCAAATCAAAACTACAATGAGGTATCACCTCACACTGTTCAGAATGGCCATCATCAAAAAATCTAGAAACAATAAATGCTGGAGAGGGTGTAGAGAAAAGGGAACACTCTTGCACTGTTGGTGGGAATGTAAATTGATGCAGACACTATGGAGAACAATATGGAGGTTCCTTAAAAAACTAAAAATAGAACTACCATACGACCCAGCAATCCCACTACTGGGCATATACCCTGAGAAAACCATAATTCAAAAAGAGTCATGTACCAAAATGTTCATTGCAGCTCTATTTACAATAGCCAGGACATGGAAGCAACCTAAATGTCCATCATCTGATGAATGGATAAAGAAGATGTGGCACATATATACAATGGAATATTACTCAGCCATAAAAAGAAACGAAATGGAGTTATTTGTAGTGAGGTGGATGGACCTAGAGTCTGTCATACAGAGTGAAGTAAGTCAGAAAGAGAAAAACAAATACAGTATGCTAACACATATATATGGAATCTAAGGGACAAAAAAAAAAAATAAGGTCATGAAGAACCTAGTGGCAGGACGGGAATAAAGACACAGACCTACTAGAGAATGGACTTGAGGATATGGGGAGGGGGAAGGGTAAGATGTGACAAAGTGAGACAGTGGCATGGACATATATACACTACCAAACGTAAAATAGCTAGCTATTGGGAAGCAATTGCATAGCGCAGGGAGATCAGCTCTGTGCTTTGTGACTGCCTAGGGGGGTGGGATGGGGAGGGTGGGAGGGAGGGAGATGCAGGAGGGAGGAGATGTGGGAACATATGTATATGTATGACTGATTCACTTTGTTATAGAACAGAAACTAACACACCATTGTAAAGCAATTATACTCCAATAAAGAGGTTTAAAAAAAAAAAAAAAGTTTAGGGAGAAAATAAATAAATAAATAAATAAAGCATTGATTTTGCACAGCAAAAAAAAAAAAAAAAAACAGAAATGCAAATGACCTAGAATAGTGAAAGCAATGTAAAAGAAAAGCAAACTTGTATGACCTACACTACCAGACTTTGAAACTTACAATAATACTATAATAATCAAAACAATGGAGTATTGGCCTAAGGACAGATATATGGATCAATGGAACAAACTAGAGTATCCAGAAATAGACCCAAACATGCAGATGCATTGATTTTCAAAAAAGATGCCAAGCCAAGAGAATGAGCACCCCTCTTTTGGAGCCTCTTTATCCTCAAAATCATTCTTCAAAATGACCTAATATTCAGGTAAATCTTGAGCAGGAAAAACATCACTAGCTGGCTTTTACCAACCTCAATGCTGACCTCAGGGTCAGAAAATGAAGTTTTTTTCTTGTTCTGCTAATGTGTGACCTCAACCAATTAATTCACCTCTCTGAACTTCAGAATGTGACAAGGCTATCAGACAAGAATATCAAGCCATGAATAGGATGCCAAAAACAGCAGAAGAAATATTAAAATGCCAATCAATCCATTTGCTATATATCATGCTGACTGTAATAAAAATCAGTAACATACATTCTGTCTACTATGTGAAAAGTTCCATGCTAAGTCTGATATCGAGTTACCCTATATCATGATAATTTCTGTGAATCTTAAAACATCACTGAAGGTTTCCTGTATTAAATATTAGGAACACGTCCAAAGGGAACTGCTTCTAATTACTTTTCTTTGAAAATTTCCCTCCTCCTTAAACTTCCTCATTAACTTAGCTATTTGCTTCCCTGGTTATAAAAGCAGCTGAGGCAAAAGGGCCACATTTACAGTATGGTGATGAGTTTTACAGAATCAATTTTTAATTTTAAAATGCCTAATTTGGAAAGCAAGAGAAGTATGCAGTTAAAACAAATTACAACTAATAGTGATTATATCGAGGAAAAAAATTATCTTGGTATCTCCAGTGTCTTACATCTCTTACAAAACAAATTGCAGGTACCTTCATATTTAATTGTTATCTATAGATTTTTCTGCTGTTAATATTCTCCTGTAACAGGGAAGTTGGCAAAGATCAGTTGTGTGATATGAATCTTGAGGTAAAGGTACGGTTTATTCTAATTTTGTTTCCAGAGTTTTGAGGCATTTCATTAAAAGTAATTTCTAAGTGATAGTCACAAACACATGTAATCACATATCCATACACACGTATCCACTAACCACAAATACGTTCCATAGGGTATGGTAAGAGATTGTGATTGTCATTTTTGTTTAGTGTTTTCAACTCTATGTTTTAACCCAATACATAATTTCCCTCTTAGTTGCCTCCCATAAGACATCAACTGTAAATCCCTGATTAAAAGCAGTGAAAGGAAAGTGAAAAGAGGTAATTTCTTTCATTAATTCTCTGGAAAAATAAAAAATCAGTCCAATAAAAAATAAGGATCCATCAGTCTGATCAGAGCCCCCTTAGGGATGAATTTCCTCTCTGATAAAGAAAAGCCCCTGCTTGGTTGGCTTGGCCCATCCTGCCTTGAATGCAAATGTGAAAGCTTACTTCTTGAAGCTGATGTGGCCATCAGACAATAAGCTTAAAGAAAAAAATCAACATGTTCAGCATGGCAGAACAGAAATTAGTAGAAGTCTAGATACACGATATCATCAAAAACAATCCAACTTGGAACCAAGTCCTTGAAGATATATTGTTATATGGGGTTATTAGATAGCTTCTTTGCTTAAGCTATGATTTCTCAGGTATTCTGACACCCTGCAGCCAGACCTCTTATACAAAGCAATATCAACTATTACATGAGTTAATGGCATGTAACAAGGGTTATATGAGTTTTTCTTTGTTGTTGTTTTTATTATCTGAGCTCAGAACACTTACATCCATATGACTATTCAACCTCCTCACTTGGCTGTCTAAGCACTTCAAACTTAATATATGAAAGCCCAAAGATTTTCTACCTCCAAATTCACTTCTTCCTAAGTCTCCCCCACCATTAGCACTGTTGCTCATGCCAAAAACCTGAGACATTTTTTATTACACTTTCTCTCAATCCTTACTTTCAACAAATAAATGTAATTGTTGGCATTACTCAAAAATATCATCCAAATCTGATTATTCTTTATTATCCCAACTTCTGTCATCCTGGTCCAAGCTCTAGTCTACTCTTATCCCACCAGTATTGTTCCTGCTTTCACTTTTAGGCGGCATGCTCCACACAGGAGCTAGAATGATCTACTTTAAATATAAGATAGATCATGTTGCTTCCCTATTTAGACGTCAATGGCATTTCACCACTCTTAGAATATAATTCAAACATTTACTTGGTCTGATGGATTTCATAGACTACTTCTTTGACTTTCTCTCTTTCTACTTTTTCATTCATTTGACTTCAGTAACACTAGACTAGACTTATTGGTATTCCTTGAAGACAACAATTCTTCCCTGACTCAGGAACTTTCCACTTGCTGTTTCTTCACCCTGGAGTGCCCTTTGCCCACACCTTGGTATGGCTTGCTGCCTCCCTTCATTCAGGGATTTGCCCAAATATCATCTCAACAGATGGTGTCCCTCAATGACCCTATTTAAAATAGCGTGGTAGAAGCAGAAAATAGTAGATTTGGATTAAAGTACCACAGAATCTTGAGACTTGATTAGTATTATTGAGAAAAGTCTCTGAAGACTTTTGCATCTCACTTTTCTTATCAGTAAAATGGGTAAAAATAATGCCTGATCATAAAGTATGGCGAAATTCTAAGTACACATCTGTGTGAAAATGGCTCATTAACCACAGTAAATATGTAAGATTCTATTTTATAAGTGATTGCAACTAATTGGAATCAATATTTCACTGACAATAGTAATATGGCAAAACCATATATACACCTATATTGATATGACATTTTGGATTTTACAACTTCACAAATGGTTATATGGAGATCCTCAAAATGATCTTATGACAATAAAAATATTAGGCTATTAAAATCATTTATGTATGAGAAAACTGAGCCACTATACAGTGAACTAACTTGCATTCACAGCCTAGAAGTATTAGATTTTATACTTATTCCAACATTTTTACAACTAAAGGTTTAATACCTTTTGTGTAACACCATACAACAGGTCTAAATGTCAAAGAGGAAGATATAAACCTAAATATTCTATTAAGGTCCATGCTGACAAATTATGAATTATGGAGTAATGTCTAATGTGTTGATACAAATACTGAACCATTCCTACTTACACAAGGAAAGAGATTTTTTTTTTCATTGCTACAATTATCAAAGCAAAGAAATTGGAAATGGTTTGGAGAGAGTTTATAGTATTCTTTTGAGTTCCTGAGTTTGTCACCACAAATGAGAGGCTTTCACAGACCATAAAATTAACTTCCTCCATTGCCACTTGCCCAGCTGCACAAGGCAACCTACACGTCTTTGTTAATTGGATGCAGTAAGTTTGCTATATTTTCCTTTCTTCCTCACTAGCGACACAAGCTGTGTGACATTTTCCAAAGGGAAAACCCTCCTTGATTAGATTTACTGCTGACAAGCTGTCAAAGCAGTGTAGGGCCAAGGTTCGAAGGAGTGAATATAAGTGAACATTGCCACCCTAAGAACAATATGCAATCGGGAAAATTCTCCAAGTTATAGATACTTGAGGTATATCTTTCAGAGAATTTTTTATACATTAGTATTGTAGGCATGAGAAATACTGTGGGGCTATTCAAACCTTATTCTACAATTGTCCAGGAAGCATCATGCTTTAAGTCCAATGATTCTAGAATATGCTTTTCAGGATCATGGATTCAAACTTTAGCATGTTATTATCAGAAAAATCTGCACACCACACCAAGTTTTCAGTTTAAAAATGTGTATTTGTTCCTTGTTTGAATTTATATTGTGCAAGATTCTGTACTAGATACCAAGGAAGACACAGAGATAATTGTTGCTTTTCTAACCTATGGTGGCTATGGTCTAATAGGAGTGATGAGACATTGATGTAGATAACCTTATCTACATAAGGTTGCATCTACATATCTAGAATGAAAAGTAATAATTTCTATAAAAGCAGAAGAGAGTATCAAGTTTAGGAAGTTTAGAATAATTATGACTCATCATAGATTTTGGGTTGTAGAGCTGGAAGGTAATTAAAGATTATTTAGTCTAGTCTCCTCATTTTTGATATGAGGAAATCAGAACCCTGGGTGGAAAAGTAATGTCTCCTAACTCATACAGCTAATTAGTAACAGAGCCAGAAGGAAAATAAGTTCTCCAAGTTCTCTGTCTTTTGATACTTATAGGAACAGATGTTCACAATGGTTAAGAATAACAAACAACCTTGGGGCTCAGTAGGACTGAACACCTGGATGTTTTTAATATCAGGCCACTTTCACCACTTAGAATCTTGGCCAGCCTCTCATGCTGCATCCAACTCTAACTGTTCCAGTGGGAGCTCTTCAGGGAAACAGACCAAAGCATCAAGAAAAGAAATAAAAACCAATTCTAGCCTTCAACAATCCAAAAAACATCTAACTTGTAAATTGTGTTGTATCTCAGGATTCTGACTCTTCTTAACTCTATCTATGACCTTTAATACTAGTGCCTCGAACCTCTGTCATTGTGACACATAAATCTCAATATCCTGACCAGTCTTCTTTCTAGTACCCAGGTTCATACCGCCTATTGGACAGTTACACGTAGATATTTAATTTGTACTTCAAACATAAAATATGTAAAACTGATTGCATTATTTCCCTTGCCTTACATGTTTCTCTAGTTTTATTCCTTCTCCCAGTGTAATTAGAAAAGCAAAATTCTAAAAGAACTTGTAAAATGTGTTTCTTTATTAATAATTCCATTTCTATCCTTACATCCTCCTCTGTGAAAGCTTCCCTGGTTCTTCTTTCCTCTAAGCTCTACCACTTCCTAAATATGACAAGTTTATTACAGTCCCTGGGGGTTACCATTTTCAATTATAAAATAAGGATTGTAATTTCATTTACCCTCATAAGATCGTTATGGTGGGATCATGGTCGTTACTGGATAACTTATTCTGCTTACTTATTTTTATCTTACTTTCTACATTTTCTATAAAGGGCATGCATTTAACTTTAAAAATAACAAAAAAAAACTCACAAAATTAAAGCAAAAAATACATCAAGAGCATTTTTTCATGTCATTTTGTGATTATTTTGACCCAAAAGTAAAATATGCCCATTCTTTTAAGTTCAAAGCGTAATCACTGAATATATAATAAAAAGTAAGTCCCTCCATCCCTGGCAGAAAAATTGTGTTCAACAAAATTAATTTCCTCTTTTCCTGGGCACACAGCCAAATCACTACATTTCTAATCTCACTGGCAGTTAGGTATGGCCTTGTGATAAGTTCCTAGCCAATAAGTAAAAGTGTATTGTGTCACCTCCAGGCCTTCCCATAAAAAACTCCCACATGCCATTCTCTGTGATCTTTGCCCTTCTTTCAGCTGAATTTTAATATCCAAGAAAACTTTGGAAGCCACAGGGAAAAGAGACAACAAACATGATCACCTTGAGTTCCTGAATGACTAGATGAAGTAAGAGATGGCGACCTCCATCATGACAGTTAGTGCAGAATCTCCATGAATTGATAAGTGAAAAAAAATTTACTTCTGTTGCATTTGAGTCATTATACAATCTGCAGTCTATATGTTACAACAGTAAGCCAATTTTAAATACATTTGGCTTCCCGAATGAACTGCTTATGGTAATTAGAATAGACTACATTTTTTCTGTGATAAAGAGAACCCGAAATCAAGAAGTAAGGAGAGTCTCCGTTTTATCAACCTTGAAATTTCTGAGCATGGAGAGTGCAGACAACAAGGAGTGCAACTCCACAAAGAAGGCAGAGGAAGAATATATGAGTTGCAAATTCCAACTTACATCAGTAGATGCTGAAGAGGGACAGGTGGCTTCTAGTAAACCAGATATACTAGAAAACTCAGCAAAGGGGACCAAAAGAAAAAGATCTATAAAAAATAACAGGGTGCTTCCCTGGTGGCGCAGTGGTTGAGAATCTGCCTGCCATTGCAGGGGACACGGGTTCGAGCCCTGGTCTGGGAAGATCCCACATGCCGCGGAGCAGCTGGGCCCGTGAGCCACAATTGCAGAACCTGCGTGTCTGGAGCCTGTGCTCCGCAACAAGAGAGGCCGCGATAGTGAGAGGCCCGCGCACCGCGATGAAGAGTGGCCCCCGCTTGCCACAACTGGAGAAAGCCCTCGCACAGAAACGAAGACCCAACACAGCCATAAATTAATTAATTAATTAATTATTTTTTAAAAAGGTGATTGTTAAAAAAAAAAACAAAAAACAGAGCTTGCTGTCCACAAAAAATGCCACAATGTTGTGACAGTGTGAAACCTCAGAAGACAATGCCGATTCTTCCTTTACCTTGTATACTGCCACCTGTCAATCTGATTCACAAGGACGTTGTGTGCGCTTGGTGCCAGCAGTTAAAACTAAGCACCAAAGGCCTGAAACTAGACGGATATAAAGGACTCTGTGAACATGCCTACCTTCATCAAAAAAACATTCCTGCCACAGCCGAGGAGGCCAGAATCCTATCTCCATCGAGAAGAAAATCAAAGTTGGACAAGGGGGAACTACTTCTGGAATGTTCTGATAAACAGATGTCTTTGGAAGGGGCTGCTCCTCCTGAGGAGGGAGCACCTGCCCCTGAAGGAGCTCCTGCTCTTCAGGAAGTTGTATCAACTTCTGCCCCTGACCCGGAAGCTGTGTTTGCCTCTTGGAGCAGAATGACAGCCAGGGCCGTGAAGATGGAGTTGGTGCAATCACAAGAGACCTGTGGGGTCTGGTGGAGCGTGGTTCATGGGAGGGGTCTCCCTGCTGACACAGAAGGCTGGGTTCATTTACAATTTCATACTGGACAGGCTTGGGTGCCTGATAAACGAAGGAGGTTGTCTGCACTCTTCTTGTTACCTGCCAGCAATTTTCCACACCTCCACACCTGGAGGACAATATGCTGTGCCCTGAGTGTGTACACAGGAATAAAGTATTAATGAAAAGCCTGCAGTGAGATCACAATACCAGTAAAAAGGGTACAGCTACGATTATAATTAATGATAGAGAAGTGACTACAAATCAACTCCACGGTGCCATTGGACAGCTGAACTCCGCTCCGCACCCCCCATGCTTCCCGCTTACAGGGTGCACAGCCTGCTTACAGGGTTGCGTGAAAAAAGCCTGTGAGCTGACAAAAGTGGAAGTGGCTATCTCTCCAAAGATTCCCAGCCCTAAGGGAGCAGAAGAGAAAGGAGATGGGGACATTTTAAAAATGCCAATTCGCTGAATGGAATTAATGTACTTGAAAGTGCCTCAAGTAAATTTCTACATTGGGCAAGATGGGGCTTATAGGCCAAAGTTCAAATTTGGTTATGTACCCCTTAACCAAGCATTCAAACTTATCATCACCAGGAATGGTAAGGGCAGCAATGTGTTTCCTGATGTCATACACTATATCACTGATAATATTCTTACCCCAAAGGATCTTTTCACAAGGAAGCAATCAGTTCTGATTATGCCTCTTGTCTCAGCATAATTAAGTAAGCTTACCTTGTTTAGGGTGGCAGTTACTTAGATGCACCCATATGCACCCATATGGAAATATTCACAGAGCTATGAACTTAAGATGTCTGTATTTTACTTATATGTAAATTACATATAATTTTTTTAAGTGTCCTACATTGAATGATGAATTACAGTGCTTCTAGTAAAAAGGCAACTAGAAAATTTTGAAATTAAAGCTTTTATTTTAAAATTAAAAAAAAAAAAAAGAAAACCCAAAATCCATAATAGTTTAACACAGTAAGCACTTATTTTTTGTTCCTACAAACTTCTTGCCAGTCCTGGTGACCCTCAGGCAGATATTTTATATGTGTCAGCCACCCAAACTGCTTTTATCTAGTGGCTTCACGTTTTCAACACAAGACCCTTGCTTGAATACAGAGGGAGAGACTGGTGAGTTTTAAAAGGGCTTTTCATTTTTGTCAGCTCAAAAGTCACTCCCAGTCACATTTTATTTGCCAGAACTAGTTTCGTGGCTCTAGGTAAATGCAAGAAGTTCGGAAAGTATAATCTTCTGTATGTCCAAGAAGGAAAAGAGAACTGGATATAAGTGAATACTAGTCATGTCTACCACACAACTGTATCTATTTCATGCAAGCATATTCATAAAATATTAGATAAATGAGAGTCTACTATAGACAGCGTTTGATGTCTTGCTTTTTTTATAGAATATATTTTGCGGATAACAATATAGATCATTCTATAAACAAGGTCCTACTGTATAGCACAGAGAACTATAGTCAATATCCTATGATAAATCATAACAGAAAAGAATATTAAAATGAATGTATATATATGCATAACTGAATCACTTTGCTGTACAGCAGAAATGAACACAACATTGTAAATCAACCACCCTTCAAAAAAAAGAGATATAGATCATTTCTTCTTTTTTAAAAATAAATTTATTTATTTATTTTTGGCTGCGTTGGGTCTTCGTTGCTGCGCGCGGGTTTTCTCTAGTTGCGATGAGCAGGGGCTACTCTTCATTGCTGTGCGCGGGCTTCTCATTGCGGTGGCCTCTCTTGTTGCGGATCACGGGCTCTAGGCTCACAGGCTTCAGTAGTTGTGGCGTGCGGGCTTCAGTAGTTGTGGCATGTGGGCTCAGTAGTTGTGGTGCACGGGCTTAGTTGCTCTGCAGCATGTGGGATCTTCCCAGACCAGGGCTCGAAACTGTGTCTCCGGCATTGGCAGGCAAATTCTTAACCACTGCACCCCCAGGGAAGCCCCAATCATTTCTTTTTAAGTGCTGCATTTTTAAAATATGTCCCTTATTGGTGGACATTTAACTTACTGCATATATTTTCTATTGCGAACAAACGTTTCTATTGCAGTGAATGTTCTTTGGGTATGTACAGGACTATCAATGGGATAAATTCCTAGAAATAAATTTGCTAAGCTATATTTGCATTTTTAATTTTGATATACATTTTCATGATTATAAAATTTATAATTTCCTCTCTATGAGTTTGCATCAATTTACATTCTTACCAACAGTTTATAAGGGCATTTGTTTCCCTTCAACCTTGCAAACATAACATATTAGCAAAATCATCTGATGAGGGTATCATGTAATCTACATATTAGCCCATCATATATTTATATTTAAGTAAATCAACTTTTCTCAACATTTATTTTATTTCAGAATTATTACAAATGTTGCACATAAAAATGTATCCGCATTGTGATTATTTTATTAGAATTCACTTTTAGAAATGGAATTACTGGATTCAAGAGTGTGAAATACTTTTAAGTTTCTTAACGCATCAAATTGCTTTACAAAAGGTTTTTCCAGTTTACACTACCACCAGAGTTATATGAGGGCCTATCTTACTGCACCTTCATCAATATTAGTTTTTACAATATTTCAGTCTTTGAAAACTTGCATACATAAGGCCAGTACTGGAATTTGATATATGCTATCTCTGAAATGACTAACTCATGAGAGATTATCTTGGCAGATACCGTTATCAAAAATACTCTAGGGGGAAAATTTCTTTTTAATTGAACATCCTTTTAAAATTTAGCATCCTTTCTCTGGGGAAATCACACTTCCCAAGTTGCATGTGGTTCTTGTGAAGATGTCAATCGTATAATCCTGATGCAAGATTCCCCTATCTCCCACTGTGGCCAAGTGCCCCAAGCTGTGCCAATTCAAGATCTTCTTTAATATTGATAGAACCTAGAGTAAAGGAGTCCCCACCTCCTTTTATGGGTTGCTTAACTGAGAGGAAATAATATGAGAGCTGCCAGGGGGTATGTCTTATTTAAAATATGAAGAATGAAACCTTTTGCAGAATGAAGTTAAGGAAAAATAAGCAAAGAGGAGTGCATAATTCCTGTCCTAGATGCTTTGTTTTTCTATAGCTTTTCCTTTTAGCTTCTAAACTACCCTATTCTTCCCAGCCAGTGAGCTTTTTTTTTTTTTTGTATAAGCTAATTTGAGTTAAGTTCCTGCCATTTGAGACTGAAATAATCCTAACTAATATGCACACTAAAGCAGTACACTTACATCCTTCTTTGCTAATTTGCATTCTAGTAACCAGAATGTCATTCAGCATACACAATACAAATCTTACTAAATTTCATAAAGAAAGCGGTGTTAAATCTACAAGTGCCTCCCAAATAATCAAGGAAAGATTTTTGCAGAGGTAAGTATGATTTTAATATTATTCATTTAATTGAAATGTAATATTAAAAGTTGCCCATCCTTTTTGAATATAAAGGATACTTTAAAATTTGATAAGCCAAAACCTACTAGCTTCTAACACTGCTGGCTACTTGTTTCAGAAGTTTGTCACTTGGTGCCCTTTAAGATAAAAATGAGAGTTAGCAGGCTACATTTTGGAGTAAGCCTTAGACTAAGAAGTAGAGGCTTGAGTCTGGACGTCCAACTAACCTCATTTGAATGACTTCTAGAGTCCCTCCTGGTCCCCACATTGTAACTAATACTAATTTGGTAGTAAATTTCATTTCAAGGTAGCAAGTCTATTGCTAATTCAATCCAATTTATGTTGCAAGAATAATACATTGTCTTGATTTACTCCCCAATTCATATAAAAATGAACTAAACATTTTAGAAATCTGCTTTTATCTACTTCATTTAAGTCACAGTGTTGTGTTTCTGAATAGCTTATGTCAATTAAAGCATTATGTACAATTTGACACTTTAAAATTATTAGTAGCAATATTACTAGTGAACCAGAGCACGCCTATACAGAAAAGCCCCTAGTTATATTAAAAAGTGTGTAATTATATTTTTAGATTTTTTTACAAGAACTCTGGTTTTAAATATCTTTTATTTAAATAATCACACCATTTGCTAAATTGCAGTTGAATATGTAGATACGGACAATTTTTTAGAAAGAAATTAAATCAAGTTTCCTTTGGGAATACAATTGGTTTGCCTTGATACGGATTTCTTTAAGCTAGCATACTACAATTGTGTTCTTCCTTTCTTTATTTTTCATTTAACCAAGTGCTCAGAAAACGAAATGATGTTACAACAGAAACTACTTTTTGCGAACAGAGTAAGAGTAACGGTTCCAATTATCTACCAGTTTTCCAGCCACATTAATACAATTCTATTAATAAAAAAAACCTGACCCTTTCCTGGGTGCAAGACCATGTATCAGATATCAGAAGATAAGAAGATGAAACAGAGGTAACCATATTCTCAGGTTAATACATTGTCCAACAAAATGGAAAAATCCATGGAGACAAAAGGATTAATTCGGTCATTACAGGTTTATTGAGCATCTGTTGTCTCCAGTCACCATTCTAAAGGGCTGTGAATACAGTAGTGCATGATGTAGGCAAGGTGTCAGCAGACAGGGAGTGTACATTTTAATGAGGGAGACATACACTAAGTAGTGCTAGGGAGTAAAACACGATGATAGAACAGCCAGTGACTGGGAGGTGACTTTACCTTGTATGGTCAGAGAAGATCTCTTGGCTGTGGAAGAATTTAAGTTAAGACTTGGATGACAAGAAAGAGGCAACCAGAAAGAACTGAAGAAAATATTCCAGGATGAGTGAACAATTAGTGCAAGGCCTCAAGGCCTTTATTATAAGACATATACTATATAGTATATAGTAAAAGTAAGAGTATGCTAAGGTACCCTAGGACAGGAAGCTATGGGAATTCAGATATTCAAGAAGAAATATGTAGAAGTGGAGATAGCGGATTCGTGAAAAAATCCAAATGAACCTCAAGTTTCAGTAGGTTGTCATCAAAGGGACATGTGTGTCAAGGTCAAGGAATAGAACTCAAGTTTTAGAGATCTGCTGTATAACATAGTGTCTATAATTAACAATAGAGTGTTGTGCACTTAAAAACTTGTTAAAAGAATAGATATCATGGTAAGTGTTCTTACCACAAAGATAAATCAAGAGAAAGTCAAGAAACAAATCTTTTGGAAGTGATGGGTATATTATTACCTTGATTGTGGTGATGCTATCATGGGTGAAGTTGAATGTCCAAACTCATCAAAATGTATACATTAAATATGAGCAATTTTTGTTTATTAAGCATACCACAACAGAGCTGGGAACAAAATAAAAACATTAATAATTTCTAATAAACAACTGTAATCTTCCACCACAACACCATTTTGTGTTGGTAAGTGCGTTTAATACTTACCAACACAAAATGGAAGAGTAACCTCAGGAACTCTTCAGTGGACTTTTTCCAAAAATGTCATAAAAGAACACCTGGTCACTTATTTCAGAATCTCAGATTAAGTAATTTTTCCCTATATCCAAGATATTAATAATTTCAAGAAAGAAATTTAATTTTAATTTTTAAAACTTGGAATTATATCCTCTTTTCCCCCTGTCCGAAGAGACTGATTTTTAATATTTGTTTCACAGTCTGAGAAACAAAGATATATTCTCATTACCTGAAATTTTCAAATATTTGAGTGAACTCAGGCAACTACAACACAATACGAAGCCTATTAGATGTAGTTTGTTAAAATGAATACTTAAGGTATCAAAATATGTGAATTACTTTCATATTTTGTAATTAGAGATGATTTAAGGTCATTTCTTTAAATAATATCAGACTCATTCCCTTGCATTCAGACATGCTTTCTAAAAGGTCAAAAAAAAAAAAAAAAAAAAGAGTGGGGTTTGTAAGATCTGGTGCAATATAGATACTCTATCTAAAATATCGTACTCTCCTATAGTTTACTCAGCATTTTTGAAATTTAGCTTAATTTTGCCTCAAAACACAATGTAAAGATGTGCAGATACAACCTTTGAATATTGCATGAAAAAAAGTTTAAACATTGGTAGGAGTTGAAGGACAAGATATAAGACCCTTTTTATATCTCTTTGCTTTGACTAGATTAAGGATGATTGAGATAACATGTTTTTAATTACCCACATCTCTGCCTGCTTATCTATCAACCTAACCACCAGCAAAACCAAATATCTGCAGTGAAGATATACAGTGAGTGGTCTGCTAATCTGGGCTCGGTGTCAGCCATGTCCTCTCCAGCATTGAAGCCTCAGAAGGTACTTAACATAATTTCAAGAAAATGTAGCATATTAAATTTCCTCAGTCCCCCTAAACTCCTTGCTGATTAGATCCAATTACAACCCCCCCATATGATTTACAAATATCTAACTGTTTTAAATTATCAATTTTAATTATTTGTGCTTTAGAAGTACTAACCAGGAAGGAGAAACGAAAAGAAAGAAATTAGGGAAGAAGCCTCTATTTTATTTCTAAAGAAAGTAATGCTGGAGGTTACAATTAATATTCCTTTCAAATATAGTACTTCTTTTTGAGAGGGATAAAAACACATAAGTAATTAATACACACTGTCCCAAAATAAAATAAAACTTTCAAAAATCAAAATATTTATGATGTTTTCCCAACTGTTTGTTTTTAGAGACCGGGACCGGTTTGCCTGTCTCTCTCAACTCAGAAGGTGATGTCTCACACGCTGTCCTTGCTGAGTTCAATAAATCTGACACTCGTCCTGCTGAGCTGATGTAATTCACATCTCACCTCACTTCAATTTGTCTGAATTCCTTTGATCACAGTTGCCATATATCCTGATACTTTTATTCATAACTAAGGAAAACATTTTGGATGCTGCCTTCGGCTTTCTTCCAAAATGCCAAAAGCTGACACATTTTAATTCAATAGTTAACCCCTCATAGCTTAATCATTTCAAGTACATTATGATATTTATTTTATATATTTTTAAGTTGTTAATAGTTGTCTACCCTTTCAAAAGAGATATTTTTCTTCCTGCAATCAAATTGCCTGTCTTTCTCTATGCTGGAAGTTGTTATTCATCCTTTGATAAAGCAAGGCGATTCAAAGACAGCAAAGCCAACCTAACACTTTGATCACATCACACTGACATTTGAGATGCATTACCTCAAAATGTGGCTTTAAAAGATCCAGATACCTCAGGTAAAATTATGGCAAAAAGTCTTCCTACAACTATTCTGTTTAGGCCACAAGTTGTCTTTTTTTTATCTCTAACTTTAACCTTTTAGACAGATATAGGATCTTGACATTCTGTAAGTTTCCCAGCTCTTGCTATAGGGAGAAAGATGTCTTCATAAATCTCTCCCAGAAGAGCATGGCCATTTAAACTGTTAGAACTAGAAATTGTGTGATATAATTGTAGGAATATTGCTCAACCAGTGATTCCTAGCATGACCTTACATAAATCACTTCACCTTTCTCATTCTCATCCTTTTTTTCACTTGTGGAGTGAATGGAAATTATGGTTCTCTCTTCTGTTCTTGCATGGGAGAGACTAGAGGGATAACATGAGAGAAACAGCATGCTACAGTGCTGTAAGTGATTACTGAAAAAGAGAATGTAGTAAAAAAACACTAGTAAGAATAAGTGAGAATAGTCTCCAAAAGAGGTGATAAAAATGTGACTAATCGTGTACGTTTCAGCTGAGTGTAATGTATATGATTATCTTTGAAATGAGACAGATCTGGGTCTTTTTGATTTGACTGTATCATGGTGAGCATCTCCAATCTTAACTTAGAAAAGTTTTCATCAAGCATACATAACTATTGTTTCTACTTCAGAAATCGTGTTCCAGGAAAACAAATAAATTAGACCCAGACACATCCAAAGAAATTTCGAGAAGAATTAAGTAGCTTCCTTAATTCAAATTTTTGTATATTATTAATCTTATACTATATTTAATGAGCAAGTAAAGTTATATATGCTGACTTTCTGTCCTAGCTTTTTCAGAATTGGTTGTGTTAATTATCAGTATTAAATCCTAAGCCAGAAAAGTTTCTGAAATGTTTTTATTCACTTCAAAAATAAAATTGAGTAGAGCTCATAATGGCCATTGAAATACTCTTAAGTATTTAATTCATTAATTTTTGTGTATGGTGTAAAATAAGACTCTAGTTCTTTTGCACATGGGTATCCAGTTTTCCAACACCATTTATTGAACAGACTCTCCTTTCCCCATCATATATTCTTGGTGTCCTTTTCAAATATTAGTTGAGCATTTATGGGTAGGTTTATTTTAGGGCTCTCTATTCAGTTCCATTGATCTGTATATCTGTTTTTACACCAGTGCCATACTGTTTTGACTACTATAGACTTGTAATAGTTTGAAATTAGGAAGTATGGTGCCTCAGGCTTTGTTCTTCTTTCTCAAGATTGCTAAATAAAAAAGGCAGGAACACTTCCAAATTCATTTTATGAGGCCAGCATTACCCTGACACCAAAGTCAGATGAGAACACTACAAGAAAATACAAAAGAGAAAAAAAATTACAAGCCAATATCCCAAATGAATATAGATGCAAAAATCCTCAACAAAATACTAGCAAACCAAATTAAACAGCACATTAAAAAAATCATGCACCATGATCCAGTGAGATTTATTCTCAGAATGCAAGGATGGTTCAACATGTGCAAATCAATAAATGTAAACACCACATTAACAGAATAAAACATAAAAATCACACGATAATCTCAGTAGATTCAGAAAAACCATTGACAACATTCAACCTCATTTCATGATAAAAACTCTCAACAAATTAGGTATGGAAGAAATGTACCTTAACATAATAAAGGCCATATATTACAAGACCACAGATAACATCATACTAGATGGCAAATACCTGAAAGTTTCTCTTCTAAGAACAGGGACAAGACAAGGGTGCCCACTTTCACCAATTTTATTCAACATAACACTGGAAGTCATAGCCAGAACAATTAGGCAAGAGAAAGAAATAACAGGTATACAAATCAAAAAAGAAGTTAGGGACTTCCCTATTGGGGCAGTGGTTAAGAGTCCACGTTCCCAATGTAGGGGGCCCGGGTTCGATCCCTGGTTAGGGGACTAGATCCCACATGCATGCCGCAACTAAGGAGCCCTCGAGCCACAACTAAGGAGCCTGCCTGCCACAACTAAGGACTCAGTGAGCTGCAACTAAGACCCAGCACAACCAAATAAATAAATAAATAAATATTTTTAAAAAAGAAGTTAAATTGTTTCTGTTTGCAGCTGACCTGATACTATAAATAGAAAACACTGAAGACTCCACCAAAAAAACCTGTTATAAGTAATAAAGGAATTCAGTAAGTTTCAGGGTACAAAATCAACATACAAAAATCAGTCACATTTTTCTATACTAACACAAACTATTAGAAGAAGAAATTAAGAAACAATCTCATTTACAATAGCACCAAAAAGAATGAAATACTTAGGAATAATTTTAACTAAAACGTTAAAGACCTGTACACTGAAAACTATAAGATATTAATGAGATAACTGAAAACAAAAATAAATGGAAAGATTTCTCATGTTCATGAACTGCAATAATTAATATTGTTAAAATTTCTCTTCTACCCAAAGCCATCTATAGATTCATGCAATCCCCATCAAACTTCCAATGCACATTTTACAGAAATAGAAAAAAGTATCCTAAAATTCATATGGAACTGCAAAAGACCCCACATAGCCAAGGCAATATCTTAACCCCATAAATATTATACTACTTCAATGCTAAAGCAATTGAAGAAATAATAAACTGCATACCTCAGGGGAAAATCTGAGATACTACCAGTACACCTTTCATGTCATCAGTTTAAGATTTAATCAGTTGATAGAAATCAACTGATATAGAGAGGTCTATTTTATCTGTATGCCAGTTTTCCTACCTTAATGTCCTCCTTTGATTAATGCTATTGGGTTTTTCATACTTTAGAACAAAACAGAGTAAATCTTTGTTTTTCATATTTTAGAAGCAGCAGTTCTTAAGTTATGAGCAGAAGTCCCCTTTAAGATTTTTAACAAAAGCTTAGACTCTTTTCTTGGGAATGTTTATTTATTAATTTATTCATTCAATACACATATTAAATTCTAGTAAGTATTGGGTATTATTATAAACGCTGAATATAGCAATAAGCTGAAAAGCTGAAAATCCCCTTTATTCTAGTAATAGGAGAAAGACCAGTCAGAAACAAAATAATAAAAAGATTATTGCAGATTTTGATAAATAAGCAGATTTAGAAGATGAAGGGAATAAACAGATTAATGAGATGAAGAATAACTGTGAGAGGAGAATTCCTGTAGCTACATAGTTTTAGAAAAGACACCCCCAAGAATTTTCTTTAAAAGCTAAAACCTGAAGGGTAAGGAGAATTCCAGGAAGAGGAAGTAATTTTAAGTCCTCAATGATGAGAAGGACTGGATACATTCAAGAGACAAAGGAGACAACTGTGGCTGGATCATGAGAGGGATAGAAAATGATATGAGTATGGAGATATAAGCAGGGAGCATTGTGTTTTAGGTTCTTGAAGACAGTGATTAGTAATCTGCAATTAAATTTAAGTGTGATGGGATGTTGCTGAAGGCTAGTAAGCATGATCCTGTCCTATTAACATTTTTTTTTTTGGCCGTGCTGCGGCATGCGGGATCTTAGTTCCCCTGACCAGGGATCGAACCCACACCCCCTGTAGTGGAAGCACAAAGTCTTAACCGCTGGACGCCCCAGGGAAATCCTCCTTTTAACATTTTAAAAAAATCTCTTCTCTTCTCTTCTCTCTCCCTTTCTCTCTCTCTCTCTTTTTGTGTGGAGGTACAAAAGTACAAACAAGAAGACCATTTAGTAAGTGATTCTAGTTGATCTGATGTGAGAGGATCCTGGCTGTGGGCTAAGGTGATAACTGTAAAAATAAATAGAACTGGAAAAATTCAGGTTGGCAGAGATACCCAGAAATTTTTCTAGATTTATTTGGAAGATAAGACAAAGGAGAAATCAAAAAGATGCCTAGATTTTTGTCACATAGCAAATATGTGATGGTGATAGTAGTTCCATGTACAAAAAGGAGAGAGTCTGGTGCATGAATGAAAAAATCAGGAATTTTTACTTTGCATCTGTGTGTGTGTGTGTATGTATACACACACATATATATATAATATACATATTATATATATGCTAATAGTCAATTGAATATAAGACTCTGGAGCTTAGAAAAGGAGATGTAAATTTGGAATATATCAGCATAAAGTCATAGAAGTAAAGGTGCTTATTTAGAATAGAAAATTTGATTATAAAGAAAAGGACACAAGTGATGTAACACTTAAAAGACTCATAGATAGGCAAGATCTCATAAGGGTTTTTTAAAAATGGAAACTAGATCTTCCAATAGCCAATACTGGAACAACTGGAACAACAAAATAAAGTAGTATTGGATTATAACCAAAATTATAAAACAAATATCCATGAGTCCATACTGATATACATACATACATACATGTGGCAGAAAATAGACAAATCTCCTGTGCAGAATTCTAAATAATTTATGTAGAAACTCCATTCTATAGCAGATGAACCATAACCCCCACTCCTTATGTGTGTGTTGCACATGGTGAATTCCTTCCAAAGGGCTGTATAAAAAGGGGAAAATAGAGTAATTTTACAATTAACCAGACATTCAGATTAACCAGACATTCACTAGTTTAGTCAATGACCAAGATTAACATCAAAGTGACAAATTAGGTTGTCAGTACACCCATGATATGATGTGATGAGAATGATAGCCTATGCCATTTTTAAATTTTAACTTTGTGGTCTTCCTCTCAAAAACCCATAACTCCAGTCCAATCATGAAAAACACATCAGACAAATACCACTGACAAACGTTCTTCAAAACATCTGGCAGGTACTCCTCAAAACTGTCAAGGTCATCAAAAACAAGGAAAGTTTGAGAAACTATCATAGCCAAGAGGAATCAGAGGAGACATGATGTAAGCAGAAAGATAGAAATAATAAAGATAATAGAAATAAAAAAGATAAGTGTAGAAATAAAATGAAACTAGAAAACAGGCAAATAATAAAACATTAACAAAACCAAAACTTAATTCTTTGGAAGGATAAATATAATTAACAATCTCCTAAATAGACCAATCAAGGGGGGAAGAAAAGGAAAAATCAATATCATGAATAAAAGAGGGATTTTTTGCTACTGTTCCTATAGACATTAAAAGGATAATAAGAAAATAATACGAACACCAGTATGCAAACAAATTCAGCAATATAATATGCATACCATCATGGCAACAAATTCAACAATTTAGATGAAATGAAAAATATCCTTGAAAAATATAGCACAAAAGTTGACTCAACAATAATGAGAAAATCTGAATATTTTATATGTACATTTTAAAATTACATTATCAAGAACCTTTACACAAATAAAACCCTATGCCTAAATAATTTTGAGTGTGAATTATATTAAAAATCCAAGAAAGAAATAATGCCAATATTATACAATCTTTTTCAGAAAATAGAGGAAGAAGGCACTGCCCAAATCAATTTATGAGGTTAACATAAACCTAATAGCAAATCATCACAAAGACATTTTAAACAAAAAATAACTATAACTCAATATCCCTCATGAACATAGACATAAAAACTCTAGCAAAATATTATAAAATTAAAACCAATAATATATAAAATTATAATACAATGTAAACAATTAAATTTCATCCCAGAAATGCAAGATTGATTTAACAATCAAAAATCAATTCATGTAATTCACTATATTCCCAGAAAAAAGAAAAAAAGTGACGGTTTCAATATATGCAATTGACAAAATTCAATACCCATTCATGATAAAACTCTAGCAAAATAGGAATAATAGGAGCATCACCCAAAAACGTTATCACTAACATTATACTTAATAGTGATAGACTAAACAGTTGCCAGTCAAGATCAGGAACCAAGCAAAGAAGCTCACTTTCTCTGCTTCTAGTCAACACTGTATTGGAGGTCCTATCAATTGGAATATGTAAAGTATAAGCAATAAAATATATAAAGTTCAGCAATAAAGAAGTAAAACTGTTCCTTTTAGGAGATGTCATTTTTGCTTATATAAAAAAAAATCTCAACAAATCTACAAAACAACTATTAAAACCAGTGAGTGAATTTAAAAAGATTACAGGATAGAGAGTTAATATAAAGAACTATTTTCCATGTGAATATACTAACAGCAAGAAAATGCAAAGCAAAAACTTTAAAAACTCCCATTTACAATAGAAAAATATAGCAAGGAAAACCAAGATCTCTACACTAAACCTTACAAAATATTGTTGAGAGAAATTAAAGAAGGTCCAAATAAGTGGAACAACATATTTTGTAAATGGATTGAAAGCCTCAGTTATTGTTAAAATGTAAATTCTCCAAAAAATTGTCTATACTTTCAATGCAGTTTCAATGCAAAACCCTTTAGGCTTTTTTTCTGTTGAACATGACAAGCTGATTCTAAAATTTGTATGAAAATGTGAAAGACCTGGCATTACCTTGCTAAGCACTTTCTTAAAAAGGAAAACAAAGTTAGAATAATTATATACTTAATCTGAAGATTTAAACAGAAATCAAGACACTTAGGAGTGGCAAAAGTTTAAACATATAGAACAATGGAACAAAAATCCAGCGTTCAGAAATAGGCCTGCACAACATAGTTAGTTGATTTTTGGCAAAGGTGTTGAAGCAAAAATAGAAATGAGACTTTTCTGACAAACAAGGAAAGTAAGGAAACAATGAACAGGCTGGGGAAACAACATAAACAGGCCTGAAAGAGTTAAACAATCTTGGTTATTCTTTAGCTGTTACTACTAACAAACACTTGTAGCTAGACTTGTCTTTCCCAAAGCTGATTACTCTCTGACTCCATACAAATTACACCTTGCACCTGGCATTTCTTCTCCCCCTACACTCCCTTGTAGCACTCTTCATTTCAGAAAGAAGGTCACGGGCCGATAACTTCAGGGACACCAGACCCAGTTGCTGAGCTGCCTGATGCCAGCTTTGACAGTTAATTTTCAGAAGAAAAGAAATGTAAGACCTTCACCACTTTGATCCTTATCATATACCCTGGACTGTGAACCCCACATATAAAATCTTCTCCAATTCCCCAAGGAGGCGGGCATAGTTCTTGAGGCGTTAGCCTACTGTGTCTTCCCTTTGCCTGGCAAAGAAAATAAAAAGCTTCTCTATTTCTTATCTTCCAATTCTCTGTCTCCGTATTTTTATTCAGCATCGGTGCACAGGGAGCCAGATTTGGCAACAAAGGTGCCAAGACAATTCAATAGGTAAAAGAAATAAATACTGCTGTAACAATTAGATTTCCATATAGATTTTTTAAAGTAAGAGATCTTTATTTCATACCATACACCGGAAATTGTGCATAGATCTAAATCCATGACCTAAAGTTATAACATTTCTAGAGGGGTTAAGCAAAGTTTTCTTAGGACACAAGCATGAACCATTATAAAAACATTGAAAAATTGAACTTAATCAAAACTTAAAATGTTTGCTCCTTAAACTCACTGTTAATAAAACCAAAGGGCAACCCATAGCCTGGGAAATAAAACTTACAACACATATATCAGACAAAGGACACGCACATATCCAGAAGATACCAAGAACTCTTATAACTAGAAAATGAAAATAACCCAGTAAAAATGGCCAAAGGATTTGAAAAATCACATCAGCAAGGAAGATACAAAAATGGCCAATAAGCACTTGAAAAGATTCTTGACATGAGTCATTGGTGAAAAGCAAATATAAAACCATAATGGAATGACACTATGAAACTTTTTAAATGACTGTGATTAAAAAAAGACTGGAAAAAAAAAATGTGTTGGTGAGTATGTAAGAGCAAATGGACCTCACATACACCATTGGTGAGAATTATAGCCAGTCACCAAAGGTGGGGTCATCGTGGGAGAAAAAGTTTGAAGCCTCCACATTCTTCTCACAGAGAAAACATCTTTAAAAAGAAATATCTTTATATCCCAGTTCAAATAAAATCTCTTTTAACTTCATTTCCACCCATCTCTTTCACCAAGCTACCCAAAGGATTCCCTCATTCTACTTTTTAAAAACCTTATATGTATCATCATTACCTTGCTAAACAATGCAGTAAAAAGTAGTAGCCAAGACACACATTCCTGTTTTGTGATGTGTGTGTTTTCAAAATATTTACTTAGTTGATATTTCTATTGCAGCATGGTTACAGTATTTTACATTTAGCATATGTGTGTCTGTATTCTCCACTACGTCGCTAGTTGACTATCGAAAAGTATAGATGTTAACTTGCTTTTTTGTCTTTTTTTATTCCACCACGCAGCATAGTGCTTGGCACAGAGTAGATACTACAAGGGAAGAAAGAAGGGAAGGAAGGAAGAAGTGAAACTAAGCAAGACCCTGTGCGATCCTCCTGGGAACAAAAGCCTTTCTTGATTTCTGTTCCATTCGGCGAGCTTTTGTAGGATCAGTATGACACGATTTAAGCTAACACATTTTGTAAGAGCTGCCCAAGAAGGGGCAAAGATAAAAACCTGCAAATAAAGTTTTCCCTCTACCGGCAAGAGGTGGGGAGGTGGTCCTTGTCCAAATTCCAGAAAGCATCCCATCCCCTTCGCCTTAGCCCATAGCGGCTGTCTTTGAAATTGACTTAATCTTAACTGTTTTTTAGAAACATTTCAGAACGGCCGATGAGAGCAAGAACTCAAGGTTCCTAACTATACATCTCCTGCATCACGTAGATGGCGATGGGACTTTCACAAGACACCTGGAGCTGAAGATTAATCACTGACACCCCTTCCCCCTTTTTGACTCTCTGTTCTGTCTTCCCCTGTAAAAGCCCTTTGCCTGAGCCGAGATGCTAAGATGGTTTTCTAAAGACACAAGTCCACCATCTTCTTGGTTAGCTGGCTTCCTCCAATGAAGTAGCTTTCCTTGCCTCAAACCTTGTCACTCAACTTATTGGCCCGTCAGGCAGCGAGTAGTTGAACCTGGGTTCGGTAGCAAGAGGAACAGCCCTTTTAGTTTAGTCTTTTACCTTATCCACTTGAATATTTTTCAGAATCTGACATCAGCAAAATTTCTATAAGATTATGAAGCCAGCACAGTTTAAAAATAAATAAATCTGCCTCCCCAAAAGCTAACACTGGGCACTGGGTTCATTCTGAAGTAATTATCCAATTAATTTGACATTTAGCCAGAAGACGCTCTACCAAGCTAAAAGCCAGTTTAGACCATATTAGCAGCTATCTCACAGGGATTTTCACAAGTTCTCCTTTGTGCCTGTGTGTATAAAATTCCGGCTGAGAATCTGGCTTAGAGACCAGCTGGGCCACCTTCTTCCCAAGCCAGTCTTCCAGCCAAATGCTTAAGTGAAGGAGGCTACCTGCTCTAGGTTGAACAACTGCCTTATTCTCCTCTCAGCCTCCAAACCATAGCTAGTTATGTTGGTTCACAACCTCAGAATTTTCCTAGTGAAACTCGAAATTTCCCCCTATACCAGGGCAGCAAGGAGAGACAGAAGGAAGGGGCAGACCACTCCAAATTGGCAGGTGGCAGGTTTGTAAGCAAGAGACTTACATGTGAGGCTGGTCTTGGGTGGGCCACAAGATGAGTAGACCTCCGAATCTGTCTACCAGAGTCTTCAAAGTTTACAGAGAAGCCGTAACAGAGTTTAGTCACGTATACAGTCCAGATGGTCTCAATAACACATTACTCTCTCAACGCAAAGTGGCTCCTGGTGCAGGAGCAGTGGTCAGAATGTACATTCCAAGGACAGAGGAGGGAGAAAGGAGCCTCCGGGTAACCCAGGCAGTCACGTCCTCTTGATAACGCCCTCCAACATAGTAACACGGTCTGCTGTGGATTCCATACTACATACAACACACCGAATGGCTGAATCCACCTTATGAACTCCTTTAAATCTTTCCAGAAAGATCCTCTTTTCTTGATGTGCTGTGTAACCTAGCAGGACCCTATGGGGACTTCCTGGGAAAGACCCCTCCCCCATATCCTCTGGTTTGGCTCCTCTCTGTAGTACCCAGATAATAGTATCTCATGCATATTTCCTGAGTTTTTCAGGTGCTAAAACCACCACCAAATGGAAGAAATTAACTACTTGATGATCCTGAACCATTCATTGGTGCCTAAGGACTGATAATGTTAATCGCCCTGTTACCTCAACATTAACCAATCAGAGAATTGTGCACGAGCTGATCACATACCCTAGGACACCCCTCCCTCATCTGGCCTTTAAAATGCTTTGCTGAAACCGTTCAGGGAGTTTGGGGTTTTGGAGGGGTGTGAGGCCTCCTTTATCCTTGCTTGGCCCTGCAATAAACCTTTCTCTGCTCCAAACTCTGACATTTCGGTATTGTTTGGCCTCACTGTGCTGTAAGAGCTGGAGTTAATAAGAAAGAAAGAATGTAACTCTCTTGCATATTGCTGACCACTGTTATTTGAGATTTTATAGTGTTGCTTCAAAATTAGTTACAAATGAAACAGAAAGCCAAGCAGTCACTGCTTCAGAAATCAAGAAATAAAGAGAGAACACTACTACTAATAAAAACAAAAACAAAAACAGTTTTTACTTTATAGTGTCCTAACCATACATATGAATTCAAAATAAAAATTCATGAGATAAAAATAAAAAATATTATACTCATTATCCAAACGAAAAAAGTGAAACTAAGAGAACAGAGAGGCATTTAAATCATAAAAGTATAGTAACCTGGAGCTGGAAGTAGCATTACTGTTCCTCTAGTTGAGCCCCACTTTAAAGATGAAGAAAAAAACTTGAAAGAAATAATAAATATTACCATATTATAGAAGTTATTAAAACTCTGTCTTTGCTAAAGAAACGCTAACAATGATTTCACTTGTAAGAGAGACAGGCTAAACTATCAATAGTTCCATGGGAGAGGTTAACCTGAGTTATACTCGTTTTGGGGATTTTTTTTTAAACCCTTGTAGTTGCTGTGTCCTCTTCCTAGAAATATCCTTTTTTAGATACTTACATGACTCAACACCTTACCTCATTCATGTCCTTGCCCAACAAATGTGGGCCTTCCTTGACCACCCATTCTAAAATAGCAACCTCTGTCACTTTCTATCCCTTTATTTTATTTTACTTTCTTTAAAATGCTTATCAAATCCTAACACCATAGTTTTGTCTGCCTGTGTATTTTCTATCTCCCCCCTAGAATGTAAGTTCATGACTTTGTCTTACTCACAACTGTATCCCTGGTGGCTTACAGCATTGCCTGACACAGATTCAGCCCGCAGTAATTATATGCTAATTTACTAAATAGATGAGTTTTCTGAGCAGCTCATAAAGGTCACTAATAGTGCACTATACCACTATCTCCATATCCCCTTATGCTTCAAGCACACAGCACCCACACTAACAAGCACACTGGCACTCATATACAAGAATTTTGTCTTTATCAAATTCAGCGAACACTAAGTAGCAAGATTTCTACTAGGTTCTGTTCATTTGGGTACAGTATGTTGTGGAAGGGAAATGGGCTCAAGACAAGGTCTTTGCCTTCAGAGAACCCATTGACTGGATATATTGAAGGAGGAAAAAACTTCCTCTAATTGTTGACTATTTAACTCTATGGTGTTTGAAGACACAGAAATATAAACTATTATATAGATAATAACATATTGCCTTATGTTATCTTGAAAGGAGATCTGGAAAGGTTTCCACACAAAGTTCTGGAAGAGGTAAACGAACAACATTTCAATCAGTAGAGAAAGATGGAGAAAGACATTCCAGATAGAGTAAACTATACAACAAATGACATAAGGGATGGGGATATAAGGCATGTGCAGAAATCATGTCCAAGTTCCTAAAGGACTGAATATGTGGAGGCAAGTCCTCTGAATGAAACGTTGGCATCAACCTTTGGCAATATTTGAATGCTGTTTGTAGACGTTTGGAATTTATTTTCTTAGTAATAGGAAGCCATTGATGGTTTTGCCTAGTGGAGAAACATTACATAATTTTGTAGTGTTTTTTTAATATCAGGCATCATTCTCAGACATTAGATATACATAATCTTGTTTAATACTGTCAGTAAGTCTGAGAATAAGACTGTGGAGTTGAGGAAACAGATTCTCAGAAAAGATACATAACCTGAAAGGGTAAAACTGCTTGTAAATGTAAGGAGTAGTTTTAAAACAGGTCTCCTGACTTGAGGTTCACGGTTTGTTCCATTCTACATACCCTGATTAAATCTCCAGTTTAAAACATTACTTTGGAGACGTTATTTAAGATAGACTATGGTGAGAAAAAACAGTCTAGGTTTGGAGTTCATTTAGGAATCGTTTGCAAATAAAAGAAAAAAAAGAAATAATGAGAGCTTGAACTAGAATAGGGGAATGGAAATGAAAAGACAGATGGGATAGGTAGTGTGAGGTTATTACACAGACCACTGGACAACTGGGTATTTTCCCTCTGCGGGAGTTCAATTTTGAAGAAGGAAATAAAAGTAAATTGCATTTCATTATTATTTATTTATTTGGTCAACTACCTTAGGGGAAGAAAAGTGAAAATAGCAGTAGAATGTATAAGCAGGTGCCAAGAAAGACTTTTAAAAGAAATGGGCACTGTAATTTCTTTCCTTCTCTATCCTTCTTAAAAAAGACATAAAAGCTTTCAGTGTTTGTAGGTTTCCACATCCACCCACTTAACACGTGTTCAGAAACATCTGTTTTCTTTGTATAATGGAAACTGCAACAAATAAAAAGGCAGCTAATAATAACATGGTGAAGAGAAAAACTTTTTGTTAGTTTATTTAGTTTTATTTGTTTTTTTCTAGGCTTAAAAGTGTAATTTTAAAAATAAAGTGTTTTTAGAACTAAACTGTGCATTATTGGTTAGACCTAGGCATGGATTTGGATTCCTAGTATTTTCTTATTTCTTAATGTAGTTAGTGCATTTATTATTTTCATATGGTTCAATAAACATGTATTTTGGGTATTTTATGTCATTGTTTAATTTATTAAGATTTGAATTATACATATATGTAGAAAGAGAGAGAACAAATTCCATTATGGCAGATTATAGTCAAAACTGCTAACATCTTTTATTTTAGAGCTGCAAAGACTCTAGCAGCTCTAAATAAATTGAAATCTAGCACAACAATGAATCTTAACAAGGAAATTTCTGGCTAAGAAAATGATCTGTTGTACCTAAGAAATAAGTGAAGGAGACAGCCATACAAAAAACAAGAGAGAGACCATTCCAGACAAAGTTAATAATGAGGGTAAAGATTCTGAAACCAGAATAAGCCTGAAATTCTCAATGGATAAAGTCCAGTGTGAATGAGGTGAAAGAAGCAGTGAGAGGGGACATTGAAAAGGTCAAAAGGAACAAGATGATGCTTGCCTTGGGGGCCATGGAGGAAATTTTTTTTCTATTTACTGAAGAAATTCATTGAAATGTTTTATTCTAGTGAGTAACCAGTCCAATTTATGTTTTTTCTTTTTTTTTAACATCTTTATTGGAGTATAATTGCTTTACAATGGTGTGTTAGTTTCTGCTTTATAACAAAGTGAATCAGCTATACATATACATATATCCCCATATCTCCTCCCCCAATTTATGTTTTTGAAAGTTTACTATGATGACTCTGGGGATAATGAATGTAAGAAGGTAGGAGTAGAAGCAAGGAGACCAGTTAAAAGGCTTTTACAATAGTCCAGGTAGGAAATGACTGAAGTCTTGGACTGGAGCAATGGAGATGATGTCCAGTGCTCATATTTGGGATTTACAGTGGAGGAATGAGTATATCTGATAATAAATTAGCATGGAGTTTATGTCCCTAAATTCATATTCAATTGGTCTACGTTGCACAAAATTTCCTTTATTTTAAAGAAGCAAAAACTATTCTGTGATGGTTTAAATAATGATTAAATAATGATGTATTAAAATATAGTTTAAAAACTAGAGTACCATACACAATGATTTATAGTACCAAAATTTCCCTTAGATATTAACAGTCATTTTACCCAAAAAAGAACATTGACAATATAACACTTATACCAAACACAATTGCTCATTTACTGTTTATGTGATTTATTCCTTATAAAATCTTCTCACTGTCTTATTATGTCATATATCTGCTTTTAACTAACTGAACTGCTATGTTATTTTAGCAGAGTTTTTTTTTTTTTAAGGAATTTGTCGTATGTATGAATTTCAACAAAATTGGGTTATTATAAACACAGAAGTGTTTAAGAGTTAATTTATTTCCCATGTACATGAAACTTTTGTTATGGGTTTCTCTGTGCATGAGTAAAACATAACTGAACCATTTGATAGTAAACATGGCTAATGCTTTTAAATGAAAGCCTATTCTCAATCTGGAGAAATGCCTATTTAGTTGGAATTATGTTTATATTTTCTGCTAAAGTATGTTCAAATTCAAGTAGTGCTTGTGTAATGAGATAGTCTCCATTAAGCTCTAATAATGGTTTGCTGCATGACCATCACAATGATAATGTGTGTAATTTATCACACCTGCCATTGAAGGAGCTCTAAGAATTTCACAGACAGCCCCTCATTAATCTATTCATTTAGCTTCTTTCTTCTTGAAAGTTTCTAAAGCTGTTTAAGAAATTATGCAGCAACTATGGGAAAGAAAAGGGTTTTAAAGTAGTCAGTAAAAAAAAAATTGAGTGAGGTACAGGGTCACAAAGATGATAAATTCTGAGTGAAACTATCTGGAGAACTGTCACAATCACATGTGTGATAGATTCCTGTTTTGTTAAATTGGGAAATACCCTAAAATATTCAGATCAAAATCTTCATTTTAGAAGCTGTTCACCTCTGTTGATTTACTTACTCATCTGCCCTCCCTGGAGGTCTGAAGCACACTGAAGACACAGAGGTCTTTCACTCTCAAACAAATCCTTGTGTTTCTCCAGTGCTGTATAATTATATACTCAAAGATTGTTTCCCATGTAACTAAAATGGATGCTATGTTTATGCATAATATACTTGGTATTCTAAAATATTCTGAAATTATTTATATTGTTTAATAATAAAGAATAAAGTGTATTCTGAATATATTAGTTAAGGTATATGTTCTTGGTTGGCATAAAATGTTAGGCTAGCTAGAATATTAACAGACAACAAGTAATTGTTCTTTAACTTTATGATCTATTCATACATATATTTATATCAGATTACTGATTTTTAAGCACTTACAGAACACTTTCATTTGACAGATGTTATATAATTTTACCAAAACTCTAATCCTAAATCAAAGATTTCTTCAAGGATAATAAATACCTTGCAAAAAATATTTCCAGGGATTGGATCAGGGAGGGATGAATAGGCAGAGCACAGAGGATTTACAGGGCAGTGAAAATACTCCTCATGATACCATAATGATGGATACGTACATGTCATTATACATGTGTCCAATCCACAGAATGTATAACACCAAGAGTGAACCATATTATAAACTACATATTTGAAGTGATTATGATGTGTCAATGTAAGTTCATCAATTGTTATATATGTACCACTTTGGTGTGGGATATTGATAATGGGGGAGATTATGCATGTGTGAGGGCAGCGTGCATATAGGAAATCTTTGTACCTTCCTCTCAGCTTTTCTGTGAACTTTAAACTGCTCTAAAAAATAAAGTGTTAGGTGGCTGGGCCTTTGGAACCATTGGGCATGTGCCAGAGGTTCATCTCCAAGGAGAGTCCTCAGGGAAGTGGCCAGGTCATAGTCGAGGTGATGGAGCACCTGCAGCATCTAGCACTTATGGACTTGGGCAGCCAAGAAGCCTACGGCACAACTGGAGAAAGCCATTGCCTTTGTGGACCAGCTCCGCCACGGATAACGGACAGAGTGGAGCCCATGGTGTCAGTACTAGAGGACAGATGTCTACACTTGGGGTCCAACAATGTGGTGGAGCTAGCACACCATTGTAAAGCAATTATACTTCAATAAAGATGTTTAAAAAAAAAAAAAAAAAAAAAAAAAAAACAATGTGGTGGAATGTACTGAAGAACTACTACAAATCTCCACATTGAGTTATGGAGGAGTATTCTGTGCCTCCCTCCCCATCCCAACCCTCCACCCCCGTAGGTAATATTTCTTTACCAAAGATGGATGAACAAGAGCCTATTTCACCCGGCTTAGTAGCTGTTCTGGGAAGGGGTACCCAGTTCACAAGTGGAACACATGAACAGGTGAAACAGGTGGAAGCACAAGGATAGTAGTTTGATATTCTGAACACTAATGGTCCCAATTTCTTCAGTCACTTGAAAAGAAATTGATGGTTAAGTATTTTTTTAGTAATTAACTCTTCTGAAGACAGAATTGGGATAGACAAAACAAGGCAAAGGATTCCTGATGCTAATGGAAATAAAGGATATTGCCAGTTTCCAAAGAAATAGATCGAGTATTTACTCTCAGGCTATTCAGTATGGAAGACGTTATCCCCATTATCTCATCCCCAAAAGACTGTCTACCAAACTGCATGTAAGTGAATTTTTCTATTTATGTAACTGTTAGACTTTGCATCTGATCCCTATGTGACAACCTGAGTTGTCCTTTTTAGTTGCTCTTTCTGTCCACCTAAGCAGCCTTTTATCTTTAACAAACACACTTGAATTTGTTCCTGGGTACCCATTTTGTTCCCAGCAGAGGGAAACTTCTGCTAAGGCCTGAAGAGTGTTTAAAGTAGACTAAAGCTTGGAAACTCCCAACCTAGAACCATCCACCATCTCACAAAGTGATTATATGCAAAAAGGATACTAGCCACACATATAGTTTCTCTTTCTGAAAAGAATTTATTATCAAAGTAGCCCTGGGATAGCTAACAATACTCTACTGTATATTAAAAATTTGCTAAAAGGGTAGATCTTATGTTAATTGTTCTTACCAGATAAAAACAATAAAAAAGTAGGGGGGGAAACTTTGGGAGGTGATAGATATGTTCATAGCCTTGATGGCGGTCATGGTTTCATGGGGGTATACTTAACCTCAAATTCATTCAGTTGTAAACATTAGATAAATACATCTTTTTACATATCAATTACACTTTAATAGTGTTCTTTAAAATAAAGTTGAAAAACAAATTTTCAAATATAATGAGGATAAAAATAAATTAAAATTCACCTTGATTTAAGAAAACAAATTTCAAAAACAGATATAGTTTTTGTTTGCAAAAATAATTCTCGTAATGAAAAGATATTTTACTCTGCAAAAACATTCAGTATAGAATTTGTATAGACATCACTTCAGATATCCCTGTTTAAACTGCATAGTTTGTATAGAAATATTATTTAAAGCTCATATGATAGGAAATAGTTTATACTGGGAAAATATTCAGATTCTTTTCTACAAGTAATATGTTTGACTGGAGTTGAGAAGCTGCAAAGCTTTGTGAAGAAGGAGTAGCAAGCAGATGTAGCCAATTAATTATGTAAATGTCAAATCAAGCATCCATCTATAGGTGGATTAGGTCAGGCAGAATAAAATGTCCTCTTAATTAGATAGAAAAGGACAGTCCCATTTGGAAGTGGCATATGTAGATACAGCTGTCTTTCTGAATGAATGGAATCAGAGCACCTAGCTGAATTTAAAAATGATGTTTTTTACACCTGTCTCAGGTTTAACACAAAGCATGCCCTTCTCATTTTCTGTGGATATCAGAATCAACTGCAGAAGAAAGTGTACAAAATAACTCAAAACTTAAATAATTGTTGGGAGTGTCTACAAGCCTGAAGATATTTGATCCCAAAGAATATTAATTGTGAAGAAAATATTTAACATATATTTCTGCAGACATCACTTTGTATGTTAAAATTTAGCCACTTTATCATGAGGTTATCAAAAAATAATTTTTCCTATGAAACATTACATTACAGGTAGGATTGAGTCCACCAGGTACTCCTTGCATCGCATTGTCCTCCTTTTCAAAAGGTCTTAAATAGGCTTTATGTTGCATGTGTCAGTACCATTCACAGTCACATACATTTACCTTTTATATTTTACTTTCACTGAGAATAAATTGTATTATTTTGTATGCTTTAAGCTTTATATAAATGCTATCATGCTATGCACATTTTTTGCAACTTGTTTCTTTGCCATGATCTTATGTTCTTTGAACTTCACCTTTGTTGATATATGTAAATAGAGTTCATTTATTTAAATTGCCCTGTAGTATATCACATTACGGATATATTATAATTTATTCATCCATTCACCTGTTGATGAACATTCAGATGATTTTCTAGCATGATACAACAATGTTCTCTTCTGTTTCTGTCTTTTTAATCACATGCATATTTCTCTGGAAATGTTTTCAGGTCTCTAACTTTACTAGAAATTGTTAAATTTATCTAAATGTATTTACCAGTATATGCTCCATCAAAGGAATTATCATTTGTTTAGTTTCACTCTTAACTGAATATATTACTGTTAGGTTTTATATGTATGCATGATATAGCTAAAATGTTATCTTGGTAAGTATAAATTATTCTAGGAAGCATGAACATCTTTCCATATTACTTGACCAATTAGTTATTTTCTGAAATGAAGTTTAACCATACTTTCTTAGATTGTCTTCTTCTTTCTTCTAGATTTCTAATATGTAAATGTACTCTGGGTAAAACGTAGAGTGGCAAAAAAAGCTAACAGATTTGCAGGAATAATACACAGAAGTTTGCAAATCTTTAGTGATGAATGTGATAAAACCTTTTAAAAATACAATTAATAAAACCAAAATATATGGAAAGATATTTATACATACTATATGAAAGACCAAGCATCATAAAAGTGACAATTTTCCACAGAGAAATCTATCAATTTAATGTAATTCCAATCAAAATCAAAATAGTACTTTTTGATAATCTGATTCTGACATTCATATTAAATATAAAGAATCAAAAAGAGCAAGGAACATTTTTTTTTTCTAAAGGGTTAATTTATTTCATTTTTCTTTTTTTTTTTTTCACAGTACAAAATGAGATTTTTATTGTATGCTCATTTCTCTAACAGCTAAATATCTTCAATTACATTTTTTTAACATCTTTATTGGAGTATAATTGCTTTACAATGGTGTGTTAGTTTCTGCTTTATAACAAAGTGAATCAGTTATACATATACATATGTTCCCATATCTCTTCCCTCTTGCATCTCCCTCCCTCCCACCCTCCTTATCCCACCCCTCTAGGTGGTCACAAAGCACAGAGCTGATCTCCCTGTGCTATGCGGCTGCTTCCCTCTAGCTATCTATTTTACGTTTGGTAGTGTATATATGTCCATGACACTCTCTCACCCTGTCACATCTCACCCCTCCCCCTCCCCATATCCTCAAGTCCATTCTCTAGTAGGTCTGTGTCTTTATTCCCGTCTAAGAGCAAGGAACGTTTTGCAGAAGAAAACCAAGCTGGAAGGTATATCAGCCACACGTGAGCATCACTTTAGATTCCCTGTGCCTCCCGGGCTTTTGTCTCATCCAGCTCTGAGGCATCTGCATCTCACCACGTATGTGCTCCAACCTAACCATGCCTCAGCTCATACATTTGCTACATCCTTTTTGCCTCCTGCCTCAGAGTTTCCCCGTTCACACCAAGTCATAGGACTCTGCTCAGCCTCAAAACACAGACAACATGAACGGTCATGAGAATAAATGACTCGTGAATAAATCAAGTCTCTTTCCCCCACTGCATGGACTGTCTGAGATTCAATGTATATGGCTTATTTGAAGACAGTCCCGCAATCAGTTACGCTAAAGAGCTCACCCTCCTAGCCTCCTCTCACTCCACTTGTCCCTCATTTCTCCTCCCAGGAATGCACTCCCTAATAAAGTTGTAGTACATAAGCTTTCTATCTTAGGCTCTGCTTCTTGGGAAATGCAGAATAAGACAGAGAAATTTACCTATAAGATAGCCAGGGTTACCATAAAGCTGTGGTTATTAAGACAATTTGACATCGGTACAGGGGATGACAAATGGACCAAAGGGACAGACTAGAGTGACTCATAACAAATTCACACATACAAAGAAACAATAAATGACATAGGGACATTATAAATTACTGGGGAAAAGATAAACAACCCAACAAATTGTGATAAAGCAATTGTTTACTATTATTGACCTAAAACGAAAAGACTGCTAGTCATTTCTTCTTCAAAAATGAGCTTAGGACTTCCCTGGTGGTGCAGTGGTTAAGAATCCATCTGCCAATGCAGGGGACATGGGTTCGAGCCCTGGTCTGGGAAGATCCACATGCCGCAGAGCAACTAAGCCCATGGGCCACAACTTCTGAGCCTGTGCTCTAGAGCCCGCGAGCCACAACTACTGAGTCCACGTGCCACAACTATTGAAGCCCGTGCGCTTAGAGCCCATGCTCCGCAACAAAGAGAAGCCACCTCAATGAGAAGCTCGTGCACTGCAACGAAGACCCAGTGCAGCCAAAAATTAATTAATTAATGAATTTTTTTTAAAAAAGCTTATTCAGGATCAGCAAAGAATTGCAATTCAGGGTCTGCAACCATGGTGAGCCGTGTACAAAACAGAGAGGAGAATTATTTTACTGAGGGGAAAAGGAAGTCAGGAGGGCTACAGTAAACAAAGACTCCATGGCTTTTAATTGGCTGAGTTGGGCCTGCCTCTCATTGGTTAGGTCTTGCCAAGCAAGAAGAGGGAGTATTTTTCTCCTTGTTGGGCTCTGCTATCATGGTAGGGCATGAGAGCTTTCCTTTCTGCCTCTAAGCCCTATTGATATGCATCATCTCAACTAATACTCAAAACAATCTTATTTAAGGGTAATGCAGATGAGCAAACCGTGATTCAGTAATTTTTCAATTGTCATGATGCTAATAAGTGTGAAAACTAGAATTCAAACATGTCTGTTGTATCCAAGGCCAAATATAATAGGAGACCAACCTTCGCTATCCATCATGTGGTAGTTTATTTGAAATGTAAGAGAAAGTATAGAGCATCACAAAACTGCCTGACTATACCTGTAAACCTATAAAGTGGTGGCAAATGTTTTTTCTTTTAAATTAATATGCTTATTAAGTATATTTACAGCATCATTCAAGTCTTACATATCTATTTTTATCAAAACTTTTTAGAAACACGGGTATTATTTTTGTGTACAAAATATACATAGCAAGTATGGTAACAAGAACCAGACTGCTGGCCAGACATTTGCCTAATCTCTGTTCATTGACAAGAATAACTTTTCCATTTCTACACTATGTGCTCTGGCCAGGACCTTGTTAGTTTACCCTATGAAGTAAGGGGGCTAGACTAGATAACTTATGTTATCACTCTTAACCTACAGGCAGACAGCAACGTATAAAGGAGAGAGATAGTATAACAAATCAGACAGAAGGAACTGGCAATCAAAACCTGATTCTCAGTCAACTGGCTCTACATATGTAAAAACTATTTCCTATATTACACTGTACACAACATATGTTCCAGAGTAAAACCTTGAAAAGTAAGCCTTAATATTTTAGAAAAAGAATATTTTCTATTATCTCAGTATAGGAAGGAATTTTTGAAAACAGGAATTGGAAAGTATAAAACATAAAGAAAAAGGTAGCTTTGACTAAATTAAAATTAAATATGTAAATATATGAATATATTAAATGCCACTTAGAAAACATTAAAGTATCGATATATTAAAATACATATGTATGAATATATAAATTTATTAATATTAATAACATGTTATGGATATCTATTGTAGTAGATATTAATATTTTACACACACAAATTGGAAAAAATGTCAGAGATTGGGAGATTATACTGATATCAGTAAGTAAAAGGCACAAAAAGCCAATGTAGAAGGGGAGATATTTTTCATAGACTTTAAAAAACAACTAGAAATTTCCACATAAGATTTTCTTCTTAATAAAAGATAATAAACAATTACTCTGCTTAATAGGTATGAGGTTTCCTTTTGGAGGCAATAAAATGTTTTTGAATTAGAGATAGTTTTTGCCCAACATTGTGGATGTGCTAAATGCCATTGAATTGTTCAATTTAATATGGTTAATTTTATGTTACATAAAGTTTTTTCGACCAGAAAATTCAAAGGTATTAGATGAAGAAAATCTTGTTAATTTGATCACTGAAACTATTATTCTCTTAAATTAAATTCTACCTTAAGAACAGAGAATAATTTGATTGTAAGTTTAAATATAGGATATAATCATTTTAATGTACTAAATATGGAAAGAAAATTGATGATTCTAAAATCCTGACAAGATCAAGGACAGAAAAAGTTAGAACATAGTGTCTTTTGCCAGATGTCTGGCACACTAAGCCAGACTGTTGTTTGAGAAAATATTCTGTACTCTGTAGGAAATGTTTGATTTCCACTGAGACAAGGTTAGATGACTACACAAGTGGCTTATTCATTCCCTGGTGGCTGCATGTTCACGGTCTAAAAGTTGTTACCGTTTTCTCCTCTTCTACTTCTTTTGCTTTCCTTTTGTCACCAATTTACCCTACTCCCTAAACCACAGTTAAGCACACAGATAATCCCATTATCTCATATCCCCCTCCTCTAGCCCACTAACTGATGCAGAAGGAAATCAGATCAGATTGTTCAGAAGGATTGGACTGGACATCCCATAACACAATGGTTAGTGCAGGTGCTTGGGTGCTCAACTCCTGGGCTTCCAATGGTAGCTGGTGAGAGACTGATGTGGGCTCCCCACTTCGATTATATAACATTGGAGATGTAACTTAAACATCGTACAACTCAGTTGCCTGATTTGTATAATGAGAGTGATGATAGTAATAGTACCTCCTTCCAAGGTTATTGATATATTGTAAAAAAAAAAAAAAAAAAAAGGTTAATATAAAGCACTTGGAACAGTTTTGTCACATGGTAAGGACACAATACCTTTTAGCTATTGTAATGTCATTATTAATACAGCCTCAAAGCAAAGCACCTTGTCTATTAGGGCACCAAATTCTGCTCATATTAAGTCTAATACTTTCTGAATTTTTGAATCAGTACAGTTTTAAAAGAAGAAACTGCACCACCAGGAATCACACACACACACACACACACACACACACACACACACAAAATAACTGATTGTAACTTTCTGAGTATTTCATAGTATATAGTTGTGGGAGTTGGTTAAAGGTATAAGTAAGGCTGCTATCTTTGTGTCTGGTGCTGGAGACTGAAGTGGTAGAGGGAAGAGAAGCAAGTCATACATATGTTACACTGGGAAGGATGCTGCAGGGGTACCAGGCACTGTGCAGCTCACTCACACTGTTGCTCAGGGCTGGCTCACCTTGTTAGTGTGGGGCAACAGCTAGGCAACCGTTACTGCAGTTTCCACCAAATCCTCCTTCAGTTTCTCTGATATCTGTCTCAGGGGCTGTTTACCAACCTGACAAAGAACAACCACATAACTCAAGTTGTATGCTTGACGGTGGTTAGAGACCAGAGCAGGTCTCGGTCCATTGTGGATCCAGTTACTGCTCTGGACTTAACCTCGCTCTCACTATTACACATCCATCTTCCATCTCTATCTTATGCAAAATATCTTTTGTGGCCTCCACTAACTTGGAACTCTTCAGTAAAGGGAATTCTTGAAAATGCAGTCTCAGTTTAGTTAAAATGAGAGAATACAAATCCACCACAGTCCACCCCTTGTCAAGTTGGCATCCACTTGCACCTCATTTAGCCATACTGAACTTAATTTCCAAATAAAGACAAGAGCAAAACCATGTTTGCACCTAACACAATGCAACTATCCTTCACAAAACCAAAAACATGAGAATCCTCTCCCCCAAAGAGTCTACGAATTCCTTAATCTATTTTGAGGTGATATTTATTCCTCTTCTAGCTGAGTCACTTTCCCCCTTTCATATTCTGAAATGTAAATGCTGAGATATAAAGGTAACTACTATAAATACATTTTATCACAGATAGTAGGGAAATGGGAGAGGTGAAGAGAAAAAATTGTTAATATATACATAAATCTATTCATATCAAAGTAAAGAAGAAATATGCACGACTAATATAGTTCACATTTCTGCAACTGGCCACATAGTCATAACTGGTATTTATAGCTACCTTTTCCCACTACCTGTTCTATGTTCCTGTTATCCTCAGCAAGCACCTCATCTGGTCATGGTTACTTTCTGGATAGGTTGTCCCACACCTTCATTCCTGAAGGGTCTGGACCATTAGCACACCTGCCTATATTGGGCCATTAAAGCTTTTCCATTGACTTTAATCACAGGATATGCAATTATGGAAAGGCATCCCAGGGGATATCCCTGGGTTATTACAGACATATTCCTCTTTATCTACCTCGTGTAGTAGCGACATATAAAATTTTAAACACACACATGGCCATATATAATTTTGTATTATACATATTATATACATATATGTATATATGTATGTACATATACAATCAAACAAAGGATTTAGTGTAGGAATTTGATCTAATGCCATTGTGGGAGTTGGTTAAACAGTCAGTGTAAGATTGTTGTGATTCAGCCAGAATTCCACAGGGCAGGCAGTATGGGAGGGAAGGTGGGTATGAAGTTGATGAGAACATGGACAAGTTGGAACCCACGGATACAAGCTGGAACCCATAAGGACAAAGGTCTTGATCTCATATCAGCCTCTCACCATCTCCAAGCATCCAACTTCAGTGCTGCAGTTATTCTGCAGGACATGCTGATGCCCTTCAACCTGGAGATAAACATTCACCATGACCTAGAAGTCAAAGAAGACAAAGGATGATCCAGGTGAACTACGCTAACTAAGGATTAGGCATAGAAAGGAATTCTGAAAAACATAGTTACAGCCCACTTAAATTGGTACAATACAAATCCATCATGCATTCCAAGGCAGGCAAAGAAAAAAATCATTCTGCATTAGAATGTAAGAGATTTCTAATCTTTTAGAATTCATCCCTAGTTTTTTGCTTTTCTTCCAAAATCAGAGATGTACTGCCTATTCTAAAGGTGGAGAATGCTTTTCTAGAAGTCGAAGTTCTGCATTCCAGAATCAGTTTTGCAGCTTGGAAACTGTGATATATGTTAATTTATTTAACAATTGTAAGGCTCTGCTTGCCCCCTTGTAATTAGGACAAGTAAATCCAGCCTCTCCTCATTCACTGATTTGTTGATATAAGTAACTGAGATAATGGATGTCGATATATTCTCTAACTAATAAAGAGTAATGTACACACAAGTAAGAGAATTGTTAAATCTGTTTTCATTTTTGTGAACCACAAAGACAGATGATGTCACAGAACTACAGAGATTATAACTGATATTACATTGCCTCAGCCCAGGTCCTTATGACATTTTTCCAGCATTTCAACGAGCTGCCTGATTTACTTGTGAGGAATTTTCTTTCCATGTGGCCAGCAGCAGTAATGAAATCCATTATAGCCCGATGTAGGTGGTTAATTTGTTTGAACTGTCATTTAGCTGGGCCTTCGATATCTTCCTAATGATCTCCCTGGTGCAATGCAGTGCAGCTCTTACATGTTACCTGTCACCAAAACATCTGTTTTCAAAGATGCTATTTGCTTTTATTTTATGAATTAGTATCTTTCCACACTTTAATGAAAAACACACAATATGCATAAAAATTCTAGAAGAAAATGTAGGGGGTAAGCGCCTTCATATCAGTCTTGGCAATGAATTTTTGGATTTGACACCAAAAACGAAGGCACAAAAGCGAAAATCAACAAGTGGGACTACATCAAACTAAAAGGCTTCTGCAAACAAAGAAACTTCTCAGCAAAATGAAAAGGCAACCCATGGAATGAGAGAAAATATTTGCAAATAATATATCTGATAAGGAGTTAATATCCAAAATGTATAAAAGCTACACACAACTAAATAGCAAAAAAAAAAAAAAAAATCTGATTAAAATGGACAGAGAGGGACTTCCCTGGCAGTCCAGTGGTTGTGACTTCACTTTCCAATGTGGGGAGGTTGGGGTGCAGGCTCCATCCCTGATTGGGGGGCTGGGGTCCCATGTGCCTTGCAGCCAAAAGACCAAAAAAAAAAAAAAAAGGATCAGGGGCAATATTGTGGCAAATTGAATAAAGACTTGAAAAAAAAATGGTCCACATCAAAAAAAATCTTTAAAAAGATGGACAGAGGAACCAAATAGACATTTTTCCAAAGATGACATACAAATGGGCAACAGGTACATGAAAAGGTGACCAACATCACTAAAGATCAGGGAAATGCAAATCAAAACCACAATGAGTATCACCTCATACCTGCTATCATCAAAAAAACAGAGATAAACAAGTGCTAGCCATAATGTGGAAAAAAGGGAACCCTTGTGCACTATTGGTGGGTATGTAAATCGGTGCAGCTGCCATGGAAAATAGTATGAAGGATCCTCAAAAAATTAAAATTAGACTACCATATGATCCAGCAATTCCACTTCTAGATATATATCCAAAGGAAATTAAAATAGGATATTAAAGAGATATCTGTATTCCCGTGTTCATTGCAGCATTATTTGCAATAGCTAAGATATGGAAACAACTTAAGTGTCTGTCAACAGATGAGTGGATAAAGTTGTATATATATATATGAATATATATATGAAATATACACATATATACATATTTAATATATAATACATAGATTTTATATATACATAATGGAATATTATTCATACATGAGAAAGAAGGAAATACTGCCATTCGAGACAACATGGATGGACCTTGACAACATTATGCTAAATGAAATAAGCCAGACAGAAAAAGACAAATACTGCATTGTGTCACTGATATGTGGACTCTAAAAAAAAAAGGCAAACTCAGAAGCAGAGAATAGAAAAGTGGGTCCCCAGGGGCTGGAGAGTAGAGGAAATAGGGAGAGTTTGGTGAAAAGTACATCAGCTATAAGATGAATAAGGTCTGAGAATCTAATGTATAACATGGTGACTGTAATTGATAACACTGTATTGTGTAATTGAAATTTGCTAAGAGAATAGAACTTAAACATTCTCACCAAAAAAAAAAAAAAAACAAAAAACAGATAAATATGTGATGGAGGTGTTAACTGACTAGACGAGGGGAATTCTTTCACAAATTAAAAAAAAATGTGTTTACATGCACACACACACACACACACACAACATATAGGGCACTAGGCTAAGCACTGTGGATGAAGTTTAGGGTGGGGGTGATGGTTGAAATGAGAAGATACAAAGAGGAGAAAATAATTTTCTGCCTATAAAATCTCAGAGTCTAGTAAAAAAAAGAAGTACACAATACCACAAATGAGATAAGAGAAATAAATTGCTATTGGAGTCAAAAGAATGGAGGTTTTGGTTCAAGGGCCATTAGGACAAAATGACATCATGAAGAAAGATACATTTGAACTGGACCTAGAAGAATGTTCAGAATTTCATTCTGTAGAAATGGGGTATGTGTGTGTTGGAGATACGACATGGGGCAAAGGGGAGAGAAAAGGCTACATGTGGAAGAAAAGCTTGTCCTAAGCATGGTGAGTATGGACAAGGATAACTTAAGTACATGGTTTGTGTATGTCTCAGATAGTGGAGGACTGCAAATGCCCATCTACTCAGCTAGAACTCTCCAATGAGCAAAAGTGAGTCATGTGAACAGGGCTAATGATACAATCAGAGCAGCGCTTAGAGGATTGTGTTGTTAGCCATGGGGTGAGAAACCAAAGTAAGGGGAACTACTTGGCTTGTAATAGTGCCTGTACAGGGGAAAAGGCTCACCGAGGGTGAAGATCGTGGTCGAAAAAAAGAATGGGTGTGAGCTGCCGGCAACAGAGAATAAAATTAAAAACATTGTATTGCATCAGACCTCTGTCCTTTTTAAATCATTACCTGTTCCTGTCTGAAATGAGATATATTTCCTTGAGGAAAAAAAGTAAGGTGTCATAATTATTCCATGCAGCAGCATCTTTTTGAAATATTACTGCTGAAAAAAATATTTAAAGCAACCATGAAATAATTAGGATTCTGTAAATCCCCATGATCTGTTTCCCCATCATTTTAAGCTCTGAAGGATTTGCATTTGGAGGATCACTTCATGATACAGAGGTAATAGGTGAATGCAGCTCTATTCTGGAAATGGCTTCAGGTTATTTTATCCACAGGTGATCTGGAACAACAGCTCACCTCTCTGGCTAAGAGTAAACATTATGTCATATTTGAAAGTTGAATGATTCACAATATCTTCTCCCAAAAACACAGTTAAGCCACCATCCAAAACTGTGTCCACTGTCATGCACCATCACCTATGTTTTTCTGTCTGACACCAACCTAATACAGCACAAGAACTGGCCAGAGGCCAGCTTTCCATCTTAACCATCATCCCTTGTTTTCCCATTTCATCTTTATCCTTATAATTTCCCAGACGTCTCATGCTGTTTTAATTATGCATGCTTCCATAATTTTACACATGCCACGTACTTTTCTCCTTGCCTAGAGTACTGTGTCCCCCCAGTCAATCTGCCTGAACAATTATTATTCTTCCTCAGGAACTCAGGGTAAATAACGTTTATTCTAGAACATCTTTGACTCAATCAAAATCTCCTGAGACATATTTAGAGTATTATTCACTTCCTTATCTGTTAAAACTGTATCACGTGCATACTTCCAGTGTTACACTTAGTGACACATTGACTTATTATCAATTCATAGATACCCCTCAGAAGTATATACTATTCCATAGTCTGCATTTTATGCAATAACCTATCTCTAGCCATATTCTATTGCCCTACCCTTGTTTATCCTTCACCTTATCTTTTTTACCTGCTTATAACTCATAATGCTTTATAGTGTGTAAACTTTTGTAGGTTACATTAAATCATTTTTGGTGCAAGAAGAGATATATATTAATGAATAAATGTGTGAATAAACAAAGAAATAATCTTTCTTACTGTTCTGTGCAATCCTTTCAGCAGCCACTGTCTTTTGGTGACCTTTGATGTCCCAGAAGTAGCAGAATAGATGGTATATGGCAAGTGCTCAATCAATTTGAGTCAAAAATCAAAGTGTAACTTTTCTTTCAGAGCTACTTTTGAACACTTTGAAATAAACTAGCATTTACATCTTAGTGTATGTGTTACAGAAGCAAGCACAGCATTTACACCTTAAACGATACATTTGTTGAAAGAAAATGTACATGCTTTTAAATGTGAATAAAATGTTCTGGTTATGTAGATAAGATTTTTCAAGTGTTCTTAGTGGCATCAAATATACCAACTTAGATATTCTGTATAATAAGTACATTATAGATCCTCATGTAGAAAAAAGGGTGAAAAATATGAGTGGTATTTTTTGCTAATGTAAACTGATCACCTCCTACCTTAAAATCACTTGCCTGTGTTCTGTTGATCTCGTGTCTCCATTCCTTTGCCATGAAAAGGAGGAAAAAAACTTTAATTTTTTAAAAAGATACATATGTATGTATTTGAAATAAGCAGAACACTGAAGTCAGATAAAGGGTGTTATTTGTTTGGATTTTTGTTTTGTTTTTAATTGACTGCTTGGCTTATATAAGTTGTATTGATTTTTTTAATAACTGGTTACTTGTACAAATATATCTGATGAACTAAAGAGTGCATACCAATACAAATGTGTACTGGAACTTTAAGGTAGGTGGTAGATTGGATATTCATTATGATGGTATAATTACCTCATGCATAGTTTTAAATAAAATAATTATTCTTAAGGGACCCGTATTTTGTTAATTAATTCAACAAATAATTATTGAGAACCTGCTCTGTACCAGGCCTCTGTCTTAGGCTCTGAGGATAGAGTAGTGAACAAAACAGGTGAAATCCCTGCTCTCATTAAACTCATATTCTAGTGAAGTAGATAATCTACAAGTAAATGCAAAATGCACTGTGAGTAAAAATGATATGAAAAACAAAGCACTACAAGGAAACTGTCGTGCTCAAGTCAGCTGGCAAAAAAAAAAAAAAAAATTATCTGAAGATGTAACAAAAGATCAGAGCAAAGGAACGTCTGGGGGAAGAGCTTTCCTGACACAGGAAACAGCACGTGCAAAGGTTTTCATATTGTTTTACTATAGGTTCTTTACAAACTATCTCAACTCACTTATATGATAAAAATTATCGAAAGAGTTGGTGCACACAGACAACATCCTCAATTCTAGTCAGAATCTTAATGTTCTGAAGAACATAGAAGAAGCCACTGCTTTTTACTAGTTTTTTGTTTGTTTGTTTTCTCTTGTTTTGCTGTGTTTTTGTTTGTTTTATTGTTGTTCTGAAAGTTCCCAATGAGATAACTTAATACCAATAATATTGTATTGTTAACAAGAACTTTGAAAATAATAAATGCTTCCCTTTTGGCATCTTGCTCACTTATGGTTAGTTGCCATCATCTTGAACAATATAACAACCTAAAGTCAAAGTGTAGATAGAATGAAATAACAAAGTATAGAAGAATTGAATGTGATATGATGAAAGAGTTAGTGTTGTCCCAGAATCCTGGTTATTTGAAAGTCCTAAATGAGCAAGTATTTTCTTAAATGAAAGGTGAAATCAGTTAGCAGAAGTCAGACCATAAGCTGTATACCAAGATAAGCCTCCTGCCTCCAAACTCTAGTAAGCCTCATCTTTAATTATTGATTTTAAGGCCAAATAGGGTTTCATTATTTATAATGATGATTATCACAATGTTAAAACAATGGAGAAATTGAAAGTTGCTTCTTTGGTGGAAAAATATGCAGGATTGAAACAAGCAAACAAACAAACAAACAAAAAAACCTGTCACAGTATTAGGACAAACTGGAAACAAAATTGTTTCAGAGATTGATGACATGTCATGACAGGCTTGAAATATCTGTCTTATTCCTTTAAATTTATATTTTGATGATTCACTTAAGCAAGTGACATATTAAACTCTATTAACCTCAATTATTTTGTCCTCTAAGTAACCTTGGATAGTTCAAGAACAACTTTAAAATTGAATGGGTTTCTTTCTGTATTATGAGATATGATATTTGAACTTTTATGTTTTTTACAGAAATGCTTAATTATTCTAAAAGTGGTTTGATATGCCATTATATCAGTCATAAAATATTTCTTCCTGTAACATCCCTTTTGCCCTTTCTTTCATCATTAGCGTATATTTTATACTTTTCATTCAATGCCTGAGATCATTTCCATGGAGAGACACTCCTAGATCATTTGTGAAATTGAAATACTATACCCAGGACAAACACATTGATAAGGAAAACATTTAAAAGCTTGAAACATCTTTTTATATATCTTCCCTAGGTTAGAGATACAGACATAAATGATGGGGGAGATAGAAAGGGAAAGGTATTAGGGGCAGAGAGAAAACCTTGCTGAAGACCTATTGACTCCAGAGGACAGTGAGAAGAGAGGCATGTTCGGGCAGGCACAGATCAGCTGCAGGACAGTGTAAGAAGCCAGGGGCCAAAGCAGGCAAGGGACAGCACAGGCAGTTGTGAACCTTCTATGTCTCACCAACTTAATAATGGTTATGGCTCCACCTTAGCTTGAAAAGTAATTTTAAATGTTTGCTTTACAAGAAAGTAAGCAACTATTCCTACCTCTTCTGTTGCTACACTAGCAGCTACTTCTGGAAGCAGGAGATCAAGTTATAGGCCTTGAAAGCTAGCTATCATATGTTATAAGAGGCAAGAAAATCAGTTTCCTAATTAGTATTACAAGGAACAAATGCAGATGGTTTAAATTAAGGCAAAGGGGAAGAAAAAAGTAAGACTGAAAAATCCTGTGTATGTACAGTCAAAAGCTGTAGAACAAGGATCAGAAACTCAAGGTTTAACTGGGAACAGTAAAGTCACATTATCATGAGATTGATTGGCCAGGTGAATGGAAGAGCACATACTTCATTGAAAGCTTCAGGTGATACTTCATTGCAGAGACAGGGAAGAAGTAAAACTGTCACTCTCTGCAGATGACATGATACTATATATAGAAAACCCTAAAGTCTACACCCTCCCCCCAAAAATTATTAGAGCTAATAAACAAATTCAATAAAGTTGTGGGATACAAGACTAATATACAGAAATCTGTTGCTTTTTCTGTACACTAATAGTGAACTACCAGAAAGAGAAATTAAAGAAACAATTTTATTTACAATTACATCAAAAAATAAAATGCCTAGGAATAAACTTAATCAAGGAGGTGATAGACCAATACTTGGAAAACTATAAAACTATAAAACATTAATGAAATCATACAAAGAAATGGAAAGATACATGGTGTTCTTGGATTGGAAGAATTAACATTGTTAAAATGTCCATACTACCCAAAGCAATCTACAGATTTAATGAAATCCCTATGACACTTTTTCACAGAACTAGAACAAATAATCCTAAAATTTATATGGAGCCACAAAGACCTTGAATTGTCAAAGCAATCTTGAGAAAAAAGAACAAGTCAGGAGATATCATGCTTCTTGACTTCAGACTATACTACAAAGTTAGAGTAATCAAAACAGCATGGTACTGCCACAAAAACAGACACATAGATCAATGGAACAGAATATAAAGCCCAGAAATAAACCCATGCACTTATGGTCAATTAATCTATGACCAAAGAGGCAAGAATATATAATGGAGAAAAGACAATCTCTTCAATAAATGGTGCTGGGGAAACTGGACAGCCTCATGCACAAGAATGAGATAAGAACATTTCCTCTCACCATATACAAAAATAAGCTCAAAATGGGTTAAAGACTTAAATTTAAGACAGGAAACCATAAAACTCCTAGAAGAGAACATAAGCAGAACACTCTTTGACATAAATTGTAGCAATATATTTTTGGATCTGTCTCCTATATATTTTTGGATCTGTCTCTTAATGCAAAAGAAATCAAAGCAAAAATAAACAAATGGGACATAATTAAATTAAAAAGCTTTTGCACGGCAAAGGAAACCATCAACAAAATGAAAAGAGAACCTACTGAATGGAAGAAAAATTTGCAAGTGATATGACTGATAAGGGATTAATATCCAAAGTATATAAAGAGCTCATACAACACAATAGAAAAAAATTTTTAAATGGGCAGAAGACCTGAATAGACATTTTTTCCAAAGAAGATATATATATGGCCAACAGGTGCATGAAAAGATGTTAAACATCACGAATTACCAGAGAAATGCAAATCAAAACCACAATGAGATATCACGTCACTCCTGTCAGAATGGCTATCATCAAAAAGTCTACAAATAACGAATTTTGGTGAAGATGTGGAGAAAATGGAACCCAAGTACACTGTTGGTGGAATTTTAAGCTGATGCAGTCACCACAGAAAACAGTATGGAGGTTTTTCAAAAAGCTAAAAATAGAGCTATCATATGATCCAGCAGTTCCACTGTGGGGTATATATCCAAAGAAGATGAAAACATTAATCTGAAAAGATACATGCACCACAATGTTCATAGCAGCATTATTTACAATAGCCAAGATATGGAAGCAACCTAAGTGCCTATCAACAGATGGATGGATAAAGATGTGGGGGGTGTGTGTGTGTGTGTGTGTGTTTGTGTGTGTGTGTGTGTATGTGTATATATACATATATATATATAAATAATGTGCAATGGAATATTAGCCATAAAAAAGAATGAAATTCTGCCATTTGCAACAATGTGGATGGATGTATTATGCTTAATAAAATCACTCTAACAGAGAAAGACAAATATGCTATGTTATCACTTATATGTGGAATCTAAAAAAATAAAACAGACAAATGTATGTAACCAAACAAAAACAGACTCAGAGATACAGAGAACAAACTAGTTGTTACCTGTGAGGAGATGGAAGAGGGGAGGGGCGAGATAGGGGTATGGGATTAAAAGACACAAACTACTATGTATAAAATAAATAAGCAACAAGAATATATTGTACAGCACAGGGAAATATAGCCATTATTTTGTAATAATTTTAAATGGAGTATAATCTATAAAAACATTGAATCACTATGTTGTACACTTGAAATTAATATAATATTGTAAATCAATTACACTTCAATTAAAAAATTGTATCTTTTTAACGTATACTTTTTGTTGTTTTTGTTTTTTATTGACGTATAGTTGCCGTATAATATTATACAAATTACAGGTGTGCAATATAGTGATTCACAATATTTAAAGGTTATACTCCATTTACAGTTATTATAAAATATTGGCTATATTCCCCATGTTGTACAATATATCCTTGTAACTTATTTAATGTATACACTTTTGATGAGTTTGGACACATGCATATATCTGTGATACCATCACCACAATCAAGGTAATAAACATATCAGTCATCTCCAAAATATTTGTGTCCCCTTGCTGCTGTTACTTCTTCTTCTTTTTTGGTAAGAACAGTTAACATAAGATCTACCCTCTTAACAAGTTTTTAAGTGCATAACACCATATTGTTAACCATAGGCAAAATGTTGTACAGCAGATATCTTGAACTTATTTATTTTGTATAACTGTAGCTTTATACCCATTGAAAAACTCCCCATTTCTTTCTTCCCCTCATCCACTGGCAACCACCATTCTATTTTCTGCTTCTATGAATTTGACTGTTTTAGATACCTCATATAAGTGGAATCATGCAGTATTTGTCCTTCTGTAACAGACTTGTCCCTTAGCATAATTTCTTCTGTATCTATCCTTGCTGTTGCAAATGATAGGATTTCCTTCCTTTTTAAGGCTAAACAACATTCCATTGTATGTATATACCACATTTTCTTTATCTATTCATCTGTTGATAGACCTTTGTTTCCATATACCTTAGCTATTGTGAAAAGCACTACAATGAATATGAAATAGCAAGTGTTGGCAAGGATGTGGACAAATTGGAAACATTGTCATTGTTGAGGGAATGTAAAATGGAGCAGCCACTATGGAAAAACATTATGGAGTTTCCTCAAAAAATTAAAAATAGAACTACCTTATGATCTAACAATCCCACTCCTGCATTTATATCTAAAAGACTTGAAATCAAGATCTTGAAGGAATATCTGCACACACATGTTCAAGAACTCCAATTTTTTCAACTATTGACATTTAATTCAAATCAGTTTAATGTGTTAGGTAACCAAATTAAAATGCATTTGATGGTCACATATGACGATGTTTATGACTTCTGAATTAGAGCCATGTGAAAACAACCTAATTGCAATGCTCTATGTAATGCAAACGGACTGCTGACCTAAGCTGTGCAAGATAAACATAAAGATAACTTAAGAAAGCACTTAGAAAATGTTCCAATATTTGGACTGACTGGCAGCTAAAATAGTTTCTGTTACACATGGGTGCACTAGATTTATTCAATTCAGAATGCTTGTTTTGAAAAGCAGCTATTTTTATATATGGGCAGATTTTGCATGCTGGTTATATATATATATATATATATATGAAATTCTACCATTTATATGTGAATATAGCATTAATAATATATAGTACTAATATAATAATAATACTATATAATAATGGAATTAAGTCGTGTGTGTGTGTGTGTGTGTGTGTGTGTGTGTTTGAAGCATTGAATTTGAAGTTAGGATGCCTGGGATAGAGTCAAAGTGAATGCTTCACAGCTATGAAACCTTAGGCAAGTTACTTCATTTGTTTAATCCTGAATGTACTCCTTGATGAACAGAACAATAATACCTATTATTGCCTAGCAGGATTACTATAATGATCAAATTACATTAGACGTAAGAGTGTTTTGTCAAATGCCATAATGTTTTAAATAGTCCTCAACATTTGGTAAATTCATTCTTGCATTTTTTTCAGACAATTTACTCTTAAAACAAAGAAGAAAGTATGACTGGTGATGGCATAACTTATCAGTCATAGCTTCAAACCACAGCAAGTAGGGCAATGCACTATAACTTAACCCTACCAAATTATCAGTGTGAAAGTTAGCTGGCTGTGTTTGCCAACAAAATCTATTTGCTTACTGAAATGAATAAACTAGCAGGAGAATTCACTGATGGGGCTTAGAATACCTTTGTCTAATGTGATTCAGAAATAACATCCTACAAATCAGCCATCCTTTATGTAGGATTCTTAAACATAAAATACAGCCTGCAGTGACACAATATTACACAATTATCTTAGTTGAGCAACCTCTTTCTAAAGGAAGGAACTCAGCATGAGGTTTATAAAATACTCATTATTCAAGGGCATCAACATGGTCAGCCAACTCCAGAACAGTCATAGCAACAGAGAAGAAGCTCTGCTAGCCTTGGGCATCATGGGCATTTGACTTTCTATCGCTCACAGCTCATTGAGTGTGACACCATAATAATACTTAGAACTTTATCCAAGGATGTATAAATAGTCTTTATTGATATGAGATCAGACCTCAATATGAAGTAAGTCAGTATTTGCAAATTTCATCTTTTCACATTAGCAAGGATTAAGATGGAATTACCAGTTGCGGAAAGGTCATGAAAACTGTATATTTAATCCCAGTTAAACTACATTTAAACTGTTCTGTGACCTTAGACAATTCAACTGCCATTTCCTCACTTTAGTGTCCTTTTCTAAAATATTAAAGGGTTGGACTAGGTAATCTCTAAAGTCTCATAAAGTTCCAATATTCTGTTTATATGAGCTCACCAGCTATTTCACTTTGGAGTTGGAGAACAAAAAGTTGATAGCAAGTATGCACCAGAGCCAGGAACATAGTCAGTAATGAATAAATATCTATTATTATTATTCCACTTTGTCTCATTGTTTTCTTTCTCTCAGACATTCTGAAATAATCACTGCTTAAAATGCTTCTATATCATTTCTCTTAGGTAAGATGTTGTTAAGCTTAAAATTAAGCTTAGTCACTTTTCTGAATTAGAAAGTGGAAAAACAGTGTATATAATTTATTTGTTTCATTTAGCCTTGGGTATATTTTGCATATAAATTTCAGGGAGAAAAATATGTTCAAAACCTTCAATGCACGTGTGAAAGTGTATCTCTGTAGAACTATTTAAAGAAATGTTCAGATGGCAAAGACCCTTACAAAGCATCAAGCCCATACCCTGGTCTTTGTAGAAATAACTCAACAATATCCAAGAGGGCAGAGTCAGGTAGTAGCATGACATAATCAGCAGGAGTGGTGTGATTCCTGATTTAAACTGGAACTTATTCGTAAACAATGTTCTGCAGGAGGACATAGTTTGAAAATAACAAATGCCTTATTGATTTATGTATCTAGTTCCATATGTGGGGGAATTGACAGCTTGTCAAAAATAGTACACTGTTACTCTAAAGAACTAAAATGTACACGGCTACCTTGTCCTGCACCTTTCAAAAATACTTAAGAATTTAGGTTTAAAATTCTACCTAATGTATGGTTAAGATTGCTTATCAATCATAATTATTTATTGAATATATTTTACTTTTTTAAAATGGTCTGGTAGTGGGAGGGGTCAAGTCCTGTCCATAATGGGTAAGGGGCATCAGCCAATAAACGATATGGAGTTGGGAGTATGGGAACAATCCATTAAAGATAAAATATAGCAATGCCATAAAGGATAGACTAACTGCAAAAAAGCCAGAGGCTAGGAGACCAGTTAGGAGGCTCTTACAGAAATTTCAGTACAAAGTGAAGGTGGTCCAAAATGAGACTAGAAAAAATTGACAAAACATAGTATTTTTCAGAGAAACACTTCTGGCATTTAATTGTAGAACTGCTGCAAAGGGTAGAGAAGACCTTCAAAAGTTTATTCCAAGGGAAAAAAAATAAAGAGGAACCAAATTGGGATAGGTGTTGGGACAGTAGCGATGAAAGGGTTAGGGGTGTGGAGTTTGAATCTTAATGTGGCAGATATAAAAATAGAATATAGAAGAGAATTTGAATATGATGAATACATTTGGGAACTATCACCTTGAAATCATACAAATAGACATATTCTACATGAAAATAAGTATGGTGTGGTTTGTAATATTTTCTTAAGGTTACAGATATTTGGAGAATGTAATTAACAGTATAGATCTTCTTCCCAGGTAAAAGAAATATTATAATACCAAAATATACATAATTTTGCACATAATTTCAGGAGGTACTCAGACTCTGAATACAGCAAAGACAGTTGGGGAATTATAGCCAATGAACAGAATGAGGGGGCCAGTGGATAAAAAAATTACTAAGAATAATTTGATTAGATATCAGAGGTAGAAAGATTCTTGATAAAGGCAGGCAAAGTTGATCAGATACCAAGGATAGGGGTATTCTCAGTATACTGGCTTAGCAGATTCTTTGCTAAAACTGGGCTCAGGAGGCTAAGGGTAGGGCCCAAGACCAAAAAGAGAGGGCTCAGAGGAACCTGACTAAAGTTTGGTCAAGGAGGGAGTCTCTGTCAGTCTCTTCACTTTGCATTCATCTCTTCATTCGAAAATATTTATTGAATTCTAAGTATATGACAGGCACTGTATTTAGATCAATGAGACAGGTCTGTCCTTGCCCTTATAGAACTTGGATAATTGCTACTACTCCTTTATGTCTCAGCTCAGAGATTCACTCCTCTATGAAGATTTTCCTGACTCCACTTCACCTGGATCTACACCCTTCATCATAGATTTACCTCTCTGGATATAACCTCCTGCTTAATGGTCTATGAATCCTATTAGACTGTAAGCTCTAGAGAATATGGGTTATATTAACCTGGTTCACTCATCCCCAGTAACAAGCACTAAACCTGGCCAAGGAGTAACTCAGTAAATAGTTAACAAAGTTTGCAAAATATAGGCAATAAAAACCAGGAACAGACAAGTGATGCCAAACACTAACCAAGAAAGATGTGGAGGTTATGTTGTTTCCCAGATACAAAGGCTATAGAAAAAGTCAAACGAATGAGAAATTTAAAAGACACTATCAAAAGTAGAAGTCCCAAGACCTTTTATATTACTGAAGTCTGAAGTTCTCAGAGGACCAAACAGCAAAGGGGCTGGGATTTCAGATACAATATATTAGAACACAGAATATGGACTTGATCCCGAAGCAAATGACTCTTGACTCTTGATCCTTGGAGCGGCTATAACACTTTTATCTAAAAGAAGCTCCCAGCACTCAGTTTAATTCGTGGTTTTGTAAATTTCTTTATCTGGACCTCACTTTCCTCATTAATAAAATGAGAATCCAGAACAGAGGAAGGGCTGGCAGTGAAATACATGAATATATAGTGTAATACATATGAGCAATAATTTTAAGAGTCTATGATTCCTTGGCCTACCTGTGTGATTTGAGGCAGTAGGGGGTTATCAAAGGAGTTAATATTTTTTAAAAAATGGTGACAAGGGGGTTGTTGTGGATAGTGGGGTCTAATTAATAACAAATCATATTTATCTTTGTACGGGCAATTTCCAGCACAATTACCATCTTTTGCTTTCTAACTGAAAATTAAATTATAAAAGAGCTTTGAATCAGGTAAGAATGATAGTTTCTTAGTGAAAACATGTAGACTCAGAAGACCAACACCCTGGGGTGGAGTCCTAGCTCTGTTACCTGTTAGCTATGTGACCATAAGCAAATACTTAAACTCTCTGTACTTTCATTTCCTCATGAGATAAATGGGAATGATTATACCTTCCTCATGAGGTTTTTATAAATATCACACAAACCAATACCTGTGAAGGGCTAAAAACATTTCCTGGCACATAATAAAGAGGTCCAAAAATGCTTCACTTATTACCATAATGGAAGAATGCCAAAATAACAAGTGTCAAGCACAATGCTAGATATTTTTACATAAATTATATCATTTGATTTCGGCTATAAAAAGTTGTAGATCATAAGTCTAACATTCAAGACTTTACTCATATCCCTATATCTGGGCATCTCAATGAATCCAGCCACCTACCGTATGTATGGGTCTGTACTGGGTGTCACTCCATTTCTGAGTATTATTGATACTTGAATCTTATAATTAGCAGTAAGGAAAACTATTGGATTAAAAAACAGAAAGAAATTAAGAAAACTCTCATGTTTTCTTTTGTTTTTCTGTAAATTCAATATCTTGACTAACTTTCCGGTATCTGACTAATCTAGTTGCAATGACAACTCCATACATAATCATATTTTATGGATAATCCAAGTACATACATTTAATCCCTTAGCTCTGAGAACCTAGGATGATATTTCAAGGTTAGATGCTTCAAATGTCTGTTAAATCTGAGTCCAGATGTATTTCATATGCAGTCTATGTCTAAGTTCGTAAACAACTTAGGATTTATGTTTTTACTTATCTATTCAGCACAAATAATACAAATTTGCTCTTGTTAATCCATGTCTGAATAATGATTTCAACTTTTTATTATTAATGACACAGTAACATCCCATAACCCTAAAAATAATACCATCTTGGGTTGTATAAAAAATAAAGTAAGGTTGGATTAGGACAGGAATTTTTTTTCAACTTTTCTCCTGTCTCTGATTTTCTCACAAATGATTAAACCCTAAACAAACATTTAGAAATCTGAGTGCCAGTATCCAGCACCTGTATGCTTGTGAGCAATGATTACAGAAAATAAAGAATTGGACAACCTGAATGTCATTTATCATCACTCCTGAGGTTCTGGATATAATTTGCCTTTAATGATTGACATTTACATTGTACATTTCAGTTTACTGCAAAATAGTCATGTGTATTATGTCCTTATAACAACCATATAAATAGGTGTCAGTTTTTTTTCCAGTTGACAAACCATGAAACTGAGAGGCCCATAAATGAGTCAGTAATAGAGCCAGGGCTAAACTCTCTGCGTCCCATGGCATACGTGACTGCACTGGTTCCTCCCTGCCCAGTCCTGTCCTGCTAATTCAAACACCACTTTCTTTTCTCTATTCTACAGTAATTTTACATGTATCATCTCAGTGAGACTATCTGTGGCCATGTGTTTACAATGCAGACCTGTAAGAGACCACTGAACTAAGCCCACTGACTCTTAACAAAATAATGGACTCAACCCTTCGTTGGTCTATTTATTCCTCAACATTTTTTATGTTAGAAAAATTTCAGTTTTGTTTCTTCACCCCCAAACCAAAACCCCTAGACAACTGGTCTTCTCTTCATTAATGAACTACACACAGGCTGTTCAATTTTGATAGATTTGACAATAGAATATCATGTTCACCTTGTTCTATAAACAGCTATAGAGGCCCAAGTATCTGGCCAGGGATAGAAGAGAGAGAAATTCCTAAATCCTTCCAGGTCAGTGATTCTAACTTTGCTGAACATTAGAATAACCTGGGGAGATTTGAAAAATACTGATGCCTAGGCCCTTCCCCCAGAGAGTCACGTTTAATTGGTCTGGCACGCTGCCTAGGCACTGGGAGTTTTAAAACCTCCCTGAGTGATTCTAATATCAGCCAGGGTTGAGAAACACTAACTTAAGACATAACCTAGAGCAGTTCTCCTCAATATTGGCCACACATTAGAATTTCCTGGGGGACTTTTAAAAATACTGTTGCCAAGACTCCATCCAAGATCCAATTAAATCAGATGCTCTGTAAGTAAGGTCCAGGCATTGGTAGTTTTTCAAGCTCCACAGATGATATTGCTGTGTTATCAAGTTTCGGGCTAATTGCTCTAAAATCCTTATCATTCAATATGTGGTCTATAGCAAAAAAGAAAGATCAAAAACAAAACAAAACCAAACAGACCCTAGCACCTGAAAGCTTGCCAGAACTGAAGAATTTCAGGCTTCACCGACACACCAAATCAAAATCTGTATCTTAACAAGACCACATGTAATTACCATGCACATTAAAGTATGAGCCGCTCTGTTCTGGATTGCTTTTCTAAACACCCGAGGGCAGTGTTGGCTTTGCCCACGTCTCCCATTTCTTCTCATTTGACTCTCTTCTCAAGTTCCATGTGAAAATGTACTAATGACTAGGGTCACTGAGGTAAATTGCTTGCCATGTATGCCTTATTGCCATAGTACAAAAATGATTACTTATACCTTATTATCATCAAATTGTTTTCTACTAAACTAACTCCTGAGCTTGAAATTCAGGAACCTTCATAATCTAAACTGATTTAATCACTTTCTTGCCAACCTTTCACCATCTATTCCCATCCCCCCCACCCAAATATAGACTGCTGTGTTCTACCAAGTATGAACCACACCTTCCAGCTTCCTACCTGTGTATCCATCTCTACTTAATATGCTTTCCTTCCATGTTCAAATATATCCTTTAAAGCTCAGTTAATGCCATTGCTCCATGAAGATATCTCTGATTCTGCCCCATTCCCAGGTGGTACAAAATAGTCATAACATCCTACCTGTACCTCTCTTGTGGCTCATTTTATATTCCTCATGTCAGTTTTCCAGACTTTTTAATATTCTCTATTAGATGATAAGTTACGTTAGGAAAGGATCCATGCATAATTCACTTCTATAAAATTCACACTCCCTTTCTCAGAGCCATATGTATAGTAGGTAATTTTTGTCTTTCTTCAAACAACTTTTTAATGCTTAACTAGTTCAAGCCAAGCTTCTTAGTAGAGTGTCATTTGCCTTTCCTTTTGAACTTAAAAAGCGTTCAATTCTCTCTGCTCATCAACTCTGCCCTGAATAGATCAGCATTTTACAAACTGTGGTCTTTGCAGAAGGTGAATTATAAATCTCTAAGAAAGATACTGTATGGGGCAGTTAGAAACTTTATTCAGCAAAACACCTTTTTTAAAAATTTATTTTTATGTTTTTACTTTTGGCCACACCATGCGGCTTGTGGGATCTTAGTTCCCTGACCAGGGATTGAACCCAGGCCCTTGGCAGTGAAAGCCCGGAGTCCTAACCACTGGACCACCAGGGAATTCCCAAAGCACCTCTTTTTAAGGAACTTCTCACAGGAGTTATTTGCACTGCATGACACACTTTGGGATATTTTTAATAATCGTGAGTGATAAGTCATCCAAGATAAATGTAGGACTATTCAGGCTCTCAAAGCTTACGTAGATATTTTGTCAACATTTCTTCCTTTCCAATGAGAACATGAGAGTCCTGACCAAAAGAAACAGAATTCAACAGCATGATTCTCATGCTGAATGGGTGAAAGTTCTGGACAAGACATCATCATAGGAAGAAAACAAGAAAATAACAAAAGCAGTATGTTATTGCTAAGGAAACTCCTGAGTTACATACAAGTGGATTGAATAAGGACCCTTAGCATATAGTCCGTTATGTCTGAGAAATAAGGATGTACATATTGAGTTCAAACTATCTTAGGAGAAACTTGTACTAGTGATAGTCTTAGATGTAATGTGTTCTACTCTACTTCTTTGAAAATACAAAATAAAAGCAGGAAGAGGGAGCAAGTAGAAGAATACTTTTATCACCTCCAAAAATCTTAGAAGCTTCTGTGATTTTGAGAAACAAAAACAAAGAAAGCCACAGAACCAGTTGTAACAGATGGTACTAATTAGTATCTTAGAATTCATTAGAAACTATGTCAAAGTTGACTGGCTATTTGCAAAAATATTTCTGATCAGTTGTTCTAAAGTACTTTCATAAATGTAATGGAATATTCCACAGCATTTTATCAATGTTGAAAAATTCAAAAGAAAATGCATAGTGATGTAGACACTATTTAGTTATTATTTCCCAGTAATGACAGTTCCTTGGCAAAGCTAATAATAAAGCATCTTTCCATTTCCCATTAGATGGCTTTAGAATGGAGGGGTAAATGGATTGGAGGGGATAATAGCTTAGTCCCTACAGCTAAAGGCTAAGAAAAAGAGGTCAGATATATTTATTTTATGTCTGATATCTATATTTATCTCTGTTGACTCTGATTCTGGACAATCCTGATGACTACAACCTTTGTTCCTGCTTCTGCAAAAGGATAAAAAGATATTTCTTGAGTCTTTTTATTGATGATTCAAGAAACACATGGACTAAAATGATAAGAGTATTGGTAGAGAACTGTTTCATACTGAATTACTTGGTGTCTTTTCAAATTGTTTTAAAATAAAGCCCCATTACCTCTGTATCATTGGTTATAGTGACACTGAAAAATTTCACCACCACACAGCTTTCCCCAGCCATAAGCTTTTATGTTTAAATTGTTTTAGTCACTCATAATTATCTCTGCCAATAGAATTCCCAGAGGATTTAATGGCATTTTTGCTGTCATTTAGACTTGGTGGCTCCTAAACTTAGATACACACTGAAATTACCTGTGTGCTTATAAAAATATTGATGCCTGGGCCATACCTTCAGAATGTGTATATAATTATTCTTGTATGTGGCCTGGGGAATCAGTATTTTTTAAATCTTCCTATGTCATTCAAAGATGCAGACGAGGTTGAAAAATAAGAGTTTAGACCAAACTTTTCAACAATGGATTTCAATATCCCTTTTAACCCTCAGTGTACTAATGGGCATGAATCTTAATCTCTACTTCACCATTTTATTTCAAACTTTTTATTGGATACTCTCAAAGTTCAGGAAATTTTTCTGAACATCTGACTCCAAATCTGAAGAGAGATGACCTACTTAACAGGGTATTGATAAATAATAGTAAATGTCCTATAAGAATTCTTTCCAGGAAGGGAAGGAAAAAGAAATGAACAGTTACCACCATCTAAAGATGCTACCTCCATTGCCTCTTTAGCCTTTTGTTCCCAGCTACTGTGAATATACTCCTGATAGCCACTTTTTCCCTCCACTAATTTCAGAGCTACTACTTGTCCTATAACGTACTAAGAATGAATTCACATTGCCTTCTTTCTTTGCCTTTTTGTATTTCCATGGAAGACTTAATAATAAATGACTTTAAATAACTAAATTATGACCAATGTCAGTATGAACTTCTGAATCAAAAAACCTGTTTAGAAGTCTTATAAACAAAAACAAATATATAAAAACATAAACTAATGCCAAAATTATTTGTTCACTGTGACATCCATGTAGCTTCTCCTTCTGGACTCCACGTTCTCTCCAGTGAAACACTGGCAATATTATATGCCAAATGGAAAATATCCAAGGTGGATGGCCTTATAAGAAATAGCTATATCTGTCAGGAAATAACTCTCAACTGTTGAAAAACAGCCCAAAAAGTGAGAAAAGTCATTAATCATATATAGGCTCAATACCAAAATGGAAACATAATTATGAACTATAGTATTCACTGGTACCAACATGTATTCTCCACTCCCATGCTTAATTATCCTTGATATCAAACTTGCTTTTTATGATCTGTTACCTGCCAAGTCCAGGGTCCTTTGGCAGGTAGCAGTAGTTCAGAAGAATTTTGAGTTTGGTAAACGCTCCCCAACAAGCTTGCTACTAACTTATCAAGAGAGCAGTTCTCACAAAAATTTTGCGTAAATGGAAACATGAATTAACTAAACATCTATTATCAAGTTAGTGCAAGATAAATTATGCAATATCTTCTGGACCTTAAGAAAGTCCAGCCTTCTTGTTTTTCAGATATCAAAATACCACCTTACAAGAAAAATTCACTGGAGATAGTCAAGATTCCAGAGGCAGGATTCTGTTTTCTTTAAAATTGTCACTCTTATAGTTTTTGCTGGGCAAGCAGAAGTCAAATTTATGGCTAGATACAGATTTTGGGGGATTTCACTGATGAAGGGCAGAGGCCTTGTGGACTCTTAGACACTGTTCATGCAAGTATATGAAGTGTCTCAGATATTTTTGACAATCTACCTCTTGGAAAGCTTTAATATCACCAGAAAAGAACCATTTCTAGGATTCATCCATTCATTATACTAACAGGACACTAAGTTCACCACTAAATACCCATTTCTCGCACTCAGGATGAAAACTAGCAAAAGGTTTGATTACAGCTGCAGAAATATAGATGTTGTAGCTGCCTCTGTATGTTTACTGAGTAGAAGTTTTTGAGGTCCAAAGTGTGTGTCCCTGAGTAGAATTCCAACTGCCCCTGGGATTTGCTTAACAACAATTATAGTTATTGTTTACATATATAATACATATGTATATACATACATATATATATCTTGCTTATATATGTATAGATACATAATATATATGTTGTTTATATATGTAATCATATTGTCTACACTGAAGAATTTAAAATAGCCATATCAATTCTGTTTCTGCTTCTGTCTTATACGTTGTTTCCCTCTTGTTCCATAAGAATTTTTTACCTACACTGCCTGCATTACAGAATTAAAAGCTTCTTGAGGCCAGAAATAGATTGTTTATTTCTGACCCCTCAACATTTAACATAATACTTCACCAACAAATATGCTTAATACATATTTTTAATAATAAACTATTTTCTAGAAATTCTAATTCTTATTATGTTTAACATTTTGGCTTTCAACTTCTTTGAAATTCATCTTTGAAATTGTCTCAATATTCTTATCTTAAAAAAAGGGAGAATCTAGGCAGAATTGGTCATTAAGTGCTCAATGGCCATTAGACTTCAGAAATTAAATTATCAGTCTTTGTCATTTTTTTAAGAAAAAAGACTGCAAGTGAACTTGCCTGGCTCAACAACCCAGTACAGAACACATTTTTCAAAACATGACCATCCACTTGCCACCACTAACAAACAGCCCCACGGTAATCTCAAATTCCAGCCACTTATTCTGTGAGAGAGAAGATAAATTGGAAAGATGCAATCATCATTACTCATTTACCTTGTCAGGATTTCCATCTTCTTTGCTCCGGTTTCCTCCTCATGGGCATGTTGGAAGATAGATGTGAGATGGTTTGCCAGATTAATTTTGAGAAATCACTGATTGGGAGATTAAAACTGACATTTATTTTTTGCTTCCGTAAAGACTGAATCCTGAAATACCTAATGATTAAAGTATTTTAAAAACAAATAACCCTTAAAAGTCCCTGAAAATTTATGAAGCTAATTATACCCCCTACAGGTTTACTCATAATCTGAACTGGGTAGATTTTTCTCTCATCAAACAGCCTATTCCTCAGGAACAATATAGACAGACACAGACCATAGATCATCCAATTCCTCTGCATGGTTATCAGAGTTTCTCCCTGGGTGGGGTTATTAGGCAACAGCTGAGGGCTTGGTTTTCTGATGCTGTGGCTTCTGCAGTCTCTAGATACACTCACTGTTAGAGCAATTTTTTCAGAGTTGGATTTCAAAGTCACCTTCTCAGGAAATGCTCATTGTTTAGTCTCACCTGAAGAGGAACGCGCCAAAAAGAGTAAGACATTATTTTCTGGCTCGGTTCTTGTATTGGTCTATGTCTCCAACACCTTGGGATTAAGGTTACCAGATCTGGCCTTGAAAGAAGAATGAGCAAGAGTGTCCATTGTGACTGAGTAAATAGGCAACTTAAGGGCTAGAGAAGTTAACAAAATGATGAAACCTTTCCAATTTGTGAAATTCTGAATTTTTCTGGAGTTTTGAAACATTCTTCTGCACTAAATAGAAAGACTTCATCTGAGTTATGTATAAGGAACAAAATATATGACTGGATATGAGTCTCTGGTGAATTATCTCACTGTCTGATTTACCTTCCAGGACAATCTTCCATAGATTGACTTTTGATTACTATAAAATAAAGGGTACTGTTTAAGAGATTATGTGAGAAAAAATGATAAACTAAATAGGTCCTTCTGATAGGCAGAATAAACATTAAGTAGAGTGGACTGATTTAAGCAATTGCAATGACATGTGGAAAACACAAAAATTTTTAAACATGTATTTTTTTAAAGTTCAGAATTAACCCAAGTGTGTTAACTATACAGGAAAAATCCTCTAATATGATTATAAGAATTAGAAGGAAAAAGGATGTTATTGGATAATCAAAGTAATTATTAGAAAGCGCTAAAAGAATAATAGAGAAAAGTGAAGAACTGAAAATCATCACTTGCATAAAAAAAAAAAAAAAGCTGACCTCTGAAAAACAGTAACCATTAAAGCTGCTTTCAACTACTGAGTCATGGCACATGTTCCTGATTTTTGATCAGTTGTGAAGTATATTACAGATAAAATAATAGCTAAAGTATGAGTCATGTTTAATGGTGTGCCTTTTTAAATATAAATTGAAAAGATATAAAGTTTTCCTTTTAATAACTTCAGTCATACTTCCTTGCCTTTCTGTTTGTTATCTTGTGTGGGAGACAAAGTTAGAGTTACTTCCTCCAAGTTCCACAGCCTCACCTATCAGATGTACCAGAGCAAAATGCAGGAAGCAAACAAGCCAGTGAACCAACAGAGAAGGTCAAGAACTCCTCCATGATCAATACTCACTGAAGACAGAGAGATTAGGAGTAGTAGAAGGTACTTAACAAGGGCTCTATATAATATGTGTTCATAGTTCTTTTAGTTCAGGAACGTTCTCCTACAGAAACCATGTTAGTATTCTCCTTATTTCTCTGATTTTATAATGCAGAAAAAGATTAACCTTAAAGAGTTAACTCTCAAGAAGCTGAAATTTAGTAAAAGAGATGAGGAAAGTATATGTTAGCTACAGTTTACTGAGCATTTACTCATTTTCAGATCTGTGCTAAACGCATTACATATACTGTCTCACGTAATCCTCAGGGAAACTCATGAGTCCAATATAATATCTCTTGATGAGAAATATTCAGATTTGAGAATTTAAGAAAGCTTACCTAGTGTCACATGAAAACTGATCAGAGAATTGGGGTTTCATGTGAAATCTATCATCAAATTTGATGATGTTCTCTGTATTGCCTCATATAACAGTAATGGAAGTTAAAACATGATATGTGCCATAAGGAAATGGTAAATTAAAAACTTTTAGATTGAGAGAAGAGAGAGACCTCTCTGAGAGGGAATCATAGAAAAGTCTTTCTAAAAAGTTAGTATATAAGGATATGAACCAAACTAGCATAAAGGTGTCATAGAGTCTCTGTGTCTTAGCGGGTTTTTCTCAATCCCGTTGGCCTCTCTCTTGTTACCAAATGAATTACGAGTTTGGCACTGTCCTCCAGACTTACACACATTTACTAAGATAAGAACTTAATGTGGGAATTACCATCCTCTCATTTTCTCCAAGAACTGCAAAAATTTGCAGATTCTATCTGAAACTAGGCAAATAATTTATAGTGTGTTATTTTCCTACTCTTGGGCTGGAGGGAACACTGTATTTCCATTATTGATTGAAATGTAATTTAAATTGCCTTTGTGCTAAAGTGGCTTGTGAGGTGAGAATCATTTTTTAAGACTGACTTGAAAAAACAAAACAAAACTTCCAAGTCTCATTAGCATCATCAAATAACAAGACATTTCATGTGTTCTTTGCCCATCCTCAGGCCATACTCTAGTCTTCTGTGGGTTGGAGGGATAGAGGCAGATGGAGCTCCCCAATCCGTGTGCTTCGTTAGAGCACATAAGGGTAGCTTCAGACCCACACCATGAATCTCAGAGAATCTCCAAATCTGGAGCAATTCTAAAATTCTTACTTTTTAATAATTTTCTTTTATACAGATATTATCACTTATTTAATAATCAAAGTAAAATTTAATCCTCTTTCCTTATAGTCTTAGTTGCCAGAAGGGCAAATCTAAAGTTTATTTATTATATAAACTAATAATTACATAAATTAAGAAAAACCTATCACAATTTTATTCCCTCAATTTAGAAATTCCTATTTTTTGCTTTTTTCTTGGTGTTCTATATCTTGTCCTAACAAAGATAATTTTAACTTAGTTATATTTAGAGTATAAATACTGTTTTGTAATGTGCTTTTGTCAATCATAGCAGAAGCATTTTCCAAGTTGCTCCACAGGCTTCATAATTAATGTTTTAATGACTAGGAAATCACTATTTATTAATATAATTTATTATACATGAAGATTGTTTTTAAATTTTAGTCAAAATAAATATAATATTTAATTTTAAAACCCTCATATCCCAGGTTTGGAGAGTATTTATTATTTACTTTATTACTCTGCATGACTTCTGAAACCTCTATTAATATTTACACCTATTTCTTATTGGTATGTGCTATTTTAAGTATTCTCAAATTATTCCTTGAAGTATGAGTGATGTATATAATTAAATGAGATAAACAAACAAATGAACATATCCTAAAGATCACATGCTTGGATTTTGTTTTCAGTGAGGGACAAGGGAGGTGACAGGCAGAGATAGAGAGGGGAATCATTATTCTTTTCATTCTGTAGCCTTTATCTCATTGGTGGTGCATCTCATTGTTCTCCCTTACTCTTATTTGAATCTGGTGACATGCTTTGCTCTCAAAATGTAGTACAAAGGGTAATAGCTTTTTAAAGAGTTACTTTCTTAATGGTAAAATTTCCAATAGCATATTTTGTGGGGAAATATTTTTAAGAGGACTCTCTTCAACCACTGAAATTTGGCTGAAACTTTGTCCTTGTTAGCTGGCAGGCATACTGGAGTGGGTCAGAAAGGTTTTTATAGTCACTAGGTCTTCTGGGCCTTTCTCAAAACATGAGTCTCTGGTCTACTCTGCTCTGGGTCCAACCGTATTTAGGGGTCTATATCCACCATAAAAAGAAGTACATATTGATTTTATTTAGTTCTAGAATTTCCACTGGTTTTTTTTAATAGATTTTATTTCTCCACTGAGATATCTTATCTTTTTATTTATTATAAGTGTTTCTCATTAAGCATAGTTTATTAATTGCCTGAAGTAATTATCTGCTTATTCTAACATTTGGGTCATCGCAGATTTGGCCTCCATTGGCATTTTTTGTTTTTGTTTTTAGAATGGGCCATATTTATTCTTCCCAAGAATGATGACATTTTTGTTTAGTAGGCAGTTATTTGGTTAAACGTAAGCTGCAACCTTTGTCTCCCAGGCAATAGGTCAAATCTCAGCCCAGTTTTTCTGGTTGTTGTTTTTGTTTTGTTATGTCCTGCCTCAGTGGGGTTGCTTAGAGTCTGCCCACACATGCATGGTTCAGGGGTCAGCCAGAGATTTGAGCAAAGTTTATATACAGATTTGGGGTCCTCCTCTCTGGTTCTATATGTCCTGGGGTTCTACACTTACTATTCAGAAGCAGTAATTACCCTAAACTCTGTCATCTGATTCTTCATGCCAGAAAGCCTGCAAATTATTGGTGTTTTATTCCTTATTCATGACATTAAAGGTCACCTGCCCTCAGGCTAAAACAGCAGGAAATGCACCATGTGCATGCCCTTTCTTCCATGTTTTGATTCTCCTCATGTTCGTTCTCCAGATCCTTTAGGTAGTTACTTTTTTGTATTTTTCAGAGTTTATAATTGTTATCTATGGGAAAGTATGTTCGTTATCAGCTCAACTGATCATCACAGAAGCAGAGTCTTGACTAATAAACTTCTTTAAAACCAACAGCAGGAGCGAATTAGAATACCTGGAAAGTGTCATAACTAAACCAATCACATGAAGTTTCCTGGATTTATGCCCAGTTTGGGCTTGAGGAAACTCATTGTAAAGAAAGAGCAAATTTATTGAGAGTAGCTCAAGATGTTTCAGGAGTCAGCCGCCCATAGCCTGACCATACCAATGGTTCTTCTAGAACAGCTCTAATACAGATCTCACTGACACAAATCTGGACTTCAGCAATGGCTTTCCAGATCACTTCCATTACAGCTTCTCTCTTCTAATCTTGCCTGAACATCAGTTTTGAGCATCTGTGGGCTCAAAAAATTTAATGTCTCATTGTCAAATTAATTCCAAATTTCTAACTTTTGTTTTTCACTTTTCGTCTCATAAGCGGTAAATAGAAAACACTGAACATGGACTGTGAAAATCAGTGCTCACTTTATGTTTAGTAGTTGTGTAACTTTGGATAAGTTTTTTAACCTCCCTGTATCTCAGTTCCCTAGTAGTAAAGTGGGGTTAATATAGTACTATCCTCATAGGGTTGTTTTACAGATTAAATGAGGGAACACTGGAAGGCATCTTAGAACTGTGGGCGCACGATGCCCCAGGAAGTGTTAGCTACTATTATCATTATCTGCCCCTTGGTTCCATTCTCTGTGAAATGGGGGACGTAATTCTATTTGAAAGATGAAGGGTTCACATGCAACAAATGTTAAAAACGACAACAACAACAAAAAAAACCCCCAAAAACAGAAACCTCTGTTCAAATTTGAAGGCAAAAGAACTCGGCTTCAGCTAAATAGAACTATTTGCCATTCCTTGCTCTGTACATTATGCAATTTGTACCTTCCCGTGTCAAAAATGACTTTTATATATGTGAAATGACCCTCTCCTTTCTTCCATTTCATGTGTTAACATTCTTTCCATCCCTTAAGGATAAGCAAATAAAATATCAACCCACCCTGAAACCATGCCTGAGCTCACCCAACTAATCATCTCTCCTTCCTCTAATCTTCCAACACGGCACTTCTTGCATTTCTTATGCAATTTTTCCATTCATGTCATAATATTTCCCATAGACTGTGGGCTGCTTACAATAGTAACTGCAATTTATCTATCATTTTATCCTTAGCAGTTTTTCAAGCAATACCTATACATACTAAGATGTCTAGTGAATTGAATTAAAACATAGTACTCAATAATTACATTAGCAAATAAGAAAAATTTTACAAGTGTCCATATTTATACCAGGAAAATTAAAATGTTATATAAATTGTCATTTTTCTTAAGTGATAACCCAAATTGATGCTACCATCATTAAAAGGAGAAAAATCTCTCCCTGGATCATATTTTAGGACTTTGGTTAACATTCAATTGAATTTCACGGTGTAAGTAATAATGTTATTTCACATTCCAAAGTCCAGCCACATGGCCCCTTTGGCTCAACACAATTCACAGCTAGCAAAACCTGCTTAGTTCTGGATTTCACACTTGGTCTCCTGGGATGGAGTGGAGAAGCAGTAAACAGTACTGAGAAAGATCGTATAGATGGCTGAGAGCCATCTGGGCACAGTGTTATAAATGACAAACCAAAGCATTTCATCTGTCACCCCCAAAGTTAACCTCCTACCTAGGGGACTAAGACAAAAACAGAGGCAGAATTTTGTTCTGCTTGGCTGGCAGAAGATTTGTCTCCCATCTGACCGAAAGCAAATGCAGAGAGTGCAGGCAAATAAAGCCTGTCCCATTATCAAGTGCTTGTTCCTGCGGCAGCAACGTGATTCCGTAAGACTGCCCTTTCAAGCTGTTTCCCAGAGATCCATCTGGAATTGTTTACAGAGTGCAAATCTTATTTGTTTACTTCTGGACATCACTTCTTGTCCTATAGTCTAAAGGCTGCTTTTCTAGATAGTAAAAGGAGACTGCTTTGGTGGGTTAGAGGAAAGTCAAATACAGTTTGTTTGTACTCTTTAAAACTCCTCAAATGTTAAATTAGAGGTGCTCTAAGAGACTGTATATCTCTATCTCTTTGTTTTGCAATTGTGGAAATAAAGCTTCTGTGCTACAATAATGACAAAAGTTCAAAACAATGTGGAATGCATAGCCTGGCTCTCCCATTCATCAGCTGGTGATTGGTGGCTTTACATCTCCAGGTCTTGGTTTTGTTAACTATTAAACAAGCAGATTGTTATAAGTTTTTAAAGCCCTTTCTAGCTCTAACTCCTGAAGTCAAATCATCTATGATGGTTTCAAGATTATACAGGTTGTTGACAGAATTCATTTCTTTGGGGTTTTAGGGCTAGTTGCCGGCTAAGGACAGCTTGCAGCTCCTAGAAGCTGCCCCTCTCTATCCACAGAGAGTTCACAACGTGTGTCTTTGCATTCTTCCAGACCAGCCACAGTGAGATTCTCTAACTTTCTCGTCAACTGCGAGCTAGAGAAAACTTAATGGGGCTCATGGGATTAGGTCAGGCCCACTGAGATAAGATCCACTGTGTCCTCTGAGCTAATCTAATCACGGGAGTAAAATCCATAATTTTCATGGTCTGGGTGGGCATGTATCCTGGAGTAGGAAAATATTGGGGAACCTATTACAATCCTGACTACCACATGCAGGGGTCAAGCCTTCCATTACTATTTGCTTTTAAATCCAGACCACAACATTTATCACGGTTCTTCTACTGATAACCACTTTGCATATCTCTCTGTCTCTGATCCACTGAGATAGTTATGTCGTTTTTATTACTCTGGCTATGTCTTATTTGCTTTCTTCTCTCTGTCTCTCTGTCCCTCTGTCTCTCTCTCTATTCTATTTTCTCATCTGTATCTATCCATCCGGTATAAAGAATTTTATTGCTAAATGTTTGGAACCAAGGAGGTTTGAATTATAAATTACTATACCATTGACCCAAAGACTCGATTTCTTACAATCCAGAAATTACTAGAAGGTATTTTTATTATTTTTTGTTTGTTAACTTTTGGTTACTTTGTTGCCAAAGTTACTGGTAAGGATTTGTTTTTGTTTTATTCCATTTAGTTTTTATTTTGACAATTACATTTATCACTCCTAGGATTTCTATTGGGTTTGTCCACAGATTTATTTACGTCTATTCTGTCTTTGAAATCTTGTTTTTGGTTCATGAATTCTCTTCCTTCTTTTTTAATATTTCAACATTTAAGCATATTTAATTAAAGTTCCTGTCAGATCAGTCCATATTCTCTGGTCCATTGGGTATCAATTTACCTATCTGTTAAATTCACTGGCTGCTTCTTATTACTGTGTATGGTCTCCTATGTAGTGAAATGCGTGCCTATAACATAATTTTTAGTGGGCATTCTCTTTTACCCTGAAGGGTAGTTTTGCAATTGTATTTACTTATCCTTACTGGGCTCACTGGTTCCACAACATTTTTTAAGTTTTCAATTTTCACTTTTCTGCTGTTCTCAGCATTGAATGGCTAGTGGAATTCCTGCCCTATATCTTCATTCAGTACAAGCTTGAGGTTCCAAATGTCCCTCAAATAATTATTTTGATTTAAAAAGACAAGGCAAGTAACTCTATCCTTAGCCTGTTTGTCTAAGTTTTTCTAGTACCTGTAGATGATGATGATGATGATGATGATGATGACGGTGATGATGACAATAATAATAATAGGCATATTTTGCAGATTCCTGATTTGTGAAGGGAGCCCAGCTTGAAATTCCCTAGTCAGCATGATCCTGGTCTTATGTGGACTTTAAAATACTCATAACCCTGACAGCTTTGATATTGTCTGCTATGTGAAATGAGGTTACTACTCCCACTCACTTTAGAGCTATATATTCAATCTTCATCTTTGACATCTGAAAATTTCCCTTTCTTGCTTGGTTCACAGTATCATTTTGAACAGAAGCACAACATTTTGTTTTTATTGCTTCTAAGTATGTGAAGATGGGAAAGAGGTGAATAAGTAAAAGATAACTTTGTACCATATAAAGTTGTCTAATAGTGAAACTGCTCTAGAAAAGTAGTGAGTTCCCCTATACTGTATGTGACAAATAATAGGAGAGACGGCTATCTACCAAAGGTGTCTGAAGCAATTTCTTTTTCTGTAAGAATTTAGGTGAGGTTACTTGAATTCTTAAGTTTAATAATCTAAAGGTGTAGATGTTACATTAAGGCATTTAAAAAAGCTAAAGCTGGTGTCCTCAGTGCCTTAGCTCTCCCACCTAAAATCTTAATGACTTTGGACAAGTCACTTTCCTTTTAAGGGTCATAGTTTCATTTATCTGTAATATGAGATATAGATAAAATGATCTTTAAGCTTTAAAATTCCCATGATTCTATAACTATCACTTTCCTTCAGATTGCTTTATGTAAGGAAAATTTTTAACAGAAGTTTGACTCTTAAACTGCTGACTGAAACACTTTTATGACTCTTCATGCCCATAAAGTACATTAAAATGCTGGGAGAAATGGCTTCCTCTGACCGTGGGATTACATGTTACATTTGGTGCTAATATAAATTCAGAACCTACACATAGCTCCTTAGTTTGAAAGTTTAGATTGCTGTTAAGCTGTTGGGCAGAAAAGCAGACATTTTTCCAGACCTAATGATCAGCTTACATTGGCAAGCGTACATGCAGCTGGTAACTAAAAGAAAGATGCTCTTGTCAGAAAACCACTTAAGCGAAACCTTTATCACAATGCATTCTAATCATCTGTTTTCTTCTCTGTGCTCTCAACTAGACTGCAAGATGCTTGAGGACAGTAGTTGCTATATACACACCAATATACCCCTAGTATCTGATACAATTAAAAATAATAGCAATGTGGCATGATGCTGATCTGCTTAGATGAATTATCTTATTTAAGATACCATTTTCAATATTATCAGGATTATCTAACAACCACCTTTGGAGAGAGGTACAAGTGTTATCCCAATTTCACAGATGAGAAAATTAAGGAAAAGAGAGACTGGATAATTTATTCAACTAATTTAAGTGGCAGAGGCAAGGGTTTTATTTTATTTTACCTGACTCCAAAGTCTGAGCTCCTAGTAACCATACAACGCTATCTTTAATGGTCAGTAGCATATATTTACTTATATTACTCAACCTGTTAAATGAACCATCATTTAATATGAAAATGGGGGTAGATTTAATTAGAATTTCATTCAACCTAATAGAAAAAAAAATATTTTGAGCACCTGCCAGGAGCCAGGAACTCTGCTAGACAATTAGGAAGATACAGAGAAAAGAAGACAGCTTCTGCACATAGATTTCAAGGTCCAAAAGAATGGATAAAGCTGAACATAAGTGACTTTAACTCAAGTCAGAGAGATTAGAGGGTATACGGAAAGCACCAAGTGCTTTAGAGCCTCAGATGAAAGGAGATTGGATCCCAATCAGAAAAGACTTTAAAAGGAGATGGCATTTAAGAAAAGACGTGAAGATAGATAAGATTTTGACAAGAAATTGATGATTTTCATAAGAATAAATATTGTAGGGGTGAAGAATAAAGATGGCATAAATCATAGCCAGGAAAAGTGGATAAGTAATAGCTTGGCTCAAGCACAGGGTGTCTGTACAAAAGTGGACAGTAAACCTTTAAAAAGGTAGCTTTTTATTTTTCTCCTCTTCACCCAACTCAAAGCTTTATTGGTGACATCACTGTTTAGGCAGGAATATCAAACAATGTCAGCTGAAGTTCTATTCTAGCTGTAGCATCTCCAGGATTGGGATGTGGTCTTTGTTGACCAAGAAAGTATTTTATGTCATAACCATTGACAAAGAATGTTGTCAAGAGATTTATATTGTTTTTTTTGAAAGATCCTCTTTCCTGAAGATTTGGCAAGGGAGAAAATTCTGATTCTACCCACATTCTAGTATTCTATTAGCTCTTAGACTTACAGAATTACAGCAATAGAGGTGTCCTCAAGATCTCATAGGCATTCAAGGTTGAAAGGTTTTTTGAATGTCCTCTAGCCAGTTTTATTTCCTCATCTTCCAGGGATTTTTCTGTTTCTAAACTAAATGGCTGCCTAGTCTTTTCTTACAGCTCCCTAGAGGAAAAATGTCTCTAAGGCATCTCTAGGTTATATGTTCCTTCATTTTCAAGTATGGCGATGGTCCTATTGCTCTGATTTAGAGTCATGCATTAATGCTTCTCTCTACCAAGAAGTGTCAAATAACACCAAGGGTGTCAAGAAGGATGGATTGGAACCTTGTGATTTTGTGACAAATAGATCATGCTATTTAGAATGGCAGAAGATGTGAAGAGTGAATGAGAACTTGAGACCTATATCTCAAGAACTTTTCTACTCTTCATTAATGATAGGGCCAAGTTATTCAATTTGTTAATGCCTGAATTTCCCAGTCCCCAAAATGGAAAGACTAATTCCATATTATAAAATTCTTTGAGATCCTTCCATAACTGAAGGCAATAACAAAAATGAAAATTATATAGCAATAAAATATAAATTATACACATAGAATTCCACTATTTTATGTGGATCACAGTTTATGAGTTTAGTCCTTACTCTTATTTGCTTCTTTTCATTACCCAACTAGGACATAAGTTCTATGAGAGGGAATCCGTACCTCATGGAAGTCTATTTCTTCTCAGCTTCCAGCACAAGCTCTAGCCCCCTCCAAAAACATTTTAAACTAAATGGAATTTTTTTGCATTTTTATCTTGCCAGAATTGCCATTTAGAAATGCTTTATTAAATTTGTGGTTACTTTATTCGATTTTCCTTCTTTATTATGTAAGTCACAATGATTGTAACTCACTTGGCTGTAAGAATCATGATTTAATTAGAGAATAAATGTCAGAAATTTTGTCTACCTGCAAATAATTAAAAAACAAAAAGTTTTATCCCCAAGATTATTTAGAAATTCACTGGAAGCTAAAGTGAAAAGAATTGTACTAGGACTCTACACACATAGACACACACACACACACACACAATTTATTTCTTAAAATTAAATATCTCCTTGAATACAGATTGTATAATAAACCAGTAAAAGGCAATGTGTGAAATATCACAAGAGGAGCAAAGAAAATTGATTTGTAATGTTTAAGCCACATGCATTTTCTAGGATGCCAAAGGATTTTGGCATTTTGAAACCAGCACTTTCTTTACCCTTTGTACTTGCTTAAGAGATTTCACACATTTTCATTAAATGATTTTCTAAGGTACAAAAAGAAAATTAAAGAACACAATAAATTCTTCTCATCTGTATGTTCTAAAACTTCCTCCTTAGTGACACAATGCCACTGAATATAAACAATGAGCCCACGTTTAGCACTCAGACACTCAAGTCAGATCCCAGAAAACTGCCATTCACTGCACAGCTAAGAACTGATGCTATCCTGCGCTTCTTTGATTCTTAACAGTTCCCTTATTGATCTAAGTCAGAAGAGTGAACCCAAAGTGTTTAAAGCTACTCATCATGTTACTGGAAAAGGTGGTCTGTTTTTTAAATAGAAGTCTTCTTTTGGATTTACTCCCACTACTGTCATGTTACTGGCAGCAATGGAATCACTGCTTACATAATAGAAAGCCACTCTCATCAGGAATTCTAGAGAACTTTATGATTGTAAGTATAAGACATTAATTTAGGCAGTGTCACCAGTTCTGATGTACTAACTCCCACCTGCCTCTATCCTAAGCAATGGTTGGAGGTAGGCCAGATACACAGGAAGCTTCCATCTGTCTAGTGGTAAGCACTTCTTTTAAGAATGCCCATTTCAATCTATATATTATCAGCAGGCCAAAGGAGCAAGACATACACTAGTGTTGTGCTAGGTAATAGGAAGTAAGCCTTCAAATAGCAGCCCTTTATTTTACAGGGCCCCAAATATTCTGAGGCAACCCCATCCTTGGACGTATGGTAACATTCAATGAAAGGAACTTTAAACACTGAATTATAGAGCTGCTGAAATGCATAGCAGGATCTCTTCAAGCAATTTGATTTGCTATTGAACAACAGTGCAACTCAGTGTTGTTAACAGTGATTATCTCTGGGTGATAGGACTGAGGATGAACTTTGTTTTTTGTATATTTTTTATTTTTTAAAAGTTCTCCAGCAAAAAATAAAAGATAAAACAGCTCTTTTGAGAGATAGCAGGGTATACCCTGGAGCCAGCAGTGGAGCCAGACCATGTGGTTCAAATCCTAGTTTAAGCTCTTACCAGATGTGTGACCTTAAGCAAGGAACTTATCCTCCATGGCCAGAGTTTTCTCATTTGCAAAGTAGGAATGATGATAATAATAGCAATTACCATAAGATTATAGTGAGGATTCAAAAAATTGAAATAGATATAGCAATTGAAATAATGCTGGCATAACGTAAGCACTTTATAACAGATTATGATTATTTTTAAAAGACATATCTTCCACAGTGATTCTACTTATCCACAGCATGGCTTGGTAATGTCTTTCCTATGGTGACCTTTAGCCCTTGTATCCAAAACAAACCTCTCCAATTTTGATGACTGATCAAATCATGTCTTTAATCCTCCTTACTGACTTATTTCTAAGAAAAGGGCAATGTAAGCACTAGACATAGCACACGAATAGAAGTTTGAGACTACTTCAGGGGAATAGGGTCGCATAGCTCAAAGAACATTAAAACAGGGATGAGGACACCTCACTGTTAGTGTCAGTTCTATTACTAATTGTGTGTGTGACCTCAGGCAAGTTACTTGATGTCTCTGGGCCTTCTCAGCTTCTTTATCTGCAGTATTGTCTATTCCATTTCCTTCCCAGTCATCATCTCTGCTCCTCTATCCATAAAATGGGGAGAAAAGTATTGACCTGCTGAATAAACAATAGCAGTAAGATATTTAAAACAACAGTATTTCCATGCAAAATATTTTAGAGTCTTGCACTATAAAAGCTGATCCTCAAAACATTTCTGTGATGGGAGTGATACCTCCTCCCTATCTTAGAAGTTAAATAAACGAGTCATTGGAAGTTGAAATTTAGACACCATGTAACTCTCATCAAAGTCAAGTACAAAGGAGAGCAACTGAGCATCTGCTAAGTGGATATGAAAGTGTGCTGCCTTCCCTCCATGAGGGAATTTAAATGACTCATTACCTTTGGCCAGTAGTCTACCACTATATATGCCCACTCTATATTACTCCTCTCTTTTCTAGGTAAGGGGGATATCTAATAAATCAACAAGAAGAGGTTCCTGCACCAAATTAGTTATCTTTCATTATTAAATACATACTAGGAAAAGAGGGACATTCAGAGATAATCCCGCCCTTGAGGAACTTGGAGTCCAGTAAGAAGGGTAGGTGAGTACACCAAAGACCAAACGACAAAAGTCAAACATGGCAAGTGCCATATGATATTCCAGGCTCTGGGAAGACTAAAAGACTTTAATAAGAGGAAATGACTTCTGCTTCAATTTACATGAACTTAAAATGACTTTGGTTCATTGTTATCATCTAGAAGAGTGCTTCTCAGTGGGTCTATAGTGAAGCCACCATTTTTTAGTTTCTCATGAATCAAAGACTGATACTTTTGTAAAATAAAATACAAATGAATTCCCATAAAATGAAAGGAAGAAAAACAAAGACAATTTAAAAACAGTCTGTGTTTCCAGACTCTATGGCCATGCTATAGAATGCCAGAGATTTAAGTAATCTTGAAATCTTCCTTTCCAACCAAGTCATTTCATGGCAGAATCAGAAATGTAAAGGGACTTTACTCAAGGTCACATAACACAACTTGAAGATAACAGGAACAAAAACTCAGGTGTTCACACTTCTACATAAGTGATTTGGAGATTTCTATTATATCCCTTACGTAGCAGCTTTTGTTCTGTATGCAGTCACTCTTCCTTTCAGAGAGGTTCATGCTAAAAAATTAGTCTTGCCTGAGTTTCCTGTTATAAAAATTTTCTACTTCAGATAAAATCAATTTCCTAACTTATTGACAAAATACTTTTTTTCCCCAAGTTGCCTATCTTAACTTTCATAGTAGTCACTTTGCTAGTGTTGGTTCATCTTCCTTTCTACTTTCAAATGACTTCTAAAGTGGAATGAAGGAGGGAAAAAAAGAAGAAAGATTATTTTAATGTTGCAAATTACAGCCATTTCTTATCTATTACTCCTTAAATTATTCACATAAGTCAATATCTACATCCACAGTAATTCTATATATAGGAAAATAAAATTGCGATGACATGACTGTACCCTCAGAAGAAAAGCCCAATCTCTGAACTGTACTACTATTCTGTCATGATTGTTTGTTTGGTTTTCCTTTTGATATTCAGGTTTTAACTTTAATTTAGAAAATAAATGAGCAACAATCCTTTCATGCCAGAAGACCAAGGGCATGTCGTCTCATCATTGAAACTGGTATGGTCATTATAACCTGACAATTCCAGTTGATCTAAAATGCAGAATGCTTGTAATATTTATAACACTAAAGCTAGATTGGGGGATCTATTTTAATCCCAGAGATTCTATTAACTCTTGATGACTCTCTGGCCTATTCATCACTACAATATTCTTAAAATGATAGGAACTCCAAATGAAATTATATCCTTTTAATATAAAAATTACACTGCTTCTTAACTGTTACCCCAGCACACATTTTTAAAACTTACTAAACAATATGTTCAACTTGGAAGGACAATAGTAAATCTAATCCTTTGTATTCTTCAATTCTTTATATCAAGAATTCTCAAAATTTTTGAGGAAATAAATGTATTTCTATAAATTTATGGGCATGTCTATGAGGAAAGCAGGAAATACCCCCCGCTATCAGTATTTCCCCCTACTCCTCTGGAAATCCTGGAAGACCAGGAGCGAAGAAAGGAGAATCATAGTAGCGATAACACAGGGACTATACACTAGTTAAGTCTTGTAGATCAAGCAATGGAGAACATTCCAAAATTGTTTCTTTATTTTTAAAAAATCCTTGTATGTGTTAGAGAAATCAATACTTGACTGTTTGGCAGACACTGGGTCCCTAGTATGGAATTAGAACCCTAATAAGTTTCCAACAGACCGCACTTATTTATGGTCACTAACTGCCATATCCAACACAAAACCTCTCACTTAAATTCCAAGCTTTAGAAATAAATGGAGTAAATGTGTTGATTGTTCTTTCCTTTTCTGAACATTAGCCATCATATTTTTTTTAGTTGTAGCATGTTTTTTAGCTACAGCTCAGTTCCCTATATTGAATCTTCAATTAACTTCAATTTAACCTACATTAACAATCTTTGAACTAACCAGGCAGAAGTACACTGAACTATAGCCCCAGAAATAGGTGAAATGAAATCAGTTACTAAATTTGCATGTAGTAATTATAGATGGAAAAATTCCATCGTTGCCATGACAATGGCTTTGATTTTTTTTCACAGAATAACAAAATGTGCATTTACTAGGGATGTTTAATTGTCTTTCACTCTGGTTTTTGCTCACCAACATAGCAACATGCTTTTTGCTCAGCATCACCGTGTTGAAGTTGCTCTGCCTCCAGCTGCCATTAACATATTTTGTATTCATGCTTTGTATAAATGCTGGAAAATGTTTTCAGTTTAGCTTCCCAACTACGCATTTAATTTATATTTAATGAGACAGGAGAATGTTAAGTGTGTATTGATTAACTTAAATAGATGTATTGGTGTTTATTAACCTAACAGTGGGTAATTTCATTGACTATCTCCTGAAGTTGTTAAAACCTAATAACTAAACAAATTTTCAAGTGGAAGTTTAAAGGTAAATTTAAGCACAGACAGATTAAGATGTTACAGGGACTGGCCCTTTCCTGTTATTAAAGTCTTGTGACTCACCCAATTTCTTCAAGCAACTCATGAAAAGGTCCTTAGAAGTCTATTAGTCCTTCTTCTACTAAATATAAAACTTTCTTTTACAGCCAAACCAGAAATGGTTATGCTTAGCCACTTTGACAAAATATGAGTCTTCATTCAGTCAAGCCATAATTTGTTAAACGTAAATCTTACTATTAGTCTTAAATTGTGGCACTCATGTGATAAAGCTCTAAGTATTATACAAAACTCTCAGGTCTCTCATAAAACTATTCTTTTATTAACAAATCAGCCCCAGGTACTTGGATAATACTCATATAAACAAGCACCTATCTACCCAGCTGACTCCACATATCAGTTTCTTCCTTAAGTAATGAACCTGGTGTCCATAAATGCCAGGAGCAAACTATAATTCAGTGATAGCTTTGCACCACATTCCAGACCTTCCAACCCACATACTCTTTTCAAATTCTGACAGGGACTATGATGAAGTCTTTTGGCATTTTGGTAAATGTTCTACAAAACCATCAGCCTGATTAACTTTGATTTATTTTAGGTGCATGGATTAGGCAATGCTTTCTAACATGGCTGCCTTTTAGTGGAAGTAATTATCAGCTATAAGGCTGCTCTAAGGAAGATAATCTTATGGCAAGATCATCTTGGCATTTCAAGAACTTACCTTCTTGAGACAGAATTCAGAAAAAAAAACCAATCCACATGCATATGAGCCTGGCTAAAATAAAATATTCTACTGAAAGTGTATGGTACTTACAATTGAGGATTGCCAAATATGTTGTGAAGTAAATGGGAAAAGACTTCATATGTAGTGAACTCCTCTTAAAAGCTTCGGCTCATACACATATTTCCTTTAATTTTCTCATGGTCATACCATAACTGAGTAGCAGATCCAAGCTTCAAACTCAGGTTCATGTCTTTAAAGCCTATGGTCTTTTTATTATACCCAGTGTCAATTGAAAAAAAAAAAAAAAAAAAAAGCACAACCTAAAAGTTAGAATTGTGTTTCATTTGGTAGACTTTTTGAGGACTTAAGCCCGGGAGACAGCCTCTAAGATGGCTCTGAGGGACTGCTCCAAAGAGGTGAGGGAGGAGCCGGGATGTATAGGAGTTTTTGAAACAAACAAACAAACAAAAAGAACTCAGGTAGTTGGACCATCAAAAGATTACTGATAACCAGCCATCTCTAGTTAATGAATTTAGTGCTTTTCTATGGGAAGATACAAAAGTCTGGGCTCATTGAAATCATTCTTTTGATAATTACCTTATCTGATAATAACTATCTAGGGTCAGTATCCTGTTTTTCTCCGTACTGAATCCCCTCAGGGTACACAGTTGGGGGTGGCTGCAGTGGCTGATAGCTTGATGGTGTCGACATTCTTTGTTTACTTATGTGGCAGGCAACATTTTTTGTCCATACCAGCTTTATTAATACTGAGACCTGCCTAAAGAGTAGAGCAGACAATGAACTACACCACAAGCCAAGAAGTTTTCTCACTATATTTACCATATGAGTTACAGTATGAACTAATTCTGCACCTTGGGGCATAAGAACATATCCTAAAAACCGGTCAAGGTCTATCTAAATTACTCACTCAGCAGAGAGTATCTCAAGACAGGATGGGACACCAGCAAGTGACCAGGGGTCTTTTTGTTTTTTGTGGACCTACCATTTTACCCTCATATTAACACCTTCTCATGATTTCTCCATTTCTGCGGATGATAGCATCCCCCCCACTCTCTAAATACCATAAATTGAGCAACCTGGGTATATGGTCTCCCAATGATGATGGGTCCACGTGACCCCCTCCCCTTCACATGCCTAATCCAGCGCTAAAGTACCATGCAAGTAAAACACCCCATATGGTTTCACTGTCTTTGTTCTGGCTGCTCCATTTCTAGGGTAGCCTACACGGTTTACCAAATTTATTTAGAATTACCTCCAAACCTGTCAACTACTGACTCAAAAGCTCTTGGATTCCCCATTACCTATGATAGTCATTTCCTTGTCATTTTAAAGAATTCCACAATAATAAGTCTCATTTCTATCTTTCCAATCTCATTTCACATTACCCTGAACTGATACCATACATTCCAGCCAAATTGCCCTATTTAATTTTCTGAACATGCACCAGTTTCTCATCTTTAGGCCATTACCTTCAAGCTAAAATGAGTTTCTTAACCCAGGGTTGTCCTATTTAACTTCAGTTGATCATTCAAGACCCACCTCAAATGAATCTGCTCTCTTGAAGCTGATTTTTGTTTTGTAAACACCACCATATTGAGATCTTAACCTCCTTTAAATTCCTCATAGGAGGTTACTTCAAACACTGTTATTACTTTATGTAATACACACACACACACACACACACACACACACACACACCCCTGCATCTCCCTTCTAGATTCAATTACTCATCTCTACATCCCTCATAGCCTGGGGTCTTAATAATAAGTACCAAAGTCCCAGTAAGTGTTGCCTGAAATAAATTAAAGTAACATAAAGCACTCTCTGTAAAATGTTGAAAAGATGCCCCAGTGTATTCATACCAAAATGCTTAGGAGTGAACACTACAGTGCTTTTCTACAGTAATAAAACTGCCTGAGTTCATTAATGCAAGGTCAGAAATACGGTCCAGCTTGGTACAATAACTACGTTCACACTACCCTCACTCGCACCCCACCATACACCTAGGGACACTTTTTTTACCAAGTCACAGATGGCATAAGAGAGAAAATGGAAAAACAGCTGGTAGTTGCACAAAGATACCTTGGGCTTTCTCAGAAGCTCAGTTCAAACTGCCCCCATAGCCAGAACAAAGCAGTGAAAGAAGCAAAACTGTCTGGCAATAAAGCACTTTAATTCACTTGAATTGCCTGAATAATAGCTTCTACCCTCTGTTTAGCTTTAACTTAGGTGACCTGGCAGGTACAATTGCAGTGTGTGGGCTTCTTTAATAACAGCAACAAAGGCATCTTCCCAGAAAGCTGCCAGCAGTGATAGCCTCTAGGTGTCGCTGGCCAGCCTGAGCGTAGGTAAGGAGGAAAAAAATAGAGAAATGAAAGGAAGAAGGGGAGTCAGGAAGATGGGAGAAGGCAAGCCAGGTAGCAGAGCATCCAGCCCCACTCCTTGGCAAAACAGTCTTATTTGTGAAATCAGCAGCAAACTCCTTGAAAGACTTAGTTGATGTCCTATTTGAATAGACAGTTTAGTTTACATCTCAAGCAGAAGAAAGAAAGGCAATGAGAAACCTAAATGGAAAATGTATTTTATATTTATGTAGCATATTTACCAGAAAAAGAGATCTCTGTCCCAGATTTGGGGATTGGATAAATAATTCCCTAAGTATATGTAATTCTAGATTCAAAATACAAACAGAGCTTTCTCTTCTTGGAAGCCTCCCAGGCTGGAGCTTCATTCTTCAAAATGTCACCTCCTAATTGAAACTTTCACCCAGCCCTCCTAGGAAAATGTATGTATTTATAGAGTAAACATCAAGTGCTTACTATGTGCCAGGCAATACTTTAAACCCTGGGGATACCATTGTCATACAAGATGCATTGTCTTCAGTTCTCATGGAGCTTGTATTTTAATAGAGGAAGCAGGAACCAGTGGGTGTGGTGCAGGGAGGAGAGGGATGAATAAAACAGATAACTTTAGAGTATGTCAAGAGGACTTACAAAAATAAAGTGGTGTGATAGCAGGTTTGGAGAGTATTGTAATTGAGGTCATTGGGGAAGAATTCTCTGAAAAGGGGATATTTGAGTTGTGACCTGAATAATAAAAATAAATAGATGAGAGGGCAAGTGAGAGAGTGAACACAATTGGGCAAAAAAATATGAACCCAGAGCATTCCAAGTAAATGGTCCAGAATATTTCTGGCAGAGAGGCCCTAAGACGGAAATTAGTTGGAATAAGCTTGTTATACTTGACATGTGCAAAGAAAGCCAATGTGGCTGGAACACAGTGAATAGAGTAGAAAATGCTAATATGGAAAGTTTCAGTAATAGAGGTTAGATATTATAAGGTGCTGTGGGTCCTAGAAGGGGGGTTGAATTTGATTCTAAATTCAGTAATGGGAAGCCTTTTGAGGATTTTAAATAGAGTACTGGAACGGTCTAATCTGCATTTTAAAGGATGGTTCCAACTTCTGTGAGGAGAATGGACAGTGAAGAGCCAGAGTAAGAGGAGAAAGAAGAATGAAAGGATGATAGCTCAGGTGAAAGCTGTCATTGACCTGCATCAGAACGGAAGCAGCGCTGCTTCCATTAGTGCTGACCCCGCAGTTAAGGCAGTCCCACTAGACCGCCTCCACTTTAGATACCAGTCACAAATAGGGTCCCCAGGCTACTTGCACTTCAGCTCAGCTAACTATAAATTCAGAGCGGTTCCCACAATGCACCCATCAGTTTCAAAAATTTGCTAGAATGACTCACAAAACTCAGGAAAGTACTATACTTGCAGTTTTATTACAACTCAGGAAGCGCCAAATGGAAGAAATGCACAGGGCAAGGTATTGGAGGAGTGGGAGTATGCAGAGCTTCCAAGCCCTTTCCAGGTACACCACGCTTCCAGCACGTCAGTGTGTTCTCCTGGCAGTCCCCTTAGCCTTGTTTCAGAGTTTTTAATCAAAGTTTCATTACACAGACATGCTTGATTAAATCATTGGCCATTGATGATTAAACTCAATCTTCAGCCCCTCTCTCCTCCAGGAGGTTGGGAAGGGGGTGGGGCTAAAAGTTCTAACCCTCTAATCAGGGGGATTGTTTTCCTTCTGGCACTTAGTCCCATTCTAAAGCTACCTAGGAGCCCTCGAAGAGTCACCTCATTAGCAAAAACTCAGGTGTGGTCAAAGTGGCTCCTTATGAAAAACAAGACATTCCGATTACTCAGGAAATTCCTGGGGTTTTAGGAGCTCTGTGCCAGAACCAGGGACAAAGTCCAAATATATATATATATATATATATATATATATATATACACACACACACACATATATATATTTATTATATCATAAAGAGTAATCAACTAGATTATTTCTAAGTCCTCTTCCAGTTCTAAACATTCTGTTTTTATTGTTTTATTTATACTCCAGTTTCTGAAGTCAAGTTCTGTACTAATAAACACAAAACCACTTGGGTATAGATGTATTCATATAGAGGACTATATGAATCTTAGCACAAAAGTGGAATGAAAATGGTTAGTTCTGCATTCTTTATACCATAACAAAAAGAAAAGATTCTCAATATTAATGAAATTTCCCAAGATTAGGTAGAAAGAAAGAGACAGAGAAACAAAAATAACAATTTAGGGAGTGGGAGAAGAAAGCATGTTAATGCAATAAATCCCATGAATTCTGAGTTCTTTGTAGATTTCACTATATTTTAAATTGCAAATAATAGCAAATGTTTTTCCCATGGAGAATGCAAATAAATAGAATACACATTTTCTGAGAGGACTACTTGAAATGTATGTCAGATAATTAAATTAAGCAATCAAATATATACACATTCATGAACAAAAAAATATAAATAATGGTATGTTATTCACAATTTAACTAGTCATCAAAACACAAATTCCCAAAGCACCACATTAACCTAGATTTTTATAAATCTAATGTAATATTAGCCTAATTCGTAATTATAAAAAGAAAAACAAAAAAAGAAGAAACTGACCTTAGTCTTGATGAATTAAACACAGTGAGAATTTTCTCTTCTCATGTTTTTGCCACACTATTGTGTTTTGGGGAATTCTAACTAGAGATTTGTCACTTTGGGATACACAGGCAACTACAGTAAGGATTTCCTCCCTGCCTTGAGAGCAAAGTAGATGTTATATTTTTCTCCAGATCATTTCCTGTACATTCTTTCATTGCCAGTAACAAGTGATCATAAAGTCACCGACAAACACTTTACTGTTAACTGGCAAGTAATCATAAAACAGAGGGTTTGAGGGCTAAACATGCAATTACTCCAAACTGTACCAAAGGCATCTTTTATGTCAGTCAGTAAAGGAAAGTCACATTTATAGCACCACCTTGTGAAAAAATAAGGAACTGACTTGTCAAAGTAGCAAGCGAAAAGCAAGCCTTGCCAAGCTCCTTAAAGGAAATTGTTTTAAAGATTAGTTTATTTTTAGTTGTCTAGTTGTTCTTTCACAATATATATGCATGTTTACAGGCAACTCAATTTGGAAAAATTTTCCACTCATTTTCAATATTTTTCTCTAGGCACAATTAAATCATTTTGATATCAATCATTGGAATCACACGGACTAAATCTCTATGTGTTGTCCTTAAGCAAATATGAGTTTATATTTAGGCAAAACATTTGTCATCTTCCTTTTCTGTCTCTCAGTATTCCCTTCTTTTTTTTCCCTCCCTCCCTCCAGTATTCCCTTCTTTTAACCTCATCCCTTGTTCCTCCATAAGTACAAGGACACTCAGTTTTAAAATGAATGGAATAAATAGAGATCAGGGAATTCATTTCTAATAGTTCCACATCACAGGGATTAAATCAGATCAGCATAAATTGTGTGTCTATTTTCCAGTATTCCAACTGATACTTGTTCTACAATTTAAAAGTAGAAAATTTATGGATGTTATGTTGCTTGCTATGAAGTTGGTTTCCTGAATTTTAGGAATAAGACTCACCAATGCTTTACTCATTAAATTTTGTAAAATGTCATTTATTTTTCTAATTATTTGCAATGTGTACAATTACTTAGTCTAGTGTTTTTTCAGACATTAGTGTACATAACAAACATTTAGAGTATTTGTTAAGTTTTAACAACCAGATATCTATCCATATTCCCAGGCGCTGATTCCAGGGAACTGAAGTTGGAACCCTATGACCTGCATTTCAACCAGCCCACAGTAATTCTAAGGTAATTGATCTATGGGCCACTTTCTGAGGAACACTTCACTGACTCTATACCATCTCATTTTACCACTTGAATCTGTTGAATCTCCTTACCCCCATTTACTCAGTTTATTTTCCTCTTCTATCATACTTTTCCATGTAATATCTTGGGCCTGTATTTACTCTTCTTCTATCCTTATATTGCTCAAACTTTTGAATTCCTCAGGGTAAAATATTATCTAGTGTCTGACTTTGGATAAGAAGACATTCTGTTAATGTCCAGAACAAAGGGAACACTTAAAGGCTCAACAATTAAGAATATCCAGACAAGATTTTGAGTTCCTGAGGAATTGTATGTCCTTTTCACTACAGTGTCCCCCTGACCTAGCATAACACCCACCACTAATAGATGGTCAATAAATAGTTACTAAATAAGGACTAAATGAATAAACACACATTGAAAAAAATTTAGCTTGAAATAACTACTACAGAAGTAGTCAGTTACTTACATTGGCCCTTAAAATTATCTATACCAACTTCCTCATTTTACGGATAGGTACAAGAGGCCCTCCTGAGGCATGTGCCTTGAGCAAGCCAATTACAGAAACACAACCCGTCTTCTGACTCCCAGTGACACGCTACCCACCCCCATTACTATAGCAGATTATCCAGTTGTTTTCTCACGAAATAACCTTATGGCAATTTAGTTATTGTTTTAAAATAATGTTCAATTCTTTTTTTCCCTTAATTACCTTGTTATAATGTTCAATTCTAACCAGACTGCTTTTCCTAAAACACTTAGAATTTCTGAGGACTGATATCTCTCCACTCCTGTTCTCTGACCTTCAACCTCCAAAATCTAATTATCTCCAACTTCAAAATCTGCCTGGGTAAAATCCTTAACCAGAAGGAACAGGCACAGATGTACTGTAAGCACAGCTCTATTTACTACAATCATTTTAACTTTTCTATTGAAGTTCCTATAGTCAGGCATTTATAGAGTATGTGCAGTAACTGAGTTTTCTCAGTTAGGTAGATCATTAGTCCCCTTAGTTTGTAGAATAATTGGGCAGGGGGAAATCAGTGTGTGGAGACACACACACATATGATGTATGTACACACTGTTTATACATTATAAATCTGTGTAAACACACATATAGATAATGAAAAGGAAGCCATTTGGGGTGCTAAAGAGAACTCTATAGTGGTTATTGGGCAACATGAATCTGAGCTTTGGTTCTGCCACTAGCTTTTGCAATACTTCCTTCCTTCTCTGGGCTCTGTCCCCATCTTCCAAATCAGAGATTTGAATTTGGTGGTCTAGGGAGGTCTAAGATACCTTCCAGATGCAGTGTCTTAGGAATCTTAAGGTCACAGAGTGGGCAAATTGCTCACATTCTAAATGATCCAATTGGCACAGTCTTAAAAGTTAGAACGTGAGTTGTACGTAAGGAAAGATTAGACCGTAAGGCTGCTGTCAGCCCCTTTCTAGTCCACACTGACAGTTTCCGTTCTGGTAAAGGAAAATTAGAACTAAAGCAGGTGCCTCTGTCAAGGGCCCATTAGCTAAGTCTCTCCCTCCCATCCCCCATACTCCTCATTCTCAGACTGAGTTAGGATATCACCGAGGGTTGTTTGTATGTTTGCAAAGCCCATCTAGTTCACAAACATTAGTCTCTTCTCTTGGTTTCATCGAAGTCACCACTCTCACTCTATTCCTAACAGAAAGATCCATTCTTTCCCTTTCAAGAACCCAACTAGGAACCTTTTACAGAAACTTATTCTTTCATCCTGGAACCGAACTTTACAAGGTTCACGAGATGGATAAAAAAAAAAAAAATACAGCTGGATGAAGACTCCTATCTCTGCTACTTACCATCTCTGAGAAATTGAACAAGCTCCATAACTGTGCCGAGCCTCTATAAATGAGGTTTATAACTCTCACCTCACAAAATTGGTGTTGTCATCAAAGATGATGACGTACAAAGAATCTATCTCAGAGCATGGCCCATCACAAGTGGCTAAAACTTGTTAAAATGCCCAAAAGGCCCTTTCCATTCCTCACATTTCAAAGAGATGTGTGAGAGATAAATCCCATTTTACATGAAGTCTGTAAAAGTATAATGTTATTATCATTCTTTGAGAAAGTTCACTGCTGTGCAAAGAACGCATAGGAAGCTGCCCACACACATCCTGCCACTGTCATTTAGGAAGCAGTTTTAATTTCACAAAATGATGCAAAAAGATGAAGCTATGCAGCTGGACCTGATTTCCACCTGATTTCTGACTTGATATGTGGCTAAATCGCTTGACCTCTCTGGGTGTCCGGGACCGCCCCCCCCCCCCCCCCGTAGGTGTAGGGCGCGGATGGAGCTGGGCGACCTCTAACTGTCCTTCCTGTTCAGAGACTGCAGCGGTGCAGCCAGCTGGAGGCTCTGCCACTTAAGCCCTGCGCCCCGCTGGCCGGGCGCCAGAACGAACGACTCCCTCCTCCGGCGGGAAGGGCTTCCCTTGGCGACGCAGGAGTCTGCAGGCAGGAGCGGGGGCGGCTCTCCCGCGCATCTCCGGAGAGGCGGCGAGGCGAGCGCTGTCTACCCGCCATCAATAATGCGGTCTTTTGTCAGCAATAAATTCCCTCCAAAATTAATGAAACAGCCCTTTTAAATTCTCCTGTCACTGCCTCATCCAGCAGGAGCTGGGCTAGGCCTCCCGCTCTCTAAATGAATATAAAAGCCACATAAATTGTCTGGAGGCGATATCTAGCTTGCGGGGCACAATCTAATCTCCTCAACCGCCTACAGAAACAACGAGAAAGATGGAAACCCAGGATCAATGTTTGCTCCCCATTGCAGAAGGCACGCGCTCCGTCACGCACCCGGAGCCCACACACGGGGCAGTGCTCTGCTGGCATCCATCGCCCAGGTCACTGTCACTCTGCAGCGGTCTGCAGTGTGACCTACAGGATACCATTAAGGAATATTAAGGTGGAGGGATAACCTCTTCCTTTTACAGGTGAAGACACCAAAGGCCAGAGGAAGCAACAAAGGACCACAGTCTACCCTCTACTGTCTTAGTGTTCTAAATCTGAGCTTTTCAAATTTTAATGTGCATGCAGTAGTTTGGGGGTGGGTGGAGGTGGGGTTGTGCATTTCTGGAAAGTTCCCACGTGCTGCTTCTGATGCTAGTGGTGGTACTGCATGCATTTCTGGCAGCACAGGTGGGGAAGACCATGAGCTCCAGTGGGGCAGAGCTAGAAGTATTTTTTTACTGTGTTTCCAGCACCTGACACAACGTCAATGCAGTAGGCTTTTAATAAAGGTTTGTCGAGTAATTAATTGGTGCATAAAAAAGGCAGTATTGTATAGTGATTAGAAATTTGTACTCTGGAGCCATCCTACCTAGGCTCACATCCCCCCAACACCACTAACAAGCTGTGTGCCTTGGGCAAGTTATTTAACCTTTCTGCACCTCAGTTTCCTCAACTGTAAAATTGTATTACTAACAATATGTGTCTTACAGACTTGTTGAGATGAAGGGAAATGAGCTAATATGTACAAAGTCCTTAGAACAGTATCTGGAAAGTGGTATAATGCAAAAAATGTAACTTGCTTCAGGTCACACAGCTACTTAGAACATCTGGGCCATCACTCATATCTCTGACATTTTAGTTCAGTGCTGGCAAGCAATATCTGGCAGAAGAAGAACATTCTATCTCTTTAGTTACAAAAGATGACATGTCCACCCAACAAACCCTTAGAGTTATGAAATGTGAATGCAAATCACATGAAAAGGTGAAGATGGCTGAAGATGGCAAACAGTTGAACACACACACACTACAAGCCCAAGCCTTGTAGCGACACAGATCTGAATTCAAATCCAGATCATCCACATCCAAACAGTGGAAAGGTTAGCCAGTTATCCTCTCGAAAGGACAACTGGCACATGAATAAAATGGAAAAACATTTATCTAGCTTAGAGAGTTGATATGCAGAATATAGGAGGTAATGTGCTTCCGGCATATAATGCTGCTATACACATAGCAAGAGCTCAAGAAATAAAGCCATAAAACATTTACAACAGGTACAAATTGAAAAAAGCAACTGACTTTCCAACTGGTGTCCCTAAAGGAGAGGGCCCTTAAGTCTCCCAAAGGAATGTGGGCCGAAAGAATGTTCAGGCTTCCTCCAGCTCCGACAGAACATAATGCATAGTTTGACTCCAACACATTAGAAAGTTGTAGCTTGGAGCAGGGGCTGGAGGTTGTTTCAGGCCATCTAGTGAGGGACCAGAACAGGGCCTAGGTAGACCTGAAAGTTCTGCACGCAACCAGACACTAGAGAGACATGGTGGATTGTCATATGACCTTGAATTCTAAAAGGAGACTTTTGAATCTTAAGATTTAACATTTAAGTCATAGGGCCCTTAAAGATCGTGTACTGCAACTCATTTTCACTTGGGGAAACTGAGATACAGTTTTCCCTCTGAGAAAAAATTAAGCATGAATGGATCAGTAACCTGAATCATCAGTATAACCCAAAGCCTATGCCCACTGCCAGTCACTCTATTAGTCCATGCTCAAAAGTTCAAAAAAATATATATATGACGGAGAACTTCTGGAATCAATTCTCACATATAAAGTGCTTAGAAGTTGTCAACAACAACAAAAAAACTGGACAAACTAAAATCAATGGCTTTTCTTGAATTTACCAGATAACTGAGATCATAGGGAAAACTGCTACACCCAAAATCTGGAGAAATAGGCAAATCCAGAGAGATACAGCAACCAAGATCTACTTAATTGGAGCCAAAACCACCGGACCCTAAGCTGGTAGGAACATTTAAATGATTATTTTGATGAATTACTGGAGGCTGAGTATGAACTAGTATAAGAGTGAAGAAATCCTGGGGACTGCAGTCTCATGGGGGCTCCACATTTTTATGGGCTTTCCCTCCAGAAACCCTAGCAGGTTCTCACTGTGAGAATCCCAGAAAAATCTCATCATGGGCTCTGGCAGGGAGAGGCAAAGAAGCACCATTGTGAACTACACCCAGAGTTTTCTCCATAGCAAAGGCCTATACTCCAGGGAAAAAATCATATTGCCTGAACACAATTCTGACACCATATCCAAGCTGGGGAAATGGAATTCATCTTCACTCCAGTCCCCTCCAGAAATCTTGTCTAACCTAAGCGAAAAAAAATTCATAGTCAATAGGGACAGCGGTTCAAGGAAATAATCGGAAACTGCAACCAGGAAAGGGAATGGGGTCAGGGGAGGAAAAAAACTATGTGACTGAAAAAAATCACTTTAGGTCCCAGCCAGGTACACAGGCCTACTGAAAAACTGAGTCTAAATTGGATTTTTATAGAACACTTCCCTTCCCCATCCCCATACCTCACCACTACACCAACAGGGCTCTAGTATAATAACCACGGGTTAGAGCAGAAAGGCCTATGAATAGACTTCCTCTGAGGAGAAGTATATTACATGGGGAAACCACAAAGTGAGGAGGGGAGACAAATACAAAGACACAAGTGGCATTTGAAGCCATTGGTACCAAAAACAAACACTAAACACAGCTCAACTCCTATCCAGTTTAAAATAAATTCTCATACTAATCTGTGAGCTAATGCAATACCAGTCAAAGTCCCAGTAAGTCATTTTATGGATATTAGCAAACTGATTCTAAAGTTTATATGAAGAGGTAAAGACCCAGAAGAGTCAACACAATATTGAAGAAGAACAAAGCTGTAGAACCGACACTAACCAACTTTAAGACTTACTATAAAGCTGCAGTAATAAGAACAGTATTGGGAAAAGAATAGACAAATAGATCAATGGAATAGAATAGAAAGCTCAGAAACACACCCACATAAATATAGTCAACTGATCTTTGACAAAGGAACAAAGGCAATAGAAAGATAGTCTCTTCAACAAATGGTGTTGAAACAATTGGACATCCACAACCAAAAGTAAATCTAGACACAGACCTTACACCCTTCACAAAAATTGACTGAAAGTGGATCACAGACACAAATGTAAAACAAAAAACTATAAAATTCCTAGAAAATAACATAGGAGAAAACTTAGATGACCTTGGGTATGGCAATGACTTTCTAAATATAACACCAAAGGCACAATCCATGAAAGAAACAATTGATAAGCTGGACCTCATTAAAGTTAAAACTTCTGCTCTGTGAAAGACAATGTCAAGGAAATGAGAAGACACACCACAGAGTGAGGAAAATATTTGTAAAAGACCGCTCTGATAAAGGACTATTAACCAAAATACACGAAGAACTCTTAAAACTCAACAATAAGATAACAAAAAAAAATTTTTAATGGGCAAAATTTTGAGCAGATGCCTCACCAAAGCAGATATACACATGGCAAATAAGCACATGAAGGGCTGCACAAATAACCGTCCTCAGGAAAATGCAAATTAAAACAACAGAGAAACCACTGCAATCCTATTAAAATAGCTAATACCTTAAAAAAAAAAATGACAATTCCAATTGCCGGCATAGATGCAAAGCAACAGAAACTCTTATTTATTGCTAATAGGAATGGAAAATGGTACAGCCACTTTGTAAGACAATTTGGCAGTTTCTTACAAAGCTAAATATAGTCTTAACATATTATTCAGCACTTTCACACTTAAGCATTAACCCAACTGATTTGAAAACTTATACCAACACAAGGATCTGCATGCAAATGTTTATAGTAGCTTTATTTATAATCGCCAAGATATCTTTCAAAAGGTGAACCGGTAACCAAGCTGTGGTACATTCATACAATGGAATATTATTCAGTGATAAAAAGAAATGACCTATCAAAACCTACATTCTGTATGATTCTAATTATATGACATTCTGGAAGAAACAAAATTATGGAGATGGTAGAAAGATCAGTGGTTGACAGGGGTTTGGAGAGTGGTGAGATAAAGAAGATTGAATAGGTGAAGCAGAAGGAATTCTTTTTTAAGGTGGTGATAAAAATATTCTGTATGATACTGTAATGGTGGTTACATAGCATTGTGCATTTGTCAAAACTCACAGAAATTTAATACAAAGAGTAGACCTTCTAAGAAAACTCATTTATGAGATTGGGGAATACCAGGATAGAGTGCAGACTGTGACTAAAATCCAACTGTACCACAATGTATGAATAACTTCACTGAAAGGGATGGGGGGAAATGTGCTGATCTAAGTAACTTTGTAAATGAGTAGAATCTGTAAGACTGAAGTCAAAAGGAACTGTACATCGTACTGTACTCTACTTCAAAAGTCATTTCCCGCATGGATTGGTTTAGGAATTTTGAAACCACTATGCATATATACTGTAATTTAAACATAAAATAAATGGATGACAGATGGTAGGAGCCAAGTACCTCTCTGTCACAGTGGGAAATTATAGATAACTAAGATTAGGAGGCTAGAATGATCCATGTGATAATGGATTAGAGTTGGAGACAAGAGTGTGAGCTCATATTTAGCTTGATATTGACAGAGATGATTACATAGAGTAATATATATCAATAAGTGAATACACACAGTTAGTATACACATATATATTTTTCCTTGCTCTGTCTGGTGATATGGGTAGTAACAGTGAACACAACTAGCACCCAAATCTTGGTTTTAAATACCAAGTTTTAGGGGTTTCCCTGGTGGCGCAGTGGTTGAGAATCTGCCTGCCAATGCAGGGGACACGGGTTCGAGCCCTGGTCTGGGAAGATCCCACATGCCCCGGAGCAGCTGGGCCCGTGAGCCACAACTACTGAGCCTGCGCGTCCGGAGCCTGTGCTCCGCAACAAGAGAGGCCGCGATAATAAGGGGCCCGCGCACCGTGATGAAGAGTGGCCCCCACTTGCCGCAACTAGAAAAAGCCTTCGCACAGAAACGAAGACCCAACACAGCCATAAATAAATTTAAAAAATTTAAAAAAAATACCAAGTTTTAAATAGATTAAATTGTTTTAAATATTATTTAAATGGTAAATTTAAATGATTTAAAACAGTATTTTAAAATATCATTTTCCAATAAAGGATACCAGGGGTCCTTCAAGAAATGGTTGATTCTAGGGCTGTGGACTGAATTATACAAGATGAGCTTGGAGCTGTATTGCCAGAAAATAACAAATTGCTCAAAATAATCTATCATAGACAAAACCAATAGAAAAAGAAAACTCATTTACAGCAATTTAATCTTAAATTTTTATTACACTTTCCTGATAGTACCAATATTTGATGTTTGTACATTGAGAGTCATTGTGATTAATGAGGGGAATGCTTTGCAACTTTGACTGTTACAGCCATAATAGATCTTGGAGATCGTCAATTAAACCATCATATTTTGCAGTTGAGAAGCCTGAAACATGAGAGACATAAAATAACGAACCTAAAGTCACAGGGGAAATTTATGCCAGGGCCAAAACAAAATCTCACATCATGAGAGTCCTACTTCAGTGTTGCTTTACCCATAGAAAAATACACAGAACTAGGCAAGAATATTCACGAATTTTGTGAGCCAGAGGTTAACAAGCAGCAACTTGAAATTGACGATGATGGGTGGATTTACACCATGTGGCTTTTTTTTTTCTTTCTTTCTTTTCAGGGAGTTGGTTAAACAACACACCACTGGCCCTAGTCCTCAAGTTGCAATTAGATAGTGGTTAGTGGTTTCACAAAAAATAAGCTTGATACTAAAGACCGGAAATGTTGATTTTTTAAGGCCATACTTAGCATTTCTAAGTAACGGTGTATCCTACTCATGCAGGAAAAGCTTAGAAATAGAATTCCATATTTTTAAAGAGTTACACTTGGACATATGTGAAATTTTATAACCACATTTGATAGAGAATGTCAATCCACAGTACAGAGAATTGAGGATTTCAATTTTAGTTGCGCTTCTCTTGTATTAATTTCTTACCAGATTAGAAATAGATATAGCTATTTTACAAAAGCAGGATTACTTTCATGGTGATCTTATCAAGATATGGTGATTAGTTAACTTAGCCAAAAAGACAGTGGGCATAACCTGGAGAAGAGCATGAGTGGCTCCTGGGGAGCACTGAGCAGCCAAGGAAAGAACAAAATACGGCATAGGGAATAGATTCCCAAGGGCATAGGAATGTGATCAAGGAAGTAAAAGGCTCACAGCCCAGCTGCTTTGAATCCTTCCTCCCCAATTTGTTGCTGTGACTTGGTGAAAAAATGCTGATGCAATTCTCACTTGGAGGACCTAACTTCATTATAGAAACTGTAATAGTTAATAAATAAATATTACCAAGGCTTAACTAACTGAACTGTCAGACATTCTTTGAAGTTTGGGAAATGGAAAAGTGATGTATTACATTTTTATTAAGTAGAATTTGAGGCATTTATGAGACACTCAAATGAAGAAGGCCAATTGGCAGTTTGACATATGGTTCTATAGCAAGGTTTTTCAATCTCAGCACGACTGACTGCTTGGACTGGATCATTCTTTGTTGGGAGTTGAGGGGAAGGGGAGTAAGTAACCTGTGCCTTGAAGGATGCTTGGCAGCACCCCCTAGCCTAAACCCACTAGATGGCAATAGCAAACTCCTCCCCTGCCCATCAAAAATGTCTTTAGACATTGCCCATTGTCCCCTGGAGGACACATCTGCTCCCAGTTGAGAACCATAGGTCTATAGTGTAGAAATAAAGTATGCAGTCAAGAAATAGATTTGGAAATCACCTTTTAGGTAATCGTTAAATCTTAAATAATGGTGGAAATTTTGCAGAAGCATGTTTAAAGTAAAAATAAATAAATAAATAAGAAGCCAAAGTCCATGGATAAGTTAGAACACTTTCTGTTATGTTTCCTAACTCTAATTAAAGACATAAAGAAATCTGCTGGACTTCTAGAAATGAGATCCTGTTAAAACCAACATTTAAGGAGCCAGAATAATGTGCTCATGAAGGAAATGAAAGAACAGGCCATGATGTAAAAAGAAACCCCCCAAAAAATGGTATTAAAAAAACCAGGAGATTCATTATCTTCCCTAGTCAACTCTTACACTGAGCATCCGTGTCCTTTGAGGCTGAGTTCAACTTTCATGTTTTCATTGAAGTTATTACTAGTTCTTCACTCATTACTATCATTCCTGTCTCTGATTCCTTTTCTTAGTGACTATGCCAAATAAGCTTGCAATTAAGTGGGTTCTTTTCAGCAGTATTTGTTGCTGTTTTGTAAATTCTATTCTTCGCCTTCCAACTAGATTTCTATTTCCTGAAGGATAAAAACCTGTCATGCTGTAGTAGCCCTCCAGAGCCTTTGACTGGGCTCAATGTAGTTAGGAAGTCAATAGATATTTCAGTATTAACTGTTGATTGGTTCCATATATTGCTGTTTTAGAGGAGCATCATTTCAGTAAACATTAATGAGTAATCTTTTTTTTTTTTTAATTACTGCCTCTTAGAGTTTTCATCCACTTGTTGATTTGTTTTAATTAATTAATTAATTAATTTTATTTTTGGCTGTGTTGGGTCTTTGTTTCTGTGCGAGGGCTTTCTCTACTTGCGGCGAGCTGGGGCCACTCTTCATAGCAGTGCCTTTCACTAACACGGCCTCTCCCGTTGCGGAGCACAGGCTCCAGACGCGCAGACTCAGTAGTTGTGGCTCACGGACCTAGTTGCTCTGCGGCATGTGGGATCTTCCCAGACCAGGGCTCGAACCCGTGTCCCCTGCATTGGCAGGCGGATTCTCAACCACTGCGCCACCAGGGAAGCCCCTAATGAGTAATCTTCATGTGCCATGCTTTGTTCTAGGCACAAAAAGAAAAAATAAAGATACCACACGTGGTCAGAGCAATATTAGCCTAACATCACTCTCCAGTAGTGTTCCCTCTTTATACCATCTAGTAACATGCTAATAACTACCCATCTCAAAGAGAAGTAAATCTGGTTTCATTTTTCTCCCCAAAATCAAACTTAGTTTCCCATTAAAACATTCTAAGACACGCCTATAATTGTTTTCCTTGAACCCAATCTGTGTTTCTAACAAGAATGTGGTATGTTAAAAAAAAAAAAAAAAAAGAATGTGGTATGTTGTTTAGAAATAGTACTAAATGAGGAATAGGAAGACTTATTTCCATTCTTACATTACCACTAACTTTTACCATGAAATTTCAAGAAAGTATTGCCCTTTCTGGTCCTCAGTTTCCCACTTTATAAAGTAAGGTAGTTTGATAAATGATTCCTAAGTGCCCTTCTAATTTTGACATAGGATTTAGTGATTTAGTCAAGTAAGTCATTCTGCTTGATGTTTGACTGCAGCATCTGTGAAGTCTTTTTTTTTTTTTTTTTTTAGTTTTATTTATTTATTTATTTATGGCTGTGTTGGGTCTTCGTTTCTGTGCGAGGGCTTTCTCTAGTTGCGGCAAGTGTGGGCCACTCTTCATCGTGGTGCGCGGGCCTCTCACTATCGCGGCCTCTCTTGTTGCGGAGCACAGGCTCCAGACGCGCAGGCTCAGCAATTGTGGCTCACGGGCCTAGTCGCTCCGCGGCACGTGGGATCTTCCCAGACCAGGGTTCGAACCCGGGTCCCCTGCATTGGCAGGCAGACTCTCAACCACTGCGCCACCAGGGAAGCCCTCTGTGAAGTCTTATGCATTGTAGAAGACAGAAATACACAGGTATGTATTTTGATGATTGGAAAAAGTAATTTAGTAAAAGCATCAAATAAGTATGCAGCTTTATAATAAGTCATGCCAATTGGCAACATGTCCTTTTTTGTGGCAAACAGATCTAGTTCATCTTGGCAATAAGATAGATGTGGATAGACCTATAAGTACTATTGCAACTAATTCTGCTTCCAGCTACCTTGAGAGAATGCTAAGGTTAGCAAGACAGGGAGGTGGGCAATGAATTGCTTTTCATACGGATGGATATATTTTACTTTCTGTCACAAGACTGGCTAATGAGTGAGTCCCTTGAGCACAAGTTGGTTTCTATGAAATGTTATTTAATCCTTGCATTTCATCACTTTAATTTAAATAATACCCCATATTTTACTTTATCTACAGAAAGCCAAGCTTTGTCATCACAGTGTTGTGCTGAAAAATCAGCCCTTCCTATCCGATGGGTACCTATTCGATGAGTCTTTTGCTGTGGGCAGGGACACCCTGCACATATACTTTATGCCTCCTGTCAAATGCTAATAATTATGAGAAATAAAAAGAGAATTTGTGACTCTCTTTGTTTTGCAGGGTTCCTAGAAGTTAAAGAGTATGCACAATGACCATCGAGTTTAATATGCAAGTTACTTGTATTTTAAGCTATGTATATGCATTGCAAACCCTCATATTTGCAAAACATAACCATCCACAAACTACTTCCATGCATTTCCAAATATTGCACACATAATAATAATCAAGAAAATAAAAAGAATTAACTGGAATGCTTCCACCCTAATATCTCCTATTTATAAATTTTGTTGTGGTTGGTATTTCCTTCCAGCCTTTGCTCATGTGCAGACCTAATTTACATTTGGCTTTTTTACATTGCATAATAGGAAACATTTCTCATTCTGCCTCACAGTCATTATAATGTAAAATGGCTGCTTAACATTCAATTTCTCACGCTCAAACAAAGCCAAATGATACTTATTTCGCCATTTCTTATACCCAGGCCATGATTTTTGGCCTCAGAACCTTTGCATGTGCTATTCCTGTGGCTTAAAATGTAGGCCCATCTTTGCATGTTCAAATTCTATACATTCTTAAAAGTTGAGTTCTAAGAGTATGATTTCAGTGCAAGTTTTCCTGATCACCTTTTCTCCTACCCTCCCCAGATAGGGTTTACTTCCCCCTTTCTCTGTATTTCCAGCTAGCTTTCATTTGCTATCTTGGATTTTTCCCCCTTGAATCACAGATATGCATAAGATGCACTCTTCTGCTTAACTACAAGATCCTTGGGGAGAAAACCCGTGTCTGATCCTTCATTGTGTCTTCTACAGTAACCAGTACATACTGGAGACAAATAAATGCTAATAAAATAAGTGATCTGTATGCTGTACTCATTTTCTATAGCTGTCTTATCAAATTACTGAAAATTTGGTAGCATAAAACAACAAAAAATTTTTATCTTACTAGTTGTATAGATTAGAAATATAACCCAGGTCTCACTGGGCTAAAATCAAGGTGTCGGCAGAGTTATCTTCCTTTCTATAGGATTTTCTAGATGAGGATATATTTCCTTGCCTGTGCTTTTCTTCCGTAATTACAACTTCTTCTTCTCACCCTGACTCAGCTGGGAAAGGTGCTACGATTTTAAGGACTCATGGGATTCGATTTGATCCATCTAGATAATCCCAAATATCCCTATCTCAAAATCTTTAATCATATCTGTAAAGTTACTTTTGCTATGTAAGGTACAGATTCATAGGTTGCAGGGATTAAGACCTTAATATCTTTGGGACACGATTATTCTGCCTACCGCAGATGCTCACATTAGGGTTAAAATAGAATGGAGCTGAGAAGTATTCGAAAATGATTGGGAGTATCCCTTCCTTAAACAGAGAAGAAAACATATTCAGAAAGGACAAATTTCTTGCCCCAAACCCCAAATATAACAAATAGAAATTTAATATCTTGACTCACTGGGCAGTAATCTTCCCATTTAATTATATCTGTTCCCCACATCACAGCTCCTTATTGGAAACAGAAAATAATTTACTTGAAAAGATGTATAAGGCTCAGAGAGATAAAGATATTTGCTCAAAATTACACAGATGGAAAGAGAAAGAACCAGGCTTGAGTTCCCCATCTTTATGAATTCTATTCTAGTGCTTTCCCTTGGACACCACTCTGGTCATCATCCCCACAGAAGTCCAATAAACAAATATTGAAAAAATCCAAATAAAGACCATAACAAAAATGAATATCTTTTTAATATTCTCAACAATAGCAAAAGGTTTGTTAATAAATCTAAGTTGTCTAGACTCCCTTGGGCATTGAAATTGGGGGAGTTGAATTGTCACCTCAGGAGAAAATTCTGCCCATGACAGTCTGGACAATAAGGTAATATATTCCTTTCTAAGGACCGTAAAGTATATCCTCTTTGAGTGCCCTTGGGAGAAATCAAAATACTGAAGATACTTTAGCCTCAAGGCAGGCCAAGACAGCCAACTGTATTGATAAGGGGAGTGAGGATTCTAATTACCATCACTGCTCCACTGAGCAAGGGATAAGAAGGCTTGTCTGAGCCCCAAGTGTTTGGGAAGCATTTAAAGGAAAGAATTTCTGAAATTATTCTACAGAGTGAAATCTAACAGTCCAATAACCCATTAGAGTTTACATATGACTTTCACATCTCTCCAGTTAATTCTTACAACACCTTGTGAGGAAGGAGTTTTACTTATCCCTAATTTACAGGTTGGAAAATTAGTTTCTGATTGTTTTAAAGGGACTTGCCCAAGATTGTCTCAAACATAGTTTCTCAGACCAAAATTTTCCCATGATGTCATGTTGCTATAGAGAAATGTCTTCATGTAACTACAAATTGAAATGTTCACAACATTTATCAAGGGCCTAAATAAAAAGCAACAAATGACTGTAACTGATTTTTTTTGATGAAGATAAATTATATTTATTCCAAATAATTTCCCAATTCTCCAATTACTTATTGACCACTTGATTTTAAACAGTGTGTGCTGAGCTGAGTAGAAAAGAAGTAAAAGTTTATTATGACTGGAAATTATAGTTAGGATTTGTTAATAATTTCATCTGGATGAGAAGTAAATTATAAAATATATGGCACATTCCCTTCCAAAGTATTAATAAATTGTTTTACAGTAGCAGCAATCCATTCTATACAAAGAACCAAAAGAAATACTATACAAGTTGGAAAGAACATGGGCTTTGAATTCAGTCATGTCTATGTTCAAAACCCCAAATCCTGTTTCACTTCTTATTGGGAATGTGACCTTGGCCAAGTTACTTGAGAGCCTCTTCATCTTTGAATTAGTGATAATAGACACATCTAACGGCATTCTAAAGAGGAGCGCAAACGTTAGATTATCTCAGTTTGAAAGCAAGTTTTGGGCAAGGGAGAGATCCAAACAACAATCATGACATGTCCAAATTCACATTGTCATGGGTCACAGCATTACAGGGGTTTACACTTATTTTCTATTGGTTCAACAATTAGGCAAAAAGAGGTGAGATCTGAAAATCTCAGCAGTAAAAATCGAAACAATAAATTAAAATTAAGAGAAGGGGGTGAAGAGGCTCAAATTCTGGCTCTCCCACTTACCACTTGGGCAAATTACTTAACCAGACTGTGCCCTAGTGCCTTCACCTATAAAATGAAAAGAACAGTAGGAGCTGTCTTCTTGTGGTTTATAACATATAGTAGCAAACAGGCATAATTTACTAATTTTTTTTCTTGGCAAAAATAGGAAAAATCATTGATTGTACTGTGAGTTTACAGGACTTTAGTCTTTTTTTTTTAACATCTTTATTGGAGTATAATTGCTTTACAATGGTGTGTTAGTTTCTGCTGTATAACAAAGTGATTCAGCTATATGTATACATATATCTCCATATACCCGTCCCCTTGCATCTCCCTCCCACACTTCCTATCCCACCCCTCTAGGTGGTCACAAAGCACCGAGCTGATCTCCTTGTGTTACATAGCTGCTTCCCACTAGCTATCTATTTTACACTGGGTACTGTATATATGTCAGTGCCACTCTCTGACTTCATCCCAGCTTACCCTTCCCCTTCCCCATGTCCTGAAGCCCATTCTCTATGTCTGCACCTTTATTCCTGCCCTGCGCCTAGGTTCATCAGAACCATTTTTTTTTTTAGAATCAATATCTATGTGTAGGCATACGGTATTTGTTTTTCCCTTTCTGACTTACTTCACTCTGTATGGCAGACTCTAAGTCCATCCACCTCACTACAAATAACTCAATTTCGTTTCTTTTTATGGCTGAGTAGTATTCCATTGTATATATGTGCCACATCTACTTTATCCATTCATCTGTTGATGGACACTTAGGTTGCTTCCATGTCCTGGCTATTGTAAATAGAGATGCAATGAACATTGTGGTACATGACGGTTTTTGAACTATGGTTTTCTCAGGGTATATGCCCAGTAGTGGGATAGCTGGGTCATATGGTACTACTATTTTTAGTTTTTTAAGGAACCTCCATACTGTTCTCCACAGCGGCTGTATCAATTTACATTCCCACCAACAGTGAAAGAGGGTTCCCTTTTCTCCACACCCTCTCCGGCATTTATTGTTTGTAGATTTTTTGATGATAGCCATTCTGACCGGTGTGAGGAGATACCTCATCGTAGTTTTGATTTGTATTTCTCTAATGATTAGTGATGTTGAGCATCCTTTCATGTGTTTGTTGGCAATCTATAGATCTTCTTTGGACAAATGTCTATTTAGATTTTCTGCCCATTTTTGGATTACGTTGTTTGTTTTTTTGATATTGAGCTGCATGGGCTGTTTGTATATTTTGGAGATTAATCCTTTGTCAGTTGCTTCATTTGCAAATATTTTCTCCCATTCCAAGGGTTGTCTTTTCATCTTGTTTATGGTTTCCTTTGCTGTGCAAACGTTTTTACGTTTCATTAGGTCCCATTTGTTTATTTTTATTTTTAATTTCATTTCTCTAGGGGATGGGTCAAAAAGGATCTTGCTGTGATTTATGTCAAAGAGGGTTCTTCCTATGTTTTCCTCTAAGAGTTTTATAGTGTCTGAACTTACATTTAGATCTTTAATCCATTCTGTGTTTATTTTTGTATATGGTGTTAGGGAGTGTTCTAATTTCATTCTTTTACATGTAGATGTCCAGTTTTCCCAGCACCACTTATTGAAGAGACTGTCTTTTCTCCATTGTATATTCTTGCATCCTTTATCAAAGATAAGGTGACCATATGTGCGTGGGTTCATCTCTGGGCTTTCTATCCTGTTCCATTGATCTATATTTATGTTTTTGTGCCAGTACCATACTGTCTTGATTACTGTAACTTTGTAGTATAGTCTGAAGTCAGGGAGCCTGATTCCTCCAGCTCCATTTTTCATTCCCAGGATTGCTTTGGTTATTCGGGGTCTTTTGTGTTTCCATACAAATTGTGAAATTTTTTGTTCTAGTTCTGTGAAAAATGCCATTGGTAGTTGGATAGCGATTGCACTGAATCTGTAGATTGCTTTGGGTAGTATAGTTATTTTCACAATGTTGATTCTTCCAATCCAAGAACATGGTATATCTCTCCATCTGTTTGTATCTTCTTTAATTTCTTTCATCACTGTCTTATAGATTTCTGCATACAGGTCTTTTGTCTCTTTAGGTAGTTTTATTCCTAGGTATTTAATTCTTTTTGCTGCAATGGTAAATGGGAGTGTTTCCTTAATTTCTGTTTTGGATTTTTCATCTTTAGTGTATAGGAATGCAAGAGATTTCTGTGCATTACTTTTGTATCCTGCTAGTTTATCAAATTCATTGATTAGTTCTAGTAGTTTTCTGGTAGCATCTTTAGGATTCTCTATGTATAGTATCATGTCATTTGCAAACAGTGACAGTTTTACTTCTTCTTTTACAATTTGGATTCATTTTATTTCTTTTCCGTCTCTGATTACTGTGGTTAAAACTTACAAAACTATGTTAAACAATAGTGGTGAGAGTGGGCAACCTTGTCTTGTTCCTGATTTTAGAGGAAATGGTTTCATTTTTTCACCATTGAGAATGATGTTGTCTGTGGGTATGTCATATATGGTCTTTATTATGTTGAGGTAAGTTCCCTCTATGCCTACTTTCTGGAGAGTTTTTATCATAAATGGGTGTTGAATTTTGTTGAAAGCTTTTTCTGCATCTATCGAGATTATCATATGGTTTTTATACTTCAATTTGTTAATATGGTGTATCACATTGATTGATTTGTGTATATTGAAGAATCCTTGCATTACTAGGATAAACCCCACTTGATCACTTCATCAGTGATATTGGTCTGTAATTTTCGTTTTTAGGGACATCTTTATGTAGTTTTGGTGTCAGGGTGACGGTGGCCTCGTAGAATGAGTTGGGGAGTGTTCCTCCCTCTGCTATATTTTGGAAGAGTTTGAGAAGGATAGATGATAACTCTTCTCTAAATGTTTGATAGAATTCACCTGTGAAGCCATCTGGTCCTGGGCTTTTGTTTGTTGGAAGATTTTTAACCACAGTTTCAATTTCAGTGCTTGTGATTGGTCTGTTTATATTTTCTATTTCCTCCTGGTACAGTCTCAGAAAGTTGTGCTTTTCTAAGAATTTGTCCATTTTATTGGCATAAAGTTGCTTGTAGTAATCTCTCATGATTCTTTGTATTTCTGCGGTGTTGGTTGTTACTTCTTTTTCATTTCTAATTCTGTTGATTTCAGTCTTCTCCCTTTTTTTCTTGATGAGTCTGGCTAGTGGTTTATCAATTTTGTTTATCTTCTCAAAGAACCAGCTTTTAGTTTTATTGATCTTTGTTATCATTTCCTTCATTTCTTTTTCATTTATTTCTGATCTGATCTTTATGATTTCTTTCCTTCTGCTAACTTTGGGGTTTTTTTTGTTCTTCTTGCTCTAATTGCTTTAGGTGTAAGGTTAGATTATTTATTTGAGATGTTTCATGTTTCTTGAGGTAGGATTGTATTGCTGTAAACTTCCCTCTTAGAACTGCTTTTGCTGCATCCCATAGGTGTTGGATCGTCGTGTTTTCACTGTCATTTGTTTCTAGGTATTTTTTGATTCCCGCTTTGATTTCTTCAGTGAACTCTTGGTTATTAAGTAGTGTATTATTTAGCCTCCATGTATTTGTATTTTTTAGTTTTTTCCTGTAATTGATATCTAGTCTCATAGTGTTGCAGTCAGAAAAGATGCTTGATATGATTTCAATTTTCTTAAATTTACCAAGGCTTGATTTGTGACCCAAGATATGATCTATCCTGGAGAATGTTCCATGAGCACTTGAGAAGAATGTGTATTCTGTTGTTTTTGGATGGAACGTCCTATAAATATCAATTAAGTCCATCTTGTTTAATGTGTCATTTAAAGCTTTGTCTCCTTATTTATTTTCATTTTGGATGCTCTGTGCATTGGTGAAAGTGGGGTGTTAAAGTCCCCTACTATTATTGTGTTACTGTTGATTTCCCCTTCTATGGCTGTTAGCATTTGCCTTATGTATTGAGGTGCTCCTATGTTGGATGCATAAATATTTACAATTGTTATATCTTCTTCTTGGATTGATCCCTTAATCATTATGTAGTGTCCTTCTTTGTCTGTTGTAATAGTCTTTATTTTAAAGTCTATTTTGTCTGATATGAGAATTGCTACTCCAGCTTTCTTTTGATTTCCATTTGCATGGAATACCTTTTTCCATTCCCTCAGTTTCAGTCTGTATGTGTCCCTAGGTCTGAAGTGGGTCTCTTGTAGACAGCGTATATACGGGTCTTGTTTTTGTATCCATTCAGCCAGTCTATGTCTTTTGGTTGGAGCACTTAATCCATTTACATTTAAGGTAATTATCAATATGTATGTTCCTCTTACCATTTTCTTAATTGTTTTGGGTTTGTTTTTGTAGGTCTTGTCCTTCCCTTGTGTTTCCTGCCTAGAGAAGTTCCTTTAGCATTTGTTGTAAAGTTGGTTTGATAGTGCTGAATTCTCTTAATATTTGCTTGTCTATAAAGGTTTTAATTTCTCCATTGAATCTGAATGAGATCCTTGCTGGGTAGAGTAATCTTGGTTGTAGGGTTTTCACTTTACATATGTCCTGCCACTCCCTTCTGGCTTACAGAGTTTCTGCTGAAAGCTCAGTTGTTAACCTTATGGGGTTTCCCTTGTATGTTAATTGTTGCTTTTCCCTTGCTGCTTTTAATATTTTTTCTTTGTATTTAATTTTTGATAGTTTGATTAATATGTGTCTTGGCATGTTTCTCCTTGGGGATTTATCCTGTATGGGACTCTCTGTGTTTCCTGGACTTGATTGACTATTTGCTTTCCCATGTTAGGGAAGTTTTCAACTATCATGTCTTCAAATATTTTCTCAGTCCCTTTCTTTTCCTCTTCTTCTTCTGGGACCCCTATAATTCGATGGTTGATGCGTTTAATGTTGTCCCAGAGGTCTCTGAGACTGTCCTCAATTCTTTTTATTCTTTTTACTTTATTCTGCTCTGTGGTAGTTATTTCCACTGTTTTATCTTGCAGGTCACTTATCCATTCTTCTGCCTCAGTTATTCTGCTATTGATTCCTTCTAGAGAATTTTTAATTTCATTTATTGTGGTGTTCATCATTGTTTGTTTGCTCTTTAGTTCTTCTAGGTCCTTGTTAAATGTTTCTTGTATTTTCTCCATTTTATTTCCAAGATTTTGGATCATCTTTACTATCATTACTCTGAATTCTTTTTCACGTAGACTGCCTGTTTCCTCTTCATTTGTTTGGTCTGATGGGTTTTTACCTTGCTCCTTCATCTGCTGCATATTTCTCTGTCTTCCCCTTTTGCTTGACTTACTGTGTTGGGGGATCTCCTTTTTGCCGGCTGCAGGTTCGTAGTTCCCTTTGTTTTTGGTGTCTGCCCCCAGTGGTAAAGTTGGTTCAGTGGCTTGTGTAGGCTTCCTGGTGGAGGGGACTGGTGCCTGTGTTCTCATGAATGAGGCTGGATCTTGTGTTTCTGGTGGGTGGGCCTGCATACGGTGGTGTGTTTTGGGGTGCCTGTGAACTTAGTATGACTTTAGGCAGCCTCTCTGCTAATGGGTGGCTTTGTGTTCCTGTCTTGCTTGTTGTTTGGCATAGGCCGTCCAGCACTGTAGCTTGCTGGTCATTGAGTGGAGCTGGGTCTTAGCATTGAGATGGGGATCTCTGGGAGAGCTTTCACCGTTTGCTATTATGTGGGGCTGGGAGGTCTCTGTTGGACCAATGTCTTGAACTCCGCTCTCCCACCTTGGAGGCTCTGGCCTGACACTAGGCCGGAGCACCAAGACCCTGTCAGCCACACGGCTCAGATGAAAAGGGAGAGAAAAAGAAAGAAGAAAAAATTAAAAATAAAAAAAAATAAAATAATTAAAATAAATGTGAAAATATTATTAAAATAAAAAAGTAATAAAAAAGAAAGAAGAGAGCAACCAAACGAATAAACATATCAACCAATTATAACAAGCACTAAAAACTATACTAAGGTAAACATAAAAACCAGAAACAGTTCATCGCAGAGAGCAAACCCCAAGTCTACAGTTGCTCCTAAAGTCCACCACCTCAATTTTATGTTGATTTGTTGTCTATTCAGGTATTCCACAGATGCAGGGTACCTCAAGTTGATTGTGGAGATTTAATCCGCTGTTCCTGAGGCTGCTGGGAGAGATTTCCCTTTCTCTTCTTTGTTTGCACAGCTCCTGGGGTTCAGCTTTGGTTTTGGCCCCACCTCTGCGTGTAGGTTGCCCTCAGACTTCTGTTCCCTTCCAGACAGGACAGGGTTAAAGCAGTGGCTTATTGGGGGGTCTGGCTCACTCATACCAGGGGGAGGGAGGGGTGTGGTAGTTATAATTGTAATGCTGTGCAAGCCTGAGGTGACAGAGGCCGGCATGACGTTGCAACAGCCTGAGGTGTGCCGTGTGTTCTCCCGAAGAAGTTGTCCCTGGATCACGGAACCCTGGCAGTGTCGGGCTGCACAGGCTCCCAGTGGGGGTGGCTGAGGGGCCATGTGGATAGTGACCTGGGCTTGCACACAGGATTCTTGGTGGCTGCAGCAGCAGCGTTACTGTTTCATGCCCATCTCTGGGGTCTGAGCTGATAGGCGCAGCTTGCACCTGTCTCTGGAGCTCGTTTAGGCAAGGCTCTGCATTCTGTGGGCAGACGGGGAAGGAATCCCCTCTCCTCGCACACCCAAAACAATGGTCTCTTGCCTCTTAAGCAGCTCCAGACTTTTTCCCGGACTCCCTCCAGGCTAGCTGTGGCGCACTAGCCCCTTCAGGCTGTTTTCACGCAGCTAACCCCAGTCCTCTCCTTGGGATCCGACCAAAGCCCAAGCCTCAGCTCCCAGCCCCCATCCACCCCCACGAGTGAGCAGACAAGCCTCTCAGGCTGGTGAGTGCTGGTCGGCACTGATCCTCTGTGTGGGAATCTCTCTGCTTTGCTCTCTGCACCCCTGTTGCTGCGCTCTCCTCTGTGGCTCTGAAGCTTCCCCCCGCCCCCCCCCACCCCGCCGTCTCTGCCAGTGAAGGGCCTTCCTAGTGTGTGGAAACTTTTCCTCCTTCACAGCTCCCTCCCCTAGGTGCAGGTCCCATCCCTATTCTTTTGTCTCTGTTTTTCCTTTTGCTCTACCCAGGTATGTGGGGATTTTCTTGCCTTTTGGGAAGTCTGAGGTCTTCTGTCAGCGTTCAGTCATTGTTCTATAGGAGTTGTTCCACATGTAGATGTATTTTTAATGTATCTGTGGGGAGGAAGGTGATCTCTATGTCTTACTCCTCCGCCATCTTGAAGGTCAGTATAACTAATTTTTCACTAGCCTTTTTTGACTGATTTTTTCCCCTTATCTCCTCATACCTAACTATGTCCTCAGGGAGCTCTCATGTACAAACTGTTCATCTTCCATATAAAATCCACCACTTTTTCCATCTTCTAAACTAATTTTCCTTTGCTGGGGACTATTGTATCTGTTGGGTACAAACATCTCCAGTGAGTGCTGCCATTTCTCCCAGACATGAATTGCTTTCTGTAGATGCTTACAAGCTCTTTCTGGGTACCACCACCTTACCTGGGTCTACATCTGCTTCTTCTTGGTACCTCCATGTCCATTGTATAACGTACCTGTTTCCACTAGATTCTGCCATGTTTCAGTTACCCTTATATATGTTGTTATGTCTACCAAACTCCACAATTTCCATTAGACCCTATTGCCAAAATCATTAAGTGTCATTAATTTCCTTGAGATTTCACTTTGGGGCAAAGTTCTATAAATAGTCCTTTTATTATTTTTGTATTTTATTCAGTTATCAGCATAACAAATTATCAAAGCAATGATTCCCTGGACCCTAACTGCCTTAGATTAAACTTATATACGTCCTCTCTAGGAGCCAGACACAAGTCTATGGAAGACTTCTTCACTCTGACAATTAAAACCTTGCTCAAACAGTCCTGACATATTCTCTCTTCTTTTAGATTCTCTCCAAAAGGCTCCTTAGCCACCCAGGAAGATTTCTAAAAGGCTCATTTCCTTATCGTCCAGGCATGAATTGATCTACAATACAGCATTACTTTGACCAATTAATGAATTGTAAAAAAAGAGAATTCATTTGGACTTGACTTGCAGAAAATTCTCTATAGAGAGACTCATTTAATGATTTAGGATTACATTTCCTTTTCTCTACAGATCCAATTACACAGCTTGTTTCTGCAGTGAATGATGTTTACATCTTAATAATGTAAACACTGTTGGGTTTTGTTTTTCACAATTTTGTAAACAAAGTGTAGAATGCTCAAGTCTATGAACCATGGAAATGTTAAAATTATGCTAAAATTCTTAGAACTGGGAGACAGAAGAAGGGAAAAAGAGAGAGAGGAGTTTATACCCGAGCAAACTGCATCTTTTGTTTTTGGAATAAACTGCTACTGCTAAAAATTGATGAATCAAGAAATGGAGTTGTTATGTTTATTTCTTAAACTTATGGGTGGTAAAGTAGGGAGTACCAGATAGCCACGAGAAAAATGTAAATCAAAGAAAAGTAAAAGAGACTGCCTCTTGTAGTAAACCTGCAGTAAGCAGGTGGGGTGTGAAACTTTTACTTTTTATTGTTTGCTCTGCCATAGTAAGAGAATATTTGGGGGATCAAGCTCTTATGTTTACTTGAATAAATTTCTTCTCAATGTGCACGTGGAATTCACCTATCCTAAGTGATATACATGAACCCCTGGTTGGAGAATACCAGCCTATTATATCACAGAGTAAGTATCCCCAGTTTTCTCTTACTCCCTTCCAGGCAAGAAAGGCCAGTCACTTGCCACCATGAGAGGTCTTAAAGATCAGGGAAACAAATCCTTTTCTGACCCTGACTTCTCTGCTACTATAGTCTTCTGCAGCCTTAAGCCATGCTGTAGGCCAGAGCCCAAAACCAGATCCATGAAGAAGGCCTGTTGTAATTTCTCAATTATTTATAAACATGCTATCATGAAATGAAAGACAAATCCCATGCTATCCACAAAAGAAAAATCTGTAATTCAAATAAGTATATACACCACATAAGCATGATGAGGAAGCATGGAAACATCACATATGAAGAAAGAGTGCTGCCTTCATCCATTTCTGGTGACTGGCTTTCATTCTTGCATTGCCTGATCCCTGCTTATGAACTGCCTGTCACTTAAAAGAATGATGTGCACCAGACCAGCCTTTGGAAGAGTCGTGCACATGTTAATAAAAATTATTAAAAAAAACTTGCTCTGTTCCAAAATCATAAGGCAAATGTTTGCTAACCAACAGTAGCTGTAAACTTTTTATATCATAACATCTAGGACACCCTAAAAAACATGTATTGAAAGTAGAAATTATAAATACACCATTAAAAATGGTAAATTGTTTCACCATAAAGAATGAAACACATAAGATGATAGTGGGAAAAGCAGCTGTGAATCCAATTGCCCATCAGACTCCTATCATCCACTTTGGATGGAATGTAGAAAATATTGTTTCTATATCTAAATTACAATCCACATGTGACACCTACTAGGAAATAATAGGACATTTCATATATAATAAATAAATAGTCATAAATCTTTTTTTTTCAGTCTGTAATTGAATGTTATTTTTCCCTGCTGGAAGAATTTTCAAAATTATCTGGACCTTCTAAAGCTTATAAAGCAGTGAACTGTCTTTTTCCTTGTTTCTTTCATTCTGTGGAATAATTCTCTCAGCAGTTAGGAAGCATTTGGGTACACTGCTGATTTGTAGACTGCAATTTTTTATATATATATATAGCCATAAACACTAATTTTGGATGTTAGTGTTGGATGGCCCATCCAAACACTAACATCCAAACTTTGGATGGTCCATCTTTGGATGGCCCATCTAGTGCATGATACTGATTCTAAAATAGCAAGGGATTAAGTGAATTTCAAAACTGCAACTCACCAGAAGAGGCCCAGAGATTATATCGACCCATATGTGTTTAAACTGCAGAGTCGTTCAAGAAAAAATTGCTACTAAACTCCAAATCTGGAGGTGATCCCTGATCATCTTTGAAGTTTTCAAAAACAGAAAATTATTTGGCTTTATCTTAAACGTCACTCCTCTGCAGGTGAAGAATTTATTCATTTCGGAGAGTGCAGTATGGAACAAACCATGCTGATGCATACTGGCTACGGAAAGTTTAACAGAATTGACTACATTCTTGTGAAATAGAATTTGAGTATTTGCTGAATCATGTGGATGCAATGATCAAAAGCAAAGCTCTTACTTCATCTTCAGAAGCAGTAGGGTTTGGAGGGAAGTTTCCTGGTCTAAGAGTCATAATGCAGGATTTGAGTCCCAGCTTCAGCAATTACTAGCTCTAAGTCTTTAGGCAAGTCAACCACCTCCCTAGGTCTCTGTTTCCACATCTGTAACAGCAAAGTTGGTACTACTAGCTCTTTGGTCTATTCAGAAGTCTTTGCTTTCTCATTTCTCATTTTATATCTCATCCTCAGTCTCCTCATATGAAAAACAGGGCTAATATTCCAGGCCCTGATAATTTCAGAAGTTATGAGAATGCAATTGAGAATATGGATGTGAATCCACTTTGAAACCATAAAAAAATAAGGTATTTGTTTTATTAATTTATATAGCTGCAAAATAATAATATATTGAAAAAACCTACTGTCTTTATTTGTCTAAAATATATTTTTAATTCTAAGTATTAAAATTTATAAAAATTTACTAAGTATTGAAAGTATTTAATTCTAAGTATCAAAAGTATTAAAATTTGTGTTATGGCTATAACCTAATTTGTTTGAATTGATTGGCTATTTCTAATTTCTTAACTCATATGGACATGTTATCTCTTAAGAACAGATATGGAACTTTCTTTCTAGACAAGAATATGAATAGTTGAGCAATCGGACCAGTCATCCTCTAAGTTTGTATCAAAAGCCTGCAGCACAGCTACTGAAATAAAGGGAAAGTGGCGAGATGAAATTATAGTCACCGCGGTCAGCACCTTTTCTCTTTTTTTTGGAGCAGTGTCACACTAGTGTCATTTAAGAAATGCAGTGGTATTTTCTCTTGAGAGGAAAGAAAGCTCACAGCCATTCTGAAGCAGCTTCATGCTTTCTTATGTGGGGCTCTTCACTGTTCTGTCCCTATGCCATTCTTTGTGGTTATAAATTTGGCATCACCTGAAAGAATTTCTATGATGAACATTCTTTGTAAAAACATCTCTCCTGACATTTCTTTAGCCATTTAAAACCCTTCCCTACAGTCTCTACTGCTACCCCCAATCAAACTGAGTTTCTCACTATTCACTGTATATTGCCCCTTACTTTCCAACTTCTGCTCATGCTGTTTCTTCACTTGGGATTCTTTCTCTCAATGGTTTCATGGTGAAATCTTCTCCATCTTTCGAAGTCCATTTGAAATTCCAACCACTGGATGAAGGCTTCTGTGATGATCCTGAAGGTTTGAAATGTCTGCATCCTCTGGAATTCCACAGCCTTTTAGCCACATCTTATCACTTTTGCTTTTGTTGCTTACTTACCTCTCTTTTCTGTCCTTTCTAAAAACTGTTTAAAGAGAACAACATCCTTTATTCCGCCCCAGTAATGCAATACGTGCATCCCTAGGGTCTCTTTAATTCATTCCAACGCTGACATGCTCACCTGCGCGCCCCCCTAGTGATGGTACTGTCTGAACTGGAGTCCACAATAGCCGCACGTCCCAGTCTTTGTTTCTTTGTTGAAGTTTATGTATACTTTCAGGCAGCCAAGGGCCCCTCCACCGCCGTCACACTGTATCACTACTCTCGACTTCGCTCACAGGGTGCTCGGCTCTCTGATCAATGGCAAAGTTTTCGTTCACCTCTTTCTGATGACCTACAAATTGAAATTTCCTATCATCTTTAACGTCATAAACCTGGCTGATGTGCATGATCTTCTACCCGGTAGATGAGGTCCGCACCCTGAAGCACCTGGTGCCCAGGGGCTGTCTCCGCGCTGTGCGCTGCCCCATCCCAGCAGCCGAAGGAAGGTCACCACCGAGGCCGTCTTGCAGGCTGACCCTTGACCCGGCGCGGTGTTGCGCTGAGCGCTGACGCATGCGCATGGCTCTCTTGTCCGGCATATTTAAATCCAAGTGCCTTGGGGGCAAGGTGTGGTCATTATAGTATTTCCCAAAGGACTTGGCCCATAACAGTTAATATGTGCTAAATGAATGGGTATAGATTATTAAATTTAAATGTTACCAATTATCTGAGTTTTCACCAGGCTACTAGTAAAACTAAGGTCTCATTATATGAATAACTGAATCTTATTAGTTCTGAGTCTCCAATACCTACAGGCAATTCAGTCTCCTGCAGAAAGAGTCCTTTTCACCTCTGTATTTCTGAGAGTCACCCAAGAGGTCTGCTCATGTTTTGCTTAGGGACGTTTGAAATGTGCTGTAACGCTTATTCAGCTGATGATACCTCGTGATGCCTTCAGTGAAAGTACAATTGTTCCAGCTAAAGTACCTTTCCACTCACTTTCTAGGAGTTTACCAGAATGTCATCGTCACTGAAAACATCCTTGACTGTCATCCCTGTGTCTTTATGCACACTCTTCTCTCTGTGGTTCTCATGCCTCCCTTCTCTGCATGTCAAAATCTTATGTATCCTTAAAAAGCTAGATCACCTGCCTCTTAGGATACCATCCCTGATTTCTTTACAGGATTTGATTCTAACTTTCTTTGAACTTTGATTAGCACTTTGTATCAACTTACTTCCCCTAGAAATAGAGTTAACCTTATCTCTACTACTACCATTAACTCTTCTTCCCTCTGCCACACTTCTACCTCCTTCGACCCTCCACACACACAATACTTAGTTTCTTTGAGGTCAAAGACCAAGTGTGTTTCATCTCTGTAATTCTCACATTACCTGAGGCATTACCAAGTACACATCTGTGGGTCAGTAAACATTGATAAATCTAAAGTACATAAATTGCAGAGGACAAACTCAATGGAATTTCAGCACTTACCTTCCAATTGCTCTATCACAATTGTGCAAACAGTCCAGTAGCATTAGACAGAAGTACAGTACAAAGGCTAAGAGCTCCAGAATCCTAACCCAGGACCTTACTAGAATTGTGGCTCTATACATGCCTCAATATTCTAAACTGAAAATGTAAATAACAGGACTGGCACATAATCTGGAAGGCTGGTGGAAAATGCAAATGCAGAGCCCCCAGGAGTGAAGGAGGGACTGGCCAGTGTCCTCTTCCCATGGGCTAGCCTCCTGACCTATAGTGAATGGATCACCTCCAAAGGAATTGAAATTTTCATACTGGAATGTGTTTAATACCTAGATTGGAGATAGGTGAGAGGTCTTTGCCAAATTGCCTGTCCAATGGTCTACGGCCAGAGAGCAATGGTGAAACACAGCCCCCCAAGCAACCTGGTCTACTCCTTGGGCAAAGAACAGCAGTTTGTCACAGGGAAGAAGGAAGCAGGCAAGAACTTGTCCCAGGGGGGTGGAGAGGCGGTGGGAGCCAGGACAGTGCATGTGCCCAGGTCCCAATCCCACTGCATATGCTCCATTGTCCCATCAGACTTAGCTTACAAAAAAAACATAAATTGAAATATCAAATTATTAAGAATTTCAAGATGGTAACCAACCACGGAACATTCAACATTAAGTGCAGGGCCCCATACAGCTGCACTAGTTACAGGCTCATGAAGCCACACTAAAATTAGTAATAAATCTCTAGACTTGATGTAAAGGCTACATTTTCATGCACTGAATAGTGAAAAGACATTTAAAACTTCAAGATTTAATTTGCTGTTTATACTGAATCATTGGACATCACACTATGAATATGGATCTAGCTTTACTCTGAATATTCCTCCCTTTTCATCCTGAACCTCTATCAAGAAAGAGGAAGGAAGGGAGGAAGGGAGGAAAGGAGGGAGGGAGGAAAAAAAGGAAGGAAGGGAAAGAAAGGGTGGGAGGAAGGAAGCAAGCAAATTCCATTTTCATTTTAACTAGGATGCAGAAAAAAGAAAATCCACAAATTCAAAAATACAGTCTAAAGCAGCAGAAACTTGCCCTTAACCCCTATGCAGTGGCATAGGGAGCAGTGGTGCACTGCAGAGAAATCAAGTTTCCAGGGGGGCTGAAAAGCAGCAGAAAGAGCCAGAAAAAAATGTGTTTCTTGGAGGTCAGGAGCCCATGGGAAAGAAATTTGGAGAAGTAAGTATTTTGAGCAGGGATGAGATGAACTAGGCTAAGATCAGACTGAGCCAGCATATGGGGTAAAATGGAGTGATAAAATGGAACAAATGTCAAAGGATGAGAGTTAAGCCTTTATAAATTCAGAAAGATCCATAAAAACACAGCTTCTGATAGTAAGAGGCTCAGCCATGTCCCTTGGACAAGAACCGTGTTCCTTGGTTGTATTAACCAACAAGGGAGGTGGGGAGCCCAGGACAGGAAGAAACCTTCCTATGCTCGGTTTGGTTGAGGGATGTGGAGTAGGTACATCCTCACAGCAAAACTCACAGTGTGTATCTATTTGAAGAAAACAGTTGGTATCATTTGCAGCAGAGGACAAATCCTGGGAGACCATAGTATCCCTTGTCCTCTTTTTCCCCTTCCCAAACCTTTGAAGAGCTACTCCAGGAAAATTCAACTCTTTCAACCATATACCATAAAGGAGGATCTAACACAGCCTTGATAAAAGATACTATAAAAAAAAAAAGGTGAAAGAAACAAAACTTACTGTCAGAAAAAAAGAAGACACACAGAATATATTGCCATATAACGTATGAAAATTATAACCATAAATCTATCATTAAATTCTTAAGTTTAATAAAGCAATCATGGCCCAAAGGAAGATGGCAAAATGAAAATACAAGAATTGAGGAAAGAGGGGAGATAAGAGGAGGAAGTGAAATATAAGTGGCCAAATTGGAAGAAGCACAGGAAAGAGTGGACGTTGTGGAAAACACAGTAAAGAAAACGGAGAATAGAAATAAACAAATTAAATTTAAAAATGGAATTGAAATACATAATTAGTGGAAAATGATAGATATGAAATGGGGTGAAAATGGAATAAAACAATGGATGAAATAGAGTAAAAATAACAGATATAGAAGACTGGCAAAGCAGAGCAAATATAGACATAACATGGTCTCTGAAGAAAAAAACCGAGATAATAAGATGGAACAAATATTTAAAAATATAACTGAAGGAAATTTTTCTGGCATAAAAAAAAAAGGCTTAACTTTGCATATTAAAAGAGTAAATCATGTACCAGGGAAAAGTGACTCAGACCTGTCAACATTGAGCTATTTCCTACAGAAGTTATTTGACTTTAGACAAAGAATTATTTGGGCAGCTAAGCAAACACTTCATATCACTAGTTAAGTGAAAATATTGTATTGGTCTCAGATTACCCCATAGCAGCTTTCAAAGGCAGAAGACGATAAAGAAATATCTCTTATTCTAGGAAATAAAATGTAATCCAAGGAATTTCCATCAAACCAAGCTGAGTTTCAAGTAGAAAGGAAATAGTCTGACAGCTGATCCCGAGTCTTTCTAGAGAAAAAAGAAAAACAAAAACAGAAGCAGAGTGTATTTCCTTTCTTTTTTTTTTTGGCCTCTGCTCAGTTTGCAGTTCCCCAACCAAGGATCCAACCCTAGCCCCTGGAGGGAAAACTTGAGCCAACCAAGAGATGACTAGAGAAATGCAAAAGGAGTGGCAGTGAAAATAGAAGATACTTGATTGCAAAACAAAGACACTTTTAAAATGTTAGGAGTAAGTGACAGGATAGAATTTAATTATAAGAGCTGATGATGTAGGGAAAATGTAATTAATATAACTTGAGAGGCGGAAGGTGAGAAAGAGAGTAGAAGTTGAATAAAGCTAGGAGATGCCTCTCCAGTAGTAACTGGGACTCAAAGGATAACATCTAGAGTGACAAGAAAAGCAAAAGAATAATAGACATCTTTTACCATATAAAGGTAAAGAAAGTTAATAGTGTTGACTAAAATTGGGTGAGAAGAAAGATTATAAAGAATTATAAAGATTATAAAGATTATAAAGAAAGATTATAAACTATAACAGATACTTTGTAGAGGCTTACAGAACTATGAGTATTACACAGTGGTACAGTTATAAATTAATTATGAGAAAAATAATAACAATCATCTTAAATATCAGAAGAATTGCAAATAAACACAGAAAAGAATTCAGAATATTTAAAAATATGTAACAGAAAACATAATATAAAATTATTGCAGACAAAAAACAAATATATCTGCAATACCAATAAATGTAAATAAGCTTATTCACCTATTCAAAGAAAAGATTTCACATTGAAGCACAAAGTAGTAATTGAGCACATGCACATAAAAAGTGACACCTAAAAAAAATGATTCAGAAACGTTTAAATTAAAGGGTGTGCAAAGGTATATTAAACAAATGTCAAATCAAGAAAAACATGGGTTATAATCTACATATCAGACAGAGGTGACTTTAGGTCAAAGAGTAGGGGAGACTTTTATTAAAAATTCACAGAAGCAGGCTCCAAATGGCCACATTCCACAGCATTTTTTTCTTCAGACCACTTTATTGTTTTTCTCTTTTTGGCCATCTTAGAAATACTCTTTAGGCATCTGTCCCCTTGATGATAGCATGGGCACCCTATCATCATTCATATCCTCGGAAATGCTGCAAAACAACCTGTCTAGGTAATAGGGAGAGTGTCTAAGTTATTGATTACTAAATTAGAGATAAAAGCTGTAGAGAACAAGACTTCCTGAAGGCAAGTAAATTTTAGCACTTTCTACAGATATTTCTTAATACGTTAGCCCTGGCTGCTTCTCAAAATGTATGAAGTGGGCATAATTTTTCATTATATAGTCTCTCCCTGTGAATCTTTTCTCCCGCCCACTCTCAGTCCCTGAGGTTCAAAGATTGTTGACTGCACCAGCTACAGGATTAGGCATGTGATCCAGATGTGGCCCAACAGAGGACCCCATCCTCCTGATCACAGTGATTAGATCATGCATAGGCACATAACTCAGCCTGGACCAATGAGAACATATGGAACTTTGCTGGCCCTGTCCAGAAAGGCCTTCCTTTTCTCTTGGGGTTGCTAAACTCCAGTAAAGAGCCCAGAAGCAACTCAACATAGAGAAATCAGAATCTGAAAGACTCCTGATGACAGTACTTAAAGTACCTGAATCCAGCTATGCCTTAAAATTTTTCCTTGAACTTCCCAGTTCTATGAAAAGGGAAAAATAAGATTCCTTTTTTTGGTGGTTATTTTGGCTAGGTTTGACTATCTGTCTCTTGCAGCTCAAAAATCCTAACAGAAAACTTTTCTTATTTAATTATAAGATATAGATAATTTTTAAGGTTTTAATGCTCTCCAGAGTATAAGTATATTATTTATTCTTTCCAATAAAATCCCCATGAAAATGGAAAGATTATATTTAAGAAAGCAGATATTCAACATATATTCCTTACTTTAATCTCAAATTCTCTGGAGCAGTTAGAAATTTTTCGATAGAAAAACAACATACTGGAGAGAAAAAAAAACAAAACAAAACACTAGGAATAATTTTTATAATCCTTATTACAAGTTATAAAGTACCATCATATGCTAACAATTTCATTCTCTTACCTCCATAACAAGCTTTTAAGGGGGATGGCGTGTTAACTGTTTTGAAAATGACCAAAAGCCAAGTTTCAAAAGTCCTAACTTATCCAAATCATAGAGCTAAGGAAGGGAACAAGAGTTGAACACAAGTATCCCAATTTATTCTTCGTATGCCCATTCCACCTCATGGACTTAGATCAGGACAAACAAAATCTGACTGTTCAACTGAAGGATTTATTCTCAATTGCAACTGTTCATTTTCACTTGGGTTCTGGAAATCAAATGGATTTCCTCTTTTACATTTGCAAATCAATAAATCTTTCTGGTCAGTTTTTCCTCTACTGGTCCTGTTCAGAAAATCTGTGTTCACATTATACAGAGATATTGATTTTGCTCACCAAAGAATTATTTTTTAAGTATTATTTATGAAGAGTGTAGGGGAAAGCCTCTTTCGTTCATTACAGGCAAGTAAACAGTTCCTACAGAGCTGCCTGGGGCTGCCTTAAGATAATTTAATTTGACACAAAAACAATTTACAGAGTTGATGCATTTGTAAACCCTGTGAAATAGTTGTGATGGTGGATAAAGATGAGGAAAATGATCAAGAGGAATAAGACACGGCTCCTGTGCTGGGGAGACAATGGGTGCAGCATAGTGGGTAAGGGGACAGGGTGTGTTTCTCGGGCTTTAGAGTTGCAAACCACAAAATTCCTTCCACCTTAAGGGGAAAAAGAGTCTGCTTTGCATGTTAGGTGGCTTAAAATATACCTGAGGTGGAGACAGGTCAGAGTTGGTTGTGTGCAACCAAGAACAGAGTCCGGGGACTACTTTTGCAGACCCCTTTCTTAGTACCAGTGGGGACACACACAGCAGCTGTTCAGAGGCCAGACACCTTGGCCACCAGGCTTTCCTGCAAATGGCTGCCATGGGGCAAATGCTCCCTCAGGTAGCTCTCTGGTGAGGGTGTTTCTGTTTGAGAGGGTCTAGGTCACATGCCTGTGTCCCTGCTGCAAGGAAGATAAGGAGGACAAATATCTGGATTCTGAATTGAGAATAGGGTCACACATTTAATTGAGGGAAATTTCTCAAACATAGAAAGGATATTAAAGGGCTCCTGACATTTTCTAAGCATATACATGTGTACAAGATAGATTGGAGGAAATACAAAGGGCAGTTTCTAGCATCTTACATCTTATATCTTACATCTTCTGATGGAAGACATGGCAGAGAGACTTGGAGGTAATGATTTTGAGAAAGACTGTACTTGAAACAGAGCTTAGGCAGCAAAGGTGGACTCCTAGCGCCCTAATTATTCTAATCCCTTCACAAAATGCTTTGCTCTTCACTCCTTGGATATCTCAGATAAAGTCACTGTGCACTAAAGATGGTTTTGAAGCTTTCAAGGTGCCTTTATAGAAACAATAATACTAAAATGTAAACTGTCCCCGCCATGGTCTCAAACATCAAACTCACAGATGTCAAACTCTAAAACTGAATCCAAGTATACTGAAATAATTTGGCAAATGAATAAAACAAAACTCCAGAATGGAAGATTAACATCTCAAAGTCTAATGATGAGGCAAGCAAAGCAGTTCACCTTCAACTTTTTGAAGTGATCCCCAAAGAGCTGATTTATGATAGCCCTGAGCTAACATAAAGCTGGTTCTAAAGAAATCTTTCATCCTTGCTTTAAATGTATGACAAGCAGAGCATTAGAGAAACAGGCCAGACTCTACCAAAGGAGAGGCAGGTTTCATAATTATAGTGTCCTCCAGTGCACTGTATATGACACGAGGTCACAGGACAAAATCCCTGAGCAATCCTAACATTCCAGCCTGTGCCTTCCCCCCAAAATGACTAACTTCCAGGTGGACTGTTCACCCAGCCAGCTCCTAGTGCATTTAAACATTTTTATATTGGGGGGTTCAAAGAGGCAGTAGGAAAATAGACCATACCCTTGCTTTCCGAATGTCTAACATACATCATTTACATGATAGCTTTATTATTTTTTGAAATTCACTCAGTCAAAAAGAATATTAGTTATTATTTTAAATGGAATACTATGTAATGATTATAATTATGTCTGTGGAGAAATGCAGGGTACTAAAAATTTTCAATATATTAGTTTTATTTTTGAATGCACAGAAAAAAAGCAGCAAGGATATGCCAAATCTTGACAATGATTGTATTTCAGTGTTTGAATTTTGTGGGGCATTTTTAATTTGAATTTTACTCTTTCTTTCTTTATACCTTCTTACCATCCTGGATGTTCCAAATCATCTATAAAACATTCATATTATGTTAATAATCAGAAGAATAATAGCAAAGGCTTAGTTTAGGATGTCAAGGTCACGATTATTTGAGAACAATGTAAAATACATGACAATTTATTAATGTTTTGAATATATGTTATCCCCAGAAACTTGTTTTTGAAATAAAATAATTTTAATTAACTCTTTGGGAAGTTTAACTTTCTAAACTGGACTGCTTCCCTATTGAAAAAGAAACAGCAAGCATAAGAAACGCTAGTTAACTTTTTTTCAAGGCCTCAAATCAAATAACACTATCATGGACATCTACTAATACCAAGAAGGGGCCTGAATTTTTTTTTCTTTTTTTTTTTTTTGCTGCTCCACATGGCTTGTGAGATTTTAGTTCCCCCACCAGGGATTGAACCCAGGCCTTCGGCAGTGAAAGTGCCAAGTCCTAACCACTTGATCGCCAGGGAAATTCCGGGCCTAATATTTTTTACTGCAACACTTAGCATCTCTAAACTACTCTATTTCTGAGCTCTTTTATTTATATATTGTCCTCTGGTCTGCATTTCTGTGGGGCTGTGTAGCTGTGGTCATTGCCCCCCCTAAAGCCAGCGTTGCTTTCTCTTGCCCTCACTCTCTCTTCCCTGGTAGAAGAGTGGGTGGAAAGAGCATGCATGTTGGCACCATGCAGGTTGCATTTGAATTCACATTTGAGCATTTACTAGTGTTCATGATCTAACCATTTAATCATCTGTAAAGTGGGCATGCAAATAAATAATAGTCCACAACAACCCAAATAGCAACCCAACAATAATAGTACCCAGCAAACATTTAATGTGTTGGAAAATTGAATTAGTTGGGACACATGAAAGCAGCTTTCAAATTATAAAGCAATATGCCAATGATTTTATTCTCTTCAATTCTATATGTGTTGCTTTTAATAATAAGCTATGGCTTTAAAAACCAGATTAAACATACTAAGTATAATGAAGAGTAAAATGAAATCTAGTAAATGAGCTTTAAGTGTTGCCTGAATTAAACTAAACATACCAAGTTTCATCTATTCTAAGACATACAGATTGTTCCACAGTTTCAATATTTCTAAAATTGGGATGTGTCCTGAACCGATGGTGTCTTGTAATTGCTGCTGCCAGATGGCATTGGGGATGTGGTCATTACCTGCCCAAGGGCGAGCAGCAAAAGCACCACCCTCAACCCTTGCAAAAGGGTGTCTGCAGCTTGGAAAAAAGTCCCAAAGTAAAGGGTGAAGCACTCTTTGAAGAAATTCTGCAACATCAGTTTTCCTAGTGGTACAGAGGGTGATACTGGAAGAAATGACATGGATGTGGGTGGCAGTGAGGCCAAACAAGATCCTTAAGAGTCAGACTCTGAGTGTGGAGAAGTGTCAGGAAAATTTAATGGTTTTTTTTATGTTTTCATTTTTTAGGTATGTACAAAGAGATGTATAATTATGCAAACTTTCACAAATGACTTAAAAAGCTCTATCAATAAAAAATAAAATGCAAAGTGGTATGAAAGCATGTAGTATTATTTTTATTGACAGCATTTCTCTCTCTTAGTTATTAAACAACAGTGGTACATCTTACAATCAATGGATAGAATTAAATAGGGTAAATGTCCACTTGTTTGTTTTTGTTTTTGTTTTTGTCCTGTTACCCTAATACTTCAGCATGCTCTCTTAGGAATAAGGACATTCTCTTATAAAATTGTGGTACTCTTATTACATCTCAGAAAATGGACAATAATTCCATAATGTCATCTAATATCCAGTCTATATTCAACTTCTCCAAATGTCCAAAAATGTCTTTTATAGTTTTTTTTAAACCAGCATTCAATCAAGTTTCATGCATTGCATTTGACTAAAATTTTTATTTTTATTAGCACTGTGTACCAACTACTCAGTAGGGACAAATTTATTTTGTTTTTAACCTGCCCCACTTTATCTTTTAAGGCATTGGTGTTCATTTTGTTTCATCCTGTTTTTATCTCGTGGAACTTTTTTAAGGTAGGAAATAATTAGCAACCTTATCAAAAGATTTGCCCACCTGGAATCTATATTAATTTTTTTTACTGAGTTTCTTATCTTTCAGATGTAAGAATAAATAGAAGATCATTTCTTTTTTTTTTTTTTTAACATCTTTATTGGAGTATAATTGCTTTACAATGGTGTGTTAGTTTCTGCTGTATCACAAAGTGAATCAGCTGTACGTATACATATATCCCCATATCCCCTCCCTCTTGCCTCTCCCTCCCATCCTCCCTATCCCACCCCTAATAGAAGGTCATTTCTAAACTTAACTTTTGAATTGCAAGAGAACTAAATTGCTCTCTGGAGCAATACATATGTACACCGGAAGTTCCAGATATCTGGAGAAGCATTGCCTTTTGAAAGTTCAATGTCGTGTCCCCTGAGTGTTTTGGGTTTGGCTAATTGTGAGTAACTTCCTTATTTTGATGAAATATTCCAATCTTCCTGCTGCTACTTTAAAAATAGTTCCTTTCATATTTTCTTTAGAGAGGAGTTGGTGCTTTGAATATGATGTTCACATCTTGGAAAGAATAGCATTTCTTGATGAATTAAAATATTCTTTTTCAACAAAGAACTTGCTGTATCATTATTGTATAAAATTGTTTATTACTGGTATGGGAAAAGAAATGTACAGACTTGAGAGAAGTGTATAGACTAAAGAACAAAAAAAAAAATTGAATGTTCAAGATAGTAAGACGGGAACACTGCATATTTCTTATTATGCTTTTCATTTATGTTGAAGCAAAAAAATGAGATTTTTGGGAAAAATTGGATATTAAAAGCCACATGATACCCAATATAGAGTACAACGGAGATTATCAAATTTACCATGTTATTTATTTTTGACTAAACAGTTTTCTATCAAGTATCCCAGAATATTTAATTGAAATTGTCTGACAACCCTAGTGCTGAAAGTATGTTATATATTCCTATTTTAAGTTGTTCAGAATGAATATTTTGCCTACTTCTAGGTTTCAGTAGGGTTTTCCATAAGTAAGACATCTAAACAGTAGAATTCTGTATGGGTAGAGTTTTTCTGCTTATATAAATTATTCCTTGTTCAGTTGATAGTAAACAATAAGCTAACCCAGAAATGTGCAACATACAGTGATGTTTAATCATTGGTTTAGCATAACCTCTATTAAATTATTATATAGATTTACTATGCTAACCAGATTCAGAATGGATTAGTCTTAATTTCCAATCAACTGATACATTAGTAAATAAGTGGACAGACTCTATCAACAAACATTCCCTTTTCTTCTGTTTCTACTATCCTCCCAAAATAATAATTTTTAAAAACCCAAATATACGATCTTGGGATGGAAGTTTCCTCAGTTATGCTTCTAAGACCCGTCATTACCATCTGAGCACCAGGGCATCTCAGTGGGCAAGTAAAGTCAAGGCCATTTCTATTTTTTGAGGTTCCCAGTTGCAGAATAAAGAAATGCCAAAATATGGCTATGAAACTGATGTATGTTAAAGGTTTACATTTAACAAATTAATTATGTTTATGCTCTAGAAAATTCAGTCACTGTGTATGTGACATCTTAGAGATGACATCAAAAAAATATTTTTAAGGCTCAACATTATGAGAGACCCTGGACTCCGCAGTCACTCTGCAACTTCTGGTCTCTCTTAAGTCCTGCCAATCACACATTCACTTTGTGAAATACATAAACTTTTGATTCCCCTATCATCTTCAACTCCCATAAGCTATTTTCAATTGGTCACTGTAGCTTTTTTGTCATATTTGTAATTAAAAATGTGCCACAATAAAGTACCAAACATTGACATCCACAGCAATAAAAAAAAATGATTGAAAAAAATTTATCAATATCTTGTTCCACACAACATTTTTTAGGACAAATCATTTTATATTTTTAGTATACCATTTCAATTTCATGGAGACCATCAGAATTCCTACGAAAATATCCACAGAAATATTGCCATTTTATTTTATTTTTTATCACAGAGGAGATTTCTCTCACTTCCCAAGATATAGGTCATCATTCAATTTCCTGCTTTTATCTCATCCCTGTCCATCAATAAATAGCTGTATCTCCACTGGCTCTTATCACCTCTCTCCAGTTTCACAAGTAAGTTGATCTTATATCAAGTCAAACATAATCCTTCAAGCTGTGCCCTAAATCACATTTTCTTCCTTAGGGACCTCACAATATCTTCCTTCTTTTCTGTACTCTCAGCAACTCTCTCTACTGCTTCCTTTCTCTTCATACATAGGTACATATGAATCTCTCTCTCATTATTAAGAATTAAATGTTCAGTCTGATTTCCAGGGTCTTCTAGCCATCCTTTAATCTCCCTGATTTCCTCTGTAACCAACTACTTTGAAAGTAGTCTACATTTTCTCCTTTCCATTCTGCCCTCACCCTACTACTATGTGATTTCTATCCCTATCTCTCCAGGGAAATTTTTCTCACAAGGGTGATCAGTTATCCCATTTTTCCTAATAAAATAAACACATTTCAGCCTTGATCTTACTTAATTCCTCTGAAATATATAGAAGTCTGGACCAAACCTCTTGAAATTTTCTCCTGGAAGCCTTCCATGTTGCAATTCTCACCTATTTTTCCATCTACATCTCTAACCACTTAACCTCCTGCACGAATTCATTTTCTCTCAGCTACCCCTTAAAAGACAGTGTTTCTCAGAGTTCCATCTTTGTCCTTCTTTTCCTCTTACTGTATTTGATCTCCCTGGGTGGCCCCATCTACTCTTTGGATTTCAATTAACACTGGGTTGCTAAAGCACAGATCTATTCTTCCAACCTAGGTGTTTCTCCAAAGTACCTGGCCCCAACAAATGCCTTTTGCACCTCCTTATCTACTTTTTCAGGGGTCATCTTAGTCCCCACGGGATCACTCAGTACTTTTCATCATCTCTCCAAACCGCCTCCCTTTTCAGTCAATGGAACCACCACCTTGCCTAAGTCAGAATCCAGGAATTATGCTTGGTCCTTCCCTCTCCCTTACTCCTCACATATAATTGGTCCTCAAGCCTCTTGAGTCTCCAACAAAGGTCTCTTGGTTCTGTCAGATGCTTTTCCCTTGCACAGTTCCTGATGTTTAAAACCTTGCCATTTACATTACCTGCCTACCTCTTCTCCCTGCCCTCAGTTTAATGACCTTCAGTATTTCTACCACAATCTTACCAGGATGATCTTTGTAAAATGAAGAACTGATCAAGCGATTTCTCATTTCCAACGCTACTTAAAACGGCTCGTTGGATTCCTACAGCCTTCAAAATAAAATATCAACCCCTGAGCGTGGCCCTCCACAGTCTGGCACTGCCAATCTCTGCAGCCTCCTCTCTTAATCACATTTGCTTTTCAGACTACATTTTAGTTATACTGAAATGTGTATACCAAATACTGACATTTCAATCATATTGAAATACATGCTTTGAACGAATCCCTGATAAAACATGCTCTTTCAAGCATCCGCACCTCTGCACATCATCCTTTCTTGACTCAGCTGGAGCATCACCCAGGAAACTTTGTTTGCTCTCTCCCAAGGGACTGCGGAAATTCTGCTGCTGTGTATTCTCATAGCTCATTGAACTAATCTCAGCTACAAGACTGTCTTGTTTTATGATAGTCAATGTATTTACGTGTATATTCTCTAGGCCACAGATTCCGTGTTCCTTGAGGGCGTGAATCCTATCTTCTTCATGTCCCCATTGTTCGCCTCAATGACTGGCACACACTATGTACTCCATCAATGTCAAATGAATGAATATAAGCGCTACTTATCAATACTCCTTTGTGGTTAGTCATATGATAAAATCATATGGTCTCAGTTAAACTTATAAGCATTTTACTGTATACAGATGTATAGATAGATGTATAAAACAAAAATAAACCAGGAATTTGTAAACTGATCTTTCCTACTGTAGACGTTAATATCCTCATCCATAATTTTACATGTGTTCCCACACACAAACATACATGCACAAAAGCTTCTCACTCTGTAGAAATACAAATTATTATTTTAGGGATCACTGGTAAAGAAAATGATTAATAATGCTTCTGTGAATGGGAAAGACTTATTGTAATTAGTTTTATGTAACTAGAACAGGCAGATGAAAAAAGTCTAATGCAAGTAAAAAATATTCCATTGGCATTTTTGAGATTATAATTCTCTTTTATATAATATTCTTCTAAAGAGAAACATCACATATGGCTATCTTTAAAACATTATTTTAAATAATCAACTGCCTCTCTGAGACTTCAAAGAATATTAAAAATAACAGTAAGACTCAGGGAAAAATATCTTGCATAAAAGCATATAGCTTGTAAATGAAAAAGTCATGAAATGTTGGCATTTTAAAAATTAAGTATATCTCATTCCTTTATTGGAAATGATTGGTTTAATTGAAAATATTGTAGCCTCTAGGGTCTCTTCTGTAATTTTAAAGTCTCATTTAGAGTCTTAAGACAAAAATGAAAAGAATAGTGATTCTATGTGGTACCCACTCATGATGGGACTCTTTTATGTAAGTGTGATGGTACCACAGGGGCATCTGCTTCCGCCATTAAACTCCTGACAAGCAGAATCTCAGGGAATACAATTTATGTGTCATTAAAGCATCAGGGTCCCTGATCAATGGAGAAATCTAAAGTTAGATAATGCCAGCTGTGGCTTAACCATTCTGAGGAGAAGGAAACCATCAGGTCACAAGAAAAAGTCCCCAGAAAAGCAAAGCTTCCCCTTTCATATCCAGCCCCACTACTAAAGGGGCTCTTTACCCTACCAACCTGGTTATACCGCATCTGCCACACAGACGTGAGGCTAAGAGACGTTAAGAGGAGGACACAGATGTGTCTGAGGTAAGACCACTGCCATTCTCACTACACTATAGTTCCTTTCACTGTTATTAATTCAGTGCATATGATGCAAATGAGTTTTAGATCTCACATTTAGTTTTCTTAAAAATTAGCTATACGGGCTTCCCTGGTGGCGCAGTGGTTGAGAATCTGCCTGCTAATGCAGGGGACACGGGTTCGAGCCCTGGTCTGGGAAGATCCCACATGCCGCGGAGCAACTAGGCCCGTGAGCCACAACTACTGAGCCTGCGCATCTGGAGCCTGTGCTCTGCAACAAGAGAGGCTGCGATAGTGAGAGGCCCGCGCACCGCGATGAAGAGTGGCCCCTATTCGCCGCAACTAGAGAAAGCCCTCGCACAGAAACAAAGACCCAACATAGCAATCAATCAATCAATCAATAAAAAAATAAATCTTTAAAAAAAAAAAAATTAGCTATACAATGAGCAATACATGAGGCATTTTAGATAAAGTAGTATTCTTCTTTATTTCCCTGAAATGTTTCATATCCCAAGAGCAACTTGATGCTTATGTTTAAATGTGATTTTACATTATAAGGATTCTTATTCATTCATGACAAGAAAAACAACTTCTACAACTTAGCTAATGTAATACACAGTTCACACATGTTTTCATTTGTGTTTCATCTGATCTCTACAGTCATGTAAGTATTTTTATTTTTTACTTTACAGAGTTGTAGTAGGCTCGGGGATATTACATTAATTTGGAAGTTCACATACATACTAACTGGTGGATCATAAAATTGATCCCACGTCTTTAGACATGAAGTCCAACGTTCTTTCCCCTACTTAATTCTACAATGTCCTTAAAGACATAATATTAGAGTGTAATATACTTTTTCTTCAACAAAGTTTTTCAGAGTAAGTATATTGGGTTATAAGTATATAGGGTTTCAACTGTACTTGCTTTGTTGAGATATGCTTCCTCTCTAAGAAAAAAAGTACCCCAAATTTGATTCTCTAAATAAAAAGTAGAAACCACTATTCCATAAAGATGAAAGAAAGAAAGAAAGAAAGAAAGAAAGAAAGAAAGAAAGAAAGAAAGAAAGAAAGAAAGAAAGAAAGAAAGAAGGAAGGAAGGAAGTAGGGAAGGGAAAGAAAAGAAAAGAAAAAGAAGGAAGGAAGGAAGGAAAGAAAGAAAAAGAAAGAGGGAGGGAGGGAGGAGGGAAGGAAGTGTAAAGGGAGGAAGGGAGGGAAAGGAAAGGGAAGGAAAAGAAACATCAGATACGTCATTTTAAAGAAAAAAAGGTACATTAGGAGTCTAAAAGATTCCACCTTTTACATCTTTAGCTCTTTTAACAAATTCTATATACAGCTCTTTGTATATAAATGTGTATGACTTTCTGGAGAAAAGAGTATAAGTCTTTCACGCCTAGTAGTCTGTTGTAGTATTATCAGAGGAGTGTATCTCCTAAAATAAGGAACTGTTTGTGTATGAGACAGAAAATAATAAGGCAGAAAGTTCTAAGTGTAAGGAAGAGGCAACTGAATGAAGCAAAGGGAATCTTGGAGGGGCTTATTAACACTCATGGAATCTGAAAGATAGGTTGAATTTCCACAGGAAGGGCAAAAGAGGAGAGGACATTTCTTGCTAAGAGAAAAGTAGGAGCAAAGATATGGAAGAAAAATGTATGCTTGGGAAAATGCAGATGATTGTAACATAACAAGAACTTAGATCGTGTTTAGGGGTCAGGTGGGCTGGAGTGCTTCAGGAAGGGCAACAAGTTTATTTTCTTGTTTTGAAAGCAGTTTATGTTAGCTTCAGTAAGAATAATAACGCTAGAGTCTCTGACCTGAAAAAGATGGTTTGTTTTCTCTTCTTTAATTTACAGAGGAGAAACGTGAGCCCTAAACCTGGTTTCCAGCTCTGCGCTTTCTCTTAGCTCTTTTTTATAAAGGACAAGGCTCCGATCTACTCCATTATAGAAAGGCTCAGTTAGTGCTTGTTACACTATGTATGCTTCCTGCCTCACTCTCATAAACCATTTGGTAATTTTTCCCACCAAAGAAATCAAATATTTTCCCCTAGGTATATAGACAGAGCAGACCTCAAAGCATATTTGCCTTTTGGATAGTGTAGATCCTAATTATAACTCTTTGGAATGAGCCCATGCTCATTTCCCAATCTAGCCCATGCTCATTTCTTTTTGATTTCCTTTTTCTCATCCATCCACTTAAAACATTTCCAGTTCACACAATTCAAGAAAACTGGGTTAATTGAAGTCACATGTGTTGAGAGTAAATTTATTTCAGCTTTTTCATTACTATCTCAGTCCAGCACTAAAATCTTTAAGAAAGAATTGACTATCGTGTGGAACTAATTTTAGAAACTTAAGGTTCATCAGTTAGATGAGCTCTAAAGTCTTTTTCTAAAAATGCTATTATTTTATGTTCTCAGATTCTTTTTCTTTAGAGGAAATAAACTTTCATATACTTCAGTTATTTTTAAATTGCTTTAACATGTTTGAAATTGTCATAGGTTATTAGATACCGTGAAGTTGCACCATATATAGGGATTAATTAAGTTCTCAGATCAGCACAGAAGGTGAAAATCCCATATTCCAAATTACCCTATATGTGTATATATGTATGTATAAATATGCATGTGTAAAATATACTATGGTAATTTAAAATAGTGCTTATCAACGATACAGAGAGACAGACAGAAATCCATGAATTACAGAATGACAAACATATAGAGTTGAAAATTAGAAATCTAAAATGTTATTTGATGAAAACTTCATTATATATTTAATTACAGGACCCTGAAGTGATGGTAGTATATTAATAAGGAAAAAGTATGCTAAGAAATTACTCTCTTTGTATTAAAAATTATTGTGACTATGTTGATTAGTTATCAGTTTGCTCACACCTCCACATTCATTCTATACTCTGAGATGCTGGGGCTCAAAATACACCAACTCTATTTCCCAGATTCCCATGCTGGTTGACTGACTGTGACCTCCCACCAACAGGCAGCACTCTGAGAGCAAACCTGGAAAGTAGGAGGAGGGGACAAAGAATTTCCTTGCAGCCTAGGCCCCTACCACTGTAGCTGCTGTAGCAATGACACTTGACCAAGCCTGCAGCTTCTTTTTGCTTCTCCAAACCAGCCACAATGTGTCCCTTATCTTCACTGTTTCCTCTTTATCCCAGGCTCTTCCTATAGCTATTATTCTAGGCCACAGTGTTGCCTTTTTGCTCTTTCAACTCTTTAACTACTGTGTAGTGATATCCCAAATCAAATCTATTTTATTCTCAATGACTAATGCAGTTTTCATTTTCCCATCAGGATTCCAACTGATGCTATAAAGGATTTCCAATTGAATGCCAGTCTGTAAATGCTTTACCATCTCCTACAATGACCATAGATGGATATGATGAGAAGATTGGCCAAAAAAAGAAAAAAGAAAAAAAAAAGTCAATGACAGCGTCCTGCCCTTTGGAGCCAAACAGAAACCAACATGTGCTGAATCCAGTGAGCAAAAGATGTATTTTCCTCCGAAGTTACCCCAGTCAAAACAAAATTCCCTACACATCAATCACTCAGAAAAGAGGAAGTAAAAGGAGAACAGTTTTGTAAGAGAGCTTTCCACTAGAAACTGGGTCACAAAAGGGAGGGGAGGTGGTTTGAGGAACATTTTTATCTTCACTTCAAGAGTTTCAACATTATTTTATGCTTTTCAGCTTCAAAAATGGCCTCGTTCATAAAAGTTTTATGAGTAATTTAGGTATTTTCTGCAAAGCAATACAGAGTATACAATGACTTTTTGAGTTCAGGGGTTTTCTCTGTTAGCAACTAATTTCTGATTCCTCTCAAAAGGCACCCCAGAAATTTTGTTGTCTTTCAGCTATCACACTCTCATTTAGTGAAGAATTAAATGAAACCTGAAACCATCATTTTAATGTAATCTTGGTGGTAAAGGTAATGTTATTTTAAATGTTAAATATTTTAGTTCAAGAAAACAGTGCAGCACTTAAATGTCTTTTAGAATGAAGGCAATAAATAGCGCTAGTAGGCCACCCATTAAGATATACTTGAGACATAATTTTATGGCTACAGCCAAATTATATGTGAATCATGGTAGAGTTGTTCTAAGGATTTCAGTAAGTTACATTGATACCCCACTGACTGCTGTCAGCAGAAATAACATATAACCTATTGAAAGTAACCAAGGACCTTCAAGACCTCTGAAATAGAGAGACATGTGCGGCCCACAGGTGTTAAGAGTCAGCTGGGCTTTCCTACTCGTCTGTGACTATTCCGGCAGAACAGTTAGTTCATTATATTGATGTTTCTAGAGACAGACTATCCTAGCAAGATAGTATTGTCCTTGGTCATTTCTGTCTTTTAAAAATAAAATAGTGCTATTTCGTATTTTTAGAATGTACAAATTCTTTCATATCTCTTAACTAATCTGATCCTCACAGAAGTATCACTCTGACTTGACAAATGAAAAACATGAATGTTCCTGGAAGGGGGGGCCTTAGGCCTGATCACACAATGTGGAGTCGGGAGCCAAGACTAAGAGTCATAATCATCACAGAGCTGGGGAACGTGGTCCTTAATACTCCCAAACAGAGAGGATATACTCGGGGTTTAACTTTCATTTTTTTCAAAGGAAAAAATAAATGTTTTATTTCAGACCTGTTTCAGAGGTATCGGAGGATGAATTATTTCAGCCAGACCCAAGCAAGATTTTATCCTGTATTCACAAGGAAATAAAAACAAATTATGGAGTGACAAACCATTCCCTTGGAGCTAAAGTCTTTCTTTCATAAAGGGAAGTCCAAAGAATAAAAACTTTGGTCTAACACAACCTAGAACTGTCCTTGAATGACTCTTGTGCATAACAATATAAAAGATGTTGATGGCACTCTACAAGCTAGAAAGCACCTATACGCTTCTAAGGAATAAACTATAGCAGATGAGAGTTTCCAAACCTCAGCATAGTCTAGAGCAATGGTTCTCTGTGGTCCCTGGACCAGTAACATTAACATCACTGGGGAATTTGTGAGAAGAGCAAATTCTTGGGCCCCACTGAATCATAACTCTGGTGATGGAACCCAGAAATCTGCCTTTTACAAATGCCTCCAGGTAATTCTAATGCATGCTGAAGTTTCAGAACTTTAGGTCTAATGGAACAATTAAATTTCAGGTCAAATTTGAATTTGTAAGTGTCCACTGTGTCATCTAGGGTAAATAATCCAATTTTTCATGGCCTAAACTTATTCTCTGGCAAAATGACAGAAAACACCTCCTTACTGTATTATTTTAGAATTTGAAATAATCATAAGAGCCAGTGCTCTCATGCTGAAAACTCAGCCCAGAAATATCCTAATAAAGAAGAGAATCAAATAACTGTTCCACAAGGAAGTTACTACTAAAATAAAATTCCATGGACACCTGCTTCACCTTGAGCAATGCTTGGGCCATAAAAGTTTAAAAACCACAGAGGTTGCCAAAAGACCCCACACGGCAAAGACCATTCTGCAAGAATGCTGAGCATGGTGTATGCACTGAGGCAGAACTCCTTTCTCATCCATATTACATTACTCCTTTGAAAAGTGGATGTACAAGATTTCAGACCATAAATAATTTACCTAAATACCCACGGATCTTCTGAGTATTAGGGCTGTCTTTTTAAATAGGCCAAAAACTGTGAAAATTTGCCAGAGAAAGACAGCTTATGCCCAGCAGCAAAATCTGTTCTTTAGTGAGAGCCAGAGCCAGTAAAGGAATGGCTGGCATACCAGGACTCATCTTATCCCTGGAGATGGGAGATTTTCTCATTCTCTTCCCACTGAGTCTGGAGGGCCTCAGAACCTCACTGTGGGCCTTCCCAATTGCTTCCAGGACAGATTGAGTCTAGCTAGTGTCTGGCTTCAGAAATCTAACTTCCTAGAACCTTATGCACACAATTCCAACGGGTCTCCCTGATCACACAGGGTTGAGCTGGGCCCTGGGAACCTCCAGGAATCTTTTTCCTGATGCTCTCATGAGGCAATCCCCCCCACCCCCTCCCCAGGGAGAACATGGCTCTAAAGGCCACTGGGAGTATTGGAATCCAAGATGAAGATCTCAAAGATTCTCCCCCATCTTCTGGAGCAAGCAGGGACTGTCACTTGACCTCTCAGCTCAGAGCAAATGCCAGCAGTCATTAGCCAGCATTCCTATCGAGGTTCTAGATGAAGCTTATTGAAAATCTATCAGAGCTGACTGTGAAGGTCTCAAAGTCACACCAGGAGCCACAAGTCAACTCTGGTGAACTTGATGCCATCAAGAACTTGGCTTAAACCTGCAATTAGAGATTGCGTTCTGACGGCATCCAGAGAACCTCAGTTCTGAGACCCCTGGAAACTTGTCCTAGGCTTGGACAGTTAATATTACTGGACTAGAGAAGTTTCTACGTGAACTTGACCAGATTCTTGGGGAATGTTGGCTTTATGTGAAGAGACACGATATGACTGAATATCTCAGCCTCAGGAGCCAGGTGTTAGAGGTTTTTACTACCAAAAACAAAACAAAATAACAAAAACAACAAAATAAACACAGGCTAATCCAAGTGTTTAGGGGCCCAGCTGCCAGGGAAGTCTGACAGTTACTAAAAAACCTCATTCTCCTTGCAGTGGGACACCCATAGAAGAAACATCTCTGCAAGTCACAGAAACTCCCTAATAGTAGGAATGGCCTTCACTTAGTAAGACCCAAATGTCCTCTAAGAATCAGGGACTCTGGTAAGCAATTCTGTAGTCCATTTCACAGGTTATTACATTGGGGTCAGATTTAGCATTAGCTGATAGTGTTACTTCCTTAACAAATGTCCCTGAAGCCAACTATTTTTTAAATAAAACTCATGAGTAATATATGTTTGCTATAGTAATTTAAAAGAAAATATACTCATTTATAGAATAAAATTTTCTTCCTTTCTTCCATTCTTTCTGGAACAATCTGTTATATATTTATTCATACTCTTTCATATATATGTGTATATATATATATATATATATATATATATATATATATATATAAATACATACATACATGGACATATGTATTTGACTGTTGGTTAAATCTTTCTTGTGACACTAACACTAGAACTATACCCATAGCCTATCCAAGATAAATGGTAAGCAGCCTGAGGTGTATGTACTTGGCCAAGCACCTGCACATTATCATCAAGATGCTTTTTCAAGTAAAAAATAAATGATATTGATGAGATACTGCAGTATCAGACAGTGGTACAATTAGCAAGGTATTCAAATCCAAGGCTGATGGCTTCCAAGAGCTCAGCTCTGTCTCTGTGATCACACATGTCCTGAGCGTGTAGTGATTTGGGGATACTGCAAGCTCTGCCTAATAGTCAGAAGACCCCACTCTGTTGGTGTCATGCATGATTTGTTGTTGCCTTTCATTTATCCTGTCACAGAGTGAAATAAACTTGGTGCTGAGTAAAGCCTATTCCTTCTCTCATAAGTATATCAGTTCAAACCTAAGATCAACACCACTGATCAGGCAGAGTGGGCATTGCAGTCTTAATTTGCATCTCTCTGATTACCACTAAGTTCCCATCTGCATTTCTTCTCCAGACTATCTGTTTGTATTTTTTAAACTTTTTCTATGGGTTGTTGTGTTTTTCTAATTAATTTGTTAGGAAACTTTTTTATATTAGGTGTGGTAACCCTTTATCAATAAGTGTTAGATTGTTTCTCCCAGATGATTGTTTTGTGACTTTGTTTTAAAGAGGGCCTTTGGCTGTGCATAAGTTTTTATTTGTATGTGATTAAATCTGTCCTCTTGTTGTTATTTGGGGCTTCTGGATTCCTAAGATTTACACAAATAGTATCCTTTATTTTCTTCTCACAGTTGTGTTTTATTTTCTTCTCACAGCTGTTTTAAATTTATCACATAATTTATTTGATCTTTTTAAATTTAGACTACAATGCACCATGTACCATCGTATACTGTATACCAATCTTGATTTCCTTCAAAGGAAAGTCAGCTGTCCCATTACCATTTATTAAATGATCTACCTTGTTTTTCCCCCTGAATTGAAATGCAGCCTACTCAGATACTAAGAAAATATATATTTACATTTATATTTAATTCTGTTTCTACTCTCTATGCTGATCTACTGATGTATTTGCCTATTCCTGTTTTTCTTCTTAAATCATACCAGCATTATAGTAAGTTTTAAATCTGATATGTAGGTCTTCATTATTATTTGTCAAAGCCTTCTTCAGTTTCTGCTGAGTATAAGATAGGCTACAGGAATGTATTGGGCAACACGGAAATATAGCCAATATTTTGTAATAACTGTAAATGGAGTGTAATGTTTAAAAATTGTATAATTTTTTTAATTGAAAAATAATACAAAGTATCTTCTTTAGTGTCTATTGGCTAATGATAAAGCGCTTACACGGGGTTTGCAAAAATGTAATTTTGAGTAGGTCACAGTCCTTCTCTGGAACACATTTAGAAAATTAGGTGAGTAGTTCTCAGTGTGTCCCATGGCAGTTCATGTACTTACTCTCCAGTTTTCTGTTCTTTTTCCTTGGTGTTCCTGAAGATTTCTTACTTCAAGCTCAGTTGTGTGCTTTCAGTAGGATATCAATTACCTCTCATCCAGCATCCCAGGTAGGTGTGTGTGTGTGTGTGTCTGTGTGTGTGTTGTGGAGGTGGGGCTCTGGTCGTATAGTCTGCCATACAGGTAAATAAAATAGAAGTCCTCACATCTCTATGTCTCAAGGAATTTGTCTCTGAAATAAGGGAGAGTCTGTGTAGCAAAGCTATACAGACAAAATCACATAAAGAAGTATACACATACACACTCACAAAAAGAGAAAAAAGAAAAAAATATATATATATATAAAATAAAAAAAGGAAGAGAGCAACCAAATCAATAAACAAATCTACCAATGATAATAAGCTCTAAATACTAAACTAAGATAAACATAAAACCAGAAACAAATTAGATGCAGAAAGCAAACCCCAAGTCTACAGTTGCTCCCAAAGTCCACCACCTCAATTTTGGGGTGATTCGTTGTCTATTCAGGTATTCCACAGATGCAGGGTACATCAAGTTGATTGTGGAGATTTAATCCGCTGCTTCTGAGGCTGCTGGGAGAAATTTCCCTTTCTCTTCTTTGTTCATACAGCTCCTGGGGTTCAGCTTTGGATTTGGCCCTGCCTCTGTGTGTAGGTCGCCTGAGGGTGTCTTTTGGGAAGTCTGAAGTCTTCTGCCAGCATTCAGTAGGTGTTCTGTAGGAGTTATTCCACATGTAGATGTAGTTTTGATGTATTTGTGGGGAGGAAGGTGATCTCCACGTCTTACTCCTCCACCATCTTGAAGGTGCCCTCTCAATAATTTAATTAAATTTTAAATGTTTTTCTACTAACTGATTGACAGTTATTTTCTGGAAGAGATGAGAAATTACTGCTAAGCTTGTTGCTGAACAATATGGCAGAAGTTTTCTATGGCATTTGAAGGCTTTAGACGCCTTCTCTCTCAACTTTGAAAATGTAAAGTCAGCTGGAAGAAGGCAAGGTGGCTCCAAGCCATAGAAGCAGAGGTAGGCAGGAGGAGAAATCTTGCTGCCCTGATTGTTCATTAAATAAAAATATAACTAAACTTATCCCTTCAATAGAAACAGTATCTAGGGCCTTTGTTTCTTTAGATTTTCTCCTGTGCCTGACTTGGCACTTTTTAGCACCTTTGCCAAGTGGGTTCAAGAGAAGTGTATATATACTTATCCAAATGACCCAGTTTGTCCTTGTTTAGCAGTTTCGGTTAAAATTCAAGTGTTAAAATAGGTGAAAACTATTAGTTAAAGTATGAGAAAGAACAAGAGATGTTTTCAATTTTTTTCCATGTCAACACTAAGAAAAACCAAATACAAGAGAAACCATTGTATTTCTGATTTCAGCAAGGTTAAAACAGGCACTAATGTTTTGCAAATTAAGATGCAAAATAAATTTGTTACTTGTAATCTTAATTTCTAAACAAGATGGAATAAAATCTAATGAAGAATTTGCAAGTATAATAATTCTATTGTTTTCTCATTTTAACAAATAAAACAGCCCTTTGAATAAATTAAGAAAAAATAGACAAGCAAAAGGAAAAATATATTAAAATTACCCATAAATCTCACTGCTAAGGAATGACTATCCTTCACATTTATAAGATTATTGTTTCAGTCTGTTTTCTATTCTAAAATATATGTGTATGCATAGCTTATATAACTTGGATCATAGTATGCCTATTGTTTTATAAGCCTTCATTTCATTAAAAAATAAATCATGAAAATATTTTACAGATTAAGATTCTATAATGTAAATGTAATAGCAACAGGATGATCTACGTTACCATCTGTCCAATTTTTTTTCATTTTTTCATTTTGAAATTTTAGACTCACAGAATTGTTGCAATAATAGTACTGTATAAAGAAATCCTAAAATCCTTTCACTTAATTTCCCTAAATATTATTTTACTGCACTTGTTTATCTGTGTGTATGTCTCTCTCACTCTTTCTGTGTGTGTGTGTGTGTGTGTGTGTGTGTGTGTATGTTTGTGAATTATACTTTTTTTCCTGAACCATTTAAGAGTAAGCTGCAGACAGGGTGATACCCCTTTACCTCTAAACACTAGTGTGTAACTTTCTAAAATGAAGGACATTATCTTACATAAACAGTACCATGATTAAAAGCAGGAAATTAACACTGATATGATACTTTTGATATACAGACTTTATTCAAATTTCTCCAGTTGTCCCTTAAAATCTTTTATAGAATAGGAATTTTCTTTTTCTTATCTGGGACCAATCAAGGATCACATATTGTGTTAGTGAATTGGGTAAGAGCCAGATCAGGGTGAATATTAAGATGTAGGCCTATTCAGAGAAAGACAAATATCCTATGATATCACTTATTTGCGGAATCTTAAAAAAATGATACAAATGAACTTATTTACAAAATAGAAACAGACTTACAGACACAGAAAACAGACTTATGGTTACCAAAGGGGTAAGGGGTGGGGGAGGGATAAACTGGGAATTTAGGATTAACAGATACACACTGCTGTATATAAAATAGATAAACAACAAGGACCTACTGTATAGCACAGGGAACTATACTCAATATCTTGTAATAACATGTAATGGAAAAGAAACTGAAAAAGACACATACATATATACACATATATATACACATACATATGTGTGTGTGTATGAATGAATCACTTTTCTGTACACCTGAAACATTGTAAACCAACTATATTTCAATTTAAAAAATAAATATTTTTCAAAAAGATGAAGACCTATTAAGAAGTTTTTACTTAATCTTATAAAAATTGGGGGTTTTAAGGAGGAGGGAAGATTCTGAGATTGTTTCATTTTGTTTTTTAAAAGGCATTTCTGTTGGTGAAATATTACAGAAAATGGTTTTACAGAAAAAGGCACTTTAATAAATTCCTGGAATCATGAGAGGAAAGAGGACAAGGTGGAGACTGTATGGATGAAGAGGAGGAAAAATAAGAGATGGATCAAAATCCAGTGTGCAAAGGTAAGCGCCACTCCTACATTCCACAATAGGAATAAAACAGTTTAAGTTTGTGATGCCAGACCTTCTCTTATCACTGGTATGAAAATTCACACATAAGAAACAGGACAAGAAATGTTCCCTGCTTTTAACCTATGCTTGCAAAGGATGTTTTAAGATCGAGTCTGCAATGAACATTGTAGTACATGACTCTTTTTGAATTATGGTTTTCTCAGCTGCATCGCATGGGGAGATCAGCTCGGTGCTTTGTGACCACCTAGAGAGGTGGGATAGGGAGGGTGGGAGGGAGATGCAAGAGGGAGGGGATATGGGGATATATGTATACATATAGGTGATTCACTTTGTTATACAGCAGAAATTAACACAACACTGTAAAGCAATTATACTCCAATAAAGATGTTGGAAAAAAAAAAAAAGATCGAGTTTGTAATGGGTGGCTTATTTCTTAGTGGAAGGAGATAGCCCAGTTTCCCATTTCATTTCTAAAAGTCTTTTTATACTATCACAGTCTCTATTATTATACACCAAATTAAGACAGGCCCTAAATGCTTTACCTTATCCCATAGTCAGAGTAATATTAGAGATCATCCCTAGATTTGTACTTGATTTTAAGTAATCATCTCTTTAGTTATCTATAATGCTAAACTATTTTTTTATAATGCTAAACTTTTGTCATGTAACAAGCTAAATTAAAGAATAAGCAACAGCCTTATTAGTTGAAATGAAAACATATGCACATATATTGTTTTCCAATCCTGTAAAGCCTGAGAGGCTACCCTAACCAAATAGATCCATCAATTAAATGTCAAAGTCCAACCTGAGAGCTTAGCGCATCACAGATTTCAATGTGCACATGACTCTTCCAAGAATTGAGTTAAAATGCAGATTCTGATTCCATGGGTTTGGGCTGGATTTTGCATTTGAACATTCTGCCAGTGGCTGAGGGGGGGGGGCATCCATGGCGCTGGTTCCCAGATCACATTTTGAATAAGAACGTAGAAATCGATTGCTTACCGCTGGATAATAGATTTTTCTCCTTGAAAATGGATGTGGAACAGCAGGTGGGAAAGGGCACAAGGGTGGGGTCAGGATAAGAAATCTAAGACTTGTCTGCCATCAACGAGCTAGGTAACATGGATAGATCCTTTAATCATTTGGGGCCTTGGTTTCCGCAATGTAGAAATCTGCATTAGAAGAGTGAATTGTTTTCTAGGACATAAGGTATGTTTTCAATAAAAATTTATCAAACTTCAAGGCTTCAGGATGAACAAGCTAAAGTTGATTTAATTGCAGTAAACGTATTTATTTAAAAATGGTAAATGTTTTCCTGCTGAGAGTACAATCTCAAATAGTTACCATGTGATTATAAAGAAAATGAAAAACTAAATTACCTCCATGAGAAACTGACCCTTGCTTTTTACGAAGTCACAGGCTGAATGAAACAGTAAACAAAGAACGTGGCCAAAAAAATCATGATCCAGGAGATTAAAATATAGAAATGGATACACTACTTTTCTGCCTCAGGCATGGCTTTCAGCAATATATATACTTTGAATTTGGAATGAAGCAGATTTTCCTTTATTTCATTTCAACATCTGGCTCGGAACTGATGGTAGGTAAGGAAAAATCAAGTGTCAGGTCTCTTGCTTGAAGAAGTGTTCAGATGAGTATTGGCAGAGCTCCCCGAGGAATGAAACTGGAACACTGAAAATCCAAAATTACAGACATTGTACAAAACATTATTTCCTAATAATCTGCAAGTGGTCAAATAACAAGGATGGAGTTTTTAAACTCAGAGACAGACAGAGAGATCGTTTAACTTGGTCGAGGCTTATCCTGGCACATTCATTCACTTGCTCACAATCTTCAGGATCATCTGTGCTCTTGAAGCAGACGAGTATCCAGGGTCACCTTTTGCCAGTTGCCTGAGTCCTGTTGCTTTTGATCACTTTCTCCGGCAGATGTGATGTGATTCTTTCTGCCAGCTCATTCCCCTGCGTCTGCAAACTTGGGGCACCCTGCTCTCATCTCACTAGCAGTGCTGCCTCTGGGTGAAAAGCACTTAGTCCTGCCACAGGCCGCTGTCATCTCCTGACAGCCCAGACTCCCACGGCACCTCTCCATCTCATTCGGTGTCAGATTCAAAGCCCTGACCAGCTTCCACTGGCAGAAGCTGCCTCTTAATTGCTATAGATCAAAAAGTACTGAACATGTCAATTAAAATTGAGTGGAAGAGGGCAGAAAAGATCTGGCATTTATGAGGACAACCCATTTCCTGCTGGGCTGATGGCTTTCCTTATGCCTCATGGTCCTGCTTGATTAATGGGCAGGTCATTTCCCACCAACACTACGAATACAGCAGCTGATGGCAGCATCAGTAGTCTCCTTTGCCCTGCTCTAGCAGACTTTTCTCTCTCCTATAATTTGTTCTGTTCTTTAGCAAAAGGGTTTGTCCCTAGAACTATCTACATATTTCCAGGAGAGGAGAGCTCCCCAACTACACACACAGATATCAGAAAAGAAGAAGCTCTATTTCTTTTCATTCACCTATTTGTCCTTTGTTCTTTCCTATTAACATTCTATTGACATGGCTAAAACCTTGATTTTTAGAGCTGCAAGGGGGCTTCACTACATAGAGTCTAAAGGATGAGTGAACAGAGGCCCAGAGAGCTGAACTGACTTGTGCAAGGCTACACAGACACTCTCCTTCCTACCTGGCTTTCTAGGTGATGCACAGTTTCATTGCACAGCTACGTTCCCAGGCTCTCCACGTCTCAAGAACCAGGTCTAAGACCTAGAGAGGCAATCACATGAGGGGCTGAAAGCCACGCCTACTATGCCTCATTGGTCCTGCCACTTACTAGCTTCCTCCTCTGTAAGGTGGGAAGTTACAGCAGTAAGACAGTCAGTGTTGACAAAACTCTTCGGTCTGAACACACAGTGAGTTCTACTTACAGACTCTTTCTTATGTGGAAATTAGTTTTCAGAGGAGGTTGATGGGTTCAGGACAAACCCCAAAATATGGCACCTGGGTGTATTGAATAGCTGAGGCTAAAGGAGTTTGAGAAAAGAGCAGAATTAGAAAATTCTCCCCACCTTCCCCCCTTGCCCTTCTTCCCTGAAACAGGTCATAAAACTCTCATGTGAAGGTTCCCTCCCTGTATCAGGAGGAAGGGAGATATTCTTATCCCTAGAGATGGGGAGTTTGGAGCTGAGAAATTTGTATAAACAAACCTTGTTAAACTCGCCCTTATCTTCCCAGTTACTTCTTCACCATTTAGTATTTCAGGCCCAAACACCTTCTTCTTGTCAATTTTTCACGGATTTACTGTTTCTTTGTCTAAAAGGTATAAAAGCTTTTGGCTCTGGTCATTTCTTCAGGTCTTCATTCTCTTGTGAACGCTCCCTTGGACATGTGAAAATTCAATGAAATGTGTATGCTTTTCTCCTGTTAAATCTATCTTTGTCAGATTAATTTTCAGACCCTGCCAGAGACCTTAAGAGGGTAGAGGAAAAGTTTTCCCTTCCTTACAAAGTAAATTTATTGTTCACTCAACGTATTTAATGTATCTAAATAAGTTAGAGACCAATGCTCTCAAATTTGGTAGATCAACAAATTGCCAAATTTTCTTCTCCCAGTAAGCAGATTAAAAAATAAATCCACTTATTAGCACATCTATCTTGCAAACTAAAGAATGCTTAAATTCAAAGTAGTAGAAAGGGTACAATTTGAAAAGTAAAAACAATCCTTCTCAAAAAGGAACAATACTTTTGCTTCTGATGAGAAAAACGTTGTCAGGGTCAGTGTTAGGACAAACCCTGGAGCTCGCATGCCCCTTTTCTCCAGCTCATCTTCTCTAAGAAAGAAGCTCGCTGCTGTCTATAGCCCCCTTCCCTCCCACTTTCCCACTGCAAGCCTCAGGGTCTCTGACTGTGAAGTCAACTTCCAGGCTTCTAAATGATGCAGCTGCCAATCACCTGAGCCTTAGCCAGTGTTCTTCAAATCTGCACATACATTCAATTTGCCAGAATCAGGATCCCCAAAATCATCAAAGGTAAATGATAGGCAAATCTACGAAATGAAACGTAACCTGGAAAAAGAGCAAACCCTGCCTTCTGTTGTAAAATCCATCTGCACTTCTGGGGAATCCCATAAAAATGGTGCATGAGAAACAAACAGAAAGCTTAATAAAAGATCAATGTGGGTTTTAACTGCGTGAACTGCATCCATACTTCAGATGGTCCATACTACTCAGTTTTGTGGAACTCAGACCATGCCTGGAGGTGAGGTGCCCATAGGAACAGAGACAGACTAAGACCGGCAAAGAGGTGATTGGAAGGGCCAAGGCCCTGGGCTGTGTCGTAAAAGGACACTGAAGACCCAGGGACGACTATGTAGGAGAAATGGACCATCAGGGAGATAGTCACTGTCTCCAAATGTCTGAAGAGCTGTCATGAGAAGAGAAATTAAAACTGCTAGAGGGCATAAGAAGGTCAAATGATTGGAAATAAGGAAACCAGATTTATGCTGCATAAAGAGAAAACTGTTAACCCTTAAACCTGTCAAGAGAAAAGAAAAAGAGAAGAGAAGAGAAGAAAGGAGGGGAGGGGAGGGGAGGAGGGGGGAGGGGAAGGGAAGGAAAGGGGAGGACGCTACAGGTTCTAGCAAGGAATTAGAGATCATGATAATCCTGCAGTTTGATCTGGAACATCTCCTGGCTTCTTTCTGGTTTTCTTTGCCCGTAATTGAAGTTGTTATTGCTGATGAACTCAGAACATCCTTCCGGTCTGAATATGTTCTGCCTTTTATCAATAAACATGTCTGAGTTTGTTTTTTTTTTTTTCTCCCCTTAGTTTTGACTACGACAACTATCATTTATCGAATATTTTCTATGAAAAAGGTACTGTAAATTTTTGAAATAGATTATATTATTATCCCTATTTTACAGATAGGGAAACTAAGTTTCAGAGTTGATAGGTAATTTGTTCAAGCCACACAGCTAGCAAGAGAGTCAAAAACTTATTTCTAACCCAAATCTATCTGATGCACTTAAATCCCAGGGTGCGAGGTCTGAAAACAGTTCAAATTCATTACCTTGAAAGAATACTTTTTCTCATTTTGCTCTAGGAGCCTTTGTTGCATTACCAAATTCTATGCCTAGAAATTGACACAAATTCCTGGTTACTCAAGGATTCCTTCGAGATTAGCATCATAAGGTCTTTGCCCTTCGTAGATCTGTTTTCTTTGCTATTAATGTAAACCTCCACAGCAACGCCTTCTGTCATGTTCTGGTACTCAAGGCCCATGTAAGTGACACTTTAGACCACCAAGTGTTCAGTGTCCTTGACCCTAAAAAGAAAGTCATCTTTCTTTGCACTGCACTTCTCATCTGCTCCTTGGGCTTAAGTCCTTTTCCATATCTAAAATATCCTCCTTCTGACCAAAAGCTTTTATTCTTTACACTCACTCCCTCATTTCCTGCTCCCTGCACCCTGATCACTGATCTCTTGGAAAACTTTTCCCTCTTCTTCAAGAGTGTTACTCCCTTACCCCTGGGCCTCATCCCAAGATGTCATGGTACCTCACTTATTCTCTTTCTTTCTTTCTGGCCCTTTGACTCTGCTACACATGCCCATTTAAACTCCAACAATGGATCACTTCCAACCATTCAGATCTTCTGCCTCTACATATGGGTTGCTGATGCAGCTGCTGAAAAGCAAGCATTTGTGAAGACTGATGCCACCATAAATGTAGAGAATCCAATCCCAGCTGCTCTCTCGATCCACAGTACTCAGCAGTTCCTAGTCAGTCCCCTTCATCATTTCCCTTGGCTATTTTTCCAAACTGTCACCATTCTCCACTGGCTTCTAAATCCCACTTTTTTGTTGTAGAATAGAACTTTGCTTCTTATTTCACACTCCTCAGACTTCCAACCTTACCCCCTCATTCTCAGCACAGGAAATTCTCTCCTACTACACAGGAGGAAAAAAAAAAAAAGAAAGAAAGGAAGAAAGGAAGGAAGGAGGGAAGGAAGGAAGGAAGGAAGAAATGAAAGATAGAAACTCCATCCACTTCCTACCACCAAATCTATGTCATCTACACTCCGTTTTCTCTGGCCTTCGTATTATATATAACCCATTATATAATGTGATCTCCAAGGCCAAATACAAACATATATATGTATATGTGTGTGCGTGTATATGTTATACACATAGAATGCATATGACTATGTGTCTCTGGCTCCTTACTTTATCAGAAATTTTATTCTATCAGTAGTGGAATTTCTTTATTAATAGTATAAGTTCTTCAAATTTTTTTTACCCTGGTTGATCACTCTCACTAGCTTTGAAACATGCACAAATCTCTCTGAACCCTACATCCTCCTTAATGTGACTACAATTACATGGAATTAAATCCTATGTACAGAAAAGAGCCTGGAACAGAATGTAGTAAAAAGTGTTTGTCATTGTGTTTTGGTAGGACTATGGGTGATGCATTAATTGATTTAAATTCTACTTATCACAATTCTAAAAAATTCTATAATTAGCATTTAATACTTTCATAAGGTATTGTTTTTGTAAAGAGTATGACTTTTCCTAACTAAACCAGTGTATTGGTTTTTATATCCAGCCAATCCAGTTGATGAGTGCCAAGTCTCTAGTACTTCAAGGTTTAAGCCGTCTTGCCAGCTCCGAGCGCCCTCTGCTGGTAAAATGTAGATACAACAGACAAATAAGTGGAATTTACAGTTTGGTGAAGGTTAGAAAACACCAATTCGTATTGCTCAATCATTTTGTTTTCACTTGCATTATTGTATAAGAGCTAGTTAACATGTTAAAATGGGACTCCCCCCTGTCTCCGTTTGAACTGAGGTATGTAATAGATCTGTGCTGTCTGTTAAGAGGAGCCACTAGCCACGTGTGACTCCTGAGCACTTGAAATATACCTAGTTTGAACTGACAGGACTTGTGAGTGTAAAATACACACCTTCTTTCAGAATTTATTGTGGGAAAAAATTAAGCTTAAAAAAATTAAGGTTTGGGAGGTTCTCAGCTATTTTTTCGTGAAATAAACTCTCTGCTCTCTTCTCCTTCTGTGATACCCATTACCCTAATGTTGCCCTTTCTAAAAGAGTCAGGATTGTTTTTAGAGAATTTCCTCATGTTTTTAGATCTTAATTATCTTTTCCCTTCTACCTGTCTCATTTCTAGATTTCTATTTCAAGCTCACTATTTCTCTCTTCCATATGCCCTGCTTTATTTCCAATGCTTTTTAATGCATTCTTCATCTCATTTATTGAGTTCTTTAGCTCCAGAATATGTTTGGTTCTTTTTTAGAATTTCAATTTCTTTGGTAAAGTATTACTTCCGTTCACTAATTTTATTCCTGAGCTCATGAAATTGCCTCTCTTAGTTTTCTTGTAGTTTGTCAAGTTTCTTCATGACAGCTATTTTGAATTCTCTAACAGATTCAAAAAGTCAGATATTCCATGACTTTAAGTTTGGATTCTGAAAAATTGTCATTTTCTTTTAGTGATACAGTGTTATTGTGATGCTTCATGGTGTTTGACGAGTTGTTCCTTTGCTGGTGCCTTTAAAGTAGTGAACATGTTTTTACTTTAGATAAAGCTTTTTTTCTAACTTGAATCTAAAGATTCAACAGATTAGAAATTAGAGGGCTTTCTTTTATTTCTCAGTAAGTGACACTATAGCATAACATTTTGGTTTCCCTTATCTGAGCGGTCTCTGGTTGTATTTGAAAGCCCGCACTTTCCAACCCTCCACCACCTCTGTCAGAGGTTTCACCAAGTGCTCTTATTATCACTGCTTTTGTGCCTCTGGGGTTGTTGGTGCCTTGCTGTGGCTGGTGTTGCTGGCATTGCTGCCTGGGGCACTAGGATGGTGGGCACTTCTGCAGCATTCAAGATCTTCTGAGTTGCAGGCTCTGCTGCCACAGAGAGAGAGAAATGGGGAGAGGGGAAGCCAGGGTCATGGGTGCCTCTGCCTTGTCTGGTGTTATTGGGTTCCTGGATGCCACCACTGCAGGCAACCGTCAGGGGGCTGGAGTTGCGTGCACTGCCTTTCCTGCTGATCCCGGGTTCTCTGGGGCTTCAGGCTCAGCTGCCATGGCCAGGGGACCAGGATTGCAGGCACAGCCTCCACTGTTCCCCTGGTTTTGTCTCCTCTATCTGTTCCACCCATCTTTAAATGTACAGATATGTGGAATTCTCTGGCATCTGGTGTGTTGGACAGAGGCGCCTTTGTTGAGTTGTGGATGTTTTACTGGTTGTAGATTGAAAGGGAGGGACAAAGGAAACATCTCACTCTACCATGATGCTGACTTTGCTCTCCCTTGTTCTTTCATTCTTCATCCTATAAAAGCTTCCTGCCTTCCACCCCATTCTGCAGTTCTCTGAAAGAAGACTCCACTTCATAGTTTGTCCACTTAGTTTGTTAGTATCACCTAAATTGTCTTCTTTAATCATTTTTTAACACTCTGCATAGTAAATGGGGATCCCAAGAATGTCAAGGTTGGAGAGGGCTTTAGGAGCCCTCTTTTCTTTCCATGCATCAATTTAGTCAACATAGAAACGTCTACATTGAGCTCCTACTATGTGTCAGGCACTATGCTAGGCAAGAATAAGATGTAGTCCTAACCAGGGTTATATGTGGTTAGAAATCACTATTTCCCAGTGTAGCCCACTTCACCTTGAAAAATATTTCATATTAGAAAGATTCTGTTTACATCTAAATAGAATTACAAAGGAGCCTGTATGTTTGGAGAAAGTGAGTTTATAGTGGTTGGAGCATAGTTTAATGAATAACTTGCTACATCCTGAGGCAGCCTAACAGATTTAACTGTTAGAAAAGTTCACTTGTCCACTTTGTCAAAATCATCCTGGTAAGATGAAGTTTGCAAGTTGATAAAATGTTCCTCTTTTTCGCCAGTAATATTTTTACTAAAGTTTGACTTTTCTGACATTTATCACAGCTTTATTTTGGTTAGTGTTTTCATGGAACATTTTTGTTTGTTTTTTGTGTTTTTTTTTTACTTTCAACATTTCTGTATCATGTATTTTAAATATTTCTTATAAGCATCATATAAGTGGGTTTTCTCAGTCTGACAATCTATGTCTTTTAATTGGAACATTTAGTCCACAAACACTTAATATAACTACTGAAATGTTTAGGTTTGAATTTACCATCTAACTACTGGCTTTCTACTTGTTTCACTTTTTCTATGTTCTTTTTAGATTGATTATATTTTATTATTCCATTTCTCTCACTATTATCTATCTTAGTAGTTTTACATTATTTTACCACTCTTTTTGTTGTTGTAATAAAGATTACAGCAAGCATATTTGACATATCAAAGTCTAATAAAAGTTAGTATTTTTACCTCTTCCTTTACCTTGCTACTCAGTGTGTTGTTAGACCAGTGGCATAAAAATCACCTGGGAGCTTGTTAAAATTTAAAATCTCCAGCCCCACTCCAGACTTTTTGGTCAAAATCTACAATTTAACAAGATCCCTAGATGACTCATATATTAAAAATTTGAGAAATACTGCTTTATGGCACTTCAACTCCATTTACTTTTTCATAATTCATATACCATTTTGGTGTATTTTATTTATGTTTTAAACCCACAAGATACCTAATCATTGTTTTAGACAGTCAATATCCATTTATATTTACCAACAAATATATACTTTTCATTTGTTTATTCCTTTCTGTATTTCTGACCTTTCATCCAAGATCTTTTCGCTTTTGCCTGAAGTACACATACATCTTTAGTGTGGCTTTTCATAGTTTTTGTTTGAAAATTTATTTCCCTGTCATTTTAAAAACTTTATGATGGACATTTTCAAACACATATAAAAGTAGAGAGAATAGCATAATAAATCTGATTTACCCATCCCCAGTTATTGATATATGGCCTATCTTTTCTTTTTTATACTCATTTATGTCCTACCCCCTGACACCGTATCATTTCATCTATAAATATTTCAGTGTGTATCTCTGAAATATAAGAAATTTTTGTTTACAACACAACCCCAATTTCATTATCAGACCTAAAAAATTAACACTAAATTCTTAATATCAACAAATATCCAGTCAGTGTTCACATTTCCCTAATCACCTTATAGATTTCAGTCTGTTTTCAACTAGTTAAAAGTATTGCTTGTATCTTGTACTGTTCCCTTTCTCCATTTTCTTTACAAATATATTTTATTTTGAAGAATTTTTGTTGTTTGTTTTATAAAGTTTCTCATAGTCTGGATTTTGCAGATTGCAATCTTATGTTGCTATTTAAAATTGTCCTTAATGCCCTATACTTCCTATGTATTAGTAGATAAATCTAGAAACTTGGTAATTTTGTTGATAATATTGTTACTCTCATTTGGAGGGACAGAATATCTAATTCTCTCTCTTTTTATGATACCAACTGTTGGTGATCATTGTGTAGATCTATTAATTCTTTGAGGGTTGCAAAATGATTCTATCATTCTATCATTTTTTAAATTTGACTATTAGCTAAAATATTCTACAAAGGGAAATTTATCATAATCAACTATTCATTTATTCATCAGTAAGATACAGATCTTATTTAAAAAAGAAAAAAACAACAGGCAGGATAAATGCTTGATTATTCCCCATATTCACCAGTTTTCAAAATAATGAGCTGGTCCATAGCATCTGCCACAGGTGATCAGTAAGGGTTATTTTAAGGGGATAAAGATCATTTTAAATACATGGGTTTAAACATATTTGATGTCTTTCTATCCATTTCAGTTATTATCCCTATTGATGCACAAATTATCCTGTCTTTGGCTGACTGGGGATATTTTGACAAAACCTTTTTTTCTTTGACAGCTTCTTTGCTATCTGGTAGTACAAGATACTGCAGTTTCATCTTGCAAATTTAAATATCTAAAATTAGCCATTTCTCTATGAAAGCCTGATTTTTTTTTTTTTGTTTTTGGTAGAAAAAAAGACCACAATCTGTGCATGAAGGATGTTAATCGCTACCAGGGTGCTCTTTGTTTCTAGGTTTATTTGCTTTATTTTACTTTCACTTTTATAGTTTTCCTTGTAAAATTTTGTTTCATAGTGATTTAAAATAAGTATCTAGTTATAACATCAAATCTACAAGATAAGGTATATATCATTATGTCTAGCTTCTACATATCCCCTACACATGTATTTCCTCCCTCCCTATAGCTAACTTTTAAAAATTTTATAAACATTCCATTTTTTCTTATTATAAGGAAACATGCATACATAGTAGCATCACTTCCCCACCCACCCCCTTTTCCAGATACATGATGCAAAACCTTTATGCTTTCACCACCTTGCTTTTCTCATTTAAAAATATATCCTGGAAATGACTCCATGGCTGAGATTTCCCTCGTTCCTTTTGACAGCTAAATTGTACTCCATTGTTTATTACTCCTCTTGTTACTCATGAAAAGTATAGTAAGATAAATCTTCCAACATTAATCTATAAAATGACTCAAATTTGCTTTTTAAAAACTGCCCAGAGCGATGGCAGCAAAGTGACTATGTAGGCACCTCCAAGCTCTGAATTCCACCACAGAAATATCAAGAAATAAGCAGAAACTTTGTCAGAACTCTGGAAAATAGTCATAGGTTTACATTAACCAAGTGAACACAGAATCCAGAAAAAGTTAACTTAAAAACAGTAGAAAAGCTTCTAGGTATTTTACTCGCCATCGCCCCACCCCCCTCTCTGGCTCAGCCACAGTTGAAGACAGCAGCCTCCATTCCCAGTTGGGGGACCCTAGTCCCTGGTTCCAAAGGAAGCAGAGCAGAATTTATTTGCAAATTATTGTGTAAATCTTTATAACTTGACTGGGGGCTACCTGAAGGAGTGATGCAAAATGCTCATCTCTGTTTTGCCTAAGTTGGAATTCACTGAGGCTAGAAAAGCAGTGGGCATCATTTGAAAATATTGCAAAGTAGATAAACAATTCACAGGCAACTGGGGCAAGAGATTACAGTTGAGACAACAGATAGCCTGTCTTAGGAGAAAAAACCGGGGAGAGAGTTTCTTTGTGAAATTGGAGCAATCAAAAGCACCCATATTTATGGAGAAATTTAGAAAACCATACACATGCCCAGGGCAAGATGCATGCTCAGAAAAGACCTCAGAAGAACTTAAGCTTTGACCTTGGATAGATCTTAGACTCAGTGAAAGTCTGGCTAAGTGTTAAAGGAGGGCTTCAGAACAGAGTCAATCTGCAAAGACTAGGAGAGATTTTTTCCTTTTCTTTTTTTTTCACCTCTGATGTTCAAGAAAATCTCCATCAAACACAAGAAATATACATAACATAAAATATGCCATTTTAACAATAAAAGAATACACCAACAAAATAAATAAATAAATGAAATGATGAAAAAAAAGAAAAAGAGAATTGTAAAAGTGATCTTAAGTTTCCCCTGGAGGAATAAATATGAAAGAATAGCCATAGACATATTTTGAAAGAGTAATCAAGGGGAAATGTCTCACTAGATGTTAATTTCATGATTTAAAATGTAGTACTAGACTAGGAGCTAAGACAAAAATTTTTTTAAATGAGGAAATACAGAATTTGAATCATTACAATAGTGGCATTTCAAATCCACAGGAAATTAGTGTGTTGTTTAATAAATGACACAGAAAGAAAGGACCAACAAAGTGAGAAAATAAAATAAAGCTAAATTATATCAAAACAAACTCCAGGTGAACTAAACATCAAAACCTAAACAAAGTATAAAAATGCTAGATTAATATATAAGTAAATAGTGGAGTTTTCCACTTGTTGGAAGATGAAATAAACATACTTCTCCCTATTCTTCCCACTAAATGCAATAAAAAACAAACAAACAAACAAACCTTTAACGTTATATAGAAAACAAACACAAGAAGACTTAAAATGGTAGAGAAAAAAAAGATGAGGGATTTGGGGACCCCAGGAAAAACACGGTTTTGAGTTCCTTGGGTTTTCTTTTCACCTTGTATATATCAGACTTGGATCTGAAGAAGCCAGGAACCTGGAAACACCAAGAGGCCCAGAAAACAAAAGGCACCAACCAAGGGCCTGCTATCTCTAGCCAGAGAACTGGGAAAGGGACAATCTGGCAAGACAGATACGTTTAGACAACAACAGTTCTACTCCAGCCAAACACCACAGAGAAAAGGCATGGCTCCATGACTACCCTTGCCAGCAATGGCCTGGTGGGAAGCTTAGACCTTCAGCCTTGTTAGGCTGTAGGGAGGACCCTCGACCCCCTATCATACTAGGGTGGTGTCAGAGAAGGCAGAGTAGGGAGCTGGGACTTACATCCCCAAGGTGATGAGCCATCCACCATGCCCTCTCCCTGACCACACACATACACAGTGTCAGCGGGGACCATGTGAGGAGTCTGGACCTCCTCCACACCAGGCAGCAACAAGGCATCCCTCCCCTTTCTTGTTAGAATGATATAAAAGGAGGCCTAATCTCAGTTAGTCACAACTTTCAATAAGCCTTGACCTAAACATCACACTTTATGTAAAAATTAACTCAAAATGGATCAAAGATTTAAATATAAAACTTAAAACTACAAACTTGTAGAAAAAAATACAAAAGAAAATCTTCAGTATGTAGGACTAGGCAGAGTTCTTAAGACTTGACACCAAAAGCATGATTCATAAAAGGAAACTGAGATATATCACTTGGTACCCACCTCTCCAGGCCAGAAAAGTCCACTGTCATTTACACACACATCTGCCAATGGCAGATATACCTGCAGACACACACACTCACACACACACCCCGCCCCCAGCTCTGTGTCTGAGAGCCCCCAAGGCCTGGTCAGGGATTTGAGGGCAGGTGCTTGGTGGGTCAGCTGGAAAATCTTCCTCAAAGTCAGGCAGACACTGAGAGCACTGCTCGTGAGGGCACAGATCAGGAAAGGAATGACACAAAATCATCAAGTGTGGCAGGTGCACATCACAATTCACATGACCAAAGGCTCAGGAATCGGTCAGAAATATATGTTTCGGGAGTATGAAAAGTAAGGTATACTAGCAGGAGGTTCAAGAGTTCACAAGAATATCTAAAGACCTTTCAATGAAAGAGGGTCATATTTGAAGCTTGGGGATAGAAGGAGACAGATTTGGTTGGAGGAACACATGTTAAGTTGAGGGAAATGTGCTGGGTGCGGAGCTAGGAGCATCAGAACAATGCAGTCAGGAACACACGATCAGCAAAGGCAATAAACACTCAGTTAGAAGTTCTGGAGACTAATGTACAACATGGTGACTGCAGTTAATAGTAATGTGGTATATACTAGAGATTTGCTAAGAGAGTAGGTCCCAAGTGTTCTCACCACACACACCTGCGCACACAGGTAACTATGAGAGGCAATGGGTATGCGGCTTTGATTGTGGTAATCATTTCAGTGTATACATATATCAAAACAACACATTGTACACCTTAAATATATACAATTTTTGTCAAAAATTAAAAAAAATTTTTTAAAGGACACAAGGTCAGGAATGAGGCCTTTCAAACGAATGCCTAGGAAGAGTTTGTGATTTTCCAGGCTCCCAGTATTGCATGAGGCTATCTTCTCTTTTTGGGGTATCTTAAAGGAATCCAGCACATCTTGACAGCCAGGATCCTAGAATATTAGACCTGAAGGAGTACTTACAGATTGCCAACTCTCACTGCAATGAGTTTATTAGTAGAAAGGATAAGTGGTGTCCCAAGGTCCTGAACCAAGTTCACAGCAAAGCCAGGACTAGGACTCAGACCTCCTTATTCCTGTCGATTTCCTTAGTCATTGGCTCTACTGCAGTGTTTAGTTCATGTTTGTTTAAGCACGTAACTCAGATATAATGGGGAGGAAACACATGATCTTTCTGCCCCTTGATATGTGGGTGAAATTTCTTCAAATCCCTACCCTGTGACATGTAGTAGTCCAAAGCCCTCTGAGATTTCTCCCAATTTCCAAGGAGTAGAAGGCAGCTAACGTTCTCCCGGCTGTCTTTGAGCTTTCTAGTGTGCTACCTCTTCCCACCACATGGCCACAGCCCGACACTCTGACCCAGCCATATCCACAAAACCCACCCAAGCATATTGGGTACCTCCTGCCACAGATTAAGAGGAGCTGCCTTAATTACATATTTAATTTTTAAATTGACTTCTAGGTATGTATGCAAACTTTTATCCCTGGCAACTTTCACCCATTCTTTAGAAACTGAAGGCTGAAATCAACACATCAAATTTCTTCAACTAAAAAATACTGTAACGTCTGCATATCACCAGTGCTCCTTAGGTGTCTGGTATGATACCCAGTGTAAACCTTAAACAGAGCAAAGAGCAATTTTCCTTAAGCAAAAATTAGTTTATATGGGAAAAGCAAAGGACTTGCAATTTGGGACAAGCAAACTATGTTGAACCATAAGCCAGTCTGGAGAACAAATGGGAGGGGTTGTTTTGAACAGAAGTTCATTGGAGGAGAATGAGATTTTGAAGTGGTGGCGGCTTCTCATTGGCTGAAGACTAGGGCAGCTTACTGTTGCCAGGTGAGAGAGGAAATCTTCCTTCTTCCTGCTGAACTATACAAGCTGCAATGCGTGGCACGTGCGAGACCCCTCCCTTCGTGGCTTCCCAACTCCAGTTTTGGATTAGGTTTCCTTAACACGTTTTCACAACAGTATAGATATATAAGAGATCACTTAGATTCCCTGTAATATTTGCCGGAGAAGGAAGTGAGGTCTTGAGTCTGGCCGAGGGAAACTAAATATTGGGTTGGCCAAAAAGTTCATTCGGGTTTTTCCGTAACATGAAAAACCCGAACGAACTTTGTGGCCAGCCCAATAGTTACCTCTTTAAAAATCAGTTTAAGTCATTGAAAATAGTATCTTATTTTTAAGTAACCTGCTAAATTTCTGCAGAATCAGTTTCCACATCATGGCTAGTCTAGTAAAGAAAATTACTAGATAATTAGATAAACACCTCATAAAGGTAAAATGTTAAATGGTAGTTATTATTAATGTCTATTTATTATTATGTCTATTTTTAACATCCATGGAGTGCATGTGCGGTGCAGACTTGGTTTTTGGCCTCATGGAGCCTTTAATCATTCAGATTATTGTGTGAACATCCACTTACCTGTTTTTCTTTCAAATACATCAACCAAGCCACCAATCACCACACTCAAAACAAAGCCACTTCTTTAACGGATTTTTTTTTTTTTTTTTTTCCTAACGGATTTAGACTTGGGAGTACTTGTTGAGAATTTTAATGTACTAGGCAGTATAGTGTTATACATGCTTACAGTAACCAGAATAAGATAAAAAACTACTGTTATTAAACAAAGATACATTAGGATTAACTTTGTAAAGAAGAAAAAACAAATGAATATTCCCAGATCTTCCCAAGTCCTTGAATGTGGTAAAGAAAACATGAGACAGAGACCATTAACGTAACAAATGGATGACTGTATTAAGAGAAAAGGACAAGATTGGTGTTTGCCTCCATCCATTCAGGAAAACAAGCACACGGACTTATACAATACTTTGGTTTAAAAATGATTCATAATATCAATGTTAAACCTGATATTGAAAGAATCCAATGGGTCACAAGGTGTAAAAACCGAACCACTGAAACACAAGCTTGCATAGATGAATGAATGAAGATGTGTAACTGGCACTGAAGGGAGGCTGGAGCATTGGAGTCTGAATGACGTTAGCACCTCGGCCGCCCAAGACACAAGAACGTCTCCAGCACCACGGTTCTCACCTTTCCCAATGAGGTCATGAGCAGAAACCTGTGCTGTATGAAGGTGGATGGAAACAGACTGTTTCCATCAGCCTCTTCCAGAAGCGTGCACACATACCCACGGGTACCCAACATCAGTCACCTTAAGGCATCCAGTGTCCCTCACAGTTTCACTTAATCTCTAGATAGGCATGTGATTTGAGGTGGCCTCCTTGTTTTCTGTCCTCAGACTGGCAAGTCTATTCCATTAAGGTTCTGTTCAGTTCCATGAAGTAACTATTTCAAAGCTGCCTTTCCCTCTGGGGCTTGGCTACAAACTGATGAGCACTTGAGATAACATGTCACTTGTTTTTTAAACATCTACTTTCCAAATGTCAAAGGGCTTCTTACCAAAGCATCCAAAACCTCTGGGCACTGTGCAGTTACCTCTCTCAAGAGGATACTTTTCCAAATCTTGAGACAAATGACAGCACCACCTCAAATTTTCTGAGCAACTTGATTTATATGAACAAACTCCTGTACTTTATAATTCGGCACCTTTCAAAATACAATAGCGTGTTGGGATGGATTCTTCTTAAGGAAAACCGCATTACAGAGAATTCTCATTTTGGAACATCATTTTTATATGCTATCACAATACTTCATGAACTAAATATTGGGTTGCCTTTAAGAGGCAGGTGAAAAATATAGCTATATCCGAGAAGGGCATTTGGCTTTCAGTTTATGGCAAAGCTGAAGGTATAGCCTACGGGGATTTCAGAGGCTAATTCAATAAGAAATTTTAGAAATTCTGATATCAAAAACCCTCTCACTAAATTTAACAGTTAGAAACTCTTTTAGCAATTATGGTCTGAAACTCAGTGCAACAAAAACTTATCCTAAGTATATGATGTGTAATAGTATATTCTCTCAACTGTCTTCTCTTTGCTGTCCTTAATCCTTGCTCTTTTGTGAAGGAAATGTCACTTGACCCCTGTCTTTCAATTCTTCCATTCTTTCTATATGAAACTCAGCAATGAATCATGGGGCACTAAGTTACACAATTAATTCTGTTCTTATCTGAAATGCCTTATGCTATGAAAAAGTTACTCAAGATGAGAGAAAAATTTTCTAGTTTGCTGAGAATACACAAAAAACATTTAAGTCTATTAGGAACATATATCTAGGCAGTGTTCACACATATTTAAGGGCAAAGAGAATGATTTTTAGGACCAGACATTTCCACAAATCAACATGATTACTTAGATGACTGTGCTGGTCTGTAGCATCAAATACAACCCTAAAAAACACTCTGGTGTCTCCCCTACCATAGCAAAAGTCTCTGATTGATTTTCTCTTAAAAGTAATAAAATAGAAACACTCTTCATATCAACAAATCTCCCATTTGAGTAAATGTCTCTGTTTTGTTTGGTTTTCTTTTTTTGTTAATGTATGCACTTTAATACATAAGAGTGTTGGTGAAATTCTTACAAAACAATAATGACTGACTTCACACTGCATAAGAGAACCTTTGGAAATATCTTCTACAGAGTCGCCATAGAAAAGGAGGACAGTCAACTCTCAATTATTTAGGAAGTGATCACCCGAAGAGTCCGGTCAGGAAATTCTCTCTCTCCTACTACTAGCCTTCTTGGTCATGCCACTGCTCATTCATAGATTGAGAGGCGATTTGAAATGGAATGACATACCTATCAGTGTGGATGTCACTCACAGCTTGGTGTGAGGACGTCCAAAGCTTCTGATGATGAGGATGTCCGGGGCTCACCTGTGAATTTTATATCTCAATGGAGAGTTGACAGTCGTTCACATATAGGAAATACAGTACACTGACCTTGGTCAGAATCAAACTAATTTAAGGCAATACTGCTCCTCACAGACGTTGCTGGCATAAAGTGCAGGTCTCATAAGAAAAGTGACTCTGTAGAAGTGAGGATTTCCTACTTTACCCTTTCCTTCTTGATTTCTCTAGAAATAAATTCAGCATTTCTAATGAGAGTTAAATGGCAGGAGTGACAACAGCCTCAACTCTTCCCTTTAACAGTCTTACGTATCCTCAGGGATAAAAGAGACTCTTCCCGGAGAACTCTGGGTGACACTGTGCCCCGTGCAGCATTATCAGGCCAGTCTCCAGGTTGCTTCTCCCTGCCCAGATGACCTACTATGGACTAGGGAGAAAAAAGGATCCTATCACCAGTAAGAAAAGCAGTTATGGCTTTAAGACTCACAGGCACCACCAGATAGGAGGAAAAATGGGATCATTTTATCTAACTTTTCTCTGACTCTGAGCAGTAAGCAATGGACAAAGTACTCTAAAAATCTGTTTTTGTCTTTGTTTCTTTTTCTTTTCGCTCAAAGAGCAGGTTTTGATTTTTGTATGCTTGTTTCTAAAAAGCCAGTATTATCAGAATATGGCACACTATGTAACAGTGAAATCTACCTGAAGGGTTCCCTTTTCTGTATTAACGTCCCCAACACAAATAGTGCTTTCCCAAAAGGGAAAAAAGCCTTTGAGTTCAAGTTCTATTTTGTTCTCAGTCCTTCAGAAAGTTGCTTACACAGGGGTCTTACGCCTTTATTTGGCTGAGGATATTACAGCCAATCACCACAGTTATCTTGCAAGAAAATCATCACTGAATAAATGAATAATCTTGGTACTCCCCAACGTAATTTTTATATAAAGACGACACTCATTAAAAATCAAGGCCCTAGAGTGTTAACCACTTACGTGGTAAACTGAACGCACCATATTATACCAGGTGTTTCCAAAGACCAATTTGGCACAAGACAAAATTCAGAGAACATTTGACAGTATTAAAGAAAAATAATAATCAGTTAAAAGTTAATTAGTTTTATACTGAAAAGTCCCAAGATTGTGCGAAAGGTACGGACAAAGTCAGCAACGGATTAATTCATGGTCCAGTCCCGCTGTGGGCCACAGTAGAGAAGAAAAGGGGAAAACAGGTCTGGTTCCTAATTTCCTCGTGAGTCCAGTGGAACACAAGGCCCAAGTTCACACATTTTGGAATATGTTGATCTAGATCCAAGTGGCCACTGCCATTCTAAAAAGGTTTTCCTCCTGGGAGCATCTATCCGTATCTTTTCTAATTTAGATGTTTCTCTATGATCAAAAACCATATAGTCTTTTCTGCAGTTCAATAGTCTGTTGCTGGTTGTTGTAAAGTCACTTGGGAAATAGTAAGTCCAAGACTTTGTATGCAAAGTCACCTTCTAAAAATCGCAGTGTTATTTTAAAGCATGTGTAGCAACCGTCCAGTCTCCCAATAAAATTATGTCTAACAATGGTTAGACAGTAGAGTCACATTATTTTCAACTCAGAACACTTAATCTTACCCTTATCTAACCTTGTTTCCAGGCGATGACTTACAAAAAGTTAGGCTGGGGCAATGGGGTGTGCATGTCCAGTAGCCTTATGATAAGGCTCCACAACACACTGTGCTTATTCAGTGACACTGATGTTAATGAGGCCTGGTCTCCACAGAACAGAGGTATGTATGGCAACAGAAAGATTTTCCAAGGCCAGAAGTATTAGTTTACATCACAACGTTAAAGCATAATACATTGTGGGCCTAAAAATTAAATTGTGTGTGTTCCAGCAGTAGGAACAGAAACAAAATAAATGCTTCCATATTTATATAAAAATGACAAAGTGAAAAGCAGAGAACACAGTGAAGAATGTCTGGCAGTTCCTTAAAATACAATTGTTAGTTGCTTCTATAGTCTCAAAGATAACAATTACACTATTTGAATGAGAGTAAGAGGAATTCAACTGGTTGAATTTGATCTGTCTCCTTACTCACAGGGAAAGAATTATTCTGATACTCCTTAAAGTGTTTGCTTTACAAAAAAAATAAAATTAAATTAAAATATTTTAAAATTCTAATCTTTTAAAAACCTTAAAAAAAACAACACATTTTCAATACAGAGGCTGAATTTGCGTGTCACGATGGAAATACCACCTTTGGTCACTCACTAAGACAGCTGAAACACTAACATCCTGGTCACGTGTTAACTGACCTGACATTTTTTGAGTAAAATATATCCAGTTAGCATTTTACAATAATAAATATGACTGGATGAAGTAATACATGAGAGGCAAGAGAAATGGAGAATTTGAAAAGAAGAACTGATCATTGTATGAGATAGAAAAATAAACATTTATAAAATAAAAATATGGCAAATGTTGTTGCCCATTTGCCTGATTTTCAAATAAAAATATACTGTATTTTTTTCTTTAAAGCTACCATAAAAAACTTTAAAACATGAAGCAAAATCACAGGGCAGACAAAGAAAAATATAGCATTACTGTAAATCAATAATACCTAAACTTTGGATATTGAAACCACCCTCTGGAATTTGATTTAAGGCTAGGATCTCCATTTGGTCTGCCCTTGTCTATTTAAATAAAGACTTTTTCTCATTCATTTCATCCTGGACATTCAAAGTCCTGTTATCCTTCCTTTCCCCAATTTTCCGAAATGACTACATTCGTAAGGGTTTTGTTTCTTTCTAGATTATCATTTTCCCAAAACTTAATTCTTAGATATCTTTTACTTAAGTTCATACAGTCCAAAAACTTTATGAAACTAAAGATCTTTCTCAAAATGAAAAACCCAAATCTGCTCTGAGAAACTAGTCTAAAAAGCTTCCTGAATATTGCCCAACTTTAAAGACTATCTCAAAAGATAAGGCAAACAGAAGCCAGAAAAGAATGGATTAACAATTTTTCTCAAGTCACCCACAGATTTCTTTCCTAAACGAACATCACACTAAAATGCCAAAAACGTCAGATTCATACAATGAAAAATAACAGGAAGTCAGGCTGAAAGGATATTATTTGTATATATAGCATGACTGATATTTATGTTAACTAACTAGTATGGGAAAAGAGGCATTTCCATGAGGTTAGAAGATGGAAAAAAATTCCATATTTCTTGAAGAGGGGTTTAAAGGTCTGGCACAAAAGGAATCCAATGCCCATGTGTCACTAACAAATGTGTAGAACCAAATAGTTGGATGAAGAACCCCTTTATCAACTTCATGCCCAATTAATCTACTTATTGACAGATATACAAAATAATTTTGAGAGGTTGCCAACAAATGCTGCTATGATCAATCTTACAGCTAGAGAAAATGATGGCAGCATCACGTATATAAACATCTTTCCATCTCCATTCCCCTCCGCTTTATAAGTAAATGTAAAATAAGAGAAGGGATACAAAATTTTTCATTTTCAGTTTTCCGATTTTCAGTTGATTTTGCACAGACTTTAGTTAAAACTTCACAGAATTAAATTTTTGCCAGTAAACACTAATAAATGGTCCAATGCCCAGAGGCTTCAGAAAGCCTTGCTATTGAGGAGGCAATGGCAGTGACGGTGTTAGTGAACGACATCTAGGCCAATCTTCCCAGGAGGGCGTGTAAGGATATGTAAAACCTCTACAGTGCTGGTAGTCTGTTACATATTTCAACTGTTCGAGGTTTTTTGTTTTTTTTTTATATTTTATGGTTGTGATTTTTTTTTCTTTCCTTGAGTAGTAAAAAAAAAAAGCAAACGTCTCTGTCTTTTAATATATCATACACTAATGAACCAAAAAAAAGCTATTTCTTATATTCTTTTATTCTGCATTGCATCCAAACATTGTGTTACTTTGATCATTATCTCCACGAAATTCTAATTGCTAAATAAAGCCTATTCCCTAGATATCAATACTCCATACCTAACGAAAATGGCATTTTATAGAGCTCTTAGATACTATATCCCAGAAAGCGTATGCAGCATAAAGGTGGCCAATATTCAGAAGCTAGATTTTCTTGTACTGCCCAAGTGATCAGGAATAACCAAAACATTTTAAATGAATGAAAATTATTTATGGTCTAAAAAACACTTGAGGATAAATCTGAGGAATACAAAATATAGGAGAAAAAAATAAGCACGGAATGCATTCTGTATCATCCAGTAATTTTGCTACAGTGAGTCCGTTTTCAAGGCAGATTCCTAGGTTTTTACGGCTTATAATGGAAACCTGAAGAGAGAAGGAAAAAAGAAGAAAAACAATGAAGGAAAAATCTCTGAGACACTGTTTTTCTCCCTGCTCAGGTAAAATAATTTACCTATATATATATATTTTTTAACATCTTTATTGGAGTATAATTGCTTTACAATGGTGTGTTAGTTTCTGCTTTATAACAAAGTGAAATCAGTTATACATATACATATGTTCCCATGTCTCTTCCCTCTTGCGTCACCCTCCCTATCCCACCCCTCTAGGTGGTCACAAAGCACCGAGCTGATTTCCCTGTGCTATGCGACTGCTTCCCACTAGCTAGCTATTTTACATTTAGTAGTGTATATATGTCCATGGCACTCTCTCACCCTGTCAGATCTTACCCTTCCCCCTCCCCATATCCCCAAGTCCATTCTCTAGTAGGTCTGTGTCTTTATTCCCGTCTTGCCACTAGGTTCTTCATGACTTTTTTTTTTTTTCCTTAGATTCCATATATATGTGTTAGCATACTGTATTTGTTTTTCTCTTTCTGACTTACTTCACTCTGTATGACAGACTCTAACTCCATCCACCTCACTACAAACACCTGCATTTTGTTTCTTTTTTGGCTGAGTAATATTCCATTGTATATATGTGCCACATCTTCTTTATCCATTCATCTGTTGATGGACACTTAGGTTGCTTCCATGTCCTGGCTATTGTAAATACAGCTGCAATGAACATTGTGGTACATGACTCTTTCTGAATTATGGTTTTCTCAGGGTATATGCCCAGTAGTGGGATTGCTGGGTCGTATGGTAGTTCTATTTTTAGTTTTTTAAGGAACCTCCATACTGTTCTCCATGGTGGCTGTATCAATTTACATTCCCACCAACAGTGCAAGAGTGTTCCCTTTTCTCCACACCCTCTCCAACATTTATTGTTTCTAGATTTTTTGATGATGGCCATTCTGACCGGTGTGAGATGATATCTCATTATAGTTTTGATTTGCATTTCTCTAATGATTAATGATGTTGAGCATTCTTTCATGTGTCTGTTGGCAATCTGTATATCTTCTTTGGAGAAATGTCTATTTAGGTCTTCTGCCCATTTTTGGATTGGGTTGTTTGTTTTTTTGTTATTGAGCTGCATGAGCTGCTTGTAAATCTTGGAGATTAATCCTTTGTCAGTTGCTTCATTTGCAAATATTTTTTTTGCAAATATTTTAAATATTTTAATATTTTGCAAATATTTTAAATACCTATATTTATATGCATTTCAAGTGGTTCATATTTTGTTTGTTTTTGCTTGTAAGAATACAATTGGCTCTCCATATCTGCAGGTTCCCCATCCACCATGGACTGAAAATATTCAGAAAAAAAATTTCCAAAAAGTTCCAAAAAGCAAAACTTGAATTTGCCATATGTTTGCAAGTATTTACAGAGCATTTATACTGTATTACGTATTGTAAGTAATCTAGAGATGATTTACAGTTTAGGGGAGGACGCATGGCAAATGCTATGCCATTTTATACAAGGGTCTTGAGTATCCGAGGATTCTGAGATCCTCAGGGGTCCTGGAGCCAACCTCCTGCAGATACCCAGGTTGTATTTACATTCAGAATCAATGTGTTATTTTAATATTATGTATCAAATGTATGTCAAGGACAGGAAGGCACCTCCTAAAAGTGATGCATGTATATAATTTGAGAAAGAACATCATGAACTTCCTCCAGTTAAACAAGGGATGGTAAAAAGGCCACCAACTGATGAAAATTGTAGTGTATGGGTTGTTTTGATAATATTCAACTAATCTCATCTTTTAAATAATGTTTTTTGTCTTAATGTCAACATTGGATGAATGACAGAATGATAGGGAAGCAGGAGAAGGAGAGCTTTTTAAAAAATACAAATGCCTGGCAAAACTTGCCCCCAGAAATTCTAATTTAATTAGTCTAGAGTGGCACCTGTGCAATGGTATCTTGTAATCACTGCAGGAAAGAAAATTTAAGTAAGTTTGGGAAGGCAATCATTAGATTTGGGAAAGGATAATGAAAACATCACCTAATAAATCTTCAAAAACCGTAAAAAAACCTAAACATCAATTGATAAGGACTAATCTTTGTAAAGTCTGTTGCAATCTGCTTTCATATATTTTACTCATGTAATCCTGACAATGCTGATACCATTAAAATCACCTCCATTTTTAGATGAGCAAATTAATATGAGAAACTACATTTTCATCACTCATTTTATGACTGTCATAAAAATACATATAAGTGAACGCATATGGTTAGTAGAGGAACTAGACCCGATTATTCCTTTCATTTTAAAGATCTGGTCCAACTTAGATCTCATATTTTTTCTTCATTTTCTTTGTCCCATTTTTCTTCCATGTGATGTGTTTTGTGTGATGTGTGTATGTATGTGTGTATTTTAATCTAATTAAGAGAATCATGGGCAGATGAGAAACAAGAGCCAAGACAGGAAAAGCCCAGTAGATCTAAGTGGGGGACAGAGTCACCCTTTAAGAATCTGATAAAAGCTATGAACGAACTCTCTCTGGACCCTTGAACAATGTGGGGTTTAGGGGTGCTGATTCTCTGCACAGTTGAAAATCCATGTATAATTTATAGTTGGCCCTCTGTATACACATCTGCAGACTCAGCCAATATGGATGGTGTAGTACTGAAAGATTTATTACCGAAAAAAATCCATGTATAAATGAACCCCTGTGCAGTTCAAACCTATGTTGTTCAAGGGTCAACTAACTGTACATAGAAAGTCCTATATTCAGCTTAAGGTGTTTGCTTTCTGTTTTTTAACCATTTTTGTTTGTTTTCTAATAAATGAAGACTACTATAACGATCTGCCAAGAGGAAGAATAGCATATTTTTCCACTCTAGTGATCTATAAGACAGCATCTGGCTTTTCCAGCACAGCATGAGGATTATTAAAACGGACCTTAAACCTGACCATATATACTTTTCTTACCTTTATGAGAAGACTCTGACTTTGAGAAATGACGTGTGGAATTATGCTGGTTTGTAAAATGAGTGTAATCCAAATCCTCAGCCTCTGTCATGGTAGGTGGTAGTGGCCTGAAAAGAAGTTAGAATTTAAAGAGATACTCTAAGGCGTAATGACAACAATTCCACCTCTCACTGGATCACTTGGCAAAAACATTTTCAGTAGAAATACAAAGCCAGAATATTTTAGAATCCTCATGTTAGTTCCTGGCCAGTTACGTGACCTTGGATAAATTATTTAATCTTACTGTTCCTTTGTTCTGATGCACATAATTCAATAAACACAAATATTTTCTGAACACCTAATATGTGTGAGGCATTGTGCTAAGGGTTAGAGAAACAAAGATTAATGTTATCACTGCCATTAATGAGAAGTATACTTTGTTTTGGTAGGTATTACGAAGAAAAAGAGAAAGAAAGGAAAGGATAGAAGGGAAGAAAGTAATTAAGGGAGAGAGGGAGGCAGGTAAGAAGGGAGGACAGAGAGGGGACGCTGGCCAACACAGAAAATTTAGAGCAAAGTTCCTTAAACCACTAGGTGGCAGAGTAGAACTTAGAGAAGGAAAGGGCAGTAATATCAATACATGTGCAACTTTTCATGTCAAAACAAGACAAACTGTAAAAAAAATTGGGAAATTTTTAATACTCCAAACTTTGTATTATTTTACTTATATAACATAGATTTTTGCAAACATTTGGCACTGATAAAGATAGAACAAAATCTCTCCCTTTTTTTGGTTGTTGTTTCCTAAAGGCGTGCTCAACATTTGCGTTCAAGCATGGAACCAGATGACGTTAAGACCTGCCAAATGTACAGCCATGTTGTAGGATGCTTCGTGTAATTATATATGCAATATGGAAAACATAAATATTTTGAAGTTTGGAAAGTTATGGTCGGTTTGGGTATAATGGGTTCTGTCATATAAGAATAAGGACAAGTAAGTGTTCAAATTTCTCACCCTGACCCAAGCGGTAGGTATCTCCCTGGGTAGTCAGTGTCTGGAAGAGGTCAGCATCGGACGTAAATTTGTGTATATATTGAGGACTATGCTATGGGCTCTACAGAGACGATCTCAACTTTCAGGATGAGTTTGCATGGTAGCTATCATCCACATATTTTAGAGTTAGATTAGGTTAGATCAGGTAAGTGATCTAAGTTCACACAGTTGTTTAGTGGTAGAGCCAGGGCTCAAACTCAACTGGACTTCAAAACCAGTGCTCTTAACTACTATACTATGCTCTGCTACATAGGTGTGTATTTTTATCATTAGCATTATCTGCATTCAAGATTATACAAACACACACACACATACACACAAGCACACATACTCCTTATACTTTCAAATGGTATGTGGCATATGTTTTTATACTTTCATACATTTTTATACACATATGATAAATGTGAGCATAACAAACAATGTGGCATTTTTCTTGTTTTTCTTTTTGAACCATTTGTTTACAAATATTAGAAATTAAATAAGTGTTTTCCTTTCATTATTCATGGATACTTATAACATTCATCTATAAAAAGTAACATAAGACTTGGCACGAACAGTTGAGACAAAGCAATCTGACTCCAGAATTAAAAAGTTAACTAAACAAGTAACTTAGGCTCAAGGAAACAGGATTGGTAATCAGGGTGGCAGGGTCTATTTTTTACTCTTTTTAACACCCTCATTAGGTGACTGGAAACTGGAGAAACACTAGCCAACTGGTACTGTCAAAAAAACTCTATGTTTATTGCCTCACCATCAACTCATCATCAAGGAAAGGGATGCTAAAGAGTGAAACAAAGTATAGGACACCAACGAATTCTCTAGGATCCCCCCTATAAGGATGAACAAATCAATCTAGAATGCCCTCAGTTCTCTTGGTGTGCTGTTTTGTTCAATTTTTGATTACACGGAGAACAAATCTTGGCTTACTGCTTCCAGGGGTCCTACCAAATTATTTGTTGCACTGGAGACAGTTATTTCAGTTAAGGGTATTCATATCCAAAGTTGGAAAAATCCTGTTAACGAATAGTTTGTTTTACAGTTTTTGATGTATTAGGATTACTTCTTTCCAACTGCTCTTATGAAATGATTTGTATCTTTAAGCTAGTGATAAAGCCAAATATGCTTCAGAATTCACTCAAAATTCATTTCTTCAAGAAGCCCTCCTAGACACCTAGACTAGTTTAAGTGTCTCCTTATGCTCTGCTAACAACCTGTATTTTTCATCCTTAGCATTTAACACAATCATAATAGTTATTTGTATAATTATCTGTTTAGATTATAAATTTCATAAGAGCAGGAAACAACTGTTTTTGACTATTGCTTACTTTAGTTCTGGACAATTTATTAGGGTGCTCAATAAATACTTGATAAATGAGTAAAGGGAGACAAATATATTTCATATTCATAAGAATACTGTAGGAACTAAATGAGATTTATAAAATCCTTAAGTTTTTCTAAGGGAAAAATGCAAAAATAAAATACCAAGTAGTATTATTAATATACCATCCTAGAGTTAAAACAATTTGGAACTTGGGTTGAAACTTTTTCCAATTACAAAGAATTGGAATCAACTCAGATTGCTAACTGGTTCTCTATTTTTTTAGACTAGAAATCTTATAATAGACAATGAAAATGACTTTTAACCATGACTGTTACACTGAAGTAAACGTCTTGAACGAGTAAGCTCCATGTTTCTCAATCCTTGAAACCATCTCTTTCTGTACAAATGGTTAACTCAACTTCCACCATGATTAAATGTGAAAGAGGAAACCACAGACTCTAACCAGAAAGCGTACATTCTGATATTAATTGTGTAAGATACCTATAATAAGATAATAGGCTTTAAGTTTTAACTATGAAAATATAGGTTTCATAAAATTCTTACTCATTTTTGTTTTGCCATATATATAATCTTTCTGCAAAAGCTATTTAAAGACAAATATTCCTCTTAATTCAAAACAGACTTCAGTTCTACTAGTCATAGGCCACTTTTCACTCATTTACAATAGCCATTTTTAACACAGGATCATTTGATTATTCATAATCAAATATATCAAATATTTTAAAGAGTACCTATTACATTCCAGAAACTTGTTTTCAACTTTAATACATCCTTTAAATAGACATTCCAGACTGTTCTATCATATGCTGTCAAAGTTATTGGTGTTCTAAAAAGCCCAAGGACTTCGAAGACTGCAAAATAACTAACTCTAAAGGTGATTTTAATTCCCTTTATTAAAAAAAGCATAATATGCCACACCTATTTACCTACTGAGAACAGTTTAGTTACTTCTTATTTTACTTGGCTGTTGCAGGGATGTAAATAAAGCTGAAGTATGTAGTTCTAAAATTTGCTTTAAAAGGCATTTGGCATGTGCATAACTAAAAGCTGGAAGAGGAACCAATTTTATACAATTAGACAAACTACACTACTGTTGCCCTAAAAGCTTTACAACCTGATATAATTTTCTGAAAGGTATTTATCTTCTGAAAGCCCATGGATTTAAAAGTAGAGTATGGCATTTTAAGGACACTATATTCTCTTTAAGGAAACAAGTCTGGTAGTTTAAGTGTGAGCAATGAGTGGCAACAACAGTGTATATTTTTCAGTGTGATAAAACTTATGTTTTAATAATTAATAAATATATTATTAATAATCAGGACCAAAATACAAAGTTTCAATAATTTAGAGTTTTCAAAATATTAGATTTAGTGTTACTTTTGTCTTTTTCTATTTAATGTTCTCTCTTTCTCTTCCAATCAATTTCCCTTTGAAAAGCAGCAGAAAGAAATAAAGAAAAAAAAAGGTTGCTTCCCCAGAGACTTAAATGTTGAGAATCTGCAGTGGAAAAACAGCAGACGCTCCATAACCATGACCCAAGACTGCTTGAGAGAAGTCAGAAAGTATACATAGCATAGCCACAGCTATTTGATCTAGTGGGATTTAGAACAATCTGCAGTGACTCAAATGAGTGTTTGCCTAGGACATTGAGACTCACATAGAAATGAATTTAGGTGTATGTAAATGTCATGCACACACTAACGTGACCATGAAACTCAGTAAAAATTTAAAACCTGAGATTTTACTTAGGAAAATGGTTAATCTCTTCCCTTCCTAGCTGAGGGCAGTCAATTCAGTGACTCCAGAGACAAGAACTTGGTCCTAACCAAAAGTACATCTTTCCTTCTATACCCCAGCTTCTGTAAAATTCTCCGTCTTCCTGATTTGACTTGTTCAACCCAATTTAAAACTGAAAACAAAGCTTGAAAATAACCCTGCAAGACTTGATACCACCTTACAACTGCAGATTTCTGGATCTCCTCTCCAGGGAACAAACGCTCTTTTCAGGCAGCCAACATCTCCTTACTCACCCCAAGGTCAAGTTCCTCACTCCCCTTTTCAGGTGTCATCTTACCGTGCTGGCCTGTCATTCTTAGAATGGTGAGGTTCATCACTCTCTTTTGACTTTGAGTGTGCTGATTTCGCTGTCTTGGGCTATGGGGGAAAAAAAAGAAAAGAAAAACACACACACATAGGGAAAACAGCAAACAAACAGAGAAAGATTAGATTTATTAATTATCTAAATGATGTGAAACTCTCCTTTAGTGATTTCAGGTTACTTACATCCAGCTGAGCAACTTAAAATATTTTTAAATACAGCCACTCGGAGACAAAAAAAAATGTCAGCATGAAAGTGTGTTGCAGGTTTTCAGTACAGCCAGATGAGTGGGCTAAACACACACAAACACGATCCCCCATAGAGATGCGCTTGGCCACCCATTATTAACAAAACAGCTGCACAGCAGCTGACGAGAACTGTAACTGATCAGGACCCTATCGGGCCTTCCAGGGACAGACGCCCTCCCCCATATCCTCTGCCTTAGCTCCTCTCTGAAGTACCTAGGTAATAGTATCTGGTGCATATTTCCTGAGTGGTTTTACAGATGTGAAAACCCCCGCCAAATGGAAGATGTTAACTTCCTGATGACCATGAGCACACAGCCCCCAGGCCTTCTAAAAATGCCTTCCTGAAACCCACCGGGGAGTTCGGGCTTCTTGAGTACTAGCAGGCCCAGACTACTAGTAATGGAGCCTTACAGTAAACGCTGCACTTTCCGTCCCCACAACCCGATGTCAGTAGAGTGGCTTTACTGCACATGGGTGAGCGGACCCAAGTTAGGTTCAGTAACAGAACTGGCGGACTCCCAGAGTCTGTGGAATCTAGCTTCATGCTCTTAAGCTTATTTCTGAACATCTGACTTAGGGATGTTAATTTTCAAGCTCAGAAACTAAGGCATATTCATGCCAACTTTTCCAGGAGAGAAACAATTCCAGCACCAGTTACAGAATCTAGAAATGACAGAAGTCCTGATACTGCTAGAAATGTGGTCTACCCCCTCTTCCTTTCCTGATTTGCAATCTTTAAAAATACCTACTCCCTCATAGTTAACAAAGAACCTGAGTAACTCCTGGTCAACTACTTATGGCTTAATTTACGTAACAGAAGCATTTGGGAACCCTTCCACCAAAATGAAATATGTCTGTTAGGAAAAATCCTGAATTACTAAGAGTGTACAGGAGGGAGATATATTAAATAATTAACATGCAAATAATATTTTCATCTGCTTTCAGACTCACAACTAGGTAGCTGAGCAACAGGCAATAGTAGAGCGATACTGTTATCATGCTTTCTCTGTCTTTGTTTTCCTCAAACCATGCTGAGACTGTGGCAGGATCAGAGACCCAAGGGAGGATTTTGTTTGAGAGAGGGAGGGAAGGGGGGAGGGGAAGAACAGTGCTAAACATCAACGATACCATGGACACACACCCTGGCTGCATCCTTCCAGCCTAGTACAAACTCCCTCCCTAAAAGCCTTTACTATATGAATTCTCACCCGCCGCCCCCCCCACCCCCCCCCGCCCCGCTCCTCTTTTGCATTTTTCGGCCAGCTTGACCGTGTATTTGTTAGCTGTCTATAGTTTGTCTTCTTCTCTACATTACACATTATTCTGGGGAAAATCTATCTTTGTCTTTCCCTGTAAGTCCAGAGTGGTCCTTTGCACACAGTAGCTAATGAGTAAGATCTGTTCAACTAAACTTGCAATCACCATATACAACAATTAGATTACAGGAGAATGAACAGCAGTCGCTGACTATTTTGTCTACTATTTCTGATTAACGAGGAGATGCTTACAGTTCAAGCTCATGCTAGAGGGTTTCATAAGCAATGATTGCTGGTGATAAGAATGGCCGTCAGTCTGCCATGGGTCAAGTGATGTCAGAGGAAACAGAGACAGCTGGCACATGATCAAGGAGGAAGGACAATATACGCAAACAGGGAAAGTTGAGAGAAGAAGAGAAGGGCACTGTGGAAAGTTAAGATCAAGTGAAAACACTACATTGTCCTGTAAGGCAAGCATAGTAAAACTAAGATTGCTCATGGCCAGAGGCACCTACCTGCATCTCAGTTGGTCTTAAAATGAAGGAAATGAGTTTTTCAACCTTAGCAGTAACTTTTTACATAGCTACTTTCAAGAATTCAATATGATTTTTCATGGTGAATCAACATTTACAAGTCAGATTCACATATGCGATACAGATAATTTGTATACCCTAAATATATTTGTGAGCTTACCCTAAAAGAGGACTCCCCATTTCAGTTCTAACTGTATTTCTAATGAAAAACAAACAGACAGACCCTACCTTCCACTCGGGGTCATGCTTTCTTTTATCCAAAGATGATTTCTCCCGTTCCCTGGCTTTCTTGTAAGCTTTCTTTTCTTCAGCCATTAGAAGTCTAGCGATTTCCTATACAAAATCCAGTCAATATCACTGATTGCAAAGTTGCAGGTAGAAAATTGGGATAAGTTGCGATAAAAACTGGGATATTTCCAAAGAATATCGGCTAAACAAATTAACTAACACGAACTCACCTCATCCTGAGCTACCTGAGCTGCTCTCGTGTCCACCTGGGTAGCCTGTGGTATAGAAAATACAAAAAAAGTATAATTTAATTGGAATCTATGTTGTCCATTTAAAAAAAAAATCTTACATAAAAATAAATTGATATTTGAAACTAGTGGTGATTAACACCCCTGAAGATGATAATCAGTTGGTATACTTTTGTTAGCCAGAGCAGGGTCTATTTTTATCAAATTCTACAGTGGATTCTTAGAGAATTATCAGAACTCAATAAAGGAGAGACAGGGATATGGAATTCTGTTGCTAATGCTTACGCAGTGAGTACAACTGGACACGTTATTCCTATTGTCTTGATTTTTCCACCCATAAAAAAGGTATCAGTTTCTTGACAGAGATTGGACTACAATGCCTATTACATAATGTCAAGATTGATTCAATTCACAAAAAAACCACTAATTCACCTAAAATTCTGTATTAAAGTGTGCTCACCAAAATTTCTTCTTCTTGCAGTTTTCTGGCAATTTCAGCATCATACCATTCCTGATCCCTGTTGGCCACTCGCGATGGAGTAGAGACCGCTTCTTTCATCACTCTGGGCTTCGTTCCTAGAAAAAGCTCAGTGCAGTAAGGCTACTGAATGTGTTTTCTGAAAAGTTGCAAAATTTATGATAAAGAAATGTTTCTTCAGTATCTAACAGTGACAATACTGCCTCCACTCTAAAATTCAACGTAGGGTGTGCTGGAAATAATTGTTTCCCCTAGGCATGCAAGAGGTGATACAGGTAATCCACACATTTAAAACAAAGTTACCCACCCAAACCTGCTTGATAAAAACTGCCCTCTCACATAGTTTCTCCAGCAGTAGAAAATCATACAAGGAACTGTAAGTGAGGCTTTTGCAAAACAGGAAGTGAAAAAAAGATTAAGTCCCTGAAATAAAAAGAATTTAGCGAAAAGCAAGTTATTTGGAGTTTTAAAGAGACTGAACTGTCAAGGCTGGAGGAGGTGAGAGGCTTTCCATCTTTTTACCTCGGCCCTGCACACCTTACTTCAGAGGGAACAGAAACAGCATCACCTGGGAGTTATGTGACAGTCCCTATTAACCAATCAGTGGCCCTGCCGTGGCTTCTGCTCTTATGGCCTCCAAACCCACTTGCTTTAGAGCTTTCCCATAGCTCTGATCAGCTTAATGTTGCTAAATTTTAGGGAAGATGTAACATAAGTGAAATGTCAGAGGGCACAATGACCTTAGAGTTCTATTGTTCTCAGGAGAAAGGAACACGGGGACTGGTAGAGAATTTTGGCTTTTTACTTTGAAATTTTATAAGCAGCATATATTCCTTTTATAACTTTCAATTAAGTGGTAAATGCTAATGGTTATTCTAAAATTGTGGGTATTTCCTTCTTTGTATCCTTTATAAATTACAATTATTCAAAAATGTGACTGTATTACATTCAAAAATAATAAAAAATTTTAATGCAGTGAATAAGATTAACCATCTGGAAGAGTGACTCTCAGTAAATGGATTACTAAAGGGAGAAAGAAAATTTACTCCTAGTTGCCTATTTCTTTACATTAGAGGTTCTCAATCATGTCTATATATTAGAATCACTTGGAGTACTTTATATACACATGAAAATTTTTGATCCAAACCCCTGAGATTCTAATGTAAGTAGCCTGGGTGAGATCTGGCCTTTGTTAGTTTATTTTAAATCTTACCAGTTGATTCTTAATTGCAATTACCATTAGAACTACTAGTTTGGTGTATTATGTCCATCAAATTAACTGTACATGAAAATAATTTTTATCAAAATGCCTCAGCACATGATTCACTTGCTTTAAACAAAAGAGGAAAAAGGAAAGAAAAAAATACAACTAAATTCTGGGCAAATGAAGAGTTTAAATTATCTGGTGAAGCCTCTTTTTGAACTTTAAACCAACCTAGCTTTGTGGTAAATCCAAAAGCCACAAACTCATCTGCCTTTCCACAAATAAAGACTATTAAACCTAGCTTTCTTACCTTCAGGTCTATTAGCACCTGATTACCCAGAATACAGAATCTACTTCAGCTTCACATTATCTCTAGAGCTACTGAATCTTATGCTAAGCTGGGCTGGTTTTAACGCAGATTTCTGAGTGGTCTGGGACAGTCAGGAAACAGTGGTATACTCACTCCCAAGAGTAGATAAAACTCCTTGAGTTATGATTAGCTTAGTCATAACTAGAAGGGAAGATTTCAGGGAAAAATAAGTAAAATTAGATAGGGAGGTTGGCATTGGGAAAAGTCAGTGGACAAGACAGGTTGCTATACCATATGCCCTTCTACAGAAATGGCACTTCCACAAGCAACCCAAAGCCTAGCTGAGGAAGACAGGGGAGATCACACTTATGCCCTGCTCTTTCAATTTTGCCATCTGGGGAAAGAAGTACAATGGAAATGTGCTCAGATTTGGAGAACTAAACTTTCTCCACTACTATGCCTCCTACTCTATACCACAAAATTAACTGAGAAAATATTTTGTTTTAATACCAATCAAAGATGCTTGGAAGGCATTCAAATGAAATAGTCAAACAAAGAGTCTTATTTGGTTTGAAAGGTGTTAAGACTGTGACCTCTTGGCAGTTAAAAAGAGAATTACACATGGGGATTCCCTGGCGGTCCACTGGTTAGGACTCCGCGCTTTCACTGCCAAGGGCTCGGGTTCAATCCCTGGTCAGGGAACTAAGATCCCGCAAGCCACGCGGCATGGCCAAGAAAAAAAAAAAAAAAAAAGAGAGAGAGAGAATGACATATAGCTCAATGGAACAAAACAGAGAGCCCAGAAATAAGCCCATGCATATATGTTCAATTAATTTATGGCAAAGAAGACAAGAATACACAATGGAGAAAGGACAGTCTCTTCAGTAAATAGTGCTGGGAAAACTGGACAGCCACATGCAAAAGAGTGAAATTTGACCACCAACCTATACCATACACAAAAATTAATTCAAAATGGTTTAAAGACTTGAGCATAAGACCCAAAACAACAAAACTCCTAGAAGAAAACATAGGCAGTAAGCTTCTTGACACTGGTTTTGGAGATGATTTTTTGGATTTGACACCAAAAGCAAACTCAACAAAAACAAAAATAAGCAAGTGGGACTACAACAAACTAAAAAACTTCTTCACAGAAAAGGAAACCATCAACAAAATAAAAAGGCAACCTACAGAATGGGAGAAAATATTCACTAATCACATATCTGATAAGGAGCTAACATCCAAAATATATAAAGAACTCATACAACTCAACAGCAAAAACACAATCTGATTTAAAAAATGGGCAGAGGATCTGAATAGACATTTTTCCAAAGAAGACATACAGATGGCCAACACATACGAAAAGGTGCTGAACATCACTAATCATCAGGGAAATGTAAATCAAAACCACAGTGAGGTATCACACATCACGCCGGTTAGAATAACTATTATCAAAAAGACAAGAAATAACAAGTGTTGGGAAGGATGTGAAGAAAAGGAAACCCCTGTGCACTGTTGGTGGGAATGTAAATTGGTACAGCCACTATGAAAAACAGTACAAAAGTCCCTCAAAAAATTTAAAAAAGTTACAACTACCATATAATCCAGTAATTTCACTTCTGGGAATTTATCTGAAGGAAATGAAAACACAAACTCAAAAAGATATATGCACCCTGTGCTTACTGCATTATTATTATTTACAATAGCCAAGACATGGAAACAACCTAAGTGTCCATTGATGGATGAATGGATAAAGAAAATGTTAGATACACACACACACACACACACACACACACACACAGGAATATTATTCAGCCATAAAAAAGAATTAAATCTTGCCATTTATGACAACAGGGGTGGACCCTGAGGGCATCATGGTAGGCGAAATAAGTCGGAAAGAGAAAGGCAAATACTGTACGATTTCACTTATATGTGGAATCTAAAACAAAACAAAAAATCCTGAGCTCAGAGATACAAAGAATAGATTTGTGGTTGCCAGAGGGGGGGTGGGCAAAATGGGTGATGAGAGTCATAAGACACAAACTTCCAGTTATAAAATAAATAAGTCAAGGGGATGCAATGTACAGCATGGAGACTATAAGTACTGCATTGCCTATCTGAAAGTTGCTAAGAGGATAGATCCTAAAAGTTCTCATCACAAGAAAAAAAATTTATAATTATGTATGGTGACGGATGTTAACTAGACTTATTGTGGTGATCATTTTGCAATATATACAAATATACACTTGAAAGTAATATAGTGTTATATGTCAACTATACCGCAATAAAAACAAACAGCTATATTTTGAGGTAATATCTCTCTAGGTCAAATATTTAGAGGGAAAAAGAAGAGTTTATTTGAACTCTTGATATATCTTTGGAACTTGCATGCCTCATAAGTAGACAATTTCTACAGCCTGGAATACTAGATTTCTGGACTGACAGGACTGCCCATTAAATGCAGTATACTCTGTACCAAAGGTGAAAAGAGCTTTTGTAAGTATGTAATGAGGAACTTCAGATAGTACAGTGTAAGGCTGTCATTATAGAAAACAGAGATGCTCTAAAATGTTATTAAACATAGTTAATTCAAAGAAATTACCAAAATGGCTGCCTTCATTGTGGAAACCTAATTTGGAAACTAGCTTTCAAAACACCAGGTGAACCATACTTTCAAGAGTTCCACGTTCATTTCTTAATCAAATTCTTGCTTATCTTTTTCTGTTCATCATTCTCCAGTCTGAGGACACAAGAACCTCCCTCAATGAACACAAACAAAGCTTACCTTTCAAGAAATTCTGATAAAATAAAACTTAAAAGTACTGGTACTCAAGATAAACTTATCCCAAACTATGGAATAAGGTAATATGATGACACATGGATCCTGATACCATTCAAGAGTATTTTGTAATAAGCCATTCTGACACTTGGGGAATATCATAGCAGAATGGTGTTTAATGGCTCTGAGAGGTTGGAAGTTGACTGGCAGAAAATTAATAAGCTGTTGTAATTTAATAGCTCAATAGAGATGTTTACCCTCAAAGGTGGTATGGATTTACTGCCCTTTAGAAAATTAACCAATCTTATATTTAATTTAGCAATTTTATTCTGTGTTCCATTTTCAACTGATTATAAAACCATGTCCTGCAGATCAATGCTCTTAGAACTAGCTCTCTGTTGTCCTGCCAGTTTCTTCATTATTAAGTTAAATAAAACTTTGGCCTATGCTAACAACTTTAAGAACTATGCTTTCACAACAGCAAGAATAGACACCAGTATCTAATAATTATATTTTAATGTATCTTCTGACCTATTCTGGGTAGGTGGGGGGGAGGGGCATCGCAAATTCAGCCGCCTACAGGGCCCACATAGGTAAAGTTTGCAAAGTAAGTTGAATATAAAATGACAGACGCTAGCAGCTATGTTGTAGCCATTTTAGTAGCTGCCTAGTCACACTGTTTTTAAACCCTTATGCTATTAAAATAAAAGAAATAAAACATTTGCCTACAACTCCAGTACTAGGGCCTGTGAGTCAGTGTTTCATATTAGTTCCACCCTTTCTAAGCCTGTTTAAGATACCCTCAAGTATACTAAAAGCCATAAAGATTTAACCAGCCCTCAGAGCACACTTAGAAGGTTGGAGTCACAGAATCAGAAATGTGGAGGTCGATGTAATCACCATTCCTCCCCGGTATCTTTTGGACTCCAACATGTCTTTCTAAATCTTGATCCAGTGTAACTTACTCATAAAGCCTCCTCCAGGTAGATTTTATCACTTCCTCCTCTACTGCCCCACAGCTCTTTGTTAAAAGTATATCAAATTTGCAATTGTTTGTCTACATATCCATCTTTTTGGCTTGACTCATGAAACTTCTCAGGCTCAGATCCAAGCATCCATCCCCAAACATAAAGCCTGAGGCAAGAATATTTGTGGCAGACACTCATTTGGCTTGCTGAACTGAATTTTCATTTTCTTTATCACCAAGTCCTTTAAAAACTTAAAGGACTAACATGATAGGAAGAGAGAACATGAAAGGAAGAACCAAAAGGATCAACCTGAACCTGCAATCTAGAAACCACTTTCCAGACCAGAAGTAGAGGTTGGCTGGGCAACAGTAATGGAAGTAAGTAAGAACGGTCATCCCCTTGGTACTTTTTTCCCAATAAACCTCGCGTCTTTGTAAAACTTCCATAAGAGCAAAACAGAACTAGGGAGATGAGTTATGGTCTACTTAAAACACCAGACAGTGCAGTACTATGACTTGCAGTTGTACAGCCACACGGAAAACATCACAGCGGCATTTTCCAGACAAGAATAGAGAGAACCATTACTATGTCAGTGACGGACTTCAGAGTTAGGCCTCATGGATGCCAGAAATTTGAGGCTTAAGACTAATGTTCACCTCGTTCTTATGTAAGTACCAAGAACTTACCTCATATTGGCACTTCAGAACATCAACTGTAGGGTTAGAGTTGAAGATGGTTAAAGCACAGGAAGGAACTCAAGGCAATTGTTTTCAAACTTTAAGTACATAAGAGTCACCTCCTGGTCTAAAACAAACCCGAATTGCCATGCTGCACTCCAGAGATGATAACATATGTAAGACCCAGAAATCTGAATTTTTAGGAAATAGCCCAGCTGATTCTGATGAAAACAAACTTGAGGCTCACTATTTGAAAAACGCTATCTTAAGAGATTGCCTATCCCATCTCTCACTTTACAGCTGGGAAAGATGAGGTCAAGAAAATCCAGTACTTTCAGCCCCGCAGGTCTTCTAGTTAGGCAAATACTATGAAGGTGGTGTTACTAAACCTTCTGGGTTCACTGAATCAAAACCAGAAACTCAAGAGCATTGATTTGGTATCAGAATCTCTGATATATGGTCTTGGCAAATTAAAAATTGTATCTGGGATGGGTACCTCCACTGCAATCTGGAGCTGGAAGAATGTTGTAAGGAATGAGTGTATTCTCTTAGAAGGCAGAGATTTGAGATTAAGTAAATACCTTTTCGTAATATTTGGCTCCAGGATTTATTTCCAAGCCAGGAGCACAAACCAGAGAGAAAGGACAGGTTGTTTACGATGCTTATTAAACACATTTGTTTGTATGTATATACATGATACCAGAACTTCCAACGAGGCTGCCCTTTATTACCTGCATCATGGAGTTGGTGCCGTTCCTCACTCTCTGAGAAGGGAGGAGCCCTGGGCCTGTGCTTCCTCTCTCTGTGCTCACCTTGCCCATGGTCGCTTCTATATACAGCTTCCTTGCAGTGAAGCCCCGCTTTCTGTGAGGCCTCGGGAGAAAGTTGGTCTTGGTGCCTGGACTGTTTTTCCCAATTCCGAGTTCGATGGCTGTGGTTAGCCTCCCAGTCTTCCGATTCAGTGCTCAGAAACACCTCACCACTGATCTTGCGGAGAGGAGGTCTTCGGAGCCTCTCGTGACCAGATCGTTTCCTTTCAGGCTGCTCAGTGTTAATTTGGGGATCGTCCCTCACTTTACCCAAGCTAGAGGACGAAAGAGGTTTCTCTGATGAACAATGCTCTTCCAGTTCTTCCAAGTTCTCCTGTGGATGTTTCGATTTCTCCTTTCTCTGCTTCACAGTCTTTTCCTCACTTTGGGGTCTATAAGACTTTGAGAATCCAGAACCCAACTCCCTTGCCCTCCTTGACCGTGGCTGGTCTGAGGGAAGGTGGAGGAATGTGAAAAATAGAAATGCAAGTTAACTTAATGAGAGTATGAACTCACTACAGGACAGAGGCAGGGCCCAAGTTTAACATATTTTAAAATGAAGAAGATTACTTTTTCAACTTAACGAACTGAAACGAAGGGATGAGCAATTTGCTGGAATGGTCCATGCATACATGAAGGATTCTGGGTACATAGCCAGAAAGGTAAAAAACTAAAATGAAAGTAAGTGAAAAAAAGTAAATCTGAAAGAAGAGCTTGATCATGATTAGCGAAGAGTTAACACATACTTTAATATTTGCCAATAACAAAAATTCTAGTCATTAAATGTTTAATTCTATTTATAAAACCAATTTGGAACTAGTATATGGGGGAAAACTGAGAGTTGAGGGAGTCTTATAAAACAGAAAAAGAACTAAGCTTTGTGATTCCAGTCAGAGACTTTCAAATATTCTTATTGGAAATAACAATAAATCTATGTCAGAATGTTGCTAATTTCTACTTAGTCCACTAGAGTGATGATCCACAGATTTTCGTGTTCCTCTGTCCTTTCCCCATAGGTGGCCAAAGCCAACACTCCCAGCCATGTTACAGTTCAGTGTGGAAAAAGAGGGAGTAAAGGAGAATTTTGAGTAAGTAAATGACCGTATTATCTTCGGATAACTCTGTTCCTAATCTTACTTGAAATTCTTCAGAGGAAAAAAATTAAAAAGAGATGCCATAACAGAATACATAAAAAGGGGTCACTTCCTAAATACATTTCAAAAAACTTTATGATATTGTTTTCTGGGTATAAAAATACAATATGTGCTAAATATACAAGTCCCTAAGTTTAACACAAACTGCAGAAACAGCACACAGATGGGTGCTTTTTTGTCAGGTCTCATTTAAGAACAAGCAAACTGTGAAAACAAAGGAAGTAAATTAACAATGCACATTGCAAGAGCATATTTATTTTAACATTTTCTAAGACTTTTACTTTAATGGGGAAGCAACAAAAAGAAATCCTAATTCCGTGGAAAATTGCTAAGATAGCCAAGATTCCCTGTTGGAATTAGTCACTTGCTGAACTGCTTTTGAAACAGCTACCGTAATTGGGTGGGATGAAGAAAAAATAAATGACCATAAATTTCCTTAGTTATCAGGGGTTTTGTTTGCTTGTTTTGGGTTTTTTGTTTTGGTTAAAGTGTGTTATTGTTATCTAAGGAAGGAACAGAGGTAGGGGAGATGTGTTAAATGTATCTCTTATGCCATAAGCTTCCACTAAAAACTCCAAATTGTTTCCTCTTGAGCTTTCCAGAAGAAAAGAACATTTGCCTCAGAGATGACATCTAAATTAAAATCTGTCTTCTAAAAAGTCTGTAGAGGTATTTATCTCCATAATTTATGGTAAAACTTATTTTTTACAAAAGCAGAAGTGAAACAGAACAATTACTCTCTGTAATAAAATAAAGTATCTACTCTTTTAACCAAACTGTTATTTTAGGAGTATCTTGACAGCTGAGAAGGAATCAATTCACTACTGCTGTGAATTAACATAATACTGACCAGCTACATAAGGTGACCACAACTAGGAGACAATGGTTTAGTGTTAATACCTATGTTCCCACAGAAAACTGCAGGAGTGAAGCCTGCCTTTAAGCCCAAAAAGAGACAAGAAAGGTTTTGTTTTCAACATGGATGTGTCAAGTTATGACTGTTTTGTTTTTTATTTTTACTTCTTTCTAAAAAGTTAACAAATATTAGTAGTTTTACTTTAGGGAAGTGTGTTGCAAGAATTAGAACAGAGCTGTCACTACGTTTTCACAGAGTTGACAGGAAAAAATATTTATTGTGATCACTTGTGATATCTTTAAACCTGGGAAAGAAAAAAAAGAAAAGACAGGGGTGGAGGAATCTGTCTGAATCCTTTAAAACCCAGTCCAGTTAAGGATTGAGACTTTTATGTTTCTTGAGACCAAGTTATTTGGCAAATATAATTAACTTCCTTATAGCCAATACATACATGCATATATATGTATATACATATACATATATATACACCCACACATGTTTGCATATATATATATATGCATATATATATGTTTGCATATATATGTATGCAAACATTTGATTTGTGTGCTTCCATGTTTGTCTTTCAAAATAAAATGATTTTTGTTTAAATAGACAAAATACTATGTAGTACACACATTACATTAATATATGTATAAATAATAGTACTTTAGAGTTTATAAGTCTTCAGAAAAATTACATTGTTTAATCTTCTCAACATCCTTGCGAAGGATTTATTTTTAGAATCTCCATTTTAGAGATGAGAAAAAGTCTTAGAGTGATTACAGTAGATAACTTCCTTAACATTACAATTTTTCTAAGGAATGGATGAAACGTGAATCAAGGTCTAATGACTCCAAAGACCATGACTTAAAGTCTCTAACATGCTTGCAATACAGGTAAGTGGCTTTGAAAAAAAAACATGGATTCATAAATGAATAAGATATACCATTTCAATCGATATAAATCTGACAGATGTTTTGGATAATTTCAGATTTGTAGAAAATCTATAAATGATTATTCTTAAAAGATTAATTTATTAAAGTTTAAGTAAAATGAAAGCTAAAACGACCACTTCTGTAATGATTTGCTGTGATTATTATAAGACAGACAAAAATCATATTGCACGCAAAGAAGTACAATTAAAGAATATCCCTTATGTGTTGGGAAAGGACCACTGCAAAGAACATATGGCTGCTTTGTAAATATGAGCTGGACTGCAATATGGTTTCTGTGGAACTCAACTTAGTCTAACTCAAAGGCATATAAATGAAGATCACGTGTTCAGCGATACATCGTCTCCCGACAACAACACAACTGAAGAGAAATTCCAACAGTACTTTACAGGCACATGCTCAGAAGGTCACTGTTTTCTCTTACCAATCCCCCCCAACTCCAAAAAAGTAGCATATATGCCATTCTCCATAATTTTACAAAAGCAGTTAAATAGAGATTTGTAAAAATTTTAGGTGTCCCTGAAACTCCACTGAATTCTTAACATAGTCTAGAGAGATGAATCAGTATGACAGCACTCTGGTCAAAACCACCAGGTTTGAGTCCCAATTCAAGTTAGTATAAGGTTTTAATAGAGGAATGCTAAAATTAGTACCTTAGTGTACTTAATTTACTTACCACCCTAATGTTTTATGCCAGACCACATTTCTAAGATTTTAATTAAAGCTGATGAGTAACTCTTTACCTTCTGACCTCTAGTAAAGAAAAATACAGCAATAATTTTTCTTTTTAAATGATGTATCACATTTGATTAGAAAAACCAGCATAAGGAAAATGGCTATCAAAAAAGAGCTGAGCATTTTACATATGGAAGAACAACACACCAAGCAATAAGTAGAGAATCAACCTGCTTACCGATTGTGTTATAGAGCTGAGCTCTACTGATTAGGATAGATTTAGAACAATGTGACTGCAAGACTCAAACTATAATAATCCTATCACCTACATATATGTATCTTTCATTCTACTCATCAAAGACAAATACCTACTTACCTTTTATAATGAAATTATAGAAAAGCAATTGACAAGTAATTTTCAAGGGACTTGGGGATTACTGACCTTAAAATCTTTACTCTCTAGAAGCTGCTTTTAGATTTTATTTAGCTGGTATCCTAAGTATGGTCTCCAAGCTGAACTACAATAAATACTGACACTAAAAACTATAGGAAATGTCTTTCCTTTGACAGATCTTTAAAAAGGACTGAACAATATTTGCCAATACTCATTTCCTAACACACTTTTAAGATAAATAATCACCACCACCACAAGTGCCACCACCACACCATCACCACCACCACCACATTGCAAAAGCAAGCACTAGAGAAGGGATCTCTCTATCTCAGAAATTTTTCTATATGGTAATCAAATAGCAAAGAAAGCATCAAGAGCAAAAAATGAACAGAGAATCTTAAAATTCAATTTTGTCATCAGCAGGCTAACCCATTAGCCTAGGTTTAAAAGATAAGAAGCATGGAAAAAAAGCTTTGGTATCCAGTAACTGATAAATGCTGTACCTCCTTTATTATTTGTGCCACTTTGCTGCTTCAAACAGTACTGCCTAGATTTCCTTGAGAAAGATCAAGCCCAGAGACTCATATGCCACTTTTCCACACCCCAGTTTATATGCTTAGAATGTAATACAACATTCCAAGTAGCAATAGTGCAAAAGAATGCATGCCAAATTTTGCTAAACTATATTTAAGTTTTAACAGCCATAAAAATGGCTCTGGTCATCCAACTAAAGAACAGATGAATTTATTAGATAAGATAAAATTCCACCACAAATCTAAAGGGGCCCTAGGGTCACTTTACAGACAAATTTAAAGGGGTGTCTTGCAACTGAGTCTAAGGATAGAGTAGGTCATGATGTAAGAACTTACCTCCATCTTCATAATAGTAACTATCACCATAAGCATTGGCTCCAGGGGACTCTGGAAAGTGTTTTTTTCGCTTTTTCTCTTCTTGTAACTCTTTTTCTTGCAAGAGTCGAGCTATGTCCTGCAAATACAAAGAAAAGGGAAATAAATATTACCAGAGAATGAACAAACTCCATACAGTGACCCTACAGGTCAATGGTCTGACATTCCACTGCCAGGCTTTTGTGGCTCTCCCTCCAGCTAGGCTCTCTAGACGTTCTGCTGTTAAGCTCATTCTGTCCAAATGCCACAGATGACTGCTCAATAGGAAGGGCACAAGATCCAGATGAGAGGGAAAGGTTTTTTTAATTGAGTTTAAATCTAACTCAACTTGAAGACATTCAAATGTAATGTTCCTAAAGCTGGTTATAGAACAGAATTTTTTAAATACATATTTATGGGCCCGTTTTCCAAGATGATGATTCACTAAGTCTGAATGAGGAAGAGTACCATAATCTCTAAACTTTTATAAACTGTATTTACAATGTAATTTAAAAACGTTTTTAAAAGAATTTTTCAGTTGATTCTGATTTAGCTTTGCATTAGAGGACCACTGTCTTAACTATCAATAAAAAAGAGAAAACAGTCTTCCTCCTGTCTCCCCTCTGCTCTATCTCCAGGCAAGTTTTTAGCAGTTACTGAGTGATGAATAATAACATTCTGACTGCGTCCCCTAAACGATTACCGCCCCCCATGAAAACAAAGGTATATACAAATAACTGCAATACAACTAAATTATAAATGCCTCAAAAAAGAGGGTAAAATGTCTATGGGAGCACAAAAGAGGGAATATTATTTCTACTCAAACGGATTAGTTCAAGGCTTTGCATTAATGTTAGGTTTTGAACAAAGAACTGGATTCCAACAGGCAAGAGAAGAACAGAGAACAACATCAGCAAAGTTATAAATATTTTAATGGGCATCAATCTAGGGAACAACCAATAGTCCAATTAGAACACTGGATGTGGGGTGTCACAGAGAAAGGTGAGGCTAAAAAACCAGGCAGAAGCTGGATCATAGGCGCCCCTTACAGACAATCTTAAGAAGTCTGGCATCTGTAATGTAAGGGATGAGGGGTTCCTAAAGGTTTTGAGCTAGAAAGTGACAATGTTCTGAATTTGAAGATTATTTCTATGAAAGGCCCAATAAAATAGCACATAAACTTTGTTCACGTACACTTTTTTGGAAAAAAGATCCCTAGCCGTCATCAGATTCTTAAAGATCTTACAAATATGGCAACAATACTCACCGATGCAAATGGTAATAACAGCCATAGGTAGTTTGAGGGGCTAACTTCTTTATATGTACAATGAGGAATATAAGATGTGCTCTGATGTAAATGGTGCAAATTTTGAGGCAAGAATTAATCACTATTCTTCTTTTTGCAATTTTCTGAATAAGTCAAAGTGAAGAATATACTAAGACCGCAAGGCAAATAAAATTCATCTGAATGACTCAATTTCTCTTATATCAGTGTAGAAATAAGTTGGATACTGAGGCTAGGTAAATTAGCAAACGTTATCCATATACTTGGCTTTTAATGTTCACAAAATAGCCTTACAAATCTGACTTTATGTTAAGTACATGCCTAAATTCAAACTTATAAATATACTATTAACATATATCCTTTAACTGATTTCTATGCTGGAAACTTCTCATAAGTCTGTAAAATATATACATATATATTTGATAAGTAATCCATGTAAAAGCACTCACAAAATACTGCAGCTCAGAATGAAAGGTAAAGAACACAATCCCACTTAAAACACAAGTATAATTTTCATGCAAAGAAATCTGAATTTCTAATACTTTGATGGAAAAAAATCCCCTAAACCTAAAGAATATGATGATTTTCTTTTTCCCTTCCAGTTCAAGTCAGAGATGCTTTAGAGACACTGGGAGAGAAACATTAACTACTAAAATGGATTTCTTTGGGCCTGAATTCTTTATCTGTAAAATAAAGAGTCTGAACTACTCAACCTTAAAGTCAAATGTCTTGACACCCTAATGTACCATTTTAATAAATCTGGGAGTGTTACCAGGTGCCATCCCCTGTGCCAGGTTCATTGTATCTGATGTCTTGCAAAGCAATATACCAGTCAGTTAGGAAAAGAGAGAGGTGTGACAAGATAATTTATTCTCCCCAAAGTAATATCTGTTACAGAGTTTCCCAAATCCCTATTTATTTTACTGCAAAAGTAGGAAGAAAATGTAAACACTTCCCTGAGTTGTCATGTTTACTAAGCACCCAACACTCATTTTCCTAAGTGGTTTGTTTAACTGAAAACAAAAAGTTTCCCTTGATATAACTAAATAAAAATATAAAGGAAAATTACCAGGTCCAACTGCCAGTAGAAACTATTAAACTGTACTCCAGGGACTTTATAATTGCTTTGCTGCTACTGAATTTAGTCCTAATGAATACATAGTAATAAGCCTTCTCAATGTGAAGAGCCAAAGATGAACCATAGAGAAACAAGGGTGATGCACCTTTTGTACAATGCATTAGCTAGTCAAAAGGAGGGCTTTTAACCAAGTAGAATAATAATAATCATAATGTGCCATGCACCTTAGCACCCAAACCTTCTGCTCTTTTAACCTCTCAGCTCTTTTCTGAGTAAGCTTCTTCTGTCTGAGAAGAACAAGAACAGCTAGCTAGACTTGAGGAGGGAAAGGATAAAGGAGGGAAAGGAAAATTGCTGCTATATTATAAACTGTGGTTTAGCCCAAGTCAGTTTTCTTCCCTGCTTTCCAACATTACTGCACAATGGGATTAGTTAGGTGATTTCAATATAAAAAAATTCCCCCGAAACAAGCTAAAGATGGCAATTATTAGTCACAATGCTTGGATGCAGCTTAGTCACCCTTGACATAAACAACCTCCTTAGTCTTCAGCTTCCTTCCTGTTAAAGGTTAGTCTAGAACAGCATTTCCCAAGCTCATTTTCTGAGTACACTGGTATCAAAAGTTTCTCCAAAAAAACCAGAAAGCATTCAATAGAAAACATGTATTATATCTAACTCTTTAAACACATTAGCTCATTTTGACACTTTGATAAAAGAAAAGTAACCTGTTATCTTCCTGTAACCCAGGAATTTCCAAATTTATTTTGTGACAAATGCCTTTTTGTTACATAAAAAAATATAAACCTTATGAAACTAGTGTTCAATAAAACATAACTTGGGGAAAAAAATCTAAAAGAACTCATAAGCCCTTTTGAAGTCACATTCAATTATTTTTTAATTAATCAGGTAGACTTACTTTGGGTTAATATGTAGAAACAACTCTGTTGCATAGAAGACTTTCTAGTAAATACATTTATTGAAATAACACTCAACTCTGGAAAACTGGAAGCTGTGAGCATAAGTAAGGGCACAGGTAAGGATCCCTGGAATGCTAGAGGAAAGTTATTTTAAGAGAAACAAAGATTTACTGATTCCCTTCAATGAGTCAAACATTCTGCTAGAGACCTCCTATAGGGAAACAAGATACGTGGTCAATATCGTTAATGTTCTTATCTATTAAGTGCTAGAAGAAAAATGATTAACCTAATGTAAGACACGCAAAGATGAGTGCTCTAAGAGAAGCATTCATACAAACAAGGTGCAATGGAACCCAGAGGAACCCCGCGCATCTTTCTCAAGTAGAAGACAAATTACTGAACTGTGGTGCTGGATCCCTTAGGGTATTTTTATGGTTTATATGATTTTATATCAGGGTTACTTTCCCCTTAAAGTTTTCACCTCTATCATACAATAGTACTGGGATTCAAAATGAGAAAATCTTGGGTATAAAGACAATCTAAAGGAGATCTGAAAATGTGATTGTCCAATGACTGTCAGAAGAACAAAAAAAAGGAAGCCATTCCATTAGATTGCTAAATTTCTTTTATTAACTAGCAATTAATATATTAACATCTAACTCAGTAGGGAACTCAAAGCAGGAATAAACCCAAAAGGGTTACTCTATAAGACCAGAAAAAGAGAGTAACACCAATTCCATTGCTATAAAAACATCAATATAACTAGGATAAAAAGAGAGAAGAATTTTCTCAACCAGAAGCCACCCACTCACTCCCCCTGTCTGGCTATATATGTATAAACCTATTTCTAAAGTGCCAAAACATAGGAAAAAATTTCAGTTGCTAAAATTATTATTATCTGAGCTATTCTCTAGATATTACCAACTTATATAAATATTTTTTTAGAACACAAATTTCTAATGACCTTAAGAATGCTATGAAAAAGTACCATGGCTCACACTAGATTAATTTTTAATGTAAATTGGTTACTAAGTTTATCCCTGAACAGTTCACATTATAAATGGCTCCAAATTGTTGGACTAGTGCCACAGACTTTTCATAACATGGTTGGCCATGCTACTGTTTATTTACGCAAAAAAAAAAAAAAAAAAAAAAAAAGTTTTTCGCTAAAATAGTTTCACATTCACATATATTTGGACCTAGGTTCAAAGACATACATATGTATACATTCACACACAATTAGTTAAGAGTTTTATTTAAGAATAACTGAGTTAAATCAACTAAACACACATTTCTTGGCTTCATTAAACAACACTGACAAATGCTAAAGCTGTGACCAAAGAGAAAGATTCCAATAAAATTAATCCCCCCATATTAATCACAAACTCATACAGTCCAGTATTACCAAAGGCTACAAGCCCCTTCAACAGGGCACTGAGAGGAAGGAAGGAAGGAAGAGGGAAAGAGAGAAAAGAGGGAGGAAAAGGAAGGAGGGAGAGGCCACAATGCTGGTAAGAATACAAAAGAACTTTTTTAAACTTTTCTACATCTGTCTCCCCAATGGAAATGCTACCTTCCTTACATCTGTGCTCTGTTAAAAAACACAATAAAATTATACCATAACAAAGCTAGACATGCTAATTCACCCCCACAAAGTCATATAACTCTACTCATGAACAATGCTGTTCAGAAAAAAATCTGTCCCAAGAGGAAAGGGGCCTTGGATTCTACATCTGGTTGTTTTGGGGGACTATGAACTACCCAAGAGAGTTGACCCCAAAAATGTCTAAAAGAGATTTGGGTGAAAATCCAGAGAGGAATTTTCCACAACCCTGCTGTTCAGTAAGAACTCATTAGCTAAGCAGACTCTACAAGGAAGCAGAAGAGCATGGGGGGGGGGGTGAGGAGGGGGAGAATTCGGACAGTTGATGAGTAACAGGCAATGCAAAGTTGGCCAGAAAAATTAGCACAATTGTCTTAGTCTCCCCTATTAGTCACCCTGGACTAAAATAAATAAGCATTATCATACATCCTTCAACATCAAACTTTACTAATGCAGATTTTGTTTATTTAATATAACAACATACTAGTCAGCTGGAAGTCACGTTTTTCTACAACAGAAGAACATCTTGGCGGGACAGCCATCTAATCTAAGGCATCAGTGAAAAGTCAAAAAGTCTGAAAGCAGTTTTTTAAAGGCTAGTCTCACTAAACGTCCACACTGGATTCCTCATCTCTCATTCCACCTCACTGGGGAAGGGGGAACATTTCAGTAGGTCAAACAGTAGTGGAAGGCAATGTAGTAGGAGGGCAGTAAAGGCATAAACTCCTGAAGATCCCTCAGATCAGACCATACTAGAGCACACCTGAGCATGTGTATTGTGTCCCCTTTCTAATTTCACGCTTATCTCCCTATAAGAGAAATCAGAGTTGTTGCAAGGGGCAGAATGGTGGGGAAAACACCTGGCAGGAAAGCAAAAAGGAAAGAGCAACTATTAATTTAATATGTGGCAGAGACTTTATATACATAATTTTATTTAAACTTCACAACAGCCCTTTGGGGTAAGTGTGGAGTTATCATGGACTTCTTCAATTTGGAACCTGAGGTTCTACATGGTTAAGTGAGATGCTGAAAGTCTCAGCTAAAAGTTAAATGGATAAGATTCAAACCCAGGATAGTCTAACTCCAAAGTCTCTGTGTTCTATGTTGTGTCACGGTATATCCAGGTCAGAGGCAGTCAGTCAGGAGACTGAACTGTACAGACATTTCTCTGGCATCTTATTGTAGCTTGGGACCAGTAATTTACTTCTTCAAAACTTAATTTCTTCATCTGAAAAATGGAGTTATTCACTACACTACACACTTTATATAGTATAACAATGAGATTATTGTGATTGCTATTTAGATTCCACATGCGTAAAATAAAGTATTTTGGTTTCCCGAATACTGTTTTTCCCCGAATGGGGTGGGGGGAGAGGGGGGAATTACAGGACACCAGTAGCATTTATAAGAAGCCAACTTCATTACTCTGTGATTTTTAAAATAGAAGCTTTCCTGTCTACAAAACATAATCCCTTCTTTCAGTTGCCAGTTTCATCTCCAAGGCAGTCTTGACTATAGAGATGCAACACATCCTGTAGTAAGAAAGAGCTCCTGTGTTGCTAACAGGAAGGATGAAAAGGAATCCTTAATTCCTACTTACAACTCTGATCATCACATAATCATGGTTTGTTTCGTAAAGAAATAGCTAAATATACTCACACCAAGCGTCTCACACTCACCTGGCATTGAACAAGGAGTTCCAGAGGAACAAGGATGGCTCAGTGGGGGAACAGAAGATGCAGGCTGGTTCACTGATAACCCTGACTGTATCTATTTAATAGGGTGATCGTATGTGCCAGTTTGCCCAGGAGAGTCCCAGTTTATGTACTTATTAATAGCACCCCCTTTAACCCTGAAAAGTATTTCTGAGTATGCAAAATACCATATGGTCGTTCTACTATTAAAAATAATGAATCACTTTTTCCTTATTATAAATCAAGACAATGGCCAAGAACAGCACAATAGGTGTAAAAAAAGCAGACAGAGAATGCAAATTGAAAAGGAACCGTTTGAAATGCTGAAAACATAACACAAAAGCAAGTGATCATTAAGTGCAAATTCAAGTCTTCTCACAAACCATATACCACTGCTAATTTTAGCCATTTTCAGCTTTAAAAACAACACAGTTTAAAAATATATACAGAATCAAACAGATCAAATCAAACAAAAAAGAATGAGAGCAATGAACAGTCCTTGACTCCTGTTCAGGCTACACTCAAGGTCTGCTCTCCCTAAAGTTGAGAGGAATAACCCACAGACAGACACCCAGTATTGAGCTGAAGCATCCCTTAAAAATTCATTTATACCAAGAACTTCAGAACATGATCTTATTCGGAAATAGGATCTTTGCAGATATAATTAAGAGGAGATCATACTGGATTAGGGTGGGCCCTCAATCCAATGACTGGTGTCCTTATAAGAAAACAAAAGGACAAAAAGATACAGGGAAGAAGGCCATGTGACAATAAAGGTAGAGACTGACATGATGCAACTACAAGCCAAGGAATGCCAGACAGCCAAGAGCCACCAGAAGCTAGGAGGAGGCAAAGAAGGATCTTTCCTAATAGGTAGCATGGCCCTGCGAACATCTTAATTTCGATTTGCAGCCTTCAGAACTGTGAGAGAATAAAGTTCTATTGTTTTAGGCCACGTTTGTGGTAATTTGTTACAGCAGCCCTACGGAAACGAATTCACAATTTATGTCAAATTATCCATTATCATCTTTTAAGATTGCACCACTTAAACAACTGGTCAAAGGGCAATAAACAGTGGTTCATGGAGGGCGACCCTTGGACTATGCACCCCAAAAGGGGAGAGTTCTGCTGCCCACCCAGCAACCCTACACGGAGCCCGTGAATACAGAAAGTCACAGCTCTGGAGCCGAGCAGTCCCCCTCTGCGGGGTGGAGGGGCATTCACTAAGTGGTACCTCATCCTTCTTCTCCTGAATGCGTCGTCTCTCGGCCTCAATAGCCAGCTTCTCCTGAATCTCCTGAGCAATTTCACAGTCTTGTTGTTCACTGAAACACAAAGGTGAAAACAACATGAATAAAGAACATAAGGAATGATTTTTCCTAAACACAATTTCCTGAATACTCACTATGAGCCAGTGCATATTTTTATCTCACTTAATCTCCACAATAATGATGCAAAGAGGTTGATACTGTCATATCCTACAGATGAAAAAACTTGAGGCCCAGAGTAGTGGAATCATTTCCCTAAGATTGCAGAGAAAATAAGTGGTAGAATCAGAATGCAATACCCAGACACTACAATGGAAAGCTCCAGGCTTTTTCTATACTACCATATCACCTCACCCTACTGGGGTTGCTTTACAGAGACAGGCATGTTCCCTAAAAGGAGATGTATACTATGAGAATAAGGTCCACAAATAACCAAATACGTACAGAGTATGCAGAAAAAAATTGGGAGTGAGTTCACTAAAATGTCAATAATACTGTGGCCACCTAGAGGTGGTGGTATGATTTTAAAATGATTTTTATAGATTTTTTAATTAGAGGTATTTTTTTTCAGTTTCAATAAAACTTTTAAAAAGGGGGGAAAAAACCCCAATGTATATTCCCTAGCTTTAAGTCCCAGGAGAAACCTCTGTGGCTGATGCCAGTTTTCTTAATACTCTGGCCACTAAAAAACCCAAATGTTGTAATACTGCTGCTACCACAGTTTTGTTTTGTTTTGGCATTTGTGCATTCAAAAAGATTCAAACAACACCTGCTATCATCCAGGCACCATGCTCAACACTGAGGATACGAAAATAAATAAATCTCCATCCTGCACTCAGAAGCCCACAGTACATTCTGGTGGGAGAAATAAGACAAATCATTTTGGTGGGAGAAATAGATCCTTTAAAACAGCACCTATGAAACAGTGGTTCCAACAGAAAATGGGGTTTGGATCTCTCAGGGATGGCTACAGGTACACAAGTCTTCTGGTTGCAGATTTCAAGAAAAGTCACTGGGCAGCTTAAAACTTTAGAGTGTGATAGTGCTGGGGAGCCAGCCTTTACACAGCCTTTACAACCTTTAACTGCTAACTAGGAAAGAGATATAGGCATGTTTAGAGTTCACTATCTAAAAAGATGCTGGAACAAAATTACAATTGTGGTTTATGTATGCAGTTCGTTTGCTACACAAATATTTCCTCTTATTCTCCCCCTGCCAGTTGAACTTAAAGTACTCAGTTAATCTAGTCTTGGTTGTATATTCCATGTTTAATGGCAGTCTTTTGTAACTGAAAAGTGTTGGGTGTGGGGGGCAATAGCCTAACTTCTCTGGAGGAATCGAAATCCATACATTCTATTCTAACAAAACTGAGCAGATGAAGACTATTCTCATTTGTATAAAGAACTGGTCACTTTCAACATGTTTGGAAATAGGTATAGATGAAAGTAGATGTGTGCGCACACGGGGGTATGTATGTATGTGTATAACGCACATACAGGACAGAAAGGGAGGAAGGGAATACAAGACAGAGAGCACAGGCCAGAAGCAGAAATGGCAAGCTTTTTTAGAATCAGTAGAAAAATCACTGGACAAGATGCCTGGAGACCTGATTTCCAGTCCTGCCACTGTTAACCAGTGAATCATGCCCTCTTATGTCGTCTTATCAGCTATAAAAGTTTTTGGACTTAATGACTTCATATTACAGGTCTAACATTCAAGGATTCTGAACCATTCAAACCACAGAATTGAAAATAAAAATCTACTCATTTTTTATTTCCATACCTTCTTTTCATTCACTTGCTTTTTTTTTAAACTTACCAAAAAGTGTTTATTAATCTAGTTTTAAAAATATGGAATGCTTCACAAATTTGTGTGTCGCTTTGGCAAACGCTCAGAGTTTTTTTTTCCCTGAGTCCCTTAAAGGCAATGGCTATGTTTTATTCATATCTGTGCTCTCTGGTGCCTTTCATGGTGGCAGAGTTATTAGCAAGAGCCAGTAAGAATGTTTATGTACAAAATAAGGAAGCTGAATAAAATCACGAATGAAGTCCTCTCTGAAAATAATAAAATAGAAAAACCCTTCCTCAAAGGCAGCAAAAATAATAGGCTATCCTGTTTATTTAAACATGACAACTAAAGTAAATAGAAGGGTCCCTTCACTTCCTCCTTTACCCCTTCCTCCTCAAAACAATTTTGTGGTTAAATCCACCATTAGAGATTTAGGTATAGGAGCCTCTCTCATAGAAGAAAGGTACTCTGTGAGCCTTTAAGACATTAAAAAGAATAAAAAGTCATTGTGCTGGAAGAGACCTTAGACATGATCTCTCCATTTAGGAGGAGACAGATAAATAACTTTGGTCAGACACTGAAGTTATGAAGAGAACTACGGGTACGATTAAGAGCTTTCCAAAAGATTCTGCCTCTACTTAAAAAGCAAGGGGTTTGGGACTTCCCTGCGGTCCAGTGGTTAGGACGTGGTGCTTTTACTGCTGGGGCACAGGTTTGATCCCTGGTCAGGGAACTAAGACCCCGCAAGCTGTGCGGCGCAGCCACAAAAGAAGAAAAGCCAGGGGTTCGAGGAAAATAGGAGTAGCAAACACTGCTAGGAAACAATAAAGGAACCCAACAGACCTCATAAAGTTCTTTGACATCCAGTATTTCGCTGGATTCCCTCCAAAAGCCCAGGAGGCAGAGGGGACAGAGATCATCTCCCCCCTGTACAGGTAAGGAAAACTGAGTCAGAGAGGTGGACCAAATGACTCAAAGTCATCCGTGAAGAGTGTTGAGTCCACACCAGAAACCACATGTCCCAAAACCTAGTAAAGTATTCCAACAACGAAGACAATTTTTTTAATTCAAAGGAAACTATGGGATAGTCACTGTAGGATTTGTAATCTAATAGGGAAAGGAATCAGAGGAACAGATGGAGAGAGAGTCCTCTTCCCTGCCCTGGCTGCTGACCCCACAGAGAAAACCAGTCCGGGCATGATGCCCTCCCAATCCCCAAGTCCTCACAGGTCTTTGTAGCGCTTCTGCAGCTGAGCCTGAGCTTTCAGATCTTCCTCCTGAAGCTGCTTAGCCACCTGGAGATCATGCTGGACCAAACGGTTCCGCTGAACGTTCGACGCCAAATGATGCTCAACTGGATAGTAAAATTGGAGAGAGGAATTATAATGCTTTGGCTTATTAATGATAAACCTGAGAATAAACTGAAGAAGAGCCTTTCCATTAAAAAGGGCTTCACATCCATCATTTCATCTTATGCTCTAAATAACGCTATATAATACGCAGCACAGGAGTTATTATTTTCATCTTTCCATTGCCGAAAAAGAGAATCAGAAAGGTTAAGTAATTTGTATTGGGCACAAGATAAAATAGTGGCAGTGCCAGGACTTCTACTCAAATAATCTAAAACCAGGGCCAGTGTTCTTTCTGCGCCACAAGTTGCCACCTTATTTATAAAATACTATTTCAATACTGAATTTTTATACTGACACACGAATTAATGATTCACAAATTACAAAGTCATACTTACGTACTTTTGTATAACACATATAACTTAGATTTACTTTTCATGAGTACATACATAAAAATTCAGAAAAATCTACAATCTAGACACTGCCCTCGCCTGGGAAAAGATGTTCAGGCCTCCTATTCTAGGGGAAGGAGCCCATCCCTCTGCCAGCCTTCTACATGCCCCCGATGCATGTATAACCACTATCTCCCTCCTATAGCACTAAGGCAAAGGAAATGGTTCAAGTTCCTCTTTTCGTCCGATACACCCAACAGTCTTCTCATCCCTAGCAGCTATCTGACTTCAAAACACCCAGAACTTCATTCTTCACTGAGGTGTCATTTGCCTAGACAGATCCCTCAGGATGGATGGGTGATATAGCCCAATGACTCTCTTTTCTCCCTGCCTCACCCTGAGAAATCTGCCTCAAGCTATCACTAAAAAAGAAAACTGAAGGAGCATGCAGAGGGCTATTACTCACTCTCTTGTTCCTGCAGGCTGTGGGCCAGGGTGTGGTCCTCCAGGACAGCAAAATCTCGGCACACTGCAGAGGATGAGGGAGGAGGGCAGACAGGAAGGCTCATTAGTAGTACTTTAACATAAAAAGAAAAAGATCTTGTTCAGGACTTCAGACTCCATCCTAATATTTTAGGATGATCAACTTCATAACTTGCAATGCACAAAACAGTGACTAGTTAGTATAAAGTCTTCATTCACAAAAATCCACATAGTACCTGCTCAGGGCCAACAACAAGGTGTCACAAAATAATGGTTGGGTCCCTGGCCTAAGGAAATGAATCACACAATCAGAACCCAGAGGCCCAGAAATTCTAATCCACTTCTATAAAGCGAGGGTAAGGACTGCTGTAATAATAAGAGACAAGAATGTTTCACATATTGCAGCTGAGAAAAATCTGAGTTTTTGCATGGTCAGAGGAGTTAAGCCATCTGGGATTCAGAGGATCCTTTCCCAGAGTCTTATGTGTATCCTGGTGCTCTTAATGAAAAACACACCTTTATTAGTCCCTTAGGCAGAAGCAGATCTCTACTTTAAGTGTAGTCACATTCTTCAATGGGTCCACACCCTCAGACACGAGTTAGAACTGGTTCTCTAGGTCTCTCTAAACATAGAGCTGCCTAAAGAGAGCCTGCAAACCAAAAGACAGTGGGAACCTTGGAGGGTACCAGGCATCTGCCCCTAACTTTGCCTCCATCTGGAGAGCCAGGCAAGAGCGTTTCCTGGACTACTTTCTTAGACACAAATAAGAAGAGATGGTCTTAAAGGTCCATTCCACCCCAAACTGCAATTTAAACTTCTGCTTCTTAAAACAAACATACATATGAAGGACTCTTATCATGAAAAATGCTGTTTTGTTTGTTTTAAGGACGTGTAGTTTAGGTGATATATCCTTACTCTATTCCAAACATGTACCTCACATTAAAGAGGAAAGTTCCCAAAGCCTCAGACTATTGCAATGTGTAGGACTCATGAAACTGTCCTCTAGGGTTTACCAGAGTTTACAGATTTCTTTCTGCAGCTCTGACTTTGTCTGTGAAGACATTTAATTAAAACAGAATGAAAAAACATTCCTTTGCCATTCTTAGCACTTATGTATGTTCACATACACATTCACACAGCCCTGTCCCTCGCTGAGAGGTAATGCAACTAAAAAGCAGGCAGAGCTTGGAGACGTCACGATTACTCTGAAAAGGTTTGATGATGGAAAAATCATTTCTGCCCAAAAATCATATTAAACCGAATATGACCTACTTAGCCCTGGCTCAAATGCAACTACAAAACCAGCAATTTGAATAGAAAGTCCTGTTCTTTTACATCGGATATATTCTCAGCAAATTCTAACAACTTGAAGCCCAGGTCAAAGTTCCCCAATATTTCACAGAACGAAAGTGCTTTCGAGAAGAGCTAGTTAAACCTCTTATTTAATAGGTGAGGAAAATAAGGGCCAGAAGGAAGAAAGGGCTTATTAAGGCTATATACATAGTTTGCTGGTGGCAGGGCTGGGAGTCAGTTTCTCAGCAAGGAAGAGCTGTTTCTGCTCCTGACAACCAGCCCTCCTGGACTCTGGTAAATCACAGTCGGAACAGACTGAAAGAAGATATTCTATACTGACCAACATGCATTCTCTAAGACACTTAGCTGGTGAACATTAATTAATTAAATGTCTAAGACACGTATGGATTTAGTTCATAGAAAACAAATATTCAGAATGAATATTTAAAAATGTCTAAAACCCACTTCAATTTATGTTATTAGAGCAGAAAGGTATGCCAAAACAATATATTCCATATGCTTTTAATATTATGCTGAATAAAATAAAAATTATAAAATTACTACAGTTTTCCATGCGGATAACCATGTGAATAACTGTAGTAATTTCAAGTTTTTTATTTCAGTCAGCATGACATTAAAAATATAATGTTTATGGATACATATACCTGTAGTAAAAATATATGTTTTTAATATCTGGCACTGACATAGTGACCCCTAGAGACACAAGCAAAGGAGCAGGTGTGCCTTTACCATATGTATGCTGTTCCACTGCTTTACAAACTACAGAAGACTGAAGGAAGTGAGGCAAAATATTAACATCTATTAAATTTAGGTGATAGGTTCCTGGGTTTCTGTATTTTCTGTGCTTTTTGTAATGTTTTACATATACTGCACTTAAATTCTACAGCTAAATATAAAAACTTTTAAAATTCACATCTTTATTTCATCAGCAGCACATATAAACCATAAACATGATGACGCATTTGACATATCATAATACACCAAGGAATTTATGAATTTATGATCACCTTAATAATGACTCTTCTTAACCATTTCTTAATATGTAAAAAGCAAGGCTGAAGTATATTTAATTATTGTGATTTGACCCTGAATCTTATTACAGTAGAGGCTGAATTGGTACCCACAAAATATGGGTAAGGCCTGCGCTAGAAAAGAACCTAGAAGATCTTCCATGACTACAAAGATGTACACACACTCATACATGCACAGGGTTGTATTGTCAATACACAGATTTAGCTCTTCAAAGTTTACTAAAAACTTCCAAATGTATCGTCTCATTTATGCAGAGATATTACTTACTTAATCCATAATTTCCTATGCATCCACTCTAGTTGCTTTCAAAGTCAGCCTCTGTATTCTTTGCAATGCTAATCTAATGCAAGCTGGGAAAGTCACACATCCAGCCACCTTGCAAATCAATAACCAGTTTGGGAATTACAGAAAACAATTCTCAGCCAGGACAAGTTCAAAGCCAGGAGCTTTGCTCCTCCTCTAATCCACTCTACTTTGAAGCAAACGGCTATAAACAGTACTGAGAATAAACAGTATAAACTCATCTCACTACGTTTCCAGGCAGGCACATTTAAGACGAACTACTGGACCCTGGGCTTTTATCCTGCCACTTCTCAAACTTTTTCCTTCCTATGTTCACTTTCATTCACCCTAATCTCAGGTTATCTTCTTGCCATTAAGTCAACCCCATCATCCTCCATTCCCATCCAGCCCTGCAATCTCTACACCTTCCACACAGTTAGTGCTGGATGTAGCATAAAGTAGGACTTCAGGAGATGCTCATTAATAGAAAAAATGAAGAAATACTGGTCAATAAAGTCAAAGAACAGAGTTCCATAGACAGGAGGAAAACAATGTTATGAATAGAATTAAGCTCTGTCGTTAATGACAGCATTACAGAGACTTGTAAAATTTTTCAGACATTCAAATAAAAACTAGAAACCTCTCCCTTTCCCATGAAAGGAACAGAGCTTTAGTGATTTTTAAAATCCAGATATGTACATACATGCAGTGGATTAGTTTATATTAAGGCAAGCAAGTCTCAGGAATGGGAAGTAGGATTTATATATCTCCCACCTATTTTCCTTGAAGAGAAAGATGATTCTCATTCATCTGTGGATCCCCCTAAATAAACAAATGGCATAGTACGCACCTAATAAACACAGTTATTCAACAAACATTTGCTGAATTCTATTATTAGGAGGAATAAGTCATTTACAAGCCATCAAGGAGGTGGAGTTGACAGAAAGGTAAATAAGCATAATTTAAAATTTAATAAAGGTTATAAAGACCTATAGAAAATTCCTTGAAGGCATAAAAGTGGAGCAGTTGTGCTTGTTATGAACTGGGGGTAGGTGTAAGGAGTGGGGGTGACTTGGCAGAGCTGTATCAGGAAACCTTAAAGTAGTTAACATACAAAACCAACCTCAAAGAAAGGTTAAAACTCCTAGGGCAGAAGTGGTAAGCGTTCTTAGCAGAGGGACCAACTAACCCTATACAAACTAGAAGATGAGTGAATAAGTATTCCTGTTTTGTCATTTTTTTACCCACATACCCAAACTTTCTGAAAATAAATTGCTACGAAAACTTAGCAAGCTTCCTCCCACATAAAAATGCCTGGATTACTAATACATTCACTAGAAACTATTTCTTTCAACTGTGTCTGTATTGCCTTTTATGTTCTGGTATAATTTTGTGAATTATTCTGTTTTAGTGTAAATGCTATTAGTAGCAGATGGAATACATACTCACTGCTTCGAGAGCTGGGTTTATGCTTACTTTCCTTTGTTCTGTACACATGGAAACACCCTCTATGAATGAGGAAGATGTTCCAGACACACATTTTGTCTTGAAAAGTTTGGTAATGACAGGCAACTGCAATTGACATTGATATAATACTCTGTAGATTACAATGCACTTTCACACTTATTCCTCCTAACTGTCTGAGGGTCTGAAGGTTTTATCAATATCCTCATTTTATTTATGAGGAAACTAGGCTCAGAGAAATAAACTGGCTTGACCAAGATAACCCAACAAATGAGCAAATGAACTGCAAACCGACCTGAGCTCTTCTGGCCTCCAATATTCCTGCTCAAAGAACTCCTAGAAGAAATGGGTCAATGTTTAAGTATGTTAGAAAAGAGTGATATTATTAAATACTAATTAAAATAAGACAAATATGCATTAGGTTCTTTGAAATGGAGGATGAAATAAAATTTAGGTAAAGGTGGTACATGTGTTCAGAAGGTGGGTTCCAGGTCCTAAAACAGAGCAATAAAAAGGGACATAGTTTACTTTGTCTCACTATCTCCCAAGAAGAAGTCTCTAGCTATCACGGTTGGCCTGTGTTCACTTCTGAAAAGCAAGGACAAAAAAATTTTGCATGGTATTTCATAGATGACCTATAAGAAAAACCCTAGGTAATAACTGCAGTGGGAAAGTCCAAGGAAAATCTCCCTTTGGGATCTAACCACTTTCCCCCATCTCCATCCAAAATCAATGGCTTTTCTTCCCTTTGGTAAGAGAGTATTAATGAATTCAGACTAATGTGTCTCAGAGTTGTTAAAGACAATTTTAACTAAGAAATGATAACATAGGTAAAACCCCTAAGGCTTTGTCTGCCGCCCTACAAGAGAAATGTCTCTCTAATCGATTAAAGAAGTCTCTTCCCTTTATTAAAAGCTTTAATAAAACTGCCTCAGTAGAAGAGAAATGGGATGCAGGTAAACTGTGAATAGACCTCATCCTAATGCCAGATCTTCCACATTCTCAGCCCCAGCAAAGTTTATATATAGGGATTAAGATGACATCAACATCACCACCACTAATACCAACACCAAAACCAGTCTCCAACCCCATCACCACCACCATCAGTGGTAGCTTCTTAGAGATGCTCAGCTATGGAATGGAGACACTCTCCTAACCACCTGCCCCAATTATGAGCCCCAAAACAACAAACACAGCTTTGAGCCCCTGGTCCCTCTGACAACTGAAATTTCCCACTTTCAGGCAGAAAGCTGAAAACAATGAGAATAATACCCAAGTAATGTTTGAGCAATTAATTTATTAGGGATAAAGCGTAACTGAAAGGTAACCTTTGATCCTCCTCTGACTTTTAGTGTCTATAATTTCCATCTTGTTGAAATGAACAAAACTGAAGTACAGTATGACAGAGGAAATAAGAGTGGCACCTCATTTTGGCTGATGCTAAAGAGGTAAACAACACAGGTGTTCCATACTCATTTTCTTTGTTCCTAGTTAAAGTAGCCAATGGGAGGGCTACTTTTCTGATCAAGTCTCCAAATGCCCTGTTCTTTCCAATATACTATGGTTACTCCATCCGTCTGGGAGATAGAAGAGGCTTCTGAGCAGAGATCTATAAAATAATTAAATCAGATCCACCTTCCTGTATTTATCATCCTTCGTATAATTATCCCCCCTTACTAAACTACCCACAAAGTACACACAGATTTCTGCAATTCCTTTATGAAAGACAAAGACTTTCATTCCACATATTGTACAAATGATTGGGGCATCAAGTATCATTAACCACTGTTTCAATTGTTTGGGGATTTTTATGATTATTGGTTTTGGTTTATGCTTTTCTTGGGTGGTTGGTGTGGGTGTGAAACACAGAGAATGGGGGAGTCTTTCAAGTCTGAGGGAAGTTTAGTCACCATTACGCAGATGATGGGCATAAGAACCCTTTTCTATCTGCCAGCGGTTCCTCTCTACTCTCTAAAAAATTCATAATCAACCTTCAGAAACCTCATTCAAATGTTACTTCTCTATTAATCCAATCCTATAGGACACAGAACCAAAACCATCACAACTGATACTCTCACACACCCAGCAGATTTACTTATGCTTTTTTCCCCCCAGTGATTTCATAACATGTAGTAAATATAACACTGGAGAACTAATCATATAAATACATGTACTCATTTGTTTCCCCATTATACATTCAAGATCCTGAAAGGTAGGAAAAATCTTATGGATCACTTTCTCTCCAATATTTATCTCAATGCCTGGGATGATGATTTTCAAATAAATCCTTGTGGAAAGGAGGGCTCCTGAGGAAAATGATGACTAGTATAAATGATGCACCATGAAATCTTGCATTTCCACATTCTCCAGCTTACCTAAACAAAGCTAAGAAGCTGCACATCTACCCACAATGCCTTAAATGACAGTAAAGGGTTTCTGTTCCCAACACCCCAAATTTCAGATGTATTATAATGGAAAGGATAATTACCTGACAGACTCCTAGAACACTTAGAAAAGTTGTACACTCAGGCAGGTGGTCAATTCTTGGTTCCTTTAGATGACAATTAAGTACATCACTCAAAATGGCTCTGAAAGTTAGAATAACATGCCAAGGATCACACAGTTAAATATATGGCATTTCTAAGATTAGACCCCAGGGCTATGAAAAATGTCTGTATACATGAGGACATGCTTATTAAGCTAAACAGCCTGACAGGGTACATAGGATGTATGTGGCATTTTAAAGCAGAATGCACTGTGTGCTAAGGTGCTGGCATGAATTTTCAGAATCTGGAGCTGGTCCCCTGAGCTATTTGTTTGATAAAACTGTCTCATGTCCTCAGAAGTCCTCTATAGTTGCAGGCTGCCAAATAGTCCTGAAAATTAGAAAATGTTAATAAATTAAGTATAAGGTGAATGAAAAGCAAGTCAAGGATGACAGAACCAAAAAAAAAAAAAAAAAAAAAAAGTGGGAGGAGAGAAAAGTCCTGAGAAATCTAGTAACAGAAAGACATTTTCAGGGTTAATTGTCCTTCCATCAACATTACAAAATGATAGAAAGCTACCCTTTTCATAAAAAGCTCCACAAAGACCAGAACAGTATAACCCAGGATTTTCTGCAAAGTTCTACCAAATATCTGATCTGCTAAAGTCACCACCTTGGTTAGAAGTCCAAAATGTCTTAGAGCATCAAGAGGCTTTAATCCAAAATACCTCTGAAAATAATAAAGGCCCTGGATGACAGGTTGGGTTCCCAAGTTTCCTCAAATATTTCTAAATTTCAGTCACTGTTCATAAAAAGGTGCTGATTCATCACTTTCTTAAAATTATAGAAATTGATTATCAGAAGGGGTCTGAGTAGTTGTTAAGTCCAGCTTTATCCTGTCCAAATAATCATCTGGACTCCTCATAAATATTTAACCACAGGAAGCCCACTTCCTTTCAACACAGTTCCCTTTCGGGTAACTATAAAATGGTCTGTGGAAGGATGACCTCAGAGGGCACTCACATTCCCTACAGTGTATGTGGGTGTTTTGTACAAACCACTGGCACTCTTCGGTCTGTTGTTTCATACACACGATAGGTGACCATCCACATGGCATATTATATGGGCTATGCACAGGTGAAGTCCTGAAGGTACTCGCCATGATATGGGCAGAGCCCAGGGCTGATTTCTGAGCCTTTCTATAGTGTACACTGACTATAGCTGAAATACTTGATTTTTCAAGTTAAATTTTATTTAGAAAATACTAGAAAAGATAAACATCAAAATCCTAACATTGATCATGTACTGTAGGACTATAATGTAGCTTATTTTCCTTCTAAAACATTTCTATATTTTCCAATTTATCTACCATGAAATGGAATCTTATTATTTATAATCCCTTGTATAACATTTTATAATAAAAAAATACATGTTTTTAATCTAATTTAAGCATCTAAACAGTGAAGCAGCAAATATTTACCACAGGAAAAAATAAGTTGCAGTAGCAATGTTTATGGATTCAATTTAATTATACTGTTTCCTTAAGGTTAGGGAATAAGTTTTTTTGTTTGTTTGTTTGTTTTTAAGGAAAAATGTACGCTAACAAAAACAAAGTCTACGTAAGACCCCAAATTTGCATCTGATCTTCCTGAAAACCAAAGCAATCAGGGAAATATGAAAAGCTGTTCAGTTCTCATTATTGTAAAGGAGAAATAACACCAGTTCCTGACTGGAGAGAAATGTCTTACTAGTACCAAACACGGAAGCAAGTTCAGCCACCATGTTGGAACTTAAGTAGGAAACACTGAGTTATATAATGTACTCCTCAATAGTTCAAGCATGAGTTTTAAACATGTGTCTACATACACACAAACATATGCACACACCTTCAACAAAAGAACAAGACTGAGCTCAGTAAGAAGACATTTTAAAAAGCAAAACAACTGATTTAATCCCAACATTTAACTCTGATGCAATTTATCAAAATAGGTTCCTGAGCTTTTTTTTCCCCCTAATCCCCTCAATTCAAAGTTAAATGAAAGCCCCAGTAACCCAAACCACTTGTTTGGCAAGGAGATATATTATAGCTAACCACAGACACACTAGATTGCAGGCAAGTGGGTTTTGAAAACGCTGAGATAAGTCCTCAAATCAGAAGTACTACTTTAATATCACAGACCATCTGCATCATTATCAGAGACCACAGAGTAACTGGGTAACTTATTGGAAAAGTGAAAATGGCTAGGTCAGAAATTTCCATCTGACAGGGTAAAAGACTGAGGGTGAGAGGAATACTGAAAAAGGGAAGGAAGGTAGCAGGGTGGAAACAGCAGGTTTTTACTCATCCTGGTAGAACTGCTGGATAGAGATAAGACTTTCCATTAGGAAATATCTGACTCAAGTTCTCATAAATGATTAAAAATACCCACAAACACAAACAACCTCACAAGCTTCCTGGGCTACAGGCATAAACTTTATGGACTGGTGCTTTGAAGCCAAACCTTTTTGTGTTGGCAGTAACAGAAGAAAAAAGTTACCCAAGAAAAATTACAACTCTCCAAAACCCCAAGTGAGGTGCATTCACATGGTCCAATGTTGGATGGAACAGGCATTAGAAAAGACTGCCCTAAACTGAACCAAATCTGTATGTTCTATCCATCCACCATTATTCTATCCAGCAGGGTCACAACAATTTTTTTCACACTATATATGGTAGCCACTAGTCACACATAGCTATTTCTTTAAATTAACCAAAATTAAATTATAAAAATTCAGTTCCTCAGTCTCACTAAAAACATTTTCAGTGCTAAATAGCCTTATGGGGCTGGTGCTTACCATTTTGGACAGTGAGGGATACAGAGTATTTCCACCTTCACAAAAGTTCTGTGGGACAACACTGCCCTAAACAACAATCACAGTATGACAGAAAGGACAGTGTCAATTTAGACAACCGGACCACTCAGCAGCATTGAAAACCATTTTAATCGTGTGTGTGTGTGTGTGTGTGTGTGTGTGTATGTGTGTGTCAGAGAGAGAATGCATATTTATATCTTAACCAACAGATATAACTCGCTTTGCCAGTATGGACAACCAAGGGTCCTGAATATACTTTTAGTCTTGTAGTAGCTACTGATTTAACTTCAGAGTGCATTATTTCTCCTATGCTTCTTTTTCCTCAGCCTTAAGGTGGTGGTAGTTTTGCTAACCTCAGCCAGTTGATAAGAATAAGAGTTGTTGTACATCTATCAAGTAACCACTGTGCAGATACAGTCACAGAAACAAAGTGAACAAACATCCACTTGGAAAGGAAAGTGAGCTGTTAATTCAATAAAGTTAAGGGAATTCGATTCTGTGAAATACAACTACTACTGAATAACCTACCAGATCTCTAATACCTTACAGATCATTTACCAAAGAACTGTGGATTCTCATTAGCAAATTATGCATTTGTGAATTTCAATTGGCTTGTAAAATTAAACTGATCATAATCAGATGAGCCTTCTCCTAAATGTACTGTCTTTGGTGCCTTCCTTAAAGAACAATTACATTTTACATGGGTGTTCCACTTCAGAACAATTCAGGAATATATGAATTTACACAGCAGCTAAGTACATAATTACTCTTACGATCATAAAAATGATTAAAAAGGAAGCACTCCTGCTTTAAAATGATTCAGTTGATTTATAAATAGATTTATAAAATTTCATAATTAAACATAGAAAGATGACTATCAAAATTACACTTAGGAAAAAATGAAACTCTTAAACAGTGTTAGAATTCTGTAGTACACTGCACAGAGCATTGGTAATGAGATATTCAGTGAATACTTACTGCATACAGAGGCACTACGGTATAACCAAGAGTATGCTTACCTAGATTCTAATCCTGGCTCTAACACTCACTAGATGAATAATCTTGAACAAATTAATATCACTTATATTTGCTCCCCTGTAATATGAGAGTAATAATAACAACTGTAAGTACTTAAGCATTGCAGGAAATTTTCTTCTTTAAAAAAAGTACTCACAAATTATTCTGATGGAGATAAACCTTCTATGTAGAAAACAATAGACCACTGATAACCACAGGAGTCCTCAAAAGGGTAAATACCCTTAGACAAGCAGTAGCAGACAATTTTTTCAAAGCAATTTTCCACTATGAATATCCCGGTAGTAAAAATTTCTTTCTTTTATTTTCAACCTATGTATCCCTAAAGAACTCCAACCTTCTGTTCCTCTATTTGAATGGCACTTTTCCTGGCACTTAAGCCCTCAAATGGTTTGGCAGCCCTCAAATGGTTTGGTTTCTCTGTTTGCCTTAGCCTAGAAAGAAAAGCCACCCATCTCCTTAAACCTCTGTAGGATAAACCCAGTCATGCCCATTAAAACCCAAAAGATCACATCAAGCCAACTTAAGTACAAGTTTACACCAAGGGAAGAAAAACCATTTTGGTTTATTGGCTTCATATGACAAGTTTCCTTAAGTACTAGCTACTGCAAGTTCTATTTATCTTTGAACTTTCAACTTCTCTTCTGCAAGTAGATACTTTAGCTAGCACTTTCTTTCTTATTAGGATTAGTAAACTCATTTCAATTTCAAAAGATTGAGAGTACAGTAATACTCAAAATTTAAAAAAAAACAAACTTAAAAAATTGCTCATGGGATAAGTTGGCATGGGAAAAATATTCTCTTACAATCTTGTTCCCATAAAGCAAATTGGAACACTCACAGTTCCACTGTGGTAACCATTTGTCAGAACTCTACACTCATTTCCAGTAATCTTGGATAATGTAAATCTGAAAGTATGGACATAAAATAAATGGACAAGTCTTGAGATTTCTGGAATTCTACTCTGATATGCTGCCATATGCTCAATAATTGGTCACGTTTACTGACTAGATTGTGTTTTTCTAAAAGGTATCTTGAGATCATGGGTACATTCCTAGGATCAACTCAGTTTTTACACTTACTAGGGGAATGCCTCCCCAGAAGACCAGGAGATTTCTCTTACAAGCAGGCTTACATTAAAAGCAGATTTCGTCTCCTAGAAATACTCTATACAGAAGAAGGTAATGACCCAACAGAAAACTGGAAAAAACAAGCCTGTGTTCCAAAGTACACCCAGAAACTTCCTAAGCAGATAACAGGGAGTTGTGCATCGATTTTAAGAAGGGATTCTGTCAACCACTTTGGTTTTCCATGTAGTTCATCAGAGGGGATGAACTTGACTTTACTTTCTTTCTTTTCTTTTTGAGAAGGAAACCTGTATTCACCTTAGTGGTATTTAAGTTAGATGTGAACTTTTGATGGTTCTCTATTACCAAAGAAGGCTGGACACTCAGTTAGTGCTATGGGAAGAGAGAAGCAAAAACTGAAGTTTAGTAATAAACTCCAATAAGAAAGAAGCTGAGATTTCTTCAACAATACAAAAGTGAACAGAGTACATAAAATGGCATCATGGTTCTGATTTGGATTTTGCCTAATGTTTAAAGACTATTTCAGAGAAGAAAAAACAACTTCGGAGCTATACAGATCAGGATTCAAATATTGCTTTCTTATTGGCTAAAAGATCTTAGGCAAGTTATTTGATCTCTTTGAGCCTCAGGTTCCTCATCTGCAAAATGAGGATAAATGTTGTGAGGACTAAATTAGGTAAGTGAAGGGCCAAAGAAAACATCTGTCACTCAGTAAAAGGAAGTTCAATAAACGGAACTTCCAATTACTACTGGCATCATCAGAGTTAATGAATTCTTATAATTAGTTATTTTCTATTAAGTACTTCTTTTAGTCAGGTCTCACTAAGTCCCTGATTAACACAGATCTATCACTTCTGTAGTATAGAATCTATAATGGAATAAGCAATTACTACTTCCTCTTATGAATGTATGGAAATGTTTCCTGGCAAGGAATTACAATATAATCAACAGTTGACTACATTTCAATAGCTCTTTCTAACTTCATGTTTTCTCATGAGGGAGAACATGTTTCCTACACGTACGCATTGTGGGCCTGAGTTAAAAGGAAATCAATGTGTCTAGAATGTTTAATAAGCTCCACCACTCCAAACTTTTTTCAGCTGAACGTCCAGGATTAGAAAGCAAAGTAGAATTCTATGTGAAAGTCATGTAATTATAGTTTACTAAAATAGAAGAATCATCAAAGTATCACCATCAAGAATGGTAGGAGAGTAGACTGTTGAGAAGAAGTGTAGCCATCAAAATCTAAACAAAATATTAACATGTAAATTTAAAATACAGCATGCCTAAAACCAGATGAATTTTCCTAATTTCTGTTCCTTGAATACGCTAGTAAAAGCTTTCTGCCAAATCCACATGGCACTTTGGTATCTTACTATAAGAAATGTAGATATCTCTTTCCCAATTTATAGAAATATAATGGCCTTATTGTAGCATATAAGGAACAAACAGGTTGAAGTACAAACAGCCCAGTTCTTCATTCCAGATACCGGTCAGAATTTTAGTTCTGGCTCTGTCAGCAGCTCACCAAGTGACCTTTGACAAGTCACTTTCCAAATCAGAACCTCAGTGTCTTGACCTATAAGGAAACAGTCCAAATTATTTTTAAGAACTCCTCCAACTTAGATATAGGGTAGTATGAAATTTAGTTGATTCAGTATAAGTAATATATATTTGTCTCTTGGATACAAGCACATCATCTAAAACGTCATAACCACAGCTATGTAAAAGACCATCCATACAGGATGACTGTTATGCTAACTTTCTCCTGTACCAAATATTGCTTTCTTCATTGCTGTTGTTGGTTTTACTATTTCTACCATACAAAATGGCAAACATCTGCTTTTATCCATCATATTTTATGTATAGTAGCCTTCACCACCAATAAATCTTAAAATAACCTTTTGTTCAATCTAGTGACTTATAAAAAGGTAGACTTATCCTGTCTCAACTAGCAGTTCTCACAGAGCCTTCAGTATCATGGTAAAATGAGACCATGTTATCATTCATTTACTGTCCAATGAACGCAACTGTGGACTGTACTATTTACTAAAAGGTTAACCTGGGGCCAGATGAACAGAGTACAGCCTGGGAAAGCGAACACCCTCAATATTCAGAAGTCTTCTTGAAGATCACCAAATTTAAGTTCAACTAGAATGTGGTCTAAATGCCTTGGATTTCTCTATGTATTGTTACTGAAACTGGCTTCAGTATAGTATATTTGGTTATCCTATAGTATATTTGGTTATCATGTAATTCCCCTGAAGAGGAAGTGAAAGAAAATCAGGGGCACCCTGCATCTGTGAACAGGAAGACAAGCTGTCCAAATACCTTTCTGCTCTAGAGGATTGATTCACTTGTCTCACTTGTTTTTTAAGAATTCAAAGTCATTTTGATGATTTTAAAAAACTGCTATAATATCTACCTACAAGTATAAATTGGTTTTTGTAGCACTGCATGTTTTTAAAACAGTGTTAACTTCTGATACACCATATGAAGCTGAAAGAGACTAAACAGTATGCCCTAATTTAGAAAACCATCCTAAATAAGTATGAATTAAACATATCCACCCCCAAAGCAAAAATTCTTGAGCTCTTTTGCTCACGCTTTCCCACCCTCTCTTGATCATAAACCATACCAGGTTTATAATCTGTACATTCATCTTTTTAGTTTCCAACTCAAAATATTCAGATTCTTCACAATCAGGAACTCTATAATCAAGAACTTAAAAAATACATGTTACATGGGACCTGTTTAGTTAAAACTTTATAAGAACTTTGACCCCTTTACCTAAAAATAACTCTAAAGGAGAAAACAGTAAACATAAAAATTCTGAATAGAATCCAATACCATCTAAGAAACTAATTGGATCTTTTAGTAACAGCAACAAAATGATACCATATCACAAGCCTGGAAAATGTACACACTTGAACAGGGTCTTACTTAACTAAAATCAATCCATAAACAGGTAAGATCATTGCTTCCAAAGGAGCCTGCTATGTGTTTTGGCCTTGAGTTAACCTTAACACCAATCAGTCCCCTACAGACATTTGATAGATGGGGAAATTTCACGCAACAAAAAGTAAAAGTGATTGCTTCTAATCCTCTATTCCTACCCCAGTGAATTCATGCAAACGATCATAGCTCTTATTCTAGTGTCATTAGTTCTGTTAGCTCAGGTCAGTCTGCCCACTGAACATAAGCTGTCAGATACTCTGACAAGTTTTCTGGAGTATCTCCTATGTGTAAGGATCCCCAAGAAGTACTGAGATCAGTCAGCTACCAGTCTTGTCTTGATAGAGAGCTTGCAGACCAATACAGAGGATGAGACATGTTGCTTAAGGAAGTAAGTTAAAGAGATACACAGGAAAGAAACAGGGTAGACTTAGCAGAGAATCAGCATTTGAGCTGGGCCTGGGGAGGTGGTGAGAGGATGAGAGGATAGAAATACGCTATATTTGGATAGTATAGAAGGAAATACCATGCAGAGGATTAGGGCTCAAATAACAATGGTCTGGAAAAAGGAAAAGTTGGAGTATTATAGGGTAACTTGAACAGTAATATCACTGAGGCTGAATGTATAACACCACATTTTTCAAAATACTTTCATATCCATTTCTTCAATTAACTCTCATGGAAAGTCCACATATTACACATAGTAAATATTATCTCCAATAAACAGATAAGCAAACTGAAGCTTAGAGATGCTGAGTGTTTTCTCTGAGTCCTTACATCAAATGAGTAGGAAAGATGAGATGTGAAACCAAGGCTTAACAAGTCTAGGTTCAAAGTACTTCCCCTTCCCAAAGAAGTCAGTCTGCTTAAGTTAAATTTTATACAAGCTTGTTTTCAATCTGGACAAATTATTTAATGTATCAGTAAACAAGAGCAAATACTGCAAAATAATTCTAGGAGGAGCTCAATTACTGAAAAGATACACAGCAGAAATGTACAGAGGAAAATGGTAGCCTCCTACTCTATTTAAGATGAAGAAAATGATAGTTATATTACATACTGACAAGTAAGTAGGAATCAGAAATGTGTGTACTTCTTACCTCCCTTCAATTGCACAAATCTTTTCAACACCCATTCTCCACATTCAGGGGGAATAAATGGGGAGAACCAATAAACAGGAAACAAAAAGAAAACTAACTAATTAAAAGTAGAATTTTCGGAAACCCACATATGAAGAGCTAAATGAAATCTTAATTATTCCTACTACCTCCAATTGAGCAGATTTCACTTAGTAATCAATTATGAAATAGAAAACACATTAAGAACCTCAAGACAGTCTACGGGAAACAGGTACCCTTCAGGTTTTAAGTGTCAACAAAAACTTTACATTTCATATCTAGAAAGGGTTTTTTAACAAGGAGCTCGCTTAGTCATCATATCCAACTGCCTGTGGTATTTCAGCAATGTCTCTTGCAGTTGCGTGGTCACCAGCATACACCTGTTCTGGTAAAATTATTAGAATCACCCTTTTTACTCACAAAGTGTCTGGGTTTGGCCTATAAATTATTTGGCAGCGCTGCCTTTAAGCCTCAGTAATTATCCTAATTTGGGGAGCTTGAGCGCCACTGCAACCAAGTTCCTGGAATTCGGGGATGTTAAAAGCACAGTAAACTGGAGTCTATCAATAATAGCTCCCTAACCATTTTCTAAATCTCCAGCTTGTCCCCTCCAATATACACACATAGCCAAAATGATCTTTCAAACATTAGCTCTGTGGAGTTTTAATGGGGTAACTACAAGGGGAAAAGAAAAGAAGAAATGCTTCATGGGTACACTAAAGCTCAATTTCAAATAATGAGGTCTGACCATGGAAAACTGGGAAAACAACAGAAGCAGACATGGCAAGTTAGAATCCAGCAATCACTAACAGGATAAGGAACCGTTTGTAAGCAAAGCCAGAAAGTGATCTGTAAATGCAGACAGTGAGAGTGCACAGTCCTTTCCAAAATAGCTGCTGGCAGATGTCAGGCCAAACTCAACGTGCAGATGAGAGGATATGAATCTTAATCAAGTCCCTTGTTTCTCTTCCTCTACTTCTGGTTTCCCATCTAGACAATAAAAACGTTTTGAAAGTATTTGCCAACCCTAACATTCTGTATTTTGCCGAATTTCATAATATGAAAGACAAAGCTAATATTTTAAAGTATTTAGTGGGAAGTGCTACTCAAAAATTAGTGAATATAATACCTAAAGTGAATCATGGACTCCTCTATATAGTCAACAGGCAAAAAAATTTGTTGATGGGGAGGCAATGAAGAGGGAAAGATATCCTTGTAAGTCATTCGTGCTTTTACTATATGCAGTTAAAAGTCCTGGAGTAATGCTAATGGAAAGTGACTCAGTCTTTATGACTCATTAGAAAAATAAAAGCCAGAAAAGTCCAGTGGGGACTCCCCTGGTGTTTGGTCACTGAGAAGCTGTATCAGGACTAGAAATGCTCATCACACACTAAGCCTTCAAAGTTTAGTGGTAAATCAACCTAGGTACTTCTGATACAAGTTTCCAAGAAGACAAAGTGACACTTCATTCATGCAAATGTTCGTAACATGTTTTGAAGAGAGCCAGTAACAAGTAACAAGCTAAGAATCATAAGCAAACTTTTTAGAAGTTGAACTTGTTTACTCATACACTTCACTCATGAAAGCCCCACAGATCCTTACTCAGAACTGGCATATGGATTATTCTTACTTTACATAAGAGTTCTACCTTGATAATCAATTGTGAAGTCCCTAGAAATTTATATGGAGAGCACATTTTCTTCTTTAAAAAAAATTAAAATAAAAATCAGGATGTAAGCCTGTATTTTTAAAAGTCACTACAAAAATAAAACATGCTACACGAGTTCAGCCAATAATAGTCCCCAACAGCGCACCACTATAATTAAAGAAAAGTTTTGATAAATGTTCATAGTGATAACTGAAATATCAAAAAAGATTAAATAGGGAAGTTTTTTAAACGGTTTCACTGAAATGGTCCCAAAGAAATTATTGTTTTTCCACAAAGTACCAGATAGTAAAGAATTTAATCTTTGCTAATCATAGTCTCTGTTATAATGACTCACTCATCTCAGCCTTCACAGCATAAATGCAGCCACAGACAATATGTAAACAAATGAGCAAAGTTATGTGCCAATAAAACTTTAGGCATTGAAATTTGAATTTCATATCATTTTTACCTGTCACAAAACATTCTTCTTCCTCTTTTTTTTTAATCATTAAAAAATGTAAAGACTATCTTCAGCTCACTTGTATAAAAACAAGCGGTGGCCCATAGGCCATAGTTTGCAAACCCCTATCTTAGAGGAACTAATTTCAATTAGTAAAAGGAAAAAAAAAATGCCGCCCATTCTTTAACCCTGATAAAGAAATGAGTTGCCATTGCAAAAGCTTAAAAAATCAGAGTAGGGTAGGATCAATTCCTGCATTAGGGTGGCCACAGTATTCTTAGTCATATGTTCCAAATGTCCATTGTAAGTCCAAGAGTATAATCTAGGTATAAAAAACTACAGATTCCTGGGACCATCTCCAAGAGATTCAGCTGATATCAAGTAGGGCAGGAATATGTTTATAGCAAAGCTCCCCACATCATCCTAATGTTGCACCAAGGTTTAAAGACCACCGACATTTTCAAAATATTTATCTGATAAAAGACTTGAATTCAGAATATGTAAAGAACCCTCAAAACTCAATACAAAGAAAACAGTCTGATTTTTTTTTTAAAGGCAAAGCTTAGAACACACACTCCTTCGACAAACAATATGAGAATAGGAAATAAGCACAAGAAAAGAGGCTCCAATCATTAGTCATTAGAGAAATGCAAATTAAAGCCACATAAGATAATATTACACTGTTAAAATTCAGATCACACAGCTACGAAACAACAAAACCAGAATTTAAACCCTTAAAAAAATAGTTAAAAATTTTAAAAAATATATCTTGACAATGTAAAGTGCAGACAAGGATGCAGAGCAATTGGAGCTCACATACATTGCTTGTGGGAATGCAAAATGGTTCAGGCCACTTTGAAAAAGTTTGGCAGTTTCTTATAAAGCTAAACATACATTCACCATATGACCCAGTAATCCTACCCTAGGTGCTTACCCAAGAGAAATGAAAACATGTTCACCCCAAAAAAAACCTGTATACAAATGTTTACAGAGACTATTTATAACCACCAAAAGTGAAAACACCCCAATGTTCGTCAACCAGTGAATGGATAAGCAAATGGTGGTACAGCCATACACTGGAACTCAGCAATAAAAAAGAACAAAATTACTGATACACACATGATATCAGATGTATTATGCTAAGTGAAAGAAGCCAAACTCAAAAAGCAAGTTATTGGATGATCCCATGTATATGACATTTTTGTAAAGGCAAAACTATAGGGACAGAAAACACATCAGCGGTTGGTGGAGGTGGGGAAAAGGGTGGAACAGTCTGGGGGTTATGTAACTGTTCTGTATCTTGATTGCTGTGGTGGGTACAAGACTATACATTTGTCAAAACTCAGAACTACATACTAAGAAGGATGAGTTTTACTGTACGTGAATTATACATCAATGAATTTGACTAAAAAGAAAAAAAAACACTGATATAGAACAAGCAAGACTGGTTTTACATTGGTTCTGGTTTATCAGAAAGTTTTCAACGCTTTTATGTCAGTGTATGGTTACCAACTATCATATGAAGACCTACATATCTTAATGTGTGTGTGTTTATGTGTTTTAATGATAATAATGACCAAAAAAATAGTTCTTTTGCGTATGCGTGTTTGTCGTGTCCTTTTAAAAGTAGTATCTAGGAACTCTTTTGTACTGGTTTCTAAATTCAAACATCTGGGAATAAATAGTCTAAATAATCCCTAAGGTATATAAGACCAATGATCCTTTGTAGATCTTATTTAGGATCTAGGGTATCCTAATTTTACAGGTTTGAAGCACAGGACACTTTTAAATAGGTCATCAATTAAAAACATTAATCCAACAGCCCTTCCAGTGGCTACATCTGAAACCGCAAAGGTAGCTGTGATAAGGTTTATTTTTTCCCCTTATAGGTCAGGGTAGTTAACTTTAAAATACACTCCTGTACTTAGAGAACTGGGATTTCAAGCAGAGTTTACTTAAGTTTTGTGGTATCACACTGCTTTTTGTTACTGAGGCAAAAATTCATTTATCTCAATCAAAACTCCTATGTTCCTGAAAAGAACTAGAGAAAAGACAATAGCCTATGGCTTTCTTTATTTCCTTAATGTGTTTAAACTTCTTAAAATGTCCAAGCCTCTAAACATTAGCCCCTTCAGCTGAGTGTACCAGAGAAGAAATGCATTTTCTAGGTAGAAAAAAACACTGAGGCAGGAGTATGACCTCCTGTAGTTCACCCAGTAATTCATTTGCTGAATCGAAATAAAAACCTAAAAAAAAAAAAAGCTTTTAATTAAAAAATAAAATGAAACCTATGTTAACTCATTAACATTCATATCAAACATTATCCCTAAAATAAGTTGAGAAAAATCTCTGGAATTGTTTTGTCATTCATTATTTTTATTCCACTGTTTTAAATGACAGTATTAATGAAATACATGAGGAATGATTCTTAGGCATCTACAGAATAATTTAAAAGAAAGAGAAGAAGAGGGAGAGGGAACAAAGGAAGAGAGAGGAAGGGAGGAGACAGGAAAGGAAGGGGAAGGTGGGAAAGGAGAGAGCAGGGAAGACTGAGCTGTGTGAATACTCCGTTTTGAACTTTTCTAATTCCAGGCCCCATGTGACAATTTTTAGATACTTAGCCTCAGCGGTTTGATACAACTCACTTTCCCAACCTGGCTCTAATCTGGCTGGCCTAGATCAGTGGTTTTTAATGCTTTCTACTCTGAGATCCTTTTTTTAAAATAGCAATTAACTTTACAGTTTCCCACAAGGGAGAAGTTGTCCTTTATGTACTTGTTAGTTTAAAAAAAAAAAAAAAAGCATTTCTCAAATCATTAAGATAATCTTTATTTTACAATTAACAGCTATTTCATTTTTTAAAAATCACTGATTCATTTAAGAAAGTACTGCATACCTGCATATAGCAATAAACTGAAAGATGTTTTTTTCCCTTATGTGAGAGGCTTTCTGGGTGCACGTATGGAATTTCAAGGGTTCTTTACAACAACTCGTTGAACTCTACAGGACTGCCTCTCCACCACAGCGAAGATCAGAGAAGAAAAAAACATTAGAAAAATAGATTAAAAATTTTTATAAATTTAATAGTGGCACTAAGATACATGATGCCCATGGTTAAAAGGCATTATCTCTGCCCTTTAAGAGCTTATGCTCTGAGGACTTTCCTGGTAGCACAGTGGTTAAGAATCCGCCTGCTAATGCAGGGGACACGGGTCGACTCCTGGTCCGGGAAGGTCCCACACGCCGTGGAGCAACTAAGCCCGTGCACCACAACTACTGAGCCCGCCTGCCACAACTACTGAAGCCCGTGCGCCTAGAGCCCGTGCTCCGCAACAGGAGAAGCCGCTGCAATGAGAAGCCCGCACACAGCAACAAAGACTAGCCCCCGCTTGCTGCAACCACAGAGAGCCTGCACGCAGCAACAAAGACCCAACACAGCCAAAAATAAATTTTAAAAAATAAATTTATAAAATAAATTAATTAATTAAATAAAATACAAAAAAAAGAGCTTATGCTCTGAGAAGGAATATGAAATTATGCCAGAGATACGATTCCTAAACTAAAAGGGAGCATCTAGTATTCATGATTTACTCATTCATTCATTCACACATTCAAATATTTGCTGAATCTTTGCTGGCTATGTGAAAGACCTGAAGCCAAATGAGGGTAAAGAAAAGCAAGACACAAACCTCCTAACTCAAGATCTAGCCGTGGTCTCATTAAAAGACAATAACAAAAAAACAAAAAACTGCTGTGGAATTTTCAAGAAAACAGAAAGTGAGTTTGCCCTGGAGCCAGATAATGCACCTCTCAGAGACCAACAACACATTAGATACCTAGTGTGCGTGTGATATGCTTTAGATCTCTGGGACTACTTGGTTAACTTACTGCACCAGACATAATTTTTTATCTTTCCCCTTAAAGTTCTGGATTTATGCCATTAATTTAATTTACCCCATTATGCCACTGGGGTGTCCTGGACCTAAAATGAATCAGTGCTTTCTAGGCATATTTCTGAAAATGTATTAACTTTTGTCTTTCACTAAAGAAAAAGGATTTGCTCTCAGAATAGCTAGCTACCTTTATTTCAAGAAATGTCTCTACCAAGTGCACCAATTTCAGATGCTAATCGTGACTGCACTCAGGTGCACACGTGCCTGCACACACACAGAGTTAACTAACGTTGGAGACGGTGGAAACTTCCAGTTGAAGGACAGTAAGGATATATAACACATAATAAAATTTCTTACTGCTGAAAGGAAAGAAAAAAGAAGGTTAGCCCTGGTAGAAGATAGGAGGGTTGATACACAAGTGCTCAATGGCTAGAAGTGGGAAAACGCTAATGACTAAAAACCTGCAAAGGAGTTAATAAAGTTTAAAGGGTCTAGAAATGGCTTTGATGGACAGGCTACAGCACTCAGACCAAAACTTGAAGATAATGTGAAACCTCTGTTAGATGGGGGAAAGGGCAAGATTAGTGATTGGTGAGCAATTAAAACAAAGTAGAGAGATGGGAATCAGACTGGAGAGAGCAAAAAAAAGTGGGGAGTCTGGATTGCGGTTTCAGAAAGAAGATTCAGCGTAGAAGCTAAAATTTACCAAAACTCTAAGCTTGTTAACTAATGAAAAGTGCTCTTTTTTTGGTGGCGGGGGGTGGGGAGGGGAGCTCTGATCTAAACTAAAAAACTTTCGGAATATTGTTGGAACCTTTGTCTATTTGAGAATACCTTTGTCTAGCATTCACAAATTGCATGATGCATTTGAGTTACACATCTACTGATAAAAAAGTGGCTGAGAATTTTTTCAAATTTTTTCTCTTGTTGCAGAGAACCTCAAACGTTTCAGAAGAAATAAAGCATTACTACTAAACAATGGCAACAGTATTTCCATTACAAAAAGTATTTAGATGTTCCAAATATGTTTTTAAACCAGAAATAATAATGTGTGTTGACATTTAGACTTAATTCTTTTCACTGCATAAGAACTCACACGTCCCTTTGTCTCCTATTTTAAGAGAGATTTCCCAACGTAAAAATACTGCTGTAGTTATTTTTTTCAAAGGTCTGTCCAAATGATGAATATCTTTGGCCATCTTAAAACTAAATAAGCAAGCATTCGATTGTAACCTAGAAAAAACAAGTTTTCAAATAGTCTCCTTCCCTGATGTCAGCTGCTACCCATGACCTCTGTTGAGAAGTTCACAACAAAAGTCCCAGGGCTCCCCATCCCCTCCTAAAGAAAAGGGCAGTGGGAATGGACAGACATCCACTGCATTATTCTTCTCAATCTCTATTGGAATCTACCCCATGATCCCAAACTGTAATTGTATATAAAGGTTTAGATGGATAGGAGAAGTAGAGGAGACAGATTTTTAAAACTGGAGTTTAAAAATCTGTGCCAGAATATTAAGCAAATTATTACTAAACTTCCTTTTCAAACTGAGTTGGAGTTTCAGTATTAAGAAGTCTCAGTGTTTGTGTATGTTTTACCCAATCATGGACACCAACTTTATTTTCTTTAATTAGGGTCCAGAAACATCGTTAGGGAGCAACTGGCCATAATTAAGAGTTATATTAGGGAAAGATACACTTTATTCGATGTGAACACTTCCCAGATCAAAAACCACACCACCATTAGCACATTCCTAGTATAATATATCACTTCCTTTGATGATCTTTGAACTAGAAAAATCAGATGCTTACAAAGACAATAATCTTCTCAACAATTTCGGACCACCTTCAAAGTAAATCAATACTTAATTCTAACTGAATGAAACAGCCACATAAATTTCCTTACCACTTTACCACATCATGTAAACCCGACTGCCAAACACCATGTTGTGCAAAATAAAAGCAATCCAAATGTGTTAAACTCCGGAGTTTAGCAATGGAAAAATTTTGCATTTACAGATGGAAAGTGTTTGTTGAAACCCTTAAGAAAGAATATACTAGAATAAACCATTCATGTTTTGGGTTAGAAACCAGAAGACCTAAGAGTAATATAAACGCATACACAGAAAGTGAGTTTCAAGTTTGTTTCAGGTCACTGACATACAGGGAGCTGGGTAAAATCTTAGCACTACATGACTAATACTTTACATATTAAGGTTGTGTTTGAACTCCAGTTCTCATCCTACTCCTCACCCACCCCCAAGGAAGCACTACACACTACACAAGGATCACTTTTTCTCTAGAGACATCCAACACACACACACACACACACACACACACACACTCTCTCTCTCTCTCTCCCTCTCTCCCTCTCTCTCTCTCTCTCATACCAGAAAGGTTAAGGACAATCTCAAAGACCTGGACTTTCAAAGTGTAAATTTGCCTTTCCTATCACTCAGGCTCCAGACTTGACAGTGTTAAGAAAAGTTCATTTACATATGAATGCCAGAATCTTCACCAAAGCCAGATTAGGAACTGAACGGTTGAAAAATACTATCTGATAAAAATCTCAGGCCTAAGCTCTAACATCCTTCCGGAACAACAGGACAGGCCCAGCCCGATTAAAAATTCTACATAAAATCAGCAACACTGTCTCCTAGTGTTTGGAACTCTGGGACATAAAGCAGTCAAGCTTTCTTCGGATCCTGGGGTCAGCCTGAGCACCCACAAGCCCCTTTGAATCAAATCAGGTTGGCAATGAAACACGCAGTTCCAAGAAAGCAAAGATTCTTATTTTCAATTCCATATTCACAAGACAACTAAGACCGTAAGAGTCAGCTGAAACAAATAACATCCACTACAAAGACAATCTCTGCAAGCCCGGATAGCACTCTGGGACTTCCATGCTTCCCAGGGTCAAAATAACAGCCAAAGATCACTAAAGATTAAGGCAATCCAGCACCCAAGATCTCAGCTGAAAAAAAAAAAAAAAAAAAAAAAAAAATACTAGGTCTGGATGAAGACGAGGAACAAGAAGTCAGTGGGCTACTTGCTAGAAGCCAAGCCAGACCAATACTAATCAATCTTGATTTTTCTGGACCTCAGTATACGGAGCCAGTAAAAATCAAGGTCACAGTGAGTCCCCTGCTCCCCCTTGCTTAGTGCTTTTTGTGAGAAAATGCTTATTTATAGCAGCTTCCCATCCGCTGCTCGCGCTGGGCAGTGCCCAGACTAAACTTTTAAACCTGGAGGAAGGTGAGAAAGTCAGCCAGCCAGACGCAGGGCTAGGAAAAGTAGACAGAAGGAGGGAAAGAGTCAAGTTTCAAAACAAAGGCTCCACAAGGAGCTGAACGTCAACCCCTCCCCACTTCCTAGCCTTCAAGTTAGCCAGGCTGGGCCTGAATTTTTAGGAACAGAAATAAGTCAGATGTACCCAGCTCTGGAGCATTCACTAAGGGCACTTCTCTTCCCGAGAACCTTTGCACAACCACTTTTGATGAGAGTGGTGCTGACCTCTCTCCCACAATCTCCTTTCGTAGGAGAAAACTGAGGCTCAGAACGAAAGTGACTTGCCCAAGGTCCCACAGCAGAGCCTGAATTCAATTCCCTCCCGGCCAGGGCGGGCCGGCACCAGCTGGGCGCCGAGCGAGCGCCGCTGGGGCCGCCGAGACGACGCCCCCGCCGGGAGGGACGCTGGGCTGGGAGCCGGAGGGGCCCCGGCGCGCGCTCCACGGCCCGGCCCCTACCTTCCTTGACTCCCGGCAGCTTGGATTGGTCGATGCTGACTTCAGCCATGTTGGCCCGCGCTCCGGACGGCCCTTCGCCTCCCGCTTCCCGGCGGCCGTCGGCACCGAGCTCGGCCCGGCGCGCAGCAGAAGCAGCAGCAGCGCCCGACCCGGCGCCAAGTCCGGCCGGCAGCGCGCGCGGGCCCGGAGGACAGAGCGGGCCGCCGGGCAAGGACTGGCGACAAAGGCGGCGGGAGACGGGCCCCGGCGCAGCAGGCTGGCGGCCCAGCTGCCCCGCCGCAGTCACCTGCTCCCGCGCCCCCGGCCCTGATCGATACCAAATACCCAGAGCCCGGAAATGGACCCGGGCCGGCCAGTACGGAGGGAGAGAGGAGACAGAAAGGCCGGCGGGCGGGCGGGCGGGCGGGCCTGGGTGGGGAGGGGGAGGGGGAGGGGGGAGGGGAACTGCAGGTCTGTAACCGCAATTGCAAGTGGCTGGCGAGTGCAGATCGGCTCCCGCGGCCGCCTCCCTGCTGTCTCCTTTGTGCCGAGTGACGCGCGCCCGAGGCTGGGGCCCGGCGGTGCCCCCGCCCCCGCGCCCTGCCTCCCTCCCGACGGAGGGTCGCGTCTGTCGGTGGGGGGCTTTGTGTCCTGAAGGCTTCCTCAAAAAGGCCGCACGGGTCCCCCAGAACAGAGTCGTTACTGTCGCCGGTGTAGTCCCCATGCTGTGAGCTGTTTCCACAGGATGCTTTGCTGTGAAACTGGCTCTCTCGGGCACTCTTTGCCTCCGGGGATTAGAGGAAAGATAATACATGGGCGTTAAAAAACCTCTACTACAACGTACAGAACTAAAGAGCAGCTGATCAAAATCTGGGCCAGTTAGGAGAAGAGAGTGCTCACAACCAGCCGGGGGAACTGAGTCATTCATTCATCAGAAATGCATGAATGTCTACCAAGTGTGATTTTAGGTTCTGAGGGTGATAACAACGTGTGTCAGACATCTCTCTCTTCTGGCATGTCACACATTGGTCTATAATTGTGACATTTTTATCTCCCCGAAATAGACAGCATCTCCTGTCTGCATCTCCTGGCAACAGAATTCTCCCTCCCTATGGGAAGCCTTCCGCAGGAGGGCCTCCTCTCACAAGCTTGTACAACCGAAGAACCTCTCCACCATCAGCAGGCTTCCTCCCTCATCCACATACATTCATCTAAGGATGGGTGTGTGACCAAGACAGGTCAAGCAGAATACTTCTCTGGGGTTATTATATAAAGAAGGACAGATAAGCGTTCTATTTCTTGTGGGGAGGGTTTGCTCTTCCTAGTAGACAGTGAAGCCAAACTGAAGACACGAGCAAAGATAAGAAGACATAGAGATGAAGGGGGTGTGTTCTGATGTTACCACAATAGCAAACCAGCTGGTCCCTGGAGCAGCTGGGATTCCTGTTGCTCTGGATTCTGGGATTTACCCCCAGCATCCTCTCAATTTAAGCTAGTAATTTTACTTTCTTAAACTAGTAAAAGTTGATTTTCTGTCACTCACAGCTCAGAGTCACAGTATGAGAGGCCACATGTAGGAGGTTTTATTTGGACTTGACATTGACTAAGGCCAGAGAAAAATTAAGAAAGATTTTCTAGGCCAGAGGGTGGCAAACCGTGGCCCATAGGCCAAATCCAGCCCACTGGATTTGAATGCCTGCTTTTTATGTGTTTAAATGATTACATTTAAGTGGTTATAGAAATACAACATAATATTTTCAATTTTGCCTCTTAGGACTCAAATTATAAAATATTTACTCTTGGACCATTTTCAGAAAAGGTTAGACAACCCTATTACTAGGCAGAAAGAACACCCAGTAAATTAAATGTGTAAATAGAAAGGAAGTGCTATTAGAAAGGTAGTTTTGTGAGGATTTTTAACTTGCCTGCCTCCTGTGACTTTTTTTTTTAACTTCCTGTGGTCATAGAGAATATTTATAATAGCAGTATTGTCCGTTTCCCTCCCCAAAACCCATTGTCTTCACTGCTCTGTCATGCTCTGCCCTCGGAGGCTGACATTTATGAATATATCACCAGGGCCTCCTTGCCCTGTGGCTTCTTCCTTTTGAGTTAGACCAACGCAGAGCACTGGCAGAAGATCAAAAAAGGGAGGAGAGAAATATCAGGGTGTGTATTACACTCCTTTCCTTTATGCTAGGCCAAAATTTTGGTCATACTGTGTCCCTCTGACTACAATGCCTGTCTAGAGCCCTCCTTCCCATTGTTCAGCTCTCATGGGTCTCTAATAATACCATTTCTTTCCAGTGCCCCTTCAGGCCTGGGATAGTAATGGCTTCACTGCTGTTCCCCTAACCATACCCACGCCTTTGTAAGTAATCCCTGCATTTTATTCTTTCCAGTTAAACCGTTTTGAGTGTGGTTTCTGTTTCTTACCTAGACTCTGACTAATATGGTTAAGATATGCCAAAGGGTCATTGCTTTGTTTTCCTTAAAAATATCTACATTTCTTATCTTCATAAGATCATAAGCCATATTCATCTATTCATATGATCTCCACTTCCTATTCTCTCATTCTTTCTTGAACCTATTCCAATCATACTTTTTAGCCTCACCACTCCAAAAACAGCTGTTTTTATTAGAATTAACGATGACCTCCATGTTGCCAAATCCAGTGGTCAATTCTCAACCCTCCTCTTATTGGCTAACTATTACCATGTAATAGATATGATTCTAGTCATCTTCTTGAAACATTTTTTGTTTTGGTTTTTGTATTTTTACTTATCTCATTTAGCTCCCAAGACAGTTCTACACCACTAACCACTTTGTTCAAAAATGATCCAAGCCAGTGAAAGCTTATTTTGAGGGTTCTTCTGGATAGTGGTACCTGCCAGTTATTGGAGATAGTTATAGGCTAGCAACTCCACCCAAATTGTTTCTACTAGGTTACAAAAAAAGTATGTCCAAATTCATATATATACACGTTTATTAGCAAATAGGTACAAAGTCATAAAACCTTTCCGGACCAGGAATCAAACCCGAGCCCCCTGCAGTGGAAGCACGGTGTCCTAACCACTGAACCGCCAGGGAAGTCCCTTCCTAGACCTTTAAATGCTGGAGTGTTTCAGACAGCACTTCAGTTCTCAAACTATTCCTTCCTAACTATTCTTACTACTTTGGGTAATTCGTTCAGTCTCTTTGCTTTAATTATTAACTCTTGGGTAAATGAAATATGGAACCATTTTGACTGACAATTAATATGGTTCAACCTAATATTCTGACAACTCCAAAATTTATATTTTCATCACAAACTCTCCCATGAGTTCCATATTCATGTATCCTACTGCATATGTTTCATATTCATTCAAAGGTTTAATTGGCTGTGGTGTCAAATACTGTTGAAAAAATTAGGGCAACAAGGACTGGAAAAGAGGACTTTTGATTTGACATCTAGGTTATTCACAAGGAAAGAGCAATTGTAGAGTTGAGAGCCAGTAACCAGATTACAAAGTTTAAAAAATGAATGAGGGTGTTTCAGTAAAGATGGTGGATTGAACTTATGTATCTAATTCATTCTCTCCTGAAAACCCACTAAAGCCACACTCCCATTGAAATACCAGTCAATTTTTAATTTTTTTATTGAGTTATAGTTTATGTACAATATTATATAAGTTACAGGTGTACAATGTAGTGATTCACAATTCTTATAGGTTATACTCCGTTTATAGTTATTATAAATATTGGCTATATTCCCCCTGTTGTACAATATATCCTTGTAGCTTATTGTATACCTAATAGTTTGTAGCTCTTAATTCCCCACCCCTATGTGGCCCCTCCCCCCCAATGGTAACCTCTAGATTGTTCTCTATATCTGCAGAATCACCTACATTTTGTAATACGTGTCAGACAATGTCACTCCTTTGCACTTAAATCTCTAGTGGCATCTCATCTATAGAATACAATCCAAAGTGCTTACCATAATCTACTAGAATCACCCCTACCACTCTGATTTCATTTCCTTCCTCTTGTACCCTAACTCACTGGCCTTCCCTCACCCTGACATCTTGCCCTTCCTCCTTGATTTTCCTCCTAGGCTGTGCATATTCTTGCGACAGGACCTTTCACTTAACTGGTCCCTCTTCCTGGAAAGCCTTCACCCCACCCGACCCCTTGCCAAACAACGTCATGATGTGCTCCCCCAATTTCATTCAAGTATCTATTTCAAATGCCACCTTCTCAGAGAGACATTTCCTGACCTTATCTAAAATAGTAATCCAATCCCTGTCATTCCATATCTTGTCTTTTTTTCCTCTCCAAGTCAGTTATTCCTGCAGATATTATTTGTTTATATGTTTATTTATTATGTCTGTCCAGTCTAGTAAGAGGATTGGAACTTTGCCTATGTGAATTTTTACTGTATCCTAAGTACATAGAATAGTGTTGGCACATAATAGCTGTTCACAAATATGTATTGAATACATTGTTGAATAAAGCATTTGGTAAAGAAGTATTAAAGCAGATCATGACCGTGCTGATCAAACAATATTTTTTAAAGTAAATTTTTTTAATGTTGTTTTCAAAAATGAGTTTTAAGAAAAAAATCTAGACCTTACTAGATAGTAGACATCATTAAAAAAAATTTAGAGAAACAACTGGGTTAAAAAGACAGAAATCTCATTTTGCCAAGAGGAAACGTTAGCTTATATACCACCATGTCCCGAAGTCTAACTTTTGTTTACAGGGCATTTATTTGTTACATATAAATACATTTCCAGTGTGAAAAAATAAGGAAAATAAAAAATAAGTATGGATACCACTGTCATTTGGGAGATTTTTCATGACTACCACGAGAGTGCAGGCAAGAGACAGTAATGAAGAAAGTGAGTCTATATGGAGCCAGGGCAAGGGATTCTCATCCAAGAGACTTGGCAGGGACTAAGGTAGGATGTCAACAGGCTTCATATCCAGGGATATTAAGCACACTGGCATAGGTTCTGACTTGTGCAAGGAAGATCATGATCTAATACAGAGCTAAAGCAAGATTCAGCAGTGTGAACTATGGTAAAAGGTTTCTAACCTCTGGGGGACAAATACCTTGTATTCTGGAGTTACTTTCATAAGTTCCACTAATTTATATAAATATATATTAGGAATTATCTGCAAACTGCATAAATTATAAATCTCTCATAAAGCATATTTCTATTTTTTAAATGAACTCAAGTGCATTTGTGATTCATATACAAAAATTTATTTACAAATGTTACTAAGATCAGCATAACTTTCTGTGAGTATGTATTTTTTTCAACCAAAGGTGACTAAAAAAAACTATGTATGGAGGAAGGTCTTAATTAAAAGGAGATCTTCAACCTAGAAAAGATTGGAATCCACTCTTAAAGATGAACCACACAGTCAGTTTTTCTCCAGGAGACCCATAATTTAGGAATCTTCTTTCCACATGTTATTTTCCCCATGATACCTATAACTAAAAGGGCAGGACTATAAATTCAAATTGAGAGAAGGAAACAGGATGAACCTGTGTAACTCAAGCTGTCAACAGTGTAATGGTCTTAGTGGATTCTTGGGTAAACACATCTAGGGAATTCCTGTCCTATAACACATTTATGAGATTTTTCAATATTTTGCTTGGCTCTATGTGGAGAATGCTTGAAGTATGAAAGCTGTTCAGTTCTAGAGAGAGCTGTATTAAAGATATAAAAATATGAATGAGAAGTTTACACATTGATTACAGTGGCTACCTCTGAGTGGTGGGAGAAGGGGAAAGAATAAGGGATGCAAGAAACTGTGAGTAGTAGATTACATTTGCAAAAATGACCACAATATTGATTCCTATCACACATGCGGTCTTGCACTATGATGTTGTAGAGCTCCATCAAAACATAGAGTCTAATTCTCCTCGCATTGAATCTGGGCTGGATCTGTTACTACATTGACCAGTAAAACGCAGCAGAAGTAATATTCTGAAACTTGAAAGCTCTGGCATTAAGAAGACTAGGCAATTTCTGTTTTGATGCTCTGAAAGAAGTAAGGTGCCTTGTAAGAAATCTGACTATCCTAATATCTCCTTGCTGTGAGAAGCTCAACTAGCCATGTGGAGAGGCTATCTGTAAGGGAATAAAGATCCCCAGCCTGAACCCCTAGTGGAGCTCCCAACTGACAGCCAACACCAAGAGGATTGCCAAGCATTTTGGATATGGATCTTCAAAACCCAGCTGAGACATTCCAGATGAAGCCAGGTGGGACAGAGGTAAGCTGTCCTCACTGACCTGAGCCAATTTGTTGAATATTGAACAAAGAAATGAATGTTACTATTTAAAGCTAAGAAGCTGTAGAGTGGTATATTATATAGCAATAAATAACAAAAAAAGTATGTTTCAGTTATATCTGTAAAGTTGCAGTTCTTTGAAAAGCCACATATTTGAGACAAATATGGAAAATGTTGACCTTGGTCTGTGTGTGGTGATATTTTCCATTTTTTTCTTTACATACAAAATATTACATATTTCATAATTCCAAATGTAAAAGCATATTTATACTTGCACTTCTTGCTAGGATAGAGTAAATAGTTCCAAACATGTCCTCCATCCATAAACAAGTATAAAGCTGGAGAAAATGTATGTGGCAATGTTGACAAGTCCTGGGCTTTAGGGAGTATGATCCCTGAGAGAAGAGAAATACATGAAGTGAGCTCCCATGCTCTTATTAACTTTGTAGCTTGATACAATTTTCCAACTTTTATAAAGGGAGTGGAGTCCAAGCAGAGTCTCTCTGGGGAGGCATAAAATAGAGTACAGGGCTGCTGATACAATTAGAACTTGTGGGGTAGGGGACTGAAGAAGCAGGAGCTGCACACAGGAGTTCCCAAGTCCTTGGTCAAAGCCTGCACTGCATATCTGCCAGCTGAAACCCTATGAGGCCTAACAGAAAGCAGTTTCCACAGAATGGAGGATGGAATGGCCACTCTAGAGGGAACTAGATGCTGGGAAATGTTAAAGACCCACTCAGAGTGGAGAGACCTCATTAACATGTCTGGTATTCAGGTAAACTACCAAAGAGGCCATAAGTTTTGTGGATAGCCTACTTGCAAAGGATATTCTGTAGCTAACCTAACACAGCCTAAAACCAAGCTTTGACAGAAGAAGAGCTTCTAGCAAATAACTGCCTGCCGAGACAAAACTCAACAATCATTAAAAAAAAAAAAAAAGGCAATTTAATCCAGACTCCTTACAAAGTATCATTCAAAATATTCAGGAAAAAAAAAAAAGTTTTCCCCCCCAAAATTACTAGACATGTAAAGAAGTAGGAAAATGTGATGAATATCAAGAAAAAAGCAATCAGAGGGGACAAACACCAAGATGACCCAGATGTTAAATTTAGCAGGCAAGGACATAAAGAGGCTATTTTTAGCTGTTATTAGAAATATTTTTAGGGACTTAAAGCAAGATATGTGGTCATAATGAATAAATGACTAGAAACTCTCAGCGGAATAGAAATTACACAAAAAACAGTGAACAGATATAGAATTTTAGCAGATAAAAACCAAAAACATAAATGGAAATCCTAGAAACAAAAAGTACAATATGAAGTGAAAAAAAATCACTGATGGACTTAATAATATTTTGGAGATGGCACATACAGACTCAGTGAACTTGAGAGCAGATGAATAGAAATTATTTCATATGAAAAAACAGAAAACAGATTTTTTTAAAAAGAGCCTCAGGTACCAGTGGAATAATACCATACTATTTATAACACAGGTACATGAGGACCCAGGAGAGGAGAGAAAGATAATGAGGCAGGAAAAAAAAAACAACCCTTGAGAAAATAATGGTTGAAAGTTTCCCAGATTTTATTTCAAAACCTCAGTCTACAGGTCCAAGAAGCTCAGGAAACCCCAAGAAGGAGAAATACAAAGAAAAAGCACTTAGACCACTCTAGTCAAAATGGACGACAACCACAGAGGAACAGAAAATCTTCAAAGCATCTAAAGAAAAATGGCATATTTTATACAAGGGAAAAGTTATATAAACGTTGCCTGACTTCTAACCAGAGACAATACAGGCCAGAAAATAATAAAATTACAACTGTAAAGTGATAACAACAACAAATACCTGTCAAATGAGTATTCAATACCTTACAAAATTGTCCTTCAAAAATAAAAGTAAAATAAAGATATTTTCTGAAAAATGAAAGCTCAGAAAATTTGTAACCACCATATCTACACTACAAGAAACACTAAAAGAAGTTCAAGAGGCTGAAGGAAAGGATAACAAATGGAATTTCAGATTTAAAGGAAAGAAAGAAGATCTAAATGTGAGGATAGGTTTTCTGAAGACTAACTTCTTTTCTTTTTTTTCTTTGTTTCCCTAAAAGACAATTTATTTTTTAAAGCAAAAAAAAAAAAATCATTATAAGGTAGTGTTTATAAAGTGTGTAAAAGTAAGATTCATGACAACAGAAGCACAAAGTAATGGATGCAAAAATGCAATTAAAGTGCTATGAGGTTTAGGTGTGGAAAGACTTGAATAAGCCAGGAGGAGAAAACATGACCCAATTTATTTTATGTGTCTTGCATAGCACTGAATACAAAACCTGATAGAGATATTATATGAAAAGAGCAATATAGACCAATATCCCTGATGAAGTTAGATGCAAAATTTCTCAACAAAATATTAGTAAATCAATATAAATATACAAAAGGAATAACACATAAACACCAATTGAGGCTACTCCCAGGAATGTAAAATTAATTTATATTTAAAAAGCAGTCACTGTAATTCAACAGCTTGGTCATCTCAATAGAAATTATCAAAAACAATTTTGACAAAATGGAACAGCAATTCATAATTTTAAGAAAATCAACTCTTACCAGACCAGGAATAGGAGGAAGCTTCCTCAATGTTGTAAAAGGTATCTATGAAAAATAAAGAAGAAAAAAATAAAGAGCTTGGTGAAATATTGCACTGTTTCCTCCTAAGTTGGGAACGGTGAAAGGATATCAATTCTCCCTATTTTTATTCAACATTTTACTGTGCAACACTCCACAGTGAAATAAGAAGGATAGAAAATAAAGTTCACTCAGATTGGAAAAAAAGTCAACTTTATTTATATTTGATATGATTGTTTACATAGAAAGTATTTAGAAGCAAAGCAACTATTGGAAGTAATACATTTAACAAAGGCATAGAGTACAACGCCAATATACAAAAATCAATTGTATTTTTATATACTAGCAACAATTAAAGAATAAAAAATTTTAAATCAGTTTCCTATAGCATCACCCCAAAAACAATAAGTAAGAAACAGTATCACATTCCAAAAGAATTGTAGAGATTTGAGCCACCATCAAATATCTAAAAGATGTAGCAAAATTAGCCACCAGCATTTTTCTGATGCGTTCATTTGTCTGACCTCTGTAAAAACCATGGGTCATGGTGGATGATGGGAGACTGCTGTAACATTAACCAGATTATAACTCCAATTATTGCTATCCTACGAGACATCAAGAACTGGGAAGTGTGAGATTTTACTCCACTTGCAAGCTAATAAGTTAGCCTGTCACAGTTTCTTGGACACTGGCAGAAAATAGGAGATTCCTGGGTTAGAGACAAAAATAGTGTATTACTTACAGAAATAGCAGTAGACAGAGTATCAATATTTGCACCAGTTCCCCAAACCCCAGTTCACAAGGATGATACAAAGACAACCAGGTGATTCCTTCACACTCAATGGGGTGTATTATAGGAAAGGAACCTCAAACTTAAGGATCCTGAATCTTTTATAATGGGAAGTAAGCCTGGTTGACATTTGCCTTGATGGGAGATACTGTCTTTCTTATACTGGACTGTAAATACACCTACTGTTGGCTTTGAAAGGGGATGCTTTCTCTATCTTCCAAGGCTGTTTGCTATACAATCATCCTTTGAAAGATAGTTTAGAATAAAGAAAGTCGTGCTTTGTGACCACCTGGAGGGATGGGATAGGGACGGTGGGAGGGGGACGAGGGAGGGAGGAGATATGGGGATATATGTATATGTATGGCTGATTCACTTTATTGTGGGGCAGAAGCTAGCACACCATTGTGAAGCAATTTTACTCAATAAAGATGTTTAAAAAAAAAAGAAAGTCAGTGTCTCTGCTTACAAGTTACGCAGATATGTGGGATACCCATTGAGAATTGACTCCCAATAGCTGATTATTATCTTTATTAACCCAGTCTCTGACATTTGGTGTGCTCTTATCAAATTAACGATCCATTTAGCATAGAAGATCAAGTACAGTTTGCCTTTCCATGGTTATGTTAACTGTAATACTCTTTTGGAATCTAGTCCTCAAGTGTCTTGACCATGATGGTCGTTCTCACATTCTACAGAATATCCCAATGGTCTACTCTATAGATGATATCATTCTAATCATTCTGATTGTCCTGGTAAGCAAGAGTGAACAAGTATTCTCAATACTTTAGTAAGACACATATATGCCAGAAAGTGGAAAGAAACCCTACAAAGATTCAGGAGTCATGTGTTTTGGGTCTGGTGATCTGGGACACGCTGAGTCCTTCCCTCTAAAGCAATGGTTATCAACCGGGGAAAATTTTTGCCCCCGAGAGACATTTGGCAATGTCTGGAGACATTTTTGGTTTTCAAAAATCAAGGTGAGTGGGTAGCATCTAGTGGGCATCAGGGGTAGAAGTCGGGGAAATAGCTAAAGTGAATAGAAGCCATGGAAGCAACTAAACATGCTGCAATGCACAAGAAAGCCTCCTCCAACAAAGAAGTATTCAACCCTAATTCTCAGTAATGGCAAGATTGAGATTGCTTTAAATGAAAGTAATAAATATGATTTTGCCTCTTGCAACTCCTACATGACAAAAAGAGATATAGCACGTGTGAGCCCCTTTAAATTTTGATGGTAACATTTATAGCAAATGGTAATACTACTGTGACCTTTAACTGTGACTTAGAGGCTGCACGTTTTGCATGTGGCCCTGTACAAGAGAATGTTCTGTAGTGGGTCCATGTTGCAATTCAATCTGCTCTGTCACTTGGAACATCTTCATGTGGCTCCTGTTTACCTCTATCCCTGGCCCTAGCACTTGCTTTCAAGCCACAGAGATTTTAGCAATAGCTCTTGCCATTCCCATGATGCTAAAGGTCCAACTCTTTCTACTTCTCCCACAAACACAAATGAATGACCCCCTGCATAAGGTACTTGAGGCCGAAATCTCAGCCTCTGTACACCATTGCAGAATCTAATCTGGGAGACAGAGGTTTGGGTGAAGCAGAAGGGAATAGCTTTATTTCTTTGCCAGGCAAAGGGGGACACAGTGGGTTCCTGCCCTCAAAAACTACGTGTCCCCACCTGGGTGGATTTGGTGAAGGGTTTTATAGCAATAGTTTGAGGGTGGGGTTGCTGACAAGATTAAGGTGTGAGCAGGGCCTGTACTCCCTAAATGTCATCTTAGGTGGGCAGTCTCCTAATCTTGATGAGCTTCTCTGGTCCTTTTAATCTTGCCTCAGGTGGTTTCTTGGCTGTTCCTACCTTGAAAGCAACTGTTCGAATCTGCCCTTTGGAACTCAGGGAAGGTCATGGAGGCTGAAGTCTTGCCTACAAGAAATGGGGGACAAAAGGGCCTCTGTGCCCAGGAGCCTCACAAGGTCCCGCTCAGTTTCATACTGATTAACAGGGAGAAACAACTGCCATGGCTTACTGGTGAAATGAAGTTGAGGAAGCTCTAGCTTCCCTACTGGAAACCTCGGGGAATAACACAGCCTGAATGTTCAGGAGAGGGAGCGCTCCATGGAGTAGACCAATAAGATACAAGAGATGAGATGGAGGTAACAGAGAATCCCTTGCCCTACCAATCCACCAAGGACTCCTTTGAGGTGCAATGATCCCTTGAAGAGAGTCCAGATATATCCTGTAGGACTCAGGTGAGTAATGGGAAACTGTGGCCAGCACAGCAACACATTACTCTGTATTTGGTTTCCCTCTTTCCATGCCTTACTTTCCCTTTTCATCTCGTGCTCCTTTGTACCATTCAGGAGGCAAATGGTACCTCTAAACCTCTTAGGGTTTTCGGCTGGGACTCAGAATTAAGTTGACATAAACAGATTAACAGGAGAAAAGCATAAAAGTGAATTTAATATGAGTTTTACATGACAGAGAGCCCTCATAAGTAACTGAAGACCCAATGAAGCAGCTAGATTTGAACGCATATATATACTGAATTGGGCAAAGAGTAGTAAATCGTGAAAATGTGGCAAGGTAGTGGGGCTAGAACTAGGATAGTTCATTGGGTAGAAAAGTGACCAGAAGGTTAAGTGTAGTTTAACAAGGTTTATCTTTACAGATTTCTCTCAGTGCTGAGAATGCTACTTTCCTCTTGGTATTAAGAGGGCATGTTCCATAAGTGGGTTTATCTCCTGCTTTCAGGAAGAAAAAGAGGAGGTCACAGTGCCCTTTCACTTGATTTATTTTCAGGTGTCTTTAGCTCAAAATAATCCTATGTCAAAATGGTATATTTTAAGGTGGCATATTCTGTCACCCTTCAGTACCCTCCAATAAAACATCTGCGTGTAATTTTGCCTCAGGTTTTCTTTTCTAAAGTACTCAGGCTAAAACACAGTATACTAGAATATGGAGGAAATGTGGTCAGCAAGGCGACTATAGGGATAGGTTGAGGCTAGACTATAGGGATAGGTTGAGGCTAGATATGGAAAGCCTTCAATGTCAAGCTTAGCATTCAAAGCAAGCTCAGGTTCCAAGAATCTATGATTCTGCATTCACACAGAGTGGTCGGAACAGAATTCTGCCTCAATAAATGACTCAGTGCCTGTCCAGGCATTCATTAGCTAATTAAACTGGGAAGTGAAGATTGCTGATTCTTTCTCTTCACGTAATTCCTATGAGTCTCTCGTTCATTTAATTTCATGGGTTGCACTCTCGTTCCTGTCAGTAGCCCATCTCTCATGTGCTGGAGAGGAAAGGTCTGCCAGAGGTGAAGCAAAGCTTCTTTAGGGAATTAGTTAATGAGAAATCTGCAGCAACTACAAGCATGAAATTTCCCCATGTTTACTGGAGGGGACTATTTAGTGCGCAAGCAGCTAAAGAACCCCAAAGCAGGTCTTTTGAACTATTGTCAATATCTCCATGGTGCTTTAGGCAATTTCTGAAACTGCAGTGGAGTCTAGTGGCTATTGTATGTTTCTGACTTGCATACAAGATAAAACAAGAATAGATATAAACTACCAAAATACGTGACAAGTAGATCCTTGCAGGACATTTGGTCCTGTCCAAAATGTCCATAAGACATTTGGTCCATTAGGTATTTGGTCTATGCCAAAATGTCCTTATATTTGCAGAACTATTTGATCCTGTCCAAAGCCATTTGGCACGGACCAAATATGCTGATGGATATTTTAGATAGCACCAAATGTCTACTAGCCCAAATAGATTATTTGCAAATTGTGAATGTGCTAGAGTTAAATCATCATTTTACCTAATCTATAGATGATGAAATCAGTGAGCAGGTTGAATATGTCTCTGAAGTTAATTTGTGCTCTTTATGTTTTTACAGCAATGTAGTTTTTCTTTGTCTTATATGGTAAGTGAGGGAAAAGGTAAGCAATATACACATATCTTGTGTTTGTTGAGTTTCTGTACAATGGAGTTTTGAGGTTAAAAACAATATGTGAATATTATACTTATATTTTATCAAAGGTGTCTTAATTTGCTTTCTGCAGAAGCATACGTTGAAACAAGGATTCAAGTACAGGTAGTTTATTGGGGAGGAAATGCCAGAAGAGACAGATGGGGAGAGAAGAAGTGAGCCTAGGAAGGGAAGAAAGCCGATAGGGTATGTTATCAAGCAAGATACCATTGTGGACAACCGGAGTATAATCCACTAGGGAATTTGGGATGACGGCGAAGAACATGCTTCAGAGTTTTCCCAATCAAGGTCAAGAAAGCCAACATAATTATTTTTCAAATCCCTTTCACTGGATGAAGGCTGTTTCAGGGGCTCTACTAGATTTCATTTTAAAGTCATCAGCTAAGTCTCTCTTCTGAAATATATCCTTCACCAAGTTGGACCTAAATGAGTATGTCCCATCCTATTCTATGTCTGGCTACACAGAAAACTACAACTCCAGAGGGCTTGGGTGTGGGTCAATCACATGTATATAATACTCCACAGACAATGAACAGTTGCTGATTGTACCATCAGCTTGAAATACTGGGAAGAACAGTGGATGAGGAAGAAGATAAAGAAATCAGGACTCACCAATTATCATGACATTAACAAGTGGTGCATCACAGATTGAACTTAGGCATTCTGAATCTTAGTAATAGGTTCTTACCATTATGGAACACAGCTTCTTGAATGATTTTATCCCTCATGTCTCTTGGATCACTGATGGTTACATGGTTGGGGATAAATAGGTACTTGTGAAAAAACTGTGAGTTTTTTTTTTAAGGGAATATGTTCCTAGATACTACTGTCCCAGTTCTTGTCTTAAATTTTCCCTCCCCAGAGACATTAATCTGTTCATGGGATGTAAGGGGTGCTTGATGAAGACGTCTCATAACAAAGCTAAGTATGAAGTTGAATCTCAGCAGTCAACAAAATTGATTGTTTCTACATCCCCCAATTTCCAGGGACTCTTTTCCTCTCGACTCACACTTCCTAGCAAAGCTTCCAGTAGTTGCAATAATTCTGAGTTCATCCTGTTATAGTACTTAGTGGACTTAAGAACAGCTGAGCTAAAAAGTCATACCCAGGCAGGAGTTACAAATTATACAAGTCAGGATAAAAGCTTCATAAATATTGATTCCACCTAATGGTTTGTGTCAAAGGAAGAAATCTCATTATGATAATGGCATTTTCTCCCTAAATCACTGCTCTTTTCACTGAGGTTCTCTAGGTGTATTAAGTTCATCAAGAATTTAGTTAATAAAACTGAATTGTTCAATATCTAACTTCATCCATTACTTACTGTATTGACAACATAGAAGATTTCTCACAGTGAAATCTTGAAAAATATCGTGGTGCGAAATGAAAGGAAATTTGTTGTTGGCAAGGTAGCATTGTGAAACAACCAAGACTGAGCAAAATGGGTTGTCCAAGCAAGCATATTTAAATGACTTTGTTTTCCATTCAACTCTTCAGGTCACCAGTTAGAATGAGACAAATTCTTTTGCTGGTTTGATGAAGGCTTATATAAATTCTTAAATTTGTTTAGCCACCCAAAAAGACTTCCTGGAATCCACCAAAAGGAGAGGAGATTGCTCAGTCAAGGAGAGGAAAGTGACATATTGTGGGTAAGCAGAAAGTCACTACTATATAAATGGAAGAAAAGGAATAATAAACTAGGACACACACACACAAAATAGATTTACTGAGAAAAAAGAGTAACCATTCTAAGTTAAACAAAGCAGTGATGATTTCATAATTTAAATCAATGATTTTTTTGTGAGGCTACTGTGGATCTATTATTGTGTTCAGTATTACATTGGGTCTGAAAATGTATGACAAGAACCTTGAATTATCTTTTCTTTAAGATGATTTTTGCATGCTACAAATAGCTTATAAGAAAGTGTTCATTAGAGAAAGAAGAACAAAAAAACCCCCCAAAGTTAGCAGAAGGAAAGAAATCATAAAGATCAGATCAGAAATATATGAAAAAGAAATGAAGGAAACAATAGCAAAGATCAATAAAACTAAAAGCTGGTTCTTTGACAGGATAAACAAAATTGATAAACCATTAGCCAGACTCATCAAGAAAAGAAGGGGGAAGACTCAAATCAATAATGTTAGAAATGAAAAGGGAGAAGTAACAACTGACACTGGAGAAATACAAAGGATCATGACCGATTACTACAAGCAACTATATGCCAGTAAAATGGACAGCCTGGAAGAAAAGGACAAATTCTAGAAAAGCACAACCCTCCGAAACTGAACCAGGAAGAAATAGAAAATATAAACAGACCAATCACAAGCACTGAAATTGAGACTATGATTTAAAAATTTCCAACAAACAAAAGCCCAGGACCAGATGGCTTCACAGGCGAATTCTATCAAACATTTAGAGAAGAGCTAATACCTTTTCTTTTCAGATTCTTCCAAAATATAGCAGAGGGAGGAACACTCCCAAACTCATTCTACGAGGCCACCATCACCCTGATACCAAAACCAGAAAAAGATGTCTCAAAGAAAGAAAACAACAGGCCAATATCACCGATGAACATAGATGCAAAAATCCTCAACAAAATACTAGCAAACAGAATCCAACAGCACATTAAAAGGATCATACACCATGATCAAGTGGGATTTATCCCAGGAATGCAAGCATTCTTCAATATACACAAATCAATCAATGTGAGACACCATATTAACAAATTGAAGAATAAAAACAATATGATCATCTCAAGAGATGCAGAAAAAGCTTTCAACAAAATTCAACACCCATTTATGTTACAAACCCTCCAGAAAGTAGGCATAGAGGGAACTTACCTCAACATAATAAAGGCCATATATGACAAACCCACAGTCAACATCATTCTCAATGGTGAAAAACTGAAACCATTTCCACTAAGATGAGGAAAAAGACAAGGTTGCCCACTCCCACCACTGTTATTCAACATAGTTTTGGAAGTTTTAGCCACAGCAATCAGAGAAGAAAAAGAAATAAAAGGAATCCAAATTGGAAAAGAAGAAGTAAAGTTGTCACTGTTTGCAGATGACATGATACTATACCTAGAGAATCCTAAAGACACTACCAGAAAACTACTAGAGCTAATCAATGAACTTGGTAAAGTAGCAGGATACAAAATTGATGCACAGAAATTACTTGCATTCCTATACAGTAATAATGAAAAATCTGAAAGAGAAATTAAGGAAACACTCCCATTTACCATTGCAACAAAAAGAATAAAATACTTAGGAATAAACCTACCTAAGGAGACAAAAGACCTGTATGCAGAAAACTATAAGACACTGATGAAAGAAATTAAAGATGATACAAATAGATGGAGAGATATACCATGTTCTTGTATTGGAAGAATCAACATTGTGAAAATGACTATACTACCCAAAGCAATCTACAGATTCAGTGCAATCCTTATTAAACTACCAATGGCATTTTTCACAGAACTAGAACAAAAAAATTCACTATTTGTATGGAATCACAAAAGACCCCAAATAGCCAAAGCAATCTTGAGAAAGAAAAACGGAGATGGAGGAATCAGGGTCCTGGACTTCAGATTATACTACAAAGCTACAGTAATCCAGACAGTATGGTACTGGCACAAAAACAGAAATATAGATCAATGGAACAGGGTAGAAAACCCAGAGATAAACCCACGCACATATGGTCACCTCATCTTTGATAAAGAAGGCAAGACTATGCAATGGAGAAAAGACAGCCTCTTCAATAAGTGGTGCTGGGAAAACTGGACAGCTACATGTAAAAGAATGAAATTAGAACACTCCCTAACACCATACACAAAAATAAACTCAAAATATATTTAAGACCTAAATGTAAGGCCAGACACCATAAAACTCTTAGAGGAAAACATAGGCAGAACCCTCTATGACATAAATCACAGCAAGATCCTTTTTTACCCAAGTCCTAGAGTAATGAAAATAAAAACAAAAATAAACAAATGGGACCTAATGAAACTTAAAAGCTTTTGCACAGCAAAGGAAACCATAAACAAGATGAAAAGACAACCCTCAGAATGGGAGAAAATATTTGCCAATGAAGTAACTGACAAAGGATTAATCTCCAAAATTTACAAGCAGCACATGCAGCTCAATATCTAAAAAACAAATAACTCAATCCAAAAATGGGCAGAAGACCTAAATAGACATTTCTCCAAAGAAGATATACAGATTGCCAACAAGCACATGAATGAATGCTCAACGTCACTAATCATTAGAGAAATGCAAATCAAAACTACAATGAGGAATCACCTCACGCCAGTCAGAATGGCCATCATCAAAAAATCTACAAACAATAAATGCTGGAGAGGGTGTGGAGAAAAGGGAACCCTCTTGCACTGTTGGTGGGAATGTAAATTGATACAGCCACTATGGAGAACAGTATGGAGGTTCCTTAAAGAACTAAAAATAGAACTACCATATGACCCAGCAATCCCCCTGCTGGGCATATACCCTGAGAAAACCATAATTCAAAAAGAGTCATGTACCACAATGTTCATCGCAGCTCTATTTACAATAGCCCAGACATGGAAGCAACCTAAGTGTCCATCTACAGATGAATGGATAAAGGAGGTGTGACACATATATAATGGAATATTACTGAGCCATAATAAGAAACGAAATTGAGTTATTTGTAGTGAGTTGGTTGGACCTAGAGTCTGTAATGCAGAGTGAAGTAAGTCAGAAAGAGAAAAACAAATACCGTATGCTAACACATATACGGAATCTAAAAAAAAAAAAAAAAAGGTCCTGAAGAACCTAGGGGCAGGACAGGAATAAAGATGCAGACGTTGAGAATGGACTTGAGGACACGGGGAGGGGAAGAGTAAGCTGGGACGAAGTGAGAGAGTGGCATGAACATATATATGCTACCAAATGTAAAATAGATAGCTAGTGGGAAGCAGCCGCATAGCACAGGGAGATCAGCTCTGTGCTTTGTGACCACTTAGAGGGGTGGGATAGTGAGGGTGGGAGGGAGACACAAGAGGGAGGAGATATGGGGATATATGTATATGTATAGCTGATTCAATTTGTTATAAAGCAGAAACTAACACACCATTGTATAGCAACTATACTCCAATAAAGATGTTAAAAAAAAAAAAAAGTGTTCAGCACAATATTGCAACAGAATGTTTAAGGGGAAAGGATCTCAGACATAACTAATCTCAGCATCTTACATGGGGGAGACTGGAGCCCAGAGCTTGGAAGTCCCAATATATATAGTAGAGCAAAATGTATTATTATTTTTTTTTCTAAGGTAGGTGACCAAAGCACATTTAACCTGGTTGGATAACAATGCAAATATTTCTTTAAATACATTTTATGATGAATAATGTTTTCTTAAAATTAATTTCTTAGTAAATAGAGATGGTTTAAATAAAGATAATGAATGATGGTATAATTATTCATTTTAACCAGCATGTATAACCATTATGGAACACAGCTTCTTAATGCTTTTATCCCTCATATCTCTTGGCTCACTGATGGTTACCTGGTTGGGGATAAATAGGTACTTGTGAATTAACTGTGAGATTTTTTTTAAAAGAGAATATGTTCCTAGATACTTCTGTCCAAATTCTTGTCTTAAATTCTCCCTCCCCAGAGAAAATATGTGGAATGCATCATGCTAAATTTTTTATATCTCATATTTTGTCTCTAAATTCTTACCACAGGCTGGAAGATATATATTACAATGAAAAATAAGGAATTACTATCCTTGTCCTCAAGCAAATCAGATTTAGAGGGCAATCCAGACGCTGACTTAAGGAGTAACCAGTATGATGCCACAAGTACAGTAACACATAGAATTATATTATACTATAAGTATATGGAAGAAGAAGCAATTTATTCTGCCTTAAGGAGTTCTTGGAATTCTTAACTGGAAAATACAATCTTGGACTTCTGATTTTTTTAAAGTAAGTTTCCCAGGTAGGTTAAATGAAGGATAAGGATCTGCTAGACAATGGGAACTGTGTGAACAAAAGAATGATCTCTTAAAAGTATTCTCCTATCTCCATTGCATAATGAGGCAAGTTCTAAACCAGCTCTCAGAGTAAGAGAAAGGAAAAAGCTGAAATCAGGTTCAGAGAAGAGCAAATAGGACTCCTGAGATTAGTTCCTAATAAGGGTAAAGTCAGGAAAATGGCCAAACATAGATGAATTACTCTGAGTCAGACACTTATAACAGACAAAACCTTTAGATTAATCTGCAGTCCAAATCCCAAAGTCACACACAAGGAGAAAAGGCAAAGAACTTATAGGGAAGTTCTTCATTTGAAGAGATTCTCATAGAAAAATGCTTTTTGTTCCTGAGCTCCGCTGGATGAATCCTTGATTCAGATTCTAAGTGAACTGCAGCATGCCTGCCAGTTTCCTTTTCTAACATCACTTGGTTTCCAACACTGTTCTTCCTCACCGATAATGACATTCTTTCTCAAGCATAGCAAATACCATTATAGTTTTTTGTCTGGTCTATATACACATTAAGGTGTTCATATATTATTAGTTAGTTTGCCTATTAATTCAAAGTCATGTTCGGTTTCCCTTCACCTCACGTGCTCAGTGCCAGCTATTTCCTCATTTAGAAGAAAAACAAAGAATACTATATGCCAGCCTTTGTCTTCTCTTATCCTCTTTTCCTCTGGGCACGGAGATTCTCAATTTGGAAATCTCAGCCCTGCCTAGTTTTAGAGATACTCATCCTTCCACCTTTCTTGAGATAGCCCTATTCTATGTCTAGAATAGTAAGGAGTCTTCTTCCCTCTAGCAGGTGGAGTTTGAATTAGTCAAACTAATGGAAAGCACCCAAGCACAAATAGGACTACAAATGGACTCATTCTTCTTATCTATTCATTTGTTTAATCATTAGATATTTTTTGGGAGACAACTGTGGGCCAGGATTTCTTCTGGTTGCTGGGGATATAGTTATGAACAAGGCAAACATAAATCTTACAAGCATATTGAATATTATAGTGCAATGGAGACAGACAATGCACAAAAACATACATGAGTAATCGATTTAGAGTTAAGATATGCACTATTCAGAAAAGTACGGCACAGTGAGAGGCTGTGATGGGAGGACACACCTAGTCTGGAAAATCGGAGATTTTGCTGAGGAAGTGACAATTTTAACTGAGGCTTAAAAGGGAATGTGTGTGTGTGTGTGTGTGTGTGTAAGTGGAGAGAGGAGAGTGTGCCTCCCTGGAGTTCCAAAGTCCTCGTGGCAGAAAGTAGTGACATTTTTGAAGAACTGAAAGAAGGTCATTGTGGCTGAACTGTGGTAAGAGAAAGATGGGTCTGGACAAGATAGAAGATGTAGGTAGAGGCAGGTAGTGCAGGACCTCATAGACTGTATTATGACTTTTGATCTTTATCCTAAGTGTAATGAAAAAGACTGAAGGGTTTTAAGTAGGAGTATTACAGACGGGTATTTGCAGTTCCAAAAGATTACTCTAAAAGCTTTCTGGAAAATGGATTGAAGGGGACAAAAGTGGATGTGAGGAGACTTGGTAATAAGGGTACTTCAGTAACGTAGGTGTGAGATAATAGCTTCTTAGTCTAGGGAGGTGGTATGAAAGATAGAAATGGAAAGATCTGAAAAAATACCTATGATGTTTAGACAGAACTTTGCAGTTGGTTGGAAAAGATGGAAAGGAAGAGAGAGGAAGTGGTTTCTTGAATGGATAACTTGGTAAATGGCCCTGCTACTTACTCAGGTAGTAAACATTGGAAGAGAAGTGAAACATTAGAGTGAAAAATGAATGATTCACTTCTAGATGTGGTTGAGAAAATTGTAAGAAGTCCAGGTATGGTAGTCAAAAGCAAGGTGAGGTGAGAGGTATACATTTTTGAGTCACTGGTATATAGATAATAATTAAAGTCATACATTTCCTAGAAGAGATTGAAGCGTGATAAGAAAAGAGATTCTAGAATCAAACCCTGAGAAAGTTCATCTTTAAAGGTCAGAGGAGGAGGAAATGGTAAAAGAAACTGAAGAAGAATGACAAGAAAAGTAGGAGAACACAAGGGAATTCTTCAATAAGAAGGGTGTGGTAACCAAGGAGATTCTGAAAAGATACCCAGGAAAAGGAAAACCTAAAGTGTTCACTGCATTTAGCAGCAATAAGATTATTGGGAAGGACTATTTCAGTGGACTTGGGAAGAGGAAGGTGAAAGCAAGATTGAGATAGGCTAAAGTAAATATATGAGAAAGAACTGGAGGCAGGAAATTACTTCAGGAAGATTGGCCATGGTGGGGTAGAGAAGCTAGGAACTGTAGGTGGAAGATTATGTGAGTAGTCTAATAAAGTTTATTTGCTGTTTGTTTTAAGATGGGAGAGAAAAAAGGTTTGATTAAATGTTAGTGGCACATGGAGGTCCTGATCCGTGACAGAAGGATAGACTGTCTTTACAACTACCATCTCCATGGTAACTGAAAAAAGAAGGTGAGTTTAGAGACATTTGTTATAACCAAGGGCCCCTGTTGGCCAAGGAGTCTACTCTTTAAAATGAGGCCCAAACCTCTTTTATTTTATTTTATTTTTTTTAACAGTTTCTTCCTCTGATCTCAATTCTAAGAGTCTGGCTTCCTGCTGCTTATAACATCTTTAAGCTTAGAGAATCCTTTTTGTTACAGAGACACTGCTAATTTAATTTTGCCTCCTCTAGTAGAGCCTGGATTTTGAACCCAGTTTCTCATCTCTTTCTGTTCCCATAGGCTATATTTCATATGATTTCTTGCTCAGTGATTTCACCTCAGTTGCAGTTCTGAATGCTGTTCTGTCTTGCATTAAGTGCTACAAGTGAAGAAGCATATATTCTAAGTTCCCAGTCTGGACCAGAATCTAAGCCCCTACTTAACTTCTACTCAGACACTTACCATGCTCTCAATCAGTATCAAAAAATGTTACTTGAAAACAGACTAAACTCCCACATTATATTGTGTTGGTGCCTAGAAATTCCTGCTGCCATGCTCATCCACTGGAGTAAAGTCTCTTCTGGATGTCAATTCTTGTTGGTGTTCAGTATTAGTTGTATATGTTATTATTACTATTACTCTCCCCTGGATTCTGCCAGAGAGGTCTTTGTATCTCATGACTCTTCTTGATAAATAAGTGACAAATATCTCAGTGTTTTGTTTCTAGATTTAAAACTTATATAATCAAATTCCAAACTACTGATAATCTTACAGAAATAAAAAAGGCATATAAAGGAATACTATGAAGACTTTTATGCCAACATTTAGATAACTTAGATGAAACGGGCAAATTCCTTGAAAAACACAGACTGCCAAAACCAAATCAAGAAGTAGAATAGACCTATAAGAAATAAGAAGATGGAACTAGTATTTCAGAAAAAATCCCCACAAAAAAAAGTCCAGGACCAGATGACTTCACTGTCAAATTCTACCAAATATTTAAGGAAGAATAAACACCAATCCTTCAGAAACTATTTCTTTTAATTAATTTTTATTGGAGTATAGTTGCTTTACAATGTTGTGTTAGATTCTGCTGTACAGCAAAGTGAATCAGCTATACGTATACATATATCCCCTCTATTTTGTATTTCCTTCCCATTTAGGTCACCACAGAGCATTGAATAGAGTTCCCTGTGCTGTATAGTAGGTTCTCATTAGTTATCTATTTTATATATAGTAGTGTAAATATCTCAATCCCAATCTCCTAATTCATTCCACCCCCTTCCCCCACTGGTATCCATAGTCCATTCTCTACATCTGTGTCTCTATTTCTGCTTTGCAAATAAGTTCATCTGTATCATTTTTCTAGGGTTCACATATAAGCAATATTATATGATATTTGTTTTTCTCTTTCTGACTTACTTCACTCTGTATGACCGTCTCTAGGTCCATTCACGCTTCTGCAAATTGCACAATTTCATTCCTTTTTATGGCCGAGTAATATTCCATTGTATATATGTACAACATCTTCTTTTTCCATTCCTCTGTTGATGGACATTTAGGTTGCTTCCATGTCCTGGCTATTGTAAATAGTGCTGCTATGAACATTGGGGTGCATGTATATTTTTGAATTATGGTTTTCTCAGGGTATATGCCCAGGAGTGGGATGGCTGGGTCATATGGCAGTTCTATTTTTAGTTTTTTAAGGAACCTCCATACTGTTCTCCATAGTGGCTGTATCAATTTATATTCCCACCAACTGTGTAAGAGGGTTCCCTTTTCTCCACACCCTCTCCAGCATTTACTGTTTGTAGATCTTTTGATGATGGCCATTCTGACTGGTGTGAGGTGATACCTCATTGTAGTTTTGATTTGCAATTCTCTAATGATTAGTGATGTTGAGCATCTTTTCATGTGTTTGTTGGCCATCTGTATGTCTTCTTTGGAGAAATGTCTATTCAGGTCTTCTGCCATTTTTTGATTAGGTTGTTGTTTTTTTTGATATTGAGCTGCATGTGCTGTTTGTATATTTTGGAGATTAATCCTTTCTCAGTTGCTTTGTTTGCAAATATTTTCTCTAATTCTGAGGGCTGTCTTTTTATCTTGTTTATAGTTTCCTTTGCTGAGCAAAAGCTTTTAAGTTTCATTAGGTCCCATTTGTTTATTTTTGTTTTTATTTTCATTATTCTAGGAGGTGGGTCAAAAAAGCTTTCGCTGCAATTTATGTCAAAGTGTGTTCTGCCTATGTTTTCCTCTAAGAGTTTTATAGTATCTGGCCTTACATTTAGGTCTTTAATCCATTTTTAGCTTATTTTTGTATATGGTGTTAGGGAATGTTCTAATTTCATTCTTTTATATGTTGCTGTCCAGTTTTCCCAGCATCACTTATTAAAGAGACTGTCTTTTCTCCATTTTATATTCTTTCCTCGTTTGTCATAGATTAGGTGACCATAGGTGCATGTGTTTATCACTGGGCTTTCTAACCTGTTCCATTGATCTATATTTCTGTTTTTGTGTCAGTGCCATACTGTCTTGATTACTGTAGCTTTATAGTATAGTCTGAAGTCAGGGAGCCTGAATCCTCCATCTCCGTTTTTCTTTCTCAAGATTGCTTTGGCTATTCGGGGTCTCTTGTGTTTCCATACAAATTGTGAAAGTTTTTGTTCTAGTTCTGTGAAGAATGCCGTTGGTAATTTGATAGGGATAGCATTGAATCTGTAGACTGCTTTGGGTAGTATAGTCATTTTCACAATGCTGATTCTTCCAATACAAGAACATGGTAGAGCTCTCCATCTGTTTGTGTCATCTTTGATTTCCTTCATCAGTGTCTTATAGATTTCTGAGTGAAGGTCTTTTGCCTCCTTAGGTAGGTTTATCCCTAGGTAATTTATTCTATTTGTTGCAATGGCAAATGGGATTATTTCCTTAATTTCTCTTTTTGATCTTTCATTGTTAGTGTATAAGAATACAAGCAATTTCTGCGTATTAATTTTGTACCCTGCAACTTTACCAAATTCAATTAGCTCTAGTAGTTTTCTGGTGGCATCTTTAGGATTTTCTATGTATAGTATCATGTCATCTGCAAACAGTGACAATTTTACTTCTTCTTTTCCAATTTGGATTCCTTTTATTTCTTTTTCTTCTCTGATTGCCATGGCTAGGACTTCCAAAATTATGTTGAATAAAAGTGGTGAGAGTGGACATCCTTGTCTTGTTCCTGATCTTAGAGGAAACTGTTTCAGGTTTTCACCATTGAGAATAATGTTTGCTATGTGTTTGTCATATATGGCCTCTATTATGTTGAGGTAGGTTGACTCTATGCCCACTTTCTGGAGAGGTTTTATCATAAATGGGTGTTGAATTTTGTTGAAAGCTTTTTCTGCATCTATTGAGATGATCATATGGTTTTTATTCTTCAGTTTGTTAATATGGTGTATCACATTGATTGATTTGCATACATTGAGGAATCCTTGCATCCCTGGGATAAATCCCACTTGATCATAGTGTATGATACTTTTAATGTGTTGTTGGATTCTGTTTGCTAGTATTTTGTTGAGGATTTTTGCATCTATGTTCACCAGTGATATCGGCCTGTAATTTTCATTTTTTTGTGTGATACCTTTGTCTGGTTTTGGTATCAGGGTGATGGTGTCCTTGTAGAATGAACTTGGGAGTGTTCCTCCCTCTGCAATTTTTGGGAAGAGTTTGAGAAGGATAGGTGTTAGCTCTTCTCTAAATTTTTGACAGAATTCCCCTGTGAAGCCCTCTGGTCCTGGACTTTGTTTGCTGGAAGATTTTTAATCACAGGTTCAATTTCATTACTTGTTATTTGTTTGTTCATATTTTCTATTTCTTCCTGGTTCAGTCTTGGAAGGTTGTACCTTTCTAAGAATTTGTCTGTTTCTTCCAGGTTGTCCATTTTATTAGCATAGGGTTGCTTGTAGTAGTCTCTTATGATGCCTTGTATTTCTGTGGTGTCAGTTGTAACTTCTCCTTTTTCATTTCTAATTTTATTGATTTGAGTCCTCTCCCTTTTTTTCTTGATGAGTCTGACTAAAAGTTTATCAATTTTGTTTATCTTCTCAAAGAACCAGCTTGTAGTTTCATTGATCTTTGCTATTGTTTTCTTCAATTATATTTCATTCATTTCTACTCTGATCTTTATGATTTCTTTCCTTCTGCTAACGTTGGGTTTTGTTTGCTCTTCTTTCTCTACATGTTTTAGGTGTAAGGTTAGGTTTTTTATTTGTGATTTTTTTGTTTGTTTGTTTCTTCAGGTGGGATTGTATTGCTATAAACTTTCCTCTTAGAACTGTTTTTGCTGCATCCCTTAGGTTTTGGGTTGTTGTGTTTTCTTTGTCATTTGTTTCTAGGTATTTTTTGATTTCCTCTTTGATTTCTTCAGTGATCCATTGGTTATTTGGTAGCATATTGTTTAGCCGCCCTGTGTTTGTATGTTTTACAGTTTTTTTCCTGTAATTGATTTCTAATCTCATAGCATTGTAGTTGGAAAAGATGCTTGATATGATTTCAATTTTCTTAAATTTACCAAGGCTTGATTTGTGACACAAGATGTGATCTATCCTGGAGAATGTTCTGTGTGCACTTGAGAAGAAAGTGTATTCTGCTGCTTTCAGATAGTATGTCTTATAAATTTCAGTTAAGACTATCTGGTCTAATATGTCATTTAAGGCTTGTGTTTCCTTATTAATTTTCTGTCTGGATAACCTGTCCTTTAGTGTAAGTGGGGTGTTAATGTCCCCTGCTATTATTGTGTTACTGTTGATTTCTCCCTTATGGCTGCTAGCATTTCCCTTATGTATTGAGGTGCTCCTATGTTGGGTGCATAAATATTTACTATTGTTATATCTTCTTCTTGGATTGATCCCTTGATCATTATGTCATGTCCTTTCTTGTCTCTTGTAATGGTCTTTATTTTAAAGTCTATTTTGTCCGATATGAGTATTGCTACCCTAGCTTTCTTTTGTTTTCCATTTGCATGGAATAGCTTTTTCCACCCCCTCACTTTCAGTCTGTATATGTCCTTAGGTCTGAAGTGGGTCTCTTGTAGACAGCATATATACAGGTCTTGTTTTTGTATCCATTCAGCCAGTCTGTTTTGGTTGGAGCATTTAATACATTTACATTTCAGTTAATTATCAATATGTATGTTCCTATTACCATTTTCTTAATTGTTTTGGGTTTGTTTTTGTAGGTCTTTTTCTTCTCTTGTGTTTCCCACCTAGAAAAGTTCCTTTAGCATTTGCTGTAAAGCTGGTTTGTTGGTGCTTAATTCTCTTAGCTTTTCCTTGTCTGTAAAACTTTTGATTTTTCCATCCAATGTGAATGAAATCCTTGCTGGGTAGAGTCATCTTGGTTGTATGTTTTTCCTTTTTATCACTTAAATATATCTTGCCACTCCCTTCTGACCTACAGAGTTTCTTCTGAAAAATTAGCTGATAACCTTATAGGGATTCCCTTGTTGCTTTTCCCTTGCTGCTCTTAATATTTTTTCTTTGTATTTAATTTTTGTTAGTTTGATTAATATGTGTCTTGGTGTGTTTCTCCTTGGTTTATCCTGTATGGGACTCTCTGTGCTTCCTGGACTTGGGTGACTATCTCCTTTCCCATGTTAGGGAAGTTTTCAACTATAATCTCTTCAAATATTTTCTCAGATGCCTTCTCTTTCTCTTATTCTTCTACTGGGACCCCTATAATTCGAATGTTGGTGTGTTTAGTTGTCCCAGAGGTCTCTGAGACTGTCCTCATTTCTTTTCATTCTTTTTTCTTTATTCTGCTCCATGGCAGTTATTTCCACCATTCTATCTTTCAGATCACTAATCCATTCTTCTGCCTCAATTATTCTGCTATTGATTCCTTCTAGTGTATTTTTCTTTTCAGTTATTGTGTTATTCATCACTGTTTTTCTTTAGTTCTTCTAGGTCCTTGTTAAACATTTCTTGTGTCTTCTCAATCCATGCCTCCTTTCTATTTCAGAGATCTTGGATCATCTTTACTATCATTACTCTGAATTCTTTTTCAGTAGATGGCTTATTTCCTCTTCATTTATTTGGTCTTGTGGATTTTTACCTTGCTCCTTTGTCTGCAACATATTTCTCTGTCATCTTATTTTGCCTAATTTACTGTTTTTGTGGTCTCCTTTCTGCAGGCTGCAGGGTTGCAGTTCCTCTTGCTTCTGGTATCTGCCCCCTTGTGGGTGGGGTTGGTCCAGGGGCTGGTGTAGGCTTGCTGGTGGGAGGGACTGGTGCCTGAGCTCTGGGGGCAGAGCTGAGTCTTGTCCCTCTGAAGGGCAGGGTCACATCAGGTGGTGTGTTTTGGGGTGTCTGTGAGCTTAATATGACTTTAGGCAGCCTGTCTGCTGATGGGTGGGGCTGTGTTCCTGTCTTGCTGGTTGTTTGGCATGAGGTGTCCAGCACTGGAACCTGTAGGCAGTTGGGTGGAGCCGGGTCTTGGTGTTGAGATGGAGACCTCTGGTAGAGCTCACACCAATTAATATTCCCTGGGGCTGAGAATTCTCTGGAGGTCCAGCATCTTGGACTCGGTGCTCTTACCCTGGAGGCTCAGGCCCAACCTCTGGCCAGGGAACCAAGACCCGGAAAGCTGCATGGTGTGGCCAAAAAGAAAAGAAAAAAAAAAAAGAAAGAAAACAAACAGGTAAACAAAACCCAAGACCTATGGTAACAGCAAAATCAAACAACAACAAAAACAACAAAAAACCCAAAGAAAACAAAAAACAAGAGAACAGCCAAACAGAGGAACCCCAAAACCAAAACAAGCAATAAAAATAAAATTAACAAAACCAAAAACAAAACAAAAACAACAAGCAAACTAAAATAAAGATAACATAAAACAAACACAGAAAATGATCAAAAAAAGCAAAAAACAAAACAAAGACTGAAAACAAAAACAAGAATAAAACACAAAACAACAAAAAAGTAAAGTAAAAATAGAAAAATAAAAATCTAATAAAAATTTTTAAAAATAAAACTAAATAAATAAAAAATAAAAAATTAAAAAAACCCAAAACCAACAACAGAACAAAATGAAACAAAACAAAACAAAATAATAATAGTAATAATAATATTTTCCTGAGGCCTCTGCTGTCAATATCCTTGCACCCACAATGAGCCACAGCTAACCCTTGCATCCACTGGTGGCCCTTCAATACCTCTAGGTCTCTGGAACTGTTATGAGCACTGTGGGGGCAGCGCAGACTCTAACCTCACCCAACTCCCATGTGTACTTGTCCCCAAAGTCCACAGCTGCTAAAGCTAGACCAGTGTCAGTTGTGGGAGCACTTGTTGTCTATTCAAGTATTCCACAGACACAGGGTTTACCAAGCAGATCATGGGGATTTAATCCATGGCTTGTGCAGCTGCAGAGAGAGATTTCAGTTCCTCTTCCTTAGTTGCACAGCCCCTGGGGCTCAGCTTTGGCTTTGGCCCCACCTCTGCATGTGCATCACCCTCAGGCCTCTGTTCCCCACCCAGGCAAGAGGTGTCGAAAGCAGCAGCTGATTGGGGCGCGTACTCACTCAGGCTGGGGAGGGATAAGGTGGGCACAACTGGGGTGTGTGTGAAATGCCTGCGACAGAGACTGGCAGGAAGTTGCAACATACTGGGGAGCACTTGCTCCATTGGGAGTGCCTCTCAGTGCCCACGAAGGCAGGGGCTGGTAGGTCAGGAAGGGGGTCACAGTGGCGGCCCTGCCCCTTGTACACCACTCAACAATGGCACCTCGCTTCCAAGGCAGACCACGCTTCCTCTAGGAGCATTCCCAGCTGTGGAGCCCCTCACTCCCATCCCCTCAGGGGTTGTCTCTGCACAGCCAACAGCGGTCCTCTCCTTGGATCTGCTCTCGTAACCCCACACTTTAGCACTCAGCCCCTGACAGCACTGGTGGCTTCCCGTCTCAGACTGGGTTGCCCAGGTCTGATTCTGGAGGAGGCTTTGGCATGGGCGGCACGTGCAAGCCTGCCAGGGCCTGTGCAGTCAGAGGAGGCCTTGGCTTGAGGGGTGGGCGAGGCTGCTCAGATGGGTGCCCCTCCCCATGCCCGTGGGGCTAGTGGGTGGAGGAGGGGGTTGCAATAGCGGCCCCACCCCTTATATGCCACTCAACAATGGCACCTTGCTTCGATAGTGGCCCGGGCTTCTTCCAAAAACTTTCTTGGTTGTGGAGCTCCTTACTCCTGTCCCTTCAGGCTGTCTCTCCACAGCCAACGGCTGTCCCCTCCCTGGGTCCACTCTCCAAATACTACTTTCCAGCACCCAGCACCCCTCCACACCAGGAGACACATGACTCAGGCTGGGGGGTGTGTGGGGCTGTGGCATGGACCATATGCACAGTTCTTACTTTGTCCTGCCTTCCACAGACCGGTTGCTGTGTTCCCCTCTGATCCCCTGAAGGTCCTTTGCTGTCCCAGCTGAATTCCCTGCTGTGAATGGGCTTTTCTGAGTGTGGGGACCTCTCCTCACCTTCACTTCCCCACCAGGGGTGCTGGTCCCTTCCCATTTCCTCTTTTCTTTTTTTTTCTTTCTTTCATCCCACCCAGTTGTGTGGGAATTTTTCTTTTACTTTTAGGTGTCTGAGATCTTCCATTAGTGTTCAGCAGGTCCTCTGTGAGAACTGTTCCATTTGTAGATGTATTCTTGATGTACTTGTGAGGAGAGGCAAATTTGCCTCCTCATATTCTGCCATCTTGACTCCTCCCTCCAGAAAGTCTTAAAAAAGTGAAAGATAAAAGAACACTTCCCAATCAGTTCTATGATGCCAGTGTCATCTTGATACTAAAGATGGACAATGACATAGCAAGAAAAGAAAATTGCAGAACAATATCCCTTATAAATATAGGTGTAAAAACCTCAATAAACTACTAGCAAACTGAATTTAGTAACATATTCAAAGGAATCAAACACTATGAACAAATGGAATTTACCCCAGGAATGCAAGTTTCATTTGACATACAAAAATCAATGTAATACACCACAGTAATAGAATAAAGAATAAAACCACATGACCATCTCAATAGATGAGAAAAAACATTTGACAAAATCCAACACTCTGTTACAATAAAAACACTCAACAAACTAAGAGTTGAGGGACTTTCTTCAACCTGGTAAAGGGCATCTACAAAAAGTCCAGAACTAAGATCATACTTAAAGGTGAAAGATTGAAAACTTTTCCACCTAAGATCAGGAGCAAGATAAATAGATCTACTCTCACCATTTCTATTCAACATTGTATTGAAGGTTATAGCCAAAACAATTGGTAAGAAAAATGAATAAAGGCACCTAGATTAGAAAGGAAAGAGTAAAATTGTATTTGTGGATGACACGGTCTTCTAAATAGAAAATCTGCAGGAATCTGCAAAACAGACAAACAAGCAAACAAAAATGTTAGAGCTAATAAATGAGGTCAGCAAGTTGGTAAGAAACAAGATCATTATACAAACTCAGTTGTATTTTATACTCTGGCAATGAACAATGCAAATATTAAGTTAAGAAAATAATTCCATTTACTATAGCAACAGAAAGATAAACTACGTAGAAATAAATTGAATAAAATTAGTGTAAGACTTGTTCACTGAAAACTACAAAACAACTTTGAAAGTAATTAAAGACCTAAATAGTTCGAAAGATATTCTTTGTTTATGGATTGAAAGACTTGACAGCAATATTTCCTAAACTGATCTACAAATTCAAGGCAATTCCTATCAGAATCCCAGTTGCCTTTTTTCACAGAAATAGGCAAGTTAATCCAAAAATTTATCTAGAAATACAAGTGATCCAGAAAAAAAAGAAAAAAGTTGGAAGTCTCACACTTCCGGATTTCAAATCTTACTACAAAGCTACGTTAGTCAAGACAATGTAGTATAAATATAAGGATAGACAAATTGAATAATGAAATAGGATTAAGAATCCAGAAATAAAACCACATATCTATTGTCAATTGGTTTAGAGAAAATGATGAGACCATTCAATGGGGAAATTTCAACAAATGGTGCTGGGACAACTAGATGTCCACATGCAAAAGAATAAGTCTGGACATTTTCCTCACATCATATGCAAAACTTAATGCAAAATGGGTCAAATGCCTACATTTTAGAGCTAGAACTATAAAACTCTAAAAGAACCCATAGTCATAAGTCTCCATGACTTTTGATCAGGCAATGGTTTCTTAGATACCATACTCAAAACACAAAACGATAAAAGAAAATATAGATAAGTTGGACTTTATCCAAATAAAAACTTCTGTGCTTCAAAGGACACTATCAACAAAGTGGAAAGACAATTGACAGAATACAAAATATGTTTGCAAAGTATATATCTGATAAGGAACTAGTATCCAAAATATGAAGAAGTCTTACAATTTAAGAATAAAAAGACAAATAACTTAATTTAAAAAAATTGTCAAGGTATTTGAATAGACATTTCTATTTAATTTTGACAAATAAAGCCCATTATGAACTCTTAAAAAAAATCCATGTCCTCAACTTGTCAGAATGCTGGAGCCTCTGTTTTTGCCTTCTTCCTTCTGCCTGCTGTTTTCATTCACTCATTTAACTATATGTCGGGAATTTTACCAAGAACTAACAGGGTCAGAGAGGTCAAAATGAAATTGTTCAATTTTTCTACTTACTGGAAAGAGAGCCCAAGAGTTTAATAGAGTCAGAAAGTAATTATTCAAATGTGTTTGAGTCACCATATGGACCCCGACTCTTCCTGTCGCTCATTATGAGAAATAGATAAAGTGTACGTAAATCTTAAAGCTTTCTGTAAATTATAACTTGACAATGTCTTTGCTGACAAAATAGAAATGTTATGTATATGCTATAATTGAAATACAGTTTAAGTGATGAAAAAATTGCTCTTGAAAATGCAAAGTGAAAGTGTCATAAGTTTCTTAAAATTGGGGTCTCTGTTATTGGCACAATCAATCACTTTTCATCTCTGTTTTTCCCCACTTGTGGGCAAGAGACAACTTGGGTTAAGAGTGTGGCTTTGCAGTTGGGTAGGTCTAGGTTTCACTTTTGGCTCCACAACTTTCTCCCTTTGCTGGAAAAAGTGAAATATGACAATTACATAATTATTGAAGGACTGTGGTGGGAATTAAATAAGATACTGTATGTGAAGTTCTTAGGACAGGGCCTGACATGGGATGATTGCTCAATGAATGGCAGCAATAACCTTGCTATGTTACAGTGCATATTAATGGCTCCAGGAACAAATATGCTGACTTCATTTACCTGTTCAATGCAATCAATAGTGAAAATTTGTTTTTCTTTGAACAATTAATTTGGCTATACACTCATGAGAAGAATTTAGTAGAATAATTTGATTATTGGGGAGAGAGGGATGAACAACTTAATGAAAGGGCTTTGTAAGCTTTTTCCCAAAGTGAATGGATGATCATGAAAAAGGAACTTATTTTTCATCACCTTGCCAACATCAACTAAGATATAACAGAAGAAAAGATTCAGACGATTGTATCAGATTTCCTGAAACAAACATTTGTGGAACAAAAGTCATATATATAAGTTTGTTTAGAAACAAGTCATCAGTACCCAACCCTATCAGAGAAGGCAAGCCAATTATTTTGCCTCTTTTAAGAAGGCAAACCCCATAAGAAATGGGGTTCCTTGTTCTATATAACAAAATTAAAGAAAATCAGAACAATCTTATTTACATTTAAAAATATATTTTTTTAAAATTAAGGAACCATGAGCTAAACGTGTCTTTAATATTGGCTCGCTCATATTTAACTTTCTCATTTCATTGAATAATTTATTCTCAGGTCTTTCTTCATTTTGGATTATTAAATTTATCAGTATATTTTATATAAAATTTATCAGATTTATTATCTATATATTTTATATATGATTTTTCTTTTTTCTTTACTATTTAACTTGTAACTATTTTTCATCACATTTGTATATTCTTTGTTCATCAAGTGATACTGATGTACCATTTTCCATATTGATATAGTTTTTAGAAAATAGTTCAAAAAGCTAATCTAAATAACTTACTGAATAAACTATGATAGATAACATCAAGATATACTTGAATGACAGAAACATGATAAACTTTTAAAAGCAGGTTTCAAAGACAATGTTTATTCTTAACTTTTTAGGCTGAAGAAAAAAACAGACACTTAAAGGGTCGCAACTATTCTTTTCACTTATTTAGCTTTATAACTAGCTGTAACGTTGAAGAGCATTATCCCATTTTGCCTTTAAATTACCACACGTTTCAGTTATTATTTATTCACACAGCAACTATGTTTTCACTTATTTTTCCTTTAAGTCACTCTGATACTTGCAAATAGGAATAGAAATGACTATAACAATAACTGCTCTCAAAGTATTGATAATTTAATAGTGGAAGCAGACACGCAAACGCATAACTGTAATAAAAAGAATGGATTTTTGAGTTGTGATAGATTTATCAACAAAGTGTTGCAGCAGTCCAAAGGAGGTTAAAAAAAAATATGTAGCAGGGGGAACTATACTCTTGTAATAACCTATAATGGAAAAGAATCTAAAAAATAATATATATGTATAACTGAATCACTTTGCTGTACACCTGAAACTAACACAACATTGTAAATCAACTGTATTTCAATAAAAATTTAAAAAAATATTATGGCCATAAGGGAAAAAAAGAGAGAGAGATCCAGAAGACTAAACAAAGCTGGTGGCATTTGATCAGAGGCTTGAGGACTGAGAAGGTAAAATGGTGGTGGGATGAAGAGTCCAGGCATACAGAAATATAGCAGCAAAGCTCTGGAGTGTAGAAAGTGCAGGATATGTTCAGGAATTAGAAGTCTAATATAGCTGTGCACAAAGACATGTAGTGGAAAATGAGTCTGTGAAGAAAAAACAGTCCTGCCTATCAAACTAAGTAGTTTAGACTTTATTCGGAAAATTTATTAAAGCAGTGGGTGAAAAGTTTGGTTACTGCACCTCCTTAACATCATCATGTGCTGCAGTTCACCGCACGTGGAACCCAGTCAGTTTTAGAGCAAATACATCTTAAGTCTCTTGGGAGAAGGAGTAAATGCCAAGGTCATTGGTCATTACTGCATCTTCGGAGCCATAAAATTGGAACTATAGATATACTGAAAGACTGACTTAAAAAGAAAACCAACACAATTAAAGCAAGTATTAGAGAGAGTAATTGACGGGACATTTGCCAACTTTGAATTAGATTCAGCCTTAATTTTTAAAAGTGCTGCTTGCAGCAAAATGAAACCATCCTTCTCCAATAGAGTGAGATGTTAATGTTCCCATTTTGATTCATTTCAAATTTGAGCTCTTCCCAGCTCAAATCTATTTGGTTGGTTAAAAACGAAGTGGTGCTTGCAAATAACATTACCATCCGGAAGACCACATCTGGCTCTAAATTAGCCAAATGAAGGGCATTGTTCCCATTTCATTTTTATGCAAAGCTAACCCACAGGTCTCTAGTCCCAGTCTTTGCTTTATGCTATGCATGTGTTTGAGTGCGTGTGCACGCGTAGGAATGCATGCTTTTAGTGAAATGGGCGAGTATGAGATATATTGATTGGGTTTTTCTTGTCATTGACTGAGTAGCAAACCTGTCACTTCTCCAAGTCAGTGAATCATGTTGACAGGGTGCATCACATTTTATAAGATTTTTTCTCTTTGTCCAGAGCATTTGTAGCTTCAAGCACATTTGCCACCTTTTAAACGTGATCTCTGCAGCATTCCAGAGCCATTGAAATATTCGTCTTGACCTGGATAGTCAGTTTTTCTGCTAGCACAGAAGAAGATTTTTAACATGAATAAGATCCTCTCAACCACTCTTTGTTTTGGACTCCTAACTTTATCTGTAATGATCTTTTTAGAATCGGTGCATGGGCTGCCATATTTTATCCAAGGTATGTACATACGAATCTAAAATCCTACAGGTGGGTAAATAATCCTTATCTTCCTGTTTGCATTGCTTTGATTTTTCTACCACTATGGCAATAATGTTTTAAACATCAGTATGATTTAATCATCAAACAGCCCTTCAGTAGTTGCTCTTTTAAATTACATGTAATCTGTGATGCTGTTCTTCTCAAGTAAATTAATTTCAACTGACACTGTACTAAATTAATTTCAGCTACATTCTTTTTTTTCTAATCCAGGGGCATCTCTTTCTTATTTCTATTCCATGACCAAAGATGGGAATGTGTAAATAGTGATACAGTGCTATGCATATTTCAAAAATACACCTTGAGGAAAGAAAAATGAGATTTTCATCCAATGAGATTATTAATAAGTTACTTATGAAAGGAGAGTGGTTCCTAGTAGAACACATCAAGATAGAAACTTGTGTGTGAAGAGATTTGGGGAGAGTAATGCATGGGGAAATTTACATAGTACTTTCAGGAGGACGATGCTAACAGCCACATTACGCATTGACTGTATTTATCAGATTTCTAACATACTTAGGGTACTTATGTTAAATGAAATAATTTAATTTATGAAGTCTACAAACATATGCCATGATAAAGTTAGAGAAAATAAGCTTCTGCTCTTGTAATATGGTAACTTGATCTTTCTTTAAAATTTTCAGTGCATTCTGTAGTGGAAATAGCTTTTAATCTGGGAATCAGTGGAGCTAGATTAAATGCTGATTTATTAGGCAAACAACTTAACCTCATTGAAACTTTTATATATTTCTTTACATTTTAAAAATAGTAACTTAAAAATATTCCTCTTTAATATCTCTTCCAGTTTGAAACTCTGAGGTGATCTATTATCTAACTGATCTCCTTGTCAGGAAGAGGGAGATAGCCTTTTACTTTTGTCTTACTTGGGGGAACCAAGACAGAATGTAATAAATTTTGTTTACATGACACTGGGTTGAGAAAAGGGATTAAGTTTCCCCTTTCAGATCTAATTCAACTTTACTAGACCATTTTGCCTCAAATGTGGTTTTAAAAGTCAATGAAAATTAGAGTAGTTCTTTTGACAGTGGAAATAAAATTGCAGAAACCCTTGTTATTTATTTATAGAGATTTTTCCCTTTGAAAAACAAATACAGGCCTGAGACCTAAATACAAGCCTGGGAATGAAAGATTCTGGATTTTATCCATGGCACTCACATTTTGTCTTTGGCCAGTCAAAATCATGGTACTTGGTAGGACTTCATTGTTTTTCCTGTGAAATAGTGGGATTTTCAGTGTTCTTAACACAGTGTATATGTGTGAGGAGGGAAACATCTGGCCATTCATAAAGGACTTTGCAAAATTAGGATGTTAGTGGTAACTGTAACTTCTGATATCATGTGTATATGAAATGCAAAATCCAACTCAAACATTTTGCTAGGTTATAATTAGATAACAACTCTGATCCCAGAATAGCACATATTCATATGTATATTTCATTGGCAACATACAGGAAAGGTTTCTTTCTGGGACCCCCCTTTGATCTCAGTTTCATTATATATAAATGGAGAAGATTAGTTATTGGGAAGATTATTTTCTAATCTAAATTGTCGATGATTAGAGTGAGCTTCTCTCCATGTACACATTTTTCAAAGCAACTAAATGTTTGACTTACTTTAGTCTTTTAACACATTGTTTTCAAATAAGCATTTGTCTGCTGACAGAACACCAAGGGGTCGCCATCTTTCTCTCTGTGTTAGACGCCATGCAAGACCAATGGTACAATCTGCCAGCTTTCATTTGCTTGGGGCCATACGAAAGCCTGCCTCAGTGGATAAGCCTGAAACTGGGCAAACTGCCTACCACAAAAGGTGGAGGAGTGAATATCGTGACCAGAAAGGCTATGTCAATTTAATTTTTTTAGTATATTATCATTTGAGGGGTTTCCAGGTTTCTTTCTGGTAAAGTTTCTTGTCTATATCCCTTAAAAATCTTCACATTCAAATGACAAGCAAGGAGACAACTAAGTCTTTTAAGCTTCAGTATCTCAAGTAGTAATCAATCAGTTTTTTCCTGTGTATTTGCAAAAGTAATCACTCTCTAATGTCTGAGTAACTTTGCCATCATTTGTGCTAAAGGGGTATCTGCACTTGGGTATTTTTTTATTCAAACATCTCCTTTATCAACACTAACTTTTAGTTCAAAGAAAGATGAAAAGTACATGCATTTTTTTTTTCTTTTAAAGCTGTATGTGTTTTAATACTAAAAATAAAAACAAGAAGTAAGACTTATTTGTTATTTTTCTTAGGCAATATCTTACTTAACTTTAGAAATAAAAAAATTTTAATTTCTTGAAAAAACTTTTTCCTCAGAGATTCTTACAAAAGGTGGTTTTCTTAAGAGTTAGTGACAAGAATTTTTGAGGACAGTCATGCAGGTGTAATTACTAGAAACCAAACTGGTAAAGAATGGTAAATACATTAATTGTCTTTTAAAAAAATGTTCCACTTAAATATGCAGAGAAGTGGGCTGTAAATTAAGCAAACAAAAGCTTCAGATCATCACTTTTCTAGTTACCTTCCTCCTAGTCTTATAAATTCCCTAAATTGAAGGCAATGAATCTGTTTCTTTTATCACAGTTCTCTTTCTGAAACAAATAATCATTATCACCTGGCTACACAATGTTCCTTATTTTTTTCAATTAAAGCATTTTAAAGATTGTAATTTAACATTTTAATGAACAGCTATAATAAAAAATTACTACACTATTGCATAGTCATGTCTTTCTCTTAAACTAAATTATCTCCGAGGGTCCTTGTTTAATTGATGTTAAGCAAAAATTCCATTGATAGTCTATTATTTTAGCTACTCAAAGAAAAAGAAAAAAAACCCCAGAATTTCACAAATAATTTCTATGTCTGTGAAGTAATGGAAATTGAGGAACTTTGAAATTGAGGAAATTGAGCAACAATAAGTGTTTTTGGTCAATGTAGAAAATTTTGATGCTGCCACCTACCCCAAGTCATTCATTTTCTTTCTCAGCAAAGCTTTCATTCCTTTAATTAGCCACTTAGTTTCTTGAGTTCATTAATTGACATTTTGTAGACACAGGGAAAGAGAAACAATTTAAAGGAAGAATCTAGCTAAATTATGAGCCATTTCTCTAACTGAAACCACAATATTCCCACTCCTAAATTTTAAACTCACCAATCTACCTTTTGTCCACACAATATCAGTTATTATGAGGAGATAGAGGGAAGAATGATCCTATAGAAATTGTACCATAAAGGTTTGATTTTTTAGGCCACCTCACAAAGTTCATTTTGTTTATAACACACTAATTATTATTTTGTTTGCATTAAAATCTTGTTGACTCTTCATTTTTTATAGCTTGAATAAAGTCTATTGTCCTGACTTCTACTCCAGAATTAAAGTATTTATGAAAATTTGGGTGATTTTTCTGTTTTTAGAGTGCTGAGATAGCTGGGCATCTGACCAATGAGTAGGCTGGGAGGTAAATGGACAAAGATGGAAAGATATCAATATGGAAAAAGTAGGCACTGTCTTACCTCTTCCACAGGGTTGCCTTGGATGATTCAAAGGCAATTCCCAGAACACAAAAAGGCTCATATTTTAATGTGTATCAAATAAAATCTCAAAATCAAATGTTATTTTTTCTTTTAAAAACAACTTTTAATTCATATTTCTTATGTTAAACACAATAGTAGAAAATTTTTAAAAAACGCAGATGAAAAAACAGAAAGTAAAATTTACCTGCAATTCTACTAACCCAGAAATAGTTACAGGTAAAATTTAGGCTGTAACCTTCCAGGTATATTCTCTACCTCTGCCTCCTTCTCTCTGTCACAATCTCTCCTTGAGTGTTCACATACATTCAACGATTTTTAAAACAGCCCATCTTTTTGGATTACACACCTCTCTCTATACACATTTTATTGGTGAGTATACACATTGATAGTGCATATAGTGATTGATAGTGATTATAGTTACCTGTAAAACATATTTAATCAGAAACATGTTCAGTGACACAGATTGAAAATGGAGGTTTCACTACATTGAGGTAATTATTACAGGAAATGAATTGTTTCCAGATAAAGAAGACACAGATCGCGAAGAACTATTGCTGGCTCTACTGAATAAAAATTTTGATTTCCAAAGACCTTCCAACATTGGTGAGTTAAGAATAAAGTCAAACTTTATTTATTCCATCTTCTGACCTGTTCTTTCTACATGTTAATTTATATTAAAATAATAATTACTAATTTTAATGCTGCATTGAAGGCTTAAATGTCTTATTTCGTATTCACGCTAAAAGCAATGGCATTATTAAAAAATATTAAAATCTTATTTTGTTCAGTTTGAGAGTCCTAATGAGATCAGTAACTATCTAGTTACTCAATAGTTATCTTTAGTCATATTTTCCTCTCACCTAAGCAACTCCCACTGGTACGGTTAATATTATTTTTTACTAAATGCTTCGAGAGTATCACTAAATGTTTCAAAACAGGTTTCCACTAGAAATTTCTCAAGTTAACTGCGGTTTTGTGGCAGTTAAGTTAGCACTTTTTTTGCAATCAAATTCTTTCAATTTTGGAAATGGTTAAGAGTAGAAACCATTGGGAAATTTAGGCTATACCAACTGAGATTTTGTTTTTCTTTGAAGAACAGGAGAATCTGATTTACAATTATGCATCAGACTGGTCTCCAAGAAATGACAAATATTGTCAGAAACTTAGCAAGTCTAACCTGAGAGACAGTGTGACAATATGATAATGTGGTACCCTCTCAGAAAACATCTGTTCTTATAAAAAAATTGTCTATTCATGAGACAGTGTACCAGTTAAAACAATACCTTAATAAATACTTTACAAATACAGGATTTTAAAATTAATAAGATATTTTCATTGAAGAAAATGAACACAATTATAAAAAAAAAAAGCTATACTCAAATTGTAAAACCCAGAGGGAGTTGATATTAACATTTCTGGAAATTTCCTTCTTGATTGAATTATATAGATAAGATTTGTGTCCTGCTTTTTTTACTTAATATCATTTCATGAGAATTTCCCCATGTCAGTAAAATAGCTTATTTCTAAATAATAGTCCTTGTTAGAACTATGGTTTATTTTTAAAAACTCTGCGCTTATTGATAGAAATTAGGTATTTGCTCACTACATTACTGATTATATTTCAATATTACAGGCATTGAAAAAATGCTTGGGCCTTTATATTAGGGACAGGTGAGTGATCTCAAATCATACAAAAAAGACCTTTGTCTTCCTTGAATGTATGACCTGAAATGAATTAAATATTACTTGCAATGTACATTTTTCATATAATAAATGTGTCTTGCAGATATAGAGCTGGCTAACAAATTGGAAGAACTTAACCAGGTGAGAATGTGAAATACTTAAAATTTCAATTTTAATAATAACCAAAAGACACTTTCTTTTGACATAATAGTTGTTAAAATTATTAATAGTCTATTATGAAACCTTTATTCCTGCTAGAGGAAGATTGAAGTAATTCGCTAGGAAAAAAAATAATCAAATTCTACTAAAAAATAAAGAAAACAGAACAAAGCCATAACTGAAGTGATCATGGGATAAAATGTCTAGAAATCTGGCTTCTAGACCCAGCTCTCCAATTACCTATGAGACCATGGAATAATTAAAATTCTCTGGACCTAAATCTCCTCATCTGTAAAATAGGAGGCTATAACTAGATTGGTGGTTTGCAAAAGTTATTATTATTTTTTAAAGTGGAAATTTTTTTTTCCAAACAAAATTTTATGTGGTCTCACTTCAGTAAATGAAATATATAAAAGTGGAGCTGCTCTGTTTGAAACAGCTAGTTTGGCGAGGGAGGGGCCCTTAGTGCTGCTTTCTTGACCTGCATTTGGCCTCAGTACAGAAAGCCCCTTAGCAACCTTATCCCCTGACTCCTTGCTATGAAGAAAATTGGAAAATCATTGGATTAGATGATTTCTTAACTCTCTCAAATACAACTGCATGCAAATCCACTATTATACAAATTGTATGGCTGTTTGTGAGAGAGAATTATGCCCCATCAATTCTTAGTATCTAGGACACGGACGCATGCAGTAGCTCAGGCTGAGTTCTATTTTGATAGAGTTAGGTCTTTTGGGTTTAGGCAATCAGCGAGCTTGCTAAAAATTAACATGGCTTACACTCTGGGTGGAAACCCTAGGGCCTCAAAATACTTCTCACTTACTGCTAGAAGGGACAAATATTTCAGGAAATCCAAACATTCACATAACTCTTTGGAACTCCTTGAAAAGGACTGGTCATTATAGGTGACTTAATATCAAGACCAGCTACACAGGTTGTGTTTACAGGCTCCCCATTAATGAATACTCAGACTTGACTTCCTTCACCATAAACCTGTTTGTTCCTGATCACCTGTTAAGTCATGGACCTTTACCAGCTAGTTTCTAAATGCAAGTTTCCTTTTATTTTTCTATTTAATTCTTTTTGTTTATTTTCATTTATTACTTTTATTTTCTTTTATGTTCCTTTTTCCTCCTTCCTTTCTTCCATCTTTCCTTCTCCCTTTCTTTGTCTCTTTCTTCTTCTTCAATAGAAAAAAAACATTGCTGTTATTAAAGATTAATACTTTTCATATTTGATTTTTAACAGCTGGAAAAACTGAAAGAGCAGCTCATGGAGGCAAAGGATGCTGAGATGTCTTATGCTATAGGTGGTCTATCTTCTTCCCATCCTAATAAGCGAGGTAAGTTTGATGGTAGAAAAGAGTTGAAATAGAGATTTGCTGGACCTTTCCATAGTCAGTATAGCCTAGGCTGTGATGTGTTACCAATTATAATCTAAATCTCAGAGACCTAATATAATAAAATCCAATCATAAAGTTCAATGCACATAGTACAACCCTCTTCTGTTTTGTGGCTATATCATATAGATTATTGCTGTAGCTTGACTACCTCCAAGATTACCAAGACACAGGAAAGGATAGAGGATGCATCCCAGCTCTCAACTGCCTCAGTTCAGAACTCAGTTTGGTGACATGCATCACTTCTCCTGAAGTCCATTGTCTAGAATTAATCACTTGGGCTGCCACCAAAATATTGGCAAGACAGGCTAATAAATGTTAGAAAGCACGTATAGTACTTGGGGAGTACTGCCTCAACCACAGTCAATCCTTTGATCTTTTCTTAACCACATAGGCTATACTCAACCATCTCCCATTAGAGACAACTCCAAACTCCTTTCACTGCTGCACCCAGAACAAAGAATAAGCCCTCCAGGAGATACTAATCTTTGTCAAATACAATGTGGCTCCTCTTCATTCACAGACCTATCAGCTAAAAGGACAAAATTCAATAATTGACAGAGGAACAGGGACTGGATAATCACAATCAATAATCTTATTCACAGAGGAAAAGAACAAGAGACACACAACATCAAGAATGCTGGCCTCCAGCAATTCTGAAATCCCACTGGGCAAATATTATAAAAGTTTCTTACCCTGGAGATGGAGAATGGTTCTTGATTAGGACCTGCTAGTGTGTAGGTGGAGTGCTTTGTCCACTGTGTTATTTCCCCTGGCTTCACCCTTTCTGAGGTTTTTGCTTTTTTGGCCTTTTCATTTTTATCCCTGGACACATCATATGGGCTCCTTGGGGGAATATTCCCTTCTTGAGGATTGCAAAGTTTTCTCAGGTCTCCTCCTACTCTCACAAAGTTGGAGGCCCAAGGTTTATTTGGTCTTAAAGTGTCAACGACTATTTTTATTCTAGGGTTTATGGTTTCTTTGCCAATGGTGTTCTTGTAACAATTTAGAAAGCTTCTCAGCTATTTGCTACACACAACCTCTTTTAAACAATTTTAACTCTTTTGCATTCTCATCCCCAACTGAGTTGCCTTGAAGACATCTGGAACATACTTTGAAGGCTATACATATAATCTGATTTGTGCCCTGAGCTCCTTATTCCAATTGATATTTACCTGGCATCACTCACTTAGAGTCATTTTAAATCCCATTTTATAGTTTTGGGATCCAGAAACAGCTCTTGCAATATTTCAAGATCTTGTATTTCTGAACTATCTCTATTTCTTTTTATTTATTTGCAAAGACACCATTTTCTTCTTAAGCTCACTATTTCTTGCAATACCTGGCTAAGTGTATCCAACAGCAACCTAAAAATACTGCCAATATTCTGTTTTCCTAATTTTTCTTCTAGAAATTCAAGAGGAACACAATCTGAACCTGAACTGTTGCAGATGTCAGTTTTACCACATACTATGTTACTTTGTAAAATGACTCTTCCTGTTTCCAACCTATGATATCAGTTTCCTTGTCTGCCATTAATCAACTGCTGAGACTGTGCCATAACTTAAGTTCTTCTTAGAGTACCACCCTCCTTCAAGTTTTCAAAGTGTATTTTGGGATAAATTAGGCAAAGCACATCAACAAAATAACCTTACAATCTCAGTGGTGTAACTTGGTTTAAGATTTATTTTGTGTTTACATGAAGCCTTAGGTACCTTGGTTATTTTCCTTCACTTTGTCCCTGCACCGTGTGTCCTTGTAGCAGGATAGGAAAAACATGGAGGTAAATGCACTCTTACCTGCCAAAATTAGGCACGTGATCTCAAGCTCACTTAGCGGGGTTGGGGAGGCCCCTGGGGAATGTCGAGAAATGCAAGGAACAGTTGGAGAATCCTACCTCTACCATAGATATTTTGAGCTTGTTATGACATGTATAACAAAATCTTCCCAGTAATGATTTAAGTAAACCACTGAGTATATAAATTTGAGTTTAGGGGAGTAGCCCAGATTGGAGATCTAAATTTGACAGTTATCTGCATATCAATATTGCTTGGTATTGTGATGAGACTGTCTAGGGAATCACTCTAGACAGATATAAAACAGAAGATATCCAAGGCCAAGTCCCAGGCCACACCAAGGTTACAGACTGGGCAGATGAGAGAGAATTAGCAAAGGAGGCTGAGGAGGAGCAGCTACTGAGGAAAAAGGCGACAAAGAAAAGAATGCCTTGGAAGTCAGATAAAAAAACTGTTTCCAGGAAGACATAGTTCAGCTGTTCTAAAGCTATGATAGGTCCAGTAAAATGAGAACTGAGATTTTCCATCTGAACAGCAATGGGAAGGGTTTTAATGGTTTTGACAAGAATTATCTGGTGGACTTATGGTTAAAGAGAATATGACAAAACAACAGGAATGACTAACAACAAACAACTCTTGAGGAATTTTGTCTAAAGGGTAGTAAAAATTGGGATATTAGAGTAGCTTGAGGGGGTCAAGGAAGCTTTGTGTTTGTTTTTAAGCAAGGAGATATTAAAACATATGTGTATGTAGTAGGAACAAAGTAAATATTTGTGGTGATAAACATATGAATTAGATGCCCAGGTTAGGTGACAAAAATAACCCACATCATATCTGAAGTGTGGTGTTTATTGGCATAACTAGAAACAGTCCACCATAAATAGCAATGTATGATGGTAGAATGGACTCAGAGATTCAGCTTAAAGCAAGAGTATCTTACACTTACTGTGAATTATTGTAATTTGTTTAATTATTTAATATATAGTTGACCGACAGCTGCTAAATTCTTCCATTCATTAAAAATATAACTGTCCAACCCCTAGCATCATGCTAAAAACGGGGATTACAAGAGTGAACCAGATAGACATCAAGAGACACCCGAATGCTGACCAGGGTTTTCCTTCACATAAATGATAAATGATAAATAAACATTGAGGAGTTGGCTCTACTGGGGATACCATTCATGAAAGTTCCCTTCAACTGGTCCAGAAAATTTCCAAACTATGTTCCAGCGCATACTTAATTGAGCTGCTCTTGTGGTATAAATCTGGGATATGTGTAGATTTCTTTTTCCTTCCAGACTGAGATATTCAAAGATATCCAAAGGGACAGAAAGGGACTTTCCAAAATACTATAAAAAGAAGATTGGGTTAGAGGGCCAAGTTCTTCAGTTTACTGTCTGAAAATAAACTTCTGCTTGCATAGGATTTGAATGTGGTTTTGTTTAAAGAAAACGCTGGCTCTTTTAGGAATGAAAAGTAGACTCTGAGTGCTATCATAACACTCTATGTGTTTGCGGTGATGAGCGTTAGGGTCACAGTTTACAGAATGAGTGGAGGTAGGGAGAGAAACCTAGGCAGGAAGATAGACTTTTATCATTTATGGCAAAGAGTGTCTTAACTTTACTGAGTTTTTCAGCTCGTTTTTATTGTGCATCCTATTAATCAATAGTGAATCGAAGACCCATCTCCCCAAGGTCTTCATTTTATAAACCATTTAGATGGAAGGAAATTAGAGAAATTTGTAATTAATTAGATGAAGCTAACGTAAGTTGGACAATTGATTGGCAACAACCCACAGAAGATTTAAAATGACTCATTCATTCATTTGAAGATTAAAATGCTGTTCAAATTGGTTTGATTTTTCTGAAACATCACTTTATGATCAGAATGTGAAGACTCAATGCAATGATCAAATTATTTAAATATCATTTGGTGGTCTGCAAAGTAAACTTTAAATTTTCTTCCTTCTTTTTTCTCCAGTAAATAGAAGCATATTTATCACTGATTTTACTTATGTGTCTTCCTCTTTGGGACTTAACTTACCCCAACTCTTAAATAGAAGGGTGCGTCTTACTGTATTCTCTGAACTGCATTATATGCATTATAATGTAGAACAGTGCTGTCCAATAGAACTTTTTTTGATGATGTGACCATTCTCTAACTTGCACTGCCCATTACGGTAGTTACAGGCCACTAGGCATTATTGAGCACTTGAAAGTTGGCTAGTGTGATAGAGAAGCTGAATTTTCACATTTTATTTAATTTTAATTAATTTAAAGATCCACCTGAGGCTAATAACTACCATTTGAACATTTGTTTTAGAAAACTTTCTCTCATACTCAGGCATACATAAACTATTTTATTCAAATGTACCATTTAATCAAAAATCTTCCTAATAAAGATTTTGTTTTGTTTCTTTTTTAGCTTGCTTTTGGAAATACTGTGTCTAAAGTTTTTCCTCTGGATGCCAAAAAAGATAAGAACATTAGACAAAGTTATAAATCTACTCACTTTACTGCTTAAAGATTGTAGCTATTTCAAGCATAAAGAAACGGTGGCAGAATTTATCCAGCATATTACATGCTTAAAACTTACATTGTGAATGATGATGACAAATCAGTTGCACTTCTGAATGGCATGGGACTATCAGAATGGCTTTGTAGACCTGAAGTTGGGAGTGCTGTATCTATTGTATGCTTTTCATAAATTCATTGTCTAAATATAGTTTTGTCCAGAGATGACTAGGCTGTTGAGCTATCAATTAAAATATTTTAGACAGTGTCTTGGAAAATTAAAGTAAATTATATTGTCTCAGTTTATATGAGAAATTATATTTTATTAAATTTATTTAAAATATTTTAGAAAATGTCTTGGAAAATTATATTATATTGTCTCAATTTATGGAAAATGTGCATCATTGTCCTCTCTCTTATTTTGTGATTATGCTGGCTACTATCTCTTTTCTGTTCATTAGGACAATTGTCACTGGGACTACTACAACCAAATGAATACATTACTAGGAAGCAGAAATCTATTGTTTATTGAACTCTAGGAGAAAGAAGTATTAGATGTTTCAGAGATAGATATTAAGAAAATTTTCATACAGAACAATTTGCTTTTGGGTCCCTTAATTCTCATCTCTGCCTCCTCCACAATATCAGAAATTATTTGAGGCTCTCAGCACGTCTGTGAGAGACTAGACTCAGTGTACAAAAAACGTCAGGTAAAACAGAACAAAAACTCATTGGATTTTCCTTCATTTTTCTCCCCCACGTCTTCACATCAAACTGCTCTTGCTTACATCTCGTCTGAGCAAACTTATTTAATCAATTCAAGACTGGGAATCCAATTTCATTTTTGTTTACCACCTGTTGTGGCACAGAAACATAGTCGAAGTAACTTTATAATTAAAGGATATCAATGACTAGCTGGCCAGATGAGCCTACCGGCATTCCCTTACGTCACAGAACAGGGGAAATGCAGTTTATCTACATGATGTTAATTGTGTGGTGCTTAAAGATAAGACTATCTCATGAGCTAGAATGAACAATATTGCTTAAACTAAAAAAAAATTTTAAAATACATGAAACTGACCAAGTTGAGTAACATGCCTGCAGTGCTTTAAATACACTTGTTAGGAGCCACTTAAATGTACATAAATATTAGTTGCTCAATAATGCCTGAATGTTCCCACGTATTTACACCTGTTGTGAACACAAACATGATATTATCATAAAGAAAAACAAAACTCCTGTTTTCATCATCTCACGTTTATTAACTTTGGAGCAGTTGAACAATATTTACGCATTTGTAAACTTTAGGGGTAATGTCATTCAAAAAAGGTTTTGATATTTCTTCCTTTTAGAGAAAGTCATCTTTTTATAATTTGTTTCTTTTTATAATTTGCTTTAAGAAGTTTAATTCCCTAAAGATATCTGTAGATTAAAGGTAGAATTTACTAGATATTTTTTTTGTGTGTGTAGCCAGGAATTAATATCCCCCATGAAAAACTGGTTATATAATTAATGCCAGAACTCAGAAATCCATATTCACAGTTTGCTCTATGAAGCTTTTTACAGGAACAAAGAAAAACAAAAAGTAATCTATTTCTTTGAAACTAAATAAAAAGTCCCTTTAAGCTGGTGACTTTCAATGAAATATAGCTGGATTTAATAATATACAATGCGTTATACAAATAGATGAGATGACTCGTCATGTTCTTAACAGAAATTGCGTCTTAAGTTTCCTGCTATGTTACAAGGATGCCTTATTTTAAACTAGAATACCGCTGACTTATTTTCTACTCTGTACAAAGTAGTGGTAAAAATTAAAATATGAAATAAAATAGTTGTAAGTGGAGAAAACACTTTTCTTTTTTTCTTCATGTAAGTCTTGTGTATATGCTATGAGACAAATGCATTACACATTAGAATAGAGTATAAATCGATACACTGTGACTTCTTACTTTACTTAAAATGGAGGCCATAAGCATAATTTTGAATTTAAAAATTCAAGAAGATAGGAAATCAATTTGTTTAATCCAACTTTAAATCTTCATCATGAGAAATTTTTAGGTTAAAGTAGGTTTTAATACCTTTTGTCAAAGCGTGAAGCAACAGCACCCAGTTGGATTAGTAGCTGACAAATACCCAAAGGGGAGAAAAAGGAAAGAAAGAGCTTCTAAGGAATTAGACATATTTCTATAATTCATCAGAAAGTGGGGAAAGGTGGGCAAGAGCAATTATAACTTAAATAATTCTTTCAAATAGTGAGTCCTGCAGGATATCTGTCCATGTACCACTAACTTTCTGATGTAAGTTTATGAACAGAAATTGAAGAATCGGTGAGATTTCTCAAAATTCAGTTCTCTTTGCTAAGGTTCCTCTATTACAATTAAAAGAATCATTCATTTTCAGTTTTTTCCTAAACTTAAAGTTTTTCAGCAGTTAGAAAATTTCCCCCCTCAAGGAGAAGTTATATACAAAATACCACTTTGTATTCTAAGTGCATATGTTCATCTCTATGTCTGAGTTTATTTTGTTATTTGGATCGTACGTTAATTCATTTTTAGTTAAAATCAACAACAACCCATTTCTCTCCTCTTCTTCTAATATGACTATACCTTCTCACCACAGTCTTCCTTTTTAGGCTAAAATAAACCTTTGCTCTGCTGACTGAACTTTTTGCTTCCCACATATCAGGTCTGTTTGACAGTGATTACTAGGGTTTAAAGAAGTGTTTTCAGAGGGTTTTTAAATTTCTGCTGACTTATGCTAAATCTCTGGTCCAAGGAATAAGTTATATTTATGTTTTGAAAGCATATCCAATGCACAATGGGCTTATGCGCCTAAATTACAAGAACAACACAGTTTTGCTGATAGCTGAGCTTTCCAGAATACCAAAACTTATGCTTTCTTAGGCCAATTAAAAATAATTTGAATCTTTTTAAAGAAATCATTCTCATATATTCTTCAATGCTTTATTAAACACAGTGTATGAAACAAATTAAATGGATTCTTAGATGAGTGATTAACAACAAAAAGACTGTTTATTGTAATGTGCTAAAATATACTGTGCTACAATTAGGTGAACTTAACTGGCCCCAAGTGCTTTGGTGGTTTCCTACTTGGTGATTCTTTGACTTCCCCATACTTTCATCTGTTACTTCTGTGTGTAGTTGTTCTCATAATCAGCCACCGCTACTCTTAACTAACTATAAGTTGTAATTTACAGAAATGGAAAGTTGTTAGGGGACATGAGATAGCCAAACTTGGCAAATGAGTAATATCCTTCATTTCCTAGTTCTAAGTCAATGTGCTCTGACCTGCAGTGTTTCTCAGTTCATTGAGAGAATAAAGTTTATGGGCTTAATTACTGCTGTTTTTTTCTGCTCAGAGACATTTTTCTCTTGTTTCTGGAACTGGGACTGTGTTTTATTTGGTTGAACCGAATTGACATTTGAATATAAGAGAAGCCTAGTTTCATAATCATTACTCAAGAGCCTCACAGACAAAGGATACGAGAGAAGTAAAACTTCAAGAGAAACTATACAGCATTGTCTTTCCTTGTTCCCCAATGATGAACAAATGGATTGTACCTAAATTTTACTGAAAGAAATCAGTCTTCAGTTATTATTCTTCAATAATATATGTAGATGGTAAATGCACATAGAAAGCGTTTCACTGTATTGTGTTTCTTAGAAAAGTAAGGTTTGGGGCCAACTAACCGTTCATGAATAACTAAAATATATATTTAAAATATATCCATGCATTGAAATTATCTGCACAATTTAATTGAAGTTACAACAATACTGTGATGTGATGAACTGAAGTTAAAGCTCTGGAAAGGATTACAGAAGGTTCCTTAGAAGTTTAATCATTAAGGAGTGTGAAAAACTTCACCGAAGCATCTTCCATATTTCTGTGACATTTCACCCAAGGAAGTTGTGTCTGCAAAAATGAAAGTTGAAAATGTTAAAGCTAATGTGAACTCTGTAGATTAGGGGAAACTCATCAACTTCAGTGGAGAAGAGCTAAAACTCTAATTGCATGAGGTTTCATTATAGCTTTTACTTATGCATCATATTTTTATTGCAGAGACAATAATGCAAAATGATAATTTCAGATCAAAATTTATTAAAAAAGGATATTTTTAATGTAACAGCTAGGCACTTATGCTGAAACCACACTTCCATTCTTCCGGTACCTCTATTTATTTTGAGTTTTCAGTCTTGGTTCAAAGGATGTTGCCATGACAAGTGAAAGATAAAGAAAATCTGATTACTACTTCTATTGTTATATTAACATGTTGATAATTATTGTACATTTTGCTCTTTTTAAAGGGTCCAACCATATACTGGTATTTAAACACAATATTTCTGTTATTTGAGAGCTACGTTAATTTATCTGAATGACAGTGTGTCAATATTGTTCTAAAATAAAAATTGTCAGTATAATACAGTAACATTTGCCTCACATTATTAAAAGTCTTAAGGCATTTGGCAGCCGGGGTAGCACAATTAATGGTCACATTTCTATCACATTTCATCAAGTGGGCATCCTGATTTCAATGGCAGAGACCTAGAACTTGCTAATTGCATCTAGAGAAGTTATGAAACTTTACCACTCTTAATTCAAGTTGCTTAGAACTGAAGCCTATTAAAAACTCAAAACTTGGGTCCAATACATTAATGATCTGAGGAGGACATTGTGTAAAAATCAGATTATCTTCCTTTCCAAAATGCCTATCAGGGAAGAGATTAACATTTGTTCTGGAAACTAAGTAACACACGGCAGCTGTATCTAGACTTGATTTCAAACCAAGAAAAACTTCCATGATTACTACCAGTTTCATTTTTAGTGTGAAGACTTATATTGAAATCCAGAAGGTGAAAACCCACAAATAAAATTGCTCCAAATGAGTGTACGTCAACTCCCACAGAAGTGAAACAAAGATTTTCATAAAGTCTGAGATACTGTTTCTGTTTCCTTAAGAAATGGTTAATCAGTGAAGTTAGCAATAACAATTTAGCACACAGGTCTTATGGGTCATGAAGAGAATGTTGGCTTAGAAGTCCAGAGACTGGGTCCTGTATCTTGCTTTGTCCAAAAGTCTGTAAAATTTTGGGCAAATCAATTTCCTCTCAAAGCCCGTGTTCTCATTCGTTTAAAAAAAAAAAAGATTTAGGTTAAATGAGACTTTATGTTCTTGAATCTCAAAAGACTTAGCTGCGTGATTATGTGAACACTATTTAATGACTCAAGTTATCTATTAAATGATTCACATATTACATCTCCTGTTTAATTCAAGGGAATATTGTGACAATAAGAAATAACATAGCAAAAGTAATTTTGAAAAGTTGAATGGAAATCAGAAATATATTTTGATGGCTTTTATTATTCATAAATATAAAACATGAAACTTCACATGAGGAAGTCAAAAAATGTCTGAGAAACCTTGGTGATAGTAGCAGGAAGTAAGGAATAGAAACGATGGTTGAGCAGGTGAACACACAATGATTGAAAAAAGGAAGAGAAAATATGTGATGTTAAGTTCTTTTCTAAACATTTTTTTTGTGATATTACTCTCTTGAGGTTATAATAATAAGGACAGTGATTGTCATGATACTCTGTAAAGTCTGTTAAGTGAAGGACATAATATACTAACTTGGCTTTCACTCAACAGTGATTCAGAAAACATTATGTTAATTCAACGGCCTTTTCGTAGTTTAGTAGCTCTCTGGAGTTTTTATGGTCTAAAACTTCATATAAAAATTTATAGGAAAAATGAGTTTCTTGTGTGATTTTTTTTTTTATCATAACCTGTTTTGGTTGAATTCAGAAATACTAAAATGGGTGATAATCAAGGGTTGCAAAGGTGATAGGATACATGTGGAAACCAACTGAACTTAATTATTTTAACCTCAGTGTCATAACGTTCTCAATACTTCAAGCAACTACAGGATTGTGGCCCTAATTTCAAGGAGTTACTTGATTTTTGATAGCAGTTAGTTCCTACTCAAATATAATGTGGTGATTGTTAACAGCCCCAAGAGTGACCATACTTGGTATATCTCTAGATATAAAGACAGTTCAGTCTGAGTTTTGAATATGGTGCTGCTCAAAAGGCAGTGATATTGGCTGTATTCAGTAAGTCCTCCCGTTATTTATGGACATTCAGTAACTTCTTAACTTCATTGATCAACGACTCCACAGAGAAAAATATTTATTTTAAATAAGTCATTCTGAGAATGAGAAAGTCGAGGTAAAATATTGACTTTTCACTGTGGTTGAGAGGAGAAAAAAATGACATGACAAATTAAAAGAGGATCAAGGCTAATGTGATGCTTTTGGGGCATCATTGGTCTGAGGATTATCTTGAGAAAAGCAGAGAGCAGAGTTCTCTCTCTGTAGCCTGAAATTGTCAAAGCAGTTCTGGGTTGTCTTATCTATTTGCGAGGAAGAATGCACCCTCTGTAAGCCCTATTGGGAGAAAATATATTGCCTAGATTTTATATGCAACAAATATTCAGTGTTTAAAACATATAATATGTGTGATTAAATACATTGTTTAAAATATAAGCTAACAATTTAAGCTTTCTGGAATTGAATTATACTTGTATCAATTACTAGCTATGTGGCATTGTGGGTTAATTAATATATGTAAGCTTTCCACTTATTTGTATAATAATAATAATTATTGAGTGTTTAACACACGTCAGGCACAATTCTAAGTGGTTAATGTATATCAGTTCATTTATCCTCAGGACAATGCAATGTGGTAGAAATTATTATTATCCTCATTTTATGGAAGAGGGTTTTAGACTTTAAGCAAGTTGCCACAGCTAACAGATAGATGACTTGGGATTTGACCCAAAAAGCCTGAGCTCTCTACCTGGCACTTTTACCCCTTATATTGTACTGTTTCTCAAGATGCTGGGATAGTAACAGTACTTACTTTATGGAACCTGATGAGTAAATTAAACAATGCATGTATAGCACTAGTATAGGACTCAGCACAGAGTTAATTTTCAGAACTGTAATATAAGCTGTTATCACTTGCACGTATTGTGTGTCCGATACATTCTGGGACTAGTACAAGAATCTAATTTAATCTCTACAATACCCTTATGTTACTATCTAAATGTACAAGCTGTAGAGAAATAAGGTATCTTGATGGAAACAAGATAATTGAATGACAGAACCAGGATTTGGATTATATATCCTGATTCCTTGGCTAATACCCTTTCTGCGACACCATTCTCTCTCCTGTGTTCATGATGATAATTCTGGTAATGTAGTTATTAGCAACAAAATTGTGTGTGTCACTAGAATGTGCCTTCTTCATAGTAGAGGGATTGCTACACATTTATCTATATTTATGAAAGTGATTTATTGTTTATTAGAATTTTAATCTTTGCATATTAATATTCAATAATTACATAGAAGTCTGTGAGAATAACTAAATCTTTTATTTTAGGGTGAAGTAGGTCTAGGAATGGTTTTTTTTAATGTCATTTAAATTATTTAGCATCTATATACTAATCAAGTACAGAAATGTTTGAAAAAGTGAATTTATAAGCTAAGGAATCAAAAGGGGGATTTACAAACCAAGATGGATCAGTTAGCCCATTGTGAAATGTTAATCAAAGCCTGCAGGTATTATATTTCTTCAAATTGTACTCACGATTGGAATCAATTAGCCTCTGGAATTTGAAAGCCGGTTTCTACCAATCCGATCCATGGGGATACCAAATCGCCTTTTTGGATGATCTACTACTTTCCTGAAACAAGCGAAAAAGAACATTTTTAAGCTAAAGTCCAAGTTATCAATCATTAGTTTTGCTCTTTTATTTCATGCAGATCTGGGGGCTTTCTTCTGGAGTTGGAATAACTGTGATAGTTCTCATTCATCAGCACCCACCATGCATCAGACACTATCTCTTATCTATTCAACATCTGTTGAAGTAGGTTTGACTACCTCCATTTTACATCTGAGGATACTGAGGCTTAGAGAAATTAAATAACTTATCCAAAATCAAATAGCCCAGATGAAAAGCCAGGTCTTATCAACATAACAATCTGCTGAGTGTTTAGTTTGGGTAAGTCCCTTTCCCCTCTTAAGATTTGGGTGTATTCCTCTGTTAATTGAGGAAGATTGCACTAGGTCAGCGGTTTTTCCCAACCTCTCCCTTAGAATGGTTCTCCTGGGAAAGGAGGGAGAGGAAAGGATGCTGATGCCAAGACTGAATGTGGGGTAAGTGTGCCTCTCAGGTCTTCACTCAGATTTTACCTAGAGAAGCTTTGTATGTGATGGTCTATGTTTGTTATATGTACTCAAATATTGTTTGGGAAAAAAATACTTCATTATTAAAATAAAGTTAAAAAAAATCCTACAGGAGGCCTTACAGTTTGTATGTTCTATAAATTATCTCTTTAAAAAGAAACATTTTAATTTGATTTGTTATTGCCATCACTTAGTGCTATCAAGTCAAAATCCTAACAGAAGAGGTCCCAGAGCTGTGAATGCATAATATACACTGGCCTTGGAATTAAAAGACGTTTTCAGTCTTCCTAATGAAGATAGAAATCTACCCCGAGCACTTACCCCGAGCCACCGAGGTTTCGGGGTTTTTGTTCCGTTAGTTTTGGGTGTTTGTTCTTTTTTTGTCTTTTTGGTGGCAACAGAAAAATAACTGCTAGCTCCTCTGAGACCATGGCAAAATCCATATTCCTTTCATGAAAGGTCATCAGGTGCCATCTCAGTGGGGCGGGCCAGAGTCCCACCAAGGGAGTCCTGAGATCTTAAAACTGCATCATGATCTTTATGGATTAAATTAAGTTGCTGATTAGTTCAGAGTCAATTAAAAAAAGTTTAAAAGGCAGCCCCTGAGCATGGTGACAGCCCTGCTAGCTGGAGAAGCTAAGAAGGCTATGTAAATAAGTGACTTATCTCACAGCTGAAGGGAGTTGACTTACAGATTTATTAGGCTTTTTATTGACATAATATACACACAGAAAAGAGGATACGTATTTTATAAGTGAACAATATGAGACGTATACAGATTATAAGCACAATAAGTAGCCAGATCAAGAAATAGAACATTACCAGCAGTCAAATAGTTTTGGAATAGGAAAGAGTCTTAAAGTTAATTTTCGCACCAAATGTAAGAATTTCTGCTTCAATTTTTGACCAGCAATGACAGAGCTCATCACTTGAAAATCTCAGTGATGAACTAGTTACCTCACAAGACAACTTCATCAATATTCAACAGCTTAAAGAGTTAAAAAAGGTTTGTTTCAGAACATTTCCAATAGCTTCTTTTGTTCTTTCTAATTACTTGCATTATATTGTCAGTATTATACTACATAATTTAAACACTAAAAATGAATTAAAACTACAAAAAAAATCTATTTTTTTTTCGTATTATCATTTACTATGTACCTACTATGTATGATTCCTTTTGTGTCTGTCTTGGGATCAATAAGTCAGAAATAGTCTTTGCTTTCAAAAACCTATAATTAAGTACTGTCAGATTGACAAGGATTTTTTTTTATAAGTGACACTTCTTTTATTATATACTATAACTTTTTTTCATTTTTCCTTCTTTATAACACGTTTTTAAGGAAGTATTATGACAGCCCAACAAGGTACAATGTTAACTGGACTGGGGCTCTTATCACAGTGTTAAACTTGTTTGAATAACTCTTTCTCTCCTGTGTAACTTTTTATTATTTTTAATAACTCAGTACAGAACCACTGGTTTCAGAAGTGGTTTTGCAGAGTTTTCCACCTTTGCCATCCTGTGAAATTTTGGATATCAGTGACGAGCAGACGCTTCCCAGGCTGATTGAAGCACTAGAGAAACGGCATTACCTTTGCTTAAGATTGTACTGTCGTTTGAAGGAATTCCCTGGCAGTCCGTGGTTAGGACTCTGCGCTCTCACTGCCGAGGGCCCGGGTTCGATCCCTGGTCCGGGAACTAAGATCCCACACCCTCTAATGCTGGGTGAGGTTTAAATGAAACCTTCTAGAGTGTGGCTCAGGGCCTGGGTCACAGTAGGCGCTCAAATGCCTCTGTTACCATAACGCTGCAAGTTTCTCATTTTCTCCTATATTCACTTAGTATTTTATCTGAGAAGCTGCGCTAAGCACCGGGACCTCCGGGTTAAAACCTATTTCCTGCTCTTCAGCATGTCACTGCCTGCTTAAATAGTGTCACACGGGCTACAGCAGATGGGAGTGATGCCTATTTACCTAGGTAACTTTTTTCTAAAAATATTTTCACTGTTCACAAGCCCTGAGTTTTTACCCAAACCAAGGGAGCAGGCATCTGCAAACGCCTAGCAACTTTTCGAACCCGCAAACGAGCCAGTTACATGACAAGGATTTAATATTATACGAATAGTAGAGGACAAAGTTCTCTCATTTTTCTTGATGCCAAGTTTTTGCCTTAACTACCAGGTCTTATCAATGTTCCTCATATCATTATTAGGTAAATAATTCATTTAAAAAGCTCTGAAAAGTATAGAGAACAATGGAAACATGAGGGAATTTTATTACTGTATCTTGCACATAGAAAATTTTATAAATATTGTTTAATTCTAATTAAAACAATTAATTTGAAGATAATTAATATTTATTTAATGCGTTCAATATGCCAGGTACTGTGTTTAGTGCTGTGTATACAAGGATGATAAAAATAGGAAGTGACCCTGATGGGGAGCTTACCCTCAAATGATATTGGTAGGAATAGACACATGTTATTATTCTTCTTTTTTTTTTTTAATCTAATTCAGCCTTCTTTTCTGCTGATTCACATCTATCTTCCTTCTTGGGTTGGCCCTTCGTTTTGCTAGTCAATGTAGATAGCATTGTATGTATGATCTTACAGGACTGTCTCTCAGACAACAGTATGACCAATACGGGAAAATCTGGGAAAAAAAAATACTTAGTGCTTATCCTTCACCTCTCCATACTTCTGCCTCTATTCTTCAAGTTTCTGAAAATCACACCCTCCTAAGCGGTGTCTATTGTGTGCACTTCTGGATTTCATGATAATAAATTGACTACATATTTTTCAACTTGACATTCAATTGGGAAACATATTGGGCTATAAAATTAGCATAGAGTGAATGGTCAAGAGTCATAGGAAACTTTGCATATCAGTTGTGCTTTAGGTCTTCTGATGTAATTATAAATAATGACTGCTGGGAAAAAAAGAAAAATGTCTTCATGATATTTTAAAATAATTTTTATTCACATAAGTAGATTTACAGACTCCTCACTTAAGCAGTTATTTTCCTCGTGGTCAAAAAAATGGTCACTCGTCCTCTGCCACCATAAAGGATATCCGTGTCATAATCCATAGAATCTGTAAATCATTTACCTTACATAGCAAAAGGGACTTTGCAGATGGGATTAATAAAAACCTTGAGATGAGAAGATTATCCTAGATTATCTGGGTGGGTTCAGTGTAGTCAGAGGAGTCCTTAAAAGTGGACGATGCCTGAAGAAAAGTGGGTCAGAGAGCTGCAATCGGAGAAGGACCTAACCCACCATTGCTAGTCTGGAAGATGGAGGAGAAAGTCACAAATCAACCAACGCTGCGGCCTCTAGACATTCTTAAAAGAAAACGAGGACCTACATCCTACAACCAAAAGGAGCCGAATTCTGCCAACATCTTAAAATGAGCAGGAAATGAATTCTCCCCTAGAGCCTCCAAGAAGGAGCACAGCCTGCTAATCTCTTGACTTCCTCTGTATCCTGCTGGTAGACTGGGTGAAAGAGAAAGCCCATAGCAGCATACAGAAGGAATTTTAGGGGCCACCCACTAGATAGCCATCAATCATATCAAAGTTGTCGAGAACAGGGGTCCCCAACCCCCAGGCTGTGGACCGGTATCCGTCCGGGACCTGCTAGGAACTGGGCCGCACGGCAGGAGGTGAGGGGCGGGCCAGCTAGCGAAGCTTCGTCAACTGTTCCCCATCGCTCCCCATCGCTCCCCATCGCTCGCATTACTGCCTGAACCCTCCTCCCATCGCTTGCATTACCACCTGAACCATCTCCACTGTGGAAAAATTGTCTTACATGAAACTGGTCCCTGGTGCCAAAAATGTTGGGCACCGCTGGTCTAGAATAGTATTTGGTGACTGGTGAGGATATCCTGGACTTCTGACCTACACAATTGTAAGATAATATAATTTGTGTTGGTTTAGGTCCAGAAGTTTGTGGTAATTTATTACCATAGAAATAAAAAAAACTGAATACATTTGTCTGTATGATTTAGGGCTGATGTCTGAGTATGAATGGTTAATACATAAAAACATAAAACTGATGTGATTTTTATTCCTTGAGCCCTTAAATTCCTTCATGGACGACTCCCGTTATAACTCCAGGGAAGGGGTAAGGTAGAAGCCATCCTGGGATGGAGGAAAATGCTCAGGGAAAGTCCCAGACAAACAGAAGAAGAAGTGAGAAACCAGCCCCTTCCAGGTGTTCAAAGGACCGATGAGAAGAGGAAGGAAATGGCGCCTGGGAAAAGAGTAGTGCCTCACATGTGAACTGACCTCCCAAAGCTTCTGCAGAATGGATAGTGTCACAAAAAATAATCCTCTTACTTTTTTAAAGAGAAGTATGATGGTTTCAGGCATCATTATAAATTAGAACAGAACATTTATTGGTCCATACTACCAATGTATATTTTCAAAAGTCAAGGTAAAATAAATGAAAATAACATTTTTTTCTTTCTTTACTCTGGTTGATCTACTTTTCCTGCTCAAGTAAACTAGAGGGAGTTGTGGTATGGTAAAAAGCAAAAATAAACTCTTTTTCTCCTTCCTTCCTCCCTACTCTTTCCTTCCCTTCTTTCCCCCAGATTTGATTCAAAAAGTATTAGCAACCAGGAGATGTTGACTTGGATTCTATTTATTACTTCTACTTACCGAAAAACAACAATACCTTAATAAGTTAAATAATTTCTACACAGTTTCTATCTATTCAGAAGTAAAATGGTAAACTAGTATTTCTCTTAACCTTTTTGTTGATATGAAATATATATAACCATACTACAATCTACAACACATACACTGACAGTAATACACAGTGTATAAAACATAAATGTTAACATAGAAAAATATTTTTAAGACCAAAAGGGAAAACCGTACTTTCTGACTATCTAGTCCCTCTTGTGACAAAATAACAGTATGACATGGCTTATATTATACATCCATTTAAAACAATCCACCTTTTCCATTCTAAAATATTCTGAAAGTAGTTTAAGGATACAGAATATCTATTAAAGTAATATAAGGAGGATGGATTATTTTAAATATAATTTTAAACTTCAGACTAAAATACAGACTTCCTGAGCCAAACAGGATTTTCTTTAATTTTTTATTTTCTTTGATAATTCAATTTCTAAAGATGTTCACCATTCTAAAACAACTGTTAGAAAACTTATATTTACACTTTTTATTTAGAATCACTTCATACATACCAAAGAGTCTATAAATTCACCTATGTTCAGTTTAAAAAAATAAAATGAACATCCCTATTGGTAGCACAAATTTAAGAAATAAAATATTACCAGTGCTTTAGAAGTCCTCAGTGTTCTTCCTCCCAAGTTGAATCCCTCCCATGACTTCGTCCCAGAGGTAATCTGTAAGATGAATTTTGACCTAATATCTCCCTTGATTTTCTTTATAATCTGTATGTTTTGTTCAAAAGTCTCTTGGTTAGTTTAGATGGCTCTAGAATTTTATTTGAAAGAAATGTGTGAATACTTCTTGACTTCTTTCAGCAAATATTGTGTTTTGAGATTTGTCCATGTTGTCATGGGTAGATGTAGTTCTTTTATGTTCAGTGTCATATGGTATTTCATTGTATGAATAATGAATATACAACAGCTTATTAATACATTTTACCATGGATGGGAATTTGAGGTATTTCTTTTTCTTTTTTTTTCATTATTGTTATGTACTGTTCAGCTAGAAATTTTCTTACACGTTTGTAATGCACATTTAAGGATTTCTCTACAGTATATTTTTAGAAGTAGAATTGCTAGTTATGCCTATACTTAATTTTATTACATAGTTCCAGACTGTTTTCCAAAGTTGCTGTACCAATTTACACACCCAAGAGCAGTGTATGACAGTTCCTATTGTTTCAAATCTATGTCAACCCTCCCATTGTGGACTTTTAATTTTGCCAATCTAGTGCATTTGTTGTTGTATCTCGTTGTGTTCTTAGTTTGCTTTCCGTGAATACTAATGAAGTTGCTCACCTTTCCCTTTGCTTATTGGTCACTTGGATTTCTTCTTTTGGAAGTACTTAAGTCTGCTGCTTGTTTTTCTATTGGTTTGTTTTTCTTTTAAATATTGATTTGTAGGAGAATTTCTTATACTCTGAATATTAGACCTTGTCAGTTATGAGCAAATATCCTTTCCCACTTGTGGTTAATCTTCCTTATTGTGTCTTTTATGAAAATCTTTAATTTTGTTTTGAAATTTATCAATATTTTTACATTTTGTTCATTAAATCACCTCTAATGTTACAAAAATATTATCCTATGTTGCCGTAAAACCTCTTGCAGTTTTGCCTTTCACATTTATATTTTTAAACCTTTTAAAATTATTTGTTATTTATGGAGTGACATAAGGGTCATATTTCTCCTTTTTTTTTTCTATATTCACACCTAATTATTCATAAATTTTAGATTCACCTTGTCAAGTTTCATGGGAAATCCTTTTGCAGTTTTACCTGGAATTGTATTGAATCTAAGGTATAAATCAAGTTGGAGAAAATTGAAATCTTTATAATATTAAATCTTACTATCCAAGATCAGTTATTTAGTTTATCTTTAATGCCTTTTCATATATTTTTATAATTTTCTCCATAAAGACCTTCAATAATTTATTGGATTTGTTATTGCTTATCATTTAAGAATATATGTTGTAGGATTTTTTAATAGGAGTCCCTTATTTGGTTAAAAAAGGTCCCTTCTGTTATTAGTCCATTGGTGATTTAGATCATGAATAGATGTTTAATTTTATTGAATGCTATTTCTGCATCTTTTGAGATGATATGGCTTTATTTCTTCAATTTATTAGTTCTATTATTTGACTTTCTAAAGCAAATCAACATTGTACTGTATTTTTGTGATAAACCCAACATGATATTGGTGTATTATCTTTTTGATATATTTTTGGAATTGTTTTGTTGATTTTTTTGGTAGGAATTCATATCTATAATTATTAATGAAGTTGTCCTGTAATTTTCTTTTCTTGTTCTCTCCACACATGGTTTTGGTGTCCAGATAATGCTATTCTCATGAAATGAGTTGAGAACTGTACCTTCTTTTTTAGGTATCCTTTTGTTACTTATTTAATTATGTCATGGTCTGAGAATATGTTCTGTATGATAACCAAGCCTTTAAAAATTTTAAGGCTTATTTTGTGAACAGATACTTCGTTAATTTTAATAGTTGTTTCATGTGAACTTAAACATTTTTTCCCCCAATTTTAGGATACACACAATTTTTATTGATACTGCTTACTGTTTTGAGTTCCAAGGAAAGAAACTTAGGAATCAGAGTGTGGAGGGTGTTCCCTAAAAACAGTAGTCTGATTTGCTGTTACATCTTAAAGGGACAATAAAATGCTTGGCCCCTTTCAAGAAGGGCATGCAGCTCTACCAACATTGAGTAACAGCAAAAAGGGAAAGTATAGTAATGGCTAACAGAGAATGTTCATTTAAATAGTTCAGTAATTTAGATGAGTAAAACACAGAATTAAATAAGTATACTTTAAAGCTTAGGTGAGTATAGTAGCCAGGCTCCAAGATAAACCCCAATAATGCTACTATAATGCAGTCTCCTTCCACATTGAACAGGGCTGACCTCTGTAACCAATAGCATATTGTGGAAATGACTTCTAAAGCTAAGTAATGAAAAATATTGCAGCTTCTGCCTTGCTTTGTTGGATCACCCACTCTAGGGGAAGTCAATTGCCATTTCCTAAGTTCATCGCACAGCCCTATAGAGAGGTTTACATGGCAATGAACTAAGGCCTTCTGGCAACAGCTAGTGAGGGACTGAGACTTCCTGTCATCAGCATTACGAGTGGGCCATTTTGGAAATGGATATCCCCAGGCCCCATGTAGTCTTCAGATGACTGCAGCCCTGGCCAACTTCTTCACTGTAACCTTGGGAGAGACCCTGAACCAGAATCATCCATGCAAACTTTTCCTAGATTTTTGATGCACAGAAACTGAGTGAGGACATAAATGTTTACTATTGTCTTAAGCTGCTACGTTTTGGGTAACTTGTTTGCATAGCAATAGAGATCTAATACGGTAAGATACAAAGTGCTTTGGGATTCCACAAGAGAAGAGATCACAGCCAAGTTTGGGGGTTCCAGGAAGAACTTATGGGGCATATGAAAACAATAAAACAAATGGTGACCCCTAAGTCCTGCAATATTGGTTCCCACAATTTAAAATTACAGAATTAATAAATGACTATAGGAAGTTAGATATAAATATATGAGCTTGGAAAAACTGATGTATGAGACAGAGTAAAATGAAGGAGACTCAGCAAGGCCCTGTAAAGAATGAAAAGAGAAATCATTAAAGTCCACAGTCATGTTTAAATTTAAAAGAGACAATTAGGCTTTCAAATTCAAATTCCAGAATGTTCTGATGAAGGACCACATTAAGTCTGAGTGATGATGTAGTTTTTAGGGGCCAGTACATAATGCCTTTTTTTCCTGAGTCCACCTTCAGAAGCAATACAGAAATAAGATATGAATGATCAATGCGGAGAAATCAAAATGTCATTTTGATCAAGCTGAATGTAGAATAAGACTTTAATTTGCATTTAAATGACTTTCTTACATCTCCTCTGAAGATTAGACGGATTTACACAATTAGTCATAATTATCAAATAAAAACAGAAAGAAAAGGGATGAGCTAAACATGCTCAACTACTCCTCGCAAACTGACCTATCAAGTACGTGATTACTTCTCCTTTGAGAAGGAGTGAATAAAGTGGTGGGGCTTGGGCCCAGTCTTTCCTTAACTGGAGCTTCTCTATGTGGAAACACAAGGCTGAGAAATATGACTAAATAAATGGGCTATGTTTAGAATGATGAAAGAAACTGCCACTTCATTAGCACACAGTTGACTTATGACTTTTGGAGTTCTGTCTCAAAAGTGGTAATTCAATGTTAAATAGATTCTATTAAACGTATGATGATGGTGCTGACTAGGCATAATGTCAGCTTCTGAAGTATTATCCCAAGGAAAGGGCCATATGAACAAGCATTCAGAAACAAACCAGGAGCACTGGAATCAAAAAATGAGATTTAAAGGGTTCACTGTAAAGTAACCCAGGAATGCTTGATTTGGAAACTACTGTAGAGCTGTAGGATTAGGCAGAAAGGATTTTCATTTGCTTGGCTCATGAGTCTCTTTGAGGGTCTGATGACACTCAAAACTTCTATCCAGCAAATGAATTTACACAAAAATGTCTTCTAGAATTTTCTTTTTGGGGGAGTAGGTAATGTACATTTCAAAGCCCACATATGGAATCAAGTATTATCCCTTATAGGAGAAAGTTTTAAACCTTCATATATGAGTTAAGGTAGAGAGAATAGGTAAAGGAACTCTCTCTTTCCATGGAGTTGAGCTGGGGTGTAAGAGGCAAGCAGTAAAGAACAATTATTGGGAAAAATGACCCAAGATCAATGCTCAAGGGCATTTCCTATAGTACAGACAGGCTTTTAAATATGAGGAAGGAAACATGGAAATAGGGCACCACATTCTGAATCCTTTCTCTGTGTTTTTCACTATGAAATGGAGCCCATTTTGAACTACCTCCTTTGGGTATTAACAATTAAGTGCTGGAAAAAACTAGCAAAAATCATGAGATACCTAGGTTTGCCTCAGCCTGCGACATTGCTTCACAATGAAGTAGAAAGGTGAAATGTTGGGATTTTCACCTTTAATCTTTGGCATGGTCATCAAGAAGCGCAATCATATCTGACAAATTGAAGTTGGAATTGCTATTCTCAACTTTAGTCTGAACCTTGTCTGGCTTTGGATAGAAACACATATACCGTTGGTACAGTTTTTCAAAATGATTTATTTAATGCATGCATTCTAAGTGAATCTCACTTTTCCTGGCCTTGGACAAGTGTCTTATTCACATATAACTTTAATTTCTTTATCATAAGCAGCTTGTTTCAGTGGAAAGTCATTGGACTTGGAGTTCAACAACTTGATGTTCTAGCTACATTATGCCAAGGAAATCATTTTATATCTGTGAAAATATACTAATAAAATGGGGCTAATATCTTCTTAGGGTGTTAGGAATAAAAAAAACCCCAGTGTATCAGAATGTTAAAATGGGATTCTTTCTATCTCAGTTTTGGCTGTGGCCTAGAAAAGTTGAAGGGGAAAAAAAAAAAAAACAGTGGTATTTTCTCTTGCATTCCAAAGTAAGGTGTTAGAGTTATGCACTATTTGTAAAGGAGGTTGTTACAAACTAATTTTCTCAACCTTAATCCAATAAAAAGATTGATATTGAATAGGTAAAGAAGGAGAATTTCTCTGGAGCAAGATTTTGGAGAACGGTGACATTTCCCTCTTCTTTCATATAGAGAAAGGTCTTCAAGAAAAGCTTGACATATAACCATTGAGGCAGGGTAGACCTCACAGAACAGACTATGAAATCTAAAGGGCAGGAGGCTGTAAGAATTGGCTCGATGCCAGAGTGAAGAAATGGTTATATAAGCAACAGCTTTACTTTCAGTGACCAGAGTCAAGGATGTGGGTTTTCTGTGGAACAGATGTAGAGCGAGCACGTGGGTAGAGTTGGCCTAGGTTAATTATAAAAGGAAACTTCCCTGAAGGGCTTTTGGCCAGGGGTTATGGGTGAGGCAGCCTCAGCAGGTTGCTGCTCGTGGTGTCAAATGAAGAAACCGAGTGGGTAGGATGAAGGTGAAGAGCAAAACTGACCTGCTGAAAGAGAAGCATTGCTGGAGGCAAGGTATTTATGTCAATGTTCCCTATGGGGGTTACGCAGTGACCCCACAAAACGACCCATGGTGAGGAGTCATCTTTGAGCATTTACTGAGGCCAGAGAGCACAAAAGTCAGGTCATGATAGCATCAGTCAAGTAAGACTTTTCTTTACTTCTCTGCACCCACATCCCCAATACTGGAGGAAACATAAGGCAGCCCAGTGTGGTAGGGGAAGGGGTGAGGACAAACTGACCACAAACCTCTTCCCAGTGCAGCTTTACAGCTTGAAAAGGAGAAACTTTAATAATATTCATAGTTTGGGCTAAAACATATTATTTTTATTATTTTAATTACTGAAATATGATTGTTTTTCTAATAAAAGTGATGAGACAAATTTTTATTATTTCAGTGTGACCTGTAGAGTCATAGTACCTGCCTGTGTTTTTACCCAAGAGATTGGAAACAACCCCTACTGAATGGGTTTGAATGCATGTGGGTGAGGGATAAAGTTGCTTTTCTAATTATGTTCTATGGAGTCTTCTCTTTCAATTAAGTGGTTATAATAACAATGTTAGAGAACAAAGTGTTTATTGACCTGAATCTATAGAATGTATATAACTGCATTGGGTGTCTTCCATCTGTTCTCCAGATACACTCTCTGACTTTTCTCACTCTACTTTCAATCCAGGAAACTAACCTGTCTGGATCCCAGAAAAGTACCTGTGCTCCCTGGCTTTGGTTTGGGACAGGCCTAATGGGCAGCCTTGGCAGGAGAGACTGGAAGGAGAGAGGAAGTGAAGTCAGGATAATTTTCCCCTCACTGCCTCCTTGCAAGATCACTTCCTCCTAACTGAAGGTCACGGCTTCTCCCAAGGCATCTGACTCTTCAGACCAGGGTCCTGGGCTGTTGTGCCATCCATTATGATTTGCTTCTACCCAGCCTTTTGTAAATAGTCTTCCTGTGTCTAAATCCTTCTCAAATTTTCCTATTTCAAATGTTTCCTGTTTCCTGCCTGTTTCCTGCAGGAACCCCGACTGACACAATGATATTACTTGCTCTGCTGACCTCAGAATATTAATGGGAGAATTAAAACAATAACAGTTGTGAAAATGATTATCCTAATTAAATTCAGATATAAAGTATTATTATTTTTGTTAATATTTTACAAGGCATTTTCAGTGTTGTGTGAAGAAGTGAGAGAAACCACCCTTTAGAAAAATTCCAATACCTTCTAATATTAAAGTGTCATTCAAATAGTAGATACGATTTTGCTAGGGATATGGTCATAGCTGCTTCCTTTTATTTTTCATAAGCTGAATGACCATTAACTTCAGGCTTTAAACAAGTGAACCAAATGAAGAAATATTTTGAACTTCAAAGCATAGTTGAGATAACCCTGCCCTGAGAATTAAAGTAACTTGCACATGAAATTGAAAACGAAGCTAGTGTCATATTCAGGTGAAAAAAATGTTAAATATGATATAAAATAGGAAACAACAGATGGTTCTTTGCTTCATTTTATGATGATCTGACATGGACTTTGCCCTGGTATTTTTTATGTTTGTTTGTTTTCTTTTTTCTTTTTCCCTAGCTGTTCATTCATTCTTCACATTTCCATCTCTTATGGACCTTTGCAAAAGCAGAGTTTAAAATTTTTCTTTTCTGAATATTTTATAGTAATTGAAAATAAAATAATGCATTTCATATGCGTGAGACAGAGTTTTAAAATCTGGGGTCATGTAATTCAAGGATTCATAAACATGGATGGGAAATGTTACACCTTTAGTCTCATTATCCTCTAATTGAAATATAACATTTGTTTCAGTTATGAATGTAGAGAACAAATCACAATGGTGTTAGTAGTAAGTAAACCCTTGTCACAGTAGAAATAACAGATACATTCGGATCACATTTTTGTCATTACAGATACTTTGAAATTGTTTTTATGTTCAGCACTACTTGAATTTATTGTTATTTAGACATGTCTTTTAGATCCTATTTTATGCATTAATAAAGAAGCATATATGTTGTCATATTACAAATTCATTTTAAGTATTATGATAATTCTGTTTCTATATATTAGCAGCCTTTGAACTCATGACATTTGTCCATTTAAAAACAATATTCTGAGAAGGGGTCCACAGTGGCCCATGACACAGAAAGCGCTTATGAATTCCTAGATTTAGTGATGGGTGAAATCTTTGGGCTACAGCATGGAAAATGGATCTCAGACCTATAACCTTCTCTCGGTGAGTATGAGAAAATAAAAAATGCATGCCCTGAGAAGGAGAAAAATTGATGGCATATACATGAACATCACAAATGTTTGTAAGCAACAAAGAAAGTGTTTTGTATACGTTCATGCATAGTAAGGTAACAAGATAATCCTGGCCTTATGAATAATTCAAAAGCAAGTAAAGAAGTAGTAAAGCTATCTGGACTAAAGGACCAAAGGTCTTATCTCATATAATGTAATCAAAGAACAGCAAATAACATTATGTACAGCTCTCCCAAGCAAAATTACTATAATTTTTAGAAATCTTTTAAAAGTTGCAAAACTCTAAACTGTATATTCTTGCTACTAAATGTAGGAAAACATTCATTTTAGTCCTGTGACTTTATCGTATACATTTAAATGATTCTCAAATATCTTTGCAACAGATGATAGAAAAATTTAACATTTAATGTTGTTTGAGTTAGCATTATACTTCGAAAGAAATCTAAAATTATTTTTCAATTAAAACTCAAGAATGTGTATAGAAATATATTATGCAATATCTATTACTTATCTCCCATTGTTTTCCAAATCTCTAATAGACAAATTTAATGTTTGCTTTAAGACCAAGAACAGGAATTCCTGAATAAAAAATGAATCCTGAAGGAAAATCTCACAGGAAGTGTCCTTGGAATCTAACTCAAAGGGGGTAAAACAGGGCTTCCCTGGTGGCGCAGTGGTTAAGAATCCGCCTGCCAATGCAGGGCACACGGGTTCGTGCCCCGGTCCGGGAAGATCCCACATGCCGCGGAGCAGCTAGGCCCGTGAGCCACAACTACTGAGCCTGCACGTCTGGAGCCTGTGCTTCGCAACGGGAGAGGCCGCGACAGTGAGAGGCCCGCGCACCGCGATAAAGAGTGGCCCCCGCTCGCCGCAACTGGAGAAAGCCCTTGCACAGAAACGAAGACCCAACACAGTCAAAATAAATAAATAAATAAATAAATTTATAAACACTGCCCTTTCTTTAAAAAAAAAAAAAAGGGGGGTAAAACATCCACTATCAAAAATAAAAGTATAAAAGACATAAATAAATTATATGTAGAAAAGAAAACTATTAATTTGTATATGTCATTCTAAATAAATGCTAAATAAAACAATCCTGATATAGGAGGTCACCTTTGTTGTTAAGCCATAGAGTACAAAGGAGCAGAGTCTCTGTATTCTAACTGTAGTCATGAATCAAAATATAGAGTCTTCATTAGGGGAAATCCTCAATTTTTCAAGCTCATGCATAAACTTCTGTGCAAATGCATTAGCTGTCCTTAACACTTCCAACCTTCTGGAAGTAGTTGGAGGTGAAGGGAAAGGTAGAGAAAAAGGCAAAAGAAAATTGACCAGTTTTGACCTCTGAAGATCATTAATTACTAATATCCTTTCTTTATACAACAGTCAATGGGACCATCACAATCTGGTTCCAGAGACACTTACTAAGATTATATAGGTTTTGTACTGCACAGTCCAGAGGGCAACAATATGAATGATTGCTGAATACAGCATCCCTGTTTGGTCCCAACTCTCCTTCCCAATTTTATTTCTAACCCTGCTTCTTAGGTTGTAGGTTGATACTGAACCTACACCATGCTATTTAGTCATCCCAAGAACATGCCCTGAATGTTCAGGCCTTTAAGCCATCTCTTACCTGACTTCCTTTTAACAGAATAATTTTTCTTAATCCAATTAACCTTTCAAAAATAGTACTAGTTATTTGGGTCAAAATTTGCTGTTATTACGGAATTCGGCAAATCATCTTTTTTCACCATTTTTGGAAAATTATTGAAAAAATACCCATAATTTCTTTAAATAGTGATTTTCTTCTACTTATCACCATTAAACTCTAATTAGATTAAATTGTATGTTATAATTTCTCATTCTGTTCTCCATACCTTTGTGATATATTCTGAGTCATTTTCTTAGCGTTATCATATGGTGAATGTATTTACTCTTCTGCCAGGTCTAATCTCTTGTTTATCTTATTGTTTAATTTCATTTCTTTAATCTGTTATGAAACATTTCAAACACAGGCGAAAATAGAATAGTATAATAGACTCCCATGTATGCATCATTCTAAGTCAACAATTACTGATTATGGTAGGTCTTGTTTCATTTATTCCATTCCCACTCCTGTATTATTTTGAAGCAAATCCCAGACAAATACTTACAACTAAATATTTAAATAACAATAAATCTAATTTTTAATGTAACCACAGTACCATTTTCATATTTAAAAGAGACAATAATTACTTAAAATCATTAAGTAGCCACAGTGCACATTCACAATTGTCTCTTACACATGTTAATTTTTAAACAGACCATTGCTTGAATTAGAACCCCCCAAAATTGTGACTAGTTAATAAGTCCCTTAAATCTGCTTTGATCTTTTGGATCCCTTCCCTCCTCCATCTCTTGTTTTTCTTCAAATCTTTGTAAATTATTTATTGAAGAAACTAGGTTATTTATTCTGCTGTTTTCTACAGTCTGAATTGCTGTTTGCTTCCCTATAATGTTTCTGAAGTCATTTCTTTGTCTTCTATATTTCCTGGAAATTGTCAGGTAGAAGTAGAGGCAAGAAATTTTTTTTTTTTTTCAATTCTGTTATATGGGTAGTGTTGAGTTCTTCCATCAGGGAGCATATAATGACTCGCTGTTTTTCCTCTTGTGATGCTAGCAGAAACTGACAATCATTGTCTAAAGCCATCATTTCATTAGGGTTTGCAAAATAGAGACATTCTAATACTACCACTCCTTCTTCATTTATTAGCTGGAATAATTCTATAAAGGAGAATTTCTACATCTACTAATTCTATTGTTTCTTCATTGCTTTAGCTGTACAAATTCTATAAAGAGAAAATTCCACATTTTCCTTCTTCTCCATGTCTGCAAGCAACTATTTGTTGTAATATCCTTTTATTCTCAGTTAATAGCCATGAAGCAATCAAAAACTCATTCTAAATTTCATATGCTCCCCCTACTGTCCCTGAATTGCTTGATACTTTGCTGTATCTATATTGTCAGACTGCATAACTATAACACATGGCACTCTTTTTTTTTTTTGTAACCATCATTACACTTTAATTCTAAAGTTATGTTCACACCAATTCTTATGATGTTACTTCTCCAGTCATTTTGATTGTTTGAAGAATTTCATCCAGTAGCTTCCTCAGGAAGTACTCATGAGAACAATATTCCATAATTTTTTACATACTTATAATAGTTTATTTTTAGCCTTTATATGTGAAAATCTGTTCAAATGACTAAGTGCTTGCCAATTTCCTTTTCTTCCAAGCCAAGCTATGTTAGATAGATTATATCTCCTAATATAGTATCTATGACACTTCCTAAAGAAATTGTTATGATGGAATCTCAATGTAGATTATATATATTTATAAGATTTATGTAATAAATATTTGGTGTATATGCTATGTATGCTATTATAAATTCATATATAAATATTTACATAAATGTTTACATGTTGACTTTCAAATTATTTTGTAGACTGTATTGCAAGATCCAGGAATCAAAGAAATACTATTTATTAGAAGGCACAATATTTTCTCCACTTAACCTTTGGCTTTCTATAACCTTCTTTAAAAATTACCTCTCTTCTTGCTTTGTGTTATAATTTGTTATAAATATTTCTATGTTTCTTATTGGTATGTGATCTCTTTGAGGGACAAAGACTATATTTTCCTTCTTTTTTCCACCGTAGCCCAACACAGTGCCTAGAACGTAAGTGGAACTAACTTGTATTTGTTTAATTAGAATACGATCTGAATTTCAAAATACATGTGTGGTATTTCTTTCAAGTACATGTTGGATAAATTATAGTCCCAAAGTGATGATTTTATTTCCTAGTGTAACCTTGAGAATCTTTCAGAAGCCTAGCAAATTGCATCCCGTATTGATGAGAATCATCGAGCAAAAGCAAAGTCACAGACCAGGAACAAAAGTGATGTGTCCTAGAACTCCAAGTAACCAAGTGAAACTGGACTAAAGGATGTGGAAATGAGTGCAGGAAGAAAAGAGGTGCCAGATTATGAAAATTTTCATAGAATTTCCTTAAGGAGTTTGCTTTTATCTTGTAAGCAATGGGAACTTTTCATGAAAAGATTTTTGTGTTAGATGATCCCCCTGGTAGCAGAGTAAAAGATGCATTCACCAGTAAAGGGGTGAGGCTGGTGGTGGAAGTGGAGATGGGGAAAGACTGGAGATGGGGAAAGACTGGAGAAAGAAAACATGTCAAAAATATTATTTAGGCCAGAATTAGTAAAGCCTTAATGTAAAAGGATATTCTGGAGATATTAAACATATAAAACAAGTAGGATTTAGAGAATTTAGTGAATAATGGAATATTTAATGTAAGCAAATGGAATCCTGGTGAGCAAAAGGGATCCTAGTAAATTCCCCAAATTCCAGACTTTGGGGAATTGGGTGATCTCTTGTGTCACTGCTGCTGTGAAAATGTACAGCATGATGAACAGATACTGAGGGGGTAGAAAATGAATTAAGTTTGGAATGACTGCTTTAAAGTACTGAAACTCATGATTAAAGAGAGATTTAATTACTCTAATTCTGTTATAATAGTTAACAGTTTACAAAGTACTCATTTGATTTTTATAGAGGTAAGTAATTATCCCCATTTTCCAGATAAATAAGCTGAGGATCACAGAGAATAAGACTCTTATACAAGTCACATGGCTAGAAATGCTTAGAAATTTGACTTAAACACATGTGTCCTGACTCCAGGTCCTGAGAGCTCTTCACTGCCTTCTTGGTATAGGAGAGGGGACTTATTCACATCATTTGGAATGCTGTGTAACAAGGGTAAAAATAAAATGGTATTGTGGTTACCTTTATTAAATAGAAAATGCAACTGACCAGAACATTTATCTCATAGGACACATGTTTCCCCTTGCTTCCCAAATGCTGTTATGTCTTGTAAGAGCTACTTTATATTTACATGCAACAGAATCTTCTTCAGAAAACAGTTTGACAAAAATATTAGTGCATACTGTAGCAGTTATTTTGCTCCCTAAACATTATTTCTAAAATGATGCTATTAAACTCAGAAATTAGCTAAGACACTTTTAAATCTGTTTACCTACAAGGTTTTCATTGTATTTTTTTAATGTGGACTTCTCTGTTTCTGAACTCAGAGTGGAAGAATTAGAAAATGAAAATGTTCCTTCTCTAAGAGTTCACTTACCTCTGTTTACCTTTATGATTTACAGAGCCAGCTGAGAGTCTGTCCAGGGGAGAACCAAAACCAGAGAAGCTTCTTTTCTTCTTTGTTTCAATCACATCATTCTCCAGAGACACAAGTTCATCAAGAAGTAAGAGTTTTGCTGCCAGATCAGTGGCTGATTTCTCTTCCTTGACTGTGGGTGGTGACTGAACATCTAAGACTCTAGAATCAAAGGCCTATAGGGCAGGAAAGGTGATTCCATTCATTAACAAGAAGAAAATACATACAATCATCTGCATTTGGCTTTTGCTATTTTTAGCTGACATGCCTGTCATGAACCTTGATTTCTCATGAGTTATGATCCAGAGAGAAAGACTTTTGGGGACAAAAACACATAGAGATGAGGTTTATCCAAAAGAAATGAAAAGGAAACAAAACACACACACACACATACACATACACACAAAGAAAAAAAAAAGGGTAAACTCCTCTAAAGGAGACCTGCCTCTAAAATTTAGTAAAACTGATTATTCTTTCAGATTCTTTCCCAGTAAAAACTGCATCCTTCCTTATTACTCCAAAAGCACTTTATCTATACTTCTTTCATCACTGCAATCATTACATTTTCCCTTGTATTAGATTAGCTACAATATATTTGTATTGCCTATTAGATTGTGAGTAGCTTGAGGGCAAAGACTATGTCTAATTAGTCTTTTATCTGCTCTATTCAATGCCTATCCCAGTATTTTGCTTATAGTTAGTACTCAATAAATTTCTGTTGAATATTTATTGAATGAATTCTGAAAAAATCTAAACCTCCTGTTATTTTCTTTTCACCACTCATTCATTCCTTACTGATTCAAGCCACTAAACATCCACTGTGCAGGTCCTGCGTTAGACCCAAGAGATACAAAAATGAGTAAAATCCAGTCTGTGCCCTGAAGGAGCTTAGCATCTCCACCCATGAGATTTACTAATAAATATTAATGAGTGTCTATGATGAGTCAGAGCTAGCCCAAGGACTTTATTGTCCCATGTCAGATTTCTTGTTTATTTGTTTATTTACACATATTGCCACTTGGCATGTCATCCAAATCATAAAAGTATAAGCTTCCAGTTTGTGAAGTCTGTCTTCCTTTCTCAGGCGCAATCACAGCATTTCAGAAAACGCTCCTGCTAGCAATCTGAAGTCATTTTGTTGTGCAGGGGATGCTACTTCTTTCCCAAGAGTCTGAGACTATTCCCCTGTGGGAAGAAGGGTTAACTACAGGGATCTCTTCCCTTTCCTCCTTTAGTCACATTCTTGCCAGATTCTTGGTCTGGGAAAGACTCTTTTTCTTCACTTCCTGTCTTTATTTTTGAGTTATTTCTCTTATTCTCTTTCTAGTCCCTTCATTTTTTTCCCAATAAAATGAAACAGTAGTACTTTCCAAGCCTTTTCATCATTGACTCACACAGTTCTCTTTTGCAATACTTATAGTCTACCTCAAAGCTCTTGAGACCTAAAGCCATTGAGCTCCTTCTTTCCTAAACCAGTGAAATCTGCTCTAAGTCTGGCCAGTTCTTTCTGGAAAACCCCTCTTGCCCTGCTCTTTCTGACTCCCATGAGGAGAGATTTATATCAGGTCCTCTTCACTGCTTAATGCACACTCTCAATCACCGTATAATTTATTTATCTCCTCTCTCTCTCCCTTTTTTCTATTCTGTCCTGAATACTGCCATGATGTTAATTATCCCCAAACACTACTTTCATCATATAAAAACATTAAAAATCTCTATAGCTCTTTGTAACTCATAGTTCAAAGTCCACAACTTTTAAAAAACCTCAACTTCTGTTACTTCCCTACATAAGCTTGGCAGCATAGAAACTAAAGAGGGGAAGGATGTTATAATCATGAGAAAGAAACTCTTAAGATCAGGAGGCAAACCTTCAAAGGGCAAATTTAGGAGATCTTTTATTATCTCTCAGAGCTTCTTCCAAAAACTGTGTTCATTCTTCCAACTGACATATATACAAAGTAGATTTTTGTTTCTTTTTAAAGATATTCTTAATCACCAGGAAAAATTCACAAAACTTGTATAAAACTTGTCCTTCAGTAAAACACATTTCAGATTCTCACTTTATGTTATTTAAGAAGCACAAAGAATGTATGTTTCTATTAAGATCAAATGAGCCAAATTAACTTCTCTCTGTGTGGCGATGTCCTCACATTTCTTTTCCATTGTAGTTTAGTCTTGGCAGCAAGAAAACATCTGTAGACTGATAAAATTTTGGCCCAACTACTCAAATCTTGACATGTAAATGACTTCAAATTTCACATAAAAGCACTTCATTTTCATGTAATTGATTCAATTATAAATATGGCTGAAATTATAATGAATTTTCTCCTATAGTTTTTGGTTTATGGAATACAAATCTTTGTTGTTACTTCCAGCTTTTTTTTTTTTTTTTTTTTAACATTTAGATACCTGTTTTTCTCTGAATCCACGGTGAGGACAAGGCATAGAAAGAAATGCCTATTTACTTGATTTTTGTGTTATCAAACCTTCTCCCTACTTGTCAGCAACACCTGCTTCTGACATTAATAAAACTGGCTATGTTCATAAAAGAAGTATGGTCCCTTAAGCTAGTTTCCATTACCTCTGTTGTGACATCCACTGACAGCACTTTTCCTGAGCTCCAGACCATCAACGTCGCAGCCAGGATAAAATGTGCACTTGCCAATCTCCAGTCCAGCATCTAAGGGTCATACACATCAGGGTTAACATTGATTAGTCTGGCAAGATAGAAAACAAAAATGTCTATGAAGTTTGTTATAGGCAGGTAATAAACCAAATTATTCAGCTTCTATGTGTTGGAGTGCACCTCTGCAAAACTTATATGATACTTAATAGAAGCTGTCAATCTCCCAGAATGAATTCTATCAAGGCTTCATTTCCATGGAAACCTAGACTGGGGTTGTACAGCTATAATCATAATTTAACTCTAACCCAAGTCTGAAAAATCTAGTTTGTGTAACTTTATTCTTTGACTCTCTAATCCGCAGACTACAACCTCATGTACCTAAGGGGAAATGTGTTAAATTGACTAGGTATGAGAGACTAAGGCCTGGTGGCATTTGTGGTGAGCAAGAGAGAATGTGCTGTGTCTAAAAGCAATTCAATTCAAAATTTCAGAAACACCAGAGTTCCAATAGGAGACTATCTTTATGTCCTGTGATATGTAAGGATTTCTTGAGCAAGATTCAAAAGGTAGATCTCATGGAAAAAATTAACGAATTACACTATATCAAAACTGAAAAATTCTACATGATAAATACAATAAACAAATTACAATAAAAACCAAATTAAAAACGGAATATATTTTCAACAGATATAAAAAAGAGAGATTAGCATTTGGAACATTTAAATAACTCTGATAAATAAAATTTTAAAAACAGACTCACAATTAAGTAAAACTGGGCCAAAGTTTATAAGGAGAAATGTATCTGAAAGTTCATAGCTTCATTTTATATAGTAGTAAAAAAACGAATCAACTCAAGTACCCTACTCAAGAGGAAATGGATTGATCAAATGAGGTAAATTCATACTATGGACTTTACGCAAATAAATTAAATATAGGTGTTATCTACTGTTCAAAGCAAATGACCTGAATGTTATCTGTAATTATATGCAAGGATTTAAAAAAACAGATTTGAGGGGAGATTAGAAGTTCTAGAACAATACATATGCCATGCTATCATTTACCTAAATTGGAAATACGTAAAGCAATTTCATATATTTTGAAATCTATACATATAATTAAAATATAAACCAATGGAACTTGATTCATGACTATGATTGCTTCTGGGGAGGGTGGGGAGTATATGAGATTATGGAGAAAACATAAGGGACTCAGTTTTTATCTCTCTCTATATACATAGTAAAGCAAACATGTTAAAAGATTACGTTTGTTAATTCTGTGTAGTAAGCACAAAGGTGTGTCATTTATGAATTTTTACATTAAAAAAACCTATAAATCCAATTAAAGCTTATCTACAACTGAGATCAGGCCTGCTGGATGACAGTCTTGCCACTGGTTAAAGCAGAAGGCCTTGCCCTGCTGGGAGAAGCTCACGCGCTGTGAGCTACCAACAGAACGGGCTTGACTTCGCCACTTAGCACATGATATTGGGAAGTCCCCCAGGCCATCCTTCATGAATGAGAAGTTTCAGTAAACTTCTGTTTCCTTAAAAAAATCATTTGGAAACCTACAGGGAGCAAAAAGAAAGGGATCCTAGGATCGATCTGAAGAACTGGATTTGACTCATATTTGCTTTAGTAATAGTGTGACCTTGAGTGTGTGTCATTTAACCTACTTGAGCTTTATTTTCCATATTTGTGACATGAGGAGTAATTCTGACCTCAGAAGAACTTTTTGAGAGGATTGGATTAATTCATGTATAACCTCTTTATCCCATATAGTATTTATAATTTGTAAGTGAAAGAACATTTATGAGATATTACTAAATACTTCTTTAATAACTACATTCTCTTTGGTGTGATCCAAGATTTTCTTTATGACACTTCCTTAAAATATTGTTATTGTGAAACCTCAGTGTGGATTTTAGTAATAAATGTATCTGCTAGAATACAGACAAATAAGACCTAGACAGAGTAGCATCTGTATTAAATGTGTATTAATACTTAAAATGGAGATAAAATATTTTAGCATTGTCTATAACATTTATTTATCAAATATAATCTTAATTTTCATGTAATGCAGTCTAAACTAGTTCTTCATTATGTCATCAGTTACTCTACTTTGCAATCTAGTCATACAATGTTGGTCACTAGCTGCTTCTCTGTATTCCACAATTTCTGGAAGGGAGCAGTAAATTCTGTGTTCTCTTTCTGACAAACTTATATTTAATATTTGAGTTTTTTGATAACTACCTAAAAACAGCTAATCATGATTATTTCTCTAAATTGAGACAGGAGAAAAATAGCAAGCATGAATGTAAAAGTTATCTGGTAAAAATACCAACCAAAAACTGCCTTACTTATTTCTTTAGAAAATCAGCCATTGAATCATTCTTCTTTCTGATTTTGCTGCTGTCTCTGACTTTCCTCAGCAAAAGGGAAGATATATCAAAACCATAAGTGTATTTTTACAATGAGCTCATATTTCTGGCATACCTTTTTTTAAAATAGCTCTTTCATTCAATCATAGATAAACTACAGTTGTGATGTTTTTCTTCTACTTTTTTTTATCATGCTGAAAACAGGTTACAAAGTGTGAAATTGCTCAATTTTATGAGCTTTTCCATGTGGATATCCTTCAGCTATTTTTATGCACATTTTACTAACCAGGTTTCTCTTCATCTCTGCAATCTTATAAAAGGCACAGGATGATGAGTGTTTGTAATATTGATGATTATGTCTGAGGCGTATATTTTTGTGCTTGGGTGTATATAGGAAAAAAGTCATAATGTATCATCTTACAGATAACCACATCCTGATTATTTGGATAGGGAGATATAAAAATAAATGCTGAGTTTAAATACACACATTTAATGGTTTAAAGCCATGCTTGCAGCCAGTTAACCAAAAGGCCAAGTTCCTAAATATGGCATTTGGTACACTAATGAAAACAAACACCCTGGCACCTGCCACACAAAAGACATTTGATTAACTAGTTGAAACTTGATTGCTACAAAATTAGAAACAGAGGAAATTACAGGGAGGGAAGGAAAAGACCAGGTTCAGCTCCGTTTTCCTATTTGGTTGATAGTGGATAAATATAGCCCATGACTAAAAATCTACTCAGCCCCATGTACACTCCAGATCACAGAAAGAACACTCAAAAGATGTTCATTGTGTGAATACATGATAATGGAGGTGTTTGCAATTTTTTTTTAGTACAGCTATACTTTTCATTGAGTAATTTTTGAATAACATTCCTCTAATGTGAGGAGCTTCAAAAGAGACAGTGGGCATGGGATCTGCCTTATAAGAAGATTAGGCTCTGAAAGTCCAGCAGTAAAGTAACTGGTTTAATTATATTTAAACTAGGATTAAATGAGAAGTCTGTTAAAATGAAGAAAGATGTTTGCATTATTGAGAGTCAGTGCTGCAATGAGTCATTGTTACTGTGAAAAATGATCTCTCAAGTGGGCTTGGTGGGAAAAAGAAAAGATTGGTTGCCACTGATCCAAACTATCTGCCTTTGAGGGCTGGTGTTGAAGAAAAACAAATCACTCAGGTGATGAAGGAAATTTCTCTTCAACAACGTCTGACTTAGGGATAGTAGATCTAACCATTAGAAACTCACAAAAGGACTGAGTTTTGGGGATGATTTTTGATAACTTCTGGGATAATTTCTTGATTAGAAATATTCCAAATAGACTCTATCCACCCTATTTTCAACAGAAATTAAAAATAAAGCCTTAATTAAAGAGAAAGGACTTGGGCTTCCCTGGTGGCGCAGTGGTTGAGAATCTGCCTGCTAATGCAGGGGACACGGGTTCGAGCCCTGGTCTGGGAGGGTCCCATATGCCGCGGAGCAACTAGGCCCGTGAGCCACAACTACTGAGCCTGCGCGTCTGGAGCCTGTGCTCCGCAACGGGAGAGGCCGCGATAGTGAGAGGCTCGCGCACCGCGATGAAGAGTGGCCCCCGCTTGCCACAACTAGAGAAAGCCCTCGCACAGAAACGAAGACCCAACACAGCCAAAAATAAATAAATAAATTAAAAATAACAACAACAACAAAAAAGATAAAGGACTTAAAAAGTAATTATTATTATTTTTTGTAATCCTCTTCTTCTGCTTTGGCATTGCAGGCATTTAAGTGAGATTTAACAGGACATGTTATGAAGGGTCTCTAGTTCTGACATTGGGAAATGACCGTGTGTACCTGCACACAACACTCCCCAAATCTTCTCTCTCTGAAAACGGGGGTGGTCTTCTAGGCAAGTGGTGGATCAGCTTCGTCCCGCAGTAAATCTGTAAAACGGAGTAAGTTCTTCTTCAATGTACCCTTTACCCTGCCCCATAAAGTCGTGGTCACCCAGGCCTTTTTGATAATAGAGGAAAGCTTCCAGGATAGTAGATAGCAGAATAACTATCATTTTTTATTTTAAAGACGGGCCTAAAAGGGACAGTGGTTAACACAAAGTCTGTGTGGCTCGCTGTGATAGAAAGAGACCTGATCTAGGGGTTCTGAGACTCAGGCCCTGCCTTGGCTCGGCTGCTATTTCACTGTATGATTTTGGGCAAACCCTTTCCTCTCTAGGCTGAGTAAACTGAGGTTAGTCTCCCTGACCTCTAAAGTTGCTTCTAGCTTTTGTAAAGTCTGTTTCTGAATCCGGCTCTTTTCTGGTGGAAGCACAGACTCTGTATGTAGGTAATGATAATAGTTGGTGTAGGTTTGGCTGGGAAAACCTTTCTGCTGTCCCTCAAATCAGCTGAGTCTATGCATAAGATTTTGCATCTAGGTTTTCACATAAATATGCTCCTCTTGAATTTTGAGTATTTCTAGCTGAAAAGAGAGGCCCTTCAAATCTTTGATTTTAAGATTTCATTTACGGTGGTAAGCAATCCCATTTTATAAATGTATTTTAAGAAAGAAAAAATGCTACCAATTAAATTATGACATGCTAGCAAGTGTAAGACATTCCAATTTCAGATATGTTAAATGTGCACAGAATGGATGAAATATGCTATATCTATTTACTTTCAAACATTTACTTGGATTTTTTTTCATCATGCTTAAGATAGTATACTCAATTCCCCCATACTTTCAAAACAAACATTGTTAGAGCTGAGGGAGGATCCAGATTCCCTAGTATGCAGCAGTTATATCTGCTCTTTTGGGGTCAGAGAAAGAAAGCACTGTACAATATTTAACACATTATCAGTTATAAATTTTAAAAATCACATAATGTTAAAAAATTTAAAGATTTGATTGATTCCTTATTCCTCTGCATTTGTAGTTAACAGTCTATCAAAGGAAAATAAACATTTGAATATTTTCAGAGTACTCACAAGTCTTAGTATTAGTGGATACAAAATCACTATTATCAAAAGTTCCTATTTCGGTTACAAAATAGGAATTTTTGAAAATAGAAATTTTCAGATATCTGAAACACCACCAGTTTCACATATACACATATTTTTTCACATATGTACATATATCTTTCACATAATGTTTTTCTAAAAATCTTTAGATAAACTAATGAGTATTTTAAAAATAAAAATTTTCAGTCAATAAATAGACATTCATCATCAGAAAAATATTTCTATGATGGTGAAGAAAAACTCAGAATTAGACTTGAAGAATAGGGATAAGTGTCCTTGCTGTGCTTGGTAACCTTGAGCAAGATGCTTAAACTGTCAAAATTGTCTAATAAAACTCATTTTATGAACTCACATTTTAATTAATTAATTTTGTTTAATTTAAAATTATTTAATTAATTTACAAATAGCACAAATCATTATGGATTTGCCTTGTTTGCCAAATAAGAGCAATAAAAACATTTACTTTCATATTTAATATTATTTATTAAAACATATAAAGATATACATTTATCTGTGAAAAAACACTGCATCATTTTTATTCTTATTTTATCATAGGTGAACTTTTCAATGGAGACTCTAAATTTTGCATGAAAACATTTTGAAAACTATAAGATACTATGGAATGATTAACTGCATGGTATAAAAATGATTATTTCTGAGCTGAAGGCAAGTGTTTGACGACAAGTCCTTCCAAGGAAAGTAAAGCTTATACTCAACAACCACCTAGGGAATCTGGGGCCATTCATAGAGACAATCAGCAAAGCTTATGTTAAACAATCAAGAGGATACATAACAGTTTGACATGATACAGATAATCTTGATATTTCAATGAGTGACATTTGAACAGGGTGTTAAGTTTGTGTCTAGTTTTCATTGATGAGAGAAGCAACCAGATGCTTGAGGCACTTTCCTGCTAGAAAGCAGAGACTTGGACACTGGAGTCTCTTCTTTACTGGTGCTGCAATTCCACTGCCTATGGTGCAATCGGCTCCACAAACAAGAGAACTAAGTGTGGCTTTGGCACTTAGAACTTCAGAAGTGGGGAGTAGTTTTGGATCCTCATAAAGTCAAACACTAGATTTAAAATCATTGAGGATTTTCACCCAAGAGCAACTGAATTACAACTGGTAGTTTCTGTCACTAGCATACATATCTTCTATATCATTCTCACAGAAATACATCTGAGAAATACTCATGGTGTTTAGCCGTTTGTTTAAAATTCTCTTTATGAAATTTGCTATTTTCAGTAGATTGTGTGATGGGTATTTGCTTTATATTTTGAGTATGATTTTGAAAGGAAGGTGCAAATTGAGACTGAGAAATTTAACATTTCCTTTTTTATTAAGAAATGAAAATGTCAGGAATGTATTCTTTTCATTTCTCATTGCTCTTCCATTGGCAGTAGTCAATTTTCTGAAGCCACATAGCCAGTTAGAAGAAGAGCCAGAACAACAATGTAATGCTTTCAGACTCTCATTTTCATGCTCCTTCAAGTATAACTTATTTGTAGAAGTATAAACATTTTCCCATCTCCAAAACAAATTGCTTATAAAGTCAAATGTTTATGGATGAGGTGTTCTTAATGTGGCAGACACCTGCATTTTAAAAAGACTTTCCCTGGGGGGCTTCCCTGGTGGTGCAGTGGTTAAGAATCCGCCTGCCAATGCAGGGGACACGGGTTGGAGCCCTGGTCCGGGAAGATCCCACATGCCGCGGAGCAACTAAGCCTGCGAGCCACGACTACTGAGCCCGAGTGCCACAACCACTGAAGCCCGTGCACCTAGAGCCCGTGCTCCAAATGAGAGAAGCCACCACGATGAGAAGCCCACGCACCGCAACAAAGAGTAGCCCCCGCTCGCCGCAACTAGAGAAAGACTGCGTGCAACGAAGACCCAACACAGCCAAAAAAAAAAAAAAATTCTTTGAAATGAATTTCCCTGAATGCTAAAAATCAGGAAGAATGATTATTTACTGGTATACATGTGTTAACTGATTTTATTCTGTCTGGCACCATTTTTGTTCTTTTTCAGACACTACTGCCTTCCAAAATCATAAAATTTTGTTGTTAAATATCTCAATTTTTTTTTCTATTTGGAATTTTCAATCATACTACTAGTATCTTTCTTGCACAAAGTTAAGAAGGCAGAAACCTACAATAACACTAGTAAGATCCCACTATTAAAAAGCCCAGGTATGTATGTTTAACAAACTATTTAAATGTTACTGTAAACTCCTTGAAGGTAGGAACTATGACATGTTCACTATTGTATCTCAGCACCCAACATAACGCCTGGCAGAGAGTCAACATTATGTGTTGAATGAATGAATGAATGAAGCAGCCCTATGTGGTAGGTAAACAGAAATGCGGGACAGATACTAACTTCCCAGTTTTATTGATATGGAAACTAAGGCTTAGAGACGGGAAGAGATTTGCCCAAGTTTTACACCTACAGTAATCTATGATGAAGTTCATGCCAAAATCCTGGTATGTCCATTAATGTTTCACATCACAGATCCTCATTCTAATGAAAGAGACATGCATCATTATTCCCTAATCATTATACCAGTAAAGTTTAAGATTTCTCCTTATCAAACACTAATTTGTGCTCAGATCCCTGAATTATTATAAGTTTCTTCATATAAAACTATGTTATCTAGAAAGACAAGAGAACTTTGTGTATGATTGTGTACAATTCTGGTAAGGGAATTTGTTCTTTAATTCGAATAATGAATAATGGGAAAAATAAGAATCTTCAAAACTAGAGATAGGGAAAAGCTGGTAGAGTTGCACATAAACGTTCTGTTTAGCCATTTGATACGTAGGTCATTTTTATGTGGTATAAAAAGGCTTTCAAAGGGTAAAGTTGGATAACTGCAGTTAAACATGGCATATATTAGCATCAGGGTAATGTGGAATACTACCACCTCCTTCACCCTTTACCCCACTTTGTACTTATATATACTATTTAATAAAATAGAATTATAGCAGGGTGATAGAAAATAAAATATAATAAAGAAAGTAATATTGATTGGGGGAAGGAAATTTTACTAAAGAGAGTTATAAATGGCAATCACTCTTAACATTTAATGTTACAGTATATTATGCATTAATTTCAGCCACAATATTTCTATGAAAATATTAGCATACAACTATAAAGAATATTATAATGAGAAGAAAACAAAGGGAAGTAATCTGTTATACTTAAAACATAATTATTCTTCAAACTCTAATTATATTAACAAAACTAAATTTTAATTGTCACTTTCTAAACCTCTTAGTGCCCCAGCATGGATGGACAAGTCAGAGTTTGCAAGGAAATGCAACCACCAAAGTGGGACCACAGGGAAGCCATGGAGAGGTCCATGGAGAGGTCCATGGAAAGCCACAGCTATTACTTTGTGGGTCAGCAGCCAAGTTCTCAGTGGTGGCCCAGGTGATATTTTAAAGGTGCATTTTTCACATGTTTAGAGTCTTATGTGTCATAGGAACATAGGGTTTTAGAAAGGAAGGAGGCTCGCATTAGAAACTGTGGAATTTACCATCCTCAATAGGTGGAGAGAGCCAGACTCAGAGGTAATTAACTTGTCTGAGGGAGAGGAAATGAAGGGGAGATGTAAAATGGATTAAGAGGAGGAGGGGGCAGGAGGAGGCATGGCAGAGGAGTTGTTTCTGGAGGGAGCGGGTGCTTTGTTCTGAGACCAGAGCTGATGAGGCATTGGTAAGGGAGAAGAGGCAAGGCTGAGCAACAGCCAGTTCAAGCCAGCCAAGGCACCAGCAATTACTGGCTGGTGATGCTAACCACTGCTCCAGAGAGGTATCCTGAAAATTATTTGCAGAAAGGAGAAGGAGGACTCAGCTAAAAATATCTCTAGTAAGAGAGATCTTTAGGCACATGGGAGTTGGCCTGTGTAGAGAGGTGCCTAGGGCTAGGAGGGAACTTGTGACTCATCATTTGTACTCACACAGACTCTAGTTTTACTGAGGAGAGAAAAATGCCCCTAGGAAGCTGAGTAAAAGCTGTTGAAGACAGGACTGGGATTAGAAAGCTGGTTTCCTGACTCCAAAGCTTGTGTTCCTCTGATATCACCATTGAACCTAAGCAAACATTGTCTGGTGTGTAGAGATCACAGTGGATGAAATATTGGCAAGGAGGTTAAGTTAGATGATGTCTAAGGATTAGCCCCAAGATTCTGTGATACTGAGTCCTCATTCTCTAATATAGGGAAAAGTGACTGATATGGGAGCTTCTCCAGGTCATTCTCACATTCAGTATCACTGGCACTTTTAGTTCTTTCATCTCTTTCAATGATAACAAAATGTTGTGGAGCCCTACTCTGTGCTTAAGCTTGCATGAAGTTGCACAACTACATAGTGACACAGTTGGGGTAATATTTTGAGACTGCTTACTTTAAGTTCTGTTCATTTGAGACAAGCTCAACCAATCTAATTTTATTAATTAATGTTCAAATCATTGAAAGTATTTGAATAAGAAGTTAAAATTATAGCCCTGAGGTCCCCATACCTAGTCTACTAAACATATCTGCTTCTTTACTGCCCATGATTCATTGTATCGGAATCAGTTTAAAATCCTGAGAAATAAAGGGCGAAAGCAAATAACCTTAACTACCTTAAGTAACTTATTGAATGAAGCCACAGTATAATTCACTTATAAAGAGGAGACGAATGCGTATCTGCAGGAAGCTCTTCTTAGAAAAGTTCTATTAAGAGTGATGAAGAGTAGTACCAAAGTAAAGAGAAGACACAAAACGTGCTGATGTTTGTGGGAGAACATTAAATATAGTGCTATCAATTCTATAGCTTACATGAGCACTAAAATCATCATAAATCATTGTTTAAATGATCTAATTTCTAGAAAGATAACTCAGAAATAAATAATAATCTCATTCCTAAACCTATAATATCTATAATTGTAATTCAAAGGAGCTATGTTTTGTTTTGCTAGAACTGAATTTATTGAGTGTACACTATTTCCACAGATCAAAACCTGAAACAAAATTTTAAATTTCTTCTTAAACAGAACTCAAATGTATGTTTCAGATTAACTCTTAATTCAATAACTTAATAGCAAGAGCACTTCAAATACTGAAGAATAGACATTGATCTAAGTCTACTCTAAGCTATGTTATTCATATTATACTTGCCTATTTGAGTTTTGTAAGAATAAAATCAGACAATAATATGGGTTTGAAGAATATAGAATACAGAATTTTATTAGTTTAGGGATATTTCCTAAGTTCCAATTGTAATAGAAATACAGGTAAGAGAAAAACTTTCTTTTCTAGCTAGGTTTTTAAAATTAGGCCACTTTGTACATTTAAAAATTTCCTAACACTGGATATATTTGATGAAAGCAAAATTAATACGTCTAACACACTTATAGGATTATTATCTTGAATTCCCTTTCTCTTTGTTTTAAAATGGAATATAAAAGCAAAAATAATGTAATAAATATAAAATGCCTGAGCAAACAATTATCTCCACCCTGTTTGCATTACAAAAATATCTTAGATTTTTTACTCATTTTTAGAGAGGAAAATATTTCCAAAAACATTTCTGACTTTAGCTAAATCAAGATATAATCAAAACATTTAATAAGTATGTGAAAATTTTTTTAAAAGTTAAAAGGAAAAAGCCTAACTCTTTATCAGCTTTTATATTTAACTTACCTTGTGAAAAATCAGGAGATTCTCACTTTAGAGTCCTGTCTGTGCAGTTTCTCCCAAACTCAGCTCTGATGGTGAGTTTTCACTCTTGAGTTTTTATAGTCTCAGTTATACACCCCTTACTCCAATCCCTGCCTTTGCTTTCTCTTACATCATTTCTACAGATTTTCCACTGAACATTTTCCCAAGCTTCTCCTCAATCTCTCTCTCTCTCTCATCCTTTTTTCTCTGTCTTTCCCAGTCTCTATCTCTCTTTCTCTGTTTCCCTCTCCTGTTCTTCCTCTCCATATTTATTCTATCTACTGCTTTGACCATGGAATTTAAGTAGCAACAGGAGCATAGGCTCCGGAAAATTTAAGTATCCGTTTAGTATTGTGTTCAGCCTTAGACCCATCACTTCCTCCTGAGGCTTTAGTCCAGCTCTGAAAATTACAAATCACATTTGGGAAATAAAATGCACTAAGATTTATTAAAAAGAAAGTCACTAGGATATTTCAAAGTAAGATTTAGAGAAACAAAATCAGAAATGTAAACTGATTTATTGATATATATTTTGGACCCTTAAATTAAATGATCATGTATGGAAATGGTGAGTAGTTTCAGCCTCAGTCAGGTGCGCAGCCCTGTCAGTGAAACTGACAGCTACTTTGTAATTAACATTGCTATACTGGGAAGGCTGTCACTAACAAACCTATAAATACTGAACTGAGACATGTGGGCTATAAATGCAGTCGTTGTAATCATTTTTATCTTGCTCTTGTTCTCCAGTATTTTAATTTCCTTTTAACCAAAACATTCCTGCTTGTGTCTGAAATTTTCCTTCATTCCCATTTCCTACTAATCACATTTGTAAATTGACATACACAAATTGTAAAAAATAAGTTATTATAAGTTATTAAGTCCTAAAGGTAATATGTTGTCAGATGATTATTAGCTCATTTAATTCACCAGTAGATCCCCATTTGACAGATAAAGAGATTGAGTCTAGTGAGTTAATGAGATCACACAGCTAGGAAGTAGCAGCAGAGCCAGATTTCTAACACAGATCGTAATTCCATATCCAGTTTTCTTCCCACGACTTCATTCTGTCTCACTATTTAAAAAGCTGGAAAAGAGAATCCAAATCAGATTATGTTTTTGCACAAATAGAAATAGATTTGTTCTTTTTGGTTTTGCTTTAAAAGGCATTAAAAATACTACTTGCTTTGTGTAGGAACTAGTACATGGTTAATTTAGATCTAGCTGGAGAACTGACCAGAGCACACTGAATTGGTGGGACAGTAAAATGCTTCATTTTTGTGAAGGGCTTCCAGGGATAACATATGTCTCAACAAGCTTGAAATTTGAGTAGTTGGCAGTGATAGTTCACAAGTCAAGATAAAAATACAGCCTAATCGTGTCCTTGTTTAGACATTACTGCCATAAAACAATTATGTTAACTTGAATCCACATGCTGGAAAACTCTCAATATAGATTTAACAGATTCATCATAATGCTACTAGAAGCCAATATTCTTGACGTACCTTCTACCCTTATTTGAAACGCCTCCCTTAGCATGCTGACAAGTGATATCTGTGGCTGATTTATTCCAGATCTGTCCCTGCTTAGACAGTCCAAAGATTCCACCCTATTTGTGGATTTTGTTGACCTAATTCAAAAGTTTGACTTAACTGTTCTGTAGCAACAGTTTATTCCAGGAACATAACCATGGTACATTTAAGCCATTTATATGGGCTTCTGCACATTATAAAGCCCTATGTAAATGACTTATGCATTTATACATGATAAAGAAATTCTGTTACTTAAAATAGAGACTAAAATAGAAGCATATGAAGAAATAGAAAGAGAATAAACACCCAGTAATAGATGAAGAGATTAAGATGAAAAAGAGAAAAAAAAATTACTGAAAACTTATATCATTATTTAATTCTCATAATAACCTTGCTAATGAGGTATTATTATTCATATACAACAGATGAGAAAGCTAAAGCTCAAATATGTGAAAGAGATGGCCCAAGTGCTCACAGCTTAAAAGTGATGATGAGAACAGGAGCTGAATCTCGCTTTCTTTATCATTCAGGATTCTGGCAAGAAAGAGGTGGCACATTCAAATTGAGAAATTGGAGAAGAATTTAATGTGGGCAGGTGTGGAGGAACCAGAAAGTATCATGCAGTATGCTGAACCCCCATTAATAGCCAGGTATTCCTAAGCCTGAAAGATTAAAAGTGAGATTACAAGGACCCAGAACAGAGGGATCTTAGAGGAGAAAGTTGCCTGGCAGAAGTGTAACATTTCATCAAGGGACACAGGTAGTCAAGAGTGATCTACAGGGGAGGGAACCTAGGAAACAAACACTGAGATTTCACTTTGCTTCCTGGATACAATCTCCTGTTGTGTTTACCTCTGGTCAAACCCTGAGAGATAAAGGACTCAGCACATTGTTTAACCTCAAAATTGCGCTAAGAGACATACAAATGGGTTCCTTTGTAAAGATCAACATGACTGCAAATGCCACCATTACCCACACTATTATGCCATACTTCCTAATGCTTTTTTTCAAGTCAGGTTTATTGAGGGATAATTTACATACACAAAATTCACCCTTTTAAAGTGCACAGTCTGATGAGTTTTGACAAATGTAGACAGTATGTAGCCTCCATTACAATCAAGATAAAGACCATGTCTATAACCCCCCCTCCCATATTTCCCTCCTGCCCTTTACGGTCAATCTTCTACCCCACCCCCAGGTCCTGGTAACCACCAATCTGATTTCTGTCCCTATAATTTTGCCTTTTCCAGAAGGCTGTGGGAAATTATACAGTATATAGTCTTTGGTGTCTTGCTTCTTTCACTTAGAATAATGCTTCTGACTGAGATTTATCCATATTGTTAAATGTATCAGCACTTGGTTTCTTTTTAATAATGAGAGTGTTCTATTGGATGGATGTGCCACAATTTGCTTATTCATTTACCAGTTGGTGAAAATTTGAGTTGCTTCCAGCTTTTGGTGATTATGAATAAAGCTGCCATAAACATTAATATAGCGGTCTTTGAGTGGATATATGTTTTCATTTCACCTGGGCAAATACATAGAAATGGGATTCCTAGATCACGTGGCAAGTGTATGTTTAACTTGATAGTATATAGCCAAACTGATTTCCAAAGTGGCTCTACCGTTTTGCATTTCCACCAGAAATGTATGAGAGTTCCAATCACTCAGCATCCTTGCTAGCATTGGACAGTCATTGACATTTTCAAAACTTTAGCCATTCTAATAAATGTATACTGGTATCTTATTGTATTTTCATAAAAACTAATGATGTTGAGAATCTTTTCACATACTTACTTCCCCTTTGTATATCTTTTTTGGTGTAACGTCTGTTTAAAACTTTTGCTTAATATTCAGTTGTGAGAGTCCGCTATATATTCTAGATACAAGAATTTTTATGATTTGTGTTTTGCAATTTTTTTCCCCATTCTGTAGCTTGTCATTTCATTCGCATAGCAGTTTCGTTTCACAGAGCAGGCATTTATAATTTTGATGAAGTACAATTAGCCATCTTTTAAAAATGGAGCATGCTTTATGTACCCTAAGAAATCATTCCCTCGCTCAGGTTTCTAGTGATTTTTTTTGTGTGTTTCCTTCTAGAAGTTTTCAAAATTCTTTTGGCTATTCTAGGTCCTTTACATTTCCATATAGATTTTAAGATCAGCTTATCAATGTACAAAAAAGAACTAGCTGGGATTTTATTGGGATTTCATTGAATCTATAGATCAATTGGAGGAAAAATGACATCTTAAAAGTATTCTGATGTGTGAACATAGTATGTTTCTCTTTCATTTAGATCTTTGATTTCTCTTTACAATGTTTTTAAATTTCAAAACTGTACAAATCTTGTATGTATTTTGTTAAACATATCACTAATTATTTGATGTTTTTTGATGCTATTATAAATGTAGTTTCTAAAATTTCAATTTCCAAGTGGACATTCCTAGTTTACAAAAATACAATTGATTATTGTATATTGATCTTTTATTCTGTGATCTTGGTAAACTTATTTATCAGTTCTAGTAGGTTTTTATAGATTAAACAGGATTTTCTATGTATATAAAATTCTCTTGTTTGGGAAGAAAACCTGTTTTGTATCTTCTGTTTCAACCTGTATGTCTCTTATATCTTTGTAGTTTTTTATTGCCTCAGCCAGCTCTGCCAGTGCAATATTGAATAGAAGTGGAGGGTGAACATCCCCACCTTGTTCCTGATCTTGGGGTGAAGAAGGCATTCATTTTTCACCATTAAATGTGATAATGTAGGGTTTTTATAGCTGCCCTTTATCAGGCTGCAGAAGTTCCCTTCTGCTATTAGTTTTCTGAAAGTGAATTGTAACCTTGCTTTTCTGAGATAAACTCCATTTGATCACAACGTATTATCCTTTTTCTACATTGCTGGGTTTGGAGTGCTAAAACTTTTTAAGGATGTTTATTCATGCGGGAGATATAGGCTTTTCACTTCCTTAAAATATATTTTTTTAGGTGTTGGTATGAGAGTTACGGTGGTCTCATAAAATGATTGGGAAGAATTATACCCTTGTCTTAGTCCCTTCAGGTTGTTATAACAAAAATACCATAGACTGGAAGGCTTAAACAACAAGCATCTATTTCTCATGTTCTGGAAGCTGGGAAGTCCAAGAATAAGGTGTCTGACGATTTGGAGTCTACTGGGGACCTACTTCCTGGTTCATAGATGATGAACTTCTCAATGTGTCCTCACATGACAGAAAGTATGAGAGAGGTCTCTGGGGTGTCTTTTATAAGAGCACTAATTCCATTCATGAGGGTTCCACCATCATGACCTAATCACCTCTCAAAGACCCCCACCTCCTAATACTATCCCATTGGGGGTTAGGATATCAACATATAAATTTGGTGGGAAGGGAAACTAATATTCAGCCCGTAACAACCTTCATCTATTTCCTGGAGGAGTTTGTATGGAATCTGTATTATTTTCTCCTGAAACATTTGGTAGAATTTGCCAATGAAGTCATCTGTGACATTAGTTGTCTTTGTGGGAAGGTTTTTAACTAAAATTTCAAATTCTTTAATAGGTGTAGGGCTAATCATTTTATCTTTTTCTCCTGAGTGTACTCTTATAGTTTGCATTTTTCAAATCATATGTCCATTTCATTAAATTATTAAATTAAAATGATTTATATTATTCTATTTTTTGCTTTTGTTATTTGTACAATCTGTGGTGATATCCTCTATTTTATTCTTAATTCTGGTATTCTTTTTCTTCAGTCTTTTTTTCTTGATCAGTCATTATAGAATTTTATCAATTTTATTTGTCTTTTTAAAGAATCAGCATTTGTTTTCATTGATCTTCTCGATTTTCATCCTTTTATTTCACTAATTTTGGCTATGTTTTGTTTCCTTCCTTTTTTTCTGATGGGGGTTTACTTTGCTCATCTTTTTCAATTTTCTTAACATGGATGCTTAGATTATTGATTATAGATATTTCTTTTCTTCTAATATAGGCATTTAGTGCTATAAATTTTCCTCTAAGCACTGCTCTAGCTAAATTTTATACATTTTGATATGCTCTGTTTTCAGGTTTTATTTGATTTGGAATTTTTTCTAATTTTCTTTAAAATTGTAACTATTGGTTATTTAGATATTTGTCATTTAATTTCCAAACATTTGGTGATTTCCATATATTTTTCTGTTATTGATTTCTAGTTTAATTGTTTTGTACTCAGGGAACACACTTTGTGTTATTTCAATTCTTTTAAATTTGTCAAAATTTATTTTATGGCTGACAATATAGCTGTCTACTTTGGTGACGTTTCATGTGGGCTTGAAAAGAACGTGCATTCTATTATTATTGAGTGGAGTGTTCTATAAATCTCAGCTAAGTTGGCTGCTAATGTTTAAATCTATATTTTTAATGATTTTTGTCTACTTGTTCTTTCAATTACTGAGGAAGACTTGCTGACATCTTCAAGTACATTGAGAAATTTCTCTATTTCTGTTTTCAATTCTATCAGCTTTTGTTTTATGAATGCTTAAGCTCTTTATTAGGTGCATATCTCTTTATCATTATGTAATTTATCTTTTTAACTCTAATAAAATTCTTTGTTTTGAAGTTTACCTTGTCTGATATTAATATGTTCATATAGCTTTCTTTTGATTATTTTTGGCATGGTATATCTTTCCCCACATCATTTTCCTTTCAGTCAATCTATACCATTACATTTCAAATGTGTTCCTATAGACGGTATAGAATTGGTTTCTGCTATTTTTTTCCCAATCTGACAATCTCTAAATTGCAATTGGTGTGTTTTGATCATTTGCATTTACTGCAATTATTGATATACTTATTTTTAAAACTACCATCTTAAAAACTGGGATTTTTTGTCTTATCTATTTCCTCTCATTCTACTTTATTTTGGATTATAGTTTATACCTGTGTTTTATTTTTAAGTTGTTGCTATAGATTTATAGTATGCATCCTTATATTGCCACAGCCTTCCTTCAAATCATATTTTTTCACTTCAATATTGTGTAACAATCTTTCAATAGTATACTTCCATGTTATCCCTCTCATCCTTTATGGTATTATCACACACATTTTAATTTTCCGTTTTATAAACCCAATTCTTTTTTCTATATTTGTTTTACACAGTTAATAATTTTTAGTGATTTAAAAAAAATTTTTAAACTTATATTTACCATTGCTGATGCTGCTTTTTGTGTGTTTGTGTGTGTGTATGTGTGTGTGTTTAGATTCACATTTCCAAGTAGTACTACTTTCCTTTTGCTTGAAGAACTTTCCTTAACATTTCGCATAGTATTTTTGTCCAAGAGAGTGTTTAACTTATCTTCATTTTAAAATTTTATTATAGCTCACGGTAGAATTCTGAGGTTATAGCTTTTCTTTAGTATTGTGTAGTCTGACTGGAAGCCTCTTCACCTGTGATGTGCTTTATGACGTGCTTAGTTGTATTTTTCTTTATATTTATCCTGAGGGTTTCTGAGTTTCTTGGTTGTTTTCTTTCATTAATTTTGGAAAAAAAATGGCCATTATGTCTTCAGATATTTTTTGTTTCATTCTTTATTTTTTCTTCTGTTATTCTAATTACATGTATGTTAGATCATTTGATATTGTCCTACACCTCTTGGAAGGTCTGATTTTTTTATATCTTTTCTCCCTATAATTCAGTTGAAATAGTTTCTATTGACCTAGCTTTAAATTCATTTACTGTTTCCTATTCTTATTCTAATCTCTGGTAGTGTATGTGTGTGTGTGTGTGTGTGTGTGTGTGTGTGTGTGTGTGTGTATGTGTTTAATTTTAGTATATTATAGGCCTAGCAAATGAATGAGGATTTCACTTACATCTTGGGCCTCTGGGAACTCTAAACTCTCATGCCAGTGACACGTTTACTTTAAAAATTTGTTAAAATTTCGATGGTTCTTTTGTTCTTCACCACTTTTATGTTGCCTTCCTTTTCTTCAAATGTTCTACCAAGGGTGAAACTATTTGTATGCCCTCTCTCCCCTCAGAGGAAGTGCAAGTATTTAAAATTTATTAACCCTTGTTATCTATTGACCTCAAATCCCTGATGGTCTCAAAAAAAGTTAAAAGTTTTGCATGATTTTGTGAAAGTGATGTTGTCTTGTGGCTTCCTATATACTAAAAGGAAACACAAGTCTTCTTCCTTATAGTGTTATGCTTGTTTTGCTGTATAACAATATTTCAATAATTCCTTTACATTTTTTGGACAATATTCTATTTATTATCATCCCAATTTTTTAGACATGAAAACAGCTTTTAAAGCACTCATATTATAGAAATAATTTGCAAAGCCTGTCTCTTAGCTATGTCCTACCTTTTCCACTGCATTTTTCATCTGTATAAATCATCCCTTTAATGATGAAATTCAGAGGTGTAAGAACTGCATTCACAAGCCTCCTCATATTTCCCTTGTATTTATCCTGAAGTGAACTCCAAAAGGCTACATTTCCATATTCTAATCTCCCAGGTCAGAAGACTGATTTCTACCTCTAGACTCTATAGAACTCCTCATGTTACTCTGGTTTGCATTGATTTTTTTAAAAAAATATTTATTTATTTATCTGGCTGCACTGGGTCTTAGTTGCGGCATGTGGGATCTTCATTGTGGTGTGAGGGATCTTTAGCTGCGGCATGCGAGATCTTTAGTTGTGGCATGCGGGATCTAGTTCCCTGACCAGGGATCGAACCTGGGTCCCCTGCATTGGGAGTGAAGAGTCTTAACCACTGGACCACCAGGGCAGTCCCTGCATTGATTCTGGATGTATCCCATGTCTAGGGCACACTGTATTTATGTAGTTGCAGTTGTGGGAGATTTTAAAACAAACTGGAGGTTTACAGATCACCTTTGAGCCAAAGTGCATTGGCTTTCACCTTTATTTTATGGGGCTAGAGCCTCGACTAGAGTCGTTGGCCTTATTTCAAGAACTGTTTTTACCGCACAACATTGGCTGACCCTGATGGAATGCCCTTGCCATTTGATACCTCCACCCTTTACACCCTTCCTTTATTAAGATCATTCCTACTGGTTACATTAACTACAGGATTCTATCTGCTAAATTGTAACAGTTCAAATCACTGACTTGATCAGTTTAAGGACATGGAAATGTAGGGAACACCAGAAGCTACACTAGAAGACCAAACTGTCATTTTATCACACACACACACACTCCAGGAGAAAATCACTTGATTATTATTATATTAGTACAATGATGTACTAATATAATGATAATAACCTATCAACAAATAGCACATCAAAATTTACAAATCTGTTTTTAAGTTATATTACTGCTATAGTAATTGTTTTCTTGGTGATACAATACTCTTAGATAATAGGGCAACTATTATTAACACCATTATACAGATGAAAACTCTGAATATTAAAGAATTGTATTTACCTGTCCCATTGGATGTGCAAGGAATTCTGCTGTGTCTGTGACCTTGTGACTCTGTTCTCTAGGAACATATATTCTAATAGGGAAGGCAAAGTTGAAATGCAAATAACTCCAGGATGGACTCCATACTATCCTGTGAGGAATTCAACCCTTGATTAGCTCTTGTTTGCATCTTTGTTTTTAGGGCTTCTTTTCCTAATGGATCACCTGATATTCTAGAAAGTTTTTCACCAATTATCATATCAAGTGTGTTTGTCTCTCATGTTGAGTCAGGAACTATTATTTTAAGTTAAAGTTATAGGAAATTATAGGGGTGGACACTGTATAATAAGAATAACCATTTTTGATGACCTTCTATGAGACAGGTACTGTATTACAGTTTTTTAAACAGTTATTGTAATAATCAGCATAACTTATTGAGAACTTACCATGTGACAGTGTTATTGTTAAATTTTCACTTCTACACAGTGAAGGAGAAATTACTATTATCCTCTTTTTACCAAAGAAACCAAAACGTAGCTAAAGTGAATAAACTAGTTAGTGGTAAAGCCAAGATTTAAATCAAATTTTTCTGACCTTAAAGCTTATGTTTTTAACAACTACACTATATTGTCTCTCCATCTAATTCTAGACACATCTTACAAGGTAGGAATTATCCAAAATTAAATCATGGGGAAACGAGGTTTGGAATATGTTCAAAGTCATGCAGGTATAAATGCGAGAGCTGGGATTTGTGTTCATGAGTGACTCTTCCAAAACCTCTTCTTTAAACCTTCCTCAACACTGTTTTCCACTGTGTTACACCAATGATGTTGAGAAGTCAGTGTGACAGTCCTGGGTATCCCTGACATTCCTGGAATGCATCTATTTAGGCCATCAACTTCCATCATTGTGGAGAAGTCATGTCTCTGAATTATACATCCCTTAATTTCATCTCTATGAGTTCACACTGGGAAGAAGTCTCAGGCATCACAACATAAATAAATTTTGTTCAATATACTGTGGTAACTAAGATAAGTAAGCTGAAAACTCTTAAGTAAGTAGGAAATGCCACTGTTGGGCTGCACCCTGCAGGCCTACAGGCCCTGTGCTTGCCCAGCTTCAAGACTGAGGTAAGAACCTGGTGTCAGAGACAGAGATATCAATGGTTTAATGGATGGGGGAGCTTACGTGTCTGAAGCAAGGTCCTGGAGCAACACCCCACCGGTGCTGCGGATGCAGGTCAGGACACGGCGGCAAGCTTTGCTCCGGGCGCAGGGAGATGTTACCAGCTATGGGGGAATTGATGTCAGGTGGGCTCATTGGTTACCGGGAAACTAGCAGAAGGGTATGCCCCTCACCACTCCTTTGATAAGAACAGTCAGTAGCTGGGGCCTGGGGCAAGTATGTAGGAAGGCCAGTCATGTAAATAGGGTGTAGGTGAAGCAGGCACTGACTGGCTGAGCAGGGGATGTACAGAAAGCAAGAGAAGAGCCATCTTGGGTGGCCTGACCATACAGCCACTAACTAACAGGATTATTAAATTCTCTTAGGCATCTAATAAAGCAAAGCTTTACTCTAAGTAAAACACCCAGTGCAAATTAACTATAATATGGATGCCTACAAACTTTTGACATCAAAATGATGATATGCAAAGGATGAAGGTAATCATCCTACTCTACTCTATGCTTGTCAGATTGTATCATACTTTGAGAGAGATACAGGTAAACTAGAGTGTCCCAAAATGGGGACCCAGGTCAGGGTGGCATCTGGAAAACAGTTACTCTAAAAACCATTTAGAAGAATTGATATGTTTAATTTGAAGGACAAAAAAAAATTATACAGAGTCCTCATACTTATCTTGGGTCATAAAGTACAGGAAGAGAGATTTGAATTCAATAGGAGTGAAAAGACTGTCAATAACACTTTATTTAGATGTTTTGATGATAGAATTATTTCCCTCAAAGAATATCCTCCACATCAAAGGGTACTTAAGAAAAAAATGGATCTATTACAGGTGTTGCAGAAATGATTATCACTTCTAATCTCAGATTAGAGAACTAGTTATGTTCTTCTAAGCCTTTTGATTCTATTAACAAAAAATTGAAAAGTATATACAGACTTACTTTCAAATAGATAAAGAGGTGGCTTGCTTATATAACCTGTCATATATTGATCAAAGTTATTACCATGTGAAAGTTTTAAAATATAAAACACATACCCTAGTGAGGTTGACAGACATATTGGGCATGTCAAACTAAATTTTCATTTGATAATGCTCATCTTTGCCCTATAATCAATTTACATCTTGTTACCTAAGCAAATACACTGGTCGAATAAAACATACATGTAATATGTGATACAATCGTTCATCTCTTTTGCTTCAGAATTAGTTCTCTTATTAAACTATATTTGCTCACAAACTTATATTTTCATTCCAAATGATGGTAGACAGGTGTAGGAATGAATGTAAGCCCTAGGCAGGAATATTTTTTGTCAGATTTCACTCATCTCTCTGATGACTACCTCCATATATTAAATAACAGTGATTTATTCAAACCACAAGCAAATGGCTCTACAGTAATAATTTTTTGCGTTTGATTTCATTGTTTTCTCAAGCTAAAACAAATGTTTCATGGTAGTTCTCTCTGTCTTTTTAATAATGAACTCAAACTGAGGAAAAAGGAAGGAATGACGTACAAATGATTTGGAAGTTCTTTAAACTCTGAATTTCCTTTCCTTTCAAGTTTCAAGTTAGGAGGTATATGGAAGGGTTTATAACTCAATGTTTAGGAGCTGGAAATACATTTTAAGATACATATTTTATTTATTTATTTAAATACATGTTAAATACATATTTAACATTTACTGAGCACTCACCACGAACCATATACTGCTCTAAGGTGTTTTACATGTACCAGTTTATTTAAAATCATCACAATAATCCTATGAGGTTAATTCTTTTATTATATTCATTTTGAGTATAAGGAAACTGAGGTATACTGAGGTTAGTCAACAGGTTCAGCATGGTTCAGAGGCCGATTCTTAGCCATTACTTTTTATTGATATAGAATGTGCATAGTGCCAAGAAAGTGACAAGTGTCAATTTTAGCTGGAATAGCAATAGGTTTTAGTCATAAAAAATAGTCAGGAATTAGTAAAGGTAATATTTTCATTTTTTTTTTTAAAGTTAAAATTTATGTCTAATCTAAATGCTATTAATTTATTTTCATATAGTTAATTAATATTTGGGGGAAATATTTTCTTATCCAAATCTTATTCTCTTTCATTCATTTTCTCTCTCTCTCTCAAACACACAAACACACACACTAGCAATTTTAATGTTTTTATGACTTTGTGCACTGGAAGTGAGTAGATATTTAGCAGAGGCAAGCAAGTTACCTTTTTCTTCATGCAGAATCTTCATATCCCATGGTCTTCTGCAAAACTGGACTTTTGGCTGCCAGCATGATTTAATTTAGGAGTATCCCACAGGTTTTCCCTTTCAGATTAGAAGTAAGATACTTACTGGAACAATGACCCCCCTGCCTCCATTTGGTCCTCCATGGACTGATGTAATTGGGACTGGGGAGTGAGACTGGCTCTTCCCTGTCCTGTGCAGGTCCTGGACAGCTCTTACATTTTCTGGGCTTCTAGCTCCTCATCTGTGAAATAGGAGCTTATTCAAGTGATCTCTAAGGAATTTTCCAATTGTCAAATGTCCTTGACTTACCAAGTCAGGTAACTGCTTATTTGCAAATGTGCCTACATTGACTACATTATTGAGTGTTCATTTCCACAAAGGAACACTCCTTAGAGTCTTTTGTGTGCCAGGTCCTAGGAAAGTCAAGGTATAGGGTAAAGAGTTTGTACAGGATAGCCCGTATCCTCAAGTAATTTAAGGTCTTGACGAGGAGAGGGTTCATTTGAAAAATAATGACATTTCATGTGATTGGTGCTATACAAATGGTATAACAAAAGTTTTATAGAAGCATATTTTAAACACGATTTGAGAGATTTACCTTCTGTCATATTATTTCAGTTGCCAGGGTGCCTGAAGAGTGGCTGACAGATCTCACCCTAGCATTAAGTATGTGCACACATGTTTTTTGAATAAGGATGTATCTTACCATCCACAGGCCAAGACTAGAAGAAGCCTTTAAGGTCCACACTATTACAATCATAAATGAACAAAAGTAACTTTTTTTTTAATATTCAAGATTCACATCATCTTTCAGCTTCCATGGATGTAAAAAAAATGAAGCTATAAATTAAAGCCCAGCCTTAAAATTATCTTACCTACAATTATCACCATGAACTATTTACTTGAATAGAAATCACATGTGCTTAGCCTTGTTCCTTTATATTTCTTAGAATATTAAAAAAAATACTGTTTCTTACTCTTCACATTGAACTTTTGTTTCAGCATTTGTGAACCTTGCTCATTATCTGAAATAAACTCTCACTCACTTGCCTGCCAAGGTATTAGAATTCACTGACCTGCCAAAGTGAAGCAGAACTATCTACATTTCATTAAAATGTAGGCTTTAGCCTTAAATCTAATTATAAATGTGGACATGGTAGTGAAGCTGAATGTAAAGTTGGAGTTTAACTGTGCAGAGAGTTGACAATGAAAGTCAAATCTGGGAGAAAAACCATCCTCTTCCCAGTCTGTCCCATAATACTTCCCAGTTTTGTCCAGTCCTCTCTGAGCAGAACTGGGCAACTATCATCTCATCTTTGTTTTTTACTCATACTTAAAGTCTAGCATGAAATAACAACAAAAATAGGTTAAATTATTGGAAGAAAATTAATTTCATTATTTACATAAAACAAGCAGAAAGAAGTAAAAATCAGTCAAGATGATAAACATTGAAGTTTTCAAAGATTCTGAGTTCACTAAACAATGAAACTCCCAATAACATATTTCCCTTAATTATTTTATTCATGGGTCTTTGAGCATAACACTATTAAATAATCATGATTTATTGAACCTTGTCTTATTGAGGAAAAATTATCTATGTATTTAATTATCTATTTGGTTATGATTAACTAATCTAAACAGCTTCATGACCCCCCTGTTCCTGTGTATAGAAGGGTGATATTTAGACTAAGGCAGAAGAAATTGAAACAAAGAATAGCTCATTTCCATATTACCAAAATATGACATCTGGTAATAATAGTGATAACAATTAACATCTATTCAGTTCTTCCTCAGAGCCAGTACTCTGCTAATAGTGTTACATTCCATATCAGGTTTAAACTTCAAAGTAGATTTAAGAGGCGGGTATTACTATTAGCCATAAGTTTGAAAAGAAGTAACTTTGGCATGGAATGCTTAAATGCCTTAGTAGAGGTCACCAACTAGTTAGTGGGAGGGCCTGAGATTCAAACCTGATGTGTTCACAGCGCATATTCTAACTACATATCATAAACCTCCTAAATGTAAATAATTTCTACTCACCCTTTAAACTAGAGCAAGTTACCTAGAATTACACATGTATCTTTTCATTCTTTCTTTTCTTTTTTTCCAGAAACCTTCTGCTAGGATGAAGAAAGTATTTGGGAAAATTAGGAGAAAGTGTATGGAAGAGGATATACTGATCACATATGTGTATAAAAGTCTCTTTTTAGAAACAGGGCTGGCTAGATTAAGGAAGGAAAAATTAGACATAAGGATATAGAATCTGGCCCAGTATCTGTTTACCCTGGTCCAAAGAATTCAAGATCTCAGGTAGGAAGCTCTCTATAGAATTGGAGATTTGGAATGCAAGGGCTAATAGTATATTGAACTACTCTGAAATAAGCGTCTATTGGAAATGTTTTTCTACATTTAATGTCTTACAATGAAAACTTTATTGACTGATTGATTGAATTAACTCAGTAAGCAAAAATTGATTTATTTAATTTAGTATTTTCTTAGTTGATTTAAAAATACTGATTCTAGGTTCAAAATATAGCATTTTATGCTTAAATTCAAAAGCATTAAAAGTGAGTATAAACATGATAATCAGTATAATTCTTTTATTATTACTTCATCTTATTTAGACCATCTTAAAAAATTAGCTTTTACTTTCTCAGAAGCCTTGTTTTCTCTACCACCCTTATTGGGGCAGAGAAAAAACTTTGATTCTCCAAATGTTTCTTTTAAAAGACAGGCTTGCATCTGCTTCAAGAAGAGATTTGCTTCTAAGGAGCCTGTAGACAGACCAAGTAGACAAGCTAATACATGGAAACTGAAATTGAAAAGGTGGCTTTATTTTTGACATACACTGTTCATATCTCTTGATATGAAGGATTAGTATGCTTTCTGTTCTTCTCAGGCTCAATCAGACACTCCTGACCTACAAAACCCTTACCTGCCTTGGGTTTGGCTACTGGAGCCATGCTTGCTCCATTTCAGGAACATTTCCAGATCACTTCCATTTTGTCTACTCCACAACTTTTTATCCTTAGTTTTTCTGGTTTCTCAAATCACAAGTTGGTTTTGTTACTGACTCCCACTGGTTACCTTACTGCTTGGATTGACTATTTGATTTTTTAATTGCTGTTGTATTTTAATCTTTGGTGCATGACTTCTGGAATCTTTCCCCTATTTTCAAGTTATCAAGGTAAAAGTTTCCCATTCTGAGCTCTATTTCAGTCATAGGGAACATGTCCTACCTGGAATCACCTTTCACTCATACTGTACCTGACAAGGGGATAGAAATTATTATTTTCCTTTACCAGGTTGAGTAGGATATGTGAAGAAAGTAGGGGGATGGTGCTTGGAAAGAAAAGTATCCAAAGAACTGGCATGAAAAACCAGATTATTTGCTAACATATTCTTAGATTTTACATTACTTTGTTAAAAAAAACCAGCTCCCAATTGAAAGCTGATTGCTGGTTTATTGTCTTAACAACCTTATTATTACACTTGATAAAAATCCATATTAGTTGAGGGGTCTTATCTCCCTACTCCAACCTGTCATATTTCAATTAACTGTGACCAGATTACTATACTAGTTATAGTTTCCTACACACACACACACACACACACACATTTCTGTAGAAAGTGGATACCAATACTTATTCTGTAATGCTGTAGGGATGATTAAATTTAATAATGTATGTAAAGCAAATGTAAATGCTTAATATGTATTCAATAAATGGTGACTATCATTGCAGTTACACATTCAATCGAATTTTATAAAATAGGTAGCATTTTAAGGTGGTTACTGTCAGTATCATAATTTTTCAGCTGACGACTTGAGACAAAGTGAAGTTAAGTTGCCGGCTCCAAATCACATACCCAGTAAAGTGTAGAGATTGTCTTGAACTTTGAGCAAATTGTGGTCTCACTCTCAGGTAATGTGCACATTGGAAAGTATCAGCACGCTAACACTCAGGGAAGTGAGTGGTTGGTCTTTCTCAGAAGTAATTGCAAGTTACCGTAGGACTGGGCAGTGATGGAAATGAAGACACTTTCTGGAAGAAGCTCTGGCAACCGAGGCCGTTCTCTGGAGTTCCTTAAAGACGACAGAGAACAGGTGTCCCGTACTATCAACGAATGTCTTCTGTCTCAGTCAAGAGATGGGCCATGCAGACTGAAACAACTCTTTGAACCAAACTATTATAACAAAAAGTGTGAAAGGTTTTAAAATGGTAAATATTCCTCTGTGTCTGAAGCATAATGAAATGCATACATGGTATTGGTGTGAGGTATTATGGGAGATAAGATCCAGAAGGCAGATTGGCTCATTTAACAAATTATTATTTTTCTCAACTGTGTTCCAGAGCTAGGCTAAACAAGTCACTTCTACACTTGAGAAACTTATTCCGAAAGAAGAGAAAAATAAGCACACTATTATAACAAGTGCTATGGCTGCTGTAAATTCAGTGGTAACGTAAAGGAAGTAGCCTAACTGCCTCTGCCTGGGGGAGTGGAGGACGGTTTCATAAAGTAGGAGATACATGAGTTAAGATTTGAAGGATGTGTACAAGTACTCAGTGATGAGAAACACATACAGAGGTGTTTGTGGATTAAAGTGCACGTTCTAGAAGAAGAGGGTATTATATTTGGTCCAGAATATACAATAATTGTATAATTTCTTAATATCAGAAATGGAAAATAAAAAATATCTTAACAAATAACAAGATGGTTGCCTTATATTTAAGATAAATTTAATGCAATTCTCCTACCAAGTCCAGATTTATTGCATACTTGCCTCACTCCTATTATTAGAGCATTTTATCATAGGCCTGGGTTTTCAAACCAACATATGAACTAGTTAATAATCACAACTTGCTGATTTTCATTGAGCTATTCAATACACTCTATTCTGAGGTAAGGAGATCAGAGAAGTATGAGCTATATATAGTCAGAAAGACTAAAAACCTCAGTAACTAGAACAGACATTTGCTTATTGGCATAGGTACACTGAAGGATGTTCTCTCCTCACATTACCAACATGTCAGGATTTTTAACAGATGTTATTAAGACGCCACGGTAATGCAGAGATATATGTAAGCTGAGAGCATAATCACTATGAAGATTGAAGGCTGATGATTTGACTGTGTTGAAATTACTCTGGTGTCCCTCTAATTTGTCACATGACTTAATGTTTAACTCCATTATATGGTTTTAAAATCTGGGTTCTTGACAATTTCTTTTTCTTTTCATGAAGTGCATAATGATTTGTAAACTGACTCTTCATGTTCCTAAACCACTGAGCATGTTAAAAATTAGTTTCCATGAAATAGAAGTGGTTTCAAAGGAAGTCTTGGCTCAGATTGCTTCTGTTTATGGACTTAGACTGCCAAGATATCCATTCAACGAAAGATGGTGATTTCTAACGTATTCTATTTTTACTTTGATATCCTCCCTTAACGCTATGGTTTTCTCCAAGCTACTTCCCAGGGTCTCCCTCCTGTTTGTCCTCAGGATATGTTACCATTAGCAACTGTTATTACTGGCCCTCCTTGTTCCATCAACTACCAATTCTTAGGGTAAAAGTGGAAAAACCTTGCAAATATAATTGTTTAAGGAAATATTTCTACACGTATTACTAGGGGTGATATTTAGCATCCTTTTTTAATATGTTGACACGTGAAAAGCAGGTGAGAATGAAAGAAAATGATCTTGGTTATTTAGCATAAACTAAGCCAAAAAAATTAACCTTAATAATAAAGACACAGCAGTGGATTTTCCTGTTGCTCTTTTGACTTGACTTAATTCTCTTCATTTCTATGAAAACTTGAGCAAAAAACATTAACTGAATGTTTATTTGTACTAGGCACTGTGTTAACTGCTTTGAAAATGATTAGAAAAATCAGAACAAACATTCTTCTCTTGAGAAATTCACCAGCTAGAGGGAGAAGAGACACAGATGAAAAGATGAGTTTTTAATAAGAATACTAGAATAATTCACATGATGCAAAGTTAAATTTCTATTTTTGGGGTAGAAAAACAAACTTCATTTTTATGTATTAGGGACTCAGTTTATATTTTAGCATAAACTGTCACTAGAGGATTTAGACATGTTTGGGACGTCTGGAGGATCAATGGTAGGGACTCATCTGGAATTTCTTTGCATGACAAACCAAAGAGTTTTATAGTAAAGAACTCTGAGTAGCAGAGCGGGTTGAGATGTGTAAAAAAATTAGTTCAAATCTCTTTGGAAGAGGAAATTTTTCTTGTCCTTTCTCTTGTGAACATGTTCTTGAGTCTTAATGAGAGGACTAAGAAAAAAAGATCTGAGTCTAACTTTCTGTTTAGGGAGGGTACGGAACTTGGAAGACAGAACCTAAGCTGTGGAGTCAGACTTTGAATATGAACTCTGCCATTTTCTACTTGTGTGCTCATGGGTAGTTTATCTCTTGAAATTTTATTTTCCTCTTATTCAACATGTAGATATTAATACTTTACCTTAAAAATCATATGACAATGGTTAATACAAAAATTTGATGAATGCCTAGTCTGTAAATTATTTTAGGCAAAAGAATCAAAAATAAAAGGAGCGTTAGATATGAAACCTGCACTTAAAGGAAATAATATTGGTTTTGAGACTAGAATAGGTACATGCGGATAGTTTATATATAGCCTCAACCAAGTCATGTAGGTGTATTATGAAGCCTACTATTTTAGCACTGGTTAAATATTATAGCCTTTAAATATGTGTTCAATATTAATTTAGAGGAGATGCTGACTACAGTGTGAGAGGAGAGATCTGGGCCAAAGAAGAGAGGACAGCTGGTGCTATATCTAGTCTAACTACCCAAAATAGACTATTTTTAAAAAGAAGAGACTGAGACACCTTTATTTGTCAAGGTCAAGTGCTGTCCATTATCAGTTGTCATAGAGGCTTGATAGTATGTTGACTTCAATTAGAGAAAGTAATGTCATCTCTTACTCCATTATATGTATATACATATATGCATATATTTTTTCTTTATATATACATATATAGTTATACATTCCTATACATAATTGTAATGTATAACACATATATGAAAAAACGCAGAGAAAACATATTTGCAGAGTTCAATTAACTTTGACAAAGAGAACATCTGTGTAATCATCACCCAGATCAAGAAATGGAATATTACCAGCACCCACTCTCCCTTCATTCACTATTTCTTCCCTCTGAATAAACATAATGATAATACTCATTTCTAATATTACCTTTAGTTTAGCTTTTACTACCCTTTAGTTTTTGAGTTTCGTACCAGTGGAAACATGCAGTATATATTATCCTTGACTGAATTCTTTTGATAAATATTAAGTTAGTGATATTTGAATACGTTGTTGCCTTTGGCTGTAGTTTGTTTATTTTCATTACCATATACTATTACAGTGTATAAATGTGCTCTCAGTTAAATAGCCATTCTTCTGCTATTGGATATTTCCCAGTTCTTGACCATTATGAATACTGCTGCTATGAATAATTTTGTATGTGTCTTTTGATGCCTCTATGTATGATTTTTTAAAAATATACTAGTGGAATTCCTCTGTCATAAGGTAGGGCATGTTATTTCAACTTTAGTAGAAAATGCCAATAGTGTGTTCTCAAATTATTTTGTTTAGTCATTTTCTGTGGATATTCCAAGTGTTTTTGAAAGAAGGTGTATTCTGCAGGTGTTGGGTGCAGTGTTCCATATATTTCAATTGAGTCAAGTTTGCTAATCACATTGTTCAAATTTTCTCTATATTTACTGATTTTCTTTTTCCTGTTTGTTCTATCAGCTAGTGAATAAGCTGCATTAAAATATCCCCTGTCACTTATTTGTCTGTTTCTTTTTGTACATTTGTTATTATTTTCTCACATATTTTGAGACAATGACACTGTGTAAAATGTATATTTTATGTCTTTATTCTCTATGATCCTAGTGGGTAACCTTTTACCATTTGATGTGTCTGGCTTTATTTCTAAATTTTCTTTTTTTGTACTAAAGTCTACTTTGATACGGATAGAACTTAGAAGATTTCTTTTGGTTAGTGTTTGTATTCTATATCTTTTTCCAAATTTTTAACTTCAACCTTGCAGTAGTCATATTTTAGAAATGTTTTTTGTAGTTAGTATATATTATTTTTTGATTTTTATATCTTTCCTTTAATTAGAGCACTTATCCACTTATAAGTAATATAACTATTGATATAGTTGTATTAAAATCTGTCAGCTTCCTATTTGCTTTCTATTTATCTCTCCTCTCTCTTTTCTTGTTTTCACCTTCTACTTCTTTTGGGTAGATTACATATTTATCTGGTTCCATTTTTTTTCTCTGTTAGGTGAAAATTATTTGTTGTTATTCTTTTTGTGACTACTTTAGTAATACAATGTCCTTGACTTAGTCTAAATTAATTGTCACTTTTACCTTAAAAAAAAATCCAAGGGACTTAAAACACTTTAACTCCTTTTACCACTACATTTCATCTCAGTGCAATTGTTACATATTTTAATTCTCTCTCTCTCTCTCTCTATGTATCCTAAGACATTATTATTATTTGATATAGTCAATGTTTACTTAGATTCAGCCTGATATTGACCACTTTTATTGCTTTTCATTCCTTCCTGTATCTCTGATCTTCCATCTGAAATTATTTTCCTTCTGCTTGAAAAATACTCCTTGTAATTCATTTTGTCTGTTGAGAAAAATTCTCATAATTTTATTTATATGAAGGTAATTTTATTTCACATTAATTTTTGAAAATGTTTGTTTTATTTTGTTTTTCTGGGTATAGCAATCTAGATTTTTATTTATTTTAGTACTGTAAAAGTATACTTCACTGTTTTTTATTTCATTTTATTTTACTTTATTACTTTTGTTGAGGATTCAGCTCTCAGTCCAATTGTTGCTCCTTTGAAAATTTGTGTGTGTGCTTTTAGCTTCTTTTACACACCGTTACTGTTTCCAGTTTTCAGGAATATCAGTAAAATATAGTTAGGTCAGAATTGCTTGGATCACACATACCCTCTTAAATTTTATCACCGGATAATTCTCCTCTATTATCTCTTCACATATGGCTGCTGCTATGTCTAAATTATTAAATTCTATTATTAACTGTGTCTAAATTATTAAATTCTATTGTTAAATTATTAATTTTGTTTTAAAATCTTTTAATTGCAGAATTTCTACTCTATAGATTTTCGTCTTTTATTTATTTGAATATATTAAGAATAATTACTTTAAAATGGTCTAGCAACTCCAATATCTGGGGCTCCATTGAATAGGCTTCTATTACATTTTGTTTATGCTGGATACAATTCATGCATTCTGTGGCCATGTGTTCCTGATTATTTTTGACCATGTATATTTGAAAATTTTTGAGTTGATTTGAAGTCGGACTATAGTCCCTGAAAGTGGCAGTTTATATTGAGTGCACATACTCTTCCAGGATATAGTTCTTTCAAATTTCAACCAAAAATATGCAGAAGTTTAGCAGAGACCTGCCATCTTAGCAGGTCCTCAACTCCAATTTTTATCCACCCAGCCCTGTAAGGTTGTCAAAATGTGACTCAAATTGTTTTCTTCTTAGTAGTCTTTAAAAGAATCAATAGATATTTCCAGGGGCAAAGTGTCTAAAATGCTAGACTCATTTTTCCAGAGCATCATTTCCTTCCTTCTTACATAGTTACACTGAATAGGCAATTCTTCACTGTCTTAGTAGCTCTGCAAGGACACTCTAATGGATTATTCATCTATCTATCTTTCTCTTTATATATCATCTGTCTATCTTTTTTTCTATCCATTTATCTATCTGTCTCTGTTTATCTATCATCTATCCCAGTTTCTTTAGTTATCCTTAGTAGAAGGGTTGATCTAAATTAACTAAGTTTCCTTAATCAGAAATGGGCTCCTAATTGCCAAAGGCCTTTATTTATTGTTTTGCTTTAAATGATCAATATAAATAGAGTTCTCTACTGTGCTATCATACTGTTTTGCTGAAAAGTTACTTTTAAAAAGACTCATTCTTGCTTCAGCTTTTTATTCTAAGAATTACCATGTATTATAGCTTAAATTGTTAAGTTTGAAATGAAATAAATTCAAATTAATTTTAGTTAAAATTGATTTTTTTATTTATTAGGATATGTTTCCCCTTTTAAGAAGATTTATTTTAAGTGTCTGGATAATGAGGACTTTTCTACAATTTGAAGCCCACAGTGTCTTTTTAGACATAAAATTTGCAAAAGACTTGTTTAAATATTACTTTAAATATCTGTTTAAATTTAAAGTTACTAAATTACATATTACAAAATTACTAAAATATTACTAAATTAAATATTACTAAGACGTTTTCCTAAAACCACCAGTGTTAAGCAATGTTAGGCAGAATAATGACCACTCAAAGATGCCCATTTTCTAATTTTAAAGATGCTGAAAACCTGTAAATACGTTAGCTTACATGACAAAAGGGAATTGCAACTATAATTAAGTGTACAAACCTAGAGAAGAAATTAATCTGGATTATTTGAGAGGGTGCACATTAATTATGTGAGTCCTTAAAAGTGAAGAGTTTTTCCCAGCTGTAGTTAGTAAGAGAGATGTAATGTTAGATGTATCAACTTGCTATTGCTGCCTTTGAAGGAGGCCATGAGCCAAGGAATGCAGGTGGCCTCTAGAGACTGGAAAAGGCAAGGAAATGGATTTTCCCCTAGAGCCTCTAGAAAGGAATGCACCCCTGCCAAACACCTTGATTTTAGCCCAGTGTGACCTATGTCTGACTTCTGACCCACAGTAGTGAAAGATGATAAATTTGTGTTGTTTTAAGCCACTAAGTCTGTGGTAATTTGTTATGCCAGCCATAAAAACTAATACAGCCTCTAAATGAGTTCACGATTTCTACTTTCTTCATGTAATTATTTCTTCATGCTACCGCAGTGTGATCTTTTAAAATAGAAATTAGATAGCTATTAATATTCTGCAGTCATATAAAGTATAATGGATACTTTTATATTTATTGTAATTTTATGGGAAACCGAGGCTGGAAAAGTTAAGTGAATTGTCTAAGGTACAGCTAGCAATTTTCAGTGCTGAGATTCAAAATCATACAGTCTGGCTCCCAAAAGCCATGCTCTTAGTAATTAGCCCATGCTGCCTTCCTTCATTTTAATTCCTTGATCAAAATTGTTTAGCTACATTACATAGCCATAGAATTGAATTTGGACTCCTGACCGTGGGTACTTTATCTGATATCTGCCTGTATCATTTTCTCGCCTTAATACCTGTGTTTTAACACAATAGCCTAATCTAACTATACCCCACCTTTGGGCTTTTGCAGTCGCTGTTCCAGATTCCTGGAATGTTTTTCTTCAGATTTTTGCAAACTGAATCCTTCTAGTCATTTAGCTTTCTGGCTCAAATGGATCATCCTCAAGGAGGCTTCCCATGGCCAATCAATCTAATAGTCACTTGACCATACTTCTTACTATCCATTTTTATTTTCTTGAAATTTTTCTATATTAACATTGCCTTTTTACCTTATTTTTCATTTGATGTATTTCCTCTCCCCTCACTGGAAAGAAATCTCCACAAAACCTGAGATCATGTATCTCTTGCTTGCTTCTGTATTCCATCAAACTAGAATAGTGCCTGGCACACAGAGGGCACTTACATTTTTTTTTTAATAAATGAGTGATCTCGTGAACACTCATAAACATTTCAATATACTTTCTACAGTAGTTGAGAAAAAGGTGGTGCTCTGGGAACTACACAAACCCACAGACGTTTTCATCTGCACTAATGTCAATGAATAGTTGTGAATTGATTATTATTAAAAAACTGCAAATTTATCTACAGGATTTAGAATCTCTCCTGTCTCTATTTAAGGTGGGTGGATTGGAAGGCAGATATATTTTCTTGCTTAAGGAAGGTAATGAATGGGGCTAAATTCTGTTACATAAGGAAAGAATCAAACTATGTGGAGGGACGTGATGGGGGTGGGGGGTGAGGGGAGTCAAAAGATAATTTAACAGCGGCCATGCCACAGGGAGAGGAATCTCTCAGGAAAGGTTTGTTGAGTTACATGCAATTTCATTCTTTTTGTTTCCCCCCAAAAATCTATGACAAAGACCTACTTATTTAAAAATATTTTGAGCTATGTTTTGTTTTGGGTATGTTTAGTTTTAATGTTTTCTTTTTTTACTTATTTGTTGAAATATGTATAGGAGTCAGTGCTATATAAGAGTAAGACTGTAGATAAAGGCTCCATCTTGGGCCATGTTGCTTATTATGGCAAACACAAGCTCTTTGTTCATGAGACTATTGGCAGGCAGTTGGTACAAATTAAGATAATAATGATAGAAAATTGTAAACCATTGTTATGATAGGAGAAATAAAAGGTGCTAAGGGAACAGAAGCAGGAGGAGATAACCTATTCTAAGGATTCAAGAAACACTTCTCTAAGGAAGAGTAAGCTAATCAGTCACAAGGACAGACATGGGTGATGTGTATTCCCAGGCGCAGAGCAATGTATAGAAAATCTGAGAGGTGAGCATGTGGTCCATTTGAAAGGCTTGGTATAGTCAGGCATTGGCAGGGGATAGTGTAAGGGGGGGATAAGTGGCTTCAGGATGTTAAAGAAGAGACATGCAGATCATTACAGCCTTACTGGTCTTAGTAAGAAACTGATGTTTTATCATAAAGGCAATAGGAGACTATTGAAAGTTATTAAGCATAGGAGAAATGTGGTCCGATAAGTGATTTACAAAGATTGCACAGCTGGGTGGGGAATAAAGTAGAAGAGAAATATACTGGATATAGTAAGACCCTTTATAAAGCTGGTATATAAGGGAGAAATGTTAGTAGCAAACTAGAATAGTGCAAGTGGGGACCTGAAGAACTGGAATGACTTGAGAGCTACTTAAGAAACAGAATGGTATAATGAGGGGGTTTATTGGTATGGTGAATACTGTGCCATTCAAATCCACTTTTTAGAGCGTGCTGCTGCTAAATAGCCCCAGTTTCAGCTGGGAAAATCTCCCCTGCCCAAGGTTGCACCCCTTTCTAGGGTGGCCACATCCAATGAATAATCAGTGTGAGATATAAATATTCATTCAAGAATAACCATGGGATTGGCACGGAGACTGCATCTCGACCCAACTTTTCCCTCTACATAATCCTGTTTCCTTCTTTTCCCTTCCGTAGCTGTTGATCCCAAGAGCACTTCCTAGTAAACTTCTGAACGCTAATTTCTGCCTCAGAGTCCACTTCCCAGGGAACACAATCTATGGCAACTGGTTATGAGTTTGAGGTGTGTAATGAAGAGTGATAATTTAATAGACTCCTAGATTTCTCTCTTGAAAACTGGGTAATAGATAGGTTATTTAATGAGATAGGGAATCCCAGAAAAGAAGGCATATTTTAAGAAGTAAGAAGTTTTAGGTGCCCATGTGACACCTAAGTGGAGCTATTCAGGTATCTCTTAACTCTTCAGATCTGCATTCCAGGAGGTAAGCCATGGAAGTTGAGAGTAAAGGAGGTAGGTAAGGGAATTAGAGAATTAATTAGAATGTTTGAAATCATGATTGGGTAGATGGGAAAATAAATTGACTAGAATATGAAAACACAGCATAAGCTCTAAATGTCACAGTGAAGAACTATAATTTGGCACATGTTTTATGTGAATTCTTATAAAAATGAGAGGAGTTAAGAAAAGATATCATGGCAGGCTATCTCTTTTTAACATGAGACCTAAAGTTCAATTCTTTGGTAAGAATATCTTCTACCTTATACTCTCTGCCTGTCTTGAGCCCAGTTGAAATGTTTCTGCAGTGCTCAGATTTAACCAGCTAAGAGGGACCAAGAAAGTATTTCAATTCATTTGACAGAAATCTTCTAACAAAAAGAATGCATCCTAAAATAAATGTCTCTGGTTGAAAAAAACATTACAGTACAGTGGAAGTTTGATCCTGTCTTTTAAGGTCAGGAGCGTATTTTGGCTTTTGTGTGATTCTCAATTCAAAACATCTGTCCTTATTAATAATGTGGTAAAAAGGGTCATGTAAGATTTGGCACCAAAATATTGGTTACCCTTATAACCAACAGAGAAGATACTCTTTAGGTGCTTCTTTGGATCTGCTTTGCAGAGAAATAAATATATCTTTGCTGTACTGAGAATTGCACAGTCAGAAAATTTTTGCTGAATACAGAACTATCTCAGTCACTCATGACGTATTTTTTACTGACCAGAAACTAGATCATAGACCCAATTTTCTAACCCAGGGAAAACAAAATAAGACCTGTGGCTGAGAACTCTCTCTGAGTGGATAGAATGCAGTTTTCCCATTTTATTTGAGAATATATTAGATACACAGAAGATAAAGATTGTAATTATGGGTCAAATAGAAGCTCAAATCCAATGCATGGTATTTATTAATAAAAAAATATTTATCTTCCTACCATGGAAAACAGTTGACATAGACCTTTTTCTTACAGTTTTGGGAAGTAGAGTCTGTGCCGGATAGCTTCCGTTTGCCCCTCCAGAACCTCTACTCACCTTTCTCTATTTGCACTTTGCTCAGGGAGGCTGAACTCTAAGCTGTATCAGCTGGCTCCTTGTTCTCTAGCGTTCAGTTGATTTTGAGGGGTAAGAGGCACTCTAGGAGATTCGGTGAGTGGGAAAGAAGTATATTCGGGGTTTTATTGCCCTTGTCAGTCTTCTTCAGGGGTTGTAATGGGCCGGCTCCCTATATGGCGGGTCACAGCTCCAGAAAGGTAGCTTTCCTGCTCTCAAAACTCACTTTCCCCCAGGACTCAGGATGGTGTCAGAACTCCACTGTTATTAGTCCTAGGATACTGTGATATTTCTTTTTTTTTTTTTTTTAATAAATTTATTTATTTTATTTTTTGGCTGCATTGGGTCTTCATTGCTGTGCACGGGCTTTTCTTTCATTGCAGTGAGCGGGGGTTTCTCTTCGTTGCAGTGCGCAGGCTCTAGGCGTGTGGGCTTCAGTAGCTGTGGCACGTGGGCTCAGTAGTTGTGGCTCACTACTCTAGAGCGCAGGCTCAGTAGTTGTGGCGCACGGGCCTAGTTGCTCCGTGGCATGTGGGATCTTCCCAGACCAGGGCTGGAACCCGTGTCCCCTGCATTGGCAGGCAGATTCTTAACCACTGTGCCACGAAGGAAGTCTCTGTGACATTTCTTATTGCTTCCCTACATCAGACCTATAGCTTTTCGAAGAATACATTTTGAAACCCTCCTCCAATTACTCAATTTAAGTGTGCCATTTTTTTTCCTGCTAAGACAGTAGACTGAACCACTCAGACAAGGGTTAATACGTTATTCTTAATTGTTCTTCAAACCTCCTTAAAATATTGTCATCAGAAGTAGGATTTAATCAACCTTGAATACTATGTTTAAAGTATTTTGCAGCCCTTTAACTAGGCTTCTAAATACAGTTGACCCTTCAACAACAAGAGTTTAACTGTTTGGGTCCACTTTTACATGGATTTTTTTCCGGGGTAATTGCTACAGGACTACATCGTTCATGTGCATCTGTGGTTGGTTGAATTGCAGATGTGAAACCGTGGATAAGAAGGAACCGCTAAGGAAGGTTCCTTCCGCTATAAATTATATGTGGATTTTTGACTGTGCAGAGGTAGGGCACCTCTAATCCCAGCATTGTTCAAGGGTGAACTGTATGTACATTCATTATAAATCAAGAATTTATTTTTTAGTGCCTACTAGTGTGCATGGAACTGGGCAAGAAGATGAATCAGTCATTAAACCAGCTCTCAAGATGCTGACAGTAAGGTAGCAAACATGGAGCATATTAAATATTGTAGATGCTAGGCTTTGGAAATTGAGCACATGTTCCATATTTCTGATTTCTAATGTTATATTTGATTTTGTTTTCAGTGTTTCTTTTGATCTCATTTACTTTTAGTCTATGTTAGCTTTGTTTTATGTGCTTTTGTTTTCCTATTTTTCTGGTAATTTGGGCAGCCATATTCTGAGTGTAATTGTTTCTTAAAACTGTTCCCTAGTTTATTAACTTTGAACATTATGTATTGGTTCCCTGCTTTAAAAGGATGAGAAATTTGTGTACATATGTCTTCCTTCCTCCTCTGTTTACTTCCAGCATCTAAATTTTTATTGAGTGATATTTTTACAGGGTAAAGATTTACAACTTTACATCCTCTTCAATAGCCATAATTTTCAAAGCTGTTTAATATTATTTATATTTAAAAGAATTCAGTGCTTACAGAGTTTTCTTTTGTAGTATAACTTCTTCCATTTAGAGTTATTTTGGGTCATTGTTTATTTTGGTGGATTTTGATATTAATAAATTTTATGTGCTCTTTTTATAGTCTAGAGATAGTTGTTAGAATTAAATGCTGCAAATATCTCCTCCTGGTCTTTTCCCCTTCTATTAACTCTGTCTATGGCATCAGTCATGAACACAAATTCTGAAATTTAAGGTAGTCAAGTTTATCAAGTGCATATCTTATAATTTATATTTTTAAAATTAAAAAAGAAATTCTCTTCATTAACTTTATAATTTTATCTTTCATATTTAATTTAAAAAATTCACCTGGAGTTCTTAGTGTCTTTTTTACCAGATATCGAGCCAGTATCCACAACACCATCTGCTAAACGGGTGCTCATTTTCCTTTCTGATATGTATTAATAATAACTAATCTTTACTGGGCACTCACCCTATGCCCACTAGTGTTCTAAGTGCATTACTCAACTAATCCTTATAAAAACCCTATAAAGAAGACATTATTTTTTGTTTATATTATATATATATTTTAAAATTTCAGCTTTATTGAGGTATAATTGACATAAAATTTTATAAAATATTTAAAAGATACATCGTGGTGATTTCAATATATACACATCGTGAAAGGATTCCTCTCATCTAGTTATTTAACCATATCCATCACTTTACATATTTACCTTGAGGAAATTATGCCAAGTGAAATAAGCCAGACACAGAAAGACAAATACTGCATGGGGTCACTTTTATGTGGAATCTACAATTTTTAAAAAGTTAAATTCAGAGAAACAGAGAGTGGAAAATTGATTGCTGGGGACTGAGGCGGAGGTGGGAGAAATAGGGACATGTTGGTAAAAGGGCACAAAATTTCAGGTATAAGATGAATAAGGTCAGAGGATCTAGTGTAAAATATGGTAACTGTAGTTGATAACACTGTATTGTATAATTGAAATTTGCTGGGAGTAGAACTTAAATGTTCTCACCAAAATAATAATAATAATAGTAATAATAATAATAAAATAATAAAGAAGACACTATTTTTACTTCCTATTTTACAGAAGAGGAAACGGAGGCACAGAGTGGTGAATAGTTAGGTTAAGGTCACAGAACTATTAAGTTCCAGAACCATGTTTTGGATGCAAGCAGTGGGGCTCAAGTATTCATACTTTTAACCTCTACATTCTACTCACCTTCATTCCATGTGTGCATGGATATTTTTCTAAGTTCACTTGTTTTGTTTTTTCGGTCTGGTTATTTGCTCCTGAACTAGTTGCACAATGTACTTTATTACTGTGTTTTGTAATATATCTTAATATCTGCTAGGATAAATTTTTGTTCTTCTCTTTCCAAATTGAAATAACCCTCTGTGGACCTTTATTCTTCAAGGTAAATTTTTGAATAATTTTTCTGAGTTCCTCAAAAAAGCCCTGTTGGATTTTGATTCAAATTTGTGTTGAATTTATAGGTTAATCTGGAGCATTGATATCTTTATAGTGTTAAAAATTCCACCTATAAACATGAAATTCATGTTTAGCCTGTGTTTATGTCCTTTATGGCCTTTAATATAATTAAATATTTTTCTCCATAAATTGCTGTGCAAGGCAAATTCTTTGTTAGGTTAATTCCTATTTTTTTTCCTATTATGAATGGTATCTAATATATACTCCAGTTGGATGTTACCAATATAATGTTTTTAATTAAAAAAGTGCTCTTACGCTTTTTAAGTTCATTTTTTATTTAGAGGCCCAACGGAACTCTCTAATTCTAAAATATTTTTCATTCTGTTGAGTTTTCAATGTATTTAATTCCATCACCTGTAGATAATGACAGTTTTGTCTCTTCCTTTCTTATCATTCTATCACCTATTGATATTTTTTTCCCCCCAATCATAGGCCTGAGCTACCAGGCCTTTTCATCCTATTTCTGATCTTAAAGATATATGGCCAACTAAAGATTTTTCAGAATCATGAGATTTCCTGAGTTTTTGATCAAATTAAGAAAGTTTTGGACTCTTCCTAGCTTCAAGTTCTTTTTCTAAACATAAATACTTGTTAATACTTATCAAATGCTTTTTCTGTATCTGTTGAACAATTCTTTGATTTTCTCCTTTTCTTCACTAATGTGATAATCTGAATTTCAAAGGAAAATCTACTGAACTAATTATATTATTTTAAAGCATTTTGTGTCTGATTATCAGACATTTTATTTAGGATTTTTGCAACTATTTTCATAGGTGAACTAGACCTATGATTTTTGTGCTATTCTTATTCCACTTTTGGGCTTAGGTTCATATGGCCTTACAAGATAAATCACACAGCTCCTCCCACACCCCCCCCCTTTTTTCTTTAATAACAATGTGGTTAAAGCAAGTTTGTGAGAATTGATCATACAGCTATTTTAATTGGGGCATTTTTTTCAGAATGTGGAGGAGTTGTTCTCTGATTGCCATTTCGGTTTTTCAAAATGATTATTTGATATGTCAACTTTCATATTTTTGTGTGTCCAATTTTTTTATAGCTTTCTATCTTGTCCATGTAGGTTTTCAAATTTTGCAAGTTTCCATTGAAATCTGTTTATCATGTTCTTGATGATATTCCTTTACCATTTGTATAAAATAATAAAATTATAAGGAATGTTTTATTTTTATGTTTTCATTATTAATTATCAAATTATTTATGTAAGTTTACATTTATATTATTAGATTTAGATGTATTATATTTATTAATTGATAAAATTTTTTTAAATTTAGAAATCTTTGTTCTATTATATTGCATTTATTATCCTTTTATAATGCTCTGTTTTATTTTATCATTTGGGATTTATAAATTTTCTTACCCCCTTCTCTGGTATCTAAGCTTTAGTGTGGTAGACAGAGTCAAGGTTTCTTGTTATTTTGCCATATTATCCTTCACTTGAGTAGCATCTCTCTTAACATATGTATTTTCCATTCCATTTATGTGTTTTTCTCTTCTTCAGAAATACCATTTATCTCTAGATTGGGTCTATTTTATTTGCTTTCTATAGCTGTTGTCTTTCAGCATTTTTGTCACTATTTTCTTCCATTTGGTTTTGCATGTTCACTCATCTGTCTTCTACCTCATTGCTACTGTTCTAATGATATCTATTCCATGCCTTGAAAATCTTAGTGTATTTTCAAATTTTAATATTTTTCATTGTTATTTTCAATATTCTTCCTGATTTCTTCTAGTTTACCTTTTATATTCTGTTGTCTTATCATTTTTTTCTATTTCTTGTACTTATTCTTTGAAGTTTCTTTGCAAATAACTCACATTCTCTTTTATTATAATAATTAAGAAATTAACTTTAGAACATTTCATATTCCACGAGTGTTCTTTACTTCATGTTGTTTACTTGTTTTATTGCTTTTGTCTGAACTGAAAGGATTCAGAATTTGTGTTAATTAAATCAGTTCTATGTATAAGTTTATTTTTTGAAATATCTCCCACATCTCCACTCCTATTCAAAAAAGGAGTGTAGAGGTTGACCAGTATTCTTAAGAAGATTAGGTAGAATGTTTCACTTTAACTTATGCTTAAACCCTTAAGTTAATTAATTATGTTTATGTTATTTAGCACTTATAATATGCTACATATTACATTAATGTTGTATCACACATTGGCCCATTTCATTTTAATAACTACCTTATAAGGTGTATAGTATAATTAATTCCATTTTGCAATTGATGAAATAGAGTCATAGAAAGGTGAAGCTACTCCCTTAATGTCACACAATTAGTTAAATGGAGGATTTGGGTGGCAGTATTTACTAATCAAAAAGGATTTTTGCAATTTATTGCCATTTATAGTTATAATTTATGAAAATTAAATTTGTAAAATTATATTATTATTTTTGATATTTTAGAGTTACAGATGAGGATTTATTTTTTCAAATTACAATATTCAATTTGTAGGACAATAAACCAAATGGGTCTTAGAGACCATTAGGTCCAGTTCCTCGATTTTGCAAATGAGGGAAACAGGCCAGAGAGCACTGTCTTCATTGCTGAGTCATCTATCCTTATTATTCCATTTGTAACTATTTGAAATAATCAAAGAGGTTCAGCTATTTTATGATTCACTTTGAAATATGTAAGTATTGAGAAATAGAATCTATCTATCTATCATTCCTCTTCCTTTAAACACTAGCAAAAGCAAAAATATAGGCTAGAATATATAAAAATTAGAAGATGATTTTGACCTAATGAGTAAACTAAAATGTGCTTTCATAAAATTATTTGCTGTCTCCTAAACATCTTTATACTCCAACGCTTTATTCAATCTGATTTAAAATGAACAAGTGTGGGACTTCCCTGGTGGCGCAGTGGTTGAGAATCTGCCTGCTAATGCAGGGGACACGGGTTCGAGCCGTGGTCTGGGAAGATCCCACATGCCGCAGAGCAACTAGGCCCGTGAGCCACAATTACTGAGCCTGCGCGTCTGGAGCCTGTGCTCCGCAACAAGAGAGGCCGCGGTAGCGAGAGGCCCGCGCACCGCGATGAAGAGTGGCCACCGCTTGCCGCAACTAGAGAAGGCCCTCGCACAGAAACGAAGACCCAACACAGCCATAAATAAATAAATAATAATAATAATAAAAGAAAATATATAAAATGAACAAGTGTGCCTGACTAGACCTAAAAAATGATTTTGTAATAATTCGAGATTATAAAATTTATTTTCTAACATACAGCTAATGAATGCTTACTGTGAGGCATTGTCAGAGCAATGAACACACAGCAGTGAACAGTTGCTGCTCTTAAGTCTCTGCCCCCATGGAAGTTATAGATAAAAAAGTAAACTATCATTTCGTATAAGCAGGTAGTGAAAACCATGAAGGGAATTGAGTGATGAGGTTGGGGGTGGTTTTTAAAAAATTCCCGAGGGAAGATCTCTCTAAGGAGATATCATATGTGAAGATCTGAATGAAATGATGAATTGAACCATTTAATAATCTGAGGTCGAAGAGCTTTTCATGGAGAGCAAGAGCTGGGCCTATTTTAGGAAGAGCAATGATTCTAGTGTTTGGAAGGGAGGGTGACTAAGGAGGAAACGGATGGAGATTATTACAGATAGGCAAGGGCTAGCTCGTATAGGGCCTTGCAGAGCCTAGTAAAGAGTGGGATTTATTCTAAACGTGACCGAAACCACTAGAGGATTTAAATCTGGAAATAGGATGATTTGATTTATGTTTTAAAAAGATCATTCTGTTGATGTTTGGAGAAGAGACTACAAGGGCAAGAAAGGAAAGCAAAATGTCAGACAGAACACTGTGGATCGTCAGTTCACAAATTATAAATTGATAAAGTCAAGCCGAACAAAAGAATTGTTTTAACTAGACATTGCTTATTGCTTTGTAATTCTCTTTGAATCATCATTGGAATACAGCTTGGTATATGCTTTGTATACCTTTTAAACCTATGTAAGAGAACTCAAAATTTTACATAAAGGGCATTTACTTCGGGCTGCCATGTCCGTCTTCACCATTCCTAAATAGACTGATTCCTCCAACCTAAAAAATAGTCTGGTAATGTCTAGCCTAAGGCACTGGAATTGTACTATTTAAGTTTAAATTCCAAATTTGCTACTAACTAGCTATGCTCCTTGATAACTCTGTAATACTTGTCAAGTTACTTAAGCTCTCTCAGTTTCATTATGGATATATTTAATAGTACCCACTTATTAAGGTCGTTCTGATGATTAAATAAAATAATCTATGAAAGGATTTTAACAAAGAATTTGATGCAGAATAAATTTGCAATGAACACTGGTTGGTGTGTTGTTATCCACTCTGACCCTGGTAAAGATTTTTTACATGTTACTTAGAGGCGATAATAATAGAAATACTATTAGTGATACTTTCGTCAAACATTTTCTCCAAGATTAAACTTGAATATATATGAGTTCATTCATTCATTCATTCAAAAGAAACCCCAAAACACTTATTTCAGCAACAGTAATGTTTCAGGTTTTACGTGAGTTACACAGGCTGGAGGAAAGATTCAGAGAACAAAGGAAAAAGCAGTATTACCTTAAAATTGTTTTCTGACCTCCATAAATTAATATGCAAATAATATACAAATCTAACATTTAGATATAGTTCCCTCTATAAAAGAGAAATTTTGATAAATCAGATGAAGCTATATAATTCTGAATATGAATGACCTTCAGTTAGTAGCAAAGTTCAAAATGAATGAAAATAAAGGAATTTGAAACACTCTGGGTATATTTTCTTTTTTTATTTTTCCCTTTAATATTATCTATTGCAAAAAATTTGGTCTACAACATTTACACCTCAATCTAAGTCCACAGAGCCAAGGGTCAGAAACCTCAACCATCTTTAAGGGATTATTTTAAGAAATCCCTTCCCTGTGGTGTCACTACCCTGAAGCAACATTTTCTTAAACAGTCACAATTTCCTCTGAATATTTCCATAAAACTTTGTGTTTTAGGTTAAAAACAACTTTTTCAGTCTCATTATCTTTAAAAACAAAAGTCCAAAGAAAAAAGGGTAGAAAAAAGATTAAATTTATAAGTATTTACCATTTCAGGTTGGCAATTTTTTCATTTCATTGAATAAGAGCAAATAAAATATAGGTTTATACTCTAATTCGTATAAAATAACATCCTCTGTGGTATTTATCACTGTTGCTTCCTCCCCACCGCAAGCCCTTGCTATAGAAGGAACTGATTTGACTTTGAATAAGTTTGAATCCAAATCAAGCTGGATGATTTATGATTGAAGGATTGAATAAACCTAAAATTTATTTAACTATAAAATGTCAAAAAAATTATTGGCCCTATACATTGCTCAGCATGGCATTTTAAACCATAATGCAACAGAGTATAATCCAGTAAACTGGAAGACACAGTGAGGAAACCATTTTCTTCCAAGTTTTTTTCTCTATCATTTCTAGTTCCAGCTCCATAGATATGGCATGTTAAAAGGGTGCTTGTTTACATTTGAATAAATATCCCTAGAAGGCTACCTGTTTCCTCTTTGTTTTGGTTATTTTCCTTTCATACTTAAAATTCATTATTTTAAAAATCTGATTTTTATTAGAATTCAAAGATAAATTGGTTGTTTTTTTCTTAATCAGTGAGACTATTAATGATTATATATGTTGGAAATTGTTGTTTTCTTTCAAAACTTTATTTATGTAATTTACCCTATTTGAATCAAAAAAGAATTTGTCTCATTTTAGTAGTTAATATATCAGAACTGGAGGTTGAAACTTTGCATTCTTGGACATAACCACATTTATGTACAATTAGCTTAGTATGATCTGGAGTGCCTTGAAAGAACACTGGGTGTAGGAAAACTGTGTTCTATTCGTAGATCTGCTGTAAATATCTGTATAACCAAATTAGCCACTTCTCCCCTCTAAGCCTCCGTTTTCTAATATAAGAAAAAGAGAGTGGGTCAGATGGTATCTGAATCCATTCTTCTTATTAATTCCATGAGTTTAGAGTATAAATATACTGTGGAATTACAAGAAGAAAAATTTTAAAAACTTTTTCATTTTTTTTTCTTGAAAATTCAGTGGCCATAATTTTTATATTGAGTGTACAAGATTTCAAGTTAGCAGGCAATTGCCTGGAACATTTAGCACACTGTTTTAGTTATCAAACTTACATGATGAGATTTTCCTGGAATAAGGTCTACCTAAATAAATTTCCAAAGCACTCCATGGGATTCTAACCTGTATCTATAAATTATTATACAGACCTAAGTGTTTGAGTACAAGTTTTTTACAAGTTGAGTTGACATTCAAAAGTATGCCATGCTCGCAAGTCAGTCAGCTCAATGGACAATTGCATGCACATGATTGTTATTAACCCCTTTTTTTCACTGTCAGTTAAATGGGCTTCCTCATAAAATCACATTGCAGGGTTGACATGGTCTTCTGGCACCCAGAGACCTATCATATAAACTGACAAGTAAGACTAACTAGGCGTGAGGGATTGTTCCAAAAAGATTTCCAGCCCCAAACATTCTAGCTAATTGAAGAACAAGAATAGGGTAACTTCTCTGCTATTTCTAAAATTACAGCTTTATTGTTTGAAAGTTTATGGAGGACCCGTAATTTGTGTCTGGTGCAATCATTTCGAAGTCACCTGAGGGGAACAGGAAAGAGTGAGTACTGTACCAGGTACTTTTCTGGCTTCTCAAATATGGGATAAAATGATAACCAGGTGAAACAAACCTAGAATAGCCTAAAACTGGCCTCTTTTCTAACGGAATTTCCAATTCATGTTGTCCTAAGTGATAAACAAAAGCAGCATAGTCTGAGAAAAGAAGTTTTTTCAAGAATTTGAGTTTTGAAGAGGTTCTAGTTAATTATAAAATCATTATCACTTTAATTTATGATGTTTAAAGGATAAAGGGATGTATCCAAGGTCAAACACTAAGTTGAATAATCAGAGTTGTAACTATAATTTTATCTTGCATTTGATGAGACATTCTTGGGCTGGAGTTATTGCCCAATAGCTGCATGGACCTGAGCAATTGTATGCTGTCCTGTTATTTCCTTCAGCCCCTGGTCCTGGTGCTTGCATGTCACTGGCTAATCTCTGAGTTGCTCTTTGGATGAGACTCAGATATCCAAATTTGGGATCTGGTACTATTTATCCATGTTCTTTCCCCGAACTCCTGCAGGTTCACGCTCTCATTTAAGTCCTTACAGACAAAAGAGATCTTTCAGCTTATTTTCTGCCATCAGGGAGGGGCTCAGCACTTAACACCTCATAAAAACTATTTGCTTTCACACTAAAATAAGGAGGCCCCAGGCTAGATATATAAATATATCACAATGATGTAAATATATCACCAGAGGGACACATGTTGAAGAACAAATTCTATAAATTTCAACAAAATATATGAAAGGAAGAAACAAAAAAACACAATCCCTTTTCCAAATTTCCATATACTTACAGAAAAAACAGATAAGAGAAATAGGATCAACAGATAAGGATTACAATAAATATAAAAGGATTAATTATCCCCTTCCAAAGATAGACACTTTTGAATTGGGTAAAGTCAAGCTAACGAGTTAATAAAAAACTAACAAAAATAATCAGTTAAACACTATTCTGAAGAGAAACTTATTACTTTTAAAAAAGTTGAAAATGAAGTTGAAATATAACATATGTCAGGCAAATTCTAATCTATATTTAACAAATTCTAACAAAATACAGAAACATCAAATGAGGGGAAGAAGATGTACTCTTGCGAAATTTTTTATTTTTACAAAATATATTACACATTTAGTTCACTACTTGTCAGATTTTTAAAAATACATTATTTAGGAGATTTTGAATGTAAGTATAAAAATGGGACTTTGTTTAGAGTGTGTGTGTGTGTGCGCACACACATGTGTGCATGCACATGTTGGTGGTTTTGGTATCTAGTATCTTATAATGATTGAGCAGTTTTCTATCTACAATGAATACTTTAGAAGAGTTTACATAACATAGGACATATTAGTTCCTCTGGGTCAGAATATATCTTTAAATATACTTTCTTGTTCCCTCTGTAGTATTGGATTTTCAGTTTTACAGCCTTTTTTTTGCTATAAACATTACTCATTTATATTTGTATGTTTAAGTATATGTTAGATATTTAAGTATATATAGATATATAGTTATAAATGAGCAAAGTTTATATATTTTAAGCATCTATTTTGCTAGATTTTTAAATATATTATAATAAAGTTTAAAGGAGCAGTGCCTCATTTGCCCATTTGTAATTTCATAAAGAATCAATATTGTAAAGAACAAATTGTACCCCTCTTTCCTTTGGAGATATGAAAGGATGAAAATTTATGTATTTTCATTTGTGTTTTCACCTGCTAGACTTGGGATTTGGAATTTTATATAAATAAACTAATTTATGAATATATTTTATATATTCATATTTATATAACAATTTTATATAAATAAACTAATAAAGTCTTTATTCAGGAGGCATTTGATCTCTGCAACCAAATGTTTGCCTTGTAGAAGTAAGGTGTTACTTTTTTTTTTTTTTTGCTGCTTCTCTTACTTATACGTTAATAAATGCACGTTGTAATTCGCTGCTTGGGTCTTCTCTGTTTTCTGGAATTGCTGTCATGCAAACCCCTCAAAGAAAATCACTCTTTTCACTTTTATATTCTCAGAGCCTAGCATGGTACCTGACATATATTAGGTGATCAATATATGTTTACTATTTGAACTATAAACTGACAAAAGTATAGAATGCAGGTCCGATTCCATGTTTTTTGAATAATGTCAATATAAGTGATGATAATGGTATCTACTAAAATTATAAATTCAGAGAATGGAATTGCAGAAAAGATGAGAAGCCAATTTACTGGAATATTAATCCCTGCTCCTTAAGGCCTCATATGCCAGTACTATTATTACCTTAAACCCCTATATCCTTGACCATTGCCAACTTTGGTGTTTACTTAAATTAGCCAGTTTATAGAAAGATTATGTATTGGAGGCAATTACCCTTAGGGGAAGTCAGGAAATCAAACACTCACTTGGGAGCTCTTTATAAGTTTGGGTTAGAGAGTGTTTGAGACCTCAACAGCATCCTGAATATATCACACCATAGTTTCCAGGATGTAAAAAGGCTTACTTATCTACAGATATTTGGGTGCTGTTTAGGTGTCCTCATTTCATGCCGTGTGCTGTAAGCCCTTTACATTTTTCAGAGGAGGAAACAAATATTTTGTCTCTCTTTTCAGAAGATTACCAATTACAACCTTAAAAGGAATTTATCACCACTGTAAAGAGGAGCTTTATGAGATAGTGGGAGAATCTTGGCCTAGGAAACTGCAACAGTGGCAGAGCTACTAATTCTTGTAGCTGGAAAGGGGACAACATTGGTTTTAGAACTGGAACACCTGTGCTTCCAACTTTAGCTATGTGCTGGGTGATCTTATACAATTCTTTTTTCTTTTTTTTTTTTTTACTTTTCTGAGTTTTAGTTTATATGATATGTGAGGTTACATATATACATATATATATATATATATATATATATAACTTATATAATATATGTATATATGAAAATTTTAGGCTACTGTGTTATTTTCTCTCCTAGGTCACTACTTGATTCCAAGTAACTTGACATTAACTATTTTGAAAACTTTGCTCATGTCAAGTGAACAGTAAAGTTTATCTTGCTACTCTTCTCTAGTTGAATAATTGATGAGACGGAATTAGAAAACTCAGGGCGTTTGAATACTACAGGATTAAAAATACCTTATGGTGCAGTAGTAGAGGACCTGTAAAACTAAAGTGCTAGTTTCAGACTTTGAAACCCCTTAAAGACATTAAAAAGAGTGCTGCTCCCCCCCATATTTCTGGAACTATGAAGAAAGCATCAGTGTAGACAACAGATTGTAGCATTCAGGGTATATTTCTCACATCTTAGCATTTTTAATAGGTAGCTCCCCCAATGTTCAACGTGGGATTATATTGTTCACAAATTGAATGTTCATAAACTGCGAGGTACCCTTCTCTAGTTACGGTAAATATATTTTGTGTTATAGATAATTAAAGCTGTAGAAATTTAGAGGAATTATAAGCCTCCAATAAACAGTATGACTTTACCAAACCTTTATATATGTAATATATCTTTATATAATCAAATATTTATATATAATAATGTAATAAATATCTCTGAGACATAGATTCCCTTTTATAAAGTAAGGGGATTCAATGATTTCTAGTGAAAGAAGGGAGTCTTCATGGCAAGTGTTATTTCATAAATGAATTTGAGCTGGACCATTAGTGATGAGCAATGAGACTGAAGAGGAAAAAAAAGAGGAAAGTAGTCTCACTTGGGGATATAAAAGAAGCAGAATATTAAAATGGATATGAATATGGTGTTTGTACAATAGAACAGAGAAAATACTTCCATATGATTAATTATCAGGCTCCATGGGTTTGGTCAACAATTAGCAGTTTCCTCTGAAATCTATGGTGCAAATATTTCACCCAAATCCCTTGATGATTTTATTCTTTGCTCGTTTTGGATTAAATCCTAATTCCCAATGAAGGCAAATTTCATTCAGACCTTTGCTGGTCCTTGAAACACATCATTTTGGTGCTTAGCAGAGATGAAGACAGTGAACGGTGGTTTTGTTTTGGTTTTGCAATATGACATTTGGTCACTTCACCAGTCCTCACATCTGGTTGCAGTTTGAGATGAAACCACTTAAACCTCATGCACCCACTGAAAGCTGTGGTTTTGTCACAAAATTTTGTCACAAAATTTACATAAACATATAAACACAGGAAAAAAATTCCTGGCTTTGTTTTAAAGTTTTGGTTTATTCCTCTGAATTCAAATGAAATAAATTCAGTAAGAACTGAACATCAACAAAATTATGCTAACCAGACTAGACAGCAACGTTCCACACTATCCTTGAAAAGCAATATAGATGTACTAGCATTCAATATAATTGTGTACTTATTCAATGTTGGCCTAATAGTATATTAACCAACTTCTATTTTGGACAACTGTATTTTACATTTTATTCCTGATTTGGAAAAAGAGGATGGCTACTTTCATTTTTTTTTTCTTTGATATGTGGATATTCATAGTGAAATTTTAGGTATAGTTTGCCTTTTTTCTTCTTAGCATGGAGTAATCACACTTTTCGATGTGGAACAAACCTTAGAGTTATCAAATATGTCCATCTCCCATCTGCCACTTTACAGACGTGGAACTGGATTCAAAGAGAATCTAAACCCCAGATGATATTGGCTAGGCTCTGGTTTTGCACCTATCACATAACTGTTTATCAGTTTCATTTGTTAAAGTATAATAGTGATGAGGCAAATGTTTCCAATTGGATTACTAGAAAGGAAGACTAATTTTACACTCTTTAATTGTAACCAAAATCCAAGTTTAGGTTGTCGCTCATTTCATGGGAGATCAAAGTGTGACCAAATAAGTTCAGAATTATGCAAAAAAAGGAATGTCATACACTGTCTTAAACACATACATGTGCACATGTTCACTGTACACACACACACACACACACACAACCTCTGAAAGTACACAATTAAAACGTTTAGTGAACCGGTAGGGGCAAGATGGCGGAAGAGTAAGACGCGGAGATCACCTTCCTTCCCACAGATACAGTAGAAATACATCTACACGTGGAACTGCTCCTACAGAACACCCACTGAACGCTGGCAGAAGACGTCAGACCTCCCAAAAGGCAAGAAACTCCCCACGTACTTGGGTAGGGCAAAAGAAAAAAGAAATAACAGAGACAAAAGAATAGGGACGGGACCTGCACCAGTGGGAGGGAGCTGTGAAGGAGGAAAGGTTTCCACACACTAGGAAGCCCCTTCGCTGGCAGAGACTGCGGGTGGCAGAGGGGGGAAGCTTCGGAGCCACGGAGGAGAGCGCAGCCACAGGGGTGCGGAGGGCAAAGCGGAGAGACTCCCGCACAGAGGATCGGCGCCGAGCAGCACTCACCAGCCCGAGAGGCTTGTCTGCTCACCCACCGGGGCGGGCGGGGGCTGGGAGCTGAGGCTCGGGCTTCGGTCGGATCCCAGGGAGAGGACTGGGGTTGGCGGCGTGAACACAGCCTGAAGGAGCTAGTGCGCCACAGCTAGCCGGGAGGGAGCCCGAGAAAAAGTCTGCAGCTGCCGAAGAGGCAGGAGACTTTTTCTTGCCTCTGTTTCGCGGCGCACAAGGAGAGGGGATTCAGAGCACCGCTTAAACGAACTCCAGAGACGGGCGCGAGCCGCGGCTATCAGCGCGGACCCCAGAGGCGGGTGCGAGCCACGGCTATCAGCGCGGACCCCAGAGACGGGCATGAGACGCTAAGGCTGCTGCTGCCGCCACCAAAAAGCCTGTGTGCGAGCACAGGTCACTCTCCACACCTCCCCTCCCGGTAGCCAGTGCAGCCCGCCACGGCCAGGCTCCCGTGAGCCAGGGACAACTTCCCCGGGAGAGCGCATGGCGCGCCTCAGGCTGCTGCAACGTCACGCCGGTTTCTGCCGCCGCAGGCTCGCCCCGCCTCCTCCGTACCGCTCCCTCCCCCCGGCCTGACTGAGCCAGAGCCCCCGAATCAGCTGCTCCTTTAACCCCGTTCTGTCTGGGCGGGGAACAGACGCCCTCAGGCGACCTACATGCAGAGGCGGGTCCAAATCCAAAGCTGAACCCCGGGAGCTGTACGAACAAAGAAGAGAAAGGGAAATCTCTCCCAGCAGCCTCAGAAGCAGCGGATTAAAGCTCCACAAACAACTTGATGTGCCTGCATCTGTTGAATACCTGAATAGACAACGAATCATCCCAAATTTAGGAGGTGGACTTTGGGAGCAGGATATATTAATTTTTCCCCTTTTCCTTTTTTTGTGAGTGTATATGTGTATGCTTCTGGGTGAGATTTTGTCTGTATAGCTTTGCTCTCACCGTTAGTCCTAGGGTTAGGTCCGACCGTTTTTTTTTTTTTTTTTTACTTAAAAATTTCTTTTTCCCTAATAAATGTTTTCTTAATAATTTTTTCCTTATTTTCTATTTTTAAAAAATTAAAAAAAATTTTTTAAATAAGTTTTTTCATATTTTTTATTTTAAAAAATTAAAAATTTTTTTCTTAATAAATTTTCTTAATAATTTTTTTCTTATTTTTTATTATAAAAAATTAATAAATCTATTTTTAAAAATTAAAAAATATTTTTTTCTTAATAAATTTATTCTTAATAATTTTTTTCTTATTTTTTATTATAATAGCTTTATTTTATTTTATTTTATCCTCTTTCTTTCTTTCTTTCTTTCTTTCTATTTTTTCTCCCTTTTACTCTGAGCCGTGTGGCTGAAAGGCTCTTGGTGCTCCAGCCAGGCATCAGGGCTGTGCCCCTGAGGTGGGAGAGGCAACTTCAGGACACTGGTCCACAAGAGACCTCCGAGCTCCACATAATACCAAACGGCAAAAATCTCTCAGAGATCTCCATCTCAACATCAAGACCCAGCTTCACTCAACGACCAGCAAGCTACAGTGCTGGACACCCTATGCCAAACAACTAGCAAGACAGGAACACAGCCCCATCCATTAACAGAGAGGCTGCCTAAAATCATAATAAGGCCACAGACACCCCAAAACACACCACCAAACGTGGACGTGCCCACCAGAAGGACAAGATCCAGCCTCATCCACCAGAACACAAGCACTAGTTCCCTCCACCAGGAAACCTACACAATCCACTGAACCAACCTTAGCTACTGGGGACAGATACCAAAAACAACGGGAACTACGAACCTGCAGCCTGTGAAAAGGAGACCCCAAACACAGTAAGATAAGCAAAATGAGATGACAGAAAAACACACAGCAGATGAAGGAGCAGGGTCAAAACACACCAGACCTAACAAATGAAGAGGAAATAGGTAGTCTACCTGAAAAAGAATTCAGAATAATGATAGTAAGGATGATCCAAAATCTTGGAAATAGAATAGACAAAATGCAATAAACATTTAACAAGGACATAGAAGAACTAAAGAGGAACCAAGCAATGATGAAAAGCACAATAAATGAAATTAAAAATACTCTAGATGGGATCAATAGCAGAATAACTGAGGCAGAAGAACGGATAAGTGACCTGGAAGATAAAATGGTGGAAATAACTACTGCAGAGCAGGATAAAGAAAAAAGAATGAAAAGAACTGAGGACAGTCTCAGAGACCTCTGGGACAACATTAAACGCACCAACATTCGAATTATAGGGGTCCCAGAAGAAGAAGAGAAAAAGAAAGGGACTGAGAAAATATTTGAAGAGATTATAGTTGAAAACTTCCCTAATATGAGAAAGGAAATAGTTAATCAAGTCCTGGAAGCACAGAGAGTCCCATACAGGATAAATCCAAGGAGAAACACGCCAAGACACATATTAATCAAACTATCAAAAATTAAATATAAAGAAAACATATTAAAAGCAGCAAGGGAAAAACAACAAATAACACACAAAGGCATCCCCATAAGGTTAACAGCCTATCTTTCAGCAGAAACTCTGCAAGCCAGAAGGGAGTGGCAGGATATACTTAAAGTGATGAAGGAGAAAAACCTACAACCAAGATTACTCTACCCAGAAAGGATCTCATTCAGATCTGATGGAGAAATTAAAACCTTTACAGACAAGCAAAAGCTGAGAGAGTTCAGCACCACCAAACCAGCTTTACAACAAATGCTAAAGGAACTTCTCTAGGCAAGAAACACAAAAGAAGGAAAACACCTACAGTAACAAACCCAAAACATTTAAGAAAATGGGAATAGGAACATACATATCGATAATTACCTTAAATGTAAATGGATTAAATGCTCCCACCAAAAGACACAGACTGGCTGAATGGATACAAAAACAAGACCCATATATATGCTGTCTACAAGAGACCCACTTCAGACCTAGAGACACATACAGACTGAAAGTGAGGGGATGGAAAAAGATATTCCATGCAAATGGAAATCAAAAGAAAGCTGGAGTAGCAATTCTCATATCAGACAAAATAGACTTTAAAATAAAGACTATTACAAGAGACAAAGAAGGACACTATATAATGATCAAGGGATCGATCCAAGAGGAAGGTATAACAAATGTAAATATTTATGCACCCAACATAGGAGCACCTCAATACATAAGGCAAATACTAACAGCTATAAAAGGGGAAATCGACAGTAACACAATCATAGTAGGGGACTTTAACACCCCACTTTCACCAATGGACAGATCATCCAAAATGAAAATAAATAAGGAAACACAAGCTTTAAATGATACATTAAACAAGATGGACTTAATTGATATTTATAGGACATTCCACCCAAAAACAACAGAATACACATTTTTCTCAAGTGCTCATGGAACATTCTCCAGGATAGATCATATCTTGGGTCACAAATCAAGCCTTGGTAAATTTAAACAAATTGAAATCGTATCAAGTATCTTTTCCGACCACAACGCTATGAGACTAGATATCAATTACAGGAAAAGATCTGTAAAAAATACAAACACATGGAAGCTACACAATACACTACTTAATAACGAAGTGATCACTGAAGAAATCAAAGGGGAAATCAAAAAATACCTAGAAACAAATGACAATGGAGACACGACGATCCAAAACCTATGGGATGCAGCAAAAGCAGTTCTAAGAGGGAAGTTTATAGCAATACAAGCCTACCTCAAGAAACAGGCAACATCTCGAATAAACAACCTAACCTTGCACCTAAAGAAATTAGAGAAAGAAGAACAAAAAAACCCCAAAGCTAGCAGAAGGAAAGAAATCATAAAGATCAGATCAGAAATAAATGAAAAAGAAATGAAAGAAACAATAGCAAAAATCAATGAAACTAAAAGCTGGTTCTTTGAGGAGATAAACAAAATTGATAAACCATTAGCCAGACTCATCAAGAGAAAAAGGGAGAAGACTCAAATCAATAGAATTAGAAATGAAAAAGGAGAAGTAACCACTGACACTGCAGAAATACAAAGGATCATGAGAGATTACTACAAGCAACTCTATGCCAATAAAATGGACAACCTGGAAGAAATGGACAGATTCTTAGAAATGCACAACCTGCCGAGACTGAACCAGGAAGAAATAGAAAATATGAACAGACCAATCACAAGCACTGAAATTGAAACTGTGATTAAAAATCTTCCAACACACAAAAGCCCAGGACCAGATGGCTTCACAGGCGAATTCTATCAAACATTTAGAGAAGAGCTAACACCTATCCTTCTCAAACTCTTGCAAAATATTGCAGAGGGAGGAACACTCCCCAACTCATTCTACGAGGCCACCATCACCCTGATACCAAAACCAGACAAAGATGTCACAAAGAAAGAAAACTACAGGCCAATATCACTGATGAACATAGATGCAAAAATCCTCAACAAAATACTAGCAAACAGAATCCAACAGCACATTAAAAGGATTATACACCATGATCAAGTGGGGTTTATTCCAGGAATGCAAGGATTCTTCAATATACGCAAATCAATCAACGTGATACATCATATTAACAAATTGAAGGAGAAAAACCATATGATCATCTCAATAGATGCAGAGAAAGCTTTTGACAAAATTCAACACCCATTTATGATAAAAGCCCTGCAGAAAGTAGGCATAGAGGGAACTTTCCTCAACATAATAAAGGCCGTATATGACAAACCCACAGCCAACATTGTCCTCAATGGTGAAAAACTGAAACCATCTCCAGTAAGATCAGGAACAAGACAAGGTTGCCCACTCTCACCACTATTATTCAACATAGTTTTGGAAGTGTTAGCCACAGCAATCAGAGAAGAAAAAGAAATAAAAGGAATCCAAATTGGAAAAGAAGAAGTAAAGCTGTCACTGTTTGCAGATGACATGATACTACACATAGAGAATCCTAAAGATGCTACCAGAAAACTACTAGAGCTAATCAATGAATTTGGTAAAGTAGCAGGATACAAAATTAATGCACAGAAATCTCTTGCATTCCTATATACTAATGATGAAAAATCTGAAAGTGAAATTAAGAAAACACTCCCGTTTACCATTGCAACAAAAAGAATAAAATATCTAGGAATAAACCTACCTAAGGAGACAAAAGACCTGTATGCAGAAAACTATAGGACACTGATGAAAGAAATTAAAGATGATACAAATAGATGGAGAGATATACCATGTTCTTGGATTGGAAGAATCAACATTGTGAAAATGACTCTGCTACCCAAAGCAATCTACAGATTCAATGCAATCCCTATCAAACTACCACTGGCATTTTTCACAGAACTAGAACAAAAAATTTCACAATTTGTATGGAAACACAAAAGACCCCGAATAGCCAAAGCAATCTTGAGAACGAAAAATGGAGCTGGAGGAATCAGGCTCCCTGACTTCAGACTATATTACAAAGCTACAGTAATCAAGACAGTTTGGTACTGGCACAAAAACAGAAATATAGATCAATGGAACAGTATAGAAAGCCCAGAGATAAGCCCACGCACATATGGTCACCTTATCTTTGATAAAGGAGGCAAGCATATACAGTGGAGAAAAGACAACCTCTTCAATAAGTGGTGCTGGGAAAATTGGACAGGTACATGTAAAAGTATGAAATTAGAACACTCCCTGACACCATACACAAAAATAAACTCAAAATGGATTAAAGACCTAAGTGTAAGGCCAGACACTATCAAACTCTTAGAGGAAAACATAGGCAGAACACTCTATGACATAAATCACAGCAAGATCCTTTTTGACCCAGCTCCTAGAGAAATGGAAATAAAAACACAAATAAACAAATGGGACCTAATGAAACTGAAAAGCTTTTGCACAGCAAAGGAAACCATAAACAAGACCAAAAGACAACCCTCAGAATGGGAGAAAATATTTGCAAATGAAGCAACTGACAAAGGATTAATCTCCAAGATTTACAAGCAGCTCATGCAGCTCAATAACAAAAAAACAAACAACCCAATCCAAAAATGGGCAGAAGACCTAAATAGACATTTCTCCAAAGAAGATATACAGGTTGCCAACAGACACATGAAAGAATGCTCAACATCATTAATCATTAGAGAAATGCAAATCAAAACTACAATGAGGTATCATCTCACACCGGTCAGAATGGCCATCATCAAAAAATCTAGAAACAATAAATGCTGGAGAGGGTGTGGAGAAAAGGGAACACTCTTGCACTGTTGGTGGGAATGTAAATTGATACAGCCACTATGGAGAACAGTATGGAGGTTCCTTAAAAAACTAAAAATAGAACTACCATACGACCCAGCAATCCCACTACTGGGCATATACACTGGGAAAACCATAATTCAGAAAGAGTCATGTACCAAAATATTCATTGCAGCTCTGTTTACAATAGCCAGGACATGGAAGCAACCTAGGTGTCCATCATCGGATGAATGGATAAAGAAGATGTGGCACATATATACAATGGAATATTACTCAGCCATAAAAAGAAATGAAATGGAGGTATTTGTAATGAGGTGGATGGAGTTAGAGTCTGTCATACAGAGTGAAGTAAGTCAGAAAGAGGAAAAGAAATACAGTATGCTAACACATATATATGGAATCTAAGGGAAAAAAAAAAAAAAAGGTCATGAAGAACCTAGTGTCAAGACGGGAATAAAGACACAGATCTACTAGAGAATGGACTTGAGGATATGGGGAGGGGGAGGGGTGAGATGTGACAGGGTGAGAGAGTGTCATGGACATATATACACTACCAAATGTAAAATAGATAGCTAGTGGGAAGCAGCCGCATAGCACAGGGAGATCAGCTCGGTGCTTTGTGACCACCTAGAGGGGTGGGATAGGGAGGGTGGGAGGGAGATGCAAGAGGGAGGGGATATGGGAACATATGTATATGTATAACTGATTCACTTTGTTATAAAGCAGAAACTAACACACCATTGTAAAGCAATTATACTTCAATAAAGATGTTTAAAAAAAAAAAAAAAAAAAACGTTTAGTGAATCCTCATTACCTGCAGGAAAAAAGACCAAATCCAAAGTCACTCACAACTGGCTTCAACTTCTAAGTCTAGCCTTATTTCCCATGATGTCTCCTCTAGCATCCATGCTGAAACTAATCCAAAACAGCACTATATACTTGACATGTTGTATTCTTTACACTCCTTAGATATTAAGCTTCCTCTTCTCTCTACTTGGCACACCCAGTTCTACCTACCCTACCTGGAAAATTACCACTCAGCTTTCAGCTAACAATTTATGTCTTCAGTTAAGTTTTTCCTTTATCCCTCAATTTTGCTCATGGCAGAATCATCAGAATTGTTCAATTTCTTTTTGGCATCTACATAACATTTTGTGCATACCCGTGGCATAGCATTTATCACATCTGGTCAAAATTATTGATTTACGTGCCTATCTACCTGGTTTGAATGCCAAATTCTTGAGACAATGCATCCAGTCCATATGTTTCTTTACACTAAGAGCAGAACACAACCCGACTTCTCCTCAGTTTTTTCCTTCATCTTTTTGTTCTTTATGGTGCCATCAGACTGCTAATTTTTTCTCTTGCTTTCAGTCTCTGCCTACATGTATTCCCCTTCCATGCTCCTTTCTGATTACCTGTTTCAAAGTAATGATCATGTCACTTTTCTTCTTAAGAATTTCAGAGCATCCGGTGCTTTGTGACACCTAGAGGGGTGGGATAGGGAGGGTGAGAGGGAGGGAGATGCAAGAGGGAAGAGATATGGGAACATATATATATGTATAACTGATTCACTTTGTTATAAAGCAGAAACTAACACACCATTGTAAAGCAATTATACTCCAATAAAAATGTTAAAAAAAAAAAAAAGAATTTCAGAGCATCTTACATACTCTAAGTCTGTGGTCCTTATTCCTTATACTGGCAATTAATCATTTTATCCTGATTTCTTTACCGCTTTGTAAATAATCTATTTTTTGTCCGTCTTTAACTATTCACTTTAATGAAAACAACTAGACTTTATCAAATGCAAGTAACTGTAACATCTTCAAACCCACCAGCTCTAAATCAGTCTCCCTTTTATCTAAACTCCAATACTCCAGGGACTATGCTTTTTAGATCTTACCACCTTTTCACTGTACTTATACCCCTTAGGTCTTCATATAGCTTAGAATCCATCCATGCATCATACTGCCCCTCACATCATACTAATTTTACAAAATTAAAGTTGATCAAAATCATCACTGACCCTGCAATCATAATGAGTAAAACCTACATGCTCTGCTTAATTATATCACTTTTAAATGCATGCCTGCTAATCTCAAACAGACATTTTATCCTGACCTATAGTCCATTTAGGGGAATGTACTTTTTTTCTTCCTACTTCTTTAGAGGACTCCTCTAAATCTTCTCTCTTCTCTAACCACTCTTATCTAACCACCTCCTTCCTGGCCTCACTCTCAGCTCATAAAATTGCCTTCTATTTCACTGAGCAGAAGAAAGCAATTATAAAAAAATTTCTACAAACTTCTGCTACCCCATCTACTCACCTGTAAATATTAGTACCAATATACTCTGCTTTCCCTCCTATTAGTATGGATAAACCATTAGTGCGCTAGAAAGCAACTTCCTTGACCACTCAAATACGTTACTTATGTAGTTCTCCTTTTCTGTTTTCTCTCATTATTTTTTCTGTCTCTCTCAACTGGACCATTCCAGCAGCATTCAATTTAGACTAACCTATGTCTCATCTCAGGCAAACTTTTTTTTTAATAGATCTTTATTGGAGTATAATTGCTTCACAATACTTTGTTAGTTTCTGTTGCACAATAAGGCAAATCAGCCATATGCATACACATGTCCCCCTATTCCCTCCCTCTTGAGCCTCCTTCTTATCCTCCCTATCCCACCCCTCTAGGTCATCGCAAAGCACCGAGCCAATCTCCCTGTGCTATGCTGCCTCTTCTCACCAGCCAACTATTTTACATTTGGTAGTGTATATAGTCGATGCTACTCTCACTTTGCCCCATCTTCCCCCTCCCACCCCGTGTCCTCAAGTCCATTCTCTACGTCTGCATCTTTATTCCTGCCCTGCCCCTAGGTTCTTCAGAACCTTTTTTTTTTTTTTTAGATTCCATATATATGTGTTACATACGGTATTTGTTTTTCTCTTTCTGACTGACTTCATTCTGTATGACAGACTGTAGGTCCATCCACCTCACTACAAATAACTCAATTTCGTTTCTTTTTACAGCTGAGTAATATTCCATTGTATATATGTGCCACATCTTCTTCATCCATTCATCTGTCGATGGACATTTAGGTTGCTTCCATATCCTGGCTATTGTAAATTGTGCTTCAATGAACATTGTGGTACATGACTTTTTTAAATTATGGTTTTCTCAGGGTATATGCCCAGTAGTGGGATTGCTGGGTCATATGGTAGTTCTATTTTTAGTTTTTTAAGGAACCTCCATACTGTTCTCCATAGTGGCTGTATCAGTTTACATTCCCACCAACAGTGCAGGAGGCAAAACTTTTCTTGACTGTATCTCTTCCTCTAGCTACTGTTCAATTTCTTTGACACATTTTACAACAAAACTTCTCAGAGGAGTTAACTTTCACTATTTCTTCTTTATCTTTTCTCTCTTAATCCTACTTTGGTGAGGTTTTAATTATTACCAGTCTACTCTAACAGCTCTTGTCAAGGTCACTAATTACTTCCCCAATACCAAATCCAATGGTCACTTTTCAGTTCTCAAATTACTTAAACATATTTGTCACTGTTGATTACTCTCTTTTTGCTTCATTAAGTTATTGGGGCACTAATTCCTTTTGACTCCCCTATTACTTCTTTCTTCATTAGCACTCCTTTCCTTGCTGATTCTTCCTCCTCTCCCTGGCCTCTAAATCTGTAGTACCTCAGGACTCAATGCCAAGCCTTCTTCTTTTCTCAGTTAGAGTTATTCCATGGTTTATATCATCCAGTCACAAGGTGTTAAAGACCATGTATCTCCTGATGACTCCCAAAGTTTTCTTTCTAGCCCAGTCTTTTGCCCTGAACTCTAGACCCATACATTCAACTGCCTATCAAAATCTCTGCTTAGTTACAAATAGGCATCTCAAACTATGTCTACAACTGACATGTAGATTGCCTAACAAATCCCTGTTCTTCTGGGGTTTTTCTCATCTGAGTGAATGCCAACTCTATTCTTCCAGTTACTTGGGCTAAAAAATTTGGTGTCAACCTGACTCCTCTTTTATCAATATTTGACCCATTGTCAAATTTTATCAGTTCAAAGTATTTCCAGGATTTGACCATTCTCATCACTTCCTCCATAAAAATCCAGATCCGTGTCACAAACACCTGTCACCTGGATAATGTCCATAGCCTTCTGCTTCTGTTCCAGCCTCTTTGGACCTTCTCACCACACTAGTCATAGCATCTCTTGACAACGCAAGTCAGAACATTCTACCATTTTGTTCACTGCGCTCCAGTGGCTTCCCAACTTGCTGTCACCTAGGTGCTTCGTGTCTAAATCCCCTTGCTCCCAAAGCACTTCTGCAAACTCATTTCCTATCACTTTCCAACTCATCCCCAATATTGCAGTTACACCTGTCTCTATACTTTATCTTGAACATTCCAAGCATGGAATGTTCAGGGCATTTCCACCTATTGCTTCTTCTGCTTTGATACTCTTCCCCAGATGTTTGTATGAGTCACTCTCCCATGTCCTTCGGGTCTCTGCTATAATGTCACTTATTAGAGAAGCCTTTCTCGATCAATTTTGTAAAAGCTTAAGTACCTACAAACTGCTTTCCCTTACTCTCTGCTTTATTTTCCTCCATAGCATTTACTATCTTCTTGTACTCTATGTTAACTTATTTGTTTATTGTCTGTCTCCCCCTACTGGAGTGCTCCATAAGAACAAGGACTTTATCTCATTCACTACTGTTCTCTAGCAACTAGTATGACACCTCCTACATCGTACTTGCTCAATAAATATTCACTGAATAAATGAGAGAATTAATTAATTTCCCTTCATTGCCTCACATATATGGCCAGTATCAGCAACACTTGGTTAAATGCTGTGCCCTGCATTCCATAAAAGGTCTCGTATTTTTCCTTCTGTCTTAATTCATTTTCCAGAACCTATCCATGCCCCCGTTTCCACACACTCAATTCATACCTATATTTCAAGGCTCAATATATATGCCATATTATATGAAAAGATCTTACCAACTGGAAGTTATATCATTTTTTAGACTATCCAAAATACTTTATAAATGTAATATAATATACTTGGGACTTCTAGCACTTTTTCTTCTATCACTCTATAAATTCTTAGAGAGTAAGTACTGTCTATCCTCCTGTCTAATTTCTACTCCAATTCCACACTCTAGCACATAGGAGCTCCTCAATAATTGCTTTTTGAATAAATATAAACATCAAAATTTCCTTTCACTAGTGTATGCAAAAGTAAACAGAAATCCTTACCATGGCTTCAAATCAGAGCTTTAAGAAAATAAAATCCAAACTGCTTCTATATGCTTACATCATCTTACATGATCTTGCCAAACCCTACAATTTCACTTTGGAGCATCCTGCACCTCAGTCACCATGCTTCTGTTATACTAGCTTCTTTTTTTTTTTTCTGGAATCTTCCAAGCTGTGTTCCACCATAGGACCTTTGCCCTTACTGCTTTTGTGCTTGGATTGTTACCTGGCTTGTTTTGTAAATTGATAACTCAGGTATCAGTTCCAGTATCACCTTCTTGTATATGGCTCCCTTCCTTGCCCACCTAACCTAAGATCTCTGCCAACTCCCTCTTTATCGGATCTCCCTAAGTTATTGTCTTCATAGCACTTGCCACTATTTGAAATTACATTTTGAAATTTGTTTACTTGTTAATTGTATGTATTTTACCTCCTCTCCTCTCCAATCTCTTGCCTCCCTTCTCCCCATAACCCATATCTCATACACCTGCAAAAGGTCTTGCATGGAGAGCATGGACCATTTGCTTTTTTCACTGCAAGGTCCCCCATGCCTAAAACTGTGGCACCTTATAGGAACTAAATAAATGTTTGTTATTTTTAAGGAATCCATTGCTTTTCTTGACGTTTCAAATGAACGACTACAGAGGTTTATGTATCCTTCATTAATGGCAATGTTCCAGCATGTATTAATTGAGCAGGATTTCTTGGTTGCTTCTCCCTTCATCACAAGAATGCATATACTTATTTAAAGAAGGAAAGCACATCTTCTGAAGTATATCTCTTCAGAGATACACTAAAGGCAAGAGGAGTCCTGAAATGAACTGTAATTGGCTCATGAAGTCACCTCTAGGCCTTCCCATTTGTGAAAGTCAAAACATAGCTCCTGAAGTAAGCACTTACCTTCCTACTCATGGACCTAATTTGTGCTGCTGAAGTCATACAGCATCAATAGTTTCTGAAGACAGATGATAGTCTGAAAATAATTCCCCAAATCTCAAAAAGAGAACTAATCCAGGATGGGAATATACACAGTAATATTCCAAATCACTAATATTTAAGAACTTTGGTATCTTGTGGCAAATATGGCTTTCAGTGTTTTTGTGTTTATAGATTCATTAAAATCTTTTTCATGAGACCAAGAAAATAGTCTATATAAACATATAGAATTGACACCATGGAAACAGATTCATGATGAAGGATTTTATACTTAGCTGTCTTAATGTTTTTCCATTGTGGTTGACATTTGCTGAAGACAAATGGAAACATCTTGTTTTAACGTGACGCTTTCTGGGATCCTCCCAAGCATGCATAATCTCTCTTCTTTTTCTTTCTCTCTCATTTTACAATGTGTTGCTTTCTACCTTGTATTCTAATTATGTCTCATTACTCCAAAGAATGTATTTTCCCCAACATTTGGCATTGCTTTCTGTAATTTGAAGTACACGGAAGGTATTGAATAAATGTTTGTGGAATATACAAATAACAATATTTTGTATACATTTTTTTTAAACATCTCTATTGGAGTATAATTGCTTTACAGTGTTGTTAGTTTCTGCTGTATAACAAAGTGAATCAGCTATATGCATACATATATCCCCGTATCCCCTCCCTCTTTCATCTCCCTCCCACCCTCCTTATCCCACCTCTCTATGTGGTCGCAAAGCACCGAGCTCATCTCCCTGTGCCATGCAGCTGCTTCCCTCTAGCTATCTATTTTATATTCGGTAGTGTATATATGTCAGTGCTACTCTCTCACTTCGTCCCAGCTTACCCTTCCCCCTCGCCGTGTCCTCAAGTCCATTCTCTACGTCTGTGTCTTTATCCTGTCCTGCCCCTAGGTTCTTCAGAACCATTTTTTTTTTTTTTTTTAGATTCCATATATATGTGTTAGCATACAGTATTTGTTTTTATCTTTCTGACTTACTTCACTCTGTATGACAGACTCTAGGTCCATCCACCTCACTACAAATAACTCAATTTCGTTTCTCTTTGTGGCTGAGTAATATTCCATTGTATATATGTGCCACATCTTTATCCATTCATCTGTCAATGGACACTTAGGTTGCTTCCATATCCTGGCTGTTGTAAATAGAGCTGCAATGAACATTGTGGTGCATGACTCTTTTTGAATTATGGTTTTCTCATGTATATGCCCAGTAGTGGGATTGCTGGGTCTTATGGTAGTTAGGAAGCTGGAAATCTAAGTTCTACATGATTCTATGTAAGTTTCTCTTTCTGGAAGTAAGTTTAATGAAAAAAAATGTAATCATTTTCAATTTGTTCCTCTGGAAATTTTGACTCTTGAAGAGTAAAAAGAAACTGTAGTTCTTAAAAACTAAAAAGAGAAGATTACTTTACACATTTAGATTTGGAAGAGTGGAATTTAGATACATAGAATTGCATTGCAATCAGGCAGAATGAAAAGCTCTAGGGATTGGAAATTTTAGGTTTGTTCAGGAATGGCAGGTTGCCTGTTTTATTTAGAGAGGAGGATGAATAAAGAAAAATAGTGCAAGGCACTTGGAGAAGGAAGTTGCAGACTGTTACAGGCACGGACTGTTTGAGTGAGGTTTTGGGCTTCACTTGGCAAGCAGTGAAGAACTCTTGACGGTTTCTGGGTGGGGCAGTGACATGACCAAAGATGTGCTTTAGGAAAATAATCAGGAAGTATATGCTTGATAAGTCAGCTAGAGACAACTGAGGGAAGACCTTTTCATAAGCTTTTTGCGATATTCTAGGTAATTTTTTTCCTATGGGAAAGTATATAAACTGAAATTTTGTTGCTTCTTGAAGCAACCTAAAGGGAAAAGGAACAGAAATGAATGGATCATATATGTGTAATTTTTCTTTCTGTGTATTCATGCATATATATATTTATTTTTTGTTAGAAATATTGCTGACTGCTTAGACTTATAGACTAAAGCATTTGACAGAGTGTAAGATTTAGATCCCAGGTATAAATACCAGAATGTTTTTGTTTTATTAGATTCCATGACTCAGAGCCCTGGTCACAAAATGAATTTTAAATTTCATCTGATTTTGTTTTAGGAACTTTCATTATAAAGGTGTTAATGGAAATTGATCTAGAATAACTCTTAACTTAGCATTCTGTGACTATGTCAGATGTGGTGTCCACCCTCAGAATAAAGGATTTTCACATACTTTTTGGAGAACCTACTATCAAAAGGAAACAGGCAGCAGGCAAGAAGATTTAATTAACAATTCAAGATAACTCTACCGTATACAGGATAATAATATCTAGATATTTTCTGGAAGGATGAACATATTAAGACAGTTGATTTTAGTGATTTTACAGCTCTAAACTCAGACCCAGGTACATGGAAAAGTCTTTCTTATTAAATTCTTGTTGAATCACTAGTACATTCGGATCCCTTGTTGAATATAAAGTGCAATAGAACTCTTGCCAAGAGAAATACGTTAGAGACTAGAGGAGAAGTCATAGGTTTCCAGTTAGGATTAGTAGCTTATTTATTTATTTATTTATTGCCTTATCAATGCATTCATCAACCATTATTAGTTTATCTCTTTGCTTTTTATTTATTTATTTTTAGTTGGGGGTGGGGTATGCCGTGTAAGTTGTCCTTAGTTCTCTGATCCCGACTTTTAAAATCTTAAAAATATTTTTAATTGTGGTATAATAGATATAATATGAAATTAACCATTTTAAGTGTACAGTTCTGTGGCATTAAATATATTCACATTGTTATGCAACCATCACTACCATTCATCTCCAGAACTTTGTCATCTTCCCCAGCTGAAACTCCATATCCATTAAATGCTAACTCCCTATTCCCTCCTCCCCCAGCCCTTGACAACCACCATTCTATGTTGTTTTTAGGAAGCTGACTATTCTAGGTACCTCATATAAGTGTAATCATATAGTATTTGTTTTTTTTTGTGACTGGTTATTTTGCTTAGCATAATGTCTTCAAGGTTTATCTATGTTATAGCATGTGTCAGACTTTCCCTCTTTTTTAAGGCAAAATAATATTCCTTTGTATGTATATACCACATTTTGTTTATCCATTGTGTTGCTTCCATGTTTTAGCTATCGTGAATAATGCTACTATGAACGAGTGCACAAATATCTGTGGAATCCTTGTTTTCAATTCTTTGGAGTGTATACCCAGAAGTAGACTTTCTGGATGATGTAGGAATTCAATGTTTAATTTTTTGAGAAACTGTCATACCATTTTCCACAGTAGTTGTATATATTTACATTCTCATCAGCAATGTATGAGGATTCCAATTTCTCCACATCTTGGTCAACAGTTTTTATTTTCTGTTTTTGCTTGTTTATTGGCTGTGAAATGGTGTTTCACTGTAGTTTTGGTTTGTATTTCCCTAATGATTAGTGATGTTGAGCATTTTTTCATGTACTTGTTGGCCATTTGTAATCTTCTTTGGAAAAATGTCTCTTCAAGTTCTTTGCTCATTTTAAAAAACTAGATGTTTTATTTTTGTTGTTGTTGTTAAGTTGTAGGAGTTTTAAAAAATATATTCTGGATATTGGACCCTTATCAGATATATGATTTGTAAATATTTTCTCCCATTTCTTGGGTTGCATTTTCACTCTGTTAGTGCCCTTTGATACACTAAAGGTTTTTATTTTGATGCACCTGAATATATCTATTTTTTCTTTTGCTGCTTATGTGATCCTGGCTTTTTTTCTTCCTTTTTTTAATGACATTTCTTCATAAATGTTTCAATCAAGTAATATGATGACAAGCGTGTAAATTGTTAGATAATGTAAATGGAGAGTGGTTACTCTAAATGAACTGTGGCATTTTATCTAAAAGATGTTAGGGTGGGCCTGGGCTTTTAAGTGACAGGGTCCTGCAGAATGGGCAAGACAGCATGAGGGCATTTAATGAGGTGACCAGAGTCCAAATGTGGTCTTCTGCTCTGCTGTTCCAAAATTCACACACAAGGAACCAGAATCTGGAAGACTGAATCAGACTGAACCGACTTCCAGAAGAATGGCTGATAAACTAGATGCCAAGTTATTTGAACGATGAGGAGAAAACTAGTCCAGTGTCTGGAAACACGTTCATCTATTGCTCAAGAAGTGATCTTCTAAGTTCCAGTGAACATGTGGAATAGAATCAATAACCAGAATTTTGCTTTGTGAGCACAAAATCAGACCACAGAGAACTGCACATGCTCATAGGCTATTTCACTTAGACTATGGAGAAACTTGATGAATTACCCTTATCCTATGATAGACATTTGTCAAATAGCTTGGCTTGTTCTCACTCAGATCATTCTTTCAAATGAGAATATTGCTTATGTAACACTTGTGGTACATTTTATAAGCTATGCTCTAATCTGAAGGAAGTTCAATATCATGTTTTTGTAGGCTATTATTTCTGCTGTACACATAAATAAGTAAATAAAGTAAATGACATTATTTTTAAGTATTTTTATTTTATAAAATTATCAGTTTAATAATTACCATGACTAATATGTGTAGAGTACTTACTACATGCCAGGTCCTCTTCTATTTGTTTTGTGTAACAAACTCATTTAACCTTCATACAACTCTATGAGGTAAGTACTATTATTATCTCCATTTTCATGTATAAAATTGATGCACAGGGAGAGGAAATGAATTGCCCAAATTTGTGCTATTTGTTGTGTGAATTCTAGCGAGTTGTGCTCTAAAGAACACATTCACGTATAGCTTTGCCACAATATCTTTCAAGATGCTGCAGAGAATTTAGGATGCACCTTTTCCAATGTATCATTTTCTTTCTGAGGAAACAAGTCTAGAATATGCAGTGACTTTCTTAAGGTCATGTAGCTAATAACTGAATTTTTGTAATTTTTTTTCTTCTTTATATCACATAAACCACTGGACCTGGGTTTGGGAGAGCTGGTTCATATTCTGTCTCTGTCACTTCTTGGTTTCACAAATTTTAGGTAAGTCACAGACCATTGTTTCTCCATATATTTAATTAAGCCAATTAATTCTGCATCACAGGATTATTATGCAACAAAATCAACTTCATATGAGGTCATTTTGAAGCCAGTGAATTTTGTGAGGGCAAATATCTACTGGATCTAAGAGCATAATTGCATGGTTATTTTAATATTAACCTCTTGAGTCTTGTGTTCAGCTAGAATTCCTAGAAACTGCAGCACTATTTACAATAGGCAAGACATGGAAGCAACCTAAACGTCCATCAACAGAGGAATGGATGAAGAAAATGTGGTAGATATATACAGTGGAATATTACTCATCCATAAAAAAGAATGAAATAATGCCATTTGCAGCAACACGGGTGGACCTAGAGATTATCATACTAAATGAGGTAAGTCAGACAGAGAAAGACAAATACCGTATGATATTGCTTGTATGTGGAATCAAAAAAGATGATACAAATGAAATTATTCACAAAACAAAAATAGACTCACAGACATAGAAAACAAACTTATGGTTACCAAAGGGGAAAGGGGAGGAAGGATAAATTGCGAATATGGGATTAACAGATACACACTACTATATAGAAAATAAATGACAAGGACCTACTGTGTAGTACAGGGAACTATACTCAATATTTTTTAATAACCTATTAAGGAAAAGAACCTGAAAAAGAATATATATACATGTATACGTATATATATAACTGAATCACTTTGCTGTACATCTGAAAGTAGCACAGCATTGTAAATCAACTATACTTCAATAAAAAAAAAAGGAATTCATGGCCATGAACCTATGGTTTTTATAGAAATGAACTGGTAGCTTCATTTCCAAGCTACCTGTCTCTGAATACTTATTTCTATGGACTAGACTTTACTTAAAACTGAAATGTGAAATTTGATCTGTTTACTTATTTTAATAAACAATATGAATTTCAAAAACCAACATAATCAGGCCCATACTACTCCCTCTAGTTTTTCTCACGCTCCCTAAATTTAGAAATGAAAATTGTGGTTTTCTAGTACAAATCACATATACTCCTCTGTGACAGCTGAATAATATGAACATTGTTAAAGCCAGTTACAATAGATTTCTCATGATTTTTAGAGACTTTGAAGGGCATGGAAGAATCTTTTGTGGCAGTGGTGACAATGGTTGCAGACAGACATAAGATCAGATTTACATAGTTAACAAAGACATTCCTTCATTTATATCCCAGGACGTGCCTTCAATAGGCTTCTAATGGGAAGCTACCGGGCATACCATGATTCTCAGAAAGCTTACATTACAGTTTGCTATCACAGGACTTCACCTACATTACTGGGCTCAGGGAGTGTGTTTGTGTGTTTGTTCCAATCTTCCACTCACTGCAATGGCACTTGTGACAAACTGCCAGGTCTCTTGCTTATTATTCATAGTGCTTTATTGATTAGTTGTTTACACAGAACACTTGTTTAGCGTTCCTGCCACAAATCATTTGTGCAAAATGGTAAATATAGCAAGGGTGGATTAAAGGTTTGGTCCCTCACCAGATTTCTAGGGGACAGGCAAAACGATCCTAAAGGCTTGCTGCTCTCATTTTCAGTTTTTTGGAGCCTTTATGGGATAGTGGAAAGAAAACAAGACTAGGTGTCAGATGTTCATTCAGGTCCTCACTCAGTATCTCTTATTCTTTGTGTGACATTGGGCACTTACTCTTTCAGCAGCTGTTTCTTTTTTCCTAAAATGAGAGTAATAATACTTACCACACCTAATTGACTAAAAATATTAAACAAGGCAAATGTAAGTGTTTTCTAGATGATACATTTTTATCTCAAAATAAAATATGATTGTTATCATTACTGTTTTTTCTTGGTTGAAAAAAGTATTAACTTGCTTATTGAGGAGAGGAGCATTTTCTGGTGAGAGACACTTCATTTCTAGTGCTCTATTTATTATGACCATTTGTGAGTTTTCAACATTATTAAATTGATTTTAAAATGACAACGATAAGTTGGTTCTGGGTAAGTTCTTAAAATGTCAGCCCTCCAGAAAAGCAAAATATTATATTATGGTATACATACGTGATTCTTAAGTAAAGAAGATGCACTTTTTTTTTTTTTTTTTAAAGTGGGATGAATGTCAGGAGTCCCACTTTTTTTTTTTTTAATTAATTAATTTATTTATGGCTGTGTTGGGTCTTTGTTTCGGTGCGAGGGCTTTCTCTAGTTGTGGCAAGCGGAGGCCACTCTTCACCGCGATGCGCGGGCCTCTCACTATCGCGGCCTCTCTTGTTGCGGAGCACAGGCTCCAGACGCGCAGGCTCAGTAATTGTGGCTCACGGGCCCAGCTGCTCTGCGGCATGTGGGATCTTCCCAGACCAGGTCTCGAACCCGTGTCCTCTGCATTAGTAGGCAGATTCTCAACCACTGCGCCACCAGGGAAGCCCCGATGCACTTTTTTGTTTGTTTTAATCCAAGTAACAGCTTCTAATTAATGGGAGGAGATAATCTTGTCTAAGGGAAAAGGAAACTCTGAAAAGGTTATGTGTTCTGAGTGTTGAATAAACTTAAAATGTCACGCTTTGTTTGGTAGATACTGATATTGTATAATTTGTGGAAATCAGAAGTGGAATTAATGCAAAAGAAAGTGGAATTTATTGAATTCTAATGGGCAATCGAGACCTAGTAAACTATATTTCTGCCAAGGAAGTTTTGCTGCTTATCAAGGAGTTTATGGTAAGTTTCTTTTTTTTTTTTTTTTTCACATCTTTATTGGAGTATAAATGATTCACAATGTTGTGTTAGTTTCTGCTGTCCAACAAAGTGAATCAGCTATATGTATACATATACCTCTATATCTCCTCCCTCTTGTGTCTCCCTCCCACCCTCCCTATCCCATCCCTCTAAGTCGTCACAAAACACCGAGCTGATCTCCTTGTGCTATGCAGCAGCTTCCCACTAGCTGTCTATTTTACATTTGGTAGTGTATATATGTCAATGCTACTCTCTCACTTCATCCCAGGTTCCCCTTCACCCCCGTGCCCTCCAGTCCATTCTCTACATCTGCGTCTTTATTCTTGCTGTGCCACTAGGTTCATCAGTACCACTTTTTAAAATTCCATATATATGCGTTAGCATACGGTATTTGTTTTTCTCTTTCTGACTTACTTCATTCTGTATGAGAGATTCTAGGTCCATCCATCTCATTACAAATAACTCAATTTCGTTCCTTCTTATGGCTGAGTAATATTCCATTGTATATATGTGCCACATATTCTTCATCCATTCATCTGTTGATGGACATTTAGGTTGTTTCCATGTCCTTGCTATTGTCAATAGTGCAGCAATGAACATTGCAGTACGTGTATCTTTTTGAATTATGGTTTTCTCATTGTATATGCCCAGTAGTGGGATTGCTGGGTCATATGAGAGTTCTAATTTAATTTTTTAAGGAACCTCCATACTGTTCTTCATAGTGGCTGTATCAGTTTACATCCCACCAACAGTGCAAGAGGGTTCCCTTTTCTCCACACCCACTCCAGCATTTATTGTTTGTAGATTATTTGAGGATGGCCATTCTGACCGGTGTGAGGTGATACCTCATTGTAGTTTTGATTTTCATTCTCTAATGATTAGTGATGTTGAGCATCTTTTCATATATTTGTTGGCCATGTGTATGTCTTCTTTGGAGAAATGTCTATTTAGGTCTGCTGCCCATTTTTGGATTGGGTTGTTTGTTTTTGTGATATTGAGTGGCATGAGCTGCTTGCAAATTTTGGAGATTAATCCTTTGTCAGTTGCTTCACTTGTAAATATTTTCTCCCATTCTGAGGGTTGTCTTTTTGTCTTGTTTATGGTTTCCTTTGCTGTGCAAAAGCTTTGAAGTTTCATTAGGTCCCATTTGTTTATTTTTGTTTTTATTTCCATTTCTCTAGGAGGTGGGTCAAAAGGATCTTGTTGTGATTGATGTCATAGAGTTTTCTGCCTATGTTTTCCTCTAAGAGTTTTATAGTGTCTGGCCTTACATTTAGGTCTTTAATTCACTTTGAGTTTATTTTTTTGTATGGTTTTAGGGAGTGTTCTAATTTCATTCTTTTACATGTAGCTGTCCAGTTTTCCCAGCACCACTTATTGAAGAGACTGTCTTTTCTCCATTGTATATCCTTGTCTCCTTTGGCATAGATTAGGTGACCGTAGGTGCATGGTTTATCTTTGGGCTTTCTACCCTGTTCCATTGATCTATATTTCTGTTTTAGTGCCAGTGCCATACTGTCTTGATTACTGTAGCTTTGTAGTATACTCTGAAGTCAGGGAGTCCGATTCCTCCAGCTCCATTTTTTCCCCTCAAGATTGCTTTGGCTATTCAGGATTTTTTGTGTCTCCATACAAATTTTAATTTTTTGTTCTAGTTCTGTAAAAAATGCCATTGGTAATTTGATAGGGATTACATTGAATCTGTAGATTGCTTTGGGTAGCATATTCATTTTCACAATATTGATTCTTCCAATCCAAGAACATGGTATATATCTCCATCAGTTTGTGTCATCTTTGATTTCTTTCATCAGTGTCTTATAGTTTTCTGAGTACAGGTCTTTTACCTCTTTAGGTAGGTCTATTCCTAGGTATTTTATTCTTTTTGCTGCAATGGTGAATGGGATTATTTTCTTAATTTCCCTGTCTGATCTTTCGTTGTTAGTGTATAGGAATTCAAGAGATTTCTGTGAATTAATTTTGTATCCTGCAACTTTACCAAATTCATTGATTAGCTCTATTAGTTTTCTGGTGGCATCTTTAGGATTCTCTATGTATAGTATCATGTCATCTGCAAACAGTGACGATTTTACTTCTTTTCCAATTTGTATTCCTTTTATTTCTTTTTCTTCTCTGATTGCCATGGCTAGGACTTCCAAAACTATGTTGAATAATAGTGGTGAGAGTGGACATCCTTGTCTTGTTCCTAATCTTAGAGGAAATGCTTTCAGTTTTTCACCATTGAGAATGATGTTTGCTGTGGGTTTGTCGTATATGGCCTGTATTATGTTGAGGTAGGTTCCCTCTATGCTCACTTTCTGGAGAGTTTTTATCATAAATGGGTGTTGAATTTTGTCAAAAGCTTTTTCTGCATCTATTGAGATGATCATATTGTTTTTATTCTTCAGTTTGTTAATATGGTGTATCACATTGATTGATTTGAATAGTGAAAGAATCCTTGCGTCCCTGGGATAAATCCCACTTGATCATGGTGAATGATCCTTTTAATGTGTTGTTGGGTTCTGTTGCTAGTTTTTTGTTGAGGATTTTTGCATCTATGTTCATCAGTGATATTGATCTGTAATTTTCTTTTCTTGTGATATCTTTGCCTGGTTTTGGTATCAGGGTGATGGTGGCCTTGTAAAATGAATTTGGGAGTGTTCGTCTCTGCAATTTTTGGGAAGATTTTGAGGAGGATAGGTGTTAACTCTTCTCTAAATGTTTGATAGAATTCGCCTGTGAAGGTATCTGGTCCTGGAATTTTGTTTGTTGGAAAAATTTTAATTACAGTTTCAATTTCATTCCCTGTGATTGTTGTGTTTATATTTTCTAATTCTTCCTGGTTCAATCTTGGAAGGTTGTACTTTTCCAAGAATTTGTCCATTTCTTCCAGGTTGTCCATTTTATTAGCATATAGTTGCTTGTAGTAGTCTCTTATGATCTTTGGTATTTCTGCGGTGTTAGTTGTAATCTTTCCTTTTCCATTTCTAATTTTATTGATTTGAGTCCTCTCCCTTTTTTTCTTGAGTCTGGCTAAAGTTTTAACAATTTTGTTTGTCTTCCAAAAGAACCAGTTTTTAATTTTATTTATCTTTGCTATTGTTTTCTTTGTTTCTATTTCATTTATTTCTGCTCTGAGCTTTATGATTTCTTTCCTTCTACTAACTTTGGGGTTTTTTTGTTCTTCTTTTTCTAGTTGTTTTAGGTGTAAGGTTAGATTGTTTATTTGAGATTTTTCTTGTTTCTTGAGGTGAGCTTGAATTGCTGTGAACTTCCCTCTTAGAACTGCTTTTGCTGCATCCCATAGGTTTTGGATTGTTGTGTTTTCATTGTCATTTGTTTCTAGGTATTCTTTGATTTCCTCTTTGATTTCTTCAGTGATCTCTTGGTTATTTAGCAGCACACTGTTTAGCCTTCATGTATCTGTCATTTTTAGAGATTTTTTCCTGTAATTGATTTCTTATCTCATAGCATTGTGGTTGGAAAAGATGCTAAAATGATTTCAATTTTCTTAAATTTTCCAAGGCTTGATTTGTGACCCAAGATGTGATCTATTCAGGAGAACATTTGGTGTGCACATGAGAAGAAAGTCTCTTCTTCCCACTTCGGGTGGAATGTCCTAGAAATATCAATTAAGTCTATCTGATCTATTTTGTCATTTAAAGCTTGTGTTTCCTTATTTATTTTCTGTCTGGATGATCTGTCTATTGGTGTAAGTGGGGTGTTAAAGTCCCCCACTATTATTTTGTTATTGTTGATTTCTCCCTTTATGGCTGTTAGCATTTGCCTTATGTATTGAGGTGCTCTTATGTTGGGTGCATAAATATTTATAATTGTTATGTTTTCTTCTTGGATTGATCCCTTGATCATTTTGTAGTGTCCTTCCTTATCTCTTGTACCTGTCTTTATGTTAAAGTCTATTTTATCTGATATGAGTATTGCTACTCCAGCTTTCTTGTGATTTCTATTTGCTTGGAAAAACTTTTTCCATCCCCTCACTCTCAGTCTGTATGTGTCCCTATGTCTGAAGTGGGTTTCTTGTAGACAGCATACATAAGGGTCTTGTTTTTGTATCCATTTAGCCATTCTGTGTCTTTTGGTTGGAGCATTTAATCCATTTACATTCAAGGTGATTATTGATATGTGTGTTCCTATTACCATTTTCTTAATTGATTTGGGTTTGTTTCTGTGGGTCTTTTTCTTCTCTTGTGTTTCCCACTTAGAGAAGTTCCTTTAGCATTTGTTGTAAAGCTGGTTTGGTGGTGCTGAATTCTCCTAACTTTTGCTTGTCTGTAAAGCTTTTGATTTCTCTATTGAATCTGAATGAGATCCTTGCTGGGTAGAGTAATCTTGGTTGTAGGTTTTTCCCTTTCAGCATTTTAAATATGTCCTGCCACTCCCTTCTTGCTTGTAGAGTTTCTGCTGAAAGATCAGCAGTTAACCTTATGGAGATTCCCTTGTATGTTATCCCAGAGGTCTCTGAGACTGTCCTCAATTCTATTCATTCTTTTTTCTTTATTCTGCTTTGCGGCAGTTATTTCCATTATTTTATCTCCTGGTCACTTATCTGTTCTTCTGCCTCAGTTATTCTGCTATTGATCCCTTCTAGAGTATTTTTAATTTCAGTTATTGTGTTGTTTATCACTGTTTGTTTGCTCTTTAGTTCTTCTATATCCTTTTTAAATGTTTCTTGTATTTTCTTTATTCTGTTTCTGAGATTTTGGATCATCTTTACTATCATTACTCTGAATTCTTTTTCAGGTAGGTTGCCTATTTCATCTTCATTTATTTGGTCTTGTAGGTTTTTACCTTGTTCCTTCATCTGTAACATATTTTTTTGTCGTTTCATTTTTCTTTTTTTTTGATGGGTGGGGTTGTATTCCTTTCTTATTGGTTGTTTGGCCTGAGGTGTCCAGCACTGGAGTTTGCAGGCAGTTGGATAGAGCTGAGTCTTTGTGCCAAGGTGAGGACCTCTGGGAGGCTCCACCCTGATTAATATTCCCTGAGGTCTGAGGTTCTCTGTTAGTCCAGCAATTTGGACTCGGAGCTCCCACCACAGGAGCTCAGGCCTGACCTCTGGCCTGGGAACAAAGATTCCACAAGCCACATGGTGAGGCCAGAAAAGAAAAAAGGAGCAGTACAATAACAAAGAATAAAAATCAAAATAAAATTAGAAAGATGAAAATATATTAGGAAAAATAAAAATTTAAGTGAAACAACTGTAATAAGGTAAAACAAAACCACAACAGAAAAAAGAAGAAAAAAAGGGGGGGGGGAGGAACAAGCCAAAAGGAGCAGAACAAAAAGTATAAAGAATAAAATAAAATTAGAAAAATAAAAGATTTATTAGAAAAAAATAAAAATATAAATGAATCAACAAGAATGAATCAACAAGGTAAAACAGAACCCAATTCTAAAAGAGGAAAAAGAAAAAAGAAAAAACAAAAACCTTGGCTTTGGTGGGTGGAGTTTAGGCTGAGGTGGAACTTAGGCAGGGGTGGGGTTTAGGGTGGGGTGGGACCTAGGCAGGGCAACTTTCAAGTGTGGGGTGTGGCCTCTGCTTGAGACCTGCCTGGAAGCCAAGAGGCAGCATATCCAAAGGGCTGCCTCCATAATGTGGAGTTCAGGAGTTTGGAGGTAAGGCCCTGTGTGAGGATGTGGATGGTGGAGGTCTCAGAGGGGGTCTCCGAGTATAGAGGTAGGGCCCTGAGCGGGGGTGTAGGGGTGGGGCTTGGGATCTGTGCAGCAGGAGGGAGGCTCCGAGGACAGAGGATTAGGCCTGGGAGCCCAACAGGCTTCCCGGTGCCTAAGTGGACAGGGAAAGCACTGGCCCCGTTCCCTTCCATTCCTTCGTGCCCACCCCCTCCCCCCATCATCTCCCCCAGGGTTTCCCCCATCCCCACTGGACCCCTAACCGTGAGTGGGTCCCACTGTATGTAGGAACTCCTCCCCTCCCCCAGCTGTCCCCCAGGGGTGTCGGTCCCAGAGGTGCAGGCTTAACTTTTGCTCCCCCTTCCCTCCCTCCCACTCCATCATGACCTGCATGGCTGGAGGGTGCCTTGGTGGGCAGAGGATCAGGCCCGGGATCTCACAGCCTCCTGAGGGCCCAAGAGGGCAGGGGAACCCTGGTCACTCTCCCTTTTGATCCTCTGACCTCCCAGTGGTCCCCCAATTTCCCCCTTTGGGCATGGGATCCCTTCCCCTCCCCCAGCCACCCCTCAGGGGCACCAGTCCTGTCTTGCCTCCACTTCTCCTCCCCCCCTTCACTCCCCCCATGTCCCACATCCTACCCGGTCACTGTGGGTTCCTCCCATCCCCTAAGGTGTCCGTGGTTCCCCACTAGTGCCTGGTGGGTGTCCTAGTTGTGCGGAGATGCAAATTCTGCATCCTCCTGTTACGCCATCTTGACTCCTCCTATGGTAAGTTTTTATCCTCTGATATATTCATAGATATATTCCTTCCTTCGGAAGACCCTTGCATGGCCTAAACAAAATTATTGTTAGCGTAAGTGGGGTCCGGCTACTCAGTTCTTTAAAGCCAATGAAGAGGAAAGGTTGGTGGAAAGGAAAGTTTTCTATATTTCCAGGGGAGTGGGGGGAGGGCAGATTCATGTCCAAAGGTCGACTGCCTCCACTGACAACCAGTGGGCAAGAGCTTTTATAGGCAGAGGGAGGGGGCTACATGCAGAACAATACAGTCAGCTCTGACAGTCATCTTGAAGTTGTTCATGCAATGGTCTGATCAGCGTCATCTTTATTGTTTTAAGTACAGTTAATCTTTAGTTCCAGGGTCAGTTTGTTCCCATTTCTTTCAGGCCAGTTTTCGGAATTGTGGCTGCTTATGTCATGGCTACAGTCTGGTCATCATGTAGTTAACTTCTTCCACCTGGTGGGGGTTTCAGTATCTACAAAACAGCTCAAAGGATGTGGCTCAGAATATTATCTATAGCCCTTGAGGAGGAACTAAATGTCCTTGACTTTACTTAAAGACGAAACTATTATTATTTCTTCCTGTTTGACTATTTTCCATTGCTTCTGCATTTTCTCACTTCTCTGATAAAATTTATTCTCTGACTAAAGTTTTTCTACAGACAAAAGGCAGTTGGAGGACATGGAGGGGAAGAACCATAGAGTTCTGATCTGTTTCATTATGAAGAATTTACTGGTTTGTTAATAGGAGTGTATTATGCAGGTGTTTTTTCTAGTTTAATGATAAAATCTTTCCTCTCCATTTCCTTCAATTCTCAATAGAAACTATAGAATCACAGGTTTATTCTCTTATTTACTTGATGGCTGTATTTGGGAGTCAGTTGTTTTTATCTTATAAGAAAATAATTTAAAATAATTAGAGAAAGTTTAAAAATGAATACCAGCAATGTAGTAGTAAAAGTATTTTCGTTATCATTTTCATATCAATACCAGCAATTTAAACAGAGTGCTTCTCTTCTAAGTCCATACACCATCTCTGGTTGATCTAATTTATAATTCACCCTCACTGCTTCCACTAACACACTTGCCCTGCTAATTCATGTCTCCAGGGGTAGTTTGTGCTGCACATTCAAGGCACTTCTTCTCTAACCAGATGTCTCTCAGCAACTGACACCTAAGTTGGCCAAACTGAATTTATTATATTTTTCACAAGGACACCCTTTTTTACATTACTGAACTCAGTTCAATTGTACAGCTATCCACTCATTTTTTTCAAGCACGATATCTGTGTCATTTTCAACTTGCGATCCCTCACCACCTAAATTCTATTACACATTAAATTTTCCTTATTCTGTCCCACAAATATCTCTTAAAACTACCACATCCTTTTTATTTATACTACTATTCTAATTTTTCACGTGTTGTAGTCTTTTAACTGATCACTCTCTCCCCACTTTGGCCCCAGTTTTTCTATTCTCCACAGTCTTACCAGAATGACCCTTATAAAATACAAATCTAAAAGTGGCTTAGATTATTACATAAAATGCCTAGAGATCTCCATTGTAACAGAAACAGTAGTCACTCCAGTATATGGGGTGCATTACTCTAGGGAATGAATAAGCTAGATTTATTGGGTACCAGTAAAACTGGGAATATTTATTTTTATAAATTTTATATTTTTGATTCTTAAAAATTTATATTTTCGTGTGAGTTTACAACATATAAAATCTACTAATCTACATATATATTTTATAAATAAATGAATATAAATATATATTGAGGGTATACATCAAAATCTTTTACTAATAGATGTTCACAAAATAATTTGAAGATCACTGACTTATAAGAGAAAAACCCAAACTCTCTATTAGGGATTATAAAGCTCTTGTTGATTTGACTTCTGCTTGACTTTCTATTCTGATCTTCCCTGCTATAGTTAATTTCTCTGAAAAGCAGACAGACAAAATCAGAAGTATAAAAGTTTGGTTAGGAAGTAACACTTGTGAAAGGAAAAGGGAAGAAGCATAACTGGCCATGATGCAGACCTGACAAGGTCTCTGCCAGCCCAGTGAGGGTTAGAGGAGTCCCTCATTTAGCAGAAATGACTAGGATTTATACCACTGCCTTGCTCATTCATTGACTAGGGCCTCCTTGAAAAGAAGCTTGGCTCAAAAGCTGAGGTGGATCCTGAAAGAACAAATGGCTGGTAGGTGTAAACTAACTACACTCCTTGCATCTGAATGGCACCTCCCCATGTCTGTTGCATAACAGCCTTCTCTCCCAAGCACAGGCACACACTGACTCTTTACATTTCCTCTGCCTGAAAAGTCTTTTCTCTCATGTTCTTAGAGCATAGTTGAGTGACTCAACCAGGCTGCTTGGGTTCAAATCTCAACTTCTTTTTGACTCATTGAGCTTAGGCAAATTACTGAAGCTCTCTGTATATTTAAAGATAATTGGTTAAGTTTTGTTAACTATAAAATGGGAATAACAATAGCATCTAAATCAGGGAGTTGTCATGTAAAGATTGATTTGTTAATACATTAAAACTATTTTAAATACTGCATGCAAATAGTAGCAACTCAAGAAATATTTGTTATTATTACATCTTATCATTTATTCAATGAAAACTACAGTTAGAATTCACCTCCCAAAGTTCCCTTTGCATATTAAGCAAACCACTATTATAACAGTTAAAAGGCTGTATTCTAATTATTTATTTATTTTTTTGTAGATTTTTTGATGATGGCCATTCTGACCGGTGTGAGGTGATATTTACCTCACTGTAGTTTTGATTTGCATTTCTCTAATAATTAGTGATGTTGAGCATCTTTTCATGTGCTTTTTGGCCATCTGTATTTCTCCTTTGGAGAAATGTCTATTTAGATCTTCCACCCATTTTTTGATTGGGTTATTTGTTGTTGTTGGGTTTTTTTTTTTGATATTGAGATGCATGAGGTGAGTATTCTAATTATTGATTGACATGTCAGTGTTCCACGATGTACTATAAACTGCTTGAAGGAATAAACTTTGTTTATATATTTTATATCTGTAGTGCCTACAACAGTGCCTTGTACATAGGACAAACAGGAAGAAAAGAGGGAAGAAAGGAAGGGAAGGAGGAAGAAAAAAAAAGGGATGAAGGAATAAGTGAAGGGAAAAAGAAAGGAAGGAAAGGGAAAAGGGAGGAAGGGATCAAGGATTAATTAGTTATGGGTATTGAGTCAGTTAGCTATTGTTGCATGACCAAATACCCGAAGACTAATGTGCTTAAAACTACAGCAGTCATTCATTTTGCTGAAAAATCTGCAATTTGGAAATATATCTTGGAGATAGCTTGTCTCTGCTTTATGTGGTATCAGCTGGGTTGGCTACTTTCAAGATGGCTCACTCATATTTCTAGTAACTTGGTATTGACTGTTGGCTAGAAGCTTATCCAGGACTGGGCTAGGGCCTCAGTTACATTCCATGTGGATTTTTCTGTGGGTTGATTGGGCTTTCTTGGACATGGAGTCTTAAGAGAACCAGGCAAAAGCTGTATTGCCTCTTATGACCTAGCCTTGGAAGTCACATAGCATGACTTTTGCTGTAGTTACAGACCCGACCCACATCTCAAAGCAAGGAGCTTTGTAAGAAGAGCATGTGGGGTGGGAGATGATGTTGAAGCCATTCTTAAGAAATGCAGTCTGCCATAGTTGTGGTAATGATGGTGGTAGTTTCTTGAAATGTATAAAATAATAACAACATAAAATAGTTGAGTATCATTTCAAGTAAGTCATTAAGTGATGAAATAATTAAAATAAACAATTTGATATAGGAAGAGACCTGAATATAAAATGACTGAGGATGGTGATGAGACAGGAAGAGTCTATTCTTCCTCTCCTTTGACCATGTGAATGCTACTTTAAAGTTGTGAGCAGTGTCCATCCCAGGTGGCTACAGTGAGTCTTGTTGTATAATAGCAAATAAACAGAAAAACAGCAAGGGATTGTGATGATACTGCTAATACCTACATTACTTTACAGATTGCTATGTCCATCCTTATACATTGTCTTACCTGAATCTCACCTAAAATAATGAACCAAGGAAACCAACCGAAAAAAAAGTAAATAAATGTAGGAGAAGGATTTCTATGTAACAGATAAGGTAACTGAGACTCAGATTCCTAGTTAGTGGAAGAACTAGTCTTAGATAAATATCTTTTTATTTCCAATCTGTGCTCTCTCCACCACACTACTCAGATATTATGACTCTCTTTTTATAGTTTTAAGCCCCCAAATCCTGGACTCTTAATTTAAACAAGTATCAGAGATAAATCAAATGCCTCTTAGCCTATTGCCAATTGTTTCTAACACTGACTTCCCTCCCACATCACAAAATGTCTCTCCATTATGGTATTTATTTCATCTGACCCCTGTTACCATTGGTTATACACATCTGCCTCTTATACTTGATAGTACCTTGTCTGGCACAGAGATGGTTCCTTATCCATCACTGTGAGATTCCCATAGTGCTCAATACAGTGATTGGCACATATGTTTGTTAAATTTTTTACTAGGAGCTCAAGTTAGAGAGACATTATCAATTAATTTAGTTCAAAAGCTTCCAATATAATTCATTTTCTAAAATATAAGCATCTACTATATTTATTTCCTCTTTAGCATAGTAGTTAAAAGCACAGACATAGGACTAAAATACCTGGGCTTGTATCCAAATTCTGCTGCTTGCTAGCTGCTGCTTGTTAGTAACTTTGGAGTTACTTTTTTGCTTCAGCTTTATTATTTGTTAAGGGGGAGGGTGTAGTAATAATAGTACCTCCTCATATGTTATGAAGAGTGAATAATAATATTTGTAAAGCAATTATTACAATATCATGCGGCACATGGTTAAGCACTATGTATTGCTATTATAATTCTTGATTTCACCTTGGCATCTTTAGAGAAGTCATGATGCTTCCTATACAGATTTCATTGATATATTTTTCCACGGGAAGACTGCTGATTATATACTTCTAAAAATTAAGCGTGACTCCAGGCTACCTTTTCCTTGATGAATATGACACTGTTGCTTGTTGCTTTATATTGTGAGGCCTGGCAGATACATGCATATCTCAAAAAAAAAAATGCTGCTAATTGATAGGGAAGTATTTGCATTGAGATGTTGTTCTAAATCACTTTGTGGTTACAGGACATGCTGCTCTCTCCATGGTGGAGAATAGTAACCTACATGGGACAAAGACGTACCTACATTTTCCACCTTTTGCTGTTTTTGATTACTTTTGCTCTTTTGCAGGAAGAGTAAGTTTGCAAACTACTCTGGCAATGGCAAGACTTCCTTTCCCTTGTTTAATGGAGTGTTAAACACAGTCTGAGTTGGAGGCTTTGGAACAAGATAAATTCTCCATATAAACTAAAAATGGGAGGTTGGCTCTCTTTTTGGTGAGAAAAATGATTAACTCATTCATTCAGCCAGTCTTTTAACAAGCATTATTTTTAATGTCTGCTCTGAACCTCTTTCAGGTACAGGGGTTGAGGAGATGAATAAGAATTATGAAAGCCTTCCTTCTGAAGAATTTATTTTGGTGAAGGAGATTAAAAAAATTCTCTCATGTATTTTAGCTAAATACATACCAATACATGACTTCTAGGGTCAGACAAAAAGCTCTATGATTTTGATGGGTGCAAAAATGGAAGAGAGTTTTGATAAAGCAATTGTGTGCTCAAGGGTCAATTACCAAGATTTAAGTGGGTTATCCTCTATAACCAAATGGGAACTTACCAGAATGTTTCAGGACTAAAAGCAAACCTAAAGAAATCATTGAGTCCAACTTGAAATACTTTATTTTTTAAAAATCAGTTCCTTCTCCTTAGAATGCTGAGACCCTCTCCTTCATCCCACTAACTCCCTCCTTACCCACCTTCTCCCAGACCCTTTGACTCCCCTCACTGAGAGACACACACTCCAAGATTTGCCTAACTCCTGGTGAGCAGACCTGTCAGATTGTTCCTAGGGTCCCAATCTGTAAGGAACTAGACATCATCATTAAAACTGTAACATGTGAGAAAAAAATGGACTTACCACAGAGAGTAATGTTTATAGTCTGAAGGAACACTGAACACTGGAGGTGAGAATAAGGATGAGATTCCCAAAGGCCAAAGACCCAAAGCAATAGCGTTCTAAATTACTTTCTAAGGACAGTGAGTCCAGACAAATGCAAGGAATATAATTTTCTGTGTGGAATATAAAAGTTGGGGACAGAGCTGGATTGTTCAGGGCAACAGAGGAGTGGCTGGATACTTCTGAGAGCATCGCACAGAGAGTCCCTAGCCAGCTTCTGAAAATAAATGGTAATAGCCATCCTTGACTAGCACTTACTACGTGGCAGGAACTGTTCTAAGTTTTTACATGTATTAACTCTTGTAATCCTCACAAAAATATCTATGAGGTAGGGACTAGTATTATGATCTCCATTTTACAGATGAGGAAACTGAAGTCCATAGAGTTTACGTAACTTACCCAAAGTCACACAGATATTGAGTCAGAATTTGAACTTGGGCAACCTGAGTCCAGTCTATGCTCTCAGCCCCTCAACACGTTGACTGTTAATGTTGTCAGATATTTAACGAATATTTGCTTGAAGGAGCTTTCAACTTATTAGCCTATTCTGAAGACCAGCTTCTATTTATGCTTTGAGTATGAGCTGAGGTCTCCCCTTTCTTGAAAATGTCCTCCTTGGACTAAATCAGGCTATGTTGGGTATCCCCCTTTCATCCTAGCCACAAAGTCTAGAACTCCTTGCTGTCAGAACTGTGACTTACTTTTTGAATTCCCAATGCCTGACATAGCAATGGGAGCTAAAGAGGAGCTTGTAAAATGGCATATTGCAGTAGGCAGTATATTTAAACATAAGCGATACTTAGAGATCCAAAGAAAATTGAGTATGACCTTAATAATTCAGTTTATGACCATTCTGAAAAGCAGTTGGTATATGCGTTAAATTTACATTCAACATTATGATCATTTATTATACTCTTCAAAGTCTTCTTCAGAATTTATAAAGCAGACAAATAGTAACTTCTACTTACATGTGAATGCTGTTAATGTTTCAGTATTAGATACTAAAACTACTAAAATGTTGCCCCCAGAATAACAGAATCTCCTTTATTAGTTAACATAAAACAAAACTCTTCTGCTTTCCTTTTGTAGAAAAGGAAATCCATCAATTCATTTATCTAGCTATTATTTGACAATTCTCTGTAACCAGTGATACAGATTGAAACTTTTCCTTTCTTCCCATCAGAATTAATCCTGAGTCCTCTTGTCTCACAGGTAGCTGTGACCTTGAGAAATAACATGATAAATAATAGAATGATGATCATTAATAATGGCTCAATATGTTTCAACATTGGGATCTCAAGCATTTGAAAAGGAAAAATTTTAAAGAAAACTCAGAATCATATCCAAGGTTATTAGTCTTTAAAGCTATAATGTGCTGTGTTTTGAATAGGTAGGTCCTACCTATGTCTTTGACAGCACACAATGTGAAATAATCATGTGCATCATATTTTCACTTCCCTAAAAATTCTCTGTGCTCTGCCTATTTATCCACCCCCTCAACCCATGCCCCAGCCCCTGGAAACCACTGATCTTTTTACTTTCTCCATAGTTGTGCCTTTTCTAGAATGTCATATAATTGGAATCAAACATTATACTATTATTTAAGATTGGCTTCTGGCAGGAACGGGAGGCGGGGACCCACCTGGAAGTGCCCCAGCACTGCTGTCTAGCTTCCGGGGGCGGCAGCCAGCCGAGCCAGTGCCGTGGCGGGGGCGGAGAGCGGCCATGGCGGCGGCGCCTCCCAGAGTGGCCTGCGGTGCTCGGCCCCGCCCGGAAGATATCAAGTTGTGCTAGTACAACCATATATATAATTAATACCTGAAGTCTCAGTGTAACATCGACATTAACAGTGATGACAGATAAATGCAGATGCTTGGGAATCAAATACTAGGCGAAACACTTTTAAAAAACAAAGGAATTTAGGAAGTTCTAGTATTCTCCATGGCTGAAGCTGAGAGTCTGAAACCGTGATGCTTAAGCTCTATTCTAGATCATAGCTCCAACTCTTTCAGGATATGAGGAAAAGAGATAATATTTCCACAATGATAGATCTTTGGTTGTACAGGTTTCCCAGTGAGTGGATCATGATGACCGTATTGTAGGGACTTGCCATAGTATGGCTGCTTCCCGATCTACTCGTGTTACAAGATCAACAGTGGGGTTAAACGGCCTGGATGAATCTTTTTGTGGTAGAACTTTAAGGAATCGTAGCATTGCTCATCCTGAAGAAATCTCTTCTCATTCTCAAGTATGACCAAGATCACCAAAGAAGAGACCAGAGCCTGTGCAAATTCAGAAAGGAAATAATAATGGAAGAACTACTGATATAAAACAACAAAGTACTCGAGAGTCATGGTTATCAGAGACTGTTACAGACGATTGCTGTACTCGAGGCTCAACGTTCTCAAGCAGCCCAGGACCTTGAAAGTTTAGGCAGACATCAGAGAGAAGCACTAAAAAATCCCATTGGATTTGTGGAAAAACTCCAGAAGAAGGCTGATATAGGGCTTCCATATCCACAGAGAGTTGTTCAATAGCCCGAGATTGTATGGGACCAATATACCAATAGCCTTGGGAACTTTGAAAGAGAATTTAAAAATCGCAAAAGACATACTAGGAGAGTTAAGCTAGTTTTTGATAAAGTAGGTTTACCTGCTAGACCAAAAAGTCCTTTAGATCCTAGGAAGGATGGAGAGTCCCTTTCATAATCTATGTTGCCTTTGAGTGATGGTCCAGAAGGCTCAAACAGTCGTCCTCAGAGGATAAGAGGACGCCTGTGTGATGATACCAAACCTGAAACATTTAACCAATTGTGGACTGTTGAAGAACAGAAAAAGCTTGAACAACTACTCTTGAAATACCCTCCTGAAGAAATAGGATCTCGACGCTGGTGGAAGATAGCAGATGAACTGGGCAATAGGACAGCAAAACAGGTTGCCAGCCGAGTGCAGAAGTATTTCATAAAACCAACTAAAGCTGGCATTCCAGTCCCAGGCAGAACACCAAATTTCTATATATACTCCAAAAAGTCTTCAACAAGCAGTGCCCCCTTAATAAGCATCTCTTTAAACCTTCCACTTTCATGACTTCCCATGAACCACCAGTGTATATGGATGAAGAAGATGACCGATCCTGTTTTCGTAACCACATGAATACTGCTATGGAGGAGGCATCAGATGAAGAAAGTATTCCTATTATGTATAAGAATTTACCTGAATATAAGGAACTATTACAGTTTAAAAAGTTAAAAAACAGAAACTTCAGCAAATGCAAACTGAAAGTGGATTTGTGCAACATGTGGGCTTCAAGTGTGATAACTGTGGCATAGAACCTATCCAGGGTGTTCAGTGGCACTGCCAGGATTGTCCTCCAGAAATATCTTTGGATTTCTGTGATTTTTGTTCAGACTGCCTTCATGAAACAGATATTCACAAGGAAGATCACCAACTAGAACCTGTTTATAGATTCTTCAGCTGACCACTCCTAAGCATTTGGACGACAAACAAGGAGCCCCAAAGAAGAAAGATGACACCCACACAGCCAACTCAACTCTGGGATTATACAGATGTTGCTGAAGCCCACTGACTCTTGCATCAGGACCACAGAATTTAACCTAGACTTCCTTATTTTCTGTGACATCCCACTTTGATAGCTCCAGGACTAACATGGGACCTTCTCTCTAGTCGTTTGGCAAATTATGTGGCATACGGAGCTTGGAGAGTATTCTGATTGAGTACTATAAGGACAACTGCCACTTAATGGACAAAGATCTTTACAAAATGGTAACATTCAGTGTTGGAGAGGTTCTGTGTATGATATGCTTGAGATCCTAGAAGAAATCCTGTCTAACCTCCCGTAGATATCAGCAATGAGAGATTCTGTTCTATGAAGGTGTGACTTCCCTCAAAGATGAAATGAGTATAGCCTCTGAAAAGTGATTAGCCTCTGTGCTGTCTCCAGCCAAGTCTGCTTCTCTTTATGATTTATCTCTGCCATCGTGGGCATGGTGAACTTCCTCCTAAAGGGGCTGGGAACTGGTAAGCTTACCTAAGCTATAAAGGGTGCATAGTATTTGCAAAGCAACGGACTTCTCCAAAATTTTATAGACAGCATTCCACATGGTACACATGGGACGTGCCAGTGGAGACCAAAGCCAATGAGAATCTGTTAAGAGTCTCAGGACAAAAAGCTGAGCCTGAGAAAACCAAAACTCATGTCAATTTCAAATGCAACCTTCAAGCTCATAGAATAAGGCAGCTTTGATTACACAAAAGCAAAGGCAAATATATCAGCTTTTACAAAATGAAAAAAAAAAAAAGATTGGCTTCTTTCACTTAGTAGTATGTATTTAAGGTTCCTCCATGTCTTTTTATGGCTTGATAGCTCATGTTTTTTAGCACTGAATAACATTTCAGTGTTTGGAGGTATCACAGTTTATTTATCCATTTACCTACTGAAGGACATCATGAGTGCATCTAAGTTCTGACAATTATGCTCTCAGCAAAGCTTTAAGTAATTGTTCTTATTAATTACAGTAGCATCCAAATACATTTGAAAAGTAATACCCAAAAGTATGAAACATATTAATATTTTTTTTGTCTACAGAAAATTCTTGGCAAACACTTTGAACTTTTTGCACTGGTAAATTTGGAATCATTGGTACAGTAGAAAGAATCCAGGACTTAGAGTCAGAAAATTTGTGTATATATCTGGATTAACCAGTGAGTTCATTCTCTTTTAAGTAGGGATGTGTGTTTGGGAAATTGACTTGACGTCAGAATTTTGTTTGATTACAAAGCCAGCACAGAGTACATGATATTAAAGGAAGCTATCGATAAGACAGGCATCTAATGGAGAAAGTTCTTTCATGGATTAATTTCCTGTGATTCTGGTCCATTCTTACTCTTGGTTCCTCTTTTTTCTAATTATCATGGAACATAGACTTCTGCTATGTTAGATGCCCCCTCCTATGAAGAATTTGGAGATAAGAAAAATAAAGTTGTTCTCTAGCTTAAACTAGTGCATCATTTATTGGATGAGGGCAGAATGTCTCCTAGGCTTAATCAGTGTTATTAAAAACTCTGTAGAAGTACTACATTAACCTAAGACCCAGGGATAACACAACAAAGTAGTATTTAGAGAAGAGATTTTATGTGGTTGTGAAAGCACCGTCATTCTGGAAAGAGAAAGAGAGAGCAAAAGAGAGATTAAATCAAGCCTGGCTGGGGTGTGCGTGTGTGTGTGTGTGTGTGTGTGTGTGAGCTCATACCACACACCTACTGAGAGGAGGTGCAGAGTTTAGGCACAGGTATTCATCCCACTTTCTACAGGGAAAGCAGATGCCCTCAATATGTTAAAATTAATTCAGCATGATCTATAAGCTAGTCCTGAGTTTAAACAGAAGCTAGGCACTTAAAATGCTCTAGCACAAATTACATAATTTAACAAATTATTCTATTGGCCAACCTTATGAATTTAGTTAACAAGAGTCTGTCACCGGGAGGGGGAATGGTAAGCTGGGACGAAGTGAGAGAGTGTCATGGACATATATACACTACCAGATGTAAAATAGATAGCTAGAGGGAAGCAGCTGCATGGCACAGGGAGATCAGCTCAGTGCTTTGTGACCACCTAGAGGGGTGGGATAGGGAGGGTGGGAGGGAGACGCAAGAGGGAGGGGATATGGGGTTATATGCATATGTATAGCTGATTCACTTTGTTATAAAGCAGAAACTGACACACTATTGTAAAGCAATTATACTCCAATAAAGATGTTAAAAAAAAAGAATCTGTCACCAAGAGTTTGATCATCTATTTATTATAAAATCCAAAGTGATTTAAAAAAATGCATTTTTAGTCCTTTCAGAAGATGCCTTTTAAATATGCAAATATGTATACCCAAATTCTTGGCCAATGTTTTGACTCTTGCAGCTTCTAGAAGACAAATTCTAAGAGCAATATAAATTTTTAAAAGTCAAAAATAGATATTACATACTTTTTCAGTGAGTTTGAAAACAATGTTTATAAAACATTGTGTAGAATTTATGATTGCTGTGCAAATAAGTGGGGACTGAAATCTCCCTGAATTCAGTTGTGGGAATAAAGAACCAGATGGTCTGGTGAATCTTCCCCATTTTTAATTCTAATTAATTGAGCATTTCTTTTTTCCTTTAACAGGTGTTTTATTTCCCCCAATACATACCACTGTAAATTTATATAGAAAAGAATCATAACTGAGAATAATTCCCAACTGCCCTGACTTCCTGCTAAAGAGGAAAAAGAAACATTTATACTCCTTTTGTTTAATGAAATAAATTTAGATAAGAGGATCTATCTAGGTAGCCTGTGCTTTCATTCAGTGGTTCTGACATGAATTTGCTTTAACCAGATTTGAAATTTACCTCTCTGTATTACATCTTCAGGTGTTGATTACAACACACATTTGGATGAAAAATAAAATTAGAAGGATTTCAGCCAAGCCAGTGACTTCATAGCAGAGGTATAAAGTTAAGTTCTATTGATACTGGATGAAGCATAGTTTATACATGGGAAGCTTTACAGTGACTGATAAACTCTTTGGTAGGGAAGTTGTATCAGGCTCTTAAGGGAAAAAAAAAAAAAAAAAAAAACCCTACACATCTCTAAAAGATCAGAACTAATGCTAGAAAAGCTTATAGCCCTAAGTCTTTCCTTTCGCCAATGAGAAGACAGTTTTCCAGAAAGGTGGTTGGAAGGTTAATATATCTAGATACTCTAGGCTACAAACCAGCAAATGCATAGAAGATGACCACTGTGCTATTAAGCACTCTGGAAATGCTATCATGTGAGAAAGAAATAAAAGCGAGGAGGCCTCAAAAGTAACCTCTGACATTTGTCTCTTTTCTTTGACTCATTTTTCACGTTTTAATGTAGGCCTATATCATATCTTACCTGGACTTTTATAATAGCCTTTCAATTTGTCTTCCTCTCTTGAACTTCAACATATCTCCAATCTATCACCCATTTTGCCACCAGAATTATCTTTTCTAAATTAGGAGTCTGTTAAAATTACTTCCCAAGTTGGTGTGGCAATCTATTGACTCTTGGTGAAAATTCCATCTTATTTGCCTGATCACACAAGAACTTCCATAATTTGCTCCCCAACTATATTACTATTTTATTCTTCCTTCTTTACCCTAACCCTACAATAATATTTAACTACATGCCGTTTATCAACTGTTCTCAGCAAATGCGTGTCTCTGGTATATCTGTGAAAAAAATTAAATGCTATAAATTATATTTTTTTCTTCCTTCCTTCCTTCCTCCCTCCTTCCTTCCCTTCCTCCCTTCCTTCCCCCCTTTCTTCCTTCCTTCCTTCTTTCCTTCCATCTTGCCTAAAAGTTTCTGGCTCTACAAAAAAGTTCCAAGAATAGTATAACCTCTCATGGTCTCCTCACTTGGATTCAATTGCTATTAATATTTTGTCACATTTTCTTTCTCTTCATGTATATGTTTTTCTTTTCCTCCTCCTCTTCTTTCTTCATATTATCAATGAAACATTTGAGAGTAAGTTACAGATGTCATGACCTTGTGTACCTAAATAGTTCAGTGTGTATCACTAAAGGAAAGGGTATTTAATTTGCATTACTCTAGTACAATTCCCAAATTCAGAAAATCCATGGTATAATAATATTTAATATAGAGTTTGTAATTAAATTCTGTCAATTTTTTTCAACAACATCTTTTATGACAATATTTTCCTGATCTTGGATTCAATCTAGAATCACACATTGCATTTAGTTGTCATGTTTCTTTAGTTTTCTTTAACATGGAACATTTCTTCAGCTATTTTGTTTGTATTTGTTATCATTGCCACATAACCCATTACTTCCAAACTTAGTGGTTTAAAATAACATTATTTCACAGTTTCTGTGGGTCCAGAATGTGGATACGCTTCCCTCAGTTGGGTCCTCTACTTCAGAGTCTCTCCTAATCAAGATATCAGCTGGGGCTGCAGTCATCTCAAGGGTAACTTGGGAAGGAACCACATCTCAAGTTCACTCCTGTGCTTTTTTTTTTTTTAACATCTTTATTGGAGTATAATTGCTTTACAACGTTGTGTTAGTTTCTGCTGTATCACAAAGTGAATCAGTTATATGTATACATATATCCCCATATCCCCTCCCTCTTGCGTCTCCCTCCCACCTTCCCTATCCCACCCCTCTAGGTGGTCACAAAGCACCGAGCTGATCTCCCTGTGCTATGCAGCTGCTTCTCACTAGCTATCTATTTTACATTTGGTAGTGTATATATGTCAATGCTACTCTCTCACTTTGTCCCAACACTTCTGTGCTTATTGGCAGGATTTATGGACTGATGGACTGGCCGCCTCAGTCCCCTCTTATTAGAGGAAGAATGGCAAAATATGAGCCTTCTTGTGACTCAGGCTCTCCTGCATTCCATCATGCCATCCTTAGATTCATTCAGAGGTGACAGCAACTGTTTTCCGAGTTTAGCAGTGGATTCTGGCTGCTATCAGTAAACTTTGACACTCCTGGGGAGAATTTATTGAGACTAGTTTCCATGGGAAATTATAAATAGGGCATTGACTAGTATTTGAGCTCTTTCTGTCCTGGATTGGGTACAATGTTGATGAAGGTGACTCACTGGAGAATGAAAAATTACCCAAAGAAATATGAGACACTTTTGCAGGCAGATCCACAACCCTGAAAACCCCCTTAGCCCTTATGTTTGAAACAGATAAAGAATTAAAAGATGCTATTGTGAAAATGGATTAGCAAATGCCCCATAGTAAGGTAGATTTTTTAAAAAGCTGTCATCATGTGATTCAAGTCCAAGTAAGGCAAAGGGCCCAAATCCTAGTCTCAGATGGAAGTAATGTGGCCATGACTGCTGAATAAAGAAGTCTCTCAAAGCTGGAATAGATGGTGTCACTAATGATGACTTTGCCACTCAATATATCGAGAGTTTTCGGTGGACAAAACATTGGAAATTCATTCGATTGGGTTGCAAGCAGTCACCACGTGGCACAAAATGGAAAGTGAACGCGCTCACTTCCTGGTATATGGTAGCTCTCTCTTACCCCTTTATCCCGATTTCGGTCACTTTAAAAAGAATAATACTCAAGGGTAGGACCAAGTTCTCCCTATCTCCAAGGTAGACTAAAGGTCAAATGAACCGATTTCAATACGCTAAAAAAATCAGGAAAAGGAGAAACTCATACTTTTATGGCTCTATTTGACACAGGTACCACAAATCAGCATCTTACCCAGTCCCATGGTGGGAGGGGGTGCCTAGATTCACCTTATGCAAGTTTGGGCAGAGTTCACAATGTGGAAGGGAAACTAAGGTGACCTTGTAGAAGGGTATCTTTGGGCAAACTCAATGAATTTTTGTTATTTCTTATACACCTGAATATATAATAGGAATTGATATTTATATGCTTTTATTTCTCAATTCCATCTGTGGCCAAGTGGATTCTCTCAATTGGACAGAGTCACGTGTAGAGAAGTGATAGTATCTTTGGAGGCCCACAATCCCAATGACAACTTTGAGCTACAAGTTTCTGTGACAGATGATTTTGCCAATTGGAGACTCAAGCAAATGAAGCAGCCTCCATTTGGAGGTTCCCCTTGAGATTCTGGACTGATTGCCTCTCTTCCATGTCTAACAGTTATATCCACTTTGAAAGGCAACTAATAACTTTCCATAGAGACACCTGACTCATGGGTTCCTGTTACTCTTCAGCCTGATAGTCTGATAAGATATGTCAACTTGAATACAATAAATAATATAGTAGGAAGTCCTCAAGATATCTTGCTCATCAAATGGAAATGGTATATCCAAGAATGCAGCTAACTTCATCCCAGAGGCACCTCAGCTTTACCTTGTGCACTTGGGAGAAAGTTTATTTTACACTCCACTGCCTCAAGCAAAGTCACTAGCTCAGTGGAGCCCTTGATTCACAGAGGTCTCCTAAACACCTAGTCCTGGTACGCTGCCGGTTGAGCTAAACTGCTATTCACCAGTGTGTTCTGGGCTGCTGCAACTGTTCAACCATAGTACTAGTAATGTAGAAGCAAAATTGATTGTGGTTGTTCCTCTCTGTGGGCAGAATTCAAGTCCATTCTCATAGCTCTGGCCATACTCCCCTGAAGGAACTTTGTTATATTTGATTCTGTTGCCCTTGGTCTAGCTTTTTGATCTTCCCCTTGGAAAACCACAGATTAGCAGATTTAGGATACTCTTATTCGGATCCATGAACTGTTGAAACAAATTGCAGCTGCTGATTGAACTATCTGGGTCACCTATATAGATGCCCATGCTATGGGCCCAGTTTTAGAGACTGGATGGATCTAGCTGCTGAACAAGATTTCACTGCCTAGACTGCCATTGCTTTGGACACAGCAACACGTCCATCACGTGGACTGAGCACACATTATAGGACACAATATTTCTAATGCAGACGTTACCACTGAACATCTGATGTGTTACTTCTGCTAAAAGTTGACCCATTTGATCCGTGGTAAGAGAGGCCACGCTGCAGGAGGAGGGGCCTCGATGGACGTATACTCAAGGGAACTGAAATATCTTCCATGATCCCTATGATCCATTCACAGGCATTTGGAATTGCTGAGCACTGGAACAACCTCCTCAAATAGGGACTTAAAAATATTTCTGACTCATCTTTCTCAGCTCCTCATGATCTACACAGTTTAGTAAGGCAATGTGGTCACTAAATATGGCTGTTTCTCAGAAAAGGAGCTCCTATATTGAAAACTGGTCACTCCTATTTTGAAAATTCTGGATTGCACCCTCTTTACTCTTGAACATACTTCTTTCTTTCCCTTAACAGCAACCCAGGCTGGACTGTTTGGTTCGCCCTTCAAGTGGCCACCCAGACAAAAGTGTTCAAACTTAATTGTGGTTCAGCCACCTGTATCCTTTAGTTGGATGGACATGGGAATAATTTACTACTTGGTTGCATATGCTGCTCACTTAACATCCCTAAGTAGCACACAAGAGCCAAAGTGGGTGACATACTGAACCTCTGTAAGTTTTATGAAAATGCCTTTGTCCCTCTTGCACTTGAACTTTCTAGACCACAGGTATGGCATGAGCAGGCGATTGCTGAAAAAAATGTTACTGATATAGCAATGGGATACACCAACTTTGTGGCAATAGATGTGAAATAATAAACCAGGTACTTGTGGAAGGAACAATAGAAACCCGCAGAAAGAGATACATTAATGATCTTTTTCTTTAAGATCCACCACTGGCATCTTCCTCACGAAGGAAAATACCCTGACATGGCTCTTCCAAACTGTTGCAAGCACCTTAACTTCAACTGGAAAAGATGATAAGAAATGTGTCCTTGACTTTAGCTGAAGTGATTGATGATACCTTTAGAGGTTCATTATTTTCCCTATCACAGTGAGTGAAGGGAGCCAGACACGCACAGGACACTCTGTATGATTTCATTTATATGAAGTTCAAGGACAAACAAAATGAATCTATAGTGCTAGAAGCCAAAATAATAGTTACCCCATGGATAGGGGCTGTATTGATGGGAAGGGGCATGAGGTTATTTTCTGCGGTGATGGAAATGTTCTGTATTCTCATCTCTGCTGTGGTTAAATGTAAAATTCAAACATCTGTATAGTTTAGACTTGTGAACTTTAATATATGCATGTTACCCTCATTAAAAATGTTTAAAAAAAAGATTTCTAGGGGGTATCACGTTTTTCTCCCTTTCCAGCTAGTGTCAGAGGTAAGAAATTCAAATTCTCATTGTCTGTGTCATGTGTTTGATTCACCCTTACTTCCTGTAGAGCCCTTTGGGAGTCCCAGTTTTATCTGAGAGATGTCAACTTGAGAGTTTCCTGAACTTCACCTTATGTTCCCATATCACGTGTAGTCATCAAAGTGTTTTCTCCGCGGTTTGGCAGACATTCTCAGAGTAAATGGCTATACAACCCTACACATCCCAGGGTTTCTGTTTTATTTGTTTATTCTGCTCAACATATCTCTATTTTCATGTCACTTTAAAATGAGTTTTAAAAGATGCATGTGTACGTGCATATGTGTGAGTACATGGGCATTTCAAACACCCTTTATTCAGCATTATACGGTTTTAGTCAAAAAGGTCACTCTGGCTAGTGCAGAGTTTGTACCAAGTACTAAGGAGGGGTCCACATATGGCTGGCTTTATTTTTCATTGCTTTTCTTTATGGAAGATGTTCAGCTGACATAAACAGAAGTTGGTCAAAATATTGCCTGTACTGTTAACTTCCAGTATAATTCACTTAAATAAAACAGGCTAACCTCAGTGATAACAGTTAACAGTTAAAATGTTCCATCTTAGGTTTCTTTTAAGTATTACCATTATGGTGCTACAGAGTGTTTTCTTTTGATAAAAAGAAAAATGCCATGGGCTGCAGTGTTCTTTCATCACTTTTCTCACCAGGCCCATTAATATGCTTATAATACTAGTGCCAATTATTTTATCTGATCATGCTTATTATGGTATTTGTATATTTGTCTGCATTCCAATTTTGTTCATTAGTGAGTGTCTAAACTGCATCCATGAAATAAATGTAAATACTAATGTAAAAAAAAAGGACTTTTAAGAGTTACTCTCTCATTTTTAATTTTCCTTCTGTGCTTTAGACCATTTGTTTTCAGGCTTAGTTTGAGTGGGAGGTTTTTGTTTGTTGTTTGTTATAATGCTCTTGGTATCTGTAGTCCTTGGATCCAATATAGCTATTTTGCAGATGCACTCCTGTATCCTCATCGCCCAGTCCAGAACCAGGTCCTATATTTACAACTGAGGGCTACTCTCCTGTGACAAAACTATGAAAAGACTTATTCATTCACTGAACCGCAGATGGCTTGACCCAGGTCCTATGTGTATGGCTTTGTATTCTTTCTCTCAGCAACTCAGATAGACAATTCTACTTAAGTAATCACTACCAGTGGTCACAGTGTTTTAGACTTTCTCTTGTTGGTTGGAACAGCCAATCCTGGCTTCTCATTTAATAGAATAAACATGGCTTGTGTCACTTGACATACATACATACCCTGTAGTCAGAGAAATTAATTACCTCAGTCTGATTCTGGCACCAGGGTGTACAAAACATTGGCTGAAGTCCACAATTGTCCCTGCAAATTTTTGCTTTGGTCAAACGCAAACTTGTTTCTGTTTCAAATTTTATTTTTAGAAGTATATTTTATCAGTTGTTGTGATATTTAAAGAGAAGGGAGCAACAGAAAGTATTACCTGACAGTGTGCCATCTGAATTAAAATACCTGCCTCTGGATTTTTGTAGCTGCTGATCTCTCCATGAGAAATGCACAGTAAACCATTACTTGGTCTTACCACTCTGACCAACTGAAACCTATTTTGCGAAGCCTTTCTCCTCTCATTTTCCTAGGAAGATTGAATAAGCCTTAACCTTAAATCCTTATGCATTTTAAACATGCCCCTTTTAGAGCTCTTATCATACTGTATTGCCTTGTTTTCATGCCTTTTTTTCCCCTGTGAAATTCTGAGCTCCTGGAGAGCAGGTATCATATCATGTTCAAATCTGAATCATCAGTACATAACAATGTGCCTTCTGAATTAAGCACTCAAAGTATTGTTAAAATTAATTAACTAATTAATTAAACACCTCAATTTAATTTCCAGGATTTTATCATTTGACTCCATACAAGTTCTGCTTTTTTTTTTCTACTCTTTTTTAACAACCACCCACTGTACCCGCGAAGCTTATTGCCTCATGTTTCCCAAACATGCTGTGACATGCTTATCCTTTTCTTTGGGCTTTTCTCTTACTCGGAATGTTGTCTCCCTGCTTTGAAAATTGGTGGTGTATGTGTGGTATATTTAGCAACTCTCTATTTACAGCAGTATTTTTAAATCATGAAGTGCAATGAGCAATGTATATATTTTTAAAAGACATACAAATGAAAAGCCTCAGGGAAATTGTAGGGAAACTAAGGGAAGTGATTCAAACCTAGGTGACATTAAACACAAGTTCAAGTTTCATTCTGCTTGCATTGGTCTGAATTTCACCGAACTGTCTGATATATGCCAGCGTTTTAATGGGCAACAGAGAAATAGAACTTATAATGTCTGATGTGCATCATGCTGTAGTTTGCTTTCCAGAGGTTAGAGGGCTAAGGAGCTTATTTGGACTTTGCTGTTGCAAAACCACACAAATATTATGCAGACGTTAGAGCATGCAATTTGACTAAAATACGTGTTTATAAAACCATGTGTATGTTCCCTCCAAATATGATATTAGATAAAACAAGTACCACTAGAGCAACTTTGCATGTGTTTAAAGAGGATACCAATGTAGTGTTTGGATTCATCCCACACAGTTTTCAATTCACATTTTAAGAGTGTGGCAGGATACAACCAAAAATGGAATTTTGAAAGCTGAATTTGTTACTGACATGTATTTTTTTGAGTGACAGTCTTCAGATAAAGGAGGAAAATTCTCCTTAAAAAAAAAAATACATCACAAACACACAAAAAAGAAAGCATGCCATAAGTAAACTCAAAAAAAAAATACATCACATAGGAAACTCAAAGTGATTGATCAAATTTATTTCTCCTATTAATTTTAGCAGCTGCATTTATGAAAGCCACATGAGAAATGAGATTTCTTTTAATTTAAGCTTAGTTAGTAAGACATGTCTCAAAACACAGGAAAATTGGTAAATTAGCTGTTTGGTTAAATGTCTGTTAACTATAGATGCTTAATAATATTTATCAATTCACTAGCAACTAATCTGACTAAAAAAAGTGTCTATGGATGAATACAGCATAGAAGTTTAAGCCTAGAGATTTTGAATATGTCTGCCTGGATTTAAACCCCAGCTTTACCACTCTTGGCCAAATTACTTATGTACTCTCTGCCTAAGGTACTTCTTGCATAAAATCAATATCTATGGCATAGTATATTTTTAAGTGAATATGGTATAGAATATATAGCTAATTTCATTTATACATATATTTTTCTAACAATACTGTGCATGTACATAAAAATACATGTATCTGTGTACATATGTACACAGTGTTGTTACAAAATAAAATTAGTATATTTATATAAATATATATATATGAGTTCATATATATTTACACATAAAAAATATACCTACATATATATGAGTTCATATGTATATATGTGTGTGTGTGTGTGTGTGTGTGTGTGTGTGAAGTACTTTGAACAGTAAGTACCTGGTTCATGGTAAGTAATATAAGCGTTATTGATTATCATCACTAATATTGCCATTATTAATGACTGTCTATGCTTTTAGCTAAGGTCACCATCTCCATTTGTACTTTAATGAACATCCACAGTAGCCTACTCCAGTTTATTCTGTTTTCCCTTTCCCACATCATCAGTTTTCCCCTCTCTACTGGATTTTCCTATCAGTATTCAAACTTACCAAAATTTGTCCCACTTTACACAAAGTGCCATAGCAATGGAGGACAAGGTGTTTTTATTATTCCAATAAGTGATGTTGGAACAGTTGGAAATCTATATTAAAGTAATTTTGCCCTGTACCTCATACTTACCAATTCTAGATGGATTGTAGACATATATGTGAAAGATAAAACAATATATGTTATATAGGAAAACAGGAGAATACCTTCATTACTCTGGGATGGGCAAAGATTTTTTTAAGTAGAATACAATAAGCCTCTAATCATAAAAATAAAAACTTGAAAAATGGATCTTTATTAAAATTTAGGCCTTCTGCTCATGAAGAGACTGAAAAGGAAAGCCACAGAGTTCAATAAGATGTAACTCATATAACAACAAAGTTTATATTCAAATATATGATGAAGTCCTACAATTCAGTAGGAAGAAAACAATAAAAATAGTGGTTAAGCACTTCAGAGGAGGATATTCAAACAGACAATAAAGTTCTCAAATGGTGATCAGATAAAAGGAAATTAAAATCAAAATAAAATACTACTTCAAAAAGAGTCATGTACCACAATGTTCATTGCAGCTCTATTTACAATAGCCAGGACATGGAAGCAACCTAAGTGTCCATCAACAGATGAATGGATAAAGAAGATGTGGCACATATATACAATGGAATATTACTCAGCCATAAAAAGAAGTAAAATTGAGTTATTTGTAGTGAGGTGGATGGACCTAGAGTCTGTCATACATAGTGAAGTAAGTCAGAAAGAGAAAAACAAATACCGTATGCTAACACATATATATGGAATATAAAAAAAAGGTTCTGGGGCTTCCCTGGTGGCACAGTTGTTGAGAGTCTGCCTGCCAATGCAGGGAACACGGGTTCGAGCCCTGGTCTGGGAAGATCCCACATGCCGCGGAGCGACTAGGCCTGTGAGCCACAATTGCTGAGCCTGCGCATCTGGAGCCTGTGCTCCGCAACAAGAGAGGCCGCGATAGTGAGAGGCCTGCGCATCGCGATGAAGAGTGGCCCCCGCTCGCCGCAACTAGAGAAAGCCCTCGCACAGAAACGAAGACCCAACACAGCCAAAAATAAATAAAATAAATTAAAAATTAAAAAAAAAAAAAAAGGTTCTGAAGAACCTAGGGGCAGGACAGGAATAAAGACACAGACGTAGAGAATGGACTTGAGGACATGGGGAGTGGGAAGGGTAAGCTGTGATGAAGTGAGAGAGTGGCATGGACATATATACACTACCAAATATAAAATAGATAGCTAGTGGCAAGCAACCATATAGCACAGGCACATCAGCTAGGTGCTTTGTGACCACTTAGAGGGGTGGGATAGGGAGGGTGGAAGGGAAACGCAAAAGGGAAGAGATATGGGGATATATGTATAGCTGATTCACTTTGCTATAAAGCAGAAACTAACACACCATTGTAAAGCAATTATACTCTAATAAAGATGTTAAAAAAAATTTTTTTTTAATTAAAAAAAAATACTACTTTACACTGACCAACATAGGTAAAAATAAAAAGATAGACAATGCCAACTGTTGGTAAAAATGTGGAGCAACTGGAATTCTCATACACTACCAATGGGAATATATAGATACAACTACTTAAATAACTCTTTGTTAGTATTGATTAAAGCTGAACTTACATATAACTTATATCCAGTGATACTAACATACTATCTTATTTACATTTTTATTTTGTTAATGTTTATTTTCTCCAATAGAACCATGAGGACAGGGGATTTTATCTGTTATGTTTGCTGCTGAAACGTACATGCCTAGAACATAGCCTGGCCCATTGTATATGCTTAATAAATGACTTTCAATTCCTTTAGTAGCATCTGAATGGGAAGCTTTTTATTTGCTACACATTACCTTTTGCCCTTATGATTATTCTGTGATTTGTCAGGACAAAGAAGTTGGTTCTACCTAAAAATGTGATAAAATGAATAACCATATAGTATATAATAACAGTATAAAATGAATAACTATAGCAGTCTATAATAATTCTGATTTAAATAACCTCTTAGTCTCTCAAAACAAAAATGATGAAACATAGCATTTTTAATCTCTCAAGTCTTTTAAAGTAACTCTGGGTCATAATTTTATTTTTATAGCACCTCAGTAATGTGAAGTGGACAGTGAAATTTTTTTGTTATCATTTAATCCAACTGTGACCTAGGTAATTGATTCTGGAGAAATTTAAAACTGAGTGGGTTAAAAGTATCATGAGAATGGTATTGGGTAGATTGAATGATTGATTTAATTTTGCAGCCTCAGAGAGAAGATGCTAAAACTATAGAAAGAGAGATTTATATCAGAAATTAGAAAGCCTAAAGCAATTAAGCCCTAAGATAGACTTTTATTATGGATATGAAAATTTCCCTGAGAGTTTTTAAGAAAACAGCAAACAACAAATATTTGTAGAACAGCTGCAATGTAGATAAATTAAAATTTAAGCTCCTTCCCCCCCCAAGTTTGGGGTTAGAAAATATGAATTTTGGAGATTCTTTGGTTTAGAATTCTTTGATTTTGTATCTGACATAGCACACAATCCTTTACACAGCTGAATGGAAAATTTATCTTAGCAATTTTCATAAACTAACACAAATATTATTTTTTAAGTATTTGAAATTCCCTGAATACAAGTGTGTTTAGTATTATCTTAAATATGAATTTAATTCTGGTATATAATTGCCAGAATTTTAAAATATAATTACATTCAACAATTTGCTAGCCCTAATTTTAGTGAAATATTTACCAGCTTTGTGATGTAGATGATAATTAGTAGATAAATATACTTATTACTGAGAGACGTTATGAGGTTATTTGTAGCTCTCTTAAGCATTCATTTCTGGATCCAGATAATGAGGAAAATGGCAATGACTATCTTATAGGGTAGTTTTGATAGTTACATCAGATCCTGTTGGTATAGCAGTTAGTGCTAGGCGTGGTACATGCAGCATACAATAAATGTTAGTTATTATTATTGTTGCAAATATTCATAGTTGGTATTTTAAATACTTTTCTTAATGACCAGGGCAACACCTTACTGTGCATATAACGGACTATGTTTTGCAAGAAAAAGTTCATGAAATCTGAAAAAGAATAAAATGAAAATGTCATATTTTAATAATTTTTACTGGCCCTAAGCATACCGAGAATATAAATATGTTTTTTAAGAAAGTGTTCTCCCTCCCCTAGGGAGCATTTTTGGTTCTGAAATATAAAGATTTTAACACATTTGCCTAAAAATTGTTGCCAGTGTAATAGACTAAAGTAACTAAAAATTAAATTGAAGCCACACACTAGGAAAATACTCATTTTCTAAGAGGATAGTTAACATATCTTCTTAAAGACAATTTTTGAAAACAATAAAAATCTCAAGAACATTATAGATATAAATTTTAAAACTGGTTTTATACCTAACAAATGTACCTATATTTATGGAAAAAATTGACCACATAATATTTAATAAACAAAACAACCTAAGAATTACTGTATTATTGGTTTAATTTGCTCACAAATTGCTTTCACATTAGCTACAGGATATTTAACTATTTGATGTGAAAAACAAGCAAGCATAATAGAGTCGCTTGAAAACTACATTTGATTCTCTCAATTTAAAAGCAAAGTTTTTTTCACTCTTACTTTTACTAATTTTCATTAGTTTAACCTGGAGAGAAGGTAGTTACAATGATTCAATATCATCTGATCTATAGCAGGCTTTCCATTTCCTAGGGAATAAATATGAGTCTATCATAAATAAAACTGATGGACACAGTCGCAGTTCCTTAGCAATTAGTGGGGATGGGCACAGGGAGGGGAATAATTTGCCCCGAAATCAAATTTAGTTTTCAAACCTGTATTTATGATTTTGAAAAGAGCCAAGAACAGAAAAAATTTAAATAGTTATTAGGGGTTTTATGGAAACAGAATAAATGAATGGTTTCAATGGTAAGCCAAATATAAGTATAAAAAAAGATAACTTAGCACTAGCAGGAAACCCTTAGATCTTAAAATAATACATTTCAAAATGAAGACATCCATTCTTGAAAAACAATAACAAAGCCAATCAAAAATGATTTTCCCTTTCTAAGGCCTCTCCAGAGTTTTAAGGCATTGTTTCTCTATTGGCTTTTTTTTTTTTTTTTTGAATCTTTAGTTTGACATTCAACTTTATAGGAGGTATAGAAGAATGTTCTACTTTTATTATTAAAGTATGGTTTAAAATCTTAAATATCCAGGAAGCTCCTTCTCTCTGTGAATTATTCTAATAGTATATAACAATTTTATTTTGCTTGATTTATTTAAATAACATAAATTATTTATTCAGTATCTATGCGACAGTCACTATATTAGGTGCTGTGAAAAAATAGAATAATTAGATATAGTCATTGGCCTGAAGGAAACTCACAACCAAAGGGGAAGAAATGAATATAAAAATAAATTATATACATATAAATATCTGAATATATACGTACGTAAATACATGACGAGATAGAGATGAAAGAAAAGAGGAAAACAGTGAAGTTGAAAAGAAGTTTATTAAGAAATAATACTTCAAACAGTGTCCTATAAAATATAGAAAGAAACTGAAGGAAGCAGTCAGAATTCTGGGGGATTTGGCCAATTCTAGGGATGAGAGATTTTATCACTAAGTTGGGACATTGAAAGGTGTGAGAAGTGAGGGGAAGGTCAGGACTGGTTGAAAACTATTTAAAGGATGCATACAATTCACTAGGGAACAACAGAGGAAAAAAAAAATTCTGGTAAATAAAATAGCATAAGAAAAACATGATTTCCTTAAAGAAAATGAAGGCATATAAAAAACCTAGTACCATACTTTTTTTTTTTTTTTTTTGCATTCTAAAAACTTCAAAAAAAACAAGCAAATGCTATTAGAAGAGTGGGGATTGAACATTTTTAAAAGTTGCATGTTTTTTAAAATCCCTTTAATTTTTTTTCAAAGTGATGCCCATAGGCTGGAAGGCGTCTTTCCCTAACTTTTGCAGGGTTGGGGCAAGAGTACAGTGGAGCGCTACATATCATACAGGGAAATGTTCTACACTGAACTAGAAGACCAGGTAGAAACTTAAAATTATCTACTTGCTGGAAAAGTGGCAATGCATGAAGAGCTGGCCCTGGCCCCTGAAGAGTCGACCACTCCCTTCTTCCCCACCCCAAATTCCATTGACCTGTCCTGTGAGCAGCTGTGCACGAAAGTGGAAACTCCAACCCACACAACCAGCTTCTCTTTATGTAGCTACAAAAAGGCACTTAGTAGTGTGATTCATCTTTGGGAAAAAGGACAGGGGGAGGAGGCCCAAATAACCTTAGACAGTTTGGACAAAGAATTCCAAGGTCTTGTGTGCCCAGATCATGGTTTAGAAGTTGGAGTGTGTTTCCGGTTAGTTGTGTCTCTTAGGTCCCTCGGATTCCTCACCCTGTGGGAGGGGCATGGCTGGAAGAGGGCCAGAGTGGATGATCTCTAAAGCAGTACTACTCATAGAACAGTACTCCAACTGACACCATGAACTACTTGTTACTGTTCCATGATGAGATAATTTGCTTCACCAGAATATAAATGAATGACATCACTAAGCATGTTATTTATTTTTGCTAACATTTTTCTTTAGAACAGCTAGGTAAAGAAACCAATATTAATTTACATTCTGATACAAGCTTCTTATCCTGTCATGGATCCACTCATGAAGTGGTACTGCTCTAAAGTATAAGGCTAAAACTGGGGCCACTCTTGACCAAGTCTAGAGAGTTACAAGAGACCAATACAAGCAAACAAGCTGATTTTTTGATGCACAACATATTCTAATGTAGGATTAACTATCTCCACTGTCCAAGACAGTTCTGTCAGAGGTGAAGTCACTAATGAACTCACATTATATTCTTCCCAGTAACAGCATCAATTTAATTGGATTTAAAATATAAAACGTGAAAATTTTGGACACTAAATTTTTATTCCATAAAGTCAGTCCTAACTTTGTATTCTGTCTTCTTCCAAGATTAGTGCTACTAGTTATAATTACATGCAATGATTATATGAAAAAGATTTTGGTAATCTAATGTAAAACCGTAGATGTGAAGAAATGGAAGTTTTCAACTCAATCTAATTACTTATAGCCAAATAACAAAAGCGATGAATTATAAGACTACTACTGTAGACTACCTGAACTCTGTAACTAGAAGTTTTTATTTCAGTACTATAGAAAAGATCAGATTGGAGGTATAATAGTTGGTCCAATATCTTCTAATTTAAAGAGATCAGAACTATTAGCATTCAAATTTATAGAGTTGATTAATTAGGAGTTATCTCCCGATAACTAGAGTTCTTCCCTTAGGAATCACTCTAAGGGAAGACATTTAATATATTTGCTTCTTTGTTTTAAAGATGTAAGTAAATATTTCACAGAGAGGCTGGCTATCAAAGAAATTTAACCTCAAAAATAGTTCCCTTGATAATTAATCAAAAAATTTATTTAATCTCGGAAATTGCAAGTTCCATCAGAAAACGGATTTATTTAATTTACACACATTTATTTTACACACTTTTTAGAATACAGTGTTTTACAATAACAAGACTATTGAAATGTTAGATTTAATAAATTATTATTTTAAAAAAGAGAATTCCATCAGCAGAGTGAATGTAAGGAGATAATTTTGAAAGAAGTAATTTGAGCTCAACACCTGTAGAGTACAATTCATTCTAACATAGGCTCAAGTGTACAGATCCAGGAAAGGACAATTAGGACCTCTTTAAATCTAATTTCTAGCTCCTGGTCCTAAAACTCATTTGGCTCCAGGGATGATCCAGATGTTCATGTTCATTTTAGCTCAAGACTGAATGAAATCTAAGAATAGAATTCAAGAATGCCCCAACTACAAGAGGTCATGAAGATTGGCTTGTTGATCACTTTCTTTTCATAGATATGGAAACTGAGTTCTGGCGAGAGTAGGTGAATTTTTCAAGACTCACAGAAAAATGAGGTCATGATTTTCTTTCCTAAATCAGGATTCACCCTCTCCCACTGCTGCCCCTAAAACTAATTTTATTAATTACCTTCCTTTAACCACCCAAGCTTACTAAGAATAATAACTTGTGATTGAGTAAGAAGCTCATTCTGTCTAGGATGGACCATCTAGTCTTGGATACATAGCTACATCATTTATTCATTCATTCAGCCAAATACATGCTGAATAACTTCTACATTCAAAGCAGAGCTGGGCATGATGAATCACAGAGAGAGGATTAAAGCATGTTCAGTACCCCTACTATCATCAAAAGTAGTAGTGACTGCTACTAGATAATAAGCTTTTGATAACAGTAAGGGTACTGAACATGCTTTAATCCTCTCTCAGCTATTGGCAACAACACGGATGGGCCTAGAGGGTGTTATGCTTAATGAGATCAGTCAGACAAAGTAAGACAAATACTCTATGTTATCACTTATACTTGAAATCTAAAAAATAAAACAAACAAATATATATATAACAAAACAGAAACAGACTCATAGATATAGAGAACAAACTAGTGGTTACCAGTAGGGAGAAGGAAGGGGAGAGGGGCAAGATATGGGTACGGGATTAAGAGATATAAACTACTATGTATAAAATAAATAAGCCACAAGGATATATTGCACAGTACAGGTAAATATAGCCATTATTTTATAATAACTTTAAAGGGTAGTATAATCTATAAAAATCTTGAATCTCTATGTGGTATAACTGAAACTAATATTCAATATAATATTGTAAATCAATTATACTTCAATTTAAAGAAAGAGAAATAGATACAAATATCCAATGTGATTTTTATTCTAATACAAAAAATGCTATCTTCTTTGAAGGATCAGTTCATAGGTTATTAGAGGAAGTAAAGAGCATATCCAATGGCAGGGTGGTGAGGATGAAGCTTCAAAGTGGAATTGGTGACTGGGACTAAAAGGGTTTCCCTGGGAAAGAGTGGAGATGGAGGCGAGTTGCCAAGGAAAGCTGGCAGCTGAAGGATGGAGCAGAACTGAGTCTAGGATGAAGATATCAAGCCTGGCTGAGAAGCAAAGTTGATAAAAACCTAACCAAGAGAAGGAAAAGGAAAGGGATCAGCTCACCACAGCTACAACCCAGGAGTGTCAGAGCTGAAATAATGTCAGAGTGAAAGAACTTCTTGGTCCAAACCATGTTTATTTGGGAATGACTGGCAGGCTCAATATTCTATTCTGGGTATATATGTTTAGAGTGGGGAGGCAGCGTTCAATGACTGCTGTAAAGACCTCTACTTCTATTTTCTATCTGACAGGGTCACACTGTACAGTGCTTATCAAATCCAACTGATAATGAATGTAGACAGGTCCCACTGGAGTTCTATTCTATTGAGATTTTTTTATGAGGTTTTCAAAGAATTTCATTGTAATATCTCGAAGATGGAACTCTAGGGATGGCAATAATGTATTATATGATTTTATCTATTCATCTTAATCATAGAGAATTTTTGAAAATATATAGAAAATATATAGAAAAACGTAACAGTCACCCATAATTCAACAAAAAGGACCCAAAGTGACTATTGCTAAAATTTTGGTTTCATGTGTGAATGTGTGTGCATGTAGATATATATTATATATATATATATATAAAATATAGGAGGTGATTAAATGATCCCTTTTAGAAAATGATACTGTTATATTGTATGCCTTGGAAACTCAAGAGGCTAAACTTCACTAGTAGTCAAAGAAATACACTTAAAACAGTAATAAACTATATTTCATTTAATAAATTAGAAGTTTAACAATCAATGACAATATCCAGTGTTGGCAAAGGTTTAAGGATATGGGCAAACACTGGTAGAAGTGTAATCGTTTTAACATCTGGTAGTGCAATCAGTCTATATCCATCCAAAGTTTTTGAGATAGCTTTTACTGTGACCTAGGGATGTATAAAAAGGAAGTGACATGAATATATACAAAGTTTTATGAATAAGCATATTCACTAAAGTAATATTTCAAATACTAAATGATTTTAAACAACATAGTTTTCAATACTAATTAAGTAAATGATGATGTGGCTCCATGATGTAAGATACAGCTATGGACCATCATGAAGTGCAGTATGATGTAATTATGGTGTAAAATGTTAATGAAGTGTGTTGAACTTTAAAGGTTCTAAAACTGGTGTGTGTGTGTGTTTGTGTTACATCAAATCTTTTAGGACATACATATGTATTATTTGGTTGTGAAACAATTTTATTAAAATGATAAGAATTAAAATGTTATCTCAGAGATAAAGATGAAACTTTTAGTAATGTGGATAAACTACAGTTTAATGTGAAACTACTCTTTAAGGATAAGAAGAGAAACCATGTGTGCAATAGTCTAGTCCTGCATTTTTGTCTACTATTTCTTCGTGTGTGTGTGTGTGTATTTATACTAGTTTCTGTATTGGTGGATGAGTTTTTTAAGAGTACTTTTATTTTGGAGGTAGAATCAAAGCTGAACTCAGCTCCCCTTTTGCCAACTGCAAAGCAAATAGCAGACAAAAAGGTTTGCTGTATGGGGTTTCCATCTCTGTTCACATAAATTGTACTTCTATTGAAAAGTATATTCTATTTTCTCAAACTTAGAATCTGGGTTGGACTTGCCACTTGCATTGATCAATAGAATACAACAGAATTGACCCTTTGGGACTTCTGAGCCCAGACCTTAATAGTAGTTGTTGGATCTTCTGCTTTTGCTCAGGGAGAACCCAGACACAATATAAGATGTCCAGGTTATACATGTGAATTGAGAGAGAGGCCACGTGAAGAAGAACTGAGGGCTCAGACAAGTGTGGGAGCCCGGCTGATACCACAAGAATAGAGAAGCCCAGTCCTCCCAACCATCCCAGCTGAGTGAGGCAATCTGGAACATTCTAGCTGACCTGATGTTCTAGCCGAATGTAACTGAAGAGGGACCTGTCACTACGCAGAAGAGATAAGCTATCCTTAATGAGGATGTTCGAATATCTGACTGGCAGAGAAAAATGATTGTCATTTTAAGCCACTAAGTTTTAAGTTGTTAATTACGTAGCATAGTTAACTGAAACAGTTAACTATGGGCAGTTAAGTAAATTAGTGTGCTGTAAGAAACATAAGTAGTATCTAGTAAACTAACTCTAAACTAGGTAACTAGCATCCAGAGACATAATTTAGTAGCTAGAATTTGTCATTGAATAGCTCTTTCAAAGACAGATTCTCTTGACATGGAAATGAATCAACATTTTCTATATGTGTTATTTCTATATATGCTATTTCTTATAAGAGGATTTTACCTGTAAATGAATGTCTTATATGCTATTTCCTGTAACATTTTGCTTATATGGTTTTGTCATGTTTATTAATAACATAAAACATGTCCTATGGTTATGTTATATTCTCTGCACGGGATATAAGGTAAGTCATTTAACAAACTAAGGTGACATTTGGCTCTAATTGCAACTTATGGCAGGCTGAATATACAGGGTTCATGAGAAAGAGGTTTGGATTGGAGAAAGAATCCTGCTCCTCCCAGTGATTTGAGGGTGTAAGCAAGTAGTGGGGCAAGATACTTACTCTTTCCCAGTCTCGGATTCCTCATCTCTAAACAGAGGGGAGAAACCTGTTGGCATCTAAATTCCTATCTAATCAAACATTAAGAGTCTGGACTTAAAGTACTAAGGCACACATTTTAGATTGAACATGTATTTTACTTTCCTCTCTTAAACATGTTTCATAATGTAATGAAGGATTACAAATATAGTCCTTAGATTTCTAAAAAATTAATTTGTATGATTTTATGGGGTAACAATGGGAGAGAAGACTGTCATGACTGAGATTTGGTGATTAGTATTAATTCTTTTTATCTAGAAATTATTTCTAAAAGCCAGAATTATATGAGTAAACCCACTTTATAGGGCATCAAGATTCTGCTTTATTTTGTAGGAGTATTTCAGTGCAACCCAGACAAAATATTTTTTAAAATTACCGTAAGCACTTTTAAAAGATGAAAATTAAGCTGGGCACATGCAGGAAAGAATGGTTAGGATGGCAAAGTACTTGAAATTATTAGGTGAAAGAACTGGAATATTTAATCCAGAAAAGAGATTGGGGAAGGGTAGATTATTCTTTGTAGCTCTTAGAGGAAGAACAAGAATGGATGGGTGGAATTAAAGGGAGACAATTTGACTCTTTTATGTGGAAGAACTTCTTAAGAATTCTCTCATAAAGAAGTCGATCAAGCAGAGATTATACAATCATTTGAGAGTCTTCCAGGTAACTTCAAGAACTGGTTTCTGGTTATTCTAAGACTCTAGGAGACTAGTGTATATGCATAAAGATACTTCTGATTTTAAAAAGAAGTTTAGGTAGAAATTTCTCCTCCTGGACCTGGAGCAGTGAAAGGACAAAGGCTCAGGCTGCACTGTTGTGATGGTTTATAAGGCAAATCTCTTCAGAGACGGTAGAACCCACTCCCAGGAAAAGAGTCCCATTACAGGTCTGAAGCATTCACAAGGTTAGCCAACCTTCAAAGACAAGAACACATTTTTCTAAGTGCTCCTGCACCAAAATGACATCAATGTGTTCTTTAACTCTTGTATTTTAAAACCCATGATTTTCTTGTGGTGGGTGCCTCCAAGCCATTGGAGACCTTGAGGATGAGGACTTGCCAAAGCCAATTGTGGCCCGGGCACGTGTGCCAGCTGGATGGCCATGCTTAACTTTGGGTTTCTTATTTTCCTTCTTCTTGCAGCTTTGAGTAACGAACACTTTCTTGGTTTTCTTGAGTCACAAATACAGGACTCTGAAATGAAGTCATCTTTAGAACTCGGCTGTCATAGTGTACCTCTGAGGGAAACTAAATTTGTTTTCCTTTCTAAGCTATTTGACCAAAATTATTTTCCATCTCAGAGCCTCTGTTAAGGAATTCAGAGCTCCCCTTCTGATCCTTCAAAGTTCTAAAAAAGAATACAAGCTTTTCTTTGCCTACTTCATAGCTTGGATGTATGTCCTTATTAATGTTATAAATGCGTGCCATGTCCATGTACTTTCAGATTCCTGGGTAAACTGCTGATGCACTGAAACACAAGCTATAATTATACATAAGAAATGACCAGTATCAAAGTGTTATTAACATTCTGGCTTTTCAGACTGGAATTTTAGTCCTTTTAATTTTCCTATATTCCCTGTCAAACAATAGTAGAGACAAGAGCTGAAGAATTTAGCTTTGTAAAATTTTCCCCACTTGACTAGAATCATAGAACCTAAGGTAAGAAGGACAAACATTTGAAATCATTTATTACAAATCCCCCAATTAATAGTTGAGAAGATATTTGCCTTGAGGTGTTGAATGATTGAGCATAGAAGGCAAGTATCATTATTCCTTTCCCGGGGCTCTTCCAACCACACCCTATTTATTCATAAGACATGTACTCAGCTTCCACAGAACTCCTAAGGCTGTGACTAAGTGCTTGGCTACTATAATGAGAAAGTCTCCTCTTACAGCAGAAAGATCCCAGAAATCAGACTTACTGGTTGAACTAGATACCAAATATAGTGTTATACATAAAATATCCAAATTTAAGCTTCTTTCTCTCCCAAAATTTCAAATGGGAAAAATATCAAAAAATAAAATTATGGTGTATCCATAGCATGTAAGACAAGAAGACTGTTGTTTATAACACCTTTAAATAAAGGAAAACATACAAGAAAATCTTATTATATATATCATGAGTAAGGATAGCATGACAACTGTGAATGTAAGACAGACATGAGGTTCATTTCTATGTGTGGATTTAAGAAATCAGTTTTACATTTAAAAACATTTACATAATTAGCAGCTTCATTTTTTGTTTTCTGAATATTCTGCATAATATAAATTGCTTTCTAATATTCAAGTTTTTATTTAATAATATTTTGGTGGTTTTCTTTCTACTGATTGACATACAAATCATTGTTTTGATATACTTTTATGGCAAAGTTGAAACACATAGGGATTTTCAATTGTTTACCTTAGGCCACCAATATGTGCATTTAAGGAAATATGTATTTCTTGTCTTTGGAGGACCAGTTCAATTCACCACACATTTATTTAGTGCTACTTTATAATGGGCTATCTATGTTTAAGGGCTTAGACCTTCATAATTAAGATTATGAAAAGAAAAAAGATGTAGGGACTTCCCTGGGGCTGCAGTGGTTAAGAATCCTCCTGCCAGTGCAGGGGACACGGGTTCGAGCCCTGGTCCGGGAGGATCTCACATGCCATGGAGCAACTAAGCCCGTGCGCCACAACTACTGAGCCTGAACTCTGGAGCCTATGCGCCACAACTACTGAGCCCATGCACCACAACTACTGAAGCCCGTGCGCCTAGAGCCCGTACTCCACAACAAGAGAAGCCACCGCAATGAGAAGCCCGCGCACCGCAACAAAGAGTAGCCCCCGCTCGCTGCAACTAGAGAAAGCCTGCACACAGCAATGAAGACGCAACGCAGACAAATAAATAAATAAATAAATAAATTTATAAAATAAAATAAACTTATTAAAAAAGAAAAAGAGAAAGGATGTAGTAATGTATATGCAGAACAATGTGATCATGTGCACACAGACTGAAAACTGCAGGAGTCAGGGATTTGCGAGTGGTATCTTGTGCCGAAAGTCTGGAGAGTGTCACAGGGAGGCCATATGGTGATGAAAAATCTAGAAAAGTGAGTGAAGGGCTTGGATTTTATCCTGTCCTATGAAGTCTACTTCCTATCTTCCATCATTTTTCAAAAATTGAGATTACAATGTTAATACATTAAAAGAGTGTTAGGAAAAATAAACTTCTGAGGTAGATAGCCTGGGTTCAAAGCTCAGCTCCTGTACTTTGTATGTAAGTTTGGACAAATGCTTTATCTTTCCATGTCTCAGGTTAGATATTTGTCAAATGGGGATCATAATATTATAGACTTCATTCAGTTTTTATGGGGCATAAATGAATGAATGAGTATAAAGTATTCATATTGAGTAAGTGCTCAATACATCTTGGGTATTATTATTAACATTGCATCTACTAGTATTTGGTATGACAAAAACCCATAATTTATATTTTATTTCAGTGAATCTTTGTCTTATCTCTGGAAACATATTCCTTAAGGCGAAATATTTGTTTGATTTCAATACTATCCTCTTTTGAGACATATATTATTTTAAATGAATTTGGAGCTATAGAGATAAGGTTGCATTCTGAAAAAGAGGATAGGAACCAACCTGATTAGGTCAGAATCTTGGCTCTACTAAATTCTAAGCATTTGACAATAGAAAATAATTTAAATTTAAATAGTTTAAATTCTCAGGGAATTGTTTCCTGAGCTGTAAAGTGGGGATAATATTTCTTTTCCACAGTTATAGTTTTATAGAGGACTATCATTGAATGGGACTAGAAAAGTAAGTAGAAAGCAGACCAGGCAAGGTCTTGCAGATGGTGTTAAGGAATTTGGTCTTTGCTCTACAGGCAATGGGAAGCTATATGAAGATTTTTAGTAGGAAAGAGAAATGATCAAGTGTTAGTTTTTAAAAGATCAAGCTGACAGCAATGTGGGGAATATATTGGAGGAAAATAAGAGTAGGTGGAAGAAGCCCTATCAGAGTCTATTACAGGTGAAAAATAACAATAGCCTAGTTTAAGGTGTGGGTACTAGAAATGGAGAGAGATGTATGGAATGAGACCTATCTTGGAGATAGCGTTAACTGGTGAAGCTAGTTTGGGAGGAGAGGGAATGGGAGGAGTCAAAGATGACAAGCAGGTTTTGCCTTGAACATATGGGTAGAAGGGGGTGCCATTGACTAGGCAGCACTGAGCAGCACTGAATGAAGAGCAAACACTACTGGAGAAACAGGAAGATCACGAGTTCGTTTTAAATATCTGTTGAGTTTAAGGTGTCCGTGAAGCACCTAAATATAGATGTGAAGTAGACAGCTGAATAAATGACCTGGATCTTAAAGGACAGGTGTGGGTTAATGGTATAGATTTGGTATCCATTAGAATATAGGTGCTCATTGAAATCAGAGGAGTGGAATAGATGCCATAGTCCTAGATAGAGAATGAAGAGTAGAGGACAAGAAGACCTAGGACAGACCCCTGAGAAAATTCTTACAGCTCAGTATGGGAAGATGAGCCTTCAAGCAAGACTAAGATTAAATAGCCAGAAAAAAGGAAAATTAAAATTCTCTAAGGTTTAGAAGCTAAAGGAACAGAATTGTATTTTTAATTTTTTTAAAAAAATTTATTTATTTATCTATTCATGGCTGTGTTGGGTCTTCGTTTCTGTGCGAGGGCTTTCTCTAGTTGCGGCAAGCGGGGGCCACTCTTCATCGCGGTGCGCGGGCCTCTCACTATCGTGGCCTCTCTTGTTGCGGAGCACAGGCTCCAGACGCGCAGGCTCAGTAATTGTGGCTCACGGGCCTAGTTGCTCCGCGGCATGTGGGATCTTCCCAGACCAGGGCTCGAACCCACGTCCCCTGCATTGGCAGGCAGATTCTCAACCACTACGCCACCAGGGAAGCCCCCGGAACAGAGTATTTTAAAGAGGAGAAGGCGAATGACTGTTTTGGAGATAACTAAGTGATCTAATAAGCTAAGGAACAAAAAAGTTTCTCCTGGATTTGGTGAAGTAGATGACATTGATAATAATGATGAAAGCAGTTTTGGTGGAATGTAAGGGGAAAATCAGATTGCAGAGGGATGAGTAATTGTCTTTCAGGGTTAAGATCAATGATTGTGAATTTATAAGGAAAAATTTTTTTTAGTACCTTGGGTACAGGCACAGAAAACTCAAAAAGTCATTAATTTGGAGAATGTGGTTTGTTGAAAATGTGAAATGAAAAGAGAAAGGGGGCAGTGATTTTAGGGAAGAGAGTAGTTGCAATGATGACCACGGACTCTGACCTGGATAGGAGAAGAGTAAAGAGCTGACAGATGGGGGAAAGCAGAGGATTTAATAAATCAATGATTCCACTGAGGTTGAAGTTCAGCTGTACTGAGGGTAAATGATCCAATAAGATGGAATTTATAGAAGATTGTGGTCAGAATCTGAGATATTTTAATGATTGTTCTGAAAGGTAGAACAGCTTACGTGCTGACAAAAGAAGGTGTGCACTTTGGGAACTAGCTGTTTCTTTGTTATCAAAAGTGGGCCTGAGGCCTTGATATCAAGTACTCAATTATGCCTCCAAAGGTAGGGTACTATTATGATTGGTTGAGAGCTAATGTCCCAGAGGAGACTCTAAGTAGAGAGCAATGGGGCCCTAAACTATACATAGAAAATTTGGATGACTGTGTCTGGAGCTTAAAAGAGAGGTCTGAGTTAACAGTACAGTTCTGATGTTTGTATAGGTAGTCAAAAGATCAAAAGGAATCATTTCAGGGTAATAAAACCTATTTTTTTTTTTTATATTTCAATATATGTTGACACAGAATGTAATATTTTTTAGGACACAGAATGTAATATATTTAGGACACAGAATGTAATATTTAGGACACAGAATGTAATATTTTTTTCTACTATAAACAAAATACATATTCAATATATTAGAAATCACTGATAAGCCAAAAGAGGAAAATGAAAATAACCTATAATCCCACCATAAAATACTTACTTGACAACAGGTCTCTCTCTTGGAGGTATATGCATATCTATTTAATTTTAATAAAGACAGGCTTGTATTGCACATATTATTGTGCAATATTTTTTCACTAAGGTATATATCATTAATACTTTTCAGGTCACTACATATCTATCTACTTCATAATTTTTAATACTCCACAAAGCAATACCTATTTGTCCAGCCCCAGATACAATAAAATATTCAAAGGACGTATTCTAGTTTTTATTTCCAAGTTGAAAAAGAGAAGCTTTCAAAGCACTAACTAGATGTGTGATTTGTCTCTTCTCTCAAAGCCATAGTGTTGAAAGGATTGGATTAGTGGATCTGTAAAATTTCTTATAGCTCTATAATTTCAATTCTGTTCTATTTTATTCTCTTCTATTTTAAAACACTAACTGGTAACATCCTAGTAAATTCAGTATGTGGTCAATGTATTCATCTGATTATACTTAGAAGAAAACTGGGACAGAGAACGTTAAGTGGCTAACACTGATTTCTTGGGAGAATAAGAGCCAGGGTTAGGAACAGAGCCCCAGATGCCTCGCTCCAGTATGCTGTGTTCTCAGCTACTCAGCAGAATCAGGAAGGTAACCCCACCCTGCCACTCTGAAACACTGACTTACCCAATTTGAACCTCCGAGGTTTTTGAGGTTTCGGCAACACTAACTTTTATGGGCAAAAGCCTGCTTTCCAATCCCAGTGTGGCTTTGTTCTGGACATCCCCCCTTTTTCTAGGCCAGGATTCCAGCTCAGCATTGGCAATAAACCTCTGTACTCTGGATCCTGGAGTCGTATCTTGCCTTGTTGTCAGATCCCATTTTAATCTTTAGTGACTATTCTGTTGGGTCACTCCACTGAAGCTGATTCCAATATTATATTCATTTTGACTTTTCTTTTGCAGACAGTTTTTGTCATGGTGTAATTTGTTTGGGGGCAGATTGGAGTCTGTGATTATAGACTAGCATTACATTAGTCAGTGCAAGCCTTGGCATTTACAGCTGCTTCTCTTTTGTGGTACCTTTTAAAAGTTAAGTTTCATTAAACTTTTATGAATATATAATATTTATGTATGGTCAACAATAAAGGGAAAATGCTCTATGGAATTCATGAGCAAAATCTGAACTCAAATTAGGGAAGACTGTCAATTTTCCTGATTAACATTTAAACCAATATTAAGATTGAAAGGATATCAGGAGTCTTCAATGAATGAATCTAATTGGGAAGATTTTTTTATACACGGGTCCACTTGATGCTAAACAATCCTTATTCCATGAAGTACATCAAGGTAGCTATTCCATAATCTTCCTGGGTTATGGAGGAAATATAAGTTCATTTGAAAAATCATCATATCTTTACGACATGTTCTGTTATTTGTACACAGGTAATATATGCTCATAAATAAGCTGGCAATTTTGTACAGAGTTGCCAAAAAATTGTTAAAGCCTTGCTTAAAATTTGGGTGAACAAAAATACCGTCAAAAAGCAATTGCTCTTAGAATGTTTGATGATGGATATTCAAGAAGCCTTTAAAGTATGGTAAACATTTCCCCTTTTAAAAATATGAAGACAGAGGGGGTGCGGAAGGGAGCAGCCGGGCGGTGGAAGCGCGAGCGGGAGGCCGGCCGCGGTCCCGACTTTGCCGCCGCCGCCGCCGGGGCTCGCCCGGGGATGTCTCAAGACCCCCAAGCACCACGCGGCGGCCGCCGTCCCGGCCTCTGAGGGCCGCCACGTCCCGGCAGCGCGCGTAGGCTGAGGGCTGCTCGGTGCGGGCTGGGGGCGCCCGGGGAGGGGCTGCCCAGGCCCCGCGTTTCCCCCTTCACCGCGGCCGGCGCCGGGCCAGGAGGCTGCGCGGCGCCGGGCTCTGAAGCGTGGAGGGAGTTCTGTACACGTGGACCAACCATCTCACAGGTTGGCAGCCTCGCTGGTTTGTTTTAGGTAATGGAATCCTGTCCTACTATGATTCTCACAAAATGATGTTTGCAAAGGGAGAAAAGGAAGTATAAAGATGGCAGTTTGTGGAATTAAAGTCCATTCAGCAGACAACACAAGAATGGAATTAATCATTCCAGGAGAGCAGCATTTCTACATGAAGGCAGTGAATGCAGCTGAAAGACAAAGGTGGCTGGTGGTTCTGGGGAGCTCCAAAGCCTGTTTGTCTGATACTAGGACTAAAAAAGAAAAAGAAATAAGTGGAACCAGTGAATCTCTGAAAACCAAAATGTCTGAGCTTCGCCTCTACTGTGACCTCCTAATGAAGCAAGTTCATACGATCCAAGAATTTGTTCACCATGATGAGAATCATTCATCTCCCAGCATAGAGAACATGAATGAAGCCTCTTCTCTGCTTAGGGCGGCGTGTAATACATTCATCATAACGCTTGAGGAATGCGTGAAGATAGCGAATGCCAAGTTTAAACCCGAGATGTTTCAGCTGTGCCATCCGGATCCCTTAGTTTCTCCTGTGTCACCTTCTCCTGTTCAAATGATGAAGCGTTCAGAGAGGAGTAGCCACTCTATAAAAGAAACAGTGTCTACACTTCACCGACTCTCCCAGCGGCGCCGAAGAACCTACTCAGATACAGACTCCTGTAATGATGTTCCTCTCGAAGACCCAGATAGACCTGTTCACTGTTCAAGAAATACACTTAATGGAGATTTGGCAACAGCAATCATTCCTGAAGAAAGCAGACTTATGGCCAAAAAAAAATCTGAATCGGAAGATCCTCTTCCATCCTTCTCTTCCTGAGGAAACGGAAGTACCCAACTTCCTCTAAGTATTGCTCTGCAAAAGCTGCTGTAATTAAACTATGTTATAGGGAGTAATTTTTCCCTTAGGATTTCTCTGCACTTTATAGACTATTGTAAAACAAACAAACAAAAAAACAGCCCACATACCTTTGAAGTGTATTTTATCTTTATATAGTTTATTTGCAAGAGTATTTTCCTAATAACTTCACGGTATGAATGGGTATCTTTTTGTTTTTTGAACAAATGATGGTGTAACGTTTTGACATCTGTCAGGACAAATGTAGATATTTTTCTAAAAAACTGTGAGGGACTGACATCTTAGTCAGTGTGTATTGTAGCTTATAAACATGAAATCTTATAAACCTAAGGTTTCAGTTTGACAGAAGTGTGATATATGTAACTTGTGCCATGGACCAAATGGTCACTTTACCCCAGCTGAAAGTGAGTTACGGTCGCAGCTTGATGGTGTTTGTTTTATATTCCTTTAAGCAAAAAGGAAACATTTAATATTCAAAATATTTTTACCCCAAATACCATGACATTGAGGATTTTTTAAAAACCAGATTGTGCTGTCCTTTGTATATGAAGTTGATACTACTGATTTGTCAATACCAAATATTGGGTTAAAGTATTTAATTTTTACTTATTTATTTTTCTGTTGCATCAAAAAAAATGATTGCATCCTAACTTCTATGACCTACCAAATTTAAGATGTGTATACCTTGTTATTTACATTGTTCTAGAAAAGAGGTTAATATTGTAGTGACCTTGCTCACTTCCACCAGAGAAATAAATGACTTGCAATGGAAGAGGATTTTAGTGCTTTTTTCCGAAAATAGACATAAGCTGCTGTTGTAAGGTATTAATGTTTGCAGCTCTTTAGAATATCTAGACATTTTTTATTTATGAATATTTTTAAAAAAGGAATCTGTCAAGGTGACTGCCCTACATAACTTGAGAACGGCATTATTTTATTTATTTATTTATTTATTTATTTATTTATGGCTGTGTTGGGTCTTCGTTTCTGTGCGAGGGCTTTCTCTAGTTGAGGCAAGTGGGGGCCACTCTTCATCGCGGTGCGCGGGCCTCTCACTATCGTGGCCTCTCTTGTTGCGGAGCACAGGCTCCAGACGCGCAGGCTCAGCAATTGTGGCTCACGGGCCTAGTTGCTCCGCGGCATGTGGGATCTTCCCAGGCCAGGGCTCGAACCCGTGTCCCCTGCATTGGCAGGCGGATTCTCAACCACTGCGCCACCAGGGAAGCCCTAGAACGGCATTATTTAATTAAAGAACAAATAGCATTTTTTGGTAGTGCCTGTCCATACCTATTGTCAGTGTTTGCCTTGTAAACTGTTTTTTCAGTTCACTTTGGAGTGATGGTTTTGTCCAAGGTTTTGGATGAGGAGCACTTTAAAACAAACTGGTTTGTTGTTTTTAAGTTAATCATATGTTTAATAAATATGTTGTTTTTGCATTCAAAAAAAAATATGAAGACAGAAATGTAATAAACCACTATTTTTTTCCAGGGAAATTTCTTACTAAAATTTTTTCTTAAACGATAAAAAGGCTATTCAAATGCTCCAATTTCTAAGCTGACCTCCAATCTAATGTTCGAATCTAGACTTTTTGGTCATTTCTATTTGGAGTTCACTAGTCACTTCACACTAAGTATATATGAATCAAAATTTGATTTCCTCTCATCATAAACCTGTTACTTCTCGGTTTCCAGTCATGGTCAATGATGTGTCCCTTATTTTATATAAGTGTAAAATTTTATATTATTTTGACTTTTTCTTTTAACAATCATATCTAATAAAAATTTGGTGATGCCTCCATTCTCCCCCTGATGCACCCAATAATTTAGCATAAGTTGAAATACATGCATAGGACTCAATATTTGACATATCATTATTTTAAACAAGTTATAGAGTCACACAAATTTCTTCTTAGAGAGGCAGAGAGAGACAGGACGATACAGAGAGTTTGGGCTTCATTTCCTCAAAATTTATACTATGTACTTAAAACTTGGATAGCCCTAGGCCAGCATCTTGTAATTTTCAAATATTGATACTTTTTATAACATAATGAGGTGTTTTGCTCATTTTTCATCTTTTCACTAGTTTTGGCCTATTTATTATTATACTGAAAGATTTATGTCATACTTTTTTTCCAAAACCTTTTTGGAAAACTCTTTTAAAGCTAACACTCTATTAAAAAGGATAGAGAGAGATTAACTTAGATCAAATAAACCAAAATAATTTTTAAAAGAAAAAAATATGTTCAACTATAAAGGGAATTTTTCATATTGTGTGTGTGTGTGTGTTTTAATACACAGAACAAGGAATGTGTAAAATACTCAGAAGTAGTACTTCTCTAAAGCCAATCAGAACTGATTAAACAGATAGGCATTACTTTGAGAAGAGCTAAAAATTATGTTATAGATGGATATTTAATGACATGAAAAAATGTTCATGGCATAAAATCTAATAAAAATATTATAAAACAATATGTACAATACACACCTGTTTTAATTAAAATAAAGATGTGTGTGACTCTAAACCAAAGACCTGAGAGATGAAGAGACCTGAGAGACGTATATCAAACAGCTTTACTAGCAATAAAGCTAAAATTTGTATCTCTGTCACTTTGTATCTATGCTCATATGTAATATTCTTTTCAAGTAAAGTTGTTGACTGATTTTGATACCAGGGTTATGCTGGCTCATAAAAATAGATGTGGAATGCACACTATTTCTAAAGGAACTTGTATATTCTTGGATTTTTTTTTTCCATTAAATATTTGATAGAGTTCACCAATGAATCCATCTAGGCCTGGAGTTCTCTATGTGAGGAATTTTATTATTATAAATTTAATTTATTTAACAAACAAGGCTGTTCAGATTTTCTGATTCTTCTTATATTAGTTTTGGTAATTTGTGAAGTGAAATAAAGCACATCTTGAGTGGGAGAGGAAGAGGGAACGAGAAGGAAATGAAAAAGACAGGTACTCCTGTGATCATTGGGAGGAAGGAGTGAGGTGTAAGAAGAGGCTAGAAGTGTGAATTTGCTACCTAGTTAGTTATCTGCAGGTGGCACATATTCCTTGTGTACTGAGAAAAGACATGAAAAATGCCTAATCTGAAATGAGTTAAAGTACTCCCAATGACTTAAGAGTTTAATAGCTTCTGCATCTCTGATTTCCAAGATTGAATTCAACAATTACAGGTCTTAAAAATAAAAATGGAATTTAATCTATAAAGAGAAGATCGTATTACTTGCAACAAAGCTTAATGACTCTACAAGCCATCTATCTCAGTAAAACTGTCAAAAAAGTTAATTTGCGTGTCCACTTTCACTAAATTAAGTTGTGTTTTAACATTTTATATGCTCTTCATAAGTGTGAAGTTTTACTTTTAAATACTGGCCAAGTAAACCAAACCAAACCAAGTACATCTATTTTTTTTTATATAGATCTTTACTGGACTATAATTGCTTCACAATACTGTGTTAGTTTCTGTTGCACAACAAAGCAAATCAGCCATATGCATACACATGTCCCCATATCCCCTCCCTTTTGAGCGTCCCTCCCATCCTCCCTATCCCACCCCTCTAGGTCATCGCAAAGCACCGAGCTCATCTCCTGTGCTATGCTGCTGCTTCCCACCAGCCAACTATTTTACATTCGGTAGTGTATATATGTCCATGCCGCTCTCTCACTTTGCCCCAGCTTCCCCCTTCCACCCCATGTCCTCAGGTCCATTCTCTATGTCTACCTCTTTATTCCTGCCCTGCAACTAGGTTCATTCGTACCATTTTTCTTTTCTTTTTTTAGATTCCATATATATGCATTAGCATACGGTGTTTGTTTTTCTCTTTCTGACTTACTTCACCCTGTATGACAGACTCTAAGTCCATCCACCTCACTACAAATAACTCAGTTTCGTTTCTTTTTATGGATGAGTAATATTGCATTGTATATATGTGCCACATCTCCTTTATCCATTCATCTGTTGATGGACATTTAGGTTGGTTCCATGTCCTGCCTACTGTAAATAGTGCTGAAATGAACATTGTGCTATATGTATCTTTTTGAATTACGGTTTTCTCAGGGTATATGCCCAGTAGTGGGATTGCTGGGTCATATGGTAGTTCTACTTTTAGTTTTATAAGGAAGCTCCATTCTGTTTTCCATAGTGGTTGTATCAATTTATATTCCCACCAACAGTGCAGGAGGTTTCCCTTTTCTCCACACCCTCTCCAGCATTTATTGTTTCTAGATTTTTTGATAATGGCTATTCTGACCGGTGTGAGGTGATACCTCATTGTAGTTTTGATTTGCATTTCTCTAATAATAGACCAATGGTACAGGATAGAATGCCCAGAGATAAACTCATGCACATATGGGCACCTAATTTACGACAAAGGAGGCAAGAACATACAGTGGAGAAAAGACAGCCTCTTCAATAAGTGGTGCTGGGAAAACTGGACAGCTACATGTAAAAGAATGAAATTAGAACACTACCTAACACCACCTAACACCATACACAAAAATAAACTCCAAATGGATTAAAGGCTTAAATGTAAGACCAGACACTATAAAACTCTTAGAGGAAAACAGGAAAAACACTCTTTGACATAAACCACAGCAAGATCTTTTCTGACCCACCTCCTAGAGTAATGGAAATAAAAACAAAAATAAACAAATGGGACTTAATTAAACTTAAAAGCTTTTGCACAGCAAAGGAAATAAACAAGACGAAAAGACAGCCCTCAGAATGGGAGAAAATATTTGCAAATGAAACAACAGACAAAGGATTAATCTCCAAAATATACAAACAGCTCATGGAGCTCAATATCAAAAAAACAAACAATCCAGCTGAAAAATGGGTGGAAGACCTAAATAGACATTTCATCAAGGAAGACATACAGATGGCCAAGAGGCACATGAAAAGATGCTCAACAGTACATCTATTTTTAAGAGGATTTGTCATACCTTAGAGTTCACCTGAATCCTACTAAGAATTATGGCAGAGGTGGGATGGGGAGGAGTGGCAACTTAGAAATTTGAGTGATGAGATCAAATAGAACACATTAGATTATATGTTAGTCCTGAAATTTGGATATAAACTTATGCAAAGGAAAAGTCACACATAAACATTTGTCATTTAAACAAAATTTCAAGTGCTCTGCAATGCTGTAAGTGTTATAGACATTTTTACAACCACAACAGAAAATATTATAATAATCAAACAAATGGAAAATGCAAGTCTGGATCAATATGCAAAACTAATGGAAGCCATAAAGTTTTAGAGGACGCATTTACGACTGTCACAGTTTATTCGAACAGTATGTGTCTTGGCACCCAGAGAACAATCCTCCTAGTCTCCTCCGGCATCAAGGTTCCTAGCTCAAAAATCAGAATTCTTACTTGAATGACAGTTTGACAATTTTGTATTTATCAAAAGGAATGAAATCTAAAGCGACTATGAAAGAATAGTTTGCATGTTCTCATTGAACAAACATTTGTAAATTGACCTCTGCTTATGTAAATTACCAAGTTGAGAGATGGTAATAGGTTGGACAACTTTTATGCCAATTTTAAAATTCCCACCACCTTTTGGCTCTGGCTATCGCTGTGACAACCAGCAGTCTTCAGATATATCTTAACAGTTCCTCATTTCTTGCTTTTTGCCCTAGGGCTTCTCTTATGTCTGAATACAGGATGCTGTGGGAGCTGACGCAGCCTTTCTGGAACAGCTAGAGAGATAATATCTTGCTTGACGTGCGGTAGACAGGAGTCAGGGGATAAAAATCCCTCTCTCGAATGCCCTTAGACTGACAGTTCTGAGACATATTCTTAGTCTTCAGAAACTCTGCAGGGAAATTTAGTTCTGGTTGTTCATAGCAGAACCAAGTCAATAATGCACCTTTGGATTAGTCTTCCTTTCTTTCCCAGTTTACTCTTGCAATTCCACGACTCTGGGTCCCTGGGATCACTTCACACATGTAAGACTGTCTCAAGCTCTGCTTTTTGGGAGAACCAAAACTAAACATTATTTTAAAATGTGGAAGTTTCCCTTCCTACCACAAGAAACTCATGTGCTATATATATTTTTAGTTTAGCTCAAGCACAAGAAATACTGTTAGTATTATATCATGCGAAACAATTTTGTGCAAAATAATCACTAATTGTGTCACAAAACTTGTCCTTAAAGCAAGTGGCAGAGTTGGAATTCAAAGTCAGATTTGCTTACATCATCATTTATGTCTCAATAAGAGTAAGAGGGTGTGCTCAAATAAGGCAATCAAGGAGAGTTGGATAAAGACATGTTTACCAAGGTATAGGTAGGGTTAAGGAAATCCAAAGAGGGATAGTAAACTGACCCTGGGGTCAGGAACAGCAGAGATCCATTATTACTCCTGAACTGAAGAGGAGAGGGGAGGGAGTAATCAACAGAATGTGGAGATAGTAGCTCTATGGAGGGGGCTACCTTTCAAGATCTGCCACTTTGAGGACAAGAAAGCAGCCAAGCCACTGCAACCTAGCAAGGAGGGAGCTAGGGGAGCAAGTACCGCACCGCCCATCATACACTGGAGGGAGAAGTCCACTGGGAAAGTAAGTAAAATCCTGTCCTAGCCATAATCCTGAGTTCCAATGGGATAAGAGATTGTGGTCAAAACAGACTGGTTAGTGGGGACCAAATTCTGATAATGCTTGACCCACTAACCTGGAGCAGAGATGGGCTACAAAGGACAGGGGAGTATTATGGAGGTCAGCAGCCGCTGACAAAGTCAAAGAGGGCTTTGCTACCTCATCCTTGGTGACGCTGATGAAATAGAAAAGAAAGTGGGACTAACAACAGACAAAGGAATAATTTAACAGTGATTAGAGTCTGGGGCCCCAGAGGACCACAGATAGAAGAAGACTCCCCTCCAGAGTAGAATCAAAACCTACTTGATTCTAAGAATGCAAAGAACTTCTCACATCTCCAAAATAGGGACAGGAGGGTACTGTCCATGTTAAGATTGCTCAGGAGGATTTTTGAATTAACACAGAATAATGGTTGTTTTATGTCTCCTATTCTTCCCCTTTCTGAATCAGAGCTTGTGGAGTGGTTTTTCTGTCCCTGGTTTTAACACTGTGCAATGCGTGTGGAAGGGAACAGATAACTAGTTTTATTACTTATTGGCTGCTGGAACAGGAATCATGTTCAAATCTGAAGAAGAGGACAGAAAATCACCTGAAGATCCTGGACTTTGAGCAGTATACAGTGACGGCGTATGTCTTCGGGATATTTCTCAGGGGGACGTCAGCATGGAGAGGAGAAAGTGGATATTTGGTGAGTACAATTATGGACTCTGGCATGACTGGCCCAATGCTGACCAATATCTGTGTTTTCTTTTTGCTTAGTCCACAGCTAGACTACATTTCCCAGCTTTACTACAGAGACTTGTGGCCAAACAATAGGTATCATTATTAAATGTGAATGGATGTAATGACTGCCATCCTTGAGGAATAAAGAGCTTTTTCCACACATGCTCTCTTTTCTTTGCCTGAAGCCTGGATACAAAGATCGTGTGAAGGACTCTGAAGCCCTATGTAATCAGAGGGGTTTGAGTTTGAAAATCATTTTGCAGAATGTAAGTTAATTGGATATAAAGTGAGAAAGAAGGAGGTTTCTATTTTGGAAATTTACTGACTGGGGTTCTTTTTATTGGTGGCAGTCAGCTTTATATGATTAATATAAAGAGAAGGCATTCAATTTAATGTTACATAAAATAAAGTAATTAAAACACAATAAGTTAGAAGAAAATAAAGAAAACAAATCATTGCAGAAATTTTAAGATGTTTCTTTGAGATAAAAAAAAAGTAAAATGAAATGTTTATGACAAGGAAAGAAACCCACTAAAAATAATAACAGTAATAAAAGGAGTATAGCTCTAGATGAAGCAGAGATTAACTATTAAGAAAACAAAATGAACAACTGGATGTGCCAATTTTGAAATTTTAAATAGATGAACAACTTCCTAGAGAAATAAAACTTACAAAAACTGGATCAAATCAAAAGAAGAAAATTGACATATTACTGTTAAATAACCACACGTACACATACACACCCTCACACACCCAGCTATTTTTTGAGTTGAAACATACCAAAGATTCAAGGGACAGAATTACAAAGTTTTCCAGAAAACAAAATATCAGAGATTGTTCCACAACTTTATGAGACCAGTATAACTTTAATGCCCAAACAAGATTTGGATATAACAAGAGAGGACAAATAACAAGCTGATCTCATTTCTGAACATATATTCCAAAAAAAGAGAAAAACATATAAAGCAATATATTTAAAAAAACATTATGGCAAGATTGTGCTTATCCAGCAATGTACACTGAATTCAATTCGGAAAAAAAAATCATTATAAAAATATATTAAAGGGGACAAACCATATAATAATCTCAGTATATTTAGAAATGTTTTGTTAAAATTTAATATTCATCAATGATGAAAACCATGGTACACTAGGAAGGAGCTTAGGCTGAAAACGGGAAACTACAAAATACTTTCCATGAATGTCTAAGATACAGTCTTTTCAAAACTAGGATTAAGACAAAGATTAACACTTCTAGTCAATGTTGTAGTGGGGCAAAAAAAAAAGAATAAAGATATGTGGACTGAAAAAGAAGAAAACCAGCATTTTAAGCACAAATGAAACACCATTTACATGGAAATCAAGAAAAAAACTATGTTTTTTGTAAATTGTTCAAATGATTAATAGAGTGAAGCAAGGTAGTTAGATATATGATAAAAATTCTGCTCCTGGGTATGTACCACAAAGAAATTCTCAGAATACAAGGGTATGATATTAGGAATTACTGAAGCAGTATTTGTGTTGGGTGTTAGAGTATTGGAGACATCATGAGTCACTCATCCTTGAGAGTTGTAGATAGTAGTGTAAGTGGAAAGACATGTGGGATATTATGAAATAACTGGAAGCAATTTATAGATGCAATATAGCAAAATTTGTGGAATGCAACTAATGCAGCACTGAAAGAGAAATCTGTAATCTTTAAATACTTATATTAACAATGAATACAACTTTAAAATTAATACTCTAAGCTTTTACTTTCAGAAGCTAGAAACCCAAATATAAGAGGAAGAAAATAAAAAAAGTGGAAGCCAGTGAAATAGAAAGTAAACTAACAAAAAAGAAAACACATTCACATGTTAATAATTTGAAAAGATCATCAGTTTGGATAAAACCATAGTTCTGTAGATCAAGATGAAAGAGAAAAAGCACAAACTATCAATATTAGGAATGAAAGAGAGAACATCCCTACTGATCTTACAAACATTAAAACACGATAAGGCAATTTTGTTGATAACTCTGTGCCAATACGTTTGACAATTTAGATGGAAATTTTTTTTTAATAAATTTATTTATTTATTTACTTTTGGCCGCTTTGGGTTTTCATTGCTGCGTGCAGGCTTTCTCTAGTTGCGGAGAGAGGGGGCTACTCTTCATTGCGGTGTGGAGCACGGGCTCTAGGCAGATGGGCTTCGATAGTTGTGGCACGCCAGCTCAGTAGTTGTGGCTCATAGGCTCTAGAGCACAGGCTCAGTAGTTGTGGTGCATTGGCTTAGTTGCTCCGCAGCATGTGGGATCTTCCCGGACCAGGGCTCGAACCCGTGTCTCCTGCATTAGCAGGTGGATTCTTAACCACTGAGCCACCAGGGAAGTCCCCTTAGATGGAAAATTTATTGAAAGACACAAACTATCAAAACACACCCACAAAGAAATAGAAAATCTTGATAACCATGTATCTATTAAACAATGTGAATTCATTGCTGCAAACCTACCCACCATCAAAACTCGAGGTACAGATAGCTACAGTGATGAATTCTATTAAATATTTGGGAAAACGGTAATACCATTATTACATAAACTCTTTCAGAAAACAAAAGGGAAGTATCTTTCAACTTATTTTTGAAGCCAGAATAATCCTGATACCAAAACAAGACAAGCACATTAAAAGACCGTTTAATTATAGACCAATATAATTCATGGGCATAGATCCAAATATCCTTAACTAATTTTAGCAGAGAGAATCCAGAAATACATCAAAGAAATCAGAAGAGTTGCTTTTTGGGATGTTACTATGGAGAGGATGCTAGGAAGCCACATAAGCAAATGTTCTAGAGGGATGGAAATGTTCCATATCTTAGGTGTGTGGGTTATCTAGATGTATGCATTTGTCAGAACTCATTGAACTCTATATTTAAGATCAGTGTATTTATTATAAAGGGAAAAATAGTAATTTACAATGGAGAAATCTGGCAGACACCTCCTTAACCAAGTTATCAATATTAACATCACCAGTAAGAAGATATAGTGATACCATGCACTGAGAACATAACATTATTTCTGTGTATTATTTTTTTAAATGTATAATCTCAGTCTAATGATGAGTAAACATCAGACAAACCTAAATTGAGAAACATTTTGCAAAATGACAGGCTAAAACTCATCCAAAATGCCAACATCATAAAAGACAAGGAAAGAAGGAGAAAGGGAGGAACCGCCACAGATTAGAGGAGAGCAAGGAGACACAACAACTAAGTGCAATATAAGAACTGAAATTGGACCCTGGAAAAGAAAAAGAACATTGGACAAAAGACTGGTTAAATTTGAGAAAGGCTTACATTTAGTTCATAGCAGCGTAACAGTGTTGATTCCTGGTTTTGACAATTGTACTATGTTATTGAAAATGTTATCATAGGTGCGGGGGGAAGGAATAAATAAGGAGTTTGGGATTAACATATACACACTGCTATATATAAGATAGATAATCAACAAGGATGTACTGTATAGCAGAGGGAACTCTACTCAGTATTCTGAAATAACCTATATGGGAAAAGAATCTGAAAAAGAATGCATATATATATATATAACTGAATCACTTTGCTGTACACCTGAAACTAACACAGCACTGTAAATCAACTCTACACCAATAAAATTTTTTAAAAAATTTTAAAAAGATGTTACCATAAGAAACTGGTTGAAACTTATACATGAACTCTGTACTATTATTTCAACTTTTCTGCAATTCTAAGATTATTTCAAAACAAAAAGTTTAAAACAATTAGTATATATTGAAAAGCTATACAGGAAGAAAGGATACAGGAGACCCATGGGAAAAAAATGCACAGATGAAAAATAGATCTATGAATAAAGGAGAAATTGATATATAAAAACAGTATCATTTAGATCAGTGGAGATCATGAAAAATTCAAAACAATAATTTGCCCACATGCTTTTTAAGTGTAATCCAGAGCCCACAGCCCAACTAACTTGTCTATTGGATTCTCATATTCTGGGCCACTAGTCACCTGCCTTAATCATCCCAGGGTCGGGTACCAGAAAACTAGAGACCCCAGAGCCAATGGAATTATTCAAACTACTCAATCCTAAAAATGTTTAACCTGCCTTGCCTGTTCCTTCCCATGGAAACCACAGTAAAGTTGACATCCATAAGTATAACAAACTATATTTTCAATGACAGTTATCTCTGTTAGCCTTACCATTTCTAAATAATAATAAAATCTATTTTAAAACAACATGATACTATTATACATACATGCATTCTCCAGCTTAATTCTTACATGCAGAATTTCCTCAGAGGAAAGTAATGAAATCCACTCCATATTTCATAAATAAAGAAATAGGAGCTTATAGAGATGAAGTAACTTCCCCAGAATTACAGAGCAGATAAGAGGCAAGAATCCAAGAATTAAACTCAGATCTACATAAAGTTAAATTTCACATTCATTATTGAGGGGATATGAATGGGATTTGCCCCATATTGTACCAGTGCTCTTTTAGGGGTTAAAGGATACATCAGCTCTCAATGACATTTATGTAATGTCATCAAAGTTTAAAGATATCCCTCCATAATTTTGCTGTTTCCACTCTTTTTATGCTTAGTTTCTGGAATCACTGTTGCTTTTTCCTTGTTATCTGTATCCTTTCAAGGGTATTTTCATGGAGAGTTAAAGGGGGGTGGTTCTCAGATTCCATTACTCTTTATAATCCCTGTGAGTCAGTTCTTTACTTTTAAAATTTGGTTAATATGCCTGTGTTACAGGCATGCATGCACATCTAAATACACATGCACATCTAAATTAATTTCCCAGATCTTTAGTCTCCTAGCTCAGAGCCCAAGAAAGGGGTCATGCACAGTCATTTGATCCATACCTTGATGTCACTAGCTGGAAGGATTTAGATTATTTGTGGCCAAAAATCAGAGAGCTGTGTTAAGTCAACCTTCTGATGTGCAGGCTATTATGACCTGAATTAACTGCACAATCAATCACCACATCACTAAGAAGGGACAATCAGATATTGCATGTCTCCAAACACGATGCAGGATACATGGCACAACTTAAGAACTATTCTTTCAAAAACAAACAAAACATCTAATCCCAAATTTTAGCATATCTGTAGGGCCAATAATTAGTATATTAAGAATACTAAGGGACTTCCCTGGTGGTGCAGTGATAAAGAATCTGCCTGCCAGTGCAGGGGACACGGGTTCGGGCCCTTGTCCGGGAAGATCCCATATGCAGCTGAGCAACTAAGCCCGTGCGCCACAACTATGGAGACTGTGCTCTAGAGCCCACGAGCCACAACTACTGAGCCCACGTGCCACAACTACTGAAGTCCGTGTGCCTAGAGCCCGTGCTCCACCACAAGAGAAGCCACCGCAGTGAGAAGCCCGTGCACCGCAATGAAGAGTAGCCCCCACTCACTGCAACTAGAGAAAGCCTGTACCCCAACGAAGACCCAACGCAGCCATAAATTAAAAAAATTAAAAAAAAAGAATACTAAGGGGAGAGAAACAAATAAACCAACATCACAAAGCAAACAGCAAAGAAAATTTAGAATGTTGGAAGTATTAGAGGGCACGTGATCTGTCGTCTTTAGCAGATCAACAATATGTAATAGTATGGCTGTTTTAGATAAAAAGAGATGTAAGCAACATAACCACCTGGCAAGTGTGGACCTTACTTGGTTCCTATTTGAAAAAAATCAATTGTAAAAACATATTTCAAGACAATTGGAGAAATTTGGTTATGTAGGAAAATATCCAGATAATTTTTTAAGGATATAAATACTGACTGATACAGGGGTGAAATAACAAAGTCGGGGTTTTGCTTTAAAATAATTAAGACAAAAAGAAAAAAGATAGTATAGGTGAAACAAATGTAGTAAATCCTTAAAGAGTCACAACATGTTACAGTATAAAATCCTAAATAGGCTTTTAATGTTTCTTTTACAAAGATTGGGATAGAAGGATATTTAATCCAGAATTCACAGTTGATGAACTAGAATCCACTTCTTTTCCCCCAATATGAAGGGAGAGTATAATTTAAAAATTGTGTCCATTTTAACATTTTCTTACCTTTAGAAAATCTGGTATATAGCTCCTGAGGTTAGATTTTCTATCTGAGTTGGGAAAACGTAAACTTTGAAGAGAAAAATAATAACCTGATCAATTCCATGTATTTTTGTTTTTATAAACAATATTTGGCAAGTATTGGGAGCATGTAACAGATAATGTCCCTATTATATAATACTATAGCTTTATAATATATGATAATACAATGACATTCAAATATTCAAATGTCAATAAAATGACCTTCTAATATTAATTGAAATAAATAATCAGTGTGAAAGAAATAGAGTGAATAAAATGAAGAGTGCTGTCTACCTTAAACTCATTTCTTTTTCAGAGCATTTATCAAACTTTAGGAAATATCAGATCTCTAAATTCCCTATGTCTTGTGTTCTATAATTATTTAATTCCAGTATCCTAAGAGGATTTCTGAAGGTTTTCACAAACAAATGGGTAATACTTTTTCAAAGAATTTGGTGAACAATTGTACAGAGTGATGTACAGAAAATAAACCACAGATTTGCCTCCTTTGGCATTTGTAGCTAAGGATTGTAAAGTCCTATTGTTCTAACCTCATTGTGGAGATCAAATAATGAGTGGAAGGGATAAATGATAAGCTTCAGGCTACAAGGATAGAGAACTGGTAAAATTTAAGTGTTCTGTTTAATACAGTTATCCTAGAATGTAAGGGATATATGAAATGTGGACATATGTGTACTTGATAGACAGTGATTTATAATAGAATAAGGCTTTCCAGTAAGAAGGAATATCCTAAAAATAAATCTAGGCAAGTAGATTATCCACATGTTCTTGGAAGAACAGCTTTACTTGCACACCGGGTTCATATAAGGAAGCACGAAATAATAATTTAGAAAAACATGGCATGGCCGTATGGGGCAAACCTCAATTTTTTCTTAAGAAACGTGTATAATCCCCAATGTAGAAACGCCATGGATTCCCTGGAAAGAAAATAGAGGTGATGCTCGTCAGAATATGAATTTGAAATTGGACTTGGTAATTAACCACAAGCAACAAGAGAAAAGGGAAGTTGAAATGACTCTAAGATTTTGAGGTAATCACAACAGCAACAAAAATCATAGCTTGTACCTAACTTTAAAAAAGAATAGCTTTCCTCCATTTACTTATCAAACATTATTGTGCTAAACAACCTCTGCTTTGAAATGTAAATATTGATGATATTTTATACTTTTCTTCTGTACTAAATAGTGGGAAAGAAAAAACAATGCAGTTCATGTTTTCTTGCTGTTTTATTTCTTGGGGTTTTTTTTTTTTAGTCAGAGGTTTTCCAAATAATTTTTGAAGGAATATGTAAAAATCCTGGAATATCACCTATCCAGATCTGGGTGCAGACATAGAAGATAGTTTTATTTCTTCCAATAATGACAAAAACAACACTAAATATTATGTTCATTTCTGTCTCTCATCTGGTATATGTCTTAAACAAAACTACTTAAAATCTGTGAGATTCATTTACTTCTATGGGGCTAATAATGGCTTAAGTTTATTTAAGGAATAAGTGAGACTTTATATATACACTGGCACAAGTCTAAGTAGCTTAGAGTCCAAACCAGAGTAGGTATAGCCTTCCAACCCACAGTAGATACTGTGCTAATGATAGAAGTGTTGAAGTTGTAACAGGGAGGTCAATGTGAGAAAAGGTAAATGAAGTCAAAATTAGGCAAGTGGACTTTTCCTTCAAAAACCAAGCAAAGAGCAAGACAGCTTTTGTACTAATAATCAAGAAAGATTTGCTGGACACTCTCCTCTTCCAGGAATGAAAATAAAATAATTTTAAAGGGCATGAGTGGCAGAAATGCAATTCATTAAATGAAAGTAGCATCAATGTAATGAACTGGAAAAGAGAAAGAAAGTGAAAAGGAGAAAGACTATGGCGTATCAGCAAGAATAGGATGACGAGAATTATTTTACACAATTCTCTAGGAAGGCCAGGAATTCCATATTCAATAGATCTATCTGTAAACTCTATTCCCTCTCCCTACAAGACCAAACTTGAACGAGGAGAAAAAAAAAAACAAACAGAACTTAACTGAAATCTGTGAAACTCTTAATGTGAGTTTTCCATTACAGATTTCCTGAAATTTCACCTGCTTGTCCATTTGGACATCAGAAAGAAAGACCAGAGACTAAACTCATTTGCAATGACTTCTGGCTTTTCCATTGACTATTGAGAACTATCACTAAAGAAAACAAACCTGATATTCAAGGAAGTCCATGATTATTCTCCAGTATGTGTTTCAGGAGGCACGTTCTCAGCTAACCCAAGCTCTTTCTTCTGAACCTTCTTTCCAATGAAAAAGGCAGTTCACTTACACTGCAAATCTGAATAATCTATTTGTTTAAAAACATCTGGGGCCTCAAGCATCATAGCTAACTCGATTTTAAATGGCAAGCCAGAGTTCTTGCAAATTAAAATAGCGTGAGGGTACAACACATTTGGGCTAATGATTTGGAGACGTTTTGGCCCTGCATTTATATGAGTATCTGAACAATGATTGCTTAATCATCACAAATTTTTATCAATGGCTGAGAAATAATTGCAGAATACAGATGAGCAGTACTCACACAATTAGTAGCTGTATCATGTTAGCAAGTGATCTAAACTCTCAGGGCTTTAACTGAATTGTCTTTAAAATGAAGACAGTTTACATCATTGAAACTTTAATGCAATAGTTCCAAACAAAATTCCTTCCGTATTTATATGTCATATTTGGATTTAGATATTACTATTCACTTAATTCAGAAGAGGAAGCTAGAGAAGAGATATATAAAAATAAATTGTTTGCATTAATAATATTATGGTATATAAATTGTTTGGAGTGGAAGCTGAATGTTATCATGTCAAAAAGAGAAAACTGTTGATTAGAAGTTATTTTGCTCACTCTCTTTGTCTTTTTTGAAAGGGTTAATGACAGACATTAGCTTGCTCCAGGCCACGTAGCTGATATCAGAGATCAGGGATTCAAACTTAGAATCCAGTGGTCTTCCCACTTCTGAATTAAGTTCTTTTATTTTAACTTGGTCTTTAATTCAATCATCTAAGATGGTATCTTTGATCTGTAGCATCTCTGGCAGGGGCTACTGTGTTTGTCCTCAATTATTAATAGAACTTCTGGGTCTGCAGCTTACATGGCATTCCTGGCTTCTCCTAATTTTATCTCTGATACCTGTGAAAATAATCATACTGCCTAAAATTTATTTAGAAAGTATTTTAATTTCATAATTAAATGCTCCACATAATTGCTCTACGAGGAAGGCAAGGAAGATATTATCACTCCTGTTTCACTGAAGTTAAATGATTTTCCCCATGTTGCAGAGAGACCAAGTTTCCTGTTTCTAATTCTGGAGTGATTTCCAACACCCCGAACAGCTGCAGGGACACCAAGATGGATGACCTGCCTCCACCAACCTGACACGTAACCTCTCTACTGCCACAAACGGGCAAAAATTACAGAAAAGTTGGCAGCCTGAAATATATAGCCCCTTCTCTAAAGAACATAGACATAATTATATAATAAATTACACACTCACTTAAAAATCTCATTAAGGTGTTTTGAAATAATTTTACTATTTCCAAATAATGTCAGGTATAGCAGAGGATGGGGAAGGAGAGAGGTGATAAGCTCTTGGGTTCTCAGTCAGACAAATTCATCATAGAAGAACCAAATATATCTCTTTCCCCTTTGGGAGCTCCTTATCTATCAGATGATGCTAATCAAACTTGACTAATAACTTCATTCGCAAAGTATGTTGGTGAAGAATGGTAGTCCTCATGAAAGAGAGTCAGAAAGGACACTGGCTGCTGCTTTATACTCACTAAGTATGTTGCTTAACTTATTTAGTGGGTAAGTAAGGATATTCAAGTTAATTCATATCTCAGAACTCTAATTTTATTTTCTAAATGCATTAAGATTTGTGATAGATTTTACTTTATTTTTTAAAAAAATACTAAAAGTATATTCCTAACGATCAATTTAAAACTTGAAAGTATATGTTGTCTTGTAAAAAGAATTTCACTTTTCTATTCATTTTTATTATTATTCTAGAAAGACTGTATCTGTATTTATTGTGGAACCAAAATTGTCAGGGGCTTCTCTTTCATATACTTTAATCTTCTCTGCTCATTCCCTTATGAGCTATATGGTTACTTCTACACAAACATTGAAATCAAGTGAAAAGATAATTTTGGTAAAGAAAAAGAATATAACTGCACACAATCTGCCAGATCTCCTTGATTTTAATGTGAGAGTTATTATGGATTAGGTTTTTCTAAAGCAGTGCCCTACTAAATAGTTCATTGGCAGGAGAAGTTATAAAACAAAACTAAATCAATTTCCTTGAAGATGCCATTTATTATGAATATGAGACTTCTTGAGGTTGAGTCATCCTGTTTTAATATCAGTGTACTTTTGATTTTTATTGTATTAATTTGGAAATATCATGATATTAGAGTGGTTCAATAGATTCCTGACCCTTCTTGGTGAGCATTTGACAAATTCTCATTAGAAGGATAAATGAATGAATGAATAAATCAATGGCTGAATAAAATCTTTACAATTATTTTTCTTTGAAGAAAAAAGTAACTTCTTACTCTGAGGGAAAAAATTCATATAATGTTTATTGTTCTGTGTTTTTCTTGTTATTATTTTTGCTTTTCCAAAAAAATAAGAATACAAGTTATGTCATAGGTCCAGATGTCTGAATTTGTTCTAAGAATAGACTCTAAAAGCATTTTAGTTTTTCTGTTTTTTATTTCTCAAGTTAGTAAAACTTACAATCTACTGTTTAAAGTCAATCTGATAGGGCTTCCCTGGTGGTGCAGCGGTTGAGAATCCGCCTGCCAATGCAGGGGACACGGGTTCGAGCCCTGGTTTGGGAAGATCCCACATGCCGCGGAGCAACTGGGCCCGTGAGCCACAACGACTGAGCCTGCGCGTCTGGAGCCTGTGCTCCGCAACAAGAGAGGCCGCGATAGTGAGAGGCCCACGCACCGCGATGAAGAGTGGCCCCCGCTCGCCGCAACTAGAGGAAGCCCTTGCACAGAAACGAAGACCCAACACAGCCAAAAATAAATAAATAAATAAATTTTAAAAAGCCTTATTTTAAAGTCAATCTGATACATTTTAGTAGTGTCAAAGAACATACAGAACAAAGGCCCAAAAGGCACATGGAACTACATAGTTCATCTCTGGGACCTATGACAACGTGGGAAAACATAGTTTAAAACAGTGCCTTGTTTCTGGCAAGAAGAATTAGAAGCAAATTCTCCCCACACAAGCTCACCTGCATCACCATCTGTTTGGAAGAAAAGCATCTCCTGAGGAAAAAAAGAGAGATTGAACTCTGACAGCCTGAACCATCTCTGTGCTGTACCTACCACCATAGAGTTTCAAGGATATTCACATATGACTGATGTGCTGGGGCAGCCCTGAAAAAGAACAAAGGGAAGGTGGAACAGAGCACAGGGAAGTCTCGGTAAAGGAAAAAGACCACAGCTAGTCAGCACTAGGCAGAAAGATCAAAGGAGTATTGGTTTTGCATTTAGGAGAGTGCTCATAGAGAAATAATTTCTGTCCCAGACACACTTGCAGCATATATGTTTCCTGAAGACTGATAGCTGTGTATGTAATTTGAAAGACCTATACCACTGAGAGTTGTAACACATCAATGTTGAAGCACTTGCCTGCGCTTTGCTGGGACGCATTTAGGCAGGCAAACTGCTGAAATGTTCCCCTCCTGTCACCAGAGCAACATTGGCTTCAACAAATTAATAAGTATTTGCACTGAGAAAGCAAGAAGCAGAAGTCAGCATGAGGAGCATTGCACAACCAGAACTCCTGGAATCACGTGTGCGCAATTGATGTGTGCGCGAAGCCTAGCTGCTGAACTCATGGTCATCAGAGGAGGTGAGTTCCTGATTCACTGGCAGGTACAACTAATAGTGCGAAATGACCAAGACTTACATAAACATCCTTGAGTTTCATGGAACATGTACTAAGGAGAAGTCTGTGGAATACTGGATTTCTTATAAGTAAACCATACAAAACCTCAGAGTCATAGTAAAGTGGACTTTAATATACATGGGGCAACATTAGTACTTGTGAAGCATGATTCATTCGGATTGTATAGAGATATTAAGAGAAAATGGGGGGCTTCCCTGGTGGCACAGTGGTTGAGAATCTGCCTGCCAATGCAGGGGACACGGGTTCGAGCCCTGGTCTGGGAAGATCCCACATGCCGCGGAGCAACTGGGCCCGTGAGCCACAACTACTGAGCCTGCGCGTCTGGAGCCCGTGCTCCGCAACAAGAGAGGCCGCTATAGTGAGAGGCCCGCGCACCGCGATGAAGAGTGACCCCCACTTGCCGCAACTAGAGAAATCCCTCGCACAGAAACGAAGACCCAACACAGCCATAAGTAAATAAATAAATAAATAAAATTTAAAAAAAAAAACGAAAAAAAACTCTCGATCTCTTTCTCCAAAAACTCCTTTAACAGCTTATATTAAAAAAAAAAAAAAAAAGGGGAAATGGCAAAGAAGAGTTATTATATCTTGGACATCTAAAAAGACTTTAGGTGCAGTTGGCACTGAACCAAGGACACGCCCCCCTCAAGAAAAAAAACACAGTTAATTGACAGGCAGAGGTGAAGGAGACATATTTAGGCTGAAGTCTTAAATAAGCAAAGACATAGAAATGAAAAGTAGAAAGGATATTTGTCAATGTCCAGAAACATTTGTGATTATCACAACTGGTGGGGTGGGGTGGGAGAGTGTGCTCTTGGTATCTACTGAATAGAGGCCAGGGATGCTGCTAAAAATCCTTCAGTGCATAGGACAGTCCCCAACAATAATAAGTGTCTGACCCAGAATGTCAGTAGTGCTGAAGTTGGGAAATCTTGTCCTTATGCATTCCCTTCCACTGGTATAATAAAATATGCTAGTTTTAATAATTGCACTGGGGCAGTTTTAATAATTGCACTTTTACTATATACCAGGGCTCTCTGTGCACCACCTACCAGCAGTGATGAGGTCATTATTCTGAGCTGGGTGGTGAGTCCTCACCATCTAGCTGTAAGATCCCATACTGGTGTCTACTTTTTCTGACCACTTCTGATACCAAATGTTGCAGCCTGGGTTCCCTGGGAAGCATACTCTGACATATGGGGCATACAGAGATTAGTGTGCAGGAAGTTTATTAGGGAGTGTTCTTGAGATCAACCCCTGTGGAAGGGAAGGAAAGGAAGCAGGATTGGGCTGAGAGAGAAGCTAAACTCTGATAGTCTCAACAGAGGTTTCAGCCAAAATGCTTAAAGTTTTGAAATTGAGTTGAATGTTCAGAGCTGTCCTGAGATGAGGTGAGGGGAGAGGACTTTTATACTGCATGTAATCAGTTATTGGAAACACACTACTTGAGGAAGAACACATGACCTTGGACTAGGTGACTCTCTTCAGCCTAGACAACCTCTTTAAGGAGTTAACAGCTGAAGATTTTCTTCCGGCAGTATTTCCAGAAGTTGGAGGAGTGAGTTCCGTTTTCTTGAAGGGAGATTTAGGTTGTAAATCCCTGTATCAGTGACTGTAGTCTTTGTCTCAGGTACATTATTAAAAGATGTTCTTTTCCTGTAAGCTTGTTTAAATATAATTAAAAACATTAAAATAACAACTTTTGTTTGCTTCTTCAGTCTTCTTTTTCCTGTCTTAAATGCAATTCATTCAATACTGAATTCCTGCATTATGTTTACACTTCTCTCTCTTGCTAAGGGGAGGGAGGGACCCATCTGAAAATTCCAACCATGTCTGATTAATCTCAAATTTATATTTCCATCTGTGATATCGTGAGCTCTTAAAACCCTTGGAATTTCCTAAATAATGGGACTGATCAAGGTGTCTTTTTTTATGTTAGATCTTTAGACTCCCATCTAAGAATGAGCGCTGGTTGCCAGGAGAACCAAGCATATGATTAAAGGGTTGAAACTTTCAGTCTCACCCCACCCACATTTCCATCTCCAGAGAAGGGGGAGAGGCTGAAGATTGAGTTCAGTTGCCAATGGCCAATGATTTAATCAATTATGCTTATATAGTGACGCCTGAATAAAACCCCACAAGGACAGGATTCCGAGAGCTTCCAGGTTAGAGAACACATAGAGATCGGGGAGAGTGGTGCCTGGAGAGGGTATGGAAGTGCCACACCCTTTCTCCATACTTTGTCCTATGCATCTCTTCCATTTGGCTGTTCCTGAGTTATATTCTTTTATAATAAACTGGTGATATAATAACATGTTACTCTGAGTTCTGTGAGCTGCTCTAGCAAATTAATTGAACTCAAGGCAGGAGTCTTGGGAACTTCTGATTTACAGCTATTTGGTCAGAAGTATAGGTAACCACCTGAACTTGCCACTGACATCTGAAGTTGGGGGCAGGGGGTGAAGGGGCAGGTGGCAGTCTTGTAGAACTGAACCCTTAACCTGTGGAATCTGATGTGATCTCCAGGTAGTGTCAGAATTCAGTTAAATTTTAGGATACCCAGCTAGTGTCCTGAGAATTGCTTGTTGGATGGGGAAGTACCCCCACCCACTAATCCCCCTGCCCCTCAACACACTGAAATTTGTACCAGAACCAATTTACTACCTTTGAACACTCTCCTATATCTCCAACTGCACTGAATCTTTTTATACTAGTGAAAGAAAGAAAGAAAAGGCAGCCCCAGACATTCAGAAGCTTGCCCGGCACTCACAACCAGCCATGTTATTCTATTAAATATAAACAATTTTACTTATCATCAACCCCAGAGAAGGTTACATTCAGACCATGATAAAATGAGAAAAATTATGGTTACTTCATAATTATGTATAAGCACAAACAAAAGTGACTGTGCCACCGACAAAATACCAAATTTCCTCTTTTTTGGCCTAAATGAATAATTGCTGTTTCTTTACCAATCACAATTGTATCATCATTCTAGTCTCTTTTCTATATAGATATGACTTATTAAGGTACAATAAAAGAACTGCTCTTCTTACTAAAAATCCCCACTTCTTCCTACCCTCTCCCAAATCTTCCTCCAAATCAAAGCCTAAATCCTATACTTTAAGATTTTTTTCTACTACCCTCTTGAGTCACACCATGATTCCTCAAGGTTGTATTCTCCTTCATTGTGATAAGTAATAGAACCAACTTGTTCAATACAAGTATGTTCCTAGTGGTCTTTGGCTGAAGAGCAATGGCAATGGATAGTTTGCTTATGCCCACTGATGCCAAAACCTAAACTGGTAAGTCCTTAAGAAGAGGGACCTTTTTATGTCAGAAAGACCACTGAAATTAAATTCAGAAAATCTGGCTTTAGATTCCAGGAATATATCCAAAAAACCAAAAATACTAACTTGAATAGATATCTGCACCCCCATGTTCATAGCAACATTATTTACAATATTCAAGACATGGAAAAAACACAAGTGTCCACTGATAGATGAATGGATAAAGAAGTTGTGATATGTATGTGTGTATATATATATATATATATATATACATATATATATGTATATACTCACACAATGGAATATTATTCAGCTATAAAAAATGAGGAAATCCTACTGTACAACAGCAGTTGTAAGCATATGTTCAAAAGGAATCATTTCCCTATCTGTTCATGTTTCTGAGTTTAGAACAATAAAATGAATGTAACAACTTTAGAGAATCTTTAGATAACTTTATCCTTTACCATCCTCTTCTCAATTTTGTAGTTGGTAAACTTTCTGAATATGTTGAAAAAATTGAGCTTAGCATTCTACCACTGATTCCCTTCTAGAAACAAATGTCTTGAAGTTTAATGTGTATTTCAGATTCTTCTCTATTCTAGTAAATGAATAGGTATCTAATGTGAAGGCTTGGAAATGTGTACCACATAAAATGGCTGAAAAAATTTAACAATGAAATAAGAGCTAGAGAACTCTCCATAAAGAGAGAAAGATACATCGCTGGCATTTCATCATATTCTTTTCCTTCTATCTTGACTATTTTTCTTGAGTTCAACTCTGGTTTTGCTGAGAGAATCATGTAATTTACATTGACTCTTCTGTTCCCTTCCACAGCTAATTCTATCTGATACAGTAATGTGACTTTTTTTTTCCAGAGCAGCAAAAAGTAGCTTAGAAGTTTCCCTCTTAACTTCCACTGCTTGTTTTCTCAGAATCTGAAATGTATTTTGCATGCAAGAAAGATTAAACTGCATTAGAGTTGGCTGCCCTTATTATTTTTTTAAAAACAAAAGAACACTTGAATGTTCCATATCCTTCCAATTTTCCAGCTGTTTTACTAGTCTTCCTTTCTTTCTTCTTTTATGTTACTTCTTATGAACGCATCAAAATAGTAAACAGGAACTTACCCCAAATTATCTTTCTTATATACTTTTAGACCATCAATTAACATTTGTTGCTGTTATTTTTAACCTACTATGTGTCTGAAGGTTGTGCAGTTGGATCTAGATGGATTAGTAGTTCCTAAATCTGGCCGCATCAATCTAGGGTGAAGCCTAATATGTTTTAAGCTCCCAAAGTCCTTTTGATGTGGAGAAAGTCATAGGAACCAACAGACCAGAGGACTTTTAGGTTCCTTTCCAACTCTGAGATTTTATGATCCTAAACTCTCAGCCTATGGCAGGGTTCATTTTAAAACGTAAAATTATTCTTTACTGTGATATACCAGTTTATGACTTCCCTTTCAGTGGGGGATTGCATAGTTTCCTGGGCATCACAATGTTTTGAAACAGGTACCTCAAAGTGCTTATGATGTATATGTTTTAAAATACTAACTGGAACACAGTTCTGAGTTTGATAGTCACTATATCTTGTTCATGCTGTGATGGTTCATTTTAACAAATACTTTCACAGTTCAAGCTCCTTGTATTCAAGGAATTACAAGGGATGGAGATTGGGGATAATTTAAAAGAGACAAAAATCATAAATTTAGGATAATTATTTTACGTTTTTGAGAATACTCAGATATCCTAATCCAGCCACTGTAAGTCAGCCTTTGCCTAAATTTAATTTGTCTCTTTACAATGGTTATTTTATTCTTATTAAAACCTATGCAATTAGACATTTGAAAAGCTTTTCAAAGTAAAATTTAGTTCTGTATGGAAACCACCCTTAATCTCCTCTGGGATGTGATTTCTCACTCAAAACTTCAGCATGAAAGTGTGCCATAGTCCGCACTCTCTTTTGACACGCTTACCTCATTACCTTGCTCTACTGGTACTGGTGAGTCTGACTTGCCTTCCTTCTACAGAATCTGTTCTTTCAAAAAAGGCACAATCTCAACATTTAATCCCTGGGTTCAGTTAAACTAAAGCAGGAGCCAGGTTCTCATCTGAGTATCTGAGTTCTGTGAATAATTTCCTGTGACGCTCTCAGAAGTTCATTTAATACATCAGTCAAGGCTCTTTTGTCTTGCAAGCAGCAGAGATTTAATACAACTAACTTAAGCTGGAAAAGGAAATGACAAAATGATATTTGATAGCTTCAAGAAAACTGGAGATCTAGTTTTAGAGACTATGAGACCAAAACAAGCCTGAAGTCATGTCACAGAATGATTCTCATGAATATACTGTGAGAAAACACAGATTCTAACACCATCAATACTCGATTTACTTCCACTAGGACACCTCCCTTGCAAGGATGGATTTCCCATCTTTTTCATAGAATTAGTTTCAGAGTCCAGACTTGGATCAATACATGAGGTCCTGTGCTCATACTTTAATCTCTTTAATAAGGAAGCCTGAGGAAATCCGTATTTGGGATTTTTTTTGGCTTCCACAGCAGGAGAAGTTTCTACTTTATAAGAGGGAAGGTTTCCCAGACATAGGAAAGGAGATATGATTTTGGGTGGCAAAAAAAACCCTACTTTAGACATCCTCCTTAACTGTCCAAATTTAACATACATCGTTTTTTCAAAACAAAAATACCACATCCACCACAGTGCGTCTATACCTTATGCAACAATACACTTAGGCTTTATCATCTAAATTCTATTTTCAGTTAGGATACCTTTGGGTATGAGTAACAAAAAACTCAATTGGCATAAACCATAGGAATTTATAAATTTATAGAACAATAGTTTTGGAGAATAAGCTGTTTGTTAATTCAGTAACACGATGATACAAGGTAGAGGAGAGAGGGAGAGAGGGAGGAGGAAGGAGAACAGTTTTATCTTCCTTATCTCCTCATCTCTTATCATTGGGAGAAAATTATTTTCCAGAACATTCCAACAGGCTTTCTTGTATAAATCATTGACCAAGACCATGTCTTCTGCATGTGTCTAAATTAATCACTGGCAAAGGAAATGGGATTACAATGATTGGTTTAGACCCCTGGAGCAATAGAGGGTTCATCTTTCCTGAGCATATTGTTATTCGATAAATGTAAACAAAAAAACAAATAAACCAGAGTTCTGAAAGGTAGAATTGCTTCTTTGTAGGCAGTTTCTGCCACAATTGACCTTTCATTTTTTACAGTTTCTTAAGTTATAAAAGAAGTATCTGGCTTAAATTATCTCTAAATTTTCTTAAATGCTAATTTAAGCAGGCTAATTAAGAAAAATACACGAATATTCTCTTTAAAGGTCATGAATATATAATGATGGAGGTAGAGGGAGATAGATTTATAACTCCAATTCAAGGCAGAATGAATTACATACTTTATAGAGACGCTAGTTGTAATGGGATCACACTGAAGTGATATATTAATTGCTTGTATGTAGTAATTACTCAATACATATGGACTAAAGTGAAAATTTATAGACATAATATATTTCCATTAAGTATATAGTATGAAAATCTAATAAGACACTAAAAATTACTGACTTGATTGGGATTAAAGGATATTTTTATGTTTTCCATATTTTGCATTTATAAAATAACAGATGACAAAAAGTATTTTTTTTTTTTGCCACAAGTATTTTTCTTAAAGTTTACATTCACACACTCAAGAAAATCTAACCCATGTTGCAGACTGTTCACAATAAATTTACACTTATAGTGGTATATTATATTATACATTTGAGTATCTAATGCTTCTAAGAGTTTGGTTTTATTTCAAAATGATAACTTCATTCCTAAGAAATTTGTAAATGACTTTAGAGTTTACAAACTGCTTTCCCATTCACTACTTCATGTACTTTTAAAACTACATTGTAAGGCTGATAAGCTGATAGTTGTTTTTTATTTTAATTTTTTATTAGAGAGAACACAAGTAAACAAAACCTAAGGTCAAATAACTAGTAACTCACAGAGTTCAGTGATTAGAACTCAGGTCCATTGACTGCTCCCTGTGCCACCTAATTTGTTTTTTTTTTCCAAAAGAAAACAACTTTCAATACCAAAGGCTTCAATTTGATTAAAAAATCATAAATAGCTGCACTTGGATAGGACTTTGTCTTTCCTAGTACAGTGTCCAAAAAATCAATTATCTATGTTTCACTTTAAAAATAAGGTAATCTAGTAGAATAATATTCCTTAAAGGGAGTGTTAAATCAGTTAAAATTACGGTTAACAAAATATAATCTCTAAAACTCACCAAGGTGATTACTGGGTTGATACTGTATTATGAAGGAAGATATCTTGGACTGATTGGTAGAAGAATGAGGTTCACACCAGAGTCCTTCCACTGACCACGTGGAAGTCATTTTCTTTCTAGTGTTAGACAAGGAGTGTAGTGTTAGATAGATTGTTGTCGTGTTAGACAAGATTGTCTTTAAGGTCCTTTATAGCTTTCATAGCTGTTTCCATAGATATAAATTGAATAAAAGAAATCAAAGATTCATAGAATATTGAAACCAAAAGAGACTTTCCAGATAATTTATTCCAATCATTATTTTAGAGATAAAGATACCTTTGTCTGGAGAGGGAAATTGACTGATCCATAGTCACATAGAAAATTAGCATGCTTTATTCATCTATTTATAGCTGGCAGAAGTAGCTCAGTTTCTTAGTAGGTGTTACTTGTTCTTCTCTCTAGACTAGGCACATATCTAAGATAAACAGAAGTTATTAGCCTAGTGGTAAGTGTTTATTACTAGGAATAGGGCCATAGGTTCTACTTCAAAGCAACTAGCCGACTGTATGGCCTTCGACAAATCATTTATTTGTCTTGACTTCAACTTCCTCATCTGTAAAAGAAAACACTGGAATAGAGTAGGGACACATATGATAAGAATTTTTATGAGAATTCCATTTATTCATCTATTTATTTAAGAAGTATTTATTGAGTGTCCAGTATATGCCTGGATTGTTCTTGGCTCTGTTCTGGGTATTGGGTTTGCAAAAGCAAGCAAAGTACACATGTTCTCTATCCTGGGAAGATGAAATCTCCTCTGAAAGGTGGAAATTTTTTTTCAAAAAAAGATAAAGAAATAAATAGATAAATTCAGAGCCTAATGCTAGACATTTTAAGGGGCGTCAAAATGCATGGGTCAATGATTTGTGACTCATGAAGATTTAAAAGCTACTAGAGGGCTTCCTTGGTGGTGCAGTGGTTAAGAATCTGCCTGCCAATGCAGGAGACATGGGTTCAAGCCCTGGTCTGGGAAGATCCCACATGCCATGGAGCAATGAAGCCCGTATGCCACAACTACAGAGCCTGTGCTCTAGAGCCCACAAGCCACAACTACTGAGCCCGCATGCCAAAACTACTGAAGCCCACTCACCTAGAGCCCGTGCTCTGCAACAAGAGAAGCCACCACAATGAGAAGCCTATGTACCACAACGAAGAGTAGTCCCTGCTAGCCACAACTAAAGAAAGCCCACACACAGCAACAAAGACCCAACGTGGCCAAAAATACAATAAAAAAGAAATAAATTTATTAAAAAACTACTAGAGAACAGAAGCTCGAAGGAGGTTCTACATTGCTTTTATAGAATATTGTACTGCAGGAACCTAGCATATGCCTGCAAATAATAAGTATCAAACAAAAGATAAGTGAATAAATGGAAGAGAAAATAATATTTAAAATGTTTATGATCACAGTTGTTCTTCCTATATTTAAGATTCCTTTTATGAAGGAAGTAAGCTGTTGAATTTGTGGTTTGAAAGCATTAGTTAAACTTTAAAAAGGATAGCTTTACTGCTTGAGAAGTAGACCTGGAGAAGTAGAAATAAAAGACAGTTTTTTATGTTCTTATTTTACATCCATATCTATCTCTACATTTTATTCATCTCTTTCATCAGAAATATTGATGTTTCGGGAAAGGTTATTTGCTTTGAATTTGTTCCATGCCATTTTGTTTTGTCTTGGCAGAGGGGTGAGTGCCTTCTGATGATAAAAATATTAACTAAAAGCAAGAATGAATCTCTCACTCAAAGACCATGATATTAACACTTTAGGAAATTTGTCATGCATATTTGCAAGGCAAGACATATTTTGTTCCTCTGTGATAACTGCAACTGCTATAAATAGAGGAAATATCCTTCACTGTGAGATTATAAAAGTTTTGTATATTTGAAAAGTTTAAAGTAGAGGAATAAAGTATAATAAAAGGGGAAAAATAAGCACATAACCATACTCATTCTTGTGCAAATTATAAACCACAAAAGAAAAGATCAAGTATCTCATAAATAGGGGAAATCTCAGAGATTTGTCCTTGATATTTACTATTTATTATTTAATTAATACTTTGAAGCATGTAAACTAAGATATAAATGTATATGTGTATCTATCTAGCTATATTCCTAAAGTGCTACACCTTTTATGGTCCTGTTAAGCCACAAATTTTCCTTAAGCCATGAATTTGAAGGAATTTAAGATTCATAATTAGAATTTCTCAAAGTACACACTGTTGGTTCAAAAATTCAGGAGTTCCCACACGAAATCTGAAACTATGCACCTCCCCGCCCACCCAGCCCAAATGTGGAAGACAAGGAAAGACAAAGAAAGAAGCAGATTACTCCAAATTGGTAGGTAACAGGTTTAATAAGCAAGGGAACTAACGTATGCAACTTGTCTTGGGCAATGTAAAATAAGCAGATCTCTGCATCAGCCTGACAGAATCGTAAAAGTTTTTATAGAGAGGCCTTAACTGGGCTTAGTCACATACACAGTCCAGATGGTCTCAAGAACACATTGCTCTCTCAAGGCTGTGTCCTTGAAAACTGCTCCCATTATGGGAACACTGGGTGGAATGTACATCCCAAGGGGGGAAGAGGTGAGGAGCTTCGAATGGCCTGGGTCCAGCTCTCAGGTCAATCACAGGTCATGTCCTGTTGATGGCCTCCTCCAACATACACTTCAGATCAAATATAAGTACAGCTTTTCAAAGCATATTGTAACTGTGATTAAGCCTTTTTCATTTCTAACAATACACTTTATCATCCTCAACTTTCAAAGCATTTATTAAAACCAAGGGTACAGGAGGAGGAGCTTCAAGATGGCGGAAGAGTAAGACGCGGAGATCATCTTCCTCCCCACAAATACATCAGAAATACATCTACATGTGGAACTGCTCCTATAGAACACCTACTGAATGCTGGCAGAAGACCTCAGACCTCCCAAAAGGCAAGAAACTCCTCACGTACCTGGGTAGGGCAAAAGGAAAAAGAAATAACAGAGACAAAAGAATAGGGATGGGACTGGCACCAGTGGGAGGGAGCTGTGAAGGAGGAAAGGTTTCCACACACTAGGAAGCCCCTTTGTGGGCAGAGACTGCGGGTGGCGGAGGGGGGAAGTTTCGGAGCCACGGAGGAGAGCGCAGCCACAGGGGTGCGGAGGGCAAAGCGGAGAGATTCCCGCACAGAGGCTCTGCGCCGAGCAGCACTCACCAGCCCGAGAGGCTTGTCTGCTCACCCGCCGGGGCGGGCGGGGGCTGGGAGCTGAGGCTCGGGCTTCGGTCGGATCGCAGGGAGAGGACTGGGGTTGGTGGCGTGAACACAGCCTGAAGGGGCTAGTGCGCCACAGCTAGCCAGGAGGGAGCCCGAGAAAAAGTCTGCAGCTGCCGAAGAGGCAAGAGACTTTTTCTTGCCTCTTTGTTTCCTGGTGCGCGAGGAGAGGGGATTCAGAGCGCTGCTTAAAAGAGCTCCAGAGACGGGTGCGAGCCGTGGCTATCAGCGCGGACCCCAGAGACAGGCATGAGACGCTAAGGCTGCTGCTGCCGCCACCAAGAAGCCTGTGTGCAAGCACAGGGCACTCTCCACACCTTCCCTCCCGGGAGCCTGTGCAGCTCGCCTCAGCCAGGGTCCCGTGATTCAGTGACAACTTCCCTGGGAGAACGCACGGTGCGCCTCAGGCTGGTGCAACGTCACGCCGGCCTCTGCCGCCGCAGGATCGCCCCGCATCCATACCCCTCCCTCCCCCCCCCCCCGCCTGAGTGAGCCAGAGCCCCCGAAGCAGCTGCTCCTTTAACCCCGTCCTGAGCGAAGAACAGACGCCCTCAGGCGACCTACATGCAGAGGCGGATCCAAATCCAAAGCTGAACCCCAGGAGCTGTGCCAACAAAGAAGAGAAAAGGAAATTTCTCCCAGCAGCCTCAGGAGCAGTGGATTAGATCTCCACAATCAACTTGATGTACGCTGCATCTGCGGAATACCTGAATAGACAACGAATCATCCCAAATTGAGGAGGTGGGCTTTGGGAGCAACGATATATATATATTTTTCCCTTTTTCTCTTTTTGTGAGTGTGTATGTGTATGCTTCTGTGTGTGATTTTGTCTGTATAGATTTGCTTTTACCATTTGTCCTAGAGTTCTGTCTGTCCTTTTTTTTTTACTCAAAAATTTTTTTTCTTAATAATTATTTTTTATTTTAATAACATTATTTTATTTTATTTTACATTATTTTATTTTATCTTCTTCTTTCTTTCTTTTTTTTCTCCATTTTATTCTGAGCCATGTGGAGGACAGGCTCTTGGTGCTCCAGCCAGGCATCAGGGCTGTGTCACTGAGGTGGGAGAGCCAAGTTCAGGACACTGGTCCACAAGAGACCTCGCAGCTCCACGTAATATCAAATGGTGAAAATATCCCAGAGAACTCCATCTCAACACCAAGACCCAGCTCCACTCAATGACCAGCAAGCTACAGTGCTGGACACCCTATGCCAAACAACTAGCAAGACAGGAACACAGCCCCATCCATTAGCAGAGAGGTTGCCTAAAATCATAATAAGGCCACAGACACCCCAAAACACACCACCAGACGTGGACCTGCCCACCAGAAAGACAAGATCCAGCCTCATCCACCAGAACACAGGCACTAGTCCTCTCCACCAGGAAGCCTACACAACCCACTGAACCAACCTTAGCCACTGGGGACAGATACCAAAAACAACGGGAACTACGAACCTGCAGCCTGCGAAAAGGAGACCCCAAACACAGTAAGTTAAGTAAAATGAGAAGACAGAGAAACACACAGCAGATGAAGGAGCAAGGCAAAAGCCCACCAGACCTAACAAATGAAGAGGAAATAGGCAGTCTACCTGAAAAAGAATTCAGAATAATGTTAGTAAAGATGATCCAAAATCTTGGAAATAGAATGGAGAAAATACAAGAAACGTTTAACAAGGACCTAGAGGAACTAAAGAGGAAACAAACAGTGATGAACAACACAATAAATGAAATTAAAAATTCTCTAGAAGAGATCAATAGCAGAATAACTGAGGCAGAAGAACGGATAAGTGACCTGGAAGATAAAATAGTGGAAATAACTACTGCAAAGCTGAATAAAGAAAAAAGAATGAAAAGAATTGAGGACAGTCTCAGAGACCTCTGGGACAACATTAAACACACCAACATTCGAATTATAGGGGTCCCAGAAGAAGAAGAGAAAAAGAAAGGGACTGAGAAAATATCCAAAGAGGTTATAGTTGAAAACTTCCCTAATATGGGAAAGGAAATAGTTAATCAAGTCCCGGAAGCACAGAGACTCCCATACAGGATAAATCCAAGGAGAAACACACCAAGACACATATTAAGCAAACTATCAAAATTTAAATACAAAGAAAAAATAGCAAAAGCAGCAAGGGAAAAACAACAAGTAACACATAAGGGAATCCCCATAAGGTTAACAGCTGATCTTTCAGCAGAAACTCTGCAAGCCAGAAGGGAGTGGCAGGACATATTTAAAGTGATGAAGGAGAAAAACCTACAACCAAGATTACTGTACCCAGCAAGGATCTCATTCAGATTTGACAGAGAAATTAAAACCTTTAAAGACAAGCAAAAGCTAACAGAATTCAGCACCACCAAACCAGCTTTACAACAAGTGCTAAAGGAACTTCTCTAGGCAGGAAACACAAGAGAAGGAAAAGACCTACATTAATAAACCCAAAACAATTAAGAAAATGGAAATAGGAACATACATATCGATAATTACCTTAAATGTAAATGGATTATATGCTCCAACCAAAAGACATAGATTGGCTGAATGGATACAAAAACAAGACCTGTATATATGCTGTCTACAGGAGACCCACTTCAGACCTAGGGACATATACAGACTGAAAGTGAGGGGATGGAAAAAGATATTCCATGCAAATGGAAATCAAAAGAAAGCTGGAGTAGCAATTCTCATATCAGACAAAATAGACTTTAAAGCAAAGACTATTACAAGAGACAAGGACACTACATAATGATCAAGGGATCAATCCAAGAAGAAGATATAACAATTGTAAATATTTATGCATCCAACATAGGAGAACCTCAATGCATAAGGCAAATACTAACAGCCATAAAAGGGGAAATCGACAGTAACACAATCATAGTAGGGAACTTTAACACCCCACTTTCACCAATGGACGGATCATCCAAAATGAAAATAAATAAGGAAACACAAGCTTTAAATGATACATTAAACAAGATAGACTTAATTGATATTTATAGGACATTCCACCCAAAAACAACAGAATACACATTCTTCTCAAGTGCTCATGGAACATTCTCCAGGATAGATCATATCTTGGGTCACAAATCAAGACTTGGTAAATTTAAGAAAATTGAAATTGTATCAAGTATCTTTTCCAACAACAACGTTATGAGACTAGATATCAATTACAGGAAAAAATCTGTAAGAAATATAAACACATGTAGGCTAAGCAACACATTACTTAATAACCAAGAGATCACTGAAGAAATCAAAGAGGAAATCAAAAACTACCTAGAAACAAAGGACAATGAAAACACGACGACCCAGAACCTATGGAATGCAGCAAAAGCAGTTCTAAGAGGGAAGTTTATAGCAATACAGTCCTACCTTAAGAAACAAGAAACATCTCAAATAAACAACCTAACCTTACACCTAAAGCAATTAGAGAAAGAAGAACAAAAAACCCCAAAGTTAGCAGAAGGAAAGAAATCATAAAGATAAGATCAGAAATAAATGGAAAAGAAATGAAGGAAATGATAGCAAAGATCAATAAAACTAAAACCTGGTTCTTTGAGAAGATAAACAAAATTGATAAACCATTAGCCAGCCTTATCAAGAAAAAAAAGGAGAAGACTCAAATCAATAGAATTAGAAATGAAAAACGAGAAGTAACAACTGACACTGCAGAAATACAAAGGATCATGAGAGATTACTACAAGCAACTCTATGCCAATAAAATGGACAACCTGGAAGTTATGGACAAATTCTTAGAAATGCACAACCTTCCGAGATTGAACCAGGAAGAAATAGAAAATATGAACAGACCAATCACAAGCACTGAAATTGAAACTGTGATTAAAAATCTTCCAAGAAACAAAAGCCCAGGACCAGATGGCTTCACAAGCGAATTCTATCAAACATTGAGAGAAGAGCTAACACGTTTATAGAAGAGCTAACACCTATCCTTCTCAAACTCTTCCAAAATATAGCAGAGGAAGAAACACTCCCAAACTCATTCTACGAGGCCACCATCACTCTGATACCAAAACCAGACAAAGATGTCACAAAGAAAGAAAACTACAGGCCAATATCACTGATGAACATAGATGCAGAAATCCTCAACAGAATACTAGCAAACAGAATCCAAGAGCATGTTAAAAGAATCACACACTATGATCAAGTGGGGTTTATCCCAGGAATGCAAGAATTCTTCAATATACGCAAATCAATCAACGTGATACACCATGTAAACAAATTGAAGGAGAAAAACCATATGATCATCTCAATAGATGCAGAGAAAGTTTTCAGCAAAATTCAACACCCATTTATGATAAAAATCCTCCAGAATGTAGGCATAGAGGGAACTTTCCTCAACATAATAAAGGCCATATAGGACAAACCCACAGCCAACATCGTCCTCAATGGTGAAAAACTGAAACCATTTCCACTAAGATCAGGAACAAGACAATGTTGCCCAATCTCACCACTATTATTCAACATAGTTTTGGAAGTTTTAGCCACAGCAATCAGAGAAGAAAAAGAAATAAAAGGAATCCAAATCGGAAAAGAAGTAGTAAATCTGTCACTGTTTGCAGATGACATGATACTATACATAGAGAATCCTAACGATGCTACCAGAAAAGTACTAGAGCTAATCAATGAATTTGGTAAAGTAGCAGGATACAAAATTAATGCACAGAAATCTCTTGCATTTCTATACACTAATGATGAAAAATCTGAAAGTGAAATTAAGAAAACACTCGCATTTACCATTGCAACAAAAAGAATAAAATATCTAGGAATAAACCTACCTAAGGAGACAAAAAACCTGTATGCAGAAAATTATAAGACACTGATGAAATAAATTAAAGATGATACAAACAGATGGAGAGATATACCATGTTCTTGTATTGGAAGAATCAACATTGTGAAAATGACTCTGCTACCCAAAGTAATCTACAGATTCAATGCAATCCCTATCAAACTACCACTGGCATTTTTCACAGAACTAGAACAAAAAATTTCACAATTTGTATGGAAACATGAAAGACCCCGAATAATGAAAGCAATCTTGAGAAAGCAAAATGGAGCTGGAGGAATCAGGCTCCCTGACTTCAGACTATACTGCAAAGCTACAGTAATCAAGACAGTCTCGTACTGGCACAAAAACAGAAATATAGATCAATGGAACAGGATAGAAAGCCCAGACATAAACCCATGCACATATGGTCACCTTATTTTTGATAAAAGAGGCAAGAATATACAATGGAGAAAAGACAGCCTCTTCAATAAGTGGTGTGGGAAAACTGGACAGCTACATGTAAAAGAATGAAATTAGAATACTCCCTAACACCATACACAAAAGTAAACTCAAAATGGATTAGAGACCTAAATGTAAGGCCAGACACCATCAAACTCTTAGAGGAAAACATAGGCAGAACACTCTATGACATAAATCACAGCAAGATCCTTTTGACCCAGCTCCTAGAGAAATGGAAATAAAAACACAAATAAACAAATGGGACCTAATGAAACTTAAAAGCTTTTGCACAGCAAAGGAAGCCATAAACAAGACAAAAAGACAACCCTCAGAATGGGAGAAAATATTTGCAAATGAAGCAACTGACAAAGGATTAATCTCCAAGATTTACAAGCAGCTCATGCAGCTCAATATCAAAAAAACAAACAACCCAATCCAAAAATGGGCAGAAGACCTAAATAGACATTTCTCCAAAGAAGACATACAGATTGCCAACAGACACATGAAAGAATGCTCAACATCATTAATCATTAGAGAAATGGAAATCAGAACTACAATGAGGTATCATCTCACACCGGTCAGAATGGCCATCATCAAAAAATCTAGAAACAATAAATGCTGGAGAGGGTGTGGAGAAAAGGGAACCCTCTTGCATTGTTGGTGGGAATGTAAATTGATACAGTCACTGTGGAGAACAGTATGGAGGTTCCTTAAAAAACTCAAAATGGAACTACCATACGACCCAGCAATCCCACTACTGGGCATATACCCTGAGAAAACCATAATTCAAAAAGAATCGTGTACCAAAATGTTCATTGCAGCTCTATTTACAATAGCCAGGACATGGAAGCAACCTAAGTGTCCATCAACAGATGAATGGATAAAGAAGATGTGGCACATATATACAATGGAATATTACTCAGGCATAAAAAGAAACGAAATTGAGTTATTTGTAGTGAGGTGGATGGACCTAGAGTCTGTCATACAGAGAGAAGGAAGTCAGAAAGAGAAAAACAAATACCGTATGCTAACACATATATATGGAATCTAAGACAAAAAAAAAAAGGTCATGAAGAACCTAGGGGCAAGTCGGGAATAAAGACTCAGACCTACTAGAGAATGGACTTGAGCATAGGGGGAGGGGGAAGGGTATTCTGGGCCAAAGTGAGAGAGTGGTATGGACATACATACACTACCAAACGTAAAATAGATAGCTAGTGGGAAGCAGCCACATAGCACAGGGAGATCAGCTCAGTGCTTTGTGACCACCTAGAGGGGTGGGATAGGGAGGGTGGGAGGGAGGGAGACGCAAGAGGGAAGAGATATGGGTACATATGTGTATGTATAACTGATTCACTTTGTTATAAAGCAGAAACTAACACACCATGGTAAAGCAATTATACTCCAATAAAGATGTTAAAAAAAAAATGAATGAAAAAAAAAAAAACCAAGGGTACATGGAGCACTTGCTCCAAATCTCATAAGATCATAAATTATTTTTTCCGTATTTTCAATTCAATTTGACTTTTATGCACAAGGCATGTACTAGGCAATGTGAAGGATACAGAATTAGTGCTCTCTTTTTCATGAGCTCATGGTATATTAGTTTTTACCTACATCTCTAATCTCCTAAACTTTATCTCTTCTTTTTCCATTTCACCAGTTAAATTTATTGTATATTCCCAACCTACAAATTGGCCAGAATAGGATTGAGTGTTACTCAAACCCAGGTGACCTAGAGCAGAAAGGTCTATGACCTCTAGACTTCATGTGCTATGTTGTGTTGTTCCATGTTTAAAGCAAAACACATAAAATGAAACCAAAAAACTCCTAAGATTTAATACAGGGAGTGATAGCACATTCTTATAAAATTAGCAAAAATGTAGGCAGAGTGTGAAGAAAACCATGTGAATTAATATACTACATGGGAAAAATCCAAAAATACAACAATATTAAAACTACTTAATATTCTTTAAAAAGCTCATACAATATTAATGTAAACTTTCATTTGAGCTAAGATGGAGTAACAGAGAGGAGATGTATCTTTATATTTAAATAACTTGACAATTGAACAAAATATATGAAACCGTGCAGAACTGTGATCCCTGAGCGAAGGGAAACAAGATAAGCTGTAAAATTTCACCAGCTTATGTCTAGAATATGTGTCTAGGTGACACTCAGGATAAAGAAACCAAACAGAACTTGATGTTCTTACTGAAATAAGGACAGAATTTAGTCATTTAAACAGACATCAAAGTTCAGAAAGATCAAAGTGGTTAGAATTTGGGGGCAGGATACTAGAAAAGAGAGCACTTGCACAGATGGAAGTCACATGAGATATTCAGAGAGGTCCTCGTGGGTCTTCAGCTGAGTATTATCTGTACACACATCAGAAGACACAACCAGAGACTAGGAGAAAACAACCTAAAAGGGAAAACAGAACAATAGCAAGATCCCATAATGGGCTGGGAATAATCTTACTCCCCCAAACTGACTGGAAAGACCTTGTACTTGGAAATGGATGCCACTTCAGTAGTATGGCTAAATTACTCTTAGATTAAAACCCTTGGATCTTCCCTAGGAAAGCTTACACCTGTGAGAATAGCTGACATTAAAAGGCTACAAATAACAAATGTTGGTGAGGATGTGGAGGAAAGGTAATACTTGTACATTCGTGATGGGAATGTAAATTGACACAGCCACTATGGAAAACAGTATGGGGGTTCCCCACATAACTAAAAATTGAACTACCATATGATCCAGCAATTCTACTCCTGGATATATATCTGAAGAAAATGAAAACACTAACTCAAAAAGATACATGTACCCCAATGTTCATAGCAGCATTATTTACAATAACCCAGATATAGAAGCAATCTAAGTGTCTATCAACAGATGAATGGATAAAGAAGAAGTGATACACACACACATTGTAATATTACTCAGCCATAGAAAAGAATAAAATTTTCCATTTGCAACAACATGGATGGACCAGGAGTGTATTATTCTTAGTGAAATAAGTCAGACAGAGAAAGACAAATACTGTATGTTATCACTTACATGTGAAATCCAAAAAATATAACAAGCAAATGGATATAACACAAGAGAAACAGACTCACAGATATAGAGAATAAACTAGTGTTTACCAGTGGAGAGAAAGAGGTGGGGAGGGGCAAGATAGGTGTAGGGGATTAAGAGGTACAAACTACCATGTATATAATAATCTACAAGGTATATTGTATAGCACAGCCAATATTTTATAATAACTTTAAATGGAGTATAATCCATAAAAATACTGAGTCAATATGTTGTACACCTGAAACTAACATAATATTGTAAATAAACTATACTTTAATTTAAAAAATGAGGAAATTCTGACAATTTTCACAGCAAATTGAAACCTAAGGAGATGTGACTACTACATATAATTTGGTATGTGGATGGGGTCTTGGAACAGAAAAAGGACAAGAGTAAAAGTGAAGAAAATCGGAATAAAATATTATCTTTAGTTAATACAAGTATATCAATTGGTTCATTAACTTTAACAAATGTACATACTAATATAAGATATTAATAGTCAGAAAAGTGTTGTATAGTATACATGGGGACTTTGTACAATTTTTGCCGTCTTAGTAAATCTAAACAATCCTACAATAAAGTTAGAAAAAAGATGCTAAATGAAAGAACCCAAATACAAAATGCTATGTACTATATGATTTCATTTATATGAAATTCCAGAACACTAAAAACTATAGTGGCTGAAAATAGATCAGTGGTTGCCATAAGGCAGATATGAAGGAAGGGTATTGGTTGAAAAAGACCAGGGAACTTTTGGGGTGATCGATTCTGTATGAAGGTTTTGGTGGTATTTACATCACTGTGAATATTTATCAAAATTCATTGTAAGTAAATTATACCTCAATAAAGCTATTTACAATTATGAAAATCAATCGCAGGAAAATTAAAAATCTGTGAACCTGTTTCAGATTCCTTCCAGAAGGCAAGAACCATTTAAATAAGTATGCAAGATCATCTTCTCTTTCAGTAAAAGTCTTCTATAATTCTGAGAACTGAAAAATATATTCATCATGTTTACTTTTCAGTGAGTTGCCATTGGTGTTGTGGACTGCTACTCCTAGGGCAAAGGGAAAATGTGTAGCTTGCTCAATTTTCTCCAAGAGTCACCACTGGAAAGTCTGAATCCTAGAGAGCAGAGATGAAGATGCTTCCTGCTGGTGCCTTTTTAATTTACTTTCATGATCTAAATATGCTACCCAATTTTTTTAGCTTAATTGAATTTTCTTAGAAGAGCGTATAGTATTTCTTTATGTATAATACACTGCATTGTGTTGGACTCAGAGGATTTATTTAGGCTAAATTAAAATTTGAAAATAAAGATACACTTAATCAGTATTACTTATTAATACTTAGCTGCATTTCTTTATTTAAATATTATAAGGGTATTATGTAGGCTTTTTTTTTGTTTGAGATTTTCCATTTTTAGTTTATGTAGGCCTTATATATCAAAAAGAAACATAAGGAGGGATTATACAACTTGGAAACATTGAAAAAGTCCTCCTGGAAGAAATGGCAGTGTTCCATTGTGGAAAGAGTATAGTTTTTGAAATTGGAATATACGGTCTCAGGAGAGCTGATTTCAAATTTTAGCTCCATTCCTTTACCACCCAAATGATACTGAACAAATCAATGAACATTGCTGAGCTTCAGTTCCATCCATTTCACAGGTCATTGTGAAGAACAAATGAGGTGATATTTGTGAAGATACCTGTATTCTATAAATTAATATGCTGAACCTCAATAAATTGCCAGTATTTGAATTTTTATTTCTAATGTGGTGATTCACACAGTTCAACTTGATACTGGATATTACCCTTTTTTATTATTAAAGTTGCTCCACCCTGCATAGGAAAAGCTAGGAAACAGATAGCACCAAGTACCTTTCAGATAAGAGAAGTGACATCAATGAAGACCTAAGAATAGAGGAGGAAAAAAATGTGTACGTGTGATCAGAGAGTGAAATAAAAGCTGACTAGGATGTAAAGTACTGAGCGGGAAAGTGGAGGAAACACCACTGGGAAAGAGGGACTGGTCTTACTGAGAAAATCCTTAACTGCCAGGCTGAATAGTTTTAACCCAATTCAAAGGCAATGGGATTTTTGAGGAGAGGTGTGACGTGATCAAGGTTTGTATGACAAAGTTTACTCTGGCATCATACAAAGGAACCTGGGGAGACAGGAGGATGGAAAACCACTTGGAAGGATGCAGCTTTCATCCAGCATGACATACTGGGGATTAACCCCGGATGTTTTCCTAAGACAACTGCAGATGTGCACGGAGTCAGGGAAGGCTCAACCCTTTGGAAAGTCAGGAGAGAAAACAAATCACACAATGAAACCCTGTCTTTATTTATGTAAAGATCTAGACTCCATAGAAAAGATATTCACCCCACACCTTCCTGCCCCAGCTCCCCTGCCATGTTCCAGCCCTACTTCAGCCTAAGTAACAAAAGACATTTCACAGTACACTATTTTCATGGGGTGTTTTTTTTTTTTTTTTAATATCTTTATTGGAGTATAATTGCTTTACAATGGTGTGTTAGTTTCTGCTTTATAACAAAGTGAATCAGTTATACATATACATATGTTCCCATATCTCTTCCCTCTTGCATCTCCCTCCCTCCCACCCTCCCTATCCCACCCCTCTAGGTGGTCACAAAGCACCGAGCTGATCTCCCTGTGCTATGCAGCTGATTCCCACTAGCTATCTATTTTACATTTGGTAGTGTATATATGTCCATGCCACTCTCTCACCCTGTCACATTTCACCCCTCCCCCTCCCCATATCCTCAAGTCCATTCTCTAGTAGGTCTGTGTCTTTATTCCCGTCTTGCCACTAGGTTCTTCATGACCTTTTTTTTTTTCTCCTTAGATTCCATATATGTGTTAGCATACTGTATTTGTTTTTCTCTTTCTGACTTACCTCACTCTGTATGACAGACTCTAACTCCATCCACCTCACTACAAATACCTCCATTTCATTTCTTTTTATGGCTGAGTAATATTCCATTGTATATATGTGCCACATCTTCTTTATGCATTCATCTGATGATGGACACTTAGGTTGCTTCCATGTCCTGGCTATTGTAAATAGAGCTGCAATGAACATTTTGGTACATGACTCTTTTTGAACTATGGTTTTCTCAGGGTATATGCCCAGTAGTGGGATTGCTGGGTCGTATGGTAGTTCTATTTTGAGTTTTTTAAGGAACCTCCATACTGTTCTCCATAGTGGCTGTATCAATTTACATTCCCACCAACAGTGCAAGAGTGTTCCCTTTTCTCCACACCCTCTCCAGCATTTATTGTTTCTAGATTTTTTGATGATGGCCATTCTGACCGGTGTGAGATGATACCTCATTGTAGTTTTGATTTGCATTTCTCTAATGATTAATGATGTTGAGCATTCTTTCATGTGTCTGTTGGCAATCTGTATATCTTCTTTGGAGAAATGTCTATTTAGGTCTTCTGCCCATTTTTGGATTGGGTTGTTTGTTTTTTTGTTATTGAGCTGCATGAGCTGCTTGTAAATCTTGGAGATTAATCCTTTGTCAGTTGCTTCATTTGCAAATATTTTCTCCCATTCTGAGGGTTGTCTTTTTGTCTTGTTTATGGTTTCCTTTGCTGTGCAAAAGTTTTTAAGTTTCATTAGGTCCCATTTGTTTATTTGTGTTTTTATTTCCATTTCTCTAGGAGCTGGGTCATGGGGTGTTTTTGAAACCGTTCATCAACCAGCTGCAGTTCTTTTTGTTGACTCTTCTTAATGAGTTTGTGAAGGACTCTGTAACCTTTGAAAATCAATTTTTGGTCTTCTCAGGAATTTGTCCCTTTTAAAAAAAATAAAGGATGCAGTTGTCCAATTGGACACACCACAAGCAGGAAAGAAAATTATCTGAAGAAATCACAAATTTAGAGCAATCAAGTCAGCTTAACTGTGTCTCCCAAATCTGGCTACCTCTGAATTTAGAAGCTATCCTTTTAAAGACAGAATTTTTTTTGTCAGCTATTTCCATGTTCCTGCCCAGGAAACATCCACAAATCCCTCCATTAATATTCAGTGTGAGCCTTTGGTGACATGCTGAATATTTGAATGACATGGTCAAAAATCACCTCTCTTGTGTAGGCAGTACATTTGAGATTACATTGTGGGAAACACAGCAAAGAAAATAAAAATTCAATCTTTTGTTTCAGATATTCATAATTTAAGTGCCGCAATAATCACATATATGAAAATTGTCACTCTGACTAACTTTATAAATAGTTTCAAGTAGTTTCAGAGAGGATAAAAAAAAAGAAAAAAAAGAAAGAGAGAAATACATCCCCAAAGCCACATAACTAGCAAATTATAGAGCCAGAATTATAACCCAGGTCATCTTATTCTGGAGCCCACGTGTTCAACTGCCATGGAATTCTGCTTTGCGTCAAACACAGGTCTAACTTTTGTCATAAGCCTTACTCACTGCTCTTTGCATTGAATTTTAGTTAGATATGTCTATGTTTCTTTTTCCAACATGCTGAGAGATAATGGCATTTAAAGAGCTTATTTAGAAAAGTGCCTGACAGTGTAAATTTAATAAATAGCTCATATTTTCATAAGTTAAAATAGAGATGCAAAAACAAATGTTGGTCTTATATTATCTAGAAGAACCCGAACTAAGAGTTAAAATGCGAGAAGGATTTTGATAGGCAAAATTTAGGAGGCACAATATCCACGGGAGGATACTAAGGCATGGAGGTAGAAGAGTCGGGATTGGGCTTGGAAGAACTGTAGCTGAATTAAAGGTGAGTGTTGTGAGGATTGATGGGGAGGAACAACTTGAAATACAGCCAGAGTACAAATTAAAGAGAATTTGTGTGTTACCTATTAATAGGTTTATCAGGAGGGAAAGGAACAGAATATTTGTACTTTACAAAAATACTTTTGGAAGCAGAGTGGAAGGTAAGTTGAAGAGAGGTAATGGTAGGAAAACCAGTAGAGAGATACAGCTAGTTGCCCATGATTACTAATTAAGGACTAAGATTTATAGGCTGCTTACTATGTGCCAGTCACTATTCTGAGCTCATTTAATGCGTTAACCAATTTAATTTTATAATAAATTTATGAGGTGAATATTTATTGAAGCAACTTTCCTCCCGTTTAGCTCTCAAAAGTGTCCTGGTTTGGACAATACATTATATGGTCCCTTCACTCACGCAGAACTTTATCCCTAAGGGCAGGAAGTCGCAGTAAAGCAAAACAGTGCTATAATGAAGCAACTATGGCATTCAGTATATGTATTGGGAGGGCTTAGAAGACAGGATCCTTGAATAGAGATTGCAGCTTTACCTCAGGATTGGTTCTATTATCAATTATTTCTGATCATAAGAACCAAATATTGTTATAGCTAGAAGGGACACCTGAAATCACCTAATCCAACAGACCTTAACTTTACGTGTAGGTGGGCCTAAAGAGACCATAGATAATATTCAGGGATTTATAAATTCCCCAGCCTTGCAGGCAAACTTTGGAATATGTTAATATATGGTCTTTTTTTTTTCCTTAGCAAATCATCCTCATTGTTTTAATATATTATCAGTTAGGAGCCATTTATCTGGGACAACCCATAAAACGCTGAGTACCATAGGGAAAAAGTGAGTATTTTTACACAGCTAGCCAATGACAAAGCCAGGACTAATATTTTGTCCTCTTTTTCTTATACCAATAAAAACAACTGAAAAGATGTGTTTTTGTATTTTAATGTTTGATATAGGTTGTTTAACCAAAGAAAATGTGAACAGTGAATGTGAAATTTAAGGAGTCAGAGACTGCATTTGTTTTATTTATAGTGTTCCCAGTACAAATAACATAGCCTGACACAGGTAGGCTCTCAGAAAATATTTGTTGAGTAAATTAATGAATGACAACTGGTCTGACTCACTGTACTGTTGCAGTGTTGGATTTCTGAGAACAATGCACATTTCAACCACATGGTGGTGCCATTTTACAGTTTATTTGAAAAATGGAGCTAAGGAGAAAAGCAAATAACCCAACATGTTACCTTTCCTTTGAGAAGGCAATTTAAATCCAGAGTATGAAATGAATTATTTAGATAATTTATCTGGCTATTCTACTCACTTAGAAACCTGTAAAAGGTAAAATGGCCACAAGACATGAATTACTGGTAGAGGGTATTAACATTGCAGATGAGCAGCTTTGGCTTATGCTGGTTTAGCATAGGGAATGTCTTAATCCAAGTGACATTTTCTTGGTAGCTGGTAAGTGTCACATTACAGCACTCTTTTGGTCACTAAACACCCTTGGGATTGACAAAAGCATAGACAAGATAGCTAGATCAAGATAGAGATCCCACCTGAAGTCTAAAGGTGATGACATGTGAGCCACAAAGTTCTCAGGAGGAGAAACAGAACTGGAGCTTCTCCAGATGTCTTTGTTTTATCTCAGATTAAAGTAAATCAAGGAACTTGGATGAAGAGAGGCAGAAAATAGAGCTTTGGAAGTGGGGTTGGGTGGTGGAACCATAGGGAATTGCAGTTATGAAGTCTACTTGCAATGTTCTAAGGAGCAGATGATTCTCATTTAGTTTAGTTTTCACATTCAGTAATGGGGGGAGCGGGAGCAGGAAAGAGATGGGAATTCCTGCCCTGCTCAACACCATTTCAGATTTGACTTTATGTTTTTCTTTCTAATGCTTTCAGATTATCTCTGCACATTCACTCTACCTCTAATACACACATCCCCTCTTCTTCTACACACACACACACACACACACACACCCCTCCCACAGATATTACCTTCTGCAACTGTGGCCACGAGCCTCACCCTCTGCACAGTGCCCTACATTTCCAGCTGATATGGGATCAACTATTTAAATACCACTTCCCACATGTGACTTTTATCTGCTCTTTTATTCTCATTTAAGTGACCCATCATTCTGAATCTTCCCAAGACAGATGTATTTTGAATTAATACTGGGACTACATTCTTCCTATAAATTATCCATGACAAACTAGTAAAAAGAAACATAAAAACAGTCCTAGGACAAGGAATAGAGCATAGCTGACATAGACTCCACTTTATAGATTTTCTTTGGCTCTCTTCAATAGCCTGCTATAAACCCCTAGACATACTTCCTTACATTCTCTTTTTATATTTTTATTTCCCCAACTCTAAAGGTCTTAATGACACCTCATTTTTAGTCAAAGCTCTAAGATATACATGCCAGAATCTTGCTGCATCAATCTAGTAAATAATGTCTCAGAGTTTTGCATCTTTCCTCCACCCAACCATATGAAAATGGTGTTTTCTCAAGGCTCACAGTATTATATTAGAATATCCATCCCATCAGTGAAATCCCCTTAACCTTCTTAGGGGTTTTCCAACTCAAGAAATTCCATTTAGGCAATTGGAGGATGATGAGAAAGTGTGTGTGTATGTGTGTGTGTGTGTGTGTGTGCAAGTTGACATTATTGAAATACATTCACTCTCTTCTTTAAAAGTTTTACCAAAGGATAGGAGAAGATCATCTGTGGCTGAGACCAACAATTTTTGTAATGGATTGCAGATAGGAACATACAGAAAGAAGTAGTAGCTGAGAAGCCTGCTTCCAAGGACACTCATATTAAGAGTTAACACCTAGGAAGTTCCAGGCTTAAAGTCAGGTATGGCTGCCAAGGTGAAAGAAAAAGGAGGAGGGGAAGGGGAACAAGAAAAGGAAGGATGGGGGTAGGAGGTGGAGGAAAAGGAGGAGAAAAAGAAAAAGAAAGGAAAATAAATAAATGGAGTTTTTCGTGGTAAGCAATTATGAGGAGACTGGTAGCTTTATGACAGATTAAAAGCTAAACTGCAAACCAACTAGCTGACCAAAGAGAACCATAGAAAGAGATGGCTGAAAGGAGCCCCCTTGGGGTCAGAACAAACCTCAAAGACTAGTCTCAAAAACTACTTTTGTTGGATTTATTTGTATCTGACTGTAATCCTATTTATGTTTCAGGGCATTATTGAAAACAATAGAGCAATCAGCCTGCAATTAGAGGAGCCTAACATCTGAGGGAGACATCAAAGTAAACAGACAATTTAACAGAGAGTTTAGAGAAAGTGACAGTCAAAGAGAGCCCTGCTAAAATCACTGTCCTCCCAGGGTGACTGTGTGCATGCCCAAAGCTGCACCCTTTGAAGAGCAATATCAGAGGGTTCACACTGATAGGAAAATAGACTTCACTAAAATAATCTAATCAATTTGCTAAACAAAATAACAAGCAATACTATACATAGAGAATCCTAAAACTGCCACCAGAAAACTGCTAGAGCTAATTAATGAATATGGTAAAGTTGCAGGATAAAAAATTAATGCACAGAAATCTCTTGCATTCCTATACACTAATGATGAAAAATCTGAAAGAAAAATTATGGAAACACTCCCATTTACCATTGCAACAAAAAGAATAAAATACCTAGGAATAAACCTACCTAGGGAGACAAAAGACCTGTATGCAGAAAACTATAAGACACTGATGAAAGAAATTAAAGATGATACCAACAGATGGAGAGATATACCATGTTCTTGGATTGGAAGAATCAACATTGTGAAAATGACTATACTACCCAAAGCAATCTACAGATTCAATGCAATCCCTATCAAATTACCAATGGCATTTTTTACGGAGCTAGAAAAAATCATCTTAAAATTTGTATGGAGACACAAAAGACCCCGAATAGCCAAAGCAGTCTTGAGGGAAAAAAACGGAGCTGGAGGAATCAGACTCCCTGACTTCAGACTATACTACAAAGCTACAGTAATCAAGACAATATGGTACTGGCACAAAAACAGAAACATAGATCAATGGAACAAGATAGAAAACCCAGAGATAAACCCACGCACCTATGGGCAACTAATCTATGACAAAGGAGGCAAAGATATACGATGGAGAAAAGACAGTCTCTTCAATAAGTGGTGCTGGGAAAACTGGACAGCTACATGTAAAAGAATGAAATTAGAATACTCCCTAACACCATACACAAAAATAAACTCAAAATGGATTAGAGACCTAAATGTAAGACTGGACACTATAAAACTCTTAGAGGAAAACATAGGAAGAACACTCTTGGACATAAATCACAGCAAGATCTTTTTTGATCCACCTCCTAGAGTAATGGAAATAAAAACAAAAATAAACAAATGGGACCTAATGAAACTTCAAAGCTTTTGCACCGCAAAGGAAACCATAAACAAGACGAAAAGACAACCCTCAGAATGGGAGAAAATATTTGCAAACGAATCAATGGACAAAGGATTAATCTCCAAAATATATAAACAGCTCATTCAGCTCAATATTAAAGAAACAAACACCCCAATCCAAAAATGGGCAGAAGACCTAAATAGACATTTCTCCAAAGAAGACATACAGATGGCCACAAAGCACATGAAAAGATGCTCAACATCACTAATTATTAGAGAAATGCAAATCAAAACTACAATGAGGTATCACCTCACACCAGTTAGAATGGGCATCATCAGAAAATCTACAAACAACAAATGCTGGAGAGGGTGTGGAGAAAAGGGAACCCTCTTGCACTGTTGGTGGGAATGTAAATTGATACAGCCACTATGGAGAACAATATGGAGGTTCCTTAAAAAACTAAAAATGGAATTACCATATGACCCAGCAATCCCACTACTGGGCATATACCCAGAGAAAACCGTAATTCAAAAAGACACATGCACCCGAATGTTCATTGCAGCACTATTTACAATAGCCAGGTCATGGAAGCAACCTAAATGCCCATCAACAGACGAATGGATAAAGAAGATGTGGTACATATATACAATGGAATATTACTCAGCCATAAAAAGGAACGAAATTGAGTCATTTGTTGAGACGTGGATGGATCTAGAGACTGTCATACAGAGTGAAGTAAGTCAGAAAGAGAAAAACAAATATCGTATATTAACGCATGTATGTGGAACCTAGAAAAATGGTACAGATGAGCCGGTTTGCAGGGCAGAAGTTGAGACACAGATGTAGAGAACAGACATATGGACACTGAGGGGGGAAAACAGCGGTGGGGTGGGGATAGTGGTGTGCTGAATTGGGCGATTGGGATTGACATGTATACACTGATGTGTATAAAATTGATGACTAATAAGAACCTGCAGTATAAACAAACAAACAAAACAACTAATACTAAACTTTCATTGGGTTATTTGTATGGAAATATGTTAATATAAATGTTTTAGACATTACATGAAATTTCTAAAAATCTTATATGTTGTGGTATAATGTTATAAGTCATAATCCTAGTTATTACTTTAAAATGTATATCTCAGAAATAACTAATTTTCTTGTCAACTGCATTATTATGAACTTTCATCAAATCTTTAAAAAAAAAAAAAAGAATATCTGTAATTTCATATAATATGAAGTCTAGTGATTGGGCATTTGAAGGTTGATTCAATTAATGTCATCAAGGGTCCAGTTTCTTTCCACCTGTGAAGTCTCATCTCCTTTTAGTTCCATGATGCTGTAGCAGTTTCAGAAATAACATTTTCACACACAATGTCAGGCACCAAAAGAGACTTCTTTATGTCCTTAAAAAGATAAAACTGAAAACATTTTTTTATAGAAGTTTCATATATACACACACACACACACACACACAGAAAGAGGGGAAATGTGTATGTGTGTACACACAAATGTAGGAATATGGTATATTTGATACCTTAGAACATTTTTGTCAAACTAATAAGTATAATGAGATTGGTTGGTTACTCCTAACTGTGCTGGACAAAGTGGAGAAAGAAAAGGATGAGCATAGGATTCAAATTATCAGCTCAAGCACCTCACAAATGACCTGAAAGTTTCTATGTCTGCCCTGAAAAAAACCCGTATCTCCTTTAGCTGCAGAGCTGAAATTGTTGAAAACCAAACCCAGGGCCTCATCCTGAGAGTGGCTGAGTTATAATGCAAATTGAATTCTCAACATCACAGAGTTCTGCTATTAAAATAAGGGCATTAATTGGGGTAGAATGAGATCCTCAAAACGGGAATGGGAACACGTGGGAAGTTCTTAATGAAGCTGGAAACAAACCCATGAATTCTGATGAGTCGTCTTTGTCAGTAGAGGTTTCCATTACATCCCTGTCTAAGAAGATTAACCCTGCTTTGCCTAAAGAAACTATAATGGCCTTCCCTGAAATAATTGCAAGGCAGTGTTGATTCTCTTCAAGACCCCCACTCCCACTCCTCTTTGCTTCTAGACCTATAACTAGACTCAAGTCCCAGCAAGCCCTGAAAGTTGATGTATGAAATGTGTTCCATGTAGAGGTGTGCCATAGTCCAAAAGAACTACAAGCTTTTTCCAATTTATACAGACAGAAATCCAGGGAATATGTGTGGGAATGGATATTGATCCATCAGATAATGGTGGAAGGAACATGAAGTTAAATAAGGTTGAATTTATTGATATGGACCCACTAAGCAGAGATTCTGAATTAAATGTTGCAGCTTAGAAGGTTAGAAAGGGTTCTTTCTATTTGGTTTGACTGAAACATAGACCAAAACATAGACCAAAAGGTGGCCTACACTAAATTAAGTTGAAATGCCAGAACTGCCTAGGTATATGGTAAAATGATTCAAAGGCTTAGGAAAATTGGAATGTTAGAGTGTATTTATCATGTAAGACCTGCCCATTTACCCCTTCAGGGTCCAGAGTTCTCACCTTACAAGACTGTTAAGAAATAAGTTTGTGAGGGGAGCACCAGCATCCTTGAAGAGCTTCTTGGTCACTCTTTTCTACAGGTCAGAAATTATTGTGAGAACTGGTGTCACTGAATTAGGAAACCTAAGTATAATGGGGATATTTGGATTTCAGGGTGGCAGGGGCCAAGTGGTGGTATTAATTACCAAAGGCAAGGTGGCTGTGGTTGCCATATGGACAGCAGATTCAAAGCAGCTATCACAATAGCCTTGCAGAGCCCTAGAAGTAAAATAGTGGACAGTCTACTAAATTCTTACTTGATCTGTGTACATGGGATCATTATAGGTTAAGTGAACTAAAGTCTAACTTGAATCATAAAAACTGAGTCATGGTCAATCAATTCCTAGATATGAGCCAGTCTATAGCCCCCAAACCTCTTGAATAAAGGGGAGGCTGGGTCCTCTTGAGGAAGGACCCTACCACGCTGTCAAAAATTTGTACTGTTCATCTTTCTCTTAGCCTTCCCTGAAGGTACCTACAGCCTTTTACCAGGGTGACTATACATAGGGAAAAGGAAATAATTAGCCATTATTGTACACTGGCTCTGAGCTGACACTAATTCAAGGAGACCCAAAATATTGCTGTGGTCCACTAGTCAGGGTAGGACTTATGGAATCAGATGATTAATGGAATTTTAGTTCAGGTTTGTCAAACAGTAGGTCCCCAAACTGATTCTATGGTTATTTTCCCAGTACTGGAATTCATAAGTGGAATAGACATACTTAGCAACTGGCAGAATCTGCACATTAGTTCCTTGACTCATTGAGTGAGGACTATCATGGTGAGAAATATCAAGTGGAAGCTACTAGAACTACTTCTACCTAGGAAAATAGTGAACTAAAAACAAAGCTGCATTCCTGCAGAGATGGTAAAGATTAGTGCCATCATCAAGGACTTGAAGGTGATTTCCATAACAACCCCATTCAACTTGCCTATCTGGCTTGTGCAGAAAACAGGTGGATCTTGGAGAATGACAGTGGATTATTACAAACTTAACCAGCTGGTGACTCCAATTGTAGCTGCTGCAACATAAGTGGTTTCATTGCTTGATCAAACTAACACATCCTCTCACATGCAACTATTAATATGGAAAATGATTTTTTTCTCCATACCTATTAGTAAGTACCACCAGAAACTGCTTGATTTCAGCTGCCAAGGCCAGCAGCACACCTTTACCATCCTACCTCAGGGTATATCAATTCTCCAGTCCTATGTCACAATTTAGTTCACGGGGATCTTGGTTGCCTTTCCTTTCCATAAGACAGCCATCAATCACACTGGTCCATTACATTAGTGAGCAAGAAGTAGCAACCACTCTAGACTTATTGGTAAGAGACTTGTATGTCAAAAGGTGGGAAATAAATCTGACAAAATTCAGGGACCTCTACCTCAGCAAAGTTTCTGGGGACCCAGTTGTGTGGGACATGTGGAGATATCTCTTCTAAGGCAAATGATAAGTTGGTGCATCTGGTCCCATCTACAACCAAAAAAAGAGGCACAATGCCTAGTGGACCTCTTTGAATTTTGGAGACAACATATTTCTCATTTACATATGTTACTCCAGCCCACTTATTGAATGATCCAAAAAGCTATCTGTTTTGAACGGGGCCCAGAGCAAGAAGGCTCTGAAACAGGTGTAGGCTGCTGTGCAAGCTGCTCTGCCACTTGTGTCATATGATCCAGCAGATCTACTGGTGCTTGAAGTGACAGTGTCAGGTAGGGATGCTGTCTGAGTCTTAGGCAGACCACTAGACGTCAATTACAGTGCAGACTCTGAGGATTTTGGAACAAAGCCCTGCCATTCTCTATGGATAGCTACTTCTTTTGAGAAACAATTTTTGTCCTGCTACAGGGCCTACTTTGGGTGATTGATACTGATTACCAGGAGAAAATTAGACTGCTACTCCGCAATGGAGGTAAGAAAGAATATGTCTGGATTATAGGATATTTCTTAGGGCATTTGTTAGCAATACCATATCATGTGATAAAAGTCAATAGAAAACTATAGTAACCCAATTCAGGCAAGATTACTAATGGCCCAGACCCTTCAGGAACAAAGTTTTAGAACATGTTTTTTGATGAACAAATAACTGCTTTTCTTTGATGAAGAAATGAATATACACTTAGGAGTAAAATTGCTAGATAAGGTTTATGTATGTCCAGTTTTAGTAGCTACAGCAGAAAAACTCCATAGTTTTGCTAATGTATAGTCCCATTAACTGTTTATAAGAATTCTAGTTGTTCTACATTCTTTTCACCACTTAGTAGTTTCTCTTTTTAAATTTTAACTCTCTAGTAGGCATATGTTAGTATTGCATCATGGTTCTATTATGTACTTTCCTGATGACCAGTGAGGCTGAACACTTTTTCATATAATATATAATATTCAACATAATATAAACACAGACAAAATATTTCACATATATACATATATGTAGATTTTATAAAGTTTCTATAGATACTATATGTATATAAAAGATTTTATATATACAAATTTTGTACATACGAATATTTTGTTCATTGTTTTATATGGAGACATATTTCTATTGTTTTGTAATTATATCTATATCATGTTGTGAAGTGTGCATTCAAAACTTTTGTCTTTTTTTTTTTCTGCTGGGTTGTCTTTTCTTTTTAATCAGTAGGACTTCTTTGTATACTTTGAAATTTGCTGTTTGCTTAAGATATAATTTTAAATGTCTTCTCCATTTCTGTGGACTATTTTTTCCCATCTTTTAATGGTATCTTATGAACATTATTAATAATAGAAGTTCATAATTTTAATATAGTTAAATTAATTAAATTCCCCCTCTGGTTAGCCCTACTTTGCATCATTTAAGGCTGAAAAAAATTTAAAAACCTTACCAAAACACTCCCGGCAAATTACCTCTCACATTTCATTGGCCAAAATTGCATCTTATATCTGTTTCTAAACCATTAAATGCCAAGAAGAATGGAATTACCAGGACTGACCGAGACTAATTAAAATCAATATCCTGGGGCTGGAGAGGGGTCCAGTTTCCAGGTGGCTCTTTACCTGGTCTCTGGACACCTGAACACTGTCCACAGAGGCAGTCAATATTTATTAAATGAATAAGTTCTTTCAACCAAGAAAAATAGAGGAAATGGCTGTTGGATAGTCAACTAAAATTAACTGTGGAAAGTATATTCTTTATGTGGATTCCTTGCCTGTTGTCTCTAATCATAGGAATTTATTGGATCACGCCACAGTCTAGAAACCTCGAGACTCACGGGATGTCAAAGCCATATATATATATATATATATATATATATATATATATATATATATATATATAAGCAAATGGCACAACATACTTTTTCTTTCCACTTTCTTTCTAATCTTTCCCTCCTTCCATGTGGATTGATATTATTATTACCTCATTTTAGGCTTCTACATAGTATTTTCTCCCTCTACCTCACTACACAGAAATCCATTCATGATTTTCTTCCTAATGCATTGTTTTCTTCATGATGTACTTCCCTGCTTCCAAGCTTTTAATGACTTCCTAATGACAAAGGTATTGTGATGGCTCATTTTCTATGTCAATTTAACTGGGTCCTGGGGTTACGTAGATATTTGGTCAAATATCATTCTAGGTGTTTCTGTGAGAGTATCTTTGGATGGGATTGGCATTCAAATCAGTAGACTGAGTAAAGCAGATTGTCCTCCTTCAACCAATCAGCTGAAAGTCTGACTAGAACAACAAAGCTGACCCATCACCCCACCCCCATAAGAGAGCATTCCTTCTGCCTTGACTATCTTAAAAGTGGGGCATTGACTTTTTCCTGCTTTCAGATTCAAAGTGAAACTTTGACTCTTCCTGGGTCTTGAGTCTGCCAGCCTTTGGAGTAGAACTACACTTCATAGACCTTCTTGGTTCTCAGGCTTTTGGGCTCAGACTGGAACTACACCATTGTCTCTCCTGGATCTCCAGCTTGCCCAGTTATCCTGCAGATGGGACTCGCCAGCCTTCATATTTTTTTCCATGAGACAATTTTTTAGAGTAAATCTCTCTCTCTCTCTCTCTCTCTCTGTCTGTATATATATACCTCCTACTGGTACTGTTCCTCTGGAGAACTCTAATACAGGTATGAAGTTCAAAATCTTCATCAGAATATCAGAACTATCAATACCCTTTAAATTTATTTCCAATCAACCAGTTTCCCGTATTATTTCTCCTTATCCTCTCACCCTCAAGTATTTTTCACTCTGGTCAAAATATATATTTTACCATTATACATTCTGTGAGTTCTCCCTCATTGTTGCCACTGTCTCTGATATAATGAAATACACATTCTCATGTTTATTTGCTAAATGAAGGCCACCTTCTCTTTGAAACCTTTCTGGAAAAAGATTTCTTTCTCTTCTGTACTCCTGTGGTACACATTTTTCGGTCTTCATTAATCACTGTATTTATTAGAAGTTGTCTTTGAAGTATTTTACCTTTGTTGGGTTTTCTTTCCCAACCAATTAAAGGCAAACTTTATTTAATATAACAACTACATTATGAGTTAGATCATTATTATTGCTATTTTACAGGTGAAGAATCTGAGGCTCAGGCATGCTGAGTAGTCTTTCCCCAAAGCAAACAGTGGTGACAGAACTCAGCTACAATTCTGCCCAACTCCAAAGCTCTTTCTCAATACTGCTAGAGTGGAATTGATATTTGTGTTCTTAACACTACCTCTTTACTACAATTTCTTGTATATAGCAGAAGCTTAATAAATGTTAATTACTTCATCTTCGGAAGGGTAAATGAGTTTCCAGTTTAAATTGGCATCTGGTGAACATTCCATGATAAGTTATCTCCTAGCTTTACTGTAAAATAGACAAACACAGCTCCCAAAGCTTAGATACAAATCTATCATATTGCTATTGATTCTTCTGATTGTAAGAACTATGAAGATGAACTGAGAATCATGATTTGTCCCCTGAAGAAATGCTAATATGTTAGCATTGAAGGTGAGATTGCTTATAGGTTTTCACTTTAACTTAGCATTGGCTTTAAACCTCCCAACACAACCTTCTCCATCTGTTAGAAGATGGGGAAAGAATATCTAATACTTAATATAGCACTTACTCTATGCCAGGCACTGTTCTAAGTACTTTAAATGCATTAACTCATTTAAGTCTCACACCAACATTATGATGTGAGCACTAATGTCATTATCCCCATCTTACAGATGTAGAAACTGAGGCATGGGACTATATTAAATGACATTTCTAAGCACGGAGAGATAGTAAGTGGCATAGATGGATTGGAATTCAGAGTCTTGTAACTTATTTGTCACAATGCTAATCTTCACTATATACACTAGGTATGTAGGTGATTTCATCCCAGGCTGTCTAGCCTTACATCACAGGCTCTGCTTCTCACACTCCAGTGCCCATGCCATTATCCATGGAGTTCCTCAGCTACCCCAGGAGCTAAGTATAGTTCAGGTGGGCCCTAGAGAGACTCCTGACTTGACTGGAGTGATTGCCCATTGGAGGGTGCAGGCAACAAACTTTGGCAGCATCCCCACAATGCCTCTCTACTGGTGCTCTGAGTGTAAGGGCCCAGGGACATGGCTGCCTCTCCCTAGATTTCAAAGGAGAGCTGCTAGGAGCCTTGCAACCCAACCTGGGGAGAACACTAAGGGCAGGCCTGGCTGACAGCCTACTAAAGAGCCTTCCCAGTGAACATCCAGGCCAAAGAGAATTATCTCCAGCCTTAAGGTCTAACGAAATTTGCCCTGCTAGGTTTTGGACTTACTTGGGACCTGTCACTCCTTTCTCCTTTCTTATTTTTCCCTTGTGGGATGGGAATGTCTATTCTATACATGTTCCACCATTATATTTTTTAAAACAACATAATTTGTTTGTTTTTACAGGTCCACAACTGGAGGGGAATTCATCTCAGGATGAATTGTACCTTGAGTATCTCCCATATCTGATATAGATACGTAGATGAGACTTTGGATTTAGACTTTAAAGTTGATGCTGGGACAAGTTAAGATGTTTGGGGCTATTCAGTGGAATGAATGTATTTTGCATGTGAGAAGGATGTGAATTTGGGAAAGCAAGAGGTGGAATGCTATAGACTGAATATTTGTGTCCCCCTCCACCCAAGTGCACATGTTGAAACCTAATCCCCAGTGTAATGGTATTTGCAGGTGGTGCTTTTGGAAGGTGATCAGGTCATGAGAGTAGAACCCTCATAATTGAGATTCATCCCCATTTAAAAGAACTCCCACAGAGCTCCCTTCCCCCTTGAACCATGTGAAGACACAGCAAGAAGACAGCCAACTATGAACCAGGAAGTAGGCCCTCACAGCCACCAAATCTGGCAGTACCTTGCTTGATCTTACACTTTCCAGCCTCCAGAACAGTGAGAAATAAGTTTCAGTTGTTATAAGCCACCCAGGCTATGATATTCTGTTATAGCAACCCAAATGGACTAAGACACACGGCTTTGAGACGACTCTTCATAGGGGATACTCTTTAGTTTGTATCTCCAATTTGAACCTTTTGCCAAGCTCCAGAATATATCCAGCTGCTTACTTGATATCTTTACTTGAATGACTAATAAGCATCTTAAACTTAACATATTAAAAAGAAGATACTGATTGGCCTCTAAAACTCACCATCTGGCAGTCTCCCCATCTTAGTTAAGGATTCTTCCATTTGAGTTCAGCTCAAAAAACCTTGCAATTGGGGCTTCCCTGGTGGCGCAGTGGTTGAGAGTCTGCCTGCTAATGCAGGGGACACAGGTTCGAGCCCTGGTCTGGGAGGATCCCACATGCCGCGGAGCAACTGGGCCCGTGAGCCACAACTACTGAGCCTGCGCGTCTGGAGCCTGTGCTCCGCAACGGGAGAGGCCGCGATGGTGAGAGGCCCGCGCACCGCGATGAAGAGTGGCCCCCGCTTGCCACGGCTGGGGGGAGCCCTCGCAGAGAGACGAAGACCCAACACAGCCATAAATAAAATTTAAAAAATTAAAAAAATAAAAAACCCCATTTATGTTTAAAAAAAATTTAAAAAAAAAAAAAAAAAACCTTGCAATTAGCTTCAATGTACTTTTTTTTCCCCTCACACAGGAGTTCTGATTCATAGCAAGATACCTTTGGCATTACCTTCAAATATTACGTATACCCATATAAAATTGCCAAATCTGGACCATTTTTGACCTCTAAAAACATCAATTTCAAATAGTTCAACTTAATATATATCCAGAATCAAACCACTTCTCTCCATCTCTACCATGACTGTCCTGGTTCAAGTCACCATTATCTCTCATCTGTACTTTGTATTACAGTAGCCATTTGATAGGCTTCCAACTTGCCCTCTAGGCTATTTTCTAGCCAGCAGCCCTAGTGATCTGTGAAAAGTATAAATCAAATCATGTCTCTCCTTTGTTCACAAACCTCCAGTGGCTCCTCATCTCAGCCATTTATGATCTTTCCCTCCGCTGTCCTTCTGCACTTGAGCCCTATTACCTCCCACACACCCCTGCTCTGCCTCTAAGTCCCCTCTGCAGTCATGCTAGCCTCCTCCTGTTCCTCAGCATGCACTTTCTGTTCCATCTGTCTAAAATTTTCTTGTCCAGATATCTGCTCTGGACAAGCATGACTCCTTCCCTCACTTCCACTGAGTCTCTGCTCAAATGTTACCTGAGCAGAGGGGCATTTCCTAACCACTCTAACATGGCATCACCTTAGCACTCCCTTATTCCTTTCTGTTAATTTATCTCCATAATATTTGTCACTACTACGTTATGCATTTATAAGTTTATTGCCTTATTGTCCAATTTTATACATTCTATTAGGGAGGAACTTTGTTGTGTTCATTGCTGTATCTCCAGTCTGACTCATTTTTTAAGTTCAAAATAAATATTTGTGAATGAAAGGAAAGGAGGGAGGGAGGGTGATTAAACCAGCAGCATTAATTGGAAATAAAGGATACAAGTGAGTGCATGCAGTTCCCTGATGTCTCTCTTGTTCCTTCTTGGGTAGCATGCAAAGTGAAGCTGCTGACACAGTCTGCTACGAGTGAGTTATCAGTGGGTTTACAACCAGCTCTATGTATTAAGAAGATGAGACAGAAGTAAGACAAACTAATTTTGAGCCCCTACTCAGTAGGTTGTTATCACATCATAGAAAAAGAAACATTGTGTCCATCAGTGTTCTCATCAGCAATTATTACATGTTCTTCCTACTCCAGAAAGTGTGAGAATCAATGAAGACACAGCATGTGAAAGAAAGCATTTTGTATTGTATTGTTTTAGGCAAATTTATGTGGTTGATAATAGTTCAAATTTTACAACTGGAATATTAATGAAAATATTACATAAGGAAATACAGAATAGATTGTTTCTCCCATGTGTTTATCACATGAAATATGCCTGAAATAATCCATGTAGTATGATATCATTTACCCCTATACAATCTCAATTTGAAGTAGGAGTTAATATGTATATGTTTAAACTTAAGAAAGGTAACTATAAAAACAATTATAATACAAAAATATTTCCAAAGTCGTACTTCTTGGATTCAGGAACCTTTTGTCAAACATAGTGATTTGCCAAGAATAAGTGTCCAGTAAACACTTGGTGAAATGATGAAGGTTTTTTTTTTTTTGGTTCCCATCAATAGCCAAGAGGCATCAAAAATTTACAATGGCTGTTATTGTGTGTGTATATATATATAGTTCACTTTATTTTATATATATAATATATTATTATTGTATATATATACATATATATATGTATATATATATATATAAAATAAAGTGAATACCAAATTCAGTGCTTTCTTTCTTTCTAAAGTTTCTTAGGAAACCATGAAGGTGTTTGGAAAAGATCTATTGCTTTGGGGAGTCTGACATTGCATAACTGTGGTTTAAATGCCTTTCTGAATACAATTCACTTTTGGGGGACACATTTAGAAGTACCTTTTCGTAAATACTAGAGGAGTTGGTTAGGACTTTCCTTGTTCTAGAAGATAATATTTAACACTTCTCTTGGTTGTTACCCTCAATGTGGTTTCAGCTTTTCAGTTGTGTCTTTAGAGCTCTTTTTGTTTATTATTTCTTTTATTTTTTTAAAAACTCTTTCCATTTTGTTTTAACATGGAATTCTTTGGCATAATGAATGCCAAGAATATAAATCATAGATTTACCCTTGAGGCTAAACTTTCCCCTTGAACTCCTCCCACTTTTTTTTTTTTTTAAACATTACCAATTGCATTCACCCTTGCTTGAATAGAAATTTCTTACCCCCTACACAGACACTGGCAATGACTGCCTCTGCCTACCTCAGCTTTTGAGACGCAAATTTATTTCAAATTAGTTCCTTGAAAAAAAGTAAAAATGCTGTGAAATCTGAAGGTATTCAAGATACTGATTGAAATATTACCTATCAGATTATATTTTTAGGCTTGTATTCTAGAGAAACCTATGTATACTGGAGGAGCGAACCAAGGTATTGGAAGAAGGTAGTAGGAGTGGCCTATCTCCTTTTAAAGATGGAGTGGTGACTGTGGCTTTCCTTGTCTCTCAGGACTGGAGCAAGGAGGAGAGACATCAATATGCCGCAGGCACCACACTCTGAAATTGCCTTACTCCTGCCCAGTCTTTCTAATTCTACTTTCTTAAGTATTAATTAGCAAATGAACCAATCCAAAACCACTTAAATGTTGGCTATTTACACACTCATTCCCATTTTGTGAAGAAAAAGGGTAGGTTAAATTACTTTTTAAAAAAGTGCCATGGTGCCAACATACTTAGTTGTTTAATTTATGTTTAATAAGGAAAAAAAACAGCCTAATTGTCCCTATATTCCCCTCCACGCTTCATATTTTTTCTTAACTTTATATGGGATTATTAAACGAGAAAGAATTTTCACGGAAAAGCTATCACTATAATGTGCTGATTGTTACATTAATTTTCCCCCCAGCTCTATTGCTTGGCAGGAATTTTGGACTTTACTCAGGAACTGCTTAGTGAGCTTGTCGGTGGATGGGATTAGTTTAATCTCCTCTCACAAGCCTCTAAGCACTGGGAAAGGTTGTGGTAGAGGAGAAACAGTGGTAAAGCAGGGAGGACAGGGAAAGAAGGGTTGCTGATGACCAATGCCAAGGTTTATTTTGTCTTAGAACTAAATCTGAATAGCGAGCAGAAAGGAGGGAGGGGAGGGAAGTTAGAAAATGAGAAGGGAGGGGGAAAGGGAGTAGGGGAGGGGACGGCAGTGGTGGTGAATAAGAGTGTTAAACTGGGATGATGGTGGTGAGCTCTTCATGGTTTCACTGTGCTTGGAGTGCCTCCAAGCCCTGGGGGCAGTGCACAAATGAGAGGGAAAGAAAAGGGGGGAGAGTAGAATGATGATTAGAGTCCACAAATAAAGAACCCTGAGAGAAGGGGGAAAGAAAAAAGAGGAATTTCTGGATATAAAGGGAGTAAGGGGGGAGACTTAAGATTTGGCTACTTAATTTGATGGACCTTACCCATCACGAGGATGGCCTAGGTGGGGACCATAGTAAGATTTTAACAGAATTCCTAATGTTTTCTTTCCCCTTGATGAAGATTAAATTAAATACATTGGACTAGATGAGTTTTATGACACAAAGTTTGTAAAATGCTTTATGAACTCTACTGTGCAAGAGAAATATAAGGAGTTATTATCATTGCCATTGCTGTATCTGGAGAGCAATACATGAGAAAGATTTGGTTTATATATTGAGACATGATAAATTCACTGTTTATTTAATTTAAAATTTTAGGGTAAACTGCTTCCTGTCCCAAATAATAGATAATGAAATTTTACTGGTGAAGGAAGTATGCTTTTTTTATAGACAATGGGGCTTGCAGTTTTGAACTTGAATAACAGTAAATGTGTTAAACAAGACTGCAAGTTATATTCTTGGTCTGAAAAAAGCAATTAGATGCTCTTCCAAGATTGTCTAAAATTGAATAGGATTAAAAAAAATGAGCTGTTGTTTAAGGAATTTTGTCTTCTAAATTTTTCTATTGGTTGTAAGTTATACATTTACACCTTGTATACTTGTTCAATTGCTGAAGATTTAGATCTAAATTTGTAAACTGAGAGGTGTTTTGTATATTTTTATGCATATTTCTGGTTTCATTATTAATAATTAATCAGCCCATTAGAAAAATTTAATGTGTATGTTTAAGAGACCCAGTTAATGTCCATAAAAGGGATGAACAATTAGAACATGGAGAATGCTTTTGTGTACACTGTTCTTAAAGCTAACTATTTTTGCTTTCTGAGGACTTACTCCTTGATCAGAGACAATGTAACAAACTATTTGCCAAATCTGATTTTTTTCTTTATGTATATTTTCAGAAATTTTCTTAAGTGTAGATTAGTTCTTTAATTCATTACTTTCTCTTCTTACCTTTATGACATTGGGGTTTATTCTATTGCTCTTTTTTTCAGTTTATTTATCTTCAATACATAACTCATTAATATTTAGCTTTTTTTCCCCAAAATCTAATTATTTAAAACTTACATTTCTCCTTTACATTACTGTTTTAATTGTTTCTCATAGGTTTCACTATATAGACTTTTAATTACCATTCAGTTCTAAGCACTCTTTAATCTTAATGATGTATTAATTGATTCATTAGTTACTTAACTTTTTTTTAAAGTTCCAACTGTACTTTTTTGGTTGATGAATTTGTCTTCAATGTTTATATTTCCAACTTAATTTCATAGAATGTGAGCTCTATGATAGTTTTATAATAAAACAAATTTGCTTTATGGTCATCAGCTTGCATGAAAGTTCTATATTTGCCTTAAATTAATGTGCATTCACCAATTGTTCAGTATAAGAGAATGTATGTGAATAATAGATCAAGTTTATTGTTTTTCTAATCTTTACCATTCTTTTTTTTTTTTTAATAAATTTATTTATTTATTTTTGGCTGCGTTGGGTCTTTGTTGCAGTGCACGGGCTTACTGAGGTGGCTTCTCCTGCCGCGGAGCACGGGCTCCAGGTGCGCAGGCTTCGGTAGTTGTGGCTCACAGGCTCTAGAGCGCATGCTCAGTAGTTGTGGCGCACAGGCCCAGTTGCTCTGCAGCATGTGGGATCTTCCCGGACCAGGGCTCGAACCCATGTCCCCTGCATTGACAGGCGGATTCTTAACCACTGCGCCACCAGGGAAGCCCTACCATTCTTAATGAGTTCTTTAATCTGCATAACCTATCAGTTTCTGTGAGATGTGTAATAAAATCTTCAGTCTTCACTATCACCCTCCTCTTGCTCACTCAGCCAAACCGGACCCCTTGCATTTCTTAAACACTCCAAACATATTCAAAAATCAAGGTCTTTATTTTGAGGTACCTGGGAGTGCTTTGTCCCCAAATTCTGTATAGATTGCTCCCTCACTTGCTTTAGGTTTTTTGACCTGTTTAGTAAAAACCATTATGGTAGAAATGGTCAAGTGAAAGTCTCTAAAACTGCTCCCTCCCCTTTGGTTTCTATCCAAGATAGTAAAGCAGAAGCAATATATCCTGGGAATAACTGAAGAGATTAGTTCTACAAACAAAGACTTAAAGGACACAGATTTTGGAGTCCTCATTATTCCCTATTCAATTTACCTGTTCGGCTCCTATGAAAACCAGATAAATTGTGGCAGATCATTGTAAACTACCACAAATGTGAGTAACCTCAGTCCCAAGTGTGACTGCTCTGGTAGATGTGGTGTTTTTACTGAAAGGGATCTACAAAATATTTGTCATTTGGTCTGTGATTACTGGTCTGGGGAATGCATTATTCTCAATCCCCATCAGTAAAGAAGATCAAAAACAGTTCATGTTTATGTGGAAAGAAATACACATTCACTGTCTTGCCTAATGGGTACATTAATTCCTATTTTTGGTCACACCATAGTCTGCAGAGATTTTGGTTATGTTGGCTTTCTATGGAATATTATTATGCTGTACAACTACATTAATGCTATCTTAATCAGACTTCACACAAAATACTCTGGAAGCCTTAGTAGGACACATATGGGTAGGAGATAGTCTCCATGAATATTCAAAGTTTTGCCATATCAGGAAGTACTAGAGGTCCTATGGCCTGGATTCGATGGGACATCTCCATTGGAACAAGTTTATCTGGATTCTGGAGGAAGCACATATTGCATTTGGACATATTGTTGTGACTAATTATTGAGTGACTTGGAAGGCATACCATTTTGAGTAGGGTGAAGAACAACATTTACCAGGCTGTAGCGAAAGCTTCTCTTTCTATTGGGCCGTATGATGCAGCATATCTCATCATACTAAATAAGAATGATTTGTATTGATAGAGACTCTAAAAAACCCCAATAGGAGATTACAGTACAGACCCTGAGTTCCTGGAGTAAGCCATGCCCTCTGCAGGAGAGAATTATTTGTCATTTGAAGACTAGCTCTAGGCATGTTACTAGGTCCTATAGAAACTGAACAGCTGATTCTAGAGGAAGAGTTGCTCATCATTAGCAGTTTACTTTCAGATTCATCATGTAATAAGGTCAGATGAGTGTCACAACAGTGCATTGCTGAATGGAAATAGTGAATTTAAAATTAGGCCTGAGTATGTCCAGAGGGTCCAGACTCCGAAGTTACCTACCTCTGTTGCCTGATGCTATTCCTTAAATTTACCCCTATGGCCTCATTGGAGATTTCCTATATCTAACTAACAGAAAATATTTATGCCTGAGTCACAAATTGATTGCTTTTAAAATGTTGACCCTGAAGGAAAACAAAGGAAAATCTCAGTAGACAAAACTATGAGTTGTGCACTTAGTTATTCACCTTTGAAGATTTGCTTGTTTAGAAGTGCTCTTTCCCAGGAAAAGAGCTTCTACCAGAGGATATAACAAGGTTCCACTGATCTTAAAAATATGCCTATTATTTGTTGGACTTTTGTACTGAGTTTCTTATGCCTGTAGAACAGGTAAAAAGGAGATACTGCATTGTCAGGAATGGTTAGCCTAGATTACACAAAGGAACTGGGTTGCTTCTATACAAGGAGGGAAGAAAGGAGTGAGCCTAGAAGATTCATCAGAGAATCTCTTGATGTCACCTTGGCAATTATGACAACCATGGTCCAACAAGGGTAAAGCCTTTGATCCCTTAAGGATAAAGGTCTTTCCATTATAATGCAACCTGTATCCAGGGAGGTACTTAATTAGCATGAGGGAAATCTAGAATAAATGAAAGAAGGAAATGATAAATATAAATTTTAGTCTCAGGAACAACTCTAACACTTCTATTAATCATTCTTATCCATCTATTAATGATTATTGACTATTACCCTTGAAGACTAACATATCATACTTTCTATAGGAATGAGCACCCCTGAGTGGTACAGGAATGGGAGCTATGCTGGACATCTTTTACACCCTATTTCCTTTATCTTGGTTCACCTTTTGGCTCCAGCCATTTCTGTGGCAATCAGCTGTGCACAGGCATCGCCTGACAATACCTCAGCTGAACTGCCCCTTATATCTCTTGTTTCTGCCTCAAAGACTCTTGTCTGTTGACTCTTGAAAGACCTTTGTCTCTGCTGCTGCATGTATGCAAATCTGGATTAAGAGGGAGTTAATATATCTGAGTCACTTCTTAAGTAATGGGAGACTCAATTCAAAGACTATAAATACTGCTGCAAAACAGTTTTGTAAAGTGTTTTTATCAATTGGTAAATTGACACTCCCACCATCAGTGTTTGGACATGACCATTTCTACACATGTTTGCTAAAACTTAGTATCATCTGTCTTTTTAATTTCAACCATTTTGGTAAGTGTGTTTGTGTATGTGTGTGTATCACATTTTGTTTTAATTTACATTTTCCTGATCAATATAACATTGAGAATCTTTTATGTTTATTCCCCAATAACTTTTTTATATTTGTGTATTATCTTTCGTGAGGTGACTGTTAAAGTCTTTTATTCATTTTTCTTTTGAGTTGTCTACTTTTTATATTGATTTGTTGAAGATCTTTATATATTCTTTATAGAAGACTGGTTTTTGTTTGTATTAAAATCTATTATTTTTCCTCAATAGTATCTTTTGATAGATTGGATGTCTTGATCCTAATATGTCTGATGTATCAAGCTTTTTCATTATGATTAGTGTTTTCCTATTCCAAGGGCATAAATACATTCCTTTACGCTATTTTTAGAAACTTTATTTTTTTCCTGTTTATATTTAGATCTACAATCCAGTGGGAATTGATTTAGGGGTAAGATGTAAGGTAAGGGTCAGATTCTCTTTTTTTGTTTGTTTGTTGCTATATGGATATACAATTGACACAACATTGTTTATGAAGAAGGCTATCCTCACCCATTGTTCTTCAGTGTCATTTTTATAAACCAAGTATTCATATATGGGTGAGTCCGTTTCTGGACTGTCTTTAGTTCCATTGTATTTTTGTCTATCCTTACATAAATACTACATACTCAAATTCATTGTGAGTTTTGTAAGACTTAACAACTGGGAATATAATTCTTTCACATTTATTCTTTGAGATAATCTTAAATATACTTGCCCCTTTGGATTTTTACATAAACTTTGACTCAATTTGCCAACTTCAAAAAAACCTCCACTGGAATATTGATTGGGTTAGCAACAAACATATAAAACATTTTGGGAGAAATGACACCTTTACAATCCTGAGCATAGACTATTCCTCTATTAACTTTAAAACAAAAAACAAAAAAAAAAACTTCTTGTAATATTTTTTGCAGTTTTCTGTGTGAAGCATTTTTACTCATTTTAAAAAATAATTTTTCATTCATAGTTATGTGAAGCTTTTTGATGTTATTTTAAATGGTAGTTTACAAAGTTTTCTGGCTGTGGCTATAGAAAAATATCATTTATTTTATACATTAATATTCATAATTTTGTAATTCTAATTTTTTTTCTGTATAAATAGAAAACTCAAAAGTACTACAATCTGTTGTCTATGATTATTGTCAGTTTTGTTTTTTCTCTTCCAATCAGTATACTTATTTTTTTTTTCCTGTGTTTTCTGTGCTGGCCAGGATGTACTATACACTATTGAATAGAAGTGCTGATAACAAACATCTTTGTTTTGTTTCCAGTTTCAGGGGAAGAATTTTCTATTTTGTGATTACATATGATGCTTACTGCACTTTTTAAAGAAATGAATACACTATAAATTAAACAGTTAAGAAAGTTCTCATCCATTCCTAGCTTCATGTCTGTCTTTTTAAATCATGAATAGGTTTGAGGTATATCAAATCATTTTTCCATATATACTGAGATTATATTTTCTCCTTTTCATCTGTTAATGTAGTGAATAACATTAATGGATTTTCAAAACAAGCCAACCTTGCATTGAAGCATAAACCTCTCTTGGTTAAGCTCCTACCTTTCTATATATACATGGATTCAATTTTTCAATGTTTTAAAAATATTTTTCTTAGTTTTCTTACATTGAAGTATAACATACAAATAATAAAATGCATAAATCTTAAGTGTTACAACTGGATGAATTTTTAGAGTTGTATACTTTCATGTCACCACCATTTAACCTAAGATTTATAACATTACCTATACCTAGATGCCTCCCTTATGGCTCCCCCCACTTAATACCACCCCCATAGAAGCACTATACTGCCTTCTACCATCAGATTAGATTTGCTAGTGCTTGAACTTTTTATACATGAGTTATATAATATGTACTTCCTTATGTCTAGTTTCATTTTCTCAGTATTATGTCTGCTTGCCTTTGCATGCAGCAATTCTTTGTTTTACATTTATGTATAATATTTCATTGAGTGAATATTTCACAATTTGTTCTCCAAGTTTGGGTATCATGAATATAGCTGCTATTCATATTCTCATACATAACTTTTGGTGCATAGATGCACTCATTGTATTGAGTTTATACATTAAGATTAGAATGACGAAGTCTTGGGGCATTACATATTCAGATTTAGCAAACACATTAAAGATATTCAAGATGGATGTATCCATTTACTTTCACAGAAAAAGTGTATGAGAACTCTACTTGCTTTACATCCCTGTTAAGAGTTGGTGTTCTTTTCCTTCTTTTTTTTTTTTTTTTTGATCTAAGCCATTCTAGTGGGTGGGTTGTGGTAGCTTACTGTGGCTTTAATTTGCACTTTCCTAATAACTAGAGATTTGAAGACGTTTCCATGTACTTACTGGGTAGCTGTATATCCTGTTTTCTAAAGTGACTGTTTAGTATTTTGTCCATTTCGTAAATGAGTTTTATGTCCTTTAGTTATTCATTTGCAGGAGTTTTCTATATTTCAATACAATTAGTACACGTGTATTGCAAATATTTTTCCAGTCTTTCAATTGATTTTTCTCACCCTTAATAATATCTTTTGATGAACCACAGGTTTTAGTTTTAACAGAGACTAATTTATTAATATTTTATAGTTAGTATTTAAGAAATCTGCTTAAGAAAACTGACTATTCCAAGGACGTGAACTTTTCTTCTATGCTATTTTCTAGAAGCTTTTTTTCTTATTGTTTTACTGTTTGCTTTTAGATCTACAGTTCTTCTGGAGTTGAGTTTTGGGTATGGTTGAAGTAGTGGTCAATATTCATGTATTTTTAAAACATGGATATTCAACTGAACCAGCGCCATGTGGGGAAATACCATCTGTCTCTCCCCGCCCCCCCCCATTTTACAGTTATTTTATTAATAGGTGTGTGTGTGTGTGTGTGTGTGTGTAAGTCTTGTTTTTAGTACAGATAATGCTTGTGTTATATTAAGTTTAGTATAAGTTTTGTTATAAGTTATATTTTGATGTGAGCTATTTTATTTTATTTTTAAAAATTTTTTGGCTGTGCAGCATGTGGGATCTTAATTCCCCATCCAGGGATCAAACCCGCACCCCCTGAAGTGGAAGCGCAGAGTCTTAACCACTGGATCTCCAGGGAAGTCCTATTTTGATATGTTATAACAGAATTATTTATGTTATTTTGACACTTTGCATTTCCACACATATTTTAGAAACACTTTCAATTTCTAGAAAAAAAACACCAGAAAAAAAGACATTTTTCTGGCATTTTGATTGGGATTATACTGAGTCTATACATGAATTTAGATAGAAATGTTATCTTCATGATATTGAATATTTTAGGCTATGAATATAACATATACCTTCTGCCATTTAGATCTTCCTGATTTCTCCTAGTACAGAATCTTAAATATTTTTGTAATATCTTAAACATATTTTATTTTGCCTGTCACTATAGTTCACTTTTGTATTTTAGTTCCTCAGTTCTAATAGTTCCACTCAAGTTGTTACTAAAAATGTTAAAAGGGGAAGAAGCATGCATAGATCACTAGGTATCCCACTAAGGAAGCTTCCTTCAAGTTGATGTGAAGATTCTGTAGTCACTTCCTGGATGTGTTCACTTAGTTAATTATGGATACATCTATATGAATTTTCATGCAGCCCTTACTTCTCCATCTTGTCTCAATAGCATGAAATGCTTATTAAATTTTGGATAGATTATATCATTACTTTGCCAGCAGCTATGGTCAGAGCTTTTAAATTATTAGCACATTGAACATTCAGGAATAAGCAGAAGCAATGCCAGGCTTTCTGGAAGAATTCTTTCAGCAGCCCTGTGCTTGGCCAGCCTCACTTCTTTACCTCCACTCTGCTCCCATTAGCCTTAACCTCTACTCTTGCATTTTTCTCTAGGAATACATTTATTCATTTCAATCAGACCTATTTTTTACTTCCTGGCTAGAACATCTTTGATCATTCGATATTGTTTGGGCCTAAAGTTTGGCCCAAGGTTTTGCTTCCAGACATAACACCTGCTTGGTTAATAGCCCAAATGCTCATACAACCCAGATTCCTAATTAGACCCAATATTCTTTTTATGTTTCCATTTTGTTTCTGATAATTGTTTGTAAAACTCCATATCTACAAAGTTAATAATTTTAAGAAAACAATATATATTTAGCTGGTACAATGAATTCATCCCATATCAGCTCTATATTATCACCATTTCCTACTTCTGGGAAACTTCATGCTATACTGTTACTAACTTTCCCTCTGTAATCTTACCAAAGATAAATTTCAAGTTCACATTGGTAGTTTGTGGGATATACTGTGTCTATGCACAATCATAATGTACTCTGTCTTCTGTAACCTGCTCTTTCTCACTTAAAAATGTATCATGAAGATTATTCTTAGGTTATATATCCAATGACCACCAATCTTTTTTTTTCCTGATTATTTCTTCTAAGGTAAATCTTCACATGGTTCTGAACTGAGATGATTTGATGAAACATAGAACAAAGAGGGCAACTACTTACTACAGAGATTCATTGAATTTGGAGACATACAATAAAGACCACTTCAAAAACAGCAAGTAGAATGGTGGTTACCAGGGGTTAGGGGTGTGGGTTGGGAATGGGGAGATGTTGGGGAAAGTACAAACTTCAGTACAAACTTCCAGTTATAAGACAAATAAGTTCTGGGGATCTAATGTACAGCATGGCAATTGTAGTTAATAATACTGTGTTATATACTTGAAAGCTGCTCGGAGAGTACACCTCAAGTAGTCTTCCCACAAAAAAAGAGAAATGGTAATCATGTCACATGCTGGATATGTTAGCTAAAACTATGGTGGTAATCATTCTGTGATATATAAGTGTATCAAATTAACATGTTGTACACCTTAAACTCACACAATGTTATATATCAGTGATATAAAGCTGGGGGCGGGGGGAGGAGTTGTTTTCATGATCCCTGAAGTTCCTAGAGCAACTCTTGGACACAAGACCTGGTGAACTCTTACCAAGCTTGATTCCCTGACCCAGAGCCAAAGCATCCGCTGAAAAATAATTCTCATTTGCCAGGTAGCTCTACCTGGTGCACAAATTTGTGATTATAACTTATTCCTTGGAGCAATTTAGGATTTAGGATCCGATCCCAAGGAAATCCTGATATGCCCTACTTTCTGTGACAAAGGGCGGAGAGCAGGTCCCCTTCTTTACCAGGGCTTGGTCACTTGCTTGCCCAACTCCATTAGCCACTGAAAGTTTTAATTATATATTTGTCACTACTGGATAGATAACATTTCTCAAAGCTTAATCTCATAAAAGTCTACTTCCACCTATTCTACTGTCACTAACACATTCTATTTACCCTTCAATATTCTGCTTGAGTTCTTCCTCCATAAAGATTTTTGTAACTATGCCAGCCCATATCAGCTTCTTCCCTTGAATGTCTGTGGAACTTAAAATCTTCAAAGCTTGCAGATTCATTATAAAGTTATAAAGAAACACTGGAGACTTGCCAATTCTATTTTACAGAAGAGAGTCTGAGACACAGAAGTGAGATAAATGGTAATGGTATGTAATTTCACATCGCATATGGTGTTTACATATGCATAGTAACACATACATTTGTTTGTGGTACATATATACACATATGCATGTTTATATGCACATAACATATGTATGTAATACACTGTCTTAATTGGTCACCTTCTTGAGTGTTTCTTCATTATCTCCCTCAGTCCTAAAATGCAATGTTTTTTATTTACCTAATATATTGCATTAATTTGGAGAAGACCTTTACAGAATAATTTTATAGACTCCCAAACTATAAATAGATAGTATCTGCCAATCACTCTTAGATAATAGAACTTTATTTAAGTATGCTACTTCAAATTCTTAATTCTTTCTTTCTTTCTCTTTTTTTTTTTTTTTCTCTTTCTCTTTTTAATCAGGCTAGAAATTAAGAAATGCCAATAGAACAAGCAGAGGTTTAATAGTATTGATCCTGTTCAGAGTTTTGCAGAATAGCATAAGGATACAAGAAAAAGAAAAGACACATTCTAGCTCTGAGCACAGCTAAATGTCTAGGTGGTTTGTCAATGTGCTGTTAAATCCCCCTCTGAATGGAAACAATAAAAATTCTTCCCACTGTGCCTTTAAAAAGCTTCTTGTGTGTGAGTTTGGATTCTGCTGCCAGGCCTAGCTGGGACATTCCTCATCTCTCACCACTGAGATTCTTTAAATGTCTGTCAGCCAGTTGCAGCACTTGTTGAATAGGACAGCATTATGTCATGCTCTCAGAAAAGGTGGCAAGCAAGCTGGTTGCCTGTTCCCTCTCCTTCTTATTTATTTTAGGCAAATGTGAGTCCTTAGGTCTGAGACGCAGCACTGGTGGTAACTAGAGCAGAGAATAATTAACCTAAAGAAGGTGAGGGGGAGAGGTTGGCAGCCAGTTCTTACTTGGGGAAGCTGCAAGAGGTGGGGTGTGGGTGAACTGGGGGAGAAATGTGAGTTAAAAGTCCAAGAGTGCGTCCGAGTTCCTTTAACAGAAGCAGAATACCGACTAGTTGAGCAAATTAAGTCCTTTCAGGGATGTCCAGATAAATGATTGCTTTGCATTCAAGCAGAAAACACCATTATTTCTGGCTTCACGTAGTGTGAATTAAAGAGACATGACATTTCCTCCTCTGTAATCTGAATATATGAAAGAGATAAGAAACCTGCAGGAAAGTGAGGGAGAAGTACTGTTTATTCTTTTTCCCTAAAAGAAAGTAAATTTATTGAAGGAGACTTTTTAAAAACATCAAATTAATGAAAAGTGAAAAGAAACAAATATTCACTCTCTCTGCAAAACATCCACCCTAAATTGCGTGGAAGGTGTAGTGAAGGGTGATGAGGTCCTGAAGGGATGGATCAGCTCTTTCGCATGCTCAGTTATGGTCCCAGATGCACAAGAGCAGCTGGTGGAGGCTGCTGGTACTTAGGACCAGTTAGTGTCAGGGTTTTGATATTTTATTTGAACTAGAACTTCCTTCGATAATCTGAATCAGAACAACCTGAATAAAAATTCCCTTCAGTAATCTGAATCTTTGAAGAACAAAGACATTTTGTTTGTAAGAACAAAATGTTGAAAGATGACATTTATGTATTTGTGAAGAAACTCATTTCTTATTAAGCTAGAAAGGGGTGAAAAGAGAAATGCAAACAGACTCATTGACCACTGATGGAAAATTGAAGAAAAGGGCAATGCCACACATTAACGTGTATATATAAACTTAGTATGCTTAAAATTTCAATGTTAGTTTTAAAATACAAGGCTTAGATTTTAAATTAAGAAAATTATTCGTTAATTTTGAGTAGACTTTCATTTATGTTATTAAAGTTTGTAATATCATTTTTCTATCCTTACAACCTATGAGATAAAGTAATCTATGAAATTCAGAGAGTAACTTAATCATAGATGTATATATTGAAGAGTCATTTGTATGAATAAAAAGAGGTTTAAAAAGATGTAACATAGAGCATTGTGACTATAGTTAATAATTCTGTATTGCATATTCAAAAGTTGCTAACGGAATACATCTTAAAAGTGTTCATCACAAGAAAAAAAATTTTTGTAATTACTTACGGTGATGGGTGTTAAACTAGACTTACTGTGGTGATCATTTTGCAATGTATACAAAAATCTAATCTTTATGTTGTACACTTGAAACTAGTATGTCACATGTCCATTATACCACAATAAAAAAAGGTTTTGATGCAAAAGATGAAATGAAAAAAAGGAGAGAGAGATATAAAAACACACAGACATATGCATTTAATAGAAGTAAGATGTAGACTGTGCACACACATATAATATATATTTAAATATAGAAACTTGTCAGTATACCGTGGATCTGGATTTGAATCTTGGTTTTGTTGTATATAGTTGTGTGAGCTTGGATTATCTAATTAGTGTCTCTAAACTACAATCTTCCTCTATGTAAAATGAGTATAATTCCTAACTTATAGAGTTGTTAAAATGATTAGATTAAGTGATATCGCATACGTAAAGGGTTTAGTATTGCAACATGTGCATGGTAAATGCCCAACTGTTCTTTGTATTTTCCTTTTGTCCCCAGATAGCTTAGTTTACTATCTTTTTGATTGTCTGTATGTGTTAATTAAGACCCTTTCTATTAAGAATAAAAGGAATCAGTGAAAAAGATTAAAAGTCTTCACCAGTACAGACAGGGAAAAAGATGATAGAGTTTGTTCAAACACATTCTGAATATTTTATCAATATTAGTACATGGGAATAATTATGTGAAGGTAGGGACGGGAATGTCTATATAATGTCTGTTTTTATGGCTACAAGGAGACTGGATTGGTTAAGAGTTCACAAGTATAGATGCCTTTTCAGTTCTCTCCCATTTATTTATTCCAGTACAATTTTGGACCAGGCTAATGTTTTAGTTGTCAGAGAATACTCTACCTATCATATACACATGAAAACCTAGGTATTGCCATGGCAATGAGAAAAGATGGCCTGGATTCCTTACACCATGAATACTTCAAAACAAACAAACTTGCACCATGGGCCCATACAGCATATTTTAATCAGCATTAATAACTCTGACAACCAGATGCTCTTTTATCTTCTCTGTTTCTCAACAATTTGCTAATGATAATTAAAAATTCCTGGTGTTTGCCAGCAATTCCAGAATCACATTCTTCAACTTAAAAAAATAAAAGGAGAGAGAAGTCTAAGAACGGTATCCACATAAGCAATATTTGACTGGAAAGTTCAAAGAAGTTTAAAAAATACAGTGCAGAGGGATAAATGGTTTTGATTTTGAAGGAGGTTGTATTACGTTAACTTCAAAGACCTAACCTTTGTTGGGATAGAAAAAATATTTGTAAATAAAATAAGAGTTGGCATAAATTTTTCTTAAAAATCAGCCTACCCAAACATTAGATGAAGTAACTTTTGTGAATACTTTATATTATTTAAAAGTCTATTATCAGGGATTCTTACCTTAAAATCCACAGACAAGGAACTAGCTCCGGGAGACCATTGCATCTTTGAAATTTTAGACAATATTGTGAGTTCAGTTCCACCTGTGATTTTTTTTCTGGGTATAAGATCAATAGCTCAACAGTTTTTAACATGGCTTGTTACCCACAAAAATTATTATTATGGTCATTATTTTTCATAGTCTTTGCATTTTCCTACATTGTTGAATTTTAGTTATTATATTGAAAAGGAATTTTAAAATATATTTCACGAGCAATCAAAAGTAATTACTATTGAGAATATATCCTAAGTAGACAATCCAATAGAAAAATAAGTCGACAAACGAGTATATATCAATCAGGAAGTTTTTAGCCGTCTCAATGAAAAAATAACTTTAAGAATATTTGTCATTTCACATTACAAAAAGTGTAAAGAGTTACATGATTATTTAATTCAGTAATTAACTAACCTACTCCATCCCCCATCTTTCTGCCTTTCTCCCCATGTTCACTTACCACTCAAAGCTGGGTTCCCCAAGTATCAGTGTGACAGCAGCAGTTCCAGGAATCACACGTAGAGAGCAAAGCCCAGAAGTAGGAAAGAGAACTTACTTCACGTGACTCTATTTCAAATCTAGAAAACGTTTCCAGAACTCCCTTTGGTGCCCCTTCCCTCTCACTGGCCCAAATTGCATTACATTCCTTTGCCTGAAATAATTATTAGCAAGAAGATGATGTTTCATTTTTTACAGATGGGGAGAGGCCCAGACCACCTGAAGGATGAAAGGAGGGTGAAAAAAATTAGAGATCTGTTAGGTAGAAAGAAGATGATTTAATGGCCATTGCATAGACAAGTATCAGTACCAGGCACAGTTCACTGCCTAGGGAATTTATTTTATTGAAAACTTTATTTTTTTATGGTTAAATATTTCACACACGGACAAGAATTGATAGTAATATGGGCACATCTGTGACCCAATCTCTTAGCTTTAATAAGTACTAACATTTGCTCAGATCTTCATTAAAGGAAGAAAATTACAAATATATTTGTGATCACCCCTCTACTCAACTTTGATTATATTTCCTTCTCTTCTTCCCCAGCTGTGATTATTAACCTGAATTCCTTATTTCCTTTCTCATACTGAATTTTCTATTTGGGCTATACATTAATGTATTTAGGAAAATTTTTAAAATTCATTTGTGATTTTCCATTCTTGGGTAAAGAAAATAGAACAAATATCAGGTTTGTGGGGGGGAAACAAATAATAATATTCTATTCCTAAGAATTTCTGACTGCAAGAAAGTTTTAATTCCTTTGGTCCTAAATTTTGCTTCACCAAGCTCAGTTAGGCAAATGAGTCCATAAAAATTAGAACCATGTTTCACAAGAAATGCTATTTCAGTCAAAAAAGTGATAATTAATCCCCCACCTGTAACCTAAAACATTTGAAGAAATAAGTCAATGAAAATCATGTCCTTATAGCGTACAAGAGTAGTGGGAACAAGAAGGAAATAAACTCTAATTTCATCATATAGGACAGTGTCATAAGGATGATGCTTTGAGATCCAACTGAATTCCTAAGCTCTTCATTTTAAATATACAACTGAAAATAGGGATCCAGTGGTACATAGTCCAAGAGAAAGCATTGATATTGTATCTATCACCAGCTATATTCATTCTGCAGGGGAATTTCCAGACTGTAAGTGTCTTCCCTGAAGGAGTAGGGAGTTGGTGCCCCTATTTGCTGGGCTGTCTGCACTATCCAAAAAAAATATATAGGTAACTTTCTTTCTTTAAGACTGTGGAGTTAACAGTTCTCAATTAAACTGACTCATATGGATAGGTAGGGAGTTTGGGACTAAGCATAATTCCCACTGCCCATAATTGATTTAACTTGCTCAGGTACCAGGTAGAGCGCATCTACTACGTGCAAGGTATGTAGTAGTCAACAAACAATCCAAAATAAATTTTAAAAACACAGTTCACATATTAAAAAGGTCACTCTCTTTGGGCATAAACAATGGTAATGAGGTGTGATAAATGCTCTTTTAAATGAATATTACAAGGTGGTAACATATTAATCAGAAATTGGAATTCACTGTGAGGGTCTGGGAATGTTTCATGGAGGAACATTTGAGTTGGTTCTTGAAGAATAAGAAGTACTTCACCAGGTAAAGAAAAGAGGAAGAGAATGTCAAACAAATAAAACATACTGTGTTTCAAACAGGAAAAGCAACTCCAATTGGCTCCTGGCCTCCTGAATGTCATCTCTTACAGTGCTCTTTGATTAGATCCACTTGGCTCTTAATGGACTGCAAATCTTCTTCCATTTTGAGCAGTTTCTCAGTTCAGCTCTTGAGCTTCTGAGGCTCCCCTTTAGTGATGCTTTTCATTTATTTCTTCATTCCATCTTATGACCTCCTTTTGCCTTCCTACTTCCCTCAGAGGTAATTCTCTTCTCAAACCAAATACTATTATTATTCTTTCACAATACACCTTGGTAATCCATTGAGACCAGAGCATAAATTTATAGCAACTGGAAACTCGTTTCCCTGTCTTCAAGCACAAGGTGGGTTTAATCTTCAACCTTCCATCAAAGCTAAGGAAAAAATTATTGTACTCTCAAAGAATAAAAAAATAACAAAATAAATATCCATAGTCAACCATCTGAGTGTGTGTGTCACATCCTGCCCCAATCTCTCTCTCTCTCTCTCTGTTTTTTAAACTTTTAAAAGATTATCTCCTCCCAAAGAGCCTTTTTAGATATCTTTTCCTAATTATCCTTTGATAAAACTTGAAATACCATAGATATACTGTATATCTGTTCATGCACTGTACATGTATCTGAATTTATGGATTAAAAAGTAAGATTATTTTTGCCCCCTCAAGAGTCAAATTTTACCTGCTGAGGGTGAAGAATGCATGAGTGATCTATCTATCTATCCATCTATCTATACATTTCCACTTTTTCTCCCCCCCAAAATCACTAAACTTCTGTGAACTTTAGTCAGCAAGTCAACAAGTTTATGAAAAATGAAACTTACTGTGATTAATTCACAAGGGTATTATAGATATTATGACTTACACAAGTATTCTAATATCAAAGTTATTATACAGATTGAGAAGAAAACTGGGCAGAATGAACAGAGGTTTTGGCCACCATCTTGTTTTACATCTCTAACATTTGCTCTATGACCTGTGAATAATCTGTTTAATTTCCCTACCAGTCTTTTATGGAGAGACTGTATGTGTGTATGTGTATAGGTGAGTGCATTTTGCTCATACTTTGTACAAATATTTCAACTATGAACTAATTTGTAGTCACTCAAATGGATTATATAAGAATTTATTTATTGTTTGTATAATCTTAATTCAACCACTGAGAAGCAGAATCTCTTTGAGTAAAAGCTCTAGAATTCTGGAGAAAAGAGCTCCTCCTCAGTGCTGTATAGGTGAGGGCATTTCTGAGGAGTGTCCTTAAACTATATGATCTTTTATGAACCTCTGATTTGATTGTTTTTGGAATGTTAAAAAAAGGTCTTTTTTACTGAATACATGCTAAGTAATCAGGTGCCACTAGATAATGTTATTTTGTTGAGTAAAAATTAAAAATAATTGCTTCATAAAAAGGTAAGGCAGATTTTTCAGCAATTAAATGTGCAAAGTTTGGCACCCACTCTAATGCAGTTTCAGCATTCAAATTAAAAAAATGTTCTACTGATATGGAAATAATTCAGAGAAGATTCTAAGTCATCAAGTATTCATTTCCATATAACTTTCTCTTAAAATGGACTGATTTTGAGGCTTTTGCTTATCTGTCAATGCCCGCACAATTTTTCTACCTCCACATTATGTTTAGTGGATAAATCATATGCTTTAGAGTCAGGTATCTAGGCGTGAATCCCTTATCTAACTTATCTAAATAGTTGCACGTTTGGGGCAAGTGATTTTGTCCCTTTGAACTTAAGTTCCCTCTTTTATTTATTTATTTATTTATTTATTTATTTATTTATTTATTTATTTGGCTGCTCTGCACGGCATGTGGGATATTAGTTCCCGGACCAGGGATCGAACCTGTGTCCCCTGCAGTGGAAGTGTGGAGTCTTAACTACTGGACCTCCAGGGAAGTCTCTTTAGTTCCCTCATTTAAAACAAGGGAAATAATATTACATATTTACAAGATTTGGGAGAAGATTAAATGAGATAATGATCCTAGCACAAAGAAGATGCTTAAAAATGTCAATGATTCCCTTTCTCCTGGCCACATTTCACTCCAAGTGCAGATGGCACTAGTTTATAGATTTGTAAATGGATATTACCTATGAACCACCTTCTCCACTCTAAACACCAGAGAGATTGTAGGTGATCAATAAGTAGGACGAAGAGGAAAACAGTCATTTTCATTCATTATGAAATATTTCCAGAACATAAACTGTAGGTAAAGCTCAGGGTAGGCTCTGTGAGGGTTTTAGGGATTAATAAAACCAAGAGTTCACTGCAAAGTGGATGAGACAGACTTAAAGAACAATCAACCTTATATGGCAGGGCTTTGATAATCTACAAGGGTTTCAAGGGTTCCAGAAAAATGCTGTGGGAGCACAAAAGAGGGTGTGTAAAATTCTATATGTAGGAAATTGTGCCTATCACCAAGAGAAGAAGTAAAGAATTAAAAAACTGTGACCTTTTTAGGAATAGGCCTGTGACACAAATGACACCTTCCCGAGTCCTGATCCAGAGATTGTTTGCATTTGGAAATATTTCCATTCCACATTTCATGTACTGGTGTTATAGACCAACTGATTCATTTCACTTTCATCCTACACTGAATGGACATCCAGGAACTATAAAATAAACTTTTGCCAACAGTCCAGTGGGGCAGATTAGCTATGGCTGTTAACAAGGAACAACTGACACAGCATTCCTCAAAAATGGCTTGCACTTGGGTTTGGGGAACACCATTTGCCAAAAGGGAAATTTGTGGGTGCTAAATTTAGAAGTGAATAGAAAACGTTGAGGCTTCAAAATCCCGTTTGGCTCCTAAGCCAGACACAACTTCAGGGCTGTGTGGGGCTTTTTTCTCCTTTTTTTTTTTTTCCTTTTTCTATTTTATTCCCATGGCAGTCTCAGAAGAAGGAGCAAGAATGTTTATTGCCTGCATGATGCAGGCTTCCATTTAGTTAGAAAAACACGTTTTTCAATTAACTTTCCCTTGATAAACAATGATTTAATTTAAAGGGATGGCTGTTTTGCAAATTGCAATAAAACACATTTTATGTAGGAGAAAACCTTACTTTTCAAAAGAAGGGATGATTAGTTGCCAAAGTTTCTAAAAGCAGAGCCTAATTTTTGAGTTCTTGCTTCTCCTGCCACAATATTTTTAGTAGTGTACATGGAATGGAAAATCCTGAATAATCTCACTTGAAGTGTTCAAGTGAAGATGGCATTCATCCCAGTCTAATCCATTTGGTCTTCAATGGTTTGGCTTTGGATAAACAAATTCTCTGCTGATAGCAATTCGATTTAAAACAGATACAAGGTCTTGGCTTGACTGAGAATGAATGCCTCCTCATCTCCTATCTATTATCAAGCCAAGTAATTAGAATGTAAATCCCTTGAATCCCATTCAGTTAACACCATATACAGATTTCTAGGCATAATCATATATATGTAATATATAAAGAGGAAAAAAATATAAGAATAAAGTGTTAAACTGAATGTAAATTATTGCATAAAAGTTTATAGTAAATCTATCCATAACGCCAAATGGAAAATGTACTGATTTTATAATGAATCATGGTGACAACCATGATGAAAAAACAACAACAATAACAATAATAGCAATTAACTAAAGAAGATACCTTTCCTCCGCAAACGATCCCCTCTTCCCGACCACCAGCAGAAGCTTTAAGTCTTATCTAACAACTTAAGCTCTTATCAGTGGCATTTAAAAATCTTTAGCTTGGTGTATTCACAGCTAAAGTAGAAATCACGAGGTAGTAATTGACCCAGGAAAAGGCTTACTTCTTAATTCTATCATGAGTGTACAATTTGAGAATGGGGATAGGGGTGAGAGAAATGCATAATGTTAATAATCTAAATAATTATATGAAATGCTAAATTCATTGTGATGCAGATGATCTTACATATTTGGTAGGCTTTTAGGAAAGTATTTTCCACAAAACATGTTTTTATGCTATTCTTATACATGTCTTTGAGAGGTGATGTGTGCATGTGTAAGTGTGTGTATGTTTGTGATCAAATGGGTTACCAGCTGGACATGAAGAAAACCAAAATTGTGTGCAGCTCATACTTCCAAAAAGAGCAGACTTAGTATGTTCATGCCAGCTCTGGAATGCTCTCCAAGTCTTGGGGTATCTAAGCAACCTTACAACCCTGGACTATCCTGTGAGTCTAGGAATGTCAAAGGCCACTGTATACTGTCTTAGTGACACCCATGGAGTGTGTTCTTTAATGAATAAATTAGACTTTCCAGAAATGAGAGTAGGTCCTAGAGGGAAACCAATTCTAATGGGTGCATAGTAGGCTTCCTTAAAAAGATGAGGTAGATTCAACGAGTGGAAGTTAGAAGTTGTGTGTGTGGTTTCTTTCCAAATGGTAAATGTCTGAAGACAGAATATCCAGATAGGAACTGGAGACATATGTGAGATTCCCCCAGTGGAATCTTTTGTTGTTCCATAAAGTTTTTAAATTATTCATTTTAGTTCTGTGAGGTAAGCCATGAGAAGTTTGATAAGGATTGTATTGAACCTGTAGATTGCTTTGGACATTTTAAAAAGATTTATTATCCCAGTCCATGAACATGGAATATCTTGCAATTTATTTGTGTCTTCTTCAATTTCTTCGATCAGTGTCTTATAGTTTTTAGTGTACAGGTCTTTTATTTCCTTGTTTAAATTTATTCCTAGGTATTTTACCCTTTTTGATACAATTGGAAATGGGATTGGTTTCACAATTTCTTTTCCTGTGAGTTTGTTATTAGTGTATAGAAATGCCAACAGATTTCTGTATATATTGATTTTGTATCCTGCAACTTTACTAAATTCATTTATTAGTTTGAACAGTTTTTAGTGGAGTCTTTAGGGTTTTCTATACATATTATTATGCCATCTGCAGAAAGTGACATTTTATTTCTTCCTTGCAATTTGGATAACTTTTATTTCTTTTTCCTGACTAATTGCTGTGGCTAGGAAAATGGCATAAGTTGGCATCCTTGTCTTGTTTCTGAGCTTAAAGGAAGAGCTTTCAACTTTTCACTCTTGGGTATGTTAGCTCTGGGTTTGTCATATATAGCCTTTATTATGTTGAAGTATATTCCCTCTATACGCACTGTGTTGAGAGTTTTATCATAAATGGATGTTAAATTTTGTCACATTCATTTTCTGCCTCTATTGAAATGATTATTTGATTTTTATCCTTTATTTTGTTAATATGATGTATCACACTGATTGATTTGCAGATATTGAACCATCTTGGTGTCTCCGTAATAAATCTCACTTGAGCATGTGTAAGATTCTTTTAATGTATTGTTGGATTTGGTTTGCTGATTTTTTTTTTTTTTTTGAGGATTTTTACATCTATGTTCATCAAGAACATTGCCCTGCAATTTTTTTTTTTTTTTTGTGGTGTTAATATCTGGTTTCAGTATCAGGTTAATACTGACTTCTTAAAATGTTGTTGGGAGATTTCCCTCCTTTTCAATATTTGGGAAGAGTTTGAGAAGGATAGCTATTAAATCTTCTTTGAATGTTTTATAGAATTCACTAGTGAAGCCATCTGGTTCTGGGTTTTTGTTTCTTGGGAGATTTTTGATTACCACTTAAATCTCCTTACTAGTAAGCAGTCTATTCAGATTTTCTATTTCTTTATAATTCAGTCTTGGAAGAGTGTATGTTTCTAGGGATTTATTTATTTATTCTAGGTTGTCCACTTTGTTGCCGTATAATTGTTAGTAGTAATCTCATGATCCTTTGTAACTTCTCCTCTTTCATTTTTTTATTTTATTTGAGTTCTTTCTCTTTTGTTCTTGGTTAGTCTACCTAAAGGTTTGTTGATTTTGTTTATCGTTTGAAAGAACCAACTCTTAATTTCATTGATCTATTCTATTGTTTTTTTTAGTCTGTTTCATTTATTTCTGCTCTCATCTTTATTACTTCCTTCCATCACTAATTTTGTGTTCTGCTTGTTCTTCTTTTTCTAATCTCTTTAGATATAAAGTTAGATTGTTTATTTGGCATTTTTCTTGTTTCTTGAGGTAGGCCTGTATTTCTGTGAATTTCCCTCTTACAAGTGCTTTTGCTACATCCCACAGGATTTTTGTATGTTGTATTCTGTTTTCATTTGTCTCTAGGTATTTTTTGATCATCTTTTGATTTCTCAATGACCCATTAGTTGTTCAGTAGCCTGTTATTTAGTCTCCATGTTTTTGTGGTTTTTCCATTATTTTCTTGTGACTGATTTTCTAGTTTTATACCATTGTGGCTGGAGAAGATGCTTAATATGATTTCAATCTTCTTGAAGACTTGTTTTTTGACTTAACATGTGATCAATCCTGGAGAATGTTCCATGTGCCTTTGAGAAGTATATGTATTCTGCTGCTTTTAGGTGGAATGTTCTATATATATATCTATTAAGTCAATATGACCTAAAGTGTCATTTAAGTCCAATGTTTCCTTATTGATTTACTGACTGGATGATTTATCCATTGATGTAAATAGGATGTTAAAGTCCTATATTTTTATTGTATTTATTTCAATTTCTCCCTTTAAGTCTGTTAATATTGCTTTATATATCTTGGTTCTCCTTTGTTAGGTGCATATATATTTACATATGTCATATATTCTTGCTGGATAGACCCTTTATCATCATTCAATTCCTTTCTTTGTCTTTTATTACAATCTCTGTTTTAAAGTCTATTTTGTCTGATTTGAGTATAGCTACTCCAGCTTTTTTTTCCATTTCCATTTGTATATAATATCTTTTTCCATGCTCTTATTTTCAGTGAATCCTCCCTGGCCACTAGAACCAGGTACTCTAGGGAATGCCTCTTATGTGGGCTGCATGCACCCTTCTATTATGGCAGAAACCTATAACAACTCTTTGAGGCAAACCTTACCACATTTTATAAAAGTGAAAAATAAAGTTAAATGATTGAAAAGATTACAATTTGAACTCAAGTTTTTCTGTTTTCAAAATCAAAAATTTTCTTACTACCCAATGAGAGTTAGTCAATTTTGTTTGTGCATTTACATGCAGCAATACTTCTATTAATGAGAGACATCCAATCCATAGCCACAACATTTCTCTATTAACATAATCAGATAAGGGTATAAGAAAAATATAAGTAAGAAAAATATCCTAACATTTATGTAGCACTGTGTAGATTACAGCAAGGCTTTGCATGACTACTCTACCTGGTGTGCTTTTGCCAACTCTCTGTGGACTGGTACCCCATTTTACAAGTGAGTAAGTGAGGGAACAGAAACTCAGAACAGTGAAGTAACTAGACCAGATCATGCAACTGCTAAGTGGAAAATCTTCTATGAGAACCTAGATCTCTTAACTCTAGATATTGTCCTCTTTCCACTCTATCTCACCACGTGGTTTCCGTCTCTGATATAACTTGACTGGCTTTCCCTGTCTTCCCCTTAAGTTGGGAAATTGCAATGATTTCTCAGAATACTGATTAAAATTTCAAAAAATATTTAAAACATTAGGCACCTATGATATAATCACAGTACACACCTGAAATATATTTATAATATAATAACCTAGGGTTGAGTTGGTAGAGAGGTGTAAGTGAGAAGTAGAGAAAAAGGACACTTTTTTTGAGGCTACCTTGTAGAGTTTATCCTTGGTAAAATGATTAGGTTACAAAAGTTTTCATATTTGTTTTTAAGTACACAGCATCAACTTTTAAATGTTTCTTACCTTTGAAACCTCCCATCCTTTCTCTGTGAATCAAATGCCTGTCTTCATCCTGGTTCTCAGGCCTTCTTTTAAGGCTTCCAGTGTTTAGAACCCCTCCCCATACACAGAGATTCTCAGAATAAAGAAGCACCCTTGAAGTAACAGAAGGGTCCCATTTTAGAGTGGGCTATCTTAGTTAATGGGAGTCTTCTAGTCACTGGAAGTGTTTAAACAAAAGGGGGAAAAATCACTCTTCCTACCCCCACCAATTTAACTTTTTTTTTTTTTTAAAGATCAGACTATAGAAAGAAACATATTACCTCCACCATAAAGAAAGCATAGTGGAGATCTAGGATGGCTACCTACAGGGCTGACTGAATAATGCATGTAACCTTCTGGGACTCCATCTCCTAGAGATGATCTTATACCTTCACCCTGGGCTTTTCAGTATTGCCCAAGTCCTGCCAACAGCTGAATGATTTCTCTTCATTCTGTCATCTGAGGTTCTAGACAAAACCGTGAATTTTTTTCTGCTCTTGAGAAGGGTCGTGATGACCCATATATAAAGTTCTGCCTTCCTGGAGGGGCTCCCTAGATTGGATGCTGCTGGTGTTTTATATCTCTGGACTTATTTTATCTTCTTAAAATAAAGACTCTCCTAGATGAAGAAGAAGTCAAAGGGGAGCATAACTCTGACTTTGGGTTTATGAAGGTGTCCCTGTTCTGTTTAATTAAAACTGCCTTAAGGCCTTCTAATCCAATTTTTTGTTGGATTCACAATATATTACTAAAATCTGCTGACTGTTTATATTTCAGTAAAGAACTTCTCTTGCCCTAGGGAAATAACTTAAGCACTAAGACATTTGGACAAGTAGAGGTTTTTCCTGTTATTTGAATTGAGAATTACTGTTTCATATAAATAATTGCCTAATAATATAATGACAATAAAAAAACACTTCAAGAAAATTAAATTTATTATCCTCAAGCTCTTTAAAAGAGAAATCAGTAAGTAAATTGCTATTTCACTTTTGGGGATGAAATTAAATTTTATATGTCACACAAATATATCAAAAACTTTGATCTTGATATGAATGTGGAAACCAAGACAAAAGTGTTGATAAGACTTGGTCCAGTTTACATGACTTATAAGTGGGATGGTGAGTATTTAAATCCAAGTTTAATGATATGAAGATTCAGGCTTTATTCACTGCACCATTCTACCTTACATACTGTGATACTGTCAAAGAAGAGTGCTTTTCTTTGACTCTTAAGCAGAAAACTAACCTCTCTTTCCCAATGTAATATATTAAATATACTACGAATGCTTAGGAAACTAGAGGTGCTAGTACAAGATGAGGCATGGCATAGTCAGTGTGGAATAGCCTTTCTCCATCCCCAACCTCCAGTTATGTATTTATTCAATATAGGGTCCTAGACAAAACCAGAAGCTAAGTCTTTGATTCAGTTGTGGTTTGCTTTTCTGACCAACTTTACGTGCAAATTTAGCTACCATTAACAAATTGGCTTTTAAAACAAAGGTGTAAAGTATATGTTTGTAAATAAACTAAGCATATTTCCCATGGTCAGAAGTTATTTAAAATAGAATATAATCATGGGAAAAGCTAAAGAAAACTTAGTTATGTAGACATGAAAATTATACGTGTATATGTATTTTTTTTCTAAGTGGACTCAAACTGGACATAATCTTTTGGTAGCTTATTGGGAGTATTTCCCCAATTCACCTGGTTTTTAAATTATGAAGAAAAAATATACAAGATTATTCTGGTAAAAAGTACAACACATACTGTGAAAAGTATGCAATATGATGTAATGAATAAAAGTATGGATTAAAGAGACAGGAAGGCTGGCTCTGTCACTCACTAGCTGTATGACTTTGGATAAGTTACTTAACTTTCATGTGTTCCTGTTTCCTCATAGATAAAAATGCAGATAATAATAATATCTTCCACATAGGAAAGTTGTAAACATAAAATGAGTAAATACATATAAAACTATTAGGAATGTATTTGGCATATAAAAAGCATTTAACTACTGGTGACTCTTGGATATTACGACTCTACATGTGTGACCGTATGGGTGTAGTTTATAAGAGAATCTGAGTGGGAGGAGTCTCTTCTAAACTGTTATTGGAGGACCTACTGATTTTTCCCTAGGGCTATGAGCCATGAGGCCCAGGGAAGGAATGTGTGCTTATTTCCACTTACCTTGATTTGCTAATTAGTTAGCCATTCTTCACAGTTTTGTTTTTCGTAAATCTATATCCTGAATTGAATAATCACAAGGGGGAAATTATATTATGAGTTTTAGCTTTAAAAGGTGAATAATATGTTAGCTGGATATGGAATACAGACACAGGCCATGCACATGAGTGCATGTTCACACACACACACGGAGATCAATATATCTTTAAATATAATCCCTATGCTCTAAACTAACTTAAAATGCCATTGTGGCATCACTGAATCGTGAAAAGCGAGAGAACGTTTTACATCTGTGTGAAAATACAAAGCTGGCTTTTAAAAGAGAGAGTGATAATTTTATTTCCCATAAATTCATAGACTCAAACTCTCACTTCAACCAGCCACATAGACTCTCAGCACAGCAGTCACATAAGAGATAATTCTGCTGTGAATTGATCACCAATACAACACTTGGAGGGGTTTGTGTAAGATGCCAGATATTTCAGGCAGATGAACAAAGAGCTATGCTAATATATCAGTAGACTCCAAGTTTCATTTCTATATATAAAATGATTAGAATTGGAATTGAGCTGCCTAGGCCTCTTGATCTCAATTCCCAGAAAATATGCCTCCACTGCTTCATCACTTAGTGTTGCTCCCTCAGCCTGTACAGATAGTCTGTAGAAGACCTATTCTTTTGATCCAGATGTTGCACAGTACAAAGAAGCCATTATTCACGCTGTCACATATACAAGGAATCCTTAGATACATTTTGTGTTTGGTTCCAGGAAAAATGTATCTCTGAAGATAAACATCTTACCTTTCCTCTGATATCTAACAAGAAGAATATTTAAATGTTTTCTTTTTTTTCTTCTGCTCTCAGTAATTAAAGATTGTTCATATAAAGGCTATTACATATAAAGGCTATTCTTTTTTTTTAATAAATTTATTTTATTTATTTTAAAAAAAATCACCCCATAAGTTATGAATGGTGATGTTAGTTACGTAACAAGGTATAACAAATGGCCCCCAAACTTAATGGACCAAAACAACAAATACTATCTCATTGTTCTGTGAGTCAAGAACTTAGAAGTTCCTTTTGGCTGGAGGTCACTTAAGAGGTTGCTAACACCATGTCAGCCATTGTTGTAATTATCTGAAGTTCTGACTAGGGCTACAAGACCTGTTTCAATGCTCACTAATGAGGCTGTGGGAAGTAGTTCTCAGTTTCTTGTTAGCTCTTGCCCAGAGGTTTCAGTTCTTCACCACGTGGGCTGCTTCATAGGGCAGTTCGAGTGTTTTCATAATACAGTAGCTGACTTCCCCCAGCGAGTGATCCATGAGGGAAGCTGACTTCACAATGTCTATTATGATCTCACTCTTGCACCAGCACTTCTGCTACATGCTTTAGTAAAAAATGAGTCACTAAATACAGCTCACACTGAAGGGGAGGGTGACTAACTTTACCCTTTGAAAGGAGCAATATCAAATAATTTGTGGACACACGTTTAAACCATCATAGTATGCCCTCTGGACACAAGTTATTTACATTTATCTCACATGAAAAATAAACTATGTCTCTTCAAGACCTCTCCAAGCTCTTATCCTTCTACAGCATCAGTTCAAAGTCTAAGTCATGTCAAGGCAGAGAATCTACTCCTTGGGTGCAGTTCCTGAAATAGAGTTCTTCTTGAGTTGAACAATTGTGAAATAAATAGGCAAAACTGCCCCACTGATCACTATATCATGATGCATGCATTCATGTTTAAAAAGGGGGGAAAAGCGGAGACACAAAGAAGTCACTGAGACATAGCAGATTGGAAATCTAGCTGGGCACACATTGTAACTGCCTTGATTAAAATTCAAGATGCAGAGAATAGCTTTCCATAGCTCTTAGCTTTACTTTCTGTGGTTTTGGTTTTGCCCTCAACTATTAGGCTATGCTTTACTAGTAGACCCTGGATTTGATGTTTGCCCCTGGGTTTTAATTTATCTTGGGTATCTTTCATGTGTTTTTACTTTTCAACCCAGCAATTTTTTAATTTCTTCTAAATTCTTCTTGAAAAGTGAATATGTCCAAATTTAGCTCATCTGTTTCTTTCTATTGGCAGATTAAAAAAAAAAAATGTCAGTTTCTACTTTCAACATTCTGCCTGGATATCTCTTCAGCCAGGTCCCCAAGCTCATTAGGTACATTTACTATCTTCCATGTTTTCATAGTTGAGAATGTTGTGAAACATTACAACACTGCATAATATTAATCACCTTTTTGTTTGCCTCTAAAAACAATTTCTTTACACTTTTTAGCCTCTCTTAACAGTGTCCTCATTACCACGCAGTTCCAAATCTAATGCCACATGTTCTACATTATGGTTTTGATAGTACTTCACTTCTAGGTATCAATTTTTAAATAGACTATTTATTGCTGCATAATAACTTATATCTTAGTGGCTTAAAAATAACATTTAATTATTCCTAACCATTCTATATGTTTGCTGGCCTCATCTGATGGTTCTTCTGCTTGACATGGTAGTACCTGGGGTTGCAGTCACCAGAAGGCTAAATTAGGCTAGAATGGCCAAGGTGGTTCACCCATGGCTGGCAGTTGGTGTTCGTTGTAGGCTAGGAGGTCAGCTTGGCTTTGTGACAAGAGCACCTTGTTTTTTTTCCGTATAGTGTCTCTGTATTGCTTTGGATTCTCAGAGTCTGGCACCTGGATTATAAGAGGCAGGAAGTGGAAGCTCCAAATTATTTTAAGGCCTGATATCAGAACATTCAAATTATTGCTTTTGCCACATTCTTTTGGTAAAAGTCAATCACAAAGCCAGCCCACATTTAAGAAGATGGTAATAAGCTCTACCTTTTGCTATGAACTGAGAGGGACTGGGAGTCCTTTCTTTTTCTTTCTTTCTTCCTTCCTCCCTCCCTCCCTCCCTCCCTCCCTCTCTCTCTCTCTCTTTCTTTCTTTCATTCTTTTGCATAAATATATACAGGTTTATTTAAATGATTGGATCTACATTTTCAGAAGCATCTTATAAAAAAAAAAAAAAAGACATTTTAAACAGGAGGTTAAAAAAGCTTTTCAGACCCAAAGGCTGATTGTGCAAATGTATGCTTTTTGAAATGCACTTCAGTGATAAATTTGCTAACTATCAATATTATATTATACAATATTCCAGTGGGTATTGATTGATCAAGTTTAATCATGCAGTCATTAGCTTTAGAACTAGGTAAATCTCACTGGTTACTCTGGATCAAATTATCACCTAAATTTCATTAAAGATACAACCATTTAAGCTACTGGAGTACATACAGTTTGATAACTCTAAGACACGAGGTAAATGACCAAAAATTTTAACTTGTGGACTTACTTCTACAGGGTAAGTCTCCTTTAGATGGTTTTATCCATATTAAGGCATATTTTGTTGGACATATAGTAGATTTTTGGTGACCAGCTAATGGTTTTCTTTCAATTCATAGCCATTATGTTCAACAAATCTAAAAGAATAAGCAAAAGAGGTAACTAAAAACTATCTTTCTGAGATACAAAGTAATCCCAACAGCAGGGGCACTGGGATTACCACTCCCTTAGTGGTAATAATGTCAAAGTTTTAGCACAAGAGAAATATTATGGCAGAGGCTGACCCATGAATGCCTATGGGAGCTGTTCAGATGAGAATTATATGCTACCAGTGGATGTTATCCTAGGGAAATAGAGTAAATTCTTATTACTTTATCTCCATTTATTTCAGTTAAAAACATTGATATGAACACATGTAAGGGTTCTTAGCACTTTAATGAACTTTAAAATAGGTGTTCTTTGCCCTTTCACAGGTGAGGAAACAGGGACCTAAGGAGGTTAAGAAACTTGGCCAAGTAAATAGACTAAATTGGTCAAGTTTAACAAAGGTACCTGTCACACAGAAAATATTGAAAGTTGAGCAATTACTCAACAAATCCCATTTGTTGTGAGGTCTCCTGACCACAGTCTCTTTTTCTGGCTCTTTATGGATCAATCATTTCTAAATTTCATAGTAAATAGTTATGCAAAATATGAAAAAAATTTTGTATGAGTATTATGCATTATAAAACATATATTATGCAAGTATGTAGCTTACATTAGACTAATCCCATAATGTTGATTTGTAAATCCTTTTCATTTTTTCAAGCTTTCCAAAGTAAGACATAAAGCAACTTACATTTGTTTTCCCATCTGGTGAAATATTGGTACTCATTAGGGAATTCCTTGGTGGTCCAGTGGTTAAGACTCCGCACTTTCACTGCTGATGGCACGGGTTCAATCCCTGGTCAGGGAACTAAGATCCCACAAACCTTGCGGGTTGGCAAAAAAAAAAAAAAAATTGGTCCTCATTAAGCTAATAAAAACCAGAGCTTGACCTGAAACTGAAGGGGAGTAGAATTTGTCACCTCAACATATGCCTCTATGGCATAGGAATAATTTTAGGCTGATTAATTTAAAAAAACAAATAGACATGCGTGAAGCTCTGAAAATTAAGAAATTACTCTTTTGTAACAGACAACTTTATTTATAAGAGTAAGCTCTATTTGTAAGGGTGTCTCCCTCTCTGTACCAGGAAGAGAAAAGTGACTATATCTTTTAGTCACCTTTAGAAACTTTTATCAATGGAGAAGGCATTGGCTTAAATCTGCATAAAAAACTTACCCTTGTTCACTGTGTTTTCCTGGTAACCTCTCCAAACCAGCCTTCCCCCCCCACCAACATCTTTTGTCTTTAGCTGGAGATGATATTTAAGGTGGTGGCTTGGGCCATTTCAAGGAGTTACTCAGTTTTCCTAGGTATCTCCCAAGTGTACATGATGTATACATATCATTAAACTTTTGTTTTTCTCCAGGTAATCTGTCTTCTGTTATTGGGGGGGGGGGGTCTCAGCCAAGAACCTAGAAGAGTAGATGGAAAATTATTTTTTCTTTCCCCCTAAACCACATTTGTCTTAAACCATAAGCCTTTGTCTTTCTACTACACTAATCCTGACATGGCCCAGATTACCACTTCCTAGTGCAAATATTCTCACTTGAACACTGATACTTTACAAAGAATCCTTTCCTTTCCTTGGCCACTATCCTTTGCAAATTGATTTGAAAGAGAGTTGAATAAGAGTGATATTAAGATAGGGCACCAGGTCTCCCTCCAATTTGCATTTTTTTTCATCTCTTAGGAGCCTCATTTGTCCATTTACTACTCTTTGGCCACACAGCGTTTGGGGCTTGATAAAGTTTGTTAGGTATTGAATGAACTAATTCATTAATCTACCTACTTTCCCGCCCTACCAGCTTATAAATCTATCATCATACTGCGAAGGATTAAAAACAAAACAAAACCTCAGAATGAGAAAAAAAGCAGACACTACAGGAATGTCTGAACAGGGCAGGGACTTCACAAAAAATGTTTCCTGTGAATTTACATCCTTAAGAGGATTACCTCTGGAGGGGTATTGGTGCCTTTTTTCCAGAGTAAGCAGTTGTGGTGTGGTTTGGGATCACCTTTTAGCCTCTGGTTTCATTAAGAGCTCAGCACCCTGGGTGGATGGTTGGCACCTGAATGAGAAGAGCTTTATTACACTGTGGAGAGGGAGAAGCCATGTACAACCTTGACTGTGCAGCTTTGGGCACCAAGAGTCCTCAAAAAATTTCTAGTTGTTGCTATTCTTTAAAATCAACTTTGTTAAAATAAAATTTGCATAAAATAAACTAGAACTATTTTAAGTGTAGTTTGATAGGTTTTGGAAAATATAAACATCTTTGGGGTAAATGCCATCACAATCAAGGTATGTAATATTTCCAACATCCTAAACAGTTTCTATGCTGTTTGCAGTCAATCCACCCCCACTACAAACCAATAACAATCATTGACCTGCTTTTGATAACAATAGCTTAATTTCACCTTTTCTAGAATTACATAGAAATAGAATCATCCTCTATACATTCTTTGTGTCTGGCTATTTTTCTCAGCATAATGCTTTGAGATTCATTCATGTGGTTCCATGTATTAGTGAAGCCGAATCTGGCCTCTGTACCCCGACACTGAATTAATTCTCGGAGACAGAGTTTTGGGTGAAGTAGAAAAGAATAGCTTTATTGCTTTACCAGGCAGAGGGGGCCACAGGGGCTAATGCCTTCAAAACTGTATGTCCAGACCTGGAGGGGGTAGTGAGGAATTTTCTAGTAATGGTTCAAAGAGGGCGTGATCAGCTCGTGGACATTCGTCTTATTGGTTGGTGGTGAGGTTAAGTGGTAGTCAGCATTGTCAACCTTCTGGTTCCAACCCGTCTGGGGTCTACATGCTTGTGGGCAGCATACAGTTACCTTCTCCCATGAGCTGGGGGTTTCTGTCTCTGCAAAACAGCTCAAAGACATTGCTATGTATATCCCTTGAGGGGGAACCAGGACCCTGCCCCAAGGCTACACTATTGTTTCTTGACTATTACTCCCTTGTCTCTGCGTCCCCTCCCTTCACAATTAGCAACTGTTTGAACCCGCTTGTTGGAACTTAGGGAAGGTCATGGAGGCTGAATGAAGCCTGTTTCCTGTAATCAAGAAATGGGGGACACAGAAAGGCTTTTGTGCCCAGGAGCCCCACAGGGTCCTACTTGGTTTCATTAGTAGCTCATTTATTTTTACTGCTGTGTACTATTCCTTTATGTATATATTACAATTTATTTAGCCATTCACTTGGTTTTGGACATTTGATTGTTTCCAATTTTTGGCTATTATGAATAAAGCTGCTGTACACATTTGTGTATAGGTCTTTGAAGGGACACATTTTTTCATTTGTCTTGGGTAAATATCTAGGTATGGAATTGCTGGATCATATGGTATGTGTGTTTCCAACTTTATAAGTAATTGCCAAGCTGTTTCCCAAAGTGGTTGTATAATTTTACGTTCCCACTAGAAATGTGTGAGAGTACACTTGCACATGTTGAGACAAGTATATGGTTTTCCCCCTTTATTCTGTTAATATTACCAATTCTGGTTAATAATATTGATTTATTTTTGAATGTTAAACCAATCATGCATTTTTGTGTTAACCCTCTCTTATACTATTTATTCATTCCAAGATATTAGTTTATAGTTTTCTTTTCTAATAATGTCTTTGTTTTGTTTTAATATCATAAGATGACATGGGAAGTTTCCACTCTTCCAATTTCTAACAGAATTTGTAAAGGATTTGTATTATTTCTACCCTACAAGGCTAATAAGATTCACCAATAATGCCATTTGGACCTGAACTATTTTTTTATTATGAACCCAATTTCTTTAACTGAATTGAGCTATATAGGTTTTCTAACCCTTTTGAATTTATCTATATATCTATATATCTGTATATCTATATACATATAACTATCTATCTATATATCTTTAAGTAATTTGTCTATTTCACTTAAGTTGTTGTCTTAGTCATTTAAGAATGCTATAACAAAGCATCATAGACAGGATGACTTATAAACAAAATAAATTTATTTCTTCTAGTTCTAGAGGCTTGGAGTCTGAGATCAGAGTGCCAGCATGGTTGAGTTCTGGTGAGGACCTCTTCATGGTTGCAGACTGTAGTCTTCTCGTTATATCCTCACACAGTAGAAAAAGAGGGTGAGAGAGCTCTCTGGCGTCCCTCTTAGAAAAGCAATAACCCCTTTCATGAGGACTCCACCCTTATGACCTTATTACAGTTTCCACCTCCTCATATCATCACATTTGGGGTGAGGATTTCAACATATAAATTTTGAGGGACACAGACACTCAGTCCATTGCAGTTGTCAAATCTATTGGCATAAAGATGTTCATAATATTGTCTTGCTATCCTTTTCATGTTTGAGGTTCTTTAGTGATATCCATCTGTCATTCCTAGTATTTTAAGCTTCTCTATTTTCCTTATCAGTATCCCTAGAAGTATGTCAATTTTTTATACCTTTTTTTTAAAAAAATGCAGCTTTTATTTGATTCTCTTTCTTTTTTGTTTTTCCAGATTCTGTTTTAATAATTTCTGCTCTTATCTTTACTATTTATTTCTTTTACTTAATTTGAGTTTAGTTAGTTCTTCATCTAACAGTTTAAAGTGGAAGCTTAGATGATTGGTTTTCTACATTTATTCTTTTTGCTTAGTTGTTTTCATTTTCATTCAGTTCCAAATATTATATTTTTTAATTTCTAAGTTGGGAAATTTTTGTCAAATATTTTTCTGTTGTTGGTTCTAATCTTATTAAATTTTGATCAGAGAAATACCCTATACAATTTGAGTCCTTTTTAATGTATTGTCTTTTTTTTTGGTTGTTGTTTATCCTGATGAATGTGTCATGTGCATTTGAAAAGAATGTGAACTCTACTATTGTTCCATAGATAGATAATTGTATGGAGAAGTTTAGATAAAAATTGAAGAACTTTCTAATACAGTAAAATTAAGGAACTTGTGTGGTGGCTAGCAATCCATTCAGAAATGGCTGTAATTTAAATATTACAATGAAATCAAGCATAACTTTCAATTTAACTTATTTTTAGTATCTAGTTCTGGGTAAAATTCTTTTTATACAATTATACAAGAATGCTTGCTTGAATCAAGAAAAGACGTAGCTAAACATTGATCCACCTTTCACCTCTATGTTACCTCTTGGGATGCCAATCTCACTCAAGATAGAATTGTAGACATTTTTCTTGTTCCTAAAATCAGTGCCATATTTAGTGATAGAAGGGCAACTTTAAGGGCATCCAAACAATATCCTTCCCTACTTCACAGACTCATCAGGTATCAAGTACCCTCTGGAAATCAATAGCAAGGAAGCAACACCCAGGCACCTATTATTCATTTTTCATAATCCCGATTTAGAGAAGAGCCTTGTGAAACTGAAGTGCTTCACACAAATGATTATTCATATATAAATTCCAGGGAGATGAGTAACATCATCAAGACAGCAACATAGGTCATTCCTGACTTCAGTCCCTCTCACAAGAAGACAAACTAGCAACTATTCATAGATAATACACCACTGTGAAAATTCCAGAACTTGGAGATGAGGCTGAAGCCCTCCCCCTGGACCACAGAGACTGAGAAGGACTACATTAGAAGCATAAGAGAAGCGGTTATACTCTGACTGCATTACTCCTTCCCCTAGCTGGCATGGCACAGCACCAAGAACACCCCCCTAAGCCTATAGTTTCTCCAGTGGCAAAAAGAGAGCCCAGTGTGTACATCCAGCTCCCCCAGTATTGTGGGATGCTTCTTGGGGAGCCCACTCAGGTCTCATGGGAACTACTGGGGGAATCTGCAGAGTTTGAAAACTGGGGATCAGATAGAGATGAAGAAGGGAGATAGGTCTTAGAGCAATCAGGGCTCAGATATATATATATTTTTTAATTTTTATTTTTTATTATTTTTTGGAATTTTTGAATTTTATTTCATTTTTTTTTTATACAGCAGGTTCTTATTAGTTATCCATTTTATACATATTAGTGTATATATGTCAATCCCAATCAGGGCTCAGATCTTGGCTCACTGCATTCCTGCTTGCAGCAGTGGCTCCTATCTGCAGAGCCCAGCCAGTGAGCACATCTGGCCAGGGAGTAAAATTGGCAGTTCTTCCTGATTTGAGCCCCCAGACATGGAGCTTGTTCTAATGGTTCGCCTGGGCAGGGAAGCAATTCACAGTCCTGTCCAACTGCTGAGAATAGCCTTCAGTCCCACCCAACCAGGAAACCTGGCTAGAGAACCCAGGTAGCCCCAGAGCCCATCCTAAATCTCCACTTGGACCAAGAGCCAAGCCAGCAGCCCTGCCCAGCTGTTAAATATAGCCTCTGGTCCTGCATAACCGGGAGGCTTGGACAGTGATACTGGGTAGCCTCTTAGCCCAGCTGATGATATTGCACTGTAGCAAAACCCAGCCTATGACCTTGACTGGTTGCTGAGCACAGCCTGTGGCCTCTCCTAGACAAGAAGCCCAGCCAGTGACTCCACTCACAGAGCATAGTCTCTGTGTGATACACCCGGGGGATACACCTGGAGACCCTTCTCTACCAGAGAGCCCAGCCAGTGACCTTGCACAATAGTGGAGCACAGTCAGAGGTCTACTGTAATTAAGAAGCCCAGCTTGCGACCTCACCCAACTACAGGGCATAGCCTGCAGCTCCACCTGATAGCAGAGAACAGCCTGAAGCCACATGAAGCTCTACCTTCGGTCCCACCTGAACACAGAGTCCATCCAGCAGCACTATCTGGTTATGGAGCATAAACTGACACCCCACCTCCACCCCCCCCACCCACCCCCCCCCACCCCCTCCCCACCACCCAGGAGCAATTGTGGAGCCCAGCCCATAGCCCTGCCCAATAGCAACCAGCCAGTGGCACCACCCTTCAAGGGAACGCAGCCTGTGATCTTGACTGACCAGAAGTGATTGCAGAACATAGAGAGTGGCTCCATCTGACCACAGAGCATAGCCAGCAGCTCCACCTGATCAGGGAGCTCATGCAGCAGCCTCACTTGAATTCGGAGCCTAGTCAGTCCTGACTTCAGAGCATAGGCAGTGGCCTCGCTTAACTGGAGACCCAGATAGCAAGCCACACTTGCTCATGGACACTACCAGCTGACCTGTCTAGTAACCCAAGCTGAGGCTGACCAGTGAAAGTCTTTCACTGAAGTGTTTTCTTGGCTGTTGACTGTGATTGGAAATGTTTTATAATACAAGGTTATAAAAGGTGATGAGAGATTTATACCTCACAATTTTGCTGTATTTTAATTATTGTTAATCTGAGCAGCTCTCTCCTCTCAAAAATGTTATAGGATTTCAACATCTTAACAACATGTTCTTTAAGTCATAAATGTCTTGTATTATGGATTTTATGTGGTCTTTCTTCCCTCCTTACATCCATAGCTTCCTATATAAATGCATGAAGCTCAAATTCAGGTTGTATTTACTTGAGTTCTTTTATCACAACAAAGATAGACTAAAACAGATAACTGTATTTTAACCAAATAAAAACATTTAACTTTCTTGTTAATTTGTTCACACACTAGTATTGACTCTTTTTGAATACTTTAAGAGCAAAAACTCAAATACTCTTTTTGTTATCTGGCTTGTCCCTTTGGCACACAAGAATGGAGTCGATCTTGGGATACCACTAAGACCTTGTGATCTAATTTCATGAAGGTCCATGCACAAAAGAGGCATAAAGGGCCCAGGGGAGATAGTTTAAGGAGCTAACAACAGTGTGCTCCAGAGTAAACTGTTAGGGCAGTCAGCTCTTTAGCAAGCTGTTTTCAAATCTGCTGGAAAGTGACAAAAGATTTCCAAAGAGAAAATGATCTGGGTTTCTCATTTAAATCAGAAAATGCAATTTTTTTTTTAACCTAAAGAATTAGTCAATAAGCCAAAGTAAAAATGCCTTGAGAGCCAATAGATAACTGACCAAGTTCAAGTGATAGGTTAATAATAATTTTTAGACATGAAGCAAAAACTGAATTCCTAATAAGCTCACTTTGCTTTTCTTAGAATTAATATGTTGCTGTTTCATTCCAGCTTCTGGGTAACTATAAGCTTGTATTAGAGTTCTCCAAAGAAACAGAAACAATAGGATATATATATATATATATGTGGAAAGAGAGAGTGAGAGAAGTATTTTATTACAGCAGTTGATTCACATGGTTATGGATGCCGAGAAATCCCATGATCTGCCATCTACAAACTGATGAACCAGGAAAGCCAGTGGTGTAATTTAGTTTGAGCCTGAAGGGTTGAAAATGAGTCAGGGGTTGGGGGAGGTGGTTTTGATGTCTGGATCTGAGTCCAAAAGCCTGAGTCTGAAGGCAGAAGATGGGTGTCTAGGTTCAAACAGAGGGTGAACTTGTCCTTTTTCTGCCTTTTTGTTTTATTCAGGCCCTTAATGGGTGATGCCCACCCACATTGGTGAGGGGGGTCTTCTTTACTCAGTCTACTGATTCAAATCCTAATCTCTTTGGAAGACACCTTCACAGACATACCCAGAAATAACGTTTTACAAGCTATCTGGGTATTTCCTTAGACCAGTCAAGTTGACACGTAAAATTAACCATTACAAAACCCAAACAGTAGGATAGGTGATAGCCATGTTTGTTTTAGATATGCTTTCTTACCAAAAATAGTCCCTGTTCGGGAGGCAACATGCACAGTAGGTAAGTATGTGAACACTAGAATCAAACTGAGTTAAAATCCATGATTATTCTATTTAATAGTTGTGTCAATACTGAAACCAAGCAGGACCCTGTTGGACATGGAAGTCTGTAACCCCCGTTTCTTGTTTGTAAGAAATACACTCCAGCCTCCATGACCTTCCCTGAATTCCAAAGGGCAGGTTCAAACAGTTGCTAATAAGGCAAAGGAGGGGATGCAGAGGCAAGGGAGGAGGAGTCAAGAAACAATAGTGCAGCCTTGGGGCAGAGTCCTGGTTCCGCCTCAAGGGATACACATAATGTTTTTGAGTTCTTCTGCAGAACTAAACCCCAACAAATGGAAGATGCTAACTACTTGATGAAGCATTCTTCAGAGATGATTAGGAGACCACCTGAGGCCACATTAGAGGAACCACAGAAGTTTATCAGGAGATTGCTTGAGGACAGATTAAAGGAATGCAGGCCCTGCACACACTCTGATCCTTATCAGCAACCCTGCCCTTAAACAACTGCTATAAAATTTATTGCCAAATTCCCTCTGGTTGAGACACACAGTTTTTGAAGGGCATGAGCCTGTTGTGTCCCCCTTTGCCTGGCAAAGCAATAAAGCTATTCTTTTCTACTTCACACAAAACTCTGTCTTCGTGATTCAATTCATCACCAGTGCACAGAGATCGAGTTTTCAGCATCAATATGGGCAAGTAAATTCTCAATGCTCCAACTATTTACTTGTAAAATGGGGATAAATATAACTGTCCTATGGGAGTATTGTTTGAATTAAGTAAACTAATGCATGACAATGATTTAATTTTGTGTCTGATTTGTGGACAATAGTATTAGCTATTTTATTCATTTCTACAGATATGTGGTGTCTAACTACTGAGAGAAAATGTAGCACAGAAGTCAAGAGCACAGCTCTGAAGCTAGATTTCCTAGGTTCAAATCCCAGCTCAACCAAATTTTAGCTGGATTTTCTCCATTTACATGTGATAGTGTATTTGAATGTGTTTCTTTATATAGTTTTTGTATTGGTTGCTCTGGGTATAACAGTATACATATGTGACTTATAATAATCTACTGGTATCAACATTTTACCACTTCAGATGAAGTGTAGAAATTTTGCTTCCACTTACTTCTTTTTACCTTTCTTACTTTTAAATATCATTGTCTTGAGTATCATGTACTTATAATTTTTATTTGAACCCCTGTTCAATTAGGGAAATGAATGAGCCAACTTGAGCTGCCTTCTGTTGCTTGATTGGGGATTGGGAAACTTCTGGGTCCACTTCCAGTGTATGTGTGTGTGTCAGGGGCAGTCATAAACCTTCATCTCATTAAGTTGCTCCACCAGTCCTGGGTTACCAAATTATTTGGCTTTCCTCTTACCACCTTTCAGCATTCTCCTTTGGTAGCTTCTTCCATTATTTCTAGGGTTTATAGTTGTGTTTATTAAGGAGGAGCAGAGAAAAATGCATGCACTTAATCCTGTCCAACAAGAAGTTGTGGACTACTTTTGAATATTAAGATTGCTTAAAAATAATATATAGTCAATGACCAATTTCAAATTTTGTCCCAAATCTTCTTGCAATTTAGTGGAAGTATTATGTATAGTTTAAAATAAATACTGGACCCAATAAATTTTAGCTGGGGTTACTGTTCAAAATATTAGCTATGCTCTGTCCTTCATAAGAATTTACAGTTCATTTATCCTCTCACCAATTTATTCACTTGTTCTAATTTGTAATGCACCAAGCAAGTGTAATAACTCATCATATTTTAATAGGAAGAGAACACAAAATTCTCCTTTATTTTTGGTTTCTCCCATTCAATCATAAAATAATAAAAATTTATATTGTAATTAATAAAGTGAAATTCTGATAGACAGTGGTATACAAAGTCAATTAAGATGTATAGCCCATCTTTTTTAAATATTTAAAAGTAAAGAGTAGGAAGAATAGTAAAATACAATCTTATTAGAAAAAATGCATGATTTATTTTGAGTATATACCAGTTTTTTAAAGTACTATGAACCTGGCCAAAGGTATATTGTTAAAGACACACATACACATGTGTACACACATATGTATACAATCAAATAAGCATCACACAACACATAATATAGAAAAAATTATATATAACAAATAAAAATGTTTTGATATTATTTTTGCCTATGAAATAAATACCAGATTAATATTAATGTTACTTCCACAAAGCCTTAATAACCAGCAAATTCAAATAAAAAATAAAATAAAACTTGAGAAAAAAAAAATTGAAAGCACAGTTTTTTTATATATCATATTTCCTTGCAAAAATATTTAAGCTGTTAGATTATTTTATTAATAGAACAGAATTTTTATTCATTAAAAAAAATTCCTTCAGGGGATTCTAAGTCTAAGAAATCAGAGATTTAATGAAGGAAAGATAACCATTAGAAATAATTTAATTATTTATATCATTCTAAATTATCTCCACAAAAATGACTAAATATTAAATGTCTTGCTTTATTTTATAGTTATTACATTACCAAAAGGTTGAGAAAGTTATGCCTCTATAGTAGAAAAAAACTTTTCATAAAATAAAACATTTTTTATTAGTTATTAATTCTAAGGCCAATTATTTGATTTTCATTATTCTATCTGTAAAACCAATAAAAGGCTCTTTTGGGGGGAACAGGGATCAAGATAAACTGAAGAATGATGCAATGCTAAACACTTGGATTTGTTAACATTATGATCATATTATTGATTTCTTGCTATGAAAAATATTTAATACTTTTGATATTTAGAATAAAGTTTCCTTGATAGCCTCTGCTTTTGAATTCCAGAAAGGCAATACTTAACAATTATATTTTATGATTAAACAAAGGTATTTTATAATTATGCTTTGGTACAGTTTACAACGTACTTTCACAAATTTAGATATTTCAGAGGGAAATAAGGCACGGAAAGGGAACTAAGTCACAATGGACCCACATCAGAAAACTTAGAGACTATGATCTTTCAACTTCAATACATTATTTGTTAGAGCATTTATTTACTACATTTAAAAATAAGCATCTTTGTTTGAATACACTTGCCAAAATAAATCAAAATAATTTATATATTTTTTAACTCTAGAAATATTTTGAGACCCCCTTTAACAATGGATGCATTGAGTAATCATTGTAAATAATATAAATATGAATTAGGTGTTTAATCATTTGACTTTCTAATTGAGGCAAATGGCAGTGGCTGACACACAGGCGTAGCACCAAAGGCAGTAATCCATTCCCTTCACACAAATAGCGGCCGAAAGGCAGATGGAGGTGCCAGTTGTGTCGGGTGCAGGTGATTACTGCCCAGCCTGCACACCACCAGGTTGTTTTTCTCTCCACCAGAAAACTATCCATTAACTTTCCCAAGAGCCCAAAGCAAAAGGAGAGGAATTTTTGAAGTCGCTAGCCCATATGGCTGGTAGTGAGTTAATCTGTGTCTGAGCAGCAGGTAGCACGAGCCAGTCTGTCTGTTAGGGCTGTTAGTAACCCAGGGGCAGATCAGAGAACAGCAGGGAAGGGGATCAACTCAGACTGCAAATACAGTCAGGAATGTGGCAGGAAATTATTTCTGAAAACACTCTTTTCAGCATAAGGGCAGCCATCAGATGCTACATGATCATGTATCTGCACTTGTACACTTTGGTGATTATATAACGCTGTACATATATAAGTAAATTTAATATGTAGTTACAGATATATAGTTATCATGAGGTTTTCTTTTATATACCATCTTGCATTAAAGTAATTATTTTAAGTGTTCCTTAATAATAAGATATGTAGGTAGTGAGATTTTAAAATTATTAAAAAAAGAGAAATTTCTCTAGATTAGTTATGTTAGAAAAGGATATGGCTCTATTCAAAAGGTAGGACTGCAAAGGTGAGTGTCGTGATACATAAGCAGGAGAAAGTTGGAGTTAGATAATAGTCCTGTAGTCAAAATGGCAAAATAGGGAGAAAAATGAGAAATAATTTAAGAATTGCTTGAAAACACTGAGAAGGCTGAAACATGGAGACAATTAGGTACTAAAATTTAAATAAGGAACCATGGAATTGGTAGGGCGATTGAATGATGGTTATTAGTATCTTCTGCCCTCTCTTCCTTCCTTCCTTCCTTCCTTCCTTCCTTCCTTCTTCATCCTTTTCCTTCCTTCCTATGTCTGTTTATCTATCTATCTATCTATCTATCTATCTATCTATCTATCTCTCTATCTATCTGTGTATCTGCCTATCTATCAATCCATCATCTATCTAGGGAAATGTGAAGACAGTATATTTTTGTGTTCACATGCTTAAAATTAAGGCATTTACAAAGATGAACTAGACCAAAGGATCTGCTTAGATATAGTCTTTTATTTCTTAATCATGAAAATAAACCAATTAATTTACTCACACTTATTCATTAAAGAGCCAGACTATTATTGTCATTCTTTAAATATTGAGGAGAAAGGTCAAAGATGAAATGTTCAAAGAGAAAAGAGAGGGGAGAGGGGAAGTGGATGAAGTCAGTCAAAAGGCACAAATTTCCAGTTATAAGACAAATAAGTACTAAGGATGTAATGTACAACATGATAAATATAATTAATACTGCTGTATATTATACATGAAAATTCTTGAGTGAATCTTATCACAGGAAAATCTTTTTCTGTTTCTTTAATTTTGTATCTATATGAGATGATGGATGTCAACTATTCTGGTAATTATTTCATGATGTATGTGTCACCTACAAATTGACACTTGCTATTGGCACTTGCCATCCATCTCTACAAGGATTAAATTACTGGCAGAACAGGTTTTCAGGTAGTTAGATATTTTCAGAAGACTGTTTTATGAGCCTAGTTCTTGCATCTCCTCGATCTAGAAAAGCACTAAAATCTTTCATGGTGACGTCTGCTCCCCGTGACTAGCAGTAACCTTCCCAAGACTAGCAGCAAACTTCTGCAAAAAATATGTGCTTGATTGCATGTACTCCCCTTTCACCAATATCACATACATACTGACCCTCCCCCACTACCTCTTTGGAGCTATCTGAAGTGCTGTCTCCCGGGCTGTAGTCTTCACTTTGCACCAGATAAAATTTAACTCACGACTTTCACGTTGTGCATTTTTTTTCAGTCAACATATGTAAGTTAAATCATTATGCTGTATACTTTAAACTTATACAGTTCTGTGTGTTAATTAAATCTCAATAAAACTGGAAGAGAAACAAAAATAAAAGAGGAAAGAGAAAGCTGAATTAAAATGACCACGCCCCCCAAAACCCATTTCTCTTAATCAGATTATTTAAAATTATTAATAGTAACTTGAAATCTTGAAATTATAGGAAATAGAGCCAGGTTTGGGATGTGGACCTCAAGACACAGAAGAGGAAAATTTTATTTCTCTTTTCTCCTTCCATTAGGGAAAGAATTAAATGAGAACCTAATAGTGTCATGTTCCCAAGCAAATATTGCAAGAGATACAGAGAAAACCAAGGTAGTACTAGCCATTGTATAATTCATAGATGAAAATGTATTTTCTATGATGTTCACAACTAATACTGAATGTGATTACTCAGAAGAAATATTTCCAGAAAGCTAAAAATGCTATTTGTTTTTAATACTTAACCTTTTTGATACTATAAACTTGTGCTTGAGCTCAAAGATCTTCAAGAACATGAATATTCAAAAGGTATAAAGTTTCAGTGAAGCAAGATGATTAAATTCTAGAGATCTGCTGTACAACATTGTGCCTATAGTCAACAGTACAGTATTGTACAATTAAAAGTTTGTTAAGAGGATAATTTTCATGTTTTGCCCATAATTAAAAAAATCTCCAGAAAGGGAAAGAATTGATCAGGAAGGTCAAGTCTATGCTCTATGGTCAAAATGCAGCCGCATCTTCCTTTTTTCTGAGTCTGTGGCCTTTAGTTTCAATGCACTGCTTCTCATCTTCTGTTAGATCATAGCTAAAATTCTAAAACTAAGAGATTTACTATTTTTATGAATCTATGATTTGACCCTAGTAATAGGATTTGGCTGTTTCTACAGTGAGGCATATTCTACTTTCTTTTAGAAACATGGAAAGTGAAATATTGTTACTTCTGGCACAATGTAGTTGCTCTGAGATATTTTTTGACTGACTGAATGAATGAATGAGTGAGCCAATAAGTGATACATTATAATTGTCCTCTAACACCTATTTTACTGTGGGTATTCTTGGGCATGGGCTTCAAAGACCAAGTAAGGTTTTCTTCTCTTTGTTTCAAATTAGAACAAACCTCTAAACAAATTCCTTAGAATGATCAAGGCATTTGATCTGGGCCTTGGAGCTTTTGGTTAAGAAGAAGTGGAGGGAAATAGAGGTATTCCAGGTCAATGATATATCAAGCACTGAGCCATAAAGGAGACATTGTCCCTTGGGAGACAATGCAGAATGGTACAATGCCTAATTTTGTTTGTATATATTTTTGAAATCATAATATAGAGGGTCGCCGAAATGTAAAGTTCAAATTAATGTTAATTCTGCCGCAGATTTTATGAGTGAGAAGGTAGCAAGCCCTGGAAGTGATGATTTGGAAGAAGTTTGACGATTCTTAATGATTAAGGAAAAGGAGAGCAACAATGACAACAATTGGAAAGATGTATCCACCACCAAAAGGCTCTGTGGTAATATTTATACGTATTTTTAGTAATGTTTAGTGGTAATCAAGATTATATAAGTTTCATGTAGTATATTAAAGAGTGTTTCTACATTGAAGGAGCTTATGTTTTATTAAGTAGGAGGAATTTGTATTTTATTTGCAAGTACTCTTATTTGCTATTATATACATGTATGTACATCTACATATATAATGATTTACAGGTTACACAGCAATTTCACATTCACTACTCCATTTTATTCTTAAAATAATAATTTTTCTTAAATCACAATAACCTTCTAATAGACACCATTTTATTATAAAAGAGCAGAAATTGTGTTTTATAAAAACAAAAACTGATGTTATTCATCCATATAATCTCTTTAAAATGCATCAATGTTCATTGATTTTTAAAGTTACCATCAAAGTAATATATGGACATGTTTAAAAGCAACAGCACTCTGTCCCAGTCCCACTCCCATTTCCTAAAGGCAATGGCTTCTTTTTTTTATTATTATTAATTAATTTAATTATTTATTTTTGGCTACATTGGGTCTTCATTGTTGGGTCTTCGTTGCTGCAGGCGGGCTTTCTCTAGTTGCAGTGAGCGGGGGCTACTCTTCATTGTGGTGTGTGGGCTTCTCATTGCAGTGGCTTCTCTTGTGGAGCACAGGCTCTAGGTGCGTGGGCTTCAGTAGTTGTCACATGGGCTCAGTAGTTGTGGCTCATGGGCTCTAGAGTGCAGGCTCAGTAGTTGTGGCGCTCGGGCTTAGTTGCTCCGTGGCATGTGGGATCTTCCGGGATCAGGGCTCGAACCTGTGTCCCCTGCATTTGCAGGCAGATTCTCAACCTCTGTGCCACCAGGGAGTCCAAGGCAATGACTTCTATCTTATTTTTGTTGTTTATTATATTAGTTGTCTCCATATCTCTAAATAATATGCATGTACAGCTGCTTTTTTTTATTTTTAAATTTTATTTTATTTATTTTTATACAGAGGTTCTTATTAGTCATCAATTTTATACACATCAGTATATACATGTCAATTCCAATCGCCCAATTCATCACACCCCCACCCCCACCCACCAGCCGCTTTCCCCCCTTGGTGTCCATAAATTTGTTCTCTACATCTGTGTCTCAATTTCTGCTCTGCAAACCGGTTCATCTGTACCATTTTTCTAGATTCCACATATATGCGTTAATATGCGATATTTGTTTTTCTCTTTCTGACTTACTTCACTCTCTATGACAGTCTCTAGATCCATCCACGTCTCTACAAATGACCCAATTTTGTTCCTTTTTATGGCTGAGTAATATTCCATTGTATATATGTACCACTTCTTCTTTATCCATTCGTCTGTCGATGGGCATTTAGGTTGTTTCCATGACCTGGCTATTGTAAATAGTGCTGCAATGAACATTAGGGTGCATGTGTCTTTTTGAATTATGGTTTTCTCTGGGTATGTGCCCAGTAGTGGGATTGCTGGATCATATGGTAATTTTATTTTTAATTTTTTAAGGAACCTCCATACTGTTCTCCATAGTGGCTGTATCAATTTACATTCCCACCAACAGTGCAAGAGTGTTCCCTTTTCTCCACACCCTCTCCAGCATTTGTTGTTTGTAGATTTTCTGATGACGCCCATCCTAACTGGTGTGAGGTGGTACCTCATTGTAGTTTTGATTTGCATTTCTCTAATAATTAGTGTTGTTGAGCAGCTTTTCATGTGCTTCTTGGCTATCTGTATGTCTTCTTTGGAGAAATGTCTATTTAGGTCTTCTGCCTATTTTTGGATTGGGTTGTTTGTTTTTTTAATATTGAGCTGCATGAGCTGTTTATATATTTTGGAGATTAATCCTTTGTCGGTCGATTTGTTTGCAAAAATTTTCTCCCATTCTGAGGGTTGTCTTTTTGTCTTGTTTATAGTTTCCTTTGCTGTGCAAAAGCTTTGAAGTTTCTTTAGGTCCCATTTGTTTATTTTTGTTTTTATTTCCATTACTCTAGGAGGTGTATCAAAAAAGATCTTGCTGTGATTTATGTCAAAGAGTGTTCTTCCTATGTTTTCCTCTAAGAGTTTTATAGTGTCCAGTCTTACATTTAGGTCTAATCCATTTTGAGTTTATTTTTGTGTATAATTTTAGGTAGTGTTCTAATTTCATTCTTTTACCTGTAGCTGTCCAGTTTTTCCAGCACCACTTATTGAAGAGACTGTCTTTTCTCCATTGTATATCCTTGCCCCCTTTGTCATAGATTAGTTGACCATAGGTGGGTTTATCTCTGGGCATTCTATCCTGTTCCATTGATCTATATTTCTGTTTTTGTGCCAGTACCATATTGTCTTAATTACTGTAGCTTTGTAGTATAGTCTGAAGTCAGGGAGTCTGATTCCTCCAGCTTTGTTTTTTTCCCACCAGACTGCTTTGGCTATTTGGGGTCTTCTGTGTCTTCATACAAATTTTAAGATTTTTTGTTCTAGTTCTGTAAAAAATGCCATTGGTAATTTGATAGGGATTGCATTGGAGCTGCTTTTTGATTAATGGAAATGTATTCGTTTTCTATGGTCTTCCTGCTATGACCAAAAAAGATTTAGCACATTTAAACCACCTTCTCATTTCCTCTTTTCATGCACTTCCAATATAGCTATATCACTATTTTAATTTCTCTTTTGGCTACTTTTTTTTATCATTATGAAGTTTAAAGATATGGAAAAGAGACTACAAATTAGTATAACAAATACATATACAACCACTACCCAGCTTCAGAAATAAAATATTGACACTACGTTGAGGTCTTCTATATAAACCTGACAGTAACATTCTCCCTTTCTTCCCCCTCAAAGGTAACCACATCTTAAATTTGGCATTTGTTTTTCCCATATAAATCCTTATTTTTTTATACCTGTACATCATCTCATTCAAAACCTTTGGGGTCATTTGCATTCTGGAATTCGTAACTTTTCATATTTAAGAAAATTGTTACTGTATAGATATTATATATTATATGACCCTCCTTGCAGAGTTTGGAGCAATCCCTGCAATTAAAACTTTTAATATTTCTATAGCAAAAAGTATAGCCCTTCTTAATAAATGTGATAAAGAAAAGCTGTAAATAGCTTCATGTTATTTTGGTCATATCACCAAGTGAGTTAAGATCAAGTAAAATTTTGCAGCCAGTTGATTTAGAGGAAAGCAAACTTCTGATTTTCAGGGCTTTTAAGATTTTGGAATTAATAGATATGATATTATGGAATTGTATTAAAGAATGTATTTCTTAATAAATTCCTAATACATTTATCCTTTTCTGTCAATACAGATGGAGTCGTTCCATTCCCCACTCTGTGAAATGAGGATACCAGCACCCCTCCACTCCTGGTGGTTTTCCCAATTTCCCACCTCTGAACTCCTGTCCTCTCCGGTTTGGTGACACTTGCATTCTGTATAATCATAAGTATGTTTTCACTTCCATGTCTTCAGGTGAATTCTAAAAGTGGTATGTCAATAGAATGCTGACATTACTTTGATTATATGAATATGGGTCATGCAGAGCAGTGATCACATCCATGATTCTATCATTTTTAATTCTACTTGTTTGTTTCATTGCATTATATCCAAGAAATACATCCTTAACTTCATCTAAACTTTCTATCTAAATATGTTTCCCATCAGCTCCCTATGAATCCTGAAACTCAATCAGGTTCTGCATTAAAAAGTGATCCCTTTCTTGTTGTCATTGCCTTCTGTGTGTGAGGCAAACTCCTCTGTGCAATTTAACCTTTTGTTTCCAGTTTCCCATGACAATCGTAGCTACTCCTCTATCTACCTTTTATCATTCAGAAACTTCTTGAAATATCTCCTTTGTTAATGCCTCTAACTTTTCTATTTATGTTGGGAATATATAAGTGTTTATATATGTACACACGCATATGTTGATATAAAAATAGTGTTCTTCTACATATAAAAATCACTATTATTTTAGTGTGGTCTCAGGAAGGAGCACAAATAAATTTATATTGCTAACTTACCATTTCTCCCTGTGAATTTTAAAAAGAAAATTTTCTAAGCAACCATAACTACAAAGGATCATATTATGCAAGAACAAGATGCTGAGTTATAGGGCTCAAAATGACAGTTTTGATTTTAAAGTGTTGGGAAATTCAATACAGAGAGCAATAAAGGTGCAGTGAAAATTAAGATGCACTTTGAAAATATGGGTAAATGAAAACGATTTCTTATTTTCTCATAAATAAATCAAAATTTGAAACTGATTCTCAATTCTAGGGTCCATGCTTGTCTCATTTTGACACAATAGGAAGAAAACACAAATAATTAAGAAAAATAAGAGTATAAAATATGCTAATTCAGTAAAAACTGATCCTTGTTACACATTTCCATTGGTGATTTGAAGTGAAGGCAGAATTTCTGAGTTCCTAGCTACACAGCTAAATTAATTTAAATGGGTAACTTAGAGGAAGCTATTCAGAAAACATTAATTAAAGAAGTAAAGCAGTTGCTGTTGATGTCTCACTCACATTCCCTTATCTTTATCACTCAGTGTATATCTGCCCCACTTCTAGAATATGTACATCTTTATCAGAGGGCCCCTTTGTTCACCCATGCAGTAGTCCAAAATTACCAGTGTGATGGGAATATGTGTGCAAATACTTCAGATCCTGTTATGGACCACATGTTTGTGTCCTTTCAAACTTCATGATGTTGAAGCCTTAATTTCCAAAGTGACTGTATTTGGAGATGGGACCTGTGAGGAGGTGATAGAAGTTAAGTGAGGTTGTTAAGTGTGGGGACCTAATGTGATAGACCAGTGCTCTTATAGAAGGAGGAAGCGACACCAGAGATCTCTCTCAGCTTGTGCTCAGATGAAAGGCCATGTGAGGACAGAGTAGCCATCTGCAAGCCAGGAAGACAGCTCTCACCAGAAACTGAGCCCTGCCTGAACCTTGACATTGGACTTCCTAGCCTCCAGAACTGCAAAAAATAAATGTGTGATGTTTAAACTACCAGTCTGTTTATTATGTCATATCAGTTTGAGCCAGTCCCTTGGGAGGTGTGTGTTCCATGCTGATTCTCAGAGTTGCTCCACCGGGATTGCCTTCGTTGGGCTTAGAGATTTATGTTTTGTTGGCTGCTGTCTCTTTCTTGTCTTCCTAATCCATATCACTGTTTCCTTCACCTCCCCTTTTCACTCTAATCTTTATCTGAGGTTCTGCTTTTAGAGTAACCCAAACTAGGACAAGAATCATACACATGGCTCAGGTCTTTTGAATTTGTTGTGCAGGAGTGGGGATTTTGGGGTTGGGCAAGGACAGAGGAGGCAGGGAAGAAGACTTTAGTTTTAGCTTACTTTATCCATATGCCTTATTTCCAAAGGCTTCATAAGTAAATAGCATTTTTTTAACACACTCAATTAGTCCTCAAAGTGCAATTCTTAAGGAGTAAATTATTGTTAGTGCTTTGGAAAAGGAAATTCAACAAGAAGTCTAACATAAATTGTTATTTGACGGGAAGGATGGAAAATAACCATCTTTAATTCGAAAAGATATTGTCCAGGTGAATAACAATATGCCTGCTACATTTGTTATTTGACATTCACAGAGAAAGGCAGTTTTGGGGGTAGAGAAAAATATGATTTTATTAATACCAGACATACTGAGAATGCTGGCACTTTTATAAAGACAGATCTTTGAATTTATGTCAATGAATTGCTTGGATAAATTCTGTCAAAAAAATAAGTCACTGAGTGGAACCTCTCAATTTATCAACCAATTTATCTCTATATTGATAAGAAATGGCCCAGGTAAAAAAGTAGCCAGTATGTCATGCTTGCCTTTCTAGCTGAAATCCAGTCTTTGTTTCTTGTCCTCTGAACATTCTTTATCTCTATACCTTCTTAGTTTTTCTGAAAAAAAAAGCATCTTTTTTTCTTAATTATTCTCTTTTACCTTTTCCACTATCTTTTCTTTCATACTGCTTACTTTAGAATCAGTACTTGCATTATTCATATTAGAGGGTTAAATGGAAACTTTAATCTGTGGGATTCCAAGTGCTTTTTTTCTTTATTTTCCATTAAAATTATCCAAGTCCTTCATAATTACATTGGTTACAGGGTTTTATTTGATAAAATACCACTATTGAAAAGCAGCAAATAGAAAGTAGGCTACTTTGCTAGTTATTGACAGCAAGAGCCTGTTGTCTATGTTCAAGATTGAGTAATAATCTATTGTTATAGAGTTTATTAATTCCACTAAAGCCTTTAATATAAGCTCATATTAATTGTATCTTTAAGCTTCATTCCTCAGCTTAGCAATGCTGAAGTTTCCTAATTGGAATCTGGACTGTAATTATAATTTACTTAGCTGGAATTTGTGAAGTATGTTGCCTCTTATAACTCTTAAAGTTGAATCTCAAGTCAAAACTTTTGAAAGTGAGGCATGAGGGAGACTGACCTATACTTGGAGAATGTTGTCATTGTATACATAGTAACCCCTCAGAAAGTATGGGTATTTGGGTATTTATATTCTTCTGATGCTGTCTGTGTGGGTAAGAGTTCCTTTTCAATTTTTTTTTTTTTTTTAAGAAAGAAAGCTTATGAATTCAGTAACTAAATGTTGGGAAGATTTTAAAAAATGTTCAAAATGTAAAATTTTCTGGAGGAGAGCTCCTTTTGCTTATATTACACTTCTTCACAACCACCTTATGTGTTAAGCTATTCTGATGAGGAAAATACCAGCAAGGACTCAGAATCAAATATTTTAAGTCAGGCTGACCCTTATGCTTTACCATCAGCCTGTCAAGAATTTGAAGTCAATAGCACAAACTGTTTCTAGGTAGTACAGTTACCAATGAGAGAATGGCTTTAGATGCATCATGGTACTAAAAATCCCATGTCACAGATTTGAACCCTATAAAGGTGTCTGCTGGCTTCTCCCAAATGTTATAATACAAAACATAAGCTAGTTAAGAGAGTGGTGTTTTTGTGGCAAAGAACCATGACAATAATTCAAAGTGCAAGCATTTCTGATAGTAGATTAGAAATATTGTCTTTATCAAAGGACAGTAAATTTAATTAATTTTATTATTCTAAATGATTTTTTTTTAAATAACGCAGTGTGTTAAATGGTAAATACATGTAGAAGATACCATAGGTATCTATGAACAATACATTTAAAAACAAATGGCAGATTTGAATAGGATTGAGATACTGTTTTATATGTTTCACTGTCTCCCGCTTTAGAATTATGGGATGGGGGAAGAGAAACAAATGCTGGCTGCTGGATTAAAATGTATTGACAATTCAAGCTTGATATACTTATCCGTTATTGTTGCCATCAGTAATAATAACTACAATCTACTGAGTACAAATATAGAACAAGTGTTAAGCAAGCATTATATCATTTCATTCTTATGTTCTTGAGAAACAAGTAAAGAAAGTAAGAATGAAACATGCAGACCAGTAGATAAGACATGTGCACAAATACAGGGTAAAGTGCAAACACCAATAGAGAGGAACAGAGAATGTGTCACTGTGTCCTGAGGTGGAATCAGTCCTGTCTAGATAGGGTAAAGGAAAGTTTTTCAAGGTGCTAATATTTAAGCCAAATATGAATATTTGAAAATGAGAGAGAATCAGGAAAGTCTGTGCCAGTTAAAGGAAAATACTGAAGGAAAGTTTCTATTTAATACATTTAGTGCTGTATTTTGTGTTGTGAGAGACATAAAGAAGTTTCAAATATAGACCTTGATCTCAGGATGGGGACTTGTTCTTTGAGGAAGTGACTTATATTCATGAAATAATTGGAGGACGGCACAGATGCTAGTTGGGTGCTTTGATGTTGACCTCTTACTTAGAAGAGGTCACCATCAAGTTCTAAAAAGAAATTTATTTTCTTCTGGAATCTAAGGGCAAAGTTTTTTGACCCCTCCACCAAAATTGAGTAGTATCAATTTACAAATCATTCCATATTCTGAGGTTAGACATTTTCTTTTGCTTCAACTGGACCTTATTTTGAACTCTGTGTATAATTTCCTGTAACTGTTGTGTCAGGAATGTAAACAGAATAGTTAAGCTCTACAGAGAAATATTTAACCTTGCCAAAAAAAAAAAAACAAACAACAACTTAAAAATATTCTAAACCAAGAAGAGTTCTGGAAGGAAACTTTCTTAGTGAGAATGGAAAGAAGTAAAAGTTATCTCCAACGTTATCTTCCAGAAGTTTTCCTTTCCATTGTGATTCTCAAACCTTGATTCTTGCTGCTTGTCTATACTCTATCTAAATATGCGCCTCACTATATGTTCTCATATGTCTCTTTAATTTTATTTCATAGTATAGTGTAACTATTCATTAATAATTTACTTTGTGTCAGACACAATTCTTGTTACTTTATAAAAAATTAACTCATTGAATGCTCACAAAAATCTGTAAGATATTATGTACTGTTCTGTACTATTATAATTCCCAGCCACATCTGAGGAAAATTTAGATTTAAAGAGGTTAAGCAACCTGCTCTAAATTACACAGTAAGTGGTCTTGCTAGGATTCAGGTCAAGACATCCTCTTGCCTGCTATTTCACACTCATTTCCTCATGGTTGTATGTGTTTAATATCCATCTCTCAGGCTGTCAGTTCCCCAAGGAAACATGTTTATTTCATTCACTGTTGTATTTCCAGGGTCTAGCTTGGTGTTATATACATATTATACATATAAAACTACAGAGCCTTGTTGCATCAAAATGAAGAACATTACATAATAGTATAAGTATTAGAGATAACTTTAATGAGAAAATAAGCTATATAAAGGTCATAAAAATGAACAGGACTTTAACACCGCACTTACACCAATGCACAGATCATCCAGACAGAAAATTAATAAGGAAACACAAGCTTTAAGTGACACAATAGACCAGATAGACTTAATTGATATTTATAAGACATTCCATCTGAAAGCAGCAGAATACACCTTCTTCTCAAATGCACAAGGAACATTCTCTAGGATGGATCACAACTTAGATCACAAAACAAACCTCAGTAAATTTAAGAAAATTAAAACTGTATCAAGCATCTTTTCCAACCACAATGCTATAAGATTAGAAATCAATTACAGAAAAAAACTAAAAAACACAAACACATGGAGGTTAAACAATATGTTACTAAATAACTAAGAGATCACTGAAGAAACCAAAGAGGAAATAAAAAAATACATAGAAACAAATGAAAATGAAACATGACGACCCAAAACCTATGGGATGCAGCAAAAGCAGTTCTAAGAGGGAAGTTTATAGCAATACAATTCTACCTCAAGAAACAAGAAAAATCTCAAGTAAACAACCTAACCTTACACCTAAAACAACTAGAGAAAGAAGAACAAACAAAACCCCCAAGTTAGGAAAAGGAAAGAAATCATAAAGGTCAAAGCAGAAATAAATGAAATAGAAATGAAGAAAACAATTGCAAAAATCAATGAAACTAAAAGCTGGTTCTTTGAGAAGATAAACAAAATTGATAAAGCTTCAGCCAGACTCATCAAGAAAAAAAGGGAGAGGATTCAAATCAATAAAATGAGAAATGAAAAAGGAGAAATTACAACTGACACCCCAGAAATACAAAGTATCATAAGAGACTATTAGAAGCAACTATATGCCAATAAAATGGACTACCTGGAAAAAGTAGACAAATTCTTAGAAAGGTACAACCTTTCAAGACTGAACCAGGAAGAAATAGAAAATATAAACAGACCAATCACAAGTAATGAAATTGAAACTGTGATAAAAATCTTCCAGCAAACAAAAGAACAGGACCAGGTGGCTTCAAAGGTGAATTCTATCAAATATTTAGAGAAGAGCTAACACCAATCCTTCTCAAACTCTTCCAAAAAATTGCAGAGGAAGGAACACTCCCAAGCTCATTCTATGAGGCCACCATCACCCTGATACCAAAACCAGACAAAGGTATCACATAAAAGAAAATTACAGACCAATATCACTGATGAACATAGATGCAAAATATCCTCAATAAAATACTAGCAAATAGAATCCAACAGCACATTAAAAGTATCAAACATCATAATCAAGTGGGATTTATCCCAGGGATGCAAGGATTCTTCAATACATGCAAATCAATCAATGTGATGCACCATATTAACAAATTGAAGAATAAAAACCATATGATCATCTCTATAGATGCAGAAAAAGTTTTTGACAAAATTCAACACCGATTCATGATAAAAAGCTCTCCAGAAAGTGGGCATAGAGGGAAACTACCTCGACATAATAAAAGCCATATATGACAAACCCACAGCAATCACTCTCAATGCTGAAAAACTGAAAGCATTTCCTCTAAGATCAGGAACAAAACAAAGATGTACACTCTCACCACTATTATTCAACATAGTATTGGAAGTCCTAGCCACAGCAATCAGAGAAGAAAAAGAAATAAAAGGAATACAAATTGGAAAAGAAGAAGTAAAGCTGTCACTGTTTGCAGATGACATGATACTGTACATAGAAAATCCTAAAGATGCGACCAGAAAACTTCTAGAGCTAATCAATGAATTTGGTAAAGTTGCAGGATACAAAATTAATGCACAGAAATCTCTTGCATTCTTATACATTAACAACAAAAGATCAGAAAGAGAAATAAAGTTAACAATCCCATTTACCATTGCAACAAAAAGAATAAAATACCTAGGAATACACCTACCTAAGGAAGATCTAAATAGACATTTCTCCAAAGAAGACATACAGATGGCCTACAAATACATGAAAAGATGCTCAACATCACTGATCATTAGAGAAATGCAAATCAAAACTACAATGAGGTATCACCTCACACCAGTCAGAATGGCTATCATCAAAAAATCTACAAACAATAAATGCTGGAGAGGGTGTGGAGAAAAGAGGACGTTCTTGCACTCTTGGTGGGAATGTAAATTGATACAACCATTATGGAGAACAGTATGGAGATTCCTTAAAAAAACTAAAAGTAGAACTACCATATGACCCAGCAAGCCTACTATATACCCTGAGGAAACCATAATTCAAAAAGACACATGCACCCCAACGTTCATTGCAGCACTATTAACAATAACCAGGACATGGAACCAACCTAAATGTCCATCAAAAGATGAATAGATAAAAAGATGTGGTACATATATACAATGGAATATTACTCAGCCATAAAAAGGAACAAAACTGGGTCATTTGTAGAGACGTGGATGGAGCTAGAGACTGTCATACAGAGTGAAGTAGGCCAGAAAGAGAAAAACAAATATCGTATATTAATGCATATATGTGGAATCTAGAAAAATGGTACAGATGACCATTCTGTTCTCTACTTCTGCAGAACAGAAATAGAGACATAGATGTAGAGAACAAATGTGTAATCAGCAGGGAGGGAAAGGGAGGGTGGGATGAATTGGGACATTGGGATTGACATATATACACCACTAGTTATAAATAGATAACTAATGAGTACCTGCTGTATAGCATGGGGAACTCAGTGCTTTGTGGTGACCTAAATGGGAAGGAAATCCAAAAAGGAGGGTATATATGTATACATATGGCTGGTTCACTTTGCTGCGCGGCAGGAGCTAGCACAACATTGTAAAGCAACTATACCTCAATTAAAAAAAAAAAAAATGAACTGGACATTGTGAAGGATTTTCACTGTGACCAAGAGGCAGCGAAAAAGACCAGATAGACCCTCATAACTGAAACAACTAAAATACTAGATAAAATTATGAAAATATGGTTCTAAAGATATTTGCACATCAGTCAATGAAGGACAGCAATCCCTGATATGAGAAATAAGAGGTTAAGCCTTACAATTGCTCTAGTCTAATGTCTGAAGAGTTCCAGGCAATGAGGCAGAAAAGGGGGATTCAGGAGGAGTCAGGTAGTCTCCTTGCATTTGGAAAATAGATCTTAGGGTCCAGAGAGCTCAATGTGGTTAGAGTTCACAGGGCAGTGTCCAAGAGAAAAGAATTGCACAGAGTTAAATCTGGAGATCAGGACATGTCCCCCCTTGAGGATTCAGCCGAGTGCCAAGCACTGATTAAGCTGCATTTATTTGAGAAAACTATCCAAAGCCATGGAAAGAACCACCTGAAAGAATTAGGAGAAATAATCTCTAAAACTCACACAGGGCACAGAATAGTTCTTGCTCCTGTTCCCACAGGTAAGAGTAGAAAACATAATATATATGTCATTGAGGAGAGTACTTAGAGAGTTTTTCCTCAGTAGTTGTGAACAATTAGCCCTATGCTAAACTTACTCTGGTCATGTTTGTCAAAGTTTAAAGTTGCAAACAAAAGGATCAAACAATTTCCAAGTAGCTTAACTGTATCCTCAAAAAAGGTCATGGACATTTATAGAAATAAAATATATTTTTTTAAACATTCTTTTTTGTGTGCTTTTTATTTTTATTTATTTATTTCTTTTAACATCTTCATTGGAGTATAATTGCTTTACAATGTTGTGTTAGTTTCTGCTGTATAACAAGGTGAATCAGCTATATGCATACATATATCCCCATATCCCCTCCCTCTTGTGTCTCCCTCCCACCCTCCTTATCCCACCCCTCTAGGTGGTCGTAAAGCACTGAGTTGATTTCCCTGTGCTATGCAGCTGTTTCCCACTAGTTATCTATTTTACATTTGGTAATGTATATATGTCAATGTTACTCTCTCACTTCATCCCAGCTTACCCTTCCCCCTTCCCATGTCCTCAAGTCCATTCTCTATGTCTGTGTCTTTATTCCTGTCCTGCCCCTAGGTTCATCAGAACCTTTTTTTTTTTTTTTTAGATTCCATATATATGTGTTAACATATGGTATTTGTTTTTCTCTTTCTGACTTACTTCACTCAGTATGACAGACTCTAGGTCCATCCACCTCACTACAAATTACTCAATTTCATATAAATAAAATATTTTAAATGCAGTCCTCAACAAGGTAAAATTGATAATCTCTGACATCTAATCAAAGATTCCCAGGCATGCAAAGAAGCAGGAAACATAATCCATATGAAGGAGAAAAATCACTCAAATGAAACAGACCTAGAAATGATACAGAATTAGTAGATAAGGGTGTAAAAATAGTTATTATAAGTGTATTCCATATGCACAATAATCTAGAGAAAAATGAGCATGTTAAACAGAATATGGAAGATATAAAGAAACATAAATTGAACTTATAAAGATAGAAACTATGATGTCTGAGAAAAATATTCACTGGATTAAATGGATGATAGACACTGTAGAAGTGTATATTAGTGAATTTGAAGATATAACAACTGAAATTATCTGAAATGAAACAAAGAGAGAAAAAAATATATATTAAAAAAACAGAATTGATGACCTGTGGGACAATTTCAAATGGTCTAATATACGTAAAACTGGAGTCCCTGAGGGTGGGGCAGAAAACAAAATTGAAAAATTAATGGTAGATAATTTTCTAAATTTGAATTTGATGGAAGCTATGAACCCATAAATCCAAGATGCTTCATAAACCCTAATCACAAGAATCATAAAAAAACAAACAAACAAAAAAAACTACACCAAGGCATTTCATAACCAACTTACTTAAAACCAGTGATAAAGACATTTTAAAAGCAGCCAGATGAGAGGAAATCACTTTATGAATGGAAGAAACAGGTGAGATGAGATGAGATGAGAAAGAATGATGAGATGACAGCAAACCTAAAGTTGGAAACAATTCAAGCCAAAAGTTAGTGGAGCAATATCTTTAAGGAGCTTAAAGAAACATACTATAAATCTAGAATTTTCTACCAAAACAAAAATATGTTTTAAAAATGAAGGTGAAAGACTTACTTTAGACATAGAAAATCTGTAGAAATGTATCACCAGCAGACATAAAGACAAACATGTAAGGGGAGTGCTTCACACCAAAAAGAAAAGTGTCCCAGGTGGGACTCTAGATCTATAAGTAGAATGACATACAGCCCAGATGGCAACTACTTAACTAAATATAATATTTTAATTAAAATCTCTTTTTAAAATAATTGGCAAAAATAATTGAAAAATAGCACAAAAAACCACAACAGGAGAAAAGGAAGTATACTGTTGTAAGGGTCTCATACTATATGTGAAGTTGTATGCTACCACATGGAAGTCATACAAGTCATACAAAAAACAACAATGACTCAAATTTCCAAAATCAGGAATCAATGATGGACACTATTATTGACTAAGAGAAATTAAAAGAATTATAAGAAAATAACATGAAAATTTTAAAAAAATTAGACAACTTTGACAAAACGGACAAATTCTGGGAAAGCCAAAAATTAGCAAAACTAACTCAAGAATAAATAGAAAGTCTGAATAGATCCATAACAAATTAAAAAATTAAGTAATTAAAAATCTTATAAAGAAAAGCTGAGGCCTATGTGACTTCAAAGGTGAATTAAATCAAATATTAAAGAAAAATGGTAAGCCTTTATAAACTGTTTCAGAAATCAGAGAAAGAACATTTCCCACCTCATTCTAGGAGGCCAGTATTACTCTGGTATCAAAACTAAACAGTGACATCATAAGAAAAAAAAACCCAAAACAAATGAATAACATTCATGAACACAGATACACAAATCTTTAACAAAATACTAACAAAACTAATTTAGCAGTATAAAAGTATATTATACACCATGAAAATGTGGGATTTATCCCACAAATGTAAGGTTGGTTTACTATTCAAAAATCAATTCATATAACACAACATATTATCAGAATACAGGACAAAAAGATACATTATCATTTCAAGAAACACTGAAAAAGCATTTGACAAAACCCAACACCTAGTCTTGAATAAAACTCTAAACAAACTAAATGTAGAAGGGAAATTCTTCAACCTGATAAATGACAACTAACTTACAGCTTATATCATAGTTTATGGTAAAAGACTTGATTATTTTCTCCTAAGATTAGGAACAAGTCAAGGATGACTGCTCTTACCATTCATTTTCAAGATTGTACTAGAGGTTGTAGTCAGGACAATAAAGAGAAAAGAAAAAAGAAACTAAGGGAAAGATGGGAAAGGAAGAAAGAAAACTGTCTTCATTTGCAGATAACATAATCATGCACATGCAAAATCCTAAGGCATCACAGTAGAGATCAATAATGAAACAAGTTATAAGATCAATTTATTTCCAAATATTAGCAACAAATGTTTGAAATTTTACAAAATAATGAGAAAATAAAACAATTTAGAAGTGAACAAAATCCATGAAAGACACAAAACTGTAAAGTTCACTGAAGAAATAGATAGGCAATTAAAGCTATCCATTAATTGATTTAGCAATTACAAACAGAAGTCCAACAAAGAAAATTCCAGGCCCAGGTGGCTCCGCTGGTGAATTCTACCTAATATTTCAGAAAAAAAGAAAAAAGGATATGAATTCTATACAATTTCTTTTTGAATATTAAAGAGGAGAAAATACTTTCCAAATCATTCTACAGGGCCAGCATTACTCTAATATGAGAAGGTAACTACAGACATATAGTTCAAGAACATAGATGCAAAAATTCATAAAATATTAGCAAACAAATAACAGCAATATATTACGAAGAGTGGTATGGATGACCAAGTAAGATTTATCCCAGTAATGCAAAGGTCATTTAACATTTGAAACTCAATCAAGGTAATTATCATCTTAACAGGCACCAAAACAAAAACAAAAACAACCCCAAAAACCCATTACAACAACAACAAAAACCTACATGATCATCTAAGCAGATGCAGAAAAGACAATTGATCAAATCCAATACCCATTCTTGTTAAGACACTCAGCAATCTAGTAATAGAGGGACCTCCCTCAATCCTGCTTATGGGAATCTATGAAAAACCTGTAGCTAATATCTTACTTAATGGTAAAATGCAAAAATTATCACAAAATAGGTCATAAACCTAAAAGTAAAAGGTAAAATTATAAAATTTCTAGAAGAAAAATTATGAGAAAATCTTTGTGACCCAGCATGTTTACTTAGTTACAGCACCAAAGACATAATCCATAAAAGGAAAAAATATTGTAATAAGTTGGATTTCTTAAAACTGATAACTTACATTCTTCAAAAGATACTGTTAAGAAAATGAAAAGACAATCCACCTACAGTGAGAAAATGTTTGGAAGTCACATATTTGATAAAGGATTTGTATGCTGAATATATAAAGAATTCTCTAAACTCAAAAATGAGGAAACAAACACCCAATTAAAAAGTGGGCAATACATTTGAACAAGCAGGTCATCATAAGATATATGACTGGCAAATAAGTACATGAAAAGATGTTCATCATAATTAGTCATTAACGAAATACAAATTAAAACCACAATGAGATACAGTGTACAACGATTAAAATATCTACCATACAGTTTGATAGCAAAGGTATATAGCAACTAGAACTCTAATACATTCTGGTGGGAAGATAAAATGATGTAATCATTTGGTAGAACAGTGTGGTAGTTTCTTGAAACACTAGACATACACTTAACATTTGACCTAGGCATTCCACTTGTACTATATTTCCATACAAATTCTAGTGCGCAAGACAATTCAAATGTCCATCAACAGATGCGTTTATAAACAGATTGTAGTATATAAATTTGGAATATTACTTACTGGAATATTACTTAATAATAAAAAATGACATACAATAACATGGAGGAAAGAAACCAGATGAAAAAAGAATATATGCTCTTCCATTAATACAAAATTTCAGAAAATGCAAATTAATCTATAGAGACAGATGAGTAGTTGCTTGGGGAATGCATGGGAAGCAGTGACAGGAGTGAGAGATTACAATGGGGAGATTACAAATGAAGAAATTTCTGAGGGTGATGCATATGTCAACAAGGTTAGTTATATGATAATTTTATGCTTATTTGAAGACAAAAAGAAGGCAATTGCTGGAGAGAGATATCAAGGGCTGAAGAGTATGTAGAAAAGTTTCCTATTCATTGATAGAAGGCTTCCTGGTAGACAGATGACTAGTTTTTTATTGCTGCAAGACAAACCATCTGCAAACAAAATATTTTATTATACTTATGGATTCTATGGATAAGAAATTAAGGCTCAGAAAACATGGCTTGTCTTTGGGTTCTATAGTGTCTGGTGCCTCAGCTAGGAAGATTTGAATAGCTGAGATATGGTATCATCTGGAGTCTTCTTCACTCACATGTCCAGTGCTGGGCAGAAATGATTCAAGTGGCTTTCTCCCTCCACAGAGTCTCAGAGTCTCTCCATGGGGCCTCTCTATAGGACCTCTCCCGCTTGGTGGCTTCAATGCAGTTGGATTTCTTACATTGCAGCTCCGGTCCAAGACGGAGTGTTTCAGTGAACAAGATGCAAGCTTCATGACTTTTTAAAATTCAGTCTCCATATAGCACCACTTCCACCTATTTGTCAAAGCAGTCACAAGCCATCCAGATTTAAGGGGAGGAAATACAGATCCCTATCTATTTATAGGAGGAGAGTTAGAGCATTTAAGGCCATGTTTTAAAACCACAAAAACAGATTAATTTTAGAGAGAAGAAAATCTCACGTTTATGGAAGTGATTGATAATTATATCTCCCTAATTTTCTCAGCAAAACACATGACACATCCAAATGTTGAAATGTGTATGGTGTCGGGGGTAGAATGAAGCTGAGAGAAAGAAAAACTGGTGATTTAATATGAGGCAAAAAGTTCTAGAAAAGCCACCTAGGCTGAGAAATCAATTAGCAGAGTGGAGATTTTGTGATTCTTCTGGGAATGAGAAAAATAGTGAAATGACAAAAAAGTTAAAAATACAATTTATTAATCAAACTCATGGTAAAAATACTGTGAGTAAAGTAAAAATGTAAGCAACAAATTGAGGAAAATATATAATGATAGACTAACATTTTTTAGTATTAAAAGATCACGCAAATCAATAAGACCAATGGCCCAAGGTAGAAGAACACAGTGTTCTAATAATGAACTAATATCAGGTATGAGCCTGCAGCATTATGTGAAAACCTGGCGTATCCTTTTATGTGAATACTGGGATTAGGAATCAGAAAGATTTTTTTCAGTTTTAAGAATGTGTTCTTGTTAAATAGTTTTTAAATATCTAATGACTATGAAATACATAGCACACATCTGACATCCTTCTGTAAAATTTGCTGTTGGCGTCAGGAACATATTTGAGTTTCAATACAAGCATTGAAAAGCATATGCTTTGTTATAGAAGATTTTGTGTGGAAAAGTAGGATATTTATATTTTGAACAGAATAAAAGAAAAACTTCATAAACTTTATACAAAAATGTGTTTTGAATAATTTCAATTTATTTTACTCACAATAAACATGAATATACACACTGGTCATTGCTGCACTTATAAGATCATAAACTCATGTTTCCCTTTGAATAGCAGAATAGAGAGAAACCATCCATTCCCAAATGCTGCTCTCTCTTTATCCCAACAGGTGGGCTTCAAGCTTCTCTATACATGTAGTTATTGCTGGACAAATCTTTCTCACTTTCTCTAAGCCATTCGCCCCTCCATTGAGCTCCAGTTCTCTATGGTGAGATGACTCATTAAGCTTTCTTCCTGGCAGGGAGCTGACACCCAATTAATGGGCTGACACTGTTCTGTGTCCGCTCTCACTAGTGCAATAAGGCTCTGTTTACAAACACAGACTGTTGTGCCTGTTAGGGAGGGCAGGTTAAAATCTCCCTGCTGGGCCAGTTTGTTCAAAATCATAAGGGTTCTTTAAACAATGCCTTTGTGCCTTGAGCATCAGACATTCTGCTTTCAGCAGGATGCAAGTCACCCTAATGGCAACATCCTGTTTGGAGGGAAAGGGACAAATGGGACAAGATTTTAGCTTTATATATAAATAATATGAATGGCAATATTTTATTGTAAAGTTATTCTCAATACTATCTAAGGGTAGATAATTGTTTACTTTTAAGATAAAACTTCAAGTTTGCAGACTTTTTTTTCAACTAAATGTGTTGTTAAATCTAGACTCCATCTGTTTTTCTCCCTCCACCAGAATTCCATCTGCCCTTCCCCATTTAGCAAACTCCTTTCTAACCTCAGGCCCCTGATAAAATAACATCTCTTCTGTGAAATCTTTCTTGAATTTTTCAGGAAGAGGTAACTATGCAGTTTCCTTTAGGAATTTTTAAATGCTACTATAGTAGCATTCATCACATTAGTTTCCTTTTAATTCTCCTTCACTAAAGAAATGACCAAAATACAGCATGGTGCATGACACATAATACATGATTGCTTAGGCTTCCAATTCTACAAGTACGGGTTTCTACAGTTGTGCTCCAAACCTATACGTACCACTGCTACTTCATCTTATACCTAAGGAACTCATTGGTTGCCAAAATCATATCTCTTTCTGTTCTGTTTGCACTCTGTGTTTTTTTCCTACCTGGCTAATTAGCTCTCCAGATCAGCCAAATCAGTACCTATGTAAAACTAGCAGACAGGTATAGTGCCAGCCATGCGGCTCTCCTCCAACTAAGTTTGGCATAAATAATTGAACATGCTTCAATAAATTCTAGACTGTGAATGATATTTGGAAATTACCTCTAGCTAGCTGTGTCACTATGGTCATGTCTTAATCTCTGAGGTTAGTGTAACTGGAATTGGAATTAAGAGAGAGAGACAGAGAGAGACAGAGAGAAAAAGGGACAAAGAGAGACCAAGAGAACAGGAGCAAGAGTCCAAATGGGCTAGAGAGGAGTAAAGCACAGGCCATGCTGAGCCTAATAAATTGTCTTCAGGGTTTCGATCTTTATCAGACAATGTGAAAACATTAGATGGTTTTAAATAAGAGTTGACAAAGAGATAAAATTTAGGCTCCTAAAATATTACTTAGCTTGCATTGTGGATTATGAGTTGGAGGAAGGTCTAAAAGGATACTGGGAAGACCAATTTTAAATCTACCAGGTGATAAGAGATTACAGTAATTTGAGAAAGCTTGGTGGTGGTGGTGAGTGTGATGCTTGTGATAGAGGTGGAAAGATGTGATAGATTTGAGAGAGATTTAGGAGATAAAGGTACAAGGAGTTGGTGGTCAATGCTATATGGGAAACAAGATTGGGATGAGAGAGGGGTCAAGACTTTTAGCTTTTATACCTTGCTGGATGATAGACTCATTGACTGAGTGAGAACATGCTGGTGCTGTGTGAGTTCTTGAGTTTACTTTTATAGATGTTGGGTTTGAAATGTCTTTAAAATAACTAACTGAAGATGCAAGGAGGCAGTAGATTTTTGTGTCTATAAGTAAGGAAAATTTCTATACAGATATATACATATATTTATAGTCATCTGCATATAGTTAGTAGTTGAAGCCATGGACATTAATGAGAAGACTTAGGAAAAGAGTACAAAGTAAAGATAAGAAGATCTAGGATTGAGTTTTGAGAAACCTCATCATATAATGCACAGATACAGGAAAAAAAGAGTTGGTAAGGGAGAGAAGGAGTGGCTGAGATGGAGAAGAATAACTCCAGCAGTATGAAGTCCAGAAACCAAGGGATGAGGACATTTTGACAAGAAGAAAAGAGCTAACAAATGCTGCTGAGAAGTTAATTAAGGTAAAGATTGAAAATAGTTCACTGAATGTATCAACATGGAACTTGTCCATTACATTAGCAGGAGCTGTTTCAGTAGAGTGATAGAAGCAAAAGCCAGACTGGAATGGGTTTAAGAGTTAGTGTAAGATGAAGATATAGAAACATTGAACATAAATTACCTAATTTTTTTTTAATTGTGGTAAATCTACATAACATAAAATTTAACATTCTAATAATTTTAAAGTGCACATTTCAGTGTCATTAAGTACATTTACATTTTTATACAACTATTAACATTATCTATCTCCAGAACTTTTTTTGTCTTCCCAAACTGAAACTCCATATACATTGAGCACTAACTCTCCATTCCCTTCTCTCCCCAACAATTTAAAGCAATGGGAGGAAATAGAGAAGAGGTAGAGAAGAATGTGGATTTGAGAGCCCTCCTCAATCTTTTTTTTTTCCCTGAATGAAAGAGACAGCATTTTTAAAAGTTCATATGAAGAATCCATCTGAGACAATTAATAATAAAAGCTTCCTAAGAAGAAATAATGCAATGAGATCTAACAGTGGGAGTAAGAGTCTTAAATAGGGAAAGGGACAGTTTCTTTAAGGAAGCAAGAAAAAGGAAATAGGGAAGCTATAGATATAAGTAAATTAAGGTTTGGCATTAAGAAAACTGGGAATTTCCTCTGTGATTATTTATACTCTTTTTTTATGAACTTCAAGGCAGAGCTCATTAGCCAACTGTGTAGGGGTGGGGGCTGTTGGAGGTATGAAGAAAGTGGAGATGGTTTGATAAAGTTACTATAGAGAGTAGCAGAATGGTTTGATCAGACTAAGGAAGATGCTGAGTTGACAATAGGTATTCCAGAACAGAGGCCCTCTTACGTGTTAGATACACGTTCAAACACAAGTATAGGCGAGTTCTTTTATGCAACATGTATTAAATGAGAAACATAACACCAGGCACTGCACTAATCATAAGCGATCACAAGGTGAACAAGAAAGAACCCCTTCCCTCAAGGATCCCATAATCTCATATAAGAATACCTGTTTTTATTTTTTTAACCAACTCTGTACTGCATCTGAATATTAGGACCTGGGTCCCTAAGATACTTTTTCAGAATGGAGACAAATCATCTAGGAAGAGAAACAACTAGTCGTGGTGTTTCTATTGGCAAAAAAGAAAAACCTAAAGAGGATTTAGATGTTAAAACAGTATTACTACAACCAAAGTAAAGACAAAGGAATCGCTTTCCTTTTAAAAAAAACTGATATTGATCCAAGTCCAGAGGTTCCCATGTATTCAACAGTTTCCCAGTGAATGCTGACTCAATACCCAAATACCCGCTTAGAGGCTCATCCTGATCCAACAAAGCCTGAATATAAAGAAGGCATAGGAATAGTGAAAGAACTCAAAGCTAAAAAGTTAGAAACCTGCACTTACTTGTTAATCATTGGTTAAAGAAAAAGGGATACAGAGCTCCCAATGCGGAAGACACCATATTCACTATTTTGGAAATGTATGTGGAAATACTGGAAATCAGTATTTTGAAAAAAAATATGTATACCTTTTTAAAATGGCATTTTTAGTCCACTATCTTCTCTAGAAACTCAGAGAAAATAAGAATTAAAAAATTGATATAAAAATTCCTTATTCAACAAAATAACCATGAATTCAAACTAAAACCATAGTGTGTACTGAGTTTATACTGTAAACTAGGAATTAATCTAAGCATCTTATGTGAATGAATTCATTAATTCTCAGAACAAACCTATGATTTAGATGCTCTTCTTATTCTCATTTCACAAATGAGAGAATTGATACAAAAAAAAGCTCAGAAATATATCCAGCAATTTGTAGCTAGTGAATGGTAGAGACAGATTTTCATATGGGGGGTCTGACTCTAGAGTTTGAGCACTTTACACTCTCTCTCAGCCATGACTCCATACGGGATAAATACTGAGACTCTGAGAGTCAACATACACTTCTTCAAACTGAGAACAGATACGTAAATGAAGTGTTTGAGCTCATTCATCCAATATAGATTCATCCAATGATCCTTTGCTCAAGGTGACAAGAAACCTCGTTTACACTCAGAAGAACTACTAAGATGGAAGACAAGTGAGAACAAGAGAGCTTTTTATTGTCTTAGACCTAATCTCTTTATTGAAGAAGTGTGTTGGAAGTAAATGGGGAGAAGTAGAAAGAGAAATCAGGAAGCCCTAGATCTTAATTAAAAGAATCTATAGCCATATGGGTTATTAGAGGCAGAGTCTTAACTCTTAGTTTGCCTGTGAAGCACAGCTATCACATTGCTGCCACACTTCACCTTCAGTCTTACCTGAATATCTGACTAATTTCAAAAGCACTCTGTTTACAAAGCAATCAGGAAATCTGAATTTTGACACTAATTTGATATAGTCATCTGAGTCACTTGAATCTCTAATGTTCCTTCCACCACTGAATTTCTATAATTTAATAATTTTATTTTTCAGTTTCCAGAATGGCAGACAATTTGTTGCTAGACTTGTGCTTTTCAATTTGATTCTGCAAGAATCCATTCTGATCATATTGAATAGCTTGTTTGTGGATAGTGGAAACAGGGATACATAGCATTTATTTTTTCATGTAATATTTCTTCAAACATTTATTAAGCATGTCCTAGGATTCAGATACAATATTAATGATTGAAATACAAAGATATATCAATCATTATTGTCATCGTATTATAAAATTCAGCATGCCTATAAATGTATAGCATTCTGTAAATCATTTTGCAAGAACCCTGTAAGGTTATTAATATCCTTATTTTATGCAGAAGGAGACTGAGACTTTAAAAAGTTAAGCAGCTTGACCAAGGTCCCATAGCTATTCGATGACAGAGACAGAATTTGAATCCAGTTATATCTAAGTTTAAGGCTCATGTTCTTAAAATTATAGAATTTTTAGACCCCTACTTGAGTAATGGAAGGCACATATGGAAGTACTTGCAGCTAGAACAAAGCATTGCTTTATATACACTGATAGAGATCAGAGAGGAAGAAATGATTGCTTTCTTGCCAAGAAGAGAAAAATGGATCTAGGTTTTAAGGAATGAGTGGAAGACTTCCAGGCAAGAAAGCAAAAAATAAAAAAAAAACAAAAACAAATAAAACACTTGTATTTGCAAAGGCAAAGAAAAGGAGAACATGGTTAGACTTAAGGGAGTGTGGATAGAGAATTGCTGAGGCCTCCGAATGATGGAAACGAAAGCTGAGGCTTGAAAAGGAAATTAGAGTTAGATCATAAAGAGTCATGAACACATTACAAAGGAATCAGAGTTTCGCTCTTTCCTGAGCATAATTATCAAAGTTGTTTAGTGGAAACTTTAGTAAATATCAAAAGCAGTTTATTTGGTTTTTTTTTGCTTACAATTTTCCACCACCATTGCAGCATACCAACTAACTTAGTTAAATTTGCCAAGCACTGGTATCTCCTCAAGACACAATTTCTACTTTTTAATTAGTCTATAATGTAGTTAGAAAGTGACATATTAAATATATATATAATATATATTATATATATAATACTTAAAACTATATATATATATGTCTATGTGTATATATATATATATATATTTATAAAATGTTTAAAATAAACTATATATAATTTTATTTGGGAAAAAAGTAACACATGAGTGACAATAAATGAAATATAGTCCTGTGTGCTAAGGCTTACAAAAGTCACAGAAAATATATGAGCTATATTAATTCAAATGTAGGAGCAGACACTTTGAATGATATAGGTCATAGAAATATGCATAGTGGTAAAGAGCATGGACACAAGACCAAGATCTAGGTTCTAACCCCAATAACTTCAAAATTTGTGTGACCTTGAAGAAATCACTTATCTTACTTTCTTTGTATGTAAATTGTCAATTAGAATGAATATAGTGCTTAAAATATAATAAATGATCAATAAGTATTGGTTAGGAAAATTCTTGAAACATGGAAAATTGTTGATAGTCATTGCAAATGGTGGAAGGAAGAACAGGAGATCAGACATAGGAGACAGATATGTCCAAGGCTATGAGTACCTGGAGTAAGTAGAGAAGTTGAGAAACCCAGATAGAGTTGGATATGCCAGGATCATATTGGAGGTATCATGGCACAATGGAAAGAATAGTGGATTCCCCACTGGGCCACTTTGATGGGTTTTCTACCTTGAGCAATTAACCACACTTCTGAAACTTAGTTTATTGATCTGTAAAATAGGTTTTATTATTCAGAAACATTTAGGAGAGTATGTAGTATAGAAAAAGATACTCATGTATTATTAAAATATCCATCTTACAATGAGCAGCTGTATGACAGCTCCATTTATGTCTATCACTTGCATATAAAACAATCCATTACTATATTGGAAGACTGATCTGGATCAAACATTTAACCACTGGTGATAATGTCTTGCCACTTAATTAGTGATAAAGAGCTCTTTCCTAGTAAACAGGTTTACAACTTTTAGACTTGAATAGAAAAGCATACTACCAAGATGTGGGGTCTAATGAAAACAGTCAAGTTCCTGTTAGCTCCTCTTAGATCTAGAATCACCCAGAGCCATGGTGTGTATGTTATATTAAAGACTTCTTGCAATTCTGCAGGAAACAAACCTTCCTAACTCTGTTTATTCTGACTTCCCCATAATTATTTGACCTCTGAGACATTTTTGTCATGAAGTACTCACTAATATTCAATAGAACTATGGTACCTAGGGCCCTACTTTGGTTAAAACCATAGGGCAGGGCTGCAGTCATCTTAAGACTTGACTGGAGCTGGCAGATCTGCTTCCATATGGCTGATGCCATTGACCTCAGTACTTCATCACAGGGGTCTCTCCACAAGGTTGCCTGAGTGCCCTCAGGACATGGCAGCTGGCTTCCTCCACCAGTGATCTCAAAGATAGCAAGGCAGAAGGCACATTGTTTTTCTTGATGATGTAATCTTAAAGTGACCCACGTGGCCTTTTGAGTGTTAGGGGAGAAGCTCAGAACCCTGCCACCTCAGTCACCTCCTTGTTCCTCACTACCTCTTTGAGGTGTCATTATAAAAACCCCAGCCTCCCTCAAAAAGGAGTTTAAAACCATTGCTAACCTAGATAATTCTTGATGTGGAGAATGTTGCAATTTCAAGTAAATATGATGTTCATCATCAACTTTAACATAGATAATAATTGTTGTGAATGCTGGTAAAATTTTACTGAGAAAGACTTTATTCATATAAATATCCTATAAAACATAAATTGAGAGTTCTAGTTCTGTTTAGCCTTCAGTGTAACAAAAAATTCTACTAACCATAGAGGAACCAAGATGGTGGAGTAGAAGGACGTGTTCTCACTCACTCTTGCGAGAACACCAGAATCTCAGCTAGCTGCTGGACAATCATTGACAGGAAGACACTGGACTCACCAAAAAAGATACCCCACATCCAAAGACAAAGGAGAAGCCACAATGAGACAGTAGGAGGGACACAATCACAGTAAAATCAAATCCCATAACTGCTGGGTGGGTGACTCACAGACTGGAGACCACTTATACAGCAGAAGTCCACCCACTGGAGTGAAGGTTCTGAGCCCCACGTCAAGCTTCCCAACCTGGGGGTCCAGCAACGGGAGGGGGAATTCCCAGAGAATCAGACTTTGAAGCATAGTGGGAAATGATTGCAGGACTTCGACAGGACTGGGGGGAACATAGACTCAATTCTTGGAGGGCACACACAAACTAGTGTGTGCATCGGGACCCAGGGGAAGGAGCAGTGACCCCAGGTGAGACTGAACCAGACCTACCTGCTAGTGTTGGAGGGTCTCCTGCAGAGGCAGGGGGTGGCTGTGGCTCACCGTAGGGACAAAGACACCGGTAGCAGAAGTTCTGGGAAGTATTCCTTGGCGTGAGCCCTCCCAGAGTCGGTTATTAGCCCCACCAAAGAGCCCAAGTAGGCTCCAGTGTTGGGTTGTCTCAGGCCAAACAACCAACAAGGAGGGAACCCAGCCGCACCCATCAACAGTCAAGTAGATTAAAGTTTTACTGAGCTCTGCCCACCAGAGCAACAGTCAGCTCTACCCACCACCAGTCTCTCCCGTCAGGAAACTTACAGAAGCCCCTTAGATAGCCTCATCCACCAGAGGGCTGACAGCAGAAGCAAGAAGAACTACAATCCTGCAGCCTGTGGAATGAAAACCACATTCACAGAAAGATAGACAAGATGAAAAGGCAGAGGGCTATGTACCAGATGAAGGAACAAGATAAAACTCCAGAAAAACAACTAAATGAAGTGGAGATAGGCAACCTTCCAGAAAAAGAATTCAGAATAATGATAGTGAAGATGATCCAGGACCTCGGAAAAAGAACAGAGGCAAAGATTGAGAAGATGCAAGAAATGTTTAACAAAAACCTAGAAGAATTAAAGAACAAACAAACAGAGATGAACAATACAATAACTACACTAGAAATGAAAACTACACTAGAAAGAATCAATAGCACAATAACTGAGGAAGAAGAACGGATAAGTGACCTGGAAGACAGAATGGTGGAATTCACTGCTGCGCAACAGAATAAAGAAAAAAGAATGAAAAGAAATGAAGACAGCCTAAGAGACCTCTGGGACAAAATTACACACAATAACATTCACATTATAGGGGTCCCAGAAGGAGAAGAGAGAGAGAAAGGACCAGAGAAAATATGTGAAGAGATTACAGTTGAAAACTTCCCTAACATGGGAAAAGAAATAGCCACCCAAGTCCAGGAAATGCAGAGAGTCCCATACAGGATAAACCCAAGGAGAAACACGCCAAGACACATAGTAATCAAATTGGCAAAAATTAAAGACAAAGAAAAAGTATTGAATGCAGCAAGGGAAAACCGACAAATAACATACAAGGGAACTCCCGTAAGGTTAACAGTTGATTTCTCAACAGAAACCCTACAAGCCAGAAGGGAGTGGCATGATATACTTAAAGTGATGAAAGGGAAGAAACTACAACCAAGATTACTCTACCCATCAAGGATCTCATTCAGATTCGATGGAGGAATCAAAAGCTTTACAGACAAGCAAAAGCTAAGAGAATTCAGCACCACCAAACCGGCTCTACAACAAATGCTAAAGGAACTTCTCTAAGTGGGAAAAACAAGAGAAGGAAAAGACCTACAAAAACAAACCCAAAACAATTAAGAAAATGGTCATAGGAACATAACTATCGATAATTACCTTAAACGTGAATGGATTAAATGCTCCAACCAAAAGACACAGGCTTGCTGAATGGATACAAAAACAAGACCCATATATATGCTGTCTACAAGAGACCCACTTCAGACCTAGGGACACATAAAGATTGAAAATGAGGGGATGGAAAAAGATATTCCATTCAAAAGGAAATCAAAAGAAAGCTGGAGTCTATTTTAAAATAGACTTTAAAATAAAGAATGTTACAAGAGACAAGGAAGGACACTACATAATGATCAAGGGATCAATCCAAGAAGAAGATATAACAATTATAAATATATATGCACCCAACATAGGAGCACCTCAATACATAAGGCAACTGCTAACAGCTATAAAAGAGGAAATTGACAGTAACACAATAAAAGTGGAGGACTTTAACACCTCACTTACACCAATGGGCAGATCACCCAAAATGAAAATAAATAAAGAAACAGAAGCTTTAAATGTCACAATAGACCAGATAGATTTAATTGATATTTATAGGACATTCCAAAAACAGCAGATTACACATTCTTCTCAAGTGCGCACAGAACATTCTCCAGGATAGATCACATCTTGGGTCACAAATCAAGCCTCAGTAAATTTAAGAAAATTAAAAGCATATCAAGCATCTTTTTGACCACAACGCTATGAGATTAGAAATGAATTACAGGGAAAAAAAGTAAAAAACACAAACACATGGAGGTAAACAATACGTTACTAAATAACCAAGAGATCACTGAAGAAATCAAAAAATACCTAAAGACAAATGACAATGAAAACACGATGATCCAAAACCTATGGGATGCAGCAAATGCAGTTCTAAGAGGGAAGTTTATAGCTATACAAGCCTACCTCAAGAAACAAGAAAAATCTCAAATAAACAATCTAAGCTTACACCTAAAGGAACTAGAAAAAGAAGAACAAACAAAACCCAAAGTTAGCAGAAGGAAAGAAATCTTAAAATCAGAGCAGAAATAAATGAAATAGACACAAAGAAAACAATAACAAAGATCAATAAAACTAAAAGCTGGTTCTTTGAGAAGATAAACAAAATTGATAAACAATTAGCCAGACTCATCAAGAAAAAGAGGGAGAGGACTCAAATCAATAAAATTAGAAATGAAAAAGGAGAAGTTACAACAGACACCGAAGAAATACAAAGCATCCTAAGAGACTACTACAAGCAACTCTATGCCAATAAAATGGACAACCTGGAAGAAATGGACAAATTCTTAGAAAAGTATAACCTTCCAAGACTGAACCAGGAAGAAATAGAAAATATGAACAGATCAATCACAAGTAATGAAATTGTAACTGTGATTAAAAATATTCCAAGAAAAAAAAAAATTCCAAGAAACAAAAGTCCAGGACCAGATGGCTTCACAGGTGAATTCTGTCACACTTTTAGAGAACAGCTAACACCCAACCTTCTCAAACTCTTCCAAAAAATTGCAGAGGAAGGAACACTCCCAAACTCATTCTATGAGTCCACCATCACCCTGATACCAAAACCAGACAAATATACTACAAAAAAATAAATTTAGGGACCAATATCACTGATGAATATAGATGCAAAAATCTTCAACAAAATACTAGCAAACAGAATCCAACAACACATTAAAAGGATCATACACCACAATCAAGTGGGATTTATCCCAGGGATGCAAGGATTCTTCAATATACGCAAATCAATCAATGTGATACACCATATTAAGAAATTGAAGAATAAAAACCATATGATCATCTCAATAGATGCAGAAAAAGCTTTTGACAAAATTCAACACAATGTATGATAAAAACTCTCCAGAAAGTGGGCATAGAGGGAACCTACCTCAACTTAATAAAGGCCATATATGACAAACCCACAGCAAACATCATTCTCAACGGTGAAAAACTGAAAGCATTTCCTCTAAGATCAGGAATGAGACAAGGATGTCCACTCTCACCACTATTATTCAACATAGTTCTGGAAGTCCTAGCCACGGCAATCAGAGAAGATAAAGAAATAAAAGGAATACAAATTGGAAAAGAAGAAGTAAAACTGTCACTGTTTGCAGATGACATGATACTATACATAGAGAATCCTAAAAATGCCACCAGAAAAGAGATAATCAATGAATTATCTAGAGATAATAGAGATAATAGATATCTAGAGATAATCAATGAATTTGGTAAAGTTGCAGCATTCAAAATTAATGCACAAAAATCTCTTGCATTCCTATACACTAATGATGAAAAATCTGAAAGAGAAATTAAGGAAACACTCCCATTTACCTTTGCAACAAAAAGAATAAAATATCTAGGAATAAACCTACCTAAGGAGACAAAAGACCTGTATGCAGAAAACTATAAGACACTGATGAAAGAAATTAAAGATGATACAAACAGATGGAGAGGTATACCATGTTCTTGGATTGGAAGAATCAATATTGTGAAAATGACTATACTACCGAAAGCAATCTACAGATTCAATGCAATCCCTATCAAATTACCAATGGCATTTTTTACGGAATTAGAACAAAAAATCTTAAAATTTGTATGGAGACACAAAAGACCCCGAATAGCCAAAGCGGTCTTGAGGAAAAAAACGGAGCTGGAGGAATCAGACTCCCTGACTTCAGACTATGCTACAAAGCTATAGCAATCAAGACAACATGGTACTGGCACAAAAACAGAAACACAGATCAATGGAACAAGATAGAAAACCCAGAGATAAACCCACAGACCTATAGTCAACTAGTCTATGACAAAGGAGGCAAGGATATACAATGGAGGAAAGACAGTCTCTTCCATAAGTGGTGCTGTGAAAACTGGACAGCTACATGTAAAAGAATGAAATTAGAACACTCCCTAACACCATATACAAAACTAAACTCAAAATGGATTTGAGGCCTAAATGTAAGACCGGACACTATAAAACTCTAGAGGAAAACATAGGAAGAACAGTCTGACATAAATCACAGCAAGATCTTTTTTGATCCACCTCGTAGAGTAATGGAAATAAAAACAAAAATAAACAAATGGGACCTAATGAAACTTCAAAGCTTTTTCACAGCAAAGAAACCATAAACAAGATGAAAAGACAACCCTCAGAATGGGAGAAAATATTTGCAAACGAATCAACGGACAAAGGATTAATCTCCAAAATATATAAACAGCTTATGCAGTGCAATATTAAAAAAGCAAACACCCCAATCCAAAAATGGGCAGAAGACCTAAATAGACATTTCTCCAAAGAAGACATACAGATGGCCAAGAAGCACATGAAAAGCTGCTCAACATCACTAATTATTAGAGAAATGCAAATCAGAATTACAATGAGGTATCACCTCACACCAGTTAGAATGGGCATCATCAGAAAATCTACAAACAACAAATGCTGGAGAGGGTGTGGAGAAAAGGGAACCCTCTTGCACTGTTGGTGAGAATGTAAATTGATACAGCTACTATGGAGAACAGTATGGAGGTTTCTTAAAAAACTAAAAATAGAATTACCATATGATCCAGCAATCCCACTACTGGGCATATACCCAGAGAAAACCAGAATTCAAAAAGACATATGCACCCCAATGTTCATTGCAGCACTATTTACAATAGCCAGGTCATGGAAGCAACCTAAATGCCCATCGACAGATGAATGGATAAAAAGATGTGGTACATATATACAATGGAATATTACTCAGCCATAAAACGGAACGAAATTGAGTCATTTGTTGAGACCTGTATGGATCTAGAGACTGTCATATAGAGTGAAGTGATTCAGAAAGAGAAAAACAAATATCGTATATTAACGCATGTATGTGGAACCTAGAAAAGTGGTACAGATGAATCGGTTTGCAGGGCAGAAGATGAGACACAGATGTAGAGAAAAACGTATGGACACCAAGGGGGGAAAGCCGCGGGTGGTGGGGATGGTGGTGGGATGAATTGGGCGATTGGGATTGACATGTATACACTGATGTGTCTAAAACTGATGACTAATAAGAACCTTCTGTATAAAAAAATAATAATAAAATTCAAAAATTAAAAAAAAAGAAAAAAAATTCTACTAACCATGAATTCTTGTAATTCTGAAACAATTGATAAAGGTAGGAAGTTTGATTTAAGAAAGCCTCCATGAGCTAAGCGTTAAAACAATACCATATTCCCTAAGCAAGGTTAGGTGCTTATATTTGTAGATAAAATTGCAAGTAATAACTTGATTGTTTTATTTTCATAACTGAATCACTTTGCTGTGCACTTGAAACAAACACAATATTTCAATTAAAAAATTTTAAAAAATTGTATATTTCTATGCAATTCTTCTAAAAACATGAAAACGCAAATAGAACTTTTCATATAAGAATCATGAGACAGACATTTTGGGTTTTGGTCTCAATTGTATGAGCTTGAGCAAGTCACACCACTCTTATCAGCCTGATTCTTCATTGTAATCAGGAAATAATTAATATATGTTGCTGAATTACACAGTCTAAATGCCCTCTGGTGCAGTCTTTGGCCCTAAAATTCCCACTTCTAGTTTAAAGTAAATCTTGGTAACATCTTAAAGCTTACAAGCTGTTCCTATCTCTAAGGTGCCAAATAAAAGACAGGTGTTTAAATGAATAAAAAATACATGAGACAATACTCAGGGAAGGGTATTTTTCAACTTGTATGTTAAATGCAAAATATATAATCCAAGTGTTACACATGATTCCATGGAAAACACACCGGTATTCTTAACACTGATAGAAAGCTTTATCTTTATACAAGGTTCAAGGCGATATTTTTCCCTTTACAATAAATTATCTTAATGACTGAAATGCTTTAATCTAAAATATTAAAATACGAAACAAACTACCGGGATGTAGATGAGTGATGGATGCTTATGTAAATAAGAGAAAGTGAACCAAATTATGTATCCAGAGCTTAAAATATTACATTGCAGGCATTCTTGGCTCACAATTCATAACAAAATAAACAAACAAAAATATGTCGATTTAGTGGTAGTTCAATACTAAGGAATTAGGACTCTTCTAGGTCTGATCTTATTCTTGATCTGCTCAAAAAACTTCCATCAGCTGACATGAATGCCCTAGAAAATAGGATTATTTTCATGAGCAAATACATAACATCCACTGTGCAGGGCACCATGAGTGAGTGTCATCAGTCAGCTAATCAGACCTGGAACACAGGTAGCCTCTGATGAAAAGCCATCCTCTTTTGGCCACATTGCAGAAGTTTTCAAAAACTAGAAGCTCTAAAGAGAGAAAGCATTGATATGTGAACTCCCGAGGTCACCTCTCAGTGTGGGGCAGGCAGGTTTTGTGGTTGAAGCAACCCTCTCTTCACTGAACAGACCCTATGGAACTCTTTTGCTCTGTGTGGTTTCTTTAACTAATGACTTAAATAATTTCTATTTTTAGACTTGATAGAGCCTCACCATCTTGGTTTGGATTCACTGTTTCTATGAAATTTACCCTGAAGTGCCAGGCCACCTAATGACAATTAGAACTATATAAGAATAACATAGGTCTCTCTCTGTCTCATTTTTAGCGAACCTATATCTAGCACATAAATTTTGCCAGGCCTGATGCTAAAAACCTTATGTACGTTACCTCGATTTATCTTTACACTAACTCCCTGTGGTAGATCTGGTAGGTCAGGTGCTATTTATGGATAAAGAAACTGAAAATTAAAGAAGTTAGCAATTTTCCTAAAGTCACATTGCTGCTAAGTGTCAGAGCCTTGCCCAAAACTAACTACAGATTCCGTGCTCTACACTGTCCTACTTCTTTTCTTTCTTATTCCAAGATTCCTCTGGGTGTAATTTTCAGCAATTTGTAGTTTAGGGTGTTTAAGAATATGCTGTAGCTAACTTGAAAAAGAAAATCTGTACAGACCATTCTCAGAAAAATGAACAAAAAAATAACCATATTCACACATGCACATATTCATTCACATACAGCATTGTTCATGTGTATTCTTTGTAATGGCAGAACACAGAGGTGAGTCTACTTTGTCATATCTATAACATTTCTTCCACCTGAGTTCATTAATAAACAGTGTGAAGTTGTTGGTGCTCATCTAGTAAGAGAGGCTATGTAATCACTTTTATATAATTAGTAATGCCAATTTAAATGATATATAAAATATCTATAATGTCTATACCATCCTGAGTAATTAACACAAGAAAATCAGTAAATGATAGACAGGATTTGAAACTATTTAGCAAATCTTTCAAGAGGAAATATTTGCTGGTTGGTAAACTCATCCTCCATAGACATCACAGAGGTTTTTTTTTCTTTTTGGTATTCAGAAAATTGTAGTTTTAGATTAAGTTAATATAACTTAGACATAGATCTTAGAGTCAATAAACAAATCTCTATTCATTGTGTCTGATTGTGAGTGGAAGATTTTATGGTACAGAGACTACAGCATCCTAAACGTTTGGGTACAAGTAATGGGCACCAAGTACAAGCTCTGTATACAAACTTACAGATGATGGAAAAATATTTATTTGGTATAGCTATGCAGTTGAATACCAGGAGTGTGTGTGATTTTCCAATTTATCTGACAGAAATAACATTCAAAGAATATTTCAAACTATCCACTATTAATTGCCCAAAAAACCTTCCTTTCTATAAAATAGAATATCACTTTATTCTTTGTCAGACCCTGTGATGGCCCAGTCTAATATTTCTCCTCCTTTTTATACATCTGCCTTTTTCTCAAGGTAATTCAAGTACAAATAATGTACTTGCATGGCTCTCACTAAAGGCTTTCCTGCAGTCTTTTCTCAAGGCTTCTCTTATTCCTCTGATGGCAATCACACCAATAAAAGATGACATCTGTGCCTCAGATCACTGTGAACCACTTCAGGTAGGCCATGTGTTGTACCTTGACCTAACATCTCATTTCTGTTCCTACCATTGTGGCCAATTAAATGGGGACCTTGTAAGGAGCCAGTTGACTGGTCGTGTGCCGGCTATCACCACAAGAGCTTAAGGGCCACAAATCTCTGTTATTACCAAGCTGTTGCTGCCAGAAGCATGCTGATTCCTGACAAAAAGAATAGATTAGGATCAATCAAATCTCCCCCAGGCTTGTCAGTGGGACTTTTAACCACACCTTCTACCTCAAACTTTCCCCTTCACTCCTTCCAAACACCTACGCAGCAGCAAGCTAACAAGGTGTCTGCCAAACCATATGTTCATAATTAGTTGACTTCTTGCCTGTCGCTAGAGGCACCACTGATTCAGCAACAGCCTCAAGGGTGTTGGGCATCCAATAAGACACCACCAACCAGCATCGGCCCCTCCCCTCAGCAGTAGGAGAAGAGGCATACTTAATTCCAGCTGTGGCATTGTTGAGTGAATTAACTTTATCCTCAATTTAAAAAGCCAGCATGAAATCAAAGGAGATCCCAGAAAAGAAAAATAGAGAAAATGAAAAAAAAAATGCTTGTAGGTTAACTCAACAAGTCTGATGAATGAAACTCAACTGGTTGGCCTCATTTAGCCAATCACTGCAAAGCAGTTTTCTGGCACCGTTGTTACTTCTGGCATAATTCTTCCTTTTATTTCCCAGTTCTGTGGTTAAGGTCTCTTGTTACACACAGAGGGGATTGATGATATAATTGTTTATGAGCCAGTGGAACACATTTTTAGGTAGTAGTGAGGTTACTGAGCAATGAGAAATTAATGTCAGAAACAGCAGTGTACAATGCTGGCTAAGAAATCTCATCTCAAGGTAAGAGTGCTACATATAAAATTAAATTTGCAATCTCCTCTTTGAACCTATGTCTAAGTGTGTGGTTTTCTTTATGGGAAAGGGTTGGCAAACATTTTTTAAAAAGTTCTAGGGCAAAGAGAATTCTGAAATCTTTTTGTTTTCATTGACTAAGGAAAAATGTCTAATATTCTGAAAAAAAATGTGCATTTTCATTAAATTTATTTACAAGAGTATCACTGATAGATTACACTATTTCAATGAAATAATTTATACAGTGTTCCAATAATTTTATCAATATTACTTTACTTATAGGAGTACAAATTAATACTAAAGGCATATATGATCCTGAATTTTAATAGGCAAAATTGGGCAATGTCATTTCTTGGTTTGAAACTTTCAGGACTATGATGAATAAATTTCTAAACTTGAAAAATCTTAAGGATACATTTTCTATAAAATAAATATTATAAGCTTAATTTAAAATTTATATAAATTAATGAAATTATTTAAATTAGAATGGAACATATTAGTTAAGCAAAAATATGTATTCTTAATATAGTCTTAAAATAAAAATTGCTATAAAAATTGAGTGCCTAAAAGCAATTGTGTAAAAAAACAATATTTGTATTTTTATAAATGACGCTCATGAGACCAAAATTGTGGATATAAACATGCAAAAAGATAGAAAATTTAAATTTAAAATAATAAAATTAAATAAGTTGTGTTAAAATAATTATAAATGAGAAACCAGTTTATTGTTTTAAACAGCACTAGTCTTAGAATATTGTGATTTTGATGTTGTAGTTGATGTTATTGTAAAATCCTCTTATGATGCAATCTAAGAACTTTGGACAATGTAAAGGACAGGAGCAGAACAAACCCAAGATCTAGATATCTACCAAGGATAGGTCACTGTTTTAAGCATCAGCTTGAGATCTAATTTCATTGTCAATCACATAATCTCTGCTATTATATTAAAAATCCATTGAGATTGGCAAGGGACTCAGGGGTTTTGAGTAACAGACATTGTCATGATGATATGTGGCTTAAAATGAATTAAGAAACAGCTGATGTGGTTTGGGACCAGGGAATTAGAAAACATAAGCCAAAGGGAAACTGCAGAAACCACAGATTGGTACAAGTTACAGGCAATTTTCTTAATAAGCTTCTTTACGATAATGTCAGACAAGACACGTTAAGCATCTCTTCCCTTACCCGCTATGGAACAACCCAATTTACAATCAGAGCCAAATGTTTGCTTTCAAAGAAAAGTTGCCATCCTAAAAAAATTTCTTTAAAATATTTTTTTACAACTTAATTGTCATTAAGCAAGTAACACCTTTTTCTTTTTCTTTTTTTAAAAAAACAAGAACAATAAAATAACCAGCTTAAAAATGCCCATAGATTAATAAACACTCTTTTCAGTTTAGTCTCTCCAAATTTTCAACTTGTTTATATTTTAAATAAAATAAAGCATGAATCAACTAAAAGTATAATATTTTTTCCCTAGCCAAGGATATTTACAATTCCATAGTAGGGGGTCTTTATTTTAGCTTTTGGTGTGATTAACTTATAATGAGATTTTCCTTGTAATGAGTATTATATTATGGAACATGAAGATATGCATACTAGAAATATGAAATAATTTTGATCAGATTTTAAGAATTGATTTTGAGGAATCGTAAACATCTTGTAATAATAAATAGTGAACCATTGCAGAACAGTAAATAGTGATCTAATATGATGAACAGGATGCTTTAACAAAAAACTGTTGGTAGTAAGCAGTGTAGATTGGAGGAAAACAAGAGGCTTATTGAAGATGCTGTGTTCCATATTAGTGATAAGCACTTGGCCAAGGACAGTGACAATGGGACTGGATAGAAAGAGACAAATATGAGACATAGTAAAGACTGAATCAGATGGCTATAGCTAATGAACAAAGGAGAGATTCAAGATGATAAGGTCAAATTGGCAAGCTTGGGTAGCAAAAAATATGACAGTGGCAAACATGATGTGAAGGAAGACAAGGAGATAGGAAGTCAGTTTTTTGACAGAAAAAATATTGAGTTCAGTTTTAGTCAAATTAAACTTGAGGCGTGATATGCATAATAAGAATAAGCATCTGACAGACCTAGGGTTCTGATGAGCAGATTGGGAACATTTCAATTTGGGAGTTACCAAGATGGTAAGAATTACTAGACACACATGAATGGTGTGCTCTTCAAGGGAGGCGATATAAATCAAGAAGAGAAATAGGTCAGGTCCTAAATGTTAACTCCCAGAGTAAAGGGACAGAAGGGAAAGGAGTTAGGAATGAGAACATAGGAAGAGTGTCAAGAAAAGAGTCAGTAACAGAATCTACTAGACTTAATGAAATTCTAAAAAGCAAGGAAAAGTAAAAACATCTTGGGGAGCATAGAGGTCAAATATAAAGAAAATGGCTAAAAATTCAGTTAAGCCCAGTTAAACATCACTGGCATTTTTCAAATTCCATTTGTAAAATATGGGAGCCAAAGTGGCCAAACAATATGAAGGCAGTAATAAGTAAACAGAGGCAATATTTTATGATGTATTATTTAGTAGTTTACAACTATGCTTATAAGGGAAACTGGTCAATAATTCTCCTTTCTTATGCCATTTTTGTTCAGATTTTGATATGGAGGTTATACTAGCTTCGTAAAATGATTTGGGGTATGTTTTCTCTTTTTCTCATCTCTGCAACTATTTGCAATAAATTGAGATTATCAGTCCTTTGAAAGTTTGATTAAAAACTCACTTACAAAACCATCTGAGCCCAGTATATAAGCTGGAGGGAGATTTTTGACTATGCGTTTAGCTTCTTTAAAAGTCATCACGATATTTTGAGTTATTCTCTTGAGTCATTTTGTTTTATTGATATATTTCTGAGGGGTCATTTCTTCTGTTTCCAAAAATATTTGGATTAACAAATTCACTTTTTTATTATTAAAAAAAAACTCAACCAAAGCTAAAGTTATAGCTTCCTTTTTATTTCTAATGTTTAATTTTTTTCATAATCAAGGATGTATGTATGTCTATTGGACTAGTGTATTTCAAATAATTACTATTGGGTTTGTTGATTAACTCAACATTTTTTCAGTTCTTTGTTGCAATTCCTCCTATTTTTTAAAATCTTTTCCTCTCTTCTACTTTTAAAAATTCTGTTTTATCCTAGTTTAGATTAATCTTAGATTAAAAAGTTAGTTAATATTTGATTTTTCTTGTTTCCCAGTATTTTAATTTGAGCTTGTGAATCATCTTCCACATCTTTATTTCTAAAAAATTTTTTTACAAAATTATTTTATGTAGTTCTAAAAATTTTATAATATGCATTGTGATTTTTTCTTTAGCTGATTTATTATTTAGTCATGTAGACAAGGGGTTTTAATTTTTTCAGTTGTATTGGCTTTGGTTTATAGTATTTATTTGTAATTTTATTTAAAGGGCTGGTAACTTACTAGAAATTACTCACTAATCTCTGAGTTCAGCAAAGCTAAAGAGTGACTTTACTGTCATTATAGTGCAAGACAAAAAATGACAGAAGCTTGGACCATGATGGTGGGCTGGGAATAGAAATAACTGGAGTATTAGAAAAGGCATTTAGGATTGAGATTCCATGACTGATGGGTTGTAGAAGGTGAGGGTGAGGGAAGAGTCAATTATGACTTCCCTGATCATGGCCTGAGTGACAGGATGGATGGTGCCACCATTTCCTGAGATGGAGAAGGTTGAGAATGATAGCAAAGATTGTGTTCAGTTTTGGACAAGTTGTGCCTGTGTTGCCTGTGAGATAGCAAGCAGGAGATAACAAGAATGTACTAAATATACAAACTTTGAAATCACAAGAAAATTTCAGGCTAAATATATAAATTTTGAAGTCATCAAGGTGTAGAAAGTCATTGAAAAAATGGCAGTGCAATAGTTTGCTCAGGAAAAATTCATAGAATAATTTTTGGAAAAGGGCAAGTCTGAAAGCTTGAGTAATTCCAGTGTTCTGATAGAGGAGAAGGAGTTGGCAATGGAGACTCTGAAGTCACAGAGAGTGAAGAGGAAGAGGACTGGTATCACAGTGGACAAGAGAATGGAGTATTTTGAGAAAAAGGCAATAATGAGCAAAGAGATGCCATTAATAATAAAGTTAAGAAGAATGAACACTATATTGATACTTAATATGTATTACAGAAACTGGATTATAAACTGATGATTTCCCAACTGAAGTCTTCATTAGTATTATGATTAATAGGGATTTCAATAGTTCAGGAAGTCCTATGAATTGTGCATATTTTATTGATAGGATTGAATGGAGCTGTCAGATCATTAAATCTAGTAAAAATTATCCTAACAAACTGCCATGTAGTAAGAGCCTGCCACTTTCCAACAAGAGTGATAAGCACCTTATCCAAAGCAACTTTGAAAAAAATGTATAGTTTCCATCTGGAGCACAAAATGGTTTAAATAAATAAGTGCCTCCCTTAGAAAAGGTAGTAAAACTTTCAATTTTGTTTTGTGATTTATAGTTTGCCAAGTACCTTTCACGTGGTTTCATTTAATTATCACTGTCATGGAAGGGAAAGAAAAGTCTCTACTCTTCTCTTCATATATCTGCCTTAACCCATAGAAAAGGACACTGTCTACAGCTCTAACTTCTTTCTTACTCCCTTTCTGGTTTCCATGCATAGGAAGAGGGGTTGGTCATGGACTCCTCTGAACATCAGTAATTGGCTTGTATTTTGCTGATAGGCAAGGCTTCATTTCTGTAAGAAGCAGGCAGATATCCTGCTTTCTCTTTTACTTGAACTCCCATGCTTTCTACTCCCATGTGTAAAGCACACCTAGTCACATAGCTGTTAGGTCTACTCTTGCAATGCAGACCCTACATTCACTCTCTCTGTTCTGTCCATGCTGTAAGGTGACACAGAATAGCTACAAATGTTTATGTAACCAGCTGAGTGAATGAAGCTTGTACCACAAAACTGGCCATTCTAGATTCAAAGGAAGCTGACAGATATTCAAGCCTAAATGCATTCCTCCATCATATTTTACCAGAGCAACCCTGTATTGGGGATTATCAGGTGAACACCCAAATTAGAGCACACACCATACACACACACACACACACACACTTTTCCCTCATTGGCATATTCTTTTTGTTTGTGTGTACAATGTTTTAACAAGAAAACTCAGAGGAGAAGAAATGAATTATTACTCACATATTATACACTTAAAAACTGAAGTTCTAAGGTCTTAGAACTTAACCAATTTCAAACTATTAATAAAAAGCAGATTGAGGATTTAAATCCATATCTTTTCAGTTTAGTTTTAGTATTCTTATACCTAATCTGTATTTTTTCACACAGACATTATGTAATAAGTCAACTTTGATTAAGCAAACTGTTCATAGCACTTTTCCTTTTATAAAATCTTTGTCATATTTGTATTCATCAATAATTTCATTAAATATATTTTATCTATTTTATTAACACCCAGTAATATATAGGCTTTAGGGACCTCAGAATAGAAAAATAGTGCTCCAAGCTAGAGGAACAACATTTTGAGAGTGGGAGAGAGAATGAGAGGGAGGGAGAGAGAAAACATTAAATGATAACGTAATTTCCATACCTGAATAAGAAATGAAATACTATCAAATAAATCAGTTGACTAGTCATCTTTATACAAGCATTATTAAAATGTGGGGCTCTGTCTTATGTTCCCTCATCAAAACTTTTATAGATCAGAAAAAGAAGAGAACAAATGCAGAGTCACACTTAATGGACGGAAAACAATCATAGCTATCACAACCTTGAATTATTATAGTCACAAAAGGCAGCTGAGAGTCTCATGTGAATAATGATGAGTTCACAATAAAAATCCTTGCACCTTCTGAGGGGTGTAAATATTCTGGGGGATAATAATTGAAATACCTGCTACTAGAGACCATAGAGCTGATGGAACAGAGAAAACAATTATTTAAAACACGGATATAAATATTCTTAGAAATATAAGGGAGGATGTTGGAAAACAAGAAGCAAGAATCAGTTGGATATATTGGTTGTCAAAAATATATTAGCTGAAATTTAAAAAAAAACTGAAAGGATTGGGTAAGAGAATGGATACAGCCTAATAAAGAAATGGAAGTTAGAGACTTGTTAATATTCCCATAGTAGGAATACCAGAAATGAAGGAAAAGAATGTAGAGAAAGCAATAAGTGAAAAGAATAACTGAGAATTCCTCATAATGAAGCCATAAGATCTCAGATTGTAGAGATTCAAATCTTAAGAAGAAAAAAAATCCCAACACCTAAAAACATACTGAAGTGTAAGAGTATCAAAGATAAAACCTAACAGATCCCAAGAGAATAAGAAAATATTCTACAAGATAAGCAAAGAATCAGATTAATGTCAGCTCTCCTTGATCTAAAGATATGTTAGACAGTTTCTTAACTTAAAAAAATAATAAAACAAATGCAAATTAACATCTCATCTCAATCTATATTATCCTTAAGATGATGGATAGATCTTTATTTGTTCATCATAAATTTCACAAGCCTACTTTCTTTGGAATTTAAGAAAAGAGTTCATAATATTTTTATTTTTAAATGAATCTTTATCAAATTGCAGTTCTTTATTTTCTACAACATGCTCTTAAAAATACACAGGACAATCGTAACTCTTTTTACAATATCATCAAACAAAAAGTTATCTTAGTTATGAACAGTGGCTTTCAGAATCCTACACATGATTGCACTCTCTTTCATTGGTTTAAATATTTTCATAAATTTAAAGATAGAGGATAGAAAAGTCTAGACCTGGTTGGTATTTAAAATAAATTTAGTCTCATGCTAGAAAGTCATAATAATACAAAATGTTATAATTGCTGCCACATGTATTTCTTTCACATTTACTTTATTTAAAAAGTGAAATCACATTTCTCTTTTGGATTGCCATTTAGAGGCAGTCATCCATTCCTTGAATCTGGATATATTGGAAAAGTCTTCAGGAAGCCCCCTCTAGTGTCTGAAGGATGCAACAGCTCACTGGCAAAGGATTTGGGAGAGACAAAGATGTGGAAATTTTAGTGTATCCTCTAAAGTGGCTCAAAGGGACCATGGAGATAGTCAACTCCAATATCCATTCTATTTACAAATAGGAAAACTAAAGGTCCATAGAGAAAATGTTTTGTTTAAGGTCACACTGAAAGTCACTGGTATATCAAGTGTATCAGCTCAAATTTCCTGATTCCTAGTTCACAGACCAATCTACTCTACACTATGGACTTGGATTTGAGCCAAGCAGGCCCAGAGTAGAATAAAAGCAAGGAATTTGGGGGATGTGGGATTTTTTAAATGAAAGAGGTATAGAGATGAGAGACGGGTCATTGGGATAAAGGAGAAAATAAGAAGGTTAGCATTAAGGGTTAGGGAACTGTAGTAAAGAAATATCACTTAGCAATTATTCTCTTATTCTTGTCACCTGTCTCAATAGAGTTTACTGACAATGCAGAACATGAAAATGTCATAACAAGGCAATAAACCTTTATTTCCTGCCTCACTCCAGTTCATGATAATGGACTGGCAATGGGATTGTTAGTTAAAACAGTCATGATGTATTATTCTTAAATAGGATGTGCAACTTTTGGCCTCCTCATCCTTCCTTCAGAATGTATAAAGTGCTGTAACCAGCTGATCTCTAAGACACATTATTAAAGCTCTAATTACACGAAGTACAGTTGATAGTTTTCACCCCTCCCACAACTTCCCTTTCTTTCCACCACTCACCTTCCTACCCAGGAGCTTTCAGTTACTCACAAGAGGGACTCAAGCCCAGCAAATTATTCTACAAATGAGTACTCCAAAAGGATGGCTAAAGTAAGTCCTATACTGTATTCAAGAGGAAGAGATCAAAATACATTTAAGTAGTTTTGGGACATCCTTCAAAAATCCATGTTTTCCCATTTTCTGGCAATAATCCCCTATCTTTCCAGTACTTTGTTTACTTGTTCTTACTATGCTTGCTCTCTGACTTCAGTAAGGTACCTAGTTTCTTAACTGTTCTGTTCTAAGTCTTTCAATCCTCTTGAGACATTTTTCTTTATGATCCAACACTTCTACCATTTCTTTACTAAAGCCTTCAAATCTGTCACTACATTGAAGTTCCTATAAAACTTTTTAACAAACCCTCAAATAGAGATCAATTCAAACATCCTTATTTTTCTTTACTCATATGGTACTGGTCACATAATTTAGTTACTACCCCTCCAAAGTCATTCTCTTTATTTGAACCCTTATCTGATGATCAGCTCCCTCTTCTATCTCTTTTGTGGCAATTTTGAACCTTCATAGATTTCCACAAGCTTGTATCTTTGTCTCTTAATAGATTGATTGTTTCCTTTACAAAGAAATTAGAAATTATCAAGTAGGTACTTTCTCAGTTTTCTATCAAAAAGTATGTCACATCAATATTCTTCCATATCTTTTTATTACCAATTAGGCCCTTTTCCTATTGAAGCTCTAATCTCTATCCTTTCTCTGGATGTTGAATCCTATATTCTTTCTGTCTCCAGGGGTATTATTTTATTAATAATTTTGCATTTGGATACACAATGTTCGTGTTTATAAGACTCAGTGTTGTTAAGATAATAATTCTCCCCAAAATGATACACAGATTCAATGTAACCCCAACCAAAACCCCAATAGGCTTTTACAGGCTGACATTGAAGATGTAAATGGACAAGAATATAGTCAGATAGTCTTTTTTTTTTTAAAGATAGGTTAATTTTTTTTTAATTAATTAATTAATTTATTTATGGCTGTGTTGGGTCTTCGTTTCTGTGCGAGGGCTTTCTCCAGTTGTGGCAAGTGGGGGCCACTCCTCGTCGCGGTGCGCGGGCCTCTCACTATCGCGGCCTCTCTTGTTGCGGAGCACAAGCTCCAGACGCGCAGGCTCAGCAGTTGTGGCTCACGGGCCTAGTTGCTCCGCGGCATGTGGGATCTTCCCAGACCAGGGCTCGAACCTGTGTCCCCTGCACTGGCAGGCAGACTCCCAACCACTGCGCCACCAGGGAAGCCCCTCAGATAGTCTTTTGAAAAGAAAAAAACTGTAGGATTTCAAGAACTTAATATAAAATTATAGTGATTAAAACAGTGTGGTACTGAGGAAAAAAAAAAGATGACATGAATAGATTAATAGGAAATACAAAGTAGGCTTAACTATATGATCACTTGATTTATGATTTATAGCAATAGTGACAGTGCAGTGCAGTGGAGGAAAAGAACAATTGTTTTAATAAATATACTGGATCAATTGACTATGTGGAGAAAGATGAATCTTAAACTCCACCTCACACAATAAACATTACATCAGAGAGACTGCAGATATAAATGTACAACGTAAAGCAGTAAATCCTTAAGAAGAAAAGATAGGAGACTATCTTTATGACCTTGGGGTAGCCAAAGATTTAAAAAATAAGACACAAAGGAATTACCATAAAGGAAATATTGATCAATTGAATTATTTTAAAATTCAGAATTTCTGGACATCAAAAGATACCAATAGGAGTGCAAAGGCAACGTACAGAATAGGTGAAGATATTTCGTTTATCTTGATAGAATTAATGTATGATGAATTTTGGATTCTCATTAAGTATTTGATTATTTTGGAAACTATGTATTAAGTGCCTACTAAATATCCAGGACTCACTGGATATTTAAAATCATTATTTCATTTATTCTTCACCACAATTATGCAAAGCACATGGTAATCTATTTATAGAGAGATTGAGGCTCAGAGGGATTTAGTAATTTGCTCACAATCTCACATCTACTAGGAGACAGAGGTGCAACTTAAAGAATCCAAAGTCCAAATTCTCTCTGTCTTGGTTGACTTAATTCATATCTAGATACATGCATATTTTATGTGATCTACTCCACAGATATTGTATATATTAAATTTTGAATAGGAAGAGATGTGAGTATCATTTTTATGCCATAGAACCCCTCAGTGGATTCTTGAATTTGGATAATCTAACAGCTAAGCAAGCTTGAGGCAATGATGAAGGGAAAACAGAAGAGAAAAGGAAATCTTCAAATCTTCAGTGTAAAAGAAGAAAAGAGAGTCCAGAGAAAGACTGGTATAAGAAGACATAGAAACAAACAGGCAGACATTATACAGCCCAGAAACAGAAAAGAGTATTTCTGTGTAGTGGAAAGACTGTACTGGCCTAGAAATATGAAGTGTGTCCAAGAAAGAGCTCTGCTAGGGTCTCCAGTGAGAGCCTGGAAAAGTCCCATGATCTCTTTGCTGCTGAGTGTCTCTGTCTGTAAAATTAAAGAAATGGACCAAAGTGTCTCAGATGTTCCCTCCATCTCTGGTCCTAAATGAATCTCTCTGTGTATTGACCAAGTGCTACACGTAGGGCAAAGAACCCACACAGCCTTTACAAAGTGAATACCAAATTGTCTACAACTAATCCATTTCTTTTCCATTTATTTTTCAAAGTTATTGATCAGTCACATTTAAATCAATGCTTTAAAGAATTGAATTTGTTTAAATCACAATGCTTTTTTTTCTGTAAGCTTCAGGTTTTACTTCTTCTACTAGGCATATACTCTATATTAAATTGTAGTGAGTTCAATCTTATCATGTCAAAGACACTGATTTAGTTTTCCACGTGACTCTCTTGGTCATTTTAATGTATATTCCTTTCACACATAGCTTTCCACATAGGTTCCTTTTATGTAAATAAATACCACTGTGCAAATCTCTGGGCCACAGTAAATAAATAAATAAATAAATGAAAACAATTGTTGTGGAGCAGCCAAAATCCCATAGAGGGCAGTATGGTTTTAGCTGACTCAGTACTAAATACTATTTCATTGTAAAGAATGTAATAACTCTTTAAAAGAATGAAAGAGTAAGGGGCAGAGACCTGATTTTAAAATAATATATAACCAATGTAAAATCTTTGGCATACGCCGAAGTAAAAATAATTTTTAAATAACCAATTATCTCTAAGTTCAGTCAGAACTGTTTTGAATTTATGTATAATTACTCTCTGATTATGTGGTTTTGTATACATTTTTTTTACTTTTTTATTTTGAGATAATCATAGCTTGATAAACAGTTTCAAGAAATAATACAGGAGGATTCTACTTACTATTTACTCAGTTTACGCCAATGGTAACACGTTTTATACATTTTTTTGATGTCATATTTAAAATTTTTCTAGTGTGATTGAATTCTTTATATGTTATTTTGAATGGATGGGTAAAATCCCTTTATAAGGATATATGTTAATTTAAACCATTCAGCTCTTGATTGAATTTTAGATAAATTTCATATTTTCACAATTAATGTTGTGAGAAACATATTTTCACTTAAATTTATGTCAATTTCTGGATATTTATTTATAATATGTTCCTAAAGTGGAATTAATGAGTAAATAGCTATTACCATTACCAAGAATATAAATATTCTTTATATCTAACACCAAACTGCTTTACAGAAATGTTATACCAACTAACACTTGTGTGACTATAGCTTTGACAACACTTAATTTTATTTTTACTAGGAAAAATAATATTTCAGTTTATTTGTGATGGGAAAAAAGCATTGGTATGAATAATAGTTGAGAACTAAACATTGTAAATTATCTTAGCAAAATCTAAGAATAGGTGGTAGGCAAATAGAGTGTAAAAGCATTTTAAAGGTCTCTTGAGAGGGGCAGAGGAGAATAAAGTTGAGGGAAATGAAAATATTTTTAAAATATTATCTTATTGGAATGGAAAGAAGGAATGAGGAAGTATAATGCTTTCCTAAGGTAAACCATTAAGTCAGTGAGAATCGGTATATCATTTAGAGTTTCACAGCTTTGGCTAGACTCAGTCTACCTGGTTTGAAAAACCTCTGTTCCATCTCTTACCTGTGTGACGTTGGATAAGTGGCTCAATTCCTTAGTAGTTAGAACTGATAAGTATGTCTACCCTAGAGGATTGTCATGCTGACAGAACTAGATAATATAGATGATTATAGATTAACTACAATTGTAGCAAACATATCACACTAATGGAAGATGTTAATAATAGGGGTAATTTGGGGGAGGGGGGAGGAAGGAGGGAGTATATAGGAACTCTGTACTTTCTACTCAACTTTTTTGTAAAGTTAAAACTGAGCAAAAAGTAAAGCCTATAAACTTAAAAAATAGTGTAGAAACCTCTGCTGGATTATATACATTATTTAGTAAAAACATTTTTTTGTCAGCTGTACAACAGAATAAATTTACATAAGCTTTTAATATGTTAATTGCTTTTATATTAATATTTCCTTAAGGTATTGCGACACCTTAAAAATTTATATTTTTCAAATATAGGTAGATAGATATATAGATTATTTCATCATGCCAGTAATCCCAAGAGCTAAGCAAAGGCAGCTACTATTTATGCCTTATAAATTAAAAAAAAATGGTTAACTTCACAGAACAAGAAAGTTGTTTAGTAAAAATAAAGACTAATTCTTCTGATTTCTTGGATCTTGGAAAGATCCATGTTCATCGATATGAAAATAAAATGGACATTGTACAAAAAATGCTAAAAATAGTAAATCAAATAAATAACATAAAACAAAATGAAAGATATAAAATGTCTTATCAATCATTATTTAAGTTGGGAATGGACTATAATCTCCCTTAAAAATGCATGTTTTTAAACTAGATTTTAAAAAATCCAGCTCTATGCTATTTACAAGAATCAGAGTGAAAAAAAAGTAATGAAAATCTGAAAGTAAATGCAATTGAGAGAGAGAGAAGACATAGCAATATTAATGTCAGAAAGTGGACTTTACAATTGAAAGCACTAAACAATATATAAAGGGGACTCATGTATTAATAAAAGGCACATTTGGTGAAGAAGATATACAGTTATAGACCTCGGTAGCACAAACAATATAGTAGCTAAATATATAAAGAACTATATATTAGAATATTGGCAACTTGATGAAAATATAATTACAGTAAAAACCTTTAATATGTTTCTTTTGAAATTTAAGTAAATTTAAGCACTTCCTGAACTTAACTGATTTAATCCTCACCATAATAACCCTGTGATGTGGACATGATTTTAATCTCTATTGCAATTGAGAAAAAGTACAAAAGATAAATAAATCACAAGTTTCTTTTTTTTAGATGTCTAATAAAAATGATAAATCCCCCATAAACCTGATTAAGAACAAAAGAATGGAAGTAAAATATGCACGATTAGAGAAGATAAGACCTAACTGAGAGGATATTAAAAGAATAATAAAATGTTATGATATGCAATTCTATGGCAACACGTTTGAAAACCTAAAAAAATGGATTTTGGGGGACAAAATATATAAGTACCACAAATGAATGAAAAATAAGTGGAAATTTTTAAATGGTTACTTATAATTGAAAAATATTGAAGGACTGGATAGGTTCACAGGTGATTTCTATCAAATATTTAAATTATAGATACTCTAGGCATATTAAAGTAATATGGAAAATATCAGAAAATCTATAGATAGAGATATTGAAAAGAAATGTGATAAAATTTAGTGGTCATTTTAGTAATTACACCAAATAAAATCAGAAAGAAAAGAAACTACTAAATTTAATTCTTGACTATGCAAATAAAACAATATATTGTTATAAACAGCAAAGCTTTAAAGTAATTTTATTTAAGGTCAGGGGAAGCCTTCTTTTGTCATTAGTTTTCAGTGTTGGCTGGATGTGTAAAAAAAGCAAGAAGGTAAGGAAAAAAAATTAGTGTTGATATTGGAAAAGAAATAGTTTCATTTCTTTCTGTGGTTGATATGATTGTATCCAACCCAGGAGGTTCTAAAATTATAATGAGAACTTGTAAGGAGTCTGGGTATAAGATATATGTAAAGAAATAGTTTTCTCTTTAGCTCTGAAGTGTATAGAAGTGGAAAGAGAGAAAAAAAAAAAACCTCATTGATAATAGCACACACACACAACTGAAAATACTTAGAAATTAACAGAGTAGAGTAGGACCTATATAATATATATATATATTTGAAGTATATATGAAATTATATATGAAATATATATATGTATATATATATAATCTTATGAGGGACATAAAATATTCTCAACTAATAAAAGTAGTTGTATGCTGATAGTTGAAATGTGAAGTATTGCAGCCAATTTAAAAAGAAGCATCTAGCAGCACCTATTAAAATTATAAGACCTTTGACTCAACAAATACACTCCTGGAAATCTACCTCTAAGAAATAAATTGCCACTACATCAGGATATATGCATGGAAAAAGTTAACTATGTAATGTTTATAGAAACAAAAAATATGAAAATAATCTAAATTTTCATTAAGAGAAATTTTGAATATATTATGTAATATTATATATCCAATGTATTATTTTATAGCCAATAAATCTGTTAAAACTGTTCCAGTTTACTTAGCTTCTACAAGGTATCACTGAATGAGAAAAGAAATATTATATAGACAAATCTATATATCTTTCCATTCTTTTGTAAAATTATGTTAAAATGTAAAATAATGTTAAAAATAGCCCTACGTGGTATGTGTGCATGTACTATCCATAGATGTTTATGTACATTTAGTTACATGGGCATGGATAAATTACCTAAGTGGGAGATGTTGGTGGAGGACAATGTCCAGGACGGGGAGAGACAAGTGATCACTATGGCTGCATAACAACCCCAAAACTTAGTGGCTTAAAGCAGCGATTCTCAACTGGGAGTGATTTTGCCTCCCAAGGGACATTTTTTGATTGTCATGACTTGAGAAGGGATTGCTACTGGCAGGAGGCCAGGGATATTGTTAAGCATCCTTTTGATGCCCAGGACAGCTCTCCAAGGCAAAGAATTGTCCCGTCCAACATATCAGTAGGGCAAAGCCGAGAAATCCTGGCTTAAAGAAATGATAATATTTATTTGGCTCATGGATCTGCAATTTGGGTCAGGAAGATCCGAGTGAGAATAGCTCGTTTGTGCTCTACCCAGTGTCTGGCTAGAAGGCCAGGCTGAAATCACATGAAGGCTCTCTCGCTTACGTGGTTTGGTTTTGATACTGACTGTAGGCTGAGACCCGAGACTGTCAACAGGAACGTGGATCTCATGGACCCTCTCCGTGTGGCCCCACCTTTCTCCTAACAGTGTGGTTAGTTTCCAAGGAGAGAGAGAGAGAGAGAGAAACCATATCATCTTGTGATGTTAATTTGGTTGAGGCAGTCACGACGTCCCCTGTAGTTTCAAGACGAAGCAAAATAGACTCCAGACCCCACCTCTTGACAGGAGTGGCAAGGTTCTAAAAGCACATATAGGAAGGGAAAAACTACTCTGTCCATTTTTGAAAGATGTAATTTGCCACACAGCAACAATGAAAAATACACATTTAAAAAATTACTTCTGTAAAATTATCTATAAGTGTGTGTGGACATTTTAGCATTCCTGGTAAGGTTAACTATTTTACACTTTGGTAACCATTTGCTGTTTTCTTCTGTGAATAATGTCCATTGCACATTTTTTTCTATTGTTAACTTTAGAGTTTCCTTATTTATTTGTGTATGTTCTTTATTATTAACTATTCTCCACCTCTTTCCAGAAAACACTTAAACTCCTTAAAGGAAGAGAAAAAATACATGAAGTTGGCATAGAAAAAATAGGAGAGACAGAAGAAGTTAAGTAAATGCAAGGACATCAACCAAGACCAGAATGAGGGTAAAAATTAGTGCCATAAAAACCTTTATCTTCCTATAGGCTCTACACTTACACAGCCAAAGGAAAGAGGGAAACCTGGACCAAATTCTCAATGTTCATGTTTATTTTGACATAAAGAACAGCTTTGGTCAGGGGACTGTTGGGGAAACATGAGAAAATTGTACAATATTTAATTAAATACAACAATTTCATTGACATGACAAACTTCACAGTTACTCCGTACAGACTGTCCCCGAAGTACAGTGGTTCGACTCCCGTACAATGGTGCAAAAGTCATATTAACTAATGGAAACCATACTTTGAATTTTGAATTTCAGTCTTTTCCCAGGCTAGCAATATACGGTACAATACTCTCTTGTGATGTTGGGCAGCAACAGTGAGGGTAAACACAATGGTAAACAACCATTCTGTACCCATGCAACCATTTTGTTTTTTACTTTCAATACAGTATTCAATAAATTTATTGAGATATTTAATACTTTATTATAAACTAGGCTTTGCGTTAGATGACTTTGCCTAACTGTAGGCTAATGTAAGTGTGCTGAGCCCATTTAAGGTAGGCTAGGCTAAGCTATGATGTTTGGTAGGTTAGATGTATTAAATGCATTTTCAACTTAATATTTTCAACCTAGGATGGGTTTATCAGGATGTAACACCACTGTAAGTTGAGGAGCATCTTCATATAATAGGAAAATAAACCTTTGAAACAGTGCATGTTTTCCCCCCTGTAGGTAATTTTATGTACATATATGTATGTAATGGGATATTATTCAGCCATTAAAAAAAAAGAAGGAAATCTTGCTATTTGCGACAATGTGGATGGAACTTGAGGGCATTATACTAAATGAAATGTCAGACAGAGAAAGTCAAATACTGTATGATCTCACTTATATGTGGAATCTAAAAACAAACGAAACAGAACTAATAAATACAGAAAAGAGATTGGTAGTTGCCAGAGGTGGAGGGTGAGGAAGTGGGCAAAATGGGTGAAGGTACTCAAAAGATACAAACTTCCAGTTATAAAACAAATAAATTATGGGGATGTAATGTATAGCATGGTGACTATAATTCATAATACTATATTGCATCTTTGCAAGTTGATAAGAGAGTAGATCTTGAAAAAATATGCATTTATGCTTAGAAAGTTACAGCTGGAGTCCAGATTACTATTAAGAATATGGGTAGCTTTTTATGTTACAAATATGTTAGACTAAATAAAGATGCTTAAACAAGTGGCATGATATGGCTAATATAACTGTAATTTAATTTCAAGGTATTATATAAGTTTTTCTCACGATATTTAGAGTACCCAAAGAAGGCCATTAGAATAACTTTTTAACAGTTCTAAGCTGTAAAATAAAATCACAATAGCCTAAGACCTCAAATTTAAAATGTGACTGCCTAATAAATGTTACAGAATTATTATAATCGCTAATCATTAATAAAAAAAAAAACATTGATTAATAACAAGATTGGATGGAAATTTGGAGATTCAGTTTCTGGTTCTAGCTTTGCACTTAACAACAGGTGGTCTTGGGCAACTCCAGAAACCTCCTGGATGTGTCTCCGGAGATGAAAGATTAGATGGGATGATGTCTAAAGCCTCTTTCTATTCTAAATATTATGAATACACAGATTTAAAGCCTTAGGCATAACATAAGATCAATGGAAAAGGATATTTTGTCTTTGTTTTTAAATGAAAGCTAGTTCTGCCCAAGGGTATAGAGGCCTGAATTGCCCAAGGTGTAACTGGTTGGATGAAGTGCATCCATTTTGCAGAATCTTGAATTTGGAAGACCATTATTTTATCCAGTAATTGGTTCTTTGGAAACAAACATCAGTTGACTCATCTAGTTAAAACCCTTCAATAACTTCCCACTGCTTTTAGGATGGAGCTTGATGCCTGCATCAAGCTTTGTCTCATCTACCTCTCCCACCCCATTACTCATCACTTTGTTTCTGAATATGTGTCTCAGGGGCTTTGCATGTGCTTTTTACCTTCCTTGTTGTATATTTCCCTCTCCTCTACCTGTTCAACTCCTACTCTTCCTTCGAGTCTTTACTAAAATGTCATTTCCTCAGGAAAATAAACCTTGGTGCCTCAGTCTACTACCAGCTTTCTTCCTCCTGGTAAATGGGTTAGGAAAACAGGTTCAACACTCCTACACCCTATAATTAATCTTTTATTGCATTTATCACAGTTTCAACTTAGGTAATATGTGGACAATATTTCCCTCCTAGAGTAGAAACATCATTAAGGTAGAGACTATGTCTGTTTTGTTCATGATTTATCCCCATTACATATATAATACAGTATAAAACGGAAGAGGAGCTCACTTACTTTTTGAATGAGTGCCTGTTTGCATTAACTAAATAACCTCTCTGTGTTCTGGTCTTTGATGGAATACCTCCAGGAATGAAGAACCTACTACTGCTTAAAGAAAAAAGAAAATTATTTCCTTTTTGACAACTCTGTTAAAAAATATCTTCAACTATTGAACGTAGATCTGTGTCCCTGTAAGTTCTACCTTGTTTCTGTTTTAGCCTCTGACTATACGTAGAATAAGTCATTCGTGAGGGTCATAAAATATGTAAGACTTTGTCTCTTCCATACATACATTTTCGGCTAGGATATAGTCACATTTCCAATGCAAAATGAAGAGTAAAACCTGATGTCTGCAGCAAAATGACTACACAAAGGAGAGCAAAAGACGAAAGGTCAACATTTGTTTCACAAAGAGCAAAAAGTAAAATACTTATTTAACTTGTGGTTTTTTTAGCCTCAAGAAAGCACAGGATTCAGTAAGCCAGTTTTCGCATTCTCCTTCTCTTCTGATTGCCCACTTTTTTGGCCCATTTTCTCCTTATTTATTAAATTTTACAACTTATGCAAGATATCATCATCTACTTTGTGTATTTTTCAATTCTTCTGGACACCCTAGTGTCTCACAATCTGAAGTTCCCACAGGCATAATCAAAGCATCAATGTGGGAGGAAAGCTCATCCTGGTAACCTTTAATTTTCCCTTGAACCCTGATAAGTTCTGACTTAGTGTAACCTAACCTATGAAGGTCCTGCACTCCAAATTCTCATTTTTCCCTAATACTTAAGCCCTTAAGACCTGGGATGGACTCAATATATCCTCTCACTTAATGTGTTCCTTCTATTTATTATGACTAGTTCTCAGGACATAGTGACCCTGAGATTGAAGGAAAAGATGCTAAAGGAATGGGGATTAGCAGTGATCCTTCCCTACCACCAACATTTTCACCCACAGCTGCCTCTTCCCATCTTCCAAAAACCCTTGGTCCCTATGGAAGTTCTATTAAATCACAACAGAGCTCTAAATCTCTATTCCCATACAAGAAAGGACAAGGAGTTCTCAGTCCCTTTAAAGATATGCATGGAAATTAATTACAAAGACAGACTTCTAATCTCAAAATCCTGTTGAATTGTAAGTTCTCATTATTAGAAATAATTTTAAGGAGCATATTTTCTTGGTATTACCAATGTATGGATGAAATATAAAACATTTGAGATTACTGGTTATCTGGCCTTTTTGTGAATTTTTCTAGTGACCAAGAGCTTACTACTCACAGAGTATCAAATTCTATCTTTATATAGTACTGAGTGTTAGAACGTCTTCTTTTTTAAGCTGAAATCTGGCAACTTGTTAATTCTACCTATTGACACTAGTTCTATTTAATCTCTACAATACTTTGTTTTAATTTAAAGATTATAATAATTTATTTTATTTTCTTCTTTGATATATTAAAAAAAGACCCTAACCTTGTATTTTGTGATATTTTTATCTTAGTATCAAAGCCTCACTAAGTCTTTGTAATTTTTGGCATTTTGGAGCAATGCAGTAATTAAATAAAGTGGCTATTTTGTGGTAAAGTATTTTTCTCCTCTCTGTAGATTTGTACAACTTTTAAAACAGTTTCAAGGTTGTGGAGAGAAAAGAAATAAAATATTTTTCTGCCCCCACTTCACCCTTCATACTGCAAATTTGCATAAAAATAGAAACATGTGGACTACTTATTTTAATCAGTATACACATAGACATTGTCTATCACTACTGTTCAAGTTGCTTTAATTTTAAATATGATGTTATTCCACAAAAATCTATCACTAATGATTTTTCCCTTATTTTTTTCAGTTGTATGAATATACTTGTATGTATCTTAATGTAGTTAACATAATGTTGTTTGTCCATGTCTTTAACTTTTTTACAAAAATATTTTCTATGAATACACAGTCTATGCTATGAACATACTGCCATTTATTGAAAGAGTCTCTTATTGGACATTTAGCAAGTTTTTACAAATATTTGTTATACTGATATGATAATCAAAGTTGTACATTATTTTTGTTCAATTTATTATTTCATAAATCAATTATTTTGTGCTTGCTCCCTTAAAGGATATGGATATTTTAAAGTTCTTGAAATACGGTTGATTTGAAATATGTGGTTGATTTCATATAATTTTTTCTTCTGATTACTTATGTTTTATTACAAAGCCTACAATTTGTGTGTCCGTGTGTGTACAGCAATAACACTTTTTTCTTTCTCTCCTGAGCTAAGAAACCAGCAATAGACATAAAAGGCAGGTACATGGATATAAAAGTTACCTTTATCACTTGAAAAAATAGGCTTGATTATCAAACATGATTTATATTTGTAGTTTTAATAGGCTTCCTAATAGTATTTCTAAATAATATAGATTTACTTGCCCTATCACAGGTGACACTGGCTAGCCACACACAATTCCAATTGGGACAGAGCTCTCCCTACTTCATTTCCTCAGGGGAAGCAGAAATAGTTTGTGTCATGTAGATGTTGACATGAATGTGGGTAACTCATTTCCTTTCCTTCTTTCAATCTCGCCAATCAGATAAATCCTTTCTCATGGGAACAGTTGCCCCTTTATAGAAAAGTGAGGAATGAAGAATAAGTCTTTGTTTCCCAACACCTTTTCTCTTCACTCTGTAAGTATTTCAAGGCAATGGGCTCATTGATTCCTCCAGATACATGCATATGTATATAAGCAAATATATAAACACGTACATTTATACACATCTAAATAGATACTAAAGAGTGCACAAAGAATAATTGTTAATAATTTTTTAAAAGATAAAAGCTCTTCAATATGCAACTTGTGTTCTTACCAGTTGTGTTCTGGGACAATAAACCATTTTTTAAAGAGCTTAGTCAATTTGCTTGCTTGTCTTTTGGTGCCTTCTCACCTATAAATGAAGCCATGGAAATTTATTGTGTTTAAAATTATTGGCTATGATTTGGTCGTGCAGGGCTAATACTGCTGTTCCAGAGGTGGCAGGCAGCAGGAAAGCTTCCGGTTGGATGAAGCAAAAACAGATTATTTACACTGTCTTCATCCTGACTCTCTTTTTATACATTAACAGAGGATTTTGGAGTTTTACTTTATTGCTGGCATGGTACTTTATTCATAGTCTAATGCTTCTGCTCATTCATTCATGTGTTATTTAGCATTATTAATTTCATAGCAGTTATAATTCTCTGTATTTTTCTCAGATTGTTTTTGAATGTATAAATGCTTCCCTTAGCTAGAGGTTTTTATTATGCTTTCATTTTGTAAAAAAAATGTGGAAAACAGTTTGACTAGAGACACCCAAATTTGATTATTACAAATTTCAAGTAAGTTTCTTTGATTTGATTGTAAATAAGGTGATTTTGCCACAAATTATTGGATCAATGAGAATTCCGCTAACATTTTATGGATTGTTATGGATTACAAAGATATGGAATTATAACTTCACTTTAACATTTTGTATCTAAATATATTTCTTTGTCTTCTTTTAATGAAAGATGTCACATTGTTTCAGATTCTCTAATTCCAGGGTTAGAAAGAATGAGGTCCTGGTGGTCCTGTTTTGCTAACACCATGAACTAAACTTTTTGAATAAACCAGCCACTGATGTACCTATTTGTATTATCTTCGGCATGAAATTAGATGTCATGGTCTGTGCCAATGCACCTTTTAGGTCTTTAGTGCCTAGTCAGCGATCCATCTACTAACCCCGAGATCAAAAATCCTTAAGAGAGATTACAGGAGCAATGAAGGTACTGAAACCTAGTTTATGAAAGTATTACTGCTCCTGAAGCAGAAATTCATTTTATTTCAAATTAGAGTTGGACTAGCATAACTCTGATGTATAGTAATCATAATAACTCACGATTTCCATTATTTTCTAATGTGGTTAAAGTAATGAGGAGTAGAGCTGTGTTTGTTTTATGTTGTTTGGGATTCCACATCTCTAATCTTTCTGTTAATTCAAATAACTTTCATTACTTATGTATTTACAGTGCTACTGAGATTATTTTATTCCAATTTGGCCAGAGAGGAGAGCGGGGCTTCCCAACCGGTGCACCAAAGTGCAATGAGTTAAAGCTCTGGGAGATAGTGTTGTCCCCTGTCTTCATGGTGGCCTGATAGGGCCTGGGAGAAATGGGATATTTGCCCACAAATATAATTTTCTTAAGTGCCATATTATGAGAAAAGCCAGAAAAAGCAATTTCACAGAGTACAAAAGAGGTTTCCTGCACTTTACACAATGAATACAGATTTGCATCCACTTGCTAGGTATCCTTCAATATGAAGTACACAGTTGATATTTGAAAGATTTGTGAATATCATTATAGTATATGATGGTTCTTAATATAATACAATCCAGTACAACTGAAAAATTAAGCAATCACTCAATGAGTCAATAAGGAAAGGTCTAAAGCTGGTTATAAAGCTATTGAAATAAATTCTGGTTAAAACATCCAATAAAATAGTATCATAAATCTCCACCCGCTGCCCCCTCATTCTCCATAGCACTTATCTGAGTCAGGCCTGAATCGAACATTTCACTCTATAATTTGTCCCTGTCTCTTCTCTTCTCTGGCTAATAACCTGATATTAACAGTAGACTTTCTTTTGTATACCTTTTGTTCATGTAGAAATAGTTTTTACTAGGGCATAAGTTATTGCATATGTGATGGTTATTAGAAGCTATGGGTAGGTGGTGAAGAGTAGGCAAGACTCTGTCCATACCAGCATGATTGATTTCTGCACATCACTCTGGAGGAGTGATGTTCAAAACTAAAACTAAACACGTCATGGTTCTCCGGATATGCTGAAATAAAACATGCAAATGTTAAATCTCCCACTGTAAATCATTTACTGAATTGAATTTTCTCTAAGGGTTTCACTTTTCTTTACCTATATGTGAAAGCAGGCCTAGTATCTTTTTATTCCCTGGAGACTTAGCTGTAGAAGTTATAGGGAAAGGTTATGTTTGTAAAGAGAATTTCTTAATTGTTCTTTTATTATATATGCTACTGAATTCACTAATGAGGTAATCAAATAAAGTGTCTTCCAGGGGCGAAATAAAAGAACATTCCATATGCCAATCTATTTATCTCCTTGGCCCACCTCTGATCACACTCTCCCCTTTTCTGTCTGCAGACTTGGTTTGTGTACAGGTCAAATTACCTCCTATTTTGTTATATCTTTGGCCTGGCAGGAGACAGTGCCCTAAGTCAACAATTGGGCTGTTATTAGCCACCCTCCTTTAAACACCATCCCTTCAGCCACAATACAAAAAAGCAGTTTTAAACCGATCTTATTTTTCATAGAAGAAAAAACATCTACATGGATTGCAATCACTAAGGAAGGTGCACCTTCTTCTTTGATACTTATGAATAAAAAATGGCCAAAGGAATTCACATTATTGCTTAATTGATTCATTTTTCAAAAAATAATCATCAAATAAACCATAAGGCTTATACCTAAGCAGTGGACCTTAAATAAAAATATGAGCTTAAATCACACCTTAAGAGTTTAGAAATTTTTTCCATTTGTTTATGATTGCAGGAAAGCTTTATCTTCTGACTTATGTTAAATTGTCAATAGCTCTTTACTGCTTAAAGATTCTCTGCCACCATATACACTTCCAGTCTTACTAAGCTAAAGTAGTTAATGATTTATGAAATATTTATGTGCTGAAAATCCATCAAAAAGTTTTAAAATATATTTCTACCCCTCAAAAAACCCCTGGAATTTTACAAATGTAGTTTGTATTTTTAGTTATTTTTAATAGGCAAGGCACTGCAGCATATACGTTCAAAGAAAGAGTCTTCTACACCTAACAGTAATAATAGCTACTAGTCATGATTTAGGCAGGGAATTAAGAATGTTCAAGCATTAGTGGTCAGTTTTTTAACAAACCTCTCAAGTAGGTACTTCTTTCTTAATTTACCAGAGGAGCTAACTGAGGATTTGGAGACCATAATATAGCCTCAGGTGACTTAGTCTCAGAGGGTAGAGCAGGAATTTGAACCCAGGTATATTTGGGTCTAAAGCCTATGCCCTTTATGTCATACCATGCTTGCTCAATTGCCTGTTTTGTGTCATTTTTGGAGTCAAGAAATTGTATCTCCCAGAGGCTTACATGTCTCAGTTATGACAGTTTTCAAAAACAAAACCACCTCCCTCCTCCTTTTTCTTGCCCCAGGTGCTCATTGCAAAACTAATTAGGATTTTCTTTGCCCTGAACAAGATCATTGATTCTTACCACCTAAATCAGTTTTGAACTGTTGCCAGGGCATCTTTACCCTTTGTGCAGCGAGAGCAGAGAGGGGACCACTCTTTCATGTCACTGAATGAAATGAGTCCTGTTGAGTGACTCAGGCAATAACTTCCAGGGAGTGATCTTCAAATCTGGTACTAGTCACTTAAAAATGTGTGAATAAGCAGTATTAGAACAGGATAAAAGGACTCTACTGAGTCTGGCACCTTCCTCCTCTTCCTCGTCCATCTCTTTCTTTATTTTGGACACAAAGCTTAATGAGCATCTGCTATATGTTAGTCACTGCTAAATGCTATGGATGGTAAATACAAGGCCGAATGAATAAAGGCTAAAACCGGTTTAGAGAAAGGACTATGCAGACCAGAATCAGAACTTTTCTCAATTCCTTCACTTTGTCTGTATTAGTTTGCTAGGGCTTCCATAACAAGAACCACAGACTGGATGGCTTAAACCACAGAAATTTATTTTCTCACAATTCTAAAGGCTGGAAGTCCAAGGTTAGGGTGTCAGCAGGGTTATTGGTTTCTCCTGGGACCTCTCTCCTTGACTTGCAGATGGCTGCCTTCTCTCTGTGTCCTCAGATGGCCATTTCTCTGTGCATGCCATCCTTGGTGTCTCTTCCTCTTCTTGTAAGGACACTCGTTTTATTAGCTTAGAGCACCACCCTTATGACCTCTTAACCTTTATGACCTCTTTAGAGGCCCTATCTTCAAATACAGTCACATTGAGGGTTAGAGATTCAACATATATAAAATTGGGGGAAACACAGTTCAATCCATGAAAATGCCCATTACATAAATATAATGTGCAGTGAAAAGACGTCAAAGAGCCAGAAACTATAATTATGGTAGTTAGCATGGATGCTGGAGCCAGAGGTTCAGATTCCCAGTCTGACACTTCCTAATTGTGTGAACATTGGTCAAATTTAACTTCGGTGCTTCATTCACTATCTTTTGAAACAGAGACAGTAAAAGTACCAACCTCCTGGGTTATTGCAGATGAAATAAGAGTTGGCTGTTAGTGGTAGATGAATAGTTTTAAGGATGATATTACTCGTTTTTCTCCTCTGGATATAACATCATAGGAATGGTGAGAATAAAATCAAGAGGAAAAATGGCAGAAATAAAACACTTTGAGAAGTATTAACACACTGAATTTCCTTAATTATATTAATTCATTCTATATAATTGTAGTTGTGAAGAAAAGACCAACACAGAGACAGACACTTGAGATTCCTGCATTTGTAGCTTAATTCATTCTTCATTGAGCACCCATTACATGTTAGAAATTGTTCCGGGCACTTTGGAGACAGCAGTGAACCAAACGGACAGAAACCGCTATTCTCCTGAAGCTTACATTGTAGAACGGATATAGGTCGCCTCCACATTTCACACCCACTTTAGAAGCTGGGGAAAATGAGACATTATATAGAAGGAAAATGCCAATCAATCGGCAACGTCATACAGCAAGCTGATATTTATCAAGTGGCCAGAGAATACCCAGGAGCAGTATTAATCTTGGGGTTGGAAGGGTTCCCCAAGCGCCGCTCTGACCCCCGAGATGCTGGTTTGGGTTTTTCCTGACCCTGCGCCCTGGCTCCCGGGCCAACCGATGTGCCCCGCCCCTGCCCGGCAGCTGCGTGCCTCGCGCGGGCAGGAGCCGGGATCGCCCTACCCGTCAGGGCGGCGCGGTCACGGCGGGTCCTGACGCCGGGGCCCGGGGGACGCGCGGCGAGCCGCCACCGGCGCGGGTTTTGAAGCCGCGCTGCGCACCCGGAGGCGGAGCGCCGTGGGCCTGCACGGGACCCCGGCCCGCTGGTCCCAGGTCTCGGGAGGCGGTCGCCGATAGTGGCAGTGACTTTGGCTTTGGCCAGATGTCTCCTGACCCACGTCACCAGCTTGTAAGCCTCGCACCAAATCAGAGGGCGGCGCTTGCCAGGAGCCCCGGGCGTCACCCGGAGCTCCCTTAGATTAGAACTCGCCTCTCCTAGCTCCTCCCCTCAGTCCCATTTAAAGCTCCCACCGGCTTTCCCGAAAAATTAAAAGAGTGGGCTCAGTTTCTGCAGCGCCTTCTTCCAGGGCAAGATGGTAAGTGAGGAGCCGGCGTTAGCTAGTCCGCTGGCGAAACCGGGGGTCTCTGAGGTCTAGTAAGCTTTGCCTTTAGAATTTCTTCCACCTTGGAAACAAGATTTCTCTGCTACCTGCCAATTAAAACAGGTCTTCCTTCCTGCTCCATCTCTCTTTTCTTCTCCCTTGTCTCCTCCTGGCTTTCTCTCTGTCTCTCTTTCTCTGTCTCTCTCTCATCCTTTTGTCCTCTCTGTTATTTCTACTCTCTGTACTTTCTCCCAACTTTCCCTTTACACCTGTACTCACTTTTCATTCCCCCTCTTTCTCTAGATTATGCACATATTTGCGAACACTTGAACTTGAGGCTAGGGGTATTTGGGGTTTGTTTTCTTCTCAGATGTCAATTGCATAATAGCTCTGCTTTGATTCCAATAATAACCTCAGGGAAAGAGCCTACAAACATGCTTTTAGAATAAAAGAAAATAGCACTTGATAAACTTCTGGCTGAATTTCTTTGGTCTGCACTGCCCTTGCTGGACTTGCTTCAAGACTGGACTTTTTCAAAACTTAACTTATTGGGAACGTTAACAAAGTGTGACTTAATTGACTTAACTTTCTTTTTTCCTCTTTTTATTTGTTTTCCCTCTGTTTATGTTATGCCTGAGAAAGTTCACAAGTCAACAGAAGACTTGTCGTGGTCAAAAAGAGTTTGTCCAAAGCTGAGCTCTGCTGAAATGAATGGCTTTTACCTGATTAAACATTGACAAATAATTAGGAATGGGCTGTTGTACAAATTAACCCAGGGAGTCTGCATACCTGCCCCTAACTGGACATTTGGAAAGACTGTGTGTTTGAGGTTTGAGGAGGCTGGAGCAGGAGGGGTTCACTGGCTCAGAACACAGTAGAGGATACATGCCAGGCAGTTAGTCGTGGCAAGATAACTTTGGAAAGGCATTGAGATGTAGTGATGGAGAGACCTAGATAGAGCTTGCTGTCTCTGCTAACTAACCTGTTTCAGTAGTATCCAGTAGCATTGAAAACCAGAGGAAGAGAGGTAGGAGGAAGGGAGGAATGGAGCAAATTTATAATTCAGAAACTAAAAACGAAAATAAGGAGGTTAGATTATATGAAGTGTTCTGCCAATTTCAGCCTTAGGATTCTAAGTTCTTTGTCATTTAAGGTTGTTAGAAATATAATTAAGATATTTGCTAGAAAGAGTCAAGTAGTTCTCACGTGTTTCACTCATTAAGTAGAATTCCTTTTACTTAGATCTTGGGTAGCCTGTTAGGTGCCTCAGACCTGGCAACAGAGACTACTCCTAGATATTTACAAGTTTGGTCCATCTACTACTAGCCTGTTCTTTGCTGAGAGGACCTAAGGAAAGTACTGGGTAAACCAAGGAGCTGATTCCTTTTTAGTAATTATATTTGGACCACTCAAAATCAATCTGGGATCTATATTTAACACCTTTACTGTTTTTTATTCACTGCGTATATTTTCTGTTTCTTTCTCCCACTCTTTTCTCCCTCCAAATTCTCATCACCCCATCTCTTGGGACCTCCCACATACTGAATTTTACAGAACACCGTTCTGCCTTGCCAAGACCAGTACTTTGTAGGAGGCCAGAGCTATAATTGCCCGTATTCCGGTACAACGTCAGAATCTAGTGTTGACGTTTCCACGGAGACTTGGGTCTCTTTCTGGGCTGCTGGTCTCCTGGACAACAGAGAGCCCCAACAAGCACCACAGGCACAGGGTAAGTTCTGCTCTTCTGCTTTCCTGGTAGATCTGAAGCCCTTTTCCTGTACTCATAGTTGCAAGGCATTATGGGCTGGAACTCTGTAAAAGAAGGGATGATATGTAAAGTTTAAGAAAGCCCAAAGACTCCTGTATTTTGTAACCTAATAACTTGCTTTTTGTGTGCTTGCCAAATAGTGAAAATGGGCTTCTTTCCGTTGCTCACTGGATGATATGTATTTCTCCCTATACTTTACAGTTCTTGGAGATTTCCAAGTCACTGAGAAAGTTTGGGTCTGGGTCAATGTTATATAAACAATACTATTGGGATGCTTTTGGAATTAAAATACCAGTTAGAGCTTTTTTTTTTTTTTTTTGGTATTCAGGAAAATTTCCCTGGGTATGAGAGAGAAGCAAGGAGAAGTACTAACTTAATCTTTTATTTCATAAAGGAAATTCTATGAATAGTGTCTTATAAGTGGAAAGAAAATGATTCCTTTTTGCCTAAAGAAGACTTCAACTTTGGAGGGAAGTATAACTTTGATGGAAAATTACACATTAATTTTGCCCTGGGGCTTAGTAAACAGTGTTTATAACTATTAAAGGAATTTCTGATTAACACTCGAGTTTCTGGAAGAACTCTAAGGCATTTCAGTATTCAATATCTGGACTGTTGGTTCTACCACAGGAATTTGTTGAATTTGAGAAAAGACACAAACAAAAAGCCCCCAAATATTGAAACACACTTATATGTAAGGAAGGAAGTTATTCAATTTTAGCTTTCTACCACAAGAAACAGAGAAAACAGAATGCCCAAGAATGTGAAACCAAAGAGTGTATAAAATTTTATTCCTATCTCCTTGCCCATCGTTCCACTTTAATCAGAAATATTTCAGTAATATTTTAGTTGAAGTAGAGGAGAGCAAGAGTCAGAACTGTACTAGATGAGGAAAAGAAACTAAAAGTAAACGAAATCAGCATGCCCAAGCATAGTTCTTATTGGTAGGCGTAGTTCTTATTGGTAGGCATAGTTTGCTGTCAAATATGAAAAAACCAACAAAAAACTCTTTGAAAAAGCATAAAACACTTTATAGATGATGACATTTGAAATACATGAGTTTGGGTACAGTTTTGAGATTTTCATTGAGTTCTTCTGAGAAGCAAGTTCAAATTATTTTGAAGTAGAAAGCGCTATTCCATAGAATTCTGAATAAATACTCTCCCTCAGGCTTAACTGATAGGCAGATAGGCAGAGATTTTCATCTGGTGAAAAATGGTAGCATCAAAAATAGGATTTGATTCTGGAGCCAAACACTATATTATTAAGCACTACAGCTTAGAAAATAAGATAAAAACTTGGAAAACATAGTGGAATTGCAATGTAGGCCTAGTTGAGGGTGGGACCAATAAACATTTGCATGAATTAATAATGCAGATAGGACAGTCTTTATAAATTTAGCCAGCAGGAATATATATATCAGGAAGGAACTTGACCTCTTGACTCCTAAAAATTCAATTCTGTAGCCACCTTGGCATATAGTCTATAAATATTTGTCTTTCATAGCATGCTTGCCCCTTCTGAAAACTTTAAATGTTATTTTCCCATGTGGAGGCAATGGCTAATTTTAGAAAGGTAATTGAACCTATTACCTTTCCGAAATCCTCCAGTGAGTTCTTTATTACACAAAAACTGCGTGTGTGTTTTCTCAGTTACCCATTTGGTGTTTTCACATAGAATCATCCAGTGACTCGAATTTCCCTGTTCTTAATTCGTGTTCATGGGAAGAGGCTCAGCTTTCCTCTCAGCTCTACAGAAACAAGCAGGTATGTGTAGATGATCAGAACATGAGACCGGCCATGTTCCATGCAGTTCATTCTCAACATCGTACCTTAATGTCACATGGCTTCTTTTCCCTTGTTCAATTCATTGACTTTCAGTTTAGAACCAAAATGGATATTTGTCCACAGAAAAGTCAAAGTTAGGTGATCACTGTGACAGAAAATAATAACAACAAAACCAACAACAACCAAAACCCTCTAGGAAGACCTTCAATCAAGCCCTGACCTTACACATTTTAGCTGTATGACCTCTCAAATCCTCCTTTCTCTTATCTATGAAATGGAGATATTTGTGCTGCCTACCTCAGAGGGCTGGTGGAAAGATCAAATGATAGAATGAGTGTGATAGTATTTTTTTTTTAAAGGAATTCCTTTATTTTTATTTTTTATTTATTTATTCATTTATTTTTGACTGTGTTGGGTCTTCGTTTCTGTGCGAGGGCTTTCTCTAGTTGCGGCGAGCGGGGGCCACTCTTCATCGCGGTGCGCGGGCCTCTCACTATCGTGGCCTCTCTTGTTGCGGAGCACAGGCTCCAGATGCGCAGGCTCAGTAATTGTGACTCACGGGCCTAGTTGCTCCGCGGCATGTGGGATCTTCCCAGACCAGGCCTCGAACCCGTGTCCCCTGCATTGGCAGGCAGACTCTCAACCACTGCGCCACCAGGGAAGCCCCGTGATAGTATTTTTAAACCATAAACAGCTCATCACTTGGACAAGGGATGATGATTATAAAAGTTCTTGCAAAGATTGCTTCATTTTTCCTATTTTGTTTGTTGTTATTTATGAGAGAGTAATTTAATCTAGTGGATGTACAAACTGACCTGAGGCTGAGGGAAGCCAACCCACGTCTTTTTTTCTTTCTTCTTTTTGTAACATGCAAGGAAGAAGTTCAGCAAAACCTTTCTAAACACTGTTTGCTATATTTAAACAGTTGCACGCAGCTCATTTTCCTACATACCTTCCCGATCCCCTTGTGGTTACAATTTTAAAAGTCATATAATCTCTTCAAACACTTTGCAATGAATAGAAAATTCAGAGCACAAACTGAACGATCAAGTGGTAAGTGGGTGTAGATTGAACTTAGGCCTTTGAGGACGAGGGCTCCCTGAGATTGAGTTCATAAAACAAACAGAATTATAATCAAGTTTAAGTAGGTTAAGGATCAGTGGCATTATTATAAGGTTACAAAGTCAATATAGTGGAGCAGCCTTCACCATTGTCTGCTTTTTGCAGCTCCAAGATACTCTGGTGCAGAAGGAAGAAGAACTTGCTAGGTTACATGAAGAGAATAATCATCTCAGACAATACCTGAATTCTGCTTTAGTTAAATGTCTTGAGGAAAAAGCCAAGGTATGTGATGACCCCCTTTATAAGGACAGAGCAGTGATTTGAGAAAGAAGACCATTTGGGTAAAACTCCTTGATTCAGTGTAAGAGGTGTATTAAGCAATGTGCCTTGAAATGCGTCAATAGGATGGGCAAATTTTTTGGAAGGAAATATAGCACTTTCACAACAATGTTTATGTATCATTTCCCTGAAGTATCTAGATTGCAGATTTTAGCATATATTACAAAAGGAGTTGCTTAAGAATCAAAAACCAGTCAAGGGGATTGCTGAGACAACAGAGGCTAATCAAAAGATAGAGTTGGATGGGACATTGGAGTGGGAATTAGATCCGAGAGACATGGGTTTCTTTTAATTATCTGTTTAACTTTAGGTCAGTCACTCTTGGGGCCTCATTTACTTCATTTGTAAGTATATGGGCTAAAAGATCTTTTAAGAATCTTTCCAGCTCTAAAATGTTATAAATATGGCTGGAACCCAGATCTCTTGACTGGCAATTAGACATAGCCAACTACATTATCTTTTCATGAACATTTCATTCTTACCCTTTTAAAATGAACTGTTTCTAACTCAAGGATAGTTTACCCATAGTTCCTTTTTGCTGTTCTTCCTTTTTTTGGGGTTTTGTATTTTTTGTTACCTATCTGCCATTCTATTACCATTATTGTTTTATAATCTTTATTTTCAATCTTTACCTTACTTCTAGACAAGCTACATTATTTATCTAAATCGATCATATTTCTTACGACTCTTACCCAGATAGAGCAGCTCAGAGAAGTAAAACCACTATATTTAGTTCCTTTAGAATTCAGTTAGCTTTGTTAAAAAAGGGAGCACAGCTCACAGTTATTAGCCTGGGGTCCTATCTCCAGCCACCGTTCTGTGAAAAAGCACAGTTATTAAATTAGTAAGTGATATTAATTAAGCAATTTTTCTCTCTTGTTCTCAATTTCGCAAGATTTAGAATAATATAATACATACCACATGGGAGTGCTGTGAAAGTTAGGAAAATTAGAGGAAGAGTGTTATGTAGAGTTGTAATCAGTGGTTCTGTCTAGATTCAGGTGGCTTAGGCTTAAATCTAGGCTGCATGATCCTTAGCAAGTCACTATTGTGCCTGTGCCTCAGTTTCCTCATTAAAGGAGGGTTTAATAGTATCTACATAAAATGAGATCATGCATATAACCAGTCCTCAATACAGGATAGTTGCTATTATTGCCATAATAATAATAATCATCATTACTTCCCAGAACTGAAGTTTTAAAGACATCATTTACATTATTTCAACTTTTAAATGACTCGTAAAATCATATGAATTGGAATTTCTAGGTGGTAACGTGTCATCGTAGATTTTGATTTAAAAGCAGAAGTTAATCCAGTCAGTTTTGCTTTTGCATGTGAAAATATAAATTTAATCAAGTTTTCTAAGGAATTAAGGTGACCAGTAAATGTGTGACAGTAGTAAAGAAAATGAAGTTGATTATCTGACTGTGTATTTTCAAATATTACTTCCCCAGAAATTGCTGTCATCAGATGGGTTCTCCAAGGCATGTGGAAAATTCAGAAAGGGGAAGAGGAAACCCAAAGAGCAAAGATATTTTCCTCCTGAGATTCCCCATCATAAAAATGTGAAAAGAAACCTCTCTAGTGAATTTGCTAACTGTGAACAACCTGGGCCCTCTGTGGATCCCTGGGTTCTTCGAACACTGGGGTTGAAAGACCTCAACACCATTGATGACACCTCATCAGCTAACTACAGTGCCCTCTCGTCTCATCCCAGACGGACCACAAGCACATTGCCCCAGTTTCTGGATGATGCAGTTGATTATTCCAGTGCCTCCGGGGAAGATCTGCCAATTGACTATGGCGGTGACAGAACAACCCCTTCACACAGCACTGCCAGCCACAGGGAAGATTTTCACTTCCTTTCTCAACTTTCAAATCCCCCAGGAGGACTACAAACTCTTCCTTACTATGCTTCTGATGTGTCACCCAATAAGACAGAGATGGCCTTTTCCACATCCCTGAGCCCTCACTGTAATGTGAAAACTCACTCCTTCCACCAGGGACAAGCCTTTGTTCGTCGAGATGAAGAGGGAGGCTGGAAGTTTACCTGGGTCCCTAAGCAGTCTTAGCGATCCCCTCCTCTATCACAAAGGACTGCCATGAACTCTGTTTACAAGACCTGTCTTGCACTTGAACCTGAGTATGTGGAAAATGCAAGCTATTGCCCAGACTGTCTCCTGCCACTTTAAATGTCACTCTCAATTACCCACTTAAATCTGCAGGGAATGGCTTCCAGGAATCTATAATGAAACATGCCTGCTCTTCTTTCACCTAAATTTGACTTGTTTACACACCCACACCTGCTGTTGACTTCCTTCCTTGGCCCTATACTTGAAAAGGTATTTTCCAATTGCCTGAATATTCCTTGGAGACCTACATGTGCCGTTCCAATTATAACAAGTCTAAAAGCTTTTCCTCTTTCATCAGACAGTTTAAATGTTCACAGCCTTCACCTTTCCACTTTTATTTCTCTCCTGTTCCTCTTCATTTCTAAAAACTGCCTTTGAAATGAGCATTATAATTGCTCCACATACCTGTTATTGGGTGTTCAAATAACTGGGGGTGGGGTAGAAGCAAGAATCTTTGCCCATTGCCATTCCTGAAGACATAATGTAGGTGTGAGTAATGTTATGTGGAGTGCAGTTCATTAACTTGAGTGTCCCATGATGGAGCTGACAAAAAAATCTCTTCAACACCTGGAAATCTACTGATAAGCAACAACGCTGATAAATTAAAAGATAAAAGAGAATGAAAATTACTTCAGAATGCCGGCATGGTGTATCAGCGTCTGTGGGCACCTGGCATTGTGTCTGCAACCAACATCACTCAAACAAGAAGATTTTTGAGGAACTCGTGGTAACAGAATAAGTCACTATCCTAAACTAATTAGATGCTGATACACTTCTATTCCTGAAAGTATAGTCTAGCCTAGCTCTGACACTGTCTTACTTATCCATTCAGTCATTCATGTGTTCATTTGTTCATTCATCACCAACTGTGTACCAGGCATTGTGCTATGGGGTGATGATAAAATGTGAACAAGTTAGATGCTGTGGCCACCCTCATGAGACTTAGACCCACTCATCTGCTGTAACCTTGAGAAAGCTACTTCCTTGGTATGAAAATTCAGTTTTCCCAGCTGTAGAATACAGAAGTCAAAGTAGATAATCACTGACATTCTATAAGTTGAGCCTGGGTCCCATCAGCTTTACTCCAACACTGCCATCCCAGGGCACTGTTCTCTGCTTTTGATTGGCATTGCAGATATGTTGGGTGAACTTTTTTGTATACAATTTTTTAAAAATGTGAGCCATTTGTAGTTAACACTAGAAATCATTGCTCTGATCACAGTATTCTTTTTCTGGTATGAGCCCATTTCTGGGTTAATTCAGTCTGTGTGAGAACATGCATCTAAAAAATAGAGACATTATTTTCTAAATAAGTGTGCATAGATTTAATGGAAATATTGACATCAAAGATCTCTCTTTCTAGATTAAAAAACATGCATTCTTCATGTTCATGCTAGTTCTCCTTCTTTCCAATTCCCCAAGCTCCCTGTCCTTCCCAGAATAAGTTAGGTATCAAAGATGTGCACCTATGATTTTTTGGGGACCAAACTTCAGTTGATGGTAAGACCCACTATGTTGTACATCTTTCCCTTTTTTCTTTATTCCACCCTTCAGTAAGTCATATGTACAATCAATGCCTGAGAGCATGAGTATACTATTTGGAATTCTTTGTGACTAAGACATGTCTTTTGTTTTGTTGCTGTTTGGTTTTTGCTTTATTTTGGTGATGTGTACAAATGATCTATTTTATAAAGTTTTGCTACCACCAAGTTTTCTTTATAATCCGTGAAGGGGAATCAAATATATTAATTATTTTCATGACTTGGGAAGAAATAGAACACATTCTATTTTCTAAAAACAAAAACCAATACAAAAAAGTGCCTTTTACATTCATCTGTTCCCCTGTATGGTGAAATTTATCTCTTTTTAATTACAAATATAAGAATTAGAATTGACTGTGATTTAATACTAGGAATCAAGAAAGCAACATAAATATTTTGAAAGTCTAAATGATTAAGCTGTAAAACAAAATTGCTTAGTCAACAAATTATTTTGCATTTTTTATGTGCTTCATCATGTGTTAGGTACTATGAGGAAGCACCCAGGCTTAGCACATTTGGTACATACAACAAAGCCACATAAAATGTAATAGCTTTTAAGTGAAACTTGGTCTCAGCCCAATTTAAAGAAATTACAGCATATTTATGGTAAATGATAACTCGCTCTGGCTTATGCAGGAGAAAATTACCACATATTCTTACAATCATATCTACAGGCATTTGATATTCACTGGAATTATGTATAGAAACTTATTTTAATGATGTTTGAAAAATTAGAAATTTCTCTCACCTGAGTCTGTGTTCTAACTTTATGGTTTTACCATGCCCATCCAGTAAACCAGAGTTAATATTTTACTAATATAAAGTGAGAAATAAAAATTAAATAGCACTTTTGTGATTGCAATGAATATTTTTATATTGTGCATAACATTTTCGAATAATGGATTTTCTTCTCCTAGGTTTTAACCATAATCTTTTGATGTACACCTCTTTTGTATGGTATATGTGGCCAGTCTAATATTTTCAGCATTTAGGGTTCAATGGTTCTTTCCTTTATCCAGGATACATTAATGAGGCTTTCAGATGTTAACTGGCCTAAAAGGTCAAGGGCTTTGTGTGTACAGCATTCTCTTACCTAACCTCCCATAAAAATTAGAATCCAGTGTCAGTTTTTAAAGTTTGATCCCATTTCCAGTGTCCTCTAATCATCTGAAAATAAATCATACTTGTATCTCACTAGCATCTGGAAAATAAGGGCAATTGGAAAACCTTACTTATGCAGGTGACATTTAATGAATGGGATTGTTTAATACTGCAGTGATGCTAAACTATAATTTTGAAAATTTTGAAGAAAAGAAGCTATGTGAATCAATGAAAAGAATTACTCTGTTTGATCTGTTTCAAGAAAACAGAAAATTTTTTTTAAAGTGTGACAAATCAACAACTGACCTACTAAGTATAGAGTTAATACACATATAATAATTTTTTGATAAATTTACCTCTTGCCTGTAAAGTCAAGGTATGCAATTTACATTTGTTTCAGTTTACCAAAAGAGTCACATAAGGTTAATATTAAATGCACCATTTTAAAAAATTTTTAATAAATCAAAATAATAAAAATTTAAATTAAATTTTTAATAATTTTATTTGGTTTACAAGCTACAAATATATGGTATATTTCTTAACATATTTGTCATATTTTTAGCTACATTTTTTGTTACATGAACATAACCAGACATCCAGTTATGATTCTTAACATTGGATACTCTATAAATGTAAGATATAACTTAACACTTAATATTTTAAATGATTTTGATTTATGATTTAAAATATTTCTAATTATATGTAAAGGTCAATTTTGTAATGAATTTATATCTAATAAATAAATAAATGACAAAACATTTAATCCTACTTTTTTGGCCTTATTTTAGAAAATTTTTCAGTGAATGAACAACAGACAAAAACAAGTTTTCGGTATTTATTTCTGCCATAAATTTTGTCATAGAAAAATATATGTATTTTAACTTCCAAATAGTGGTATGATTAATAATTCATTCAACATATGAGTGCTGACTTCAATGAGTGTTGAATTCACTCATTCAACAGATATAGTCTGTGCCAGGCTCTGCAGAAGATATAAAGATGAAATAAAGGCTCAAACTAACATAGCTATAAATGAGAGAAAATAACTTAAACATGCTTAATCAAAGCAAGGGAGTAATTAGCATTCATAATTAAAAAGTATGTGCTTCAGATATGGCTGGATCTAGGTGCTCAAGCAATACTGTCAGGAATCTGGTTTGGGATCTCAAGGAAAACTGATGAGTAGGAATGAATTCTGGAATGGTGTTAAGATAGTCTCACCACACAAAAGTATGGCAGAAACCAGGATGAGATAAGCAATGTGAGCCTAAAGAGCAGCAAGCTATATCCCATAAGATATTGTCTAGTTTTGTAACATTCTCCTTATCTTTCACATTGTAACCCCCTCCCCCCTGAAATGAATAAAGTCTCAGTTAAATGTTCCAGATTGGTCTCAGTCATACCATGGTAGATTATGAAAATATTTGGGTGTCTGCACATACAAATTGTGAGCAGATTTTCCCTGAGGTCACTATAGAAGCCATATATCTATCCCTAAGGGGAAGATTAATATCAAGAGAAATAATTTGAGACTTGCATATCAGGCCAATAACCCACTGTTACACAGGTTACCAGTAATGGATAATCTGGATTTTACTTAGTTTCCTTACAGGGATTTTTTTTTTTTCTTGGAGACAACTACCTCTGAACCTCACTCACTCTAAATAACCCTTGAAAATACATGTCATAAGTACAGGTTATTAGAAACATCTTGATTCCCATTTTACAGATGAGAAAACTGGCTTTAGTGTTTTATAGATCACATTGTAACAAGTAGCTGAGGCCCAAAGTAAACCCTGGCACTGACTTTAGACCCAATTCTTTTTCTTCTATATTACACAATGATGATGTTTGGGAACAGTAAATATATTTACAGTTTGCAGTCTGTTACAGACGATTATGAGCCTCAGAGCTAGAGGCCTGGGAGTATGGGGGTTGTCTTAGATCTTTGCTTACATTCATCAGAAGGCTATTCTGGGGTCCAAGCTTTCTTAATCCCATCATTGCTAAAAGGGATTATTCACAAAAGACCTAATTCATCCTCCACCATTTCAAAAAAAGGGAAGTGTATAAATTGAAAACTATTGTAGAAATTTGGGATAAACAGAGTGGGATGGAAAAGGTAGACTACGCACAGTGAAAAATATTAATATGCTTCTTAAATGAAAGGAAGATAAATTGAAAGGGAAATAAATCTCTCTTCTAATCTTGCTACTGCTGCTAAAAAGCCTAAAGCCTAAAGTAGCAGTTTATAAGCAATGTTCATGAAGTCTCTTTCTTCTTCCCTTCATACAGGAAATAAATTTTATGCCTGTTGAAGTAATAGCATTATTCCCTCTCCTGTCAATCCTTTTAAGTATAACTCTAGGGACAGTAAAACAGTTGAGGAAGCGTATTTACAATTCTGAGCCCACTTCTAACTTACAGGGAGCATTCTATTCTCTCCCTTTGGAAATCAGGGGTTAAATGATACTTTTTCAGGGGCACAGCTGATATTTTTCTTTCATCTCTTTTCCAGGCTTATAATCTGAAATAATAAGGCATTGAAAGGGTGTTTCAAGGTAATTTCTCATTTCAAAAGGGTCCCTAATACTCAATGGATGGTCCCTCTGGGATGAGGCCTAGGATCTCAGATCTGTAATCAGGAGCGTTCCAAAGGTACTGTTCCCTCAGGGTCCTCTGTTTGCTCTGAAGCTGAGAGCAGGAGAAGCCCTTTAATGAGTGTGGAGTGAGAAGTCAGAACCCCTAGTTATAATCAGGCAAAAGGCTGAATCACACACCCTCCTTTCATTTTAGTCTCCTGAGATTTGCCACCTTCCATTCTTCTTCCATCCCTAACCTGCACGGGAGTCAATATGGGTGGAACCTGAAAGTGGCATCTGCACAGTGCACCCCCTGCCCCGTTCACTGGGAGAGCTGTGGTGCACCCCAGGAATCCCAGCCTCCTTCGGGAGCAGAGCACCATATTGCTATAGACTTAGCCTTTCCTTCTTTTGATTTTAAGGATCACAAATAATCCACTTAGTCCATCCTATTGTCCTCACTCCAAATTTGTACAATAGTTTTAATTAATATGCTTTCTTTTGAAATGATAAAGGTTGGATTAGGTTTCTTGCGAGCTGTTCTGTTAGCAACAAAGGAAGAAAAAGGGCTGAACATCCAGAATAGCCCTCTGATAAATGTAAATATCTTCCTTCCAACGGCCTTGGAATGGGCTTCAGGAAGATTGTTTAGTATCTATGCTAATTATTAGCATTTATTTGTGTCAGTAGGTCAGAATACTGACAAAAGATTCACATTCCCCTTCCCTACATTTCAGTGATATTATGGAAAAAGAAAGGACTCTAGTCAAAAAATTGAGCTTCTTCCCTCACAGCTGTAACACCCCAGGAATTAATTTAGCGTTCCTCAGCCTTCGTGTATTCACCTATAAAATGGAGATAATGTTTGCCCTATCTATCTCATAAATCTGTGAGATAATCTTTTAAATTTTAAGAACCATGTGTAAGCTAAGATTCTGTTATTTTTCACAATCTTCACACAGAGTAAATGTACATTCAATTTAATTCTTGAGTAAAAAACTTCATACTTCATAAAATGCCATGTCTTAAAACCACTTATACATATTTCTATTGATTCAAATCAGTAAATTCTCTCTGTTTTTCTCTTACGTTCAAAGTGCAATTTTATGTTCCAGGGACTATGGCCCATGTCTTAAAAGAGTTTACAGGTTAGTGAGTGGAGAGGAACTAAGAAAGGAGTCATTGAAGGCATGTTGAGACATTCATTGGATATTAAGTTAGAATTGCATCAGTAGAGATAGATGCAGGAGGAAAATAAAGAGAAGAGAAGCTCAACAGAGTAAGTATGAGGCCTGTGCAAGGAATGATCACTAGCCCAGGTGGCTTCAGGGTAGATTGTTTATAAAATAAAATGTCTATTCTTGGAATCCAGCAGAAATTTCTGTACAGTAAGACCTGCTACTGACTCTACAAATGTGTTATTAATAATAGAAGGGAGGCACCACCTATAGCACCCAAAAGAGTAAAGGCAATAACTTAGATATGCTATTTGCATCCTTAAAATAAAACAATTCATTTATGATTTTCATGCCTATTTACGTTGGTATTGATACAGTAACTCATAAAGAAGTCCAACTTTTATGATTTCTTTTAAAATACTCAACTTCTCAAGGGTCAGGAAGACTCTTCAAAGACAAAGGTAAGGAGATACAGGTAGTGGAAATTACCAGTTGTTCTTGATTCATACCCTGGAATGGGCAGTGATTTTAAGTGTGTTAAAATTTACTTTATATATGTGAACATTTTAGTGTTTCCCTTTGTGTTTTCTCTATTTACTTAAAATATGAGAAAGTGATAGCCCATCTAGAAATTTGAAGCAATATCAATTGTTTTTTTCTACAATTACTTGCAAACTGTTTTTTTAGTTTGATAAAAGAGTGTCCAAAAATTGCTTCTATGCAAAATATTGATCAATATATTTTCTGGTGCTGTTAATTAATCATCTTCAAATTATAGCTTTGTGAAAGTTTTCCTAAAAATATGTTGCATTTTTATATATGAATATGCATTTATGAACTTTACATTTAATTTTTACATACAAAGGAAATGAGTTATGAAATACATATTAAATAATAAAAATGACAAAAGGAAAAACATTAATTATAACTTCATTACATGAAACAATTTAATAAAAATGTATATGTGAACAAAACAAGAAGCAGAGGTGAGATAAACAATACAAAGTTTTTTGGGTGGGGACAGTGGAGGAATGGAAAACTTTGTGGTTTTTTTAATATTTATTTATTTATTTGGTTGCACCAGGTCTTAGTTGCAGATCCAGGGCTCCTTAGTTGTGGCTCCAGGGCTCCTAAGTTGCGGCTCCCTGGCTTCTTAGTTGCGGCACGTGGGCTCCTTAGTTGTGGCATGTGAACTCTTAGTTGTGTGGGATCCAGTTCCCTGACCAAGGATCGAACCCAGACCCCCTGCATTGGGAGCACAGAGTCTTATCCACGGCACCAACACTGAAGTCCCAGGAATGGAAAATTTTGGATGATATTTTTCTTCTCATTTATGTTTCTGCTAATGTCCAAACTGAAACAATTTGCAGAAAATCTACAGAGAGATACCCACAGAAGATAATAAATGGAGATTGTGATGTTGGACATGTGATAGATTTCCATTCTCCCAAAGCATTGAATTGTCAAATATGTGCAATTAAGAATGAAAAGAGGGGGCTTCCCTGGTGGCGCGGTGGTTGAGAATCTGCCTGCCAATGCAGGGGACACGGGTTCGAGCCCTGGTCTGGGAGGATCCCACATGCTGCGGAGCAGCTAGGCCCGTGAGCCACAATTACTGAGCCTGCGCGTCTGGAGCCTGTGCTCTGCAACGGGAGAGGCCGCGATGATGAGAGGCCCGCGCACCGCGATGAGGAGTGGCCCCCGCTTGCTGCAACTGGAGAAAGCCCTCGCACAGAAACGAAGACCCAACACAGCCATAAATGAATAAATAAATAAATAAAAATTGTATAACTTTAAAAAAAAATGAAAAGAGTTATATGACTGAGTTAGACATTTAGGCAACAAATACTTGAGTTATTTTCTTCTCAGACAAGGTGATTTTTAAGCCATGGGAAGTAAGTGTTCCAGATACTTAGTTAATTAGGTCATTCTATTAGCCATCAAATTATGCATTTCTAATTCTTCATCTTTTTTTTTTTTTTGATAGGTAAGAAATGGATTTATTTAGAGAGAAACATACTCCATAGACAGAGTGTGGACCATCTCAGAAGGTGAGAAAAGGCCTAATTCTTCATCATTTTTGAATAAAATAATGCTGCTATTAAAATTAATATCAACATCTTTATTAAATTTTAAATACTACTTATATTAATTGATTAAAGTAAAAAGTAGTCAATGTCTATAATATACAATGATCAAAAATCCATGTGTGCATGTGTGTAGATAAATAAAATGTTATAGGATACACAACTTTTTCAAGGGAAAGAGTCAAGTTTACTTTGCTGTGTGGGAGGGAGCCTGGAATTCAATTTCTTTCCAGAATCTAAAAGAAAAAGCAGCTCAGAAACCGTTGTTATTTATGTCATTGCCATTCATCTTACTCCCTTAACATGCTTCTACTCTCTAAGAAGTTGTAACAAATATCTGATCACCTGCTTTCCCTCTACTTTCCCCCTTCTCCTTTCTGTTTCAGCTTGCCAATGATCAATCCTACAACCATGCCTAGGAAGTAATTTTCTCTCCCTGTCAATCTCATTATCTTTCTGTGATATTATTTTCAATGTCAAACATGAATTTTAACAACTTTTTCCTTTGTATCAAGACTATGACAATTCTAACCCCCTTCCGAGCCAGAGACAGATGGTGTAAAATAAGAAAGAAAAAGCATATTGCTCTCTATAAATAATATTAATCTTATTGAATATGAAAGAACTAAGAAAGTGTTCCTTTCTCACTTCTTATCCCATTGATTTTACAATCTGATCAATAGATTTTGGAATCTACTACAAACAACACTGAGGAATATTGAAATATTGGATGATTGTTTTTAACACTGAGTCTCCAATTCTAGAAAAGCCAGGGAAAGCAAGCTTTACATGTGTCTAGATTCATTTAGAACTTAAGAATAGCAATTAAGTACCAAAAAAGGCTATTTTTTCACAATTTAGAATGGATTATCATTTTCCACTTAACAGTAGTATGGCTTTAGGCAGATTACTTAACCTTAGGATTTTGCCTCATTTGTGATGTTGGCAAAATAATAGCGCCTAACGCAAGTTTTGAGGCAGAGACTGAATAAGTTATATTCAAATATTTAGAATTGCTTCTGACACATCGTAAGTACACAGAAATGTTAATTATATTACTACATTTATCGCCATCACGATCATCATAAAGAAAAGCATCAACATAAAATATGAAAGCTTGAAAGTACAATTTATGAGAACTAGGAGAGATTTCTAAAACCGTCTAGAACAACTGTATATAGCTCCTGTAACAAGTACAAACAGAAAGTAGATAGTTTAGAAAGGAAAAAAGAATCTGTGAGTGGGAAGAATGGTCAATCAAATTTGGGTCTCCCTCACAGTATCTTAATGCTCTCAGGTTGGTCTTTTTACCTCTATTATCACCCCTGCCATCAATATATATTGAACCCATAAGGTATGTTACATGTAACATTTAAATCTATGATCTCTGCTAAGGCTCTTGCTTCACCTTAGCATTGTGAGGACAAACTAATGATGTGTTTTTACAGATTGTTTGTATCTTTTTCTAAATCATACATACTTAGGAGAGAAATATTAGAAAACAAAGATAAGCAAAAAGAACAATCATAACTCTGAAACTACTACGCATATGTCTGTATACATACTTCTTCTCTTTTCTTCTACACACAAATGTGTATTTTTTACAAAAAAATTAAACTACTACATTTCTTTTATTTTTATTATGTAAATTTTTGTTCTTAATAAGTAGAAGTCTTTGTCCATATATAAAGGGAGTTAGGAATTTTGGATGAAATGATCTATATGCTTTCTTGAGGGCAATATGATTGATTTTTTAAAAGGATGTTTATTAATGTAAAGCTTTTTGAAGACTTTAATGGGTACTTACAGAACGATTATAGTTGGCTACTGCATCACTTTGTCAGTCACTTTTGAGTATATATTCATTGGTATAGAGAAACAATGATTGCCCTGTTGTATCCGAGGTATGCAAATGTATAAAAATGTTCTTAATCTCATTGCTCTGACCAAGGTTCTGAAATCAGCCCCTGAAACTGCATCCCAACTATCAAGAAGGGTAGGAAAGTGGTAATTATTTTCCATTATATTTCTAATCACATCCAAATGAACTACATAGCAAGATACGAAACAATTCTTAATATCATCCCCCCACCACAAATGACATCAGGCTACTGTAACCAAAGTTATAGTTGAAGATTAAGATTAAAGCCATGATATATCTCATTTAAAAGTATTGAATAACTGGAAAACAAGCAAACTTATATGATGCATTTAAGAGACCATAACACAAACACACACAACAGAAATTACAGATAGATATTTTCAGGATATACGTTAGAATTATGCTAATCTTAATGTCATTATTAAATAAGACTGAATTTATGAAAATATGTTGTGCTGTAAATTCTTCCTTTTATCATTGAATTTAGATATGAAATTTTGTCAAAAGGAAGGAATCCACTTCTGTGCCAATGTCTTTCCTCTCCTTGGAATTTCCTTTCTTTCTTTCTTTTTTTTTTTTTAGAGTGTATATTTCTTTCTTTTTTTCTTGAGTTTTATTTAATTTATTTTTTTATACAGCAGGTTCTTATTAGTTATCCATTTTATAGATATTAGTGTATATATGTCAGTCCCAATCTCCCTATTCATCACACTCCCCCAACACCACCACTTCCCCCCCTTGGTGTCCATACGTTTGTTCTGTACATCTGTGTCTCAATTTCTGCCTTGCACACCAGTTCATCTGTACCATTTTTCTAGGTTCCACATATATGTGTTAATATACGATATTTGTTTTTCTCTTTCTGACTTACTTCACTCTGTATGACAGTGTCTAGATCCATCCATGGCTCAACAAATGGCCCAACTTCATTCCTTTTTATGGCTGAGTAATATTCCATTGTATATGTGTACCACATCTTCTTTATCCATTCATCTGTCGATGGGCATTTAGGTTGCTTCCATGTCCTGGCTATTGTAAATAGTGCTGCGATGAACATTGGGATGCATGTGTCTTTAATATGGAGCTGCATGAGCTGTTTGTATATTTTGGAGATTAATCCTTTGTCCGTTGATTCGTTTGCAAATATTTTCTCCCATTCTGAGGGTTGTCTTTTCATCTTGTTTGTAGTTTACTTTGCTTTGCAAAAGCTTTGAAGTTTCATTAGGTCCCATTTGTTTATTTTTGTTTTTATTTCCCTTACTCTAGGATGTGGATCAAAAAAGATCTTGCTGTGATTTATGTCAAAGAGTGTTCTTCCTCTGTTTTCCTCTAAGAGTTTTACAGTGTCCGGTCTTACATTTAGGTCTCTAATACACTTTCAGTTTATTTTTTGTGTGTGGTGTTAGGGAGCATTCTAATTTCATTCTTTTACATGTAGCTGTCCAGTTTTCCCAGCACCACTTATGGAACAGACTATCTTTGCTCCATTGTATACCCTGCCTCCTTTGTCATAGATTAGTTGACCATAGGTGTGTGGCTTTATCTCTGTGATTTCTATCCTGTTCCGTTGATCTATGCTTCTGTTTTTGTGCCAGTACCATATTGTCTTGATTACTGTAGCTTTGTAGTATAGTCTGAAGTCAGGGAGTCTGATTCCTCCAGCTCCGTTTTTTTCCCTCAAGACTGCTTTGGCTATTCGGGGTCTTTTGTGTCTCCATACAAATTTTAAGATGATTTTTTCTAGCTCCGTAAAAAATGCCATTGGTAATTTGATAGGGATTGCATTGAATCTGTAGATTGCTTTGGGTAGTATAGTCATTTTCACAATATTGATTCTTCCAATCCAAGAACATGGTATATCTCTCCATCTGTTGGTATCATCTTTAATTTCTTTCATCAGTGTCTTATAGTTTTCTGCATACAGGTCTTTTGTCTCCCTAGGTAGGTTTATTCCTAGGTATTTTATTCTTTTTGTTGCAGTGGTAAATGGAAGTGTTTCCTTAATTTCTCTTTCAGATATTTCATCATTAGTGTATAGGAATGCCAGAGATTTCTGTGCATTAATTTTGTATCCTGCAACTTTACCAAATTCATTGATTAGCTCTAGTAGTTTTCTGGTGGCATCTTTAGGATTCTCTATGTATAGTATCATGTCATCTGCAAACAGTGACAGTTTTACTTCTTCTTTTCCAATTTGTATTCCTTTTATTTCTTTTTCTTCTCTGATTGCCGTGGCTAGGACTTCCAAACTTATGTTGAGTGATAGAGGTGAGAGTGCACATCCTTGTCTTGTTCCTGATCTTAGAGGAAATGCTTTCAGTTTTTCACCATTGACAATGATGGTTGCTGTGAGTTTGTCATATATGGCCTTTATTATGTTGAGGTAAGTTCCCTCTCTGACCACATTCTGGAGAATTTTTATCATAAATGGGTGATGAATTTTGTCAAAAGCATTTTCTGCATCTATTGAGATGATCATATGATTTTTATCCTTCAATTTGTTAATATGGTTTATCACATTGATTGATTTGCATATATTGAAGAATCTTTGCATCCCTGGGATAAATCCCACTTGATTATGGTGTATGATCCTTTTTATGTGTTGTTGGGTTCTGTTTGCCAGTATTTTGTTGAGGATTTTTGCATCTATATTCATCAGTGATATTGGTCTGTAGTTTTCTTTTTTTGTAGTATCTTTGTCTGGTTTTGGTATCAGGGTGATGGTGGCCTCATAGAAGGAGTTTGGTAGTGTTCCTTCCTCTGCAAATTTTTGGAAGAGTTTGAGAAGGATGGGTGTTAGCTCTTCTCTAAATGTTTGATAGAATTCACCTGTGAAGCCATCTGGTCCTGGACTTTTGTTTGTTGGAAGATTGTTAATCACAGTTTCAATTTCATTTCTTGTGATTGGTCTGTTCATAGTTTCTATTTCTTCCTGGTTCAGTCTTGGAAGATTATAGCTTTCTACGAATTTGTCCATTTCTTCCAGGTTGTCCATTTTATTGGCATAAATTTCCTTGTAGTAGTCTCTTAGGATGTTTTGTATTTCTGCGGTGTCTGTTGTAGCTTCTCCTTTTTCATTTCTAATTTTATTTATTGGAGTCCTCTCCCTCTTTTTCTTGATGAGTCTGGCTAATGATTTATCAATTTTGTTTATCTTCTCAAAGAACCAGCTTTTAGTGTTATTGATTTTTGCTGTTCTCTTGTTTGTTCCTTTTTAATTTATTTCTGCTCTGATCTTTATTTCTACTCTGATCTTTCCTTCTACTAACTTTGGGTTTTGTTTGTTCTTCTTTCTCTAGTTCCTTTAGGTGTGAGGCTAGGTTGTTTATTTGAGATGTTTGTTGTTTCTTGAGGTAGGATTGTATTGTTATAAACGTCCCTCTTAGAACAGCTTTTGCTGCATTGCATAGGTTTTGGATTGTCGTGTTTTCATTGTCATTTGTCTCTAGGTGTTTTTTGATTTCCTCTTTGATTTCTTCAGTGATCTCTTGGTTATTTAGTAACGTATTTTTTAGCCTCCATGTGTTTGTGTTTTTTACATTTTTTTACCTGTAACTGATTTCTATTCTCTTAGTGTTGTGATCAGAGAAGATGCTTGATATGATTTCAATTTTCTTAAATTCACTGAGGCTTGATTTGTGACCCAAGATATGATATATCCTGGAAAATGTTGCATGTGCACTTGAGAAGAAAGTGTAATCTGCTGTTTTTGGATGGAATGTCCTATAAATATCAATTATCTGGTCTACTGTGTCATTTAAAGCTTCTCTTTCCTTACTAATTTTCTATTTGGATGATCTGTCCATTGGTGTAATTGAGGTGTTAAAGTCCCCCACTATTATTGTGTTACTGTCGATTTCCTCTTTTATAGTTGTTAGCAGTTGCCCTATGTATTGTGGTGCTCCTATGTTGGGTTCATATATATTTATAATTGTTATATCTTCTTCTTGGATTGATCCCTTGATCAATATATAGTGTCCTTCCTTGTCTCTTGCAACATTCTTTATTTTAAAGTCTATTTTATCTGATATGAGTATTGCTACTCCAGCTTTCTTTTGATTTCCATTTGCATGGAATATCTTTTTCCATACCCCCACTTTCAGTCTGTATGTGTCCCTATGTCTGAAGTGGGTCTCTTGCAGACAGCATATATATGGGTCTTGTTTTTGTATCCATTCAGCAAGCCTGTATCTTTTTGTTGGAGCATTTAATCCATTCATGTGTAAGGTAATTATCGATATGTATGTTCCTATGACCATTTTCTTAATTGTTTTGGGTTTGTTTTTGTAGGTCCTTTTCTTTTCTTGTGTTTCCCACTTAGAGAAGTTCCCTAGCATTTGTTGTAGAGCTGGTTTGGTGGTGCTGAATTCTTTTAGCTTTTGCTTGTCTGTAAATTTTTTGATTTCTCCATCAAATCTGAATGTGATCCTTGCCAGGTAGAGTAATCTTGGTTGTAGTTTCTTCCCTTTCATCACTTTAAGTATATCATGCCACTCCCTTCTGGCTTATAGAGTTTCTGCTGAGAAATCAGCTGTTAACCTTATGGGAGTTCCCTTGTATATTATTTGTTGTTTTTCCCTTGCTGTTTTCAATACTTTTTCTTTGTCTTTAATTTTTGCCAGTTTGGTTACTATGTGTCTTGGCGTGTTTCTCTTTGGGTTTATCCTGTATTGGACTCTTTGAGCTTCCTGGACTTGGGTGGCTATTTCCTTTCCCATGTTAGGGAATTTTTCGACCCTAATCTCTTCAAATATTTTCTCGGGTCCTTTCTCTCTCTCTTCTCCTTCTGGGTCCCCTATAATGCAAATGTTGTTGTGTTTAATGTTGTCCCAGAGGTCTCTTAGGCTGTCTTCATTTCTTTTCATTCTTTTTTCTTTATTCTGTTCCGCAGCAGTGAATTCCACTATTCTGTCTTCCAGGTCACTTATCCGTTCTTCTGCCTCAGTTATTCTGCTATTGATTCCTTCTAGTGTAGTTTTCATTTCAGTTATTGTATTGTTCATCTCTGTTTGTTTGTTCTTTAATTCTTCTAGGTCTTTGTTAAACATTTCTTGCATTTTCTCGATCTTTGCCTCCATTATTTTTCCGAGCTCCTGGATCATCTTTGCTATCATTATTCTGAATTCTTTTTCTGGAAGGCTGCCTATCTCCACTTCATTTAGTTGTTTTTCTGGGGTTTTATCTTGTTCCTTCATCTGGTACATAGTCCTCTGCCTTTTCATCTTGTCTATCTTTCTGTGAATGTGGTTTTTGTTCCACAAGCTGCAGGACTGTAGTTCCTATTGCTTCTGCTGTCTCTCCTTTCTTTCAATTTCTGTTGAAAACTCTTCTATTTCTAAAGTCTCCCCTCATTATTTACATGGTTTACCATCTAAATTTTATTAAATATATTTGACATGTATATCTTAAGGGAGACAAATCATTTCCATGGCTGGTTATTCAGCTGTTATATTTTCAATGTCTATCTGTATCTCATTCACTCAGTAAATTTCACCTAGTAACCACCATGTACTAGTCTATGCTTTCAGTGAAAAAGGAAAAACAATGAGTATGGGAGATAATACAAAACAAACATGTATAATACACATGTTTTTAAATGTTACATTACTGAAGAAAATAAAAATAATGCTGTGGAGTCTAAATATAGAAAGATATTAATTCCAGTTTGGGAGAGGCAATTATTGCAAGTATGAATGAGGACTAAGGACTGAGGAAGTGGCATTTGACTAATGGAAGTTGGAAGAACATTTGAGAGGAAAAAAAATAATGAGAACAAAATAATGAAGGAAGGAATTTTGGGTGCATGAAGTAAAGTGATGGTATATATAACTGGGAAATTAGGTGGTAATAAAGTGTAGATAACCTTCTATTCATCTAGAAACATTTTACTGGGTTTAGACTTATTTTTTAGAAACTGGGGTTCATGCAGGCTTTAGGGAAAAAGAATTATCCACTTATAACTATATTTTAGGAAAATAAAGATATCAATAAACGTAGGGGCAATAAGGAGGAAGTGGAACAATAAGGGGTTATGTGAATACCTTAGCACTGGCAGTAACAATAGAGGGGAAAGTCAGAAAGGACAGTATTGCATTATTTTTTCCTCAGAAGAAATAAAAATAAGATTTTATTTGTCTATCAAAAGAACAGTGTGCTGATGAAAAACTCTAGCTGAAGTATTATATGCAGTATTTTTGTTGACCTGACTTAATTCTGTTGGAAAATCTACAATTGAGTATGAATTCTCATTTTTTCCTGCTCTATTTCTTATCCTCCCACTGTCTTAATTAATATTAGCTTGTTCATTTTCACAGATGAAAGAAAGGGAATAAGGGAATAGAATGAGTTCCTGAGCTGTCTGTTTTTAAAAAACTGATTACCATTATGTGCTTAATAGAACATAGCCTAGTCATGTGTGTATAAAATTTTTAAATCCTACACAAAAGGCAGGATACACATAATCAGCCCCTTGTTTTTTGTTATTTCACTGAATATTTACATGCTGAATTGAGACCCATTCAGCATTGCATTTTAAACAATGCTTCCCCCAGTGTATTGAAATTCATGTAAAGAAAATACTTGAAAATAATTTATTATAAACATAATTTTCAAATAAACTGGAAAATGTTTATCTATCTTGGTAGCTATTCAAAAGTTATTCATTGAACAAATATAACATTAATAGAGTACTTAATATTAGATGCTAAATTTGCTCAATTTAGGAAATAAATACATATGTGATACATCCCCTTGTCCTCAAAAACTTTTTATCCTAGTTTGGGACACAGATGTATAAACAGATAACTTATATATAATTATATATTTACATAAATTAAAAGCATATTGAGAGGATTTAGCAGTAAGATGTAGAGGAAAGGGCACTGCAATGAGAGTCTGGAAGCCTGAGTTCTAGTTCTTTTTGTCACTTATACTCTATGAACTTGCATTCTAAGTCATTTTCTTTATGAAACAGATTCTGATACAGAAATTTTCATGCAGGAGATTTTCATGGGAGCATTCTCAATAACAAACTTCTAAGGGGACTACTTTCACATTTGGGAAAAGAGAAAAAAATGAATGGCGTCACGGTCAAAACAAAGCCCTCAGCTGAGGGCCCTTCAAAATTGAAGCAAAGGACTTAGTTTTTTGTACCCCAACATTAGAAGTGGGATTAATCTTGGATGGAGCAGCTTCTTTCAGCTGAAGTCCATCCCTAGAGAGCTGGGAGAATGAGTACTTTAATCCTGAAAGGGATTTTGGATGGTGCATCTCTTACAGCGTTCCTTAAGATGTACTTCTTGCATTGCTCAGATCCACTTGCATCAACAATAAGTTCATTCCATATGAAAACATTTCCTACAGTATTCTGGTTGATATTTGGTCTTCTTTCCTCGAGAAACCTAGAAGAATTTTAAAACTACAATGTTCATGTAGAAGTTCATCTTGGGACTTCAACTGCTATTCATTATATCTCTTGTTTATTGTCCATTCTTGGAGCACCCTAAACCTGTGCTAGCACCTCTGCTTGTCTAGATGACTCACCTTGTAGTGACTCAGACTGTCATTCTCATGTGGTCTTCTCACCATAATGATCTTTTCACCATATTCAGCAGTGGCTGATGCTCTTGTCCATTTACCATTAAACTGGGTAAGAGAATACTAAGAGTTATTCCAGTGGGTCAAACAGATGTCAAGCATTTCCTCCATATTACCATTTTGTAATGGTAGCCCACTCTCTTCCTGATGACCAAGATAAAGTACTTATACCAGTGTTGTGATTCTTTTCCTTATCTGTTAGTCTCTTGTCATAAGGAGCCCAAATGACTTAGAAGTAACCACAGCATAAAGTTCTATGGGACTCTTAGTGTATCTCTGATGGAGGTGTTCCTCCTCTGAGAAGAGGACATCCAGAAAACAGATGTTAAAGCACAAATTCTCCAAGTAACTCAGTGGGAGTGAGGGTAAGTGGGCCATTCTTACCTCCTCTTCTTTGATCTAGGACCCATATATTTTACTTAATGGGGGCCTAGCACCATAAAATGGATCACTGATTTAGAGTGTAAATGACAACCTGGAGGATAACATATCACTCTTGTGGGTTATCACCCTCAAGTTGATACCTCATCTGCATTACTCTATTATGCTGGCAGATTCTGGGTGGGAAGGTATGTGATGAGTCATATGCTCACTTCCATACCTCCTTTGCTGTAAAGTAGTTTCCTCTTTCTGGAATGATATTATACAGTATTCTATGTGGTAGATCAAAAAGTCTATATGTTTTTAGATAGTGGTACTGGCCAAGATAGTAGTAAAGGTAGGCCTGCAACTTAAATATGTATCTACCTCAGTCAAAATGAATTTCTGTCCTTTTCTGATGAAAGGGGTCCAATATACTCATCTTGAAACCAGATAACTAATTGATCTCCTTGAGGGATGGGGCAGAAGCTTTGCATTTGTCTCCATTGATGGCAGATTGATATTAAGCAACAGCTAGAGCAAGATCAGATTTGGGTTGTTGAAGACCATGTTGGTGGGTCTGTGTATGCATTGCCCTCATCTTCACCACCAAGTTTCCTCCATTTGTTAGCTCATTGTGCTGTGCTACAGTGTCATTTGGGCCTCTCCCATGGTTAGATTTTTCTCTGGTGAGTATTAACTTGTAATGAAAAGATCCTTACATTCATGTCCACTCCCAAAAAGACTTTTTGATGTATCATCTTGTCCAGGAGTGGGGCTGGGGGATAGATTTAGAGATTTCCACTTTACCTTCCCCATTTCAACAACTCTGGTTCTACAGGCCAAGAAACCAACATAGGGTTCTTCCAACAACCAAATACGTCCATTCCAGTTATGTGTTCAAGGACCAGAGAAATAACTTCTGGGATGTCTGGAGACCATTGGACACAATGTCAGCTACACCTGGGCCAGAATTCCACTTATTATCAGGTCCTCACATGCACCCACTTTAACAGCAGGACCATAATAATGATCCAGACCCTCAAGTATTAGTATCAACTTGAACTCTGTTCCATAGCCCTCAAAATGTCAGAGCATTCACATGTTCACAGTGTACAGTTATTTGATTAAATAGCCATAAGTCCTTTGGGAGATTAGAGGAATCATAACTCTATACGCATGGCATGATATTCAAAATCATTCCTCATGGGGACTCAGCCTCTCCATTAATCAATGGATTCATTAATAGGGTTTGAGAACTGGCTCAGATCTGGAAACTAGACAAGTGATTAGAATACTTTATTGGAGTGGCTGTTTGTACTCTTATTGGCTGACCATCTACCTTTCCCATAGGAACACTGTATCCTTTGAATCATTTCCATAGTTTTTGGGCTGCACACTGACAGTGACACTCATTACCATAATGACTTCAAACTTGCTGTTATCTGGCCTCTCTTATTTTAGGATCTTATTATCCCCATTACTATCAGTGAGCCCAATTCTTAGTGTCTCCTATCATCTACTTTGGACTGGAGAAGATAGCCATCACTGAGCTTTTCAAACATGCTAGTTCCTCTCTCATCAGTGCATTGCTAATCACTTTGGTAAACAGAGTCATGGGGGCTCTCTTTCATAACATAATCAGCTATTGTGTTTTCTGACTTCACTTAGTAAATCCACTCTAGCATGCCTACTTCTCTAAGCACTCTTTCACCTTCTGCCTTAGTATTTCTGTCATTTCTACTTCACTTAGGTGTGGGTTATTATTCTTTTCTAACTTCCATTAGCCATTTTAACATTGTATCATTGCCATGTCTCAGGGTCTTGTATCACTTAGCTTTGTAAACTTTCTGCCCCTCTTTGATCCAACACATTTAAGATACATTTAACTATGTGTACCCGAGATATTCTTATGCATATTTTAAGAGGAGAGGTGAGGCATTCAAGGCATAGAAAAGGGGTTTATAAAAGATAATTATCTGTTAAGAATTAATGCATACTTATTGGAATTCTACGTTAACTTGATGTTTCCCATTTACATACGTCCTTATCCTTATTGAATGTGGATACACTAAACATGGAACTTGGCCTCATTTTTTCAAGACATCACCACTTCAAATGAACATCACTTTGGGCATGCATATGTACACACACACATACTCACACACATTTACACATATGTATATACTCACACATCCTCCCTCGTGCTGGACCAAGGAATTTAAACAACAGGCTTAAACTAGGTCAAAGGATGAGAAGAGAAGTTCCAATCTTTTAATGTTTAAGTGACCCCAGTTATGCATGAACGAGAAGACTGAATTCAACTTGCCAAGTAGGTCAGCAGACAGTACTATGAAAGATCAGAACAGTCTGGACATGGATTATCTTTTCCAACACTGGTTCATTACCTTCCATTTTAGTTCATGAACATTATCCGTTATATCAAGCCTGGTTATCTAAGATGAAATAACCCCATGCTGCCAGAAATAAGGTGGGTGGAAGATGACAGAGAAATTGCTAATTCAGTATTGGAATTCTTTGGGACCTTTTTTACCAAGGTCAGGTTAGAGCATCATGAAGTCATATAGTCACAACAGAAAAACAATCATTATTGTGGAGATGAGAAATATTGACAATTCCAAAACAGCTTTTAAATATGAAATAAGAAAATTTATTGTGACTAGGTGTTTAAAAAGAAAATACTAAGAGAAATACTACTAATTGATAATCTCTTCTGAGAAACTCTAAGCTTATTTTTTTATGATTATCAGAGTTTGGGGGTTTCACATTACTGTTAATGCCATGGACAAAATACTGAATTTTAATGAAATCTAAGTATTTAGGTGTGTCTTTTTCTTTTATAACTTGGCATTTTATTTATCATATTTAATCATGTAGGGTATAGTCTTCTCCCTATGTCTTTCCTCATCTCTATATTTTGAGGAAAAACTGTCTCCTCAGCATAAATCTACCTCCAAAAATAGTTCTTTGCATGGTTTGGTTGGAAGAATTAGTCCTTATAGAGGTTTGATAAGGACACTTGAAAATAGAACATAGATTTCATTAAATGAAGAAAAAGGAAGAGTGCTTTTGAAACCTCTTAATTAATTTCATTTAAATGGCCCCATTAAAGGACAAAAAAATCATGAACCACGTGAGGAAACTGGCATAACTAAGATTGCTCCCATCAGCAGGACCATATATTAAGTCGACCCATTTGAAATTTCCATTTCTATAGGACAAATATGGTCTAATATTGGTAATTTCATATAATTTAATCTACCTGAATAGGTATTGGTAATGTATTTTAATGGAAAAATATCTGTGAAAGTGCTTAGCAAATTGAACTGGTCAACAAAGTATATAAACAAAGAGCTAGAAGTGGCTACTTCACATGTAATTGAAATTAATATTTTTTTTTCTGAGAATGCTTGCCTTGATTGTAAAATAATGTTTTTTAATTTCAAAATTGACTGCTAATTCAGATCATTTGTAACCATTAAATACACTTTGGAGTTTAGTCCAAATGTAAGACCAGTAATAATCATTACAAAATGCCAACCTACCAACAATGTGCTTGTTACTTAAAAACTCTATCTTGGATTTTATTGGATGGAAAAGCTTTCCTCTCCATACAGAAGTGAATATCTTCACTTGGAGACCTTTGATAGACTCTGTAAAATTCTAAGTGTGTTAGATGGTGAAGTTATGGTTACTTACAGTCCTGAGTAATAAAGCAAAGCCTCTAATTCAGATAGTCTTCCGATTTTTGTGAGCCATTGCTGCCATTTTTGGAACAATACTTTAGAGGAATATAAATATTTGCTGCTTATTTTGAAACCACTCAATTGAAAAAGCTGTCCTTTACATGTATTTTTAACTAGGTCAACACACACCAGCATTCGGCAATCTATTTTTATTCTAATAGGTGCAATCAAACGTAACAGTAAAGTTAAGGAGGTACTTCCAAGGCCAATAACGAAGTGACTTCAGTGGCTAAAATTCAGTCTCTGGAATTACTAATGTCCTTCTGTGCTGCAGCAAATTATAAAATTATAAAAGTAATTGTTAAAGAATGATTGTCTTGCAAATGATTGTTTTTTCAATCAGTGTGCTAATATATAAGGAAGAAATATATACCAAATATGTCTCTAGATCCAGATAGCAAAGTAGTACCTCATATTCCCCTAGTGTTTAGGGAAGTGATGAAAACATTTAACAAGTATTCAGAGAAGGTTTATTAAAAGAACAAAAGAATAAATGCATTAATTGGTGCATTAATTAATTAATAGATCTAGTGATCACATAGTACATCATATGTATACAACACCTTACCATTTATTAATCACTTTCAAATATATACAATGTAATTTGATACTCACAGGATGTATGATGTACTGGAATGCACATATACTTTGGAATGAGAGGATAAAGGTTTGAGTTCTGTTCCTGTAATTTTTTCTATTTAGATAACTTTGAACAAGTAAACACTCTGAATCTGATCTTTCCACATTTGTAAATAGGATTGATAAAACCTCTATCATAAGTGTTGCTGCAAGAATTAAGTGATAGACTGCATATAAAAAAGTGACCAATAAAAACAATTCAAGTGTTAGAACATCTAATTAGAGGTGAACAAGCTTCAACTCTGGAAATTAAGTTACTTGATCAAAGTCACGGCTACAAATCCAGTTTCCCAGATGTGGTTTACAACAATACCGTTATTTATCATTTTTATCATTCTTATGAACCCCTTATAACACCACATATAGTGTTTGTATAAACCCTTTAAGAACACATATAACATTATTACATAGTTAAGTCCATTATCCTTTATTGAGCATATTTTATTATAAACATTATATTTTAACATTTCATTCAAGGCCTCAAGTTCCCCTCTTTTAATGATCCTTAATGAATGGCTTGTATTCATGAAAGGAACAAGGATCAGACACCCAGACTTTCCTTCACTGACTAGGGAATGCATCATTGGTACAGGCAAGTATGAACGGTCAGATTCAGGAGTTAGTTCCCAATAAAACTTACTTTCCAAGCCCTATCATTAATTTATAGACCAATCCTTTTCCATCTGAGCCAATATATGTCTGTTTCTTCTTCTCAATTTAATTTTTTAACTTTGTGCCAGTCTTTCTAACTGGTTCTCACAATCATTCTGATATTTGCTAGTACTCACTCTATGTAGAATTCTCTGTTAAATTCAGTGATGAATACCAGGGGGTTTAGAATTAAACTTTGGCTTCTGTATATTTGAAGAGAATAGGTAGCAGTTATTCTTTAGTAGTTCAATAAATAGCAAGAAGTGCCTCTGATCTTTGAGAAGATTAAATTCTAAATGCAGATAAACTTCTTCCTCATTTCAGCTAGCTTTATTTGAAAACAATTGGATGATAACCTCAATGATAAATTTATTAATAACTCCACATGGCAGTTTCAGTTTTTAGACTTTCTTATCTTTTTCTGCAGATTACAACCAGACGCAGAACTTCCTTCCAAGAAACTCCTTTTCTTATTCCTCTCAAATTAAGCTAGATTCTCTTGATTTTCTCTCCCAGAGAACCTTGAACATTTTCTTCATGGCAAGTCCTACAGTTTGAGTTTTTGAGGGCAGGTAAGTTTCCACTATTAATCATCTTTTTTTGCCCAATATTATTCACCTTTATTTGGGATATAGCATCACTCTACAACCCTGTTAAATGATTCCATGGACCATCCAAAGTGTTTTCCTCAGTGGTCCCCCTTTCTATTAACATACTTTGCATCATTCTGCTAAGAAGGGCTTCAATGAAGATCTGGTATTTTAGTCCAGAAAATAAATACCTCACCTTGTGCTCATCAGAGCTAGATACAGAAGAGGAAAATTGGTTTAATAGACCAACTTTTCACAAAAATCATGAGGGAAAAGTTAAAGCCTTCGAAACTAAACAAAATATACTTTTCTTTGCATATTTCTTATACCATATAGCAATCCTCTTAGTCTGATTGCATCCCAAATCTGACCTATAACTAAATCTACTCAAACATACGGCATGCTGCTTTCTCTTTTGGTGTTGCTGACAGAAACTTCAAAGATTTTAGAGACTTGTCCTGTAAGTCCCATATGTGACTCTTTTTGTGAGGATAAAGTCTGATGGAGACAGTTGGGAATCACATATCAAAACGAGGTACTAGAATCGGAATAGTCAGGGATTCTAGGGTAGAAGTCACCCTGGTTTTCATTGTAGGGAAGATAAATATGTAAATGTGGTGGCCTAGAGGGTTACTCTCTCCTCTAAGTGATTCTGTATTCTTACTCTTTTTTTTCTTCTTGGCTTCTTTGGATCTCTTTGGAATGTGCTGTTCATTTCAGCATGGATGCACTCAGCAGTTTTTGGCCCACTGGGCTGTTTTACTTCACCATCAAGTCGTGCTTGCCAGCTTTTGTTGAGAAATAACAGGAGGTCATACACGGTGTCAAGAAAATGTTGGCATAGTTAGAGAAACAGGTATTGTATTAGTTGCAGTGAATTCAGACCTACTGATGGTAGGATTAATGAAATCCATGTCTGGCACTCTCCACAGCTTGATGGAGCTTACAATGAGCTATAGCTTGGACCCCAGAGAGGCTCAGCAAGACCCCTGGCCTCTGGCCTGCTTGATCAAGCCAGATTGGCCCAAGGTATTGGGAAACAAGTGAAAGCCTCCTAAAACACTTACCTAGAAAGGGAGGAGCACATAGAAGTGAGAAGAGAGAGAGAGGGGGAAGGGAAAGGAAAGAAAGGAGAGAGAAAGAAAGGATGGACGGCAGGGAAGGAAGGAAGGAGGGAAAGAGGGAGGGAAGGAAGGAAGGAAAGGGGAGCATAGAGACAGAATTACATAAAATATCAATCTTTAGCAACTCCAAATTGAATTAAGATAAACATTAGTAGGAACAACCCTTTATTAATTGCTTTGTTATAGATAAATCACTGGTCCTAAACCTTTACAAGTATTAATGAATGTAATCTCACAACTGCACAATGATGTTGGCCCTGCTTATATAACCCTTTTACAGATAACAGAGTGGGGCACAGGGAGACTAAGTAAATTGCCCAAGAGTTCACAGCTAGGAAAAGGAGGACCTAGGATTTGAACTCAGAAAATCTGACTGCAGAGTCTGTGTTCTTAAACACTAGGTACAACTGCTTCTCTCCAGAGGCTGTCACCCACACTCAACTGGTAACCCACAAATGTGGCTTGGTGGGCAGGGTGAGTGAATTGGGAAGGAATCCTAGAAATATGGAATGACAGATGTAGCAGACCTCAGAAGGTAGATATTTTTAGAGGAATATTGGAGTGAAGGAACTTATATATCCCAAGCTTTGATATGGGTAATTGATTTTTTCCCCTAAATTTTATGTCATGCCAGGGAGCCTATCCTCCTGTTCAATACAAACTATCTGCCCTTTAGTCCTTCCCTTTTCTTACAGACTCTGGAGATTATACTGTTTTTAGATATCATTTACTTAAATTCCTGAATGTATGGATGGGGAGGGTCAAAGAGGGGAAAGACACTGTTGTGCAGAAAGGCAGTGGGGATTAGAGAATCCAGGGCTCCTGAATTCTAGGTGAGTGTTCTTTGTATTCCACACACAGAGAGACCATGAAGAAAGGGAGAGACCAACATGGAAAGAGGCTCCAAGAGAGATGGTCAGAAACTCTTTCCTTTTCAGAGAGCCAAAGATAATAGTAATAAAACTTTTTATGTTGCTTTATTTTGTGTTTAATTCAGCAGTACACAATAGTCATCCCTACCCCCATTTTCCTCCTTCTTTTAGTGTTTCCAGAACTTCAGGAGAATCCATGAAACATTGACAACTGTAAATATCTATCCATGTTACACTTAAGTTTACATGTATAACTTCTGTATGGCTACTTCACTTCCCTCTCTGCCAGGACTCCTAAACTGATGCCAGCTGTTTTACAGATCTTCAAAGCTGGTTCTGAAGAAGATCATTTAGAAGAGAAAATGGGTAAAGACAAACCCTTGAACACATTTCTATTATTATGCTAGAGTTCCTGGTCTTTAACAGGGCCAGCAGGATCTAGACACAGACTAACTGAATGCCATTAATTAAAGATTCAATTTCTTTTCCCCCAAACACCATGGTAAAAACAGCTGAAAAGATCATTCCATTTCTGAATCACAACTTGGACAACATTGCTTCTGAAGACAAAATTTTTTAAATATTAAATGATTTTGTTCTTTATTATGCACAAATGTCACTAATGTGTGTATATAGAATGAATGAAAAATATGATGTTGAAATATTCTTATAAGATTAGATAAAGTAATAGATACAGAGTTCTGTATGAGTTGAGTATACATGACGTATACAATATAAAATTACTAGCCCTGTTTCCATAGTGTAATGGTTATCACGTTTGTTTCACACAATATAAAATTACTTTCAAACTGGGGGACTGTTAGACCACCCTCAAAAGTTTAAAAAGTGGTTTTCATCTTTTCTCCAAATAACCAAGCTCAAATTCTCAAAATAACACCAGCATGCAGTAGATTAAAACTTATTAGGTGAGGTATGAGAGACCACCTATTTATAAAAGGCAGTTTGAGGTATTATAAAATAATTAATAGTACATTTGAATAAAAGTTTGTATGAAAATGAAATGAGTAAAATCTAATAATTACCTTAATTTGATTTTTCTAGTCTCTATTGAATAATTCAACATTTACTCAGTAGTTTGTGCTCCTTCTTTTTCACATATTACACTTGTATTTGCATTATTGTCTTTTCAGGTTTATACACTCTATTCTATTAGATTCAGCATCTTTTATCAACATTAAAATTACTGGTATTATTTACTTTTATAGTCATAAAATATAATATTTACTAAAGCAGATCCACCTTCATTACAATTTGTTTTCTAAATATTATTACTTATTTTGCTTACTTGTCTTTCTCTGACATTTTTCACTTAGCATAATACCCTCTAGATCCATCCACGTTGTCAGAAATGACAAGATTTCATTCTTTTATATGGCTGAGTAACATTTCATTGTATATGTGTGTGTGTGTGTCTTCTCTTATACAAGAAATTTGCTAAGTAAGCAGAGGCTAAAGGTAGCCCTGGGTAGCGGAAAGGATCTCTCAGTCTTTCAGGCTTGCAGTTTCAAAATCTTGCCGTCTTGAAGACTTGCAATTTCAGAGCCCTGTGATCTCTGGATTCTTTTTCACAGTATCCAGTCCATCCACACACACACATACACACACAATGTGTCTATTTCTTAGGTTTAAAATTTAATATATCTCTTAATACAATGTTAATAATTGTATTTCTTTATATTTTATCCACATGTCCTCTATTGTATGTCATTCTACAGATTCTCCCTTGTGATATAATCCATTCCCATGTTTTTAATTACTGAACACAGATCTTTAACCCAGATCCCTTTCCTAAGCTTCAGACTTACTTGCTTTACTTGTTCTCCCCACTTGAATAACACACCTACTTCAAATATTAAAAATACAAACTTAATTCTTCACCTACTCTCTCCAAATTCCACCTGAAACCTGCCCTTTCTCTTCCTTATCACAGAGAATCATCCAGATTCCCAGGTCTAAATCCTGTATAATACCATAATTGATTCTGTTTTCTCCCTTATCCTTATATCCAAATAATTACAGAGAACTATCACTGCTCTCCTGTAAACATATTTTGGTGCCATCTATTTCTCTTTAATCCTTCTACCACTACTAATTCTCCATAGAGCATTGAGGGACTCCTTCATGGAAGCTAATTATTTGGTGTGCCTCTAGACAGGCTTTCTTTATATATCTGTTCAATCATCATTTTGAAAAAGAAAAGGAGAGTAGAGAAATATGACCACTGGTGCAAGTGCTCTGCCTTTCTTTTATTTTCCTGAACTATTATCTCTGACTCCAAACTTGCGTATATGTCAGCAAAACAAAACCTTAGTAAATATTGATAATAAGACTTACCACTTAAAATGGCATGTTGATTTCCATCTGTGGAAAGTTTGAGTTTGTTGTTTAAGGATCTCTAGCATCATCCTTAGCAGCTTATCAAAGTATTCCTTCCAAAAACATATTGCATTCTCCCAGGGAGGAGCTTTGATAATTATAAATTTCTCCATTTTCTTACATTTTCAGCAGTTTCATCACTTTGATGATTTTTTTTTACCCTTCTGAGTTGGCATCCCCCCAAAAAACTTTCTTGCTGGCCCATCTCTCTATCCAGGTCAGCAAGAGCATTTCACACTTGGAGTTTTGCAACAGCTCCCTAACTGGTCTCTCTGCTTCCAGTATTGCACTATGCTCTTTTCTACCACACATATACCGAACAATTGAGTTTCCACACTTCAGCCTGAATGATCTTTGAAAAATACAAATCTAATTATATCACTCTCATACATGAATTATTATAGTAATTTTCTTTTTCTCTTAAGCAAAATCTCAATACCTATCAGGACTTATATTTCCCACCTTACCTTTTGACATTCCCCGTCACACTATATTTCCCAGGTAAAACAAATTTCTTTAAGTTACTCATGTATCCAGTGATGTGTTTTATGTCCTCTGGTCTTTTTCAAATGTTGTCCTCTTTTCCTGGAATATTCTTAATAGATAGCAATCCCTTACTCATCATTTGGATACAAAATTAGACTTCATTTCTTTTGGAAAGCCTCTCCTAACTCCTAATATCAACGTGAAAGGAAGGAACTTTCCTCTGTCCTTTCACAACATCTTATTCTCCCACAATCATACACCTACCACACTATAGTTTAATTGCCTCTTATTTTCTCTCTTAGATCATATGCTCTGAGACCAAGAGCCTAACAGATACTCAGTAAATATATTTTGAAAAGGGTGACTAAATATGTGTACAGAAAACTCTATCACTAAGGCATAGTGTGATTCACTAATCAATTATTCAATGTTAAATAAATATTTATTGAGCGAAAGTCTAATGTTAGGAATGTTGAGATAAAATCAATAGAATCCTTTGAGTTCCCACTCCCGTCAAAGATACTTTTAAGAAAATATGAGGTATATCTGGTTCTTAAATAATAGAAATACAGGTTCTAGAAGAGAGCTTTTAAGCATGAGGAATAGACCCTAGGGATGGGGAAGAATGAGGGGCAAAGAAGAAATTTTCATATTGGAAAATAACGGGGCAATTATTTAACACTTGTAGAGCTAGGTTGATGTCACCAGGATACAAACGTTCCTCTATATTAGTGAAAATCTCTCCGTTGGGGTGAATAAAATTTCTATTTGATTTTACTCACCAGCACTATTCTGAGTTAAAAGCTAAATAAGAGTTGTTTCAAATACCTTTATAAAAGGTTAACTCACACTTTTATACCCCCCGTTTCTAAACCACACAAATGTGCCTTTTTTCTGTATCAACTATTCAACATTTTTCCCTTATACTACTTGTCTCGTTCACCTTAAACCCCCGTGCTGCGATTCTTTTCCCAGGCAGGGTGTTTGCTAATGCACAGCGCCATCTGCTGGCAAAAATTTGAAACCAACTTGGTACTCGCAAAAATATTGAAGCTTGTTTCCTGTGGAAAGACTTGTTTAGCCCTGGCCATGGTTAGATGTTTGCTAACATAATGGTATTAAGGAACTGTAACAATAGCCACTGTGATAAGCTATTCCCTTTATTAGATACGAGCCTTAGATTATAAAGAGGTAAACTGGGATAATATTCTTGCTTTTGTGTGTGCACGTAATAAACTACAAAATACGGATTTATAGTATGTGGTCAATTAATACTGTAGGCTGATAGCACCCTGACATCAGACTTCATATTTGAGACTATGAAGAAAAATCACTCATCTGGAGTCAGGAAATCTGGATTTTAGCTATGTGAATCTAAGTGCCTTCAGTTTTGTGTCTCAGTTTCCTCAGTTTTGTGTCTCAATCTCTCTCACTTGCCTTGGAGTGCTATTCTAGGAACAAAGTATGATAATGAATGTGGAAATATCAGTGAAATGTGAACCACATAAAAGTGACAGTCGTAGTCATGGTTAGCTAATGAAATTGGATTACACCTCTCAGGACACAATTAAATCTGAGCTCTGATACCACTTCACACAGAGATTATAACTGTGATGTTTTGTTGGGCTGAGAAAAATGGAGTATACAGATTATTCATAAAGTCACTTGTGTTCCGGGGAAAAACAGAAAATCCATCCCTCCAAGGATAACATTCTCGTTCCCATGAAAGCCACAGTCAACAAGGGCTGAGCGGTGACTCAGAGAAGGAACCTATCCTACCTGGAAAGAGGTGGCTTCACCACAGGGTGGTCAGAAACTCTATGTGAGAGTCCACGCACACAGTCAGTGCAGTTTTATCCTCTGCCCTCACTCCAAGTCCATATAGAGAGGAAACACAGAACAGGTTAGTGGCAGATCCTCATCCCATTCCCCAGACCACAGTTACACCGTCTGCTCTGATGTTCATCTTCTCACTTAAGATTAATTGTTAATGTACATTTTACCTTTGTGAAAATAAAGGTTTGGGGGAGTTGTGTTTATGACTCTAGTGAACAGTGAGTCCAACATTTTTTTTTTTTTTAACAGTTGAGAAAACTGGTAACCAGAGTAGAAGCAGAAAAAATTTCCTCCTGATATCACAATGATGCTAGATAGGGATCCAGATATATTGAACCCCCAACAAGTGTTTGGTTTGGTTTGCTTCATTTTGATGGGACCAGTTGTGGTCCTGGCTTTGTGGCTCTCCTTGATCTACATACACTCCAAAGAATGATTCTGATTACTAAACACCAACATCATAAAACTGATAGCATCCGATGGCCAAATAGCTCCTCCCTGGCTTAAAAACATAGATCACAAACATAGATCAGAAGTTCCATCAGTAGTGAAACAGAGAGGGTGGGTACTTGGATGTCCAAGAGGGAGAGACAGTTGAGAAAGATGGGCCCATCTGCAAGTAATTAAGAAGGGCCAATAAGGCTGAAAACAAGTCCAGAGACAGGCAAATGTCAGCCACCCACATAGGTGTCTGGTGTCATGGAGGTCAAGGAGGAGACAACCCAGGTGATGACTAGGCATGTGGGCAGGCAGTAGCCAGGGGTCTGGGCCCAGGTAGGCAATGGAACCCTTTTCTATATTAGGCCAAAGCCATGGTCCAGGGGTTAAAACTAGCCACCCCTCTTCAGTGAAGGAGTGAAGATCTGAGCTGCTTATCAACAGTGAAGAGTATTCTCCTCTTACTTTCTCCAGACTACACCAGAGAGTCTGTGGGACCTTTAAATTTTGTTCTGAACCAAGAGCAGCTCTTATAGCTTCTGACTCTAGACAGTGAGCACAACAGTGGCTGCTGATTCTGACCTTACAAATTTGAACACTTTGGAGGCACAGGTTGGAATTTCATTGAGCTTTGGAGACTATTCAAGCTCCAGAGGGAAACTAGACTCCTGAGAGAGTAGGTGTGGAGAAGACTGTAGGGCCCCGACCAGCAGCTTTCCTCACTCAGGCCTACGTCTGACCCCTTAGAAGAGTACATGGGACAAATGCTCATTGAGCTGGCTCTAACTTGAGGAAACACAGGGTGTGGTACTTGGAATATGATCTCATGTGCCTCTGGACTGCTGCTTTTTTTTTTTTTTTTCCTGCTCAATGACCATGAGCATATCTGTTTCTGGATCCAAAATCTATAGGAGATAAGCAGAAGGCCAAGAAACAAGCTGGCAACTTATGTATAGATTCAGGTTTGAGCATCCTGAAACCCAGAGCTGCAAATTCTGGAAGAGAAACCTCCTTCCTGCAGGTCTCCTTAAATTTTATCCAATACCAAAGAGAAATTCAACAGGGATGTCTGAACTTTACTCAAGGGAAACAAGCAAGGCATATCCATTGCTAGATACATAAGTCTATGTGTCACTAGAAAGCACGAGCCTAAGCAGGACTAAACACAGGGAGTCCTGGTCCTTCCTGACCTAGACGCAACTTGAGACAGTTACTTCTAAAGGTCCATATAGCAACACTCAGTCTGCACTGTTAGTTATTAACACTGGCTGCACGCTCTGGGCCCATCAAAGCACAGTGGATTTCTACTGTCGTTTAAACTTCAACCTTGGGCCCTGTGTCAGACAGCATGCCAAGGAGGATGGAGGCACGTTAACAAATAAAAGGAGGCCTGAAACATACCACCAAATTCCTCTGCTTCAACTATTCATTTTGGAGTCACTAATGTTTAATATTTAATGGGTGCAGGTATAATTGATCATTTTAAGTCTTTGTTTATTTGCACACATTTAAAAAACAGCCAACTCAGCTGCCTGTCTGTTGACCCTGTGGGGTAAATGTTCCTGGTCAGTGACCTGGGAGCAGTCTAGACTCATTCACAGCAGAAACCTTCCTCTTCAGATTGTTCAGTGGCTTCTTAGGAAAATATTAAAGTTTGAGCCTTATCTGGAATCACTCACTGTTACTAGGATAACGTTGGGCCTGAAGTCACCTAGGCATCTCAGGAAGAATTCTAGGAGGGATTTTTAGAGCCATCTCTGAACATTGTTACTTTCGGATTCTATTATATTCAACACACATTTACAAGAACCTATTATCGAGATGGGCTATGAGGATTAAATCACAAAACTGATGTGTGAAGTGCCTAGCAGCATGCTCAGAACATAGGGGCTAATATGTGTGTTAAAATACATACCACTAAGGTAATAAATATTTAAACAGATATCTTAGAAAATTCAGATAACATCAAACATAATAAAATCACCAGTCAGCTCCTGCCGCAAAAATAACCCCTGTTACCACTTTCAATCATTTTCCTATTATTAAGATAATGATAGCTATGTAAATTATATTTTCTAACTATGTTGTGGATACTAACATAGCTCTCCCTGAGAAATTTTGTGTAAAGAGTACTGAATTAAAAGTGGGAGATTAAGGTTTTAGTCTAACTCTGCAGTGAACTAGCTTTCTGACCTTGAGAGATTCTCTCCATCTCCGTAGTTTCCATTTTCACCTCTATAAATGTGAAGGTAGAACTAGAAAATCACTATAGGCCCTCTCCACTATAAATGAACATTAGAAATAAAGTTCTATTGTCCTCTTTTCTCTTTTTTCAATACCTTCACCCTAGCGTGCAGAGACATGGAAAGGATTAAATCAGTTATTGTGGTTGAAACTGTTAAGAAGCAAAATTAGTTCTCACGTACATTTACAATTTTGATAAATGATCACTTATGTATAGTTATAAACACGCACGCATGCACACACATGTACAGACACAGACTACACACGTAGACTACACACGTATTCCTGGTAGCACTAATTACCAATAGGTCATATGTAAGACCTGTCACAGTTTCAGCAATCAGGGAAACTAAATCCACTTGGTCTCTTAACTTGTCAGTAAAAAATTGATGCGTGGTGCCTGCTCAAGCTCTAAGCTGAGGTCAAAGCACCCTTGAGGAGACAAGAAAAAAGAATAAGTGATTTACAGATAAGGCCAATAGCCTTGGCACCAAGAGCTTTTGTCTTCTCAGCCGTAGGCCCCGGGAGAGAAGTGTATCTCAGCGGGCACAAAGCATTCCCCAAACAATATTAGACACACGCCAAACTGGAGACCAGCCAGGCTTCAGCTACAACGCTGAATTCCTGCTTGCTGCACATGGGCACACACAAAAGGCAAGCCCAGGTTACCACAGCCTCCCAGGTAAGGACCAAAGCTGCCATTTTTCATCATTAAGCGAATAGGCCATTCTTCTTCCTTCTGTACTCTAATCAGTGGCAGTGAAACTGGACTGGAAAAAAAAGTGAGACAAAGAACAACTCCAAATTATGGACTTAGGTAAGAGCGAACTCCCTTCCCTCAACTGCTTCTATGTCAGGAAACAATGCCTAATTTGCTACTTATTCTCAGGGTCATCTTGAGTTATTTGTTTTTCTAAAAAGCTATATAAATATTAATATAGTAATTGTTCTCTGAATATGAAAGTAATGCTTATCATTGTAGAGTTAGAAAATCAGAAGAGTCCAAGAAAGAAACTAAGACGCTCTCATAATCTATAACCCAGACATGGCTATAGTGACCATTTTAGTGTGTATTATTCTGACCGTTTTCATCTATGTGTGGTGTATGTATATATAGCTTTACACACAAATGAGTAGACGTGGAGAATCACTGTTTTCCATAATTAGTAACACACTACACATAATGTTTTGTATTTCCTTCATTCAACAACACATCATGGACATTTTTTCAGGCACTGAGTAATTGTAAAATTGTGAAAATAGTATCTTTCAGGGCCATTATAAGTACTAAACAAATAAATGTAAAAGCCCCTAAAATGGCACCTGACAGGTAGCAATCACTGATATAATGCTAATTCCATTTAGACTCTAATAAACATGAAATGATTTTTCTGTTTAAAATACTCAAAACTATACAGCAAAGCCATATCTGCAAAGAGAAGGAGAGTGTAAAAGGGTTTTGCTAAGATCACAAGACTAAAAATCAGTGGCCTTTGAGTTATGTGATATTTCCTCCAGTCCCTTCCTAAAGAGTGAGCCTGATTATATGTGAGCAGAGCCCACTGGCACAGAAATCATTCGATACTAACACAGCCCATTCTATTGTCTGGCAGCTTTAGTCATTAGAAAATGCTACCTAATGTCAAGATCAAATTGTGTCTTTATATCAACCCGGTGATCCTAGTTCAAGGTGTTCAACAATACAAAAAATTTTTATTTATTTTTTTGCTCAAGACAACTGTGCAGACAATGTAGGACAGTAATGTTCAGAACTGAATGTGTACTCCCCTGTGTTCTAATAGAGAGCACTCTTTTATCTTATGCTCTGGGTACTTTGCTTCTATTTATGCAGTCTGATAGCTGCAAGCTATTGAATCAAATTAGAACTTATTGTTAACTAAGAGGTCAAAGTTTTCTAAAAATGACATTAACCTTGTGAACAATACTGTGCATAGTATATGTAACATGATTAGCTCTATGGTACCAGAGGAACAAAGAACATCTTTTGAGAGCCCATGATTAAAACAAGGTAGACGCTACAAAGATGTGTGAGTCTCTGAGTCACATGAAAGATGTTCTCACATGATCAACTCTGACCCATGGCTAAGAGGATAAGCTGCCACTACCTAACAGCAAAAAGCTCTGGAAAGGTTTAAGTCAAACGGGAAAATATGGATGCTGCTTTCCAGTCTTTCATTCTATTATTCAACAATAATTACTGTCTATATGTCCTAAGCACAGTAATTGGAGCTTCTATATATGCAATACTTATTCATTTTAATTATTCATTAATTATTATTAATGAATTAATTAATTATTAATTTAATTATTTAATTATTCATTTCATTTAATTATTTAATTATTCATTTCATTTAATTCTCACAGCAATCAGGAATTTTAAAGATAAGGTAAGATGAGAAAGTTGCTGTCCAGTTATTTAACCTTTAAAATAATTTTCCCGTGACTACATAGCTAAAAAGTGGCAGTAGTGAGTTTTCAAAGTTCAAAGTTAATTGTACTATACCATAGCCAAAAAAATGTGCAAATTTAAAACCAATGTTCACACACACACACACACACACCACTTTAAGATGTACTCAAAACATCATAAAGACAAAAGCATACTTTCTCCTCATCTGGACCATTCTCTTGATTTTTTAATTGAACTTCTTGCCCTCAGTAACTCCTTCTTTTAATATATCCTATCTTTTTAAAGCATGGATCTGATCATAATGATTCCCTGCTTGAACAACAACAAAACAAACTTGCTGGATTTTTTTTTTTTTTTTTTTTGCCTTTCAGAAAAACTCCAGATTCTACTGATTAGAGCTCAACTCTACAGCTCTTCAGTCTGGCCCCTCCCAGATTTGTACTGTCAACCATGGGCAGTCTACGGTCCTCACTACACCTTTCCATGTCCTCTGTAATCCCTCCAAATAGAGCTGTCAACATTCCTCAAATGGGATATTTGTCTCCATATTTTTGCTCATGCCATTCTTTTAGGGCTGTTGCCACCTTTTTTAATCCTTCATATTTGTCTCATACGCTATTTGCTTGGCTATGTCTTTTCCATTATCTATTTTAAAAGAATTATTTCCTCCTCTCTGCTCTTACATCACTTTAATTTTTGCTTTTATCATAACATGAATTTCATTCTGCCTTGGAAGCTCTTCAAGGTCAGAGAGTACTTGAAAGTGAGATACTATTCTAGACATCAAAAGTTTAGAGAAAAACAAGAACTGATCCCTGCTCTTTAGGAACTAACAGTCTGGTGTGAGAAAGACTCTTGACCTTTACCCTCCCTTCAGTCAGAAAAACTCATCTTATCTGCTTATTTGTTCCACTTGTGTGATACTCTATAATTTTACCATAATGTGTCTGAATGCTTATTTATTTTTATTTATCTTTCATTAAAACTTGGGGGGGCCCTGTCTCAGATTGAAGACTCATCATGTCATTCTTCAGTTCTGAAAATTCTCAGTCATCTCTTCAAAGATTCTTTCCCTCAAAATTCTTTCTAATCTCACTGTTTAGAAATCCTCTTAAATATCAGTTGTGCCCTCTCATTCTGTCATCCATATATCTTAGCTTGTTTTCTACAATATTTTCTATTTCTTTAACATCTGTCCTATACATGGAGTGATTTCCACAGATATAATTTCCAATTCCCTATCTATTGGAAGCAGCATATAATTGGACTTACTTTTATATACAGTGTTAATAATCTTTATGTATTAAAGCGGACAATGAGCCATTTGCATATAATGGAATTCATGATATACTTTTATTTAAAAATACTATTTTACCAGTTGCCACTTTCTCTGTATTTACTTTCCTCTATTTTTTGGCCTCTCTGAAATGATGAAATATTTTAAAGTATTTTTCTCTCTTTTTGATTGGAAGTTACATATTGTACTCTTCCTGTTTTAAGGTTTCTCTTAGAGGGTACAGCATACATTATTAATAAAATCTAACGTTAACAGTTGCTTTTAACTTCTTTCTGCCTATAACAAGAACCTTAAGAACCCTTTATTCTCATTTCCCCAAAACACATTATATACCATCATTTTAATTCTCCATATATTTAAATCTAACCAATCATGACATTTACAGTTTTAAACAGTCACTATTTTGTTTACTGTTTTAAATAGCTAAATACTTATAAGTCTACAGTGAATATTGTGTTTACTGATTTAAATAGCTAAACACTTTTTAGAATTACCTTAAATGGGTTCAATTTCAGTGCTTCCATCTTAAATACTTCCAAGTTCATGTCTTTTTCTCTCCACTTCGGGTACTAGAAAATGACTACCAATTTCCTGGGCTTATATTTAGAACTAAACACCTCATGGGTCACTACTATGTAAGCTCATATTTACCAAACTGGCTTTGAGGGTTTTTTCCCTTCAGTTCGTGATTCTGGGGATTTTATGTTTTATTATTGAGCTCAACTTTATGTCAAAAGGATTTGTAAGGTAGATGTGTGTAGAAGGAGAGGACGTGCCGCATCAGCATATTTGCCATGTGACTCCAACTTCTGTTTATAATTATTTATAAGACTTCTTTGAACTAATATTTTTTCAAGCAAAAAAAATATGAAAAAGCACATGTTTGGTACACTCTTCTGGTAAAGTAAATGTAAAACAATGTCACTACTGGCTATTGTCATCCTGTGTGCCCGGAAATTAGGTAGAAGTGAATCCAAGAAGATTTATACTACTTTCCATCCAAATGAATACTCAGTGAAATGTGATTATCATTTCATAATGCTACTGTATTTTTTTTTTGAGAAAGAAACAATCTATAAAATGCTCAGAACTAAAAACAAACAAAACAACAACAAAAACTCAACATAGAGACATCAGGGTGAAATCTCAAAGGTACACAAAAGAAAATATTATAAACAAACCAGGAAAAAGAAAACAAAAGTTTCTCTTCATTAGTGATTATTTCAGGTAGATCTAAATAAGTTCATTTGATATTGACTGCTATGGCCTTGGATTAAGTATCTTGGTGCTTAAGCTTACATGGAGTGATGTAGAAAAACACATACATTTCACATGGATTGGGTGAGCCCAAGACTCTCAAACTGAAGTGCTTGAAAAAATAAATGAAAACAGGAATACAAGGAAAATGTGTATGTGCCATACTCCTTGCTTATCTGGGAAAAAATCCATGTTAAACTAAATTTTAGGGGCTCTTTATATGTTCTCACGTATTTAAAGGGCTGATTTGTGAAGGAGCAACCCAGCACATTCTCTATAACAAAGTCAGCAAACTGGTGGCTAATGAATCATATGCTTTATTTGGCTTCTGTTTTTCTTTTAAACTGTATTATTTGATCTTATTGAAAAATGTAGAAGATCCACGTAAGATAAAGGTTTATGACTTTTCTTTAAAAATTAGAAAATCTAACAACATTGGGCCAGCACTCCTCTATGGCAACTGCTCCCTAAGTTGAGTGGATTCCAACCCTTTAAGAAAAGACATGTGTTGTGGACCTCGTTCCACCACATTTAATGGACCTCTTTCCACCACATTCTACTATAAGTAAGCATTAGAGGCTATAGCCCCTTGTATAATAAGTACATGGGGCAAAATCAGGAAAAATGTCCGAATGTTTTGGTACACCGCTTGGTGCAGGAAATTCCGGTATCAGAGGGATTTGTAGAAGATAGTATTTTCACTACTAAAAAGCCATAAAAATTATGTTCCCTACTCCTTTCTCCAACCTGGCATCTGCTGGTCCACTGGCCCTTTCAGTAACTTTCCATCTTCTCACCAGGGCAGTGGGAACTTCCAAACCCTTGCTTGCCATGTGCAGGCAACACGCCATGAAACACCAGGGTCCTACCTTAGGCTCATCTACTTGTCCTCCTCTTAGTCATATCTCCATATTATTCCTCTCACCCTGGGTCAAGAGGTTTTAGATTCTTCCATATCTATACCTTTCTGTATATATTTTTTAAAAATTTAACTGCTATGTATTGATAACTTCAGGGGAAATAGTGTGGGGAAGTAATAATCCTGACATTTGACCTCATAAATATACCTCTGTCTCCATTTTTTTCTTTTCATAATCCATGAAGGTAGAAATGACCGGTTGTATACTTTGCCTTTCTTCTGACATAAATCTTTCATTTCTTCATATCTTTCTTATTCCCAGGACACCAAGTCTCAGGGTTAAACATTAATCATTTAATAGGCATCCTATTATTGAGACCCTCAGGCACAGGTGAGTTTGGAAATAGGATTATATGGGACAAAACCATAGCTTTAGTAGCTAAAAAAATTAACCTCATAGTGCCTCTATTTAAATTATTCCAAAGACACAGAATGAATGGAAACTTATTACAGATATTCAGGTTGGTAGCACTATAAAGAAATGAGTAGGGAACTTGGGTTATGTATTATTATGTGCTTCACATTAAAAAAATCTCCTGAAGACTTTCAGAATTACTTGAATTTTGAGATTTAAAATTGTTTCCAATTTCAAGTGGAAGTTAAATATCTTAGAAATGTTATAAAAATTCATGATGTTTTTAAAAATAACATTAACTATTGAATGCATTCCCCATTTATTGCCTCCTGTTTTATATGATCTATTCAACCTTGGGCTATCAGCACACTTGCTTCCTATGTAGACTGTTTATTCTAAGTTCTTTAAAAGGATATTCATCTAGAAAAATAATAAATGTCCCATAAAATGTCAAGCATCAAGCTTAATACATAAAATCTAAACACTGCCTTAAATTCATTTCTTGGTGCCGTCTAATGCCCAAAGAATGAATTAAACATTCAAGTGTATTTACAGAATTTGGCATGTTCAGAAAGTTTTAGTTATTCATTATTATGTTTAACCTCAAAATTCTGACAGCTGTCAGTAGTTTCTAAATTTATCACGTCTCAAAACTAGTAAAGCCAATTCTGGTCGTTGATTAAATGTCCACCATAGACAAGTTTCCATCCATCTCTTCTACATCAAGAAGTCTGATTATTCAATGAAGTGGAGGAAATGGGAATGGGCAGGCTGCCTGATGGAGTATGGCACAATATTCTGGTAAGAACGCAAAAAATTAAAACCCCAACAAATAGACAATTTTTACCACAACCATTATTTTTTGAACTCAACAGGATTTTAGATGATGGTATAAGATACAATCATAGGATACTTTACCTTTACATAATGGTAAAGATTTATTTCAGCACACAAATTAGATGTTTTTTCCCCAACAAAAGCAATACAATGTTTTATATCATTTTCCTATGCTGTACCAAAGCAGCTAACTTATAAGCAGTGCATTAGAAGATTTAGAAACAAATACGTTCTGGTAGCACTTAGTGGAATAATATTTTGAGATATTAACATATCTGAAACATGTTTCATGTATATTTGCACTCAAAAGTCATTTTAAATTGACTTCCTATAAAGTCTAGAAAATAAAAATATTCCATTTGCTTTACTTCCTTGTAGTTAGGCATGATCACGTAACCCTTTTCTGAACAATAAGATGCAAAGGAATTTTCTAAGCTAGTTTCTAAGGAAGTTATTTTTAAATACAGACTAAACTGTTAGGATGTCTTTGTCATTTTACATCTCAGCTGTTCTGTTTGTTTTTTTTCCTTCTTGGATAGCAGATGTGATTTTGGGAGTGTGGCAGTCATATTGTGATCATGACAATGAAAGCCACGCACTACTGATAGCAGATCAGGACAGCCTACAGCTCTGACGACATCTTGAGCAGCTGTCTCAGTCATCAACATCTTATTCTGAATTTCTTGATTCTTGAAAGAAAAAACTCCTATCTGTTATAGCCATGGCTAGTTGTTGTTGTTATTTTTTGCCATTGTAATTGTGACCAATGTGCCTCCCCCACCATTCAGGCCTCAATAACATCTGCTTTCCTCTTCACAGTGAGATGGATATCAGACGTTCCCAAATTTTCTTAGTTCAAAGAACTAACTGATGTATCAGTAATTTCTTTATGATGCTTCGAATCAAAGAAACACCTAGCAGTTCTGTGTATTAAGTAGTTAGATTCAAATAATTTAACAGTTGTAATTTATGTGGTATCTGTGTTTTATTCAAATATGTAAAAGAATCCAATACACCCCTGTAAATGGGCTGTAGTGTCTCAGTGCACTTAGGTATACAATTTGGGAGTCATGTTCTGTTCTGCTTTCCTAGAACAGAAAAGTGAATTTGAACTTTCTATGTCTGGTTGCCTAAAGTGGGGCAGGGGGGATCAGGTGCAAAGAGGCACAAGAAACTTTTTAGGTTGAAGAAGTAATCTATATCCTGATTATGGTGTTGCTTATACAAGTTTTTATAAATAATAAAATTTGTAATATCGTGCCCATAAATTACTGAAATATAGTATATGTAAATGGACTAATGGTGTTAGACAGGATTGCTTGCTAAAGAAGATGATAGGACCCAAAATGACAATGTGTAGAAATCTACAGTTTATTCAAAGGAAAGGGTACAATGGAGAAACAGTATTAAAGTAAGGGTATGCCTCATAGCCAAAGACCTCACAGCCTGAGAATTCAGGCAAGAGCTCTGATTGTGTGTAAGGTCTGTGTAAGTGCTTTCTTGCTTGAATCAGAAACTACCAATGTGTGCACAGCACATCTGGGAACCATGGAGTCCATAATGGAGTCTTGACTAGGGTATCCTATACTCCTCCTGGCCACATAGACATATTCTTGACATGTAAACAGCCCCAATGGCACAACTCTCTGGGGGTCCCACCAAAACCAGATACAAACCATCAGTCTCACTGTTGTTGATTAAATAATGTTGATAAACTAGTGCAAACCATCTTCAAACCTCTTTGGACATATGATTACAAAGTGACACTATTAACAATTATATTTCATGCCTGGACCAAGCGTCAGTGCTGTGTAGGTACTCCAGTAACATAGCTGAGGTCAATTCTAGGCCTACTGGAATTAATCCTCACAGTAAATAACATCTTAATGATCCAAAAACAAAAAAAATATGCACTGTAAATCACTATACAAACATAATGAATTCAGTAAGGTAATACTTGCTTTGCACCATTCCATGGAAATAGAAAATGATGACACTATACTAATATTCACAAGTTTCAGTTAACATAATACCATGCAAAGCAAGGACTACCTATAGTATAGTTTTTAAATTATGGTTGATTTCTATAAGCCATGCAATAGAATCAATTCCCTTTATTTTGATTATATATTATAGTAACATTAAAGAGTTAGTTAAAATTACCAAGTTCAGATTTTGTTGCCACTTGATCTTTCACTCAATCTTGAATTGTATCTGTTGGTAGAGCAGGGGACCTACAGATTAAGTTGATCAATTACTCTCTTTTAATGGGAACTTTTAATAGCTACTCTCTTCGCAACTTTCAAATATGCAATAGAGTATTATTAACTATAGTCACCATGCTGTACATTACATCACCATGACTTATTTATTTTACAGCTAGATGTTTGTACCTTTTGACCCCCTTTCCCCATTTTGCCCACCTCCCCACCTCTGCCTCTGGCAACCATCAACCTGTTCTCTGTATCTATGTGTTATCTATATCTCTGTATCAATTACTCAAATGTTTATTTTATCCTCTAAAAATAAGGATAACAGTTTTGTCATGATTGATAAAGAAAATTCATGTAAAGCCCTGGACATATGGAGGCATTCAATAAATGATAATTACAGGAATGGCCTCATGAGCATGCAATCTGGGCAGTCCATAGGGCTCCAAGCTCAGAAGGGCTCAATGTTCTGTTGTCATTATCTTGAAAGTCTTAATAATTTGATCGATGAATTTAGAACTTGTGTTTTGTGAGTGATGTCCTAGTGAAACAATACAATACGTGTGTCCTCTTTTCCATTGACAGACAGTGTTGGTGATGCTCTGTAAGCACTGAATTCTGGTGGACCCAAGATACATGGGAGTTCAGCAAGACAAACTTCATACAAGATAAGCATGCTATTTTTACAATAGAGTAAGAGTGGCACTGACAACCCTGAGAAGCCATGCTTTCTAATTGAACCAAAGCTATCTGAATAAGGATAGAAGGCAGTTGTGTCCTAAGAAACATGAATGAACAAGGGACTCCATCATATCCTTTTCTTACTCATGTTATTTCCTTATATTAGCCAATCACTTGTGCTAAAAATAATGACATAGAAGGAAAGGGAAAGACAGGGTAAACCATAATTCCTTTGCCTTTCAATTCTCCTCACTCATTAGTACCTGGAAGTAGAGTGTGCTAATAGAATATGCAATATCAAGAAGTAAAATAAAATCAATCGAGTTGGCTTTGTGCAGCATTTCACTGTTCTGGTAAGAATGAAATATGTATACATGCACAAAGTACAAAATACAAATTGTGCAATTTCAGTGATTCTGCATGTAGTTTAAGTGCTTTTATAATTGCGTTAGATTTGGCATTGTACAAAATAAGATGTACAAAAAAATGCATACTAATGATTTAAAATTTAAATTTTTCTTTGCTTAGAGTGACATCAAATTAAGAAAACACCATGATAAATCAAGAGAAAAACCATGGAAGAAAGGAAAATGCTAGTAATTTTAATGACACATTTCCTTTGCTTTTTGAAAACACACTTTCATTTCAGCACCATAAATTATGTAGCAAGCCCTGAGTAATTAATACTATTGCAGCAAGTGTTCTTGATATAATAGCAACCTCATGCTGTAGATGAGTGAACACTTGGATTCTTACAAATACACAGATCAAACAGACATCATTCGCTCAATCCACATATCTCTTATTTATTTCTTGAAGAGAATTGAAAAATGAAATATAAAAAGAAATAGTGAATATTGACCTAGCTAAATGTCCGAAAGAAAAACTGCATAAGTAAATGTCAATAGTTTATTTTGTAATGAAACCTGAAAATTGTGTACTGGCTTGCAGATATATTCTGGGAAATGGAAACCTTGGTGATTTGATGTTTCCTTGGTGATAGGTCTTTCTTTTCAGGTATATTGTCTTTGTAAAGTCAGCGTTGAAAGCTTTGGGTATGACTATTTCCTCATTCAGCTGGCTTCAACTTTTTCACAGTGGTAATAATTTGGAGATCATATATGAAATGGTAGTAAGGTAACACTAAAGGGAGATTAAGAAAAATATGGAAGCATGGTTGAAAATATCATTCACTAAATGTCTTTTATACATTTGAGGACACAGATACGATATTTCTACTTGAAGTTCCTTTTTTAGAACAAAATAAAGAATATTCTGGATATGTTTTCCACCTTTATAAAACACTAATAATCTAGTGTAAATAATTTTTATTCTTTACATGGCAAAAATCTTAGATGTATTGACCAAGTATTGTATTCTTTTCAATATAGTTGTTAGAATCATCAAGATTTTTCTAATAGACAATTTATTTTATTCTTTTTTAATTTTGAGGAGTCACTGAGGTTTAATCTCTATGTCACTTTATGCATATATAAATATATATATGTACAGCTGGGCATTAGGCCAAGAAAACAGACATAGACATAGTCTGGGGAGAACCTTCGAGACATAGCAATTTGGCTTAGGAAGGACCATGCAAGACTTTGAAACAGGGAAGTGGGTCCAATGAAGGAGGCAGCTTAACACAGCATCTTATGGCCAAATGAGAGGAGCTTTTAGAAGGTGCTTGTACGAAAATGTGGGATATACAGGTTTCTGAGAACTAGCTAAAATGATTTATCAATTCAAAAGCAAAAGTAATTCAAGTTCCAAGAAATGTAGCTTTATAAATCCCTAACAAGAGATTAAAATATGAAGGATTTTAAACTCAGAATTAAGTTCTTTAATGTCATGAAGTTCTTTCTGTGATAGCACTGATTTTCCTTTCAACCATGAAGATAGGAATTGTATATATAGACTCCTCTAAAAGATGAGAAAAAATTTATAATATTATACTTTCCTACTATTATAAAAATATTTTCAGAGAAAACTACTTAAAGCCAATTATGTCTTCTTTTAGAGATATCTAAGGCAAATTTTATGATTTTTAGAAGTTATGTTATTCAAGGTAATACACCTATTAGCATAAAATGGGAGTATGTTGACATCACATGTTTTCTTTTCCTTCCTTCCATTTTCCTCCCTCCTTCCCTTTCTTTCTTTCTTCTTTCCTTCCTTCCTTCCTTCAATTTTTTACATGCATCCCTTCTCCTTTATTTAAACATGTGGGTGCAGATATCTGTTTAGGATAGTGATTTTCATTAGGATATATACCCAGCAGTGATTGCCGGATCACATAGTAGTTCTATTTTTAAGTATTTCTGGTGGGCAATTTTTGCAGAAATTTTAAAAGCAGCTACCACCTACTTCCACCAATTTTACCAGCTTTTTCTACTACACAGAGTTGGGCGCTAGTTATTATCATCATCTATAGAACTTTGTATGGGATACAACCAGAGGCACTGAGCACCATATCAACCCCATCCAAATGCTGGGACACTATCAACAGCTAAGCCCTAAAGCATAAAAGCAACTTTGTATTCCATTCAGGAATGGGAGAATTTCTTTTTCCCTTTTGTAAATACTGTAAATACAATCATGAATGCCCTTATAAAGGGACAAAAAAGAAGAGACAGACACAGAGAGTCACAAAGGAAAGCTATGCAAGACAAAAATAGAGATTGAAGTGATGCATGTACAAAGCAAAGAATACGAAGGATTGTTGAAGATACCAGAAGTTAGGAAAGAAGCATGGAACAGATTCTCCCAGAGACTCCAGAAGGAACCAACCCTGCCTACACTGTGATTTTGAACTTCTGGACTCTAGGACTGTGAGAGAATAAATTTCTGTTTTTTTCAGCCACCAGGCCTGTGGTAATTTGTTATGACAGCCTTAGAAAACTGATACACATGGAATATTACACTAGTTAAGCTCATTCAAGGCCATTATTTTCATTGATTTACAAGAGCCATTTAAGAGATTTGTTCAAGATGGCAGAGTAGAAGGACATGCTCTCACTCCCTCTTGTGAGAACACCAGAATCACAACTAACTGCTGAACAATTGACAGGAAGACACTGGAACTCACCAAAAAAGATACCCCACATCCAAAGACAAAGGAGAAGCCTCAGTGAGACAGTAGGAGGAGCACAATCACAATAAAATCAAATCCCATAACCACTGGCTGGGTGACTCACAAACTGGAGAACCATTGTACCACAGATGTCCATCCACTGGAGTGAAGGTTATGAGCCCCACGTCAGGCTTCCCAACCTGCAGGTCCGGCAAGCGGAGAAGGAATTCCCAGAGAATCAGACTTTGAAGTTTAGCAGGATTTGATTGCAGGACTTCGACAGGACTGGGGGAAATAGAGACTCCACTCTTGGAGGGCACACACAAAGTAGTGTGCACACCAGGACCCAGGGGGAAGGAGCAGTGACCCCATAGGAGAGTGAAAGAGACATACCTGCTAGTTTAGGAGGGTCTCCTGTGGAGGAAGGGGTGGCTGTGGCTCAGTGCAGGGGCAAGGACACAGGCAGCAAAAGTTCTGGGAAGTATTCTTTGGCCTGAGCCCTCCCAGAATCCACCAAAGAGCTGTAGGCTCGAGTGCTGGGTCCCCTGAGGCCAAACAACCAACAGGGAGGGAACTCAGCCCCACCCATCAGCAGACAAGCAGATTAAAGTTTTACTGAGCTTTGCCCATCAGGGCAACACCCAGCTCTACCGACCACCAGTCCCTCCCATTAGGAAGCTTGCACAAGCCTCTTAGATAGTCTCATCAACCAGAGGGCAGACAGCAGAAGCAAAAAGAGCTATAATCCTGCAGCCTGTGGAATGAAAACCACATTCAAAGATAGACAAAATGAAAAAGCAGAGGACTATGTACCAGTTGAAGGAACAAGATAAAACCCCAGAAAAACAACTAAATGAAGTGGCGATAGGCAACTATCCAGAAAAAGAGTTCAGAACAATGATAGTGAAGATGATCCAGGACCTAAGAAAAAGAATGGAGGCAAAGATCGAGAAGATGCAAGAAAAGTTTAAAAAAAAAGACCTAGAAGAATTAAAGAATAAACAAACACAGATGAACAATACAATAACTGAAATGAAAAACACACTAGAAGGAATCAATAGCAGAATAACTGAGGCAGAAGAACGGATAAGTGACCTTAAAGACAGAATGGTGGAAATCACTGCCACGGACCAGAATAAAGAAAAAAGAATGAAAAGAAATGAAGACAGCCTAAGAGACTTCTGGGAAAACATTAAACACACCAACATTTGCATTATAGGGGTCTGAGAAGGAGAAGAGAGAGAGAAAGGACCCAAGAAAATATTTGAAGAGACTGTAATCAAAAACTTCACTAACATTGGAAAGGAAATAGCCACCAAAGTACAGGAAGAACAGAGAGTCCCAGGCAGGATAAACCCAAGGAGAAACATGCCAAGACACAAGTAATCACATTGACAAAAATTAAAGATGAAGAAAAATTATTAAAAGCAACAAGGGAAAAACGACAAATAACATGCAAAGGAACTCCCATAAGGTTAACAGGATTTCTCAGCAGAAACTCTACAAGCCAGAAGGGAGTGGCAGGACATATTTAAAGTGATGAAAGGAAAAACCTACAACCAAGATTACTCTACCCAGCAAGGATCTCATTCAGATTTGACAGAGAAATTAAAACATTTACAGACAAGCAAAAGATAACAGAATTCAGCACCACCAAACCAGCTTTATAACAAATGCTAAAGGAACTTCTCTAAGTAGGAAACACAAGAGAAGGAAAAGACCTACAAAAACAAACCCAAAACAATTAAGAAAATGGGAATAGAAACATACATATTGATAATTACCTTAAATGTAAATGGATTATATGCCCCAACCAAAAGACATAGACTGGTTGAATGGATACAAAAACAAGACCCGTATATATGCTGTCTACAAGAGACCCACTTCAGACCTAGGGACACATACAGACTGAAAGTGAGGGGATGGAAAAAGATATTCCATGCAAATGGAAATCAAAAGAAAGCTGGAGTAGCAATTCTCATATCAGACAAAATAGTCTTTAAAATAAAGACTATTACAAGAGACAAAGAAGGGCACTACAGAATGATGAAGGGATGAATCCAAGAAGAAGATATAACAATTGTAAATATTTATGCACCCAACATGGGAGCACCTCAATACATAAAGCAAATGCTAACAGCCAAAAAAGGGGATATCGACAGTAACACAGTCATAGTAGGGGACTTCAACACCCCATGTTCAGCAATGGACAGATTATCCAAAGTGAAAATAATAAGGAAACACAAGCTTTAAATGATACATTAAATGAGATAGACTTAATTGATACTTATAGGACATTCCATCCAAAAACAACAAATACACATTCTTCTCAAGTGCACATGGAACATTCTCCAGGATAGATCATATCTTGGGTCACAAATCAAGCATTGGTAAATTTAAGAAAATTGAAATCGTATCAAGTATCTTTTCCAACCACAATGCTATGAGACTAGATATCAATTACAGGAAAAAATCTGTAAAAAATACAAACACATGGAGATTAAACAATACACTTCTTAATAACCAAGAGATCACTGAAGAAATCAAAGAGGAAATCAAAAAATACCTAGAAACAAATGACAATGAAAACACGATGACCCAAAACCTATGGGATGCAGAAAAAGCAGTTCTAAGAGGGGAGTTAATAGCAATAAAACCCTACCTCAAGAAACAAGAAACATCTCAAATAAACAACCTAACCTTACACCTAAAGCAATTAGAGAAAGAAGGACAAAAAAACCCCAAAGTTTGCAGAAGGAAAGTAATCATAAAGATCAGATCAGAAATAAATGAAAAAGAAATAAGGAAAACAATAGCAAAAATCAATAAAAGTAAAAGCTGGTTCTTTGAGAGATAAAAAAAATTGATAAACCATTAGCCAGCCTTATCAAGAAAAAAAGGGGGAAGACTCAAATTAACAGAATTAGCAATGAAAAAGGAGAAGTAACAACTGACACTGAAGAAATTCAAAGGATCATGAGAGATTACTACAAGCAACTATATGCCAATAAAATGGACAACCTGGTAGTAATGGACAAATTCTTAGAAAAGCACAGCCTTCCAAGACTGAAACAGGAAGAAATAGAAAATATAAACAGACCGATCAGAAGAACTGAAATTGAAACTGTGATTAAAAATCTTACAACAAACAAAAGTCCAGGACCACATGGCTTCACAGGCGAATTCTATCAAACATTTTGAGAAGAGCTAACACCTATCCTTCTCAAACTCTCCCAAAATATAGCAAAGGGAGGAACACTCCCAAACTCATTCTACGAGGACACCATCACCCTGATACTAAAACCAGACAAAGATGTCACAGAGAAAGAAAACTACAGGCCAGGAAAACTGATGAACATAGATACAAAAATCCTCAACAAAATACTAGCAAACAGAATCCAACAGCACATTAAAAGGATCATACACCATGATCAAGTGGGGTTTATCCCAGGAATGCAAGGATTCTTCAATATATGCAAATCAATCAATGTGATACACCATATTAACAACTTGAAGAATAAAAACCATTTGATCATCTCAGTAGATGCAGGAAAACTTTCTCCAAAATTCAACACCCATCGACAGAGGAATGGATAAAGAAGATGTGGTAATATATACAATGGAATATTACTCAGCCATAAAAAGGAATGAAATGGGGTCATTTGTAGAAACGTGGATGGACCTAGAGACTGTCATACAGAGTGAAGTGTCAGAAAGGGAAAAACAAATATTATATATTGGGTTTCCCTGGTGGTGCAGTGGTTGAGAGTCCGCCTGCCAATGCAGGGGACACGGGTTCAAGCCCTGGTCTGGGAAGATTCCACATGCCGCGGAGCAACTGGGCCCGTGAGCCACAACTACTGAGCCTGTGCGTCTGGAGCCTGTGCTCCGCAACAAGAGAGGCCACGATAGTGAGGGGCCCGCGCACCGTGGTGAAGAGTGGCCCCCACTTGCAGCAACTAGAGAAAGCCCTCGCACAGAAATGAAGACCCAACACAGCCAAAAATAAACAAATAAGTAAATAATTTTTTTAAAAAAATGTAAATGCTTTAGATTTAAAAAATATATATATTAATACATATATGTGAAATCTAGAAAAATGGTACATATGAACCTGTTTGCAAGGCAGAAATAGAAACACAGTTATAGAGAACAAACATATGGACACCAAGGGGGGAAAGGGGCTGTAAGATGAATTGGGAGATTGGGATTGACATATATACACTAATATGTATAAAATAGATAACTAATAAGAACCTGCTGTATAGCACAGGGAACTCCACTTTGCTGTACAGTAAAAATTAATACAACATTGTAAAACAACTATACCTCAACAACAACAACAACAAAAAGCCATTTAAGGCAGATATTGTTTTGATTTTATAGGTGAGAATGTAGAAATCAGAGTGATATGTTGACTCTCTAAGATAATATAGTGAGATATTTGGACACCTAATACAGTGGTGTTTCCACCTATCCATAACCATTCATTCACTCAGCAAATACTACTGAGTCCACCCTTTGTTCCAGATATTGAGCTTTTTGTTGGGAAGAGATGAAGATAATGAAGACATACTTCTTGCCATCAATTTGCTTGTTGTTTATGTCATGACATACAGAAAATAATGTAAGCTTTGTAGAGCAAAAAAGTAATGAAGAAGGTATTTTCAGTTGCTTTTGGGGGAAAAAACTGGGTAATATTGTGAGCTGTGGCCATAGGATACCAGGATTAAGTCAAAGAAAGAAAAAAAAAAGGTCTAAATTATTCTAGGTTTAACAATGATTATTATTTGTAAAATACATTAGTTTTTAAAACATTTTCACATAATTTTCACACAATTAATGAGAGTGACTGTAAGTGACTTACTCAAAAATGAGGAGGCTGGGACTTGATAATTTGATAAGGCTGGGAATTGAACTCCTGTCCATTTCCTTGTGTCTATATATACTGTTATTTAGTATACCATACCAAACTGCTAGGAAATTCCATATAGTAAACTACATTTCCTTTATCATACATTTTCTTCATTTTCACTTCCTTATTAATATGATTAGAATGTTGCATCTCATACCCTTTCTTGTTAGCAGTAATCACAACTACACTTAAATAGTTGTGTACTTATTTATTTATATTTTTTTCTGTAGCAGGATCTAATTCATGACCACAAGTTATATTTAATTTTTTTTTTTAATTTTCCTTTACATACTATATTTCCCCAGTCTTTCTTTATCTTTCATTGACTTAACATTTTTTGAAGAATGTGAATCATTTATTTTGTAAAATGTCTCTCAGTTTGGGCTTTTCAGATGTTTTTTCATCATTGGAATCAAGTGCATTTTGGCAAAAATACCATAGATTTGATGTTGGAGCTGTGTCAGTGCATCATATCAGGAGACACCTAACAATGAGTACACCTAGTATCACCCAGATCTTGGTTCTTAAAAATTATTTTCCACTAAAAAGAACCAAGGCTCCTTGGAGAAATGCCTAATTTTAGAGCTGGGTCTAGAAATATTCAGAATAATCCTGGAACAATATGCTATGCCAGAAAGTAAGGAATTCCTTAATAATCATGATTGTAAGACAAAAGGGCACACAATTCAGTATTAAAAGGCTCTCACTGAGCAAATCTGTGAAACTTTGTGCATTAAATTAAGGAGTAATAATAATGAGTCATAATCTATTGATTAAAATAAGAGTATATGTCCATTATAAATAAATAAATAAATAAATACATTCTTTGAAAATAATATATGTGGAAGAATTGTGTTTTTTTAAAAATAAAAATTATGAGTCCCATTGGTTAAATTAATCTGTCTGGTTAATTTACCATTTATCCTTGGCAAATACCACAGTGACCAGCACACAAGGACTCACTGAACTGTTATTTGCTATATAGATAACTGAATGAATAAATGAATGAATAGATGAAAAATAGATTCTTGTCATGACTTCATTTTGAAAAAAACAGTGTGACCTTGACCACAACCTTTTATATTTTTAGATCAAAGTTACCCATGTGTAAAATAAAGGCTGATGATAACACTTGAAAGCAGGATTCTGGATCAGATATTCTCTTTATGTTCTTTCTAGATGTTTGAGTCTGTGTAATGTAGTTTGGGTCTTTCCTGAAGATGCTTCATCATATACCAAAAATGTTCCCTGGGCCTTTCTATTATTACGGTAAGATATCATGACATGAATTAATGTTGAGCAGTACTCTGTGCAATATTTATTTAGGTATAATTGAGGCATATCTCTGTTACATTTTTTGTTACATTGGAAACCTGTTCGGTATTTACATTTACGCTGATTAAGTTCTGAATTCATTTACGTTTTGTGAACAAGATTCATATTTCATTATTTTCTCCCTGCAAAAAGCTGGACTATAAAGTCATTTATAATTAAAGAGTTAGAATTACAAGAAACAGTACAAGTGGGGACATTGAAAGGCTTATAAAATATATTTATCTGAGGCGTAGTTTTGCTGATCACTTTATAATTATGCTGACTTCTACATTGCAAACCATTTTAAAAACTCAATATATTTTGTAGAAAATCTATCTCCCTTTATATGTTACACAATATTACAGAGTAAACAAGTGAATCATAACCTAGGTTATTACAAAGGGGAAATACATGAGTTAAAATTCCCAAGGTAACAAAGAAAATCAAGGTTGAAGAAATGATAAATACTATTATTAAGGACTCTGTGGGTTGCAAAGTCCAAAATCCAAATTTAATCTAACTTTAGCCATAATAAACATTTATTGTAAGGGTAGTAAGTTGTCTCAGAAATCATGTAGTAGAATGCAGTTGATGTCTGAGCCTTAGAAACAAGTGAATCCAAGGAATTGAGTATTTATTAGGAATATATTCCCATCTTGGGAATTTTCTCATCTGTCTCTCTTTCTTCTTGTCTCTGGTATTTATGGCAGGAAACATGGTTTCTATATGAAATTTCTGAGCTTTAAATTTTATAACCACCAGGTATCTACCCCTAGACTGAATATGGCTTGAAAACATAAACTTGAAATACAAATGGCTTCACTTTCTATGTCCATTTGGATAGAGGAGAAGAGTGGGGAACTTCTCATAAATATGTGCTAGTATACTAGCAATTACTGAGTGTACATAATGTCCCAGGTGCTTTATGTCCAATAAGTCTGTGAAGCAGTTATTATCCACAGTTGTCAGGTGAGGAAATAAAAGCTCTGAGAAAGTACATGAAGTGTTCATAGCACTTAGTGTGTGGTGGAAACATCATTTGAACTCATGTTGATTTGACTTTAAACAAATGTTTATGTATTACCTCAAGTTAAATAAAAAACAGTCACATCTTATTAACAGACAAATTAAGAAAAGGATTGATATTCAAATATTGAGAGAAAAGGGAAATAAAAGTTTATAAGGAGCATGGAAATTGAGTTGTTTCCTATTTAAATACCTTCATTGGACTTTAAGTTCTGCCTCAATGAAGGAACAGGGACTGAATTTAACCTTCACACCTTAAAAAAATTAAAAATTGAGCAAAATATTAAAAATTCAGTTTTTAAATATTGGACAACAAACAGCACAGAAATATTGTCTCTGAGAGAAAGAAAACAAACAAAGGTGAGCGCTGTGCCACACAAACTTTCTTCCTGGAGACATATTCCAGGTCATAAAGTAGGAACAGTGTATTAGTTAGGATTCTTCAGAGAAATAGAAACAGTAGCATGTTTATATGTATAGAGAAAGAGATTTATCAATATTTTAAGAAATTGGTTCATGCATTATGGAGGTTGGCAAGTCCAAAATCTGCAGGGTGGGTAGGAGAATCAGGGAACAGCCAATGTTGCAGTTCAATTCTGAAGGCCATCTGCTCCAGTCTTGTTTAACCCAGGCTTTCAACTGATTAGATGAGGCCTATTAACATTATAAAGCACTATCTGCTTTACTATGAGTCCACCATTTAAAAGTTAATTTCAACATAAAACTATAAACTCCTAGAAGATAAATAGCAGAAAATCTAGATGACTTTGCTTTTGGCAATGTCTTTTTAGATAACACATCCAAGGCATGATCAGTGAAAGAACTGATGAGCTTGACTTCATTAAAATTAAATATTTCTGTACTGTGAAAGACAGTGCAAAGAGAATGAAAAGACAAGACATAGACCGGGAGAAACTATCTGCAAAAGACATATGTGATAAAGTACAGTTGTCCAAAATATACAAAGAACTCTTAAAACTCAACAGTAAGAAAACAACCAACCTGATTAAAAAATGGGCCAAAGACCTTAACAAACGTCTCACCAAAGAAGGTATGCAGAGGACAAATAAGCATATGAAAAGATGCTCCATATCTCATGTCATCAGCGAAATGCAAATTTAAGCAAGAGATACCACTACATGCCTATTAGAGTGACCAAAATGCAAATCACTGACAACACCAAATGTGGGTAAGGATATGGAGCAACAGGTACTTTCATTCATTGGGAATGTAAATTAGTACAGCTACGTTGGAAGGTAGTTTGGCAGTTTCCTACAGAACTAAACATTTTCTTACCATACAGCCCAACAATTGCCCTCATTGGTATCTCCCCAAAGAAGTTAATAACTTGTCCACACAAAAACCTGTACAGGAATGTTTACAGAAGCTTATACATAATTGCCAAAACTGGAAGTAACCAAGAGGTCCTTCAGTAGGTGAATGGATAAATAAACTGTGGTGCATCCAGACAATGGAATATTTTTCAGCACTACAAAAGAATAATCTACTAAACCATGTAAAAACATGGAGGAACCTGAAATGCATATTGCTAAATGAAAAAAAAAAAAAAACAGTTTGAAAAGGCTATGTACTGTATGATTACAATTATATGATATTCTGGAAAAGCCAAAACTATGGATGCATTAAAAAGATCAGTAGTTGTCAGGGGCTGGGTGAGGGAGCGATAAGTAAGCAGAGCATGGATAAATTTTAGGGCAATGATATTACTCTGCATAATCCTTAATGGTGAATACATGTCAATATACATTTGCCCAGACCCATGGAATATATTACACCAATAGCGAACCCTAAGGTAAACTATGGACTATGATATGTCAATGTAGGTTCATCTGTTGTAACATATGTACCACTCTGGTGAGGGATGATAATGGAGGAGGCTATGCATTTCTGGGGGCAGAATGTATATGGAAATTCTCTGTAGCTTCTATTAAATTTTGCTGTGAACCTAAATCTATTATAAAAATAAGGTTTATTAAAAATAATAGTAGTCCAGGGCTTCCCTGGTGGTGCAGTGGTTAAGAATCCGCCTGCCAATGCAGGGGACACGGGTTCGAGCCCTGGTCTGGGAAGATCCCACATGCCGCGGATCAACTAAGCCCGTGAGCCACAACTACTGAGCCTGCGCGTCTGGAGCCTGTGCTCCGCAACAGGAGAAGCCACGACAGTGAGAGGCCCGCGCACCGCGATGAAGAGTGGCCCCCGCTCGCCGCAACTGGAGAAAGCCCTCGCACAGAAACGAAGACCCAACACAGCCAAAAATAAATAAATAAATTAAAAAAAAAAGAGGTACAAACTTCTTATTTAAAAAATAATAATAATAATAATAATAGTCCAAAAAACAAGTTAATCTCATCTAAAAACACCCTTACAGAAACATCTACAATAATGTTTGACTACATACCTGGGCACTAACCCAACTAAGTTGACATGTAAATTTAACCATCACAAAGGAAAATTCCATGAAAAGTACAGTAGTATCACTGATTTGAGAATGCACAGATCAGAAATCAGTAAGTTTGAAATAACTGAAATTTGCAGGGCAGAGTTATGGAAAGGAGGGATATATTCCAAAGGGTTTTAGAAATCTAATCAGGTTCTCTATTCTTATTAAGATGTACATGCCTTGCTTGAGTGAGTCTCTACAATGTTGGAAAATAGAGGACAGGGAAGCTGTGAGTAAATGGTTCCAAGAGTTTTCAAAGGGGTGGAAATTATTCAAATTTCCACCATCCTGAATGAAGCATCTTTGTTGATCACTAAAGCATTCAATAAAGACCCCAGTTGGGTAAGTACTTCTGAATTATTAGTGTAGTGTAGCTAAATTATTTTCGTGGCAAAGGCTACTCTATAACTGTCACGATAAAATTTAAGACCAAGCCTCAAAAATATCAAACTTAATCTCAAGTAATTTAACTCCCTATTAGAACCTTTTTCAAGAAAACAACAAAATCTTGACACTCAACAACATGAAATACACAATGTCCAGTATCTAATAAAAACTTACTAGACATGCCAAGAACAGGAAAATGTGACTCTTGGTCAGAAAAAATGACTCAATTGAAACAACCCCAATATAGTAGAAATGATAGAATTAGCAGGCAAGGACTTAATCAGTTATTACAATTACATTCATGCATTAAAATAAAAGCATGAACATAATAAGGAAAGAAAGAAAAGATATACAAGAAGAAAACAAAATTCCAGATCTGAAAAATAAATATAATATCTGAAACCAAAATTCACTGGATTAAATTAACAGTAAATTAGAATCTACCAAATAAATGTAATGAACTTGAAGGCAAGTGCAATAAAACAAAAATAAAGCACAGAAATAATAAAGACTGATGAAAATGAATAGATTTTCAGTGAATAGTGGAATGCATTGATAATTGAATTACTGTAAATGATATAAACATTTGAATTAAGAGCAGAAAAAGTTAAACTATATTTTCAAAAGCATGACTCAACTATATGCTTTCTCCAAAATAAAAAATCAAAAAGGCATTTTAAATCCATAGATGTAGATTTAAAGAAAAAAGATTGAAGAAGATAGACTATGTGAAGAAATGAGAAGACAGTCACTATGGTAGATAGTCCAGTGGTATCTCAAAAATTAAATGTAGAATTACCACATGATGCACCAATTCTTTTCTAAGGTATATACTATAAATAACTGAAAACAGGTCCTCAAATAATTGTACATAATGTTACAGTAGCATTATTCACAATAGTCAAAAAGTGAAGACAACCCAAATGTCCATCAATGGTTGAATGGATAAAGACAATGTGTTATATATGCACAGTGGAATATTATTTAGTCATTAAAAAGGAACAAAGTACTGAAACTTATTACAACATGGATGAACATCAAAAACATTATGCCACTTGAAAGAAGTCAAACACAAAAGATACATTATATTTTTTGTGTTATTCTGTTTATATGAAATATCCAGAATAGATACATCCTTAGAGACAGAAAGCAGACTGGTGGTTTCCAGGGGCTGGAGGAAACTGGGGAGATGGCTTATGGGGCTTGGGGTTTTATTTCAGGGTGATTAAAACGATTTGGAACTACATAGAGGTGATAGTTGTACACTACTGGAAATGTACTAAAGGACATTGAGTTGTACACTTTAAAATGGTTAAATTTATATGATGTGAATTTAGCCTCAATAAAACGAAAGCAAAAAAATAAGAAGAAAGCTAGAGTGGCTACATCATTATCAAATAAAGTGGACTTCAGACCATGGAAAATTACAATGGTTAAAGAGGGTTATTTCATAATGGTAAAAAATTAATTCATCAGTACAATATAACAAGAACTGTTATAAAATTAACAAGAAGATCCATTCTGTTTTACTCTGGAAAAGAGACCCAGGATTAACTGATGTTAGTTACAGGAAGGCAGCTTAATGTGAAGAAGAAATTTAATGGTAAATAATTTCAATCAATGAATTAAATTCAATATGGCTAAAGGAAGGAATATGGCCTCAAGCCTGAGTTCAAATCCCAGTTCTGCTATTTAGCAGATTTGTGACCTTGTATCAATACAATTTACTTAACTGCTCATATCATCAGTTTCTCACCTGCAAAACAGTTAATAATAAAATCTGCTTTACAGTGATGTAAGAATTATACTAAATTATGTATGTAAGGCAGCTCAGGACCTATAGTAGATGTTCAATAAATGTAATTATAAACTACTACTGAAAGATACTGGTGTAAGTGAGAAGTACAATAGATTTAACTAGAGGAGAGAATATGAGTAATAGGTTATTTAAACCAAAAGAAAATCTTACAGATCGTTCAGGAATTTCCTTCTTTTGCAAAAACAGTGCATAATATGTTCCATAGTATCTTTCCTATTAAGTGAACCAACAGATTTGAGACCCAAATTTTAAAAATCAAACCTAAAAGTTAGTTTGAATACTTCTGTTTTCTTGGTGGAAATTTGCCATTTCATGAATGGTATTAAAAGATGTAAGAAGCTACTCTTTCAACTGTAAACACTTTTTTTGAAGGAGTAAGAGGGAATGGAATTTGTTAATATAGACATAGTAGATATAAAATTTCTAGTTTTTTCTTATGAAGTTGCTTCTCAGTTTAGGGATAACCTGTACTCCCCCTATGTAGGACTATCCCTATTTTGAGTGAAATTTAAATAGGAGACTATTGCAGGAAGCAGAAAAGTGGTAAGTCCCAACAATATTTTATAATGATCACTCTGGCTATTATGATGAAAATGGACTGGATGTGAACAAAGATAGATATAGGGAGAATAGTTAATGGCTATCAAAGTAATCTAGGCAAAACATAATATTCACAAGCGGACTGGAAAGAAGTGGTCAGTTGCAATATATATATACATATATATATTTTTTAACATCTTTATTGGAGTATAATTTTTTTACAATGGTGTGTTAGTTTCTGCTTTATAAAAAAGTGAATCAGCTATACATATACATATATCACCATATCTCCTCCCTCTTGCGTTTGCCTCCCACCCTCCCTATCCCACCACTCTAGGTGGTCACAAGGCATAGAGGTGATCTCCCTGTGCTATGTGGCTGCTTCTCACTAGCTATCAATTTTACATTTAGTAGTGTATATATGTACATACCACTCTCTCACTTCGCCCCAGCTTACCCTTCCCCTTTCCCGTGTCCTCAAGTCCATTTCCTACATCTGCATCTTGATTCTTGTCCTGCCCCTAGGTTCTTCAGAACCTTTTTTTTCTTTTTTTTAGATTCCATATATATGTATTAACATACGGTATTTGTTTTCAACTTTCTGACTTACTTCACTCTGTCTGACAGACTCTAGGTGCATCCACCTCATTACAAATAACTCAATTTTGTTTCTTTTTATGGCTGAGCAATATTCCATTGTATATATGTGCCATATCTTCTTTATCCATTCATCTGTCAATGGACACTTAGGTTGCTTCCATGTCCTGGCTATTGTAAATAGAACTACAATGAACATTGTGGTACATGACTCTTTTTGAATTATGGTTTTCTCAGGGTATATGCCCAGTAGTGGGATTGCTGGGTCGTATGGTAGTTCTATTGTCAGATTTTAAGGAACCTCCATACTGTTCTCCATAGTGGCTGTATCAATTTATATTCCCACCAACAGTGCAAGAGGGTTTCCTTTTCTCCACACCCTCTCCAGCATTTATTGTTTGAGATTTTTTGATGATGGCCATTCTGACTGGTGTGAGGTGATACCTCATTGTAGTTTTGATTTGCATTTCTCTAATGATAAGTGATGTTGAGCATTCTTTCATGTGTTTGTTGGCAATCTGTATATCTTCTTCGGAGAAATGTCTGTTTAAATCTTCTGCCCATTTTTGGATTGGGTTGTTTGTTTTTTTGATATTGACCTGCATGAGCTGCTTGTAAATTTTGGAGATTAATCCTTTGTCAGTTGCTTCACTTGCAAATATTTTCTCCCATTCTGAGGGCTGTCTTTTCGTCTTGTTTATGGTTTCCTTTGCTATGCAAAACTTTTAAGTTTCATTAAGTCCAATTTGTTTATTTGTGTTTTTATTTCCATTTCTCTAGGAGGTGGGTCAAAAAGGATCTTGTTGTGATTTATGTCATAGAGTGTTCTGCCTATGTTTTCCTCTAAGAGTTTTGTAGTGTTTGGACTTATATTTAGGTTTTTAATCATTTTGAGTTTATTTTTGTGTATGGTGTTAGGGAGTGTTCTAAATTCATTCTTTTACATATAGCTGTACAGTTTTCCCAGCACTACTTATTGAAGAGGCTGTCTTTTCTCTATTGTATATTCTTGCATCCTTTATCAAAAGTAAGGTAACCATATGTTCATGGGTTTAACTCTGGGCTTTCTATCCTGTTCCATTGATCTATATTTCTGTTTTTGTGCCAGTACCATACTGTCTTGAATACTGTAGCTTTGTAGTAGAGTCTGAAGTCTGGGAGCCTGATTTATCCAGCTTCGTTTTTCTTTCTCAAGATTTGCTTTGGCTATTCGGGGTCTTTTGTGTTTCCATACAAATTGTGAAATTTTTTGTTCTAGTTCTGTGAAAAATGCCATTGGTAGTTTGAAAGGGATTGCACTGAATCTGTAGATTGCTTTGGGTAGTATAGTCATTTTCACAATATTGATTCTTCTAATCCAAGAACGTGGTATATCTCTCCATCTGTTTGTGTCATCATTGATTTCCTTCATCAGTTTCTTATAGTTTTCTAAGTCTTTTACCTCCTTAGGTAGGTTTATTCCTAGGTATTTTATTCTTTTTGTTGCAATGGTAAATGGGAGTGTTTCCTTAATTTCTATTTCAGATGTTTCATCATTAGTGTATAGGAATGCAAGAGATTTCTAGGCATTAATTTTGTATCCTGCTACTTTACCATATTCATGGATTAGCTCTAGTAGTTTTCTGGTAGCATCTTTAGGTTTCTCTATGTATGGTATCATGTCATATGCAAACACTGACAGCTTCTTCTTCTCCAATTTGGATTCCTTTTATTTCCTTTTCTTCTCTGATTGCCATGGCTAAAACTTCCAAAAGTATGTTGAATAATAGGGGTGAGAGTGGACAACCTTGTCTTGTTCCTGATCTTAGAGTAAATGGTTTCACTTTTTGACCATTGAGAATGATGTTGGCTGTGGGTTTGTCATATAGGGCCTTTATTATGTTGAGGAAGGTTCCCTCTATGCCCACTTTCTGGAGTGTTTTTATCATAAATGGGTGTTGAATTTTGTTGAAAGCTTTTTCTTCATCTATTGAAATGATCATATGGTTTTGCTCCTTCAGTTTTTTAATATGGTGTATCACATTGATTGATTTGCGTATATTGAGGAATCCTTGTATTCCTGGGATAAACACCACTTGATCATGGTTTATGATCCTTTTAATGTGCTGTTGGATTCTGTTTGCTAAGATTTTGTTGAGGATTTTTGCATCTAGGTTCATCAGTGAAGTTGGCATGTAGTTCTCTTTCTTTGTGACATCTTTGTCTGGTTTTGGTATGAGGGTGATGGTGGCCTCATAGAATGAGTTTGGGAGTGTTCCTTGCTCTGTTATATTTTGGAAGAGTTTGAGAAGGATAGGTGTTAGCTCTTCTCTAAATGTTTAATAGAATTCTCCTGTGAAGCCATCTGGTCCTGGGTTTTTGTTGGAAGATTTAATCACAGTCTCAATTTCAGTATTTGTGATTGGTCTGCTTGTAGTAATCTCTCATGATCCTTTGTATTTCTGCAGTGTCACTTGTTACTTCTCCTATTTCATTTCTAATTCTATTGATTTGAGTCTTCTCCCTTTTTTTCTTGGTAAGTCTGGCTAATGGTTTATCAATTTTGTTTATCTTCTCAAAGAACCAGCTTTTAGTTTTATTGATGTTTGCTATTGTTTCCTTCATTTCTTTTTCATTTATTTCTGAACTGATCTTTATGATTTCTTTCCTTCTGCTAACTTTGAGGTTTTTTTGGTTCTTCTTTCTCTAATTGCTTTAGGTGTAAGTTTAGATTGTTCATTTGAGATGTTTCTTGTTTCTTGAGGTAGGACTGTATTGCTATAAACTTCCCCCTTAGAACTGCTTTTGCTGCATCCCATAGGTTTTGGGTCGTCGTGTTTTCATTGTCATTTGTTTCTAAGTATTTTTTGATTTCCTCTTTGATTTCTTCAGTGATCTCTTGGTTATTAAGTAGTGTATTGTTTAGCCTCCATGTGTTTGTATTTTTTACAGATTCTTTTTCTGTAATGGATATCTAGTCTTATAGCATTGTGGTCAGAAAATATACTTGATACTATTTCAATTTTCTTAAATTTACCAAGGCTTGATTTGTCACCCAAGATATGATCTATCCTGGAGAATGTTCCATGAGCACTTGAGAAGAAAATGTACTCTGTTGTTTTTGGATTGAATGTCCTATAAATAACAATTACGTCCATCTTGTTTAATGTATCATTTAAAGCTTGTGTTTCCTTATTTATTTTCATCTTGGATGATCTGTCCATTGGTGAAAGTGGGGTGTTAAAGTCCCCTACTATGATTGCATTATTGTTGATTTCTCCATTTATAGCTGTTAGCATTTTCCGTATATACTTTGGTGCTCCCATGTTGGGTGCATAAATATTTACAATTGTTATATCTTTTTCTTGGATTCATCCCTTCATCATTCTATAGTTTCCTTCTTTGTCTCTTGTAATAGTCTTTATTTTATAGTCCATTTTGTCTGATATGAGAATTGCTACTCCAGTTTCCTTTTGATTTCCATTTGCATGGAATATCTTTTTCCATCCCCTCACTTTCAGTCTCTATGTGTCCCTAGGTCTGAAGTGGGTCTCTTGTAGACAGCGTATATACAGGTCTCGTTTTTGTATCCATTCAGCCAGTCTATGTCTTTTGGTTGGCGCATTTCATCCATTTACATTTAAGGTAGTTATCGATATGTATGTTCCTATTTCCATTTGCTCAATTGTTTTGGGTTTGTTATTGTGGGTCTTTTCCTTCTCTTGTGTTTCCTGCCTAGAGAAATTACTTTAGCATTTGTTGTAAAGCTGGTTTGGTGATGCAGAATTCTCTTTGCTTTTGCTTGTCTGTAAAGGTTTTAATTTCTCTGTCGAATCTGAATGAGATCCTTGTTGGGTAGAGTAATTTTGGTTGTAGGTTTTTCCTTTCATCACTTTAAATATGTCCTGCCACTCCCTTCTGGCTTGCAGAGTTTCTGCTGAAAGAGCAGCTGTTAACTTTATGGGGATTCCCTTGTATGTTATTTGTTGTTTTTCCCTTGTTGCTTTTAATATTTTTTCTTTGTATTTAATTTTTGATAGTTTGATTAATATGTGTCTTGGCATGTTTCTCCTTGGATTTATCCTGTATGGTACTCTCTGCCCTTCCTGGACTTGATTGACTATTTCCTTTCCCACAATAGGGAAATTTTCAACTATAATCTCTTCAAATATTTTCTCAGTCCCTTTCTTTTTCTTCTTCTGGGGCCGCTATAATTTGCATGTTGGTGCATTTAATGTTGTCCCAGATGTCTCTGAGACTGTCCTTAATTATTTTCATTCTTTTCTTCTTTTTTCTGCTCTGCAGTAGTTATTTCCACTATTTATTCTTCCTGGTCACATATCCGTTCTTCTGCCTCAGTTATTCTGCTACTGATTCCTTCTAGAGAATTTTTCATTTCATTTATTGTGTTGTTCATCATTGTTTGTTTGCTCTTTAGTTCTTGTAGGTCCTTGTTAAATGTTTCTTGAATTTTCTCCATTCTATTTCCAAGATTTTGTATCATCTTTACTCTCATTACTGTGAATTCTTTTTCAGGGAGACTGCCTTTTTCCTCTTCATTTTTTTCGTCTGGTGTGTTTTTACCTTGCCCCTTCTTCAGCTGTGTGTTTCTCTGTTTTCTCATTTGGTTAACTTACTGTGTTTGGGGCCTCCTTTTTTCAGGCTGCAGGTTCGTAGTTCCCGTTGTTTTTGGTGTCTGCCCCCAGTGGGTAAGGTTGGTTCAGTGGGTTGTTTAGGTTTCCTGGTGGAGGGGATTAGTGCATGTGCTCTGGTGGATGAGGCTGGATCTTGTCTTTCTGGTGGGCAGGACCACGTCCGGTGGTGTGTTTTGGGGTGTCTGTGAACTTATTATGATTTTAGGCTTCGTCTCTGCTAATGGGTGTGGTTGCATTCCTGTCTTGCTAGTTGTATGGTATAGGGTGTCCAGCACTGTAGCTTGCTGGTCATTGAGTGGAGCTGGGTCTTAGCACTGAGGTGGCAATCTCTGGGAAAGCGGTCGCTGTTTGATATTACATGGAGCCAGGAGGTCTCTGGTGCACCAAAGTCCTGAACTCAGCTCTCCCACCTCAGTGGCACAGGCCTGACACCTGGCCGTAGCACCAAAACCCTGTCATCCACCCAGCTCAGAAGAAAAGTGAGAAAAAAAGAAAGAAAGAAAAAAATAAAATAAAATATTAAAATAAAAAATTTAAAAAAATTAAGATTAAAAAAATTAAAAAGTAATTTAAAAAAAGAAAAAATAAAAAAGAAAGAAAGAAAGAAGAGAGCAACCAAACCAAAAAAGAAATCCACCAATGATAACAAGTGCTAAAAACTATATTAAAAAAAAAAAACAAAAAACAGACAGACAGAACCCTAGGACAAATCACACAAAGAAGCATATACATCACACTCAGAAAAAGAGAAAAAGGAAAAAAATATATATATCTACATTAAAAAAAAATGGAAGAGAACAACCAAATCAATAAACAAATCTACCAATGATAATAAACTCTAAATACTAAACTAAGATAAACATAAAACCAGAAACAAATTAGGTGCAGAAAGCAAACCCCAAGTCTACAGTTGCTCCCAAAGTTCACGACCTCAATTTTCAGATGATTTGCTGTCTATTCAGGTATTCCATGGATGCAGGGTACATCATGTTGATTGTGGAGTTTTAACCTGCTGCTCCTGAGGTTGCTGGGAGAAATTTCCCTCTCTCTTCTTTGTTCGCACAGCTCCCGGGGCTCAGCTTTGTATTTGGATCCGCCTCTGCGTGTAGGTCGCCTGAGGGCGTCTGTTCTTCGCTCAGACAGGACAGGGTTAAAGGAGCAGCTGATTTGGGGCTCTGGCTCACTCAGGCTGGGGGGAGGGAGGGGTATGGAATGCGAGGCAAGCCTGCAGTGGCCGAGGCTGGCGTGACATTGCAACAGCCTGAGGCTCGCCTTGTGTTCTCCCAGGGAAGTTGTCCCTTGATCACAGGGCCCTGGCAGTGGCAGGCTGCACAGCTCCCAGGAGGAGAGGTGTGGGTAGTGATCTGTGCTTGCACACAGGCTTCTTGGTGGCCGCAGCAGGAGCCTTAGCATTTCATGCCCATCTCTGGTGTCCCTGCTGATAGCCGTGACTTGCGCCTGTCTCTGGAGCTCGTTTAGGTGGTGCTCTGAATCCCCTCTCCTCGCGCACCCTGAAACAGTTGTCTCTTGCCTCTTAGGCGGGTCCAGACTTTTTCCCAGTCTCCCTCCCGGCTAGCTGTGGCACACTAACCCCCTTCAGGTTGTGTTCACACAGCCAACCCCAGTCCTCTCTCTGGGATCTGACCTCCAAAACTGGAGCCTCAGCTTCCAGCCCCTACCCATCCAGCGGGTGAGCAGACAAGCCTCTCAGGCTGGTGAGTGCTGGTCGGCACTGATCTTCTGTGCAGGTATTTCTCTGCTTTGCCCTCTGCACCCCTATTGCTGCACTCTCCTCCATGGCTCCAAAGCTTCCCCTCCCGCCACCCCCCATCTCCACCAGTGAAGGGGGCTCCTGGTGCGTGGAAACTTTTCCTCCTTCACAGCTCCCTCCCAGAGGTGCAGGTCCCATCCCTATTCTTTTGTCTCTGTTTTTTCTTTTTTCTTTTGCCCTACCCATGTACGTGGGGAGTTTCTTGCCTTTTGGGAAGTCTGACATCTTCTGCCAGCATTCAGTAGGCATTCTGTAGGAGTTGCTCCACATGTAGATGTATTTCTGATGTATTTGTGGGGAGGAAGGTGATCTCCACTTTTTACTCCTCTGCCATTTTGAAGGTCTCTGCAAGATATATTTTGAAAGTAGAGGCAATGGGATTTCCTTACAAAATGAATATAGGGTATTAAATGAAGAAAACAATCAGTAATGTCGCCAAGGTTTTTTTTTTTTTTTTTTTGCCTTACTAAATGGAGAGATAGAATTGCTATCAATTGAGAGGGAGGACACTGAAGTTGGAACAAGTTTGGGGCACAGAAGTAGCAGTTCATTTGAACAGGTGAAGGGTGAGATGTTATAAATTATCCAAATGGAGATGTTGAGGACACAGTTGGGTATACAGAGTCAGAGCTTGGGAAACAAATTTGGTAACCATCAGCATAAAGTTGGTATTTAAACCTATGAGACTAGATGAGATCATTAAGGGAGTGAGTGAAGATAGAGAAGAGAAGATCAAGGACTGAGCCCTCGGTTCTTCCATGTTATCAATCTGGAAAAGAGGAAGCCCAGCTAATGACACTGAGCAAGACTAACCTATGAGCTACAGGGAAAACCAAGATATAGAAATGTGAGCATTATTAAGGAATATGTAGTTAATATTCTCTTTGGGAACACTGACATGCTTTTTTTTTGCCATTTTGTAAAGATTTTTATTATGAGCAGAGAGCTGTGGTTTTTGTTTTACAAGAAAGAGCATGAACTATGGAGGCCAAGATCCTGAATAAAATTGAAAAAAATTACCTCTAATCAACTATGTGATGCTGGTCAAGTGCTGTATATGTCTTTAACCCTCCATTTTTCATCTGCAAAATATAAATAATGGATATGTAAAATGTGTGCAAATAAGAAACTTTATTTTTATCAATTTGACATAAAATATCCTATATCTTTCATTTCCCCTACATGCTATGAATAATTCCAATGTTTCTTCGTATTTTGACTTGCTTGTTGTAGTAGGAAAAATTATATGATTAATATGTTTTATAATTTCTTAATACATGTTTAACTTCTAGGGAAACTGTGCTTTCTCTTATTTAACAGAAAAAAAAAAATGTTTTGGTTCTTTACCCAAAGCCTTACACTTTTAGTTCTTGCCTGTTCTGGCATATTATAATTTGTATAGTTTGTAACAGGTCTTTCTCTTTTGTTTCAAATGGAAATCAACTATTGTTGTGAAACATTCACAGACCTAGATTTCTTAATTTCTCAAAGTCCAATTTTGTACTAACATTCTGTATATCACTAACTTTTAATAGCCTTAGAACAGAGCTTCCCCAGGAAGGAAAACATAAAACACCAGAGGCATGAGATCTGAAATCTTTTTATATCAACACCCAGTGTTTAGATCTGGTTCTGTTTAACATTCGATTGGTAGAATCCTATATCCTAGAAGAGTAGGTAGTCAAACTCCTTCCCTTTTCCTCTCTCTGCCTCCATGCCCTACATAAACAAAACCAATATATTTCCTTCAAATCTCGTATGTTGGAACTTTACCCATCCTTTAATGTCTGACAAAAATACCACTCTTTCTATAAAAACGTTCTCATCTAAATCATTTGGAAATCTCTGATTATCACCATTTTATAATTATTATTTTTTAATGGGGATATATGTATAATTATTTTTATAAATAGATTTTCTTGGACCATTTTATTAGATACTCAAAGATAGAGACTAGGCCTTATGTATACATTTACCTCATATCATTTAAATTTGGTGGTTACTCAAATATATGGGTTGATACAACAATAGCAGAATACACTTTTTTTAAAACACTATGGAATATTCACTAAGATAAACCATATCCTGAGTCATAAAACAAACCTCAACAAATGTAAGATACTTGTAATTTTTATAGTATGTTCTATGAAAATAATAGAATCAAACTAGAAATTAGTCTAGTCTCTAAAAAAGTCTCTATACTTGGAAATAGCCTAAATAATCCTTGGGTCAAGGAAGAAATCTCAAAGTAAATTAAAAATTCATAGAACTAAATAAAATGAAAATACAACATATTAAAATATGTGAGATTCACCTAAAGCCTCTAATCAATAATGTAAAAAAAAATTTTTAAAGAATGACAAAAAGATAGGAAAAGAATAGCAAAATATACCCAAAGCAAGAATAAGGAAGAAATAATAAAGACACAAGTAGAAATCAATGCAATTGAAAACAGGAAAACAATAGAGAAAATCAATGAAAAAGAAGTTGTTTCTTTTGGAAAAAATCAAAATTGATAATGCTCTACTAAGACTGACAAAGAAAGCAACTAGCAAAGACATAAATTACTAATATTAAGAATGAAACAAGAAACATCACTACAGATCTTGTAGTCATTAAAAGCATAAGAGGAGACTACTACAAACAATTCTGCAGTCATAAATTCAATTTAGAAGAAATGGACGAATTCCTCAAAACCCACAAACTACTAAGGCTCAGTAAAGATGAAATAGTCAAACAAAATAATCTTATTACCTTTAAAGAAATTGAATTTGTAATTTAAAAGCTCTCCAAAAAGAAACCAGACCCAGTTGTTTCACTGAAGATTTCTACCAAACAGTTAAAGAATACAACAATTTTATATAATCTCTTCCAGAATATAAAAGTGTGTAAAACATTTTCCAACACATTCTATAAGACTAGTATCAACATGATATCAAAACCAGACAAGGACAGCACAAAATAAAAAGGAAAGAAAGAGGAAAAACATCTACAGACCAGTATCTCCATGAGCTTACACATAAAAACTGTCAACAAAATATTAGAAAATTGAATCCAGAAAAGTATAAAAAAAATACATCATTACCAAGTGAAATCTATAACAGGTATGGAAGACTTCTTCAACATTTGAAAATCAATCAATTTAATTCACCATATCTATAAGCTGAAAAAGAAAAATCAAGTGACATATCAATTGACAAAGATAAAGCATTTTAGAAAATCCAACATTAACTAATGATAAAAACTCTAAGCATATTAGTAATAAAGTGGAATTACCTCAACCTGATGAAGAGCATCTACTAAAATTTCCAGCTATCACCATGCATCAAGAGTGAAAGACTGCCTCCAACATAGATCACATGCTGGGCCACAAAGCAAACCTTGGTAGATTTAAGAAAATTGAAATCATATCAAGCATCTTTTATGACCACAACACTATGAGATTAAAAATCAACTACAAGAAAAAAAAAAACACAACCACATGGAGGCTGAACAATATGCTACTAAACAGCCAATAGGTCACTGCAGAAATCAAAGAGGAAATTAAAAAAAAGAAAAACCTAGAGACAAATGAAAATGAAAACAAGATGATCTAAAACCTATGGGGCACAGTAAAACCAGTTCTAAGAGGGAAGTTTATAGTGATACAAGCTTACCTTAGGAACAAGAAAAATCTCAAATAAACAACCTAAACTTACACCTAAAGCAAGTAGAGAAAGAAGAACAAACAAAACCCCATTAGTAGAAGGAAAGAAATCATAAAGATCAGAGCAGAAATAAATGAAAGACAGACTAAAAAAAATCAATGAACCCCAAAACTGATTGTTTGAAAAGATAAATAAAATTGATAAACCTTTAGCCAGAATCATCAAAAAAAAGGGAGAGGGCCCAAATCAATAAAATCAGAATTGAAAATAAAGTTACTACAACCAGCACCACAGAAATACAGAGAATCATAAGAGACTATTATGATCAACTATACACTGATAGAATGAGAAACCTAGAAGAAATGGACAAATACTTAGAAAGGTACAATCTCCTGAGACTGAATCAGAAAGAAATAGAAAGTATGAACAGACCAATTACCAGGACTGAAATTGAATCAGTAATTAAAAAACTCCCAACAAGCAAAAGTCCAGGATCAGATATATATATATATCTGATATATATATAACTGAATCACTTTGAATCTCTTTGTTGGACACCTGAAAGTAATACAATATTGTAAATCAAATATACTTCAATAAAAATAAATTAATTAAAAACAGAGTGAGCTACCTGGGTTCTTCGGTGGGGCTAATGGCTGACTCTGGGAGGGCTCACGCTAAGGAGTACTTCCCAGAACTTCTGCTGCCTTGTCCTCACGGTGAGACAGAGCCACCCCCCGCCTCTGCAGGAGACCCTCCAACACTAGCAGCCTCAAGACATTCAGAAGACAGTATTAAAGGAAATCATTAACAGCCTGTTACAAGAATGGAAAGGTCCACGAACAAAAGATTACCTTAGAGCATATTTTATACTTTTACAGAATCCTCCATTTAATAACACATCTACATATGTCATCTATGCTCACTTGCTACGACAGATAGCTACGTTAGTGGAAGCTGACCATCATTTCCTAGTTCACTGGTTTAAAAAATTATCCCAGAAGAGGTTCAAACAATTGGTAGAGAGATTGCTGCAGTTTATTTCTTTACGCCTGTTTCCTGCAAAGCCTGAAGAATTTCCACCTATATCAAAGTGTTCCTGGTGGATCCCATCATCATCTAAAGTTGGCTTTACTTAATACTGCAAACAATTTGGTTCTTCCTCCCCTTATTCCTTATACTGATTTCTATAATTCTACATTGGATCATATTGATCTCATGGAAGAATACCACACCTGGCAGAGCTTTGGAAATTCTCACAGCAAAGTCTGGTGGATAAAGTATCTAGAAGACAGAGACCCAATATGAATGTTATTTCTAAATATGAAAGTAAGGCGGACACATCTGGTCAGCGATTCTCTTGATGAGTTAACCCGGAAAAGAGCAGACTTGAAAAAAAAGTTGAAAGTTACCTTTGTAGGGGAAGCTGGTTTGGGTATGGGCGGCTTGACTAAAGAATGGTTCCTTCTTCTAATTCGCCAAATTTTTCATCCAGATTATGGCATGTTTACGTATTATAAGGATTCATACTGCCATTGGTTTAGCAGCTTTAAATGTGACAACTATTCTGAATTCCGATTGGTTGGAATTCTTATGGGACTAGCTGTTTATAACAGCACTGTTTTGGATATTCGTTTCCCCCCCTGCTGCTACAAGAAATTATTGAGCCCTCCCACCGTTCCTAAAGACCAAAATAGGCCAGTAGGCATCTGCAGTGTTACCACTGACGACCTGTGTCAAATTATGCCTGAGTTGGCAGAAAAAACACAGCCACATGGAGGCTGAACAGTATGTTACTAAACAGCCAATGGATCACTGAAGAAATCAAAGATGGATTAAGTGAACTCCTGTCATATGAAGGTGATGTTGAAGAAGATTTCTATTCGACATTTCAGGTGTTTCAAGAAGAATTCGGAATAATTAAGTCCTATAATTTAAAACCAGGTGGTGATAAAATTCCAGTTACCAATCAAAATAAGAAAGAATATGTACAGCTTTATATTGACTTTCTTCTCAACAAATCCATGTATAAGCAGTTTGCTGCATTTTATTATGGATTTCACAGTGTGTGTGCTTCAAATGCCCTAATGCTGCTTCGTCCAGAAGAGGTTGAAATTCTGGTCTGTGGAAGTCCTGAACTGGATATGCACGCCCTGCAGAGAAGTACTCAGTATGATGGCTATGCGAAAACCGACTTGACTATATGATACTTTTGGGATGTTGTGCTGGGATTTCCTCTTGATCTTCAAAAGAAGTTGCTACATTTTACCACAAGAAGTGACAGAGTACCTGTAGGAGGAATGGCTGATCTGAATTTTAAAATCTCAAAGAATGAAACTTCTACTAACTGGTTGCCTGTGACCCACACCTGCTTCAGTCAACTTTGCCTTCCCCCCTACAAGAACAAAAAGGACCTGAAACAGAAATTGATTATTGGAATTTCAAATTCAGAAAGTTTTGGATTTGAGTAACCTAGAAGACTTGAAATATATTTTATATGTAGCATTCACTTCCCTCTTATTGTGCCTTTAAGCTTTTCATGTTTCTGTCTCAAAACACCTTGACAAAGCTCACCAACTTTAAAATACTGATTTTTAAAAAAATCAAATATGAAGTATGTTCAGTAGAGGCATGGTTTTCTAAAAATACAACACTGCTTGAGTGAGAAAAAGACCAGATGGCAGAGACAGGTGTGGGTCCAGTCCCTCTTTTTTATAGCACTTTATCATTCTCCATAAGTAGTTTGTCACAGGTGTTCCACTGGGAAAGCATTGTGCAGTAAAGAATGCACTGATGACAGAGTGGAGACCGGTGGCAGCTTGTGTGCTGCTAGCACACCATAGCAACACAGATAGCTACATTATCATTAATGTAAGGCATGTAGCCATATTTTCATATGGCGGCTAAACAACAGTATAATTGCAAATGCAATTTACAGGGTTTTTTGATATACTGGCTTTCGTCCTCTAAGATTCTTTTCAACCGTTGCTGAAAAACATGTAAATAACTACATAATAGCCTGAGAATAATGGGATTTTGATAATGACATTTATTGCTAAAGATTTATTTTTACAAAGTAAATTCAGGGTTTTAGATGTGTATACAGCTTTTACAAATCAATAAAGATGATTGTACAAGGGTGTAAAAAAAAAAAAAAACAGAGTGAAAAACTGAATATTTTCCCTCTAAAATTGGGATAAGGTGAGGATGTCTGTACTCACTACTCTTATTAAACTAGAAGTTCTAGTCAGTGCAATAGGGTGAGAAAAATTAAAGAAATAAATTGGCCCTATTTCCATATGATATGATTGTTTACATCAAAAATCTCAAGGAATATACAAAAAAATTCTTAGAACTATTAAGAGATTTCAACACAGTTGCAAGATTCATGAGTGACACATAAAAATCAATTATATTTGTATATACTAAGAAGCAATCCCACTACTGGGTATATACCCAGAGAAAACCATAACTCAAAAAGACACATGCACCCCAATGTTCATTGTGGCACTATTTACAATAGCCAGGTTGTGGAAACAACCTAAATGCCCATTGACAGATGAATGGATAAAGAAGATGTGGTACATATATACAATGGAATATTACTCAGCCATAAAAAGGAATGAAATGGGGTCATTTATAGAGACATGGATGGACATAGAGACTGTCATACAGAATGAAGTACGTCAGAAAGAGAAAAACAAATATCATATATTAATGCATATATGTGGAATCTAGAAAAATGGTACAGATGAACCTGTTTGCAAGGCAGAAATAGAGACACAGATGTAGAGAACAAACATATGGGCACCAAGGGGGAAAAGGGGTATGGGATGAATTGGAAGATTGAGATTGACAAATACACACTAATATGTATAAAATAGATAACTAATGAGAACCCACTGTATAGCACAGGGGTGCCACTTCATTGTGCAGTAGAAACTAATGCAACATTGTAAAACAACTATATCCCAATTAAAAAATAAATAAAAATCAAAAGAAACATGTAGAAATCAAAAATTTTTTTAAAAATTTACAATTGTCCCCCCAAAATAAAATAGTCAGGTATAACTGTAATAATACATGTAAAGGACTTTTATCCTAAAAATCACAAAATGTTGATGAAAGAAATCAAAGAAGACCCTAATGGATTCATGATTTACAATTCACGTTCATGGATTGTAACACTGGACATTATAAAGATGTCAATTCTCTTTAAATTGTTCTATAGGTTTAACGCAATTCTGTAAAAAAAATGTGTCAAAGACATACTTGATCTTAGCCAATTTATACACTGTCCATATATACAGAGATTGACATTTTATCAGTATTTACAGGCATAAATTTTCACAATTTAACTCTCTTCATGTCATAAAATTTCTTCTCCCATTTCACATTGGTATGGTCTAAAAATTACTTTTAATTAACCTTTTGCTGGGTAGAAAGTGTTAAATGTCATTTGGGATTACGAAGCCTATAGATTTTGACTGATTTCCAATTTACAGCATTTTAAAAACTGTTATATAATATTTTCAATGCATAGATTTGTACACTTATTTCTTCAGCTTTTTAATTTAACAATAGTATGATTTACAGAAATGGGAGAGAGTTGTGAGCACTGAGAAGGTCCTTGGTTTTATTCCCAGCTTCAGATAGCAAATCTTGAAGTCATCTTCATGTGCTTTTATTCCACAGATGCTAAAGCTGTTTATTTTTAGATGTTTAGAATCACGTCTTCTTCTGATCTTTAAAACTCACAATGATTAGGGAATCTAGATTTTGAAATAAAGTACGTCCAAAGATATGTCAATGGCATTAAATAAAATCTGAAACTGAGCTTTTTAGGACGACATCTCCTTACTCAGATCAGGATTTACTTCATTTTTTTTTCTCCCTGTATTTGGTAGAATTGAAAGTATTATTGCTTCTTGGCTTGAATGAGGGAATGGCTTACATTTATCTAATACAATTTATTCTTACAAATGGTCTCAAAAGTGAGGTAATCAGACATTGAGGCAACGGAAAAGAGTTATTATCATAATAAATTTACAAATTTATGTGCATTCTTTCTCTTCTTTATAAGTCTGTGAGGCCCTTGATACCATGCATTACATGTGAGACCTCTCAGTTTCCAGATCAATGTTTTATTTTATGCTTCAGTATATCAGAGGATACTCTCATACTCAAACCAGTTCAAGCAAAAATTTTATTATTTCACATAACTGAAAAGTCCAGGGACAAATTTGGCTTTCAGGAAAATTGAATCAAAGATGCCATCATAATTCTGTCTCTGCCCCTTGATTCTGCTTTCCTGTGTTCTGGCTTCATCCTCAGGGAGATTCTACCCACAGAGCACTGTGAAAGCTTCACACTTATATTCTATAGCACTGTAAACCTAGTGGAAAGAGTGCTCCTCCCTTTTATATGTCCAGTTAAATTTCCAAGATTGAAAGATAAGCCTGGAGTAAGTCATGTGTTGATCCCTAAACCATTTACTGTGGACAGCACATGTGCTGCTCTGATCAGATGTGCATGCATCAACCCCACCCAAAGTCACAGATGGAGTGCAGCACTGGGTGTTTTCTTGATGGAAATTGAGAATTTATTATTAGAAAATAGTAAATAGGTGCTGAACTGGCATAAATGAGATATCCAAACAATACACATACAATACAAATGCCTGAAATAAAGTAATTAAAGCAATTAAATAATAAAAGTAAAACACGAATTAAAGAATGCTCTGAGATTTACATTTGAAAGAACAGTGTTGGAATTATGGTTCTGGCACTTTCAAGCCCTGTGGACTTAAGTAAATGATAAATACTCTGTGAGCTTTACTTTCCTTGTTTTTTTATTTTTTGAAGAAGAAACAAAATGTTTATAATCCACTAATGAGATAATTATGTGCAGAGAAAAATTCAAAAGCATTTGAAAAATAAAATAATGTCTATTTAGGTCTTCTGCCCATTTTTGGATTGAGGTGTTTGTTTCTTTAATATTGAGCTGAATGAGCTGTTTATATATTTTGGAGATTAATCCTTTGTCCGTTGATTCGTTTGCAAATATTTTCTCCCATTCTGAGGGTTGTCTTTTGGTCTTGTTTATGGTTTCCTTTGCTGTGCAAAAGCTTTGAAGTTTCATTAGGTCCCATTTGTTTATTTTTGTTTTTATTTCCATTACTCTAGGAGGTGGATCAAAAAAGATCTTGCTGTGATTTATGTCAAAGAGTGTTCTTCCTATGTTTTCCTCTAAGAGTTTTATAGTGTCCAGTCTTACATTTAGGTCTGTAATCCATTTTGAGTTTATTTTTGTGTATGGTGTTAGGGAGTATTCTAATTTCATTCTTTTACATGTAGCTGTCCAGTTTTCCCAGCACCACTTATTGAAGAGACTGTCTTTTCTCCATCGTATATCTTTGCCTCCTTTGTCATAGATTAGTTGACCATAGGTGCGTGGGTTTATCTCTGGGCTTTCTATCTTGTTCCATTGATCTATGTTTCTGTTTTTGTGCCAGTACCATATTGTCTTGATTACTGTAGCTTTGTAGTATAGTCTGAAGTCAGGGAGTCTGATTCCTCCAGCTCCGTTTTTTTCCCTCAAGACTGCTTTGGCTATTCGGGGTCTTTTGTGTCTCCATACAAATTTTAAGATGATTTTTTCTAGCTCCGTAAAAAATGCCATTGGTAATTTGATAGGGATTGCATTGAATCTGTAGATTGCTTTGGGTAGTATAGTCATTTTCACAATGTTGATTCTTCCAATCCAAGAACATGGTATATCTCTCCATCTGTTGGTATCATCTTTAATTTCTTTCATCAGTGTCTTATAGTTTTCTGCATACAGGTCTTTTGTCTCCCTAGGTAGGTTTATTCCTAGGTATTTTATTCTTTTTGTTGCAATGGTAAATGGGAGTGTTTCCATAATTTCTCTTTCAGATTTTTCATCATTAGTGTATAGGAATGCAAGAGATTTCTGTGCATTAATTTTGTATCCTGCAACTTTACCATATTCATTAATTATATATATAATTAATATATAAACAGCTCATTCAGCTCAATATTAAAGAAACAAACACCCCAATCCAAAAATGGGCAGAAGACCTAAATAGACATTTCTCCAAAGAAGACATACAGACGGCCAAGAAGCACATGAAAAGATGCTCAACATCACTAATTATTAGAGAAATGCAAATCAAAACTACAATGAGGTATCACCTCACACCAATTAGAATGGGCATCATCAGAAAATCTACAAACAACAAATGCTGGAGAGGGTGTGGAGAAAAGGGAACCCTCTTGCACTGTTGGTGGGAATGTAAATTGATACAGCCACTATGGAGAACAATATGGAGGTTCCTTAAAAAACTAAAAATAGAATTACCATATGACCCAGCAATCCCACTACTGGGCATATACCCAGAGAAAACCGTAATTCAAAAAGACACATGCACCCGAATGTTCATTGCAGCACTATTTACAATAGCCAGGTCATGGAAGCAACCTAAATGCCCATCAACAGACGAATGGATAAAGAAGATGTGGTACATATATACAATGGAATATTACTCAGCCATAAAAATGAACGAAATTGAGTCATTTGTTGAGACGTGGATGAATCTAGAGACTGTCATACAGAGTGAAGTAAGTCAGAAAGAGAAAAACAAATATTGTATATTAACGCATGTATGTGGAACCTAGAAAAATGGTACAGATGAGCCGGTTTGCAGGGCAGAAGTTGAAACACAGATGTAGAGAACAGACATATGGACACCAAGGGGGGAAAACTGCGGTGGGGTGGGGATGGTGGTGTGCTAAATTGGGCGATTGGGATTGACATGTATACACTGATGTGTATAAAATTGATGACTAATAAGAACCTGCAGTATAAACAAACAAACAAAACAACTAATACTAAACTTTCATTGGGTTATTTGTATGGAAATATGTTAATATAAATGTTTCAGACATTACATGAAATTTCTAAAAATCTTATATGTTGTGGTATAATGTTATAAGTCATAATCCTAGTTATTACTTTAAAATGTATATCTCAGAAATAACTAATTTTCTTGTCAACTGCATTATTATGAACTTTCATCAAATCTTTAACCGTGGTCATTTTTAAGTCTTTTGTCATTTACAGACAGTTCTGGGTGTACTCTGATGCTTTTGTAAATATGTTCCTATAAAAGGGTTTCATCTTCAGGAAATTCATGGAAAAGACTCTGACAAGTACAGGTTTCTGGTACCTGACTGTACTGCTGAACTGAATGAATAAGCATTTTCAGAACTCTAATGAAAAACTGATGAGCTCATAAAAGTGCTAACAAAAGACCAAGATGAAAAAAAAAAATTAATTACATGGGACTGAGTGAACTGATGAGGATGAGTATAATTTTTGTGACTTTCTGGTTGAATTTAAAAAAAGAAAAAATCCCACAAGAACTCAGAGGCAAAGAATATACAAATCAATTTTCACTGCAAAGTAAAGGAGCTGTTGCAGTGGAGGATTACTGGACTGAATGTCAATATTATGACATAGTATCAGTGTGTTTCATGTTTGGTAATTGCAATCATTGTTGCTTTTGTTGTGGTCATCCATGTACAATGCTTGGTGTCAGTCTATTTATCTCTTGTAAAAATAAAATACAGTGTGTGTGGAAAAAAAAATAATAATAATAATGTAACATTTCAGTAGGTTTGTTGGAACTTAACAGATATCACAAAAATTAACCCTAACTTTAAGCTTTAATAAATGGTGCAACACAAATTAAAATATATACTATCTAAAATACTAACAAAAATATAAAGCATTCAAGAAAAATGTCCCACAAATACATATGAGACCTCCATAAAAAAAGAAATTAAAAAAATTAAGTCAGGTTTATTAAGCTATAATTTATATGCAATAAATTTTTCTTTTTTCCAAGTACAGTTCTATGAGTTTTAACAATGCACGCAGATGTGTAACCACTAGCACACTAAAGATAGTGAACATTTGCATCACCCCCCAAAATTCTCAAATGCTCCTTTGTCACCTACTTTTCCCACATCCGGCCCATGGTTACCACTGTTCTTTTTTTGTTAGATAGATAGATATACACATCAAAGCCTTTACAATATCTTCCTGTATTCCTTACGAGCTTGAAAAGGTGAAATGTTATTTTATCAGCAAGGTATTAAAATGCATTTATAAATTCTTCTTGGCTTCAATCATGAATAAACATTTGCTGTTAGCAATTAAAAAAAAAAAAAAACTTACAGTTTTGGCTTTTCCAGAACATCATGTTAATGGAATAATACAATTTGTGGCTTTTTGAATCTGGCTTCTTTCACTTAGCATCATGTATTTGCTAGTCATCCATGTGTTGCATACATCAGTAAATCCTTCCATTTTATTGCTGCATAGAATTCCTTTCCATGGTGTTCCACAGTTTGTTTATCCATTTAACAGTTGATTGACATTTGCGTTGTTTCTAGTTTTTGTCAATTATCAACATGCAATAAAATTTCCCATACAGGATTTTTTGTGAACATGTATTTTGTTTCTCTTGAGTAAATACGCAGGAACGAGATTTCTGAGTCAAATGATAAGTATCTAACTTTGTGAGAAAACTGATTTCTAACACGTCTATACTATTTTGCATTCCCACCAACAATGTATAAATATTCCACATTCTTGCCAGTACCTGGTACTGTCTGTTCTATTTTAGTCATTCTAATACATATGTAATAATATTTCACTGTGATTTTAATTTGCATTTCCTTAATGACTAGTGGTAGTGAGCATCTTTTCATGTTTTTACTTGCTACCTATGCATCATCTTTGATGAAGTTTCTGCTCAAATCTTCTGCACATTTTTAATTGAGTTATTTTCTTATTAAGTTATAATGGGTCTTTATATATTCTGAATACAAATCCCTCATCAGAGAATTATTTTGTATATATTGTCTCCTAGTCTAAAGTTATCCTGTCATTTTCTAAAGAGTTCCTTTTGAAATGCAAAAGTTTTAATTTTGAGGAAGTCCAATTTATCAATTTTTTAAAAACATTATGTTTCATGACTTTTGTGTTGTAGCTAAGAAAATTTTTGTTTGACCCAAGGCCACAAGGATTTTCTTCTATGTTTTATTCTAATGTTTATAATTTTAAGTTTGATATTTATGTTTATCATTCATTTCAACTTAATTAATCTTTGTATAGTGCAAGGTGGGATTGAGAGTTCTTTTGAAGAAAAATATCTCATAGTTTCAGCATTATTTGTTTAAATTACTATCCTGAACATCCTTGGCTTCCTTGATGAAAATTGGTTAACCATATATGTGAGCCTATGTCTGGAATCTCTTTATTATTATTTACAGGTCTATCCTTTAGCCAATACCATACTGCAGTAGATTAAACAGATAGATAGTAATGATATAAATATATGTATAAGATAATTATATATAAATATATACATATTTATGCTATTTTTATCATTTAGTATTTATATAATTGGTATATATTGTATATAATTATATTATATGTATGCCAGAAAGAGAATATAAATTCTTTTCGAGCATACATGGAGTATATTTGTCAGGATCAATGAAATTATTTTAAAAATTCTTAAATGCTTGCTAGCAGACAAAACACATTCTGTAATCAAAAACAAGAAAAACTGAAAATAAATGAGCTAAAAATTTGAATCAAGAAGCCAGAAAAAGAACCATAGAATAAGTCTAAAGTACATAGAAGGGAGAGCAGATAAAAGCATAAATTAATAAAATAAAATTATATAATATTTCTTATACTAAATAATGCAGAGAATCAAAAAAGGGGACTTTGTACAACTAATTTTATCACCTTGGTGAACTATGATATCAGCGATAAGGACAATATAAAAATTATATAAGGACAATATAAAAATTATACATTCTTACATATGAACATAAACTGTAAATATATTAAATAAGTAAATCTAATACAACTGTGTGTGTGTGTGTGTGTATGAATTATATCATCAATCAGTGGGATTTATCATGAGAGAAATTATACTCAAATAGAAAAGTAATTGATTTACTTATATATTTTAACACATTAAATTTGAGAAATATTCAGATTAGCTTAATAAATTAAAAATTACTAAAATTCAAAATTTGTTGATAACTAAAAATGATAACAATAATGTTTTAGCAAAGTAGAAATGGAGAAAATTCCCTTAACCTCATTAATGAGATAACTACTAAAAGTCAACCATAAACATCATGTTCTATGATGAAACTTTAGGTGCATTTTAATAAATTTAAGAATTAAGGAGACTTTCAGGATGGTGGTGGAGTAAGACGTGGATATCACCTTCCTCCCTACAACTACATCAGAAATACATCTACATGTGGAACAACTCCTACAAAACACCTACTGAATGCTGGCAGAAGACCTCAGACTTCCCAAAAGCTGTGTGGCTGACAGGGTCTTTGTACTCCTGCCAGGGGTCAGGCCTATGTCTCTGAGGTGGGAGAGCCTAGTTCAGGGCATTAGACCACTAAAGACCTCCCGGCTCCATGTATATAAAAAGGAGAAAGCTCTCCCAGAGATCTCCATCTCAACACTAACACGCAGCTCCACTCAACAACCAGAAGATACAGTGCTGGACACCCTATGCCAAACAACTAGCAAGACAGGAACACAACCCCACCCATTAGCAGAGAGGATGCCTAAAATCATAATAAGGTCACAGACACCCCAAAACACACCACCGGACGTGGTCCTCTCCACCAGAAAGACAAGATCCAGCCTCATCCACCAGAACACAGGCACTAATCCCCTCCACCAGGAAACCTACACAACACACTGAACAAACCTTACCCACTGGGGGCAGACACCACAAACAACAGAAACTATGAACCTGCAGCCTGCAAAAAGGAGACTCCAAACAGAGTAAGTTAAGCAGAATGAGAAGACAGAGAAACACAACAGATGAAGGAGCAAGGCAAAAACCCACCAGACCAAACAAATGAAGAGGAAATAGGCAGTCTACCAGAAAAAGAATTCAGAGTAATGATAGTAAAGGTGATACAAAATCTTGGAAATAGAATGGAGACGATTCAAGAAACATTGAACAAGGACCTAGAAGAACTAAAGAGCAAACAAACACTGATGAACAACACAATAAATGAAATGAAAAATTCTCTAGAAGGAATCAATAACAGAATAACTGAGGCAGAAGAAAGGATAAGTGACCAGGAAGATAAAATAGTGGAAACAGCTACTGCAGAACAGAATAAAGAAAAAAGAATGAAGAGAATTGAGGACAGTCTTAGAGACCTCAGGGCCAACATTAAATGCACCAACATTTGAATTATAGGGGTCCCAGAAGAAGAAGTGAAAAAGAAAGGGACTGAGAAAATATTTGAAGAGATTATAGTTGTAAACTTCCCTAATATGGGAAAGGAAAAAGTTAATCAAGTCCAGGAAGAGCAGAGAGTCCTATACAAGATAAATCCAAGGAGAAACACACCAAGACACAGATTAATCAAAGTATCAAAAACTAAATACAAAGAAAAAATATTAAAAGCAGCAAGGGAAAAACAACAAATAATATACAAGGGAATCCCCATAAAGTTAACAGCTGATCTTTCAGCAGAAACTCTGCAAGCCAGAAGAGAGTGACAGGACATATTTAAAGTGATGAAAGGGAAAAACCTACAACCAAGATTAATGTACCCAGCAAGGATCTCATTCAGATTGGATGGAGAAATTAAAAACTTTACAGATGAGCAAAAGCTAAGAGAATTCAGCATCACCAAACCAGCTTTACAACAAATGCTAAAGGAACTTCTCTAGGCAGTAAACACAAGAGAAGGAAAAGACCTACAATAACAAATGCAAAACAATTAAGAAAATGGAAATAGGAACATACATATTGATAATCACCTTAAATGTAAATGGATTAATGCCCCAACCAAAAGACATAGACTGGCTGAATGGATACCAAAACAAGACCCATATATATGCTGTCTACAAGAGACCCACTTCAGACCTAGAGACACATACAGACTGAAAGTGAGGGGATGGAAAAAGATATTCCATGCAAATGGAAATCAAAAGAAAGCTGGAGTAGCAATTCTCACATCAGACAAAATAGACTTTAAAATAAAGACTATTACAAGAGACAAAGAAGGACACTATATAATGATCAAGGGATCGATCCAAGAGGAAGGTATAACAATTGTAAATATTTATGCACCCAACATAGGAGCACCTCAATACATAAGGCAAATACTAACAGCCATAAAAGGGGAAATCGACAGTAACACAATCATAGTAGGGGACTTTAACACCCCACTTTCACCAATGGACAGATCATCCAAAATGAAAATAAATAAGGAAACACAAGCTTTAAATGATACATTAAACAAGATGGACTTAATTGATATTTATAGGACATTCCACCCAAAAACAACAGAATACACATTTTTCTCAAGTGCTCATGGAACATTCTCCAGGATAGATCATATCTTGGGTCACAAATAAAGCCTTGGTAAATTTTAAAAAATTGAAATCATATCAAGTATCTTTTCCGACCACAACGCTATGAGACTAGATATCAATTACAGGAAAAGATCTGTAAAAAATACAAACACATGGAGGCTACACAATACACTACTTAATAACGAAGTGATCACTGAAGAAATCAAAGGGGAAATCAAAAAATACCTAGAAACAAATGACAATGGAGAGACAAGATGAAAAGGCAGAGGGCTATATACCAGATGAAGGAACAAGAAAAAACCCCAGAAAAACAACTAAATGAAGTGGAGATAGGCAACCTTCCAGAAAAAGAATTCAGAATAATGATAGTGAAGATGATCCAGGACATTGGAATAAGAATGGAGGCAAAGATTGAGAAGATGCAAGAAATGATTAACAAAGACCTAGAAGAATTAAAGAACAAACAAACAGAGATGACCAATACAATAACTGAAATGAAAACTACACTAGAAGGAATCAATAGTAGAATAACTGAGGCAGAAGAACGGATAAGTGACCTGGAAGACAGAATGGTGGAATTCACTGCTGCAGAACAGACTAAAGAAAAAAGAATGAAAAGAAATGAAGACAGCCTAAGAGACCTCTGGGACAACATTAAACGCAACAACATTTGCATTATAGGGGTCCTAGAAGGAGAAGAGAGAGAGAAAGGACCAGAGAAAATATTTGAAGAGATTATAGTCGAAAACTTCCCTAACATGGGAAAGGAAATAGCCACCCAAGTCCAGGAAGCGCAGAGAGTCCCATACAGGATAAACCCAAGGAGAAGCACGCCGAGACACATAGTAATCAAAGTGGCAAAAATTAAAGACAAAGAAAAATTATTGAAAGCAGCAAGGGAAAAACGACAAATAACATACAAGGGAACTCCCATAAGGTTAACAGCTGATTTGTCAGCAGAAACTCTACAAGCCAGAAGGGAGTGGCATGATATACTTCAAGTGATGAAAGGGAAGAACCTACAACCAAGATTACTCTACCCGGCAAGGATCTCATTTAGATTTGATGGAGAAATCAAAAGCTTTACAGACAAGCAAAAGCTAAGAGAATTCAGCACCACCAAACCAGCTCTACAACAAATGTTAAAGGAACTTCTCTAAGTGGGAAACACAAGAGAAGAAAAGGACCTACAAAAACAAACCCAAAACAATTAAGAAAATGGTCATAGGAACATACATATCGATAATTACCTTAAACGTGAATGGATTAAATGCTCCAGCCAAAAGACACAGGCTTGCTGAATGGATACAAAAACAAGACCCATATATATGCTGTCTACAAGAGACCCACTTTAGACCTAGGGACACATACAGACTGAAAGTGAGGGGATGGAAAAAGATATTCCATGCAAATGGAAATCAAAAGAAAGCTGGAGTAGCTATACTCATATCAGATAAAATAGACTTTAAAATAAAGAATGTTACAAGAGACAAGGAAGGACACTACATAATGATCAAGGGATCAATCCAAGAAGAAGATATAACAATTATAAATATATATGCACCCAACATAGGAGCACCTCATTACATAAGGCAATTGCTAACAGCTATAAAAGAGGAAATTGATAGTAACACAATAATAGTGGGGGACTTTAACACCTCACTTACACCAATGGACAGATCATCCAAAATGAAAATAAATAAGGAAACAGAAGCTTTAAATGACACAATAGACCAGGTAGATTTAATTGATATTTATAGGACATTCCCTCCAAAAACAGCAGATTACACGTTCTTCTCAAGTGCGCACGGAACATTCTCCAGGATAGATCACATCTTGGGTCACAAATCAAGCCTCAGTAAATTTAAGAAAATTAAAATCATATCAAGCATCTTTTCTGACCACAACACTGTGAGATTAGAAATGAATTACAGGGGAAAAAGCATAAAAAACACAAACACATGGAGGCTAAACAATACGTTACTAAATAACCAAGAGATTACTGAAGAAATCAAAGAGGAAATCAAAAAATACCTAGAGACAAATGACAATGAAAACACGACAACCCAAAACCTATGGGATGCTGCAAAAGCAGTTCTAAGAGGGAAGTTTATAGCTATACAAGCCTACCTAAAGAAACAAGGAAAATCTCAAGTAAACAATCTAACCTTACACCTAAAGAAACTAGAGAAAGAAGAACAAACAAAACCCAAAGTTAGCAGAAGGAAAGAAATCATAAAGATCAGAGCAGAAATAAATGAAATAGAAACGAAGAAAACAATAGCAAAGATCAATAAAACTAAAAGCTGGTTCTTTGAGAAGATAAACAAAATTGATAAGCCATTAGCCAGACTCATCAAGAAAAAGAGGGAGAGGACTCAAATCAATAAAATCAGAAATGAAAAAGGAGAAGTTACAACAGACACCGCAGAAATACAAAGCATCCTAAGAGACTACTACAAGCAACTTTATGCCAATAAAATGGACAACCTGGAAGAAATGGACAAATTCTTAGAAAGGTATAACCTTCCAAGACTGAACCAGGAAGAAGCAGAAAATATGAACAGACCAATCACAAGTAATGAAATTGAAACTGTGATTAAAAATCTTCCAACAAACAAAAGTCCAGGACCAGATGGCTTCACAGGTGAATTCTATCAAACATTTAGAGAAGAGCTAACACCTATCCTTCTCAAATTCTTCCAAAAAATTGCAGAGGAAGGAACACTCCCAAACTCATTCTATGAGGCCACCATCACCCTGATACCAAAACCAGACAAAGACACTACAAAAAAAGAAAATTACAGACCAATATCACTGATGAATATAGATGCAAAAATCCTCAACAAAATACTAGCAAACAGAATCCAACAACACATTAAAAGGATCATACACCACGATGAAGTGGGATTTATCCCAGGGACACAAGGATTCTTCAATATACGCAAATCAATCAATGTGATACACCATATTAACAAATTGAAGAATAAAAACCATATGATCATCTCAATAGATGCAGAAAAAGCTTTTGACAAAATTCAACACCCATTTATGATAAAAACTCTCCAGAAAGTAGGCATAGAGGGAACCTACCTCAACATAATAAAGGCCATATATGACAAACCCACAGCAAACATCATTCTCAATGGTGAAAAACTGAAAGCATTTCCTCTAAGATCAGGAATGAGACAAGGATGTCCACTCTCACCACCATTATTCAACATAGTTCTGTAAGTCCTAGCGACGGCAATCAGAGAAGAAAAAGAAATAAAAGGAATACAAATTGGAAAAGAAGAAGTAAAACTGTCACTGTTTGCAGATTACATGATACTATACATAGAGAATCCTAAAACTGCCACCAGAAAACTGCTAGAGCTAATTAATGAATATGGTAAAGTTGCAGGATACAAAATTAATGCACAGAAATCTCTTGCATTCCTATACACTAATGATGAAAAATCTGAAAGAGAAATTATGGAAACACTCCCATTTACCATTGCAACAAAAAGAATAAAATACCTAGGAATAAACCTACCTAGGGAGACAAAAGACCTGTATGCAGAAAACTATAAGACACTGATGAAAGAAATTAAAGATGATACCAACAGATGGAGAGATATACCATGTTCTTGGATTGGAAGAATCAACATTGTGAAAATGACTATACTACCCAAAGCAATCTACAGATTCAATGCAATCCCTATCAAATTACCAATGGCATTTTTTACGGAGCTAGAAAAAATCATCTTAAAATTTGTATGGAGACACAAAAGACCCCGAATAGCCAAAGCAGTCTTGAGGGAAAAAAACGGAGCTGGAGGAATCAGACTCCCTGACTTCAGACTATACTACAAAGCTACAGTAATCAAGACAATATGGTACTGGCACAAAAACAGAAACATAGATCAATGGAACAAGATAGAAAGCCCAGAGATAAACCCACGCACCTATGGTCAACTAATCTATGACAAAGGAGGCAAAGATATACGATGGAGAAAAGACAGTCTCTTCAATAAGTGGTGCTGGGAAAACTGGACAGCTACATGTAAAAGAATGAAATTAGAATACTCCCTAACACCATACACAAAAATAAACTCAAAATGGATTACAGACCTAAATGTAAGACTGGACACTATAAAACTCTTAGAGGAAAACATAGGAAGAACACTCTTTGACATAAATCACAGCAAGATCTTTTTTGATCCACCTCCTAGAGTAATGGAAATAAAAACAAAAATAAACAAATGGGACCTAATGAAACTTCAAAGCTTTTGCACAGCAAAGGAAACCATAAACAAGACCAAAAGACAACCCTCAGAATGGGAGAAAATATTTGCAAACGAATCAACGGACAAAGGATTAATCTCCAAAATATATAAACAGCTCATTCAGCTCAATATTAAAGAAACAAACACCCCAATCCAAAAATGGGCAGAAGACCTAAATAGACATTTCTCCAAAGAAGACATACAGACGGCCAAGAAGCACATGAAAAGATGCTCAACATCACTAATTATTAGAGAAATGCAAATCAAAACTACAATGAGGTATCACCTCACACCAATTAGAATGGGCATCATCAGAAAATCTACAAACAACAAATGCTGGAGAGGGTGTGGAGAAAAGGGAACCCTCTTGCACTGTTGGTGGGAATGTAAATTGATACAGCCACTATGGAGAACAATATGGAGGTTCCTTAAAAAACTAAAAATAGAATTACCATATGACCCAGCAATCCCACTACTGGGCATATACCCAGAGAAAACCGTAATTCAAAAAGACACATGCACCCGAATGTTCATTGCAGCACTATTTACAATAGCCAGGTCATGGAAGCAACCTAAATGCCCATCAACAGACGAATGGATAAAGAAGATGTGGTACATATATACAATGGAATATTACTCAGCCATAAAAATGAACGAAATTGAGTCATTTGTTGAGACGTGGATGAATCTAGAGACTGTCATACAGAGTGAAGTAAGTCAGAAAGAGAAAAACAAATATTGTATATTAACGCATGTATGTGGAACCTAGAAAAATGGTACAGATGAGCCGGTTTGCAGGGCAGAAGTTGAGACACAGATGTAGAGAACAGACATATGGACACCAAGGGGGGAAAACTGCGGTGGGGTGGGGATGGTGGTGTGCTAAATTGGGCGATTGGGATTGACATGTATACACTGATGTGTATAAAATTGATGACTAATAAGAACCTGCAGTATAAACAAACAAACAAAACAACTAATACTAAACTTTCATTGGGTTATTTGTATGGAAATATGTTAATATAAATGTTTCAGACATTACATGAAATTTCTAAAAATCTTATATGTTCTGGTATAATGTTATAAGTCATAATCCTAGTTATTACTTTAAAATGTATATCTCAGAAATAACTAATTTTCTTGTCAACTGCATTATTATGAACTTTCATCAAATCTTTAACTGTGGTCATTTTTAAGTCTTTTGTCATTTACAGACAGTTCTGGGTGTACTCTGATGCTTTTGTAAATATGTTCCTATAAAAGGGTTTCATCTTCAGGAAATTCATGGAAAAGACTCTGACAAGTACAGGTTTCTGGTACCTGACTGTACTGCTGAACTGAATGAATAAGCATTTTCAGAACTCTAATGAAAAACTGATGAGCTCATAAAAGTGCTAACAAAAGACCAAGATGAAAAAAAAAAATTAATTACATGGGACTGAGTGAACTGATGAGGATGAGTATAATTTTTGTGACTTTCTGGTTGAATTTAAAAAAAGAAAAAATCCCACAAGAACTCAGAGGCAAAGAATATACAAATCAATTTTCACTGCAAAGTAAAGGAGCTGTTGCAGTGGAGGATTACTGGACTGAATGTCAATATTATGACATAGTATCAGTGTGTTTCATGTTTGGTAATTGCAATCATTGTTGCTTTTGTTGTGGTCATCCATGTACAATGCTTGGTGTCAGTCTATTTATCTCTTGTAAAAATAAAATACAGTGTGTGTGAAAAAAAAAAAAAAATGACAATGGAGACACGACGACCCAAAACCTATGGGATGCAGCAAAAGCAGTTCTAAGAGGGAAATTTATAACAATACAAGCCTACATCAAGAAACAGGAAACATCTTGAATAAACAACCTAACCTTGCACCTAAAGCAATTAGAGAAAGAAGAACAAAAAAAACCCCAAAGCTAGCAGAAGGAAAGAAATCATAAAGATCAGATCAGAAATAAATGAAAAAGAAATGAAGGAAACAATAGCAAAAATCAATGAAACTAAAAGCTGGTTCTTTGAGAAGATAAACAAAATTGATAAGCCATTAGCCAGACTCATCAAGAGAAAAAGGGAGAGGACTCAAATCAATAGAATTAGAAATGAAAAAGGAGAAGTAACCACTGACACTGCAGAAATACAAACGATCATGAGAGATTACTACAAGCAACTTTATGCCAATAAAATGGACAACCTGGAAGAAATGGACAGATTCTTAGAAATGCACAACCTGCCGAGACTGAACCAGGAAGAAATAGAAAATATGAACAGACCAATCACAAGCACTGAAATTGAAACTGTGATTAAAAATCTTCCAACACACAAAAGCCCAGGACCAGATGGCTTCACAGGAGAATTCTATCAAACATTTAGGGAAGAGCTAACACCTATCCTTCTCAAACTCTTCCAAAATATTGCAGAGGGAGGAACACTCCCCAACTCATTCCACGAGGCCAATCACCCTGATACCAAAACCAGACAAAGATGTCACAAAGAAAGAAAACCACAGGCCAATATCACTGATGAACATAGATGCAAAAATCCTCAACAAAATACTAGCAAACAGAATCCAACAGCACATTAAAAAGATTATACACCATGATCAAGTGGGGTTTATTCCAGGAATGCAGGGATTCTTCAATATACGCAAATCAATCAACGTGATACATCATATTAACAAATTGAAGGAGAAACACCATATGATCATCTCAACAGATGCAGAGAAAACTTTCGACAAATTTCAACACCCATTTATGATAAAAGCCCTGCAGAAAGTAGGCATAGAGGGAAATTTCCTCAACATAATAAAGGCCATATATGACAAACCCACAGCCAACATTGTCCTCAATGGTGAAAAACTGAAACCATTTCCACTAAGATCAGGAACAAGACAAGGTTGCCCACTCTCACCATTATTATTCAACATAGTTTTGGAAGTGTTAGCCACAGCAATCAGAGAAGAAAAAGAAATAAAAGGAATCCAAATCGGAAAAGAAGAAGTAAAGCTGTCACTGTTTGCAGATGACATGATACTATACATAGAGAATCCTAAAGAGGCTACTAGAAAACTACTAGAGCTAATCAATGAATTTGGTAAAGTAGCAGGATACAAAATTAATGCACAGAAATCTCTTGCATTCCTATATACTAATGATGAAAAATCTGAAAGTGAAATTAAGAAAACACTCCCGTTTACCATTGCAACAAAAAGAATAAAGTATCTAGGAATAAACCTACCTAAGGAGACAAAAGACCTGTATGCAGAAAATCATAGGACACTGATGAAAGAAATTAAAGATGATACAAATAGATGGAGAGATATACCATGTTCTTGGATTGGAAGAATCAACATTGTGAAAATGACTCTGCTACCCAAAGCAATCTACAGATTCAATGCAATCCCTTTCAAACTACCACTGGCATTTTTCACAGAACTAGAACCAAAAATTTCACAATTTGTATGGAAACACAAAAGACCCCGAATAGCCAAAGCAATCTTGAGAACGAAAAACGGAGCTGGAGGAATCAGACTTCCTGACTTCAGACTATACTACAAAGCTACAGTAATCAAGACAGTTTGGTACTGGCACAAAAACAGAAATATAGATCAATGGAACAGGATAGAAAGCCCAGAGATAAGCCCACGCACATATGGTCACCTTATCTTTGATAAAGGAGGCAAGCATATACAGTGGAGAAAAGACAGCCTCTTCAATAAGTGGTGCTGGGAAAATTGGACAGGTACATGTAAAAGTATGAAATTAGAACACTCCCTGACACCATACACAAAAATAAACTCAAAATGGATTAAAGACCTAAGTGTAAGGCCAGACACTATCAAACTCTTAGAGGAAAACATAGGCAGAACACTCTATGACATAAATCACAGCAAGATCCTTTTTGACCCAGCTCCTAGAGAAAGGGAAATAAAAACACAAATAAACAAATGGGACCTAATGAAACTTAAAAGCTTTTGCACAGCAAAGGAAACCATAAACAAGACCAAAAGACAACCCTCAGAATGGGAGAAAATATTTGCAAATGAAGCAACTGACAAAGCGTTAATCTCCAAGATTTACAAGCAGCTCATGCAGCTCAATAACAAAAAAACAAACAACCCAATCCAAAAATGGGCAGAAGACCTAAATAGACATTTCTCCAAAGAAGATATACAGATTGCCAACAGACACATGAAAGAATGCTCAACATCATTAATCATTAGAGAAATGCAAATCAAAACTACAATGAGGTATCATCTCACACCGGTCAGAATGGCCATCATCAAAAAATCTAGAAACAATAAATGCTGGAGAGGGTGTGGAGAAAAGGGAACCCTCTTGCACTGTTGGTGGGAATGTAAATTGATACAGCCACTATGGAGAACAGTATGGAGGTTCCTTAAAAAACTAAAAATAGAACTACCATACGACCCAGCAATCCCACTACTGGGCATATACCCTGAGAAAACCATAATTCAGAAAGAGTCATGTACCACAATATTCATTGCAGCTCTGTTTACAATAACCAGGACATGGAAGCAACCTAGGTGTCCATCATCAGATGACTGGATAAAGAAGATGTGGCACATATATACAATGGAATATTACTCAGCCATAAAAAGAAATGAAATGGAGGTATTTGTAATGAGGTGGATGGAGTTAGAGTCTGTCATACAGAGTGAAGTAAGTCAGAAAGAGAAAAAGAAATACAGTATGCTAACACATATATATGGAATCTAAGGGAAAAAAAAAAAGGTCATGAAGAACCTAGTGGCAAGATGGGAATAAAGACACAGACCTACTAGAGAATGGACTTGAGGATACGGGGAGGGGGAGGGGTGAGATGTGACAGGGTGAGAGAGTGTCATGGACATATATACACTACCAAATGTAAAATAGATAGCTAGTGGGATGCAGCCGCATAGCACAGGGAGATCAGCTCCGTGCTTTGTGACCACCTAGAGGGGTGGGATAGGGAGGATGGGAGGTAGGGAGACGCAAGAGGGAAGAGATATGGGAACATATGTATATGTATAACTGATTCACTTTGTTATAAAGCAGAAAGTAACACACCATTGTAAAGCAATTATACTTCAATAAAGATGTTAAAAAAAAAAAAAAAGCTGTCACTGTTTGCAGATGACATGATTCCATACATAGAGAATCCTAAAGGTGCTACCAGAAAACTACTAGAGCTAATCAATTTGGTAAAGTAGCAGGATACAAAATTAATGCACACAAATCGCTTGCATTCCTATACACTAATGATGAAAAATCTGAAGGAGAAATTAAGGAAACACTCCCATTTACCACTGCAACAAAAAGAATAAAATACCTAGGAATAAACCTACCTAAGGAGGTAAAATACCTGTATGCAGAAAACTATAAGACACTGATGAAAGAAATTAAAGATGACACAAACAGATGCAGAGATACATAATGTTCTTGGATTGGAAGAATCAACATTATGAAAATGACTATACTACCCAAAGCAATCTACAGATTCAGTGCAATCCCTATCAAACTACCAATGGCATTTTTCACAGAACTAGAACCAAAAATTTCACAATTTGTATGGAAACACAAAAGACCCTGAAAAGCCAAAGCAATCTTGAGAAAGAAAAACAGAGCTGGAGGAATCAGGCTCCCAGACTTCAGACTATACTACAAAGATACAGTAATCAAGACAGTATGGTACAGGCACAAAAACAGAAATATGTATCAATGGAACAGGATAGAGAGCCCAGAGTTAAACCCATGAACATATGGTTACCTTACTTTTGATAAAGGATGCAAGAATATACAATAGAGAAAAGACAGCCTCTTCAATAAGTAGTGCTGGGAAAACTGGACAGCTATATGTAAAAGAATGAAATTAGAACACTCCCTAACACCATACACAAAAATAAACTCAAAATGGATTAAAGGGGCTTCCCTGGTAGTGCAGCGGTTGAGGGTCTGCCTGCCGATGCAGGGGACACGGGTTCGAGCCCTGGTCTGGGAAGGTCCCACGTGCCGCTGAGCGGCTGGGCCCGTGAGCCACAACTACTGAGCCTGCACGTCTGGAGCCTGTGCTCCGCAACAGGAGAGGCCACGATAGTGAGAGGCCCGCGCACCGTGATGAGGAGTGGCCCCCACTCGCTGCAACTGGAGAAAGCCCTCGCACAGAAACGAAGACTCAACACAGCCAAAAATAAATAAATAAATAAATTTATTAAAAAAAATGGATTAAAGACCTACATGTAAGGCCAGACACTGTAAAACTCTTAGAGGAAAACAGAACACTCTATGGCATAAATCACAGCAAGATCCTTTTTGACCCACCTCCTAGAGAAATGGAAATAAAAACAAAAAAAAACAAATGGGACCTAACGAAACTTCAAAGCTTTTGCACAGCAAAGGAAACCATAAACAAGACGAAAAGACAACCCTCAGAATGGGAGAAAATATTTGCAAACGAAGCAACTGACAAAGGATTAATCTCCAAAATTTACAAGCAGCTCAGGCAGCTCAATACAAACAACCCAATCCAAAAATGGGCAGAAGACCTAAACAGACATTTCTCCAAAGAAGATATACAGATTGCCAACAAACGCATGAAAGAATGCTCAACATCACTTATCATTAGAGAAATGCAAATCAAAAATGCAATGAGTTATCACCTCACACCAGTCAGAATGGCCATCGTCAAAAAATCTATAAACAATAAATGCTGGAGAGGGTGTGGAGAAATGGGAACCCTCTGGCACTGTTGGTGGGAATGTAAATTGATACAGCCACTATGGAGAACAGTATGGAGGTTCCTTACAATCCTAACAATAGAACTACCATAAGACCCAGCAATCCCACTACTGAGCATATACCCTGAGAAAACCATAATTCAAAAAGTGTCATGTACCACGATGTTCATTGTAGTTCTATTTACAATAGCCAGGACATGGAAGCAACCTAAGTGTCCATCGACAGATGAATGGGTAAAAAAGATGTGGCACATATATACAATGGAATATTACTCAGCCATAAAAAGGAACAAAATTGAGTTATTTGTAGTGAGGTGGATGGACCTAGAGTCTGTAATGCAGAGTGAAGTAAGTCAGAAAGAGGAAAACAAATACTGTATGCTAACATATATATATGGAATCTAAAAAAAAAAAAAAAATGGTTCTGAAGAACTTAGGGGCAGGATAGGAATAAAGACCCAGACGTAGAGAATGGACTTGAGGATACGGGGAGGGGGAAGGGTAAGCTGGGAAGAAGTGAGAGAGTGGCATGTACTTATATATACTACCAAATGTAAAATAGATAGCTAGTGGGAAGCAGCCACATAGCATAGGAAGATCAGCTCTGTGCTTTGTGACCACCTAGAGGGGTGGGATAGGGAGGGTGGTAGGGAGATGCAAGAGGGAGGGGATATGGGGATATATGTATATGTATAGTTGATTCACTCTGTGATACAGCAGAAACTAACACACCATTGTAAAGCAATTTACTCCAATAAAGATGTTAAAAAAAATCTTTCAATCTTTTCACCATCAAGTAATTGGTAATTATTAGTGAATAACAAACCAGTGACCAACTTGCAAGTGCCCAGAAAATATGACAACAACAAAGTGAAGGGACCAGATGGAAGTGGGAGTGTAAAAGTGGAGATATGCATGTCTCTCCAATGTTCCACACCAGGCTTAGCTTGCTGTCGACACTCAGTAAATGTTAAACAATAATAATAATAGGTACCATCTGGATGCCAAATTTAGACTGGTAGAAACCTACAGGCCAGACTTCCCTTACTGATTATTCCCAATGTGTACAGCATTTTTCTTAGCTCAGTTAATAGGATAAATATTCTTTCAGTCACTCAGGCCAAAAGTCACCATTATATTTAACTCTCCCTGCTTCATCATCACTCACAAACCCTTTCAGAAATCTACCTGTCTTCAGTCTCCTTCCCTTCTAAACCAGACATAACATTGCTGTCATTGTTTCCATAAAAAATGCAAGTCTATATTACTAGCTCAGAAAACCTCTGATCATGTTCTGTTACCTAAGAGGCTAAAATCATAATATTTTAACTTGGTATATAAGACTTTTTAATTTCCTCAACTCATGTTTCCAACATAATATCAGGCTACATCACTTGAAAACCTTCTCTTGCATTCTATTTGCCTCACATATGAGGCTAATGAATATTTTTCAAAAGATACCAAAAAAAAACCCTCATGTCTTTCTAAGTACTCACACTTTTCTCACATGGAATGATCTTCTTATCTCTACCTGTTTGATTTCTACCCGTTCTTCAAAGGTCAACTTAAAGTCATTTCTTGTGTGAGAACATCACTGGTCGTTCCATGAGAATCTAATTTCTCTCTTTCATTTTCCTTTAATATATTGTTTGTGATCTTCATACCGTATTATAGTCTGCTTTTTCTTAATAATTATAGCTAAAATTTATTAAATCCTTATTATGCATCATATATTCTTCTAAGTTCTTTTATTATTATAGTAATAATATTATATATTAACACACAATCTTCACAACAATCCTAGAAGAGCATTATTAACCATTTTAGAGATGAGAGAACTAAGGTATAGAGAAATCAACTAATTTGAGCAGAGATAGTAAGTGACAGAGCTGAGATTTGAACACAGAGTGCCTGCTCTCAACCACTAGACTCATGGTGAGCTACCTGTCTTGCTACTAGATTCTGAGCTACTTGAGAGCATATGATTCTCTTAACACCACTTCATCAAGTTCTACCTTGATCCCATCCCCCATCCCACATAAATATCCGATTCCTCACAGCACCTAATAGAGCTTCTTATAGCTGGCAAATAATTATGCTATGGAAAGGAAAAAGAAAAAAAAAGATTCAACTGGTATCACTTGAAGACATTATTATCACTATTATTATTATTAAACTATTATTATCTCAACAAAGAAAAAATTAAAGCATCTCTCATTTATTCTACGCTTTACCCTCCAAGAATAGAGACTAAGTAGGCTCTGGAGTTATTTAGTTCTAGGCTATCTTCCCCACTAGGAGTAATTAATAGCATTTTGTGTTTTATGTACTCCAACTGGAATTGGAGCTGCTCTAAAGACGTTCTCAACATGCACAGGTTCTGGAAGGCTTAAGCCCTTAAGGGAATTAGGTCGAATTATTCACAAGGAAGCCCTATGGACTAGATGAGAGGAAAGTGCTATGGACTGAAGGTTTGTGACCCCACCAAAATTCATCTGTTGAAATCCTAACCTTCATTGTGATGGTATTAGGAGGTGGTGTCTTTGGGATGTAATTGGTCATTAGGATGGAGACCACATGAATGGGATTAGTGCTCTTATAAGAAGAGATAGAAGAGTTTGCTCCCTCTCTCTCTGCTTTCTACCATATGAGGATACAGCCATCTGCAAATGAGAAAGCAGGATTTTACCAGACACTGGATCTGCCAGCACCTTGATCTTGGACTTCCCAGGCTCCAGAACCATAAGAAATAAGTGTTTGTTGTTTAAGCTACCAAGTTTATCGTAATATGTTATAGCTGCCAGAGCTGACTAGAACAGAGAGTAACCCTGGAAACTGGCTAGGCGTGGTCTCCCTAAAAACTGGATAGAAAGCAGCCATACAGGTTCCTTTAGAAGCTATGCTCAAACAACTTCAGCTCTAGGGGAATGTGGAGGATCCCTGTGTTCCAGGAAGACTAAAACCATGAAACTCATAGTTCACAACACACTGCCTGAAAAACCAAAGGAAACAATGATACTGATGAAAATAACCAGACTCTTAAGACTTCTCTACATGTACCTATTTGTTAGGACCATGTAAGTGCCAAAGAAAGAAAGCTGTCCTTTAAACATTGATAATCAACTTCTTGACAATCCTACTGAGCTGGGAGTATATAGGAAATTTTAATTTAATTTATAAAAATAAGGAAATGTTGTGGAACAATTAATACCTATTAGAGTTCTTGAGTGAATTGATCAATCAAACCACAGTTTGGAAGCCACTTGTAAAATAAAGGTTTATTGAGAATAGACAATATTTTTGCTTTGCTTGATTTTGATAGATCATAAAATCCATTGGTAGAGAAATAACAGTGACAATATGGTTAATTCCATCTAAACTTTGATGAAATTACATAATTAAATAAGAAATTGTAAGAAAATGAATAGACTATCATTTTTCTTTCTTAAAAGAATCACACAAAAATGGAAGAATTTACAATTTATTTTGAAATATCCTTACTTGACTAAATCCTAATCTTGTCAATTCTTCCTACAGGAATAATGCCAGAGGAGTAAAAGCTGTATGTGAAAAGATGTCCATCACAGTATTATTTATAAAATAATAAAGTTAACCAAAATTATATAATTTATTCAAATTGGGCCACTATTTAGAGAGAAAGATAGCACTGAAAATTAACAGGCATTCATTGATCTATAACAGTCATAAATTAGGACTATCTTTTGAAGACTGGAAACTATGGTTACATCAATAATGAATTTAGTTAGGTAAATTACAGTCCACTCATTTAAAATAATGGTTATGGAGACTATGCTTAAAATTCATGTTCAATTCAACTCAATAAATATGTATTACACAATGGGTATATAGCAGTGAACATGTTCCTTGCCCTTATGGAACTGAAATTTTATTGGCTTATGAAACTGTATCTATAGTGTGACTTCCCCATATAAATACTCTTAGCATATATATACTAATAATTAAAAAAATAAGAATTTGTGCCTGACTTTTAAGGTGATGAATAAAATTTTGGGTGTTTTTTTGCCTTTTATTTGTGTTATTTCTACAGTATTGTTTAGACAATACAATTAGAGATGATAAATGATGACGAACTTGAATATTCAATCCATTGGCATTAAAAATTAGAGTTAATTGGTAAATATATTATTTATTGAGCTCTACTAGGTAATAGGCATTGTGATAAATGCTTCACTTATAGTTCTTCCTTTAATTCTTACAATAACTGCATGTGATGAACTTGAGGTTTAGAGGAATTAAGTGATTTGCCAATGGTCAAACATATGATAAATAGCTAAATCCAGCATCAAAAGCTTGATTCTGAAAGCTGTGTTCTTAATCACTATTGCTCACCCACTGGAGAAGGCCCCGTCCTGTGGATGTTCCACACCTCACTTAATTTCCTATTGGTTTCAGGTTTCAAGCTTAACATTAAGCACTCAAAATAACAGCCTTAAATCTGGCTGTGACCCAACGCAAGGTCTCCCAGGAGATTGCTGGCCTGGTATCAGAGATCCCAGATGGGAAAGCCACATAAGCCACTTTCCTAGGCTTACTTTGGCAGCCAAATGGAAACTGCAAGTGAACAAAACCAAACTGTACAGCTCAAATATGCAGGATTGATTCAACTCAAGTTCTTTTATTTTAAGTTAAATTTTTTAAAAGTTAAAATCATGGGATGGATAACTGTTTAATTAGAATTTTTTTAATGTTGTCTTTTGACTATAAAATGTAGCCCTGTAAATCATAGTGAGGAATTGGAAAGATAATGCCTTTCTTCAGTACATTTTACCCTTTTGATAAGCAACTTTCATGGTTTTTCCCTTAGGTCTTTGTGTTTTCCTCATGTTTTTTATCCTGCTTTCACTTAACCATATTTGATAGATCAGGTACTCTTCATCTGATAAGAAGGCAAAAGGTTTCTTCCCTCTCAATAATGGGGTAAGGAATTCCCTGGTGGCCCAGTGGTTAGAACTTGGCATTTTCACTGCCAGGGGCCCAGGTTTGATCCCTGGTTGGGGAACTAAGATCCCACAAGCTGCAGGACACAGCCAAAATAATAATAATAATAATGGGGTAAACCCAGATGCCATTGGAAATAAGATTATTTATAGTTTAACCTTAGTTGTGAAGCTTAGATTCTCCCTCATCCTGCCCTGCTGCTCAAAGTCAAACATTTCTAGGATAAGGTATTAATATCAGCACTAAGAAAATATTCCCTCTTCCACAAATTCAAAGGCCATACCTTTTACTGTAAAAATATTCTAGGCTAAATCTTTATTCCATCAGTCATCAAGCTGTGTAAGCTCGGACAATTTATGTAATCTCTCTGACTTTCAATATCAGTGAGTAAGGGAACTAAAGGTAAAGATGGTTTGGTGGATAGAAGTCAGCTTATAAATTAATTTGTCTATTAAGGCAATATCTCAGATTTTATTCTGCAGTAGAAATATAATTTCTGTGGGAGGTTTTGTTTTTCTTCTATAAGCCCTGACATTAATGGCTGTGTGTATGTGATGTGTTGTGCCTGCGATGACTATATGAAGGTCTTCGTTTTTCTACCATGAGTTTTCTGTGTCTGTGTCTGTGGTCTATATTCTCTTTGGTGATTGCCCACTTTTTTGATACTGAATGATCTCCTTTAGTTCAAAAATGTCTCACTTTGCAGTTTAAATTTTATCAAATGAAAAGTGCATCTCTGTTGAACAGAAATTTGAATATATCATATAAGATGAATTTAAAATCCCCCCTCTATCTCATGTGGCTCCACCCCAAAGTTCAGGATGTCTTCTAGTTTTAATGCAGTTCCATTCGATTACTTTATGTTAGAGATCATGTGTGAATGACTACTGAGTGTGGAAAACAAAAATTACTAAGTATAAAATGGAAGAGTTTATTAGTTACATTTTAAGAGAAGTCACCAAAGGCTACCTTTAAGAGACATTTTTCAAAATATGTAAAATGCGTACTACTGTTTTTAAAACCTATTTAAGCAATCTTTCCTCCTCTGCACTCCATACTTTTACAGAAAAGATTAGAAGCATCTTACAATAAAGGCCACATTATGCTGTAAAGCTAGATATTAAAATAATTTGGAGGAAGGGACTTGGGCTAGGGGAAAAAATAAAGTTATAGAAAAACTAAACAATAGTTACTGTAATTGAGCATTAAGTATAGCTCAGAAACATTTTATGGGGAAGATATAGAAACTTTTGTGTCAAGTCTTCCATTGAAATTATAATGTCTGACTCTCTTCTACCATTTAGGGAAAATTTATAACTTCTCTGGATTTTAATTGTTGAAGAGCAACCCTATTGGGGTCTCTGAGGAAGAAATTATGCCAAAGTTTCACAAAAGGGGAAGAAAGGGAAGAGACAATTATTTGGTCAGTGAAAGAGATACAGCTAGACCTGGAAGGAAAAGTTGGATTCTCTATGGATAGAGTGTGGAAGTGTCAGAGGACTCGGGTGATGGCAACTTGCACTCTACCCCACATAGAGAATGGGCTGGATACCTGTGAGAGGGTCAGGCCAATGTATGTGCAGGATGGCTTTTCAGTACCACGCCTTGTGAGTAACAGTAGTTGTGCCACTGGGAATAGTCTTTGAGCAAAAAAGGACAAAAGGCTAACATTCAAAAGCTACATCTTATAGCAGAGGGAGCAGAGCTAACCATGTGACCACGGTAGCAAAAGGACCCTGCATGTTCCCACTATCCTGACACCAAGTAAGCTTGATAAACACCATCATGAGTAACACAAGATACTCTGCTAGCATGGGTGATAGGGTCTCAGAGCTAGGTTTAAGTCAATCTGGGAAAAAATGCAAATGTGGCATTTCTCACACACAGGTTTTATAGAATAAATTCATAATGCTACATGTAAAATGAGCTATATCATCATAAGATTCTCCTACTGAAAAAACCATGTGTCATCTATGAAAATGTTAAATCTCTGCCATCCTCAGATCTGTTTAAATGTTTTTGAAAACAAGCTTCTTTGAAAGATTTACAAAGTAAAGGCTTTAAGTAGAAATCTTGTTTCCAAAGATGAGGTATTTTCAGTTTTGAATATTCAGCAAAATGTATGTGATGTCTTGTAAGGGAAATATTGAAAAGAATATGGACATTAATTTAAATTCAACAGCTTTTTCAGGTGGATGTATGGATATCTTTGCTGCATGGCAAAGCATTTGCAGAACCGCCCACCCACTCAACTACTGGGATTAAATCCCATCATACTTCCAGTTAAACAAATTTTCAGACCACTTTTCTTCAAATCTTGACATCTTGCAGATGTCAAGACAGTTTGGTACTAGACATCTAAATGGAAAAGATATGAATTCCAGAAATCCCTCAGCTAGTACTTTTGTATAATTCATCATGAATATTAATTATCTCTTTTCAGCTGAAAAGTGGTAGTAAAAAGATTAATGATTATTTTTTTTTTTGGACAAACTAAATGTCTCCTTGATTTTTTGTTTTTTGTTTTTTGCAATAGTGAAGAGATGTAAATATTTAAGTAGATGTATTTTGAGTGTGCTGCATGTGAAATTTCACCAAAACATTTTTTATATATTTTTATTGTATAAATGGAAACAAACCCCACAATCAATATCTGTACTTTTGAGACCTATAAAAGATACCTCTTAACGTGCTACTTCAAAGCTTCTTGGCCTCATTTGTTTCCTGTTTGTACTCTCTGCTATGAGTACCAGCTTTGCATGGGTTATGATAGCACTGTCCCTGGCACCTATGTCACAAATCTTGTTTTCTGCTCCCAAGACTCCCCTGTTAACTGGAAGGCTTGAGTAGCTAAACACCCATGAAGCACAACTGAGAATTGTCCATCCTTGGGTGAAACATTGATAAATGGGAAACAGAAACTAGTGAGTAATTCTCCTTCCCCACCACCTCCAAGATTGGCTCTCCTGGGATGAAGTTTATGCAGCTTATTGGTGGCTGGGATATCAGCAATCAATTGTATTTTGTAGCAGCCAAATCAATAGCATGTCATAGTAATTGGTTTTTTGTTTTTGTCTGCTTCACTCACCTTTTCCCTCACTCCTGCCACCTGGTATTATACTTCCCAATAACATGGTTTCAGATAAGCCCTTTAGCTCACGTTTTTCTTTCTGTGGAACTCAGGCTGAAACAAGACTCTCTATATATTTCTCTGTCAGTTGTTAATTCAATTATTATATATTGTTAAAATACAAAATGTATTTAATCTTTTCTTAATTTTGAAAGGAATGCTGTATATTTACTTTGAAAAATAAAAGATTATTTAATAAATGTGTCATATTTTTTATTATAAATTTATTCATATATAATCATGATGTTGGCTTCTATAAATAAGGATTCTGTTTTAAAAAGTGTGTAATTTTTGAGTGAACTGATGAGGATGATTATAATTTTTGTGACTTTCTGTCTGAATAAAAAAAAAAAACCAACTATAACAGAAAAAAAAAAAGTGTATAAGTTTTTAAAAAGGATTCAATGCCAAAAAATGAACAGCAAAACCTAGGTAAAACATTACAAAATGGAAAATGAGCAGACAATTGATTACTTGTATTAAATGTTATTGATGATTCTAGTCCAAAATTTCAACATAGGAGGCTTCTGAGCTCACCTACTCCCATGGACACACCAAATCTACAGCTACACATGGGGCAGTTCCCTCTGAAAAAAATCCAGAAGCTAGCTGAGTGACTTCTATACATTTAGCAAACAAGAAAATACTCAAAATGAAATGGAAGGAAAGGCTGAGACACATTCTGGCCATCAACCTCAGTCTTACCACAGCAACATGTAATTGGGAGGGAATTCACAACTCACAGTTTCTCTCTGAGGGGCAATTGATTTGGACCCAATATCAAGTGCCCCAAGTTTTAAGAATTCCACCTGAAAGACAGGACCCCAAAACACCAATGGGGTTTGAGTCCACAGGATCCACAAGATTACAGCAAATGAAGAAAGGGTTCTTAACAGGCTCAAGAGGACTTGCTGTGGTTATCTCCCCAGGGCTCAGTGCAGAGTTCCCAGAGAGAAACTCCAACACCCAATCTTTTCCTGAGAGAGGCGTATTTGCATACTTTACAAGCAAATGCCTTTAGGTCAGGCTTCTAATTTAATTTCCATCTAAGGACTCTAATGGAAACAGTAGACATCATGCAAGAGCACATGGATGATGTAACCAGAGAGAATTTTCAAGAAAACATCAAAAAGAAATTTCAGAGATCAAAAATGTTCTTTATTTAGAAATAAAGAAGGTATTTGATGGGCTCTGGACATGACGGTAGACTGCACATGGCTGAGGAAAGAATCTCTGAGCTAGAGAATGTAACAACAGACTCTTCAAAAACATAGAATTCCTTTATTCCTTTTTAATTTCCATGGAATCTGCAGTGATGTCCCTCTTTTCTTCCTAACATTAGTAATTGTATCTATCTCTTTTTTTTCTTAGCTTAGCTATAGTTTTATTCATTTTATCAATCTTTTCAAAGAATCAGCTTTTGATTTCATTGATTCTATTGATTGAGCATTTAATAGGATTGCACTTTTTTTCCTTTCTCAGCATATCAGGTATATCAACACTGTGCTTACTTTCCTTAGTGATTGCCCTTGAGTTTGCAAAATACATTTACAGCAAATCCAAGTCCACTTTCAAATAACATTATGTCACTTCACATGTAGTGCAAGTACATTATTATAACAAATAATTCTAATTCCTCCCTGCCATCCCCTGTAACATTGCTGTCATTCATTTCGGTTACACATAAGCTATAATCATTGAATACATTGTTGCTTTTATTATTTTCAACAGACTTGTTTCTTTGATCAATTAAAAATAAGACAAATAAAAGTTTCCATATTACTTTCACTCTTTTCTTTATGTAGATCCGAGTTTCTGACCTATATTATTTTCGTTATCTCTAAAGAACTTCTTTTAACATTTCTTGCAAAGCAAGAAATTCCCTCAATTTTTATTTGTCTGAGAAAATCTTTATTTCTCCTTCACTTCTAAAGTATAATTTTGCAGGGTAAAACTTTGCTTTCAGATTGAACAAATGCAAATTTATTGTAAACTGTGAAGTATCAGGTAAATTATTTAAAATAAATCTCTCTCTCTCTCTCCCCCACCACCTTTCTCTCTTCCTCCCTCCCTCTCTCTTGAGCCTATTGGATCTCTTTCTCTGGAGAACTCTAATACAGGGACATATATTAAAAAATTACAGGTGGCCTCTAGAAGCTGGCAAAAACAAGAAAACATATTCTCCTCTGGAGCCTCCAGAAGGAACCAGCTGTGCTGACACATTGAATTTAGCCCAGTGAATCTAACTTTGGACTTCTGGTTACCAGAATTGTGAAAGAATACACTTGTGTTATTATAAGCCACCAAGTTTGTGGTAATTTTTACAGCAGCCCTAGGAAACTAATGCAGGACCTTATCCTCACTTAATTAGTAAATTATTCCTGTTCTAATGTATGTTCTTTTAGATAACAATACTTCTCCTCTTATTTAAATGACAAGCATAACAGACTCAACATGTGTCTCACTTTACGTTATTTCAGCCTCCCTTTTTATTTCAGTTTTTGTTGTGTCAACCTACTGCGTGCAAGTGTAATCCAAGTGTAAGTCACTTCACCTCAGCTGTATGGAATAACTCCATTTATTTTCCTGAGTTTTTCTTCCACTGCTTGAGGTATAATGGCCAGAAGAAAATCATCAACCATTCTGACATGGAAAAAGTCCCAAATTTTGAGGGAACTAAACCTTGCATAGCTGCTTTTAACCAATGAGAGATGGAAACCAACGGATAAATAACTTCCTTCTTCTGAAATTCAGGGGAAATAAATAAGTACTCTCTACCTGGTTCCTCCAGGGAACCAGATCTCTATATCTCTAGCTACTCACTGTGGTGATTAACATGAACATTTACTTCCTTCCCACTACCACTCCTACTTCTTGGGATCACTTTCAAAAATAAACTATTTGCATGGAGGCCCATATTTCATGCCTGCCTTTTGGAGAAACCAGTCTAAGTTGGTTGGTAACAGAAAAGACCCTGGAAAGCACACCATCAGATTAGGATTTTAAACTAGAACACTCACCAGTCAGATAGCAGTGAGGACTACATTGCTGGTGGTAAGTGGGATGATGATAACTCTTGCATGCCATAGCCTTATATTTACTAAGAATCTTACCAATGATAGATTAAAATAAGGTGTAGACAGAAGAATAAACTTTAGCTTCTGATGCAGTTTTAAAGGGTTGATGTTTAAGTATCACATAGGGGCAATAGTAATTCTAAAGATTGTCATTTGGCTGGCTTTTATTTACAGCTTCAAAAGCTTTAAAATATAAAGTGATAGACTCAGGTAGTTATACTTTGAAAATAAAAAGAAAGCCTCCATGGCAACGTGGATAAAGACCCTCATCTCCTGCAGCTAAGGCAGAGGCCCAATTTTTAATTATAAAGATAGCACAGTTACAACTAATTCTATAACCTTAATAGGTCTCTTATGTCAAAGACAAGGTGTTAATAGAAAAAAAATAAGACTCGAGGCCTGTAGTGGGAACATTTGATTGAACGAGCTTAGAACTTCTAACCTCTGGATTCTCCTGAGTAGTCTGACCCAGCAGAGGCAGTTTCCTTTCCCTTGTAACAAAAAAGATGCCTCTCGTTCCCTGGAGTTTCTGTAAAGACATCTGATATTTTTGCTTTGCAAGATCATATTTGATTTCATCAAAAATGCCCTTGCTTCCCTTTATTGTCTCCACAATAATAAATACAGTTGGCTTGAACAGGAAAATAAAGCCCTTATTTCAGGAGGAAGTAGACGGAGAGAGAGAGGGAGAGAGAGGATCACCAAGAAAATGGGATAAAATGCTAACAATAGATGAATTGGGGTTAAATTTTTATGGACGTTCTTTGTTCTCCTTTTATTTTTGCAACTCTTTGTAAGTTGAAATTATTTCCAAATAAAAGTTTTAAAAGTGTATATCTTCCAAACTGTGCTTTAAAGAAATGAGAAAAAATAAGGTTTTTCCTCAAGAGATTCCTAAATGCTACATCTCTAAGGAGAGCAAAAGTTAGACAAATATTCTTTGACTTTAAGATATTAAAGGGGGCTAAAATCTTTTAAAATACACACACAGTATCCCCAAACACATTTCAGGAATAAGTCTTACATGATTAGTTGGATGAGTAGCTTTTTATATCTCATAAAACCACTTTCCTTAGACATGCCAGAGCAGGAGATTGTGAAATTGGTATGAGCTGGTTCAAAAGTAATCCGAGTCCTTGCTTGCATTCCAAACAAGGAAGATCAAAAAGTAAGCCCAAGGAGCGAGTTGTTCCTTAAATATTTGACTTCTTTGACCCTAAGAAATACCTGAATTTTAAGGGACAAAATAATATCCATGAAATTGAATTTCCTAAGACCTTAAAATGTAAGATGCAATGTACATGTCCAAAATGAATACCTTCCTAGCTTTAGCTAAAAATTATTAGAAAAGTATCTTGCATTTTTTTGAGTTTATAATATATGACAGGGAAAACAATTTTAAAAATCTGTCTGAGATTGTTTTATTATTCCATCTGATGAAATATTTTCATGCACTTCTATAATTTAATGTCCAAATTACAAATGGTAAAATGCTTCAACTAATATATAATGTCATCCTATTGGAAATATTTAGGATGAGTGGTTCTTTATTTCTCTAATCTAACCACTGCTTGTCTGCCTCTTCACTGCAAAATTGGCATTCTACTTATATTGTGAAACAAAAGAGACATTTAAAACCTCTTTTTGTGAGATAAGTCTCATAAGGCTTGGCATGCGGAGATGAAAACATGTCTCTCATTGCAGAGATAATAATTCCTAGGGAAAGTCTTAACAGTTCTTTCTCCTTTCTCTCACTTTCCAGAAGCAGCAGTTTAGGGCTTAACTGCTTAATCAGTTCAAGCTCCCATATTAGGTGAGCTATAACAGCAAATTAAGACTTCTAAGTTGTGCTAAAAATATAAGGTGATTCTCTACTCTGGGATAGGCAAACTATATTTGTCCTACAGGTCATACTTTCAATAACTAAATTTTATTTTAACCCACTTACTTTACATCAAAATAAATTGTGGCCTAGACAGGGGAGGTAAGTTGTCCAAAGATGAGCTGGAATTAGCATCCAGGCATTCTGTTTCAGTCTAACATTATATGCATCACATCTAGAAAACTGTTTTTGTTTACTCTGGATTTACCCTGCTGGTGACTTCAGCCTGAACACAAGGAGGAAGTTCAGACTCCTTGTGTTGATGACGATACTTGAATGATTGTCTATATATTAGTTTTAATGTGGAACAGGATTGTTCCCATGTGAAATCTAACTGGGTCTGCAGAGTTCAAACTGGTTGTAACTTTTTGGGTGGTTGATTCTCGACTTCAGCTTAAGTCTTCAACATATATTGTTTTTGCTTTTAAAAATGGATTTTTAGTATTTCAAGATAAAATAGAGACTAGAAAAACAATAGAAAATATGACAAAACTAAATATTGGTTTTTTGAAAAGATAAAGTGCATTGACAACCCTTTAGCTAGTTTAACCCAAAAAAAGAGAGAAAAGACTCAAATAAACACGATTGTGAATGAAAGAGGAGGCATTACAACTGATACTATAGAAATTCAAAGAATCATACTAATATGAACAATTATACACCAAAAAAATTGGATAACATAGACGAAATGGATGAATTCCTAGAAACATAGAACTTACCAAGACTGAATCAGAAAGAAACAGAAAATCTGAACAGACTAATAGCAAGTAATGATGTTGAAGCAATAATCATAAACCTCCCACTTGTTCATAATAAACATCCTACCTGTGAATTTTACTAAACATTTTAAAAAGAATTAACACCAATCTTTCTCAAGCTCATCCAAAAAATTAGAGAGGAAGGAACACCTTAAGATTGTAAACTCTTGTTCTGAGAAATACCCATGGAAAATTTTGAGGCCTACATTGATGTTGTATTCTTCCAAAGAGAATTTGTGTTTTCTTCTGCCAAATGACTGGGTATGCTATCAACTTGGGATCTTTTTAAATAAAATTCTGAGCTTAAGTTTTGTTGGATCATATAGGTATGTAACCCTGAGTTACATAACCACATGAGAATCAGCTTATGTTTGTAGGGCATTTATGGAATCTGAACTGACACTGGATCTAAAACATGGGTTCACAAATACATTGTATACCCCTTATTAGGATGAGGACTTATGGAAACCAGGCAATAAATGGAATTATGGTCCAAATATATCTTACTATATGTGAAACAGGTCCTTGGACACATCCTCAGGTCATTCCCTGATCCCCAGTACATAATTGAAATGCATATATTCAGAAGATATTAGAACCCTCATATTGATTATCTTGACTGTGGAGTGAATGATATTATAGTAAGAAATGCCAAGTGAAAACTGAAACTGTCCCCTCACACTGCCAGAATAGTAAGTCATCTGCATTACCACATACCAGAAGGAATTGCAGAGGTAAATGTAATCATCAAAAATATAAAATATGCTGGGGTGGTGACCCCTCATTCAATTCAGCAGTACCATTCCTGAAAACGCTGATGGATAATGACAGGTAACAGAAATACGGTAACTCTCACCAAATGACAGTATTCATTGCAGCTCTACCAGCTGTGGATCCTTATTGGAATAGGTCAAGACAGTCTCTGACCCTTGGTATGCAGCTATTGAGCTGGGGAATGTATTTTTATCAATTATCATCAGTAAAGGAAAAATGAGTTTGTTTTATATGAGATAGACAGCAGTATGCATTTATTGTTTTGACCCTGAGCTATGTTAATTCTCTTGATCTTTATCACAGTAGTTGGCAGGTACTCTGATTATCTTAAAATTCTACATAATATTATACTAGTCCACTACATTGCTCCACTATGCTAATTGGACTTAGTAAGGAGGAAATTTCAAGTACTTTGTGTGATTTTTTCTATGACTTCAAAAATTATAAAATATTACAGCTTCAGAAAACTAATTGCATTTTTAAAATGTATCTAACTCTTTAATCTAACCTTATATAACTTTGGTCTATCTTGAGAAGTTAAATTTTTTTTCTAATTTTCTAAACATTTATTCTTATTATTAAATAAGACCCAAGCTCATTATTGATTTGCAAATGTCTTCAAAATATGTTACATTCATTGGCAGTCTATTCTATTGCCTATTTTCTATTTTGCACATCTATTTTATCAAGTACAATATTTTTTAATTTATAGAAATACTTAAACTATGTCCATTTTTACCTTTAAAATATTCTTTGATATTCTTACCTGTTTATGCTTCCAGATAATGTCTATTGTCTCATTATAGAGTTCCAAGAAAAAACTTGATAGGTTTAGTAGTGAAATTATGTTAACTCTACTAATTAATTTGGGAAAATTGAAATCTTTACAATTATTAGACTTCTTATCCATAATAAAAGTTTCTGCACTTATATATTCAATAAATTGTTACTATTTTATATAAAATATGCATATTTTCATTGGGTTAGTCACTAAAAGGAAATTTTGTATTATTCCCTTTGTAAACACAGTCTACATTAATAAATATTTTATTAAGAAACATCAATGAATAAAGCAAACCAGGAAATAAACCCTGAAAAAAGTGTGTTTTACTTTCTGTGTAAATCTAAACCTTATAAATGTAGATATACTTTAGTGTGTGGAAAAGGAAACAATAATAGTGAAGAGTCCATGGCATCACATAGAGAATTAATTGAAAAGTAACAGTATTTAGCCTATATAGATGAGAAGTTATAAGTTAATTCTATTGGAAAGTTTTTCATGTGGACAGAATAGATATATTTGTGGTCATAAGAAATATAATTGTACCATGGATAGAAATCTCAAGGCAACAGATTTTGACAAAGTATTTTAATAAATTCAGTTATAGATAACTTAGGCTGCCCTAGATGGGAATGAGTTAGTTCCCTGCCCTTGCAGAAGCTGATACCACTTGGAAGGGTACCTGTGAAACAGATAAGATATTAAACAGTGATATTTTGAATTTGTTTCAATGGTAAGTCTTTGATAGCATGGAACTTACGGTATAGTTTATTTTTCATTCTGATGGTCCTCTAATCCCACGCACAAAATTTATGATCTTAAAAAAATATGGTATATCATCATTCCCATGACTGTATTGTTTCAGTTCTTAGTTCAGTAGGCATTTTTTGGCAGATATAAAATTGCACCTGTAATGTAGGATATCGTTTAAGGACATAGCTCTTACTTAAATTCCTTCAGTGTTCATTTTAAGTTAATGCTTTCAGCTGATGTGTTGGATTTGATTCACATTGTTAAATGCTTTAATGCAAGTTGGAAAAGCCAACTTTACATTCTTTTGCTTGTGAGCAGAATAAATCCTCTAAGACAAAAACCAAGAAGGATGATTGACCTAACTCAGCTTTTGTGCCTTTATTTGTTAAGGAAGTCAAAAGTGCCATGAGATTGATTAAATCAAATAAATAGGTTGGGGTTGACACTTGGGTAATTTGTACAATTCTCTTTGTTCGGTCCCCCTTCTAAGTATTGCCAAGCCTGTTGCCACGCGGACAAACATGACCGTTTACTGGTAAATTATCACTTTTTGGAAACTGAGCTAACAATAATTCTTCATTTAAAAAAAAAAAAAAGATTGTTAAGTCTAGTGTAAATACCTAACAGCCCACCCCTGTTTGTGTTTCGGTTGGGTGGCTTAAATGGTTTGTGAATTTTGTTTTCCTCACATACAAAATCAGCTGATTTTCTTAGCCTCCAACTCAAAACTGACAACTTCTGCTCTTTTGAACACAAATAGAACGGTTTTGAATCTCTTGGAATAGATTTTAAGAAAACATTTATTTTTATTACCATTAACCTATACATTTTCAAGCATTTCTGAGTGACACAGTGAGCAAAACAAAGTACTTATCAGCTTTGTTCAGTGAAATTGAGGCATCTGTTGAATCCTACTGTACTCCAGGACCTACGGGGGCTTCTAAGGAAAGAGAATGAGTCCAGTTTCTTGCATAGAGTTTCTTATGGAGTAATAGGGGAGGAAAGAAAGAAGCATAATTCATTATCGCTCAAAACAAAACCTAAGTGGCACGAGAAAGGGATTAAGTGTCATAAAGTTTCCTGCACAGGAATAAGCACTTTCCGTTGGGAAAGATTTTGTGAGCTCAAAGATGAACAGAATTTGAACCAGGAAAGCAAAAAAGAAGAGGAATTGAGGCCCAATAATAGGTAAGTAATCTGCTTTCTAAGTGAATCAAATAATTCACTAAAGAATTTTAAAAGGCATATGCTTTAGTCTACGGTAAGGTGAATATTGCCCTTTATGGCAATTATTTTTATAACCAAATTAGGACATCCAGAAAGGCTTGATTTTTCAGGGACATTGGAAGCATACATCACTATAAAATCTCCAGAGAAGCCTGACCTGATACTGCATGTAATTGAGACATTCCTGCTTCCTTCAGGGAGTAAATCAGTTGATTTTCAACTCTTTTATTCACCTCTAATTTAAGTGTCCTCTTTCTAAACGGTAATTTGACCCAGAACATCTCTGAAATGTCTGAGACATTTAGCAATCCCTCAAGGGGCTATTACACCTGTGAGTTATGATGAATTCAGAAGTTAGAACAAGTTAATGACTTTTGAAAAAAAAATGTATTTGATGTGGTAGGATTCACTTCCAGGAAATCACTTAGCATAAAACTAAAGGTCAGGAGGATGGAAAGTAGAAACATGATTGCCTAACACCATTTCCTTTAATGTTAAATAAGGAAAATTTCTGAGTACTTATCAGAAGAGATGCTTTTATAAACTGACATCAGAAAGGCAGCATGATATTGTTGAAAGAGAACTGGGGTAGGAATTGGGAGACCTGGAATCAGTTCTGATTTTGATACAAATTTCTTGTGTAACTCTAACCATATACTTCTCCTCCTGGGGCCCCAACTTCCTCCTGTACCTGTCTGATGAAAGAGTTGGAGAAGATCAACTTTAAGGTCATTTCTAGTTCTGACAGTGTTATCTTACCTTATCATGTGTTTGATCCTTTCATACTTTTAAGAGTGAGAATTAAGATGGAGGCCTGGTTTGAGTTTACAGGCTTGAAAATTTGGAAGCTATTCCAGTAGTGAATTGTACAAAGCCAAATCACACCTAGACTTACACTAGAAATGAAGCTGAGAAGTTTAGGAATACATCACTTGGCCATAAACCAGTGTCTAAGAATCTGGTGTTAAAAGAAACAGAATATATTAATAAGTAATAGTTTGAGGTTTTGCATTACATTTGAGGCTCAGTTTGAAAGTCTTAAAATAGCAAGTGTTTGCAAAATCTTAAGCCCACCAGTGACTACTAGGAAATTAATTGAACAAAAGAATAGAGTGACTCGGAATTCCCTGTCAGTTCAGTGGTTAAGACACTGTGCTTTCACTGCCGAGGGCTCGGGTTCAATCCCTGGTCAGGGAACTAAGATCCCACAAGCCGCACCACACAGCCAAAAAAAAAAAAAAAATGGAGTGACTAATTTTCTGATTCTAATGATAAAAAAATAGGTTGATTATATTTAAATGGCAGCCTAGAAAACCAATTCAGAAACTGGAAATATCAGGGTTAGATAAGGCTTTTCGGGCTGGCACACTCATTTTATAGATGGAGAAACTGAGGCACCAGAGAGATTTGTCTAAGAGAAAGAGAGCAAAGAGAAAATGGAAAATAAAACACAATTGACTAATGTACATACATATATATTAAATATTTTACATATATATATCCATGCAAGACCCTGTGGGGACTTCCTGGGGAGAGCTCCACCCTCCAAATGTCCCCTGCTTCTTGTTTGTAGAAAAGCTTTAGCCTCCTAGGCCTTCCCCAAGTTCCAAAGAGTAGATTTAATCAGAGAAGTGAGAAAGTGTGGAAACAAAGGAAAAATTCAAGCAAGACAAAATAATAACTGTTTAGCCATAAAACAAAGTCAAGGACATTTAGTTCCTCCTCAAAGGCTATAGATAATATTCTGAGCCATATCCTTGAGTTGTTTTGCAGCTACTAAAACCCACACCCCACCAAGTGGAAGAAGTTAACTGTATTCTGATTACCAGCAGGTAGACTCCACACCCCAGACTGGTTGGAACTAGAAGGTTGGTGATTTTAACTCCTGAAACAGCACCCTGTTACCTTACCACCAACCAATTAGAGAGATGCCTACGAGCTGATCACACACCCTTTGACCCTCTCCCTCACCTTGCCTTTAAAAACCCTTCCCTGAAAGCCTTTAGAGCATTTGGGTCTTTTGATCATGAGCTGCCCATTCTCCTTGCTTGGCCCTATGTTGGACACCCTGCAGTAAATGCTGTACTTTCCTTCATCACAACCTGGTGTCAGTAGATTGGCTTTACTGCTCGAGGACAAGCAGACCCAAGTTTGGGTTGGTTATATATACATATATAGAGAGAGGGGAGGGGGGGAGAGAGAGAGACACCTTGTACTCAGATATGTAGATCTGACAAATTTAAAAGGTCTAGAAAAACATTTAACTGCAGAAAATATCAGAGACTAGCTCTCTGATTTGAATATTACTGAGTAGAAATATTTGTCTTCTTGGTTTCAAATTGAGCAAATGTAAATTTATTGTAAACTGTGAAGTGCTAGGTAAATGACAGGCATGTTGTTAATATATTAGCTCTTCTAAAGTTATCTGTGTTTTAGAAGGAAATTCCTGCAGTTGTAATGACCTTACTTTAAAGGACTGATAGATTCAGAAATATTGGGCTCAGTGGCAAGAACTGGACTTTGAGTCATACTCTGAAATTTTAGAGGGATGATTCAGGGAAGTTTCACAAACCTGATACTGAGAATTGGTTTGCATTCTGATTATGATTTGACCAGGCATAAAAGTGAAGAAGAACCTCCCCAGAGAAAAGAGTAGCATGTGGGAAGATACAGCTTGTTTAAAGAGCCTGACATATTTGAAAAAAGAGTGGGGAGAGTGGTTGCAGATGGACCTGGAGATGTAAGTTGAGGCAAAATGAAGAAAGAGGTTCATTTGCTGAGGAGTTTGGATTTTATCTTGTAAGCAACAGGATGTCAAAAGAGGTTTTTAAGCATGGTAAATGGAGATCAAATCTGCTTTTTAGGAAGGTAGCTCTGGAGAAAAAACAGATAGTAAGGAAAAAAAGTATCTGAAATTCAATATAATGTTCTTTGGCAGAAGTACAGGTGAGAAATGATTTTTTTCAAGTAAATCAATGAAAGTAAGAATAGAGAAGAACAGAATTCCTAAAAATATAATAAGTCGGATTCTGTGCCCTTTGCAACAAATCTCTTTGGATTTGGATATAGAGCCTGAGAAGAGCAAGCAAATGACCTTGAATTTTCTAGTTTGGAAAATGAGTGGATTAGACACCATTATTCAAGATTGAGACAACTTGACTTATGATTCTGAACAATCAAATTTGCACAGTTACATTATCTGTTTACTTTTATTGGTTTTATTTATCCCTGTTTTATGCCAACAAGTACCTGTATGGCTGCAGATATTTCTCTACCCTTTGAAACTTTCAGTCTACTTAAGGAGTTGGACATGGATCCAGTGACATAAGAAAGAATGCGATAAGAATTATGAGATCATAGTACTAGGTAGTGCCAAAGGAGAAAGGCACTGATTCTGACTGCTCATGCGCTGGGTCTGTGTCTCTGCAGTTAAATTGCAAGCTCCTTGAGGTCAGGAGCTGGGTGTTATTCATCTTTGGATTTGTGAACCTAGCACAGCGTCTTGACCCCTAGTTGACATCCAGAAAATGTTTATTGATTGGAATTGGTTGTAACTATATTAACAGAGAAGTTTTTTGTACACAAAACTTCAGTAAAGAGTACTTGTTAATCTCTCAGTTTCTTATAGTCCAATAGAGAAAAAAGATAAGTGAAAACAAATTCAGTTTTGAAAGAAGTTGGGCAAAACTAATTCAGAAGATATGTATTTTTGTATGGATAAATCTTCTGTGAAATGAAGAGCTGGTTTAACTGGGCATGTCTCTGGGACCTTACCTCAAACTTTTCAGTCAGAGTTTTTAGGGGCAGGGACTTGCCCCCCACCCTTTATTATTTTGTTTCACAGGTAATCCTCATATATATATCTTACCTAGTTGAAAACAAGGGTCCAATGTAATAAGTTGGTGGGTGAGACAGAATCACATTCTCATTTATACAAACAAACAAAACACAATGATAAGATTCACTGTCTCTAGCTACCTGGCCAGCTCTTCCCTAAGGTATGTCTAAAGTTTTGATGATTCTGTCTCTCATTAAATTTAAATAAGCAAACATATACTTAGAGTTTTTCTTTTTTTCTTTCTGTTTTTTTTTTTTTTAGAGTTTTTCTTGTAAAGGTAAACTCCCTACCTTATCATGACACCTGCAATTTTTATAAGATTGAATTAGCTCATAGGAAAAATACTCCAAAGAACTTGATGAAACCAGAGCAATTCATTTTTCAAAGTGAGATACCCTCTGATACTTTTGCCTACCAGTCATTAGCTGGACTTTTCTTCTTCTATATCTTTAAGCTGTCTGTAAAGTTATATCTGCCCCCATTTTTTTGAGCTGAATTGTAGTTCCTAAACACACACCATGGACCCCAGTATGTGTGACTGTCAGCAATGCTTAATCCTGTTAAAGCACTTCTCTAACCACAAACCCTGGAGCACCCAAATATAACCTGCTGCCTCCCAGGCTATCCTTCAGAAGAAAGTTGGAATTCTTTCATTAATTAATATCTTCAATATCTCTAGTCATTTTTCCATTATGTACTCCTCAAGAGTCTTAAATGAAGTCACCCATTTCAGTTGTGATGGTTGCTCATGAAGACAGGCTGCCAAATCCCTGATTGTGAAGAGGTGATTGTTGGGATGTCCAGGCAAGCAATTGACTCATGCTCCCTCTGTCTACACATAATTCAGAAGCATTCAGTTTTGAACAAGTAGGGCTGTAAAAATACTAGCCCTAGAGTTCTAAGGCTCAACTCTAATTCTTGAAATAATGGGATTTCTGAGCAGGTGGTAAAACATAGGTAAAACACTTTAGGCTTCTGAGGTAAGTTTCTGTTAGGGGCCATGTTTTCACTGGGCTAGATTCTCCATTCGAATCTAAAGCAGTTTCAGTTCAAATAAGAAAGGAAACTCTCTCCCTGAATATACCTGAATTTCTTCCCTACTTCTTCCAACCCAATAAGTATACATTTGTTCTGAGTCACTCTTGATTTCCTTTGCATGAAAAGAATAACTGCTCCATCCTACTTTATAACATCCCCAAGAAAATATGTAGGTAAAAAATATTTCTTACTAGGTAATAAGCAATACTCAGAAAAAAATGATTTTATAAGGTTTAAAAAATTTTGCAGGGTGACCATTCTTGAAATATCATATCAACATTATCAAAATTACTATTACTGTCATTGTAATGCTCATGGTAGCAGTTGTAATAGTATTATTAATTTTTCCACAAGGTGAATAGCTTGTATTCAGGTGAATGATTCCTTCTTGGTAAGGGAAAACTTGGTTGAAGGTTCAAGTTTAAGAGAAAGTCCGTAAAATTTTGAAGATACTTTATTTCAGAACTGCTGGTATTTTACTTAGAACACTGTACGATCATCTTTTTAAGGACAAACACCTGAAGGAGTTACTGTATCTCCCTCAAATCATTAGTTTATTCTCTGCAAAGTGTCATTATCATCATCATTCCTTGAATATGAAAATTTTAGTAATGTATATTTTAGATCAATGTTCATTTAACATTCATGAAAACTCTGTTAGGCAGATATTACTATTCTTATTTTACACATGGGGAACTAAGGCCAAAGGTGACATGTGACTTGCCCCATATAACAGAGTATTAAGCAGTGGAGGCAGAACTAAGACATTAGATTTCTGACTTGAGTGCATTTATTAAGAAGAACTTATCCAAAGCAAATACAATTGTACAATGGGAAGATGGGTAAATAGCATCAAATAAAATCACCCACTTTGACCTAGTTAACTGTCTGACACCCAAGCTGCCAAGACCATTTATCGTATGGTCACTATATGTCTCCTGAGACTCTACAGCTCTTTACAACACAAGAGGCTATTTCAACCTTAGACTGTTTTTTTTATGAACTGGATATTTTCATTCCAGGGCGAGGAACTCTTAGATAGCAATGTAATGTCCCAGGATGAAAGAGAAATAACAGACTTAGGACTGAAGGTAGAAATAAGAATGCAAAACTTGTTTCTTGAAGAATCACAATATGCTATGGTTGGAAGAGACCATATACAGCTCTTATTTACTCAAAGTTACGCAGAAAGCTGTCAACAGTGCCAGGACTTCTAATCAAATTCAGCTCTGCAGACGCAGTATAGTGCTTTTTCTACCGTCCTGCTCTATAGCATTGTCCTCTTTCCCACTGCCCTAGTATACAACTGAGATCTCCATATTATACTGGTCCATAGCCCCCTGAACTCCAAGAGTTCGACTGAAAACACTCCTGTTAACTTCAAGCTGAAATGAGAAAGTGAACCCTACCAGCAGAAACGGTATTGGGATTGCAATCCTTTTTGGCCATATGAATTTAGTTTCCACCTTCACTTTTGTGAGAAGGCATCCAAAAAATACGAGTTATTCACCATATGACACTAGTATAAATACATCACTTACTGAAAATGCCAAAGCTCAAAGCACGGTCTTTAAGAGAAAGGACTACTTGTGATTTTGCACATAATAAGCTTGTGCTAGCTGGCTATAGTTTCAGTAATTGTATCCATCATTATATTTACATTTCTATAATTAGTTGCAACGATTTAGGTCTCTAGTTTAATGCAGTCATTATTATCAGTTAGTAAATAATAAGCTTGAATTCTACTGATATGTTTGGAAAGCATTAATTTTAAAAGAATACCTTTCAAATGGAGCCCTAATCTCAATCCAACAACAATTACTGAACACCCACTTTTAGCAAGAAACAGGGATGGTAAAGAGGTAGAATTCATAGACCTCACCCTTAAACAGCTTACAGTAAAGTTGAATAAAGTGACATAATAATATAGAGCCCGGTATATAATAATATAAGATATAATAATACATGATGATCCAGGTGAATGGTATAAACTGTAGGAGCTCAGAAAATGAAGAGATTGCTGTTAACTAAGGGGAGAAAGACTGTGAGAACATGTCACTTTCTTTAGTAAAAATAAAGCCCATTACTTATCGCAATATTTTATCTGTAAGGAAGAATATTAAAATTTAAGTGTGGATTTGAACTCGGGCACCTTACTCCTAATTTAGTCACATGTCCCATGACACTTAAGGTCTTATTAGTCATAAATTTAGCAAAACCTTTAGGATCTTATTCTCTCAAAAATCTATTTTCCTCTCTGCTTTTCTCTCAATATTATTTTGTGTTTCCAGAAAGAAATTATATTTCCTTCAGTATACTACATCTGTTTTACAGAGAATATTTGGAGATAATAAAATATTTAAATTAAAGTTTGGACTCATTGTCATTCATACCCTCATGTCACATCATCATTTTCTCACCTAGAAAAGCAAGGAGCTGAGCACTTTAAAGCCAGTATTACTTCCCAGAGGAGGTTTGTTCTTTTCATTGTCCAGCCATCAGTTTGGCCATTTGCCTCTTCTTAGTGAGGGAGGAACACCTTTAGCAACAGCTTACCTCTTACTAATTAGAGTAGTTCTTTTAGGAAAGAAACTCCAGGAATGTATTGAATGGGAGACCCCTTGGTTCACTCAGTAGTTGAAGTTAAAGGAGTCATAATGAAGAGATCGCTAATGATTCCAGAACGATCCTTGGAGAGGTTATTATGGTGTTAATGGTGTTGGTAGGCCCCTTAATTAGAGAGTAAGCAGCTTTACTACCAAAAGGTAAAATTTTAAGGGCAGAGATTATCTCCATACACTCTGCTAACACCTGCATGTGCAACACAAGCCACAAGGTTTTGCACATAGCACACTGATTGCCTACTTAGTGAATGAAAGGTAGTAGAGCAAAATATAGTGATTAAGAGCACAGAAATCAAGGCCCATCGCTGCTATAAATCACTGAGTAATTGTGCAGAGAAGCAGAGTCAGTGCAAAGCAGTGGTAAGAGCATGGCTGGGGGAAGACGACAGCAGTATTTCAGTCCCAGTATTATTTCGTTAATAATCTACCTCTTATTAACGGAGACTGAGGAGTATCTTAACCTCTCCATGTCTCTATTTCCTCGTCTAAAAATTGAGACTAACAATAATATCTACTGAGTGGATTTTATTGTAGATTAAATGAATTAATATGATTGTGTTCTTAATACCAGGATCTGGCAAATAATAAGCATTGGATAAGCATTTATTATTATTATTTTTTATTTATTTATTTATGGCTGTGTTGGGTCTTCGTTTCTGTGCGAGGGCTTTCTCCAGTTGCGGCAAGTGTGGGCCACTCTTCATCGCGGTGCGCGGGTCTCTCACTATCGCGGCCTCTCGTCGCGGAGCACAGGCTCCAGACGCGCAGGCTCAGCAATTGTGGCTCACGGGCCCAGTTGCTCCGCGGCACGTGGGATCTTCCCAGACCAGGGCTCGAACCCGTGTCCCCTGCATTGGCAGGCAGACTCTCAACCACTGCGCCACCAGGGAAGCTCAAGCATTTATTATTATCGTTACCAATTTATTTGACTCCCACCTTCCTCATCTGTAAAAGGGAAAGATAGAAAATACATTTACCTCATAATACTGATTTGTAATTAAAGGAAATCATGTAGGTAGAGCACATAATACAGTGACAGCACATAGTGGGTTCACATATTTTATCTATTATTGTTATATGGAACATTGATTTTATTAAAATATGACAGTTTAAAATGTGACTAGTTGCCTGATATATTTGAGTGTCCCATTAAATAACATACATGCCAATAACCTCATAGTTCTCTAAAGGCCATCAGCCTCTTTCTATAAGTAAATCTGATTTGTGGTCATCAGAATTCCTTCTGGTAATTCTCTCTTCTGAGTAGCAAAGGAGCCTGGAGTGTCATTTAGGAGATGAAGTGTTCTTTAATAGTACACCTGGGCAAGAAAAAATAAGTTTACATTAGTCTCAAAAGATTGTCTTCACACATGTTGCCTCTTCTTTGAAAAAAAAAAAATGACTCTCCTGGGTAACAAATTCATCAAGGGAAGTTCATTGAAACCTTTACTTTGTAGTGGAAATAGGTAAGGAAGTAATCCAGCAGGGAGAAAAATGTAACAACATGTTTCATAGGAAATGCTGTTTGGATAAATCCATAGAAAATACTCCATTTCCCCTTCAAAGGGTCTTTTAACACTAGTAAATATATTCCTAGGAGTAGTCATTTGATGACTTAATTCTTCCTCATCAGCCTTTAGCAGTAGACTTGATATGTACAGAACAAAATGGGGTAGGAGGCAAAGACAAAGGACAGTCTCAGGGACTACTTTCTGATATGAAGGCTGAGGGCTATTCTAGGTACTGCCTGCCTTAGATCAAAAATACTAAAATTTAGCTTAATAGAAAGAAAGAACCAGGTATTACAAATTTGGTCATCACATCTAAAGAGATGACCCTTGTGCATACAAGTAGCAGAACAGAAGGAAGAAATGTATTTGTTCTGAAAGGATTTTTGCCACTTCACTGGAGTGGATACACTTGAAACCAGATAGTCACCATGGCTTTCTGACAGATGAAGTCAGACAAAGAAACATAAACCATGGGTTTAAAATGTCCTAATGGATTTTCTTTTTATATGGTTAAATGTGTGTCTAATTCATTCAGAGATTCTTAAAACAATAATAAATAATCAGAGATCCTCTACTTTTTAAGTCATGTAAATGGATTAATTACTGTGATTTACTGACTGAAAAAGTTGGTAAGATATCCTATTAGGAATATAGATTAGACACTGACTTTTTATAGAAACTCCTCCTCATATGAGTTCCATTGACAATTAACCAGTGGACTCTTGATCTAGAGAATACCTATTTTCTCCAACTTAAAAATGTGATGACATTTGCAGTGAACCATCTGGGCCTTAGTTAACTAGAAGCTTATATGTGTGCAATATCAAATGTGTTTTTTCCAGGTAATAAGTTCATACCAGTTCACTGACTAGTAGTAGCTTAACAGATGGAAAATTTGTTTACATAATGTTAAAAACAGATTGAGTTTGGCCAAAATGTTGAGTTTCATTTAACACACTCTGTTGGGTTGAAAAGAAACACATATTATTTTGGATTAATTTAACAGGGACTATGAATTCAGTTAGTGACTAAAGCATACATAGATCCAATTTCCCTTCCACTTCATGGGAGAAGTCAGGAGACAGGTTTCTTAAATGAAGGAATCAAACTGTGGTATCCCTACAGCAATATTTAGAAGGCTTTTTTTAGGAAGTTGGGCACATTCCAACATCAAACCCTCAGGTGGAAGAACTGAGTAGATTCAACACCAGAATTGTAATAAATATCACAAGCAGAATGGAAACTTACCTTCTTTTCCTGAGGTGACAAGGCACCAAAACACTAATTTCAAACTGCAATACCAACCACAGTCAGAGGTCCTCCATGTATCCCAAGATGTCGGATTAAAAGAGGAACTGTTTGCCGTTTATTGGCATCTTTTGGTAACATGGCTAGTACTAAATTGTTCAAATGACTATTTCAACATAATCTTGCAAATTGACTATAAAGATGTCAGTTTTTTCTCCCTCCCTCTTAACCTATAACTTTTCACATCCGTGATGAAAATTTGACATAAATAACACAGGAATGCTTACTGTATCTCATAACAAAGGGACTCAGATGACCAAACATTATTAAAAGAAATGCATTAGCTTTCCCAAACACATTCATCCAACCACAAAGATGTATGCAAACATAGTCAGAGTTGTATCTCATGACAGGGAGATAAATAAACCTGAGATCAAAGAAATTATTTTTGTAATTCTTTAATATTCAGTCAAGAAGTCATAAATCTATAGCATGATGAGATTCTTTAGTGTGAATGTTCTCTTGCCTCCTTATTTTCCCCATTTCAGGAACCTCAGGGATCAACAACGCCACACTGATAAAGACCACAGTCAAACAGTATAGGGCTGAGGAGAAACTACCATATCGAATATATTCAGAGAGGAAAACTCAGATGTTCTGTTTTTCCAGAAGTATGAGATAAGAGCATGGCAAAAGAGAAAAAAAAACAAAAACATGAAAAGGCATATTTCAGATGATTGAATCTTCTTAGATAATATGGAATGAAGTAGATATGAAATTTGTTTTAACTATAAAATATCATAAAGATCTAAAGGATTATTTAGTTATTGCTATTTAGCGAGCCTTTTCCTTATGGGATCTTTCTATAAGGAACATTTTGAGGGAAGGAATGATTACATAGTCATGTATGAATTCTCACAACAGACCTGGTACACGGTTAATGTTCAATAAATGTCTTGGATTAAATAATGTTATTTATCTCGGTGTTCTATTCTTTAATACAGTATCTGACCATAATAGGTGCTTAATTGCTTAGAGTTATTTTTTAGTGAACAAATGATGACAACATAAATAACTACTGCCTTTCAATTCCATGTGCATCTATTGCACATTCTCTCCCAAGCATTATGATCATCCTTGGGTACGAGTAAGATAAAACCAATCCCAAAGATAGGATAGAACCTCCCTGATTGTCAAAGCCTGCTGCATGCTTTGTTCCTGATACCATAGCTGTTCCAGTCGTACCCTTTCCAGTCATTGAAATATGAGAGAATTCCATCAGAAGAAAGCCTCAGCCATTTAAGCGGGAAAAAAGCAGTAAATAATGGAGAGTAGTTCTATCATTCCATCTTATACACAGGTTGGGTTAAAGAAATGCAAGACAATAAATGAGGACCAAGTGTCTACAAACACCCTAAGGTAAGTGAAATAGCACGCTTGACTCACTCTGGGAGGAGAGCAAATACCAGAGCTCATGCTTGGCTTCTCAAGCATGATGGGGTGTTCTTTCAGGGATTTGTTGTCTTTCTGGTTGTATAGTGCAAAAGAGCAGAAACTCCAGGCGACAACATGACCTCCTTGCTTTAGGCCCCTTTAGCAAAGCTCTTTTTGCTGAGGGAGGCCAAGAGGACAGTCTTGGGAAAGACCTTGTTGGTGAACATTTTTACTTTAGTCTAATAGGATGTCTCAGTTATAAAAAAGGTTTCATTGAGAAAAGATTAAAATATTTCACTGAGACATATTCATGAAAATGATGTACCTTAATTGGTCTAATATAGAATAAATCCTTACTTACCTATTATGTACTTGGCATGGTGCTTTTAATTGTATATACAATCTCCCTCTTAATCCTAGCAATAATCTTATAGGATACAGGTAAAGAAAACAAGGCTTAGAAAGGAGAAGTAATTTGTCCTATATTATATATCTAGTCAGTGGTGATATGCTTTCCATTGTAACTGAGCTATTGAAACAGTCTCTCTTAGATGGTGATCCTCCCCATTTCTTACTCTAGTTCTCTCTTCCAACACAAATACCACTCTTCTTTCATTATCACCAGAACTTTCACACTAAAGCAAAGATTTAGCTATGCCCTCATTAGTGTTAAAAAACAAAACCAAACCTGTTTAGTGACCCACTGTCACTCCCTTGCTGAATAACCTTCAATAGTTTCCTATTGCTCATGAAAGAAAGAGCTCTGTTAGCCTTTAAGGTGCCTCATAATAGTTCCCCAACCCAGAACCTTTCCATTCTGTGCCTTTTGTGTCTCACCCAAACCCATTCCCCCAATATATATTCAGCAGATTCTTACCTCAGGACTTTGATCTCATGGTTTCTCAATTTGAAACATTTTTCATCCAATTTTACAACTAGCATACATACCCATTTATCTTTTAAGACAATTCAAGTTACCCTTCATTTAAGACATAAAAGGACTGAGGAAAGATGCAAATATAATACCTCTTTCTTAAGAATTAAAAGACAAAGATAAAACCATGAGGTGAACGCTGTAAAGTCAGTGGAGGTAGTTGCTGTAGACAAAATATAAAACAAAACAAAAGGAAAAAAAAAACCAACTAAATTATATCATGGTGTATGGACAGGAAGAGCTAAGAAATGAACAAATAAGTCCTAATTTGAGGTTTTTGAGGCTGTTCTCTACCCATGTGAAAAATTGTGTCATCTATCCATTCTCACATGTATCATAATTGTGCTCAAATAAAGGTATGAGTTCTTTGAAAAGTTCCATTTCTACAGACTTTTATTGATTATTTCTCTTCCTTTCTCCTCCTCAGGAGTTCATCTATAGTTCACTAAAGGCCAAAATATCAGAGAATTTAGATCCTGTCTTTTTCCTTGCATCAACTAGGTAAGGCACCCTGACAACTCACTGCAACTGTTTCTACATATTTTAAATTGTATAATAATACTTCCCTATGTGCCTCACATAGTTTTTTGTGTGAATCAAATTGTTTAATTTATCCAAAATGCCTTTACAGCATATTTACATATGTCAAGCATTATGCTATGAAAAAAATATGATTGAGACATTTTGTACATTATTTAATCTCTCATAATGTAGTTAACAATGGATGTAAAAGCCTTTTGAAAATACTAAAATGCTTGTAAGGTATTACATGTGTAAGGAATTATCATCAATAAAGGTGTATAAGGAATACTTTTACTACATACATTAACCTTTGAGGTCAATGTCATAACAACTCCCTATGTTTTCTAAATACTTGTCCTTTCGACAGCCTTTGTAAAAAAAAAGTCTGCAGAGCAAGAACCATTGCTTATTGATATCAATGTGACATGGCTTTCTTAAGTTCTTATAAATTTGCTTAGTCCTAGTTTCAATAGTGAGATTTCTACAAAAGCTATAGTTAGTAACTATCACTAGTATTCGACATCTAGGCATTTGTGGTTTTGTGAAACACCAAAATCAGTATTATTGTTTTTTATAGTTTCCCAAAGAGCTCTCTGGAGTCATAGTTCAAATGTGATGGATCTGGATCCACTCATAATTTCCTTTGAAGACAGCTTCCTATGGTGGTTTGGGGAGAAGAAAAAAGTATTTAACAGATTATAATGAGCAAACACTGTCATCTGACTACCCATAGTACTGTCAATCACTGTAAATTAAAACCTAAACTTTCTTCACTAGTGTCTTCCTTCAGACTTAAGTGTCCGTATCACAGTTAAGGCAATAGGTGAATCAGTAGTTTCCTTTCCAGTCATTAATTTAATATTAGTTTGTAGCCATCTTGGCATCTTCCCCTACACACAGTTACTGGCAATTGCATGTTTAGAAAGCACATATTCTTCTCAGTTTTGGGGGTGTTTCATTTTCAAATTCTTTCATGGTAACTACTAAACAGGTCATACAATGGACATTTAATTACCATATTTTAATTTTCTGTTCTTTGCTTCCTATGGTACTTTTAGACCACTGCTTCTCTCACAGCAACTGATATTTACTCAGGAAACATAGTTTTTAATGTCAATGTTGACTGAAATCAAAACCAAAAAAAATCTTATGAAAGAAAATCTGAGCCTACTCAAGGAAGTTCATCTTATCAAAAGTAAAAATTAGGACTTCCCTGGTGGCGCAGTTGTTAAAAATCCGCCTGCCAGTGCAGGGGACACGGGTTCGAGCCCTGGTCTGGGAAGATCCTACATGCTGCAGAGCAACTAAGCCCATGCACCACAACTACTGAGCCTGCACTCTAGAGCCCGCATGCCACAACTACTGAAGCCCGAGCTCCTAGAGCCCATGCTCCGCAGCAAGAGAAGCCACCGCAATGAGAAGCCCGCTCACCGCAACTAGAGGAAGCCCACACACAGCAACGAAGACCCAACACAGCCAAAAATAAATAAATAAAATAAATAAATTTACCAAAAAAGTAAAAATTAAAAAATACATGGTTTAAGGCTTACTTTAAATTTTTGAAAAAATGTGCAGAGCTTTTGGCAATGTTTGAAAATCATTTGAAACCCACATTTTAGAATGGAGGGCCATAGAATATTAAGCCAGAAGAACCTATAGAAATTGTTCCAGTCCAGTCTGTGTACCTCAGAAATAGCTAAAGTCTATTCTTTTTCTATTTGATATGACTAAGTTGACTTATCAACTGGTGGCAGAGCCCAGGCATCCTGATACTGTCTCAATTCACTTTACTGTCTCATATCAACTGGGTTCTGAAAACCTCATCTTGTGAATTCATAAGAGCACATTGTCATCTGATAATATGCTTCTAAATTTTGTGGTTAGAATTAGATGCAAATACACACAATGAAAGGTATGAATTTTCAGATTCTCTAGATTATTTTTCTAGTTACCTAAATATTACATGTAGAAAATCTGAAACATTACAAGAAGCATAAAGGACTTAATTGACATGGGGAGTATAGATTTTACCAGACCTCTTGAGCAAGTGATTTAAGATGCGTTCTGAGGGATGATTCTGAGGTAGCCATAATTGGTGGTAATGGGAAGAGCATTCTAGGCATAGAGAGTAACATAAATAAAATACCTAAAGTAGGAAATATCTTGGGACTTTCAAGGATTTGAAATAAAACCATTATGGCTGGAACATAATAAGTAAAATAAAAGCAAAGTTTGGAAAAACAGGTGGAAATTATTCCTATGCAGGCCTAGTGGACCATGTTAAGGACTCATATTCTAACTTATTTGTTATTATGAAAAACCTTTACAACGTTTAAGCAGGAAAGGACATGATACATTTGAAAATATTCTTCTAGTTTCTATGTGCATTATGTTTAAAAAGTGGCCAAGAAGGATGGGAAGTCATCAGGTAGAAAGCTACCGTACTAACCTAGGAGAACATGAGTGTCTGGATGGTATAAGAGGACACAAACTTGAATCTTAGTTTGGAGGCAGAATAGATTTAGAATACACTTCTCTTGTTGAAAGGATTGGAAATGTCCAATTAATTATGTATTCAAGTAATATTGTTTCTAACACTGAAGTGCTTTTTATATTGATTCTTTCTTCATCCATATATATAGGAAACTGTCAGATTCTCATAAAGTATCGGAGAATGTTTTCTGAGCCACAAGTCTTTAGTACCGTGTCTATGAAATAAGCCTCCTCTGTGTTCAAATCTTGACTTATCCACTCAACAGTTATGAGAACATGGACAACTCATAAAACCCCTTAAACCTCACGTCCACGAGGATAAGATTAACACTCTACACTCACCTAACTCCATCTTAGTTTGCTCAAAGGTTTAGTAAGGTAATGGAGACATCCCAGTTTAAAAAAAAATCATTTTGATCACAGCCACCCCCTCTCCAAAAAAAAAACAAAAAAACACAAAATACACAAAAAATATGTTTTAAGGCATTAAACACAGAATGACAATATTGAAAGTGTCTTTTCTTCCAATCTGACTGGCCGAGGGAGAAAGACTAAAATCATGCTGAAAGTCCAGGCAGACTCACCTTACAAGTAACGAACTCTGCCCAAGCACTCAGAGAATCCAATCCACTCCACGGTCCCCACTTTTAAACATGAACAGACAACTGCCAGTGGTGGAAGAAAATAAATCCAAACTGAAAAAAATATGAGAACTCAGGATACAAAAAGAAACATCTTACAAGCTTCTAGAGAGGAGAAAGACACAGCTAGATATTGTACATATGACTGAGATTCAGAATGACGGGACTTCTCAACAAACAACACTTGCAGTAAGAAGAAAATTGAACAATGCCTTCCAAATTCTTAGTTATGTAATAAAAAAACTAAAATTCTAATCCAGCCAAATTGAAAATTAAATCTGAAAATAAGATAAAAATATTTTAATTCACAAAATATTTTCATGAGCCATTCTCATAAAGCTTCTGATTTTTTCTTTCACTTTAATACACTATTCAGGTGATCCAACACGGGAGGCCAGTAAGGGCAATCCCAGGATAACAAATGTACAAGAGACATAAAGAGCAACCAGCCCAGATTTAAGCCAATGAAACAGACACGCTAATGGCTATGATCACTAAAATACCTTCTGCTCTGGTGAGCCTGGTTCAGGGCTCATGTGCTGATGAAGTTCCCACTCTCACTTCCAGTCACTATTGTCAACTAAGGACATTCACCCCATTGTACTGAAATTTCCTGAGAATTGGAGTTGGCTATGGTGAGCTCAGGATTCCAGGAAAAAAAATTCAAACTATCCCATTCCCCCCAGCCATATCCAGCATCCAGCTCATTTTACAGATCTGACAAATGCCAAACCGTGAAACATTTTATATTTCCCAAGGCTCATTCACTGCCTTTACCACCAAATTCCCCAAAACAAATTTTTATAATAACCTCAAAAGGAATCTGAAAACCAAACGATGATCCAAACTCCAACTAAGTTATCTTCTGCTATGATTCTTGTTCTTATGACAATATGGCTTTTCTTACAGAGTTGTTTGTGCTTCCTAATCAATTTCTATATATATAAGTCTACATATTTATTCAAAAGTAATTTTAAAATAAGGAAAGATCATTTAGAAAAATATATGAAGTGTTTAGCATCGTGAATATATATGGTGTTATAGAAAACTCTCAATAAATCACAAGTACAGTTGTTATGATTTTATGTAGTCCTTCCATTCCTTGTATTAATTATTTTTCTGAAACACAGTTTGGGTGAAAAAATCTTTCAAATAGTCATATGATACATGTGCCCCAAATGCCCTTTCCCTATCACTGATAAACACAAATCCAAATGTCCTTGAAATGTTAACAACAATAAAAACCCTCAATTATATTATTATCCATAAATAAGTTATGTATTAATTTTAATAAAAATATTTGATGAATGACCTACATAAAGATTTTAGTTCACATCCAAATAACTGTGTTCATGTAGCACATATGCAGATATAAACTAGAAAAGATGTAGTAGGGAAAAAAAAAAGAAAACTACTTCAACAACGAAGAGAACTTGAATCTAGTTCTGATTCTGTCACTACCTAATTCATCAAGCTTAGTAGGGTCACTTCTCTCAAGGCAGTAGATTTCTTGTTTGCAAAATTAGAACACTGGACATTGTGCTGGATTGTGCCTTGTCAACTTGAATAAGGCTGGGGACTAAATTTCCCAGAATCCCTTTCTCTATATGGTTTTAGGCTAGAGTTGCCAAAAGAGGAACTTGCCTGTGATTTGGAAGGTCAGAGAAAAGCAGGTACCATTACTTTTGGGAGACTGTCTCAGTCTGGCCTGGTGTTGAGCAGATGCAGGGTGTCTAGTAGACCTCAGCTTATGTTCATTTTCTTCTACTTTGCTTATAACTTACCTTCCCCACTGCCAGGCCCACCAACAGGGACTTGGCTGCAGAATTGCAAAGATAACAGCTACACAGAAGCATAGCTTCCTGAGAGGTGGCGATTTCCATTCAGCTCCCCTCCAGCTTCCCCGTTTGTGGTCCTCATTCACAGACTGAAAATACTATTATCCTGGATTCCCATGAAAGCTTCTGTTTGTTCACTCTCATCAGTGATTAAGGTGGACTGGTCAGTGACCTTTTCTCAGATCTTCCAACTCCCCTCTAGACTGTCACTTCTTCAGTTCCTCCCATATTTGGGTAAGTTCTAATTCCTACAATAAATCCTTTATTCACATAATACCCATAGTGGCTCTCTTTCTCTTTCTCACAACATGTGATGATGAGCTCTAAAGCCCCCTCCAAATCTAATATGCTAGAATTTTCAGAGTCCATTCTGTATGATATTGTATGATCTGTGCATATCTCAGCAAACAGCAGGAGCAGGTTCAAGTCCATTCATCTATTTCTAGCAGACAACAGGGAAGTTAGGCCACATTGTGAGTTTTCATGTGACTTCCCAGAACACCAACGGAGTACTGAGTTCTCCAATTTCAGATATATAACCAATAAAAGGATTTACAGTGACTGCATATGGATTAAGTAGACACACAGGCTCACCTGCATAATAGTATATATTTAGAGCACAAGTGCTTAAATAAGAAATTAAATAAGAAATAACAAATACTTCTATTCATGCTTCTTAAGTATACAAAGATAAAATGGAATCTAAAGATTTGTTCAGTGGCCAAGGCCACAGCTGAGCCCTCACCCCCCAGCTCCTTCCCATTAGTCCTCAATTGTTGCAAAAGCATTTCACTTGTACCTAAAGGAGAACAATATCTCAGAAACTATTCCAAGACAATAAATCAAGAAAGCTGGTTTGTTCACATTTTTTTCTTTTCTTTCCATTCTTGAGGTAAACCTCCCACAGAGAAAGTTATACCATGAAAAGGATTCAACAAAATGAATGAAAATATATTTATATCACTCATGGATTACTTTTCTGTGGCACAGTTTCAATCAACAGTCTTGGAGAAAAAATGTGTGTGTGTGTGTGTATGTGTGTGTGTGTTGTATGATTGCTTAACTTTATAATTGCAGCTGTTCAAACATTTATCATTTCATGTTACAAAATAAGGAATTCCCCGAAGCACAGAGAAGCAGCATATTCTTCCACCAGTTTAGCATTTGTTTCAGGATTAAACAAAGTAAATTAAGAATGCATGTGGTTTTCACATAAACTAGTTTGGCTTCTTCAAACCAATTCCAAAATTATCCCTTTTTTGCTACCTTCTTCGGCTGAAAGCATTACCGCTTCATCTTTGCATGCCACATTAGTTATAAAAGTTAACATTGACATATTATTTTATAGCTTAGAAAAATGCTTTTATGTACATGAAATAAATCAGCAAGGTATAGTAGAAAAAGATACTGGCTTTGCAACCCAAAGATCCTTACCACCTGTGCAACAGAGTGAGTGGGGCTGAGGTAGGGGATCACCGCTATTTTGAGCCTCAGGATTCTAATAGAATTTCTGTAAAATTTAGATGAGATCATGTATGTGAAGGTTATTTGTGAAAGGCCTGGAATGAGACAAATAAAGGGCGTTAAAATCGATTTGCATTTTACAGATGAGGAACAGCCATTAAATGATTCACCCAAAATTAAATAGAGGCGTATCAGGACCAGAAATCCAATGTCTTGACTCTGAGTGCAATATTCTTTCGACCCCATCTTACTGCCTCTCATTCATTAATTTTGTTTAAAAACAAAAACTAGTTTTTAGTAAGAACGACATCATTTTGTGTAGAAATTTCAAAAGAAACAACATATCTTAAAGATGAAGGATTAAGAGCAGGAGATTAGAATCCAAACGTTCTGGGTTTAAATCTGAGCTCTCTTCCTCACTAGCTTTGTGACTGAGTACATTAATTAATTTTTCTGTGCCTCAATTTCACTATCCTTAAAATCAGGATACAATTATCATCAACATCATAGGGCAATTTTGAAGATTGTATGAGTCAGTATATCGTAAGTCTCTGAGAATAGTCCTGGTATACAAGAAGCATTATATAATTAGCAAATTTTATGTAAAGAATCATACAGGGTCATTATGTTAATGAGATCTATCATACCTGATATTATATTGAACTTGTCATCAATAGCAAAAGGACTGGCATCCTGGTATCCTTAAGAGCATTAGGCATGAAATGAAGAGGACATGGGATTCTGACTTCATCACCAAAGCCTGAGCAGAGCTTCTAAGGAGAAGCTCCATATTCAAAATGAACAAAACCATCCATTGCTAGAAAGTTCAGAGCTCATGGAACAACCATATTTAAATAAAGACGTGCATTACTTATGTTATCCCTTTTCAATAAAACTGTAGGGTCCTTGAAAGGGTTAGCAATGACTAGAAAATATTCAAGATGGACTGTTTTTGATACTTAGAGTTATTTAGAAGCTTAATTAATAGAAGAGTCATTTGATTCAATATATCTATAGTAAATGCTGTACTCAAGAAGCACAAATCTTAGAATGTTAAGGTGGGAAGGGAATTTACAGCACATCTGGTCACATCAATCTCCATACCATCCAGTGATTAACTTTCCTCTTCAGCATCACTTATAAGCAATCTTTCAGTCACTAAAAAATTCTCACCTCCTAATAAAGTTCTCTTACCTGACAGTAACAGATTTTCAGAAATGTTTTTTTTGACTTTGAACACAAATTATTTTCATAGCAACTTCTATCAACAAGAACTAATTCCTGGTCCAAAGAGAATAATAATATTTTATAAATAATAAGAACTGTGTAAAGGTACTATAAAACTTAAGTTGTTGCTATTAGTAACCATTATAAAATAAGCAGTATTTGAGTATCTTGAGATGGTCCTGACCATTATGGTCCTGAAAATAGACATCTGAAGCTTCTAGTCATTATCTTTTACTTTTCACACTAGATATAACCCATGCCCACACCATGTGCCCAATTTACACTTTTCATAAATGAATCCACAGTTTAGTTTATGTATATATTTATTTCCTTCTTCTCAAATTCATTTGTTGATGACATATTTGTTTCTATTTTACCCCATTCTGACCTACATTTTCATTACTGTTGGAGGATGTCATCTAGAGGACATGACCACTGGTTGACCTGCAAGCTGGACCTGGGCAATCGAAGGCTCCTCACCCACTCTCTTGCCCTTGCAATGTTCTCTCTGCACACTGTTCCCATAGCCAGAGCTATTTCAAGGATACAACCTTGGGAGAGTTATGTGTCTTGAGACTATCGGAATGGTATATGTGACTCAACCCTGTTAAGACTTTCAAGAATTCTGGCAGGTGGGTGTGAAGATTTACTTGTCTTGTGACAGACCAAGACAAACCTCATATGTAAGTTCCCTTGTTAATTAAAACTGCCACCTACCGATATGGAGTGGTCTGCTTCTTTCTTCGGTCTCTCCTTGCCCCCCACGTATGAGGGCCAGTTTCAAATTTCACCTGGGGAACTTCTAAGGTTGAAAGCAAACAACTGGAGAGCCAACCAGGAGACTGAAGAAATGGGTCTTGGGAAAGAGGCACTTGCTGGGGAAATCCTGGGTTGGCCATTGACTTCTATATGTGGAGGGTGCCCTATAGATTAGATGCCTGTGGATTGCTTTGTGTCAGGATGCCCCAAAAGTGCCAGCTGGTGTGATGTATTTTTTTTTGAGAAACTGCATAACACACTGTAGCAAAGAATGGAAACAAATGGTTGCCTTGGTGGACTGGCCTCTACTATGGCAATTCAGTTGACCACCAATGCCCAACTAGAGGCTGAACCTGAGTTAGAAAGTTGGAAGAAGTGCTTAGGTTAGAGAAGGATGTGTAGTTGTCCACTACTCTACTAGCTTCTTGGTGAGCAGACAAGGTGGGAGCTCAGGATAATGAGTTGCAGCACATAGTGTGTCATTTTGCAAAGCTAGGAGGGTGCAAACTGCTGCAGATTTAGAGTCTAAGTGCTTGTGACAAAGCCTGATTGAGATACTAAGAAGTGGAACTCTGGTAAGGTGATGAGAGCAAAGAGGAAGATGTTGTGGTGACTGACAGTGAAGAGGACAGAGGACCTCATGCTGTCCAAAACCTAATTCAGAGGAAAATTTTAAATAGTAATTACGCTAGACTTCTGATAATAAAGAAATATACCGTAAAACCCCTAAAAGAAAAACTTGCATTCTTTCTCTGTTCCTTGAAGGTTTAAATTTTATCATGTCATTGAAAAAAAGGGGGGGGGGCAAGTTTTTAAATATACACTATTCTATAGAAGCTCCCTTGCCCAAAATCTATCTCACAGCCTCCATAAGATTATTCATCAAGAGCAAATACAAATCTTAAAAGTCTTCTCCATAAAAATTAGTGAAAAACTTTAGCCATGTGAGTAGCTAAACTTAACTTGACACAGTTTGTATTCAACTATTGTTTATAACTAGTGAGTTTTGTATTGTTGTACATGATTAATGGCTAAAATTTTGGAATGAAAACTATAGGGTCTCTATGTCTGTTTGTATGTTTCTGTATGGCTATGAATGTATGCTACGTATATGTGATATGTTTATACCGTTAGATGGGATAGCCAAAATTAATTTGTAAAAGAGCTCATTTAATTGACTTAAAATAAGTGCATGTGTAAATTAAGTATTCCTAAAACTCTCAGAAATATAGAAATTAATGCAAGTACTTTTCAAGTTCATGTGATCTGGGTTAATCTTCAGTAAATAAAAGCTAGTTTAAGTTTGTTGGCTTAATTAAAATAAATATGTCTTCAGAGTTATCAGCATTAAATTTAATTCAAGCATACAACTTTTATTCTACTTGGGTTTACTAGTCAAATAAATTCATATTGTCTCTATTACAAAATTTGTTGGCAAGAAAAACAATTTAATATGATGGCTAGCTATTTAAAGTCTCATGAAATTTTCATGAGTAATCTAAACAAAATTGTTAAGAACAAGCAAATTAAATAGATGTAAATGGATATAGAGAGTTAGGAAGAGAGATAGAGAATCTTACCTTGTATAATTTAACCTTGTGTAATTTCAGCTGACTAAAACTGGATGAATTTGTTATAGTTATTTTAAATAAGCTTTAATATCAATTGTGTACATAGGTAATGCTAAAACTTAATTTTCCTTCATCTGCTGAAAGGCAAGTTTTCTTGAACTATTGGTCAGCTCCTGATAAGAGATTACAAAAGGATTTTCTTTACCTTTTAATTAATCTTCCTAGAAAGCAAAGATTTTGTATTTTATCAAAATAATTTCCTGTGCTTCATGTTGTCTTTGATTACTTTAGAAAACTGAATCATCTCAACATTAAAAGAGCTGTTTTGTTCACAACTATGTAAGCTTCTGTATTTGCCTTTAAAATATTTTATTGTCACTTTAGTTAAATTGATAATTAAGTATTGTTGCATAAAAATCTGTGTCCTATTTAGTCAACTTTTGATATTTCCCCCAAATCAAGTTCTAAATGAAATCAATGTCTTTGACTCTCTTTAAGTGTGATTTTTTTCTCTTCTTAAGTTGAAATCATAGTTGATTTGCTTTTAATCATTTTTATTTTCTAATTAATGTACTTACAGCAAAATAATTTCCTCTAAATACTATTTTGACCTCATCCTGCATATTTCCATATACAGTGCTATCATATATTCAGTAAGAAGGCAGCAGGTATCAGAGAGATGACCAGCATAGCTGTTATACAAATAGTTACTTGTAATTTTAGTTTTCAATTCTTGTTTAACCAAACTTTTGTTTTTTGGTTGTCTTTTTTTATATTTATTTTTTACTACTATTAAATTGTGGTCAACAAATCTGATCTACATCATTTTTCAATTTTTTGAATTATTGAAATCTTATAAATACTCCAGGGTGTGGAAAAAAAAAATGCGCTCTTTTCATTGACTCTATCTTCTAGCTTAGATATTCAGTCTTCAGCTGTATTTGTTCTATTTTTGCCTACCTACTTCTTGTTTCTGTAATCCTGTTTTTATTTTTGAAGTCTGATTTTTCTTTTCAAAACAGCCTGTACATTTTCATGAATGAGAATCCTCAAAATTTTCTTTAAGGATATTAATCATACCTAGCTTTCTTCTGGTTCCTGAATTAAGACCTTGGAGTTTAGTTATTTGATTTTTTGATATACATATTTGAAATCCTGATTAACAGATATTAGGAGGAGATGAAGATTTTTTCACTCCACCAGAAATCTTTATTGCCATGAATGTAAAGGCAGATCTGAGAGAAGGTTTACTGGGAGGCTTATTCCTCTGAGCACAGACACATATTCACTTAAAGCCTGGAACCACTGTAACTACCTTGCAACCATGGTGGGAGAAGCCATGGAGACAAACCTAATGAGCCAATGATGCCTGAGTGAAAAGTTTAAAAGGCTCTTGTCCTTGATGTTATTGCTGTAACTGAATAAACAATCCTGGAAATGTCCTATCTATGGATTTTTTTATTTTGAGTTAATACATTTTTTAACTTTTATATCCACTATGAGTTAAGTTTTCTATAATTAGAGCCACAACCATACAAATCAAAATATCACTTCCTACAATCCATTTCCCAAAAATTAATCAGAGCAGTCTTAACAGCATACAATACGTTATGCTACTTGTCTACCTACAATTCTCCAGTTAACTTTTTGTCCTATTTAAAATAAAATCCAAACTCCTCTCTTACATGATCTGACCTCTGCTTCCCTCTGTGACCTACTTTTTTACCATCACCCCACTTGCCTTCTTTCAGATCCTCAAACATTCTAAGATCATTCATACCTTAGGGCCTTTGCACTAGCTCTTTTGTTTCCCAGGAATTTTTCCCCAGATCTTTAAACAGTTGGTTCCTTCTCAGTCAGCTCTCAACAAAACATCAGCTTCTTAAAGAGCTCTTCCATAACTATCCAAATTAGAGCGACTACTCAGTAATTTTTCTATCACATTACTTATCTTAATTATATGCATTGCATTTATCACAATCTGATATATAGGTATATTTATATATATTAAATGCCTGATATCCCTTCCAATAATATAAGCTCCATGAGAACAAAGACATTTAACATCTTGTTCCTTGCAGTATTCCCATCACCTAGAAGAGTGTCTGGCATATAATAAGTCCTCAACAAATACTTGTTGAAAAAGTGAATGAATCTACTCTTTACCTTCCAGAAATTCTTCACTTCTCTGATCAGCTGGTGGTACTTTTCTCCAATTACTCATACTGCTATGGATCTATTTTCATATCTGTTACATCATTTCAGTAGGATTTGGGAAGGAAACATAAATAAAATCATATATTCAGTAGCATTTTTATAGGAATCAGAGATAAATTTTCTGAATGAAATCATCATTGCCCTTGAACATTTTGGTGATGTGAACACCAAGTTGATTTTAACAAAGTAATATGAATTTTCTTACACTTCCCAAATTACTATAATTTCAATGCCTGAAGATAAACAGAGAGCCAGAAAGGAGCATCAAACATGAGACACATATAGAAGGTGCCCATTTAGTTCTTCCTACCTTAGACTTGTTAATTTGCTTTAAATAAATATAAAATAAGCAGTCTCTAAAGTCTAAGTATAGACTAGAAGAAAAAGATATTAGTGAGAACTCAACCCCAAGTTTTCTTACCTGAGATGTAATAGATCAGTGATTCCCAGATTTTTCATATTGTAGATCATAGTATTTTTCAAATAGGAATTAACTTTTTATTTTACCCACTTCAGGCATTTATGAATACTATCATCATTGTTATAAAATAAAGGACACTATAACATCAAATATTGCCAAGAATATATCTAAGAATAAAGAACACTTCTTTAAATGAAAAACTTTCAGGTTTGTGAAAAATTTACTTCATTGTTCTTATTTTTCTCATTCTCCAGTGGGCCAGTGGAAAACTTATTAGTGTTCAGCACTAGTTCTAAGAGTATTAAAAAATTCCTGGGACTTAAAACCTGAAGATGTGAATTTAAGGTTTAGAGCAAATCACTTAATCTTCTAGATAGAGATCCAGGTTCCTTATCTTCTTTTTATCTATCAGGTGAAGAAGGTTGAGAACCAAAGGAAATAATCATCCTTGAAGATATTTTATAAGCTATAAATCTCTTTATAAATATAAATTACGGATTTGATATAAGGTATGAGTGAGAGGGGTGGGGTGACTCTTGTCTTTTTCACCTGAGGAAGTGGAAATTGCTTTACAGTGAGACAGGAAAACTACATTTTGGAGGAAAGATCAGGAATTTAGTTTTGGACATGTTAAGTCTGACGTATCTATTAGACACTCAAGTAGACATGTCAAGTAGGCATTTGGATATAGGAATTTGGAGTATATGGGAGAGACACCACCTGGAGCTATAAATTTAGCAATGAATTGTTAGCCTACAGGTGGTTTTAAAAGTCATGAAGCTAGAGGAGATCACCAAGGAAATGAGGCAGACACAGAAGAAAATCGGTCCAATGTCTATCCCCCGGGCATTCTGCTGTTCTGACATCAGAGAGGAGAGGAAAGTAAACGGCACTGAGGAGGAGCAATCTTTGATGTCACAGACAGTCCAGGAGAGCACAGTGCTGAAAGCCAAGTGAAAAGTCTTCCAGAAACATGAGGTTAGAATATCTTCTTGATGCCCTTCAATGCATATAATGAGAGGGTAGAATTGAAAATTAACAGGGTACAGGCTTTCACAGGGGCACAGCTTCAAGGTGCTCAAGGAAGCATCAGTGGCCCATGAGCAGAATCTGTGGATATGCTAAATGACTGCTTGGAGATTTGGAAATCTAATTTATGCTTTGCCACTGGTCTAATTGGGTAGTATGCTATTCTACTGAATCAAGTCTCAAGTAACTTAGCAATGTGTTACTCTTTAAATCAATGTAATAAGGAATTCGTAGGTGTGTTCAAGTATTAAAATGATATTTTGCTTTCCTAAAGGAACATTTCTGATTTTGGAAAGACCTGCTTATGCCATCTTTTAATGGTGAAATCACCTATCCTCATTAAAAGAGGTTTTGATTTTCATAAACTCAATTTATATTAAATTTTTAGGTAACATACTGATGACATGACATGTATCACATGCAGCCATAATGCCATAGTCATATGGCATAACAACATAACAACATCTATGTTAACAGTGTGTGGGCTGAGAATAAAATTTGGGGAAGCACCCACCCCATGTTGACAGCTCTTTTTTAAACTTCAGTCTCAGTTCCAGCAAAATCTTGCCTTGAGATATTTAGGTATAGCTTAGTTTGCCCTGGTGCTGTCTGACCCTATTGCCACATCTCACCTTTGTTCCTTAACTTTCCCCCAAGGTAAGGGGTGCTATTTACCTCCCTCACTGCTGACTGGCAATGCCCTCCAGTGGTCATTGTGGAAAAAGAGCCCTGAAAATAATGTCCCAACTTGCCAATGACCTGTGAGAATAAGAGCTAACTGATACTGAGAAACTATTGCTAGAGTATTTTAGCTTGCACCAGTTATTTTTTCTTTCATTCTTCTTTATTTGGTTCTTCTGGCAAGCTATTTTTCCTGATATTCTTTCCAAGCATTCTTTCTTTCTTGACATTATTTCTAAACATATAAATCTGTATCTAATATCAATGTGATCTTGATACAGATTTATATGCTTAGAAAGAATTTATGGCATATCAGGCAAGCAAAGGCAGATGGTGCAAATGCTATTTTAAGCTTGGATGGATCCTAGAACAAAGAGGAAGATTATTTGAAGAAATTTTTATTCCTGGAGAATAAATGCAAACACAGTATTCACCGCATTCTTTTCCTAAAATATGTTGCCTAGTGACCAAATTGAATCAATCGTCAATTGATCTGGTGGGAATCTCAATGGATGGTCTGTTTGACTACCCTTTATGAGGAAGAATAAGGATGAGCTTGTGAAGCTCTATCTACCCAGGGGAAAGGAATCTGTGGCAAGAAGGAATTAGAGGGGGGGAGTAGAACTAAGGACAGGAAAGAATAGAAAGAAATGAGAGCAAAAAAAAAAGGTTCAATTTAATTTGTTGAAAAAAATGATTATTTTTTATCTAAAAGACAAGAAGGAATAAGATAGAAAATGTATAACAATAATTAAAGAATGCATGTACATTGCCGGGCTTTATATATATTTACATGTTTAACCTCCACAACAGTCATATGAGGAAACGTGTATTAATATCATTCTCCTTTTATATTTGAGAAAATTGAATCAAAGAAAGTTAAAGAATTTAACCAAAGTAGAAGATAGTCTGGGTTCAGAATCCATTTCCTTAAGAAAGAACATTATGAAAAAATATTTTTTAAAAATAGGAAAGAGAATGTAGAATTTTGGAAATAAAACAGTAAGGACGTTTTAAGAAGTTTAATGTACCTACATATATTAGCTCAGGCTGCCACAACGGAATACCATAGCCTGGGTGGCTTAAACAACAGAAATGTATTTTCTCACAGTTTTGGAGGCTAGAAGTATCAGATCAAGGCGCCAACTGATTCGGTTTCCCATGAGAGCTCTCTTCCTGGCTCGTAGACTCCACTTTCTCACTGTGTGCTCACATGGCCTTTCTTCTATGAGCACGTAGAGGGAAAGACAGAAATATACAGTGAGACTCTTCCTCTTTTTGTAAGAACACCGGTCTTCTGGGATTACAGCCTCACCCTCTGACTTCATTTAGCTTTAGGTACCTCCCTAAAAGTGTTTTCTCCAAATACAGCCACATTGGAGATTAAGGCTTCAATATATGAATTATGGGGGACACAATTCAGTCCACGGCAACATATTTTATCCTATATAAATAAAATAAAAAACTGAAAGAGATATCAAAAAATTCAGGGGATATGTACAAGAATCTTTATTGTAGCATAAGCCATAGTGGTTAGACAAAACTGAAAAACAAAGAGAATGTTCTTTCATAGGGCAATAGGTGAATAAATCATGGTTACATCCATGTTATAGAATATTATGCAACCATTAAAAAGTGTGAATTAGAGCTAGTTGATGTAAAAATTTAAGTTAAATAAGCAAGAAAAAGAGATGTGTATATAACATGATCATATTTTTATATTAAAACAGTAACAAAATAATCCTATATATGTTCCAGTTGTTTTTTATTGAGACAATATTGACACATAACATTATATTACTTTCAGGTGTACAACATAATGATTCGACATATGTATATGTTACAAAATGATCACCACAATACATCTAGTTAACTTCCATTCACTAAAGAAAATATTCTTCAATTCAGTTTGTACAATACAATTAAATTTCATACAGCATAGGTGGCATAATGGCATTCAATGAGAGAACAGATTAGATTTCTAAAAGGAGCAGTTAGTGAAGAAAAGATGATCAGGTCTTAAATCAAAGCCTCAGAAACTGAGATTCTATATACAGGCATGCGGCATGACCCCAGGAAGGCCCTCAGAGCTGGATTAAAGTAGAATATAATATGAGTAGAGTATTTTAGACTCATCTTTCCCAAAAATTGAACTCTTCATTTCCATCCCAACATAAATCACTTTCCAGTAAAGGTGTCCTTTGTGTTTCCCCCAAAACACAGAAGGAGGCAAACAGTCAACTGATCCTAGGAAACACAGAGATGTGAGGAAGTAAAACCTGAAATGGAAGAATGCCAAAGAAAGGTGCATTATAAAGCCACTTACCATTATGGTTAACTGGAGCTAAACCCACCCAGAAACTCTAGAACTCCAGTACAACAGAGTTCATAGGTATATTTCTGAGGGAGAGGAAGCTGGAGTATTGATATGTCAGCTCCCCATATATCATGGGTTGGGGGCAATTCTCATTATTTCTGGGGCAATAACTGTAACACATCCAGCTTCCTCTTGAGTGTAGAGCCAGTATGTTCCCATAGTCAGGAAAAAAAAAATCCTCAAGCAAGCAGTAACATTTGTTCCCAATAAGTTTTTTTTTTTTTAATTTCCCTTCTTTTTTAATTTTTTTTATTGAAGTATAGTTGATTTACAATGTTGTGTCAATCTCTGCTGAATAGCAAAATGACTCAGTTTTATACATATATACATTCTTTTTTTAATATTCTTTTCCATTATGGTTTATGCCAGGAGATTGGATATAGTTCCCTGTGCTATACAGTAGGACCTTGTTGTTTATCCATTCTAAATGTAATAGTTTGCATCTACCAACCCCAAATTCCCAGTCCACCCCTCTCCGTCCCTCCTTCCCCCTTGGCAACTACAAGTCTGATCTCTATGTCTGTGAGTTTCTGTTTTGTAGATAGGTTCATTTGTGCCATATTTTAAATTTCCCTTCTTTTTTTTTTTTTTAACATCTTTATTGGAGTATAATTGCTTTACAATGGTGTGTTAGTTTCTGCTTTATATCAAAGTGAATCAGCTATACATATACATATATCCCTATATCTCCTCCCTCTTGCATCTCCCTCCCACCCTCCCTATCCCACCCCTTTAGGTGGTCACAAAGCACAGAGCTGATCTCCCTGTGCTATGCGGCTGCTTCCCACTAGCTATTTTGCATTTGGTAGTGTATATATGTCAATGCCACTCTCTCACTTCGTCCCAGCTTACCCTTCCCCCTCCCCATGTCCTCAAGTCCATTCTCTACATCTGTGTCATTATTCCTGTCCTGCCCCTACATTCTTCATAACCATTTTTTTTTTTTTAGATTCCATATATATGTGTTAGCATACGGTATTTGTTTTTCTCTTTCTGACTTACTTCACTCTGTATGACAGACTCTAGGTCCATCCACCTTATTACAAATAACTCAATTTTGTTTCTTTTTATGGCTGAGTAATATTCCATTGTATATATGTGCAACATCTTCTTTATCCATTCATCTGTCTATGGACACTTAGGTCACTTCCATGTCCTGGCTATTGTAAATAGAGCTGCAATGAACATTGTGGTACATGACTCTTTTTGAATTAATCTACAAACAATAAATGCTAGAGAGGGTGTGGAGAAAAGGGAACCCTCTTGCACTGTTGATGGGAATGTAAATTGATACAGCCACTATGGAGAACAGTATGGAGATTCTTTAAAAGACTAAAAATAGAACTACCATACGACCCAGCAATCCCATTACTGGGCATATACCCTGAGAAAACCATAATTCCCAATAAGTTTTAAGGCAAGATAATCTTCTCTAAACTGTTGTTCATCACCACAGATATCTCTGATCTATTTCTAAGTTTTGTTGTTTCTACGTCCCTAAAATCTCTTGAATCCAGCCACATCTCAACATCCACAGCACTACCAGACTAGATCAATCACCATCTCTTGCCTCAATGGTTGCACACATTTCTAATAGATCTTCCTCCCTTCAGTATGCTTTTTCCAGATTATTCTACACATAGAAGCTTGACTGATACAATATAAATATAATCATGATATTTCTCCACTTAAAACACTGTGATGTTTCCTCAATGCCATCTGAATAAAGTCTGAACGTGTTAGCCTACTTTAGATTCCTTAGCATGGTCAGGAAGGTATATTTCAAGTACCTATCTCCCGTATACACATACTTACAGACTCACACCACTTGATGTTATTCCCGCTAAATGTCCATCATGGTTAGCAAACCTTTTCTTGGCCTAAGAAGTGGATCTCTGCAACTTTTTCATGCTTCTCATTCCTCAGGGAAAGTATCTCAAAAAAGATAGGAGCTAAAGATACATTATTTCCCTAGATGATTTTTTCCTAGAATGATATTCTAGGAATATCATTTCCTAGAATGATATAAATAATCTCAGCCTCCCAATCCCATTGTATAGGATCATTATTTCTTGTGATGCTGGTGATCTATTCCACATTTTCTCTGTTGCTTGAACCCCAACCCAGAGATGATTCTGTAATCCATCTCTTCATTTAGGTCTGATAGAAGTTTCTGCAGAAACTTCCCAGGCAAGCTTAAGGTGGGAGGCTACATTTTGAGAGGTAATCCCTGGTTTGGAAAAATATTTAAAACTAATTTACAGAAAAAATACCAGTTGGAATTGAGAAAGTTGTGGATTAGTCACACCTCAAAAACAAAATCCCATCCTCTGATTCTCTTTTCTGGCTGGACCTGTGATCACTTCTGTAAGACCACATGCATAGAGGGGCCTTATGTATGGCTGAAGGATAGCATAATCCTGTTGTAACAAAATATCCTCTTTTATAAGGGACAAATTGTTGAGGTTGAAGGGACAATTTGCCTGTTTCAACACCAGATAGTAAAATTATTAAAAGCAAAAATTTCCTCTTATTTTTACTTAAATCTGAAGTGTGTCACATAGTGTCTGGTACAGAAGATGCTATATAAACTATAATGCTAGGAATAGATAAAGATGCTATATTAAGTAAGTGAAGTAGAGTAGACTTGGCCACTCATCTTTCTCACACTAGGTACCAGCCCTGGTTTTATAGCCTGTCCTAAAATTTAGTTTAAGTCACTCTAAATGTCCTGGTTTCTCAGGTTAAATGATCAGGCAGACTCATCCATAAACCTCACCTTCTTTCCTTCTGATCCAGATAAGATATGAATTTCATGATGATTTCAAGGAAGGAATACAACGCAGGAAGGTAGTGGCTGGTTTGAAATTTAGTGGAAAATTCCATGGATCCAAGGACCTGAAATCTTGCATCCTCAACTCTTCCTACTCTTTGGCAGTTATGTTAACTCAATGATCAAACCCTGTCAATTATATTTCAATAGTGTCACTAGAATCTGAGTTCTCACCACCTTTACTGCTACAGCCCTAGTTCAAGTTCTCTTCTTTTAATCTTTTACCTATAAGATGTTGGTCACAGATTCCTTCTGTCATACAATCCCCTACACCTCCTTACTTCCCATCCCATGTCATTGTCCACACTGCAGCCAGATTGACCAATTATAAACAAATATTATCAAGTCATTCCCTTTTCAAAATTTGTACGTAATCATCTTGGCTTACAGAAAAAAAAAATCCATATAAGGTATTTCAAAATTTTTCTCATGAAAAAGAGAATACTAATTAATGAATAACATTTATTGTTTCAAATTATTTCTGTAGTGACGACTGCTCTTCGTGCATCAAAAATTTTTTTGGTTTTCACAGCAAGAATGTCCTGAAAATTATTCTTGAAAATTTTTGTTGTAATATATTTTGCTGTTACACTGAGCACCTGCAATGTCTGATACTTTGCTAGGAGTATCCAGTTGCAAAAGAATTGCGATTCAGTTTCAAAGTTGGTTTTTGTTTAGGACGGGCAAGGAGGTCCACAGCATTGCGAAAAGTTGCTTAAGAACTACTGGGTGGTCTTACGTTTCAGGATCCACCACCAGGTGGCGCTAGATAAAACTTTTTCAAGCTGTTTCCACACAACATTTATCAAAAAGAAACAGGGTGACACATATGATGTGATTTTCGTCTTCTGAATTCTTCATTTTGGCTGTTTTTTGATAATTTTAGTAGATTCATCACAGTAAATGTGGCAGCCTGCCAGATTTAGGGGATTCCTCAATTTTCTGAATTTCCCCCAAATCCTCCTACAACTCAGGAATGCTACAATTTGACGTATACATACATACTGTGTATGTCAGAAATTAAGCTAAGGCGTTCTTCCTTGTTATGATAAAACAAACAAACAGACAAAAAACATGCTTAAGAGAGGTAACTTCTTTGTCAAAGATTTTAGTCTAAATTTTCTGTCAGAGAGCTAGGGCCAGCCCAGCCCATTAACTGTTCATTCTAGTTAGTGGTTGAGACTGGGTCTCCAGGGAAAAAGCTAACAGGTTTTTTTTTTTTTTTAGCCCAGCCTCGTATCCAAGACCAGAGGAAAAGTCTAAGCCCAAGTCCTGGGAGAAATCTGGGGCTTAAAATTCATTATTCCTCCTATAATTTCTACTTAAGAAAACTGAAGCAGGCCATGTGCAGGACTTCAGTAGGTGAAACTGGAGAATAGGTAGAATAGGTAGGCCATTACACAAAGAGGATCCCAGGAGACTGGGAAATTTGGCACTAGATAGGTTAATATACACTATAAGCCTGACCAGATAGACGTTAATCTTAGACTCACGAATACCAAAAATTGAAGTGATTTAGAAATCATATAATGTAGTGATTTCAAAACATATGAGGTTATGACTTCAAAGAGTTTACTCAGATGAGAAATTGAATATTGCCGGCCATATCAGTAAACAAAGGATGTCACAGTCATCAACAATTGCAGCCACCCCCCATGGTGAGCCCTGAGGAAACTCAGGATATGAAAACACAGGATATTGGTCCCAGATGGCTGAGGTGTATATCAAAGGAATGATTTCAGTGAGCCCAGACTCTTGCATCTTCTTATACACAGAACAGCACTGAATTCCTTAGCTTGAGATATCTGGTTTTCTGTAATTAACAATAATCTTTTGATGCTCAGACTATCTGCCTTTTGTTGCAAAACTTCTATATATCCTGCCTCTCCTCCCCTCCTCTAAGCAGTTCTCTCAGGGTAACTTGAGATGCTGCCTCCCGGGCTTGAAGTCCTAAAAATTTTCAGCAAATAAAACATAACTCTCAACTTTTAGGTTGTGAATGTTTTTTTAGTTGACACAGAGAAGTGAGGATAGTGGAGAGAGGGTTGAGTGACTGGGGCTTTGGTAAATTTCTCTAATTCAACTAAGGTGAATTTTCTTTTGTTTGTTTAATTTACTATGTTTTCATGAAGGATTTCCTTGTGCTTTTAGTGGCATATCCAAAAAAAAAGAAAAAAAAAATCATTGCCAAGATCAATATCAAGATTTCTCCATTTGTTTTATACCAGTAGTTTTATGGTTTCAGGTTTTACATTGAATAAGTGTTTAATCCATTTTGAATCAAGTTGGCATATGGTGTAAGATAAGGGTCCAATTTCATTCTTTTCCATGTGGATATCCAGTTTTCACAAAATCATGTATTAAAAAGACCATCTTTTTCCCATTGCGTATTATTGCCTCCCTTGTCAAATATTAATTGATCATATATGCATGGATTTATTTTTAGGCTCTCTATTCTCTTCCACTGGTCTGTTTTTTTATGCCAGTACCATATTATTTTGATTACTATAGCTTTGTATATAATTTGAAATCAGAAAGTGTGATGTCTCCAGCTTTATTTTTCTTGCTGAAGACTGCTTTCCTTATTAGAACTCTTTTGTGGTTCCATACAGTTTTTTTAGATTTTTAAAATTTATTTCTGTTGAAAAATGGCTTTGGAATTCTGATAGGGATTTCACTGAATCTTAAGTTGCTTTTGGTAGTATGGACATTTTAACAATATTAACTCTTCCAATCCATGTACAGGAAATATATTTCCATTTATTTGTCTTTTCTTCCATTTCTTTCATCAGTATCTTTCTTATAGATTTCAATGTACGGATTTTTCATTTCTTTGGTTAAATTTATTCCTAAGTATTTTCTTCTTTTTGATGTTATTTTAAATGGGATTTTTAGAATTTCCTTTTTGGATAGTTTATTGTCAGTATATAGAAATGCAACTGATTTTTGTATGTTGATTTTATATCTTACAATTTTACTGAATTTATTTATTAATTTTAACAGTTTATTGATTGTGTCTTTAAAATTTTCTATACCTAATGTCATGTCATCTGTAAACAGACAATTTTAGGTCTCCATTTCTGATTTGAAAACCTTTCATTTCTTTTTTTCTGCTTCATTGTTTTGGCTAGAAATCTCAGTGTTATATTGAATAGAAATTGTGCAAGTGGGACCCTGGTCTTATTCCTGAGCTTAAAGAAAAAGTTTTAAGCTTTTCACTCTTGAGTATAATGCTAGCTATGTGCTTGTCATATGTAACCTTTATTACATTGAGTACATTCCTTCTATACCTAATTTGTTGAGAGTTTTTACCATGAAAGGATATTGGATTTTGTCAAATGCTTTTTCTGTCTCTTTTGAAATGATAAAATTATTTTTATCCTTCATTTTGTTAATGTAGTATGTCACATTTATTGATTTGCAGATGTTGAAACATCCTTGCGTCCCAGGGATAAATTCCAGTTAGTCATAGTTTATGACCCTTTCAATGTACTGTTGAGTTCAGTTTGCTAGCATTTTGTTGAGAATTTTTTCATCTATGTTAACCATAAATATCGGTCTGTAATTTTCTTTTCTTGTAGTATCCTTGTCTGGCTTTGGTATTAGGGTAATGGAGGCCTCACAAAATGTGTTTGGAAGGGTTCTGTACTCTTCTATTTTTTTGAAGAGTTGAGAAGGATTGGTATTAATTCTTCTTTAAATGTTTGTTCATTCACCAATGAAACCATGTGGTCCTGGTCTTTCCTCTGTTGGGAGGTTTTTTGATTACTGATTCAATCTTTTTACTTGTAATTGGTCTGTTTATACTTTCTATTTTTTCATGATCCAGGCTCGGTAGGTGTATGTCCTTAGGAATTTATCCATTTCTTCTAGGTTATCCAATTTGTTGGTATATAACTGTTCATAGTAGTCTCTTATGATCCTTTGTATTTCTGTGGTATCAGTTGTCATGTCTTGCCTTTCATTTCTTATTTAATTTATTTGATTATTCTCTCATTTTTCTTGGTTAGTCTAGCTAATGGTTTGCCAATTTTGTTCATCATTTCAAAAAACCAACTCTTAGTTTCATTAATCTTTTCTATTGTTATTCTAATACATATTTCATTTATTTTGGATCTGATCTTTGTTATTTTCTTCCTTTTGCTAACTTTAGCCTTACTTTGTTCCTCTTTTTCTAGTTTCATGAGGTATCCATTCATCCACTCTCTGTCTTTCGACTGGAGAATTTAATCCATTTACATTTGAAAAAATTATTGATAGGTGAGGACTTATCATTGTTATTTTATTATTTTCTGGATGTTTTGTGGTCCTTTTGATCCTTTCCTCCTCTCTTGCTGTCTTCTTTTTGTAATTTGATTATTTCTTTAGTGGTATATTTTATTTCCTTTCTCTTTATCTTTATGCATCTACTATAAGTTTTTGCTTTGTGGTTACCATTAGGCATACATAAAATATCTTTTAACTTTCTATTTTAAGGTGATAACAGCTTAACTTTGAATGCATGCAAAAAGTCATCTCTTTTACTCCATCCCATTTTCTGTTTTTTGGTGTCACAATTTACATCTTTTTATATTACATAACCATTAACAAATTATTGGAGCTATATTATTTTTAATACTTTGTCTTCTATGCTTTATATCAGAATTAAAAGTGATTTTTTTAAAAAAAGTGATTTACACACCACCATTATAGTATTAGAGTATTCTGAATTTCATTATATATAAACTTTTACCAGTGAGTTTTTTACTTTCATAATTATTGTCTTTTCATTTCAGCTTGAGGAACTCCCTTCAGCATTTCTCATCAGACAATGTTTTATTTTGTTTTAGCACTTTGAATATATTATCCACTTTTTCTTAGTCTGCATGATTGTTGCTGGTAAATTCGCTGATAGCTTTGTAGGGGTTCCCTTGTATGTGATGGTTTTCTTTTCTTTTACTTCTTTCAAAAATTTCTCTTTGCCTTTCATTTTTGACAGCCTGATTATAATGTGACTTGGTGATGTCTTCTTTGGGTTGAATCTAATTGTGGACCTTTGAACTTCTTGTATTGGATATACATATCTCTCCTTAGATTTAGAAAGTTTTTCACCATTATTTCTTTAAATAAGTTTTCTGCCTCTCTTCTCCTGGTATTCCCATGGTGTGTATATTCACTTCTTGATGGAGTCCCATAAATTTTATAGTCTTTCTTTACTCTTTATTATTTTTTCATTCCTGTAATTGGGTAATATCAAATGACCTATATTCAAGTTTGTAGATTCTTCTTCTACTTGATCAAGTTTGACATTGACACTCTCTATTGCATTTTTCAATTCATGCATTGCAGTCTTCAGCTCCAGTGTTTGTGTTTGATTCTTTTTTATGATTTCTCTCTTACTGAACTTCTTATTTTGTTCATTTGTTGTTTTTCTGATCTTATTTAGTCATCTATTTGTTTTCTTGTAGCTCACTAAGATTCCTTAAAGCAATTATTTTGAATTATTTGTATATCTCCATTTCTTTGAAGTCAGTTACTGGGAAATCATTGTGTCCCTTTGGTGAATCACATTTCCTTCATTTTTGTGTTTCTTATAGTCTTGTATGGATGTCTGCACATTTTATGAACCAGCCACCTCTTCCAAACTTAATGGACTGGTTTTGGAGAAAGATCTTTACCTATAGGTGGGTACGAGAGTGCTGGCGGGGTAGAGTGTGGTAATTATGGCTTTGGGGAGGGTGCAGTTGTGTATCCTCCATGTAGCTCCATCAGCTGAGGTCAGCATCACCACAGATTGAGGGGGTTCTCAGTAGCCAAGGCTGTGAGTGTCTGTAGTCATGGTGAGGGCTGTTAGGGTCTTTGGTAATGAAGGCTCCTGGGGTCTTCCTGATCTCTTTTTTTCACACAGGGGAAGTCATGGCTGAGTGGATTCCTCTTGGCACTGGGCTGGTTTGTGGGTGCTCTCACATTTGCAATGGCACCAGTGTCTGATGTGTAGGTATCTGTGAAATGGTCATGGAATTGGAGTCTATAGTATGGGCATGCATGGAGAGACTGTGCCTTTAGGGTTTGGAGGCACTAGTGCCCAGGTAAGGTGCCCCCACTTTAGCATTGGTAATGGTGTGAGTGATGCAGGCACTTATGGAGTGACCACATGAAGCTGAGGTATGGAGTATGAGTGTGCACAGATCTACAGCAGCTCTAGGTTCTGGGATACAGGCACACCTTCTGCAGCAATGGCTCCAGTCCCTAGGTGCAGGCACTTTTGGAGCCAGGGCATGAAGAGTGGGTATGCATGGAGCTACCACAGCTCCAGGGGTTGAGACATGGGAACTACTGCTGTGGTGGTGGCTCCAGTGTCCTTGGTGTGGGCACTTGTGGAGAAGCTATGAAATCAAGGTCTGGAGCACAAGTGTGTGTGTGAGAGTGAACATGTTTCTGGAGCCAGGATCTGGAATGTGAGTGTGCATGGAGTCCAGGATGTGTTGGGTTTGGAGTTGAGGACAACTCATTACCATGGTGGGCAACAGTGGCTCCTTCTTGGGGGTTTCAGTAACGTCCCTTTCTCAGGGGGGTCTCAGGCAGTGACAGCTGTTGGTTATTTCAGTGGTGAAAGCTGCCAGTGTCCTCAGTGGAGGAGGTCACTGGGGTCTATGCTGACAAACTCTACTGAGTCCTCCATTGAGAAGGTTGCAAGGAGTCCTTGACTGTCAGAAGGGCTGTTGAGGTCCTCTATGGCAAAGACTGTTGGGGTCCTCTATAGAGCAGGGGACCACAGTGGCACCCTCTGTAGAGCTGATACTGATAACTTCCACTCTTCTTTGTTCCTAGTCATATTCAGATGGCTTAGCTATACTGATCTCCCCAGTGATCTTTTCTGTGTGATTGTTCTATTTTTTGCTCTACTGTGTTGCTGTATGTTCTTATTTGGACTCTTGAATCTTCCCAAAGCTATTTTCATGTGAATAGGTATCTGTGTTTTTGTTTTGTTTTGTTTTGTTTTGTTTTTGCTGTGTGAATAGATGAAGGTTTGTATCACCCACTCCACCATTTTGCTAAAATCACCACTCCTTACTCTGTCTTTAGTTATCATGATTATTGGACTTGTTTTATCATCCTTACTAGTTTATTTGTTCACTTTTATTTGTGTATTTTCTGCTTATTCTTAACACAGTTCTTGGCTCATGGTAAACCTCATGAATATTTGTAGAATATGAAATATCCAGTGCCTGGCATATAGTAGGCACTCAAAAAATGTTTGTATATAATTGGTTTGGATGAAGTATTATAGTGTACAGCAATGCATGTCCTTCTGCCTTCAGCAGTAAGAGTCATTTCTTTTAATCTCCTAAAGCTGGCTTAGCTAATATACCTGCTCCAAATGTTCACTTGCATATAGAAATAAGGGGTCTATTCCTGGAACAAACTAAATCCATAAGGCTTTAAATCCAATCCAAAAGGCTTGGATGAGGGCAATAGCTTTGCCTAGAGCACCTCACTGACATTTATTCACGGAAGGAAACCACCCTAACATTAGAATGAGTTGAGCAAGCTGTAAGTGTTACAAATAGGATTCCAGTTGGGAAACCCACACAGCACACACCAACAAAAAACCCTGCAACCAGTCTTAAGCTAAATGCACAGATGTGTGTGGGGAATTCCTTAAATAGCACGGGTGGGTTGTAAGTTTAGACTGTGATATCTCAACTGTGTGCTATGGGGGTGTGGATATGGAAAGAAAACTAAAACATAAGTGCAGGACATTTTAGGTTGGAATATGACAGTAGGAAGAACTGGATACCCAACATTTAGAGAATATCATACTTCTCTTGACAAAACACTTAGATAAATAGAATGATAGGTAAGCGCACACACACAGACACACACACAAACACACACATACCCTATACCTATATTATATCATGCTCCTTCCTCTGTTGTAAAAAAACAAGCTGGGTTTATTTGGATTTCCAATGCAAAAAAAAAGGTAAGAAACCACAAAGTACATACAATTGGAAATTAAAACAATGTAGTCTTTTTTTTTTTTCTTTCAAAGGAAGATTTGAAAGTGCTCCATCTGGGAATCAAGATATATATGGATCTAGGAACCAAGGGAAGGAAATAAGATTCTCAACTCTCACCATTCCTCCCTATGTCCCAATTGCATAATTGGTCTTGCTTGTCACTGCACTCTTAAGCATCACCAAATTAGAGTTCCTGGTTCCCAAAAAAGTAAACACGTTTCCAGGAGCCACAGTAAGGTTTCTCATGAACTTGAAACTGAACCTACCACTTGCTTTCTTCTGGCTCCTCATGTCAGTAGATCAATAGGCAAAGTAAACAACTGATGTAATAAGGGTGCAATCAGCCCAGATTATCAGAAGTGATGCTTTCTGTTAGCTAATGTTGGCAGGGAGGAGTATGTTTGGCACTGCCTTGTTGCTTTCATATCCAGTAATTATAGTTATTGGACAATAGCAACAACCACAGCCTAGGAAGGCAACTAAGGGACTAGACTTCATGGGGCTAGCAACTCAGACCAGCCAACATGCTGGCCCAAGATGAGGAAACACTACAATGAACAGTTGGAGAGAAAGAAAATGATGACAAACATCAATCACAGCCTCATTACTGTAGCAAGGACTGAAGTATATTTCAATAACTAACTTGCCTTAAATCTTAACATCTAAGCGGCATTATGTGGCCAACATCTAGAATGAGGCTTGCTGACAGATTGGAAAAAAGTGAAGGCAACCTGTTCTCACAAAAAGGGGGACTCCATATTGGGGTATGGAGACCTGAGTGATGTAGAGGGTGGTCTCTATCAGATTTCATTCAGGGACTATTTGGGATCCTCTCAGCCTCACCTCTCTCTTGCTATGGTCATAGCTGCATAGCTTTACAACTTCACACATCTGAAATTCAACAGTACCTTGTCTCATAACCACACTGTACACTTCTTCCCTCCCACCTTGGAGCTTTTCTATCATTTGGAAATGAGAAGCTGTGGGACTCCACTTAAGCCCACATATGTGCACACCAGTGGTATGGGGAATTTGACAACTTATGGGGGAAATATTTGCCCAATAGGAAAAGAGAGTTGGAGTATAAATGATTCCCTCATTTTCTCCATGCAGAGTCTGTTCTGATGTGTAGTTTATATGGCTTCTCAGAGGATAGTACCTAGGGATCAACAAATTAGTCACACTTAGTGGTAAACCACTCAATAATATATCCTTGTATCAGTTCTCTCTCTTTCCTTTTTACTCTCCCCTTGTCCCTCATTCTTATTCCATAAGATCCTTCTCCCGAATAAAGGAATAGGGTACAAGCCTTTTTATATCTGTCTCACTTTTCTGAGGAACCCAGGCTAAGACACCCGGACAGTGCTGTTAGTCAATTTCCACAAAAAGTAGTTGGAAGATGTTTCCGTCTCACCTGGAGATGGAGAACCTTGGAGCCCTTCAAAAGTCAGCCCTTATTTTAAAGTTTTTCACTTTTGGTAAATTGAAGTTCTTGATGACATTAACCAATAAAATTTTGTTTTTCTTCAAGTCATTTTAGGAAAATCTGCACTGAAATTACATCTAATACAGCACCCCAAAACAAGTTCCTAACCTGGTTCTGTCATTTATTTTAGTTTTAAGGTTGCTCCCACCCTTATATTAAAGAGAAAATAAGACAGAAGAACAGAGGCAGATTCAGAAGAAAGAGAAAGATGAGAAGGAGGCCATTGTTAACTGAATAGTCCAAAGAAACTGTACAGGAATAGGTGGTGTATGAAGCAGGGTCATCCCTTCCTGTCTGAGTTACCTGGTTAGGTGAGTAACCAAACTAATTTAGGCATGTCTCAGACTATCATCATCACCATCATCACAATGATAAAACCTCATTAGGTTAATGTAGGTAACAAAAGGTACTTGGTAAGAAGAAGGACTTCATGAAATGTAAATCTCTGTGCAGATTAAGTTACTGCTATTATAACTATTCTTAGCCTAGAGATTCTTAGCCTCTCTCTGTGGGATCTCCAGAGAGGCAATATGTGATTATAGGGGAGGTGTGAATTTTGAGAAGACTCGTGTCATGTCCTGTCTCCATTACTTCCTGTTTGGTCTATATCCATGTCCCTACATTGCCCAGAGCCTCAGATTCTTCATGAGTAGAATGAGAATAATAATAAAGACTACAGTATATACTCCCTACAGAGATGTTGTGAAAATCAGTAAAATAATATTTGTGAAAGCACTTTATTAACTATCAAGAGCAAGATAAATATTAGTTACTATTAATATTCTCCCCCATCATCCTATGAAGGCATTTTCCTGGTTGAAGAGATGATTATTCCACATTATACTTGGCTAAGCAAATTACAAATATATAATTGCCCCCTTGAATTATCAATAATAAGTTGAAGTGGAAAGTTCCTCTTCTTCAGGTTGTCAGACTGAGAAATCTTTCTACATTACCACCATGGGAACTTAAGATCACCAAAACTTGTGAGACATCTCTAGTCCATTGAGAACAGACACACACAGATAGTTATAAGCTATTTCTTCAAGTACTAAATTATTTAATAATAATTTAAAAGTCCTTTAATTCAGAGATGGAGTATAGCTGATTTTGAGCTGAGAAAAATGTAAAATTAACTTTTGAGCAAATAATTTTATCCTCTCTGTGTTTCAGTCTTGATTAGCTTAAAAATATGGGTGAAGAGACTTATCTGTAGAGGCTGGGAGGAGAGAAGAAAGACTGGCGATTTAAAAAATGGAGTGGAAACAGTGAACCTCCCAGTGGCATTTTACCTAAACACCTCAAAAAGTAAATTTTTTTTGTAAAACCAAAGTACTTACCCTTCCAAAGGAATTTAAAACAAAATATAAATTTATCTAAAATGTGTACTTAAATATCTTCACAAAAACTTAACATACAACTTCCAGTTTCCAGTTCTACCTGTAAGGAGCTTGGAAGTCACCACTCCATCCTAACAAGTGAAAACCTGAACAGATTGAAAAATCAAGAACTCTTCTTAGATCCATAAGAGAGGAGAAGACACCAGGCAAACCCTGCCCCCAAAGACTGGAGAGATCAATAGGTGTACACAGGGAGTTGTGGCTTGCCAAAGCAGAGACTCAACAATGGAAACCACCCTAAGAACAAATTTCAGCGTGGGAAAATATGGCTGTAATTGATGAATTGTTGGAACTCTGACACCTCTGAGTTGTTTCAGTGCAGGGAACTCTGGGAGTCAAAAACTCCAGGAGGACACAGTCCTGGTGGTGGAGGTGAGAGGGACAACATAACATTGTGAGATTTATCTCCAGGATCTCGACCAGGTTCTCATAGTAAATATAGGAGAAAAATCCCTTGAGGCTTTTGGCGAGGGATGAGAAAGAAACCATTTTGAAATATGCCAGTGCAGTATGTTCTCAACAAGGTCTGCTCTCAGAGAGAATTAGTAAACTAGAGTAACCTGATGGGGTATTATCGAGTCTAACTGACCTGGGCAAGGAAAATACCTAAATGAGCCCACTCTAGCCGTACTGTCCCACCTAAGAGGGAGGCAAAAACTGATAAACACTTGTGAAGTTCAAAGTCCAGAAGCATAGGCTAACTAAAAGACTGAAAGTTAACCTTAAAATTATACAACACTCCCACACACCTCCCCCACCCCCAGCAACACAACCTCAACACCACATTACTAAAAGCTTATTTACAGCAGTTCTTTTTTTTTTTTTTTTTTTTGCAGTTTTCTTTTTTTTTAAACATCTTTATTGGAGTATAATTGCTTTACATTGTTTTGTTAGTGGCTGCTGTATATCAAAGTGAATCAGTTATACGTATACATATATCCCCATATCTCCTCCCTCTTGCATCTCCCTCCCACCCTCCCTATCCCACCCCTCTAAGTGGTAACAAAGCACGGAGCTGATCTCCCTGTGCTATGCGGCTGCATCCCACTAGCTATCTATTTTACATTTGGTAGTGTATATATGTCCATGCCACTCTCTCACTTCGTCCCAGCTTACCCTTCCCCCTCCCCGTGTCCTCAAGTCCATTCTCTGCGTCTGCGTCTTTATTCCCGTCCTTACACGGTACATCATGTCAAGCTATTAAGAAAAATTACAAGAAATACCAAAAGGCAAAAAGACACAATTTGAAGATACAAACCAGCATCAGAACCAGGCATGGCAGGGGTGTTAGAATTATCAGACTGGAAATTTAAAACAAGTATGATTAATATGCTAAGATCTCTATGAACAAAATAGACAGCATGTAAGAACACATCTAAAAATGTAAGCAGAGAGATGGAAATCCAGAGAAATAACCAAAACGAAATGCTATAGTCTAAAAAAACCCAAAACACTGTAACAAAAAATGAAGAATGCCTTTGATGAGCCTATTAGTGTATCAGACACAGCTGAGGAAAGAATCTCTGGGAGAGATTGAAGAAAACAGAGCAGAGAGTTCAAGGACTGTGGGAAAAATATAAAAGGTGTAACATGTGCATAACAGGAATATAAGGAGAAGGAAGAAAGAAACAGAGAAATATTTGAAACAATAACGACTGAGAATTTCCCCATTAGTGTCAAACAGTCATGAAACCAAGAAGATTGCAGAATACTAAGCATTTTAAATGTCAAAAGATCACATATCAGCATATTCAAATTATCAAAAATCAAAAATCAAGAAAAAACCTGAAAAGAGCCAGAGAGCCTATAGAGAAACAAAATAATAATTACTTCTGACTTCTCCTCAGAAATCATGTAAGCAAGAAGTGAGTGAAGTGAAATATTTAATGTGTCAAAAGGACAAAATCAGCCACCTAGAAGAAGCCTAGCAAAAAAGGCAAGAAAAGGAAATAACAGGTATACACATTGAGAAGAAAGACATAAAACTTTCTTGTTTACAGATGACATTATTGTCTGCGTAGAAAATCTGAGGGAATTGACAAAAAACTCCTGAAATTAATAAACGATTTATAACAAGTTCGCAGAATACAAGGTTAATGCACAAAATTAATTGTTTACCATATACCAACCATGAACAAGTGAAATTTAAAATTAAAAACACAATACTATTTACATTAGCACTAAAAAAATGAAATACTTAGATATAAATCTAACAAAATATATACTAAATATATTTGAGAAAAATTACAAAACTCTGATAAATAAAATGAAAAAGGACTAAATAAATGGAGAGATATTCCCAGTACGTAAATACGATGACTCTATATTATCAAGATATCAGTTCTCCCCAATTTGATCTATAGATTCAGTGCAATCCCAACAAAAATACAAGCAAGTTTTTTTATGGATTTTTGACAAACTGATTCTAAAGTTTATATGGAGAGGCAAAAGACACAGAATAGGCAACAGAATATTGAAGGAGAGGAATAAAGTTGGATAAAAGATGTTACCCAAATATATTATTTACTACAGGTAGAAATTAAAAGGGTGTGGTATCAGTGAAAGATCAGACAAATAAATCAATGGAGCAGAATAAACAGCCCAGAAATAGACCCACATAAATAGAGTCAACAGATCTTTGACAAAGGAGCAAAGGCAATACAGTGGAGCAAAGATAGTCTCTTCAACTAATGGTGCTAGAATAACTGGATATCCACATGCAGAAAAAAAGAAAGAAAGAAAGAGCCTGAATCTAGAAAAAGACCTTACACCTTTCACAAAAATTAACTCCAAATGGATCACAGACCTAAATGTAAAACACAAAAGTGTAAAACTTTTAGAAGATAACATACAAGAAAACCTAGATGACTCTGGGGATGACGATGATCTTTTTAGATACAACACCAAAGGCATGATCCATTAAATAAATAATTGAGAAGCTGGATTTCATTAAAATTAAAACTTCTGCTCTGTGAAAGACAATATCAAGAAAATGAGAAGACAAGCCACAGACTGGGAAAAAGTATTTGCAAAGGACATATCTAATAAAGGAGGGTTATCCAAAATATACAAAGAACTCTTAAAATTCAACAATAATAGAGCAAACAACCTGATTAAAAAGTGGACCAAAGACTTTAACCTCATCAAAAGAGATACAGAAATGGCAAATTAGTATACAAAAATCGTTCCATGTCATGTCATTAGAGACATGCAAATTAAAACAATGAGATATACCTGTTAAAATGGTCAAAATCTCGAACATTGACAACATCAAAGTGCTGATGAGGATGTGGAGCAAGAAACTTTCATTTATTGCTGATAGGACTGCAAAATTGTACAATTAATTTGAGAGACAGTTTGGCAGTTTCTTACAAAACGAAAGACACTCTTACCATATAATACAGCAACTGTACTACTTGGTATCTTTCCAGAAGAGTTAAAAACATTGTCTACACAAAAACCTTCACACTAATGTTTATAGCAGATTTGTTCATAACTGCCAAAATTTAGAAGCAACAAAAATGTCCTTTAGTGGGTGAATGGATACATAAACTGTAGTACATCCAGACAATGGAATATTATTCAGTCTAAAATGAAATGAGCTATCAAAGCATGAAAAGATTTGGAGGAAACTTAAGTGCATATTACTAAGTGACAGAAGCCAATCTGAAAAGACCACCTATATGATATTCTGGAAAAAGCAAAACTGGGAGACAATAAAATGATCAATGGTTCCTAGGATTATGGGTGTGAAGAGATGAGTAGGCAGAGCACAGAAGATTTTTAAGGCACTAAAATACTCTGTATGTTATTATAATGATAGATACCTGTCATTACTCATTTGCCCAAATACTTAAAATGTACAACATCAAGAGAGAATCCTAAAATAAACTATGGACTTTAGGTGACTATGATGTGTCAATGTAGGTTCATCTTCGATAAAAAAAAAAAAAAAAAGTACCCATCTGTTGAGTGTTGTTGCTAATGGGAGAGGCTATGCATGTGTGGGAGTAGGTTGTTTAAGGGAAATCTCTGTACATTTTCTCAATTTCATAGTAAATGTAAGACTGCTTATAACATAAAGTTTTAAAAAAGTTATTACACATATTTATTTTATTTTTAACCACTTTTCCTTTTTGGAAAATAAAATACTCTGAGGTACAGAAGAACTGGAGAAAGAGGTGCACATAGGTGTTAGTTATATTGACAGTGAGTTCATACAACTAAACTCAGTAGATGTTTTTCAGTCTTTAAGCTACTTGTCTTTAAGCAGCAATCCTTCCTGAAGAAATATCTTTCTTTGGCCTTTGGAATACCACATTCTCTCATTTGTTTTCCTGCATCTGTTCTGCTTTCTTCTTAATCTTCCTGATTCTTTCTTTCTTTGTTCAGCATGTAAAAGGTAGATTAATTTATGACTTAGTTTGAAGTACTCTTTCCTATCTTCCAACTCTAAAATTTCTTTTTAAGTAAATCCATTTTATCCATGGATTCAGGTACCATCAAGTAAAATGATTCACATTACATTAACCCAGAGATTTTGTCTGTATTCTAGAATCTTAGAAGTAGCTGCCATCTTGACATTTCTACTTGAATATGTCAAAGCTACTCCAAGTTCAACATGCATAACACTGAACTGATGACCCTTCCAACCAAATAAAAACAAAACTACGATGACTCAAAGAAAACCCAAAGAACCCCAAAGCCCCAAACCCTGTTTTATCAGTTTAACAGTGCTCCTTTTCTTGATCACTCATTCAATTGTCCTGCCTAAATAGGATTTATCTTTTCATTCATTAATTTGATTTCTTGTGTGTCAGACACTATTTTATATGTTTAGAATAATATCATTAAATAAAACAGACACAGATTCCTGCCCACCTGAGGAAACAATTTAATCTCATCTACACCCCTATCTATCAAGTTCTAAATTTTTGCCACCTAACAGTCTCTTAACTTTGTGCACTTTGTTTCAACATGAGCATGAGCTAGTCTAACTACCATTAATTCTCATTTGTACCATTACTAAAATAGCCTCTAACTGGTCTTTCTTCTCTATTTGTGTCCCTTTCAATACCTACTCTTTCCTGTAGCCAGAATGATCTTTACAAAATACTAAACTTATCATGTCCTCTTCTTGTTCAAAATTATTCAATAGTTCTCCATTACTCTCAAGATTAAGACCAAAATATTTCACATAGCCTGTAAGGTTCCACATAATTTGGCCACTATTAATATCTCTAGCCTAAGTTTCTTATTTTGCTTTTCTTCACTCTTTCCACTCTTGCCCACTGACCTTTTTTCGTGTGTCCTTGAGAACACAAAGATCTCTCCCACCAAAGCTTTCAAACATGCTCTTCCTCGTGTTGGAAATGCAGGTCAACTCCATTCTTACCCATCTTCTACAAGGTGACTTATCATAATTCATAATTGAAGTTAATTGTTGCACAGTTAGAGAAGTGGAACTCAGAAATGGGTTCCTACACTAGTGATACTTAATTTTATATAGGACTATGCACTTCCTCTTATGAGTACTTGAAACAATTATAATCATATTATATCATTACAAATCAAAATAAGGATGAAGGGAAATCTGTTTTCAGTAATGATAAAATAGATTATATTAATCCAATTCTCACATAGTTAACAACTATAAACATTGGACAAAATTAAGAAGAAACAATAGGAAACACTGAAGAGTCACAAAACATAGACAAAATGGAGGTGAATCTATCCTTAAAAGAAGGAAAATATGCTGGGTGAACTTTGCATTAATGTAGCTTTCTGCCTGAGGGAATGCCCCAGTTTGCTCACCATAGTGTGGTTAGAAGTCAGGCACAAAGATACTATTTGAAGAGAAAAGAACAGAGTTTGAGGCTACTGTAGTGGCTGAAAATTAAGTGGACAATCCTGAGATAGAGGGATCCAGAGAGGGAGGATTACAAAAATCTACAAATTACACCACCCAAGTCCTTGCCTGAACTCTGAACTACATATATGCAGGATATAATCCAGATAGCTCAAAGAAAGCAATAGATGAAAGGATGAAAGAACTAAGCATAGATTTCACCTGCTGTCAAACACAGGGGAAAAGAGTTTGAACTTTGACTCCAGTTAAGTTAGTTAACTGCTAGAACAAAATTCATCATGTTTCATTGAAAGATAAGAGCATTCAGTGTCTCCATGATATATTAGGAAAATGTCTAACATAATATAAAAATGATGAAACACATTTAAAAATAAGAAAATATAATTAATATTTTAAAAGTATCAATGTAAACAAACTCTAAGATGATCCAGAAGTTGAGACTAACAGATGGGAACTTTAGAGCAAGTATCATATTATAAATATGTTCAAGTACTTAAAGGAAAACACAGTTATAAACAATGGAGAGGTGATGAATATTGACAGAGGTATGGAAACGTAAAAGAAAGAACCAAATGGAAATTCTACACCTAACATTTACAACATCTGAAATGAAATAGTTGCTATATGAACTTAATAGCAAATTAGAGGTGGCAAAATAATGTGTAAGTGAACTTGAAGATAGATAAATAGGAAATTCCAAGTCTGAAGAAGTGTGAGAAAAAATGATAGAAAAGAAGGAACAGAATCTCAGTTACCTGTATAAAAATATCAACAATTCTAACATAAAAGTAATTGAAATCTCATAAAAAAATGTAAAGGAGAATTGGATACAAAACTATTTGTAAATGATGATGGCTGAAATTTTCATAAATTTGCTAAAAAATATAACTTATAAGTCCAAGATTAAAAAAAAAAACTCAAAAGAAGTCCACAAACCTCAGTAATGATAGATGACAAGGAAAACATCATTGATATCTCATAGTCAAACAACTGTGTACCAAAGATAAAGACACAACCCCAAATGTCAGCAGAGAAAAACAACCCACTACATACAGCAGAACAATATAAATATTGCCACTCTTTGGTTAATACCACTAAAATAATTATGGCTTCACAATACTGGCGTGAGACTGTGTAAAGAAAAAAGTATTTTCATTACAATACACATCACATGTTGAGGACTTTGTGTGTGTGGTATTTTTTAGTCCATCAAGGTTTAATATTATTTACAGTGAGGAAATATTTACTTAAATATAAGGGTAGTCTACAATTGCAATATTTAAAACCCCTTGGGAGCATTCTTTCTAGACCTGACCTACTATTAACACAGCCCTGTTAGTGTTCTAACTAGTCAGTTTTCCCCAAAGTGCCACTGCACTGTTCCAGGTGCCCAAAGAAGGAGCAAGACTCTGGCTAATAGAATTAAAACTGAAAATGTGATTTGAAATTCATAGCATTTTCCTTATGGGAGCTTCATGTTATATTCAGTGGTTTCAACCTTCTCTCTTGTTAATTCTTATCAGAAACATGAAACAGTGGAAAATGATGGAAATAGCATCTCTAAAAACTCTATTAACAAATTTTATATCCAAAAATTTTATATAGAAAAATATATTTCAAAAATAATGTAAAATAAACAATTTTTAGATAAACAAGACTAAGAGAATCTGCTTCTATTAAACACACACTACAATAAATGTAGAAGGATTTTTTTTTTCTTTCTGGCTACAGATAACAGACATGAAATTGAAATGTGGATTTAAAGCAAGGAATGGAGAGCATATAGATGGTAAATATGTGAATAAATATAAAAGACTATTTTTCTTATATAATTTCTTTAAAAAGACATGACTGCAAAAAGCAAAATATTATAACACTATCCTGGGGTTTATACAGTAGGTAGTGGTAATAAGTAAGACAAATAGCTTGAAGAATGGAAAATGGTAATAGAACTATACCATTTCAAAGTTATTATCATGCATTTAAAGTATATGATATTAGCTCTAAATACACGGTGATAATTTAGAAATATATATTGTATTTCTCAGAGTAACCACTAAAAAATAATGCAAAAAAGCCCCTCCAAATAAAAAAAAAAGGAGGATTAAAATAGGATGCTAGAATTTATCTAACTCAAAAGAAATGAAACATGAAAGAAAAGATGACATAGATAAAAAACAAATAGAAAATTGGTAGATCTAAGTCCAACCACAAAAATAAATACATTAAAAATAAATGGATAAACCACTCCATTTAAAAGTCAGGCAAGATATAAAGGCAAGACCGAGCTCCTAGTTATCTATAAGAGATATATTTAAATATAAAGACACATTTAGTTAAAAGTAAAAGGATAACAAAGAATATATAGCATTCAAATAGTAATCATTAAAACCCTGGAATGGCTGTTTTAATATCAGACAATATCAATTTCAAAAAAAAAGAAGTATTTCCACAGATAAAGAGGGACATTTCCTCATTATACAAAGGTCAATTTATCAGGAAGATATAATAGTCCTGAATGACTAAGCATCTAATTATAGAGCTTCAAAATACAGGAATAAAAACCTGACAGAACTAAGGAAATATGGAGAAGTCTGTAACCATTGCTGGAGATTTTAAGAACACCTTTTCAGTAATTGATAGAAAACCTAAACAAAAAAATCAGTAAATACATAGAAGTTTTAAAACAACATTATCAACTATATTGGCTCAACTGACATTTATGGAACACTTCACCCAATGAGTACAGAATAAACACCACATCATGGATCATAAAACAGTGTACTCAATATAATTAAAAATTGACATATTTTAGAGCATGTTCTTTGACTACAATATTAGAAAGCAATAACAAGTTATCTAGAAAATCTCCAAGTATTGGAAAACTTGACAACTCACTTCTAGATGACCCAAACATCAAAGAGTAAATCACATGGGAAATTATAAAATGTTTTGAACTGACTTATAATTAAATACAGCACATTATAATTTGTGAGAAGCACTAAAATATATAGAGGGTCATTTTTAATTTTAAATGTTTATATTAGAAAAAATAAAGGTAACAGATCAATGGCTTAAGCTTTCATCTTTTGAAGATAGTAAAAATAAATAAATCTAGAGAATGTAAAAAGAAGTAATAAAGATGAGAACAGCAATAATTATGTAGGAAAAAAACACTACAAGCAATTAACATAGGAATATTTGGTTGTTTGCAAAGAATAATATAATAAACTCCTAAAAGAAATAAACAATAAAACAGAGAGCACACAAATTGCCAACATCAGAAATAAAAAAGAGATATCAACACCAATCCTAAGACACTAAAAACTAAAAATGGAATATTATAAATAACTTTATACCAACAAATTTAATAACTTAGATTAAATGGACAAATTCCCTGGTAAACCTAATTCACCAGAAGTGGAACAAAATAAAATAGAAAATCTGCAAAGCATAAAATTTATTGAATATGTTGAATTCATTACCAAAAGCGTTTACACAAAGAAAATGTAAGTCCATATGGTTTCTAAGGGTTTATTCTAATAAATATTTATGGAAGAAATAACACCAGGGTTACATAAACTCTTTCAAGTAATTAAAAAAAAAAAAATGGGAGACCATTTCCAATCACTTTATGAAGCAAACAACATCCTGATAACAAAACCTGATAAAGATATGCATTGAAATAAGATATTACAGATAAATATCCTCCCATTAACATAAAAGCAAAAGTTCTTAATATTGTCAAATTAAACCCAACAATACATAGGAAGAATCATGCATTATGATTTGTGTGTATATCGCCATCTATCAAACACATCATATTTATTGGCAAAATATCAAATGATAATCCTCTCCCCTCCAAGATCAAAAACAAAGCAAAGATGTTTACACTCACCAATTGGATTCATTATTGTACTGGAGGTCCTAGCCAGTGTAACAAGACAAGAAAAATAAATAAAAGGCAGAAAGATGGGAAAGGAAGAAGTAAAACTGTATTCATAGATAGCATGGTTGCTATATAAAAAGATGAATGACAAAGATTGTACAAAGCAACTATTAATATAGATAAACAAGTTTAACAATGTTGACAGATACAAAATCAACTTACCACAAACAACTATATTTCTATATAATAGTAACAAAAATTGGTAAATACATAGTTTTAAAAAGCAGCTCCATATAAAATAACATCAAATAACAAAAATAATTAGGAATAAATTTAACATAAGAGATGCAAAACTGAGCAGATTTTAAAATACCTAAATAAAAGATATACTACAAACATGGATGGGAAGACAGGATTTTGTTCAGATGTTAATTCTCATATACATACAGTCTCAGTCATCATAGCAACAGATTTTTTAAATTGACATCAACAAGGTGATTCTAAAATTTATATGAAAATATAAAGGGCTTAGAATAGCAAATCTAACTCTTTTTAAAAAAAAAAACAAAATTGAAGAATTTACACAACCTGATATCAAGATTTATTACGAACCTACAGTAATCAAGGTAGTGTGGCATTAACACAAAAAATAGACAAATAGGTCAATGGAACAGAATGTTAAGCATAGAAATAGATCCACAATTATACAATTGAAATTCAATTAAGACTTCCCTGGTGGCGCAGTGGTTAAGAATCCGACTGCCAATGCAGGGGACATGGGTTCGAGCCCTGGTCCGGGAAGATCCCACATGCCATGGAACTAAGCCCATGAGTCACAACTACTGAGCCTGCACTCTAAACCCCGTGAGCCACAACTGCTGAGCCCGCATGCTGCAACTACTGAAGCCCGCGTGCCTAGAGCCCGTGCCCAACAAAAAAAGAAGCCACCGCAATGAGAAGCCCATGCACTACAACGAAGAGTAGCCCCCTCTTGCCATAACTAGAGAAAGCCTGAGAGCAGCAACGAAGACCCAACGCAGACAAAAATTTAAAAATTTAATTAATTAATTAACTTTAAAAAAAGAAAAGAAATTCAATTTTAAAAAGCACCAAAATAATTCAATTGAGAGACAGTAATCTTTAAAACAAATGATGTTGGAACTACTAGATATTCAAAGAGAAATGAACCTCAACCTCTGCCTAAAGTAATATACAAACATTGCTTCAAATGAACAATAAAACTAAACCTAAAAGCAAGCTAAAAATACACACTTCTATAATAAGACAGGATAATAATTTTCTGACCTGGGGACAGGCAAATTTTCATAGGTAAAACACAGAAATTTGTAGGCATAAAAGGAAAAAATATAAATTAGACTTCATTTAAATTAAAATTTCTGCTTATAAGAAGATTACATTAAAAATTAATAGGCAATATACAGTGGAGAAAAGACAGCCTCTTCAATAAGTGGTGCTGGGAAAACTGGACAGGTACATGTAAAAGTATGAAATTAGAACACTCCCTAACACCATACACAAAAATAAACTCAAAATGGATTAAAGACCTAAATGTAAGGCCAGAAACTATCAAACTCTTAGAGGAAAACATAGGTTGAACACTCTATGACATAAATCACAGCAAGATCCTTTTTGACCCAGCTCCTAGAGAAATGGAAATAAAAACAAAAATAAACAAATGGGACCTAATGAAACTTAAAAGCTTTTGCACAGCAAAGGAAACCATAAATAAGACCAAAAGACAACCCTCAGAATGGGAGAAAATATTTGCAGATGAAACAACTGACAAAAGATTAATCTCCAAAATTTACAAACAGCTCATGCAGCTCAACAACAAAAAAACAGACAACCCAATCCAAAAATGGGCAGAAGACCTAAATAGACATTTCTCCAAAGAAGATACACAGATTGCCAACAAACACATGAAAGAATGCTCAACATCATTAATCATTAGAGAAATGCAAATCAAAACTACACTGAGATATCATCTCACACCGGTCAGAATGGCCCTCATCAAAAATCTAGAAACAATAAATGCTGGAGAGGGTGTGGAGAAAAGGGAACACTTTTGCATTGTTGGTGGGAATGTAAATTGATACAGCCACTTTGGAGAACAGTATGGAGGTTCCTTAAAAAACTAAAAATAGAGCTACCATACGACCCAGCAATCCCACTACTGGGCATATACCCTGAGAAAACCATAATTCAAAAAGAGTCATGTACCAAAATGTTCATTGCAGCTCTATTTACAATAGCCAGGACATGGAAGCAACCTAAGTGTCCATCGACAGATGAATGGATAAAGAAGATGTGGCACATATATACAATGGAATATTACTCAGCCATAAAAGGAAATGAAATTGAGTTATTTGTTGTGAGGTGGATGGAGCTAGAGTCTGTCATACAGAGTGAAGTAAGTTGGAAAGAGAAAAACAAATATATTATGCTAACACATATATATGGAATCTAAGGGAAAAAAAAAAAAAAAGGTCATGAAGAACCTAGTGGCAAGACGGGAATAAAGACACAGACCTACTAGAGAATGGACTTGATGATATGGAGAGGGGGAAGGGTAAGCTGTGACAAAGTGAGAGAGTGGCATGGACATATATACACTACCAAATGTAAAATAGATAGCTAGTGGGAAGCAACCGCATAGCACAGGGAGATTAGCTCGGTGCTTTGTGACCACCTAGAGGGGTGGGATAGGGAGGGTGGGAGGGAGGGAGATGCAAAAGGGAAGAGATATGGGAACATATGTATATGTATAACTGATTCACTTTGTTATAAAGTAGAAACTAACACACCATTGTAAAGCAATTATACTCCAATAAAGATGTTAAAAAAAAAACAAAAAAACCCCAAAACAAACAAAAATTAATAGGCAATACTCATACTGGCAGAAAATCTATATGCATGTGTATGTATGTATATGTTGTATATAAATGTATATACGCATACATATATATATGAGATGAAGAATTTGTATCCAGACTATATTAAGAACTCCTATAACTCAATAATAAAAAGATTTAACAGAATACAGTGGAACAAGAGAGGCAAAAATCTTGAACAGACATATGCAAACGCCAAAGCCAATAAGCATACGAAAGAATTTTTAATATCATTACCCAACAAGGAAACACAAATTAAATTCATAACGTAATACCACTGCCCACCTGCTTGAATGGCTAAAATTAACAAGCCTGACAACACCGAATATTGTATGTGAAGCAATAAGAACTTTCATACATTGCTTGTGGGGATACAAAATACCATAATCAGTTTTGGAAAAGGTTTAGCAGTTTCTTATATAATTTCAAGCATACACCTACCCTATAACCAAGTAATTACACTCTTAGGTATTTATGCAATAGAAATGAGGACATATTTTCTCAGAGAGGCTTGTACAGAATATTCATAGAAGATTTACTCTTAAAAACTCCAAACTGGAAACAACTCAAAAGTTCATGAAGAGTACATGATTTTATTTTGTTTTAATTATGGTATATTTATTATCACAATAGAATATTATTCAATAACTAAAAAGGAACAAACCATGGATTATGCCACAGTATGGATAAATCTCACAGATATTATACTGAGTGAAAGAACATAGATACAAAATCATATACTTTATGATTATTTATATGAACTTTTAGAGAAGGGAAAACTTGTCTTATAATAATAATTTAAAAAAAGGTTACCTCTGGCAGAGGAGGCAGAGAAGGAAATGAGAATTGACTGAAAAGGGGCAAGAGGGAACTTTCTGGAATGATGGAAATATTCTATATCTTGATTAGGATGGTGATTATATGGAGATATATATATATATATATATATATATATATATACCCACATATGTAAAATGTTATTAATACATACACATAATGTGTACATTTTAATTTATGCAAATTATATCAAAATAAATTTGTTTTTAATACACACATACAATATTTTAAAATAACTTTTTATACATACAATACATATTTCTTAGAGAATAACAGCAATACAAATGACTGTTGATTTCTCACCAGAAGTCATTATGGTGCTAAAGATGAACAAAACAAAACTGCCTATCTTGAATTCCATATTCAGTAAAAATATCCCTCAAGATACTTCTTCAGAGACACAAAAATCAGGGAATTTGTTTCCAGCTGACCTACACTATTAAAAACTTTTCAAAATGCTAACTGAATTTATTCAGACTGAAAAAAAAGATACCAGATGGAACTCTGGATGAGCAGGAAGAAATAAAGAACATCAGAATAGATACATATGTGGGTAAATATAAAAATACTTTTCAAAAAGTATCTTATTTTTATATGTAGTTTTAAATTTAAAATACAGTTGTCCCTCGTCACCAGTGGGGGATTGGTTCCAGGACCCACCTCAGTTTCCCAAATCCAAGATGCTCAAATCCCATAGTCTGCCCTCCTCCCTATATATGATGTTCCACATCTGTGGATTCAACAAGCTGGGGATCATGTAGTATTGTAATATTTATTGAAGAAAATCTGCCTCTAAGCAGACCTGCGCAGTTCAAACTGTGTTGTTCAAGGGTCAACTGTACTAAAAACTACTTAAAATAATAACAATATATTATGATGTATACTGTATGTGGATGTAAAATGTATAACAATTGGAGTATAAAGGGTGGGAAAAGGCAAAATGTAATTATATTAAGATTTCATAAAGTAATATCCTATAATATTGTTTGAAGATAAACTGTAAATATTAAAGATATTTATTGTAATCTACAGCACTAGCTAAAAAAGTAACACAAAGTAATATAGCTAAAAAACCAATCCAGAGGATGAAAAAGAACACTAAAGATAGTGATTCACTCCCCACCCCCACCCCCCAAAAAATATAGGAAAGAAAGACTAGAGGAACAAAGAATAAATAGGCTAAATGGAAAACGTAAATCATATCTATAATTACATTAAATGAAAATGAACTAACCACATCAATTAAAAGGCGAAGATTAAAAAACTGAATCTAAAAAAGACCGAACCGTAGGCTGTTCACAAGAAACACACTTTAAATGTAGAGCACAGACGGTTGGAAATAGTAGGGTAAAAAAAGATACATCATGTAACCTTAAACATAAGAAAGCTGGTGTAGCTATATTAATATCAGACAAAGCAGACTTTAAAATATAAAGTATTATTGGAGATAAAGAGGGACATTTTATAGTGAAAAACATCCATTAGGAAGACTATAATCCCAAATACGTATTCACCTAATAAGAAAGAGACAGAACCCTTCACTTTATTTGGATGTTAATGTGACTGGAAGCAAATGCTGGAAACTTCTGTAGCTACATGTCAGTGATGTAGGACTCCTGTCTCAGGCAGAAGAGCAAAGACTTAGGGTAGCAGAGTGAAGGTATAGTAGGAATCTATGCATCTACCCACTTGCTTATACTGTTCAACCATTTGTCTTACCTCACTGGGTCCTGTCTTACCTCTAAACTTCCAGTTTTAAGTAAATTAATATTTGTAGTCCAAAGCATCCTACTCAAAACAGTGAAAAATAAACATATAATTGCTAAATTAAATAAATAAGATAAAAATAATCCTGCAAATAAATTAGAAACTTAGTTCCCATTAGCAGATTCCGAGGAATCTGGGAGTGTCTGAATCACCTACTGCAACAAAGCTAATATTGAGGAAGCATTAAAGATTTTTCTAGGACTCTCAGGGTCATGTAAATCCACTGGGAAGAATGTCAATTTTATGATCTTCAAAGGTGATATTTTAGATTTTTCCTCTGGAATATTTTAATTGTAGATAAGCCAGTCTCAGATGTATCTTGAGTCAAACAGAGATACTTTATTAAACCCCAGTTTATTCTTTAAATGACCACTCTGATATCCTTGCCTCTGAGTAAACCTCCCTCACCATGTTCAGTCGGGAAAAGCTCTCTTTCTTCAGGCACCTGCATCTCTTCTTCTATCCTTCCTTGTATCTGTTACTCTGTATTTAATTCTTTTTTTTGTTTCTTCATTTATCAACTCAACCAATGGATATGCTTCTTGAAAATAAGTTTCATGCTTTACATGTCTTCATATTCATCATGTCTGGTTTAGTGCTTATCTGAGTGAATGTTGAAATAAATTGAATCAAATCCAATGAAATCTAATCCAATAAAATTTATATATTTGTGACAATGTTGATCTTTTTTCAAATCTACTGTTAGTGTATCTTGGACCTATATGTGTATGCATAAAGTTAAGTTTTTCAAATTAAAAGCAATAGACACTCTCTTAGCTACTTTAAGTCAAGTGAGTTTATTTTAAGGACCTATGTGTCAGTAAATGATGAAAGTGCTCAGATGAACCTGGACTATTTGTTGCTCAGTTTTTTGGAAACTCTAGGTTGGAGTTATTTACTGACATCTAGCAGAAGCAAGAGTTCACGACCTTCACTTTAGTGATTAATATGAACTAAAAACGTAGACACTAAAAAAATTAAAGCACTAACATGGTTAAAAATACTCATGTATGTACTCACCTCTTAGACTTGACAACTGATAACATTGTCATATTTGCTTCAAGTCTCTTTTTTTCCTAAAAGAAACAAAACACTACAAGATTGAACACATTTTCAAGCATTCTCAGGCCCATTTTTCTTCCTTCTCTCCAGAGGCAGCCACTAATATGAATTTAGAGTATACCATTTTCTTTATTTTTACTTACATATATATAAATATATATTCATAATCCATATATATTTCCTGTCTGTTAACAACCATTTTAATTACTCCTCTCCAATCTTCAACATTACTATTTAGTATTTTAATTCCACCTCATTTTTTTACACATGGAAAAAAAATGTTATTTTAAAATTTACATTTAATACTTGTGCTTATATATTTATTTAAATTTTGCTCATATTTGCTTATTACATATTACTGCTTCCTTCTGGGTTTATTTTTTTTTCCTGCTTAAGTATATTTCTTATTCATAAATTCCATGGACAATGCTTTCATTTAGCTTTTTTTTGGTAGTGTTTTTATTTCGTCCCCAGATTTGAATTATAGTTTAGCTGGGTATATAATTTTAGGGTGACAGTTTTATTTTTCCCTCAGCACTTTGATAATATTATTCCAAAAGTCAGCTAGCCTCAATTTTTGCTGATAAGAACATTTTCAGTGGTCAATTTCCTAGGCAATCTTGTGCAAATTCTGAGTACTGGAAGTTCCTCTATGGGACAGTTTTCTGGTTGCCTCTGCTTAGGTCCTATGGGTAGGCTGGTTCCAACTTTTTTTTTAATCAGGTTTTCTACTTGGGGTTCTTCCAAATAGCTCAGGTGGTATAAATTGGGGTTGCACACACGTATAGGACTAAGATCTCAGTCTCTTACAGGTCACTTGGTTCATGCCTATGACTTCAGAAGCCATTGCTCAGTGAGAAGAGATTTCAGAGATTTTAAGACGTTACACATATACAGAGCTGCACTTATTTGGCTTCTGGTTTATACTAAGAGCTCAGATACAGTCCTCAATGTATGTGGGGATTAAAGTCTTGACCAATTTTTGCATGTAGCATTAAAAATTCAAGTCACTAAGGCATATAACCTTATTCTCTCAGAGGCAACATGTTGCAACTCTTGCTCATAGCTATGGCTCTGGGATTATTTTTTTTTATTTCTGGCATCTGGATATTTCCCTTTATTGCTTTATAGGCTATCTAACTGTTTTTAATTTATTTAAAATACATTAGCTAGCATTAGGATGTGTTCAAAGTAAGAGCAAGAACGTCTGCTCTATTAAGTCTGTCCTTTAGACCAGAAGTCTGACTCTTCTGTTCCCTCAGTCTGCTTCTTTTTGAGTTTCTACCTATTTAATAGCCATTGCCCCTGTGACCAGATATTTTATGCTAGACCACATCATATGTTAGCAGCCAGTTTATGGATTTGCTGCTTTCGGACCAGTCTATGTTACTGAGCTGACTCAAAGAAAAACCCAAGTCAGCTTCTTTTAGTAGAGGTGATAGGTTGGGACTTGGAAAGAAATTAGGCCTGGTAGGCACTATTATTAACATATTTTGTATAGTCTGTAATGTAAAGTTCTAACTTATGAAATGAGTAGTAGATTGGATATTGCTTAAGAAATAATAGTGTCACATAATAGATATGCTAAATTATTTTTTGAAAGAGTGAGTACATCAGTGAATGAATGGTCTATGTTTTCATATAGGCTCTGCAGTCATTTGATTTGAGCAAAAACTTCTCTGTTCCTCAATTTCCTCAACTTTAAAATAGTGAGAATAAAATTGGTTCTGCCTACTTCTTGTTGTTACAAGAACAGAATCACAAGGAGGCAGAGTATGTGGAAATATTTTGAAACTGTAAAATGCTATATAAATGTGATTTATTGCTATTGCTATTGTCATAACATAACAGAAAGTTACATTTGGATTCACAAGACCATTTATGTAGTCTTATTATAATCTGTGATCTGTAATGATAAAATAATAAAGCTGATTAATCATTAAGCCATTCTTGATCGTATTTCATTATCATAATACGTCATTGGTGCCAAAAATGTAAACAACCATTTAAGAATCATGCTGATTGAAATGTTAGGAGACAGCCTGATTTGTGAAGAAAACTTAGTCTTTGGAACTAGATTTCTTTGGTTTTCAAATACAAGTTCTGCCATTTGATAGTTGTTGAATCTTGAGCAAATTAGTTTCTCTGAATTTTGGTTATATAACTTTTGAAATGGGGATAATTATATCAGCTTCTGATTGTCGTAGGAATGGCATGATGTCGGTCAGTGAGGGTAGGTAGACCCTACTGTCCTTCGTCTCCTCTCTCCAACAAGTATCCTGCTTCTTCCCAATACAATCCTGTAGAGCAAATTTTAAAGTCAGAGAGATTGAAAAGGTCTACATAGTTGGAAGAAGACATTTTACTCTTCTAAAGGAAAACACTGCCCATAAGCATAACTATTTATAAAGTGTACAGCTGTGGCTTTATTTAGTACAGTTTTATCAATGTAAGCCATCATAAATGTGCTTCAAGAGACGGTCACTATCTGTGGTTAACTGAGCTTTATGGCCTGTCACTATGGACTGTTTCATGCAATTAATGTAATTCCCTGAATAATTTTGAATGCAGATATATAGCTTAGGATTTTCCAAATGAGGGTGTGTGTAACAAAACACTGTAGTGTGTTATGGATATGCTGTTGACTATGATTCTGTTATACTCCAGAGGAAAATGTTACGTTTATTTTCTCTCTTTTAACTTTTCAAAAGATAATGTGTTTCACAAAAATAACTTACACTATATGTCTTTGATCTGCTCTTTAAAATTGGAAAGAAATTATGCAATGTATTTGGAGAAGTTCTCTCTGTACCCTTTATGTGTAACCTTACTCTGTTCTGTTCTGGGTTGTTGCGAATTAACAATAATTGATTAGCTAATTTATTTATAGCTCTGAATACAAATTTGAAACTCCTGAATAAAATATGTTGAAAACTCTTCCTAAGGGTAAGCAGGTTGATAAAATGTAATAGGAAGCAGACTCCTTTGAAATATTTTGATTTTAAACTTTTCTTTGTTTCCCTCAAGGGCAGGTTTTGTCTTCAGACTATGTGACTTGTGTTGAATATGAGCACTGTCATAATTGAATGAACCTTTAATTGTAGACTTTGGGTGGCTTTCACAAGGAAGAAGAATTTCCCCTTAATTAAATATATTTTTGCTAATTATCTCTGCATTAATGGCCTGACTGCTATTATTCATCATGTGGGAATCATAAGTAAAGGTTTAGAGCTGAGGAAAACTGTCCTAAACAAGGTCTTTTCTTCCCACTGCCTAAGAGACTCACTGTTTCTGTTCTGGGTCCTAGAAGACCCAATAATTCTCGGGTGCTTGGGCTTTGATTACTGGACACAGGACTTCTGACTCTCCATCATATAAAGTAGTTGTATTAGTCATGGTTTTTTTATTTATAAATGGAAGATACCCACTCCAACTGTCTTAAGGGGAAAAAAAGGAAATTGATTACTTTACATGATTGAAAAGTCCAGGGATAGAAAATACTTTAGATATTGCTGGATCCAGGGACTCATAGTACTTCAGGAGTCATTCTCTCTTCATCTCTTGGCTCCTCTGTTGGTTTTATTCAGGTGGTCTCTTCCCACAAAGCAAGGAAGGTCGTAGCAGCTCCTATTCTCTCAGTAACCCCATCAAAATATTATATTTCTTTCTGAAAACTCTAATGGTAATCCCATTTCAATTGCTTTGGACAGATTTGGGCCATGTGGCTTTTATAAACTAATTATAGAGGTCAGGGAAATACTACTGATTGGGTGTGCTTAAATCATATACCCTCTTCTGAATCTAATCCTAGCTGTAAAACAAGGATTGAAAGAAGGAAAGAGTTGGATACCCTTAAAAAATCAGAATTTTATTTCTGTGAAATGGGGGAATGGATACCAAGATGTAAAAAAAAAAAGAAAAAATCCCTCATCGTGCATTTGCCAAGAATGTGATATATGTGTTGAGCCTGAAATAATGAATGAACAAAAGTTCCATAAGGTGAACAAGTAGTTGTAGGAGATAGAGTAGTGGGCATTTGAGGCAAAGGGGACAGGAAGACATAGGGATGGTTAAAGAGTGTGATAGTTTGGAGGAACAAGAGTAGGTTGCTGTTATGGCTAAATCTCATAGTAACCACCTCCATGTAGTTTCACTTCTGGCAGGAACAGGGCACTTGAGACACTAGGCATTCTAAGGACAAAAAATTTAAAAATTATACTGTACAAATTTAGGTTGATATGTACAATGGAATATAACTCAGCCATAAAAAAAGAATGAAATAATGCCATTTGCAGCAACATGGGTGGACCTAGTGATGTCATACTGAGTCAAGTAAGTCAGACAGAGAAAGACAAATATCATATGATATCGCTTATATGTGGAATCTTAAATAATGGCATGAATGATCTTATTTACAAAACAGAATTAGAGTCACAGATGTAGAAAATAATCTTATGGTTACCAAGGGGGAGAGGGGGAGGGATAAATTGGGAGATTGGGTTTGACATATAAACACTACTATTTAGAAAATAGATAACTAATAAGGACCTACTGTATGCCACAGGGAACTCTACTCAATACTGTGTAATGGCCTATATGGGAAAAGAATCTAAAATAGAGTGGATATATGTATATGTATACTGATTCACTTTGCTGTACAGCAGAATGTAACACAACATTGTAAATCAACTATACTCCAATAAAAATTTTTTAAAAAACAACAGCAAAGTTAGGTTGAAATACAAAAGTTAACGTTCAGTAGTAACCGAGGATGGCTTGATCATTGCTGGACAATGGCTTATAAAGCTCCTACCATGGCTGAGACCTTAGGGAGCATGGAGAAACTATGCAAACGACAATAATCATGCTTTCAAGAAACTCTTATTAGGGCCCTATAAAACATGTAAACAAATCATTATATACGGGACAGGAAGAAAAGAGCCTAGTCCTTATCCCTCACACTTCCATTAATATGGGTCAGGAGAGAGCCCCAGAATTGTTTGTGCTCCTGGAAAGAACCCCGAATCCTTCTAAACCCAGCACACACAGTGTCACCACCTTTTTGTTCCTAGAGAATATTGGGACCAACCCCTTTATGTTCTGGTTCTGTTTGCATCAGCTATGGCCACAAAAGACTCTCTGGGCATCTCAAGATTGTTAAACTCCCCTCCTCATAGGTCTTTTTATACTCTCCTCCCCAACCCCCAAACAAACTACCTGATCCAATCTCCTAGCCATTTCTTTGCTGGGATCCATCAGACCAATTTCATCATAGGTGACACATAAATCCAAGGCTCTGAGAATACATTCATCTTCTGCATTACAATCCACACATGGTTCTGTTCTTCCCCATTTTTGACCTCATTTCCTTCCCTTCTTCAAGCCACTTTCACCAGGGCCTCTGGAAGTCATGGTCAGCAATAGAATTTATGATGTCCTTTATCTCTTCTCTGTAAATTCCCTTCTCTTCTTACTCTAACAGAAGCTGGTTTTCCCCGAAGACACTGTTTCTTCTCTAGCCTTCTTAGGTAGTGGCTATTTTCTTCCTATACTCCTTATACAACTGGCTCAGCAGTAAAATGTGTCCTCCTTGCTCTTTGTTGCTTCTTCTAGACCACTGTCATCCCTCCTCTATAAAATCCTCCAGCTTTGAATTTCATGTATACCACCCAGATAGCCTCCTGAATGCAATCATATCCCAGTTCCTCATCTCTCCCACTCATCTTGTGATTTTAACAGCTGGATCTCTGTCACTCTTTCAAAAGTACTGCCTTAATTCTTGGTGATTCAAATAGTCGCATAGAGTATGTTTGCGATACTTCAGCCTCTCAGTTCTTGATCTCCTCCTCACTAGTGGTCCTATCTTCCATCTACCTCACTTCCTCACTGCACTAATTTACCTTCAATGTCATGAGGCTGAATAATTTCAATTTCTTTATAATCTCAGTTTCAAACACCTGCTCTCTATCATTTCCTATCTTTCTAGCTCACTTGACCTAGATACTTGTATTCCAACAATCGTCTGACCTTACCAAGACCTCTAATCTATTTATCTTACCACTTTTCGCTATTCCTAAATTCTCTTGTGTTCTCACTTTAATTCTTATGTGACTTAAATTCCACAGTCAATCAACATAATCATATCTTTTCTGGCATTATCCGTCCCCATTCTAGTCAAAGCCACCTCTCCACCCACTTACCATCTGCATGGATATAGGCAAATGGGTAGAAAAAAAACACACAACCATGATGACTGATCTCATATCAGTTTCATGACCACCATCCTCCAGTAGACTCTTAACTTCTCCCGAAATAATAGTACATTGCCCAGGACTATTCACTTTTTTACCCTCCTTGATGATTATTTCATATCTGGCCCATTTGTCTCAAATAATCCTTCTCTCATTCTTACTCTAGACTGATTATCTTGATTAGTCTTTCATTTAGAAAACAATAGAAGAGAGCCAGAAAAGACAGTCCTCAAATTCCCAGCACTGTATCTACTTACCTACCAGCAACCTCCTGTTACTCTGAACTTTGTGCTATTTAAGGAAACCTTTCTATTTGTGCACTACATTCAATTTATACACGTTTATTCTTCCAACAATTTTCTTCTCTCTATCCTGCATCTTTAATTTTTCCCTTTCTACTTATCTACCTGTCCATGTGCAACTAAATATGGGTGATGAAAAACACACAAGTGTGCTGAATGTTCTCACATCAAAATCAGGAATACCACTCTGAGGCGAAGCTTTATTTATCGTTATTATTTTCATCAGCATGGGGGAAACAATAACAAAGCACTTCCTGATGCCACTTACACCTCAAAAAAATTCACTCCTCTGTTCCCACCTCAAAAAAATACACTTCTCTGTTCTTGAAGTAAAATTCCTTTAAGAATTATTTTACTTTCTGTAAAAGTAAAAGGAAAAAAGAGTGGCAGTTTTGATGTGGGGGAAGATTAGAGATTCAGTTTTGTTATTTTTTTTTAAGTTCAAAATGCTTAAGACTTCAAAGTGATGATGCTTATGAGTCAGCTTAGCGCTGGGAACTTGCCATTCAAGAGAAAGGACTAAACAGGCTGTATCCATGTTGAAATACAAAATTATTTCAATATGAACATATTAGAAAAAGGTGGATTCTCTTTCCCCTCTTTTTTGAACTTATTCAGAGCAGGATTTTGCTCCCAACACTCTGCAAAACTCTTCTTGTCAAACTTACCAATATTCTCTATGTTGCTAAATCCGATAGTCAATTCTCATCCTCATCTCACTTGATCCAGTCCCAGCGTTTCATTTACTGATCATTTCCTTCACTGTGAAGTACTATCTTCCCTTGACTTTCAGGACTCTACATTCTCCATGGTTTTGTTTGTTTGTTTGTTTTTCTTTACAGACTTCCTATTGGTTCCTTCTCATCATTTTGAACTTCCATCACTGGGATGGCTCAGGGATCCTTTGCACCTTTTCTTTTTTCCAGTACATCCACCTTTTTCTAATATGTTCAGATTGAAATAATATTTGTATTTCAGTATGAATACATCCTGTTTAGTCCTTTCTCTTGAATGGCAAGTTCCCAGCACTAAGCTGACTTCTAAGCATCATCACTTTGAAGTCTAAAGCATTTTGAACTTAAAAAACAAACAAACAAACTGAATCTCTAATCTTCCCCCTCTATCAAAACTTCCACTCTATTTTTCCAGTTGTTCAGGACAAAACTATGAATTTAAACTTAAGCTCCATTCATATTTTAATATCCTTCTTCTAATATGTCAGAAAATCCTGTAAGCTTAACTTTCAAAATGCATAGTTTGCAACCACTTCTCATTGCTCCCTTGCTAAACATGCTGATCCAAATCCTCATTATCTCTCACTTAGTGTTTTGCAGTAGCCTCTCACATCCATTCTTGTTCTCCTATAGTTTATTTTTCACAAAACAAACAGAATATCCTGATAAGATATAAGGTATATCATGTCACTCTTCTATTCAGAACTCTCCAAGAGATCCCAGATCTAAGTATCTTTGTGTGTTTCCAAGATACTGTTTTATGTTCAAAGGGGCTGAACTTGTTAGATCTCATCTACCAGATTTCTTGATTTCTAGATTCTGGTTGGAGTCAACAATGAGAGGAGCTAACTAGAAATTGGTGGGCAGAAGGAGAGTGAGGTCTAGGTATCTCTTCCTGCTTCTATATTGTCAACAAGTGTTAGCTGTTTCCCTGAAAGCCACAGCTGCTGTGTAGCAACCCATTCCATACAGACACCCCTGGTGTCTCTTTCTCCTTGCCAGTTTAGGCCTAGGGTAGTAACGCTGCCCCCTGTTACTGGTACTGGGTACTGTGCTATCTCATATTAAGTTTATTCAACATTTTGCACACATTTGTAAATTAAAAATTAATTAAACTCTCCTTAAATTTCTCACTTTATATATGCCATCTGATTCCTGCTGAGACTATGATTACCTTCGTTGTTCCACTTGGAGTAAACTGAAAGGACTTTACAATGGTCTACAAGGACACACATTATTGCTACTTTACTCCAGTGCCTCTGACTTCATTCCCTATTCTTCCACATGTTCCTTGTGCTCCATACACCAACCATAGGAGCCACAGTGCTCCTTGCTTTTTTTTTTTTTTTTTTGATATCTTATGAATTTTACATTTGCTATTAAGTCTCTTCACTCCTCTACCACCTCATTTATGTCTTCATCCAAAAGCCACCTTCTCCTTGTGGCTTTCTATGAACACCATTTAAAATAGAAAGTCCCCTCCCAATACTCCTTATCCCATGTCTCTTCTTTATCTAAATCCTTAGAACTTATCACCATATAACATACTCTGTATCTTACTTACTTTACTTTTTCCCTTTTTCCACTAGAATGTAAGCCTAAGGAGAGAAAGAAATTTGATCTGTTTTGTTCACTGATGTGTTTTGAGTTTTTACAAATGTGCTGGGCACAGAGTAGATGCTCAATTAATATTGTTGAATGAGTGAATGAATGAAAAAACAGGAAAAATGCAATGAGACATTTAATAGGAAAGAAAATATTTTCAGCTAATAGTATCAGAAAAATAATATTTGAACTGCACTTTGAGAGTGGACGTGGCTGATGAGTAGAAGGGTTTTCCCAGGAAGTAACAATCGGAACAAAGTCACATTGATGGAAAAGTACTCAAGAAACATTGTCTTTCAGTTGGATTGGAGTGTTGACTGCAGAAGCAGGAAAGAAGTAAGTTGTTGAAGATAGGCTCAGGCTAGAGAACAGAGTATCCCAAGTGCAGGGTAAAGCAAACCAAAACAAGTTTTATTTTGTGGGAAAAGAGGTGCAGACTCTTTGGGACTTGAAGTGAAGTGTCATGGTCCAAGTTGTATCCTAGAAAGACTAATTTGGTGGTGGTATACACAAGAGTTTAGAGAAGGGAGAGTAGAGTCATTGAGAGAAACTAGAAAAGCTATTACAAGAGGTGATGAGTCCTGAACCACAGCAGTGGTGATGAACGTGGAAAGGAGGACTGTAAGATGTACTGTCTTGTAAGAGTTTCTTGACCCCTAGAGTGAACCAATATATTATGCAGGGTGTTTGGAAGAACTGATCTCTTAATTACCAATTAACCCTGAATCAACACAGTACTTTATTCATTTTTCCCGTATCATCTGAATTTTAAAATAATAAACAGGTTTAATTTTCTTCTTCTTAAATACATTAGCGAGAAATACTCTATGGTACACTGTAGGTAGAGGGTGTTTATCATAGCTTAATGTCCTGTCATTTTGAGCCTATTTAATAGCAAGATCACAAATAGAACATCTGCCAATGAGCATGACACTGATTCCAGAATCAGTTGTAATTGCAAATAGTGTGGAGCAGGGATGGGAGTCCTTTATTTGGGGGTGACAACCAGGACAGGCATGGTACAGCTGGGACTCTTTCTACCCCTACTTGATCATGGATCATCTGTCCCCAAGCGATGCCAAGGGTAAAATTTAGCGATGATGGATGTGGTGTTGGGAGCCCTAGGATTCCAATATTGAAATTCATTTTACACAGTGATGAACAAAATCCTAAAATGGTACCTTTTATAGAACACTGCATCTATAATGGAGTGGAGATGGAAGAAAGAAAGAGGCAAGGATCTATTACTTTGTTCCCAATGATATTGGTCATAATTAATTAATTTATTTAACAAAACATCAGTGGAAAAATGTTATGTTCTCGTCTTCTTGCTAAGTGCTTAAATTAGAGATTCAATATATAGTATCTGTCCAGAGACACTTACAGGATAGTAGGTGAAAGAGAAATGCAGAAATGCATAATTCAATAACAGAAGTCTTATGAACAATACAACTACAGAGGAAGGAGTATCCAACTCTACCAGGGAAATTTCATAGGTCTGAAAACATTTGAGCTGAACTTGAGGCATTGGTAGAGCTGTAACATGAAGGAGGAAAAGAGTGGGCATTCCAAGCAGAAGTAACATTAGCAAAGGCATATAGAGCATAAAAGTGCATGTCATGTTCAGAAAATAGAGTGCTAGTGTGTATGCAGCTCATATTCTTAGAATTCCTGGGGAGAAGAGAAAAATTTTGAAAGACTTTTGGGAAATAGATGAACAAGAGTTGATGAACAAATGACTCAGGATGAATGGGGAGGAGAGAACTCTGAGATCTCTATTCACTTTGGGCAACTCAACTAGCATTTTATATACTTATGAAGAATCAATTCCTTAGACATCTGACTTTGGATTACTCGGAAGGAATCATGGATTGTACCTTGAAACACACAGGAAAGTCTTGTTTCATTATTATTATATCAACTCCTAGAATATCAGACATAGAAAGGCACATGGTGATCCTTGAATTGTATTGATGGGGAAACTATGGCACAGTTAGTGGTTTGCTCAGCATCTCATAGTAAAAGAATTATAGTTTGAATTAGAACTCAGATCTCCTAACTCCATAGATGTTGCTGTTTATACACTATATAATTTCAAAAGCAGTTTCCATTTATTTTTTGGCATGGTGAAATATATGGACATATATCACAATAGAAAGGTCACTTGGATTTTTGTTTGGGTAAAAGATAAGGGCATAAAGCTGTTAAGAAGCCAGAAGGTAACATTTTTTTCAATCTAATTTACAAAGTAGTGACCTTAGAACTTGAGATTAAAATTGGTTTGGAGAAATTGGAGGCATCAGAGTTGACCTGTGAAGAGGCTCCATGTAAACTTAATGTATCTTCTCAAAGCTACTGGCACCAAGCAGTGACAGAAAACAGATAACAGAGGAGAACAGAAGTAAGCTGTTTAGCTTTACATGTGAGAAATGCATGTTACAGGAACTAGGTCTAAACAGACAGAAATACTCTTTACTATTTATTATTATTAAGTCTTATTGAGAAGAAGACTTGCGTCTCTTAAATTTTCTTCCAACTATCACTAGACTTTGGATGCTGGTGTGTATGTATATGAGAGGGGAGGGGGTTATTTATACATTACTAAGTAAACCAAAGAAACATAAAATTATAACACCCTACAGAGTGTCTAGTCCAACTCCATCCATTTGTGGTAGGGGTCTTAGAAGTCTGAGATACACGGGAGAAATGACTTGATTATTAATATATAATCATTTCATTTCAGAGCTGAGACAAGAACCTGGGTTACTTTAAAGAGAGCAATTACCTGCTCATCCTTCCTCCTGCAGCAGCTGCTTTTTGGAATAAACAGTCACTTCCAATCTCTTTAGAGGCAAGCCCAGAATAAAAGTTCTATTTCAAGACTCAACCCTGGACCAAGAATATGGCTAACCAGCCACATTTATCTCATCCATCTGCAGTTTTCAGAGCCTGCCTGTCTCTTTGTCGAGTAGAACAGAAAGAGGGGAGGGGAGGAAAAGAAAGAGAGAAAGAAGAGAGAGATAGACAAGAGACAGAAAGAGAGACAGAGAGAGAGATACCAGGACTGCAGATGATATAATTCTTCCCCATTCTATAATCTCTCACCAGACAGAAGAAATGCCCTAGCCAGAACAAGATAGTTAGCTCTCATTTGAGTTTTGGCATCACTACAGCTAGTTAGCTTACCAGGTTAGGGATGAAGTTAGGAAGGCTAAGGATGAGTCACTTTCCTTTTCTGGACTTCAATTTAACTGAAAAATAAAGGGCTTTCTATGTTACAGTACTGGCTTTAAAATATGTTCACAGATTCTTTGATAGTCCTCCCTTCAAGAGCTGAATTCCCCTCTTCTTGAGTTTGGGCTGGACTTAGGAACTCATTTCTAACCAATACACTATTGCAGAAGTAATGATATATCACTTTGGAGACTGGGTCATAGATGACACTGAGACTTTCTCTCTCTCTCTCATCTCTTCCTCTGGGGTAAACCAGCTGATGCGTCATGACGATACTCAGGGAACCCTACGACCCTACAGGGAGGTCCATATGGCAAGGTACTGAGGCTTCCTACCAACACCCATGTGCCTACACTTGGAAGTGGATCCTGTATCCCCAGTCAAGCCTTCAGATGGCTGCAGCCCTGGCCAACACTCTGACAGTAACTTCATCTGTAACTCTGAGCAAGAACCACCCAGTTAAGCCTTTCCCAAATTCCTGACCCACAGGAAATGTGATGCAGTCAATATTTGTTGTTTCAAGGCTGCTATGGGGTAATTTGTTGTATGGCAATGAAAAACAAATACCGTTATTTTTCAACTTCTTATTTTTTCAGAGACTACGGTTTTTTTTGTAGTCTTCAGTGTTTAGAGTCATATGAAATTGTATTATCTATTCCCTAATTTTTAGGTATGAACGATTACAGTTAGACCATGTACTGTGGGAAGTACCCTGGGATTCAGCAGGCTAAGGAACTTTTTTTGGACCTCTTCTTTTCCCCCAGCTTTCTTTTATAATATCATCATCATCATCATCATCATCATCATCATCATCGTCGTCATCGTTCCACTACCAAGCATGTAGTTTACACATTTTACAGGTTCACATTTATTATATATTTTTACCTTTTACAACAATACAATGAGGTAGATATTTTATTTTATTCCCATTTTATATATGAGGAAATTGAGTACTTGAGAGCAAAAGTATCTGATTGAAAGTCACATAGTTTATAGAAGAATTGTTACTCCAATTCAGGTCTTCTGACTCCAATCTAATATTTTTTGCACTGTATCAAGAGCCCTTATAATAGAAGTGATCATTCAACTTTATTTCCTCATACCCGACATCCACTCCACATTTTAGCTTTCAAGTCTGATATTTGGGAATTTTTACATATAACCCTTCCCTTTTTTATTACTGAGGTTTGTGAATAACTGAGCGGGTTCATTTATTCTCCCTTTTTTTCTCCTGGTGCTTCTTAAAAGTCATCTAATTGTTTTGCCTATAGCCAGGTGTTATACTTTAAACACTCTCTTATTCTAGATGACTGATTGCATGTGTTCTGGCTTTCTTTGGCTATTCAGTTAAGTAATTTCATTGGTGATTTCTATAATTTTATCATCTGTATTTGGTTTTTCTCATATTTTATGTAATTTAATAATAAGATATGAAAATAAAAGACTCAAATTTCAGTATTTGGGAATCAGTTTTAAGTTTTGCACTTTAAGGAAAAGATATTATCTAGAATATTAGGATTTTTTAACCTCTTTACTCCAAATTTGTAATATATCGCTATTGATTTTTCACTGAAACATTTGCAGATATTATAAGGATAACTTGAGGCAGTTATCCTTTACAAGATTATGCATATAAATCATTTTGGTAGATTTAGCAGTTTGGAGTAACCTCAGTTTTTAAAAAGTTGATGTCTAATTCTGGTTAAGAACCACTGTCCAAGGTGTGTTTCAAAACATGGTACTAAATTACAAATTAATTGCAAGCATATGACACAGTTTTTGACAATGGAAAAGTAATAAGTTTTTATGTATGCATTTGTGTCTTAAATGAAAAATAAATAAATGCATATCAGATTGTACCTTAAAATTTTTTCAATATGGCAATAGAGTATTAATGGTCCCATCACCTGGAGCAGGATAAAAATAGCTCATGATCTGAATTCAGAGTTTATTTTGAATCTTTCTGCTTTCTTTCCATGAGCTCATTTCAAAGAGAATTCTTCCCTTTTAAATATGTTTAAGTGTTTTGAATTGTCCAAAATGAAAACTTTGTAAATTATTCTCTGAAGAATTTGGAGTGTGTCAACAATCTCTTCACTACACTAGAACATAAAACCTCTTCTTTGTTCAACATTATAACTTATAACCAAATAATATTAAAAACAATGTATATATGTATATGTATAATTGAGTCACTTTGCTATACAGCAAAAATTAACACAACATTGGAAATCAACTATACTTCAATAAAAAAAAAAAAGCTCCTTTAACACTGATCTTCACCACCCCAAAGAGAGCTTTTCCTCATGATCAAATGTTATTTCACAGTATTAGAGGAGTCATACAATAATTCAGATTTTAATATAGAGAATCCAAACCATAGAGCAGATGCACAGATAGCAGCAGACTTCATAATGCTCACTCTAGCATTTGTCTCTTCCTTCATCTAAGCTTTAACATTTTCAGTTTGAATTCCCTATTTAGCTCTTCAGATAAATGGATAAGTGATGCTTTCTAATGACCATGTTACATGCTCTGCTGTGTTCTAAATGTCTTCAATTCTTTTGAGGCTCCCTGAATATTCAAAAATGAAATGGCTCATTGGCAGATAGTTTGAGCATCACATTCTTAGAGAGCTAACTAAAGCCACTGAATGGAAATTAACCAAATACAGAAACTTTCCAATTTTTAAGAATGCTTCCTCTTAACCAGAAGCTATATTTATTATGCATTCCTTCAACGATTTTTCATTGGGGAACATTTAAATACAAGGTCTACACTTTTCTGTACACTGCTTTTTTTCACAACTGTCTGATTTGACACTTTGGCAACCTGAGGTGTGGTGTTGGTAGCAAAGTCCTTCTTTCCTTCATTATCAAAATATGTGACATATCTCAATTTGAAGGTCCCTTGACTCTTTGGGCAATCTCATCTCATTCTTAGACACAGACAATGCTATGTGTTCTCCCAGTTCTATTTCATTCTCCTCTCCAAGGCACACAGGAAAACTACATTTTCCAGCCTTCTCTATGACCAGATCAGTACTTGTATCTAGTTCTGGCCAAGAGTAAGAGTATTAAATGTCATAATTAGTCTGAAGTATAGAACAGCAGGAAGCTACACATTTCAGATGGGAATGCTACAAAAATAAGCCCCTATACTGGACATGTAGAGTATACAAGAAATAAGTCTTGTTGTATGAAGCCACTGAAATGTTGGAGTTATTTGTTAGCACAGCATATCTTATGAGATTCTGATTAATGTACATGATAAACTACAGCAATCCCATCAGATTCCAAATGTCAGTGTTTGATGTTTCATATATTAAAAATATACTCTATTAACTGCTCATCTATTCAAATATCTCCTTGTGCTGAGGCAACTCCAAGGGTTAAACTTGTCCTACATTTTCATCTACTTCCTGTAAACACCTTGTTAAAAGGATGATTCGTAGTCCTCCTTGGCTGGAGAAAATCAGAGCCTACAAGGGTAAAAGAGTAGTTAAAGAAAGATAAAAATGAATGGTTCTTAAACATTTTGTACATCAGAATCACTTGGGAAGTTTATTCCAAGTGCAAATCTGCCCCAGTCTCTTGAGTGGGGCAGATTTGCAGACTTTCATTTAGTTAATATTGCATGGCATCAAGAAATATGCATTTCAATGTGAAACCAAACTGGTTCTGATGTGGGTGCATCAAGAATATGCTTTGAGAAACCTTAGTCTGGACTCTAATAAAGGCTCTCTCTCCTTATAGCTTGAATAGTATAAAAATGTAAGACTAGTTTGAAAGAATTCTCATAGGTAGTTGTTTGTTTGACCCATGGAATACCTTATCTGAATTATCAAGGGTACAATGTTAAAATGCAGACTCCTGGACAATGTCCACTACCTAATAAATCAGTCCCTCTGGAGTAGGAGCTTCACCTGAGATCCTCACTTGTAAGATGCTCCCCAAACAATTTTTAGACACAAAAAGTTTGAAACCAGTGCCATAGGGATTGTTTGTCCTTCTGCACACATTTTTATGATTAGTTCAATTTATTATTCATGACTTTTTCATGAACATTAGTTCAGGAACATTAGTTTTACCGACCACCTCAAATCTTCACACTGTAAGTGAATATATTATTACTAAAGTTTTTACTAGTTATAAGAGTAAGTAATTGGAACCCACAGTGTAAATCATAGCTCCTGAAAGATTATATCTGATTTTCAAGATAAATGGTGAACAGATTTTTCTTTTGCATTAAGAAAAATACAAATTATTTATGGGGGGAAATTATAATTTGATCATAGGGTCTAGAAGAAAGAAAAATATTCTACTTTTTAAATGCTTAGATGTTATAATATTTTTAAATGAAATTATATAAAATCATAAGATAACAAGGCCAGATGACACATCAGACAGTTGATATGACATTTAATTAACTGTGTGTGGGTTTACATTAACTGCCTTTTTGATTTGAATGTATAATGGTTCAAATTAAATAGTTCCAATTAGATGGCTTTGTAACAGACGTACTTCCAATTGAATCTTACAAGAGTAGTTCTACAGTTGACACTGGATCAGGTGTCAGAAGCCTAGATTAGAGGCCCAATCCTATCACTAACTGGCTTAGTGTCATTAAGAAAGTCACTTAATCTGGATAATATGTTCCTGTTCTGAACTGCTTTTGTGCTAAAAAAAATGATGTAATAAAATTGACTTGTAAGCCATAAATAATTATGAAAATGGAAATTTATGCAACCACAAGAATGATTTCACTATGCGTATAAAATTTGTCAACAAATATTGAGCACTTACAGTGTGCCAGACACTGTGCTATGAACTTACATGCATTATATCATTTAATGCTCACAAAGTCCAATGAGGTTAATAATATTATCTCCATTTTAGCTAGCAGGAGATGGAGGCCCAGAGATCCCATAGTCAAACAGACAGTTAGGAGAGAAGCAGGACTCACATTCATCTCTACTTGACTTGAAACTTACTCCTAAATAGGCAATTTTCCTATGTAAATGATGTCCATTTAACTTACACTCATATTATTTCAGTTATGAATATGAATGACCCAAGAGGAAATTTCATTCTTCTTATTCACCCACTGAAATATATGGTACTGAATACTGCATTCAATTGTAGCATGTTGGGTCAGGGAATAATGACATAACCTCATCGCTTTTCTCCATACAGTATAAGTATGGTCTATCATCTTTCTGACCCTTGTATAGCTAATGCCAAAAAATTATGACTTTATATTGCTTACACTGTACTTATATTGTCAATGGAAATTGATACTGACCAACATTTAGCTTTCGAGAACACCGTGATTATCCATCTATGCATTCATAAGAGCTCAGGTGTAATTTTCCATGCCTCTGCCACTAGTCCTTTCACTTATTTTCTTCACTTAGAAAATAATTCATAAATCGTAAAAGTAATGTCTCAATTTCCCCAAAGATATTTTATGGTTTGAGATAGTGTGATAGTAAAGAATAAGACTGATTATAGGTAACAGCATTCTCTCCCTTCTTGGGATTTGGAACAACTTACATTACCCACTATTTAACAGATTTAGAGAGAAACTACTCTCTGTCTTCCAAGTGAAGATTCTTGAACATAAATCAAGAATGGATTAATCCCTTCAAGAAGGAATGCAGCGTAGAACACGAGTTGTGCTCAATCATTTTCTGCTGTATATTCAGGTAGATATTCAGGCCTGTCATTTCCTAATTACAAGTTCCATGTTGAGTCCCATTTACTCTGGAGGGCCCTATTTCTTCATCTTATTTCAGCAGGAGAAGGATCTAATTGTTTTTGTTTTCATTATAGAATTCTGTATTTCTCTCCAAGAGGAGTAGTGGGATGAAAACTCTGGCTTCTTTCTCCACCTCTCATTCACTATTAATAACTGAGAATGGATGACACCCATTGGACCATAGCTCACTAGCAGCCAGGGCTCATATACTGAAGGTGAGCGCTCATGTCTGGTGTGACCTTTGGCTCCTTTTACTCTGCTCCTGGTCACGAGCAGCAGATTGTGCTTCTAATTTTTTTATAGTAAACCCACCAGGCAGAGGCCCTTTACAGAGTAGATGGAAGGCACACTATTTTCCAGCTTTTTCTCCTTAATGGAATGTTGGATCAGATCAGCCCTATTCTGAGGGTCCAGATGTCTTCAATTTGGGGAAGAAATAAATGTCATCCATTATTTCCTTAGGGCCAGTCTGTGTTCTCCTGTCTCAGAATCACCAGGGTTATTTGGATCTTCATTTGACATATGTATTTGGGTGAATACCTTCGTTTTGAAATTACAAACTAGTGGCTCTCTGGGTAAGTGTATGTTCATGTGTTTTGGTTGGTTCTTTACTTTTTTCTTTTCTTTTCTTTTCTTTTTAAGTTAAAGTCATTCCATAATTGACAGATTACATAAAAATCTGGATTTTTAGATTCTTTTGAAAAACTGGACAATCTTCCAACACTGGGGCTAAATCAGTGACAGCAATCAAATGGAGCTGAGTAGAGGATGCTCCCTTTTAAAGAAATATATACTCTTCAATTACCTCCAGGCTTAATCATCTCTATTATCTCCCTGACTTGGAAATCAAATGCCATGTACCTTTTATGATTGTGTTAAAATGTTTAAAGAAATACTTATCTATACCTATGTCCTTATACACATGGGTACTAGATGGAGAGCATTGTATTATACTTATATCTGGCCCCCTTTTCTCTTTTTTCTTACTTTTGATCCTTGTAGGCACTTGAATTGACTATTCTCAGAATTCTGAATGAGAAGAAGGGATTGGTGTACCAAACTCTACCCTAAACCCTTAACAGTACTGAATTTTTCAGGTGTCATTTCTAAAAATATAATGAGATTTTTGTATAAACCTCCATTTCCTTTGAGACATTTTCTTACTCTCTTTTGGTCCTTTCTCGGATCACTTCTAATACACTTTAGAAAGAAACTAAAGAGACATCTAAGTTTTCCTAGTACCCAAACCAAATCGCAATTTCCTTAAAGGGAATACTCTTCAGATATGAATTTAAAAGCCATAAAAGGTAGAAGGGAGAGAGAGAGGTAAAAATTTGTTAGTACAAATGAAATCACATAAAAATATAACTTTATTGATGCTAACAACTTTAGGCAGTTTAGAGAACACTAGTTTACAGTGAGACACAGGACACCATGTATCCTTGCGTGGGAGTATTTGGTTCTCCCTGGGAAAATGTGCTGTAGGTTTTCTGTTGAGCTCAGTCCTACAGCTTCCATCAAAACCAATTTCTTTCCATAATGCTCCCTCAAGATACACATACCCTGTTAAGTGTCATAGCCCAAGTACACCTGACTGACTTATAACATGAGGTTGGTCAACAAACTCAAAGGAAACACAATAAAATTCTTTGCTCCATTTAAAACCATTGGGCAAGAGAGAGGATCAGACTTTAGGCAACTTGCACATACTGACCTTCTAGGGCCCAAGAAGAGTGTGCTCTTCTGAGGCCGTTAGAGGCAATAAGTCTGGATTCGGGTCCTTCAGATCTTTTATCTCCTAGAAATAAATAGTTTTTAAAAATCAATAAAGGGGACACAATCTGATAGTCCATTAGATGATAAAAATGTCAATTATTCCCATAGGTTCATGACACAAAATGGGCTGGTAGAAATAGCAGCCACCACCCACCACACAGGAATTATAGGATATAAAAGTCATTGTTATTGGATAAATCCGTGAAATGGTGAAGAGCAAGGGCTGAGATCTGGGGAGCAGGGGGTTCCAATCTGGTGCCATTTTGTATCCATTGAGTTTCTGACTCTTGGGGAACAGGCTTACAGAGGTGTGTCTCCCACTGGGGCTGGGTATGAATCTCTGCCCGGCTTTTGCTCCTAAGCTGACTCTCTCCTTCACAGTAGGTGACACAGCAGCGACAGGCTGCAGAGGGCTTCCCTCTGTGCTTGGACATCGTGTCTGGGGCTGGAGAGGCATCTGCAGCCCTCCCTGAGCTCTGGAGTTCTGGGGGCTCTTTCAAACGACTTCTCCTCCTTTGAACGTGGTCCAGACTGATGTCGGACTGGGAAGAGCAGCTCTCATTCCAGCCAGAGCTGGCACTCAGACTTCTCAGGGGAAGAGCCAATCGCAAGGCCTTCCAGAATTTAGAACCAGAATGTTTAGACTTTTCTCCCTTCCAGCTCACAAAAGACACAGACTCTTTCAGCTGCAGGATGCTTGGGTGTGGATGCTCAAGGGGACGATACTCAACCACAATGAGCTTGGTGGCAATGGAGTTCTGACACATGACACCCAGTTTGAACTCCAGCATGCTGATGCTCTTTTCTGTCACATAATCTGGGCTCAGGACAACAATCATCCTCCGGCTCCTTTGAATGAAGTCAAAAACTGCTTCCACTGTATCTATAGGAAAATGGAAAAATAGGACAATGCCTAGTGAAAACTTATATAGGTTTCAGTTCATTGTTGACAATCCTGCAAAGGACAGGCAATGAACACTTGAGAATATAAGATCTAAGTGTTAAATAATCTACCCAGGTAAGGAATCTCATCTACACTACTGTTATCAATGGTTGCAAAGTATCTGCTACCTTTAAGGATGAGGAATTAACCACCTCTAAAAACAGCTAATTTCAACTCTGTTGGTAAATAATTTCTTGTTTTGAAATTTCTTCCACTTTTATCCAGTGGTCTTGGAGCTGACATTTTAAAATATCTGAAATATTTCATAATTATTGTGATCGCATTGTATTTTCTTCTCATCTCTAGATTAAATGACTTCATGAATTTTGTTATTCTCCATATGATGCAGTATCAAGTCTCTTCCCCACTTTTATAATTTTTCTCTTAATAATATTCAGTTTATATATGTGTCTCCTAAAAATAGTACCCTGAACAGGACTGAACATAATGCTCCAGACACAGTCTTATCAGTAAAGGTCAATAGGGCATTACTACCTCCTAAGATCCACAGTTATAGTTCTTGCTACTTAAAATGTTTGGATATAGCAGACAGTTCATAGGATTGACCGTGTTGTCAACCAAAATTCCCTTTCTTTTTTTCTTGTGTGTATGTGTGAAGGATTGGCCTGGAAATCAATTAAAGGGTCAACAATGATGACAAAAATGACTGGTAAAAATCAGGCAATTAGTTGAGACTTTGCATGAAGCATTCAATTCTAATAGTTATTGAGGTGAATTTGGACAGAACCCAGTGGAAAGTTTTTGAGATAAATGGAGTGCTTAACTCACTGTGAGATTTAGGAGCTTAAACAATGTGATTTTCTAAAGGAAAGGAATTCCAAATTTATAAATGGCAGCCATTGACAACTCTGAAAACAGGTACTGTGGACAGACCATGAGGTTGAGTGCCTACGCTTTTGAGGCCAGGGGTAAAACACTGACAGAGAGACTTTTCAGCCTGTGAAGACAAGCTGGAAGTTTGCAGTGAATTGGATCATGAATTTGACAGGGGATGAAGGAACTGTGCTCTTTACCAGATTATTTATTTCCAGTTGATGAATTTAACATGAATTTGAAGGAAAATCAAATGAAACATGCTCAATGTTTAAGAACTTTTGATTGGCTTTATCAAGAGCATGAAGTGTTTTAGACAATTTTGTTGCACTCTTAAAAGATAAATCTAAATTTTCACTTATCTTCAAAGCCCACCTGTGTGTGTGTGTGTGTGTGTGTGTGTGTGTGTCTTGGTAACTCCTTTGTCCTCTCCGGTCCTACTCAGAATCTTATGTTACTGCCTTTCATAAACCTGAGAATGTAAGGGTAGGAATTCTACTGTTTCTCCTGTATCATGATAAATATGATATAACCCTAAGATAACATGGATAGTTTTTCAACAAAAGGAACTTGTGCAAATTGTGTGTGGGGGGAGTGTGTGTGAGTGTGGGTGTGGGTGTTTCACTTCAAAATAGTCACTTTAGGAAAATGTTTGTTCTGTCCAATGAGGGTACCACTGTTGAAAATAAAACATTGTCTTAGATCCTCTAAAGAAAATTGTCTTCAAAGCCTATGGCTTTTTTTGTTTGTTTTTAATTTTGGTACCTCACCCTGAAAATGGAGGATTTGCATTTGAGAGAGGGTAATGCTAAAAAAACCAAAATAAAATAAATCTGAATTGTGGAATTCCAGACATTGAGGAATGGATATAGGATATGCTTCTCAGATAAGGGTTGGGTGATACCTAGGGGTATTCACATAGTACTTTGAAGGAAACTGCCTCCTTTATGGCCTATTTTATTATCTTCCATATTGTCAAACTTCATATTTGAGGATGTTAATTATTACTATTTTTTAATGCTATTACTTGGAGAGGGCATCTTAAATTAGGTCATTTATTCTGTTTGGCTCAAAAAAAAAAAAAAACTGAGGTGTGGCTGTAGATTGATAAGATCAGTTTTCTGGTGTCGTACTAAATTGGTTTTGAAGTCACAGTTTCTGATCTAGAACTCTTCACTATTCCAGAACACTCCGGCGTGTAAAAGTCGTAATCTCCTTGGTATTAACTTGAAAGTAGAAAGAAAACCAAAAGGAAACTAGGGCTGTAAATTTGTTCTTTGGCTAGTTTACTGGTGTATGAAAGAGTAGCAAGCCTCTCTCTTTCTCTCTCTCTTAAAACTTGAAGTACAGATTAAAAAAATGGGGGCACCTAATTTGGAAGATGAAGCTGAATTCAAATATTGGTTTCTCCATTTATCTTAATATTTTATCTTAATAGTATAATCATTTATTTTAATATTTTTAAAAGTTTGAGTTCATCCATCTATAAAATGCATATAATGAGAGCAAAATTGTAGGATTGTTAGACAATTCACTGATACCTATAGGTAAATATCTAGTGCATGGTACGCTTTTGAATTAATCACCTTGATTAAATTATTATTCAATAAGAATACAAAATTGAATAACAATATTATTATTGTTAATAACAATATTTTATATTGTTTATAACAATAAAAATAATACATAAAGAACAATATAAAAATAATGTATAGACTAATGATTGATTCTAATGGTAACTTTAAAGAATCATCTTAAAACGTGGATTTTAATTTTTAAAAGTCTGTCTATTCAGTTTAAAAAATACTACTGGAATACTTAATCTGTTAGCCCATGCTAAAAATACCTCATATCCCTTGAGTAGAAACAGAGAAATAGACAGACTAGTTGCTGAACATGTCTCTTCTGTTATACTGCAAGTTTACTTGTGTCAAAGACCTAGTAACCTCAGTAAGTGACTGAAAAATACATCTTAAGAGTTTTAATAGGGTCAGTAATAGCCAGGTAGCCATCATATCCAAACTATTGATATTGAAACTGCTGATATTGAAAATAGTCACCACTGTGTTCCAGTAAGTCATTTTCAAAGTTGGAAGCAACTTCAGGATCATCATTACTTATACAGTGCAAAAAAACCCTTTACAAAGTTTCAATAAGATCCATCAAATCTCTGCTTGTACACCTCTAGTAATGGCGGTGGGGCTAATATCTCCAAAGACAGTGAAATACATTATTGTTTAGCTTTGCTTTACAGTTGCTTCTTAAATGAGTAGAAATTGTTTTCTTGTAACTTGCATCCATTGATCTTAAGTCTACTCTTTGGAGACTGGTTTGAAACTGGGAAATTCTTCAGTAGGAAGATTTTTACTAAGCTAACCAGCTCAGTTATAGAGATCCAATAAATAATCTTGGAATAAATGAATAAGATTTTTTTTAAAAGAGCAAGAAATCTTCCCTGTCACTACAGACTTAATATTAACTCAAAAGAAAATGGCTTTCCAAATATTTATCACTGATTTGTTTGAAATTTGTGATAGAAATGCATATTTGATTCAAATTATCACCTGTTAACTAACGGCAAGGCATTAGTTAATTGATCTCCTTTCAAAGCAACTGCCTTAGGGTTGTGTTAAAACCTATAAAAGGTAAGAGATTACTGTAAGCTGCTCAAGTTTCAAGTTGAACAAAAAAGGAATAGGCTTGTGTCTTTATTTTAAAACTCTCTCCTCTCTCTCTCTGCCTCTCTGTTATTCTCCCTCTGTCTCTATTCCCCATTCTCTCTCTCCTTCTCTCTCTCTCTCTCTCCCTCTGATTCTCTCTCTCTCTCTCAATCCACACACACACACACACAGATACATACACACACATACATACACACATATATACATACACACACAAATACACACACATACACACACACACACATACACACACACATCTGGTATACTAGATCAACCCATTTTAATTAAGTAACTCTTTTACTCACATGTAAAAAAAATGTTCTTGAGTTGAAGTTCCCGGTTTTCTCAGATTTTTCTCAGAAAGAGAAAATTAATGTCTCTTATAACATTTCTTTTTCTAAGTGTATCATTAATCTTTGTATTCTCATTTCTTATGCCCAAACATGAAAATAAAGACATAAAACACATGCACAAAATAAAATTCAAAGCTTAAAATAAATGGTTTATTTTTAAAATAAACAAATTTACAAATCATTGGAAAATGGAAAATACAAAAGTTTATGAATAAAATAAAAAAGATAACCTTAACATATGAAAACCTATGGAAAGAAAATAGATAATTAACAAGTGGAGTAATGCTTTTGTTCCCCAACACAATGAAGTCCTTGTTTATTAGAATCCTAGGGAATCATCTAAATTACAACGCAGAAAAATATTAAATAATTTTATATGACTGTGTAATTAGACACTCTATATATCATGTTTTTTTTGTTAACTTGGGTGCAGAAGGTCTTTATATCGTATATCTAAAACCATTAAGGTTTTTCTTTTTAACATTAGATACTTTTATTTTTAACATTAGAGAGCGATTTCTTCTTGTTCTCCAAATTATGTTTCTCTATCTCCCTCAGATAATCTGTATTGGGCATCTTCTGGGACATAGAACAAAAAAATCTTGAAACAAAATTATCTTAAGATGAGACATATCATTTAGATTTGAGTTGCTTTAGATTTTAGCATTTGGAAAATTTCAGTACCAAATACAGGAATATAAATAGGACAAGAAGTATCAAGAAGTTTCTAGGGGTACCAAACAGCATTTGGGGTAAATATAAAATCCAAAAGTGCAAAAAGAATGCAGCATTGGCAAGAGAACAGCCCCTTGGTAATGGGGCTGTCCTTCATTTACCTAAAATTCATCCTAGAATTGATATTCAAATCTTATCTGAAGTCAGCGCTCCTCTGGTCTTGTGAGTGAAGGGTTAATAAGAGGAGCAATTGTGGTTTCTAATAAAGAAAAGCATAAATAAGGCTAAAAAAGTTAGATCCAAGAGTGACCCCATACCATAGGTTTATGGTCAATGATTCATGAAGGTTTTTTTTAATTTAAAATAATCATTAACTCCTCTGTAGAAAAATGATTTATTAAATAGACTTTAATACCTCAGGAGGACACAAATGCAGTAGATAGTTTTAGAATTGCTTATCAACATTCATCTACTAAGATAAGGATCTCCTTAAATTATGAATTCTCATTTTTCATAGGATACGCAGTCTCATTTATAGGTATTTTTATTTTCTTTTCCTGTATTACTTAACAGTCCAAATAGAGATTTATCTCTCCAGTAGTTGAGCACTAAGATTAATATAGCTTAGTTTCTAAGTGTGTGTGCTCAGAACATAGTAGATGATCAGTTAGTGCCAGAGGGCTGACTACTGCTTAGCAGTGATCATGGAAGCTCTGTGCACAAGAGATTCCGCTGCACCCAGATCAACTGTGGCAGTAGTAAGTTATTTATACTAATTTAGGGCGAGCAAGAGCTAACAACAACTACCACTCTGTGAGCTGTAAATTCACAAATATTAATGTACAGAAAACACTGACACAAAAATGTTACAGTAAAGAAGGTAATTTAAAAACTGGATAAGAGTTCCAGTAATTCATAATATTGTGCCAATGACTATTTAAAGTCATATGTCTGTATGTGTATATATAGTGTGAGTATTTGTATATATATATATTTATATATATAATATATACAATTCATGTATGTATATATGTATATATATGTAATTCATGTGTATATATATGCAATATATATACATATATAATTCTTGTGTGTATATACATACATATATTTTTAAAACTCTATATGTAACATAGATATTCACCACTCTGTAAACTCTGGACTTAGTTTTCACTTTTCCAAGTCTTAAGAACAGTAAAACTTTACTTAAAACAAACTAAAACACGTTTCATTAACAGTGACTATTCAGACTGACTTGTTTGGAGTGAGTGTATTAACTGTACCAGTGAATAAAATATGAAAAATGCTTGGGGTCCAGTTAATGCTCTTAGAATATTCATGCTAAAAGCACTCTCAAGGTCACTAAGTCTAAATTTCACACTTTACAATGGGGAGACAGAAACAAATGAGAAATTACTTTCCTAATATTCACATTAGCAAGGTTGAGATTAAAAGACAACTTGACAAACACCCTGTTCTGTGCTTTTCTCATAAGACAGAAAATGCCCTAAAAGCTTTTTGCTGTTATTTTACTTGATATTAGCACCATTAAAAGAAGCTTCCTATCCGACTGAACCAAGTGAGGAACCACCTGCAAACTCCCAACGACTGACACAAGATGCAGTAGGTAGGGAGATGGAATGATAAATATGGGTCAACCTACAGATAATCGGGAGTTTAATAAAAATTACTATACATTTTTCAAGTTGACAAATATGATATCAATTACCTGAGATAGAGGACATGGGTTGCATAGTAGGAGACAATTCAGGCAAGCCCTTTAAACCAATTATTGTCTAAGGAACATTTTCAGTTACTCTGTTTTGTATCATCCTAAGTGGTGTCAGTCTTGCTATGAGGGTGTCTGATACAGCTGAATAAGCAAAAGAGTTTTTATCCTTAGCTAAAATAAATTTAGGCCCTGATTATCTTTTTAATGGATGAGTAAAAATAAAAGAAAAAGAAAACTATACTTGGAAACTCATAATGACTCTGTTAACAGATGACTCATCTTTAAGGGGTCTTTAAATCCACAGCAAAGGCTGCCCCATCATGTTAAGATTATTTCAAAAGAGAGAGAGAGAGAGAGAGGATAGAGATGAGTAGGAGCAGGGATGGAGGATGCAGAAGGGGAAATTCGCATCAACCAGGTCTTTGTCTGCAAAGAACATAGTGACATCAGACGCTGGTGCCCGGCGGTGGCACTAGCATTCTAAGCCTTACTATTGCCTGAGGAAGCAGAACAGCTCTTTCTACAGTCACCCTGAATTTATCTCTATGGGGAGGCTTCCATAGAATTTTTTTCTGTCCATGAAGCAATAAATTGGGAATAAAGAAGGGGGGATTCTTCCTTCCTGGAGTACCCTTGGATCTTTTTACCCCTTTCATTGGCCCTTTCATACATTTTTCAAGGATGAATAGGAGAGACCCTGCTCGCCACTTCTAGACCACCTGGAAATTTTCTTCACTGGCATGGCCACCTGCAGCTGCTTCCAAAATCTGCCCTGCGGATACTTGGATTTCTCCCCTTTCCATTTAATGACCGTGAGCACCGTCTTAGCCCTCTTCAGCTCTTTCACCTTCGTCTCCTTCACAGCTTTGTACTGTACTAAAATGACGTTGATATTGCCCCGAGAGGCCATGTTTTCTAGGCCAGCCTTGAGCTCCAGGAGGGCTTGGGTTCCCTGGAGCACGTAGTTGGGGCTTAGGACAACCAGGAGGCGTCTGCTTTTCTGAATGAAGCTCAAGGTCTCATCTGTGACAACTGGGAAAGAAAACACCATGGGGATTAGTGTTGGCCAAGAACTCCCCCAAGGTACAGGGCTTGAGGAGCAAGGGAAAAGAAATTAGGGTAACAGCCTGAGAACTGAGGTGAAACTTTTTACGAAGAACACTTAGTCCTTAGTCCCAATCACTTTGTTCACAAAATGTCACTCTCCTCCGGGGAATAGAAGCTATATGTACATATTCCAACCCAAAAAGAGTTCTAAACAAGCATAAAGCCAAAATGTATTTCCATGACTTTGGTCTTCAAAAGCATTATTCGGGACATGAAGAATGAGTGGGTTGTACTGAAATCAATTTCTTCAAACCGTGTTACATGTCGTGGCCCAGCAAAATCAGCTCCTGAGCCCTTTCTCGCCAAAGACACCCATGTACTAACTCTCTAGTGCCAGCGAGCATTCAAAAAATATACATTATAGAGTCAAAGTCATAGAAGTTCATTTTTCACTAACACAGGACAGCAAGAGTAGAACTCTTCACTTTTTGAAACTCCCTCTCTATTGCCAGACACCTCCCCGACTCAGACTAGCATCACTATGTCATTGGAATAGCAAATTAAGAAAATCTAGCCAACTGAATGGCATTTTGGCTGGTAACACATTCTCAGCTCAGCTTTCTATTCTGCTCTGTTCTGGAGCCTAAATTAGTCTCTGAATCTTTCTCTTTAAACTCCTATCATTACTGTGAAGCCATGTGTTTCGGCAGCTGCTAGCTGATGTGTGTGCCCTCGCTAACAGGCAAACGCTTTCTTCATGTCCAAAAAGAAGAAGAAAAAGCAGGGAAAACGGAAGTGCAGTGTAATTTTATTCTGTTGTCAAGGGCTCTGATTAGTTCCTATCACTAAATTCTTGGGAATAATCTATCTCCTCGAGGTTGCTTATCAAGGACTGAATAATCCTTTACCTGGGGTTCAGATAGAAGCCAACTCCAGGGAATGCACCAGTGTTATGGAAAGCTATTTCATGGCTTACAATACTCCCCTAAGCTGTCATTTTGCACCTTAATCTTCGCAGGTACAGAGGCAGTGGGGAAAGACTTGCAATTAAAATAGCATGTGCAGCCTAGAGGAGAATCCAGGAATAAGTAATTGTCTACCCCAAGCAGTATTCCTGGAGGTTGACTGTGTGTAAGCAGGGAGAGAGACCCAGAGGCAAAGGGGACTGAGTGAGAACAGCAGGGAGAATGCAAAAGATCACAAGGATCAACCATCAAAAAAGCAAGATGCAAGAGTAATTATGTAGAACCTGAATTCTTCAAAGAACTATCAATCCCTACTGGAGGGTCTTACATTGTTGTTATACTATGTATCTTTATATAACTTTTCACACAGTAGTAAATATCTGTTGAATGGCTGTATGAATGAATAAATAGATAAATAAATTATTTAGGATTTTAAGCCTTAAAATGAGTGGAATTTATCCTTTAACTATATAGTCAAGTCATCATTTCCTGGCAAAATTATACTGAAAGAGATATCCGCTGTAGCACAGAAGCGTGATGGACTTTTGGGTGATGAATGGGGAGATACAGTAAGTGATCCAGCTAATTCAAAATAAGAATAAACATTAATGTCTATTCTCTATCTTAATTACCAATGTAACCTTAAAAAACATGTTAAGTGATTAAACAGGATTTTAGGGGAAGAAAATAAATTAGTTTGTTGTAAAGATTAGAGACATTACATGCATTTTTACCAGTATGGAGTTTAACAATGGGTTTAGGAGCGCTACTGTGCATTTATAAAACAGACTCAAATGTACTATCACTTTACGTGTTACTGTTTGGATCTGAAAATTAGAGGTATACTTTTATTTAAAATCATTCAGCATTTCGAACTTTTTAAAAACCTATTAGAATATACTGGCCTTTGTAAAATGTTAAGCTTATCTCAAATGTGTAATCTGATAGAAAGGAAGAAACAGACACAAGGAAAGGGGGGATGTGAGTAGCACTGGTTTGCCAGAAAACAAGGGTGAAGAAAAGGAAATTAGCAAATGCCACAGGGAAACATTCTACTTACTATCAATAAGTAATATAAAGAAGGATTCCATGCACTCTCTTCTGCACCTCATTTTTAGTAAAATTGAGTAAACCTCAGTCTTTATAAAAGTGTTTTGTTTAAACTCAGTCTTTATGAAAAAATTAGAGGCAGATTAATGCAAATTAGCTAAACCTTCTAAAAATCTAAATGTGAGTAAACAAAATGTTTAAAGCTGTGGCACTTAGAGCTCTAATCCACCATGCATCTACACTTTTTTGACACTAATTTTTTAAAGCTTACCTGGGAAAATATTTTAATACCATAAATTGTACTTATAGTCTACATCTTACAATGTAGATTTATTCCTAGAGTCTATTACATCAAAGCATTGGACATTTAAATGTTCAAAGATGCCAACATAGAGCTGTATACACCATGACCCAAAGCTAAGGATCTTCTCTGCCTTTAAGTGTAGCATCACCTGTATTCATCTGAAATACCTACTTCCCCCAGGCAGACTGTCTCGGTCAAAGATGCACAGCTTGTATCCAAATTCATTCTCCAAGACTCCACGGAGGGTCAGTAGTACAAATTCTTCTTCTTCAGCATTCCTTGCATAGGATACATAAATATCATATTCCTTCCCATCTAGGAAAAATTAAAAAAAAAATAAAAAACAGAAAACACAGATCCAATACAAATTAGGAAAGTTTCTCAATAGTATTGCATTTTTTTCTGAAATCGAACTTTTGAATATTAGACATTTTCATTTTTTACTTATATAAATTAGCTGACAGATTTCAGTGTGATTTCCCACCTGTGACAGCTCTCCAGGCAAAATGACTATTTTAAGGTGTAATTGCAAATTTTATCTGATGTGTCTTCTCCTCTCATCTCACTGAGTTCAGATTTTGTAGTGGAGAATGAGTGAGGTTTGGCTCATTCCACTATGAATTAACAGAATCAGGAAGCAAATACTCAATCATAGATGCCGGCAATAATTGCATGCAGAACATTTCTAGTTCCTGTCCTAGTATGTCACTCACTAATATGTTAGAATTATAAATTGAGCAAAACCTTGAGAAACTGTCTAAATTATGTACACCTGAAAATATCTACAATTAAAAGTATACTTAGATTCAATGAATCAATCTTTCTCAAAATTGCCTAATTATAAAAATCACCTCTCATTAAAAATACAGGTTCTGTGTCTCTTCCACAAACCCACTCAATGAGAATCTTTATGGGATGGGTCTAAGAATCTATATGTTAAATGTTTCATTCTTGTCACCAGGCACATATGCACTAGAACAGGGCTCCTTAAACTTTAATGTAGATATATGAATCATTTCGGGATACTGTTGAAATATAGATTCTGATTCAGAGTAGGGGTTAGGCTTTAGATTCTCCTTTTAGTAAGCTCCCATGTGATGCTTCTGGTACATGGATCACCTGTGGTTACAAAGAGTGTGGACATGTAGGGTCCAGTACAGTAGCCACAAGCCACAAGTGGCTATTGAGCCCTTGAAATGCAGTTGGTCTGAATTGAGATATGCTATATGTGTAAAATACAATACATACTGAATTTTGAAGATTTTTAGTACCAAAAATAAGACTAAGATATCTCTATTAACTTAATATTAATTACAAGCTAAAAATGATAGTATTTGGAATATATTAAATTAGATAAGATATATTATTAAAATTATTTTCACTTTTTCTTTTACTTTTCCTTATGTGACCACTAGAAAAATATTAAATTACATATGTGGCTTGCATTGTATTTCTATTTGAATAGTGCTGATCTAGACTAAATCACATATTGACCCAAGAAAACGGAATAATATGCATTAGGAAGATTTTCAATAGCAAGGGCTGAAACAAAAGGTAGTCTAATTACATCTTCCAATTAATCTAGGTTTTATCAAGCCAACATGTTTTCTAAAGATGACAGTAGGGAGATTTACAACAAACTTTCATTACTCACCTAAAATGGTTTCATCCGTTCCAAAATGAGCCCGGTAAAATAGGACCATCTCTAGCCAGTAAACATGGTAAACAACAATAAGAATCACCACCAGTAGGACTGTGGCTCCAAAACCACACGCCAGTTCCACTGTGTACCTTGGAGCTAGCATTGGAATGAACAGCAAAGAAACAAACTGATTTGTACGTGGTGATTGCGGTGACCCATCATCCTATAAATAGCTGTTTACGCCCAGCAGTTGAGCCATGAACCTGACTTACATGTGTGAACAAGATAACATGGTAGAGGTTAAGCACTATGTTTTAATACTAGACTGTGGTATATTTATCTTTTTGTTTCCAGAAACTGGCATAGAAGGTGTTTGTTAACTATTAGATGATTTGAATAGACTTTGATGATATACAAATTAAAACAGAATCTTATCATTGAGAAGAATTTAAAAGGTTATCCAATTAAACTCACAAACTGACATCTGAATCTCCTCAAAAATATTTTTGAAAAGTAACTCCATCCTCTGTTCATACATCTCTTACCTGGAGCAGCCCATGATATTGGTAGGATTTTAATTGCTGGAGCAGTTGAATTGAGCAAAAATTTTAATGTGTTTATATCAGTCTTAATTTCCTCCTCTTGTCCAGTGCCATATGGAAGAGATTTAATTCCTTTTTCTTTATATTTGGCAATAGGCCTCAAAAATCTTATTATCATTGAGCAGAAAATGAGGGTATCCACCAAATGCTGAGTATGCTTGGCCCTGAAAGTTATCTATCAGGTCTACATTACTAGGATACACATTCTACAAGCCTGCTTCTCCACCCTTTCTCACTCCCCATTAAACTATACATTTACGGTCTTCTAGGTAGAGACTATGTCTTCTTCATCCATCTTATCCCGAGAATTTCTAGGATCTGAATAAGCATTTCTGGGTATAACACTACACACTTTTGGGATATTTAAAATAAATCTAGTACTGTACTATGTATTAGTAACTTCATTTGGCTGTTTTATTAGCTTGTGATAATGAAACTTAAGAGTTTGAGATGGAACAAAATATTTACTGGATCTGAAGCAGAAATGGCTTAAATTATGTATTAGTTGATTTGACAATTACTTACTGATACCTACTATTTGCTAGAAGCTGTCGAGGTTATAATGGTAGATAAGACAGGAAGGGTCTCTGCCCTCTTAGGGCTAATAGTCTAATGCAGGGAAGTAAATGAGGAAATAAATAAATAAGACAGTTACTTTTAGACAGTGATCAGTGTCATAAAGGAAATAAACCAGGATAATGTGATGGAGTGACCTAGGGGAGGGGTTGGGGCAGGAGAGGTATATCAGGTATGGTGGTGGGAAAAGGCCCCTTTGAGCACCTGAACATCATAGGTGTTAAGTGTTTGCCAGGACTAGGCATAGAAAAATTTTCTTCAAAGCTGGGATTGTTATCAAGCCTTCCTGACTCCGAAGTTCAGAGATCTTTGCACAACACTACAATGAAGTTCAATTATTGATCATATACTAGTGGAAAAATCCCTTTTAAAACAGGTAGCTAGTCTAAGGGGAAAATGTTGAGCAGCCTGGAGAGGCATCTGAAGTTCTCTTATTAAAGGGAATAATCATTAAGTTTCGAGTTCATTATCCTAAATTCAGGGTACTAATCCTGATGCAGATATAGCCTGGGACTCAGCAGTGCAGAATTATTAGGTACTCTTGTACTCATCCCATGAACAACGGTGCTTTAAAATAAGAAAACTCCCATGATAAAATGCCAGAAGCTGTGTCAGTGCAGTTGATGAGAATTTACTAAGATCAATCTGAGTAGCTGGCATGAAAATTGCTGTGTCCTTGGTATTTCTGAGTACATGTTAACAACAAACTGGGTTAATTTCCACTGTCACCTTCATTATTTGCTCAGTTATTTTGGCTCCCTCTGGGTGCACATTTCACAATAAGGAAAAATAAAAGAGGTCAGTGGATGCACTAACCTGAAATGGATTTTTTTTAAATATCAATAGTTACCTTGCTTAGTGATCAAGAGATAAATTATACTCATGGCTTTCCCTCTGCCACATTCATTTTACTACTGCCTATTTTATTTCTAGTAGAGCTTTTTAATTTTGTGTCATACAATTATATGTGTCATATTTACAGATTGTATTTTGTTAGACCATCTTGATGATATCAAGAAGTTCCTAATGTTATTTAACTAATTGAACTCTTAAGGTAAATAATCCACAAGCCTGAATTTCTAAATGGTTTGAATCACATTCAGGAAGTGCTCTAAAAAGCTTTCATATACAGTTTTGCTGGCTTGTAGGGAAAGGATGACCCTTAGCCCACATTTTCTGTCTGCCCCACATTGATCCTCTGAGCAATCCCAGACCAAAGGGTTTCCAATCGAAAGGGGTGATGTAATTTGACCAAATTGGACTCCTAAACTGCTTCTATCTTTGATCTCACTGATAATCTGATTCAGGAGGGAGTAAAATTTAGCGATTTGCTCTGCTGTTACTCTCTGAATCAGAATTCCCTCCATCCCTTTTGCAATTCTATAGTAATGGCAGGCTCCAGAGCCCAGATTTCCAGCTAACCACCTGATTTGTTTGGCTATCATAGTGTGTTAAAATTTGTGCATTTTGGACTTCAGCTTCTGATCTTAGAGAAGTGATTCGGGTAGTGTTCTCTCTATAATATCTAAAATAACAACTTTTCAAGTTTGGACAACTGCTTGTGCAGGAGTGTGATCTGTGAGAGATAGGATACAAAAAGGTAAGCTCACAATCTCCCTGGCTTTTTGCCTAATGGCACTTTGGGGACTGTGACACAGACACACAGTATTTACACTGAGCGAGGAAACTGAAAGTAGAGTTCATGACTACTGCATTTGTAGACCTGGGTACTGGAGAGAAGAAAACTATGTAGACAAAGAGCTCTAGAAATCCACAAGTCTTTGGAAAACTACAAAGGGTGACACTTCTCAAGGCCAGGCAAAGAAGAGCTACCAGTGAAAGAAAAACCACCAAGGAAGAAATGACTGCTAACGAGTTGGGAACTGAACAACTTAGGAGCACATACAGGGCTGAGAGACATTTGAGTTAAGACCACTCAGACTGAAGAAACTTTATTTAGCTCCCCAAGTATTAACTAGAGACCCCAGATAGTATATGCCTTAGAAATAGGTCCAATCTAGCCTTAGAGAGAAGCCTAGTTTGGACCTACTCTAGAAAGATCAGCAAGATGCTTCAAATAAGCAAGATGTTATGCAAGTAAATTAACTACCTGCTAGAACAAAAATTAACAGGCATTTATAAAATTCAGACAGTCAATCGTGTACCATCTATAATGTCTAGTATAGGATTAAAAAAAAAAAAAAAAAAAAACTAGACAGAAAAAAAGCCAAAAAAAAAAAGACCCATAATCAGAAGAAAGATAGCCAATAAAAATGGCTTTCATGTGGAATTAGGAGATAAATACTTTAAAAATGAGTATTATAAATATATCTGTTGAATTAAAAAAAAGACCATGAACATTATAAGAGCAAATAGGAAATATCAGTACAGACATTTTGATGGAGAAATATAAATTCAAAAACTGAAAAAGAAAATTCTGAAATTAAAAACACTGCAGATTAGATATCAAGAAAGAAATAGCAGAAACTATCTTAAGTGAAACACAGAGTGAAAAAAGGATGAAAAAAAATAACGAGAACCTCAGTGACGTGTGGGACAACACTGAGGGGTCTATCCTAAATATAACTGAAGTACTAGAAGAAAAGGAAAGGATGAATAAATGAAAGAATGAGCAAAACATACTTGAAGAAATAATGGTTGTTTTTTTCAAATTAAATAAAAAATATACTCACAGAACTAAGAAGTATAAAGAACCTTAAAGAAGATATATACAAATAAAACTACAGCAAAGTGTATCATGATGTAATTTTTGAAAATCAATGAAGAGGAGAAAGTCTTAAAATCTGCCAAAGAAGAAGAGAGGGGGCATACATAAAGGGAAAAATGATTAAAAAATAATGACAAGAAAACCCTGCCTGATTCATATTAGAAATAATATTAGCCATAAGACAATGGAATTGCACCTTCAAAGGGCTGAAAGAATAAAAAGAAAAAGAACATTTCCAACCTAAAGTTACGTATGCAGTGAAAGACACCAGAGCAACATAATGAGGAAATAAAAATCTTTCCAACAAGTTGTGCTGGAACTGGATATCCATATAACACAAGATTAAACTTCAATTCCTACCTCACAAAATACATTAAAAATAATAATAATTGGAGATGGATCATAGACCCCCCCAAAAAAGATGAAGCTTGATGACTTGGGGGTATTTCTTAGAACACAGAACACAATACCATTAAAGAAAACATTAGTAAATTACACCTCATCAAGAGTAATAACCTTTGTTCACTAAAATATACCACTGAAGAAAGGAATTGGCAAGACACAGACTGGGAGAAGGTATTTGCAAAGCATCTATCTGACAAAGAACTGGTATCCAGGATAGAAAAAAGAACTGCTAAGATTCAATAATGAAAACACAAACAACTCACTTATAAAATGAACAAAATATTTGAATAGTCATATCAGAAAAGAAGATACCAATGACTAATAAGCACATGAAAATGTACTCAGTATCTTAGTCATCAGTGACATGAAAAATAAAAACTACAGTGAGCTACTACCATGAACTCACCAAAATGGCTAAAACTAAGATTAACACCACCAAATGGCAAAGATGTGAATACACTGTTGGTGAGAGTGCAGAATGATACTACCACTTGGGAAGAAAGGTCTGACAGTTTCTGATAAAACTAAGCCAGTAATTCCACGGTAGATATTCAGATCAGAGAAGTAAAAATAAAAGTCCATAAAGAGACTTGGATAAGAATATTAACAGAAGCTCTATTCAAAACTGTGAACAACCCAAATGTCCTCCACCCAGAGAATGAATAAATAAGCTGTGATATATTCTTTTAAAAAAACATTCCCTGGCAAACAGAAGGAGCTAATGACTGATACAACGGCATGAATATTAAGAATATTTTCTGAATGAAAGAAGCTTTATACAAGAGTGCATTCTGTATAGGTCTAGGTATACTAAGTTCTAGAAGAGGAAAAATAATCTATTCTGATAAGGAAAATCAGAACATTGCCTTGCCAGTGGCGGGGGAGGAAGGAGTAGCAGGGATTGACTGATAAGGAGAAGGAATGAAAGGTTATTATCTATGGTGATAACATTCTATACCTTGATTTTAGGTTACACACATACATACATACGCATTTCTTAAAAATTGTCAAATTATACACTTGTGTTTTGCAATTTGTCACTCTATACAAATTTTACCTCAAAAAAAAAATCAAGAGAACTGTAAATAAATATTAAAATTTGGATAATATAAGATGCTTAAAGGTTTAGGTGATAACTTTTACTCATGTCTGTAACTACTTTAAAGGCATCAAAAATAAGATGTATTAATGTATGCATACAGGAATGGATAGATGGATAGATATGTGATAAAGCAAAGACAGCAAAATGATAGAATCTAGGTAGGATATATGATCGTTCATTGTATAATTCTTTCAAATCTTCCATGTATTTGAAAACTTTCTTAATAAAGTGTTGAAATATAAAAATTAAGATGAAATAAGATACTTTCAGATTAAAGCAAAGCTGAGAGAATTTGTCACCAGCAGATGTGCACCACCAGAAATACTGAACAGTTTTTCAGACTAAAATGTTACCAAGAATGAATAGTGCCAGAAATGGAAAATATGTAAATAAATATAAGAATCTTTTTTCTCAGTTCTTAATGTATTTAAAGGATACTTATTTAAAGCAAAAAATAATAGCAATGTATTGTGGCATTTATAATAAATGCAGAACTGAAATGTATTATAACAATAAAACAAAAGACAGGAGAGAAGTAATGGAAGTATACCACTGTAAGGTTCTTATAAAATATGTAAAGTGACTAATTCAAGGCAGATTGTGATAAGTTCAAGATAAATATTGTAAACACTATAGAAAAGAAGAAACAAAACATGGAGGTAAAGCCAGTAGGCCAAAAGAGGTGATAAAATAGAATACTAAGAAATTATCAATTAAGCCACAAGAAGGCAGGGAAGGAGAAAAAAGCAAACTAGATGCAAATGGTAGACAACAAATAGTAAGATGGTGGACTTGAAGCCAATAATACTAATAATTACATTAAAGATAAATGGATTAAACATATAAATTAAAAGGCAGAAATTATCATATAGTATTAAAATCAAAACCCAATAATATGCTGTCTATAAGAAATGTACATTAAATATGAAGACATTGATAGATAAAACAAAAGAATGAAAAAAGATATACAATACAAATACTAACTATAAGAAATCTGGAGTGGCTAAGTTAATATCAGACACAGAATATTAACCAAAAAAGACATGTCATAATTTAAAATAGTCAATTCATCAAAAAGACATAACAATCCTGAATGTGTATGTATCTAAAAACACAATTCCAAAATAATGTGAAGCAAATGGCAGAACTGAACGGAGAATTAGAAAAAAACATAATTCTATGTAAAAATTTTGACACCGCTTTCTCTCAAAAGATGAAATATTAGCAGAGTTTTAAAAATCAATAAACATATAGAAGACTTGAACATCACTGACACCAATTGACTTAGTTGACATTTATAGAACACCAAAGCTGCAGAATATATATCCTTTTTAAGTTCATGTGAAACATTCACCAAAATAGACAATCTGCTGGGAATTAAAACAATAGAAGAAGCACCTATAAACTTAAAAGAAATGAAATGATGCAGACTATATTTTTTTGGCCATGAAGGAATTAAATTAGAAATTAGAATCAAATGTGCCACACCGTGCTAAGTACTTGTTACTTGCTCCCTCCAGTCTCACAGACAGTCTGCACCAGAGCCAGAAGTTGAACTGAGGTCTGTCTAGCACCAAATCCCATGTTCCTTCCACTTCACTATACAGTCTTCCCAGGTAGTTCTAAGTCAGAGGTACCCTTTCCCTGCCTTTTAATATCCATTGCTGATTTCTTAAAAATTACCTAGACTTAAATGACAATATGAAATATCAAAAATTATCAAGATCGAGAGAAAATAAAGTCAGTTCTAAAATTCAAATACATTTTAATACATAATGTAATAAAAAATGTTATCTGGAAAATTCCCAAATGTGTAAATTAAGTAACACATTTCTAAATAAACCATGGGTCAAAAATAATTAAAAGGATAATTAAAATAGTTTGAACTGAATGATAAGGAAACTTCAAGATTTCATCATTTGTTTCAGCTGAAGGGGTCTTATGAGGGAAATTTATAGCTCTGAATGTTTATATTGGAAAAAAGGATTATTTAAAATCAATGATGTGCTTTCATCTTCAGTTGAGAGAAAAGAAGGGCATATTAAATGCAAAGTAAGCAAAAAGAAAAATCAGAGTAAAATGAATAAAATACAAAATAGAGAAAAATAAATGAAAACACCTTTGTTCATTGAAAAAAATCAGTAAAATTGGAAAACCTCTTTCTTGAGCCATGAGCAAATTGAGCGAAAACATAAATTGCTAATATCAGGAATGACAGAGGGAGAATCACTACAAATCCTGCAGGCATTAAAAAGATAAAAAATAACGTAAAAAAATTATGCCAAAAATGTGACAACTTAGATGAAACAGAAAAATTTCACTGAAAGACAAGTTCCCCAAATTGTCACATGAAGAAACAATATCCAGATAATTACTAAAGAAACTGAATTCATAATTAAAAGCTTTCCCATAAAGAAAACACCAGGCCCAGATAGTTTCATGGGTATTCCCTTCAAATATTCGAGTAAGAAGTAATATCAATTTTACACGTAAGTTTTCAGATAATAGCAAGGGAGGGGTGATCAACCGACTCATATCATGAGGCCAACATGACATTTTTACTAGTCAATGGCATTACATGAAAAGAAAATCACAGACCAATATCCCTCATGAACAAATATGAGCAAAATCCCTAACATAAACAAAAATCTTCTAAAAATCTTAGCAAATAAATACAGGTATATATAAAAAAGGATAATAAATCATGATGATGTTGGGGTTTATCTCAGAAATGAAAGGTTGGATCAACATTTTGAAATCAATCAATGTAAAGTATAACATTAACGGAATTAAAGAGAAAAATCATATGACCTTCTCAATGGATAAGAAAAGAATTTGACAAATTTCAATAGACACTCATTATAAAAACACTCCAAAATGAAACAAAACTCTCAGCAAACCAAAAACAGAAGATTAATCCCTCATGTACATAAAGGTTATCTACAAAAACCTACAAATGACATCATACTTATGAAAACTGAATATTTGCCATATAAGATAGGGAACAATGCAAAGATGGCTGTTCTCAATTTCTGCTGATTATGCTACTGGAGGTCCGAAAGAGTGAAATAGTCAGGAAAAAGAAATCAAAAGTATGAAGTTTGGAAAAGAAGGAGTAAAAGTCTGTTTATTTGTGGGTGACATGATCAAGTGTGTAGAAAACGCTAAGACGCCAAAAAAACAAAACAAACAGAAACCCTATTTATTGGTGAATTTAGAAAAGTCAAAGGGCCATAAAAAAATTTAATTTCATGGTTATTTTTTATCAATGAGCAATTTGAAAATGAAAAATTTTAAATATCATTATAATAGCATCAACAACGAAATAGTGATACATTTAACTATATGTATACAAGACCTGTACACTCGAAACTAAAAAAAAAAAAAAAAAGCATTGCTGAGAATATTCAATTAGTCCTAAATAAATTGAGAGCTATATCATGTTAATGGATTAAAAAACTCAATATTGCTAAAATTTCAGTTCTCCCCGAATCAATTTATAAGTTAATGCAATCCCAATCAAATTGCAGGAGGCTTTATGTAGATATTGACAAGCTGATATTAAAATCCATATGAAAAAATATTTGGTCCCTAAAATAGTCAAATCAATCTTGGAAAAGAAAAAAATGAAGGGAAGGACATAAAGTATATGATTTCATGACTTACTTTAAAGCTGTTAATCAAGACAAAGTAGTATTGGACTAAAGATACATAAACAGATTAATAGAACACAATAGGGAATGCAGGAATAGACCCACACTCATAGAGCCATTTATTTATTTATTTATTTTTGGCCAAGTTGTCAAAACAATTCAATACAAAAAGGAGGGATCTTTCAATATGAGGCTAGAACAACTGGTTTCTGTATGGGAAAAAAAAAAAAAAGAAATTGATCATAAGCCTAAGTATAGAAGAAAAGTCTTTATAAATCAAACATTGTTAATGTGGGATTTAGAAAGTACTAACTATAATAGAAGAAATTTATTAAATGGACTTCATGAAATTTTAAAAAATTCTGCTCATCAAAAGAAAAAATTCACAAACTGCATAAAAATATTTACAAGTCATATATCTGAGAAAAGATATATAGATATAATCACCAACAACCCAATAACAAACGGACACTTCACAAAAAGAAGAACTATTATATAATGGTAAATAAGTCCATGAAAAAGTGCTCATGGTAATGTAATACATATATCATTAGTATCTGAGAAATGCAAATTAAAAACAATGTGATACCTGTACCTATCTACTAGTATGGCCAAAATTTAGAAGTTTGGCAACTCCAAAAGTAGGTGAGGAAGTAGAGCACCTGGAATTTATATACACTGGTAATGGAAATGTAAAATGGTACAACCTCTTTGGCAACAGGTTTGGCAGGTTCTCATAAAGTTCAGCCTACACCGTGCCTGAGTCCCTACAACTCTGCTATTATAAAACTTATGTTTATCGTTTTGACATTAGCTGTCTTTCCTTTAATACTTTGCTTTAACTGACTAGATGAAATTGTGCAGCTGTCAAAAGACCTATCCCAGTTAACTCTTCTCATTCTAGGCTCTAGCCTCTTCCTATCATCTTGGCGACGTACATAGAATGCTTTGTCAATGAATTCAGAATTCAGAGAAAGACCCCTACATATAGTGTATGAATGTGAACATAGATATCACCTATGAATTTCAGCATTAGCTGGCCCAGAATAGAATCCAAGTAAACAACACCTCTGGTACCACTGGATGTACACAGATCCAACTGGGTTATATGTAATATTAATGCAATTTCAGCACAGATCAACTGGTCCAGTAGCTGCATTTGTCACTCCGTATTCCTGATGCCATTCATATTAAACCACTGAGAACACAGCCTTCTGTGAAAGGAGAGTTACTCAAGCAGCTCTGGTGGACAGACTTCCACATCACTCCTAGATTAAACATTATTTTAATTGATTGTTTTGATTCTATCCATCTGACAATGTTATTAATTTATGTTTTCCTCCATAATGTTTCCCAAAACGCATGCCTCAGAAGATGAATCCCACAAAATGCTCCATACTTAAAGAATCTGGAATCAAATATATTTGAAAAAATCCTGCCTACTATATTCCAACCCCTTGCAGATATTCACATCAAATATTAATATATTAAAGAACCTAAGGGGCCCTGAACTAAACTAACTTGATCGATTTTGCTTACCCCAGACTTTAATGATACTTGAGTATAAAAGACTTTGTCAAATAATACCTGTGAAAATCTTGTGGAAGTAATAATAATGAGCTAACATTCATTGAGCATTTAATATGTACATACATATATATGCCAGTAACTGTGCTGAGTACTTTAAAACAACCTTATGAGGGAGTGGTATTGTTTTGCCTACTTTAAATAGAAAGAAATAGAAGCTCAGAGAGGTTAAGTGGCTTTTCCAAGGTCACAGAATTAGATTACATAGAAACCAGTATTCCAACATAGGCTATCTGTGTCTGGAGTAAAAATAATGAATTGCAGTACTATAAAGAGTCTTAGTAGTGTTCTTAGGAACTAACTTTGGGAAACACTGCCTTACGTCTTTTCTCTTTACACTAGCTTCTGAGGAGCAGAAGTAATTAACTTTTCAGAACAAATCCACTAAGTCTTCTTAAGAGGCATATACACTTCAGTCCTTTGCTCTTTACTTTCTAAATTGCAATAAAATGTTAAAGTGAAGTGTGTTTTCTCATCAGTTTTAAAAAAGGTTTAACTCCCATTGAAAAATGCAGCAGTTATAAATTAACATTTTTTACTTTTTATATAAACATTATAGGCTCTGACACTGGGATCCAGAATAATCCTGAATGGCTTAACTTCATGTGTGATGATGAATCATCATCATTATTATCCAGATCACTGAAAAACATTCATGAAAGAATTAATTGTCTGGGGTTCTTTGTTAGGTGAGAGACCCATAGAGGATCTTAGACACAGTATGTTTCAGGAGCAACAGCTCACACAAGAAAGCTTCATAATTTTTATTTATTGTAGGAAAATATAGTAATATTGACATAGAAATCATTTTACAGCATTTTAAGTCATAGTTTAATTAATTTTCATTTTAGCAATTGTGGCTAGTGGTATATTATAAACCTGCTTGAATATTGGCACATAGTGTTTAAAATTATCATTTTAAAATTATATTTTTTGGGAATATTTTATATCTTAACTACTTGCATACAATTAGATGGTTGCTATTTATAATGTTTCATTATTATAGATAATGCTTCTAAGAACATCGACAGGGATGTAATTCTCTTTCTGTTAAGTTAGTTGTTCAGGAAAAATTCCAAAAGTATTAAGTCATATGGTACGACCATTTTTTGTAACACCTAAACTCTGCCGTCAATGATTTCTAAAAGGGTCTTTACAATTCACCAACAATAAGTGACTCTACCAGTTTTATTAAATCTTTGGTAGCTTTAAATATTTTCTTTATTTTTCATTTTTCATTACTGTATAGAGATATAAAACTATGCCTCATTATCATAATCATATGGAATTTTTAAGTCACATTTGGGCATTAAGATACTAAACCTATAAGAAATATTATAATATTTTGAGTATCTTTATATAAATGGAAACTTTCTCTCAAGATTTTTTCATTCAACTTTAATTCATTACTATGTGTCAGATATGCTAAGTGCTGGAGCTCTCTCATTCTCAATTTCTCCTTTTTTCTTATTCACCTCAGTGTTGCATTTGGAGTTCACAGATTCATCTGCTGAGTGCATCCATTACCTTTCTGTTTCACCTTGGCTGGTTTGTCAACCTCCCCTTTGGCATTTCTGGCATGACAGACATAGTTGCGCTTGAGATCCTCAGCAGTAACTTTCTTGATGCTCAGAAGCTGAGTCCTTGTCTCGTCTTCTGTCATACTCAGAGTTACACTAGAAGTAGGAGAAAGAAAATCAAACCATTAGCGAGACTCAGGGGCCAGAGCTCCTAGGTGAGGATGTCAATAAGCTGAGTTGCCTGTGATCCAAAAGGAGTTACAAAAGGAGACTAGCTTGTAGATTCCAGTACCATTCTTTACCATCTATACTACACACAATCCCAATATACAGATCAACTCCCAGAGTTAGCATCATACTACAGATCTGTCTTCAAAGGGAAACGTCTCCTATCCTCAAACATCTGAGGTAGGATGCAGCATCATTTTAGAGAGAAGCTTCTGAGGCCCGACCCCTTTGGAGTTTTATCCAGGCTTTGCCACTTATTGCTTATATACTTTGGGCATGGTAACTAATCTTTCCACATCTTAGTTCCTCCTTTGAAAAGGAGGAAAGTGGCAATGTCTACATATTGCACTGCATGTATTAACTTACTCAAGAATTCTGAGGATTGAGTATGTTAATGCATAAGTATTAGAACAATGTTTAATAAATATTCATATAGGCTATTATTATTATCATCCCACAGTGATAGTTGATGCATTTCAGGGATTCCCAAAACTTGGATTTTGAACACAGATAGAACATTTTGGTCAAACCTCATGGTTATATCCTAAAAAGAAGAAACTTCTCAGAGCAAGTAAACTTTGTGAAAATAAATATATCCAATTCTCAGCAAGTTAGAGATCAAGTGCTTTGGGTCTAAGATCAAGATTTACGATTCCTTTGAACTACTTTGCTCAAAAGGAGAAAAAAAAAATCCTCTCTCCTACAGTTGACTGACATCCAGGTTCTTCTGATGCAGTTTACTGTAGGTCATGAGAATTTGGTTAAGGACTGTGATGGATTTAACCTAAGCTTAACTGCACTGCTGAACAATGAACAGTGACTTGTGTTTCAATAGCAGCAAGGAAGAACAACATGACTTTCATTACTGTTCATTCATTATTATTATGAGGATTGGAAGCATAACATTCAGAATTCCTGAAATAATAACTCTCCTTCTGTGCCTCCAGCCACATTTTTCATCAATTCCTTCAGCAAAAACTGCTCCAATTTCAGGAAACTCCTTCTGTATCTTTAAATACGTTCTGCTTCTCGAAACCTCCACACCTTCGCACATGATGTTCTTTTTACCAGGAACATACTTTTTATTTCTTTATCTAGTTTATTTCTACTCATCTTTCAAATCTTTATTTAGTCTCTGTATCATCTGAGAAGCATTACTGAATCCCCTAAAGCTGACTGGAATCCCCAACTAAATCTTTCTTTAACATTCCATACTTCCCATTCACTGCATTTATCACATTATACTGGCATTTCTGTTCTATCATTGTTACTCCTATAAAATCTACTCAGTTAGGGACTAAGTATCTTGCATAGCACCTGATGACATTTCATAATTTCTGCATAAAGTCTAAGTTTACTAGTAGGGAATAAATATCTTTTAAATTCTAGAAGTTCAAGTAGCCCAAGATATATCCACACACAGGTGATAGATAAGGCGTAAGTTTTCAGAACTACTTTGTCATGTAATTAGTCAGCTGCTCATTTTTATTAATTGTTGCAGTTCTCCTTGCCAACTCAAGCCACTTCAAAAAAAGTCATGTTTATTTATGAATAAAATGACCCAGCTTGTTACTTTAAGAATGGGCTATATTACCACCCCATCCACTTAAAAAATAAAATTTAAAGAACATTATTGTATTTAGTCAATATTAAAAATTATTATCAATTAAAAATGTGACTTGTATGCTATGAAAATTAAGAAAGAGGAGGAAGATAGGAAATATATGCTGACTATAAGACAAGAAACTAACACAGTTATCTGAGGCACAAAAACATAGGCCCAGACTCCAGACTTGAGAAAGAGAATAGGGTCACACTGGCAGGCTTTCATCTATCCACAACCCTATATCCTGGCTTTTTCCTTCATATAGGATATGCATTCCATCTACCTTCAAGTGGGTATCATAAAGATGTAATCATCAGGTGGCATCTGGGGCTTGGATTGCAAGTCCAATAATCCTGCTTTGGGGTGTAGCCACTAAAGACTTGAAAATCTTGCTGATTTTTGTTAATGATAGGCAAAAATTAGAATATTAATTTTCATTGATCAGCATACACTGGAAGGCATTAGGTTGAGGGACAAGGGTTAGTCACCCCCTTGCCTGTGTCAATGATACCTTTCATTAACAGCTACGTCAATAGTGGTGTCCTCTGGCTTTTTTCCATCAATGGTCCACCAAACCTCATTGCGAGAGTCCTTCAGGAAAGTAAAAAAGACTTTACAGGGGATGAGTAGCTCCTCTCCTAAAAAAACAAGTTAACTCATCAGTTTGTAACCTTCACATGATTATATTGGTTCTATTCTGTGATTAATCAGAAGCCATAAAACTTATGTGTGCCTTCAACCCTACTTCTGACTAATTTTCAAGTGGGCTACCATAAGGTAACCTTTTTCCTTCACTGCATAAGAAACAAACCAAGAAAAGGACAGCAGCTTTATATAAAACTATTACACTGCCCATCTTTTAGTACAACCTATATATGTTCTAAAATGACAGTATTTATTCAAAAAGGCTCTGACAACATTCCTTTTTTTAGCCCTAAACCTCCATGGACTACTCTTCTTTGTTATTTCCCTCCCAAACAATGGGTGATTGAGGTAAGGTTCTCCAGATCTTTGGACCTTGGCCCAGAAAAGATGGGGCAACGCCGTAACTGAGAGGACTGGCCAGGCAGGCTGCATCTGGAAATGCTCAAGCTATCAGGATGCAGTCAATGAGTTTAAAGACAACTTATAAATAGAAATGCTATGCTATCCTTCTGAGATGGAACATGAGGATAGGGGGATCTCTAGGCAAACCTGGTAATAATAATCATAACAACAACAATAGCAGCACACTCACTGAGAACTTTGAATAATTCACTGTGCTAAATATTTATTATATTTGGCTACTTATTAATAAGCTTATTTAATTTTAACAAAATATTATGAAATATTTTTTAAATTCATGTTTTACAGATGCAAAAACTAAAGCTTAAAGATGTTACATGTCATTCCAAGGTCAAATTGTTAATAAGTGGCAGATCAGGATTTGACCTAGACTGAATTTGCTTTTCAGTTTGCCCAGAACAGTCCTGTTTTATGCTTGCTTTCCTAGTTATTTATTAATATCGACTGCTTTCACTCTCAAAAGGTGTCCAGGTTGAGATGATAAATTATATTGTCATCCCAATTTGAACTCAGGTTTGTCTCACTGAGTGGTCATACTCTATCCTCTTTTCCAGTGCATGGTTTTTATGCCTTCCTCTCCAGTTATAAAGTGAACATGGATTCAGGCATGTTTTTATAACCATTCTATGATAGATAGAGGAAAGATATTTAGAAGATTAATAAGGGTTTACCCCAATAGCAGGAAGAATGTTCATATTAATACATAAAACCACTACTGATTCTAGGAAATCTGGTCCATTTGGGGTTGGCAGACTCCCTTTGGTATTATTTTTTCACAAGGCAGATCACTATTTGAAACCTTATCTTAATTTGGGGGGCGGGTATCGTTGTTCTCCACCTATGTTGAACACTGCTTCTATTATCTTTAGTACATTTTAAACAAATTTTCTTTTATACTTTTCATTGGGTTTGAAGTGAATTTATTGGTAAGGATGCAATATGGATAATGTTAAAATTTTCTATGGTTTTTCAAGTTAACTGTGAGAGGCTTTGAGTCAGAAGAATAACAGATTATGCCTTATTTGGTCAGTTCCAAATGATTTTTGTCTAGAATGAAAAATTATGAAAACTAAAAGGAAACCCAGGTAGCCATCATACTCATTCAATGGTGTTCTGAATCAAAGTGTACTAGTCCTAGTAGTTGTTACCTGTTGAATTCACAATTCTGACTCCAGGTCTACCCCCTGCTCCTTTGTAGTGGGGTAGAAGTTTAAAGGACGTCTGGTGCTCATGTTGAAGTCTCGGTAAACCAAAGCCCTGCACAGGCTAAAGTTTGCATCAAACAGAAATCGCTAATCAGAAGAAAACTGCTCACAGAGGGAGAAGGGAGCATCTGCTGTGAGAGAAGCAAAGAATCCCTGAGCTGCCCACAAGATCAATGAAGCAGCTAATACCCAAAGCTGACTAGGTTTCTGATAGCACTTCAGTTTCAATTCATGTGTTTCTTTACAATAGCCCTCTATTCTCTTGCGTTAACTTAAGTGACATTTTATTCCTTGTAATTAAGAGAATCTAACTGATATTCCGAGGCACAGCTATAATTACCCGGTTCTTTCTCGTAGACCACAAGATCAGTGGGTGAATAGAAATGGGGAGGCAATGCATCGTTTGGAGAGCCTGTGATAGAGAGGAAGGGACAAAGGGATATGATGTCAAATCATGTAGCCTTTTCCACATAACCCATTTCAAAATTCTGCTCTTCAGTAAAGCATTGCCCAACTTCCTGGCATAGTTTGTCAATTATTGAGGGGGCCCACAGTTCAATGGATAGTCAATTACAACACTTCTTTCATTTAAAAGAAGCAAACAAAGGGAAAAAAAATATACTGAGGATCCTTCATGTTTCGGATAGAATGTTTTTCCAGTGTTTTTGCTTCCCAAAGCCTAATTGAGACAAACTTCTTTCTCATACTACTTAATAATTAATTGATTTCAAGTCTTTCTCAATTGTTTCTTTTCTACATATTTCTCTTCAACATGCCCAGAGTGTCTAGTTTGGGAAATGGTTAAATAAGTAAGTATTAATTAATGAACAAGCAAATGGAAAATTCAAAATCACAATTGTGAGGTCAGTACGTAAGTCTACCTGTTATCTAGTTATCAGTTGAATGTTCATTCATAGGATTGCTGCTTTTTATAACATTATATATTCCTAAACTGAAAGAAAGATGCCCTGAAAGGGTTTAATAGTGTAGTATTTAAGAGTAGAAGTTTCAAAGATTTAATGACCAGGGTTCTAACCTTGACTTGACCATGTACAAACCATACAAATTTTTTTTTTTTTTACTTAATCTCTGAAAATCTAATTTAGTCAACTCTAAGATGAGAGTAATTAAACTTACCTCACAGGTTCATTATGTGGATTAAATTAAGTAATGCATATTAAAGCATCCTACTGGTATATAATAAGGACTCAATGCTTCAGTTTTAAAAAACAAACTTGAGAGTTGGATAAGAAACACACACCCCTCACATATGTGTCTGTCAACTTCTATTTCTATAAGTCAAAGTGACCATGCGTGCCTGTTCCCAACTCTCCAAAAATGAATACATTGAAGTATATATACATTGGAAACAATTACCAAGATGAATATATGGTTAGATTATTCATGTGACTTTCAATGTCCATTCATGTTAGGTTCTAAATTTAGTCTGATTTTTCTTCTGAATCCATCCCCAATTCAGCATTATTCCAAAGGTAAGCAGAGAAAGAGAAGTGATTACAAAATTGTTTGATGTGAATTTTATTTGCACTATGTTAAAGCCCTTTAAAAAAATTGTGCTGAACTTGGTGTCAGACTAGTAGAAAAAGCCCTAAACAAAGAGTGAGAAGCCTGGGATTTTAAATCACTTCTTCCACTAACTCAGGGAGCTTCTCTAAGCAGGTTAGTTTCTGTTGTTGGGACTCAATGTTTCCATCTATTAAAAGATGGGGTATGAAAAAAATCTCACTCTGATATGCTGCCATTTTTTTTTCTTTTTTATAAATTTATTTATTTTTATTTATTTACTTTTGGCTGCACTGGGTCTTCATTGCTGCTCGCGGGCTTTCTCTAGCTGCAGCAAGTGGGGGCTACTTTTCGTTGTGGTGCACGGGCTTCTCATTGCGGTGGCTTCTCTTGTTGCAGAGCACGGGCTCTAGGCACGCGGGCTCAGTAGTTGTGGCTCGCGGGCTCCAGAGCGCAGGCTCAGCAGCTGTGGCGCAGGGGCCCAGCTGCTCCGCGACATGTGGGATCTGCCCGGACCAGGGCTCAAACCCACGTACCCTGCATTGGCAGGCAGGCTCTCAACCACTGCGCCACCAGGGAAGCCCTGTCATTTTTAATACAGTGGGCGCAGTAGTATTTAGGGCTCTCCTCTAAATGGCACCTATCCTGACACTGGTTCTCTTGATTTCTAGGTCTGATGGGAGTCTGTTGACTCTGCCTAGACACTGTCCTTTCCACTTCTCTAGTTTCTCATCCCCAAAGAAAGCAATGGTTGAGCACGGCCAGTAATTAGCTTCAGCAATCGCTACAGAAGTTCCAGTACATGAAAGACATATTTTACTTAATTCAAGTAAAATACTTTTTTTTGACAACAGTGTTAACTAATATTCATTGAGTTTCTACTGCTTGCCTGGAACTGCATTAACATAATATGTATATTATTTCTAATATTCTGAACTATACTAAATGTTAGGTTGTTGTAGTCCTAGATTACAGGCAAGTCATAGTGCTAATAAATGGCAATGGTATAATTTGAACACAGATATGTCCGGCACTCTTTTCACTCTCCAAGCTGCCTTTACTTCATTCATCCACATATGCATTCAGTAGAACAAGAGTTGTTAAATGCCTACTATCTATGTGGAATTGCTGAGGCCTTGGGAATAGTGCAGTGAAGATAAAAGATAAGCCTCTTTTCTTTCAGAATTTACACACTTGTTTGTAATAAACTCTTAAGAGCCTAAACAAAATTATTGCATTTTGTTGTGCACACTTAATACAAATCATGCTTACCTACCACCTTTACAGTCTGAGTCCTGGTGAGATGGAAGGTACGTCCATTTTCTGGATATGTAACAACACATGTGTAATCTCCATTATTTGAAACCATGGCTATGATAAAACTCAAGTTCATGCCTTCGGGTATTACATTATTAAAGTTGTGTACTTTATAACAGCCCTAAGAAGAATTAAAGGAAAAGATGTTTACTATTTAGATACATGCATAGAAAGTATACAAACAAATATATGCATACACATCTAACTTTGCACAGAACGTAGAAATATCTATGCTGGCTATACTTTTTACAAAACTATTTTGGTCATGTATTTGATGATGTTTCTGCAAAGAGTGAATGCAGTAATTTTTATTATCATTTCTGCAAGAGGAAAATTAACATTCTTAACTGAAATATGAATTCAAAAGCACAAGCTTCCTGTCTCAAGATCTAGTATTCAAATTCTGGGAATTCCAAGTTAATAGTAAAGCAAGGTTAAAGTTCCAAAAAATGATTAAGGCAACTTAAGTAAATGCATACCTTGCTACTTAAAGAATAATTTTTTTTCATTTTTCTCTGTTTTTTCACTGATTATGTTAATTCAGAAATACAGTCACTCTGACAAACTAGGCACTGTTTTAGATGTCTGGTTTTGGCATTCTTGATCATTCTGTGAATCACCGTATCAGTTATTTCCAAACTTCTTTGTTTTTCTTCTACTTATCCCATTTTTTTAGCTGAATAGTACAGACTCCAGAATTTAAAAATATATTTTATGAGTCTTACCAAGAGTTAAGAGTTTATTTGTGCTCCAACTCATATTTTCATATAACTCTGTTGTTTTTTTAAATTTTGAGGTTAAAATATCTCATTCAACATAACTAGAATCCTGTTTTGGATCTCTCAGCCCCACTAATTGGCTATATCATTTTACTTTTTTCTTTTCAAGAAAAAAATCAATACATCATATTTGACAAAAATATGCATTGAACATTTACTTTTAGAAAAACTTGTGTTTGTCTTTTAAAAATCAATACTTCATCTATGACAAAAAGAACTGGGTCCTCTTGATCTTTAATATTCTGGGAGTCTATTACCAGGTTGTACTTTCAATTTCCCGTGTTCACATATTTAACTTTAATTCTTGTATCCTCAAGGTTTTTCTTACTTCAATTCCTGGAGCATGTGTTTTGAAATATGACAGTTACATTAAGTGGAACATTTTGTAATTCTTTGTCACAGGAAATAACGTCTTTTAGGAATAGTACTAAACTTTTGATTCATGGGGATGATCATCAAGAGGACAATGACATATACTCAGTTATTTTTCTGAATATAATTTATCCTGTTTTGATAAGCAGTGCCTCTAGAAAATTGTCACATCAGCACAATATTTTAATACTCTAAGGTTATCACAAAGTATAAGGCCACAAAGCCCTGTACTCTTATAATAAATTTATGTCAGATTTGGTTTAAATTGAGTTTAGACTATCTATAGAACTCTATTTGATTTTTCTGGCACCTTTCATTTAAACAGTCCAAAGCTATTTGCCTCTTTCATGTGTTAGCTTAGCTGTTCTTAAGTCCTTGTGAAGTAGACAGATCAGACTAAATATGCCCTAGTTTTCAGGTGGAAAAAAATGAGATAGGTAAAGAGATATTCTAGGTAACACAGTGCAGAGCTAAAACTCAGTTTTTTACACAGCTGAGTAAAGGTCTTTCACTAGCTTCTTAACCAAGAATGAACACCAATTTTCATCCATTACTTGAGGCTGAAAAAATTATACTGAGACCTGTGCTTAGGTATACTCCATTATCACATCCAATCCTTATTCCAAACTCAGCAAATTTGGAATGTTCTTATGCCCATTTTATAGATGAAAATACAAAGGACTATAAAGGTTAAGCGATTGCCGTTATCATAGAGCCAAGCAGCGTCAGAGCTGGAATTTAAACCTAGATCTACGTGTTTTGTAGCCCTTGCTCTTAATCCCACCTGACACTGTCTCACACTACACTGTGGTCCTGACCTACCTGGGGCCAGCCCCAGTGTTAATAGTGTGATGTGACTCTTATATGAGGCTGATTCTTACAATTAGTGGTAAACTGGAAAAGCATACTTTTCAGTATGAGAAGTTAGCTATTAATACTAAACTTGTCAACAGTACTTCTTAATAAAATGTTAAAAAAAACTTTTTTTTTTTTACTCACCAAATATCATTTATGTAAAAACTATTTCAAACACATTGTTTTAGGAGTCATAGTATGTGCTACAAATATAAAGAAATGCTTCTGACTCAAAGTTTTCTCATTCATTCATTCATTCATTCACCCTTGAGTATTAATCAATAAACCACATGCCAGGCACTTTTTGAGGTTCTGAGAGTACAGCACTGAATAGAACAAAGAATCCACCCTCATGGACTTATCATTAACAGAAAAATGGAATCTGACACATCTAAATAGCAAGGAAAATGTTATAAAACAGATGTGTGTTGATCTCTTGCCAGCTCCCCCTTTCTCTCCACCTTATTCCAGACTCCTGAGGATGAACTTGAAATTTGGGCTGGATGTGCCTAAGACTATCATTGGGCCTATGTGTCAGTGTTGTAAGTCAGGTTCTCTGGGATTTTCTCTTCTTTCCATAAGGTAGGATAAAAATGTAGGCCAAGGACAGGTTTTTCTTGGAGCTGATTTGTCTAGAAAATTATTTCAAATTGAGGAATATTCCCTAAAAAGTAATGGAAAACTTTGGGGTCTAATCTACTATTCAGAAAAATCTGACCATGAAAATTAAATTAACTAAAAAAAAAAAAAAAAAGAGGAAAAAGAAAAAAAATTAAAAGCTATTAGACATGTTAGAAAAGGAAATGAAGAAAATATTTTACATTATAAGTGTTTATGTATGTGGTAAGGGTAGCTTCAGGGCATTGTTGAACTATAAATACCCATTAACTTTAGTCTGTAATATCTGATGAGCTCTCTCTACTTCTTATAAGCAGCTGCTTCTCTAGGCCCTTCATGGGTCTAAGACACAAAGGGCATTTTTAAACATAATAAACTATTCCTGAAAATAAATCCTGCAAACTTTTTGATGATTTCAAAATCATTTATTTGGAATCCAGGAAAAAAAAAAAAAAAAGATATGAACAAAGATCTCAATACCCAAAGAATAATAAAAACATGTTTCCAAATATAAGAAATGGGTTAACAGTAAGCGGATTCCACTATGAAGCAAACACTTGTCTGACCAGAAGACAAGTCATTCATTTAGTTGAGCCATCAGTTCCTCATTCTGATTTTAAAAGAGAGAAGTTAAATAGGAGAGCAACTTTTCAACCACATAATGGTAGCCATGGCAACCTACCGCAGTATATAGGTAAAGAACAGCATAAGAAATGATCTTGAGATCTTTGAGAGGAAATAAATCATGTGGTGAGGTACGGGGTGTGGGTGAGGGGATGGCATGACTAAATAAGAACAAATATGTCCATTCAGTAAACCTACAACTTCTTAAAGAACTATGTTAAGGCACAAGGATGGAAAAGACACAGTTCTCAACCTGTAAGTAAGCAGTCTAGTGGAGGATTGCAACAAATGCTGTGAAAGGCATATTGGGGTGGGGAAGTGGAGGAAGAAGACCAAACAGAAAACATTTAGAAACTCTTCATGGAGAAAGAAGATCTGAACTGGATCTTAAAGGATGTGTAGATTATTAACAGTTATTCAGGAGGAGGGCAGACATGGAGAAGGACGCTCCAGGGACAGGAAAAAGTGTAAACAGCTTCCCTTCACTCTTATAACATTTTGCCCTCTATGTTAGTACTTAACTAACTTTATCATAATGATCTCTTTTCACTTATCTCTTTCTCCAGAAAATTTACTTCTATGGGGTAAAGTGGTCAGGCGGGTGGACGAGTACTGTATCTGCATAGCCAGCTACTTGCCCAATACTGGACACATGGTAAATGCTCAGTACCTTGGTGTTGCATGATCAAAAATATGAACTGAACCAGAGAAGCAAAGACATAAGACATGGAGCTGCAAGCTCACGTGGTATGCAAATGATAATAAGAAGGTGAGTATATAGACTTATAAGACATGGGATGGGTGAGTTGTAGGATGGGTGCGGAAAGTGGAAGTAAGGATACAAAGAGTTAAACTGAGATATGAGGTTAAAACAGTTAGAAATATCTATTGACATTTTTGCTTCCAAGATTAAGTTGTTATAAAATACACCGCAATTGTTCACAAAGACCCATAAGAGTTTTATACATCAGTCACTTTCAATGAGCAGAACTATGTCATGCATAGACACAGCAGAATTGTGTCTATGTGATAGATACTTACGAAATCTCCCCTATGTGTCAGGCACTGTGTTAGAAGCTGGGCATACAGTAAGTAGCCAGTAAAAACAGAAATGGCCCTTATTTCCATGGAATTTTCTAGTCCAGTCTAATTCATTCAATTATTTAATCAATTCCTAAATACAAAGTATATTGGCTCAGTTTTGTGATATGCACTTGATAGTCAAGGGAAAGCAAAGGAGAGAAGTCACTACTTAGTATAGAAGAAATGCAATCATTATAGTAACAAAGATGCTATGCAATCATTATAGTAACAAAGATGAGATATAAATTAAGTGCTGTCAAAATGTAGAGTGGGTGATTCACTCAGCCTAACTGAACCTCAAGGCTTCACAGATATATGAACTTAGTTTAAGTTTAAAAGATGAATCTTAGGTCCTCAGAAGCCCTGAAATTATATGTAGAATGCTATGTGTATATATGCATATATACATAATTAAATATGTATAGTTTGGAAAGAAAATATGGAATTAAATATGTATATTAAATTAAATATGTATAGTTTGGAAAGAAAATATGATACACACTTCCTTCATACCAAAGGTTAAAAATCACTATATAGGGACTTTAGGAAAAGGGAGGAGATAAAGAACCAAACTAAGCTGTCAGATCAAATTGAAACAAGCACTTTAAAAATAAAGTCTATTAGATAGACCTTGGACTAACTTCCCAACCATATGTGCTATGCCAACAAGAAGGCCAAGCCTGGCACTGTTTCAGAAATGTGCTTTCCTGATGGCACTTTGTCAGAAAAAGCAAAGATTTTCCTATTTTCTGAGAGAGATTTATAAACAATACCTGACCAATTCTGCTTAATTTCATACTGAAAATTAAAGGTGGATGTAAAATACCAATTTTAATGATCACACTGAGGACAAGGACAACCCGCTTTTTGAAAATTGATATCTAGAATGATATCTACTCTGCTAAATAGCAATTGAGAGCATTTCAGCAGCTGCTATAAATGTAACATCCAAAGCACCCAGTAAAGTGGTCCCTCTGATCCTTAGCAAGAAGGGGAAAACTGACTTTGTTTTTATAAGTATCTTTGGGAAAAATAATTCAAATACCGAATTATAACAATAAGAAAGAGAAATAATCCAGTAATATGAATGTTAAGATGGCTCGCCATATTTTAAAGCTCAGTTCTTTGAATACATTTCATAATAATAGTAAAAACAACAAGATCACGCTTACCTGTGTCATTACTATTATATATTTGGAAGACCCTGTGAATAAACAGGCAGCCTCCAATTTATATACATGTTGTGTTCCAGAAGTTCTTTTAGAAGCTGGCTATTTGAAATTCAGTAAATCACTTACAAACCATGGTTTGCTTTCCAGGCTGGTTACAAATCCTGGCTTACTCAACAAACATTTACTGAACATCAATTTGACTCACAGGATTGTTGAACTAGAGAACTGTGAACTCTGGGCCCTGAATGAAGAAAACCATGCCGTGCAGAAGACAGGATGAGAGAAGAGAAGACATGCAGAGGAAGAAAGTTCAATCCTGCCCCATTAACCTAAGATTCTAAAATACAAACTTTAGATTTTCTGTTCCCTCCAATCTCAGCTTTTCTGAGTGCCTTATGATTTTCCAGGGCTCTCTTTTCACAGGTTTCCTTATGTTCCACAGCCCAGCCTACAACCCAATCTGTGTTCAAAGATTGCTCTGCCCTTCAAAGTGCCCTACCCCCCAGAAGTAAAGACTAGACCAGCCTCTCTGTGTCATTTCTGGAGAGCATAGGTCTTGGAACCACACAGAACTGGCCTGAAATTCCAGATTCTCCTATTATCAGCTGGATTATTTTGAGCAAATTGTATAAGATAATGTAAAAGTCTGGGCTCTTGATACAGATTGCATAGTGCTGAATCTTGGACAAATCACTGTGATCTTGGACAAATCACTCAACCACTCTACAGCTCAGTTTCCTTGACTACATAACGGAGAAAACAAGAGAGTCCACCTCACGTTGAGATATCGATAATGAGTGAAATTATTAAAGCATTTAGAAGAATTACTGTGCTCAATAAATGTTAACTATTATTGTTTATGTCTCCAAACATCTATTTCCTAATCTATACAAGGATGATATCTACCTTGAAGGATTGTGATGAGTATTACATATGATAACATTTAAAGTACGTAGCACAATGTATTGCACTAGTAAAATGCAAGAAGTGTTAGTTTCCTTTTCTTTCTTTCAATTCATCAGTTTTCATCCTTCTGCTAACAGGGAAGCAAATTTGCTGGAACTGATTAGTGTGTCTTTTAACTCTCATAGAGTTATTTGTATTACTAAAAGAGACCATTTCTACAATGTCAAGGTAGGGAATTCAGCTGATAACAACTGAAAGAGGACTACTGTAGGAGGGTCAAACACCTTGGTGGATGCAGGGAGCGACTGTAGAAGGTGGAAAGCAAAAAACAATAGCAGCATTGCTACACAGTGATAGGAAAATGCAGCTACCAAGAACCCTGATTTTGTTCCCAACATGGAAGCACTCTTAGGAGTAAGGTGTCAATTACCAAAACGTAAAGAAATAAAAAGCAGTATAACACACATCCATAGCAACCTTTTCATAATCAGAGAATAGAAAGGATGGCTGGTTACTGGTTATCCTCTTTAGTCATCTGCATATGGTTGGGTATCTGCCATGGTGATGGTTTTACCACCATGACTTTTTTTTCTTGGTCTTCTTTCCAGGCTTTGGGCTTTCATTCACTCCATAAACATTCTCTCCAGATTTTTATCTTAGCCCTTTTCTCTTCTCACTCTATTTTGTCTTCTTAAGGGCTTCAACTATCACATAGATGTATCCAATTCTCTGTCCCCAGCTTTGATTTTTTTTTATAAGCTCCAGACCCATACACATGTAGCTACTACCTATTGGTCACTGCCACCTAGATGTCACACAGATAAGTCTAACTCAATATGACATGATCTAAATTCATTACTTGATCCCCAAACCTGTTCCTCCTCTGCTATTTCATACCTTGGTTAATAGCACCGACATCGGTCCAATCAGGAAAACCAGAAGTCTGGGAATCATTGGAGATACAGAGATGGATATGGCATAACTTTGCCCTCAAGATATAGTCAATCTCATAGAATACCTGCATGTAAATCTGTCCCTCTTCTTAAAACCAACAATAAATTCTCTTTGACACTCTTGTAGAACTTAGAATTCTACTTTTTGATAAGAACAGGAATTCTTATTTATAAACTTGTTTGAATTAAACTGAGATCCTTTGGGACTATGTTGGGGAGGGCATATATCACATTCATTACCGTGTACCCCCCAGACCCCAGATATATTGCATTGAATACAGTTGATCTTCAACAAGTATGTATTGAATATATGCATGAATAAATGGTTATAAAACAATAAAGGAAGTGAAAAGTGACACTGAAACAGTTACAAATAAATAGCTAATTGAGGGTATATGAGGGAAAATTTATTTCATGTGGAGAGTACAGGGAACATTTTACAAAGGTGTAGAAGTTGATTTGTTCTAAAGGAGAAAAAGAGGATGTTCCAGGCAGAGGGAATACATGAGGAAAAAGAGGAGAAAATAATAGAATATGTATAAAAGTAAAATTATATTTTCAGACCATAAAGTATTCAAAATATAGAAAAAGTGAGTAGGGTCTCATTAGAAACGAGAGACCTTGTTGCAGATAAATAGATGAACATATTTTTTTAACCAGAAGACATATTACACTTATTGATGTCAAATTGTTAATATAATTCTTTTAATCCTTTTTACTATGGAAAAGTACAATCATAGAATAAACAATGATCCCTGTACCCATATCTAGAGTCAATAGTACCAATTCAGGCTATGTCTTATTTCATCTATACCCACTCACTGCATCCCAATATTATTTCAAAGCAAATCACAGACATTATACAACTTAATTTGTAAATATTTCTGTGTGTACTTCTAAATGACAAGACCCCTCCTGAAAACATAACTACATTACCATTATCATAATTTAAAAAGTAATAATAACTTATTGATGTCATCAATATTCTGTCTGTGTTCATATTTCCCTGACTTTCTCATAGCATGTTTTATAGTTTGTTTGAACAAAACATGATCCACTTAAGGTCCATACGTTGCAATTGGTTGTTATATATCTTAAATCAGTCTCCTCCACCTCCCCTTCCTTTCCTATCATCTCCCTTCCTCTTAATCATTTTACTACAGAATGAAGCATATATGAAAAACACTCAAAACATATGTGTGAGTTAATGAATTAGTATAAAGCAAATACTTTTAAAACCACCACTCAGGTCCAGGAATAGAACATTACCAGTCACCCTTGAAAGCCTTCCACATGCCCCATGTCAATCACACCTTCTTTACTATCCCCCAAAGTAGCAACTATCTATACCTTCATAGTGAAGTCACTTCCTTGTTTTCATGTATGACTTTATCACTCATATGTCCTTAGATACTATATTCTCATCCACTCTAGTGTTTTAAATGTTCTACGTTTCTTTTAATCTATACATTCCCACTCTATGCCTTTCATTTTTTGCAATTTATCTGTTGACTAACACAAGACATTTGGCCTGTAGAGTGTCTCACAATTTAGATTTTGCTGATTGCAAACGCATGGTACAGATCAATACATTCCTCTATTCTCTATATTTCCTGCAAAATGGCAGCAGGATCCAAAGGTTTTATCAGACTCAGATTGAATCCATTTGGCACAATTATAGGTAATATTGTTTTCTTTCATCAGAAGAAAAGTGGTTGTTTCTCTCCTTATGATATTAACAGTCATTGATGCATAATGCTTAGATTTAGTAATTCATTGGGGTTTGCAAAGTGATTATATACAGTTATAAAAATACACTTCCCTGCACTATGTCATTACTCAATATATCAATACATTTCTTATAGAAAAGCAGAATAAAATCTTGGCTTTTTTTCTCCTTTATTTACTGGTTTTCAAGGTAACGTTTTTATTTCCTATTCTCATCCAAATGTGGCCATATTTTGAAATATCATTACGTACTTATGGATTTAAATTTAATTCATGAGATTCGACCTATTGCAATTAATATCCTTACTAAAGTTTAAATTGTTCCATCTTTGGCCAATGGAAAACTCTTAAAGTTGGCTCCCTAAGTCACTTCATTAATGGCTTAAACAGAGACAGATACTAAAATTTTCAACTAGGATTGTAGAATTGTCTATTTCTTCTTTTAATTTTGTCAACTTTTCCTTCATGTATTTTGAAGCACTGTTATTAAGCATATATACTTTTTTATTATTTTCATGCCTTCCTGATGAGTTGACCCTTTTATTATTCTGAAAAGTCCTTTCTATCTCTGATAATATTAATCATCTTACAGTCTACTTTATATGATATTGGTATGTCCATTCTAACCTTTTTATTTTTATTCATCATTTATTTTTGATCAAAAATTTTTCTCCATTCCACTTTCTTTTAATCTTAAGGCATTATTTGTTGTGTTTATTTTCTGTTTGCTCCTCTTAGTTTAGATTTATTTCTGAAATAATTAATTTTCTTCTAAGTTTTTACTGAGTTGTATAATTTCTGGAATTTTCTAATTTTTATTTGTTATTCTCTCTCATCTTGCATCACTTCTTAATGTCTTTGTGCCAATTTTCGAAACAGTAGGTTGCAGTAGGTCGTTCTGGAATGCTTTTATTTTTTTCTATAGAAATGTTATTCTGCTTCTTATTCTCCTTTTTTCTTATAGCTTCGAATGGGATTTTACCTTGATTCTTTTTGTTGCTCATTATTATGTAAAACTAGTTTTTCTGAGCTTTAGGATTTGGCAGGATTTTCCAATTTCACAGAGATCCTTCTTCAAAACTACAGTCTTGAGATTTCCTGATTCTGTTCTGCTCCTCCATTCTCAGCAGGTTCTCCTTCCTTCCTCTACATTACCCTGATCCTGTTTATTCTGATTCCATTCCTAGCAGTTTTTCCTCAGTGTGGGTGGTTGTTTTTCAGAGTTCCGAGGCACTAGAACTATTCCAGTTCCTTCAAAATGTCTTGCTATAGGCTTCTTGGACTCATTCTCTATTAGAGAGCAAAATTTCAGCTGCTATTCTCAAACTGCTTCACCCACTGGCTTTTTGGGGTTTCTCCTGTTCTTGAGCCTGCCAAATGCCATATTATTTCCATCAGCTTCCTTCTCTATAGACTCTGATTCTATATGGTTTGTACTGGTGATTTATCTCACTTATTTTACTGAAAGTGATTCTTATGCATAACTTGTCACTGAGTTTTGTTTTAAATCTTTTTCAGGAGTTTTTGGCTTTGGCTCAGGTGGATATTTGAAGAGATTAGAAAACTATGCTGCTGCCCCAAGTGTCATCTTCCAACACTTTCATATTTTGATTAAATACTTTTCAAAGCTCTCAGATGTGTAATAGACCACAGATCGACTGTGCCCACAAAGGAAGGCAAACATGAAAACACATACAAATAATAAAATACAGTACTTATTAACCAAAGAGCTGAAATTCACCAGATGAATTAGCAGCTTCTGACTTCACTCAGCAGTGAGTAGAAGTGGGCAATATTTCTCAAATTGTATTTCACAGGAAGTTAATAGAAATAAGGTAGTTCTGGTAGTCCAGTGAATGTAATTTAAGACATGGTGGGTTGAGGCAAAGTATCTCCACCACTTCCTTTAAAATGGTACAAAGTGAGGAAGCAGTAAAAGATTTGTATAAAGTTATTAGGAGGAAATGATGATGAGAAAAATCTCAGTTTCTATATTAACTCAACAAATAATCATTGTCATTTTAGAGAGGGTAAATGCCCTCTAGTTTGCTTACCATATACCAAGTGATGGTTGGCTTGACACTAGAAGGAAAAAATCCATCTATGTTTGGACAAGTGATCTTCTGAATACCATATTCTAAATATAATCTATGCACTGGAAGTTTCATGGGAGAATTGAAGCAGCTATCTTTTTGAACCACTTCCAGAGGAAATGCAACTTTGCTGCAATATGTAGTGTTCCTGAAAAGAAAAATATGCAATGAATGGGCAGTCTCATTTGCATTTGTTTTGATGCAGCAAACACATTAAAATGAGCTAAGTGAAGTACTGCTGTGTATTGAGACTTTATTTATATACTGAGTTCATGTAACAATTAAATGTTATGGAGGTATTTCCTATAACAACTGACACAACAGAATAAAAACAGACACAATTAGCTACTATTGATAAACTATTTAGATTTTTAGATATGTTCCTAAACATACATATGTATGTGTGTGTGTGTGTGTGTGTATACTCATATATATAATGTTTAATTTTACCCTTAAAACATTCTTAATAACACTCAGTACTGGTAAGGCACAGGTAAGAACAGCATATTAACTCATGGTTGATAATGGTATAAACGAGTTCTGGAAAATTAAATATGTTTCCAAAAACATTTTTAAAAGCCTTAGCCTTTGCCCTTGTAATCTTATTTCTGGAGATTTTTTCAAATGATAGACGTAGGAAAAGTGAGAATAGAGAGAGCACATGATCAAAAATGCCCATCCTGTGCTATATCAGCAAGGAAGATATTGGAATCAGTAGAAAAACCTATGAAAAGGAAGACTGAAAAAAAAAATCATGGTACAACCCTCCAAAGTTATTGTACACATATATAAAAAAATCAAGCATGAAGGAAAAAACTAACAAACACATAAAACATGTTAAGATGGCTGGGGAGGGACTTCCCTGGCGGTCCAGTGGTTAAGACTTTGCCTTCCAGTGCAGGGGTTGCGGGTTTGATCCCTGATCGGGGAGCTAAGATCCCACGTGTCTTGTGGCCAAAAAACCAAAACATAGAACAGAAGAAATAGTCAATAAAGACTTTAAAAATGGTCCACATCAAAAAAAAATCTTTAAAAAAAGGAAAAAAAAGATGGCGGGGAACTGTATTTATACCTTTAATGTTTGTGTAAGTCATTTCATCTGCCTGGAGGGTTCTTCTTTTCCCATCACCCTACCTTTCACACGGAGGTCTATGCCATTCTCTACACACCCCATATCTAAATTAGGACTCTCATCCTCTCAGCACCTTGGACAATTCCTTGATTGAATTTATCATAGTTCAAAGTCACGACCATATGTGTTTTCTTTTATTTCTTGCATCTAGTGCAGTGCCTAAACTTTCAGTAGGCACTGAATAAATATTTGTTGGATACATGGAATATACATAAAACTGTATTACATATAGGAAAACAATAAAGGGGGTATAGATAATAAAAATAAGTGATTTTTTAGGGTGATATGTAAATGGGTCATTCATTGTCCACCCCTTTTTGTGATTTCTATTTAAGACATATTACATACTCAATAACTCATGAATTAAGACTAAATCCAATGGAAAGTGTGGGAGAATTCACTACCCTCCCCAAGGTGGGAGGAGAGAGTGTTTAAGGATGACTTATGACAATGGTAATAAGGTGGAAAGGGAGAGTGGCAGGCATAATCTTTACCTACAGATAACAAAAGGTCTTCCAAGTAGAAGCATCCTATAGGTGGAAGTTATAGAAGGTAAATTTCAGCTTAATAAGATACATTTCCTGACTATAAAATCAAGTGATGAACAATGAATGGACTGACTTTTCCAGCTCCGTAAGTCAAATCTGGATGTTATCTTAACAGAGGTACTGAGGCAAGAATACAAGCAGTAGAATCCTGAAGGATGAATCTTAACTTTATTTTCTTAATGACATCAGGTCTATGATTTCACATCGTCCAGTTTAAGGTCATTCTCAGTTTAGGAATCACCACAGGACAATGGGAAGCTTCTGGTACCCCCACCAGATAAGTTTAATTCAAATTTTCTTTAGAAGATTGGCAGACAGGTAAATTGAAGAGATGGCAATCTGGAAATTGATAAATAACACTAAAGGTATACTCAGGCTTAGAGAGTCATGAGCTCTACTCCTATAATATAAAAGAAGGCTGGAAAAGTTTGGGGGAGAGCTCTAAAGAAGTAGTGGGTTGCTAAGGAAAAAAAAAAAAATAGAGATACTGAAGCACTAGAACACATAGTAGAGACCAAGGTCAACCAGAAAGCTACTGATGACCCTTCCCCAGGTATTTGCCAAGGTGTATGTGTGAAATGTTACTAGATTAACAATTGCCAAAGATGAAAAGGAGCTCAAAGAACATTTAGACCAGCTTTCTCATTGTGTGGGTATAGATACCAAAGCTGTATTAGGGCATAAACAATGGACACATGAGTATTTCAGGCTCCTTGGAAGCTCACATCCCAGTCTAGAGTTCACTCCAATAAAATTAAATAGAAGGGGTAAAAGCCTCAGAAGGGACTTCAGAGGTTACAAGGGACTCCCAAAGCCACAGTGATCAGTATGCTTTTTTCTGTGATAGAGAAGTCCTTTCTCACTAAATCATAACATTGTTTAAATTTATCAAAACAGAGTCATAGTTATCCATCAGAGAACAGTTATAACATCCATGAGAGACAAGGAGCATTCAGAAGAAGGTCTGGGCTTACTTATTATTCTGTTATGTTCTTCTGTTATTGTTATGTCATCCAGCTCTATCACTATGGGCTGAATTGTGTCCCCCACCCCAAATTCCTATGTCGAAGTTGAATACCTTAGAATGCGACTGTATTTGGAGATAGGTCTTGAAAGAGGTAATTAAGGTAAAATGAGGTAATATGGGTGGGCCTTAATCCAATATAACTGATGGTCTTATAAGAAGAGGAGATTAGGACACAGAAGACACAGAGGTGAAATGATGTGAAGACATGGAGAGAAGATGTCTATCTACAAGCCAAGGAGAGATGAATGAAACCAACCCTGTTGACACCTTAATCTTGGAATTCTAGCCTCCAGAATTATGAGAAAACATATTTCCATTGTTTAAGCCACCCAGTCTGCATTATTTTGTTATGCAAGCCCTAGGAAAGCCAATGTACTATTAAATAGTAGGAAACTATCTTAAAAAAAAAATTCACAACCCAAATGGGAGTTTAAAAAATAAAATAAAGCCTGGAAGCTAAAAAGGGACCTCAGGAAAAAAAGTAGCCAAAGTACTAAGCCTTAAAATGGTTATTTTTCAGAAGGACCCTCAATGTTTTCAAGGTTTTTTTTTTTTTTTTTTTCCCCAGAGGAAAAACAAAATTAATCTGTTGTAAAAGGAAAATTGGTATATTGTGAAGTAAAATGCAAAAGGTACAAGAACTTTCAGAAAAAAAGTTGATTTGAAAGAAATTTTGCAGTAATGGTAGGGTGCTTTGGATTATATTATTAGATTCCCAGAGATCTGGTATTCATTTGCTTTTTAGGGAAATTTTGGTGGAAAAGTTTGAAAAGCACTGTTTGAAGTATATTTAATGCCTCTCAGATATTCTTTCCTTTATATGGCATCCTGAGGCTTTATTTGTGCTAGGTACTTAAAAAGTTGCCAAGAATAACAGATATGAATGGGTTCTACTGCCTGCCCTGTTCATTGTCCAGGGAAACAGATACACCTTCAGGTGAGGCAGAAGTGGAGGCAGATTCATGTCAGGGAAAGGGAACAAATGAACAAGCCTCCACCTCTAGACAACTCCGATGTATGTCAGGTTTGAAAAGGAACTACCTATTGAGAATGTTCTCGGAAGCTCAACCATTTTCTCTGCACATCTCTTTCAGCTAACCTCAGCTAAGCCAATGAGGTGAAGAGTAAATCTCTCTACATGCTTCCTTCTTCCCCTTCCCACCTTCACAGCCCATGCATCGTTTGGAAAACGGTTCAGGAACGAAAGGGAAAAGAGAAAGTCACCACAAGGGTCAGGCTACCTTAACATGCAGGTATAGTTGCCTGTGTCATTGAGGAGTGTGGGCCGGAACCAGAGCACATCTTTCTCCTTACTAATGCGGTTCTCAGGGAGGCGGAAGTTAATCGGCTCCTCAAGGTCCCGGTCCTGCCTTGTCCAATACCAGATCAGAGTAAGGCCTGCTGAATGGGCTGTACTGTAGTTATATTTCAAGAAGTGTTCAAAGAGTGGGCACTTGATACGAGCTGGCTCATCTTCATACACTTGGATCTGCCTCATGGTATCTAGTCCCCAGTCATCACAGCGTTCTGGAACAGTCAAAAAGAAAGAAAAGGCAGATGAGTCATCTCATCTCCAGAGAACACAACTTCTCCTTAGGACACCCCAGTATTTTCCAGACCCTCTTCTCGGGTCATATTCATTAGCCTCTTTCTAATAAATGCATGTAATAGACAGCTGTGGTGTGAGGAGAATTCCCCTCATTCATTTATTATCTTTTGACTATCTATTGGATAACAGTGTGATCTGATAGCTTGATCCTTTGAATCCTACAAAGTATGGGGGAGAATCTCACCTGGAAAAGAAATCTTGTGCTCTTTCACTCCTCTGGGGACAAAAGAGGTTCTAAGGAGAAAATTGTAACTGAAATGGCAACCTTCTAAGATTCCCAGTTCTCCCCTGGTCTTCACTGTCCAATAGCAATAAAATGCAAGCCACATAGTTAATTTTAGGTGTCCTAGTTGCCACATTAAAGAAACAAAAAGAAGCAGGTAAAATTAATTTTTATAATGTATTTTGTTAAACTCGATATATCCAAAACATCCCAAATATTGATAAGCTATTTTATACTCATATTCTTTTTTTGGAATAACTCTTCAAAATTCAATGTATTTTACACTTATTGCACATATCAATTTGGATTAGTCATGTGTGTCTACTGGTATTAGATTAGACAGCCAAACTGACTACAATACACAAGAAAGCTTCCTAGTAAATAAGAGACCACATGTAGTAGAGCTGAGGCACCCTTGCTGACAGCTGCACCCTCACAGAAGCACAGTTGTCAGACCTCTCCACAGCTGACCAAAGACGTAAGAGCAAGCTCAGCCTATATCAGCTGAGCTGAGCTTATGTCACCAGAACCACCCAGACAACCTACAGACTCATGAGCAATAATACATGTGTAATAAATTAGATGAAGTTTATGATCGTTTGCTAGGTAACATTTTGCTAAGCCTAACGTTTGCTAGGCTTATCTGCATAAGCAGATAGCTAACAGAACAACTAAATTAGTGACTACTTTAATTTTGAAAAAAGCAAAGAATTTGAAGCTTTATGACTTGCAAAATGTTTTGTAAGTAAGTAATACATTTCTAAGTAAATAATAGACCTCTGGGAAATCTAACAAACTGACTTTTCCAAGAATCAACAAATTTCCATTGTTTACAATTGCTATGCTTCATTTAGAAACATGTTTTAAAATCCAATATACAGAGAAAGAACTGGAAAGATCAAAGTGTTCACATTAATACAAATTGATAATAAAATATTTTTTATTAAACATCTATCATAACGTTCTTTAAATATATTTTCATTAAAACTGCATAGTTGCAGAATTAGCTCCTTCAGTTTACAGGAAGTTGTAACCATAGTTTTTTCAGTTAAACATGTCAGATTGAATACATGCATCCAATTTCACTGCTTTATGAAACTCCACTAAAACTAAAATAATTTTCAAGACGTAAACCCAAGTAATAGCAACAACAAGAGGAAAGATAATAGCAACATCAAATGGACAAGTGGTGACCAACTTAGCACATTTAAAAAGAAAAATCCTAAATGAAGAGGGGAGAGCTGGAGAACAAACCAATCTGCAATGCAGAATGCAGAAAAAACCCAGGAGGAGAAACTGTCAGTATCAAGATAAGTAATCACTAGTACCATACACTCAATATTTCTGGGTTCTCTTACTAGGCATATTGTAAGATTGTACTTTTATGCCCTTCTGAAATAAGGGGATGCCATGTGACTCACTTTGGCCAAAATGATGTACTGAGTGTCACCTGTGTTGAGTGTTTTAAGGGCCAGAGTATATTTCACCATGCTTCCTTTTCTTCTGCCTTAGCAAATATGAAAGCATAGACGTTGAGACTCCTTTAGCTTGGTTCCCTTGATATGGATGACACACAGCAAAGCTTTGCTATTTTAAGTCATAGAGAATTGGGATTTGCTTACTACCAATATAAATAATCTATCCTATCCTGGCAAATGCAACCAGATACCTTAAAAATAAGCACATAGGTGGGACAGTAAAATAAGGAGAATTGGATGAACGCTATGTCAAAAAGTGACATCTTTGGTTCCAACCCCACCCTCCTAGCACTCAGTAACCTTTCCCACTGAGCTCCAAGGATAGGAGCAGCCAGACCTTTACTCTCCAGGCAGGAGAATGAATGAATCTTCTCTAGAAAATCTGACTACTTTCAGAAGAAAGATCTAACAATCTTAGTATCAGAGGTTTTTTTTTTTTTTTTTTTTAAACAACTTGTACAGCCATATCATCATATCATCCAATAGAAAAGCTCAAGGTTAACAAGTCCCACATTCACATTTAGAAATTTTAATCAGCTTCTTAATCACTTCTTCTTAAATATGAACAAACAGCCCCAGGAGACATCTGAGAAAAATCTCTACTATAAAAGGTAACATCCAAAGAAACATTGTAAAAGAAAATTTGATAAAACCAAGATTATTCAAGAAAAAGAAATCTTTTAAAAGAAAAACAAAAAACTATCATTAACATACTCAGAGAGATAAGGAAACTTTTGTATTCATGAAGCAAGAACAGAATGATATAACAAAGGAATATTCAGAGAAAAAAAGCTTATTAAAATTAAAAACGTGATTGAAGAAAGGTAAAATTTAATAAATGGTTTATTTGGAAGTTAAATTTGAGAATTTTCTAAAAAGTAGAGTAAAAAAGAAAAATAGAAAATAGAGAAGAAAGTTAGACCAGTCCACGAGTCTCAACATCTCAATAGTAGGATCCCCAAAAGAAAGAAAATAAAAAGAAAACTCTCCATTAAATAATTCAAAGCAAAAACAAATCTCAGAACTGAAGTCATAACCTTCTAAATTAAAAAGATCTGTCAATTGCCCCAACACAGTGGATGAAAACAGACTTACACCACAAAAATATTTTTTAAAACTGTGGAAAAAGAGAAGATTATATAAACTACCAGCGAGTAAGAAAGAGGAAAAAAATAGTCACATACAAAAGACTAGGAATCAGAATGGCTTTGCAACTCTCAAAAACAAGACTGGAAACTAGAAGATAATGAAGCAATGCATCTAAAGGAAATTTATTTGCAATCTTGAACCTTAAACCCAACAAAACAATCACGTGTGAGTGACATTTTCAGACACATAAAGACTCAGTAATTTTATATCCTATGTGCTATTTTTTCAAGAAGCTTCTGGGAGATCTGTGCCAACAAAATGAGAGAAAAAACAAGAAGAAGGAAAACAGGAGATCAAGGAATAGGGGAGGCAATTAAAGAGAGGGGGGAAGGGATTCCCAGAATAACAATGCAGGATATCCCAGGAAAGCAGCTATGCAGTAGGGCTTGGTGGTAAATCAGTGTAGACAGAAAAAAAAACGGAAACCCCCAATAAAGAAAAAATAATTGTAACTGATGGATTATCTGATTAGATTAGCACTGTGAAAAATGATGCTGAAGGGTAATTGAAAAGTATGAAAATGGTTACCAAAGGATACTAATTAGAGTAAGCATATGAAAGCAAGGCAATTCATAACTTCAAAAAATAAGAAAGGTAACATAATCATAGTTCGTTAATATCTGAAGACATATTAATTGAATGATTATTGATTCAACCAAATATTGCAATAATATTATATAGAGAGGTATGAGGAAGGAAAGCAAAGGGGATAGCACTTTAGAGAGAGAGTCCTTATTTACTATAATTTTAAAAAGTGAAGAGATAACACATAGGGTTGACTAAATGAAAAATAACAATATACACAAATTGGTTAGCAAACTATAGATAGGAAATGCCAGAAAAAATAAATAAAATCCTCAAAAGTGACTATCTCTGAAGAAGAGAACTAGTAGGAGCAGAGGAAAATTATGACAGAAAGAATACAATTATTTTGGTACCCCTTTAATATATTGGCCTTAAAAAACCTCCGTGCATGACTTGCTTTGAAAATAATTAAAATATTAATTAGAAAAAAAAAAAAAAGGAAGGAAGGAAGGGGGAAGGAAGGAAATATCCACTGTGCAATACAATTGGCAAAGTCCCTCTCAAGTGTCAAACCATCCTAATCATACCTACTTTCTGTGAGAAAAAAGGATTGATTTTGTTTTTTAATTCCAAAATTTGTATTAATATGCATTGGCAGGACATTCACTCACTTTTAAATTATAAGATATAGTTGAAAGAGACAGAGAGAGACAGTTGGCAGCTGATGGAGTCTGGAACTGCACTATATTAAGTTTGTTGTCTGGATGAAATAAGATGCTACTGCCTTCTGTATTTCATAAAAATATTCTTTATGCTGTTCCTAAAGGCCTCTCTGTCAAGAGCTTTAAACTATTTGCTCAAATTTGAATGATTTTAGAGGCAAGGCTATAAAATGAAAAGTATCATTCTCCTCGCAACCCCACTCAACAATATATCTCCATTCAGATCACCCCAACTTGGGCCAGTAGAACACAGTTCTGATATCATGGCTCACTTTTAACAGGAACACTGGTAAATTGGAGAGAAGGAGGAAGCCATTCTGGGGGTTAATGTTACCTTGATTAAAGGAGATTTTCAGATACCAATGATATAAATTGTTACTTTGGCCCTGGGAAGTCTTTATGGCCCTGAACAATAATTAACACCAAGGCAGATGATAAGTGACAGGTGGATTTTTTTTTTGTAAAGTAGGAGAATGCTAATTGTGAAAAGGGAGATGGAAAAAGAGAGCTAGTGTGACATAGCAACCACAAGGATGTACTCAAGCAGACCAATCTAGGAAGAAGTATGAAATGGAATTTTGGTGATCACTGGGGTAGACTGTGGCAGAGACTGACTAAATGTTCATTAGTCCTGTTTTCTTTTCCTCGGCCCATATGAAACCTACATATCCTTAGCAATTGGGTTGGGGCCATGTGATTTGGTTCTGGTCAATGAGTGTGGCCAGAGATGCTGTACAACTTGAAACTCCCAGCATAATCTTTGGTGCTTTCTCTTTCCCTTCCATGGAGTCCTTGAAGACCAGAAATTTTTGAAAAATGCAGCATCACAAGACGGAAGGAGCCCAGATTCCTGCCATCAGTCAAAGCAGAGGTTCTCAGGAAAGCCATCTCACTTTCAAAGAGTTGTGACTATGTTAAGCCAAATCTCTATTGTTTAAGCCACTGAGATTTGGTGGACATAATTTGTTATAGCGACTAGTATTGACTAATAAAGGAAGCCAGAATTTTCCTTTCATAACATAACAATAAATCAAGAGCAGACAAGAGTTATTTTTAAAATAGCATATGTTAAAGGCCCTTACATACTAAAATTTAAATACAGGTCAATCAATATTTTTGGCTAATTCCATAGACTTAATATTTTTTCAACCAAATTAAATGCAATACAGGGTCAAGGGGAAAAGATATCATTATACCCTCTACGTATCTCCCTTACAGAATGTTTCATGGGCCAAATGCATATATCTATAAAGTGAATCAGACTCCTCTATAATAGGGACCAAAAACACACATATTAGTATTCATGAACATTAACAGAAATGATATGATTTTTATTGAGTTTTTTCTTTGCCCATTTGAAATTAGTTCTGTGGGTTTTTTTAACTTTCTCTAGCCAGCCACCTGAGGGCATTTTGTTTTTAAATTATTCAATGAACAAATAAAAATAAAATCTATGGCAACGGGCTGGAGTGTCACGTAATACCAAATTAATTATACGATTCACTTCAGGCACCAGCCGAAGAAAAGACTGGGGAAAAGGCTGTTATGCAAATAGATTTGTCTCTAATAACAGCAAAGGGAATTTAGCGAATTACTGGCACAACGAATTACTTTTTTGTTTAAAATGTCCCTTCTTAACCAGTTTACTCCATAGTGGAAATCCTCTCTAAATTGGCCCCTCATCACAGGAGAACTACAAAGTCATCATTTCCCTCAGCCAAAGGATTTCTTAAGGCCGGGACTTGGTGCCACAGAGGACTAATGGAAATGTGCAAAGCCATCGCAAAGCCAAGTCACTGGAAAATCCAACCCACGCTCCTGACAGCAATTAGCATTTATATAGCAGGGTATACATTTTAACTAATTAATCTCACAACACCCTCTTGGGCTTTCATGCCCATTCCCACATTACATGCCAGGAAATGAAGACAGAGAGATTAATTGACTTACTTTTGCCTGAGTGGGAGCACAAATAAAAGCTGCCTGAACATAGATCTGGGAGGCTTGTCCCAAAGCTATGTTCACACATTCAAAGCAAGATATTTCCCACAGGAAAGCTACTCATATTTTTGTATTTATTAAATATTTACTGAAAATCTGCTGTGTTGTGTGCTATGGTAGAGAGACATGCAGATATAAGAACTCAAGAAGCTGAGGTATAGGAAAAAAAAAAAAAAAGAAGAGGAAATTTTTTTTTTTTCAGTTCAGAACAAAATTTTAATTTACAGATTTGTATATTAACCTCAGGCAATCAAGATGTTATTGTAGATACTGCTGTCAAAAGGAAATTTTTAAATATTGGAAGACCTAGGTGGAATTAATTTCTGTATGTTATTATTTTCCCTGTGCCACATACTTGCCATATGACTTTGGAGAAAATGCTTCCCTTCTCAGACTCAGATTCTCCATGTGTCATATGCCCATCTTATAGTGCTGTATGGAAAGCAAAGGGCCAGACATATGAAAGGAGCTCAGTACATATTAGCTGGATCTGCATGGGTCCTTGTCTATCAAGAGGTTAACAATCTTGGAAAAAGAAAGACATAGATGCAGAATTAACTAAATGAAAATAGCTGGTAGAATGAATGAATCAACTGTTAAAACAGGCTTCTAGGCAGGATTATAGTCATTACATTAGTATAGTATAGATAGTATAGTATAGTATAGTGTAGTATAGTATAGTATAGTATATACAGGTGTGGGTAGAGAGGGTAGTCCTGAGACTGGGTTGAGATGAGAACCAGGCCCTTTTAATATCCCATCTTAGAACCCAATGTGAATGAAATCACCTTAAAAACACCCATCAGCACATTGTATCTAAGGCTGAGGGCGGAGACTAAGTCTAATGGAAGGGCAGAGACTAAGCCTGAGGGTGACTTCCTCTCTCCAGGTCTATGGCAAAGACTGTTAAACATGTCCCATATACCATGTCCCCACACCCTTCTTTTTCTAGTGTATGGGAATTTTCAGTTGGGCACATAGCCATTCAGAATAAAGGCTATATTCTGCAGCTTTCCTCTCACCTGGATATAGTCAGGTGACAGTTCTGGGCAATGGGATATGTTTGAAATCGTCATATGGTAGATTCCAGAAACTTTCCTTGAGAAACACTGACATATCCTATGTTTCCTGTGCTCTTGCTACCATCCCATTTCTTCCATCTTGCTGCTGGGAACATGGATGTGACAGCTGGAGCTACCTTATGGACTATAAGAATGAAGGCCACACCCTCAAGATGGAGGAATGTGAAAGTGAATGGAGAAGGGACCTTGAATAAGTATGGAGCTGGCTTATCAGCCCTGAATTTTCTACCTCTAGATTGTACATAGGAAATATGTATTTTTTAATATCCTTGCTACTGAACGTGTGATCCATGACCCACTACCATCGTCAGCATCCCTTGGGAGCTTGTCAGAACTGCAGACTTCCAGGCCCCGCCCAGACCTACCAAATCAGAATCTACAGTTTAACAAGATCCCCAGGTGATTCCTATGCACATCAACACTGGGGAAGTATTAATGTATTTTTGTCTCCTTATTCACAGCCGATCATCATTCTAATTGATAAAAATGTCTTATTTCATCTCTTATAACGAGTGGGTTGTTGAACTATTTCTGAGGTTTTATCCACCCCGTGATTCTAGGTTTTTGATTAATATTTACATTGAAAAATATATTCCTTTTTGTTCCTCAGTGGAAAAAATACTAAAACTATCCAGATATTTTTCTAGCAGTGTCCTATTAATTAACCACCAGTTTTCAAAAACAAAAGAAAAAATCTACGAACTACATTTCCTAGAGTATGATTTCTGTGGAAAAAAGATGACTAAAACTAGATATTTTTTATTCAGAGGAGAGCTACTCAAAGGCCTAGAAAATGTTGCTGAAATTTAATAGTTATCAACTAAGCCATCAAAAGGAGAGAGAGAAGTTCCTGGTGGGGGAGGAAAGCTGGAGTGGCTGTGAGCACCCATCAGACATCCTCAGGCTGCTAGTACTGTTCAACAATACTGAGCTAATAACTGGCAGATGGCTTTCCTGGACCAGATAATTAGACATACCTTACTCCCACCAAAGAAGGGAGTTTTCTTGATTGAGGAATTTGAAAAAAATAAGAACTAGCTCTGAGCAGATGATAAGATTTGCCAGATAAGGAAAGAATGCCAAACTCAGAAAGTGGGTTGGGGGAGGGTGAAGATCCACAAGTTACAGCTTCAGCTTTGCAGAGGTTGTTAGGGTCTGTTGCTACAATAAGTTTTATTCCAGATAGTGTACAATGCCTCCCTGTGACACTGGGCACTTATCTTTACACTGACCTAAAGACCGTTATTTTATATCAATTAGAAGTGGTAGTCCTCACAATGAAAAAAAAAAAAAAAAAAGTAGAGGAAGTCATTACCAGGCAAACATGAAAATAAAGATGAGAAGAGGTGAAAAGGGACAATGAAACCTCATAGATGAAAACAACCAAACCTATGAAGTTTAAATCCAAAACATATACCAAAGTAGGTGATACTTAAAGTTACAAAATCAAATCATCTGAAGGATGATGTAGAGTTGAGATCTTTCAAAGTCTAATAATTATTGTTATAGGACCAGCACTCTAGGGTCTATGAACAGTTTGGTTTTCTTTCAGTCCTTCCATGTAGCTGTTCCTCTTTTAGTCTGTGAACATGAGTGTCACTTTCTACAAAGTTTTCCCTGTGGCAGAGGACTTGAGAAAAAACCATGAGTGCTCTAGAAATGTTTACAGCTCTCAGGTCTACAGGAGCTGCTGAAGGTCTCCAGGCTCACCCTTCATCTCCACCAAGTCATTTCCCAACTGGTTTTTGCAGCACCAACACAGAGACCCTTCATCATGAGTTAAGGTCCAAGAAAGGTCCAACAACCACCCTTCCTGTTGCTGTGCATAATAAAGAGGAACATGGAAGAGGATCATCTAATAGCTACCTAGAAAAGGCTTCACTTCTCTCACCAAAGTGGCAGTAGGGGTTAGCAGGCTAAAGAATGGATTATGGGTGTGCTGCCTCTTTTCCTTAAAAAAATCACTGTAATGAGCATCCTCATGTGGCTGAAGGGAATGATTTTCTTTGCAGGGCTGTTGTGACAGTAAGTAAACGGGCTTATGTCAAGTGTGGCACAGTGCGCTAGGGAAACGCTAAGCAGTCATTAGCTGGTTTTTATGTTATTTTCCCCAAGCAATTTTTTTCTAATCCATGATTAAGATGTAAATATCCAATTACTATTCTCATATAATAATCAAGCAACTTTCACTCTCTTCATTTTCATTATTACACAATATTTACTCAGGGTCCTATGAGTGCTAGGGCTATAAACAAAATGTAGCAAAAAACAAGGTCTCTGCCTTCAAATTTCCATGCAAGAAGCAGATCCTCAGCATTGGAAGTAAAGGCATTTTGGGCAGCATCATAGAATCCCAGAACACAAGGGTCTTAGATTTGGTGGTAGCCTTCTGTTCCAGTACGATAGCTGGTAATACCCCCATTTTACAGATGAGGTGAATGAAGCCAAGAGAGGATAAAAGACAGGTCTGAGAGGTGGGCTAACAATATATGATAGAGGGGGGGAGTGACCAAACCTGAAACTCATATCCTGAAACTACTTTCTCTATGGAGTCTCTGGAGTCTGACAACCCCAGTTCAAATCATTCTGCTACTTGCTAACCATGTGAGTATGTGCAAGTACAGTAAATATTCCTCTGTCAAAGAAGGCTGGTTTGAAGACTTAAGAGACAATGTTCTTTAATGTGTTTAACAGAGAGCTATTCAGTAGTCCTCACTATCTTAATATTATATTCCTCTCTTTCTTGATTCCAAACTGAGTATGGACAATTTCAAACTAAATGTGGCCCAACAAATGTTATCATTTAACCTATGGGGACTCACCTCTAACACAGTGTTTGAGGGTGTTAGACTAGAGGGGAGTTCTTAAAACATTTAGAACTATCCTCTCATTTTACAAATGCAGTAACTAAGCTCAGAGAGCTAACTTGATGAATGGCATAGAGCTCATGAATGGCAAGCATAGAATCACTTCTTTTCGGTCCAAATGTCACGTTCTGCCTACTCTAACATTCCAGTAAAATGCATATCTACACAAACATTCCCAGTTGGTCTTGGGAATGTAAATAGCACAATAGTATATTCTCCTTCAAAACAGAGGTTGAAATAGGCAAAAAAAAGCAAATCCAGGAAGATTGAAACAGATAACAGTAATACTGGAGCATAGGAGGTAACTCTACATGCGTTCTACATAATCAAGCCACCCAATTCTCCTCCTTTTCTTTTTACAGGTGAAGAAGCTGATATATGGGATATGGGTCTTATCCTTGAGGCTGATACTCAAGTAAAGTAGGTGGCAACGCTGCCCATAAGTATGGCACTTGGAAAGAAAGATCCCATACCCCAGCTTCCTCACATGTAATAATACATGAAGCAAAATATGAAGCTAATGTAAGTACCTACCTAGCAGACCTGTTGATAGGGGTAAAGAAGATCGTATATGTGGTATTATATGCTTGGGTGCATAGTAAGAACATAATAAATTTTAGCTACAATTATTATTTTGATTTTCACAGATGAGGGAATTAAGACCTGGAAAGATAGCAGGAAAAATTATTATGTGCATTTGTTTTTGAGTTTTTATTGCATTTTACCAGATCCAGGACAGAAAATCCAAAATTAAATTTGAGTCCTAAAATGTAGAAAGCAGGCTAAGCATAAACCAACTTCTTAATTAGTAAAGACAGCCAAGCAATCACTTTTCTCCATGATGAAAATTTAAAGCCCTCCACATACTCAAAATGTCTCTATAACCCTCCATCCCCACATCTCACGTCCCAGATGGAGGGTGAGGGGGGCTTGTTCCGTGAAAGTACACCAGGGGCCTTCAACTTTCAATTAAAAGCTATATGATTCCCATGCCTCAAGATTTGCAATCATATTCTATAAACAACTACAAAGTCAAAAAAAAAGAAAAGAGCATTTTGTGAGCCTTGCCAGCAACCTCCTCAGAAATTCTCAGGAAATTGCCTGGAGTAAAAGGGCGTTTGAGATCTTCATCACCTGCCAGGGGAAGAGACAGGGGCTACAATCCTGCCAGTACATTTAAGAGAGGCATCACCTGTGAAATGCCAGTGCAGTCTCATTCAATTTTAATAATGTGTCAAGCATGTAGATTTTTCTTGAAGGCTGGTAGTGACAAGCAGGAAACAAAAGATTCTGACAGAAAATCAGGTGAAGCAAGCAACAAAAGCTGATCATTAGAAATGGGGTCTGGGAAACGTCTGGCAGTGAATGACGATGGGGCAGTAGGAAGAATTCACGAGGTAGGGGTTCCGAGTGGCTGGGCTTTCCGTGGTCCCTCAGGAAGAGAGCAGTGTCAGCTCCCAAGGGGAGAAGCAAGGTCTTGGGAAGATAAATGCCAAGATTAAATCACGGGCCAAGTTTCTGAATGTTTAAGCCACCCGTAATCCACTATGCATCTGAAAAAAACACTATGGGTTGGAGCTGGAAGGGGGCCTTACAAATCATCCAGTTCCAGGACACATTACACTGATTAGGCTTTGAGACCAGAGGGGTGAAGGAATGCCTGAGTGAAACACTGGGTTAGTACCAGAGGCAGGATGAAACCTTTCAGATTCCCATATCACACATGACTTCTGCCTATAAAACCAATTACAGAAGAGAGTTTATACCACACTTACGTCAGTTTCTGTTTTTCTTTTCTCCTGGCATATCAAAGGTTGAATTTTTATGCTTATATTTATGCTCAGCTTCTTGAGTCACTATAGGATTGAGAACATTTGCCTCTTACATATTTATTGCTGAAGAGAAAGCAGAAAACACAAACCAACTTTCCTGAACTCCAGAGCTCTTGAAACATAGGAAGCAAAATGGGAGAATAAATTTTCAATATAGGAAGCAAAAGCAAACACTCCAAAGAAATCAAACGTAGAAGATTTCCGCTAATAACCCTACTATTATCAGCTCTCTTTCACGTGATACACACATTCTCCACTGACACTCACGAGGGGATACATGCCAGTGTTCTGACGCTGAAAAAAAGCAAATAATTACCATAAAGTAGAAAAATGAAAATAAGAGAAATAGTTGCTAGATCAGGAAAAGGGTCTGCAGTCATACCAAGAAGGCTTTTAGGAGCTTCAACATACAACTTTATCTGTCCATGTATATATCTCTGTTTTGTGTGTGTATGTGTCTACCCAAGGTACACATCCCAAGGCAAAACTGTCAAGTCAGGACACTCTTCTCTGGGTACTTTTAGCCTCCCAGTGCTGTGGCTCCCTGCCTCGTGGAGAAAGTGATAATGGAGGTGGTTGATTAGAAATGGCTTTTTATTTTCATACTCTTTAAGTCAGTAAAATGTCCCAAACTTCTTACTCAGGAATCAGTGCCTACTTCTCCGCCCTCACCACATCCCACCAAAGATTATAAATCTGTAATTGTTAACAGAGTCCACAATAATTTATACTTGACACGGCAGTTTCAGACACATTATATTCTTTGATCACGGAGGTAGGGGTTGTTGCCTCGTTTGGGGGTTTGGAGAGGCTCAGAGAGTGACATGGGAAGCTCACAGTGCTATAGGGCAGTAGAAGTTTCTGATTCCAGAACCAGTTCTCTCTCTACTGATCCTCTAAGACTCTCTGGTATCATACTCAGTCCTTTGGCTTCTAGTTTGAAGACTATATACAATCTTCCCTCAAATACTCCATTCACATTGATTCTTGAGCATCTTAAACCATGTTCTTTCAGTCTTACAGCTAACTGCTGAGACTTTTCTTTGACCATAGAAATTCGTTGTCAGACAGATATCTTTAAACTTCCTTGCCATTAAACAGAGTTCCTGAGGTACATCTAGTAGTATTCTTTATGGAGAATAACAACATAGGATCAGGAGACCTGATTTCTTGCACTAACTCTGCCAGTGAGACCACCATGATTATAATAATTACCACCTAATACTGAATGCTTTCCATATGCCAGGTATTAAGTGCTTTACATTTATTGTCTCTTTTAATTCTCATAACAACTCTTTCAGATGGTTTTATTATTGTCCCCATTTAACAAATGAGGAACAGGAGCCTTAGATAAGTAAAAGAGTATCTTCAAGATTACACAGTGTTAAATTAACTAAACAAAGAGGCCATTAGACTGAGGTGGCTGTAAGGTCCTGGAAGCCTACTTCAGCAAACCAAAACCTAAGCTGGAATGCTTCAAGGTCAAGAAAATTGAAACCTAAGGACAATCACTCACAAACAGCCAACTGGACTTTCTCAACTATTGCAACCACTTAAGCTGTAGCCAATCAAATACTTTCCTTGTCTTGCTTCCACCTCTTCTCTATAGAAGTCTTGCCCCTGGCTCCCCTCTGTGGAGTGCTCCTAACTACGTCCAGTTTGATGCTGCCCAATTTGCATCGATTTTTGCTCAAATACCCTCTTAAAATTTAAAAATTTTAATATGCCCCAGTTTATCATTTAACAACAGCAAGTAAGTGAGAGAGAAGGATTCTAACACAGATCAGCCTCATTCCAGGGTCTAAAATTTAACCATGACTGTGGCCAAGTAACTTCCCTTTTCTTGGATTTTATTTTTTCATGTATAATACAAGGAAGTAAAACCAGACAATCTCTAACCCTTTCCATCTCTATAATACGATGGGTTTATAATCAGTGCTAACTTCAACCGTGTTTTCTAGCCTGAAACTTAAAAATATAAAATCAAGCCAGTTTTTCAAGGACAAGAGTGGGAGTGGGTGGGCACCTGTTAATAGAAAGTGGAACAAACTGAATGAGTCTCTTTAATAAGGAGCATAAAATCCATGATTAGCAGTTTCCAGCATCAGAAGACACATATCACAGCCAAGAGGCAGTGGGGCAGATCACATCTGTCTGAATTAAAGAGTGTCATCATGTAGTCTTGTTTCCAGAGGAGACTCTGAAGCTATCTTCATGCTCAAGTTTCTCTCACAACACACACTTTTGAAAAGCAGAGGAGTCAGAAAAGTCAGCTTGTCCTCAAAGGCAGCCCCCTCAGGTATTAGCTGCCTCTGTCTTATTAAATATGGTCAGGCATGACTCAGCTCCTCTATCAACTGTCTGGGAAGGAGAACATTTCATGCTGGTAGAAAATCACCTTAAGCAGAACAATGGAAGGCATTTAAGGTACACAGTTAGAACTGGGTTGCTTATTACTCAAAATCAAATCACCCTTTTCTTATTCTAGACAGGAGAGCATAATCACAGCCAAGAGGGAAACAAGACTGCACTTGGCTTAGAACACATCAGATCACCCTGTCACCTCCAGTTACAACTATCAGCCACTCAGACACCTCTTCTGTCTGGTTCACAAAGCAAGGGGAACCGTGGGTTATGCCATGTCTTTCAATCAATAAACCCTCAGTGAGAACCTACTACATGCAACAGTTTATAATTGGCTCCAATGGGGGGATAAAGACACAGGGAAGACATGGTTTCTGCCCTCAAAGGTCTCACTATCTGGAGAGGGTAGACAGCCAAATAATTAATCTCAATGCAAAGCAAAATAAAGTAAATGAGAAAAAGAAAAAGATGCAATGTGTCATAAGAGGGTAGAAGGAGCTCTTAATTCTGACTGCAGGGGAGGGTGGGGAGTTCAATGAAGCCTTCACAGAAGAGATAGCATCTGATTTAAGCCTGAAAAATGAATAAAATGTGTGCTGACAGATACAGAGGGAGGAATCCAGGCTGATGGAACATTGTAAGTAAAGGCAGGGAGGGCAAGGGAGCCATAACTGGTCTGTAAATCAGCTGGGGTTGGATTACAGAGTGTGGGATGGTTTAGTTGAGCGTTAGAGTGGGAGACTAGGATTATACAGGGTAAGGAACTCTGACTTATGAGTGCCACATATTAATGATAATTATGGCACAGATGAAGACTGGATTGGGAAATACGTTTGTGCTCCCTGAGGTTGTCTGATGATTCACACACACATGCACCTCCACAAGTGTCAAGAATGAAATTTCTTTATCCACTTGTTATCTCTGCTTTTACTTATACAAACCACAAATGATGACAAAAGAGACAATTACAGTAACCTGGGCTCGGGGGGTGTGGAGGCAGTGAAGCTAATCACTTCTGAGGTGGTCCTCTAGCTCCACAACTGTTGGATTAGACGACTATGATTTACCAAGATGAGAAAGACATTGCCTAGTGCCTGTTCCTTTTCCATCCCCCAGCCCCCCTATCATCACTGATCATACATGGGCTGTAGAGGCGGCAGCCACTTTATGTCAGTTTCTGGAACTTAATTATCCAGAACTTTTATTGCTTCTCTCTTGTGGAGTCTGTGCTCAAAATATTTTAATAACCAGAAACCTCAGTGAATGGCAATGCTCTGTAGTATAGCACACTGTCTATACACCCCTTATGGTACTCAGAACGTCAGCCCATGGGTTATAGACGATTAGATATCTGGACCCTCTTTCCAACTACCTAAAGTTTCCTTGTTAATAGGACAATTGTCCTTTTCATCTTCATACCCCACCCCACCCCAATCCCCCTGCTGTGCCTGAAAAAGCCAAGAATCTCTGTAAACATGCAGAGTGAAAAAGAGAATAGTGGTAGATTCAGTGACTGGCCAAAGAATAGGACTTGAAAATAACTGGAAAAATTAAAGGTTAGCAAAATACAAGCCACAGATGAGAAAAAAAAAATTAAAAATTTACACATCTGATGGGACTTCCCTCGTGGCGCAGTGGTTGAGAATCTGCCTGCCAATGCAGGGGACACAGGTTCCACCCCTGGTCTGGGAAGATCCCACATGCAACAGAGCAACTAAGCCCGTGCGCCACAACTACTGAAGCCCTAGTGCTCTAGAGCCCACGTGCTGCAACTACTGAGCCCGAGTGCTGCAACTACTGAAGCCCGCATGCCTAGAGCCCGTGCTCCGCAACAAGAGAAGCCACTGCAGTGAGAAGCCTGTGCCCCGCAACGAAGAGTAGCCCCCGTTCGCCGCAACTAGAGAAAGCCTGAGTGCAGCAACGAAGACCCAATACAGCCAAAAAAAAAAAAAAAAAAGAAAGAAAAAGAAGCTAATAAAAATAATAAATAAAATAAAATAAAGCTGCCTCTTTAAAAAAAAAAATTACACATCTGATAAAGGACATATCCAGGATATATAAAGAACTCTCAAAATTCAATATGAAAACAAATAATTTAAAAAGGGATAAAAGATTTCAACAGACATTTTATTAAAGAAGACATACAAAGAGTGAATAAGCATATGAAAAGATGCCCCAAATCATTAGTCATTAGATAAATGCCAATTAAAAATCACACAGGATACTACTACACACCTACTAGAATGGTTAAAATTTTTAAAGTGGAAAATACCAAGTGTTCACAAGGATATGCAACAGCTGGCACTCTCATTTGTTGCTGATGGAAATGCAAAATGAAGTACAATCACTTTAGAAAACAGTTTGACATTTTCCTATTAAGCTAAATGTATACTTACAATACAACCTAGCAATATTAGTTCTAGGTATTTACCAAAGATAAATGAAAACTCATGTTCAAACAAAAGCCTATACACAGATGTTTATAGCAGACTTAATCATTATCACCAAAACCTTGAAGCAGCCAAATGAACTTCAACTTGCTGATGAATAAACAAACTGTGGTATTACCTGTACAATGGAATACTACTCAGCAATGAAGAATGAATTTCTGTTATGCTCAACAGTGTGGATATATCTCAAATGCATGATACTAAGTGAAAGAAGCCCAGTCTCATATGATTCCATCTGTATAAAATTCTGGAAAGGCAGAATTATAGAAACAGAAAACAGATCAGTGATTGGCTAGGGACTTTGACAAGAGATTAACTGCATTTGGAAATGTGGATTCTTATGGGCAAACACCCACCTTCAAGTACAAAAATCTCAATCCTAATCTCATAATAAAGGAAACCAGTTGGTGCTTACCCATATGCCAGTGCATAGTGTCAGTTTTCAAGTTTATTCAACTGAGTATATCTCACTGAATCTCCAGAACAACTCTGCGAGGTAGGTACGGCCAATAGTATCATCTTCATTTTATAAAGACAGAGAGTCACATGGAGCCAAATTTGACTTTAGTCCAGGATTTCTTTTTCTCTACATTACATATTGTGAATTATCCAGGGCATTTTCTGAGCTCCCATAGCACTGAGATTTAAATTTGCTACACTAACAAAAAAGGAACTGCTCAAATGTTCCCCTCTTACATCACAGATTAGGGGGTTGAGTCCGGGGAAGACCTCTGAATTCACCATGATCTCTTCTTTTTTGATGCAATGTATTTAACCTTAAGGAACCATCCTGGAATGCAGCTGTGGTATCTATCATACACAACCTGAGACTCATCTGCTATTCCATACTTCAAAAGACATTTACAATGGCACAGTCACCTTGGAAAATACTTTGGTAGTCCTTCAAAATGTTACACAAAGAGTTCCCATTTGGCCCAGCAATTCCACTTCTAGGTATATACCCAAGAGAAATGAAAACATATGTGCACACAAAACTTGTACACAAATGTTCACAGTAGCATTATTCATCATAGATAAAAAGTAAAAACAATCCAAATGCCCATCAATGATGAATGGATAAACAACAGAATTAATCAGCAATAGAAGACAGTGAAGTACTGATACATGCTACACATGGACGCACCTTTAAAACATTAAGCGAAAACATTATTCTAAGCCAGTCACAAAAAGCTACATATGATTCCATTTCTAGGAAATGTCCAGAATAGACAAATCTATGGAGAAAGAAAGTAGATTAGTGGTTGTTTAGAATTGAGGGAAGGGGGAAAGAAGTCATGTGGAATGGCAGCTAATAGATACAAAGTTTCTATTTTGAGTGACGAATATGTTCTTAACATAGATGTAGTGATGACTGCTAACATGACTGGTTGCTACTGTTTTCAACACATGGAGTTTTTAGAAAAAATATAAAATAAATAATGTCCTTAGTAGTGAAAGGGTTGGAATCCCCTGGGTATACCAGGAAAAAGAATAATAGGTTGGGAGTACATGACAAGGGTTTGTGTCCTGGTTCTCTGGCTCTTCTGTTTACTGTTTTATGACTATGGCTAAGTCGCCTAGTCTCTCCAAGTCTCTGTTTCCTTATCTGCAAAACAAGAATAATGATATAATTTATCGTTTTTCTGATGATCATAGAATGCAAGCATTTTTAAACTATAAAACACTATATGATGTTGTTCACTATAATGATTAGTTGATATAATGATAATATGAACTATATTTGGCACATACTATAAGCCCAATAATATGTGTGTTTATTGCATAGAAAATGAAGGAATGCTGACAGTTGAAGGAAGAAGTACTCATTTGTTTAACACATGTATAACCATGTCTACAGATACTGAAATACTGGCAATTGGCTGAGTATACTTTGTAGTACTGATCTCTTTAAAAAAAGAAGGAAGAGAAAACTGCCTATAATCAATTGAAATGTTTAAATGAGCAGATAAAACAGGCAAGAATTAGGGTACATAACTACTTTTGGGGCTGAGTATCCAGTATTGGAAAACTTTGAAGTGGAGAAGCGAGAACTCACTGATTTCAACTTCCAAAAATTTGGGTGGCTAATTTTCATCTTCTTGACATTACATATCTAACAAATACACAAATATTAGCCACAGTTATAATGCAGGAAATTCAAGAGTAATATCACTTTTCCCTCACAAATCACCTAACTTGATAGTTTTCCAAGGGCATTTCCTGAATATTGAAATTATCTCTGTTCTACGGAAGTTATTAACATATCATTTTAAAGACAGAAACAAAGAGCTAATGTTTAAACAACAATATCTCACAATTGCCCCTTGCTTACCATCCCAAGCACTCCAAAGGTTCAGGTCTTCATTCCTTCTTACTTCCAAAAATTGTTACTCTATATTTCTAGTTATACATATAATTAGATTGTAATATAGTCAGATGATACAAAATTATTTTTAAATGGTGGAAATAAACTCAAACATAATTCCACTTTCTAAAGATAATCACTGTTAAGATTTGGGTGTATTCTACGGAAGGTTTTCTATATGTGCGCACGTGTGTAATTACACACACATGCACACAGTGGTGTGTGGTAAACCAGGGCTGGGGCAGGGCAGGGGCTGATTTGTAGCATCTGTTTATTAATTTCCATAGGGTAAATACTCTCACCAAAGACAGTTTCAAACTAGCAATGATTTAATAGCTGGTTCACATAATTCCTAAAAATTGAACAAATGGCTCTCATAAACCACTGCAATCTAGCTTCAGCAAACAACTGCCACTGTTTTTAAAGGTTTCAGACTTTAAAAACTGCTGTATGGTACCTGTTTTTAAGCAGAAATATCTATCATAAACTCATTTCGTTATCAATAAATATAAATTTATATTTTTTAAGACTCAATAGTATTCTCCATTTTTTTTTGGTATCCTCTATCAATGGATATTTACATTGCTTTGTCCAATGTTACCTATTTGAACAACTGTATGACAAATAAAGTTGTGAATACAGCTTGATGCACTTCTCTGATTATTTCTTTAGGGTATATGTGTGCAATGTTCATTACAAGGTCAATGGGAGGCACTTTGGTGTCTTTGAAACAAACAGTCAAGGTGCCCTTCACAAAGTCTATTCAAGGGACACTCTTACCCACATGGTATGAGAACACCACACTTGGTCATTAGATCACCACATCCTGTCTAATGCTAGGTAGGACTGTTCTCCTTAATTGTTGCTAATATAATGGGTGAAAAATGACATCTCGTTGGTTTAATTTGCATCTATCGTCTTACTCATGAATTTGACTTTTTTTTAGTATGATCCATTTGTTTTTCTCTTCTTGAACTGCCTGAACTTCCAGTTAAAAATCTTTTCTCATTTTTTTCAAAGAGTATACTTTACATTGGAAGGATTTCTTTTGGGTGCAAGAGCTCCTTGTGTTGTACTGACTTAACCATTTGCCATATACCTGTATCTTCCCAAGTTTTCATTCACCCTTTAACTTATAATATTTTGATGCTCCACTAATTTTGTCAATCTTTATGTAGTCAAATATATCTAATTGTCTGTAATGGCCCCTACCCTTAATGATCTATCTAGAAAGGCTTTCTCTATCTCAACATTATAAAAACACTTGCATATATTTTCTTCAAGTACTTTTAGGGTTTAATTTATTTTTTTACATTTAAATATTTAATTCAAGTGAGATTTGTTTGGGGGTAAGGAATAAGGTAAGAATTTAACTTTATTTTTATAGAAATTATCCAAATGTCCTAGCATTTAAATACATCTTTTTCCACTGACTCTGGATGCTACCTTGGGTAACCGCCAGCTGCAGAGCTGGCTTCCTTTCTGTTCTGGATTCCTGTTTTCCCTTCAATTTTGTCCTCCGAGAACTTCTTACCAACTCAGCAAGACATTTATTTTTAAATGCAGCATTTCTAGCTGCTTTACAGGAAAAGGGTTGTTTAGGGGACCTTGTCCACCATGCTGAGAGAAACTGAAATCTTCTCCAAGCTATTTCTGACATGGTGGGTAGCATGAACATTCAATAACTAGATAATGTCAGGGACCTGCTCAAGTCCTTTCAGTGACCTTTTGTGGCATGAAGGTAAATGAAATAACACCCGTAATAGGCCCTAGACTCTGACTACCTCTTCCTCCTCATCTCAGGCCCCTTCCCCCAGAGTCCTTTTCTTTTTTCTTTTTTTTTTTTGTGTGTGTGTGTGCGAATTTTAAAAATATTTTTATCGAGGTATAATTGACATACAACATTATGTTAGTTTCAGGCATACAGCATAATGATTTGATATTTGTGTATATTGTGAAATGATTGCCACTGTAAGTCTAGTTAACATCTGTCACCATACATAGTTACAATTTTTTTTCTTGTGATGAGGACTTTTAAGATTTACACATGGACATATATACACTACCAAATGTAAAATAGATAGCTAGTGGGAAGCAGCCACATAGCACAGGGAGATCAGCTCGGTGCTTTGTGACCACCTAAAGGGGTGGGATAGGGAGGGTGGGAGGGAGACGCAAGAGGGAGGAGATATGGGGTTATATGTATACATATAGCTGATTCACTTTGTTATAAAGCAGAAACTAACACAGCATCGTAAAGCAATTATACTCCAATAAAGATGTTAAAAAAAAAAAAAGATTTACTCACTTAGCAATTTCAATTTTCAATAAAATAAAATAAACAAAAACCTGAGTCTATAGATACAGGGAACAGATTGGTGGTTGCCAGAGGTGGGAGATGGAGGGGTGGGTGAAATGGGTAAGGGAGTCAAAAGGTACAAACTTCCAGTTACAAAATAAGCAAGTCATGGGGATATAATGTATAGCATGGGGACTATAATTGATAACACTGAATTGTATATTTGAAAGTTTCCCCCAGTTCTTGAAGCTCCAGCAATACTGGTGTCATGATCCTTATGGCTCAGGGCCTTCACACATGCCATCCACTGCCTTCTCTCTGCTTTGCATGGTGGTCCTTCTTTCCTTCACTTCTCAATAGAATATGTCATCTTCTCAAATAGATTTTCTCAACCACCCAACAATGGGAGTATTGTCCTATTATTTTCCATCAGTATAATGCCCTATAGATAATCTTCACTTTTTAAAAATGTGTTTATTTACTTATTTTCTTCTGTCCTACAGCCTCCCCAAGACTAAGCTCCATGATGGCAGATACCATTTCTGTCTTGTTTACCAATAAATACAGGCAAGCACAGTGTATAGCACATACTGATAGACTATGAATGAATGCAAAGTGTCTTAATCTTCTTTACATCCCCTGTGGTACAAAGCTTTGCATATTAACAGGTGCCCAGGAAACATCTGCTGAGCTGGGTTCCACATCTAGTCATGAAGGACCACCTTCCCTAGATATGGACGTCATGTAGATGTTTGACCTGTTTCTATTACATCACAAAGGTACATTTTCAAAACAGGAGGGAAATACTTACCCTTCTGTGATAAAAGTATTGCATGCTTTAAAATGGATAACTAGCCTATGAAAACACAGATTTCCCTGGGATTAAGCAGGACTTGTGCATTAAACCTGAACACTTTTTCAGGTTTGTGATTCTGGAGAGTTCGCACTGGGTATGGATCAGGGATAATGCCCCCTGTCCAAACTTTTGCGCACTTGCTGAATCCAGATAACAGTTATTCTAGCAGTTTTATTGCCACAGTGTTTGGCTGTTAGCATAACTGACGCCATTCTGGCCTTTACAGGTTCTCTTGTCCTTCACTGACCCTACCGAGGACTGTACTGTACAGTGAGTCACTTCTCTGTCGTCAAAGGCTTTGTAGTTAATAGATATTGCTTCATAATTATTAGGATCAGGTGGCCTCTATGCTCTGTTAGTCCCCACACAATGATGAAAACCTTTGCTGACGTATTCATGGCACCCACAAGACTAGTTACCCATTCATGAATTTTGACTTAGGAATGCATGTCCTGTTTCCAATTACCTAACTCCATACCCTAGGTTAACTATAACCCCTCGGTGGTGCAGAGAGCAGCTGTGAATGCTTCTGAACACTTGTCCACCCAAACCTGATCTCACCTTGTAAGTTACTTATAAGAAACTGATCCATTGATTATATGGAGCTGGCTGCCTCATTTTTCAGCCTCAAGATGCCTTCTCAGTTCAGTGGGTATGTTTGTTCCCTCTGTCCAACACACACAAACACACACACACACACACACACACACACACACACAAGTGATAGTTTCTGAAAAAGATGAAACATTCCAGCCCCACCAGAAATAAAATGGAACGTGGAGTAAATCCACCATCAAATTTCAAAATTCACACCCAATCACCGCCAAAGTCTAGCAGAAAAAAAAAAAAAAAAAAAAAACCTGGCATTTTTTGACTGAAAATAATTTTCTAAAGCTATACACTGTTGGGTACCAAAAAAAAATTTTTGAGCCACAGGTAAACATCATTTACAAGGTCCCTAGACACCTAGCAACAGGGATAGAGCCTCCGTAGTTGGATAAAAAGGAGAAGACAGGGAGTTACAGTCAGTATCTCCGAGTTAGCCACAGGGGAAGCCAAATGAATAATGCCAAAGCAACCTTGCCACATACTAAAGTTAACAGCTTCCCATTCCACTCAAACCCGCTGCATCTGCACCGAACCACTGTTCCTTCATCCATCTGCAATCTTGTTAAGAACTGCTTTCCCTTAGGAAATTTTTTATAACCTTGGAAAAATGTATGTTATCTAATATACACAATTGTAGTACACTGTATATGTTTCAGGAAGCTTGGAACAAATCAATTTGAAATAGTATTTGCAACATGAAAAATTACATCCTATGTTCTCTGTTTTTTTAATTGGTTGAATGTTTCCTTTCAAATGTGTGTGCTCCGTATCATCAATTATTGACAGCTTTGGTTGGCATATTTAGAAAGAGAAGAGTTTTAATCATAAAGAATTCAGTGGCAGCGTGGTATTGAGCGAATAGTATGCATTTTAAAGTAAATCAGGTAGACAAGTTTTACTACTTAATAATAGCTATAGTAAGCTGTTAATTTAGCTTTTTAATTCACTTTTCTGAATCTGGAGTTCCTCACTGGTAAAGACAGATGAAAACATCTATCTCTATCTTATGAGGCTCTTCAGAAATTTATGTAATATTTTATATTAATACACACACACAGACACACACACGCACACAAACACTACTCCCTGATTCAATTAATGTTATTTCATTCACCTTGCTTCTTTTTTTATTATACACACACACACGCACATTCCACTATATAGTTATTACCAATTTAAAGAGAATTAGAATAAAAGACATTTAAAGCCATGCTTAGCTTAACATGATCTTCCTTTAGTCATTAAAAAAATTCAGTATTGTATAATGCTTCATGGCTATTTTGCAGTCATCAACTATCACTGCATTGTAGATAAGAGGAAGAACATTTTTAATAACAGGATATTTAGAGTAATAAAGGTGAGATAACTAAGAGCTTGCTTTAATAAAGCAACCAGGAACAAAGACCCTGTCTTCACTTTCTTCCTGAAATCCCGCTTAGCGTCTCACGAAGAACATTGTATGTAGTGGGAGGGACTCCTCCAACACTTCCATTTATTAATTGCTCTATTCACTCTTTCCATTATTTCAACTATCCTCCAAACAAAGCTACACCCTCCTCTTAGACCTAAATACAAGCTGGGTTTCTACTGAGCCTCCAGCAATACATTGCTAAAAGGAAAGACATTTTACAGCTCAGTGTCAGTTGCAAACAGCAGATTGTTTCTGCCCTAGACCTTACGTATGCAGAGTGCATAAGGGAGCACTCTTGCCTGCCATCTCCTCTTCCTTCAGTATCATGAAGGCCATGCACAGCTCTATGCCTCCACCACCTCTGCTGTATACTTCCTTCATAATACAAGTATCCTGAAGATGCTGATAGCTCTCTTGGCTAGAGGTACACTAGATACAAGGAAACTTCTATAATACTTAAGGCTTCTATTTCAGCTCATCATTTTAACATACTAGGAAGAAAGGAAAGAGTCAGAAGGTAAACAAAACAAAACTGAACTGTTCTAAAAGGATACCATCCAATGCAAAGTTCAGTTAAAAAAAGAGAGTATTTAAGTGCGGTACTTAAAAAAGTTTTTTTTTTTAATGATCTGAAAAAGTATATACCTGGGTTTGCATCAAATGCAGCAAAGTCCCTCTGTGGAAAGACTCTCTCTGTATCTCCTCTATCTTTCTCTTTGTATCTCCCTCTCTCTCACCCTGTCTCTATCTCTATCACTATCTCTTCTCTTTCTTCCTCTCTTCTTTTTCTTTCTTCTTCTCTCCTCACCCCCACTCCTTCTCTTTATTTTCCTTTACCTTGAGTGGACAATTTAAAAGTGCTGAAAAGACATTTAGAAGCAAGCCATGGATGCGAAAAAGTCTTGCATAAGAGAAATTCTGTTTTCCTCAGGGGACCAAATAGATCAAAGAGTCCAAAGCAAATTAGAAAACTATGAGGATAAAATTAATGCTTTCTATCTGAAAAGCAAAAATTAGTTCATTAAGAAGCCTTTGGGGCAGTCTGAAGTCCCAGAGGATCTAGGGAAGGACAGAATTAACTCAGGTGCATCAATTTAAGCTATTAGGTGTAATGTGTTTAAACAGCAAACAAGTCCATGGTGAAGGATTAAAGCTTTCTTCCCACAGTAAAAAAGAGCAAACAAAGCTATGTTAAATAATGGCTGATAATGGTTGAGATCTGCTTGGGAAAAACAATTTGTATATCTGTGTTTGCTTTAACAATAATAGAGTCCTATATTTCAACTATAGTTGTACTTGTATGCAAGCAATTAAGAATCAAATAAAACCCATGGTATTATATTAATAAAGAGTTATGTTTATATAGAAAATCTACCAGTAACTGATGGATGGCCTCTCTGTGTCTTTCCCCTTGAATATCTACACAGGTTCCATGGAGGAAGCATAGTTGGCAAACACTCTTCGGTTGGTCCTTCTCGCTGGCATGGAAAGCCCAGACTTTAAAAGGACCACAATGTTCTGTTACATAAGTTATGGAAAATGCAAACATCAGTACCTTGGTTTATATATCAAAATGGACACTCCTGCTTACCTCAAGGAGTACTTCAAAAAATGTGAAAGTATCTCGGAAGTAAAAAAAAAACAAAACAAAACAATGAGATGATAGGCAAAGAGCCTTAAACTATTATTCCAGACACTACTGACAAACACTGTAGGAAAGTGGTATTTATTTCCCAATAATGTACAGCTTTACCAAGAGTTTTGATTCTGGTGGTAGAAGGAGAAATGAAATTCATGAAAACAACAGAACTCAGCCAAGTCTAGATTATCAAGTGTGTGATTATTTTGTCTCTTTTCTCTTATTTTCTCAGCCGCCTTGTATTTTCATTATTCTTACTGCCTCTAAAACTGAGAAAGACAAAAGAAGGCAATTCTGTATATTGCTTTTATAGGTTTGGATGGCAGGTACTTGAAGTTATTGACTGAGGTTCTCATATTATTTATAAAATGCATCCATTTTCTCTCTGTCCCTCAAAAATAAATGAGTGATTGCAGCACCTAGTGGATTTTAGAATAAAGTAATTATTGTGTTGTTACCTCAAGGGTAGATGTATATTTTATTTTTTAAAGAAGTTCATCAACTAAATAGAAAAGGAATTTTTAAAATAGTGAAATAAAAGGAGTGAGAACTAGCCCAGGAGTGAGTCACTGATAATCAGATGGTCATCTGGTTCTATAAAGCTCATCTCAATATGGCAGAAACAAATATTGGGGAAGGGGGAATGCAGAAACAAAGGCAATTCAAAGTGAAGAAGACTGTCTTATAAGCCAGATATTGTCACTTATAACCATATACACCCATGTATTCCCTGCAAAGATAGTGGCTTCTCTTAACTCACACATGTGATGGAAGAATCAGGTCATTTTTCTAAACATAGAATTATTGCTGTGATACAAGAAGCCTTTCTAGAGAATTTATAACTGCAAAGCTAGCATCAGGCCAATAAATTGTGGTACTCAAATCTCTTTTCAATACCCACCCTTGGGAAGTACAAGTAACTTAAAAATAAACATCAGTGTCTTTCAATGCAGCTCAAAAAAAAAGTGAAGATACCTGCTCCCAAGAAGAAACATTTATAGGACATCAGGGTGAATGTTATAATTCCAATGACCTTTAGGTCTAAGAATAAAATGAAACTATATTCTTCACACATTCTTCAAACGTTTGGACTAAATTCCATAGAAACGAAGTGTGTTCAGGATGACCAGCCATGAGTAACAGAGACAGGACTGAATGTCACAAGTAGATCCAAATATGGAGTTTTTCAAAGAGCATATTCAAATAATATGAGGCCACTGGTGCTGGCAACAAATTGAATCTTTACCAAAAGCTGAAAGAACCATTTCATAGCATTAAAATATTATAGATCCTTGTAGAAGAAAGACCAAAAAAAAAAAAAAAAAGAACTAGCCAACTATATCTAAAATACATTAAACACAAATATTCCCTTCACCTGCAAGGATTCCTGTCCTCCACAATCTGTTCCTAACTTACCTTTCCAGCTTGGCTTCTAAACGCCTTCACACTATCCCCGAATTCAGCTGAACTGAACTATTCTGTTCCCAAATAAGAGATATATTTTCTCCTAGAAAAGAGCAGTCATTGGTTTGATTAAGAAGTCGTCCTCAGTACCACCCTACAGGACTAATAACTTTCTCTGCCGTCTCATGCAATTTTGTTTGGTATTTATTTTCTCTTCTTTCTCTCAAATTTTACTGTAAGATACTTACAATAAGAACCTTCCTTTATTCACCCTGGTTTCTACAGTATGAAATGGTCAAACACATGACCTTTAGAATAAAGTGAAATCATTGTAAGATAAACACTTGTCATTAGAAATAATTAAATAATAGCAAGAGTGTACCCTGAGTATGTCCATGGTGTATAATAAGACCCATAATGCTCTTTCATAAAAAAACAAGAAGGAAGAATTGGTTGGCTTTTTGCTGTTGTTGGTTGGTTTAGCTGGTTGGATGGTTATTTTGCTGTTGTTAGTTGGTTGGTTGTTTTGGTTTATATGTAAGGACACAGTGAAACAGAATGATTAAATGACTTTAATGTCATTAAACAGCTCACAAAGTGAAACAGTCAGAACTTGAACCAGTGTCTCTTGATTCCTGGTAAGCCACAATGTTTTTACTTATTTATTTATTTTACATAGTGTAATTCACTCTCAATAAGCCACACGAGTATTTCCACCCTCTGCAAATTTCTTAAAAATAATGATAAAGAAATAAAGGGATCTTACCTCCGTTAGCAGAAGAAAGCCCTAAGGGTAGGTAATGCTGTATAAAAGAAAGAGCTCTGCTTTTGGAGGGAAGGCAGCCTTTGAAACCTTATCATGAGTACCGTTAACTGAGACCACTCCCTGGCTTTACATTTCCTAAACTATAAAACGGGTGTAAGAATACCTACACCCCATCCGCATCACAGTGTTTTCTGTGAAGTTAATGACAATGTGAGTGAAATCTAGCCCTGTACCTGGCACACAGTCAACTGTTTGTTGACTTTGAAATAAAAAGCTGTATTCAAAGATCTGTGTGTGTGTGTGTATGTGTGTGCGCGCATGCCTTTGGGGAAGAAAATTCATTGCTATCATTTTTTATGTGGACTGTGTAGCAAATAATTTTTATATGGCAGTATTTTTTAAATTCACCATATTATATGTGGTGCCATTCTAACTACCTCCCCAACTTGGAATCACAAGTTCCAAATGTTTATTTCTACCATAAAGGCAGCTTTAACAATTCAACTTTTTAGCATGTTGCCAATGAAACACACCAAAAGAGAAATGTGTGACAAGTCAAAGTTTGCTTTTGGGATTCTTGCAAAGGAGCACTTCTTTGAGTTTAGTATTAGAAATGTTTAATTCTATAATAAGCAAAAACAGGAATATTGACTTTTGAGCCTATACTACAGTGATTTGCTTCCTGGGGGAAAATCACTGCAATGGGGGGGGGCACCTTAAGTGAGGGGGCAGGGCGAGTAAAGATACTTCTTATCTAGAAAACACAGAAATCTATTACTGAGTGGTTCTTTAACAGTTAGCAAAACCCGTGACCCCTTGGATCTTAATATTTTTTTCTGAATTATTTATCTGCCAGTAGAGTACAAGGGGAATGTATTTAGTAAAAGTAACATGCATCTTGGGAACTGAGGAACTAGTTGAAGTCACAGATGTGTTAAGTATTAGCTGTGTGACTTTGGGTACCTCACTTAGCCACTTTGATCCTAATTTTCTTATCCAAATAAGAAATACCCTGACTGCTCTGTTTTGGGTGTGAGAACTAAATGACATAGAATATGTAAAATTCAAAGGGAATTTTATTTCAGCAAAGGAAGCTTTATTATCACCACTATAACTACCACATTATAATTATATTATCACTATTATAATTATCCAAGTTTTAATTCCTTAAAAGAAAGTAAATGTTGGTTTTTGATTATTTGCTTTTATCACCACCGGAGATGAAATGTTGCTCCCACATTCCTGAGTGAAGATGGAAATCACTGTACTGCTATAGAAAGACTATGTTCTCTAGTCAGAATTGTGTGCCTTGAAGTCCAGTTCACTGCACTTGAATGCACCACATGGAAGTAAAGCTCTTATGTTGTTATGATTCCTTTTTAAAATTGTGGGCTTTCCTTAAGAGAAGGGTCCACATGGAGGGGTCCAGAGCAACAAGACAAAACTCTTAACTAATATCATATGCGTGTACAGAGCTTTAGGGTTTTAAAGCTATTTCTCCTTTGTTCCTCACATCAATCTTGTGGTTCCATTAACATGGGTACCTAAAGCACAAAAAAAGCCTCGTGAAAGACCAACCAGTCTACTGTCATCTACCTCGTTGTAAGAGGCATGATGCACGAGAGGTTGGTTGATCCCGCAGTATGTGCATTGATCCCTTTTTCCTCTCATAGCCCAGAGTCAGTTGCCCCTTTTATTTTTGACAACAACACTTCCTTTTTGTTCCTCTCCCTCCAACTAGGAAGTACATCACTGACACAGACACAATATACCTTTTCATAAGGAAGGCAAATAAACATGGGCCAGATGGGCTGAGGGCATTACAACATGTTTCCTGCTCCCATGGTGACTCAATGGGGCTGGTATGAGAACGTATCTTATTCAAGAAATCAGCTTCCCTGGCAGAATTATGAGTCAGTTCCTGGGTAGAAAGCTCATTTTCTAACAACATTTGAGGGGGTGGGGTGGGGGCCCCTTGGATGGATTACAGTAAAGGTCATTCAGAAAACAACGCGGCCAGGACCAGTAGGGAGGCACCAGCACTAACCAACCACTAACTTCTGAAACTTCATTGATCTCTAACAAGAGTAACAAGGTCATCTCCCCCTTTTCCTTCAAGGTGGGAACATAAAACCACATTGACGAATTGCCGGCGTGAATCCAAACAAGTTCCATTATAAAATTAACCAATCTGGGCAAAAAAGGATGTGAAGGGACACTTTTTTCATCCATTTTACATATATGTATTTGTAGATATATGTATATATATGTATAAATATAAAAGTTGAGCTCCTACTCTGTGTCTATATGTCAATCTTTACTCCAAGTGTTTGGGTAACAAACAAAATGGACAAGTCCCTGTCCTTAGGGAGCTTAAAAACAGACAAATACGGAGGGATGGAGGAAAAGGAGGGTAAGAGAAAGAAAGAAAGGAGAGGAGGATGGGGGTTGGGGAGGAAAAAGAAAAGGAAGAAGGTGGAAGGGAAGGAGAAGAAAAGGAGGAGGAGAAAAAAGAAAGAGTTAATATAGTGTCAAGAAATAATGAGTCTTATGAAGAAAACTAAAGCAGGATAGAGGAACAGAGAGTGATTGGCAGGGCTATTTTAGTTAAGATGGTTAAGGAAGGCCTCTGTAAGAAGATACCAGTCAAGGATAGAACTAAATCAAATAAGAACAAACAACAATCAGGCGTTATATTCAGCATATTTAAAAATCAGAACATCAGGACACTGGCCAGTCAAATGGGACACTCAGTCAAGCAGGACAGATGCTGGTCTAAACAGCCAGTAGAGCTGTACACTAGTGCATCCCAGCTGAATATCAGCTCTGCTTATAATATATCCTTTCCTCTGTGAAGCCTCCAAGGGCCAACAAGGTTAGAAGTTATCGCTCCTTCTCTTGGCTTTGAGCTGTACTCTGTCCTAATTATACCCCTCTTTTAGTGTTATTATTGGTTTCCAATAAAATGCCTTAAGTGGTGTAGCAAAACTGAAACACACCCAGAAAAGATCATCAGGATGGTAGGAGGGCTCAAATCCATGCCATGTGAAGAACAGTTGAAGGCATGTATTGGACAACATGGTCATGGTTTTATGACCACTGTTTTAACATCTCTGATGGCCTGTCACATAGAAGAGGAAGTAAAGCAATGATATTCAAAGTATGGTCCATGGTCTTCAGGGAAATTATACATGGCAAGCTTTTTTTAAATGAAGATACCTTAGTTCCCTGAATTAAAATTAGAGAATCATGGGATTAGGTATTTTCTATTTAAATCCAGTAGTTGAACCAAAGAAATATATGGATATGATGAGACAAATTTCAGTTATATGTACTAAAAAATTTCTAAGAACTTGATCAGTCCAAAGACATAACGGGCTAAAATTCGATGATCACTAGTTAGAGGTACCATAGAATGGTTCTGAGCAGTACCTCTGAAGATGAGACGAGACCTGCAAGGACAGACTTTCAAGTCCCCTGTAACTCTAATGTCATATGATCCAAGTCCATGATAATTGAGTTTGGTTATTTAAACTCAATAAAGATTTTGGCTGCCTCTTCTTATGCTTATGAAACAACATCCAAAGAAAGAATGAGCCTAATGACCGGTTCTTTCTTTCTTATATGGAAGCAGTAGACGAAAACCCATCTTTATCTACTTGTTTCTATAAGGTATCAGTGGAGTGGTACCACTGAGGCTTTCTCCACCACTGGCTCAAGTTTGGAAAACAGAGGCGTACTACCATCACTGTCATTTATTTTCCCATAGGACCTGAGGTAAGGGGAAGAAATAGGATTCTAGTTGGTTTGGATGTGAAGGTGATGGAAAATTCCTATAATTAGAAAGTGCACTCCCCCCAGTGCACTTTGTTCCATGAAGACTAAAGATATCAGTGGTTCCTCCCAGCACCAAAATTCCATAATTCTGTCAAATCTAAGATTCCATGTTACCACAGAAGTCAGTGGAAATAAACAACGTTATGTTCTCTTAACTCATTTTCAGAAAGACTTGAGACATTACCCTATGCGTGACTTGCATTTTAATAGATTGTCAAAAGACATTCACTTACCTGAGGCATCACTTTGCAGGATCCCATAGAAGTAGAGACTCATTACACACCACAGAAGTCCCATCCTGTCAATATAAATACAAAGGTAAGGAGAGTACTTATTACTCTCAAGTACTTAAATAATATTCGTGCATATGCATGCTGACTATTGACTAGGAACTGTTCTAAGAATTTTACAATATTAACAAACTTAATTGTCAGAACCAACCAGTAAGATAGGCTTTTTTTATCCCCATATTACAGATAAGAAAACTGAGACACGTGTAAATAACATACCCAAGATCCTGTGGCTAGAAAGTGGTAGAGTAATGATCAAATTCCAGTAGCCTGGCTCTAGAATGGCCTCTTAATCACTGAACTCTAACTGCCTACTAAAAAAATATTTTTTTGGATTTTTTTCATCAGAGTTGAATTTCTGGTAGATGAGTTTGTTCTTATTACCCTTCATCATATTCTCTTGTTTATTCCCAACTGGAAATATTTTATAATCCAGACAGTTTTCCTTCTTAGTGATGAATAGAAAGTCTACAAATGCTGGATTCAGACTTGGTTTGCAGTCCACCATACTCTGAATTTATAGTAAGGGGAAATGTATAATCTTCATGCCCTGCTGTGCCTGCTCTTATCTTCTCATTCGAAGAGACGAATGATGAGGCTGAATTCCAATTTCTGTGATCTTTAGCCTTTCTGTTGATAACCAGCTGAAACAGCCAACTAGAAAGACCAATGCCCTTATATTTGGTTGTGTGATCTTTAATGCAGAAGGGCTGGAGATTTAACAACTCTGTGAAATATTTCCTTCCCTACTACTCTAGACATATCTGGTCCCTGATAAAACCGCTGTGGGGTTATAGATACTGAAACCTGAATATTACTGATAAATTCCATACTTAAGACTTCCACTCTCTGTTTTGAACACAACAGCCATACTGGGTGCTTACATTGGTCTTGGTAAATTGTCCAGACATATTTCTAGTAGGTGACAGAGATGAGATTTATATCCACACCTGGAAAACTACAAGTCTATTATCCTAAACATTAGTCTATGTCACAAGTTTCACAACCACAGGAACCCAGTAGTCTAAAAAGGTCAAAGAGATATTTAATAAGTAGGGTAACATTAACAGCATTTGAAATGGGACATTTTTAAGAGCACTACACTGAAACAAAAGGTACCTTTTGGACAGTACCAAAAGGTACAGTCCAAAATGGTACTGTCCAAGCAATCCAGAGGTGTGGTCACTTTAAAGGACAATGCAAGTTTCCAACATCTGTCACCTCTCTTGACCACACATCACCAAAAATCTCTACTGTGCTTCTTCTTTAGCATGATTGTACACAAATCACAGGAGAGTATATTATACCTTAAACAACTATTTTATCTCAGAAATTAAATGTCTCTTTCTTAACGCTACCATTCCCTTCCAGTTCTTATACCATTAACTTAGGGAGTTCTCTCCATTAGTCATTCATTAATTCAATAAAACATGTATTGAACACTTTCTGTTTACAAGTCACTATGATATAATCACAGGGGTCTCTGGCACGCAAGATGTAGGGCTGTTATCCCCAGTAGAGGAGATAAACCACATGCAAACCACTTCAGCAACATCAACTTTGAATAATACACATGCAGAGGCACTCTAGGATATTCAAAGATTTATCGGAAGTTCTAGCACTAAGCAGACTCTAGCAGGGACTTAAAATGTGTACAAGAAATAACTGCAACACAAAGTAATGTGGTAAAAATAGTCAGAGAGGGGCCAATAAGTGCTATTGAAGATTAGCCAAAGAAAGAGATTACTCCAGCTAAGGCAGACAAAGAAGACTAAACACAAGACATAGCTTTGAACTGAGCAAGAACTGGTTTGGAAATTTAGAATTAAGGCAGAAGAAAAATGTGGGGAAAAGAAACTCAGTGGAGAATAATGCTCAAAGAGGAAAGCATGGAACATAAATAGGAAATAGTCTATAAATAATTCAGTTTGACTCAAGCACAGAGTATTAGAAAAAGAACTATAGAAGATTTTGTTGGAAAGCAGGGGGTTTTAGGATCAGAATATTGCACGGCCTTGAATAGTAGGCTAAGATCTTAGGATTTCATTTAAACAGAAAATAGGGAATCACTGAAAATTTCTGATTAGAGGAATGATATGATCATCAAATTATGCCATATGGAGAGCATTCTTCCAGGCATGTATTGGATGGATAGCCACTACATTCTGTCTTATAATCACTGTGGCTCCTGAGTCATCACAATAATTGTTATCCTCATAGTTTTGTGTCATCTAAGAACTTGATCGACATTCCACCTATGTCCTCATCCAAGTCATTAATAAAAGTAATTAATCATTCTGTATAATCCTTGTCAACAGAGAGCAACCAGACATTTAACTGCCAATTCAGGGCAGGGTAATCTCATTTCCAATACTCAGCTATGCTAAAGCACTCCAGCCTTCCAAATTGCTTTTGGCTATTAAAAAAAAACCCTCACACCTCTAGATTTTCCCAATTTGCCTGTTTATAAGCTTCTGAGTTCCTATGGCAACACTTAGAAGACATTCTAATTAATGTGATTGAGAGTCTTAATTGATAATTCCATGAGTAACTGGATTATACTTGAGGCAGCAAGGAGTCAGGTCACCAAGATAAAGCTAATATAACTTGTGTGCAAACACAAATCCAGGGTCAGTCCTGCCCTGTGATGAATTAGAATAAAGCAGACTGAAAAGAAAATGTGACTGCGCAGGCTGGTTTTGACTGACTGAAGGTATCAGTGTTAGTGTCTGGTCTGAAACCTCTCTGGGAAGACTGATTCATTTAACCTTGTGTTGCATTCAGCCTCAGAATTTTATTATTGTTACTAGTAATACACTTTTTTTTTCTTTTTTGGCCGCACGGCACAGCACACGGAACTTCCCCGACCAGGGATGGAACCCACCGCACCCCCCTGCAGTGGAAGCGCGGAATCTTAACCACTGGACCACCAGGGAAGTCCAGTAATACACTTTTGATTCTTATTTCTTGTGGGGAGGGGGCGCTGGGTATTTTCAGACATGAAGAAACTGTCAGAAAAGCAAAGGAATCTGTCTAATAATGCATGGTTTCTCATGGTCTGAAGTACTACCTAGTTTTAGATTATTGTGATGGGGTTTAACAGCCCCTGCCCTTGCTTCAGATGATTGGAACCTACATATAATAAACTCCCAAGTCAGCCTTCCCTGCATTATCCATTTTATTTACTATATGATTATTTTTGCACTTCCCCTTAGATATTAGTACTTCTCTCATATTTAATGCCATTGTTTCCTAGTATAATATCTGTACCGTCTAGCAAGAAGTTTCAAATACATAATTAGTTCTATGCAATCAACATAATGTTGGGACTTCCCTGGCAGTCCAGTGGTTAAGACTTTGCCTTCCAATGCAGGGGGTGCGGGTTCGATCCCTGGTCAGGGATCTAAGATCCCACATGCCTTGCGGCCAAAAAACCAAAAAACATAAAAGAGAAGCAATAATTTAACAAATTCAACAAAGACTTTAAAAATGGTCCACATGAAAAAAACCTTTAAAAAAAAAACCATGATGTTAATAATGATTGTTATCATATACTTTAACATCTATCCTTGCAAATCAATATTTCTAGTGTCTGCATTCTCTAGGGTTATTAAGCTTCAAGATTTCCTTACCTCTGGGTCAGCCCTGACCACTAGATTTTCTCACTGGGCCAGGAGATAACAGGCTGAAACTAGGTTTGCTACCCCAAGGCTAGTATTACCTCTGAATCACCATTTGCTCAGCCTTCCTTCTGTACAACAGCATTTCACAAGGCCACAAGACTGGATTCATCCATCAGTTTCCTAATTCCATATGCAGCTCCACAATCAGATCATAGGCACTCTTTGAATTCCAGCAACCTGGTTGGAGCTTGGCCCTTCAACCTGGTGCTTATCAGCACTCTGTTCCAAGAGCCTGCATTTTTTTCACTGTAAGGTCCTACTCCAAGCTGGATTAACCTCCTACAACCATGAAGCTTTATCTGCTTCATTCCTGGTTGACAGATACCCTTTGCTTTTACCTACCCACTGAATACTTGGACATAAACACCAAGGCACAAACCCTAAATGGTCATCCCCAAATTGGCCCTGCAGCCAAATTATTTCCTTGCGTCCTAATTCCATCTAGGTCTTTCCTTTACCTTTCTCTAACTTACTGATAAAGTTTGAGTGGGTCTTGCTTCTATGCCGACCTAAGATATGACAAACAAGCTTTTGAAGGACACAGGAGAAGTTATTAATTACTCCATTTTACAGAAAAAGAGATAGCACTTATTAATAAATCACAGTTATTTTCTTCATCAATCTTTTATCTAATTTATAGCTGTTGAACCATAAAAGAATTCTTGTGCAGAATATTTCAGAATCTAATATTTATTAATACACAAAAGTTTCAGCAAAGTAACACAGAAGGCTCTGAATCTGGGTAAAATGAAGTAAGCATACGCCACTTTATCTTTCTTAATGAATGTAACTATAAACCTGGGTAGAGTGCATGGAGCAACTTTTTGAGGATTCTAAAAAGGAAAAATTAGCACATTCTTTTCAAGTATACATAAGCATTCACCAGAATATTATGCACCATAAATAAAACCTTAACAAATGTTAAAGAATTCAAAGTACATTCTCTGAACATAGAATTAAACTATAAATATACATAAATAAATAAATAACAGGAAAAATCTCCAAACACTTAGAAATTAAGGAATATACTTCTAAATAATCCATGAGACAGAGACATAATCTCAAGGGAGATTAGATAACATTTTGTATTGAACAAAATTGAAAATCCAACATACCAAAATGCATGGGATGCAATTAAAGCAGTGCTTAGAGAAAAATTTGCTGTACTAAAAGCTCACAATATAAAAAGAAGAAAGATCTCAAGAAAATCATCTAATCTTTCACCTTAAGAACCTACAAAAAGAAGAGAAAATTAAATCAAGCAAGCAAAATGAGGGAAATAATGAAGAGTAGAGATCAAAGATTTTTAAATCAGAAATAATATAAGCATAGAAAAAAATAATAAAACCAAAAGTTGGTTCTTCGAAAAGAACAATAAAATTGCTAAGCCTTTAACCAGGAGAACCAACAAGGAAAGAATAACACATATCACTAATATCAGTAATAAAAGAGGGTACTTCACTACACAGGCATTATAACTGTCATAAGGCAATACTAAAAATTCTAGGCACATAAATTCCACAATTTAGATGAAATGGACCAACATTTTAAAAACCACAAATTACCAAAATTCACCCAAAATTAAATGGACAATCTAAATGGCCCTATATTATTAGAAGAAACTGTATTTGCAGGTAGAAACCTTCCAAAAAATAAATATCTAAGCTCCAGATGGTTTCACTGGTGAATTCTACCAAACATTTTAAGGATTAATAACATCAATTCTACATAATTTCTTCCAGAAAATAAAAGAGGACATAACGGTTCTCAATTTACATAATGAGATCAATATTGCTCTGATTACAAAACCTACCACAGACAGCGCAAGAAAACAAATTTACAGATATCCCACAACCAAGCAGAGTTTCTCCCAGGAATTCAAGGTTGGTTTCAGTATTTTTAAAGTCTGAAGAAGAAAAACCACATGATTGTATCAATTGATGCAGGAACAATATCTGACAAAATTCAATATCCATTCACGATAAAAACTCTCAGCAAACTAAGAATAGAAGGGAACTTCCTCAAATAGATAAAAAACATCTACAAAAAACCTACAGCTAACATTACATCTAATATTGAAAGACTGAATGTTTTTCCACTAACATCAGGAGCAAGGCAAGGAAGTTCATTCTCAGTACTATTCAACATCATTCTAGAAGTCTTACCCAGTGCAATAAGGCTATTCACAGATGACAGGATTTTCAACATAGAAAATCCTAAGGAATCGATTAAAAAATAGAACTAAATAAGTATGTTTAGCAAAGTCACATCATGTGTAGTCAACACACAAAAATTAAACATATTACTATAGACTAGCAATGAGCAATTGGAAAGAATCTTCTTTTAAAAATACTGGTTACAATAACTCAAAGGAAAAATAAAATGCTTAGCTAAAAAGCCTAACCAAACATGTGCAAAATCGGTTGAAATTTACAAAACGTTGATAAAGAAATGAAAGAACCTAAATATATGGAAATGTGGTTGGCAGGATGGCTCCCAATGCTAACCATGTCCTAATCCCTGGAACCTGTTATGTTACCTTACTTGGCAAAATAACTTTAATTAGGATCATGGACCTTAAAATAGGGAGATTATACTGGATTATTCACATGGGCCTAATTTGATCACTATGAGCCCTTAAAAGCAGAGAACTTTCTCTGGCTAAAGTCAGAGAGATGCAGCACAAGGATAAGCCAAAGAAATGGGAAGCTATAGGTTTTTGATGTTAAAAGATAAATGTAGCAACATATTTTGATGTTAAAAGATAAATGTACAACATATCATGGAATGCCGGTGGCCTTAGAGAACTGAGAGAAATCTCCAGCGGACAACCAGTAAGGAAACAGGAACCTCAGGCCTATAGCCACAGGGCATAAATTCTATCAACAGCTTTGGAAGTGTGTTCTTCCCCAGAGCCTCCAGAAAGGAACACAACCTTGCTGACAATTTGATCACTTTGACTTTAGCCTTGTAAGGCCCTAAGCAGAGAACCAGCTAAATTACACTGTACCTGGACATGTGATTCACAGAAACTCTGATGTAATAAATGGATGTTGCTTTAAGTCACTAAGTGTCTGGTATTTATTACATTGGTAATAGAAAATAATACAGGAGACATACCAGACCCATGGATTGTAAGACTCCACATAGAAAACATGTCAATTCTCCCCCAAATTACTTGACAGACTTAATGAAATTCCAGTCAAAAATCCTAGCAAGATCTGTTTATAAATATAGACAAGTTGATTCTAAAGTTTGTATGGAAAGAGAAATGCCTTAAATATTGAAAACCATTTTGACAAAGAAGAATAAAGTTGTAGGAATCATACTACAAACAACCCAATTTTAAAATGTCAAAAGTCTTAAAGAGACACTTTACCAAAAAAGGATATTTAGAAGGCAAATTAACACAAGAAAGGATGTTCAACATTATTAGCCATAGGGCAGTGAAAATTAAAGCCACAAAATGAGATACCACTAAACACCTTTCAGCATAACTAAAGTAAGAAGTATTGACAATACCAAGTGCTGAAGAGAACACAGAGCAACTGGAACTCTCGCACTGCTGAGGCTACAAAATGGTACAGCCTCTCTGGAAAACAATTTCTCAGTTTCTTATTAAGTTAAGCACGCACATACCATAGGATCTAGCGATCCCATTCCTAGCTATTTACTCAAGAGAAAGGGAAACTTATGCTCACACAAAACCCTGTATGTGAATGTTTATAGCAGCTCCATTACTAATTGTCAAAAACTAGAAACAACTCAAATGGCCTTCAAGAGGGAGATGGATAAACAAACCCTGGTACATCCAAAAAATAGATGCTTGCCAGCAGTACACAGCAATGAGCTGTTGCTAACAACTGGGATGAACCTCAAAGATACTATGCTGAGTGAAAAAAAAGTCAGTTTCAGTAGGTTACCACCATCCAGGTCCATTTAAATGACATTTCCAAAAAGACACAGCTAAAGTGACAAAGAACAGATCAGGGGCTAGAGGTAGTACAAGGGTGACTGCAAAGGGACAGCACAAGGGCGACTGCAAAGGGACAGCACAAGGGCATCGTTTGGGAGACAGAACAGTTCTCTGTCCTGATTGGGGCAGTGATTAAATAAATGAGTCTATCCATAAGTTAAAATTCATAGAATTGTACTTCCAGAAAAGTCAATTTTATTTCATGTCAATTAAAACAAAATATGTTTAGGTGGCGTGATTTTTTTTTTTTAAACTCCACAAGTGATTTGTGAACCCCTTTAGACAGTTTAAATAAATGAAAGCTGTTTTAACCCAAATTTGGCTTCTATTTTCAAAGGTCACTTTGAAAATAACACAGTCCTAACGTTAAGTACGAAATGTTCCCAAAAAGTCTAGCAGTAGAGGAACGTGGAGAGATCAATGCAACTGTTCTAACTCTCAGCACATCAAGCCAGTGCTGCTAACCTCGATACAACAGAGGACTCAAAAGTTTAGAAAACATGAGCGCACTCCGCTTAGATACGGCCTTCCCCTTTCTTATTAAATAGCTTCAAAGTGTTTGGAACTCTGAGAGGACATATGTAACATAATATACCACCACCTGCCACCTTTAGAAGCTTGGAATAGAATGTGAGCAGGTTGATTTCCTTTTGTCCTTTAATATTTTGAAGAGCAACATGCTCAGTGGGGTGAGGGAAGAAATGCCATCATTAAGTCTCACCCTTCACAAGAGGGAACTAGAACTAGGTTTTCAGTGGAAAGTGCAATGAACTTGGAGTTCTAAGTTTCACTGTATGATCTTGGACAGTCTGGCAGAAGAGGAGAGAACTATTCACAGCAACCACTTACAGTTATAAGTGGTTGGTTACCGTCTTGATGACTAATTTAAAACTGATGTGCTAAGCATTTGTGGACACTTCTTAGTTAGGGCAGGAAGAGTGTTCCAATGTACCTTCTCCCTAGTAGGTGGACAATTTGATGACTAAGTGTTCTGTGCTTATGGATACTGAGGCTGGAGTTTGCATGGGGTGAAAGAAACTAATACCTACCTCATCAGTTTTTAGGAGGACTGTACTTGATAATTCCTGTAGAGTACTTAGCTCTGTCCAGGAACATAAATAGCTCTCAGCAAATTCTGGTTATCATTAACTCTTATTAAGTGAGGTCATATATGAGAAACACTTCAGAAACTGTGGAGCTGTAGGCAGATGTGAGCTACCATTAATATCATTTACAAAGAATAGACTAAGTTACTTGGTTCAAGTTGACCATTGACCATTGGGCAAAATGTGCCATGTCCTACACTTTGCAGGTACTAGGTCCAAGTTCAGTACTCTGTTCCCAAAATATTTCAGAAAAGACAGTCGTGGTTTTAAGTCGGGCCTCTGCACCTGACAGAAAAGCCAAGATGGTTATGATACACTCTACAAAAAACTTGAACTTGGAAAAATCATGGTCCGGATGGTCTCACTTCTCTAGTCCTCAAATCCCTCACTTACAAAATGAAGTGAAAACCTCTGCCCTGATATCTCATAGGGCGGTTGTAGAGGATCAAATGATGTGACACGTGGAAGAATTTAATTATAAAGTGTTAAACTAACATAAAGTGTCATGACATAGGTTTTTATTACGAAATGAGATGGGCTGTTTTGTTTTGTTTAGATTTTAAAGAATTTGAAGAAGTGGAGATCTTAAAGTCAAAAAGAAAATAATGTTACAAATTGCTTAATTCAGATCCCAACATGGATTACCTTTGGTGGCATTGCCAGGGAGGAGCAAGAATGAGGCTTCTAAGGTCTGGTAACGTTCTATTCCTTAGTCAGGTGATGGTTACACGATGATGCATTTGTAAAAATTCAGTAATTTGTACATGTAATATTTATGTACTTTAGTGTTAATATTCTATGCTTCTGTAAAAAATATGGAAAAAACTTTTGCTTGATTGAAGTTAAAAGGTGGTTTAAAACAACAAGGAGAGGTTAGAGAAAGGTACAGGATAACAGTATAGTTTTTTAAATCAAGAAAGCAGCTTAAAATCCAACACAGAGTGAGAGAGAGATATCTCAGAGCTCTTCAAAGCTGTGGGGGGAATTTTTAGGATGAACCTCACATTCCTTCTAATTCATTCTGCAAATATTTATTAAGCTGTGGACACAGTCTGAAGGAGGAAGAAAGGTGGAAACTTCCCCTGTTCTCATGGAGCTTGCAGTCCTGAGGCGTATAAACGTCTAGAGTCTAAAGAACAGGGCTGCAGCAGAAGCATTTCACAGCATGTGAGAGTATAGAGGAGGGAGCGGCTCGCTGGGGAAATGTGATGTTATTTGAAGTTAAAGTAGAGAATTAGGAGACATTTAAACCACCACGGACACAAAACAGTCCTATCACCTGAAAGACTAAGATCTAGTCACCTCCAGGTTAGGAAATTCATTACTTTTCTCAGCATAGGAAAGCTTCCTAACCATCTGAGGTTTTCTCCCCTTAAATTTAATACAACGACATTGCCACCAATAACCTCTTTAATTCGAACGGATAGTCTGAAGATCACGATCCTGTCTGGGAGGCTGTCTAGAGAGAGACACCATCTACACACTGTTAAGAGAGGCCACAGGAACAAAACTGCAGCCAAGTTTTCATAGATTTCTCCATAAAGACTGTATGCTCTAGCTTTTGAGTATACAGAATCGAGTTTTGTTCAAATCAATAAGTATTTATTGAACTCCTATTTCATACACTTTAATAGAAACTGTGTGGTATACAGAAATAAACACACAGCTCTTATAATCATGGATCTCATAGTTTGGGAGCAAAGTCAGACTTATAAACACAAAATAAATCGACAGAAAAAAAGTAGAGGAAAAGAACAAGTAAATGGTCGAGGACAATACAATCACACCAAAATGCATGATGCAAACTATCACATCCCATCGTGAGCATTCTGCCAAAGGACCATGTGACCAAATGATTCTGAAAAGTAATATGTCACGTAGCTATTTCTTGTAGATTCACAATGTACATTAGTACTTTAAAGGCTCAGGTCATCTACCAAGCAAATATTGTGGTTGACTTGTTTTAACCCAGTATTAAACCAAGTTATCTGGCCGTGAACCCCTTTTTGATGCATTAAGACTCTTAGGGTTCCATTGGAAATACTGAAGTAAATAGTGAAAGCCCTAATTAGGGAAGGAAGAGCCCCAGCCCAAATTCCCAGATCAATCTTCAGTCCATAAGATGCAGATGCTTTTCAAAATCAACCAACTCCACTTGAGACTAAACCAGGGAAAGAAATGAGTCCTAGCTTTCCCACAGCTTCACCTCCCCTCTGCAGCCTTCCCTGGTTCTCTCTTGTCTGGCCACTGGCTGGAAATATACTATGCTTTCTCTGAAAACTCAGTTCAGGTATCTGTATCTCCCTTAGAGCCCTGAGAAATATTTGTCCTAATCTGTTTTATTTAGGTTTTTCTCTTTTAACCTCCCTTTTTGGGCTAGGACTCCAAGTTTGTGCCCACGTTATATAGTCCAATGCCGTTACATAATAAACATATATAATTATAGGGCAACTACTGGGTGGTAGAAAGAACATCTCCCCAGGATACAGTCAACCTCTGTTCTAATTTGGTGTTGGTCACTTTGTAACTTTGCTCCCTTGGATAATTTACTGAATTCCTGTGGAGCCTGGTATCCTTATCAATAAAATAGACTAACAAATACTTACTTCAGAGGCTGTTATAAGGATCCAATTAGAGGATATTTACGAAAAAACTTTATAAATGGTGAAGTATGATGCAAATATGAAGCACTGATGTTTTTATTTTGCACACGTATTCACATGAACCCTAGATTCTTTAGCAAAGCTGAAGGCCATGCAGAGGATGCAGTCTCCTCCGGGAGTGGGTCTAAACAGATGTCACTGTGAGTTCTATGACTCCCATCAAAATCCACTGCCTAAAAAGTGGAACTGTTTTCAGAAATTAGACTTCAATGGGTCTAAGTCATCCTCGGCCTCACAACACCAAGTCAGTTGTCCTTTCACAAGAGCATTTCCCTGTGTCATCCCCCTGCTTCCATCCGAGAAAAAAAGATTGGTTCGCTAGAGATCATCTATCAGAATGGAACTTCACCTGCTCCCCTATTTAGGGACCTGGAAGTTTCAGTAGCTTCAGCTATTCAAACAGACCCTGTAGCACTCAGGGGCTCCTCATTCTCACTTACACAGAGAAACAGGAGGGATGAGTCCCAGGTCCCAGTCCTGCTTCTTGCATGAATTAGTTGTGTGACTTTGCCTATGCACTTTACCGTCCTGGTGCCACAGTTTCCACAACTGGCTTTGTTAAGAAGAGTTAAAATCAAAAGTTAAAGCAGGGGGCTTCCCTGGTGGCGCAGTGGTTGAGAATCTGCCTGCCAATGCAGGGGACACGGGTTCGAGCCCTGGTCTGGGAAGATCCCACATGCCGCGGAGCGACTAGGCCCGTGAGCCACAACTACTGAGCCTGCGCGTCTGGAGCCTGTGCTCCGCAATAACAGAGGCCGCGACAGTGAGAGGCCCGCGCACCGCGATGAAGAGTGGCTCCCACTCGCCGCAACTAGAGAAGGCCCTGGCACAGAAACGAAGACCCAACACGGCCAAAAATAAATAATACATAAATAATAAACAAATTAAAAAAAAAAAAGTTAAAGCAGAACTTTCACAAAAGACTTTCCATGTCCCAGACCGACACTGTGCCGATCGTGAGAAAGCACAGGGGCTTCAGGACAGCCTCTACCTTCAGGCATTCAGTCTACTGGAGAACACAGCCCATTGGACTTCCTTCCCATCCCCATCCCCAACCTTGTCCCTGAAACACAAAGATAACATTCCAAGTCTTCCTGGGAACCCATGTAAGCCAAAACTAGGGAGCGTTAAGGAAAATATTATCTCTCTGTATCTAAAGTGTTAAAGAAAATCCCCTTATGAACTAACACTGAGGAGGTCTGTGTGAGTCTGTGTCCCTGTCGAGACAATTCTATGGCTTCTTTCACTGATTTTTGGACACCAGGATCATCCTGACAGATGGCAATGTGTACCCACCAGTCCCATAGTCTGGGATGTGACCTCAGTCAACCAGATCACTCTGGATGGAGGGAAAAGGCGGGGGTTCTGGCAGCAGTTCTTTATATATGCATTTGACATTTGGTGACTTTGTGGCAAGTAAAGTAAGACCACGAAATCCCCCTTTAATCAGAATGAGAATGAGCTGGAATTTTATAGTGCTGTTATCTACTGATCCATAAACCACTAAAGACTCAAGTGACCCCAATTTCAACAAGTATGCCTTATCTTCACTATACAGCAACTTAGGAAAAAAACCCAAAAAGCCAGTGCCCTCACAGAGAGGTGCTCAAGCAGTGCTTAATATGAGGCTTTAAAATGCTTTGACAAGAAAATTGAGCAGGATGGCAGAACATATACTAAAAACAATATGGACAGAGTACAAGGGCGGGGGGGCATTTTGTGGCTGCACCTTAAGCTTTTTAGGGGCATTCTTTTCCAATACAAAGCTAATAAATAGTAACTGAGTACCCACTATGTGGACCCTCTGTGCTAAATGCTAAAGGCTGAAACAGATTTTAACATGCCTCAGGCATCTAGGACCTCACAACCGAGCAGGGATCTCCAGCATGCACTTTGCTAATTTAACCTTGTAGTTAAAAGCCTATTATTTTAGTTAAATGTTCCAATCCTTGGCTCTGCCACTTAGTACCTGTGGAATATTGGTCAAGTTATTTAATCTATCTGTGCCTTAGTTTTCTCAACTGTAAAATGGGGAGAATAACAGTATCTATTATTTCTTTAACTATACAGAAGTTTAGCTGTGTATACTCATACTATTATGAATCATGTAAGTCCAAGGAACATGCTCTAAGGAAGGAATTACCTGTGCTTTAATGGGGGTGGGGGGATGGGTTGGGTGGAGGCAGGGGCGTCGGCGGCTGGATTGGATGGCCTTACAGCTGGATTCTGAAGACAGGTAACACTCTGAAATGCAGCCATGCATACAGAGAAAGGCATTTAGGGCAAAATTAAAATAAAACAAGCCTTACATTTTACCACTGAGCATAGAACAGGAAGGAAAACTCGTTGAAAGATTCTAATTAGATGAATATTATCTTGCAGTTATGAAGTCCCTACAACCACGTACTAGGAACAGTGATTCAGAATAGGAATTTTATTCTGCACGTCATTTCTACGGCATACACTCCTTGGAGCCACTAATCATACCAACACATGGTTACCACATTCTGCCCTAGGTAGCAATACTAATTATTATAGGAGTTAATAGGACATTACCCAAGCACTGGGGCCATAAAAAGCATGTCCGATTACACCGACACTGCCAGTTCAAGAATGGAAGTCTTTCTCATTAGCACAGAAAATATTTTTAAAACACTTTTCCATTCACAAAGTTTTGTTCACACATATATATTCATTTAAACCTCTGAAGACTGCCTAGAGTTTGGTATTTAATATCAATCCCATTTTACAGAAGAAGTAGTGATTTCTCCAAAGTGCCACAGATAATAAATGGTGAAGCCAGTATTTAAACTGAGATACCATGACACCAGATCTCATGGTCTTTCCACTACATGCTCCCTCTCTGCTCTTGTCATTACTTTAAAAGTTTGTGTTAGAGACACGGGGCCACAGAAACATGATTTTTTATTGGAGTCTGAATGTCTACCTTCTGCTTAGCAAACTATCACAGCATTCATCGTGTCCTAAAGAAAATCCCATGTTGCTCATGCCATCGATCTGTAGCTGTCTCCGACAAAAGGACCTGAATAGCTGCTGTGGCCCTGGGAATTTTAAATAAGAAGTCAATGAGAGATGCTGGTAGTGGTTCTGTAATTGTCTAGGAGCGAATAAAACCTTGGTGGAATAATAATCATATCAATATGCTGGCTACATGAATGATCCTGCAGTGAATTACAACAGGGTACTTCAACTCCAAAGCCTAGGGTGGTACATCTGCATAATTAATCTTGCTCTGCCATAACCCTGCAGGGTCAGCAACATTGGCATTCTGCAGCCAAAATTAATGTCTTATTATTTTAGTCCCCTTTGGTGTTTCCTTGGATTCAGGAAAATAATATCAGATGCAGCAGCTCTGTCGACACAGACAGGGTTTTAAAGGATCACCAAGTTATAAAAAAAAAAAAAACCCTCACATAAATCCTGGTAGGTAGACAGGATGAATTCGACGCATAGTTCTAATACACCTACTAAATTCAAGGTTCTTGATACTTTTTATTTTATTCTTGGATTAACTTAGACCCTCTAAAGACCACATATTGATCCATATTGTCCAGATTAGGCTTCTACAAAGTGATTTCAAGAAATTACATTTTGGTATTGTGCCCTCATTTCAGAGAAACATTAAGTTGTTAGTATTAGGTGAAGTATCAGGTTAAAAAGTTATCTTTTCCTATATGACTTCTCAGGGTTTTTAGAATGCATACTGTGAAACTATATTACTTAGGAATCATTAACAGTGCTCCTCCAACTCAATTGACTTTAGGAATCCTTGTTTAAAATATCTCTAAACATTAGGATCCTCGGCACAGTTTAGAAATGCTGACTGAAGTTCTTTCAGAAAAAAAAAAGGGGTTTCATCTGTATAAGGCATCCCAGCAATAGACTAATCTTTGAGAAATTCCTGGCAATTCTCTCAGGAGGTGTGTTAGAGAAAACTCTTAAGTGAGGTAAGGGTCATGAATTCTTAACTGGAGAAAAAAGTGGGAAATTCAAATCAATTTTCTAATCTGTGAAGCCATCCCTGTGGCAAAAGCTGATGGAGAAACAGGGGCATAATGACTAGCTAACGTGAGACATAGGACATGCCGGTGGGTATAAGCATGATAGTGCTATGCTCGGCCAGTACTGCTAATTGGCGTTGATTATGATCTCACTTCTTCTAGCATTTTTGAGGCTGTTGCCAAATCAGAACATAAGACACCATAGAGAAAGAGTCAGAAAACAGAGGAGAGTTCTTATTTCTCCAATTATAGAAGGAGTCAGCATACATGAGGAGACCCGGAAAATAACCTCTGCGACCTGAATACATGCTAGATACATTAAAAGTGCTATTATTTTTAATTGGGCCTTACTCTGAAAAAGAGAAAGATGAGAAAATGTGTATTCATTAGGCTGACCTAAAAACCAGTGGCTTTTTGCATGTAAATATTCTTTTTATCCACTGATGCTTGAAAAACAGACTGAAATCTTGTTCTCCAAAGCCAAAAGAAGAGATGTTTCCCACATCACAAACAAGAAGGCTGTAAAAGCCTTAGGTAAGTTTTGGGTGCCATGAGGACACCTGTAAAGGCTGATTAATGACAAGGACCAAATCAGTTTTCCCACACAGCACATCTTAATTCTGTTTCCCTGATGTCCTTCATACGACATTCTGGTTCTTCCAAGATCTGGCGGCAAACTCCTCTAGACAAGGTTTTTCCACATCACTCTCCATATACCCCAGCCTTTGGCCACAGGTACACACACAGAGGGGGCTATATAAGTCACCCTCACTCCTCCCTTCCCTTTTAATCATTCCTTCTGCCTGGAATATCCTGCATTCCCCTCTTCACACGTACAAACACTGGCCATCCTTCAAGATCTATTTCCAAAAACATTTCCTCATGAAACCCCCCTGCTTCCTTTAGCCAGATGTAATTTATTCCTTCTCCCTACAACTTTCCCGTCTAGTTGCAGTAATGGAATCCTTTGCCTTGTACTACAGGTAAGTGTGTATGTCTTCTCTCTTGAGACCCTTGAGAACAGGGTCTACCTCTGATGCATATCTGTCTTGCGGGGCCTCGCAGGAAGCCTGGCACATGAAAGTGCTCCACGCTGCGGACTGAATGATTGTGGTCTTCCGCACACAGTGATTCTACAAGCTGTTTCTCAGTCCAGGAAACTGCTGTAACTCTTTCATTTGTTTTTTCACACCTCTGGCCTCTCAACAGTCATTTCTTTCTCCAGATCATCTTTAGGGAGGTGTTTCCTCACTAAAATCTGTCAGACAGTTCACAAGAATACCCCGGGACTGTCATCTGTCTCATCAGTGTAAGACCTGGTTATGCCTTTTAATATATATATTTGCATTTATTCTGTGCATGATTACACTGAGAAAGAGAGACCCAGAGTGAGCTCCTGCCCACCTGTCCAGAGAGGGAACTCCTGGGACTAACCTTGGAATATTGTTTAATTTAGATTCACAGTGTCTGATTCAACATTACCGCAGCTTATTATTTTTTGGCCTGGGTGAAATCCCCTGATCGTGCTGGTGCTGAGCAAGAAGAAAATTCCCTTCTTCCTAACTGTGTATGTTCCAGCAGATGACCGTGTTTCTACCTGCCATTTCTAACACCTCAAAAGCTTTGAGGCAGCATCTAGACTTAGAAAGGAAGAGCTGATGCGAGGATGTAACAGACTTCCCTTGACCTCTTCGAATCACTCCCCAAATCCTGCAATCTGGAATTTTTAAACCGGAAGCATGATTTTGGTCAGGAGAGAGGGGTGTGATCAGAAACCAGAGGAAAGCAGGGAGTAGAGAGGTTATAAGCCGAGCCAGGAGTACATGTGGAGATAAGGGAACCCTAGGAAATTTAACTTTGAGAACAGTATCTTTTCATTCATTCAACAAATATTTTCCAAAGCCCTCTATATGTAGGTACCTTATTCCACTGAAATAATTCATGCTTTGACAGTATACACAGTGCTTCTTTCCATGTCCTACTTTATCTGACATTCACAAGCTTTATTGAGAAAGGAATATAATTTTTTCTGTTTTACAGATGAACAAATTAGGTGCAAAAAAGTGAAGTGTCTTACTCAAGATACCACAGCAATCAAATAGCAGACCTTGGTTTTAACTAAGATCCTCTGATTACAGCTGAGTGTCTCTCCCGATTCTTTTACATTATCCTCCACCCAACGCCCGTGGCAGGCTATAAACAAAACATATGAAGGAACTGTTCAATATTTAGTTTGTTATGTTTCACAAAATAACCCAAAAGATCAATTAAAAAAAGATAAAGTTTCACTGAAGCAAAGGTTGTGAAAAATGCCAATCTACATTAGTAAAATCCTTGAATTATAAGCAAAAAAATTTTCACTGGGAAAGTGATTTTTATTACTTTGAAAGTAATGGAGTGGCACAAATGAGACGTTTCTGGGAACTGCACAGACTCAGATTATTTGTAATTAGTGTAGCATCACTTGTATAAATGAGGGCATCACATTCAAAGGTTTTAAAGTTGTTTCTCCCAGTCAGTTTCCCAAGGAAACACCTTTGTGTTTCAAATCCTGGGCAAACAGAACTCCACTTATTGCCCATAGGCAGGATATTGAAATTTCATGGGTAGTTTTTAATAGGTAGGTTAAAATGCTAATGATGGTGGTTGCCAGGGGCTGGGGGAGGAGGGAATAGGGGGTCAGTGTTTAAAGGGTACGATCTCTGTTGAGGAAGATGAAAAAGTTCTGGAGATGAATAATGGTGACAGCTGCGCAACAATATGAACGTACTTAATACTACAGAACTGTACACTTTCAAAATGGTTAAAATGGTAAATTTTATGTATATTTTACCACAATAAAAAAATAAAAATTTTAAAAATGCGAATGAATTTTCAAATCAAATTCCATTAGGAAGGGATATAATTTGTTACACAAGGTTAAAGACAAACTTCAGCTGAATCTCTAGTTGATCACAAACTCAGAAAAAAATAAGACTTTAATTCTAAACTGAATTAGCTAAACATACTAAAATATGTCCTAGCCTCTGTAAGACCAAATATAAGTTAAAAATAAGAGGCTTTATTCTCCTTGTTGAAAATAAGGAAGAGATTTCCTTCCTTTTTTTTTTAATTTTTATTTTCTATTGGGTATAGTTGAGTAACAATGTTGTGATAATTTCAGGTGCACAGCAAAGAGACTCAGCCATACATATACATGTACCCATTCTCCTCCCCCAAACTCCCACATCTTCTTTATCCATTTATATGTTGACGGACATTTAGGTTGCTTCCATGTCTTGGCTATTGTAAACAGTGCCGTAATGAACATTAAGGTGCACGTGTCCTTTCAAACCATGGTTTTCTCAGGATTTATGCCCAGGAGTGGGATTGTTGGATCATATGGTAGCTCTATTTTTTGTTTTTTAAGGAACCTACATACTGTTCTCCATAGTGGCTGTATCAATTTACATTCCCACCAACAATGTAGGAGGGTTCCCTTTTCTCCACACCCTCTCCAGCATTTATTGTATGTAGACTTTTTGATGATGGTCATTCTGACTCACGTAAGATGATATCTCATAGTTTTGATTTGCATTTCTCTAATAATTAGCGATGTTGAGCATCTTTTCATGTGCCTCTTGGCTATCTGTATGTCTTCTTTGGAGAAATGTCTGTTTAGGTCTTCTGCCCATTTTTTGATTGGGTTATTTGTTTTTCTGATATTGAGCTGCATGAGTTGTTTGTAGATTTTAGAGATTAATCCTTCGTCGCTTGCATTGTGGTTGCAAAACCACTCCCTGTCAGACCCAGCAGTTCCACTTCTGGGTCTTGATCCAAAAAAATTGAAATCAGGATATCTTCACTCCCATATTCACTGCAGCACTATTCACAATAGCCAAGATGTGGAAAAAAACTAAATGTCCATCTACAGATGAATGGATAAAGAAAATTGTTTTATAAACATAAACAATGTAATCCTATTCTTTCTTAAAAACGAAGAGAATTCTGCAAGGCGACAACTTGGATGAACTTTGAGGACATTATACTAAGTGACAAATACTGCATGATTCCACTTATGTGGAATGTGGAATGGTGGTTGCCATGGCCTTGGGGGATGGGGAAATGGGAGTTTGTAATCAATGGGCATAGACTTTTAGTTAAGAGAGAAGCATCAGCTCTAGAGGTCTGCCGTACAACAGTGTACTTATAGTGAACAATAGTGTACTGTAGACTAAAAATTTTGCTGAGAGTGTAGATCTTGTGTTAAGTCTTCTAACCACAATAAATTATAATTTAAAAAATTAAAGCTATGAGAAGTTTTTCCTTTGGATAAAGCCAATTAACTAACACAGATGGTCACCTCCATTACCAAGGAATGTCAGGATAAACTATGTATGACAAATGATACTATGAAGTCCTCTTACTTGAGAACAAGTTATTGTTTATCTTGAAAACATGTATACAGTGGGCCACTTGGTTATATAAAGGTTTGAGATTTCTTTCTGTTTTTACAGTCTCTTAGTGGACAGCCTGTGATTGGCATCACAGTCTATTTTAATGCTTATTCAATAATAGAAGTGTCTTATTTCTCTCTTACCTTTGTGAAGAGGATTTCTGGGTTGAGAGGTTTTGTTTTTAATTATATTTCCCCAACATCTCCTAAACCAGTAACGTACAATTGTCACTAAAATAAGAAGGAAAAACCCCTAAAACACAGACGCACAAGAGAAAGGCTAATTTTTATTATTACAAACTGGCAGGAAAACCAGAAGAAAGGGCCAAATTAACTTCTGGAAGAAAAGGCAAAACAAATTTTAAAATGACAAGCGAGTATTGGTATCTATGAAAACAAATCAATGGTTAATTGTACAGCCAAGACAGGTAGAAATTTCCCTGTAGACAGGCTCATGAAAAGGGGCTGTAGAATGACTTCCAAAAAGAGAATTCTGTGACTTTGGAGGCTTTCAGCTTCATGACAGACATCATGCAAACACTGGTCCACCAAAGACAAAAAATTGTAAGGACAGAAAGGAAGAAAGGTAAAAAGAGACCTTGAGAAGGAGGAAGAAATGGAGTGAGTGTTGGAAGGAGAAAGGGAGATAGAAAGAAAAGAGAGAAAGAGAGAGAGAGAGAGAAGGAGAAGGAGAATGTTACTGTGAATAACAGTAATCATAATTCATAGAAACTAGTCCCTCATTGGTCTAAAAAATTTCCTGCCATTTCTGCAAACTGAATACCTCCTGGATTTCTCTAAATAAAAATTCTATGACAATTTTGTTAAACATTTGTTAGGATCTATCCTCTTGTACATTGTATTATGGTTATTCCTCAACATTTCTCATCTCTTCTATTTGTCGTGAGCACTTTAAAGACCTGAAGGAAACGCAAATTTTGTTTTGTCTTTTATAATTCATTTTTTCATTCATTACAATGCCACATGGAGAGCACAGACCTAGAAAATATCCCCTAAATAAATTAATGACTATAAGTAGAAAGAAGTATTTAAACAATTTCACCTTAATAATCTAAAAGAAATGGATTTAACAGGCATGACATAGTCAAGATGAGTTTTTAATAACAGGAAAAAAAAGCAAGTCTCCACTGTGCTTGTACTTACTTAAGTCAAAAAGTCTACTGTTGGGGCTTCCCTGGTGGCGCCGTGGTTGAGAATCTGCCTGCCAATTCAGGGGACACGGGTTCGTACCCTGGTCTGGGAAGATCCCACATGCCGCGGAGCAACTAGGCCCGTGAGCCACAACTACTGAGCCTGCGCATCTGGAGCCTGTGCTCCGCAACAAGAGAGGCCGCGATAGTGAGAGGCCCGCGCACCGCGATGAAGAGTGGCCCCCGCTCGCCGCAACTAGAGAAAGCCCTCGCACAGAAACGAAGACCCAACACAGCCAAAAATAAATAAATTAATTAATTTAAAAAAAAAAAGTCTACTGTTTGGTTTTTTATTTTATTTTTACTTTATTTTATTTAATTTACAGTCATATTATTTATATTTATTTTATTTATAATTATATTATTTGTATCTATTTTATTACACTTATTTTACTTATTGCTATTACATATTTATTATTTTTATTTGATTTACTTATTTTGTTGTATATATTTATTTATTTTATTTATTTATATTTATTGTAATTTTACATTCAGCATTTTTGTGAAGGATCAGAGACATCATCAGAGTTATACAATTCAGAAGTTCTGAGTACGGGACTAATGAGTAGAATGAATAAGAAAACTACAAAACAAATGCGTTGTGACTAGAAGAGAAGACAGCAGGGACAGACAACAAGAAAAATAATAACTCCAGGCAAAGTGGGAAGGATGGAGATGATGGGAGAAAGAATCTGAAGATAATCTATAACAGGAGATAGAAAAAGCCCTTTTGAAATTATGAAGCTTCTCCCTTTTTAAATTTTCAAAAAGCAAATCTAACCAACTAACATTATTTTCCTGAGATCAGATGCACCAAAATCTGATTCTGAACCTTACTCTGACTTGTGATCAGGCTTCCAATTTTTGAAACAAATACACAATTATGTCAGTTGTACAGATACAACCCTATTAATAAAATACAGATACGAAGTGTTTCTCTGTGCCTTAAATGTAATTCCTTGGACAGTGAATTCACATGAGCTTCTGAAAGCTCCAATACCCCATGTCATTGTGGCACTTCTCAAAGAAGTGAGAGGAGGAAACAGATTTGATAATGGGGTAAGCCCCTTTGGACCAGGAGCTGTAAAACCCAACCATGGCAATGACAAGAATGAGGCAGTTTGAAAGATATCTCACTGAAAGAACCATGAAAATACCCTGCATTCACATATATATTTCCCTCACATACCCTCCTCACTGAAAGCACAGGCTTTCATTCAGCAACACACACTAAAGGGCCACTACTGCGTGCAAAGCCATCCACCGGGCCCTGCAGGTAAAAGAGGAAGAAGACATAGTCCCTGATCACAAGACACGGTCTATCAGAATCCATTACACGAAAGCAATCAAGTGAAAGGCAAAGCTGGATATCTATTCTAAGATGCTATTTCGCAAATGCGTATAAAGATGATCTAAAGATTTTGGTAAAATGGAGATGCTTAGTCAGCAAGTTTAGGTTAGGACTCGAGATTCTATCTCTCTAGTCCACCCCCAGAGGCTGCTTTTTCTTCTCTTCCCCAGACCATAGATTGACAAGCAACAGCCTAAGGGATGAAGTGTACTTGTAAATAAAGGACTATGGGAATGTAAAGTTAGATGTGATTCCTTCTAGCCCATAGGTTTAGAGAGGTTTCCTAGAGAAGACCCTGTACTGAAACAGGTGGAGATGAAGAGGTAATAGATGTGAAGAGGTAATAGATGTGTATGTCTGTGTAGGTGGTGGGTATCAGAGAGATCGCACAGAGGAGAATGGGGGAGTGAAGAGGAAGGGGTGGGGAAGGAAAGAGGAGGAGGAAATGCAAAAGGGGAAAATAAGTTGAGCAAAGTTCTGAAAGCAAAAAAGTGCATGAGCTATTTAGAGCAATGCAAGATATCTGGTAAGACTAGAGTGTAGTCTGCAGGGAGCCGACAAGGGATTATGCGAAATGGGCCTAGAACGACAAGCCAGGGAAAAACGATGGAGATATTATATGGATTTGACCCCTTTTTTGGGGGGTGTGGGGTGTACATTTGAGCCCCGACAAGATAGTTCAATTCTACCTGTTAAAATAAATTATGCAGAATGATACATTCTAGAAATTAGGTCTGATCTAAAGTCATTCATATTCCACAATTTTATATTTATAACTAAGTACCTAAATCATTATTGTTCTTTAATATAACAGCCTTCTGCAAATCATAGCCCATCCTCAGCTGAATACCCTTTCTTCAAATGAGTTTGCGTAGGACCTAAACAAAATATGGTCTGTCCCAAGCTTCTTACAGGTCAGGCATTCAGAACCCTAAAAGCAAGCAGCGGTTCAGTGGAATCACTAATAATTTGTATTTGTTTCTCCAAAACTGATAATTTCCAGAAACATTTCATAATGTAATATACTGGAAAAGGAAGCTAATGAGGCTTGTAGGGTTTGCACAGCTGCCTGCAAGAAAAGGCATGGCACAGAGTCAATGCATGGTAGCAGAGGACAAGGGAACTCACAGGATGCCTAGGAAATTCAAGCAAGTTGCCAGCCCTAATGGACAAGTTCCTTGACTCCTCTGCCAACATTGTTACTAATAAAAAAGAAGATAAAAGGTATCTAAGGTAAGGATGTCTAAAAAGCCTCTATCAGTATTTGTTTCTGGGTCTGTCCAAATCAGTAAAATCTGTGAATATGGCATTACGGTTCTTTGGGATAGGCTATGAATCTCATTTAGCAAGTGGCTCCAGGTCAATTCCTTAAATAAGTCTGAAAATACTGAAAAACATAAATATCACCCATAAATACATAAACGGATACATAAGTAATAAAGCAGGTATCATATAATATAAATGGTAGAATCTAGGTGGTGGTTATATGGGTGTTTACTGTAACACATTTCCAACTGTACTGTATGCTTTTACAGTTTCATAAAACAATGTTGAGGAGGAAATTATCTATAATCCTACTTCTCCTTTAAAAAAAATTGTATTAGGTAGGAAGTGAAAACATGTGTCCTTCCCTTTCTTTTCAGCCTTCATTAATCCCACTGCCACCACAACCATATGTCACTCCTAGATTCAGATTTTTCCATTTTTTCATACATAATTTTTTCCTTTCTTTTTCTTTTTTACAAAAATCAAATCATGTGTAGGTCTACAAATTGCTTTTTTTTATTTAATAATATATCATTCCCATTTTGCCAGATCAGTTCATAAAATTATACTAATACTTTTTAATGGCTAAATACAAGTCCATTAACCAACTATACCATAGTGTATTTAACCATTTCCCTATTGATGCCTTTTTGATTTTTTAAAAAAATTTGCTCTTTTCATACCATACTTAGGCTTATGGTGAATTTAGTATTAATTAAAAAGTCCATAAGGTCCCTAGCATCTACCCAGAAAATCACAGTAAAACTCTGAAGTGATCCTAGTGGCTAAGAAGCATAACATCTATCAATAAAAGAGGAGGAAAGCAAAACACACAGAATCAAAGGCCTATGGTTATACCTCAGCAGTTGGTAACTCAATTACTAGACAGTGTCAACCACCAAGTCAATACTCAGTAGCCAATAACAGTGCTCTTAACAGCAACCAGAATGAGTTCTACATCAACCTTAAAGCATTAATCAACTTTGCTTACACAACTTTGCATTCCTCATATCTCCATTCTAACAACTTGGTTATCTGAGTTTTTATGCCAAAGCACAGAAGAGTAGCAAATTTGGATGGAAGGCAGATCTTTTATAAGTAGGCATGTTGATGGCAGTGGGAAAGTTGAGCTATTAAAAGCAAACAAGAGGAATTCCCTGGCAGACCAGTGGTTAAGACTCCGTGCTTTCACTGCTAAGGGCACGTGGGTTCAATCCCTGATCAGGGAACTAAGATCCTGCAATCCACATGGCGTGGCCAAAAAAATCAATCAATAAAAATGTTTCCCCTCAAAATGTTACCATTAAATTACCAAAGGATTTAAAAGAAAAAAAAAAAAAGCCAAACAAGAAAACTAAAAAGCAAGAAGAAAAATAAAAAACAGCGATATGGAGGTCTGAGGCCACATAGTGTTGGAGTCTTACATACTTCAGTAGGTCCTGGGGACATCATTATGCACAGTAAAAAGTAATTGATGCTCAAAATAATGGCCCTGAATTATTAATTAAAGGTATAATTTCTCAGGATACTCACTATAAGACAGCTGTGTGGTATGGAATACACTTTAGAAAGACATACTATTAAAACAGTTACAACAAGATCCTTGATCCTAGAAGACCTGTGGAAGGCCTTGGGTCAACTACCTCACTTAACAGACAGAAAAACAAAAGTACAAAGATAACATGACTGATCCAAGGTCAGCTGGTTATTAGAAATAATCAGACCTATAATCCAGGACAGGTTGAATCTTATCCTGTGTTTGTGGCTACCCCATGATTACAAAATTGGTAATGAGGAACTGAAACCTTAACTTTTCATAATGCTCTATATCCCAGAAAGAACTGAGTCTTTTCAGAGAGCTGAGGTTTTACCGTAAGAAATACTGTAATCAGAATTGTCAGAGTGGGTGGCCCTGGTAGGGAACTGAGAATGAGTTATAAGTTTTCCATGGAGAAGAGACCTTCTAAACCTAAGAGAAAGAAAGGTGTTATATGTTGGCCAGAAAGAGAGCTGCACAAAAGGGAACTTATGTCCAAAACATTTATCACGGGGAAAATAAGTCACATACATAAATCAAATCTTCTTGCTAGCATGTTCTTATAGTCACTAAACTATGGTTTAGAAGCCATCAACTTTGAGAATCTGGCCTGATTCTTTCTCTAAAGGCTCATTACTGTTAAATAAACTGAACAGGCAATGCATTAGAAAGAGAGCGGCCCAAGAAGGCAGGGGATGAGTTCAAGGCTCTGCGTAACTCTGGGTAAGGGCCTTGGGTTTATTTATGCATAAAATGAGTGAATTAAACATGATGATGTCTAAGCTTCCTCATGGCTATGATTCATATTTCTAGTCAGGTCTTAGCAAATAGAAATGACAGGGGAAATCCGAACACCCTGTATTATACAATACAGATGAAGTTTCATATATTTGCAATATATTTAAAATAGAGAACATATTTTCCTAAGCCTTATCCTACAATTAGTTGTTTTTTTGTTTTTTTAATTGTCCCCCCCCCCCTCTTTAGCTATCTTCTTATCAAGATGACCTCTAGAAAATCAGAAAGGGCCTCAGAAGTCAAACAATGTTATTTGGGATACTATTCAGGAAGCAGAAGCCCAGGAAGGAGAGGTCAATAGCTTGCTTGTGAAATGTGAAAAGATGGCTTTTGATTCCCAATTCAAGCTTTTCTCTGGTGAAGCCATGCTGCCTCCCAACTCTGAAAAACTACTAAGAAATATAACTGTCCCATAAAAATAACCCACCATTTATATCCCAGGAAAGAGTCATGTCTAAACAGGCAATGGTCCTGTGTCACAGGAGGACAGCTACTTGGGCCCAGGAACAATGAGCCAGCTGCCAGAGGAACCGAAGCTGCTGTTCTCTTCCCAAGACATTGTGAAGATGTATGGTGTATGCATGAAATCTTGGCCAAACTACCTTCAGGCAGTGTGGAACCAGATCCCTAAAGAAATTCCTGCACCTATGAAGTTTCTCACGTGTTTATTTCCTAAGGACAGTGGGATTGACCTGACCAGATAGCTGTGAGTTCCTGAAGCATCCCTGTAAGGGACTTCACAGTTTGAGATATCCAAATGTGACAGATTTGAGCAAAGTATACTTAGCTATAGCATTTCATTAAAAAAAAAAGTTGAACTGGGTTGGAGATTGGTAAGGTCTTTATAAGTCCTGAAGGGAAAGAGAACCGTATTTCATTGAAAAGCACTGTCCATTCTTACATGCAGTACTGGTCTGAATGACCCACTGCCAGTTTGGGTAACTTTTTATTCTTTCAAATCCAAGCTGTTAATCAACTCCTGGACACTTTCTATCATTCTAACACGCCTTCCTTCAAGAACAGAGGTATTGTCTCACTTCTGACATTAAGTCAAAGGATTATCATTTTTGAACAGCACAGCTTTCAGATTAGTAGTAAGCCAATTCAAAAGAAAAAAGAAAATAGGAAAAAAAAAAAACAGGAGCTTTGCACTCCTGACATCCTGGCCCGTAAGCGGCTCTCCTTTGAAATGGCAAGAAGAAACTGGTCTCAAAGGCACTTTCTCATAGGCTGCCAACTGCAGAGGGATTATTTTGCAGGGCATGCTTATCTGGTCTGACTCAGACTTGTTTCAGGGTGTGTCTTCATTCCTCCAAGAGGTCTGCCCTGGGCAAGACTGCATTCATTAGTAATTACAAAACAAAAATGCAGAGCTGGCAGCCAGCGGGAGATTTTTCTACACGGATGTGCACCTCCCACGTGCTCTGGTCACAGACACGACTGGGCTGGTAAGAGGGCCCGACGGATCCGTGCCAGGCGCAGACACAAGTCTTCCATTCTGACACGGAGTTGCTGCCAAGCGGGAAGAAGCCACATCCTTCCTCATCCTGAGTCCCCGTCCTAAATCGAGTGGTTGTTCAGACGGGGGAAGCACAGTGGGGAGGGAGGAGGCGATATCACTAGTTGGTGTTAATTGTAACAAGGGCAAACCTTTATTCCCAAGATAAAGTTTCTAAGTGAATTCAAGACAGAATCTCAAGGCCGGAAAGGCCCTCAAGTGTCATTTTGATTCAAACTTCTTTTTGCGATATTCAATTCTCCCTGTAAGATCCTTGCCAAGTGGATGTACGGGGCCTCTTTAAGTATCTCTAGCGATGGTGAAATCATTACCAGTTTACTTTTCATATGACCCGAACTGTATAGTATCTCATTACGTTGAGCAGGACTCTGATCCCCTGGAATTTCTACCTACTTGTACTGGTTGAGGTCTCTGGAACCATGTCAGGAACGTGCCTCTCTCTTCTACGGACACCTTTGGACATTTAACCCAGTGGTTCCGGTATTTGAGACATCATTTCCATGTCTCCATAGAGCTCTCTACTCGTCTCTCCAAACCTCATAGTGAGAAAAGCATACTGAGAAAATGAAAATGCCATTAAAATGGGAAGAACTGGCATCTGTTGGTTAATGCAGCTCCTATGCTAGCTAGGCTTAAGAGGAAATTGAAAAAGGAGAATGGAAAGAAATAAGAGGCCAGAAACTCCAATGACCAGTGGGCTAGCTCACCAGGCTGGGTTTCTGGGGAACTGTCGGACAGATCAGTGTAGTAACTAAAGATTGTTTACAAGATTCTCATGTGCGTGTAAGCAATGGGATGGGTCCCTGACATAGAGGGGACACTGCACCACAGTGAATCAAAACACATGGCTTCAGCATACGCTTTGGAGTCACACAGACCTAGCCTCAAATCCTCTATAGCTGTGCAAGCTTCTTTACCATGCTGAGTCTCAGTTTCCTTATTCGTGGATGGGGTCAGTAAGACATCTTATGGAATTAGAGGTATGAAGATCATGTGAGATAATTTTATAAGGCACCTAGCACAGAGAAAGCACTCCAGTTCCTTGGATATTATTATTTTTTCTTAATACTAGAAGTCTAGCCTTCAATTCTCCTAAACTTTCCCTTACACACTGTAGCAGATTCAGGAAACAGAAAACCCACCTGTTTGGTAGAGAGGAATGAGGGCAGTTCTCATGGGGGAGAACCAAAGCAGGAGAAGCAGCATATTATAGTAGAAAGTACACTGTACTAGAACTTGGAAGGCCAGGTATAGACAGGTTTGACTGACTAAACCAGGGACATCCTTTTCTAGCCTATTTGCAAAGCCAGCAATTTAGTCTTTCAACCCTATGATTCGGTATTCTCAGAGAACCATTAAAAGTACTCCTTTTAATGGCAACTAGAAAGCTTGATTCCTGTATGCCTCCTCCTGCTCTCCCGAGCCGTGTCTCTACATTAATAACAGCAACAGTTCTAGACGTCCCCAAGTATAGCACCTGAAGTTGTCACCCTAACTTGCTATGCCATAGGGAGCCCTCTAAGTGGACAAAACACTGCAGGGGTGCATTGAATGGAGGTTATAGCTTTCTTATTCACTTGCTGTTCACTGTTGAAATCTCAGCGATACAGCACTGGGTATAAGTGTGTGTTTTAAATAAGTCAAGACAAGTGAATGAGCTGCTGTGTTTTGACAAGTAGAAAGCCAGGAGATATGATTTTCAAACATTCAGGCGTATGTGCTTGGGAAGCACTGTCACGGAAGACTTATGGAATGGTCTAATTCAAAGATTGTGTGGATCTCCCGGGGATGCTAATGTACCTGCTCAGGTACGCTCTTGTAAAGAAGGCTTTCCCTCTTTGCCCTGTGTTTGGTGTTCTGCACTTTGAGGGAAGGCAGTAAAGATCCTGCAAGAGGGTGAGGAATCAGACAGCTGGAACTGTAACACCTGGGTTACAAGGGGCCTGCTCTCTGGGTGGGAACAGACCTTAAAGGTAATGAAGTCCAAAAACTAAGGACAGATTTAGAACAGGGACACAGCAGAACCAGAGATGTGTCCCAAGAAAATTATCAGGCAGTGGTGCATTGAGTGAGATGAAGGGATGAGTGATAGAAAGGTGTCCACTGAATGAATCTATGGAACTGCAGTGAGCGCTCTTGAATCATCAGGGGCTAAGGGGTCACTTGATGGTTATCACCTCTGAACTTCAGTTTTCTCACTTATACTAATTCAGACCAAAGTGACCTTGCAGAGTTGTTGTCAAATCAAATGCAATAATGGACATGCGAGTAATTTGCAGATTGTTAGGCACTGGATCGACATATGGGGACACTCCTATTACCACTCAGTAAAACCAAAAAGCATTATTTTACTAAGTGAAACAAGTAATATTTATTTTATAGGATCTTCCTCTCAAAATGATATGACGTGGTTCGTAAGCCAATTTCATTTCAGTCAGTGTTCCAATTACATATACACTTCCTCTTGCTCTTCACATACCACAGGCGGAAGCACGAGGGGGTTTTAAAGAACAGTGATCTAGGTATGCCATAAGGGTATTATAGCTGACAACATTAGCCCTAGATCAAATCAGCTTGGCTTGCAATGTACACAAATATTTTTTATTCCCAGGATGGTCCTGAACAACCACTTATGATGACTCTGAGTCACCTCCCTCGGTGAGAATAGAAGAGAGCTCTGGGAATGCAAATTTTCTTCCTTGGATTATTATAATAGAATGCTCATTAATTGCCCCGCCTATTCCCTTTCGAAGCTCCAATGCTTTGCATTGCCAGACCTGTCTAAAACACAGGTCTGATTACACCCTTCCCTTGCTGAAGAATATTCAGTGCTTCTCCCTGCCTTACAGGATTAAACACAAACTGCTCAACAGAGTATGTCAGGTCCTCAAAATACAGCCTCTGCTCACCTTTTTAAAGTCTGATCTTCAATGACCCCAGTGTTCATATACCATCTCCTGGTCAAACTGGGCTCTGCCCCAGCAAGACACCCGATTCCCTCCTTCACTTTATGTTTTCACCCTGTTCCCTTTATCTGTAGTATCACTTGTGGTTTTTAACTGTGTCAATTTAGTTCAACTGGAATTATGTTTTCCAGAATCCCCTTCTCTGCATGGTTCTGAGTTAGGGCTGACCACCGGGAAATGTGCATGAGATTTGGAGGGGAGAAGTGAAGTAGGAGCAATTGCTTTGGGAGGGTCTGTCTAGGCACCTGGGTGCTATTGCAGCTCATGCACCTTATTGCTGATCTGATGGCTCACCTCCTAGGTGGGGGCAGCAGCCAGGCCCACGGCTCCTTCAGCTCCTGCTAGATCCCCTCCTTCAACTTCTTCATGCCCAAAGCCAGGTAAGTCTGAAGCTCCATGGCTAAGAGCACCAGCTCCTTCCGCAGGCCACCCATACAGTATGGTTAGATACAGACAGAGATGGTTAAGGGTTGCAGTTTGTCCGCAGGTTGATCTCTTCCATTTCACATGCAACATTTCTTCCTGACTGCCCACCTAACACAGGCAGGGGCAACAGACTTCTTCACTGGCTCCTTCTCAGGGTCCTTAGTGACTTCCAACTGTCCCCTTTTGGGGTTTTCTTTGCCCACCTTCTCCCACAATTGTAAGACTAATCCCTATGATAAATTCCACATTCTATATCATCCATCCATATCATTTCTGCTTCCCTGGTCGGACCCTAGCTCATACGTCACTCCTCCTCACCAATCTATGTCCAAAACCTGCCTGTACATCATTTCAAGATTCACCTCAAATACCACTTCCTCATAAACCCCTTCCTGAGTGACACAGTTGCCTCTTCCTTTGAAACATCAAAATATTTTACCACATATCTTTTAAAAGTTCTGTTATATACTCTTAGACTAATCCAAATATTATATAAGTTGTATTACAACCTCTGGTGCATCTTATCTTTCACAATGATCTATAAATTCTTATTCTTCTGGAGTTGTGTTAGTGTGATTGCATTTTAATCTCCAAATCTCACCAGTGTCTTAACTACAGAAGGATCTCAAAAACTGCTTAGTGTCCAAAAGAGTAAATGAATTATCCATGCAACTACTCCCTTTTTAATAACACAGGTAAGGAAAACCCAATGCTACTGTGTATGGTGTAGCCTCACTTATATGGAGATTATTTCTAGAGCCACTTTACCTTTCCATTCTCTTCCCTTAGAGAAGAGCCTCTCCAATCCGAATCCAACGCTTTTTATTATCTTATACATGGTTCTAATAAAACTCGTTAGCTGGCTCCCTAGTCCACAATAAAGCAGGAACAGCTAATTGTATGGAGAATAGATAACTGCTAGAGCAAGACATGATGAAAGCAAGAAGTAATAGCAGACAATGAAAGAGAAAGAGGACAGAAAATTTATGAAAACCAGATTACACAAATTTAAAGTATACCAGTTTGGGGCCATTTAGTACATAGGTAAATGATCTCACCTTAATAAATTCTAAAGGAATTACAGCCCACTCCAATAAACTGTCCTGAGTCACCAACATTTAGTAATGCTACATATTTTAGAATAATCTCCTTCTGAAATTATTTTTTAAAACAAAAAATTTAAAAGAAAGTTACATATTGAAATTTCACCATTAAAGAATCTCATAGTAGCTCCCATTATCAGAAAAAAAGAGGATTTTTATTTTTTGTCATGCATTTATTCAACAAATAAGTAGTGAGAGTCAACTATGATTAAGGCACTGTTCTCGTGTGTGTGTGTGTGTGTGTGTGTGTGTGTGTGTGTGTACTTTTCCTCCAAGGAAATCATCAAACTTGGGAGAAGTGGGACAATAAAAATTACACCTTTTAAATATCTCATAAAGCAAAAAATAAATAAATAAATAAATAGAAGTCATTGTAAATCAGCACCACATTGGTTTCTTACAAAAAAGCAAGTAAATGCAGCCAACAAAATAGGACTGAGTTCATTGTTGCCAGCTTCTTCCAGGGCAAAATAAACTGTCAACTAGAATGAAGCTTCTTGCCTTCCCCACACAGGCTTTGCCTCATTTCTCTGCCAAGCATCTCTTCCCAGCAGGGAAGGTCCCTGGAGACTCTACAGGTGTTACAACCCCGTACAGTTTGCTTTGGAAGAAAAATGTGGAGAAAAACACACATAAGAAATAATTGTTTTCATCATCACAGCCCCCAATACACACAAGGAGGCAACTGTGGCACTTTCTAATTTTTCCCCCTGGTTTAATTCACATAGGTTGGAAATAGGATTGAATGAGATAATGAAAATAAAGGACTCGGCACAGCTCCTGGCACACAAAAAGCACTGGATCAATATCAGTGATTGTGATTAGAAGGGGTCCTAAACGTCCGGCAAGCTGTGTAAATTAGCCTCATTAAGTGTTATCTGGGACAAAATTTGAGTCTTCGGCTGTTTTTCCTTTGTCACCCAGAATGCTCTGGGGCCACCACTAGAATATAAAATAATTTTTCAGCAAGCCAGCTTTGTCTGGGGAGAAGGTTGGGCAGTGCTGCCTGCAGGGATGTTTGGAGTAGAGAAACAGGGCGGTCCTACAGCACCTTTGCCTCCATGTAGTTCCCCAGGACTGGCCCTTCTACCTACAGGAGTGCCATGCTGAGGGCAAGGTACCAGAATGGATCCTGGAACAAAATTAACATCACTGATTATATGATTGGATTTTTGGCTTTGATTTTTAAAGGAAGTGAATAAAACTAGCACAACTGAAAAACTAAGGAGTAGGTAAGTGTAAGCGTGTTTGGAGAGGTTGTTTTAGTTCAAAAAATAAAAATAAAAATAGCTGAAGTGGACTGAGCACTAATTAAATTGCAGGCACTCTGCTAAGTACTTTATAAACATATTTAATCCTAAAACAGTTCTATATCCTTATGCCAATAACACAAACGAGGATACAGGTTTAGAGATGTGAAGTAATTTTACCATAGCCCAGGGGTAGTAAGTAGCATTACCCTGCCCAGGTTATCTCAGTCTAAAACCCACACGTTTACTACTATATGCTAATGAAATAATGCAACTTAAAAGGTCACGCATTCATTCACTGAGTCAATACATTTATTGAACTATTCCTTCACAGGAAGCACCGTGAAGTGGGACTAGTAGAGATAAATAAAATATTCAGGGTCACTTCTTACAATCACAGGGCAGTATGGTATAGTGGTTAAGCTTGCCCAAGTTCAAATACTGACTCTACTGTCAACTACGTCTGTGAGCTTGGCCTCAGTTTTCTCTTCTGTAAAATGGTGATTATAATAGTACCTGCCTCTCTTAAACTTATTCTGAGATTTTGATAAGCTAATATTTGTAAAGCTTATATTATTACAAGGCATGTATGAGCCTGCATATGCATGTGTCAGTCAAGACTTCATGGAGGAGTTCTACCTCTTGAGAGAAGAGTTAGGCACCTTTTAGACTTTTAGAGCCAGAAAGAAGAAATTGATCTTATATGGAATTGAATTTGCTTTTCACACACTCACTCTTCAGGACAGCAGATTTCAGAAACTGGTACCTAAAATCTCATAAAGAAATAGCTCCAGGTCCAGTGTTTTGGGGGACTGATTACATAAAACACCTACACAAGAACTGTAAAATTTCCAGCTGAATTGAATTGAGCAACTGCACTTACATATCCATCTATTACTTAGTGCATTTGGAAAAAATAATGATACCGTTTGAGAAAAAGAAAAGGAATCTGATTTTGCCTATTTAGCCTGCTTTTTTCTGTTGTTGTTTTGTTGGGCATTCTAATGGGAAAGAAAGGCCATGAATGACAGATCAATGAGACTGAATGTCTTCTCATTTGTCCTTAGGAACCTACATGAGGTCAGCACAGTTTTACCTCTTCATCTCAGAAATGAATTCTTCCATTTTCCTTCACTCTCTGTTTGAGGTTCCAAATATGTCAAACCTGGTCATCATTCTACTTTAGTCCTTTCAGTGACTTCCTGCTGCATTTTGCATAAAATCCAAACTCCTTACCTTGGCTTGTAAGGCCAGTCTGATCTAGCCCCTGCTTATCTTAGAACCTTAGTTCCAGCCCTTCTCTCCCTCTTACCAGACCCTGCCACCTCAACCATGAACAGATCGACCCTGGCTCCTTCTCAGGCTTTTTTGTCTTAGCTCAAACATCACCTTCTCAGAGGTGTCATCCCTGACTACCCTATTTAAAACTGCCTCTCCTCCACAGCCCTCCAACATCGTTGTTGTTGTCACTGTTTTAATCTCAGCCCCTTATTTCTTACCCTGAACTCACTTGCATGTCTTCTGTTTGTTTGTTTGTTGTCCGTTCACATATATATATATATATATATATATATATATATATATATATTTTTTTTTTTTTTTTTTTTTGTATCTCTCCCAAACTATTCTTAGTAATGCTAACAGCAAGGAATTACCTTAACACCTCTGCCTCCCAAGGCAATTCTGGATAACTTCTAAATGTATGTATATACACACATACATATGCATACACATAAATTTATACTTCAATATTCTAAATATATGGTCAATATTCTAAATATATATGCCCACATATATATGTATATGTGTATGTGTATAAGTGTGTATATATATGTGTGTGTATATGTGTGTATATATAACAAATTTTTTATTTCAGTATTATATATCTATATAATTCATTTCCTTATCTATTTCTTTCTACTCGTTGAGGATAAATAATACTAACATCTATACTTGTATTTATTCATCATTTACTCATGATGTTATTTGCATCATCTAGGCAGATACTATTTGCTAAGATACTATTTTAGGCACCCAGGATACAGCAGTGAGGAAAACAAGGGTCCCTGCCCTTGTGGATTTTACACTCTAGTGTAAAACTAAACACTAAACAGTTGACAGGCTACACAAATTAATTAAATAGTATGTGGAAGCTGATAAGGTGACAACCGCTATGGACAAGAGAAAAAGCTGAGCAGGGTAAGTGAGGTCAGGAATGGCAGGAGTGGAGATGGGAATAGATATAGATATAGAGGTCTATCTAACCAGGAGATAGCTAGAGCAGGCTTATCACCATTTTACAGAAAAGTAAACTAAGTCTGGACGGGCTAAGCAAGCAGTATCTAGGGTTCAAACCCAACTCTGACTTCAAAGCCAGCCAACTTTTCACCACCCACTTTATCCATTCAACCCCCAAACCCTGCTACTGTCTCACACTGTAATTGGCAAACCGAAGTCTAATCTTCCAGAAAAGAGCTATTTAGTGTGTATTATCGTTCTCAAGTGTCCATCATTTCTTTAAGTGGAGAAAAACCCTATATCTATTTCAGTGAGAGTCTAGCTTCTTCCATGGGCACTAAATTAGCTCAAAAGAAGAAAGCAGAAAATATGCGCTCATAATGCTACAGTCCAAATTAAAGCTAAATATTTTATCCCTTTACTTCTTTGTAGAAGATTATGGTAATTAATGGTGATAGAGAGCTTGCTTTATATTTTTTTTAAAAAAGCTCTCTTTTTATTTCCCAAACAAAAAATGTCACTGTGCCTAACCCAGGTGTCTGTTTACTCCTCCCACCCCCAAACCTGGATCCAGAGGGAGAAAACAGTTTGCAGGTTGTGGGAATGTAGCAGAATCACATCCTTAAGGACATAGAAAGTGTCTTTATGGATGTGACTCCTAACGCAGTGCTCACTTGTGATTCTCACTGAGGCCAAGGAGGCTGCCAGGTATCTGGATTTTATGACACTCCACATGCCTAACATGTGGATGCCTCTGTGGAACTAAGAGTATGGATCTACTCTTAGCTTTTCATGGTGTCTCCTAAGTCATTACCTTCCAGGCACAGATTCATAGAACAACGTGCCTTAGAGAGGACCTTGTCCAAATTCCTCACTCTGGAGGATAGAAAAAGGACTCTTAGAGAAGGAAAAGCCACTAACCAGTACCAGGGCTGTTGCACTGAATGATTGAGGGGGAAAAAGCATAACCTTGGAGTTAGAGATCTAGGGTGAAAGTCCCAACTCCACTATTCGCTGGCTGTGTGGCCTTAGAAAATATTTAGTCTCTCAGACTCGGGATGTAAAATGGTGTTGAGAACAATTACTTTGATTACCTCAGATTATTGCAAGAAAAAAATACTTGTGTGCATGTGCGTATATAATAACAAGCATTTTGAGGCTTAAAATTCTATAAAAAAACAAAAACTGTTCATTTGAATCTAGGTCTTCTACTTTCTAATCCCATATTGATTTGGGCATGCAATTGAATATCTCTGTAGTTGTTAATCATAACGAAGGTTAAAATCCCCATGTGCCAGGCTCTTAACAAATGTTTTGGCACCTGACACCTACCAAAAGCTGGATGAAATGGGTTTTATTATCCCCTTTTTACAGGTGCTGAGAATAAAGTAGGGATAGACGAAATAACTTGTCTAAGGACAAATCCAGGGAAGGTGGTCTGATGCTAAAGCCCATGATGTTACACAACCACAATTTTAGGTCACCATAGCATCTAACCATACCTGGCGTAAGGAACTATGTTATCTATGAAAAGAACATTTTCAGAAATGACCGGTTCTCTTTTCTGTTGCCTTTAGCACTGATTGGGAAAAGAGGAAGCCAGTGTAATCATAAGGACTTATGTGTCAGACAGGAAGAAACTACAGGCATCTCCTACATATAAACTAGACATAAAAGGTCACCTGTCCTCATGTCCAATTATATCAAATAATAGCTGGACTGGTATGAATTCTTCACTGCTTTTAGAAAGTGAGATCAAAGCTCACTGCAGCTACCCGCTTCCCTGGAAACTTCCTACTTTCTTTCAGGTAATTTATTTAGGACACTCGACACTGGCCTTGCTGTCAGTATATGCAAGCATGAACTTCAGTGTCATCCTTCATTGTGTTTGCTGCAAAATGTCCTTTATTATTGGGATAAAAATGTCTTTTTCCATGATTGAGCCAGTGATGTTCAATCTTATTAGCGTCTGTGACTCCTTATCATTTGTCTGATTTTGTGACCACAAAACTAAAAACAAATAAAATAAAGTTACCTTATTAGTCTGTAGAGATGGCCTTTGAAATAATTAATGATATGATAAAGTATGAGAAAACTGGAAAGCCAATGCTGGGCGTATCTGACACAGCATGAATCCATCATCTATTTAACTCAACCTTTTGAGTACAGGGCACTGTGCTAGGCATGGGGCAGGATAAACCGTGCCCTCAGCTGCTTGGGTGCTAATCAGGGACTTGGACAAGAACACAAAGGGACAAATCACTGGCCCACAGTTAAAAAAGAAATTAAAAAAAATTTTTTTTAATTATAATAGAGAGAGAAAGAATAGGTTACAAGCATTTAAAGTGGTCTCCAAAACTGGGAAGAATCAAGAAGGGATTTGAGTAGTAGGTTTGGGAAGGAAAGCAGGGGAAAGGAGATAGCAGCTGAGGTGGTGTGACGACACAGGGAGGGGACATCTATGGATCTAGTTATACGAGTCCTCAGGTCTTACGCTGTGGTGTCTAGTAAACATGGGATAGTAGACCGAAGAGCTTTGTGCTCAGGCACACACATTCTAATTGTCACTAACTGGATAACTGTGGGCAATTCTCTAAGTCTCTCAGAGCCTCAGTTCTTTCCTCTGTAAAAGGTAGACAATAATATGGACCTGAGAGTTATTTTTATGCTTAAATGAAATGACAGAAGTACATGCACCAATGCATGCTGATTTCCCTTGCCCTCCTCTGTCTAACCAGAAAATAGATTTCTTGGCATAATACAATAGGGTATTTTCTCTTTATTCCCCTTTCAATCTTTAGCCTTGACTTTTACCAAGAGATGTGGCAATAGAATTTCAGAGTTGAAAGGAATCTTAAAAAAAAAAAAAATAACAATGTATTGTAGCAGAAGAGCCTTAGAGATGAACTAGACCAGCTCTCTCATACTTTAGGCCCAAAGGTAAAGCGACTTCCCAGGCACAGGCAAGATAATACCAGGATCAGAAAGACAGGATGGGGATGGGGTGGGTCATGGGTCCTAATTCAGGTCCTCAGTTCTAGCCCAGAGGCTGCACAATTTCAGGTCTTTCCTAGCTCTGAAATGAAATGCAGAGATGAGTCTCAGCATTGGTGCTTGCTTTGTGCTACACGATAAGGTCCTGCTATTTAACCTCTCTGAGTCTCAGTTGCCTCAAAAAATACACAGGATTACTGCAAGGACTGAATGAGATGATAGACGTAAAACACTCAGTACAAGCCATGATGGAGTTCACTAAAGGGCGGCTATTAAATTCTGATTTTCACAACTGAACAGACTAATAAACTGCAAGAACTGATGGCAGAAGAAAGAATTCATATTCATTAAACGCCTCCTATGAAAAAGGCACTGAGAAAGAGACTCAAGCTTCTAGGTAGGCATCAGTGTTCCTGTTTCCCAGCTGAGGAGACCGAGGCACATCTCAACATAGTAACTTGCCTGAGGTACCCTCCAGATGCTAAGATTCCACACTGCCACAGCTGCTAGAGCTAGGCAGAACACGGTCAGGCTAGAAGGAGGTCTCCTAACAACCTCGTCAGTGTAAACCATGCGTTCTCACTTTCAAAAAGGAGAAGAAAAAAAAAAAAAGAGAGCAAATCAGTAGCTAACCTGATTTAATCCCCCAAAATATCAGATACCAAATGTTCTGTAACCTTCCTGTTCTTTGGGGTTTTTATGTCTCCCACAGAACAATTTCCAAAATGAGCAAAGAGCACAGTAGGTGGCTCTCTTTAATATTTCACGGGCAAGACAATAATGACTCAACAGATCTTACATCTGTGTCACCAGCAAAAGCCTGACAAAGTTGAACAACAAATGAAACTGTGTGTATATTGGAGATAACCTTTATTTTTTTCTTCTGCTTCTTTCTCTGATTTTCTCCAGCTACATTCTGCTTTTCTAACTGTGCCAGGTTAAGATGCCGCTGACTGCTTACCGTTTGGCAAAAGCAAACATATGCTTCCAAAGGCCAAACGCAAGGAGCACAGCGTTTCTCCCCAAACTGCCTTTACAAGTCTGTCTGCTTGCTGCAAAGCAAAGAAACCTAAAGGCCTGTGGGAAGTCTCAACAGATAAATGGCCCCATTGCCTGGGCCGGAAACAGATCTGTTCATTTTCCTACATAAGCCTGCAGCCGTCAGTTTCCACAGGGAGGATTGAAACTCCTGACCAATGATCAGCATCAACAGCCAGCAGTGGTCTTTCCTGCGAATGCCACCTCTGTACACTGTTCACTATATTCCATCCTTTCCGACTCCGGAATTGGCAAAAGAAAGAGAAAAATGGTATGGTCACTCATGGTATTTGTTCCTCCATCTTCTTAACAGCCTACGTATTAGCACGAGGATGGCAGAAAGAAGAAACCACTCAGAACAGGAAGAAAAACATGACATAATTCTAAGCTTTATGTCTTCATAGTACCCTTACTCCTAGGAATTGAAGGTACATTACTTCAAACACATGTGAGTAGGCAGGCTGCCTTAGAGATCATCACCCTGAAACTTCCTCTCCTGAGAGCTGGCCCCGCTAAACTCTACAGATCATAGTTCTCTCAGCAAGGAAATATCCTCTTTGGGACAAAAAGGATACCCTGAAATCACCAAACAAATAAGGTCAACCCAACAACGGAAGGAAATTGTTAAAGATCTCATTGGAGAGACGACAGGGTGTGATGGAAAAGCGCTTAACTAGAAGTCAAAAGCTGTGATCTGTATTCCCAAGGCTGAAACTTACGAACCACGTGACCCTTGGCAACTTCTCATTTCTCTGACTCTTATTCAATTTTCTTCTCAATAAACTGAGATCAACTAAGAAGAAATATCATTTAATGAGCACCTACTCACTACACGTACTTTACATTATTCTACTTAATTTAATCCTCACGCATCCTTGGGGTAAGCATTTTTTTTTTTCACTTTAGAATTGGATAAAACAGAAACTCTAAATGGTGAAATAAATTGCTTAGTATTACCCAGCTACATAGGAATTAGAGCTGAAATCTGAATTTGACGACAAAACCAGCTTTTTTCATACTTTATCATATCATTATATTATCCTTCCACTCTTAATATGTCCGCCATGTCCTTCTCTCAAGGCTATTGCAAGTAACAAAGAAGATAATATATATGGAATACACTGTGGAAATTTTAAAGTTTTATATTTATGTATTTGGTAACAAATAATCTCTACAAGGAGAAAGGGTATAACTGAGTATCCTTTCTTTAAAAAACCAGAACTAAAAGGAATTAGCTTTCAATCTCCCATCCCCTTGTTCTGACCTTATTTTGAACATTCTCCTTTTCCCTACAAGTCCCCAGTCTCTCAGGCACGCGTTCAGATGTATCCTGGCCAGCTCATCACAATGCACGCACACGGAACAGGCTGACGGAAGCAAGCGATCCCATCCTCTGCAAATGTCTGGTGCGGGAGCTACCTAAGAGGGTACCACCGAACTCTTTCCTTTCCTCAAGGTGTATCACACCCCTGCTCTGCATACATCAATAACACAGGCATATGTGATGGACTGTGGAGCAGGCAGCCAACTGTAAATACTGGATGCTCAGTTCAGGGACTTACGGCATAGCCAGGAGATGATAGTAAAAAACGGTATGAAGTCAATCAGAATAAAAGCAATTGTTATGAGCCAGGTGGGGGGTATGTAAAGGACACTATTTCATTTTAAAATACCAATAATGCCAATAATAAAGGAAGCCTAGTGAGGGCACATGTGGATGTTTGTGTTTATATGAGGTAAGTTTGTGTCCAAAAGGGACTGAATTTAGCAGCATCACTGTTTAATCCAAAAGAAATACACGGGAATCTTGTTGTTTTCCTATATTAGCTGAGAAATATAAAGCTGCTTGTCTGACCTGACACAGGGGGAATAAAAGGCTTAGAACAGTCTGTAACATAGATGAAACTTGCAACTTCTCCTCTTGTCTTTCTGCCTCTCATCAAATTCAAGACCCTCTTTGCCAGTAAAGGATGCCTCAGATCAAAGTTTCACAGACCTGAGGCTTGGCCTAAAAACTAGCAGGGCATTGGCATCACTGGGAAACATTTTATACACCAAGTCAAGAACCTACAATCAAAGTCACATGTAAAGGGCATTCAGAAAACACTATAAAAAGAGCTGTTCAAACTCCGAAGAAGAAAAAACCACAACATCTAGATTAAAAAAAAAAAAAAAAGTCACTCTGAAAATTCAGCTTCCTAAAAACCCACTGTCTCCAAGGTTACTATGCAGTAATATTTATAATTGTTGCCATCAATGTCAAACTGAACAGGTGCCAAGCCAGGCACTGTGCTAAGCATGTTATTTGAATTATCCCGTTTCATCCTCCCAAGTGCCCTAAGGGCTCATTGTGACCGTGAAAATCTCCATTTTATGGCTGGAAAAAACCCAAAAAACAAAACAAAACTGAGTATCAGAAAGATTGGATAACTTGCCCAAGTTCACACGGCTAATAGGTGGCAGAGCTGGAGTGAAGGCCAGGTAAATCCTCCTTCTCAGCTGGTAGCTAACCTAGCGGCGTTTCACAATTTCACCACCAGCGGGTGGAGGCAAGACAGACTGGGAACTGGCTCTTAAAGGAAACGGCAGAAGTTTGCTTTTGTGTTTGTGATTTTTCTCTTTAACTCAGCTTCCTTGTTCCCTCCCAGGACTTAGAAGTGAGAAGGGCTATGGCTCCGTGAGGTCAGCTATTCCTGCAAGAGAAGCATCCTATTTCCCACAGGACGACCGGTCCCGCTTCCCCTGGGGCTGGAGAGACCACTGTGCCAAACGAGGTGACTGGCGCCCGGACGCCCCTCACCTCTCCACGGACTCTACCAGGAGTCTGACGGACACCCTCGGCGGGGCATCTTTCTAAGAAAACAGGTCAGGGGAAGAGAAAGAGAGGCTGCAAGCAGCCTTTACCCAGGCTGTCACAGGTCCAAGCTGGAAACGACGTGATACCCAGTGGCAACGCTGGGACACGCTGCCCCCTTCTATCCTCACCGTTCACAGCAGCACTCCAGAGAAACCAAGGCCGGGGGTATACCGGGGTATATCCCTTAAAGAGCTGGGAGAGGGCTGCAGTGACGCGCAGCCCTCACACAACTGCGTTACTTAAATGCCTACAAAGCAAAGACGGGACTCTGGACAGTGGGTTCGAGTCCTGCCCACGGCACTAACTTAGCTGTGTGATCTATCCCAGCCGCTGCCTCGCTCTGTGCCTCAGTTTGCCCTTCTGTAAAATAGGGTTGAAGGAGACGATGTGTAAGAATCCTTCCACCTTGAGATTCTGTAGATCGGTGATCCCCCGAGCCCTCATCGCCGCGCGAGACTCACCTTTCTTGGGAGGCAGAGCGGACGCAGCGAAGGCGGCGGGGATGGGTGCAGGATCGCCCAGCACCGCGTCTTTCGGTGCGCTTGGCCAACGCAGAGTCCCGGGGACCCGGATCCGGCCAGTCTTCCCGCAACGAGCCTCTTACTTTCCGCCGCACTTTCTTTTTTCCCCCTTTGAGGCTCCTCCCCTGCTGCTGCGCGATTGGCCGGCGCTGCGCGGCTCCCGCTCCACCCGCCGCCTCGCCAGCCACCAGCGCTCAGGGCTTCCCAGAGCGGAGGCCGCGGGGCGGCACCGAGGGCGGCCCCGCCCGCGGCGAGGAGGAGCGGCGCCGGGCCCGCGGCCGGCAAGAGGCTGCGCTAGGCCTTTCGGCGCCCGGCCACCGCATGTGCAGGCTGGAGCGCGCAGAAAGGGACAGCGTGGGTCCTGCAGCTTGGCACGATGCCAGGCGCTCTGGGGAGATGCGCCCCCGGCTATACACATAGACGCACACTTGCGCTCATTGCAAGATCCTGGTCTCACAGTCGAGATCGCCTTTTCTTTCCGGCTCTGTGTATTTAGCTCTCGTGCTGCGCCAAGGCCATAAATCAATTTAGGCCGCAGGATTTGAGCCCCCATCGTGTGCCAAGCCCAGAGCGCGACGGGAAGAAACAGACTCAATCTCGGTGGTCTGGCGCTCCGCTCCGCTGCAAAAGTGACAGTCATGGGAACAAACTACTGCTCAGGACAGCAAAACGGAACCTGTATTTTCCACTGGTGTATACCCAATGTGCCTAGGAAGGTGCCTGGCACAAAGTAGGCACTCAGTACATGTGCACTGAATGAGTGAATGAATGAAATAATCGTTATAGAAGCAAACAATCTCAAAAGAATTACTCCCTTTCATTCACTCCCGTTTCTCCAGATTTCTGAGAGAGCCCTCAGCCACCCTCTCCCACTCTAGATGGTAGTCTGTATAGTCATCCTGAGAAGCTTTACAATGACTGTCAACTCCTTTGCTCAAGAACTTTCTCTTGTTCTCTATCGCTAGTCCATCACGATTTCTTCCTGACCGGCAAGGCCCTTCATCACTTTTCCCCATTTCTGGGACTCCCTAACAAAAGCTCTCTACCAAGTTGACTTGTGTCTTCACACATGCTTTACTCCGCCACCTCCATGACTTTTCTTCTGCTCTTAGAGTTACCTAATTGAATCGTATTTATTTATTTATCCAAGAAATTGAGATCCAAAGAAAGCAATTAAAGAGAAGGGGAAAAAAAGACAGGAAAGAAGAAAAGGTCCTCATGAACTAATAGGTGGAACTAGGAGGTGCCAGTCTCTAGGTACCAGCTAAAGATGGACAACAGGGCAAAACTCACACACTGCCCCTGCCCTCAAAGGGTTTAACTCCCCAAGGGAAAATCACAGTATAATTGAAGCTGTAGCAATGTTCATGTTGTTTCATTTATTGATATCGCTTATGGAAATTAATCCTGAGAAATTATTTGTCTCTGGATATCTGGCACACAGTACATGCTCACATTGTTATTAAGCCAAAAAGGAAACAATATAAAATTTAAAAAGTTTATTGTATGAAGCAGAAGTAAAACTGCTCTTTGATGTATTATTCACTCATTAAATATATTTCAGGGCATCCAATTTTTTTCTTATATAATACACTCATTGAACACTTTTATAACATGTGCTTACAAAGTAGCAGGCACTTTGCATGTATCAGCTAATTCTCACAATAATTTATAAGGTACTATTATTATCTCCAATTTATAGATGAGATATAGAGAAGTTGTATCTTGTCCAAGGCCACAAGCCTACAAGAAGAGAATGCAAAATGAGAACTGAGGCAGTCTCCTTGCTCTTAACTACCCCACTAGACAGTCTCATGTGCTTTCTAGAAGTCCTTACTCTGTGCCAGGCACACGTTGGTGATTCAGAATTGAACCGGATATAGTCTTTCACTTTGAGGAGCTACTCATAGTTTAATGAGGATGACGTCATACAGACAAGTCATCACAGTATTAAATGTTATAATTTTCAGACAACATAAGTGACTGGGAATGAAAATGTTAGATAACCAATGCTGTATATTCACACAATAAAGTATTTGCTGTCGTAATTAACAGATTATGAAACTGTGTCTACAAAGGAAAAGGCTCACAATATAGTTAGGTTGTATAAAAGGTATGAAAACATGGACAGTAATTGAAAGAAATGTGGAAAATGTTAATGTGTCAGAATTATGGGAGTATTTTTCTTTTTTAAATTTGCTTAACGGCAAAATTGTATTGTAACAATTAAAAAATGTTTGAAAACTCACATACTAGGCATTCAATGAACAATTGTGGCCTAAGTGAATGAATGAATGAGGCTGCAAACTCATTGGTGTCAGTGCCTAACAGTGTTGGGTGCGTAAGAAATGCTCAGAAAAATATTTTGAAATTGACTGAATATTTGGAAAAGCATCATTACTCTCTTCTTCCCTCTGTTACTAACCTCTACTTCTTTTTTCAGGTTATTTTTAATCATTTTGCGGTAGTTGTAAGGGGGCCTCAGAATTTTGCTTTTCCCTTGAACCCAGTCCAGTCAGACTTTTGTCCCTAATACTCCATAGTTAAGATATCTAATGACTTTCACTTTGCCAAATTCAGTGGTCAATTTGTGGTCTTCATCTTACTTGACCTATTTAGCAGCATCAGACACAGTTGTTCAGTTTCTCCTTCAAACTCCTTTTTATTTGACTCCTTGTTTTCCATCAATTTCTTCTGTTGCTCCTTTCCAGACTCTTTCATTGGATCTTTTACCTCTTGGTGACCTCTGAGAGTTAGAATGTCCCAGAGCTCAATCCTTGGTGTACTTAGTCCCTCCCTAGGGGATCTCATCTCAAACATCTATGTGACAAAAACTTGCAAACTTAAATCTACAGTAGGAACCACCACTATTGCCTCCTTACTATCTCTTCTTAGATGTTTCATACACATTTCAAATTTCACTTGTTCAAAACAAACTCTTTATGTTTACATAAAGCACCCCAACCTCCCAGTTGCTTCTCCTTTAAGACTGGCTTCTCCTCCCTTAGAATGCTTGTCTTCACAATGATGCTCCTCCAGCCCCTCCAAGGGACCGGATCTAGATGAGTGACAGGGTGAGGGACAAAGACATGTTTTCCAAACGACAGCCTGAGTCTTCTTGGCCTATGGCCCAAAGCTCCTGGAGACTGTTAGAAAATACCTAATTTTCTCTCCTTACTTTTCTCCTTCCAAACAGAAGCTTTGAAGCAAAGGTCAGGATTTTAATAAAGTCTTGGAGGATGGTTATTATGCAGTGTTGACACTTCACTACAGCAGGAAATTTGAAGACAAGAACTTTGCACGTAAACAGGAGAAACTTATCTTTATGGTTCTAACTTAGCCTTGTAAGTAGTTAACAACACATTTACCAGCTTCCAGCCTCCAAAAATCTAATCAAAATGGAAGGCATACTCTTCACATAGATACCATAACCTGTATTACCCCATAAGCCAAACCCCTGTAATATTCTTTTGGGCAGACTCAATCTAAATTGGTCACCATCTGGTGAATAACAACCAGTCCATTTCAGTTAAAATCATGCTAATATTTGCTTGTTCTTACAGCAATATGAGAGGGCTGTGCCATTCAGCCCTATTTTTTTTTTTTTCTGTGCAGCAATAGGAAGTTTGAATGATCCCCTAACAGGCAGGCACTTGTTATATTACTCATCTCCAGAGAGGGATTTTCAACTAGTCATCTGAGATTCAGAGACTGTGTATAGGATTCTCTCTCTGCCACCAGCATTGGGGAATTTGTTTTATCTTTTTTTCATTCATTTATTCAAACATGTGTTAAATATTTGCTCTACATGAGCACTGTGAGCAATGCTGAAATAGGGTCGACGTGGATCTTGCATAATAGAAAAAGACACAATGTCTACATAGATTATACAAAACAAGGTTGAAATAATATCTCCCCTCCAATGAACAACTATTATGTGGCATGTCCTTTGAACATGCGTTATTTCTAAACTTTACAATAGCCTTCAGAAATAGACATAGTTTTCCCTTCTTTTACTGGTGAGATAATAGAGTGAGAGAAGCTTACTTACCTAAGAACACACAGCTAGTTAAGGTTGAACCCAATAGCAAACCCCAGGTTTAACAAAATCTCAAGGTCCCATTTTCCCATACTACCCTGAGGTCCCCCAAAAAGTTCAAATAAAGTACTCTTGGAGTATTGAGGAACGAAAATTTCTTCTGTTTGGAGGGGATCAAGGAAAGAAACAGAAAGGGTGTCATAGCAGGAACTGGAAGGCGAGGTGAAATTAAGATGTATGGTGACAAAGGAGGAAGCAGTAAGACACTACAGGACAAAGGAAAAGCATTCATTCATCCATCCAACTGTTGCTTGACGTATAAATAAAATAACTTCAACGTGACGTGCTAAGTGCTTTTGGAAACAGAGTGCAGAACTCCATATGAACCCAGAGGAAGGTGTTTGCACGTAGCCCCCAGAGGTGGGAAAGGGGAAGAGTCAGACTCCCCTGACTCTAGCTAGAAAACACGCGGGAGGTAATGGGAAAGAAAAAGTGGAAAAATGTCCTTTAATTGGATATTGGAATAAAAATGGGGAAAATATTATTGAAATTGCTCATTACAGAGCAAGAACTGTGACTTATTGGCTTTTATATCACAGAATGGTGCTTGACATAAAAAGTGAACAAATGAATCAGTTACTGACATCTGTTGAGGGCCAGGTGCTCTCTAAGCCTGGTGCTTCTTACAAATATTATATTATCATCACAGCATCTCCATGAGGTAGGTATTAATTTTTAAATTTTATTTTATTTATTTACTTTTTATACAGCAGGTTCTTATTAGTTATCTATTTTATACATATTACTGTATACATGTCAATCCCAGTCTCCCAATTCATCCCACCCACTTTCCCGCTTTGGTGTCCATGTGTTTGTTCTCTACATCTGTGTCTCTATTTCTGCCTTGCAAACCAGTTCACCTGTACCATTTTTCTAGATTCCACATATATGCGTTAATATACGATATTTGTTTTTCTCTGTCTGAATTACTTCACTCTGTATGACAGTCTCTAGGTCCATCCACGTCTCTACAAATCACCCAATTTCATTCATTTTATGGCTGAGTAATATTCCATTTTATATATGTACCACAACTTCTTTATCCATTCGTCTGTCGATGGGCATTTAGGTTGCTTCCATGACCTGGCTATTGTAAATAGTGGTACAATGAACATTGAGGTGCATGTGTCTTTTTGAGTTATGGTTTTCTTAGGGTATATGCCCAGTAGTGAGATTGTTGAGTCATATGGTAATTCTATTTTTAGTTTTTTAAGGAACCTCCATACTGTTCTCCATAGTGGCTGTATCAATTTACATTCTCACCAACAGTGCAAGAGGGTTGCCTTTTCGCCACACCCTCTCCAGCATTTGTTGTTTGTAGATTTTCTTTTGATGCCCATTCTAACCAGTGTGAGATGCCTCATTGTAGTTTTGATTTGCATTTCTCTAATAATTAGCAATGTTGAGCAGATTTTCATGTGCCTCTTGGCCATCTATATGTCTTCTTTGGAGAAATGTCTATTTAAGTCTGCCCATTTTTTGATTGGGTTGTTCATTTTTTTAATATTGAGCTTCATGGGCTGTTTATATATTTTGGAAATTAATCTTTTTTCTGTTGATTCATTTGCAAATATTTTCTCCCATTCTGAAGGTTGTCTTTTCATCTTGTTTATAGTTTCCTTTGCTGGGCAAAGCTTTGAAGTTTTATTAGGTCCCATTTGTTTATTTTTGTTTTTTATTTCCATTACTCTAGGAAGTGGGTCAAAAAAGATCTTGCTGTGATTTATGTCAAAAAGTGTTCTTCCTATGTTTTCCTCTAAGAGTTTTATAGTGTCTGGTCTTACATTTAGACCATTTTGGTCCATTACATCTAGACCATTTTGAACTTATTTTTGTGTATGGTGTTATGGAGTGTTCTAATGTCATTACTTTATATGTAGTTGTCTAGTTTTCCCAGCACCACTTATTGAAGAGACTGTCTTTTCTCCATTGTATATCCTTTTTTCTCTTTCTAGTGTTAGAAAAAGCTTTTGACAAAATTCAACACCCATTTATGATAAAAACTCTCCAGAAAGTGGTCATAGAGGGAAACTACCTCAACATAATAAAGGCCATATATGACAAACCCACAGCAAACATCATTCTCAATGGTGAAAAACTGAAAGCATTTCCTTTAAGATCAGAAACAAGACAAGGATGTCCACTCTCACCACTATTATTCAACATAGTTTTGGAAGTCCTAGCCACGGCAATCAGAGAAGAAAAAGAAATAAAAGGAATACAAATTGGAAAAGAAGAAGTAAAACTGCCCACAAGGACTCAGAGGCAAAAAATATACAAATCAATTTTCACTGCAAAGTAAAGGAGCTGTTACAGTGGAGGATTACTGGACTGAATGTCAATATTATGACATAGTATGAGTGTGTTTCATGTTTGGTAATTGCCATCATTGTTGCTTTTGTTGTGGTCATCCATTTACAATGCTTGGTGTCAGTTTATTTATCTCTTGTAAAAATAAAATACAGTGTGTATGTGTGTGAAAAAAAATAAAAAATAAAAATGGGGAAACAGAAAAAAAAATTACAAAAAAAAAAAAACCCTGCTTTTACTGCATTCCGTAGGTTTTGGATCATCGTGTTTTCATTGTAATTTGTCTCTAGGTATTTTTTTATTTCCTTTTTGATTTCTTCAGTGATCTCTTGGTTATTTAGTAACGTATTGTTTAGCCTCCATGGGTTTGTGTTTTTTACGTTTTTCCCTTGTAATTGATTTCTAATCTCATAGCATTGTGGTCGGAAAAGACGCTTGATATGATTTCAATTTTCTTAAGTTTACCAAGGCTTGATTTGTGATTTGTGACCCAAGATGTGATCTATCCTGGAGAATGTTCCATGTGCACTTGAGAAGAAAGTGTAATCTGCTGTTTTTGGATGGAATGTCCTATAAATATCAATTAAATCTATCTGGTCTATTGTGTCATTTAAAGCTTGTGTTTCCTTATTAATTTTCTGTCTGGATGATCTATCCATTGGTGTATGTGAGGTCTTAAAGTCCCCCACTATTGTGTTCCTGTTGATTTCCTCTTTTATAGCTGCTAGCAGTTGCCTTATGTATTGAGGTTCTCCTATGTTGGGTGCATATATGTTTATAATTGTTATATCTTCTTCTTGGATTGATCCCTTGATCATTATGTAGTGTCCTTTCTTGTCTCTTATAACATTCTTTGTTTTATTTTATTTTATTTATTTTTTTTACATTCTTTATTTTAAAGTCTATTTTATCTGATATGAGTATTGCTACTCCAGCTTTCTTTTGATTTCCATTAGCATGGAATATCTTTTTCCATCCCCTCACTTTCAGTCTGTATGCATCCCTAGGTCTGAAGTGGGTCTCTTGTAGACAGCATATATATGGGGCTTGTTTTTGTATCCATTCAGCAAGCCTGTGTCTTTTCGTTGGAGCATTTAATCCATTCACGTTTAAGGTAATTATCGATGTGTATGTCCTTTTACCATTTTCTTAATTGTTTTCGGTTTGTTTTTGTAGGTCCTTTTCTTCTTTTGTGTCTCCCACTTAGAGACGTTCCTTTAGCATTTGTGGTAGAGCTGGTTTGGTGGTGCTGAATTCTCTTAGCTTTTGCTTGTCTGTAAAGCTTTTGATTTCTCCATTGAATCTGAATGCGATCCTTGCCGGGTACAGTAATCTTGGTTGTAGGTTCTTCCCTTTCATCACTTTAAATATGTCATACCACTCCCTTCTGGCTTGTAGAGTTTCTGCTGAGAAATCAGCTGTTAACCTTATGGGAGTTCCCTTGTGTGTTATTTGTCATTTTTCCCTTGCTGCTTTCAATAATTTTTCTTTGCCTTTAATTTTTGCCACTTTGATTACTATGTGTCTTGGCGTGTTTCTCCTTGGGTTTATCCTGTATGAGACTCTCTGCACTTCCTGGCCTTGGGTGGCTATTTCCTTTCCCATGTTAGGGAAGTTTTCGACTATAATCTCTTCAAATATTTTCTCGGGTCCTTTCTCTCTCTCTTCTCCTTCTGGGACCCCTATAATGCAAATGTTGTTGCGTTTCATGTTGTTCCAGAGGTCTCTTAGGCTGTCTTCATTTCTTTTCATTCTTTTTTCTTTAGTCTGTTCCACAGCAGTGAATTCCACCATTCTGTCTTCCAGGTCACTTATCCATTCTTCTGCCTCAGTTATTCTGCTATTGATTCCTTCTAGTGTAGTTTTCATTTCAGTTATTGTATTGTTCATCTCTGTTTGTTTGTTCTTTAATTCTTCTAGGTCTTTGTTAAACATTTCTTACATCTTCTCGATTTTTGCCTCCATTCTTTTTCTGAGGTCCTGGATCATCTTCACTATCATTATTCTGAATTCTTTTTCTGGAAGGTTGCCTATCTCCACTTCATTTAGTTGTTTTTCTTGGGTTTTATCTTTTTTTTTTTTTAAACATCTTTATTGAAGTATAATTGCTTTACAATGGTGTGTTACTTTCTGCTTTATAACAAAGTGAGTCAGCTATACATATACATATGTTCCCATATCTCTTCCCTCTTGCATCTCCCTCCCTCCCACCCTCCCTATCCCACCCCTCTAGGTGGTCACAAAGCACCGGGCTGATCTCCCTGTGCTATGCAGCTGCTTCCCACTAGCTATCTATTTTACATTTGGTAGTGTATATATGTCCATGACACTCTCTCACCCTGTCACATCTCACCCCTCCCCCTCCCCATATCCTCAAGTCCATTCTCTAGTAGGTCTGTGTCTTTATTCCCGTCTTGCCACTAGGTTCTTCATGACCTTTTTTTTTTTTTTTTTTTCCCCTTAGATTCCATATATATGTGTTAGCATACTGTATTTCTTTTTCTCTTTCTGACTTACTTCACTCTGTATGACAGACTCTAACTCCATCCACCTCATTACAAATACCTCCATTTCATTTCTTTTTATGGCTGAGTAATATTCCATTGTATATATGTGCCACATCTTCTTTATCCATTCATCCGACGATGGACACCTAGGTTGCTTCCATGTCCTGGCTATTGTAAACAGAGCTGCAATGAATATTTTGGTACATGACTCTTTCTGAATTATGGTTTTCTCAGGGTATATGCCCAGTAGTGGGATTGCTGGGTCATATGGTAGTTCTATTTTTAGTTTTTTAAGGAACCTCCATACTGTTCTCCATAGTGGCTGTATCAATTTACATTCCCACCAACAGTGCAAGAGGGTTCCCTTTTCTCCACACCCTCTCCAGCATTTATTGTTTCTAGATTTTTTGATGATGGCCATTCTGACTGGTGTGAGATGATACCTCATTGTAGTTTTGATTTGCATTTCTCTAATGATTAATGATGTTGAGCATTCTTTCATGTGTCTGTTGGCAATCTGTATATCTTCTTTGGAGAAATGTCTATTTAGGTCTTCTGCCCATTTTTGGATTGGGTTTTTTGTTTTTTTGTTATTGAGCTGCATGAGCTGCTTGTAAATCTTAGAGATTAATCCTTTGTCAGTTGCTTCATTTGCAACTATTTTCTCCCATTCTGAGGGTTGTCTTTTGGTCTTGTTTATGGTTTCCTTTGCTGTGCAAAAGCTTTTAAGTTTCATTAGGTCCCATTTGTTTATTTGTGTTTTTATTTCCATTTCTCTAGGAGCTGGGTCAAAAAGGATCTTGCTGTGATTTATGTCATAGAGTGTTCTGCCTATGTTTTCCTCTAAGAGTTTGATAGTGTCTGGCCTTACACTTAGGTCTTTAATCCATTTTGAGTTTATTTTTGTGTATGGTGTCAGGGAGTGTTCTAATTTCATACTTTTACATGTACCTGTCCAATTTTCCCAGCACCACTTATTGAAGAGGCTGTCTTTTCTCCACTGTATATGCTTGCCTCCTTTATCAAAGATAAGGTGACCATATGTGCGTGGGCTTATCTCTGGGCTTTCTATCCTGTTCCATTGATCTATCTTGGGTTTTATCTTGTTGCTTCATCTGGTACATAGTCCTCTGCCTTTTCATTTTGTCTACCTTTCTGTGAATGTGGTTTTCATTCCACAGGTTACAGGACTGTCGGTGCATATTTATTTTTCTTATTTAAGAGATATGAAAAATTCCGAGGCTCTGGGAGGTAAAGAGTTGCCCAACAACACAGAGCTAGGAAGATACAAAGCTACGTTTTAAAGTGTTACTCTAGAACTTGTAGTTTTTTCTCATTCCCTGCCTTGCTCTAAATGCAAGGCTAGGGCAGTGTTGTTTTGTTAGTATTGTTGTTATTATTTACAATAAACATTTTATGGAAGCATAACATGAATGCATAAAATTGCACTAATCATATGTGTAGAGCATGATCAATTTTCACAAAGTAAACACAACCAAGGAAAACACATTATCACAGGCAACAGAGTTTGACTTACTATGGTGTCAATATCTTCATTTCTGTTGGGGTAAAATACTCCCTTTGTAGTTTTATTCACACACACACTCTTCATGAGAACTGAAGCACTATAGAGTTATAACCTACCTGAAGAATGAATTAGTCGGTACATGATAGCTCTCTTTAGGGAGCATGTTTGTTCCATCAAGTCAGAGATTATCTCCATTAAACAATAGCACCAGAGCCATTATTGGACCTGGGACAGACCTGGATGACTCTGAATCCCAAGCAGCAGAAAGAGAAGAGACAGTGAGACTTCTGCATCTAATTTTGAAAATGATCAATGATTAACATGCTGGTATGTTGTATTTCTACAAGTGTAACCTGTAAAATTTAACGTTGTCAGAGAGTTATCCTGGATACAGAAAAACCTTGAAAAAGATAAGGAAGAGTGAAGTTGTTGGAGAGTAAAGAGGCAAAATAGTGCACTTGACAGATGCCAGGTGACCTGAGCTGCAGTCTAGGTTTGGCTTCTCATTTTCTGTGTGATCTGGACACAGTCACTTCTGTTTTCTGAGCTTCTGGTTCCTTTCCTTTAAGATGGTTACGGACTTGGCAATATTATACTGGGACAGTCATCATTAGCCCTTATAACTAAGCAGGTAAATCACCCATGGTTTTTTAATTTTGTTTTATTATTTTCTAAATGGTTTTGCAAATAATTAGAGACGCCCAGTTCTTATGCTAACCTGTGGCTTTTGGGCTTTGTGTGAGATGAATCACCTCACTCCAGAAGTGATTCTAAAAATTGAAATTTGATATAGACAACAACTGGATTTGCTGATTCCTCAGTTATCTTCCAGGGCTAAATTTCTAAGATTACATATTAGTTCCAATATAAATTTGGAAAAGTTCATAAATGGTCACTTAACCAGACTCCAAAAGAAACTGCATTAAAAAACTATATATTTAAACTGTATTCATCTGAGAGTATGACCCCACAGTTTTTATCATGAGGTAATTAAATTTAAAATACATTTGGTAAAATTTACACATTGCTAGTGATTGAAATCACATAAAGTCCACCAGAAGGAAGAGATTATTTGGTTGTGTATACTTATTAACCTCGAATGAACTATAATATTATTTGCTTATTTGAGATCTGCTTTGTTATTTAGAAAGTTATCACATGAAAATGAAGATTAAAACAGAGATTTTAAACAATTAGTAAATGTAAAATCCAGTATTATGTTCCACAGGAAGTGCACAATAAACTTAAGAAGATAAATTTCTAGTATGAAAGCTATGATAACTATGTACACTCACATTCATACTATGGAATAACAAGATGACTTCCGGCTGAGAAATCAGGCAAGGTTTTATGGAGATGGTATTTGAGATTCATCTTGAAAGATGGATAGGATTTGTCAAGAAGAGAGGGAGGCAGGAGGCATTCAGGCAAGAGAAATTTAGGTAACAGAAGGGACAGAGGCATAGTGGCCTGAACGTGCACAGCAAGAAGAGAAGAAATGGTCCAGTTTTCCTGTCTATAATCTCTATCCTTAGGAGGATGTAGAAATATGGTAGGAAAGGTTAGTTAGAGAGACTAGTCATGGCAGGCCTGGCCATGTTAAGGCATTGTTTTCTGCAACCTTGGGAAAGTCGAAGAGTAAGGGAGTGAGTTGCCTAAGGTCACAAATGTAATAAGAGTCAGAGGCCGTAGACTGGAATTCAGACTACCAGATCTGAAGTCTAAATATCTTTTTGACTGACCCCAATCTACTGAAATGGGGTCAGTAGGATCATGGGAGAATACCCATGCCAAATACACTACACCTCAAGACCTCCAGAATTTTCTATAACAGCCTAAATGTTTGGAAGTGGGATTCTTCAGAAGTGAAAGACCAGAATGCCATGTATAATGACTGTTCCCCTGGTGGCTTCAAGGCCTTCTCCAGGGTAGAGGTTACCAGTTACTTATCGATGCAGAGCAGCAACATGCAGTGGGTTGGCATCAGGAAGCACAGAAGGGCATTGCATTCGAAACTGTGGAGGGAATTTAAAATTGACCGAATGCAATTATCCAAGCTGGAATTTGGCCAAGGTCTCAAGATTTAATATCACTACTTATCCTAGATCCTTGTAAAGACCCTCTGTGGTCAGAGACCTTAATTTTATTGTTCCTGTAAAATCCATGGGGCAGCACGTCTCAGCCTTTTCCCCCCAAAACCAGGACTCTTCACTTTCTTTTCTTGGCCACAGTGCTTCCAATATGGCTTTGATTGCTGCTACTGACACCAAGACACTTTCTTTGCCCCTGAAGGCCCTTTTATTTATTGGTGCTATGGTTCCAAAAGATGCATTTCCTTCCACAAATATGTTCAGCTGGCCACATAATAGCATAGGCTGACATTTTGGTCACCACTCAGGAAAGCCCGCAGATTGTGTAAATTCCACAGCTCCGGCAAGTCAGCTGTGAGGTACCTTGAAAAAATTTGTACAGGTTGACCTTGTTTTAAAGAAAGAATCATAGAAAATATACAATAAAAAATATAGCAGGAAGTAGACTCTAGTATCATATTTCAAAGCTCAGAAAGATTTAATTAACCATTATACATACACACACATAACTTTTTTACAATGAAAACTAAAGAATGGCTAAAATTAAAAATATGTATAAGGACAATATTGCAAAATATTTGAAAAGTCATGACACAGACACCTAAATTCCAATAGTCAAATAGGCAAATGCGTGATCTAATTATTAATAAATAAGGGAATGTAAAATATGGAACAGTATTCAACTTTACTAGTAATCAAAGAAATGCAGATGTAGACAATGAGGAACATTTTTACGCTTACTATTGGAAAAAAACTTAAACCTAATTTTGCTACTGAAATTTTGGCGTTACTGGTACAGTGCTGAATTTCCATGATTCTAAGCTTAATAAGCACAACTCGTAGAAGAGGCAATTTGGCAATTAAAGTCAAGATCTTAAAAATGTTATATTCTTCAAGACAAAATTTCAATCCTGAAAATTTACCTGAAGAAATAATTCAAGCAAAGAGAAAAATATATCCACATAGATATTCATTGCAAGATTGAATGGTAACCTGAGGTTAATATCCAGAAATATATAAAGAACTCCTATGACTCAGGAACACAAATAAATAGCCCAACTAGGAAACAGGCAAAAACCTTGAACAGTCATTTGTCCAAAGAAGGTATACAAATGGCCAATAAGCACGTGAAAAGATGCTAAGCATCACTAATCATCAGAGAAATGCCAATCAAAACCACTATGATATACCACCTATATCCATTAGGATGGCTACTATAAAAACAAACAAAACAAAAAGCTCCCCCAAGCCCCAGAAATTAACAGGGGTTGGCAAGGATACGGAGAATTTGGAATGCTTGTGCACTGTTGGTAGAATGTAAAATGGTGCAGCCTCTGTGGAAAGTGGTGTGATGATTCCTCAAAAAAATTGAAAATAGAATTCCATATGATGCATCAATTCCACTTTGGGGTATATACCCAAAAGAATTGAAAGCAGGATCTTGAACAGATATTTGTACACCATATTCATAGCAGCATTATTCACAGCAGTCAAAAGGTAGAAGCAACCCAAGTGTTCACTGACTGACGAATGGATAAACAAAATGTGGTATAGACATACAGTGGAATGTTTTCAGCCTTAAACATTAAGAACATTATGGAACATGCTACAATGTGGATGAAACTTCCAGATATAATGCTAAGTGAAATAAGCTAGTCACAAAAAGCTAAATACTGTAATTCCACTTATGTGTCATACCTAAGGTAGTCAAATTCATAGAGACAGAAAGTAGAATGGTGGTTACCAGGGGCTGGGGGCATGTGGGAAAGAGTAGTTGTTGTTTAATGGGTACAGGATTTCAGTTTTGCAAGAGATAAAACAGTTCTGGATATTGGTTGCATAAGAATACAAATATACTTAACACTTCCAAACTGTAAAGTTAAAAATGCTTAAGATGATAAATTTTATGCTATATGTATTTTTACCACAATTAAAAAAATTATAACCTGGTTTTGTTAAAAAAATTGGAAAATGATTTAGTCAATTTTGAAATGTCATGTGATAGAGTATTATATAGCCATTAGTCATTATAATTATACACAGTATAAAATTTTTTATGATATTTAAATTTTAAAACACAGAATTCAAAACATATTTATAGGCTTGCAGCCTAATATAAAAATGAAAACAATTGAAGTGTTAAAATGATAGGACTGTATTTAAACTTCATGATGGTTTATTTAAATTATTCTACAACAGTGTTATTTGTGAAAGAAATAAAATTGGTACTACTCCTCTAAAAGGGGGTGTCAATATATTTTCCTCTATGGCAAACAACTAAAAATAAATGTTCTTTCTCCCCATGGAGAAGTGAACCAATAAGTAATTTGGACAGAGAGAGACCCCTTTGGAAAGAAAAATCAAAGCACAGTATTTAGTTTGGGATAAAAGAAAAAAAAAATGTGGGGAACTTTCTTGGTGGTGCAGTGGTTAAGAATCTGCCTGCCAATGTAGGGGATATGGGTTCGATCCCTGAAGAAACCACATGCCGTGGAGCAACTAAGCCCATGCGCCACAACTACTGAGCCTGCCCTCTAGAGCCAGCGAGCCACAACTACTGAGCCCCTGCACCACAACTACTGAAGTCTGCACATCCTAGAGCCCGCATGCCACAACTACTGAGCCCACGTGCTGCAACTACTGAAGCCCACGCCCCTAGAGCCCGTGCTCCGCAACAAGAGAAGCCACCGCGGTGAGAAGCCCGCGCACCACAACGAAGAGTAGCCCCCGCTCGCCGCAACTAGAAAAAGCCCACACACAGCAAAGAAGACCCAACGCAGCCAAAAATTAAAAAAAAATAAAATTTAAAAACAAACAAAAAAACCCAAAAAACAAAAACAAGGAAAGAAACCTGAAATTTACATCATGAACTATAGAAAATTCCAAAGATACAAATAAACTGAGAATATTATTTAACATTTTATGTTTTAGCATATCTAATTTGTGATTCATTTTTAATATTATTATTGTTTTACTGAAAAGGTTTTTTGTTTTAGATATATGGTTTTAAGAGTTTAGTAATATTCCTTTGTATTTGTTCATACCTAATGCTGCAAAAAGCAATTTTTTATTGGACTATGTCTCCAATTTTATAATGGACATCAACAGAAAAGTATGATTTGATACATATTCTTTGTAATAAATAATTTTTAGAGGTAACAATGCTAGCTTTATGTGTTTATTCATTCAATAAATGCACATTTGTTTTTCTTCACTAAATAATTTGTGATAACTGATATTTAAATCATATATTCACAAAACATGTCAGATGTTATATAACATGTCACAATTTCTACCTGTAAAAATGAGGTAAAGCCCTCATCTCCTTTGTGATAATCAAGCATTTTGTGGAGATAAGTGAAATCATATGAAACCATCATATATGAAACAATTAACACTTAAATGAAGAGTTCATTGTGAAGCCGAATCCTGGAGAGAAAGAGAGAGATGTAAGTCTCCCAAAAGTGTGAACACATGAAAGTAGAACCATAGAAAACAAGAGAGGTAAGGACACTCCCATCAGGCCCCAGCATACTTGGCCAGGATTTCCTATTATTTGCCAAGGCTCCAGTTTAGGTTGAATTTCCAACTTTCTGACTGATTGGTGGCATATTCTTGAATAAGTTGTCTGACATAAAGTCAGAAAGTCTCAGTGTTTACACATGAAAAATGAGGATTAAAAATCCCTCTATCTCCAAAGGTAAATTACTACAAGGATTAAACGGGGTAATGCTTTTAAAGTGCCTACCACAGTGGCTAGTGCATTATGTGTGTACAGAAAATGGAAGTTCCTGCCTCAGCGCTTGACTTAAAATGAATTAATAATTTGTCTCCTGTTACCTAGAAACCACAGGTACCCTAAGGGAACCATAGCTGATATTAATTCTTATTCTCCTCAAAGTCTAACACAATTCCTTACGGGTGATAGATATTTGATACACATTTATTGATTAATAGAAGCATTCAATAAACACTTTTTCTCGATTGACACTGCAGCAAAGATGTTTTATGTTTTTAAAATGCTTTTCTGATTTATTGTGAGAAGCAGAGGTACCAAATGGGGAGTAGCTGGAGAGTCAGCTCCTACTTAATTTAAGAAGAGGGAGAGGTCCTTCCCTGGAATTGTTGTAATAATTATAATTCTTTATGTTTATGTACTTTATGTACCTTACAAGTCATTATCATCTATAACTTGATCCACAAAACAATTATGTAAGAAAGCTAAGAAGCAGGAATTGTTACTCCCATTTTAACATGAGGCTCAAATTGGTTGATGTGATTGTAAATATGTAGTAAATATCAGCAAAGGGTCCTGAACCCAGGTCTGCCACCGTGTTCTCTTTACGATGCTGTTTGGTGTAGTCTTGTTCAGTCACAAGCCCCCACTCAGCCTGCAGTCCTGGCTTTATTATTTGCCTATGCCCATGGAACACAGGGCAAGTCAGTCTCTTCATCACTAGGATTCAGTGTTAACTCTGAGGCTCCACCTAGTATTGCATTGTGGTTTCATGAGACATTGACTTCCCCATGAGAAAGACACAAGAAGACAATTTTATTAAAATTATTGTAATCATCATTATTATTTCATATGGACTACTCAATGCTTTTCATACTCCATTCACATACAATAATCATCACTCTTTGGCGTTCTTTACCTTTGAAAACCCATAACTCAGAGCTGAGGTTTTGAAAAGAACCTCAGTGTAAAACGAGCGGGTGAAATTGCATAGTCTGCAAACTATTTAAATGAAATCGGCATCTCAAGAGGGAGATCGCCAGCATCTTTCCCAGGCATTTGACGGCAGCTGCCTGACATGAACACAAATGCCATGTGGTTTGGCTTCATCAAGTCAGCCTGGCTGATATAACAAGACGATGTCTTGCCATCTGAGAAGCCCTGATGTATTAGCCAATGTTAAATCACGTGGCTGTCTTTCTCATCCCATTGGCATCTTTTACTCTAAGGTATAGGGAGCAAAAATGATTCTGTAGAACTGATTGATGACACAATGCAGGGATACAGAAACCACACACTATAATCCACATGCCCTTAATATCATCCTTGCATTCCTTCTCATGCCTGCAGCCGATCAATCATTGTTTACCGTGCACCTACTATGTACAAAGTACTGTGCAAGGCATTTTGGAGAAGGATGTTCTGAATCACATACATTCTCTCCCCTCAACAAAACCTTGGCATCTCAGAGGAGGTAAGAATACACAAATAGATATCACACCAGGAAGATGAGATGAGAGCTATAGACAGTTATAGAGTACAAAGGAGTTCAGAAAAATTAAAGATAAATCCCTCCATATGGTTCCACCTGGCAAATTGTCTCCTTTGTGTATATTCCTTGGTTTTTGTTTTGTTTTGTTTTGTTTTTTTTAAATATTTATTTATTTATTTCGGTTGCATTGGGTCTTAGTTGTGGCACACAGGATCTTCATTGCGGCATGCAGACTTCTTAGTTGCGGCATGCATGTGGGATCTAGTTCCCCAACCAGGGATCGAACCTGGGCCCCCCCTGCATTGGGAGCACGGAGTTTTACCCACTGGACCACCAGGGAAGTCCTATTCCTTGGTTTTAAACAATTCTGTTACAACCTAACATCCCACACTCTTACTTTATATCCTATGTTGATTCTTCCTGAATTAACCACCATTAAAAAATTAAAGATCTCTTTTTGCCTCTCCTATTCCCACTCCTGGCTTTAAGGTTAGTTCTGCTCATTAATTGGTTTTAAATATTATGTTTTATTTTCTGCTGACAGAAGTCTTGGCATTCATAGAGTTAAAATTTCAAAGGAGACGGAAAAAGGAATTTGCCCAGTTGTCTGGACTCAAGCTCATGACTTCTTACTTAGGACCATCTCTTGCAAAGGACAATGGAGGAGAGACAACATCTGACAGGCAAAACGTGCAGCCCATTACTGAGAGTTTTAAAGGTCAGACTGCAAGTGACCTGCTCTTATATGTGAATTTCACAATGACTAAAAAACAAATGTTCTGAAGAGATTAGCTGGATAAAATGACTATTATAAACTCACCGTTTATGTATGTCAGGACAAATGGAGCATCATAAGAACATTTTTTTTTCTGAATTTCTTTGAGTTATGACAGAGAAAATTAATTTGAGATCGGAGAATAGAAAAGGAGAGTTATCAACTTGGAATTTGACAAATAAGGCATGCTTATACAATGTGCCAAGTCTGAAATAAAAAATGAACTTATTAGAAAATCCCAAGTCCTTGTGAAGAAGTTCCTTTTCTTAACACTTTGTGCCAGTCAGGCTTTTTTCTATTTTTTTCTATTATGCTATTATTCCCGTTTTTATCGTGTTTCCAAAATCTTGAGCCACAATCAGATCATCACCATGAAAAAAAACACATAAAAGGCGGGTGTAAATTTTTTCTGTGTTATGTATAAACTAGCAAATAAACACCTTAAGCTGCACTTTAAGCCTTAAGCCCCGGGGGGTAAAATAAAGAACCTACTGAAACAAAACAGTAGCATTCATATGCATCTACTTACATATATACAATATGTATATAGGGCAAGTATAAATTTACGGAACTGATTTTTCATATGCATATATGCGCGAGTGCACACACACACACACATCCCACACACAGCAGGAAGTACCCTTGCTATATATGTATGTGTACACAAAAACACACATGTGCAACACTTTATTTAGCACTTTGTCCATCTGTTTAAGAAGTTTCCATATATTCCCTTCAATTCCAGTTAAGTGTGAGCATGTGTTTCCTATTTAGGATCAGGTGAATCCATCCTTTTTATTTGCCCTGAATGTGGTATAGAGTGCCCAAAACACAGGAGGCACTTAGTAAATATTGTTTGAACTAAATTGGATTGAATGGTGAATACTACAAATAATCAACTAAATCAATACAACTTTGATATGATGTATAACATAGGCATAATGAGACTTGGTTTAAATCTATAATCAGAATAGTTCAAGTCCTGGTGTTTTAAGTATTACGATATAGAAAAAGGGCATATCCAGATGTAGAAGTCACAGAACCCAGGTGTGAATTTCAGCTCTGTTATTAATAGCTGTGTGACTGGGGGTGATTTGTTTAACATCTCGTAACAGTACTTACCTTGTTGTTTGAAACATCAAGCCACATAATCTGTACAGGCAACTAGTACATGGTAAGTACTCAGTATATGTTGTTTTCTTTCCCCTTTTCTATTCTGACCAAATTTTAGCTGTTTAATATTTGGAAATAATAACTTTGTCTTTTGTGGATTTTAAATGTGCACTCTCTCTCCCACTTTCAAGATTATTAAATGCTTAAAAATATTAGACCTTTGAATTAGTTCAGTTACACTATCCGTTGTTTTATTCAGCAGATGTATGTTTTCCAGTGTCATAAGTAACTAAAATATACGCTTATATCGCAATGATGTCAATTTTGGTGGAGACTTCCTGGTAGAGCAGTAATAAGGCTGGCATGGCCTTTTGGAGACTGAGATCCATACGTCAAGCTTATGTGACCATGGAAAAATCATTTCTCCATTCTCTGGGCCTTAGTTTCTCCAGCTTTAAAATGAGGAAGTTATACCATATCTGAGGGTTATTCTAAGAATTTTGTGATTCTGCATGCACAAAAAGACTCTTGCTTATTGGAATTTATGGGAAATGACAGATAGAAGGGGAAAAAGACAGTTATTTAGCCTATTGAAGAATGGATACATTCTTTTGAACTTCCTCTGTCCCGTAAGTGTTCAAAACTGAAGTGCACCCGTTTTCAGACAATTGTCCCACAGCTAAAAACTTAGATCTTTTTGATTATGCTTGCTTTGTAACTTGAATCATTATTGCCGCCAGCAATGACAGTTAATCTTATTCTCATATTCTCCCTTTGTGTAGCCCATCCATTCTAACCACTTGCTGAGAGCTTCCTGCGTGTCAGCTGCCTTGGTTCTATGTACACTGCACAGAATAAGACACAGTCCCCTTCGTCGAGCTGTTCACAGCCTAGTGAGGGACTGCAGGAGAGACAAGACAACTGAGGAAGAATAAAATCAGTTCTCTAATCAGGGCATGAGAAGGTGGGGCGTACTGAGGGGAGAGTACTTAATTCTGACTGAAGGAAGCAATTTGTACATTTCCAGACACTTTTCTTAGAATGACCATTTCCTTAAAAAAAAATAACATTTGAGAAGAGAGCAAATCTAGATTCTGCAATTCTGCCAATAGAAGGTTTTATGCCAAAGTGCCGAATCCCACTGGCCTTGATGAGATAAGAGTCTGATGTGAGGAGGGGATTCTGACCATAACTGTCCTATCCCTTATTCCTGCTTTCAATTCATTCATTCATTCATTCATTCATTCATTCACTCAACAAATATGGAGCAACTCCTCTGTGCTAGGTACTGTTCTGGGTGCTGGGGATATAGAAGTAACTGAACTGACAAAGATTCACCTTGGTTCCTTGGAAAAATGGCTAATTCTAAGACAGGAAGAGAAAATACAAGGGGTAATCCTGGACCATCTTGTAATGCCAGAAATGAAGAAAGTGCTAAAAACAATTGGTGGCAATATGTCAAATGGGTACAGGAGCAACAGAAAGCACTCCGAATGGACAAAGATGGAACAACTTGAGCAACAAAATAAAGTAGTATTGAACTGTATCCCAAAACATAAAATAAAATCAGTGTACGTTTATACCAATAAAGCTAAATGATGGAATAAATTAATAAATGGGTGAGAAGAGACAAATCTTCCACACAGAAAAGTTCCAATAATTTACATAGATGCTCTGCCCTCAAGGAGTTGGACTGAGTGGGCTCACTAAGTGTGGACTGTGCACACTGACTTCCTTCCAAAGATGACAATATGGAAATTGGGTGAAGGAGAGTAACAACATGGTAGAGAAACCTGACAAACACTACGTCAGCCAGGTGATCAAGGTCAACGTCATCAGTCATAAGTCATGTTGACAGTATGCACTCTCGATATGATGTGATGAAAATGGCAGTTTACCTCTATGATCTTCCTCTCCAAAACCCATAACCTCAGTCTAATCATGAGAAAAACATCAGAAAATTTCCAATATAGGCACATCCTACGGTATATCAGACCATTACTCTTCAAAACTGTCAAAAACGTCAAAAACAAGGAAAGTCTGAATAACTGTCCTAGCCAAGAAGAGGCTAAGGAGACTTGACAACTTAATGTAATATAATATACAGGATGGGATTCTGGATTAGAAAAAGGACATTAAAGAAAAACTAAGGAAATCTGAAAAAACTATGGACTTTAGTTAATAATGTTTCAATATCAGTTCATTAATTGTGACAAATGTACCATACTAAAGTAAGATGTTGATAACAAGAGAAACTGGGTACCAGGTATACAGGAACTCTCTGTACTATCTTCTTAATTTTTTCTGAAAATATAAAGCTCTTCTAAAAATTAAAGTCTATTTTAAAAATTTCACCTCTTATTGGAGCATAATCATTTATGTAAAATAAATTGTAAAATGCATAGTATGTCAGATGAAATAAATCCTATGAAAAACAATAAAGCAAAAAAATGAGAATGTTGTTTATAATATAATTTTATCTGGAGTGGTTAGAGAAGGTCTACTTGAGAAAGTGACATTTGAACAAAGACTTAAAAGGTAAGACAGTGAATCACATAGCTAACTGGAGAAAGAGATTCCAAGAAGATGGAATAGCAAGTGCAAAGCCCCTGAGGTGGGAGCAAACTTGCCATGTTTGAGGAATAGCAAAGATACCAGTGTGGCTGTAATGGAGTGAAAGGTAAAGTAAGAGATATAGTTTGGCCAGATCATGTAGGGCCTTTTAACCATTGCAAGGTATTTATCTCTTATTCAAAGTGAGATGTGAAGCTGTGGTAGATTTTGAGCAGAGGATTAACATGATCTGATCTAATTTTTAATGGAATTTCTGAGTGTTGTAGGACCATAGAGTGCAGGAGAAAAGGCAGAAAAGCAGGCAAGTCTATTGTAATAATCTAAGTGAGAGATGATGGTAGCTTTGGATAGAGATTTAGAGGTAGAATTGGTACGGGTGGTTGATTCTGGATACATTTTTAATGTAGAGTCAACAGATTGCTTGGTGTTTGCAAGAAGGATATGAGGAATAAATTTCAAAGGGCAGCAAAAAGGATGGAGTGGCCATCAACTAAATTTGGGAAGATTGTAAATGAAGCAGGTTTATGATAGAAGTCCAGAAGTTTATCACCAAGTTTCTTTTCTTCTACTTCCCAAACGTATTTCAGATTTGCCTTTTTGCTATCTCCACTGCCTCTCATCAATTATCTATCATTCCTTCTCCTGGACCTTTGCCATAGCCTCCTAAACGGACTGTTTCATTCCCTTCCTCCTACTACTAGTTCCTCTCCAGAAAATAAATATAATCCTGTAAAAATGTAGATGGATCAAAGCATTCACTGCATAAAGTCCTCCCAATGACTTCCATTCACTTAGTGAAGCTAAAATCCAAATCCCTGTCTGTAATATCAACCTCATCTCCTTACTTACTAACCTCCAGTTGCCCTGGTCTTTTCTCAGTTCCTCATGGCTAGCTCTTTCCTTGCCTACCCCACTCTCCACTTCTTATCCCACCTCCCACCCTGACACTGCCTCTCCCAGGACATTTGCACAAGCTGTTCCTTCTGCCTGGAATACATTTCACATGACTGGTGCCTTCTTGGTCTTTGCATCACAGCCTCAGAAAGCCCTCTTCTTTGTTCTCTGTTTAAACAAACTCCCCTTCTCCTTGTTATTCTGTCTCAGCAGCATGTTTATTTTTTATCACAATTTGTCATTTGGTGCTTTTGTTTGTCTACCTCTCTTTCCATTTAATCTATAAACTCTAATCAGAGGCCAAATCTATTTAATTCCATAATTTTTCCCCAGTGCCTAATACAGAACCATAAACTGTATTAGGAGCTCAGTAAATACTTGAAGTATTGAGATATTTTGAGGTTTTTCCAATTATTTTATTAATACAATCCTGGTGCAGGTCCTTGGCCTCAGTTTTACACTCTCATTCTGGATGCCAAACTATGGAGTTCGTAGTTTCATAGAAAAACAACAATAAATGCTTAACCTACGAAAGCAGCTTGGTAGCTAGCCTCAGTGATAGAATCTCATTGAGTGGCCCTCTATTCTGTTCAAGTGGAGTAAAAATAGGCACTGCTTAGCAACCAGCATTTTGTATTGAGCTCTCTCCTCCAAGGAAGGCAGAGTGATGCTAGGGCTAAAACAGTGAGGGGATTAGGAACTGGTAAGTATATTAAATAATGAGTGAGACATGCTTTTGAGAAAAGGCTCCAAACAATTGCTCCAGAAAGAACATGAATGTGACATGCTAATGATGAAAGGGCCCCTTTTCATAGGAAATCTTTGCATCTCCTGAATTAGGGAGAACACTCTGGTCAGATTACAGAAGGTTCTTCACATACACCAGAATAGACTCACTATACACAAATCTTCCCTACCCCTCCTGTTTAGCTAGATTCATTGCTCTTATCACCACACTCACCAACCATGGAAAGAAAGTTAAAACCAAATTAAAAACTGGGTTTTGTCTGTTAGTTTGGAGTTTTGGTTTTGATTTTTAACTCCAAGCTGCCAGCTAGTATATACAAGTCTCAATTTTCTCAACTGTCAAAGAAGGTGATTCAGTGACCTCCAAAGCCTCTTTTAGACCTAAAAGTAAGTGATGGAATTGTCTTATTTTTGTCAACAATCTAGCTTCCAGATGCAACTATTAGCATGCAATTTATAAACAATGTAATGATTTCAAGAGACATAGACTAAATAAAATACACTTAGATTTTCAGTATCAAGAATTCTCATTTATATATCTCATTTAATTCTCTCAAAAATCTTCTGAGGAAGGTCGTATGAATATTTTACAGACAAGAAAACTAAAGCTCAGGAAAGCAAAATATATAGCCCCAAATCACATACAGGCAACTAAGTAATATTAGTAAGTAACATTAATATTTTAATCCTGATTGTCTGATTCTTAAGTATAGAGAATTTCCCAATATATCAGAGCCAAGCTACGGTAAAATTACACAAGTAAATTAACAACGTATTGTCTTTCTGCTCCAAATGCATCCTTCAATACATACTCGGTGGTCAACAATGGAATTCCTACAATCATTTCTCCTTAAAAGTAAGCACCAAGCTTTCTCATGAGAGGGCACTAGAGGGACACTGCAGAAGGAAGAGGCTTCCTCTGCGGACTAGGTGTCAACAATGTGGGTGTGAGAACATCTGGTGGAGCCTGCCTCAGCCATGGGCTCAGAACGCAGTCTCCCTAGGATCTTTCAGCCTCTGTCTGGTGATAATCTTCCCGCAGTCACCTAGACTCTCTGGGTGAGCCCAAACCCCCTGTGGCCCAGAGGGTCATACATCCGCAGTTGGCTTCATCTGCAAGCCTCTCCAACACCCAGCTTCCACCCCCAACCCCCAGAAGGGCAGAAACCCTTCTGCCCTGTCAGTGCCAGGTCTCCCACTGCACTCCTACACCACAGTTTGCTGACCCCCTGCAGCTCATCTGCAATCAGAGGGCTACCTATTATTTGCCCTGCAACTCCAGACCAACTCCAGCCATCTCTGCTATAGTGTGGCTGAACCACACCTTCTCCAGTGAAGTCTGAACCACTTCCAAATTTGTGCTTTCTTGGGCACTCCATCAGCCCTAGGGTACCATATAGAGTTTCCTTATATCTTACAGTTATTCTTTCATCATGGCTAATAGTTCTTTATATTTAACTTCCCCAGTTTAATCTAAGTGTTTTCTATTTATCTTTTAACTGGGCCCAGACTGATACATCAATAGAATTAAATTTGTGACATATTTCAAGAGTATTATATTTATTAGAGGGAACGTGAAGCTCTCAATCATTAAAAAGAATAACATTTTAGAGGATATCATACTTTGGAGAAATAACTTTCAATAGACATTGATCTCAGGTTCATCCTGATTGACTTAATGGAGCAAGGAGGGAGGATTGTCAAAGAGAGGTCTAGCAACCAACCCTAAGGGAGGACTGAGGAGAAATTTGGGTCATTGAAAAAACTGCATATTCAATTTTGGTTCCAAATATCTATCCCTTCCTCCCCTATTTTTAATATTGTGAAACCATTTTGAACGGTAGGAAATAGCAATACAATTGGGAGTGAAATTGACCTCTCACAATACCTAGGAAGTTTTTGTCTGGACAGTTCTATCCTTTAGGAGCTTGTAGGGTACCCGTCTCAACTTGGAGGAAACATTCTAATGGAGTGACACAGGAATCCATCTTGTGTCTAATTTGGTTCAATGCTTCTGCTACTGATAAAAACAAAGTAGGGAGATTCATTAAACTTTCAAATAACAGATGCTAAGAGGAATAACAAATATATAGGTATAGGATAAAGAACCACAAAGATCCATATAGAGTTGAGGCTAAACACTCTATAATTTAACAAAGCTGAGTCTTCAGTAGATTTATATTTTAAGACAGTTCCTAAAATTTTACAGCTCTCCCCAAAGGAGAGAAAGTTTATTATTTTCTCAATAAGAAATTATGTGCATTGCCTGTCTCTGCTGATTTCTCTTGGTGAAAGTGGAACCCCTGATGAATTTTCAGAAAGATTCATAAATATAAAGAATTCACTCATTTGATCTTGTTTTTTCTTAACAGTGGCTAAGGATCAGACACGGGCTATGACTACACAAAACCATAAATCTGGTCAATTCAGGTTGAAAAGAAAAGAGAGGCAAATGAGTGAGAAATAAATCAAGGAGATGTCAACTGCAAAACAACTCCTTACATGACTCAGTTTTTCAGTTTCCATGTCCCTATGAGGATCTTATGCAGTATACATAACCATTGATAATGTGAGGTGGATTTATGGTAGCTATAAGCAGACAATATCAGCCCATAACCAAAAATGAGCTGCCATATATATATGCCTTAGATAAAGTCACCCTAAAGAATTTATAATAATCAACAATATTATAATAATAAAAATATCTAATAATTATTGAGAGCATCCTATTTTCTGGGTACCGTGGTAAGCACTTTATTTGTCTTAGATATTAAGTAACTTGATAAATTCATGCTGGAAAATTAGAGATGTCAGATTTGAATCCCGCTGTGATGACTCCAAAGCCAGTTTTTTGCACTGCCAGGGTTGAAAGGAGCCTGGAGATCATTTAGTGCACGCTCTGTTTTATAAGAGAAAGAGGCCTGAGAAATGTACATAGTACGGACTCACAGAATCAGAACTCAAACCTTTGCCTCCTGCTTCCTTGTCTGTTATGTTTTCCGTCACACAAAGTTTGTAAAGGATATTAGATTCTCTCTGGTGATGTAGAGTGTGTTTCTGAGTGTCTTTGTAAAGAGGGTAGAGTATGGTGAAGGCGGGGTGGGGAGATGGTGAGGCAATAGTTGAATGCATTTAAATCAGACTGTATGGAGTGGTAATGTTCAGATATGGATAGTCAGTTCAATACATATTTTTTGATGCTTACTATGGGACAGTCAGTGTGCCAGGTGCTATAGGAGAGCAATAAATCAATCAGATATAAATCTTCCATTCAAAAGAATTATAGTATAGTAAAGTATGTGTCTATAAACTAATTTAATAAAAAGCAGCCCTGTTTAAGTCCATAACAGTTTTTTTTTTTTTGAAGAGTATTGGCTTGCATAATTTACTAGTGTCTTCACTGTATTGTAAGTTCCATGAAGTAGTGTTTAAAAGCTCAGTCATTGGATTATACTGCCCTCTGAGTTTGAATCATAGATATCAAACTAGTCAGAGGAAAGCAGGAAGGAAGAAAGGAGAAGGCAGGGAAGAGAGGAGATGGGAGGGATAGAGGATGCAAAACGCTGTAGGGTATAGAGGAGATACCAATCAATTTCATTGCATAAAGTAGTCCTTGTTGTCTTCAGGAAAGTCATGGAAGGTATCTGAGCTAAGTTTAGAAGACTTCATGGGGTTTCAATATGTGTAACAAAGTAATCCATTCAACTTCAAATTCTGTGTTATGCTCAGAGTTGTAAGAAATTTATAAAGATGAAAACCCAATTTAAAATTCCTCTGTTTTCACTATTCTAAGTAGATGGGTAAGAATTTGTATTCTAAAGTCTAAGACAAAGGTCACCAACTTGTAGCCTGCGGGCTGAATTTGGCCACAGATATATTTTGACTGGTCCATGAGGGATTTTTAGACATGTAAAATTATTTGTCAACTTTTAAAAATCAAGAAAATTCACATAAAAATGGGATTTTCTGTATATTTATCCCTGGTAGAAACAGCCATGAATGCCTAAGGTCCAAAAACTATTTTCCAAGTTTTCTGGACTCCATAAGCCTTCCGGATTCGTACATGATTCTGAGGGAGGGGAGAAACCCCTCCATCCTTCAAAAAATAATGACTGTGATAAATTTCCTGCCAATCCTTCTGCGTAGAGGCAAATCCAGATATATTTGATTTAGGATAATAAATAAATGTGAGGTTTTTGGCATATGAACAAAAATTTATCTTTTCACAAGTGTAGGTGGAATTAGAAGGGAGCATCTAAGTTGAGAGAAAAGGCAACTCAAGTGTGTTCAGGGGAAATAAATAGGAGAAGGAATAATTATGTGGGGTGGGTTAAGGTGATGGTGAAGGGAGGAATAAAGTGAGAGATGTGGAAAGGTGGGTATGTTGTGTCACATCATAGAAGTTCTTGAATGAATGTCATACTAAGGGGTATCCATTAAGCTCTTTTCCCCTCCTTATTCTTTTTTCTGGAGAGAAAATATTCAATCATAATCCCATTCAATGAGAATGGCTTATTTTTCCCCCATTTTCCCCTGAAATTCTTATCCATCATTTATTGTAGTCCCTGAATATTTTCCAAAATATATCTGTAAGAGGGATGCAGCGTGGATAAGTAATTTGGTCCCATAATTACTGCTCAGTCAAATAGCATTTTAGTGCTTGACTTTACCAAGTGCTTCTGTACATATTATTATTCAAACCTTCCAACAATCTCTGAGATAGATGAAATTATATTTTCTACTACATGAAGCTAAATCCCACGTTTTGTGCCCTCAGGTCCCTGCTATTTACAATATCCCCCAATTATCATTGCAGTTCACTTGGTCTTAGTGCTCTGGACCCTATGGGCACAAAAGGGTATACTTTACAGTATGGGGCTAATGAGAACAGGCTGATCCAGAGCCAGGTATGTTAACCAAGATGAAGCAGGTGGTGAGCCGGGTAGTGATGCTAAGGAGTGACCAGCCTGCAGGTGTAAACCCTGTATTTTAGGAGGGGAAAATGGAACATGCATGAGATACTTGAGTGCCAGCAGGCAGGCAGAGAGGTAACTCTGTGGTGGGTTCCAGGTTATGGAGCAGAACTACAGTCTATGTAGGAAGAGTCTGCAAAGAATAAGGAAAAGTCTACATCCACAGCCTCCTAGGCCCGTTAGGAAGACAGGATTCTGGAATTATAATGAGGATTCCAGGAGAAAGCCAGAGTCAGAGCATTCTAAATGGCAATGCTTCTCAAACTTTCAGGTGCATTTGAATCACCTGGGGGTCTTCTCAAAAATGCAGATTCTGATTGAGTAGGTGTGGGGTAGGACCTTAGATTCTGTATCTCTAACAAGCTCTCAGGTGTGTAGATGCTGATGGTCCTCTCCTGAGTAGCAAAGATCTACAGCAAAGCAATGAATAAGGACAAATTAGCTGCCAGGAGCCACAGAGCTACCTTAGGTAAGGATCCATCCCGAAGACAACAAGTCTGAACTAGCAGGTGGGAATCACTCAACATTTACAGTGTAGAATGAGAGGGTGAAAGAGCTCAAAAGAGCTCAACACAAGCTAAGCTTGACCTACCTCCCCAGGCTCCGGATGATGACAGTTGGGATGGAGAAGACTCTCAATTCAGCAAGTAAGAACTCCTCCAAGACCTGCAAGCCGTAGAGGGCCATGTGAAGCAATCAAATGATATATAAATACTTTTTAAAAATGGGCTTTCAAATCTTTGCAGAAGAATCAGAGTCAGTGCTTTTAGACCCTGCCTTCAGTCAGTGGGAAATAATAAGTACTAGATTTTTATTGTTTTAAAACTGGCAGTAAATTGGGAGCATGGCTCAGCTTCCTTAGCTCGCCCAAGGGAGCTGAAAATAGGACTCATTGGCAGAGAATGTCATCTGCTGTGTTTGAGATGAAAACAAAAGCCAGATGGGCCCCAAAGACAGCAAAAGAGGTGGGGCAGTTGGAAAATGCCCACCATGGGCTGTATAAAACACAGGATGAGAAACTTGCTTGTATTTTACTCTTTTGAACCAAAAGGATGTTAGGGAAGTATGGAGGGCAGCTGTCTAATGTCAAAGATAAAGCTGGACACTAGTTAAGGTGGTCAGGACAGATTTTAATCAGTAGTATATTATCGCAATAGGGAAAAGAGTCCAGCATGAACTGAATTCAATTTAGATTTGTACAGAGGTGACTGGGCATTTAAAGGGTGAATGGGGAAATAAGGAAGGGAGAGAATGAGGGCTCAGTAGAGTCAGGAAAGTGAAAAATTACAAAAAGCAGGAAAGGAGGCTCCCATCTGTGTTTGTTAACTGGCACTTATCAAAGTCAGGCTCCTGGTCTCCCACAGAGGCTGGGAGGGAGACAGGGGCTCTATCCTTAGGTGTGGGCTGGAACAAACAAAAAATTCTTTTGGCAGCCCTGAGTTTTCTCAGGCAGGTGCTTTCAGAGTCATCCTAGGGATGCAGGCTTAAGCTGTTAGAAATAAAGTTACTGTTTTGTTCAGGTCTTTATAGGCCAAGGGTAAAGGTCTAGTCCAGAAGAAGCGCAGAGAAGAAAGTCTTTGTCACTCAGTGACAAAGTGTGACATTGAAGGTGCTTGGAATTTCCCAGATTGCTTCACCTTTAGGAAATTCTGGAGGCTGAAAACTATGCCCATGGATTCAGGCTTTTGATATGATGCAATCACAGCATTAAGGCAATCATTTAAAAAATTACCAGCTATACTAATAGTGTTGAATAACAAAGGAAATCCATAGAAGATAAGTTCAAGAGGGCTTAAAGAGTTCACCTAGACAGCCCCATCCTTACCATCCCCATCTCAGATCCATTTCATAAATGTGCACAAAATAATTCAAGAAAAGGTAAGTGTCTTTCCCAAGATCATGTTAGGAAAAGTTAGGGAAAGAATCAGATATATGTCAGATACATATTCTGGGAAAGCAAAAAAGGAAGTTACTGAAGCAATGAGGGGAATTTAATTTCACAAAGAGTGGGATTTTCCCTCCTAAATGGAGTTTGCAATGCCTTCCCAACCCTCTCCCCAGCCACATCCATACCTGCTTTTCTGCAACATCCATAACCTCAGGAGTAGTAGGAGGCAGTGAGTCCCCATGCCATCTGCGCTGCTAGGATGCCCTGGTATTTCCACGCCCCGCCCCTATGTCTCATCTCCACCCTGTATTTCTTCTTTAGGAAAATCTGCACCGGAAGCAAAGAACTGTTTGAGCTCATTCCTCTCCCCCTTACCACTCCTCCCCTACACACGTAAACACACATTTCTCCCTTGAGTCAGTTTGTCAAGCCTTTTGTTATTTACCCTTTAGCGTCACAAATAAGTCTGGTCTTGCCAACATGAACCACACTGCAGTATTATTTATATAGCAGCAATTGCTTCCTGCATCTGTGATTATAACCTTAGGGGAAAGAACTAGAGCACTGGCTGGTCTTTCAAGTGTTTCCTTTTTGCTTAAGTCATTAATGTTCCAATATGCAGTGCAGGTTTTCTGCCATGGCTTTTAGTCGTTAAACTAATGCTACATTAAAGTGATAAATGATGCTATAAAAATGAGGAGGAACCCCAGCTGAGGGATTAATGTAAGGTGCCCTTTGAAAAGGATTTAGATTGTGTATTTTGAATGTATTTGTTATGAGATTCTTTGAACATTTTAGTAATACACTAGCTTTAAACCCTTCCATTCTGATGTTGTCTGTTTAAACAACGTCAGATCAACTCTCGCTTCATAGACACCAAAGATAAATCTTCTCATTAAATGAAGCCCTTTTGGTCCTATCCAGATAGAAGCCCATGGTAGAAAAACGATTAAGGGGCTCCTCTGAACTCATTACCATTCATTCAGTCTACTGCCTTCCTCTTCCCGATCTCTTCCTTTCTCTTTCCCTACGCAAGAGTCATCCTGCCTTTTCCCACCAAATGGGTGAAGCCACACAACCACACAAAGGTGGTTGCCAGAGGATAAAAATCTTCTTCACTAAGAACTCTGCTATTGAGTCTTTCTCCTAAAGCAGGGCTGTTTTATATGATCATTAAGTTGTTCCAGACCACTTAGGGGTTAAAGAAAAGCTCAAACATTCCCCAGTTTTATTATAGATAGATTTATTGTATTTTACTTTTTACATTTGTGAGAAACTTTTAAACTCTTTCCTGATCAGTCCCTCAAGTACCAGCTCTTAAAGTCATCGCATCATAAGACATATGTGCTATTATTTGCTATGAAGATAATTGTTTCCATTAAGTAGAATACTGACATTCAATTATTTCTTAATGTCACCTTTAGTGAGTAGATCTTTTTTCTCTCATTCCTTTAATCTTATGTCACTATCCTCTCTTCTACTAACACTCAAAAACACTTGTGATAAAGGATGACATAGATACAAGAGGTGTTATAGCAACCAGAAGAAGCTGTAATTATTCTGCATTGCTATCAATTTGGTTTTGCAGGGAGTTATGTTCTTTAAAAAAGTATACTGTCTTTTTAAAAGAGAAAAACAAATACTGTATGCTAACACATATATATGGAATCTAAAAAAAAAAAAAAAAAAAGGTTCTGATGAACCTAGGGGCAAGACAGGAATAAAGATGCAGACGTAGAGAATGGACTTGAGGACACGGGGAGGGGGAAGGGTAAGCTGGGACGAAGTGAAAGAGTGACATGGACATACATACACCACCATATGTAAAATAGATAGCTAGTGGGAAGCAGCTGCATAGCACAGGGAGATCAGCTCGGTGCTTTGTGTCCACCTAGAGGGGTGGGATAGGGAAGGTGGGAGGGAGACGCAAGAGGGAGGAGATATGGGGATATATGTTTATGTATAGCTGATTCACTTTGTTATACAGCAGAAACTAACACACCATTGTAAAGCAATTATACTCCAATAAAGATGTTTTAAAAAAAAGTATACTTCCTTTTTAAATTAAGGCAGTTAGAAGTCTGTGTAGATTGGCTATTACATGGAACCTTCAAAAGCACATCTGAGCCTAGTTACTCAGCTTCTTATATGCAACACAGATAATGTAGACGGATGGAAAGAAGAGTGGGGAACTCAGGAAATTATATTGCTAATTTAAGCCAAAAAAGCTTTGGGGGATTCCTCTGTGTCTTCTATTTTATCATTGTCTTCTATTTTATCATTAAAGTCCTAATTGCAGAACTAAAATTCTTTTCAAATTTATCAGGTCTTCCTACTTCTCTAGTTCCCTTTCTGCCCTTTTGGATCAGAAATGATTCACAACCTGGTAGTTTATGTGCCTTTGGGCACATTCAGAGACACAGAAGAACTACTTGAGTTCTTAAAAATTAAATCCCTAAAGTAAATCATAATGATAATTCAAAGATCACTTTCTGTCAGTGACTCATCAGTAAAATCAGTTTCTTGTATTAAAGACCCCAATTTGAAAATCCATTTAATAAGTAGGGATATAGCATAAATACTGGAGTCTGAGCTTTGCATTTTGTGGATGACCATTTTCAACTCCCTCTTATTGGTCAATCACCAAAATCATGCTTTAGTTTACTGTTACATAAAACTGAAAGGATCTCTCTCTACTCTAAGTAAATCTGTACTACGCAATTACCTGTGCCTAGATTTTACGTTTCCTACTTTAAAAAATATTTTTTTACCACCTAGATTTTCACCTCTTTTTTCCATTCCCTACCTTAAAAGACTTGAGTCCCTTAATTGTATAAATGGTTTCTCAGCATTAAGATATAGCCTTTTATACTATGAGGCTGAGCTAGTTTTGGTTAGATCACTAGATCCTGGGAATCAGATGTACTAATCCTCACATCCATCTATAGAATTATGCTCAATACCCCTGGAATAGATAAGTCACAGATAGAAAATAATGGAGAGAGATAAAAGGAGCATATGAGAGACTGAGATAGTATAGAGAAAACTTATGAAAGATTATTTATTGTATCAACAGCCACTTTTTTCCACAACTGTTTATCTCCCATCTAGAATATTCAGTAGCTTACTTCCTGGTCTCACTCCTTGGCCTGTGTCCCACAAAATAAAATATAAATTATTATGGAAGTTCCCTACTTTAAAAAAAAATCTACATCAGAGTTTTTCAAGGTGTGGTCCATAAACACTGATTCAGAATCCCCAGGGGAATTTAGGGAAAAAGGTAGATTCCTAGTATCATCCTCAATCTAGTGAGTCAGAACTTGTGTACCTTTCTAATGAAACTTTTTGGTAATTCTTAAACCAGCAGCTATTAATATACACAGTACAGTCTAAAATACTCAGCTTGCCATAAGAGGTACTCTAAAGTGTAGCCCAATTCCTCACTGGTTTTCTTAGTCTCTGGATTAGCCAGGTTCTTTTGGTTTGAGAAACAGCCTACTTCCAGTTTCGGTTTATAAGAAGGACTTATCAAAGAAGAGGGAACTCTGGGGACAGACTGCTTTCTGACTCTCAAGAACCCCATGGGTTCTCTTCACGGAGCTTCTAACCCCTCACAATTATAATTGGTCATAGCCCTGATTCTATCTTACAGTTTTTCTCTCTATATCTTTTCTTCCAGAAGATATCCAGAATATCTTCTATATCTTTATCTTCCATTGAAACTTTGTGTTTTTAAATTCAAATCATCAAATATGGCACGTGATTAGCCTCATTCATCTTTTTGGTCAGGTCAACATATATGTTTTTGATGAGCCTGTGGAGTAGCTTACCTCTAATCCAATGAGGGGCATTTGGAGACAAGGTCACATGGTAAAGTTCATAGCCACCTAAGAGAAAGTCCTGAGTGATGTTTGGATACACGGGTGGCCTCAAAGAACAGGCTGTGCATGGGCAAGCATTGCAGTCAGTAAGCCAACTGTACTCTCTTTTCCCTACCCTAAATACACACAGCCAGTATACTTGTCTTTCCTAAAAAGCACACTAGACATTCCTACCTCTCTGCCTTTGTGGGTATATTCCTTTCGATCTGAAATGACCTCCTTTCTCAATCTATGTCCACTGAAGTCTTATTATTCCTTCAAGGTTTGTTCTCAATTTAATTTCACAAAGGCTTCCCAAATTCTAAACAGAATTAAACTCTCCATGACCTATTCTCTCAAAACTCCTTTAAAAAAATTTTTTTGCCTATAAATTTTGTATTTTTTGCCTATAATTAATCTCATTTGGATAACTGTAAACCACTGGAGGTCAGGAACCTTGTTGAATTAATTTATGGTTTCTCTGCAGAGTGAAGAATAGTACCTGTAAGCATTAAACGTCAAAACAGTGGTTTTGAATTTTATTTAATTATGTGGCTAATGCAAAATTATAAAGTTCAAATTATTATGTTAGGCTTTGGTTTTGACTTAGGGTGGTGTTGCAATCACTCACTATTGTTCTATCAGTTTACAAAATGTTAAAATATTTAAATATTTTTATGTGAAAAAGAAAGTATAACAAAACAATAACTATAATATGTCTTCCTTTAAAAAAAAGTGGAGATTCTGAGAGGTATTATGTAACTTCTAGTTTGATGATAAATAAATTAATAACATTATAAACATCAAATCCTTTTATTTTATCTACTCTGGGCCTTATTTCCTCCATATAAAAAATAAAGTGGTTGGTTTGAGTGGTCTGGATGGTCTGTAAAATACCTTCCAGTTCTGACATCCAGTAATCTAGTTCTGACATCTGGTAATCTAAGGTGTTTCATGTGTCATTACCAATACCACTCACATTCCCTGTCATTCCTCTTCTCCTTTTATTTCTTCAGCCATTAAATTGTGGGTTTTTTTTTTTTTGCACTATTTCTTCTTCCTCATCACTAAAGATATAATTTATGCTTCCAAATTCATTGCATTTTCATTAGTCAAACGCTACTTGCTCTCCACCTTCCTTAGGTTTATAACGAGTCTTTCACATGGACCCTCTTCTCTCTCATTTCAAGCTACATTGGAAGAAATGCTCCATACCTCAGATCCTTTTTAGTTTAGTTTCCTTCAAACTAACTTAATTAAGATGATGAGACTATTTTGTGCGGGTGCACAGTCTAACTGTCTCAACAAAATGTGCAGGGACTTCCAGGAAGTTTGTTGGAGCACTTGTGCTGGGAATTCTCTCCCCTCCTGCCCCTCCTAAGGGAGCCTCAGCTGGTGAGTCAGGGCTGAGCAGGCAGAACTCTTGAAAGATCCAGGAAAATAAAATTCTTGAGGAGGGCAGATTATTCTTGGTGGAAAATGCCAGGTTGTAAAAACAGAGGCTGAATGACTGAATTTACAGCAGTAGTTATCTCAGAATGATAATTAACTATCTTCAAGTTTTCAGAGATGTACATGCCTTCTACTTTGCTGTAACTGTATCTGTTTTAGTATGAGTGTGTTTGGATCTTCTGTTTAGATTCCATAGAATGATTGAAAACTGTTGTTTTCTTTTTTTCCTAGGATTTTTGCCCACATTCTCCACTTGGTCTCATAGTCTATGATGGGAATTTCCTTTGTGTAACCAGTTTTGTTTTGTTTTGTTTTTCCAATTTAAATAACCATGAGTGAGTATATCAATTTTTAGACCTTAGTACCAACATAATTCTTTAACATGCTGTGACATGTCAGCTTTTGTCCATCAGATGGATTTGGGTCTAATTTGGTCTCAGTCACACGGTGGTATACAAATGGTGGGGTGGTGAGAGGGGTCTACCCCAGGCATAGGCAATAAGAGGGTGCATTGTTGATAGAGAATTTATAAACCATAATAAAACTGACTAAAAGTCAGTCTTATTTTTATTATCATCATGTGCAGGCACTTCTAAGAAATGTCAATAATAAAATAATCCTCCTTGAAAAAATTCTTTTTTGGTCCGAGTTCTAAGCCAGTGGTTCTCAAAGTATAAACCTCTGGGAATACCAGAGATCCTTTCAGGGAGGCCATGAGGTCAAAACTATTTTCATAATAAAACTAAAAGTTTACTTGTTTTTTTCTCTCGTATTCTTTCGAGTGTGCAATGATGTTTCCAGAAGCTGTAATGTGATAGTACAGCACATTGGATGCTGAAGCAAATAGGAGTGTTTTACATTAGCTAAAATGTAAAGCAATGTACTTTCATGTTAATTTTAGTGTAGTTTTTTATGAAAAATGGAATAACATAGAATATGTTTATCATTGTTATTTTTAAATGAGCCTTAAATGCATATTTAAAAATTTTCCCATTCTAAATTCTAATATGGTAAATATCACTAGATATAACCCAGAAAAATAAAAAATGAAGGTTGAGATCTTCAATGAATCTTAATTGTTTACAGAATCCTGAGACCAAAAAGTCTGAAAACCACTGTTCTTAATAATTGCTGGGTTTAATTTTCTTTTTTATAGATGCAGAGTATTCCTCTGAAAAGATGGACTAGATATTTAATATATAATATTATATATACATACATATTTAACAAGTAATCAATTGATGGACATTATTTCCAATCTTTGTTATTATAAACAGACCCACAGTTAATATCTTTATGTATAATTACCTTCATACTTAACTATAAGGTGCCTATATATCATCCAAATCAGGACATCTTTGAGACTAAAAGGGCAGGGGTATTTCTATTTATACTAGGACAGGACAGGTGTAAACCAGGACTATATGCCAGGCAAACTGAGATGCATGATCACTCCACTTATATTGCACCTATTATGTGCTGAGCATTTTATATATATTACCATGTTTAACAATCATGGCAACCCTATGAGGTACTTGCTATTATTATCCCCATTCTACAAATCAGAAAACTCTGACATAAGAGATATTAAATAATTTGCCCAAGGCCACACAATTAGTAAATGCAAAATCAGGATTCAAACCCAAACAGTGTGGCTCCAGCATCTGTGCTCTTAATCATTGCATTATATCATCTCTCTTTGAGAGATGTGGAAGATTACTAAAGGATAAATTCCTAGAATTATAATTGCGAGTAAAAAGGTATGTGAATTGTTATGTTGATAGATATTGCCAAATACCTATTCATAAAGTTGAACCAATACTCTCTAACCAAAAATGCATCAGATTATCTATTCCCCTATATTCTTACCCATGCTGAATACTATCAATCTTTTTCAAGGAAATAATTGCCATTCTGATAGGTGAAAAATTGTATTTCAACGTATTCGTATTGCTCCTCTTCTGATGGTAGTTAAGCATATTTTCAAGTGTTTGAGTCGTATGTAGTGATAGTTAATTTTATGTGTCTAATTGATGGGGCTAAGGATGCCCAGATAGTTGGTAAAACATTATTCTTGGGTGTGTCTGTGAGAGTATCTCTGGAAGTGATTACAATTTGAGTCAGCAGACCACCTGCAAAGATCATCATCCAATCCACAGAGGGCCTGAATAGGACAAAAGGTGGAGGAAGGGTGAATTCGCTCTCTGCTTAAGCTGACACATTCATCTTCTGTCCTCAGATATCAGTGCTCCTGATTCTCAGGCTTTCAAATTCAGGCCAGAACTTACACCACTGGCCCAATGATTCTCAGGGCTTCACACTCAGACTGAATTACACCACCAGCTTTCTTGGTCCCCTGTTTGCAGACAGCCAACTGTGGGCCTTTTTGGCTCCCAAAACCGTGTGAGCCATTTCCTATAAGTCTCCTCTAATCTCTATCTATCTCCAACTGATTCTGTTTCTCTGGAGAACCTTGACTAATGCATATGTACTTGCACTTCTGTTTATAATTGTTGCCCCTTTTCAGTTGCACTGTTCGATTTTTGCTTACTGATTTATGGGAGTCCTGTATTAAGGAAATTGGATCAATTATCTGTCCTATATGTTCCAAATAACTTCCCTCTTCTTTTCACTATGTTTATACTACTTTGCCATGCAGATTAAAACCTATTTTTAAATTAATTCAATAATCTTTTATTTTTTTCATGGCTTTTGAATTTTCTTTCATACTAAGAAAGGACAGCTTCATGCCATTTATGGGTGTGTTTTTGTACATGTGTGTTTAACTCTCAGAATCTCTTCTTGGTTCTTTTATGGCTTAATTTTCACATTTTACTCCATGAATTACATTTATGACATTTATTTTAGTGTAGAAGGTGAGGTAGGTTGTCACCTTTATTTTTACATTTTAATATACATTTTGAATGATTATATTGTCATAATACACTTCATGTATCATAGTGTTATCTCTCATTTCTCTACTCTTTCAAAAATATCCTGGGTATTTTTCTTGTCTAGTTTTCCATGTGAATATTAGAAACAGTTAATATAATTATAAAACCAAAATTCCATTCATATTATTAATTAATTTCTATATTACTGTAATTTATATAGATATAATTTTTTATAATAGTTCCCTTGAAAAACTCACATTCTTTGTCATTGTTTCAAGTCTTATTTGAGTTGTTGCATAGTTTTAAACTTGTATTCACATGGAACTTGTTTGAATATAGGAAATAGTTATTTTTATATATAATTTTGTACAGAGGAATCTTACTGAATTCTAGTGTCACAATCTTAATACAAATACACAAATAGTGATCAGACATAAAATAAATCTTTCAAAATGAAAGAGTAGAACAAAATAAATAAGCAGAGAAAATACACCACATCTGTATTAAAAATACAGATAATTCAAAAAAACTAAACTCCATATAAAAATGTGTAACTGTTAGCGTAACTGACTCCATTTTGGACCTTTACAGGTTCTCCTGTCCTTTTGCTGACCCTGCCCAGGGCTGTACTGTGCAGCGAATCACTTCTTTGTCATCAAGGGCTTTGTAGTTAATAGATATTGTTTAATAATCATTAGGATCAGGTAGAGTCTATGCTCTGTTAGTCCCCAAACAATGATGAAAACCTTCCTTGACTTATTCCAGGTGCCCAGGAGACCAGTTACCCATTCATGAATTTTGACTTAGGAATGCAGGTTCCATTTCCAAGCCCCTACCCTCAGACCCTAGGTTAACTGTAAAATTGTCCCAGTGACCCCTTGGTGGTGAGAAGTGTGGCTGCAAATGCTTCCAGATCGTTGTCTGCCCAATCGTGATCTCACCCTTTGAGTAAGTTACCCAGTAATAAACTGATCCATTAATTATAAACTGATCCATTGATTATATGGAGCTGTCCACCTCGTTTTTCGGTCTCAAGATGTCTTCTCTGTTTGGTGGGCAATTTTCGTTCCCTCCGTCTTCCAACAAAAACAACACTCCAATCAGGCTTCAGAGAGACTATAGAAAATATTTCATAAATAAAACAAAAATAGAATGCCATGGAAAAGGTAAAAGTGAATACAAGGAACAGTTCTTGGAATTTAGAATAATTACTCAGGTAAACAATTCAAGAGAAATGCTGAAAGACGAGTTCAAGGAAATCTCTCACTTTTATGCAAACCTAATAAAATTCTCTATTTTGGTAGAAAAGAATCTTGTTAATGTTACATTTTTAAATCTTGCATTTTGTTTTCTAATTCTAGTTTACCTAACCAAAATAGTCCACACAACTGTCTAGTATTGTTATAGACCAAATAGGCTCTAGTTTGTTTTGATTTACTATATGAAATCTCCTTAGTTCTTCCAAGCCAAATAAAAATAGCCCTCTAAAGCACTTTACAGTATGTAAACAGAGGGCATCAGTTGTTTGTTTTTGTTACTCACTGTAATATATAATTTTATATGATAACCTGACTGGGCCACATGGTATCCAGACATTTGATTAAACATTATTCTGGGTGTCTCTGTGTGGGTGTTTCTGGATGAAATTAACATTTGAATTCAGAGATTGAGTAAAGCAAATTGCCCTCCTTAATGAAAGTGGCCCTCATCCAGTCAATTGAACCTGAATAGAACAAAATTCTGAATAAGAAGGACTTCCTCTACCTGACTGCTGAGCTGGGACATCAGTTTTTTGGTTCTTTTCCTTCCTTCAGACTCAAAAATAACACATCTGCTCTTTCTGGATCTCGAGCCTGCCAACTGCAGAGCTCAGACCTTGTCTAACCTCCATAATTGTGTGAGTCAAATACTTTACGGGGTGTGTGTGTGTGCGTGTGTGTGTGTGTGTGTATATAACAGAACCTTATTGGTTCTGTTTCTGTTTCTCTGTAGAACCCTGACTAATACACTGGCTAAATTACCATGGCAAAATAGCCATTTCACATCTCCATAATTTGGTGAAAATATGCTGTTCCTTGGACATTAGGTGAAGGATAGCAATGGGTTATAATAGAAAGAATGAACCGATAGAAATCAGGAGACCTGAGGCCTGGGTCAGTCTCTGCTAGAAACTCTCTGAGACACTATTAATCACTTCACCTATCTAGAACTCAGTTTCCAATATCTATAAAATTGGGGGTTGGAGTAGATGAACTCTACGATCATTTCCAGCTTTGCAATTCTATGACTTTTTTAAACAATTACTCCATCCATTGTTTTTTTTTTTTTTAATTTTTATTGGTGTATAGTTGATTTAGAATGTTGTATTAGTTTCTGCTGTACAGCAAAATGAGTCAATTATAGATATACATATGTCAACTCTTTTTTTAGCTTCTTTCCCCATATAGGTCATTACAGAGTACTGAGTAGAGTTCCCAGTGCTATAGAGTAGGTCCTTATTAGTTATCTATTTTATGTATAGTAGTGTTTATATGTCAATCCCAATCTCCCAATCATCCATTGTTTTTTTCAGTAGATTGGTTATAGAAGTGTTAGAATAGAATCATTTACTCATCTACCCATCACAAGTTGTCTCATTCACTTCTCTATTTTTTTTCAAATTCTTTTCCTTATTCAAACTCCAACTCACTGCGGTTTTATAACTAAAGTTTTCTCCTCTAAGCAGAGTTAGACTCAGCTTATTTTCATTTCCCACTGCATATTTTCCCTCATATTTTTGTTGAAGTACACAGTGTATTGTATTATAAATTATCAATTTCTATTTCTCTTTCAGTATTAAGTTCAGAATTCCTAGATGATAAAGACTACCTACTTAGACTCTTTTACACAAACTCTGAAGAGAGCACCTGAGACATAAGGGACACTAGGGATTGTTGTTGAATAAAAATTCCATTTAACAAATGTCCACTTACCATGTAACAGACACAAAAACTACATGTTATATGGAATCCAAGTGAGTAATACACCACCCACCATGCTTATAATGTAACTGAAAGCAGAGAAGGTGGAAAATCAAATGAATATACTACAAATTAAAACCAGGTTTCTTATTGTCAATCTCAGCACTGTTGATAGTTTGGGCCAAATAATTCCTATTGTGGGGAACTGTTCTGTGCACTGTAGGATGTTTAGCTTCATTTCTGGCCTTTACCCACAATAATACTCTCTGAGTTGTGACAACCAAAAATGTCTCCAGACACTGCCAAATGTCCCCGGTGGGCAAAGTTGCCCCTGGTGAGGACCACCGAGTTAAATTAAGACAGGTACCATAAAGCGATATAAACACAGTGCTTTGGAGATTCAAAATAGGGAGAGAAATACCTAGTGGGGAAAATCAGGAAAGTTTTCATGGAAAAGTTTAAGATGAGCAATTCTTAACACTATGTCCAAAACATGTTTGAAATTTTGGCTAAAATATTCATCTCCTGAGCTCTCAACAAGTTTATTTGTTGAGTGTCAGTAAAGGGCATTTGTAAAACTAGAGAAAAATTATACTGTGAATATTTTCTAATATGTAAATATCAAGGAGAGATTACTATTCTTTAGCTGATTTTTTGTATATTTTCCAAAAAATCTTTAGAATTGCAAATTTTTTTGCTTTCATCTTGAAAATGCAATTTAATAGTATTCTCTATTTTCTTGATGAATTATTCCTGTTTCATCATATAATGAGCCTCTTAATTCCTAATAAGACATTTTTGCATTAGTGTCAATTTTTTCTCTCATTAATATAGATAAACTAAGTATTCCTTTCATTAGACATTTTTTTGGTATTTTTCTCACCCTGATACTTTCATTATTAATTATTTTATTATTTATTATGTCAAGCTCTTTGTTGTCACTGTTCTTTTAATCCATTCTGAGAGTCTTTTAATAGGCAATATTATACCATTTATATTTAACTGGAAAGTATACATCTTTTACATTTACTATAATTACTGATAAATTTAGAATTATTTCACCATCTTAATTTTGTATATAAAAAAATTATAGTGGTGAGAGAATGGACTCCAGAGCCAGACTCTCTGAGTTCTACTATTTATTAGCTATGCAAGTTTGAAAAAACTATTTAAATCATGTGCATGCCAACTTCATAATCTTTAAAATGACATGTTATTATACTTACTGCCTGACATCAGTGTAAGGATTAAATGAGAAAACACATCTGACACACTTATAATGCTACCTAATTTTACTATATGCACTCAAAATTTTATTTGTATATACAATTTAGGCTTTCCATATCATGCTTTCTTCTTTGCTCTTTTTCTCTTTCCTATTCTTCCACTGGATTAATCTTAGTGTTATATAATTTATTTCCTTTTTTTGATCACTACTAGTTTCAAGGTTTTACATTTTCATTTGTATTCTTTTTGTGGTTACTTTTAACTTCAGATTTGACTTAAAGTTTAATTGAAAGCTTTACCTTCCACACAAACAATGCAAAGATTATAAGAATACTTTATATTAACTCACATATTTCCCAATATTTTGCTCACCATTGCTCTTGTATCCCAATTCTTCCAGGATTTAAAATTCTTCTTCCTGAAGGAGGAGTCTGTCAGGGGCTCTCAGTCTTTGTTTATTTGAAATTTGATTCATATAACACTCATTCTTGATAGATTATCCGGGCAGAGGATTATAGGTTGACAGTTATTTTTGTTCCATGTTATGAAGATATTACATCATAATCGTGATTGCTATTGTTTTTATTGAGCTATCTATAGTCATTCTAATTATAGTTCTTTTGTGTGTAATTTGCCTTTTCTATTTAGTTGGATTTTACATATTCTCTTTGATTTCATGTTCTGAAGTTTCACTAAAATATGTCTAACTGTGGAATTATTTATTTTTTATAGAACTTATGCTTCTCGAAAATGAAGAATTTTAATTCAAAAAATTCTCAACCATGCTGTCTTCAAATATAGATGTCCTTCTTTTCTGTATTTTCTTTTTCTGGAACACCTATCAAACATAATTGGACATTCTTATTCTATTCTCCTTGTCTCTAAACCTGTCTTCCGTGTTTCTATCTCCTTGTCTTTGTACTGCATTACAGATGATATTCTCCAATTTATCTTTCAACTCTCTAATTCACTTTTCAGTTCTTATAACTTCCTGTAAACTACTTTTATTGCGATATCATTTCAAGAGGCCTTCTTCTGTGAGATTTTCTTGTGACCGGGACTGTGGAATATCTCTTTAGGTTGGTTTTATATTTGCCTTTGTTAGGAACACACTGGTTTGAGACTAACATTTATCTTAATTATTGAAATGGAGGTTCTTACGTCTTGCAGTCATTGGTAATTTAGATTCCAATTTTCAAAGACTTGGGTCCAAGTTTACAAGTTCCCCCCCGCCTTTTTTTTTTTTCCATTCAAAAGCCAGGCAGAGAGAAGATGAGAAGATTCATTGTTGTCTGTCTGCTTCCTATGTCAGCAAATAGATTTTATTCTAGTTTACCCTTTGATTGAGGTTTCAATTCTTTTAGGGCCCCAGCTACATGCATCAGTCTCCAACTTCTTACCAAAGTAAGGTTATTAAAATCCAAGCACTAGGAGACTTGCCTGGTGGTCCAGTGGTTAAGACCAATTCAGGGGGTGCCGGTTCGATCCCTGGCTGGGGGGCTAAGATACCACATGCCTCGTGGCCAAAAAACCAAAACATAAAACAGAAGCAATATTGTAAAAAATTCAATAAAGACTTTAAAAATGGAAGAAAAAAAAATCCAAGCACTAGACATACTAAGTCTTATACTCAATGTTTCTATCTACTGTGCCCTATGGTTTCTATCACATGAACTTTTCAGTTTTAATTTCTATCACCTGGGGATTCTCATTCCATTTCGTTAATTCAACTACACATATTATATATTGTTTGATTATATCTAGCATCTCAAGTTGTTCATAATGGGAGGAATTTTATACCATTTTAATATACCATTTTACCAGAATCAGATGTGTTAGCACTGTCTGTCAATTTCAATACTTTATGTATTGAAAGTTTCCCATGCACAGGACATCTTAGGAGAATAAAACAACACTTTACAAAGAGCTTTTAATTCAAACCTCTGTTATGGTAATGGTAACAGGATTTCTCCGTTTACAAGTGGTAGGAAGCCAGAAGGTTACTTGGTTTATCAAAAATCATTTAGCAAAATTTAGGACCACCCAGAAACTTCTTCTGATTTCACTTCTAGGATCTTCTTATATGTCACACAATTTCAAAGAGCAGAAATGATTATTGAGGTCATAATAATACAAAAATCGTACATTGTAGTTCCAGAGATGTTACTAATACAAGAATTATCAGTGAAAAATAAAGTGCTGGAATTACATTAAAGTGAGAATTTTGGACAAGTTCTTTGAAAATATGAAATAAATAATAAAATAAATTATTCACAGCCATTGGAATTCAAAGGTTCTCAGCAATCATTTTTGGTATTTCTCATGCTGCATTCATATATGCCACCCAAATGTGAAATTTCAAATACGGTATGCATGAATTAGCTGCTACAATGCCTTAAAGCAGAATATATTTCAGTATTCATGGCTAAATGATTTTGCCAAGGAAATTGACTTGATAATGTTTCATGAAAAGTGTCAGCTATTATCATGGAATTTCAAAGTCCAGCCTAAAATAGTGTCAGTATTTCAAAAATGGAATAAAAAATATAACTTTTATATTTTAAAAAGTCATTATTTCCATTCTGTCCTTTCCTTCCCAGGATTAAGTAAAATTTAAGACTTGAAATCGCAAAGAAATTATTTTTGTCATAGCTTTTTACCTATATGCCAGTTATAAGTAATATCTGGATACAAATTCTAATGAACAAATGGGTATGTTGTGAGGAGGCAGAAATAAAAGTAACTGCATGAAGGACCAAATGTAATTTAAAAATTACTCCTCATTCATTTACTGAAGAGTAAAAAGCTTATTAAAATAAAAAACTATAGTCACAGTGGTTTAAGTCTTAAATCCATAAATTTCAGATGTATTTTATTGCATAGCTATTCTTCTAAGTGATGAGGGCTGTAAAGAGCTTTCAGACAGCCTCTCTTACTGTGGGCTCATCATATTCTTAATTGCTTTCTCTAAAAAATGAAACCAATATGTGTTAGTAAGCAGATAGGATAATTTCTAATTTAGGTCCCTAATTCCAAGCCCACCTGAAAGCTAGGCCAGGAAAAATATGCTTAGGATCAGCAGATTATGATTATTTCAGCCTCAACGAACAAGGGCAGCAACAATGTAGATTAAGTCACAGATCAAAACCCAATCTCTGCAGGCTTCTTAGATTTCTCTTTTACTTTGACAAAATAGGTACATTAATGCTAAAATGCTTCTTAATAACCAAAAATAATAAACAAAGTTATCTACTAAAATAGCTGTGTCAGAATTTTGATTATAACAACTCCTATTTTCTGTAGAATTATGGAGTTTTTAAAGAATTTCTGCACCAAGTTCTGGTAATATATTCCTAAGTAAATTGAGGCTCTAAGAAGCAAAGCTACTTTCTCAAGCAGGAACAACCAATTAATTTCAAATAGGAAAAAACACAGGTTTTCTTTCTTCTATAGCATGAGCTACATCATACACTGAAGGCGTAGGATAAGTAATTGAATACGGTTCCTTTTGTCAAACCCCTTCTCCTCCCCTATAATCTGAAGTATAATTCCCTCTGGAATATATGACAAAAAAATTGAAGAGAACACTTTACAAAGGAAACAGTGTGAGTTCCAGTTCTTGTTTGGTTATGTGAACCCCCGATAACCCAACCCTCCTGCTGACAACAGCTACAAACTCTACAAAATACAAAAAAGACAACTACATTTTGTTTGCTAAGGAGAGTTAACAAATGTAAGTAGCTATGAAGAGGAGTCAAAATATGGAAAAGTGTGAGAGTGGATTTTCAGGATCTTTTCCCCCCTTTGGCAATATTTGAAAGTGAACCTCAGCTGCAGAGTGATGCAGTGTGGGCAACTAAAATACCAACAACTCAACATTTTTTCTGGCCATAGGAAACAAGGAAAAGAGCATAAGTGGGCTGGGGGGTGTGGGAAGATGGAAAAGAGCTAGGGAAAGAAACCTTAATTCTGGGAATGAATCTCACACAAGTCTTAGCCTAACTGCATGGACAGGACTCACTCAAACAATGGCGTGAAGTTTTAAGAAATGAAACTGAGACTTGAGCCACCATCCTCAGAAAGTGAGCTGGAACTTCTTACACTCTAAATATAACCAAATTGATTGAGTGCTGAAAGAAAAATAAGAATGTTTTCCATAGAATTATAGCAGAATAATATATACACAGTATAAACAAAAAAAGAATTCACAATTTCACTGACATGATCCAAAATTAATTGACATACAAGGAATTAGGAAAGGTAATCCATTCCAAGAGTAAAGACAGTCAAAAGATGCCAAACCAAGATGATATAGTTGTTTAAATGATCAGATAGTACTTTAAGGCAGCTATTACACTATGCTTCCCCAGCTTTGCAGGATGCTGCCCAAAAGGCTCACTTCTGGCTCACCCCACCTGAACGTTGAGAGGACTGGCATGGCTGTAGTCTGGGGATAGGTAAGAGCAGAAAAAAAAAGGGGCAGGGACTCACAGCAAATAGCATGCTGATCTCAACAAGTGGCCACAGATCCGATCGACTGCTCGTGGACTCCACCAAGAGCCCAGACCACCAACCCTGAGGAACAGCCCATCTGCAGACCCACACAGCTAGCTGACACGTGCTCCCGACAATCTGCTTTTGGCTTCTCCCTTTTGGCTGGTGCTGCACACACCCCACAGACAAAATACATGAGCCCCGACAGATGGCACACACAGATGTTTTATGTGTTTGTAATGAATCTTTGCCTCAATTTCCCAAAGACATATTCTTATTTTTTATTCTAGGTATTTTGTACTTTGGGTTCTTTTATTTAGGTCCATAATCCACTTTGAATAATTTCTGGGTATGTGGCAGGGTAGAAATGGATGTTTGTGTTTTTCTATAAAGATATTTGGTTTTTCAGCACAATTTGTTGAAAAGATTTTCCTTTCCCCATTGAGTTGTACTTTTAGTACTTTTAGTTGTACAGTTAGTACTTTTGTTGAAGATCAATGTTAAATTTTGTCAAAAGCTTTTTCTACATTTAACTACTGAAATGCTCATACGGTTTTTCTCCTTTATTCTGTTATAGAGTAAATTATGTTTGTTTTTTAAACCACTTTATTAAGGCGAGATTGACATGTAAAAAGCTGTACATATTTAACGGATACAACTCAGTGAGTTTGAGGATACGTATACACCCGTGAAACCACTACCACCATCAAAGCCATAGACACATCCATTGCCTCGTAAGGTTTCCCTCCACCTCCATTATTATTATTATTACTATTATTATTATTATTATTACTTAAATGTGGTAAGAACACTTAACATAAGATCTACCCTCTTAGCAAATTTTAGGTATATCATACAGTATTGTTAGCTGTAGACACTTTATGGTAGATCTCCACATTATTTATCTTGCATAATGTGAGATATAAAATTTAAAAAAAATTATACATTGAACTTCATCAAAATAAAAACTTTTACTTGTAATAAAATAAATATACAAATGACTGATTGAGAGGAAATATTTGCAACACATATATGAGACAAAGGGACTTGTATCCAGAATATATTAAAAACTCTTAAAAGTATGAACACAAAGGGGGGAAAATGGGGGCAGGGGGTGGTGGTGGGATGAACTGAGAGATTAGGATTGACGTATATACACTAATATGTATAAAATAGATAACTAATAAGAACCTGCTGTATAAAAAAAATTAAATAAAACTTTTTTAAAAATTTTTAAAAAAAGAAAAAAACTTGAACCAGTAAAAAAAAAAAAAAAACTCTTACAACTCAATCACAATACAACTCAGTTAAAAACATTGGCAAGATTTGAACACACATTTCATAAAAGGTGTACAAATGTCCAATAACATATGAAAATATGCTTAAACATCTTTGGTCATCAGAGAATTCAACTAAAAATCACCATGATATATCACTACATACCTTAAAATGACTGTACCAGATGTTGACAAAAAATGTGGAGCAACTGTAACTATCATACACTGCTGATGGGAAAGTAACACGTTACAACTGCATTGAAAAACAATTTGAAATTTTCCTAAATAGTTAAACATACATCTTCCAGATGACCTAGTCATTCCATTCCTAGACACTTCCAAGAGGAAGGAAAACCTGTGCTTCAATAAAACCTTGTACATGAATGTTCATAGAAGCTTTATTTGTAATTGATAAAACCTGCAAACAATCAAATATTCATCAATAGGTTAATTAATAAATAAATTGTGGCAAATGGGATATTATGCAGCAATACAAATAAATGAACATGCAGCAACATGGTTGAATTTGAGTGGAAGAAGCCAGACATAGAAGAGCTCATACTGTATGATTCCATTTATATAAAATTCTAAAGCCTGCTAGTAATCTGTAGAATCAGAAATCAGATAGTGATTGCTTGGGGACTGGTTGGAGGAAGGGATGGAACACAAAGAGGCTTGAGGAAATTTGGGGGTTGGTGGAATTGTTCAGCATCTTGATTATGGTAACAGGTTCATGGGTGTATATATATGTCAAATTCACTGAAGTATAAATAATTTGACTTTAAATAATTTGTAGTTTATGTCACATTTATTATACTGCAATAATTCTGTAAAATAAAACAAAAAATAAAAAGTGAAATGAGGTAACTTGTTCATTAAAGAACAAGTTCTTTCCAAATTATCTCATTTAATTTTTCAGACAACTTTGTATGACTGTTAGATCTGGCAATACTACAGTCTTAGTGAATTTTGACACAAATTTCTCATAATCTTTTAGATAAGATAGGAAAATGTAAAACATATAGTTAGTGGATTCATTAAATAGAGGGTGTGTAATATATCACTTGCCTAATTTTATAAGATTATGATGAATTGGAAAGTGAAAGAATTAATAGGAGGAAAAAGTATACTCCCTCCATCTAGCAAATACTTTGTCCCTTTACCCTTACCCAGGCAAAATGGAAATTTATTCAGATTGGTCAGATTTCAAGGCAATAATGGTTCTATGGAAAGGAGATCACTGGACAGGTTAAGGGTAAAAATAGCCATTTACCCCTGTCACTATAATTTTTTTCTAAGTATTTAGACAGGTGAGTTGACTCAGGCTGTCACTTCTGCATAGACCCAGCTATATTGAACTCTCTCTTTTACCTCCCACTTTCAGGCGGCTCAGGAAATAAGTTCACTTGGTTATCTTCCTAACTTTGGCCCATCTTTTTTCTCTCCCCTTCTCCCTCTCCCATCCCTCTCCCTCCCTCTTCCTCCTTCTTCTTCTTTCTTTCTCTTTTTCCCTCTTTTCCTCTCTCCCTGTCTTCCTCTTTTTCTAACACATTCTCTTCTCATCCTCATTGAAGAATAATTAAATTGATCCATTAAGACATCGAAATGCTTCATCTCCTTCTCTTATTTCTCTCCTTTTTTGTACTAAATTAGGGAGTTTGAATTTTATCCTAAAAGCTGTTAGAAACCAATGTATACTTTTTAAGAAACAGAATTAGTTGATCAACTTAACAGCTTTGAAAAATCAGTCTACCTGAGAAATTATATTGGGCGAGGGTGAGAGAGGTAGGACAGAGATAAAAATATTAAAAACAGCACAACAATACAAAACCAAACACATTACAGAGATTCGTTCCTGAACCAGTGAAAATAGGAAGACATGGTTTTGAGAGCAATTAAGGAGATAGAATTTGTGCTTATTACTGATTAATTACTTTTTATATGTGTGGGGTGAGGGGTGAGCAGGGGGTAAGAATGATGGTATCAGGTAACATCTATGCTTCTGCCTTGAGTGACAGGGTGAATGGAAAAATAACACACAGAGAATACAGATTAACTGATGAATATAAGATGATGTATTGTGGATACATGAGCAGTGGATATGTTTAGTACAGATGAAACTTCTAAGTACAGATATCTATGGGGCAGTTGAATATACAGGTCTGTGGTTAAGAGAGTTTTCAGCTAGCGCTGGAAACATTTAACAAGTGGGTGACAGTTGAAGCCAAGAGACAGGATGAGGTCATCTAGGGTCCCTTTAGCGAACAAGGTAAAGGGCTAAGGATGGGAACAATAATATTGAAGGGGTGAGTAAAAGAAAAATAATCCAGAGAAAATGAAGGAGAATCTGAGAGGCAGGAAGAAAGCCAGAAAAGAGATGTAACAGAAGCTCAGAGAGGTAAAATATCTGGAAGATGCAGTGGCCAACATTTTCAAATACCAATTTGAGATTACCACGTTTCAGATGAGGCAACTAAAATGTTTAATCGAGAGAGGTAAAACCACAAAATAGAAGCAGAAATCAGTGCAGTTGATTTTCTGATATTCAGAGACTAATCATGTATTAAATGGAGTGGATTTCTTTTTTGTGGCTTCAAAAGCCAGAACTAGGGGAGGGGGGGGGAAAGCCAGAACTAGAACCAATATTAGAAGGTGCAGAAAGCAAGATTTTAGCTCAACTGAAGGAAGAAAATTTCTACATTTTATGAGAATTATCTAAAAGATAAAATGGGCTGTCTCAGTGGAGGTTGTTCCTACTAGACTGATGGGTCACATGTCAGAGGTCAGAGGTCCATGAGTAGAGATACCATATATCTACCACCATCATCTAGAAGAACTTAATAAATAGCAGGTTGAATAATATGTAATTGCCAATATTTAGCCTTTTTTTTTTTGGACGCATGGTGCAGCATGCAGAACTTCCCCGACCAGGAATCCAACCCATGCCCCCTTCAGTGGAAGCATGGAATCTTAACCACTGGACCACCAGGGAAGTCCTAGCCATTTTTAACCAATAAAAAATAACAATTTTATATGGTTCAATCTAATATTTATTGAATGAAAAAAGAAATGAATAAATAAATAATGAATGATTGAATATTGGACTAGGAAGTTCTTTTGATTTTCAGTGAATAAAAATATAGTTGCTTTAAAAAGAGAGTTCTCAAAGCATTAAGGGAAATAACAACACAAATTGATTATAAATTTTGCCAGAATGTCATGTTTTCTTCCACCTTCAGGTAGAAATTTTTGAAGGGGTCCAAAAGCAATATCTCAGCTAAATATTATGTATATATTTATTTATTTGAGTAAAGTTACTCAGAGATATTGAGTTGAAAAACCACTGTAAGTTTTATAAGCTGAAAAGTAAAATTATTATTATTTTACTATTGGTATTAATAACACCACAAAAGAAAAAAATGTTATCTAATAAATATACCTTTGAGTCAGGAAATACAATAGCAAAATATATATATATATATTTTAATTTAAAAGGGAAAACTCTTATTTACTGATTTATCTTATATGATTCAATTTCCATTGGCTTTTATCATCCATGTATAAGAATGGATGAGAGTTGAGCTACTCAGAAGGAGAGAAATTGCTAATGTTGATTTTTTTTAATGACTCCGAACTACTATGAGTATAATTTCCTAATGCTATTGCCTGGGAGTCATAAATGTCACCACAAGTGCAATTTTTTGTTCTTATTTTGATTTCTATTGACTAAGCCTTTCCCTTTTTCAGCCACTTAGTGTCACCCTATCACAACCCAAATTATAGTCTAAATTACAAATACAAAGTGCTCCTTTCCTCAGCCACAGTGGAATGCAGACTCCATTGAGCATAAATTTTTCCCCAGGGCATGCAGTAGTCAATCTTTTATTTTCTTTCACATTCCTCATTTAAGAGAATTTCTGGCAAATTTATGTGAAAGGAAAATAAATATTTTGCTTCTTTGACATTTTGGTACATTTATAGTCAATTTTTTTCATCATTCTGTTAGAAATCTGGTTAATTATTAGTATGTCTAACATCTGAATAAAAACTAAGTAAACACATGATTAATTATTAATAATATGCTGAAGTACATGTAGTCATTTTTACGAATTTAGATGTTAATAACTGCAAATACTTCACCTGTCATTTTCTCCAGCCAGAGTCATCTTTAGATTAGATACTGATTATTGTGTCATCTTACCCCAAAATCTTCTAACCATTTTTATTTCCTGAAGGGAAAGACTTTTCTTGTCTCTTTATTCTGATATTGAAAATCTCCATGATCTGGGCCTACATTCCTTGTCCTAGCTCCATTGGAGTCCCTGGTTGCCATTCCCAACTGTATCTTACACAGTTTTGACTCTCTGTACCTTTGCTAACTCTGTTATTTCTACCTGAGATGCCCTTGCACTTAAGTTTAACTCTATGCATCTTTTACAATGCACCTTGGATCTATCTTCAGTATCATCTCCCATGAAACCTGCTATGAAATAGACATATATTTTAAACACAAAATATCTAAAGTCAAAAAGCTTTTTTTAATCATTCTCTGGTTAATATTTCATTAGTGTGGAGGAATGTTTCCTATAATCCATGTCTCTTACAGCATATTTCCTCTCATGTCTCATTGTCTATAACTGGGTCACATACCATGCCTACACTAATTATTAGCAAGGTGAATGAATGGACAACACAAATGTTTGAGCCATCCATGGGGTTGAGAGAATTAAAAATGGTTCAGTAAAATCAGTATTATAAGGAAAGCAGAGTAGATTTTGGATAGTCATCATTGTTTTCAGCTCTTTCCAATGCAAAAATAATTGCTATCTCTGTAAATTCCAATTGAATTTTCTTTACACAGTTATCAGAGAAAACCTATTCCAGTCAGTCTTTAATAGACATGAGGAACAGCCTTGAGATTCTACCTATTTATCCCAGTATCTGACACACATTGGGTACCAAGAAAGTCCTGTGGAAGCAAAGCTCACTGAGTGACCATCACTGATATTCTTATAATAACAGAATGGTGACTCTGTACTCATGTCTACAAGGCAATAAGTGGAAGTTAAAGGGAGAAGAAGAGCATTTGTATATACATAGGGCAAACACAGTCATCTATTTCAATTCCACCTCTGTTACTTCCTAGCTGTGTGAACTTTGGCAAGTAACAGAAGTTCCATAGCTTTAGTTTTTCCAACTGTAAATGGAATGACTTTACATGAAAATAAAGCATGGCTAGTCTTAAGTGAATCAATGTCTATAAATTGCTTAGCACAGTGACAGACACTTGGTAATTAGTAGCTACAGTTAGTACAATCCCTTGGAACAGAAAGTCATGGCTATTTTGTCAGTACAAAGTATGGAAATAAACTAAACCTCCTGCAGCATGTTTTCTTTCTACAAACCAAATTGAACCAATTTCCATATGGATAGTTGGTCCAAGCAAGACACATTTGCCTTTTACTGTCATGACAACAAAGTTAGCAAAATTGGTAAACTCTGAATTTTCCCACTACCTATTCTGGGTTTAAGACAACAAAAAGTTCAAAAGCCTTTTTTGATTATTTTTGGAAAGAAACATTGACTCTATTTTTATGTGAAAGGAAGAAAATCAGGCACTCCAAAATGAAAGTAGGGAGGGAAGGAATGTGAGATTAAAAAAAAAAAGTTAAGAATATTTATCCCTCACATTCACAAAGGTTTGAGTAATGTTTTATAAAATCAAAATTGGAAGTTAGAACCCTAAATTTTTAATATTTGACAAAAAAATTCCACTGAAATGTGTGAAAGGAACCAAGAGGTAGAGTTTAATATCTGTCACATTATATTTAACAGAGCAACAAACTCAGCTATTTAGCAACTGCAATGTTAATCCAATGGTTTTTAAAACACAAACAGAATTTGCAATTTTCAGGAATTCAGTAATGTTACCAGTTAACAAAACAACTCTTACTCTTACTCACATCTAACCTAAGCAAGGTTTGTCAATTATTACCATAAACAGTGGCATTTACAGCAAATGTTTAACTCTAAGTTATGTCAAAGCACTCTTCAGAGTGATATAACTTGTGTTAAATCTGCAAAGGACTACATTTAATGGTCCATTTCAGACATGGTCTCTTAGTTGTTGGTACAATCTAGTAATGAGTGTAGAACAAACCAATGTCAAGTTTTTCCATTCAAAAAGCTGTAGAGACTCTATCTCTCCAAGGTGATCTTAGATTCATCTGACTACTGTGCCTTTTTATCAATTCTGATTCTCTTCCTCCTGCTGCATTATTTTTCCTGGTTGACACCTTCTTATATTCATGTAAGAGTAGCGTGGTCAGTAAAATCCGAGCAAAAGTGACCTTAAATTTGTGCTTATCTTTTCCCTCTCATACAATCTGGAAGACACCTTCACTGTAGAAGAATGCCTGGACTCCTGCTCCCACAAGGAACTTGTTCTCTATAGAGTCAGCCAGCTGTCTGAGATGTTCTTTAGCCAGACTCTAAGCTAGCTCATTCACTCATACCTCAATTAATCAATTAGTTCTTCTATTCAACAAATCTTTATTGAGTACTTAGTATGTGAAAGGCACTGTTTTAGGTACTGGAGATACACAGTGAACCAAATAGACAAAATTTCCTTTCCTCATAACATTTTTATTCCAGAAAAGGGAGAAAATAATAAATAAATGTCATAAATGTAGTATGACAAATAGGCATTTCACAAAATTTTTTTGAAAACATAAATCACACAAAGAGAATAGGGAGTGTTGGCCGGGAAGGAGGTTGTAATACCACATATAGAGGTCAGAGAAAGCCTCATTGAGAATGTGGCATTTGAGCAAAGAGCTTAAGGAGGTGAAGGAGTAAGTCACATGGATAAATGAGGGAGGTGCCTTGCAGGCTGAGGGAAGAGTAAATGCAAAGGCCCAGAGGTAGGAGAATGCCTGGGAAGTTCAAGGAAAAGCAAGGACTTCAGTGTGCTGGGAACAGAGTGAATCAAAGGAGACCAGTAGAACATGAGGCCAGAAAGGAAGGAGAGAACAGACATTGTGAGGCTTTGTAACCCATTGTAAGGACTTCCTTTCTTCACTCTGAGGTAAATTAGAAGCCACTTGAGAGTTTTGTGCATGGGAGTGATAGGATCTAACTTATAGTTAAGAGCATCATGTGGTTGCTGTATTGAGAGTTGATTGTGGGCAGGCAAGTGTAAAAACAGAAGGACTGACAGGAAGCTATTGAAATAATTCAGTCAACAAATGATGAGGACTGGCAATTAATTCCGATGAAAAGTCGCTGGTGGAGGTAATGAACAGTGTTGGGTTCTGTATGTAACTTGAAAGTAGAGACTACAATATTTGCTGATTGATTGGAGATTGTATATGAAAGAGAGAACTCAAAAATGTTTACCAGCCTCTTTGGACTGAACAACCAAAAGGAAAGAGTTACAATGCACTGATCCAGGGAAGATCTGTGGGAATAAGGGTAAGGGGAGATGGGGGAAATAAGAAGATAGATTTGCAGCAAGTTTATTTGCAGAAGGCTAGTAAACACCAAATGGTGACATGGAGCAGGCAGTTGGTTATGAGTTCAGGGAAGGGATCTGGATTGGACATGTGAGTTTGGGAGTTGCCAGTTTATGAATGATAGTGTACGAGATTGAATGAGATTTCCAAAAGTGTGAATGTGTATAGAAAAGTAAAAGTTCTGAGGTTCAGCCTTAGGACACCCCTAACATGTCAAGTCTGGGGAAATGAGGGGAAATCAGCAAATAAGATGGAAAGAAGCAGTCACTGGAGTGCGAGGCAAATCAGAAATGTATTGTTTTGGAAGCAAGGTGAAGACGTGTTTAAAGGAGGAAGAAGTGATTACCTAAGTGAAAAGCTAACAATTAGGTCAAGTAAGATGAAGACTGAAAATCAACCACTGATTTAGCAATGTGATCAATATTTCTCTTCACTGGGGAGAAGAAGCAAATGATGAAACTGGACAACCAGATATGCTTCCTCATTTAATGTCCTCCTTGTATAACCCTGACTCCCATAGCTTCCATGAACTGAACTAATTTTGGAATTCTTTATTTTATTTTATTATGCTCCAGTAATTAGTTCCTTATCTCTGTGCCTTATCTGAATCCATGTTGATATTTTCAAGTTGATCTTTTTAAAAAAATTATGTGAAGGAGACAAGTCAATATTACTATCACAGTTTTGCAGAAAACATAGTTTTTAGAGAAGATAAACATTTCATTGTCACTCTTCTGGTTAGTGGCAAGGTGATGACTCAGCCCAGGCCTTCTTATCCTGCTCCTTTAACTTCCATAAGGAGAGTGGCTGATGCTTTCTTGCTTATTCTTTGGACCTTCCTTTATGCGTTGCCCACTTCTATTCATATCTTCTATTTATTCTTATTAATCCCTTGAATTTTGGTCCTTAGATTTTTTTTTTTTGAACAGGTGCACTCCATGACCTTTAAGGACAAACAGCAATATGACTTTAGAACTTCAGGGAATTTGAACTTCTGCCAGCCTCCGAATCCAGAGAATAGTTTCATATGTTCTCATGTCCCTCCTTCCCTGTAGGATTTACTTCCTTTTAGCATAGGCAAAAGGCTGGGTAAATGACCAGCACTGTATTATTGAACATATATCTGCCCATTCTCTTGTTACAAAGATAAGAATTATAGGTCCAACATCCAAATATTCAGTAAATCTTGCGAGTGTAATCTTATATATCGTCACAGTACACATCCTCTTTCTTTTTCTTCTTTTTCTTCTTGATTCTTTCCAAGAGTTTTGCTTCTTTCCACCCTTACATCCAAACATAAGGAGTCCATAGAATCTTAGCGACATAAGAGATTGTATTGTTATGGATAGAAGTCATCCATCTTCAGCTTGAATTCCTAGGGATGGTCACTCACTACCACAAGTCCGTGCACATATGCATGCAGTTGAACAAAATTATTAGATTAATCACAACTTTTAAATGTTAAAACATAAAGTACAAAGATCATGCAGATGGTAGATTGTATCAGTATCAATTTCCTGCTTGTGATATTGTACAGTAGTTAAGCAAGATGTTACCATTGGGAAAACTGGGTAAATGGTACATGAGACTCTGTATTATTTCTTAAAACTGCATGTGAGTCTACAATTAATTCAAAATAAAAAGCTTAAATACGCATGTAAAAAGACATTCATGGGAAGACTTCCTTTTCCAAGACCATCAAACTGTCATGAAGCTGGGAAGGGAATGCTCTAGGAAAACTACTGTCTTAGGAAAATCTACCATGCTGGCCTTTGAGAGTGCTGTGAGAAAGTCCAGAATTAAACAGATAAATAGCAATCTGTGAAGAGAAAGGTAGTGATGAGTATGAACCTTATTTTAGCATCAGATAGAGTAATGGCACCTGTGGTATTATTGTGAAGATAGACTCCACCTCCAATTAGCTGCCATACTCCCAAGTAAGCCACCTGCCGTGGGATCCTGTGTGTGTGTGTGTGTGTGTGTTTCATGAGAATTATTTAATCTATGTATCTGGTTAGTCATAGTTCCAGTTTCTAAGGCTAAACCAAATATCCTGCCCATGTTTCTATTTCATCTCTTTTCTAGTTATCTGGCTTTCCCTTCCTTTCCCAGGAATTCTTAAGATCACTGACTCCACTGAAGGAAGTCAGGCTTCTGACCACCTAATAAATAAGTTCACCAGTGAAAAGCCTAGTTTTCATTCTGTTTAATGACAGGCTTCAGAGACACTCAAAATGGAGGGTGTCTTAGAAACAAATAATACTGTAGGCTTGGTTTACTTATCCCTCATTGGCAGTGGCACCAAGCCCTTCCTCTGCTTTGAAATTCATGGCTGTGTCTGTGGCAGCATACTAAACAAACTGACCCACACACAGCCTGCTCAGCCCGTCCAGATGCAGCTCAACTAATCCATATACCTTAATGGCCAATTCAGAACAGTAGTTTAGATAACTAACATGGCTCGTTTGTTTCTAGTGTATGTATGTGATCATAAATGAATCCACGTATTATCATTTGAATTGGATTTCATGAATTATGCTGGCTGGGGCTTGAACCACAATATCTTGCTCTGAATTCTAGATGATTGGCTTCGAAATTGGCCCTTAGAAATGCATTGTGTGTACAAAATGTTTAGATGAAAGAAATAAAAATAAAATCAAGCATACTAGACACTAACAGTGAAAAGTAAATCCCTCCTACTCTTGTTTCCTCAGACTCTCATTTCCCTCATACAGATATATTACTGTTAATAGTTTTAGGCAAAGACATTCTATCCATGTATAAGCATATATATGCAGATTTTATAGAGAGAGAAAACACTATAAGCTATACATCCCTATTTGTTTCATAGAAGATAGAAGATGTACACAGTGCTCTAAACTGGTTCCTTTCACTTAATGATAAATCTTAGAAGCTTTTCTACAATATATCAGCATCTGTGATCTGCCTCCACCTTTTTAAACAACTTTTTAAACTGCATAGTATTCTGTTGAGTAGATGTAATCATTTTGTATTTAATCAGTCACATTTTGATGGACACTTGCTGTTTCCAATATTTTGTTATTACCAACAACGCTTCGGTGAACATCATTGCATGTAATGATTTGTGCCATGTGTAAGTAGTATCTGTAAGATACGCTCCTGAAAGGGAAATTCTTGGCCAAAGGGTATATTCAGTTTTTAGGTTAATAGATATTGCCTAAGTATTTTCCAAAGAGGCTGTGCAGTTTTCCCAACCATATAAGAGAGGATTTGACTTCCCATATCTATCTCTCCTTAATTTACTATTGATTTTTTGAACTTGCAGATCTGATTATAATGGTAAGTTGTATTTATCTAATTATGAACATGTTTAAGCATCTTAAAAGTCATTTGTTGCATTCTTTCCACCTAAGCACTCAGTTCTTCATCATTCCCTGAAGAGTATCTATTCCTTACTGGTTTAAAATGGCAGCTGAGGGGGGACCTTCAAGATGGCTGAGGGGGGACCTTCAAGATGGTGGAGGAGTAAGATGTGGAGATCACCTTCCTCCCCACAAATATATCAAAAATACATCTACATGTGGAACAACTCCCACAGAACACCTACTGAACACTGGCAGAAGACCTCAGACTTTCCAAAAGGCAAAAAACTACCCATGTACCTGGGTAGGGCAAAAGAGAAAAGATAAAACAGAGACAAAAGAATAGGGACAGGACCTGCACCTCAGGGAGAAAGCTGTGAAGAAGGAGAAGTTTCCACACATTAGGAATACCCTTCACTGGTGGAGACAGGGGGTGTGCAGGGGGGAAGCTTTGGAGCCATGGAGGAAAGCCCAGCAACAAGGGTGTGGAGGGCAAAGTGGAGAGATTTCCACACAGAGGATCAGTGCCAACCAGCACTCACCAGCCTGAGATACCTGTCTGCTCACCTGCTGGGGCGGGTAAGGGCTGGGAGCTGAGGCTCGGGCCTCAGAGGTCAGATCCCAGGGAGAGGACTGGGGTTGGCTGCGTGAACACACTCTGAAGGGGGCTAGTGCGCCACAGCTAGCCTGAAGGGAGTCCGGGAAAAAGTCTGGACCTGCCTAAGAGTCAAGAGAACATTATCTCACAGTGCGCGAGGAGAGGGGATTCAGAGCACCGCCTAAACGAGCTCCAGAGACGGGCTCGAGCTGCAGCTATCAGCGCAGACACCAGATATGGGCATGAAACGCTAAGGCTGCTGCTGCAGCCACCAAGAAGCCTGTGTGCAAGCACAGGTCACTATCCACACCTCCCCTCCCGGGAGCCTATGCAGCCCACCACTGCCAGGGTCCTGTGAACCAGGGACAACTTCCCCAGGAGAACACATGGTGTGCCTCAGGCTGGTGCAACATCACACTGGCCTCTGCTGCTGTAAGCTCACCCCACGTTCCAATTATGACTAATGTACCCCTCCCTTCCCCATGCCTGAGTGAGCCAGAGCCCCCTAATCAGCCACTCCTTTAACCCCCTCCTGTCTTGGTGAAGAACAGACACCAGAGGGTGACCTACATGCAGAGATGGGACCAAATCCAAAGCTGAACCCCAGGAGTTGTGCAAACAAAGAAGAGAAAGGGAAATTTCTCCCAGCAGCCTCAGGAGCAGTTGATTAAATCTCCACAATCAACCTCATGTACCTTGCATCTGTGGAATACCTGAATAGACAATAAATCATCCCAAAATTGAGGTGGTGGACTTTGGGAGCAACTGTATACTTGGGGTTTGCTTTCTTGCTTTATTTTTTGTATATATATATTTTTCCTTTTTCTCTTTTTGTGAGTGTGTATATGTATGCTTCTTTTTGTGATTTTGTCTGTATAGCTTTGTTTTTACCATTTGTCCTAGGGTTCTGTCTGTCCTTTTTTTTTTTTTTTTAGTATAGATTTTAGCGTTTGTTACCATTGGTGGATTTGTTTATTGGTTGGTTGCTCTCTTTTTTCTTTTTTTTTTTAACTTTAATAATTTTTAAAATTTTTTTATTTTAATAACTGCATTTTATTTTATTTTATTTTTTTTCATTCTTTCTTTTTACTTTTTCTCCGTTTTCTTCTGAGCCATGTTGCTGACAGCGTCTTGGTGTTCCAGCCAAGTGTCAGGCCTGAGCCTTGGAGATGGGAGAGTCAAGTTCAGGACACTGGACCACCAGAGATCTCCTGGCCCCACATAATATCAATCGGCAAGAGCTCTCCCAGGGATCTACCTCTCAATGTTAAGACCCAGCTCCACTCAATCAACAGCAAGCTCCAGTGCTGGACACCCCAAGCTAAACAATTAGCAAGACAGGAACACAACCCCACCCATTAGCAGAGAGGATGCCTAAAATCATAATAAGTTCACAGACACCCCAAAACACACCACAGGACGTGGTCCTGCTCATGAGAAAGACAAGATCCAGCCTCATCCACCAGAACACAGGCACTAGTCCCCTCTAACAGGAAGCCTACACAACCCACAGAACCAACCTTACCCACTGGGGGCAGACAACAAAAACAATGGGAACAATGAACCTGCAGCCTGCAAAAAAGACACCCCAAATAGAGTAAGTTAAGCAAAATGAGAAGACAGAGAAACACACAGCAGATGAAGGAGCAAGGTAAACACCCACCAGACCGAACAAATGAAGAGGAAATAGGCAGTCTACCTGAAAAAGAATTCAGAGTAATGATAGTAAAGATGATCCAAAATCTTGGAAATATAATGGAGAAAATACAAGAAACGTTTAAAAAGGACCGAGAAGAACTAAAGAGCAAACAAACAATGATGAACAGCACAATAAATGAAATTAAAAATTCTCTAGAAGGAATCAATAGCAGAATAACTGAGGCAGAAGAACGGATAAGTGACCTGGAAGATAAAATAGTGGAAACAACTACTGCAGACCAGAATAAAGAAAAAGGAATGAAAAGAATTGAGGACAGTCTCAGAACCTCTGGGACAACATTAAATGCACCAACATTCGAAGTATAGGGGTACCAGAAGAAGAAGAGAAAAAGAAAGGGACTGAGAAAATATTTGGAGAGATTATAGTTGTAAACTTCCCTAATATGGGAAAGGAAATAGTCAATCAAGTCCAGGAAGCACAGAGAGTCCCATACAGGATAAATCCAAGGAGAAACACGCCAGGACACGTATTAATCAAACTAACAAAAATTAAATACAAAGAAAAAAAATTAAAAGCATCAAGGGAAAAGCAACAAATAACATACAAGGGAATCCCCATAAGGTTAACAGCTGATCTTTCAACAGAAACTCTGCAAGCCAGAAGGGTGTGGCAGGACATATTAAAAGTGATGAAAGGAAGGGAGGGGCAAGATGGCGGAAGAGTAAGATGAGGAGATCACCTTCCTCCCCACAGATACATGAGAAATACATCTACACGTGGAACTGCTCCTACAGAACACCCACTGAACGCTGGCAGAAGACGTCAGACCTCCCAAAAGGCAAGAAAATCCCCACGTACTTGGGTAGGGCAAAAGAAAAAAGAAATAACAGAGACAAAAGAATAGGGACGGGATCTGCACCGGTGGGAGGGAGCTGTGAAGGAGGAAAGGTTTCCACACACTAGGAAGCCCCTTCGTGGGCAGAGACTGCGGGTAGCAGAGGGGGGAAGCTTCGGAGCCACGGAGGAGAGCGCAGCCACATTGGTGCGGAGGGCAAAGCGGAGATTCCCGCACAGAGGAGCGGTGCCGACCAGCACTCACCAGCCCGAGAGGCTTGTCTGCTCAGCCGCCGGGGCGGGCGGGGCCTGGGAGCTGGGGCTCGGGCTTCGGTGCTGGCCGGGAGGGAGTCCGGGAAAAAGACTGCAGCTGCCAAAGAGGCAAGAGAATTTTTCTTGCCTCTGTTTCACGGCGCGCAAGGAGAGGGGATTCAGAGCGCCGCCTAAACGAGCTCCAGAGACGGGCGCGAGCCGCGGCTATCAGCGCGGATCCCACAGCAACAGGGACGCAGAGGGAAAAACGGAGAGATTCCCGCACAGAGGCTCGGCGCCGAGCAGCACTCACCAGCCCGAGAGGCTTGTCTGCTCACCCGCCGGGGCGGGCGGGGGCTGGGAGCTGAGGCGCGGGCTTCGGTCGGATCCCAGGGAGAGGTCTGGGGTTGGCTGCGTGAACACAGCCTGAAGGGTCTAGCGCACCACAACTAGCCGGGAGGGTGCACGAGAAAAAGTCTGCAGCTGCCGAAGAGGCAGGAGACTTTTTCTTGCCTCTTTGTTTCGCAGCGTGCAAGGAGAGGGGATTCAGAGCGCCACTTAAACGAACTCCAGAGACGGGCGCGAGCCGCGGCTATCAGCGCGGACCCCAGAGACGGGCATGAGACGCTAAGGCTGCTGCTGCCGCCACCAAACAGCCTGTGGGCGAGCACAGGTCATTCTCCACACCGCCCCTCCCGGGAGCCTGTGCAGCCCGCCACGGCCAGGCTCCCGTAATCCGGGGACAACTTCCCCGGGAGAGCGCACGGCGCGCCTCGGGCTGCTGCAACGTCACGCCGGCTTCTGCCGCCGCAGGCTCGCCCCGCCTCCTCCATACCGCTCCCTCCCCCCGGCCTGACTGAGCCAGAGCCCCCGAATCAGCTGCTCCTTTAACCCCGTTCTGTCTGGGCGGGGAACAGACGCCCTCAGGGGACCTACATGCAGAGGCGGGTCCAAATCCAAAGCTGAACCCCGGGAGCTGTACGAACAAAGAAGAGAAAGGGAAATCTCTCCCAGCAGCCTCAGAAGCAGCGGATTAAAGCTCCACAAACAACTTGATGTGCCTGCATCTGTTGAATACCTGAATAGACAACGAATCATCCCAAATTTAGGAGATGGACTTTGGGAGCAGGATATATTAACTTTTCCCCTTTTCCTTTTTTTTGTGAGTGTAGATGTGTATGCTTCTGGGTGAGATTTTGTCTGTATAGCTTTGCTCTCACCGTTAGTCCTAGGGTTAGGTCCGTCCGTTTTTGTTTTTGTTTTTTTTTTTTTTTTTGGCTTAAAAATTTTCTTTTTTCCCTAATAAATGTTTTCTTAATAATTTTTTCCTTATTTTCTATTTTTAAAAAAATTTTTAATAAGTTTTTTCATACTTTTTATTTTAAAAAATTAAAAAATTTTTTTTCTTAATAAATTTACTCTTAATAATTTTTTTTCTTATTTTTTATTATAATTGCTTTATTTTATTTTATTTTATCCTCTTTTTTTCTTTCTTTCCATTTTTTCTCCCTTTTATTCTGAGCCGTGTGGATGAAAGGCTCTTGGTGCTCCAGCCAGGCATCAGGGCTGTGCCTCTGAGGTGGGAGAGCCAACTTCAGGACACTGGTCCACAAGAGACCTCCCAGCTCCACGTAATACCAAACGGCGAAAATCTCTCACAGATCTCCATCTCAACATCAAGACCCAGCTTCACTCAACGACCAGCAAGCTACAGTGCTGGACACCCTATGCCAAACAACTAGCAAGAGAGGAACACAGCCCCATCCATTAGCAGGGAGGCTGCCTAAAATCATAATAAGGCCACAGACACCCCAAAACACACCACCAGACGTGGACGAGCCCACCAGAAAGACAACATCCAGCCTCATCCACCAGAACACAGGCACTAGTTCCCTCCACCGGGAAACCTACACAACCCACTGAACCAACCTTAGCCACTGGGGACGGATACCAAAAACAACGGAAACTACCAGCCTGCAGCCTGTGAAAAGGAGACCCCAAACACAGTAAGATAAGCAAAATGAGAAGACAGAAAAACACACAGCAGATGAAGGAGCAGGGTCAAAACACACCAGACCTAACAAATGAAGAGGAAATAGGTAGTCTACCTGAAAAAGAATTCAGAATAATGATAGTAAGGATGATCCAAAGTCTTGGAAATAGAATAGACAAAATGCAAGAAACATTTAACAAGGACGTAGAAGAACTAAAGAGGAATCAAGAAACGATGACAAGCACAATAAATGAAATTAAAAATACTCTAGATGGGATCAATAGCAGAATAACTGAGGCAGAAGAACGGATAAGTGACCTGGAAGATAAAATGGTGGAAATAACTACTGCAGACCAGAATAAAGAAAAAAGAATGAAAAGAACTAAGGACAGTCTCAGAGACCTCTGGGACAATATTAAACGCACCAACATTCGAATTATAGGGGTCCCAGAAGAAGAAGAGAAAAAGAAAGGGACTGAGAAAATATTTGAAGAGATTATAGTTGAAAACTTCCCTAATATGGGAAAGGAAATAGTTAATCAAGTCCTGGAAGCACAGAGAGTCCCATACAGGATAAATCCAAGGAGAAACACACCAAGACACATATTAATCAAACTATCAAAAATTAAATATAAAGAAAACATATTAAAAGCAGCAAGGGAAAAACAACAGATAACACACAAGGGCATCCCCATAAGGTTAACAGCTGATCTTTCAGCAGAAACGCTGCAAGCCAGAAGGGAGTGGCAGGATATACTTAAAGTGATGAAGGAGAAAAACCTACAACCAAGATTACTCTACCCAGCAAGGATCTCATTCAGATTTGATGGAGAAGTTAAAACCTTTACAGACAAGCAAAAGCTGAGAGAGTTCAGCACCACCAAACCAGCTTTACAACAAATGCTAAAGGAACTTCTCTAGGCAAGAAACACAAGAGAAGGAAAACACCTACAATAACAAACCCAAAACATTTAAGAAAATGGGAATAGGAACATACATATCGATAATTACCTTAAATGTAAATGGATTAAATGCTCCCACCAAAAGACACAGACTGGCTGAATGGATACAAAAACAAGACCCATATATATGCTGTCTACAAGAGACCCACTTCAGACCTAGAGACACATACAGACTGAAAGTGAGGGGATGGAAAAAGATATTCCATGCAAATGGAAATCAAAAGAAAGCTGGAGTAGCAATTCTCATATCAGACAAAATAGACTTTAAAATAAAGACAATTACAAGAGACAAAGACGGACACTATATAATGATCAAGGGATCGATCCAAGAGGAAGGTATAACAATTGTAAATATTTATGCACCCAACATAGGAGCACCTCAATACATAAGGCAAATACTAACAGCTATAAAAGGGGAAATCGACAGTAACACAATCATAGTAGGGGACTTTAACACCCCACTTTCACCAATGGACAGATCATCCAAAATGAAAATAAATAAGGAAACACAAGCTTTAAATGATACATTAAACAAGATGGACTTAATTGATATTTATAGGACATTCCACCCAAAAACAACAGAATACACATTTTTCTCAAGTGCTCATGGAACATTCTCCAGGATAGATCATATCTTGGGTCACAAATCAAGCCCTGGTAAATTTAAAAAAATTGAAATCGTATCAAGTATCTTTTCCGACCACAACGCTGTGAGACTAGATATCAATTACAGGAAAAGATCTGTAAAAAATACAAACACATGGAGGCTACACAATACATTACTTAATAACGAAGTGATCACTGAAGAAATCAAAGGGGAAATCAAAAAATACCTAGAAACAAATGACAATGGAGACACGACGATCCAAAACCTATGGGATGCAGCAAAAGCAGTTCTAAGAGGGAAGTTTATAGCAATACAAGCCTACATCAAGAAACAGGAAACATCTCGAATAAACAACCTAACCTTGCACCTAAAGCAATTAGAGAAAGAAGAACAAAAAAACCCCAAAGCTAGCAGAAGGAAAGAAATCATAAAGATCAGATCAGAAATAAATGAAAAAGAAATGAAGGAAACAATAGCAAAAATCAATGAAACTAAAAGCTGGTTCTTTGAGAAGATAAACAAAATTGATAAACCATTAGCCAGACTCATCAAGAGAAAAAAGGAGAAGACTCAAATTAATAGAATTAGAAATGAAAAAGGAGAAGTAACCACTGACACTGCAGAAATACAAACGATCATAAGAGATTACTACAAGCAACTCTATGCTAATAAAATGGACAACGTGGAAGAAATGGACAGATTCTTAGTAATGCACAACCTGCCGAGACTGAACCAGGAAGAAATAGAAAATATGAACAGACCAATCACAAGCACTGAAATTGAAACTGTGATTAAAAATCTTCCAACACACAAAAGCCCAGGACCAGATGGCTTCACAGGCGAATTCTATCAAACATTTAGAGAAGAGCTAACACCTATCCTTCTCAAACTCTTCCAAAATATTGCAGAGGGAGGAACACTCCCCAACTCATTCTACGAGGCCACCATCACCCTGATACCAAAACCAGGCAAAGATGTCACAAAGAAAGAAAACTACAGGCCAATATCACTGATGAACATAGATGCAAAAATCCTCAACAAAATACTAGCAAACAGAATCCAACAGCACATTAAAAGGATCATACACCATGATCAAGTGGGGTTTATTCCAGGAATGCAAGGATTCTTCAATATACGCAAATCAATCAACGTGATACATCATATTAACAAATTGAAGGAGAAAAACCATATGATCATCTCAATAGATGCAGAGAAAGCTTTCGACAAAATTCAACACCCATTTATGATAAAAGTCCTGCAGAAAGTAGGCATAGAGGGAACTTTCCTCAACATAATAAAGGCCGTATATGACAAACCCACAGCCAACATTGTCCTCAATGGTGAAAAACTGAAACCATTTCCACTAAGATCAGGAACAAGACAAGGTTGCCCACTCTCACCACTATTATTCAACATAGTTTTGGAAGTGTTAGCCACAGCAATCAGAGACGAAAAAGAAATAAAAGGAATCCAAATCGGAAAAGAAGAAGTAAAGCTGTCACTGTTTGCAGATGACATGATACTATACATAGAGAATCCAAAAGATGCTACCAGAAAACTACTAGAGCTAATCAATGAATTTGGTAAAGTAGCAGGATACAAAATTAATGCACAGAAATCTCTTGCATTCCTGTATACTAATGATGAAAAATCTGAAAGTGAAATTAAGAAAACACTCCCGTTTACCATTGCAACAAAAAGAATAAAATACCTAGGAATAAACCTACCTAAGGAGACAAAAGACCTGTATGCAGAAAATTATAGGACACTGATGAAAGAAATTAAAGATGATACAAATAGATGGAGAGATATACCATGTTCTTGGATTGGAAGAATCAACATTGTGAAAATGACTCTGCTACCCAAAGCAATCTACAGATTCAATGCAATCCCTATCAAACTACCACTGGCATTTTTCACAGAACTAGAACAAAAAATTTCACAATTTGTATGGAAACACAAAAGACCCCGAATAGCCAAAGCAATCTTGAGAACGAAAAATGGAGCTGGAGGAATCAGGCTCCCTGACTTCAGACTATATTACAAAGCTACAGTAATCAAGACAGTTTGGTACTGGCACAAAAACAGAAATATAGATCAATGGAACAGGATAGAAAGCCCAGAGATAAGCCCACGCACATATGGTCACCTTATCTTTGATAAAGGAGGCAAGCATATACAGTGGAGAAAAGACAGCCTCTTCAATAAGTGGTGCTGGGAAAATTGGACAGGTACATGTAAAAGTATGAAATTAGAACACTCCCTAACACCATACACAAAAATAAACTCAAAATGGATTAAAGACCTAAGTGTAAGGCCAGACACTATCAAACTCTTAGAGGAAAACATAGGCAGAACACTGTATGACATAAGTCACAGCAAGATCCTTTTTGACCCAGCTCCTAGAGAAATGGAAATAAAAACACAAATAAACAAATGGGACCTAATGAAACTTAAAAGCTTTTGCACAGCAAAGGAAACCATAAACAAGACCAAAAGACAACCCTCAGAATGGGAGAAAATATTTGCAAATGAAGCAACGGACAAAGGATTAATCTCCAAGATTTACAAGCAGCTCATGCAGCTCAATAACAAAAACACAAACAACCCAATCCAAAAATGGGCAGAAGACCTAAATAGACATTTCTCCAAAGAAGAGATACAGATTGCCAACAGACACATGAAAGAATGCTCAACATCATTAATCATTAGAGAAATGCAAATCAAAACTACAATGAGGTATCATCTCACACCGGTCAGAATGGCCATCATCAAAAAATCTAGAAACAATAAATGCTGGAGAGGGTGTGGAGAAAAGGGAACACTCTTGCACTGTTGGTGGGAATGTAAATTGATACAGCCACTATGGAGAACAGTATGGAGGTTCCTTAAAAAACTAAAAATAGAACTACCATATGACCCAGCAATCCCACTACTGGGCATATACCCTGAGAAAACCATAATTCAGAAAGAGTCATGTACCAAAATATTCATTGCAGCTCTGTTTACAATAGCCAGGACATGGAAGCAACCTAGGTGTCCATCATCGGATGAATGGATAAAGAAGATGTGGCACATATATACAATGGAATATTACTCAGCCATAAAAAGAAATGAAATGGAGGTGTTTGTAATGAGGTGGATGGAGTTAGAGTCTGTCATACAGAGTGAAGTAAGTCAGAAAGAGAAAAACAAATACAGTATGCTAACACATATATATGGAATCTAAGGGAAAAAAAAAAAAAAAAAGAGGTCATGAAGAACCTAGTGGCAAGACGGGAATAAAGACACAGACCTACTAGAGAATGGACTTGAGGATATGGGGAGGGGGAGGGGTGAGATGTGACAGGGTGAGAGAGTGTCATGGACATATATACACTACCAAATGTAAAATAGATAACTAGTGGGAAGCAGCCGCATAGCACAGGGAGATCAGCTCGGTGCTTTGTGACCACCTAGAGGGGTGGGATAGGGAGGGTGGGAGGGAGGGAGATGCAAGAGGGAAGAGATATGGCAACATATGTATATGTGTAACTGATTCACTTTGTTGTAAAGCAGAAGCTAGCACACCATTGTAAAGCAATTATACTTCAATAAAGATGTTTAAAAAAAAAAAAAAAAGTGATGAAAGGAAAAAACCTACAACCAAGATTACTCTACCCACCAAGGATCTCATTCAGATTCGACGGAGAAATTAAAATTTTTGCAGACAAGTAAAAGCAAGAGAATACAGCACCACGAAACCAGCTTTAAAACAAATGTTAAAGGAACTTCTCTAGGCAGAAACACAAGAGAAGGAAAAGATCCACAATAACAAACTCAGAACAATTAAGAAAATGGAAATAAGAACATACATATTGATAACTACCTTAAATGTAAATGGATTAAATGCTCCAACCAAAAGACATAGACTGGCTAATGGAAAAAAAACAAGACCTGTATATATGCTGTCTACAAGAGAACCACTTCAGACCTAGGGACACATACAGACTGAAAGTGAGGGGATGGAAAACAGATATTCCATGCAAATGGAAATCAAAAGGAAGCTGGAGTAGCAATTCTCATATCAGACAAAATAGACTTTTAAACAAAGACTATTACAAGAGACAAAGAAGGACACTACATAATGATCAAGGGATCAATACAAGAAGAAGATATAAAAATTGTTACTATTTATGCACCCAACATAGGAGCACCTCAATACAAAAGGCAAATGCTAACAGCCAAAAAAGGGGAAATTGACAGTAACACAATCATAGTAGGGGACTTTAACACCCGACTTTCACCAATGGACAGATCATCCAAAATGAAAATAAATAAGAAAACACAAGCTTTAAATGACACATTAAACAAGATGGACTTAATTGATATTTATAGGACATTCCATCCAAAAACAACAGAATACACTTCTTCTCAAGTGCTCATGGAATATTGTCCAGGATAGATCATATCTTGGGTCACAAATCAAGCCTGGTAAATTTAAGAAAATTGAAATAGTAGCAAGTATTTTTTCCAACCACACCGCTATGAGACTAGATATCAATTACAGGAAAAATCTGTAAAAAATAAAAACACATGGAGGTTAAACAATATGCTACTAAATAACCAAGAGATCACTGAAGAAATCAAAAAGGAAATCAAAAAATACCTAGAAACAAATGACAATGAAAGCACGAAAACTCAAAACATATGGGATGCAGCAAAAGCAGTTCCAAGAGAGAAGTTTATAGCAATACAATCCTACCTCAAGAAACAAGAAAAATCTCAAATAAACAACCTAACTTTACACTGAAAGCAATTAGAGAAAGAAGAACAGAAAAAACCCAAAGTTAGCAGAAGGAAACAAATCATAAAGATCATATCAGAAATAAATGAAAAATAACTGAAGGAAACAATAGTAAACATCAGTAAAACTAAAAGCTGGTTCTTTGAGAAGATAACAAAATTGATAAACCATTAGCCAGACTCATCAAGAAAAAAAGGGAGAACACTCAAATCAATAGGATTAGAAATGAAAAAGGAGAGGTAACAACCAACATTGCAGAAATATAAAGGGTCATGAGAGATTACTATAAGCAACTATATGCCTATAAAAGGGACAACCTGGAAGAAATGGACAAATTCTTAGAAAAGCACAACCTCCCGAGACTGAACCAGGAAGAAATAGAAAATATAAACAGACCAATCACAAGCACTGAAATTGAAACTGTGATTAACAATCTTCCAAAAAACAAAAGCCCAGGACAGATAGCTTCACAGGTGAATTCTAGCAAGCATTTAGAGAAGAGCTAACACCTATCCTTCTCAAACTCTTCCAAAAAGTTGCAGAGGAAGGAACACTCCCAAACTCATTCTATGAGGCCACCATCACCCTGATACCAAAACCAGACAAAGATGTCACAAAAAAAGAAAACTACAGGTCAATATCACTGATGAACATAGATGCAAAAATCCTCAACAAAATACTAGCAAACAGAATACAACAGCACATTGAAAGGATCATACACTGTGATCAAGTGGGGTTTATCCCAGGAATACAAGGATTCTTCAATATATGCAAATCAATCAATGTGATAAACCATATTAACAAATTGAAGGATAAAAAACATATGATAATCTCAATAGATGCAGAGAAAGCTTTTGACAAAATTCAGCACACGTTTATGATAAAAACCCTCCAGAAAGTAGTTATAGAGGGAACCTACGTCAACATAGTAAAGGCCATATATGACAAACCCACAGCCAACATCGTTCTCAATGGTGAAAAACTGAAACCATTTCCACTAAGATCAGGAACAAGACAAGGTTGTCCACTCTCACCACTATTATTCAACATAGTTTTGGAAGTGTTAGCCACAGGGATCAAAGAAGAAAAAGAAATAGAAGGAATCCAAATTGGAACAGAAGAAGTAAAACTGTGACTGTCTGCAGGTGACATGATACTATACATAGAGAATCCTAAAGATGCTATGAGAAAACTACTAGAGCTAATCAATGAATTTGGTACAGTAGCAGGATACAAAATTAATGCACAGAAATCACTTGCATTCCTATACACTAATGATGAAAAATCTGAAAGAGAAATCTAGGAAACACTTCCATTTACCATTGCAACAAAAAGAATAAAATACCTAGGAATAAACCTACCTAAGGAGACAAAAGACCTGTATACAGAAAACTATGACACTGATGAAAGAAATTAAAGATGATACAAACAGGGGGCTTCCCTAGTGGCGCAGTGGTTGAGAGTCTGCCTGCCAATGCAGGGGACACGGGTTCGAGCCCTGGTCTGGGAGGATCCCACATGCCACGGAGCAACTAGGCCCGTGAGCCACAATTACTGAGCCTGCGCGTCTGGAGCCTGTGCTCCGCAACAAGAGAGGCCGTGACAGTGAGAGGTCCGCACACTGTGATGAAGAGTGGCCCCTGCTTGCCGCAACTGGAGAAAGCCCTCACACAGAAGACCCAAAACAGCCAAAAATAAATAAATTAATTAATTAATTTTTTTAAAAAAGGATGATACAAACAGATGGAGAGATATACCATGTTCTCGGATTGGAAGAATCAACATTGTGAAAATGACTATACTACCCAAAGCAATCTACAGATTCAGTGCAATCCCTATCAAACTACCAATGGCATTTTTCATAGAACTAGAACAAAAAATTTCACAATTTGTATGGAAAAACAAAAGACCTCAAATAGCCAAAGCAATCTTGAGAAAGAAAAACGGAGCTGGAGGAATCAGGCACCCTGGCTTTAGACTATACTACAAAGCTACAGTAATCAAGACAGTATGGTACTGGCACAAAAACAGAAATATAGATCAATGGAACAGGATGGAAAGTCCAGAGATAAACCCACGTAAGTATGGTCACCTTATCTTTGATAAAGGAGGCAAGAATATACAATGGAGAAAAGACAGCCTCTTCAATAAGTGGTGCAGGGAAAACTGGACAACTACATGTAAAAGAATGAAATTAGAACACTCCCTAACACCATACACAAAAATAAACTCAAAATAGATTAAAGACCTAAATGTAAGGCCAGACACTTTAAAACTCTTACAGGAAAACATAGGCAGAACACTCTGTGACATAAATTACAACAAGATCCTTTTGACCCACCTCACAGAGAAATAGAAATAAAAACAAAAATAAACAAATGGGACCTAATGAAACTTAAAAGCTTTTGCACAGCAAAGGAAACCATAAACAAGACAAAAACGCAACTCTCAGAATGGGAGAAAATATTTGCAAGTGAAGCAACTGACAAAAGATTAATCTCCAAAATATACAATCAGCTAATGCAGCTCGAAATCAGAAAGCAAACAACCCAATCCAAAAATGGGCAGAAGACCTAAATAGACATTTCTCCAAAGAAGATATACAGATTGCCAACAAACACATGAAAGGATGCTCAACATCATTAATCATTAGAGAAATGCAAATCAAAACTACAGTGAGGTATCACCTCACACCATCAGAATGGCCATCATCAAAAAATCTACAAACAGTAAATGCTGGAGAGGGTGTGGAGAAAAGGGAACCCTCTTGCACTGTTGGTGGGAATGTAAATTGATACAGCCACTATGGAGAACAGTATGGAGGTTCCTTAAAAACTAAAAATAGAACTACCATATGACCCAACAATCCCACTACTGGGCATATGTACCTGAGAAAACCATAATTCAAAAAGATTCATGTACCACATTGTTCATTGCAGCTCTATATAAAATAGCCAGGACATGGAAGCAATGTAAGTGTCCATCAACAGATGAATGGATAAAGAAGACATGGCACATATATAAAATGGAATATTACTCAGCCATAAAAATAAATGAAATTGATTTATCTGTATTGAGGTGGATGAACCTAGAGACTGTCATTCAGAGTGAAGCAAGTCAGAAAGAGAAAAACAAATACCATATGCTAACACATATACATGGAATCTAAAAAAAGAAAATGGTCTGAAGAACCTAGGGGTAGGACAGGAATAAAGACGCAGATGTAGAGAATGGACTTGAGGACACGGGGAGGGGGAAGGGTAAGCTGGGATGAAGTGAGAGATTCGAATTGACATATATACCCTACCAAATGTAACATAGCTAGCTAGTGGGAAGCAGCACATAGCACAGGGAGATCAGCTTAGTGCTTTGTGACCACCTAGAGGGGTGGGATAGTGAGGGTGGGAGGGAGACGCAAGAGGGAGGGGATATGGGGATATATGTATACATATAGCTGATTCATTTTGTTATACAGCAGAAACTAACACACCATTGTAAAGCAATTATACTCCAATAAAGATGTTAAAAAAATAAAATAAAATAAAATGGTAGCTGAAATAAATCTCTATGTGTATTTTAATTTATTTCTGAACTCTCTTCTGTTCCATCTATCTTTTTGTTTACATGTGTCAGTACCGATTTTTTTAAATTTTTATACTTTTATAATGTCTTAATATATAGTAGTTTAGTGCCTCTTTAATTGTTCTTTTTCAGAACTTCCTTAGACATTTTTGGTAACTTTTTTGTTGGCAGTTGTGTTGGAGTTGTTTCATTTATATAAATACTGAAATATACTCTGTTTAAAAGTAAGCTGCAATTATTATGAGACAGGGAAAGCTTTATGCCCAAGGTTGGGTTACACCTGGGACTGAAAATGATGTATTGGAAAAGAAGAGCAAAGAGGACCAACAAAGGGAAGAAAACTAATAAATTTTCCAAAAAAAAAATTCTACAAAACAAACAAACAAACAACCCAGAAGTACCCTGGAATAAAACATGCACTTGAATGTTGTAAGCTATTTCAGCAGCCAGCTAGTTTTGCAGGTCAGCATGTATTACCCTGGCTTTTAAGGGTTTGAGAAACATTATCAGTGTTCTGAGCTTAAACTGAAATCGTTGAACTTTCAGTACCTGTGAGCTTGCACCTAAAATTCCTGCTCCTGGCAGCACTTTACCAGTCACAAGGAGCCAGCATTAATGAGTGCCCTGGCAGGAAGCAGAACTTACAGAGAAGCTAACAAGTTCTGAGAAAGACGGAGATAAACACAGACAGCAAACCACTATCTTTGAGCCTCTTGTCCTTTAAGTTATGTCGAGATCCAGACTTCTAAGTGTCACTTCGGTGGTCTCAAAAACAGGAATCTTGTGTTTGCCACTATTCCAGGTAACCATCTCTCTTTCTGGGAAAGGATTTTCAAAGCTACTACTCTAAGGATCTGATTTGTTATGGATTTGTGGTTTGGGTAACAATGACTCCGACAGTTAGAAGATTTCCTTTAAGAATGTGTTACCAGAATCTTATGACATTATATATATTGGTTAAACATACAGATAACAAAATGGTTTATGACCTTAGTCCTATGTCTTCTTTATTTAGTTCTATTGCTATCGAAATATGATGTGATTAAATTTTTTTTTAACTTTGTTATGCTGTAAAATTTTTAAAAATCAGAAGTGCTATTGACATAAAATGCTGTGGCAGGATTAATTTAAGACATGTTTACTGTTGCCCAAAGACATACTTGAGGTTCAACAGTTTTTCAGTGCTGAACAGTGCAGAGAGAACCATCTTAGAGTCTATTTTGATTCCTCTGCTCTAGTATCTCATTCTGACTAATACCTGCATTTCTGTATCTGTGTTTCTTGAATGCAGCATATCTGAAAGATTTAGGTATGAAATATATTAAGACTTCACTCCCCATTTCTTGATAACTCCAAAGTCTGACATTGGAAGTGAGGTGGTAATAATGTAACACTGTGTACTTCTTGCTAGGGTTTCAAGGAAGTGACTTGAAAGTGAAATGCTGGCTTTATTTGTTTATCTGTTAAGCTGGATCCTAAATGATTTCATCTGCTCATAAATAAACTTTCTTTATGGACAAAATTTGAACGTTCATTTTCCTCTCAGTTAGTATGCAAGTCTATTTGCAGCATTCTAGCAAAAGAGAGTGCAACTCATTTTCTGTGCTTATAAATTGTTCATTACCACGCTCTCTGATGGCCAATTCATGACTCCATCAGCAACTCCACAAATCTCTTTGCCCAGACAAACTTGGTGGAATAAATATGAGGTGCTGAAGAAGATGAGTTTGGGCTTAAGGGAAAAAAAACGTATCTCACACAAAATTTCCAAGTCTATGATTTTAAATTTTGTAACTTCTTACTTGTATTGATATTTGTATGTAGGGTCCAGGAAAATAAATACTTCACTGACCTCATCAACACAATTTTTAGGGCTACATATAAATAATATTCAACAATTTTTCTCATTGTACATGAAAAGGGTCTCAGTTCAAGAGAAAAACAAACCTACAAGCAAGTCCTCTAGATAGGAGTACTTTCTTTCCTCTGTGACATGAGTTATTGTAACCTATAAGGCTCGACACAGAGGACTAAGATAGTTGTGTTAGAATACTTATGGTTTGGGTCTTTTAAAACAAAGCAATCAAGGTTATTAGTTTTCCCCTCTTCTTTGATAAAGAGAAAAATGTAAATCTCAACAGGAATGTCAATGGATCTTAGGTTGACCTTAGCCTTAGAGCAGGTTAAAATCACTCCCTCCTTCGTGCATGTATTTAACATCCACTAACGCTAAGGGAATGGACTTCAGTTTTCATGTAGGGAACTTGATTCCTTTGCGTGAAAATAATATTCACAAGTAATGAAGCTCCTTCCTCTAGCTAAAATGTGAAAACAAAGAAAAACTGCAAGGTACACAAAAGCTCTTTAGATAAAGCAAAATCTGCCTATAGAAAAAACAAAGTGTTTTCACACCCACCTATGGCAGTGTGTAGGATAGGAATCTGGCTCCCAGTATATATCTCCTGTCACTGCTGAGCTGGAGAATCTACCCAGAGATTTTTTTCAATTACAATTCTGTGCACCAATAGACTCTGCTGCGGAGCTTTTAATTAAAAAAGAAAAATAAATGAAATAATATAAGCCCGCATTGTCTCTAGGCACTGTTTGTATTAAAGGATCAGACATGAGATGTTTGGATTTCATTGTTCTAAACATGTGTTTCAGTTGGTGCTATCGGACTCACCATGTGAAGAAAACAAAATGTAAGTAAATAACAAGAGGCCCCATGGTTTTATTCAGCATTTTCAAATTTCAAAGAATAAAAATGTCTCAAGTCATTTGAGAAGCCCCAAATGAGTTTCAAATGATCATTATAATCATGCTGGAAAAATAAAAAGTAAATTGCTTTTAAATGCAAATGGCTCAATTTTTCTAAAAGCAGAAAAGATGCACTTTCATTATGATCAGCTTTGTTAAACAAATAAGGGGCCTAGTTGATTTCTAGGTATTTTTGCTCACTTCATTCTCCACCCTTGAAGTTTTAAGCATCCTTTAAGTTCATGAAAGAATCATGACTTCCTCTATGACTCCATCCACATGTGTAACTCACAGGGATGATGGGAGATAGTTTTCTGGATAATTTGGTTTCAAATATAAGCAAACTACCAAAGATCTAACCTGTATTATGTGTACCTTTCAAAGTGCTTTTGATATGTTATGTCAATAATTGACACTATTTTCTCACTTTTTGTACTGTAGGCTTAATTCTTCTCAGAATTCTATTCGGGAGATGGGGAGAAGGTGCCATTAATAAAGCTGCTGATGATTAACGATAACTGTAATGTACTGAGACTTTGTGCAAGTGTCAGAAAGCACTTCTGCCAAGCCCTATCTTCTCCTGGGAGCAGCCCTCGTTGCCAGCTAGCTGTTTTTAATTATCATTGACTGTTACCCTCAAGGCTGGGGTCTCCGGGCATTGTCTCCAGATTATGAGGCCGTGCTGGGTGGGATGCTTTCCTTGGCCCTGGAATCCTTCACCTATTTCTGATAGATCATCCCATTATTGATCATCTGCTTATTAAATGTGTGCCACTCTTTCAGCTACTGCATGGCTCTCCATTGCTGTTTCTTTGCATTGATTTTGGACTTGCTTTTTTCTCTGTCTTCTGGTGTTGGTGACATAATGGACTTTTGACTATTGGTGTGCTTACCTAACTTTGGACCTCATGGCTGTCTCATCTTGCCCTTTCATATTCTGCCTTTGACCCAGAACAAAAGAATAAAGAAATTCATAATTGGAAAGGATCAGAAATGTTGAATCTAATTCCCCAGTCAACATGACAGGAGAATATGGTATTGAGGAACTTTATAAGCTAACTTTAGAGTCACTGAGGCTACTGGCCTTTTTTTCGGGTGAAGAAATTGAGGCCCAAAGAGAGATAGTAACAAATTAATCGCAGGACTTAAATTAGTACTTAGGTACAAACTTTTTGGCTACATCATTTTGCATGTAAATGTCTGTTATATCAGTCATTATTTAATATCATTGCTTTTGAATAAAAACAAGAAACCACCTCAAATATAATGCAAATTAACAGAAAATTAAGACAGAGAAAGCAAGAAAGTGACTGATTTTGTGGAGAGCTCGTATAAGGTAAGTAAATGTATTGAAGGCAGACACAATATTTCAAATATTTTGCCACCACAGGAAGGTGTTTGTGGGATCTATTATTAGTTCTATTTACATTTTTTTTCCAGCACAAGACTAATTTTTTCTGCTCTAACCCGATCAATTTATTTATTTATTTATTTTAACATCTTTATTGGAGTATAATTGCCTTACAATGGTGTGTTAGTTTCTGCTGTACAACAAAGTGAATCAGCTATACATATATATGTATCCCCATATCTTCTCCCTCTTGCGTCTCCCTCCCACCCTCCCTATCCCACCCCTCTAGGTGGTCACAAAGCACGGAGCTGATCTCCCTGTGCTATGCGGCTGCCGATCAATTTATTTTTATAACAGCATTTTTAGTATAAACAATGCATTGCTAGACTTTTTGTGTATAATTTAGATATTATAAGTAATTTAGTGTATGAAATCAAACACGTCAGAGTCCCTCTGAAAAATTACACCTTTAATCTTTTCCCTTCCCCAGAAATAACCACGTACACTGATGTACATGTATGTACATAAACAGGGTATTTTACAAAACATAAATAAAATCATACACATATGGGATTCTGTAAATTAATTGCATTAATACATTGCTGATGATAGTCTACCATATTACCTGGCTTGGGGAAGTTAAGTGTTTTGCTCAAGAGTAAACAAGTAAAAGGCAGAGCTTGCATCTGGGCCTATGACTGATCCCTGAGCCTGGGATTTTCACTACAAATGCACATTGCATGTCCAATATTTAGATAAAATTACACACCTGGTGAAATACCTAGGGATACACAATCCATCCACCCTTCTGGGTACTGTACAATTTACCCACCCCAGATTAATTAGGTCAGGCCACTAGTCTCTGGATGATATGGTTTGGCACCCATCCCTCCCCCAAATTATTGTAGCTGAATTGCATTCTGGCTTCTGTTAAGAGTAATTTGTACAAAAAGGACCCATGAAATTTATTATTGCATTTATTCTAAGAGTACTGTGAGAAACATTGTTCCTGTTGTTAAAGACAGCCTCTTTATGAAGCCCCATAGTTTGAATTTGTCTCTCGTTTCTATAGCTGGAATAGTTGTGCATTTGGTGAATAATGCTGCCTGTTTTTGTTAATTTTAGAGGATACTATATAACCAATTCTCCCTGTCATCCTATTAACTGCTAGAAAGCTTAAGCCAGATCTGGAGTTCAGTACTAATTTTATATATGGGATTTACTATATTCAGTTTACAAACTGATCTCACTCTTGGCTTATTCTCTTTGCCTGATACTCTGTGCTCTCATTTCTAATTTTTTTTTTGTATTTTTAATATTTTCTTAAAGCATTTTGGAACACAGGATATTGAATCCATTCAGGCAGTAGTCCACATAGTAATATGAGGCTAGAGATGAATTTTACTCTCCCCAGTTACAATGCTGCATGGTGGTAAGAGACATGAACTCCACAGCCAGACCATTTGGGTTTAAAGCCTGTCTCTGCCACTTCCAGCCATGTTATCATGAACAAGTTACTTAACCTCTTTATGACTGAATTGCCTCAACTGTAAAGTGAGGATTATAATAGTGTGACCCCACTTTATAGCATTTTAAGTTTGAAAGTGAGTTAATTCACATGAAGTTATACAACTGGTTTAGAAGAATGCCCAGCACAGGAAATTATGGATAATTCTAGTAGAGAAGCCAATGAAACATCTTCGCACTCTTCTTCTATTTATCAAAGTAATGAATTTTCAATTAATCTTAGGTCCACAGATTCTCAGCACTGAGAAAAAAAATTAAGATCAACTAGTTTAACCATCCCTATAGAGCAGGAATTATCTCCATACATCAAAGTAGGGCACTGGTTGTTCTGGAAGGGACAGAAATTATCTCCTTCGACACCTACTTCTAGAGAGCTCTGATTATTGGAAATGTCTTCCTTAAATGTTATATTCAGCTCTCACTTCTCACTTTTTAAAATCTTTTTGGCATCCTCATCCTAATTTGATCAAGCATAAGTAAATCTCTGAGTAAATAACTTTTTCTACACTGAAGATCTTGCACCTAAAATTTGAATATTTAAAATATTGATACTGTTCAGACACTTAATTTTTTTTAAGAACTCAAAATTTTCTGTTTAAAAATTGAACTTGTGAAAGACATGGAAACAATGGTGAAGAAGGAGGCACATGGAGTCAGATGACCTCTATTCTAGTTTACGTTCTTTGGTCAGGTAGTGACCTCCCCATTTCCTTTCCCACTGTGAGTGTCTGTTGCACAGTGTGCAAAATCCTAAAGGTGAAATAAATGATACCAAAGGAGCCTGCAGTTTTGAAATTGTATGACCACTTCGCATTTCTCCAGCTAACTGCTTCCTGGCCATTTTATTGCATATCAGGAACTTCACCAGTGTGACAGGGTCAGAAAAAGGAAGTAAAGTAAATAAGTTTGGATAATTGTTAGCACTTGAAAAAAATATTGAGTGGCTCAATAAGAGCCACTCAAAAATTGACACTTATTGAGTGTCAAAAAGAAATGACATAAGGTAGTTAATATTTAGAATTGACATTTTAATAAGTATAGGGTTTATTTTTAAATGTAAAGAAGAGAAGCAGAGATTTATATATGGAGGAAGATAAAGCAATCCATACTTTTTTCTGGTCATAAGCTTAGATTTCAAGATTCAAAACCAAGAACCTTGAGCTGTTTTGTTGAGCCAGGACACCAGGAGAATTTCCCTGCATACATCTTTAAAGTGAGATACTACATTTTAAAGATTTTTTGTATTTATAATATACTATGTAAAAATTGTATGACTACAAAAGTGATGCATGTACATTATAAAAATTCAAACAATATAGAAATACTGAAAATATAAAGTGCCTCACAATACCATCTTCAAGAGAAGCAAGCATTGTTAGTAAGTTGGTATATATATATACATACTAACTGTATAACACCTATGCAGTGAAATCATTGTATTTACATAAAAGGAAATATACAAAGTAGAATTGAGCTCTCTGTATTATTTTATTTAATTATAAATATAAATCTATATTCTCTTTGATGAATGGGTAATATTCCTTTATAAGGATGTTCCATTAATTATTTTTATAATCCTTTATTGATGATCACTTGTTTTAGGATGTTTTTGAAATTTATACTTCAGCTGCCATTTTCCCCCCTGCCATTTGTACCTATGTACTTGGTTAAACCCTCTAGGTGCACACACACAAAAAAGTCTTGTCGTCTGGGTGACTGACGTTTGTCTTAAATGTTTGTGGTAAAATTTTTAAGTTGATACTTCACATATGTTAAAAAGTCATTTCTGACTAGTATAATAAAAAACATGACACACTGCCTCCTTAGAGACGCTGGGAGCAATAAATTAGCTGACATTTAAAAATGCTTTCAAGCTGAAAAGTACTAAGTATTATTTTAACAATGGCTGAAGAAGACATGATTAAGTACAGCTCCATCTCAGAAGTTTATCAGGCTGTGATGAATGATTTGCCACTATTTAATGCTAGAATACTTTAACAGCGGCCCATACAGCAAGGTGTGAAAAAAGTCCATCAGCAAACATACATTTAGTGCCCGTGTCTGATATAGTGAGGGTCTCTGGAATGAATAGCACTTGAGTGTCTATCCCTGGGGAGTTAAACCTCCTGAAAATTACACTGTGAACTTTGTTTTTGTGACATCTTTTTAACTTAAACCCAGGAATGACTGAGTTGTGCCTAGATACAAAAATGGTTTAACCATCCAAATGGAAGATCAACTTCTAACTCCTTGGTAAATGGTATGTGTGACCACACACACCCATTTTCCTTTTATTCTAATTTTTTTTCTCCAACCAGGTTACAGGCCTGGTTTAGTAAAATCTTCCTTACCAAGATATTAAAGGATAATAGAGATTATGAAATTTCCCTGGAGAATTTGCATTTTGAAAAACTCTAGGTCTCTGAATAAACAGAATACTGCGATGGTTATCTGCCTAATGCCTAACACCTATGACATGTTAGCCCTGAAAAGTTAGTTACTACCTTCTCAATGCACAACAGTATTTGTAACTCTAGAATCAAGTCTATTACAGTGCAGTTATCTGCTTACATATCTGACAGTTTCACATTTACCTGTATTCTCAGTGCCTTAAATGAAGTGGACATTCAGTAAACATGTGTTTAATTATGGGGGGTGCAGTGAGTAGGTGATTGTTGAGGAAACAAACGTGGTCAGAACAAATACTATGGTCCAGAAGAATAATCCTTGGCCATCTAGAGGTCCAGCACTAACTGCTCTTCCTTTATTACCAGGTGCACAAACTATAAAGATCAGTACACAAGTGGCTGGTATATCTGGTAAGGACATCCTCAATTTGTGTTATAAAACCTTTGGTGGTATATGGGGCTTCCCTGGTGGCGCAGTGGTTGAGAATCCGCCTGCCAATGCAGGGCACACGGGTTCGAGCCCTGATCTGGGAAGATCCCACATGCCGCGGAGCAACTAGGCCCGTTAGCCACAACTACTGAGCCTGCCCGTCTGGAGCCTGTGCTCCGCAACAAGAGAGGCCCACGCACCGCGATGAAGAGTGGCCCCGCACTCGCCGCGACTAGAGAAAGCCCTCGCACAGAAACGAAGACCCAACACAGCCAAAAATAAATTAATTAATTAATTAATTTAATAAATAAATAAATTTAAAAAAATAAAAATAAAAAAACCTTTGGTGGTATATGACACTCCTTTTCCTAAATAATTGAGATAAAATATGAAATCATAGAGCATAAGAAAACTTTAGGGATCATGTAGATCAACAGAAACATCACTTTCAGGTTGTTGGCCAGTGTTTACTTAAACACTTCCTATGACAGGGAACTCACTATTTTTTTTTTTTTTTTAATAATTTGAAACATTTTTACTTTTTTTTTTAATTTTAATTTTAATTTTTATTTATTTTATTTATTTATGGCTGTGTTGGGTCTTCGTTTCTGTGCGAGGGCTTTCTCTAGTTGTGGCAAGCTGGGGCCACTCTTCATCGCGGTGCGCGGGCCTCTCACTATCGCGGCCTCTGTTGTTGCGGAGCACAGGCTCCAGACGCGCAGGCTCAGTAATTGCGGCTCACGGGCCCAGTTGCTCCGCGGCATGTGGGATCTTCCCAGACCAGGGCACGAACCCGTGTCTCCTGCATTGGCAGGCAGATTCTCAACCACTGCGCCACCAGGGAAGCCCGGAACTCACTATTTTTAAGAATAATAGTTTATTCCCAAGTTGGATATTTTTAAAGGTAAAATCATTGTTCTTTATCTTGAAATCTCCCAAAATGACTCCTCCACTGATTTTAGTTCTGACCTTAAAAGCCATTCAGAATATGACAAAAAAGGATTGTTATAACTTCCTAAACCTTGGCTTCTGTATTTTCAAAACTAAACATTACCAGTTCCCTCAATTAGATGGTTAGCTCCTCAAAGACAGAGACCCTGTCTTGTCAACCTGTGAATCCCCAGCTCCAACATCTAAAATCTATTTGGTCATTTATGTACTAGTTGAATGAATGAATGGATGGCTGAATGGAAGGAATAATGGATGAATGAGTTAAGGAATCAAGATGCTGTTCCTTTGAACAACTCCCCAATTTCTAAAGAGAAAACAGTTACGATTACCTGGCAAGACTGACACCCTCTAAGCTCAGAGAACATTCCAGAGTCAGTGAAAATGTATGAGTGGTGGTGGGGGATTGCTTAAGGAATTTGGCCTCCCAGATTGCTTGCATCCAGTCTTGCTGAGTTTTTGCCCCTTTCTGGGAAGTAGCAGGAGCTCTTAACTTCCCAGCATGCTCCAGCTCACTCCTCCCCTTCTTCTTCTGGCATAAGGTTCTTGCTGCTGATTTTCCTGGTGGCTCTTCTCTGTGGAGCAGTGCTCTTCTGCCTCCAGTGGTGGCTGAGGAAACTCCAAAATGGTCCCCGAAGACGCACCATGGCTGTTTTTGCTGTTGGAGACTTGGACCCTGTTTATGGTAAGCTGTCTACACACTTCTAGACTTCCTCTTTGGAAACCTTATAGTTTTGTGTGGGTTGAAAAGCTAATCTATGAAAAGCAGATTTGTAAACATAGAACAAGACATGGTTTATTGAAGACTCAAAGGCATGCACTGGGGAGAGAGTCTAAATGAGAAAACTTCAGAAGAAAAAGACCCCCCCCAAAAAAAAATGTGTCCTGGGGAAGTGACTCAGAGTTGAGTATGGGGATAGAACCTAAACATGTCATTCAGTCAACAAGCAGAAGGGAAAAGATACACAGGGCTGGCCACTCCAAGTGAATGGTAAGGTTTAAGGTACAGAAGAGCATCTCTGGGCTTTTGATATCCATCTATCCTACCCCGTGTTCATAGTCTCATTTACAAAGCTCCCCATGTCTCACTTACTCTCAGTAATATTGAACAACAATTTCCAGATTGTCTGCTGCCACTGCAGAGCCTGAAATACTGGAATAGGACAGGCGAGTGTCAATACTCATGTCCTTTCTCCCCAGACATACTGGCAGCAGCCTGATCCTGTCTGCCCCCAAACCCCACCCCCCAAACCATGCCTTTCTTATTATTTTCCAGTCTGCATTAAGAGGTATGAAATGGAGGAAAGTATGGTCTTGAGTTATTTGTAATTGCCAGCCTCAGCTGTAAATAGAGAAATGATAATTTTCTGATTTCTGGGAAGTGACAATTGATAGTTTATTTCTTCATGTTAAGCAGTGTCCTCATCCAGAGACCGTCTGTTATGAGTCTTTCCAGTTAAGGCACTGCATTGTATACTACAGTTGCCTCAAGAGTGCTTGGTAGAGATTAACAGCTGCCCTTCAGAAACTTCATCAGCATAAGATTTTCAACAGAGCAGGAGATGTCCTGGAAAAACTAACAGCTAAATAGGAAGTGGGGTAAAAATAAACTAAAATGTTTTAATATCAAAATTCAGTACTAAGATTTAGTGATTATATTCACTATTGGATTTTTTAAAAGTTATTATTTAACAGGGAAACACATTGTCAATTTGAGAAATGGTTATTTGGGGAAGAATAATTAAAGTCTCCAATGACAATAGCTTTTTCTCCTAAAATCAAAAACACTTTCCACTGAGCGTACAGGGAAATAGGGTCACTGACCTTCTAACAAAATACGTTAGTCAAAGGGATCAACATGGTCACACTGGTTTATTTTTCTTTATCTAACAAGAGGTATTTAATAAATAAATGCAATTATGTTTCTTCCAACTTGACCTGAGTTCCTAAAGAGGAAAATCCACAGTGGTCTTTTCAGCCCTCTCTCATCCTGAGGAAGACTCTTTCACTAGACAGCCTTGAAGCATAAAAAAATTTGTTTTTAATTTTCAGTAAATAAGCTACCCAGTTAGACTGTTATAACTTTTCAGGCAGTTTATGTGCCACAGTTAAATCCCCATTTATCTAATGTTTTTATATTTCCTGGATGGTGGTTTACATACATGCTTTTGAATTTGTCTGAATTTCCCTGAACACATATGAGTGTGAGAAAAGGAGTCAAGACTGAGATAGTACTTCAATAATCTGCATGTAATAGCACTGAGTGCAGTGAGTTACATTAGAGTCACATTCTCTACATTACCCTGAAGTCATTACGGACAGAAGAAAATATGTAGGAAGAAATTGTTTAGAATATATATATATATATCATAATTTAATTCACACCTACCAAGTACTAGGCACTAGGTCAGGGGCTTCTCAGATATTATCTCTAATTCCTAAATACCAACCCAGAAAAGTGGCTTTTACTTCCCTTAGAGGATGTTATCTACTTTTCTCACTCTACTGTATAAATATACCCCATAAATCTTTGCTGCAGTTCAACTACAGATTGTCCAGAATTGAGGGTATAGAGAGCAATGAAAATTTAGGCAGGGCACACATGGCTTAGCCACCTTACCCCTGGACACTAAGTACGGCTTTATATCCTGAACCTGCAGACATTTCCATTGGGTGATTCCGCAATGGTAGGTATTGTTCTCCAGAATCCTCACTTCCTCCCTCATTCCCTTCCTCATTCTATCCTTTCCTCCCTAATCCCTCTGGTATAGCTCTGGCTCTTCTTTTGCGCAAGCAACATTTAACTATTTCTCAGCTTAAATTGCATTACCAAGTTCACTTCTGTTGATGTCCATCTCAGAGAATACAACCTCAGTGGCCTCTTCGCATTTATTTTTATCCTCACCTATGCTGGGATCAGTGTTGGGTTCTCCCACCCACCGTCCATCTCCCATCCTGTCCTATGGATGCCCAGGGTGGCTGTACAGGCAGTAAACAGCCATTCACATCATCTTTGATGTGGATATGGCTCTCAGAGCTGTGCTTCTTGCCATTCCTGTTTCTGCCCTCCAAAGCAAAACACAAAAGAGTAATTTAGGAAGTGGTATTCTCTGTGATCTCTAGTCACCTCTTCTTAACTAGTAATTTCTGGAAGTAAACTCTAGAGAACCAATATTTTAAGGCAGTCTGAAACCCAGACCCACACTGGATTTCCTTTCCACACTGGATTCTCATTACACTTTTACTTCTCCAGACAAACGATCCTCCCTACCTAATATTTCCATAAAAGGAGGTGCTCTCCAAAAGAGAAGTGAGGGAAATACTACAGGATCTTTTTATGGCTACAGAGGAAAGTAAGGGTCGAACCACAGTTCTACCTTCACAGCCCTGAAAAAGTTTGTGCTCCCAGCTTAGAGCTGAGTCCACTACTGCTGGATTCATCTGTCTACACCGCAGCTTATGGGTTTGTACTTCTGAGTCTTCCCTATAGCCCCTGTTCAGAAGCAGGAGAGGAAAATGAGAACTCATTTGAAAAATACTGGTGACATATTAGAATATAGGGTTTCTGGACTCCCTGCCACCCCTTGAGCACAAAGGCGCAGATAGGACCTTCCCTCCTGAATACAGAATGTAAGAAATAAGTCATTTAAAGCATCTTAAAGGTGAGACTAGATTTGATATATAAACCTCGGGTTCCTCCGAGACCTTCGTTTTATTTCTTCAAAACTTATTTCATGTTATTCCCATTATTTGTTGAATATATTAGTTGAAATAACTCTGCTCTTCTGACCTGTGGGTCAGAAGTCTGACTCCCAGGATCCCATGAAAGCTGCCCTCAACTGAGAAGAGCAAAGAGGAGAATTTTGACTGATCATCAGAGGCTGGAATGGAGTGAACTTCACTGATGTTGAAATATATAAAATAGGAAATTTCTCTCACTGGGAATTCCTGACAATATTTCATGGCTCAGGTAGTCAATTATCTTGATTAGAAATATTAAAGAGAGAAAGGGAAACACTTGGCTTGGGAATCCTTGTAAAACATGTTTAAGGAAAGCCTTGCCAGCCCAGCCCATCACAGTGTCTGATGAGATTTCTGTCTGGGAAAGGTCCTTAGGAATCTCAGCCAAACACTCAGGCCTCAAGAGCATCTCCTGGACCAAGAATCATGCCTTTTCACAGTTCTCTGCTGGCTCAGTGATCAGATTTCTCACTTTTCCTTCCCCTTTTATAGGATCTATGTTTCCATGTCATAACATGTTATGATGAAGCTCTTTATGCACCAATAAAAGGAGAATTGATCTCTCTGATACTCCCGTGGAGGTTACGGAGGAAGGGGAGGTATTGTTGGAGAAAAAGTAGGAGGAAGACCAAAATAAAGTCAAGAAAGTGCAGGGGGAGGGGAAGAATGAAGAGCTAAAGGAGAAGGAACTTACAGTTTGAAGTTGGAGATATTTTAAAGGCAGAAATTAAACCTATTTATTTTATACAAGCCCTAAAATTATGCTCTTTCTTCTTCTTCAGGCCCACCTCCTCTTCTTGGACCCAGGTCCAGGGTCTCCTAAACAGTTCCTTCTTCTGTTATTTTCCTGCCCCTACCCCCGGCTCATCTTCTGGATCCAGTTTTCCCTTACCATCTCTGCTCTAAGCCCAGAAGGGATCCATTCTGTTCTCTCCATCTTTTTGAACGGGAGCATCCATGAAGTAGTCTCTGAGACCTTCTTGCTCTCTTCTCTCAACTATCAGAGCCTAACAGTTCTGGTATAATTCATTTTTTTTTAGCACCTATCTAAGTGGTAAAAATAATTTAATGTTTCAAAGCTTTCTTATCTCATTATATTTCCTATTTTAATGATGCTTTTGGACAACCTCCTTTCTGATAATTCAACAGAAAACGTAGGAGATTTGCAACCAGTTTTTTTTTTTTTTCTTTCCCCAAATGTATACATGGAGAATGAGAACACATATTGGACCATAGAAAGTGATTTTTTAAAAGGATGTATGCAAATTTTTAGTAAAGATGGAAAAGAAGAGGAGAAAATTATTAAAATTCTCACACAAAAATCCATATCCCAAATATCTATTATTTGTGATCAACGCTCTCCACTTTATAAGTCTATACAGGCAGGGTGAAGAGGTAGACAATACAAGTGATTTAAAAAAAATAAAATGTTTTGGGTTTGTTAGATTAATTGCTTTATTTTTTTAAATTTGTATTTAAAAATAAGTAGTGACAGAGGAGTTTTAAAATTTATTAAAACAATTTTTTTTCAAATTCACCAAAAATATGGATGAAAATAAGTTTTCATTGGAAATAAGGTTGTGAAGCTGAATGAAAGCCCTTATTTACGAAGAATATGACATTTAAAGATAATGAAGAGAAAGATGTTTGGGGTTTAGGAGGTGAGAGAAGAACAAAAGGCTTGAAGCAGAAAAAAAATCTAGTGTTCATTAGAGAAGAGAGAATTTAAGAGCTTAGGAGAGGGGTCCCAACCATTACCTGTCTTAACAAAAGATAAGTTTTAACAAAATATAATAAGTTACTATAAAATCTACATGGAATCCTTTTCTTCCTACCTCACGTGGATCAGAGCTGGGTGCCTGACGAGGCAGCAGGCAGGTCCCATGCCTTTCCTGAGAAGACAGCAAGGTGAGAGCCACAGAGACACCCCTCCTGGGACTCATCCTGGCTTAGCTCCGCCTTGGCCTGATCTCCTTGATAATGCTGCCTTTCAACTATCCAATCTCCCTGACCCCATTTCTTCTGCAATTTCAGAAATAATCTTACCTTTTTCTTATTTCAGGGCAAATAGAAACACCAGTCTTCCAGCAATGATTAAATGTGAGTGCTCCGATTTGCGGAGGGGAAGGAGGACTGGACAGAGTCAGGCAAAAAGCTGGTCCTTACACACTCTGCTCTCATCTCCCTTCCCCTCTCCCAGGATCCTGTCTTATTTTAGGATCCTTTCTGAAATGTCATTTTCATGTACTGTGTGTTCTTCATGTAAATATTCTGGGACTCATTGTAGGAAAGGAATGAGAGTATTTCCTTTATACACTGTCATGCACGGGCATGATAATAGTAATGGCTCACGTTTATTGAGCACTCATGTGTCATGCACTGGGCTAACCCTTGACATCTCTCATCTCGTTTATTCTTCCCTACAACTCCGTGAGGGGTTCACTAACATTCTGAACATTAAAGATGAGGGAACAAAGGCACTTAGAGATTAAGCAACAGAGTAGATGGTAGAATAGTGACTCAAATTCAGGCAATCTTAGTCACCCCCCTGTAAGAGAACAGAATGACACAGAGAAGGGAACAGAGCAGAAAGTGGAAGACAGGCATGTTAAAATAAGCTAAGTCCATTGGAGTGATTCTCAATGACTTGGGGAATCTGAAACCTGGCTGTAAAAACTTGGCAGTGAGTGTATTTTACAAAATTAAAAAACAAACTCTAATATCTTTACCAACAGCTCTGTCAAAACCATAGGATTTTTGTAGGCATTTTTAACTGAGCTCTCTCAGGTTCTTAATTTGTCAAAAGATAAAAATAATACCTGTCCCCCTCACAATCACATGATATTGTATGTAAACATGCTGTGAAAAAAAATTGAAAAGTGCTATATATTCAATTTTACAAAAGCTCTCTGAGCTTAGTTCTGTTTATCAAATGAATGCCCTGTGGTTTTCACCAGTTTAAGAGCAATGGGCAAATTTGTAGTAAGGAAATAACAGTAAAACTTTTCTATCACATAGAGCAAGTGTCATATCTTGTTGCTTGGAGCATGATATTAATAATGGCAGTGGTGGAAATAAATGTGAGCTAATAATTGTGTCAAGTCAATCTGGTCAACCACTCCAGGTACAATGATAGCCAAATGACCTCTGACTTTGTATTGGATATGCCAGGAGCAGTTCATCTGGAAAATGGACAGTGTTTACTACTGGTGTCCATACGGAGGGAAGTACTGAGTCAAGTCCACTTTGCCAGTGCTAACTCTGTTTTATCAAGACCCTTGGACTTAGCTTACGTCATCCTAAACTTCCTAACTATTCAAGGCTCTAACTCCAAGAAAGTTTTCATTCAGTAATCTCTGTGTTGTAACATTAGTAAGGATAATGATTAAATCATTATTTAATCATTAAGATAGGATAGTTTGGGAAATACTATTGTAAATAAAAGAAAATGCATCATACTCCTAGCATAGTACAGTTCTTGCTATATAGTAATAATGCTAATACTATTATCACTACTAATAATAGTGACAAACAATTTTAATGTGTGTCAGGCTTTGTTTTAAGCACTTTACATTCATTTAGCCTTGTTTTTATAGATGTAGATACCATCACTAGATTTTTATGGCACAACAGCAAACTGAGGTGTAAAAAATTGTGTAATGACCTAGGAGTAGATTATTCAATTAAATAAATAACCCCTTAAGAAAAGTGTTGAACCAGGAGGTGAGATTTATATTCTAAATATGACCCCACCCATCACATATTATAATAATATTTGAATTATTATATTATGGAAATTCGTGATTCTAAATAAATAGATTGCACTCCAAAGTAATAATTTTGAGTAATCTACATATAGATTCCAATGAAGCAGCTATTGCCTAATATGTAACTACTCTTGGAATCATATTGATAATTGTGGCATGTTCTTTGAAATCTTCTCAATGGTATTGAATCTTAATCCTTTAAGAAAGAGGTCAGCACATTTTTTGTATTAAAGGCCAAAATATGTTTGACTTTGCAAGCGTATGGTCTCTGTGTGGACGACTCACTTCTGCAATTATAGTAGAAAAAGCAGCCAGAGACAATATGCAAATGAATGGACATGTTTGTGCTATTTCAATTTAATATACAAAAACAGTCAAAGGGCCAGATTTAGTTTAAGGGTGTAGTTTCTTTTTTAAAGGTGAATTTATGGTTGTTATTATTGTTTTGCGGAGAAGAAGCCAAATCATTCCCAGAAAGGTAAAGACCCCTGTGAATAAAAGAAAAAATATAAAGAGAGAAATGGCTATAAAATATTACTGTTGATTTCCTGTGTGACTCAAAAACAGTCTTTCAAGCCAATACTAAGAGAAGACTTCCCAAAGAACTATTGGAATAAGTACATGATCTCTCAAGGTGATCAGTTTAAGGAAGAAAATGTTTGTTTTTTTGATATTTAATGGCTTGTAGTGTGCATAATCTAAAGTCAAGAGCTTTGATTTCAAAATTTAAAATTTGAGAGTGCCTTTCGTTTATTGCATATGTATACTTTAATTGCAAACTTTTCACAACTTGATATTTTTACTATTCATCATAGACATGTTGAAATTAATTGTGTTAGTTGCAGTTTACAGAGCATACATATAAAATAATGAAGTTCAGAGGTAATACTTTAACATTTCTAGTGATATTTGCATATCTCATGATGGAAGCATTAGCTAAAATGCCATTAGTGTTTACAGGAATCTTGTCTTCTGATCTTCCAAAAGGGATATTTCTTCTAGTTTCAGCTGTTAAGTTGTAGATGCTTCTTGATGGCTTAGTCAATGATGGTCTAATCGGTTCATGAGAGCAAATTTTCTTGCTGTAATGACTAAAACTATCATGGCAGAGAGTGATACGGTTGTAAATTTTTTCTCAAGGGAACAAACAATTTTCTGTTGCTCCAGTGATCCAAGAAATGCCAGGTTTTATTAGGCAGTTCATGTGTTTCTGTTTTATGCTGACTAGAAAGATTATGTCTCCACCTTTCTCTTTCCAGGGACAGAAGCAGCTGTGAATCCAACTGTTGGAATGCACCTTCAAACTCAAAATCCTGAACTGTATCATGTTGCACGTTTTGGTGCTTTAGGCCCCCCACCTCCATATGAAAAAATTCTAAAATCAAGCCGATTTTAGATCTGGATGATTAATTGAAACTATTAGAAATATTCTTAATTCCAAAGCATAAAATTTAAGAACAGTTCTTTCATTTAGTGGGAATTCCTAGAGATCAATTAATGTAGTCTAAAAAAGGACAAATAGACAAAGCATGAATGTAGGAAAAGAATTTGGAGCATGGAGATGTTTCCGTAGTAAATTAGTGGACTCTTGGTATGTCACTGCTGCTTTATACTTTTATGCTCCTAATCAAGTTTCTCCATGTACTCAAATAGGCAGTACTTAACTCAAGGAGTGGCTCCCATTAAGTTTAGGACTCCGCTGTCGTACACATCACAAATTTTTCTGCCTCAATCTCTATTTTAATTTGACCTCTTCCCTAGTACGGAGTGAATAAAATTATCATAATTTAACAGTGACCCAAATAGAGATGCATACATGTCCAGACCCAGAACCAGAAAGAGAATATTTGAATTAGGGTGAGGGGAGAGAGTAGGAAGAAGGACCATTTGGAGTTGAAGGGTGAAGGATGAATGAAGAGGAAGATTAAAAGTTCAAGGAGTTGTATGTCACAGCCTGAGAAGGGAGAAAGTGTTGATTGAAGCTGAAGGAGACTACTTAAGCTGTGAGGCATATGTAATCCCACAGTGTGGAGAAGCAGAGGTTCCCATTTTATATGAGTGAGTGCAGACTCCAGAGCCCAAGACCGGTGCCTCAAGACTTGGCATTTCTTAGCAAACCATGGTAAAAACCCTTGGCATAGATATCAGTATTCCCATTGAGGACTCTACCTACAGAAGTAGCAGTGAGATATCATCAAGTGACATTTTTGCAGTGGCCATGAGCAAGGGGTCCAGGAAAAGACATCCATGGCAGACGCCATATGGTCTTTGTTGAACAGAACGGTTGACATCTTCACTTGTTAGTCTAATATATCTTTCAAATTTAACTTTGACCAAGCTTATCTCCTAGTTTCTTCCTGAACATGTTCATCCAAACCTTCCCTATCTTAATTGATGGTAATAGCAAACTTCCAGGTGCTCAGACCAAATAACTTGAGCCTTGAGTTTTCCGTTTATGTGACTTCCTACATCAGGAAATGCCTTAGCTTGGCTCTACCTTCAGAACAGTTCTAGATTCTAAACATTTCTTACTCCATCTCTGATGTGAGCCATGTACTGTCAGTTCTTCCCTGGATTACTGTAACAGCATCTAAACGGGTCTGTTTGCTCCCAGCTTTGCCCTCCTATATTCTATTTCCAACACAGTAACTAGAGTAGCATTTCTTATAGCATAAGGAGGATCATGTTCCTTAACTAAACTCCAATGACAACACACCTCACTCAGAAAATGACAAAAGTCCTCGACACATGGCCCTAGAGGATCCATATGCCTCTCAGTTCTCCTTTCTAGTGACTCTCGCCCTTACTCATTTGCTCCAGGAACCCTGCCCTCAAACCTGCCAGGCTGTACCCGACCCCCATCTGACCTTTCTGGCCTTAGCGCTTTCTGTTCCTTTTGCCTGCAAAACTCTTCTCCCGGATATCAACATTGCTTCACGCCTTCACCTCCTGTAAGTCTTTGTTTGAAAGTCACTTTTTCAGTGAGGTCCTCCCTGATTACCCTACTTTAAATTGCAATTTCTCCCAACTCTAGCACTTTCACCTCATTGTCTCAGGTACACTACTCCTTTTCCCATAACATCTATTGTCTTCTACTTATCATCTTCTACTATACTGCATAGTAAAATTCTATTTATAATCTGCTGTCAGCCTTCCCTTGCTAGAACATAAATCCATGAAGGGAGGGATCTTTGTGTTATACACTAATTTATATCCCAAGCCTCTAAAGCAGCCTGGCACTTAGTATGTATTCAAACAATTTTATAAGTAAAGCTCACTAGTTCTCGAAATTTCCAAAAATAACTGGACGGGAATTTGACGGGAATGAAGCCTTACAAAAGTGACTGTGGCTAAGAGCCAGGGACAGCTGACAATGCTGTATAACTTTAAGTTATACATGGTAGATTGAACATATCCATTCTCTTCTTAAACCCATGAAGATTATAGTAAAGGAGTAAAAGGGCTTTTTAATTCACAAGAACAGAGAGAGTAGCAAGAAGATGATGAAGAAAATTAGCAACAAGTTTTAGTACATGGAAAGATGTCTAAGATAAAGATAGATAAATCATAACTGACTGGGGTTTCAAGTTTCTCTGCTATGCTAAAGGACTTATGGAAAGAAACTGAGAATAATCAAGCAAATTCCTGCTGTACCAATGCAGAAATGCCCAAGAGTTAGAGGCAAGAGGGGTGAGGAGAATTTTGGGAATGATGATGAACTTCATCTACAGGAAGATAGCACTGAAGCAGCCCAGAGAAGAGCCAGTTCCAATCAGAACATGACAGTGAATAGCTATAGGAGAATAAGAGGTAAGATTAAGGAAAAATCTGTAATGAAAATGTGGTGATAAACTAACGATTGTTAAATGGAAAGTGAAGAAACTGAAAAAACAAGGTGATTATAAATCTATGAAAAGCAAAAGTTGGATTAACCACCCAAATGGTTAAGTTGTGAATAATGTAAATGATTGATGTTGAATTATAAAATGAGGGTTATTCATATTGACAGTGTAGGCAGAGGAGGAAAGTTTGGATGAGGGGAGGTGGGTTAGGGTTAGAAAGTAAATCCTAATCTCAGATTGTGTGGAATCAATGAATAATATCCAAATTTTTTTAAAAATCAAGAAATAGTAGTAAAGTACATCATGTGGAAATATCATAAATATCTGAAACAAAATGCCAAAGAGTTGAAAATTATTTCCTCAAAAATAGTATTTGGAGATAATGCTGTGTGGGAACAGGTAGAGCAGAGGTGTGTTGATTTTCATCATGAGCCTATAGTACTATTTGACTTTTAAAACTAAATGCAAGTGTTACTTTAATAAAAATAAAGTTAAACAAATAAAGGTTTGGCAGATTTATACTTTGCAGTTGCAAGCAAACAGAGGAAGTCATATCACAAGGAAAAATGTTAAACATAAGTGTCTTTAGGTGGTGGGGCTACAGGTGATTTTATTTTTTATTCACTTTTTTGGATTTTTCTATTTGCTCAATAACATGTGTACATTACTTTTATAATCGAAAATCTCAGCAAAATTCTGTTTTAAAAAAGCACAAAACACTGCCTTCATTTAATAGATGAGAAAAATGGGCTTTGGAAATATAATTGACTACTCAAGGTACATAGCTAATTAGTGTGAGACAAAACTAGAGACTATTTTGATCTTTTAATTCCTGTCGCAAGTATTTTTTCACTATGATCTTTTATCTTCAAAAGGGGTCATAGAAATAAACATCAGAGAATGTGGGTTATAATTACATTTATTTCAAATAAGTAACTCTAACGAAAGAGATTTGGTCATATCCTATAAGCTACGTATGTTAAAATCCATTCCAGTTACAGAACAGGCAGAGGTTGTAATTAACCCATAGAAAAGTATAAGCACATCTAGAAACAGGGCTAGTGATTCAGCAGCTGGAGTTTGATGAAGACATTAGTGAAAGTCAGGGTTGAAGCCGTCAGAATTCATTTTTAAGTGACTTGCATTTTATGTGTCAGTGCAAGTCTAACCAAAGTTCATGCTTGGTGTGTGGTTGGTTGGTTTACTTTTGGGGGCTGGGGAAGAAGTGTGGAGAATAGGCTGTAAGCGGGTGGGTAGGGTTGACAGAAAATAGTTTGTTTTCAGAGAAATTTTCTGACAAAGATATTTTATCGAATATCACAGGTCACATTTTAATTTAATGTCTTAGAAATACTTACTGAATGACTGCTGTATGTCAAGTATTGTACAAGGTTCTGGATGTATTTCTCCGATAAACTTTGTTAGTATTATTTTTCATGATACTAGAGTTTCCACTACTTTAATCTGACCTCCAGACAGAGACTTGAAAGTTCCGTAGCAAGTGCCCTTTATGGTCCACTGAAAACTACTGCAAATAATAAAATGATAAAACTAATTTGGGTTATAAGATTATCATGATATTTAAAATAGAAATTTAAAAAAAGAAACCTGTGCTCCTTTCTGTCATCTCATTTCTGAAAATCTTTGCCTGCATCTTAGTTCATCAGTAAGTCATTAAAATTCAATTTAACCTGGCATCTCAGATTTTAATTTTGATAGGACTAGATTTTCTTTTTCTTCCCATGTTATAGAGCATTCATGTTTTAAAAGGTTTTTCTTACTGCTGAAGGGTGTAGCTTTTTCTTTGAATGTCCAGCAGAGGGCATGAAAGCCTACCCATGATTCCAGCCCAATAGCTAGATTTGATTTAATGGCTAAGGGAAACCGTGAAGCTAGGTTTTTGACACACTCTAGCAGAATGGAATAATAATGAGGTTCAAATTTGCAAAGAGGAATTTAGTACTTTAGCTCGTGTTGATCACAGTGAAGCTGAGCATCAGGTGAGACGCCTGCCATCAGAGAGTCTAGAAAATTTGAAATATACTTGTACTTCTGAGGGTGACACTTGTAAGTTTGAGTTGCCTAAAAAGGCAGGGTAATTTGTGTATATGCTCCTTATGTGGTCTATAACGTCTACAGCACTGACCCTATAGGTCTAGTCTATTACTTTTCTACCTGACCATGAGTTCCCCTTTAATTTTCAGTTTTGTAGTTCCAATTTGTTTCATTTGTGTTAGGAGCACAACTTTTATAAAAGACAACTATAAAATTCAATATCTTTCATGGAAATGAAATAGAGCTAGGATAAGACTGAATAGCATTCAGCTGGACAATGAAATGAAACTCAACCAAAATATTATATTTAAGGCAAAATGTGAAATACTTCAGGTTTGAATAAGAGAAAATGACACCATGAAAATGTGTTGGCTATAAGGCTCCACTTTCAATAAAGATTTTGTTAATTAGAACAAAGAAAGGAAATAGAGTATACATTCCAAAGGAATCTTTTACTTTTAAATACATTTTGCTTTGTGATTTTGTACAAAATAACAATACAAGCTTTTTTCTTCCTGTTTAATACTACATCTTGGAAAAATAGTATATATTTTTTTGTTATTTTACTAAATGTAGTTCTGGGAAAATGAAATGAAAGTAATATCCTTTTACAAAATGATATAATTTGGTGATAAACAAAATGTAATTTATATTTGTGCATTTGGAAATAGTTATTTTTCCCCTTCTAAAATTATGCCAGCCTAGATCTATCTGATTCATGAAGCAAGTAATGTATATCAATCAAGATGTCAGATTTTTATATTAGTAAGATGAAAAATGGTATTGCTCAGAAGCACTGAAATTATCAAAGAATTCAGGTGTCTTAGTTTCATTCTCATGTTTATTGAGGAAAAGTTTCCTCTTCGGAAAATTTGTTTATGGGATACAGTAAGCAAAACTAAGAGAATTTCCCTTTCACTAGTAATTAATATAATTTTGTCTCTCTTTATATTTAGTAAATTGTCAACTTTAACTTTTTTCATCGAATATGAAACCTGAATTCATCTGTCAATTCAGATTATTCTCTCATTTATGTATCTAAATCTGGATACATTTATACTGTTAAAGAGCCTTAGGTACCACTGACTAATTGCCTTTTAGATTTAGAAGGTCTGGAGCTATTATTTTTTCATGAAGAGTATTGAGAGACACAAAATAAGAGAGTCTAGGGATTGATTTTAAACAATCAGTGGACGATTGCATGCTTACCTGATACCATGTGGAATGCTTGTCACCTGTGACATGGCCAACAAAATAGATTGATGCTATATGAGGAGAGTTGGATGGAGGGTTGGGAGGCCAATCTCTCAAGGATACCAAAACATTACTGAGGTTCTAAGGTCTTTCTGGAGATAAGGGTTTTCTTAAAGGAGAGTTTGTGGTTAAAAGGAACGCTTTGATAAGCTGTGTAAGCCAGTCAAGGGACACACTCAAGTAACAATAGATGGTCACTAAAAAGGGTAAGTCTGTGTAACCCCAGGAACTCTGCTTTGCTGTTTAAGGTTTAAGTGTTTGGGACCAAAACTAAACTGTGTAAGGCTTCAGAGGAGAGTTTTTCTACTTTATAAATACAGTTTTACTATAAATTTATTAGCATAAGGAGAGGATTCCATTAAGAAGAAAACAAGGATTGACATATGCTCAGAACAGCCAATACTGGAACATTAACTCCATGTGATTAAGCCTCCACTGTGTTTTTAGCCTCCAATTTTTATTTTCCAATAATGCATTTTATTCTTAGTTTCCTTCACCTTTATTTTGTCTGTTTTAGACAAGGTTTGCTAACTGCTTCAGTTGCTGCTATAGTAACCAAATTAGCTTATTTTGTTTTTATTTACTAAACTTGAAGCTTTTCTCTTCACCAATAAAATAAAACCCCCCTCTGATTTCCTCCTCTAATCAATACTTCTTGCTCCATAGTTTTAGAAAACAAAGGCACTGTATAATGTAGCTTAAATTTAGTAAAAGGAAAAGACATTTTTCAGACAATTGGAACAAAATAGACATTGGGAAGAATGATATTCAGGAGCTGTTAATTGTTTATGTTGTTGACTGTGATAATGGTATCGTAGTTACATTGTTAAAAAGTCTTTATCTGTTATATATATATATAATAAGGTAGTTATGAGTGAAATGATTTGATTTCTGAGATCTATTTTAAATAACCAAATAAAAAAATACTCTTATTTTCTTAGTTTTTGGCTCTGGAGAAAGCCTATAGGTTGAATTTGAGCATATGTCCATTTTTCACTTGCTAACTCTAATTCTAGCCTGTGGCTCTAGTTTGCCTGAGCAATGAAACTTAATAAACTACTGAACCTTTTGCTTAGCATATATTTTATTTTAAGAATATTACGTTGATTAGCGCATTGTATACCAAAATTCAGTCAGCCAAATATGGACTTACCCATTTTTCATAACCCCAAAAGCATTTTTACTTATTTTTATTTAATGTATTTTAAAATCAACTCAGTTTCAAACTTAAATGTATTTAAATGAAAAGTTAAAATTGTATTCTAAGTGGAAAACATGTTTTTTCATATCCACATAAAAATAAATAGACGGCTGTAAAATAAAAATATTCTATGTACCACCTAAAAATATTTCAAATACCATGGGTAGGAAGTATAACACACTTTGAGAAAATGAATATATGTTTTGAAATTGTGAATAGACCATAGCAGAGTAGTAAAAACAATAAAATAATTTCCATCTGCAGAAATAAATATTCAAACAATTAGTGATTATTTTTAAAAGTTTATCAACTGTACTCAATTTAGTTAAATAAATGCAAATCAAAACAATAATATGATATCATTTTTTTACCCATAAAATTGGTAACAATATTAAACATTGCTAATATCTTATGTTGGCAAGGATATGAGGAAACAAGCCTTTTTATATACCACTGGGAGAAGTGTGAATTAGCATAACATTTTTTGGAACCCAATTTGGCTATGTGTATCAAAAATGTTAATACATATTCTCATAGATTCAGCATTTCTACTTTTAGACGCAGTTGGAAAGTAATTCTATAGTTGTAACCCTATAAGAAGACAAAGATGCTTTTAAAAGAATATTCATTGCCACAGTGCTTATGATACAAAAAGCGGAGGAAGCAATGGAGACATTTAAGGAGACAAATTAGACAAATAATGGTACATATGAACAAAGAACTATGCAGCCATTAAAAAGAATAAGGTGATATGGAAAATGCCAATAAGTATAGTTAACTGTTAATTTTATTTTTAAAGGGAAGATAAAGGTAAGAGTATGGTGTATACATTTTCAAAGGATCTATATATGCCATAAAATTTATTTTCTTTGTAAAGACATAAGAAATATGTGATAAGTACATCTCTTGGGAGAGAGGTGGTGAGGGGAAACCATGGAGGTGGGTAAGAGAGACATTGTTTAATATTTACATTTCTGTACTGTTAATTTCTGAAAAATCTTATGCACGTATAATTTTCCTCTATGTTAACAAACACTCTCTGGGTACAGGGATAAATGATGTTTTTGTTTGTTTTATTCTTTATTCTTTTTTGTTTTAAGAAAGTAAAGATTACTTCAATAAAATTTTAAATGACAAATCACCAGCTTTTTTGAATGGAAACATAGAGTAACCAGTATAGGACTGTGTATTACATTGTTTTCCAATTAATTACAGCATATCAAGGGCCAACATTATTCACTGGAGAGCAATTATTTTGTAGCTCAGAAGCTGCAGAACCTGCTCTAGGAATGCTTTTTCCACATAATCCCCAGTTTATCTCCTTAAAATGAAATTGGAACTATTCTCTCCAGCATGAGGATGTTGAGACAAAGAAACAAAACCAAAAAGGTAAAAGAACTGATTTGAAAGAAGATGAAAGTGTAAAGGAGAAGATATGGTAGGAGTATTAATTTGGGAATGAAACTTATCTCTGTGATGGTGAAGGCTGTCTTTAATAAGACTTTGCTCCTTGGATGATGCCTCAAAGCGGCTGACTGTAGGAGGGAAACCAGGATAGTTATCCTACAGAATAAAACTAGCACCTTATGACCTTGGCTTGCATTTCTAATGGTGGCATTGAGGGCTTTTTAGCAAACATCTTCATCTCCATTTTCCTACTTGGAAAGAAGGAAATACTATCTTCCTATGGTTTTCATTTTAAAGTTAATTTGTGAATGTATCAAAACCTCCTTATCCCAATTATGCTCTGAGGGCATTGAACTACATGTAATTTTCAGCACATTACTTGCCCTCTCTTGATTCTATTTCTTTGTGCATGTTTTCCTCTTTACACAGAATTCTTTCCCCTAATTTGTTTTCTTTGAAAACGCCTGTCATCTTTCTTCATGCAACTGAAATTTCCCTCCTCTATGAAGCCTTCCCTGACTCCACAGGCAGGTGCAAAGATTGCTTTTTCCATGACATTCCATACATACCTACATTATAGCAATTATTTTATTGTACTCTAAGTTTCTTCTTTTTTTATGCCTCTGTCCTCTCTGTGTCTTTGGTTGCTTGAAAACATAGAGATGGTCTTTCAATAAAACTGCACAAATGTATGCATTAATAATGGAAGGAATAATCCAATGAACAAATAATTGCATACAATGGATACAAATAAAATGCTTAGTTTCTCCAGGCTAGGGTATTATCATCATTCACTCACTCATTTATTCAAAAATATGTATTGAAGGTCTACTATGCATCAGGCACTGTGCCAGTTGCTGGGAACAGAGCAGTACACAAAGTATAAAGTGTTTTACCCTTTTAGAGCTTGCAAACTTGCAGGAGATCATACACTCATAAGTGAAGTGCAATGGGGGCAATGAAAGCAGAGCCCTCAGGTGTTAGGGAACCTAGTCTAGTGGAAGTCAGGGAGGCCTCCCTTGAAGAAGTGATGTGTTACTGGAGATAGGAAGGATGATAGGGATAAGAACTGGAAAAGGAAGAAGCTGTTCCAGAGCCAGAGGCAAGAGAAACATGGGGCTTTTGAGGCAGAGAAAGAAATGCAGTCTGGTTGGAGGGTGGAGCAAAGGAGAGAGTGCTAAAAGAAGCAGGAGAGGTACCCAAGGACCAAGTCATGATTGACCTTTAAAAATCATGTTAAAATTTTTGTTACTTTATCCTAGAAACAATAGGAAGACATTTAAGCAAAGGGGTAACATGATTGGATATGTATTTTTAAAAGCTCTATCTGGCGGTAGTGTAAACATGGATTGGAAGAAGGAAAAGAGGAAGCCGCCACCATCATCAAAGAGAGAAAAGATAACAATTTGGACTAGGATGGAGATAATGACTTGAACCAAAACAATGATTTACAGGGCTTTTAAGGACATTTAATGTTCAGCTGGCTGTAGAAATGAAGGTAAGGGGCTTCCCTGGTGGCTCAGTGGTTGAGAATCTGCCTGCCAATGCAGGGCACACGGGTTCGAGCCCTGGTCTGGGAAGATCCCACATGCCTCGGAGCGGCTGGGCCCGTGAGCCACAATTGCTGAGCCTGCGCGTCTGGAGCCTGTGCTCCGCAACAAGAGAGGCCACGATGGTGAGAGGCCCGCGCACCGCGATGAAGAGTGGCCCCCGCTTGCCACAACTAGAGAAAGCCCTCGCACAGAAACGAAGACCCAACACAGCCATAAATAAATAAATAAATAAAGAGGATGCATTTCAAATAGTAAAAAAAAAAAAAGAAAACTGAGCAATTTATAAAAAAAATAAAATAAGAAATGAAGGTAATAAGAGAGACAAAGACAACTTTCTCATTTTTCTATTAAGCATAAAATACCTGGTATCTAGCCCACAGAACAACATAAATGTTTTTGAATGAACTAACAACAGAGTCTCATAGATTAAGAATATTTTTACAGAATATTATATAGTAATAGTAACACTATGTTTAATGAATAATACTGTGTCTAGTGGTGTATGACACCTCTTACATTAAAAAAATCCTCTATTTTACTTCTTTTTTCTTGAATTTTTGAATTTTATTTTACTTATTTTTTTATACAGCAGGTTCTTATTAATTATCCATTTTATACATATTAGTGTATATATGTCAATCCCAATCTCCCAATTCATCCCACCACCACCACACCACTTCTCTATTTTACTTCTATCATGTTATTATCAAAAGTAATTGAAACAGTAAGCACATTTATAGAATGAGGAAGTTAAACAAGATGACCTCAATAATTCATTCTAGGACTAAATCTCTACTTCTAAATCATTATTGTAGTGATTCCTTTCTAACATTAAACTTTTTCTTTTATGTTTTAAAAAACAATTTGAAAGAAAATAGCCATATTCCCAATGATCACTCTGTGCGTGTGTGTGTGTGTGTGTGTGTGTGTGTGTGTGTGTGAATTTCTAGTTCTATGCAGAGAATTAGTTAAGATACCCTGTGATACTTAGATTTCCGTTTCTATGATTACTTCTCTCTAACATGAGAGTTAAATGAGGGTAAGGTGATATGAATAATTAAACCGATAGGTGTCACTATGGAAGGCTAATTTTCAAATAGAATAATAATCTAGATGACATCCTATTATTTTTACATATTTTGCATTATTATAATGTTTTCTGGAATACCCTCACCCTTTCTTGATTTTTTTATATTTTATATTTTTATATACATTTTTATGAAGAAAAACTGAAAAGAATCAATTATTTTAAAATTATTAGTTTGAGTAATTGTCAAATTAAAAATAAATATTAGAACTATATTTTCAGGACCTCATTTCAGTTGTCTGGGAACAAATTCTAACCAAATGTATTAATATTTTTATAAGAAATTTGTTAAAGCCAATTGACCTACTCATTGGAGATATGTATAAGATGTTTTTCCTGGACTCTTTAATCTTCCAATAAAATGCGGTTTATGGATACTATTTATTTTGTTCTTTAAATTTATTCAAAAACACTTGGATTCATATTTAAATTAAGTAGCAAACTTGATCCCCAAGGTGAATAAGTGACAGAGATTCCTATTGTACTTAAAAAGAAACAGTTGTTCATGCTTTCAAACAAAATGGAAGATTGAATCTTTATGAATCCCAGGCACCCATGAAATATAACCTATGTTTAGAGGACTTAAACTCTGGAGACCAAAGAAAAACTCTTCAACATTGTACTCCATTTGCTCTATTTGATTTTACTCCTGGTAAGTATTGTGTATGTAGGGGTGTGTGTGTGTGTGCGTGTGCGTGCACGTGTGCACACACAATCAATTGTGAATTATATATTGATGATTCTAATATCAGTATATCTGAAATTTTTAAAGTTTACGGTACTATGAACAAGGAAATTATATGGTGAAGGACATAATCGGAAATCTGTACAGTTGTATTATCCTATCTCCTTTTATGGAAATTATCTTTACCTAGATATTTTTCTAAAAGTGATTTTCACCCTTGGGTCAGTTAAGTGGGACAATGCAAGCTGCATAGGAATCATCTAGGAAGTATATTAAAAATAAATCTGAAATTCTGGCATAGTATTATTTTTGATCTGGATGCTGATTACATAGTATGCTCACTTTGTAAAATTTATCAAATTATACACTTATTCTATGTGCACTTTTCTGTATATATGTTATACTTAAATACAAGAAAGAAAATACATAAAAGAATATACAAGAGATCACTAAAATAGTTTAGAAGAAAACAGAAGAGAATATCATCACGATTTTGGGCATACAAAAGTTTCTTAACCAGGATACAAAGAAATTATCATCATAAAGGGAAAAAATGATGAACTGGACTACATTAAAAATAACTTGTCATTAGAAAATTTCATTAATAAAGTGGAAAAGCAGCCCACAGGCTAGGAGAAGATATTTGTAACACATATATCTGATAAAGGACTCAGGTCAAGAATATATAAAGAAATCCTTAAAGAAAAAAGAAAATAGAATGATTGGCAAAGAAATTGAACATATAATTCACTAAATCAAATATTCAAATAGATAATAACCATAGTAAAATGTGTATGGTTTCATTAGTTATTAGGAAGATGAGTTAAAAACTACAAATTCTTATTTTTTGACCCCCTACATACCTACTAGAATGGCTAAAATGAAAGAAGATAGATAATATTAGGCATTGACAAGGATGTGGAACATCATGTACTGCTGTGAGTGTGTAAATTGGTACAAGCACTTTGGAACATGGTTTGGCAATATCCACTACCCCTGAACCCAAGCGCACCTGTGATGGAGCAATTCCACTCCTAGGTATCAGAGAAGGGAAGGTATAGCTCTCCCCAAATCAAGTACAAGAATGTTTAAGCATAATGATTTACTGTATAGCACAGGAAATTATACCCAATATCTTGTAATAACCTATAATGGAATATAATCTGCAAAAATACTGAATCACTATGCTGTATACCTTAAACTAACACAATATTGTAAATCAACTACACTTCAATAAAAAACAGAAACAAAGAATGTTCATAGCAGCACTATTTGTAATAGCTAAAAACTGGAAACGTACCAAATGTCCATTACCGGTAAAATGGATTAAACATTTTGTTGTGGTATATTCTGCAATAGAATACTGTACTGCAATGAAAATAAGTGAACTAAACTACATGAAACCATGTAGATGAATTTTGAATCTTAGGACATAATGTTGGGTAAGAAGTTAGATTCGAAGAATTAAATATACAGTAAGTAGTTCGAAAACAGACAAAACTAATCTATGGTTTTGGAAGTCAGGATAGTGGTTACCCACAGAACGGTGAGGGTAAGGACAAGAAGGTGGGGCAAAGGGAGCTTCTGGGAAAGGATAATCTATTTATTGACCTGAATGCAGATTATGCAGGTATATTCACTCTGTGAAAATTCATCCAGCTGTAAACATGTACTCTTCTGGATGTACCTCAACATTACGATTACCGAAGAAAAATTTTTTTTAAGTACTGTATCAAGAAAACACAGGAGCCGGTTTAAAAAAGCCCATGCAGACCAAAGATGAACAATTTAAGTAGCATAATAATAATAGTTATTATGGATTAAAGCACATTGAATCAATGGTAATCTGTAGGTTCATAATGACACTCAAATATAAAGAAATATTGAAAAATAATATGCATCACTCTTTGAGCTAAAAGAAAGACAGTACCTCCTTACTTTCCCAGGATTTAATTATTAATGGGCCCCACTTTTACTCTCAAATTGTCCCTGTTTGGCTGATAAATTACATATTATCTCACTAATAAGCCAGCTCCTTATTTTGTATTGTGAATTGATAAATGAAGGGGAAGAATTTTAAGCATTTATCCTGCCTTTTCAGGGTAACTAAATAGACTCAAATGAAGAGACAAAGGCTTATTTTACAGAAGAGTTTTTACTACAGATGAAGATAAAATAGAATTAGAAAACCATCTTTCTACAAACTGTAACAAGTGTACTGACTCCAATAAAGATTATCAATTGTTAAAAGTATTATTTTAAAATTATTATTATGGTTGATGGAGAATAGGATATTCCTATGGTTTCCAAAATAACACCACAATAATCACTTGTTTTTGTCACTAAAGGAGAAGTATGTACAACTGAAGAATGGAGGGATCAGATTAGCATCACCCTAATCCAGTGAACAACTTTATCATAATTAAGGCTAAATCAACAAGATATTAGGTCTCCAGATATGCTTCACATCACCTACGGTTTATTTTAGAAACTATTTAACTTGATTCCATCAAAGCCTTTTGATGTAAATTGCAATTTACTGAAAATACAAGGTATAGAGAAACAAGCTAAGTGACATCACCAGACAAATCCAGAAGGTGGAATAAACTGTAGGAAAACTGGTTCAGTTTTTTTTTGTTGTTTTTTTTTTTTAATAAATCAGGGATGATGAAAAAAATGTAGCTTGACTAAAAGAGACTTAAGGGGCATAATAATCAGAGGAAATGCGAATGCTGGTTTAAACAAACCAGTAATATGGTGCATTTTGAGAAACTTGGGTAAATTTAAACATGGATTGGTTATCAATAAGATGAACATTTATTGCTATGAAAAGACAATGATAATTAATGGGGGAAAATTAGGTTACAAAGCCACAGATATGGAATGATCTTTTAAAGAAGAATATATAGTCTTTGTGTGTATGTGTATAAACAGAATATGTGGAAGAATGTGCAGATGTTCAATAGGGTTTTAGGAGTAGTGATGTAGGTGGAGAGAATATGGTCCCATGATATTTAAACAAGATACATTTTTGGTTGTTTTTGTTTTCCAACTTTCTACAATGCACATATATAACTTTTATAATAACAAAAGGCTAATTTCAGTTAAAAATGTGATATTAGAAAGTCATGATTAGTAAAGGGATAGGTAAATAAGATTGTTCCATTTTATACATTTTTATTTTTTCCTATTGCAATTAACAGGACATGACTAAATTATAGTACTCAGAATTTTGTGGGCTATTTTAACGATTCAACCTAATAAACAGATATGAGTATACTTTGGGCTTATGTTATTTTTTTCTTTCTGAGCATGTTGAGCTACCACTATATCAATTATTGCTTCTTCACAATTTGATATTTATTTTGCTGTTCACTATACAACAAATATATTTTGTAGTTGCTATACAAAGTATATTCTTTGTTATGCTTTATTTTGGAATGCTTCATTAGATTACAGTGGATTAGGAATGAAAATTCCCAAGGGGATTTTTTTAAAAAAATACTAATATTCTTCCCAGGATATGCAAAATGTTTTTATTGAGAAAAATATTCAAAACATTAATAGATTTCGATTATCACCATAATCCTCTGAAATATTTCCTCATAGAAATGAAACCTTTAAGGAGGGAAAAATTTGTATCTCTAAAATCTAATTAATTATTTAATTAATTTTACCTTGTCTTTCCCCAGAAGTATTTCAAGAGACTTATTAGAATATATAAAACATGACAGACAATATATCATAAAATAAATATGGGAATAAAAAATTTAAAAGCTCAGGTTGAGAAGAAAGAACAACACAAAATAAGCTTTAAAATGCTTAGAATAATACCCATATAACTAGTAAACATAATCTACAATTACTTTTGTTAAATGTCAGTTACAGTTAATAACATCCATGAAATAAAAGTGAATCAATTGCTCTTAATTCTAAGATTAGATTATAAATTCTCCTGAGATACTAGTAAAGAGATGTCGTATGAAGTCACGAACATCATTCTCAGCAATGTATGTACCAGTTTCCATCATCTCGTTTTCACATTATTTTTAGCTTTTTAAATTGGAAACACTTCTTTTGGGAGCTTCAGACGTTCACAGCTAAATTTCCATTTTCCAAAGAACTAATTTTTAGTTCAGTTGATAGTCTGTTAAGGTACTGTATGGCTATTAATGCTATTCATGTGAGTTTCAAGGAACCAGAAAACCTGAGGTTAAATTTTATAACTTTAAAAAAAAACTCTACAATTAAAAAAATTGAAATATGGTTATATTATGGATACGAACAAAATCCCATTAGTAATTATTCATTGATTTCTTTCAGTGTGTATATAATTCTATTTTTTCAAAAAAGCACATATTTTGTGAGGAAAATTGATTTTTTTCAGTAGAGAATTGTTGCGCCTTTATTGCTTTCAAGCAACAAATATTTTTTTACATTTTATCATATGTCAGCTATTTTGCTGGGTGCTGAGGATCCAGTGGTGAGAGGACACCTGAATTGGTGAATTCTAATATGGTACATTCTTGAGATACATTTGGATGTTCAATCAATACTAAGTGAACTCCCTGGTTTAGCTATTAACTGCTGTAGTTTAATATTTGAAAATATATAGGCAAACTTGGAGTAGTGATTAAAAAAATACACAGATCTTTAATGTGGTTAATGAGGAAGAAGGTCAGCACTGACTCTGGTATTAATTTAGCATTTGCTTTTGACATTTAGAGTTTGGAGGGGGACCTTTTTATCTTTAACTCCCACCAGTGGCTGGTACATGAAGCTGTTATTTTCTTTTTCTATTTTAACAGTATCAGAGCAATGGTAAGTTTTGATATACTGGTTTGAATTTGGAAGAATCATCTTCTTCAAAGTTATCAAATAACTCACTCAGTTGAGAATACAAAAAGTGAGCCAAAAGCCAGGGGGAAAGAGCTAAGAGCTTGTCAATCCTTTCAAAGATCAGAATCTCTGACCTCTTTTGAAAGTTGTTTTCTATTCTTAAAGTGTCATTTAATTTTGATATCAACATGTCACTATCTCTAGCAGCAATATCACAACAAACAGTTTTATATCCCAGCAACCTTATCTTAAAATACAGGGAAAGTGTACGTGTGTATATATGTGAGAGAGAGAGGGTAAAAGAATGTGGAAGAATATAAGAATAATTGAGAAGGAGAAGTGATAGGAGAATCAAACTTTCTGATTAAGCTAAGCAATTAATTTAGTTGAACAGGAAGTCTAGATAACTGTCCCTGGATTGGCCAGCTATTTTATTAACTTGAACATATTGATTGGTTAGTTAAACAACATATACACACAGACTGATATGTGTCACTTCACACCCTAGTGTCTACAGCATACATTTTGGCAGTCTGTGTCCGAGGGGCTGCGTATGACGGGGCCATGGAAACAGCTGTAGTTGAATAGGCTTTCTTCCTGGAATAAGGATAGTTCCTCTCAGGTCCAACATCTGTTTGGAAGAAATAAACATAGCGATATAAAAATAATTATGGCTCAGTAAACTTTGGGGGAAAATGTAATTTTATATACTCTTACCCAAAAGAGGCAATAATATAAATATTATAAGAAGGAATCATCTAAGAACCTAGAAGAAACTCTAAGATTTTCAACTTGAAGTTATTTTTAGATTTAAAATTCAGTCAAGTAATTTCCTTTTCTTTTCTTTCTTATGGGAAGAGGGATTTCCTTATTTTTTTTCAGTGACATTTTGAGAAACCCAATAGTAACACATTACACTCTTTAACAACAAGTATGCATTTGACTTGGCTCTCTGTCTACTTCTCTGTTTAACTCTAGATATAAATTTAGTTGATTGGGTGAAGTGAGATATATAACATTATGACACATCAAAATAACCATTATATATTTGAATGTTAGATACAGTTGTAGCTGTAGTATATTTTTTTTTCTTTTCAACAAATATACCACTAACAGGATAGTAAGGTTCTAGTATTGCAAATCAGTTGTCCTTGAACAACTGAAATTTCTAATGGTAATAGGTAGGGATCAAGTTATCAACATTACTTTGAGCTGGTGAGATGTGTTTCCATTGGGTTGGGAGGAATGATACTGGAGGCAAGGAAGTGTGCTATTTTATTTTGTTCTTACCTTTGAAGATGTATAAGCAGCATGTGAGGACAGCACCAGCCAAGAAGCAACCCAGAGACCCAGCCATTCCAAGCCAGCAGGACCAACCAAATTTATATTGGATGCCAATAAATATATTGTGCAAAACCAGAGAAGAACGTTCCACATAAACATCAACAGCATACCACACAGAGCCAATGATTCCCGGGGCACCTGAAAGAGATGAAAATTGCTAAAAATAATGCAGGCCTTTTAAAAATTTAAATCCAAGGAGATTTAAGAGTATTCTATTGTATTGTATTTAAGAGTATTCTATGGCTCCCCAGACCCATGACTGAAGTTATGTCAGCTACATAATCAGCACCCATATGGAAACTATGTTTTTAAAGTCCTTCATTTTAGTACTTTGAGGTTAAAAACAAATAACTAAAGCAGAAATTGAAAATTTATCTAACACTCCCACACCATATTAGGATAGACTAAGAAATTTTGTTCATTTTAAATAAAATTTAATCCTCACAGATTAGTCTTTCTGAAAATTGATTGTCTTGAAACGATGCCACTAGAGTCCTCTTGCTCTAAAGGTATAAATTTCATGTCGGGGCTCAGAGGTAAGAAAAAAGGGTGGGGAGTCGTGAGACAAAAGGCTATATGAAAATGGTGTTTCTGAAATCTGTAACCCCCAAGAAACTCTCACATTTTTTCTCTAATAAGTCTGTCTGTGATATCTATTGAAGTCACAATTTAATTGCATTATTTTCCCAATTGTTTCATGCAAGAAGTTTAAGAAGGACCAGATCATGAACACATAGTAACCATTAAAATACAGGATGTAAATTACCACACCTTTTCCATAATACTGTAACCCATAGGTTTAGGATGAAAACTCTTTTTTTGAAACTTAAAAACAGATCACGGTATATATACATATACATATATATCTGTGCATATATATACATATGCATATATATATATATACACACACACACATATATATATACACACACACATACATATATATACACACATATATATATACACACATATATATGTGTGTGTGTGAAACGGAGCAGGACCCTATGGTCCTTTCTCCCCCATGTCCTCAGTCTGCCTTTTGTCTGTGGAAAAACTTTAGCCAAAGAATAAGTTTAATCAGAGATGTGAGAAAATGCAGAAGAAAAGAAAAGCAGTCAGACAGGACAAAACAATGATAGTTTAGTCAGTAAGCAAAGTCAAGGACCTTTAGTTCCTTCTCAAGGGCTATGGATAGTACTCTGAGCCATATCCTTTGAGCTGTTTTGTAGATACTGAAACCCCTACCAGGTGGAAGACGTTAACTACATGATGAGCAGACTGTAGCCATGACATAAGCTGCCACAATTCCGAGAACTGGCCTCAAAGAAATGGGAACAAACTGACCATGGAACTGAAGATTAACTGTACTTAAAACAATCAAGATGATGCTGGTCAGACCACCGATGACCGATTTCAAGATGGCTGTCAGAGCTGACTGTACTGTTTCTACATGTAGCCCCTTCCCTCCACCTATAAAAGCTATTGCCCCGCGATTGTCGGGGCGGGGCGGGGGGGCCGGTCAGCCTTTGGACAGGTGTCTGCCCTCCCCACTGGTTGCCTGCATACAAAATAAAGCAAACTTTCCTTTCCACCATCTTTACCTCTTTATTGGCTTTTGAGCGGCAAGCAACAAGACCCCACTTTTAGTTACGTGTATATATCTATGTGTGTGTATATATATATGTGTGTGTGTATATATATAAATATATACATGGTATACTAATTTCAAATGATCATTCCAAGGCTTTGGCCATCTCTGGCAATTTAATTTAGTATCTCTTTAGCCGTTCCTGCAGGGATTTTCTTCAGTGACTTATTTTTCTTTAAATTTAATTCGTTTTGCTATTTTACAAAAAATGGAGTAGATTAGTGATGTCTCAAAAAGCATTCTAGAATAAAATTGCAAAACATTAAATGATGTTTAAATTTGTTACATGAACACGTTGTTACATACAAAAGCTTTATGTTATCACTAGGCTGGATATGGGAATGAATATCTTTAAAAGGAAAAAAAAGTACTAAATTCTTGTGACTTTTTAGTACAACCTAAGGATCCTTAGGGCCTTGTGTGAAAATATCAGGGAGGCCCCACTCTTGACTATGTGATGGGTGAGACTTTCAGCTATGGGCTTACTCTGCCCACAGTGGGATCTTTACAACAACAATTAGGAGTAGATATTATTGCTGAGGCTTCACCCTAATTTGCAGACCAAGAAAAGGAGACAGATTAACTGGCCTAAGGTCACACATTTTATATATGTGTGTGTGTGTATATATATATATATATATATATATATATATATATATATACAAGCATTTGCTAACTTTTTGCTGCTACCATAAAAGAAGATGGTTTTCTCTCTGGAGGGTGGACACATTGGTTTTCAATCTTCCTACACTTTGATTTCTTTCACAGTGTACTTCCTCCCAACTTGTATTATGATCCAAAAAAGACATGGTGATAAAGGAAGACTAAATTGAATTTGATGACAGACCTCAGTAAAATATCAATTTTGCTGTTTCACTAATAAACACCATATAAAGTGATTCTTGATTTATTGTTTATTACTCATGCTTGATTTGTGTCTTCAGAACCCCATTTATCCACCAGCTTCTTAAGTAGAGATAATAGCATAATCTGTTTATTGTTACAGATATGATCATGTGAGTTGGCACATGAGAAAAGTCTAACACAGGACTTGGTACAATTTAGTTCATTGCCACGAAGAACTGGTAAGGGTGTGTACAGGCAAGAAGGTGGCGGCTGGAGGTTTATTTTAGGATTTAACTTCAGGAATAATCACAAATTTTTTTTTTAATTTAAAGCTTTATATAACTTTTTAAATAGTTAAAAAATAGTTCAAGGACATCAATAAACCTTGACCAGGGATATTAACAAAAGATTAATTATCTGATTCCAAAACTAAGGAAAGCAGGGTTGGTGGATGTGCTCCTTATTCCTTCAATCTAGAAAAACAAGTCAAATATTATCCTAAAATGAACTACTTCAGAACAGCACCCTTCTTCATCCCAAGACCTTAGTTGAGTATCTTTATCCCCATCACTAGTCCAGACCAATACCTGCTATAAGTAATGTGGTTCCAGCAACAAAGCAGATGCGGACTTTGATGTATGGCTCATCAGGGAGCAATTTCACACAGTCAAGACCAAGGAGCAGGGTAATAAATCCAAATCCAGCTAAAATATCTGCAGTAATCATCAGTGCCCGAGTTACCACCAGCTTCACTAGAAGATCAGAGCATGTGGTTTCAGCATAATCAGAGGAAGGAGACATGTTAATACACAGAGGTACACCAAATAACAGACAACCACGTACATTAACACATGCCCACTGAATAAAATCAGACTTTAAATATGCATGAACTTGAAAATAAATACCCTTAATTTTTCATAAAATGCAAAAATAGTATGAGACTATCAACAGTATTATTTGGTTAAGGACTGCTTATTATAGTCTTGTTGGCCATCTAGTAAAATGCCTGCCATATGGTGGGGACTAAATAACTATTTCCTTTTTGCCTCCTGTTTTGGAATGAGTCTCATTCACAAGTATTAGCTTAATGCTGAATTGAAAGTAGAGTATCTCTTCTTCTGAAGACAACCAATAAATATTCAATAAATAAATAATCACTACATTTGTTTGAAGTGTTATTGAAAACAATGTAACAAATTGGTTAAAATAGGGGAGCAGAATAAAATACTTCAAGACATCTCATGCCAGTTCAGGTAGGAGCCATCAGCAGATCTTTAGAAGGAGAAGGAGTTTCCGTTATTAAACAGAAGACTATTTATTTTCTTTTATTCCTTCAGGTTGTGACCCTTCTCGGCCAACACTCTGCATTAACCCTTCAACCTTGCATTGTCAACGAAGCATATTTTAAAGCTATTGCCAATGAGAATATGTGGTAGAAAGTCCAGGAAAGAGAAGATCAGGTAAATAGAGGTAGAATAGTAGCAGTCACCTGCAATGGGAGCATCATCAACTGTAAAAGCCTCCTCACCTGTGAGTCCCAGTGACACTAAATTAAAACTAGAATAATGTTGTCACAAACGGAGGGTTAATTATCTGAAGTCAGAACTATTGTTACTTTAGCTGGCTACTGGAGAGGAGTAATAAAATTTATTCCTTTGATGGTATCATAATTATGTTTTATTTTCATAGTGATCTGGAGTTTACTTGTATTGAAATAATTTTTCCCCAATGATGAGACAACTTTAGGGGCTATTTAGTTACAGATGGCTTGTAAAAATGTGGCCAATTTTCCTCATTTCAAATATAAAATATTTTTATAATCCATCTAAGAGAGGAAATCAATGCATAAAATCAGTTTCTACCTTATTAATAGGTGAATATTTAAGATCTCAAAATGTGACATTATTTTTTAAAATTTAGGCTCAAATTTCAAATTTAGGCCAAATCTAAGGTTCTTTTTTTTTTTTTCAAAATTAAGGAAAGAGAAAAATATGTAACTCATTAGGTGATATCAGTTTTTATATTTTAGCAGATGTCCTTGATCTTCAAATGTTATATATAAATGGGCTTCCTATTCAGCACCCCAAACCAAGTGGTCCCACATTTTGGAGTGCCTCCCTTGAAATTTTCTAAGTCCTCTTCTGGAACCTGGGATCAACAGGGCCAGGGTTGCTATCTGGATGGGGTGCCCTGAAATCATTGTGGGCCCTGGTCTTCCCCTCTCTGACCCTTGCTCCCATACAAAGTGTGTCTCAGATGCTCTGTGGAACTACAGGACTCATGCCTGTGGTGTCATCCAGGGGCCACATGGCGAGCCCAGTTCCAAGAGGGCAGCTCTGCAAGAGATTGCTAATGCTGGCCAGCCAGGAATTTCCTTTTGGAGATTATCTGAGATTTGGCTGCCAGAATAACATTAAATACCCTGATGTGGGGGGTGGAGAAGGGTTAAAATTAACAGTATCAACAGGAACCCTAAAAAAGGCATCTGGGTCTAAATACTCTAAGTATACAAGGTAATGAGAAAGGTGATCTAATTGTGATTGTATAAAAGATACCAAAGACTAAAAATAAAATCCTACTCTCTTACAGGTAACATCCTAACTTAGAGGGTACAGTTGTATTATTTTCTTAGAACACATTTTCATCTCTCTTGTCTTTAAGCATACGATAGAATTTTTTAAAGAAAATTAATGGATTTTTAGTATATTATTTGAAAGTAATAGGTAAAAATATATCAAAAGACAAATGTGAGATAGTATAGGCAAAAGATAAAGGACCATTTTAAAATATAAACAGTGATTTTTCTCTGTGTAGTAGGCTTATGAATAATTTTATTTTCTTCTTACATAAATGTACATAACAAATATTTAAAAGTTTGAAATATTTCATCTTTCTATTTTCTTCTCAACTCTAACCATAGCACTGCATTTCTGGAATAGTCTAAGGTCCACATGAACATGAATGCCCATTCCTATTGACCAATTCGTGCCTCTTTGTAGATAGAACTAGGTTAGTGCAAGAAGGGAAAAAAGAGGAAAATATAAAAGGCCTTTTTCTAAAAAATGAAATAAAAGCTTTATGAATTAAAAAATGTTTCAGGCACTCAAATCCTAAATGGCAGAGAAAGATATTTGTAGAGCACAGCTCCTTTTAAGTGCTTTTCCCTGGACCGAAATAGCTGTTCAGGGGAAAAGTCACATTCTAAGGGTTTACTTTTCATTTATCTTGAGAAAAGAAGTTGTGATATTGTACCACCACCCATCATTTGATTTGAAAGAGACTAAAACCAATTTGCTTTAATAACAGCACCAGTATTTCTTGGCATGATTGGGTGTTCTAATAAGTAAATAAATAAACAAACACACACACAAATAAATAAATAAATGGTATGGAGAAGAGTTGAGAGAATCAGTAATAAGGTTTTTCAATCTATGATATCTTTTATTCATAGAAACATGGGCCTTGTTAACACCTAATTATAATTTAAAGCTAAAGGTAGGGAAGGTGAAAGAGATGGCTTTATTATTTCTGCTAAGAATGTGTCACATATTTTAATGTTTTTCATTCCCTGATCCCACAGTCTGGTCTCTCTTTGCCTATCTGTCTCCCTATCTGTTTTTCTGTCTCTGTCTCTGCCTCTCTATAGCCACTGTCTCTCTTTCTTAACAAGTCATCCATTGAAATACTGTAAACTTTCTATCTGACCTAAGTCATAGCTAAAAGACATCTCCAAAATGCTTTTCATCTAACCGGTCAATTCTAATCATAAAATCACTGCACCCTGAAGATTTCATTTCAATTTAAAAATTGTTTACTATAAGCCTGCTGTGTATAAGACACTATACCAGACCCTTTGTGGGAGAGCAGAACTGAATAAGATAATATTTTTACCCTAAAGGAATTTATAAATGGGAAAAGATAAAATATGCTAAAAATGTTTCAATTCACATTTTAGAAATAAACAAAATTTCTAATTGAAACACTTAAAACTGGACAGAACCTTAATATAGAATAGTAAAAAAACAAAAACACATAATGGAAACCTGAGTTCAATTTCCTTTGATCTTCCCTCCCTGACAAAGGTGATGTCTAAGGCATACGTACAGGAGTGTTCAGCAAATATAGAATCGTACTCATCACAGGTGCGAATCCCATCAAAAGCATTTGTGACACACTCCCACCAGAGGCCTCGGCATTTTGTGCTCACCTAGATGTTGGAGAAGACACCATGTGAAACAATTCAGGCAGACACACTTCAATTCACCTTGATCAAAGGAAGAACTTGGCTGTTGTGAGTTTGATAGCCAAGTACAGTGGTTACAAGCATGATCAGAATTTCATTTACAACAAACACAATGCATTTTAGAGTATTTTCCCTTAAGCACTAACAATTCAAGGCTTTCACCACCAGGAAGTAAAATCACTTCCTGATTTGGGGGTGGGGGGCAGGAAGAAGTCATGCCTAAGATGGATAAAATCAGAATTAAACATATGCAAATGCCTATGGCTGGTTCTATCATCAAGTCAGTTTAATAGGGCGACAATTCATTTCACTACCATATGCTGACATTTACTTATCCAAAAAAAAAAAAAAATCAATATAACAATAGGTGATAACCGTTGACATCTTGAGTCTATTAGGAATGTACATTAATTTTTCTTCATCATGAACAATGAGTCCCATGAAGAAACATGTTATTATATATGAGGTTCATAAATTTAAAATAATGGTCAAAGAAAGTTATACATAAAGACGACCATAAATGAAATATAAAGACCATACTACTTCTTCCTTGCTCCACTGACGGACTACCAATGTTTAAGCTATGAGATGGATGTAAACAAACTGAACATTAATTTCATACAACCTTGCAGTCGTAAATCACTTAGAAATGCTGTACAGATGATTCTAAGTATCCACTTAGAGCTAAAAGGTATAAGTGTCCTGAGCCTTCTCATACTTTACCTATAAGCTGTAAGTCAAAATAGATTTTCTAGAATTGGAAACATGCCAACAGAAAATGTTTTCAAGTATTCTTGACAGAGCTCATACTTATGGAACAGAACTAATATGACTGTTTATTCTGATTTGATTACAGATTCACATTACATTGGCAATCTGGGAATAGTTTCGTAAGATTTAACCACAAATTATCTTGGAAAATGAAAGCTTAAAGTTTTCCTTGAAGTAAGAATAAATAACAGAGCAGAGTGGGAAGAGAAATGCAAAGGCAGGGAGATTATAACTGGTGCAGAGAAGGAAGGAAGGAACATGAAACATTTTGATTTGCAAAAGAACATGATATCAGAGAATATTTGCACTATGAAACTCTTTGACCCATGTTCTGCTTTGAAGTTGTGTTGTGCACCAAATAAAACTCTACTGCTGGCTACTCCATCACAATTTTGAATGTTGGACTTCTATTTTCGCTTTGTATGTAAAATGCTTATAATTGGTAATAATTAATAACTCTATATCGAATCTATACTCTGAAGCAGTTACTGTTTAAGTGTATTATCACCTCACTTATTAATTAAAGGATCCTGTGATCTATCATTATTACTGTCCATTTTACAAATAAGGAAAATGAGGCACAGGAAAGTTAAGTGATAACCCCAGAAAGTGTAGTTAAATGGAGGAGATAGGATTCAAACACAGCAGTCTGTGTGTACGCTCTTAAGCATTGCAGTATACTTAAAACCTATTTTTTTTAATTCCAATTTTACTTCAGGTGAAAGTACTCCAGAATTGGAAACTGGAAGATAGTTTTGGATGAAGTAGTAAGCCCTAACTTTAATCTCATCCGATGGCCATTATTCTATGAAACCCCACTTTGGCTTTCTCTTCCTAAGATTAAATCTAGTAGTGATGTTTTAGAATGTTGGAATATTATCTGACCTGAGGCACCACAGAGACCAAAATATTAATAAAGAAAAGCCATCTTGTGAAACCTAATATATCAATTTCTAAAGAAGGATGTGAATATCTAAACTTAAACGCACATGAAATTTAAGCTATAACTGAAAAAACATAGACTTTAAATTGACACTCTTATTAGCTGTGTTGCATCCTTGGCAAGGCCTTACCTTTTTTGAGCCTCAATCTCCTTATCTTTATAAAGGAGCTAATGCTAGGGTGACTATAAGAATTAAAAATTACAAACACACACAACATAAATGATTTGCTCAATAAATGATAATACTAGTAAAGTACTTAAACAGCATAGTAACCTGAGTAGTGACTAAGTTCAGCATTACTAACTAACCGTATGAAAGTGGAGAAAGGTAGATGTAATGGGTAGAATGGCAGCCCCCCAAAAGATGTATCCATGTTCTAATCCCCAGAACCTGTGAATGTGACCTTATTTGGAAAAAGGGACTTTGCATACATAGTTAAATTAAGGGTTTTGAGATAAGGAGATCCTCTTGGATTACCAGGGTGGGCTCTAAATCTAATGACAAGTGTCCTTATAAGAAGAGACACACAGAGGAGAAACAGACAGAAGAGAAGGAAGCAATGTGCCCACAGACACAGACACTGGAGTGACGTGGGCCCACGTCAAGGAATGCCTATGTCACCAGAAGCTGGAAGAGGCGAAGAATGCATTCTCCTCTAGAGCCTTCAGAGGCGGTGTAGCCCTGCCAAAACTTTGATTTCAAAATTCTGGCCTTCAGAACTGTAAGAGAAAAATGTCTCTTGTGTTAAGCCACCAAATTGTGGCAAAGTGTTATGGAAGCCCTAGGAAATGGATAGTAGAGACGATTTGTACTGAACTATTATACCACAACAGAAGACAAGCCTTCTCATAGCCTATTACCCTTCAGTCTCTCAATTAACAGGAACACACTGGATCCAGTTCATTCCAATTTGAGCTAGGTTATATGGACCTGAAGTCACTATTCTATAATCAGAGAGTGACTGTCTCCAATTTCCTGCTGTCTAACTCAGCCACTAAGACAAACAAATAAAACCTACTATAGTCATCCTCATTATATGTGAGGTTATTTAGAAAATAATAAATATAGCTGAGCTATATATGTGAGGATATTTAGACTAAAAAGAGTATTTTTTTCTTGCCAAAATAAACCAGTAGTGGTGTCATTTTCAAGGCTATTGATCATTTACCTGCAATGACCATATTTAGAAAAGCAATGAGCTCATTAAAGGAAACAAGGAATCCAATTTCATTAGGTATTAATGCTTAGGGGCACAATATTAGATTGCTTGGTATTCACACTCAGTTAAGGTACGTGAGAATAGTGGCTGTAATTAACTAAACTTCTGTGTTAATATAGCACTTACTGGAGACACCCTTAAAGGTGCCTTTGTGCACAAAATACAAGGTTAAAAGACTGTTCGTTATTTATCACATTTAGGAAAGCCCTCCTTGCCTATAATTTAGAATCTTCACTTATCCTCCTGTTGTACAATGGCTTATTAAGAACTCTCTAAAACAAGCAAATCTACATTCTTAAAGTTTTAAGACAAGGTTTTTACAAAGCAGACTCATGCTTAAAATATTACGGTTAACCTTACTTAACGGGTAAAAACAATGTTAACTAATAATTTTATCTCACAGCGTTATTCAAAATAGACGATTACAAATTTAAGCTTTGTGCTCTTATCATGTGATTCATATATTAAGAAATAACATATAAAATAATACTCAGGGAATTTTTATATCATTTCAATAAATATCTGTTGGTCCTGAATTGGGAAGAAGTCAGTTTATCCAAGGTGTGGCAATAAAAGTGCAAGTCACAAACATGAGGCCAACCTAAATTTCTTAATATTAATTACCTGCCAACAGTGAAACACAGAGATTTTACAGAAGAGTACAGATTTCTGGCTTCCCTTGGAAACTTGGTCAGTCTGGCCACCTGGACTCCCTGGCTGCACATAGCAGCAATTAGCAGGAGCTGAGTGGATCTTCAAATTTCTACCTGTCATTTAAATCTCACCTCAAAGATATCCCTTCTTCCATGAGATTCTCCCAGTCTCTCCAGCTGGAGTTAATCTCTTCTTGGATCCCACAGTAACTAGTCCATATTTTTATAGCATTTATAATATTGCATTATCTTTTTATGTGCATTTATGAGCATCTGTCTCCCAAGTCTGCCTTTCAAACTATGTTCACTGAATGTCTGTCATGTGTCAGTCAACCGGCTAAGTGCTGGGGATATAGCAATGACCAAGATAGGCATGGCACCTTGCTTCAAGGAGCTTACAAACCCTCCTTCTCAGTATATAATAGATGCTCAACAGATGTTTACTGAGGGAAAATATTTGTCAGTTTTTCTAATTCATACACATTAACTCTCATTTGGCATAGAAAATGGTTACTGATATACTGTACACACAATTGAGGCTTAATATGTCCTTTTGACTTGACTGAACAGACTAGAACGTCTAAATCCAGGAGTTAAAGAAATATTATTGAGACCAGAGAGTTTATGCTGATTTGGTGTCAGCCTGGACTCTATCTACTCAACTGGCTCTGGAAAGTGTTTACCACAATACTAAGGATTAGCAAGCAGGATACCACATAGAAAAATAGTTTCAGGAAACTTTCAGGAAGAGGGACTGATGGTCCCTCTTCCTAGTTGAGTTTATAATGGCATAAATTAATTCCTTAATCCTGGGATTTCTTATTCTAACCTCTTTAGCAGTTTCCAATTAAGGTTTCTCTATCCTAGCCTTTGCCAATTTCCCTTTTCTTATCCCTCTGAAAATATTTACAAGTAGCAGCACACAATTTTGCCTGCATTGTCTTATCTTCTGCAGTTTTGAGTGTGCCTGTCATGCCTCCATATATTTTATATATCTTTTGAGAAGAGAGAAACTTAAAAATACTTTAATTAATTGGCATTTTCTCCTCCTGTTACATAGGAGAAATTTATGTATATATCTATTGGGTTGGCCGAAAAGTGTCTTCGGTTTTTAAGTAAAAATAAAAACCACATTTTTCATTTTCACCAAGAACTTTATTGAACGATATATTCACCGTTTTGTTCCACTACTTTCTCTCATTTTTCAGGCAACTTCATAATTCGATCTTCCCCAAACTTTTTATCTTTCTGAGCAAAGAACTGTCCCAAGTGCCTTTTACAATCTTCCAGGGAATTGAAATTTTTTTCATTAAGAGAATTTTGTAAAGGCCAAAATAAATGGAAATCCAAAGGTGCAATGTCTGGTGAATACGGTGGATGAATGAGAACTTCCCAGCCAAGCTGTAACAGTTTTTGCCTGGTCATCAAACAAACATGTGGTCTTGTGTTATCCTGATGGAAGATGATGCGTTTTCTGTTGACGAATTCCGGATGCTTTTCATCGAGTGCTGCTTTCATTTGGTCTCATTGGGAGCAGTACTTGTTGGAATTAATCATTTGGTTTTCCAGAAGGAGCTCATAATAGAGGACTCCCTTCCAATCCCACCATATACACAACATCACCTTCTTTGGATAAAGACCGGCCTTTGGTGAGGTTGGTGGTGGTTCATTTCGCTTGCCCCACCATCTCTTCTATTCCACATTATCGTACAGTATCCACTTTTCATCTCCCGTCACAATTTGTTTTAAAAACGGAATGTTTTCATTACTTTTAAGTAGAGAATCGCATGCGGAAATATGGTCAAGAAGGTTTTTTTCACTTAACTTATGTGGAACCCAAACATCAAAGCGATTCACATAACCAAGCTGGTGCAAATGATTTTCAGTGTTTGATTTGGATATTTTGAGTATGTCGGCTATCTCCCATGTGGTACAACGTTGATTGTTCTCAATTAATGTCTCGATTTGTTTGCTGTCAACTTTAATTGCTCTACCCAACCATGGAGCATTGTCCAGAGAGAAATCTCCAGCACGAAACTTGGCAAACAACTTTTGACACCTTCAGTCACAGCACCTTCTCCATATGCTGCACAAATCTTTTCTTGCGTTTAGGTTGCATTTTTACCTTTCTTGAAATAATAGAGCATAATATGCTGAAAACGTTGCTTTTTCTTCCATCTTCAATATTAAAATGGCTACACAAAAATTCACCAATTTTGATCTTTTTTAAATGCACGCTGATATGACAGCTGTCACATACAATCTAACAAAATTGTTTTGAATGAATTTAAAAGACAACTAAGTGCTACTAGAGCCATCTTATGGAAAAAAACGAACCAACCGTTTGGCCAACCCAATATATATAGTAATTATACACAGCAGGCTTAGTAAATGTTTTTTCTTGGTTGACCACAATTAAACAAGATTTTTCTTTGTCACTATGCATTATGTTATAAATGCATATGCATTGGGATTTATGTGTAAATGTAATATATATAGGAAGAATAATCATTAGCCAAAAGAAAAATGGGATAAGTCATGAAGATATATTCTTTTAAAAACCACCTTGCATATGCATAAAATAGAGATTTATAGTTTTCACACCACTTTACCATCCCTGTGCTAGTGTACTTTAATGTTGAAGATGCAACTTACTTGTTTCCAGTACTTAATTGAATATATTTATTGGGGTGCAAAAGTTTTAATAATACTATAGTAAATAATGTTTTACTACTAAAACATGAAACATTTTCACTTTGAACAAAAAGGCATTTGAATTTTCTCATACTAGAGTTCTGAACTTTTAATTTTTACATTTTCTTTTCTTTTTCTTACTATCCCAGGGCCTAAAAGAACTCAAGACAGGTATTTATAAGGATGAGAAAGCAAGATTAAAATAAATATAATAGATGTCACCTTTCTTTTTTACTCCATTTATGTACCATGAGTTTATTTGCTAAAATATATTTGGTTTAACTCTTCTTGCTTAGCTGTGGAGCACTGGCTAAAGGTATAAATGGCAAGAATGGGATAATGCAAACCTAGTAGGTATTAATATAATGTTTGTGGCCTTCATGGTCATATTACCTAATTTACATATATGGACTATATAAATATTTCAATTTTAATATTTATTATTTAATTTAAGTCATACATTTAATCATTTTAGAATGTTTTCCTTATGAAAGTATGGAATCACAACTTTGCAAAGATTACTGGCCAGTGGCAGAGATCACAATTTACGTTGAGTGAATTATTACAAAATATTAATTTCCTTTTCTCTCTCTCCTTTTCTTCATTTCTTTCCCTCTTTGAAGCACCAGGAAGAAAAGCTATATTTTCTAGGTAGGAATACACTCTTCACCAACTTTATTATACATCTCAGGGGATTGGCTCTTTTTTCCTATCTGATTAAAAAGAGGGACCAAATCCATATCTTGAAAAAATTTAAACTGCAGCAAGATGAAAGATCTTCCCTAAGAAAAGGTGATGGTCTTTCTACAGAGATACTTCTTATTTAGTGTTCAACTTGAGATTTCCAAATATCACTTCACATTATATTTCACTCATTTATTCATTCTTTCAGTAAGTATGTCAAGTATCATAATAGGTACCCATTCACTTCATATTAACAAATGCATCCTGAGTTCCCATTATGTGGAAGGGGGTGCTAGGAGCTGTAGGAGACCATGAGGTGAATTAAAGAATATTTCTAGGCTCAAATGTCTGCTAAAGGAGTTTAAAATCAGTTGGAAAGCAAAGCAAGTGCATAGATAATCAGAGTACATGCTAGCTCTAATAATTTCAATATTTATGTATGAAAGAATTGTAGCATCATTAATGAAAATAGAAATCCCAGGGGAGAACCTGGTAATGAAGATAAAATAAATCCAAATGTGGATTACCTTTCATTTGAGGTCATAAAATTTTAATCATAACAGTGCTTGGTACATGACAAATTCTCAGTAAATAATTAACAAAAGTTGAACTGAAAAATGAAATAAACTTGTGAAAACATTTTTTTCTTTCTGCTAATTGAGAGACCAGTAACTTTGTGAAGAAGCTACTTTTCTATTTCACTGTGGATAATGAAGAATTACACATTTTATGATGTAATTAGCATATTTATGTTATTAATTCATAATTTATTTTCTTTTAAAATGTATTTAATATATAACTTATGCTATTTTGTCTCTATTCTCTGCCTTATTCCCCTGGTTAGACAAAAAGGGAACAGTCATAAGTGTAAAAATGGAAAAAACAACAGCTCAGAGAAGTAAACAAAATTTGTCCAAGAGAATCGATAGAGAAAATAGGAACAAAATTTAAATCTCATATTTCTCCCTTCAGTGAACATTGTACAAAATGTCATCTCCTCCTCCAGAACAAAAACAAAACAATAAACTGCAAATAGACGATAATATATCTAACATTTATTGACTGATTTGTATTTGACTGGTACTGCGGTAAATTAGATACACAGGCTCATTTAACCCTCACAAGACACTTACCATGTGCATATTGTTACTCTCCCTTTATAGAAGAAGAAATGCAGTTTTACACAACTTAAACATCTGTCTAAATTCACACAGCTACTGCCTGGCAGGGTGGGATTTAATCTCAGGTCCCTGTAACATCAAGTTCAACCTGTAAACATCCACACTGAAAAGCATTCCCTTCCTGGCCCCCTCAAGGTGCTGTGCAACAATCTAAGTAAGAAAAAAATAGTGGCATGGTCCAGGGATATTGCTGCTTAATGACTTCTGTATAGAGACTAATTTACCTCCATTTAAGCTCTAGGTGAGTGGCTCCAACCTTCCTCCAATTACCCCGAAACAGTAAAGTAGATTTCAAATTTTACTTCTCCTTCTCCATCAGCCTTCTTTCCCCACATGCAATCAATTATTAATCCCATCAATTTGAGTTCTTTAGTTTCCCATATTATGCCTTTTTATGCCTTTTTAAAAATTTTTTATTGAATTATAGTTGATTTACAATGTTGTATTAGTTTCAGATGTACAGCAAAGTGAATCGGTTATACATATACATATATCTACTCTTTTCAGATTGTTTTCCCATATAGGTTGTTACAGAGTATTGAGTAGAGTTCCCTGTGCTATACAGTAGGTTCCTATTAGTTGTCTAGTTTATACATAGTAGTGTGTATATGTCAATCCCAGTCTCCCAATTTATCCCTCCCTGCTTATCCCCTGGTAACCATAAGTTTGTTTTCTACATCTGTGACTCTACTTCTGTTTTGTAAACAAGTTCATTTGTACCCTTTTTATGCTTGCTGCCACACTAGTTCAGACCATCAATGTTTTCCTCCTGTTTTATGGGAAAAGCTGCCTAGTTGATCTCCCTATAATTCATTTTACCCTTTCTAATCATTCCCCACATTAGCCAGAATGATTGCTCTTTCTAAAACACCCATATATATTTGCTTACAGTGAACCACCTTTGTCTATGGTATAAGATCTATATTTTACATGAACACAAGCCCTCAATGATCCAGTCCCTATATTCTCCTCCCTATGTTGAAAACTTTTTCCAATATGTCCAAAGTAATAAACATACAGCACTCTCATACCTAGATCTCTGCCTATATCATGTCCTGTGCATGCAATACTCTCTACTTTTTCTGTCCCCTTCACTTGTTCTTCAAGCTTAGTTTAGATATTTCTTCTGGGTAACCTTCACTGATTATACATGATTGAGTGAGCTGGCCACTCAGAGTTATCTGTAATCATAGCACTGGTCATATCATACTGTCTATCAGTTTACCTGTCTGTCTCCCCCAATATGCTGGGAGAAACCTAAGGAAGATCCAAGTTTCTTCCTCCTTCATAACCTATACCCACCACCATACCAAGTAGACAGTAGGTATCAAAGAGCATTTGTGGAATGAAAGATTATAGAAAGAAAAGAAAAAAAGGGGAGCACAAAAGAGAGAGATAAAGAGAAAAAGGAGAAGCGTGGGGGGAGAAAAAGAAGAATAAAAGAGAAGTAGGGGATAAAAGGTTTTTTAAAAGAGAGGGAAAGGGAGAAGGGGAGAAGGAAGGGAGAAGAGGAAGAAGAAGAAAGAGGAAAGAGGCAGGGAGGAAAGAAGAAAGGAAGGGGGAAAAAAAGTAAGGAGAGAAGTAGAGTGGGGAATAGGAAGAAAGAGCATATAAAGTTAACAGAAAAATGAAGACTGTTCACACTAGATTTCCTAGTGGAAATTTCTAGGGAGGCTCTAGATGCCATCAGTCCTCCAGCGGCTGGCCATCTCTCTAGAAGACATAGTCATGTCTCTAGAAATAGTCATAGTCAAGGAGTTCTGATGCTAAAGAATGGAGGACTAAAAAGGACCTTAAAACAACTGAGTTCAACTTCATTTTATAATTGAGGAAACTGAGCCAAAGACACGAGCTGAGACTGCTCAATAGAAGACAGTTAAGATGCGAACACAGGCTGGAATAATTTCAAAACCCAAGTTCTCTTCACACATCAGTCTTCCCCAAGACACACATGAATCAAGAATGACAGGGGCAGCATGGTAGCTCAGGACCCCTGGTCCCTGACTTGGGGCTGTGCACAATTCCATGTGCTATTTCTTTTTCCTAATGTTTTTACTTAACGCAAAGAACTTTCCTCTTCAAGACAGGTATAAATGAGGCCCAATACTATTTTGTAGTATTTTGAGTATTCTCTAGTAAGGCAAAAGGATATCTGAGCTCTGTCTGCTTCTTGCTCCCTGTTACTCACCTTTAGCCTGTAGTTTTGTTATTTGTCCTCTCTCTTGGAAGACCTCTGCTGCCATTTCTACCTTTTGAAATCCTTGGCATCTTTTTTGACGCTTTGTTCAAATGTCTTTTCCTCCCTGAGGCCTGTCTCAACGTCCCTGACAGGAAATAATCATTCTCTCTTCTTTGCTCCAGTGGCACTTTGTTCATTTCTTTCTCAAATATGAATTGGTCTACACCCTTTATTAGAGTTTTATGTGCATCTTTGTTTCTCCCTAAACGTGCGCTCATGAAAGGCAGGAATGGCTCTTGCTTTAGCTTTGACTCCCCTTGGAGGATTAGCACAGCACCTTTGAAATGACATACATTTCCGGTTTGTTACGTTGAACTGAACTACAGAATCCATTTTCCAACACTGATGCCTACATCACTGTCAAAGATTAACAAAGTGAAAAATTCATTATATTCCTTTTTGTTTAAATTTTCTATGGGTATGCTTTTTTTTAAAAGCCCTTTTATTGTGTCAATTTTTGTCCAGTAGTTGTTTAAAGCGAGCTGTTAATATGGACCAACGACGATATATACACAAGGAAGGAAGCAAAGAGATAGAACAGTAAAATTGAGTCAGTGAGTATCAGAACCTTGACATTTATGGATAATATTATGACTTTATCTGCCAACTGAAGGAGTAATTGTTATGAGAGATCCATGTCCCTTTAAAAATACTGGCAAATAAAGAGACTGTTGGAGAGAAGGGGGCCTCATTTGTTAAAGGGTTATTCTTTTTATTTTTAATTTTAGAATATTATTTATTTTTTATACAGCAGGTTCTTATTAGTTATCTATTTTATACATATTGGTGTATATATGTCAATCCCAATCTCCCAATTCATACCACCCTCCCTTGCCCCCTTGGTGTCCATACGTTTGTTCTCTACATCTGTGTCTCTATTTCTGCCCTGCAAACTGGTTCATCTGTACCATTTTTCTAGGTTCCACATATATGCGTTAATATACAATATTTGTTTTTCTCTTTCTGACTTACTTCACTTTCTATGACAGTCTCTAGATCCATCCACATCTCTACAAATGACTAAAGGGTTCTTCTTTTAATGGGGAGGCTTCTTGGGGAAGATTTATTGCAATACATCTCAAGTATGGGAAATATGAAAGAAGCTAAGAACTACTAACTATAGTCCAAGGTTAGCAAGGATTTACTCAAGGTGAATAAACTAGACTACTCATTCCACTCATTTTACCTAGAAGTGTTCTTGCAAAGAACAGATGGCAGATTGGTTATATGTACTGAGATGAAAGCAAGAAGGCACTTTAAATACCAGAACTCCCAATCTGCCTCAGCAAGGTCTGACCCTTTCTAAACTTTCATTTCTTATCAAGTGAAGTTAGCAGTTCCATCAGCTTAAGGAGAAAGATTTTCAAATTGTTTTGGAAAATATTTTAAGAATGCTTTTAGATGAGATTTTGCATGTTTTTAAAAACATAATTTTAAGTGAGCTCAAGTACAACATATTTCTGTATGCATCACCTACTACTGGCAGCCCATATTCTAGCAAGCTAATGGCAGCAGAACATTTCTATGGGCACTTTTCTGAGTACTGTTCAAAGGACAGTTTGGGTTTGTTTTGTTCATTCACCACGTATGTGCATGGCCAGATAATGCATCACTGGACTAACATATAGCAGACATCCTTTATAGTATTTCAGTTCTATCACAATTTTCAGAAAAATAATTTTCTAGTGCTAAAGAAGTACTTAAAACTCTCTTGGTTTTGAAATAACATGTAAGAGTCAGAGGAAATTTAAAAGCAAGAAAAAAATAAAACACAAAAATAATACACAGAAAAATAAAAGATTATTACTTTCCATTCGAAACTCCAACTTGGGAGTTTAATAAATAAAATTAGAAGAAAAAATATAAAAACTTGCCCTCAGGTATCTTTCTTAAACTTCATAAAGGTATAACATTTGCTAGAGTAAATTGTTCCATTCAGGATGTACATAGGAGAACATAGTGAGTTGCTGTATATTCTCAGTGAGTTCCTGATATATTCTTTCTTTTTCTCACCTACACTTTTTGAAACCTTACAAATGAATAGTTGCTGAGTCTGAAGAATTGATTTTTACTTAGTTTTACCTCTCTCAGATTCCTATAACCACAGAAAATAATTCTAAATTTGAAAATTACTTCTTTCAGAGCTTCTCCAGTGAGAAAAATAAAATTTTCAAATATGAACCATTCACTCATCTTGTACATGAACAGTAGGTTCCCAAGAGCAACTCATTTTTAAAAGAGGGTTTCTTAAACCCATATCTGTCTCCTGTACTTTGGGACACACTGGAAAAACTTGGTTTCCCACAGAATGTTTTCTCCTACTTGGAAACTCCTTACAATGACATTTCTCCATTGCACAGTAATTGGGTAGGTTTTATATGACTTGAGTTTGATCACTTGCTCAACATTTAGATGATCACTCCTTAAGAAAGTCTATCATACTACTTTTAATGTTGTCTTCAAGATTAACAAATTTCTGTTTGTGAGAAAGGATGTTAATGGAATGTTATTCAATTTGGTATATGCAGCAATGGAAGAGGTGAATTTCTGGAAAGCTTATATAATTACGCTTGTGTAAATTTACCTTTATGAAAAAAGGGCTTATTCAGTTACCTCATCTGTAAAATGGGATAACAGCAATACCTACCTCATAGATGAGCTGTGAGGATTAAATAAGCTAATAATGTAAAGACTCAGTAAATAGTAAGTAAGAAGCAAGTCCAACCATGTTGGCTATTATTACTATCTTAGTCCTAGTGAATGTAATGGGCCAGTGGGGCTTAGAGAAAAGTTGGACAGGCTCGGGTCAGTAAAAGAAGCTGCTGACTTCTTACCTCCAGGGAGTCATCTGCATTCACCATCCAACAGTCTGTCCAGGTGGCCACAACCAAGAACCCAGTAGAGAAAAATGCAAAGAAGCAGGCGACATACTGAAAAAGATCCCTCATCTTAACGAACAGCCTGTCTGCAAGGGACACATGGGCAGCTGTCAGCCCTGGACCCATGCAGGTAGCTGGAATGCTGTCAGTCTTCTGTGCTTCTGGTACCTGGGGATGTTGAAAATGCTGGTCTTTTCCTTTTCCTTACTCCCCACTGCAGGCGTCTTAAGCTGCGGTAAGAGTAATACAAACAGGCTGTAACCCACAGAGGGGTCCTGGAGGTCATTATCTGAAGCAACGAGCCTCCAATCAGAAGCCAGGTCAGTGAAAGGACTGAGAATGTTTTGGGTGGGGGAGAAAAGGAGCCCCGGTAATGTTTTCTGCCCAGACCGTGGGCTAATGTGAGATGATGGTCACCAGAGGCACGTGCCAGCGCCAAGATGGAGAGAAGGAAGAAGGGTCACACCCCATGCTGACGCCTGTAAACTGATCTTTCTCAGGCCCTCCAGAGAAAGTGAGCTATTCTCCTCCGCCCCTCAGTAAGGGGGCTATATGGTTGACTGAGTGCTTTTATTATTAGGACTATTTTAATATTCGCTGACTACCTTAGACAGACAGGCCACTGGTGAAACTATGCTAACAAGGGCTTGCTCAAGGGAGTTTGCATTCCAAAGTGCTGGGCAGAACAGCCCATAAAGGGTTTCCAAGCACCTGGGCCCCAGGTAGAGCCATGGCTCCTAACCTTTCGACATCATTCAGTGGGAAAGAGTACGCATTTTAACCCAAAGAGCTCTGGGTATAAATCCTTGCTCTGAAGCTTACAGGCTGAAGGCACTTGGGCTGTGGTTTCTGTAAAATGGGGATATTAATACAAACAGACATCATGAAATGTTTGGGAAAATTAAACGATACTGTGTCTGTAAATCACTTAGAACAGTGTCTGACAAAAGTAGCTAAATGGTAAATATTAACATGACCAAGAATTCCCTATATGATTACTTTTCCCCCATGAACCAATGTTTGAAAATATGCTTGAAAAAGAAACTGTTTATTCTAGAATAAAAGGATTTTTTTAAGTCTGTGATATAGCAGGGGCAACTAGAGTTTTACCTACACCCAAATGGGTAGCCTTATTGAGTATAAATATTCCATAACCAGTAGAATTTTTTAAAAAATACTTAAAAGAGCATACATACCCTCATTTAATCATTATCAGATAGACCTCTCTACACTAAAATACAGATTTTTAAGTGATAATAAAAAATATTTTACATGGTTCTTAATGCAAGAGAGGGAATGAGAAATGCAGGGGGAGAGAGAGAGATTGAGAGAGAAAGAGAAAGAGGAACAAGGGAAAAGGATTAGAAATAGGTCATTACTCTGGGAAGAATCATCTACTAAGAAAGTTATTTTAGTGACAGCTCAGGAAGGGATTACTTTTTTCCACTTAATAATGATTCAGTCATAATATTTAGGGTAAAAGACTAAAATCAGTATTGATAAAACATCCTTCAAGTCTATATTAAAATAATAAACTTTTGTGACTAAAATTTGTTGTTTTCTAATTTTAATTGATTTGTGTTCAAAAGTATAAACTGTAAATATAAATGTAAAATCATTTGTAAAACCATATGTGGAATATGTCTATTTACTGCTATAAATAAAGTATATATGTTATCAGTAATTATCATTAGTTTGTGAGCGGCATTACAATTGCTTTTAATTTTATTTATTTTATTTGACTTACTTCACTTAACAATTGGGGAAAAGAACACTTATTTTTTAAAGTACTCATTCAAAGAATGGAACTACCTATGGTGTAAGGCAGCTACAACTCACACATGCTGCTTCGGTGAGTCACAAGTGAATCTGTCCCTGTGCCCTAAAATCTAAAATGCTGATGCTCTGTTGATCTGGGAGGGAAACCAATTCCAAAAGCACATGCCCATTACAGGAAAAGTCCTGGACTTGGCTGCTAGCTTGCCACCCGGGGACCTTCCACAATGTACTTTTCCTGCTAAGAGTGCACCCCAGGGCAATGGTTCTTAAACTTGAGTGCACAATGGAATCTCCAAAGCCACTTGTTATAAATGCAGACTTGGGAGGTCCACCCTCAGAGATCTGGATTCGGGAAATTGGGAACAGAAGTTAAGAGTTCACATCCTGTAAATGTCTTGTATAAAATTCTGGTTCTGAACCAGAGGACCATGCTTTGAGAGACTAAGAAGAAGAGAAGAAAAACCAGCATTAAAACCAGCATATTACTTTACAGACTCATATACTATAGCTCACAGACAAAGCTGCAGGAGGGGGACACCAGAATTACATCTTTGGTACCAAAGTCTTCCCTAATTAGTACCATAACAGGTCCCAAATCCAAATATCAGGACTTAATGAAGAAGGTGAAGTAAAGGAAAAAAACACCGAGCACCATGCATGCACTATGCATGCAAACACACACCAGTACACATATATCTCTGGAAATCAGAGATTCCTTCACAAGAAATATATAGGCTGTACCTTAATTTATTTCATTCCCCAAATTGTACTGGACGTCTTATGTGGTTAAGGATTGGGAGACTATTAATGTGACTATAGAGCTGTTCCTGAATCAAAGTATAGTACTTTTAGAGAATAACGTAAGACAAGCATGCTTAAGGGTCTATTTCTGTGGGTGAGGCCATAATATGATAGGAGATCCAAGAAAGGAGAGACATGCAGACTAACCGATGAGTAAGAAGGACTCCATGAGTGGAGTGTGAGTGCATTTCAAAGGAGGAGACAAATGTGTTGGGAGCTGTGAGCACGGAGGTGCACATGCAGAATAAACCATTCACGAGTCTAGAAAACAAACTTATGGTTACCAAAGGGGATAGTGGGACGGGGGATGGGTTAAATAGGCATGTGGGATTAACAAATACACACTATTATATGTAAAATAGGTAAACAACAAGGACCAACTATATAGCACAGGGAACTATACTCAGTATCTTATAATAACTGTGATGGAAAAGAATCTGAAAAAAGAAATTATATATATGTATATATATGTGTGTGTGTATATATATATATATATATATATGTATATATATATAACTGAATCACTTTGCTGTACACTTGAAACTAACACAACATTGTAAATTAACTATACTTCAATAAAACAAAAACAAAAAAACATTCATGAGCCTATGTAATTAAATCAATTCTTCTTTCTGCCCATGCTCTAGATTCCAATACTTAGCTTTATCTACTCAATCCTACTTTAGTTCCATTCCACTCAGTACACATATACATATAGCCTACTCTGACCAGCACTATGCTAGGTCCTGGAGACACAGAGAAAATAGAATATGGAAAACCTGGTCCCTGTCCTTGAGAAGCGACAGTGAGTGGACCAGAGCCCGGCACATGAGAGGAAGTGAAGAGCTCCGTTCAGGCAACCCTGAGTACAGTCTTAAGTGATAGTATGACTTCCAATAGTAGTACACGGGCACATTGCTTAAAAACATGCAGGGATAGGGAGGGTGGGAGGGAGGGAGATGCAAGAGGGAAGAGATATGGGAACATATGTATATGTATAACTGATTCACTTTGTTATAAAGCACAAACTAAAACACCATTGTAAAGCAATCATACGCCAATAAAGATGTTAAAAAGAAAAAAAAAAAAAAACATGCAGGGATTCCCATTATAGTATAAACACAAAGGACAATCATCCCTCTGCATGTGACCCAGTAGTGTTTATAAAATATTTTCAAATACATTATCTCATCTAAGCTCCATGAAGACAGACAGCTTTATTTTATTCACCAAGGTACCCCAAATGCTTAAAATTCTGCCTGGCCTATAGTAGGCTCTCAACAACTAGGTGATGAATTTCATTTAATCCTCAAAGCCTCCATGTTTGACAGAAGAGATAGTAAAGGTGGGCTTGCTCTTTCTGAATCATCCAGGGTCCCCCAGGATAAATACTGGGCTGGCAGAAGTGGCTCAATCATCTTTGCAGCTCCAGAGCTTTTCATTCTGCAGGATCCCTAAGACATCGTGGTCGATTCGTTAGCACTGTGTTCCCACTCACCCAGTACGTGCATTCCTCCTGGTTGAAGATTTAGAGCCACCTGGTGATGAAGTGAGTGGTGCCCTGGGTCCAGCACCCTAACTGTCGGTCTCTGCTCAGCTGGAAATACTGTAGTTGTCCCTTTGGCCTGCAGGTGGAAGTAGCTCTGCATTTTCAGTTGAGAAAAACAGCAAGTTGTTTTTGTGCTAACTGTTGTTTCTGTTAGGGTCACACACTGTTCCTTCTATGTTCATTATACGTCCTTAGGAGGAATAAGCTGATTTATACCACATCTTATGAATAATCTTCTCACTCCTTTTTAATTGCCCAATGTTCACTGGAAAAACAGTACATAATAAAATCATTTGTTGTTGTCAAAGGCCATACTGCCTATAACTAAGGGCAAAATAAACCAGTGGTTAAAATGTGTGGACCTCAGAGTCAGGCAGACCCAAGTTCAGACTAAGCCGCTTAACATACGTGAGCTCTTGGGCACACTACTTGCTACTTAATTAATAGCTGGCTCAATAAAATGAAAATGACAAATTCTGTCTAAGATGGCTGTGAAAAATAAATAACATTTGTAGAGGTCTTAATACAGTACCTGGAACATAATAAACAATCAATAAATTATAGCTATTATTATTTTTATGTTACAATCTTGCTCTTCTACATATGTGCCATATATATATATATCAATATATATACACGTGTGTATAGGTATGTATACGTGGTGTATGCATATATGCACGTACACATAGACGTCATAGATACATAGATACATACATAGATACATAGTAAAACAACTTAGTCAATTGAACACAGAGGAAACAAAAGGTGTAACCATGAAGAAATTTCATTTTTCTCTCCCATGATCCTTTCAAATCCATTCGTTTTGGGCCATTTCTTCCCCTGCCTCTAGGATGAAATCTAGGGTAGGTCCCATGACATTTCTGTCATTCTTACGTAGTGTAAATTCCTCTGGTCATTTCAAGGCACAAAGACACAGCCTCATTCCAGTTATGTAAACATCTGTACTAGTGTACAGAGGCCAAGCCCTTTGTAGCCAATCCTCGTTCGTGCAGGCCTCCCTCATAGCAACGCGCCTGCCACAGTCTCTGCCCTTTAGATTTCTTGGGCCCAAGACGAACAGCAGTCCATTATGTCTCTCCAGGTCCAGGGAACAAATACCAGGCTTTCAGTGTAGGTGAGTTGGAACTCCTTTCTCTGGGCTTAAAGTAAGGTATTAGAACTATCATTCTCCTCTATGGTGCCAGGGAAGTGGGACTCAATACACGTCAGTCTCCAAAAAGCTCTCCTAATATTCATCTCTTTTCTTGGAGATAACTTTGTCTTTTTTTGTTGACGGATGGGGAAGAGTGGGCAGGGTGGAGATAGCTGGCCCACTAAGAGTTGCAAAACTGGTTCTAAGACACCTCTTTTGCAACTCCTGCTTGGGGTCCCTCATCTCATTTCGGAGTGTGGTATTTACTGTCTAGTGACTTCAGTCAAAACTGGGACTAAAATGGTTTCAATGGAAAAACCTCTACACACACTCATTTAGTGTTAGACTGAAACTCTAGTGCTCATCCTGGCTAGACCACAGCTGGATTCACTGAGTTTACTCCTGAGTACCATCATTTAAGAAAGACTGGAGCCCACCTAGAGGAGAAGGTTCCAGTTAGTGAAGTTAGTGAGGAGATTGGCAGCTATCTCATATTAAGTATAACTGAAGGAAGTTGGGAAGAAGAAGGTATTTTAAATCTAAATAAAGGAGATAGTAAACACGACAGTGGGTTTTAAATAATGGAAGTGTTGTCAAATGGGAAAGGAGTAATAATCTTTCTAGGAGGCTTCAGAACACATAACTAGAAAATATTGTAAAAGCACAGAAAGGCAAAGTTGTGTTCAATTCAGGAAGAATTTCCAAAAATCAGAACTGACTGAAAGGGAAGTGGTCTGGTCTGATGGGTTTCTTGATACTGGAGATGTTCAAACAGAGAAAGGATTACCATTGGCAGAGGGTTCATGAATCAGTTCATGATGGGGTAATTGTACTCTGATTTGGAGAATGCTTGGAGAGCATGGGGTCCAGGAAAACTTGTGCTCCTAATTTATCTCTTACCTTACACAGAATTTGAGTCTTTCTTAAGCAAACCTTAACGATGACTCAGTGAATCATTCGTCAAAAATCACACCTCAACTTCAGCAGCAATGTATGTATCATTACTCATTCTGTAACTTACTTCACCTTGAAAAACAAGATTTTCATCATGGTACAGTATGATTAAGCTATCAAGGATGCTCTAGGGGAACTGAAATGTAATAAACCTGGTATCAAAGGTTAGCATTTTATTCTCTTTGAGTTAACAGGTAACTCATGAAGCCATTCTAACATGAAACTTTTCTCTTGAATGGCCTGCACGGTTCCATATATATCCTTATGTTCATTATTAAATTAGTATTAAATAAATCTATCAGAATCAGGGTTTATTTCACAAATTGAACTTTCTTCATTTGACTCAAGCGCATTCACTTGACAATTGTGATTTTTTTCCTCACCATTTTGCATTTCCTTCTTCTTCTTTTCTCTCCGCATATTTAAGCATTCACTTAGGGAGTCAGTTTCAGTTCTTCTTTGTAAATTATGACGGCTATATGAATGGTGAATGTTCAGTGTATACTTAGTCCACGTTGAGCAGGAAAATATTGAAATTGTCAGGAAATTGTAGGAGATGTTCTTATAAAGCATCAGGTTGTGTCCTTATCATTGCCTTTGTGCTCACCTTTACAATCCAGTTGGCTTAATTGATGTATTCTTTTTTTTTTTTAATTTTTTTTAAAATTATTTATTTATTTACTTACTTATGGCCGTGTTGGGTCTTCGTTTCTGTGCGAGGGCTTTCTCTAGTTGCGGCAAGCGGGGGCCACTCTTCATCGCGGTGCGCAGGCCTCTCACTATCGCGGCCTCTCTTGTTGCAGAGCACAGGCTCCAGACGCGCAGGCTCAGCAATTGTGGCTCACGGGCTTAGTCGCTCCGGGGCATGTGGGATCTTCCCAGACCAGGGCTGGAACCCGTGTCCCCTGCATTGGCAGGCAGATTCTCAACCACTGCGCCACCAGGGAAGCCCAATTGATGTATTCTTAACTCAGCTCATTTGGAATGAAAATTGCACAAAGTCCCTATCTAAGACAATAGATGACTAATTTGGGGTTTCATTCAATACACTGGTGCTAGATGACATCACTGATAAAAATAATAGTATAAAGGGACTAGAGGCAGAAGGACAAAGTATATGATGAATAAGCCCTGAGTGCTCTGCTGTGCAGAGAGTTAAGTATACGTTTAGGACAGTAGAGGAAAAGAAAGTGGGAGTGGCAAGTTAGAGTCACATTGCAGAAGATCCTCAATCCTAGATTAAGGAGTGTGGATTAACGTGCTATTTGTTGAGAGCCACTGAAGGTTTTAGACAAGAGAGTGAGAGTGGTCAAGTAGCAGACAGGTCAGGTAGCCTCCCTTTTTACTACTACTAATAAAATTAATTCCTAACTGCCCTAATCCTTAGCCTTTAAACCAGAAGATCTGCTACCAACCAGGTGTGGGGAAAGCTAATAAAAACAAGTTCTAGTCAACTAATTATATTTTAGGAAACTATTTCGGGTCCTTCCTCTTCACTCTGTCCCTTGCACTTTGCTGCACATCACCCTGTACCACTGCCCTGTCTTCCTGGATCCAGAGCCTTTGTAGTTTATCTGTCATTTAAATCCGAGCACTGACCCCCTGGACTTGGGAAGTTGACTGTATTCCCTAGTTTTTACCTTTGGTGCTCCCTAAGGCGTAGCTCATGCTCACCTTCCTGGCCAATCTGAATAACCTCCATTGCATCCTCTGCAGCTCTGGTCCTGGGGACCCTACTTGGTATCAGTTAATTTGCAAGATCTATTTCCTTCTGCCCACCAAGGGGAAGCAACTCCAAGCCTTGATTGTCCCTCTGATTCCTTGGCAGGTGAGCTAAAATTTTACTAATTTATAAAAAATCCACCAGCCTAAGTTTTGTAAATCTTCGTAATTTTTTCCAGCAGTATTTTCACAGTCAACTTTTTGAGCTGGAAAAGCAGGAGGGAATGAGAAGCGAACAGAAACTCAAAGGTCTTGACTGTTGAGGGAAGAGGAGGTAAGGATGGGTCATTTTGCCACTCCCTTCCTGTATCCTCACTGATGCTCCATGTAGGTGACCATTGCCCGAACCACGAATACCCTATCCTTTCCTGAATTATACCTTTGTTCATGCTGCTTTGTCATCAGGAATGACCCCCAATAAAACCCAAAGTCCACTTATCCCAAACCTATATATCCTTAAAGATGTCTTTTTCATAAAGCCTCTTACTAATAATGCTGGATGAAAATTATCTTTCTAATGTTTCCTCTATACATCTTGTGATAGTTAACTTTCTGTGTCAAACTGATTGATCTAGAGGGTGACCAGATATTTGGTCAAGATAACCGGGTATTTCTGTGAGGGTGTTTTGGGTGAGATTAACATGTAAATCAGTACTCTAAGTCAAGCAGATTGCCCTCCCTAATGTGAGTGGGCCTCATCCAATCCATTGAAGGCCTGAGTAGAACAAAAGTTCTGACCTTTCCTTGAATAAGAGAGAATTCTTCCTGCTGGACTGCCTTAGAACTGGCATTTGGCTTTTTTCCTCCCTTCAGCCTTGAATTGAAACTGAACTTGGGTCTAGAGCCTGCCAACCTTAAAATGAGAACTACACCACTGGTCTTCCTGGTTTTCAGACCTGTGCACTTTGTATCTAGTTCTCCTGGGTCACCTGGGTCTTGCCTTCTCACCATGCAGATCTTGGGATTTGATTTGCCCACCTCCATAATAGAGTGTGTGTGTGTGTGTGTGTGTGTGTGTGTGTGTGTGTGTTTATTTCTCTGGAGAACCCTAATACACATCTAATAAGAAGATTATATATCACCTCTCTTTGCTCATTCAGTCCTTCTCAACAGAGTTTCCGTTCTAGACATGATGCAGTTTCTTTCTTAACCTCTGGTTACTTCTGTCTCTTAACATATGTTTATGCTATCTCTTCTGGATGGAATGCTTTTTATTTTTCTCACCATTTATTATAATCCTAATCATGAACCAAGGGATGAATATTAACTTCACAAAGCCTTCTATGATATCTCTAGCTCACTCACCTCTCTGTCTGTTTGACATGTGATCAATAACCACATAGTTTAGCATGCCATCATTTCAAGTTTTCTATACATTAGATTGATGTCTCCAGATGATGTTTAACAAACAAACAAACAAAATTCACCAAGTAGAAAGTATGTGTCAGGCACAGGGTTAGTTACTTCATATCCAAATATTAATAAAACACCATTCAAGAAGTTTGCAGTTGATTGGGAGAAGAGATGAAGAGATAGATAGATGATAGATAGATAGATAGATAGATAGATAGATCTTGTATTGAAATATACGTTTTTGAAAAATGTTTTAGGAGCATAAATGATGGAGTGATTGATATCTCTAGGCAATCATTACAAAAAGCTTCGTGGAAAAGAAAATGGCTGATTTGGTTCTTAAGTGATAATAATTCGCTAAACATAAAGGAAGAGAACAGACAAGGGAAACATCTTCAGCAAAGAGAGAGGTGTGTGAATGTGCATCACATTATTAAGAAATGAGTTTGTGACAAGCACCAATAAGCAAGCAGGAATCCTTTTTTATTTTATTTCATTTTTTGTCTGTACTTTAAATGCTCCACAATATCGAGTACAGTGATGGCATCATTGTAGAAGCTCACGTGCTGGGGATGTTTATTTGTTTGTTTAAAATTTTAAGCCCCATTGAAATAGGAACTATGTGAGTAGCTTTACTGAATGCTAGGTTTCAATAAAGACGTGTTGAGTGAATGAATAAGTTCCATGTGCCAGGCATCATGCTAGGCACTAGAAACACATCAAAGAACAAAATATTCTAGTGGAGGAAAGATATTCAATAGTATTTAGGCTCTTAATAGATATTTGATGTTTTTCTGTGAGATGAAGCTATAAATTTACCATGAGTATTCTAAAGAGGTCCTTCAAAGATGGCCCAGTTATAATAAAGCTTATTTGAAATGTATCTTATATTCTAGATGCAGGGCATTTTAATAGAAAATATTGGGCTGGAATTCCATATACTTGGTTTCAGTCCAAGGTACATTTTAGATTTTCTTAGCTTGTATTACATGAAAATAAAGGACCTTTAATCCTACTGTATAGCACAGGGAACTATATTCAATATCCTGTGATAAACCATAATGGAAAAGAATATGAAAAAGAATGTATACATATGTATAACAGAATCACTTTGCTATGCAGCAGAAATTAACACAATATTGTAAAACAAAATAAATAAAATAATAAAATAAATGTTAAAAAGGTCCTTTAACAACTGTCCAGTAATTTGATCATTGTAGATAGCCAATCTATATAGCTGAGGCTTAAAACAAGAAAATCAAGTATATTTCTCTACTTATGCATCAAATGAGCAAAATGGTCTATATACCAGTGCTTAAAGAATTTATGAAAAAACTCTGTATCAACATTCCTACTTTTAATCATATTTAATTGGAGTTTATAGACATTTTCATTTGTATTATTTCATTTTGTATTAAAGACACAATTGGAGAGGCATCATATCACACATACAGAAGAGGAAAATAAGGATCGTTTGTTTAATTACTTACCCAACCTGATGGAGCTGGAAGGTGGCAAAATCAGGGTTTGGATCCAAGGCAACCAAAGTGGAGCAGAGGCAAGCAGCCAATGGAAACTATAAAAGCCAATGGAGGTAAGTCAGGGAAATGGAAGTCCTCCCGAGGACAGCAGACCCACTTAAACCTGGCAAGTGTTCAGGGACAGTTCCACTCCACCTGTTTTCTGTCCAACATTCTGACTCCTTAATCCTAAAGCAGGAGTCAGATGTAAGATCCGTCCTAACCACCACTGAATAGGAAAGAATCAGGACCTGGCTCTCGTGATATTTGGATTACCATCCTGGTAGGATGAAAGCTCTCTGCTGAAACTATGAAGCATGTCATTTTACTTGTTTGAATTTATCAGTGAAATAGTTTCAACCAATCTGCCCTCAGGGAGGCAGTGACATCACTCATGAAGGGTGGAAAGCTCCATTGTACTTCATGTCCTGTTTTATGCACGTGTATAAATACTGTGAAGTTCTACCCTCCTTCAGGAAAACTTTCTCCTCCCACTCTTGCCTCTTCTCACTCTTGTCTCCCAAACCTACCTGCTGAGATGCTCTTCCATCTTCCAGGATCTTCTCAAATGTTACCATTGTTTCAGTGCATTGCAAGGCTCCTATTTTTATGTAATCTCTCCTTTGAATCAATATTAACTCTTAGCTTGTATAACATTTATTGAGGGCTTATTACGTGCTATGGACTAAGCTAATTGATTTTTGAGTGTTATCTTTTTACATTCTCCCAACAATCATAAGAGGTAGTTCTATTATAAACATATACTTTACGGATAAGGAAACAGATGATTAGGGTGATATTGTAACTTATCCCAGTTTTCACAACTAGCAAATAATGGAGCCAGGATCCAAATCCAGGTCTGACTCACTCCAGGGAAGGTGATCCTGATATCACTATGCACTATAGACTTCCACATTGCATTATCACCATACCTTTTTCTACTAGGTCACTGGAAACCCATGGTTAAAATTGGAAAGCTACCTTGGATTAACAGATGAGGAAACTGAGGCTCCAGGAAAATATCTTATCCTAGGTGACTCAGTTGTTACTGAGATTGATTAGACCCAAAACCCCTCCACTTCACACTTTACATAGTGCCTGAGAGATTCATAAGGCCATGGAAGGCACCTCCTCATCCTCTTATCACCTGCAGTATTGCACAGATATCTTGTTTATAGCAAGTGCTTAAGAATTCAATTTATTGGAATTTTTGTGATCGGAGATCATTAATTAGAACACACTGAGATATTACAGCATATCATGATTATTAATTACACACATAGAATACACACTAGTAACTATCATTTACTTGCATATCTAAGGAGTCGTTAAAACAGAAGGGCAAAAAGTTGGTTTTGGTTTTGTTTTTTTAACCTGGGACCAACTAAATTCTGCTAAGCTAAACTGATTTACAGAGATAAAACTAACTAAAATTGATAAAGCCCAAAATGGAGCCCAAGAGTGGGAATTCTTATGATAGAAGGAGACCAATCATGTGATTCCTCCATTTTAGTGAAATGTTCCAACTACAAAATTCAAACATTAGTGAAAAAAATTCTTTGGGGATCAAATGCATTAGGAGTAATTCCTTCATGCCTCCTTTACCACATTGCTCCCCATTACCCTTTTAAAGATTCCCATCACTCTAAGGATAAAATACAAAGTGTTTAACATAGCATGCAAGATCTTTCTCAATCTGACCCTTCTCTGCTTCTCTAGATTCACCTGTTATGACTTCTAACATGCAGTGATGTTCCTTTGAACCAATGACTATCTCTCCAGCATCTGGAAAAAGCTTTTCCCTCTGCCTGGAAGATTCTTGCCCTTCCCCTCTCCTCACCACTTAACTAACTCCTCTGCCTCCTTCTGGACTCAGGTTTCATTACCTCATAGCTGGTTGACTCTAAAACCTGTTTGCTCAACAGAATCACCTGGGGTGTGGTTACCAAAAAGTAGATACGCGCAGAGATTGTGATTTCCAAACATCATAACTTCTTAAAATATCTCCCAGAGATTCGGGGAATTCACTGCCATAGATAACTTCCCTTTTACATCAGACTGTTACTGTCTGTATCTCTCCTCCCTATCAGGTTAAGAGCTCTTTATCAGCAGAGACATGCCTTGCATTTCTCTAATGCTAGCTGGCATTAGATCAGTAATAAACACTGGATGAATAAATGAAGTGGGCAAATCACCAGCATCTTTGCTCAAATTGTTTCCTCTGGCTATACATGAGCATATCTACACCATTATTTTCTGATAACCTTTTCAGATTCTCTTAGTTAAAGTTAATCTCTCCTTGCTGTATATTACTATGGCAGATAGTTTTATTTCTTTTTCTCTTGTAACACTTTATAGCCTGATTTATATTTATGTATTTGTGCATGGCTCCCTCTGAATTCTGAGCCCCCGATATCAGAGACTAAGTCTTTTTCAATTTTGTGACTCTTTAAGCAATCATCAATATACGCTATCCATACTTGTTGAATTAAACCAAAATTTTAATTTCTTTAGGTTTCTAATCTTTCATATTCCTAGAGTAAATAAAATCCTTATGATCACATAACATATAACATGCAGAAATACATCCAATAATCTTAAATTGATCTCATATGCAAAGCTTTTGATTCCCAAGCTTTATGAGGACCACACTCATATCAATGTGATATCTATATATGTATGCATATGTATATGTATGCATATATATATATATATATGTATGTATAACACACACACACACACACATCTCCAACAAGAAGAGAGGTGAGGTTTCAGACCTTTGGAGTAGGACAAAATCTGTACAAGAGTACAATGACACAACATTATTTTTTTCTTTTTTAACATCTTTATTGGAGTATAATTGCTTTACAATGGTGTGTTAGTTTCTGCTGTATAACAAAGTGAATCAGCTATACGTATACATATATCCCCATATCCCCTCCCTCTTGCGTCTCCCTCCCACCCTCCCTATTCCACCACTCTAGGTGGTCACAAAGCACCGAGCTGTTCTCCCTGTGCTATGTGGCTGCTTCCCACTAGCTATCTATTTTACATTTGGTAGTGTATATATGTCCATGCCACTCTCTCACTTCATCCCAGCTTACCCTTCCCCCTCCCCACGTCCTCTAGTCCATTCTCTACGTCTGTGTCTTTATTCCTCTCTTGTCCCTAGGTTCTTCAGAACCATTTTTTTTTTTAGATTCCATATATATGTGTTAGCACACGGTATTTGTTTTTCCCTTTCTGACTTACTTCACTCTGTATGACAGACTCTAGGTCCATCCACCTCACTACCAAGAACTTGTTTCTTTTTATGGCTGAGTAATCTTCCATTGTATATATGTGCCACATCTTCTTTATCCATTCATCTGTTGATGGACACTTAGGTTGCTTCCATGTCCTGGCTACTGTAAATAGTGCAGCAATGAACATTGTGGTACATGACTCTTTTTGAATTATGGTTGTCTCTGGGTATACGCCCAGTAGTGGGATAGCTGAGTCATATGGTAGTTCTATTTTTAGTATTTTAAGGAACCTCCATACTTTCTCCATAGTAGCTGTATCAGTTTACATACCCAACAACAGCACAAGAGGGTTCCCTTTTCTCCACACCCTCTCCAGCATTTACAGTTTTCAGATTTTTTGATGATGGCCATTCTGACAGGTGTGAGGTGATACCTCATTGTAGTTTTGATTTGCATTTCTCTAATGATTAGTGATGTTGAGCATCCTTTCATGTGTTTGTTGGCAATCTGTATATCTTCTTTGAAGAAATGTCTGTTTAGATCTTCTGCCCATTTTTGGATTGGGTTGTTTGTTTTATTGATATTGAGCTGTATGAGCTGCTTGTATATTGTGAACATTAAACCTTCGTCAGTTGCTTCATTTGCAAATATTTTCTCCCATTCTGAGGGTTGTCTTTTTGTCTTGTTTATGGTTTCCTTTGCTGTGCAAAAGCTTTTAAGTTTCATTAGGTCCCATCTGTTATTTTTGTTTTTATTTCCATTTCTCTAGGAGGTGGGTCGAAAAGGATCTTGCTGTGATTTATGTCATAGAGTGTTCTGCCTATGTTTTCCTCTAAGAGTTTTATAGTGTCTGGCTTTATATTTAGGTCTTTAATCCATTTTGAGTTTATTTTTGTGTATGGTGTTAGGAAGTGTTCTAATTTCTTTCTTTTACATGTAGCTGTCCAGTTTTCCCAGCACCACTTATTGAAGAGGCTGTCTTTTCTCCATTGTATATTCTTGCCTCCTTTATCAAAGATAAGGTGACCATATGTGTGTGGGTTTATCTCTGGGCTTTCTATCCTGTTCCACTGATCTATATTTCTGTTTTTGTGCCAGTACCATACTGTTTTGATTACTGTAGCTTTGTAGTACAGTCTGAAGTCAGGGAGTCTGATTCCTCCAGCTCCGTTTTTCTTTCTCAAGATTGCTTTTGCTATTCGGGGTCTTTTGTGTTTCCATACCAATTGTGAAATTTTTTGTTCTAGTTCTGTGAAAAATGCCATTGGTAGTTTGATAAGAATTGCATTGTATCTGTAGATTGCTTTGGGTAGTATAGTCATTTTCAAAATGTTGAATCTTCCAGTCCAAGAACGTGATATATCTCTCCATCTGTTTGTATCATCTTTAATTTCTTTCATCAGTGTCTTATAGTTTTCTGCATACAGGTCTTTTGTCTCCTTAGGTAGGTTTATTCCTAGGTATTTTATTCTTTTTGTTGCAATGGTAAATGGGAGTGTTTCCTTAATTTCTCTTTCAGATTTTTCATCATTAGTGTATAGGAATGCAAGAGATTTCTGTGCATTAATTTTGTATCCTGCTACTTTACCAGATTCATTGATTAGCTCTATGAGTTTTCTAGTAGCATCTTTAGAATATTTTATGTATACTATCATGTCATCTGCAAACAGTAACAGTTTTACTTCTTCTTTACGAATTTGGATTCCTTTTATTTCTATTTCTTCTCTGATTGCTGTGGCTAAAACTTCCATAACTATGTTCAATAATAGTGGTGAGGGTGAGCAACCTTGTCTTGTTCCTGATCTTAGTGGAAATGGTTTCATTTTTCACCATTGAGAGCAATGTTGGCTGTGGGTTTGTCATATATGGCCTTTATTATGTTGAGGTAAGTTCTCTTTATGCCTACTTTCTGTAGGGTCTTTATCATAAATGGGTGTTGAATTTTGTCGAAAGCTTTTTCTGCATCTATTGAGATGATCATATGGTTTTTATCCTTCAATTTGTTAATATGGTTTATCACATTGATTGATTTGAATATATTGAAGAATCCTTGCATTCCTGGGATAAACCCCACTTGATCATCTGTATGATCCTTTTAATGTGCTGTTGGATTCTGTTTGCTAGTATTTTGTTGAGGATTTTTGCATGTATGTTCATCAGTGTACTGGCCTGTAGTTTTCTTTTTCTGTGACATCTTTGTATTGTTTTCATATCAGGGTGATGGTGGCCTCGTAGAATGATTTTGAGAGAGTTTCTCCCTCTGCTACATTTTGGAAGAATTTGAGAAGGTTAGGTGTTAACTCTTCTCTAAATGTTTGATAGAATTCGCCTGTGAAGCCATCTAGTCCTGGGCTTTTGTTTGTTGGAAGATTTTTAATCACAGTTTCAATTTCAGTGCATGTGATTGGTCTGTTTATATTTTCTATTTCTTCCTGGTTCAGTCTTTGAAGGTTGTGCTTTTCTAAGAATTTGTCTATTTTTTCCAGGTTGTCCATTTTATTGGCATATAGTTGCTTGTAGCAATCTCTCATGATTCTTTGAATTTTTGTAGTGTCAGCTGTTACTTCTCCTTTTTCATTTCTAATTCTGTTGATCTGAGTCTTCTCCCTTTTTTTCTTGATGAGTCTGGCTAAGTGTTTTATCAATTTTGTTTATCTTCTCAAAGAACCAGCTTTTAGTTTTATTGATGTTTGTTATCATTTCCTTCAGTTATTATTCACTTATTTCTGATCTGATCTTTATGATTTCTTTCCTTCTGCTAACTTTAGGGATTTTTTTGCTCTTCTTTCTCTAATTGCTTTAAGTGTAAGGTTAGGTTGTGTATTTGAGATTTTTCTTGTTTCTTGAGGTAAGATTGTATTGCTATAAACTTCCCTCTTAGAACTGCTTTTGCTGCAGCTCATAGTTTTTGGGTCATTGTGTTTTCATTCTCATTTGTTTCTAGGTATTTTTTTATTTCCTCTATGATTTCTTCAGTGATCTCTTGGTTACTAAGCTGTGTATTGTTTAGCCTCCATGTGTTTGTATTTTTTACATTTTTTTCCTGTAATTTATATCTAATCTCATAGCATTGTGGTCAGAAAAGATAATTGATACTATTTCAATTTTCTTAAATTTACCAAGGCTTGATTTGTGACCCAAGATATGATCTATCTTGGAGAATGTTCCATGAGCACTTGAGAACAAAGTGTATTCTGTTGTTTTTGGATGGACTGTCCTATAAATATCAGTTAAGTCCATCTTGTTTAATGTGTCATTTAAAGCTTGTGTTTCCTTATTTATTTTCATTTTAGATGATCTGTCCATTGGTGAAAGTGTGGCGTTAAACTCCCCTACAATGACTGTGTTACTGTCTATTTCCCCCTTTGTTTGCTGTTAGCATTTGCCTAATTGAGGCAATTAGGTGCTAATTGAGGTATTGAGGTGCTCCTATTTTGGGTGCATAAATTTTTACAATTTTTATATCTTCTTCTAGGATTGATCCCTTGATCATTATGTAGTGTCCTTCTTTGTCTCTTGAAATAGTCTTTATTTTAAAGTTTATTTTGTGTGATATGAGAATTGCTACTCCAGCTTTCTTTTGATTCCCATTTGCATAGAATATGTTTTTTCCATCCCCTCACTTTCAGTCTGTATGTGTTCCTAGGTCTGAAGTGGGTCTCTTGTAGACAGCATATATACGGGTCTTGTTTTTGTATCCATTCAGCCAGTTTAGGTCTTTTGGTTGGAGCATTTAATCCTTTTACATCTAAGGTAATTATCAACGTGTATGTTCCTTTTCACATTTTCTTAATTGTTTTGTTTTTGTTATTGTAGGTCTTTTCCTTTTCTTGTGTTTCCTGCCTAGAGAAGTTCCTTTAGGATTTGTTGTAAAGCTGGTTTGGTGGTGCTGAATTCTCTTAGCTTTTGCTTGTCTGTAAAGGTTTTCATTTCTCCATCGAATCTGAATGAGATCCTTGGTGGGTAGAGTAATCTTGGTTGTAGGTTTTTCCCTTTCATCACTTTAAATATGTCCTGCCACACCCTTCTGGCTTGCAGAGTTTCTGCTGAAAGATCAGCTGTTAACCTTATGGGGATTCACTTTTATGTTATTTGTTGTTTTTCCCTTGATGCTTTTAATATTTTTTCTTTGTATTTAATTTTTGTTAGTTTGATTAATGCATGCCTTGGCATGTTTCTCCTTGGATTTACCCTTTATGGGACTCTCTGCACTTCCTGGACTTGTTTGATTATTTCCTTTCCCATATTAGGGAAGTTTTCAACTATATTCTCTTCAAATATTTTCTTAGTTCCTTTCTTTTTCTCCTCTTCTTCTGGGACCCTTATAATTCGAATGTTGGTGCATTTAATGTTGTCTCAGAGGTCTCTGAGTCTGTCCTCAATTCTTTTCATTCTTTTTTCTTTATTCTGCTCTGCAGTAGTTATTTACACTATTTTATCTTCCGGGTCACTTATCCGTTCTTCTGCCTCAGTTATTCTGACATTGATTTATTCTAGAGAATTTTTAATTTCATTTATTGTGTTGTTCATCATTGTTTGTTTGCTCTTTAGTTCTTCTAAGTCCTTGTTAAATGTTTCTTGTATTTTCTCCATTCTATTTCCAAAATTTTGGATCATCTTTACTATCATTATTCTGAATTCTTTTTAAGGTAGACTGCCTATTTCCTCTTCATTTGTTTGGTCTGGTGGGTTTTTACCTTGCTCCTTCATCTGCTGTGTGTTTCTCTGTCTTCTCATTTTGCTTCACTTACTGTGTTTGGGGTCTCCTTTTCTCAGGCTGCAGGCTCGTAGTTCCTGCTTTCCTGTTGTTTTGGTTGGTAAGGTTGGTTCAGTGGGTTGTGTAGGCTTCCTGGTGGAGGAGACTGGTGCCTGTGTTCTGGTGAATGAGGCTGGATCTTGTCTTTCTGATGTGTGTCAGGTGGTGTGTTTTGGGCTGTTTGTGATTTTATTTTGATTTTAGACAGCCTCTCTGCTAATGGATGGGGTTGTATTCCTGTCTTGGTTGTTGTTTGGCATGGGGTGTCCAACACTGGAGCTTGTTGGTCTCTAAGTGGAGCTGGGTCTTAGTGTTGAGACAGAGATCTCTGGGAGAGTTCTCGCCAATTGATATTATGTGGGACTGGGAGGTCTCTGGTGGTCCAATGTCCTGAACTCGGCTTTCCCACCTCAGAGGCTCAGGCCTGACACCCGGCCAGAGCACCAAGACCCTGTCAGCCACATGGCTCAGAAGAAAAGCAAGAAAAAATAAAAGAAAGAAAGAAAATAAATAAAATAAAGTTATTAAAATAAAAAATTACAAAACTATATTATTAAAATTAAAAAATTAAAAATTAATTTAAAAATTAAAAGGAATAGACCAACCAAACCAATAAACAAATCCACCAATGATAACAAGTGCTAAAAACTATACTAAGATAAACATAAAAATCAGAAAGTAGTCTGTTGCATACAGCAAACCCCAAGTCTACCCTTGCTCCCAAAGTCCACTGCCTGAATTTTGGGATGATTCATTGTGTATTCAGGTATTCCACAGATGCAGGGTACATCAAGGTGATTGTGGGGATTTCATCTGCTGCTCCTGAAGCTGCTGGGAGAGATTTCCCTTTCTCTTCTTTGTTCGCACAGCTCCCGTGGTTCAGCTTTGGAGTTGGCCCCGCCTCTGCGTGTAGGTCGCCTGAGGGTGTCTGTTCTTCACTCAGACAGGACGGGGTTAAAGGAGCAGCTGATTCGGGGGCTCTGGCTCAGTCAGGCCGCGGGGAGGGAGGGGTACGGATGCGGGGCGAGCCTGTGGCGGCAGAGGCCAACATGACGTTGGACCTGCCTGAGGTGCACCCTGTGTTCTCCCTCGGAAGTTGTCCCTGGCTCACGGGACGCTGGCAGTGGCGGGCTGCGCAGGCTCCCAGGAAGGGAGATGTGGAAAGTGACCTGTGCTCGCACACAGGCTTCTTGGTGGCGGCAGCAGCAGCCTTAGCGTCCCATGCCCGTCTCTGGGATCCGCGCTGATAGCCGCGGCTCGCGCCCGTCTCTGGAGCTCATTTAGGCAGTGCTCTGAATCCCCTCTCCTCGCGCACCCCGAAACAATGGTCTCTTGACTCTTAGACAGCTCCAGACTTTTTCCTGGACTCCCTCCCGGCTAGCTGTGGCACATTAGCTCCCTCAGGCTGTGTTCACGCCGCCAACCCCAGTCCTCTCCCTGGGATCTGACCTCCGAAGCCGGAGCCTCAGCTCCCAGCCCCCGCCCGCCCCGGCGGGTGAGCAGACAAGCCTCTCAGGCTGGTGAGTGCTGGTCGGTACCCTTCCTCTGTGTGGGAATCTCTCCATTTTGCCCTCTGCACCCCTGTTGCTGGGCTCTCCTCTGTGGCTCCAAAGCTTCCCCCCTGCCTACTCCCCATTTCTACCAGTGAAGGGGCTCCTTAGTGTGTGGAAACTTTTCCTCCTTCACAGCTCCCTCCCAGAGGTGCAGGTCCCATCCCTATTCTTTTGTCTCTGTTTTTTCTTTTTTCTTTTGCCCTACCCAGGTACGTCGGTAGTTTCTTGCCTTTTGGGAAGTCTGAGGTCTTCTGCCAGCGTTCAGTAGGTGTTCTGTAGGAGTTGTTCCACATGTAGATGTATTTTTGTTGTATTTGTGAGGAGGAAGGTGATCTCCACGTCTTACTCCTCCACCATCCTGAAGCTCTTCCAAAGAGACAAGATTCTTAATGATAAATAAATCTGTAATAGACGGTTTTGGAAAAATTTATTCTGAAGGCAGTGTGGATTAGTTTGCAAATTGTGCCTCAACCAGCCAACCCCAATGTTCCTTCAGTTCCAAGCTATGCCAAGCAGGACCTGTCAGTAAAACAGTAAGTGAGAATGGTTGTGATGCTTCACAAAGTGAAGGAGGTGGTTACTGGACTTACTCTTGCAGATGTGAAAATCTGAAATCAAAATACTGAGACAACAGAGACATAAATTTGGAACTAGGTAACTAATCAAGTATTTTTTAAATGAAAGAGCTAAGCTAAGGAAAGAGTGAAGAATGGACAAGGTTTAGAGAAGGAACATGACCAGGGGAAGGTAACATTTGAGTTGGAGAAGCTGAATCGTCTAAAAATAGAAAACCTATGAATCACTTACTTTGGATTAACTCACAAATATCCTGTTGGGTAGAGGGTAGACTCTTGAAGGGAATCAACTGCAAATGTTGAATAAACAGATCAATAATTAATGAATGAATGCATGAAAGAATATCTGGCTCAATTTATGTCCATAATTTCAAGTAGTACCATTACACTCTGTTCTTTGAAACTTCTGCCATCCTCTTTAAGCAGACATGTCTAAATCTCTCAACTGTAACTGGGTTACAACACAAAACAAACTGGTTTCTTCCTTAATGAGCCACATCCATGTCTGAAGCATTTTCTCTTACTCCCATCATGTCGGTCTCCCTTCAGCTGAGGTCCTGCATGGCTAAGGGTTTTCTCCGGTCTGACCCAACTCAGACCTATAATGAGGCTATACTCATAACCCTGACATTCCAAAGAGCCCAGAGGTTGAAGCAAAATTACATGCTAAGTCTTCAAAACAAAATAAAAGAGCCTAAATCCCCTTGGTCAGTTAACATTTGCAAAAATGCTGTCAGTAAGTTTTTAAGCAAACACCATTTATTTGATCTTCCAGAATTATATGTGAAAGGAAAAGGTAGGACTGCTTACCATTTATCCTAAAGTGTAATTCACTAAACTGGAGTTTGGACATTCCTTCTGAATATATAAAAATAAGAGGGGTAGGTGTAGGGAGGAGAAAAACAGAAATATAGTACTTCACAATAACACACAAGAGATCTTTGAAAGTTTTGCAAACATATACCCCTTTTTATAAAGAAACATGGTTCAGATATAAATCCATAGACCTATAAATCTAATGCCATTTAAACTTATTTAACTGTTCCCTACTCTGCTACTTTGAATTTGAAGATGCCACATACAATGATAGACCTAATTACTCTTTGGTTATATTCTTATTAAATAGGCTTAAAATTAGGGCAAATATAGTATTAAAACTCAGCATATGGTATGTATAAACTTTTTAGAATCTTCTTTTAGGTATTGTAGCCTTCAGGTTTTTTTTTTAAACAACAAAAAAGACTCTTTTCTGTTTAATAACTGGTATTGTTGAATTTTTTTTTAAATAGGTGTCAACTGAAAAATTAATTCTAACCAATGATGTGCCTGGATCTAGCTAGGTAAGTTGGTGTCTGGATGTGGGCGAGAACTCATGAATCTTACGTGATGAACTGCATATGCTGCACGTACTAGGTTCAACCAGAAGAAGATTGTTTTCCAAACAGATGGCCAACTGCGAGTCCAGTCCTGCAGAGTGTTAGGGAATTGAGTGTTTCATGGTATTAGAAAGGGAAGGAGGAGAGGGAAGTAAACAGTCAGCTTGCCACTCCTTTCAATAGCATCCTTCAGAAACTGAACTTTTTCAGATCTAAAGCAGTTCATGGAACTTGTTGAAAACTTACATGTTTGACCCTGTACACATTAAGGACCTCTGACTGTCTCAGGGGAAACCACCACCACCACCACTGCACACACACATACACACACACACACACACACACACACACAGGCTATTTTCAATGTTGAGGGAAAATGGAGAAACTCTTATTGTTGCTTCCAGTGATGGATGGTCCTACCTCTCACATGGTAGATCAATATAGATTCTCGGTATCTGGAGTTTTTTGATCTGTATTTTGATCTCTATAGAACCTTTCTGTGTCTGAGTTCTATGCTTACATAAGATATAAACTAACAAGCTCAAATTCTGCTGCCTAAAATCCCTCCTCTTACTGTCATCAAGCATAAGAGATGAGAAGCACCCGAGATAACCCCTGGGAAGTTTCTCCTTACAAAAGTAGAAGAAAAGGGGAGTCAGGAGTTTCCTAACAAGCAAGAAGAGCTTTTTAATTGCAGGGTAACTATGTATAAGGATCTCTTGGATCTCTAACTAGACTATAAAAACAGTACTATGACTGCCTTCTGTTTATAAAAGTATGGGCACATTCTGAACTGTCATATATTTTCTATGTCATTGATTGCTTCTGAAGAACCCGTCATAGATTTTCTACATCATTGCTGGATTCTGAGAAATTTATTCATAAAAAAAAAAACTGTTGCCTGAGCACTGTATTAGATATTGGATAATCAAAGATGACTAACAGAATGTTTTCTAGGAGCTCACAATCTACCTTGAGCATAATAGCATCACTTGGGGTAATGTAAGTTAGTTAAATACCATGTGTTACAGCTATATTTGAGGCATATACACTCCTCATACTAAAGAAGTTTCAAAAAAGAAGAGTCTCTTTTAAGACTTTTGTTAAAAAACAGAATGAATTCAAAGTTTCTCTACTTAAGCTTGCCAAGCAGACTAGGAACCAGGGAACATATTTCTTTTTCATAAATGAGTCACTCTTAAAATTACAACATGTTGGGCTTCCCTGGTGGCGCAGTGGTTGAGAATCTGCCTGCCAATGCAGGGGACACGGGTTCGAGCCCTGGTCTGGGAAGATCCCACATGCCGCGGAGCAACTAGGCCCGTGAGCCACAATTACTGAGCCTGCGCGTCTGGAGCCTGTGCTCCGCAACAAGAGAGGCCGCGATAGTAAGAGGCCCGCGCACCGCGATGAAGAGTGGTCCCCACTTGCTGCAACTAGAGAAAGCCTTCGCTGAGAAACGAAGACCCAACACAGCCAAAATAAATACATTAATTAATTAATATTAAAAAAAAATTAACTTAAAAAAAAATTACAACATGTTCTTTGCCTGTATGGTTTATGGAATCACTAATAAAATGTTTCTACTGTCATAGGTATGAAGTAAGAATTTGTTAGCTAATAGTCTCAGTGACACCCTTGAGTTAGAGGTAAGTTATGGATAAGGAACAAGGAGCAAGGCGAATGACTCAATGGACAAAAGCTCTGCAAGACCCAAGTTTCAGCTCCGACTCAGACATATATTCATTATTTTAAGAAAAATATTTCACTGCCTTTAGACTCATCTTCAAAGCAAGGGGAGGAAGGGAAGGGAACTCTCAGCTCTGTAAAAGTCTTATTCTAATTTGAATTTCCTAAACCCTACATATGTCAAACACGGAACAGGGACAGAGTAGGGTTAGTTATGTCAGGAACTGGAGGCAGAAAAAACAAAGGGGCTGCATTTTGAGAACTGGGCAGATATCAGCATATACAATAAGGAATGAGAGGCAGCCAAAAATACCAGAGGTGAGCGGTCAAAGGCTAATGCCAATAGTCAGGAATAGGAGCCTGAGAAGCAGGCCCTGGCAAGCAGATCAGATACACAGATCAGAAACAAGCCACCTGCATTACGAAGACCTTGATAACTAAGGTAGGTTTTTGCCAATTCCCAAGCCTTTGTGTTTCTGTTTAAGAAAAGGAATAGAGAGCTAATTTGCATGTAATTGTTAGGTGCCAAGGGCCATATTATGTACTTCCACAAATGCTAACTCTTTAATTCCACTTGCTTTTGAGGAAACTGAGGTTCAGAGAGTGTTACTAACTGGCCCAAGGTTCAAGGGGGCATGAAAGAGCTGGGTGTCAATTCTGAAAGGATCTGGTGATGAGCCCTTTGGCTGAAAGTGAACCCTGTTTCTTTTTGCAAAGCTTTTCAATTCTTTAGGTTGGGAAAAACAAAAAGACAAAAAACCTTCAAATGCTGTCAAAATTAAAGATCTATCATTAACCAGACTTCAAGTACAGTAAGTCCTGCCAGGATGTGAGCTAAGTAGGAAATGAGGAAAGCTAGGAGGTAGGGCCTGGGACCCAGAGATGAGACATACTTCATGTTAGAGCAGGTGCTCAGAGCCACACTAAGCCCACTGAGATATGAAGGTAAACAGCACACGAGGTAGAAGACAGAAAAAAAGATCGTGATAGCCATGGACAGGGAGCAGCCCAGCCAGGCAGATATTCAACCACCTGGGGCAGCAGGCATGTAAGCTCCAGTGTCAGAGAGTCTGGGGTCTGGCAACATATAGAACCAAGAAGAATGGCAGAAAGTGTGAGGGCAGATGTCTGGGTGCCTAACTTGGAACTAAGGTTCAGGAGTGGGCAAAATCTCAGCTGCCAGTTGAACTGGACAGAATAATCCAGTGTCCTATCCATTAATTAGCAAATCAATAATTTATTTTGCACCTACTGAGTTCAGTTTTTGTAAGAAAAAGGCTAGGATAATTTACTACAAAATTTAAACAGTCAATAGTTCCCTTTTAGTATAATACCTTCTAGGTCCATCAATGTTAACACAAATGGCAAGATTTCATTCTGTTTTGTATGGCTGAGTAATATTCCTGTATATATACAGTTGTGCCTCCAGATGAGACTGCAGCCCTGACCAATTCTGAATCAGAAACACCCAACTAAGCTGACCCTGTGTTCCTGACCCATGGAAACAAATGTTTGTTATTCCAGTCTGCTAAATTTGGGGATAATTTGTAATACAACATTAGATACCTATTGTAATAATTTAAACTAATCCAATCAGTGCATTTCATTCTTCTTGCCACAGTGATAGAATGGTGGGCATTTGATCTAAGTTGGTGCATTTGGGGTGACTTTCAAGATTCTTAGGGGGATTCCAGTACATGGAGAGTCTCCTGTCTCTTAGATGGTAAAATGTGCATATGTAAATGTTGGGTCCATTCTGCCAGTATGAGGAAAGCCACCTGGAGGACAAAGCTGTCATTCTGAAGAGGATAGGACATAAAGAATTGTGGAGACATACCCAGAACTGTGATTTTTAAAAAATGCTTGTGTTTCCATCATTCCTCTATATCTTTTCACTTATACAAGCCAACCAAACACTTCCGTTGTTTAAACTAATTTGATTTGGGTTTTCTGTCAACTTGCTACCAAAAGAAATATCTCAGTGTATACACAGGCAAAGACTATGCCTTTAAACCTTAACAAGCATCTTAGCTTATAATGTATTATTAGAGCATAAAGACTAGTCTTATAAAACATCCTGATTCTCTGGATCTCAAACACCTGGTCATAGAGCTTAACAACCTGATTAGCTCTCCTTTCCCTTTCTCTGGATTATGCTGTCTTGAGTCTTGTTTCTTAACAGATGAATTCCTTTCGACATAACTCTGTTGTTCACCCCATTTGTCTACTGAGTAGCAAATCCTGCTTCCATATGCCACTCTCTAATTCAGACACCATCTCCAGATATTAACTGCCTTTGAGAGACCAGGCTAAAGGCAGGTCTATTCTACAGGTCCATTCTACCTGGCCATACCTTTTCTTTTCTATCTGGTGATTACCACTAAGGTCCCAGGTCCAGTATATCTTTTAACTGACTCACTCACGAAGCCATTATGAGATTCAAATGAAATTGTGTATAGGTCTGATTTTATAATAGTTGCTCAGTAAATGTATATAGGATACATAAGAGATCTTTTAAACTTGAGAAATAAATGTTCATAAAGGAACATGAAGTGAAAGGTTGGTGAAATTTGATTATTCTATCATTTTTATTATTCAGGGAATGTTCATTGTAGAAAAAGAAAATCTAGATAAGTAAACCACTCTCTCAATTAAAATAATCTAAAATATATCCATCAGATATATATATATACTTATATTTCTTCCAGTTTTATTGAGATATAATTGACTTACAGCACTAAGTTTCAGGTGTACAGCATAATGATTTGACTTACATACATCATGAAATTGTTATCACAATAAGTTTAGAACTCTGCTTCCACTCCACTATTGTTGGCAGGCCCTAGGTCCTCACTGATTATTGGCTGATTAGTTCAGATCTTCATGATATGGGTGTATCCATTGGCTGCCTAGTGTGTTCAAGACATGACAGCTGACTTCCCACAGACTAGTGGTCAGGAAGAGAAAAAGAGAGAGTGTGCTCCCAGGAAGGAAGCTGCAGTCATTTTTATGACCTAATCTCAAAAATACCATCAATTCTGCCAAATTTTACCAGTCAGACTTGTAAAATGTGGGAGGGGACTACACAGGGTGTGAATACCAGGATGGGGGAGATATTTTGGAGGGGCTATTTTGGAGGCTGGCTATTTTGGAGGCCGGCTACCCCATCCACGTACCACTCTGCAACCAGGAGCAGTATCCACTTCCCTAACACCTCGTGGGAACACCTCACTGTATTCCCATGGAGCACTAATTCTAATGGATTATAAGGAGTTTCACAAAAAAGTGGAGTCTGTGACCAGAAGAGTTCAGGCAACAACACAAAACTAACGTGTTTCTTTTTGGATAATAAAACTTTTTTAAAACAAAATATTCTGTGGGCCCTGTTTTCTATGGAATTCTCTTCGGCAAAAATTAATTGGACACTTGGAGAAAATTTTCACCTTGATCCCCCTCTAATCCTAATATGTTATATACTCCTTGATTAGTCAACAAGTGTGTAGTGAAAGTCCCCACTGGAGAAATTCACACTAGAATAGTAGTTCTGAGTCTCTAGTTCACGGGCCAAATTCACTAGTTGATAGGTTTCAGCTGGAGTGTGAGTAAATTCTTGAGGGAAGATAATTTATGCCTATAGTTTCAAGTCCTAGGCATCACCAATTTTCCAGAAGCTCACAGGATAGAAGGATTGTTTCATGGAAGTAATAATGATATATATTATCCTGCTTTCTATCCCACTCTACAGTTTCACGCTGCACTTTTTATATCCATTGTCAAATACAAATGTTTGTAGTTATCAGGACAGAATATATTACCCCGTCATAAAACAAAGAAGAAAAAACTTTTCTTTCAGAATAAAAAATTAATCTCCCTACTCAAAAAGAAGCAGAATATGGAAGATAGTCTTCACTTACAATAAGAAGGATTTAGAAATAACTCATGGTTTCAAATCTTGGGTTGAAATGAACATTTTGAATGTTTTCATTTATCTTGTTCCTTGAACACTCCCACTTCCTGCCCCGGAGCAATTTTAAGGTTTTTGTAATCTTCAGACATTCTTATTTTTGGAGGCCCCAGCTCATGCCATATCAAATATAGTGGAAGCTGTGGTATGTTGCCCAAACCTCCCTAAAAAATAAAGCACTCACTCCATTAAGATTCTGGGAGTGTTGGACACTGCTGAATCATAGCTAACTAAACCCCTCTTCCAGTATTGCTCTCAGTTATAGGGAACTTCTCACCCAAGCACATACTCCCTCCTCGAAAGCAGCTTATGTCTTGGAATGTAGGGAAACAAACTCATGGCCCCTTTCCCCAATTTGGGACAACTCTGGTCATCCCAAGTCAAGATTTCCCTATGGGATTAGCCAAGTCCTTGCTGCAACTGCATCACAATTCAACTTCTCCCTCTGTCCAATCTTCTCCCCTCACCACTCACAGGTATGTTCTAATGAGTATGTCTCAGTAAATCTGATTCCTAGTCTCCATCTCCGAATCCTCATTCCCAGGGAATTTGACTTAAGACCACTAGTATTCAGAGTGGGACTAAAAAACAGATTTTAAAATGGGATTTTAGAAGCCAGATTACCTGCTGGTGTAGTACTTATAGTTATTGTCATACTATATTAGTGAAATTGTTAAAACTTTCACTGGTGGTTAACTTGGATGGCATAATGTTGGAATGGAATACCCTGATGGTACAATATGCCATACATGTGAAGAAAAACAACAAAAAGACAAAGGGGATAAATTACCTATATAAATTACCAATTTAAAGTACAATTCAGAGGCAATATATACAAAGACTCTCACCTCTCATAGCTGAAGGGAGCAAACCAGGACTCAAGAGCTCCAAAGAGTATTGAACTGCTGCCTGGAAAGTCTGCTATGCCAAGATCAGAGCTCTGATTGGGATGGAGCAGGATCCTTAGATTTGGAATGGGAATAACTGAGTTTATGAACTGGAAGAACTCAACCTGAATGTTCTGGGCCTGTAAGAGTGGCCCACTGCTCCAAGTTGTAGACTAGTTTCCCCCTACTTGAGAATTATGTAGAGGCTTCTGCCTTGCAAGGCAATACATACCTGCCCCCCCCCACCTTTGAATATACCAACACTTCTCCTCTAGACCAGTAATTAGGGTTAAGTAACAACATAACATGGCTGGGAAGAACTGGGCCACATAAGGGAGGAATGAGACACAATGCTGAAGAAATTACTGGATTTAGCCAAAATACAGTGACAGGAGGTGGGAGAGTATGTAGAGGATGAGGTCCTAAGAGTGCAAAATGAAAGAGGGTGGGCAGAACTCAAAGCTCTGTAAGGAAGATTGATATGGGAATCACTCTTCCATGATGCAAGATTTAATGCTCGATCAAGGACTCTAGAAGACAGTACTAACAGGCTTCTAGGATGGCTCTAGGAAGCTTGAGGAGAGAAATGGCTCATATTAGGTGAAGTAAAAATACTAGAACTCTCATGGAGGATGGTGACAGGAGATATCAAGTGGCTTAAAGACATGAGGATGCCAGAATAGTTATACTACCTAAGGCTGGAAGTCCACCACCCAATTATTTTCTATGGAAAAGCCCAAAAGATGTTCCATTTACCAATATAATAAAGAATGAGTGGGGCATCAGCATGGTTGAAAAGATCAGTCATGGCTGTCATCAGTAGATCAAAACTGATGACAGGAGAGGCAGTTACAGAATAATGAGGATTCCCGAAGAACATAGGCCAGTGGTGGCAACTCACCATCTGAACCAAAGACATGTAATTATCGTGAAGGTCAAAGTGGCAGCCAGGGGAGGTGAGAGATGTGCACACCTACGAAGATGGTTGATAGACCATGGTGTTCTCAGGCACAAGATAATTGGATAGCCAAAAATGTGTTGCTTAATTTATACAACCAAATGAATCAAGGATGGATAAATAGGAGGCTGGGAGCAACTGTCCTAATAAAAGTCCTAGTTTCCAGATCTGAGCCAGTTCTCAAGACCGGCACCCGTTGGCTAAAGGAGAGAAATGAGAGACAAGGTCCCAGTGAGAACATCTAAAAATATCCAGGGGCCTGCCACACCAGTGAAGTTTTGAGGGACTCTCTAGTGCAAGACATGCTAAGGCTTCTCTCACAGAAACAAACAAACAAACAAAAAACACTGAGCAGCCCTCTTTGACGACAATATATTCTGTCTCATTTACCAAATGATATGCAAGTCTGCCAGCTTTGAGAGGGCCCAGATCATAAAGGGTTCTGTTACTAATTTAGACGCTAGTGAAGGCAGCCTTATCACTTGAGCCATATGAACAAGCAAACCTTTATGTTACTAGAAGTATGGCAAGTTCCAATAGGAGAATAACATATAAATCCCTAGATTTATGGAGCAAGTTCTGGTAAAAGGCCATGCAAGTAAACACCATTTGGAAAATAGTTCCTGATGGGTTACTGGGGCCTGGTAGAGATAGAGTATCTATCCGTGGGACAACAAAAAGACATTTAGCAAGAGCTACCCATCATGAACTATATCCTATCAGAACCACAAAGTCATAAGATCAGGCATGTATGTCCACAGCAATTTATTGTTAGACCGAAGAGGTACATCCAGGATGGCATGAACAGGGCCAGAGCTACATGAACAGGTGGTCTGGACTCCCAACCCATATATCACTGTAATACTGGTACCTGTCTCTGAGCCAAAAGTATGTTCACATAGGGCTTCCTTATATCTGGCTGGATGAAGGAAGAGGGAAAAAGGACAAGTTTCATTCACAGATAGTTTGACTCAACATGTGCTGAGAACCAAAAGTGGATCATTTCACATTTCAGCCATATTCAGGACAGCACTAAAAACAGCAGGGAGGAGAAATCCTCCTAGTAGGCAGAACTTCAGGTAGTACAAGTAATCATTCACCATGTGTGATAAGATAAATATTTCTTAGTAAGAATATACATAACCTCAAGGACAATGGCAAATGGTTGGCCAGGAGATTGGAAGAAAGATTAGATTTGGAAAAAGGAGGTCTAGGGATAGATCTATGGGGCTGGGCACAAAGTGTGATCCTTGGATCACATGTTAATGCCCACCAGAGGATATCTATTACGAAAGAGGCAATAAACAATCAAATAGGCAGTTGACATCAGTCAGTAAGTATAACTTGTTTGCATAGCTGCATAAATTAGCCTCAACTCAACACTTGGAGAAATCTAACTGACCAGCACATTACCCTAATTGCCAGACAGAGGAAAGAAACAAAACAAAGCAAAATTATACTTTGGTCTTCACTGTCTTTTTATTCTCAACATCTGAACTATAAATAAAAATATAATTAAAAAGTATAAAGCAGTCAATGAAGCAGAAACTTGTGACCAATAATCAAGAGAAAACACAGTTGATAGATACAGTCTCACAAATGATCCAGACCTATTTATTGGAATTAGCAAAGACTTTAAAATTATAAATGTGATAAAACTTTTATAGGTAAAGATAGATACAATGAGAGAGAAAGAAATGGAAACTCTAAAAAGAACCAAAAGGAAAGTTTATAACTGAAAAATTCAATATCTGAAATTATAATATTAACTGAGTGGACTCAATAGCATACTGGAAAGTAAAAGAAAAACAAATTAGTAAACTTGAAGATAAGCCAATAAAAATAACCTAAACTAAACTGAAACAGAGAGAAAAAAGGTGGGGATTGGGGGGATTAGTAACTTGTGAATAAATAGCAAGTGTGTAACAGGGTCGTAATTGGAGTCTCAGAAAGAAAGGAAAGATAAAATTGGAAGGGAAAAATATACTTTAAAAGTTATTGCTCAATTTTTTTTTAATTTGATGAAAAAATATCAATGTACAAATCCAAAAAGTTCAGTAAACCTAAACAGGAAAAATACAAAGAGAAGCACACCTAGACACGTTTTGTTTTTTTTTAATATAAATTTATTTATTTTATTTTATTTATTTTTGTCTGAATTGGGTCTTTGTTGCTGCATGTGGGTTTTCTCTAGTTGCTGTGAGTGGGAGCTACTCTTTGTTGCAGTGGGCAGGCTTCTCATTGTGGTGGTTTATCTTGTTGCGGAGCACAGGCTCTAGGTGCATGGGCTCCAGCAGTTGTGGCTCGTGGGCTCTAGGGTGCAGGCTCAGCAGCTGGGGTGCACAGGCTTAGTTGCTCTGCAGCATGTGAGATCTTCCCAGACCAGGACTCAAACTCATGTCCCTTGCATTGGCAGGCAGATTCTTAACCACTGTGTCACCAGGGAAGCCCCTAGACATGTTTTTGAGGAAAACCAAAAATAAAGGGAAAATCTTGAAAGAAGCCAGAGGCAAAGAAAAAAAGAAAAAAAATATATATATAATGTATAGGGAAACAGAAATACAGGAATGACTGTTTTCTCATTAGAAACAATGCAAGTTAAAAAACAATAGAAGGGCACTTTAAAGGGTAGAAACAAAGCAAATCAAAACAAAAAGTCAATCTATAAATTTAATCCAATAAAAATACCCTTCAAATATGAAGTTAAAATAAGGACTAAATGAGATAATGCATGCTCAAATGTCCAATCAATAATGAACATTTCATAAATAGTATAAAGACTAAGCTCTCGCTGACTATTAGGTAACTCTCATGTAGTGGGTATTCAATAAATATTGGCTGAATGAAAGAATGAAATAACCTCATTACATTTGTCTGTGTGATTATGATAAATGTTTGCTCTTTATCAGAAAAAATAACAGTAAGGTGAAGAAAAATACATTTTCTGATAAATAAAAATTTAGGGAATTATTTCCTCCCAGAAAACTCACACTAAACATAATGCCTTAATTTCCTTAAACTAATTTATTTAAAAATCATTTGATGGTTTAAAGCAAGAATAGTAACAAAGAATTATGGGTTTTATCACATTTGAAAATAGCACAGAGAAGAGAAGGGGCAAATATATGTATATTTTGTAAGGGTCTTACTTTTCTAAGTGTTATAATATTACCCCTAGATAGACTGTGATAATTTAAGAATGCATATTTTAATCCCTAGAGTAAACATTGGGGGGGGAAAAAAAAGGACATAGTCAAAATGGCAATAGAGAAAATTACATGAAATTCTAAGAAGATATCAAAGTTTATCTAAAGAAAGCAGCAAAAGAGGAACAAAGACATATAAAAACAATGGGAAAAATAAAAACAAATAACATGATGGTAGGCTTAATTTCAACCAAATTAATAATTGCATTAAATGTAAATGGCCTGAAAACTCTAGCTACACATTGTTCTTACCTCACTCGTCCTCCCCATTTTTTCTCTTATTGTACCAGTTCAGTTTCTTATCATCTCCATTTTAATGACTGAGAAGCCTTCCTAAAATGGTCTTCCTGCCTCAGCTTCCTCACATGCCACACCAATACCAGATAAATCTTTCTGAAACCCAAACTTTGTCACAGAACAGCTCACACAATCCTGCTTATTGCCTGACCAGTTACTTTTCCACCTAGATATACGGTTACAGGTCTCTTATCTACAAAAGAGGTCTGGAGCTGTATGTTGGAATCTGGGGAAATGTCCCTATTGCCCTTCCTGGAAATAGCCTCTACTGTTTTAGAGAATTTTGCAGACCTTTTATCTTGGACTAGATTTCTGACTCTCTGTTCTAGTTGTTCGGGCATCTATACTTGGTTTGCAAGGTTTCTTTGTTTCCTGTTTACTTTGTCCTAAATACTGTAGTCAGTCTCTTCTTTGCTCCACAATTAGGGGCAAAAGGTCAACCAAGCCTCAATCCCGACGAGCCCAACCCAACAACATAGGTAGCTAAACCCAGTTAAGAATCCCAGTCTTTGTCAGAATATTACCAGCTTGGCCAGCAGGAACATTCAAATATTTTGCATTGTCAAAGCTCGACCACACAGTTTCCTTCATGTCATGCCCCACAGCTCCTTCTTAAACCATAGCTTACAGCTACAAAATTTCAGAAATTCCCTGGACATGCCTTTCCATGTCATTCATTTGCATTTTTATGCTCCCTCTTCCTTCTGAAATACCCTAACCACCTTCTCTGCTCTGGGGATTCTTATTCATCCTCTAAGACGTGGCTGAAATCTCACACCTACTATAATAATCAGAGTTAGTCTGCCTCCTCTTCCTCAGTGTCCCAAGCTACTTTGAACCAGGACAGATCACATTAAATTGTTAAGTACTGTCTGCCTTCTCCAACCATTAACCTGTGAGGAAAAAGATTTTATCATTGTATCCTCTTTGCTCTTATTACTAATGAAAATATTTAAAAGATTTTCACTAAGTGACAGTTGAGGAAACATAGTTTGTCACAACCTAGAACATGAAACCTATGAAAAAAGAATGGAGAGTTATACTGATTAACTGGTTAGAAACAAGTGTAGGATTGCAATAAAATCGCACTGAATTCACTCATTTAATTCAAGCAGAATTCACTAAGAACTTACATAGAGTTAGAATTCAAGAGTCTAGGGAAGGAACTTATGGTTAATAATACAGAATAGGTAGAGAGAGGTCAAATTTAGAAGTCTCTCATATAAGGTGTGTAAAGTCTGAACTTAATTTAAATGTTACGTTTGTTCAGGAACAAAATTTATAATAATCTTTATTCGGCAACATTTTTGCAGAGATAGGGCAAACTATAGTACAAACAAGATTGAGGAAAGTGCTAAAAACACTTTGATAACCAAATTCTAGCACTTTTTAAGTATCCAATTAATACAGAAAATTGATACTCGGATTACAAATCATACTTACTGTGCTATAAGAAAAGTTCAAAAGGCTTCAACAACAGTTTATTAATTAATTTGAATAAATGTATGTATCAAAACAACAGAATATTAGGAAGTTATTCCAGAATGAGACCACCTGCAATTTGTAAGATTGTATTCTAAAAATAATAATAATAAATTAGGTTTCAGTAATGTCCTGGATCTTGAATATTTTCCAAAGGAAGGGCCATAATATCTCTTATTCAGGTAAATTTACCAACTAAATTGAAATATAAATTTCAAGAACTACTGAAGCCCTTCCAAGAATGACAACTGGGAGAAAGAAATATGATCTGTAGCAGAATTTGATTGAATTAAAATATTACATTCATTGTATGTCAATTTAGATGGGCCCATACAATTGTTCCGGACACCATCTGTTTTCTAATATAATCTTGGCTTGTTAAAGTCTCGAGCAATGAACTTAAGTCTGAATTTTCCAGAAAAAATTCACTGCAGAGACTAATTATGATACACTGGGAATAAGTATCTAGCTCTCATCTCAAAATCCCACACAATTTACAATCCTCTTGCAAGTGGTGCTGTCTCTGGGGATGCTCTTACTCTCTAATCCACCTTTTATGTGTGCTGGAGAATTTATAGAGTGAGTTTCTCTATCTGACTGATCCATTTTTTGTACCCAGGAGGGATTTGCCAGGTTTTCATTCTACTTTACATATTCAGGCCTATGTAGCATTTCTACTTTGAAAATTGCTGAACTGGAGAAATGAGTGCATTAATGGTTAGATATTCTTCTTACATTGTGAGAGAAAACTTGCTCTATAAAATATACTTATTTCTGGTTTATCTTTATAGCATCTCTCAGTGGCCCGTATTATGGTATAAAATTCACAGAGTCACACTCTGGGCTTACAAAACAGGAATTTGAGACAGGAAGAAAATAATTTTCCCCATATCACAAAGAAAAATTATATTTAATCTCATTTGTGAAAGAAATGTAAAGATTAGAGAACCCAAGGAACAGAAATCAAAATCTCAGATCCCTACTATTTTGTACTTCTTGTTCCTCAACATTTATAAATCTCACATTTAGAATCCCAATCTGCAACTATGTATTGAACATTTACTACTAACATGCCTCTGTGCTACTCCCTATGACCTGGAGAAGATGCAAACATAAAAAGTAAAATAAACAATCCCTCCCTCAAGGAATTTAAAGGTTGTGGCAGAGAGATAAACTAATGCTAAAGTGTAAAAAGGGCCATGAGACTAGTATAAAGTGTCATAGGATAAATTAGAAGGAAATGTAAGTGACAGGGAGATTCAAAGATGGCTTTAGACAGGTTGAGATGTTTAAACTGGATTTTAAAGGAAGAGAAGATTTATGAATGGCAAGAAAGAGGAAGACCTGCAATCTAGGCTGACAGAAAACCATGAGTAAAGCACCAAAGTGGGAAAATGTAAACGGTAGTCTATGTAATAGACTGCAGGGTGTGGTATAGGAATCAGAAAGGTAAGTTCAGATCAGGTTTATGAAGAACTCTGAGTATAGTGCTAAGAAATTGGACTTTAGTTTTTGGGAAATCAGAGGCCCTTAAAGATCATGTTTGAAATGTAGAAAGATTCCTCTAGAACAGAATAAAATGTGAAAGAATAACTGAAATGAGGAGAGAAAAATAAAAAAATAAAAACAAGGAAAATAGTTCAGACTTATTGTTTTAGTCCAGGCAAAGATAAAGAGCATTTGCATAGTAATGGAAATCCTAGCCAGAAAAATTAGGCAAGAAAAAGAAATACCAAATTGGAAGGGAAGAAGTAAAAGCATCTGTTTGCAAATGATATGCTCTTACATGTAGAAAACGCTAACTATTTCACACACACATACATACACAAAACCGGTTAGAACTAAAATAATCTCAGCAAAATAGTGGGAAACAAAGTCAACACACAAAAATCAATTGCATTTCTATACACCAACAGTGAACAATCTAAAAATAAAATTACAAAATCAATTCCATTTACAATAGCATCAAAAGGAATAAAATACTTAGAGATTAACTTAAACAAGGAAGTGAAAGACTTGTACAAAGAAAACCACAAAACATTGCTGAAATAAATTAAGAAGACATAATATTAAGACATAATGTTAATATTAAAAAGACATAAATAAATGGAAACACATTCCATGTTCATGGATTGGAAGATTTAATATTGTTGAAATGTCAATACTACCCAAAGCAATCAATAAATTCAATACAATCCCTATCAATATCCCAATGATGTTTTTTGCAAAAATAGAAAAACACATCTTAAAATTCATATAGAATTTCAAGGGACCCTGAATAGCCCAAACAATTATAAAAAAGAAGAACAAAACTGGAGGACTCACAGTTCTGATTTCAAAACATACTATAAATCTACAGTAATCAAAACAGTGTGGTTTTGACAAAAAGACAGACATATAGACCAACAGAATAGAATAGAGAGCCCAGAAATAAACCCTCCTGTATACATACAAATGATTTTAACAACTGTGCCTAGACCATTCAATGGGGAAAGGACAGTCATTTTGACAAATGGTGCTGAGAAAACTGGATATCCACAAGCAAAAGAATGAAATTGGACTCTTACCTAGTACCATACTAAAAAAGTAACTCAAAATGGATCAAAGTCCTAAATATAATACCTAAAACAATAAAACTCTTAGAAGAAAACAGAAGACAAAATCTTCACGTTGGATTTGACATTGATGTTTTGGATATGACCAAAGGCATAGGTAACAAAAGAAAAAATAGACAAATTGGACTTCATGAATATTTAAAAGTGTATGCATCAAAAGACAATATTGACAGAATAAAAAAGGAATGCACAGAATGGGAGAAAATATTTGCAAATCATATATCTGATAAGGGAATAACAAACGGAATATATAGGTAACTCCTAAAACTCAACAAAAAAGCACAAATAATCCAACTCAAAAATGGCCAAAGGACTTGAATAGACATTTCTCCAAAAAAGATATGCAAATAGTCAATAAACACATGAAAATATGATCAATGTCACTAACTATTAAGAAAATGCAAATCAATACTACAATGAAATACTACCTCATACTCATTAGAATGGCTACTGTCAAGAAAGAAAGAAAGATAGAAAGGAAGGAAGGAAGGAAGGAAGAAAGAAAGAAAGAAAGAAAGAAAGAAAGAAAGAAAGAAAGAAAGAAAGAAAGAAAGAAAGAAAGAAAGAAAGAAAGAAAGAAAGAAAGAAAGAAAGAAAGAAAGGAAGGAAGGAAGGAAGGAAGAAAGGAAGAAAGAAAGAAGGATGGAAGGAAGGAAGGAAAGAAAGAAAGAAAGAAAACAAGTGTTGGCAAGGATGTAGAGAAATTGGAACCCTAGTGCACTATTGTCGGGAATGTAAAATGATACAGTCACTATGGAAAAGAGTATGGCAGTTCCTCAAAAAATTAAAAATAAAATTACCATATAATACAGTAATTCCACTTCTAGGTATACAGGCAAAAAAAAAACTGAAAGCAAAGTCTTGAAGAATATTTGTTCATAGCAGCATTATTCACAACAACTAAAACATGGAAACAGTCCAAGTGCCCATCAAAGGATAAATGGATAAGCAAAATGCAGTATGTACATACCATGGAGTATTATTCAGCCTTAAAAAGGAGTAAATTTTGACATATGCTACAACATGTATGAATCTTAAGAACATTATACTAAGTGAGACAAGCCAGTCAAAAAAGACAAATACTGTATTTGAGATAAGAGGGGGAAAAAACTCTCTCTCTCTCTCTCTCTCTCTCTCTCTGTATATATATATATATGATATATACACACACATTCATACACATATGCCTCTGGGCCTGGTGCCTGGCACAGGGCTCCTAAAACCCATGCAATTTTCTAAGTGACAAGAGCACCAGGAGCATTTCTTGTTCTAATATTTGTCTTTGAGCCCATCCCTGACACAGGGCTCCTTAAGCCCTTGTAAATTTCTAAGTGATAAAAGCACTAGGACAACCTTTTGTTCTAATGAGGTGACTCTAGGTAGTCTCCTGGATGACTCCTGGATAGGGGCTGTCACCAGAAAAATCAAGCCAGCATTAGAAGCTTGGAATTTTCAGTTCCACCCACCCTCATCCTCATCCTCCAGAGAGGAGAGAGAGGCTGGAATGGCATAAATATTTGATCATACCTATATGAGGAAGCCTCTATAAAACCCTAATAGTACAGGGTTCAGGGAGCTTCCAGGTGGGCAAACACATCCACATCGGGAGGATGAGGCATTCTCACTCCACAGAGACAGAAGTTCCTGCACTTAGGACTGTCCCAGAACTTGCCCTAGGGTAAATTTTCATCTGACTGTTCATCTGTATCCTTTATCACATCCTGTAATAAACTGGTAAACTACGTGTTTCCCTGGGTTTTGTGAGCCGCTCTAGCAAACTAATTGAACCCAAATACAGGGTAGTTGGAACCTCTGCTCTATAGCTGTTTGGTCAGAAGCACAGGTGATTACCTGGGCTTGCACCGGGCTTCTGATGTGTGTGGCAGGGGAGGGGCATCTTGTGGGACTGAGCCCGTGGGATCTGACACCATCTCCAGGTAGATAGTGTCAGAATTGAGTTACATTGTAGTACACCCAGCTAGGGCCACAGAGAATTGCTTGGTGGATATTTAGGTGACCTCCACCCCCAACATTGTAATAGGATCTTAGAACCTTTACATGTACGTACGACTCCACTTATATGAGGTATTTAGAGTAGTCAAAATCACAGACACAGAAAGTAGAATGGTAGTTACCAGGGGCTGGTGGGACAAGAAAATGGAGAGTTATTCTTTAATGGGTACAAAGTTTCAGTTTTACACGATGAAAAGAGTTATGGAGATGGATGGTGGTGATGGTTACATGACATTATGAATGTACTTAATACCATTGCCTCGTATACTTAAAAATGGTTAGGGTGGCAAATTTTATTACATGTACTTTACCACATAATTTTTTTTAAAGGTGAAGAGCATCTGAACCAAAGTGTTGGCTGTGAGGATAAAGAGGAGGCGATGAATATGAGAAATTTTTCAGACAAATTCAAAGTTCTCAGGGAAGAGTATAGCTTAATGATTAAGTATAGTCAAGGTTTTCTTGGTTCTAATCCTAGCTCTGATGTTTACTAGTTACATAGTCTTGGAGAAGTTTCATGTTTTATAAGCACATCTCCTGAATTCTGCCAAAATTTAGTTAATATGACACACTCCATAGGATACTCATGCCATATGAACATCCTCTGTAAAAATGGAGGCAATTTCTTAAGTTAAAAAACAAAAAATGAGGATTATGATTAAGTTGAATTCCTTTAAAGTGGGTATATTGAAAAGGATTTTGCATAATCAGATAACAATCAGAAGGTATTTCCATAATATGAAGTATTAATTTTTATCTTTTGAGAATATAAAATGCACGACTGTGTATAATCTAGTACAAAGAATCATATACCTACTATACTAATGTCCTTATTTACTAATTCACACAAGATAAGTTCCAAATTTGAATACAATATTGCATAACATGCTTAATCATTGAATAATAAGGTATTTTAAACCTAAATGATTAATGTTATCTGTAATCATTAAAATTCAAAATGATATAAATGATTTATAGTCATAATGATAATCCTTGCTTTCTTTTATAACACTGAATATTTATTTGAGCAAGACTTTATGGTGTAAGGAAAAGATGTAACTTTATTTTCTTCAAAATAGAGAGCTATTTCAATACCACTTATTGAATATCATAACCCTACGGTTTTAAACGCCAGCTTTGTTACAAACTACTTTATATGTTTCAATATGAATAACATTGTGTTTTAGATGAGACTAGGGAAGTGTTATATAATCATTTTGGTTAAACATGCCTTTGGTTTACCACAGATAGGTAATTTACTGCAGTATTATTTGTGCCTGGCAGTTCAAAAACTTTCCATTAGTTGGAAAATCTACAGATTTGTCCAGACATGATGTATCTATGCTCCATGTATACAAACATTGTGTTACAAAAAAGAATCATCTAAATCTGAAAGTTATTGCAGCTCTCTGATCATATTATGCTTACTATAACAGTATTTTACCAGTAATTAAAGCAGAACACTCTGAAAAAAGACATATTCAAGCTTGTTTGTTAATCTCATAAAATACAGTTATAAAAATAAAGATGTAATTATTAATTATTGTTTGCACTTGTTTGATGTATGAACCTGAAAAGAAAAAAGATGTCACATTCGCAGTGCACCAAGATGATGGTTTTTACTATTTTCTGCAAAAATCATACTGGTTTTCCTCTTAATTTCTTTTAGGCTCAGTTCAACTTTTAATGACTGAAGATCCTCATGTGACAGACCGTAAAAGGTAAAAGTTGAGGACTTCTGATGTCTGTCAAATAGAAAAGTAAAAAAATAAAATAAAATAGGTTAAAAAATCCACAAATTAAAAATCAAGTTATGGACCTGGGTACTGCTCCATTCTTTTTTGTTTGCATACCTAAGCTCCAGTAATAATTAATTATATTGCAGTTTTCCTTCTATATGGGTCATCTCCTGGCATTGACTATGAGCATGCCACTGGGATGTTTGTGAATGGGAACACTCCATTAAAATGTCCTATATTGGTTCTCACAGGATTGTGAGGAAATTTTTCTCTTAAGAAAGTATAACAACCTAAGTTTTTACTATTAGAATTATTGAGAATGATATTTAAAGCCCATAAATTACACATTTTGTAATAATGTGAGACCTGAGATTTTCTAAATTCTTATTATAAATCATCATCCTAGAGAAAAAGTAAAGCTGTCTACAAAATTGTTTCTCAAATCGTTTTTCTTAGAAAGTTTTCAAAAAGTAATGAATAAACAGAAGTGCATAGTACATTGCCCTTGTATTCCCAAATCAAAAATGGAAAGAGAAAGGATTAGGACTTGGGGATTTTCCACAAGTCAGTAATTGTTTAAGTATTTGGCTGAAGTGGGGTAAAGAAAGATCACAGAAATCAATGTGTTAGTAGAAATGAAAATATGAAAACAACAAAGTTAAAGGTGTCAACAAGTCAAAAGCAAATGAGTCTAAGTCTAGCCATGGTAATCCCTACTCATCATAGACATTTAATTACCTCTGAAAGTGTGTAATGATGGTATAAGAAACAGAGGCCAGATTACTAGGAGGATTTGTTGTGTGGAAGAGTAAGGCCAACACAATGGAGTTCTAACAATAACTTTTTAATGTTTCATGTATGTTTGAGATTCTTTTAATCTCTTTTCTTCAGGTAAATATAATAGTGCCCCCACACACACACCAAAAAATTAAAAATCTTTAGAATAATGTTTATTTATTGAACAACTACTGTGTGCACAGTCTGTGAGCCAGTCTACTTGTTAGGTACTCTAGAAGTATTAAGCAGAACTCTGTAAAGTATATAGAAACCCACTTGCCATGAGCAAAAAAGAAGATTTTATGAGCTAATATAAAAAGGTAGGGATATCTGAAAAGGCAGGGTTATATCTAGTCTCAGGGACATCTCCATTCAGGGTCCTTTAGGATTTCCCATCTCTTCTCTTTACTTCTCCTACCTATTGGCTTCATCCTTTAATGAAAGAAACTCCACAAGACCCAGCTTATGGTTTCAGGAGGTTCTAGACTTCCATTCTCCACAATCTTACAAAGACAACAGAACTCTTCCCTATTGGAATCATTTTTAGAAAGTAGAAAGGGCTTGTAATGGCCCAGTTTATGTCTTGTGCCATCCCAGCCTTTGGCTCAGACATCAAGGTATGATGATTGGTCCACCTGTCTTGCCAACATGGGGCAAGAAAACCGTGATGGTCAACACAAAACACATGGAGAAAGAAGTGCTTCCCGAGGAAAAGGATGTGCTATTACCAGAAGGGAGGATGCCCACCACCATAGGGAAATGAGACATTGACAAAATGCAGTTCTTGGCCTCAAGACATTCACAATTTAGCAATAAATGCAATAAAAATGAACTATAATACTGTAATATGAGTGCTATACCCAAGATATGGCAAAGGCCTAATGGACAATGACAAATTTTAGCTCTACCAAATATGGTATTTGGTGGAAAAGGATTCCTAAAGAGGTTGTACTTGAGCTGGAACTTGAATAATGAAAGAGAGTTTAGCAAGTGAAGAGAAACAGGGCATTCATAGTGAAGCTGTTGAAATACAGTTTTAAAAAACGTGGAAAACAGAACTGTGCATTTGGAGAGCAGTGAGTGTTCCAGCATCATTTAACAAATGGACCAAGAGGATGAGAGGTGGACTGAGGGAGAGGAATCAAAACATAGCTGACATCACACTGTAGAGGTCCTTAAATGTCATGGTGATAATTTCAGATACTGTTAGACCAGCCAGATATTCAACTTAACCAGTTATATGTCAAATACATGTTAAACAAAGTATCCTAAGATGAATAAATTGGGAGGCCCACATGGCTGAGAGATTGACAATGGCACTTCCTCTCCTTTATTCTCATTGAGAGTACAGCCACATGTGGCAGTTTACATGGGTTCCTATCAGTGGACAATTTTGTCTAGGTTTAGCTAATCTCATTCTCAGAAAAGGCTAAGTGGCCTTGTACTGCTATTCTATTACTATTTTCTGTTTCTGACTAACAATGTACCACAAATTAAGTGGCTTAAAATAACACCCATTTATTATCTCAGTTTTCATTGGTCAGGAGTCTGGCATGGGTCAGCTGGATTCTTTGCTCAGGTCTCATATGTTTGCAATCAAAGTGGTGACTGGAGTTTCCATCCTACCTGGGACTTTCCATCCTCTTCCAAGCTCATTCAAGTTGTTGGCAGAATTTACTTCCTTTTGGCTGTAGAACTCATAATGGCTTCCACCTTTTCCAACACCAGGAAGAGAAAAATCTCTCTCATGTTTCAAATTTCTTCCTTTTTAAGGGCTTCTGCCTGATTAAGTTGGAGCCACCCAGATAGTCTTCCTTTTGAGTAACTCAGAATAAACTGATTTGGGACCTGAATCGCATCTTCAAAATCCATTTTGCCATATAACATAATATAACGATAGGAATGAAATCCATCCTATCACAGCACCACCCACACTAAAGGGGAGGGACTCATACAAGACATACACACCAGGGAGTGGGAATTTTGAGAGCCATTGCAGAATTCTGCCTACCCAGGTTTATTAAACATTTCTGCAGAGAAACTGTGGTAGATTGAATAATGCTCCCTTACCCAAGATATCTATGTCCCAATCCCTGAAACCTGTGAATATTATCTTATATTACAAAAAGGGACTTTGCAGCTGTGATTAAATTAAGGATCTTGAGATGGGTAGATTATCCAGGCCCTAAATGCAATCACATGCATCCTAATAAAAGAGAGATAGAGGGAAATTTGTTAGAGACAGAAGAGAAGGCAATGTAATTATGAAGGCAGAAATTGGAGTGATGTGGTCACAGACCAAGTAATCCCTGCAGCCACCAGAAGCTAGAAGAGGCAACGGAAGGATCGTCCTCTGGAGGATGCCTGCAGAGGGAATGCAGCCCTGTCAACACCTTGTTTTCAGCCCAGTGAAACTAATTTCAAACATCTAGCCTCCATAGTTGTAAGAGAATACATTCTTTTTCTTTTAAGCCACCGAGTTTGTGGTGATTTTTTACAGTAACCATAGGAAATGAACACAGAGACCATGAATTAAAGGTAAGACTAATCATGTACAAAGAGGCCAACTCCATGAGAAGGGCAGGGTTGTCACTTTTAATACTAGAACCAGCTCTCTGTCAGCAACTTTATGAATAAAACTGTAATTTCAAGCAGGTCTAGCAAGGTCAGAAAAAAAAAAAATATATATATATATATATATATATGTATCAAGAGGACAATCTGATATCTCAATTATTAATATGGACTTTATCCTAAGTGTATATGGTGGCTTGAATATTAAAATAGAGCCACTATGATCAGCAAAACCTTTTAATCATGATCACAAATTTTTTAAGGTTTATTTTTAGGTGTTATAATGTAAGTAGTATGACAACTTAGTGGTCCATGGATATAATAAATAAATAATTAAATATACATATTTCGGGGGTATGAGCTTTAGTTTTCTGTTGTTTTTGGTTTTCTTACTGTTAGGAGTTTGAAGGTCATTTCCATTAAAAAAATGGGAGCTATTAGAGGCTCCAGGTCATGGACTTGTCGTACTAAAATATATATTAAAAAAATAACTTTTGGTATTATTGTGGAAAGTAAGGGTTAAAGAGAAGAGACAGAAAACAGGGAGCGGTTAAGAGGTTATTGGAGTAGATTATTCACACTAGGTCATTCAAACTGAATTGTGAATGAAGGTAGCACAGTCCTATCATTAATATAGTTAATAATATAATAATTAGCAACATACAGGATTGACAAGTGTGTGGCAGTCTCAGTGACTTTGTATTAATACTCATAATAATTATTTGGGGTAAATACCCTGTTGATTCCATTTCACAAAATCATTTATTCAACAAATATTATTGAGTATTTACTATGGGCTTAGTAGTTTATTAGGAATTGGGGAGGAAATTAAGATTAAGTTGGGGTCAAGGTCCTTTCCCAAGGACACACAACTTCTACTTACTGAGATGCTGTCACATTCAGGTCTGTGTGACACCTATTTCTGAAGGGCAGAATGAAGGACAGAAAAAAGAGGAGAGTAAAATATGAAATAATTTAGCACTATTGTAACTGCTTAAAACCAATGATCTACTCATTACCTGGAGGAGTTAATATGAGGAAACCAACAGAACCCTGATAAACTCTAAGAGATGCTCACTGGGGGTCCCAAACTCTTCTGAGGCAACAGCAACATTTCAAGGTCTTTTTGATGTCCCAGAATTGTAGCTTTGACTTATACTAATAAGCCCCCAAAAAAGAAAAAAAAACAAATACAGAAATTTTTTTGTTCAACTTTTCCCAGCTATAGCTAATTTGATTTCTAATTACATGATTAGAAGTTAACCTGATTAGCTCTGTCTGAAATAAGTAATTCAAACAGCACTTTACTAGAAAGTGGAATTTACAGTTGGATTAAACATTCCAAAATAGTGTTATAAATATTCCGAAAGCTGGAAATGATCTTGAATGATCATCTCATTCATCCTTCTACTTAGGTATATAGGGCAGACCTACATAAAGATGATTCCAATGCTGTATCCTGTTTCTGAAATATTCCAGTACAATTAAATACAGCATACTTATTGAAAATTTACATGCTAGGCACAGTGTTTTGAAAAAGAAAACTAATTCCCTCAGTAATCCTTCCTTATTGTTTAAAAATTTTTAATTATGTTTGACATTAGAAAGAAGCAATCCTGAACTCCCTTCCCCTTTAAAGTTTTATTAAGTTATTTTCCTTAAAAACAAACAAAAAAACCACCTTCAGTTGCCCTCCAGTTTCAGTCAAATAATGTTGAGTAAAGCATGATCCAAATTGTAATCACTATCAAATTAAGACCATTAATTACCTGTGTGCCCTCAACCTAAGCAAAATGTAGAATGTATATAATTACTGGGATAATTCAAGCCAGGAAAAAACATTTTGCTGCACTTGCTAGACCTCTCTCTGACATACTGATTTATTCTTGGGAAATGATGGCCTGGTTTAACCTGAATGCTCTTGAATTTTTCCATCATCAAAAGAAAAATCAGTCCCCAGTGTCTCTATAACACCAAGGCCAGGTTACTTCAACCTGGGATCAAATATCACCTTTCACTTTAGATGGCTAACAAGTGAAATAATCTTACATCTTTGTGATTTATTTGACTACTTATATTTGCATTAATTGTGTATACAGTGTGTTTCTTGATTATTATTTCATTTCCATTTATTTTATACCTATTTCTCCCTAGCAACAGATAGCCCTCAGCCCAGACCTGCTAATGCATGTTTTTCACTTTAAAAAAAAAACAACTAAGAAGTAATATTAATAACAACAACAATAATAAAAGGTTCCATTAATTAATCTAACCTCTATAAATGCCAGTCATTTGCGCCTATGTTTCCTCACATCTCAACCTAGGTTAACCTCTTAATGTTATTGTGGTAGGTTTGTGTCCCCCCAAAATGATGTTTACCCATAACCTCAGAACGTAATCATTTGGAAATAGAGTTTTTGCAGATGTAGTCAAGTTAAAATGGAGTCATACTGCACTAGGATGGGCCTTGATCCAATGACTGGTATCCTTATAAGAAGAGGGAAATTTGGACACAGAGACAGAGACAGAGGGAAGAAAATGTGAGACATAGGGAAGAATGCCATGTAAAGATGAAGGCAGAGATTGGAATGATAAATCTATAAGTCAAGGAATGCCAAGGATTGCTGGCAACCACTAGAAGATAGGAAGAAACAAGGAAGGATTCTCCCCCAGAGCCTCCAGAGAGAGCATGACCTAGGAGACATCTTGATTTCAGACTTCTGGACTCCAGAACTGTGAAAAAATTCTGTTACTCTAAGTCACTCAGTTTGCTGCAATTTGTTACAGCAGCCCAAGGAAACTAATATAGTTACTGTGAGGATTAAGTAGGACAATTTCTGTAAAGAATTTATAGCCGTGCCTACAGTAAGCATGCAATAAAAATTAGTTATTATTTTATTTTCATTATCATTATGAATCCAGATCGAAACTCAAAATGTAAATATGATTAGGGCACATTCCTACTTTAAACTTTTCAGAGGCTTTCTATTGCCCACAGGATAGAATCTAAAACCTTAAGACAGCTCAAAATGCCCTGAACAAAACCTGACCACATGACAGCTTCTGTATACTTCTTTCTCCTTCATTCGTTCTTCTCCAACTATACTGACCTTCTTTGAAACCCTTGTGCTCTCCCATCTCCAAGCATTCTAACATGCTATTCCTTCTGTCTGGAGCATTCTTCCCTTTCCTTTCTCCTCCTCTAGGACTCTGCATAAAGTCCTTTAAGGGAGGCTTTCCTGATTAGGAGAGATCTCTCTTGAATCCCTTAATATTCTGTACTTTTATCTTCTGCTACTTTCATCAAGTCATATATCATCATATCACATTCCTAGCTACCCTGTAAACTCTAAAAGGACTGACCACAACTGTTCTCTTCTTTGTGCTTGCCAGTATCTGGCATACAGTCAGCAGTAATTCAATAAATATATATTACATAAATAAATGAATAAGATTATTTAATTACAATGCCATAAATACAATAATAAAGATACAATCATAGCCCACAAAGGGAGAACAGATGGGTAGGCTCTCAGGCCACCTAGGACAAACTGCGAGTCATAGAATTTTGTGCATAGGAAGTCTCCGAAGCACATTTATTTTAGCGCCTTCCTGTATTTTATGATCCAGAAGCTGAATGAGGTAAAGCATTTGCCTAAAGCTGAATAGCCATCAATGGCAAAACTAGAACCAGTGTTCCTTTTCCTCTCCAAAGAGTTCTTCCACAGCATTATGCTGCTTATACTAAGAGAGATGGATCTGGGACCTTTAAAAAATAAATGAATAAGAGATAATGCAACTGAAGGAATGAACCTGGGGAAAACACGAGACTTGTTTACGGAGGATGGAAATAATAGTGATGAGATGAGGATATGTTCAAATGACTCCAAGATTGTCAAATAGGGTGAGTCAATACTGATAGGAAGGAACTCAAATTCCTTAAGTGCAGTCAGAGGATGTGTAACTAAGGGAGGATAAATTAAATTCCTGAAGTGCAACAAGTGTGTGATCCGGGAAGGAAGAGAAGAGAAATTCCCTAAATTGAGATATACCGTAGAAGGAACAGAGAATTTATGAAAGACCTGTTATCTAATAGTATCCATCCAAGCCCAAATCCTGCCTGCCTACCTGCCCCTAATAGCTCTCGCCAACTGTCTATCTCCCTGGATGTCATCAGATTGATAAGACAACAAGAACTAGGAACTAACAGTGCAGTTTAACACAGATAACAGAGCAGCACTGTGTGTATCAGGGTGGGGAGGAAGTGTCTTTAGTCAGATTCCTTTACACCCTAAATCCACAAATTCCAGTGTTAACTCTTCCTCTATCCTGGAATTCTGCGTATTTTTCCTATACTTTTCTCTGAGTAAAAGCCCAGTCTTCCTATTCACTCTACTTATACTTCTGGGTAGATAGACTTATATCTACTCAATCAACCAATCTGGAAAACTCGTAGTTACCTGACCCTCCTCTGCCAATGTCCAATCAGTTATTAAATCCCAACCAAATTCCTAACACGGACAAGAAGACTTTTTATAGCTTGGTCTCAGCCTACTTTTACAACCCTTTCTCCAAATATTTATCCTCATATACCTTATACTCTGGCCACATTGTCCTCTGAAATCTTTACATACAGTAAGTCCCCTACATACAAACCTTCAAGTTGCAAAATTTGAAAGATGCAAACATGCGTTCTCATGTCCAATCACATAAGTTAGTTCACGTGTCTGGCATACATTGTCACATGCGTGCGTCCTCTACAAGTGGTTGTGCTTTTGTGCACGTTACTGTACAGTACTGTAGAGAGTACAGTATCTTTATTTCAAGCCCAGGATGTCCGGAAGCAAGCGTAAAAGCAGCGGTGATGTAGGTGGTACTGCTAAGAAGCGCCAAGTGATAACGATGGAAACAAAAGTGAAAATAATTGAGATAGTGGAGCGAGGTGAAAAAACAGTAAACGTCACTCACTCTTATAACATGAATCGTTCAACCATCAGTACAATTCTAAAGAACAAGGACAAGATCATGGAATATGTGAAGTCTGCTGTGCCAATGATGTCAATGATAATAGCGAAGAAGCGTGGAAAAGTGATGGAGGAGACAGAGAAGCTTCTCAGTGTGTGGGTGCAGAATCAGCATCAGCACTGAGTCCCTCTCAGCTTAATGCTGATTCAAGAGAAAGCCAAAAGCCTTTATGAAGCTTGAAGAAGAAACACGGCCAAGAATCAGAGGGCACATCTTTCAATGCCAGCCATGGCTGGTTTCATCAGTTCAAGGCTAGAGCCAACCTTCACAATGTAAAAGTAAGCGGTGAGGCAGCAAGTGCAGATACAGTAGCTGCCCAGGAATTTCCTGAAATGCTCTGAGAATTTTTTTTCCCCCCGCACAGGACCAACCTGTACTTTTTTATTTTTATTTTTTAAAAGACAAACTATTAAAAGTAAAATGAATGAAATCACATGAGATCAAGATACAAAGACAGAAATTCAATGTAGAAAAAAAGACCTTGCTGGGAAACAGTCAATGGGAAACACGGGAGACATTTCATAGACGCACAAAAAGCTCACGTTGTAAACAGGATTAAGCTGCTGTAGGTTCCTCATCACATCAGGGTTTCATTTTGCTCAGCCTGAGATCTCACTCGATTTCAAACTGCCTGTGATCCACTCGGTCTAGAAAAGCTTTCCATTCAATGTACACCTCCTTCCCTCGATTGTGGACGGCTAGTGCTTTGCCAATACCCTCTTCCTCCTTGAAGCCCTCCCAGTCCAGCTCGGACTTCTCTAGGGTGCTCATCTTCTGCTTCTTGGCTCCTATTTTCCCCAAAAGGCTGCTCATGCCCCTTGATCTTTTTTAACCCTGACCCGGCAGGAAGTGACGGCAGAGCTGAAGGGACATCAGCCTGGGGTTTTTCTTTCTCATTTTGCTTGAAGAAGGATTTGGCTTCTTTAGATGTAGCATCCACTTCCTTAGCCACCCTGACTTCTTCACCAGCAAAATCAAACACCTTGGTGATTTTAACTTTTTCTGTGTCTTTAGGTTTCTCTAGCTCTTCTGCTCTGACCAACAATTTACTTGAACTTGTCTCTTCAGCCTCCTCTCCTCTTTTAACTTGTGTACACGGAGGCACTTTTGATTTTAGTCCTACGTCATTGAGGAAGCTGGCCCATAGTTCATCTTCCTTCTTTTTCCTTGCATCCTCTGACTCAATGCCTTTTTCTTGCTCTGCAGCTGCATCTTCCCCCTCACTACTACTTCCTCCAGATTCCTCGTTGGCGTCCTCCTCGTCCTCTTCTAATGAGAGGCCACCTTGTTTTCTCTTCCTGGCCGGAATGCTCTGAGCCTTTCTTTTTCTCCCTTTGGTTTTCTGTGTCTGCTCTTCACCATCCACTTCATCTTCCTTCACTAATTCATTTACATCATCTTCACTATACTCTCCACCCGATGGCACGCAGTCTTCGTCCTCCTCCGAGGTGGAGAAGTCTTCAGAGTCGAATTCCTCCATGTCGCTGCCACGCGGGGTGGATGGAGCTGCAGCAGCTATCCCCAAAGGCAAAGCTCTAGGGAGAAACCATAGACAGAGATACGGCAGGGTCGGCGGCAGCTGGGGCGGCCCCCGCAGCGTGCTCTCAGAAATTATTGATGAAGGCGCGTATTTACCCGAGCAGATTTTTAATGTAGATGAGGCAGGACTGTACTGGAAGAGGATGCCAGACCAAAGTTACATCAGGAAGGAGGAAAAGTTGATGCCAGGCTATAAAGCAGCAAAGGATAGGTTAACTGTTGTTTGGTGGCAATGTTTCCGGTGATATGAAGCTGAAGCCCCTCTTAGTTTATCATTCAGAGAACCCAAGAGCCCTTCAAAACATAGCCAAGGGCTCTCTCCCAGTTGTGTGGAAGAGTAACCCCAAAGTCTGGGTTACACAGGCCGTTTTCCAGGACTGGTTTTTCCACCACTTTATCCAGGAGGTGGAGAAATATTGCTTGGAGAAGGACATCCCATTCAACATTCTTTTGCTGCTCGACAGTGCTCCAGGCCACCCCCCATTCATGGACGACTTTCATCCCAACATCAAAGTACTGCATCTGCCACCAAATACTACGTTGCTTATCCAACTTATGGACCAGGGAGTTATAGCGACTTTCAAGAAATATTATTTACATCACATTTCTTGTCAGGCAGCAAAGGTGAGTGATGAATTGGGAACAACCTTGTGACAATTTTGGAAGGACTATAACATCTACAAAGCCATAAAAAACATTGACTTTGCTTGGCACAAGGTTACAGCCGTCACCACGAACAGGGTTTAGAAGAAGCTTTGCCTGCAGTTTATTCACGGTTTTTGTGTATTTGAGAAGGTGGATGAGGAGTCCAAAGAAGTCTTCAGCAACTTAGTGACCCTCAGCAGGAAGCTGGAGATAGATCTGCAAGAGGACGGTTTCATTGAACTCCTTGCTGTGCAACACGAGGAGCTTACTAATGAAGGCCTGATGGAATTGGAGGCCCAGAAAAAGGACAAAGAGAGACAAGAGGAAGAAGAAGTAACTGAAGAACCGAAGAGATTCACGATGCAGGAAATGGCAAGGGGATTGTTTTTATCTGAGGAGGCACTGTTAGTTTTTGAGGTACAGGACCCGAACATAAAACGGTACATGAGGGTTGCAGCAGCCATTCAGAATGCAATCCAGTGCTACTGTGTCATCTATGATGAGAAAAAAAGAGCTACTACCCAGACATCACTGGATCATTTTTTCAAGAGGGTAGAAAGAATTGAATCCAGCAAGGAACCAGAACCTGTGCCATCAACATCAGGCGTGAGTGAACTTGCAGCTTGCCCTGTCTCCTATTGCTGATAATCCTTCGGCTCTACCATCTCCCACCTCCTCTCCCTCCTCCAGTCAGTAGCTCTTCTTGCCTGTTCACTCGATGCCAGCCCCTGTATGCCAGCTGTTGTACTGTACTACTGTACTTTTCAAGGTACTGTACTGTAAGATTAAAAGCGTTTTCATTATTTTGTGGTTTTTTTATGTATTATTTGTGTGAAAAGTATTATAAATCTATTATAGTACAGTAATATATAGCCAATTGTTTTAGTTGGGTACCTAGGCTAAATTTGTTGGGCCTACTAACAAATTGGACTTATGAATGCCCTCTTGGAATGGAACATGTTCATATGTAGGGGACTTACTGTATTTTTTACATTTTCACATTTTTGTTTGTGTCTGGAGGAGAAAGGGGTAATTTAGTTATTCAATTCTGAATGTTTTGCCAAAATAAAAATTTGGGCTAAAATTATATAATCATACACAATTTTAATATATTATATTATTTTAATATATTTTCACATATATATTATATATAATAAGGAATAAAGTATCCAGCATGTTTAATTATGAAGTCTATATACATATTACAGACATTAGTCATTACTCCACTATACTTATACGAAAATTTAGAGTTAGCAATTTATATGCACATTAAACTCATCAAATGCTAATGACAGTTTAAATAATATTTAATAGGCATTTCTTTGTAATTCTTTTAATAGTAGCAGTGAATATGATTAAGGTAGTTAAATATTCCCCCTGGGAAATGAATGCCTAAGAATCCACGTATGTCCTTTTGAAGACTTTAAGAAATTAATCAGAGATGTTTGGGTAATGTAGCAATTTCTTTGAAGACATATATTTAGTTAAAGAAATTAGGCAATTCTGTACTTTATAACTTTAGAGTGATGGCTATTCCTTATTATGTGCCTTCAAAGTCTTTTGCTTATAACTCTAGTATAACATTTACTTTGTTTTGCCTTTTATAATAACTACCAAATTAGGAATGAGTCTCCATTCAGACCACAAGTCTTACAGGGTAAGAGTAAATGTATTTGAAGTAGTAACACAATCATTGTTTAATGAATTCATAAGACATCATACGTAATTTTATTTCTCTCAGGATGTTAGGATATTTTAATCCTTAAATTTTACTGCTTACTTATCTCTCAAATTTACCCCCAATATGCTATCTCCATGGATATTGACATTTAAACATTTTCAATTATTTTCTGGATTATTACAATCACCCACTAAATAATCTCTCTGCAGCTAGACTTGCCTTTCTTATACTCTCTTCTACACTGCTGCCGAATTGATCTTTCTAAATGTTAATCTGATCAGATCACTCCCTGCTTGTCCCTACTTTATTAGTCAGGACTGTGATGGGAAATCAGTGTCACACACAAATGGGGCAATGGAGAAGATTTAAATGAAGGGACCGTTTTCAAAGATATGAGCAAGGTCAAAAGAATGGTAAAGACCTCAGGACTCTCAACAAGAGAAAGACACTACCACAAGGCATTCTAAAAGGAGAAAAGGAGAGGGCCTTTACCAAAACCAGGCAAGAGATCTGTAGCTACAGGAAAGGACCTCCAGATGAGACTGTGGCCCTAGGTTGAGGAAAGCAGTTATTGCCACACCCGATTGATTTGGATCAGGTAACCTAGAAGTAGAGCATAAGACAGGTAGTCTTGTGCAAGTGATCTTTGAGGAAGTTCTGAGGTGAAATCTGTAAGGGAGGAAGGAGAGTGAGAAAAGGCAAAAGATGAAATTAAGCAAAAATGTGATTTCAGGAGAGGTTTAGGTTCAATCTAATCCCATAGGACACTTCAGAACATAGATTGTAGAACTTGGGTTGGTCTAAATTTCTGGAAAAACTTGTAAAAGAAGCATCAGTAGGGTGAATTGCAGCCTTCTTTACTTCAATTGATTTTAAATTTGTAAATGATACTTATCATCTCCTTCTCCTTCTCCTTCTAAATTCCTCTTATTCTCACCTAGAACTTCAGATGGCCTCAGTAGCTTGTTTGGTGAGATGATTCAGACTCTCATCGCTGAGAGGCTTGATACCATTATTACCATACCTTTACCAGGCAATGATTGCTGTACTTGTTCATTTATAATTAGGTTAGGCATGGAAGTACCAAGAAATATCCTGTAGTTAACCTAAGTACTAAACATATTCCTCCATGCTCTTATTAAGTAACAACAACCATATCTCCTTAGGATCATCAGGTTAAAATACCCAAGTGTATACAATTGTGCCAGTATGGTAACTCCTTTCTTTGTTTGCTGGTCAATTTGAAAAACTCTAAGTGATCAGCTGTCAGCCATGGCTTAAGTTTAGTGAGACTTTTGCAGTGTCTTTGAGTGAAAGCATCCCTCTTCTGGGAAATAGGACCTCTAGGCCCACAGGGTCTTACGTTGAGCAAATGGAAAACACAGGTTCTCTCAGTCGGGCCCTGGAGTGACTGTGAAGTGAAGTCACACCTTCCTCCATCTCTTGGTTTCTGAACTCATTGAATAATATGGGACATAGCACCATATATGGCCATTGGTTTAGGATAAAGGTACTGCTCTCTGAAGGATAGTGTCCCCATTAAGGGGTATCATCTCCAAACTGATATTGCAGATGTGCCTTAAATGGGCATTTCCATGCTCTGTCAGGTCAGCAGCCTCCAAATGATTCAATACATGGTAACATCAGAGGATTTATTTGCCATGTTCCCATCATCATGCTTCTTTTGCCATTAAAAGGGTCTCTTGGTCTTAGGAGACAATATGTGGGATCCCATTCTATACATCACTCTGTGAGCCCTTGCATATTATGCTGACTGAGATACTGCTGTTAAAGAAAAAAGGTAAACACGTACTTGGAATATGTGTCACTCTGCTCTAGACAAATTATTGCCCTTGTCAGGATAAGAGGGGCACAGTGTTATCAAATTACCATCAAGTGTCTGTTTGGTTTCATCAAAGTATGGTATCATATCAGGGATTCAGCATTAGAATCTGTTTCTGGATAGGATGGACATTTAGCTGGGGCATTAGCTAGATCAACTTCAGTGAGAAGGGAGCCCATGCTATTCGGTCCAGAGGTAGTCTCCATCTCTGTCATCATGGCTACTCCATTCATGAGTCTATTCAGCAAGCATAGAAGTTGGTTTATAATCTATTGGACCAGTCATCCTCCATACCTGGTTAACATATGGTAAATTCCTCTTATTTTGTGTCCATTCCCATATGTGCACTCACATTCTACTTCCTTAGACATCCTTGTCCCTAAACTGCCAATTTTGTTCCTTACATGCCTCCAGCCAATTAACCAAGTCATTCACCACTGCCTATGCATTCCTGTATATCTTTGTTTTGAGTCACATGTCTCTCAACAAAATTGGGTGATGAATAATACTGACCAAAGCCCTCTCTACTGCTTGAATTTTCTCATCACTACTGTCTTTCAAGTCTTCCTCTGAGTGGGCTGTACTGTAACAGCAGCCCATTTGGGGCCCAAACTAAAACACCAGGCTGAACTATCCATTGACCAAGTCTGGGTTATTTTCTTCTTCTCCTAAGCTGGTCATAAAGAATCACCCCATGAGACCACAGTTGTGAGCTGTGTGAGTGGTATGTTTTGAGACTGTGCTGCGTGACATGGAAGTCTGAGACACTTATTTTTCCAGCTCACTTATGCCCTTAGGAACTGCTTAAGGCTGATCTAAGATGTAACCCTTCCATTTTTATAAATAATTGCTGCTTGGGCTGCTAAAGTTTATGACTTGGTGGGTTTGACAGCCACCAGCAGTGAGCAGTTTTGGTGTCACAGCTACTTGATGTTCCTTGGCCAGATATTTATTCTGCCTGTGATCCTGACTATCAAGGAGAAGTTGGGCTACTACTCCACAATGGAGGTAAGGAAAAGTATGTCTGAAATACAGGAGATCCGTTAGGGCATCTCTTAGTATTAACTTGCCCTGTGATTAAGGTCAACGGAAAAGCACAACAACATAATCCAGGAAGAACTACCAGATCCTTTGGAAATGAAGGTTTGGGTCACACTGCCACGTAAAGAACCATAACCAGCTGAGGTGTTTGCTGAAGGCAAAGGAAATACAGAATGGGTAGTAGAAGAAGTTATTTATAAATACCAGTTGTGACCATGTGACTAGCATCAGAAATAATGACTATAACTATCATGAGTATTTCCTCCTAATTTGTTATGAATAAGTTTTGTGTGTATTTATATATATATTAAGCAAATAGCCTTGTTTTCTTTCCTCTCATATTTCCTTACCATATAACATAAGATTTATTGACTTTCTATCAGCATTTAAGTATTGTTAATTTTAAATCATAGTATTTAAGTTATGGGATAGCAGAAGAGTAAACATCACTCAAGGATTTTACTTCCTCCTCTGGAGAAAAGATTAGTGCATTTTCAGTTGTATGCAGGATTGCTGTATCATGTAAGGTGGTATTATGACTTTGTTATTATCTTTTTTGGAGATTAAGTATGGTTTAAGAAGATATGTATAGGGGAGGAGACCAAGATGGCGGAATAAGAGGATGCAGAGTTAACCTCCTCCAACGAACACATCAAAAATACATCTACATGTGGAGCAATTCTCACTGAAACAAACTGGGGACTGTCAGAGAGACTTTTACACATCCAAGGCTGTAAGAAAGATCCACACGGAATCAGGTAGGAAGGGAAGAAAAGTGATCATGTCAGGACCTTTGCCCCTAGTAGGGGATACAGAAGAGAAGGAGGATGACACAGGCTCAGAGATCCTGCCTGGGGAATGAGCAGTTTGAACCACATAGGTCAGAGACCCGGAGCCTGAGTCCCCTTATCTGGTTTGAAAACCAGTGGACTGACATGTGGACTGTAAGAAGTCTAGACTCCACTCATGAGGAGTGCACACACACTTGATTACTCCAGAAACAGGCTGGGGGGAGCAGATTAAAATTGCCCAGGACTCTAGCTGGTTTCCTGCAACCATCCCAGCGTGCACCCCAGCCCAGGACTAGAGCCCTCTCCAACCCCTCTTGCTCCTCAGTGCAGCTCCACACTAGGGTAAAGGCTGCCACAGCCGAGGAGAGAATGCAGTTGAGGGGGACAAATCCGGTTTGGACTCAGCACAGCATCTGAGTGGGGCAAGGGCAACCATTACTGGTGCTCATGAAGGCAGCAGATCAGGATTGGTCTGGAACTCTAACTGGTGTGCTGGGACCACTGCAATGCGCACCCTGGCCCACACCAGGTGTCCACTCCAGCCCCTCTTGCTCCAGCGCTGCTCACCTCTGGGGTGAGGGTGCTGGTGCTGGGAGCTGAAAGAGAACACACTTAGTGGGAACAGAAACAGCTCAGACCGGATCCTCAGGGCTTCTACTCCAGCAACTTGGGACCCAATCCCACCCCCAATAAGGTAGTGTTGACACTAAGCAGAAGAGAAGTCCTAGCTCCTACCTGGATCTGGCTCTAGACTCTCCAGTCCCACCTTCCACCAAGGTCATAGCTGGTAGCACACCTTGAGGGAAGAAAGAAGGAAATAATAAAGATTAGAGAGAAAATAAATGAAATACAGACCCCAAAAAAAGCAATAAAAAAGATCAGTGAAACCAAGATCTAGTTTTTTGAAAAAATAAACAAAATTGGTAAGCTTTTAGCCAGGCTCATCAAGAAATAAAGAGAGCGGATGCAAATAAATAGAATAAGAAATGAAAAAGTAGAAATAACAGCCAATATTAAAGAGATGCATAAAGTCATAAGAGACTATGAAAAGTTATATACCAATAAATTGGACAACCTAGAAGAAATGGATAAATTTATAGAAACATACAATCTTCCAAGACTGAACCAGGAAGAAACAGACAATCAGAACAGACTGATCAGTAGTAGTGAAACTGAATTTAGAATTTAAAAAAAATCTCCCAGCAAACCAAAGGTCAGAACCTGATGGCTTCACAGGTGAATTCTACCAAACATATAAGGAAAAGCTAACATGTCAAACTATTCCAAAAAATTGAAGAGGACAGAATGCTTGCAAATTCATTCTACAAATCTACCATTACCCTGATACCAAAACCAGACAAAGACACTACAAAAAAAAGCAAATTACAGACCAATATCTCCAATGAATATAGATGTAAAAATCCTCAGAAAAATTAGCAAATAGAATTCAAAAATATATTAAAAAGATCATATACCATGATCAAGTGGGATTTATTAGGGATGCACAGATGGTTCAAGATCCACAGATCGATCAGTCATACACCATGTTATCAAAAGGAAGGATAAAAATTATATGACCATTTCAATAGTTGCAAAAAGAAATCATTTGATAAAATTCTACATCCATTCATGACAAAAACTCTAGTCAAAATGGGTATAGAGAGAACATATCTCAACATAATAAAGGGCATTTATGACAAATCCACCGCTAACATCATACAGTTAGTGAAAAGCTGAGAGCTTTTCCTCTAAAATCAGGAACAAGACAAGGATGCCCATTCTTGCCACTTCCATTAACATAGTACTGAAAGTCCTAGCCACAGCAGTTAAACAAGAAAAAGAAATAAAATGCATCCAAAATGGAAGGGAAGAAGCAATGCTGTCACTATTTGCAGATAACATAATACTCTGTATAGAAAACCCTGAAGTCTCCACAAAAAAACTATTAGAACTAATAAATGAATTCAGTAAAATTGTAGGATACAAAATTAATACATGCAAATCTGTTGCTTTTCTATACACTAATAATAAACTACCAGAAAAAGAAGAAATAAAACAATCCTGTTTAAAATTGCATCAAAAAGAATAAAATAACTAGAAAGAAACTTAACCAAGGAGGTGAAAGACCTATACTCTGAAAACTATAAAACAGTGATGAAGGAAATTGAAGATGATACAAATGGAAAGATATCCTGTGCTCTTGGATTAGAAGAATTAATACTGATAAAATGTCCATACTACCCAAAGCAAACTACATATTTAATGCAATCCCTATCAAAATATCCATGACACTTCACAGAACTAGAACAAATAATCCTAAAATTTATATGGAACCACAAAAGACCCCAAATCACCAAAGCCATCTTAAGAAAAAAAGAACAAAGCTGAAGGTATCATATGCCCTGATTTCAGACTATACTGCAAAGCTACAGTAATCAAAACAGTATGGTACTAGCACAAAAACAGACACATAGATCAATGGAACAGAATAGAGAGCCCAGAAATAAACACATGCACTTATGGTCAATTAATCTATGGCAAAGGAGGTAAGAATATACAATGGGAAAAGACAGTGTCTTCAATAAGAAGTGCTGAGAAATCTGGACAGCCACATGTAAAAGAATGCAAATAGAATATTTTCTCACACCACATACAAAAGTAGAATCAAAATGGATTAATGATCTAAATGTAAGACTATAAATCATAAAACTCCTAGAAGAAAACATAGGCAGAACACTCTTTGACATAAATCATAGCAATGTTTTTTTTTAATCTGTTCCTAAGGCAAAAGAAAAAAAGGAAAAATAAACAAATGGGGCCTAATTAAACTTAAAAGTTTTTGCACAGCAAGGAAAATCATCAGCAAAATGAAAAGAAAACCTACTAAATGGAGAAAATATTTGCAAATGTTATAACTGATAAAGGGTTAGTATCCAAAATATATAAACAGCTCATACAACTCTATGAAAAAAACAAACAACTCAATTTAAAAATGGGGAAAAATACCTGAATAGACATTTTTTTCCAAAGAAGACATACGGATGGTCAACATGAACAAGAAAAAATGCTCAACATTGCTAATCATCAGAGAAATGCAAATCAAAACCACAGTGAGACATCACATCACACCTTTCAGAATGGCTCTCATCAGAAAGACTACAAATTACAAATGTTGGTGAGGATATGAATAAAAGGAAACCCTTGTACACTGTTGATGGGAATGTATATTGGTGCAGCCACTATGGAAAACAGAATGGAGGTTCCTCAAAAAACTAAAAATAAAACTAGCATATAACCCGGCAATTCCACTTCTGGGTATGTACCCCAAGAAAACAGAAACACTAATTCGAAGCACCTCAATGTTCATAACAGCACTATTTGCAATAGCCAAGATATAGAAACAACCTAAGGTCCATCAACAGATGAATGGATAAAGAAGTTGTGGTATATACACATATATCACAATGGAATATATATATATATACAAATGGAATATTACCCACACAAAAAAAGGAAATTTTGCCAATTTCAACAACATGGATGGACCTGGAGGGTATTATGCTTAGTGAAATAAGTCAGATAGAGAAAGATAACTACTGTATCATTTATATGTAAGATCTAAAAAAAATAAAGCATATGAATGAGTATAACAAAACAGAAACAGACTCACAGATATAGAGAACAATGTAGTGGTTACCAGTGGGGAGAGGGAAAGAGGGAGGGGCAAGTTAGGGGCAGGGGATTAGGAGGTACAAACTACCATGTGTAAAATAAATAAGCTATAAAGTATATTGTGCAGAACAGAGAATATAGCCAGTATTTTATAATAACTTTAAATGGAGTATAATCTAAAAAAACATTGGATCACCATGTTGTACACCAGAAATTAATATAATATTTAAGTAAACTATACTTCAATAAAAATATAAAATAAAATTAAAATTAAACATATGTTTAGATGCCAAGTTGACAAAAGGCAGACTTGTGATGGTTAATTTTATGTGTCAACTTGACTGGGCTAAGAGATGCCCAGATATCTGTAAAACATTATTTATGTGTGTGTCTGTGAGGGTGTCGCTGAAGAAATTAACATTTGAATCAGTAAATTGAGTAAAGAAGATCTCCCTTACCAATGCAGGTTGGCATCATCCAAAACACTTAGGGCCTAAATAGCACAGAAAGGCAAAAGAAGGGTAAATTTGCTTTCTGCTTGAGCTAAGATATCCATCTTCTTCTGTCCTCAGACATTGGTGCTCCTAGTTTTCTGGTCTTTGGCATTGGACTGAATTATACTGCCAGGTTTTCTGGGTCTCCAGCTTGCAGATGGCAGATTGGAGGACTTCTTAGCTTCCATAATCAAGGCCAAGTCCTATCATAAATACACATATATATAATTTTATCTATACTTATAAAATATATTTTGTGTATTATTGGTCTGTTTCTCCAAAGAACCTGAACTAATACACCATGCCGGGCAGTATTCCAGCAGCTGCATTTTGAATGATGTTTTCTGCAGCAGATGGCATGCTCTTGCTCCAAAATCTCAGTTGCCTGTTTGAAACTCTTCTGTTGGGGCTTGCCAGAGACTCCATGAATATCTTCATCTCCTACAGATAACTCATGCACCATTATAGGATCTTCTGGGTTACATGATCCAAGTGGTAGGACTACTTGTACTATGGCCTCTATGTGTCCTTTCTTGCCCAGGGTCCCTACTGAAGCCTGGAAGCTTTCCACATCACTTGCTAAATCATTCAGTGCAGTGTGATGTTTGCTCCACATTGCTTCTTATTTAATGGTAGAATGCACAAGGTAAAATAATTTCCCCTTTGCCTTGGACCAGGGCCCCAGACCATTGACTCCCTAAAAGGATCACAGATGTGACAAGCCACTGGATCTCTGTATGGCTTATCTTTCCTACTCTCTGAAGCTTGTGTGTCTTATGGCATCCAGAGTCACCTAGGCTGTGAATTCAGCTTCCTCTGAAGTTCTGATATTCTCAATATCAAGTCCTTTGCCTATTCAGCAGCTCAGTATGCCTTTCAGTTGCAGGTGATAAGGATCTCTTTAAAGACTGCCAAGGAAGACCTCTGACTTTCACACTTACCTTTAATAGATGATTAGTTATTTTCTCTCCAGAATGCACCAGCAGGCACTCACCAGTAGTCACCCAATTCCATATTCCTTAATTTTATTATTTTCCCTCTATCTCTCAAATGTCAGAGTCCCTGTAAAAGCTAGTGCACTTCCATCATCTTAGCAATTGTACTACTATGACATCCAAGGAACTATCAATACACTGCTTGTCATTAGGTACAGGGTCTTCATTGCCATTCAGCTGGTATATGATCCAACTCCAGAATTACATCTTTAGAGTTTGCTTTATAGGACCATTTCTGGTACGAACTGTCTTAAATTGGGTTCCCTAGAAGCAGAATCTGAGGTAGAGAATCTAAAACAAGTGATTTATTCAGGGAATGCTCTCAGGATAAACCTTTAAAGAGGGGAGGAAAAGAGGACAGGGCAAAGAAGAAGCTAGACAAAGATATGGTTTCAAGAGAAATTCATCCTCAACCTGAACCCATGAAGAGCTCTGAAGTCTCAGTTGTTTATAGAGGTTGCACTACTTATATCCAAGGATGCTGGGTTGTTATAACCTTGTATTAGTCGACCACTGATAACTGACCACTGGTAAAGTGGAGGATTGCATAACTTTCTAGGCATCTCCTGGTAAGGCAGTGCCCACTAGCTAAAGGCTCTCCCCATTACTGCTAAAATATAAGTTGTCAGTAGCCAAGACCTGCAGCATCTGGGGAATGAGTGTAACATTCTGGCACACCAGTCCCCCTCCCCTCCAGCTTTCTGATTTCCTAAAGGTGCTTCTCTTTGATCAAAGTCAGAGGGCAAGAGAGACCACAGATGCAACTATAAAGATACAATTCTTAGGACACAGAGCAAGGTAGAGATGGTTGCATAACGGATGCAGAGGAGCACACAGAAAAGGTCCTGTGCTTCTGCATAAAGTCACTTGGGGCTCCCACATAACCTAAAAGATTAAGCCACAGTCCTCAGCATGGCAGGCTCTTCACAGTCTCTCTTCCTTGCCTCCCTTGAAGCTTTATACTTCATGGCTATTTACCTGATATAACATAGGCCCTGGCCAACATTTCTCAGACTTTTATTTCTGAAATACTTTTCTTCTTGCCTGATATTCCCCTTCCCAATCTCATTACATCTTCCTGCCCCCCTACCACAACTTCCCCCTTCTGGACCACACACACACACACACACACACACACACACACACACACAGAGTTTATCCTAACAACAATCACTCTACTCTAGTTCTTATGAGTCAGTTTCTCAAATAGATCTTAAATTACTTGAGAAGAGAGATGGCTTTGTTTTTCAATTGCTCTGCCACAGAATAGCAACGAGTGAATGAATGGAAGAAATAATGAATGATTCATTCATATCCTTCAAGGGTCAGTTATAAGTAACATCTTTTTTAATGTCATCTCTGGCCTCTCATTCCTGTCTCAAATTTTAGATGCCCCTCCACTCTGTTTTCATAACCCTTGACCTACATTTTTCATAGGATTCACCATAGGGTGTTATAATGATTTGGTCAGGTGCCTGTCACCTGCACTGTAATATGAGCCTTTCATCATTATATTTCCAGTGCCTAGCAAATAATAGGTCCTTGAAGAATATGAAAGATGGATAAATGATTGAATGAGTGAACGAGTGTAAGAGACAGTGACAAACCATAAAATTTCCAGGAAAGGGAGCAGATTTTTCTTTTTAGAATCAAATGAAGAATTGAAAATTACAATAAAATGGAATTTTAATAAGTGTGGCATGTTCAATGGGTTGCACAATATTTGACAGAATATCATAGATAGACAGATAATAGATAGCTTATATAGAAAGAGATAAGGAGATAGAGATAGAGATAGACTTAGGGTGGTTTTATCTGATTAGCTTTCAATTCGGATCAGAGAACATTTCCAATTTCTAGTATATGTAATATTATCTATAGTTCTTGAGTAAGGATACATTTAAGTTAATGTGTTTAAGGTACTCAACACTGCTAATTTGTTAATATATGAGTATCACTGGCACAAAAATTTCTAAGAATCTGATGAATCTCTAGACGAACAGCCTTTAGACAAAATAGTTTTAAAACACCTTGATCTGAAAATTATGGCTCTTCAGGGTTCTCAAACCCAAAATTTATTTAATTCAAAAAGCTTCTCTTGAAGAATTGTATGGAGAAAAAGCTTTTATCTTATTCTTTGGGGTGATCTTTCAGTGAGCTGTTGCATGACACACATGTTAATGCTTCAGCACAGGGAGTCTTGGTTGTTTATGAACTTTGTTGAGTGCAAAGGTTTATTTGCATCGTCTGATAGCTTTTGACAGGAGTTTAGCTCTTCTAATGGCAATAATAGTCATCTGTTTTTCTAAGCACTCTGATTAAAATAAAGCAAGGAAATGAAAATGTGTTTAAACATGTTTCAGACTAATAATGTCAGTCTAAACCAACTGGAAATACAAGTGCTGTCTTGGTGATCTTCCTTCTAATCTTGATCCTTAGTAAAGCAAAGTCAATGCAACCACAGTTCCCAAGCTCAGTGTGACTATTTTTACCCAATTTCTTTACCTCTTCAATCATAGTATATCTTATCAGTAACAAAAATAAAAACATGCTATATTATCTATGATTAAATCATCTCTGTTTAGTTTTCCTGTACCTACTATTTTATTTTGAAGTAAAATGGGGCAACTCTGCATTGCTCAATATTATCTTTTGTTTTCAATCTTATTTCTTCTAACTTAATACAAAAAGGAAAATTTTAAGAGTTGGCAAGGACCGTAGAGATAGTTTTATCCGGTCTTCTACTTTTATCTTTGTGAACAACTTGAATCCAGAGAAATTGCACAAGTGAGTAGGTGACTATGCTAGGAAGAGAACCCCATTTTCCTGATTAATATTCTCTGTCTCCATTTATCCCACACTACTATTAAGGTGCTATTAATGTCTCTATTCACTCATTCATTCATGAGTTCATAAATGTAAAGCTCTTAGAATCTTAGAACTTAGTGTCTGGTGCATATAATATTTATTAATATCTTATTTTTCTTATAATTATCATTTAATTACATTATTTCATTATATGTAATTAGAGTTTTTGTTAAATCAGAAACATATGAATAATTGTCTATAATATATTTACATTGCCTCTCCTTTCCAGGAGAATCACTGTACTTTATAAAACATTTACTCATTAATGTAGGTAGAATAATAGCCCCTCCCAAAGATGTCTGAACCTTAATTCCCCAGACCTGGAATATGTCATATTTCATGGCAATGGTAGAAGAATTAAGGCTGTAGATGGAATTAAGGTTGCTAATCAACTGACCTTGAGTTGTGGAGATTGTTTTGGATTATCCCAATGCCACCAATGTTATCATAAAGGTCTTTATAAGTGCAAGAGAGAGGCAAAAAAGAGAGAAGAGAGTTGGCAGTGAGAAAAGAACTTAGGCCAAAGTTGCCAACTCTGAAGATGGAGGAAGAGAGCCAGAAGTCAAGGAATGCAGGTGGCATTCCGAATCTACAAAAAAAAGGAACAGAGCCTACAGAAAGGTAAGGAAGCTCTGCAGACATCTTAATTTTAGCCCAGTGAGACCCACTGCAGTCTTCTGAACTACAGAACTGTAGGATAATAAATGTGTAATTTTAAGCCACTACGTTAGTGGTAATTTGTTACAGTATCCACAGGAAATGAATATACTCATTTTTAAAGGAATATAAAAAGAACATTTTTAGATGTAGAACCTGTGCATTTGGTCAAAGCGATTGTAGAAGTGTGACCAGAACACTCTAGTACAGTGCTAAACAGTAGAAGAATTTGAGATAATGGAATATCCCACATCTGTATTGTCCAGTGTATAGCCCTTCACTACACTGAGCTCTTGAAATGTGGCAAGTACGCCAGAGAAACTGAATTTTTTGATTTAATTTTAATTAAAATTTAAATAGCCACATGTGAATAGGGGCTAATAAATTGGACAGCACAGTTAGTGTTTGGTTTATAATTAAATGTTTCTCCCCTATCCTGCCAAGATAATGTAGCAAGTCAGAAAACAAGTCTTTGCCTGCTAAAGTATTTGAACCCTGTTTAGTAGATTATGTACTTGGTAAATATTTAATGAAGTCTGTGGGAATGTGGTGGCAGCCACCATTAATATCAAGGAGGTAGAGGAAGACAGTTACTGGGGGTAAGATAACAACTTTTTGCAGCCAAATTCCAGCAGGTTTGGCCTCTGCCGGCAATAAGGTCAAGGGTATCCAACCAGCAAACTGCACACATCCAGTGGCATTGATCCCACATGTGTCTGATATTACAGGGCAGAGTAACAGAAAAGCAGTTCAAATTCACTCCCAACTGTGGGGCTCTTGCAATGTCGTGTTCTTTGTCCTCTTTGTATTTCTCCTGTTTACTCACTGATTTTGGTTCAACCTGCTTTAACCTCTACCTTGTGCAACTTTCATAGAATAAGTAGTCTTTTCTAAGGCTTTCACAGGTGGGACAAAAAATGGGATGCAGGGGAGGGCTGAAACAGCGGCAGACTTTTTTGTGAGTTTAGTTTTTAATTAGAAGGTAAAAGCACATACACATCTTTGGAAAATTAATTTCAGCTAGTTGTGGTTATTTTTCAGTGGGTTATGGGATTTTAATTATGTACTTATACTTCATTTTATGGCACAATAAGGCAGCTTCTCCCATTGCAAAATTTCTCACTTCTCCCCACTCTCCATTCTCACTGTTAAGTACTGGTTCAGATCCTCATTGTCTTCCTCCCACACCAACCATTATAAGAGATAAGACTTACTAAGCAATCAATATGTGCCAGCTGAGGGGCTAAGCATAAATATTTTAAATCACATACAGGCATACAAGAGTCATCTCCACTCATCTGTTCACACATTCACTTAATTACCCAACACTTCTTGAGCACCTACTATTCACTCTGATATGACTCTGGTCTGAGGACTTGTTGAGGGCTCAGTCTATGGATGTCCCTGTACGGGTGGTTTGGAGACTCGCGAAGAGGGTGAAGATAAGCATGTGCTTCAGGTTAGCACAGGCCACCGCATAAGCTCTCTGCCTCAGAAGCCAGATCCACTGAGTATGGATGCCAAGTCTGCCCTTTACCAGCTGTGTAACTTGGGGCAAACTACTTTGCTTATCTGGGCCTCAGTTTCCTCATCTGCTGTGATCAATACCTAACTCACTGGCTGTTTTAAGTACTAAGTGAACTCATACAGATAAAGCTCTTAGAATCTAAATGATCAGTAAGCATTAGTTAGTGTATTGATTAATTTTATGTCTCCACATGGCTAGGCTATAGTGGTCAGTTGTTTGGTCAAACACCAGTCTAGATGTTGCTGTTAAGGTATTTTTTTAGATGTGATTAACATTTAAATCACTAGACTTTGAGTAAAGCAGATTACTCTCCGTAATGTGGGTGGGCCTCGTCTAATCAGTTGAAAGCCTTAAGAATAAAGACTGAAGTTTCTGAAAAAAAATAGAATTCTCAAACCTGCAAGATTTTAAACTCAAGCTTGCAACATCAACTCTTACTGAGTCTCCAGCCTGCTGGCCTACTCTACAAATTTCAGACTTGGCAGCTCTCACAATTTCATGAGCCAACTCTTTAAAATAAAGAATAGTTAGAATAAATAAAGAATAAATAAAGAATTATTTGAAATAAATCTCTCCTTCTCTATGTATATACATATAATACGTAACATATTATTTTATATTATATGCATATAACTTGTCTAACATCATGTTTAATACAGGAATCTATCTATCTATCTATCTATATCTCCTATTGGTTCTGTTTCTCCGGAGAACCTTGCCTCATACAGTTAGTGTTACATTAAGGAGATTAAAAGTAAAATATCATAATTTGACCTTGATTCTTGATGGTCAAATTAGTGGGGTGTCTCTAACATCTCTGACATTTAAAAGGAAACCTTCCCCTAAACAGAACATAAGCAAAGGGATAAAGTAAGTGAACAGTCCTTCACCAGCTTGCTTCAAAGTAAATTATTATGATTCAAAGAGTAGATTTTATGGCAAAATTCCATCTTTTTTTCTCTCTCTTTTCTGAAGAGATAGATCTGCTAGGCTGGGAGCTGATGGGAGGGACTAAGGGGGAAATTTATGTCCACATGATAACTAGACAGAGACTTAATACAAATCATAAACTAAGGATTTTCCCACCTAACCTTCTGAAGAGACATGCTGATCTGCAGTCATGCGGTACCGTATCTCCATCCTCCCTCTGCTCTTGGCTCATCCCTTCTCGGAAAGGACGCTACACAGGACTTGGAGGGGAACACTGTCGAGGGCCAGGAGAAAGGGCCCAGAAATCTCATCTAAAGCCCCCCCATCCCTCGCATCACTGCCTTTTCGATTTCTGAATATAAAATATCTGCCTGCTAGAAACAGTTCCTATCCTGTCACCATGATTTAACGATGACATTAAGTGGGATTCTAACATAATCAAGGCAAGAAAAAGAGTCTTTCTGAAAAAATGTGAGGATCATTTGTAAATGGCAGGGTTAGTAAATTAAATATATCTGTTCTGCTTGATATAATAACCACCATTTCATGTGCTTACTATGTACTAACTACTGTTTTAAGTAATGCACACATATTAACTTGCTTAACCATCACAGCACGATGAAGTAGAGTTTTACTGACTCATTTGAAAGAGGAAAAATCTAAGGCTCAAGTATGTTGCATAAATTTTCCAAAGTTACTCTACTAGTAAGTGATAGAACCAGGATTCAAAAATTTGTGCTTTAAACCACTTAACACCTCGTTACTTTCTCAAAAACTCCAAGGGGACTCAAAGGACTGTTTTAAATAGTAGTTATGACAGGCAAGCACCAATGGTTTTTAGTATTGGTAACCTTCATGTTCTAATACTAGAATTCATGTTAAACTTTCACATTTGTACTGATTCCTCTCTCAAGCCCTAAATAATTATACAGCCAATTGTTTACTTAGAAATGTGTTCATCCATTCTGCTTTTATGACCTGAGAAAGCCTGAAAAGTCAACAGTAACATGCATTGTCACTAAGTGAAACATTTATCTCCCAATGGCTTTCCTATGCTCATCATTCCCCGTTTCTGAGAATCTGCCATGCTTCCTCTTGGGATTGTTTCTTTGTCTCTACTCTCTTCTATCATTCTTAGTCTCATAGTTTTAATTCTGAACTGACTGGAACAAAAAGACAGGACTATTTGATTCACATGGTGGTGGTCTCGTCCTATAGCATATTATGAGAACCTCCTCTGAGCTTAATAGTCCTGGGGAACAAATAAATCAGATGTGATTGACACCTCTTCATCTACAACCACAGGACCCCACAGAACATTCATCTGGACATAGAAGGAACTGCTAACTGTGGGCCCAGACTCTGAGGACTCAACCTGGATGTGGTCCTGCCCTACAGAGCTGCCTGAGAGCCTTCCTGGGGTCTGAGGTGGCTTTCAGATAAGGGACATCACCCACTTGTTTTAATCTTGCTTACTCCAAATTAAATCTCTTCATCCAGCTCATGTATTACCCTATTCATTGCTAGTCCCCAAATCTCTGTGCAGACTTATCCTTTGGATTTAAACCTTCAGAAGATATCTGGATACAGCCAGGTGGAAGTGAGGGTGGTAGGGTTTTGGGTGTTTTGCTTTTTCGCTTTTTTATAGACTTTTTTTTTTAGTGCAGTTTTAGGTTCACAGCAAAATTGAGCAAAAGGTGCAGAGATTCCCATGTTCCCTCTTGTCCCACATGTGTATAGCCTCCCCCCCGTTACCAAAATCCCCCAAGGGGTAGAGTTGTTTTCACTCCTCTCATTCACACTATTAACATTTTTCTTTTTAAATTGTTCCCTCCTTGTTACAAACTGGCAGCTGCCATAGTAAATATCGGAGCATATCTTGTCTTCTCCTTAGCATGTTTATCTCTGCCTCCCAGGCGTTTCTGTTCTTACTAAAACCATAGAAGCTTCTCCTTCCAACACTCTGGCACCACACACACAAAGCAGCCGGAAAAACATTTTAATTATTCCAGACCACAACACCTGAGGTACACTTCTGAGTAACTATTAAGAAGGAAGCTTTAGAGACCCATACAGGGAAACCAAAGGCTGAACTAGACTAAAACCTGAGGTGTTGGCCATAGCCAGTCACTGCAAAAACGGAGTCAGAACCTGAACTTCCTAATCCCACCCAGTCCGGGCCTCTTTCTGCTGGGGGTGGGGACTTTTGGGATGCTGTCACCTTTGAGGAATAGCATCTGATAATTCATTAATGAAACACACTTTGGAGGAGTAGAGGCCGATTGGCCGGGTCCCTCTGAGAATGAATCACTGCTCTAAGACAAACTGCTGTGGGGAAGAGGCTGGGGGGTGTGTGGGTGTGTGTGTGTGTGTGTGTGTACACGTGTAGGGGTGGGACAGGGTAGGCTGCATTTTCATAAGGATGATAATAGATCAAAGGACATACATTTGGGTCAAGCTGAGAAGCAGTTAGAAAGCAGAGTGGGCTGAGAATCAAGTACTGCATATGCTACTAACTTGCTATGTGATCTTATGGAAATCACGTTTCTTCTCTGGGTCTCAGTTTCCCAATCAATAAAGTATAAAGATTGCTTACAACCCTTGCAAAAAGATGATTCTAGGAGAGATCTTGACGGGAAGAAGGTGGCAGAGGGAGGAAAGGAGGAGGAGGAGGCCGAACCGAAGGGAGGTAAGTGTGTGTGAGGGAGGAAAGAGGGGTGGAGAGAGATAGGAAATGTCTTTTAATCAGATAGTGGAAAAAAGTTGAAAATGAAACTGCGCCCCTTAGGGTATCTATTTTTCATCTTCATGCATTTTTAGTGTTTAGACATACGGAGTCATTTTTGGATAAACGTAGATTGAATGAATGGAAAGCCTGGGAAGGCTAACAGAGGAAAAGAGCTAGGGGAGAAAAGAGAGGACGTGAGCTCGGAAACACTCGGCGTACCTGCTCCTCCTCGGCCTGTCCCCACTTAGGCGGCGGGGCCTTCCGGCCACGGCCGCGTGGGCCATCGTGAGCTCCCCGTAAGCCGCCCCGAAACCGCCAGGGGGCGCTGCGCGGCGGTCGGGCAGGCCGGGGGCGGGGCTGCTTTAAATCGCGGCGCCCAGCGGCTCGGCGTCTCAGTCCCGGCCCCGAAGTAGCCGAGGCTTCTCGCCTACCAACTCCAGCGCCAACCCGGACCCGGACCCAGAGCTTCTCCAGCGGTGACGCAGGGAGCAGGGCTCCCCGCAGTAACTTCCTCCGCGCAGCTCCGCCACCCCCGGGAGTCCCGGGGCGCACCTGCAAACTCCCGCTTGTTCAACGGCCGCCCCCGAGCCGGTGCGGGAGCCCGAGCGAGCCATGGCCAACGCGGGGCTGCAGCTGCTGGGCTTCATCCTGGCTTTCCTGGGCTGGATTGGCTCCATCGTCAGCACGGCGCTGCCCCAGTGGAGGATTTGCTCCTACGCTGGCGACAACATCGTGACGGCCCAGGCCATCTACGAGGGGCTGTGGATGTCCTGCGTGTCGCAGAGCACCGGGCAGATCCAGTGCAAAGTCTTCGACTCCTTGCTGAATCTAAACAGTGAGTGCACTCCCTACTCCCGCAGCTGTGACCCAGGGACCCAACCCCCCAGTGGCTCCGTTTTCTAGTAGTAGCTACCAAACGACCCTGTTGTGTGATTACATGTCTATCAACCTTCAGTGGATCAAGTCTTCTGATCACGTGCTCTGCCGTGAGGAAGTGAGAGAGACCTGTGGCTTGGGGAAGGGGAGGCCCAGGCCTAAGCTCTTGTTTTTCCTCTGACACCCTGGGTGACACTTTTCTGTAGGTGTGGTTTCATCTTACATGCCCACGACTGGGGTGGTGATGGAGCGAGTGAAGGCCAGACTCGAACTTGAGCTCTTAGGCCTCTCCTGGACATTCTCAGATTCTGTGAAAATTGAAGAACTGCAGGGTTGGGTCCAGAAAATGATATGCCTTGAAAAGTTTGGAGCCTGGTAGCTTCTCCAGTTTGTAAAATTAAATAGATAATCCCAAAGTTATTAGATAGGATTTTTTTTTTTTTCTCAATCTATCTTTACTGTGGGTTTTCATAGGAAAAATCACATTCCTACATGGAATGTCTCTACCTAGTGTCTTCTACTCACTTGAGTTTGAATCTTTTGATTCTTTTGACTTTTAAGATCCAGTAAGTGTGAGGAAGCCCCTATGCATCCCCTTCCGTGACTCCTTTTTTTTTCAAATAAAGGAGCAATTTTAACTTTTTTTTTTGGTTGCTCCAGGTCTTAGTCTCGGCACGAGGGGTCTTCGTTGCGACATGCCGGCTCCTAGTTGTGGCATGAGGACTTATTAGTTGCGGCATGCATGTGGCATCTAGTTCCCTGACCAGGGATCGAACCCTGGCCCCCTGCGTTGGGACCGCAGAGTCTTACCCACTGGACAACCAGGGGAGTCCCTTGAAGAAGCCTCTTAAGATTCTCCAGAGGGTTTAGCTTTCAGGCCAAGAGTGTTCAGAGGAGGCAGATTGTATAATGTTATTTTGGAAAGTGAAGGTGGGTGGCAGGTGGAAAAAGGATGACAACAAAAAGAAGTTCTAAATAACCTCCCTTTATAATATGAAGGGGAGAATGGAGCCACTGAAGACAAATGCCACAAAGGAGACACAGCTGATGAGTGCAGCGTTCAGGAGAGTGAGGGCGGGTCTTCTCTTGAGTTTCTGCCTTCCACAAAGGAATTTCTGTGTAATGGATATTGGCTTCTTATTTCTGTCGGGTTAGAAAGGATTATGTAGAGAGAAATAGTCCTAAAGATGGTCGAAAGACGACAGGAATTTTTTCCTTTCATTTTTTTTTTAAATAAAAGCTTTTGAGTGCCTTGTCAGAAATTCATTAAATTCCCACTTACTTAGGTAATAACAATTCATGGCTAGAGTATCTTCCTAGAGATATTACATTAGTTGTCCCGAACCTTGTGTCTGTCATGCACTTGGACTAAATTGAAGAAAAGCTTCCTTAGTCTTTGCCTAGACAGACAAGCCTGCCCACAAGTCCCCTTTGTGTGCTGATGGTAAGCAGTGTTGTCGTCGCTCAACTTTACTTCAGTTGTTTTGCCCACCTCCTGCATGTGGTTTTGTCAAAAGCTATATACTTTAGAGTTGTTAAATCTGTGCCAAATCTGTTTAAACCGCTTGAGTACCTCTGGAATTTGGTGAGTCAGTGTACATACAGTAGTTTTTAGTGTTGTCATTTCAGCTTTTCAAAGTTACCGTATTAGGATTCTTTTATGCCAAACATAAGGAGTATACTAGGTACACACCTTTATATAATCATTGAATCTACCCATAGTTGGATAAATACATGTAAGGAATTGTATCAGGCATGTCATGTTGAGGAATTGGCAGATGGAGACCATTCTAAGGGCGATTCCAGAGAGGTCTCTGATTCCTCTGATCAAAATAGTTCATTTTCTACACGTTTAAATAGGTTTCCTGTTAACTGCCTTAAAGGACCAAATGAAATCAGATTGATCCATGTTGTCAATACTCAAACAGGTCATCCCTACTCATGATAATGTGTTAAAATGTTTTATTTTCATTTATTCCTAATTAATATAGCTGTTACAGTTTTTAAAGCTGTGGCAGAAGATCTAAACAATACCTTCCCTCTACCCCCATACACAGTTTGGAGATTTCTTCCTGATGAATTTTTTTTAACTCCAGATCAGATCTCTCTTTTCATTTTCGTTAAAGCCAGAGTTTACCGAAGGTGGGGCTGAGGCCTTTCTCTCAAAACTGATTCCCAGAAGAAGGAAACTTGACTCACTTGTACCCTCTCCAACCTGCCAGTAACTAACTAGATGTCTTTGGATGGAGGCCAGAGAACCTACCTGTCTCCGTTTCCCTACCTGGACAGTTGTGCACACACCCACCTGATGTAGAGAGCTGGGAAGGTGATTCATTAGCTGGTTTTGGTATAGTTCTGTGACATCTAGAGGTGAACAGGATTATCTGTACATATAAGCAGTGTTCCTTGTAACAAGTTGTGTTCCACAAAGTGCTTTTAGGTAAAAAGCTTAGCTAGAAGTTTCTTGAAATTGTACCTTGTTCTTTTCGCCAGTGGAGCCCATTTGGCAACTTAGGGCCGAGATTCCGGGATTTATCAAGGTTGTAGCACTAGATTATGTGAAAATCCCTTGTTCCCTTTCTCTAATTAGTTTCAGCTGTAAAAAGCACATGACAGTGTCTATAGGGATACGGTGTGCATAAGCCAATATAGGAAAGGAGATACAGCCAGGCTTCTTTAGGTGGTTCTTGCAAAGCAGTTTATGACAAGGTAACTGGGGAACTTCCTGGGGAAACAAATCTTATACCGTGGATTGTGGTTTTACTATGGTTGAGACAGTTTCACTTCCATCCAAGTATGGATGTTTATTGACATTGATGACTGATAGTTGGAATATACAAAAAAGAGTGTCAGATAGAGTTGCAGTCGACTTTTCTTGATTAAACTGTACATCTTGCCTTGTTTTGATCCAATTCTCAAACTTTTGGCAAGCTAGTGCCTATTTCATGTGCTTAGTTAATTGCTTCTTCTGGCTTGACTTTAATAGCTAGAGCTGTCCAAAGACTGGGTTGCCCCAGGAGGTTTCATGGTGGGAGGTGTGAAAACAGGAATAAGTAGGCGTTTTGAAGGAATGTTGTAGGGAAAAATCCAAGTCCCAGACAAATGGGAGGTTAGGCTAGACTTTCTCTAAGTCTCATCTAGCCTTGGGATTCTGTAATTTGTTTATAAGTTCCTCTAGGCTGTTCAACTTGCTTTGCATGAATCCACATGTGTGTTGGTGTGCTTTAATAAGTATTGGTTGTCGGTGAAGTTTCCCAGCACTCTCACCATGATGTTAGGCTCAATCAAAGAACAAAATCACTGACTTGGACAGTCTTTGAAGCACAGGCAGAGAGGAGGGCACCTGCTTACACTTCCCTAGACTGCATTATGCCTGCTGAACCAAGGGTGTTTAAGGGGCCATTTGTGTTCAGATCCGTTTCAAGAATTAGTTCTGACTTTTGGAATGATGAAAGTCAAAACCCAAAGCCAGGCTTGAGTACTCAATTCTTACCCTGGTCTTGCACTAACTAGCCATGTTTATAATGGTGATCCACTCAATCTCTCTGGGCTGTAGTTTCCCCGCTTATGAAATAGGGCAGAGTGGGAGGAATGCGGAGCTGAATCCATGACTCATTCACCCATTCGACAAGCATGAGCCAGGCCCTATCCTTGTTCCTAGAAATGCAGCTAAGAAGATTGGTAAGATGCAAATGTTGATTCCTCCCAGTGCCAACATTCTTTGTTAATAACTGCAGTGATGGAGCAGAAACAGGCAAGGGGCATAGTTTAGGTTTCCTTGATTGGAGTGATGAGTAAGAGGCACAGAGGTAACATAGAAGCGTACATTTAATCATGGGGCAATTTCTCTAAGAAACAAACAAGGTAGCAAAACTGCTTGGCACATCCTGAAAAGGGGTGGGCCCTGCCTCATCCCAGACCACAGTTATTGACTGTGCTGGAGTCCTCAGGTCACACCCAACGGCCACCAGTGCATACGTCAATCAAATGGAAATGGTAACAATGAGGACTCTTGAGAAACTTTGAACTTGAGCAAAAGTGAACAATTTAATAAGGGAAGAAGTCATGGGAGTATAGTTCTGTGATGAGTTCATTAAATTGCAGAGGAGAGAAGAGGATTTTTGTTCTAGTCAGCCAGTGGTCAGTTTATTTATTTGCCTAATACTTATTAAGGAACTACTGATGCAAAGAGAGACCGTGTGAGGATAGAGGTGTAATTAAAATCTACTTTGTTTATGATATATAATCATAGGGTAAAAAATATAGTAATATGGCTAGTAAACAGCATGAGCAATGTCACGTAGTTAAAGGAGATTCTGCTGCTTGTATAGTAAAACTTTAGAAAAGCTTTAGAAAAAAAATTCCACTGACTTGTCTATGCTTGTCTTTCTACGCTTATGTTGATTAACTTCACTGTAGTAGATCAGTAACTTCTAACTCATTTCTTGTCTCATAAGTAGAGATCTTTGTAAGTATGTTTTCAAGTTATACTTTCAGGTTGCAAGTGGTAAGAACTCCTTAAGAAGTCTTTAATCTCAAGATCATCAGTCTAGCTAAGTATAATATAATTAAAAGACTGCCTTCTCCGTGTACTGCTGATAATGATGTGGAGCAATAGTGTAACTTTTTGAATGTTTGCTAACCATTTTCTCCAAAGACAACTTTAGTCGGTGATAATAATATTGTAGAGGTATCTGCAAATTTAATGGGCCAGAAAGGAACATATTTGCTTCTAGATCTGAGCCAATCAGGTCAACTCAGAGATAATAGTTCAAGACTGTATCTCTCTAGTCTAAAATATTTTGCCGCTTTCAAATATTTCTCAACTTCTCTGCCCTACTGACCATTGTTCCACCAGAAGAAAAACTTCATCTTGGAAGCTAATTAGATGCATAATTTAGAAATTTAGAAAATTTTAAAAGTTATATTGGGTTAAACAAAAAGTATGAATTTTTTCTCCCTAGATGAGTTTCTAGCTTTTAATGATCTAAACTAGATCTGGCTTTATGTAGCAAGATTTTAGTATGCTGAGGCTTTCTAGGAAGGCGTTTCTCAGTATTATTTCAAAGATTAAGCTTAACACAAAAGAGTAGTTTTACCTATCATAGTAGAATTTTTAAAGGATAAAGACATGTTCAAATTTAAATTCACTGAACACAGATTGAATAATCCATGAAGCTTGCCAGGTACTGTTCTTAGTGCTTTGGATGGAAATATGAACAAATATTTGGCCAAGTCATCAAGGAGCTCACAATTACATATTTTAGATCTCTGACTTAAAAGGCTTCCATAAGACGTTAATTTGAAGGATTCATCTGGTTCCAGCTTAAAACTGTGCAGTTTAGATTCTATCTGCACATAAAACCCTCATAACGTGTAATACAACACTTGCTTACTTTGATTTGTAATTCACCATTACATATGCCCAACTAGTGAGTTTTCATGCTGTTATGATTCTCAGCCTTTTTTTTTGTATTTTTACATTTCCCCCCCCACATATCACTATAGTTAAGAATTCATCCAGACGTCTCCAGTGATGCAAGATGAGATTTTGTGACATTTCCTAAGTCAGTGGATACCAGGACGTAAATGAAAAAAAAAATTGCTTCACAAAATAACACTATTGCTTTGTCAGATTTTTCAAAACAAAACATGATTCCCTTGCTCTATATGGTTTACATGATTCCTGAGTATCATGGGAAAAACCCCCCGGGTTTTTTTCCCCCATTTTCTCCATAATTTTTTGTGCGTTATGAAAATGATACATTGTTCTATAAAGAAATAAAACATACTAGGGTTTGTAGCACACAGAAAAAAACATCTGTCCCTTCCCCCTTAGAAATTCTGTAAAAGTAGTGGAAAGAGTAAAATGGGGCATGAATTAAATGTGCTTTCTTTGAGAACTGAAAGGGGAACAAACTTAGAGATGAAGACAGTGAAAATGAGATAATTCCAGGCGAGTGCAGGTGGAGCCTTGGAGTGGTTGATCCATGTACGCTCCCTGCCTGGGTGGTTTTATACAAGCCTGACTCAGGAGATTGAGGCCCAGCAGACTCCTCGTGAAGAGTGCCTTGTGATCCAAGTGCTTAGACCTGCTGGGCTGGTGGCCTGCTGTTTTCACATGAAGCACAGATCAGAATGATGATAGAAGCTGGGTCTGGTTTGGGGCCCTGCAACTCAAACAAAGTAGAAAACTTAGAGATCAGAGAAAGCAACCACAGTGGTGAATAAAGGGTTGGAAAACTGAGCTTAATGGACAAAGCAAAAGGTGGTTGAGAGATGTAAGAGGCTATACATACTTGAAGGACTATCATATGAAGTCAGAGGGTAAAAACCTTGTCACCTCTTCTTTAAGACCCTCCAGTGACTTCTGATCACACTTAGAATAAACTCCAAACCCCTTCCCCTAGCTTGCAAAGTCTTACATGATAAATGCCTTCTGCCTACCTTGCTAACCCACCTCATTTTACTTTTACATCCTGCCGTACTCCAGTAGTGACTAGCTTTGCCAGTTTGTCCAGGATTGAAGACCTTCTCAGGAGTCAGGACTTGTAGTTTTAAAACTGAGAGAGTCCTCGGCAAATGGACAGGTGGTCACCCTGTCCTCCACGTGGATCATTGTGACTTTCAGTGTCTCCTCTTCCAGTGTTCCTTTGCCTGAAATGCTTTCCTTCTAAGTGAAACTTAGGACCAAATCTGAAATCTGTGTTATGTATAAGAGCTTAGTTATTTTACTTTTAATTTTCCTCTAAGTAATGACTGTCTTTGCAAAAACTGTTGGTAAACCAAAAGGAAGGACACACCATAACTGTGGAGTCCTTAGTACTTTCCTCTTCATGCCACAGTATGGTTTGTGATTCCAAGGAAGAAGTTTCACAAACCCATGGTCCATGAAACCTGTGTTTTGATTCAGGAGTTCTTGTACCACCCTGGAATCTTACAATAAGTGTGTGGGTACGGTGCACACTTGCCCACACACATTTATGGGGAAGTAGATCTATGAGGGGAGCATGGAAGTGCCTATGATTTGACTTTAATTGAATCAAGTAAAAATGTATCTTGGCTTCCAAAATATCTCTCAAATGCAGTTAAAAAAATGCCTTTGATACTTTCAAAAAGTGGTTACTATGATTTTATCATAGATTGCCTGGTTATGGCAAGGATGGAAAAATTAACAATTTAAAATTGAATGATGTTTTAGAAATCTTTAGTCTTAATTATGATTTGTAGCCTAGGTTCTCAACCCTGAAAATACTGACCCTGAGCCTAGGTCTAAATTAGAGAGTGAGATATAAAACCTTTCCATGATGTCAGCCACTTTTGAAGACCATCAAGAAGTCAATTGTTCCAACTTCTCCCTTAGAGATAACCATCATTCACACTTTACATAATAAAAAGATGGTCCCAAAGAATAATAAGTAGCTCACCCAAGATAGCATGCTCAGTTACAATGTAAATATTTATATATGCAAAAAGACTTGTCACCTGTTATCACTGTTAAAGAGATAATGATGTTTATCTGAAGGAGAAAATAAAGACAGAATTAATCAAACTCATCTAACCAGCTTAGTTTCAGCTCTTTTTTCTTTGAAAGTCTGTGTGTCTTTATGCCACAGTGATGGTATCACCTTTTTACTCTTTAAGATACTTACTGGCATAATCTCAAACTTGGCCCTATCGATTTGATTGTGATTTAGTATACCAATGACAATAACAGGAAATTAGAAAATTAGTGGAATCCTGAGAAATACTACATTGAATTATCTGCTATTTTACAATATAGCAGTTTAAATAGTTTTAAAAACTGGTGATATCTCCGAATATAAACCAACTATGTTCCAAAATAACATCTCAAAGGCTATTATGTTTTGTTCTAAGAAAATGGTATTCGTATCTCCCACCCCACCCCCATCACTGGAGATACATGTGTTGCTCCAGCCATGATAATCTATGAGAAATTCACTTGTTGTCTTCCAAGTTCACCCACCCAGATTTTCTGCAGCTTGATGAGTGGAGTATAAAGCTATTGACTATTACCAAGATATATTGTAAACCATTTTAATTATAAATGTTTTAACATTAAGGATAACACATATGCTTGTTATTTCAGAATTAAAAACTCCATTAGTAAGGATTAAAAATGTATTAGTTCAGCTAAACCTATTCAACCAAATCATTAATTATTTTTTCAGAGGATTTTGAATTTAATGTTGAAAACATAAACTGTTAGAGCTGGAGGAATTCTTATTCATCATTCAACCAGGTATTTGTTTTTCTGGAGAAGAAACTATGTTGGTTACCTGCAGAAACATCCCTAGAACCAGGGTCTCCTGACTCCTGGTTAGATTTTCTCTCTTCCAAACAACATTGAAATATACTTGGTCTTCTACCACTCTTCTCTTGTTGGTTTAGGCATGATTTTTACATGTTCTAAAATGTTTTCTGCCAGGCACTCTGCAAGCAACCCGCGCCTTGATGGTGATTGGCATCCTGCTGGGGCTAGTAGCCATCTTTGTGGCCACTGTCGGCATGAAGTGTATGAAGTGCCTGGAAGACAACGAGGTACAGAAGATGCGGATGGCTGTCATTGGGGGCGTGATCTTTCTTATTTCAGGTAAGAGAGGCCCTGTCCCCCTTTGACCTTATTAAACTCTCTCTGACATGGGTTAAGGCATAGTTTTTGGTTTCCTTAGATTATGGTGGATTTGTTGCACTTGAATCGATTGAATTCAGTTCCTTTAAAATCTGAAGACGTAGAAACCTTAAGTCCATCTGAGTTTCACATTCTCAAACAGGAACCAAATGAAAATCTGTATTCACAGTGGACAGGTCTATTCCTTGAGGTTTCAGGTGCCAACTGGTTGTTAGAACCATTCTCCCCAGGTGAAGAGAGGTTTTTCTATCTAGCAAACACTGAGGAACAATTCTATGTAATTCAGAAAATTTCTGTAGTGTCTCTTCCAATACTATGTGGGAAAGATGGGGAATGGTGAGAGAGAACTTAAAGAATGTGTCAATCATACAGGTGTGTGAGGAATGAATGAGACTGGGATTATTGGAGGAAAATGAGGACATCATTCCACGTGGGCAGATCTGACTCCAGAATAAACAGGTTTACCCATAGATCAGTGAAGAGAAAGGTCAATTGGAATGGAGGCGAAATGTTGGAATGGTGGGGAATAAGAGTAAATGAGTTAAGAAAGAAAACAATAGAGAAAGGCCTTGGAAAAAAACCTTGACAAAAGAGTGAGATTACATTTTCCATAGAAAATAAATGTGTATGTATTGCTTTATTCAAGTGTTGATATGTGGCCTTTGAGAAAATGAAAGCCAGAAGAAGACATGGACAGGTCACTTGTAAAGCCTTATAATAAGGTTTATATTAAATAAGATTGTGTTTATATATAAAACAATAGACTATTATATATAGTAGTTGTCTATTGTTTTGAAATGGACTATTATATATAGTGTGTGTATATATATATATATATATATATATATAGTAATAGTAGTATGTAGTAGTCTATTGTTTTTGAAAACAACACCAGTGATGTAATCTACCACTAGGAAACACTAGAATTAGACTTTTTTCTCATTTTCTCTTTAACAAAAGTATGTGGATTTCATCAATAATGAAGGAAGAGTGCCTGTGGCTTTGCTAAAGGTTTGGTTAAAGTTTATTCAGATTACTCCTGGATAGCATTTTATTCCCAACAGTTTAATTTTACATCAAAGGCTGTGAATGCACTTACTGTGTAGGACCCTTCCTCCGCTTGCCTTCTTGTAACTCCCGTCTGTCACTTCCCCAGTCTCAGAGACTTCCTAGGGAGAGAGGCTTGCAAGTTCCACAGCATTTGCATGGTCTACTTGAGCAGCCAAAGCAATGGTGTTTTCTCTCAAGTATTAGAGGCAATTAGGTTGGACCACATTTTTTGTAGGAGGAAGGGAGCAGAGGGGGTAGCATAGAAATATTTAATCTGTCTAAATTGATGAATTTTTAGAATGGCTATAAAAAGAAGTTATTTAATTTCTTTGGATAAGAAAAATCAAGGTGTTGTATACTTCTTACAAATGATAGAGTGGGTTATTTTGACTAAGTGGTTTCTCTGGCCTTACTGAAATGTGAAAGGCATGAGAAATTGAGTGTTCAGCACATATTGATCTGATGTGGCACTTCAGCGAATCTCATGGCAAGACCTGACACATCTGGCCAGTGAGGCTGTAGGAATTTAGGTGATCTAGTGCACTCTGCGACAGGTCCTACTCGTTCCTGCAATCTAGCTATTTACTTTCATTTTGATCCTTCAGAAATGTGAATTTTGAGTTTTGGTCAAGAAGAATGTAGAAGGGTTTTCATCTTCCCTTTTGTATTGTAAGTGACTAGCTTTACTAATAAGGACTTTGGTTTTACCAAAAGTAGTCTAACACACTGATGTATAACAATATATTTGAAAGAGATCTTAAATGACATGAACCTGCTGAATATTTCCAACAGAATGTTGTTTGTGCCAGTGACCTTCAACTCTAAGTGAATAAAATGACATGAACATTATAAACTATGCCTAACTCCAACCTAATATTTTCATCTGTCTTAAGAGAATACTTAGAATAAATCATGTCTGAACCTCTAATCTCCCTAAATTAAAGTCGTCTGAATTAAAATGGATTAAATTAAAAATGTCAGCACTATTGATGAGATTTAATTCTTATAAAATACTTGTAAATTTAATGAGCCGTATATTTATGCTCAGTGTTCCATAGTGATTAACAGTCTTTTGTTTTGAATTTCTGTAGGTCTGGCTATTTTAGTTGCCACAGCATGGTATGGCAATAGAATTGTTCAAGAATTCTATGACCCCATGACCCCAGTCAATGCCAGGTAATGCTGTTCACTCCTAAAATAGTTTGTTCTCTGAGAAAATACCCTTTTAATGTTCTGCAAAGTCCAACTAGTGCCGTAGCTTCCCAGATTTGCTATCCAGAATTTTATGGAACTTCTGTCAAACTTGGAAATAATTTGAATGGCCTGTGACTCATGTTAAAAATAGTCTGATAATTGCTTTAACAGCCTGTATTGATAACAAAATGAACTTCAAAGTAGAAAAGTTCTAAGCTGTATACTTTCCAAGTGTGTGCTGGACCTTTTTTCATATTTAGAAAATGTTTTTAATATTAATAAAGATACCAACATATTTGAACTTGTATTTTTGAAGTGTATTCTGAAACTTTTAACACTTGTGATTATTTGTAACTAAACACAGTTTATGACTGATTGAAAAAATAGTACTCTTGTAGAGGTTAACAAATAATACGTCATTTCTAATGGTTTAATCCTGTTTACGAAAAAACAATTTATTTATGCAAAAGAGAAGTTAGCACTTTGAAATGCTGTGTTTCATCACAACCATAAAAATAACTTTAGAAAGGTCATCCTTCATAATATTGCAGGTTGTGGAAGTTAAAGAGCTGACTCTTGGCTCTCACGTAATGACACCCTTTGATCAGAGACACGCTCTTTGTCTCACTGTGTTCACATCTTTAAAGCCGAATAACTATATTCTGAGTCAGAATGTTAAGATGTAATTATTGTTTGTTGAGTGCTAAAATGAATGGATGAAAAATCCCAGTGGTGGAGAGATAAGGTGTGCTTCTTTGTATGAAATCACCCACACGGAGGAGAACACATATTGCAGCGATTGTGTTGGAACCCATCCCATAAGATCTACGCTATAAGGACAGAATCTGCTGGAGCTCAGTAGGCTAAAATTTTACCAGTAATGGATATGAAAGCACTTTATAAATTGCTAGGCACTGTACGCTTATTTACATTGTCTCACATGATCCTGAAAGCAGTCCAGTGAGGCAGATGGAATCATCCTGCTTTAAGAGAAGCAGCAGCTGAGGTTGAGAAGAGGAGTTACTGGCCCACAATTTAGCAGTTGAGAGTTTGCATCAGAATTCAAACGCAGGCCTTATAACTCTAGATCCAGCCCTTCTCTCTCCTTATTGTCCACCATCAGTCACAGATCTTCTCCCCAGAAGTATGGCTTCATACATCCACCTGGATCAACTTAACCTAGAATGATCTATGAGCTGCTTAGAAGTCTTTTTCGCAAAACTATAAATTTCGGATTTCAGTGTTTATCAGTGATTGACTATTGAAAACTCTAATAGTCTCCAACACCCTCTAGCAGTTTCTTTGTAGAATTTGGTTGCTACATGGTGATAGCATGACTTGTTAAGTTTTAGCCTAGGAACCATGGTCCAAACCTGACTTCCAAAGTATATAAACATGCTTTACAAGTCTCCTACATGTGGAAAAGTCTTTGGAACGATTTGTATAATTAACCTGGTGTTGCATGCCACATTGCCTGATCTACTATTGCAAATTGTCAACAACTGCAATGTGAACATTCTCGTGTGTGTGTCCACAAACCTTAAAGTACTTCACAAAACTTAAGGGGATCATGGGGGATTTTTTTTCAGTGGAAAAAATATAATGAGTATGATATTGATTTCATTCTTTAATTATATTAGAGAAGTTTCCAGTGATTCACTGATTAATAAGCAAATACATTTTCCCTTCTTTTTAGGTATGAATTTGGTCAGGCTCTCTTCACTGGCTGGGCTGCTGCTTCTCTCTGCCTTCTGGGAGGTGCCCTACTTTGCTGCTCCTGTCCCCGGAAAACAACATCTTACCCAACACCAAGGCCCTATCCAAAACCTGCACCTTCCAGTGGGAAAGACTACGTGTGACACAGAAGCAAAAGGAGACAACCCTGTTGGAACAATCAGAAAATGAACATTGAAATACTGTCATTGGCATTAAGATCTTAGATTTTGACTATTGTAGTCTGAACTGTGGTATTACCAAAAAAACATATTTTGTTAAATACCCGTTGCTAAAAATGACTTAGTCTTATTTTATCTCCTTTCCTCAACATAAGAGGGAAGCCTTTTCTATTTGTATTACTGCTTCCCACTGAGTCATCATCTCAAATGTGGGGAGAGGGCATTCCTTAAATATATATAGATATGTACATGTACATGTTTTTCTATAAAAAAGTTAGGTAGTAAAACCTCATTATGTTGGTACCAGCATTCTTAAAATATATCTAAAAGAAGAAAAATATATTTATATTGATTAAATAAGTAGTTTATTTGGTATTCTTCTTTCTTTGTGTATACATATATAATATGTCAAATATCATTTACCCTCCTTCATCAGCTTTTAATGTCTTTCACAGAAGACCTGACCTGCTTTACCAAGTATGAATTATTTCAGTTCTTCACATGTGCCCTTTTCATGTTTGTATCATATTTTTTTTACTATGATCTTATAGCACTTGCTCTGTCACCATTCAGTCATTCTTCATGACTTTGTTTTTTGTGAGATTGGGCTTAACTCTCGATTCTGATAACACATTTATATGCCTACAGTTTAATTCCTAAAGTCAATAAGAATCTCTTACAGACCAGAGTTTTGGGAGCAGATCTTTCTGTGTGACCAGTTGGTATATTCCTGTTGACCTTCCCATATGCTCCCTGTACTCTGACCTGTAACACACTTGTTTGCTTTGAAAATATTTGTCCCCTTGAGGAGCTGTGTGCTGCTTTCCCAAGTGTTGTGACACAATTCTATTGATTGAATTTTTTGACCTACTTATTCACAGTTGTATATCCTCCCAAACTACCTTTTTCTTGTCCCCTTCCTCAAACTATATTGTTTTCTCATATAGTTTACCTCGTCCCAGAGAGGGATGGCCTTTTTGTCTGAATGAAGTGCTAGACTTTCTGTAGTGACAACCTGATGACAAATATTCTCTCTGTAGCTGTAAGCAAGTCGCTTAATTTTTCTCCTCTTTTCCCATCTGTCAAATTGAGATAATGATACTTAACCAGCTGCTAGAGTGGTATAAGTATTAATTAGTTGATATTATGCTCATTCTTTGAACATGAAGTATGCCTAAGTAGTGTCTCTGTTTGCTAAATTGTCTGTTAAGAAGTCATTGAACCAAACCTAGACACAAGCATCCCGTCGTTCGGCACCTTCCTTTCTCCACAGACCCGTTTCCTTCCTTTCAGCGGTGGCCACCATGCTGTTGGTGCTCTGTTCTGTTTTAACAATTGCCCTTAGTTTTCCAGTCTGTGGAAAATGCTCCTTCACTCGAGCAAGATGATGTAATGGGAAGGGTGTTGACTTCGGTGTCTGGAGACCTTATGTGAGTCTTGGTGCTATCAATTACAGTGTGAGTTTGGGCAGGGCACTTGGTTGCCCTAGATTTACTGCTTCACTTATAAAAAGAGGATTGTACTTCCTGACCTGCCTACCTCTCAGGGCTGTTGTGGGGATCCAATGAGATGGGATACATGTAAGTGTGATTTTGTGAGGTAAAAAGTATTATACTAGGGGAAAGAATTAAGGAATTTAAGTGAATAGGTTTTGGATTACTTTTCAAATGACTGAAAAGAGACAAATTGTAAGCAATAGGTTTCTTGCTTTAACCGACCTCTCAAGTGATGAGACACTAAAGTGAATTTCAGATTACTAAGTGAAAAGGATTCTGGGGCAGTCTTAATTTTCTTCAGTCACTATGGCCTGATGCTTTTTGTGGCTAAGCTTTTCTCCTTTCAGGAATGCGGACTTGACCTAGGACAAGTTTGCAGATGTAATGGGTGAAACAGTGTACATGTTGGCTAACCAAAGAATGGAAGATTTTTTTTCTTTTAGTAACTTCCAAGGGTTTACAAGGTGGATATCTGTTCTGCGATGTCATCAGAGGTGTTGCTATTAGCTGGCAGCTAACACTGCTAGGATAGGTAGTTTGGGAATGTAACTCATAGTGAAACCATATAGGGGAAATTATCCAAAGGACTCCATCATATGATTTGAACCTAGTAAATTTTAGTGTGTCTTCCAAACCTGAAAGTCTGTGCTCCTAGAATGTATAATTCAAAGAACTGCTACCTACATAGATCCTAGTGATGGGCAAGTATAAATACATGTGGTTACTAGTTGCTAAACTCTGAAATCTATAGTCCAAAATGGCCAACAGAATGGTTACACCAAAATTTATCTAATTTTGATATTTTTGTACTCTGCTACCATACCTGGAAACAGACAAATAGGTATTTTAGGGTTTTGTAATGGGAATTGTATAAAGTGTTACTCTTTTTCAATAAATTGTGTTTTTTTTAATATAAAATAAATCCTTGTGTTTTTTTTGTTTGTTTTTTTTTAAATCATTTATTTCAAGATTGCCGTGCTTGGAAGAAGAGATGGCTTGGGATAGGATCTGACTCACCATGTGTTACTGGGAAAGAGCTATGGTGCCTCTGCACCACCTGTCAACTATTTGAGTGGCTCCACCCACTGGAATGCCCTATTTCTCTCCAACTGTGCTTTTCCTCGTCAAGGGTGGTGATACAAGAGAATGTCAGGAGACGTTACTTCATTTTCCTCATCCATAGAAAGGGGACATGCTACAATAAATGACTAAGGGATAAAATCACCAACTGTAAATCATCATGAAAGCTTAAGGCAGTTGTGTTTCTCACAAGTTGGAAGAGAGAAAGACAGCCAGAAATCCATTATTGTTTTTGTAATGATTATTACCAAAACTACTTCTTAGGAAAGCAAGTGATGAAACTCATTCACCTGTTATCTGAAAATATCAATAATTGATAAAGCCTTAGTTGTAACCTCTCCGTAAGCAATTTACATATTAAAGAGACAGGCTTGTAAACAAAGGATTGCAGCTCTATGTGGAGCTCTATGTGGACGTTAGCCTTAAGGGTGAGAGACTAAGATTATTCTCAGTCCCTTTAAATTAAGCAGATGCATCAGAATCCCCACTCTTTCTACAGAATTTAAATTTCTGAGGAGGGGTCCAGGCCCATGAAGTTTGAGAGGTAATACAATTCCTAAGTGCTCCTGACAAGTACTCTTAAGAGAAAACCTGGATTGTCAGTCATACCAAGTAGACAGCCCCTCTGTGTGAGCCCCTCCTTATGGATGCCATTGTCCTGCAAACCATGTCGTTTCTCCTACTCATCAATTAGTACTTTCTATGTGGATCCGTGCCCAGGTCCAGGGAAAACTCCATACCATTCCCACATTCCAACATTTTAAAGCCTGTTGTTAATCCTAGTAAAATCTGGTAATGGGTTTTCTTCCTTCCTTTTGAGTGTGGCTCAGGTATAAGATTTCTGCAGTCTCCTCCTCCCCCACCCCAGCTATACCCCAGGTACCCCCAACCTGCCCTATAATCTCTTGTCTAATTGCTGATATTGGCCATGTGGGAAAATCCTGTCAATGGAAGATGGGTATTAAAAATACCGTGAGAGTTTCAGAGCATTGAGAACGTTTCTCACTGTGTTTTTAAACTCAACAGTCTGTCCTCACATAATCCTGGAACCTGCAGTGACTTCTGCCAGTTTCCATGGTACCAGCTAATTATAGAGATTTTAGGATAAGAGATATTCAATTAATATTTACCGAACACCTACCATGGGCCAGTGCCATTAAATGTTGACAAGGATAAAGGATATAGAAAACAAATAAGACCCTCTCCTGGGCCCCAGGAGGGTGAAGAGTGTTAAGTGGGAAGAAAAATGAATTTGAAATTTAGCGCTGGGCTCTGCCATTGATCAGCCATTGTGAGCTCTGGAGATCTCCATCCACTATTTTCTCATTTGTAAAAGGAAGAGCTTGGCCCCATGCAGTGGTTCTTATCTATAACAACATGGAAGCATTTGAACATTGGAGGTTTTTGAAACTTCCCAATTCCAAGGATTTAAACCCAGGTTAGGGGAATCAGAATCTCTGAGAGGAGGGTATCAGGTATGAGTTTCCCATGGGATTCCACTGCACGTTCTGAATTGCACATCACTGGGCTATGTCATCTCTCAGGACCAAGCTTGCTCAAAAAATTTTCTATATAAACCACATCCAGGCACTTCATAGATGAAATGTTGTTTATTTACCTTTTCTCTAACATTATGGTTCTATTTTCTGGTTTTAGGGGTTTTTTTGTTTGTTTGTTTTGGTGAGAGGAAGGAAGGAGTTAAACGGAGATGGTCTTCAGAAACTGTTGTCATATTTCTTTGGTAAATAACCTTCTTTCTTGTCATTTTCTATTATTTTTTAAGTCATCACCAATAATAGTCATTAATACAAAGCAAATTCTCGTTTAAAGAACAGCCTTCTGTTTAACAAATAATATTAGCTCAAGAGTGTAAGTGTTTATCGTATTATAATCGCTGAGTTATTTTCCTTTGTTATATGAAAATTTCAGGAAAGTCCTTAGCCAAAGTATAATCTTGCTACATTTATTTTTAATTCCTAGAGGAATTTATTTTTGAAAATTATTTTTTACCACAATATTTATTTTTCCAGATAATAAAATTAAAATGTATTAATAATAAAGTAGAAAAATATAGAAAAGTAGAAATAATTATTTAAGATTGTAATAGCCATATTATTCAAAAGCAAAACTATTAATAATTTGATGTGATCTTCTCTAGCCACCTTTTCTTCCCCAAAGATCAGCTTTGGAGTTTGTTGTTATTTTTTACTTTTTTTTCATAGTATCACATAGTAAAAATAATTTTGATTTCTTTTTTGTTTTCCATTCAAGTGTATAGTAATATACTGTTACCATGCAGAGTTCATAAACATTGATTCATTCATTCAGTAATATTTTAAAGAAGCTAATATTCGCCAAGTACTTTCTGCCACAAAGGAAATGGTGGCCCTGGATTTGTGCAACGTAGCCACCATGAATAAAACAGACAAAAAACCCTTTGCTCCTAGAACTTACATTCTATATGGGAATATAGACAGTAAAATAAACATGCTAAATATATAGTATATTAGATGGTGATAAACCATATAGATAAAAACCAAAGTAGGCAAGACTGGGAAGGTTGGAAGAGGGTAACAATTTAAAATAATAAGGTCATGGAAGTCCTCAGTGAAAAGGTGATGTTTAAGAAACAATATCAAGGAGAATAAGAAGCAAATCAATTATCTAGGGGAAAGAACATTCCAAAAAAAAGCAGGTTTAAATGCTCAAAAGTGGAATTATGTATAAAATGTTCAAAAAAGAGTAAGGAGGCCAGTGTAGTCGGAATGCTTTAAGCTAGAAGAGAGTAATAGGAGATGAAGGCTTGAAAAGAAGGGGAATCTAAACCATATAGGGCATGGTGGACCATTGTAAGGACTTCATCTACTATTAAGTAAAGGGAACAAACAGTGTTAGGTTTTGAGCAGAGAAGGCACAAGATCTAAATTAAGATGTATTTTTTCTCTGTTGTGTTGAGAATAGACTATAGGAGGGCAAGGAGAAAAGCAGTGAGTTCAGATAGAAGGATATTACCAATAATTCTGGCAAGAGGTGGCTTGGTGATAGCAGTGGGTAGTAAGAAGTGGTTATAATCTGGATAACATTCTAAAGTAGAGCCAGCCAGTTTTGCTGATTGACTGATGTGAGATGTCATGTTAAAATAAGAGTCAAAGATGACTCCAAGATTTTTGGCCCAAGCAATTGATAGGATGGAGCTGCCAAAATCCAGAGAGGGAAGACTACAGGAGAGTAGGTATGAAGAGAAAATCAGAAGTTTTATTTTGGACATGTTAAGTTTAAGATGCTTATTGCACATCCAAGTAGAGATGACCAGTAGACAGTGGGAAAAGGCAGGAGTATGGAAATCTAGAGTGAAGAAAGTGTTTTCAAAAGAAGAGAGAAGTCAAACATTAGTTTCATATGACTTACCAAGTTGAAAATATGTCCCAATCTTTGGACAGTTAAGTTGATACCTATAATCACTAGGTTAAAAAGTCAATAAAAGTAGAAACCAAATCTATTTTACCCATTATTGAATATTTTATTATCTTCCAAATTTTGCATTCTAGTGTTCTCAAAAGTATCCTCAAAGAAGTCTGGTGTATTAGAGTCATAGGCCTGCCCTGGATTTTGGTCCTGATTCTGCCCTTTACTAATCTACTTTTTAATGATTACATTTTAATAATTTAATGTAGTAGCAGAGACCAAATGTCTCAGTTTAAGTATTCTGGGAAGCAGAATGTCAAGACAGGGTTAGAATTGCAAGAGGTGGAATGCTAATTCCTGTGGAAGAGCAAGGGTAAAGAAAGCAGGAATAGACAGGAAAGCCTTTACAGGGGTTGGCAAACTTTCTGTAAAGGGCCAGATAGTAAATACTTTAGGCTTTATGGGATACATATAGTCTCTGTTACATATTCTTCTTTGCTTTTGTTTTTTGTTTGTTTTACAACTGTCTAAAATGCAAAAACTATTCTTTGCTTACAGAGCATACAAAAAAAAAAAAAAAGGATGTGGTCCAAATTTGGTCCATGGGCCATAGTTAGTCAACACAGCCTGGTCTAACACTTGTGAAAGGAGAGAGGGAAGGGAAGATAATTCTGCAGGAAAAGCCTCAACCTGATGTGCAGCTCTGAGAAAGTCTTGGGGCCAGTCCATGGGGAGCTGTGGTTTAAAGGATGTCCATAGAAGAGTCCTGCACTGGGCAGAAATGAACAGGCTCTAGCACCCCTGCTGCACTTAGTCATTATCTGGGAGCTGTCCAGCAAAGTGTGGCTTCAGCTGGAAGGCTGCAGGAGATCCCAATGGCAGTGCAGCTGAAAGCCGTTGGCAAACTGTCCCCACCATGGCAGATTCTTATTTGAAGAGAAACGTAAATAGCGCACCTCCTGAATTTCACATAAAAGTACAGAGAATTAACCAAATAGAGCTTTGTTTGTTTCATATAACAAGTCATCCAGAGGTAAGTAATCCAAATATGGCATGAAGAATCTGTAATACAGCCAAATAACCAGGTATATTCTATCTTCATACTTTATCATTCTTAGTATGTGGCTTCCATTCTCATAGCTACTTTATGGCTTCAAGACTGCTACTCTTCCTTCACCCTCATTACGTTATTCAACATACAAAGATGAAGAAGAAAAAGAGGAAGAAAGAGAAAGGTAGAAAGTAATAGCACGTATATCAGAAAATCAAAACTTTCTCAGAAATCCCCAGTGGAAGGAAAAACTAACTTAACAGTGAGATGGGAACAGTGGGATGAACAGTCCAAAATAGCTCGAGCATATGTAAAACTGTGATACAAGACATGACAGTATTGCAGATCAGTGGAGATATGAGGGATGCTTCAATATATGTGGTGTGGAAATTGGGTATCCATGTGGGGGAAAAATAATCTCTAACTCCTACCATATACAAAAGTCAATTCCATATGGGTTAAAACCTTGAATATGAAAACCAAAACTTAAAAAATGTCAGAATAAAAAAATAAGAGAATGAATTCTTTACCATGAATTACAGGATTTTTTTATTATTATTAAATAAGACACAAAAAGCAAACCATATTTTTAAAAATGAATATATACAACTACATTAAACTGAAGAACTTCTGTTCATCAAAGACATAGTAGGAACATAAAAAGACAGTCTATAATGGGGAGGAGATAACCAGCACATAGTATATAATAGACAAAGATTTAATATCCAGAATCTAAAAGAAACCCCAATAAATCAATTAAAAAACACAACTCAATAGAAAGATAAGCAAAAGTCATGCAAAGTCATTTCACAAAAGATAAATGATGCAGTCATTAAAAGTATGAAAATATGCTCAACCTTATTAATAACCTTAATAATAAAAGATTATTAATAAAATTAATAAAGATTCAAACTTAGACCCAATCATATTCTCTAGATTGGCAACATTTAAGAAGTCTAATAATACAAGTGTTGAAGGGAATGTGGATCAATGGTGGTGGGTCTCTCTCAATTGGTCCAACAAATTTTGAAATATTTCATTATACTGTAAATTTAAATACCCAAATTCATATAAAAATTCACTACTGGGGAAACTCTTACATATATACAAGGATACACATATAAGAATAACAACTGTAGTAATTGTAATAGCGAGAAAATTGGAATCCTTTCAGATGTCCATTGGTAGGGGAAAGATAATTTGTGGTATATTCACACAATGGAATATCTTATGGCAGTAAAAATAGATAGAATATAGTTGTACATAAAATGGATGTCTTTAAGAAATAATTTTGAGTGAAAAAAAGAAAGTCCCAGAGGAACACATTGAGCATAATATCATTTTTATAAAACTCAAAACTAGCAAAACTAAAAAATATATTTTTAAGGCATTATACATAAGAGATAAAACTATGGAAAAAGAAAAACAGAAATGATAAACACAAAATTCAATATAATGTTACTTCTGGAAGAAAACAGTGGTTGGATAGGTAAAGAACTTACAGGCATATAAGTGTTGTTGGTTATGTTCTACTCCTTGGGTTAGGTAGTGAGTGGGTTCACAGGTGTTCATTATATAATTATTATTCTTCAGAACTTACATATACTACATACATATTCTTTGGTTTGCAGCAAATAGTGTATTAGAAAAGACGATAAAGAAATACATTATAAAACAAAGAAATTCTCAGCCAATTTCCACTTTTATGTCTCACTGGATGAAATGGTGTTTCTGTGGTCACATCTAGCAACGAGTGAAGTTGGGATGTGTAGTATCGCAGATGGGCACATTGCTGCCCATGAAAATCAGATTTTGCCTGCCTCATTAGCTACAACACCTTGACCAAGTTGCTAATATCTCTTAGCTTCAGTAATAATATGTGTCCAACTTAACCCATTGGATTTTAGTGGAAGTCAAATGACATGATATACGTGAATGTCCTTTGTAAACCAAAAATATTGAACAAATGTAAAGGATTGTGGTTCTCAGGCATAATTCTTTTGGGGAAATTGAAGCCTTTATCTTGACAATTTCAAGTGCACAGTTGATTGGGTAGAGTCTTTCTCTGATTTTGTATGTTAACCTACCTCATTGTCTGTCTTCCAGAATAATATATAGACTCAGCATTGAGAGTCCCATGTTACAGAATTAAGAAGCCAAGTTATCATAATGTATCATACAGACATGCACATTTTCTGATAATGTGCCTTCTTAAAAAAAAAAAAAAGGATAAAACAGAAAATGTAAATACAATAAAAATAATGTCTAGATGCAGCCACGTTACTACATATTTTACTTCTTCATAAGATGTTGGAAACAAAGCAATTTTGCTGAAATGTTCAGTGAAACTATCCTCTATTCAATGCAACATTTATTTAGTGTTTACTCTGTGCCAAATCTTGAACCAAACAGAATTGCTGTAGAAAGATGAGTAAAACATAGCCTTTGCCTCAGGGCCATTTTTTTGCAAAAACCCAAACTGACACCATTCTCACAGTAGTCTACATGAATGATGCCCCCTATAGGCTGTGCAGTGTATAGCCCAGGCCACAAAAACAGAAATAATGGATAAAAAGAAACATAAAAATAAATCAAATAGGATACAAATCAGGTTTGTGGTAAGAACCTTGAATGACCACTAATAATCAGGAAAAATGATTAATTTCGTATTCTTCAGATTGGTAAAAATCTTAAAATCTAAATATGCCAAAGGTTGGCTTAGATATGAAGAAAGGAGTGCTCACCCTCACTTATAAGTGTAAATTGATAAACTGCTATAGAGAGCCAATTTTAAAATGTCTAGTAAAAGTTGATCTTTCACTGTGATTCAGCAATGTCAATTTGAGATATGTATCCTTGAGAAGCCAACGCATGTACATATCATGACCATGTTATAATAGAGGTGAAACTATTGATGTTAAAGTACTAAGTGGAGCCCAGAGGCAGGAGGAGACTTAGTCTGAGAAAGCTGATAGAGAGGGAAACATTGAGGAATGGTCAAGAATCTACCAGGTGGACAAAAGAAAGAAAAGCATTCCCAGTAGAGAGCAGAGCATGCAGAGGTGTAGGGGTCAAGCAGTGCAGCGAACAAAATGTGTAAGTTATGGGAAGTGACCCAGTGTACTTGAAGCGAAGAGAAAGTGTAATGGAGATGATGCATATGCAAAGATTCAAATTTCAGATTAAGGAATCTGGGTAGGTGCTTTGCTATCTACAAAGATTAAAACAACTTTTTCTGAGAATTAACAGGAAGTTATGGCAAAAGCTCTACAGTTTACGATAATTTTACACTAAACATCTTTTTATACTAGACATCTTCTGTGACTTTTTTTATGTCCAATATTTACTCTCCCTTAGTAACAGCATGAAGGTTTGTTTCAGAGAAATATCCTACATGACTCTCAATAGGTGTGGTTCAAATGGCCTACCCTAACATCCACTTCCAATGGAAAGGAACATCAGTATATTCCATATTCATGCCAGAACTGTAAATATCATTACAAATGTTATTATAGAGTATGGAGAAAAATAGCCAAGAATCCCTTAGACATGCATATCCAATTGTATATTTACAGTATATGCCAAGGAAGACTGGAGTGTCTGATGAATTCTTCCTGTCTTATGATTCTTGGTCTTTCTCTTGAAGGAAGATTTTTAAATCCATCAGTGAATCCTGTCAACTCTACCTTCAAAATTCGTCCTGAATCTGACCATTTCTCTCCACCTGCTACTGTAGTTTAAGCCACAAGCATCTCCTACCAATACCAGTGGAATAACCTCCCAAATGATCCCTTGCTTCCAGTCCAGTGCCTTACAGTCTATTCTCCAAATGCTAACAGGAGTCATCCTTTGAAGACATAGGTTAGATAATTCTCCTGTCTCTCTACTGTTCTCAATCCTCCAGAATTTCTAACTTAGGATAAAATCTGACACCACCTTCCTATCCTCATACCTTACCACTCTCCTCCTAAATCATCCTGCTCCATCCACCCTAGACTCCTTGCTATTCCGTGACAGAATAAACAAGCTTCTTGAATTTATTGTTTTCTTCCAGAGTCACTTTTCTCCCAGAAGAATCACAAATATCACTGTATCAGAAAAGACTTGTCTGATCACCATATACAAAATAGGCCCTATCACTCTCTATTCCCTTGTCCTGCTTTATTTTTCCTTAAAACATGACAAGCATGGCAGAAAATTATGTATTTATTCATGTATTAGTGTATTGCCTAGCTGTCCCACTCTGGAGGTGGGGTATTTATATATTTACATATTTTTATGTTTGTTCATCATTGTGTCACAGATGTCTAGGACCATAGTACCTATCCCATTGTAGAGCTCAAATAATAATTAGTAAATAAGTTAGTTAAACAAATAAATTGTGATTAGTTTAAGGCAGAGCATATGAAACAAGTTGAACCAAAGAGATTCCATCCTTTTATTGTAATTATTATTAGGAAAGGAAACCCTCTTTCTCTAGAAGTTGCTAGATGAAAAGAGTAAAGCCTAGAGCCAAAAATAAATGAATAAATAAAGCCAAATCTATGAGGAAAGTAGGGCAGCAAGATGTAGAAAAACAGAACCTGACAACATAATTCCAGCCCCTAGATCCAGCCATACTTAGAGCTAGTTGTAACTCTGGACTTTTCAGTTATGGGCACCAATAAATTTCTTATTTTCTTAATGCACTTCGACTTGAACTTCCGACATTTGTTTCTGAAAAACTCCTGACAAGTATAATCCTCAAACTCCTCATATACAAATAGGTAAATTGAGATCTGGAAAAAGGAAGAGTTTTAACCAAACTCACAAAATTACGTTGAAGCCAAGACTTAACTTTGGATCTTCCGAGTCCAAATCCTGGTCTTTTCGCACTCTATTGTTTAGCTGCTGCACAAATAGATTCAAACCCTCCCACAATCTTAGGTTGTTGTACATTTATAAAACAGCCTAGTATTCAAGCCAGGAATCCTAGGAAATTAAGTAGGTTGAGATGAAGTTCCTGGGTTATTTAATCTTTTTAAATTTAAACTGCTACCTCACTGTAGGGGAGTCCAGCTCAGAAAAAAAAGAAAAAAAAAATCCTCTAAAGAAAATATCAGAATTAATCCTCTAAATCTAACTTAAGCTATAGGTTTGCTAGAGAAAGAAAAATTGCTTTTATAAAGATTTGTTTCTTCTCATAAGTCTTGTAACATTCATGCCTTTCCTCCCACAGTTTATTGCAAGTCATAAATCTTTTAATTCCCTGCAACCTGGTGAATGTAACCCAATCATTGTTTCTGTGCACTACTGTGGACCTGACAAACCCCACGAGCTCAATCATGGGACTGTCAGAAAATTATAAGAAAATGTCTAGCTCAGTACCTGGAACACAGTAGATATTTGATAGCTTCTATTCTTTACATACAAACATGAATGTGTCTTGTGTAGAGTACTGTAAAAGATTGTAGGGGAGTTTTCTTAATTTTTATAATTTTCAAGATCTGAGACAATCACCTCTATTGGATTCCCATGTTTTTAAAATATATCAGAAGATGATTAAAATAAAGCTAGAAAAGAGTAGCCTCCACATCATATTTTGATTTTACTGGAGAAGAGAAAACATGAAATTTTCTGATAGACTTTATGTTTTAATTCTCATATTTATTACTTTTTAGTGATTTGTTTAAAGATATTTTCAAAAACTCTAATCCATTTTTATAAGCAATGTGCTTTATGGTTTATATTAAACTATTTATTATGATAGGAACAATGTGAGTAAATCTTGAATCTGTAAGAACAAATGACTTTCTTCTTGGGATAAAGTTAGATTAAAAATATGTTCTTCAGGGGCTTCCCTGGTGGTGCAGTGGTTGAGAGTCTGCCTGCTAATGCAGGGGACACGGGTTCGAGCCCTGGTCTGGGAGGATCCCACATGCCACGGAACAGCTGGGCCCGTGAGCCACAACTACTGAGCCTGTGCTCCGCAGCAGGAGAGGCCGCGATGGTGAGAGGCCCGCGCACCGCGATGAGGAGTGGCCCCCGCTTGCCACAACTGGAGAAAGCCCTCGCACAGAAACGAAGACCCAACACAGCCAAAAAAAAAAAAAAATTCTTCAAAAAAAAAAAAATATATGTTCTTCAGACGGACATTAGAGATTTTTTAAAATTAAGAGATAAAAGTAATGTTTATTGAATATATCATTTGTATGAAATTGGCATTATTTAACTCTTGAAGTAGCTTATTTATCCACCAATTTCAACAGGGTGTGTTGAAACTTGTTTTTACTATTAATGGCTTTTGAACTCTCTTTCTTTAAAAAAACAAAACAACTGAATTTTGTTGAAAGCTTTTTCTGCATCTATTGAGATTATCATATGGTTTTTATCCTTCAATTTGTTAATATGGTGTAACACAATGACTGATTTGCAAATACTGAAGAATCCTTGCATTCCTGGGATAAACCCCACTTGATCATGGTGTATGATCCTTTTAATGTGCTGTTGGATTCTGTTTGCTAGTATTTTGTTGAGGATTTTTGCATCTATGTTCATCAGTGATATTGGCCTGTAGTTTTCTTTTCTTATGACATCTTTGTCTGGTTTTGGTATCAGGGTGATGGTGGCCTTGTAGAATGAGTTTGGGAGTGTTCCTCCCTCTGCTATATTTTGGAAGAGTTTGAGAAGGGTAGGTGTTAACTCTTCTCTAAGTGTTTGATAGAATTCACCTGTGAAGCCATCTGGTCCTGGGCTTTTGTTTGTTGGAAGATTTTTAATCACAGTTTCAATTTCAGTGCTTGTGATTTGTCTGTTCATATTTTCTATTTCTTCCTTGTTCAGTCTGAGAAGGTTGAAGACTTTTCTATGAATTTGTCCATTTCTTCCAGGTTGTCCATTTTATTGGCATATAGTTGCTTACAGTAGTCTCTCATGATCCTTTGTATTTCTGCAGTGTCATTTGTTACTTCTCCTTTTTCATTTCTAATTCTATTGATTTGAGTCTTCTCCCTTTTTTTCTTGATGAGTCTGGCTAATGGTTTATCAATTTTGTTTATCTTCTCAAAGAACCAGCTTTTAGATTTATTGATCTTTGCTATTTTTTCCTTCATTACTTTTTCATTTATTTCTGCTCTGATCTTTATGATTTCTTTCCTTCTGTTAACTTGGGGTTTTTTGTTCTTCTTTCTCTAATTGCTTTAAGTGTAAGGTTAGGTTGTTTATTTGAGATTTTTCTTGTTTCTTGAGATTGGGAAAACTAGACAGCTACATGTAAAAGAATGAAATTAGAACACTTCCTAACACCATACACAAAAATAAACTCAAAATGGATTAAAGACCTAAATGTAAGGCCGGACACTATAAAACTCTTAGAGGAAAACATAGGCAGAACACTCTATGACATAAATTACAGCAAGATCCTTTTTGACCCACCTCCTAGAGAAATGAAAATAAAAACACAAATAAACAAATGGGACCTAATGAAACTTAAAAGCTTTTGCACAGCAAAGGAAACCATAAACAAGACGAAAAGACAACCTTCAGAATGGGAGAAAATATTTGCAAACGAAGCAACTGACAAAGGATTAATCTCCAAAATATATGAACAGCTCATGCAGCTCAATATCAAAAAGACAAACAATCCAATCTAAAAATGGGCGGAAGACCTAAATAGACATTTCTCCAAAGAAGATATACAGATTGCCAACAAACACATTAAAGGATGTTCAACATCACTAATCATTAAAGAAATGCAAATCAAAACCACAATGAGGTATCACCTCACACCGGTCAGAATGGCCATTATCAAAAAATCTACAAACGTTAAATGCTGGAGAGGGTGTAGTGAAAAGGGAACCCTCCTGCACTGTTGGTGGGAATGTAAATTGATACAGCCACTATGGAGAACAGTATGGAGGTTCCTTAACTAAAAATAGAACTCCCATACCACCCAGCAATCCCACTACTGGGCATATACCCTGAGAAAACCATAATTCAAAAAGAGACATGCACCATAATATTCATTGCAGCACTATTTACAATAGCCAGACTTGGAAACAACCTAAGCGTCCATCAACAGATGAATGGATAAAGAAGATGTGGCACATATATACAATGGAATATTACTCGGCCATAAAAGGAAATGAAATTGAGTTATTTGTAGTGAGGTAGATGGACCTAGAGTCTCTCATACAGAGTGAAGTAAGTCAGAAAGAGAAAAACAAATACTGTATGCTGACACATATATATGGAATCTAAAAAAAAAAAAAAAAAAAAAAGGCTCTGATGAACCTGGTGGCAGGACAGGAATAATGACAAAGATGTAGAAAATGGACTTGAGGACATGGTCGGGAAAAGGGAAGCTGGGAAGAAGTGAGAGAGTAGCATTGACATATATACACTACCAAATGTAAAATAGATAGCTAGTGAGAAGCAGCTGCATAGCACAGGGAGATCAGCTTGGTGCTTTGTGACCACCTAAGAGGGGTGGTATAGGGAGGGTGGGAAGGAGGCTCAAGAGGGAGGGGATATGGGGATATATGTATACATGTAGTTGATTCACTTTGTTATACAGCAGAAACTAACACAACATTGTAAAGCAATTATACTCCAATAAGATGTAAAAAGAAAATTAAAATTAAAAAACTAAAAAAAAACAAACTAAAAGCATGTGTTGTTCAGAAAGTTTTAAAAAATTAAATTAATTTACATTCTATGTTGAAATTTTGAAGCACATGTTTTCACTTTAACTATTAATACATTGTCCTTTTATACCAATCAGCCTCTCATTCAGCCAAGATTATGAATTAAGTGATCACAATTATCTATGTATAGTATGCGCTGAACACTTACCTAATACTAGCAACTTTGTTTTTTTAAAGTGAACCAATGTCTACTCTGACACAGTCATAAGGCCAGCACTTAGCTTTGTAAAGATGGTGAGACATGGTTTGAAACTTCAAGTATCTTAGAGGGCAGTGTTTTCAGCTGAAAAACTGCCCTGGCTAAACAATCCCCCAGACTGGGGTAAATCTTAAAAGGAAACAACTCTCAAAACAATATGCAGCTTCCTTTAGTTCTCCTTCATGATTTGCTGTTATTTCCCTCTCAACTAAAGCCATCTCAAATTTAAAACTCCAGGCTCAATGTATTCCAAGAACTCCAGACCTGATACACAGCTACTGACCCAATAAGATGTCTAACAGGAATCTCAAACTACAAAAGGGAAAAACCAAATTCTTGATACAAAACAAACAAAACAGAAACTTGAGAAGGTCTCTGTCTCCTCAGTTTAACTACAACTCTGTTTCTGCAGTGCTCTGGGACAAAGCCTTGACAATATCAGTGGCCTTATTATTTATCTCATGCACTCCATCCATCCATTATCAAATCCTGTCAGCTGTAGTTCAAAAGTTATCTAAAATCTAATCACCTCACCACTTTCCTCCAAGTCACATAGTCTCTCATTTGGATTGCTGATATTTCACTGGACTTTTTCATTGGTCACTGGGCTTCAATCCTCGTTCACTCACTGTCTAATTTCCACACAACAGCTTGATTATTTAAAACCCAATTCATATGACGTTACTCTTCTGCTCAAAACCATCCAAGGCTTTTACATCTCACTCAGAATAAAATTCAAATCCCACACCTTGACCCATTGCCTGTAAGGCCCTACATATTATCTGACCCTCAGTTACCTGTCTGATATCATCTCCTCTCCCTGGCTCATTCTTTGTCAGCCACAGTGATCTCCTTGCTATTTCTCAGTTATGAAAATCATATTCCCAATTGAGGACATTTGCATTTGTCATACCGTCTGAGTAGACAGCTCCTCCCCCAGATACTCACATGGTTTATTCCCTAACTGCATTCAGATTTTTGCTCAAATGTCACCCTGTCCAAAAATCCTCCCTGACCAACCTAAATAAAACAACATATAACCCAACCCCTCATCACCCTCTAACATCTTACCTGCTTTTTATTTATAATTCTTATCATGACATATATCTAAATATACAATGTGCATATTACATATTTCTATAAATATAATAATATCTATTTTATATATTATACATATTTGGGGTTTCTTTGTTTATGTGCATATCTTTCATCTCTCCAGTGGAACATAAGCTCCATGAAAGTGGAGAATTTTTCTGTTTTGTTCACTGCTGTATCTCCAGTTTCAATAACCGTGCCTGGCTCAGAGCTGACAATCAAAAACTTCTTGATTAATTAATAATAAACTTTTCTTCTTTTACTTTAACATTGTCATACAGTGTGCTTCACAGCTTCTTAAAAAAAGGAGAATTCTTTATTTCTGATTTTTCCACACTCATTGTAAGGTGGCAGAGATGTAGAATAAAAGATGAAATACCGCCTTAGTTACACCTTTGTAGAACTCCAAGGATGAATTGACTGACAGGAAAGGAGCTGTGGAAATGAAAATGGTGACGACAAAGGCAGTGTTTTTCCTTTGTTCAAAATTCTCTTCCACCCAGGACTAAATAAGGTCCTAGAAGTCAAATGGGACAACCCAGCCTAGGCTGAATCCTTTTTCTAGCATCCTAGACAAGTGGTCATCCCTTCTACCTCCAAAGACAAGATTCTCACTGATGCAGGGCCACAAATATCATAAGTCACATACTTGTCCCAAGTAAGCTCCATCCTCTGGAGTATCTTTCAGAGGTTATATTCCATTTATCACTAGAGAATTTTTCCTGTTAAGTCCCCCAAAGAACTAACTTCCAGATCCTCTTTCAGTCTCAATCCTAACCAAGTGTAAAATCTGTTATAATTTCTGAAGCTCAACATCAGGTTCTGTTTTCTCTGCCAAGCCTCCAGACCTTGGGGCAATGTTGTCAGGCTTTCTATAACTGTGATTCAGCTCACAGATCATAGCAAAGAGAGATTGAGAACCTCCCAAGAGAGATTCTTTTGTCATGAATTTATACCAGGACTAGATTATGTGAGAGGCTTATCAGTGCTGATGAATAGTAAAGCCACTTAACAGTTCCAAAAATGAGGAGCCACCTACTTTAACATGAGCTTTCTTGACTCTAACCAGTCAGGGTTCACACTGACACTTAAATAGCTTCATGATTAAGTTGTCTTTCACTTACTACTTCTGTGACATTGGTGAGGTCATTAATTCTCTCTAAGACTCAATTTCATCAGCTTTACTTGGGAATAATAACTAACTAATTCACTGGGTTGTTGTTAGTATTAAATAAATAGTTATACTTCCTGGTCCTGGTAGTCACTCAGTGACATTACCCACTATTAGTTATTCTTTTCTTGATAATGATATGGGGAAAAAATAGGGTATAGTTTTATCTTCTAGAATTCTTTGCTATTTATCCAGTGAAAGTTCTCACTTAGAAGTGAAAGTAAAAGGTGAGACTTCTTGGAATTAGTATAAAATTTTGAGTTATTGATCATTCAAATAGAATTTTTATAAAATATTTTGGAAATACATGTTTCTAGTAAAAGGTAATCAGGTACTTGAAGACATTCCACTTAAATAATAGTACCATAATCAGATAAAATATTTTTATTCAATTATCTAGACAATTTGATAACTTCAGTATTAATATAAACATTTACCCTTCATGGGTATCTCAGATATGAGATTGGATTTTTGGACAAATGGGTTGGGTCTTGTCAATGTGATAAAGGGAATCATAAAATTAGTTTTTTCCAGTTCTGCAGCAAAATCACCCAAATTTAGTGGTTTTCAAAGTTTGATGTTCAATCTTCTGGGGAACACTGAGACTTATTCAGAACTTTTCTGAAATCAAAACTATTTTTATAATACTACTCAGGTGTTACGTGCCATTTCCACTGATGGTGAAAAAGCACTGGCTGGTGAAACTTCTGGTATCTAAACATGAATCAAGGCTTTGACACCAAAGTGTATTTGTAATCATTATATAATATTCTTCTCTGCCACATCAGTGTTAACTAATTCATCAAAGAATGTCCTTCATGAAACACTAAGAATTATTAATTTTATTAGATCACAGCCCTTGACTACAGGCTTTGTCAATATTCTCTGTGACAAAATGAGACATATGCATAAAGTACTTCCCTGTCATACCGAAGTGTAATAGCTGTTTCAAGGAAAAGCACTTGTATGATTATTTGACTTGCAAACTGAGCCAGCTGCTTTTTTCATGGAACACCATTTTTACTTGAAAGGCTGATTGAAAGACAAACTATGGTTAATAAACCTTGGGTACTAGGCAAACATTTTCTTGAAAATAAAAGAAGTGAGGCTGTCACTCCAAGGAAAACAACTGAGAATATTTGTTGCCAATGGTAAAAATTTGCACTTTCAAATGAAAATGTATATCTATTTGCAACTTGGAAAATGTGTATCTGCCATTATGAACTTGATAACTTTCTAGTGCTTAAAAATTTTTAGGATGTGACCGACAAGGGCTTAATTTCCAAAATATACAAATGGCTCATACAACTCAATAACAACAACAACAACAAAAAACCCACAACCTAATCAAAAAATGGACAGAAGACCTAAATAAACATTTTTCCAAAGAAGACATGCAGACGGCCAATAAGCACATGAAAAGATGCTCAACATCGCTAATTATTAGAGAAATGCAACTCAAAACTATAATGAGATTATCACCTTACACCAGTCAGAATGGCCATCATTAAAAAGTCTACAAATAATAAATGCTGGAGAGGGTGTGGAGAAAAGGCAACCCTCCTACACTGTTAGTGGCAATGTAAATTAGTGCAGCCACTATGGAAAGCAGCATGGAGGTTCCTTACAAAACTAAAAATAGAGTTGACATATGATCCAGAAATCCAACCCCTGGGCATATATCCAGAGAAAATTCTAATAGAAAAGATACATGTACCCCAATGCTCATAGTAGCACTATTTACAATAGTTAAAACATGGAAGCAATCTAAATGTCCATTATAACTGAATCACTTTGCTATACACCAGAAAGTAACACAACATTGTAAATTATACTTCAATAAAAAAATTTTTAAAGATTTTTCTTTTTGAGATTGGTGATGTTAACAAAGTTGATTTGTTAATATTGTGGAATGATAGTACCATTCATTTGGAAAATCTGTATAACTTAGTGAACTAATATTTTACAAATGATCAGTGCATAATATTACACAATCATACATGGATAAAATATTGATTCAAAATGCAAGATAGTTTTGATACAATGAGGTTATCACCTCACACCGGTTAGAAAGTCCATCATCAAAAAATCTACAAACAATAAATGCTGGAGAGAGTGTAGAGAAAAGGGAACCCTCCTACACTGTTGGTGGGAATGTAAATTGGTACAGCCATTACCAATACAGGAACAGCATGGATGTTCCTTAAAAAACTAAAAATAGAGCTACCATTCCTTAAAAAACTAAAATTGATCCAGCAATCCCATTCCTGGGCATATATTCGGAGAAAACCATAATTTGAAAGGATACATGTATCCCAGTGTTCATTGCAGCACTATTTACAATATCCAGGACATGGAAGCAACCTAAATGTTCATCGATGGAGGAATGGATAAAGAAGATGTGGTACATATAAACCATGGAATATTACTCAGCCATAAAAAAGAACAAAATAATGCCATTTGCAGCAGCATGGATGGACCTAGAGATTGTCATATTCAGTGAAGTAAGTCAGAGAAAGACAAATATCATATGATATTGCTTGTATGTGGAATCTAAAAAAATAGTACAAATGAACCTATTTACAAAACAGAAATTGAGTAACAGGTGTAGAAAACAAACTTATGGTTACCAAGGGGGAAAGTGGGGGGGATAGATTGGGAGATTGGGATTGACATATACATACTTCTACATATAAAAGATAACTAATAAGAACCTACTGTATAGCACAGGAAACTCTATTGGGTGCTCTGTAATGACCTATATGGGAATGGAGTCTAGAAGAGAGTGGATATATGTCTATGTATGGTTGATTCACTTTTCTGTACAGCAGAAATTAACACAATATTGTAAATCAACTATACTCCAATAAAAAGTTAATAAAAAACATAAAATGCAAGATATTCCATTTTATGTACACACCATACGTTCTTTATCAATTCACCCATTGATGGACATTTTGGTTGTTTCTATCTTGAGTATTATGAATAATGCCACAATAAACATGGTAGCGCATCTATCTCTTTGAGATCCTGATTTCAGTTCCTTGGATAACTACCAAAAAGTGGGATTGCTCAATCAATCTCAATAGTTTGGTCAATTTGCCATTACATATTTTCTATAATGTTATTTGCATCCTGCTCTTCAGGTCCCCAGCTCTGGCAAGTCATCTGATTGTTTCCTAACTGGCTTTCAATTATTTTCCTATGCAGGACATTCGATACTTTTCTTTTTCTTTTCTGCACTGTTATTTTATTAGTCCTTCGATTATTTTTTTTATTCTTGGTACAGGAATGTAGCTTCTAATAGTTTTCTTGTCAGTTTTCAGAGATTGTATGTAGGTCAAGATGACATTTGGGGGCTTCCTTGATACAACCTGTTTAATAACTCTTCAGTCTATATCAAATTCTCATTCCATACTAGTTTGATAATATTCACATTTCAATTATCTATTCAAATCCTATATATTAACTTTTTCTGGTTCTTGAAGTAAACTTTTTCCCCACAAATTTAGTTAGAGGTTTTAGTGTATGCGAAATGTCAATATGTACCAGGAAAGTGAATTTGTTTGGAATTCAGTGTTGCTAGAGCTAATTAATTGTGTTACTAAAATTAAAAATGAAAGGATCTTGTGATTGTGCTGAAGTGTGCCCTATATTTCTCTGTAGTCCTTTCAGGAACTAGCACAAAGCCATACATATGGTAAGCACTTAGGTAATGTTGCTTTATTGGGCTGCAGAGATACTTTATCATTATAGAGTTGGATTATTATTTTTTTTGTAATTATTTTTTTTTAATTAATTACTTTATTTTTTTTGGCTGTGTTGGGTCTTCGTTTCTGTGCGAGGGCTTTCTCCAGTTGCGGCAAGCGGGGACCACTCCTCATCGCGGTGCGCGGGCCTCTCACCATCGCGGCCTCTCCTGCTGCGGAGCACAGGCTCCAGACACGCAGGCTCAGCAGCTGTGGCTCACGGGCCCAGTTGCTCCGCAGCATGTGGGATCTTCCCAGACCAGGGCTCGAACCCGTGTCCCCTGCATTGGCAGGCAGATTCTCAACCACTGCGCCACCAGGGAAGCCCGAGTTGGATTATTTTTAATACAATTTATTTTGCTATCTTTTTCTTACACTGTTACTAAAGTTAAAACGTTATAAACTAATGGTAACAGAAGTATCTGGTGTCAAGGTTCTGGCTCTGTGCTGATGGTTTACAGACAACGGCTGCCAAGGGAAGGTCTAGTGACTATTGAGCCCTCTTGCCCTCTCCACTTCACCCCGCTTAAATGCAGGGGCAACTGCATGGGACAAGTCAGCAGCCGTTTGTTTTGGCTCATGACTTCCTCTATACCACACCTTAGTCTCCACCTTTGTTCTGATATGTTGAATTTAAAGCCTTATTTTTGGACTGGCTAATTGTCGCTTTGTAGATATCCTCAAAGTATTTTTCAAGTACTTAACACACATACACACACACATCTGGCAATTATTACCGTAACTGCTTACTACAGTAGCTGTCTCGTTTCTCTAGTGAGTTAGTCTTTGTAACTAAATGCTGTAAAACAATACTCCTTTTCAGCCTCAAGTGATATCAAGAAGCTGAGTTATTCCATAAATCCTCTGTTCCTTGGTTATATAACTTTCTGTTCTCTCCTTTGCTTCCTGATAGCAATAACCAACAACAATAACCATGGCAACCCATGGCAGCAGCCAATCTCCTTCCTTCTCTGCTGTCTAACTTCTAGCCAATTGCTGACTACCCTTTCTTACTTATTAATAATTGGAGGAACAGTTCGGTTAAACACTCAGGGATTATTTTAAGCATCAGCCTTATCGTTCTGCAGAAACTACAAAACTAACCCAATCTATGAAAATGGTTGAAGTTGTTCACAGTACTTTCTTTTCCCTTAATTCTCAAACCTAATCTGTCACTAAGTCATGCTGAGGGGTTTTTTTTTTCCTAAATACACCTCAAATCATCTGTTTCTCTCCATTTTCTCTGCCACTATCTTGGTCTAAGCCACAGAACTATTTCAATGTCTCCAAAAAGATCCCTCCCTTCCATCTATTTCCATGTCCCTTGCCAGTCCTGGGCCTATTATCCTCAGATCAATCCCTCCCTCTTCCCATGTGCTGCTTGACATTGTAAGGAGGCTAACGCTTGCAGACTGTGATAACCAGGTTATGAGTCTGCAGGCTTTTTGCTGATGGTAGACAGTGGCAGGAAATGGGAGGATATAGGAAGGGAGACACCAGCTATTAATATTTCCCTCTTTCCTGCCCTACCTTGTGAATCATCTCTGGCACTATCTCCATCACTTCTGGGTTTTAGCTACCAGCCCCCATGGTTCCAGCTTCTGCTAGGAGACCCTGGACCCCAAGCACAGGTTTACCACCTCCTTCCTTGGTCCCTCCAGCCTTGGTGTGTTAGAGAATTCCAGCTGTTACTAACTCTGGGTTACTTTGCTGTTACCTGTTGACTTTTAGTCCACTTCATCAATTGTTAACTGTCAGCTGACTCTTACCAGACAGGAAATTGTCACAGAAAAAATTATACAACTATAACCAAGGAAGTTTAGGGCTCAGCACTGCTCTCCTACTTAAGACCAAGATTAATTCTAGGGGCACAAAATAACAAAGCTATTATCATAGATTTGTTGCTGAATGTTCTTTGCAAGAGCTAAGAATACAAGCACACCGCTGACACTGAATAAGGACTGTTTAGAAGGAAAAATTGGCAACATACACCAAAAACAAACAAATAAATAAAAACCGTGATATGAATTGTTTCCTCCGCAAATAGACCACTAATGATTGTCTATCATGTGGATTCTCTCTAGCTGTTTAACTCTTTCTTTTTGAATATGATAATTGGTGGGAGCATCTGCCCTTGGCTAGACAGATGACATGAGGGTAGGTACAGATGCAGCAATACACAAATGCTGTTAAGATGAAAGTCTCCAGGGAGGAGACTCCTTTTTTGTTCTGTGATTGTACAATTACTGAGCTAAGGGTACCAGTATGTGCTTCATCTTTAATTGCCAGATTTCTCTGCAGTACACACAATTCCCTTTCTGCAGTCTTAGCAGTTTCTCAACAATGCTGATAGTCAAAAATCCCTGTACAGTCCAAACACTTTGAACCACAGCATAATTTTCAAATATACAGGGTTTTATCTTATATCCCATGGAAAGCATACTTTGGGTCTGGCTAGGTCTCCCTTCCTTACAGACTTAATTTGCTGTAAGCTCATTACAACTAAATTAGAAAGAAGCAAAAAGGCCCCAAACTGTATTCAGTTAGATTCACCATAATGTTTATAATTTGATACTTATGAGGGGAAAACAGTCTTTTTTAATTGAGGCTCTGATTCTACCACTATCTATCCCCATTTCAAGCTGAGGTTTTCAGAGAAAGAAATGATTTGTCCAAGACGTGCTTTCGCCATAACTTTTCTAGGTACAAGTAAATTAATCTCAGTGTTGCCTCTGGTGTGGTAATACAGGAGAGTGGTTAGAGCATGACCTCTGAGTTTGAGAGATCTGGATTTGAGTCCTGGCTCCAACACTGACCAGCAGTGTAAACTTGGGTAAATTGAATTCCCAGTGCCTCAGTTTCTTCCTCTCTACAGCAGGAATAACAATCAAATTATTGTAAGGATTAATGACATATTGTGTGAAATCATTACCACAATGTTTGGTACCTAAGGAGTTTGATATATGTTAGTTATTCTCTTCTATTATCATTTTTATTCATAATATGTCTACTTACGTTGTATGACTTTTATTAGAAAATGTCTCCCCCCATATCAAAAATATTCCTCTGTCGAGTACGAAGCATAAAATGAGAATCAAGCTTTCTATAATAAATAACTGAATATGTAATTATTTCATTAAGGTCATATGTACAGAATCAAACAAGGAAGAAATTATTAGTCCTCTTCTGCAAATATAGAAACCAAGTTTTCAAGAAGGTATGTTGTTCAAACCAAAGTCTTCTGCCTCCAAAATTCAGGTTCGTTCAATTCCCCTTTGTGATTTGATATACATGAGAGCAGCCAAAAAAAAACTAAACTTTTCTTTCTCATTCTCCCTCCTCCACACCAGGCAAACTCCACCCTCTCAACCAGCCACATGTTTTTTTCAATGATTTTTTCCTCATGATCTCCCATTTTCTCACTTCTCATTTACTATTTTTTAGTTCCAAACAACTTGATTCAATTCAGTGAAAGTCATGATAATAAAGATATAAATATCTTGAAGACACAGTCCAGCCCTTAAGAAATTAAAAATTAGACAAGTTCTCAAATGATGATGTCCAATTTAAAAAAAAACAGTTACCCAAGAAATATAAGAAAGGTATTATGATGTTGCAGAGTTGAAAGATCACATCTTGTTAGGGAATTAAGAAAAGAGATTATGGAGGAGACTTGAAAGATAATATGGTTTCATCATGAACTGTCTGAGCAAAGATATCCCAGGAATGTCAGAGATATCTGTGGGGAGCATGGAATAGTCTGACTGTGCTTAGGATTCTTGTAAATAGTAGTAGTAACTAAGAGGGAGAAAGGGATTGGGAATATTTTGTGGAATGTTTAGAACATCAGAATGAACAATGTACACCTGATTTGATAGCCAATAAGGAAATCTTTGACAGCAGTGTTTACTATCGTATTTTTATATCTTTCCATATATTTTGCTGCCCAGTTTCAGATTCTAGAATATTTAGACAAAAAACATAACGACACTCAAAATCCAAGCATAAGATCTATCCAATTCCTCTACTTAAAGTACAGATACTTAGGTTATTACTAAAAGATTTCAGGAATCATTGTTTCTTATGCTTTAAATTCTTTGGGCGCAAAAGTAAACATATTCATACCAAGTGTGTTTTCATATTTGCTTGGTTTCATTATAAGCCACAAGACATGTCAGAACACATAACTCAAATCACATTCTCTTGCCTATTGTAAACATAGAGAGAAATTCAAGTGTTTTGGTTCCATTCACCGATAGAGTTGAGGAATTTCTGTCTGTCTTTGTATAGAACTTCAAGGAGGAAAAGAGGCTATGTTCTGCATTGTGCTAGCACGTTAGAGGAAGATACAATACCTATTTTTTTAAATCAGCAATTGAGAGTTTTATAAGTAGTCTCACAAGGAAAATCCAGCTGGTATAGTAAATCCCTGTGGATAAAAGTGGATCATTTATAAACAGCTGCTTTGCAAAGTACAATCTCTTTTCTTCATTCTACCCGCACTCCATCTTTACAATCATTAAAGTGAAACAAATCTATTTTCCTTCTTGCCTTTTTCTTCTCTTGATAATTTCACCAAGAATTTGCAATTTTATTTGCCTTTTCCAGCAATCAACATTTGACTGTTTTTTGGAGCTTCTCTACAGGATATTTGTTTATTTCTTTGGTATCTATATTCTCTATGTCTTTCATTCTATTTTATTTGAATTTAATTTGCTGTTATTAAAAAAAAAACTTCTTGAGATAGATGAGCTAAGATGGAGTTTTCTGTCCCATTTCTTTTCTCAAATATGAATTTAAAGATAAAAATTTTCCTCTAAGAACAGCTTACCCTGCAATCTGTAGGTTTTGAAATGTCATACTTGTGTTAGCATCCAGTTAAACACGTTCTAACTTCCATTGTTATTTCATTGATCCATAGGCTATTTTAGAGTTCATACCTTAATTTTTAAAAAGTAAAACTTTTTGTTCTATCTCTCTTTTTTTAAATCATTAATTTCTATTTTAATTGTGTTTTTGTTAAAAGACACACACTGTGATCTCAATCCATTGAAATGTGCTGAGATTTGCCTTATGTTATAAAATTGGTCAATTCTTGTAAATGCTCCTTCAGTAATTGAAAAAAAATGTATATTCTAAAGTTTGGAGTATAGTATTTTATATGTCAATTAGATCAAGTTTTCATTTATATTTTTCAAATATTCATTGAGAAATTGACTTTTGTTGTTTTGTTACGTAACTTTTATTTTATCGTATGTAGTTTGAGTCTGTGTTATTAGTTGTCTGCATTATTATTTGCAGACAATTTAGAATTATATCTTCTTTATAAATTAAGTATTTAATCATTTTGAGGTGACCCTATTTATTTCTAGAAATTCTTTTGTTAAAAATCTTGTCTATGGAGATTAACCAAGATGGCGGAGTAGAAGGACGTGCTCTCACTCCCTCTTGCGAGAGCACCAGAATCACAACTGGCTGCTGGACAATCATCGACAGGAAGACACTGGACTTCACCAAGGAGGATACCCCACGTCCAAGGACAGAGGAGAAGCCACAGTGAGATGGTAGGAGGGGCGCAATCAGAGTAAAATCAAATCCCATAACTGCTGGGTGGGTGACTCACAGACTGGCGAGCACTTATACCACAGAAGTCCACCCACTGGAGTGAACGTTCTGAGCCCCACGTCAGGCTTCCCAACCTGGGGGTCTGGCAACGGGAGGAGGAATTCATAGAGAATCAGACTTTGAAGCCTAGTGGGAATTGATTGCAGGACTTCGACAGGACTGGGGGAAACAGAGACCCCACTCTTGGAGGGCGTACACAAAATAGTGTGTGCATCGGGACCCAGGGGAAGGAGCAGTGACCCTGTGGGAGACTGAACCAGACATAACTGCTGGTGTTGGGGGGGGTCTCCTGCAGAGGCGGGGGCTGGCTCTGTTTCACCGTGGGGACAAGGACACTGGCAGCAGAGGTTCTGGGAAGTGCTCCTTGGCGTGAGCCCTCCCAGAGTCTGCCATTAGCCCCACCAAAGAGCCCGGGTAGGCTCCAGTGTTGGGTTGCCTCAGGCAAAACAATCAACAGGGAGGGAACCAAGCGCCACCCAGCAACAGTCAAGTGGATTAAAGTTTTACGGAGCTCTGACCGCCACAGCAACAGTCAGCTCTACCCACCTCCGGAGCCTCCCATCAAGCCTCTTAGATAGCCTCAACCACCAGAGGGCAGACAGCAGAAGCAAGAAAAACTACAGTCCTGCAGCCTGTGCATCAGAAACCACATTTACAGAAAGATAGACAAGATGAAAAGGCAGAGGGCTATATACCAGATGAAGGAACAAGAAAAAACCCCAGAAAAACAACTAAATGAAGTGGAGATAGGCAACCTTCCAGAAAAAGAATTCAGAATAATGATAGTGAAGATGATCCAGGACCTTGGAATAAGAATGGAGGCAAAGATTGAGAAGATGCAAGAAATGATTAACAAAGACCTAGAAGAATTAAAGAACAAACAAACAGAGATGAACAATACAATAACTGAAATGAAAACTACACTAGAAGGAATCAATAGTAGAATAACTGAGGCAGAAGAACGGATAAGTGACCTGGAAGACAGAATGGTGGAATTCACTGCTGCGGAACAGACTAAAGAAAAAAGAATGAAAAGAAATGAAGACAGCCTAAGAGACCTCTGGGACAACATTAAACGCAACAACATTCGCATTATAGGGGTCCCAGAAGGAGAAGAGAGAGAGAAAGGACCAGAGGAAATATTTGAAGAGATTATAGTCGAAAACTTCCCTAACATGGGAAAGGAAATAGCCACCCAAGTCCAGGAAGCGCAGAGAGTCCCATACAGGATAAACCCAAGGAGAAGCACGCCAAGGCACATAGTAATTAAAGTGGCAAAAATTAAAGACAAAGAAAAATTATTGAAAGCAGCAAGGGAAAAACGACAAATAACATACAAGGGAACTCCCATAAGGTTAACAGCTGATTTCTCAGCAGAAACTCTACAAGCCAGAAGGGAGTGGCATGATATACTTCAAGTGATGAAAGGGAAGAACCCACAACCAAGATTACTCTACCCGGCAAGGATCTCATTTAGATTTGATGGAGAAATCAAAAGCTTTACAGACAAGCAAAAGCTAAGAGAATTCAGCACCACCAAACCAGCTCTACAACAAATGTTAAAGGAACTTCTCTAAGTGGGAAACACAAGAGAAGAAAAGGACCTACAAAAACAAACCCAAAACAATTAAGAAAATGGTCATAGGAACATACATATCGATAATTACCTTAAACGTGAATGGATTAAATGCTCCAGCCAAAAGACACAGGCTTGCTGAATCGATACAAAAACAAGACCCATATATATGCTGTCTACAAGAGACCCACTTTAGACCTAGGGACACATACAGACTGAAAGTGAGGGGATGGAAAAAGATATTCCATGCAAATGGAAATCAAAAGAAAGCTGGAGTAGCTATACTCATATCAGATAAAATAGACTTTAAAATAAAGAATGCTACAAGAGACAAGGAAGGACACTACATAATGATCAAGGGATCAATCCAAGAAGAAGATATAACAATTATAAATATATATGCACCCAACATAGGAGCACCTCATTACATAAGGCAACTGCTAACAGCTATAAAAGAGGAAATTGACAGTAACACAATAATAGTGGGGGACTTTAACACCTCACTTACACCAATGGACAGATCATCCAAAATGAAAATAAATAAGGAAACAGAAGCTTTAAATGACACAATAGACCAGATAGATTTAATTGATATTTATAGGACATTCCATCCAAAAACAGCAGATTACACGTTCTTCTCAAGTGCGCACGGAACATTCTCCAGGATAGATCACATCTTGGGTCACAAATCAAGCCTCAGTAAATTTAAGAAAATTGAAATCATATCAAGCATCTTTTCTGACCACAACGCTATGAGATTAGAAATGAATTACAGGGGAAAAAACGTAAAAAACACAAACACATGGAGGCTAAACAATACGTTACTAAATAACCAAGAGATCACTGAAGAAATCAAAGAGGAAATCAAAAAATACCTAGAGACAAATGACAAAGAAAACACGACAACCCAAAACCTATGGGATGCAGCAAAAGCAGTTCTAATAGGGACGTTTATAGCTATACAAGCCTACCTAAAGAAACAAGAAAAATCTCAAGTAAACAATCTAACCTTACACCTAAAGAAACTAGAGAAAGAAGAACAAACAAAACCCAAAGTTAGCAGAAGGAAAGAAATCATAAAGATCAGAGTGGAAATAAATGAAATAGAAACAAAGAAAACAATAGCAAAGATCAATAAAACTAAAAGCTGGTTCTTTGAGAAGATAAACAAAATTGATAAGCCATTAGCCAGACTCATCAAGAAAAAGAGGGAGAGGACTCAAATCAATAAAATCAGAAATGAAAAAGGAGAAGTTACAACAGACACCGCAGAAATACAAAGCATCCTAAGAGACTACTACAAGCAACTTTATGCCAATAAAATGGACAACCTGGAAGAAATGGACAAATTCTTGGAAAGGTATAACCTTCCAAGACTGAACCAGGAAGAAGCAGAAAATATGAACAGACCAATCACAAGTAATGAAATTGAAACTGTGATTAAAAATCTTCCAACAAACAAAAGTCCAGGACCAGATGGCTTCACAGGTGAATTCTATCAAACATTTAGAGAAGAGCTAACACCTATCCTTCTCAAACTCTTCCAAAAAATTGCAGAGGAAGGAACACTCCTAAACTCATTCTATGAGGCCACCATCACCCTGATACCAGAACCACACAAAGACACTACAAAAAAAGAAAATTACAGACCAATATCACTGATGAATATAGATGCAAAAATCCTCAACAAAATACTAGCAAACAGAATCCAACAACACATTAAAAGGATCATACACCACAATCAAGTGGGATTTATCCCAGGGATGCAAGGATTCTTCAATATACGCAAATCAATCAATGTGATACACCATATTAACAAATTGAAGAATAAAAACCATATGTTCATCTCAATAGATGCAGAAAAAGCTTTTGACAAAATTCAACACCCATTTATGATAAAAACTCTCCAGAAAGTGGGCATAGAGGGAACCTACCTCAACATAATAAAGGCCATATATGACAAACCCACAGCAAACATCATTCTCAACGGTGAAAAACTGAAAGCATTTCCTCTAAGATCAGGAACGAGACAAGGATGTCCACTCTCACCGCTATTATTCAACATCGTTCTGGAAGTCCTAGCCACAGCAATCAGAGAAGAAAAAGAAATAAAAGGAATACAAATTGGAAAAGAAGAAGTAAAACTGTCACTGTTTGCAGATGACATGATACTATACATAGAGAATCCTAAAACTGCCACCAGAAAACTGCTAGAGCTAATTAATGAATATGGTAAAGTTGCAGGATACAAAATTAATGCACAGAAATCTCTTGCATTCCTATACACTAATGATGAAAAATCTGAAAGAGAAATTATGGAAACACTCCCATTTACCATTGCAACAAAAAGAATAAAATACCTAGGAATAAACCTACCTAGGGAGACAAAAGACCTGTATGCAGAAAACTATAAGACACTGATGAAAGAAATTAAAGATGATACCAACAGATGGAGAGATATACCATGTTCTTGGATTGGAAGAATCAACATTGTGAAAATGACTATACTACCCAAAGCAATCTACAGATTCAATGCAATCCCTATCAAATTACCAATGGCATTTTTTATGGAGCTAGAAAAAATCATCTTAAAATTTGTATGGAGACACAAAAGACCCCGAATAGCCAAAGCAGTCTTGAGGGAAAAAAACGGAGCTGGAGGAATCAGACTCCCTGACTTCAGACTATACTACAAAGCTACAGTAATCAAGACAATATGGTACTGGCACAAAAACAGAAACATAGATCAATGGAACAAGATAGAAAGCCCAGAGATAAACCCACGCACCTATGGTCAACTAAGCTATGACAAAGGAGGCAAAGATATACAATGGAGAAAAGACAGTCTCTTCAGTAAGTGGTGCTGGGAAAACTGGACAGCTACATGTAAAAGAATGAAATTAGAATACTCCCTAACACCATTCACAAAAATAAACTCAAAATGGATTAGAGACCTAAATGTAAGACTGGACACTATAAAACTCTTAGAGGAAAACATAGGAAGAACACTCTTTGACATAAATCACAGCAAGATCTTTTTTGATCCACCTCCTAGAGTAATGGAAATAAAACAAAAATAAACAAATGGGACCTAATGAAACTTAAAAGCTTTTGCACAGCAAAGGACACCATAAACAAGACGAAAAGACAACCCTCAGAATGGGAGAAAATATTTGCAAACGAATCAACGGACAAAGGATTAATCTCCAAAATATATAAACAGCTCATTCAGCTCAATATTAAAGAAACAAACACCCCAATCCAAAAATGGGCAGAAGACCTAAATAGACATTTCTCCAAAGAAGACATACAGATGGCCACGAAGCACATGAAAAGATGCTCAACATCACTAATTATTAGAGAAATGCAAATCAAAACTACAATGAGGTATCACCTCACACCAGTTAGAATGGGCATCATCAGAAAATGTACAAACAACAAATGCTGGAGAGGGTGTGGAGAAAAGGGAACCCTCTTGCACTGTTGGTGGGAATGTAAATTGATACAGCCACTATGGAGAACAATATGGAGGTTCCTTAAAAATCTAAAAATAGAATTACCATATGATCCAGCAATCCCACTACTGGGCATATACCCAGAGAAAACCGTAATTCAAAAAGACACATGCACCCGAATGTTCATTGCAGCACTATTTACAATAGCCATGTCATGGAAGCAACCTAAATGCCCATCAACAGACGAATGGATAAAGAAGTTGTGGTACATATATACAATGGAATATTACTCAGCCATAAAAAGGAACGAAATTGAGTCATTTGTTGAGACGTGGATGGATCTAGAGACTGTCATACAGAGTGAAGTAAGTCAGAAAGAGAAAAACAAATATCGTATATTAACGCATGTATGTGGAACCTAGAAAAATGGTACAGATGAGCCGGTTTGCAGGGCAGAAGTTGACACACAGATGTAGAGAACAGACATATGGACACCAAGGGGGGAAAACAGCGGTGGGGATGGTGGTGTGCTGATTTGGGCGATTGGGATTGACATGTATACACTGATGTATATAAAATTGATGACTAATAAGAACCTGCAATATAAACAAACAAACAAAACAACTAATAGTAAACTTCCATTGGGTTATTTGTATGGAAATATGTTAATATAAATGTTTCAGACATTACGTGAAATTTCTAAAAATCTTATATGTTCTGGTATAATGTTATAAGTCATAATCCTAGTTATTACTTTAAAATGTATATCTCAGAAATAACTAATTTTCTTGTCAACTGCATTATTATGAACTTTCATCAAATCTTTAACTGTGGTCATTTTTAAGTCTTTTGTCATTTACAGACAGTTCTGGGTGTACTCTGATGCTTTTGTAAATATGTTCCTCTAAAAGGGTTTCATCTTCAGGAAATTCATGGAAAAGACTCTGACAAGTACAGGTTTCTGGTACCTGACTGTACTGCTGAACTGAATGAATAAGCATTTTCAGAACTCTAATGAAAAACTGATGAGCTCATAAAAGTGCTAACAAAAGATCAAGATGAAAAAAAAAAATTAATTACATGGGACTGAGTGAACTGATGAGGATGAGTATAATTTTTGTGACTTTCTGTTTGAATTTTAAAAAAGAAAAAATCCCACAAGGACTCAGAGGCAAAGAATACACAAATCAATTTTCACTGCAAAGTAAAGGAGCTGTTACAGTGGAGGATTACTGGACTGAATGTCAATATTATGACATAGTATGAGTGTGTTTCATGTTTGGTAATTGCAATCATTGTTGCTTTTGTTGTGGTCATCCATGTACAATGCTTGGTGTCAGTCTATTTATCTCTTGTAAAAATAAAATACAGTGTGTGTGGAAAAAAAAAAAAAAGAAAAGAAACCAAAAAAACGTTAAAAAAAAAAGAAAAACAAATTACACATCACCACAAGGAAGCAGCCAAATCCAGGAAGTAGGACATTCTCCAGCTCAAAAGCTCCAGTGTATCTAACAACCATCACGAAAAAAAAAAAAGAAGGAGAAGAAGGAGAAGAAGAAGAAGAGAAGAGAAAAGAAAAGAAAGGGAAAAACAGAGAAGGAGATGTTAAAAAAATAAAAGATACTTACGGTCTATAACCAGATATAATGCAATATGTGATTCAAAGAAATCAACTGAGTAACAAATTGTTAAATTTTAGTATGAATGGATATTAGATGATATTAGAAATTATTGTTAACATTTTATGTTTAATGCTGGTGTGATAATTAGATTTTTGAAAAGCCCTTATCAATTAAAGATGTATATATACTGAAGTATTTATGGGTGAAATTATATGACGTGAGATTTGCTTTAAAATACTCCAATAAAAATAAAATATGGAGGGGGAACAAAAGTTGAAACAAACTGGCAGATGATGATAATTTTTAAAGATGGATTATGGATACATGTGGGTTCAATAGACTATCTAATTTTGTGTGTGTTTTCAAGACCATTAAAAATAATTTAAATAAAAAAAAAATCTTGTCTGATATTACAGTAGCTACACTGGTTTTCTTTTGGTTATTATTTGCCTGGTATATTTGTCTCTATCCGTCTGCTTTCATTCTTTCTATATCCTTATGTTGTAAATGTGTCTCTTGTAAACAGAATAAAACCTTTCTGAGCTGCAGCATTTGCCAGACTTTTTAGGGAGGTGACTGGAACGAGCCAGCCTGATTCCACGGGGGCTGGACAGAAGCTGGCCTAGAGTTTTCTGAAAGGCCAGTAACAAGGTGGCAAGTTTTACTAAGCTGTAGAAAGGATTCCATAATTCCATGCCTTATAATTTCCATGGATCAGACATGCACAAAATTATTTTCTAAAAGTCGTGGTGGAGAAAACCCTCCGTGATAAGTATCAGCTAACTTCAGCACTACTCTATGTTGGAGGTATAAACAAGCTGATGTTCCGGCTGGAATATTTCAAACATTGAATGCCTCTTTCTTTGTAGTTTAGTGCTATTTAAAAAATCCAACTTCTCAGTAACAGCTGGTAGGATAAGAGGAGAGTGAAATCAGCTATAAAAAGCATGACAAAGTTGGAAAATTTCAATGCATCCTAATTGTCACTTATGCTGAGTGCTTAGTCCCTGTAGCTTTAACACAAGAGTATTTCCTAAAAGGCCCTTGAGAAAATGCTAATAGGTGTTCTTATGAAAAAATAATGAAAGATATATCTCCTTCCATAATTTAATTTTAATATTATGTTAGGAAATATCAAACATATTTTGTATCCTTTCATTATTTAAAATGCAATGTCTTACATGTTTATTTTGAATAACTAAGTTATACAAAAACAGATTCTGTGGCTAAGAGGAGAAAACAAAACAAAACAAAATCTTGAGGTTCTCAAACTATGACTGAGTGAAATAAGCAAAAATTCAGATTTCCTCAAAATATATTAAACAACCACAGCCTTTGTTTTAAAAAAGTGAGAATCTTTCCAAGATGTAAGCATTAATAATGTTTAGAATATCCTAATTCAAGACTATCAGCTTATTACTGGATGGTTCATCTTCTCTTTACTACAATAGATATGTATAAAATAGGATTTTCATGTTAAGTGGTACTCAAAATAAAATACAAAATATAAAATAACTTGAATTCTCTATTTTTATCTGTTATAAAGTTAAAAGCAACTCATTAGAAAAATGAATGTTTATCATTGCTGGCAACAATTCAGTTGTGAAATCATTTTTAGCTATCCACTGTACTCAAATTGTTTATTATTGCTCATGATTCTCTGTTGGATTTCTATTAATACATTATAACCTTACAAGTATTCCTCTGGTCTGATGAGTTAGGAAAATATCTAAAGTATTGGGAGACATTTATATATAGGAAAGAAAAAAATTATGCATATAATTTGGAATCAGAACAAGATTTCACTCTCAGTTCTACTTACTAGCTATATGACCTTGCACAAGGTCCTTGGCCCTTACCCAAGGATCTTTATCTTTACAAAGAACACAAAGATGCTACAACCGGGAGCACTTCCATGGATGCTTGGAATTGGAAAGAATATCAAGATAACTATTCCAAAACTTTGATGTTTGAATTTTTTTTTATAACATCTACACTTCAGGCAATGTTGCTTGAAGTTCACTGATAGACACTCAAGCCTCTATTGAATTGAAAGAGATGTAAAGAAGAGAGAATATTTATACATGTCAAAGAGCGAGGTAGGTATTCAACATATTATTCTGCTTTGACTAAAATATGAAATTTATTTTTATTATTATGCCCTGAAGCTCAAGAAAACGAGATAACTTGACAGAAATCACAAAAGTGAGAGACTGAATATACAAATAGACAATGGTCAGACCATATATAAAAATAGAACTCTGACCCACTACCTGCAGCAACCTGCCCAGAAAATCAACTTTTTATCTACAAGAAACAGTCCAGGAAGCCAGCCTTCTATAATTAGGACTTTTAGGAAGCCAGATTTCTTCTCTAGTAACAATCCAATAAGCTGAACAGTAATTCTTGTAATAATTGACCCCAAATGATCAGGACTTGATTATTAACTGACAGCTTCCCTAATACTCCCCAATTCCGACTTAGGACCAACAAGAGAAAGTCAAATATGCACCCCTATAGCTTCCTCACACCAACAGCCTCTAATCATGGTACACCTGTAGCCTTTCCTTTTTTTCTACTGCAAAACTTTCCCACTCCTCTGCCTGCCTTTGAATCTTTGTCAAAATGGAAGTGACAGTGACTGACACCTTTGCTGTAGCAAGTTCTCGGTAAACAAGTTTTGCTTTTCTCATTTAGTTGGTCTTTATTTCCATAAAATCTAACAAAAACTAGGATTTAAGAAATTATTGCATGTGTGCAATAGGCTACAGGTACAAGAATATTAATTGTGACATAATTTATGATAGGCAAATGTCCATCAATAAAGGACACATAAATTGTGGTAGAGTTATACAATGGAAAACCCTGAAACAATGAAAAATTAACACATTATAGCTATAGACAGCAATGTGGATACATCTTCCTTTCAGGAAAAGGGTATTTATAATGATTAGAAATGGGCATACAGAGGGATTGTAGCATGCCCACGTCTGGTATTATAGACCTGATTGGAGTTACATGGGTTTTTCTCGATTCTCAATCCAGACTCCTTTGTTATATAATATGTTCCTTTCCCAGGATAAACATCACAATTATTTACTGAACTTAAAGTCTGAGTGTAAGAGTTTTGAGATATTTACAATTTCTGTGTGATTGATTCTTGTTTTATGCTGAGAAAAAATTCTTTCCTGGGAGCATGAGCTCCCTTTAAAATCCACTCCTAAATTCCTGCCTCAAGCCAGGTTTGTGCATCTCCTACAACTACAGCCAGGTTTTTCTGCTCCACAGCTGCTGGGAAAGAATGACCACTTAGCATACTTGCTCTGAGACTCATTTGGATTCCTAATGGAATTCTAGTGCATGAATGCGGCAAGGAAGGAATGAGGAGTTACTTGTTAGAGCGTTACCAGGTTTCTCCTTCACATCTAACCTCTTTCTTAACTCATCCCATTAGGAATAAGAAAAAATATCTCTGAAATTGTATCATAGAGGTTCAAGCCTCTAGACTTATGGGGAGAAGGACAGATGACTTCTGGGGATGTTGGTGAAGGTCACGCTGACTTAGGCTTTAAAGTTATAGCAAGTTTTTTCGTTTGTTTAAACATTTTTATATGTCATATGGACTCTTACAGCTCTTCTCTTTTCCTTTATTTATATTGAAATAATTTTAGACTTACAGGAAAGTTGCAAAAATAGTAAATAGACTTCCCACATAACTCCATTCAGCATTCCCTGATGTTAACATCTTAGAAATATATGTATATAAACTGACCAAGTGTATACACACATCTGTTTTCATTTCTGTAGCTATTTGTGTGTCTGCATGAAAACCAGGAGTTTATACTGGTATCTCTGATTCTAATCCACTATCCCAAGGTTCATTCTAATCTTCCTGAAAAAAGTAGTAAGATTTTAATGGCAGAGGAGCTCTTTATATTAATGTAAACAAAAACATAGAACTTCAAAAGTCAACATTACTGAAGGAAATGGTCAGATTTTGCATGGCTTGGGTGGGAAAAGGATAGCTATACTGTGAAAAATTTGCCAGTAGAAAAGGAAGGCAAATATAAGGCAGAACCACACAATTAAACCCATATAAAATATTTATTTGATTTATTATTGAGCATAGGACTATAACTTAAACCTACATTCTATTAATGAGTACTTATTAGGAATTTAGTCTCAATCATATAGAAATTTTCTCCTCCTCACCCATTGTTCTCACCTCCTAACTCTACATTTGCTAAACACTCAGAAACGTACAATCTTGCCTCTTAAAATTTGGAATTAGCTAGGTTAAGACTCATTTCCTCTTTCACAATCTTGGCAACATCTGGGATGTTCTCTGCCAAAATTCCAGGCAGCTGTGTAAAATCTGGTGCTTGGGAACCAGCAGACATGTGAATTAATTGTGTGAGTGCTATTGTTTGGTGAAAATTTATAGGTTTCCCTTTTAAGTTTCAGATTTATAAGCAGCATGAATAATAACCTGCTTGGTATAAGATTGTAATTTTATTCAAGAATGCACATCTAACACTGCAAAACATTATTATGCCTTTTTATTGTACATCTCTTCTATGATTTATGTAATTATTACACTTAGGAATATTCACTGACTTTGTTAAGTATACTAGTTTCCTGACGTTTGGGACAGTTTGTCCCTTTCTGTTGACTCAACACTAATACTTTACAATCTGTTGAGCTTCCTACTCTATTCTCCTGGGCATAAAGCTTAAGGCAAAGTTGAATAAGGTACAGCATATATATGTCTCTTTCTTTTACCATTTCACAGCCAACTTCTGACTTCAGTGCCAACAGTGTAAAGAGCTTAGAAGTCATCACTCCTGTCCTTACAACAAGAAGAAGCTGAACAAATTGAAAATCAATGACTTTTCTTTGACCCATCAGAGGAGTGAAATTGCAGGGCAAACCACCACCCCAGAGAGACAGATGAATTCAGAGAGACGGAGCTGAGATCCTCTTACTTAGAACAAAAGGCATTAAAGTTATAAACTGATAGGAAAAACTGAATGGTGATTTTGATGAATGCTAGAGGCTGAGTACAGACTACCATGGGGATGTGAAAAATGGGGGCTGCAGTCTTAGAAAGATTCCCACAGTTATGTGGGTTTTACCTCCAGGAATCCCATAAGATTACAAAATTAAAGACCCAAGAAAATGGTTTCATGTCTCTGGTGGGGAAGGGGGAGGCGAGGGTATAATCATTGTGAAATATACCAGTATTCTCCATGACAAAGGCTTACTCTCAAGGGAAAGAGACTACCAGAGCTTTATTCCAATTGGGGAAGGACATGTCTCCAACTTCAGTCCCCTCTAGCCTTCCTGTATCACCTGAGGTAGTGATGGGCTATATCACTGAAGAAACTATTGTGAAGGTCGTCACCAGAGACAAAGACACACTAAAAGACTGAGATTTAATTATAGGATTATAGAATTCTTCCTGTCCCCCACACTTTCCCACTGTACCAACAGTTTCCAACATTATAACAGATTATAGCGGAAAGAGCTGTAAGATAGACCTTCTCGGAGAAAGAGTACTAAGGGAAACCCAAAGTCAAGACAGGAGACAAAAACAAGGACAGTACAGGAATTGGAAGCCTCTGACACCTACAACTACAGCAAATATTAAAAACAACCCAATTCTTAGGCAGATTAACATAAATCCTTACAATAAAGTCCTATTTACCTTAATTCCTATTATGTGATATGTCATATCCAGTTTTAAAAAAAATGACATGCCACAATGAGGAAGTGCACAGGCTAAAGAAACAAAGCAAGTATCAGAACAGGCTCAGATGTCACACAGATTTGAAAGTATCAGAGAATTTAAAATAACTATGGTTACTATATTAGAAATTTAATGAAAAAAGTAGACAGCATGAAAGAACAGACAGGTAATGTAAGCAGAAATATGGAAATTCTAAGAAAGATTCAAAAGTAAAAACAGTCATGCCTCAGTATCCATGGGGATTGGTTTCAGGACTCCCCATGGATACCCAGATCTGCAGATGCTCAAGTCCCTTGTATGAAATGGCATAGTACAGCTTGCCCCCCATATCCACAGGTTTTGTATCCACAGGTTCTGCATTTGTGGATTCAACCAACTGCTGATCAATTCATGCTTGGTTGAATCCACAGATGCAGAACTGCAGTTATGGATGGCTAACTGTACTAGAAATAAAAAATGCTGTAATGGAAATGAAGAATGTCTTTGATGGGCATATCAGTAGACTGGACATGGCTGAGGAAAGAATCAGTGAGCTTGAAGATAGATCAATAAATAGAAACTTCCCAAACTGAAAAGAAAACAACAACAACAATAACAACAACCCCAGAATATCCAAGAACTGTGGAAATTTTTCAAAAGGTTTAACTTGTAATTTTAATACCAAAAGGAGAAGTAAGAGAAAATGGAGTTGAGGGATTCAAATTATGATCTGGCAGGAAAGGTACAAGTACTTTATGTCTGAGGAAGTATATGAAGATCCACTGCAGAGCCATGAGGAAACCACAGGACCTTAATGAAACAGAAATAAGATTTAATAGATCAGAAATAAGATCAAGAGAATTGATAAGATTTCTTCATTTTTCAGTGTATTCCAAAATCTGAATTTTCCTGCAAATGGGTGGCTGTAGGATCCTCTTACAGTAAGAGTCAGAAGCTCTCATCATGATATTTAAAGGTCATCTGAGACAGGTTAGGGCCACAGCTTTGCAGCTCTGTGCTACCACCCTGCCATCCACAGTATTCTCTTCTGTTTCCCTTCACTTTTCCCTATCAAACCAATCTTCTCCAGAGACAGAATCACAGCAGGAATGAGGAATAAAAGAAGCTATAGCAACAAAAATCTTTGGCCCTTTCTCAAGCATCTTCAATGTCCTGTGCTTGGTTTATAACACAATCCTGTGCCATACTGTCCAGAAGAAAGCATAAGTTTTTCCAATATTATTATGTTCTATATAAAAATTTTCTGTATCCAATCCCCAGCCTGGCTTTCAAGGCGCACTAGGCTAAATGATTTTTGTTTGTTTTGTTTTGTTTTGTTTATCTAGAAAGTTAGTATAATTAAAAGGGTTTTTTAATCAGCATTATGGAGAGTGGCTTTTAGAGAGACAAGACTGGCAGCAGAACAATCAGGAAATATATAATTAATTCATTTGAAGGTGATGAGGGGTCTGAACTAAGACTATGGTGACGTCAAGTAGAAGAGTATATTGATGAAAGGGTAGGGACATGGGGCCAAAATGAATGTAGGTGAGAGATAGAAAAAGACACTTAAATTTGAGGACTATATAAACTGAATATGTTCCCTAACAAGGACATATTAGTATTATTGTTTCTACTCACAAATATGAGTAGGACAATTATAAGTCTAATAGGAATAGAGTCTATATTTTAAAGAGTCAGAGATACGTTTGCAAAAGGTAAGGGAGGCAGGTTACAAAAAGTCACAAAAGTTTGACATATTTAAACATGATGCCACAGACAAGAAGGAGCCAATGGAGATTCTTGAATGACATCATGCAGCAATCTAAAGGGCGAGTGAGAGGGGTGAGAGGTTGGAAGGAGAGATAAAAAGCTTTTGCAGGATCTCAGGCTTGGCGTGAGCAACATTAGAACCAGGTAGGGGCAATGGGGAAGTTGCAGAGGACCCCATGTTGATCAAAGGCACACGACATATATCTTACACCTCGGTTTCTCATCTATAAAGAAAAAGTAACAATCCTATTGTCACCCAGTTAAACCTCAGACCAGCAGTATAGTATAGTATAGTATGGTGGATATGAGTAGAGTCAAAAACCAGACTCCAGGGGTTAAAATCCCAACTCTCCTACTTACTAGCTGAGTATCCTTGTGCAGGTTGCTGAACCACACGTGCCTCAGTTTCCTCATCTGTAGGATGAAACTTAAAACAATACCCACTTCATAGGCTTGTGTGAAGGTATATGGAATACATATACCCAAAGAACTCTATTCAGCACATAGTAAGTTCTATGCAACTGTTGGCTATAATTATATATGTAATAAGTACCTTGCTCAGTACCTAACACAATGCTCAATAAATGATATAGCTTGTATTTTTAAAATAGTTGGAAAAACGTATAATAGGTAAGGACTAAAAGCTCACCTGATTCAATTCTACCTGACTCTGCATCTGAGTTTCCCCCTACAGCATCCCTGCCCTGCAGGTATCTAGCCTCTGCTTGAACAATTCCCACAGCAAGGAGCCCAGAAAGACATTTCATGGAATGTGCTGGGACTCCAGGTTAAGATTTGTTCTCTGCTTCAACCCCTCTCTGGCATCTGGCAAATAACCATGAGTCATTGCTCAGTTATTCTCAGTACAGATCATAAAACCAAGGCAGATAGCAAAAGGGCCCTGCCCTTGCATCAGTGGTTGCAGCCCTATTTTCTTGAGTCTGTGGCTCTCCCAGAAGCTGAATAGAATCTGCTTCTTTTCTTTTCCTTGTGCATGTCTTAGGGACACTTGATCTTCCATTCCCAATTATAACCCTATGAAAAATATAGAATTCCATGTTCTTATCTAGATTAAGCAACTTCCTGCTATACTAACTGGGGACAATATATGTAAAGAGCCTAGAACTTGATAGTTTAAATAATTCAACAAATACTCATTGCGCATACACCAAATATCAGGCACTGAGAAGATGAGACTAAAAATAAAATCAAATATCAATCTTCTTTTCTAGGACCTCAAATCTAGTTGGAAGGATCGATTTATATGAATAAATAAAATGTAGGGCAGATAAATACAAAGTATAGAGAGAACACAGAAAGAGGAGCCTAATGTCTTGAAGGTTTGTCAACAGAAATGATATCTTCTTCAGAGTAGCTCCCAACCCTGGGCCTCTTGCCTCCTCTTCCTTCCCCTTTCCCATCCACATTAAGCTGTATCACTTTGGGGTAGCAAGTGTTGTTCCCATACAGGTGGAAAGATGTCATTTTAGGACTGTGTCCTGATTCTCTCAACTTGCCAGTTAATGCATGATCTGACTCACGGTGCCACAGGTATTTATTGCTCAACAAGCCAGGTGTGATAGCTCTGGGAGATCCAAATCCCACAACCATAATGAAGGCCAGAATTTTCACTTAGTAAACAACCTGGTCTGTAATTTGGTTTTGTTTTCTTACTTGATTGAGCTATTGCCTCAAAACTACAGGCTTTTAAAAATACTTATTTTACTTTACATTTTTCTCTAGAAATTGTGCCAGCTTAACTGGCAAAATTTGGAATAAATTTTCCCTCTCTATTTTTTTGAGCATCTAATTAGATGGGGTATTGCTTAAAATCTTCTAATATCTGCACAGAAGCAAATTTTGAAATGATTTAATCTGGACCTCCTATCTGATTCTTTTTTTTTTATTATTTATTTATTTATTTATTTTTGGCTGTGTTGGGTCTTCGTTTCTGTGCTAGGGCTTTCTCTAGTTGCGGCGAGCGGACACCACTCTTCATCGCGGTGCGCGGGCCTCTCACTATCGCGGCCTCTCTTGTTGCGGGGCACAGGCTCCAGACGCGCAGGCTCAGTAGTTGTGGCTCACGGGCTTAGTTGCTCCGCGGCATGTGGGATCTTCCCAGACCAGGGCTGGAACCCGTGTCCCCTGCATTGGCAGGTAGATTCTCAACCACTGCACCACCAGGGAAGCCCCCTATCTGATTCTTGCATCAGCTCTTCGTCATTCTTACCATGTGGATATCTAGTCTTCTGGTTGCACAACAGTGGTATGCAACTATACTTATGATCAGCCCATAATACTGGGCTTTCTTTATGAAGGAGACTAGTACTTATTTTGTGCGTTAACTTTTCTGGTTTTTAGAGCAGAGGCCTCATCATAACCATCCTATCATTTTAGTGTTGCACAATTTTCAGATTGTTTTTTCTTGCATTTCCATGATTCTTACATTCCTGTGAAGAAGACAAACTGCTATTATCACATATCACCAGGAGAACAGCCACCTGGATCCCTAGTCCAAGATTATGTTTACTACTTCAAACCATGATGGCTACCAAAATATTTTTCAATACCCTCATATGACTGTCTCAAAACCCTTTATCAGCACTTGACTTACAATGTGACAGTTTCCTCAAGGATGAACGTATCATGCCCTGATGTCCAAATTGACTCGTTATACTTCAATGCAGGTTTTTGGAGTTGACTAGAAAAAAAAGGCATAAACTCATGGTACTGCTGTGTTTCACCATCATTGTGAAGAATTTATTTTTTGTTTCCACTATTATTTTTTTCCTCTCAAGAATAAACTTGGATCCTTCAAGATGTCAAACCTTTTAAAGAGTTGCCAGAGTTTAGTTAGGCATGGAGTCATGCCAAATAATAGCTGCAGTTGATTTAATGCCTACTATGTGGCAGTCACTGAGAAAAGTTCTTTGTACTCCACCTCCCATAGTTTTATAGTTGAGAAAACTAAGGCTTAAACAGTTGAACAACTCGTCCAATGGTAAATAGCAAGGAACTTCAGGCTCTGGAATTTAAACCTAGATTTTTCTGACTTGAAATCTTGAGCTCTTAGATCCTATGTTAGTATGTCTTAAAGCGTGGTGTCCAGACCACCTGCATTAGATTACCTGAGGTATATATCAATAAATCAGTTTCCTGGACCTTTCCCCAAGGCTACTGAGTGGGAACTTCTGGAGATATGGCCAGGCATCTTCATTTGGAACAAGCTTTCATTTGGACCACTAAGGTTTGAGGACCACTTCGCTCTTCCATCCTCCCTCTCAAACACTTGTATAAGGGGGAGGGAAGGGTGTGGAAAATCTTTAGTTTCATTGCACACCATGGGTGCTGCCACATGGTGACAACTGCAACCAAAGGTTACTGGAGCTTGTATACTTTAAGGGGGTTGCACTTGGCTATTTTGACACTGCACAGGATGGCTTGAATCAAGTTTTTGGCACGATTGGAACATGGAGTGTTTTTGCTATTTTCCACGTTTATGTTTAGAGATAGTGAGGATACATGAAGACTTAAAATCTCAGAACTTCTTGTTTTGTAGAAAGGCTGCCCGAATTTCTAACTAGCATCTCTTCTCCCTGTTCCAAAGTCTCTGCAGCTATGTTGTTACCATCCTCCTGGTCTATTCCTGCCATAAGTGCTTTCTCCAAACCTAGATCAAGGGGAACTAGTATACCTCACTGAGCCACTGAGGAACGTTTATTGAAGAGAACAATGCCAGCAAAAAAATCATCACCTTGATCAGTGAGGAAGATAGTGCAATGTAGAAGCCATAAATCCTCAAAAACTCTCTGAAATGTACAAAAGGAGGTGCCTATGGGATGAGACATAGGAAGCCATAGTGTCTTCAGGGTCTAGAAATGAGTCCAATATCATACATGAGGGAACTTCATAATTAAGATATTAGGAGTTTACACATTAATTACTCCTTCCTGCCTGACTCTTGTGTATAGGTCCTGCCTCTCCAGCTAGCCCATCTTCCATTACTTTTTAGTGACTCTTCCAAGCTCTAGTGTAGTGAAATATACCAGTTTAGTTGCTTTGTTAATGCTGATTATGAAAATCCAGTTGCATTTTGGGTAAAGTATACTTTAAAGTAGAGAGTCTTAATTTTCAAAAGCTGAATCAAAGTGGAATATAACTCTTCTGTTTTCATGAAATTCTTCATGGCTTTTGCAAAATAAGCAGAGTGATAGTTGATAGTACAATTTATTTTTCCAATTATTTAGTTTATCATATATACATATATGAGTGCATATCATATATGTGTGTATGATTAGCCAGTCATGAGGGCTGCCTTGTGTGGGCAGTATTCTCCTCATTTTTGCTGAAGAGACAATATGGCTCAGATAAGTTAACTGCACAGATAAGGTAATTGCACAAAGTAATGGAGCTAATGCTAGAGTCAAAACAGTAATTCAGGTCACTCCAAACCAAGGGCATTTTCTTCTGCAAGGAATCTCCATGGGAAAAAATTCTTCAAAGAGGGATGTAAAGTATGAATTACCATTGTTATTGCTATACACTATTGATATTATTATGCCTCATGTTGACTTAGGTTCCCTCCTTCTAAAATGCTGATGCCTGTTCCAGGGACTTCATGATAATAAACTGTAAAAGATTCCCGGCTTCTGAATATTTTGAGATTAAAAGTTCAAAACCTGCTTGAGGGGCTAGATATTGTTTTCTTTTCTTTTCTGTGTGGGTGGTCTGCTGTGATCCCCAAGACCACCAGCACTGTGGGGCTGGAACACCAGCTGATGGTGCGCTAGGGAATTAGGCTGTTGTTTTGCCCTCCCAGATAACAGCTGAGCTAGCCAAGCCCAGGTCAGCATACACACACGCACACACACATGCACCAAGAGAGTTAGCCTCCAACTTCAACTCCACCCACTGAATCCCTTCATCAGAAAGAGCTTTCCTTGCCTTTCCAATGCTCCCAGTCCCATCCACAGATATCTAGAGATGTAGACACGCAGGTTTCGAGACGCTAAGGACAGGCTTATAAAAGGTACTCCCAATCCAGTGACCCAATATTTTCAAACAGCAGCCTGAGATTAGGTTTAGGGAATGTACGTGCTTCTCAATGTCTGTCTCTTATCTTGAGAATACATCTACCCCAGAATTAACCTCTGCCACTCTGCCCTGGGGCAGCCTGTACGCATTACACGCAAAAAAGAATTCCGTCACTCATAATGAAATGCTCTGTCTGGCTATTTGATGTGTGTCAGGTGTATTCAGCAAATCAGAGGCAGGCCTGTGATCTGCCCAGCCTCTGGACTCTAATTTTCATATTTTAGTGTATAGTCTGTGCAGCAATTTTGAGAGAAGTTCTACTTCTAACTACCCATAGAAGTTTTAAAGCCTGTTGCTTTAAAGCAATCCTCTTGGTAAATAATATTTCACAGTCCCCAGAGGGCATGTCAGATTGCTGTAGGAGTTATAACCATATTTCAACCTCCCAAGTGAGGAATAACTAGCTAAAGACCGGAGGAGGCACTTCTGACATCTTGGTTTTAGACAAACTTGAATTGAAAAAGATGCAGTTGTATTTCCCTTCCTTTGTTTGCCCCAGTGAACTTTTGTTCCATCAGAATTGTTCTTTCTTCAGAATCTGGCATCTGCTGCTCAAACCACCCCCTCATGCTTGGACACGTTTATGAACTTTTCTCAGAAAGTTCTGACGGTACCTCTCTGGGACATTTTGTCAGGAGCTTTTCCTTGCGGCCAAGTCTTAATGAATTCACAACTACTCTTTTAGGCATCAGGGACTCCCTCAGACACTTCTGTGATTGGGGTCAAGGTGGTCAATCTCCACTTTCTAAAAAGAGCTGGAGGAATTAGGATGACCTTGAAAAAATAGTCTGGGGCTCATTCCTAGGGCACTCTCCCATAAAAGGTGCAGCTTGGGACCTACATAACTCCATCCTAGGTTTCAGAAATTCCTCTGGGAATGAGCGAAAGAGGAAATTAGCCTCAACAGGTCATAATAGGAGGCGAAGGGTAAAGGTAAAGAAAGAAAGAATCATAGCAAAGAGTAACAGAACGGAGTGTTTGGGGAAAAAATTAGCAATAAGTGTTTCATCATACAAAAGGAAGGAAACTCATACCTGTTAAGTAACTATCATGTCTTAGTTCCTCGGTAAAGCACTTTATTACAGAATCTCATTCAATTTTCCTCTTAGAAAGAAAGTTGAATTGTGTCCCCCCCAGAATTCATACGCTTAAGTCCTAGTCTCCAAACTTCAGAACGTAACTTTATTTGGAAATAGGGTTATTGCAGATGCAATTAGTTAAGGTGAGACCATTTAGGAGGGGCTCAGTGAGGATTTGCTCAAATGAATGGCATTGAAATATTTTTTTATTATACTTTCCGACTTTAGAGGAAGCTTATACCTTGAGAACTTCTTTAGAACAGCCTGTTCTTGATTCCCTGACAGAGCACACTGACCCCATTAGAATTGTATCCTTTCCATAGTCAAATCTGGAATAAAATAAAATGCTGAGGTTTTTTTTTTTTTCAACTTTAGACATGATTGCACCCTGAGTGTTTTCCACTCCTAAGAATTCCACATAAGAACTTTGATCTGATACATGCACTGCTATGTGCATAGCAGCACTATTTATAATAGCCAAAACATGGAAACAACCTAAATGGCCATCAACAGATGAATGGATAAAGAAGATGTGGTATATATACACAATGAAATATTACTCAGCCATAAAAAAGAAGGAAATAATGCCCTTTGCAGCAACATGAATGGACCAGAGATCATCATACTAAATGAAATGTCAGACAGAGAAAGACAAATACCATATGATATCACTTATATGTGGAATCTAAAATATGACACAAATAAACTTATCTGCGAAACAGAAACAGACTCACAGACATAGAGAACAGACCTGTGGTGGCCAAGGGGGAGGGAGGTGAGGGAGAAATGGAGTGGGAGTTTGGAGTTAGCAGATGCAAACTATTATATATAGGACGGATAAACAACAAGTGTAACACAGGGAACTATATTCAATATCCAGTGACAAGCCATAATGGAAAAGAATATGAAAAAGAATATATATATATATATGTATAAAACTAAATCACTTTGCTGTACACCAGAAACTACTACAACATGGTAAATCAACTATACTTTAATTTAGAAGAAAAAGAAAAAATAATATAAAAAAATTTGATCTGAGGCTTTTCTACTGTAGGTTACAGAACTCGAGTTTTCCATAAACTTCAAAGAGAAATGGTAAACTCTTCACTATTGAAATATTAGCAACAGAAAATCTTTGCCAAAAACAGAAAAACCCAAAACAAACAAACGAACAACAACAACAACAACAAAAACGCACCTCTCCATCCACAATTGCTATTACCCAGAGAGGTTTTAAATCGTATTTGGGGGCAATATCTTGCTTTTAGAAATGCCAGTTACTGTTTCAGGTTCTAATAAAATTGTGCATGAGGACATTTACCCCAGGATTACAGCAGGAAAGACCCTGGTCTAACACCCTCCTTCAGCACAGGAAAAACTTAGGCCCAGAGAGGGTACCACTCAAAGTTAAGACCAGACCCAGGTGGTATTATTCCCATTCCAGAGGTTTCTCCACTATCTAAACTGCCTTTATATGCTTTTTTTTTTTTTCTTTTTGCAACCCCAGTTTTCATTATGAAAAATTTCAAGAAATGAAAAAAAAGAAGAGAAAACAGTATAATGTACACTCATATGTCTATAACCCAGATTGGATTGGACAATTGTTAATATTTTGCTATATTTGTATCATCTTTCTTTTTTACTAAAGTAGTTTAAATTACAGATAGCGTGGCATTTTGTCCCTGTTATGCATTTCTAAAAAATAAGGATATTTCCCTACGTAAGCCCAATACCATCATACCTACCAAAATTAAGAATAATTTCTTAGCATCATCTAATACCCAAATCATATTCAAATTCTTCCAAATACTGCCATAATTTCAGTTATAGCTGTTTTATCTAACTAGGATCCAATCAAGGCCCATACATTGCCTTTGATAGTTATGTCTCTTAAGTTTCTTTCAATTTACAATATTCTTTCTTCTAATATCATATTATTTAATTTTATTTATTTAGTTTTTTCATAATATTGATTATTTGAAGAGACAGGAAAGTTATTCTATAAAATGCTCACCTTTTGGGTTAGTCTAAATCCTTCCTTATGGGTATTTGTTTTGTTCTTCTATCCCCCCCACTCCCTGTGAATTGGAAGTAAGATATAAAGGCTTGATTACGTCAACATTAAAATGTCTCTATTTTTGAAGATAGAAATTGGCAACCATTTCTCTAGTATAATTAACTTTACAAGACCCTGAAGATTGACTTACAAGAGATGGAAGGGAGAATACAGGTAATGCCAGCATGTGGTGTGGAAAGGAGAATATCCCAATTACATGACTGCATTCCAGGGTCTGTTATTTAGCTGTGATCCTCAGAACTTGAGTGGATTTAGAGACACAGAGCAATGAAATAAAAACCAGAATATTACTTTCATAATTTGTAATGAGATATGAAGCATTAAACTAACTAAAATGTTTTCCTTGACCAGCCAGTGCTTTCCAAGCCTAGCTGCATTTTAGAATTATCTGGGACTCTTAAAAAAATACCACCCCCAGAGATTCTGATTTAATTGGTCTTGGGTGGGGACTAGGCATTGGTGTTTTTTAAAAGCTCCCCAGGTGTTTCAAAAACGCAACCAGGGCTGAGAAACACTGCTGTAGGTAGATCTAAATCAGAAGGCAATTTCTCATCAGAAAGTTGTTTTGGACACACAAAACCAGAATTTGCCATGTCAGTGATACAAATAAAGAACGTTTGCAGAGTCTGTATCAGTCAGTGGTGTTCAAACTTCTGCATACATAAGAGAAATTGGGGTATACATACTTAAAAAAAAAAAGAAAAAGGAAAACACTGGATCCCTGTTTTCTACTTCACTCTCATCTTTCCCATCCCCTATAAAATTCTGATTAAAGAACTCTAGGGTGGGCCCCTAGATGCTGCTTCAAGAAACAGCCAACAGGATTCTGATGTAGATAATTCATGGTCCCCACACTAAGGAATACTAGTCTACATCCTCTGGGATACACTTGCTTGGAGGAGTAGGTAAGACCTGTGTTCTCAAACTTAAGCTGCATCAGAATAAACTGCAAGACAGGCATGTTAAAACACAGATTGATTGCTGGACCTCACGCCTAGAGTTTCTCATTCAGTGGGTTTGGGCTGGAGCCCACAGTTTACATTTTTAACAAGTACTAAGGCAGTGGTTCTCAGCCAGGGAGAATTTGCCTTCTAGAGGACGTTTGGCAGTGTCTGGAGATTTATATGAAGATGTTATTTTTTTGGAGCAGTTTTAGGTTCACAGCAAAATTGAGAGGAAGATACCTAGATTTCCCAAATACCCCTTATACCGCTATCAAATCTCCTACCCACAATATTTTGTCATCTCAAATTTCTCTTTCCAATTTTTTTCATCTGCCTTTCAAATCTCAAGATACTGTAGATCCCTTCAAAGATTATTCCTCCAGTTCTTTCTCATTGGAATCTTTACAGATTTTTTACACATTTAAGAGTTTTCTTTGAAGGTACCTACCCTAAAGCCATCCTCCTTGTAAGTCTCAATCATGGAGTAATTACTAGTTTTTTTTTTTTTCAGGATTGTTTGAAATGTTTTTATTTCTATAGCAATATAAAAAATAAGCTAAGACATATTTATTTGGAGACAATAACAGACTTTATAATAATATTTATTCTTATAATGTCCATGATTTTTTTTCTTATTCTCCTTATGCCACAATACTAATTTCTTAAGGATTTTTAAAAACCTTCTTAAAGTCTAGTGCACATATCTATGTTATGTTAGAAGAGGATATTATGTTTTATGAAACGAGAAAGGGTGGAACCTCATTTTGAAGTGAAGAACTATTTTCATCCAGGCTGGAGAACTAGTTCTACGGGTTTGCATTCAGCCCCTGGGGCACACAGGTGACTTCAAAGGCCCACAGGGTTTGAGGGTTATAAACATAACTTGCTTACTCCAAAGGGCAGGAGCAAGGCCTGACATTTCTTTCTTAACCTTGAGAGAGATGTTCCCATTCAAATGGTGATTTATTGTTGCACTCATGTGTTTCAGGATCATAAATAGGTATTATAAAATCACACAAACAAGAAAAACATAATCTAGTAAAACAGACTGAGATGTGCCTAGTAGGAGAGATTGACGATTACACAAATAACTCTAAAACAGGCAGAAAACCCAAGTGCTCTAGTAGAGATGTAAGTTGTGATCTGTGGTTATTTGAACAATCAGGGGAGGATTCAGAAAGGAATTGCATTGAATGATGCCTGGGATTTGAAATACTTGAGGTGATAAGGAACATTTCAGGCTGAAAGAACAGTATTAGCAAAAATCTTTGGACATCCGTAGATAGGTGTAACAATAGTGCAAGAGTTAAAGGTATATCTTGTAGAGCTACTGGGGATCCAGTGATGAATAGAAAGACTCAGTGGGGAATAAACAGGGAATAAATAGCTCATTGACTTGAACTAAACAGAAACAGCCATCTGGGTATAAATTCTCATTTTGAGAATGACTGACTCTTAACTTAAAGCTCTCTAGAATCTGTTGGTGTCTTCTGTGTTACATCCTAAGGGTCGACAGGAAGGGGGTAATATATAGTAAGCCCAGGTCTCTCCACCCTGGAAAGCCCATTGAGTTCACTCTTAAGGAAGACAATAAAAACCTCAACTCTGTATAGGACTACAGTTGGCACACTTGGTATTAGAAAGCTTCCAAGCACAATCTTAGTGTCTTTATTGGTCCTTGAATTTTTCATTTTTGGTTTGTTTTCTTTCATTTAAAAATTTTTTGCCCATAGATATTATATTTCATGGAGTGTAGTTAATTCCCCAGTTCTCAGCTGTATATAAATCACTGTTGGTGAAACTTTTCAAACCACTACCTGTTGACTGCTTACCCTATGATTTCTGTGACAAGGTTGGGAATCTGTTAAGAAAGGGACAGCTGAAGGACATCCAACAGCATATTTCAAGCACTTCTAGTACCCAATTGAATCTTACAGTGCAAGCAAACTCTGTACTCCAAGGAGCTCCCATGAGACACCCAAAAGAAACCCAGTTAGCCACTGGTTTTGAGCAATTCCAGGGGTGGCACCCTATAATAGTGGTATTCTGATGATGGCATCAGCCAAGAATGAACTCCCAGAAAGATCTCAGGAAGTCTGATGTCATTTAAGACCTCAATTATCCAAGTAAATGAAGAAGAATTTCATTTACTTGGATTAAAAAAAATGTAAATGTAAAGACTAAAGAATATCCTTCTCTGAAAACTTGAAATAGGCTAATAACAACAAATTCCCTGATGACAGGGAATTTCCCCTGTCATCAGCTTGGCACAGATCCAAAGGGTCTTACTGTGCTACGAAGGGAAGCAGTTCTTCCTCTACTAGTGTGATGTTTCCTTCATCATGAGGCAGGGTTTCGTGAGTGGGGTACCTTAGATAAATTAGTGGATCTTTAAGTCAAAAAGGATTGCTGGAGGTCGTATCCAGTTTCAAGGTGGGTCCTCATATAAAATATCAGAGAGAGAGAGACATGCAGCAAAAGAGACCTATGGTGGGAGAAGCACAGGCATTAGAATCAGGAAGTCCACACTTAAATCCCTCAGCTACCACATCTAGCCATGTTACTGGCTTAACTTCTCTGAGTTACACTGGAATATGGGGTTTGGGAGGACAAGGTACTAATACTGTTTTTAACACAACAGTCTCAAGAATCAAATGCTATAATGTATCTGAAAGTGCCTCATAAGCTAGTGAGTCTCAAATTTTAGTATGCATACAAATCACCCAGGATCTTGTTAAAATGCAGATTCTGGGGTAGATCTGGGGCAGGGCAGGGAAGTCTTAATTTCTAACAAGCTTCTGCGTGATATTCCCTTGTGGTTGGTCCATAGAGCCCCTTTCTAATAGCACAGTGGTAGAGAGTGAAGTGTCACATAGTAATTGGTTGTTGTTATTAGCCTATTTCAACAAGTTTTCAGAGAAGGATATTCTTTAGTCTTTACATTTACATTTTCTTTTTAATTCACTAACTCCTACCAGAACCCTCCACATCAACCCACACAGCTAATAATTCTACAAAAGTTCACTTAATATAGTGAATCCTGCTCAAAATAGCAATCAACAGTTTCACTGAAGAGTAGGCTTATGGGAAAAAGATTTTTTCACTCAGTCTTTACGTACAATGATTTCACAGTTATCTCTGTGTACATCAGATATATGGGAATTGTGATGATGCAAAAAAATTAAGTGTTTGCTAAGTTGCAAAAGAAAATTGGAGGGGATTTTATAAAAGGATCCCTTGGAAATCAGTATATAATATTTGCATATAGTGTATGTCTGTATAATGTGAACATTTGTGTAATATTTTATATACTATACCATTTTCAGGACACTTCCACATGTGTCGCCCCATTAATCCTTTGCAGAAAAGTAGGCTGGGCAGGTATCATTTGGCCCATTTTACTGATGATGAAAATGGAACACAGAGAGATGAAGGGAGTTGTTCAAGGTCGTGCTCGTACAGTTGCTGCAACACTAAGACAAAGCCCAGTTTTTCTGATTCCTAATTCAGTGCTTTTTCCTTTGTCTCCCTGTCCACAGTGCTTACCATACTGACAAAAAAAGTTATGGTTTGGTTTGTTGAAGCCTGGTTATGAGTAAGGTAGCAGCATGTAAATAGTACCAGACATCACAGAGTTGGTTACTGCGAGTACATCGTCAGCAGGGAGCCCATCAACGTGGCTATCTCTCATAGTGATCAGACGAAAACCTGCTGCAACCCTGAATTTTCAGATGATTCATTTGCTTGTTTAATTTCCAGCCAAGAATGCAATGTCTTACTCCTTTTGGAATGTTTACAGATGAGAGTTAGAGCTTGGGGGTGGAGGACAACTTGATTACTACAGTCATCCCAAATGGGTGCTTTGTTTTCTACTCTCAGAAAATATTCTTCTTGCCTTTCTTCTTACTTCCTCTACGATGTGCCCCTGAGCACTCCATCTCATAGCAATCTCAATCTCTCTTTCCCTGTTTGTGTTAACAACCCTGTGATTAATGAGGCATTTGGCATCTGGCATCGTATACTGTTTTGCCTGTAGTGATGTTTCACTCAGGGTGGGGGGTGGTGTGTGTGTGTGTGTGTGTGTGTTCCTTGCCAAATGAAATTGGGAATTCTTTGAGGGTGGGGACAAATACGTTTCATGTTTCATCTTATATTGAATGATGGAAATAAGAAATGGAGGTACAGAATGGAAACTATATTGTATTTGGAGTCAGATTATATGGATCAATTTCTCATGAGCCATATGACCCTGAACAAGACATTGAAACTTTGGGCTTTTGCTGCCTCATCTAGAAAATGAGAATATTAGTACTTATACTATTGTCATGAAAAGTAAATGACTTAATATGTGTGCAAATACAAGTACTTTGCAAACTCATAAGAGCTGTATAAATGTAAAGAATATATTTGTATTTACTTTAAAAATAATGTAGATTATATCTGAGGAGTCTGCTGGTAACACCAGTCATATACAAACGTATTTGCTTCACCCCAAAAACATTGTATATCTCTATGTTTGGCTATGCAAAGAAATATAGCCACATGGAAGCAATATTATTAATTTGCTTTTGCAAAAGTGGGAAAGATAAAAGATTTATGAGTCAAGGAAAGTTGATATAATCCAGATGCTAAAAATGTTCATTAAGAGCTGTCAACATTGTAGTTTCATGGAATCCAGATAGTAGGAGTTAAGTTTTGGCTTAGGAAATTCCCTCTTAAATTCTCATTATTTTGCAGAAATATTAAGTGAAACAGCATAACTACCAAAACATCTAAGGGTAGGAAAATGATTCACTCTCTAGAATGAGGATGTTAATGTAAGCAGAACTTGTGTACCTACCAGCTTCTCTGAAAGTGATTGTAAAACCCAAACCCATCATTCTCTTCCTACTTATCCACTTTCTGCTGGTACCACATCAAAATACTTCCGTTTTCTGGCCCCAAGACCATTCCATAGCATTCCTTCTCCTCTTTCTTACCCTATCACACACATGGTAATAACTGCTACCTATTTAATACCTGCTAGGTGTCGGGAGCTGCACCAGTGCTCTTTATTGTCTATAACTTTCAAATACATCTTTCAGGAAGGTTTCATTGTTCCCATGTTATAGAAATCAAGATCCCAAGAATCTTAAGTACATTGCTTACAGTCCTTCTGTGGATCAGGGGACCAGAATTCAAACTGGTAGAATTCAAAGCACTGTGGTGCTTTGCCCCTGCTCTTACCAATCAGCAGCACTGTTCAAGTCTCAACTTTTTTCTTTCAAAATGTTTTACATTAATAACCTAGGCAATTTAAAAAAGGTTTTCAATCACTGGGATCTACCTCTAGACATCTTTTACATGAAATCATGAAGATATGAACATCCTCCAGACAAATACTTTTTGAATTAAATTGGAGACACCAGATAATATAAAAATAAGGGTATGAATAAGAACATACAACATGATGAATTGAGTAGTGACATTCTTCATATGTAATCAAAATATTTTTTTTGAATTTTATTTTTTTTATACAGCGGGTTCTTATTAGTTACCTATTTTATACATATTAGTGTATATATGTCAATCCCAATCTCCCAATTCATCCCACCACCATTTTTTAAGAAGGGACTGGTTTAGTAAAAAAAAAAAAAATACTGGGTTATGAAGCAGAACCCCAGGTTCCAGTCATTGCTCTATAACTGACTTTCTGTGAAATAGTTGGTAATTATCTTTTCCTCCAGACCTCAGATTTCCCATTTTTGACATGATGAAGTTCTATGAGGTGTGTCACTGACGTACAGCCAACTGTCCTGTGGCATTAGCTTGCCCAGCTTTATCCCCTACCTTTCTACCCACACGTCCTCGTCATGTCTTTCCTCTTTTTTCAGTCTAACCTTACTCGGCAATTACTATCTTGCTCAGACATGCTTTATATTAATCTACCACCACAATGCCCACACTATTTTAACTTAATATTATTCTCTAAATTAATTTACAAAACTTTAGCTTTGTTCTAATTAATCATGTCTATGAATTCATACATTTAGAAAAAAATTTTTTTTTTAATACTCATGGAATTTCATGGATAACCTAAAATTTTCTTTTATCCCTGAACCCAAAATCTTGTATATCATCCATTGTAAACAAATCGTACCTTGGGAAACTCAAATTTTCCTTTGGGACTCCACAAAGAAACTTGTCCTCATCTCAGAGAAGACATGAACAAAGGCAAGCTGTGAGGGAAAGTCCAGCTGGGAATGGAGCCAGTACCCTTGACTGCCCTCCTTCTCCACCTCTCAGGTGCTTTCTCAATACCTGTCCAATTCACCAGGTTGACCCATTTACTTACTCCATCCTGAAATCTTCTACCACCACCGGGCCTCACATTTCTGAGTCCTTTTCTGTGTCCTATAGGTGGACAAATCTCCTTTCACCACCAAACACATAAAAGACAAAAAGGCACACTGGGTAGTGACTTAAAATAACATAGTTTTAGTTGTGCCCAGCCCACCATCTCCTTGACAAAGAAGGTACTTTCTTAGCTGAAGTGCGTATTCTCCTTCTGGGTATCAGAACACCCTGAACTGCTCAGCGTGGTACATCTGACCCTCTTAGAGATCATTCTTGCTTTGGGTCCCTGAGCAGCAATGACCTTGAACAAGACCACTTTTTTTGTTGCTGTTTTGTTTTGTTTTTGTTGTTTGTTTTGTTTTTGTTTTTTCCTCTCTGGTTTCTTGGCTGTAACGGAGGAGCAAACACAACTGGAAGTTAGACTGAACTGGGCTGCAGTCCTAGATCTACCACTTACTGGTCGTAAGTCATGAATAAGTGACTGAAGAGCTCTATGTCCCAGTTCATTTATGTGTAAAATAGGAAAACAATTTTAAAAAGTGATCTTTATGAGATTTAAATGAGGTAATGTGGGTAAAATATCCGGCATAGTATTTGGCAGCACTCTTATCAAATGTCATTTCCACTTCTGGTATCTGAAACATAGTTATTACCTGGAGGTTATTGTTGGTTCTAGTCTGTAAGAATACTTGGCTTCTTTAGTTACACTTAAACTATATTTCTATTTGTGCCCAGGGAGACACACTGTCCCCATGAAGGCCTCTCTACCTCACATCAGCTCCTTTGGTAAGACTGTCATATCAAAAACCTGACTTCTGAGGGACTTCCCATTTTGTTCCTGTGCCTGGCCTGTGGGAAACTAATTTAAAAGCAGAACCGATTTGACTTACTCTGAATGTTTAAATGCTTTCTGGCTTGAAAAATCCATGATTTTTTTTCTGATAACCTATGTAAGTATTCAGTCACTTCCACCCATAAGAGACAAAATAATTTACATGTTCACTTATTCAAATATTTAGCGAAATGTTGATATTTATCAACAGATACGTAACAGACACAGATGGGTTCATGATCCCACTCTACTTTGGGTTTTCTTTTTGCTTTTCTTTTTTTACATTTGTTTATTTTTTTATAGAAGTATAGTTGATTTACAATGTTGTGTTAGTTTGAGGTGTACAGCAAAGTGATTCAGTTATACACACATATATATCTATTTTTTTCAGAGTCTGTTCCCTTTTAGGTTGTTACAAAATATTGAATATAGTTCCCTGTGCTATGTAGGTCCTTGTTGGTTATCTATTTTATATATAATAGTGTGTATATGTTAATCCCAAACTCCTAATTTATCCCTCCTCCCTTTCCCCTTTGGTAACCATAAGTTTGTTTTCTATGTCTGTGGGTCTTTTTCTGTCTTGTAAATAAGTTCATTTGTATCTTTTTTTTTAGATTCCACATATAAGTGATATCATATGATATTTGTCTTTGTCTGGCTTACTTCACTTGGTATGATAATCTCTAGGTCCATACATGTTGCTGCAAATGACATTATTTCATTCTTTTCTAGGGCTGAGTAATATTCCATTGCATAAATACACCACATCTTCTTTATCCATTCGAATAATAACTGCTGGAAAGGATGTGGAGAAAAAGGAATCCTCCTACACTGTTGGTGGGAATGTAAATTGGTGCAGTCACTATGGAGAACAGTATGGAGGTTCCTTAAAAAAGTAAAAATAAAGCTGCTATATGATCCAGCAATCCCACTTCTGAGCATATATCCAGAGAAACCATAATTTGAAAAGATGCATACATCCCAATGTTCATTGCAACACTATTTACAATAGCTAAGACATGGAAGCAACCTAAATGTCCATAGACTGATCCCACTCTACTCTGATGTAGGTTTGAAAATTTCCCTAGCAAAATGTAAAAGGAAGATTTTCTTTTATAGTTTCCCAAATTACCACTTGGATGACTCTAAAACTACAATTGTTTCTCCTTATCTTTTACCTCCTACCATCTATCTTCAAATAGCTTGCTTTGCCCCAACTTGTATTCTCTATTCTGACCAGAAAAATTATTAACCTTCCTAGGTAAACAACGCAGTTGATTTGTCTCTGGAGCTTACACATATTCCTTCCCTTTTGCACGGCCTGCTGCCCAATTTCCTGTCCAATGAACAGAGTCATTTTTCTCCTGACCACTGATAATGGCTGTTTCTTCCATAAAGAGTTTTAAGTGAATCCCGTGGATTAAGTCTATCTCTGTGCAACCACAATTGTGTAAGGATGTGTCCAATGTTTCTGTAATAGCCTTTGAGTTTTTTTTTTTCCCCAACGGGGTTTGTTCCACCATCACTTTAATTTTAAGTTCCTCAAGAACAAAGATGAGGAACTTTTAATAATTCCTTAATAATTCCACTTCCTTAATAATTTGCCACAAAATCAAAAGCAATGTCTTCTGCAATGTGAGCCTTCGGGGCATGTGAATTAGAAAATATTTTTCTGTTGGAAGATCTGAAAGATTGTATGAATTTTCTGGGAGACCAAAGTGACAAATTTCATATAATTAAGGCCAGGGCATAAGCAATGCTGGGGGGTCTGATATCTAGACAGCTTAGGTGAGAAAGAACATTTTCTGACTTCATCCTTCTTTTTACTTTAAGTGTGGGTATTTGTTTTTGATCCTCTTTCACTACTACAGTCCTTTCTTTTTGCCTCCCACTGATGCTACAGCTATGTTAATAGCTATTAGCAGAGAAAGGAGAGAAACATCTAACATAAAATACTAACAACTTGAACGTGCGTAAGAAGTATTCGCTGAGCAAAGAATTGAATTACCATCGCCACTGCTTCAGCCAAAAATTAATTTTTTCTTTGAGGAAAGGATGTTCTGTGTGCTGATTATAGAGAGAAAAACACCCTCTTGAGGGGGCGGGAAGCAGTGGACATAGTTCTTAAAAGGAAAGAAAGAAAACTTCTCTTTCTCAAGCCTCCTGCTACATATGTAGTCAGTTGGGAAAGCAAGATTTCTGATGAACCCTGAAATCCCTAAGACTGTGGTCCTGAAAACCCAGGCAGAGGGACTAGACTAGAACATCAGCAAGGGCCCCTTCAAGTACAAAACTCCTCTAACATTTTGGTATAAAAAAATGTATATAGTTCTGTAATTTTTCTTTTACTTAAGAAGGAAGAAAGGAGATAGAAAGAAGAAGGAAGGAACAGATGGAGAAAGAAACAAGGAAAGGAAAAAAATGAAAGAAGAAGAAATAACCAAAGAATGGTAAAGAAAATTTGGCTCCTCTGTGAAAGATGAAAGAAAGAAAGAAAGAAAGAAAGAAAGAAAGAAAGAAAGAAAGAAAGAAAGAAAGAAAGAAAGAAAGAAAGAAGGAAAGAAAGAAGGAAAGAAAGAAAGAAAAAGAAAGAAAGAAAGAAAAGAAAAAGATAGAAGAGAAAAGAAAGGTATCAGCTTTGAGTGATGATTTAAAGTTTTATTAATTAATTATTTATTTAACTTGTGTTCATGTAGCTCCCCCTATAGGCAGAAAAATTCTTTTTCAGATCCTCAAGTCACTGAAGGCTTTTCAAGCGGCAGTTGGTTTCTGGAGCAGAGCTGAGAGGGTTATATTCTCACAGGAAAATGTGTTCTTTGCCATGAATAATAAGATGAACTACTTAGCTTATAAATATTGGAGATCTGTAAAATCACTACTGATTTTATTTTTAAGAGCTACATTAAAGGACCATGTATTATTGAGACATGGTAATAAAAATTTAACAAATCCACGCATCTAAAGACCATATAAAAATACAATTTTTGTTGTGATTTCTTTGGTGTCCATTTTAAGCTTTGCTGAAAATAACCAATAATCATAAATATTTACAAGAAAATAACGTCTTTTATGGAATGAAGATCTTATGAAGCCATTTTTTATTAGTTAATCCTTCAAATAGGGCAGAATTAAAACATCACCATCCTTCCAAATGCATAAATGTCAAAACTAAGGCATAAAAAAAGACCAGTGTACTAATTTGAATGCAAATTAGTGACTGAGATTCAGGTATCATACTGACACAGAGCTGAAGAATTTGCAGGTCAAGAATCAATTTCCTTAGAGTTGCAGGAGAACGACTGAATGTTTTTCTCTGATTTCTACCTCTGAAAATTATGATGATACATCAAGGCACAAATAAATTACATCCCTTCCATCATGTTTCCCTCATTTTCAGACTCAGGAAGTAACATTTACAATTCTATACTCCTGTCATATTTTACCTGTACCTCTTTATAAGCCTTTTAATATTTATGTGATAATGATTTAATTTATATCTATACTGTGATCTCCATGTGGACAAAAGACACTGTTCTTATTTCTTTGCTGTCCCAAGTTTTCACTGGGACGAAGAGGGGTATAATCAATTAACTAACTATATGTGTAAAAATATACAGTGCCTAGCATAGGATGGTAAAATCCCAAATAAGCGTTTTGGATAAATGAATTGAATAACTGCTGATAAGTGAATAAATAAACCCATGGAGTAATAGTTTCAACAAAGTTCAAGCACAAAGCAATTTAAGACTCCTAGAAGGAAACATAGGTCAAAGCAACATAAAGCAATGTTGTATAAACTAGGTAAAACTCAGTGCTAAAGGAACACTATGTGAAGGTGTGACAGAAATAGGTGTCAGTTTATTTAGAGTGTAGGTCCGATTTGAGCGAGGTTGTGAAGGATCTGGACCAGTAGGCACATTCTTTCACTCAAGCACTATGCAGCACGACCCCATCATTTTGTTGCAAGTCCAAAATTATTCTAAAGAATAAAGTCTCTAAAAATTCCACTCTCTACCACTGAGTGAGTCAGTTGTTTGGTGGCAGCCCGTTTTAGCCTTGGATCAACATAATGAATCAAAATATCGCCTCTTAGTGTCTAATAAATATCTGCATATTAATAGTTCCCAAATCGAACTCTTGATTTCCCAAGCCCTTAACTTGTTTCTCCTCTATTTTTTCCTATCAAAGTAAATCACATCACCCCAGACTCAGTTTCTCAATCCTAAAATCTATAGAGCCTCTCTTCCTCATTTTCTGATTAATCATCAGGCCGTGCTAGTTCTTATCTCCAAAACCACCTGCTTCGGTTTCTACTACCATCATCTTAGTCCAGGCTACCACCATCTTATGCCTGGACATGTTCCCCTAGTTAGTCTCCCAACTTTCAGTTCGTCCATCTCCAATTTATTAGAAATGTGTAATATTTTTTACAAGAAAAAACAAATAGATCAATGAAATGCACCAGCGAGATCAGAAAAGAGACTCATGTATTAGCATTTTTAAATCAGTGAAGAAAGTGTGGACTACTCAAAAATACTGATTATCTATGTAGAAAAATAGATTCACACTTAATTTTATTCTCAAAAACAAATTCCAGGGATTCCCTGGTGGCACAGTGGTTGAGAATTTGCCTGCCAATGCAGGGGACACGGGTTCGAGCCCTGGTCTGGGAAGATCCCACATGCCGCGGAGCGACTGGGCCCGTGAGCCACAACTACTGAGCCTGCGCGTCTGGAGCCTGTGCTCTGCAACAAGAGAGGCCGCGATAGTGAGAGGCCCGCGCACCGCGATGAAGAGGGGCCCCCACTTGCCGCAACTAGAGAAAGCCCTAGCACAGAAACGAAGACCCAACACAGCCAAAATAAATTAATTAATTAATTAACATTAAAAAAAAAAAAACAAAACAAATTCCAGATGGGACTAACACTCAAATGGTGATAACAAAAAAAAAATTCCAAATTATTAATGAAATTATAGTGAAATTTATCATAGCCTTGGGGTATAAAATCTTCCTAAATAGACACAAATAAATGCTTTAAAGACTGATAAATTTACATCAAAATTTAAAACTGGGATATAGAAAAAAAACCTATGAATTGCCATGTTTTCTCTCCTAGCTTATATTTTTTTCTCTGTAGCTTTCTAGTTCATTAGTGCTCCTTTTCATTTTTTGTTAACTTTTGAAAGATAAATGTCTTCTTTTCTATCATCTAGCGATGTCTTAAATATCTGACATACACATTTAAAATTATTTTAACAAAATCTTATCACTAGCTTTATCCAACCTCCATGTTGATAATATCTAAAAGTTTACTTCTCCCTCGTCATTTAAAGCTAATTTTTAATCAAACAATACTTAAATTTACTAATCTCATTTACTGATTTCTTTGGTTGTGATTCCTTCTTGCATCTTAGTATATACTATTAACTCAATTTTTATTCTTGGTAGACTATATTTGTTACTTGCCCTTTCAAAGAAAATCTGTGGGTTATAAACTTTATGAATCGTCTATGTCTAAAATTGTTTGCCCAGCTAAAATAGGTTAGCTGAGTATAGAATTCTACATTCAAGTTTATTTTGTCTTAATTATATGAAGATATTGCTACTTTGTCTTCTCAAAAACAGTGTTACTAATGTTATTCTATTTCTCATTCCTTTGTAGTTTATTTTGTTTTCTATATAAAGTTTCTCCTCAGAAGTGAATTTCTTTCTATTATTTTCTTAAGTTTCATTTTGTTGTTTCTAGTTATGGGTGTTTGTTCTTCTGTTTGTTTTTTAATCTTGCTTGGCAACTAGAGAAACCTTTAATCTTAGGAGTCATGTTTTTTTCACTTTTGGAAAATTCTTGGTCATATTTCTTTAATATTATCTCCCCTCTATTCTCTCCCTTTTTTCCTTCTGAAACTTCTTTTAACTGAATATTTAGATTCTGGACCTATTCTTATCTTTGACTTTTCTTTAATATTTTCAGTATTTTGGGACATGTTCAGGGAAGTTTCTCAGCTCCATTTTCTAGCACATTTTTTAATCCCTTTGTTTTTTTTAATTAAAATACTGTTTTTTATTTACTAGAATTTTTATTTTGTGCTTCTTCATAAGCACCTGTTCTTTATCATAATGTTTGGGTCTAACTCTTTGAAGCTAGTTTTTGGAAGAAGTTACCTCCTTTGGCTCTTTGAGATTATTAAATATTACTTTAAAATCCTTTTTAGGCTGCATTATGACCTTTACTTCCTTGGTTATATGTTCTTTTGGTGGTTGAGTTTATCTGTGTTTATGTAAAGGTGTTGGTGTTACTTAGCGGTTTTGTCATTCTTAGCTGTTTGTACAGGAATTCTCTCCACATTCTGTGGGGAGAATTTCTCCTAGTGTAGTGGCTTCACAATTGTGTAGACACTAACCTTGAAGATGGCTTAGCGTTAGATTTGTCTGCTGGGCAGAGACATATCAGAATTCGTTTCCAAGCAACACAGCCCTAATTCCAGCTTCATGATAGTAAAGCAGCAGACTCTGTGGTGGTTTCGAGTTTGTTTTACTCTTTTAGAAATACTTCTTCAATTCTGGTTCATGAAACTTTCTCTTATTTGTTTTTGAGTGTGGCTAAAAATTTGTTCATTAAAAAAATATGTATATATCATTTTAATGGGTTTTGTGTAGAAGGGAGGTATTTTATCATATTTCTCATGTGCCACCTTGAACTTAAAAAGGAATATAACTGATATTTCTAGTTATAGTTATAGACACAATAGTTATAGACACAAAGAGCTATAGCAGAACACATGACATGATGGAGGCTCAAAGTGAATATCAAGGGTATGGGATAGGAAAATATCAGTGTAAGAAGGAAAGAGCGAAGTAGGAGCTATTGTAACTGACTTATACTTTTGGAAAGCTATTGATAACATTCTTTAGTATTTACAAACTGCTCTAAGGCCAAAAATGTCTAAGATTACCTCAGCACTATTAATCAGAGTCTGTTAGTATTTTTCTTAATTAATTTTTAATTAATCTTAACTTTTCTTAACAAACATGTAAAATTAAGAAAAAATAATTTAAGTATACATTAGCTGAGCAAAATGTGAATCTCTTATTCCATGTCCCCTCCACCACTCCTCCATCCTTCCTCAGAGGCACCCGCCACTAATAGATTTGTCTGTATTCTTGCAGTCCCCTTCTAAGAATTGACATTCATACACAGATAATTACATATTTCAAAAACAAATGGGAAACGTTGTCGTGCAATTTGTCTCTTCAATTAAAATTATTTCTTTAAAAATTCTGCATCATTTCATACAGATGCACTTCTTTTTTAATTACTATTGCATAAAATTCCACAGTATAATTTCTCTTTAGAATAAAGTTTCAGTGCCTGAGTACCCAGGGTTGCTCATAGACTTTCCAGGAACATATGGGAATGAAGAAAGAAATTGATTTCCAGATTCTTCAACTTTCCATTGTACTTTGCCCCAAAATTGATTTGCCTGAGAATGCTCCTGTGATCAGGTTGGTCTTGTTTCCTCTCTCCACTTTCGCAATCAATCAATCAATCACCATTCTCCTATTTAACAGCAGAAAAACATATCTCTCACCAATCCCTATTATTTACTCTGATGTAATTGCCGCAAGATATAAAGCACTTTGGGGTGCAAATCAAAGGACCCTTGGAGAATGCATAGCTTCTGGGGGAAGGGACTAGGAAAAATAAGGCACAGAAAGTTTAAACATTGGGAATGTAACATTGATTTCACTCAGGCAACTGGAATGGCTTAGCACTGGAATTCGAAAATGAGATGGTTGTCCCTGGAACAGGTATTTATATGTCTATTTGAATTGAAAATGAAGTCAAATATTTTTGACATAAATACGAGAGCTATCTTTTCTCTTTAGATTATATGGCAGACTTTCTCCATAAATTGAGTGAGTGAATTTATAGCACTTAGACTTGGATGAAAATACATTTAAAGCATATGCACGATTTAAGAACATCAGAAATCACATCTTTTGCAATAAAACATTATGATTAAAATAAAGTCAATATGTCATAGTTTCTCAAAATTCTTTTGAGGAATAAATGAACAAAAATTTTAAAGACAATAGTCTTCTGATACTCTCCTATTGATGGACTTTCATCATTCCTCACTTAGCTGATGCTTCTGAGCACCTACTGTGTGCCAAGTAACTATTTTAAGATGTGGAGGTGCCCCAGTGGATAATAATAAACAACATCATCCAAGTAACCAAACCAAAACCCAGTCAAAAAACAATCCAGTTGAAGGAGATAGAAAATACAAACACAACTTCATAAAAGCATAAAATATACACTATGTCAGATAGTGATGATAAAGTGTACACTTTTAAATAGGCTGCTCAGGAAAGGGTCAATGAGGTGACAATTTGAGTAAAGCCTTGAAATAGGTCAGGGGATATATGAGGAAGTACAGGCAGAGGGAACAGTAAGTGCACGGGCCCCTATGCCAAGGTTATGTCCGGGCGTTTTGAAGATTTAAAAGGAGGGTAGAGAGTCTTGAGAAGAGTGAGCCAGGAGAGTGTTGGTAGGTGAGGTGAGAAAGGTAAGAGGAGAGAGCACTGGCAGGAAAGAAGTGAGGGCTAAAATTATGTTAAGGCTTACAAGTTATTGTGAAAATCCTGGCTTTTACTCTGAGTGAGATGGGAATCCAGTGGAGAATTCTAAGCAGGAGAGAGACAGGATTCATCAATCTACTGGCTCTATTGAAAATAGACCACAGGGGGATAAGACTGAAAGTTGAGAGACCAGATTAGGAGGCTGTTTTAGGCATTCAGGTAAGAAATGATGATGGCTCAGACCAAAGTAAGAATAGAGGAGGTGAGAGATGATTAGATTCTTCATATATCTCTAAAGTATAGCCATAATAGGACTGTACAAATTACTGACAAATGGGATGGAGGATATGAGAGAAAGTGGTTTCAAATAGTGACTTCTAGGATTTTGGCTTAAGCTACTGGAATGATGAAGTTTCTATTTATTGAGCTCTAGAAGACCAAGATGAGAATGGGTTTGGAAGACAAGATCAAGAGCTTGTTTTTCAAGTTATGTGTGAGGTGTATATTAGATATGGAAGAGAAGGTGTCAGTAGGCAGGTGCGTGCATGAGTCTGGAGGCCAGAGGGGAAATTTGAGCTAGAAATATGAATTGTCAAGTGAAGAGTAGTGGATGTGGAATCAGAGAATCAGGAGACCAGAGGAGGGCACCAAGGAAGTGAGTATAGATGGAGAAGAGATCTTAGGACCAAGTCCTGGGGAACTCCAACAGGAGGAGGTGAGGCAGATGAGGAGGAACCAAGAAAAGAGACTCAGTCTCAGAGGCCATTGAGGAAGAGAGAAAGCCAGGAGAGCGTGACATTTTGGAAAGCAAGAGAGGAAAGTGATTTCACTTTAACATGTTCCGCATTTTCAATATTTTTTTAAAAATTAGGCAATGGACGTATATCTTTGTGCACATATGTGAATATTTCCTAAGGATTGATTCCAGAAGTAGAATTGCTATGCTAAAGATGTGCGCATTTAAAACTTTTATAGATTCTGCCAAATTGCCTTCCAAAACTGCTTCACCAATTTAATCACCCTTCAAGAGTGTTTGAGAGTGCCTGTTTCCCCATATTATTACACATTCTTGATAATACTAAATTTTAAAAATACATACAAATATCTAATTTTGATTTTAACTTGCATTTTTCTTAATGTTAAGTTTGAGCATCTTTTTGTCAGTTTATTGGCCATTTATAAATCCTAAGTGAATCCTGATACAAATCATTTGCCCATTTTTCTATTGACCTGTTTTCTTAATGATGTGTAGATGTAGAAGCATTTTTATGTTCAGAATGTAATTTCCACTCTGCCACTTGTTGTTTAACTTTGTTTATGGTGTCTTTCGTCACAGAGAAATTGAAAATTTTTATGTAGTCAAGTGTTTCAAACATTTTCTTTATGGTTCTGGGGTTGTGTTTTGCTTAGATTTCCCGCACCATATGGTTGTAAAAATTATCGTGCATTTTCTCCTTAACACTTTTATAGTTTGCTTTTTACATTTACCTCTCTAAGCCATAAGGAATTTATACTGGTAGATGGCTCGAAGCTGAAAATAACTATTTGTTTCCAAGTGCATAACACATTTTGGCAACGCCGTTCACTGAATACTGACTTGCTCTCTTTCTTCCCACTGAGTTGAACTGTCACTTTAATTAACAGCTGAACTTCAACATTTTTTTCGTCATTCTGTTTCTGGACTCTGTGTGCTACTCAATGAGCCTACTTATTTATTTCTGCATAATTTGACATCTTTTAATGACTATTATTTTATGATTTTTATATATCTTAAGCAGGTCCTTTATCATATTGGGGCGGGTATTGTTTCACATTTTCTTTTTTATTTAAATATTAGAACCTTTTTATAGTGTTCCAGTATACAACAAACAAAAATCTTTTGGGATTTTGCACAGGATTTTGTTGGATTTGTAGCTAAAATTGGGAACAGTATGCATATTTATAATAATAATATACTGCATTTCTTTTAAAAAGTGCAGTATACCTTTTCTTTCTTCTGTATGCCTTGGTAGGGTTCTACAATTTTCTTCATGTTAGGCTTATTCCTAGTTAATTTATGGGTTTTCCTAGAATTTTGTGAGGAAGAATATATTGAAAGGGTGCCCAAGAGGACGGCCTACCTCAGATTTTAATATTTCTAGCTCTATTGACTGGCCTCCAATATTCACCTAGCATACACCATAATTAGAATATGTCTTCGGGTTAATTTTGGTTTTGTTTTTCCCAGCTCAGTACTTGTCGATTTATAGATGATAATGTAATAAAGTAGACCACTAGATGGCAGAAGAAGCCATCTTTTCTGGACTGGTGTAAGCTTTTTTAGAAAAGAAACAACGCCGCTGAGAAGAAAAAATTATTTTATAGTCCACAACACACCAGCATACACTGACAATAATAGTGACCTAAAAAAAGTCAATATTAAATAGATCAATGATCCCTATTTCAAAACAAATGCGATAAATTATACTTTATTAAATTCTTTATGTAAACATACGTTTTTTATTCTTCCTCGAATTCTTCTTCCTTTTTCCACTGCAGAACTGTGGGTATTCTGTAGAATTCAATTTTTGATCTTCTGCTTTGCTTTGTTCCTTTTGTTTTACTCCATCTAAATAACTTATCTACTGCAAGGTTTCAACCATCATCATCTCTGTGCCCAGAACCCCTGAACTGCATTCATGACTTTGAACTCAAACTAATCCTCAAATATCATATTTTTTAATAATAGACCGACATGTCCCATAGGCTACCTGAGTCCTTCTCTTCCTCCAGGACACATAGGTCGCTAGCATTTACCTCGTCCAGGGACCTCTTGGCTGATTCGTTTCAAGCAACAAATTGCATCCCATTAGTAGGCTGTGAAATCAATTAAGTTATTTGCATCCAGTAATATAAAAAATAAAAAATAATGCAGTAGAAAAATGTCAGAGTGCAATGCCCATAGTAAGGGCAAATATTCATTCTGCGAGATACTTGTGTCAGCTAAATATATGCATGTATATGAATATGTGTACTGGATTGTGATAAAAATATATTTTTTACTGTGGATCACAGTTAAAAGAGCTTGAAAAAGAAAAAAAAATGCCCTAATAGAATCTCTCAGACTCTATCTTACCTAATATAATGGAGGATCCTTAGGTTCCACTTTCCAAAATATACCATGTCACTTTATATGCTAACCCTCAGTCTTTGCACAAATATTGAATATATTTGCACAAATATCCTACTCTATGCTTCTAGGTGCATCAGACTGTGAAATCTACCTAGATGTCTCTTTAAAGTCACAGAAGTCCTAGCCTTTCCATAGGTGCTTAGGTATATGAGCTCTCCCATCTGTCCTACCATAATTAGCTTCGGAGTTCCAGCTTGCTGTCCTCTAAGCCTTGTTGTACACTCTATCCTTGCCTGACTTTTTTGGAAGAGTGGGTCTAAACCCTATTCATGCTGAAATTCCATAGGAAGTCTACATGTAAGTCGCACTGTCATTTAAAGGTGAACACGTTTGAAACTTAACTCATCTTCTCTGTTTCAAATCAGCTCATATCTTAATTTTTATGGTATTCACAATTTTATCTATCTGTTAATTACTTAGGCTTGAGATCTTAAAATGAATATTAGGTTAGATGATAAAAGCTTTAACTCTGGACTCAGGAGAATCTGGCTTTGAATATCAGCTTAACAACTTTTTCTCTATGTGTCTTTATGCAAGTTACTTAGCATTTCCAATTCTCAGACTTCCTCATCTATAAAATGGAAATAATGATAATACCTATGTTAAAGAGTCACTAAGAAGATTAATGGTATAATACTTTCAAAGCACTTAACACAGTTTCTGACAAATAGTAAGAACACAAAAAATGTGGATTATTGTTTTCAATAGCAGTAGCAGCAGCAGCAACGGTCCTGAAAGAAATCAATAGAACTCATCAAGCCTTTGGTATGATCATTCACTTTGGTATGATCTGGATTCCCTTGAGTTTTTATCCTCCATAGTACATAGCTTAATGTCAAGTACATGGAATGCACTCCATAATAGGGTGTGCCTGGGATAAATATTTTATCTTAATATTCTCTAATTATTCTTTTTAGTTATGTAACTAATCTTTTAATATTATTTTCCTTAAGTGCTTATATTTGTATTCTATATTAGAGAATCTTTTTTTTTCTAAAAATGTTTCTTATGCTCTACAATTTTGTAGTGAAAATTATGAGATATTAGTGCTGTTCCTTTTTTTTAAAATAAATTCATTTATTGGCTGCATTGGGTCTTCATTGTTGCACGCGGGCTTTCTCTAGTTGCGGCGCGCGGGCTTCTCACTGCAGTGGCTTCTCTTGCTGCGGAGCACAGGCTCTAGGTGCGCGGGCTTCAGTAGCTGTGGCACGTGGGCTCAGTAGTTGTGGCTCACGGGCTCTAGAGCGCAGGCTCAGTAATTGTGGTGCTCGGGCTTCGTTGCTCCACGGCATGTAGGATCTTCCCGAACCAGGGATCTAACCCGTGTTCCCTGCATTGGCAGGCGGATTCTTAACCACTGTGCCACCAGGGAAGTCCCGTGTTCCTTTTTTTTTTTTTTTTTTTTTAAACATCTTTATTGAAGTATAATTGCTTTACAATGGTGTGTTAGCTTCTGCTTTATAACAAAGTGAATCAGTTATACATATACATATGTTCCCATATCTCTTCCCTCTTGCATCTCCCTCCCTCCCACCCTCCCTATCCCACCCCTCTAGGTGGTCACAAAGCACCGAGCTGATCTCCCTGTGCTATGCGGCTGCTTCCCACTAGCTATCTATTTTACATTTGGTAGTGTATATATGTCCATGACACTCTCTCACCCTGTCACATCTCACCCCTCCCCCTCCCCATATCCTCAAGTCCATTCTCTAGTAGGCCTGTGTCTTTATTCCCATCTTGCCACTAGGTTCTTCATGACCTTTTTTTTTTTTTTTTCCTTAGATTCCATATATATGTGTTAGCATACTGTATTTCTTTTGCTCTTTCTGACTTACTTCACTCTGTATGACAGACTCTAACTCCATCCACCTCATTACAAACACCTCCATTTCATTTCTTTTTATGGCTGAGTAATATTCCATTGTATATATGTGCCACATCTTCTTTATCCATTCATCCGATGATGGACACCTAGGTTGCTTCCATGTCCTGGCTATTGTAAACAGAGCTGCAATGAATATTTTGGTACATGACTCTTTCTGAATTATGGTTTTCTCAGGGTATATGCCCAGTAGTGGGATTGCTGGGTCGTATGGTAGTTCTATTTTTAGTTTTTTAAGGCACCTCCATACTGTTCTCCATAGTGGCTGTATCAATTTACATTCCCACCAACAGTGCAAGAGTGTTCCCTTTTCTCCACACCCTCTCCAGCATTTATTGTTTCTAGATTTTTTGATGATGGCCATTCTGACCGGTGTGAGATGATACCTCATTGTAGTTTTGATTTGCATTTCTCTAATGATTAATGATGTTGAGCATTCTTTCATGTGTCTGTTGGCAATCTGTATATCTTCTTTGGAGAAATGTCTATTTAGGTCTTCTGCCCATTTTTGGATTGGGTTGTTCGTTTTTTTGTTATTGAGCTGCATGAGCTGCTTGTAAATCTTGGAGATTAATCCTTTGTCAGTTGCTTCATTTGCAAATATTTTCTCCCATTCTGAGGGTTGTCTTTTGGTCTTGTTTATGGTTTCCTTTGCTGTGCAAAAGCTTTTAAGTTTCATTAGGTCCCATTTGTTTATTTGTGTTTTTATTTCCCTTTCTCTAGGAGCTGGGTCAAAAAGGATCTTGCTGTGATTTATGTCATAGAGTGTTCTGCCTATGTTTTCCTCTAAGAGTTTGATAGTGTCTGGCCTTACACTTAGGTCTTTAATCCATTTTGAGTTTATTTTTGTGTATGGTGTCAGGGAGTGTTCTAATTTCATACTTTTACATGTACCTGTCCAATTTTCCCAGCACCACTTATTGAAGAGGCTGTCTTTTCTCCACTGTATATGCTTGCCTCCTTTATCAAAGATAAGGTGACCATATGTGCGTGGGCTTATCTCTGGGCTTTCTATCCTGTTCCATTCATCTATATTTCTGTTTTTGTGCCAGTACCAAACTGTCTTGATTACTGTAGCTTTGTAATATAGTCTGAAGTCAGGGAGCCTGATTCCTCCAGCTCCATTTTTCGTTCTCAAGATTGCTTTGGCTATTCGGGGTCTTTTGTGTTTCCATACAAATTGTGAAATTTTTTGTTCTAGTTCTGTGAAAAATGCCAGTGGTAGTTTGATAGGGATTGCATTGAATCTGTAGATTGCTTTGGGTAGCAGAGTCATTTTCACAATGTTGATTCTTCCAATCCAAGAACATGGTATATCTCTCCATCTGTTTGTATCATCTTTAATTTCTTTCATCAGTGTCCTATAATTTTCTGCATACAGGTCTTTTGTCTCCTTAGGTAGGTTTATTCCTAGATATCTTATTCTTTTTGTTGCAATGGTAAACGGGAGTGTTTTCTTAATTTCACTTTCAGATTTTTCATCATTAGTATACAGGAATGCAAGAGATTTCTGTGCATTAATTTTGTATCCTGCTACTTTACCAAATTCATTGATTAGCTCTAGTAGTTTTCTGGTAGCATCTTTTGGATTCTCTATGTATAGTATCATGTCATCTGCAAACAGTGACAGCTTTACTTCTTCTTTTCCGATTTGGATTCCTTTTATTTCTTTTTCTTCTCTGATTGCTGTGGCTAACACTTCCAAAACTATGTTGAATAATAGTGGTGAGAGTGGGCAACCTTGTCTTGTTCCTGATCTTAGTGGAAATGGTTTCAGTTTTTCACCATTGAGGACAATGTTGGCTGTGGGTTTGTCATATACGGCCTTTATTATGTTGAGGAAAGTTCCCTCTATGCCTACTTTCTGCAGGACTTTTATCATAAATGGGTGTTGAATTTTGTCGAAAGCTTTCTCTGCATCTATTGAGATGATCATATGGTTTTTCTCCTTTAATTTGTTAATATGATATATCACGTTGATTGATTTGCGTATATTGAAGAATCCTTGCATTCCTGGAATAAACCCCACTTGATCATGGTGTATAATCCTTTTAATGTGCTGTTGGATTCTGTTTGCTAGTATTTTGTTGAGGATTTTTGCATCTAAGTTCATCAGTGATATTGGCCTGTAGTTTTCTTTCTTTGTGACATCTTTGTCTGGTTTAGGTATCAGGGTGATGGTGGCCTCGTAGAAAGACTTGGGGAGTGTTCCTCCCTCTGCAATATTTTGGAAGAGTTTGAGAAGGATAGGTGTTAGCTCTTCTCTAAATGTTTGATAGAATTCGCCTGTGAAGCCATCTGGTCCTGGGCTTTTGTGTGTTGGAAGATTTTTAATCACAGTTTCAATTTCAGTGCTTGTGATTGGTCTGTTCATATTTTCTATTTCTTCCTGGTTCAGTCTTGGCAGGTTGTGCATTTCTAAGACTCTGTCCATTTCTTCCAGGTTGTCCATTTTATTGGCATAGAGTTGCTTGTAGTAATCTCTCATGATCGTTTGTATTTCTGCAGTGTCAGTGGTTACTTCTCCTTTTTCATTTCTAATTCTATTAATTTGAGTCTTCTCCCTTTTTCTCTTGATGAGTCTGGCTAATGGTTTATCAATTTTGTTTATCTTCTCAAAGAACCAGCTTTTAGTTTCATTGATTTTTGCTATTGTTTCCTTCATTTCTTTTTCATTTATTTCTGATCTGATCTTTATGATTTCTTTCCTTCTGCTAGCTTTGGGGGTTTTTGTTCTTCTTTCTCTAATTGCTTTAGGTGCAAGGTTAGGTTGTTTATTCGAGATGTTTCCTGTTTCTTGATGTAGGCTTCTATTGCTATAAACTTCCCTCTTAGAACTGCTTTTGCTGCATCCCATAGGTTTTGGATCGTCGTGTCTCCATTGTCATTTGTTTCTAGGTATTTTTTGATTTCCCCTTTGATTTCTTCAGTGATCACTTCGTTATTAAGTAGTGTATTGTGTAGCCTCCATGTGTTTGTATTTTTTACAGATCTTTTCCTGTAATTGATATCTAGTCTTATAGCGTTTTGGTCAGAAAAGATACTTGATATGATTTCAATTTTTTTAAATTTACCAGGGCTTGATTTGTGACCCAAGATATGATCTATCCTGGAGAATGTTCCATGAGCACTTGAGAAAAATGTGTATTCTGTTGTTTTTGGGTGGAATGTCCTATAAATATCAATTAAGTCCATCTTGTTTAATGTATCATTTAAAGCTTGTGTTTCCTTATTTATTTTCATTTTGGATGATCTGTCCATTGGTGAAAGTGGGGTGTTAAAGTTCCCTACTATTATTGTGTTACTGTCGATTTCCCCTTTTATGGCTGTTAGTATTTGCCTTATGTATTGAGGTGCTCCTATGTTGGGTGCATAAATATTTACAATTGTTATACCTTCCTCTTGGATCGATCCCTTGATCATTATATAGTGTCCTTCTTTGTCTCTTGTAATAGTCTTTATTTTAAAGTCTATTTTGTCTGATATGAGAATTGCTACTCCAGCTTTCTTTTGATTTCCATTTGCATGGAATATCTTTTTCCATCCCCTCACTTTCAGTCTGTATGTGTCTCTAGGTCTGAAGTGGGTCTCTTGTAGACAGTATATATATGGGTCTTGTTTTTGTATCAATTCAGCCAGTCTGTGTCTTTTGGTGGGAGCATTTAATCCATTTACATTTAAGGTAATTATCGATACGTATGTTCCTATTCCCATTTTCTTAAATGTTTTGGGTTTGTTATTGTAGGTGTTTTCCTTCTCTTGTGTTTCTTGCCTAGAGCAGTTCCTTTAGCATTTGTTGTAAAGCTGGTTTGGTGGTGTTGAACTCTCTCAGCTTTTGCTTGTCTGTAAAGGTTTTAATTTCTCCATCAAATCTGAATGAGATCCTTGCTGGGTAGAGTAATCTTGGTTGTAGGTTTTTCTCCTTCATCACTTTAAGTATATCCTGCCACTCCCTTCTGGCTTGCAGAGTTTCTGCTGAAAGATCAGCTGTTAACCTTATGGGGATGCCCTTGTGTGTTATTTGTTGTTTTTCCCTTGCTGCTTTTAATATGTTTTCTTTATATTTAATTTTTGATAGTTTGATTAATATGTGTCTTGGTGTGTTTCTCCTTGGATTTATCCTGTATGGGACTCTCTGTGCTTCCAGGACTTGATTAACTATTTCCTTTCCCATATTAGGGAAGTTTTCAACTATAATCTCTTCAAATATTTTCTCAGTCCCTTTCTTTTTCTCTTCTTCTTCTGGGACCCCTATAATTCGAATGTTGGTGCGTTTAATGTTGTCCCAGAGGTCTCTGAGACTGTCCTCAGTTCTTTTCATTCTTTTTTCTTTATTCTGCTCTGCAGTAGTTATTTCCACCATTTTATCTTCCAGGTCACTTATCCGTTCTTCTGCCTCAGTTATTCTGCTATTGATCCCATCTAGAGTATTTTTAATTTCATTTATTGTGCTTTTCATCGTTGCTTGGTTCCTCTTTAGTTCTTCTACGTCCTTGTTAAATGTTTCTTGCATTTTGTCTATTCTATTTCCAAGATTTTGGATCATCCTTACTATCATTATTCTGAATTCTTTTTCAGGTAGACTACCTATTTCCTCTTCATTTGTTAGGTCTGGTGTGACCCTGCTCCTTCATCTGCTGTGTGTTTTTCTGTCTTCTCATTTTGCTTATCTTACTGTGTTTGGGGTCTCCTTTTCACAGGCTGCAAGTTCGTAGTTCCCATTGTTTTTGGTATCTGTCCCCAGTGGCTAAGGTTGGTTCAGTGGGTTGTGTAGGTTTCCTGGTGGAGGGAACTAGTGCCTGTGTTCTGGTGGATGAGGCTGGATGTTGTCTTTCTGGTGGGCTCGTCCGCGTCTGGTGGTGTGTTGTGGGGTGTCTGTGGCCTTATTATGATTTTAGGCAGCCTCTCTGTTAATGGATGGGGCTGTGTTCCTCTCTTGCTAGTTGTTTGGCATAGGGTGTCCAGCACTGTAGCTTGCTGGTCGTTGAGTGAAGCTGGGTCTTGATGTTGAGATGGAGATCTCTGAGAGATTTTTGCCATTTGGTATTACGTGGAGCTGGGAGGTCTCTTGTGGACCAGTGTCCTGAAGTTGGCTCTCCCACCTCAGAGGCACAGCCCTGATGCCTGGCTGGAGCACCAAGAGCCTTTCATCCACACGGCTCAGAATAAAAGGGAGAAAAAATGGAAAGAAAGAAAGAAAGAGGATAAAATAAAATAAAATAAAGCAATTATAATAAAAAATAAGAAAAAAATTATTAAGAACAAATTTATTAAGAAAAAAAATTTTTTTAATTTTTAAAATAGATTTATTAATTTTTATACTAAAAATAAGAAAAAAATTTTTTAAAAATTTATTAAGAAAAAATTTTTTTAATTTTTTAAAATAAAAAATATGAAAAAACTTATTAAAAATTTTTTTTAATTTTTTAAAAATAGAAAATAAGGAAAAAATTATTAAGAAAACATTTATTAGGGAAAAAAAATTTTTTAAGTAAAAAAAAAAAAAAAAAAAAAACGGACGGACGTAACCCTAGGACTAACGGTGAGAGCAAAGCTATACAGACAAAATCTCACCCAGAAGCATACACATATACACTCACAAAAAAAGGAAAAGGGGAAAAGTTAATATATCCTGCTCCCAAAGTCCACCTCCTAAATTTGGGATGATTCGTTGTCTATTCAGGTATTCAACAGATGCAGGCACATCAAGTTGTTTGTGGAGCTTTAATCCGCTGCTTCTGAGGCTGCTGGGAGAGATTTCCCTTTCCCTTCTTTGTTCGTACAGCTCCCGGGGTTCAGCTTTGGATTTGGACCCGCCTCTGCATGTAGGTCGCTTGAGGGCGTCTGTTCCCCGCCCAGACAGAACGGGGTTAAAGGAGCAGCTGATTCGGGGGCTCTGGCTCAGTCAGGCCGGGGGGAGGGAGCGGTACAGAGGAGGCGGGGCGAGCCTGCGGCGGCAGAAGCCGGCGTGACGTTGCAGCAGCCTGAGGCGCGCCGTGCGCTCTCCCGGGGAAGTTGTCCCCAGATTACGGGAGCCTGGCCGTGGCAGGCTGCACAGGCTCCCGGGAAGAGCGGTGTGGAGAATGACCTGTGCTCGCCCACAGGCTTTTTGGTGGCGGCAGCAGCAGCCTTAGCGTCTCATGCCCGTCTCTGGGGTCCGCGCTGATAGCCGTGGCTCGCGCCTGTCTCTGGAGTTCGTTTAAGTGTCGCTCTGAATCCCCTCTCCTTGCACGCCGCGAAACAAAGAGGCAAGAAAAAGTCTCTTGCCTCTTCGGCAGCTGCAGACTTTTTCTCGGGCACCCTCCCGGCTAGTTGTGGTGCGCTAGCCCCTTCAGGCTGTGTTCACGCAGCCAACCCCAGTCCTCTCCCTGGGATCCGACCGAAGCCCGCGCCTCAGCTCCCAGCCCCCGCCTCAGCTCCCAGCCCCCGCCCGCCCCGGCGGGTGAGCAGACAAGCCTCTCGGGCTGGTGAGTGCTGCTCGGCGCCGAGCCTCTGTGCGGGAATCTCTCCGTTTTTCCCTCTGCGTCCCTGTTGCTGTGGGATCCGCGCTGATAGCCGCGGCTCGCGCCCGTCTCTGGAGCTCGTTTAGGCGGCGCTCTGAATCCCCTCTCCTTGCGCGCCGCGAAACAAAGAGGCAAGAAAAAGTCTCTTGCCTCTTCGGCAGCTGCAGTCTTTTTCCCGGACTCCCTCCCGGCTAGCACCGAAGCCCGAGCCCCAGCTCCCAGCCCCCGCCCGCCCCGGCGGCTGAGCAGACAAGCCTCTCGGGTTGGTGAGTGCTGCTCGGCGCCGAGCCTCTGTGCGGGAGTCTCTCCGCTTTGCCCTCCGCACCCCTGTGTCTGCACTCTCCTCCGTGGCTCCGAAGCTTCCCCCCTCTGCTACCCGCAGTCTCTGCCCACGAAGGGGCTTCCTAGTGTGTGGAAACCTTTCCTCCTTCACAGCTCCCTCCCAGTGGTGCAGGTCCTGTCCCTATTCTTTTGTCTCTGTTATTTCTTTTTTCTTTTGCCCTACCCAAGTACGTGGGGATTTTCTTGCCTTTTGGGAGGTCTGACGTCTTCTGCCAGCGTTCAGTGGGTGTTCTGTAGGAGCAGTTCCACGTGTAGATGTATTTCTCATGTATCTGTGGGGAGGAAGGTGATCTCCGCGTCTTACTCTTCCGCCATCTTGCCCCTCCCCCCTCCCGTGTTCCTTTTTTAAAAAAGAAATACGTGTATGCTTTGCGTGTATAGAGATGAGGTTAATAAAATCCATTTTTCCTTATTATGAATTTCATGTTTTAAATGTAAAACAGGAAGAGTCAGAGCCTAAATGTTGGAAAACTACTCAACAGTGGCTTGAGGATCTCTTTTCTCAAATATTTGATGGACTTTGGAAATTTTAAATTATCTGGTTCCTTGAGTGTGATACTGTGATTTATAAGAAATATATATTTGCTCATTTAGATGACCAGAATATATTTATCATATATATATGTGGTCTTTGTCCACAATTCTTGACTCACAGCTCTCAAAACTAGGCATTTTCTAAGTGTTGGGAGTGATAAAGGTGTCTTTGTTATGTGAATGAGGTGACTTTTGGAATCCAGGGTTGGAACTCGAGATAGCACCTTTCATCTCCTGGAAAGGGAGAGGGACTAGAGGTTGAATCAATCCACAATGTCCAATGATTTAATCAATCATGACTATTAATGAAGCCTTCATAAAAACCCAAGAGGATAGGATTTGGAGAGCTTCCAGGTTTGTGAACAATGAAGATATGGAGAGAATGGTGTGTACTGAGAGGGCATGGAAGCCCCACGCTCTTTCCCCATACCTTGCCCTATGCATCTCCTCCAGCTGGCTGATCCTCAGTTATGTCCTTTTAAAATAAAATGGTGACCTAGTAAGTAACATGTTTCTCAGAGTTCTGTAAGCCACTGAAGCAAATTATTCGAATGCAAGGAAAGGCGGTCGTGGGAATCTCTGATTTATAGCCAGTGGGTCAAAAGCACAGATAACAGCCTGGACTTTTGACTGGCCTTTGAAGTGAGGGGGGTGGGCAGACAGTCTTGTAGGGCTGAGCCCTCAAACTGTGGAATCTGATGCTATCTCTGGGTAGATAGTGTCAGAATGGAGTTGACTTCTGGGACACCCATCTAGTGTTCTAAGAATTGCTTTTTGAGGTGTGGTGGTCCTCGTCTTTCCCCCTGCCCTATTGCCCGTATTGGAAATTGAGTCTCAGAACACCAAAGATTAACATTCTCAACATATTCTGGCAAGAGTATACCTTCACTGTAGCAGAAAAAGAAATATGATCTCTGGAGACACTGTTCCCTGTTCTAACCCTATACCTAATTCAGTGCCTGGCGTGGTGCTCAATAATATTTATTGAAGGAATGAATAAACGAATACAAGGAATCAAATCCTGACTTTGCTAATTAATATCCTGACCTTAGTCAAGTTATTTACCTCTAGAACTTAATTTTACTCTTCTCTAAAATGTGGAAAGTCTACTTACATTTTTGTGATCATGTAAAATGAGGAATTTATGAAAGTGTATGACAGATAGTAAGCATGCTATGTATTGGTTTCCTCCTCCTTTTTATTGTTGGAATAATAAAACTGATTTATCCAAATGCTCAGGTTATTCTATTATAGAGATTTTATTGTTTTGGTAGGGCTATTACTGTATAGGATAGGTGGTAATTTAAAACGGTAATTTAAGCAGTGAATATTATTGCTAGCTCTAGAAAGGATTTCAGACCATCTTATCCTATTGCTTCATTTTATAGATGAGGAAACTGAGGCACGGAAAGAGGGAGTATCTTTACCAAGTTCCCACAAGTTCATGGCTGCAGTGGAGCTACATTCCAGATTTCTTAGTTTCTCAGCATAACACAAATATTTTTCTTTGCCTCCCCCTCTTCCTCTCTCTCTCTCTCCTCTTCTCCCTTCCTCTCTCCCTCCCTTTACTCTACAAAGCAGCTTTCCAAAGTTACAGTCATTGGCCAAGAGGGACCCACTGGAGAAGACAGTCAGACAGCAGACAAAGTTAAGACACGGCATCTGTTAATGTTTTCTTCTCATGTTAAACATCAGCTAGAGACTTAGGACAAGCCCTCTGGGGCGGCTGGAGTTGTGCAGCTCACATGCAGCACTTGCCATCCACTCTGGCCTTTGGGATACTGGAGCACAGATGGGCAGCTGGGGAAAATGCAAGAGTCAGCAGTTAATCGAAGGGCAAATCTGCGGTGTGGTTCAGGAGCTGGGCATCTCTTCTGAGCAATCAGATTGTGGAATCTAACTGACTCCACGTCTCTGTATGTCACCGGTATCTGTGTTCAATAAATATTTAGACTTTGTGTTCATTAAGTATTTAGATATCTTATTAACTGTTTTTTCAAAGTATTTCGTATTTACTTGTATTTTTCTCCATTATTTATAATATGTGTCCCTAAGTAACATATTAAAACAGTTTTATACATAAAAATAGTTTACTAATAAGTAAACTTCATGTAAAATTTTATTTTCTTATAATTCTATCAATCTTTTAACTGAAATATGTTTTGTTTATTTAAGCAGCTCCCCTCTTCAGATTTTTTCTTCAGATTGCAGAAAAATCTTGGCATCTGGTAAAAATGTGCTTGTAAAAAAAAAGGAGACAAGTAGAATTGATCTCATCATTAAATTTTAACTTTTCAATTTTAAAATAATCAATAGTTTTTCATAACTTTAACTGATTTTGAATGAGTAGATACAATCAGTATTATTGTTTTGAGAATGTTTAATTTCATTGAGAAGTGAAATTTGTCAATGTGGAACCTAGAAAATGGTACAGATGAACCAGTTTGCAGGGCAGAAATAGAGACACAGATGTAGAGAACAAACGTATGGACACCAAGGGGGGAAAGCGGGGGGCGGGGGGATGGTGGTGTGATGAATTGAGAGATTGGGATTGACATGTATACACTGATGTGTATAAAACTGATGACTAATAAGAACCTGCTGTATAAAAAAATAAATAAAATAAAATTCAAAAATTCAAAAAAAAAAATGTGACACAGACACTAAGTAAGCAAATGTTGTTGGAAAAATGGCGCCAATAGACTAGCTCCATGCAGGGTTGCCACAAACCTTCAATTTGTAAAAAAAAATACAGTATCTGTGAAATGTAATAAAGTGAAACAATAAAATGAGTTATGCCTGTGCATTAATCTCACAGACATTATGCTGAGAAAGAAAATGGACACAAAAGAATCACTATATATGGATTTCATTTATATAAAGTTCAAGAACAGTGAAACTAAACTAATAAAAAAAATTTTAAATGATTGCCTCTGAGAAGTGTTCACTGAGAAAAAAGCAATTAGGAATTTTCTGGGATGATGGAAATGTTCTATATCTTGATAGAGCATGAGTTACCTGGCTATATGCATTTGTCAAAACTCTGCAAGTTGTACACTTAAGATCTGTGCATTATACTGTATGTAAAGTTTACCTAAATAAAAGAACTATAAACAAAAAAAAAAGGAAAAATGAAGCCAAAGGAAAAAAAAACAAAAAGAGAGAATGTTTAATTTAATTGAGAAGTGAAATTTGTCAGACCGAAAGAAGTAGAATTATGTTTTAAAATATCAGTCACTCATTCATTCAGTTGATTGTTTATTGAGCATTTCCTATTTTCTAAGCCTTTGCTAGCACATTTCTTACTGTATTACTTGTTATAAAAAGGCTCTATAGTAGGTATTGTTAGCCCCATATTCCACATGAATTAACTGACATTTAAAGGGACCCATGTCACATAACGAATAAAAGGTAAAGCTGGGATTGAAATCCAGAGTATTTGGGCTTCTCTCATTGTCTCATGAAGTCTCAATAAACTAATAACACTTATTCATAATAACGCTGCTAAATAGCACTTACTTAGCAGTGGCCACATGTTAGACATCGTTATAGATAGTGTCTGATTTTGTTTTTTCACATTACTTCACACACAGGTAAGTATTATAAAAATCAGGAAAGGAATGTCAGCTCATATTTATTTGGTGTTAAGAGATGCTGATAATTGAATCTCAGTCCGATTGTAAATCCTGTACTAGGGCTTCTTAACCAGGAATGTGAGAATAGAATTCAAGGGGCTCACTAATCTGGAACCAAATAAAAAGTCATTTTCATACTAGTTTTTAACTGAAATTTAACATTTTCTTTCACAGTGAATAGTGACCAAAAAAAAAAAAAAAATCACAGTAGATTTGGAGGCCCAAGGCAGCCAAAGGTAGCCAGCATATTGAAAAGGTTAAGATTCAAAAACGTCCATACTTCCTCTCACAGAAGTCATTCCTACCATGTGCCTAGCACTGGGTTTCATAAATCAACAGAAAAAAATTACCCTTAGGGAGCTCAGAGAATTGCAAAGGAAATTGACATGTGAAGATTAAAAAAAAAAAAATATATATATATATATATATATGGCATTTAAAGACCACAAGAAAGGTGGTGAGAGAAAAAAGATAAAATCACCAACTTTACCCCAAACAGCTTCTCAGGGAGAGAGGCCACCAGGAGACCTTCCTTCAAAGAAGAGCTACTTGAGCTACATCTTCAAGATGAATAGGAACTCACCTTGCAACAACAGTTCAGCAAATGAGTGAGAATTCCTGGTAAAAAGAATAACTTGTGGGCTTCCCTGGTGGCGCAGTGGTTGAGAATCTGCCTGCCAATGCAGGGGACACGAGTTCGAGCCCTGGTCTGGGAAGATCCCACATGCCGCGGAGCAACTAGGCCCGTGAGCCACAACTAGTGAGCCTGCGCGTCTGGAGCCTGTGCTCCGCAACAAGAGAGGCCGCGACAGGGAGAGGCCTGTGCACCGCGATGAAGAGTGGCCCCCGCTTGCCGCAACTAGAGAAATCCCTCACACAGAAACGAAGACCCAACACAGCCAAAAATAAGTAAATAAATAAAGTGTAAAATTTATAAAAAAAAAAAAAAAAGAATAACTTGTGCAAAAGCACTACAATGTGAGAGCAAGGTGCATTTGGAGAACTCAAAACAGTTCAGAACAAGTGGAAAGCAAGGTGTATGTCAGCGAGTGTCAGAGACTGGGGCTCAAAGCCAGTGGGGCAACGTCATGAAGATCACTGCCGCAGTAAGGTGCTGAGTCCGCGAGCGGAAAAGCCTTGGGAAGGATCTATCTCCCAAGAGAATGAGCAGCATGTTTAACAAATAAGTGTTCAGGGCTGATCTTTACACACCTTCGTTATTCCCTGACCATAAGGGCTGCTTTGCCTCAAACCCCCTTAAGTATCAGATGTTTGATTTCGTAGAGGTGCAGTGGAGACAGCTGAGGTTGACGAGATGCCCCGTAAAGTAGCAGGAGCCTCTTAGTGTGGGGTCCTGGGCTCTGGAATTTTAACCAGATGTTTGGACACAGCCTCAGTTTGTTTTCCTTCTGAGCGTGGTTCTCACTTTATCCTGTTCACTCTGACCTACAGCTGGGAACAGAGGCTGGAAACAAGAGGGCTTGCCTGAGTTCTAGGAGACAGAAAAGGAGGGAGAGGAAAGCGTTGGCACTTTGAATCTTGACTTCTGTTCAGAGATCTTCCCGCACTGCTCAGAGAGGAGTTCACAGCTTCAGTTGGAAAAAACAAGTGACATTTTCCAACACTATTGATCAGCTCTGGTGGGACTAAAGTTGGGATCCGATGGGCTTGTGTACTAGCAGGGGCCAGCGATACAATGTATTACAATAGCAGTCATTGGGCCCTTTCTGCGTGTCAAGCACTATGCTAACCGTTTTAGAAATATTAGCTCATTTTTTCCTCACAGTAATCCCATGAGGTAGGGATTACTTTTCCTATTTCACCGATTAGAAAGCTGTGTTTAGTGAGGTTAAGTAGTTTCTCAGACTTCACCCTACCGTCCACCTGTTCAAGAGCCAAGATTTATACATGGGTCTGGCTGACTCCAAGCCCATGTTCTGTAAAGAGGCATTTTTATGTAGTGGAAAGAGCACTTTTTAAGGAGTCTGGATCGAACGTCTCTTTCTGCCACTTCATTTGCTGCGAAATCTCGGTTAAGTCATTTACTCTGTTTCTTGGCTTCCTTATAAGCAAATGATGTACTACAGATATTTGTTGTGGAAACCAAACGAATTCATGTATATAAAAAGAGTTTTTGATGTTGTTAAATTTTACATCAAAGAATTTACATATTTTTATTTATTTCAAAGCCTCGGTTGTTGTACCTATAAATTTGGGAAATAGTGGTCCTGAATAACTCACATGGATGTTGGAAGAAACAACCGAGATGACCTATGAGGAAGTACTTTCTAAACTGTAAAGTACTGTACAAATGAGGTAATGTGCAAACAATCACCTTATAATTCTAATAGGCTGTAAGGGGTTATAGTGATGACTGTCAGTCCCTCTGAGACTAATAACAAGTATCACTAGATAATATTCTTTCACTTTTATTAGGTTCCTTAGATTGCTGTGGCATATATTTTCCAAGTAACTTGGCATAGAACTTCCTCCTATCCAGATCTCTCTCTCCCAGACCCTCTGCCACTGTAAAACAAGATGACGCCAGCATGAAAGTAGCAGCATGTTCTTTGAATGACCTGCCAAAGTAAGAGCCTCATGTATTACATATCTTAAGAGCTGCACATGCATTAATACTATAAAAGAGGTTTTGTGAGAGAGAAAAATACAAACACCATGAGGTCACTTCTTCCAGAGTATAACAGGATGCAGATTCTTGGAAGGAAATAGTATAAATGTCCTTTTGGAAAATTTTGTCTCTGTGTACAGAACACATTATAAATTTTTCCAGAACCCTCCCACATACAGTACATCAAACAGTGTGCCTTTTCTTTTCTTTATTCCCCTCTCTCTCTTTTTTTTTTTTTTTTTTTTTTTGGCTGTGTTGGGTCTTCGTTTCTGTGTGAGGGCTTCCTCTAGTTGCGGCAAGCAGGGGCCACTCTTCATCGCGGTGCGCGGGCCACTCACTATCGTGGCCTCTCTTGTTGCGGAGCACAGGCTCCAGACGCGCAGGCTCAGTATTTGTGGCTCACGGGCCTAGCTGCTCTGCGGCATGCAGGATCTTCCCAGACCAGGGCTCGAACCCGTGTCCCCTGCATTGGCAGGCAGATTCTCAACCACTGCGCCACCAGGGAAGCCCCGCACCCCCTCTCTTTTTAAGTAGTTCTTTTTTCAGAGAAAGGAGGAACAGCTGGGAGGAGCTTTTAGTTACCAAGGATTTCCAGCATCAGTCTCTGCTCTTCAGGCCCCAGTCTGTTTGCAGACAGAGCAGTTCAATCAGTCCAGAATCAAAATCCCAATCCCACTTTTTCAGCTGAGTGAATAGTTCAATTTTTCAGCCCTCTTCATCTGCCAAGGAGGGCAGAATGACATGAAGTTAAACAAATACTGAAGTGGAAATCAAGAGATTTGGGCTCTATTAAATAATTCTACAGATAATTGTAGTATGACAAAATAACTCTTTTAATGATATCTACTAAATTTCTAGCACCACTTGGCACAAGCTCACTAAACAGTTGTTGAATTATAAGAAGTGAGTGTAAAACACTCGGTAATAAGCAAAATTTCAATGAAGGCATCACTGCACTGATCTGATCGTGTTATTTCTAGACTTCCGGTGGTGCTAGCCGTAGTGTGTAACTTGGAACAAGAGAATGACTCCAGAGGAGGTATAAGAGCTTCGAGTTGAACTCAGGTCTGTTGCCTCCACGATACGATGCTGTCCTTATGATAGTGAATTGGCCTCTCTGAGCCTCAGTTTCCCCATCTATAAATGAAGCAGTTAGATTAGATAATCCCTGAGACACCTTCCAGCTCTGTGAGTCTACTTCTATATAGTACAGCACATAACAATTTAAGAGACTTAGAAAGAATTTTCTGTAAACACTCAAAGTTAAGTCCCCACTCCAGAAAAAAATAACATCAAACATGCAAGAAATTGTATGATCTCTTCTTACAGACAGTAATGCCATAATTTCCATAGATATCTTATTTGAGAGCTACATGTCCAAAAACACCAAGTGGCTAGTTGCCATCTTTTACTCTCATCCCATACCCTGGGTAATTAATTTTCTTTTTTTAAAAGCCTCAAAGATTACAACAGTTGATCTTCAGCCTTTTCTTTAGACCAGTGGTTTTCATTCATGACTGCACACTAATGTCACCTGTGCAGCTTTTAAAATGTGAGGATGTCTAGGCCCCATTCTCTAAGATTCTGATTTAATTGGTCTGACTTGATCAAGGTGGAGTCCGGGCATCTCTTTTTTAAAGCTATCCAAGTGATTCTACTAAGTAGTCAGGGTTGACTAGAGCAGCGTCTCTTAAATTTTAATGTGCACATGAATCACCTGGGGATCCTGTTCAAATGCAGATTCTGATTCCATAGCTCTTAGGCAGGGTCTGAGATTTTATATTTCTAATAAACTCCCTAAACTCCCAAGTGATGTTGATGCTTTGACGTTGCCACTAGAAGTGTGGTCCATGGATCAGCAACATTAGCATCTTCTGGGAGAATGTTAGAATGCAGAATCTCAGGCCCCACCCCAGACTTACTATATTAGGGTTCTGGAGAGAAACAGATCCAATCGGAGATAAACACATATAATGAAGTTAATTATAAGGCATTGGCTCATGTGATTATGGAGAGTGACAAGTCCCATGCAGTAGGCAAGCTGGAGACCTAGGAGAGCTGATAGTATAGTTCCAATCTGACTCTCAGGGCCTGAGAACCAGGATTGCAAGTGGCATAGTTCTAGTCTAAATGACAGCAAGCTTGAGACTCAGTGAAAGCCGATGTTTCAGTTTGAGTCAGAAGGTAGGGGAAAAGCCAGTGTCCCAGCTCAAGGCAGTCAAAGCTGGAGGAGCTCCCTCTAACTCTAGGCAGATCAGTCTTTTTGTTCTATTCATGTCTTCACATGATTGGATGGGGTCCACCCACATTAGGGAGGGCAATCTGCTTTACTCAGTCTACAGATTCAAGTGTTAGTCACATCCAGAAACACCCTGACATGCCCAGAATAATATTTGACCGAATGCCTGGATACATGGCCCATTCAAGTTGACACAAAAAATTAAGCATCATATCTACTGAATCAGAATATGTGTTTTAATATATTATATATACATATGTATACAAGTAATACACAGAGTATGAGAAACACTGCACTGCAATAACAGTTCTCAAAATTTTTGGTTCTATTGACCCCTTTCACATTCTTAAAAATTATTGAGCATCCCAAAGTATTTGTTTATATAGGCTATATCTATCGATATTTCCTATATTAGAAATGAAAACTGAGGACTTTCAAAATATTTATTAATTAGTTTAAATAACAATAATAAACCCATTATATGTTAACATAAATAACATTTACATGAAAAATAACCATACATTTTAAAAACAAAAAGTTGTGAGAAGAATAGCATTATTATACAATTTTCCAAATCTCTTTAATGTCTGGTTTAATATAACACAGGTGGATACTTACTTCTTTCTGAATTTAACATGTGGCAATATTGTATTTCATATAGACTCTGGAAAACTCCACTCTACTCTCATAAGATAAAGGGTGAAAAAGGCAAATAATATCTTAATATTATTATAAAAATAATTCTAATTTTGAATACTCCCTGAAAATGTCTCAGGGGCCTCCAGAGGTCCCAGGACCACACTATGAGAACTGCTGTTTTAGAGAAAATCTAGAGAATCTATATAATTCCTTCCAAAACAGTCAGCCTTGGATCTCACCAATTCTACTGACATTTGGGGTAATTATAGCACTTTCTGGAGGAAGTCAGCCCTTTTTTATCAATCACTGGTAAATTATGCAGTACTGCCAGCAGTTTCAAAGACCAATGATTAGAATGCCAGTTTTTAAATTTACTAACCTCCCACTCTAAACTAAGTTTTCTCAACCTCAGCACTCCTGATACCTTGAGTGGAATACTTCTTTGCTGTAGTGGGCTGTTTTATGCATTGTAGGAGTTTTCACAGCGTCTTTGGCCTCTACCACGAGGTGCTACCACATCTTCCCTATCGTGACAACCAAGAATGTCTCCAGACAACACCAAACGTCCCCTCGAAGGCAAAATTATGTCTAACTGAGAAACAACGCTATAGACTAAGGGAGACAATGAGAGTGGTGAGGGTAGGAGACAAGGTTTCCGGCTCTGATTTCATCTTTTGTGTGGATTGTGGTACATTTAACAGGAACTGGAAATAAATGGAGAGAAAAGTCTTGAGAGGAAAGACAATGAATTCAAGACTTCAGTGTTGATTTTGAAATATCCAAGGGCTCGCTGCATGATTAGAACACGGGGTGTTATCAGAGGAACTGCTACCAAAAGACTAGAAACAGAGGTTCTCCAGAGTCACACTATAACTGAGAATGAGAGAATGTCATGTAATTGGATATCAAAAAGAAATTCTTTTCATTTTTTTTATTATGTTCCAAGCATCTCATAAGACCTCTTATAAATAGCTATTATTCTAGCTAGTATGACCCTTTTACTGGTGAGAAACTGTACACTGAGAGAAGTTGAGTAACTGTTCAAAGTAAAAAACTCTTAAATGGCTAAGTTTGGTTACACTCTAGAGTCTAAGGGCTTTCTATTACCCCTTTCTCTCTCTCTCTCTCTCTCTCTCTTCTTTCTTTCACTCATCAAATATAAGTGGCTACCATGTTCCAGGAGATATGTATGGTGCTGCTATACATTAGAGTAAAGAATAGATAGTACAATCTTTGTCCCTTATGGAGCTTTCAATCTAATAGCAAAATAGAAAATTAAACAAGGAATAACGGTGTGTTAACTGCTATGATCGAGAAATCACAGGGCCACAGGGTCCCATGGCAAGACCATTTATCCCAGTCTCCAAAGGGCAGGTCAGAAAAAGCTCCCTACAGGAAGTGACACTTAAGCTAAGATCTCACTGATGAGTAAGAATTAGAAAAAGACAAGGGGAAAGAATGTTCTGCTCTGAGGGAATACTATGTGTGATGGATGCTTCTCTCAATTTTTTGCTGTTTTTAAGTCTAAATTCTTTTATTTTCTTTACTCTTTTATCCCAATGTCATTTATATCAGTTTGTTAATATATACTTTTATTAAACCACATCATAAATATGTGGTTATATTTTTTGAAAGTACCTTTCTCTGAATTTTAATTAAATTGTACCAGGAAAGGCAGTCTGGCATGGTGAAGCTTTGAAGCCTAGATTTCAAGAGTAAGACATACAACAAAGCATTTCCCTCCCAAATTTTCATTTTCTTCACTTGTAAAATGGCAATGGGCTATTGTAAAGACCATAAAACATAATATATATGGAGATGCTTGTGCAAATGTAGGCTTTCCATAATAACTGGACTATTATTCTGCCAAGTCAAAGGATCAGCATGAGTAAAGTCATGAAATGTGAACACAAAAGGCATGTTCAAGAAAGCAAATAATCCATATTAGCTGGAGCCTTGAAATTTGATGCAAGAGGAGACTGAAAACTACATTTAAGCAGTATGGTTGTGGGTCTTAAATACTAGAGGTAAGAGCTTACTGAACTTAATAGGCAGGTCTCCCAATGTAGATTATGAGTCTTTACTATCGACACCAGAGCAAGAGCCAATTTTCTCTGGGGAACTCTATAGCATCTGGTAATATCTATAAAGCTTCTATAAATAACAACTGATTATATGCTGCTATTTTCACAACTGATTCGGAAGCAGTTTAAATATTTCTTCAGTTTCCAAGTATTTCTGATTTGAAGTTGGGCTCCAGAAAGCTGTTTAACAGATGCAGTAACATTTTTAAGGTATACAAAAAGAAATATAAATGTTAGGCTAAATTTAGAACTATCTTAAAATTTTCCAGACTATGATATGTAGCAGTCCAGCCATGCAGCTTGCATATGCAAGGGGTGGGAAAGTGAGATAGTCACAACAACAAGAGTCTCGAGGACCAAGCACGTGGCCTTGGCAAAGTTGCGCTGAGTGACACAGGACTCAGAGGTGAACGTGGTGATGATCTTGAGAAAGCAACTGTGCTATTGAGTGTTCTGGTCTCAGACGCAGCCAGAGGATCCTGCTGAGAAGATCTTTGGGAAAAACATACAGTCCAGGAGGGAGACATTGCCAAGATTCTAAGGCAGTTCTGAGAGGTCTTCTTGAGGAAACCAGAAAGGCATCTAGTGTTATATAAAGAGCCTGGGTCCAGGAGGCAGAAGACTTGGCTCTGAGGCTCAGCTAGTAACTATTAGCTGAATCTTCTACAAGATAGTTCACCACCCTGAGACTCATTTTCATCATCTGAAAAATGCAATAAAGTTAGAGCCTTATTCATAAGGTTGTTGTGAGAAAGAAATAATATTGCACCTTAAAAGACCTCTATAGAATTTAAGGTATTATACAAAATATAATACATAAAATATAAGTGGCAGACCAGAGAAGTCAATAAAAAAAAAACCTATTAAAAACTGGAAATGATTAATTTTGTTTTAATTTTTTAACTATATATATGTTTGTGGGGTTTGGAACACGTTGGTTTTCTAGGCTCTAAGGTACCCAGATTTTATCTTGAACTCCTATAGTCCCTTTCCAAAAAACTTAAAAGAAAATTCTTATTTGAAAAGCAAGATAAATCTCAACTAAAGACATAATTTAATCATTAAGAAAAGAAGAAAAGAGGAGCATGAATTGATGGCATCGCACAAGAGATTGAACCAAACACAAGGTTAGAAATGCCCAATGTATAGTTCTTGCACAAATTGAGACTTAGTATTTAGGATTCTCTTCCTGATGAGAGAAGGGAAGAGCCTAGAGTTCAAAACGTATTTAAAATTAACGTTAGAAGCCTTTCTATTCCAGGGATGGACATTCACTGCTGTACTTTCTTCACTGTGAAATGAGTTTCTGAGACAGTCAGAACATGGAGACATAATGCTTTCCGTCTAGAAGCTAAATGTCTGGAAGTGGATCTTCTGAGACAAATAGAATGAGACATTTATTAAATTTTTGCATACATCGTCAAACTGCTCACTAGAGAGGTTTCACTATTTTTAATGCTCATTAGCACTCCTAAAAAACGTCCGTTTTCCCACTGCCTTGCCAACATGGGATATTCAAAAACTTTCTTTAGAGTTTAAAAATCTACTAGAGTATAAACTGTATCTTACTATTATATTTTATATTTCTTTGTACGTAGATAACTGAATTTTTGGTCCTAAGAGTTTTGCTCAATGATCTAAATAAAATTATTTGATCAGTGGGCTTTCGCATTCTTCATTTATAAGATATTTACACATATTCTCACCCCCTTGCAAATGATGTGAAAGTGTCTGTTTTCCTGCATCCTAAGTATTATATTTTCCAAGCCCCACCTCAAATCTTAAAAAGAGAATCTTAAAAGAAAAAAAAATTGTTTACTTCTTTTCATTAGTAGGTATTTGAATAAAATTTGGATAAACCTTTCTAAAAATTAACTTAGAGTAAATAAAAAGGGTGAGAATCAGACTATCTGCAGAATGAATTAATGTCTGGGGAAGATAGGGTGAAGATAAAGATAGATGGGAAGTTCAAGTGGGATTTAAAAGCCAGAACTCTTTTTAAACCAAGATACAGATCATATAATAATGCAAGAAGTGGAATTAAGGAAATGCAAAAGTAGAATTAGGAAAAAATAAATAAAACTGACCATATACAACTCATTCCGTGTGCCCAATGACCAGTAAAAGAAAGTTACCATATCTCACTGCTAGATTCCAGGAGCTTTCCTCTTTTCAGGAGCTGATGCCATGCCACTTTCCATCCTGGGCTTAACCCTTGATTTCATTTCCATCTTGTGGTCTCCCTTTTGCCCTCTGGACTTGGCATGGGTACTTGGATTCCTTGGCTTTGAACTTTGTTGAATGCTGAAGACTTTAACTCATACTCACCTTTCCAATGCATTGCTCTTGGATCCCTTGGGTAATATCCTTTGGGCCATAACCTTTCCCTTATTTCAGACCACAAAGTTTGTGTGCAGCATGTACACTGGGGTGCTGCAAGTCTGAGTAAAAGAGGTAATGATGGGTAAAGGTAGGGGCCTTGTAGATGAAAAAGATTATCTGAGCCTTGCATCTCTTTTTCAGTAGTACTTGGACATATAAATACTCTTAATAGTAATAATTATCTGTCATAGTTCCTGAGCATGACCCTATGTTTTTATTATATGCTATTCAGAATGCAATGGCCTTCAACCACCTATTTACTCAACCAGATCCTTCAAGATTATAGCTTGAATATTACCTCCTTTATGAAGCCTTCCTTGATTTGCCCAGGCTGTTAGTTCTGTTCTTTGTCCTCCTATAGTTGTTTGAAGAAATGAATAGTAAGTGCCATGTTGTTTTGTAATGTTTCTGAATAAATATGCGTCTCCACAGCCATACTTTGCGTTTCCTCTGCTTCACCAAACCTAGCAAACTTCCCTGCCTATAGTAAGCCCTAAGTAAACTCTTCCTAAATAAAAATTTAGTGATGCCAGTGAGGAAAGCAAAACAAAAGCTATCACCTTCATTCCATAGAACAGAGGAAGTGATTGAAGTGTAAGAGAAAAAGAGGACTGCCCAAGGTCACCAAGCTAGGCAATATCAAATCTGGGACTCAAGTTCAAGTTCTTTGAAACTAATCATGAGATTTTTTTTCCCTTCAAAATATCATCTTCTAATCAAAATGAGGTAATAGAATACTTAAACACGATAGTCATAAAGAACCAGTGACCCAAAGCTTAGCAGCAGTGCATGAGGTGTTCTGAGTTTCTAATCCCAGAGCAAAAGTTTTTAAGGTTAAAATTTGTCTTGCTTTTAATTGCATCAGAGGAAATATTATATTCTCCCTGAGTTTATGCTAAGGGGTGGGGTAGTAAACACTCAGTTTAAAAAACTCAGGACTTGTGACTTCAAAGAAGTTCCAGACTGGTGAAAAGTTTCACAGATTAGGAAACATTTTTTTTAAGTTTCGCAAGTCAGTTGTTACGCATTTATGATTGTGTTCAATTTATAGAATACTTTCTGTGTATTTTAAGTGGAAATTCCTTAGGGCAGCTGTGCAAAGTAGGTTGATATAATATTTTTCCCACTTCTCAAATGAAAAAAGTAGAATACAGAGGTTATGAGCACCTTAGGGGCAGAGTCTTCTATCTTCAGACCTTTCCTTAGGTCACTGAACTGAATAATGGGACAAAGAGCTGTTTTATGGCTACACCTCCTCTTCAATCCAGAGTGCTCAGCAGACCCTTGCTCTGTGCAATGGAGTGTATTTATTCAGAGGTATCTGTGGAATGTCCAGAGCAGAGCTGGTGGTCTCACAGTGTGCCTTTGAAGAACAACAGATTTCCAGCTTTCAAAAAACATCCTTACTTTGAGGTTAAAGCTTCCTCATTATTCTCACGACTACTTCTGTCCACTCCCTGACTCCCTCCTCTTAAATTCTCTTTCTCAGTGAACCCATACCCACCAGTTGCCAACTTAGGTACCGTCTTAGACTCGTTTTCCCATCCCACATCCAACATTACGTCAAGCCTGTTGCTTCTTGGCACTTTGCCTCTTGCAGCCATCCTTTCTCCCTTCCTCACTGTGACTTGGGTCAGGTCAGGTCATAATGCATCTATTGGACCTCCCTCCATCCAGTCTTGTCCCATTCCAATCCCGTGTTACACACAGTCCAGCCAGACTGTTCTTCCAAAACAGAAATTAGACTGTGGCTTTTTCAATGCTTTAAACCTTTTCTGCTCTTTCTGGCTGACCTTTGGCTCCTCTCCTCACCTCCTCGCCCTCATTCCTTTCACCCCTTCTCAAGGATTAAGTTCAAACACCTTAATATGGCTTGGGAGGCTTTCATGATTTGTCCGTGTCTTACCACCCTCATCTCTCCTTACCATTTTTTTTTGTATTCTATGCTCCATCCAAACTGAGCCACTTACAGTCCCATGAAGGCACTTTGTTGCTTTTCCACCCTGTTCTGTGGCCGATGTACATGCGACTTCCTCCGGCTGGAGCGTCTTTTCACGCTACCCTCCGCTTTATCGCTTCTCCTTGCACACTCAGCCTGAATGGCTTCCACTTGTGCTTCTGGCCTCAGCCGACATACCAGTTCCTTCAGGAAGCCTCCCAAGCCCTGGAAGCTGAGTTAGGGCTCACGTGCTGGGCTGGTTGACACCTGGTGTTTATTCCTAATTAACACAAGTGGCATCATTTTAAAACTGCACATTTATTGGGTATTTTCTCTATTATAGTCAGCAATTCGAGCGCAAAGACTGTGCCTTTGTGCAACTCTACAATAGTTGGCATAATAATTACACATAGTAGGCCTTCAATAAATGTTAGTTGAAAGAATAAAGGATCTAATTAGTGAACAGAGGATTGATATCATGGAGGTCTTTGTAAATTCAAGTTGTGTTATCAAGGAGGATTAACATATTAACACCTCCCTAGTCCTTGCCTAACACACATCATTTTTTTTTTTAACATCTTTATTGGAGTATAATTGCTTTACAATGGTGTGTTAGTTTCTTCTGTATAACAAAGTGAATCAGCTATACGCATACATGTATCCCCATATCTCCTCCCTCTTGCGTCTCCCTCCCACCCTCCCTATCCCACCCCTCTAGGTGGTCACAAAGCACCGAGCTGATCTCCCTGTGCTATGCAGTTGCTTCCCACTAGCGATCTAGTTTACGTTTGGTAGTGTATATATGTCCATGCCACTCTCTCACTTTGTCACAGCTTACCCTTCCCCCTCCCCATATCCTCAAGTCCATTCTCTAGTAGGTCTGTGTCTTTATTCCCATCTTGCCCCTAGGTTCTTCATGACCTTTTTCTTTTTTTTTTTTTTCTTAGATTCCATATATATGTGTTAGCATACGGTATTTGTTTTTCTCTTTCTGACTTACTTCACTCTGTATGACAGACTCTAGGTCCATCCACCTCACTACAAATAACTCAATTTCGTTTCTTTTTATGGCTGAGTAGTACTCCATTGTATATACGTGCCACATCTTCTTTATCCATTCATCTGTTGATGGACACTTAGGGGAGTTTGATCACATTATACAACTTTTGCAAGTGTTTATTTTTGCTCTTTTCTTATTGGGAGTAGAGCTAAAGATTACAATGGAGCTGTGATAAGCAAAGTAGCTTAAAAAATCTTGACATTTGTCTCAACTTTGTCAATGCTCAAGCCTTATTCTGGCTTTGTATTTAGATTTATAACAACTACTGGAACTCCTGGCCAAAGTGTTTTGGCACTGGTTAAATACCACAGTTTTATCAAATGAAAAATGAGTCAGTCTATAACTTAGTCTCTGGTAATGGTTTAGTGGGGTGCTGTTCAAACTTCTCATGCATAAGAATTCTGGAGAGGCCTGGTGTTTCTGTAGTTCCCACCTTCAAAGACACTTGGGACATGTCTCAAGAATTTGCATTTCTTATAAGTTCCCAGCTGTAGCTGATGCTGGCAGTTCACAGACCCCTGCCTAGCACTAGTGGAGCAACAATCAACAGTTATTTATTGAGAGCTTGCAGTGTGAAAGACACAACAGGTAGGGAAAGATCCTGCCAAAAGGGTATCCAATCAATTCCACAAATATTTATTGAGTACCTACAGTGCCACCAAGTGCCGGCTTATACACCGGAATTCAGATATTAATATGACACTATCTCTGTTCTCCTAGAGCTCCTGGTGTAGTGGCAGAAATTAACACTGGTAAGAGAGATAGTACATACTATGGTTGTCCACATAAGTGGTTCAGCTCCTCTAGAGCACAGACTAACGTATGTGCTGGGCAAAAATAGGAAAGAAAATTTCAGACCAGAGCATGAAGGGTTTTAAATCTCATCTTAAGGAATTTGTGCATGCTTTTGTTGACCATGGGAAAACAAAATATTTTAAAAAGGGAATGATATTAATCCTTTCTTGGAACACTGATAGCAACTTCTGATAGCAATTTGTATGGTTGTATGGAGGGACTGAGAATGGAGACAAAGACACTAGTGAGGAGGTGGTTGCAATGATTCCAGCAAAAATTAATGAGAGGATAAAGTAGGGAGTTGCAGTAAAATTTTAATACAAATATATAGCTCCCTTCGGGCACAGCAGTAGAACTCCTGGGGCTTTCTTAATTCTCAGGAATATTTAAGGCCCTGTAAAGTTCTTCTACATCAATTTGTTGGCTCTTTCTTCATGTTCAAATAAAGAGAAGCATCAAGTCTATTTTGTTTATTAATGCATTCCCAGCACATAATAAAGTTCCTGGCACATATTGGTGTTAAATAAACATATATTGATTGATTGCCAAGCTGGAAAAGGTCCTATGTATCAACTAAACTTATCCCTTCATTATTTGTTCATCAATAGTGAAACCGAGGTCAAAAAAGAGGAATTGACTAAAATCATACAACCGGTTACTAGTCAAACTAGAACTAGAACCCACATGTCTTGACTTCCAATCCAGTGCTTTTCAACATGACACCAAGCCCCAACCAGGCTTCTATTAAAATCGATATTGTGTTAGGGATAAAGAGCTACTTCTATGACCCCACTGTTTTCTGTTTTTCTGCCACATGCTGTGGCCTGGCAGACAGCAACCCATTTAAGTCATCTTCTTCCAGCCAATGGCATCCTTGACTGAGATAATAAAATGTGTTTTTCTTCAATATATAGCCCACTTCAAGTGGTTTGTTTTTCTCTATTCTGTATTTCACTACAAGTTACCACCGCTTAATTCCATAAGCCTTTCAAAGGATGAAAGTAAAGTGGTTTAGCAAGCAGTAACTGCTGAGAGAGATTAAATCCTCAAACCACATCCTCAGTTAAAATATGTATCACATGGAAAAAGGCACCAGAATCTCCTGACTAAACCTTGTAAAATGCCTCTGTTGTGAATGTTCCTGGTCATGTCTCCAATAACGCCCCCAATAAATGCATTGTATTGGTCTCAGAATGTGTATTCTGGACAGTACTAGAATTCCCAAAGGGAAATTGGCCAGTTTCCTACTATTTACAGCTGTCCATCTGTGCAATGCCTTGGTGTTATATATGCTTCACAGTCATATAGAGCTTCTTGTATCTAAGATAGGAAAAAGACTAGGTTATAATTCCAAAGTCTTAGATGTTGGTTGCTACTCACAGGGTATGTGACCTCAAATTCGCTTTAACTCTCTGAGTTAATTTCCTCATATGTTAAAGGAAACAATAATATCTTACAGCATTTAGGGAGAAAGTGTATATGAAAGTACGTGGAAAGTTCTGATACAGTCATGTTTTTAAACATTTACTAAGAAGTATCAGTGTCCACCTGGATCAATTTTATATGGTTTTATAACCATGTTGTAGAGTATAAAGGTGGAAGATCTTTGTTAGTAACATATCCAAGGCTTTCTAGTGTCACCAGCTCATATGTCTATATTTCCTTCTGATATAGATGTTTAGTGCTATAAAATTCCCTTTAAATATTGCTTTAGTAGCATCTCGCAAATTTTGAGGATACCTTCATTTTTATCCAATTCAAAATACTTTCTAATTTGCTTTTTGAAATCTTCTTTGACTCATATATTTAGAAGTGTATTGATTAGTTTCCAAATATGAGGTTCACTGATTAACATCTAATTTAATTCCATTATTGATAAAGAACCTACACTGTAAAGCTTGAATCCTTTTAAATTTATCGATATTGGTTTTTATTGATATGACCCAGAATATAGTGTATTTTGGTTAATTTCCTGTGTACACTTAAAAATAATGTACATTCTGTACTTGTTAGGTAGAGTGTTCTATAAATGTTAATTAGATCAAGTTGGTTGATAGTGTTGTTCCAGTTTTCTGCATATTTACTGATTTTCTATCTACTTTTTCTATCAGTTATTGAAAGAGGAGTATTAAAATTCTGTGTTTTTAAACTGTGTTTTTATATTTAAAGTGGGGTTTCTTTTAGGCAGCATATAGTTGGCATTTGCTTTTTATCCATTTGATATTCTCTAACTTTTAATTGGTAAGTTTAGATGATTCACATTTACTGTGATTATTGATATGTTTAGGTTTAAATTTCCCATCTAGTTTTTTATTCCCTATTTGTCTCATTTGTTCTTTGTTCCCTTCTCCCCCTTTTCTGCTTTCTTTTGGCACTTGTTATGATTCCATTTTATCTCCTTTGTTGGCTTATTAGCTACAATTCTTTGCTTTTTTATTCCAGAAGTTTCTTTACCTTATTACAATTTATATTTTCCAGTGATATTATACTACTTTATATATAAGAATTTTATAAGAATATACCTCCATTTCTCTTCTGCTGGCCTTTATGTTATTGTTGTCATACACATCACTTACACATATATTATAAACACCAACTACATTGGTACTGTTTTGGTTTAAATAGCTAATTATCTTTTAAATAGATTTAAGAGATAATTTTACAAAATCGTATATATTTAATACATATAGTTACCATTTCTAGGCTTCTTAATTCCTTTCTTTCCATCTGGTATTATTTTTTCTTTCTTTCTAAAGGATTTCCTTTAACATTTTTTTGTGTTGGTCTTCTGGTGATGAATTCTGTAGGTTTCTGTATATCTCAAAAAGCCTTTAGTTTGCCGTCATTTTGAATGATATTTTCACTGGGTATAGGATTTTAGGTTGACAACATTTTTTTCTGAATACTTTCAAGAAGCTACACCACTGTCTTCCTCTTTGCATTATTTTCTACAAGAAATTGTCTGTTATCCGTCTTTGTTCCTCTGTATGTAATCTGTTTTATTTCCTGGGTTTAAATTTTTTTTCTTTTTTATTATAGGTTTTGAGCAATTCAGTTGTTATGTGTCTTGGTGTAGCTCTCTTCATGGTTCTTATGTTTGAAGTTTACTGGGCATACAGAATCTGTAAGCTTATAGTTTCCATCAAATTTGAAAAAAGTTTGATTATTATTTCTGCAAATATGCTTTTTTGTCCTGCCTTTCTTCTCTTTCAGGGACTTGAGTGTATGCAAGGAGCTTGCTATTCTCCTATAGCTCACCGATTCTGAGTCTTTTTAATCTTTTCATTTCATTTTGATAGTTTCTCTATTCTTATGACTTCAATTCACTAATCTTTCCTTCTGCTGTATCTAATCTCTCATTAAACCAGAGGATGTATTTTTCATCTCAGACAATGAAATTTTCATTTGTAGAAATTTGATTGTGTCTTTTAAAAATATCTTCAATGTCTCTACCTAATATAACCAACATTTCCTCTATCTTTTTGAACATATAAATATAATTATGGTAACTATTTTAATGTCCTTTCTAGAAATTCTAAAATCTGTGATAGTTCTGGGTTTTTTTATGATTGATGGATTTTTTTCTTTATTATATATCATATTTCTTGTTTTTTTTGTATACCAAGTAATTTTGAATAGATGCCGGACATTGTGAATTTTACATTGTTGAGTGCTTGTTGTGACCTGAATCGTGTTCCTCCCAAAAAGATATGTTAAAGTCTAAGCCCCATTACCTCAGAATGTAACCTTATTTGGAAAAAGAGTCTTTACAGAGGTAATCAAGTTAAAGTGAGGTCATTAAAGTGGGCTTTAATGCAATGTGACTAGTGTCCTTATTAAAAAAGGAAATTTGAACACAGAAAGAGAAACACACAGAGGGAAGACAATGTGAAGACACACAGGGAGAACACTATATGAAGACAGAAGATTGGAGTGATGCATTTACAAAACAAGGAATGCCTGAGGCTACCAAAGGTGAAGAAAGAGGCATGGAATAGCATCTTCTCTAGTACCTTCAGAGGGAGCATGACCCTGATGACACCTTGATTTCAGACTTCTGGGCTCCAGAACAATGAATTTCTGTTGTTTTAAGCCACACAGTTTTTGGTACTTTATATGGCAGCTAGGGAATGAATATACTGTTGGATATTTTTGTATTCTTATAAAGATTCTTGATCTTTGTTCTGGCATGATGATAAATTACTTGGAAACAGTTTGTTCCTTTTGGGTCTTGCTTTTAAGCTTTTCTAAGATTGTGTAGTGTAGTATTTATTCTAGGGCTCATTTTACCCTGCTACTGAGACAGCGCCCTTATTCTGAGCACCCTACACAAAATCTCCATAAATTAGGAGTTTTTCTTGTCTGGCTGTGTGGGAAGAGGCACTCTTCTTGGCCTTCTGTGAGCTCCAAGTACTGTAATAACAGTACTAATCCCTTCAGGTGGTAAAAGAACAACTGTATATACCCTTCACCAGTATTCCCCTATTGCTAATATTTTACTCCATTTACTTTATTTTTGCTTGCTTTCTCTTTTTTCCTCTGATTACTTACTTGCGTATTTATTAGTGGACTCATGAATTCATATTTATTCAATGGTTTATAACTAATTACTGTGTTTAATTATTTTGGTCATCATATTGTACCATATGTGGTCACTGGGAGTCCCTTCAAGCTAGTTTCTATGTCCCTTATACTTTCTTGAGCACTTTTACTTTCTGGACTAACAAGTTCTTCAGCAGGCTCACTTTGACCTGCCCCAACACTGGTACCATTCATAACTTTAGGAGCCCCAATTCCTGTCAGTGGATATGGTACTAGAGACCAAGATTTATGTACTAGGTGTGCTCATTGCAACTGCTATGTAGAACTTAAATACTTTAGCTTAAATATTTGTATGCTATATCTACATATCTATACAGATAGTCCATTGAACTCAAACTAAATGTAACCTCCCTGTGGTCACTCCAAGGCCACACTTCATGAATGGAAGTGTGACAGAAGGAAGTTGGAGTGAAAAGAAAAATTTGTAAACTTTATAACAGTATAAGACCATAGGGATACAATGCAAGGGCTCCTCCCAGACCTCAGGAAGGGTCTATAGAAAGTTTACATTCATTAGCTCCATGGTAAATCTGCTTTAGTCTACTGAAGAGTTGATTTCATCCCTTATTATGGGGGAGGACGCTGTCAATAACAAGAAGCTTTTGCAGAACCAACTAAACTAGGTAAATTAATTGGGATTTTGTGAAAGATTTTTATTCAACATTTGTGAATTTTTTTAAAAACTCTTCAACAGCTTTTTACAGTCCACCATCTTGAATTTTCCCAATGGGTCACTTTTCATTCCAGTGTTTTATTGACTCTTGTGTGTTCAAAATTACTAAGAGAAGATATATGACTTGAAATTATTTCATTTCAACCCCATTATGTAAAAATATGCTTCTATGTTTCTGAGCACAATATTTGGGATCAAACAAGCCTTTGAACAATTGAAGAACTACAGCTAATTGTAAGTAAGTAGTTCAAGGCCTAGAGTGCCTGGCTAAGATGTCCATCTCTTTGCCCTCTAGAGCCTTCAAGGTGACAGATACTGCCATTGTTACGGAACTAGAGGAGAATCCATTATTCTTTAATGGGAAGGTATCAGCTGTTAGTGATGTGGTGCCTTGTTTAATCAAGGATGACTCAGATTTATTCTTGCTTCCCTGGAATTCTGTACACATTTAAAAAATTAACACATATCTAAACATAACTTTAAGGTTCTATCATTGTGCTAGGAAAGTATTATATTATAATCCAGGAATCTTATATACAAAGTAAAGCTATATAGCTGGAGTACTTTGAAAGAATTTATGGATATTTTTCCTCTGGGAAATTAAAAAAATAAGTTAGAAAAGTCTTATCTAGAAATTAACATTTGGATCATTAATGTACCAACCAATTGATAGGTTAGAAACTATTTATACTGTACATAATTTTATGAACACATAATAAAATGTCTACAATATTATTAACTTAACTGTTCTCATCTAACAATCAGTAACATGTAAACCAAAATAAAACTTAAGAACTAGGAAGTTTTACTGGGTATCTAAGAGGGACCACATTTTCAACATGCAAACTTATCTCTGAAATTTTTGGTTTTTGTTTTTTCTGGTATTTTATCTTCTTCTATGAGTCCTTTGTGACACATAAAAACTATCAAGGTCAGTTAGGTAGTCTATTCCCCAGGGAGAATTTAATTACGAAGGCAAAAATAAGTGTCATCTGTTTGAATATCATTCTGCATCCAGAAAAAATAAGAAAAAAGAAATGCGTAAATCACATGGACTTGTTATGATGTGAACTCTTGGGTAAAGTCAAATATTAAAATTGTTATATTCAATTTAATTATTTAACAAAGCTAATACTCTTATGTTTTAAAATAAAAATATAAAAGCTACATTAAAAGTTTCTTAACCTTTCTCATCTATGAGGGAAATGTTAAAGAACCCAACTCCTAAGTATTTTAGAATTTATATAAAAGTGACACATATTTTAAATCAATTTGAACTCTGGTGGTGACTTGCACAGGTACCTGAATTGCACAGACATCTTCTAAGATTTGCTTATGTCCCCATTAAAAGTTACTAGTGCAGGCAGCCCTCTGTTACCAAGGGCATTGACTTAGCATCGAAGGTCATGGGATCAGATCCTATCTCTGGTGACGACTGGTTCTGTGATCTTGAGAAAGTCAGTCCAGGAGTCTCAGGGATGTTATGTATAAAATGAAGGAGGTAATTGTATTGGTGCAGGACCCTCAGACTAGTGTCAGTTCTTAAAATTTTTGTTACTGGTCTGAGATGAGTACAGAAATTGAGAGCAAATATTTAAAAACATTCCATCACATTCTGACAGAGTCACTTTACTTCTTTTGGAAACTTGATAAAACATAAGGTCTATATTTTGCTTATCTTTTTTTCTACTAATTAATTTTAATTTTGTTTTTCTAAAAGTATCAATATTTGACAGATGGGTGGTGGAGTGAAAGAAGCAAACACATGGTCCCTTTCACAGAAACAACCAAATGATACCCAAAGTGCCTTTTTGTTCTAATAAAGACTACCACTGTATGATTCTAAGACGGTTCATTAGGAAAAGAGCAATTGTCTAACTTTCACTTCCCTCTAAACTGAGCAGTTTATAAGAGCACAGGAAAACACAGCTTTTGCCAAAGTTCTTGCCATTTGCCAACCAATTTTGATTATGAAAGGGTATCTGGGCTAGTCATGTAGTAGCTAATTTGGGCTTGTCCAGACAAAATCAGAAAAGGAATTATAAGGCTGGCTTTGGTATGAAGCAATGAATAGAACATGTGCTATGTTTCCAGTTGTTTCAGGAGAAAACTTTCTTTAATTCTAGTTCAGGAAGCAATGCCAAATTTCCAAAGGAATCTACTTGTTAGTGTTCAATGCACAAATAGTGGAAAGATATTCTTGACTAAATGTGAGACCACGATGCTCACATGCTTTAGTATTCAAGAAATTTAAAATAAATGTATAGATATTTATACATTTATGGTGCCTGCTCTGAAATCCATATAAAGTAATCTTATGACTAGAAATTGTGTGTAGACTTCTAATTGGCATAGGTATGACTTAACAACAACAACAAAATCACCAGACTGGATTTTTTTTTTTTTTTTTTTAATTTATTTATTGGCTGCGTTGGTCTTCATTGCTGTGCACGGGCTTCTCACTGCGGTGGCTTCTCTTGTTGCGGAGCACGGGCTCTAGGTGCACAGGCTTCAGTAGTTGTGGCTCGTGGGCTCAGTAGTTGCAGCACGCAGGACCTAGAGCATGCGGGCTTCAGTAGTTGTGGTGTGTGGACTCAGTAGTTGCAACACACGGGCTCTAGAGTGCGTGGGCTGCAACAGTTGTGGCACACGGGCTCAGCAGTTGTGGCTCGTGGGCTCTAGAGCACAGGCTCAGTAGTTGTGGCACACGGGCTTAGTTGCTCCAAGATATGTGGGATCTTCCCAGACCAGGGTTTGAACCTGTGCCCCCTGCATTGGCAGGCAGATTCTTAACCACTGCGCCACCAGGAAAGTCCCACCAGAGTGAAATTTGAAGACAAATTCTAGCTCCCATTTCTGCCAATGATACATGATCACTTTTACCTCTCCAGGACATAGGGAAAACACATGCTAAATGAGGAAATTAAACAGATAAATCTAAAATACCTCCATTTCTAATGATGTGTGTTCCAAAATGATGTTATTTTCTGCTTCTAAAAGAGAACATTGTATTCTCATTTTTTATTAGGCATTAACAAGGGATTGACCTATAAGCCATTAGAAAACCAGAAACTGTTTAATATAACAATAAAAAGTCCAATATTTTATTACTATTTCTTTCTAAACTTTGAAGCCTGAAATAAAAATACTTACAATTAGTCCTTTATTGTGAGTGACGATGATGATAGTAACCATTGCTCACAGATAACATACTCTTTTTCATAGTAGAAACGGGTTCAGGCAGATCCAGTTATGTTTCCTCACCTCTTTCCTTTTTGTTATCAACATTTTGGAGTGACTCGAACACGGGGTAAAAATGGAGCAAAACTACTTAAGCTCAAAAAGAGGATTTGCCTCTAGCCTAGATCTGTTAAGCAAGATACTTAATACCACTGGACAAACACTTTGGATCTTGGTATAAGAGGTGTTGGAGTGTGGTTTTTTCTACCAACCTGATTAGTATTATTACTCTCTGAATGATAACATTCTCTTTAGAAAATTCTGAAGGGGACCTGTATCGCAATCCTCAAATGTCAAAATTAAGAAAGCAATAACATTCATTTGTTTTATATAAGATTGTCCTTTTAAATGATTTATTATATTTTTAGATTGGAAAGAACTAAGAGGCCTTTTAATCCATTTTTAAATTGGTCAATGTCTGTGGACTGTCTACATTAGAATTTTTGGTGAAATTTTTAGATTCCTTCTCTTTGCAATGTCCCTCCTTCATTTTCTAGATTCTTATTCACTAGAACCAAGAACTAGGTTCTAGAAATCTGTATTTTTAAAAAGTTACCTATACCACATTTTCTTTATCCATGCAGCAACCTAAAAGTCCACCGACAGATGAATGGATAAAGAAGACGTGATATATATATATACAATGGAATATTACTTGGATATTAAAAAAAGAATGAAATAATGCCATTTGCAGCAACATGGATGGAACTAGAGATTATCATACTAAGTGAAGTAAGTCAGAAGGGGAAAGACAAATATCATATGATATCACTTATATGTGGAATCTAAAAAAACGATACAAATGAATTTATATACAGAACAGAAATAGACTCACAGACATAGACAACAAACTTATGGTTACCAAAGGAGAAATGGGTGGGGGAGGAATAAATTGGGAATTTGGGATAAACAGATATACACTACTGTAAAATAGATAAACAACAATGACCTACTGTATAGCATAGGAAACTATTTTCAATATCTTGTAATAACCAATAATGAAAACTAATGTGAAATATATATATATATATATAACTGAATCACTTTGCTATACACATGAAACACTGTAAATCAACTATACTTCAATTTAAAAAAAGGAAGGAAAAAAAGGCTACCTAGTTTGTGGAATCTGTAACCTAGTTCAACCACCCATCTGAAGACTGAATTCCCTATGTGACCCATTCACCAATGGATGTTCGGTATGAAGTGGACCTTTACCTCCGCTTGAATACCTCCCCTGATAGAGAATGCTTTTCTAAATATCACTGGCCTGTTAGAGAGTAGATACTCAGCAAATGTGTGATAAATGACCGAATACACCAAGAAGGAAGGAAGGATTACCAGAATGGAATTAAACTATCTCAAACCAGACTGTACCATCTTTGGGTTTGGACTGTTCATTGAGTGTTAGGGGATTCTTTTTTTGTTTGTTTTGTTTTCTTCATAATTTTCACCCATTATTCTTACCCTATGCCATAAATACTTTAAAAATAAATGACGTAAAATTTTGTCTTTTTAAAGTATGCTTTTATATTCATTATCTTGCTAAAACATCATAAAGAAATATTCACATTTTACAGAACAGAAAATGGAAGCTGCTTCAAGAGATTAAAATGTATTGCTCCACATCATACATAATCAGAGAGCAGTAGGTAGTCACATACTCGGCACAGCTAAGATCAGAAGACTTGAGCTCTCTCCACTAGTAATTAGAACTAATGTACATGTAGTGTTTAATATACTGAGCAGATTTTTAAAGTTTTTACTTGTATTAATTTCGTGAATCTTCACAATAACCCCCTGAGGTAGACACACCATTATTATTTCTCCCTTTACCTGTGAGGTGACAGATACAATGAGGTTTAAATTAACTTTTCAGATATCACCCAACTAGTAAGTGACTAACCTTACATTATTAACTTCTAAGCATGCTATGTTTCCCCAAATACACATATGTTGCCTGAGGTGTATAGATAAGGATGTGTTGAAAAGACAGCCAATTAAACCATAAATAGTAATAAAATCAAGTATTATATTAGCATTTGTTAATATCTTTTTCTTAACTGCTTTCAGCTCTCTTAAGACTATTTTGCCATTCTCCATCACCTGATATTCTGGCCAAGGACAATAAACACATAAAGATTCTTCTGTCAAGTATTTGACTACATGGGATATTGGACATTTAGCCCCAGTTAATAAAGATATAACTGCTACTTTGCTCTCTAGAAACCAAGAATATATTGTATCAGTTATCTATTGATGCATAACAAATTACCTTCAAACACAGTGGCTTAAAACAATGATGACTTATTCTTTTTCATGATTCTATAGGTTGAATGGGTGTTTATTCTATCCATCTCATCTGGGCTCACTTACGTAGCTATATGCAGTTGGCGGGATGGTTGGGGGATAGACTTAGCTGTGATAGCGGCGATGCTTGGTCTCTCCCTCCACATGGTCATTCCCGCCAGGGTTTCTTTACAGCGTGGTAAAGGATTACAAGAAGTGAGCCCCAGTGCATGAGCCCTTTTCAAAGTCTCTGCGCCAGAGTTAATATGGCAGAGAACAACACAGATACGTGGAGGCAAAATTCATGGGAGCCTGTTACTGTAACAATCCCTGTAAAATTTCCGTCCCTCCCACGTGCAGATTACACTCAACCATACCAAGATTCCCAAATATCATCCAATCATATTAGACTCAGAGTGCTAAATCTTGTGATCTGCATCAGTTTGGAATATAGATGAAGCTTGTCAGTAGCGGACGAAGCTCCAGCCCAGGGAGCTATTTTTTAAAAAGGAAGTTATCCAACAATAAAGTTACAAAGCCAGGAAAACAGCTATAGACACTCTCAATCAAAATGGGGATGGGCGGGGAGTGACATAGCAATCATTGTCTCTAAGCAATTCTGAAATACAGCTAGCATATGATGTCAGAACCCCCTATTCTGGGAGCAGGGAATAGTTTTTAAATTAAATTCCTTAATCCAATGTTTCCAGTCCAACCAATTAGAGTTGTTCTTTAATCCAATGTTTTTCAGATTTTTTTTATTGAAGTATAGTTGATTTACAATGTTGTGTTAGTTTCTGGTGTACAGCAAAGTGATTCAGCTATATATATATATATAACTTTTTCTTTTTTTCTTTGTCATATTCAATCCAATGTTTTTCTCTTTCTCAGCTCTGCCTCTAAGACGTCTTTCCTTTTCATCAAAAAATGGCCTGTGTTTGCAGCTGAGAATTTTTCTCAGCCTACTGCCTGCCCATAGAAATTTGAGTCCAAAGGCATTTGTTTTTCCTTTTGGACTCTCTTAGTCTCCTTTAATCAAAGTTGGTGGTGTTTTTCTCAGCATATCCCTCTTAAACTTTATACATTTCCCATGAAACTGATTGGATGTCACTGCCTACCCAAAATGCCACATCCGCAAATTTTTTGAGAAAAATCTCTCTCTATTCTTATCTACATGTGAAGCTGCTGTGGGACAGTGCCCTTCATAAATGTAAAATGCCTTTGTCTAACCGAGAAGATACTGAAAACCGAAAGTAGAAGCATTTCAAAAAGGAGCAATAACTCTGGTAATGCTGCTTCTAAGTTAAATAATATAAAGACAGAACTGATGATTGAACTTGGTTAATGAGGCTTGTTGGTGTCCCTGACAAGTAGTTTCAGTGGAGCAGAGGAATGGGTTCCTGATTAGAATGTGTTGAGGAACAAATGGAAGGAAAGAGATGAGGGCAGCATGTACAGACTAATTTCTGAGGAGCCAAAAGCATGGGATCTATAAAGGTTTGTTGCTGTTGTCTTAAGATAAAATATATTATAGCAGGTTTGTGATGTCAGAATACTTCGGCAGAAAGTGTAAAATTTATGATGTAGGAGTAATGTCCTTGAGAAGTTAAGAGGAAATAGGGTTCAGTACACAAGTGAAAATCCTGACTTTAAATAGGAACAGGGATAGTTCATCATTTTAACAGAAAGGATAGCACAAAATACAGATTCTAATGCAGTTCAGGTTTAGTTTGTTGGAGGGAGAATGTCGAATATCTATTCTGATGGCTTTTTTTTTTTTCGTTTTTCAGGTGAATATAAAAAGCAAAGTTATATGCATCAGTAAGGATGTAAGAGAGGTTTTCAGATATGGGAAAAGGCATAAACTAGGTGTCCAAAGAGAGGAGAAGGGTATATTGACTCAGGTGATGTAGTTGGATTGCTCAGTAGCCCTGAGGTCACATCTGAGGTTTGTGTTGTAAATCTAAAGAACAGTATGGAGGTTCCTTAAAAAACTGAAAATAGAACTACCGTATGACCCAGCAATCTCACTTGTGAGCATATATCCGGAGAAGACCACAATTCAAAATGATACATGTACCCCAATGTTCACTGCAGCACTATTTACAATAGCCAGGACATGGAAGCAACCTAAATGTCCATCAACAGAGAAATGAATAAAGAAGACGTGGTACATATATACAATGGGGTATTACTCAGCAATAAAAAAGAACAAAATAATGCCATTTGCAGCAACATGCATGGACCTAGAGATTGTCATACTGAGTGAAGTCAGACACACAAAGACAAATATGATATCGCTTACATGTGGAATCTAAAAAAAAAGGGTACAAATGAACTTATTTCCAAAACTGAAGTAGAGTCATGGATGTAGAAAACAAACTTATGGTTACCAGGGGATAAGGGAGGGAGGGATAAATTGGGAGATTGGGATTGATATATACGCACTACTGTATGTAAAATAGATAACGAATAACCTGCTATATAGCACAGGGAACTCTACTCAATGCTCTGTAATGTCCTATATGGGAAAAGAATCTAAAAAAAAAAAAAAAAAGGTGGATATATGTACATGTATAACTGATTCACTTTGCTGTATACATGAAACTAACACAACATTGTAAATCAACTATACTCCAATAAAAATTTTAAAACAAACACATAAATAAATAAATAAAGTGAGCTGTAAATCACAGCATACTTATCTGTTTTACTCCAGCTATGTTTGACTACTCAGGTGTCAACACAGAGTAATCAGAAAGTTGGCTTTTACCCAGAAAGATCAATGGAAAGAGAGGTATAAAGAAGTCCCAGAGAAATGCATTAGTTTGTAAGGCATGACAACAGTCAACAGTGGTGGAGCCAGTTGAGAAGATGAGTATATCAGAAAGTTAAATCACGATCCTACCTCCCACTTCTATCACATTCTCACTGCTGTAACCTATTTATAATCACATTATTTTAGTCTTAAAATGAAACTGAAAAAAACGCAATTTTGAAATTCAAGGTTGCTATTAGAAAGCAACAGCATTTTCTTTTTTTTTTTTTTGGTTGATTACACTGAATGGAGTAGTAACTTGAACTAATCTGTGCTGAACACCTCCTTGGCTCCAAGATTTCTTAAGTGAATCTTCTCCTTCAAGTGACCATTGTAACAATTTTTATACGTGGGCATTGTGTTCCTGATTTTAATTACAAATAAATTGAAGATCCTGGGTGGTAAATAATTTGCCCAAAGTTTCACAGCTAGTAAAAGAACTTTATCAAAGCTTTTTCTACACTGCCTTGCATACCCTAAGCCCAGTGCTGAACCTTGGCAAGACTAAGAATATTGCTTTTGAAATGGCCTTTAGATTACCAGTTTCAAATTCCTTCTTTAAAAGAAAAGCACAGACACTACTTTGAATTCACTAACAAAACTCTGAAGTGTAAGATGGGTAAGGACTTCAACCTCATCATAAGAGAGAGAAAGACTCTCTGACTGGGCCAAATGTTAGAAACAAAAATAAGAACCATAAAAATAGTCTGAGGTAGAGCCAAGCACATAACTTCTCCCCAAAGGAGTTCTCCAGGAAGCCTGAAAAGGCCGGAGTCCACACACTTACGGGAGAGTCACCTGGTGCCAAGTTCTGAGATCTTTTGGGATCAGCTGAATTACACCCATCTTCATCTGCTTGGCCTTGAACTACTGATACATACTGCTCTGTGCCAAATCCTCTATGGATCGGGAACCACATTTGGATCATCATTCCCCTCAAAGTCTAGATGACACACAGGAATGTTTTTGAGGCATGTCAAAAACATTCCACTCCTTTCACTTTTATTAGTGGAAGGAATTTGAAGGACACCGAATGAGCAAGTCAAGCCCAGCTGCTGAGTAATATGGTTATCATATTCCATACACCCAGACAAAGATGGAATTAGTTGAGAGAAATAAAATTTACTTTCAGATGAGGGGTCTGGAACCCAGAGAGGTAAAGCAACTTTATAAATAACTCACAGGATGAAAGGGTTTCACTGAGGTAAGCTCAAAGTCCTCTGACATACAGAACAGTATTCTTTCTAAGGTATGGGGAGAGTAGGGCGGGAGTTAAAGAAAAAATTCTGTCTCAGCCAGAATGTCACTCCAACCACAAGCACCAATATCACTCAAACAAGTGCTTTCAGGGTCCTTGATGGTTTATTGCAAATTCTCAATTTTCCTGTGAAGGAGCCAATCTGTGTTACTACTCCAGCCAAGGGGACCCACCCCTTGGCAGGTTGAACAGAATCTTAAGGGTGCAGTTACAAAGGGCTCCTGTTTACAGTGGAACCATTCAAGAAAGCCAGTTTTGCTTTGCAAAACATATTTATTTATTCTTTATGATGAAAAATAGTCAACAGAAAGCTTTCTCCACTGGGTGAAGAGCAACTTTGTGCTCTACTTTTCTGGTCATTTTGAGCCTCAATATTGGCTTCTCTCTGGGGTTGCCACGGGCAAGATAATCGTTCCAGCTCTGACCATCAGCTCACCTCTAAAGACATGAGGCTCTATTTGTAGTGACTGACGTGGAAGAGACTCCACCTAAACATTGTTCATCATCTAGTAATGCATGATGGGTAGCTATTACTTGTATTCTTATATTCCTGCCTCCAGATTAATATCAATTCAATCCATCTTCCATATCGCCAGCAGCATTGTTTTACTGCAATGCACCTTGGACCCCAAACTCCTTAATATGGCATTCTAGGCTCTTTACTAACTAGCCCCAATTTCTAGGTCCATTTTCTGCCATTTACCTCCACAATCCATATGATCCAATCACACAATACTAAGTATTGTTATTAAAAATATCTTCATGTTGCATCTCTTTGCCTTTTTATTTGTGCTCTTCACCTTTCTGAACACCATTTCTTCCTATGCCTGCTGTAAAAATTACTTTTCCTAGTGGCCAATCTAAAATATTCTATCCACATTGTAGTTTTTTTAATTCCCATTTCTTAACAAAAATTAATATCTTCTTTATATGTCTTTCCATAAAAGTTTATACTTACCTTTATAATTGTGTGTGTGTTTTCTTTATATTGAATAATTGTGTGTGTGTCTTTAGATATTGTGAGCATCTTGGGAGCATGGACTAAATTTTATTGTCCTTACATTCTCAATTCCCTATATGGTATTTGATAAATTGAACTAATAAAATTCACCAAATATTGTGAAAAGCACCTAGTGATTGAGCTTTCTGTTGTTTGTATACTTATTTTTGGTTAGTTTGTTTTAAGATCAGTAAAGCCAAAAGAAAATGCAGACAACACCCATGAGCCTACCAATCTGATAATAATATATCGTATATGCTTCAGACTTTTAAAAATAAATTATTACACAGCAAGTAGTACTACAATTCCAAATATCAATTCCTCTTCCAGAGGCAACTGTTCTCGTGGCTTTGGTGCATATGCAATCTATATTTTTATATCTTTCCTAAATATGTGTATGTATCAATAAATGAAATATGTTACTTGTCTATATATTTAAATATATATAAATATAAGTACTACTACACCACATGTATTCCTTTTCAACTTGCTTTTTCACTTATTATCTATAAATGTCAATTCTTAGAGTCAAAGTTATTTATTTTAATTTACATACTGTATTCCCTGATATTGAAGTATCATAATTAATTTAGTCCCTCTTCAACCATTGGGACTATTTCTAATTATGGGTCTTTACAATCAACACTTTTTGAGCATCCTTGTGAATATCTTCTTCTGTAAGAATTTCTCTAAGAGTTATACTTAGAAATGGCATTGTTAAATGATTTTCTGAGGCCAACTTGCTCTTCAAAGGGATTTCGTAAACTAGTAGTATATGACATAGTTATGTTTCCATAATCTTGCCAAACTAGTTTTTGCCTTATTATTCTTATTATTCAGTATTATGGCTGTTTTTCTTCCCTTCCAATATTTCTGGTCCATTAGTAAGTAACTTATGGATCTGATGCCATCCTCCCTGAGAACAATGATTCTCTGAGGTATTCTTTATTCATCTGTTTTTTGTCTCACTGGGGAAAACACTGAAAGATTGTCCCTTCCCATTTTCTGCTACCAACCCTCTATTCCCTGCTTGCTGTGGTAGGTCATTGTAGATAATCTTTACAATTCTACCTTTGTCAAGTAGCCTGAGATCAAAACACCAACAACAACTATCCCCAGACTGAATCCTTTTTCTTCTCTACTACTGTGTGGCCAGATTCTTTCCGCTGCTCTCCCTAGTGCCTCACCTCTAGTTCCTGCTTTCGTTACCCTCCTCCACCAAGAATACCATGGGACACTAGTTTAAATCCCTGTCAAACCCCTTCTCTGCCCTAATAGACCTCTAGCCATTCCCCCACTTCTCCATTCCCCTGTTTCCCACAGACTTTTTCTGACCATAATCTGGCACTCCCACACTGATTAGCTGATTCATCATCTTTTCAGTGTCTGTTCTTTGGAACCTCTGGGCCACAGCCTAGGAGCAAAACAAGATTCCCTCTGCTGTCTCCACCTATTTCTAGTCATCAATAGCACTCATGGCACCTTGTGTATCCAGCCTACACAGGCTCCTGACACATTCATGTCCTGGCAGTTCAAACCCTTATGACTTCCAGGGGTGTTGGTCTTTTAACACCTGGATAAAAAATGTGGGTGGAGTGCACATACCATGGTTCATCTCAGATCAGGCACTCCCTAGGGATAATAAATACCTCTGGTAGACAATTTTCCAGTTACCTGCCACACCCACTGTCCTTAGAAGGAACAATCTTATATTTCTCATGTCCCAGCTTCCTTCTCCCCTCCTCCCTCACCACCACTGATGGATAGCTGATCAAACATGGCAAAACCACTGAGTGGCCATATATATATGACTTTTATGGCCTGGCTTCAAAAGATTATCTAGGTCATTGGTTTATCACACACCTGAACATCAGAATCACCTGGGAAATTTTTTAAAAATTTACCAATGCCCAAGCACCTCCCCTGAAGATAAACATTTAAACGTCCCAACGTGGGATGACGTGTATTTTTTTTAATGCCCTCCCTCTTCCAAATGATTCTAATCACAGTCAGCATTGAGACTTGAGAACAGAAAACTATCTAAAACACACAGGTTACTGTCTAAATTAACATGACTTCTTTGGGAAACTCTAGCCCAAGAAGATGAAGTTCCAAGTGACTTTAGTGTTTGTTTCAATAACTACCCTCTGAATCCATTTATCTGAACAACTGACTACTCAACTACTCTTACTCCTTCTTAGAACGATAGGTAACTTCAGTAGGCACATCAGAAGACTGTTTTTTCAACACCCTTAGAAACCCTTGCTTCTCTGTGTCCATCAACCCTAAACTGTTAAGTCACAAACTTGTTCAATCTCAAGTTGGCTCCAGCATTGAAAGACTTTGAACTAGACCTCCAAATCCTCATATATATCCCACCCTTGCTATCCCTTTCTTTTGAGATGTTACTGAGCAATAAACTCTCCTTTATCAAGAGGTTCCTTTGGTGGTCATCGGGTTATCTTGCTGGTATTTTCAGAGAGTTGATACTAATCTGGGCTAATCTAATTGTCTCTCTGATCTAAGAGACACAGAGACCGTTGCCAGCTGAAGGTAGGTGCCAGACCTAAGAAGTCATAATGTATATCCAAGAATAATGATCATACTATAATGATCATAATCATAATAATGATTATGTGCAAGATGAATATATCAAGGAAGCTGGATAATAAAGGGGAGAATGGAGCAAAAATGTGCAGAGAGAAAGAGCAGTAGGAAAAATGGTGTGGTCTCTGAGAAGTAGTCTTCTCAGTACCTGGAATTCTACTGCCTGTGAGGTCTGAGTATAGTACTTCATTTCCTCACTTGAAAATCTGTTTGAGTGCCTATGATGTTGTGACGAGGCTGGGAAACTGCTTGTGCTTTGGACTTTTATGTATTTACTTATTTTTGTTGCTTTATCAAGAAGCCCCAGTTGTCAGCTCTTGATGTATCAAGAAGGAAATGAATCACTCTTTTTTCCTCACAGGTGACAGAGAGCAGCAGTTGTATTTCTAATGATCTGACCCCATGTATTCAGTGAGTGTATAAAGTGTACTTTGTGTCGCTGGGTCCTAAGGCTCCATCCGATTGGCCATTAAACACTTTCTGATTAGTTATTAAGCCCGTGCAGGATAAGAAACTGAAGGAGAACTTCTGAAAGAGGAAGTCTAAAGAGGAGGGGTTATGAAAGCAGAAATGGGACAAGGGGACAAGGATGCTTTGTGGGCTCTAACCTTTGGAGTGGTCCATAGGTGGTCTGTGGCTTATAACCCAGCAGGACCTGAGGACCTGGAGAAAGATGATCCAAGTGTTCAGAGCTGTTTTCCACAGAACTGCCTCTGCGCCTTGGCCAGCTGATGATCTCTTAGGAAGAGCTGCCCTAGTGTAAAGAGGAACATCCTCCTGCCTGTCTTGATTTAAATATCTAGTCAAAACTGTGAGTGCATTAAATACCCTCCCTGAGCTTCCAGTTTTCATGCACCAAATAAGTGTGCTTACACCTGCTGAGACAAGGGGTGAATCCCTCTCAGCAGGACTGAATATATGAGTACATCCCAAGTTGAGAACACAGGAGAGTGGACCCGCTCCACTCCCGCCATGAAGAATATTGCCCCCATCCCTCCCCTATTTGAATTAGTTTCTGTTTCTTGGAATCAAAATCTATTACTAATATAATAACCTTGTTATAGGGTATGTGGGAAGTTCTAAGGCACTGAATAAAGACTGACTTTAGGCTTTAAAATAACCCTGGGAAATAAATGTACTCATCTCCACTTTACCAATAATTAAACAAATGTCCCATTTTATAGCTAGAGCTGAGCTTGAATAACTTGCCCAAAGTGAAATAGCAAGGCAAAGGCAGAATGAGTCTAACTCATTCCCCATTTCCCATATTAGCATCCAAACCTTTCCAGGGACTTACCAGGACTTACTCGGACTCAAGTAGGCAGGATAACAATTCCACAAGAGGACATATCCAAAGTTTCAACATGGCTTCCAGAGTAGTTCTCCATGCTACGGAGAGGAATTCATGGAACATTATAAGGGTTAATATAACTTTATTTTTTATGGCTCAAAACATTCCCAAGTTTCAGATCTGATGGAACTAAATAAGTGGAATATTTTGGCTTAAAGAGGAATAACACATAAAAGAGCAAGACTTTTCTTCACTATTATTTTCTCTTAATGATTGCTAATGTTTTTAGCATCTGCCTTCTACCATTGAAGAAAGTATCCATTTGAAAAAATGAAAAATAATTAAATTATTTTTGAATATCAAGGAAATCAATTTTATTTCTGTTTGGGTGCCTTTCAGTCTCAATTAACTTTTTAATATTTTTAAAGAATTAATTTAATACTAAAAATTATTTATGAATCAAAAGAAAAAGAATGTAATTGTGCTACATTTAACCCTGTATTTATTGTAGTCTCTTATCCATAGTCATTATAAGTACAAGGTAATTATAATTAAATATTGTTTCTAATTTTATCAGACTTTTCAGTGTTAATACTCAATAGTTTCATCATCTAGCTACTTTGATCAGTTGTGAGTTTCATTTTCTCTCCTTGAGGTTTAGAGCATAATTATCAGCTAGAATTACCCAATAGCAACAGGGAACAATGGCTATCTCTATTTTTTAGACTGATATTTCTTTCAACAAATTACCACATGGGATGATTATAAAATATATGCTTTCCTTTCTGAACACAGCCTGGTATCATTAAACATCTGGTAAGATCCAATGCTTCCTTAGTCTGTTTTTGTTACAAATTCTTATGGCTTTAATAGGAAAATATTGGCACCATCATGTGTAAACTGTGTATGTTTCTGTGATTTTTTTAGAGCTTTCAGAGACTTGTTTGCTATTCAGGCTTTATTCATTCATTTGTCTACCTCAGCAGTGGATTATCTACTGACACTATTAAGCAATTCGATCTATTTATTTTTTTTTTTTTTAAATAGATCTTTATTGGAGTATAATTGCTTCACAATACTGGGTTAGTTTCTGTTGTACAACAAAATGAATCAGCCATATGCATACATATGTCCCCATATCCCCTCCCTCTTGAGTCTCACAATCATATATTTTGTGTTCACTTGTATATCCATCAAACATGCTTAGGAAACAAAAATAAATAAATCAAAATCCATGACGTAAATGGTTATGGGGGAAAACATGCATATAAACACCTATTTATAGGAATGTGATACATGAATTTGAAAACACAAAGAGACAGAACTCACCTAAGTTTTTCTGGGAACACTGAGGAAGGCATGTAACACTGACAGAATAAATTAAGAAAAGCTTGTTAGGGAAATGCCAATTGAGTTAAAATTTTTTGTTTTGTTTTGTTTTTTATTTTTTGAGGTAAAACTGACCTATAACATTATATTAGTTTCAGGCATACAACATTGTGATTCGATATTTGTGTATATTTTGAAATGATCACAATAGATCTAGTTAATATCCACCATTATATACAGTTACAATTTTTTTCTTGTTATGAGAACTTCTAAGACCTACTCTCTTAGCAACTTTCAAACAGGCAAAAGAGTAGCGGAGCAGCTGGGCCCGTGAGCCACAATTACTGAGCCTGCGCGTCTGGAGCCTGTGCTCCGCAACAAGAGAGGCCGCGATAGTGAGAGGCCCGCGCACCGCGATGAAGAGTGGCCCCCGCTTGCCACAACTAGAGAAAGCCCTCGCACAGAAACGAAGACCCAACACAGCCATAAATAAATAAATTAATTAATTTAAAAAAAAAAAGAGTATTATTGGCTATAGTCACCATGCTGTACATTATATCTCTATGACATTTATTTTATACCTGGAAGTTTGAAAGATAAATAATAACATTTACAGAGTTCTTATGACAAGTCAGACATGTTTTAAGACTTTACATGTATTAACTCATTTAATCATCACAACAATCCTATGAATTAAATACTACTATTATCCCATTACCTCATTTATTCTTCATTTTAAATGAAGGGGAAATTGCAGAGTGGTTAAATAATTAGCCCTGTGTCACTTGGTCAGGTAACACAGGAAATCAGAATGAGATTTTCCCTCGTCTTTTTGACTGAGGGGCCAATAGTGTAAATATTGGTTACCACAGTGTAAAACAAACCCCTTCTTATCAACACATTTTTTTTTTTTTTTACATGAAATGATACTGGGGCTATGGAATCTCTCAGGCAGATCAAGAATAAAAACAAAGACTAGAAGAAAAGGCGTGGCATCCCTGGTGGCACAGTGGTTGAGAATCTGCCTGCCAGTGCAGGGGTCACAGGTTCGAGCCCTGGTCTGGGAGGATCCCACATGCCGCGGAGCAACTGGGCCCGTGAGCCACAATTACTGAACCTGCGCGTCTGGAGCCTGTGCTCTGCAACAAGAGAGGCCGCGATAGTGAGAGGCCCGCGCACCACGATGAAGAGTGGCCCCCGCTTGCTGCAACTGCAGAAAGCACTCGCACAGAAACGAAGACCCAACACAGCCATAAATAAATAAATAAATAAATAAAAAGGGAAAAAAAAAAGAAGAGAAGGCGTGATCAGGGGATTTGCAGAGACTTTTCTTTGGAAACATGTTGTTATGCTTTAAATCTTCACCCCACCCATTTGGGGGGAGGGACACAGTTAATGTTTTATCCCAAACACAGGGAGAAGCGTTTCAAGCCAACCCCTGAATGAGCTTTGAAATGTGTTCCCCAAAATTGGGCAGTATAAAGCACTATGCCTGCCTCTTTCCCCAGAAAGCTTTATCAGGTTGCAAACAAGGAATTCTAAACGACAAAAACAGTCTGGGTTTGGTGGGGAGGGCCTGGAAAGGGCTTCTGCATTGGAATCCATCACCAGTGGCTAAGGGTTGCTTGAATATTTTCCAAGGTTCAAGTAAAGGTCATATGAGAGAATGTCAGTTAAGGTCTTCTTGATCCTCTCCAAAAGGGTTGCCTGGAGGGGCAAGAGGACCTCAAGGAAGAGACTGTATGTGTAGCCTGGATAACCAGGTGCTGAAGAAAGAATGACAAATACAGTAGCTACCTGGAAGAGAGTTATCCACAAAATTTAAATGAGAGATCTAGCAAAGAACGTCTGCAGAACTCATAAAAACTTCACCAAGAGAAAGATTTGGCTCTTACCATTCACCCCATGAATGATAGCCACCCCATGCAGTTAGAAATGTACTGCCCTTTATCTTTCCTTCTTTTCCTGCTAACACTCTGGTAGAAGGAAATCTGAAAATAGCTGGTGAGTGGGCAGAAAAGCAAGCAGGGAGGGAGCAGAAAGCAGAAGGACCTTGCCATGCTGAGTCTACCGCCTTCCCCACTGCAGGCCTTCAGCCTGAAATAGACCCAAACTTGGCCAGGGAACAATTAGCTGCTTTGTCAAGAAGTAGAAATTTGGTTCACAAATTTGGCTAGTATCTTGGACAGAACATTAAAATATCTAAATGCAGACTCTATTTAGGTTTAAAGTAACCATAAGACTATAACCTAAGAATTGAAGCAATGAGACCTATGGATCTGTTATCCAGGGCCTGGGAAGACTTGCTCCCATTGATTAAAATTTAAAGGACAGTTAAAGAATCACATACAGTTATGTATCATTTATGTCATGAATTCAACATACGAGTTATACTAGTAAAAATTGAAGTCATTGTTTCCAACTCTTTTAGTCGGTGAAAAAGAGACAAATCTCCAGATGTTCTCTAGGGTAACATCAATTGTAACTAGCAGTAAATTTCCATGTTTCTGTAAGTCTGGCTTTTCTGTCTAAAGTTGCTTTTTATCAGAGAAGAAATACTGAACACTGGACTAAGGTTAGAACAATTCCAACTAAATCTCTTATACATCTTGGTAACTCACTTAACATCTCATCTGTAAAGTAGGATGAAAATCCCTGCCTTGTCTATCTTACAGTGTTATTTTGAAGAGCAAATGACAATAAAATTTGGTAGTTTACACAAATGGTGTGTATGTGTGTGTGTGTATAATATGGATAGAACTTATAATATTGAAATAAAGATAAGGGGCAGAACAATATGTACAGTATAAAATTGTATAAAATTTAAAATAACCCCTACACACAAAACAAAAGAATACTACATATTGTTCATGGAGAGATATGTGTATATACATATATGAACATACATTTGAGATACCTGTGAGAATGTGGATGGGGGACTTCAGTTTCATCCAGAGAATGTTCATTCTTATTTATAAAAATGGAAATATTAATGGTTATTAATACCAGATTGTGAAAACTCAGAAATTTGTTATTCTTTCTGCTTTTTTGCATTTTTGCAACCTTATTTTTATAAAATGCAGAATCACAGAAATACACATAAAGGGCAAATTAGAAAACATACGTGAAAATGCTCGACAAACTGTAAGATGCTATAGAAACATAAGGTGATGTTTCTAACCTATTGTAACATTTAATTTTGAGGTTTAAAGCATGTCTAACCCTTTTTTACATTCTATTATACTAAATGACAAATAATAACAAATACCCTGAAATATATGCTTGAGTGAGTCAATAATTGCTGGATGAAAAGTATTTTCTTTTAGTTACAAAAGCTAATATGTGACCTTTGATTTAATCACGTCAGGGAGTCTGGGCCATGTAAATATTACTCCAGATGTCTAAGGTGGGCCTCTATTTTTGAAAGCTCTTTCTGAGATTAAATAATTGAAAGAATCTCAAATTTTAAAATTAAATTACACGTACTTTTTTCTGCTTGTAATTGTCACGCATAATTTGTGGAGGATTTATTTATAAGAGTGAAATTTTAAAAAATTAAAACAACCCATAATTCCACTTTCCAGAGTTAATAATTGCCTTCAAGTATGCTTTTTCTATAAATATACAGTTGGTATTATTATTTCATGCATACTTCTGTGTCTTGTTCTTACCTCAGCTCTGGTACCTGTCATCCAATTTCCTTGAATGTATGCTTTTACTATGGTATTCAGCATCTGTTGGCACCACTGTTTATCTTACATTCTCTTTTTTATGAACATAAAGGTTACTTTCAATTTCTTAATATTAGATATAACATTCCTGTGAATATCCTTACTTATAAATATTTCTGCATGTTATTGAGGATTTCTACTTAGAATAAGTTCCTAAGTGTATTATTATTTTTAGGCCAAATGTAGAACTTCTCTAAGACACTAGCCAAACTGCTGAAAAATTGCTCCTCTCCCAAAAATTAAAGTCTAGGTCCACAACCCCTTATCCTTAGAGTCATACATGTTTTGGAATTTAGAAATTTTAGGATTTTAGAAAGATAGTATGTTGCATTCACCTTACATAAGGTAACATCCTTCTTTAGGTATAGAGAAACACCTTCAATCAAATACATTAATATTTCTTTAGCAAAATGTATTAATATTCTCACTAAGTAGAATAAATAAAAATTTTCAGTAGCCTCACATCAGTTCAAGTCTGGTTTTGCCACCAAATAAGCTATGAAAGCCTTTGAACTTTGGAAGTGTGGATAAGAGATTGCAGATCCAGACCAATTTATACTCCTTCCCAGAGCAGATGAGAAGAGTAACTCATAGAATTGTCAGCAACTATTATTTTAAAATTTTACCAATTTGATAAGTGAAAATGAAATAAGTCCAAAAGTTTAACACTTCTTCGTATGCTATTTATTTGTATTTTCTTTCTTTTGGTGTCCCCAGGATGTCTTTTGCTCTTTAACATTTGAAACATTCAGCTTATTATTTACAATAATTCTTTATATTAAAGATAATAACTCTTTGTATATAATATACTTAAAATTTTTTCACAGTTAATAATTTATATTTAATTTTAATATTTAAAAATATGTAGTTAAATCTATTAATCTCTTGCTTTGTAACTGAGTTGTTTGTTTCTATATTTCAGAAATTCCTCCCTCACTTATAGATCAAATATTGACTTTTATTTTTTCCTATTCCCTCATGACTACAGATTTTATATTTAACTTAGATTCTGTTGGAATTTTATTTGGTATATGTTGAATAAAAGGGAGAGATTTTATTTTCCTGTTTTCTCTATTAAAAATGGAGACTTTTGGGACTTCCCTGGTGGCACAGTGGTTAAGAATCCGCCTACCAATTCAGGGGACATGGGTTGGAGCCCTGGTCCGGGACTGTTTCTACGTCCCCTAGATTTTCCCTTTTGAGGACAGGTCTGTTATCTACTCTTGCATTCTCCATTAAGTCAGGCAAGTCCCTTGAACATAACAGAAACATAAAAGATAAATATTAAATTCATGCAATTATTATGTATCTTACTAAAGATGAAAGAATTTGAAAGAATTCAGAAACAAGAGTTGTTTCAAATATCTAAAGAGATGCCAAGTGAATTCACTTAACTGTTTTCTACTGTTCATCATGGGGGATAATGAAAACAAACTGATGGAAGTTGCAGAGGCCATGGAGATTGAAAAAAGAAGCTTTCCCTGAGTTTTTCATGGTGTATATCAGCTGAATATTTGTTACTTTTCCATTTACTTCACTTAGTCATTCATTGGTTCTTTCAGTTAACTAGTCAATTGACAGTATTGGTAAACATCAGGCACTGGTTTAGTTGCTAGGTACACGATGGTGAAACAAATATCTGATTCCTGCCTTCATAGAGCTTGTGATTTATTAAAGGAGAACGACAAAAAAGAAACACAAATATATACATTGTGCCCAGTGCCATGAAGAAAAATGAGAGTGTACTGTGCAATAGATTATGAGAGGGATTTAGTATTGTAGGCATAACAAAAATCCCTCTGAGAAAGTAATATTTAGGTTGATAACTAAAAAACGGGGAGAATTCTAAAAAGAGAGAGTAACACGTGGAAAGGATCTGAGGTGTGAAATATTGGGGCACGTTTATGATAATGAAAAGTGTCCAGTAAAAATAGAGAGTAAGAAGTAGGAAGAAATTTACAAGAAGTAAGACTGAGTTTGGCATTGGCTAGATCATGCATTACCTTGTAGAAAAATTAAGGATTTTGCATTTTATCTCAACTACAATAGGAAATCATGGAAGAATACTAAGATGGGGAATGACACAATCATATTTACATGAATTTAATAGATCATTTCGCTGTTGTATGGAGAATAAGTTGGAGAAGGACAATCATGAAACGTGGGAGACCAGAAAAAGGGCTATTTCGGTTTACCAAGTGACAAATTATGGTGATTTGCTCTAGAGTGGTGGACTGGATTGGAGACAAAGGGAATGAATTAGAGTTGTATTTTTAAATTTGAATGGACAAATATATTTTTTAATTTGAGTGATTAGCTATTGAGTATGAGGAAAACTAGATCTCAAGAATAATTTTCGATTTTTTGGTTTGAGCAACTAGGTGGATATTGGTGAATTTAATGATATGGGGAAGACTAGAAAAGAAAAAATGAAATCGAAGGAAGAGACTTGATAAAGAAATACCTTCTCTTTTTTTGTTGTTTTTTTGTTTTTTTTGGCTGCGTTGCATCTTTGTTTCTGCACGTGGGCTTTCTCTAGCTGTGGCAAGCAGTGGCTACTCTTCGTCTCGGTGCACTAGCTTCTCATTGCAGTGGCTTCTCTTGCTGCAGAGCACGGGATCTAGGTGCGCGGGTTTCAGCACGAACCAGTAGTTGTGGCTCGCGGGCTCTGGAGCGCAGGCTCAGTAGTTGTGGTGCCCGGGCTTAGTTGCTCCGTGGCATGTGGGATCTTCCCCGACCAGGGCTCGAACACGTGTCCTCTGCATTGGCAGGTGGATTCTTAACCACTGCGCCACCCGGGAAGTCCCAAGAAATATTTTCTCTTGTCTGGTATTCCCAGAGAAAATTGGTTGGATTTACCCAGTGGCTCTGTCTTTGTTTTCCCGAGTTTCTCCAGCTTGCCTTTCGGAAGTAAAATTATTTTTCAGAGTTCATCCCTGAACCTTCATTGAATTTCCATTGTGTTTGGATCCGTCTTCAGATTGTAGATCTGATGGATTCAGATTCAGAACTGCTGACTACAGCATGCTTTTTTTGTTTCCTTGGACATTTTGACCTGTAGCCTAGAAGTAAATAATATTCTTTTCCACAGAAATCTGAGCATATCACAAATGTAATGTAAAATAAAAGCAAAAGCAATTTATAAAGTATCGTGCAATTGAACAATATTGATGTTTTCAACTTTGAACATCAGTATTGAGAAACTGAGAAATTATGTATATGTTTTCTTTGTCCTTAGGAAGGTCTCCTCCCCAGATCCTGCCTGGACTTGTATGAGGGTATGTTGGTTGAAAGTGTGGCCTATTTGAAATGAGGGTTTTTCCAAGTTTCAAAACCACAGCACCTTTCTTTTCTAATGCATTACATGCAAATAAAATCCAAGAGCTCTGGCTGTAGGGGAAGCAGGGGTTCCAAAAGGTCTCAAGGACTCTAAGTACCTCTAAGCATCTCACTGATTGCAGTCTAATGATAATTTAAGCAAATTAGCTAGGAAGAGTTCAAACGTCAATCTTGATAAATTCTTTCTCCCAAGAAAAACCTTTGTCTACAAAAGTATTTTTTCATGCTAGGTTAGCCACGAAATCATTGTATGCTTGTGTGTTAACTTTCCAGTCTGGGCCTGGAGGTCTTCAGCTGAATCAGAGATCTTAAAAGCACTAGATGATCTTAAAAGCTTTTCTCATCCCAGAACATCCTAAGAGCTTAACTATTCAAGCTTGTCTCTGTTGAGACTGATGCTCATGATAACCTCTTCAACTTGCTCTCTGAATGGTAGGTCAGTGTGTGATTGTGGGGGGAAGGGAAGGTAGTGGGAAACTTGGACAAGCATGGCAGTAGGAGGCTGGTGATTTGGCCTACCACCATCAGAAAGCTAGTTACCAAACTTCATTCGCTGACTTAGTTCCAGACTCACTGTGGGATTGAGGACGAGGGAAATCCCCAGGTCTTGATCTGTTTCATTTTCAGGAAAATTTGAGAAGTTTTGATTTATACTCATGGAAAAAGAATAGAGATTATGAATAAATACATAATTTGGCTTCATTGAACTGTTCTTTAAATGTCAGATGAGAGACCCTCTTAAGAGGAATGTCACTGTGGAAAAAAATGAATACATGAAAAAAATTTATCTCTGGCTTTGAGTGTCCTTAAGGCTTGTCGGAAAGCCTTTGTCAATTATGGCATAATCTTCCAAGAAAGGGGTTATAAGTTTTGCTGATTAAAATGAGGCAGTGAGGATAAGCTCCTATTTTCATCTGTTCTTTCTTGTTATCCTGCAATAATACAGAAGCAGATTCCTAGAGAATTTCCAACATTGAGTGATAGAATCTGAGATCTGGCAGTCTTTCAGATGCAGAGTGTGGAAGTCAGTCTTGTTTTCTTGTGGATGTATCAGGAATGAAGTGGGGGAAAAAATAGAGGAATAGGACATTCAATAGTAACTCTTTCATATATCCTAAAATTTGGGAATCATTTTGGTTAAGTTTATCTCTCAAAATGCAGCAACACCTTCAGAAAGTTAAGTATATTGCTTTAATAAAATTGTTTCCCTCCTGGCTAAAGTTTTCAGTGAGGGAGATTGAATGGGGTTTTGGAAAAAGAGGAGGAATGGATTGCTTTGGAGTATTCAGTCCCTGGATATGGATGGGCATGTGCTAAAAGCAGTCTTAGCGTCTGAGTGAGATTTTGTTTTTCCCTTGCTTTGCAATATAACCCAAAGCCTTTGTACAGGGAATGCCTAGGAGACCAGAGCAGGCGTGGAGAGAGAATCTATCATTTTGCATGCGTAGAAGGGCTTTGAAAATGATCAAGTACTACAAAAATTAAGATGATGCCATTTTTTAAAAGTAATATTATTATATATTAAATGATTATTCATGAATCAAAAGGAAAGCCTCTGACTCATTAGAAGTTTGGCTTCAGTCATTGCAATATTTTTAATGATAGTAATTCTTTATCTTTTCAAAGTACACTTGACTCCAGGAAACATCTAAATGTCATTTGAAGTTGATTCTGGAAAATAAGTTAAAGAAGACCCTTTTTTGTAAAAATTCAGTTTTGATTATAAAATAATATGTAAAATTTCTCTACAAATCCTTCCCAAAGCATTGGTATCATAAATGGAATTAGCATATGGCATCCAGGGTGTCTACTTTGAAGGCAACCAACCATACAAGTTATTCTATGTTTATTTTAACAAACAGACATATGGTTACATTTTGCATGGTAGAATCAAAGGTCTGGCAGTCTTTGAGATGCAGAAGTTCAAGTTAGTGTCCCATGTTTTTTTGTAGGTGTATTAGGACTAAAGTGGGAGAAAATGGAGATTTTATTTATTTAACTTACCTCGTTGGAACTAAGAGGAAAAAGTTATCTAAAAAGTTTTTAAGCATATATATACATCATATGTATATGAATATATTCTACAGTACCTTAAAAGTTCTGATTAAAAATCTGAAAGTGGTTTGGAGATAATTAAGTTAAATTGTAAATATAAATTGTCCCTTCCTCCAAAAGTAAATTGACACAAGTCAGTATACTACTTACATTCTGACCTCTTCCAAGGGTAAGGTGATAAGGGTGTCAGATTCAATGGAAGAGAGGAGTTAAGATATTGGTTTGGCCAATTATTTATTAAGTTTTTTCAGTTGAGCCACTTCATCGCTGCATTTGGGTCTTGTCTTCTCCATTTATCAACTGGGATGGGAGAAAAGGGTAGCTGTACCTCTACTCCTTATTTTCCCTAAATCCTGGACTCCTTTCATGATTCTTTCCTGCTGGTAAAGGCAGAGAGACAGAAGGAGAATACATATGCTGGATAGACTGAAGTTGGAGGTCCCCAGGGAGTGTGGGCATCTGGAGCAACTCTTCAGTGCCTGGAATTGTTACTACACCTCGGGTTACCTCAAAACAATAACTCGTCCCCTGCTCTACTGGCTAAGGCTGGCTGATATTTCAAGGCAAAACCAACAAGCTCTGAAGTAAGATGAGACTTTTAACGACCCCAGAGGGAGCTTTGAAATTTGCTTGGGAATCTAAGTTTAGCTTTATCCCAGAGATAAATGTAGGAAGAGGGGGGGGGGAGTAATTCTTTGGAAAACCACTAAGAATGTGATAACATTACACTTTTAAAATGAAAAAATCAAAAATTACTTAAAGCTGGAATGGATATCAGAAGTCCAGTTCCACAACTTCCTTTCCTGACTGGGGGTAAAGGAGGCCCAGGAAGGAATGTCTTGCCTCGGGTATCACGACTGAGCCAGAACAAGATCCAGGGCATTCTGATTTCCTGTCCAGGGTTATATTATGTGCCTGTCTCTTTTGAAATACATTTATTTCATTCACTCATTCAAATAGTATTTTCTAGAACGCAGACAGTGTTAAGATCTAGTAAAACTCTTTCTTCCCAAAAGGCTAAGAGGATGATGTTCATTAGGTATTTTGAAAATAAGTTTCCATTTGGGTAATCTGCACATGGTCAGGTCCTGCTAATGAAAGGTAATTTGGAAGAGAACCAGCAGGAGTGGGCTGGTGTATGAGGCAGCATGGTTAAAGAAACCACAGGCAGGCACCCAGCCAGGCTGGGGAGGAGAAACAGGTGGTCAGGTAATCAGGAAGCTGGAGTCTATTTTCAGGGGAGCCAAAATGAGCAGTGAAGTCAGAACCTAAAATAGTCAGTTACAATGCATGACAAGGTTTCCTGCAGAGCCACATTGGTGCGTTTTGTGGTGAGTTCTGCCAATGTTTTTGTTTGAATGAATTCTTTAAAATCAATGTGGTAAGCAAAATAATCTATCTTAAAAACATGGATTTTGGTATTTTAGCTTTGATAATTTTATTTTGATCACGAAGTTTTATTGAACAGTTTGGAAAATTCTGCAGAGGATACTTTTCTTTATTCAAAAGGAAAACAAAATTGTTTCTCTTTCCTCCCAAGTTTCCCATACATATATGGTATATGTTGCCTCTTTACTTAATTTCCTTTTATTCTATAGTTGGTAGTAAATCACATAGGTTGTTAATCTTTGTGTCTACAAATCAAATTTTCGTAAAAGATGGGGCACTTATGTTTTATATATATTTAAAATAAAAAATTATATATTATATTATTTCATTACTTCAAAAGCAATTTATCCTAGTTTTGCCACAGACAAAGCTATTAATGAGATGTTGAAATTTCTGGGGCTGGCGGGGAAGGAGTATACATCTCCTTGAGACTTGGAGAGAACTCATCCTCCAGAAGTTTGGGAGGGCTGCTAATACCTATCAGACCCTGGAGAACAGAACCGGGGAGAAGGCTCAGCAGTCCTGGCAGAGGCACATCTAAATGCTCTCCAGAGAAGCAGGGATGCCAGCACGCAGAGTACCATAGGCTGGACCATTCATGACGTGGACATTGTTGGAAATGGTCCAAAAAGAAGGAAATGGTGATAAGCGTGGGCAAAGCAGGCCGTGTGAGAGTGGCAGGCACCCAGCTCTAGAATTCAGGGTGTCTTAGTAGCTGAGGCTTTATTGCCCAAATATTTGGCTCTTTTTTATTTCCCTGTGATCCCACCTGAAGCTGAATCTGGAGGCTACCAGAGGCTGGAGAAGTTGTCTAGAACAAAGCCTCTGTCAGAAGGTACTAAAAGAAATTCCTATCTAGAGACCCTAACAGGAGAAGGAAGAGAGCTTCAGGAAAGTGGGCTCTGGACTCACTCAAGTCGTGACTCCCTAACTTATTTGGTCTGTGAACTTTTAACTTTTTCTACCCAAATTTCTTTATTTGTAACGTTTGTATAACCACATATCCATAACTTCTCCCCAACTCCCAACTCCAAGGATCAAATAAAATCACAAAATATTTCCAGCTCAGAATCCTCAATTAGCATTAGCTGAACCTGAACAAAGATAAAAGTTTAATGCTACGAGGGAATTTAATGTAAATTCTTCACCAAACAAGTGATACCTTTATATTCCTTCCTGTGCTTTCTACATTTAGCTCTCCATCTAGGTCCCCAACAAAATGTGGAAATTGCAACAGTCTGTTTTTGCTGGAAATTGATATGTCTCATTTTGAAGTGGTCTCCTCCATCCTTTCCCTATGAAGCTGAGGCCAGAGAGATGAGAATACCTACAGTTCCGCTGTAGGCAGGAAAGGCCCTAGTGTCAGCTTGGGAACCAGTCACAAGCAGGGTAAAACAGATACAGAGGGAAGGTCTGACAACAGAATGGAAACACTTTGGTAGGCCAGGCTTAGAAATACAGAATCAGGAAGCAACAGGATGAAATTCAGCCAGGTGTCCAATAGCAAAGCAGTTCACATCAGGGGTGACTGTAAGAGACAGAGGGTGGGTACCATGGCAGACCTAAGGATACTGTCAACAAGAACTAGGCACTGGTCCAGGCAGCTTAGTGGCGTTGGTGATGTCCAAAAGCTGGGAATAGGGGACTGGTTTAAAAATAGCCTCAGTTAGAACAAGCAGGAACAAGCGGGGCCCCATTTCAGAAGAAACGGGGTGATAATTATTCTATTTAGATAAGTAGAGTGTTGAAGAGGAGCCCCTACTCTCCTTATTTGTCATGATGAGAAAATTTCTAGATTAATATTTCAGAAGTTGACCAGCTTGGCCTGAGCATAGGCAGGTGGTTTGATTTCAGGGCGTGGGTGGCAGAAGGAACAGAAAGGCCATTTACTGCATATTAAAACCCATATTCTCCCAACCTGCTTTTCAGCAACAAAGTAATATTTGGGTATTTATTGCTTCCATCTCTGAGTCTTCTCAAATGGTTTCAAAATTGAAGTTGGAAAAAGAGAAGTGATTATCAACCCAAATATCTTCAAACAGGAGAAGACATGGGTTTCAGTTTCTAAATCAGATTTCAAGGGCAGAGCAGGCCAGTTGAGGAACAGTGAAGCTGTCTTTGCCATGGGAGAAAGCCTCCTCCAACTACTACAGCAGGGCTGAGCCTGAAATGCGGGGTTTCACATGAGGAATTCAAGGACGGAGATGGGAGGGTGGGTCTCAAAGATAGGAAAGGCATGAGGGTAACCTCAGAATGATGGATCACTCACGCGTACAGTCTCCTCTCTCCCAGAATTTCTGATGGGTAAGGTTTTTCTTTGCATCCGCGAGCAGTGATCTGACATCTCTAATGTAGGAATGAATTAAACCTATTTACTCTCATGGTCATGACTGTTTCTACAGGCATTATATCACCTCTCAAGTTGAGTTCACAGTCATATTCAGCCTCTGTCCAATACATATGGTTTTACACACAGATACACACACCTTGTCCACATTTATTCTGCAGAAAAATTTTATGAGTCTGTGACTCTAGCTCAGTGGTCCCCAACCTTTCTGGCACCAGGGACCGGTTTCCTGGAAGACAACTTTTCCACAGACCTGGGGGTGTGGGGGGATGGTTTCGGGATGATTCAAGCATATTACACTTATTGTGCACTTTATTTCTATTATTATTACATTGTAATATATAATAAAATAATTATACAACTCACCATAATGCAGAATCAGTGGGACCTCTGAGCTTATTTTCACTTGCCACTCACTGATAGGGTTTTGATATGAGTCTGCAAGCAATTGATTTATTATGGTCTCTGTGCAGTCAAACCTCTCTGCTAATGATAATCTGTATTTGCAGCCACTCCGCAGTGCTAGCATCACCGCTTCAGCTCCACCTCAGGTCATCAGACATTAGATTCTCATAAGGAGGGTACAACCTATGTCCCTCGCATGTGCATTTCATAGTAGGGTTCACGCTCCTATGAGAATCCAATGCGGCGGCTGATCTGACAGGAGACGGAGCTCAGGCAGTGATGGGGAGCGGCTGTAAATACAGATGAAGTTTCGCTCACTTGCCTGCCGCTCACCTCCTGCTGTGTGGCCTGGTTCCTAACAGGCCACCGACCAGTACCAGTCTGTGGCCCGGGGGTTGGGGACCCCTGTTCTAGCTGAATGAGGAACATAAAACAAAGTTGGTAACTAAAGAAAAATGTGGTCTGTACGAGTTTAACCCAAGCAGAATTTTGACAGGGGCTATGAAGATATTTAAGGCCTAGAAAGAGGCAGTGTAGTGCAGTGGGAGAAACACTAAATAGGCTTCAGTCCTGGCCCTGTAACTTGCAAACTAACCTTTGGTAAGTCATCCCTCATTTATAAACCTCAGCTTTCTCACTGGTAAAATTACAGTACGAATGCCTTACTCAGAGAGACCCTTCCTTGCAAGCCAAATGACTACATGTTTGTGAGAAGAACTGGCATGATACCAAGCACTGGATAAGGGGAGGCCCACTGGATTCTCTGAATTTCAATCTAAATTGTGTTTTTAGCTTAAATTATTTGGGGAATAATTATCATTCTTTATTTCACTTTTTTTTCTTGTTCAGCTAGAATGTGAGTCTCCTGAGGAATGAAGTTGGAATGCCTCCATGAGTCGAGTGTGGGGACAGAGTGTTTGCAAATGTTTTATTTGATTTGGAATTTTAGAGCTCAATCAGGAATTAAGGTAAGCACAGGGACAGAGCTATTAAGGCAGTTGGAAAGGAACAGACAGTCCTGGAATGTGGCAGCTCCTGTTTGATTTTAAATGTAAGTTAAATATTAATTTTTCTAAAAAAATATCCCTCTTCCTTCCAGGGAGGCCCTTTTCTCTCTCTCTCTCTTATGTTGACAGATTGTTGGTGGCTTGCCTTCCACACTAACTTATTTGGAGGAAAAAAGTCTTCAGGTGATCCTATTTGAATAAGAAAAAAAGTCTTCCAAACAGCTCCCTTGCCGCTGCATCAACAGCAGCTGAACAGCCTGGGTTGTTGCATAGTGAGAATTATTCCTTTCATTTCAAGGGAATCAAAGATGTTTGGAGTAAGCAAGAGCCCTGGTGACACATGATCAAAATAAACGAGTGTTAGATTTGCTTATGGAAAGTGTCGGTTGACTCTACTGCTAAAGTCTGAGTACATTTTTATTGTTCCATAAAGATTTTGCAGGAAAGAGAGAAGTCACCTTTGGGAAAAAAAAAAACTAAGCTGATTTGGGGAAAAACAAGAAGCATTTGAAGATCTTCCCTTTCCTGAATTCATTCCTGCTGGAGGTTCCCTAAAGCAAGGGGTGCAATGATGATGCTGTTGACTTGTAAACAGAAGTCAAAAGGAAATTCAAGCTTCTGTCAAGATTCATTCCAAAGATAATAAACAAGGAAATGACTGAATCCCTTTTCGAGCTTTTGGATGGATTCTCTTGTGCTTTGGCTGTTCTCTGAATTTGTAAGGAATGGAGAACAAAAGCGAAATTGCAGGCTCCCAGTTCATACCCACCGTAGCAGCAAGTTCAACATCTTGTGCTTCCAATGGCTCCTTTTCTCAAATCATTATCTGTTTCTTTCTTACTTTCATGCATTTTTGTTTTCTTTCTCTTTTAAAAGAATTTTGCATACATGTTTTACATTTTGGTATATAAAATTAAGCATACTACTCCTGCCACTGCCTAGCTATGTGACCAGTGGGCCTAAGTTTCCTCATTTGTAAAATAAGGGAATTGAGTAAGACTTGCAGTGCTCAAACTATGTTCTGTCCCAGGGTTCCTCAATTTGTACACTGTTGATAATTTCAGCTGGATGATTCTTCGTAGTGGGAGGCTGTCCTGTTCATCGAGGGATGGTTAGCATCATACCTGGCCTCTACCCATTAGATGCCTGCAGTACAACTATACTCTCTCCCCTGGTTGTGAAAACCAACAATTGCCAAATGACTCCTGGGCTGAAAAAGTCACTAATTAAAGCAATGGTTCTCAAACTTTGGTGGGTATCAAAACCCCTGGGGAACTTGGTAAAAATATAAAGGCCCAGACTGGATTCAATTACAAAGCCAGGGCCTCTGGGCTTTTTTGTTTGTTTGTTTGTTTTTAATTAGCTTTTAAATACACAACAACGTTTGAGTACCGCTGTTCATGAGGAATTGTACTGATGAAACGGTTCTCAAAATATGATTCTTGCACCAAGAGCCTCAGCATCACCAAGGAATTTGTTAGAAATGCACATTTTTGGGCTCCACCCCAGACTTGGTGAATCATAATCTCTGAGGTGGGACCCAGTTGTCTAAGAAATGGCCCAGGTAAAGAAGAAGTGCATTCTTGGTAAACCCAGAAAGCAGAAATGCGAGAGAGGACTTTCTCAACACAGCATTGATACCATTAGGTAGAGCATTGCCTGGAATCACTTGCTCCACCCGTGTGCATTTGTGTGCCTTCTATCACCATATGGTCATGAATTTTGTTCTGGCTCAGCCTTAAAAGGCAGATCAGATTTTCCTTCTTGGGGAGGTGAGATCTGAGGGATGACACATCTCAGACTCATGAATCCTCTACGCACCTGGGCCCTGACTCATAGACTTACTATTTGGGCCATGGCATTGACTCTAGACCAGTGGTTCTCAATCTTGGCTTCCTATTAGAATCACTTAGGGAACATTTAAAAATCTCAATGCTCAGGCCAAACCCCAGACTAATTAAATCAGAATCTTTCAGAGTGAGAACCAGATATCAGAACTTTTGCCTTCTCAAATGATTCCAATCTTCAAGCACATTTGAGATGCCAATTGAACACTTTCTATGAAGTCAGATAGGGTTTGTACAGAGGGAGAAAAGGTAATAGGACATGCAGAAGGTTTGAAAGCAAATGTCAGTTTGGTAATCAGCATAAAGTTTGGTATGGCTACAACCTGTAAGCTTTTGATTCTGTGCCAGTGCCAATTCATCCCCTAAGTTTTCTTAGATCCTTCAACCAGAAGCCATCTTTGCAGGCTCTGCATTTCTATAGCACTTTGAATCTAATCTAACATCTACCATTTCTATTATATGGTAGATGTTAGACTAGCCCTTGTATTATAGCCCTTTCCCCCACAGTACCTACTTTGAGAGTAGGTATCCAAAGATATAAATTTAATTGAAATATATTAAATGATGTGGAAATGTCATGGAATGTAGAGATAATCCATAGCAAAGCATCCTGGCACTTTGCCCTCAGTCCCACAGCAGGACTTCCTAGCCAATATGCTTCAAAACCTTCCACAAGTGGATTAATAACTCCGGACTCCGAAGTCTTTATCTGAAAAGAGAGACAAATCCTTAGAGCAAAAGTCTGGGCGGATGACCTAAGTGCAAATTCTGGAATACTGAACATCCAAAGTATTGAGGACATAGCTCCAAGGTGAAGCTTTTCCATCAGTAGAATAAGCCAAATAAGCGAGGTTTGGTGGAGAAAAATAATAAGAGCATGATTCTTTGGGGTCCCTTGGAGTTACAGAGCCAAGGCTGTTTATGGCCAGAGTGGTCAAACCCAACAAAATGAGTGAAGGATTGAGCATGAAACTCTGGCAGCCTCCTGGGCCTAGTGGTGATTCCACAGAAAAACCTTCTTTGGGGAATTCATACCAGCTACACGATAAGTGTTCTTTCCTGTTGCCCTTCCCTCTTGCTCACCATCCCAGTGGCCAGGGAGACTTGGGTGAGATTGCCACAAGCACTAGGAGACCACAAGAATGTTTCCAGGAGGCAGGCTGGAGTCAAGGGTCCAGTGCATAAGCTCTCAGGAATCCTTGTGAGAGTGTGAAGCCAAGGAACAGGAAAGAAGGGAACACCTTGGCTCAGAAGGTATTTAAGAGGGAGGAGAAACAGAGGAACAGGAAAGCCTCCAGCTAGTCCTTTGGAGTCTGGCACCCATTTCTGTCAGCTTTCCCATTCCTAGACTGATGCTCATTGCTTAAGTCCTGGGAGTACTGGATTTATTCAATTGCCTCTTTGTTCAACTCTTGCAAAAAGAATTTAGATCTGAAAACCGTTTGACGTGTTGGGATATTTGTCTGTCAATAGTAGATGAGGAACCTAAGGCTCAGTTGTGCAAGTTTACGGCGTTGGTAAACTGACCCAGGCGGAATGTAAGTACAGCCATTCCAACAATTCTCTGGGTCCTGTGACACCCTCCTCTGCACAGAAAGGTGGGCTATTCACTGTTCCCGTGTCCCTACTCCGTGCCCCAATGCACAGACACACACCCATACAAAGTGAGATGAGAAACAAGGGTGGGGCCTTCTCTAAGAGACGGAGCAGTAAGCAAGCTTTGATTCCGAAGGCCCAGGGATGAGTCCTGCCTTCGCTTTTTCACAGTTCTATAAACGTGGACTAATCATCTTTCTCCTCAGGCCTCCCAACGGGGCCAACTGGCCCTCTAGGGCTTTCCTCACAGCCGGAGAGGGAGCTTCAGTGCTTCATGTGAAGGTGAAGGACGCTGCAAACTGCGAGGTCACGGACACATTTCAGAAAATGATGAAAGCCCTATCCTCGCTAAGCCGGCTTTTCTTCCTCTCTAAAAAGGGAGTAATCATGTCCATTCTGCAACCTCGAATGGACCCCACGCGTCAGGCTCTGCCCGCCCCCCCCCACCCCCCGCCCCGGGCTGGCCCCCAGCGGCGCTGGCTCTCTGGCTGGCACTGGGGTGTGCGGGCCCTGGCCTCCCGGCGGCTGCAGCCGGGAGCCTGCAGGGCGCGCGCTGGGCGCCGGCGAGCGGCTCGCGGAGGCTCGGGCAGCAGGAGGAGCGTGTGAGCTGTGGGCGTCCCTTTAAGAGCGGCCGTCCGAGCCGGCCTCCGCCTCTCAGTCCGCCGAGCGCCGCCGGTCACCTGAGGCTCCCAGGGCAACCGGCTGGCGGCGGGGCCGGCGATCTCGCCCGCGGAGCCGGGAGACGGGGCCTGGACGCCAAGCGCCCGGAGCCGACTGCGAGCGTGGCCGGCCGGCGCCCGTCCGCGGCGGAGGATGCGGGAGCGCATCTGGGCGCAGCTGCCGCTGCTGCTGCCCTGGCTACTGCTGCCGCCGCCGCTGTGGGGCGGACCCCCGGACGGCCGGTGCCTGGAGCGCGAGCCCGAGCCCGGGCCTCTGCAGCCCTTCGACCTGCTCTACGCCAGCGGCGTGGCCGCCTACTACAGCGGGGACTACGAGGTGGCCGTGCGCGACCTAGAAGCGGCGCTGCGCAGCCACCGGCGCCTGCGGGAGATCCGCGCACGCTGCGCCCGCCACTGCGCCGCGCGCCGCCCGCTCGTGCCCCCCGGCGCTGGCCCGGGGGCCGAGCTACCCTTCTTCCGCGCCCTGCTTGAGCGGGCGCGCTGCTACCGCAGTTGCCAGAGCCAGCGCCTCGGGGGCCCCGCGTCCCGCCACCGCGCCAGCGAGGATGTGCGCAGCGACTTCCAGCGCCGAGTGCCCTACAACTACCTGCAGCGGGCCTACATCAAGGTACCCAGAGCGCACACCTCACGCCCCCCGCTGCCCTGGGATGCGCTCCAGCCCTCCCCGCGGCTCCCGTCTCTTGGCCGTCGCGCTGCTCCTTAGCGAGTCAGACTGGGTCTCCTTTAACGGTTCTGTCTCATGTGTGGATCTACATAGCTGGTGGCCCGAGCTCTGTAACCAACACTCGATGAACTTGGGGAAGCCATTAGCTCTTTCGGCATCCACTTCTCTCTCAAAAAGAGGACTGTACCGATAAGACGTTTAAAGTACCCATTCAGCACTAATGTCTGAACGTTGGTAGAGCCGGGTCTAATATAAGGTCTCCTCTCGCTTCATTCCCTGGTCTAGCTTCACCCAGTTTCTCTTCCATCTCCGCTCCCTCATCCCTCCTACAAGCTAGTCTGCACCTTTTCTTTGAAGTTTAAAAGAGAGCGGTCTCAAAACAGCAGAGTTAAAAGTAGACTTGCTCCGAAACCCATCCCTCTGCCTTTCCCCCTGCACTTAGCACAAAAAGGGAAGATCAAAGGTTAAAGAGGAGGTGTGCATGGAAGAGGTGAATCTGTGTGAGGCAGTCTCACTAAAAGTACCCAAAGTGCTGACTCTTTCTCCTTTGATAGAGGGCTTCCAGTTTCTGGAGGTAAGCATCGGACTGAGTTATTCACCATCAGATGCTCCCTCTTTCTGGTTTTATTTTTGTGTATTCAGCTTGCCTGAAGTTAGTGCCAGGATGTAGACAGTGTATATTGACATCTTCCCCCACATTCACAGTTTTAAAGATCTATGTGAATGCTTCGGCAGAGAGAATTTAGCCTGTGTTCCTCAATCTCCCACTCTCACTCATCCATGTTGCTCTGAACTTACTCTTTCTCCCCCTTCTGCCTTTCTATGTCAGTATATCAATGTCTGTTCTCCAGCTGTTGGAGAAGTGGCAGCTTTGGGGGTTGGTTGGTCATGCCAGCCAATGGATCAGGCTGCATTTCTGAAGTGGTGAAAAATACACACCAGGTGCAGATATTCTAACGTCTTTGGCAGCTCATCCCACAAGGTCTCTGAGCTCGCAGTTGGTAGGGCTCTCTGCAGATTTGCAGTTTTTGGTAGAGTTCAGGAAATCACAACTGTAACTAACTCTTAACTCCCAGTGCTCTGGCTAAGTTGCTACATTTAGTATCTTGGGCAAGAAATAAGGAGAAAGCCTGAATCCTTTCCAGGATTTGTCTTCTATTTGCTTGTGCCTCCTGAAGCATTTGCTGAGGCATGTATTAAGTATAAATCTGCTTTCTTTTAAATGAGTGGCACAGTTTTTGGTAGTCTTAGAGAAATCAGTCAATAGCAGGCGGAGAGGGGCCTGTGAGTACCCGACAGCTGAAGATATACTAAGCTAGTTCCCAGAGCAGAATGTGGGTGGTCGAGTTTGGTCCCCCTGTAATACTGTCTTCCCAGGAGTCGCAGATGTGAGGTTGGTAGTCCTGCCGATTGTTCTGTCACACATCTTGGGCACATTTTCCTTTCTCAGGTCTGGAAAAGGAATGCATATTTATTTTCACTCCTATAAAAATAAATAACCACGAGGTAACTCTCAAAATGTGAGTGTCTTTGGTTCTGTAATTACACTTGCTTCACTGCTAATGTTAACATTGATCATTCTCCTGCTCCCATCTCCTGGTTGGAGGTCAAAGAAGATGAAGCCATAGCTTTAACATGCCTCAGTTTTTTTCAGTGAATTGATTACAGGAGATAGTCACTCACAGGTAGCTCTGTGGGTGAACTACTGGCTGTGGTCTGATGAACCAATGAAGTTTAAGAAGTCCTTTCAAAAATATGTGAGTTCATGTGCTAATTTCTCTTTTACTGGCAATGTTTCTGAGAGCAGAACAAATCTTGCATCTGCTTCCTGTTCACCTCCACTCCGATAGGTACAATTTCTACATAACTGATAATCTCTTAAGGAGGAAATCTTCTTACCCCTTTGGAAATTCATTTTTGATGGGTTGGAGTTTACAGGAGCATCTTTATGAACATCGAATAAGGTGTTCCCTCCCTGCAAGAACTCCACAATTTTAGCCTTTGCGTGGCTTCTTGGGAATTTCACTCATAAATGCGCACACACACACACACACACACACAATCTTCTGAGAGCAAAACAGAACTCTCAAAATAACAGTATCTTTGGGCTCTGGCAGGTTTGAATCCTAAAGTGTTCATTCCCTGATGATAGAGGGGTTCCCTGCATATACCTGCATATGATCATGGTACCTTGTGTTGCTTACTTACTTTGGATATCAGTGATCCAGTCTGCATTTGAAAAGAATAATCCTGGGCCAGGTTGAATTCAGTGAGGACTTTGTAGCCAAGATTTGAGAATTGTGAATCCTGTAATATGGTCAGAACTAGCAGACTTCCTAGAGATAAGGAAACACATTTATTCTCAGCTAGGGGTTTGCAAACTGTAGAAGCTCTTGGGAGATGCTGTTCCTCCCCCAAATCCCAGTTAGTGAGCCACTGATGGAAGTGGATTCTTTATGCTAGAGTGTTGGAAGGGAAAGATTGAGAATTGTAAAATCTAAGGCCTGTTGAGATCAATTTCTCATTTCACAGATGAGGAAAGGGAAATCCAAACAGGGGAAGGGGCTCACCCAGTGTCACATATGATATGTGATATGTGATACATATGTCACATATGTCACTGGGAGTCAGGGGTCTGGGCTCTGCCAAAACTTGATCATGCCTGTGCACATCCACTGTCCCATGGAGTCACCTCAGGTCCCAGGGAATGCTGAGTCCCCAGGGCTATCCTTTTGCCAGATTTGGACAGCTCCAGGAATGAGTCAGTCCTTGACCTGTGGGGTAACAGACACTCACTGCATTTATCTGAAGGGCTATTCTGTAGAATCTTCCTTAAGCCCTGGCATGCTGGGAAATCCTCTGGACAGCTACGAGGTGGTAGTTCCACTTAGATCCTATCCACACTTTTTTGTTTAAAGGCAGGGTGAGACTCTTCAAACTTTCAAATTTTATTCTTTCAGATTGTAAGATATAACTCATGATTCACAGCCTAAAACCTAAGATACAGCTTTTATCAGAGCAGTCTCTGCTCGGAAACCTTCGCTGGTTTCCCCTTGCTTCTGTATAGAGCCCACAGTGTTGAATACAGCACCCCTCAGCCTGGCTGCCCCTTAACTTTACAGGCCCAATCTCCTCCCACTCTCCCATCCTTCAGCTACAGGGAACAATGGATGCTTAACTTATGTGTCTGACACTTCTGCACATCTGGGTTTATTTATTCTTCTTTGGGAGGCATGTAGGCTCTGGTATGGGATCGATCTGGGATTGAACTTTAGCTCTTCAATCTCTAGCTCTGTGACTGCGAGCAAATCACATAAACTTTCTAAGCTTTAGTTTCCCCATCTGCAAAATGGGGAAATAATGGGAGCTACGTGATTGGTTTAGGTTTAAGAGAGGATTTATATAAAGCACCGGGGACAGGGCCCATTTCTGTTTCCAGAAACACTGGAGATGTATCTCTTATTATTATTAGTTATAACAGTAGATTTTCCCACCTTCTTCTCTATGTGTTCAAATGGTAACTGTACTAGGACAAATATACCTATTTCTGTGAGATCCTCTTTCACTCCCTCTGCAACCCCCAACAATCCATCATTTCTCGCTCCTCTGAATGTCCACAGTAAAGAATATGTTCCTCTCATATCATGTTTCACTTTTAACCTTGTTTTGGAGAAATTCATATATTTGTGCATCACTTATGTGAGCTCCTTGAGATCAAGAATGGTCACAGTCATTTTTGCACCGCCTAAAGTAGGAGTTTCCAGATCTGGAAGGTCAGCAGATGGATGATTATTATGAATCCCCTGGGCATTAAAACTGTGATTTAAAATTGGAGATTTCGGTTCAGTAGGTCTGAGTTGGGTCTCAGCATTTATATTCCCCCCAAATACCTAAAACAGGGGGCAGTAGCAGTAAATGCTCAGTATATGTTTGTTGAATGAATGATAGTTTGGTTGCTCCTGTATGAAATATTGTTGAAAAAGATTTCTGTGTGGCGGCAGGAGGTTTTCTCAGATTAGTTATTTGGTTTCCTGGCTGGTCAGTTGGGGGAGAAAGTTATAGAAGGACTGTAGATTGCTTGACTTTTCACTCTCTTCTACTTGCAAGTTCCGGCTAATGTTGCAAACCTCCTTTCCCTCCCCCTCCATTTTTTTTTCTAATTTAATCCTTATTTCCTAAAACTATGCTTCGGAAAATTCTTGACACGCTGTGCCTGTTTTATGTACATTTGTGGAATTTAAACAAATGTAAGCGAGATCCTTTTCTTTTTTCTTATCTGTGTACTTTATAATCAGGCATACTTTGACAGTATCTGTTTTTCTTTCAGTGTTCCCAGCCATTTAGTAAAAGAAAAAAAAATTAAAAAAAAAAAAAGACAACCAGTGCTGCTTATTTATGTTTTTTACTTAAAACAAGCTTGCCCCTCCATGTTTTGTTTCTAAGTGGGTGCTTTGTGCTATTTGACCTTTGTTTTTCTTAAGATTAGAGGTGGGGGGGAAAGGAAATGCAATTAAGTTAGGCAATTCTATCTCCCTCCTAGAGTCAGCTCCCTAAACTTCCTTTTTCTTGAGCATAATTTATTTTATTAGTGGTTTCTAGAAAAGAAAAAAAGTAAGTTCAAGGATTTTCCTCACTCTTATTCTGCTTTATCAACTTCTTTCTCTTTCTAGATGAAGGCCTTTAAAAAAGTTTGAAACGTAGGCCACATGACATGTGCATGATATATATTCTGTTAGTTCAGTATAAAAACTTTTCCCAAATCCCATATTTAAATCTCTTTTTACCTATATGTAGACTATGTACATTTTGTCCCCAAATTATTTCAAATAGGAAGTTGATTTTATGTCTTCTTGAGATAGTTGTTTTGAAGTTTCCTGGTGGTTATTTCCTCAAAGGGTGAGACTTTTTTTTTTCTTCTTCTTACATTTGGACTTTTTCTTTTTTTTTTTGAGCTTGAATCATCAAAATCCACTAGTCATCATCTTTCTGTCCCACTCCTTAGGAAGGAAACCTGGGAGCTTCTTTGTGTAGCCAGCTCTTAGTTCCTGTGTGCTAAGGAGATAAAATTTCTTTTGTTTCCTTCCAGGAGGCTGACCATTTGAAGGCCCAGTCAGCTCTTTATCAGTCATCCATTGTGATTGCAAATAGTCAGTGACACAGCAGCTTAAAATTCAATTAGGTGAGGGGAGCACTTGATTACAGGTTTTCTCCTATCTCAGTCTGGCGAATCAGGTATTCCTTTACAAGTTTTAATAAAAGAAAGTAATAAACTGCTTGTCTCCACAGATCCCATCTCTGAGAAGCAAATGTATTCTGTCACGAATATCATTTGCTCAGTGATAAACTCCAAAGGGATAGGTGTGTGGTATTCTTTTGGGAATGTTTGATAAAATGTCAGTTTGCTTCGTGGATGGAGTTTGAAAATTCTGAAAAGTGGATGGGTTCGCCTAAAATGAAAACTGATTGGATTTGGTGTAATAAGGGTTCTTTTGTAATACAAAGGAATTGAGTAAACTTGAGTGTCTTAGAATCCCCGATCTCAGAGAGCTGGAAGGAACTCCAAGAGAGCATCTTGTTCAACCCTCTCTCTCCGAGTTAAATAATTGGTTTGGGGCAGTGAAGCAGGGGTGAGAGAGGGAGGGATAAGTATTTTCCTTAAGAAATGCGGTCTTGCAAGGGTGAGGAGTGATAATTATTAAAACGGTAAAAATGCTACAGCTTGAAGGAACCTCAGAAATCATGAAGAAGTCTATCCCTGTCACTTAATAGCTGATGACACTGGCCTCAGAGGTTCCATGACAAATCAAGGAGGGTCAGCAAGCGGAGCTGGGTTGGAATGTAGATATTTTAATTTATAGTCCAGTGCTTTTTCCGGACTCTGTGCAGTGGGTATTGCTACCTCCTGAGGGGCAGTCTGGTGAATCAGTGGTGCCACTGAGACCTGCGGTGGACCTGGTGCCTCCAGAGACAGTGCAGATACAAGGCCCTGCTTCCTGGATCACCCCACCCACCCTGCATTTTCATTCACGTGATATGTTGGCCACTTAGCCAAGAGTCACTGTTGTCTGGTGGAAAATTTTGCATTTATCATTAGGAAAAATAATTTCTCCTGTCTTTTTTTCCATTCAGCTTTTCTCCTATAATGCTTTTTCTGTCCTTTTATTCATCTCTCCTTTCCTGCTGTCTGACTTCCTAGCTATGTAATTTCCATGAGAGCTGGCCCTCATTTGCCAAATGGCCCAAACACATCTTTAAAAAAAAATGATTTGTAGTCAGCCTTCTGCATGGTATGTTTCAGTGCCGTGTGTATGATTTTTGGGGTTTAGCACTGAGGAGAGCTGCAGGCTATAGTCAGAAGAAGCTGATTTCACTTGACCACACCCCTCTCTGCTTTACTTTGTTTTCTATACTTATTTCTCTCTTTCTCTCTCTCCTTTCACATTCCGTGTCCTATTGGTGATCTACACAGTGAAATTACATCTGCAAAGGAGAGAGTTGATGGGATCAATCAAGGGAGGAGAGAAGCAGGTAGTGGTAGAGGTAATGTTAGGGCTTTGGTTCTAATAAAATGAAGGCCATAGAGCCTCTTATTTAATTTGCTCCACAGACATAGGCGTCTACTTCTATGAAATTCTTTTTATGTCCCTTTTCCCCATATGATTTGTGCATGAGTTGAGCATATGTTGGGAAAGATATTCATTTCCCTCTCCCCTTGGCTCCCCATCTTTCTGCAACTGCTCCCTGCCACATTCATAGAACACTTGTGTTCCCATCCTCCCATTTTAAAGATGGGAAAATAAAATCTGAAAAAGAATCAAGTTGTCCAAATTTATCCAGCAGTTTAATGGAAGAGCCAGGATTAGAATCTAAGAACCCCAATCCCCATCTCTGTGACATTGCTGATGACCGCTCTTTGTAAGACACACACTGAAAACACGAACCTAACAAAATTAATTTGATACACATAGCATGCCAGTTACATTATTTTCCAAATGGGATAGACCCTGAAAATAAAAGCTACCTTATGCAATGTTATTCCTTGCACTACTATTCTGCCCATTTCTGGGAAAATCTCATAAACAGGCCCCTGGATTAATGCTGTTCCCCCAATAAATCTAATGAAAATGAATGAGGCAAAGAATCTTCTTTGGAAGGGAAATGAAGGTGTAAGAGCCAGAAGGAGGGAGATCCAAGAAGTCAGATTTTCCAGAAGTTCAGGGCTATCAGGATGATCCTGCTGGAATTCATTATCTACAAATAATGGGTTGAATTTTTGTGCAAGTAATGAGACACTGCTGAAGATTACAGTGTAATTATACTGGAACTCTGGAAAAGGAATGGAGAAAAGTGAAAGATATAATAAAATAAATAAATCTAAAACAAAACACAGAAACTGTTAACAAACCCTGAATCACAGGAAACTTAATTCAGCCAATTTTGATTTATTCTTTCTGCTTGAACGCTAAATTTTTAGTTTTCACTTCGCCAAGATTAATAGGCTTGCACAAAAAAATCAACACCTAATTAGGACACCAGACACAGTGAATTACCTTAAAGCCAGATTTGGCTGTTTTCAAAAATGATCTCAAATTACAGTATCAAAGATTAATCCAGAAGACCATAAAAAAATTATTTCCCCACTGAAGTAAGAATTATTTCTTAGGAATATTTTTCAGATTGAATCCAGAATCAACAATCAGCATTTGATTGTAGTACAAGGCATTTAGAAATGCCGCCAGGGACAGAGACTTTTCACAGACAATTATTGTTTCTATAGGATGATCAAGGGCTCAGTTACACAGTGGAATCTTCAGGTATTCAGGTCAGTAGGCATTTAAACTGGAGTTTCTCAACTTTGGCTTATTGCTATTTGGGATGAATAATTCTTTGTTGTGATGGGCTGTCCTGTGCATTTTAGGACGGTTAGAAGCATCCCTGGCCTTTAGCTACTCAACAGCAGTAGCAACACACTTCACCTTGCTTCTCAGCTGTGACAACCAAAAATGTCTCTGTACATTGCAAAATGTCTCTTGGGGTCAAAATCACCCCACATTGAGAACCACTGATTTAAACATGTAGCCGTATTTAAGATAACTGGGCATTGAGATTAGACAAGTACAAATCAAGTTTTGGACAACCCACATGCTAGATGGCAATTTACCCACTGATGAATCATGATATTTATGAAAAAGTTTGGCTATAGCGTCATATCTTTTATGAGGGGAATTCCATTGGAAATAGAGCCTCTTTCTCCAAGATGCAAATCACTGGGCTTATATCCCGTAGCTGGTCCTGCCCGTGGCTGCGCTGATTCAGCTTGTAGGAGAGACCAGAGTAGTCTGGCTTCTCTCTACTTATTCTCCGAAGATGACAGGACAGGTTACTTTAGCAATACAAACTAACACCTTTCAATTGCGAACTCCAAACTCCAGAATTAATGTGTTTTTCATTCAACTCGGAAAGTACCCAAACTCAGTCATGTAAAAGTAATCCACTGCAACTCTTGGTTTTCTTGGGGTTAGTTCTTTATCACATATACTCTTAGAAAGCAGCTTGACTCAAACCCCAAGTGCCATCTTATAAAAGGCTGGAAAGTGGGGAAAATGAGAGGGGGTCAGAGGAAAGAAGAAATGATTGTGAGATTGAGAGAGAGAGAGTCAGAGGGTGTCTCAGTCCTTTTGGGCTGGTATGACAGAAGACCATACTCTGGTGGCTTATAAACAACAAACATTTAATTCTCAGAGTTCTGGAAGCTGGGAGGCGAAGATCATGGTGCCTGCAGATACGGTGTCTGGTGAGAGTTTTGCTTTGCTGTGACCTCACATCGCAGGAAGGTTTCTGGAGCCTCTCTTATAAGGGCATGAACTCCATTCATGAGGGCTCTGCCTTCATGACCTAATCAGCTCCCACATGCCTGCTTTCTAATACCTTGGGGACTAGGTTTCAACATATGAATGTTGGGGGAACACAAACATTCATACCATAGCAGAGGGAGATGCAGAGATAGATGGAGAAAGATGAAGAGATGATAGCAAACATTAGGTAAAGGAAGGCAAGAACAATAAATCAAAAAGTCCAAGCAGGGCCCCACATGTGAAGGGAGTTTACACAAAACAAACATGGGGGAGGAGATACGGGGATATATGTATATGTAGAGCTGATTCACTTTGTTATACAGCAGAAACTAACACACCATTGTAAAGCAATTATACTCCAATAAAGATGTTAAAAAGCAAACAAACAAACAAAAAACAAACATGGATGTTGCATCCTCTGAAATCCATGTCTCTGTAATAAGACCAATCATCCGGAAGCAGATGTTGGTCTTTCTTCGCTCCTGTAATGCCAAAGGCCCCATCCTTGGCTGAGATGTTTCTGCCTTGATACAGCCCAGGGTAGCAGAGCCACTCAGTTTCCTGGTGAAACAGAGAAGGAAGGAATGGCTTTGGGGCAGATTCCACGTGCACAACAGTGAATATTTACCAACTGTTAAGGGAAATGCCATTTTGCCATTTCAGGTTTCTTTGAAATCCTAGGTGTAGCCAAATGTTCCCCATTTCTTCATTTTGCAATAGGGAAACTGATTAAATGGTTAGATGGTATGTCTGAGATCACACAGCTAGTCAGTAATAGAGTCAGAATCTGAATCCAGGTTTTTCTGATGACAAAACTGGAGTTCTTTTTTACTTCTCACACTTTGGGTTTTGACATGAAACAGGCCTATATTCAAAAGAGTCCTGCCTTTTGTTAGTTATGTGACACTGGAAAAGTTCACATGTATATGAACCTGAGTTTCTTATCTGGAAAATGGGGATAATCATACCTACTTCACTGGCTTCTTGTGAGAAGTTAATTAAAAAAAAGTGTTGTGGGCTTACTTAGGTCAGCACTGACACAGGAGTACAGTTGACCCTTGAATGACCTGGGTTTGTACTATGGGGGGCCCATGATTTTTTCAGTAGTAAATACTACAGCACTACATGATCCCCAGTTGTTGAATCCACAGATTCAGAACCGTGAATAAGGAGGACCAACTGTAAATCATATGCAGATTTTCAACCACGCAGATGTTGGTGCTTCTATCCCCCCATGTTGTTCAAGGGTCAACTGTACTTATTCCTTGCCTCATAGCTGCTATGGAGAGAGAACATTTGTAAGGGAATATGAAAGGCAAAAGAATAGATAGGCAAATATATCATGATAAACTGAGACGATAATTACATGTACAGTAGGTAGAGAAAACTTGGGGACACACAAAACAGGAACTTTACCTGCTCAGTTGGAGCTACTGACTTCAAGTTTGATTCTCTAGACATTGGCGCATGTGCTTAGCAGTCTCCTTTCACCATCAGACTAAAACGAGTCATCTTTTTAATGAGAACTTAGGACTGCTGTTTGCTGTTTTGAGAAAAGTCCTTTTGCTGTCTCCCCATTACATTCTCCAACCCTCTGATTTCACAATTTCCTGAGATTGTGGCCTCTTCTTAGTATTTTTCAAAAAAAAGACTCTGTTCAAACACATTCCAAACCTTCATTGTTTCCTATTAACAGATAAAATCTCTTCCCACAGACCAACGCATCTTGGGAATTTTAAACCCCTTTAAGCCTCTTCACCACCCTGATCTCAGGTACTCCTGGGAGATGGCCTAGGTGTGGGAATCAACAACCATCTCATCACAGCTACCAAAAATAAGACTGCTTCTTGTATAACAGTCAGGCAAATGGAAGAGTGGCTCAACTAAAAATATAGTTGAGTTCTGAGTCCAGGAATCAAGCAATTTAGGCCCTGTCCCCAATGGTGGCACTAATGCCTTGAGGTCTCCATTTGGACAAGGGCACAGTTGGGCCAGATGGTTTATAAGAACTCTGCTACCTCTGCCTGAGATTCTAAAATACTTAAGTGGACAGGTACACTGTGAGCCAACCATCTACCTGTGGAAAAGAAAAATGAAGAGATAAGGTAATGGAATACAGAGCGGTAGAATGGAGATAAAGGAAGGTTAAAAGGTCAAAAGAAAGGAGGTACTTTCAGTGTGTCTGATGCTAGTCCTCACCTTTGGGCAGTCAATCATTTTAAAGTAAAGCTTGAAGAAGGACACACTAATGTTTAATTTGGTGGTACTTTAAGACGTACAAGATAAACTAGGGCACATTCAGGAAGGACAAAAAGATATAGATAAAAGACTCAAAACTATGTTTTATGAGAAACAGTTGAAATAGGGATGAGTAGATAAATAAAATAAAAAAAGAGGTTTTAGAAAGACCGTTACCTGAGACAATTGTTCTTGATCTTTATGGCACCTAGGAATTGAACAAGTAGGCCCAAGTAACAGAAGGTACAGGAAACAGGACCTTGGCTCAGATATGGAAGACTTTCCTAACACTAACAGCTGTTCAGATATAATAAATAGCTCAAAAAGAAGGTGTTCAAACATAAGTCAGACAAATGCTTAAACAGGGAAGTTGCATTTAAGGTTTAAACATTAAAGCGATGTTGAGATCGATAAGATTTAACATATTTTCCAATCCAGAGTTAATAAGACTTCATGATCTTATGAAATGAAAATGTCTTATACCCGCAGATGGTGTATCATTAAAGACTTTTTCATTGGAAAAAATCTTACAGCTTTTTCTCTATCCTGCTTCTTAATTCTGGCTAATGTAATCTTAGACCAGGGTCACCAGCACACTCCCTATAAATAACTTACATAAGGCAAAAAAGGAAAGAAAAAAAAAAACAGTGCCAAGGCCTTAAAACACACACGGAAACACACACACACACACACACACACACACACACAAACACACACAGGGAATATTTAGCAGTAACAGTATCCATATGTATGATCTGCATCAGTCCTTTGATTTCTGGCTCAAGTATCTCTGAGATAACATCTGAAAAGGGTTTAGTTGCATAGTACCAGTGAGAGTTTTAGGTTAAATGGGTAACAACTGATCAGAACAAACATGCTTAGGAATTGAAAGTGTGTGCACCTCTCTTAGCGAGTATATTATGGTATACTCAGAAAACCCAATTTCATTCACAGAGTCTTGGCGCTGCTATTCTAATTTGCTTCGTTTGTGTGCTATCCAGAGGCTAAACTGAAAACCTTGCCGTATTCCACACTGTAGTTCAGCTATCAAACCTTCTGCCAATGTCCATTCTGGTCAGTTTCACATATGAGTTGCTAGGGGGTCTGCCCAGATCATCATATTTAAGAATATTTAAAGGATATTAAATGTTCCTAAAGAATGTTTAAAAAATCCCTTTATCTGGCTCCTTCTCCTCTGAAATTATTTTCTTACTCTCTAATTGGGAGGGGGAGGAGTGCCGGTTACCCTTGGGGAGGAGGGGAGTGGAAGTCCAGGCTTCCTGCCCTGGGAGCTGACCAAGGGCAGGGGGCAGCAAGATTTTTTTCCCCTGGTGTTTGGCTGGAGTTGGGCAAGTATGATCACAGATGTTTCTATTCTGCTATGCCTCACTATTTCGGTTCTTTAACTAAAGGGAACATGCTTTGGGGGGGGCCTTTTTTGTGTCTGCTCCCATTGGTATGTCCGGGTTGCAGGCAGAGTCCAATCTGGGCTATAAGGGAGACAAAAAGAAAACCCAGGAAATTCACCTCTGTGTTCAAGGGGCAGGTCCTTAGCCCATCTGCCTCTTCATGCCACCGTTCAGAATCTTCCTGTGTCTGTCCGGAGCTTTTAGGTGTGCTCAAGAGAAGGTCTAGGGAGAAATGAATTTACTCCATCTTGTTCAGAATCAGAAGTCTTCATGCAGATTCTTTAAGTGAGCTTTAAATTATAGTGATGATGATAATGAATACCATTTGAGTGGACTTTATTTAAAAAAACTTGAGGTAATCTTTGTTACCAATGCTTTACTGCAAAAAGCTACAGAAAAGCCTTTCTGATCTCTAATAAAAATCTCTAGTCAAGTCTCATCACCACTTCCACCACAGCTGGGTTTATGTTAATGAGGTGACCTTTGGAAAGCACCTAAGGAGGGGGCTGGTTGCCAGGGGAACCAACATTGATGGGGGGTTGGAACTTTCAGTCCCACCCGCTGATTTCCAGGGAGGGGAGAGGGGCTAGAGGTTGAATCAGTCACCAGTGGTCAATGAGCTAATCAATCATGCTTGCATAATGAAGTCTCCATAAAACCTCAAATGAATGGGATTTGGAGGGCTTCTGGATTGGTGAACATGTGGAGGTGCTGGGAGAGTAGGGCATTTGAAGAGGGCTTGGAAGTTCTGAGCCCCTTCCCCATACCTTGCCCTCTGTCTCTCATCCATTTGGTTGTTCCTGAGTTATATCCTTTTATAATAAGCCAGTGATCTAGTGAGTTAAACAAAAAAAAATCTCACCACCACTAAAGCAAACCTAAGTAGATCAACTGGACTGTGCTATGGTTCATATAAGGTTGTTAAGTCTTTCCTTAGAGGTGTAAAAAATCCCAGCCCTTTAGCTGAGTTGCCACCCGCCTGCCCTTTCACTTATTTATAGGTCCATAGAGGAGACCCCTCTGGAATACTGTGATTTAACTCTTCATAAATAACTAAGTATGTGATCATTCCGGTTCATTTTCCCAATAGGATATTTAATAAAGATTTACCTACCATGTTATATATGGGAAACCAATTTAATTTAGGGTTTAGAATAAGAAAAATGCTCCTAAGTAACAATTCTCTTTTCTCTTTCTCACTGTCCCAAAATCCATATGACAGTCCCATAATCAATACTTCCTATGTTCCAGATTATTACGTGCAAGTCTTTGACCTCAACATTCACACATGGCTAACATCACTGATTTTTTACACGTGGTAGGAACTTGATACTTGTTTGTTGAAACTGAACTGTCAATTCTCCTAAGGCATGAATTTATCCCTTTAATACTCCGTATAGTTAGGCATTTAAAAATGCCACTCTGTGCACTTGGTCATCATTTTGAAAGAGGGCTCTTTCGTGAGGGTGCCAAGTTCATAGGTCAATTTACGATTATTAATGTGAAGCCAGGTGGATGCACTGGAAACAGTGCTAGTTAGAGTAATGAGTTCGGAGACCGTGCCTCTAACTATAACTCTGGCACTAACTCTCTATGGTGATAAGATGATGAATTTCTCCTTTCTGGGCTTCAGTTCCTTCACTTATAAAATGAGGTGATTGGAATGTATACTCTTGAAAGTCTCTATTAACTTTAATATGTTTTAATGTTTGGCAGAATATTTCCTTGATAAAACAAGGTCATTAAATGTTAGTAAACTGTGAAACTCTCAGCAATTAAACTGTTTGCACCTCAGTATGGTCTCAGTAAATACTAGTATCTTACCCTCAACATTAAAAATTTTGATATTTAGACACTAAAATGGTAAGCTTAGGCAATATAAAACACTGAATATATTGAAGAGGAAAGCCAAATAGGCAAGCTTTTTGCAATCATAGAAACTGTCTTTTTCAGCAGTGTCAGTGTCCTGAAGAAATATTTTGATCTCATCACTCGATTCAAAAACTGTATCTCTCTTTTCTAAATTCAGTGTTAGAAAAAGTGTTGTATTTACTACACAGTTCTGCAGACTCCCTTCTGAAAGTTTGTAAGCTAATAGTTAAGATTCAATTTTATTCAACATTTTCGTTATTTCCTGTAATGACAAGGACAAGGACAAGGACAATGTCAAGATCAGGATATAAAATGTCAATGCCAACTGTTCTCTATGAATAAAGCAGTTTTTAAGTATCGACATTCAGGCAAGACCTCTTATTTGAAATGTACTTTTTGTTTGCTGCATAAAAAAATCAAATCAGTGCTCTATCATCCATTTGGATTTCAACACATCTTGTTCCAACACACCCATGTTCTGATTCACATAATATTATGAGTTAAACCGGAACATTGAAGTCTTTTTCATGATGCATGGGCTTTTACTGATAAATGAACAAGGTACTCCTGACTTTTCCCTTACATATGTACCAGTTGACCAGATGGGATTCTTCTCTACTGGATTATCCAACTATACAGTAAAATATAGTTATATCAAAACATATGATAGTAATTGTCCTTCCTCATTGTATGTATTGTATTATGTGACATCTTGCAGTCATTTAAAAATGGAATTTTTCCAGAAGCTCATTCTTCTTTCTTTCTAGGCATAATATGTGTTATTAATTTTAGACTCTTTTTTATAAGCTTCTAGGCAGTAGTATTCAGTATAATTATTTTTGCTATAAGGAGTGTAACTTTGCAAAATGTCTTTTTTTAATCAGTTATATTATTTTTAGTTCTGGTGTTTGTTACTGTTTTTATCTCTACTATCAGCCTTTGGTGAATCACTAAGGAACCATATATCTTTTTCTTTTTTTTCTTTTTGTAGAATGGTGCTATATCAAAACATAGCAATGATAATACAATTACAAATTTAATAATAGTAAACAACCTGTAAATATTATAAAGTAAGAAAGATTAAATGCACCTTGATAACTGAATGGTAGCTGACAGAAAACACCCAGAGTAGTGCAGCAAAGAACTTGTATGACCTTAAGAATGTCATGATTATTAAGACCATCATGGGATTTCTATGAAAATTGAAATCTACATTTTCAATTAAATGTAGTTTAATTGAACCTACATTTTTCAATTAGTGCAATATACCTTAACGAAATCACTTTTAAGTCTGAAACTGTTGGCGGTCCGTGTAATAAGCCATGGACGATGGATATATTTTAAGAAATACTGTTCTAGAAAGTAAATGAGGTGGTGTTTTATGACCTTCCACAAGTTACTTAAAGCCTCTGTCTTTAAAACAGGGTTAAGTCCATAGGGGTGTTGTGAGGATTTCATGAGCGAATACCTGTCAGGCACCTAGAACAGCACCTGGCTCATAGTATAAGCGCTCAGTAAATAATAATTGTTGCTGATGTTATATTATTATCAGTATTATTTTTCTAATGGGCTGCCTATCATCTATTATTCTGTCTTACATCTTGCTTATATAACTTAAGAAGAATTGTGACAATTCTAATTTTCAGACCTCACCTTCTTAATTTTTAATTTTGTAGCATGAGATTAACTCTGCCCTAGTGTTGTTTAAATCCTAAATGGTATACAGTCTGATTACAAAACAATAGAATGATTCCACAGATCCCTGAAAAAGTCTTTAATTTCTTTGAAACAATTTCCCTTTGTCTGAAATGGGGGATATGCTACAAATATTTACTCTATTTATGCAACAAGTTTACTATAAGGATCCAGGAAGGAATTTTAAAAATGTTCAAGTTCTATACAAATGTAATGTAAAAGCAAGTAATTTCTTATTCATATAAGAATATGTATAATTTGTTAAATTGTTTTATGTCATAAAATTACTATTACTTGTTTATGTATAGCTGATTCACTTTGTTATACAGCAGAAACTAACACACGATTGTAAAGCAATTATACTCCAATAAAGATGTTAAAAAAAATTACTATTACTATAGTAATAAAAATTTCTCTTACATTTTTTACCACACTAAGCTGCTCATTTTTTTTTTCATAGATAATTTTATTTTATTTTCTTTCATATCTTTATTGGAGGATAAATGCTTTACAATGTTGTGTTAGTTGCTGCTGTACAACAGAGTGAATCAGCTATACATATACATATATCCCTATATCCCCTCCCTCTTAAGTCTCCCTCCCACCCTCCCTATCCCACACCTCTACGTGGTCACAAAGCATCGAGCTGATCTCCCTGTGCTATGCAGCAGCTTCCCACTAGCCATCCATTTTGCATTTGGTAGTGTATATATGTCAGTGCTACTCTCTCACTTCGTCCCACTTCCCCCCCCCACCCCCCGTGTCCTCAAGGCTATTCTCTACATCTGCGTCTTTATTCCTGCCATGCCACTAGGTTCATCAGTACCGTTTTTTTTAGATTCCATATATATGCTTTAGCATACGGTATTTGTTTTTCTCTTTCTGACTTACTTCACTCTGTAAGACAGATTCTAGTTCCATCCACCTCACTACAAATAACTCAATTTCGTTCCTTTTTATGGCTGAGTAATATTCCATTGTATATATGTGCCACATCTTCTTTATCCATTCATGTATCGATGGACACTTAGGTTGGTTCCGTGTCCTGGCTATTGCAAATAGTGCTGCAGTGAACATTGTGGTCCATGACTCTTTTTGAATTATGGTTTTCTCAGTGTATATGCCCAGTAGTGGGATTGCTGGGTCATATGGTAGTTCTATTTTTAGTTTTTTAAGGAACCTCCATACTGTTCTCCATAATGGAGAATTTACATTCTCATAATGTATAACGTATCTCATAATGTATCAATTTACATTCCCACCAACAGTGCAGGAGGGTTCCCTTTTCACCACACCCTCTCCAGCATTTATTGTTTGTAGATTTTTTGATGATGGCCATTCTAACTGGTGTGAGGTGATACCTCATTGTGGTTTTTATTTGCATTTCTCCAATGATTAGTGATGTTGAGCATCTTTTCATGTATTTCTTGGCCATATGTATATCTTCTTTGGAGAAATGTCTGTTTAGGTCTTCTGCCCATTTTTGGATTGGTAAGCTGCTCATTTTTACTTGAACAATGACAACATCCATGCTGACCATAAAGTTTAATGCTATGACCTAAAAGTATTTTTCCGAACGCTTTTGAGCTTATATAAGTCAAATATGGGCCGTGAAGACGTAAGAGAGCATATGTAGAGGTTTCTATTTGTCCTTGAAATTTTTAAGATCTCTGACTTCCTTTCATACGTTCCAGACCCACGCATGCTTTTGTCCCTGGGGGTTGGGGAGTAGGGAGTGGAAGCTGTTGCTTGAAACAACACTTGGGGCAGGAATTGTTTGATAAGGCCAACGGTTAGAATATTTGCAGCTTCTTGTTTTGAATTCCTGTGATAACATCAGCTCCCAAAGATGATCTAGCAATTTGTGGGAAGTCTAGGAGCAATCAAAATTGGGCCTTCAAGTAAGACTTTCTAGATGTGATACAGGAGGTTAGAAAGAAACTAAGGAATGTGAACATGTGAGGGAGGTCAGAGTTGGCCCCATAGTGTAGTAAGTGCGGGTCTCATTACTTTTCAAATCACAGCTGGCATGATCATAGGGCTGAAGTTATGTCAGTGCTATGCCTTCTTAGGGTTTAAAATTTTTTGTTTTTTATTAGTAGCTTGTTTATGAGTCAGTCTCTTATTGACTGCGTTATCGAACTGTGCATGAGAAAGCAGTATCATTATTTCTGATATTCAAATGCATGGAAAGAATCAGTGTTGGAAAAATCAGAGCAATTCCTTCCCTTAAGTCATGCAGTGTATCAGTGACAGAGTCAGGACATGCATAATATATCCCAGCACTCAGCTTCCTGAACTGGGTTCTCTTTGTTTTTGAGTGGTGACAATTACAATGGAAATGAAGATAATCATTGCTCATGTTTGCATCATGCTTGGAAATTTGTGAAGGACATTCATACACACGTCCTCACTTCCTCATGAGAGCCCTATGAGAAGGAAAGCTGAAGTTTCATGATTTGTCCAGTCAGACGCTGAGAGAATGTCCACTGTGACTCAGGGGAGCTTTTTGTGGCCCAAGGCCAACGTTCTTGCCCACATGTCACAGCTGTTCTCTGTTAAGATTTGGAGAGTTCTTTGGAGCCACAAAACTATATATTCTAATAAGTTTCCATTTCAAAGCCCTCATGATGCTGCTCTTCTGTATCTTTATCTTTTCTGATATGTGGTATTTCTGAGCTAAAGAGATTCTAATTCAGTCCTTTGGCCCTCTCTTTAATATATGGGAGCTTTTGGCCCTGTTGGGTGTCTGTGCTCATTGATCTATGACAGCATAGGAGGGGCTGGGTATGAGAATACTGTTTCCAGCCAACAGCTAGCACAATGGCACAGCTGAATGTGGGATCACCCTAAAGCTTTTTCCATCTGAGATGGAATCCACACCCCACTCTTCTTCCTTGAGCCATCTGGGTAATAGTCCCAACTGTCCATTTCACATAAAAGAAATAACAGTTGTATGCGCCTCAATTATATTTGTCGAGTTCTTGGTTTATGTCTGGATTTAGTTTGTAAATATTCTATTTGTGCTCAGTGTAAACACTGATATACAGTGTGAATTCCATTCTCTGATCAGCTGAAGACTACATGATTTTCAGAATCTAAGATAGTACATTGAAAGAGATGGTTTACAATTACACGTGGTTTTGTTGTTTTGATTTTGATTTTGCCTTTCATGATATATTTACATGTCTTTCCCTTGAGTTGTAATAAGTTAGAGTAGCAACTTGTTTTTGAGTTTTCCCCTAAGTTGATATATCTTCATGGACTTAGCTCTCTCTTGTTCTTACTCCCTATGTGGCCAAGAGAAACTTCCACTTAAATCCCTGCTCTTAAAGTGTTGGATGGAATTTGTTGTTCTTTCCTATTGGGAATTATAAGCAAAATGTTGAACACTGTATCTTTCTCAGGAGTACTTCTTTATATTTTATAGATTTTGGACTTAAGGTACAAATCAACTTCAAGCTCCTGTGTGTGTATAACTTTGTAACTTTGGGCAAGTTATTTAATGTCTCTAAGACTCACTTTCATAGTCTGGAAAATGAGCATGATAATAAGTCTCAGTCTTCCTGTCTGTCAGATGAGCAACTCCTAGAAGTATTTTGACAATTAAATGAGCTAATTCATATAAAGTGCTTAGATATGCCTAACAAGTCATTAGCATGAAACACATGTTAGCTTTTCTGTTCAATCTAATGGATCACACTTTGGGAAATACTGATTCTATTCTTTTAGTAAGTTTTCAGATTTGTGGTATTGATTAGGTTTGGCTTGGCTGTGGCAGAATTATCTTGCTATAACCAAACAATTGTGGATGACCAGTCAGGAAATCTGGATATTGTCCTGGTCATTCCCTTTCTAGTTGCATGACTTTGGACAAATATTTTTACATCTTTAGTATGAGATTTCTCTTATGGTGAAGAAAAGGATCATACTTATACTTGGTCTCCTTACTTTTGTAAGATTATTGGGGAGACATTTCTTTGTATTGGCTGTATAAGTATTTTGTGTATTGCAAAATACTACGTACATATGGCTTCTTATTATCCCAGCTTTATCAGTTCCTATTTTGGGCTGGGCAGAATGTCAAAGGAACCTAGTACTCTACTGTTGTTGGTATATGTACTCAGGCACAACCAAACTGTTACATCAGGGCTGTTGACCTTGAGTCAGCCTTTCCAAGGCCACCATTGTCCCAATACTTATGGCACTGTGCCTAGGTTCCGTGGAAATTGCAGGGAAAACGTGAATCAGTAGGCTGTTTGACTTGGCTGCTAAATTTCGTTCACTGTTTCATATATTAGGACAGATGTATCTAGAATGGTTCTCGTTGCTACCAGCAACCAGGGTCATAGAATTGAAGGATACCAGATATACAAGAGAAATGGAAAATAACTTCCCAAAGTAATGCCTTCTGCAAGAATCCCAAGGCTAGGACTGCAGTGTTGAAGAAAGCAAAATAAGAAATGTAGCTCGAGGCTTGGGATTTCCTGCTTGTAACTCAAAACGATTGTGGATGTAGATGGGAGGATGTGGTCCAAGAGTTTGCTTTCCTGGGTGGAAGGAATAGTATCAGTATTAGATTGCTGTTTAGTGGGTTTTGCAATGTATGTAGCCCCAAAGGTGCAGGGAATAGAATAGAGATCAATTTGCCAGATCAGCACATTCTCAATTTTGGTTAAACAGTATATCAGATTGTTAGCCATTGCTCTGTACAAATGTTTGTGAAATTCTCAGAATTATTCTAAATTACTTTGGTTTATGCTACACGGCACCATTTTTCTTCTTGGAAGCAGAGGTGATAATGGGGAAAGGTTGTGAATTTTTCATCTTGTGAAAGGAAACCTAAATAACTTCAGTAGAATCTTTCAGTGAACAGTATAAACTTGTAGCATTTAATCTTCTATTTTCATGGAATTTTCATTAAAGATTCATATGGTGAGTTTTGCAAAACTTATAAAAAAGCCACCAAGTTTTCAATTATTTCTAATGTATCTACTGCTAATCCTGGTGACAATGATATTAAACCAAACCAAAACAAAAGGAAACAAACAGTCTTTGTACAGTCACTTATTTTGGTCCCCACATCCTGTCACATTCTCACCAGTGCCGTCTGCTTATCCCCCTCCTGCCCTTCTGGATAGCTTTCTTGATGGCTTCAGCTTCTGGTTTGTGGTTTCATCACTGTCCTTGCTTTTGTCAACTACCAGCCTCTGTGAATTCAGCCATCATGAGGACATTGCTTTGAGAGTTTTCCTTTAAACTTCTCAAATTTCTTTACTTGATTTTGCCCTTCCTAGCTATCTAGTATTTCAGAACTTACCTTGATGTCCGTTCCTCCTCTGTTTACCTTTCTGTCCAAACCAGCCCCATGGGCAACTTCTTTAACTATTCACTTATATAGGGGCCTATGGGCATTGGCAATGCAGTAAGGATTGCAGTCCCTCTCTTCCATAACTTTCCATCTTGTCAAGCTTTGCAAGGCTCAACCCCTGTTTGCGGAACACTGCAGACTAATGTCACACAGCCATGCCTTTGAGGTCTACCATTTACTGTCGCTGTGTGCTCACAGCTAGGATTTTAGTGTTGTTTAGCAGTTTTCTGCCGGTGTTGCTCAGGATTTTTTCTCTGAGTTGATGTCCAGGATCATTTATAGTCCCCAAATCTGTAATCCTTCATTCTAGGAATAACTTTTATCTCCCACATTACTAAGGCAAGCCTTGATAACGGACGGAATTTAGGGTGGTGTGTTGGGAAAAGAGAAGAGAGGGCACATGTATGAGACATTAAGAAAGTGAAATTAATAAGCATTTATATTCTTTTTGTCAATAGGAAGGGAAAGGTAAAAGAGGGAGATCAGAATTGACCCAGAGATTTGGAGCCTGGGGAACTGATGGATTGTGATTCAATGAACAAAAGCAAATATAAGAAAGAAAGTAGGATAGGGAGAGAGGAAGTGACTTTCCCTTGCCACTTTGTTCCTCTTTGCCCTTTTTAAAAATCTAATTATTTGTGCTTAATTACCTTACATAAAATAGAACAATTTATTGCTTCAAATAAATTGGGCTTCCAAAATAAAAGGGCACATACCAGAAAGACTAAAAAGATTTCAGGTCCTGGCTTCCAGAAAGAATAATCTTTTTAATAAATCAAGTTTAAGCTCTGTAATGTCAGACAACTAGAACAGCATTCTGTCTTTGGAAAAATGCCCTAAGTCCTTTGCCCTTCCTCTTATTTTTAAAAATAGCTATGTAAGTGAGATGCAGCTCTTAATGGGAATATCTTCTAGATTTTTATGTCTTTCTTAAGCACCAGCTATTTTGCTGAGCCAACTCTCTCCTCAGAGGGTTTTGCTTTTTAGCAAGTCAAAGATTGACAGAGTTGGTGCCAAGTGACACATGGCACGAGAGTTGTTTTAGTAGCAAGTTGCCCCGAATATCTACCTACATGGCCCTTGTGTATTATTTCAGCCGACACATTTCCTCTTTGATAGAAATATAGTCTGGCAACGACCTACTGGGAAATGTGGCTACACATCCTTGATGACACATAAAGCTCAGGTCAGCTTCTCTCTTCCTTTCCTACAGTGTGTCTCTTTGTATCCCACCTTCCCCACTTCATAGAGAATGTCAAGACACAAGAAACAGATACTGAGTTTCCAGCATCCTTTTCCTCTAGTAATGTCAAATGCCTTTTTCCTCTGCCAGTCTATATATTCTTAAAAACGTTATTCTTTTCACAATTATCCAAGTTGTCTATTTGTTGGAGGTCTGGCTTCTGCCATATTTCCTTAAACTTTTATATATTGGCATTAAGAAAATTATCTAACATAAATATATATATAATAGTGCCAAATATCCATTTACAGACATCAAGGTACATCTTTTTCTAAGTTGTCAGTGGTGCTGCACACTTGTTGTAATAGCACTCTGTTTCTTTTCTTGAACTGGGACACAGCCTGGGATAGCCTATAATATTATTTCATTCACTGTGAATTAGGGAGAAGCATGAGACTGAGAGTTTATATTCATTAAATTAAGTTACCATTAAATCAAGGTAACAAATGTGTCCACTTTGTTTTTCCACTTGGCAAATGTGACTCTTAGAACCACTTGCATTAATCTGGATGCTTTACCTCAGACCACAAGGCATTCAGCAAACTTAAGCTTGATGTTATCCCTTGGCAAACATTACATAGAAGGTAAATTTGTCTCTTCAAATAGACTTAATATGAAAATCAACACACATAATTTTAGGATTACCTGCTTTTTGATTTATTTGTGGTTGATATTCCTCTTCATTTGTACAATAAGAAATTAGCTTCAGTATTTAATTCATTTATAGAACAAACATCATATAGTGAACATAACAGAATGTCTAAGACAGAACCTGTCTTAGAGGTTTATAGTTCTGGGAGGGAGTATACAGACACATAACTCAGTATTAAAAATAGTATGTGAGAAGGAATATGAAGGTACTCACAGTGATGGATAACTCTGGGTGAGTCAAGGAAAACTTCTCTGGGAAGTTGACATTGAAGTTATGCCTTTCAAATGAGTAAGAGGCCCTCACACAGAGGAAACAGGATCCAAATAAGAGGAGTATCCTGTATAAAGCCTTGGAGGTGTCTAAGTGCTCAATGAGGAATTCTACTAGGTGTACAGTCCATTTTCTAAGGTAATAGTTGGTAAAGATTTTTCAAGTCTCTCATCTGCACAGTGAGAACTGCAAAATGAGATCTTTAAAATGTTTGTCTGTTTGCCAGATTAATATTTTGTTTTCAGTAAGCATTTAACTCAACATATTTAGTGCCTATGATCTGGAAGACCCCAGAAAGAAAAGGAAATGAAAAGGAAACAAATACTACCCTCTAAAGAAATGACCAATTATTTGAGGACATAGCCATGTTTATTTAGGTAAGAAACATGTGTGACCTGATGCATAATGAGAAATGAAAAGATGCTGTTGGAGCAGAAAGGAGGGAGCAGTTGTGAAGACTTACCCACCAGGTCTTCGATGATCTACCTACAGAGAGACTCACTGACTTCACATTCCTTTCACTTTATGGCACAGACACCAGACCACAAGTCCTTTACCTCATCAACCACTGAGACTGTGCCAGGCCCAGAAAGCTTTCCCCACAAAGGCCTCCATTCATCATTTCTTCACTCTGTGACTGAAATGTGATGTGGAAGCAAGCAGTACTAGAGCTAAATATGGGATCGAAAACCCAAATTGCACTAGGGTGGTAGCCTTGTGGTTTCCAAGTCTTTTTTAACAGACCTCACAAATTGGACACCCATCTTGCCCTGCCCAGATTATTATGACTCCGTGGGGCTGGGAAGCCCCAGCATGACAACCAAACACTTGTCTCCCAGTTTCTGACATGTTTCCCTTCAAATGCCTCAAAGGCCTCCCTGGCTTATTCCTATAAAAGGTACATCCACGCACTGACAAGATACAAAAAGAGGGGAGGTAGAGGATGGGATATAAGGTAAGCATTTGTGACTACCCTCTAGAGTCAGTAGAGAGCACCTACCCAGTCCTGCTTCTGGTTAGGAGGGCAGGGGGAGAGGATCACAGGGAAGGAGAGATTAAGCAGTTCTTAATAATCTGGCCTCAGGACATGGGGGCCCATCCCCTGCATTGTTTTTGTTTCATATGACTACTTCTGGATTTTTAATTAACTTCAACCCCTGATTCACTCCGTTGGAAACTTCCCTGGTCATTGTCTGTGGATGGTGCGGGCAGGGGTCCTAAGAGATAAAGGACTAGAGCGTGCGGTGTGATTGTGGAACCCCCAGCATCTGCCTGAGGACACCAGGGGCTGCAGGGAAGACTTCTAACAAAACTAGATCTGGTTCTTATTCCCTCTGGCTCTCATACACTCTGGGTGATCAGGATGGTGTATGTGCAGGGGAGCTGGAGGGTGGTTAGAGGTGAGTCAAATATTGCACGTTCCATGGTTGAAAGGATGTTCATTCCTGAATATCCCCAAGTATTACAGGGACTGTTTTCTTGGCAGTCATATGTGTAAAAATGCTATGCAAAAATTTTCATTTTAATAAAAATGAATCTCATTAATAAAAAAAAAAATTTAGTTTCTTTTTTTTTTTAAAGTGAGAAGAGGGCTGCCCTGGTGGCGCAGTGGTTAAGAATCCGCCTGCCAATGCAGGGGACACAGGTTCGAGCCCTTGTCCGGGAAGATCCCACATGCCGCAGAGCAACTAAGCCCATGAGCCACAACTACTGAGACTGCGCTCTAGAGCCCACGAGCCACAACTACTGAGCCCACGCGCGGCATCTACTGAAGCCCGCGTGCTCTAGAGCCCGTGCTCCATAACAAGAGAAGCCACCACAATGAGAAGCCCGCGCACCACAACGAAGACCTAACACAGCCAATCAATCAATCAATCAATCAATAAAAATTGTTAAAAAAAATGAAAAATAAAATAAAGTGAGAAGAGACCCAAGCACAAGGATCTTTCTTTAGATCAGTCCTTGACATTCTCACAAGTCCATAGCTGTTAGTCAGGGGAGAAAAACCAATTTCCCTTTACCCTTCTTCTGATCTGGTCTCATAGGTTGTGTTAATGTTCACCCCAATATTGCCGTTATCAAGTATAAGCCAAGAGAAGGGTATGATATTAGACACAATTTTTATCCTTCTATCCCCAAGTCTGACTCATTTTGCTGACAGTCCGGCCACAAGAGAGACCCACATGTTTTCTTTACCATCAGCAGTGTAGAAAGAAGCACAGATTTAGTTTTCAGATCAACAGAGAAACATGGAAGTTTTGAGCTTAATGAATAATCTGCCTTCTCTCCCTTCCACCCAAGACATCTCAGAAGGTTCTAATGTAGTCCAATACAGTTATGTCACTCAGTATTGCCAAGGGATTTTACCCCACAGCATGATTATACAGATGCAATATTAGGTATGTTAATATTCTGAGGAAATAACGTTTTAATGATTCCAAAAATGTTTAAAGGGGGTATTCATTTTAAGGACCTAAGAAAGAACTCCTTTAAAAAAGGCTTTAACTTTTATGTTTATCAACAACTGAGACTTTAGATCTATTGAAATGAAGATTGTTTCCATGTGTTCCAGATGGAATTTTTTATTTGGTCTCTGTTAAGGTTACCTTGACTAAAGTCAAGTTGAAAATCTAGCATGTAATTTTGATAAGAAAAACTTTAATAGTGTAATTCATGTGTTGAGGAGTCAGAAGGCAATTGCTTCAAGAATTTATTAAAAACTTGGGCCAATGCCTTTATTTCTAATATTTATTTGTCAATGAAATATAATAAGGCATCCTTCTGATTAGTTATCTATGACACTGTAGGGTAGTCAACTCTCCCTTTAATTTACAGTAATCCAGACAATTTTTGTCTTTCTCTTCTTTCTTCCTCTTCCCTGCCCTTTCTTCCCACTCATTTTCTACCCAAGAATACTCATCAGAAACAAAACTAACAAAACCCCACAAGAATTAGGAGCATTATGGAATTTTATAGATATGAATTTGGAATTACTAATCAGTTCTTCAGCAAATACTGAGTTCCTGAGGTGCACTAAGATCTTTATATTGTAGAGCAGTGTAGATTGATAAGACATTGACCTTTTCCTAAAGAATCTTAAAGCAGGTGATACAGATGTTGAAAGAGTAGTGATAGAATTTGAAAAAATACTTTTATAGAGAGGTACATGCAGAGTGTTGTGGAATATGCGTAGAAAGGAATTTGTTCTACCTGGTGGCATTTGTCAGGCTGCGACCTTATAAGAGGAGGTGACCTTAACTGGGTCTGGGTAGATGGGTAAGAGTTTGCAGAGTTCAAGTTAGAGTCAATAGCATGGATTATCACATAGGGGTCGCAAATTTACTTACTACTCACATGTGCAAATAAGTTAAAGCTTATGTTCCATAATAGATGTAACCTTTCTCATAAGCTTCTATCCTACTGAGTAGTGGGCCAGGGGCTGGGCTATGGAGAGGTACTTTAACTTGCCAGTTAATGACATCTCATCCCCTTATGGTCTTGTCTGTTTTATTTTTATTTTTAATTTTTTAAAATAAATTTATTTATTTATTTATTTTTGGCCATGTTGGGTCTTCGTTGCTGTGCGTGGGCTTTCTCTAGTTGCGGCGAGCGGGGGCTACTCTTCGTTGCGGTGCGTGGGCTTCTCATTGGGGTGGCTTCTCTTGTTGCAGAGCACAGGCTCTAGGTGCACGGACTTCAGTAGTTGTGGCTCATGGGCTCTAGAGCGCAGGCTCAGTAGTTGTGGCACATGGGCTTAGTTGCTCCACGGCATGTGGGATCTTCCCGGACCAGGGCTCGAACCCATGTCCCCTGCACTGGCAGGCAGATTCTTCACCACTGCACCACCAGGGAAGTCCATTTTGTCTGTTTTAAATAACTCAATCTTTTTGGGAAAATGCTCAGTCTTTCAGATTTTCTGTTTCTTCCCCATGCTCCTTTGCAACATAATGGAAATTGTTTCTAAGTATTTGAAAGGGTTTAATGTAACTTCTTGGTGTGAGGAGAGAAGATTTGTCCAGATCCTCATGGAGTCCTTTGGCTCTGGCCCCTGGGTTGACATTCACTGAGGTACAGTTGGTCCCACTTGACCTTTTGGGCAGAAGAGTTCAGATTTATGATTTCCTAACCATTTATGAGTCCTAACCATTTATGAAACTGAAATCTTTACACACTGCACTCTCATTGCATGATGACCTCAGGGCTCTGCACAACCACGATTGTATCAATTCTAAAGTTTCTCCTGTGCAAGCTGGAGGACTGGATCCCCTTCAGGCTATATGCAGGATGAGGAAACCAGGAAGGCCACTGCTGGTTGGGAGGTAGAAGGAAGAGCTGGGCATCTGGGGGCCAGCAGTACCTCTAGGTGACACCCAGGGAAGCCGGCACCTCATGCTATGGTACTTAGGTTCTTTCATAAAAGTCTGATTCTTTCTCCAGGGGTTCCTCTCTGCGCTGTCTATCCTCTTTTCTCATCCAGGAAGAGACTATCCAGTGACACTAATTAGAAGACTCGGTGAAGAATAAGAGGAGACAGTGGGGTCAAGATATACTAGGGAGATTAGAGTCATATGGATTTAGTTTGAATTTGGTGGATGAGTAGTTGAAGATGACGTCAGCATTTGTTGCTTGGGTGATGATGTAGTTAGTGATGCCATCAGTCAAAATAAACAGTATAATGAGTTTGGAAGTAAATTTAGTGAGGCTAGTTTAGGTAATTTTCTTAGTCCCTTTGGGCTGCTATAACAGAATACCATAGATTGAGTGGCCTATGAAACAACAAAAATTTATTTCTCAAACAAAATTTATTTCTCACAGTTCTGGAGGCTGTCAGGTCCAGCATCAAGGCACTGGCAGATCCTGAATTTGGTTCTTTGACGTTTGTCTTCTTGCCTCACATGGTAGAAGGAGCAAGGTTGCTCTCTGGGGTCTCTTTTCAAAGGGCACTAATCCCATTCATGAGGGCTCCATCCTCATGACCTAATCACTTCCCAAAGTCCCCACCTCCAAAGACCATAATATTGGGGATTGAGTTTCAACATATGAATCTTGGGAGGGAACACAAACATGCAGTCTTCTGCACTAATAGAGAATGGACTTTATTGAAGTCTTTTTAATACGCTTTGCTATACTCAATAGAATATTCTCATCTCTCTTTGCCTGTCCAGGGAAAATTTAAAAATCAAACCATGTTATTAATTTTGTAAACTTACTGGGAACATATAGAAGTGTGGATTTTTAAATTTGAGACCTAAGTAAGGTAAGGACGAAGTTTTCAACAAAGTGAAAATACGCCACATTTTTATAATCCATGTTTTTGGAGGGGGACGTTCACAAACATACTAAATATGTCATTAATTCAAAAGTCAGTTCTATACGTAAACATTAGTATTTTCTCCCTCTGGATTTTCTAATCTGTTTCAAATAAAGGGTTAAAAGTAATTGTTACTGAACAATGAACAGGAAAATAGGTAGGTCAGCTCCAATAAGAGTAACAATTCTGAAGAGGCATTCATTTACAAGAAACGGGTTTAATCTATTAGACTGTGCAGAGCTACACATGATTAGATAATTTGTGCAGGCACTTGTCTAGCAATTGGGAAATCAATCACTTTTCTGCTATGGCAACACTTCTGTTCTCCATTTAAAAGCTTATATATTTAACCGCATATATCCAGAGACTTGTAGCATCTCAGGGGGTTAGCAAGCTTTACGTATGTCTGCATCTACAAATATAGGTATGTCAACATTTTGGCCCTCTTGGTTATACTAAAACCCCCCAGTAAAAACAGCAGACATCACAAATGGTTGCATCATTAGACAATGCTGTGCATTGTCAGAAGGATCACTAGGTTCTAGCTCCTTTTCCTCCCCCCCATTTACTATGACCCTGAAAAAGCCACGCTTCTTTTCTGAGCCTCATTTGTTATATCTGTGAAATGAGAGAGTTTCACCAGGAGCAACATAAGAATAATTCATATCTAAGTTCTTTAAGCCCTAAACAAAGTTCTTTAAGCCAAGCCTGCATGTGCTCTCTAATTCAGCATTTGGGATGAACATAATTCTAATTTTTTTCTCCAGAATCTGTATAGTGGTTTTTTTAATCTGAATAAAAAACTGTGAGATAGATATTAAATCTACTCTAGGACTGAGGAGACTGTGGCTTAAAAAGTTCAGTTGAGAAAAGATTGGAGATGGGGTCTGTTTGACTCCAAAGCTTGTGTGTTTTGTGTTATTTCATATTGTCTCATTAAAGGAAAAATAAAGAAATGGAATAAAGGCATTTCATAGAGTTGGCATATTTTTTATATATTAATTTTTTTAACATTTAATACGATTTTACAACTGCAAGGCCTTTGGCTAGAATAACAGCTTTACTTTTAGCATCCATAATTATTCATTTATTCAATTGGTGTTTGGCTTTCATAGAGTCTTCACAGTTGAGTTTCCCTCCCTTTCAAATATGCTTTTAGGACTTGTAAGTAAATAACATGACCTAAGACTAAAGGTACATCTTCTGGCCAAGAGATGGAGAAAATTAGGACAACTTTCTGAATAATTTAGACACAAAATAATGTTATTTATGTTTTAGATGATGAAAAATGCTGTTTAAATGCTGTTTTAAGTTGTGGCAAAGGTTGGTTTAAAAAAAATCCTCTGTCATCCACATTCAAAGGGTTAGTAGAGACCTCTTATTTATGAAATCTTCCCATCCTGAAGCTCGTTAGCTGCAAATACATTGAGGAGGTTTTACTGCAGGATCAGGGAACTGAATAGTGAGGAATGATTCAGGAATTCTAGCTACACACACAATAGGCACACTGTACACAATCAGCTCATTTGAGTCCTAAGCTTCTCATGAATTGATTCAAATCCTGACTCTGCCCTTTAATAGCTGTTTGACTAGAGCTAAGTCACTGAGGAATCATACTACTCCTCAAATCATCTTCTCCCTAACGACTCAAGTTGCTTTGACAAATATCTTTTGCCTTTGAGGTAATATTTTTTCAAAATAATGGGCATGGAGCACATTAAAAGGCTTTTCACGTATCAATTGTTACTATAATGAAAACATCCAAATTCCCATTTTTATATTCCAACCAAGTTTGTGGTTATTGTTTATTTGTTCATTTTTAAACAAGCTAATTATTTTGTCTGAACACAAATACAAGCCCAGTGGGAGCCACAAGGCAGGATTCTCTTGTATGGAGCCCAGGGTTGCTCTTGAGTGCAATTGGCAATGGGGAAAAAATGTTTGATGCTAATCTGAAATGTTCCTGAAAGGCTGTACACGATTTGGGGATGGATTAGGTCTCTATGGGTGCCTAGGGAATTTTTATACACAGTTGATTTTAGAAAGAACTTTTATTTAGAGCTGCTTTTATGCCAGTGATGGGGCAGGCCACACCACAATTACACATTTTTAGAAAGGAGGATCCTTTGATGACAGATGTAATTTCTACCCCCTAATTTTTCCCCAGTTAAAAGGTTAACATTTAAAAACCCTTTGAGAATGGTTGGGTCCTTTTTGCACATGTGAATTTTTTTGAGTCTTGAGGAAATTTATGCAGGCTGTAGTTTTTATTGGAAAAGAACACACCAGGGAGTTAATTCCTTTTCCTTATCCAAAATAGAAAGGGTGTGGGCTTTCTTCCTTTGATGTAGATGCATGAGGCATACCTCCTCCCCGACACTTCTGATGACTTTAGTGTTTCCTGCTGTTCAGACTTCGCCACGAGCATCCCATCTCTTCTCCCTGTCTTTCCCTTAAAATATGTAAAGTGTTTTGCATTTCTCAGGCCAAATGTGATCTTGGATAAATTATACTGAAGAAGGAAGACTGCAAAGTATTTTCATAAGTGGGTTTTCAAGACTTCACAAAATCAATTTTGTCTTAAGAGAAAGTGCTAGACACCCTTATTAGCTGCTCAGTTTTGATGACCTTGGGTGGATGCAGGTAAGTTCCGTGATTCTCTGCATTGTGAAATTCTAGTTATATATACATATTCACCCACTTAAACTTGGAGTATTATGTTCTTTAATCAAAACATGATTACAATAAAATTTCAATTTTTGTCAAAAAATGTGTGTGCGTATAGTCTCTTCCTGGAAGTAATTCTCCATTTTCCCTTATTATAGACATTAGGATTTGTAGTTAATCCTTTCTGAGCATTTCCTCTATGCAAAGCACTCTGCTAAGTACATGCCTTAATATACTCATTCATTCCTCATAAGAATCTTGAGGTAGACATTTTTCTACAAGGAAATCAACACTGCCTTCTGCAAATTCATACCATTAGAAGAAGACAAATTCAGGACTGACATCTGAGGTTCATCTCACAGCAAGGCCAGTGTTTTAGCCATTCATTTATTTAGCCTCTTCAGCTGAGTGCCTTGAGTCTCATGTCTCAGAAATTCAGAACATTTTTTAACTCCATGAATTGTAATTTTGTTAGAATGAATGGCTGGGTATTTTCATGTTCTTCCTACCGCTCCAGTCCTATCATTGACTTTTTGAATCCCTTCAGTTTTTCTGCATTTCATATTATAACTTAGTTTTTGTTCTAAGGTAGAGTTGGTTTAAAGTAAATTGATCATTTTAAGATTTTGAGGAAAATAATGCAATGAAAACTGATAATACCTAGGGTAGGCATAGAAACAGTGCTGGCAGGTGTATCACTGTGCTTCTCCTCCAGACTAGAATGATGGGCTTAGAAAGCGTTTCTTGTGCTCTTAGGCCTGAAGAAGAGAAGACGGTCAAACTGGATGGTAGTTCACTTTAGGAATCAGACTCATTTCCCTGAAAAAACTTGAAGGCCATTTTCCCTTTTCAAATCACTCTTTTTCTTTCCACTTATATTCAATTTCAGTTTTGTAAACATATAACATACAACTCAATGTAGGAAGCCCTTCTATTTGGGGTCAATGGTAACATGAAGCTATATTTTTATATATTAATTATATACCAAAGTAAAAAAAATAAATCAAATAAGAAAATTGTAAAGGCTTTTACTTAAATGTATAATACTTATTATAATCTAGTCTTTGATAATTTCTATAGCCCTATGAAAAAGATATATATGCTTTTCCTATTATGTAGGAAACTCAGACACTGAGGCACAGAAGTGCCATTTGTTTGCTTGGTGTCACCGTTTGTTTGCTTGGTGTCACCGTAAGCATTAGATAGTTTAACTGGGTGTGAATGTCAGCCAGAGCTGTTCCCATGAGCATGGCAATCTAAACCTTGCACTTCGTTTGAAATAAATTATTGTCTGTTTAGGAATGAAACATTAGAAAATTTCTTTTTCTTTAATTAAGAGGTTCTAGAAAGTGTCTGTGAATCTAGCAGATGGGAAGGCCATTATTCTGATCTTGTTCTCCCTTACTTCATCACAGACATTGCCTGGATTAGTGGGCTTTTAAATGATTTTTCCCTCAACTTTTACCCTCACCTATAGTGGAGGTTATAAAAATTGCTCAAATTTCATTCTCTTCCAGGTTTGTCATCAAGATCATCTGGAGACAATGAGATAAAGACTAAAACTCTTAACGCAACACCCAAGGTCCCTCACATAATGTAACCTTGCTTTCTTTGCAGCCTCAGTGCCCACTATTTATGCCTACAGCTTCTTGAATTCATCATGCTCAGTTATATATCTGTGTTTTTTAAATTAATTTTTATTGGCGTATAGTTGATTTACAATGTTGTGTTAGTTTCTGCTGTACAGCAAAGTGAATCAGTTATACATATACATATATCCACTCTTTTTTAGATTCTTTTCCCATATAGGTCATTACAGAGTATTGACTAGAGTTCTCTGTGCTACACAGTAGGTTCTTATTCGTTATCTATTTTATATATAGTAGTGGGTATATGTCCATCCCAATCTCCCAATTTATCCCCCCCCCATATCTGTGGTTTTATCCATACTCTTCTTTTTGCCTTTCAAGCCTTAGCTCCACCCTCTGAACTGATTTTCAAGACTGTATAGCAAATTACCTAACGAGTCCATGCCTGCAGATTCTCTATTTGTTTTTTCTGCCTTTACTATAATTATAATGTATAACCTGCCTTCCTCTACTATATAATAACAGTGAATTTATTTATTGAATTGTTTTGTAATCTGAGCACTGTCCTAATCACTTTTCATACACTATGTAAATGGCCTATCATAAATATCTGACATTGCTATTAACACTCTCCCTCCCCACTACAGATGAGAAAACTGGGCACACAGTTAGTAAATGACAGACAGCATTTTAAATTCAGATCGATCTGCTTTAAAGCCCAGACGTTTGACCAGTAAACATACTACCTCAAGTCTATGAATTAAGAAAGAGGAAGTTCAATGTCTTATTTATTTCTGTATACCAGTTCCAAGTCCCGTGCATGGTGTTGGTGGATACTCAGTTAAGAAGGTGGAGAGAGAGATGCACACTTGGCAGTGTCTTTCTATGTCTTTGGGACGTTAGTGGGCTCTCAATCCCAGGAAAACTTGTTGTTAAGGAAATAAGATGTTATGAGCTGTGGGCATATATCTAAAGGGATGCTGCCAGATCATATCCTAATAAAAATAAAATTTAAATTTATTTATTGCTCACTTGTGCTTACATGTATTAACTTGATTCTTACAATTATCCTTTATGGTAGGTGCTGTTATGTCCCCACTTTACAAAGTGGGCCGCTGAGGTACAGCGTGGTTAAGTTGATGTCCATGGTCACATAGCTAGTGAGTGACTGAGCTCAGACTGGAGCATGGTGGGCATTTGGGCTCCAGAGCCCACACCTCCAACCACTGTGCATACAGCCTCCACGCAAACAGTCCTCTCACCATCCTGTACCTTCTAACGGAGGGTCCAAGGGAGCTGTCTGACCATTCTTGCATCCTTTGACTAAGAATATGCAGGCATACACACTGCTTTCTTTGCTGCTTCCCTGAAAGTGCAAAGTCTTCGTTTGCAGGAAGTAAACGATAGTCTTATAAAGAATAAGTAAAACACAAACAAAGGACAAGTCTAGATGTACAGTCAGAGCCTAGGGAACTGAGCTTGTTTTTTCTTCTCTATGAAATTGAGTGAGGGTGGTAATACTTGACATTGCTACCTCTAGCCCTTTCCAGTCTGTGGACATGTATGCCAGTTGGTCTTCGTATAATATATGCTCTTCTGTCTCGTGGGGCTGTTACTGCTTGTCCTTCTCCTTTGCTAAATTATAAAGCTCCTTGTACATAATTTCCTCTAATCACTTACCTTTAGCAGGTGGTAGTAAGTGATGGTTGAATTGTATAGTAGTAGCAGATGAAACAACAGCACCTCCCATTTATTGAGATCCTACTAAATGCCAAATGATTGACCCATATTTTCTTGTTTAATAGTAGTAATCATATTAGTTTCAATCAAGTTCATCATAAATGGAAGCAAAACTGCTAAAATAAACAGTTTCATATCCCTGACTACTGAATTCTTCCATCTTTCAACAAATGTTTATCAAAAGGTTACCAAATATTGGGCCCTATTCTGAGCAATGAAGACACAATGATAATTTAAGAATAAAACAAACAACCTTTGATCTCTGGATTTATGACGTTTACAGTTTAGGGATTTTGAAGGCTGACCAAGTTCCTCTCCCCCTTAGGTATTTTTCCACCCTACCTACCTCCAAACTCTAGTTCTACTTTATTGTCTCTTGAGGAAGGGGATGGAGAGGGTTCAGAGTAGCTCCTGTGCCTCCATTTTAGTTTGAGCTATGTTGGAAGCAGGTAGAAGGGCCCTCTGTAGATTTGCCTTGGACCAACAGGAGCATTTTGAACCATCTGAAAATTGCTATATTTAATGACATTTCCCTTGTCCTGGTCTCATATTCCCATCAGCTGCAATCAGTCCTCTCTGCGAGGCTCTGATTAAACTTGGAATTTGAATGATAGAGGGTAAATTCCGGTCATGTCATGATCAGAACTTTGATAGTACGTGAATAATGACTAGTTTTCACAACCTTGTTCCTATGTTTCTCTTCCTAAATCTGTATGTAAAGGTCATTTCCTCTGCTTATTGTTAAAATTAATTCAGTTAATGTAATAACGAATGTTTATGCAGCCTTTATTATTTCAAAACCCTTTATTATTCATTGTATCTTTGGATTCTCACCCAAACTCTGTGAGGTAGATATTTATCATCCCCTTTTTACGTGATGACATAATTAAAGAGGTGATGAGGATTCCTAAGTTTACCACTAGTAAGGAGCATTCCATGTGTTTGTACTAGACAATATTGCCATTACTCAGAATATATATCAAGACCATTCTGTTTGCTGATGTGTGTGTGTATCTGAGTGAGAGACAGAAAAGAGATTAGCGAAAAGGGGAGAAGGGGACCTAGCATGGGAGAGAAAAAATGTAATTTCAACTGATTTTCCAGATCTGAATCCAGACCTCAGATCCCTTTAATGGCATAAAGGTTTTTGGTTTGTCTGGACAGAGAAGGAGCAAAGGAGAACCTTGAAAAAGAGCCAGTTGCTACAGATGACTAGGCAGAGAAAATGTTCAGTGTTGCTAGGAGACCAGTTCTGCCATCAGGCTCAGGAATGAGAATATGTCGGATGGAGGGCACTGGGCTGAAATTCATGTTTGACACAAACCATTAAATCACACATGCCAGTGGGGCTGAGTCAGAATCAACCAGAGCTAAAAACTCTCTAAAATGTATTAGAGGGAACTAAGAGGATGCATGAGAAAGTTAGAGAAAAAGACATGAAACAAATAGTTAACAATCAAGAGTGTTGGGTACAGAGACAATAGGCTTGTGTTTACATGTGCACACATCCCCTGTCTCTTTATCTTTCCCCTTGTGGCTGTAATGAGATGGGGTTGGTTCTATAATATTCATACAAGTACAGCTTTTGTAAACGTGGGAATTATATTGTGTTTTATAAAATTAGGGGGTCACTTTCTCTTTATAGAGAAACCTTTCCTGTGAGATTATAAATTTAGAATCCTAGTGTTCTAGGTTTAGATTCAGACTCAATGGGATAAATGAGATCTTAAGTGGTTCAATGACACTTTACTGATGAATAAGTTGAAACTGTACAAGATTAAGTAATTTAGTTAGAGTCACATAGCTTTTTTTATAAAGACTCCAGAGGAAAATCCAAGTGTCCTGACTTGTAGGTTAAATATCCTGGTTTTTTTTTTGGTATGGGGATATTTTTTAATCTAATGACAAATCATTCACTGAATGATCTGCTTCAATAGCTGATCCTTACACAAAAAAAAGCAAACTGCCCTCAAAAGCATTCTTTGTAAGTCCTCTTTATCATTTAAAAAATTCAGGCAAAGTCCTGATGCACCAAACAGTCTTATTTGTAGCTCATTTGAGGTATGGCTTTAGTTCAAAAGGAACAAAAGTCTTTGGCTGCACTTGGACTGTCTGCTTCCATTATCACAAACATCTCTTCTTTAGCTCACGATTATGAAAGCATCCATACCCCACTGCACCACTGGCTTTGAAAAAAGAAATTCAGTTGGCATCAGCCAAGCCTTAGACATTCTGGCCCTGCTGTTGGCACTTGTCCTAGTTTCGTTGACCACACTGTAGTTTCTGGGTACACAGCTGTCATCGTCCTTCAGTCATGCCCACCAGAGTTGCGGTGGCAGCCACAGTTCCCAGGCCACATGACAGGGTGCATTCTAGGCCTTAGTGGCTGATGATCTTTTTACTGTCTACATTCAAGCATGCCTGTAGCTGATTAGCTCAGACTTGCCTGGAAGTTGAAAGGAGGCAGATGGTTTGTGGTTCATTGTGAGGAATAAGGTCTTCTCAGAGCTGTTCAAACTGGAATGACACCCAAGCCATTGCAGCATTTCTTATCTGTAGCACTCAGGAGGTGGGGTGAGAGGTTAGCCTCAGTGACCTCTCAGATTTCCTTCTAGCTCTGCTGTGAGTCTGTGGGAGCAAGCCAGGGGTCAATGGCTGGATTCACTTTTAATCTTTTTCACATACGCACAAAAAATTGCGCAGGTTGTAAGTCACAAACCGCACATCTATTTAACAAAGACTGTTTACCAACACCTGCAGTCCATTCAAAATTCCAAATTAGATATCTGCTTCATTAGTGCCAAATTCTGATAATCAACATTTTTACAGGGTTGATTACATGCTACTGTTTATATCATCTTTTTATATAATCATGTGATTTTGTTTTTGCTATTTGCAGTCATGTAAATGCAGTTTAAGAACAGTACAGGAAGGTAGTAACTATGACATGAAGCTGTTACAATAGGAGTTTAAGAATAATACTTATTCTTAAGTGGTTTAAGAATAATATTTATTTTTCTGGAATAATATATGCTCATTGCAGGTAATTTGCAAAATACAGAGAAGCAAAGTACAAATAAGAAATCTAAGTAATCAATACTTAGTCAGCTTCATCACCTAAGCCTAACCATTTGTAACACTTTAATGTATACCATTTCAGATACGCACACACTGCATGTTCATGTATATTTAAACAAAATTTGAATCATAGTGTGCATGTTGTTCTGTAACTTTTATTAATTAAAAAATATAAAATAGACCTCTTAAATTTTTAAATGGCTGTAATGTAACTATTATATGAATATATTATAATCTATTTAACAAATACCTGCTTAGTTATTTGAGCTGTGTACAGTTTTACACTCTCATAAATATTGCATGATGCTCATTATTTAATTTAAATATTCATTTGTCATCATTTTTAAAAAATGCATTCCTAAGAGTAGACTTGCTAGATCAAATAGTATGCATGCTTTAAGACATTTGATATATAATGCCAAATTGCCCTTGAGAAAGTTGGTATCACTTAATACTCTAAATATAAGAGGCTGAGTATCTGTTTCCTAGAACCACTGCCAGCTTTCTAAATTATACTTAAATAAAGGAAACTATGACAATTTGATGGATAACAAATACATCTTGTGTTAATATGCATTGTTGATTATTAAATATAAAACATCTTTAAAAATGTTTATTGATCATTGCTTATGCCTTTTGTCCATTTATTGAGGTATCGATTATTTTTCTTGTTGCTATATAGGATTTACTTTATGACTAAGGATATTAAGCCTGCACATATTTTTCTTAGTTCGTCATTGTTTCTTGAATTGTTTATTACCCAAACTTAGACCTGAGATCAGAAGATTTACCCAGGGCTAATTTGAAATAAATCCTAAATACTAGAAAAATAAATCCCCTTTTTAATCACTCTCAGAGAACTCTTTCACATTTGCAACTTTTTCTTTTTGATTTCAACATGTGCGTGCCTAGAAAGACCCATGAGTAGTACAAGAAGATAGTGAGTATGATCTTTTCTGGAATGGAAAGTAGTGAAATAGTCCAATAGTGCTTTTAAAATCCTCATTGGAATAATTTGAATAGTAATTATCTTATTTTTAACTTTTCTAATCAAAAGTTTGGTTACTGTCTAAAACAAATCATGACAGCTAAAACCAAGGTCATGGAACTTTGCTTAGTTCATCAATTTCAGTGCAAAGATGTCATCCTGGAACATGTTGGTATTTATTGAGGAAATTAGGTACATAGATTTGATTTATCTCTTGGAGGCTAGTGGGAAAAAAATGTTCCAGAATCCAGAATTAGAGCCAAGTTATCTTACTTTCTAAAATTTCTCTAATAAATTATTTTCCTTGATTTAATTTATTCTGCTTTTAAATCATTGAAAAAGATCCTGTGCAGTCTATGTTTAATATGTTCTGCTCTGGTCAGCTTAAAGACCATCATTTTGGTCTTTAAGACCAAAGACCATTAATTTCATTAACAGAAATTAATGAAGTGAGGGCAACACATAAACCTGAAAGATGAAGCTGTAGCAAGAGTCTGGAATTTGAGGCAGGTTTGAGGGAATGGAAATTCCTGCTTCAGGCAGACAATGTGTTTTTACTAAAGATAAGTTTTTGAGAAACCTGGCTGTGAATATGTCTTGTTAAAAATAAGAATGTTTAATGTGGGAAGGCGAAATGACTATGTAGATAGTCAAGATTTATTGTCTCATAAACACTTGCCTCCTTGCTGTAAGTGTGAGCACTCCCTCCTTGGATGGGGTGCTCTTGACAATGCTGGAGAGAAAAAGGAGAGGCAGCATGACTAAGAGAAATCCCCAATACTCTTTCAGAGGACACATGGCTTTTTGTAACTAGAAACTCACTGGACATTTCTAGAACTCAGTTACCCTAAATGCAAGACAAGAAAGTTGAACCAGATTCTTTTTAGAACCCCTTCTACATCTGCTAATGTACTATGACTTCTAAGAGAATGAGATAGAGGTCATGAGATGAGAACAATCCCATCTTGTCACAATCAAGTCCATCAATCCACCAGCTTCTGTAGTAGATAGACACTGCTTCTTTCCCTCCTATCTCAATACTAATGATAATGATAATAATAATATGAAAGGAAATAAAATAAATCTCTATACAAAATCAACATTAGATCGAGATTTTTTACTAGTACCCTGGATCTAGCCCATTTCCTCTAGCCTTCCAAAGGATTTCATGCTTACAATTATCCTTTTTTTCTCTTCTACATCATCAGTTTCTCTGTAGTCACTGGATGATTGCCATCAGCTCACAAACCTACCTGAATGGATCCATCTTAAAACAAATAAACCACCTTTGACCTCACTTTTCCTCCATTGTTATAACTTTAAAAACTTGCCTGGACTTTCTGTCTCTACTTCCTCTCTCTCACTTTCCTCAGTACTCATGTTAGATTTCCATCCATACCATGCACTGAAATGGCACTCATAAATGTCCCCAGTGGTCTACACCTTGCTAGAACCGATGATCAGTTATCTGACTTCAACTTCTTGACCGCTCAGTAGTATTTCACACATTGTATCTTGAAACCCTCCCTTCTCTAGCCATTCTTTCCTTCACTCTTGCTAGACTTCCTTCTGTTTAACTGGCTGTTTTCTATCTCCTTTGCTGGATCTTCATTTTTACTTTACCTCTGAATGTTGGAGTGCTTGGACATTTCAGTCACTGAAGAGATAGGCAGAATTTTAACACATAGGACTGGGAAAGGAGGAAAAGTGAACGTGTTTAAATTTTATAGGAAAGTTTTCTTTGGCTGGAACTTAGGGTAGGTGAAGAGGAGATTTATTTATAGAAGGAGTTTAAAATGTCCCATCAAATATGTTGTATCTACTTTGAGACTAGGGAAAGATTTCTAGGGACTCTGAACCCTCAGTTGTTTTCAGCCCTGAAGTCAGTGAAAAGTCAAAGGATGCTCACACCCAGTGAGGTTGGTGAGCTAATTAAGCCCCACGTTGAAAGTAGCAATATCCTTTAATTGGAAACAAAAGTCTTAGCAATGCTCCAGAAGAGAAACAAAAAGTGTGTCACCATAGACTTTCTTGTTTTTCTTGGTATACTCTCTCCAAAGGGTACAACTCCAGGGCCTGGGGCTAAACCACATAGAGGCTGACATTCATTCCTTAATCACCCGAATAGTTATTGAGTTTCTACTGTGTGGAAGGCACTGATGCGTGAGGCTGTTTTGGACAAATATACCAGAGAATAGAATTTTTGTTGAAACTAATTTGTGTCACTTATGAAAATACTGACCTCATTAATATGAAGCATTTTTTCACGGTTTCTCAGGATACCACTGGGCCTGGAATGGTATGTGTAGCAAGAGTTTAGAGAGTCATAATAGATTACGTCTGGTCTTTGAAAACAAATTGCAACTTCTTTTTTAAAAATAAGAGTCTCAGAAATTATACTTTAATTTCATTTTTTGGAAGTAAAAGAATCAATATATAGGAGAACTGAAAATTATTACCAAAGAAGAAAATAATGCATTATGTAGATCAGCAAATATCAGTCTTTCCACTGAGCAAAATAGGAGACCCTTGTGAGTGATAAGCCTTCTCACTCAGGAAATTGCAACTTTGGCTTTTGTAAAACTGCCCTCTCTGCTCCTGTTTCATCCTCCGGGAATATTGCATTGGTAAATTGATGAAATGGTAGTTTTCCAAAGAAACTAATCTCCTACATAGTACTACTCTATGTGTCTTTGCCAGGTTCTTAGAAATGTTGGGAAAAAAAAAAAGGAAACTGTTCAGTTTTGATATCAGTTAAGGTTTAGAGTGAGCCCAGTTTACTAAATCTGGCATTTTTAATACTCAGCAACTTCTGTGAGAGAAAAAGAGAGGGGGATGACTTCCCACAAACATCTATATTTGTTCAACAGGCTGAGCATCCTCTCGTGTGACCAGACCAGGGGGGGACCTACAGTGACCATCGGGGTTGAGGTCTCTGGGGTCTTGTCAATATCAGAGGCTGGGACAAGGCTAACTTGCCAACTTTCTTTCCAGTTCTTGTTATTTAGGTTTCACTTTTAGTTTTAATTGTCTGTTGAAATTCAGCAGGTTACTTTCCTTCTTAAGGTCCTTTTTTGAAATGTTTACTGACAATACATTCTCTTTAAAGTTCCGAGAAAGGATGCTTTAAGTGATTTCTAAAATTTATCTTAAACAGCTTTTGTAAATACTTAAAAAAACCTTTTTGTCAGACACTTATGGGTGGGAAGAATCATAAGTATATGGTTAGTAGGTAAATGGGCCAGCACCATAGGTAAATTAATATTAAATACCAGAGAGTAACACAGAACCACTATGTATCCAAAGAGAAACCCTAGAGAAATTGAGCTGACATAGAATACTGGAAAGGGCACTGAAGATTTATCACTGGGAGTTTTTGTCGCTAATTATTTCTTTTTCTTTTGTGTGTGCGTGAGGGGGAAATAATGACTGAAAGGGATATGATAATCACACAAGGATTTGTCTCATTTCTTCTGTGACGGAAACATGGAACTCAAGTTTCTAGACTGTAGAAATGGACCTCACAGTTATTCATATTTCTCCTTCCTCCTTCTCTTCCTTCCCCTTTCTCTTCATTTACTATTTATTCAATAAATATTTCTTGAAAGACATGTGTCAGGCATTTTACTAGGTAAAAGGATGAGTCAGACTCAAATTATGTCTACAAAGAGCTAAGAAACTGATAATTAAAGCTAAATGTCAAGATAAACTACTTGTGGATATAGTGGAGAGAATTACTGTTCAGCTAGTGACTTTCAGAGAAAGCTTTACCCAGAAAGTGACACTTGAACTGGATCTTGAAAGGTAGGAGGGGAAGGCGTTCAGAAGACATTCTAGGTGGGAGGAACAACGTGAGCAAAAGGTCAGATGAGGGGTCTCTGGCATTTTTTTTTTTTTAAAGGAATTCCTTTATTTTTATTATTTATTTATTTATTTGTTTATTTTTGGCTGTGTTGGGTCTTCGTTTCTGTGCGAGGGCTTTCTCTAGTTGCGGCAAGCGGGGGCCACTCTTCATCGCGGTGCGCGGGCCTCTCACTGTCGCGGCCTCTCTTGTTGCGGAGCACAGGCTCCAGACGCGCAGGCTCAGCAGTTGTGGCTCACGGGCCTAGTTGCTCTGCGGCATGTGGGATCTTCCCAAACCAGGGCTCGAACCCGTGTCCCCTGCATTGGCAGGCAGATTCTCAACCACTGCGCCACCAGGGAAGCTCTCTCTAGCGTTTTTGTTTGTTTTATTTTTTTGTGTGAGTTCTGAATAGACAAGTCTGGAGATGTAGGTTGGAGCCAGATTGGGCATGAGTTTGAATGGCCCATTAAGAAATTTGTAATGTAGATGGTGAGTCTTAAATGATTTAAGTAGAGGAACTTCACTATCAGATTTGTTTCACTAAACAGACAATAGATTGTAAGAGGACAGACTCATGGGAGACTGAATAGGAAGCTATTGCAGTAGTCCAGAAAGGCTTTCTCATATGGTGACAAAGGCAGATATGATGACCAAATATTTCTGGGGTGTTATATATAAAACTAAGGAAATGGTAAAATAAACCAAACAATGTTTCTTTTTGAATCCAATGTTGACCAAGGATTTGGCTGGAGAGAGGGAGAGAGAGAGAGAGGGCGAGAGCCTTCAGTTAGAATTCCATAGGAGCAGGTACAGAAAATAAAGCAAAACAAAACTCTGGGTCTTTATTAACATAACTCTGGCTGTTGTAAAAGATAAACTCCTAAATCTCAAGATTTAACATAATAAAAGTTTATTTCTCGTAAAAAGTCCAAGTGGTGGTGGGCAGTGGTGGCAAGTACTGCTCCTGTACCATCTTCAACAAATGGCTTCCAAGGTAATCCTGGATATTGACATTGGTCAGCCAGCTGGTAGGCAAGGGAAGAGAAAGTGCAGCATTACACGGGAGATTCTTTTGGGTAAACCTGGAAATGACATATCTCTTGTATCCATACTCCATTGTCTAATTCAGTATTGTGACAGTTAATGCAAAGGGGCTGGAAAATATGCTCTAGCTTCGTGCTCAAGGTGAAAGGAAAGCAGGTTTAGTGAACAACCAGACTTTTTGAAATACTGGCATTGTCTGCACTGATCTTAGGAGACACTGGATTCTTCCATGGAGACCGTGCTCTCCTGGAGACCTTGGACATCTTGCATTCCGGGGCAAGGAGATTTTAGGCAGGGAGTCCTCCAACCCCGGTGAGCCAGCCTACCAGAAACCAACAGCCCAGACTCTCTGTGCAAAAGCAGGCTTGACCTTGAAAATGAAATTAGCTGAACAGCCCCTTCAGTCTCCTGTTTGTACCTAATATGCCTGCATTACATTTTGAATTTGGTCTGTATCTGAAGGCTTTGTTCTGTGCCTGAATCTTGCCGGGCACAAAACAGGAAGGCTTACTTTATGGTTCTCCAATAGGTCATCCTGCAAGTTCCCCTTCCAGGAACATGCTCAAGATGCTATGTTTAAGGAGATTTACAAAATTATACAGAATGACTCAAATTTCATCGTTTTAAAATGTGGGCATCTTTGATTTTTTTTTTTTTTAAATAAATAAATTTAATTATTTATTTATTTATTTTTGGCTGTGTTGGGTCTTCGTTTCTGTGCGAGGGCTTTATCCAGTTGTGGCGAGCAGGAGCCACTCTTCATCGCGGTGCGTGGGCCTCTCACTGTCGCGGCCTCTCGTTGCGGAGCACGGTTCCAGACGCGCAGGCTCAGTAATTGTGGCTCACGGGCCCAGTTGCTCCGCGGCAAGTGGGATCTTCCCAGACCAGGGCTCGAACCCGTGTCCCCTGCATCGGCAGGCAGACTCTCAACCACTGCGCCACCAGGGAAGCCCTGATTTTTAACATATGCACATTTGGACCATTGGATCACTTCAGTAAAGCCTGGAGCTATGCCATTATTTGCTCTGCATCTATTCTCGGTGCCTACCAAAGTGCCTTGCACACCCTGACTCTCAATAAAAATAGGTTAAAACAATAAATACATAATGTGAATTCTCAAAGACTGGAAATGTGAGATGTTAATTGTATTTATATCAAGTTACAAAATAAGCCCCTGCTTGAACCTGTCAGCTCTAGTCTCTCAATATTCATGTCCTAATATGATTCATTTGTCCATTCAGCATTGCCCTGTCTCCTGACTCACTCCTCAGAAAGGATCAGAGATAAAATGACCTAATTTTGTCCTAGAATTTTGTTATTGAGAATTTTTATGCTAAAATTATTTTGTTTTACTTTTTTATTAGGGTTGATTTAAATTGAACTGTTTACATAGATACATAGTTAAATATAAACAATCTCACATCTAACTCATCAGGGAAAAGAGAATGGAGGCTCCTCAATTTCTTTCCTTGCAGAAAATAGTTCAGAAATTAGCTGCTCCCTTTAAGGCCTCTGCCTCTCTCTTCCCAGTCCTTTTCCTGCAGATCTGGAGTGACAGCTTAAGTTCCAGAGGCAGCTCAGAGGGTCTCTGCGGGTTCACCACAGGCTTCACTCACTCCAAGAATAATATTCACTATAATCACAACCACCATGACAATGAGGAGGGGGAGACTGGACACATTTACATGTCACTGAACACCAGGGGTGGAAACTTTATTGCAGCACTATCATCTGAATCTCTGACAAAGCACATACCTGGTATTTAATAGAACATAAAAAATTCAAACAGAGCCTTTCAAACCAAAAAATGCAAAACAGAAGTCTTGGAGGCAACTGCAGATATGACTTTTAAAAATAATTTTTTTACCAAGCAGTGTCTGGTGGAGTTGTCCTATTTAAAGAGAACCATTAGGACTGCAGTCTGTCCCTAATAGCCAAATTCATTGACCTGTGTGAGAGTTTAGCAGAATATCTTTGTCCCAAGAACATTTCCTTTTGGCTTTGGCATCCTAGGAGGTAAGATTCTGTGCTCGGGCTTGAAAATGATGAATTCTGAGTCTCTCCAGGGCAGAATTACTGTTTACGTTTTAATAACCCACAGCTCATGCTATCTGCAGACTATTCGTCACTGACTAACTAGAAACAACCTGTCCTTTGCCAGTAGCTGCATTCCACACGTGGCATATTTTTCATAGATTCTGAAGCAACTTGTAAAGGTAGAACTCCTAACTTTGAAGTAAAACATCTCAGAAGCCAGTTATTGGAGAATTTGGTTTGGACCCTGTATACTGGCTTAATAGAAAAATAGCTTGACATAACTTCTTTAAATACATAAAGATCTCTGGTAATGCAAGCTTAGAACTAAACATAAACAAAATTGTCCCATAGGGTTTTTCCATGGCTCCCAACTACTCCCTGCCTCCACACTCTCATCCTTGCTCCCAATGCTGGTCTTATACCACTTTAGCATTCTCTTCTCACCAGTTCATTGTCTCAGGAACTTGCTCCCTATTGAAGTCCTTGGTGATAGTTGGGGTAGAGAATGGGGTTTGCAGATATAAGAGATATTTATGAGGGAAAAATCACTCACTTTGAAGCAAGATGTTATTAGCCCTATTTTACAAATGATAAATCCAGGCCACAGAGAGCTTAAGATACTTAAGATACTCACCCAAGCTAGTAAGTAGAAGAGCTGGGATTTCAACATAGGCAGTGTAGCTTTGCTTTGAAAATGCAATGTTCACACATGATAATAGTGCCAGGGTTATTATTAATCAGTAAGTGTTCACTGGACATCTATTAAGCCTACAGTATACAAGTATAGTTTTCCAACATTCAGTGATAGAGCAATGGGTAATGCATCATCCATGGGGTTTCAGTTATCAGAGCTTGTTCTTGAGAATTAGAAATTATTTTATTCATTTATTCAATTTGAATTTGTTAAATGGGGCTGTTCTTGCAAGGCACTCTGAGACTGGAGAGTTAAATAAAATGATGTTTGCATCAAGGTCTGCAGTAGGAGGGGATATGTCATATACATCTCTTTATGGTACAGGGCACAGGATTAGGAAGTGCCAAAAGACAGGTAAACGTAAAGAGCTATGAGATTCACAGGGAAATATGAAGGTTGAAGGGAGTCCCTACTCCCTTTGTATTTGAGAACAAAGAGATGGTATTCCAGTTGAATTTTGAAGGATGGGTAGCATTTGAATGCAATTGATGTAGGGTGACTGTGATGAAGGATAAACGACAGTCCAGGAAGCTGGGGAAAGAATATCCTTCTGTTTGTTGCACATTGAGGAGATTAGTAAAGTATATTATGGTATATCATGGAGGACTTGATAAGAGAGAAAGTTCATCTATCATTTATTGAGTACCTAATATATGCCAGGCATTTTACATGCTTTTTCTCATGTAATTCTCACAACCACAAATAGTTGTTGTTGTCTCTGTTTTACCAAGGGAAAGACTGAAGCCTAGACAGACTAAGGAACTTGCCCAAGGTCAACTGGAAATATACTAGGATTGGAATCCAGGCTTGCATGGATCCTAACATATGTTCTTTTCACTCCATCATACCCTGTTTCTTCTGAAGGCAATGAGGAGCTCTTAAAAATTTCTTAAGAGAAGAATACATGAGTATATTTACTTCTTAGGCATCAGTTTGCTTAATGAGTAGGAAGGAGGCAAGACTAAGAGGTACTGGTGGCCTCAAGCAGGGTATTGGTAGAAGAATAGAGAATAAGAAATGGTCTGTAGGACATTGTGGAATTGAAATCTGCAAGGCTTACTATTATTTAGATACAGTAGGAGGGGGTTGGTAAACACAAACTGGGTGAATTATTTCTATCTCTGAGTTTTGTGGTTAAACCCACATTCCCATCATCCTGCTCCTGATCTTTGTAATGCCCGACCTTTCCTTGAGCCTTTGTTCTCACTTCTACCTTATCATCAGAGTTTTTCATTAAAAACATTGAACCATCTAGCAGTAAATAAAGTCTACCCATAAGCTCGTGACATCAACCTTACAATGGCATGTGCAGTCTTATGGGACATCAGTTCTCCCTCAGTTGAGATTAGTACACAGTAAATTCCCAAACACAGCATACTTTGTGAATGCTGTCGTGAGGCCCAGGGAAAATAAACTGGAGCAGGGATTCTTCGGCAATTATGGGGGAAGAAAGAAGAAGGGAAAGTAGGGAAAGAAGATGTTTTAGTTTTGTTTTTGATTCCAGCTCAGTCTCACTTTGTAAAGCCTCCATGGTCAGAAACAACATCATTGGCTGTGCCGAGAGCCCCACCAACAGGAATAAAGCAGGCTTTTGGTGTTACATAAGGGTAATCAAAATAAAGCAAACCATGTAGTCATTCCTGCCATCCCAATCTCCGCTTCCCTACATTTCTAGCATGCTAATGGGTGGATTTTAGTTTACAATCCACTCATTTCTCTGAAGTTTTTATAATCAGATTCTCCCATTTATGAGATAGTGGAACAAAATAGCACCAAATTATACTTTGATGTGAAATCTTTGCTTTGTCCCTTGGGGATATACTTCATCTCAGGAAGTAGAGATCATAGTCTAAATTAGGCTATTGTGAATAAGATACAGTAACTTAAAAACAGAGAAATGATGACTTGACCAAAAGCACAAACAAGTACTAAAAAAAAAAAAAAAAAAAGAGTTGGAATTAGAGCAAGTAAGAGGGAAATACTTCCATGAGTCACTGACTGTTAAAAATATCCAGAATTTTTTTCTTATTTGGCATTGATGGTCCCTCTAATTCCCACAAAATTAGTAGGTGAGCTTGAAAAGATTTTGTGTTCATTTGTAACTTTCAGAAACTTGGTAGCTTTGGCTGTTGAATGAGTTACAATTTAGATATGAACTTCCTTACAAATCTTAAGCTTAATTTAAAAATAGATACCTAGATTAGGATTTAGCCATATGCTTTATTTGTAGTGGCAGGAATTGTATTTTTCTAATGGCTACCTCTTTCCCTTAACCTCCACACATTTTAGGAATTTCTAAAGCAGTGAATTTCAGTTAAATTGGTGCCTCCCTCCAGAGTCTGCTTGAAGATAAACATTTCCAGCTATTTGTTACAAAACTCAGGTATTTCTCAGGCATTGTATTAGATTGAAGCAAAATGTTCTCATCAAAACGTTCGAAATGCTTAAGTGACATATAAAGCCTATTTTAAAAAATTCTTGATTTTGGCCAAAACCTTAATATCTCAGCAATCCAAGATTGTTACTTTGAATTTCTTTATTAACTTGTCAATTGGTAAAAATTTCTTATCTTTTCTTTTAAAAATGGAACCACAACTCAGGGTTAAGTATGGTTTCACATAGTTAGGTTTTCCCAGTGTAACTTACTTAGAATCATGAGGGTACTCCTTGGCCTTACAAAATCTCAGGTTAGGAGCAAACACCCTCACTTTCACAGTGCGAGAAATAAGAAGTCAGAGGTATAAACAAGTATGTGCTGTGAAGAGAGCATGGTTAGGCTTCTTGAAGGATGCAAAAGAAAGTTCAAGAATGTATTTGTTCTGGTCCCTTAGTTGGCATTCAGTTTTTTCTTTCTTTTTTTTTTTTTTTAAGATTTACTTTTATTTATTTATTTATTTTGGCTGTGCTGGGTCTTAGTTGCGGCATATGGGATCTTTTAGTTGAGGCATGCGGACTTCTTAGTTGTGGTTCAGTTTTGTTTGTTTGTTTGTTTTCCACATCCTAAAGACCTCCCAGAACCAGGAGGCCTGCATTAGTGGGCGGTGGCCAGAGCTGTTGGAAGGTGTCGGTGGCAGATACAGTGGAGGTGAACGGTTCTGGGAGCCGAGTAGAGCAGGGAAATGAGGATGAATGGGAAAATGTCATTTTTTGCCAGTACTGACAGTTCACAGCTTTCTCCTTCCCTTGGTCTTTGCTTCTTTCAAGATGCCACTATGGCTGGAGATGCAGAGGAAGTAAGGGGCTCCATGATGGAAACCAGTGACCTTTTCAATGTTCCATTCTCCAGTGTTGGATGACAATTACGTGCTTTTGACACTGCCTCGTGCAGCTGTGCTGAGAGTGCCACTGTCCGGGGCAGCTGTGCTCCGAGTCCCTTACTCCATCTTTCTGTGATACATTTGCCAAACGCATCCTGAGCACCTGCGATGTACATCAGCTTTATAAAGGTGGAACGTACACAGAACTGCCACTCAAGGAACATACAATCAGCGGGGCAGACAGATGTGAAGACAGATCATTATGTTCTGTGGCACAGGTTGGGGGATAATGAGGCATGCCCACAGGGCTCCAGAAGCACAGGGTAGGAAGCCACTGCAGCCTCGCCAGCTGCCACGAAGCAGATGCTGCCTGTCTGGGCCTGCTTCCTCTCTGGCCCGGCCTTGTCTGAGGGCAGTCCTGGGTACCAGGAGGCAATCCAGGAATGTGGTTATCAGAATGGAACTTCCACAACTGGATGTGCCTTCTTGGTAGCTAATAATAACATCCTCCTTCCCCAATCCATTAAGCTAACAGGACAGCAGGGGAGAAAGGACGCCGCAGTGTATCACTACAAAAACTCTCCAGCAGAAGCCAGTTGATTTCTCCCTGAACAAGATCTGGCCTTTGTTTGGTGAATTTCCATTTTCTATGTGCTTTCTCTGCTCTTTTCCCGGCATCCTTTCATTATCTGGGATGGAACACTGTGACCCTTTGCAACAGGGTTAAAATAACAGCAGTAGCTCAAATGAAGGTTGACATTTGCTGACCTTTTTACATAGTCCCTGTAACTTGTTGTCTATATCAGCAAAGCAGGGGGCCCCTTCTCTCCCCAGCTTCCAGCATGTTGTTGAACCTGTCAAGGCAATGTCTCTTTTGCTCTTTTAAGTTGATATAAACATGTCATCCTTTCCATTTCTGGTCATTCCCCTTCTTGCCCTCACTCCCACTCTGTTACCAAGTTTTTCCAGCATTCTTGGGATCATTTACTCCCCATTCCATCTCAGAACTTTGACCCTGGTTGAAACAACAGGAGTTTGTCTCTTGTAGTTCCTGTGGATCCCAGCAGATTTCGCCTTGGTCCAGGCACACTTTTACCTCCTGGAGGGCCATCAGGGCCAATCTTCATTGTGAAATTAAAAAATTGACTCGTAAAATATTTGATAAGTGTTGCTTACCTGTACACAGGAGAGTATGGCATATCCCCATCTTATTGGAAAAGGATTAGGTCTTCAAAAAGGCAATTATCAGAGACATGGACTAAAATCTTCTATGTACAAGGCATTGTGCTGGCTCCCTAAGTATACGTGTAGAAGAATATGCACTCTCCTAAGTTCTATCCAGTCAAGAGCTGCTGAGGCGATCTTGGGAATTTCCATGCCCTCCCTTGTACTCTTTTATTTTGGGGGAGGTGCTGCTGACAGGATAGCCTGTCATCCCATTTTTGATCTGCCCCAGCTGCTTCTCTATCTCAACTACCCGCATCTTCCATAGCCAGATCTCAGATTCTTTTCTCATTTCTGACTATTTCAGGTTGAAGGTCAGCTATGCATTAGTGCTGGGAGTGACTGAGAAAGAGAAGGGAAGAGGGGAGAGGAGCCTCTAATGGTGATTCCCCCCACCCCATGTCTTCCTTATGCTCTGAAAGTAGTTTTGTGCCTCTCCTTTCATCTCTGTCTTCACTCCCATGTTTTTATGGAATGATGCTCTTGATAGCCAAAGGTTTTTTTTTTCTGTTTGTTTTCTGAAATGTAGAGGAATTTAAATTCTGCCTAAAACAAAGACCTCACCCCACACCATCTCTATTTGCCCCACCCTTTAGCAACTTTGGTCGAATTTTGTCTCCTATAGGAGGATCTGTGAGGTATAAAAGCATGACAGCCTCTTTCTTCCTTCTCTGCATCCACATCGTTAACCTAGATAGACACCTGTAGGAAATCCCCAAAGGACCAAGTGCCTGCTTCAGATGGAAGAGTGATGCAGGATTCTGTTCCCAGGGGACAAGACAAGGGCTAGCCCTGATGGAAGGAGGCCTCAAAAGAGAGCTGTGAGGGAGCAAAGAGTTTGTCCAGGGCCTGACTAGGGATTAGAACTAGTAGGTTTCAAATATTTCCCTGGGGACTTAGCCTTCTCTAGCTCTTACTCCAAACCGTGAAAACCTGTGCTTCTCAGACTTTCATGTGCATACAAATCACTTAGACTATTTTGTTAAAATGTGGTTTCTATTCAGTAGGTCTGGGGTGAAGCCTGAGATTAGCATTTCTAACAAGTTCCCAGCTAGCTGATGTCTCTGCTTCTGGCCTGGGGATCACACCTTGGGTTGCAAGACTCTAAGCTACCCATCACTATGTAAAAGGCAGCAGGATAAGAGGAGATTTAAAGTCAGATCTTCCAAATGTTTCAAAATTGATTTATAGATAGTTCTGTCTCTTTCTGTTCTACATCACTTTCTGTTCCCCTGTATCCCTCCTCCTTTGTCTGAAGGTTGGCAGCAGCTTCATGGGTTGTCTCCAGTATAAATGAGCCCAGGTTACCCTGGGATGAGATCAGATTTTCCGAAGATGGATTTCTAGGCTGTGGTGAAGGTGGAGAGTCTGTCTGGGCTGTTAAGGCCTGGGAAGTGTAGCCTGTGTAAGACAAAGCCGGGTCTGGGCAGGGCATGGATTTGAGGACATTCCCCAGGCAGAGGAAGTGGGGAAGCCTGAGCAGCTGCATGTGCTTTTCTAATCCAGTTTCCTGGACTCATGGAAATAGACTCTGTGCTGGCATGTTTAAGGCAACCAGTGGCCTGGAGCTAGGAAAAAGTCTCTGCCATTTCTGTTAGTGCTTAGAAGCTTGATTATGGGTAAGACTCTTAAAGAGGGATGAATTAATCCAGATTATTACCCACACCCTGGTGAACTAATGTTTCCTATAGATATGGCTTTTCAGAGTGTGATATTATGATTTATAAGAAATATGTATTTGGTCATTCAGATAACGAGAATATATTTCTCATATATAGTTGGCGTTTTTCCAGGGTTCCTGAGTCACAGCTCCAAAAACCCTTGGAATTTCCCAGGGAAGATGTCTTTTATTATGCTAATGAGGCGACTCTTGGAAAGCCCTAAGGTAACCTAAGGATGGGAGCTGGCTGCCTGAAGAACCAACCAGGTTATTAGAGGGTTGGAATTTTTAGTCCCTGCTCCCACCCCTCCTCCAGGGTGGGGAGAGGGGTTGGAGACTGAGCTCAACTGCCAATGGCCAATGATTTAGTTAATCATGCTTATGAACTGAAGCCTCCTTAAAAAAACCAAAGGACAGAGTTCCAAGAGCTTCTGGGTGAGCACATGGAGATGAAGAGAGAGTGGTGTGACTGGAGAGGGCACGGAAGCTCTGTGCCTCTTCCCATCTACCTTGCCCGGGACCGCTCTTCCATCTGGCTGCTCCTGAGTTGTATCCTTTTAAAATAAATCAGTACTCTAGTGAATAAATGGGTTTCCTGAGTTCTGTGAGCTGCTCTAGCAAATTAATCAAATCCGAGGAGGGGGTTGTAAGACCATCTGTTCTATAGCCTGATCCATAGGACACCAATCCTACAAATCAGGGCCCCACCCTAATGACCTCATTCAACCTTAATTTTTTTCTTAAAGGCCCTATCTCCAAATATAGCCACACTGGGGTTAGGGCTTCAACATATGAATTGGGGGGTGGGGAGGGGAACACAAACATTCTGTCTACAACACAACTAAACAAACAAATAATACCTAATTACAAAGTATGGTACATGCTAGGAAGAAGAAAGATATAGGCTCTTTTTAGAGCTGTATTACCTGGAATTGCTTTATAAAGATTACTTTTATTATCCACCAAAAGTATCAATCAGTAAAGCCAGGAGGATAAAATTGAGAATGATATTGTATTCTGTATTCCCTTTTTGGAAACCAGAGTCTATTTTATTCATACTTGCTTCAATGCTCACATAATAATCTTTGACTTCCTTCAAGAGAATGTGATAGTTTTGTGAAATATAACTATGACCATTGCCTGACTCTTGAAATGTAATGAGTGGATACCTTAAACATCTAAGTACTGGGCCTTTTGGTATTTAGTGAAACTAGAGAAAGAGAAAACTAACACTTTGTATCTGGCAAGATTTTCTATCCCAGAATTTTGCTTACATTTGGTTTAGCATCTAGAGGTCCTTGTTATAAGATTTGAAAAACTGTTTGTTATCATGGTTGTTATTCAAGTAAAAGGGGTGTAATTAAAAACACATTAATGTGAATTTCAATTTTTCAAACGCAGATTTACAAAAATTAAATATAACGTCACTCAAAAATCAACTTGAAAATGTTTAGTTTTTATCCAAAGTAAAACAAACTTGGATAAGTAAGAAGGAGACTACTGAACATCAGACCGTTTGTTATGCACACCTTGTTATTATTCCTAACTTTAAAATGCCCCATTAAAGCTTGTTTATGGGCACAGAGGTCAGCATTCTCATTACCATGGGATACCCATGTAGAAGAATTGTGTTCAGTTTTGGGCTAACCATTTAAGAAGAATATTGTAAAAGGAGAGCTATTCAAAGTGGAGAGCAAGATGGTAAGGGGCATACAACTCTATAATGTGAAGAAGGGGGAATATTAAGATTAGTTTCCTTTATTCCCACCCATAACACTGGGTCGGGTGGGGAGATTAGGGCAGTACCTGATTGTGTCTTCATACAACTGATGGCGAGGCAGGTAGAGTCCATGTGGGGCTACAGAACTTGGATTCACAGGTGAGAGTTTCAGGATCATAGGGATTGCACAGTGTGAGAAAGAGGACTATCCATAGACGAATGGGCTGCTCTGGGTAGAGGGAGGGAGAGATGTTGGCCTCTCTGTAGGAGTCCAATCAAACCTTGATAACTGAGTAAAGATATCATACATGATAAAGATAATCCTGATGTCAAACAGCTGACCTACCAGCCCAGTACTGTCTGTCTCAGTTCTGAGATTCTATGATCTTCTCCCTGTACCTCCCTCAACACCCCAAAGATAAGACAAAGCTGAATATCCTTTCTGGTATGAGCTCTCAGATCAGTCTGAATAGCAGGTGATGACTTTACTAGATCCTCAGAGACCAGGTCAGTCCACCTGCAGATTATTCAAAATGCAGGTTCCTCGGACTATGATCTTCTTTTGAACACCATAATTACATAAGCCAGATACTGTCATCGCCTAAATCACTTCATTGATAGTAAATTAGGCATTTGGAAACTAAAGTATAGGTGGGGGTGGGGGCCTCTGATTAGGTATTGTTTCAGTGACCTCAGTGTTTAGCTAGTGGCCTCTGAGTGTAATGCTGTGTAGTGATTAAGAGCATAAGATAATAAAGTCCAGTTATAACCCCCTACATATATAGTCAATTGATTTTTAACTAAGGTACCGTGGTAATTCAATGGAGAAAGAATAATCTTTTTAGCAAAGGGTGATGGAAAAATTGGATAGCCGTGTGCAAAAAAATGAGCCTCAATCCTTATCTCACACCATATACAAAGATTGACTCTAATGGATTATAGACCTAAGTATAAGAATTACAAATATAAAATTTATATAAGAAAACATAGGTGAAAAATCCTGGCAACTTTGAATTTGGTGATTATTTCTTAAATAAGGAAAGGAATGCGTAAACTATGAAAGCAAATATGAAGAACTTGGACCCCATTGAAATTTAAAAGGATTGCTCTTCAAAAGAGCAATAAAAAAGTAATAAAAAAGTAGCTGGAAAGACAGACACTGTAATAAAAAAGTAGCTGGAAAGACAGCTATGGCCCAGGGGAAATTATTTGCAAAATATGTATCTGACAAAGACATGTATCTGGAATATATAAAGAATACTTACAACTCAATAGTAAGAAGATAAACCAATTTTAAAAAAAGCAGGAAAAAATTTGAACAGATACTTCACCAAAGATGATATATAGATAGCAAATAGGGACTTGAAAAGATACTCAACATCATTAGAGAAATTAAAAACTTGTACCTGAATATTTTTAGCAGCTTTATTTGTATCGTTAACAATTGGAAACAAATGTCCATCAACAAGTATATGACAAAACAAATTGTGGTATTGCCATACAATGAAATAGTGCTTAGCAATAAAAAGGAATAAACTAATGATATGTGCAACAACATAGTTGAATCTCAAACTGTGTTGGCTGAGTGCAAGAAGCCAGATAAAAAAGTATATGCTGTATAATTCCTTTTATAAAATTCTTTATAAAATTCTTTAAAAATGCAAACTAACCTATAGGTTAGAAAGCAGATCAGTATTCTCAAATGTACAAAGGGAAAGAGAGGGATTACAAAGAGCTGCAAAGAAACTTTTAGGGGTGATGGATATATTCCTTATCTTGATTATGATAGGCATTTGTGGGTGAATACGTATGTTAAAATTCATCAAATTGTGTTCTTTAATATGTGTAATTTTTTGGTCACCAATTATATGTCAGTAAAGATTATATATATGCATGTATATGCACACATGTACTCATATACATACACACATATATGCATACTCACATATATACACTTTCATTACACTTCCATGCACACAGTCACGTGTTCTTATCAAATTAATAACCTCTCTGCCTTCAGTTTATATTTGTCTAAAACGGTGATATAATGTTATTTCCCTCAAGGAGAACAACAATGCTGGGCACAGAGCAAGATCTCAAAAAATGTTAGCTAAAATTATTACCCTGTGGTAATAGTTCACTTCGTTTGAAACCTTACTGATTTGTTTATTCTGCCTGTCTGTTTTCCTTTTATTTTTGAGAATGTCTGTTACCAGGAGCAAAATTGTGTCCCCTCAAGAACTATTTTCTAGAGGGTTTTTTGTTTGGTTTGGGTTTTTTTGTAAGATCTGACTCTTGTGGAAGCACGAGCAGAAAAAATGGTGAAGAAGCCTTGTAAGATGGCATTCATTCCGGGGCCTGAGAGGGGAAATCCTTGCTCTCAGAAACTTTCCATCCTCCTCCACAGCTGAAATGCCTTCCATGGCTGAAATGCTTTCCTCAGCATTTCTGTTCTGAACGCCCTTTCTTGGGGGATCCTAACCCAGCTGCAAGAATTCACTGTGGGCTGAAACCTGGCAGATTAAATCCCGGGGAGAAAAAGTGATTTGAAAGTAATATTTGTTCTTAAAATGACAAGTACGTATTGCAGATATCTATTATTTTCTATGTTGCAATGAAATCATTGGGGATTTTACAGATGAGCGACTTTGTATGGCCTAAGACAATTCAATAAGACACTTGAATTTGCCAAATGGCAGTTTTCCTTTGCTTCTTTTAATTTTTTAAGAAAAAGTAGACTAAGCTATATAACTTTTCAAAATCACCTCTTCTTTAGGTAAAATCTTATTATTGCAGCTACTAAATACCCAGGATTTGTATCTATTTGGGTGTTTTTTTTGTTTTTGTTTTTGTTTTTGTTTTTAACTGAGGAGTCTAGTGGTACAGAAGATTGAACAAATTATTTAACCCTTTCATACTAAAGTGCATTGTTTGAGCAGAGTGAAATGACATTGTTTATTTTAATGCTATAAAATTCTATGTCACCTCTTTTCCCATTCCCATTTTTTATAAAGAAAAAACAAAAACGAAAACAAAAGCCTTCCTGTGTACTGGTTGCTTATCATCATGACTATGGTGATTTTTTTCTTCATTTGTTTCCTCACTCTCCTGTCATTCAAAGTGACCTGTCAGCTACTGACAACCTACTTCCTTCAGATCCTAACCTGCAATTACACCAGCTGCAATTAACATTGTCTTATTCCCACAACATTCATAACATATCAAATTATATGATGGTACTGTTATTGACGACATAGATGGTGAATTAATAAGAACTACATTATCTACAGCTATGAGATTGGCTACTTGGGTTTGCAGACCAGGAAATTGCTACAGATTAATATCTGTAGCATTTGACAGTGTCTTTTATTATATTCTAATATTCATAACCAGCTAGAGAAGTTTTTCCTGATTGGTATCATGTGGCTTTGTAATAGCTTAGAAGGATTTACGTGGTGTCAAATAATGAATTAGTATTAAACTGGAAAGAGGACTTTGATAGTAAGTGCCAGGATACTACACCCCATTCTCTTAAAATGATAAAATGCGCATGAGACTGAGGTAAGATAACTGAGAAAAGAGAACCAATTTATTATACAGAAGAGTTTCTGTGATGGAGGGCAAATGAAATCTAGCAGACTTGTGTTCTCCCAACATTCCTCAAAAAACTCGTACATACATTCATGTGCTGCCACAAAATTTATGAGGACTCAAAAGCTTTAGTAAATTAATAGGAATCAATAAGATATGTCTTCTAGACAAAAACTAAGAAGATCTAGGACTTCATCTATTGAAGCATATCTGAATTTGTATTCATTTCTGGTGCCTTCTCTTAAAGAAGACATTCAAATAGAGAGGATTAGAGCATGTAATTTAACACATTCATTTAAGAAATGGAGTTCTTTTTCTGCACAATAGAAGGCTGTGTAGGAATATAATTGTTGCCTTCAAATGCCTGAAGATCTATCATAAGAAAAAGGGATTGCATTATGCCTGTTTTTGTTCTTCCAAAATACAAAACCAAGAGCAGTGAGGAAGTTATAGGGAAGTAGATTACGGTTCAATGTTAAAGAAATTATGTTTGACTTAGATGTTTTGTAAAACAGAATGGACTTTTTTTGGAAAGTCGTGGTTTTCTTCACTCAGGAAAAATTCAACCAGAGCCTGGACAAATATCTTGGGTTAATTTAGATTAGCATTTCTCACAGCATGCCCTGAGGATCACTACCCTCACAAGATAGTCCACAAGACTCTGAGTCAACTAGCTTTGAGAGACGCTATATAGGATATTGCTCCTTGAATATTCACAGTGTGCATCAGCATATTAGATGCTCTGAAAGTCCTACATTAAAGAAACCTGTTTAACTTTGTGTAACCCATCATTTCTCAAATTAATTTAAATCCTAAAAATGTGTCACATTTTGTGGAACAAATATGCTTCAGAACACATATGGAAAGATGCATTGGAGGAGGGAGACCTAATGACTTTGATTCCATGAAACCATTCTCTCCATATTTATTAACACATTCACATGTTAACTAACATTTGTATTCGTGTGTGTGTGTATGTGTGTTTTTCCTGTGCTTGTGTATCAGAGAGTGAGTTTTTTTTAATATAATTTGTTAGACTTTGGTTTAATTCATTTTTATTGAAATATAATATTTGCTGTATAATAATATAAAAGTACCAGGTATACAATATAGTGATCCACAATTTTTAAAGGTTATCCTCCATTTATAGTTATAAAATATTGGCAGTATTCCCCATGTTGTACAATATACCTTTGTAGCTTATTTTATACCTAATAGTTTGTACCTCTTAGTCCCCTACACCTATATTGCCCCTCCCCCTTCTCCCCACCGCTAACCACTAGTTTGTTCTCTATATCTGTGAGTCTGCTTCTTTCTTGTTATATTCACTAGTTGTTGTAGTTTTTTAGATTCCACGTATAAGTGATGTCCTGCAGTATTTGTCTTTCTCTGTCTGATTTATTTCACTTGGCATCATGCCCTCAGAGAGTGAGTTTGAAGGCATGCTCATATATAACTGACCAAATTGAAACATAGTTGTCTCGATGGTTGATAAATTGATAGCATGATGAATAAATAATCCTTTTAGGATCCTAACTGCCTCAAAAAGACTACAATTCTCCACTTTCCCTCAGAGAGGTCATGAAAGCCAGTTATAGTCACCACACATTATCAACTGTTCATCAAGAGAAAAGTAAGCCTGCAACTCCAGAACTATTTTTTTTTTTTTAAATTTTCCCCTCCCCTCCCTTGCAGTTGAGGCAAAAAGCCAATTTATTGAGCGTGGTGAGGGAGGGCAAGAGTAGATGTGAGAGAATACAGGGTTGAACCATAACTTAAAACATCTGGTTTTATTTATGTGCAAGCACCATGAACAGAGCTTAATTAATGTGACTGAAAATAACCGTGTGTCTACAGAAATGTTGGGTAGGCCTTATGTATGTATATTTCTCTTTCCTAAACACCGATCCTATGCTCCTTATGGCACTGTCAAGATTTAGTTATGAGCACAAGTTATGAATGTGCATAGCAGTTTCTTTGTCTCTTTTCTGACTTTCTGGGCTTTTTTCCCCCTGTAGTTTTCTTTCTAGAAAACTACTACTTTGGCAAGGGTTGAGGACTGAGTCATGGACATGCCCTTACTCACGTCTTCTGTAATTTGAAGCCAAAGTCTGAAGCAAATTCCAATACTGCTGTTTAGCTCTTGAAATGCTAATCACACATATATGGACACACCTGCAAAGCTATTTTTTTTTTTGTTGTTGTTCCTCTGGAAGGTTCTAGGACTGGGAGGACATATAGATAGAAAACAGTAAAGAGAATCCCTTTCCTGTCTCTTACAGGACTTTTTTTTAAACTTGTGAGTGATTTAATACTGATCAAGAAGAAACAGTGTTTCCAAAATATGTTGCAGCTGATCTCCAGCTGTTGTCCCTATGGTCCAATCAGATAGTAAGTCTTCAAATAGGATAAACTGCTGCAGGAGTATACGAGTATTAGTATTTTATGTAAATATTACATAACATACATTTAGCCAAAGAAATGGAAACTAATAACTTTGAAATAGGCCAAAGATATAATATCAAGCTTATGTTTTCCTTTCTCTGTCTCTCACTCTCCTTCTCTTTTTAAAGTATTTAGTTATTAATGTCAGACTCCATCAATAACCTAAGTAAAAAGGATCTCTAATAAAATGAAGCAAAATCTGGAGTCATTATTTCCGAACCGTTTTTCTTAAAATTAGCAGAAGCCATTTTTCAAATGAAAAATCTTGAATGATTTTGCTTTTTAAAAAGAAGAAAAATATAACAATAAATGAAGAGTTCTATTGGTAAAACTGTGTCTCTTCCGGGTCCTACAGTCCTTGAGGTACCTCCAGGAACTTGGTGTGACAACCACTACTCTAGAATATGGGAAATCCTAAGACCCATATGCATCAGGAAGGATGAAATAAGCTCTCTGTGATTAAGTGTAAGGCAAGTCTAGATCAATAGCCAAAAAAATTACCTCTTGTTTTTAAGTAATATGGCCTAGCTTATATTTTGTTTTTCTTAGTGTCATTGCATTCCAAACCAGGGAAACATTAAGACATATTCTTAGGTCAGATGTCCCAAGCAATGCTATGCCTCAGGATCATCTCAAGCTTTTTAAAACACAGGTTTTGGGCTCAAAGCCCCACAAGGTCTGAATTGGTAGATCTTATGTTAGGCTCTGGCATTTGCATCCAAAATATTAAAATAAATAAATTAATAAAACCTACCTAGGTGAGTCTTTTGTGCCCCCAGGTTTAGGAGCTACTACTGCTCCCCACAAAAGGATAGAATCATAAAGTCATTGGATTTTCAGTCCAATGCAGTCAGTACTTTTGATTGCCAGCATGATGCTGATACTAGAGATCAAAGATGGAAGGTCTAATCTATCCTTTTATTCTTAAGGTCTATGATTTTTTTCTTTCACATTCTAGATCATTTCAATTCTGTCCACTACTTTTTTGAATGTCTACTATATGAGATTAAAAAAAAAAAAAAGGCAAAAGTGTGCTCTAAAGAGGAAAATGGATTCAACTATCTAGAATAAGAAGCGGGTTATCTTAAGTACCAGAGTGGAGGGAAAACACAATTCTATGAGAGCTCAGTGGAATTGACTGTGATTGGAAGCATTAGAAGGATATGAAATAAGTGATCATTGAGTTCTTCCTTGGAATATGAGTAGAATTCTGTGCTGTGTCAAAGGGGATGGGTTCAAAAAGGGGTTTAAAGCAGAGAAAACCTAATGAGTATGGATGGAAGTTTGTAACTTGTTAGGAGGTGATGAGTAGGCTGATGTAGCTCCTTGTCAGAGAAGAGCAGAGAAGACCCTTAAGAGTGACTGTAGTCAAGTTTGGGTTCTTCTTGAAGGTCTCAGGCAGAAGCACCATTACGGAGGTGGTGAACATTTGGCAGAGCAAACTAATACCCCAGGAAAATGCATGGGATATGACCATGTTAGACATGATAGAAGGAAGATTTGTATTAATGTTGAAGGAATCCAGGGATATAAAGAATAGATGCAGTTGGGATGAGGATACTTAATTGACATTGAGCTGAAGATGCTGTGGGTGTGAGAAAGTGTATGGTAGGCACAGCCTCAACCTGATAATTCTGATGGGTCAGAAGATGGCTGGATGATGTGATAGGGACATCATACTTACTCTTAGCCACAATGATTTTTAACTTCAAGCAAAGTATATTTATTTTAAAATGAAGGACACTTCTTGGCTATTCAGTTCTTAAAATAACTTGAAGTTTTTACTCTTTTAATAATATGTGTTCACTGTCAAAGAAAAAATAAAGGATAGAGATGAGTAAAAAGTAGTAACTGAAAATTATTAAATTTATTATTAAATCTCAATGCCCAAGGATAGTCGTTGGTAACACGATGAGGTATTTTTCCAAGTCTTTTTTGTTTCCAACTTATAAGCATTTGTTTCAAAACTGGTATCACCTTGCTAATACTTTTTGTAACCTATATTTTCTACCCCCAATATATCATAAAGTCTTTCAATATTCTTAAATCTTCTTCTACAACACTAATTAGAATGGCTGAATAGTGTTTCATGATACAAATTACCCCAGATTTCTTTAATTCACACTAATGATAGGCATTTGGTTAGTTTAATCCTCTTTTTGTTTAGTTGCAAATTTCATTGAGGAAAATCCCTTTATATCGATTTTTGCATTCATATCTTATTGTTTCTCATCTGTCAATGAGATTTACAGTAAATTCTAAAGTAAATTCTCATCTGTGAGGTTTTTGTGTTGAAACGTTTATTCTTAATTCTTTGCCATCACTGGTCACTGTGATAAGGTATCAGGAACTAGAGTGGCCCTCACACCCAAAATGGGTGAGAGCCCTGATCCTGTCTTCACCATCATCTATCATGAGTTCATTTGTTCAGAACAATGGAATTTTGAATTTGGCCCCATTATACAAGTTGACTGTTACTCTTTTCCTCATCTTCCACATAAATAAATCCATTTAGTGTGGTCATAGAGTGAAGGAATTATGCTTATCTTTACCCCTTTGGTGTTTGGCACAGATTATCTTTAAGACATTACTTCAAAGTAAGTGTGACATAGGATCAGTGAGGTTCAGCGAGAAAAATAGAACCAGATATATATTACGAGCTTTATTGTAAGGAAGTGGCTTACATGATTGGGGGGCTGGCTAGTAAGTGTGAAATCCATAGGACAGGCCATCAGGAAGAGCAGATGTGAACTTTTGGTCATGAGCTGAAGCTGCCACCTACGGAAGAAAGTTATTTTTCTTTAGGGAAGAAGAAATTCTCCTTTTAAGGCCTTTCAACTGATTGAATCGGGCCCACTCAGACTATCTGGGATAATCTCCTTTACTGAAGTAAACTGATTATGGACATTAATCACATCTACAAAATACCTTCACAGCAATATCTAGGTTAATGTTTGGTTGGGGACTGTAGCCTAGCTAAGTTGACACATGAAACTGGACATTACACTTCTGTAGTTAGTTTTCATTCTCTCTGTGTGTCTGTCTCTCTATCCCTCTGTCTCGCTCTTTCTCTCTGCTATAATTGGAACTAGGATTTATGAAAGAATTTTGGGGCAGGAGGATGGGCAAGAATAAAATCTAGTAAACAAGAAGGCAAGTTAATGGAAAAAAGAATGTTTTTGTTGATTGTTTTTTTCAGATGCTTTTTCTTACAATGACAGCCCTATTTTTCCTTGCTGAAGGAAAAACAAGTATAAAGACCTTAGCTGCTTGGAAGCTCAGATCTAAGTGTAAATTGCATTAATTTTAATTGCATTAATTTTCCCATCATTTAGCAATAAATCCAAGCTCCTTGGCCTGCAATGCATTAGATGATCTGGGCCTTTTTTGCTTATCCATCTTATTAGGTTCCAGACAAACCAGCATTTTTTTTTTTTTCCTCAAAGATGCCAAAGGGCTTCTCCCAAGAACCTTTGCTGTTTTCTCTTTGCCTTGAACACCTTCTCCAAGTCTTCTCTTTCCTGGCCTTGCTATTGGCATCTCAGCTCAAATATTTCCCCCTCAGAGAGGGCTTCCTGGCCACCCTAGCTAAAGGAGTCCCCTCATCCCCAAATTACTTTATCCCGCTATCCAATTTTAATTTTTATATTGAAAAGTTATATCTATAATAATCTTAGTGATTTAACAGTTTTCTTAGTTATTATATATCTCCACTTTATCTGCATCTTTTGGAGAACAGAGACTTTTTGTTTTCCACTAAATCATAGTGACAAGAGCCTTACCTGACATTTAGTAGAGCTTTACTCCATATTATGGAATGAATAAATGGTTTCCAATTTACTTTCCAGGTACAATTAATCACTCCTTTCCGTATTTTTTTGGTCTTTCCTTCTAATACTGTCTTTTCCTTTTATATACGTTTTTATTTTAAGCTGCATTACGATAAATATTATTTTTGGAAGCTTTATGTGTATACACTCTGTTGATAAATGTGTGCCTTTGCAGAAGTAATCAAGTGTCCCTGGTGAGGTGTCTCATTCTCCACTCCTGAGTGGAATATAGTATGTCAACCTCTTAGAATTCTCACTGGGACCACAGGGAGGCAGATGCCAGAACGTTATGCTGTGTGTGATGCATTCTAGGAAGCCTCATGGCAGCTGTAAGGGAATTGGCAGCCGAGGGAATGTGCCTTGGCTGAAATTTTCTGTATCATTCCACCACGCTGACTCCTCTGTACTGTAAAATTTCTCCCATTTGGCATCTGGTTCAGCCGAAACTAATATGTAATGTGTCGTGATTATGAAGTGTGGTGAGAGGGTGGTGAGTATCTAGGGGATAACTTCTGCTTCTAACTAGTGCTGAGGAAGGATTGGCTGATGATTTTCAAAATATCTCTAAAAAGGAGTTGGACACCTATTCATTCCCTTGTTTGTGCTTTTATTTTGCTTTTATTTTAAAAACATTTTTTTGACCCTGTGTATACTTTAACAGATGTGCAGTATGCTAAAAGTAAAATAATATGTAAACAATTTTCTTTTTAATGTTATACTTATTTGCAAAGAATTTATTATTACCTGGGAAAGCCTGTAAAGCAAGATATTTCTGTTGTTTTGATTTGATTTCTTCCTGGAATTCATCCAGATAACATTCCAAAACTCCAATTTTAGTAACAAAGACCTGATTTTAAGGCAGATTTGCTAGAAAAGAAAATTTTTTTACTTCACCGTGTGTGTTCAAAAAATAGCATCATTTTATGGGCAGATTATAATTTCAAAGTTTGAATATCATAGTTAGCAGATATTTTATGAAATATGTTGTACTTTATTTTCTCTATTGCCTATATTGTTCTCTGGTAGGAGGAACGTGAATTTATGTAGATTATCAGGGTATCATTAGGGCAGTTTTTGGTAATGGATTAATGATTATGTCCACTCTAAGAATTTCTTAATTGGAAATGTGCTACATAGAATTTCACCAATTCCTACTCTGATAGTCATAAAAGGGTGTATAATAGGATAGATAATAGATACCAAGAAAAATAGAACTCAGAAGAGAAAATTATAATTGTCATGATTATCAAAAAATAATACTTGTGGTTTATGATTGTTCTTCTGCAGATGTGAGTGTTGTAGTTTCAGAAGGAGAAAGTTTCCCCAAATGTCATTTGCTTTTATGAAGTCCCTTGTGCAAGAAAGCAATTTTCTGTTTGTACCACAATGCACTAAGACCACCTACATTGTCAGTATTATTTGAATTATGAAATAACTCTATTGCCTGGATTTTTTTCTTCCCAGAAAATTTTACCAGCATAGATAAAGGCGGGTGACTCTATTTACATATGCTAACTATTTAAGTGATTAACCTTGACCCATAGTCAGTAGCTTTGCTAATGTTCATAAATTACAAAAGGAATGTCTTCTCCAGCTGAAGTTGGTTAGTAATTGTAAACCTAAAATAGTAAACGAGAGGAATGTTGCAAATGGAGGTCCAACTAGCAGCGTGTTATTTATACAAATTTTTGGACCACCTTTGGACGGGATAAAAAACTGTCATCAAATGATTAACCACCTCGTGGTTAGATGGGCTCCTTCATGTCATCAGTAGCATGTCCTGTCCTACACTGTACATGAAACACAAGTCATAATAGTTGCCAATGAAAAAAAGACAGGAAATTCACGTAGCTCTAAGAAATGGGAACATTTAACTTGGGGGGGAAAGATAACATGGGAATTTGAGAGTTGTGTTCAAGTTTTGGAATGAGTGTAAGGAAGAAATAAGGTGGGACTTCTTAGAAATGCCTGGAGAAGTCAGAGCCACTCCAAATGGGAGGATTTTATAAAGTCACGGTGCAGCACAGTCAAATCTAATCCAATGAGCTCCTTATCCCTGAAGGAGATCTCATAGAGCCTGGACAGTCCAGTGGTGGTGTAGATGCAGACATACAGGAGGAAATTGATTAGAGTTTTTATAAAACCCCAGATTTGTTTTAAGGCATCATGCCTCCCCCAGGCACTGCCAGTTACTGAGTATTTACTAAATGAAAAATATTGTCCTAGAAACTAGGAAGAGAAAATAAGCATAAATTGTATCCTAGTTAAACTGTAGACAAGCAAGTAAGAATCATAGAGGCTTAGTACTTTGCCCAGTAGTTGATAAAACTGAGATTCAAAGCCTTATTGGCTTCAAAGCTTTTTTGTTTGTTTTATTTTTTTTTCCTTTTCCATCAAAAATGAACTTGCTGACTTAGCAGTCAAATTAGTTAGATTTCCTTATCTCCCTCCTCTTCCTGCAGTTGCTAGAAAACTAAAAGGGAGACTGTGAGTACAGTGGGAACAATATTTTAGTGAGAAACCTGAATTTTAGCTCTGATTCTGCTATTGACCCTTAGGACCTTGAACAAACCTTCCATCCATCCTTATCCCTGAGCTGCAGTGTCCCCTTGAGAAGATCAGAGAGGGTGACCTCTGTGCTTCCTTTCAGCCCCGACACCGTGTCACTCTGTGACTTCAGCCTCCTCCACCTAACCCTGGGAAACATTGCTGAGGACTTGTGGAACATGTCGGCTGGGGGTTGATTATCATTATTCTCATTATCATTTCTAATCATGACATAAACACTTGGTTGATATCAAGAACAGGATAAGGGTTTGATAGAGGTATAATAGTTTCCCAATAAAGATCTTACAGGCTGCCATTCTCCCTTCCACCAGCATAAGATACTAGTTCAAAAAGAATGAAAAGTTGCTGAAAGCTGTGAATTACCCGTAGCAAATCAGCACTCTTTCCACTCATCACTCTGTGGCCTCATCGTCTCCATTTGTCTGTGGGATCCACATGGCCTTCTGGATATTAGAGACACTAGTTCCTTAATTTTGATTTGTTGCTCTGGTTCTTAGCGGGTAAGAACTGCCTGCATTTCATGAAGGCATGTAATAAGTCTCAGATGAGATCTTACTATAGTTAACTAGAAATGTGATAAATGTAAGACTCCATCTTCAAACACACACACACACCTCTATTCGTTTATAATAGTGATATTGTAAAAGTGATTTTGGAATTCTGTTTCATGCCATATATTTCCAAGCACTTTCTTATATTTCCTCTTTCACAGCCCTTCACTAATAGGCCATGTATCTGGTTCTGTTCTGTTACTGGAGATTATTTTAGGGGAAAAATATATAATGACTATCTCTAATGGTTAAATTTCAAATGAAAATCTCTACCTGCCTTCATTTTTAGCATTAGAATCGATCAGCCTTTTTTCCTACTCAGGCTTTCTACCAAAGTGTTCTTTTATTTCTGTGAAAAGCAAACATAAGCGTTCACCAGTTTTCTCCAGAATGTGGAGCTCTGGGGACAAATTTTCACTGCCTCTTGTTACTAAGAACAGTCAACATGCTGGAATCCCACATACCCTTAAAAGGTAACAGTAACTATGCCAATGTGAAATAGGAACCACTCCTTTGAATCCAGGCCAAAAGTTTTAGTACACTAAAACTGGGACTGGAAATGATGTGAAATAGAAAATATGGTATTTTTATTCATAGGTTGTTCTGAAGGAAGTTGCCATATTAATCTTTAAAATCATTCCTTAAATACAATAATCTCTTACATTGCTATATAGCTTTAGAGTTTGCAACCTACTTTGATATACTTTGATATATCCCACAATACTCCTGTGAGACAGATGGCCAGGATATAAATATACACACACACACACACACACAATGACTTTCATAGGATGTCCTGACAAGGAGACAAAGTAAAGAAGTGAAAAAAATTTTGGAACCATATCATCTGGTTCCTAATACTGTACTCTTTCTGCTGTCTACACTGAAATTTCGTGGACACGTGCAATAAACTTTATGGACTGGATCAGTTTTTTTAAAAAAACATCAAATATCCAGTGATCCCCAGCCCCCAACACAGTACATAATCTGAGATTCCTATTCATGTCTACTAGGTTAGTTACGCATCAGAGGACTCTACTCCAGATGGGTCTTCAACAAAATAAATAACTTTCTTTCTCCCACTCTCTCCACTGCTCCACCAGTGCACTGGGAAAATAGGGGCCAGTTTACTGTCTTTAAAGCACCTAATTGCCAGATGACATCCAGGCAATTATAGACTTTAATCATTAATGTATTTCCCTTAGAGGAATGTGTTTTGTGTGTGTATGTGATTCTAAACTGTAAAAAACTAGGTAACCAAAATGAAGTAATTACTTTCTGATATGTTGAGAAATTTTAAAAAGTTGAACTTCCCATGACCATGAAGTTTTAAGTTCTGTTTATGGTATTACTTTCCACTCAGCAATTCAGAATTGTCCTTATGGCCAATAAAGGCAGATTGTCTCTCTCTGTCCTTGGGGACATATAAAGCCATATAAAAGCAATTGGGAGAAATTACTTAATTTAAGTTTTAAAATGTTAATGGAGGGTAAACAGTGACCAAACCAGATGCTGAGCTATTGACCTAGGTCTTTGGGGCCTTTCAGGTTGCAGAATAGCTGTTACTTCCTTCAAGCATTTGCAAGTCAGGCATGGAAACTTTTAAGCAGGCTCTGACAAAAGTGCTGGTTTTCATTCTGTAATTGCACTAAGTAGAAGCCAGCTGTGAGCCTCTTAGGACCCTTTATTGGACTGAGATTTTAAACATTTTGCTGAGTAGGCGGTAAAGTTTTCTTCTCTTTATTCCCACCCTCTTGGTGAAAATGCACTCTTAATAAGCTGAAAGGAAATGGGGTATGAAAATAACAAATGAAGAACTTGTGTTGAACACAGATTTTAGTGCTTCCCTAAAGGTCACGCAAGCCACCAAATGGAACTTAATTTATGACTATTACATACTAGCTGTGTGTAGATACTCAATAAATATTTGTTGAATGGATCACATATTGGTTAACTCAGTTTTTGCATATAGTATGATAGAAATATATCCAGTCTATCTGCAAAGCCAGTAGCTTTCCAGACAATAATTCAGTTTGCTCTGAGTTGAGGCTACTTTGTATAAGGCCAACAAACTAAAAGATGTACATGTCTTAAGTCAAAATCATCACCACACCTCAAAAAATGCTACTTTACATGTTCATGATCATGAAGATGAAAGCATTGCCTTCATGGAGAATGGATATGATGGATATGATTTTTTTTTTTTTGGTTCATACATCAGTTGTCCTTGGATGACCATTCAGATCAGATTCATGTCTTATGAAAAGATGATCCAGTTGTAGGTCTTGACTGTGATGGAACAGGTTGATTTTCCAGTTATTCTGCAAGTGACAGATTCAGTAACCATTAGTTGGCATTCTCTCTTACAAGCCTGAAATCACCCTTTTTTGAACTCAGGTTTGTGGATTAAATGAGCTATGTAATCATTCGTAGACGCAATCATGCTATAGACCCAATAAAACTATTTAAATATTCTGTCAGTGCCTTGCAAACATCCCCATCCCAGATCCTTCAAATCTCGCCTGGAATCTATGTTGCCAAACGTGCATTGTCCTGTAACTGGTGGTCTCCTGCGTGCCTTGTGATAAACTGTAAGGCAAATTTCTGTGGTGCCAGTTACTATGGACATCGATACACAAATGCTGAGTCATTACATGGAAAAGGATTAAAAGGCTGAATATACCTTTAAGAAATGTCTAATGCAACCATAGTTACCTTTCTCATTTCTCCACAGTCCAGTGAGTTTTTGTTCTGTTCCTTAATCCTAGAGTGTACAGTAATCATTTTAGCTATATCACATAAAGGAAATACAGGGAACAGACAGCCTAATGCGTTCATTTTATTTATTTCATCCATCCAACACCTACAGGATGTTCTAGACTCTGAGGAGAAACAAGAATGAATAAGTCCTGGGACTTCCCTGGTCGTGCAGTGGTTAAGAATCCGCCTGCCAGAGCAGGGGACACGGGTTCAAGCCCTGGTCCGGGAAGATCCCACATGCCGTGGAGCAACTAAGCCCGTGCACCACAACTACTGAGCCTGCTCTCTAGACCCCACGAGCCACAACTACTGAGCCCACATGCCACAACTACTGAAGCCCGGGTGCCTAGAGCCTGTGCTCTGCGACAAGAGAAGCCACCGCAGTGAGAAGCCCGCGCACCATAACAAAAAGTAGCCCCCGTGTGCCACAGCTAGAGAAAGCCCGTGTGCAACATCGAAGACCCAATGCAGCCAAAAATAAATAAATACATAAATAAAAAAGAATGAATAAGTCCTATTTTCTACCCTTAGCAAGTTCACTATAAGTAGAAAATCAACTCAAATAATCTCTCATATTGATCTCTCCCTCCTGTGAGTCCCCATGCTATTTTGGAGGCCTTCTTGGGGATATAGTGTAGTCTATCTTTAGAATCTTATGTGTGTTCCTTGCATGCTTCTTGGTAGACTTGGAACTCCTGGAAGCAAAGACTTTGTCTCCCTCATCTTTGTATCCCTGGTTCCCACTATTATTCCTAGTGTATATTATGAACTTACACGTTTTAAAAATGAATGAATGATCTGATGATTTTGCCACTAACAATCTATAAGACTTCTAACTAGTAATCTAGTATCTCTGGGGCCTGTTTCCTCATCTGTAAGTGAGGAAGTGAGGATAATGCATGCTACATCTTATAAAGTTATGATATCAAAATTAGATGCATTAAATTTTGCAGTCTGTGAAACACTATACCAATGAAAAGAATCACTCTTATTAAAATGGAATATATGCTTTCATTTAACTCTCAGTTGCCATTTAACTACACCTGGCAATGATGTTTGAAGGGATCTCAGGGGCCTTACTATTAGTGGAAAACTCAACCATCTTACGTCCCATAAAATTTTCCTTCCTTATAATGCTCAATTGTTAAAAAAAAAAAAATTTAAAGTAGGTTCTAATGAAGCATACTAAGTATAGCTTATTCGTCAAACTCTTAACCTCTGTCTTGACCATAAAATATGAATTATTGTGGTATATGGTTCTATTCAGGGTATGATAAATGCTGTATGTACTTCGGGAGGAAACTATAAGGTATGTTTCTGGCTTGCCTTGAGGAAGAAATAAATGGCCTATGCAGTCACTTCCATCTCTAGTTTCAATGATTAATGCATCCTAGAGGAACAACTTTCTTTAGGCTGCAATGCCAGTTGCTATCCTTATTTCATCCCTTGAGTTTTAGAGGGAATGTGAACTGAAATATATTTAGCTTTTATTTTAGATAACTTTTTTCTTTGACTCTTGCTTGTGGCTTTTACGTTTTTTTTTTCCATTCTGGAGTTAGTTTTTCTTGTGCATATCTAGGTTTTTAGCTAGGAGGACACAGGAGGTGATAGAGATAATGCAGGGCTATGCCTAAGGTTTGGAGGTAGAGCGGATGCTCAGGAGGCTGCGAGAGACCTCAGCAGCTCAAGTGCCAAAAGGTTCTGTGTGTCTTACCTTGTTACTCACTCATGGCCTCTATGAGGCTTGGGACCAATCAGGATTCCATGTTAGTGCCAGGTCTTCACTTGCTATGTCGTTAGGTGCAGTGGATAAGCATTTTGTGAAACCATTTGAGTGTGTTTTGCATTCTTTCATGAGATGGTTAGTCAGGTGTGGCCACAAGAGGGGACAAGAAAGAGGTTCAGGAAAACAAAGTTTATTATATTCATAGCTTCTAAAGAGAGGCACTGTATGCCATGAGGGAGTCATGTAGTGGGAGCATCAATGGGGCCAGCTCAACCAAGCAGCTGGGGGGGCGGTGCGAGAGACAAAGAGGACCCATGGACAAGTGCCTTTATTGGGGGTCAAGGTGGAGTACATAAGCAAAAGACACAAGAAGATTTTCTGGGTGTGTTTGAAGGTCACTAAATCACAGTCAGGGGCAGGGAGGAAGGGATACTTGTGGCAAGGGCCAGCCTTATGCCACCTGTGTAGAAGCTCGGGCTTCTATTTATTCACTGCAATGGGAATAATCCATTGTCTTTTTTTTTTAAATCATGATTTCATGTAACAAACATTGAATGTCTGCAATATATGGCATCAGAAGAAAAGCAAAAAGCAAAACAAACAAAAAAAGAATTAGACACAGCATCCACAGTTAAATTGCTTACGATTTGATTTTATCAAAATACCTTACCGTAGACTCATCAACATTCATACTTCAAATGACTAATGTGCATCAGTAATTTAACATAACCTTAAAAAGCATGCTGATTAATAACTATATGAAGATAGCAATATTATGCAAATGCATAGGATGCATAGGTACGGGAGATTGAGGCATTGAGACTGAGGGAAAAGGATTGATATTAAAAATCCATTTGCTAAAATCTCAGATCACGGTATCTTATTATTTTCTGAAGATTTTATCCAGAGCAGTGATTTTTCCTCAGAGTCCATATTTTTGTTGAGGCTTGGGGATCTATGAAATCCATAATATTGTATGCAAAATTGTGTACACATGAGCATCCTTCTGGGGAGAAATCTAAAGTTTACACTAATTTCTAAAAGTAATAATCCAGTAATATTAAAAATCACTAATGCATATTTGACTTATAATTTACTTCTCCTTTTAGGGAAGACAGTGTGTTTGGTTGAAGGATCCTAGAATTAAGATGGAAAGGCATAAATTATAGTCCTTAATTCTTTCCTTTCTACCTGTGTGACTTCAGAGAAATTACTCAACTACGGTGTCTTTATCTTTAAAATGGGCAGATACTCCTTTTTCTCCTGAGAGTCAAATAAAATGGATTATGTGACTGGCTAGAATAAACAATAAAAAATATACCACATAGAGATTATTACTATTATCTTAAGTTATTTGGGCTTTTGCATCTGCCAATCCATGATACTTTTTTTTGTTAGTTAAGAATTTTATTATATTACCAAGTAAATACATCCTTGCTACCTTGCCAATGTTGTCAACTTAGTTTTTCAAAGAATGATTACCCAGTTCATAGACTTTCCATGTTTTTGGAGGCCTTTGGTTTTAAATGAATCAATGTAAGTATCTAATACACCATGACAACTGCCTAGTCTATATCATAGTAAGGGCAGGAACAGGGTGACCACTGTGCTAGTGCAGAGCCGGGGATATCCCTGGCCTGTGTCAGATTCTACAAAGGAAACTTGGAAGAACTACTTTTGTTTTCTTTGAATAAAGGTCAATTGTAGGTTGAGTGAATGAGGTTGAGGAAGAAATAGAAAGAATAGAGATGCGTGTGTTTTGACATTAGATTATGAGTTGAATTCCCTGCCTTGTCTCCATGCAATCGTAAGTTCTCATATTCTTTCTGAGACTCAATGTTACTATTTTAAAAATGGAGATAAAAAAGAATGATCTCACAAGATTATAGTAAGCATGACGCAATTATATCGGTAGGTTGCAGCTTGTCAACTATAAAGTGATATACTACTTTAAATGTTGTTAGTCATTAAGGAATAATCATTTCAAGACAGTTCCAAAGTGCAAAATGATTAGATCACTCTCTTGGCGTTTGTTCTCATGGGATTTCACTAGTATTTTATTTATTTAAATATACATATTTGAATATATACATATATATACACACACATATATATGTAGTCTGTGTGTACTCATTATTTACTATTTGTTTGGGGACACGTGCGATAAGTAGGCTGCATCATTAGTTGAGAGCAAACTTCTCAAATGAGAATCAAAGACGACATAAAAAGCAGTGAGAAAGAATTTGGAAGAAAAGGGAGAGTCATGTGGTAAAAAAGACAGAAACTGCCACTTCATAATAGAGAAGAACAGAGGTGGTAGTGACCGCTAGGACTTTCAGAGGTAAATTTTATTCTGAAAGTGGAAAAATGGGAAGCCAAATGATACAGAAGTATAACAGTAGCAGAGACAGTGATTGTAATAGAATAAAATTATTAGTAGGTAATTTCCAGGGACTCTTCACTGCAGTTTACCATCTATGACAAACTAAACTTCCTTAACAATTGAGCACATATTCTGCTTATACCTTTTGTTCCCTTCCCCTACTCCAAATCTCACTGCTAATTAGCAGCACATGTTAGGGAAAGAAAGCCCAGTAAGACATTCCTACATGAGATCTGGGTTTGCTTCAAATCCCCCAAATGCCCTCAAGCTCAACAGATGATTCTTGCTTTTGTTTAAATAAGAATAATTTTGAGGTATCAATAGTGCAACACCCCAACCCTGCTGCCTTTTAGTGAAAATTAAGGCAAAGGGCATGTTAACAATATCAACAAAATAGCAGAAGTAAAAGGGAAACCCATAGGTTCCTTGATGGGTGACAGAGAATTGATAAATAGATCATAGCTGGTGGATCAAAACGGAATGACAAAAAGGATGTCCCCAAAAATGGAATCAAAATTTCAAAATAGAGAATAAATTATTTAACTATTTAAGACTCTGTAATTTTTAGTGAGTTAAAACTTTACCTATGTAATAAGCTTTATGTTCAGATAAAATGTGATAATGTTTATAGGATGTTATATTGATTAACTCACTCAGTTCCTAAATACAGTGGGATGGGTGGGGTGTCAATTCTTCTTATACCCATTTTATATATAATGAACCAGAGAAGTTAAAATGTTCTCCTAAAGTCATGCAACAAATAATGCAGAAGTCAAAGGTCAAATGCTGGTCTTCTGATGCCAAGTCCTTTGTTTTGACACCTATTCCTAATGGCTAAAGAAGCAAATTAGAAACAAAACAAGAAGGAGAAGGAGAAAGAGAAGAGAAGGAAATATAATTCAGTCAGATATTTTCAAATATCTAAAATGTATTTATTTTGAATTTTCATACAGTGAAATTCACTCTTGGTGTACAGTTCTATTACTTTTGACAAATGCATAGAGTCAAGTAATCACTGTCATCAAAATTAAGATACAGAGCAGTTCCATCACCCCCCAAAATTTCCTCATGCTGCCCTTTTATATTCATCCCCTCCCTTGCCCCCAGTCCCTAACAACCATTGATCTCTTTGTTCCTCAAGTTTTGCCAATTCAAGAATGTCTATAAATGAAATCAAACAGTATGGAGCTTTGAGTCTAGCTTCTTTCTGTTTTCGAATTTTTTGTATGAGTGCTTGGAATCACCTGGAAAATATGTGAATATTTCCCTATATTTTTGTTTATATCTGAAACTGTGCAATCCTGTAGAAACCGCTGAATTCCCATGTTTATTGTGAAAGATGATGTCCAAATTCTGAGGCAAATCATTGTTCATATTATACCACTAATGGCTGTACCTAATATACCTAGAGGGAATACCAACACAGAAAATGCAAGTCTGGCTGTCAGGGTTTTTGAGTGTCACCATCATTACTAAATCAGACTTTTGATTGAGATTATGAGGAATAATTATTGATATGTGATTAGGTATATCAGCTACCTCTTTAATCAGCCCTCTGCACAGCATTGTTACTTAGAAGTCTATGTAAATTCCTTTACATGCTTTCACATCATGCCTAGTCTTATGTTGCCACTTGATGGGGAAAAACATTAAATCTTTTTAGAACATTTTGTTCAGTTTGAATATTGCTTTAAAAAGTATTTCATAATATGAGCTTGAAATTGTAGGGAGAACTATGTTAGGAAATCAAATATATACCCAAAAGCAGAAAACATGAGCTTCCCCGGTTGCCAAGGGAACTGTTGTATGCAAATTTCTGTTTATTGAATGTTTGACTATAAAAGAACAAAACTGTTGAAAGGGGGAAAACCTCTTTATCTTGAGTGATAGAATATGAATGTTACGCCCTTCTGCTTGGGAAAAGAAACATAAACATGGGATTTCAGGCTAGATGGGCTTCTGCACTCTTGTGTAAACTGCTTAAACCATAGGGTTTGTTAATTCTTGTCTGTAATTCTTTGTTTCTTATGTAATTGAGCTATTTTTTCCCCAAGAAAAACTTTGCAGTTTATTTTTATTGATAGCATACAACACTTTTTATTATGCTTTCTTTCTTCCCCTTTAGTCACATGGTGACTTAATTCTTTTTAACTTTTTATTTTGAAGTAAAATATTAGAATTATAGAAAGCTTGCAAAAATAGGACAGACATCTTGCAAAAATAAGATATCCTTTACCCAGTTCTCCTTATCTTATCAACTTACATAACCGTGGTACATTCAATTGTCAAAACCAGGAAATTAACATGTGATGCCATACTATTAACTACAGACTTATTCCAATTTCATCAATTTTTCCAGTAATGTCATTTTTCTGCTCCAAGATCCAGTCCAAGATCACACATTGTATTAGTACTGGTATACATATTGGTATGTATTGTATTGGTATGTCCCTTTAGTCTCCTCCAGTTTGATAGTTTCTCAGTCAGTATTTGTCTTTCATGATCTTGGCACTTTTAGTGAGTATTGGTCAGCTATCTCTAGTCGAACTTTTAAAATGCTTGTTACAAATCTTAGCTGAAATTTTAAATGTTCATTACCAACCTGCATTTGCTTCTTTGTGAGTTACAGGATCATATTTATTAGAGTTTTAGTGATTTTTGCTTAAAAGTTACAAAATCTCCATGTATATTAAGATGTTAACATTTGTTTAAAAATATTTCTCCCACATGATTCTGTTATTAGGTGTACATAAGGGTTTATTTTGGTTTTATTTTTTCTAGTTTGTGTATGTTCACATTGACAAGCTTTTCCTACTGATGTCTTCCATTATAGAAATCAGACATGTCTACAAATATTTTATCCTAGTTGTTTTATAGTTTATTTTAGCGTATTTAGTATTTTAATTGATTTGTAGTTTACTTGTGTCTTCCATCACTTCTAAGCATAATAAAATCATCCTTATGTAGGTATAAGAAATATTCACATGTATTTTATTTTATTTTTTCAAAATCTGTTTTTTTTGTTTTTTGTTTTTTATAAATCTTTACTGGAGTATAATTGCTTCACAATACTGTGGTAGTTTCTATTGTACAACAAAATGAGTCAGCCATATGCATACATATATCCCCATATCCCCTCCCTCTTGAGCCTCTCTCCCACCCTCTGTATCCCACCCCTCTAGGTCGTCGAAAAGCATCAAGCTGATCTCCCTGTGCTATGCTGCTGCTTCCCACTAGCTAACTACTTTACATTTGGTAGTGTATATATGTCGCTGCTACTCTCACTTCACCCCAGCTTCCCCCTCCCCCGACCATGTCCTCAAGTCCATTCTCTATGTCTATGTCTTTATTCCTACCCTGCCACCATCAGTATCTCTTTTTTTTTTTTTTTTAGATTCCATATATATGCGTTAGCATACGGTGTTTGTTTTTCTCTTTCTGACTTAACTTCACTCTGTATGACAGACTCTAGGTCCACCCACCTCACTACAAATAACTCGATTTTGTTTCTTTTTATGGCTGAGTAATATTCCATTGTACATATGTGCCACATCTTCTTTATCCGTTCATCTGTCCATGGACATTTAGGTTGCTTCCATGTCCTGGCTATTGTAAATAGTGCTGCAGTGAACACTGTGGTACATGTCTTTTTGAATTATGGTTTTCTCAGGGTATATGCCCAGTAGTGGGATTGCTGGGTCATATGGTAGTTCTATTTTTAGTTTTTTAGGAACCTCCATACTGTTCTCCATAGTGGTTGTATCAATTTATATTCCCACCAACAGGGTAGGAGGGTTCCCTTTTTACCACACCCTTTCCAGCATTTATTGTTTCTAGATTTTTTGATAATGGCCATTCTGACCGGTGTGAGGTGATACCTCATTGTAGTTTTGATTTGCATTTCTCTAATAATTAGTGATGTTGAGCATCTTTTTATGTGCCTCTTGGCCATCTGTATGTCTTCTTTGGAGAAACGTTTATTTAGGTCTTCCGCCCATTTTTTTAATTGGACTTTTTTTTTTTTTGATATTGAGCTCCATGAGCTGTTTGTATATTTTGGAGATTTATCCTTTGTCTGTTGCTTCATTTGCAAATATTTTCTCCCATTCTGAGGGTTGTCTATTCATCTTGTTTATGGTTTCCTTTGCTGTGCAAAAGATTTTAAGTTTCATTAGGTCCCATTTGTTTATTTTTTTTATTTTCATTACTCTAGGGAGTGGGTCAAAAAGATCTTGCTGTGGTTTATGTCAAAGTGTTTTTCCTATATTTTCCTCTAAGAGTTTTATACTGTCTGGCCTTACATTTAGGTCTTTAATCTACTTGGAGTTTATTTTTGTGTATGGTGTTCGTTAGTGTTCTAATTTCATTCTTTTACATGTAGCTGTCCAGTTTTCTCAGCACCAGTTATTGAAGAGGCTGTCTTTTCTCCATTGTATGTTCTTGCCTCCTTTGTCATAAATTAGGTGACCATATGTGCGTGGGTTTATCTCTGGGCTTTCTATCCTGTACCACTGATCTATATTTCTGTTTTTGTGTGAGTACCATACTGTCTTGATTACTGTAGCTTTGTAGTACAGTTTGAAGTCTGGGAGCCTGATTCCTCCAGCTCCATTTTTCTTTCTCAAGATTGATTTGACTATTCAGGGTCTTTTGTGTTTCCATACAAATTGTAAAATTTTTTGTTCTAATTCTGTGAAGAATGCCATTGGTAGTTTGATAGGGATTGCACTGAATCTGTAGATTGTTTTGGGTAGTATAGTCATTTTCACAATATTGATTATTCCAATCCAAGAACATGGTACATTTCTCTATCTCTTTATGTCATCTTTGATTTCTTTCATCAGTGTTTTATAGTTTTCTGGGTACAAGTCCTTTGCCTCCTTAGGTAGGTTTATTCCTAGGTATTTTATTCTTTCTCTTGCAATGGTAAATGAGATTGTTTCTTTAATTTCTCTTTCTGATTTTTCATTTTTAGTGTATAGGAATGCCAGAGATTTCTGTGCATTAATTTTGTATCCTGCAACCTTACCAAATTCATTGATTAGTTCTAGTGGTTTTCTGGTGGCATTTTTAGGATTTTTTATATATATTATCATGTCATCTGCAGATAGTGACAGTTTTACTTCTTCCTTTCCAATTTGTATTCCCTTTATTTCTTTTTCTTCTCTGATTGCCGTAGCTAGGACTTCCAAAACTATGTTGAATAAGAGTGGTGAGAGTGAACATCCTTGTCTTGTTCCTGATCTTAGTGGAAATGCTTTCAGTTTTTCACCATTGAGTATGATATTTGCTGTGGGTTTGTCGTATATGGCCTTTATTATGTTGAGGTAGGTTCCCTCTATGCCCATTTTCTGGAGAGTTTTTATCATAAATAGGTGTTGAATTTTGTCAAAAGCTTTTTCTGCATCTGTTGAGATGATCATATGGGTTTTATTCCTTAATTTGTTATTATGGTGTATCACATTGATTGATGCATATATTGAAGAATCATTGCATTTCTGGGATAAATCCCACTTGATCATGGTGTATGATCCTTTTAATATGTTGTTGGATTCTGTTTGCTAGTATTTTGTTGAGGATTTTTGCATCTATGTTCATCAGTGATACTGGTCTATAATTTTCTTTTTTTGTGATATCTTTTTTGGTTTTGGTATCAGGGTGATGGTGGCTTCTTTGTAGAATGAATTTGGGAGTGTTCCTCCCTCTGCAGTTTTTTGGAAGAGTTTGAGAAGTGTTAGCTCTTCTCTAAATATTTGGTTGAATTCGCCTGTGAAGCCGTCTGGTCCTGGACTTTTGTTTGTTGGAAGATTTTTAATTACAGTTTCAATTTCATTACTTGTGATAGGTCTGTTTATATTTTCTAATTCTTCCTAGTTCAGTCTTGGAAAATTGTACCTTTCCAAGAATTTGTCCATTTCTTCATGGTTGTCCATTTTATTGGTATATGGTTGTTTGTAGTAGTCTCTTATAATCCTTTGTATTTCTGAGGTGTCACTTGTAATTTCTCCTTTTTCATTTCTAATTTTATTGATTTGCATCCATTTTATTCTAGATTTTTAAAATATATAATTTGAAATGCATTTTAGTGCCTATAACTCTTTACTCCATCTGCAGTTTATTATTTAGTTTGATCTCAGGCTAAGGTCAAAGTGATGTTTTCTAAATAATTAACAGTTTTTCGAATATCATTAACTGAATTCACATACTATTCTCATTGATTGGTATTGCCTCATTCTTACTATATTAAGTTCCTTTATATTCTAAGATCTGTTTATGGGGTATTTAGTTTGTTCCACTGATTTTCTGTCCAATTTTCTCTCACTAATAGATTATTTTCATTACTGTGGCTTTATTATAGCAAATTTGCCCTCATTGCTTTTGATTTTCAAAACGTCATCTCTTTGGTCTTTTCAGTTTTTCAAGGGAACATCAGAATCATTTGGTCAAGTTCTAAGAGAAACTGATTGTTTTTCTGATTATTTAGATATTTTCTATCTCTTAGTGAAATTTTAGTTTTCTTCAAATAGCTGTAATACATAACTTACAAAAGTCATTGTTTTAAAGGTTTGCGTATTCAATCTGTAGATGTTATCTTTTATCTTTATATATTTAAATTGTTTACTAAAGGAATACAGGAAAACTAAACATTTTTTGTATTATCTATTATATAGCTACTTGATTGAACTCATTAAATCTAACAGTTTAGCAAATTGTTTTTTTTCCTCAAGTAACGATAAATTTTGTCTCTTTTTTATAATTTTTTGTCATATCTTGATTTAGTGATCAAAATTCCAGAACAGGGTTAAATAGCAGTGTGGATAATGATTCTCTAATATTTTGTCATTAAATATGATTCTGAATCCAAAATTATGTTGAATGCAAGACACAGATCAGATACTTTAATGAAAAAAGAAAAAAAAAAAAAGGAAAGTCACCAATTTCCTATTGCCTATTGGCATTTCTAAAGGATTATCAGTTGTGAAGGACTGACCACAATTTGACATGTAAACATACAGTTCTCACCAAATGAAATTGTCAAGTTGGGGGCTATTTAAGAATAAATATGGGTAACAGTCTGCAGTTTTTAAAAATCCCTGGATATTTTTGCTCCCCTAAAACTTTCTTGTTAATAATTATCAGCAAGAGATTAAATAAGAGGTTTACCTCTGATACAAGGGCTTCATGGTTAATTGAATCAGTAGTCTCAGCTGCTGGGATCACCAGCTTCTGGTACTCAGTTACTGAGTGCTCCATTAAATCAGATAACATATGTGAGATGTCAGCAAGATGCCAAATTCACAATAGATACTCAGTAAATATTAACCACCCTCACTCTGTCCTTAAGAGGTAATAAAATATTTACTTAAGAAACACAGGCTGGCTTTCTAGGAGTTGTCAAGAACCTAATAGAAATCAAAGAGGCCTGTAAGTGACATTGTGAGTTAGTGGTAATTTCCGGCTTTCTACCTCCATCTTGGCTCCTGGAAATTTCTCCTTGCTTTCCTCACTCTCCTCTCCCTAGACTCGCTTAGCCCAAGTCCTGACACATTATCATTTTCTTTTCTTATATCCTCAGAGACATGTTTGGGCTTTTAAAGAATGGACTTTGTAAGGAAACTAAGAGAAAACCCAAACAAAACCCAAAATAATAATAACGTCATAATAGAACACAGGGTCTCCATTCTAAGAATCATAGAGTTTTAGTTAATTCTAGGAACATTCACTGCATATCACACCCTATGCAGGGCACTACAAAGATTAAGCCAAGACACCTATGGTCAAAAAGACCCTTGGTTTGAGCTGTGGCTGCTGATCTGGGTGCACCACCATGAGAGCCTCTCAGCATGGAAACATCTAGCAAGGAACATCCCCTTCAAGTGTGTCAACTGAAAAGAAGAGGTGGAGGATTTCTGGACTCCAGGGCTTGGCTGGGATAGCTCTTTAAACATGTATCCCTGTTCCTTCCAATCCTGACTTTACATTAGACCCCTAACGCTGACCTTGCGCTCTGTTAAAGTAGGACACAAACGGATTACTTCTGGGTATTCTGGATGAGAGTGGCTTTCCTATTATTTTGCTAAATATGGTAATTATCCCTTTAAGGAAAGGGCTAACATTTATTATTTATCTCTTATTGGGCATGGTACTGTAAATTTGGGTTTCAATTCATGGACGATATGGGGATTATCAGTCAGTCTTCTGGAAATGTGTGGAAATGGAGGGAACTTGTTGCTAGGAATAGGAGAGCCACTTCAAATGAAAAGCCAAGGAATGGAGTACAGAGGGCTCAGGCAGCAATATAGGCAAAGCAGGGAGCAGAAGCCTGGTCTTAGAACCGTATTCTGTGATAACAGGGAGGAGGGTGTATGCTCAGACCCAGAACAGAGGACCTCCTGTGTGCAAAACACATGTACCAGCATCCAGTGGGAAGACGGCTACATGAAATCCTGAACAGGGAATGATTGGAAATTAGTAGTATGAGTCCATTACTCATTTAAGGGTCAGTAATATTAACAGCATCTACTTTATTTAGAGAGCTACTTAATTTTATCTTACTGAAAATACAACAAATATTTACAATATAGGTTATATTGTTTATAATCTTTATAATCTTATGTTTCATTATATGGACATAATTTCTCACAGTGAATTCTTCTATTTTAGACTTTTCAGGTACCCAGCCATTCTTCCTCTCATTAGTTATTTTACATAGGGGTGGAATTAGCTGGCTGTGATACCCTTTTCTGGTTGTCCTTATGGATAGAACACAGAGGTAAATTTATATCATCTGTACTTCATAGTAAGGTATTATCTATTTGGGGTTTTCTCTCTCCAGAGCTAAATGGCAAGGAATTAGACATCATAGCTTAAAATCACATGCCTCAGAGCCAAACTGCCTGGGTTGGAATTATGTTCTCTCTTATTTCCAACTCTATGAACTTGGGCAAGTTCCTTCTACTTTCAGTGCCTCAGTTTCCCCATATGTAAATGAGAATGACAATAGTACCTACTTTATAAGAGTGTTATGTGGATTAAATGAGTTAATGTTTGTAAATCACCTAAAACAGTGCTTGGCTTGTAGAAAGCCTAATGCTTTAAATAAAATTTAGAGATTTTCCCCCCTGCCTAAACTTTTAATTTTATAGCTTTATACACCCAGTAAATTTTCACAGAGCTCCCAATAAGGACCATGCATTTCACTGATTGAAAAACCAGACTGCAATATTAGAACAAGTAGTATCTGTATGATATGTTCAGTTTACAAAGCTCTCCTCATTTCAGTTTAATTGTTATAACAATACTATGAGGAAGGCATTATAAGAATTCTCAAGAATCTCATTTTTAAGTAAATAGGCTAACAGAAAGGAAGTCAATGGATGGATGGATGGATGGATGGATGGATGGATGGATGGATGGATGGATGGATGGGCTGGCTGATGGATAGCCAGGTAGATTGGCCTCTGACAGTATGAATATTACAAATTTGTACAATTTAAGCTTTAAGTATGGACTTTATTTTTAAAAACTGGTTGAGAAAGGGTTTACATAATCTAGGAATAAAATATTTGCAGAGAAGAGGAAGCTACTTTTTAAAAAAAGGAAATTATAAATGAAAAAAAAGTGTTTGTTTTGGATTTATGCATTATAGCAGTGTTGAAAATCCCAAAAAATCAAAAAAGGAAGACTTTAAAAACAAAGTGAACCAGGCCAATTGAATTTCACTTTCCAGGCTCAAGAAATGCTAAAAAACAAGCAGAGGCAGAGGCAAATTATTATTACTTTAATGAGCTACAATGATGCATAAGAAAGGGAACCACTTTTGTACTTTCTGATGTGTTTACTCCTCCACCAGATTAAAACATTTACATAAATGGTGTGAAATCTCTGAAATTGCCCAAATGTTTTTTGTTGTTATATTAATTTTTCAATCCAAATTTTTGATTATTTGGAAACTTTTCATGTTGGGTGTTCTGTAAGCATGGGTTTCCAGAAGTCTGTAGTTAGGCATTATTTAGACTAAACATCTGGAAGACTAGCATAGTATAAGTCAAAGATGGTTAGTTAGAGCCTTGGGGATGGAGTTTTCCCAAGCAACTTTGGGAAAATCATTTCTGTTTTATGGGTCTCAGTTTCTTCTTTTATAAAGTTGTGGGATTTGGACTAAAGTATGCCTAAAAGCTCCTTGCAACTCCAGAACCAGCCAGTTTTCACTCCAGCATTTTAACTAGGATTTTGTAGACATTGCTTTCTTTTGTTTTACATTTTTGACTGAGTTCACTCCTCCTTGGAAAAATGACTCCTCAGGAAGCCTTTCTGAAAGGCCAGTTAGTCTTCAGGCACTTCAGCGGGCTTAAAATAATCAACATGTGTCTGTGGCAGCTGCCCAGCCAGACCACGCACAGGAAAAATCACCCCACCCCTGTATGGGCTTCACACTAGAGACCCACACTTAACTGTGACCCTATTTAACTTTGCTGTGTAGCTGGGACTGATCAGACATAGGAGGCTTTCATGAAAGGGGAAAGCTTTGACTTTTAAGATGAGACCTGGAGGTCAGGTCTGTTCAACCATTAAAAAGATGCTTATGAGGGAAAGTCCTTGAAGGACTCATCATGGCTTCTTTGAAGTTACTGCCGATACTATACTTGGGGATCCAGTAAGCTGCTTAAATAAAAAAAGAAGGGATAAGATGGTTGGATTAAGATGGAAAAGAAGAGGCAAACTTGGCTCTTAGGAAAGTTCTCCCAGTGTTCCCCAAAAGGAATATTTTGGGGATTGATTTTACTTTTAATTGATTTTACTTTCTCCCAAATCTCTTTGACTTTTACATTATCCAGATGACCCACTTGCGTGCTGACTTCATCTGGTGCGGTGGAGACATGTGATACAGGTTTCTTGAATCACTACCTTTGTTTGCACCAGAAACCTGATGTTGAAGGCTTAGACTTTCTGGAGGTGGTGGTCACCACAGTTAATGGAAGAAACTTTGAACTAATGTCATAGCTTCCTACTTTATTACAGAAGTAGACCAACTGTGAACCTTTCTAATCAAAGTCCTCAGGCTTGTGCCACCTCTTGCTGCCAGCAATCATGACTACTGGCAGAATTGTGTCCACTGAGCAAGGCATGTTCAATTTCATTCTCATCATTATCGTTAACATTCACTAAATGCCTATCTGTCCTAAATACTCAAGATAACAAGAAAATATGGCAAGTTCTTGTCATCACGATGGAGAGAAGACATACTTAAATAGAAATAATTGCAGCAACCTCAGTTGTGGATTTGCTGGTGTATGTATTTGTGTATGTGAGTTTTAAGTAGTGTCACATAGATTTTTCTATTTGTTCCTTACAGCAACCCCTCGAGGTAGACCATGCAGGAATCATCACTGCTATTTCATTAATGAGTTTATTGAAACTAGGAGGGCAGTGTGGTGACTTGTTTGAGGTTCTCCAAATGGAAGACAGACCCAGCTCATCTGTCTTCTTACAATTACAAAGTGTCAAATTAACAATACAATTGACCGTAGAACTTTGAACTGCATGGGTCCACTTATACGCACATTGTTTTTAATAGTTGAATCCCAGGATGCTGAACCACAGGTATGGGGAAACTGCATGGAGGGCTGACTATAAAGTTATATGGGATTTTTGACTGCGTGGAGGATGGGTCCCCAACCCCTGCATTGTTCAAGGGTCAACTGAATTGGGAATGACTGTAAGCATCCTGCCATTTATGGATGTAAGGATAGAGGGACATTCTCATGTAAGACTAAATCATTAAATCATTGAACCAATACCGCTGAGTATTTTGACCATTTCTCAGTTCTGGAAACTAAGCTTAACCTCTCCAGCCGTTCTGAATATGAAATTCTCACATTGTACTTCTGGATTAGAAAGAAATACCTTGTATTTTGGCATAAAAATAGGTGTCTATTCTAGGGAAAAACGTGGTTAAAGTAATACCAGTGTCATTAACCTACATTGCCTGAGAGGAGTCTATGTTCACAGACTCTGGGAGGGCCAGTTCCCCGTGGGGATTTTTCTCTTCTGTTTGTCTGACTAAACTTTCCTTAAATGCCAGGTCAAAGAAGTGACCGTATTGAATCTCCCCAGTTACTGAATGAATGGCAATTCTCTTGACTTTTTGAAGGGAGGTCTTGGTCAAGCTAAGTCTAAATTTCCTTGTGTGTTCTAAGTCTCCTGTGTGTATTTTGGATAGGGACAAGTGGTATAGAATCCAGTGGTTTCTTCCTACATTAGTCACAGTGGCATTAAGGTTTCTGCATCTATTTCCATAGTAATCTGGCCCATTACCACACAAGGAGCTTACAGACATCTATCTTAGAGGGAAAGACAGAAATATTTAGTCTGTCTTAGAATAGTGAACAGTTTAAAGAGAGGAGTGTAACAGTCCAAGTGATAACATGTGGAAATATATCCACAACCACTTATAATTCATTTTCTCCTTATGCCTATAGTGTGAAGGTAAACTACCAGTGTGAAGTAGTAGAGTTAGAAATACCTGAAATATTTAACATTTAAGCCTTGTTTTTCTCATCTGTAAAAATGAGATTGTTACCACTCACCTTATAGTGATGTTAAGAAGACTTAATGTGATAATATATTTAAAGTGTTTAGCACAGCAGTACAATGCATGGTAGCTATTACTATTATTATTATTATTATTATTATTATTACCATTATCATTATTATTTTGCAGAAATGTGCATCTGTGTACAAGTGAGATTGAACTGGTGAGAAAATGTGAATAATTAGTTTAGCAAAACTAACCACAATGGCTAAGAAAGTAATTTAAAGTAGATGTCCTCTTATTAGAAATTATTTTTGCTGAGTAAAATAACACTTCCTTATAAAGTTTCATATAATTCTTGAGCAGCTGCATGTAAAAGCTTTCATAATAAAAGGATAAATTCATAAAAGGCTATGGAATTGACCACTGTGTCTTCACTCACCTGATAACTCATGGGAAAGATAAGCTAAACGCCTTCATTTTCACTGACTTGTTCGAATCGGTTATACTTAAGTTAATATGTATGTGTATATATGGGGGAATATGTGTCTATGGCATTAGAGAGTTTTCTGTGGCATTAAAGCACTTTCTGCCCACTTGGGACCAGTTTTCACCATTCCAATGTCCCGAATAATTTGGCTTTAATCACAAAGACAAGATCATTCAAGTGAAAGAGAGAAACCTTTCAGGAGATAGACTGTGGCGAGTTATAATGTTCATCTGTTTGCTTGTGAATCCACAAACAAAGCTTGTCTCCTGTTCCAATACTAGCAGGGGCTGTAGCATCAACAGCATTCAACAACTCATACCACATGTATAATGCATTGTGGCTTAGAGGTGTAGCTCCATGGCAAACACATAACTGTGTACTGCTGGCAGTAAATGTGCTAAGGAGAAAGCCAGAGGAGAATTTCTTTTTAAATCCATTTCCCATTAACCAAGCTGTCTCTGGGATTTGTTTTGGTTATTGTCAGGAGTCAGATATATTTACCATGCTGTTACTGGCTCCATAGAATCAACAACCCTTTTGCATCCCATGTGTGTGCTATTTAGCCTCTGGAAATAATACCTCCTTTTGAAATATTTTTTGGGATGATTCCCAAACTTTGGTAACTGGAGAAGCAACAGTAAAATAGTTTTTGTTTTTGTTTTTTTCTTTCTTTCCTGAGAGAGCAGCTGAGGTGGCTTAAATGTATACTTGTAAGTAGAATTTCACTGCACTGCTCAAGCCATGGCTGCCTGATTTATGAAGGAAAAATAAATGACATTGCCGTATGATATACTGCTTCCTTGAACAAAATTCTTTAGGATACAGAAGACTACTTCTGACTGACAGGACAGCTGGAAAGGGACTAAAGAACAAATTCAAGGGAACACACAGAGAGAGGATGGGGCAGGTCCCATGATAGAGTGTGCTGCCACTGATCTGGCTTCAGATCTAAGATATCGGTAGCCACTGATAAAAATATTCTTAAAGAAACCAGATTTTTTACTGAAAGAACTCATTGATTTTGTACACACATTTGAAGGGCTATCTTAGACCTATTTGGAATGGCTGTGGCTAGTGGATTGAGTTGGTAGAAATTTTAAGAGAGATTCTAATCAGCATAAGAAAGGACACTGGAATGGCCAGAGCTGTCCAAAGCTGGAATGGGCTGCTATGGAAGACTGTGAATTTCCTTTCACTGGGGGTATTCAAGAAGAAGTCACATGATCATTGACAGAACTTTGCAGAGGATTTAAGCACCAGAAGAGAGGGTGGAGGTTTGGCCAAGTGACTCTTATGATCTTTTCCATTGCAGAGATTCAATGGAAAAAGGAGTGGGAATATAGCAAATTAATGTTAGATTTGTAACTTATGAACTTGCCATTCTTTCCACAAATCATATTCCAGATGAAAAAATAAGATACATTGAATAAAAATTAAGCATTACTGTTATTCCCATTAAACACACCAGGCAACTAAACTAAGACAGATTAGGATTTACCACACACTGAAATCAGCAGAAGAACAGGAAATCCTACCAGTGAACTCTGCTGTGGATTTCTTTCCCTTAGGATAAATGAGCCAGAAATAGAGTGACTGATGATTGACTAAGAGGATTGAGAGAGAGAACAACAAACTAAAGAGCAAGTGTATTTACTAGAGACCTACCAGCATGCCTGAATTCCAAGGGAAAACACTCATTCAAAAAGCAGAATGCAAATTCCCCTCCTTGCTCCCTCCCACCACACACATACACACAAACTTCTCTATCCAGATTTTTCTAACTGCTTACTCCCAGTGGACCATTCATCTCCAGTCCTATCCTTCGGGCAGAATTTAAGGCCAGGCAAGAATATAGCCATTATGATTTGTCCGAAGTGGTTCTCCAAAGGTACTGGCTGAACCCTGGCTCATTCCGGGAATACCCAAAAGGCTAAAGTAGTGAGGGCCGCAATCTACCCTCTGTATGATGGGCCCAGTGAGTGCAATGATGCTGAACTAAACCTGATCCTAAAGATGCCAGTTTAGGAAAGATCAGAAATGTGGGACCCATTCTCAAGTAGATCTTTCATCTTGAGGAGTATGTCTAGGCTGGTCAAAAGGGGATGAGTAAGACAGACAAGGAGAGTTCATCGCGAACTCCTACCTAGATAAGTGCTATTTCTACTGTGGAATACAGTCTCTTACTGGCATGAAAGGAAGGTCCTGGGATGGGAATGAATTATTCTTCAGTGAGTGAAGGGAGGGTGAGCCAAAGCGTCTCTGGGTAAGGCTTGTTATATACTGAAACACTCTTAAAAGTTTTTCACAATTAAGTTTCTAAAAGGGATTAAGTTGATTATACTCTTTTTGCCTTTCATTCTTGAAATTTATATAATCTAAATATGTAAACACAGCAAGCTAGAAGTCATCTTAAAAATCACCTGGCCCAACCCCTTCATTTTACAGAAGTGGCAGATTCAGAAATATTGATTGGCTTACTTAAGGTTACTCAGCAAGTTGCCAGAACTAGAATCCATGTCTCCTGTGTCCTGGTCCCATACTTTCTTCATTACTTGAGTGTCTCCTTCCTCACAAGTCTAGTAAAGAATTTTCTGCAGTTCTGAAGACATCAGCTTGAGAGCATGTTGCTGGCTATTGGGAAGAGTGATATAGATCAGAATGATAGATAAAGAAGGCTCTCATGCTAAGACCAAGGCATTAGAGAAGCCACAAGACCCCCATGAATGGCATAGAAAACAGTGAGCCCCTCATTTTAACTTAAGCCACAGAGGATGTTGTGGGCTTAGGGTTGGTGTCTACGTTCATTCATTCGAGTACATTCACAATGAAAATCTCTCCTCCAGCCTAATTTCTCACTCTCCCCCATCATCAACCTCACCTGCAGCCAATTAGAACTTCTTTGTCAATACATAGCATGCTTTTTTCAGTTATAGTTACTTCTCCTAGAATACATTTTTCTATCCATTTTCAGCTGTCAAACCCTATCCATCTGTCAAGGTTGATCCCAAGTATCCCTTCCTTTATGTAGTTTTACCTCTCTTTCCCCAGTGATATGCTTTCTCACATAACCGTACCTCTTGGTCCCCTGTCTACTTTTCTCTCAGAAAGAATAAAAATTATTTGGATACAACTGCAGAATGGAATTTCAATGAAAAGAAAATTCAAAAAATTCTCCAATTTCATGTAGACCTGAAATAAGTATTTATTCATTCACCCATTCATTCTTTTAGTTTAACGAACCTTTGCTGAGCACCCACTCCTCATAGCCAAATCACGTCTTTTCCTCAAAGACCAGCACGTATTATATTCTTCACATTATCTCTTCCTAATTCCTCACCTGTAAGTAATAAGTGCTCCTCATAAATCAGCTATCGATTGTCTATATTTTGCCACCAAAAGTTTTTTTCTCCCTAGTAGACAGTAAATTCCCAAAGAAGTATTTTTCTTGAGGACAAATACAAAGAAAAATATAAATAATTTTTCCTATTTTTAAAAAATGGGATCAAATCAGATTTACTGCTATCTTACCCACACCAAATTCTTGGTCTCAGTGCAATATTTCATATGCGAAAATGATGAAGTGATGATTTAATTGACTCAATTTTATTTTCTCGTAGAGGATTTTGAAGCCATCAGCATTTGGCAGCCAGGACCATTCCATTTACCCTCCAGTTCTGGAAAATATATTTGAAAACCCAGCAGCATGCAAAGCCAGGGTTGTTAAAATCATCATTTCCCTAAAGGATGTCAGAAGTCCTAAGGGAAAATATTTACAAGGAAAATCTGTTTTCTCTTTGGAATTTACAGGTTTTATTTGTATATTTTTCTCTTCTTACATGTTTCACCCTTGCCCCATCCCATGTGGCAAGAAGACAGACCTGCTTGTCTTTCCACCAATGAATCTGTCATCAGGTAGCTGGCTGAAGGCTATGCCTATTTAAGTAAATGTCTTTCAGTTAGTCAGTTTGCTAACAGATCCTCATCATTATCATTAGTTTATTTTTATCTTTAAAAATTGCTCAAGAATGACTTACTAGTTCCAGTTTAACCAAACTCCTTTCAGGAAACAGCTACAGGAGAGTGCTATAGTTTTTAATCATCTTCCATAATTTGAAAAACTTGGGGTTAGAATAAATGCCACCAGTTTTGAGTTAAATATTCTGCATACCCACATCACTCTCTTTTGCACTTAATTCACCACCTGATTATTGTTTATCTACTTTTTGTAGCTCTCACAATGCTATCATCTCTTACTATGTTGATATTGATATATTGCGATGGACACACTCATGCCCTGTGTGCCTATCACGTATAATTGGTGGCTAGCCTACACTGACACATTAAGCAAAACTCTCCAGTGTTTGATGAGTGGACAGCTACGTGAACAGCCTTTCATCCAGTTACTGAAAACCCAAGATGTGCCAAGGAGGGTTAATCACCAGCAATGTAATAGCCAATCAGAGCCACATAGAGACAGAGCTCTTTGTGAGTTGAGTATACCTTCAAATTAAAAGAGAGAATATTGTTCTATTTTTTCTACAAATGCATCAATGTTTTTAACTTGCAAAATCTCATAACCTTCTGTATACTGGTAAACAACAACATCTTCATAACTCTGCCCCAAGAGAACCGATGGAGAACTCAGGCACGTCAGTGGATGATTGTAATGCCTTGAGGGAGGCACTATGAGGGAATGATGTCTAAGCAAACAACTAAAGATGAATAAGAAATAATTAGGCAAAGATTTGGAAGGATAATTTTTCGAAAAAAAGAACATAGAAATTCAGAGAGGGGAGAGTAAATGGAACTGAGACAAAATCCAACAGGACCATAGCTGAGAAAGCAACAGAGAATAGTGAGAAGAAAGTCTGGGCCAGTAAACCAGGACCAGTTAGGCAGGAGCTTGTGAGTCACTTAAGGAATATGAATTTATCCTCAGACCAGGGGGGAGCCTTTGAAAGTTTCAATCAGGGAAGGATAAGATCAGACTTGCATTTTAGAAAGATTATTCTGGCTTCAGTGTGTTAAATAGATTAAGGGGAACAGGAGTTCACAAGAAAGTTCCCCACGGCTGTTTGCCTTTGTGCATTTAAATATGATGCCCTTCATGCACACAGGAGTGCTCATGCACACACACACACACACACACACACACAGCTTCTCAGAATTTCACTTGTCTTACTTAAATTCTAGAAATCAGATTCACTCATGGTATTAAAAGAGCTTCTTCCAAGATTTCAAAGTCCTTCCTTGACTAGTATATTTCTTTTTTCAGGAAATCATAATAAACCTTGACTTTTGCTTACTTTCCCATTTATCTTCCAATTCTGTTTCTTCATAACACAGCTATACCATATATTTGTTTTTGAAAATTAGAAAACAAGATGAAAAATAGAGATTAATTATTAAGTCCTAAGTTAAGTTCCCTGACTCCACTTGAACACAGCTGCTATTAACATTTGGTGTAGAAAATTTTTTAATGAATTTATATTACATGAATGGGTTCATACTATTCATAGTTTCGTCCAGTCTGCTTTTTTCTTTCAAATGTATCATGAGCATCTTTGCATGGCTCATTAGTCTCAGTGGGCGTATAATACTCTACCAAATAATTATGCTGTGATTTAATCCATACCTATTGTTAAAAACTTCACTTTTAATTTGATCAGATCAGAGTTAGTATGGAGTCTTAGAAACTCTGCTTTACAAAACTGCGATGACATTTCCCAGGCAGACTTCTCTGTCTGGTTCTCTGGTATTATGAGTTTTCAGCATTTTTCAGGAACTTTACCAGCTAATTAAAATAATACCAGGAAAGTATCTTCCCTTTGGGAGCTTTCTGCATTAGGAAAACTTTTTGGTTACAATAAAGTGAAAGAGGATGCTTAGAGGAAGAGTTTTGATCAAACTCCTTTTCAGAATGGGAAGTTTAAGTACCATAAATAAAAACAGATGTACCATTCCAGAATGCCTAGAAGAGAAGATTCATTTGTCTTGAATTTTTTTGGTCTTATCCTGAGAAATTATAAGGGAAACCAGGTATTTTAATTTTCATTTGGAACTCTATTTTTTTCTTAACCCTGTTTCCCACCCTGTTTTAATGTCAAAACTGGCCTACCAAGGTAGTTTCATGATACTCTGATGGAAAGAACACTGAGTTAAAAGTTACAATGCCCTAATTTAGTTGTTAGCATTGTCATTGATCAGCTTATCACTTGGGAGAATACAGCAGTGGAAGGGCCTGAGTTCTGGTGTAAGACATCGTTGGGTTTAAAGTCAGATTCAGTTACTTATGGTTTTTAGTTTTCTCAATTGTAAATGAAGTTATTGATTCCTACCTCGCTGTTATTTTCATTTTTAAAATGTTGTATATTACTTTGCTAAGGCTTCCATAAGAGAATACCACAGACTGGGGGGCTTAAACAGCAGACATTCATTTTCTCACACTTCTGGAGACTAGGAGTTCAAGATCAAGGTGTCTGCAGGAATGGTTTCTTCTGAGGCCTCTCTCCTTGGCTTGCAGGTGGTCACCTTCTCCCTGTGTCTTCACATGGCCTTTCCTCTATGCACTAGTGTCAGTGATGTCTCTCTCTGTGTCCTCATCTTTTTTTCTTATAAAAACACCAGTCAGATTGGATTAGGGCCAGATAGGCCTAATCCTAAAGGCCTCATTTTAACTTAATTACCTCTTTAAAGGCCCTATCTCCAAATACAGTCACATCCTTAGGTCCTGGGGTAAGAGTTCACCTAAATTCACCTATGAGACTTAGGGGATACAATTTAGCTCATAAACATGTGGTCATACATATAAGACATTTATTTCATGTCTCTGGCCTCAATAATAGTAGCAACTATTATTATTTAGCTTCTCTGAGCTTCATTTTTGTCACTGTGAAATTGGGACATTAATATCTGCCCAGCCTACATATGATAATGACTTGAGATTAGTTATGCTAAATTTCTTCTTAAAATAAGTGGTAGGAGACTGTTGTTTATCTTAAGTACTCACACGCATACTTACTTTCTTCCCTTTAAGAATATGAACATTTGCTCTGAGCTTCTTTTTCACTAGAGCTTGGAGTAGGAAGAGTAAGATTTAGGCTCCCATTCATCTCCCTTTTACTCTTATAGGTTTCAACATCTTCACTTCCTGAACAGGAAAGCACAAGGTTAATAATTGCAATTCATATAGCCTTTCCTATAAGACTTCTGTCTGCTCACATGGGGCATGAGGCAAAGATTAATAAAAGTGTAACAGAATCTCTCTGCCTCACTGTCTCTGAGGAGAAGCAAGTGAGAATTCCTTTAGTGCCTCATGGGAGTGTTTTCAAATGAAAAGAATGAACCCTGCTTATATTATTTTGTAGCAGGACCACATGTTCTGGGTAAAGAGAGCAGAGATGGCAACTCCCAGATGGAAGGCTATGTTCATTTTAATAACTTGGCTGGGATTTCTTTCTGATTGAAAATTGGACTTGCAGTGGAGTCTTTAAAAGGCTTTCGATCTTTGAAAGCCTTAAAGAGGCTTTAGACTAACAGAAAGTGGGTCTTCCAGTAATGGGAAATGTGGCAGTTTAGCACTCTGTTGGCATGCCTGATCAGCTGTAACTTTCAGAGTGTGATTATGTGGCTTGGTTCCATAATGCTAGGGATGAAAGGCCAGGTTGAGACCTGACTGGATGGAGTAGGGTATACTGGCCCCTGGAGCTCAGTGAGATTGATCTAAGCTGCCTCACTACAGACTGACCTAGTATAACCTAGTAACCTAGACTTACTCCTTTCCAATGAGACTGAGATGTTTCTGGAAGCGAGTTTCAAAAGATTCAGGTCACTCCATTTGCTCTGAAAGTTTCAAGTGTTCCCCCAAATGTGATACAACATGTGCTTAGCTTCAAACCCATACCACTTTGTCCCCAGCCTACTTTTTAAGTGTTCTTACATACTTTAAGCCACTCTCAACACTAGTACTGCCAACAAACTAATCCTTACATATGGATAACACTTTTTATTGGTGTCTTACCAATTGTGAGATGCCCTTCCTGGTGACTCTGTCTGTTGAAATTCCATCCATCTTTCAGGTTCCATTACAAATGCCATATTCATAATAAGATCTCCATGAAGACTTTCTAGACCCAAATCCACCTATTTAGAAGTGCTTTTCCCTACTTTGAATCCTTACAGTATTTGTTTTTACTTCTCTTCTCTTAATCATACTCAACCCTGAATTATAGGTATTTGTCTGATTTCCCACCCCGTCCCACAGATTACTAATAAAAAGCAGGAATTAACTCACATTCCTCCCTATCATCCCCACCCACACAATACCCAGCATAAGACCCTCATTAAATGTTGGTCAGGTTGAACTGAAAGACAAAGTAGAGTGGCCTGAACCTCAGTTTCCCTAGAAATACAAACCTTATATTATCTTATGCAGACAAAGTAGGAGGATTGAACTCCATATGTGGAAGATCATAATGGCAATCTTTTCTTAGTATAAACCAAACATGCAGCTGCTAAACTCTGCCACAACATAACATTTTAAGGGGAAGGAAGCCAATGTAAACCCACAGTATGTGCAAAGTTAAAATCAGAAACTCTGAGGTTTTTTTTAACCACTGAATATAATTTTATCATCTATTGATACGATTTTTCTAGGCTGTGGTTCAATTCAAACCAGTCTCTTCATTTGAACCCAATCCTATAGTTCTCTTCTGTACTCATTAGCAGCCACTTTTTAACTTTAATTTTGCTTACTCTGGGTGGCATAGAGAAAAGTATTCTTTTATGTCTTTTGGAGGGATATATTTTGGGCGTAACTTTTTTATATGTACTTATCCAAAATGGTACTTTCTTTATTTTCATGCTAAATAAAAAGGATTGGCTACTTAGTCTTAGATGCAATGAAGTAGTGAAACACCATTAACTTTGGAATTAGAAGACCAGGTTGTGGGATCTAGCATTTCTATCAGGATTTATGCGACCCTGAGAACAATTTTTCACTTTATATTTTAGTTATCTTATTCACATAAGTATTCGAGGAGGGAGTCTTACACCAAATGATGTCTAAGGACCATTTCAGTCTTTGCATTTTGGGATTCCGGGATCACTTAGGTAATGATTTTACAATTAAACCATTCTTTCGTCAAAGTTAATGAAGTTTACCCACAGTGTGGGTTGCTATATACATACCGACAAAGTAGAGTCTCAGAAGGCTGGTTAGTCCCTTGAGTCACTCTGAAGCAGGAAGGATGGTTCTTTGGTCAAAAAAGTTTGAAAAATGTAGAAAAAAAATTCCATTTATAGAAATGAACTATCATAGTAGCATATTAAAGATTCTAAAAATCTTACCCTATATAAATTTAATTTTAATACAGTTTATCTTATACTTAATTAACTATAAAAACATTAAAAAATAATAACTCTCATGACCATCCAGGGGAATACACTTCTTAGCAAGATAAGGGTTAACCACAGACCCAAAGGCATTTTCCCTGCACTTCTGGGTTGCTCTGAGTTACTTATACTAATTGATCATGCCTTCATCCTTGAAAGTCTTCTCTTTCTCTGGACCAAAGGTCCCAAGTATGCCTTAGGTGAAGACCTTGCCCAACTCTCAATTGATCAGTTCTCCAGTCAAGATTCTTCACTGCTAAGGAGATGTATTCTTTTGCATTCCTCCCATTATACCAAACACAACTAAGTTCAAAATGAAATGATTATTTTCTTCAACCCACGACAAAATTTTGGAATCACCTAAAAAAACTGATTTCCATTGCTGTTTCAATCATATTCCATAATTGACTGGCTTTGAAATTTTAAGGATGTCCTTAATTTTTACATTTCCTTTGACTAATGCAAGGGACAGAATTGTGTTCCCCCAAAATTAATATGTTGAATCTTTAACTACCAATGTGATGGCATTTGGAGGTGAGGGCTTGGAGAGGTTATTAGGTTTAGATGAGGTCATGAGAGTGGGGCACTCATGATAAGATTAATGCCCTTATAAGAGTAGACACCAGAGAGCGGCCCACTACATATGAGGACAGAAGGAGAAGGTGACCATCTGCAAACCAGGAAGAGGACTTTCACCAAAACCTGGCCAAGCTGGCACCCTGATCTCAGATATCCAGACTCCAGAACTGTGAGAAAATAAATATCTCTTGTTTAAGCCACCCATTCAATGTATTTCATTATGGCAGCCTAAGGTGACTAAGACAATCAACTTACTTCTTCTTTAACTTGCTCTAGTATCATCAGAGACTAACTGACCTGGAGGAAGGGATCTGCAACTTTATGAATTTATTTATTAGTTCTAATTTTTTTTTGGTGGAGTCTTTCGGGTTTCCTATATATAGTATCATGTCATCTGCGAATAGTGACAGTTTTACTTCTTCCTTTACAATTTGGATGCCTTTTATTTCTATATTTCTAATTGCTATGGTGAGGACTTCCAATACTGTGTTGAATAAAAGTGGTGAGTGGAAATCCTTGTCTTACTCCTGATCTTAGAGGAAGAGCTTTCAGCTTTTCAGGGTTGAGTATGGTGTTAGCTGTGAGTTTGTCATAAATGGCCTTTATTATGTTGAGGTACGTTCCCTCTATGCCTGCTTTGTTGAGAACTTTTATCATAAATAGATGTTGAATTTTGTCACATGCTTTTACTTCATCTGTTGAGGCAATCATATGATTTTTATTCTTCATTTTATTAACGTGGTATATCACATTGATTTATTTATGGATGTTAAACCATCCTTACATCCCTGGAATAAATCCCACTTGATCCATAGTGTATAATTCTTTTAATGTCTGTTAAATTTGGTTTACTAATATTTTGTTGTGGATTTTTACATCTATGTTCACCAGGGATAGTGGCCTGTAATTTTCTGTTTTTGTGGTGTCTTTGTCTGGTTTTGGTATTTGGGTAATGCTGCCCTCATAAAATGAGTTTAGAAGTGTTTCTTCCTCTTCAATTTTTTGGAATCATTTGAGAAGGATAGGTATTAACTCCTTTTTAAATGTTTGGTAGAATTCACCTGTGAAGCCCTCTGGACCTGGACTTTATTTGGGGAGGAGTTTTTTAAATTACTGTTTCAATTTCATTACTAGCAAATCAGTCTATTCACATTTTTTATTTATTCATAATTCAGTTTTGGATGAGTGTATGTTTCTACGTACAGTGGAAGTTACCCATTTCTTCTAAGTTTTATAATTTGTGGGCATATGATTGTTTGTAGTATTGTCTTATGGTCCTTTGTATATCTGTGGCATTTATTGTAATTTCTCCTCTTGTTTCTAATTTTATTTCTTTGGGCTCTTTCTCTTTTTTTTTTTTTTTTTTTTTTCCTTGATGAGTCTGGCTAAAGATTTGTCAATTTTGTTTATCTTTTCAAAGAACCAAATCTTAGTTTCACTGACCTTTTCTGGTTTTTCTTTTGTCTATTTTATTTATTTCTGCTCTGATCTTTTTTTTTTTTTATTTTATTTATTTATTTATTTATTTATGGCTGTGTTGGGTCTTCGTTTCTGCGCGAGGGCTTTCTCCAGTTGCGGCAAGCAGGGGCCACTCTTCATTGGGGTGCACGGGCCTCTCACTATCGCGGCCTCTCTTGTTGCGGAGCACAGGCTCCAGACGCGCAGGCTCAGCAATTGTGGCGCACGGGCCTAGTCGCTCCGCGGCATGTGGGAGCCTCCCAGACCAGGGCTCGAACCCGTGTCCCCTGCATTGGCAGGCAGATTCTCAACCACTGCGCCACCAGGGAAGCCCTGCTCTGATCTTTTTAATATCCTTCTTTCTACTAAATTTGGTCCTTGCTCATTCCTCTTTTTCTAATTCCTTTAAATGTACTTTAAATGTAATTTAGATTGTTTATCTGAGATTTTTCTTGTTTCTTGAGAGAGGCCTGTATCACTACAAACTTCCCTCTTTGAACTGCTTTTGCTGCATCCTATAGGTTTTGGACAGCTGTGATTCCATTTTCATTTGTCTCAAAGTATTTTTTGATTTCCTCTTTGAATTCTTCATCATCCTGTTTTGTGTTTAGTAGCGTGTTATTTAGTTTCCATGTGTTTTGTTTTTTTTCAGTTTTGTTCTTTTAGTTGATTTCTGGTTTTATACACTCTCTATCAAAATATCAAGGGCAATTTTTACAGAACTCGAGCAAATCCTCCTAAAATTTTATGGAACCACAAAAGACCCCCAAAAGCCAAAGCAATCTTGAGAAAGGTACCAAACCAAACCAAACAAAACCAATGATCCAGAGCTTGAAATTATACTACAAATCTAAAGCAATCAAAACAGTATGGTACTGGCACAAAAACAGACATATATATCAATGGAACAGAGTAAAGAGCCCAGAAATAGACCCATATAAATATGTTCACTGATCTTTGACAAAGGAGTGAAGGCAATACAATGGAGCAAAGACAGTCTTTTCAAAATGGTGCTGGAACAACTGGATAGTCACATGCAAAAAAAAAAAAAAAAAGGAATCTACATAAAAAATTATGTCCTTCACAAAAATTAACTCAAAGTTGATTAAACTGCACAAATATAAAAATTCTAGAAGATAACATAGATGACTTTGGATATGGCAGTAGCTTTTTGGATATAACACCAAAGGCACCATCCATAAATGGAATAACTGATAAGATGGGCTTCATTAAAATTAAAAGCTTCTGTTCTACAAAAGACAATGTGAAGAGAATTAGAAGACAAGCAACAGACTAGGGAAAATATATTGGCAAAAGGCACATTTGAGATAAAGAATTGTTACCCAAAATATACAAAAAACTCTTAAAACTCAAAAATAAGAAAACCAACAACCCAATTTAAAAATGAGTAAAACCTTAATAGACACCTTACCAATGAAGATATACAGATCATAAATAAGTATATGAAAAAATCCTCTACATCATATTTCATCAGGGAAATGCAAATTAAAGCAAAAATGAAATACTACTACACAACTATGAGACCAATATCCAGAACACTGACAACATCAAATGCTGGCAAGGATGTGGAGCAATAAGAACTCTCATTCATTGCTGATGGGAATGCAAAATGGTGAGGCCACTCCAGAAGACAGAACAGCAGTTTCTTACAAAACTAAACTGCTCTTACTACACCATCCAGCACTATCATTCCTTGGTATTTCTCTAAAGGAGTTGAAAACTTATGTTAGCACAATAATCTGCACCCAGATGTTTATAGCAGCTTTATTCATAATTTGCAAGACTTGGAAACAGCCATGACATACTGCTTATAAATACTGACATACCTACAGTATTTATTCACGTGTAGGTGAATAAATAAATAAACTGTGGTACATCAGACAGTGGAATATTACTCAATGCTAAAAAGAAATGAGCTATCGGGCTTCCCTGGTGGCGCAGTGGTTGAGAATCTGCCTGCCAATGCAGGGGACACGGGTTCGAGCCCTGGTCTGGGAAGATTCCCACATGCCGCGGAGCAACTAGGCCCGTGCGCCACAATTACTGAGCCTGCGCGTCTGGAGCCTGTGCTCTGCAACAAGAGAGGCCGCGATAATGAGAGGCCCGCGCACCACGATGAAGAATGGCCCCCACTTGCCGCAACTAGAGAAAGCCCTCGCACAGAAGTGAAGACCCAACACAGCCATAAATAAATAAATAAACCCAAAGTTTAAAAAAAAAAAAAAAAAAGAAATGAGCTATCAAGTGAAAAGACAGAGAAACCTCAAATGCATATCACTAAGTGAAAGAAGCCAATCTGAAGAGTCATAATACTGTGATTATAACTATATAACATTCTGGAAAAGGCAAAGCTACGGAGACAGTAAAAAGATCAGTGGTTGCCAGGGGTTGGGGTGGGGGTGATGAATAGATGGAGAAGAGAGGATTTTTAGGGCATGAAAATGCTCTGTATGATACTATAATGATATATACTTGTCATTATACATTTCTCTAAACCCATAGAATGTATACTACCAGTAGTGATTGCTATGGTCTTTGGGTGATTATGGTGTGTTGATGTAGGTTCCTCAGTTGTAACAAATGTACCACTGTGGTTAGGGATGTTGATAATGGGAGAGGCTATACCTGTTTGGCAACATGGGGGGATATTGGAAATCTCTGTTTTTCCTGTCAATTTTGCTCTGAACCTAAAATTGCTCCAAAAATAATAATAATAATAATAAAGTCTTAAGAAAAACATTTTTATAGTTACCTCAAATATTGTATTTTTTATTTTTTGAATTATTTTTGAAATGAGACAGGGGTGATTTTCATAACTACACTCACATACATGCACACATAAATATATCTGAGTCTCTTTTTCCAAAAATAAAAGTCAAAACACCTCAGTTTAGTGTTCAAAGATCCCCAAATTCCAGCTGCATTCAACCTTGTTTTCCATTACTCTGCAGTCTAGTCCTTCCACATGAGCCAGTTCAGCCAAATGACTATTCTATAAAAGCATCTGAGTCATTCCTATTTCTTCCTGCTCATCTTATTCTGCATCTGAGACATCCACATGTTTTCTATTCTTCAAGACCCAGTCTCAGGCCTCAGTTCTCGACGAGGCCTTTCCTGTACCTTCCAGGTTACTGTGGTTTCAAATTTCTCTCAATTTCAATAGCACCGTGTTGACTGTAACTCACTCTGCCCTCTAATCCTGTACAGACTTAGTTCTTGATATTAATAGTCGTGTATGTCTCCTTGCCCTGTTGAACTGGATTTAATAAAAGGTCAAGGACTATACTGTAAATATTTTATATCCTCAGAGAACATCTATCACAGTTCTTTCTATGGCAGAGGTGAGCAGGAAACACTTGTTACATGAACCAGATATGCATGAACTCACCTTTGCTTTGAAATCACAGGGATTAAAATCCCAAATACGTGTTTGTGAATGTTTTAAGAAAAGATGTAGATTCTAACCATAGTCTTGCCACTGATTTTCTATGCAAATGTTTTATCCACCTGTAAAGTGAAGCACTAGTACTCTATGATTTAAAGGGCCTTTCTAGCCCTGGTTATCTTGGTTAATGGAAGTTAATTTTCAGAAGACCAATGCAAGTTCCACCAAACTAACAGAAAAATGTTCAGTAAGTAAGCAGATTTTCTCCAAGCTTAAACCTCCTCAGAAATTCAGGGGGACTGGAACTTCTTTCCAGTACAGTCTATTGACTGAGGTACGGAGGAAATGTGTGGGTTTCTATTTAACCTGTGTACATGGCAGGAACATTTAATTTACAATACAGCCTAAGGTTATTGCTGCGGCTGAATGCTTCACAAAGTACAGGTGTGATGCCAGAGGAGCTTATGAAACATTGAAAGAACTCTATCATCAAAACCACCACTTTAATAAGACCCTGCAGCCTGTCAGGTTAAGAGTACCAATTAGTCATCCTGATGGGTTAAATACCTGAAAGGACCTTAGTCTCTTCTTGAAGTCCCCTCCAAGGTGGGTCTTTGGAGTGAAACTCCCTTTGGCTTGCAGCCATGGTGCTTTCTTTTACATGAGCTGAAGCGAAGGTTTTGAAATACTTCTTGAAGTAAATCTCCCCACCCTTATAAGAGCAAGAGAAAGTTTATATTTCATAGAGGAATGTGGCATATTTATACCAAAAAGGTACAAGTGGGAAAGCGTTTGATTTGCTTGTTTGCTTTTCTTATATTTCTCACAGTGGAGTGGTTTGGGTGGAATGTTAAATTTGTTTCATAAACACAAAATGGAAGGGAGACCAGAATGAAAAGAAGATGGCAGAAATGGTAATGATAGCATTTTTCTATATGCTCACTAAACCCTAAAGCCCCTCCCCAAATCATCAATTTTGGCAAGCTATCTCCAGCGTTATCCTAGGACTGTTACAATTTTTAAGAAGGCAAAGCCCAGTGTGTTACTTCTTTTCCCTGACACATATTCCTTCATCTGTCATCCACTCAGGAAACGTGGGTGCTTATGAAAGAAACAGGAACTAAACCCAAACTTTGATTCTCAGTCCTCGGTTCTCCCACTCCTTCTCACCTATGACGAGCATTTTATACCCATCACTTTGTTATTTCACGATACAATGTGGCTGATACACAAAAAAGTTTTGAAAAGTTTTTTATATTCTCAAGAGCAGAAAAATCAGTGCCGGATCTATATTAAGCTATTTCACTGCTGATTTTTAAAGGATATCTTAGAAGCAGAAAGCCCAAATCCAGTTTATTTGCCGTTTTGCAATCGCATTTGACAAATAAATTCAAATGATTGCACCTTTGTACAGTTTGGTGTAAAGAATGTGATCTGGCTGCTGATCGCTAAGGAGATACAACTCTGGTAGTGAGCAATTAGGCTGTTGGCTCTAGCAAAGTGATGGCCAGCTAGAACTTTTTAATGGGTCACTAGGGATAGACAGCATTCATCTCCATTTGTCATAATGAAAGCCAGGCAGAAGCTAAGCATGCGTGAACAGTTAGAACAACAAACTTTGTTTTCATACCATCAGGTTCATTAAGGGCCACTCAGTCTGTGCCAGCACTAGCTTCCCCGTGGTGCTATAGCTCATTGTTTGTATTATGACGTGCTCTTGTAAATAATGATCAACTACTTTTGCACTGGGCCCGGGGTGAGGTATAGGGGTTCATCTTCCAGCTTCTTGAAGAATTTCGCAATAAGGATTGTGTATACACTCGATAAATGATCATTTTTATTATTTTAATTCTTATTAGTAGTATTGTAAAGTGCTTTGCAAACTACACAACAGTATACGAGTGTAAATTCTTACTAACAAGCTCACAAACAAAATTATGCTCACATGATATGGGGGTCACAAAGGAGAGTACAATTCTGAGATCACAAAGAGGGACATTGGATTTCTATTTATTTATTTTTCAAAATCAGACACGAATAAGATTCTTTACATGTTAAAGTGATGATTACTACAACAGTCATGGGATGTTGGCAAAACTGAATATGAAATGAGTGACAGCCGCCTTCCAAAGACATTTTTAAAGAGGATGAAAGCTGTGTTTCGAAAAACAGTAGCAGGAAACAAAGGTCAGAGAGGTCTTAGCCTAAACTTTCTTTTCGGTAACGTTAGTCATTCTCTGACACCTCAAGGGAGACTTCTGGACAATACCACAGAGGTTAAGATGCCTTCCCAGTTGTTCAGTCTTACCCTGTCCTAATGTTTAAAACCAAAAATAACAGTAACGTACCAATAAACCACACATTAATTTCATTTGATCCGTGGCAGATATGACTTGCTCACGTTCCATCACTGAGATAGTACTCTCTCCTTACCCAGCAGCCATCCAAGTCTTTTCTGTTCTCTTGTTAGACTTAGACAATACACAGACAGCCTGAGGGACTTTGTCCAATTAAGCACACACATATTTTTTGGCTAATACTTTGAGTTCCCTGTTTTTTTTCTTCTCAAAAACTCAAGGACTTTTTGTTTTAAATAGTCTCTAATATGAAGTAGCACGTTTAAAAGTTTTGCTCCTTCACTTTAGTGTTTTTATTACCCTGAGAGATGGTTTTTCTTTAGATAAGAAATCTTCCTGAAAGCTTAACTGATAGAATCTGTCGTTCCACTGAGCTCACACGGGTAACCTCATTTGACGGTGGCAAGGCAATATCAGTGTTTAACGTTCAGTTGTAAACATCGGATTAAAACTTAGAGCGTTTAGAAAAAACGGGAGTCTATTATTCAGGCTCAGGACAGTAAGTAATTGAAGGAAAGGGTAAAAGCAGTTGGCAAAAGAGAGTGCTTGAAAAAGACGTATGTTTCCTTTCCAGCTTACTCCACAGAGAAAATGTTACTCTTTAAATAAGTCCTTTCTCATCTAATCCTTACCAAATAACATTTTGAAAGCTACAAATATTTACTTATAACCATGACTACACTTTAGACTAACATTCTGTAAATGCAAAGATAAGTTAATTTTCTTCATTTAGCATGAACACCTAACCTGTGAATTACTATGTGTTCTTTAAAGCTAAAAAATTCTAAATTTTCTCCCTTGCCATGTAGGAAAGAATTTAATTACTAGAAATTTCCTTTGCTACGGAGGTTTATCTTTTGAGTAAATTGCACCTTTTCTGTATCCAAAAGAACTTTGAGTTACCTTGTGAAAGCAATAATTTGTATAATTAGATTTTTGAAATGGGAGCAAAAACAAAAAAACTCAAAGAAAAAAATGGAAATATACTAGCTTCACTTTGATATACTATAAACCAGCATGATACAGTTACAGTAAATGAAAATACAGTTTAGTTCTGAGCTTCCTTGTAATCAAGACAAAAAGGACAACACAGTCTATCATGTAGTCCTCAATGTCTGGTGAAATTAATTTTATAAATTAATCAGGAAAATCAACCAGTTATTTCCTATAACTGAATTATGAAAAGAGCTCAATATATGGGGCTTTTTGCAAATTATATTAACAACATAAAGGATGATAACATCACCAGAAATTATGGCATAAGAAGGAAAAGTTATTTTTCATATGGCTATTTTCAGACTCTCTAAAAATCTGACTCCATTATATGGAAATGTTTAGGAATTTCCTAAGATTGAATTCTCATGAAAAAGCCTGGTCATTACATTTGGAACACTGTAATTTGTAGGATTTAGTTTAATTCAGTAGTTCAAACAAACTGCTTCCAAATTTTGTTTCAAAATTGGATGGGTCTTTATTTTAACAGTATTCTCTTTTTTTTTGGCCGTGCCATGGCTTGCGGGCTCTTAATTCCCAAACCAGAGATTGAACCTGGGCCCTCGGCAGTGAAAGCACGGAGTCCTAACCACTGGCAGTGAAAGCACGGAGTCCTAACCACTGGCAGTGAAAGCACGGAGTCCTAACCACTGGACTGCCAGGAAATTCCCAACAGTATTCTTTTAATATGTTGTTCAGTTACTTGAAGTTTATTTATTTATTTACTGATGTGGTTCTGTGAAGGAAAATTAACTTTGGGTTGACAAAAATTTGAGGTAAATTTGGAGACATTAGCAAGAGCTGAAGTATCTACAAAAATGTTGGGTATCACCATTAATAAAAAAAAATCCTCCCGCTTCATAAAAGAAAGACGAAAGTTTTCAGCCCATGAATTTTTAGTGTTCAGATGATGTACATGCTGTAATCTGATGACTTCCTTCCCCCTGCATCTAGTGTGATTATGTTGCTAATCAGAACTTAAAAATTCTGCTGTGGCTTAGAAACAGGATGTCTTCACTGTCTATTTACATGTTTGGCAGTTGGTAAGAAACTTCATATGGGGTTAAAAATTCTCTAAAGTTGCTATATTGTGAAATTTAAGTGAAGAGCCAAGGCAAAAATATAGCACTGCATCAAACTATAATGCGTGATATTGGATGAATTCCCAAAGTTAGGGTGGGGAAAGTAGAGAAAGAATTCCTTTCCTTATTGAAAAAGTCGTTTGAGTACAAGAATGGAAATTACTTATTTCAGGCTTGATGTTTTATACTGGTTGTATAAAAGGCTTCAGAAAATGGAATGGGATCTTAAATATTCTCTTTCAAAAGGACGCAGTGTTCTTTACATGTTTTAATGTGTTTTAGAATTAGTCCCTTTCCTTTCTTGCACATGTCCTACAAGCTGTTCTAAACTCATACTCAAAATATTTGAGCTTCATATTTATGCTAATTCAGAAGAGAGGGAACTTGTATATCTTTCCTAAAATAAGTTTGGAAATTGTAGAGTTGTTTCCTTTTGGGCTATGCGTCCGCCTTCGGAATTGAGAAACTTTGCTATGGCAAGGATGGGCAAAAATGGAAAGGAAAAGAAAGGAATGGAAGAGGGAGGGATGAAAAAGAGGAGGCAAACCTATGCTGTCCCATTTTTATTTTGCGATGTAAAAGCATTACCTCTGACCTGGATTACTGCAGTGTTCTCCTGCCTGCTACCAAAGATCGGTTCTCCACATAGCAGTCTGAATTATCATTTGAAAATATGTATCAGGTATTATTTATAATTCTTTAATGGTTTCCTCTTGCACTTAGAATAATGTTCAAACTCTTTAGTGTACAAGTGATCTGTTATCCAACTTCTCAAATCTCTCTTCTTAGTTTCTACTCTGCTTTTAAAACATGTCAAGCTTTTTCCATTTCAGGGCCTTTTTGCTTGACTTTCTTTTGCCTGGAACACTCTTCCTCCTCTTCTGTTCATGACTGGCTTTTCAACATTTAAGTCTCAGCTCAAAAGTCACATTGCAGAGACCTTACTTGACTAATTTATCTAAAGGAGTCCTGCTTTCACCCAGCCCAGCCAGCTATGACTGTATTGTTTGTTCATTTATTTCTTCATAGCACTTAGTGCAACCTCAACTTACTTTCATTAATGATTTATTTACTTGAGGTTTGTCCCCTTGGATGAGACTGTAAACATCTGGAAAGCAGGGTTTTTGTCTGTTTTGACCATGTAGCTATTCTCATCGACTTTCCGACTTTCACAGTGCCTGGCATGGATTTAATGCAAAATAAATACTTGTTGAATAAATGAATGAGTGAAATAAAGAATTTGGTATGGCTGGAGTACTGAGCCTGTGTTTTCTTGAATGGGGGATGGTAAATTATAAAACTTCTAGAAGTTTTTCTAGAACTTTCCTGGGAAAAGTTTGCATAGTGGTAAATAGGAGGAAGTTATGCTAGAAAGATAGGGCAGGGGCCAAATCCTACAGTTTCCTGAATGTCATGGTACATAGTTTCTGGAATCACCTCTGTGGTCAATGGATAGCTATTGACAGTTTTTAAGTAGTCAATGTACATTTTTGAAATGCTCCTTTATTATTCATTATGGAAAACCATTGGTGTGTCAATAGAGTCTGGTTCATTCACCAGTTGACTGAGTAACTTCCAAACATCAGCAGGGTGTTGATTTAATCAGCTTTTTTTCATGCAGCATGGCTGGCAGGAGAAAATTTTTGCCTTAGTTCTTCACAGCCTGAGATGAAATGAACCAGTGCTTCTTGGAGGCATTTCTTACCAGTTACTTCTCATATCTCAGTAGAGCAGCAAACTCCCCAAAAGCATGATACCATCTTGTTGAATCAGTCCCCTTTCCTCAGTTGTTCTTTATTTTACAATTTACTTTTCTAATGCATAGAGTTACCCTCACATTAGAGTTACCCTCTCCTGTGGTATGTTTTAATTTGGTCTTAAAGGAAATCCAGTTTGAAGCCTTTAAAGGCAGTTCGCTTCTTGTTTGTTTCAATGGAGTAGCAGGTAGATCCTTCCTTAGCTGAAACCTAGTACTTATACGGCCTTATCATAATCTCCATCTAATAGTACGGGCTTATATGTAGCACACACATGTTCACGTGGACTTTTCCTACCACTTCAGATGTGTGTATCTAATTTCAAAAATGGACTACAAAGATATCAAGCTTCCAGTTAAAACGATGGCCTGTTTTATATATAATCTCTGGCAGCCAATTCTAGTTTCCTGAACTGGTTCGCAATAATTTAAAAGCCAGTTCATGAATAAGTTTTATGGATTAACCTTAAGTCATGGAATCTTCTTTATATTTATATTGGGGAACATGGTATTATGTTTAATACAGGGTTATAAATGGGGAAAGCACCAAATAAGCAAAAAACCAATGTGGTCAAATTTAAGAGAAGGAACCAATTTATCAGTGTTGGCTAACAGTTTTCAAGAGCTACTGAATCACATTCATCAGTGATAATGAGCATTGGAAGCTCTCAGTGTGAATGATGACTTCAGAGATGTTGTTATTAAACTTACATCCTTCTCGTCCATTATAGCTTATGAAGCACACTCACATGTAATATACCTTTTGATTTGTGTGTAAATGTTTGCTTCTTAGAATTTATTTTTCTCTTTTCCTAGACATATCACAGACATCATCTATATGTAAAATAGATGGAAAACAAAAAAATAAATAAGTCATGTGGTCCCTATCCTCGGAAAGTTCTACTAGGAGTAACAAATATACTTAGGTAGGTGCCACATATGGCAGAGTATGATAAGTGCCAGTAGAAGAACAGGGATACGATGATATTGCAGTGCTTGACTGTAGCTTTAGGGTTGAGAAAAATTTTCTTAGAGAAGGCAGGATTTAAGCTTGGCCTTATAGGATATGTTAGATTTCAATAAGAAATTCCAAGTGTCAGAGGATCTCTAGGTCAGTGGAACAGTCTGAGCAAAACATGAAGGTAGGAAAGTGCAAAATGTATAAAAATTTATCTATGTTCGTTCAATGTTAATGGCTGGTGTTATAAAACTAGAGCGTGTCAGTACTAACCTGTTGTGTTCAGAACTTATAGTTTGGCCCTTAACTGGAGGCAGTTTCCACCAACCACAAGTACCTCACTATATCCTCATAAATTATGTGTCTATGGGAGTTGTAGACTATACATACCCAGCGTTAATGAGAGTATATTCACATCCTTGAAATGAATAGATCTTATATAAATTGTATCTGGTTGTTTTTTTTTTTTTTAGCTTTTTAGTGATTTCTGAAGCACATTTATATATAATACACAATTAAATCATTCCAAAATCCTATGTAGTAGGTGGTGGTATGGCGGTTTCTTAATGGAGAACCAAGACACAAATGTTTAAATGACTTTTTCCAGGTTCGCTTGATCAGTAAGTGTAGGCACATACCCAATTTAGAACCTATTCATTTTCCTCTATAGCTATATACTTGTCACTATGTAGACATCCGTACAACTCATATTTGTCTGTGTTGGTGTATGAGAAATTGAGGAAATTTAAGAAAGAAACCAGGAATTCAAAATTAATGATTTTGACAGCAAAAATAATTCTGAAACCACAGAATCGAGAACAAAGGTAAAAGTGATAAGGAAAGCTGATTTCAGGCAAGATTTAATGGAAGGAAGACCAGTAGCTAAGAATATGCAAATTAAAAAGAAAAAGAGAAGGCTTTGCTATTATTAGACAAAGTTAAGGATATCAAACCTTAAAATAGGGCAGTTTATGTTTTCTGTAGTAAGGGATAAGATTCTTTATATATCATGAGAAGGCAGTGACTGGAAACTCAGGAACCTACTAATACTTTCTATTTCTTACTAATACTTGAGTGGCCAGACTATCAAAAGCCGACTCAGTTGAATCTTATATGCCTTCCATGATTTTATATTTATTTGTTCAGTAACAGCGAGTTTCATTTCTTTATACTTCAAAATAGACCAAGCATAATTTGGATTTCACCATGAAAATGACTAGTACTAGTGTGAATATTCACTTTTCTGAAATGAGGCAAAAGGTTCTGTCTATAGACATTCTCCGTGAATAAAGCATAGGGCAAAATGTATTAAATCAAGTAAATTTAATTACATTTTGTTACCATTGCACATTACATGGAGAGCAGATTATTAAGTGGTTTAAGAGGAGATTTATAGTGTCTTTGTAGTTTATTAAAAATCCTTCCTTTTATATTAATGAGAATCCAACTTGTAAGTTTGGAATCAATTTCTCAGTCAAAGGAATGTGGTATAACATTTTGTGTGCTGTATTTAGCATCTCTTCTGAATTGGAAAAATTTATTCCTTTTAACTTTGTGTTCTTCACATTCTAAAGCTGGAAAACAGATTTGGAGGAGTGGGAGGTATCCCTAATCTCATCCTTCAGAAAGTCACAGTTTATTCTTCCATTGTCAGGATTAAAGGCAAAAGGAACAAAAAGAAAAGAAGAGAAAATAAAAGACAAAAGTATTGAAAATGTGAATTAGAGGTGGCACAGCATTGGCAGATTTTAATTTTGATCAATCATAAGACAAACAGAAGCATGTAGATTCAATTTCCCAGAAAACACAGATGGCTTAGAAAAGAGGGAGAAGAAAACGAACTTGGAACAAAGCACATTTATCCATTTTCACCAATGCCAAAATACCCACATATCATTTTAGGACCACTGTTTATTAACCTCTTGCCCTTTAGTGTGGAGGCTGGGTAGAGTGAATGTGACCTAGAACTCAGCCCTGATGCTTTCTGTCTTGAGACCTTGCACTGGTACTGAACCCAGTTTAGAAATATTTGCCTTCATTTGATCCTTTTTTTTTTCTCTTTATAGCTTAACCAGCTGGAAAAGGCAGTGGAAGCAGCGCACACATTTTTCATGGCCAACCCTGAGCACATGGAAATGCAGCAGAACATCAAGAATTACAGAACGATGGCGGGTGTTGAAGACCTCCAGCTGGTAGATCGGGATGCCAAACCACACCTGGTGAGCTTTGGGGACCCTGTCCTAACCATGAGGATCTTAGTGCTCCTAACTTTCAATGGACTCAAAGCAAATTCCTATGAATGGATATCTTGCATTGATTCCCAACGTCCAATACAGTATCATTTTTACACTTTCAGAGTTCCCAAGATGAAGTATCATAATTCAGGGTTGAAAAATTGAAAGAAAAAGAAAATTAACTTAGAAAATCAGTATGATATGGTGAAAAGTAAGATGTGACGTAAATGTCTGTAACCCCCTCTGAGCCTCAGCACCCACTCCAGCACTTCAATTTTACCCACTGGGATTGAAGCCCATGTGACTTGCTCAGGGTCACACCATGGTTTCCCAGCAACCAGTCCAGTGGCTTTTTCCACGGTACCTGTACTTTTCAAATTTTGATTTTTTTAAGCTACATAATTATTCCTTTAAATGAAATCTTACTTGAAATTCACAGTGTGTTGAAAGGGCTTCTTTTTCAATTGGATACATCACCATTCTCAATGTGTGGCCTCCAAGAGGACTGAAGAAAAGGCTAGGAGAGGAAGATTTTAGATGAAAGTCTTTTTTCCTTTTTTTAAAAAAAAAAATGAACTATGTTCCCTGGAGCCACATTATTATGATGGTTTTCGTGCTCTTGTACATTGGATGTCTTAAGCTGAGTGCAGTTTAGGGGATCCTTTCTAATTACAGGAAGGTACTTCTTTCCTTTGACGCTGTGATCTGATCTGTGACAAATCTGTACTATACACTATGTAAATGGCTAACAAGTCAATTGCAAACCAACTGAATGCACAAATCTTAGTGCTGGTGCTGAAATCTATTCAAAATAGTCATCATGATCTCAAAGTTTGTTCCAAAATTTGCAAGCATCAAGTGTCAATCAAAACAGATGAAACATTAATGAATGTTGAATTCTCATGTTTTAGGTGTACTTCCTTTTTAGAGTTTTTGGTTCTCTGCTAATTTTACCATACTGTTTCATTTAAATTTCTTACACACTAACTTTGTTTATGCAATTGAAATAAAATTGCAGTATACACAAAACAAAAACAAACAAAAAAATTTGGACCAGGCCTGGAATTGAGTGTCACGTCCACCCACATCAGTCTTCCTGCACTTTGTTGCGTGGCCCTACCTGCATTCAAAAGGGTTAGAAAATATAGTCTTGAGTGAGCTCAGGAAGAAAATGAAATTGATTGGTGCCACAGCAGTAGGCTTGCTCAGTCAGTCCCTTCTCATTTACAATTAGTTGAAGCCAGGGAAGTTTCCCTTTATCTCCCAGTGCGACCCTTCTTTATCTTCCACAGCGCAAGAGTCCCATACCCACCTACCTAAGTGATCCAGAGTCTTGCCTGCATTTTGCCATTCAAGTGCCCCTTGGGTGCTCTTTGAAAAAAAATTTTTCTCTGTTTCTTTCCAGGAGAGTTACAGTGAAGGAGTTAAACATTATGAGGCAGATGACTTTGAACTAGCTATCAAGTACTTTGAACAAGCTTTAAGAGAATATTTCAATGAAGATACGGAGTGCAGAGCCCTGTGTGAGGGGCCTCAGAGATTTGAGGAATATGAGTACTTAGGGTATAAAGCTGGTCTCTATGAAGCCATTGCAGGTAAAGTTTATTTTTTCCCTTGATTTCCTGATTATAGAAATACTACATGCCATCTGTAAAACTATTCCAATATTGTAGAAGTATATATTGTAAAAAGTATAATTGTAAAAAAATTCTCATATACGTATCCCATCCTCTCTCCCGTGGATTACTTTCCCTAGCTTAAATTTTGGTGACTATGCTCCCAAGCTTTTTCAGATATATGCATAAATATTTAGGTATTTATTTATAATTATTATTTCATTTTTATAAAAACAAGACAACACTGTAAATATTGATTTTCAGTATATGTTTTTTGTTTTATTTTATGCTTAACAATATATTGTGGACTTCTCATGTAAGTACATGTAGATCTACCTTATTGCATTATATGGGGAAAGCGTAATTTATTTGACCAGTCCTTTACTGATGAATACTAAGGAAGCTGCAATTTTTTATTATGATTAATAATGTAGTAGTGAATACCTTTGTATAGTCTTCTTCTATTACTTAAATGAATATTTTGTTACATATGGGAATTTAATGTACCACAATTTAAAATAGTAGGTAAAGTTCATTATACATTAATTGGGGAGGTTGACTAGCTAACCATGTATGGTGGGGACTGAGTTCTCCACTGCATATGAAAAAATACACGAAATAAATTCTATTATATTAATAATATGAGTAAAAATAGAACTGTTAGAAGAAAATGCAAGAGAATATTTGTATAACAGTAGGAAAGCTCTTCTTAGCATGATGAAAGACAAGAAATTTTAAGAAAAAGATAGATTTTACATAAGATTTATAAATATAAAAGATACTTTAATTAAATTGATTTATAATAGCAAGTGGAAAAAGTTGCAAAATGTTTACAGGAAAACAGTTAATATCATTAATACTTAAACACAGACTGTGAATTATTAGTGGTACTGGTACTTCATTTCGTATTTATTGGTAGTAATAAAAATAAGCAAAATTTATTTAGCAGTTAAAATATACAGAGCATTTTATATGGTTATATCTCTTTTAATCCTATAAACAACTCCTTGTAGGTATTGTTATTCACCCTCTTCTCCCCTTTTAAATGAGGAATTTAGACCTCAGAAAGATTAAGTAATGGGATTAAGGTGAAACTGGGAATCAAACCTAGGATTTTCTCACTCTAGAGCCCATACTTTGAAGATCTACACAGCTGAAAAATGGGCAAAGGTTATTTATTCAATAATAAATGTTTAACACATATTTGTTGAGTGCATATTGTATTCCAAGTTATAAAACATGAAAAACAATGTTCAACTTCGCATATACTCATAGAAATGCAAATTAATGAAGTCAGTTTTCTTTCCCCAACTTCCAATGTTTTCTGTCTTCATAAAAAGCATCACTCACCTAGTAGCTCAAACCAAATCCCTAGAAGTTATCTTTCAATCCAACATTTCCTTCAATTCTTATTCTCCTCCATCTTGTTACCAAACTTTGAAAGATGCTACTTCCTAATAGCATTTGAGATTTCCTGGTTCCCTCCACTCCTTTTGCTACCACCCTGGTTCAAATCAACACTATATTTTAACAAATTCACTGTGATAGTCTCCTTGCTGGTCCTCATGTTCTGATCAGGTTTTACTCTGTAGGCAGACAGAACAGTTTTCCAAAAAACAGAAAGTCTGCTCACAGATATGCTGAATCACCCCCTGCCACGCCACTGGCTTCCATTGCAATCGAAATAAAACCCAAAACCTTTAACAAGGACTTTCATGACTGCGTACTAGTGTTCATTTTCATCCTCTCTCTTTTTCTATCTCTTTAATCCATTCCTACTGTACTTATTTTAATTCCTGAGATACGCCAGGCTCATTTCCACTTACAGACTTGAAAATGTTATCTTCTATCACTTGGCTATTGCCCTATCTTGTTAAGTGCTTAATCCTCAGTGCCCACTTATAGTGACTGGCAAATAGCAGGTGCTTAGTGAATATCTGTTAAATGAATGGGTGGAAGGAAGAAAGGATGAGGGAAGGAAGGAAGGAAGGAGATGACATATCCATCAATCACAGTGCAGAGATTAAAACGGTTAATAATACTCTATATTTGTGAAAATATAGGTCTTAAATTGTTGAGTTTTTTTTTTCATTTTTTAATTTAATTTTATTTATTTTTTATACAGCAGGTTCTTATTAGTTATCCATTTTATATATATTAGTGTATATATGTAAATCTCAATCTCCCAATTCAACACCCCACCACCCCGCTCTGCCACTTTCCCCCCTTGGTGCCCATACATTTGTTCTCTATGCCTGTGTCTCAATTTCTGCCCTGCAAACCGGTTCACCTGTACCATTTTTCTAGGTTCCACATATATGCGTTAATATACGATATTTGTTTTTCTCTTTCTGACTTACTTCACTCTGTATGACAGTCTCTAGAGCCATCCACGTCTCTACAAATAAACTAATTTCGTTCCTTTTTATGGCTGTGTAATATTCCATTCTATATATGTACCACATCTTCTTTATCCATTCGTCTGTCGATGGGCATTTAGGCTGCTTCCATGTCCTGGCTATTGTAAATAGTGCTGCAATGAACATTGGGGTGCATGTGTCTTTTTGAATTATGGTTTTCTCTCGGTATATGCCCAGTAGTGGGATTGCTGGGTCATATGGTAATTCTATTTTTAGTTTTTTAAGGAACCTCCATACTGTTCTCCAAAGTGGCTGTATCAATTTAAATTCCCACCAACAGTGCAAGAGGGTTCCCTTTTCTCCACACCTTCTCCAGCATTTGTTGTTTGTAGATTTTCTGGTGATGCCCACTCTAACTGGTGTGAGGTGATACCTCATTGGAGTTTTGATTTGCATTTCTCTAATAATTAGTGATGTTGAGCAACTTTTCATGTGCTTCTTGGCCATCTGTATGGCTTCTTTGGAGAAATGCCTGTTTAGGTCTTCTGCCCATTTTTGGATTGGGTTGTGTGTTTTTTTAATATTGAGCTGCATGAGCTGTTTATATATTTTGGAGATTAATCCTTTATCTATTGATTTGTTTGCAAATATTTTCTCCCATTCTGAGGGTTGTCTTTTCATCATGTTTGTAGTTTCCTTTGCTGAGCAAAAGCTTTTAAGTCTCATTAGTTCCCATTTGTTTATTTTTGTTTTTATTTCCATTACTCTAAGAAGTGGATCAAAAAAGATCTTGCTGTGGTTTATGTCAAAGAGTGTTCTTCCTATGTTTTCCTCTAAGAGTTTTATAGTGTCCAGTCTTACATTTAGGTCTCTAATCCATTTTGAGTTTATTTTTGTGAATGGTGTTAGGGAGTGTTCTAATTTCATTCTTTTACATGTAGCTGTCCAGTTTTCCCAGCACCACTTATTGAAGAGACTGACTTTTCTCCATTGTATATCCTTGCCTCCTTTGTCATAGATTAGTTGACCATGGGTGCGTGGGTTTATCTCTGGGCTTTCTATCCTGTTCCATTGATCAATGTTTCTGTTTTTGTGCCAGTACCATATTGTCTTGATCACTGTAGCTTTGTATTATAGTCTGAAGTCAGGGAGTCTGGTTCCTACAGCTCCGTTTTTTTCCCTCAAGACCGCTTTGGCTATTCGGGGTCTTTTGTGTCTCCATACAAATTTTAAGATTTTTTGTTCTAGTTCTGTAAAAAATGCCATTGGTAATTTGATAGGGATTACATTGAATCTGTAGATTGCTTTGGGTAGTATACTCATTTTCACAATATTGATTCTCCAATCCAAGGACATGGTATATCTCTCCATCTGTTTGTATCATCTTTAATTTCTTTCATCAGGTTCTTATAGTTTCCTGCATACAGGTCTTTTGTCTCCCTAGGTAGGTTTACTCCTAGGTATTTTATTCTTTTGGTTGCAATGGTAAATGGGAGTGTTTCCTTAATTTCTCTTTCAGATTTTTCATCATTAGTGTATAGGAATGCAAGAGATTTCTGTGCATTAATTTTGTATCCTGCAACGTTGCCAAATTCATTGATTAGCTCTATTAGTTTTCTGGTGACATCTTTAGGATTCTCTATGTATAGTATCATGTCATCTGCAGGCAGTGACAGTTTTACTTGTTCTTTTCCAATTTGTATTCCTTTTACTTCTTTTTCTTCTCTGATTGCCATGGCTAGGACTTCCAAAACTATGTTGAATAATAGTGGTGAGAGTGGACATCCTTGTCTTGTTCCTGATCTTAGAAGAAATGCTTTTAGTTTTTCACCATTGAGAATGACGTTTGCTGTGGGTTTGTCATATATGGCCTTTATTATGTTGAGGTAGGTACCCTGTATGTCCACATTCTGGAGAGTTTTTATCATAAATAGGTGTTGAATTTTGTCAAAAGCTTTTTCGGCATCTATTGAGATGATCATATGGTTTTTCTTCTTCAATTTGTTAATATGGTGTGTCACATTGATTGATTTGCATATACTGAAGAATCCTTGCATCCCTGGGATAAATCCCACTTGATCATGGTGTATGATCCTTTTAATGTGCTGTTGGATTCTGTTTGATAGTATTTTGTTGAGGATTTTTGCATCTATATTCATCAGTGATATTGGTCTCTAATTTTCTTTTTTTGTAGTATCTTTGCCTGGTTTTGGTATCAGGGTGATGGTGGCCTCATAGAATGTGATTGGGAGTGCTCCTTCCTCTGCAATTTTTTGGAAGAGTTTGAGAAGGATGGGTGTTAGCTCTTCTCTAAATGTTTGAGAGAATTCTGGTCCTGGACTTTTGTTTGTTGCAAGATTTTTGATCACAGTTTCAATTTCATTACTTGTGATTAGTCAGTTCATATTTTCTATTTCTTCCTGGTTCAGTCTTGGAAGGTTATACCTTTCTAAGAATTTGTCCATTTCTTCCAGGTTGTCCATTTTATTGGCATAGAGTTGCTTGTAGTAGTCTCTTAGGATGCTTTGTATTTCTGCGGTGTCTGTTGTAACTTCTCCTTTTTCATTTCTAATTTTATTGATTTGAGTTCTCTGCCTCCTTTTCTTGATGAGTCTGGCTAGTGGTTTATCAATTTTGTTTATCTTCTCAAAGAACTAGCTTTTAGTTTTATTGATCTTTGCTATTGTTTTCTTTGTTTCTATTTTATTTATCTCTGGTCTGATCTTTATGATTTCTTTCCTTCTACTAACTTTGGGTTTTGTTTGTTCTTCTTTCTCTAGTTCCTTTAGGTGTAAGGTTAGATTGTCTATTTGAGATGTTTGTTGTTTCTTGAGGTAGGATTGTATTGTGATAAACTTCCCTCTTAGAACTGCTTTTGCTGTGTCCCATAGGTTTTGGATCATCGTGTTTTCATTGTCATTTGTCTCTAGGTATTTTTTGATTTCCTCTTTGATTTCTTCAGTGATCTCTTGATTATTTAGTAACGTATTGTTTATCCTCCAAGTGTTTATGTTTTTTTACGTTTTTTTCCCCTGTAATTAATTTCTAATATATATAGCATTGTGGTCAGAAAAGATGTTTGATATGATTTCAATTTTCTTAAATTTACTGAGGCTTGATTTGTGACCCTAGATGTGATCTATACTGTAAATGTCCCATGCACACTTGAGAAGAATCTGCTGTTTTTGGATGGAATGTCCTATAAATATCAATTAAATCTATCTGGTCTATTTTGTCATATAAAGCTTGTGTTTCCTTATTAATTTTCTGTCTGGATGATCTGTCCATTGGTGTAAGTGAGGTTTTAAAGTCCCCCACTATTATTGTGTTACTGTCAATTTCCTCTTTTATAGCTGTTAGCAGTTGCCTTATGTATTGAGGTGCTCCTACGTTGGGTGCATATATATTTATAATTGTTATATCTTCTTCTTGGATTGATCCTTTGATCATTATGTAGTGTCCTTCCTTGTCTCTTGTAACATTCTTTATTTTAAAGTCTATTTTATCTGATATGAGTACTGCTACTCCAGCTTTCTTTTGATTTCCATTTGCATGGAATATCTTTTTCCATCCCCTCACTTTCAGTCTGTATGTGTCCCTAGGTCTGAAGTGGGTCTCTTGTAGACAGCATATATATGGGGCTTGTTTTTGTATCCATTCAGCGAGCCTGTGTCTTTTGGTTGGAGCATTTAATCCATTCACGTTTAAGGTAATTATCGATATGTATGTTCCTATGACCATTTTCTTAATTGTTTTGGGTTTGTTTTTGTAGGTCCTTTTATTCTCTTGTGTTTCCCACTTAGAGAAGTTCCTTTAGCATTTGTTGTAGAGCTGTTTTGGTGGTGCTGAATTCTCTTAGCTTTTGCTTGTCTGTAAAGCTTCTGATTTCTCCATTGAAAATGAACGAGATCCTTGCTGGGTAGAGTAATCTTGGTTGTAGGTTCTTCCCTTTCATCACTTTAAATATGTCATGTCACTCCCTTCTGGCTTGTAGAGTTTCTGCTGAGAAATCAGCTGTTACCCTTATGGGAGTTCCCTTGTATGTTATTTGTCATTTTTCCCTTGCTGCTTTCAATAATTTTTCTTTGTCTTTAATTTTTTCCAGTTTGATTACTATGTGTCTCGGCATGTTTCTCCTTGGGTTTAACCTGTATGGGACTCTCTGCACTTCCTGGACTTGGGTGGCTATTTCCTTTCCCATGTTAGGGAAGTTTTCGACTATAATCTCTTCAAATATTTTCTCGGGTCCTTTCTGTCTCCCTTCTGCTTCTGGGACCCACATAATGCGAATGTTGTTGCGTTTAATGTTGTCCCAGAGGTCTCTTAGGCTGTCTTCATTTCTTTTCATTCTTTTTTCTTTATTCTGTTCCACCTCAGTGAATTCCACTATTCTGTCTTCCAGGTCACTTATCCGTTCTTCTGCCTCAGTTATTCTGCTTTTGATTCCTTCTAGTGCATTTTTCATTTCAGTTATTGTATTGTTCACCTCTGTTTGTTTGTTCTTTAATTCTTCTAGGTCTTTCTTTGTTAAACATTTCTTGCATCTACTCTATCTTTGCCTCCATTGTTTTTCCGAGGTCCTGGGTCATCTTCACTATCATTATTCTGAATTGTTTTTCTGGAAGGTTGCCTATCTCCATTTCATTTAGTTGTTTTTCTGGGGTTTTATCTTGTTCCTTCATCTGGTACATAGCCCTCTGCCTTTTCATCTTGTCTATCTTTCTGTGAATGTGGTTTTTCTTCCACAGGCTGCAGGACTGTAGTTCTTCTTGCTTCTGCTGTCTGCCCTCTGGTGGATGAGGCTATCTAAGAGCCTTGTGCAAGTTTGTGTTGAGGTTTTTTAGAAGGATAATTAGGAAATATCTATCAAAATTTAGACTAAGAAGTAAACTGAAAATCAATGTGCCTTCTTTTAGCCTTTTTTTTTTACATTTTAGAAATGTATATTTCTATACATTTCAAACTGATCACCACAATAAGTCTAGTTACAATATGTCACCATACAAAGATATTACATAGTTATTGACTATATTCCCCACACTGTACATTTCATACCCATGACTTATTTATTTTGCAACTGGAAGTTTGTTTGTCTTAAGCTCCCTCACCTATTTTTTTCCTCCCCTACCACCTACCCCTCTGGCCCATTTGTTCTCTGTATCTATAACTCTGTCTCTGTTTCGTTATGTTTGTTCGTTTGCTCTGTTTTGTTTTGTTTTTAGATTGCACATATAAGTGAAACCATATAGTATTTTTCTTTCTCTTTCTGACTTATTAGCATAATACCTTCTAGGTCCATCCATGTTGTCACAAGTAACAAGATTTCATTCTTTTTTTTATGGCTGAGGGCTGAGTACTATTCCACTGTGTGTGCATATATATCACATCTTCTTTATACATTCATCTATTGATGGGCACTTAGGCTGCTTCCATATCTTGGCTATTGTAAATATATTATTTGTCAAGTGACTTATTTGCTACACATTCAATTACTCAAGTTCAACTCAATTCACTTAAAATCGATACAGCATTATTGGGGATTTTTTTCCCTAAGGTTTTATTTTGCTGGGCCTCTATTAGAGCCATTTACTTGCATTTTTGTAAACACTGCTCATTTGAATGTCAGTTTTATGTGTGCTTCACATTTCAACTGATGAATATTTCTTTAACTTAATCTTTTATTTCAGAATGGGCAGGCTTTTCCTTATTACAGTTTACTGTCTTGTAGTTTTTTTAAGGATAGATGCCCTGCCTTCATTCCCACATTCATCTCTACACCTACCTCTACCAATGGCCACTGAACAGCTTTGGCAAATGTCCTAGATCTGGTTTAAGAGAATTGACTGACAAATTCCCACAAATTAACATTTCTCAATTTTCTGAGGTCACCACAGCCTGTTGGTTGCTGGAAAAGAATAGAAGTCTCCTAACTCAGGCTCCTAATACTAACACAGCTACCACCACCATCACCCCACTTCCAATAAAGAAAAGTGATAAAAAATTCATAGTCCCTCAAGTTCAATCAAATATTATATGTTACAGGAATATGGTAAGTCTTCTCAGGAATTTGAAGCATATCCGATTCATTATGAGATGGAAATCTTTAAAAGCATTCCCATGCAAGTGTCTTGAATCTCAAACATTAAAACATAATAATTTCACAATAACATTTGATATAGAAAGGAGGCAAGGAATACAACTAATAAAAAGGGATATCATTACTCTAACTATGTAAATTCCTGCCTGGTTCAAAACTATTCTCGATTAGGAGTAAAACTGGCTTTTAAAATACAGAATGTATTTAGAAAGCCAGAATTTTTGACTTTTAGAGTTGGAAGAACATTACCAATTGGAGAAAACTACAAATGGCTTCTGAATGCAGTTATTTATTACCAGCCATGCTCACTGAAGCCCTAAAGGATATCATTTTGTCACTCTTATTTTGCTGCCATTAATATCTTACTTTGAAAAATACTTTCATTCCGATTGTGGATTCCTGTTGGGTGTGTTTCCCACCTTTTCCTTGTGCTTGTCGTTTGGAATTAGGAGTGCATATTAAAAGGTAAAGAGGAAAGCAAATGACCAGCGAAACTAGGAGAAATGCTTGAGAGTTGTTTGTTGTTTTCTTAAGAAATAAAATAGCCAGCTATTTATTTCTAACATGCTAATCAAATAAACATAACCCATTCTTCTCATGTCTTCCAACTGGAATTAAGAACCAATGGATGATAGTGATCCTATTAGCTGTACTACATTAGATTGAGTTAGCCAGGTTTTAAGAGAACTAGCACATTTCCCTACACACCAGGAAACAGATATTTCCTTTCTGTTGTGTTTTGGGGGTCCCTCTTCAAGGTCATCTAGATACAAGCCAAACTCTGCCTAATAGAAAGCCTTTTGAAAGGAGGCAGTTGTGGATTAGACTGTACAGTCATGAAGTCGGGTGGTTTTATCATTATTCTCAAGAGAATTTGCTCTGCACAAGCATGAATGGACTATTCTCTTAATGGAAAAGACTGCCTCTGTCTTCATTGTAAAAATCAAGAGTCGGGGCAAAATGTAAGAAGGGTTTTCTTTCTGGGACATTAGCCACTTGTGTTTCCTCGGCTCATGCTTGTATGAGATAGAACCCAGAGCTAAAAGGAGCATGAAAACCCCTGCACTTCAGGATCCTCGCCTGTTTGCAAGTGAGAAGAATGGGAACAAAGAAAGGGGAACAAAGAAAAAGAGGCAAAATGCTTCTTCAAATTCTTTAGCTTTCATCCTTCTCCTATTTTACCAATCCCTACAGTATTAGGATTTATAATGTCCAGGTGATAGACTAATTTGTAACTGGGTAGAATAGGTTCCTGATCAATAGATGTAAAGGAATGTTGTTTTTATTTCCCCTTTAGTAAAAGTGGTTTGAAAATATTAGCAAGGAAAAAGAGCATTGTGGCTTCACTTCTCTGCGTGAACTCCCCACGTACATGGCAGTTCCTTTCTCTCAACCGGTCCTTAACATAACTGGGATCTGAACTTCCCATCTTGACTCCAGGACACTTCAGGCCATCTAAAGACCAAAATGAGACCCCCAAGTTGTTAAATAAGAAAGTAATCTACTCAGCTGGGCATGGGTGGGATGAGATGGCCTATGTCACTTTCAGGAGATGTAGAAAAAGAATACACGGAAGGAAAGAGTGCTATACATTTGGAATCTACGAGTAATTAATCTAGTGATCACTGGTAAGGAAGCCTTGGCGAGTCACTTACTTTCTTTGTGAAAAGGATTTCTGGTCATGAGTGAGGATAATAATGATATCTCTCTAAGAGTGTATGGTGAGGTGAGATGCCCTGTGTAACCATGGTTCTCACTTTGAAGTCTGGACATTGAGCAGATGAGAGGAAACCACTTCTTGGCTCTTGTTTTTCAGATCACTATGTGCAGGTGCTGGTTTGTCAGCATGAGTGCGTGAGGGAACTTGCCACCCGCCCTGGCCGCCTCTCACCAATCGAGAACTTTCTTCCCCTACATTATGACTACCTACAGTTTGCCTACTATCGAGGTAAAGCGTGGATTATCTGTGAAAACCTTTGGGGGGAAGGGGTGTGGCTCATCACAACAGACACCGAATTTTTGTGGGTTAGTCCTCTGCCTTCCTCAGTTGTAATCAAGCTATGGGGGTGTATGCATTTTCTCTCTCACCTCACATCACTACAGCTCAGAACAAGAGCAGAAGGTGAAATCACAAGTGGGCAAATGTTGTGACAAAGCCCTGAAAGTTATACTAGACTGATACTTTATGTGATTTTTAAATTTAATTTTTCAACTTAATTTGAAAAGATAATATACTCACAGGTTTAAAGACTAAATATTTAAAAACCTCTCTCTCTTTCTTTTCCCCACAACCCAATTTCATGCCCTAAAATCCACAGTTTCTTATTTACCCTTCCAAAATTTTATACGGAAACAACACACACACACACACACACACAATGTCTCTGAATTATTTTATCCTCTTACACATAGAGGATAGCACATTATTTACACTCTTCCTCACATTGTTTTCTTCACTTAACGGTACATATCAGATTTTTTTTAGTATGTTGAACCTATGAAATTCCCTTTTGCTTGGTCAAAAATGGTCAAATTTTGGCAGTTTTATATGGTTCGATCTAGTTGTTTCAGTACATAAAGATCTTCCTCATTAATTTTTCTTTGTATCTAGATATCACCATACTATAATTTATTTAATGTGTCTCCTTACTGATGAGCATTGTGTTGTTTGTAATATTTTACTATTACAATCAATGATCAAATGAATAATATTTCCTGTATGTCATTTACATTTGCATGTAAATATCTATAGGATAAATTTCTAGAAGTACATTTGCTGCATCAAATGGTTTATTTGTTTGTAATTTTGACAGATGTTGCTCATGTTTTCTCCACACGGAGTACACTTTTCATTGCACAGCAACAGAATATATTTTCAAATTTTAAATATTCCCAAATCATTATGTGAAAATTGATATCTCAATAAAGGTTTAATTTCCATTTATCTCATTGAGAAAGAAAGAGTGAGCATCTTATGTTTAAAAGCAATTAATAGAATTTGGACTGCTGAAATTGGTCTTAGATATCATGTTTTCAAATTCAGTACAAAAATCAGAATTAACTTCAAAAATTCTACTCTGTATTAAATAATGTAAGTTGCCAGCAAATATCTTCGGGTGGAGGCTTTTGATAATTTGCTGAAGACACCTAGCAGCATAGCAGACCGAAGTTAGTACCTTTGGAATACCTGAAATCCTGTCCTTCCTTTCATCTGCAACTATCTCTGCTGCTTCTACTCAGCCTCACGGCATCGTCCCTCTTTTCTTTTAATTTTTATTTTATATTGTAGTACAGTTGATTGACAATGTTGTGTTAGTTTCAGGTGTAAAGCAAAGTGATTCAGTTATACATATACATGTATCCATTCTTTTTCAGATTCTTTCCCCATATTGGTTATTACAGAGTATTGAGTAGGGTTCCCTGTGCTATACAGTAGGTAGCATCTTCCCTCTTACTGATCATTTCATGCTGACTCTCATGGACATGTTGACGTATCTTTTAAAAATTTTGTAGACCAACCTAGGCTGACTCTAATGCCGCAACTCCTGGGTTTTTCAGTTGGCGAATATGTGAAAGCCTTGGAGTGTGCCAAGGCCTATCTTCTACTCCATCCGGATGACGAGGATGTCAGAGACAATGTGGATTACTATGAGAGTCTGTTGGACGACAGCACTGACCCAGCATCTATCCAGGCCAGAGAGGTGAGACCCATGTTCTGAGAAGAAACTCATTATTCTGCTCAGTGCTCTGGGGAGAGTTGGTAAAAATATAACACTTCTCTTAAAGATAGCTAACAATTTAGTAAAGGTTCTAGGACTCAGTTCTTCGCAACTTTAATTAGTAATGCTAAAAGCGTGTTTTTCGCCTATGTGCTAGCTTGTGAAAATCTACAGAGATAGAGACATTTTTTGCCGCTGTGAATATTTTTTGAGCTCATTTGTAACTGTCTAAAGAAAATTATTTCCACTTGAACATTAATCATACCTTTTAACTGTTATTTAAATATACATTTTCTTTTTTTTTTTTTCTGTAGGATTTGGCGATGTTTGTGAAGCATCATAACCTGGAATCAGAACTAATAAAATCAGCTGCAGAGGGTCTGGGATTTTCATACACTGAGCCGGTAAGAGCAAAGAGGAGAGAGGAAAAGGTCTTTAAAGGAACTATTCGGTGGACTTCTTATTTATGATTGTATTCCCCAGCCCCTTTTGTTGAAGATTATAATCCCCTGCCTTTTGTAAACAAACACTGGAGGGAGGGGGTGTTTACCCTGTATATGTGATGAACTGTAAAAGACTTTAACAGATTTCCATGTCACTGAGAGCTGAAGTCAAAAGCAAATATACTTGGATAGGAAAGAAATGTTTTGAATATGATATGTTTGCCTCAGGATTGTTTTATTTCCTAATTTCTGTATACAACATTTTGTATTTTCTTTTAAACATTTCTCTTAAACATTTTAAACAATAAAAAGACTTCAAAAGAACAGAATCAGTCACAATCGTACTACCTATCATGCTGACTACTTTTTTCCACGTGTCCATGTTGTCTTTTTTTTTCTTATTTTTTTAGGCTGCGTTGGATCTTCCTTGCTCTGTGCAGGCTTTCTGGCTTTCTCTAGTTGTGGCGAGCAGGGGCTATTCTTCGTTGCAGTGTGCGTGCTTCTCATTGTGGTGGCTTCTCTTGTTGTGGAACATGGGCTCTAGGCACGCAGGCTTCAGTAGTTACAGCACACAGGCTCAGTTGTTGTGACACACGAGCCCTAGAGCATGTGGGTTTCAGTAGCTGCAGAGCGTGGGCTCAGTAGTTGTGGCATGTGGGCTCAGTAGTTGTGACTCATTGGCTCTAGAGTGCAGGCTCAGTAGTTGTGGCACACGGGCTTAGGTGCTCTGCAGCATGTGGGATCTTCCTGGCCCAGGGATCGAACCCATGTCCCCTGCACTGGCAGGTGGATTCTTTTTTTTTTTTTTTAACATCTTTATTGGAGTATAATTGCTTTACAATGGTGTGTTAGTTTCTGCTTTATAACAAAGTGAATCAGCTATACGTATACATATATCCCCATATCTCCTCCCTCTTGCGTCTCCCTCCCACCCTTCCTAACCCACCCCCCTAGGTGGTCACAAAACACCGAGCTGATCTCCTTGTGCTATGCGGCTGCTTCCCACTAGCTATCAGTTTTACATTTGATAGTGTGTATGTGTCCATGCCACTCTCTCACTTCGTCCCAGCTTACCCTTCCCCCTCCCTGTGTCCTCAAGTCCATTCTCTACATCTGTGTCTTTATTCCTGTCCTGCCCCTAGGTTTTTCAGAACCAATTTTTTTTTTTTTTTTAGATTCCATATATATGTGTTAGCATACGGTATTTGTTTTTCTCTTTCTGACTTACTTCACTTTGTATGACAGACAGACTCTAAGTCCATCCACCTCATTACAAATAACTCAGTTTTGTTTCTTTTTATGGCTGAGTAATATTCCACTGTATATTGGTGCACATCTTCTTTATCCATTCATCTGTCAAAGGACACTTAGGTTGCTTCCATGTCCTGGCTATTGTAAATAGTGCTGCAATGAACATTGTGGTACATGTCTCTTTTTTCTCAGGGTATATGCCCAGTAATGGGATTGCTGGGTCATATGGTAGTTCTATTTTTAGTTTTTTAAGGCACCTCCATACTGTTCCTCATAGTGGCTCTATCAATTTAATTCCCACCAACAGTGCAAGAGGGTTCCCTTTTCTCCACACTCTGTCCAGCATTTATTGCTTGTAGACTTTTTGATGATGGCCATTCTGACCGGTGTTAGGTGATACCTCATTGGAGTTTTGATTTGTATTTCTCTAATGATTAGTGATGTTGAGCATCCTTTCATGTGTTTGTTGGCAATCTGTACATCTTCTTTGGAGAAATTTCTATTTAGGTCTTCTGCCCATTTTTGGATTGGGTTGTTTGTTTTTATGATATTGAGCTGCTTGAGCTGCTTGTAAATTTTGGAGATTAATCATTTGTCAGTTGTTGCATTTGCAAATATTTTCTCCCATTCTGAGGGTTGTGTTTTCGTCTTGTTTATGGTTTCCTTTGCTGTGCAAAAGCTTTTAAGTTTCATTAGGTCTCAATTTTTATTTTTGTTTTTATTTCCATTTCTCTAGGAGGTGGGTCAAAAAGGATCTTGCTGTGATTGATATCATAGAGTGTTCTGCCTATGTTTTCCTCTAAGAGTTTTATAGTGTCTGGCCTTACATTTAGGTCTCTAATCCATTTTGAGTTTATTTTTGTGTATGGTGTTAGGAAGTGTTCTAATTTCATTCTTTTACATGTAGCTGTCCAGTTTTCCCAGCACCACTTATTGAAGAGGCTGTCTTTTCTCCATTGTATATTTTTGCCTCCTTTATCAAAGATAAGGTGACCATATGTGCGTGGGTTTATCTCTGGGCTTTCTATCCTGTTCCATTCATCTATATTTCTGTTTTTGTGCCAGTACCATGCTGTCTTGATTACTGTAGCTTTGTTGTATATATAGTCTGAAGTCAGGGAGCCTGATTCCTCCAGCTTCATTTTTCTTTCTCAAGGTTGCTTTGGCTGTTCGGGGTCTTTTGTGTTCCCATACAAATTGTGAAATTTTTTGTTCTAGTTCTGTGAAAAATGCCATTGGTTGTTTGACAGGGACTGCATTGAATCTGTAGATTGCTTTGGGTAGTAGAGTCATTTTCACAATGTTGATTCTTCCAATCCAAGAACATGGTATATCTCTCCATCTGTTGGTATCATCTTTAATTTCTTTCATCAGTGTCTTATAGTTTTCTGCATACAGGTCTTTTGTCTCCTAAGGTAGGTTTATTCCTAGGTATTTTATTCTTTTTGTTGCAATGGTAAGTTGGGGTGTTTCCTTAATTTCCCTTTTAGATTTTTCATCATTAGTGTATAGGAATGCAAGAGATTTCTGTGCATTAATTTTGTATCCTGCTACTTTACGAAATTCATTGTTTAGCTCTAGTAGTTTTCTGGTAGCATCTTTAGTATTCTCTATGTATAGTATCATGTCATCTGCAAACAGTCACAGTTTTACCTCTTCTTCTCTGGTTTGGATTCCTTTTATTTCTTTTTCTTCTCTGATTGCTGTGGCTGAAACTTCCAAAACTATGTTGAATAATAGTGGTGAGAGTGGGCAACCTTGTCTTGTTCCTGATCTTAGAGGAAATGGTTTCAGTTTTTCACCATTGAGAACGATGTTGGCTGTGAGTTTGTCATATATGGCCTTTATTATGTTGAGGTAAGCTCCCTCTATGCCTACTTTCTGGAGGGTTTTTATCATAAATGGGTGTTGAATTTTGTCAAAGCTTTTCCTGCATCAGTTGAGATTATCATATGGTTTTTATCTTTCAATTTGTTAATATGGTGTATCACATTGGTTGATTTATGTATCACATTGATTTATGTATTGATTTATGTATTTAAGAATCCTTGCATTTCTGGAATAAACCCCACTTGATCATGGTGTATGATCCTTTTAATGTGCTGTTGGATTCTGTTTGCTAGTATTTTGTTGAGGATTTTTGCATCTATGTTCATCAGTGATACTGGCCTGTAGTTTTCTTTTTTTGTGACATCTTTGTCTGGTTTTGGTATCAGGGTGATGGTGGCCTCGTAGAATGAGTTTAGGAGTATTCCTCTCTCTGCTATATTTTGGAAGAGTAAGTGTTAGCTCTTCTCTAAATGTTTGATAGAATTTGCCTGTGATGCCATCTGGTCCTGGGCTTTTGTTTTTTGGAAGATTTTTAATCACAGTTTCAATTTCAGTGCTTGTGATTGGTCTGTTTATATTTTCTATTTCTTCCTGGTTCAGTCTCGAAACATTGTACTTTGCTAAGAATATGTCCATTTCTTCCAGGTTGTCCATTTTATTGGTATATAGTTGCTTGTAGTAATCTCTCATGATCCTTTGTATTTCTGCAGTGTCAGTTGTTACTTCTCCTTTTTCATTTCTAATTCTGTTGATTTGAGACTTCTCCCTGTTTTTCTTGATGAGTCTGGCTAGTGGTTTATCAATTTTGTTTATCTTCTCAAAGAACCAGCCTTTAGTTGGCAGGTGGATTCTTAACCACTGCATCACCAGGGAAGTCCCCCATGTTATCTTTTAAACATTCTTCATATGAAGACATCCCTTTTGTAGAAGTAGTACCACTATATATATAGATTTCTATTTTTATTTATTGATTTTATTTGGGATAGCATAAGCAATTTCTATATCTTTACAGCTTTCAAAATTATTTTTAGCTACATCTATATTTGATGTACAATAAATAAGTTAATTCTTTTCCTGCTGTTGAACATTTGTTTTATTTATTTCTGGTTTTTTGTGCCCAAATGAATGCATTAAGCATTTTTCTTTCTACTGAACTATATTCATAGGATAAATTCCCAGAAGTGGGTTAACTCTGCCATCAAAGGATATGAGAAGGTTTAAAATTTTTGAAATTTTTTTCTAGGAGAGTTTTCTGGTACCTTCATTATTCCTAATAGTTCATAAAAGTTTATGGTATTACCATGAACATCTCAGCAATGAGAAATAACATCTTAAACTCATTCATATGCCTAATATATTATGTACAAAATGGTGCACCACTGTTGTTTTAATTTGTATTCCTTTGATTACCAGCAAAAATCAACTTCTCACAAATTATTATTACCAGCAAAAATCAACTTTTCACAAATTATTATTAATTATTTGTCCTCTCATTTGATTTACCTGGACATGTATTTTATTCATTTATCTGTTCGTTGCTATATAAGTTCTTTATATACTGTACATGTTAATAGGTAATATAAAAAGCACTGTTTATAATATATCCTATTTGTAACACATTTTTCGTCTCTTTCTTAGATATGTTATGTTTTTATTGACACATTTTTCAAATTAGGATAATTTTAATGTACATTTCTAGTGTAACATTTCTAACATGTTTATATCCGGTCTTAACTATTTTTGAAAGTTATGTTATCCCAAATGACCCTAGGAAAAAAAATCACTTACTTTATGATCCTATACAGATGATTAACCAGACTGGACTTTTTGTTTATTTGTTTTATTTATAAAAGTGAAAGGAGTTATACTTAATTATCTTCTAAGTGTCTTCTTGCTACCAAATTCTAAATCACTTTCTTGGACAAAAGGATGGATGCCCAGGCTAATTCCATGCTATTTTTTTAATCCATTTTGTCTTAGCCAAAATTGCACCAACCTTAGCCTTCCTTTTTATTAAAATTTAAAAATAAATACTATATTATAGCTTTATATAATATGCAAGTTTTCTAACATTTTAAGTCTTTTGAGTGTTTTATCTTATTTCTGTACATGGAATTTTAGTGACAAAACTACTAAGTTTTTTTTTTTTTAATTTAAAACAGAATTATTGGATTCAATACGGAGGACGACAGGATGAGAATCAGTAAGTTCTCCATTTAGAATGTTTATTTGTAATGAGAAGAAATACTTAGAATCATATTTATTATAAAGAACTTGGGCTCTATGAAATAGGCAAAAGGATATAATTAGAAGAGCTCTGAACTGGGAATTAGGAGTTCTGCATTGTGGTCCCAGCTCTTCCTCTTATTTCCAAGGCACCTTAGATAATTTATCTTCCTCTCTGGATCTCATGCTTTTCCTCACATCAAGGGGTTGAATCAGGTGATCTCTAATGGCTAAATGTTCTGTGACTCTAAATCAGAGAAAGTTGGATGCTGTTTTTGATTTTTTGATAGGAAAAAACAATTAAATTATCTTTTTCGTGCTAAATTTTCATACTGCATTTATTTGAAAGCATCAAGCTCGGAAAGTTTTACAGCAAGCTAAAATATTAAGTGTCATGAACTCAATCAGAAATGAAGAAAACTCAATTTTTAAAATGATAGATGTCAAAAGTCAGTTTACATGTTCTGAGCATTTCAAGGAGTCATAGAATTTTGGAGTTACACGTTTGAGATGATTGTCAACTGAAGAAAAAAATGCACTCTAAAATTGAGAGTTATGTTTTATTCAGTGGATTTTCTGAGGACTTCAAGCCCAGGAGACAGCCTCTCAGATGGCTCTGAGGGACTGCTCCCAAGAGTTAAGGGAGGAGCCAGGATGTATAGGAGTTTTGTAACAAAAAGCAGACAGTCAGAATAGCAGAAGATTACTGTTAATTAAAGAAAACCAGACATCCCTAGTTAATTTAGGGTTTATGCTTTTCTATGTATGGGAAGATTCAAGAGCCTGGGCTCATTGAAATCATTCCTTTGATATGCACCTCAGCTCTCTGGGGCCAGTGTCCTGTGTTTTCCCATCCTGAGTCCCCTCAGGGTGCACCGTTGGGGGGAGGCTGCGGTGCCTGACTGCTTGATGGTGGGTATCCTGTTTCCATCCTCAGTTCCTTCAGGGCTCACCATCAGGGGAGGCTGTAGTGGCTGATGGCTTGATGACCGCAACATCCTTCGTTTACTGATATGGCAGGCGGCATTCTTAGCCCACAAGATCTTGAGGTCCAGGTTATTATCAAAATCAGAAACTGAGGCCCTGACAAGGCAAAGGACTCAGTGTCTCACCATGAAGGACTGGCAGATCCAGACCTTCTTATTCAAAATCTTGTGGTCTTTCACTGAGCTTCAAGGGCTCAACCTCTGGGTGACCTCAAATTATTGCAAGAGATCCAAGAATGTATATGCATATTTGGATTTGCTCAATTTGTATATATTGAAAGGGCATCATGCTATTGTGTGTGTTCACAAAGTTTGACACAAATTCATGTCTTCTATCTTGGAATAGTCGAGAACCACTACACTCGGACATGATTTATTTCAATTCAACCATCTTTCAGTGATGCGCTCTATATTCAAGACATATAATACAACACTCTGAGCACTGTAAACATGCACGTGATCATTGTTTCATGCTCTGTTGGTACTCAAAGTCTAATCTCAAGGGGTTTACATTATGGATACAATGAACTGTAATAAAGGTTGCTAAGAAGATTTAGAGAAGTGAAATAGAGCACACTCATTGGGAAAATAGAGAAGAGCTTCATGGAGGCAATAGCATCTAATTTGATCTTGAAAGATGTGGACTTGTGAACCACAAAAATATACAATATGAAGTCATAGACTACCTGAGTAAGGCATCCTTTGCCTTTGAACATCTTTATTCAATGGGATATTGCTATTTCAACTTTTTTTTTGAATGGGCAGGGTCCCTTCAGGAGTGAACGTGGAGGGGGCAGAAGTTCATGGATTATCAACGCGGAAAAAGTCATCACCCAAGATAGACCGAGACCTAAGAGAGGGTAAGTATTGTTGCACTTTTACTCTTAGAAGGAGGGGAAGGGGAGGCTGGGACTTGGCCAGTTCTTACCCGGATCAGGGCAGAACCCATTTTCACTGAAAAATAAAGAATAGGACTCAACTACTCCAGTTCATAAAATTCTGAAAGCAAGTCTCAAAAACAAGAATGTCTCAGGTGTGTATATCACTACCTTTGGTTTTCAACAAAAGTGCTACCAAATTCCCTCACAGGAGTCCTGTGAGCTAGGCAGGGACTATATGATCATTGCCGTCCTCAGTTGAGTACCCGAGGCTTGGAGAGGTTACCTGGCTTACTTCTCTCACATTGGAGGGGAGCATGGAATAGGCTGTGTATCGGGGGAACTTGAAGAGGCAGGTCACACGAGATATTAGTTAACCTAAGATCCTTGAGGCACATATCTGATCAGGGCTTTGAGAAATCAGTAGAATTTAGATTAGATTGACAGAAGTGTGGAGGGAGCCATTCAAGTGGATGAAAAAAGGACACAAAACGCTCAGAGATGGAGACAGCAGGATATTAGATGCCTGTTTACATAACCTCAAAATGACTGGAGCCATAGGTGGAGTGTTGCCAAGCGTAGGTTTTAAATAGAGCCAAACATTGTTGTAATCACAACTTATTAGCAAGTGTAGTACTAACAACAGTAGTAATCCTTAACAATTATTATTACTTCTATATGTTTTACAATTTTCCCAGCAAATTTATACACAGTTCATTTTAATACTGGCAGCATCTCCTGTGAGACAAGTGTCCCCCACTTCACAAGCAAGAAAACTGAGGCTCACAGAGATTTAGTGACCTATCCAAAGCCTCAGAGCTTGTAATAGGTTAAGCAGGCTTTTGAATCCAAATCCCATTTTCTGTTCTTCACCTGATGATGGAACATAGAAGTGTCTAGATATCTGAAATGTATCCCCTATTGATTAACTAATTGCAAGATAAGAAGAGGTTTTTCAAAAACCTGCATTGAGAATAAGTACAGTCCCCCTCTCCCCAACAAGAGAGATGTCAGCACATTCCTCTAGCTGATTTGAAAACTTCTGGCTCTCTGCAGCTCTCACATTTCCCAGCCCTTTCCTTCCTCAGCTTCCAAGTCAGTTTGAGGCAGTAAACAGGATAATACGCTCATCTAATCTGACCTGGACCTCAGTTTGTAGTCACAAAGCCCAAGCTATTTTATGAGTGCCAGAGAGCTTCATGGTCAGCCAGAGTTCACGTTGCTTTTTAAGCTGAGAAATCACCCAGGAAGTACATGCCAGTAAGCCGGCACTTTGCTGTAAACGTTTGGGAAGCTCCAGGACAGTTGCCAAATTTCAAAGCATTTTTTTTTCTGGCTACCAGGGGATCTGATGTCCAGCAACTGACCAAGAAGGCTAATGGGAAGAGTAGAACAGAAAACTACACAGGATGGAGAAAGATCATGATTGACTGGGTTGCCAAATTCTATCATTTCTGCCATTGAATGGGCTAATGAATCATAGGATGTTCCCTGGGAACCTACTGGAAAGCCTTCTGTGCAGTCACTAGAGATCAAAATATGGTCTAAATTAAGAACAGTGGTAGACAGAGGCAAAGTTCCCAATGAGAAAACACTTTCAACATCTTAGTCTGGCTGAAAGCAGATGTCAGGGAGGCAAGAAAGGATGCGTGCTTCCAGATTAGAATATATTTCAGCTTCTCTCATCTTCCACAAAGAGATTGTCATCTACTCTGGTTACCTAACAGTATTTAGTAGTATTCATACTGGATGTCTCCCGAGCATTAAGATGGGAGTGACTCAGGGCTACTGCACCCCAGAGTGACTCCAGTCCTTGGAATATGCATGTCATCTTATTAAAAACATCTGTCACTTATCCATTCTTCTTTCAACCACCAGTTTTCCAAAAGCCCTGCTCGATAATAATCCCAGAGTCAGCGGGGGTATAGTAGAAATCACTTTGAACTTGGAGTCAGGAAGCCTATCTTAGTCTGATGTTCTCCAGAGTGATGGGTAACTAGAGATTCACTCTCTCTGATCCTTATCCTCACCTGTAACAGAAGGATAGTAACTCTTTGGAGAGGATGAATATGAAAGTCTTTTGTAAACTGTAAAGGGCGGTGCTCATATAAGATCTTGTTAGCACACTCCCGTCGTAACTTATATGACCTTGTTGTATTTATGGTAAAATATATCTGCTTGCCCTGAGCCATAGGCAGTGAACACAAAAGAGCATTTTCCTATAAGATTCCTCTTTATTACAAATGGAGAGTCAGAGCCAGGCACATACTTTATGAATGAGAGAAGAATTCAGTTGTTTAACTAAATCTCCTTAGGCTGTGGTTAAGAGTTGGCTGAAGCCATCAAATCAGATCCCAGGAACCACAACTTATTGGACTACATTTCTATTTTTATTTTAATGTTTTTCTCTGTCTGTTGTGCTACTAGTCATTTATAGGCTGGTAGACTTGCATTTTTGAATGGCAGGATTTATTTTTCCTTTTATATTTTTGTTTTCCTTTTGGTTAGTGGGTAGGTAGTTGCCTGTTTTTTGTTAAATGGATATGTGGGAAACCTCTGTATGAAACTCTGTGCTTAGTGGTCGTTGTGTGAGCTACATGAAAGGCAGATGTCTAGTACAGATTCTGCCCAAACCTGTTAGAATTTAGGTATTTTAGACTCTGTGTTGCACTCTGTCCCTTCACCTGATCCTTGTATATTGCTTATGCCATGGTTGGGGAAATTGTCAATATCCCAGTAGCTCTCTTTTAAATATAATCCATTATGCCATATGCTTATGAAGATATCTCATTCAAACTTAACACAATATACCAGGCATATTTTAACAATTCAAAAATGATCATCATAATAATGGAAAATACTTATACAGAGCTTAAGCATGGTAGGCGTTTTTCTGAATGTTCTAAGATAACTTTTGAAGTCATGTTTTGAAAGTAAACTAAATGTATTTAAAGTGATACACTCTCAATATAGAAAATGAGAAAAACATGGCAAAGTACAAACCAACCTAGTCCACTAAACCCTTGATCTGTCTTCCATTTCTATTCGAATTTTATACTAGAAAATTCTTTCCAGTGAACGTACAAGTATCTTGTCTTTCTTGTTGAAGGAACGTCTCTCTCTATGTTTCTGAATGGAAATGGAATGTGCCATTCACTTTTGAATATTTGAGGGACAGTCTCAATGTGGCTATGGATCTTAACTATATAGATTAGAGCAGCCTTCCCCAAACAAACTGTGTTTTTTGTTAAGAGGTCCATTCCATGCTGTGAAAAAATTTAGCACAAAGGTAGCAGCTTACAATAACATACACTTACTATCTCACAGTTTCTGTGGGTCAGGACTATGGGGGTAGCTTAGCTGGGTCCATTGCTTCAGGGTCTGTCACAAGGTTCCATCAAGTGTTGATCAGGGCTGACGTCTCTTCTAAAGCTGGGAAACTATCTTCTTCCAAGCTCAGATGACAGAATTCGGTTCCTGAAGGCTATTGGACTGTGGTTCTCAGTTTCTGGTTGACTGTTGGCTGGAGGATGCCCTCAATTCCTTGCCATGTGAGCCTGTCCAATACAGCCACTTGTTTCATCAGACTATAAGCTGAGAAAGCAACAGATTGAGTCAACCAGCAAAATAGGAGTTGCAATGTTATGTAACCAATCAAAGATGTGATTTCCCATCACCTTTGCCATATTCTATTAGTTAGAGGCAAGCTCCAGGTCCCACCCACACTTGAGGGAAGCAAAGTACACAAACCTATGAGTACCAGGAGGCTGTGACCATAAGGGGCCAACCTAGAGTCTCTCTGCCATAGGAAGGAAGGAGGGAGGAAGGAGGGAGGGAGGGAGGGACGGAGGAAAGAAGGGGAAGAGGGGAAGGAAGGAATGAGGGAAAGAGGGAGGAAGCAGGGAGGGAGGAAGGGAGGGAGGAAAGAGGGAAGGAAGAAAGGGTGGGTATTGTGTTTATTTAAGGGTGAGAACTGCTGCGTATTATATTGATATTTAGGATATTCATAATGCCTGTTCACATATTAAAAGTTCCAAGAAGTCCTCTTAAATTTTGTTTACCCCAGTACTTCCCAAACATATTTGATCAATAAACTCTTTTTTCATTAAAAACTTTTTTGTAGAACACAGTTTGAAAAACATTGAATTGTAGGAGATATATAGATATAGATATAGATATTTATGTATGTATTTTCTATTCATCCAGAAGATTGATACTAAAACTGGGAGCTTGTGGATATATTCCTGGAATCCAAGAAATTCTGTGTTTATAAATTTTGATGGCCATTTAAAAAATTAAGAAGGGCAACTAGTGGGTCATCTGAATAACCACTTATAGCCAAGGACTGCCATGAGATTTCATACCTCAGTGGGTATGGATGCAGTTACCATCACATTGGCATCGGTTAATAACACTTCAGTGGTCAAAGACTAATAAGAATTGAAGTAGGACAAACTTATGAATAATGTATTAAGACCAGATGAAGGCCAAAATTCATCATGGTCCACTAAGATTCCACAGTAGTTTCAACAGAGAAAACTTGTAGTAGAATGAGTCATTGCACACCAAGAACACTCTGAGGAATGCTGGCTCAGAAGAACCAGGGCCAGATCACTCATTAGAATATTCATGTGGAACATTGCTTTTTAGTTTCCACAAAATAACGTTAACCATTTTATTAATATTGTTAATTTGAATTTAGCTGGTTTTATGGTCTTGCTTTTATTTAATCTTGTACATTGGTTTGGGTATGATAGTTGTATGAAGCTATAAAAATAAATACTGTACTTACAGTTTTATGATTGCAAACATGGAAGTAAAACTGCAGTACAAATAATTTGTCAGCACTGAAGCTTCTTAGGGAACTTTTGCTTTAACAGATAACCGTACATTACTCAAGATTGAGAAACTGTCCCATTATCTTAATATTCCATTAATCATGGGCTGTAGTAACTCTTTTATCCCAACTGGACTGATAACATTCAGTGCTGTTCCCTAGTTTGACTAATCTGTTTTAAAGCCAAAGAGTAGACATCAATTTCAGTTGTCTCTTTCTCCTTCAATGATGTGTTTTAGGCCAGTGTGCTGGTGACCATTGCCCAACTGGGGAGGATGGGAGGAGCCCTCCTCACCCCCATGCCCTCCATGGTAAGCTGCTCTTGTTGACAGGCATCAGGTCCCTTAGGAGGAATATTACAAAGAGGAGAAAAACAAGTTTTGCTTTTCTATTCAGTTTTCTGGTTCAAGGTGTTTGTACTTTGCTACATTGGAAGATTTCCTCACCATCAGAGGCTTCGTCCTTCAGTCCTATTCTCTATGAGGAAAGAACCATGTCAGGTCTAGATTTTGTCATTTCGCCACCTAAAACATAGCCCCAAAGCATCATGCTTTGAAGAGCCAATATGGAGCTAATTTTATAAAGTTGTAAGCTCTGTCCAGTGAGGGAGCAGGTGCCTACAGGAAACTCTCCTGTGGGGGAGATATATATATATATATATATATATATCGATATAATTTGCCCAGAGAGCAGAGAAAAAGAGATATTCCAAAAGTCAGACCATCCAGAGTCAGTAGGTGATGGAAAGAAGACTGAGAAGGAGTCAGGTGACTTGGTTATGACTGTCCTGATGGGTATTTATTCCCTGAGTTACTTGCTGAAGGTTTTGCTTTGGATACCGGTGGAACTGAGGACACAAACATGTCGTCAAATAATTTTTTTCTCTCTTCCTTTTTTTTTTTTTTCAATTGTTTGGTTGTCCTGCTATCTCTTTAAAAAGTCTTTACCTACCCTGAGGTCATGTCATCCAGTACTTGCATGAGATGTTGTGGCAGAGGTAGGAACCCAGGGCTGTGGAGAAGGGAGGGGCCCACTGCTGAGAGAAATCTGGAAAGTCTTCACCGAGAAGAATCCTATGAGATGCCCAGTCTGTTTTGCAGGATCATCCCTGGAATCAAGTGAAAAAAAAAATAGTTTATCAATCCCCAAATCCTATACAAATGTAATATATTAATTATGACATCATGGGGAAACCTGGTAGCCAGACATCTGCCTTTTTCTTGAATCCATATTTCGTTTCTCAGCCTTCCAGATTTGTAATTTGTCTTTGCGTTCCTAAATATTCGTGAGGAAACTGACTCCTGAACTGCACATTGAAAGCTGTTGGGTGTTCTGTGCTTCCCGCCTTGGGGACAGAGGTAACAAGGACAACCATGTGTTTTGTCCCTGCAGGTGGCCCCTTGCTCTATGAGAACATCACGTTCGTCTACAACTCCAAGCAGCTGAACGGGACTCAGCGCGTCCTCCTGGATAACGTCCTGTCGGAAGAACAGTGCCGGGAGCTGCACAGCGTGGCTAGTGTGAGGCCCGGGAGCCACACTGCGCTGGTCTGGCCTGAGCGTGGAAGAGCTTTGGTCCTGGACTTACTTGGAGCCAGGAAACCAGGCCTGAAATGTTACTTTCTTTAGGAGAAGGACATTGATTGTGGAGGCACATTCATAGCCTTTGGGTTGGGGTGATTGTAGTTTTGTCCAGCTCTGTACATAGCTCTTGGGTCTGGAAGAGCTAGAGGCTTAATTCCTAGGACAACTGTATCCGGCACGTGCCCTGCCTATCATATAAAGTCGCTGGGAAAAATCTCTTTATTTTTTTCAATAATTAATCAATATATTAATTATTTTTGTTCTACCTATTTCTACAGAAAGTGGTGGCACCATTTTATAATGAAAATGCGGGGTGAAAGTTAAATAAAGATCCCTCTTTTGGTTGGAAGAATTAATGATACCGGAATCCTAGAATAAAATGGAGTTGGTTCTGAGTATTGACTTTGGTTCTCAGCTTTCTGGCAGTCAAGGCAGAAAGGGAGATGTGATGAATTCATAATCCTCATTAATAAAGCACCTTGTATTTTGCTTCTAGGGAATCATGCTTGTTGGTGATGGATACAGAGGAAAAACTTCACCCCATACACCCAATGAAAAGTTTGAAGGTGCAACTGTCCTGAAAGCACTCAAAGTAAAACTTAACTTCTTTTGGATCTGAATTCCTAATTGTCAACCCAGGATCTTCTGGGAATGGCAGATACAGGGAAGAGAAGGATTTAAGATATAGACCTATCAGGTCATTGAAGGGAGCAAGTATGAAATGGCACCCTCATTGTTTTTAATCACTCCTTCATTCCTCCATTCGGTTATCAATTGATTAAACTCTATTTCCTAGATTTGCATCTGACAAATAATACACAACCCCCTTGTCCTCAAGAAGCTCAAGGTCCAATGGTGAAAACATACTCAAAAAAGTTATCAATCTGTACTGCGAGAGGCGTTTTTGTAGAAGGGGGAGGAAAGTGTCCTGAGAGAAGAGGAGAGGGATGATTAGCTTTCAACTTTCCCTCATTTTCCTAAACCAAATCCACAAGTCTGTAGTAGTATTCCCACGAGCCAACAGCGAGAGGAGCATCCTATATTGGCTTAATAAAACCTAGCATATGGTTTTCTCAATCCTTCCAATCAACCCAGTGGTTCCTAATATTCTTCTTTTTCTTCAGTTTGGCTATGAAGGCCGAGTCTCCCTGAAGAGTGCCCGTCTGTTTTATGACATCAGCGAGAAGGCTCGAAAGATTGTCGAATCCTATTTCATGCTGAACTCAACCCTGTATTTTTCCTATACACACATGGTCTGCCGCACAGCCCTGTCTGGTGAGATTCCAGAGTCTGAATGTGTTCCCTTTTACGCACAGTGAAATGAGAAAGAAAACAATGCAGAACAAAGCTCTATGAACATGTCAGACTAACGGTTCAGAAGAGTTCTACATTTCTAAAACAAAAGAAGCTTACTCACTCTGATTTTTCCCTTCCCTCTTTTTCTACTTTGCTGGTCCCCTAAAGTATTAGAAGACCACCACGCTGCCTATTTTCCCTTTCAAATCCATTTCTTCTGCTTGCTACCATCACACAGAAAAATACTTTTCTGCTCTAGGTTTCACTTTTCAGGGTTCAAGAACCTGGAAATTACAGTCACCATTATGCCCACCAGCACTGAGGAGAAGCATAGAAGATAAAAAGGATTGTTGAAAGAAATGTGCTTAAAAAGGCAGAGACCCCCTCACTCCCTGGCATCACTATTTTTTTCTCTCCATCGTCTCTTCTCTACCCTCCTGAGGAGGAGGGGAGAGAGAATGTCACAGAAGTAGACTTTTCCACTTGTGAACCTTCAGCTGCATCAGATCTTTCCTTTTTGACGTTTGCATTTTATCCTCATCCTTTGACTGCCCCACACAAAGTACAGCCCATGAAATGCATGACATTTCTGCATGTATATTTATATCGGAGAACTTTTATAGCTGAAGAGACAGGTGTGACTTGCCTACAGTTTTTTACATCAAGTTCGTATCAAAGCAGGACCAGAGTCTCTTCACGGTGCTTGCCTAGTGTTCTTTAGCCCGCTCTGCCTTCTGATCCTCAAATTTGCAAGGGGCAGCAGCCATGGGAGAAGACAGATTGCCAGCTTTGCTCTTGCAGGTTACAGCATTCAATTTCTCATGCTTCCCTGTTCCCTTTCCTGGCAGGTCAACAGGATAGAAGAAATGACCTCAGTCATCCCATCCATGCTGACAACTGCCTGTTGGATCCAGAGGCCAATGAATGCTGGAAGGAGCCCCCTGCTTACACATTCCGGGACTATAGGTACAGCCAGCATCTGATTCAGAACCAAGCTTTTGCCCAACAGTTATCAAAACCCCGTGGAAACTAGGAAGCTGATCTGTTTTGCTTGTCATCACATTCATCTCGATGAAGCAGAAATGCTCAAATAATCTTCTGAAGCAGCTGCCACAACTGAGAAGTGACTTCAGCGTCTCATATTTTTATCTTAAAAATCCCTGCACGATTTGTTGCATCATATTCCACAGAATGTCCCTTTTGTTTTAACATAAAAAGTAAAGTTTATGGGTTCTTTTTTCTCACTTGGCTTTTATTTAAACATATTCCTTGCGGTATATGTATTAACATCTCAGTCTGAGAACACAGGGTGTGCATCTCAGCAGGCATAGGGATCTCATCACATCATTTATCTATGTCTGCATTTTGTAAGTAAGAAACTGAAAACTCAGGACAAAAAAGTTTTCTCTTATTGAATGATATTTTACTGTGTAAAGAGTCAGGAGTTGTAGTCATCATGTATATAATGTGTTAATTATTACTACACTGTGCTCTATACAAAAATGTTTATTCAGCGCCCCCTATCTGCAAGACTTGGATACACCCCTTAGATCTCTCCAGCTACTTACGGAAAGAATACATCCTTTCGAGTTATTAGTATAAAAGGAAAGAACAGAGTTTTAGATTCTGTGGGTGAGATCAAAGGGCTAGATTACACCCAGTTAGGTTTTATTTGGAGGAGGTGAAATGTGAGATGAAGTTTGACATATAAATAAAACTTTAACCTGAGTGGAATAAATAAATACTTCAGGGTTATGACCCTACATCTGATCTTACTCTTGAGGGTTAGGAGGGTCAATCATTTTAATGTTTAGTTCAGAGGAAACTTACTCATCAGGCTGGTCAGTTCATGCCCAGTCTGCAGTATTCTGCGGTGATGTTGTGTAGGCATGTAAGAGTATTGCTTCCCTTTCTTTTTACAGTGCTCTCCTATATATGAATGATGACTTTGAAGGAGGAGAATTCATATTCACTGAGATGGATGCCAAGACTGTGACTGTAAGCCAGCCTATTCTTGCAAATTTATCTAGCATTTTTAGTCTCAATTTTGCCACTTTCCAAAGACTGCTGGATTTCAAATATTTCTGAGCTTGAGAATTCATGAGGTGGAGAGAGATCCAGTAAATGTATACATTATAAAATGTTAGAAATGGAATCATCAATAAAAATCTTCTTTTCCTTTTTACAGATGGGTAATTTAAAGAATATATATTAAGGATCATATAGTTAGTTTTTGTTAGACTTAGAACCAGAACCTAGGTCTTCTGATTCTTTGTCAAGTAATCATGGAAACATAAAAGTAATGATGGAAACATAAAAACACCTATTCTTAAATCACCCACGACTATGACAAGTCAAATGACTCTACAGAATGGCTTTCAAGTACCCTGGTGCTCTGTATGTTTAGGTGAGCATTGGCTTCCATACCCTTCATTATCCAAATTATGATATGCGTGTGTATATATATATATGTGTACATATATATATATATATAAAATTCTGATGGTAAGTAAACCTATACTTGAAAATTGATATATACACATTCACACAGACACACATGTGTTATATATTCATACTTTGGATGAGATTCTAAACACACCTTCGTAGATCAAAAATCAAAAGTTAAACTCAACCACCATCTTCCTAAGCAAACTAATGCCTTTGGAAAACCAGCCTACTGAACACTTATAAACCGTATAGCCAGAATCTTTGGTTTTTAAGCCGAACAGCATATGCCATGGTAGAAAAAAGAGGTTTTCTGATTGAGGAGATAATTGAATTATAAATAGATTATGAGATATCTCTTTCCTCTATACAAAATCAAAATAGTTGAGACATGTATGTGATAAACTTCAAGGATTTTGCATTATGTAAGCTACTTCCACAACTTTTTTCTGATTTTATGTCTTTCCCCTCATATTTTGTACCCTTTTCTTGGTCTCATTCATGGCATACTACTGGTGTAAGCAAATAATATAAAAACGATGTATTACTGGATTTAAAGGGAAAACCTATGGGAATTCTGGTTAAAATTGTCCAGAAACATTGATATAATTAAGAAAAATATTTCATACACTTTAATATACTGTATATTTAAAAGGTCATGATGCCTCACACTCTTTTTTGTAAAAAGCTTAAATATTATCATGGGAGTATTTTGATGCTTCATGATTTGGGAAATTAAATCAAGACTGATGATCCAGGCTCAGTTTAAATGCCAATACAAAAATATCAACTTTTGAAAAGCCTCTGTGCAGAAAACATTTGATTTCTGAGCTCTGCTAACAGGTTCAAAACTGCTTGAATCTCACACAATTGAAAAGAAAATCAGGCAGGTGGTTGAAAAGATTTCTTTGCTTCTTCTCCATCTAGTGGCCATATTTGGAAATGCTTAATGTTTGAAAATAAGTAAGGCGGGAATATTATTGATATATATGAATCATTAATTCATACTATGTATGAATCATTAATTAAATGAATCATTAAATATGTGTGAATTCACCAATTTTTGAATGCAGATTAACTGTAATTCTGCTTTTTAAAGATGTGAAAGCAGATACTATTCCCCTTTAAGAGATTTATACTTTTAAGATAAAGATGCAGCTATTTTTAAAAGTACTGAATCTAACCACCACCATCCCCTAAAAAAGTAAAAGAAAAACTAATTTAAACAATGTTTTAATGAAACAGCTCCAAGTTGAGAGATCTATTTTCAAAAATTAGTTCTACTTCAGATTAATGCATATGGTGGAGTTTTGGGAGCATTCTGTAGATAATTAAAATTCTTAGGTAACCAGTGCCAATAACAAAGAGAAATGGATAGTTTTCCTTTTCAGTTTTCCCTCCTTTGATTCTGGAGGGAAAATTGGAGCAGGGAAATGCCCCAGCTTTGTGCTATGCAAGGAAGAATAGTCTCCTAAGTTCTTTACTTTGGAAAAATCTGGAAATTGTATAATTACTGAATGGTGGCTGAAGATTTACATTTATTCAAGGCAAGTACAGCACAAAGCCTTCTCTGACTTTAATCATCAGTTAGATGCAAAGCAAAAGGAATTTTCTTTCGTCATACTTGGAAGAACCATGGATTATTTTCGACAGCAGCATATTTGTGAAACATGGGTATTTAGTTATTTTGGTTTCTCTGTGCAAGTTTGAAAAAGATAAAATCCAATGAGTTCCATTTGCTTCATGAAAAACTAAACTCAGTGGGGCTGTGTTCCAAACGTATGTTTACGATCATTTAAACTTCAGAATACATTTTCCCTTAGAAGCAATGTCATTAGTGGAACTTGTTTATTCCTCCGCATACCTGATATATGAGAGGTGATGCTCTCCATTTGATAAGATTAGTCCTTTGTGACCCCACATACCTATAACCAATCCCAACTGCTTCAGGCAATTGATAGCTTCTTTTCCCAAAGTTCTCCATGTGTAAGCATATTTTCAATTCTTCCATCAGAGACAAAGCATTAAATTGTTCCCACAGCCTCTCTTTAGTACTGTAAGATGTTGATGCCAAGACTCTAATCACATAGAAGCAATGGCGACCACGTGTGGATAAGTAAGCCCTTGACCAGCACCAGGGAATGAGCAGCTCAGAAAATTTGAAATTAGATCCTAAAGCCATGCGTATAGGAAGTCTTTCCTGTCCTGCTTCATATATTTTCTAGTATTAGTTATTTTGCTGTTTCTGTGTGAAAATGCACAACAAATTCCTTCTCCAGAAACACAAAATCAGATTGATACTGAAGGCACCAGTAACTAGGAACCTAGATTTACATCAGAAAGTCACTTTGATAAAGCTGCTTGAGAAAAGCAACTCTCTCTAGCAAAGACAAATCACTCCTCAATTATTGTGAACAGAAGAGTAACCCAGAAAGTGACTGCTTTTCTCTTTTCTTCCTTTTAACACACGCACACAGACAACACACACACACACCCCCCTCAGGATCTTTGACTACTCCACTTACCTTTGACCTTCCACAAGTTCGTCACACAGTCTGGGAGTACTTATGTTAAGTAACATCCAAGGACTTCAGGAAATCTTCCAAATATTCCTCCTGAAGCTGGCAGTGGAAAAACTTAGCCATCCCATTTTATGGTGAAGGGGACCAAAGGTTCTTCTGATGGTCATGTATCAACTCAAGTCAATTCAGAAAATAGCTTGTTAGAACTGGTCCATCTTATCAAATAGTACAATGATTGATGCCACTTTCTTGCTTTTATTTCTAAGCTGTACTATGGAATAAGGCAGGTTTCTGTGTTTCTCAAGAAAGAAAAATGAACTCTGCTTAGAGCAGACACTTTACTCACGGAAGCAAGACCCCTAATATTCCATTGCTTCAGCTTACTCAGTTTGGAGGGCCTGCTTGTTTGATCTAATAATACTCTGGCTCAGGCCCCCCAGCAGTGCCTCTTTCCCTTCTACCCTGTCCTACCTAATCATTAGTGGACAGCTCCATCTGAGCCAAGCTTGGAAGGACTGTGCCCATCATTCCAGAGCCCTGGAGGCCATGGAATTGGTCACCTGAAGGGATGGTGTGTTCTCATCACTGGAGGTATGAAAACATTGGCTAAGGACTACTGGGCAGGAATATTGTAACAGGAATTAAAGTATCATATGGGATTAGACTTGACTTTTAAAAATTTTTGTATTATGAGAAGTTCACAAACCATAAATGCACAATAAGTAGTGCTAAAATTAGAGACATGAATTAAAAGGGAGAGCCTTTGCCTTCATGGAGTTTACCAGCCACCAACATAGCATGTATTGAGCGATTACCGTTTGCCATGGACTGTGCCAACCGTTTTACCTGATAACTTTATTTTCTGAATTAGGTATTGTTTTGACCTTATCTTTGTTTTACAGACGAGGAAATTGAAATAATTTTGTCTTCTTCAACCCCAGGATTCCATTAGAAGGATAGAGAAGGGGGATTGTAGAAATGTTAACAGTATAGGAATTGAGAGTCAAATTTTCACTCTCTTTCTCAGGCCTCTATAAAACCAAAGTGTGGGCGTATGATAAGCTTCTCATCTGGAGGAGAGAACCCGCATGGGGTGAAGGCAGTCACCAAGGGCCAGAGGTGTGCTGTGGCTCTGTGGTTTACCTTGGACCCACTCTACAGAGAATTGGTGAGTTTCTGACCCACCCAGAAAGCCACTGAGACACCCTATAGACCTGCTTCATGAACTGATTTATCGGAAAAGTCCTTTGGGTTGATCCATAACCCTTCAGGGATCTTAGAGATCATGGGGAAAAAAACAAACCAAAACCAAAACCAAACAAAACAAAAACTTTTACAGAATCCTTTCTGTCTGGTTTCCAACACTGGCTCTGTTTTCTAAGCAAGAACAAATTTTGTTAATCAGATCCATGACCTAGCAATTACACATTTGATGTTTGTAGGATGAGTTTGAGGAAAAGAAGGGCTATGAATGCAGTTCTTAATCAGATGGGTTCTTAGAAGTGAAGGTTTGCAGAAATAGACATCACAGTGATATTTGGCAGTCTCTAATTTGTCTTGAGTTTATTAATAAATTGTAGCATCAGGAGAGAGGAATCATTTTTTACTGGTCACTGGGAAGACTGATTTGTTTTCTCAACAAATCCTTAAAAAGTTCACTGAATAATTTATGAAACATATGTAGAAGAGGGTGAGGAGACCTGAAAGTTTATCATTTACTACTATTAAATTAAATATTAAAATATTGTTATTATTCTATTGGAAGTAGCTAAGGATGCTTAGCCTGGGTAATAGACCATGATCACATCCTTCTGGATGCTGTGGGCAGAGATTATGGTGTCTGTCTGTGAGGCTGCAGAGGGATGAATTAAGACCTCTGGATACAAGCCCCTGGGAGGAAAATCTAGGCTCAACATAAGGAATAACTTTCTAATCGTCAGCACTGTTTGGTGGACTTGTCTTCTTTGGAAGTATTGAGTTTCTTGTCACTGGGCGGCTCCAATCAAAGCCTCAGCAACTTCTTGGCATGGAACGCTGAACCTGAACCTGAAATTTCATGGCAAGGGCTAAACCGGATGACTTCAAAGTCTCCTCCAGCCTTGAGTCTTAATGAAGCTATGAAATTCTAGTCTTGAAAATGGCATTCTAACCAAATTTCCTCTTTACGTCCCTAAATTGGATCCAATTTCATCAGAAACTTTAAAATGAATTTCTCTTTCTCATATACTTTTTGCCGTCAAACCTGACTCAGTTTTTAGGCCATTTCCCCTAAGCATTCTTTCATATATTTCACAAATGTTTATGGAAGATCTACTATGTGCCTGGAAAACTCCACAAGGTAGGCCCTGGGGGTACACAGTTGAACAAAGCATAGCTTTGACCACGAGGAGCTTAGAAAGGCTGAAAAGGAAATGACGGGGAGAAGACAGCAGTCTGCGTTTGCAGGGGGATAGCAAGGAAGACTTACGTATATAAGCGCGATCCTAAGAGAGCAGAGGATGATAGCCAGGCACAGAAAGAGAAAAGAATGGTCCTGACAGAGGGAGCAGAGCAGGGAGAGATCTGAAAACGTCACTGGGGACTGAGCAGTCTCCTTCACCTGTAATTCCTCTCTCCTCCTGTGTCTCCACATCCAAAATGTCAGCGTTCCTCCACATCACTCCTGGACTAAGGAACCTAGGTACCTGAGTACGCAGTGCAGCTATCACATTGTTGAAAAACTGCCTCGCCTTTTTTTCTCTTTAGTGTTTAATTCAATAAAAATTTAACCTGTTTTATTATTCATTACCTCAGCCCTCTCTTCCAAGATATTTTTTATATCAAAATAAGCTAACACAAAATTCTCTTTGAGCCTTGCTAACCTGGAAAGTACAGTGTTAGGAAAATTCTTCACTCTCCAGGCTGTGGCGACATCTAGTGGTCACAGAAGAAAATGACCAGAGCCTCTGAGGCAACTGCTAGAACATTTGGCCTATGACGTGATTCCCAGACTTTGCTCCACATTGGAATCAATTGGCGATCTTTACCAACTATTGACATTTTGTCTACCACCCTTGGAAATTCTGGGTTAATTGATTTGGGCTGTAACCTGAGTGTCGGAAGTTTTAAAAGCTCCCCAGGTGATTTCAATGTGCAAAGAAACTTCAGAGTCCCTGAGTTAGGCATCTGCTCTCAGGTTGAATCCCTGGGCAAAGAAAGCCTGCCTATCAATACATCATCAGAACTGGCAGACTTCCATGCTCATTATAGATTACTTAAGGCACTGAATTCTCAAGGAGTATTTAGCAACATACACTCGTAAGGATGCCCAATATTAGAAGCTTCAGTTCCTTGTATAGAGACTTGCAGCTCTTAAACATCTTTCCTTTCAGGACGTACATGACAACAGTCTCCTGTGCATTCAGATTGCAACATTCTGTATCTACATCAGTTTGCTAATCAGCAAGATGTTCTCCCCATATTCATAAAAGTAATACTCACCCATTTTATTTGGACATCAAGACAGTTTAGTTTTCTGTTATTTAGTATATTTGGTCCTTGTAGGTGCCTTTTGGTCAACATCATGCTCAATTACAAGCTCTTGAATACAAGAGGCTTTGTTTTCAAGTCATAAAATAGTTCTTTTTATAACTTACTATGCTGGACATTGTGCTAGGGACTACCTATAGGAGATACAAACTAGATAAGACGTAACTTTTATTTTCAGGGAGCTTAAAGTCAAAGTGAAGAGATAATACAGGGGCCTGAGTAATAAAAGCATAGCAAAGTTCAGTAGGAATTATTAGAGGCAAAAATGCATGGTGGGGACTTCCCTCATGGTCCAGTGGTTAAGAATCCGTCCTGCAATGCAGGGGACACTGGTTCAATCCCTGGCTGGAGAACTAAGATCTCACATGCCACGGGGCAACTAAGCCTATGCGCCACAACTACTGAGCACACGGGTCACAACTAGAGAGCCCGCACGCCACAACTAGAGAAGCCCATGTGCCGCAACGAAGAGCCGGCACACCGCAACGAAAGATCCCACATGCAACAACTAAGACGAGATGCAGCTAAAAATAAAATTAATTAATTTAAAAAAATGCATGGTGTTTAGGGGATAGAAAGAGGAAATTAGGAAAGGCTTTGTTGAGGAGATGGCATTTGACATGAGCCTTAAAAGGTGAGCATGATTTCCTTAGGGAGAGACATTTTAGACAGGGACAGCCCTTCATCCACTTCTGTATTTATTCATCAACTATAATACTCCCTTGCCAAATGTCCGTAGCTTTTCTGGACACAGGAAATACAACAGTGACCAAACATGACAAGGCACCCTGCTTTCACGGAGCTTACCTTCTAGTGAAAAAAGACAACAAATAAGTAAAAGAATAAATAATTGAGGGATTTTCAGATAGTGAGAAATGATATGTGGGAAAGAGAACAAGGCAACTGATCTGAGAGTAAAAAGGAGCCGGGGGTGAAGTGTGAGGGGCTTCCAGACAAGTGACAAGAAGAAGCTAACCGTGGTAAAGGTCTTGGGAGGAGTATTCCAGGGGGATAAGAGGTTGTAAAGGCCCAGAGACAAGAGGGAGCACAGAACAGTCAAGAAGCAAAGAAAGCCATGGTGGCCAGAACATGGTATGCGAGGCGGAGAGCGGGCTGAAAAGAGGGCGCAGAGGAGGCGGCGATCAGACTGGACAAGCTGCTCAAGAAATATGAATTCTACCCTAACTGTAGGGGGGAAACCATATTCCGTCCTCACCTCCTCCAGCCCCAGGAGTTACAGGATAGGAAAGATTACTGTAGCTAACACGTCGTAGACTAGAGTCATGATAAAGAAGGTGAAAAGATGTGGGCGATTGGAGATGCCATCTGGAGGTAGACCAGCTGGGCCTGTTGAAGGATTGGTGTGGGGATAAGAGACAGCCTAGGATGCGATGGAAGCATCCTTTAAATCCTAGGGGCACTTAACCTGGAGTAGGATGAGGAAGTCCTTCTCAGAGTGCTGCATGCAGAGACCTTGCAGTAAGTCAGGAAGGTGGAATGTAAGGTGAGGAGAGAGGGGAAGGCAAGGCGAGCTGAAGAAGAGAGCAAAGTCAGAGTCCTTATAAGCACATCAAGAAGGTCGGACCTGGAGCATCGAGCAATGAGAACCCACCTGAGGGTTGTGAGCAGCGAGCAGGAAAGTGTGGGGGTCATGATTCAAGTGCAGAGAGTCCATCAGAAGCACGTGGGAAGGGGTGTGAAACAGATCAATTTGGAAGCTGGCGCAGTAATTGAGTTAAGAGATGATGAGAGGGTAAACCCATGGTCCTCAAGCAGGAGCGGTTTTGCGTCCTATACGTCACATTTGGCAACATTTAGAGACATTTTTGGTTGTCACGACTTGGGGCCGGGCATGTGCCACTGGTTACCTGTAGTAGGCAGAAGCCAGAGATGCTGCTAAACATCCTACAATGCACAGGACAGCCCACACAACAGAGAGTTCTCTGCTCCAAGACGTCAGCCGTGCCAAGGTTAAGAAACACTGGCCTGAAGTAAGGCAACAGTATGTGCACTGAAAAAAAAAAACGGGGCAGAAACAGGAGGCAGAACAGAGAGGACTGGTGATTTGTCAGATCCAAGAAACCCTGGTCAGGCTTTTGGGGCAAATGGGGGAGCAGTGGTGGTCTTTACTGAGAGAAGAAATATGTGAAGAGGACAGAGTAGGTCTGTGGGGGAGAACATGGTGAATTCAGCTTGAACACTGACCTGGAGAACTGAATCGGAGATCTCTGTGGGACCACAACGTAGCAAGGGAAGTCAGCAGTTGAATATACAAGATTTCTTGGCAAGAGAGGAATCTTGGAAAGTAATTGCTCAGGACATAGGGAAGTCAAGAGAAGGCGCCCGGGTAGGGATGGAGATGAGGTTTCCTTCTTAGCCAGATTTAACACCCATCCCTGTACAGATGGATGCCTGGAAGTGTTGAGGAAGCTTCTGCCACTGATTATTATGCTTGTAACAGCAATGTGTAAATTGTCTTTTTTGCAGGAGCGAATACAGGCCGATGAAGTGATCGCGATCCTGGATCAAGAACAGCAAGGGAAGCACAAACCAAATATCAACCCCAAAGATGAGCTATAAAAATGAGAAAAAGAGTATTCTATCAGATATTTATTTAAATTGTTAATCTTATGAGAACCTTTTTATTTTTGTACAGAGCCACGGTATAAATTAACAGGTTAATATGAGTCACCAGATCTCCCTTCTGTGCCTAAGGATGCTTGCTTTGCCCCTCTCGGTCTTTCTGTCTTGGTTTTTCAGCAGGTCATCTCTCAAAGCCCAGTCACGCCCTCCCCACCACACACACACACACACACACACACACACACACACACACACACACACACAGTTCATTTGCTGTAGATCCTAAAACTCAAGCAGAAAGAGTAAGTCCATTCTTGGCGAAACAACAGTTCCCAGACATGCCCACTTCTAAAGTTAGCGTGTGATTTGGACTCAGAAGGCCTTCCTGGCTCTGTGCCTTTCAGCCACCATCTCCCCCAGGGCTGATGGCCATGAGTTTGACTCTGAGGAGTCTCTGGTGAGGTCAGAACTGCTTCAGGTATTGCTGGCTTGAGGGCCCCCAGGCTCTGCAAAGGAATGACTCTGATGACGCCTGCATGAGACGGAGGAGCTCAGCCTTCCCGGGGCCCGGGTGGAGTTTTTGACTCTGGTGTTTTCAGCAGAGAGCGCCCTTACACTGGAAACTTCCGTTCACCCTCCAGCCGGGTGCCAGAAAGGACTGCCTGAAGAGTTGTGTCTTTAAAAAGGTTGTACAGGGGTTTAAGTGGAATGGCTCTTCATCCCAGTGACTTTGGAAGGAAATCTTTAATCGCACCTGAATCAGGGCACCATGGCCACGTTGCCATGGGGAGAGTGGGGTCCACTGTTGAGAAGGTGTGTTTTGTTCTTCAGGAAGAAGAAAATGATTTCGGATGGATTCCTCTCTCCATCTGCATATATTTTGGGGGTCCCTTTGGTGCTCTCCAGCTCACGGATTTTAGTGCTTGTATCTGATTTTTTAAATAAAGGGAGCCTTCTTTTAATATTTGGCGTTTATTTTTCTTCTTCCAAATGTTTCGTTTGTCTCCAGGTAGTGGTTTTGGGATCCCCCAGGAGCTTTGGGGACCACCCGGGGTAATACTGGGCCATGGCTAGTTTTGCTGGCAGGTGCTTGGGGGCTGCAAGGAAGGTGGGAGCATTACTTCTGAAGAAACAGAGATGGTTAGCAAACAGGTGTTAATCCAGAGAACATCTGGTCCTTGGTGTGAACTCTAAGGAAGACACTGCAAAGACAATGTTTTGGGGGGTGGGGACTGGGGTTGTTCTAGCCGAGGGGGTCTGCTCCACTAACCCATGCGAGATCATCTGCCTCTGTGATGGGCAGTGGTAGAGGTTGTAGCGCTTAAGAAAACCAACGGATAAAAACATTTTCTTAAAATCACATTTACTTTCTGCCATTTATGATCTTGGGTAGTGGTAAGAACATTCATCCTTTGAGACTGAAAAATTGAGTCATAATGATTTATGTGCCATCCGTTTTTCACCCAACCTTCTGGTTGCATTTTCATCATGGGAGAGTGAAAAGAGCGTCAGATTATAATCCCAGCCTGATCGAATATGCTCTGCTGTGTGACCTGGAGCTACTCTCTTTCCCTTTCTGGGCTTCAGTTTCCTTCTCTGAAAATGACATCATTGGCCGTAATTGTTTCCAAAAGCCCTCCCTCTTGCTCTAAATACAAAACAAAGCTAAAACGAAACAAACCATAAAACTGATTTTAGAAATATTCACAAATACAACCAAATTTACTTCTACCAACTTTTTCAGAATTGTGAATGGGTCCATTATGTGTATGTGTGATTTTAAAACTAGAAACCTAATTTTAGGGCTGAAAATCCCCGAACTTTGGAAAGGGAGGTTGCTATTTGTCTGCTCTCTTACTGAGAAGCATTTGCTGGCACTCAGATTTGCTGATAGGAGGTTCTGGCCAAGGATCTAATTTCTGTTTTCGGGCAACAAGGCGTCAACAAAGAAACCAGCCTTTGGCTCCTTGCAGCCCGCGCTTCCTGGATGCTCTGGGAGAGGCTAGGACTCCAGCACTGACTGCCATTCAGCCCCACAGACAATGAGCAGAGACCTCGATAGATGGGCATTGGGGTAGATCCCCATCTTGTTTCCTTGCTGACAACAGAGTCGTTATTCCTGTTTGGCAGGCTACCCATGTCCGGTTCTACCTGGGACATCACGTATTCTCTCAAGCATTTATGTTTTAATCTGCCCCACATCAAACCATACACAATTTCATTCAAATATTAAGGAGTGTCATCAGACGATTTTTAAAAGATCAAGCTCAGAAATTTCAATCTACGTGATGTCTAGCCCCTTGTGTAGAAGGATGGGAAAACTCATTAGAATTTTTGTAGTTTTTAGAGCTCAAGGAGGTCATAGAAATCACAATTCAATTCTATCTGTCTGGAAGGAAAAGGAGGCTCAGAGGTAATAAAAATGATTGTGTGGTTCCAGAATTTAAGCAGGAAGAGCCAGGGCTGCTGAATTGAGTTATAGGAGAATCCAGGCACAGGGCAGCGTCCACTAGAGGAAGGGGTGCCTTTTTCTATTCGGCCCCAAAATGCTACTTGCTCATCAATCCACAGACCTGCAGGACTGTGTCCACAAGGGGTGCCTTTTTTTAATTCACTTAAAAGTACTGTATGTGCTTGAGGCAGCCTAGGCTAAGAAGCCCAATTTTTATGACTCCAAGTCTAGGACTCTTCATCGATATCACTTGGAGAACTACCACTTGTCTTGATGACTATCCCTTGCGTAAAAAGCCTGCAGTTTTTTTTTTTAATTAATTAATTAATTTATTTATTTATTTTTGGCTGTGTTGGGTCTTCGTTTCTGTGCGAGGGCTTTCTCTAGTTGCGGCGAGCGGGGGCCACTCTTCATCGCGGTGCGCGGGCCTCTCACTGTCGTGGCCTCTCTTGTTGCGGAGCACAGGCTCCAGACGCGCAGGCTCAGTAGTTGTGGCTCACAGGCTTAGTTGCTCCGCGGCATGTGGGATCTTCCCAGGCCAGGGCTCGAACCCGTGTCCCCTGCATTGGCAGGCAGATTCTTAACCACTGCGCCACCAGGGAAGCCCAAAGCCTGCAGTTTTACAGAGCTTTTTTTTCACCTGTATTGTTGTATTGAATGTTTATGATGCAGAACAGGTTCTCACACTAGGAACCCCAGGAGCTGTTCCAGGCCCAGATTATGATGCCCATTTTGCAGATGAGGAAACAGAGAGCAGTGAAGAGAAGTCAGAGCCTGTGCTCCCTGGGCTTGGAGTGTCCATGTCTGAGGCAGAAGCACAGTCTTTTGAACAGGAGGGAAGAAATAAAGTGCCAGCTTCTTTGCTCCCAGGCATATTTAATATAAAATAGCACATTCATGTAAAGAACAGAGTTAGATTTTTATAAAATCTAAACTTTTTCTCCTCCTCTATTTCCCTGCTGATGTGTGAAGGCGTATCTCCCGTGCGTATCTCTTCTGAGAGGTTTTGATTATGGTTGCCTAATTCAATGAAGCAAATTCTGGGTGCCTGGCCCTGCTTTTATGAAACTCACAAAAGGGAAGAAGGGAAGAAGGTTCTAGTCAGGTGCCATTTTCCTCTCCCTCTAAGGCAGAGAGAATCTGGAACTTCAATTTCTTCTTGAGAAAACCCCGACACAGGACAGAGTGATCTCCTTGGACGTATGAGACACACAGTCTTCACCACTGCCTTGTGCATAGCATTTTCTGGCACTTCTTCAGCTGAGGAGAAACTGTGGAATGAGTCAGTACCATTTAATAATATATACCTATGAGTTTTAATTGAAGTACAAATGCTGAATTATTTCACATAAGACAGTCATGGGGAACAACTCACTCACTGACGTCAAGAAAGGAGGTAATGAGGGCCACCTCACTAGTTCTTGATGCCAAAGAATGAAACATCCCAAGGTGACTGACAATGGTACGGCTGAGAAGTGAGAAAAAGTTGAACTGTTCTCACATCCAAAACTCTTCCGGGAGACAGGAGCCACTTGCAGAAACTCCCAAACCGCAAGTTAGATTGGACCCATCCAAGTTAGATTGGATCCCTGGCTACATCCTGCCAAGAAGCCTGTGATGTGAAGTGACCTCGCCACACAGCCCCTCATCCCACCCGCAAATCTTCTACCCCCAGATAATTTGATGTTTCCAACATAAGACCCAAGGGCCCATTCTGTTTTGGACCTAGGCGACTTCTTCAGGCACATCGAGGCACGTAACATCCACCACCGTTGGAGCTCACTGCTGGGTTGGAGCTGCAGGCTCCTGCTGTCAAAGCCTCCTCATTGCCACTTCCCCGGGTAAATCACGGTGTTTTCTCTGCCTGCTTCTGACCTCGGAGGCCAGACAACGTCAAGTCTGGAACAATCTGATCACTGATCCTGCCTTGCTCTACGATGGATGGCATCAGCTCTGTGAAAAGCTGGCTTTTCAGTGACTCACCTCTGAAACTATGGCATTTGAACTCAATAGTTTCTTGAAAGATCTTATGAAGAGCCCACCAGAAAAATAGCCAAACAAAATGTTCCGGCCCCCTCTTCTCCAGACACACATTGCTAGGGAGCAAAATCTGAATGCTCTGTTAATTCAATATGCAACCCACATTTTCTGGTCACTTGCTATGATACACCTGGAGAGAGGGAGAACAAGATAAGTCTCGCTCTTTCTTTCCCTGTTAGGTTACCGGCGGTTGAGGATAGAGCAGAGTTTGACAACATTTCCACCTTAATAGTCCTTCTCTAAACCATCTTCTGCTTTGTAAGGGCCAACCCAACTGCCTTCTTTATCCGAGTCCTCTCTTGAAACTGGGAATTGGGTGTCATCCATCTTTCTGGGAACTCTTGCCCTTGGCCCGTCTTGTCAGACTCAGGTAACTTCCCTCATGACAGAGGTACCTAAAAAGGCCCTGGAAATCCTATCTAGACCCCAGTTAAACCGTCCTCCTTCTTCCCAAGCTGACGTTGTTGCCTCTGAATTACTATCTGTTGGTGGGTGGGGATAAAAGTGGGGATCAGACAAGAAGGATTACCTGTTATGTCTCATCTTTTTCCACCTGTAAATCATATATCCCATTGTTTCAAAGGGTTGTAATCATGGTTGGCATTTATAAAGCTTTTTTATGATCTTGAAGCACTTGGCAGTCATACGTAAGTACATAATTATCTTAAGAGACACATCAGTGCAATCTTCATTTTGTAAGCAGAGAAAAGGAACAGGCGCAGTGAAGGAGGTATAGGAAAGCTCTGGTCATGCATGAATTCATTCCTTAGACAGTTTGTTACTTAGTAGTGGGTTTAGAGAGGGATTCCAAAATGAGTATGATTTCATCCCTTCCTTTAAGAAATTCGAAGTACAGTGGAAAAAGTAGATGTAAACTGATGAAAAATATAAAATGAGTAAGTGCAGTGACAGAAGGGTTATGATAGATGCAGGTACAAAAAAAAAGGCCATGTGAGTTCCGAGAAGGGAGTGGCTGGAGAGAGGGAAGGCTTTGCAGAGAAGGTGGCAGTTAAGCTGGGTCTTGAGTGCCTGTCTGTCACCAGTAAGCAGAAATGAGCCACAATGTCCTCAACTGAAAAAGTGGTTGAATTTGAACTCAGTAGTTTCTTGGGTTCTAAAATATTAAATTTTCAGAAAAGTTGGAGAGTTTATTTTAAAGTTAGTGTTTTGAAGGTGGGGTGGGGTAGGATCTTTACTACAAATTTTTCTGGGAAAGCATGTTAATGAATGCTGTGAAAATCCACATGAAAGACGGGAATAAAGACACAGACCTACTAGAGAATGGCCTTGAGGACACGGGGAGGAGGAAGGGTAGGCTGGGACAAAGTGAGAGAGTGGCATGGACATATATACACTACCAAACGTAAAATAGATAGCTAGTGGGAAGCAGCCGCATAGCACAGGGAGATCAACTCGGTGCTTTGTGACCACCTAGAGGGGTGGGATAGGGAGGGTGGGAGGGAGACGCAAGAGGGAAGAGATATGGGAACATATATATGTATATGTATAACTGATTCACTTTGTTATAAAGCAGAAACTAACACACCATTGTAAAGCAATTATACTCCAATAAAGATGTTAAAAAAAATTAAAAAAAAATAAAAAAGAAAAAAATTAAAAAGAAAAAAAGAAAATCCACATGAATACCAATTTAAAAGTTTTATTTTATTCCCTTGTGAGGAGGTTTATGTAAGTGGGTGGAGTGAAGCTGCTGAGGACCAGGCTTCCTGCTGAAAAGCAGAGCCCCAGCCGGCATCAGAAAAAGCTGAGGGGAACCCCATCATTCAGGTGCTGGGCGATGAGGTCGCCCAGCGGCACTGCCCTCTGCCCGGGGGTCCAAGAAAGCTTTTATCCCATATGCCCCAGGGCCAGTCCACTCTCTCAAATTCTTACACTTTCATCTTAGAAATAGGAATAATGACAATATTCCAGCCCATCTGATGATATTCAGGAGTGTTTTCTGCAAAGCCTAAAGCATCTGGTAAATCAGTCAAGCTTATGGTGAAACTAGAAAGCTGTGGAATGTTTTAGTAAGGACATCTCTTTCAGTGTCAAACAGGGAACAGAGTTTCAGAAGCTTTGGGGTTCCTTGGAAGCAAACCATCTCCAACAGGCATTAATGGGGCATAATTAATACGCTTTCCTCACAAGATAATATGAATCAGAATTATACTTATTTGGAGTTATTATTGGTAATTAAATCAATGCTATTCAGTTTTTTTTCCTCTCAGTATCCAAGATAAAGTTATAACAACATTTTTTTTTAGCACAGTTGGGTTCTGAGAAGTCTTAATTTGCAATTTATTCTACCTTTAGCTACTTCAAGTGAAGAGCAGGCACGAAGGCATTGTGGGACCTCCGTTGACTACACAGAGTCAAGATTCCTGGAGAATGTTCCATTTTCCTTCGTTGTTTAGCACTGTGGTCACTAAGTGTTTCACACTATCCCAGGAGACGGGACCATTATTCACACAGAGGGAAAAAGAAACCCAGAGCAGACGAATAAACTGACTTAAGTCAAAGTCATAGTATTGATAGATGTCAGTTTCCCAAATAAAAAACAAGCGGTTGTACTCTCTAAGGATGTTTTGCAGTTCTGATCATTTTTTCTGAAAAGCTAGGAGGCCGGAGGAATTACTGTGAGCTGATCTGATTCCAGGTCTCCCCACTCCTCCACACCCCAGTGGAAATCCAGAAGGAGGCTCCTGTCTTCAGCAAGATGGTTGTTACCACTGCTCTGAGGGTACCAGGTCTGATTCCAACTCTGCTCCAGCACACTCCGGTTTCCTCACGAGGAACACTCGGAATCTTCTCTGAACTTCCAAGCTGCAGGGCTGAGCACAGGGTACAGATTTTTCTTCCAGACGTTTGGCTTCTGAGTAATGTTTTTTTTGTCTCTAAGGGTAATAAAAGTACATCTGATGTTGCTTCCTGTACCATGAACTTTGCTTTGAAGCACCAGTGATCCACTTCAAAGGCTCAGCACCACTCCGACAGGGAGATGCTGTTCCTGGGGACCCCTTCTCTACCAAAGTGTGCCCACCAACCCGGGACACATTGCCCACCAAAACACTTAAAGACCGGGGGTCAGATACGTCAAATGTGACAAATTGGCATGCTGAAACTTCAAACTGCTCTGCCTTCGGAACCAGCCTAGAATATCCATCATGCTTTGAACTCTATGGGGAAATGAAATGCATCGTTTACATGCAGACTGATTTACAAATTAAGTAGAAAGATATCTGAATTGTCCTCAAAACTGAGCATAGAGTGCTTGTGGTCATTGTTCAGTCCACACTGAACTGTTCAAATCTGGTTAGACTGGGGAGATCAAGCCTGTGGTGGAAACACAAGGGAGAATCATGGTCACAATAAGGCTTTGTATTTATAGTTCAGCAAATGAAGATCGCTGCAAATAACAGACTGCAAGTTGGAAGGGGCCTTAGGGAGCATCTGGTCTTGCACCCCTTATTTTAGAGTTGGGGAAACTGAGGCCCAGAGAAGAAGTTATTCACTCAATTTTACTACGAAAGTTACTGGTAGAATCTGAGCTTAACTCCCAGGTAGCCCAACCCCTCGTCCAGAGCCCCATCCCAGGAGTCAGTGTACAATAGCAGGGAAGGCTCAGATTTTATGCCTCCTAGACTTGGAAACCCTTGCTGACTTTACTAGCGCTCTGATAATGGCCACATTTCTTATCCTCTCATTTTCAATGTCTTCATCTGTAAAGGGCTAGTAATAGCTATCTGATGAGTTGTCATGAGGTTTAATCGAGATAATAGAAGGAAAACACCTAGCACTTAGCAGGCAATCATTAAAAGGCAATTGTTAATTTTCCATATCAGAATGCCTCAACAGAAGGAAAACAAATAGGACTATGATTTCTCTAGCAATGTTTTCCAGCTCTCATGACATTTTTTTTTAATGCATTTTCCCATGAAGCATTTTGGAATCTTCAAAGTTAATTTTCACACTATTAGATTTAATATTCATCTCTGGCCCCAAATAACACACTTATTGCTGGGGCAGGGGCACAGGAGAAGAGAAATTTGTTGTACAAAATCGAGAGGGTATTTCAATTCCAAACTGGCTGTCAATCATCAGTTTAGAAAGGAGATGCCCGCCTTTCCTGCAGCCACCTTATCTGGCCCTTCTGACTTCCTAGCCTCCCCGGGACCAGGACAATTCAGTGGCTTTTCCTGGTCCTCTCTGTCCCAGCATGTTGAGAAGCACAGCAATTTTCACCTATTCCTTTCACTAAACATTCTCTCACTTGCTTTTCCACTGTGTAGGAAACACAGAATCATTGTTTAGCAGCAGAGGGCACTGTCGGCATATTTTGCCTTAAGGGGTTAAAAAAAGAGATGCCTCTGTGCATTCATTCATTCATTCATTCATGTTGACAAGTCGTGACTTAACATCTGTTGTGTGTTCAGCATTAGGAGGGGTGATAAAGAAATATAAGAGGTGGGCTGAGAGTCCAGGTTGGGAAGGCTGCACAATAAAAGATGATAAGCATGGTACCTATACAAACACAAAGAAAGTATGTTTTGGAGATTTTTGAAGAGAGCAGAGTTTAGAGTAGGCTTAAATAGCTCAGGAAGAATTATTGAGGGAGTTGGTCTAGAGCTGTTCCGTAAATGATGAGCTGGACATGGAATGGCAAAGATGGGAGAGGCAAAAGGTAAAATAGACAGCAAAAACAGAGTCTTGCGTTGCCATCAACATCAGCACTGTAACCATGGCAACCACTACTACGACAAGTATTACCTCTATGTCTTATAACAGTCATCATGGCTCACGTGGATGGAGGCTTTCACAACCGTGACCTCATTTGGCCCTTGCTGAAATCCTGCAACTTCAGCTCTACAGGTATTATTCTAATTTGACTAGTAAGAACGCTGAGACCCTTAGAGGGAAAGTGACTTGCTTAAGGTCACACAAGCAGTCTCTGTTAGGGCTAGGATCCCCAAACTAATTTTTCTCCCAGCTAATGCAGCAGGAAACCATGGCTCTTGTGACACAGACTCTCAAAGCAAAGAGAGTTTGGGATGCAGAGTAATAGGATAAGCTTCAGCTGTTAGGCTGGCTTCGGGTTACCAAGAGCTTGACCAAAAGCTAGACTGCGGTATTGGGGCTTGATCCCATAAACCTCAGGAAGGTTTCTGAGGTTTGGGGAAACTAGCGGTGGGTGGTTCTTTGCTGCAGTTGCATAGCAAATCTGGCACACGAGGGAATGGAAGAAAAGGAAAGAAATCAGGATACCAATAAAGAAAATATTACAGGATTTGAGGCTGGGGTGGCAGTAAGTGGGAGTGGTCTGCTCCAGATGGGAGGAGATTTTATGATTGCCATTAACTGCTGGCACATAGAAATAATACAACAATAATACAATAATCCTGCTTAACATCCTTCCACTGACATCAAAACCAGTGTCACTATTCTTACGGTGACAGACCTGTGCACATTGGAGCCCTGTGTACCTTCTCCTCTCCTTGACTCCCTACCCTGCACTGCCCGCTGTTGCCTCTCAGATGTTTACATTCTGTCTTCTCTCCCCAGAACACTATCATCTTCTCCAGACCTTTCCAGCTTCACCAGGAAACTCTCACAGGAGGGTGGCCAACCATCCCCGTTTCCCTGGGACTGAGGAGTGTTCAAACCAGGACAGTCCCGGGCAAACCTGGACAGCTGGTCACCTTACACGTGAGTCAGCTTTTGTCTTGCATTCTTCTTCCTCTTGGAAGCCTTTCCTGACCCGCTACTGCCCCAGGCTGTAATTTCCATCTCCCCACTGAGTAGTCCACTCCCATCTTGCTGTCACCCTTCTCACTCTCCTAACTACTGAGATGAGGTCCATCTCCCCTGCTATCCACAGTAGCTGTCTTTGTGGTACCTCCACTCTCAACATCCTGGTTCAAGCAACCGTTGTCTCTCTGCTGAATTATCGCAGAAGCCTCCTAACTTCTGTCCTGCTTTCCATCCTTGTCTCCTTTAAGTGTGTTCTCCACACGAAAGCTAGAGTCATCCTTCTGAAACATAAGTCAGATCATCTTTACCCCTCTGCTCAAAATCTTTCACTCGTTTTCCATTTCACTGGCTAAGCCAGTTACCCTCTGCTCTTCCCTCTATATACTCCCTCCTTACTTATCTCCAGTGGCACTGCCCTCATTACTGTTCCTAGAACACACCCAGCATGCTCCTGCCTCAGGGCCTTTGCATTTACTGTTGCTGATGTCTGAACCATTCTTCCCTCAGGTGTCCACATGGCTAATCATTCATGCCCATGGAGACAAGGTCAAAGCACATTTTCTTAGGGGATCTTCCATGACTTCTTTCTACACTTGAACTCTTGCGGCTGCCATTCCCACTCCCCCTCTCTGCTTTATTTTTCATACCCTTATCACCATCTAACATTTTACCTAATAAATTCTGTTTGCTGCCTGTCTCCCTCCACGCAGAATATAGTTTCTAGGGCAGGAATTTTATTCATGACTACATTTCCAGGGTTTAAAATAGTACATGGCACAGAGTAGAAATTCAGAAATATTGATTGAATTCATGTATACATGATTACATGAAGGAGTGGACACACAATCAAAGGACAATTAACTGAGAGTCACGAGTTTTAGTTCAGCCACACAGGATTTTGGTGAGATTGCGAAAATTACTTTCTCCCTCTAGTTCTTATTTTCTCCATCTTTAAAATGAAGGCCTTGGACTCAGGGCTCTTTAAGGATGCTCCAAGCAGTGGTATTCTCAAAGTCTACCAGTCAATGATATGTAAGAACCAGAATCCAAATTTGCTATTAAACCGGGCTCAGAAGGAAGAAAACATTAACAAGGGAAAGAGAAGCACTGTGGAAGTTCCAACTGAGACAAAAAAATATATGTATAAGAGACCTGAGAATTCCATATGTGAGGAGATGCAAAGGAGGCAGACAGCTGAGCCAAGATAACACATACAATTCATTATCGGGCTAAGATTGAGCCTCAGCCCAGGGATAAATGATCCTAGCAGTCTGGAAAATGACACCAAAGGTGGGCCAATCCCCATTTGATCACAAAGCCCTGCACTGATACAATTTGTGATTAGAACACTGCTTGGAAATCCTTCTGCACACCTGCCTAATGGCCCCCAGAGTGGGTGGATTCTCAAATTAGTCATATGAGAACAGACAGTTTAACAGAAGAGAGGCTGTTCTAGGTTGTTCCATTTGGAAAAGTATCCTCCCTTCAGCAAAGGGAAGTAATTCAAGATGCACACAGCTTTCTGTCTATTGCCCACCTGTCTCAGGGGAAGAAACCTATTGGCCACCATCTCAGAGAGGGTCCTTGGAGAGAGGGTGGAAGGGGATGGATTAGTCAATTTAAAGTGCTTCAAGTGCTATAGCTGCCACACCCTGATTGTGAGGGACCAGACCGGTTATTCAACTTCTCCTGTATAGCTACTGTATGGATACAAACTTAAGCCCAGTAAGGTCAGTGAGTTACTCAGCAGTAACCAAATCCGTAGTGTTTCGGGGATTATCAGGGCGATCTCCCTCTGCAGTTGTGGTTGAATAGGATTTTGCTGTTGTCACCTTGTTTGGTAACACAGCAATAGCAAGTGTTGCAAGTGTAATTGTTGCTGTTGAAATGTCCTCTTGGCAGTTCCTGGTGTGTGTGTGTGTGTTTGTGTGTGTGTGCGTGTGTGTTTACCATCTTTTCAAAGTGGCTCTGGGAACTTAGATTCCACTGCAAGGAAGTAACCATGGATTGAATTTAGATCCAACTAATAGATATCAAACCCCTAGTTCTTGCCAGACCTTGTATTGAATGCTTTGTCGTGCTCTAAACCTTGTGAAATAGTGCCATCGGTTTTTACAGATAAGGAAACCAAGGCTCAAAGGAGTTAAGTAACTTACTCATGGCCCTAGTGAGAGCAAGTTGCCAAGCAAGTTAGGATTGAAGGATTTTAGCATCTTGCCACCCAGACACATAAAATCTTGGGAAGAATACCACTGTATAAAACAGGAAAAGTTGTGGCTGCTTGGGCTGAAGCAGGAGCCAGGACTTTGGAGCCCTGTGCAGTGTCCACTCTTCGTCGGCCTCTGTGCTCTCCCTAGAGCTCAGTGGAACACATTCCAGAGACCCTGCTGGGTGAACTGAACTCTAAGCCACTCCCAGCTCTAAAGTAATTTAAATCCATGATTTTGAGAAGTTCCTACTCCTACCAGACGCATACTATCAACTCCTTCCTCTGGACAAGTACTCAAACTAACCAGACCTCAGATACAGGAGTTTGAACTTCACAGTTTATGGAATCATAGAATGTTAAAGGTGGAAGAGACCTGAGAAATCAACAAATCCAAAAACTCCACATATCTAATAAAATGATAATGATTTTAGTTTTTATTGACTGATAGAAGCCCAGGAAGAAGAAATGATTTGCTCAGGGAAGTCAGTTGGTCAGTTGTCTTTCTTCCAGAGAGGTGATATTTACAATATATAACAACCAATATATTCTAACCAATCGGAACAAATACAGCACTGGGGGGCGGGGGAGAGTCCAGGGGAAGCCCTCCATGCAGGCTTTACCCTGTCAGTTGCTGGATCGTGAGGGTGTCCCAGGGGTTTTAGAGGAGGGGGCAGCAGGGGTTGGACTGGTCCAGGGGCTGGGCTGGAGGAAGTGGCTATTTATAAAAGTCTGGAATTATTTAATAACTGGTAGAGCCATCCTGGTCCATAATAGTGCAATATCAGGCCTGGCCTTTAAATACTTATTTCTCAGAATACCCAAAGTTGCAGGGTTTCCTTGTAACTGCTGAAGCTATTTTAAGGCAACTGGGGCTTTACCTCATTGCTGATTCTGCTTCCTTTTCAGGAGGGGAAAAAAGAGGCAGGGAGGGGCAGAATATCTGTCAGCCAAATGTCACATCAAAGAATTCCACCCAGAGCCACACAAGTGCAGATACCTGAGGGGCATTGCCGGGCAGACAGCACTCTTTCTGGTAATTGGGTTGACATCACTGAACAGCCTTAGAGGATCTGAAACCTTTCCACAACTCCTGCCTCCTCCCATCTGGTGGTGAAAACCTCAGGTTGGGAGCTGAGTGATTATTCAAAACCAAATGCAAGGAAACCTAGAGGTCACATTCCTAAGGGAAAGACTTTTTCCTAGGTTCCAATCCAGATGCTCAATGAGAAGAAAAGGACCAAGGTCAAAGTTGCCTTCAATTGCATACATAGAGGGAGCCAAGGATAGCTGTAGAATCACATACTCAAGAGGTTACAAGACTCCATAATGCTCACTTGGTCCAGCGCCCTGTCAAAGGCTTGAATCTTCAAAATGGACCATCCCTGACAGCGACCAGACAGAAAGGTCCTCTGCTCGTAAACAAGCCTCGATCTTCCCCACTTCCAGATCTTTCTACGTATAGCTTCCTCAGCCTGCAGTACCCTTCCTCTTTCCTTGCTGCCTCTTGGGCCCATCTCCTACTTGCCTTCCAGGTCTCATTTCAGAAAATACTTAGATAAGAGGCTGCCTGAGATGTCCTTTAGAAACGTCTTTTGGCCACCGGAACTTCACACGTGCAACATTTGCTACTCTGGTGTTTCCATCTCTGTCTCCCTCCCTAGGCTATGAGCTACAGTAGGGGAGGCACAACTCCGTTGTACGTATCCAGCAGGGCCTACACAGGACCAGACACAACAAAAACATTCAAAAGTGTGAATGGATGTGTGAATTGCTACATCTTGACTGCCAATGAAGTATTTACACTCACAATCTCATATTATCATTGCACCATGCTTAGGAAGAAGATAAAACTTTTTATAAGAAGTAATATTTTCATGCCCATTTTATGGATGAAAACAGCAAGCTCAAAAAGAAAAGAAAAACAAAAGAACCCTGGTATATGTTTAAGACCTGTATGGGCCATTCATTGTGCTAGGTCCTTTCAAACCTTTCATCATCTTTATCCTTATAACTGACCTTTGAAAAGTTATTTTAATCACACTTAAAAATTTTATTTACTTTTGGATTGAGACACCCTTTTCAGGCTATGAGTTTTGACCAATGTGTAAAGTCATGACAATCATGACAGAACTGTTCCATCACCCTCGTGCTACCCTTTGTAGTCATTCCCTCCCCACCCCAGCTCCCTGTCAATCCCTGGTTTCTTCTCCATCCCTATATTCTGTACAATCATATTTTAGTAAATAAAAAACCAAAACTCAGAGAATTTAAGCAACTTGCTCAAGGTAAGGGCCTAATAGGTGATTAGACTTTGCCATTGAACCCAGACTTCTGATTCTCTGTAAAGGTGGGAACCGAGAGCATGGAGCCAAGGAAAATGCTTGTCCCATTCCCTTGCCTCCCTCCCTCCTTCCACAGAAAGGGCCCATCCTTAGTCCGGGTTCTGTGGGAGGCAGGGCAAGCACAGCCTCATTACCAAAGGCCAGATCTGATAAAGCTCCACCTCTGATCATTCACTAGGCGCTGAGGGAAGCCTGTGTTCCTACCCAGTGGAAGATTCTGAAAACCATATTCTTTGCAGGCTGTTTAGCAGACAATGGTGTAAGAGATTGGTCTTTTTCCAGTTACCTCACTTATCTCTAAGACAAGAGGTTCTGAGAGGAGATCACTGCTAAACATTTAGCCTCTCAATTCACCAGCTTTCCCCCAAGGCCTCGGGGCCCTTTTCCAGACATGGGTAAGACTACAGGGGAGACTTCCTGGCACAAAGTGGGCGCTGCTGCTAATTGGCTTGATGTAATTGACTGTCACGGCTGTTCATCTGGGAAGCCAGCCACGGTCTCTGCAGGAGCAGCCGCGAGGGGCCAGCCTGCGGGCAAGGAGCACAGTTCTTACCGGAGCTCCCAAACAAACAGGTTTAGGGGCAGCTTCAAAAGTGAAGAGCGGGCCTGCCGCTGGGAAAGGGCCATTTCCCTGGGAAAGGGCCATTTCCCTGGGAGGTGTTGTCTTCCCAGGCCACGAAGGATAGAGAAATCATTTTATCTTCTTCCTGCTTTTAATCAGGGTGGCAGGATATTGGTACCACTTTCGTCTGAAGATAATCTCTTCTCTAAATTAAAAAAAAAAAATAATAAGTACTTGTTTGGGGCTGAAGGAAGATGCGAATGTGTGATCTGCCCTGACAGATACAGGAAATCACCCCAGGCCTCCAGCAATTCTTCTCCCCATCATTTTCAGGCCCCAGCCCTCTGCCTTCTTTCCTTTAGGAAATAATTCTTTTCTTACCTTAGGAAATAATTTGAAATTCATGAGGGCTGATCCTCCCCTTCAGGCTGCAGTCTTGGCTGCAAAATGTCATCATGCCCTACCACCCAATGAAGTTGGATCTTCCAGTGAGGGCTCTTTAGATCGGTAGCCCTGACACTTTAGGTGCAGGAGTCTCCAGAGAACCCAGCCTCTGCTTCCTGCATTCTCTGCTGAGGGGCTGCAGCAGTGATAGTGGGCCAAACCCAAGGCTCTGGCACAAAACTGGGGCTGGCAGGTAGTGAAAGTAAGTCACTGGCTGTGAAAGCCCCACTTTCTGGCCTGGTTCCTAATTAGCTGGGTGATCTTGAAAGAGTTGTGTACTTTCTATATGAACATTATCTTCCTCATCTGTGCAATGGAATAAAAAATACCTAACTTACAAGGTTGTAGAGAGAATAATGCACGTCAAGTGGCACACAGAACATACCCGACAGCAGTAATTATGATCAACCCCATCATCGTCATCACCGTTACTCACTTTAGTTTAAATAACAATGTTTGGGTATTTCTGTAAATTATATACCTGAGATGTTCTCTGCCTTTTGCTGCCAATCCACTATATGATACAATACGAGGAATGCTCCAGCTAATGCCTAGTCTTTATTCTTAAAAGGAACTACTGCTCTGAGAGCCTCTTGTTTTCCACCCCAAATTTGGTGTTACAGCAAGTAGTAGATAGAAGGATCCTCTCTCTCCCTGAACCCAGATCCCAGAGCCCAGGACCAAGCCAATGTTTCCAGCTCTGGCCCTTTTCTTCTACATCCTACCCTGGTCTCTCTGCCCCTAGAATCAAAGTTTTCTCCTAAATAGAAGGCAACTTCTAATCAAAATAAAGACATAGTAAAAAAAAAAAAAAAAATCTCAAGAGATCACAGACCAGCAATGCAAATATGAAAACCCAGAATCCTTTTCTTTTCCTGCCACAGCAGCTTTCCCAGTCAGGAGATATATGTATTGAAGCTGGGTGCCGTTCTTCTGACCAAGGGTGGGCACTTCCCCATTTCCTTTCATCTTTGCCTATTTTAGGTAGAGTTCCTTGTCATGATGTCTGGGTATCAGAGGAGAGGGTATGAACCCCACAAAAAAGATATATTTAACTCATAAGACATGAGATCATTTGAATGCAGAAATCAGCCTTTCAGACTTCAGCTAATTACTAGTGTAGGGCTGGCTGATGTTATGGTTCATTCGCTGGTGATTTCCTGCATCAAAATAATACCTGATCCCCTCGTCTCATTATCTTTTGGGCTACCTCATCCCCTTCCCTTTTAGACTTCGGCAACCCAAAAAAATGGGCAGAGTGAAAAAGAATATAGGTCAGGTAAATAATTAACTCATAAGACAGTCTTTTAATTCATGGGAATCCTGGCAGCAAGTCTGAAGTTAAAGGTTAATTTAGCTGGTGTCTTTGCCCATTACATATACATGAACTTGTCATTACATTAATACTTGGAATTTAAAGATCATCTTTCATCTCAGGGCTCTGAGCTTGTAGTGACACTGGCTCTGAATTCCTTTACTTTCTTTGGAGAGAAAAGTAGGGATCAGGAGAAATTTTAAGATGTAACCAAGATTGCATAGTAAATGATCAGAGTAGTCAATCTTTCCATTCCTAAAACTCTTCCAGCTAACTTACAATCTCATTTCCTAACCCATTAAATGAAGATCATATCATCCCTTTCTTACAGTGTCAGGAACCATGTTAAAAAAAAGAAATATATATATATATATATATATATATATATATACACATAGAGAGAGAGAGAGAGAGAGAGAGAGGAGAAATACCTAAAACAAACAATAGTGGGATTATAAGAAAACTTCTGTTTTTTCAATATTTTCCAATTTTTAACACAGAACAGTTTATTAATTTATCTTAAAAAGATATATTTTAAAAAAAACCATACTTCATAAGGCTGTATACAGCAGTATACAAATCTTTTAAGCAGTCATAAGGCATAATGCATGTGAGTGTTATTGCTATTCAGGTATTATCAGTCTCTCGACATTCTGTAAATTCTTAGGCCTTGTAACACTCTTTTCCTGGGGAGTAGCCCCACTCGAAGGCCCTAGATTCAAAGGGTACTCAGTGAAGCATCATGTCCTTTTAAGCCTGTGCTTTCTGGCTTCAGTGCAGAATGTAGTCAAGAGCTCAGTCATAGAATCACATCATCATTTCATGCACTTGAGGTCCAGGTCTGGCAGAATGAAGATAGCTGATGGGTGAGGGAACCTGCGGAGGGGAGTAGAGCACTGAGTCATTCTGTTCTCACCAGATGTTAACTGGAAGGTTTCAGCCACCCAAAAGCCTTAGGCAAAGTCTCTTGGCCACTATTTCCCCATCCATGGGCCCCCATGCTGACCAGCCATTCCCCTGGCACCTTATAAGGGCACACTAATTAGAAAACTCATCTTGCAAGAATGCTGCAGAGAGACCTTTCACATGGAGTAGAACCACAGCGCCCAGAGGCACCGTGACTCAGTGGTAGTAGAGCTGATTTCTAACACCCAGTCTGATCACTCTCCAGCCCAAAAAGGGATGAACTACATGGCAAAGGCCAGGCAAATTCCCACCGGGCCAGCCATGAAGATAGTGCATGGGAGTGGCAGGTCCTCAAAGTACTTGAAAAAGTACTAGTTACACCTATAGTGTCAGGAAGAGACAGGAAGTGGCCAACCGACTCATTTACTCATTTGTTTATTTTATTAGTGTATATTGTCTGCCCCTAATGTAGCAAGGGCTGTTATTTGCTATGGGGAAAACAGATGAATCAGATAGCCCTGGCCTAGGTCTAGTTGGAGTGAAAGATAGATCATAAAATATTAAATGCCTTATAATTTCTATAAATGAAACGTCTACAAAAAAAAAAAAAGAAAAAAGAAAAACATGGAGTTAAAAGTCCAGAGTAGCTTTAGGCTGAGAGGGAAAGTGAAAGCTTCACATGGGAGTTAAGTCTGAGTTGGGTCTTGAAAAATGACTAGGAGTTTGCCACACAGTGAGAAGCGTGCCAGTTAGAAGGACAAATGGACTTAAGTAAGTAAATAGGAACAATTAAGATGAAGTAAATGATCTAGATTTTGAAAGTTAATTTCATTTCCTAAATATTCCATAGCTCACCATAGCCATGTCATTCTCTAAAGTTGCCATGAAAGTTGCACCGTGTACCTAAAATCCACAGTTCAGTGAATGAGAGAGAGAGAGAAGAGGGGAAAAGTAGGAGCTAAGTAATTTAAGACTCAAAAAATAGCCCATGTCCTTTCACTCAAGGCTCCATGACACTTTGTCTTAGAAACAGTCAGAGGCCCAGGCAAGGCTGGCTCTGGGTGATCTTACATTCTACTTGCTAACTTAATTATTTGATATAGTTTTATACTACAATGGCTGGGAACCACCCACTAGCCATCAGTGTGTATATGTATTTTTTAATGTTGTCTTTCCTCATGTTTTATCTTTTATCTTGTTTTGTCTTATTTCCCAACATACCATGGCCTTGCATGTATAAGGAGATGTAAACTTTCCTGTTTGGCATCTTTGGGAGACAGTTATGTGCCTGTCACTGCCTTGTCTGTATCATCTCCATTCCACTGATGTTCCTCACTTCTCTCCCTTTCCTTTGAATAACCGTCATGAGCAAAGCTGTGGTATCTTCTCGTTCCCCCTGCTTCTTTTTTATTTTTTTCAGTTTAAAGTGATAAGAAGTAAGGCACAGGAACACTGCTGTGGCAAAAAAGGCACTAGATATTAGGGAGATCAGAATGCCCTTCCTTTTCCTGGAGGTGGATATGGGCAAAAAGAGGTAGAGTCATCATTGCCACCCAAGACTCAGCAGGTGGTAGGGACACTGAGATCATACTCCTTAATGACTCTGCTATTTTTCTCATAGATGAAGTAGAATCTCCTCAAAAGCTTTATAAATCTCAGGGTAGACACGAGAGACCAGCTATGCCTTTCTAGAATATTATTCTCCAGTATCTTGATGCCCTTGTCCAAGATCATACACTTTGATGCATAGTTCATGGAGACAAACGTCAGCTTCTGTTCTTAGACTAGAACCGGTTCACGTGCACATTTATTCACTGTTTTAAATTAACATAGATATGCCTTTGCTTCCAATTCCTTTCTCTAGACCTCAGTGATGCTCACACATCCATCTTTCTGAAAACATCACTCTAACATCATCCTTCTATTTTAAAATTGTCATTAGCTCTCTTCTGCCTTAAAGACAAAATCCAAGCTACACAGCCATGCACTTAAAGTTCCTAGACTCTCATCTAACTCTCCAACTTTATGTCTTAGCATCCCAACCACACATCCTACCCACCCAGCCACAATAAAGTGCTTGAGGATCCAGTACACACACACCTGCCTGCCTCACTGGAGACTGTGACTCACCTGTTCTTTTCTGCTTTAGTTGCATTTCTTTTGAATCTCAAAAAAAGAAAAGAAAATGAAACAAAATGAGACTATAATTTATGGCTCACCTTCCTTGACTCTCCCCAATCCAATGTAACCACCCTCTAATACCACAGGACGCTACTAACTTTTTACCTGTATTTCTTGTTAGGGTACTTGGAGCTTCTCTCTCTCTCAATACCATTAAATTCTTACCCTGTTATAAGTAACTTGGAGGCAGGGACTTTTGTCTGTTTGGTTCAGTGCTGTATCCCAAGGGCCTAGAAAGGTGTCTGGGAAGTGATGGATCTCAGTAATTGTTGAAAGAGCACCTGCATTATGTTAGACACTGAGCTAGAATTATCCACGTGTATCCCTTATCTTTCTCCATTGACTGTGTGTTCCTTTGAAATCATGAAAACCATAGTTTATTCATCTCTGATGTACTTAGCATAGGGCCCAGAATGTAATGAGAATTTGGTAAATATTTGTTCAGTAAATTACATCATGAATGAAAGAATATCTTTATAGACAACTAACTCCACACAGTATTCTATTTAATTCTTAAATAACTACTTTCTTTCTGCCTCTATGCTTCAGATTCCTGTGACAAAGTTCAGTGTTGCCCTTGAATAGAAAAGCCAATAGTAGACATGTGTCCTACCTTTGTTACTGCAAACACTTTTACCAGTACTTTATGTGTACTCCAAGTATCCATTTCATTGTTTACTCTGGAGTTCAGATAAGTGTTAGTGGTGGTGGTGGGGTGACTGGGAAGGAAAAAATTAAATTAAATCGAGTGATTAAAGTAATAAAGAAAAAGGGAAAATCCCACATCCACTGCCCCTACAAACTATATTTTCTAACCCCTTTGTTTGCATAGTAGATAAGTATTTCAATTATAATTTGTGCTATTTCAATACCCTGAAAATCTACTGGAAAATTTGCTTTTTGCTATAGAGAATTTGCTTTCAAATACAGGATATTGCTGTTTGGTCCATTTTACATGGAATGGTGCTCCAAATTTAGAGTAGTTATCATATTTATAACAATTCTAAGTTTTGTGACTCATCAGTGATATTCATAAGGACAGAGTCCAGATTTATTCACCTCTGTGTCCCCGTAACCCAGTCCCACTCACAGAGTGGGGTCTAAGTGTTCCTACTTAATTTTAACATTATTAATCATTCACTTGATCAGTTGAATGAATGAATATTTATTAATGTATTACTTTATGCAGTACGCTTTGCTGCATTCTAGGATAATACAAAAATAAATGTGACAATTAGTGCTCCTGAGTTGTTCACAGGCTAGTGGATAAATATATCCACAGTGAGTTGCAAATTACTTGAAACAATTTCACGCTATTGTTACAACTGCACTTTCCAACTCATGTATCAAAAGATAGTTACCATTCAAGAACAAAGATGCAAAATCCTCAAGAAAATATTAACAAATCAAATCCAACAACGTTTAATGAAAAGTATACACCATGATGAAGTGGGATTTATTCTAGGTATGCAAGTCTGGTTCAACATTCAAAACATTAATTAGTGTAATCCATCACCTCAACAGGCTAAAGAAGAAAAATTTTACGATTATATCAATAGATATAGTAAAAACATTTGACAAAATCCAATATCATTCATAATGAAAACTCTCAGCAAACTAAGGATAGAAGGGAACTTCCTCAACTTTGTAAAGAACATCTACAAGAAACCTGGAAATAACATTACACTTAATGGGGAGAAAATAGGTGTTTTCCTACTAAGATCGGGAATAAGACAAGGATGTCTGCTTGTACTACTCTTATTCAACATTGTACTCTAAGTTCTAGCTAATGCTAGCTAATAAAACAAGAGAAGGAAATAAAAGGTATGCATATTGGGAAGGAAGAAATAAACTATCTTTTTTCATGATGACATGATTGTCTACATAGAAAACCCCAAAGAATCAACAATAACACAACAAAAGCTCTCCTGGAACTAATGGGAAATTATAGCAAGGTTGGAGGATAATATTCTAAATGAAGAGAGAAACTCCTTAGGCATCCTGGGTTTCTGGATAATGGTAATAATGATTTTACTTGTAAAAGTTTTATAGTTCAGAAAGTGTCTTCAAATGGACTTGAGGACACGGGGAAGGGGATGGGTAAGCTGGGATGAAGTGAGAGAGTGGCATGGACATTTATACACTACCAAATGTAAAATAGATAGCTAGTGGGAAGCAGCCACATAGCACAGGGAGATCAGCTCAGTGCTTTGTGACCACCTAGAGGGGTGGGATAGGGAGGGTGGTAGGGAGATGCAAGAGGGAGGAGATATGGGGATGTATGTATATGTATAACTGATTCACTTTGTTATAAAGCAGAAACTAATACACCATTGTGAAGCAATTATACTCCAATAAAGATGTTAAAAAAATTAAAAAAATAAAAAATAAAAAACTCCCCAAAACGTACTGAATCAGAATTATTAACTCTATTTTACAGATGAGAAAATTAAGACTCAGAAACAATATGTGAACTACTAACAGTTATTTAGTTAAATTAAGGCTACACTCAAATACAGCTCTTCACATTCCTGGTATGGAATTAAATTTTAAGAGAGTAGGAAAAGAAAGCTGCCATTTTGTGATGCCACAATGAGGATTAATGTAAGTGGTAGAGGGGTGTTGGAGGTGATTCCATGCTGCCCCCATGGTGAAGGGAGTGAATTGTAAGATTGGTGCTCTGGTGCAGGTATATACGAAGGAACTTGGAACAATGCTATAGGCCCAAGTGTCTTTGAAACTATCAGAAGGCTGAGAGTGATAAATAAATTCTCCTGTCAGGTCACGCTTCTTCAGTCACATGGTGCTTCTTCTTAATTCCAAGACAGAGTTGGGGATTATGTGTTGATCACTATCGGAAACAAACCATTGCCTCCTTTAAGCCTAAATGAATCTTTTATGAGGTAAAGGACCTTATCTAGACTGATGCCTGAATAATTTAAGGATTTTCTGAACTGATTGTGCCCAGAGGCATGTACGCTGAATAAATAAGTGAGATAAGCTATCTTTATCCTTGTGTTGGTAACACATCTCTTATTTCTACCCTCTTCTATTGCTGTTATCATTCTAGAAAAGTGACTCGGCCTCAACTGAAGGAAAATGGAACTCAGCTGTTGGTAAGACTGATGACATGTGGTTCATGACTAGCATTCCCAAAAATGAAGGGCTGATCTTTTGCCTGTGGCAATGTACATCATGGCACCTCTTTTCCTGAGACTCTTCTGACTTGGTTGCCAATTTCCTTAATCCAAGCCAATCAGTGCCTAAAGCTACACTGAAGGACAATATGAAAATGGCCGGCTTGGCAGCTGTACTCTTGTCCATCATAAAACATTGCTGATTTATGGTGAGAGTGGAGTTGATCCAGAGAATCCAATGAATGGACTTTACAGCAGTGATTTATCAATGCTTATTAATTTCTAATGAGATTGAACCATTCCAGAAGGTAAAAATGCAAAGATTGGTCTAATCCCACCGTTCTTGAACTTGGTTGCACTTTGAAATTCCCTGGGAAGTTTTAAAAAAATTACTAATGCCTGGTCATCAGAAATTTTAAGAGATTCCTCAGGTTCTATTATGAAGCAGAGTAGGAGAACTAATCTAATAAATACTCTTTTATTGTGGGAATTGGTTGTCAAAGTTTTCTCACTTCTATCACCCAATTTCATTGCCATACCACTGTATGCACTTGTTCAGGTGGATTATTCTCTTTACTTTATTGAAGGCTTCAGGGTCACACAGCTAGTCAGCAACCAATGACCTGATTCTAAGTTGACACCTTCTTCTATTTGATAGCTAATACTCTCTTCAGGGTAAATGAGGAACAAAAGTTAGGCAGAGGTGTTCATGCTTAAAAAGACATGATTATATGAAAGTTAATCCTTGTGGAGGAACACATGGACTCTGAAGACCTTTCACTGTTTTGTCAAACATTCCTTCCAAAAAAAAAAAAAAAATCTATAGAGACACAGAGAATTGTTTCTAATGAGTATCTGCATTAAATCTACCTAGATATCTTATTAAAATGCAGATTCTAAACCCAAATCTAAGAGAATCTGATATGGTCAGTCAGAGATCATATGAATTCTATGTTTTAAACCTCTCTAAGGTGATTCATATGTCCACTGAAATTAGAGAACCATTAAACAGTGTAAATTTCTAACAGTGTTGTCCATTGCCCCACTGTCAATCTCCTTGCACTGGGATTTAGAATAAGATTTAGCAATCTGCTAAACTTTCTACAAATTCTGTTGCAAAGCAAGAACTTAGAACATTGCTCAAAATCTGGTAGTTGAAGCATTAGAAGAAACATTCCTCCTAGAATTTCAGTATGTCTGAGCATCAGAGAGGCAAGCCTGGTAAAAACTAAAACGGAGGCAAAAAACAACATAAGACTTTATATTTATATACAGGTACTGGTTATATATAGTCAAGAGATACCCTATACTTCTTATGTAAAACCACTCTTGGTGCTTTCTACTTTTTACAGAGCAATATTATAGAAGACTACAAGATGTAGTGAAAAGAGCACTGATTGAATTTATATTATCAGAGAAACTGAGCCATTGTTCCATCATTAATTATCCATGTGACTTTGAGTAAGTCACTTCTCTGATCTCAGTATTTTCATGTCTAAAATGGCATTAATGCATGTCATGTCAACATAACAAGGTTATTATAAATTTCAAATGATATACTCAGTATGAAAGGTTGTTGTAACTAATTAATTCTATGCGCATATAATCATTTCATAGTAGACTCAATGGAGTTTCCTTTGGTGACCTTGGAAAGTTATAGAGTTGCTTCTGAGTGGGCCACTTTCTCTTTTCTTTCTTTTTTTGATAGAGATACATGTGTAAATCTTGAGAGAAAATTATTTTGATAACATTTACTATAGGATACAATGGTACAATGAAATAAATCTGAGGAAAATAACATTTATATTTTTATCCTGGGACCAGCCTGATATATTTTATTATAGTTAGTCACAATTTGTTTACTAATGTATAATGAAATATTATACAGTCACTTAAAAGTCATGTTTTCAAAGAATGTTTATAGGCAAGTTCATGGTGATAAATGGGAGAAAGGCAGCATGTAAATTGTATATATAATATTATGTCCATACTATAAGATACATGAAATACAAATTAATTCAACAAGTATTTTTGAGCACTTACTATAAACAGTGGTGAAATTTTCTCAGTCTTGGCTCATAAATATAACTTTTGGATGAAAAATATTATATAGTCATACCACAATTTGCTTGACCAATCTCTCCTTAACAGCTATTTTGATTGCTAGCATTTATTGTTGTTACTTTAGGGTGAGATCTCAACAAAAATCCTCACTCCTCAGAGGATCTTCTCTGGGTCCTCTGAGCCTATACCTCACAATAAGCAATAAGTAATGCTGCAAAATGAGTGTGTGTGTGAAAAAAATATGATATATTACTTGGTATTCTAAAATTATAAAGTTATTTTTAGTTAACAGAGTAAGCATCTCTATAAACAGCCTGAGATGATGGAAAGAAAAGCATTAGTTTAAAACGTAAGCCACTCTGTTGAGATTGTGCCTAGAGGGGTGAAGTGTGAAGAGGGGTGGAATGATCTCAAGGACCTACAGAGAGAATAGAACCCTAATCTCTAACAGAGAAAGTCCACCTGGTAAAACCTAGAGCTTAGTGTCTTGTTAGCACTTGTCACATCAATGCTCTACTGAACTGAATGGATAAAAACTTTGACCAAACTGCTCCAAAATGTAGCAGTTTCATAGAAGATTATCCTCCTTGAAACTCTTTGAGGAGCATAGCTTTTGTTTGTTTGTTTGTTTGTTTGTTTGTTTGTTTCTGTTCAGCTGCCTATGAGCTGTGAGCCTCCCTAGACCAGTCTTGTCACCCACAGGGTACTCCTTTCTTTGTCAGTTTAAAGACAGGTCACAGAATAGTTGAATGTCTTTCCTTTCTTTTGTCCTCCCTTTGTGGGAGGAGGAGGGAACAATTGAGTTCCTAAATAGATTTGGAGGTAAAGTGTGTGCACTAAAAGGAAAGTGAAGGAATCTTAATTACCATCATTTTCAATTCAAGTTTGATATATGGTTCCATGAAAAAAAAATTATTCAGTGAACTTTCTTATAGTTAGATATTTACCTGTATATTTGATAAGATTCTCTAAAAGATTCTAGGAATTGAAAATTCTAGGTCATAGGGTATGATCGTTTTAAAGCTCCTTGAACATGTTGTGGAGTTGTTTTCCTGAAAGATTACACCAATTTATATTCCCATCGAAGTGAATAAAGTGCTCATTTGACCTTGCCTGTAACAGAAGTTAACTGTGTCAATTCGTAGGCAGGAATCAAAAAAAGAAAAAGAAAGTTTTCTTGTTTTCTTCAAACCCTCTTTTACAACCAGCGCAGTTTTGTCAGTTTCTCTTTTTACCATTAAGTATGAATTTACTTTCTATTTCCATTGGAAATTGCCCTTCATCAAGTTAAAGAAAGTGTCTTCTATTCCTAATTTGAGGAGAGTTTTTTTCATGAATGGGTATTGTCAATGTTATCTCTGTATCTATTTAATGATAATCTTTTCTCATTTTTTCTCTTTATATTATGAAATTGATTGATTAAATGTCTAATCTTCAATCTTGCATTCCTGGGAAAAACCCCATTTGATGTAGTTTTTATATATTTCTTGGTTCAAGTTGCTAATATTTTGCTAAGAATTTTTGCATCTGTATTTCTGAAGAAGACTGGTCTTCCACATTCTTCTTCTTCCCCCCCCTCCTTTTTTTGGTAGTGTTTTAGTCTGGTTTTGGTATTAGTGTAATGCTGACTTCATAAAATGAGTAGGCAAATATTTCCTCCTTTTTATGAAAAAATTTGTGTAGGACTTTTAAAAATAGTGAAGCCATAAGGACTAAGGTTTTACATGGATGAAACTTTCAAATTACTATTTCAATTTCTCTAATAGATATAAGGCTATTCATATTTTCTCTTTCTTTTGTGTTGGTTTCAATAATTTGTATCATTCTAAAAAGTTGTACATGTCATCAGCTGACAGAACAAGGGAATATACTAACCAGTGAATATATAATATGTATAAATATTTCTATTTGTAAATAACTATATCTATAATTTAAGCTAAACTTGAGTTCATACTGATGTCTCCAAACATAATCCGTTAAAACATAGATAACGGAAAGTATATGAGGAACCCTGAACCAAGATGGTGGAGTAGAAAGACGTGCTCTCACTCCCTCTTGTGAGAACACCAGAATCACAACTAGCTGCTGGACAATCATCAACAGGAAGACACTGGAACTCACCAAAAAAATACCCCACATCCAAAGACAAAGGAGAAGCCACAATGAGATGGTAAGAAGGGTGCAATCACAGTAAAATAAAATCCCATAACTGCTGGGTGGGTGACTCACGGACTGGAGAACACTTATACCACAGAAGTCCACCCACTGGAGTAAAGGTTCTGAGCCCCACATCAGGCTTCCCAACCTGGGGGTCTGGCAACGGGAGGAGGAATTCCTAGAGAATCAGACTTTGAAGGCTAGTGGGATTTGATTGCAGGACTCTGACAGGACTGGGGGAAACAGAGACTCAATTCTTGGAGGGCACACACAAAGTAGTGTGGGCATCGGGACCCAGGGGAAGGAGCAGTGACACCAGGGGAGACTGAACCAGACCTACCTGCTAGTGTTGGAGGGTCTCCTGTAGAGGCAGGAGGTGGCTGTGGCTCACCGTGGGGACAAGGGCACTGGCAGCAGAAGTTCTGGGAAGTACTCCTTGGCATGAGCCCCCCCAGAGTCTGCCATTAGCCCCTACAAAGAGCCCAGGTAGCCTCCAGTGTTGAGTTGCCTCAGGCCAAACAACCAACAGGGAGGGAACCCAGCCCCACCCATCAGCAGTCAAGCAGATTAAAGTTTTACTGAGCTCTGCCCACCAGAGCAACAGTCAGCTCTACCCACCACCAGTCCCTCCCATCAGGAAAATTGCACAAGCCTCTTAGATAGCCTCATCCACCAGAGGGCAGACAGCAGAAGCAAGAACTACAATCCTGCAGCCTGTGGAAGAAAAACCACGTTCACGAAAGATAGACAAGATGAAAAGGCAGAGGGCTATGTACCAGATGAAGGAACAAGATAAAACCCCAGAAAAACAACTAAATGAAGTGGAGATATAGACAACCTTCCAGAAAAACAATTCAGAATAATGATAGTGAAGATGATCCAGGACCTCGGAAAAAGAATGGAGGCAAAGATTGAGAAGATGCAAGAAATGTTTAACAAAGACCTAGAAGAATTAAAGAACAAACAAACAAAGATGAACAATACAATAACTAAAATGAAAATTACACTAGAAGGAATCAATAGCAGAAAAACTGAGACAGAAGAATGGATAAGTGACCTGGAAGACAGAATGGTGGAATTCACTGTGGCGGAACAGAATAAAGAAAAAAGAATGAAAAGAAATGAAGACAGCCTAAGAGGCCTCTGGAACAACATTAAAGGCAACAACATTAGCATTATAGGGGTCCCAGAAAGAGAAGAGGGAGAGAAAGGACGGCGAAAATATTTGAAGAGATTATAGTTGAAAACTTCCCTAACATGGGAAAGGAAATAGCCACCCAAGTCCAGGAAGTGCAGCGAGTTCCATACAGGATAAGCCCAAGGAGAAACATGCCGAGACACATAGTAATGAAATTGGCAAAAATTAAAGACAAAGAAAAATTATTGAAAGCAGCAAGGGAAAAACAACAAATAACATGCAAGGGAACTCCCATGAGGTTAACAGCTGATTTCTCAGCAGAAACTCTACAAGCCAGAAGGGAGTGGCATGATATACTTAAAGTGATGAAAGGGAAGAACCTACAACCAAGATTACTCTACCTGGCAAGGATCTCATTCAGATTCGATGGAGAAATCAAAAGCTTTACAGACAAGCAAAAGCTAAGAGAATTCAGTACCACCAAACCAGCTCTACAACAAATGCTAAAGGAACTTCTCTAAGTGGGAAACACAAGAGGAGAAAAGGACCTACAAAAACAAACCCAAAACAATTAAGAAAATGGTCATAGGAACATACATATCGATAATTACCTTAAACGTGAATGGATTAAATGCTCCAACCAAAAGACACAGGCATGCTGAATGGATACAAAAACAAGACCCATATATATGCTGTCTACCAGAGTCCCACTTCAGAAACAGGGACACATACAGACTGAAAGTGCGGGAAAGGAAAAAGATATTCCATGCAAATGGAAATCAAAAGAAAGCTGGAGTAGCAGTACTCATATCAGATAAAATAGACTTCAAAATTAAAAATGTTACAAGAGACAAGGAAGGACACTACCTAATGATCAAGGGATCAATCCAAGAAGAAGATATAACAATTATAAATATATATGCACCCAACATAGGAGCACCTCACTACATAAGGCAACTGCTAACAGCTATAAAAGAGGAAATTGACAGTAACACAATAATAGTGGAGGACTTTAACACCTCACTTACACCAATGGACAGATCATCCAAAATGAAAATAAATAAGGAACCAGAAGCTTTAAATGACACAATAGACCAGATAGATTTAATTGATATTTATAGGACATTCCATCCAAAAACAGCAGATTACACTTTATTGTCAAGTGCGCACGGAGCATTCTCCAGGATAGATCACATCTTGGGTCACAAATCAAGCCTTGGTAAATTTAAGAAAATTGAAATCATATCAAGCATCTTTTCTCACCACAACATTATGACATTAGAAGTTAATTACAGGGAAAAAAACGTAAAAAACACAAACACATGGAGGTTAAACAGTATGTTACTAAATAACCAAAGATCACTGAAGATATCAAAGAGGAAATCAAAAAATACATAGAGACAAATGACAATGAAAACATGATGATCCAAAACCTATGGGATGCAGCAAAAGCAGTTCTAAGAGGGAAGTTTATAGCTATACAGGCCTACCACAAGAAACAAAAATCTCAAATAAACAATCTAACCTTACACCTAAAGGAACTAGAGAAAGAAGAACAAACAAAACCTAAAGTTAGCAGAAGGAAAGAAATCATAAAGATCAGAGCAGAAATAAATGAAATAGAAACAAACAAACAAACAAAAAACAATAGCAAAGATCAATAAAACTAAAAGCTGGTTCTTTGAGAAGATAAACAAAATTGATAAACCATTAGCCAGACTCATCAAGAAAAAGAGGGAGAGGACTCAAATCAATAAAATTAGAAATGAAAAAGGAGAAGTTACAACAGACACCGCAGAAATACAAAGCATCCTAAAAGACTACTACAAGCAACTCTATGCCATTAAAATGGACAACCTGGAAGAAAAGGACAAATTCTTAGAAAAGCATAACCTTCCAAGACTGAACCAGGAAGAAATAGAAAATATGAACAGACCAATCACAAGTAATGAAATTGAAACTGTGATCAAAAATCTTCCAACAAACAAAAGTCCAGGACCAGATTGCTTCACAGGTGAATTCTATCAAACATTTAGAGAAGAGCTAACACCCATCCTTCTCAAACTCTTCCAAAAAATTGCAGAGGAAGGAACACTCCCAAACTCATTCTATGAGGCCACCATCACCCTGATACCAAAACCAGACAAAGATACTACACACAAAAAAATTACAGACTGATATCACTCATGAATATAGATGCAAAAATCCTCAACAAAATACTAGCAAACAGAATCCAACAACATATTAAAAGGATGATACACCACGATCAAGTGGGATTTATCCCAGGGATGCAAAGATTCTTCAATATACGCAAATCAATCAATGTGATACACTATATTAACAAATTGAAGAATAAAAAGCATTTGACAAAATTCAACACTGATTTATGATAAAAACTCTCCAGAAAGTGGCCATAGAGGGAACCTACCTCAATATAATAAAGGCCATATACGACAAACCCACAGCAAACATCATTCTCAATGGTGAAAAACTGAAAGCATTTCCTCTAAGATCAAGAACGAGACAAGGATGTCCACTCTCACCACTATTATTCAACATAGTTTTGGAAGTCCTAGCCACAGCAGTCAGAGAAGAAAAAGAAATAAAAGGAATACAAATTGGAAAAGAAGAAGTAAAACTGTCACTCCTTGCAGATGACATGATACTATACATATAGAATATTAAGATGCCACCAGAAAACTCCTAGAGCTCATCAGTGAATTTGGTAAAGTTGCAGGATACAAAATTAATGCATAGAAATCTCTTGCATTCCTATACACTAGTGATGAAATATCTGAAAGAGAATTAAGGAAACACTTCCACTTACCATTGCAACCAAAAGAATAAAATACCTAGGAATAAACCTATCTAGGGAGACAAAAGACCTGTATGCAGGAAACTATAAGAACCTGATGAAAGAAATTAAAGATGATACAAACAGATGGAGAGATATACCATGTCCTTGGATTGGAGAATCAATATTGTGAAAATGAGTATACTACCCAAAGCAATCTACAGATTCAATGTAATCCCTATCAAATTACCAATGGCATTTTTTACAGAACTAGAACAAAAAATCTTAAAATTTGTATGGAGACACAAAAGACCCCGAATAGCCAAAGCAGTCTTGAGAGAAAAAAACGGAGCTGGAGGAATCAGACTCCCTGCTTCAGACTATACTACAAAGCTACAGTAATCAAAACAGTCTGGTACTGGCACGAAAACAGAAACATAGATCAATGGAACAAGATAGAAAGCCCAGAGATAAACCCAGGCACCTATGGTCAACTAATCTATGACAAAGGAGGCAAGGATATAAAATGGAGAAAAGACAGTCTCTTCAATAAGTGGTGCTGGGAAAACTGGGCAGCTACATGTAAAATAATGAAATTAGAACACTCCCTAACACGATACAGAAAAAGAAACTCAAAATAGATTTGAGACCAAATGAAAGACCAGTCACTATAAAACTCTTACAGGAAAACATAGGACGAACACTCTTTGACATAAATCACAACAAGATCTTTTTTGATCCACCTCCTAGAATAATGGAAATAAAAACAAAAATAAACAAATGGGTCCTAATGAAACTTAAAAGCTTTTGCACAGCAAAGGAAACCATAAACAAGATGAAAAGACAACCCTCAGAATGGGAGAAAATATTTGCAAATGAATCAATGGACAAAGGATTAATCTCCAAAATATATGAACAGCTCATGCAGCTCAATATTAAAAAAGCAAGCAACCCAATCCAAAAATGGGCAGAAGACCTAAATAGACATTTCTCCAAAGAAGACATACAGATGGCCAAGAAGCACATGAAAAGTTGCTCAACATCACTAATTATTAGAGAAATGCGAATCAAAACTACAATGAGGTATCACCTCACACCAGTTAGAATGGGCATCATCAGAAAATCTACAAACAACAAATGCTGGAGAGGGTGTGGAGAAAAAGGAACCTTCTTGCACTGTTGGTGGGAATGTAAATTGATACAGTCACTATGGAGAACAGTATGGAGGTTACTTAAAAAAATAAAAATAGACCTACCATATGATCCAGCAATCCCACTACAGGGCATATACCCAGAGAAAACCATAATTCAAAAAGACACATGCACCCCAATGTTCACTGCAGCACTATTTACAATAGCCAGGTCATGGGAGCAACCTAAATGCCCATCGAGAGATGAATGGATAAAGAATAAGTGGTACATATATACAATGGAATATTACTCACCCATAAAAAAGAACGAAAGTGGGTCATTTGTTGAGACATGGATGGATCTAGAGACTGTCATACAGAGTGAAGTAGGTCAGCAAGAGAAAAACAAATATCGTATATTAACGCATAGATGTGGAACCTAGGAAAATGGTAAAGATGAACCGGTTTGCAGGGCAGAAATTGACACACAGATGTAGAGAACAAATGTATGGACACCAAGGGGGGAAAGTGGCAAGGGGGTGGGGGTGGTGGTGTGATGAATTGGGTGATTGGGATTGACATGTATACACTGACGTGTATAAAATTGATGACTAATAAGAACCTGCTGTATAAAATAATAAAATTAAATTAAACAATTAAAGAAAAAAACAAAAACGTTGATAACTCTAGTCTCCTTAACCTGCTTATCTGTAAACTCTCATGTCAACAGTGAGAAATCCAGCTCCTACCATCCACCATTCACTTACTTAATTGTTTAGTTTCAGTATACATATAGCAGTATAGGAATTAATACCCTTACTCCCATTGGAAACGTTATTAACTAGAGTACAATGCTTATGTGCAATTCCTCTTGCTTTTAGTTTTACGCACTCAACTAATTTCCAAAGTTCATCCAACACCTTTTCCCCTAAGCCCTTCAGGGAGGTTACTTTATATATTTGTAATACAGTTAAATTTCCTCATCACAGTCTGCCCTCCTTCCTGGGATCCTCCGACTTCCTAAGTGAGTTTTTAAAATTGACATACATTAAGGATTATGTTATGTACTGTAAAGTTCTATGGGTTTTGATGAACACGTGATGTTATGTATCTACACAATATCATGCAGGATAGTTTCACTGACCTAAAAATCATCCATGTGTAAACTATTCAACCATCTCCTCCTCTCCCCAAGCCCCTGACAACCACTGATATCTTAATTCTTTCTATAGTTTTGCCTTTTTCAGAATATGATATAATTGGAATGATACACTATGTAGTCTTTTCAGACCATCTTCTTTCACATAACAACCAACATTTAAGGTTCTTAGATGTGTTTTCATGACTCAATAGGCTACTTATTTTTATCATTGCATAGTATCAATTGCATGGATGTATCACAATTGTTTATCCCCTCACCTACTGAAGAACATCTTGGCTGCTTCCAGGATGGGTGAAAATGAATAAAGTTGCTATAAATATTTCTGTGCAGATTTTGGAGTAGGTATAACTCTTCATATCAATTGAGTATTAACCTAAGAGTGCAATTGCTGGATCATATTATAAGAATAAGTTTACCTTGTAAGAACCTAACAAACTGTCTTCCAACCTTTAAATACTATTTTGCATTTCCACCAGCACTAAATGAAAGTCCCTATTTCTTTGCATTTGCAGCAGTGATCAGTATTGTCAGGTTTTGTTTTCAATTTTTAAATTTTCAGCCATTCTAGTAGATGCATAGTAGTATCTCATTGTTTTAATTTGAAAGTCTCTAATGACAAATTATGTTGAGCATCTTTTCATGATTATTTGCCATTTATATATCTTTTTTGAGGAGGTGTCTGTTCAGATCCTTTGCTCATTTCTATTGGCTTGTTTGTTTTCTTATTGTTGATTTTTAAGAGATCTCTGTACATTTTGGATATAAGCCCTTTATCAGTTATGTGTTGTAAAAGAATTTTATCCAAATCTGTGGCTTGTATTTCATTCTCTTAACATCATCTTCAAAAGAGAAGCTTTTAATTTTGATAAAGCCCAATTGATTTTTTTATTGAAGTATAGTTGCTTTACAATATTGTGTTAGTTTATACTGCACTGCAAAGTGAATCAGCTATACTTATATGTATATCCCCCATTTTTTGGATTTCCTTCTCATTTAGGTCACCACAGAGCATTGAGTAGAGTTCCCTGTGCTATACAGCAGATTCTCATTAGTTGTGTGTTTTATACGTAGTATCATTGGTGTATATATATCAACCCCAACATGACCCAGCAATTTGGCATATACCCAGAGAAAGCCATAATTCAAAAAGACACATGCACCCCCAATGTTCATTGAAGTACTATTTACAATAGCCAGGACATGGAAGCAACCTAAATGTCCAACAACAAAGGAATGGATAAAGAAGGTGTGGTACACATATACAATGGAATATTACTCAGCCATAACAAGGAATGAAATTGGGTCATTTGTAGAGACATGGATGGATTTAGAGACTGTCATACAGAGTGAAGTAAGTCAGAAAGAGAAAAGCAAATATCGTATATTAATGCATATATGTGGAATCTAAAAAAATTGGTATAGTTGATCTTATTTACAAAGCAGAAATAGAGACAAAGATGTAGAGAACAAATGTATGGATACCAAGGGGGATGGGGGGGTGGGATGAATTGGGAGATTGGGATTGACCAATTGATGATTTTTAAAATTTTATTTCATGGATTGTACATGTGGTATTGTATCTAAAAATCCATCACATGGATTTTCTCCTGTTCTTTTTCTAAATGTTTTATAGTTTTGCATTTTACATTTTGGTCTATGATTCATTTTGACTTAATTTTTGTGAAAGGTGTAAGTTCTATCTAGGTTAATTTTTATTTTCCTTACTTTTTTTTTTTTTTGCATATGGACATCCAGTACCATTTATTGAAAAGCTATCATTTCACTATGGAATTGGCTTTGTACATTTGTCAGTTGATTATATTTGTATGGGTCTATTTCTGGCCTCTATTCTCTTCTATTGATCTTAGTCCTCCTACTCTGTTCTTCCTTGTTCTGAAGTCTGCTTTGTCTGAAATTAATAAAATTACTCTAGCTTTCTTTTGATTATAGTTAGCATGGTATATCTTTACTTAATAACCTATTTGAGTCTTTATATTTAAAATGTGTTTCTTGTAAAAACAATGTACTCTTGCATCCTCTTTGTTTTTATTCACTCTGACATTTTATTCTCTTCAATGTGTTTAGACCATTCGCATTTGAAGTGATTATTGACATAGTTGGATTGATCTTTGTTTCTTTTTTCCCTCTTTTCTGACTTAGTTTAATTAAAACTTTTCCTGGTTAATTATTTTATATGATGGCATTTATCTCCTCTCATAGCAAATCTATTATGCTTATTCTAAATTATTTAATGATCACCCTATTGTTTGCAATATCCATTTCAAGTTAATCAAAGTCCACTGTCTAAACAACACTATACCACTTACATATAAAGCAGATATTTTATAACAGAAGATTCTTAGTTCCTCCCTTCTATTTCTGATGGCATTGTTGTCATCCATTTCACTTATCTATATGCTATAACTACCCAATACATTGTTTTTCTTATATGTTCACCAAATGGTTATCTTTTAGATCAATTAAGAAAAAGAAAAATGCTTTATTTTGCCTTCGTTTGTTCTTTCTGTGATGTTTCTCCTTTTACAAATGTTTGAGAACTTTTACTTCCGAAGCCATCTGTGCCTGGCAAATATTTTTTGTGAGATGTTTTAAAATTACAAACTCTTTTTTAAAAATCGGATATTGGACTATTTAGATTTTCTCTTTCTTTTTGTGTCTGTTTTGGTAAATTATCTCATGAGTTTGTTCATTTTATTTAATTTGCAAATTTATTGGTCAAAGTTTTTTCTTAACACTCTCTTATTATCTAATATCTGTATCAATAATGATGTCTCATTTTTCTCCCTAATTCTGGTCATTTGTCCTTTTTTGTTTTCTTGATCAATCTTGCTATAATGTTTATCATTTCATTAATTTTTTTCAGCTTTTTAATATTCTTTATTGTACTTTTGGGTTTTATTTGTTAATTTGTACTCTGAACTTATCTTCTTTCTGTTCTCTTTCTGTTTACTTTAATGTTATTTTCACAGGTTTACTTTAATGTTATAATCAATAATGTTATTTTCATATTATGATTTAAGTTTTCATTTGTATATTATACAAATGAATATAACATACAACTTTTCTTTTCTAGTATCAGTACATGCCTGTAGAGTCAAAAGTTTTTCTTTTACCTCAGTTTTAGCTGAATAATACAAGTTTTCATATGCCACATTTTTCTGTATGCCATTGAAAATATTTTGTAATTTACATTGTAATTTATTCATTGACCCATGGATTATTTTAGAAGTATATTGGTTAATATGCAAACATTTGAGATTTTTACATTATTTTTGTAAGTATGCTATATTATATTTTTCTAGTAAACATACTCTATTATTTTAATACTTTGAAACATTAAGATCAAGTTTGTTAATTATATAGTTCAAATGTTCTCTGTGTGTACTGACTTTTGTCTGCTTTTCCTATCAGTTATTTAGAGAAAGTTTTAAATCTCTCACCTTGACTGTAGTTATATCACATTTTACTCTATATATTGAGACTGTGTTATTAGGTACAGGCAGAATTATAATTGTTACAATTTTCATTTCTTATTATTTCTAATAATGCTTTTTGCCTTAATGCCTACTTTGCCTGAGGTTAATAGAATAACACTTGGTAAATTTTGGTTAATATTTGATAATATCTTTTTCAACTCCTTTATTTTTAACTTCTCTACAGATTTATGTTTATGGTGTGACCCATAAATTGAATGTGCATTTTTATTTTTATCAAATCTGAAATATGTAGTCTGTTTACAGATAATTTATCACTGATATTTTTAAGTTTAAACATATCTTTCTATTTGTTTTTTGTTTGCCCAATCTGTTCCTCTTTTTTCCTCTTTTGTTGTCTTCTTTTTATTAATCATTTTTTAAATTATTATTCCATTTTCCCACCTATTAGCTTATTAGTTATAAATTATTTTTCTCTTCTTTTAAGGGTTACAGCATAAATCCTGGAATTATTAGCACCTACTCTATACTAGCACTTTGTCCATCTCTCAGAAAAATGTGAGGAATTAGGGACAATTAAATTCTATTTTCCCCATTCAGCCCTTTTTGTTATTATTGTCGAGTGTTTTAATTATACATATATTTTAAACCCCACATTATATTACCAGTATTGCTAATATCATCAATATTCATTTCTATTTACCTACTTTCTAGTGATTACTTTTTCCTATTTACATTTCTGTAAGATAATTTCCTTCTTGCATTTGTTTAGGATAATTTTCCTTCTACTCAAAGGATACCTTTTAGTATATCATTTAGTTCCTGTCTGATGCCAGTGAATCTTCTCACTATTTATTTGAAAATGTCTCTATTTTATGTTTACTTTTGAAAGATATTTTCCCTTGGTATATAATTTTAGGTTGTAAGCTTTATTCTTCATTGTTTTTCAGTATCATTTTCTTTTCTTATGGCTTTCATAATTTCCCTTCTTTGTTTTTTTTGTTTTTTTTTGTTTTTTGCATATAGTGCTGGCTTTATTTGTTTCTGGAATTAAAACCTTCCTGTAGCCATAAGAATTAGGAGAAACAACAGCAATACTTACAAAATCACCCTTAAAGAGCAATAAGATTTCCTCTTCAAAATTTAAAGCCTTTGAAATAGCTGAGATAGTTGGAATCATTTTATGGGCAGGACAAAGCCAAAATATCATGAGGAACAATCAGAAAAAATTATTCCCTCAGTAGCAATTACAATAAAATTTGTTTTATTCTCAAAGCTCAACCAGACAGTTTTGTGGTAAGATTCAAAATGGTGCAAGGTTTTGACCAGCTTGTGGCCAGGCTTATTTCAGGACAGATATAATTAACTCCAGCTTGCTGCCTGGCCTCCCTCAGCTGGGTTCCAAATAACTTTCGTATCATGGACCTTAACCTGTCAAAATATAAATGCAAAATGTATTGCAATGACTGTAAGGACTGGTCATGTTAAATATGAAGTTATTAATTGGTAGAGCGGAGAAGAGGTAATAGAATCTAGGCCTTCTGTAAATCAAGTTTCATACTATATGGACACATAAAAAATTGGAACCACATTACTCAAGATATGCAATTGTGGAGACTACATGACATTCTAAAGTGTGTAAGGGTCCACCTGACCCTGACATTTTTGGGGTGCCATTATATAAACAATTTAAGAAGATATTTGTGTAGCTTACTGTAGAAATTTTAGAAATCAGTGAGGTTTCCATTTGCTATACCATACTACCTAGCTTAGATAAATCTTCATTTTTAAATTATAAAACATATAAAACTCCCCCCAGTGTATATATGGGATGTATGGGGTTACAGGGCGATAGTTGTTACATAAAGTGCACTGAGTTCCAGGGGCATATAATGGAAACTAAATGTTACAATTTTTTTCAGTCTTCATGACTACAGGCAGGGTGGGTAAACAAGGCAAATGAAGCAAACTCTTCCTACCCACCCCCCCTTAACCAGATGCAGCATTTTGGCACTTGTATGATATACAGGTTGACTTAATTCATTGACTTAAGTTGAAAGCTAGCAACAGCAAATCTTTTTAATTTAGGATCTTCTTCCATAGCACTCCAAGGATCTTAATTCCTAAACTACACCATGAGTTCTGAAATGGTGTTCACTGCAGTGTTCTTGAAGCTTTCACATCTTAATATGAGATCTGACACCTCTAGTTAAGGTAGGGAATGGTTAAAAGCTGTCTTCCTCTTAGCTAACCCAGTCCACCAGCAATCTTAACAGTTAAGTTACTATATAAAAATGAAACTGTGCTCTCAAGCACTGATCGAAACTGTTGTGCTGGGAACCCTTTCCAGAGCATTAGCTCCCTGAGAGAAAACAGAGATCCTAACCAGTTGCTTCCATGAATAATAACCCCAGTACGGTGTACATAATGTCCTTCAAAGCAAAACTCAGGCAACCGTGGTCATCCTGACAAGCTTATCAGCATTTACACACAAGATATATTTAAAATTGATCCCAGACCAACTATTGCAACCATAATTCCAAATAATCCCATTATTTAGCACACTAAGTTCCTGCTGAGATGCCAAAGCCAGAAATCTCAAAGCAAAGAGTGATGGTTCATCATCTTTTACAAGTGAGACAAAAATATCAAGAAGGAGGAAAGGTAACCCCCCCACCCCCCACCTGCTCAAATGCATCAAATTGATGTTATTTTCACAGCTTTAATTGACACGATCCAGAGTTCTCAATTTCCTGATTTGAGGAGTCCATTTTCAAGGTGACTGTCAAGGTCAAGGAGAGCTTTCAGGCTTTTCTTTGCCATGGCCCATGAACTCCAGTCCCTCAGTAGGAATCTCCTTCTCCTTTATTGCTTTCTGAACACACTGGTGGTAGTGCTTGAAGAGGTAGGTGCCCGGGTCCCCAGAGCCATCCCCCTTGAGGAACCTGTGCAAACAAGTGATTGAAGAACTAGTCGTACTCGTGCTTCATGTTGGTGCAAACCTCCCCTACGCTGTTCATGGCATCTGCGTCTACGGCGCTGGCGGTGGCTCTCAGATGTCCCATAATTTCCTTTGAAGAGTTATCTTATCAGTCTTTTACTTCCTTGAAAGAAACGTGTCTGTGTTTCTGGATGCTTTTAAAATTTTCTTTCTGCTTTTGTTTTCTTTTTAGTATTTTTTCCCTGATGTGTCTAAGGGTGGTTTTATATAGAACTTTTTGAATCTGTGGATTAATTCTTTTTGTCAGTTTGGAAAAATACTTTTCTTTTTTTTTTTTCTGTGTGTTTTTTCACCTGTTGGGCTATTTTTTCTTTGTTTGTTTTCGTCTTCACCATTTTATCTTATTCTTGGCCTAACTGGTAATTTTTGATTGAATGCTTGGCCTTGTATATAAAAATGATTGCATCTCTGTATTTTTTTCTTCCTCTAAAGGGTATTTTATTTTCTTTTGGCTCACAGAAAAAAAGGTTGATCATCTCAATTCTATAAGGGATTGTGATCATTTAAGACTCAGTTTCAGTCTTTGTGAGAACTGGTCTAGTTTCAGTTTCCACTTACTCCTATCCAATTCATATGAGTAATCTTGTTCTTTAGCTCTCTTTTTTCATCAGCTGCCAGGAAGTTAATGTTACTTTTAATGCTCCACTACAATAATTCTATTGACCTTGTTTTATATTTTCATTTCTTGTTCCCATAAAAATATTTCTTTTATTTGTAACTTAATTGTCTTATTGTATCTATATCTATTATTGCAAAGATTCTCAAATACTTTTTATAATCCACTCACTCATGATTTATTATCACCTGTCTACACTGCTTAGGGCACAAATTGGGCTCTAAGTAGGCCTATGGGTATGAATTCCACATTTACTGACTTAAAGGGGCTTGCAATCTAATAACAGGAAAATAACAGACAACCAGATGACTGGTATAGTAGCGAGTAGAAATAGTATGCAAAGGTGTATAAGCCACGTACTGCAGGAATGCAGACAGAAGAATAATATAGTTTTCCCAAAATGATGAGGGAGAACATGAGGGTGACATTTGAGTGCACACTTGAAGAGGGACTAGGATTAACAGGAGAGGGTCGTTACTTCAGGCTAAGTAATAAATAAAAATGTAAGAAGAGGAAAATGGGATAAAGGATGGGATGAATAACATGAGGGATATTGCTATGGGAGTGAGCCACGGATGGGTGAGCCTGATTCAAAAACTATTTTCTGAGATTCTTAAGCCAGAGATTCTGTTGCTAGAACTAGGACCAGTTGCTATTCTTTGGTGATCTTAAGATTTCTGCTGGTTCTTTAATTATCTCCCAAGAGATGTGTTTACCAAGTAAAAAACAAGAAACAGTTGCTGCCTCCAGGGCTAAGAGTAACCAAGGAAAGAGAAACACACCTGCCTTTTTGGTCACCAATACTAATATTTTGTTTTCTCGGGTCTTGAATGGTAAGCTAAAGACTTGGGTTGGAACGGAATGCAGGCGCTCTAGGGTGATGATTCAGGCTGACTGTTAGACTTACAAAACTGAATGTGGGTGGTTTTGTTGTGTAATCTTTTGCCTTAATCTTTCTGCTTTTGATGAAGTGCTTTGACTGTCTCTTTATGTGTATGCCTGTAAGAAGTAGGACATGAATGGAGTTTCTTAATGGAACCTCATCAAATTTAAAGTCATGACGGAAAAATTGGTTTGCCTTAGGTTAAAAAAGCCCTCTTTAAAAATTTTTTTAAAAAGAGAGAAAGGAAGGAAGGAAGGAAAGAAAGAAAGAAAGAAAGAGAGAAAGAGAGAGAAAGAAAAAGAAATACTAATCATTAAATCCAGGCTAAGCAGTCTGTATTATTTTATTTTGGGAATTTAAAGTCCATAAAATAAAAAAATTTGATCAAATTTGGTTCCCATTTCAAGTGAATATCAGATCTGGAATTTAACTTACAGAATTAGTGTTCACATGTAGTGTTGGAGAGGAAATTTTATATAAAGTGTCAAAAAATTTAATTGTATAGTAATTAAATCGCAGATTGAATATTTTGTTTGTCATTTTGAAAAGCAAGAAAAGCTAAATATTTCCCAAGCAGAATGCCATTACCTCAACTGCTTCTCAATATTTCAGTCAACATTCTTTCAACAAACATTTACTGAGCATCTACTATATGTCAGTTTCTCCACTAGCCTCCAGAGATAGTGATGAACAAAATGCAGACACAATTCTTGATCATTCAGAGATTAGAGTCTAGTGAGGATCATCCAACAGTTGTCAAATAATCACACATATGAAAGAATAATTCCAAACATGAGAAAAATGCCCTGAAAAAAAGAAGCAAAATTTTATGAGAGCCAATCATAAAGGGATTGTCAATGAATACCTGTGCTCTTGGTGGGCTTTAGGAGTAGATGGCATACCGGGAACTAGTAGCATGAGCTGTTTGGTGCCATGGACAGAACAAGAGTCAGAGTCAGATTCTTGTTCTTAAGACAGTTAGGGCTTTTTCATCATGTCCTGCATGGCCAGAGGTTCCTAAGTGGTTCCTGAAATTAGGTTTGTCTTTGTCCTACCTGGGCTAGCAATTCCACTAGCCCTTTGATTTCCTCCAGTCCATTTCCACAGTGCTGTCAGAAATTTCTAAACCTCAGCTTCTAAAGTGCCTCACTCTTCTCAGCAGCTTCTGAAGTTTCTCCTTTACATGGTTGCAATTCTCTGCTCCATGTTCATATAAAATTCAAAGTCCTAGCAGACAGGGCTCTCCATGATCTTCCCAGTCCTCAACCAGCCTTGCCTGATTTGTCTTTCATCACTCTCCTCCACACCCCTTGCACCCCAAGGTCCAGCCTCAGTTAATATTTTGTAACAGAGTCATTCACTTTCCTGAAATAAGTATGTGCAATTTCTTTTTTTCTGGGAAGTATTCCCTCCCTTTTCTGCCTGGGAAGTCCCCACTAATTCTATAGCATTCAGGTCAAATATGACTTCTTCACTGAAGCTCTCTCCTATCCCCTAAGGCAGAGTTAGTTATTTCCTTCTTGGCGCTTCCTCAACACTTTGTACTAGTTATGCCTCTCATCACATCGTACTCTATTGGTCTTTGTGTTATTTCATAAATTCGATTGTGAACTTTCTGAGGGTGATGGTTAAGTCTAAAGCACTTCTGTAATCATACTTTGGCTCCTTCTAGGTGGGTCCCTACTATCGTGTTTTGCATACATTAATATATGATTGTGGAAGGAGAGAAAAGGTCTAGGGGTCTTGGCTCTCTGTTGCCTTTTTTTTCTTTAAACTAAATGATGGCTCTTGGTGTATTACTAAAGCCTACTGGTATGAATGAAATCAAGAGCTCAGGTGGTTTTTAAAAGCAAAACTTTGAGGAGCAAATTAGAGAGCCCCTAGCCTTTATGACAACTGTGTAAATTATAAAATGTTGTCCTTTACCCAAGACCCTTTACTTCTTTCTGTTGGGAAATTGTCATCATATGCTGGTTTTGTTACAACAGAACACTTTTTTTCCCCAGCTCGCTACAGTTGTTGTCACAGATATACAAGTATATGATATCTAGAGTAAAGGTCACAACTTTGGAAGTTGTGCCCACGTTCACTGCATAACTACATGCAGTGGGCTTTGGGAAAGATGAAATTCTGTTTATTCCAAACAACATCAAATTCCTGTTTTAAGAAAACAAAGAAAATTATAGTTGATCTTCAAATGGGCACTATGATCATTGTCATTATCATGATATCTAGTATACGTAGTCAGTTGGGTGAAGCTTAGGGAAGACAAGAGACCATAAGGTGGAATTGATTTCTTCTTTATCTGAACATCAAGAACACATTATCTCTTCCTTGTGTACAGTTTATCCCCATCTACTTTGAATTTTTTCATTTGTTTATCCATTCTATTTTGTTCAAGCAGAATCTTCTGGGTCTGGTTATTACTGGACCTAATTTTAGGCCAAAGAGTTATCTTTGGCTTTGGTTTCATGTACAATAAGACCAATGGAGATGGGTAAGAGGAAAGAGTCTAAATTGTCTCCCAAGTTGATGAATCAGGTGGAAAAGAAGAAGTTTATGCTAGTTACTAAAATAATTATGATAGGATATTATTTTATACCCATGATCATTATTTTTCCTGGCAATTTATCTATATGTCCACGCAACTGCCTAATCAAAACAAAAGTTGTTCTAGCCTTATTGCCTTAAGATAGAGAAGTTTCAAGGCAGAATTAGAAAGTGATTTGCTAATGTTTTCCTGGATTTTGGTTATACATCTCTAAAGGTAACTTAGAGAATTGGGGAAGAGGCAAAATATTGGAAAGAAGATGTGACTTGGCTTCCTCCAGACCAAAGATTTCCTCACTAAGACAGGAAGAGTATATTCTCATCCAGGGCCTTTGCTCTTACTATGGCCTCTTCCCAGAACATTACTTCTCAGATCTTTTCATGGTTCACTCTTTCAACTCACTCAAGTCTCTGTTCAATTGTTCTTCCCTGAGAGGCTTTCCTTGACCATCATATCTAATGATGAGAAGATAGGCGCTGGTGGGCACTGCAGAGAAGAGCTGTGTTTCCTGCTGTGAGAACGGGTCCCTGAGAAAGTAGCAAGACTTCAGAATGGACATTACGTGTGAGTCTAGGCAGGTGGAGCCCTGAATAGCATCAGAGAAATTACCATGCTTCTGAAACTAGCAAGGAGAGAGCTCAGGCCTGGGATGGGCATTGGCATAGGAGAAAGCAACCTTTCAGAAATGACACCACATCTAAGGACCAAATAGGGTCATGTCATGTAATTCTTAGTGGATATCTGGGGGGACAGATGACTGAATATACTTGAGGTTCCCCAAACACAACTTAAACTAAACATCAGGCAAAGAAAGGAAAAAGCCTGAATAGACTGAGACTGCTTCCATAATGCAAAAGGGGAGCTTGGAATAGAGATTAAGTTAAGGTTTCATAAAAATAAAGATAGATCAATTTCTTGCACAATTCAGTAAAAACAAAAAAATGTACAAAAGTAGGTGTGCTGGGGGTAGACAGACATGTGAACTCAGCAGGATTTAACAATGATGAGTCTGGTGGGAAAGTCAAGTGTAATAGGCAGAGTGCCTGGAGTACAGAGACGTGTGAGATGTGATCCCAAACTTGAATAAGTTCACAGATGGCCTGTAGAGATAAATGTGTTCTTCAAAAGATCAGTAATAATCCAAGGGATCATATGCAAAGTTTAAAAACTGTAGAAGTAGTTCAGAATGAAGGAATGATCAGTGAAGGATTGTCAGGGAAGACCCACACAGAGGTGGGACTAAAACTTGGCCTTGAGAGAAGCCTTATACTTAGACAAATAAAAGAAATAAACAATGATGAGGCAATAAAACTGTGCATGTTGTCTTTGAGAGACAGTGGAGAAGAATTGTATTATGGCAGGTGATTCCTTGTGTAAGAACATGGTTAGCTGAGGCACGTTGGAGAGGTCTGCCCGGTTCAGGAAGAGAAAGAGTGGAACACTCAGCTAAGGACTGAACTTCAATCTGTAGTCAGTGAGGAGCCATCAGAGGTATGTGAATGGAAGAATGTCCTGTGAAATGGAATATATCAAAAAATTAATTTCTAAAGGTGTATAATTTTGCTTCTAGCAAGTCAGGCAGGCTTGTTCCATAAGATCAACCTAAAGGAGTTATTTTGATGTGAGAGACTATACTCCAAAAAGGCAGAAAAGCCAAAGATACAAACTGGAAACAAGTAAAATAGGAGGAACTAAAGGTTAAAGATACTCTGATGGTGCATCGGCAGCCATATCTTTATATTAGAGATTACTTATGGAGAATTTCTTTGTAAATGTTGGACAGCATTACTATTATTTTCCAAAAGACAACATAAGGACGTGAATAAATGGGTAGCTCGTGCTTGCTATTAGAGATTAGTTTGCCCATTGAGCTTGGGGATTGTGTGAGATCCAGGGTTGTTGCTAGGAAGTGATTTGCATAGATGCCCTTGTGCCCTTCAGGGGCATATGGGGAAAAGAGTAGTCTTTTAAAAACATAATTCAGGTTTGTCACCATCTATGTCACTGTGACCCTGTGAGTTCCTATCACAGTCAGATTAAATAAAAGTCACCCTCCTTACCATGGGTTACTTGGCTCTACGTGATCTGTTCTGGTCCTTGCCACTGTCTCTGGCTTTATTTCCTAGTACTCTTGGCCTGCTTCATTCTACTGTGGCCACATTGGATTCTTCTTATTTCTTTAACATGCTAAGTATATTCTCCTCCTGTGCTCTTACTATGATCTGTTCCCAGAACATTGCTCCTTGGCTCTTTCCGTGGCTCACCCCTTCAACACATTCAGGTCTCTGCTCAGCTGTTCTTCCCAGAGGGTGTTCCTTGACCATCACATGTAGTGATAATCTCCCACTCCACTACTCTTCTTTACTTTGTGCCCTGCTTCAGTTTTCTTTATTACATTTATCAGTAACTGATATTGCATTAGTTACTTATCTGTGTGCTTATTATTTGTTTCTCTTACCAGAATGTAAGCTCTGTGAGGGCATGATCTTTGTCTAACAAACACCTTTGTAATTCTTGGCCTAGAGGTGGCTCTGATACCTCGTAGGTGCTTGATAAATATTTGTTGTGTAAATGAATAAATAAATAATATTATTATTGCTATTATCATTATTGTTAATAACCAATATTCATTGAGACTTTACCCATGTGCCATGACTAGGTTATTAAAAGTTGTACTTGGTTATTTCATTTATTCTTCACAACCATTTCCCTGAGTCACACAGAGGTAAAGTAACTTTCATAAATTTACTCAGCTAGTAAATGAACAAATCAAGATTTAAACCTGGGACTGCTAAGCTCCAATGGTCTTGCTATATTATATAATATATGTGGTAACCAACATGGTACCATAAAATGCATTAGCACAGTGCCTACAAATTAGTAAATGAAGGTAACTCTCTTGAACACAGATCTCCAAGTCAAAAGAAAACTTTGGGGAAATGTAGCTGGTAGGATACTATTGAGCTAAGGCATAGATATCTTCAGGATAATGTTGTTTGTTTTTTTTCTTTGTAGATTTAAAAAAAATTTTTTTTCTTAAATATATGCTCTGGCCTTTGGTATATTTCAGTTCCAACAGCTTGAAATTGTGGCTGTGTTGGGAGGACTGCTTCTGCATTACAAGAGCCCTTTATTGGAAAACACAGATAGCTGGAGGCCTGGAGTTTATATACTCCTTGGAGAGCCCTTTACCAATGATGATAGGTACAGGATTATGAAACTCAAGCTCTCTGGCCTCAGGTTGGGACCTCTTTGAGGCAACTTGATATTCGAGAGTTCACCTTCAAGTTCAAGCTGAAGTTGCTCAGTCCAGGACTTTGCTTGACACGGTACCCTTGCCTGGTTGGCATTCTTTTCATCCCTGTCCTGTTTCCTGGACTCTCTTACTATTTTCTGTTGGAGCACTTTGTCAATAACTCACTTGTACATTATGAATTTTTGTTTCTGGGTCTGATGGTAGAGAGTTGAACCTAAGATAGTGAATCACCCAGTTTCTTTTAGTGCAAAAGCCGTTACTTTAGCCACACATCAATTGCCTTTTGATAGGCATCCATGCCTTCCTCTCCATTCACATTCTTCCTAGACTCATACATGTGAAATTCCTACTTACTGGAGCCAAGGGCTAGGGAAGACTTTCTGTAAAGAAATAGCATTTTTTAGTAAAATCACCTTGGGCGTGGATAGATCTTTGCTTCGTAGAACTCAAGCATAGATTTGACCTAACTCATTTCCTCCCCACATTCCTGGCTGGTAGACAAGGGCAGGGAGGAAAGAGGAGCTGAGTCATTAAGGCTTAATTCACTTTATTTCTCGACCCCTAGAGCTTGCTTTAGTTGAAGAAGCTTTCACTGGGATTAACTTTGCTGCAAAAAAGCTTTCTGGGTCTCCTTTCAAGGCAGACTTTGGCTGCACTGAAGCAGCATGAATACTTAAAGGCCTTTGAAGAATGCAGGTATTATCTAGCTCTGATGGGACTGTCTTTCCAATTGGGCCCACAGTGGTCACCTTCCTGTGTGTCATCTTCTCTGCAATAAAAATCTTCTAGGAACAGCAGTATATGGGCGCGGTGGAACAAGCTAACTTCATCAGATAACTGGGAGAGGCCCTTTCCCCTGAGGCCCAGGTGGGGTTACCAACACTAGGGAGGTTTGGGGAAGAACAGACTTGTCTCTTTACCACATAAGACCTGAGCAGTGAGGGCAGGTTGCCCTCACCGAATAACCTAGGAAGTAATTTTCACTCTCAGGATCTTGCTAGTGTACTATTGCTTAGCTCAAGTCAAACTGGAGCATGCTTTGCACAGGAAAATCAGAGAAGCAATTAGGAATGTTTTTACGGTGGAGTGATGGAAAGAGTATTGCTGTGGCTATGGAGAAGCACCTGGGAAGTCACTCCAGATTATCACTGGCTGGTTGTGTGACCTTAGGAGACTGACTTGAATTACCTGGGCAACAGTATCCTCATAAGCTCACCATTGCCAGTACTCTATGATTTTGTCATTTTCTCAGTAGTATCTGGTGTTTCTATGGACATCAAATGATTCCTGTATCAACCAGCCTCAGCACACAAGACTGGAAAACTCCCCAGAAGGCACTGACCCCAAGGCACTAGAGCGTTCCTGCTCATCACCCCATATCCTGGAAAGTGTTAAAACTGCAAGTTACTCCCGAGGCAACTGAGAAATTTTCTGAATGTCCCAAAGTGTGGCTAACCCCACTAGCAATTATTAAATGGTTAAGCTGTAAAGCACCAGAGAATAGACTTTTTCTAAAATTCTGTAATCCTTTCAGGAAAAAAAAAAAAAAAAAGCCCTAAAGAAGATTCAGTGGCCTCTTTTTCCTGGTCATATACAAATGTGACACTGCAGGTCTGCAGGTTCCCGTTCAGGTCCCCAGGCTAATGAAGCCACCTGTTAACTGGCTCCCTATATTGTCATGCCTTGATCGTTTTTCTTGAGATGTTTACAAGATAGTCCAAATGCTGCTTCTTTTCTGACATTGCCTCAGATCTCTCCAATCAAAAGTGTTTCTTCTTTTGCTAGATTCTCCCAAGTAGTTCATACCACAATCTCACTCTGAAAATCCTTACAGATATTTGTTTATGCTTCTGTATCTTCCACTACTTTCTCTCCAAACTCTAGACTATATGCACCTAAAGGTCAAGGGTCAGGTCTTATTCACATCTATCCTGCTCCTAAAGACACCTCATAGAGTCTGGAACACATTTAAAATATATGTACTTCCAAGTTCCGTAGCATTGCCACATATTTTATTCAATCATTTTAGAAGAGGCAGCAAGGTGCAGAGGAAAGAACAGAGATTTTAGAGTACAAAAAGCAGTGTTTCAATCATGGTCTTTCTACTTACTCTCTGCATGGTCTTGGTCAAGTTGTTTCAAATATTCAAAGCTCTGTTTTCTCATCTGTAACATGGCAATACCATCACTGACCTTACAGGACTGTATGAGGGTAGAGAATCTGGATATAAAAATAGACCTCAATAAGTGGTAGCAGCTGATATGACCATGTTTATGATTATTATGTGTCTATGAAATATACATATCTGTACTATGGAAAGTGACATAAAAATTAATTGGATCTAAATTTGTGATACAGAATTTTTTTAGCCCAAGGTAACAGGGGAAGTAACAGAGAAAGATATATAGGCCTGCAGATGGAAGATAAAGGGAACTTTAACTTTGTTGGAATGGTTGACATGCACACACACATATACATACATATAGGTTTGTAGTAAATTTGAAAAAATGTTAACAATCATACTTTCTGGAGTGTAAGTACATGAATATGAATCACATTATTTTTTAAACCTGGCTATACAGATCTTCCTTGACTCACAAAAGGGTTATGCCTTAATAAACCCATCATAAGCTGAAAATAGCGTAAGCTGAAAATGCATTCAATACAACTAACCGACCTAACATCATAGCTTAGCTTCACCTGCCTTAAACATGCTCAGAACACTTAGCCTGATACGGGCAAAATCATCTAACACATAGCCTACTTTATAATAAAGTGTTGAATACCTCGTAATTTGTTGAATACTGAACTGAAAGTGAAAAAAAGAATGGTTGTGTGGGTACAGAATGGTTGTCAGTGTATGGGTTGTTTACCCTGTTGATCATGGCTGATTGAGAGCTGTGGCTCATTGCTGTTGTCCAGAATCAAGAGAGAGTATTGAACCACATATCACGAGCTTGGGGAAAAGGTCACTATTCAAATTTTGAAGTATGGTTTCTACTGAATGCATATCACTTTCACACCATCAAAAAGTCAAAAAACCGTTAAGTCAATCCATCGTTAAATCAGGGACCATCTGTATTTTTTAAAGTACAAACTCTGTGTATACTAAAAAACCTCTGTATACATTAAAGGGCTTAAAGTATTCTTTGTTGACACTAAATCTTTTTTTCCTTAATAGGAAGCATGTCTAGCAAGCCAATGGCCAATAAAGGAGAAGCTGGAGTAGATGTTAGTGGAGCTTCAGACTCCAGGAGGAAATCCAGGTGAAGATGGAAAGAGCAGGTTAGATTTCTAATCCAAGAAGTTGTTTCCCAGCTAGAAATTGAGTCACCCCATTGTCACAGCTCTTTTCCTTCTATAATAGAAACTGAACCACAGTTGACGCCCATATAGTGTGATTGAAAAGGAAACCTTTAAGGAAAAAGTTATATATGCATATGAAGATAAATTTTAAATATCCTATCTAATATCTCCTTACCATTCTACTTCCTTACACGGAAAGCCGTTCAGAGAAAGCAAAACATATTACCTGTTTTTCTTTCTTGCACAGTGTTTATAACTTAAAAAATAATTTATCAAACTTTTATTAAACACTTCCTATGTTTTAAGCACTTTGTTTAGGAGTTGGGGTAGAAAATTGAATATTAAATGGCCACTGTGCAGGAGGAACTTTCAAGAGATATATGATCATCAAATGGAAAACACATAGCACACTGTGGTAACATCAATAAAAGAAGAGGATATATACAAACAATTTAACAACCCATACAGAATGAGCACAGACCACTCAGAAGGTACACACTGACCAGAGTGGATGTTTATCCTAAAAATTAATGTTTAGAGTTCTAAGGCAAGAATGATCTTTCTATCTTTCTTGTGTCAAGAAGTACCTGGAGAGGGGGGACCTTAAAGATGGCGGAGGAATAAGATGTGGAGATCACCTTCCTCCCCACAAATACATCAGAAATACATCTACATGTGGAATAACTCCTACAGAACACATACTGAATGCTGGCAGAAGACCTCAGACTTCCCAAAAGGCCAGAAACTCTCCACGTACCTGGGTAGGGCAAAAGAAAAAAGAAAAAACAGAGACAAAAGAATAGGGACAGGACCTGCATCTCTGGGAGGGAGCTGTGAAGGAGGAAAAGTTTCCACACACTAGGAAGCCCCTTCACTGGTAGAGATGGGAGGTGGGCAGAGGGGGAAGCTTCGGAGACACAGAGGAGAGTGCAGCAACAGGGGTGCGGAGGGCAAAGTGGAGAGATTCCCACACAGAGGATCGGTGCCGACCAGCACTCACGAGCCAGAGAGGCTTGTCTGCTCACCTGCTGGGGCGGGCGGGGGCTGGGAGCTGAGGCTCGGGCTTCGGAGGTCAGATCCCGGGGAGAGGACTGGGGTTGGCTGCGTGAACATAGCCTGAAGGGGGCTAGTGCACCACAGCTAGCCAGGAGGGAATCCAGGGAAAAGTCTGGACCTGCCTAAGAGTCAAGAGACCATTTCTTCGGGGTGCATGAGGAGAGGGGATTCAGAGCACCGCCTAAACGAGCTCCAGAGACAGGCACGAACCGCAGCTATCAGTGCGGACCGCAGAGACGGGCATGAGACGCTAAGGCTGCTACTGCAGCCACCAGGAAGCCTGTGTACAAGCACAGGTCACTATCCACACCTCCCCTCCCGGGAGCCTGTGCAGCCCGCCACTGCCAGGGTCCCGTGATCCAGGGACAACTTCCCAAGGAGAACACACGGCATGCCTCAGGCTGTTGCAACGTCATGTTGGCCTCTGCTGCAGCAGGCTCGCCTCGCATTCCATACCCCTCCCTCCCCCTGGCCTGAGTGAGCCAGAGCCCCCTAATTAGCTGCTGCTTTAACCCCTTCCTGTCTGGGTGGCTGAGGGCTAAGGGTTGCCTGAGGGCAACCTACATGCAGAGGCGGGGCCAAAACCAAAGCTGAACCCCGGGAGCTGTGCAAACAAAGAAGAGAAAGGGAAATCTCTCCCAGCAGCCTCAGAAGCAGTGGATTAAATCCCCACAACCAACTTGATGTACCCTGAATCTGTGGAATACCTGAATAGACAATGAATCATCCCAAAATTGAGGAGGTGGACTTTGGGAGCAACTGCAGAATTGGGGTTTGCTGTATGTGACTGACTTGTTTCTGATTTTTAAGTTTATCTTTTAGTATAGTTTTTAGCTCTTTTTATCATTTGTAGATTTGTTTATTGGTTTGGTTGCTCTCTTCTTTTTTTTTAAATTACTTAAAAAAATTTTTTTTATTTTAATAATTTTATTCTTTTTATTATTTATGTATTTATTTTTCTTTCTTTTTCTCTCCCTTTTCTTCTGAGCCATGTGGCTGACAGTGTCTTGGTGCTCTGGCCTGGTGTCAGGACTGAACCTCTGAGATGGGAGACCCGAGTTCCAGACATTGGACCACCAGAGACATCCCAGCCCCACGTAATATCAGTTGGCAAGAGCTCTCTCAGAGATCTCCATCTCAACACTAAGACCCAGCTCCACTCAACGAACAGCAAGCTCCAGTGCTGGATGCCCCATGCCAAACAACTAGCAAGACAGGAACATAACCCTACGCATTAGCAGAGAGGCTGCCTACAATCATACTAAGTTCACAGACACCCCAAAACACACCGGATGTGGCCCAGCCCACCAGAAAGACAAGATCCAGCCCCACCCACCAGAACACAGGCACCAGTACCCTCCACCAGGAAGCCTACACAAGCCACTGAACCAACTTTACCGACTGGGGGCAGACACCAAAAACAATAGGAACTACGAACCTGTAGCCTGCGAAAAGGAGACCCCAAACACAGTAAGTTAAGCAAAATGAGAGGACAGAGAAGTACGCAGCAGATGAAGGAGCAAGGTAAAAACCCACCAGACCAAGCAAATGAAGAGGAAGTAGGCAGTCTACCTGAAAAGAATTCAGAGTAATGATAGTAAAGATGATCCAAAATCATGGAAGTAGAATGGAGAAAATACAAGAAATGTTTAACAAGGACCTAGAAGAACTAAAGAGCAAACAAGCAATGATGAACAACACAATAAATGAAATTTAAAATTCTCTAGAAGCAATCAATAGCAGAATAACTGAGGCAGAAGAACGGATAAGTGACCTGGAAGATAAAATAGTGGAAATAACTACCGCAGAGCAGAATAAAGAAAAAGGAATGAAAGGAATTGAGGACAGTCTCAAAGACCTCTGGAACAACATTAAATGCACCAACATTCGAATTATATGGGTCCCAGAAGAAGAAAAGAAAAAGAAAGGGTCTGAGAAAATATTTGAAGAGATTATAGGTGAAAACTTCCCTAACATGGGAAAGGAAATAGTCAGTAAGTCCAGGAAGCACAGAGAGTCCCATACAGGATAAATCCAAGGAGAAACATGTCAAGAAATATATTAATCAAACTATCAAAAATTAAATACAAAGAAAAAGTATTAAAAGCAGCAAGGGAAAAGCAACAAATAACATACAAGGGAATCCCCATAAGGTTAACAGCTGATCTTTCAGCAGAAACTCTGCAGGCCAGAAGAGAGTGGCAGGACATATTTAAAGTGATGAAAGGGGAGAACCTACCACCAAGATTACTCTACCCAGCAAGGATCTCATTCAGATTCAATGGAGAAATTAAAACCTTCACAGACAAGAAAAAGCTCAGAGGATTCAGCACCACCAAACCAGCTTTACAACAAATCCTGAAGGAACTTCTCTAGGCAGGAAACACAAGAGAAGGAAAAGACCTACAATAACAAACCCAAAACAATTAAGAAAATTGGAATAGGAACATACATATCGATAATTACCTTAAATGTAAATGGATTAAATGCTCCAACCAAAAGACATAGACTGGCTGAATGGATACAAAAACAAGACCCATATATATGCTGTCTACAAGAGACCCACTTCAGACCTGGGACACATACAGACTGAAAGTGAGGGGATGGAAAAAGATATTCCATGCAAATGGAAATCAGAAGAAAGCTACAGTAGCAATATTCATACCAGAAAAAATAGACTAAAATAAAGACTATTACAAGAGAGAAAGAAGGACATTACATAATGATCAAGGCATCAATCCAAGCAGAAGATATAACAATTGCAAATATTTACGCACCCAACATAGGAGCACCTCAATACATAAGGCAAATGCTAACAGCCATAGGGGAAATAACAGTAACACAATAATAGTAGGGAACTTTAACACCCCACTTTCACCAATGGACAGATTATCCAAAATGAAAATAAATAAGGAAACACAAGCTTTAAATGACACATTAAACAAGATGGACTTAATTGATATTTATAGGACATTCCATCCAAAAACCACAGAATACATTTTCTTCTCAAGTGCTCATGGAACATTCGCCAGAATAGATCATATCTTGGGTCACAAATCAAGCCTTGGTAAATTTAAGAAAATTGAAATCATGTCAAGTATCTTTTCTGACCACAATGCTATGAGACTAGATATCAATGACAGGAAAAAAACTGTAAAAAATACAAACACATGGAGATTAAACAATACACAACTAAATAACCAAGAGATCACTGAAGAAATCAAAGCGGAAATCAAAAAAGACCTAAAAACAAATGACAATGAAAACACGATGACCCAAAACCTATGGGATGCAGCAAAAGTTGTTCTAAGAGGGAAGTTTATAGCAATACAATCCTACCTCAAGAAACAAGAAAAATCTCAAATAACCAATCTAAAGCAATTAGAAAAAAAAGAACAACAACAAAAAAAACCCCCAAAGTTAGCAGAAGGAAAGAAATCATAAAGATCAGATCAGAAATAAAATTTTTAAAAAATGAAGGAAACAATAGCAAAGATCAATAAAACTAAAAGCTGGTTCTTTGAGAAGATAAACAAAATTGATAAACCGTTAGCCAGACTCATCAAGAAAAAAAGGGAGAAGACTCAAATCAACAGAACTAGAAATGAAAAAGGAGAAGTAACAACTGACACTGCAGAAATACAAAGGATCATGAGAGATTACTACAAGCAACTATATGCCAATAAAGTGGACAACCTGGAAGAAATGGACAAATTCTTAGAAAAGCACAACCTTCCGAGACTGAACCAGGGAGAAATAGAAAATATAAACAGACCAATCACAGGTAATGAAATTGAGACTGTGATTAAAAACCTTCCAAAAAACAAAGGCCCAGGACTAGATGGCTTCACAGGCCAATTCTATCAAACATTTAGAGAAGAGCTAACACCTATCCTTCTCAAACTCTTCCAAAATACAGCAGAGGGAGGAACAATCCCAAACTCATTCTACAAGACCACCGTCACCCTGATACCAAAACCAGACAAGGATATCACAAAGAAAGAAAACTACAGGCCAATATCACTGATGAACATAGATGCAAAAATCCTCAACAAAATACTAGCAAACAGAATCCAACAGCACATTAAAAGGATCATACACCATGATCAAGTGGGGTTTATCCCAGGAAGGCAAGGATTCCTCAATATACGCAAATCAATCAATGTGATAAGCCATATTAAAAAATTGAAGGAGAAAAACCATATGATCATCTCACTAGATGCAGAAAAAGCTTTCTACAAAATTCAGCACCCATTTATGATAAAAAGCCTCCAGAAAGTAGGCATAGAGGGAACTTACCTCAACATAATAAAGGCCATATATGACAAACCCACAGCCAACATCGTTCTCAATGGTGAAAAACTGAAACCATTTCCACTAAGATCAGGAACAAGACAAGGTTGCCCACTCTCACCACTATTATTCAACATAGTTTTGGAAGTTTTAGCCACAGCAATCAGAGAAGAAAAAGAAATAAAAGGAATCCAAACCGGAAAAGAAGAAGTAAAACTGTGACTGTTTGCAGATGACATGATACTATACATAGAGAATCTGAAAGATGCTACCAGAAAACTACTAGAGCTAATCAATGAATTTGGTAAAGTAGCAGGATACAAAATTAATGCAAAGAAATCTCTTGCATTCCTATACACTAAGGATGAAAAATCTGAAAGCAAAATTAAGGAAAAACTCCCATTTACCAATGCAATGAAAAGAATAAAATACCTAGGAATAAACCTACCTTAGGAGACCAACGACCTGTATGCAGAAAGCTATAAGACCCTGATGAAAGAAGTTAAAGATGATACCAACAGATGGAGAGATATATCATGTCCTTGGATTGGAAGAATCAACATTGTGAAAATGACTATACTACCCAAAGCAATCTACAGATTCAATGCAGTCCCTATCAAACAACCAATGGCATTTTTCACAGAACTAGAACAAAAAATTTCACAATTTGTATGGAAACACAAAAGACCCTGAATAGCGGAAGCAATCTTGAGAAGGAAAAACAGAGCTGGAGGAATCAGGCTCCCTGATGTCAGACTATACTACAAAGCTACAGTAATCAAGACAGTATGGTACTGGCGCAAAAACAGAAATATAGATCAATGGAACAGGATAGAAAGCCCAGAGATAAACCCACACACATATGGTCACCTTATCTTTGATAAAGGAGGCAAGAATATACAATGGAGAAAAGACAGCCTCTTCAATAAGCGGTGCTGGGAAAACTGGACAGCTACATGTAAAAGAATGAAATTAGAACACTCCCTAACACCATACATGATAATAACTCAAAATGGATTAAAGACCTAAATTTAAGGCCAGGCACTATAAAACTCTTAGAGGAAAACATAGGCAGAACACTCTATGACTTAAATTACAGCAAGATCCTTTTGACCCATGTCCTAGAGAAATGGAAATAAAAACAAAAATAAACAAATTGGACCTAATGAAAGTTAAAAGCTTTTGCACAGCAAAGGAAACCATAAACAAGACGAAAAGACAACCCTCAGAATGGGAGAATATATTTGCAAATGAAGCAACTGACAAAGGATTAATCTCCAAAATATACAAGCAGCTCATGCAGCTCAATATCAAAAAAACAAACAATCCTATCTAAAAATGGGCAGAAGACCTAAATAGACATTTCTCCACAGAAGATACACAGAGTGCCAACAAACACTTGAAAGGATGCTGAACATCACTAATCATTAGAGAAATGCAAATCAAAACTCCAATGAGGTATCACCTCACACCGGTCAGAATGGCCATCATCAAAAAATCGACAAATGATAAATGCTGGGGAGGGTGTGGAGAAAAGTGAACCCTCTTGCACTTTCGGTGGGAATGTAAATTGATACAGCCACTATGGAGAACAGCATGGAGGTTCCTTAAAAAACTAAAAATAGAACTACCATACGACCCAGCAATCCCACTACAGGGCATATACCCTGAGAAAACCATAATTCAAAAAGAGTCATGTACCACAATGTTCATTGCAGCACTATTTACAATAGCCAGGACATGGAAGCAACCTAAGTGTCCATCAACAGATGAACGGATAAAGAAGATGTGGCACATATATACAATGGAATATTACTCAGCCATAAAAAAGAAACGAAACTGAGTTATTTGGAGTGAAGTGGATGGACTTAGAGTCTGTCATACAGATTGAAGCAAGTCAGAAAGAGAAAAACAAATATCGTATGCTAACACATATATATTGAATCTAAAAAAAAAAATGGTTCTGTTGAACCTAAGGGCAGGAAAGGAATAAAGACTCAGACATAGAGAATGGACTTGAGGACACGGGGAGGGGGAAGGGTAATATGGAATGAAGTGAGAGAGTAGCATTGACATATATACACTACCAAATGTAGAATAGATAGCTAGTGGGAAACAGCCGCATAGCACAGGGAGATCAGCTTGGTGCTTTGTGACCAACTAGAGGGGTGGGATAGGTAGTGTGGGAGGGAGATGTAAGAGAGAGGAGATATGGGGATATATGTATATGTATAGCTGATTCACTTTGTTATACAGCAGAAACTAACACACCATTGTAAAGCAATTATACTCCAATAAAGATGTTAAAAAAAATAAAGACATATAAGGCTATTAAAAAAAAAAAAGTACCTGGATTTTTCAAAAGGCATTTTTGATAGGTAGTGTAATTGTAAATATACTCTATTTGCTTTGTTTTCTTTTTTCTTTTCCATTTTTTCTCCCAGAGGGTAAGGGAAGTATTGCTTATGTTCTACATCACAAGAATTAAAATGCTGTTTTAGCATTCAGAAACAACCCCCGGCCAAAAAAAAAAAGAAAAATCAAACTGAATAGCAGAAGTCCTCCATACTGTATCATGGACACAGGAATGCAACTAAGTGCTATAGAGTCATTTCCATGATGGACAATCAAGGAAACCTTGTTGGGGAGGTGATGCTTAATTTAATACTTGAAAGATAGTTAGCCCTGAAGATGTAATTTGAGATGGGTGAGGGAGGGCTCAAGACATTCTGTTGGAGAGAATAGCATAGCAATGCACAGAAGTATGAAGATTCAAGGATTGTTTGTTCATTCTACAAAGTTATTGAGTGACTACTATATTAGGATTCATCAGTGAACAATGCAAAGAATACTGCCTAGTGAAGATTACATTCTAGCAGAGAATGTTGGATACTTAAACTTGGTTGGATGACATTAGACTTAAAGCATAAACCAGTGACAGACTGTAGATGGACTTTATCCTGTTGGCAATGGCCAGTAATTGAAGGGTTATCCCTCCAACTGGGGTCTGGGCGCATTGAATGTAATCTGGGGATGATAGATTCTGAAACTGCCTGGCATAAGACCACAGGCTTCAGCTTCCTGGATCTGTAGGAGTTAAGCCCAAGGGGAGTGACCCACTGAAAAATTACTTGCTTATTTAGAGACATGGAAAAAGCTTTGAATAGGATGGAAAGACTTGGTGTGACCTCTGATTCTACCACAAACTAGCTTTGTGAACTTGGGCATGCGTATAACTTCTCAGAGGCTCAGCTTTCTCAACAGTAAACTATAGCTGATAATATTCACTCTGCCTATTTCGCAGGATTGTGGAAGTCAAAAGAGATCATTTATATGAAATTTCTTAGAAAAGTTTGTATTAATGTATGTGAAAAATAGAAAGATTTAATACTTATTTTTGCAATCAATCTAAATCATAAGGCCTTTTACCAGATTTTCTTTAGCTTTGTTTTTCTTGGTAGTATTTCTGTATGTGTATGAATAATCTAGAACACTTCTATTGCCACTTCTTTTCCCTTGTGTTGACCTTGTCTCTTCTATTTCCTGAGAGATTAGAAAAGGGTGTCTCAGCTGTGAAAAGCATGGTATGAGGGGTTATTGTCATGGAAAATACCTATAGCTATTGCACAAATCTTTGCTTTTATCTCAGCGATTCCCATTAGCACCTCCCACGGATTTTCCCTAAACAGTATTAATTTTTATGGCCTCTTAATTTTAGCTATGTAATGTCAGGATGTAGTTAAGTCCTCGTTATCTTTCTCAAATGGTGGGTTACCTCATGGAGAACTATATGTGTCTAGAATACTAATGATAGAAGAAAACTTAGAGCTCTCTACTTTCTTAGAGATGGGAATGACTGAGACTGCCGTGTCTTGTCCAAGGATTCCTGTGAGTTCATAGCAGAGGGACCATCAGAACCCAGGCTCTGGACTCTCCTGTCTGTGTTGCCCCTACTCCCTGTAGTATAGCTCCTCCCATTTCCATCTCTATTATCTCTTCATCATCCCAGACTGGGATTTATGTGATGTCTCTGAACATGAATGGAGAAAAAACGCCTAGTGTTTTCCTTCTAAAATGTGGAGGATCTTTCTCAGAGAAAACCCTCTGCCAAACTTAGAAATTCAGACTAGGAGCCTTAACCTGGCAGGTGCTCAGGACTCACCTATGACAGAGCTAGAAACGTTTTCTCATTGAAAATATAAAATAAAATGAAATTGATACGTAGAGACAATTCACCACGCTTCGGCTTTTAAAAAATACTTGGCAGGCATTAACAGAGTAATGAGGGATCACAACTACCCCATTTTACACATAAGGCAAATCAGGCAGAGAAGTTAAATAATTTTTTCAAGGTCACCAGGTGATGAGTAGTGAAGTCAAGATGAGAATATAGGGGTCAGACTGCAGACCCTAGCTGTCATTCACCCTTCTGTTCAACACATATTCCCTGTACACACTCTTCAGTGCAGAACACTGATTTTTTTTTAATCTATCTATTTATTTATTATTGAACAGGTAATATATGCACATGGTACAAAATTCTAGAATACAAAATTATATACAATGAGAAGTATATTTCTCTCCTCCCATGCGCTTTTCCGGCCACTCCATGCTCCTTCTCAAAGGCAAACACCATTACCAGTTTGTTTCTTTCTTTTTTTGGCCACACCGCTCGACTTGCAGGATCTTAGTTCCCCAACTAGGGATTGAACCCAGGCCCCGGGCCCTGGCAGAGAAAGTGCCAAGTCCTAAACACTGGACCACCAGAGAATTCCATTACCAGTTTTTTATGGACTCCTTTAATGGTTGTCCGTGAACGTGGGTGTGTGTATACATATGCATGCCTACACGTATATATCTGTGTATATACGTATAACATACATACATACATAATATTACACACAATCTTCTACACCTTGCTTTTTTCACATAACAGTTATTCTTGTAAATTTTTACACATGGATACATATATATCTGCCTCATTCTTTATCCCCCTAACATTTCTTTTATATATATATATATATATATATATATATATATATATATTGTTGTTGTTGTTGTTAGTTTCTGCTTTATAATGAAGTAAATCCAGAACACTGATTTCTTGATAGTGTGAGAGATGTTATCCAAAACTGGTCAAAGAGAACCTAGGTTTTCCATTGCTAGATAGGCAATGGAACAGGCTACATATTTTTTCCTTAAAAAAGACATTTTTTGTAAACAGAGACGTTCATTCTTAATCCAAGCACCACAATGTGTCTTTGCATTCAAAAACAAATTTAAAAAAAAAAACCCCAAAAGAGCCAACCAAGTGGCAGAGGCATCAAGGCCTGATTTGCATAGCCCTGAGAACATAAAAGTCATAACTGGTTCTAATACCCCTATTATATGAATTACAGAGAATGCTTCAGGTCAGGAGTGTTTACGGCTAGACAAAAGCATGGGGGTAGGAAAACAGTAAAGCAAATAGAGAGCTAGAGAAAGATCCACTTGTAAGCAGCATCCAAAATTATTAATTGCCATGTTCCATTGAGAGAGAGTAAAATGAAAAGAATAAGAACAAGAGCAAGGGCCTTGCTGTGGTATGGAAAAGAGACCTTTTGGAAGTAGACACTGGGTTGTGTTGCACTGAAAGTGGGAAGGGAAGGTTCTTCCTTGCTATTGGCTAGTTGGATGCAGCCCTGCTGTGAGATGCTGGACAGTCCTATTTCCTGCCTGGACATCAGTTTCCTACTCCATAAAATGAGGAACTTAGACTAGACGATTCCTAAGTTCTTTTTGGACTCCACTTCCAAGATCATAGTGCTGTGTCTTTCTCAACCATGAATTTCCCACAGTGCCTTGCACAGATCAGAAAATATCAAGGGAAGCTGAGCAACCCCTTGGACAGAAAGCACAAAGGAAGTCTTCATAGCACCAAAGCCTACATGCTACCTCTGTGCAGATCTTTGTTGAGCTCAGCCTACCCTGTCAGATTCTCACACCTTAGCAGAGTTTACTACCTCTGTTTTCTCACCAGGAATGCACCCACCCATTCAACACAAGGAGAAGAGCCTGGTATTGCATAAGAGTACCATGGAAATCATTGGAGTGGGGTTCATAAGAAAATAGTCTTTCAGCCAAGAGACAGGGGAGTGTTTTCCTCAGGGAAGGAAAGAATGCATTACAATCAGGGGAGAGAGGCAGACATTCACACTCCTGCTACCCTCATCCAGGGAGGTCAAAGTGGTACAGAGGCTGTGATGATGGGCAAAGACTGTGGTATTGTACCCCAGGACAAGAAGTAATGAGGCTAAGGAGATGAAAGATGGAGGGGAGAGGCAGCCAAGCTATGTTCTGTACTCATGGATAGGATATTATAAGAAGGAAGAAGAAGGGCAGTATCTAAGAAGACAAAACACCCATTGATTGCCAAATCCTGATTGAATACCAGCCAGCCCTGGGACACTATGATGCCTTCTGCTGGGCCTGGGTGAGACTACTCTTAGACGTAACTCCTTGCCCTGCATGTGACTCTTGAAGGTATCACAAGTCTGAGGGTGAGGGTCAATAGGAATGAAGTGTCAGGCCACTACCTCCAAGGAATGGCTTGGAACTCCTGGCCATGTGCAAATAACCCTGGTGCCCTATCCATTGTAAAGGGAATTACCACTCCCCTAGGAACATCAGGTTTGAGTGGAGAATGGAATACGATGTGGGTGTCTCCAGTAGAAAGGAAGAGAGGGGAACAGGCAGGGAAATGGGAATGTTCCAAAAACAACTTTCACATCATTTTGCTGAAAGTTTGTGCTGCTTACAAGTAAATCACTTAAGGTAAAACACCTCCAGGTCTCGGAAGAAGCAAAAGGCAAGAAAGGAAAAGGACATTGAGATGCCCCCCTATCTTAAAAGTAGTAAAAGAAAATACAAAAAACACATGCACTGAAATCCACACACCCACACAGTGGCCTGAAAATAGTATTGAACTTAGAAATCTTTTTCCTAGGGCTTGGTTTCTCCTGCCTGGGTGAGATTCACAAAAATGAATCTCTTAGAACATTCTTTTATAACCTTCCTGTTGGATATTTATGAATGCCAAAATTTGCTATAATATACCAAATATAATATACCTTGATGCCACTGTAATTCTAGAACTCTTGAGAGCAAACATTCTGAACATATCCAAAACGCATTTGGCAGGAGGCCCTGTGGAATGATACAGCAGAATTTCTATTCATTTCACAGCCCAGAATCTGACAATGGGTTGATCTTTGTGTTCTTTCTCCTTACACTCTCATTTAAAATTCCAGCTTTTCTGTACCCTGGATATAGTGAGTGCTTTCAAGTGCTTTCTCTATTTTTTACTCATTAATGGAGCAGAGTAGTATTAGGAAGGTATTGGTAAGTTGAAAAAAAATTGAATACAGCTAATGCGAACTTAGCTAAAATATGGTAGGGCAGAATGATCAACTTGTAAAAGACAGTACCTAGAGTTTAGGAATATAAAACCAGTATTCAGAATCATCATAACTTCCTTTACAGATAAAATTGTGGTACTCCCCAAATTATAGAGCAAATGCCAGATGAATTAAAGTGCCATAAAATTCTTCATTTACTATATATTGTTCTGTAAGCCAAGCTCTCTTTGCTAGAAATTTCCTCTCATCTTTTGGCCCGTTGTATCTAAATTTTACTCGAATTACAAAAGCTATACCTCCAAGATCCAAGGCCTAGAATTCTGATCAGAATCTCAAAAGAGAAATTTACCTGCCAGTACTTGCCACTCAGCACGTAGGTTCAGGATTAGTGTGAGAGTTACAAATCTCATAAATTTCAAGCACACACCCAACACTGACTCTAAAGCAGCCAAAAATAAATAAATTTTTTAAAAAATAATAAAAATAAAAAATAAGAGCACAACTTTAATGAACCACTATTATCTGAAAAAATATATGTATTATACATATATAATATGTATATATACCTATACACACATTTGTTGAGTTTTCACACTGTAATTTGTCTTAAAACTACAACCTCATATCTATATTGTCAGAGCTGTTTTATGCCATCCTTCAGCTCTCTCCTAGAGGAAATTACTGAAATAGTAACAAGTTAGGGTTTCACACTCCTCATTTTACAGATGCTGAAACTGTGGTGCAGAAAATTAAGCATTGGGCCCCAGTCATCAGACTTCGGTCCATTGTTCTTTCCACTCTTTCTCTTTGTATTTCCATGAAAATCTATACATCTGCATAACCATTTTTGGAATGAGTCTGAAGCACTGGGAAAAAAAAGTCTCAAGTTCAGAAAAATAATAATAAACTAATAATAAACACTAAGGCCTTTATAGTTACAAAGAGGATGCTGGGAAATCTATACTCAAGGCTGGACGTATCCTATGTTCAGTTTACCTAGTAAGAGGACTGTGGAATATGAAAAGAGAAAGAATTGTTGAAGGGAGAGTGAATACTGTCTCCTGCCAGTCTATGGGTGTCCTGACTCAAGATTCCTGAGTCAGGAAGGCTCCAATGTGTACCCCGCCACACACGTACAATCGTTTCATACTTTTATTTTGCTATCAGCAGTGTCTTGTATACCAACTAGAATCCCTGGGTTACCTTCTAGAAACTTTGGACAGTGCACCAAAACACAGAAATATAGTCCCTGGATCTCAAAAGTCCTATGCAAATTTTAGATAATCCAAGCATGTTTAATCAACAGTAAGTCTTTGGTGTTCCGTATTGTTAGTTAAGTTATTCTAATAACTAACAGTGTAACAGCAAAAAGTCATTATCCATTATCATCTGCATCTAATTTCTTTTTAAAATATTTTAGTAACTTTATGAAATACAGAAGTGAAGAGTGAAAAACATCATCAGAAATTTTAATAAGAATTTAAATATAGTAAACCTAAAATTTTGTTCTTTGTTTTCATGATATTAGAGGTACGTATACACAAAATGAGAAATATCCTCTGAATGCAATTAACTGCTCATGAACTATCACTGCAACCTGGGAAATAACCATCCTGTACATACTGATTTCAAATACATCTCTGATATGTTCTAGCTTATCATTACTTCTGATTGTTCATCTTGTATTTGCATCATTATTTGCAATACTTTTAAAAAATTGTAACATTTGATGGCTTATGGTTTTGTTGAGAGAGGATGACCATGTTCTTTGCTCCAAAATTGCAAAATATTTTTATTTTTAAATTCATAAACACCAATTAGAATGATCAATTCAGTGAGTTAAATTTCTACATCATCTAGTTTCTTCCAATTTATCAATACCTTCAATACATACCCACCTTCAGTATTTGTCCACTCGTGAAGCATATCGGGTAAATTTTGGTGGCAAGAATCATTAGAGCTAAAGAATACTGTCACATGTCCTTTTAGAAAAATAGGATGGTCAGGCTCTTGTCTCCCAAATTTACATGATGAAATTCACCTGTTTAATAATTAACTATATAAGAGTACCATATATCCTTTCTCATCCTTAGAATTCTATTGCTCAACCATTGAGCCTTTTGTTTGAGAAAGTTCATCTAAAATACCATCACACAAAGACTCAGTCTGAGATTTAACTTAGACAATTCATTTCACCATCATCACTAGAGTCCCAGGTGGCACTGTCTCTTTATAGTCATCTTCTGATTTAACAATTTTGAAACATCTTCCTTTGTCAATTTTAATCTCTTGGACATTATGAGGAGAAAATTTTTTTAAAAATCTGAATTCTTATAAAAAAAACTAAAAGCAGACTACAAAGATAAATGTCTCTCATATTATTCTATACGTTCTTGAAAGATGATGCAAAAATTTTGAGCAACACAGTAGGAAAACTGGATAATTATACAATAGTAAATTCATTTAATCACCCTCCAGTCTTCTTACTGCATCATCTTTCTAAGCCAGTTGTCCAATAAAACTATAATGAAAGCCACTTACATAAACTTAAGTTTTCTAAATTTAAGTAGGCACATACAATATAAAAAGAGAGGTAAAATTAATTTTAGTAATAGATTTTATTTAACCTGTAACATCTTTTAACACATATCTGCATCAAAATTATCAGTGAACTATTTTATATTCTTTATTTTTATTCTAAATCTCTGAAATCTAATGTGCAATCTGTACTTATAGCACTTCTCAGTTTTGAATAGCCACATTTTAAGTACTTAGTAGTCATATATGTCTAGTAGTTACCATATTAGACAGCATAGTTTTGGACAATTTCACCATTCTTCCTTTTTTAAAATTTTAGTCTTTGGGTTCTTTGATCATTGAATTAATTGATAAGTTAGGATAAAGTAATTCCTAGGATGATAAAAAGAGACAATGTCTCAAGATATGGAAAAACAAAATAACTTTCCATACTGCATTTTAGATTTATAAAGGCCCTTTGATAATTACAATAGATACATTTTATTCTTTTTTAAAAAAGTAGTGGGCTTCCCTGGTGGCGCAGTGGTTGAGAGTCTGCCTGCCAATGCAGGGGACACGAGTTCGAGCCCTGGTCTGGGAGGATCCCACGTGCCGCGGAGCAACTAGGCCCGTGAGCCACAACTACTGAGCCTGAGCGACTGGAGCCTGTGCTCCGCAGCAAGAGAGGCCGCGATAGTGAGAGGCCCGCGCACCGCGATGAAGAGTGGCCCCCGCTTGCCACGACTGGAGGAGGCCCTCGCGCAGAAACGGGGACCCAACGCAGCCAAAAAAAAAAAAAAAAAAGTAGTTTTGGAATTCTTAAGAATTTTTAAGAGTTCAAAGTTGAGAGAACAGACTGATGAAAATATCAGCCAAAGACCTTAACAGACATCTCACAAAAGGGATATACAGATGAAGAATAAACACATGAAAAGATACTCCACTTAGGTAATTAGGGATGTGCAAATTAAAACTTCGAGATACCACTACACACCTTTTAGAATGGCCAAAATCCAGAACACTAACAACACCAAATGCTGGTGAGGATGTGGAACAACAGGACCTCTCATTCACTGCTGATAGGAAGGCATAGCAACTTTGGAACACAATTAGGCGGTTTCCTACAAACTTAAACATACTCTTATCATACAATCCAGCAATCACACTCTTTGGTATTTACCCAAAGGAGTAGAAAATTTATGTCCACGTGAAAACTTGCACACAGATGTTTATAGCACCTTCATTCATAACTGTCAAAACTTGGAAGCAACCAAGATGTCTTTCAACAGGAAATGAACAAATAAACTGGTATGTCCGGACAATAGAGTATTATTCAGTGCTAAAAAAAAAAAAAAAAAAAAAAGAAATATTAAGCCATAAAGACATGGAGGAAATTTAAATGTACGTGTACTACTAAGTGAAAGAAGTCCACCTGAAAAGACTGTATACTATGATTCTAGCTATATGACATTCTTAAAAAGGCAAAATTATGGAGACAATTTTAAAAAAATGCCAGACAGTAAAAGTTGCTGGCAGGAGTTTCTGGGAGGGAGGGATAAACAGGTGAAACACAGGATTTTTAGGGCAGTGAAACTACTCGTTATGATACCATAATGGTGGACGTGTCATTATACATTTGTCCAAACTCATAAAATGTACAACACAAGAGTGAACCCTAATGTAAACTGTGGACTTTGGGTGATAATGATGTATCAACATAGGTTCCTCAGTTGTAACAAATGTAGCACTCTGGAGGGGGAGGTTTGATAATGAGGGAAGCTAAGCATCTGTGGTCTCTGTACTTTTCTCTCAATTTTGCTATGAAGCTAAAACTTCTCTAAACAAAAAGCCTTAAAGTTAAAAAAATTTTGTTTCTATGCACTTCAGAAGACCTCTAAGAAATAATAAAAGTCATGAAGTACCAATCCATACAAATGGTTAGAACTGCTCAAAAAAAGAGAAATAAATGATAATTCAGTCCAAAGTGCCTTAATAGTATATCAAGGATTAACCATTTTCACTGCTTTTTCTTTTTCTGGCAGCCATTGTATCAACCATGTCATTTTGAGGGATCTAACACCTAAATTTTAAGGAATAAGAACTGGAACCTTTTGGTACCCCTAATTTAAGCTGAAACTGCCTTGCCAATAGGAATGCATTTTTTCATCATGTGATTACAACTATTAATAGGAAAACACATTAATATATGTAATACTATATATATGTTATTCTGTAAAGTTATATATAAATCTAAGGTACTAAATTGTTTTCATGCCATCTAATGTCAGTCCATAAAAGAACAAACTTACTTCTTTAAAAAAAAATCATTAAACCATTTTGATAGAAGATATTTCATTTGCTGAATCAATATATATAATTGACAGGTAATCTTTAACACTGAGTTTAAAGGGGAACATGCCATAGCCCACCATCTGCAATGCTGTTCCCACATAAAATCAGGGTAATCTGCATGCCAGCCCGCAGTCCTGAGGAGGTCATTGCTGAGCACCATGGGAAGGTCACTAAATTAGACATTAGGAATATCTGCAGTCTAGTCCTTGTTCCAAAGCAAACTCATTCTGACCTCAATCAAATAACATATTAAATCTGCGAGTATCTTGTGTACCAAATGAGGTGTATATTCCTGGTCTTTAGATTGGCTAAAATAAGAAAATGATGATTTTTTGTTTCAGGATTAGAAGTATCAATATTTGAATCTCTCTAATGTTTCTTTCAGTATTTTTTCCTCTACCTCAATAAAAATAAGGCCAAAGGATAGACAGGCAGGCAGACAGACAGACAGACACACACACCCAACACCATTTCTCAATGCATTTTTATTTATTTTTAAATTTTATTGCATGTCCTGGCAAACATAAGTGGCTTGTGGATTTGCCTCTGGCTCACCAAAAGCCCATTACCCAAAATACCAAAAGACAAGCAACTGAAGCTTAAAAAAAAAAAAAAAAAAAAAAAGCATCACATCTATAAGAAAAACTTTTCAAAAACATTAATAAAGCATATAAAACATTTGGCATTGACTTAATTTTTTACAATTATAAAAATAAAAAAAATGCAACCTTTTAACATTCAACATCCTGCATACTATACTTTAAGGGAATATCAAGAAAACAAAAGGTAAATGGATTTAATGAAGTAAGTTCTAGTCTCCATTTCCATTTCTAATCAACTCCAAACAAAAATCTATCCATTCTTCAGCTAACTGTACTGAACTGAGGCCACAAGAACTCCATTAAGCCCATGCCCCCTCTGTCTGTCTTAATATTCTTTCGCCCCTCATGCTAGCTACTCATACACTCAAAAAACGTAAGTTGCCACCAGGATGTGAGGCCAGTAGTTGTGCCTCACTTTGGCTCATGCCAAACCCATGATATACAGTGAAGGAATTTCTGAGTCCTTAGTGCCACCTGAAGAGTGCTGAAATAGCTCAGAAGATGTCCTAGGTTTATTCAAACACTCATGATAGTCCAGGAAGCCATTTGCCCTCCTAGCATTGCCAAGGCATGGCTTTCATTCTTCCTGTTAATAGGTTTTCAAACCTGCATGCTTGTTCCACATATTAACAGTGCTTATTACCATTTATGCAAAATAAAACTTTGAAATCAAGGACTCACTCTCTTTAACATACAAAACTAAAAAAAAAAAATAAAAATCAATTTTTCCCTTCCCCCCATCTTACAGTAATGGCATTTTAAAATTTGACATTGTAGTCTTACTAAATGGTGTTTCCAGGAAAATATAAAAACAATAATAATAACAAAAAAAGTTTCAACTGTGGTTCTGGAAAACCCGGTATCCCAAGAAGAAAAAGATAGTGAAACACAAAGTATGCACGTTCACACGCAAAACATATATACACTTTTCAGATGAAACTCATATATATTTTTGAGCCACATTAGTCCTTTTGCACTTTAAAATAAAAATGGAAGCTTATGTGCAATGATAGCCCTTTACCAGAAGGCACGGCAGGCTTTTAGAGCTCATTAGCATATATACAAAATACTTGTTTCATAGTTTGAAAAAAAGTATTTGCTACAAAGTATGTTTCTAAAAGATGTACAGCAATATCTCCATTTACACGTTTTTTCAGAGTCTGAAGACAACTCTTTGCTTATGTGGTTCAGGCAACATCTCCAATGGAAGGCTTATCCTCTGATCTGTCAGGACATTTTTATGTGTATGCACAGTCCAGAAGACAGATGGACGGGAAACTGGGTTCTCACAGTTACTTTCCAACAAAGTGAAACTATTATTGTTCAAAAAGAAAAGTGATATGGTGATACAACTGATGCTTTAGGAAAACTGATCTCATAATTTTATATTTTCCAAATCACTGCTCCTATTTGAAACCTTGAAGAGAGAAAGATCAACAAGCCTCTATACGCAGAATTTTATAGAACGTGAGGGTCATTAGAAGAAACATTTACCAAATAATACTATTTATGTTTCAAAAAGTCCTCCAAGTATTTCAATTCATGGCTCACTGAGATCTCTTACTGTTTAGTGGAGATTCAATAACTCTGTATGATTCCTGTTTTTCCTGGATATTCTTAATAGACATTAAAGCTTTATTGCAAGAACTAGACCGATGGCATTCATCCCAATCAAATCAACCTTAATTCTAACAAGGGCAGTAAATGTGTAATTGAGTTAATCAATCTAGTAGTGAAATTTGGTTTACAGGCGTTTGTACTGGCAGCTAATGCTTTGCCAAAAAATACTGAGAGTTAAGGTGTCTGGCATTAAATTTGAGGAGATTGCTGAAATACCCAGACACGTGATACCAGGTGTTATTGAACTGGCTTCCATGACTTTTTAAGAATTTTAGCCATGACTCACATTCCCCAATCCCAACCAAAAGCAAGAGAGAATATTTCCTTTCCTATGGTGAGTGATAGCGTGAACATGAACTTTTTCTTGTGCTTGAACTAAATCACCCCAAAGGCAACCACCATCAGTAGTAGGGATATCAGTAACATAAAATATACCAACATAGAGAATCGTGTACATATGTATACAGTCTCACCCACATAATAACAAGCAGATCTAACCAAAGGTTTGATGTGGCATGTGTTTAGCATCAAAAGAACTGAAGGCACCTACATGTCACTGTCACTCACATGTCCTATCAAGATCTAGATACCTATTACCATACATGGCTGGCCTTGAGAGATGGGGTATAGATAAGCCATCCAAAAAGTAAAAAAAAAAAAAAAAAAAAAGGCAGTAAGTGCAACTCAATTTTTTTTCCTTTAAATTACATTTTAAACAATACTCAATGCCCCCCACCCAAAAATATATACTGTATATTTATATATTTATATATATAGTCTTAGACTATAAGGGTGAAAATGCTTTATAAAAGTCAAGGAGAGACCTCTGCAGCTTAAGGAGACACCCACTGCTTTTTTGCTCACTTCTACCTAGCCATGACAATTACAGTCCTGCAAGCAAGAGACCTGAAGGCTTAAAGCCAGAATCAGAATCAGATGCCAGGTTGCACATTAGGTAAAAAGTAGCCTCTTCCTTCTCCTTCCCTTAAGAAACCTGACTGAAAAGAGGAAGGAGAGGAGCTAGGAAGAATGCTTGGCTGGTCAAACAGTGGTGCCTGGTAGTGGGGTTAGGGGGTGGGAAGACGGAAAGAGCTCGAACCGCAACGCTCATCTCACTCCCCCTCCTCTTTGATGCGCTGTTGCTTGTTGCGACGAGCATCCATGTCAAAGTTGAAGTCATTCCACTCATCGCGGGGTGGGAAGGAGATGGTCTGGCGGAGGGTGAAGCGCACGGCATCAATTACACGCTCGCCCCGGGTCTCACTGGAGCCCACACTGACTGTGGAGGCACCACTTGGGGTCCGCAGGAGGTGGGGAGGGGATGAGAAGTCGTGGAGCTGCCGGTGATCCAGGATGCCTTTCCAGATGGCATGTCGGAATTGCTCAGGGATTTTTAGACTTGCCAAATCCTGTGCAATGGGGAAGCAAATCAGGAAGAATTAAGACAAAGAGACAAACTGAATTTAGTCCACACCATTCTGTCATTCCCCAATGCTCGGCTTTAACTGACCTGCATTTACTGAACTCTACATTGGAAAATAAAATTAGCTCTTTATTAATCTTTGGCATATATGTAACCAACCACAGATATACAGGCTTGAGGTGCCATCTCTTCTTGTAGGTAGCATTTTACTTATTCTCTATTGGTCTCAGTTTCTTCAGTGGTAAAATAGAGGTAATATTTAGATCAGAGAACACAAATCCCCAAACAAAAACATCAGGTAAAGGAAACTTCCAACTCTCAAATCTACCTCGCTCTAATCACTGGAAGAAAGATATTAATGGAATGCCACCACTTCTCAAATGAGGAGATGGGAACAAAAGATTACAAACAGATATTGAACACTTTCGACATGCCAGGGGTTGAACTACTTATTTTTTATTCATGATCTCATTTAATGCTAAGATTAGTGGTAGATATTATTCCACCTATTTTATAGACAGAAAAGCTGAAGGTCAGAGAGGTTGATAATTCTAAAGTTACACAATTAAGTGAATGAACTGTGGATTCAGGACCGCCTCTGAGCCTAAAACTGCCCTAATGGCCAAAAGGTTTCTTGGTGTTTGGATAAATCAGGGTATCAAAATACAGAGTACGTGTCCATGTTCTGTGGTTGGGGGTAGAAGGCATTACAAGGATGGTTGATCTTAACTAACTGTGGTCACATCTCTGTTTACCTGCACTAGCTCCTCATTAGCTTGTTTTAGCGTTGGCTCGCGTTTTTTATGGAGCAGTGTGGTAGGTAGAAAGAACATTGTGCTTAGAATCAGAAGACCTTGACAGAAGTTCTTATTCTGTCACTGACTGGCTCTAGACCTTCATTAAGTCACTTATTTTCTACTGGCCTCAGTTTCCTCATTGGTAAAATGGGATACAGTTCCTTTTTAGGTCAACACATACTGTGGACTCATATGCAAATGTGGATATGAAAGTATTTTGCAAATTATAAAGCACACTATGTAAATCTTAAATCATCTGAATTATTACTATGTTACACCATGATTAACCCATCCTTGCATCTTAGAGGGAATACTTATAACAACTCCAAAATTTAACCATATTCCTTTTCCAGGGAGGTATGTGAAGTAACTGAGACTGGTGTTGAGAGACAAGTGGAAAAGGAGGTGTCTATTTCCAGTGATGAGCAGGAAGAAGCTGAAGTGAGGATGCGGAAATCAGATAGCCTCCCAATATTTCCTAATTTGGAAATGTGCCGTGTGGGTACTCCAATTTCCTATTCTAGCAGAAGAATACATTATAAAGAAGTTATTCCACAAATAGATAAGTGAGCATAGTTCTTTATGCTTCTGAAACTCCCAATAAGTCCCAAACTCTCTGTACACTAGGCTCCATTAATCTGCATTACTCTCTGGATAGATTTTAACTTATACTGACAGGTGAGAAAGCTGTGGCCCAGAGCCTGGCCCAGGACCTAGCCAACACCAGCAGAGATAGATTTGTGGAGAGCATCAGCAGATCCTAGCAGCCAAAGGGGCATCCTGACATACTCCCCAGTGGGGACAGTGAGCCACTTGAAGGTAAAACTTTACAAAAGAGGGAAGGGACACATTTCCTGTTCCATCATGTAAGGCTCTCAGACACAGGGCTACACACCGTCTTGTGTCAAACTGCCTTCAATGGATGGACATCATTGTAAAGTTCTCTGAAACTTGTCGGAACGTACTCCTGAAGCTTTCTCTATAGCTTTTACTTATAATTTCTTCCATCAGGGCGCAGCAGCCAGGGGTGATTGAGGGAGTGGAGAGGGGTGGGCATAGGGGCAGCACAGCATATACTTGTCACCAGAGGGCAGAGGTGCTCTCACGCTTGCAGGGACGTCTCTAGCATCGGTGCTCAAGGGGGGGGGGGGGGGCAAAAAGAGGTCCCAACTACAGAAGCGGCAGCAGAGACAGAGAGTATCTTCTTCCACCAGCCCAAAGGGCCCTCTGGAAGCTAGAAAGGAGGATAGTGAACCCCAAAGAGAGCAGCATGAAGAGCAGCCTGGGAGGAAAACCAGATTGTTGTAAACCAGAACAAAATGAGCTCCCACCCCGTCGTGAACAGTAGTTCAAGAAGTGCTGTAGGAAGCAAGAAAATGTCCCCTCCTATCCAGCTTGCTTCCAAGACTATCAGAGCCAGAAGGCAATGATTTTGAACCTAATTTGATTAACTGAGGCCCAGAGAAGCCAAGTGATAACCCCAAGTTCTCATTACCACTAAGAAGCATAGTTGGGACTTGAACCCATGACCAGTGATCTTTCCCAGTGATCAGGGATGGCTGGGTCCTATTCTGGTAGAATTGACCATGAATGAACATATGGTTCTAATCGAGAGGCACAGCTCAATCCTCTGTGACATCCTATTTTAAAGAAAGGCAGAAAAGGCCAATCAATAGAGTTAAAGACCAGAAGCTTACATCTCAGGGTTCTATTGCTGGTTCTGTCATCAACCCATCATGGCAAATGACCATGTTGTCGTCTCTCCATGTTTTAAAGTGAGAATAACATCACCTGATTCCTGCTCTCCTCCCTGGGGTCTTACACCAGTTAATGAGAACAACCAAAAAGTCCTCTGAATTCTTTAGAGATCATACATTCCTTGAAGGTGGGAATCAGATCTCACTCCCACTCTGCATATAGTATGCACGCAATAGACAACTGCTGACTGATCAGAGAAGCTGAGGACCACGGATCCTGAGCTTCTCATATGTAGAGGCGGAGGCCTGGGAATCTTTCTAATATGGTTATGGGTCCCAGCAAAACTGAGGACTGGGGGTAGGACAAAAAAACAGAGGGGATTCAACTACAAGGTGAATGTCACCAGAGGGAGGAATTTACGGAATAAAACTCAAGAGAAAAGTCTAACGGTTACTTACATCCATGGAGTAATGCTCAATCTGATAGATGGTGGTCAGCCCCTGGGTCGTGAAATAGTCCAGACATGATGAACAGCCCAACCTCGCTAAGAAACTGCAGAGGGAGGAGGGAAGAGGAAGGAGGAAACAGAAAAAGAAAGTTCACCCCAACTGCATTGGCAAGATAAAGGAAAACCCAACATTTTGCCCTGGGATGCCCTACATAAGAGATTAGGGGCAGATAAAATATATGTGGGGCCTTGGATTGGAGGTCTGGGGATGATTAGGGACACGAACTTTAGGTCTATAAAATTAAAATCAACTGTTTAAAGATGCCTGCAGAGCAGAGGTTTTTCAAATGGTGACTGGTGGAATTCTAGGGGTTCCATATCAGTGTCTTAGGAGCCATTGCAGGGGGTGAAAGGAAGGAGTCCAGTGCTCAGGTTTCCAGCCCTCTTGCCTCCTAGCTCTTCACTTCGAAAAGAGCATCTCTCCTTCAATTGTTTATACCTGGGGTTTCTGAGAATGGTTTATGTGGCTAAGAAAAAACTGTAGGCCACTATACCGTGAAGTCATCCATGCTTTTTGATTGGTGTCCTCATCAAAATACAGACCCCCTCCTTTACGGCTCTGGTCTCAGATTGGTGATGCCACCACCGTCACAGAGCCAGATGCTGGCTGATGAGCCATGCCCTTTGCCACCTCTCTGACCCTGCTAGTACTGTTGCATCCATCACATGGGAACCAACGCATATTATTCCAGCAGCCAAATGAAAAAATCATTCTGCACACGAAGCAGGGCACTAGGCATGAGATATGGGCACCGATGCTTGCCTCTGTTGGAAACAGAATTTTCCAGACTTCATGCCTTTCTTTCTTCTGGCTATCTGAACTCCCTTTCCTGGAATGTCCCCAGTTCCCATACGACAAAGCAAAAGAGGCCATCAGGTTCTTGAAAGTCCCTGTCATTTTTACTAACATTCAAACTTTTTTATGGACATCCAACTCCAGAATAATGATCCCATGGTGGCTGAGAGCTATGAGGCCTAGAGAGCAGGAAAGGGAGCGAGATAGCAAGTTGAGTGCCCATTTGGGAACCCCAGCCCTGAGCACCAATTCGAAGGCCACAGCTTACTGTAAAAATGTGATGGAGGAGGAGGGGAGTAAGTGAAGATGGGGGAAACAGGCATGAAAAATTATATGCCTAGCAACTCACATTTTCACTTTTTCCCATGCGGATTGTTGTGGTTTGCTTTGATTAAACGCTGCTGATGACTCCATAGATCAGAGATAACAGTGGCTGAACTTCAACCACTGGGCTGCTTTGCTTTCTTTCCAACTGTGCTATTAACTTCGACAGTGTCCACCCTCCACCACCCAGAGATGCTTAGGACAGGCCCCCAGGGGCACATGCTGTGGACTCACCTGACAAGGCTGCAATCTGTGGGGTACGGAGGTGGGGGTGTGCAGTGGGAGGTGGATGGCATGGAGAGAGGGGGAGGGAGGGCCTGGGTGGGGCTGAGTCCATTCATGTCTCCAGCCATTGGCATGTGGGTGCCCATCATAGGAACTGAAGCAGGAAGAACAGAGAGGGTTACTGCCGTCATCACATACCAGCATCCCAGTGGTCCATCTCGCCTGGCTTAATGTTACCAAGGGCCTAATCTACCAGCCTTCCTTTTCAGTCTTATCTCTCACTACACCCCTTTAAGCACCCTACATCTCATTGAACAGAATAGTCGCCAAACTCCAAACTAATTACATACTTCTTGACCTTGGTACATTCTCTTAGGACAATCTCTTCCCACTTTGTTCTCTACTTGTAATGCTCTGTCCCAATTGCTTGCTGCTCCTGATGTTAACATAGTCCCCCTTGTATTTGTCTTCATGGGTTATATTTCTGTCTCCCTCACTAGGCTAGTCTCCTTAAGCATGGAGATTAGACCTTATACACGTCTGGGTCCCCACAGACCCGAGCACAGTGCCTGGCACAGAGCAGATGCTCAGGAAACTTAAGTGAACAAACCTGTGAATGAGAGAGGGACCTTTGGAATATTGGTTTGGGAATGCGAGATTTATTGCAATATTTGTAGGGAACCAAATGCCTCATAAGGAAGGATGCAATGAAAGACCCCAGCTCTTTTTTCTGGTCCATTTCAGGATTATATTTGGGAACACCACCAACTTGGATTAGTTTCTTACTGAACCATAAACTGTAAACATTCACTTATAGAGAAGAAAAGCTCAATACCAATAATATTTATGAAACAAATTTTGTCTTCAGGTAAAAAAAAAAAAAAAAGAGCAAAATAACATATCTACAAAAAGATGAATGTAATTTGCTTCTACTTCAGTGAACAGTAGTGTGCCAAAGGGGAAAGGCCTCTGCCACCAACTAGCCAGCTAAAGAGCATCGGCCTAGCATGTCTTATCGGTTTCCCCTCTGACTTTCCTGATGCCATTAGAGGAAAATTATGAAGCATAAATAAGAAAAAGTAAGTAAACGGTTACACAAATGTGAAGGATCATTACCACTGCCACTATTTTGTCATCTCAAGAAAAACCTGAGGACTCTAAGACGTCACCAGGAAGAAAGCAAAAAATAAATGGTTACTTTTCCTTTTACTGTCAAAGCAGCAGACCTGCCAAAGGGTCAGGTTTAGAGTCTTAGGATGTATTTGTCACTAGTGAGAGAGCAGTCTGGCTCTAATGTCTTCGTTGTCATACCAGGTAACCAAACCTCATATATCTCTTATCTCATTAAAATCTAAACATGTGCTATCAGAACCAGAAAGAGTCATAATCTTAGCCTCCCTTAACTTCTTTAAGAAAACCCAGTCTCTTCAAGGCAACAGTGAAATGCAAGTTTAAAGGCTTGATCAAAATAATGAACAATTTCTAGGACAAGACTGAGGCACTGTTTTATGAGGGTGATTATAGGATACATGGACAGTATTTAGGCTTTTGCATCCCTTCTGCATTTTTACCATCCTTTTTTCCTTTCAAGTTTGGGTATCCACTCTGCTAGGTTAAGTTCTAGTGGACAAGCTAATTATATTTACAGCAAAGCTGTGCACCAATCATCATCCATGTCGAGGCCCGATTCTCACATTGTCTCTTATAGTTATACTTAGTTGACATGAGGAATCTGTGTGTGAATAAATAAAAGGGAGACTCCTTTCCCTATGTCAATTCTTTAATAACTGTGTATAGGATGGAATAGATGAGTTGAGAAGCCCAAAAGTGTAGGGCCACAGATGCATAAACTGTTAACTGTGCAGAGTGATAATTTTATGAATGGAAAACTGAGCATTAGAGCAGAGAGGTGACTTGTCCAGAGTTATGCAGCTAATGCTGCAATAGAGTCCAGACTACCATCCATTTCTCTAGATTTTAAGTCCACCACACTATGCTACTTCCCACAAGTTGGACATATTTCCTTTTGACTATCTCAAAGAATGTAGAAGGTGGGTCCCCATCCGGGTTGGCAGGAAGTGGACTGTTCTTTTTCACAGAGATCCTTATCCCTACTAAAGGAACAGCCTTCTCTGTCTCTACCAGTGTGCTTTGTAATGAACCATACATCTTACAAGTGAGAAAAAGTTCACCGTGAGAAATTTAAGCCACTTAACTTTGATCTGTCCTGTCCACTGTGCCTCTCACGTAGCTTCAGAGCAAGCCTTCCCCCCATCCCAGAGCAAAGTCTTCCCCTACACTAGCCCTCTTGGTCCTCCAGCTGCAGCTAAAGGGAGATGCTCTTACTGTTGGCTCCCATGCCATCGGGAATGGTGGTGGGAGTGAGGGCGTTGCGCTGCTGAGGGTTGATAAGCTGGCTCACGGAAGGCAGCTTGTTCATGCTGTTCATTTTGTTCAGAGGTGGGGAGCTGTTACCATAGGAAGACTGAGACTGCATCGAGGTCCTGGGAACACAAACACGGGAAGGATGGTGAGCACAGGACACTGAAGAGTGGGGACTGGTCATTTCCAACGGGTCTCATATTAAAACACAGCCTTAACTGTACACTTGCAAAAATATTCCTCCAGAACAATGACAGGAACTTATTTGCATTTCTATCTGAGAATCTCTCCTACCTCAGCAGGGATCACAAGGCTATCATCAAATCGTGTGTTTCCTACATGAGCAGAGGACAAAGCTGAATATCTTCCTAAGGCATCTCCTTTGTGAGGGGAAATCATTGCATCCTCTTTTCCCCTCTATTGTTTTCTCCATCCCTTTCAATGTGAAAATCAATAAGGGAAAAGAACTGAGTGAAGACCCAAAGGCTTATGAAAGACATGGAGACGCCAAGCTAAATTGCAGCTGAGGCGTTTCACCTATAGCTTCCTAGGCCATTTGGGCATATGCAGAAAATAACCACAAAGCCAGTCAAACAGGGCATCTGGTAGCACAATCTGCCATCATGCAGAGGTCTCAACACGGAAACATGCTTTCTCAGCTTAGCTGTTCATGGGCCATGAGGGAACCCATCGGAATGTCAACAGCCTCTCCACACAAGGGGAACTCGGGAGTCCAAACAACTGTTCTGTTAAGTTTCCATAAGTCTCTTGAGAGACAAAGAAAAAAAACAAAACAAAACAGTTTTCCATTCAGCATTACTTCAGTTTGGAAATTTACTAGAATTGGTTTGTCATACTATGTATTATATTATATACGACATTCCGTATTCAACTGCCATTCCTGACTTTTCCCTTGAATATAGAACTAGTGATATCTACTAGAATCGGGGAAGGATATGGAGTCAGAAAAACAACGTTTAAGTCTCCCTCCAGCATATGTTAGAAAGCTATAGGTCCCTGTGCAAGCCAGTAAATATCCCTCAACAGAAAACTAAGATATATAAAAACTAAAAATATATACACTTACTGCATGAGTTAGATGCTAGAGGTGGGAAAACTAATAAGAAATGGTACCATCTCGGAGAAGCTCATAGAGTAGTGGATACATGGGAATAACAATCCAACCTACCTTGTAGGGCTATGGTGAGAACCAAAAAAGATAAGATGAGGAAGAACTGTACACACCGTCAGGCATTTACAGTGAGTCATTATTGTGACCACAGAATGAAGATTGGGCTGAGCATGTAAAAGGGGAAAACCTCCCCGCTTACACTCCTCAAAGAAAATGTATTATTTTGTTCCTACTTGTCTCCTCCTTGCTGCAGCCATATTTTTATTAGAGAAGAGAGGAAAAATGTTTCTTTGAGTTTTATTTGCTTGTGTGTGTGTATGTGTATCAGATTTAGAAGGCTCTGTAAATGAATCCAAGTTCCAAACAAACATGGTATAATAATGTTTGAAAAAATAACAAGTGGCTCTAACACCTGAGTGCTACAGTCATGCTAGGCTTGGACTTCAAAGCTGCCGCTCTGCATTCTCCATAATTACACAAAACAGGGAAGGCTCCATTCCATATCACTGAAGAGCCACAGCTAGAGGAATTCAAACAATATGCTATATTTGCATAAATGAACATGACAATTAATGTGCAATTGACAATTCAGCTGCATTTTAGAATCACTGTCTTAAAGTAGGAGGGTATTGATTTCTCACTTTAGCCCTTCTCAAGAAGACAGGTTTAGATCCATGTTGTATAAATGGGTGTTTATATAATAAACTCTCCCAACTGTTAGATTCTTCAGGTTACCAAGCTCTCCTTTATCTATTTTCCAAATGAGTCTCACATCCCTGTGGAGGAGGACATGGGATGGCAGGGTAGGGATGGGCAGAAATGATTATGCCTGTTATACAGATGGGTAAATATAAGACGCTAAGAAAAAATGTGCCCAAGTCACACATTGCTAAATGATGGGCTGAGAGGTTTCTTGGCTCCTAGTCCAAGAGTGTTTCCTTTCATTCTGTGACACCTTCCCTGAAGTAAGACAGTGGAGTGCAATAGGTTACATCAAGAAGTGTGTGAAGTAGTGAGAGGAAATAGGAGACCAAGATGGAACAGGGAGCAAGGGATACAGTAAAGGGAGACCCAGCTATCCTCAAACCCACTCCATCCCTGTGTAGAAGCCTTGCATAAGAGTCAGCACATTTGAATACACTTAGGAACATCTGTAAGTCCATATCAAAGTGCAGGAACGTTCAGGGCAAGGTGACCAAGAGAAGCTTTGCCAGGTGCTTCTTTCTCTATCTTTGCCCACCACAAAGTAACAAAGATTCCAGGTTGCCCAGACTCCAGAGGCAGGTTGGTCCTCTGTAACCTAAAGAAATGTCTACATATCTCTCCCATCCTCCCAAATCAGTCAAATGTACAGCAAGAGCTAATGGAAGCATTGCTTGAACCATTAATGCCCACCACTAGGAAAGTAAAAATGTATTTAAGAGCTATGAATTTTCCCTGGACCCTCAATTATAGTGAATGTCTTCTTCCAAATCCTGTTACAATTCCTTTCTCCTGCTTTTGTGGTCTTTATTTTTGACCATTTTATTAGTTCATTTATTTTAAGCCACTTACATTATTGTTGAGGAAGGTAGGTCACAAACCATAGACAAACAAAGAAGGATCATAAATTTTGGAGCCAATCGAAATATCAGAGTTCACATTCTCGATCTGACACAAATCAATTAAGTGACTTTGGGTATTATACAGGTCTCTGGAGTCTCATTTACTTAATCTGTAGAACAGGCATTACACTCACTCCAGAAGACTTGCTATGAAGATTAAAGGAGATTATGTAAGTGCCCTGGACATTGTCCTACAATCTGTCCTAGAATTCCACCAAAGGATTCCTTCTTTGGCCTTAAATCTTCCATTGCTAATGAAAAAGCAACTCTCTAGTGGAATTTGGCAATACATCAGGGTGAATCTATTTTACCAAACCACTTTTGCATGGCGGGATCCGAGAGGGGAAAGGGATATTGGGGGTAGAGCAAAACACCGTGGATATGGGGCAGGTCAGAAAAAGGGAAGACATGAACATGAGAAAAGGAATTGTTCCTCCCCGAAATTTTGCCCAGTACCTCCCCACATGTAACTTTTCTCTCTAGCTGAGGAATCTTGCTTCTAAAGACAAAAGGCAGCATTTATTCTCCAGCTAGATCAACTGTAATTATAATATATTTTCCATCAGTTCAAATATATGCATTTATATAAACATCACTATAAACACATTAAAAACTTCCATAAAAATAAGGTGAAAGGGAAAAAAAAACTTCCGGAAGAAAAAACCAACATTAAAAAATTAAAAATACTCACTAACCCTTTAAGGAATTTGTGAATTCCTTAAAAGGGATTAGAAAGTTTTTAGATTAATTGAAAACGGTGCCAATGTAACAGGATCATCTGATTTTACTATTATACTTCTATCTAAAACATAAACATGTTTTTTCTTAAGTATTTTTCTTGTTTTTCTTAAGTATTTTTCTAAGTGACTATATTAATTTTATTTAGAATGGTTGTTTTTGAAGTTTTTACAAATTGTTATTCAAAGATCAGAACGTATTGTAATTTTTTTTTAAAACCTGTGCACAACAGGTTCCACTACAGATTTCTGGATATTTCCTAACACCAGTGTCACAGAAGTCAATTTATTTAATAAACTGGAATTTGATTTAAATTTCTTCTAGTGAACTTGGCAACTGAAGATATAACTCAAGGTTTATTCAGAGATGTGAACAAATGATGCTATAGTGCCTAGCTCTTTATGATGAAATTAAACATGCACACGGCTAAAATAAATTTTCAAGTTAACATGGGCATTGAAATTTATTTTTAGGACTGATGACCTTGATACAGAGTATCTTAAATAAAAACACCAACTATGACAATAGTGTAGACAGAACCAAAGTGACCTATTCTTCTTGTTCTTTAGACTTACACATGGTACTTCAAGCACTTAAATGAAAATATTCTAGCATTTAAGGAATTAAAAAAAGCAAAAGAGACAGAAAAGAAAAACTGCGAGATAAACCAAGATGCAAAAGTTTATTGAAAATTAAAATCACACATCCATAAAGCAACAGCCTCAATAACAAGAAATCATTGCTGTGGTGACAAAGAATAAAGAGCTGGTGACCTGGTGTGGGGAGCAGATTTTTTTAGTCTTTATACTATTATTTTAAAATATGATTTAAAATGGAAATAGATTCTCTAAAGTCTTTGAACCAAAAAAGAAAAATTATCTACTCTTCCTGTCTTTAATTTTTAGGCCAGGAGTGTTGATTTAAAAATGTGTCTGCTTGGACATCACTTAAATAAAGCATACATGTCCTGGACAAGGCAATTTGAACAGTGTCAGTGATATGGCTGATTTTACGGAGCTCCAATCAAAGGAGTTAATTATAGATTTGGTGAGAGGACTTTGAATTCCATTGTGGACATGGAAGAATGATATATGACTGCCTGAAAGAATATTACTGGGGTAGTTTTACCCTCCTCTTAAAATGACAAAAGAGGTTTACCTGCCTTGGGGTCCAAACACAAATTTTGGAGTGTTTCCAAAAGCAAGGAAGACTATCACATCAGATGCTGACATGGGGTGGCAGTGGCAGGACCTGACACAGAATTAATGAACTTTCTACTACATATGAGGGGAGGATACTGATAATGCAAGTTCTCAAAAAGAAGAAAAAATCATTCCCCGCAGTGGCTACTCATGGTAGTTATTACCTCTCTGCCCAGCAGTACACTTGACACCTTAGCTTGTTACTATTTGCAGTATCATTGCATGACCAGCATTAAAAGGGCCTGAGTCTCTCAGTCACCTACAGTTTACTTCTGCCCAGACAATAACAACTTTTTTTCTCCTTTTCTTAAAAAGACATCTTAAGTTTGAGACCTGCTCAAAAGCTTCTTCATGAGTTTTAGAAACACAACAGAAGGTAACAGAAAAGGGTTCCAATAAACATCGTAATGCCCCTCTTCCCAACCTGAGCTCCTCCCTCCCAAGAAACAACACAAAAGCTCACAGACAGACACACGGGTTCCTGATGGACCAATGCTAGATCTAAGGATACAGAATCTGCAGAAAATGTCCTTTCTTGTACGGTTTTGAGTCCCTTCAAAGATTTTCTTACTAGTGGCTGTGTGCCTTTGAGCAGTTGGGTCTCTGAGCCAAAGTGTCTTCAAGTCCTGGCTACGAGAGCTTGATACACACACACACACACACACACACACACACACACACACACACGGAAACACAACAAACACATAACGCTCAAAATACAGAGATGGGGCTCTATGGGTACACTGATCGGTTTGGGGGGCTGGAATGTCTAAAGAAGACGTCAGATTGCCTCGGGCTTTCTCTCCGGGGCTCCACAAGCTCATTCCTGAAGCAGGCTGAAAGGAGACTGCAGAGAGGAACCAGAGAAAAGAAAAGATGAAGGCTTAGGACTTCATATATTCACATCAACTGAATACAGAAACACATCCTTCTACCTTCATGATCATAGTATAGTCAGAACAGAATGCCACACGGCTATTTTTGTTCCTTCCTCTTTACCTTCCTTTAAGATTACTCAGAGATGACTTCCCAAGATTTTTATGAAGAAGAAATGAGAGAAGGCAATGGTAAATATCTAGAACTATTAGAATCACCCGTGGAACTTTAAAAAAATGCATTTTCCCGGATCCTTTCTGAGACCAGGCTGGGACCCAGGCATACATATACTTTTAAGAAGTTCCACAAGTTACTCAGTTGAGGACTACTGAGACAAGGTAGGTCAAGACGCTTAGTATGGTGCTTGGCATATTGGACTCAATTAATTGCAAAAAAGAATGCAGAGACAAGAAGTAACTTCAATCTTTTGTAAAATGTCATCTGCCCAATTATGATACCTCATTACTGTTCCTGTCTAGCCTAACTCTGAAGTATGAAGAAATATGATCTTATCAGTCTGGGGGCTGTGTCATCATGCCTTTGTAGAGAACTACTAATGAGCATTTTGCATGTGCCCAGATTGTGATGGATAAATATCCTAATCCTTTCAGTCACAAACTTGGCCTAGAAATGCACATATCAAACTCACGAAAGCAACTTTTGCATAATGAAGAAATCAATTATGACACAAGGATGCCAGGAACAAATCCTCTTATTTTCCTAAGGGTTGTGCAACCCCATGAACTGTTTGGGAATTACTGCCCAGATGGCTTTTGAATCACATTTGGTTACTCCTTGCAAAGGAACAAAGCAATTTTCACTTGGTCAGTGCTGAGATTTAGTAAGCCATCTCACCAGCAAGAATTGAGATCATCTTAAAGAAGATGCCAGAATACAAATTAGTAGGGAAGCAATTTATTACCAACTAAAGAACAATGGCTTCGACTTCTTGTGTGGATATTACATCTTGGGGCTTCTCTTGGACCAAGGGTTGAATAAGACAACATGCAGAAATCATCTTTCACTTATGAAAAAAATGTCTGGACCAGAGAATTACACACTGAGACTAGAACTGAGACAAGTTCTGCAATGAGACGTGAGAACTTAGAAAAGTGATTTAATCTATCTGAATTTAATTAATCTGAGGGTGTTTCTCTGCATTACCACTTCAGAGCTAATAAATCTCCGTCCTGACAACTTCCTAACATTTTCGTGAAGTTCTAAACTAACTGTGTAAACTGTAAAGGCTTGTGCAGTGCCATGACCTATAAGGTTGAACCACATGAAACTGCCCATATTTACCTTTTTTTAATCTATGAAACTAGCAATTTCAAACAAATATTCTGGAAGTGTGGAGAATTTCTAAGTCAGACTTAGAAATATGGTATTAGTCATATCTGTCAGTGAGAGAGAGAAAGATTTGTGTCTTCTGCTTTCTTCTACATTGATAATTCTGAAAATATTACTTGCTTCTTTCTCAGATACATGAATCTGAGGAAGAATTATCAACATTCTTGAAGAAAATCGTAGCCAGATGAGCTTAAAGAAATAGGACTTTACACTGAAACCACAAGGGTAAATACCAACTACCTGATACAGGGACAGAAAAATGGGAATGAATGCTTGCTTTGTGTTTTCTTATTATGACTTTCTTAACTAATGAAGCAGTCCAGAATATTGTAAAGAGCTATGCCTTCCAGATCTGATTCTAGTCTCAGATTTATTATGAACTGGCTATGAAATCACAGGTGTAGTTCATTGGGCCTCAGTTTCCCCAGCTATATCACAAAGGGGCTAGAACTATAGTCTTGAAGATCCTGTTCTGCTCCAGTATTCTCTGACCTATATCATTGATACTAATAAGCCGCGATCATCAAGTGATCATAAAGGAGAAGGAAACACTAAGAGCTCCTCAGGATGTCATACACTTGTATTAAAATCAAAGTACATCTATTCTGTAGAAACTTAAAAATAATTCTCCAGAGTTGGGCTAAGTAAAATTTCAACAAAGTAATGCTGCTCTCGGATCAGATCTTACCCAAGAAGGAGGGTAAATTACAGAAGAAAAAAAATGAACAAGAGATAGTATTGGTCAAAAGTACACATGTCATAAAGATTGCTAAAAAGGTCTCAAGTGGCTTCTGCGAAACTGTCTTAAGAGTTAATGTCCCTTGAAAATATGACGGTAAGGAGTCTGGTGGCAAGAATGGGTCCAATTTGTCCTCTCACTAGATTCTGGCTCCTATGAACATAACTCCGTATGTTTATTCCAATGTGAGCCATTCAACTAAAATCAAATTTCCTTATAAATGGAATAAAGCCTACTTACAGCTATAACAACTCGATTCACAAAAACTCAGTGTAAGATTTATCCTCCAGAAAGCCTATGATCATGAAGGTAATTGTGAAGGAATTTTTGAAAAAGGAAAACCATGCACAAATGAAAAGCAAGCAGCGAGAAAACATATAGTGAGGAACTAATAGAAGCAATTAAACTGAAAATATTTTATTGCTACCTCGTACAGAGTGTATTCTCTTCCCACTAATTTTCACTCTAATATAAAGAAAAGCATAAAATTGATTCCTTACCAGCATAACATATTGGTACTAAGTTTTTGCAAAGGAAATCACAGGCTATCATAGGCATTTTCCAAGCTGATGTATTCTTTTCAAATGATTGCCAGGAATTAGATTTCCAGTTTTCTTTGTCTAATCATTCGTGCTCGTTCTTGGAGCTTTGTATAAAAATAAAAGAGCTGAAAAAAACTGAGCTGAAGAATACAGCAACGGGAGAATTTATATAAATGTATATCAATCATTGGAGGGAGACCCATGTATATATAATGTAACAAAGACATAATTAGACCAAATGTCTATATTTTGCAAAGATTTCATTTTGCAGTCTGTTATATTTCCATGCACAAGTTATCACAGCTGAAGTTAGCTCTTATACACTGTGAGACAAGCACTCAAAAACATGCAATGATACCTATAAATGGACACCACAGGAAATTATGGGGCTACAAATTCCTCGCTATTTATCTGTGACCACACATGCAAAAAAGTGAAAATATGTCTCTAAAATCTTTTGAGCTTCTTAAAATAATAATTTTAAGATATAGTTTCTTCTTTGACGAAATAGATTGTTTTATGGAATATTAATTATAAATAAAACAATTTCCCTTTAGAGCAATGCAAGCCAATTAGGCTAGATAAGTTATAAGCCCTGGATAACTCATCATCCAGGGACATGGGACTATATATACTCGTGTACTCCATGTAAACAAACAAATGCACATGCCCCCAACTGAAACAGATCATCTTGGCTTATAAAGTCTCTAAAATTATGACAAAACTATTCCTTCTACTGTATAATCTAGACAAGTTGTTTAAAATTGTCCTATGAACTTACATGATACTGAGAATAAACTTCCAGAGCTTTCTTAAGATTCAAAAGGTGTTCTGGTTAGGAATTCACCACCAAACTGTAAACTATAGGAAGGTAGGAACCTCAACTATCTCATCTCTATTTTTACTGCTTTCACGTAGCAGATCTTCAGTAAAAAGCTTATTACATGAGTCACGTCAACTATTCCAGTCTTAGCTGTTGATGAACCATATTTTGTGTCTAGATGGGCATGTCTTTTTCAGCCAGAAGAAAGACAAGAGAAGCCTCTGCTAAAGGCTGCTGTTGTTTTGTTAGATACTGAAATGACACCTTAAAAGACTTCCTACAATCTTTTAATACCTCTCTACTTTAGAATATATAGATTAGCTTCCAGATACTCCTATCAAAAAATATGAACCTCAAGAAGCCATGAAGGAGCCACTCTTTTATCTAGAAGAAGGATTGGCAAACTATAGTGAATGGGTCAAACCTGGCCCATAAACTAAGAATAGTTTTTACATTTTTACAAGGTAGGAAAAATTCAAAAGAAGAAGAATGGTTCATGACAAGTAAAAATTATATGAAATTCAAACTTCAGTGTCCATAAAATAAAACTTTATTGTAACAGCTGCTCTCATTTGTTTACATATTGTCTGTGGTTTGCTGCTGTGCTTCTGAACTGGGCAGCTACAAGAGACCATATATATGGACCAGAAAGCCTAAGATATTTACTACTGGTGCTTTACAGAAAAAAAAGTTTGCCAACCCCTGTGCTAGAGGGTCAGACCTTTCAAACCACACCATTTAATACTGACAGAACTTTTCCGGGTAAAAAAAGGCAGGAAATCACGGAGCAACTAGTTAAGCATGATCTGCTATGGAGTAGTTCTTCTGAGGTCATTTTGGCTAAGCCAAACATTTCCAGAGTGAACTGCTGACGATCTGAGAGTATGTCTTAATAGCATGACATGCATATCTTGGAGAAGGCATTTATCACCTTTGGGTTTGTAAATGATGTTACAAGTCTATTTCTTTGATTCCTCTTATATGAGTTTATAAGAACTAAATCAGTTTTACACTTGAATGTATTAATATATATTTCTATCTGATATCCTAAAGACTATATAGGATTGGCAATGGGAATTCTGTAACCTTGAATTCTAATTCTCCTTTGGAGTACCCTGTGTCCCCAAGGAACCGCCTGATTCAACTTTCCAGTCAGCCTTACTCTAAAACCTTATAATTATGATTTGCAAACTTTCGCGCCAGAAGTGAATGGTGAGATCTCTTCCAGGCAAAAAAGGTCTTAAATGCTCAAAGAGCCTGAAGTCCTTTAAAGAGAGAGCACACTTATTTTCTATTCCCCTGCTGCCCACCCCATACCTCATAGTCAGTAGGTATGGGCTCAGAGGATGCCTTCTGACTATCAGAAATGCAGTCCAACCTTCTCACCTACATTTATTTTGATTTAAAAAAGAAAAGCAATCTCCTTTTATTACACTTTCCATGGGTATCTCTCTAGAGTAGCTAATAATATATGAGAAAAGATCCACTATTTATTGCTCATTTATATTTCTATTGTAAAAGACAATCTTTGACTTAGGCAAGATGGTTTGGGTTTTATTTTTTTTGCCTGAAGAATAAAAAGTCAAATGCTTGAATTACTAAAATGAGCCCCAAATGTCTATATTTTACATCTATCTACAGAGACTCTGGCAATACTTCCAGTACAAACACAATAGATTTTAAGCTAACAACTGATTATTCTTAACCACAGAAGGGTAAGTATAAGTGGAGTCCTGATTCACCAACTTCTCTTCCTTTTATAAGAGCTATTTTATTCTGGTTAGTCATAAAACAATTAACATAATCAAAGATCCAAGAATCTAGGTAAAACTTAACATGTAAATAGGTTGTATGTATATTCTAATATGGTTGCAAAATCTGGCCTCATTGATGTAAACATGTATCGCTGGAAGAAGATCTAGAATGGGGATGTTAAAACACGGCAATATGATGCCACTTTGCCCTTCTGCATCCAGATGTTTGCCAAATGAGCACGCACTGGGACTCTGAATCCTCAACACAGCACTCAAGTCACTTAGAGTAAAACCTATGTGCTGTCTCTATAACAGTTTTCCCAAAAGTGGATTGTGTGCATCCCAGGAGAGGGACAAGATAATCTATCGAGATGAGGAAGAGTACATGTTTTTCAACAGACACATTATTACTAGAATAGAGTGTGTACTCAAAGTTCTACTATTGATAGATGTGTTTGGATCAGAGGCAGAGAGAAGAGAACGAATTCTGTTAGCGTGAGTCTTTTTTGTAATTCACTTGAAATGGTTTGTATTCAACTGCAAAATATAGGCGGAACTTCTCAAAGGGAAGGTTATAAGAAACACAGAAGATTGTTGAAGTGAAAAAAGGTGTCCCACACCAGCCCATCTGAACCTACCATACTCTGCTCACAACCTCATCTTTTACATCACCCGACAATCACCCTGTTGCTGACCTGAATAAACAGTCATCTTACTCACGTCTCCTAAAAGGACACAGGGACACACTCACTGTTTCTGAAGTAAATGCTGGTGCTGCTGTTGTTGCTGCTGCCTGTACGTTTCAATCGTGTGCTGAGGAAGGTATTGCATGAGTTCCAGGGATTCTTTGATCTTCAGCAGCATTTCGTAAGTCTCACGGCCCCTCACCTATGTCAAAGAGCAGAAGAAAAGTGCAGAAAAAATGAAGAGCTGTAGAACTACCAGAAGTACAGTCAATGCTCATTATTCGCGGATTCTGCGTGGATGAATTCGCCTACTTGTTAACATTTATTTGTAACAGGAAAAACAACACTGGCAGGCTTTGCAGTCATTCACAGACATGCGCAGAGTGATGAAAAGCTGATTCAACCATTGTGCAAGTTGCCAGCTGAGGGGGAAGAAGGCGATGCTCCGCCTTTTTGTTTCAGCTCTCATGCTGGAAACAGGTGTCCTTCTCGTAGTCTAGTTAGGGCCACACTGTTCACTTTTTTGTGGGTGATTTTTCCATTTAAAATAGTTCCCAAGGGCAGCTGCCGTGCTATCTCGTGTTCCTAAGTACAAGAAGGCTGTGATGTGCCTTATGGAGAGAATATGTGTTAGATAAGCTTAGGTCAGCCATGAGTTATAGTGCTATGGGCAGTGAGTTCAATGTTAATGAATCAACAGCATATATTAAATAAGAAACACACATGAAACAAGGTAATGCATTGATCAGTTACTAAAAACATGACCAGAGGCTCACAGGAACCTAATCCTGTATTTCCTCTAGGAGCAATGATTCAGTATTTGCTAGTACAGTGTTCACAGTGACTTTATAAAGCATAAGTATCACAAATAACTAGAATTAACTGTAATTACCTCTAGAAGGACACAAGTTTTCAGCGGAGGTAAAATGTGCTTCCTTCTTTAAGAGAGTCTCTTAAAAGCTTTAAAAAGTCTGAGCAGTTATTTACAATAGCCAGGACATGGAAGCAACCTAAGTGTCCATCGACAGATGAATGGATAAAGAAGATGTGGCACATATATACAATGGAATATTACTCAGTCATAAAAAGAAACGAAACTGAGTTATTTGTAGTGAGGTGGATGGACCTAGAGTCTGTCATACAGAGTGAAGTAAGTCAGAAAGAGAAAAACAAATATCGTATGCTAACACATATATACGGAATCTAAAAAAAAAAAGATGATCATGAAGAACCTAGGGGCAAGACGGGAATAAAGATGTAGACCTACTAGAGAATGCACTTGAGGACACGGGAAGGGGAAGGGTAAGCAAGCTGGGACGAAGTGAGAGAGTGGCATGGACATATATACACTACCAAATGTAAAATAGATAGCTAGTGGGAAGCAGTTGCATAGCACAGGGAGATCAGCTCGGTGCTTTGTGACCAGCTAGAAGGGTGGGATGGGGGGGTGGGAGGGAGGGAGATGCAACAGGGAAGAGATATGGGGATATATGTATATGAATAACTGATTCACTTTGTTATAAAGCAGAAACTAACACACCATTGTAAAGCAATTATACTCCAATAAAAATGTTAAAAAAAAAAAAAGTCTGAGCAGGACCAGGACTAGAGACAGGCAAGTGGAGAACAAAGGGTACTTGCCTGACCCTGAGAGTGAGTGTCTGTTTACCCTGTGCACCCTAGCACATCACCTGTCCCCTCCCTGAGCATGAGAGGCAGAGTTTGTCAGAATTCAGAAATGGAAAGATTTTCTCTACCTTTTGTTGGGTTAACTCCTACTAATCCCAGCTCTGGGATCATGCTCTTTGAGAAGCTTTTCCTGACTTCAGTCTTTTAGGCTGATTCTTCCATCCTTCCTATGTGCTCCCACAGTGTCATGCCTAGCTTTGCGGAAGCATTGATTTCATTGCATTATGCCTATTTGTCTCCTCACTAGAAGGCAAGATCTTGGAAGGTAAGAATTGTACCCTACTGATCTCTAAGTGCTCAGGGTCTCGCATTACTGCCACTCAACAAATACCAACCAAATTCATGGTAAATTAAGAGTTTTTTTTTTTTTCTTTACACATTTCAGTTTGGCTAATTCTTCACTATAAATAAGATGTAACAGAATACAGGGTATCTCCTCCATTAGTACAAACTGAAATTTCATGAAAAAAAACAGCTCTTCCAGTGGTTTCTATCTCATCAGCTGAAAACATATTAGGTCTTTCAGAATATCTAGTATAGCAGGAAAATGTTTAACTTAGAGTTCACACGTCAGTTTCCATATGTAGCCTGAGAAACAAGACACTGAGAATCTTAGCTAACTCACTGTCTAATTATTCTGCCAGCAAGCAGTCTAATTCCCTTACCTGACCTTCAGGGCCCGAAGAAGGAAGGGCAGCAAGCACGGCACACCCAAACCTGTGGCTTAGTTTTAATCCCAGTCAGATCTCCTGGCCTAGCCTGTCTGTGTCGCAAGTCAGTGTAGATGGCATCAAGAGATATACTGGTTACCCAAACTCTGCTGCCACTCTAGATAGCAAAGACCTAAGGTAATAAGAATTCGATGAACTACAACCATAGCCTAAACAGGGGCACCTTGGTGACCTTGAGAGGGCTTATATTCCTTGTAGGAATGAAAAATGCTCCTACACAATAACTGGGCCAAGTCTCTGGCCATTCCCATATAATTGAGGATTCTGCCTGGCTTGTCTTTCTTTATAGCACTCCCTAAGAGAAATCCCAGGCAATTCACTATGCATTATCGATTTTGTGAATGCCTTCTGACAAAATTTTAGTCCTAAATTGGTATGACCATGCTGTCTAAAATCATCTTATCACTCTTAAATAATGAAGTACAAATTAATTTTAAATATTTGCATAAGAAAAATTTTATTAGGAAGGTAGCTTTGACTGGGTGAGCAGTAAGTAGAAGAGCCCACACTGTTAATATGTTCCAGAACTGTAGAGGGAAGGAGTAATTTCCTAATTTTGCAAAATATAAATTCTCTGTTTTATCTCACTAGCCTCCGTCACCCTCTTCTCATTGTCACAGATAATCGAAAGATGACCCCAGAGTAAAAGCTCATTCAAAGAAGGTGAAAATGAAGAGATCATGAATACCCAAGGGAGACTCACTGGTAAGTATAGCAGTTCATCATCTGGGGATCTTCGTTTCTTGATGGATGTCATCTGGATGCCATGTGTATTTTGACGAAAAGCTGGTGGAGGAAAAATGCAAGTTTCATCCTGGGAACATTTCTGAAGCAATAAATACATGTATTACACAGACAGTAGCACCAGCAACACTTACGAGATTAGAATTTCTAGTTCTAAGCAGCCAGTAATTGGTGATGATTGCTTTTACCTTAGGTGTAAACCTAGCAATAATGAGGTGGGGCGGAGGGAAGGTGAGGGAAAACAAATGAAAGAAAACCCCGGGGGAGGTCGGGGAGGCTGGGAAATGGCCTCTGGCTTAAGTAGTGCTGCAGGAATCCTTGTGTCTTCCTGGCATGGGTCTGTGAACAGCTGTTCAGGAAAGGAAGATACATTGGTTTTGTGTTTTATTTTTCAGGTCATTTATCTTCCAAGGAGGTAAATCATGCTATAGAGGTTGTCTTGCCAGTGCATTCAGCCTTGTGAGTTTACCCTTCCGATGTCAGTATGTACATCGCATAACTTTTGATAAGCAGTCTCTCTTTCCAGGACCTCAGTTTTCTCTTTGGTAAAATGAGTGAATTAATCTCATAAATCCCTAAGGTTTCCACAATGTAGAAACTACACCCAGGATCCAGGGTATAGAGAGGATTCTCCTACCAGAGTTCAAATAATCGTTCTTACTGAAAGTTACTGATTTGTTGGTAACTGAGGTGCTCAGGGAAGTGTATGGAGCTAGGCCAACAGACAGACCCAAAAGGAAAATAGGGTGGAGATATAATTATGGATATTATATGTACTATTGATATTGTATATATAAATCCTATGTATATGATTTTTTGAGGAATAATCAGGGAGAAAAAGAGACTAACTGGAAAAGCAAATCACACTGAACAGTCAGAAGTTAATGGAGGTCAGTTGTTATAACACTGTTGTTCTGTAAAATGCAACAAAAATTTTTATTTCTTCTGCAGAATAATCAGCAAAAGGATTAAAACCTTTTTCATGATACAATTCATAGTGTGATGTTCTTTACAATACTTGCTGTAGTGATATCAGGCTTATGCAAGCCACCTTCTAGAATTATGTCTCACGCTCTAGTAGCTCGTGTGGATCAATGGTTTTCAAACGCTTGTTACCTGAAGAACCTCTGTTACCTGAAGGCCTCTGGGGATGTGTACCTCACGGGCAAGGGGTGGTGTGAGTGGAGCATGAAACCACAGCTCACCCCGACTCCTGCTTCTTCAGCTACAGCATCTCTGCTTTCATCTATTTTGCATTCTTTGAAATATTTCTTTAATAAAAGCTTTTACTGCTTAAAAAGACCAGTTGGAAAACAACTGACCTAAATCATTAGCCTCACTATAAATGATGTAACTAAGGCCCCAAGTGGGTCCTACACATCAAGATTCAATGAAACCCAGATCTGCATATTTCCCAGACTGCACTTTATAAAATGTGTTCTTAAGTCTCACTATTCCCCCAGACTCATGAGGAAGGCAGGTGGCATTTTCAACCCTCATGCTCAATAATAGAAAAATAAATGGATACCAATAGGCTAAGATACTGCTTCTCAGACTTTAGCTGGCAACAGAATCACCTGCAGGTCTTACACAACATAGGTTCCTGGACCTCACACCCAGAATTTCTGATTCAGCAAGTCTGGGAACTAAGAATTTGCATTTCTACCCAGTTTCCAGATGATGCTGACGCTACTGGTTTGGCAGTCATATTTGGAGCATTGCTGACTAAGAAATCCTCACCGTGATGATTTGCTTTTGAAATGCTATAGTGTACACCTGGAGTCCATTTCAGCGAGAGCTGCTCCCATCAGCTCTGGGGCCTCGGGTCATACTTGCCTCTAAAGCCCTTAGGTCTTATTTTGCAGCTTCTCAAAGATGACTCCCCAGCCCCCTTCTCTGGAGAAGACTTAACCCTACCCCATTTGGCCACTACAGCTACTTACGGCGCTTCGTACCATCACCGTTCTTTGTGCTGTCCGAGACTTGCTGCTTTCTGATGCTGTCTTCATCTGCCTTCCTATCTCTCCCTGGGCAAGCACAGATCCGGGCCTCAAAACAGCGGCGGCCCAGGACTTGCCCACTAGGAATTAGAGAAGAGGAGAAGAAAGGGTTAAATTAAAAGAATTTGAAAAGTCCCCTGCTGGCCATCACCAGTGCACCACCACTACCAGCTCGGTTATGGCTGCTTTGAGGATGGGCCCCAAAGCATCTGGCAGAACACAAAAGTGCTTACACGCCATGAGCAATATTAGTAAATAGCATCCATTTGTTCTGCAAAGAACCTCCAAGCCATTAGCTGAACAGCTGTATTTAGCTACATATTTTGAAGGAAACTTGAGTTAAGCCAGTGGATGTCTCCAGATAAAATCCCCATAGGCAGCTCAGACTTATTCAAAGAAACTGTTAATGCCTCAGGGGCCACATGAAAACAAACACTGTCTAATCAGAAACTATTCCAGTCAAATGTCAAGAATTCAGGTATGAAGCGACTTGAACACCTTCCCAATTCTTTTTTTTTCTCTTCTACCTTTACCCAGCCCGTTCTGTCTCCACTTTCTTAGATCTTTTATGTAAGTGTTTGCAGCAAGGATTTAAAGCACAAAGGACAAAATCAAGGGTAGCTCTCTGCTGCACATGCAAAGGTAATGATAAAGCAAACACAATTTCACTTTGCCCTCTGCCCAGAGTTTCTATAGAATGACAATTCTGCAAATGCCACTTACTCTCTGGTTTCCAGAGTAACGATGATTAAAATTGGACGGCGGTTCATCCCTCCAACACAACTGCTGTTACACATGAAATTGTACAAGACTGTCGTGAATTCAGTGCCAACCTTAACACGGAGAGGGGGAAAAAACAGTCGGTGTTAACCATGGTTTGAACTGATGTCCTTTCTTCTCAGTTCTTCCTTCTTAGTTCTCACTTATTTAAACAACTCCACTTCTGAGGAAGCGATATGCTTTCTTCTACAAAGGCAAACTGTAAAATCCACAGTAGCTTCTTCTTTGCCTTGGATCTTGGGAAGCTTAAAGCTAGTACCTGTAACATTGGACCCTACCCAAGGTGAGATAGGCTTTTAAAAAATAACGATCTTTGACCCTACATATTCATTTGCAAGCTGATCATATCACGTAATTCAAATAGGGTTCATCACATATACGAAAAGAGAGAGATGAAAAAATTACTAACTATAGCAGTAATGCTCCAGGGATATTTTCCCGAGGTGGATAAAACAGTACAACATATATGTGAATGTACACTTCTATAAAGAACACTCTGGAGCTTAAAAGGTCCTCAGAATTAAATCATCTAGTCCAGAAAACGGATTTATGGGTGAGGCAATCTGAAGCCCAGAGATGGAGAGTTATAAGCTAAAGGTTCTCAGAGTGAGTCAGCAAATGAAGAGTCTCTGTTCTCACTACCCCAGTGTTCTTTCTGCCACACCACTCTGCTTTTCTAACCTGCGAACCTGTACATTCAAACTTCAGCTAAGAGTTCCATCTTAGGTTCTCCCATTTTCAGGCCAGTGGAAAAATACTTGTATCCAGTACTCATGTACATCCACTACTAGCTGAATTGCCAGTTAAGATCTCTGGATAATAATGCCACGTATAAACTCAACTGTAGATTCAATTATTGTCTGCCGTTAAGATGGGAACATGGGCACAGAGCCACGTTACCAAGTACAAATTTAGCACAAATTTAGGAGTTTTGAAGGGGGATAGAGAAGTGGCTTGTGGAGAAGAGGGAGAAAAGAAACACAACAAAGTTTACTTATTTTATAACAAGGACTAAAATAGAAATTGATGCTTGAAACACCCCCTATCACCAAAACTAATACTCTCAAGTTTGCCCAGTCCTTATCTGCTTACCTGAGGTGGCTCATAAGGTACGAGCACACTCTGTCTTCCTGTGATGGGGTCTTCTACGTACTGGGCATGGCTGTTCCCTTCTACTCGAATCAAATGACTAGGAGGGGCGATCTGTCCTGCAGAACGGAGACAGAAAAAAAAATTCTTAGTTCTTCACTCTCAAAACAAAGAAAACAAAATGAAACTGTATGGACAGAACGTTGGTGGCCAAAGAAATGGTTTGTGTAATAGAGGAAATAATACATCCTTGAAAAGAGGAAGAGATCCTGTTGCCAGAGATCTAACACATGAAAGTATCACCACCCATACAGCCACAGAAAGGACAGGAATGTTCATCTGTATTTAAGGGAACAGTCCCATATTTCTGGTGCTCAGGGTAAACAATTCAAGTGGTAGAGAACTCTATGACTACATCTCTGACCTGATCCATACAGGCGATTTTTCTAGCTTCTCTGGAAAATGGAAGAAAAAGGAGCAAGTTAATTAAAAAAAAATATTAGCTTGAGAGAAAATACTGTCCCCAAATTGACCATTAAAAATACTAAATAGGAAGCTATGGATGGCAAGGATATAACTTTCACTTTGCCTATTCTTTTTTTCATCATGAAGTCTCCATCTTACTTTGGTCATAAATATGGGAAACTTACTGTTTTTATTGCGCTGCAAGAGGCCCAGGTTAGAGGGTAAGAAAAGGCAAGCAAGTTTTAAAAGAGCATAGGCAAAGTTTCACAAAATGTGATACCTGGTGGAACTCGAAAGGAAAGAAGCTGCTCCAAGAGTTAATGACGTGAAGGTGTTTTTTAAGCTTTGGCTGCACATTCTCATTCTACAAATCAGATATTCAATAAAAGTAAAAAGCTAAGTGTATCAAGATGCTCTCTGCTCTCTGAAGCATCACGTATTATGGCAAAAACTAAAAACAACTATTATGTCAAACAGTGAGAAAAAAAACCAATAAGAAATGGTTATGTCACCTTGAGGGATGGAGGGCAATTATGGAAACCTATAATGAAGCCTAGCTATAGGGAATAATCTTTATAGTATATTGTTAAGTGAAAACCAAGATGCAAAGGTATGGATAATGAGATCATATAAACAAGGACTAGAAATTAATGTGTAAAAAATAGTTGTATTAAGCTGGGAGGATTTTAACTTTCTCTTTTTAAATTTCTATCTATTTTCTTTCTCCACTACTTTTTTCTCTAACATCTATTATATTCTCTACATATACACATTCTGGCTACCTACCAATCTTTCTATTTTTCATATGATTTCTATAAAAAGTATCCTAACTCCCAACCCTCCTGCACCCTCATCATTCTTTGATGAATATTTATGCTTTCTTCTGTCCTTCCTTTCCATTTTTCTGTCTTCTTGACTTAGCCTGCCTTCAAAGAACTTTAGAACAGCAGATGTAAGGGGACCCTTGGAAATAATGACCTCTTCTATAAAACTATTACTGGATCTGAGGCTCAGAGGCTGGGGCCTAACTTACCTATGGATACAGCACTCAAAGGTCGCCCCAAGATACCTGCTCTTTGACTCCCAGTCCTTCACTTTACTGTTTCCCGTCCCCAGCTTACGTTCTAGATTTTCTATTAACTCTTCTTATCCATTATTTGTCTTCATTTCTTTTTCTTAGTTCCTACTTTCTTCTTCTATTTTTTTTTTTTTTTTTTTTTAGTATTTCTCATCTTTTATGCTCCTATCTCTTCCCCTTCTAGACCCTAATTGGTCTGGCCTTGACAATCATCCTGGGAGAGGCACTGAAGCCCCTAGCCAGGGCCCAACAGAGCAGGGGCCACATGTTCTCCTTAAACCCTCCCATTAAAAAAAAAAGAAGAAGAAGAAGGAAGGAAGCAGTAGGGAGTAGAGAGGCAAGTCCAGGTCACTGAGCAATTACCAATATTAAAATAAACAGTTCAATCATTGTGAAAGCCTGAAATTTACTCATCATTATTCTCAGACAGTCTTGTCAGCCAGAAAGGTAGCCTGAGCTGCCATCAGACAGCAGAGGTTGGAACCAGGTAAGTGGGCACCAAACAAAACTCTCCACAGGAGCTCTATTTCAAGGAACTTAGTTGAACAGCCACAGATCCCCATTCTCCTTACCCTCGTTGAATTCACGGCTCAGCTCATGGTTGGGGCACCTTTTCACCACTTCAGTGACATGCTCAGCCTTCTTGTAGACAGGCATGGCACGGATGACAGCGCCCTGAGGAGGTGGGGTCATCACCTTGATCTGGATGGGACATGTCTTTGCAATCTGGCAGTACAGTTTCTTCAGTTCAGTGGAATACTGCTTAGAGATGGGCCAATGGTGGAGGAAAGAAAAGAAACAATAGGAGATACTGTTGTTCAAAATACCTGTTCAAAATCAGAACACGGAACATGTATCTACTTTCTGTAAACACATACCTTTATAGCTGCCTGTATGAAACCAAGCAGGACCCTGTGGGGCTCCTGGGTAGAGAAGCCTTTCCAGGTCCCCCATTCCTTGTTTGTAGGGAACAGACTCTAGCCTCCATGACCTTCCCTGAGCCCCAAAGGGCAGTTTCAAACATTTGCTAATCAGGGAAGGGAGAGGATGCAGAGACAAATGAGGAGCAGCCAGAAAACAATAGTGCAGCCTTGGGGCAGGGTCCTGGTTCCGCCTCAAGGGATACACATAACAATACCTTTGAGCTCCTTACAGAACCAAAACCCCCAACAAATGGAGTTAGCATTCTTCATTCCAGAGAAGACCACCTGAGGCCAGATTAAAGCAACCAGAAAAACTCATCAGACTACCTGAGACCAGATTAAAGGAGTGCAGGCTCTGCACACACCCTAATCTTGTCATCAACTCTGCCCTTGAACCATCACTATAAAACTCCTCACCAAATCCTCCAGGGTTGGGTCACACAGTTATTGAGGGCAGAAGCCCACTCTGCCCACCTTTGCCTGGCAAAGCAATAAAGCTATTCTCTTCTACTTCACCCAAAACTCTATCTCTGAGATTTGATTTGGCACTGGTGTACAGAGGCTGAGCTTTCGGCATCACGTTCACCATTGGCTACTATGCATGACATCTAGCGATCTTATTCAAGGGAATTACATTCATTGATCAAACTAATCATTTTTTTCCACTTTAAATAAAATCTTATGTCTACAAACATTTCACATTTATCAAAACACATTTATGTCATTATTTCCTGTTATCTTCTCTTTAGGATGAAGAAAGAGATTCTCAGAAATATTTCAATGATTAACACTATGAACAGCTTTACAGAGTACCAGAAACTAAATGGAAAAACAATGTTCTCATGTACTGAGTGATATTAAGCAGACTATAATTAATCCCCCCCTTATAATACTCATAGGAATTAGGGTTTATGGAAAAAAATGTTTTAAGATAGAATATCTGGCAGGTAGTGAAGAGATTTTACCTGAGGTCAACCAACTAGAAAACTGCAAAGCAAAAGTTCCCGCAAATGACTGCACTTATCTTCTAAGGTCATAGCCTAAAAGAATGAGGGATCTGGAAGGGGCCACTTGGTCATACGCTCTCATGAAAGAAGGACTGCTCTACTGCAACACAGCAAATCATGGCAGCAAAAAGATGATCTTTTCACTCGCAAGTGACTGAAATTTTTCCTCCCCACACTACCTTCTGTAGGGAGAGGAAGTTCAGTGGTTGGTTGACTGTAAAATTAGAAAATAGGGTGGAGAAAGCATGAGACCTTGAAGAAAAAGTTCCATCCTTGTTGTTTCCTCTTCCCACCTCTGAAACAGTATAGAAAGTCTACATTCTAATCCTTATACTATCTTAAACCTTATCACCTCTGTTCTCTGGGTCAACGCCTCATCACTGCATTCCTCCTCATTCTGATGTTGAGTGAAATCACCCAGGTAGTGGAATTGATGGCCAAGAGCAGGGTACCTAGTAACACTTACCCAAACAAAGGTAAACAGACACACACGGGTTACAATCCTAAGTTGGCAGCAACATCCTTCCAGGGAAAAGACACTGGGGAGCAGGAGCCAGAGTGGCAAAGGGATTCATTATTGCTATGTTCCAACCCACCTCTGAAAAGAGGCAAATGTCCCATGGAAAAGCACATTTAAAAATAATTGCTTTATCTCTTCCTTTTGAAATATAATATTTATTTAAATAATCTTTCTTTTTCTCCCAAGCATTTCATTATATGAAATTTTCAGTTAAAAATTTCCTAATACTAGACGTGTATTACATAATCGTTTCTCCATGCCCACAGGTCAAGGATTAAACACAGCAAAAGGGTTTTATATAGCGTGAAGAAATAGGAAGCATGCCATAAATCAACCACAAAAATAAAATTCTACTTGGGAAACACTGAATGAAATCTAGGTGGCTATTTTTCCTCTAGTGTTTTTAACCAATGACTTTACAAACAAAGACATCGTCTTAAAGCATGTTATGAACTCATTTTTATTGAGAACTCTCAGAAAATGAGCATATCTGTTTGTGTTTTAACTAAACTAGGAGATGTATAATCTAAACATGAGTTTCATAAAATGCACCTTAGGAAAGATGACTGCAAAAAAAGTTTGTCAGCTAACACCTAAAGGCAAATAAGGCACCCATCCAAGCGTGTAAAGATTGCAAGAAAAGAAAGATAAGTGTTCAGAGTAGGACAGTTAAGAGAAACGTTCTGTTTCAATAGCTGATATACTGTAAATCACACTTGACAGACTAAAACGTAAAAGTACTAAGAATAATCTTAGGCATCATCAGGTTAAATCTTCACTCATCCTTAAGAAGTGGGAGGGGGGAATCTAATTTCTGCGTTTCAGTAATGATATGCAATAATAACTTCACCATTTTCTGAGTTCTGGTGTAAGAAATTTAATCTTCACAAAAGCCTAATAGGAAGGTATTACAGATCTACAATCTCTTATCTGAAACCCCTGGGGCCAGATGTTTCAGAATCCAGAATTGTTTAGATTTCAGAAAGGGAGTAGAGTTCATATAGCATATGTTATAAACACCTCCAGCAGGATTTAGTGGGCCACCCTGTAATCAAATCTTAATATTTCTTCAGAATTCATGAAGATTCACACTAAGTAGGAAATGACCATAGACCCTCAATGTTCAGGCCAGGTTTCACTACCACCTGAGTTTGCCACGAACTTATGAAATTAAAACAAAACCAAAGCAACTTTTGTTTTTCAGAGTTCTTTGAATTTCAGAATTTCAGATAACAGATAATGGATCAGTATTATTATCCCCATTTTATAGATAAGAAGAAGGCAGAGGACTTGCCTGAGGTCACAGAGAAGATCTGGTTAACAACCAGTATATAAGAATCATCCATAGTCCTGGAACAATAGTTCCTCATCTCTCATTCTCTTGGCTCTGCAGTGCATATTTCTGTACTTCTATTTTTTTCTAATTCTCAAACGTGTGGCTATTTGCCGAATCAACCTAAGAGGTATACAATCTTCTCTAACATTAAAAAAGAGCTCAAAAATGATCTACTTACCGTCAATAATTCCTCTTTATTTATTTCTCAGTATAATAATGTTTGCTCATTTCAGTGCAGGGAGAAGCAGCAAGTGATAGAAGTGAAATAATCCTGGACTAGGGGGAAGCCGACCTAGAGTCTAGGACCAGCTGTCTGTCAGTAATTCTATTACGGCTCTGGGGAATTCATGAAAGAGGTCCTGCTCTTTCGCATGGTGTATGAAGGCCCTCTGTGTTCTGGCTTTGTCTTTCTCTCATTCCCTCCCCTCACCCCCCAAACACACACACTTCCCACTCCCATGTTCTACCCATGCAAACCTTGTCATGCCTCAAACACACCATACATTCATCACCCACAATTCAAACATATTTTCCTTCTGTTCTCCACACCGTGCCAGGAAAATTTAGATATTACTCTTCAGCTAGGGCGGCATCTGGGGCTGTAAACCATATTTTCCAATTTTAGTGATGAGGGTTTACTATTGACTAAATCTAAATGTCTGACCAGGGCCAGGATACGTTCCAATTGTTGCCTCCAGTTAAACTTCCAGAACTGCAGTTCAGTAATCAGAGGGGCTGAAGTGGTCTGGCATGGGTCCTTCTTGACAAAGCCAAGTTTCTGCTACTCTATTTCCTTCATTATTTGCAAATTGGTTCTGTGATGACATTTAATATTTTTCCAGTACTAAATTCAGTCTCCCTGGCCTACAGTGTATTCATAATTCCTTAGACTTGCCCACTTCCCCCACCAAATAGCCACTATCATCTTCACTAATTTTCCATGCTTCTGCAAGATCACTAAAAACGGGAATCTAACTTATGCCAAGATTTTAAAATACCCTGGTGATTCAAGTCAGCAGAGACTACAAATTGGAATACATCTGGATTCTTTTAATGTCTCTCGTCCTCTCTGGGACTTCTAAAATTTACCTCTAAAATGGTCCCAAACATTGACCTGAGATTCTGTAAATCTAAAGACCAATTTCTTCTTTTGGGTATGTATGCTTTGTTTTCCTTTAATCAGCTTTGAAGTGTAATTTACTATAAAATACACCAATTTTTAAGAGTACGTGTAGGTGACTTTTGACACGTGTATACTCTTATGTAACCACTATCATGAGTAAGATACACACTATTTCCATCCCCTCCCAGCCTTCCCCGAGTCTCCATCCCTCATCAAAATTATCTTTTTCCCCTTTGCAGTTAATCTTTGCCCCAACCCATTCTCAGGCAATCTGTACCTGCTTTCTCTCGTTACACTTTTGCCTTTCTAAATTTTTATAAACTGGAATAACACTGTACATTATGTGCCTGGATTCTCTCACTTAGCATAACGCTTCTGAGATTCACTGACGTTTTTGCATGTATCAGCATTCTATTTTATTATTGAATGGAATTCCATTATTTATCAAGTGACCAATTATTTCCAGTTTTTATTTACTATGAATAAAATTACAGTTGGTTTCCATATCTGTGGGTTCCACATCCACAGATTCAACCAAGCATGGATTGAAAATATATGGAAGAAAATTTTTCCAGAAAGTTCCAAAAAGCAAAACTTGGATTTGCCATGCCAGCAACTATTTACATAGCATTCACATTGTATTAAGCATTATAAGAAATCTAGAGATGATTTAAAGTATAAAAGAGGATGTATGTGGGTTAGATGTAAATGCTACACCATTTTATATAAGGGACTTGAGCATCTGTGGATTTTGGTATTCACTGGGGGTCCTGGAACCAATCTCCCATGGATATGGAGGGACAACTGCATTATGAACATTTATATACAAATCTTAGGACATATGTTTACATTATTTTGGATAAGTTCTGCAAGGGTGATTGCTGATTAAGTGTATGCTTAACTTCATAAGAAACTTCCAAACTGTTTTACAAAGACGTTGTGCCATTTTACATCACCACCAGCAGCGTATGAGGGCTTCATATCCTTGTCAGCACTTAGTATTGTCAATTTCAATGCCATCCTAGCAGGTATGTAGTGGTTCTCATTGTGGTTTAAATTAGCATCTCCTTGATGTTTAATGATCTTGAGTATCTTTTCATATACATATATACTTTGTTTATATTTATATTTTATATAATGAAAAGTTTAAAATATAAATATATTTATATTTACTTTATATTATTTTTATATACTTATTTGCTATTCTTTTCTGAAGTGTCTGTTCAAATCTTTTATACTTTTTAATTTTTCATTTTTTAATTGGGTTGCTTGTGTTCATAATTTGAGCGAAAAGAGTTCTTTATGTATTCTGGATACAAGTCCTTTATGTAATATAAGTTAAAAACTTACACATTTTCTCCCAGGCTATAGATTGCCTTTTTTACCCCACTTTCTGTGCTTTTCCAAAACAGTTAATTTTAAGAAATTATCAATATTTTGCCCTTAAGGCTCATGCATTTTGTGTCCTAAGAAATTTTGGTCTAATACAAAGTTAGAAGGATTTTCTATGTTTTCCTGTAGAAGATTTATAATCTTAGCTCCTGCATTTAGTCCTATATCTACTTTCAGTCTCCTCTTTCTCTCCCTTCTCTTCCTCTTTCTCTTCTTCTTTTTAATGGATATTCAATTGTTCCAGCACAGTTTGTTGAAAAGATTACATTTTCCTCCTATTGAATATCCTTGGCAACTTTTGTGAAAATTAATTGACCGTATGTGTTCAGGTCTTTATCTGGACACTGCCTTCTTTTCTATTGATCTATTCATACATCAGTATCACACCGTCTGGATTACTCTAACTTTATAGCAAGTCTTAAAATCAGGTAATCTGATTTCTCCAATTTTGTTCTTCTTTTTCAAAATTGTTTTAGCTATTCTAGGTCCTTTGAATTTCCATATAATATTTACAAGAAATTTGTCAATTCCCACAAAAATGCCTGGTAGAATTTTGGATGAGACTGTGTTGAATATATAGGTCATCTTGAAGAGAATTAATATCTTAGCAATATTGTATCTTCTAATCCATGAACATGGTATATAGCTCCATTTAATTAGAACATCTTTAATTTCTCTCAGGAATATTTTATAGTCTTCAGTGTGCAAATCTTGCACAAATTTGTTAGATTACTTCTTTAATACTTTTAAATGGTAAATAATACTTTAAAATTTTACATTTCTAATTGTATTTCTCTAGTACATAAAATATAATTGATTTTTGTATATTGACCATATATCCTGTCAATATACAAAATCTTTCTAAACTTATTAGTTCTAGTAGTTTTTTGTAGGTACAATTTTCTACATAGATGATGATGTCAACTGCAAGTAAAGCCAGTTTCATTTCTTCTTTTCTAACATGCATGACTTTTAATTTTTTATTCTTGTCTAACTACATTAATTGAACTATCATTCAATTTGCTATTGTTTTGTTTTTCTTCTTTAAATTGGTATCTTAGATCATTGATTTTAGACTTTCATATTTTCCTAATATAAGCATTTAATTCTACAAAGTTCACTTTAAGCACTCCTTTAGCTATATCTACAACATTCTGATGTATCTAATTTTTAACACTGAGGAACACATGAAGCATTTCTTTCCGGGGGGTTGGGTTCTATTATACTTCGTATCCAATGTAATAAGGGACTATACAACATTCTTGAGAAAAATAATTCTTTCTCTAGGTTTTTGGTTTGTTTCATGGATTCCACTTCTAGTTTGAACTTATTTCCCCTTTGCACATTTTCTTCCCATTCTAAACAGATTCTTTTTTTCATTGTTCTTCCAAGGTTATATTTATCTCTAGCTAGGTTTTTCCTACTGACAGGTATCAAATCAAGAACCCAGTTGATTTTATACCTGAAAAAAGAATCTACTATAACTTAAGAATTTCTTTGGTGATGCAAGTCCACTGCATTGAATTTCCAGCAGCTTTTTGGGTGGATATTAAACATTCCAAACTTTACGTTTGAAATTATAAAGTTTCTCTTCCTGTAGTGCTGTTACTATTAGAAGCAGTTATGGGGATTAAAAACTTATCCAACTTCTCTTTTTTGTTTTTTTATAAATCTGTCTGTTTTCATAGTTATAACAACATGTATACATAAAAAATTATGGAAAAAAGAAAAAAATATGACATATTCCCCCTACCCAGAGATACATACCAATATTTTAGACTTTTTCCTATGCGTGCGCACGCGCGCACACACACACACACACACACACATATACACAAACTGGGGTGTATCATAAAAATTTTGGTATCTTTTTTTATTTAACATATGAGCCTGTTCTAATTTTAAAATATAATTTTATGTGGTTATGTTTATAGTATTAAAAAGGGATATACTATGATTTATTTAAGCATGTTTTCTTTTATAGTATAAATTTTACTCCATTGTAAAAATATTAAAAATAACACTGAAGAGCACATTTTAGTATACAAATCTTTAGTATGTAAATTAATTTTAACTGAATCTCTTGAAACTGGATAATTGAGTCAATGTATATTTTAACATTGTAGAAGTCTGAGGTCAATTTGAATTTTTTTCCTTTAAATTAAGCAAGCTGCTTATTTCTCCCTAGAAATTTTCAGGATTTTGTTTCCTTCTTTATTCTGCTTTTGTTTTTGCTTTAAGTGAGAATGTTTCTAAATATGTCTTTTTTCTCAAAATAACTTGGAAATTGGTGAGCTCTTTCAACTTACATGCTTGAACTCAACTCAGTAAATTTCTTATTTTTTCCTTTTTTTTACCTGTGTTTTTGTTCCTTCTGCTCTTATTACTTTCTAGAAACATATAAGTCTTACTCTGGATATCCCTCTGTATCCACCATACATTTTATATACTCAAACACTAATTGTTGACATCTTTTTCTTTTGTTTGCATTCTGGGAAAGCTTCTCAAATTTGTTTTCTCTACCATAAGTATGGCTTTCTAGAGTTAATTCTGTTCTATTCTACTACAAAGAATTGAAATTCTTCTATTGCATTTCAATTGAACGTGCTTATCTCATCTATCTCCCTTTTTACCTTATCCAGTCATCTTTTCATCAGAGCCTGCTATTCTAGATTTATTATTTTCTTCTCCAACTTTACAGTGCTTATGTTTTATTACTTTGTACTGAAGCAACATTTTAAACCTTTCTCTTTTTTTTTCCAGTTATTTGGATGCTTTTGCTTTCTTTGGTTCATTAAAATCATGTTCCCTTATGCTTAACTTTTTTTAAAATACAGGCCCTTAATTTGCTTTTGTAGTTTTCCATGAATATAGCAAGCTATAGCCAGAGCTAGTATTGGCATCCTTTGACATTTTTCAATTCAGTTCCATACTTTTTAAGTAATAAATTTACTACAGGAGACTGTCAATAGCTTGAGTGTCTAATTTAGTTAGGCATTTTTCTGGAATTCATAATATTTTAGTGGAAAATAAAACGTTGACTACCTTAGAATCTGCTAAGCAGTTGCCATTGCAAACTAGAAATTAAATCTATTTATCTCCCCATTTGCACATCATTCAATAATTATGGAACAAACATTTACTTGAGCACATGCTATATGATGCCAGGTACTCTATTCTGTACTAGGAAAAGACAGAAATAAGACTTAAAAACCCTCAAATGGAGAAACTTATGTATCCTCACTGTGTAGGATAGTCTTTAACATGTAAAATAAATTGGAAGAAAAAATTACTCAGTCCTTACCCTCAAGTTGCTCACAGTTTAGAAATAGAGTGAAATACAAACAATGCTATAGGTATGTAAAGTGTTATGGAATTACAGAGGATAGAGCAATTAACTACTAATTAATAAATTTGATATTTATTGAGAAAGTACTATATTCAAGAGTCTGTTTTAGGTTTGGAAATTCAGAAGTGAACAAAAGCAAAGGCTCTAAAGGTGCTAACATTCTAGAATAAACAAGTGAATACTATGTCAGATAGTGGTAAGTGTTATAAAGAAAATCAGAGTAAATTTAAAGGCAGTAGAGAGTCAAGAGCCAGGAGTTAGAGACCGTTATATGAGGAGGATATTATTTTATCTAGAGTTGTCAGAGAAGAATACTTTGGTAAGTTGATATTCAAAGAAAGATCTGAAGGAAGCATTGGAGTGAGCCATTCATACTCCTAGGGAAATTATATTCCAATTACTGAAGACAGCAAGTGTTAAGGTCCTGGGGTGAGTATGTCTGTCATGAAGGCCAGTGTCACTGGAGAGCAGTGAACAAAGGATACAGTGATAGGGGATATGATCAGAATTTAGAGAGAAGTTGGGGCCCAGATCATGCAAGGTTTTTGGCCAGAGTAAGGACTTCAGTTTTCTTTGATGTGAGATAGGAAGCCACTGGAGAGGTTTGAGAAGGTGACATGATCGATTTGCATTTTAACAAGATTCTGGCTGTTATGTGAAGAATAAACTCTGTTGACCAAAGATGGAAGCAGAGAGACCAGCAAGGAAGCTACTGCAAATAATCCAAGTGAAAAATATGAGAGTGGCTTAGACCAGCAGGGGAGCTGGTGAAGAGCAGCTGGTTTCCATATATATTTTAACCAGATCCGCTGATGGATTGGTTGGAATAAGAGAGAAAGAGAAAAGTAAATATATTCCACTAAAGCAGAGAAGAAAGGTTTTATAGAGGTAGTGATATTTAAACTAGGCCTTAAAAAAGACAAGTTATTCACCAACTAGATGGTGCACCCAAAAACAGGAGGAAGGAAGAGTCAAGAGGCAGAGGGCAGGCTCTATATGAAGAGAGAACATCATGAGTACAAGCAAAGAGATGTTAATATGGTTGAAATAGAGATGTGCTGGGGGAAGAAGGAGGAGAGGCAGAGCAGAAAGCAATGAGGCTAAGCGAAGAAGGCAGCTACCAGATTCAGAGGAGACTTGGATGTCACAAGAAAGAGGTGGACGCTACCAGCAGGCAAAGTAGAGTCACTGACGATTGCAAAGCAGGGGAAAGACCTAATCAGTTTCTATGTAGTAAGTAAAACAAAGCTGATAGGAGCAAGACTGAGGCAAAGTAGGGAGAAGGGAGACTCATTAGGACCCATTCAGACAAGAAATGAGGAGAGCCTAAACTAGAGCAGTACAAATGAAGAAAAAGGTGAAGAGATGGAAAAAATGTTTTGGAATTACTAAAACTCAGTCTTCTAGTTTTCATTGTGAAAGATAGGCAAGGAAGTACCAAAACAGGCCAAGAACTATTATTCATTAGAACTAAAGATGCTTGCAAAAATAATATGTCATTTTCTTATCTCTTTTCTAAAGTCAAAGCAGAATGAATGAGAGTTAGTTTTAACACAGGGCTCCCAATATTCAGGAGCAAAATGAGACAGGGCTTAGTCAATAGACTCATCAACAGATAGAGAAAAGAAAAAAATAATTTGTTCTAATTCTGGACAAAGAAAATAAAATACCATGAGGTAACACTGGAATTAACAGGCCAATTTTGTTGTAGAAGAGGAAAGGGCTTAATTCTTAAAGCCAAGAGCTTTGGAAAAGGACTCTTATCCAAAACCAATAATGGGAAGCAACATTTACTGGACTAGGGGTCAAAAGACAAGATTTAAACTCTGCCTCTTCTATTTATTCCCTGAGTCTTTATGCAGTTACTTCTCCTCTCACAAACAGAAAACAGAAAATAATTATAATATGCAATATACATCTCTTAGAGTGGAGGAAAAAAAATCACAGATATGAGAAGCCTTAGTCAACTGCAAAGACCAACATAAAAGGCATGTATGCATTATGATTTTTACTGAAGCCTCCTATTTCTAAGATCGTCCACATAAAGTGCTTAGTGTAGCTTAAGTAATCTTGGGAACACTGTGGAAACATTATTATTTCAACCTTTCAGGAACTGGTTGTTGCCAGATAATAAAAGTCTGCTAAAGTTTGAAGATTAACCATTTGCAATGAATCACACAGTTCATATTTATCTGCTAGTAATCACTGGGTTCTAAACTGGATTCAAGTTACTAGATTCATTTGTTTAAAAAACTAATGGATTTTGTTGATCTGCTTCCACACATTTGTAAAATATGCATGCATATATCCATAAGTACATGTAATATAATTTTATGTGAACTTAATATTTACTTACACTACACTGCTCAAAATTTAATCTCAGTGGTCTGGCATTTCTATTCCTCATGTTTTTAAGACTTATTCATGTTCTTACATACAGATGTATTTCCTTCATCTTAATAGTTGGAAGGAAAGAAGGGATTGAAGTGGAATGGAGGGAGATCTTTTGCTTTATCTGTCATATTTTATTTAAAGAAAAGATTTGAAGCAATATGGAAACATTTTTAACATTTTGGTAGATACTTGGATGTCTAAATTTACTTATTGTTTTTTATATGCTTGAAATATTTCCTAATTAAAATTTTTCTTAAATGAATTTAGCATGGGCAGCACCAACCTGTAAAATCATTGCAGACTTATGATTTTAGAAGACACAGAATATAGAAATAAGATATTAGAACCCAGAAGAAACATTACAGCACATCTTGCCTAAACCTCCTTCTCCTCTTGATTTTCAGATACAAAACTTAGGTTTAGAGAGATGAAGTTAGTTCATTAATTCAACAAGTATTTATTAAGCACCTGCTTCATGCCAGGCTCTGTCCTAGGTTCCAGGGAACTAGCAGTATTCCTTACCCTAAGGGAGTTGGTTTAAAGGAAGCACTGACATTAAATAAATTATTTTTAAAATTGTGACATATGTTCTGAAAAAGCAGAGGGAAATAGGGTAAAACATGGGGCTCTACTTAGTCCAGAGGGTCAGGAGGGCACCCCTGAAAAAATGATTTCTACTGGTTGCTCAACTAAATCTAGGCAACATGGGAATAAACTCAGATTTTCCTGCTTCTGGAAAGCGCATATTTTTTACAACTTTAACATACTCTAATGATTGAGTTTCCACAAAAAACCAAACTGACATTTTAAACCAAGGACTTGGTTCTATGCTTCTTTTATTGACTCACCTGTTTCAAGGAATTTTTAGTGTAAGATACCTTTGCTAAGCTTTTCTTAGAAGGTTAGATCAGGAAAAGCTTAGAAATCATTTGGTGCAGCCACTACAGTTACAGAGGAGGAGCCCAAGAGGAATTGATTCCAGAGAGGAAATGAGACTTGCTTAAATCCATTCAGCAATAAGGACCATCTTGACATAAAGACCAGTGTTCCTCGCCATGCACCATGCAGTTGGTGCTCATTGTATGGGGCCAAAAGGAAACTGGTGTATTTGGTAGCAGAGTGAATTTACATAAATGCAATATGATTAGAAAAACAGGTACAAAGCTCAGAGGTCATCTAAAAAATAAAATATGACCACCAATTTCCTACAGGATTACAATATTCCATAGTGCTTTTTCGACCCAATATCACATTCTTTTTATTTATTTTTTATTTTTTTATTTTTTTTTTTTAAAACCTCCTTTTTCTTTTTACTTTTTATTTATTTATTTATTTATTTTTGGCTGTGTTGGGTCTTCGTTTCTGTGCGAGGGCTTTCTCTAGTTGCGGCAAGCGGGGGCCACTCTTCATCGCGGTGCGCGGGCCTCTCACTATCGCGGCCTCTCTTGTTGTGGAGCACAGGCTCCAGACGCGCAGGCTCAGCAACTGTGGCTCACGGGCCCAGTTGCTCCGAGGCATGTGGGATCCTCCCAGACCAGGGCTCGAACCCGTGTCCCCTGCATTAGCAGGCAGACTCTCAACCACTGCACCACCAGGGAAGCCCCACATTCTTTTTAGTTTAGTAAATATGTTTCTCTAGAAATTGAGATTTTTCTTCCCTATTTTGTAACTATATTCTCAGAATGGGATCTTGAACAAAAGAATAACATGAAATGCCCACCAGTTTCTTTAAGAACCAATTCTACTCCAGCTGATCTTAGGTTTGATAAGTCAGCAGTGGACTGTACTAATCTTTGTACCTAGTTAGGTAAGACTGCACGTGAACTTGTGGCTGCTTAAATTATGCAAATCTTAATGTGAAATTAGAAGATGAAATACTGTGATGAGAAGAAAAAAGAAAAGAAAGCACATGTGAAAGAATTTTCTTCCAAAGATAGAAGTATTTGACCTCTCCAAAGAAGTCATGGACTTCTGACACTCACTCACTGAGGAATTTCAGGCAATGCATAGGATCTCCCTGAACCCTGAGCCAATAATCCACAGGGTGAAAATGAGGGAGCTCTGTTAGATGATCTATAATGTTTCTTCTATTTTGAATATTTTATGATCTGGTACAAATCTGTTACAGACACCAGTTACCAGGTTCACACTGGCAAGGTAACTCTTTATAAAGAGTGTGGAAAACAAAGTATTGATAACCTTTCTGCTTCCACATCAGAAATATATAAAAGAGTAGGAGTCAATGTATGTACTTACGTGTATGTATGCACATTCGAGAGTGTGTTTATTCCTAGGAAGTACTAGCCTACAAGCAAGAATGAAGAGCCAAATTTCGGGGTGGGCCTCAACCAAATTTCCTCTTACACAGTCTTGAACATCCACAGGAGCAAAGTATTTCTACAGTGGTATGGAACAGAGGTGCCTCAAAACTAACACATGAATTAAACTCTTTGTTGCTCTACGATATCCCTGACAAAATGCAAAAGCAAGCTTTGCCTAAGTTTTGTTTTGTTTTGTTTTGGAAGGGATGGGAAGAGGTTTGGTGTATTGAGTAGTGAGCTGCTCAAAGCCAAATATCATGTTCAAATAAAATAACTCCGGGGATTTTGGAAAACAAGAGTAAATTCAGCTCCTTTACTAATAACATGTTGCAAAGAGAAGGGGGGAAAAAAGCATTCCACTAACTATGACCCACCGTCACCACCTGCCTCAGTCGACATACTATATTACACGCTCTTGGCTGCCAGACTGGTAATTCAGTATCACAATGCATAGAGATGCCAGCTAATATCAGCACACACCTGCATAATTTTTTAACAGCTCCCTTTCCTAAAGGTGGAACAAAGACCCTTCCTCCCCACTCCATCAAACAAAAGAAAAAACACCTTTACTTTTTCAACCTGTTCCAGAAGAAATGCCATACTATATGAAAATCCCAATTGCAAGGCTGCCTTGACCCACAATTCTCCAAGAATACGGATAGTATAAACAAATCAATAATTATATAATCCACCTTACTACTCAAGGGAAGCAATTATGTAGGGTAGCATCAATGCCATCCTGATGCTACAGTGCTAGCTTCCAGATAAATCCACATCTGGCATGCTGTCATGCTAAAAGAAAATGTTTTAAATTTTTTCTAATGTAATACTATGTACATTATGACCTACTACTGGCCATTAGCCCACAGAATTAACCTTAGCATATAAAACCAGATGCAGCTGAGGTCCATTAAGACTTAGGGCAAATTACCTACTCTGAAGATGGCTGGGTCATAAAAAGAGAGTAAAACCTAAGCTAATGCTTAAAAACATCAGTGACATTTCTGGCCTTCTGCAAGAATTTGGGTTGATTAAAATTAACAGAAAAATAATGAGACTTACAGATAATCTAAAAGACAACTACCATTCACTAACAGGAAATGCTAGGTGCACTTCTAGTTTTTAATTCTTTTTTTCAGAGAGTTCAAAGAATACAAGAGGTGAAAGGTGTGGGTCTGTACTACCTTAAACAACATAAAATATTTGGCAGGGGGAAAAAAAAAGGCAAGCTCAAAAGCTGTCACAACAGCGTTCATCCACGCTCAGCAATCATCAAGTACAAAGCCTGCCTTAATTTACACAGAGCAATCCTAAAACATTCAGTGACTTAAATTTTTTTTCTTTCCTAAACTGTATTCTTGGGAAATGCCAAATTTAAAAGGCCCTTTTATAAGGGTAAGAGGGTGATGAAATCAATAATTGGAAGAGTCAGGAAAGAAAATCATACAAAGCAGATGGGGTATTCAGAGAGGACACAATTAAGTTATGGCAATTGATTTGGCAGGGGAAAGATTAATAAGGGGGAGAGATGAGATACTTGACAATAAAAATATAAGGGTCAAAACCTAATTTTTGATCAAGAGGCTTTGGAAAATTAATGCTAAATAACCAATTCACTAAAATGGAAAAAGAGTCTTAGTTAGAAAGAAATAGACACAGCTTCAGTATGAGCTGCTTGAAATATACCGAATAACCTTATATAATTGCATATATACTGTATATATATTGAATAACCTTATATAACTGTATGAGCTAATTATACGCTATATTCCGGATTTGTTCTCTACAAATAAACTCACTTGAGAAACTTTATAAACTTCACATCTAGGAAGAGAGGCTTTAAAAAAAAAATTAATAATTAAAAAGTAGCCACTTCAAAGGTTTTAGTGAAGTAAATACACTCTAAACAAATATCAGGCTAATGTTCTATGATGGATGGCATACTGAAACACCAAAAATGAAAAGAGGGAGTGAACGCGGGTGTATGGTTTGGGGCTGGGTTGGGGGTGTCCTCTTGAAAAGCCAACTTTAAAAGGTTCGGTGGAAAACCAAAATAGCATTCAAGAGCCAAGTAATTCCCCTCCTGTGACTAGACCACAATTTTATCCCCTCATTTCTGAACTGCATGTGTATACCGGGGCAGTAAATACTGCCTAGAGAACTGCGGACAGGAAGTCAAGAGGACAGGGCTCTGGTCTTCCACCTGCACAATGATTTCCTGCAGCGTCTGAGGCAAATCATTTCCCCTCTCGGGCTTCAACTTCTTCATTAGCAACTAAGGTATTCCACTTCGGGCTACATCTACTTCAAAGGAAGGGAACTCTGCAAAGTGAGCTTGCAAACAGGACGCGGGCCACCATATCCTATTGGATCTATCCTACTGATCAGGCAGGTGGAGATCCCCAAATTGGCCCCAGAGTCGTCTGGCATGGTATTCACTTCTTCTCCCCGTCTCCCTTCCTGCCACAGTCGTCTGGCTGCCAGACATGTACGAATTGTGCTCTTAATAGTTTAAGAGAAAAGAATCCTTCCTCCAAGCACTTTTCTTGATGGCCCCAGCCAAAGGGCCGCCTGTTGCCACCTGTCAGTTGTGGGGATTAATTACCTGAGCCGAGGCTGGGAGAGGCACATTCTTCCTGGGGCCGCGCCCACAGATGTTGACATCAAGCAGGTGGGCTGTCTACTACCCGCTTACCGTGAAGACCAGCCGGGAGCCCACGGGGCCTGGCAGGTGGGGCTGAAGGGGGACACTCAGACTGCACCACAAAGCAGCTATATCTTGGCAGAGAGAAACGTGTCCTGGGACATTTCCAGGAGGCCACAGGCAGCTCTGTGGCCAGCCCTGGACACCAGCCTGGCCCAAAGGCAGCTGCAGCCTCCCTGCTGGAGGGCAGCATGTTGGCACCGACCTTGGAAAGGGGTGGGGTTGGAGCCCGCCAGCCTCATCCTAGCTGCCTGAGGGTATGACTTTGGACAGCCAGTTGAAAAAGATTTGACAGTCCTGATTGGTAATTTTGCAACTTTATCTCCCCAGGAGGGTAAACTCACCTTTCATTTAGTGTCTCTTGTCAGTGCCACCCCCTGCCAACCCTGCCTGACTCGTAATCCCATTCACAGTGACCTTCACGAAGCAGACACTGGAAGGCATTTGTCAGAGTGACTGGTATACAGCAGGTGCTCAATAACTGTCAGCTGACCTTTAGTGTTTCCTGAAGTCACAACAACCATGAGGAGACTCCTGTAGTGAGAACGCTCTCCTTTTTCACGTGTGTAGAAACTGGGGCTCAAATATTTAAAGTGACACTCCAGTAAATGACAGAACTGAGGATGAACTTCAGGGATTTTGTCCTCTTCTCAGTGCTGATTAAACACCTGCAAACAAGTCTCCTGACTCCCTGTCATACTCTGTGTCCCTCAATAAAACAAACCTGGACGTCCCCCAGTGACACAGGAAGATACAATTATCTGGGAAGTGAAAATGCTTCTAGCAACAACCATGGTGGGCAGAGAATTTTTACCCCTCGCTCCACTGGACAAACCTAGTTTAATTCTCCAACAGACAGATGAGAGAACAGACTCAGAGGAAAGGTCACACCAGAAGTCAGCAATGGGACAGAATTAGAGCCTGTGACTCCTAACTTCCAACCCTGTGATCTTTTCACTGTAAACCATTCATTCCTATACCTCTTCTCTCTAAGAAGGTGTGATCCAGGCTCATCGGAGAGCTTTCTGGGCACACACACACTGTAGGCGAGAGATGATAATGCCAACCACCAGCTTCCTTTCCACTGCCGCAGTGGCATGCCTGGCTGACCACACCACCCTCCAGGGCACAGCTCTGAGTTTCAGCCATCACTTACCCTTAAGGGAGAGAAAGTGTCTTCCTTCCCCCTCAGGGTGACTCATTGTTCCCAATAGCCTGCAAAGCCCTGCGCTTCTACATCTGTCACTCCTCTCCCCTTGGGGCCCAAACCTGATGTCCCCACTCCTTCCTCAGCTCTCACCTTCGCATATCAACAAGGCAGCCTCTGGGTTGTGAAGGCACCAGTCCTGCCCAGAGCTCAGGCCACTGCCCAGCAGGAATGTGTCCTAGTCCTTGGTCCAGGACACTGCCTCACACTGTGGATCCTAAACTAGCAGGAGTTCCTCCTCAGTGGCTGTCCTTCTTCAACCCCTGTACACTAGGGTTGAAGGTTATTGTCTATACGTCCACACGCATGGTCTGGTGTTCTCTTTTAAAAAGACTCACAGTGCGCAGTTCCTAAACCTCTATTCCCTGCTGAAGGCTGTGTCTTTGCAGTGAACAGAAACACGTTTAGAACCCACCGACTGCTAGAGGCACTTATAGTCCTACCCTACATCATGGCCCAGGCACCCTTTGCAAGATGATACCCATCATATCTGGTCTCCTGTTAGACTCATTGCTCATTTTGGAGTCTCACTTGCAAATTAACCCTAAAAGTGAGCCCTCAATTCCAATCATTTTAATGTGTTTGGATCTGTGAGAGACTCTTTTTACTCGAAGGCTAGAGGGACCAGTCTTATGAGAAGAGATGGGAGAATATATCCAGAGAGTATGGAGGGTGATAGCATCTACTGATTTCCATAAATGACACCATTGTTCACCCATCCGTGGAGTCCTTCAGAGTTTATAGAATATTTTCATAAATGCTATTCATTTAATTCTCAGCTAACTCTGAGAAAATCACCTTTATCCCCTTTCTGTCGATGAAGAAAGAGGCTCAAGTAGGTAAACTAGTTTGCTCACGACAAAACAAGGGTAGAAGACAGAGTCAAGCTTCTAGTCTAGGTTTTAACGTCAAATCCAGGGCACCTACTGTACTTGTACATACATCATACGGTGCATTGAATGATGTCTCCCTGTGCATTTACAGAACCCTTGCTATGTTCAAGTCACTGTACTATATGCAAGGACAGGAGGAGGGGGGCGAGTCTCTACCTTCCAGAAACTTACCACTTGGGAAAGATATATATATCTTTATATATATATCTTTATATCTTTATATATATATCTATATATATCTATATATATATCTATATCTATATATCTATATATATATATATATATATCTGGCACAAAAAGAATATAAACTTAAGACACAAAAATAATGAAACAACAAAAATACCAAAGCGCTTTCTGGCTTCAAAATCCCAGGTTATTGGGATGTAGGCTGATGAACATTGCAACAAATACCCTCTAAACCCTTACTGTATGTGCTTACCCTCCCCCATTTCTCCCTCCCTTCTCTTTCACACACACACACACACACACACACAGCTAAACTGTTTTTAGAACATCAAGAGTTTAACAGCTTTTTATTTTGAGAAGAAAAGATAAACAACTCAATCCATTCCTAAAACGATGGTACAGCTTCCAATTTCAGGTTTCAATTAGTAGACTGAATTATGACTAGACATCTACAGTTTTGAGGATTACTACATGGAAAAGAAATTTTTAAGATCTGTATCTTTCAATGAACCACAACATTCGCCATCCCTAATGCTAAAAGATTCTGAGTCCTGAGCACTGGTGATGTAGCTGCAGGAATAGGACGCACGTTTGACGTCTGTTAAAAAACAAGCTAACACTTATTGACATTAACTAAGTCTAGGCACTTCGCTAAGTTTCTTATGTCTGATATCATCTTCACGGTAACCTGTGAAGTAGATATTATTGCTCTCACTTGCCAGATAAGTGAATCGAGACTCAGAACGGTTAAGTAATTTGCCCAATCTTTCAGAGCTACGAAGTGGCAGGGCCAGGTTCAATTCCAGGGTCCCCTGATGGCAGCGCCCTTGCTCCTAACCTGTACAGCGACAGCTCGGGGTACTAGGGAAGCAACAGTCTGACCCCCTGCAAACCTCTGTGTGGTCAGCCGAGTGGTGCAACCTGCCCGAGCCTCTGGCTCCTCCTCTCTAAAACAGAGATGATGCCGCCACCCACCGTAAGCTTGTTGTGAGGGTTAAATGGGGGAAACCCTGCAGTGCCTACAGCCCAGTGCTGGGTGCCGGGCAAATGCTTGACGAATAGCAGCTCTCAGCAGTTATTTCCACTGTGCAGCTCTATTGCTAGATCAGCGACCAGCAAAATTATTTTAGTGACACAAAGACTTCAAAACATACTTCTAAAGACTAATCCTTGACTCAAGTCCTAGCTAATGTATGGGAAGATATGTTTCTGGGGTGAATCAGGAAATAAAGAAAGTAGAGACGGAAAGACAAAAAATTGGAAGGCGGTTTTATCACTGTAACTGAAATCAATGCAACTGGATTCTTCATTCTATTTCTGAGGTTCCTAATAATGCATCATGTTTTATTGTTGCTTCTGTGTGGTGGGAGCAGCGTCTCTTCTTGTGCTTCTATCTACAATATTTAAACTGCAATCCTACTGTCCTGTCCTTCTGACAGGAGCTAAGTCAGATTGGCAAAGAGTTTTAAATCACTCCATGAAACAGGACCAACAATAACTGTTGAGAATCATTGTTACTCTGATATTTTATATCCTTCATTCCTTTCATCTCAGAGAAATGGATGCCCAGGTGTAAATATAATAGGATTTAAAAATGAGGGAAATGAGTAGCAAACGGATTTCAAAACATAAACAGAGGCCATGCTTGCTGATCTCCTTCGACTTTCTGTATTTTTATTACAACTTTTAAGTGTGCTACAATGAACTTGAGAAAAGTTTAAGAGACTTTAGGGTTCCTTCAACTACAGCTGTCCCTAAGGTTCCAAGTGAACAACAATAAGATGAATTTCATTCAAGGCTACACCATCTTATAGACAAATTGCTGAGTTTCTTTATTCCACATAAATACAGGAAGTCAGCATGCTGAAATACTGAGATCCTAGGAGTATTGTTAAGATACTGCCAAAAAGGAAAGGTGAAACTTAATAAATTAGATCAGATTTGCTCTTTAATACCTTTAGTTCAAGTCTTGAACTTTTGCTCTCCTCCCCCTTTTTAAATAAAGCCATAAGAACTAAAATAATTTTGAGATGTCTATTTCCATGCTGGATAATTAGGGACTGTGGGAGCCACGGATATGTATGTGTGTGTGTGTTTGCCCGGGGTGGGGATAGGAGGTGGTGAGTGGGGAGAGATTTAAACAAACCTTTACCTCTACTTGCAACACCTCTTAAAAGCTTATCATAATGTTACTTCCTATTTCTTTAGAGTTCATTTGCTGAAGATGGAAACATGCTTCATCTTGCTCACTTTTTCTGCATTCTTCATAAACTTAATATTCTCGTTAGCCCCAATGGGGAAAAGAATGCAACCTAACTGTCTTAGTTACACCTTGGAGTGTATCTATTAAAATGTTTTAGAAATAGCAGGAAAAATAATAAAACAAACCTGTTAAGAGCAGCTGCCCTCGCCAACAAATATGAAACATTACCAGGAAGGAAAAGAGAGGAAGGAAACAGATACGACACTTACAAAGAGAACACAAGGAAGAAAGGAAGGCAGGAAAGAAGGGAAAAATGGAGGGAGGATGGAGAGAGGAAAGGAGGCCCAAGAGGCTGTGGAGGACAGTGTGATAGCTTAGTTTATATTTAAACTGATGTGCAAACTTTTATCACCCCACTAATGCTGAACTCAGTAGAGTAAGAGGGATGAAAACCTCACTTCTGCTTAAAGAGTTGTCGTTTGAACTGGGAATAGGATTGCCAGATACAATCCAGCACACCCAGTTAAAATTTAATTTCAAAACCAATAAATCATTTTTTTTAGCATAAGTACATCCCAAATATGGCATGGAGTGTACTCATGCCCCAAAAAATTTTATCTGAAATTCATATTTAACTGGACATCTTGGATTTTGTTTGTTTGTTTTGTTTTGTTTTATTAAATCTGGCAACCCTAGCTGGCAGTAATCTATAGAAGTTTTCTTAAGTTTTTATTATTGAAATTTTCAAATTTATTGAACCCCATTATCCATCACCTATCATCCACAGTTATTAACATTTTGCCAATCTTATTTCAGGATGGAGGGAATTTTGACAGGCAGGAATGAGGGAAGAAAGAGAGGAATATCTTGGACAGAGGGAACAGCAGGAGACCAGGCATGGGGGTCAGAAAACAAAACAAAAATCATCTTCTGATGCCTGACTGTGGGTCAGAGTGTAGATTTGGAATCACAGCATACTGTGAGGAACACAGTCTTCACAGAGGCAGAAGGCTTGCTCTCCTGTGTACAGATTAGTGTGTAATCTCAAGAAAAATTACATAACTCTTCAGTTGAGAAGTGAGGATAATACCTGCCAACTTGACAGGTTTGTTAGAAGGATTAAATGTGATAATATATACGTGTGTGTGTTGAAAAACATAAAGCATTTTACAAACAGAAAGGGATTATTGTTATTAGTGGTAGATTGGGCCAAAAAGGAACACTTTGATCAGAGCATGACATGCTTAGAGGTCAGTGTGCAGTCACCAACAATGGGCCATCCACAATCTTTGATCTGAGCTGTGTGTTGGAAAGATCCCTCTGCTGACCCTGAAGAGGAAGAGTTGGGAGGAGCAGAGTTGGGGCCAAGTGTACTAGCTGAACCAGAGGCCTACGGGCTTGCTGCGGGATAGAGACATTGGGAACAGGTATGAGAGATACTGCCAAAACCATTATCAGCAAGATGCCATTGACTCTAAGACTCTAGGGGAAGTGAGATGAGAAATGGTGGCATACATTGGCTACTTGATGTCATTATTTCTACAGGTCACAGTGCAAAACATTTTGGTTCGTCCAACCCAATACTTTCCAATCACCTACTATCCCCAGTGCTAAAAGGTGTTTTCTGAACAAGTCCATCTCCCCTAGGTGAAATTGCCATTAATAAATGCTGATGACTCTTGCAAACCTCTAACGCTTTGCGCACATTCAGTTTCATATTATATGCCAACTGAAATCAGAAAATCTACTCTTCAAAGAGGGATTCCTGACATTCTAAGTTGCTCACGTACATTTGATTTATCTCCTCAGAAGAACCAAATTAAAAAAAAAAAAATCTCTTCTTCCAAAATTGACATTTTCTTGAATGTGGAATGTGGATAGAACCAAGAGTGAAATCTGTTGAAAACAGCAAATACTCATGGAAATAAATCACTATCCAATCAATCAAAGAATTGTGCATTCTGAGTACTTCCTTCAAAGATAGATCTGCTGACGGTAACATCTGACTAATAAGCCAAATCTTTCCTAACCCACTTCTATGAAACACCTTACAAGCAAATAGCTGCTAACAGAATGGGGACTAAGCATGTAGTAAGAACGTGTTGCAATGCTTTCGTTATACTCATTATATCTGAGACACCAGGTGGCTGGTATACACACACTACAGTCAATATTTCCACTCATTTTATCTTATTGGCCACCTGATTCATTTCCAGTTGGGACTTAGTCAAAAAAAAAAAAAAAAAAAATGCTCAAGGTATTCCCAATCAGAGGACTAAGGGGAGAGAGCAGGCGAAGATTGCTTGTTTTAAAGGCCTTCATAACCTACAATTTATTCTTCCCTCTTTTAGTCTGTTAGCATGAGGAGTTGAAGTTTATCAAATTAACCATCCATCTGTATTCCGTCAAACTATACAAGTCATAGCTTCCTAAACTATGCAGAATCTGAGCTCAAAGGAATTTAATTCGTAAACCCTATAACTCTATGTGTGTGGGATCCCAATCTGGGCACAAGACTGGACTCCACCAAGGTCACAGTGAATCAGGGACATATCAGATTAAGAACTCAGGTTTTCTGTGTCATGGGACTCCTTTCATGGGACCAGACCACCCATCTCTATCCCAATCAAGGTGAAAATATTTTAAAATGCATGATTCAGTTCTCAAAGTTGAAAGCTGTGTATCCTTTAACAAGTTTAGCAAAAAAAGAAAGGAAAAACGAATTTAAGAAATCAACATCTAATTATCATGTTTGAACAAAATATCAAAATACACACGATATTTTTTTCCAAAAAAAATGACCCATCCTAAGCAGAGAATTATGTTTCCGATGAAAGAAAGGGTGTGCTTGCTCTGTTTGGTGCACCAAACTCTCTCATCAGACCAGTTGGATTATGGTCTTAATCACTATCGTAAATGAAAGCAACCTACAAGTTCAGGAACCCGCAGCCCAAGTGCTAGGAAGAATCTCTTCTGTGGCAACAACGACGGTACAGTCGGGGAGACACATGCACGGAATGTACACAGAATGAATGGTCTTTTATTTTTGTTGCTTTTCAGTAGAAATCTCTAATGAAAAATTCCTGATTTAGACTAAGAGGAACAGAAGCAATCCCATAAATGTGAACGGCACAAAGCCCACTCCCCTGGCCTTCATAGGACCAAGCGGGTAAGCATAAGAATCTGTTTTCCAAATGGAATATGAATCAAGTCCCCCCAAGTCACTACTCTCCAAAACTTAAAAAAAAAAAAAAGGAATCTGTCAGACTATCAAAGCATTGTCAGTGCCAGTAAAACACATCATTAAGGTGAGTAATTTTCCTGTTTACTTCAAACACTTTTTTTCCCAAACTCAAACCTGGGCAGGTCTGATCAGGTAAGGCTTTGGAACGAGTAAAAGCGTCCCCAGTTTCTACATAAACGCCGCAGGCCATGGGCAAGAACAAGTCTCAACTGAGCACTCCACAGTAGTCGAGCTTCCCGGCGCCTCCGGTCTTGTCTCCCTCATTCCTTACAAGTATCGTCATGTCTCCTAACCTTCAAAATCTGTTTTATCTGCAACACACATATACACATGCGCACACACATCCCACTTGTTTTCTTCCTTTTACCTGCATTAATATATTTGTACATTCTGAACAAAACTTCTTCGGGACGATTCTTTATTTCCCGTGCATCTTTCAAAATAAAATATTTTCCACTTGAATTCATGGGTTCTTCATGTGAAGGCAAATGGCAGAGTGCAAAAGGACAATTCTTTTCCAACTGCTAAAACTGCTCTGATTTTGAAATCCAGTGGAGCAGAGACCTAACTTTTTGATTTTGTTTTTTTTTTTAGGAAAACAGGTACTATTATCTTAAACAAATGTTTTCAAGATCTACCTTCTATGCAAATGCATCTACTATGTAGTTTGTGTTTTCCTTCTTAAAAAAAGAAAAAGAAGTTGGAGAAAATTGCTATCTTTGAGGTGAGATTAACACTCTAGATTGGTTTATATCTGAGACAGGAAGTTAGAGTTACAATTTAGTCCTAGATCTATTTTGTCGATGTGGACAGATCAGTAGATCTTGAGTTGACTTCCCAGTCTATAAAATAGATCATTAAAAAAAAATGTCTCTAGATCACAGGGGTATTATGAGTTCTACTGTTTGCAAAGCACTTTGCATTCTTTGGGTGAGAGGTGTTGGACTTGTTATGAAGACACTGCACTTACATAATCCTAAACATGCTCACAAATTGGGAAGGTAGTTTTCAAGCCAAAGGCACAATGTTTTTTTATACTTAGAGATGAACTTATTTGCATACTGGTCTGAAGTTCTTATTCGCTCCTGTTCATACACTCTGTTTTCTTCTTGATGTCATCACTGTCATCACTCCTGCTTTCTCCCACCATACTTTCTTTGCTTTAGGTAGAACAGGAAAATGGAAAGGAAATTAAATAATGATACAGGGCTTAAATTGAGTGGAAGTTCATATTATTTCCCTACCCCAGGGGCAGGGAGATGGGAGCAAAGTAAAGGAACCAGGAATGGAGGAGGGAGGGCTTTAGCAAATCTAATCCCATTTACTGTTTACCAATAGGGAAAAAGGGAAGATCCAGCCTGCCTTTGCCCTTGCTCTCTTTATCTCATTAGGAGTGTTTAAATTTGGGTAGGCAAAAGACAGCTATAAGATAGTAACAGACATAAAATAGTGAAAGCCAAGATAATAACAGGAAGGACACTTCATTCAAAGGTCATTCATTCCTTGGGACTTCCCTGGCGGTCCAGTGGTTAAGACTTTGCCTTCCAATGCAGAGGGTGTGGGTTCGATCCCTGTTCGGGGAACTAAGATCCCACATGCCTCACGGCCAAAAAAACAAAACATAAAACAGAAGCAATGTTGCAACAAATTCAATAGAGACTTTAAAAATGGTCCACATCAAAAAAAAAAAGGGTCATTCATTCCTGGATTGATAGGATCTCCATCACTTTGTTATTTATTTGCTAGATGACTTTAGACCTGAAAGGGTATGTAACTCTGCATCTGTGAAATGTGACTATTACTCACTTACCTTGCAGAATTCTTGTATAAGTCGGTTACCATAATGTTAAGTACCTCATGGAGCTCTTGGCCTGATGCTCAATAAATGGTAACTAGCAATTTCATCTCCACCACCTACATTTTGGAGCTGGCCATCAGTTGCCAACTCCTGACACCATAAGACCATATTCAGGAGAACAAGCATAACTCACTATGCTGCTAGAGGTAAAATTTTAAGTCAAATAGTATGCTTTATTAGAAAAGGATAGAAGAAGCAAACAGGTTTTTATTTTACCCTCCCTTGCTAGGTCACTACTGTAACTTTTGGTTTTAGCTGGTAAGCTGTCTCTAGCTCCAGCTATTCTATCTGAGCCACTGTACCTGAGCTATCTACTCAGGACAGTTGGTCCTGAGCAACCTCCTTGGATTCAGGACACTGGCTCTAACAGCCGCCCATCTGCCAGTCCCTGGGGCTGACTATAAGAAGAACAGTAAAGCCCATCAAGCCCTGTGCAGAGAATACAAAGCTAACTTTCATAGTTTCCATTTGCCAGTCACTTAGTAAAACCCACTGAGGAAAAGCAATTAGAATGATCACATGGTCTGAAGATTCATTTCTTCTAATGAGAACATGATAGCTTTCATGGCACACCAAGTTCCACGCCAGAAATTAAAATGCAAGCCCTTGTACACACACGTACACACTGCTATATTTAAAATAAATAACCGACAAGGACCTACTGTACAGCACGAGGAACTCTGCTCAATATTCTGTAATAACCTAAATGGGAAAAGAATTTGAAAAAGAATAGGAAAAAAATAAACCTCATTTGATCATGTTGGATTTTCAAAAAGTAATAAAAACAAATAAAATGCAAGCGCTATGGATTGTAAATTTAAAATTACTACTTATCAGCCGAATGCCTACTTCTTTAATTACAGTGCTCCTGTAACAGAGGAATAAAATTAAGAAGGGGGAGGGGGCTCAAACAGGGCAGATGAGGAACGGACTTGCACCACTTCTGTAACATGAGCGCATGACCAGAAAACAGAGTCCTACCTCCACCATCTAGCAGCCTAGAGAACTCAGCCTCCTCACTTCACCTGTGAGCTTCCGTGCCCTCCTCCTACACTGGAAGATGAGGATAACACACTGAACTTGGAGTGCTGCTGTGAAGCTCACATCGTGGAAGTGAAAATCATCTGTACTTTATAAATGGACAAATACAATCATGGCTTACAAAATAATGTAAGAAATACCCTCAAAGAGAACTGCAAAATTTTCTGCCTACTTAAACCATGCTCTGCAACAGATTGATATTTCAGCCAATTGACTGGGTGGAAAACTAATAATACAGATAACTAATCAATTCAAGTAGAAATATTTAATAGGCACAGAAAGAATAGGCTAAGAAACCTCAAGTAGATAAATAACTATCTTCCACATCAAAATTACAAGGATTTCTGTTGTTGTTGTCAGAGAGAGAACACCTCACTAGGCTCTGAACCCCTATCAGTTTTCCTTTCAGGGGAAGCTGGCAGCCTTGGCACTGGAAAGAGAAACCACACGGACAACAGAAGGCCAGGCTGTTCCTCTGAGTTAGCACTTTGGGACTATCTCATCCAGAAAAAGCTGGTACAGAACTTTGGGGTTTGTCTTTCGCATTTCCCTAGTACTGTATTACAACAATTTTACACAATGGTTTAAATCTTACAGAGTCTTACATGAGGCTGTGTTTCAATTGCTCCAGACCTTATAAGTGATGTTCACTCCACTTTTACACATTCATTCCTTTATTCCAATAATATTTACTGAATGTGCTCTCTTACTCCTTCAATGCCCAGAAAAACTTTATTTTTTTCTTGCGACACATATTAATTTGGTTCTTTTATTACAATTATAGATCTTCAATTGTCTTCCGAGCCAAAAGGCTATGAATTCTAGGTGGAGACCTTAGCTTATCCATCTTTCACTCAAGTGGTAAGCATAATAAAACAAGAATAATCTTGCATGCTTTGTAAAGGCAAACGACACTGATACAAAGCAGGCAAATGAAAAATATATTTGAGATTAATAAATATATCATTGAAGTCTGTGATACAAACTCACCATTAGGAAAGAAAAGATGCTAATGAGTTCAACTCCTGTCACTAAACTAGAAGTTTCTCACTCCAATAAAATTAATGTTCATATATAATTTCCAGATAGTTTCAGAATATTTTTTAATTTGATAAAATGAACTTTATCCTTAACCTTTGCCATGAAAATGGGAGTAACAATAAATCAAATTGAAAGGTAGATTTTAAAAAAAATATTTAGTTTTGTTTTTCAAACTCACGAATTATCTATCCTTTGTATCAGGAACTATGATAGACTGATAAAAGGGTAACTCTTAACTACAATTTATAAAGGTCTAGCTTTATTCACCAATTAGATTCTTTTTGCCAGATTTAAAATCTGAACTCCAGATATGCTGAACTGTCTTTGTGTCAACAGTTAAATGCTCTCTTGCCAAAGCCCTCCTCCCCCATCCTATTCTAATCCCAGCAAATGGCCACTGGCCACTCTTTCCTAATTCCAAGAAAATGAAGACTGACAGTGTAGCTAATATTTAATCAGTGTTAATACTTCCCAAATTGTATAAAGAGAGATTTTTATATATCAGGTGAGATGTGCCTGTGTAGTGAGTACAAATTTACCCCCGAAAAATAGTTTATCTTGGTTGAAAAAAGTTAAGGCTACATTTGGGTTTGCTAATGAAAGAATTAAAAGGGCAAATATTTGAAGAAAACTGTCAGAAAAGTATAGAGATCATTGACACTGAATTTAGTTAAGAAAGGCAATGAACTAATTTTCAAGGAAGTTGCTCCAAACACTGTCTAGTTATAATTTTAAAATAACACATGCACCCTTCTTTAGCTATTCCATTCGCTCCCTTAATATCTGGGTCAAAAAATTAGGTAAAGGAGAAGGGGACTTGGATTCTCTAAACGTTGACAGTCAGCTTCTAACTTGTTTGCATGGATCTAGCTTTCAGAATGCTTAAAGCTCTTAATCATATTATATTTAGTACCAATTAGCACACTCCCTGTATTGTACTTCTCAGAACAGTATGTTCCAGGTACTAAAGCAGGAAGAGACACTGATTTCCTGATTCCTCTTTTCAGATGCTTGGATCTCTAGGCAGGTGATTTACAAAGTCTTCCCTCTTGGTCCAATTCCTACAACTAGGTTTAGAAATATGGTATCTGTCAACTAAATGTTGAATCTTTCTTTGGGTACAGGTAAAAATTAAAGTAGTTTTTGTTTGTTTGTTTGTTTTTTACCAGTTAATATCCTTTGTAACAAATTCACCTCTAACATTCAGCAAAAAGGAATGGAGAGATTTTATAATTCAATTTACTGAACTGAATTGAGGGCCAGCCCTGGGTCAAAGCATATTTGTGCAGTTACTGAGTTTTGTAAAATAGCATTGCTATTTTTTTTCATAGCATTCTTGTTTTTCTTCTGCATTATACCCAAAACTGAAGTGAAAGATATTTCCATTTTCTGTGAGCTACTGTTAGATACATTATTTTTAATCCAGTAAAAGGCCAAAAGTGTTCATTCTTATATTTAGGATAAGAAATCGGAAGAAGGATTAATGATCTCCTTCAATATGTTTTTTTCATAGATAAAGAAACTGAAGCCCAAAGCAGCAAAAGGACCTGGGCCAAAGCCATCAAACCAGTCACTGGCTCCTTGGCCAGGGCTCTTCCTTCTTCAATCAATAAAACTTCCTTCCAGATCCTTTCCATGCAAGGCAGAACCAGAAAGAACAGAAGGTGTTTCTTGATCTGGCCAACTACAGACATGTGTGTCCTCTCATAGACAAAGCAGTAGGATAAATAACCAAGACGAATCCTAAGAGAAGCAAGTAAAAGCATAACACCAGAAACTCCCCCAACACTTGAGGAATATATTCTTTGACTTGTTTATTACTGCAGTCCTGATAAGAAGTAGCTCTAAAACAACTGTGCAGGAAATGCTACTATGTTAGGAGTCAAAACAACCCCAGTTATGGGAAGTAGGTTTCCGTCTCTGAAATGCACACTGCATATCCGCTCCCAACCCCACACTCACCTTCGTTTCCCCTTGCCTAATCTAGTATCTGAATTATTGCAATAGCCTCCCTGCCTTTAGTCTCCCCACCTCCACCCTGCTGCCAGTTATTTTCCTCCGATAGAATATGATGTCGTCCCCCTACTCAAAGCCCTTCCGTGTCTCCTCAATGCCTTCAAGATTGAAGCCAAACTCCTTCGGAGGATTCAGAGGCCCTCTCCATCTGGCTCTGTGAACTTCTCTCCAGCCTCACCTCCTGCTCTTCTCCAATTCCTCCAAACATTGCACAGTCTGGATATGCCAGACTCTTTCCTACTCCTAGACTTACACAACATGGCTATGTCTCCATGCCTTCACTTACCTGGATCCTCAACTTGGAATGTCCTTTCTCTTTTTCCCCATTGCAAGACCCTGCTCATCTTTGGAGAGCCAACTGTAAATGTGAAGTCCTCTGTGAAGCTGAACAAATCAGTTTGTTTTCTGTGCTGCATCACGCTTTGTTCAGACAAGGATACCATCTGACAAATATTTGTTGAGACCCATTATATGTGCCAGCACTAAGATACAGAGATGAAAAGACAAAGCTACTGCCTTTGAGTTCACACGGTAATGGAGAGACAGACAGGCGGTACACCGTGCTTCTGAATATATGTACAAAGTGTCATGAACATAAGAAAAGGAACTCCTGAGTGAGTGGTGGCAAGGGAAGGCTTCATCTACAATTAAGGCTTTCAGTGAGTTTTAAAGGCTGAATAGGAGTCTGCCTGGCAGACAAGGAAGGTGGTGGGTAGGGGGACATTCCAGACAGATTATAGCACCTGTCACACTGAATTACGGTGAGGTTTAGCAGTTTGCCCTGATGGATTGTGAGCTTTTTGAAGCTGGGCTAACTTACCTATGAACAGGATTACCCTAAAGCATCGAGCTCTAATAGTAACTAGCATGATTTAGGAAGGGACTGCTCAGTGGCCAGCATTGGACTGAAGGCTTCCACACTGCATTCTCAACAACCTGCAAGGGAGATTATTTACACCTTAAAGAGGAGGAAATTGAGTCTCAGAGGGGTCTGGTCCCTTGTTTACGCGTAAACTGTGGAGTTACGTGTGTTTTTCTCCAAAGTGCACCTGCTGGTGCTCAAGAAATGTACTTTGAAACTAAAGGTGTGTTTCAGTGAATTGTAACAACTGAGACTTAATGAACGGGGTCATCAACTTAGCTTCAACAAAGGCACCTGGGGACGTGTGTGCATATGCATATGATACAAAACATATAAAGCACCAAATGGGGAAATTCTATGACAGCTATGATAAGTGTATACTTGGTCATACCTGTTTGGGTGGGTAGTAATTCTGAAGCTTCAGAGAAGGTAAAATTTTAAATATTCCAAGAAAAAAATTTAACAGAAGGGAAATTAAGCTTCTGAATGTGAAATAATGCCTTTTCTAAGAAACCGATCAAAAATAATCAACGCAGATTCACTTCAAGTGACAAAATATCTCTGAATTTTCTAAGATAGAGAACAACGCTTGTCCTTGCCACACACAATACTCACAGAAGCCTCAGAAAGTTTGAAAAGATTTGGTTTTATGGAGAAGAAAACTTTTATTATACTAACTTCCCTTTTAGAAGCTCAAAGGATTCATTCTACTAAAAAGAGCCTCTAAACTTTAAGTTTTGGAAGTTTCCTTCCTATTTTTCTTACCATTTCCTATCCTTTTTTTTGCTTTCTTTGCCCTTTTCACCACTGTAACTCATGTCTTTGACAGAATGAAAAAAAGAAGAATGGGGAAGAGAAGGGAAAACAGGAGGGGCTGCAGAAGTTGTGGGGAATAGCAATCCATCTTGTGGACTCTGAAGTTACAAATTACAGCACATACCCTCAACCTTCTTCCCCAAAGGGTGGCAAGAATGAGATCACGGCCATAAAACCCTACTACTTCTTAAAGTACACAGATTTAAGAAGGTACACATGTAACATCTACTAAAACAACAAAACAAGTAGGCTTCTCCCTATCCCACAGGATATTTTTTATTACACATAATTATATATATATATATAATTATATATATGATCTACATACGATAAAGGACAGAGAGGGGTCAAGACAATTAAAAATACTGTTGTTGAATTGATATTGATAGTATTTAAGCTTATTCCCCCCATCACTGATTTCTTCCCCCTTTCTGTTATTTTCTTTGTGATCAAGTTTTGAGCAATATCTCTGAGTATTTGGGAACAAATATCCAGATGCTTCTCTCATGCTTCTTTGCACAAAATCTCTATCACGAAGAGTAAAAAAATTGGAAACCATAATTTCTTTCTGCCTACTGGATTAATAGGTAGCTTTATGAACTATTCCTGACAGTCCTAATATTTTTTACATCTACTTCATATTGACAACTATTTTTATAACACTTAGCTCAATATTAGCACCGCCCACATACCATGAGGGTATGTATTTTAACCACCAGGCTATTAACACATATACTTGCTATATGAAGGGATAACATTTTAAGAGGAATCCTCTAAAAAGTTTATAAATCTTTTAAAAATTAGACATGTTTGAACAGGCAATAAAACACAAACAAGTCTTGGCCCTATCACATGCAGAATGGGTTGGTTACAGATGCTTTCCTGCAAGCTACATCTTGCCTATTACAAGAACATTCATCTTCCAAGCACATCATTTCACCTACTTCGCCTGAAGCAAAACAAAGTGCTCACACAAAATCACAGGATTTGTAAAAATATTATTGCTATCGCTTAAAGAAACTCTTACACTTATTTGACATCCTTACAGAGGAGAAGAACCAAACACCTGATTTCCAAAGTACCACTTTCTGACGACTGCTCAGTTTGCTTTCCCCCTATGCAAGCTAATGACGGGAGGGGAGTCTAACCTGTGTCTTCATTTTTCTTGCCTACAACACTGAGGCTGGGCCAGCACTGACTCACAAAGCTGGAGACATTAGCTCATGGCAATGATTCAGTCATGAGAATTCTGACAGACAAGGGCCTCTCCCCTCACTGATGCTTCAAGAGGGAAATCAGTCCCTGGAAGGGATGGCTTATGACCTAGGCACGGATGTTACTGCGTCTGTTATCAAGCACTGAGGGAAACGGGCAGTGCTGTCTGTGACAGCAGCCAACTTAATAGAAAATAACCATCTCCATAGGGAGGCCTCTGCAGTACACCCAGTTAGAAGAGCCTTACAAAAAGGTCCTTATCTCCTGCAACCAGCCCTTTCCATCAGTCCAGGAGAAGAGTGTGAATTCTAGTCTACAGACTACTTGGGTTTCTCCTCGGGGAGAGAAGAAAGGCAGAAGGGCCAAGTGTTCGGGAGCTAATAGGCTTTCAGCTTTTATTACTGGGGGTGAGAGAGAACATCTAGGAAGTTTTGAAATAGGCTGGATAAGAATCATCTCATTCAGCCAATACCTTTAGCTTAGAGCTCAGGGTGAAAAAACGGCGAATGTTCATTCATTTTGCAAGACAGGAAGCTGCAAGCCTTTCCTGCCGCCTCTATCCCAAGGCAGCAGGAGCAGTTTGCATGAGGACAGACTTCTGAGTTTACAAACCACTTTCACTTCATTATCTCCCTGGATCCTCACAACAACCCTGGAGAGTAGGTGTCATTAGCCTTGTTTTAGAGATAAGAGACACCACGGAGCTTAAGAGATTTGCAAAGGCCCCAGCTAGAAAATGGCAGCCTTTAGATCTCCGCTAGTAAGAGAGTTAATCACTTCAGCTCCTTGCCTGGCTCTCCATTCCTCCTCCCTGCCTTCCTGTGTAGCCTCTGGAAGCAATGACTTCAGCAGCTGCCTCTGGCCCTCTCTCATTTCTGTCCTCCCCACATCAGTGCACCGTGTCACTGAGGGAGTGAGCCCACCATCTTGTATCTACACTACAGTGGCATTTTCCAAATTGCTTCCCTTCCTCCAGGCCCCCTCCAACCAACCTCCATACATTGCCGGATTAATGGGTTTTATCTACAGTCCCGAGCATGATAATTCCTGTGCTCAAAAAGTATTCAGTGTCAGCCCACTGCCCGTGGGATATAGTCCAAATGCCTTAACCTACGTAGGCTGGCCCCATCCTACCTTTCGAGCCTTGACTTCTGCTGTTTCCTATCCGTGACCACAGCTTCAGGCAGAATAGCAGAGTCCTGTCTCCAGGCGAGCAAAGCAGGCTGGCCTCTGTGTTTTTACTTCAGCTGTTCCCACTGCCTCTCTGGAAAGTGTACTCTTTTCCCCACTTAACCAACCGCTGGGTCAACTGCTGTCCTCTTCTTTCTTTCCGGTCACAAAAGCCTTCTCTTCTGGATGCACAGAATTTTTCATTCAAAGGGAACTTCAGAAGCCACTTGATCCATTCTCTCACCTAAAACTTGAGCCAAGGGTCTCATTTCTATCTTGACTTGCTCCAGGGGCTGAGCGCTCACTATCACTGGAGGTGGCGCATTCCAGCCCTGTAGAACCCTGGCCATTCTTCCTTCTGAGCTGGAATCTGCCACCCAGGGACTTCCTCCCTTTTGTGTTAATTGTGCCCTCTGGGGCCATCCCAGCAAGTCTAGAATGTGGCTGGTTTCGGAAAAGCTAGCACTAAAAAAGGAGCTCTGCTCACTGATTAACAATATCACCCTTTCAGAGCATGGGTCCTTGTTCTTTCCAGGTTGAAGCTGCAAAACTAACTAACCCCCAGTGCTCTCTCACAGAGCAAATCAATGTGTCTCAAAATTGTGCCGCTTAAATGGTTAAGGTACTTGTACGTCAGAAATATAAATGGCAGTGTGCCTGAGTGTAACTCAAACTCACAAGATAAATATTACTCATCTTCCTGGAACTTTAATTTTAAAGATGTTTTTTAAAAGAGGGAGATAAATATATTTAAATGTATATTTGTATTAAAATGCAAAATTGAAACAAGTTTTACAAAAAAAATAAACAAATTATATTTTTTCTATGGAACCCTTCAGATTATAGCCTCAGGATGCCCGAGGCAGACATTCATGTTCCCCTGCTCCTAATTGGGGTAAAAGTTTTAAAGGACTGTTCTAATATATCACCTCTTCCACATCGTGGAAGGCATCAGAAGCTAGAGGTACTCCATAGATTGGATTCCCTATTGCAGTTCCTGATGCATCTGTGAGAAGGGCAGGTTTAGTCCAAATTCTAATCCTAAATTCATGATTCATCCTAATAAAAATCACCATTTACCAGACACTGTTATGCACTCTACATTCATTATGTCTAATCCTATCAATAACCCTGCTACCTAAAGATGTATTATCCCCATTTTAGGGTTGAAGAAACTGCCCTGGAGACAGTGTCCTGCCCAAGGCAACATAGATAGAAAGAGGTGGAATTCAACCCCAGGTCTATCTGACCACCAATCCTGAATTCTTTCCACTCACCACTCTGCCTCCTTAGGCACTTTTGCTCGTTCTTTAATAAAAGAACCACAGTCCCTGCTTTCAGAAAAACGCAAAGCTTTGTTGGATGGGTAAGCGCTAAGCTAGGTCACAATATTTGTAACTTTCAGTCTTGCAAGGTAACTAAAACAGATACACTTGTAAATATCTCTCATATTTTACAGGGTTATATATTTTATATCACATCTCATTGTAATTTAGCAGTTGAAATAATATTTTCATTTTAAATCAGGAATTTATGCGAAAAAGATCATTCCCTCTTCTGCTTAAATGTTTCAAAGTATTACTATAATTTTTGGTTTCTGAAGCCTAAATTCTAATGCCAACCAAATTAAGAAAGCAATACATTAAGAACTAATCTATGCCCCACAAGCATATGCCCAAGTGACAACTTCAAAACAAATTTTCTAACCAGTTAAAAAAAGAAAAATCTGTTAGTTTGGGAATGCTTGTGAGCAAGTCTCGGAAGGATATAACCATTCTCACTGTTCACATAACAGTGTGGGCCGTACCCAGGCGTAAAATATCCATGCTAATTCCCTTGCTTCTAATTAACTTGTCTTGAAGCATTCTCCATGTGCTGAGCATGGCTGATGCTTTTACTGAGACCAGCGACAAAAGAGATCCAAGTAGCTCTGGTCATTTCTATATATATGTGGATACCTACTAGGATCCTCAAAGGCGAACAGTATGAATGTCAGAATCCAACCTAAGTTCTTTGAAGTTAGGTTGTGTTCTGAGTTAGTCGGAAGGAAAACTTATATTCAAAAGTAACTGTAATAAAAGAATACTTCTAACAGGTAGAAAGAATGTATAAAATTTAAAAATGCTTCTACATGAAGATACGGTTTCAATTATTACATTATGGCACCAACTAACGAGTTAAACCTCACATCTGTCAAAATAAAACCATCATTACTATCATGGGAAAAGGGCCTTAAAATTTTATTGCTTAATTTTATTTTACTAAAACACAAGCAGATAATTACAGAGATTTTCTTTCCAGGAAATTTCAAAGCATTTTGGAAAAGTATATAGAATTATATTTACTTACCATATATTTATTGACTAAGACCATCTAGTATTGTGTACATTTTAAAGTAAGTGCCCAGTTCTCAAAAAGGAATAAGACTTGCTAGGTAAAAGTAAGTAAGAAGTCCCCTTTCCTCTCCTTTTCTGACATAGCTTAGTCAGCTCTCCTAAAAAGACAACTAAAGGAAATAAGAGGTATTTTCTTATACATCAAAGAAAAATATCCAGTAGACTATCGAATGCAGTAATCAATGAAGTGAAGATTTTAGACTGAATTTGAACATTCCATTTGAATTGGTTTGGCTCTTTTCCTCAAAGTAGAAGTCCATATCATGAAAATACACTACCAGGACTACCAAAGTGTCTTAGAAAACATTGAACTTACAAATTCAAAGTGTACACATTTTCCTTTAAAGAAGGATCCACTCACTACTTTCTTAGAAACCATTTCACTTCCTCTCTCTCCTGTTCTTTCTTTTGAGTATCCTCTCTCTATTCCCACTCTTAATCCCAAAGTATCTAAGAGGATAATTACACTTGGGTGGAGGCTGAGAGAAGATTCTATGAAAACTTAACAAAAAGACTGTTCCCAGCACAATTCTTACACCTTTTAACACCTATGTCTAAAATTTTTATGCGAAGAAAAGCATTATAGCTGAGAACTGTGGAGTGCTAGGCAAGAAATCAATTCTGAAATATGAATACATTACAGAAACTTATACAAATAGCTATATATTTAATTGCTTCATGAGTAGGAAACTAGACAGGAAGAAGTCTATATTTCCTTCCGGTTCTGCTGCTGAATGAGACATCTTTTTTTCCCTAGATCTCAAGTTCCTCATCACTTGTCATTCCAATTTTTACACCAAAAAGTTCATGAATGAGTTACTATTTGTTAAATTATATGATGATTCTCAGACATAAAATATAAATACCTGCAAGATATGCCTTTGTTACAATTATATACAAACGTGTAAGCTGTAGTCTTTGAAGATAGACATAAAACATAATCCATTACCAGTGAATATTAGGAAAGGACAATGTAAGCCTAAAGAATGAGTTATCCATGGTAACTTTTAGAGGTTGATGATTTTCTCTGGAAAGACTAATTAAAATAGTTATTTGCCAAGTGTCTTCCTAAACTCAAAGGGAATAAAGTTAGACTAAAGCATTTAAAAAGAGTGTGCATTTATTTATACATGCATAACTTCAACACATGCTAGGTGTGAGAATAAATAAAGGAAAAAGAGGTTACTTATCTATGTGGATTAGTTCAAAAAAGGAATTTTTAATTATCACAACAGGAGACATTTCCTATGAATCCATTCTAACTGTGGAAGTACAAAAAAGTTATTCCAAATTTCTATTATGAAAATGCTTTGCATTTTACATGTTTGGCAATCTGCTTTATCTAATTACCAACTAAACACCATTTCCCAAAGGCCTTCCCCACTAATTCCATTGTTTCATACAGAAAGGTTGGAAGAGTGAGGGTAGGTGATAAACTTGAATAGATAGTGTTTAGAGGGAAACACCAAACCCTGGGTCTAATACGCAATTTGTGTCCTCAAACACCTCCACTATCAATCACCAATGCAAGGGAACGGAACTCTCTCCAATAGCGCTCCTAGCCTTTCTCATAACCAGCTGCTTTGGGGGGACAATTTTTCCTCTCAAGACCATTCCACTCTGGAGAGTGTGGTGGCAGGCAGGGATAGTAAACACACACCAAAACTCTATTTTCAAATTCAAAAGGATCCAGTTTTTCTTTTCTTTTCTTACATGCAAAATCGGTAATAATATCTTTTAAAATTGATTCACTGTCTTAAAATAAATAATGGTCTACACTACAGAAATTTTTTGAATATAATTCTTAGCAAAAGGAATACATTTTGTAACTATTCATTCTAACTCCCCTATTTTGAGAAACATAGGCTTCTCAAATCGTTACACATCAAATGCATCAAAATTCTTGTCGGTCAAATGTTAATTTAAATGCTTATTACAATAGCATATCAGTTTCAGATAAGTCAAGTTTATAAAAAGAACTGTTAGGATTTTATAAGTAAACTTAACACACACTTAACACACATATGTCAAGGCATACAAGATATTTAAGCAAATTTTATAGAACTATGAGAATCATTTTGCTGTTTTAAACAATTACCGTAGCTTATAGAACTTTGCTTTTATGACATACAGTTAATCATATCTATGACTTACTTGATGACAATTTCTTGTTCAGAAACGTAATCCATAATTATAACATTGTTCTTATGGGAAAATGAAATTTGCTTTTCCAAGAATACAAAGTAGTAAAAAAAAAAAAAAAAAAAAAAAAAGAGAGAGAGAGAGGTAATTTATAACATTTAATGTTAGGGCTCTAGATTCATAAAATCTCAAATTAACAGATAGAGTAGAAGGAAAAAAGTAAGCAAAGGGGGAGAGAGAAGGAAGAAATATCTTTGAAGCCCAAATTATAATTATTGTAAATTAACTCCTTTGTTACTCAACAAGCTTAAGATATTTGTATTTATATAAATACGTGTATTTATTTTTGCATTTTTAATAAAAAGTAAATTTTTCTTCTAATGACCTAGTCAAAATGATCACAATTTAAAACTCTGTTACTGGTTTGCTGAAATATTACCAATAAAACACTGAGACTCTAAGAAAAAAATTATCTGATGAACAATTACAGGATCTAATTAAACATGTTTTAAGAAGAAATTATTTTACATTAGAAAAAAAATACACATATGCAAACATATATATTTATCCTACATTTATTTCTAGGGACTTATAGATCTATATTGTTTCATTTCATGTCTGCTTATAAATGGAAAACCTCGAAAAACTGCCTGAATTGTAAGCATGGATATGATGTACTATTCACGCAGATAAATCTAAAAACAAAAATGCAGGATCCTAAGATAATAACATACTGTGTTTTTAGAGCTCCACCTCTCAGGCTCCCAAAGTACTGTGTAAATTTTAATTAAGCCTCACAGCAATCCTACCAAGTAAATATTACAATACCCATTTAACAGATGAGCACAAACAGAGTCACTTGCCCCAGATCACAGAGTTTTTTAGTGCCCACAAGTTGTCCTTCTGAGTTCTGTGTTCTACTTAATGAGCCACACTCCTCAGGAGCCTATCAGATGACTTCTCAAATTCAAATGAGGATCTTTAAGTAAGCAATCATTATTCTTTCGACTTAATACAACTTGGAAACCACTCCAAATAAAAGAAAAGTCTTTTGAAATGGTGTCCTCATCTTATTTGTTATATTTTCCACAAGATTTAGTGCAGATGATACTGGTAAAACAGCATAAAGAGGAAAACAAAAATGCAAACTAAATGAGTAACCCACAAAAGAACACCTGTTTGATGAACTTGAAGACACAGAATTAACTCTGCATAAAACAATTAGAAATTACATTCCAATTCTTCAGACCCTTCTAATAAAATAACAAGGTGGCAAATCATACTGTTTTATTTTTTTAACTAAGAAATCATGAGTCTTCATTATTAGATTCAAAGTGAAATGAGAAGGCTGATTCTATTTGTAAAGTGAGAATCCCTCCCTAATTCACCTCACAGTAAATTAGACCTAGGGTCTCTAGCTACTCTCAATTTCCTTTAAATTTCAGCTGAGGGCAGCCTGATGATGGGGTCGTAATCTTTATTAAAAACCACAGGAGAGATGGCTGCTAAGATCAGTACCTTTAGGCTCCTGTGTGCCTAATTACAGGACCCCTTGTTCTAAAAACCATTCCACGTCTACAAAACATCTGCAGGGCTTCAAAGAGTCTAAGATTTTCCTTTCTGTTCTACAATAAACTTCTCTTTAATTTCAAAAAATTAGAAGCTGTTGAGCAGAAAGCTATGTTATCTCATGCCTCCTTCAGGCTCCAGTGACCCAACAGACATACCAATTGCTGCTGATATAAAACCATGAGGATTTATTTCATATGTAGTTGCTTTTACCCATGACATGACAGCTGATTGCTAAATACCTCTCATGAGAAAAATACATATTCCCTTCTCCACCAGAGGGGGTGGGGACAGTTACAAGACTTGATCACACTATGGAAATGGTTAATATCAGGGGATGCAAACAGGAGAATGTGTAAAGCTCACATATGCGAAGACACTGAGAACAATAAATGGCACCCATCATTCAGGGCTTACTTGAAGAAATCTCTGTCAAACTGAATGATATATAGTATTTTTTTAATGGCTCAAGAAAAATACAATGACATTATTCTCTGTCTATACCTCAGTTTTCTGGTGATTTTTGTTCTGCCACACCCTCTATGTGCTAATTACAAATGAGCCATTGGTTAGTGAGCTGAGAAAACTGATTCGAAGCACTTTCAATCTCACTGCCTTTTCTGAGTACAGCTTTGGCCAATTTTAGTTAAGTTATGGAGTCCCATAAATTCTCTAAGTATTAAGTATTAATTCTCTAAGTATTAAAACAAAACAGGGCTTCCCTGGTGGCAGTGTTAGAATCCGCCTTGCAATGCAGGGGACACGGGTTCGAGCCCTGGTCGGGGAAGTTCCCACATGCCGCGGAGCAACTAAGCCCGTGCACCACAACTACTAAGCCTGTGCTCTAGAGCCCACGAGCCACAAGTACTGAGCCCATGCACCACAACTACTGAAGCCCGTGTGCCTAGACCCCGTGCTCTGCAACAAGAGAATCCACCGCAAGGAGAAGCCCACGCATCACAACGAAGAGTAGGCCTTGCTTGCCCCAACTAGAGAAAGCCCGCACACAGCAACGAAGACCCAATGCAGCCATAAATAAATAAATAAAAATTTTAAAAATAAATAAATAGATAAAACAAAAGAAAGAAGATTCTTTCTTTATGCCAAGGATCCAATGCTGCAGATCATTATATTTTATAAAATAAAATTTTATAGGAATATGAAGGTAGGAAGGTCATTAACTGCACGAAAACAAACTGAGAAAGATCTACTGTGATAATGTATTGCTTAGTTTATTGTAGGGGGTGGGAGGGGGCAATTAATCTATAGGACTTTTGAAAGGAACAGAGAATTATTATTTCCAAATGGAATATATTTATTCGTAACTTTCCCCTTAGATGCTTGCTCTAGTTTCCAGTTATTTTATTTAAATTTTAAGTAACTGTCCCTTGTCACTGTTAAATATACTGCAAAGACAGCCTTCAGTCTGACTATTGTTTTGTTTGGTCTGTGGTTTTTACAACTTTTTTTTTTTGTAAATGAATATATCACTTAAAGATCTGGAGATATTACATGCAAATCCAGGTTTCTAGATGCTCTTGAAAAATTCATCTTTTAACTCCAGCCCTACCTTCCCCCATGACACCAGGGTGGAGTTGCAAAGCAGATTCCCTTGCAGACAAGGTGTGTAAGCTCATCTTGCCACTGTCCCCATCCCCACCATTTGACTCATTTACACTACCTCCTAGTGCCACAGATATTTGGGTTTGCCACCTTCAAGGTAGTCCATTATTAGTGGAAGTGATTTTTTAGGGAAATGGGCCTGATGATCGGATCCCTGCTCTTGATGGAAATTTCCATGGTAATTTATTTATATCACAATCCTCCTCATAATAATCCACCCTTCTGGGAAACCAAAGCCACAGTGGAAAATCAAAATAACAAGTGGCTGGTAATATCTACAAAACCAAATTGACTACTATGAATAATAATATAAGTGAAGGAGAAGGAGGAAGAGGAAGAGGAACAGGACAAAGAACAAGAAGGGAAAAAAAGGGGGTTGCTGTTATTCTTTTTGTAGTAGAAAAAGAAAGGCAAGTTTATTTAAATTTGCTATTTATTTCTTCTTAATAAGTGGTCAGTTCTCGTAACATTAGATGCAATAAATAAATAAATATAAATTTTTTTTCCTTTAAGTAGAAACTCTACCGTGGATTCAGGAAATCACTGAGCACAGTCTGGGAGGGCCCTAAACATCAGATTAGGTGAAACTGGCTTATCACGAATACATTAACCTAGAGTTAATTTAAACAAATTAGGGCAAACTTGCTAAGTTATTCTGCTCTGGATGTGGGGACAACTCCCCTATAGCATGGCTTACAATTGAAATTCACTTTAAAGTCCAAAACCTAGAGTTAAATAAGTAACATGAACCGTCCCCAAGAATCTCCAAACCCTTTATTTAGGACATTCTTCCTCAATACTCTCATCAACTAAGAAATAGCTTGGGTAACAGGTGACAATGCTCAATGTTATTATTTTCTTTATCATGGGAGGAGCACACAAAGACACTTCTTTATGTATCTCTGGAGATTTATAGCATAGCTCTGGCAAGAAGTGAAAATAACTTTGTTATGATTAACAAACGTACCACTGGCAAAAGACAAGTCTATTGACTTCTGTCCCTCAGCAATGAAATCTAACAGCCACTCAGTTAAGACCAGCCCCAGTAAAGGCTCAAGCGTTGGTGAGAGAAGTGTTTCCTTTGTGCAAGGAAGCTGATAAATCATATTCACCATGGAGAAGTTTGTCTGTACATCATGTCCTTTGATGGGCTATTCTTAAGAGTCCCAAGATTCCAGAGGGCCACGCAATGGGCCGGCTTGCATTAGATTTCTGCAGAGCTGGCAGCCTTCTTCTGGAAGTCTTACATTACAGGTAACCTGATGACAGGGAGGGTGGGCCACAGGCATGCATCTCAGCTCGCCTGTGGAGGAGCCAAGGAGAGCAAGCTTGCAAGACCCGATATGCTGGGATCAATGAAACTCTCCGGGGAACTAGCTGTTCCCCTTTCAAATGCCACCTCCCTAATCTCTCCACTTGCTCAAGTCAGAGTCTTCAAAGCTCTGAACACGACATGAGGCTGGCATGATTAGGAAAGGCAAAGGAAGAGGGCTCTCTAAATCACGGGTGGAGGCAAATGGCATCAAATTAATGGACAGTTAACAGTCAAGGTCAGAATGGAGGGATACTGCTTGGGACTGTAATTATTTCCTTTGGCCACGAGGAGAAAACAAAGTTTTTTCATATTTACTAAGGGCCTACTATATGCTGGACATGGCTCTGAGCACTAGGTCCAGGTGCCTGCCCTACAAGACCTTGACATCTATGAAGGGAAAAAAATCACAAGAGCAAAAAGGGATGTATGTCCAAAGTCCAGGGTCATTATCTCAGACGGAGAGCACAACAGGAAAACACTCACCTGAGGATTTTCCCAGTATTTGCACACAGATTGTACTGTGTGTCCTGGGTTGCGGGGAAAACAACTCTCAAACTGTCAAAGGTGCGTGAGGCTGATAATCAAGACAGATTGATCTATATTCACACACAAAAAAAAGCGTTGTCCCTGGAGTCCAGCAAAAGAAAGTACTTTGCCCCCAGAAGTAGTGTCCTTACCAGTCCTCTCAAAGCTCAAGTAGGTGCCGTAGAAGGCTTATCTCATCCTCACCAGCAACTCCAAAAGCATTCCAGATCGGTACCTATGATTCTTCTGAATGGCCATCGAGTATTCTGTCATGTGGATATGCCACAATTTATGGAACCAGTTTCCAACTGGTGAGTGTGTAGGTGGCCTCCAATACTTTTGCCACCACAAAACCACTGCTATTCTTTATTTAACACGGAGAATTAAAAAAAAAAAAAAAAAAGGACATCCCCATAAATGAGAAATAAATGTTGGAATTCAACAGGTTCTTAAAGCTGGAAAAGACCTTTCCTAGTGCCGGCAAGGAGAGCCTACATCTGATTGGACAGACTTAGGAAAGCAGCTCGGCCAGTCTGCATATGGGAGGGCCTGATATCATCCTATGCCATCTATTCACATATTTGAGTAGTGGATAATATTACAGTCCTGTGGGGCTGGAGTATGCATGCTAATAGCCCAAAAGCACTAAGAAAAAAAAAAGTAGAAGACATTTTGCTTTGCATTCTCTCAAATTATTACTGGCGGCACAACTGAACCCTCAACAAAACTATAATAAGCTCGTGAAGCAAAGGGATTCAAATTCAGACTCAGTAAACACATGTATGCCTATGACTAGCCAGGTGCTGATAGGTGCACTTACATGTGGCATATAATCCTCACGATAAGGAAAGTATGAACATCCCTAAGTGTAGGTGGAAAAAGTCAAGTTCAAAGAGATTGAACTCTCTGAGCAGGTCCCAGAAGTTGCTAGCAAATTTCAGGGTTGAAATCTGCACCTAAGTTTCTTGTCATTTCCAAATTACCATACTGTCAACTGGCCTGTGGCTGATGAGTTCCAGCTATAATGCTAGACCAGCACTATATTATATTAAATGGTAGGCCTCTATCAGTAAGTAACAATTACACTGTGGAAATAAGAAAGTCTGAAACCCAAGTCCTAAGTTCCGTGTTGGTTTGGGTGTGACTGTGTGTGTGTGTGTGTGTGTGTGTGTGTGTGAAACAGAGAATATGGAAGAATGTCATTGCTCTTCACTTTATTTCATTGGAAGAATTTAAAAATAGATACCGTATTTTTATGGAACTGGGAACACATTCGTTATTGGAAACAGAGAAAGCAAAGGAAATATGTGTATATACTTTAAATATATTAATTATATTTGGGCAGTGACTCTTAGTAAAACCAGAAATTAAAAGAGAAAACAACATGAAAGGATGACAAGTGATAAAATGGTACTAACAAGATTTTTACTGAAGAATTACCAGAACACTATGAGGTACATGTGACCCTTCCTAATGACAGCTGCTTTTGCTGCTTCCAGTTTGTGGGCAGTTTTTAAAATATAGTGTTTTTATTTTGAAAAATTGCTTTAAAATGCACAGATGCCTAAGAAATAGGTGTTGTATAATGTAGCACAAAAAATGTCCTTTGTCAGGTGGCTTCACTCCATGCTACACAGGGCCTGCGAGTGCCTGTATCTCCCTGCCTTCTGTCAATCAAGAGAAAGACAGTCTAGATAAGATGGTGGAGAGACTTGAACTGGGAGGGAGGGAGGCCTGGGTTCCTCTATTTCCTTGGCTGGTGATCAGTCATGTAACCTTTACTTCTCGAAGTTTCCTCATTTCTAAAATGGGATAACAGCCTCGGTTCTGAGGCTCCAAGTCGCATGAGAGAACACTCAAAAATCTGAGATCTGTGTATAAGTGTGAGGGTATATAATTTGGCTCAAAGAGTTAGGTGCTGCTATGTATAAGACACTGGTGTCCATGGTTAAGAATTTACATAATTTTAGGTGATCTCAGGAGTTACTCAAACAAGGGTTCAAATGTGCTGGATTTAGACGAAATGTAGCTGGGCCTAAAGTAAGTCTAATTGCGAACAAGAAAGATCATGAATAAAAATATAAATACCATGTGATACGCTAGTAGGATGGAATGGACATCTAATTCAATCATTTTATTCTGTAATATCTATAGCATACACTGTAGACAACTGAACAGAAACCCAAGAAAGGCAAACCAGCTTAACCAAGGTCACTTATTAATGGCAGGCAAATGAACTGATTAGAAGCTAAGTTCTTCTAAAAACTATGTTGATTAATAACACTATCTCATTTTAAGGAAAAGAAGTAGTTTTTACCCCATTCATCCTCATCAGAGGCACAGACTGAATTCTAGAAAGATGAAGTGACTTGGCTAAGGTCACGAGGATGATCACGGTGAGAATCCAGGTTTTCTGGCTCCCAAGAGATGCTCTTTCCCATCACCACAGTGCCTACCCCTTTTTCAGGGTCCTGATACCACTGCTGTCACATTTAAGGAAATTTTACCAGGGTACTCTACAAAACATTTTCTTTACTTTTTTTAAAATTAATTAATTAATTTATTTATTTATTTATTTTTGGCTGCGTTGGGTCTTTGTTGCTTCGCGCTGGCTTTCTCTAGTTGTGGTGAGCGGGGGCTACTCTTCGTTGTGGTGCGCGGGCTTCTCATTTTGGTGGCTTCTCTTGTTGTGGAGAATGGGCTCTAGGTGCGGGCTTCAGTAGTTGTGGCATACAGCCTCAGTAGTTGTGGCTCACGGGCTCAGTAGCTGTGGCTCGCAGGCCCTAGAGCACAGGCTCAGTAGTTGTGGCACACGGGCTTAGTTGCCCTGCGGCATGTGGGATCTTCCTGGACCAGGGCTTGAACCCGTGTTCCCTGAACTGGCAGGCGGTTTCCTAACCACTGCGCCACCAGGGAAGCCCCATTTTCTTTACTTTTAACCTACCTCTTATGTAGATATCCCCAACCTTTTTTTTTTTTTTGAGACAGTGTACCTCTCTGAGAGAGGGGATTTGATGGAAGATGGTTCAGAATTGCACTAAAACTGAAAAAAAGCGTTAAGACTTCTGTATGAGGAGGTGGCGAGGGAGGGAGGAGGAAGAAAGATTGATGTTCCATCATGCTCCATCCCCAAGGTTCTTAAGCCATTTTAGGAGGGTGGTGATTCTTCATTTAGTGGCCCCAATATGCCCATTATCCCTCAGATGTGCTTACTCTTAATATAGTAGAGCTCTGCAAATGTCAGATGAAAAACTGTTAGCTCTGAAGTTCAGTGATTGTAAACATCCAATTGGTGTGACCCCTACTCAAAAACACATCAGTGCTCCATTTATAAAATGGTTATTGTAGTGGTTCTTCAGCAAGGTATTACTTAGATCAATCAACCAATATATCTTTAAGTTTACTCTAAGTTTACTCACCTGGAGTGTCCACCTCCACAATTATTAATATAAAAGAGACTCAACAGTATGACACGATTGATTAAAAAAAGCACATGGAAGAGAGGTCAAGTTTTAAGCTAACACTTCTACTTCATGGTTGAAATACGAACCATGACAGAACCGCTTCTCAAACCATGAAAGAAAAGCGCTAAGATAAATTTTTAGACAATTATGGGACATCCTGATGTGAAATGGTGAAAAGAAAAGGAAAGGACATAATCTAGTGGGAGGAGGGTGGCAGAATCGGAAATAGGACCAGCTACACAAAAGTCTCTGTAACTTTAGGGATGCCACCGAATCCCCATGTTTTTTCAGCTTTCCTCACTAGTAAAATGGGAGTTGTGAAATGTGCCCTACCTAGCTCACAAAAAAGTGAGGTCAAAATGAGGGGACACGTGTGAAATTATGTTGGAATTTAGTGGTACTAATGCAGATTATTTTATAAACTCTGTACAACTGGAGAAAAGCCTGGATACTGTAACATACAAAGAGAAATGATTTCCAAAGAAACCTATTTGCCAAAGAGGGAAAAATCTGTTAAAACAATTTGAAAGCTACTTCTCAACAAGACGATGACGTTTGGAAGCATTTCTATAATCTCGGCAAACATTAAATTCTTTGACAAAATGTGTGTCACTTTGGTCTTGGGCATTCTTTGATCAACCAGTTAAAACCAGTCTTATAGGTTTCCTCCCTTATATTTAAGCTTTATTCATGTTATAATAAAATAAACTCTGAAATAGAATCAACATTCTTGTAGCTTTTTTAATTTTTAAAAGTATTTCCATGTTTTCTTAAAAAAGTTCTATATAAGATTTTTTTCAACATTTTTCATCAGAATCTCTCTGAAGCTAATTTAGGCCTCTAATGTGTAGTTTAGGAGGATTTTGGGGAGGGAAACTTGCTTCTACATGTAATAGGTATATATGTATCAATAAATTATGATTCATGCTATAGAACCCACATGCACAAATTTAACCCTTCCTTAATAGATGAGATCTTAATTTCTTTTTACACTGTGTTTGTGACTTTATTCATTTTTTTTTTTAAATCGCACCTTACTGGGACATTTATTTTTTCAAAATAATGAGACTGGTAACGCCTACATTCTGCAGACTGCAAACACATATCCTACGGTTACGGTATTTTCCATTGGCCTAATGCTTTACGTTTTTCAAAAAAAAAATCTTTCACAGAAGGGACCTCCCAACAGCGTGAGGCAGGCTGGAATGCATCATCTGAAATTGCTAGGAGTCAGCCAGAACGCAGGAGTTTGGTTCCCAGATCAGGGCTGTTCCTACTAAATGGCACTTTCTCTCTCTCTGGTTCAGTGTTGAATATTTCAAACCAAAATGTCCTTAGAGGACAGGGAGAAATTTTGCACCATTCAATATGGAGCTCTAAGCTTTGATGGGGGAGAGAGCCGGGGGCGGGTGGGGGAGGGGTGATGGAGAAGACCCTTGTACTTGGGGATCAGGTTCAAGGACACATGGGCGCCCGGTGCTCTTACCGTCCAGGTGGCGGACTTGGCGGTGCTGGACTGCTGGAAGGACACATCAAAGCTGTGTGGGCCCGGGTAGTCGGTGTTGGAGGGGATGGCGGGCGAAGGCGAGAGGGCGTCGAAGGTGGAGCTGGGCTGTGCGTAGGGCGAGGGCGCCGTGACGCTGTTCTGCGCGTGGTCTGTGTTGTAGGGACTGGTGGACGAGGAGCCATTCTGGATCTGCTGGTCCATGCTGTTCAGGAGCCCCAGGTTCGTGTACTGTGGCTGCGGGACACCCAGAAACCCCCCACGTTAGCCATTTAAGCTGCAGATCCTTGCTGCCCAAAAGGCATCATTTGGTGAGTGCCTTCTACAGAGTTCCACCTCACGTCTGCAACACTTCGCACTCAAGGGAAAATGACCGATTTGTCATTCATAGTTCGAAACACCAAGAGGAACCCCAGGCGTGTGTATGTTTTGTAATGACCTGCACAGTTCACACGGCTTCATGGGCAACCTTTGGAGACTGCGGTCTCCCCGAGAGCATTTGAAAGTGGATTATGTGCTCATTGGCAAACTGGGCAAGAAGTGCCCGTGCTCCGCAGCTGCTTATGAATTCTTTAAAATAAATGAATACTGACTGCTATTCTTTTTTTTTTTTTTTCTTCTTCTGTCCTGGTATTTAGAATGAAAAAGACCACTGGATAGATATGTTCTAGAGGAGACTTAAGCATCAAATTGTTGTTTACTGAGAAAAATCAGTTGTCCTCCAAATTTCCTTTTAGTCATCATTCTAAATTCTGTCTCAGGGTACCGACTTGCCCCCAGGGACTGGGTTCATGAAGACTGGAGGGAAATGAGTAGCAGGGACAGGGAGAGGCAACTATATATTTTAACAGGTTACATGCTAGCAGACCATCCAAACAGCCTAATTTTTCATCTGTTTTTTCATTTTCTTTGTAGCAGTTTACTATTTTCTAAAGTAGAACATGTGTAAGAGAAATATCTAGTTATGATTAAAATTCTATGTTTGAAATAATTCAGAAGCACATTAATTCATATAGCTTTGCTGCCAGGTGTTTTATTTCTTCTAGGAAAACCGGCACTAAGTAGGTATTCAATAAGATGTTTATGGGAAGAATGATTTAACTTCTCATTTCATCGGCAAAAAATCTTTACTGTATTACTATCAGAGAGGGGAAGTGATTTGCTCAAGCATCGGCTAATAAGTAAAGAGTAGGGATTTTGAAACCAAATCTTCCAAGTCCAGGGCCCTGCCAACACCATCCCACCTGTCAGCCTGATAAGATAATTCAAGTCATTCCTGAGTCAAATTGGACACATTTCCAGAAGGGGCCACCAGCCCGTGTACCATTTTCCCTTTGTGAAATCTTCTGACACGTGGAAACCTCACTGTTTCTTCAAGTTAGCAAAAGGAAAACAAATCAAAAGCAAAAAGAAGAAGGCAGTCCTGTGGGTACATATTTTATAAAGGAAATGAGGAGTCTGGATCTTCAACTGAAATATAACAGAGTCCCAGATTAAGTCAAACTACAGAGAAGAACAAACTCACAAAGAAACGGATGCTTGAAAACAATTTTAATTCAACTTTAAGCCTAAGAAAATTATTTTACTAAACTTTAAGTATTTCACACGGGGAGGAGAAAGGACTCTGTCATTCCATTCAGTCCAGAGAGCATCTGTCTAAATGTTAACGGTTGCATGCCCATTCCATTACATTTATACATTCGCATTCCACTGCCGAATGCCATGTCCCCATTTGCTCTTCAAATAACTATTAATCTCTTTACACTTATCCCGCTGCTGACAAGAGCAGCTGTTAGTCTCGCCTTCTCTCCCCTCTGACTTCCACAGCTCCTAGTTCTCCTGTCCTCCATCTTTAGCTTCCCCTCTTGACAGGTGAGGCAAACTGCAGGTGAGACAGCTATGAGAGACAGAACTAAAACCTGAGGCCCGGACGAAGGCGTCCACACCCCTGGCTGAATGAAAGCTCTTAGGCGTCCAAGCCTGCGGCAACAGCCTAGAAAGGGGATTGAAATTATTATTTGTGTTCAAGTTAAGGGTCAGTATACAAAGCACTCCTGAGCGTCCTGTAGGAATCAGATAATGCTCCCAGAGGCACGTGCTTCCCTAGAGCAGTACAATTAGGGAGGTAGCCGCCCCTGACAAAGGGGACAAAGAAATTCGCCAAGCACTTTCTCACAGGCAGTAAAAAGCCTGTTGGGCCAACCCTTTCCTCCTCCTTCGAGCTACACAGAATGGAACTTCAGCTAATTGTGCGCTTGGAGGAGAACAAAGAAACATGGCCCTTTGATTTTTTTTTTTCCAATAAATGTAAAGAGAAAAGTTTGGGGACCCAGCTTTAAAAGCCAGCGAGTAAACACTCAGTGCTGCTTGAAGGACATAAGAGAAATGGAAACTCCATTTACCTCAGGGGTACAAAGACGACGTCCCTGGGACAGCAGTGAGACTGAACGTATGGGGTGGCACCAAAGAAGCAGAAACTGTATTTCAAGCCATTAATAGGTGTTGATGGCTATGCTTTTACATGCCATAATTTTTAATCCCAAAAAGTTCGGGTGAAATATTTTACTTCACAATAGGATTTGCTTCCAGTACTGACGCCTCAATTTATATAATGTAAAACTAGATTTCTCAGGTTTGGGCAAAGAGCTGCTTACTATTCAAGATAAAAATGGGAAAACATATTTCAATTTAAGCTTCCCTCAAATTTTACTTTAAAGAAACAAAAGCTAAGTAGTATACTCAATTGTCTTTTAAAAAAAAGCATAAAACCAACACTAACTTTGAATTAACTAGCCGGAAACACACAGCAACAAACCCACCAAAGTAGAATTGTATGATTAGAAATCTCCTTGGAGACTTTCCATGGCCTTATTAAAAATTTATATCATAAACCTGCCATAGGAATTAGTACTTTTGAAGCTAATTTTAAAAGGATTTAGTTGACAACGACCAAAAAAGTTTCTTGTTTGCTTATTTCTTTGATTTGAAGAGAGTGGACGTGTTGACAAAGTACAATTAGAGGCAGAGGGCAGACCAGCATAGCCAAGAAGAACAAGTGTTAGGTAGGTAGGACCAGCAAAATAATTCACAGCACCCATCGCAAAATGAAAACACAGGGCCTCTTGTTCATAAATTATTAAGAGTTTCATAATGTTGACAGCAGAACATTAAACAAAGCACAGGGCCCTTTCATGACCGCACACTTTGCAGCCTATGAAGCTAGCTCTGTGCCAGGTTAATGTGAATAATATTTATTTCTTCTTGTCCACCAAAGTGAAGCTGGCGGGATGAAGGAAGCAGTAACTGGACCCTTTGTTTACTTCAGTAATTCCATAAACACAGAAGGGAGAAATTTGTGTTATGCTGGGATGCTAATGAGATGCCTATTTATGATGACAAGTAAAATAGTCTCCGAAGTTAGAACATGACACTCGTATGAGTACCAAAAAGTGCCCTGAGAAGAACTCTGTGGGGTCCTCTGTGACCCATGTGTTTCTTATGCAACAAAAGCTATTAGAACATTTGAAATGTAATAGGAAGTAGATTGTCCCTTTCTAACAAGGTATCTTGATGTTCGAATAACCTTAACATACTCTATAGGGACTCAGTGAATGAATGAACAGTGTTGTATATCTACCCTATCATGTCTGAAAGAGGAGACAGTCTTTTCTCCACAACATATAAAAGGTGAAAATGAACACGATTTGCCTGATGTCTATTATAAGCCTGATAAAGTAAAACAGTGGATTTCCTTTGAATTTGAACAGATGCTTCATTTCCTATAAAATAACTTTGAAATAGAAGATGCTGCCTGGACCCTAGAAAATTACCAACATCTGTAGCTGAAATGTATTCAGCTTCACCACAAACTAGCTGATATGCCCACAGAAAGGATAAAACACACCTTGGTCACAGAAACTTCACATACTCCGGGTAATCACAGAACACCCTGGGGGTGTTCTAAAACATGGAGCTGGTATGGTAAGTGTAGGGATACCCAGGGGCTGAATCTCAAACTGCCTGCTTTCACCATTAGGAAAGAGCAAGTATAACTACCATGCCCAAATATAGAAAGAGGGTTTCCTTGTTGTTTGTTTTTCTCCTCCCATAAGTTCTTTCGCATTCCCATAGTCATCTACAGACTGATTTATTTCTTCAGTTTTGATGATTAGAATTAAAATGGCAGTAAAGAATAGAGATTTCTCCTGACTGGTCGTTGTTTTAGAAGTGTCCTATATAAATGCAGTTCCTTTAGTTTCATTTTATTTTTCCTTCCTGGATTACATTGTTTAATGATCTTAAATTCTAAATATATTGTGGGCCTGAATTTTCTTCTCATCAGCTCATCAATAATGTATATCAGTATATATCACTGTAAACAAAACTTTATATTGAATACCCGGGTTTATACCTACTTAAAGTTGACTCTGTAATTACTTTCCTGTAAAATAATTTAACATCAAAAAAGAATTCCAATCAAGTCATATGACCAGTGCAATGAAACAGGAACATAGATATAATTTGCATTTCTGAAAATCTCTCCTCCAATGTATCTGTGTAAGAGAAATTTTATAAGTTCTTTTTCTCGCCTTTCCTAGATATTACTATCTGTAATAGCTAATTTATGGCAACGATAGTCAATAATATATGGCAAGAGATTAATAAAAAATGGGAATGCAGACCATATCAGGCATAGGAGAGGTTACTTTGGAAACATATAATCAATTTATTTACCTCAATTCAAATGGATCCTTGTCACAGGAAACAATAACTTGCCCAAATTTCATTTGAAAAAAATTATATTTATAATCCTTGACGGACTGTTAGAGGAGGCTAGGGAATTAAACATTCTTCAGTGCTCCTTTTATTCGTGAATGGATTCTAGTAATGCAGAAGAACCCTGAACTTAGACTTGGGTAACGTGGGGTTTAAGGCCCAACACTGCCACTAATTTGCCATCTACCCCTGGGCAACGTACTTAAACAACCTGGACCTTAGTTTGCTATAAAGTAAAATCTGTATAAAATTGAGGAGACTGAATCTGATGATCAAACATAAATGGTACACCAGTTCTAACATTTTTCTAGGGATGACCATTCTCATCTACAATACTACGTAAAAATAATGCCATGAGATTGCTTTCAAAAAATGAGATAACTGTTTTTTTTTTTTTTTCTTCATACAGATTTGCCAGACCAAACCTACAAATCCAAATTATTTCAGGCAGCATATATAGTTTCCTCAGCTAATATAACCTTTCACCTCAGGCTTCATGGAGGAGCTTTCTGAACACTCTAAAGCCCCTCCTGGGAAAAGAAAACAGCTTTCTTCATGACCCTGGCTTTGCAAAGCATCCATTGGATTATGCTCTAGCAGACAGTACTACATTTTTATCCCCAAATATTGGCAGAATAGTGACTTTTAAACAAGCACGGCCTGAGGGAGAAATGCTTGTCATTTTTTAGTCTTCTACCACCTGCCTCACCTCAAAGAATGATGGTTTGTTTTATGCTAGAATTAAACACAATTGATTGAATGTGCTCTATTTGAGGTCAAGAAGATATTTGTATTCTATGTTAAATTAAAGCACCATATTTTCACCTTAAGAATGTATTCAGCATCACGTTTTTCTCAAAACCAGGTTTTGTTAGATATAAAATATTTCACTTCTTTTGTCTTCCAAGTGATCCTAGAAAGTGAGTGGAGGTAAAATATACTCACACCTTATAATGAACAAAATGTAAAAATAAAGCATTAAAACCCACAAACCTAGAAAGACAGCCTGCAAAGAGTTTACTAGAATGTGTTATGTTCTGACACAAAGTGTCAAGAGTCCTCTGAGGTCCAAGATTCCATAACTTAGGAGACAGCTCCCTAAAAGCTCCAGCCAAGGCTGACAAGGGCAGGTGAGACAAATAAATACAAAGTTGGCTAATCAGGTAGACAACAGTGTCAACAAATATTAGCCAGAGTACTTGAAAAGCTAGGAAGTGTGAAACATAGTGAAGCTAGAACTCAATCCAAATTTAGCTAAATTACACTGTGTAGAGCTCAATTAAGGAAAAATAAACTTTAAATTCTATGATTTCATTAAGTACTCCCTTTTAGTAATAATGACAAATAAATAAAATTATAATCAAGAGCATCTCAATTCTAAAAAAACCTGACATCACCATTACATACCAAGGAAGCACTGGGCTTAGCAGAAAGGTATAATTTTAATATTCAGTAATTCTTGATCAAAATAATAGGGAAAAGTATACAGAGTTTCAGTTTCTTTAAAGTGAACCAGGAGTTATTTATTAAAGTTGGGTCAAAAATGTGTTTGAGGAAAGTTTCAATCTATAACAATCCCTGTCTTAATAGTTTTTTAAGCAGACATGTAATGCTAAGAGAAGAAAGTACACAGTAATGGAGATCTTTAGTGATGGGTTATACCATCTATATGGAAAGCATACCATGGTAACTTTAGAAGCTCATCAATAATGCTTTGCTGGTTTTTAAAGTGAGTTTAAAATATTTAAAAATAACTTTGATAATGTATCTGTCTAAACCATATCAGAAATTACGACTTAAAACACTGGGGTGATTAAATGTGATTAATGTTTTATCACAGGAGGTAGTTTTGCTCACAGTGATATGAAACTGAAGACATATCAATTTCAATAAAATAATGGTGACCATCAAGATTAAAAAAGTCTGAACCCTATTTAGCATCCATATTTTAATCCTCTGGGAGAAGAATCTTAGCTATTACTACTACTACTATCACTCCTCCTCCTCTGCTACTACCACTAAGTTCTCTCTGAGTCTTACTATGTTCCTCATAGTGTTTAAGTGCTTTGCACATATTTACTCAATTAATTCTCATGAGTTAAGTGGAATTATTATCCCATGTTTTATACTTATTTTACAGATGAGGAAACTGAAGCTCCACAAGATTAAGTGCTCAGGGTAGTAAGTGACAGAGCCCAGATGTGAAACCAGTAAATCTGTCTGGAGATTTACCCACTTTCTTAAGTATCCTTCACTCGGAGTCACTCAGATTTCTGCTTGGAATATTTATGTAAGAGTTACACTCCCAGAGATAAACCCATGCACATATGGTCAACTAATCTATGACAAAGGAAGCAAGGATATACAGTGGAGAAAAGACAGCCTCGTCAATAACTGGTGCTGGGAAAACTGGACAGCTACACGTAAAAGAATGAAATTAGAACACTCCCTAATGCAATACACAAAAATAAACTCAAAATGGATTAAAGACCTAAATGTAAGATGGGACGCTATAAAATTCTTACAGGAAAACATAGGAAGAACTCTCTTTGACATAAATCACAGCAAGATCTTTTTTGACCCACCTCCTAGAGTAATGGAAATAAAAATAAAAATAAACAAATGGGACCTAATGAAACTTAAAAGCTTTTGCACAGCAAAGGAAACTATAAACAAGACGAAAAGACAACCCTCAGAATGGGAGAAAATATTTGCAAACGAATCAACAGACAAAGGATTAATCTCCAAAATATACAAACAGCTCATGCAGCTCAACAGCAAAGAAACAAACAACCAAATCAAAAAATGGGCAGAAGACCTCAATAGACATTTCTCCAAAGAAGACATACAGATGGCCAAGAGGCACATGAAAAGCTGCTCAACATCACTAATTATTAGAGAAATGCAAATCAAAACTACAATGAGGTATCACCTCACACCTGTCAGAATGGCCATCATCAAAAAGTCTATAAACAATAAATGCTGGAGAGGGTGTGGAGAAAAGGAACCCTCTTGCACTGTTGGTGGGAATGTAAATTGATACAGCCACTATGGAGAACAGTACGGAGGTTCCTTAAAAAACGAAAACTAGAATTACCATATGACCCAGCAATCCCACTACTGGGCATATACCCAGAGAAAACCATAATTCAAAAAACACATGCACCCCAATGTTCATTGTGGCACTATTTACAATAGCCAGGACATGGAAGCAACCTAAGTGTCCATCGACAGACGAATGGATAAAGAAGATGTGGTACATATATACAATGGAATATTACTCAGCCATAAAAAGGAATGAAATTGGGTCATTTGTAGAGACGTGGATGGACCTAGAGACTGTCATACAGAGTGAAGTAATTCAGAAAGAGAAAAACAAATATCGTGTATTAATGCATATATGTGGAATCTAGAAAAATGGTACAGATGAACCGGTATGCAAGGTAGAAATAGAGACATAGATGTAGAGAACAAACATATGGACACCAAGGGGGGAAAGCGGGGGGGAGGGGTGGTGTGTGGTGGTGGTAGTGTGATAAATTGGGAGATTGGGATTGACATGTATACAATAATATGTATAAAATGGATAACTAATAAGAACCTGCTGTATAAAAAAATAAAATAAAATTCAAAAAAAAAGATAAATAGAGTTACACTCAATGAAAGCATACTTATTTTATATCTAAAGAAACTATTTTCCACTCATTAAAGACAGGATATAAAACTTTAGCCATTCTTTTGGAGACCCAGCTCCTTGCAGCTACCACCAGAAACTCCCTGAAGATCTGATCATGCCACCCTCATGCTTGAACACCTTGAGCAAGTTTCTAATCTCTTAGAACACAAGCCTCAAATCTCTAAACTGCCCTACACCACACTATTTGAAACCCTCCTCTTTGCTCACTAAAGAATGGCATTCCTTCAGTTTTACAAAGGCAAACTTCTTCAGTCCTCAAGCCTTTTGCACCTGCAGGCTGTTTCCCAACTCATCTTTCAGTTTTAGCTTCAATGTCATTTCCAAGTCAAAGCCTTCCTGGAGGGCCCAGATAGGTATTCTTTGTTTCACATGGTCACGGCACAGTAACTTTCCCCTTTGCATCACATAATTATAATTGAAAATTAATTATCTGTATAAGTACTTTTTAATGTTGGTCTTCTCTGCTAAACAATTATGAGACATGATATCTGTTTAGTGCTGAGTATCATATCTGGAACCATGGCTGGGACATAGTAGGTGTTCAGCAAATATTAAAGAATAAATGCAAAACATTTCAAAATAAATATCACCTTCGGAAAGTATATTTTATTCTAACTCAACTATAACCCGAACAAGTATTGCTTTTTTACTCTGAAGTAAGTCTGTCTCCAAATCAGAGTCACCTCTTTACATACTACTGCCCTTGAATGTTACAGTGCATCTCCAAATAATCTCAGTGACCTTTATTTTGTGTTTTGATTTGTTCTGGTAGGTGGGAATTGTGCTTTTAGCTTCAGCTGTTATGGGAACTAGTAGCAGAATAGCCAGTCCTGTCACTCACAAGGCCATGAGTAATACTCGGTAGTTCACACCTAGCTGGGACGTTTATTAATGAGCTTCTACTTCCTTGAAACAAACACATAACACATTTTTGTGCCAAGGCAGTGTTTCTTACCTGATGGTCTAGATTTTGTTTCTCATGCATCTAGGTCAGCAATAAGAACCCAAATCTTTGTGGTCATATAATGATTTACTTCCTGCGGATAGAGAAACCAGCCAGACACAAGCCTCAAGTAAGATGTTAGTTGCTGATAGAGAGGCCACAAAATTGGTCCCTCCCTCTCTAATTTCCATGATTTTCTGCCCAGTTAGCTAGAATTCAGTTTAGAATAATGCCATAATTAAGGGCTTACAAAAGTATGTTTTGAGGAACTAAGATTGTAGTTTATCAGACTTACAAAGCATTTCTTGTAAATGGTCTAAATTCATGACTTCATTTCCCAGACTGTATAACACACACACACACACACACACACACACACACAGGTTGAAACACTAGCCTTCATTTGCAAATGGAAAACTAAAACATGAAATAAGGACTATACTACTCAATCTTACTATTCTATACATATTCAAATGAGGAACACTGTTTTTTAAGTTCTAATTTGCTTTTGCTTGTCAAGTTCTTTGCAGATTGCTACACTTTTCATTTTATTTGAGATAAAGTTTTCAGTGACTTACTATGCTTTGTAATTAGACATGGTGACTTATGTAACATTGAAGTGTTCCTTTAAGATTCACTTTTAACTGCAAAATAAAACCAAAGTTTCCAGCTATGCCAAACACATGCCTTACTTTGAAAAGACACTCATCTATTCATTTCATTCTATTTACCCCATTATGAAAGTAACAATCAATCAATCAATCAGTTTAATAATTACAACAGCTCATTAGTGTCTTATTTGGACAGAAAAAAAAAAAAACAAAAAAACCTGGGGCACCACGTTTAAGAACAAAATGACTTCAAGTTTTCTCAGGCATCCTTTAGTAATAACACCATAGAAAATAAAATGTGAAAGTGTTTGCCAATCATCAAGCTTCTTCACCCAGAGCAAACCACCCACATCCCTGGTGATGATTGAGAGACATCAGGAGACAAAATGAATGAAGGGAATGGTGTGGAAGAAAGTAAACACATTTAAACAGTGACTGCAAAGCAAGATAAAAATCTAATTGGTTCCGTTTTGTAGAAAAATCAAACACATTCTCTGTCCTCCCGGGTAATCAATTAAGTGAAAGCAGTACACTTTACACTGTTTACCTCTGTTAGAGAACAAGTCATTCCTTACTCAGGAAACTGCCCTGTCTTTCAAAAACTTTCTTGCCACTTGAAGTATAATGGAAATAAATATCTGGACTCATTAAAAAAAAAAAAAAAAAAAAAGACTTACAAGATGTCAGAGGAAACCATATGATTCAGAACATCCAGGTGGAGACCAGCCTTGTACAATGTGTGCAATTGCTTTGCTTCTGCACAGATCAGTTACAAACAGCCATTTCTGTAGGTATTTATGCCGTATTTTTATCTGAAGATAGCCCTCCAAGCAACAGCAACAGACGCATGCTTCCGTCACATTCAGGAACATTATTTGGTGACCCCAGGGAGGATACAGAGATAAATACCACGTATTCTCTACCCTCCAACAGTTTCCAGTCCAGAGACTGGGAGAGCAATGAGGGAGGAACAGAGAAGTACAAAGAGTTCAGAGGAAGTCGGGTGATTCTGAATGGGGTAGGGGGGGGGCGGTGGAATCTGAGACATTTTTAAGAGTGAAGTAGGCCCCTAGCAAGGCTTTAAAAACTGGAAAGGATCTGACCTAAAGGTAAATATTTGAGGGGTAGAGTTGGCGTATAGAAAGAAGGCAGGAAAAGTAACTTCTCTGAATTCTCACTATTCTGATTTTCAGGCTTTCAAGCACTTTGGGATTATCTACTGAAATAATTTCCCAGGCCTAAGGCTTATTACGGGCTTTCTACTTTATCCAGTGTTACCGTTTCTCTCTGTGTGGATCTTGTGCAGTCCTCAACTTCAGTCTGGTGACAGAGTCTCAAATGGTCTATTTAAAAGTAATCAAGCCATTCCCAAAACATCTGATGTTGCCCTTTGAGAGAGTAATGGTTTTCCTTTTAATTCTGATTCCATCAATAGAGTGACACTAATCCAGACTGATTTGAGTAAACAGGGCATATTCCCCATTGTCTCTGTGATCTGAGAAAGAATGAACTTGAGAAAGATCGCTGCCTGGATTGGAAATGGCCCCTTTGGGTGTTTTGCGCAAGCTTAAAAGGAAAAAGAAAATGCCTGTACAGAGTTCTTTCCAAGGCAAGCTCACTATGGGGGTGGTAATGCTCATAGGGGTATTATACTAAACTGCACCTATTAGTGGCTTTAGCAGCAATAAGAAAGTAGAACTATTTCTTTTGTAGTGTTTCCAGAAGAGCTGACGAGAGTGTATCATAAATTTCCGCCCCTGGCAACACACCACAGCTTGACTCAAAATTCCCTCTTTCAGCTTTTATAAGGAAATCTTCTTTTTTTTTTTTTTTGTCCTATTTAAGAAACACAGACAAGATGCAATTCAGATCACAAGTTTTGCATAAGATATCAGTTTACACTCTACACACATCCACTGACATTCCAAAAATATTTTATTGTTGCCAGTTATTCCCTTAGCTAGAATCAACATGTGCTTTATCTTAACACTCCTTGTTACTGAATTTTACATTGACAGGTAAATACTATCTGGGGGAGCTATCTCAGAATTTACAGGACGGTTCAATTTTACTATGTCTTTGGAAAAGAGACTGAAACAGAATAAAGTTAATCATTATTTCAAACATGAAATAAATTTAGAAAGAAGAACTTTCTAAGATTTTTTTTTGGCAGAAAATGGAAAGGAATGCTTTGGAGATAGGATAGGGGTGCTACAATATCAGACCAAATAAAAAAATCAAGTGCGGGGAAGCATAAAGTACTGTTTCTGGAAAGACTTTACAGACATTTCAGGTAACTAATTTTTTCTGCAAAGGGGGTTGTATAGCAACAGGGTCACCTGTGGAACTTCACTGCTTCCCCTAATATTTGCAGAGTTAAAGGCAGAACAAAACACATTTCAACAAAATTCACTTTGCGTTAGAAGAGGATTAAGTTTGGTAAGGACGAGAAAGGAATGGGATACAAGCTTGGACATCCCCCCATTTATCATAGAGCATCGTTCTCCCTCCTACCTACTCCCTTTGCCTTTAAATCAAGTGACTGAGTTACCTTCCCCAAGAACCTACCCTTGCCTACCCCACCATTATCTTTTAAATTGCTTACATTTTCTTCCTGGGTGAAATGGAAGTGATGAAGGAGATTGTGGGAGGCGATGATATGAAGAGAAGTAAAGACATGCCTTCCCCCAATATTTCTGTTCAAATCTTAAATGAAAATGTATATCCTTGTCCAAAGTGAAATTTGACAAATTTATGGCAAAGATTTTTAAATTTGTGATACCAAGATCTTGATTTTGTATTGTTATTGTTTTGGGGTAAATTTGGGGGGTTGTTTCTTAAATGATACATTCATATTTAGGTCCGCTCTATTATTTCCCAATTAGGATTCTCATCTTGAACAAAAGTCATACTTGGCATATTGTGTCACATTTAGCTCCAGGATCACTATCTGCTTTTAGAGCAGTGATCAGGGAAGATAGTTTTCTCATCCTGATTCTAAGATGACTATTTAATAAGTAAAGTTAATCCTAATTAACATAGAAAATCAGTCTAGAGTTTGTTCCTAGCTTTGATTACTTTAAGAATGTAATTACCAAGTCCCTGTAAGAGTGAGACACCTTATCTATCTCTATAGAGGTCTAAGGAATGGGAACAGGAAACAATTAACTTTGCCCAGACCAAGCAATCGTTTGGACTAATTTTTCTCCCTCCCTGCAGGATGACACTTGTCACTCCTAGAGCATGTAGAAAAAGTTTTGAATCTCTAATTCTGAACACTGCCCATGCTTTCAGAATATTCATGGGTTCTAGCTCTTAGTGAGATAAAAACCCTTGCCATCTTTTTTTGCTGTTTCTTATAAAAGCTATCCATTTTGACATACATATTAAATATAGATCAGTGTTTAAATCAACATTCTCTTTTCAAGTCAATATAGCATGCTCTTTCATTTGGTCCTGTGCAGTTATTCTTTGTATTTTTATTAATTTTCTACCTTCTACCCAGAATGACCTTCCTTCCTCCCCCTGTGGCTAAATTCTAGTTCTCAAACTATGTGAAATATTACCTTCGTCATGAGCAGGTTTGACCCATTTCGCTGTCTTTGAGAGCCTTTGGTGTCTCTTACCACATTCTGTTTTAAACTGGAGTCACTTATGAATACCTTATGTACACACTAGGATTGTGAATTCTCAGAGGCCAGTGGCTTGCAACTTACTTATTTCTGCTTTCCTTCCAGTGCCTGGCACAAGCACTATGACTGCACTTAACTAGCTCTCAGTAAGTGTTGAGTTGTAAGGAAATGCTCCTTTTCATAAGGGAAATAATCTAAATGATTTGTGGCTGGGATATCAAAGACACTGTATCTAGTTTATACCCAAATATATACTACTTTTTTATTTTGGGGTGGGGAGTGGGGAGAAATAATAAAATAAATAGTGGGTCTTTACTTATAGGATGACCATACATTTTATCTTCTAAGTGGAACACTTTTGGAAAATAAAAGGGGTGCTATTAATAATTACACTTAAATAGCAGGAGTAAATAGGGACAAACCAAGACCAATAGTTCCCAACTTCTCTATGGCAGGAACCATAGCTATTAACGAGATCTACGGGCAGGGAAAACACAAGTTTCATGAGACTTTAGAAACAATCCATTTCTACCCTTTCAAAAGGTTCCAGAGAAGTGATGGATATTCTTACAAAACGAGCACCCAATGTGCAATTCAGAGAAATGCATTTTTATACTTCTAGGCAGCCTTGAACAAAGCCATTTATCCCTCCCAAGTGCACCTTAGCACAGCTCCAATTACACCATTCCTCTGTTTAAAACCCTTCCATGGTTTATCATTGCCACTATATTAAATGTGTTATGGTGCTCCGTGAGCCACTCTACCTTGCAATTCTACCTTTACTTTCTAATTCTTTCATACTTTCAGTTCCATCAGAACTATCTGACATTTCTGAGTACCCCAGTATTCACCCTACTTCTGTGCCTCTGCTGATGCTTGTTTCTTCGCCTGAAATCCCCCTTCCCTCTTTTATTTCTAAAACTTTAGAAAGTTCTACTTGTCCTTCCAAGTGAATCTGCATCACACATATACATGTAGACTTCTGTGATCCTCCTGCTTTGAGATACTCTCTTTCTCTTTGATCCTTTATATTATCTTGCTCACATTTCTCATATGACACAAGATCTCTCCTGTATTAATTATAACTGTATGTATTCATTCCCCCTATGAACTGTAACTTATCAGTGTAGGAACTGTTTCTTACTCATTTTTGTATCCTATGTACCATCTTATACGTAACTGATGCTCAGTAAACATTTATTTACAAAGAGTAAGTCTATACTCATTTTTCTAACCTAAGTTTCTCTTCCTCAATACTACTACTCATGAATATTAACAAATTTCAACTTAATTAAAAGGTATAAGTGAAAATTATAAAATGTTTATAGAGATAACACATTAATAAGCCACAGGTCCCTATTTTCTTGTGCCTCCAAATTGTGTTCTTAAGAGAAGATCTGGAATAAGATTTATAGCTTAACTCTTGTATCAACTGTTTTACCTTGACATTTCAATCCATTCTCTTCCAGAACCAAAATCCACTACCCTACTGGATATCCTTCACAGGCAACTCATTCCCTGAACTGACACGGAACAATAACGCTGTATCAGTCGTCTGACTTTTTGCTCATCATATATTTAAAAGAAAATTCTGAGTCCATTGGACTTGGAAAATCTTTCATTTTCAAGACAATAAGACGTTTATGGAAATAACCAAGTCATTTTTCACTGAGGTGTCTTTTGGGTATCTGTGTTCGCTCTTCCTTATTTGCTGACATAAAACAATTCGAAGTTTAAAATGTATTCAACAGAGGAAAAGTTTAATTTCACACTGTTACTCTGAAGGGAGGATTTTTACCCATTCCTCTCTATCTCATAAGCACAAGTCCCTCCCAACGCAATTACTTGCACCTCAAAGAAAGCTTGGGTACACTGTGGTAACAGTTCTCAACTGTTTGACCCATATCTTTCCTTGATAAACATAAAATCTCATGACCTCAAATATATACTCCCTCCCTTAATAGGAAGAATATAGAATCTAAATTCTGTAATTGGGGTGGTGGTGGTGGTGGTGGTGGGATGAACTGGGAGATTGGGATTGACATATATACACTAATACGTATAAAATAGATAACTAATAAGAACCTGCTGTATAAAAAAAAATACAATAACATTCAAAAACAATTTTCAAAGTGGAAAAAAATAAAATACATGAAACAATTGATAATACAAAAAGAAACCAAATTCTGTATATGCTTATTGTCTAAGAAAATGTTAGCAAACTTTGTATTCAGAAAATATATGTGGTATGATGAAAGAACAACCAATATTTTTTTGATTGTTATAGTTAACCAGCCATTCATTCATACTTCCTACTGTACTCTCCACACCCCCGTTGAGGATCACTGCTCTTCTAGAAAACAAAACAAACCAAACATGCTTTTTCCTTATCTAGGTAAAGGATAAGTGATTTATTATCACCACTCATTTTTCCAATAGCAGTGAAGGAAAGTATGATCTATGATCTGTGATCTAAGATCTCTTTCTCCCAGTCCCCTCTGGGCTTGAGGGCAACCAATTGTAAAACAAGTAGTGCAATCTAAGACCACAGCATGGAGTGAGGAACTAGCCTGGCTGACACCGAATTAAGTCTGCTGCTTCTGCTTCTTACCTACTGTGATTTTACCTATGGTGCTAAATATCTCAGAGGCGCAACTTGGGAAAGCTAAAAAGAATACATTTATTAACTATAAAGAGAAAAACCACTCCCATGGGAAAAAATGTGAGTCAGCCTTTGGAAACAGTATTGGAACATGAAAGACTATTTTCCTTGCCAATGCAGGCCCAGAGGTCAATTAATTGGCAATGACCTGAACACTCAGAGCTTATACTGCTGCCTCAGCACTTTTCTTCTTACTCTCGACTAGATTTGCATACCAGTTCTTTACGCAAACTTTTTTTTGGAGCACTTACCATGAATCACAGTGGCCCTTTTTAGAGTGTATTTCTGTCTAAAGAGAAAAAGTTAAGTAAACAGGGACTCATTTTTATATCTATAGCTCTCTCAAGTACAAAAAGAGAAATCATTAACCTTGATTTGTAAAATGAGGTGATTCAGTATATGATTTGAAGTCCTGAATGTTGTAACCCATTCACCAAAGTACCCTTCCATCTTCATACAGAAGCCCAGATGGGGATTTTTTAAAAAAATGTCATTCTTCTAAGGAGGAGATTGAGGGCTCTCAAACACTCTCTCTCTCTCTCTCTCTGTCTCTTTGTCTGTCTGTCACACACACACACACACACACATACACACACACACACACACACAGAGAACCCAGGTTTTCTGGCAAGAAAATGGAACTAAAACTTAATCTATGAACAATTTCCTTTCTTTAGTGCCTCGCTCTCCAAGTATGAGACCAATCCCAGAGGCTGTATCATTCCAGCCTAGCGCATTGGAAAGGTGCTTGCTTGAGGCCTCTTCATTGCAACTCAAGGGTGGAAACTTAAGCCCTGCCTGTTATATCCTGCTCACCTTCCCCTCCCTTCCGGACCCTTTCCTGTTCAGTAACAGCTTCCCCAAATCCAGCTCTGCTTGGGGGGAAAGAACTGGAAAATTGTGGAAAAGGGGAAAGGGGAGGAACAGTGTTCTTATATCGTTTTTGAGTTACCAATCCAAGGACTTTGCTAGCAAATTAAATTCAAAAATTATTTGAAGTCAGAGAACAGGTTATGGTTTTCAAATAATTTTCACTCTCACGGGGAATGACATGCCTTTTTATTCTTAATCTGACCATTTTTTAACAATCCTTATGTGATAATCATAAATGGCTGATACCATATTGACAGTTATTAATAAATGTTACCAGAAGGTGAATGCTAAAGCATTATAACTTGTGTATGAAATTTCTGGATTCTCAGGGCCCTGTGGTCCCAGGCATTTCATATACCTACATGTAGAACTGCATTTCTACAAAGGGCTAGTTATTAAAAGATAACCCTATGCAGAAAAGAAAACCGGTCTAAGCAATAGAACGGAAATGAAGCGATGAAGATAACGCATATTACACACACTAGCAGACGGATATAAAAATCATGACAGAAATACACGAAACGACACAGGAGGATAGAGAAATGCCGCCATGTTTCTTCATCAGTAGCTTCTATGTACATTAACAGAATTTCAAGAGAAAACAGACAGCTGCTGCCTCTTGATCACACATCCCTTAAAGTTTTGAAAAACGCAGACTCATGTAAAGGTATTTTCTTTCACTGTGAGTATGCTGTACTCTCACATACAGCATGACTCTTTTACCTCCATAAAAGGCAGTCATTCCTACAAATACCTTCTCATCACAGTATACATGCAATTTTTTTTCTTTTATGAGAAATAATCATTTCTTTCCACTTTACATCAACTTCATACTTTTCTTACAGTTACTTCTAAATCAACTTTTGCTTCTACCTTTTTTTACTTACACACACAGAGATCCCAGCCTGTTTGTAAATGACTGCGCGTGAAATATCTCATGAACACAAAGTCAGATATGATACGACCAACAGATCTTTTTTTTTAATGTTCAAAACTGGACAACATTGGATCAAATAGAAACAAGATAATCACAGAAGTTACCTCCATTTTTTAAAAAAAAATATTGCTTAGTAACATTTTAAGCTAACTTTCAATATTAAAGCAAAAACAAGAAACTCAAGTTTCTCCACTGAGGACAAGCAAGCCTACTTGAATGTTTTAAAGGAAAATAGGCACTTCCTTTTCCTTCTTTAGATAACTTGATATTTCCCCTGCTATATTTACATAGTTCAGGTGTCTAGACAATAGTGTGGTCAATATGTGATAGCGCTGGCCTTGCTTTGTTGTCTGTTGGGGACGCTTCCTTGTGCTGTCTGTCCGAGTACTATACACTTTGTTTTGATTCTTAAGGAGCTCTATTTGAGTACTACAGTCTACTTTTCGAAGCATTCACCTGCAAGCGTTTTCATCCGAAACACTGAACTAGCTCTCTCCACACTGCATTCCCCCCCTCATCTGATTAGTGTCAACACAGCTGCCCTATTCTGAGGAATGTAAACTAATATTGTTGTTAGACCTCCCTCAACCTTAGGAAACTTCCTCAAAGCCTTACAGTCTCTTTAGGATTTTTTTCTTATCCCTTCAGAGATTTAAATCCCTGAGACAAACGTGTTGAGGAGAGATCAGGGAGGCAAACATCAATTCCTTAAATAAAATCCTATGTGCTATAATATACATTTACATGTAAGCATGTATAAATATTTAATAATGCATCGCTCCAAAATAACTTTGTCATCATACAGTGAAAGTCAAAGTCAATCACCAGACAATAGGGACTTGAGTGAAGTCCCCTCAGGATTTAGGTGGGTCTCTGGATTGACAGAATTCAAAATGAAGATGGCTTAAAAAAATCTCACCTGATTACTTTAAAAAAAAAAAGAAGCATCATTTGCTTTTAGGATGAAGTTTGAAGATAGAACTGAGAACTTAACTGAGTTGAGACACAATCAACTAATTTGTCTTACTGATACATGAATACCCAACAGAGGAGTCAGTTCAGTGCATCTGGCAGAATGTGATCTGCTCTCTCAGTCTGTTCTTATACAAAGTGATTTTATAAACTCCTGAATATTGGGCTTCCTCAAATACACACCATCACTCAGAAATTTTTCTTTTCCCTTTTCTCCTACTGTTTCATCTTTTACTTAAGAAAGAATCTTACAGTCACCACACAAAATATTAACCAAGAAAAGAGATTCCTATACACAGTTTGCAAAAACATTACATTGGGTGACCAAGAGCCACCAATATGTAAGCTTTTATTAAAAAAATAGAAATGAAATAGCATCTCTAAATGGAGTGCTAAAATCTAAAAGCCTTACCTCACTAAATTGAGCCTGGGCATTGTTTTCCAGGTACAACATGTTAGCTGTAAGATTGATCAATGCCGCTGTCCTCTCTTCTGGCTCCAGGATTTTGCCAGCCCCCCACCCCCTCTGAGACCCTTACAGTAGGAATCTACTAAGAAGATAACAGACCTCAAGTCCCTCTCTGTCTTTCTCTCTCTGTACATAATTCTAGGTTCCCTAATATATACCCAACTATAGGCATGAGGGGGCGGGACTCTTCTCTTTACCTGTCCAATCCATCAACTTCCACCTGGACTCCTCCACTCCAATGGAGTGAGGCCTCTCCCATCTCATTAAGTAGTTAGAATTCCTTATCACCAATCTTTAAAAGAAAAAGAAAGAAAGAGAGGGGAAAAAAAAAAAAAAAACAGGAGAGAGACAGGTAAAACTTTCCCTTGTCTCTTTCATAAGAAAGTACACTCTTTCCTGAAAACAAAATCTCCCCAAACAAACCACAAACCGTACCACCACCAGGACTTACAGAAGGCACTTCAGAAAGTTGTTTTACACTTTGCAACTGAAAAGTAAAACTTCAGGGAAAGCTTTTGAAAGTTTTGTTTTGTTGTTTTCGCTTTTTAAACCTAGATGTGGAGTTTCAAGAATGATTACACAGTTAGAAATTTGGGGAAACCATGCTTATATGCCCTTAATATAAAAATTAAAATCCACTGCCTGATAGGCGAAGGGTTTTCAACTTCTTCTCCCAAGAGAAACGCCAGTGGTTTCATGCAAAGCTATGCTAACATAAGCCACTTGATCGTCCAGAGCATGTTTCAATAACAATTTAAACCATTGGTCCCGTTAACTTGTAAAAACAAACAAACATCCACATGATGTACAGGAAATAGAAATCCTGGGGAAAGTGCCCATTTTTTTAAAGCCCTTTAAAAAAAGAAAAACCTGTTTCTTTCTATCATATTTCTTGAAACATGGAATCAATACAATAGCTAATCTATTTGAATATTTATTTTCTCTACCGTATCTAGTTTTTTTTTTTTTTTTTTCAATTGTTAATTTATTTATTTATGGCTGTGTTGGGTCTTCGTTTCTGTGCGAGGGCTTTCTCTAGTTGTGGCAAGCGGGGGCCACTCTTCATCGCGGTGCGCGGGCCTCTCACTGTCGCGGCCTCTCTTGTTGCGGAGCACAGGCTCCAGACGCGCAGGCTCAGTAATTGTGGCTCACGGGCCCAGTTGCTCCGCGGCATGTGGGATCTTCCCAGACCAGGGCTCGAACCCGTGTGCCCTGCATTGGCAGGCAGATTCTCAACCACTGCGCCACCAGGGAAGCCCCGTATCTAGTTTTTATTAATGTTCAAAGGTAATATTTTTATAAACAGGTAATTACTAATAAAAAGAATAAATCTTAAAGTCTGAAAGACCAATTACCTTTTGCCTTAAAAATATATTTACATAAATACATGACAACATTCATGTAGAATCTGGCCTTGCTTACCATGATTTAGTGAAGATGAAATGCACCCTGACGGTTATTGTGCGATCCACTAAAATATGCTCATTGCTGTCGAGTATTCTACATAATTCAGTTAGATTTATATCTAAACGTCACTCCTCTCCCCACACTTGGGAAGCCAAATTCCCTGTCCTGCGTGAAAGTTATAACTGGACAAGATATCTGTACAGTAAGTTAATATTTAGATTTATTCTAAAATTTAGATGAAAATTAGAAGCCAGAATAGGTTAGTATATAAACTTTAAAAATAAAGTGTGCAAATACATTCATGACCTTGGATTTGCCTCCTCTTTACTTCACTTTTTGCATCCATAAAATGCATGCACATAAAGGATAATATGATCATGGGGTGATATTTACTTTTTAGCCCCTAAGTTACTGGTAAGAATGTTTCTTTTTCTGCAAAAATTTTTCAGTAATATCATTTGATCTCAAGTGTCCAAGAATATGACAACACTAATGTTACAAATTTATATCAGACAAAATGTTCATTTCTTCACTGAAATATTGGAAAGATGACCTCTTACTACCTGTAATTAACCAAATAAGCTGTAGCTACAAGGCAAAAAAAAAAAAAAAAAAAAAAAAAAGAGAGAGAGAGAGAAAGAAAGTAAAAAAGAAATGACTTGAAAAATGCAATTTCATTATTTGTACCATGATTTTAAATTATACACCCACTGACATCTTCTGGGTCAATAGTAGAAAGCAGTTAGCTGTTTCCTTAAAGCTGTGTTTAGTTAAGCGGTTCAAAAACTTGGATGACCCTGAGAATCATCCAGGGTGCTTTTTAAAAACAGATTTCTTGACCTGGCCCTGTATCTACTGAATAAGACTCTCCAGGGATACGACCCCTACATCTGTATTTTCTACAGCCCAGTAGGAAGTTCTGAATGAGTCAGGTTTGGAAATTAATCTGGAGTAAATGCCATTAGCACAACTGCCCAGAAAGTCATTACTGGATTCTTTTTTACACGAATAGAGTAGTGTAACCACTTGAACCCCCAAATCGAAGGTCCACAGTTTCAGATGTTGATGATATTCTATCAAATGTAAACAAATTTCATCTTTCGCAAAGTCAAAAGATTCCCAGCAGGATTTGATGGATGAAAAAGTTCAAATTCCTTCTATCTACCACCTTAGCCTTCAGCACATGCCAGTCAGACTATGATCTCTATCTACATAACTACCAAAATCTAAAATGTGTGTATCTTACATGTAAGATATGATAAATCTGCTGAGGCTACTTGTGTGTTTTGGGTACATGAGGGGAAGGAGCACTGGACTGGGGGTTACAGGAGTAACTAGGAGATACAGGAACTATTACCAATTCTGTGCCCTTGGGGCAGGTTACTTAACCACTCTGGATTCAGGTTCCTCATTTGTGAAATGAGAGGCAGAACTAAATGATTTCTAAAGACCATTATAAAGATAAGAGTCTCTGCCCAGAATTCATGGAAGTGATTTAGAGGATTATTTACATTTCTCTTATTTTGCTGGGGTATTTGTACCTCAGTTTGTTCATCTTTGAACTGTACAATGAAGCAGTTGAGTTGCACAGATACTAAGACGCTTAAATGACATAAAGAAAAAGGTACAAGGTACTAGGGGGAAAATCCATGTTTTTTGCTCTAGGATATCCTCATATTAAATTCACTAATAGCTACTAATCCATTTAAATTTGAATTTAGCACAAACATTTTCATAAAAGAGTGAATCAAAGTATATCTGATAACGTTTGATTTCAGAATTAGTGTGAATACCTGATGTAAACATCATGCATTTATTTAAGCAAAAGGTTACAGAGAAGCAACCATTCTCTGTATTTGCCATGCAACAATGCTTATCTTGGATCTCAAAGGTTTATTAATATGCATTAATTTTCCTAATAACCTAATGATGTAGGTAAGTATTATTATCCCCATTTTGAAGTAGGTTTCCCAAGTCCTCAGGAGTCAGAACAACTTTATTTAACTTTACTCACAGCTCATAGTTTTTCATTCCCAGACATTCCCCTCAAATTCCTCAAAGCTTCATGGCCTCAGAATCAGGGGTCAGCACTATCCCTTGAATGAAAATGCCACTGCTGTAAATCTAGTGCATTGGAAGGAGAAGTCATTCAAGATGTAAGATTAACATGTATGTTTTCCTGAAATAATACTGTTAAAATTTTGTTGAATATCCTTCTTAACAGATACTCATGTAAGAGCTCTTTGTATATTAAAGATATTAACCCTTATCAAAAGTGCTGCAAATATTTTTCCACTGTGTGTATTCCTGTGTGTGTGTTTCTGGTGTTTCAACTCATATATGGATTTATGGTTTGCTTTTTGGTGTAGAAGAATTTTATTTTTTCCATAACTGAATTTATCATATCATTTTTCTCTTATGATGTATTAATTTTCAAAAATAGTTTGAAAGGCCTTTCCCAGCCCAACATTATAAAATCCTTCAGCCATATTATCATTTCACATTATTATCGGTGTTTGAATTGTTTCATATGCAAATCTTTTCACTCTCTAGAATTTGTATTGGTATGAGAAATAAATGAAGATACACTTCCACTCAAAATATATAACTTATCTTCATCATTTTATTGAATAATTCTTTCTCTCCAATTTGACATGCAATCTTTATAACATACCAAATATCAATGTCTCCATTTTATATCTCTATGTGAGAAAGTTAAGCAAATATAAATCTTCAGCACACAGAAAATACTTGTCTGAAGTTCTTAATCCACGCTATGTAAGTTTGGGTAGGGAACAACAGGGTACCTATAAAATTCTAGGAAGTAAAAAATGGAAGCAATTTTGTCTCTCAGATCTATGCCTGCCCCCTGTGGCTTGGGGTAAGTATAGAGAACAAGGAAATGTTTAGGTTTCATGAAGCCATAAAAATGGAGATAAGTGTTTTAGTGGGTTCTCCTCATGAAGACTCTAGTTCTATTGAATTGAGAGAACAGAGAAGTTAGAAGAGGCTTAGTTAGTCATTTATTAAAGTAAACAAAGACTGGTGACTTGTTTTTATATTAGCAGTTGAGATTCCAAGAAAGAATATGTGCCTGGTTCTAAATTTATCAACCCTCTATGCTTTCACCAAAAATTTACCTGAATGAGGTAGAAAAATGAATATCTAGCAATATCTCTACATTCTCCCCTCCCTCTAGAGGCCCCTCACCATCACTTTATCTTTCCTAAAGAACAACTATGATCATGTTACTCCTCAGGATGAGTCCATGTCATTGGGACAAAACCAATTATTTTTGTAGGCACTCAAGATCCTTCTTCACAGGCTGGTCCCAAGCTACCCTCTCAGCCTCACCACCCCTATTTTCCACTCTGCTTGCTACATGCTGGCCCCAGCTGACCATTTCTGTCCCTCTGCTTAATCTGGTCCCTCAGTTTGAAATGCCTTCATTCTCCTTACCTGAGAAATTGAAACATTTTCAAATTCTTCAAATGAATCTGAGTTCTCCAATTCCCTAGTTGAAGTTCAGTCTTCTCTTATTTTATATGAATGTGTATAAAATAATAATAAAATGCTACCTTAAAATGAAAAAAAATTGTATAATTGTTTGTCTCCCTTATGAGGCTATGAACTTTTGATGTCAGAGTATACTTCTGGTCATCATATCACATTTCATGTCTAAAAGCTTGATGAATATAAGTCCAATTGAACAATTTAACTCTATAAGAAAAAACCAGAAAGTTGAAAATGGATTCTTTACCCAAAGTATTTATTATGACATGGATGCCTTTCTTATATGAATCAATAAACAGCACCTAATTACAATAGAAGAGAGAGAAAAATGATGCTTTCAACCCAAGGATAGTACGTCAAATCTTCAATAATTATTTGTCAAGAAGGAAAATTGTCAGCATGATAAACCAGCAACAGGCAAAAAAGATTGGGGTTTTACAGAGCTTGTGTGAAAGCTAAGAAATGTTGGGACTTTCCAAGCTGCTCCAGAACAAAATCAATCAGATCATTTTAATACCAGCCACCATAAAGTCAAAGGATGACCAGCAAGACACAGTGAGTAACTTTCACAGCTCTAATCTTTCTCAAGTTAAGTGATTACCTTCCTTTCCTGCTCCAGACAGGTAAGAAGAATTAGCATTTGTAGATACTATTGAAGGCCACTAAATTAATTCATCAAATCAATTTTCTCTTAAGTCTAAAGCTAAATTCCAAAGCAAGATAAAAAATCACATCCATTTTAGGGTCCCTAGTGAGGCTCTGAAAGATGAGTAAGCCTCATAGGTACAGAAGGAGAGACAAGTTCTGTCTTAAATCTTATAGATGTACTCAAGCTATATATATATATATATTTTGTTGTTGTTGTTATTGTTTGTTTGTTTTTTGTTTTTTCTGTAAACCTTCAAGTAGAAGGTAACATAGTGGACAGGGTTTAGTTTCTTTCTTTGTATATTTTGTGGGTCAGATACTCTTCAGAGCACTTTATATATATCAAACTCATTTAATTCTCATAAAAATTTTTGATGTATGTGCTGTTATTATTCCTGTCTTACAGATGAAAATGAAGATACTGATATGCAAATAAATACTAAACGGTGAAATCAAGATTTGAAGGGATCCAAAACAGTCCAAGTAAATAAGTATCCATATGCAAAGAGATAAGATCATCTCTCATACTGTCTTTAATTTGCACTTAAAATTTTTAGATTATAAAAATAATGTGATATTTAGAGCCCAAAACTGAAAAATAAAAATAAAAAATAGATGCCATCTATAAGCATAACACTCATAGAGAACTATTGCTAAAAGTTTCCTTGGTCTTTTCTCTATGTTTATATATATATTCTGTAAGTAAAATTGGATTATATTCAACATTTTTTTTTTTTTTAGTTATTATGGTATTATGAGCATTTTCCCATGTTAAATATTCCTACATCTAAAAGTACTTGGTCAAAGTTTATGAACTTAAGTCACTTGATAGGTACAGAATCAAGTTATTTTCCAAAGGGCTGAATCAAATTGCATTTGTATGAGGTTAAGAACCACAGTATTAGAATGATCTTTTCCAACTATACAAATGAAAAAAAAATTTTCTTATTTTAATATGAATCCCTTTGATTGTGAGCAAAGTTAAATGTATTTCAATATGTTTCTTAGCCCTTTGCATTCCTTCTTTAGATGATCTAGTAATGTCCTTTGCTTTCCCCTCCAATCCCTACCTCATTGGAATAGTAGTGTTTTCTTTATTAATAAAGATATTAACTCTTTGACATATTTGTCATATATTTCCCAAGTTTCTTTGCTGTTTAGTATTATATATATTGAAATAGAAATTCTGATTACTTTATTGCATAAAAATGACTTCTTAGCCATTTATCCCAGAACCTAGAGGTAACCACTGTTAAAATTTTGGTATTTTCTCTTCCAAAGATATATATTCCATATAATTCTGTGTGCTTTACAAACTGAACGTACGATAGAACATACTAAAGATATATTTTGTTAAAAGTGTGTATATGTGTCTGTATAAATGTATGCATATAGTTATTTTAAAAATTAACCTGTTAATATGATTGCATACTCAGGTCATTACTCAGGTATTTTAAGTAAACCCTATGTTTTTAAATTGTTTTTAAGGGCTATTGAATTAATTTAGCCATTTAGCCATTTCCCACTAATTGGGCATTTGATTTGTTTCTATTTCTCTTTAACACTATAATCTTAAAGCAAAACTGTACTACGCTATTAATTAAAATACATTATTAGAAGCTGCATTATTTGATTATGAGATACTTAAATATTTTAAAGGCCAATAGATACTACTAAATTGATTTCCGGATATTATACCAGTTTCTCTTTAGACTGTCAATATAAAACAGAGCTCACCCTGCCACAACATCATTAGCAACTATAATTATTTTATATATTTTTAATATTTTAGAGTAAAAATGCACAAACAAAATTAACTTTCTCCTACTGCTATTATACATTACTTATTAAAATGAACATACTGATCTCCATCACCATTAGTTGGTCACCTTTGGAAAGTGCAGATCTTTAAATTACACCGACTTGTATTTGAATATTGGTGTGTTTACTTATTTTCTTTGAACCTTCATCTATAAAATCAAAATATCACTCTATATTATAACATTTAACTTCCTAACCAACCTATAGGAGTGATTAGTTTATAATAGTTTCTAAATGGATTTCAGAACCCTTTTATCCTTTTATTTATTCATATCTGTAGTCTGGACATGCTACTAAATACCTCCAAAAATTCTTATTTTTTAAACACTAGATTTTCTAGTATTTCAATAGATAATCTGATTAAAACTATATTTCATTCCTTTCCTTTCTGCTTACTGCCATACCCTCCAAACAGCTGCTGCTGCAGTAAGTGGTCATAGACAATGCAGTCAATTGCCAGCTTGGAGGAGTGGAAAGAGCACTGGAATCAGCAGCAGAAACGTGGGGTCCAGGTCTCAACTCTCATTTCGAGTTAGTCCTTTTCATTAAGTGGATGGATAATCAATAAATATTCACTCAAGCTAATTGCATAACACATCACCTTTCCTTGTTTCCATACTGGGATATATTTCAATATGATACTAGGTTTTAAATAATTTACCCTACCTAATAACTATAGGGAAATCAACCCATCTTGTCTTTAAGGATCATGCATGAAAGGATATTGTTCCAAGAGTCATGGACTTTGGGTTAAGTTCTGGCTCTACCAGTAAATTGATTATGTTACCTGAAGCAGGACATTTCCCCATCTATCTTGCAGTTTTCTAATCTGTTAATTGGATTTAGGTTTGTTACATATTTTGCATCCTATATTACTGTGATTCTAGTCTCCTTGGTGTTCACGTTTCTCTGTTTAACCATGTTCTAAATTTTACTATTGATGAAGACAGACAACTTCTCTATCAACTTTATATCTCACATCTTTTCCTTGCAGTATTTCCTTTCTAAAGAGCTGGTGAAAGCAATTGATTTTATAGACCAGTTGATTTCTATCAAGCTTTCAATCTTTCTATCAAGCTGGAGATTTTAGGCTTCACTTTTAGTTCCTCATTTTTTCTCTCCTCAGCAGGAATATAGGTTGGGCAGGGGATGCCTCATTCTTCCTGGAGGCTGTATTTTGAGGCAACTCAGCTTTCTTTCTTACATAAGTCCTCTCCACCCTTTCCAGGAAAAAAAAAAAAAAAATCCATAGGCAAAATAAAAAGGAGGTGCATTTACTCTGGAGTCCTGGATGAACTCCAGGGAAATATCACATTTTGTCTCTTTTAATTCAGACTCTCAGAGAAAGCGAGTTCTAATGTCTTTCTCTTATTTCTGCACTCATCTTCAGTTATAGGAAATGTCTCTCACTGTTAAACACAGTATAGCACCAGGCAACAGAATGGAGAAGTCACTGGTTTGTAACTTTGGGAAAACTTCAATGATCTCATCTGTGAATCTCCCCAGTGTGCACACTACCTTTGTATCAGGGACCATGGGGGTTGAACTGAGCCATTCTTGGAGCCCTCTTTTCACTCATCCTCTCTGCTGCACTATTCACACTTGCACTACATCTAGATCCTAAGTATGAAAAAGTGGTGTACATGAACATGGTGTGTGTGTATAAAATACATATAAATAAATATATATTTTAAGTTCCACTTTATGCACCCTGTGACTCCCTATCTGACCTTGAAGTAGTTATCTAGCCTCTCTGTTTCTTAGCCCCCTACAGGTACAGCAAAGGGTTAGCCAATTCCTATGGGATTTCTAAAGTCCTATCTCAGCCTGACAGTCTCAGATTTTCCATACTTTTTTTTAATTGAATAAAAGATTCTTTACCTTCTATAGTGCTTTACAATTTTCAAAAGTTTCACACACATGATTCCATATAATCCCATAATAACCCTTTTTCTCTCCCTACCCCTATATTGCCCCTTTCCCCTTCTGTCTCCTCACTGGTAACCACTAATTTGTATTTCTATATCTATGAGTCTGCTTCTTTTGTGTTTTATTCACTACTTTGTTGTATTTTTTAGATTCTACATACAAGTGATATCATACATTATTTGTCTTTCTCTGTCTAACTTATTTCACTTAGCATAATGCCCTCCAAGTCCATCCATGTTGCTGCAAATGGCAAAATTTTATTATTTTTTATGGCTGAGTAATATTCCACTGTATGTATATATGTGTGTGTGTGTATATATATATATATATATATATATATATATATATATATATAAAATATATCTCACATCTTTATCCATTCTTCTGTCAATGCAATCCCTATCAAAATATCAATGGCACTTTTCACAGAACTAGAACAAATAATTTTAAAATTTGTATGGAAACACAGAAGACCCCAAATAGCCAAAGAAGAAGATCATGTGCCCTGACTTCAGACTATACTACACAGCTATAGTAATCAAAACAGTATGGTACTGGCACCAAAACACACTCGTAGATCAACGCAACAAGATAGAGAGCCCAGAAATAAACCCACACACTTATGGTCTCCATACACTTCTAAAGGACACTAACTATACTCTTACCATGCAACTGTTGTGATAATGTCTGTTTGGGCAGAAAAATGCTACATAAAACAAGGAAAGTTACATTTTAAAAAGAAGTCAAAATGATCAGGAAAAAAAGAAAGACTGAAGCCCTAGCTGGACCCAGTATAACTGATGTCCCTAACCGCCTTCAGCAGAGGGGTGAAAGTAATTTAGGAATGACAAACTGTGGTGTTTTCTCAGAACTGGGAAAGCAGCATGCACTGGCTGCTCTCTCAGACAGAGATGTCACCAGGCTGCTGTAATCTTCACTCTGTGACAACAGGCCATGAGAGTAAAAGTACCGCTCACTCTAAGTGTGAGGTACAATAAGCCTTGGTCCAAAAAAATAATAAAAACATTTTAAAAAGTGGCTTCTTGGTGTCATTTTTGTCCCAGAGACTCTGAATACAGAAGAAAGTAAAGCATACATGGAGTTAGAAGTCTCATAGGTAAGGTTTGGGGGTAAACCCTGGGGATTGCTTATCAAAAAGGAAAACCAAATCTAACATCAAGAGTACATACATGATAATGTGGTGGTATGGATCCCATGATCAATTCTAGCTTTAAAGTAGTCTATGTTTCTGTCTAGGAGTGCCTCTATTTAAAAAGTCCTATTAATGGACAAAGAAGGATGCAGAAGTTTAGGGGATTTATAATAAGAGACTTAGGATGTATATCATACAGTGCAGTTTAAGAGCAAATAGATCTTATATTTCCCAATGCTGCAGCTTTGTACACCCTGGCTCCTCCATCCTCTCAGACAGGCAAACTCAAATGCATTTTTCAACTACCATATAACGTGTTTCCTCTATTTTACTCAACATTTGAGTGTCTCTTATGTACCCAGCATGGTGCTAGCACCTTCGGATCATTTCCTGTCTTCTCTAAGCAGCCAGTTACTTTGGTCTCTTAATTTTTACCCAATTCTATGGATACCTATATTATTATAGATCTCATCTCATTGCTTTTTAATTCTGTTTTCATGAGTCCCACACTAAAATATGAGGACAAGGGTGATGCCAGATTTAGTTCTGCACTTCTGAAGCTTGGGAAGTGTACAGAATAGGCACTCAAATTCTGTTTACCAGATGACTCTTCTAGTTTGATCCATCAGACACATCTGCGAAGCAGGCCTGGAATTATTACTCCCATTTCTCAGATAAAGAAATCAGGTTACAGAGGGGTTAAATGTTATATTCAAATTCACACATAAACTATGCTTAAGGCTGCATGTGCTCCTGTGCCGTACAAGTTGCCTTTCACAGAAGAGATTACCCTGTCACACACAGGCCTTAACAATGGAGATGAATTCAGCCTCAGAGTAAATCAATTTGTTTGCATGCTAGGCAGGAAAAACGAGCGGTCCTGTTGCCACAAATGACTCTCAAAGATATTCTTTCCCCTTTAGCAGCTTTTTCCCCTTCATGTTGATCTCCTGAGCTTCCTACTATTACAGACACAATGAACTGACTTAATTCCAGCTTCCCAAGCTTGATTCACAGCTTGATTAAAAAGGGGTGCAACCAAGTAGGTGTGCCTCCGTGACCTGAGTGGTTAAGCCAGATCTTCTGGCCTGAGAAGGCCACTGGTTTGATTTTGTAAGAAAACATTATCTGCATTGATCATTAACTGGATAATTCTGCAACAGCTGTCTCAAAGAGATTAAAGAAAAAAAGAAAAAAAAAGACTCAAGAGGAGAGCTGCGTCTAAAAACTCTAGGTAATTTCCAACAAAGACTGACACTGACTTTAGGATTCATCTATACGTTGCTTAAAAGTAAAGAGAAACTCAGTATAATAGCTTCCTAATAATAAAGAAATCATTTCTTCAAATGGAACCCAGTGCAGTTGTTGTGTTCAAATCACAGAAAGAAACGTGCAAAGTCAGACGTCATTATACATAATCTGAAAACACACACACACACACACACACACACACACACACACACATGCTATGGAGTAGATGGAGCGGCTGCCCCAACAAAATGAAAATAAAACTGAGGCATTACTTGTAACCCAGTTGCTCAGGGAATGAAATGCGTATATACTACTCTCACCTCAATCAAGTACTTAAGCTCCTCTTTTAAAATTATTCCTTTTTATGCACTAGATTTTGTAATTCAGATAGATTCTCTGTGAGGTAAGGAGTTTAAGTAACAGTGTCAAAGGGCTGAGTCAATGACAGTATATGTGGTGTGTCCTGAATCTGTGAGTAGGATTATGACCGAACCAGGATACCCATACTTCAGTCTGAGCATCTGTTTAAAAGATAACATTCATCTTCTTCTCTCCCAACTCATTCCTCAAATGGTTCATATTCTTACAATTTTTATTCAGCAACCATAATACATTTTAGTCATGGTCAATAGCTAGAGACTATTTAGGTAAACTAAAACTCATGCATGATCCTCAAATATCAGATCACCTCCCCTTTTATCTCCACTGTTACTCTAGAGAGGAATAGGTCAAACATGCATGTTGGTACACCTCACTGGGAAAATGGTCAGATTTGAGTATTACTTCCTCTCCCTTTCTAAATAGGCAATCTAGATAGAAAAACAAAAGTCAAGGCTAACATAGATAGTAGCTGCTTAAAAATGAGTTGATTTGTTATTATCTTAAGGTGAAATAATAGATCCATTGGGGGTACACTAATGCTAGAAGGGATATTTGAGACCATAATTTAGAGACCATATTATTTCTTTCACACATACACACACATACTTTTCATGTCTAACATTAACCGAATCCTTTATTGTGCGTGGTCTTGCAATAAGACTCAAAAAAGAATAAGATTATCTGTCCTCAGACTTCCTGATCCAGTGGAAGAGACATATGTAAAAAAAATTAATATGTTTACAAATGTATGTAAACTAGTAACTAAAATAAATACTAAGTGATAAGTTACAAGTAGCAGTTCTATGGAAACACAGGAGGACTGATTAATTCCCCATTTGAAGATAAGGAGTTGAGTCTTTAAGGTTGAGAAGGATTTGGGAGGAAGAGAAAGGAGACATTTCTGAATGAAAACAAAGCATGGGTCAAAAGACAAAAATATGAAATTATGTATTTGGAAGAAAAAGATGGAGTTAAGTGAGCTTGGCGAGACATGGGAGACGAAAGGTGGTATAGGAGAGATATGTTGAAATACGATTGTGGTGGACTCCAGTTATCTTTACCTTTCTCATACTTAAGGGGACTAGGCCTTTATGATTTATGAGTTAAAATGTCCCTGAAATTATAGTTCAATCAATTTGGCTTTTAAATTTAAAAAAAAAAAAAAAAAAGGAACGGTTACAGAGGTGTATACATTTGTCAAGATTCATTCACATACTTGGATGCCTTTTTGTACATAAATTATGGTTCAATAAATTTGGCTTTTACATTTAAAAAGCAAAAACAAAGAAGCAAAAATCTTCCCTGAAGATAAAGTTTTGGGCTAGATCATCTCTTATTTCCTGTGACTCTATCTCTCTAATTCCTTGGATTAAACATGGAAAATCTCCACATGAATTGAAAGGGTATCAAAGAGACTCTAGAGTTTAAGGGACAGCCTTCTGCCACTGCTATCACCAAAGATCAACATCAACTATTCTTCCCTCTCTCATCCCCTCCAGAGAAGTGTGCCTGCCAAGTTCACCCAACTGTCACAACAGCATTTGCCCTCTGACCTTCAGCAAACAATGCACAGAATGCCATTTTAAACTACTAGATGCTGTACCCTTACTTCTTTAAAGACTGACCTGCAAGGCTAATTAGAGAGTTCAGTGCTCTGCCTATCTGGGGCTAACACTTAAATTTAGAACGGTAAAGCAAAACCAGTCCTCCAACAGATCCACAGGCTTGGAGGACTCTAACACAGCCGGGGCTGGCCTAGAAGGGATATTCGAGTTTGTTCTCAAGATGGTTTAGGGATTCAAACACAAGGACCCAATTCTTCATCATTATTCTTCTATAAGACTATGGGTCTCAGTAGTTTGCAAGCAATTAAGAATTTGCTCATAATTCCTTTTCCCATTATTTCCTAGGACTATAGGTAGACACACTTTCTCTTCTCTTGCCCCAGCAAGAAGAGCAGGGAAAGGACAAAGGCTCCCGTCACTTTCTCTGGAGAGAAATGTGGTATTCTAAAGATAAGGGATGAAAGACAATGCCTGACTTTTAGTGATGGCAACAGGAGCAGTCATTCTAAGCACTGGTAAAAATAGAACTGAAAAATATTACATTATTAAGAAACTTTAGAAATCATATAGCCAAAAGTTTTCATTTTAGAGACAGATGATATGAACCCCAAAGATGGAAAATAAACTTCCTAAGCTTTGCAGCTACTTTGTGAATATGAAGTGGCACTCCTCATTCTTAGTATTGCATCATTTGAAAGAATTACATTACCCATTGCATTTAACTAAGAGAAATATGTGTTTACATATGTGCTATGGCTTGCATTCTAAGGGTACCAGAATTGCATCTCATGGACCCCATTCAGCTGCCTCAAGTTCTGCTTTGAAATCTGTTAACTTTTGGTCACTATGATGGGTTTTCTAATAAACACATGAAGGTATTAGTAAATGTTAATCTCCATTAATCTCTGTTTCTCTCCGGTGAAAAGTTTTTCAGTTTTAAGTTTGAGCCTCCTAAAAGGTAAAAGAAATATGAATTAAGTGAAAAAAGACAAGTTAGATATCTGTAAAAACTGCTGACATGCTGCTTCAGATACTCGAAGAAGTGTAATGGGTACTCATGTATATTGAAAAGTTACCTCACGAAAGCTTGGAAGAAAAGAGCACGCTCAAGCAAATAGAAACACAAAACTAAGCGGAAACAAGGAGAGGAAAAAGTGACATCAGGTAGTTGTGTAGAAGGTAGTTTTCACTTTACACTGAAAGGACAAAACCTGGCATCTAGCAAGAGGAGCAGCATCCCCTGGGTTTGGGCTGAAAAGTAAAAAAGGAAGTAAGACTGACTTGAGGGAGAAGAGAGTTTGGGGTTATGAAAAGCTTATCTACCTATTAAGCTAAAGCAAGTGAATTCAGCTCATGGCAAATGACTTATTTATACATAGTTTTAAACTTTATTTCCTTTCTGTAGAAAGACTTGCACCCAAAAAGGCCAATTGAGGACGTGGGTCTTGAGGATATATTTGAAGACAGTTGTTACTAACATTTGTACAGCCCTTCATATTAACAGACTGATGTGCTATGTCGTTGTTCCTCGGTATCTGCAGGGGATTGATTCCAGGAAACTCAGGGACACCAAAACCCCAGATGCTCAAGTCCCTTACACAAAATGGCATAGCATTTGCATATAAGCTATGCACTTCCTCCCATATACATTAAATCATCTCTAGGTTACTTATAATAGCTAATAGAATGTAACCACTGTGTACATAGTTGCTGCTGTGGCAAATTCAAGTTTTGCTTTTTGGAACTTTCTGGAATTTTTTTTCCTGAATATTTTTGATCCCTGGCTGGAAGAGCAGTGGCTCTAAGTCAAAAGGCCTGCCTTAAAGTCCTGGTCCTGATACTTGCTAAGTCTGTGGGCTTGGCAGAGACCTGAAACTCCATTTTCACATTTATTAATGGGGATACCACCACTTACATCACCTCAGTTACAAGGTAACAGTGAGAATTGTCAAATGAGACAATGTGTTTTATAAACTTTAAAGTGGAAGGGAAAAAGAAAAGAGATGAGAATAACCAACAGTAGATTGAGATTGCCAAATAAGTGATACATACAATCATCTGTGGGTTCTCCTCATCACACTCTTTCCCCCAAACACACAGATGAATACAACTGCTTTCACATTTTATCTTTCATTGTCTCAACCCATGAGCTCACAAAAGAATTTGGCCACAATGAAAGATGTCTGCAGAGGCACTGCTGAATATATATAGTTCTTTTTTATCTTCTGCCAAGTATGAAATTTATTTTAAAGGAAATGTTGTTTGCTAAAAGAAAACAAATTTGTCTTTAGACAAAACATGAAACATCTAGCCATGAATTAAGTGGTTGGGTTTTTTTGTTTGTTTGTTTGTTTGTTTTCCATATCAAGTGATATTTTTCTGATCTTCAGGGGACACAGACTGGATGAATCTGTGTCCTCCTTTCTACCTAAAATTAGGCCAGTTACTTTCATACTGTAATTATGGAGCTGAAGGCCAGACTACTTTCGTGGTTAGATCTGATAACATTTGAAACCTTCCCTAACCCTGAGTTTTCTATAATTAAAGAAAAACAACAACAAAAATCTCCTTTTCACACAACATAGTCAACTAGCAAACAAAACAGAGAAAAAAAGAACAAAAAAAAAATAAGATGGAGAAGATGATTCAACAGTATTTTCAATGTCCCTTAGTATATATGCCTGGTGGTTTAACATCTTGAAAATTATTCTAGTCTCTACTTAATAAGAACAAAGTTACCTAACTTACAAAAAACATGTGGCAGCCAGTATTGTTCTTCAGCTGTCCTAAGGACTGGCTTCTGAATTTTGAGTTATGGTCTGCTAAAAGGAAACAATTTTGGTTGGCAGCTCACCCTCTTTGTCTGAATTAACAAGATGTGTACAAAATTAATGAAGGCATACTCCAAGAGATCTGAGTCCATCCACCTTATTAAACACAGCTTCACTTCACAATGGTTTCTTGGAGACATAATGGCTTGAAGCTGTCTGAAAGATTTACGATATAAGGACTTAGACCTAAAATAAGATTCACAAGGGGAATTTTTCAGGAGTAAAATAAATGCAAGAATGAGACTCAAAGGGAGTATAGTCTGACATGATCAGAAGGGATTAAAAAATACAGTAAATGTCTTAGTTGATACAGTAGAAGTTTCTTTTTTCAGATACAAACATTGTAGGGGAAAGTGCATACAGAACACTGCACCAAGATCAAGATAACATTTAGAGCGATTGCTTCATATCCTGGTGACTTAGCTTCCCAGAGAAAGAAAAATAAAATTACCACTGGTCTTCCTTTGGAAATCTTTTCACTGATTTATTGATCGTGGAGGCGCCCGCTGAGTAAATGGAGAGACCCTATTCTCTCTTTACACTGAGGGGCCTTGATGTTTGAAGATACAGCTGCCTTCAGATGCTCAGATAAAAGACACTAAGTGCAAAGTAGTAGTATTATCTACTTATTACCCCCACTTATCTGCTTATTCCTTCCTTGAAGTCCTACTTCTGTCTGCAATATCAATCACTTCTCCGGCAGCTTGTCTCACTACAAAGGGAGGATTTGATCCCCCGCTTAGCCCTCCAGAAGCAGCAGACTCGTGCAAGACGAATTCATTACACCACCAAGGCTGCAGGACGGGATTATCTGGGGACTGGGGGTGGCATGCTCTTAGAGCACAGTTCCTGACAATGTGGCAGAAATTCAATCTACCTTTCCATCAAACATGACGGCATAGGCACTAAACTTGACACTGAGTGAACACCAAACACATTAGAGGAAAAGTCTCAATACTTTCTGCAAGTAAATATGAGTTGCAGTTAGGCAAAATTGACAATGTGAGAGCAACTGTTTAACAGTATCCAAAAAAAGTTTGATAGTCTCAAGTTGGTACATATTAATTGGTGAAATACAGAGTTAGGTTCAAGATATACTATATATAATTAAAAAATTAAAGGCAAGCACCATAGTGTGGTGGGAACAATCAGAAAACCTGGATTCTAGGCTGGCTCCTTCACCAACTGCCTGTGTAATCTAGGGCTTGTCACTTCACTTTTCTGAGCTTCGGTTTTCTTATTCATAAAAAAAAAAAAAAAAAGCATTAACTAATAGATGATCTCAAAAGCCAGTTCTAGCACTGACATTCTAAGTAAGTGAGTATAGTGTTAGGTTATGATGATAAACAATCTGGTTTTCCCTTAAATTCAAAATATGTGTTCCTCCTGGGAAGAGATACATAAAAGTCTGGGCCAGGTACAAGAAGCAAATTAACAGAGTGTGTGTCTGTATGAACTCCTAGATTCATTAGAAAGGTTTGTTTATTTAACTGTCTTCATTAACTGCTCTTAGTACATCAAAGGAGTGTTTCCAAACCCTTACAATTAGCCATGTAAACAAAAGCACAATTTATCACTTCACTATGCTCAACAAACAAGGTTTTCAATACACTATCAAATCCTACTGAGGAAAATATCCCGACTAAAACCATTAGGTTGGGCATACAAATACTAAACTGGGTCTTGTACAGAGAAAATTTTCAACATATTTTAAGTGAATCAATGAATTTGCTGAACGTTGATGAGAACTGACCTATTGATCGACATTAACAGATGTTGCCCAGACATTTTCTGATTTAGTTGAATGACAGCCAAGATCTCACTCTCTGATAACCAGCAATCAACCAAGCAAACCCTTATTCATTCTTAAGTAGTACTGATACAATTGAGTATGCCCAAATATTTAACTCAGGAGGTCTAAGAAAGAGTTTGTAATATTATCGAAAAGAAGGCAATCATGGGTTATAAAGTGATGGTTTCTTCAGGACCAATTAGGTGGTCAGTGCTGAAAATATCTTTCATGGTTATATTATATATATTATAACATATAATATTATAAATGTCACCTGCAGGTAGACTATGAAACAATGTTAAAGAAAATGTGTCTTTGAGATCCTATTCTTTTTAACTTGGAGCTCCAGAACAAGAGCCATAGTTTCACTTGTTTAACAGTATAAAATATTATGGATGCCTTTTATTTAGTCATACATACTAACCTGTACATTAATGAAGTTAAATGGATTTTAATAACACTTAATTACACCCAAATCCGAAGAGTTAATGTACTTAGAATGGCACGAGATACACATTTCATGTAGTTGTAAAGATCAAGAGTGATAATGGACGTGAAATAACTTTTTTAAATTGCAGAAGGTTATTCAAACATAAGATATTTTATTTATTTGTTTGTTTTTGATGAATATGTATCATTTTCTAAATCCTTACTGCAATTAGTTTTGATTCATTCAAACTAAAACCTCTGGCATAAAACATAATTTATACAGTGGAAGTGACTGATTAATTTCAAGAGAAAACTTGCAACATTAAATGTTTTGTCCTGCCTAATAATCTTTAACGATGACTTGGATTAGCCTCTTCAAATTTGCATAAAGTCAGCGAAAAATGTTGTTCAAAGAAAAAAAGAACAGCCTTCTAGGCACAAAACTTTTTGACAATTGCCCAAATGCCCAAACTTCTGTTGCTTAAATCTATTGCAAGCCGTTTAATAGATGTCAAAGAAGCATTTTAAATTAATATGTACACGTTCCAGATGAACAAAAAAAAGCCATAGAAAACATAGGGGGATGGCAAACTTCCAAAAAGGATAGACAAGAAATTGTTAGAGGGATTGTATCTAGTTTTCAAAAGTTACATCAAGACAATGAGAAAGTAGGACTGACCTGATTTTAAATTAACAGATTAAGGGCTACTTAGTATAGCGTCTTCATCAGGTTCTATGTGGTATACAGAAGACTCAGATCATATAACTTCCTTAAGGCGCTCACAATTTAAAGAGGTGAGCCCACTGTATCTCCAAACCATTCAAAAAGGATTGGCCAAAAACTAAATGGTGCCAGGCTTTGTAATGTTTTTTCAAGAAAAGAAAGTAATGGTTCCTGCTTTTATGGAACTTTGAGCCTGGTGAACAATCTGTTGTCATTTATGAATCAGTTTGTGACTCATTATTGGAATGTAATCAGTGGTGACAAATTTCCAGCCTTTAAAAAAATGAACCAAAAATGTATTCAGCACTGCCAAATTTAGTGTATAAAATGAGTGATCAAATTGGATAAGATGATTCTAATTCAGAAAAAAGTTAGCATTAGAATAAGGACACATTTTCTTATGCTCCTGCTAAGCTTTCATTGAAGATGAGTGACAAAGGAGAAGGTCCAGGAACAGAATTGCCCCAGGTGGCCACTTTGAAGTGGAGCATGTTTGAAGGTCTAAATGGGTACAGTCTTTTTAAAAAAGTTTTATTTCTCTTTTGATGCATCTCAGAGAGGGTACATCAACTATCTATAGTATATATTTATTATAATCACATTTTTACTCAGAGACCATATTATTCTATCTATTGGATTAAAACTAAACAAATAATTATGCTTCAAATGAATACCAATACCTTGGGAGAATACCAAGGAAGGATCAAACATAGCTCTTGCATCCACTGGGCACACAATCTCTAATCCAAATAGATGGAAGAGCTGGTTTCTCAGACATGAATTGCAACAAAAATACACACATATATAACAACATCCATAACTTTGTTTTATGCCCAATATTCTCAAAGGGACTGACTATAGATAACATTTAATGAAATAAAATTTTACTTTTCTTTTCACCCAGAATAAATGTCTATTCTGCTATTTAACTTGATCATTGCATAGAATCAAAATTTTAGAGAATGATATGGATAGATAGATACATACCTACATACATGCATTCATACATATATAGATCTTTCAGGATTTTGGAGCAATTTGATGAACAATTATCCAGAGATTGTAAAGAGAGTTTAAAATAATAATTTGCAACTACTCATTATCTTTGGGATTCAATATTTTTTTTAAAAAGAATTACACAATAATAACACCTATACCAAAATAAAAAAATGGATCTTGAGGCTGGTAAAGCATTATAATTTCTATACAAAACTACTCCTTAAATTGTGCTTATTTAAAACAATCCTTTGTGTTCCATGACTGACCTAATAAAAAGTAAATATTAAAAAAAGCCAACATTTATTGAGCAATGTTGTTGTAATGATCTCTTTATATTTACTATCTCATTGTTTTCACAGTAGTCATATTAATTCCATATTACAAAAGAAAACAAAAAATAACAACAGCAAAAACCCTAAAGCTTAGAGAGGGTTAGTTATTCATATGCCCAGGATATTTGAACCCAGAGCCCAAAGTATTTAGCCCTTGAAATAAATCTCTAATAATAAAATATTACTTGATTTGTTGTATGTGCCAGCATGAGAGTTCAGTTTTATGGGTTATTCTAAGAAACCCTTGATATCTAAATCTAGATATCAACTTATCTAGATTTGAATATCAGTTATCTAGATTATTTATACGTGAAGAAACTGAAACTAGAGAGGGTTAGTGACATGTGTTAGATCACTCAGCTAAATAGTATAGAATTCATGACCAGAATTTAGGTTTCCAAACTTCTAAGGTAGCATCCTCTCCTCTGTACAATAGTCTTTTTTTGTATAGACTGCACAGTCTACAGGGATATTTGAACCAAGAGTCTCTTTCTTCTTATAATTCAGTCATAAGATAGTGGCTTGTTTCTATTGCCTATCAGATAATTTAGCACCCTACACTCTTCATGGTAAAAACTGAGACTCGTGGTTTTTCCAACCACGAGCTACTCTTTAGATGAACTTCTTGATAGATGAATAGGATAGTTTCATTACATTGTTACAGGAGTGGAACTAGAAATCAAAACTACACTTCAAATTTGCCAAACCTCAAATGATTCTGAGAATTCCTTCAAAAACAAAAGCAGCAAAGAAAATGTCTATTTTATCCTTCACCCTTCATACTTTCATCAAATACAGCAAGAAATTCAACTTCTAGGACACTATGAACAGCATCCTATTTTCACTACACAAATTGAGAGATTGACACACTTTTACTCTTTTTTTTTTCATGAATTTAAGTTACAAACTATCCCTATTTAGTTAGGAACTGTACACAATCAGAATAAGAAAATGTTATGTGACTCCTTCCCACTCAGGGTTTTTTGGTAGAACTAGATAGGCAGTTGGATCAGGGAAAAAAAAAAAAAAAAAAAAAAGGAAAAAGAAATTCACTGACACCTTGGTTATTGCCTAAGATGCTATTATACAAAGAAGAAAAGTTTTGCAGTACGTACTCAGTAATTATTAAATTTCTCTCATAGATTAAGACCTTTTTATATGCATATAAAGGCAAAACTTGTTATAAGGCAAGATTTGTGTTCATCCGTAGTTTATAATTTTTGCTTCAAATTTTAGTGTTTGTTAATTTAAAAATGCCAGCAAAGATAACATGAGTTAATATTTTCATAAAATCACCCCTAGGCTGCAGGATGAGGGATCACGAGGCGTGCATGTGATAAAGAGGAAAGACTGCATCAAAAGAGCTTAATTCCTGTCACCCCAAAGAACAAATGCAACCAAGAAAAAAGTCTTCTCTTTAAAAAGAGTAAGGTGACTATCGTCCTAAATGCTTTTGCTTTTGCTATTTCAAGGAGGGGTAGGTAGGTGGATTTGTGCATTTTTTAAAACCAAAGGAGAGATTTTGTGTGCAACATTTACCACTTTTTTTTTTTTAATGTGATTTATGCTTTTAGAGAGGTTCATTTTCAGAAGAAATCTGAATGAGGAGACAGTCTGCAGAAAGACATTCCAATGAACTGGTTAGGCAGGTAGTTGTTTGGAAGGAACACTGCCTCCGGGACTTGTGAGGAAGATAGAGGTAGCACATTAGAGGGAGTGAGAGAATAACAGAAAGAGTGAGTTACTTCTCCTTTCACCAGCTCCAGACAGTATTCACATTTATGACTAATCTTATGAGTGCAATCCCTCACCGCCCACTTCGCCTCCACAAAAAACAATGACTAGGAAGTATTCATTTTCTCAGATATAAAAGTGTTGCTTTTGTGTTCTGTTTTTTACCTAATCCCCCCAACCTCCTTGCCCTTAGAGAACCAAGAGAAAAGAAAGATCGTAACAAAGTCTTTAGATTCCATGCCACAGAGCTACTGTGTAGAACAGGTTTTGTTCCACATTTCAGACAGAACACACTGGTTTACAGGTCCTTTCAGGAATGGTTCTGGAAAATGTGCTTGCCTGTGCTATGTACCCACATTAAGACACAAGAGGAGTCCTAGCAAAGCCGAATTCAGAAGCAAGGGATTGGTGATTTATCTATTACAGAGGATGAAAGGGTTGAGTAAGCAGCTAGTCTGGTTCCAGATTTTTACACATAAGAAAACTAAGACCCAAGAAGGGGAAGTTATTTGTCCATCAACAGAAAGCCAGTTAGGGACGGCAGTGCCAGGCAGCAGCCAAGGCTCTCGACTCTCAGGCCAGTGTTTTGTCACTAGAACTCATGACTGCTATACGTCTGAGTGCCTTTCAACATACGAAGAAGAGTAAATTTTTAAAGCCCCATATTTAAAACCCTAAATTTCTTTCCTATGCCAAAGGTCCTCCAGAGAGCTTAATCTTACATGTGATGTGTTAATTCTTAAACCTCAAGAAAAAGAGACATTTTGGAATACATTTGTTTCCCAGTATCAGTTATTCACAAAATAGATTTTGTTTTTCTTCTTCTACATCCTCCTTAGTTTTCCTTCTATCTGATCAGTTTCCTGCAGCTGAGCTGTCTCTTTTTCTAACAGACCCTTACTGAAAGTCAAATAAAATATCTCTGGGCCACATCTATTTAATTCAATAGCAGAGATGGTTTGTGCTGATTCCCTTCATCTAGAGAAGCTAACATCACTAAATCCGTAAGGCTCCACTAAAGTTGAGGTTATAGAAAAATCATCTTGATACTCTATCCAACCACTGAAGAGAGGGCTATTTTTAAAAGCCATATTTTATAGAACCATCTAGCTCTCATTTGAAAGAAAGCAGGTAGTAATATCCATCAGAACAAACCATACCCAATTCCAAGACAAATCATATGGGTTTTATTTCTAAATTAGTTTCTGATTCACACCCTGTGCTATGGAGGTACAAAATTGAGATGGTAAAAATACTTGCTCTTTTTCTACCTCTTTAAGAGGGTGTGGTGGGAAATGGCTTGAATAATATCCATAAGAGCTCTCAGCTTCTTGGGAGGATAAGTAAACACAATGAAGTAACTGTTTTTTTAATCTATAGGTGAATTATATGTCTTTCCTAAACACAAAGGATAACTTGGATAGACAAAAGGGACCAAAAGTAAGCTCATATCACTGCAGACAATATACTTCTGATAGGCACCCCACTCAGCTAACCTATATCCACAAAGGAAGTGAGAGCGTCATACTGCACAAAATAAGAGTCTCTCTCTCTCTCTCTCTCTCTCTCTCTCTCTCTCACACACACACACACACACACACACTTTTTACATTTTACCTTTTACCAGAGGAAGAGTCTGATAATCTTTCTAATTAGAAATAATTAATTCAGGTAAGGTTTTATCAGCCTTGCTTTATATCTCTAGTCCAACATTTTGTCAACATGGTTCTTGTTTTCTAATTAGTGGGATATGCACCTTTATCTCTCATTAGGCTGTAAAGTGAAGGGACTCACTATTCCTACTCCAAGAACTGGCCCTTGATATATTCTGAATAAATGTTGGGGAAGAAAAACTAGACAGTGAACAAGTCCTTATGTGAAAAGAACAGTCATCCAGAGAGACTTAATCATAGTCTCAACACACTCACTTCTCTTGACAATCAGCACACGGCATGGCAGAGTCTGACGTCACATGAGCGTGCGGGCGCCTCGACGCCTCCAACCACCCATCCTCTAGTCACCCACATTCTGTACCCTACAATCAGCTCAGCAAGGTCACCAGGTTAGAATGTACTACTGTTTTCCTTGAAGTGAACCCAACTCAACTCTTTGTCTATTCCCATACTCCTCTTGCTTGTTGGGTTTTAGCCAAACCAAACTGACCCTCCTCCCATGCTACAATTTACCAAATTCATGTCTACACTTAAGTCAAGGGGTCTCAAACTGAGAGTGGATACATATGTTCTGTGGGTCCAGGAAATTTTAAAAAATAATAATTTGCATTACTCCAAGTGAGACAAGTATTCTCTCTAAGCATCACAATTTCCTATTTTCTTCCATTGAATGTTTCACACGCTTAAGCCTTTAACCTAACTAACTTGAATGGTTCTCTTTGCCTAGAATGATTTCTTTCCCTGCTCTTTCACATGGCCAATATATTTCCTGAGCTTTCAAATAGAAATGATCATCAGAATTCCTGCTGAAGTTTATCTATACTCTCCTCTGGTACTTATTTTCTATCTTGATAAGTTTTGTTTGTATGTGTCTCCTGTCCCATAATAAATTGGGAGGTTTGGGGGATAAGAATGTGCTCTTTGTTTATCTGTTAATTCCCCAGATTTTCTCAAGTATAGCAAGCATCAAATGTTAACTACATGGCAGAACCACTGAGCTGCTTAATGCCTGAGAGTTACCCTTCATAAAGAGTGTGATGTGAATATTGCCACTGAACTTATACAGTGCAGCAATCGTTGCTGATGACTAAACTCTGGTCTGGTGTTCAATGTCTTTTCTATTTATCCCTCAGTAGGTATGATCATTTAGATCATTTATAATCTAGTTCATTAATTTCATATCTGTCTCCCCCACCAACTCTATATTATAGGTAGTGATATACTCAGCTCTTTTTTTTTTTCAGCTCTTTTATTAAACTTGTGCCCATAGCAGAATATCCTGAACTTAGTAAATAATCAGTAATTTCTTGTTGAATTGACAAGAATATAAACTTGAAATTTTTGTCATTTTGCCAGGGAAAAGATTCTTATGAACGATCTTCACAATTAGAAAACAAACTAGGTGTGCGATCTTGTTTAACAACATCTTACTGATAAAGATATGTAGCCAACCAGTTAATAAATATGTTTAATTACTTCTTCTAAAGTGTTACAGTCTGCCTTTTTATTTTTGAAATGACGTAACCCAGCAGAGCTTTCTACATGTTTTAAGATGAATCACAGCTAGAAATATCTATTTTAAAGTAAGACTGACCTAGAAGATTTTTCTCTGTCATTATGGCTGTGTCCCCTTGGGCAAGTCACTCTCCACTCAGAGCCTAAGTTTCCCCACCTATTAAAATATGGATGTTAAAACAATGGATTGCACCAGTGTTTCTCAAATAGCAGAATCAACTGGAGGGCTTATTGAAAGATTGTTGCCCTCTCTCTCCTAGTTTCTGATTTAGCACATCTGGAGTGGAACCCAAGAATTTGCATTTCTTAACAAGTTCTTAAGTAATGTTGATGCTGCTGGCCTGAGACCACACTGAGAACCACTGAATTAACATGTCTAGGAATCCCTGCAGCTCCGACTTCATTATCACACTAAGATTTAAACCCAGGTATACCCAAAGTGTGTGCTCTTAACTAGTAGATGGGAAAAGGTAATATTTTACTATTTTAAGATTACTGAATGACAGCCAAATAACTGAAAAAATAATAATATTTAATAATTAAAGTGAAAATGTTTTCTTTGAATTCTATGAGACCTGCAGCCTTTAAAAGAAATATGCTTCAAAATTTTACTTTAACTTGAAGAAAACTCAACTCTATCTAGTTTCAAATGGGAAAGGATGGGCTAGACAGATTCTTATAGCATGCTAGCATATCTTCAAATATTACTTTCTTTTTATGGAAATACAAAAATACAAATCTAAGCAAATTTCATTTTTTTCTGCATCAGGAATGGCTCTACTTAAGATGAATAATTTCTGGTTTCCAGATTATCACGTTCTAAACAGTAACAGCAACAACAATCACCACTGAAAACTGACCACATGCAATGTATTGTGCTGACTACTGTACATGCCTTCTCTCAATTCTCTAAACAGCTTTTCTATGGTATGTCACCAACAGCATCATCTTCATTTTGCAGGTGGGGAAATTGAGGCTCAGAAACATACCAGAATCAGAAACATACCAAGATCATCCAAATAGTGAATGACAGAACTGAATTCAAATGCAGGCAGCCATCTACCTCCAGAGTTTGAGCTCTTCACGTATCTCTAATAGTAGATGGAGAGGCAGGTTTAGAAAAACCAGAAAACTGAGTCAGCCCTGACTCTCTCCCTCAGACTTTACTGGAACTGTTGGAGGAGCCAGCAGTAATCAACTTGGATCTTAGTTTTCCCATCTATTAAAGGAAGGCTGGACTAGGAGTAGATCATGTCTATAGTTTCTAAGTCTAATATTCTAGATTGTTTCAGGCTTTATAGATTAAAACTATATTAAATAAAATGGTGACCAAAGGAAGGACAGGTGACTAATAATATGAGTATTATTTCAAACAAATCAGATTCTCTTTAAGCCAGCATGCTAGGATTTCAACCTGATTGGTTTTTAAGAGGAGGCAAGGTCAGAATCAGCTCCAGTGTTTCTGCTGAAATCCCTTTTTGTTTATCTGCCCTCTTCAACTTTGTCATTCTGAATGCATACACACTGAACACAGTGTCTTAAGTAACATTGCTGAGGTTACACCAGAGACAGGTGTTAGGGGAACTATTTCCCCCCCCCCGGCTATCATTTCCAACTCTCCCTCCTCCAAAACCAAGGGAGGGGATAGCAGGAAAAGGGTTTCTTTTCAGATTAAACACAGCGACTGCAAACACCTTCCCCTAGGCAATAAATTCTCTGCCAGTGCGTGCTGCAGTTTACCCAAACACCAAAGCAAAAAGCAAACAGCCCCTTTTGTAAGGGAGGAGTTGTCACCTGTCAAGTGATGTTTGTGAATTTCTAGAGAAGAGAGAAAAAGAAAACCCTTTCCCTTATTTTATTAAGCAGACTGTTTGTTCAAGGTTTGAAATGCATACTTGGGTTTAAGGTAAAGTCCCTGGCTTGGCACTCTTGAACAAAGTGGTGCCTTCCGATTGGTTACACTGTACAAAGAAGAGAACAGAAAAAGTCTCTTCTGGGGACACCTGAACTTAATCTAAATGGAGTGGATTTTGAGCCACCTCATAAGCAACATAAGTAACTGCAAACCCATCTTCCAAAAATTAGAGTGCTTTTGCTATACAGAATATATGTTCTTGTTTGCTTCATTTGTGTCCATAGAACTAATACATAAAAGTTAATATGGCACAAATTATGGTTGATGATTGTTTTAATGGTACTAGCCAAGGGGTAAGAATGCTAGGGATACTAAAAGCAAGGGTTAAGAAGTGCTGGATGGCAAAGGAGAAAATACGCCCAGTCCCGTGTTCTGCGCTAATCCTAAGGTAAAGCTTGGAAATATACTTTGTATATCCCTCTTTTACCATCTCTTTCCTCACATGTTTTGTATCCTAATTAGGTCTACACACCCTACTCATAGATGCTCTATTCTCTAAGATGTCTTACTCATCTCCAGGCAAAAACTACTATCCCTTTTGCACTTAAAAATGTATCCAGAGGGATTATTTCATCTTCATTTGCAAATGACTGGAAACTCCTTTAGTCACTTAGACATATTTGCATTATTTAGAGAAGAGATTGTATAATCAAAATTGATTTCCACTTTATAGACACTTTTGCACAGTTCGTGTGAGTGTAAATTGGAAAAAAATAAAAACTCATGAAAAGAAATTTGATAATATGTATCCATAACACTGGTATTCATACATTTTACTTAATAATTATACTTCTAAGCAGCTAGCACAATAAGGGTTTTGTATGTATATATTCTTCTTTAGGTTTGACATAAATACACTATTATGTATAAAATAGATAGCTAGTGGGAACCTGCTGTACAGCACAGGGAGCTCAGCTCAGTACTTTATGATGACCTAGATGGGTGGGATTGGGCGGGGTGTCCAAGAGGCAGGGAATGTATGTGGCTGGTTCCCTTTGTTGTGCAGCAGAGGCTAACACAACACTGTAGAAAATTATACACCAAAAAAAAAAATCTATGAGTAGAAAAACAGATAAATAAATCATTACATACCTATGTAGTGATATATAATACAGTGATTAATGTTGTTTTGAAGATTAGTGAATAAGAGAAAAATGTTCACCATAGAATGCAAAGAAAAAGAAGCAGGTTACAAAATTTATATATGACATGATCCAAATATGTCTTATAAAATCTATTTCTTCTAAGAAAACAACTGGAAAAAAACTAAAATTTTCATAATAATTATCATTAGGTAGGAATTCTATACATTTTTGATACTTACTTCTAAAATTCTTTTTAATGAGTGTGCATTGCTTTAATAATCAGAGCAATCTTTTAATTTGTATTTTATTATAAAATGTAATGCGTATTCACCTATCTCACAAGAGTTGTTATGAAAATCATCATAGACAAGTAATAACAAAGATAATAATTTTTAATTGACTGTATATTTATATGCCAGGAACTTTGAATGAAAACAAATCAGGTAATGAAAAAAAAAATGACAGTCCTCGAGGTTGATTATAGATATTATGTCCATCCATACAAAAGAGGAAGGAGAGACTCATAGAGATTATCAAGTTCACACAGCTAAAATTGGTAAAGACAGAATTCCAACTCTAGTATGTCTGACTATAAATCTCATGCTGTAATTCTAAAGTAAGTAATAAATTGTAAAGCCCTATATTAAATAGCAGGTAGTCAGTCATCAAAGTGAAAAAAAAAAGTTGTTGATCAAATCTGCCTGCATTAAACTCTAGTGGTTTTCTGGAAGACCAGAAAAGGGGGAGGTGGAGATGGGAAGAAGCAAGAAACTTGGAAAGGAGCAAGGGAATGTATAGAAGTAACAAAAGGAAAACAGTAGTGGTGGTGAGGGTGGCTCTGGAAGCCTAAAGGAGATCAAAGTAGGACGTGAATAGAAGGAAAATGGAGAGCTTGATGTGAGCTCTTGATATTAGTGTCAGACTTAGAGTTGGGTAACATCGTGCGTTTCTGGTGCCTAAGAGACCAAGACACATAGAAAATTATTGCTATTTGTATGACATAGCATTTCCACTTTTTGAGCCAAGGGAAGACATGCAGGAAAGAAGATTTAGAATGTTTGTGTGACTCAGGTAGCAATGCTGTTACCCAGTCCCTTGCAACTTGACTGGAGTGACTTACTTAAAAACACTTTTTTCACAGAGTATGTGCCATATATATACATAATTCTATACTGTTAGAAAATATCTATAGATGTTCAAATTGAGTTATATGTGAGTCAATGTGTGTGTGTGTGCACGTGTGTGTGCATGCGTGTGCGTGTGTGTATGTGCATGTGTGTGCGTGTGTATGTGCGTGTGTGTGCATGTGTGTGTGCGTGCATGTGTGTGTGTGCGTGTGCGTGTGTGTGTAGAGACAGGGAGAGAGGAAAGAATGAGGGAGTCATGGAGGGAATGTTTATAACCTTTTGATCAATAAAAATTCAGCAAATTAAAGCTTTGACGTGGTTTATGATCCTGCTTAGAAAATACAAGCAGCTCTTTTTCTTTGAAAAAAAATTCATTCTGATGAACAAAAGGGTACGTGGAATTCCCTATTTTTTTCTGATAATATCCAGTCAGAACTGTAACTTTGTTACAAAGGAAGAACAATATCAATGATAAATGTCATGTTCAATAAAACAGACTATTCTCTTGAGTTCTTTAAAATGCTTTTGACAGTTGAGAGTAAAAATTTTACCACTGTCTGCGGTAACATTCAATGTACATAGATGTAATATATATGACAACTGCAACATCATGGGAAGGGTTATAATATCAATATTGTGGTAAGTTTTCTGCATTCCGTTTGAAGTGGTAAAATATTAATTCTCAATAGACTGTGAAAAATTATGAATATTTCAGTCTCTAGAGCAATCACTAAAAACTATTCAAAGAGATATAGCCAGAACCAAAATAGAACAATTAAAATCAAATACTAAAAATAGGTCAAATAATCTAAATGGCAGCAAAAAAAGGGAAACAGAACAAAGGACAAAATAAGTTAAAAAATAAGTGTTAGGTCAAAAAAATCCATATCAATAATTACATTAAATGTAAATGATGTAAATAAACCAATTGAAAGAGATTGTCAGAATGGATAAAAAATGATACAACTATTTACTCTTTAGAAGAAACCCAGTTCAAATATAATGATAAATACAGGTTAAAAGTAAAAGGATAGAGAAAAAAATTTACCATGCAAACATTAATCAAAAGAAAGTTAAAATGGCTATATTAATATAAATAAATACAAAGTAGACTTCAGAGCAAAGCACACTACCAAGAATAAAGACAAATATTATACAATGATAGAAAGGAGATGTAACAAACTTAAATATGATGCATCTAAAAACAAAACTTTCAAAAACATGAAGCAATAACTGACAGATTTGAAAGGAGAGACAAATCCATAAGTAGAGTTGAAGACTTCAACACTCTTCTCTCAATAGAGAGAAGTAATTGAGTGCTAGTAATCAATAGAATTAGTAGACAGAAAATAAGCAAGAATATAGAAGAACTGCATAACATCATAAACTAACTGGATATAATCGACATTTATAGAACATTGCACCCAGCGAAAACAGAATACACAGTCTTCTCAAGTGCCCATGGAACATTCACCAAAAATAAACAATATTTTGACTCATGAAACAAAGCATAACAAATTGAAAAAATTTGAAATTATGTTTTCTAATCATAATGAAATTAAAGTAGAAGTCAGTAATGGAGAGATAACAAAATATCTAAGCATTTGGATACTAAGCAACATGCTTGTAAATACACATAGGTCAAAGAAAAAATCTTAAGGGAAATTAGAAAATATTTTAAAGTGAACAAAAGTGAAAATGCAACATATCAAAATTTATGGGATGCAGCTAAAGCAGTGTTTAATGGAAATTTTATAAATGTAAATACTAACATTAGAAGAGAAGAAAGATCTCAACTCAGTAATATAAACACTCAATTGAAACAACTTAAAAAAGAAGAGCAAAATAAACCCAAAGAAGCAGAAGAAAGGAAATAAAATAAGACCAGAAATAATGAAGATAAAAACAGAAAGACAATACAAAATAACTGTAAAATTCAAAAGCTGAACTGGTTCTTTGAAAGATCGATGCAACTGATAAATCTCTAGCAAGACCGACAGAGAAACAGAGGACACAAGTTACCAATATTAGAAATGAAACAGGAGGATATTACAGATCCCACAGACATTAAAAGTGTAATAAGGGACTACACCAAACAATTCGACATACATAAATTCAAAAACTTTGATAAATTTAACCAGTTTCCCAAAACCCACAATTTATAAAAACTTACCCAAGATTGAATAGATCATCTCAATAATCCTGTAACTATTAAAGACACTAAATTTATAATTAAAGAACTCCCCAGAAAGAAATATTCAGGCCCAGATGGTTTCACTAGCCAAGTCTACCAAACATTTAACAAGAAATAAGATCAATTCTACATAATCTTTATCAGAATATAAAGGATGACTCACATAAAGCACAAATACAGAAATCACACTGAGGTTCATGAACAATAGGATTGCCAAGATGAAAAAGACCACACATCATAATTACTAATACCATCTCTCAATGGTGGGCTTAACCTTCATTTGCTTTAAACTGTAGTTTCCTCTCTATCACAGGCCAGAAACTTTTTTTTGGCCATGCTGCACAGCATGTGGGATATTAGTTCTCTGAGGGATCGAGCCCAAGACCCCAGCAGTGGAAGTGTGGAGTCTTAACCATTGGACCACCAGAGAAGTCCCCCAAAACTTTTAAGTCTATAGAATTCTATCTGGTCATATCATTTTGGATATTATAAACAATGCTGCAATGAAGCCTTCATTTCTGTATATGTTTGTGTGTGTGTGTTTGTATGTATACTTATTTATATATTTTTGTTTTGTGGAAAAAATTTCTAAGAAGGGCACTTATAGACCAAAGGGTAAGTACATTTAACATTAAATAAATGAGAATGGGCAAACTGCCCGCCACATATACCAATTTATACTCCTACCAGAAGTAAAAAGACTGACTGTTTCCCAACACTCTCACCAGTACTGGATATTATCAATAATTTAAATCTTTGCTGATCAAATAGATGATAAATAATTTTATTGTTTCAATTCACAATTTTTTATTATTAGAGAAGTTGAACATTTTATATATGTTAAACATCCGTGAATTACTTATACGCTTTGCCAAAGGGGGAGATTCATCTTTCTCTTATTATTTTATTTTATTTTTTTTGGCTGGGCTGAGCAGCTTGCAGGATCTTAGGTCCCTGACAAGAGATTGAACCCATGCCCCCTGCAGTGGAAACATGGAGTCTTAACCACTGGATTGCCAGGGAATTCCCAGTTTTTAAGTGTTGAGTTTATTTGGGCAATTAAACCTTTGTCATGTGTTATAATTTTTTAAATTTATATTCTGTATTTCTTTTCTATATAAATTTCCCCTTACCCAAAATTTTGTCTTATCTTTTAAAACTTGTGAACTTCACGTTATAGTTTTTTAAATAAATTACTTTCATAATGGATACCTAAACTTGAACTACTCTTTGCTTTCCTCTTTTTGATCAATTTGACTCATATTTCAAAGCCTAAATGAAAAGCACCTTCTTTGTAACATATTGCCAGTTTTACTCAGCCACAATAAACCATTTCTTTTTTATGTGCCTTAAAAAAAATACATACATTGGAGTACTTTTCAAAAGTAATTTTATACACACTTGACTTTCTGCTATATTATGGTCTTCTCAAGGCTAGAGACCATGATTTGTTCATCTGTACCACAAAGAACATAGCATACAGGAAAGTAAATTCTAAAGAATTGCCTGTGGCTAGATCTTGTCTATATAGTCTACTTGAAATCTTATATAATATTGGGTCATAGAAGATACAGGGTATTATGCTAGATGCTGTGACCTAAGTCTTTCCAAATACAAAAACACTGTTTTTTGGTATGTACAGCTGAAGACCCTTCATTTATAACTGGATGCTACAATAATAATTTACAAAAATGGATGGTTTTAGATAATTACCACTAAAATCCCTAGGGAAAAACCCAATTCAACTAAATAGGGCTTCCTTCAAAGTACAAAGAATAAAGAAATACAAAAGTAAGTGTTATATAGTTTCCATCCATCATTCCGGAAAACATTTAAGTGTTAATACCATCATCCGCCTCTTAAGGACATGACAGGCATGCTTAGACAGCTTATAAATAAGGCAAAGCTGAGATATAAAGTAATACATTAGACAACAGAATCAAGAAACAGTAAGGATCTTGGAAACATAGCCTAAATTTTAACATTTTTTGAGAAATCTTGTTCACCTTCATTTGCTAATCCAATGTAGTTTATTCTTCAGTGACACTAAAATCATCCTAATGATGGAGGCACACACATTCTTTGCAATTCATATTCCCTTTGTTCATAATCAGAGCAAAACATTAGGACTCCACTTCATGACTAGTTCTTAAGGTGAAGGTTGTTTCAAAAATCAATAAAAATGGGATGACATTCTCAATTTTAAGATTTTTGTCCTTAGTAATCTGACAAGTCATTTCATGTCCACAGATTCATATTTCTTGCATAGTGAAAGAATGCTTGGCAGGGATCCCAAATTTTTTTTATTATATGCAAGAGGAAGGTAATTTATGTGCAGAGATTTGGAACTATTTAGCTATTAACCTATACACAGAAAAGTGAAAATATGCTACCAAGTAATGGAAGAAAAGAACCTCATACCAGTTACAGCGGATCTCAGTTTAGAAGGACTAGGAATCTCAGAGGTTCCTAGTTCTTATTTTCCAAACCAGAACACCAGTTATTACACCCTGAGCTAGTCCACTATTTTGCCATTCCTGTTGCTGAGGACTATCATGGTTATCTAGTCTCACCCATGTGGCCTCCTCACATGGACATCTATGAGGATGTTGGAATGGTCTTAAGACAAGGGAAAACCCAGGATTCATATAGAACTATACTTTAACAGCAATGTCTCAGTTCTATGGAGATGAAACTCCAGACCAGTCACAGACAGGCAAGTTTATTTTTTAAGTTTTACACTCCTTTCAATGCAGTTGTTCCCAAGTGACGTATTTTGTTTCCCCTACTGGCAAAACCCCATTTCATTTTGTTTTCCAGCTTTTCCTGAATCACTTCAATCCCTTGCTCCTTGCAAATATTTCTATCCTGCTCTTATTTTCTGATTTCTTGTTACCCTCAATCTGACATACAATTTCAAGTTCCAAGTTGCTAGTAAGAGATGGTAGAACTCTGTTCCATCATTCCTAGTTAGCAGTGGTGTCCTGTGCCTCTCCAGAGGAGGGAAAGGTGTGGTCACTCTCTAAGGTATGACTATCTCATGACGGAGGAGTGGAGGTTTACCCACACAGATGAACCTCAACTTCATAGAAAAAGAGGTACTCAAGAAGAAATAGAGGTCAAGTTCCTCTCAAATACAATACCTTAGAGAAAGATTGAGAAAAGATTGTGCCCAGTAAGGTGGGCAAAATACTGACACTGCTGCTGACTATACATGTCATCCTAGAAAAGTTTTTTAACCCCCTTTTTTTATTTCTTAGTTTATAAAACAAGGATAATAATTGCTACCTCACAAAGTTCTGGGAAAGATTAAATAAAATATCAGACGTTTTAATCATCATCCGATATTGAAGCCTAAGAAAGCCGTAGCTTTGAAAATTTGTAATTCTGACATCCAAGAGGAAAATTTAGATCAATTTCAAATTGAATACTCTCAGTTTCAATCAGGCCACTGCTCTTATGAGCATAAGTAAAAATCAATTCCAAAAGAATCAACATCAAGTGTATATATTCATAGCTGATGCTCAGGAAAAAATTTTGAACACCTATGAATAATCATCTTAAATACTTCTTAAATAATAATAACCTAAAAAAACACAAGGCAGTGCATTCTTAGCTAAACAAGATACTTATCACAAGAGCAATTATATCTGTGAACTTTCTTGGCTTTCTCTCCTTCATTCTTACCCTCTTCTAAGATCATTGTTTAACTTAGCTGACACTTTCTCAGATACTCCACTAGGTTTTCTCCAAAGATTCCTTTAGCTATTTTGTAAAAGCACCAAAATGAACTTTAAATGACTGAAGTTTTAGAACTCAAATGGCAAATCAGGGTACTTCCAAGCAGAACTGGGGAAACAATGGAGGTAAAGAAAAAGCATAACACTTTTTATACTGACCCACTATAATCAAAAGGGAAGGAATACACGAGGAGGACAGGACAGGAAGTTTCGCTGCTGTGAATGTTGAAGCAGAGAATGGTCCCCTGATCGGTGATATTCTAGAGCTGTGCTACCCAATACACTACCAACTAGCCACATGAAACAATTTAAATTTAAATTAACTAAAGTTACAGTTAAGTCCCTCATTTGCACTAGCCACATTTCAGATGTCCAAAGGAGCCATGTGGCTAGTGGCTACTGTGTTGAACAATAGGAATATAGGACATTTCCACTGTTGAAAAAAAAAAATCTTTTGAATAGGACTGTTTTAAAGAGAACATTTTGACTTTTTAGATAACTCCCAAGTCTCACTTCTTATGACTTCAAATTCCTGGACTTCCCTGGTGGTCCAGTGGTTAAGACTCTGCGCTCCCAGTACAGGGGGTCCGGGTTCAATCCCTGGTCAGGGAGCTAAGATCCCACATACCACAACTAAGCCCGCGCGCTGCAACTACTGAGCCCACGTGTTCTAGAGCCCGTGCGCCAAAACTAGAAAAGCCTGTGAGCCACAACGAAGAGCTCGCAAGCTGCAACGAAGACCCAGTGCAGCCAAAATAAATAAATAAATAAATTAATTAATTAAAAAAAATTCCTGAGGTCCTACTATGGGCCAAACATGGTAACAAATACTGGGCATGACAAAATATGGTTCCTGTCCCCTTTAGAGATAGAGAAAGAAACAACTATAATATTGTGTCATAAGTAATATGATTAAAAATATACCTAGGTTTCTTCAGAGGAATAGTCTCTAATTTAGACTAGTAGAGAACAATGATATGAAATCTTTTTCTAGAGAAGGTAAGGCAAGCATGGTGTTGAGGGATGGATAGGAATTGGCTAGACAGGAGAAAAAAAATGAGATGTTCTCAAGGAGAAAATGTCTAATAAAACAAAGAAGAAACAATATGGAACATTAAGAAACCACATGTTTCAGTATGTGAAAAGATAATAATAATAGGAACTGGAAATAAAAAGGCTTGATTCTGCATTTTAAACTAAATAACTTGGTTTGCTTTTATGAGAAACAGAAAATCCCTGCCTGGAGAGAATGTAAAAAGATAGGTAGCGCCAGCCTAGGCAAACCTGTTAGCTTAAGAGGTGATATTATTAAATGAATTGGGGATATCTTAATTTCTAAGTCACTGTCAAATCATAATTTATATATTTATAAATATTTGTATTTAATTATCACACATTCCAAGGCCTTGAATGACCTGCCCCTTGGATTTATCTGTCAGTTTCCTTCTACTAGCTCAAGGATAATTGATGGAAGGGGCCAATGAAGAAATGTATTTTCACTTATCAATTTGGTGACAAAATATCAGTGTATTTGAAAAGTTACAATTTTCTATTTTTGGTTGTTTCCTGTCCTCTTCCCCCACTTCCCCTTCTCCCAGTATTAAAAAGTACAATCTATATTAAAGAGTATATAGTGAGAATTCCAGGAAAATCTTACATCAGACCAGAGAGGCAAGGCATACCAAAACATCTTTCATCTGTACCATCTTTCAAATAAAGTAATTTGGTAACCACCCCCTCCCCCAAAAAAAGAAAGTCAAGTAAAGTGCTCTCTTTAAACACATCAGCAGACACTCTATGACACCCCACCCTCTTTCTAGCTCCTTTCGTTTCCATTTTTCTACAAATTTTTATTTGTTTTTTATAGAAAACACAGTAGGGCTTGTGTGGTGAATGAATGATTAAAAAAAAGAAAAGAAAACCCACCAGTTAGCATGACGGATTGCACAAATACAAGAAATTTCATCTAAACGCCTCAGAAAAATGTTTTACTATCCTTAACCCGTACACTCCTTAGCTGCCTGGGAGGTGTGTGCATGTAAGATTTTGCCACTTTATAGAGGAAAAACTGAGGTCTAAGATCATGAGGGACTCAGTGGTAAAGCCAAAAAAAGAGCCTATTTTATATATTAGTTAGCTTCTTTCCTCTTACTCCATTACTTGAATCTGTGTGTTTGCGTAGAATTTACCTCATCCTCCGTCATTAAAGAAGGATAATTCTATGAGAGAGGCAGTTTGCCATAGTGGAAAGTACTTTGTATACAATTCAGATCTTGGCTTTGGTTCTGACTGTCTCCACCAGCTGTAAAACATTGGGCTGGCACCATCTGCTCTAAGTTGGGATAGACATGAGGAGCAATTTAGATAAAGAATGCAAGGAATTATCTCCAACCCCCTTCCCCATACCAGTGGAAACGTATGCATCATGAAAAGTTGAGGCAGACCCAGATCCCACAGATCCTAATTATTTTTCTGCTAACCACATTGACTAGCTTTCCAGTGGCCTTGCCCATTCAGACCCGCCTGCTTTTTCATGTGCCATGAAAGAGACAGGTATAACAGAGATGTGGATAGCATGGCCCACAGATTTAAAGGGGAAGCCCATGCCACTCACCCACATGGGGTCACTGAGGTCTGAGTCTTGCATGCGAATACAGTCCATGCTAATCTCGATCTTGTTTGTTGCACCATTTTCTGATGGTTCATCCACAAAGTTCAAGTCAATGGGCTGAACTGAACAGATGGGCCTACCATAAAGGAAAACAAAAGTGTGTTAAGTGTGAAAAGGGACAAAAACACACTCATTCAGTCGGTAACAATGAGCTCTATTTGCTTTAAAGTTGGCAAGGCTTGTTGATTGGAGTCAAAAACCCTAGGATTGAATCCTGGCTCAACCAATTACCAGATGTGAAATCTCTGGCATTCCAAATCTAAGCCCTGTTTGTAAAATAGGAGTCATGATCCTTGCCCTCATCAAAGAACTGCTAGGTGGAACACAGAATAGAAGGAAAGTATCAGGGATATACCCTAAACTTTTGGGTCCCCAATGCTCTGATATTGTTTCATCTTTCCCTTAATTTACTCACATATCCAAACCTGATCTTAAGAAGGAGATCTTTTCCTAGCAAGGCATACAGACCAACAAAGTTTAGTGTTTTACTTTCTCAGAGGGTATTTGCAACGTAACAGTAAATGAGAGTCTTTAAGCCAAAGGAACAAATTTGAGTATCAGAGAGTCATTGGGGAAGTTATTTTGGGTTAGGTAGGAGAAGCTTCTGATCCTCCAAAATTATACCACCTTAGAACAATAATAATCTTTTGGTGCTGGAAATTGAATAAATCTCCACTGAATTTTGAACACAGAGATACTATTGCAGAGAATAATTTTTTCCCAACAACATTAACTGATTTTTATTGATTCTAGAAACATGTCCTAGTAAGCAATACTTTGACCATCCAAATTACCTGTTTATAATAGTTCAACAGTTCTTTGCTTATCTGATACTTACTGTTCCAGAAAATCCCAGATGTGCTGGAAAACCTCTGGACTGAGGAATTCGCTTGTCTGTGTGCTCTGGGACATAGTGGATCGGTAATAACTTTCTTTCCAAGAGAAATGGGCTGGGGTTTCTACGAACCTTAAAAGGACAAAAATGAAACTAGGATTATAGTTTCTGTACTTATGATACTGGATATTAAAATTAAAGCATAGTTAATCAAAAAAATCAAGTGAATCTTCAAAATCATGCAGGGATACACAGCAAATTTTACAAGTTACACAACTGGTGTTTCTTTAGGCAGTGGCAAGGATCCCATTTTGCCATAAAATCAGGTAATCAAGTCTTCTATCAAAGCTCTTCATTCTTAAATAATAATGTTGTTACACTCTGCACCTCCACTATCCATCTACGTTCTGCCAATTTCAAAAAGAAAATAAACATTCCCTCATTAAGTCTGACAGCGAGTCTGACCTATTATTAAATCCATTTCATAAATGTCTCAACTGATTATCTGCCCATTCAGCCTCCAGCAGGTAAAAAGTAAAATCAGAAAATGAAAATGAGTTCAGAAAATTTAAATTTCACCCTCAGATACAGAAGAGATATAATGTATATAAACTTAGTTTGTAAACTGTAAAAGGGTTGTGTAGATAATGGTGTTGTTATCACTATTAACAATATTAATGTTAAAGTGTGAATAATAACAAAAAAACAAGATAAAAAAAAATTTCACCCTCAGCATAATCACCCCCCTCATGACTACCATCTTAGCATCAGGCCCAGGGACAATAAACTCAAACCTCTAGATCCAGATTTTTTTTTTTAATCACCTGTTACATATCTTAATGTGTGTGTGGGTGTTTTTTAACTGGAGTATAGAATTCCATGTCAGACCAAGGGATAAGCGAACATCTGAATAGATTGCAAATGAAAGGTATTTCTGTTTGTTTCATTTTGTTGTAGGGTCCTCAAGTTCGCCTTCACTTAAAATAAAAAATTAGCCTTGCTCCCTATACATGAGAAGGAAAACATCAGCTTTCTCAGGTGATATCTTCTCCAAATCTGCATTTTATCTGCATATCTCATCTTAGTATGCGATTCATTGTGATTATCAGTAGACTAATTTTACTCCAGGATGAAATTAGCTAAGCTCTTAATCATTACTGTTAGTATTATAGAGAGTTAAATAAATAGTGTACTAGGAGAGTCAATCACCTTAAATTTGCAAATGAATGATCTGGTCTAGTTACATAATAGAAGGTAATAGCATTGGATCTATTGTTGATGATTTTTAAGCTACATGGAGATGCACATTCATTTGCTAAAGTCAGATATATAGAGAACATCTATTATTTGCCAGGAAGATAATGGGCACTGGAGATAAAAAGTGAATAAGACTATGTCACCCTCTAGAAGGTCCTGGTAGAGAAGGTAAGGAAGGAAAACAAATCTCTAATAAATGTATTAAAAGTGTGCATAATATTATAAAAGCACAATGATGAAATATATCATCTCATCTGATGGATCAAGGAAAGAGCCCTAAATAATGAGAAGGAATCAGTCAGGCCAGATAAGGACTAATGGTGCAGAGTGAGTAGTCTACGGCATTGTTAGCACAGTGTAAAAATTTGGGGCAGAGAATGCCAGGAGATAAAGCTGGAGAGGGAAGTAGAAACTTATGTGACATGTTTTTTAAAAAGCTTAACTATTTCAATACTCCTAGAGAGTATTGAAGAATGTTTTGTAAGATATTTTAAATGAACTTCCTATTTTGGAATAATTGTAGATTCACATGCAGTTGTAATAAAAAATATAGAGATTATCCATGTCCCAGTTATTCAGTTTTCCCCAATGGGAAGTAACATCTTGCAAAACTATCATATAATATCAGAACCAGAATATTAACATTGATAGAACCTACTGATATTTTTCAGAAATTCCCAGGTTTACTGTACTTTGCTATGTGTGTGTCTATGTGTGAGTGTATTTATTTCTATATAATTTTTTATCACATATGTAGGTGAGCGTATCCATCCCTACGGTATTAAAGGATTTGAAGCATTAGATTGAAACAGAATATGTCTTACATTGATAAATCCAGAAGTTGTATAGAGGAAGGATTTATAGCTTACTGGTTTATGGGCAAAGTTATTTAGGAGGTTGTTGCACAAGTCCAGGGAAGACAATAGGATGATAGAAGTGGGGATGGAAAAGACGGAGAAAATTTTAATTATTAGTGAAAAGGTTAAGTCAGATATTGTTTATGTTACTGACAGAAGAAGAAGGAAGAGTAGAGTCAAGGATGACTTCAAGTTTCCAGTTTTCTTGGACTGAGTGGTTGATGATTCCACTAACTAAATCAGTAAACACAGTTGGAAGATCCAGCTTGGAAAGAAAGGAGAGACAATGAGATCCATCTTAGCGTGTTAAGTTTGAAGGACCAATGGGATATACAAAAAGTGAAGCAGGCAGTTGAATAAACTTTAAACTCTGGGGAGAGAAATGGGCTAGAAGTTTAGAAACAGAAATCCTCATCATAGGGTGAAAATAAATCCATGAGAGTGAATACAATGACCTTTGCAGAGCAGGTGCAATGAGGAGTGAGAAAGTTAACCTTGTGGAGTTGGAAACAAGAGTGGGCTATCAGAGTTTATGATGTCCCTGATGGGCACATCTAGAAAATCTGGCTATAATTAGAAGAGCATCTGAAAATCCAATATCTTTAAATTGAAAGGGTAAATTAATTTTCTTCATTTCTTTTTTGGATTTGGAACCCAGACTTGGTTTATACACTCCCAACTAGTGAGTAGAAAGGAAATAAAATTTAATAGATCTAATACTGACTGACAGTTAAGAAGATTTCTCCCATAGATGGCACTTTTGAATATGTTTGATTTACATTAAAATTTTTCTTCAAATAAAATAGGAGAAGGAATTGGGGAGAATAAAAGTAAAAACAATTCCTAACCAGTGACAAAAATGGAGGTGAACAAATATATGAATTATTCAAACTCCAAAAAGTAAACAAACTGTCATATGGATTGTCATGTACACGGACCCGTAAGCACGTCCCTAATATCCAAAGACCTTAACACTGGTAGCCTGACAGCCAGGTGAGCACTAGAAGGTGAACTCAGCAACATGAAGTACATTCTCAGTAATAGTGATGTTCAGTATGTGACATTCAATACAAAAAAGGAGAATTTTTTCTTAAAGTTGGCAGAAACATAGCTGTAGTTTCTAAGAGATTGACAGTTAACATAACCTAGATCTTAAGTAACAGACAGTATGGGGCTGATTCAAAAAGAAAGAAGGATCTTAGATGGAAGTTAGACACTGTCACTTTCCTCTAAAGCAAAAGAGAGAAAAATACTGTTGGCTCCATAGTCACTTATTATTTCTACTTCTTTCACTATTTCTATATGGAAGTTCTGGTTTCTTTTTGTGCTTACTCTGTTATTCCTTTGTTTCATATTTTCTCTCTAGTTTCTCTTTGACTTCTAAAAGACCTTCCCTGTATCTCTGATGTCACCACTAACCAGCTCCAACACCTTGGAAATGCCCCTCAGCTCTGTGAGCTTCAGTTTCCTTGAATGTGACGTAAGGATCATCATCTCTGCTCCACTGCCTTTCAAATGCCTACCCAATACTCAGTGCTCTCCTGCCCACAATGTATTTCCTGGTTGCTTATTTGAAATATAATCTTTTTTCTTTAAATTTTCTTGGCCTCTTGTTGGATCTCATCAACGCTAGCTTTTTGCTTGTGAAACAATTACTATAGAGGATTTTAAGTAATTCAGGGCTAAGCCTATATCTCCCATCTTTGTATTTCTTGCAGTTTGATAGTTCCTTGAGGTTAGAGTGGAAGGAACATGGGTTTTGAAGTGAGACAGACTTGGATTCAAATCTCAGGTTACCGTTGGCATTCTATGAAGCCATTCCCAAGTTATTTAACGTTTTTGTACCTTACTTTTTTCAAGTATGTTTCCTTCACCGGGTGGTTGAAAGCCTTACTTGAAAGGTTTACTTATAGAAATGTATTATACATTTTCACGTTTACACAATCAATACATTGGTTCTATTAGGTCAAATACTATATAATTTGTATCCAGGCAATACTTACTGAATTGAGCTAATTAAATAATATATTTGAAAAGTCTGCTAAAGTTGCAAAAGTGTCACACAGAAGTAATTACATTAAACCAGAATTATCCCTCATTTCAATCCAGTTCAAACCTTTCATCCTGTATCTGTGTCCTTGGACCAAAACAATGCCCCCATCACCTCTCAGTTTCTCCTAGATCACCTTTGTCTCAGACTTGCTACATTAAACTGGGCAACTTCCTCCCCCAGGGCCTCAAGCATCAAGAGGGCTTTATAACAAAAGATGGGGGTGGGCTGTGGGATAGATTGGTGGTTATCAAATTGTGTTTCATGAAACCTTAGGTGTCTCAGTGTATTCACCAGATGTAAAGAAATGGGCATACTGGTAGATCTCCTCTCTCCTTAACACCATGAAGTTTGTCTTTTGCCTGTCTTACATGTATTAGGGCTCTGAGCAAGATTTCATTTGAAGAAAGGGTTCTGTTAAAAAAAAATCAGTGCTCTAGGCTTGAGGATCTTCAAGGTCTCTTCTTTGCAAACCCATTATTGATTTCCATTTCTGAATAAATATGTAAAACATTTTTGAGAGAAAGGAAGGAAAGTGATCAGTTGGTGTCATAGGGCAGGAAGAATGAGGTTAAGTCCTACCTATCGTCCAACATTTTGCCTTTGGGTGAATCTCAGTATCAATTCACTCATAGAACAATCACTCTGTTCGAGTGGTTTTATTAAACCAGCCGCATAGCACAGGGAGATCAGCTCGGTGCTTTGTGACCACCTAGAGGGGTGGGATAGGGTGGGTGGGAGGGAGCCGCAAGAGGGAGGAGATATGGGGATATATGTATATGTATAGCTGATTCACTTTGTTATAAAGCAGAAACTAACACACCATTGTAAAGCAATTATACTCCAATAAAGATGTTAAAAAAAAAAAAAAAGTCACACCCAAAGACAGCAAGCCTTAAGTATTTTTTTTTTTTCTTTTCAGCTATTTTTCCTGGAAAAGAAAGAGGAAGGAAGGAAGGAAGGAAGGAAGGAAGGAAGGAAGGAAGGAAGGAAGGAAGGAAGAAAGAAAGAAAGAAAGAAAGAAAGAAAGAAAGAAAGAAAGAAAGAAAGAAAGAAAGAAAGAAAGAAAGAAAGGAGGAAAGAAGGAAAGAAAGAGAAAAGAAAGAAAGAAAGAAAGAAAGGAAGGAAGAGAGGGAGGGAGGGAGGGAGGAAAGAAGGAAGGAAGGAAGGAAGGAAGGAAGGTCCTACTCTGTAGAAATGACCTGAAAACACCAAGGAGTATCTGATAACAGCCTGTATTCCGTCTCACTTTTCCTGTTCTTACCTAAAAGTCATCATTGGAGTCTGTCTAACATTTAGGTTCTTTCAGCTCTCCTGAAAAGTCTCCAAATCTCTAAAATTTCAAAGTTCAAAACAACCTTAGTGTTATAGATGGATTTTAGAATGAATAGATCTCAAAGACCATCCAGCGCAGTTTTTCATATGTATATGAAAATACATATATATATAATAAATACATCATATATTATATGTATTTATATAATATATGGAAAAGCTGAAATCTGAAAAGAAATCAGTTCATTCTGCTATATTATACTCAACATCGGTCTTTATTCACAGTCCAGTAAGAACAAATTTATGCATCAGATGTTAATTCTCATCATGAATTACCCAACTCAGGTTCTTGCAGCAGTTCCCATTATTTTTTCTGAATATTTAAAGCCTCCTTAGTTCCCTTTAGATCATCCAAACTTAAAGTTATAAAACTAGGAAATATACTTGATTCTAGACAAACATCCCCTATTTCACTTAACGAAATAAAACAGCAGTTAGTAGTGATGCAGATGAGAAGAACGTGGGCTGTTCCTAGATTTCCTGGCTCAAAGGTCCCCTTGACTGGGTGTCAGTTATTCTGCTAGAGAGAGAATCTGGCACCAGAAATCTCCATGAGAACAGACCTGGAGGGGCCACCTCACCAACTGCTCTCACAGTTGGGAAGATGAGGTCACACATGAGTTTAAATCTTCAAGGACCTCATAGAATGTCAATGTTGGCTGTGATCTTAGAGTCTGTCTAGTCTTGCTCCCTTATTTCATAAGGAAACTGAGGTCTAGACCTGAAGAACTTACCCTAGGATCCACTGTTGTGCTGGAGTATTGTCTAATGAAAGCAGACTGCTAAATTTTCTGGAATATTCCTAGCTAGTTGTTAAACACAATTATTATTATAATTTATTATAAAATATTAAACTTAAATAATTTAGGAAAACAAAGATAATAATTACTCAAAACTGATCACTTCCTAATTATTTTACCATTATCTCTGTTCCTGAAATACATTTAAAAAAATAATGTAGTGAAATTGTTCAGATTTTTAAAAAATAATAAAATTTTCTGTAAAAATGTGTTGCTGCCCTTCTTTAATACTGTATCTCAAGTAAAGGTTTATGTGCAAATGATTCAACAATATATATATTGAGTAGCTATTATGTAGGGAATGAATGAGACATTACTTTTTTGAAAGTTTTTCATAGTTTTGTGTTGGAAATAAAACACCTTCAATGTTTGTCTAATTTTTACCTTTTGTGCTCCAACTCCTAATTTCCCACTGGACTACAGCCTTCCTAAGGATAGGAAAGCCAGAATAGGTCATTCATTTTGGCTTGTGCTCTACTTGCTTGGTGATTGGCAGGAAAGAACTACCATTGGTTGTGCCAGGATTTCACTTCATAGACCCTGCTTTTCCAGTTTACATATGACCATCTTTAGGCTCAGAGAGGATAAGGAAGTTGTTCAAGGTCACTCAGCTAGTGATAGAGCTGGAATTTAAATTTAGGATTGTATAACTTCAAAGCTCATTTTTAAATAAATTACATATATGACTTCTAATTTTCATTCACAATATGAAGTTTTTTTCCACAGTTAGAATTTTTCTTTTCTATAAGAGAACAAAATAGCCTACTAATTCTGTTTCATCACAATAATTATCCTTGGCACTCAAAATAAGCAAGAAATGGTGTGGGAAAATTAGTACTAATCCGTGAGTGATATTATAGAATATCTGGCCTTTCTGCAGATTTTCCATCTTGCCAGGAGTAGCTGACAAATGTAGTGTAAGAAAAGACAGCTGAGGTCTCTGTTGCCCGTCATGGGGACTAGAGTACTCGGATACTCTGGGAATGTCCCCAGTTCTCAGATAAATGTTGTTAAAAACTCTGAACATGGGGAAAGGGGGAGGAGGGATAAATTGGGAGATTGGGATTGACATATACACACTACTATATATAAAATAGATAACTAATAAGAACCTACTGTATAGCACAGGAAACGCTACTCAATACTCTGTAATGACCTATATGGGAAAAGAATCTAAAAAAGAGTGGATATATATATATGTATAACTGATTCACTTTGCTGTACAGCAGAAACTAACACAACATTGTAAATCAACTATACTCCAATAAAAATTAATTTTAAAAAACCTCCGAACATGGCTTCTCATTCTTTCTTCCAACCTTACTTCCATCCATCCATCCAATCTATCAACCCATCAAATTATGTCTTAAGTTTGTATTACCAACCTCTCTGGATCTTTTCCAGAGCAAGTCTTCTGGTTGGCCTCAACAGCATTCTAAATTTAGGATTGTATAACTTCTAAAATTCACACAATTTATTTTATATTTTTAGTTCAGAAATATTCCCATATTTTCAGTTTACTCTGCTATTATTATCATTATCATTATTAATTGTCATGCTTAATTTTAAGGATGCTGAAGAGCACCTAGATGTCTTTTAGTAAACTGCCTCTTTATTGTACCCAGCAGTGCCCAAGAGCCCTGGAGGAGTAAATTTATTCAAATGCTTGAGATGAATCCACCTTCAGGAAGTCACTCATATAATCTAAATCAGGCCCATTAAGAACTTTTTTTGTTGGATGGAAATCTTTTATTTTCAACTTCATGTTGAAAAATGATTGGTCTCTTCCTTCTCTATTCACCCCAAAGTCAAACCTATATCCCAGCTTCACTTTTGGCAAACAAAATTTAAATGAGTAAGGAGAAAGTGGGGGGGGGGGGAATTTAGGAGTTTGGGATTAACATATACACACTACTAAATATAAAACAGATAACCAACAAGGACCTCCTGTACAGCACAGAGAACTCTACTCGATATCTTGTATTATTCTATAAGCGAAAAGACTCTGAAAAAGAATATACTATATATATATATCTGAATCATTTTGCAGTACACCTGAAACACAATATTGTAGATCAATTAAAAAAAAAAAGAAAAAAAACCTAAAAAAAATTTCAGTGGGTAAATTGCATTTAGAGCATATCTTATGCCTTAACATTTTTGATTTGTCACAATTTGAACAACAAAGTAACATAACCAAGGAATTCCTTTTTATATCATATTACTGAACTGATAAACTTAATTCTTAAGAAACTCTTTTGTATTTTTCAACATTCATTTCTTCTCCTTTCTACCATAGTTAATTAACCACCCTTTCATCTTCAGAAGACTTTTCCCTTCTCATCGCTACCTGTCTGAAGACCTGATTGCCTACAGCTTGTTTTCCTTATAATTCGTTACTGAGCACCCCAGGCCCCAAATTCTCTCATCAAAGTCTGTATATCTAGTGTCAATCACCAGTTTTTAATTCTGAGGAGATTTTTTCCTCTCTTAAGTACCATATCCTCTAAGATTCATATTTTGTGCCCCACTCTTTGACCTAAGCATTTGCTGCCTTAAAGGTAAGATTTCTCTGACTTATAACCCCCTTCTCTCACACTCCCAATTCCCACTGAACATTCTTCCTGCCTTCGTTTCTTTTGTCAGAATTCTCTCCTAACCTACGTATGATCATCTGTCTAGACAAACAGCATTTTCATCAGGTTATGTTTCCTTAACTCAGAATTTATAGTCTCTCATCTTTGTGCCCTGAACAAAACCTAATCAGACCTTGCCCTTCATCTCCTTTATTCCTTTGGGCTGACCCCCTTTTGCAAATCATTCATCCAGCTGTATACTACCTGTTAGTTTTCAGCCAGGAGCCTTTTCAAATTACAACCTCTTATACTCCACCTTATTCCCCCAAGCTTTATTATTTACATTTGCCAACATCCAGTACAAAACTCAGCTCAGAAGGGCTACTGCAATAGACTGAATGTCTGTGTCCATCCCAAAATTCATATGTTGAAACTTAATCCCCAATGTGACGGTATTTGGAGGTGGGGTCATTGAGAGGTGATTAGGTAATTATGGTAGAGTCGTCGTGAATGGGATTAGTATTCTTATAAAAGGGGCTCCAGAGACTTCTCCTGCCCCTTTCACCATGTTAATTTTCAGAGGCATGACAGCCATCTATGATCTAGGAAGTGAGACCTCATCAGACACTGAATCTGCTGGTGCCTTGATCTTGGACTTCCCAGCTTCCAGAACTGTGAGAAATAAATTTCTGTTGTTGATAAGCCACCCAGTTGGTGGTATTTTGTTTTAGCAGCCCAAATGGATTCATAGAGCTACAATTTTTTGTTTTTTGTTTGAGTTCATTTCCTCAATTTGGCGCGCTTTTTTTTGTCCTTAGTCAATTCTATTGTAATTTACTCACGTTGAAATGGTATTGCCCCAACTAACAAGTGAGGAAGTGGAAGTCAAGAACGATATTTTTAATTTCCTGATTCTTACAACAACAACAACAGAATAGGAAAGGACTTTACTTCTCAGCATGTATACTTTATAAATGAGGACTCACGGGAATTTTATTGATAGTCCCATAGGAAGTTCATAGGGCTTTAGTGCTAAGCCCCAGCCTTCCTGGATCCCACTGCAATGCTCCGCAGAAAGAAAGTGTACATTTAAAATTTTTCACCAGCTGAGCTGTCTCTCTAAATCCATGAACTTAAAAAAATGTTATTGTCATACATCACTCTCCTATAATAAATTTATCACTTAATACTCTGATCAATTCAACCTGAAATCTGGCATCTGGTAGAAGATCATGATAAGGGAGACTTGAGTCCACCTTACTTATAATATCATTTTTAACATTATAGCATACAAATATAGACACATGCATGCTTACACACAGGCATTTACCTATAAACTGCCCCCAAATTAGAATTTAGGAGATATTTGAATAGATGCAATAACCATGACATCAGGTTTTGGATATGTTATGGTTTTGCACTAATGTGAAGTCCAGATGGGAAGTTCATGTAGCATCCATGGCTCAGACATACGAGCACAGAGTTCTGGAAGGACTATGGGGAAATGGAAATCAGAGGAGTTTTCTTAGGATTGAGGAATGTACTAAATTGAATTTAGACAAATAAATGAACCCAAGAAAATGCTTCATTCTCTACACACTTCTTCTATATATATATATATTTTTTTTTTTAATTTTTATTTATTTATTTATGGTTGTGTTGGGTCTTCGTTTCTGTGCGAGGGCTTTCTCTAGTTGTGGCAAGTGGGGGGGGGGGGCCACCCTTCATCGCGGTGCGCAGGTCTCTCACTATCGCGGCCTCTCTTGTTGCGGAGCACAGGCTCCAGACGCGCAGGCTCAGTAATTGTGGCTCACGGGCCGGGTCTAGTTGCTCCGCGGCATGTGGGATCTTCCCAGACCAGGGCTTGAACCCGTGTTCCCTGCATTGTCAGGCAGATTCTCAACCAATGCGCCACCAGGGAAGCCCCTATATATTTTTTAGATCACTTATCTGCAATTGTATTATGTATTTATTGGACTATTGTCAGTCCTGCATCAGAATGCAAAGTCAGTGGAAGCAGATTGCCTTGTTCACTGCTGCATCCCAGGACCTAGAACTGCACCTGGAAATACAGGTTTCCCCTACTTTCTGAAAGTATCTCATTCCTATGAAACCTTTCATAAGTCAAACTGGCATAAAGCAAAGAGTATCCCCTGCTTTCTGAAAGTTCTTGTTATGTCACTTCGCTGTCACTAAAGAACTACATGAGTGTCTGTTTTCATGAACTGAAAGAAATCTGAAGATTTTTCCTTTTAAGGAAAAAGCCATTACTGTACTCATATAGGTATTTTGTACCCCTGTCCTACCACACCCCCAAATTCCTGACATTTCAATGTTGGCTATTGCCTTAGCTCTACTTGAGAGATGTGAGGAAATTATAGTTATGAATGATTAAGAAACTTCCACATTATAGCCTCTCAAGAACAAAAACTTACACGAATATATCTTTGTATCCCTATAAATAACAATTCTTGACATAATAATAGGGCATTTAGAAACATTTGATGAATGAATGAATGGCCTTAGTTCATGCAGACTAGCATGGTTAGTATACAAATACAGGTTGGATTAACTCTGAAGTTTTATTCTTTCTGATAGATCACAATAACCTCTGTAAGGAAGGAATTGGATGTTTTGTGACAATAAAAGAGAAAAAATTTAAAACCAAGAACAGGAACAAAGAGACAGGTACACCCCAGAAGCCCCTGAGGACTTTGGTGTGATGATACAACCCAATGAATAAAGTTTCCAATGGTACCCTTGAGTCATCAACAGTTTTCATGGCATACACTATTCTTGGTTTAGAAGGACAGAAAAGTATGTATGTCTTATTTTCAGAAATATCTATATTCCAATATAAAAAGAAAAAGAAAATGCTCTTTAAAGGGTTTATCTAAAAAACTCACCCACCCAGAATGACATATTTTCTAAGAGAGCCTGGTAGATAAGTTTTGTTTTTGCTAAATCATTACGGCACTTCATAGTTTCTTTCTGATCAGGATCACATCTTTTCTTACAGTATAGTTTCTTATTTACAGTTTCTACCGAGTGGTTGGTTCTTTGAGATAGGAACCTCATTTATTTCAGTTTCTGGCTTTTGTGGCTTCACAGTCTAGCAGAGTATCTGGTACCAAGGGGGTGTCAAGCAAATGCTTATTGAAGGAAATATTTGGGAAGTTGGAGTAAAAACAACAATGCCAACATCTATAGCAGAAATAACAGTTAATATTTGATTGCTTCTATGGGCAAGGTACTCTGCAACATGCCTGGCGTGCATTCACTTTCCACAACATCTATGATGTAGATACCAGTATTACCCCATTTTATAGATAAGAAAACTGAAGCCTAGTGGTACTTTTACTTCCTCAAGATCACATGATAACTGGGAGGATGACAACTCTGGGGTCTTAAGGGTCTGGCCTCAGAGTCTCTAGTCTGTTATTTACAAAGTCAGTCACTTTAGGCAAGTTATTCAGCCTCCCTGAGCCTCAATTTCCATATCTGTCACAGTGGAAAGAGAATAGTACCTATCTCTCATGGAGAGGGAAGGCCTTGGATCCTGACCATAGGAGGTTATTCCACTTCCCCAGCAAGGGGCAGTAGGTGTCACACTTTAACATTCAACAGAATCACCTGGTCCACATTTGGAACATACAGAGTTCCTTTCCCGGACTCCAAGAGATTCTGTTTCAGATGGCCTGGAATGAGGCCCAGGAATCTGCACTTTAACAAAACCTCACATGAGAACACACAGCTTTGGAATTCACCTGAAATCTATCCCTTTGGAGTTGTTATCAAAAAAGAATACCTTGATAAATCTGCATTTTCTCCAAATCTGTATCCTTAAATAGGCAAGGTATTATCACAGTCTTGTTCACTAAAATGGCTTTTTATCACGTGAGTAAAACAATACAGTGTAATAATTATAATTACTATCATAGAACACATACTACATGCTATGCATTATTCTAAATGTTTTATGGATATCAACTCTTATAATCTACCCAACAACCCATGATAAAGTAGACTATCATAATCCTCATTTTATAGATGAGGGAACTGAGGTACACAGAGCACAAGTAACTTCCCCAAAGATACACACTTAGTGAGGGCAGCAAACCCAGCAGGCTGTGCTATTAACCATTTACACTGTGCTGACTCTACCAGAACAGACAGAGATCAGAGCCCCGGGTTCCTGGTGATCTTAGGCAAGTCCCTGACCCTCTCTGGGATTCAAGTTCCTCCCCTGTGAAGTGGCGAGGCTGGCTCTGATGATCTCCAAGGCCCTTTGGTCCCAAGATTCTATTATTCATTTTACAGGAGACTTTTGAACTTGTTATCTGATGGACAAAGGCCTTAGGATTTCTGACAGTAAAACACACTCCCGCTTCTAGAACTGCCCCATTATTATCTTTTCTTTACCTGCCAATTCAGAAAACTTCCTTCTGAGTCATCTGTCCTTTGCCGTTCCTTCTTGCTGAGGAAACCAAATATACTTCAGCTCAGAGCCGGTAGTTCTGTCCTCACAGTTTCCTTCCAAGCCCTGATGTCTTTGTTTGATCAGGCTTGCAGAGTGCTTCCACCTGAGTCTATATGAACCTCATTACTCTCCCAAATAGGTCTCCCAGCCTCTTGCCCTGCTTTCCTCCTCTCCTCTCGAGCAATGGCCCTCTTCTGGTCTAATTCATCCTCAGTAACGTCTCTCCAAACTGCTCCTCTTACCTCTCCACTTGTGTGCTATTATCCCAACCCAGGCCAAAACGTTCAGGCTTCCTTTAGTCTCCTATTTCTCAAACCTGGCTACACATTAGAAGACATGAGATGCTTAAAATATAGATGGATGGGCACTACTGCAAGCCAATTAAATAAGAGTTTTGAAGAGTAGAATCTGGGCAGGAGTATTATTTAAAAATTCAGAAGTTCCACAAGAGCTGCTAATGTGTGGCATGGTTAAGAACCATTGACGTCTAGCTCTGGTGATTCTCAAGTGGGGAAAATAAGCAAATCAGAATCACCTGGGTTGCTGACTGATCCTTACTCCCAGGGAGGGAAGTCTGGGCATGTGAAGCAAACATGGAGACATCTTCCAGGAGGTTTGGAGAAACCCCTTTATGAAACAAAGTTCTAGCTGAACTTCTAAAGCAAGATGGCTCACTACCCTTTCCTGTTACCCATCTTCACAGAATAACTCAAGGATCCTATTGCATTCCACACCAAGTTAATATTTCGAATCATGAAGAGCAATCCACAGGAAAACACATTTGATGGTAAGATCCATATTCTTTTTCTCTGTGCAGACTAACTGGGTAGGTAACTTTGGGGGAAATCCCTTTTCCTCTCAAGGCTTGATTTCCCCCTATGTGTAGAAGGTTATTGGATTACTAGATGATCACTAAGCTTCCTTCCCATTTTGCTATTCTACTATTTTAAGGCCCCAAACCTATTGACCCTCAACTATTACACAATCAGCCCCAGTTTTGCTACATTCAGCTGACACAAGACAATGCATCTACACAAAGCTATTCCTGACCCCTAGGGAAGACTGCCCATTGCAAGCCAATACCACGGCTGCAAAGACTTCTTTCTTAAAATTTCCCAAGAGAAAGAACTACCGCTGCCCCAACTTCAGTTCAGGCCTCCAAATCTCCACAAAGATCTCCCATCTCGATGCACTCTTATAGCAATCCCATCTGATGGCAATTGTCTCCTTCGCTTCTGGGCATCCCACCTCCTGCAGGCAGCCTGCCTTTATGAACATTGCTTGGAGAGAGCAAACTTGTCTACGGACAGGCTCTTTGCTCTCCCCCCTCCAGCTGTCCAATGATGCTCAGAAGGTGGCTACAGAGTGGTGGCAGTGTGGTCCTGTGAGCCTTTTGTGTTTGTTTGCCTGCTTTGTCTTAGTGTGAGATGGCCAAGTCTGTCAGGAGGTGCTGGCCGGTGAATGTGTAGTAGAGAAGTGGTAGCTGGAGTCTCTCCCTTTCCCCTCCCTGCCGGCTTCCAGTCTTTTATGAAGAGATGCACTATCTAAAGGGGTTGAAGGTAGAATGGCTTCTGAGGCTGCTTACAATGATACTCTTTCTGGGTACTGTGTATAAGTGTGTGTGTTTTACAAGTAACTGAAATATATTGATACTTAAGCTAATAATGATCATGAAAATCATAAAGGTAGTATTTGACAGGATAAAAAAAATAAAATCAGGAATGTTCATGGGTTTTGACCTGGCCTCCAGTAGCCTAGATTCTCCCTCTTTGCCCTAGTTCTTTGACTTCTGAACGGAGGAAGAAGAAAAAGGGAAGAACAAAGAGGTGACAGGGTAAAAAATGAAAATTTTGTGGCTTGAGCTTGCAGGGGTAGGGGGATTTGGGATAGGGTTTGGTGGAGAAGAGATGAATAGAGTGTAATGTGTATGAAAATGGGGGAAGAGTAAAGAAGAAAGGAACTTATCACTCAAAGTTATGGATTGGGTCTTTTTTAATATCCTTCCAGAGAAAAAGAATAAATGAGAATTTTTAAAAAATGAGATGAAATGAAAGAAAATCCTTTTAAGTTCGATTTGATGGCTCTGTGCTTCTTAAATGGCATCCCACTTAGAGAACAAACCCAGGTTGGTCATAGATTCAAAGGTATATGAAAAATGATCATCTTAAAGACATTTATCTACATTTCAGGAAAGGATATTTCAAAAACAGTAAGAAAAGGAGAGGCCATAATTCCATAGAAAAAGACTCTCAAAGGAAATTTTACTCAAGAAAAATAGAAGATTCTCATCTACAAGAGAGGTCTATAAACTACTATCCACAAAAACTACCATCGACTGTTTCTGTAAATGAAGGTTTTTGGAGCACAGCCCTGCTTAGGTGCAATCTGTGGACAATTTCACACCACAGTGCCAGAGTTGAGAAGTTGGGAAAGAGGCCATGAGGCCTGCGAGGCTGCAAATGTTTACTATTTGACCTTTTACAAGAAAAATTTGCTGACCCTGACCTACAAAATAAAATTTTAACTGCATAATCTTCAATACTTCAAGTTATAAAGAAGAGACTGGGTAAGTGAGTCAGTCAGGTGGAATGTTTATAAAAATTATATGAGGGTATAACAGGATTTCTGATAAATTAGATGTGAAAGAGCACATATGAATGTGTGAAGTATGGATGTGCAATCAAGGGAGAATAGACGAGCCTGATGGGGGCTCCACAAACAGATTAGGAAGCTGAGGACTCAGAACAAGATAAGTCCCCCCCCCACCCAAAAGCTACAGATTCATTTTAAATTAGAAGACGTATGAGCACATATAAAAGAAAGTTGTGATTACCAGGAGGAGCACAGCTTCCCTAGGAACAAGTCCTCTCACTGCCAGGAAACCAACTCAGAACACTGTTTTATTTTATTTACATATTTATTTATTATTTTTAAAATTTTTTCAATAACCATTTTTTTGAAATATAAATTACAATGTTATGTTAGCTTCCAGTGTAAAGCAAAGTGATTCAGTTTTTTATATATATATATATATGTGTATATATATATATATACACATATATATATATATTTTCTTTTTCTGATTCTTTTCCATTATAGCTTATTACAAGACATTGAATATAGTTCCCTGTGCCATACAGTAGGTCTTTGTTGTTCATCTATTTTATACATGGTAATGTGTATATGTTAATCATCGAAACACTGCTCTCTATGGACTGTTTTCTCCCTCTTGCATCTATGGGTTTTGTCTTTGCCACTGTTTTCTCCTGACCATCCTCTTCGACTGTGGCAATCGAGTAATCTTCCTTTTCTCACTCAGTCATGTCTGTGGCTGAGAGACATCCAAGTTCCTCACATGGAACATTTAAACAAGAGACTTCTGTTCATCTAAATCCTCTCTATATTCCTATTTATGTTAAATATGCCCCTTTCCCAGGGGTTTGCAACAGCTGCTTTTTTTTCCCCCTAAGGTAAGTGATTCAAGGTAAATTTCAAAAGCATTTCCACATTCAGTTTCACATTCATAGATTCTCTGTCCCCATGGAAAACCAAATCACTGTTAGTTGGCTAACTTCAAAATGTTATGTGTTTCTTTAACCATATGATTATCTTCTCTAGTAACCATTAGATTTCTAAATAATATAGCAAGGGTCTTCATTCTTAGCCTGTTTAATGTCGTTTATGCAGTATTCTCAGGTTTATTTTTCACTGTAAACATTTTATTCAAAAATAAACATAAAATCACTCCTATTCCAGGAGTTTGTGTCTTCTTCAATCTTGGCTCTCTGGTCACTGCAAAGCTGTCTCTGGGAATTCCCTCCAGACGCTCGGAAATCAATGTTTTTGAAGTCCATTTCTAGATCTGCTCACAACAGATTCTTGTAGTTTATTCGTTACAGATTAGCACTGTTTTTCCAACATGCATGCCCTGTCCATCGGATGATCCCCTTGTGTTGTTATCTGCCTTTAACAATTTTTGATTTTAGCTTCCTGGAGCCTGAGGGAAACAGCAGATGACAAAGAGCTTTCTCCTTTTCCATATTAACACATTCTTTAATTCTATCCCTTGCATATAACCTGTTGGCTTTTGCTACTAATTCTGTCTTCCCTTTCCAAGCTTAGGGCAAAACTGACTTTTGGAGGCTGGATCCAATTTCAAGTTAACAGGAAAACAAGAACAAAAACAGAGAAAACTGCTCTAAAGGAAGGTGCTTATCCGGTGCAGAACATATATCCTCAGGCCTAATTCCCAGATTTTATGGAAGCAATAAACAGCTTTAGGGATTGGACAAGCATGATTACTTTAGATTAATGAGACCAACCTCATTTAAACAGGATATTTGTCACCCTAATTTCAGATATTCTCTATGACCTGTAGGCTTGTGAGGTCATGTTATTAGTGTATTGAGTTTAGGAAAATTTAAATTCAGCATATTTGTATTTAAAAAACTACAACTACAGCTGTATGAAAACAGTGTATCTGTTTTCAATTCCCATTCCATCCAGATCCTTCTAGGAGCAGTCAACTGCTATCTGTAGTTATGTTCTCCACATCTTTGTTTTCAAAAATCTTTATTCATTTATTTATTTTTCAAAGTTACTACCTTGTTACAAGTATTACATGACACCCTGTCTCAAATGAATACATGATTTGATCCATGTGAAAGATAATATTTAGTACATTGTTTATTATGAGATGACCTATAATTGGTCCAAATAATAGTAGGTATTTGTGTGTTAGGAAGGTTATTGAATAGTAGTAGCAACTATTTAATTTCAGAGATGCTGAAACATAGGAGTAGCTTTAGGGCAGAAAACATTGTGTGTGTGTATCCACATCTGTTGGTTTGTACAAGTGTGAGATCATGTTTCAGAGGTTATTGCAATCCGTGGTTTGAATTACATGTAATGATACTTGGAGATTCTGGCAAATGTTTTTGGGAGGAGACAAGTGGAATGATAGGTAAAAAATTTTCAAAAACATAGTGCCACAATGGGAAAAGAATGTGAATGAGATAATTGTTATTTTATTTTGGGTCATTTTCAAAGGTTTCTCTGCAAAATTCAGGTTATCATAACATTACTCAGTCTAGTCACAATAAGAGCCATAGATCTCTTGCATCTCCACTGTGCTTAGTGATGTGAAAGCTGAAACGTTCCTTTTCTAATAGGACCATTCCAATGTTGGCATTGAATGAAAAACAAAAAAGAGCAGTAAATTCTATCTTTTTAAAAGGGAAGTGATCAGGAGTAACATTTCCATGATCTTTCGAGATTCAAATTCAAAATAATTGAAGGAGAACATAAAATGTGCAAATGATCACACTGTTTCCATGATGTATCCAAAGTCCAGTGACTGAGAATCTAAGAAAACTTTTACAGTGTAAACTCATTACAGCAAAATGTTCATTGCAACACTATTTACAGTAGCCAAGACACGGAAGAAACCTAAATGTCCATCAGCAGATGAATGGATCAATAAGATGTGGTATATACATACAATGGGATATTACTCAGCCATAAAAAGAATGAAATAATGCCATTTGCAGCAACATGGATGGACCTAGAGATTATCATACTAAGTGAAGCAAGTCAGACAGAGAAAGATAAATATCTAATGATATCACTTATATGTGGAATCTAAAAAAATGATACAAATGAACTTACTTACAAAACAGAAATAGATCTACAGACATAGAAAAGAAACTTATGGTTACCAAAGGTGGGTGGAGGATAAATCAGGAGTTTGGGATTAACATACACACTACCATATATAAAATAGTTAACCAACAAGGACCTACTGTATAGCACAGTGAACTATACTCAATATTTTGTAATAACCTATAAGGGAAAAGAATCTGAAAAAGAATAGATATATAAACATGTATAACTGAATCACTTTGCTGTACATCTGAAACTAACACAACATTGTAAATCAATTATACTTCAAAAATAAAATAAAATAAAAGTGACAAAAAATATATTCATGAACGGGAGCATTATACATAAAAGGGAGGTATTGAATACAATTAAAGATAAACAATCTAAAGGTCCATAGGTCCATAACAGGAGCCTGGGGCACTAGTAGAAACAGGAATTTTGGTATTCTGGTTTTGCCACACTACAGATGGTTGACCTTGAACAAGTTCCTTATGCTTCCTAAACCTCAGTTTCCTCATTTGGAGAACAGAGATACAAACACCTAATGTGTCATGTTGCTGTAAGAGTAAAGTGTTTAGTACAGTACCTGGCAGGTACTCAATAAAAGGGAGGTAATGGTTATCCCTGTTCTATACTGTGGTCTAAAGTTAAATCCTCATCCCCTTGAGAATGATGAGTCACAGAGGTTATACTGAGGGGTATGGTTCAGTTCCCAGGAGCCTGAGTATTCACGGAGACACAGAGTTATTTCTCAGACAATTTTATGGTCTCTTGATTTTTTTAACAAAAGAAAAACAAACAAACCAAATCACTGCACAGAAATTTATACAGTGATAAATCTTTACTATTCTGCATTAAGGATCATTGCGGTTTAGGTACAGAACCCAAATTCTTCACATGGCTAACTGCTCTAATTTTAGTACCAGATTTATATACTATGGTGGCTGGACCCCAAACCACCACAGGGATGGTGTCAGACTCAGTACTTGTGACCTTATTAAAGGTATAGAGTCATTTACCATCAATGGCAGTAGGAAATTGTAATAATCTCCTGCTGACTTTACATATCTAGCAGGTCTTCATGTTGATCAAGGCATATTCCCTAGAAGAACAAAGGTAGCACATTCATAGAGAGATCAAATGTACTCTCCCTGAGAACTTCATCTTTTGGCTGACCGGAACATACTCTACATGATCCTTGTTTTAGAGTAAAAGCTAACTACAGTGAAAATTAAATGCCATAGTCTCAAAACAAATGATACAATCAAAGTTTAGTTCTCACTACACAGTCTTAGGAGGATATTTCCTTTCAGGCTACTCTCCTGTGCAGTTTTCCTACAAGTTCTAGACAGAGATCTTGAATTCTTCCATCTAGTAGCCAGGCTATCCTCTAGGGCTCAAAAACTTCCTCTGGGTCCTATCTATCCAACCTGGAAGTGAAGAGAGGAGGAGAAGGGGAAAAAATGAAGGGGAGGGGAGAGGAGGGAGAGAGGGGAGGGAAAGGGAGGAGAAGATAGAGAGCATGCAAAGGATCTTATTGTAACCTTAGGAAGACTGGAAATAGCATGCAGCACTCCTGCTCATATTGTACTGGTTAGAAACAAGTCACATGGCCACATCTAAGTTTAAGGGAAGCTGGAACATATATTTAACTATGCTCCAAAGGAAAATAAAACGGTTTGGTGAACACACACCAAAAAAATCTTTCTTGGACTTATTTTATTTTTTTGGTTTTGGTTTTTAGACAGCACTTTAGTTTTTATTTTTTTTTGAATTTTATTTTTATACAGCAGGTTCTTATTAGTTATCTATTTTATACATATTAGTGTATATATGTCAATCTAGACAGCACTTTAAAAAATGCCTTTTATATAAATGGAGGAGAGTGTGTGTGTGTGTGTGTGTGTGTAAAATTGACTCATTAATTCTGAGAATCATGCTGAAGGAAATCTTTGGCATCTATTTACTCCTTTCTCTCATACTCTCTCATAAGAAACCAGTGACCTCTCATTTTTGAGAGTACTTTGGAAAGGTGTAAGGATGATCCCCAAGCAATGGGAATCTACCAAAGACTGTGGTGTACACCAAGGAGAGAGAAAGTCTTAAAAGAGAGGTCTCTAAGACACAGAAGAAGTCACTTAAACAGCACTAAAGTATATAGAATTTCCAGGCACTTGACTACAAATGCACACTTTATCAAACCTGTGCCAAAGCAAGATTTTTTCTATACTCATCCTTTGATTGTTGATATATCTACATTATTCTCTGATATATTCTATGGCTTGAGCAATGAGCCTACGCTATTTGAAGGGACCAGAGCTGAGTCCTAATCTCTTTGCATGTGTCTCTGCAAGCTTTCAGGACAAGCAGAGCACCAGGGTTAGGAGAGAATGCTGGAAACATGACCATCTTTCACAGTGACATGGCAGGGAAGAGATGAGCCCAGAACTTGAAGGGAGAACACTTAGAAATTTAATAGTGCCTCTTCCACATTCCAGCTTATGAGGGTCTGGTCCTGTGTTGTCATGCATTTCTCTCTCTCTCTCCTTTTCTCTCTCTTTCTCTCTTCTCTCTCTCTGACACACACACACACAGACAATTTCATTTACATGGTGTCTTTAATATGCCACTAGATAATAACAATATATCACTGAGTATCAGTGAATGCCCCATATAAACTGGAGAGTTGGAAACCAAACTTTGCCCAAATTGCTTTTTGATTTCAGATGTGTCAAGCAAAAATGGGAAATATTAAAAACATACTTTGTAGAGAACAAAGACTAGACTTTAACCACTCTTTCCATAGTGGACAAAAACTTTTCACTGATCAAATATTTCCTAATTAGTGATTTGTAATGTCTCTTAAAAGACTTAGAAATTGATTTGCACTTATTATAATATTATTGACTTGTTTGTTAATATAATATGCAATTATAAATGTTATGAAAGCATCAACTGCAATTATAAAAAGGAGTATAAAAACTTTCCAGGTAATATATACCTAATATAATATGAAGAATTTAATAATTATCTCAGACAATTTGTTCTAGGTAGGAAATTGTAATTTATCTGTTCAACCTTGGTATTTATAAGATAGTATTTTTTTGGAAAATTTTTAGTTGTTTTATGGCAGCCTTCAAACTCTGATCCTTTCAAAATTCAAAGAGGAAATAAATTGGGGAGATGTGAAGCTTGACTTTCTGAAGCTGCAACTGGATCAGTCCATTGGGGGTAAAGCACAGTGAAGAGTGTTCCCTAATGATTTCAAACGAAGGAGACTCACCTCAGGAAATGAGTGATTTATCCAAGTACTCAAGGACAAAAGGAAAAGAATCAAAGGCTAGTCTTCTGTCCTGCTCAATACCAGATGCTCATGTACAGATTGTTTACTCAGGCTCTGATCACCAGGCTCTTCCTCACTTGTTAAAATAAATCAGTAGTTTGTTCATTCAGCAAACATTTATTGAGTACTTATTACTTACCAGGCAGTGTGTTAAGTAATAGAAATAGGAGAGAATAAATAAAATGCTATAAGAGCCCACAGAAGCAGGTGGGGTTGGAGAAGGAGTGGCCATCAAACCCATATTAAGAGCTAAGTTTGTGCAGCTCAATATATATCTGACCCTTAAGCCAAATAATAATTACAATCCAGTCCTATCTCCCTAGGCTATGGTTGTCTTGGGAATTTTCAGACAAGCCTAGCTCTTTCTTAGAGCTATAAACTGTGGCAATAATGGAACCCCCCAGCACCCCTGAGTTTATACATAGACCTGACTGCTTCACTTCACCTCTCAGATATCTTCAATGATCAAGTTTTAAGTCCAAACTCAATGGAATGGCTTTGAAGACACTTGATGATCTGACACTAATCTCATCTCATGATAAAATATAATTCATATCCTAGTCTTAATTCTGAAATAGCACTTGCATTTTATGGCCTACTCTTTCTTTCAATCAAAAATACCTTTCCACATTTGTTTAATAATCAACAACCCAGCTAATCTTTACATCTCACCTCAAATATAATTCTTCTTAAATGTTTCTCATCCCTCCCCAGTCAAAATAAATCTGTCTTCCTCCATACTTACATGGCAAACTACTAGCACTTACTGAATTCTATCTTGTGCAATAGTTGCTTACATGTCTGTCTCTGATTCTTGTAGTTGGAGACAAGACAATATATTACCGTATCTCAATATCCATACTGTGCCTATTGTAGTGTTTGTGTAAGTATGTGCTCAACAAATGCAATTAACTTGAATTACTCTGTTTTCCTTGTCTGGATTGGGTACTGAAACTCTCCAGATGAAGGTAGACTTAAATTCTGCCTACCAGCTAGCTACTAATTTTCTTCCAGGGACCTCCAGACCCTTCACTTTGATCCTTCACATTCCTGTTCATCCTCTGTCCATCCATCAACAACCATACAAATAGCCTCCCATTACAGAAGCTCCATCAATCTGCCTATTTCTCTCATATTCTTTATTCAAGTCCCAAGTGTCACAAATTTAAATGCCTATATGTGCAATGAACATAGCATAAATACAAGAATACACCTCGTGTAAGATAAGATGAAGATGGGTCTGATTGGAGACAAAAATGCCCATATGAAGACAACTACATTATTTTTTAATTGCCAGACAAACAATACTGTTTGTATTATAATGCAGTTATATAATGCTACTACTTAACACAAGGCAACAGACCATTCTAATAATCCACTAAACTCCACTCTCTGTACCTTTGTTTATACTTTTTTTTTTCTCCACTGCAAGTGCCTCCATCTTTATCTATCCTTCAAAGTCTTGAGCCAGTGTTACCTCTCCCTTGAAACTTTCCAATCCATCCAAGTGAAATTTGCATTTACCCCCCATATGCCCATTGTGCCTTTTTAAAAACTCCAGCATACCACTCATCAGAGCTTCCCTCGCACTAGCCCTATTAGTGTATATTAGCCCATTCCTATTTATGTTGTCATCCTCTACTTCAGTCAGCACAGTGCCTTGCACACATCCACTTTCAATATACATTGTTGAATTAAGTCACATCCCTTTATCCCTCCCCTGAGCAGTAGCAACAGGGTTCTTAGCCCTAAATCCCATAAGGCAGGTTTCTGACAAGCACTACACCCAAACTGTGAATGGGAAAATCTGTTTCAAATGATTAGGTAATGGTCCCTGACTCAACCGGAAGACTAATGGCAACATCGAGGTCAAAAGTCTTATATCTGACAACACAAGACCCATACCATGTTGCGTTAGACATCGGCACATTTACCAATGTATCTACAAGATGTTTCAAACTCTCCAAGAGAACAGAGAGGCGCTATCCTTGATGAATACACTCGATATTGAACCTATCTCTAGTTTTTGGAGGGGAAGGAAGCAGTTTGGTGAGTGTGCTGTTAAAACTCTAGGAACTTGGCAGCAGCCAGTGTACAGGAATTCCCCCTGCTCTGCATTTTAACCCTGCTGTGATTTGTAGGCATCACTATTTAATGAAGCACACAGCTGTGCAAGAAGAGTAGGAGGTAGAATTTGGTAATAATGGGTCAGCAGGAAATCTGGCAATCCCTGTCATCTGGAATTTCCCTAACTCCGTCAAGCCTCCCCTCCTTTCATCAATCTCCAGTCCCTCTCTGAAATGACCATGTTAATTACATAAATAACCAAGCAGAGAAATTGCAGTATAAGTCCTGTCCTTTCCCTCGTGTTTAGCAAGTATATTTTTGTAAGTCCAGGAACTAGAGTTGGGCAAACCAGCAAGATAAAATAAGAAATGATCCAAATCTTCAGCTACAACTGTCATGGAAACATTGAGAGAAGCTAAAAAAGAAATCGCTTTGGGTAATATTATAAATTACTTCTTTTAATTAAATTAGCCCTGCCCTTTCCTATTTTAGCTGTAAACAGAAGTTTCCAGAGCAGCAATTCAAAAGTTGAGAAAGCTTGTGGTGTCCTGTAGAGCTGAGTTTTATAGTTGGGTTCAAATTGTAGCTTAGGAACTCATCAATCGGGAGACATGGGCACGTTATTTGCTCTCGTTGAGCTATATTTTCCTCCTGTACAACATGGGGGTAATAGTATATACCCAGCAGGGTTGTTAGGAGAATTACCTGAGAAAGTATATTTACAAGGTCTGGCTCATAAAGACAAGTTAGTGCATTTTCTCTTTTCCTTTCCTCCTTCATCAGTTTCCCCCAACACATACACAGATCTCCATGACTTAATAGTACAGTGTAAGTCCAGTGAAAAATAGACACTTTTAAAAACATAATAGATTTAAATAAGTATTTTATATCTGGGTGTTACACAACACATTCTTCGTGCTATTACTAAATAAATGATGTGTCTTTATTTCAAGATTTTGAAGCACTTATTAACATATATATTTATTCATTTCCAAATATTTCTATGAAGTATAAGCAAGGTCACAGGTATCCATTATGTGGGTAAAAAAGATGGGAACAAAGGTTAAGTTGTATGGCCCAACTCTTTAAAGAAGAACCACAATCCCTTTGTTTTATAATTCCTTACTATAGCTTTCCCCTTATTACATTGTCTCAAAGTATCCTCTTTGGGGTTATAAATCGAAGACAAGGCCAATGTTCTACAGAAATATTTAGTAAAGATATTGTAAATAAAAAAGCAACTGTAATTCTTAAATAAAGCAACAACAACAAAAATCTGCAACTGTAATTCTTAAATAAAGCACCACCAACAACAAAAATCAATGTTCTCTTTACTACGTTTTCCATTAAGAGTTAATAAAATAAAGCTATATTAAGTAAGGACTAATTTAACATAAAGACAAAGTTTTAACATTATACTTCAGTTTTAGATTTTGTCCCTATAATGGAAAAAGAACAGAAAAAATTAAGACAAAATGATGAAAGGTTTAGAAAGAAATATAATCTTGATGTTTGCTAAAGTCTTTTGAAGCAAAGCTATAACTAATTCATGAATTCAATTCTTTTGGAATAAAAAAAGGCTGTTTAGTTTTAAAGTAGGAAAATATCATAACAATTTGTTATAAAAGCAAATTTAAATCCTACCAAAAGGGGGCAAGTAGTATTTTATTTAATATTGTATCTTCCTTGTTTTCAATAAAGCCAGATAGTAATTACTAACTTAATCATGTGGGGAAAAAAATCTATATTTCAGCTGAATTTTAAATTTAAATGATGTACAAGATAAATAATGTACTATATTATAATGGATTAAAAATGACATAAAGGAAAAAAGAAAAAACAGGGCTGAACACTAAATAACTACATGGGTACATGTAACTACATGGAAGAATGTAATAAGACATACTATAATAACTTACATTCTGCATACATGAGATGATTGCATTTTGTAGGAACATGGGAAAAAATTAGCTGGCACTCTACAATTTCTTGAACAATGGAAAGGTTCGTAACTACTCTTCTGTCCATATCTTTAAGCCATAGAGCAATTTGTGGGTAAAAAGAAGTCTATTAGCAGTAATTATATTTTTAAATATTCTAATAAGTGAATGTTATCCCTTGCATGTTATGCTACTTTCTAGCAGTTTAAGCAATGTCATTGTAGTCTAGTAAAATAGAGGATAATGAAAGAATCAATGACTAAATCTCTGAGTACCAGGTGGTCTTGGGGATTTAAGCCCCTGGCCAGCCTACTCTAAATATTCTTGCATACACTCCCTTTTATAATCTGTCCATTTGTGGTCAGCAGACATGTTTTAAAGGTCTCCTTTATGTCAGATATTACTAGCTACTTTGGCATACCATATCTCAGTAAGCATATGTCACTTGAGTTTTTCCTCAGATTTATTCATGCCAGAGAAGAAATTAAGCAACCAAACTGAATGCTGTTATATGCCATGAGTCAGAGTTTAGATTTTGGTATAAAATGTACAAGCAACAGAAATAAAAATCAGATTCTAGCTAATGAATGAAAGAGGAAACAGAAAGATAGATTGTGGTTTCTTTTATACTTTTGTTCACAGAACAAGTTGGTTTCCTTTACTGAATATATTTCTTATGACTGTAACCACTGGCGAGGGATTATTTGCTGGTTCTAAATTTGAAGTTAAAAGATAGTACATATAGATATTTGAATTCAATGTTAGTAAATCATTTTTAAGTTCTACATATTGCATATTGGCAAAGCTGCTTCTAAAGAGTATTTATTAATCTACTGATCAAGATCATGAAACCAATTTGGTGGGCTACAGCTAGCTTAAGGAAAGAAAGGGAGCAGGGAGAGAGAGAGAGGGAGAATGAGATCATGTAATAGATGACTCTGGAATGAAATAAATCACAATGGAACAAATGGAATATATCAGATCCTACTGCATGTAGTATGGGTAAGTATTGTTTTATGAAATTTTGTGGTTCACCTTATAGATATTTATGTGTTTGTGTGTATGTGTGTGCACAGTGCACATATGCTACCTAAACAGCATGTTTTTATTATGGCTACTGATCAAAAATATTAGAAAGCCACTCTAAAGAATAGTTAAGATCCATTTTTAATTAGCAATAAATTTCTGATTATATAAGAACAGTACAATTTTTGAAAGTTTATATTTATTTTTTAATTTTTAAAATTAAAAATATTTTTACTTTGAATTAATTATAGATTCACATGCAGTTTTAAGAAATAATACAGAAAGGATCCCGTATATACTTTATCCAGTTACAGGCTTTAAATTTGCTTTACTGATTGTTTTTCAATTTAATTTTTGATTGAGATATAATTGGCATACAAGATTAATTAGTTTCAGGTGTAAAACAATGATTTGATACTTGTATATGTTGTAAAATGATCACCACAATAGTTCTAGTTATCATCTATCACCACACATAGTTATGGAATACTTTTTGCATGTGAAGAGATCTTTTAAGATGTACTCTGTCAGCAACTTTCAAATATACGATACAGTATTATTAACTATAGTTGCCAAGCTATACATTACATCCCCATGACCTACTTATTTATTGTATAACTCTTTATTTTGTAACTGGAAGTTTGTACATTTTGACTGTCTTCACCCAAATCTGTTCTATGTATCTGAGAGCTTGTTTTTGTTTGTTTGTTTGTTTGCATATTTTAGATCATACAGTATTTGTACTTCTCTGTCTGACTTATTTCACTTAGCATAATGTGCTCAAGGTCCATCCATATTGTCACAAATAGCAAGATTCCACTCTTTTTTATGGTTGAGTAACATTCCATTTTGTGTGCGTGTGTTCTTTATACATCCATCCATCCATCCACCAATGGACACTTCAATTGTTTCCATATCTTGGCTATTTTAAACAATACTGCAATGAACATGGGAGTGAAGCATCTTTTCAAGTTAGTGTCTTCATTTTCTTTGAATAAATATACAGAAGTAGAATTGTTGGATCATAGGTTAGCTCTATTTTTAGTTTTTGAGGAGTGTCCATACTGTTTTCCATAGGGCTGCACCAATTTACATTTCCACCAACAGTGCACAAGGGTTCCCTTTTCTCCACAAGCTCACTAATACTTGTTGCCTGGTATCTTTCTGATAATAGCCATTCTAACAGGTGTGAGGTAATATCACATGGTTGTGATTTGCATTTTTAATTTATAATATTAGTAATTATAATATTATGATATATTCATATTTATAATATTATTATGTCTTTTAAAGAGTAATCATCTTCCAGGGTAATAATCTAAATTTCAAATTAGTGGCATTCTGCCTAATAAGGTTTTACTATGAAATATGTAAAAGAGCAAAAATTTGTATATGCTACAACCATAAATACATCCTTACCCTCTGAAACAACAAACCTACACCTGAGGCTATTTCCAAAAAAAATTTTTCAAAACAAAGAAAATACACGAACGTATATAGATGATGACTACAGAATTGTTAATAATAGCAAAAAGTATACAACTCACCTAAAATCAACATGACAGACTGGTTTTTAGTGTATGCTGGCAAATCTACACAGCACAATGATATGCAGTCCTTAAAATGATCGCTCTGAGGCAAATTCAGAAAAATGCATACATGATACATTTAAGTAATACAATTTTGTCTGTGCTGTGATTACAGCTATTCAAATATTATGCAAGCATCTAGCTAGATATTGGAAGGGAACAAGAAAATAAAAATGTTTAATTTGCTGGAGTGATAAAACAGAGGCGTTTTTTAAAATTCTGTTTTTAGCTGATGTTATAAAACTGTGCTATTACAAATTATCATAGTATGGTTCTAAAATGCGATCAGTGTTGACAACAATTATCAACAAAGCTGAAATGCTTCATCCACATATATATTGCTAAAATCTAATGAAAGTGAGCTAGCGAGCGAGTGCTTTCAAGGAACCAAAAGGAAACAAAATGAAATGAGACTTATTACATACAGTTGGAAGATCTTTTTGTGTGTAGAAGAGATTATGCAGTATGTGGAGGGTTATTCCTTCTGGGTTTGGGTGGCCTATTTGGGTTTTCCATTTTAGCAGCAGGGCTCTGGGGTCAGAACTGCTACTGCTTTAGGCAATGTTTCAAGCCTCTCTCAAGCCCTACCTTACCTATTAATCAAAGCTGGTGATAACCTATGTTCCGTGGTCTTAGAGAGCTTTACCTTTCACCTGGCTGATATGTAGGATCTAGGTAATCCTGGATCTGATTTATAGGTGTTGGATGGATGAGAAGTATACCAGCATCAGGTGTATGGCTGGATGTCACAGAAGCTGAGAACTCACAGGCAGAAGATAGGAGGAGTCTCTAGGGCAAACACCAGAATTAAGGATTAAAGTCATAGTGGCAAACTGACCTATTTTCTTGACAAGATGTTTGCCATAATTGTCATCTTGTGTGTGAAGGGGGAGGGTGGAGATGATATTAGGGGGCAATTGTGACATATTACAATGTGATAGAGAGATTTTCTCCATATTTAAAAAGCACGTTTCAGAACAAGGTGCGAGCAGTCCATGTCTGGTAGACATGGTGTCCGAATGGGCAATATGGAATGAATCACTTCTTTAGCTCTGCAAGTCAGTCGATCTTGCCTTCTTTTCAGATCTCCCAGGCCCAGCAGTGTCACAGCTACTGTGAAAGGGATGTTGGCATGGTTAATCCACAGCAGACTGATACGTTCTCCAGAATATGAGCAACTTAAAGTGGCAAATGATCTTCTTCCAGGTCTAAACCAGTGTTCCTTTGCACCTTTTGACATACAAAAAATCTTTCACACACCTGGAGAATCCAGTGTACCCCCAAGAGGATTTTCCATTACCCAACGTCTTGAAAGCAATAGGTTCCCTTTCAATTTTCCAAATATGAAATTCTGTATTATATTAAGTCTGTTTCATGAACTCAACATGCTCTCCAGGCCCGCTAGAGGTTCTGATTTAACTTGAGGGTGGAAGGCATTAGCCCTCCAGGTGAGAACGGCAGTTCTGTGCTAAGGTGAAACTCCAGTTATAGTAATGATATGCGTTAGGTAACACCAACAGCAAGCTAAGAATGAAGAACAGAACCAGAATGCTGAAGTGAAAAAATACATATATATTTATATAAATATATGTATATATGTATATAAAATATGTATTTATTATAATACATATTATACATATTATAACTATGTATTTATTATATATATAAATAAATAGCTGTTTCTTTCTCCACTCACATCAACAACAGCAGTTCAGCTTGCATTCGTTTAAGTTGTCTTTGTTTTCTAGTAAAATTTCATTTGAAAAAAAATAAGTTCAGAAGTAAGGAGGAAGGAAGATTAAAAAAAACCTAGACCAACTAACCCTCTCTTTTCATCAACAATGAAACTGAGACCCCACAGAGGGGCACTTCCTTGCTCAAGTTTGCAGCGATCTAGGTAAGAGCAAATCCATAGTTTCTTTATTCCCAGGGCATAGGGTTTTTTCTACTCCCCAGCAGTGCCTTGCTGTAACTCCTCTGCTTCAGTGGAAATACGCAGAAATTCATAAATCCAATTACCTAGAAATGATGATACCACTCTTGTGGTATTGGTATTCCTATTACAAATTAAGATGTCACCATATGGAATCATTTTATAGATGATTCACTTTTGATGTAATATTGATTATTTGAGGACATATATATTGTACACTTATTGAGACATGTAACTTACATCTTTTTGATTCCATGGTCCCCTCTTTTCTGGCCTCAAAGTCCTAAAAACAATAGTTACTCAAATTCTTTTAAATAATAAAAATTCTATTATTGGGAGAACATTTTCTGAGAAACTGAGATAGCTAGATACCTCTCTTTTTTTAGCTTAAACTTGTTCGCTGAACTTACTACTATATGTTAGACACTGTGCATTATTAACCCTTATTACCAATTAACCCTTATACCAAACCCATGAGATGGGTGCTATTACCATCCCTATTTTACATACGAGGAAACTGAGGTTCAGCGTGCTTAGACAGTTATCCTGAAGAGCACACCCAGAAAGTGGCAGAGCTGAGACCATAACACATTCTTTATACCAAAGTCCAAGCCCTTGAGCCTTTACTATATACCTTCCCAGACAGCTTGGGGATAGAAAAACCTGGGCTGTCAATCACGAAATCAGATTTTTAATGACCTCATGTTATATATAAAAACATGATACCGACATGGACAACACTTGAGAGAAGTCATACAGCTGGATAAATGTACATCTAAAAATTATAACGATTTACAAATATTTGGGACATTAGATTTCTGTGATTTTTATATTTTTCCTCTCAGAGGAAAACATCACTCCTAGGAATTTTTGTAGCTGCCTGGATTTATCGAAATTTACAAAACTTCCATGGGGGAGGGATTTTAACCTATTTTATCCAATTTACTCTTTCAAAAATGTTTAAACAATATTTTTTTTAGCATTTTCTAAGTGCCAACACTGTGCTAAGCCCTAAAGAAACAAAATTCGATGGTAGTGCCAGAAATGCGAAAGTTATATACAATGCAAAGGGACACAAACTACTCATTCAGTCAAGAAATATTTATTGAGTGATTCCATGCTGAGCACTATACTAGGTCCTGAGGAATTAGAGCTCTGGACCCAAGAGACCTGTCCCTCCTTAAACTTAGAGTCTAGTGAGGGAGATGGACATCAATCAATCTAGTAACACTCATAGAACTCTGACAAGTGCATGAAGAAAGGAATAGAGGGCACAGAAAAAGCATGTATTAGGGGTGCCTGAGCCTAATATCAAGGCATTTCCCTGAGATGGGGACAATTAAACTGGGATCTGAACACTGGGGAGATGTTATAAATGTTGGGCTGTCTAAGAAAGCCGAAAAAACTACTTTACGAACTGTGGGTAGCTTCACGTGGGAAGTAATGGGAACTGGGGTTTAAAAAGTTAATTCAATATTGCCACATAGAGAACCAGAAAATGAATATTCTGGAAAGAAAAAGAGCATGAGTCCACATGACCTCACCACTTAACCTTTTAAGTCAGAGCAGGACAGAAACCCACACACATGCATCCACCCATCACATACACTCCTGCATCCTTCCTACTTTCCTGCCCCCACTGTAGCTCTTCTCTCTTCCAGCCTATTGCACAGGACTAGCCTAACCTATAAGTAAAATCTGGTTGGTAAGTAGAAAGAGGACATGTGGCTTGGTTGCCCAAATATGAACCCAGAGAAATGTTCTCTGGGACAGGTAACAACAAGGTGCCCCTAATTCACACTAAAGTGTGAGTGATAGCTAGCAGGTTCCTATCAGTGTCGGGGATCTTGAGGCTATCTCATTAATTGTGGTTCCTTCCTTAGAGGCCTGAATGAGGGTGCACAAGGTGCGGTAAACTGTTCTCCCAACTGACTTACCTCACTCTGGAGAAGTCATGATCACTTTCTGAGCCTCTGTTTCTTTTTCTTTTGAGAAAGAAATACAAGTAGCAGAGCTCTAAATTCTCCTATGGATCACCGATGACTGTGTGACCAAAATATAGAGCGTTGATGCACTTCCTGCTTCTTCTCTGCTTAGGATTTAAGGAAGTGGATTTTGAAAACTACTTTTATTTAAAGCCCTAAACAACCCTGCTCTCTACCACTTCTTTCAATCCCATCACATGCAAACCCTACTCAGACAGGGAGCCACGTGCCTATTCTTTCCTTTTCATACAGACAGAACTTTAAATTGGGCCCCATGCAAACAGAAGCAGTGAAAGGGGCTTATGGATATGATACAGGTTTGGAGTCAGTCCTGGTTCCAGTTCTGGCAACACCACTCACCAGCTGGTTGGAAAAAAGGTACTGAAACTCACCAATTCTAGTGTTTCTCATCTGCAAAGTAAAAATGACAATGACACTTACCTTGTAGATTTCAAGGGGCTGAAATGTGAAAATACATATGGAGCACATAGATGGTGCCTGGCACACATTGCCTGAGTCAGTGCTCAACACCTGTTGTTAATGATGTGATTTGTTAATTTCCTACTATTCTTCATACATATGTTATTTCTAATAATACCAGTAACACTTCAAGATAGAAATTATTCAGTGCACTTTACAGAAGAGGAAAAGGAACATGAAAGAAGTTTATTGAGTTTCCCAAGATCACATTTCCAATGACAGAGCAAAGATTCAAATTCAAGTCTGTGCTTTTTGCTCTACTCAATCCTGATTCTGTACTTAGTTAAAAACAGAGTAGCAGGTGTAGCAACCCCCAGCATCACTCAACCTCATCTTTCTCCTTTTGTTCTTTCCCTGTGGCATCTGCCCTGCTCCTTATACCCTTGGCATGGCTCGGGCTGGTTGCCTTGGGATCCATGCAGGGGAGAAAGCTTTGTGGAATGTATTGTTGGAGTCCTACTTATCTTCTGAATGAGTAAAGAATTTCAGGCCCTAGGGAAGAGGCGACTTACCAATCAAATCTCCCCCTCAACAAGTCAAGAAACAATGGAGAGATAATCTATGACAGCAGGTAAAAAGCTCCCTAATGCTCTAAAGTCCGGGAGAGGCCCCTGGAGGGTTTCAAATCTGAATCATTTTGAATAAGAAGGAAGTTGGTTTCAAGTGAACTTTTGGAAAGTTAAGATTCATTGTCAATAAATCTTCCCTACAGTTTCTATCTGATGTTTCACATTCAGTTAAAACCTTTAATTCTTCCAGGGAAGCTACTAAAACAACAAGCGGTCCATTGGAAGCTTAGTAACTAACCCACTAATGTAGCTTCAGATCCAAGGAACCCCCAAAGGCCAATTCAACAGGACAAATTCTCAAGCACAGGTCCCCCAGGGCTAATTCAAGGAGAGTTCATTGGCCAACCCTATACTATGAGGGATGCGCCATAAAATAAGGCATCACAGTCAGGAATTTCAAACCTGCAGAGAAGTTACCCACTTACTCAGTTTATTAAGGGTAAATCCTGAATGTGGTGTTGATCTGGGAAAAGAAGAAGAAAAAGGAAAAAAAACCTAGTACCAAATCAAGAGAGGTAGTTCAGACTCAAAGAATGCGTTCAACTAACATTACTGAAAATGACTCTATGCCAGGCATTATCACCCCTGCTTTGCGAAAGAGGAAAATAATTGTAGACACCCTGAGCAACCCAACCAAGTTCATTATCTAGTAAGTGACAGAAAAGGGATTGGGCTCCCTATCGGCAAGCTCAAGTCCAGGCTTTTTTTCCACTGAGCCTTGTGAACTTGTGAATCTTTTTTTTTTTTTTTTCATTTTTATTCTCCATAGGAGTAAATATTATCCAAATAATTACTGTTTTGTATTTCTCCCACACTCCCTGCTCAGCTTAAAAATTATACATATCCTCATGTTACTGCAAGTCTGTTCCCATACACACTTATCTCTGACTTCCTGAAAGATGGTTTTCTGTAATCAGTTGGACTTCCCTGATCTCTCATTCATGTTGGGTCTACCTCACTTAAATTTCTGTTTTATCATTTATTGTGATTTTTAGAAATGTCAAGAGAGGAATTTTCATAGCTTCATCTCCTCATAGAAATAGACAAATTCTTAATTCTGTTTTGACACATATAACCCTTTAGGAGCAATTACTAGAGTCATCTCCCTGTAATACAAGGGCTTTTTTGAAGTACAATACATTACTAATACTACTACTTATAAATAATATTTACTGAGACTTATTCTGTGCTAGACTCTAAACACTTTTATATACATTTGCTCATTTAATCTTCACACTAACCATCTAAGACAGGTACAATTTATTTTATCTTTTTTACAATCAAAGAAACTGAGTCCTGGAGTAATAACTTACTCTAAGCAGCTAATAAGCTAACAGCAGGAGGTAGCGAGTCATTTTAAACTAGTCTTATCTCTAGAGTCTTATTTAATCCACTTTATCATAAGCCATGGAAAGACAATAACCCCATATATCATCTTCCCATTATTCGTAAACCTAGTTCCAATCTTTAATTTCAAACTCTATTGCTCTTTTTAGACACTTGGAAACCAAGATTAACTACGCTTTGTGAAATCACAAATCACAGATTTTCTGATTTGGATGGACCTTGGTAATCTGCCTAACCACAATTTATAACATCACTTCTGTACTATATATATTGACTGTCAAAAAGATTTGGAATGAGTTAATATGACCCAGGCCTTCTTAGGTTCCTAGAATGGAATAATGTGATTATTATCATCACCATAATCATTATCCCTGAAAGATTTAGAGGGTGTTAAAAGAACTCACTATCTTAACTTCAAGAAGTGAAGAAGTCAGTGCTACTAGATGGTCCTGTTCTCTGTGTGTCAACTCTTTTAATTAGCGTGCATCAGCATAAAGATGAAAATGGAAGTTTTACCCTGACCACCTCAAGGGGCCTAAGACATGTTATTGTGTCGTAGCTGCCCAGTCAATAATTCCTAAGAACCTCTGATCCTGAATGGTGATACCTATCTAACTATATACACCATACTGGAGTTTCTGCATTTGCAAGTAGAAAATTGCCATGTTATTTATTGGTCTTCACCATGTGGGGCTTCCATTTTTTTACCTGTAATTTGGAAATAATAATAATGCTTAAGCAGCAACATTGTAGGGAGAACCAAATGAAACAGTGTAGGGGAGCGCCAAACACTGAGCCCACCCCAGAGTAAGGTGTTCAGTAAGTGCTTATTGAAACAGAATCTGTGAAGGATGGCACCATTTTTTCATAAAGACTGTATTACTTAAAATGGAGACATATCAGAAAACCATCCTGCTAGTTTTTGCTCACCACAGTGCTGCTCCTACAGCTGCTGTTTAACAACCTCAATTAGAAAAATCAAAAGAATCATCTTTAGGAGCCTCTGGGCAGGCATTTAACCTCAAGTTATTGCACAACCTGTTGATCCACCTTTTATCAGGTCTCACTCCAGACACTTCAAATGTCCATGCAGATTAAGCTACTAAGTCTTCTGAAAGGTACAAGGGGATTTATCTTCTCAGCACTGAAATCAGACAAGTGTTCCCTAGTCACCAAACAGCATCAGCACACATGATTCTTCTGTATCTAAAATCAGATACTGCCTAAACTGGGATGACTTAAAATACATTCCTCTGGTAGCTAGAATCCGAATTGGTAAACATTTGTGTAAGGTATCATAACTCAAGCTTAATTAACCCACTTAACACCAAAATTTTAAAGGTGAAGACTAGTTTCTTTTTCCCCTTTTCTTTCAGGCCAAGGAAAGAAATTAAAATTCTCTCTATAATAACAGAGGCGACTTTCAACAAAATCAATGTATTATGCATAAAGCTATGTCAAAATACCTAGATTTATATTTTTGCAAACTCTAGAATTTTTCATATATATAATAATACTTTTTTTAACTCAAAGATCAAATCTATGTTGATTAAGTATAGCTGTGTTCTACTTAGCCAACATTTAGTCATTCTGGAACTTTTACATCATTACCTTGGAAAAAACAACAGACAGGTAGATAATTAATTGATGGTACTTGCATTCAAACTCAATGTTTTAGAGTCACTGAAATGCAGTCTCCAGCTTTCTTTCCCACCCTAACACAAAATAGGAAGAATATGTCCAAACTTTCAAAAGTATTTTATATTTGTTGAAGCGAATGCCAAGTCCCTAAGGAAACAAATTTTAAAAAAACAAACTCATAGAAAAAGAGACCAGATTTGTTGTTGTCAGAGGTGAAGGGTAGGGGTGAGGAACTGGGTGAAGGTGGTCAAAAGAAACAAACATCCAGTTATAAGGTAAATAAATTCTGGGGATGTAATGTACAACATGATGACTATAGCTAACAATACAGTTTTGCATATTTGAAAGTTGCTAAGAGAGAAGATCTTAAAATTTCTCACCACAAGGAAAAAATTTTTTCTAATTATGTGAGGTGATGAATGTTAACTTATTGTGGTAATCATTTAACAATATATACTTATATCAAATTATTATATTGTACACCTTGAACTTATACAATGTTATATGCCAATTATATCTCAATGAAGCTGGAAAAAAGATAATACTAGTATGTAGAGATGAACTCAATAAGTTTGTTAAATAGTCATCTCAGTATCAAATTATAGCTGGTGTTTATCAATGAAATAATAGAGATGTAAAAATAACACCCTTATGGTAAGATTAAAGATGCTTCTGAAGATGACAACCCAAAACCATAAAAAAAAAAAAAAATTGAATTATGGCAGGAAGAAAGGGTAAGAAATCTGTGTTCCAGTCTTGGCATTAACAAACTTGACCTTGAGCAGCTCACTTTCTATCCCTGGTCTTGATTTTCACACTCAAGCATGAGTGTTTTGGGCAAGATGATCTACTAAAGTGGTTCTAGCTCTGTAGTTCTGCATTTCTGTTAGCCAGCCAATTAAAACAAAACTGGGTTGTTTATATAGTAAATAACAATAGAAACCCAAGGGATGATAGCAAGAGAACAAGAGAACATTTGGTGCTGTAGACTCCAGAGGACAGTGATATAGATTCTTAGACTCCTTGAATGGGAGGCTGCTTTCCTTTTACAGATGGGAATCCTGAAGCATAAACAGAGAAAGGGATCATTTAAAGCAATGGTACTTAACCAGGGGTGATTTTGTCCCCCAGGGAATATCTGGAGACATTTTTGGCTGTTACAGCTTGGGGAATAGGCATACTATTGGCATCTAGTGGAAGGAGGCCAAGGATGTTGCTAAACATCCTTTAATTCACAGAAGAGCTCCCCACAACAAAGAACTATCCAGCCCCAAATGGCAATAGTGTGAAGGTTGAGAGACCCAGAGTTCCAACACACAGCTAGTTGCCTTTCTATGTGTCAGAGGTTATATTAATAAATATACTGTGAATAATTTAAATCACTTTGTATTTTGCTTGTCATGATGGACCAGAGACTGAAAATTCATGATATTGCCAACTCCAGTTAGCTTTCTATTATATAACACACTGGGTTCAAGAGTCTGGTCAAACAAACATTATCAGGACAAACTTCAAACATGTGAAAATGTGTTTCAACTCTAGTTGAAAGCACAAGAGATCATACAGAAGAATTAAATATGCCTCTAAAAATAGTTCTGTAATTATCAGAAACTACATTAATAGAGGGATTCTATAAAAATGGATAATACAACGAGTTGGTCTAGACCTAGGCAAAGAAGAATATAATAGAACAGTTAAGGATGCCAGTAACAGTCCTAAGGCCTCATTCCTCACCTCACCCCCCCTTATTCCAGCCAGGTTTGGGTTCCTTCTTGAAGAACTTAGTTCTTGGATTCTGAGGGTATCACCCAAGATCAATTCAAAGAAAGGTGTCTGTAGGAAGTTATACGAGGTGTGGCCTTGGGGAAATCATGGAATGACAATAATTTTCACAGATCCAATGAGACTTCATTGACAGCTGGGGAGACCACAGAATGTTAGAGCTAGAAATAAAGGAGAGATTATTTGTTTTAATGACCCTAATTTTCAGACAAGGAAACAGAGGTCCTGAGATGGGGAATGGAGGAGAGTGACTGGTCTAATGACAAGCAACAAGTTATGGCAGAGCTAGAATCCTGTTCTCATGGATAACCTGACCTTCATTAGATGGATGGTAGATGTGCAGATTAAGTTAATAGGTACTCTACCTACTCTACACAGTCTTCATTGGGTTTTGTATATGTATTTGATTTTACCCACATAGTAGAAAGCGTTTGACTTCATTTGACTGAAAGTTTTTCCAGGAGATTGGAAGTCTGAAAAGAAAAACAAGTTTCCCAAGGTCACAGAACTATCAAGTGGCAGAGCCTGAATTTAAAACCCATGCCGTCTCATTCCAAGTGCAAGATATTTAACTGGTTGGGTGACTCATTGTGTCAGGGGGAGTGGCAAGGTAGAGGAAAGAAGGCAAGGATTACCATTACCAGATGAAAAAACCAAGGACTTTCCCTGACAAAAATATAAAGACACAATATATGAGTTTAGAAAAGAAACCAGCCTTACCTGTTTTCGATATCCATCATATTCTCCTTCAATTCCTCAGCCCATAAAGCAGCTGATAATATCTCAAGTGGACCATTCAGTATAAATATCACTTTAACAAGGAGATAAACTACTGGCAAGAGTTTTCCAAAAATTCAAGACAGAAACTCTTTCTATGTATGGCCGTAAGACATTTTTAAAAAACCTTAACTGCCACGAAAAGTGTACGGTAATCTAGGACATATTTATCCTTTCTGGGGTCATGACCCTTTTGAAAATCTGATGAAAGTTATCAGTGTTCTCAGAAAAACGCATACATTTGCACACAGTTCTGACACACTTTCACATATGAACAGTCCATGGAATCCCCAGAAGCCCATCAATGGACTTAAAATTTTTAGGTAAATAATTTTTAAGAACAAGTTCTGCCATTAGGTAGATGTATGACCTTGAACAAGTTAAATGTACTTCAGTGTCTCAGTTTCTCCACCTATAAGAAGGAAGATATACATGTTGGCCAATCTATCATTCTATGTCGCTGATGGATGCAGCAGAGTACAGTGGAAGGTATTCTAGGAGTCAGGAAACCCCATTTGCCATTGCAGATGTGTGATTCAAGGAGGTTTATTTTCCCTCTCTGGGGCTTAGTCTCTGTCAATTTTAGAGTGAGGAATTAATACATGATGACCTGGAAGGTACTTTTCAGCTCTAATGTTTTGAGATTCTTAATTCGAGAAGGAGAAATGCGGGGCTGGAAACAGCTTTATCTCTCTAATAAGCATTTAGAGCTAGATTCACCTGCTCTAAACAGAAATCCTGCTGGACCTCTCAAGTCACCACTTATATAGACAAGACATCATGTTTGCTCCTGGCTAGGTCCTAGGGTGTGACAGTTGAGTAGGGTTGCTAGTAGTGGATATCAGTTTTTTGATCACCTCCCTTGCCAAGCTTTGGGGCCATAAACCCCTAGAGGATTGAACCCTATCAGCAGTCATATCTTCATTTGTTAAAGAGCACAGTGATAAGAACTCAGTTGGGTTTAGGGAGAGAATGGGTCAGGAAATAACTTCAGAACAAGAGGAAACCAAACAGCTGTTTCTTGGACGTAGGGGTGTTATAGCCAATACTTTCAGTGTCAGAAATGAATGTCAACTCCATCTTCTTAAGCAACCAAGTGTTTGCAATCAAGGAGCTTTCCCCAGGCACAAAAACATCAGAATAAATCTTTCTTATCTTAGGAAAGATCACACCCTATACTCACACTCGCTGGTAACATTTCTAAATATTTGAGACCTGGAGATCTGAAGACTTTGGTTAAATTATATCTCTTTCTAGTTCTCAAGTTACTCATCTCTACAATGGCAGGGGGCAGGAGGGTGGGGGACATGGGGAGGATAGACAAGACTACCTCTAAGGCATTTTACAGTGTATTTCTCTCAAAATGAAAATATTTCTTTAAACTTAATACCCCCAACCCCCAATTCCTTGTAAGGAACCAGACACTGGATCATATTTTTGAACTTTTTGATATAATCATTGCTTCACTTTGCCTCTAATAAAATTGCAGAGACCACACAGCATTGAAAGTTTCTCTGAAATGAAAAGAAAATAAAGAGCAATAACATACTCTAATACTGATAGATGTCCTTCCAAAGAGCTCTCCAATCGTCTGCTCCACAGTTTACATGTTCACTCAGTTATTTAACAGACATTTTTTTGGACACCTGCTGCATTCCAGAGCATTGTGAGTAAGACACCATTTCTACTTTCAACATACTCATGGTAGCGAAGTATCCCATACTCATGGGATAATAGAAATACAAGGCTCACAGACCCTCTAATACAGAGTTTTAGAATTTGAAGGCACCTTAAAGGGCATCTAGTAAACCACACATTTGAAGTTTAATATTTCTTTATAGTGGCCCTGCCATTGTTTCGTTATCCCGTGGGCAACTCAGATCACTGACAGTCTCACTATTTCTTGTAGCAGCCCACTTCATTTTCATGCCTAATTCCAAATTCCTTTGAAATTATAAAAGAAGAGCACAAACTAGGTTCCCAGTGTTCAAAGGAAGTAAAGACGTCAATGAAGAAAGAGCTGGGAAGGGGCCATCAAAATTCTGCAGCAGGCTGCCATCCAGGGTAAAAGACAAAGGGACTCCTGACACAGAGATAAGCCCCTTCAAACCCGGCAAGTGCTTTCCCATTTCTTGTCTTGGTTTTCCCCACTCTAGAATGAAGGGGTTGGTTTTTGTAAAAGGAAAGCTTTGCATTTACATGAACATTAGTTTAGGAAGTATCAAAACAGTTCTATTTCATCACAACTAATTCAAACCCAGTGAGCCAGTAAGGGGCCATGGACTTTGAGTGATCCTGCTTATCCAGACTCGATTAAACCTGACTGAAGACACTTTCCTGACCAATGAATGATGAGGCTTATTTTGCCCAACTGTGTACAGATCTATAGACTACTTCTCCCTTACCCAGAGAGCAAATTTCCACTCTTTCAGTAGCCCAATCACCATGAAACTTCTCTTTCTAGCACTTAAAAATCCTGAACTGCCCTTTAATAACTTTTCAGTGATTTTTTTCAGTAGCTGTATGCTCCCTTACCTGGAAAGTTAGTGAAATTTGTAATTATTTTTCAGTTCTTGAGTGTTTTTTTGATTTGTTTATTTTCAATCAGGTGGACTCTAAAATCCTACTTAGCTCTAGTGGTCCATGAATCTGTTTCTGAGGGAGCCATAGTGAAAGCCAGCTGCCAATCACTCTCTGAAAGCCGAGATGTGAGGGTTTATGGTCCCAAAGAGTCGAGAACATTCTGCTACACCTCATCTCAGTTTCTTTGCCAGGCATTACCACCCTGCCTCTGAGAGAGTTCCCTTTCCAGTCAGTCTTGTTTAGATTACTTCTTACTCACTCACTCTCTTCCATTCCCAGCCTGTGATGAGGAGAAGAAGCTGCAAATACTGCTTCAAGGGGAAAACTCAGAAATCAGTGCCTGGAGTGGATCTGGACCTGGACACTCAAGCACACATTCCTACTTGACTTATTTTCCTCTCCTGGAAGGACTAGTCACAGCTTTGCACCCTCCCTCCCTGTCCTTCTACCACAAAGATCAAATAGTTTAGAGACTCAATAGTCAAACTAATTTTACAGGGGAAAAATTGTGACTCAGAAATGTGAAGTGCAATGTTCTAGGCTGCAGAGCTATTTGGTACAAGGTCAAGGCTAGAATATGGAGTATCCAATTCCCAAAACAAGGTTCTTCTCACTGCTCCCTTCTCCTTCTCCCTGTTCATTTGTTTTTTAGCTACTCTCATCTTTTTTGAGATCATATTGTCTCACGGTGGTTGTTCTTTGAAGAAGAAATATATGACTTCTCATTCACCCCTCAACCCTTTCAAGGTAAGACCACTGGGAAGAGAAAAATGCATTCAATAAGCATTGTTATCACAATTCTAATTCTATAGAAAAAGCAGCTGAGAGAGGAAGAGCTTTCTTTTCCTTCTTTCCTCTTTCCTATCCTTCTCTCTTTCTTCCACTGAACACAAACTTACGAAAGATGAACTATGAACCAGTCCTAGAAATAAGCCCCATGTTGGTTGTTATGTAAGACTTTTATGCTTTTATGAAGCATATAGGAAGCCATGTACTACAAGAGAAGTTCAACAAAGGTGCTACAGTTATTCAGAGGAAGAAGACCGAAAAGAAGTGGGCTCTAGAAAACTTCATCTGGTTGGGCCTTAGAGTATAGAAGAAGCCAGGTGAGAAGAACAAAGGCAGGAGAAGTGAAAAGGGAGTAGCACTGAAGACCAAGAAAGAAACTGCTGGAAGTATTCAAAACAAAGTGAGCCAGAGGAAGGAACACATGCAGGGGACAAAATCAGGGAAGTAAGTGGAAGAAGAGAAAAAAAAACAACATCTCCAGTCCATTTGGTGTTTGGTCTTTACAAACATACTTATGCAAGTCCCTAAACATCCTCTTCACGCCCTTTTCTCCTTCCCCACTACCCACCCCCCCCCACCATGCAATCTTCTGCCCTTTCTGAGGTCTCTTCTGTGCTATGGCAACCTATTCACTGGTTCCTATCTTTGGCTATATTGAAAATAATCTCATGGATTTTTAGGACATTCTTATTTTCTCCACATTCTGTTCGGCTCTCCTCATTTCTAGGTTCCTTAGGGCCTATCATACTTATGGTCTTCTTTGTTCTCTTCCTTTTTTTCTCTGTATTTATTTGTTTTATTGTCTTCATTACAGACATAATACATTAGTACATTCTCACCACAGAAGTTAAAAAAATATAGATTATAGAGTAAGACATGAGAGACTCCCATTAACTCACTAGCATTCCTCTCCTCACAGCACATTATTAACTAACAGTTTTCCATTTTTACTTCTACTCTGCATTTCTTTATACTTCCATTTCCTGAGAGTAAATAATTATGTAATGCCCTATGGCTACACAGATTAAGTCTAAAGCCCTTAACATTACCCACAAGATGGCATATTTCCTTTCTGCCCTATTCCCATTTCCTGCCGTCAGCCTTGGACAAAATAAACTACCCACAATCCTCAAAATATAGCCATATTCTCACTTTTATGCCGACTTACATGCAGTTCCTGCTTTCTGAAATTCCCTTTTCCACAATTCTGACTTCCTAAAGGGGAATTGGTCGCTCTGTCCATATTACCTTCAAAGCCCCCTGTCTAGCTGTCCACCACAACATTTATAATGTGTAGGGCAATTGTTTGATTAACTCTCTCTCTTCCCTACAGGATGTTAGGTTTTTGAAGACAGAGTGTATCTTTCTCAGCTTTGTATTCCTGGCACCTAACAAAGTACCTGGCACATCATAGGCACCAAATAAATGGTGAATTCCTAAATGGAAGATAAAGAATGAAAGAATTTTTTGGGGGCAATATGGCTGTATTGTCTTGAGGTTGTCACATTTCTAGAGGAAGACCATGTCATTCTATGGGTTCTCTTTCACCCACTCACACCCCGTACTGCAGTCAGAATATTTCACCAACTGCTGTCCTGCAGTTGTTGAAACTGCAGATGTCTAGGATGTAATCAAATCTTGTTAGTCCCTAAAACTTTGACTGTAAAACCTTAGTGAACCTATTTTTCATCCTAGGTGACATGTCTGAATTCTGCAGATTTCCTTCTGATGAGAACATTGGGCACTTTAACACTTTGAGAGCAGGTGCTGAGATGTTGCTATTCCAGGTCATGCAAAACAGAGATTCTACAAATTCAGAAGTAGTGAGATGGGGGTACGACTGGCGGGCTACTGTGATGACTTCATGTTCAAGTATAAAGAGGAGACCATGTTCCCAGTGAAGGAACAGAAGATGAAGTCATCATTTTTGGCTGTGTTTGGGAACTGAAGTTGTCCGACTATATGGTGGGATATTCAATATGCTAAATATGATAGGGAATGGAACTGATTCACCAGATGCTAAGGAAGAAATATAGCCCTTCATGTTTCAGAAGTGGCATTTCTCATGGTTCCTACTGTGTCTGCTGCCCTGACATTTTATATTTCAGTGACTGGGTCTTCAAAGAAAGATTTGTCTCTAAAGGAAGCGAATGAGTTGACAATGTGCTATAAATTGTTATCAAAGCATCACACAAATGGTAAGAACTTTACAAGACAGCAAAGGGTAATGGATGCCGCTTCATTCTAGCTCTGTCACTCACTAGCTTGGGCCTTGGGCAACTTATATAATTGTTCTATGCCCCATTTCTCATCTGTGAAATGGGCATAATGGTAATACCTATCCCGTGAAGTTGTTAAGCTTAAATGAATAGATACATATAAAGCACTGAATACATGGAACGTGGTTATCTATTATAAGTTAGATACTATTATTCTTTTAGGTAATGTCTTTATAATCATTAAGAATTAGAGCTGTGGATTAAGATCAACCTAGGCTTGTATCTCAACTTTACCACTTAATAGCTACATGGACTTGGTAAATTAATTAATGGATAATCCTGAATGTTCTCATCTGTACAATGGAAATGATAAAAGCATCTAAAGGATAAGATTTTTATGAAAATTAAATGAAATAGCATATGGAAGTGCCTGGCATGATTCCCAGTGTTCATTAGTAACATTTATAATACTCTCTATGTATCATTCAGTAACTGAGCCTCCATGGATAAAAAGACCCATCATCTCTAAGAATCCCAGTCTAGTGTGGGAAGTGGGAGGATGGTCTTGGTGCAGCGGGGTAAGTGGAACCCTCACGTTATGTAGGGAACACCATAAGTTCACAGAGGCAGGACTGATGCCTGTGTTACTTTTGAGTAGGAATTTTCAGAGAAGAACAAGGGTGAAAGGCTTCCCAGGCAAAATCAATTAGCTAAAGCCATAGAGGACATTTCGGTATTGATTTTCTTTGGGTTGTTTTCTGCTATTATAAATAATACTTCAGTGAACAACTTTGTACACAGTCTATATCTGTTTTATTCCCCTTATGAGCAATTCCCAGAAATGAAACTGGTAGGTCAAATGGTGAACGTTCTTAAGGCTTTGGCAAATATTATCCTATTTTCCCCCATGATGTTGTAACATCTTTAGCAATATACGAAGGTACCCACTTCCTAAGAACCTCTATCCACCGAGTATTAAATTTAGAAAAGAAAAGAAAAGTGACAATTTATGCAGCAAAAACGGCAGCTTATCCTTAATTTGCCATTCTTTAGATTCTGGCAAAGTTGAGTGTTTTTCTCAAACACATTGGCCATTTGCAGTTTTTCTTTGAGGAATTACTTACTCATGTCCTTTGCTAATTTTCTTTTGGATTTTCTATTTTGCATTAATGTATAAATATACATGTTAAGAATATCAACACTCTGCCATGTATTGCGATATTTTCCCTAGTTTTCCTTTTAAATTTATATATGGTAGTATTATTTCAATGCAGACAATTAGAATTTTATATAATGAAATCAATTGCTCTTTTCCTTTATGGTTTCTACCTTTGCTTTTACATTTAGAGAGGTCTTCAAATTCTGATAAACACTCATTTTTGTTGTTTTGGTACATAACTGTTTAATCGTTCTATTTCTCTCCCTCACATGAGCACTAATAATCTGATTTATAACACCAAGGAACAGAATCTACTCTTTGGATTTCTATTCTGTTTGATTGATTGTTTGTCTACTCTTGTACTCTTATTTATCATGCAATTTTAGTATTATAATACTGGAATATGTTTTAATATCTGGTAATGGAAATCTGACTTTTTTTTCAATTATTTCTTGGCCATTTACTTCTCCAGATCATTTTGTCAAATTCTAACGAAAAAATAAAAGTTGCTAGGATTGTGATTGGAATTCCAATGTATTTATACCTTTATTTGGGGAGGAGAACTGACATCTTTACCTTATTGTGTATTTCCATCAAGATACTGCTTTTTCTATTTTTATTCAGGTCTTCAATATTTCTCACTGAAGTTTTGTAGTCTTCCTCATATACATCTGGCACTTTCCTTGTTAAGTCATCTCCAAGTATTTTAAGTTTTTGCTATTTTTCTAAGTAAGATATTTGCCATTAAAATTTTGACATGATTTTGTTGATACATGGGAAAGCTGTTAAGATTTAAATATTTGAATATTCTTTTTTAACCTACCTAATTACAAACTTTAAAATTTATATTAATGGTTTTCAAGTCATGCAAAGTTCTTTTTGGTGAGTGTGCTGATAGCCACAGAAAAGTTTCTGACTCCATTAGAGAAAGGGAGCTGTGAGAAGACTTACCTATTCTGTTGTTCAGAAGAACTAATTAACAAGCAAGAAGAGCTTTTTGCACAAAAGCTCAAATCTCTTAATTTATTCTCTTAAATGGGGCAACACTTAGGAGATCAGAAGACAGACTGAAGTAGCATTGCATCTTCAGGCTGTAATTGGTTTTATTTCCTCTGATGCAGCCCACCCAACCCCATGGTGGGAGAGGAAGGACACAGCTGTGCCATGGAATCCTTCCATTTAAACTGTTTGCAAGTCAAGACTGATTCAGACAACCAGGAGATGATATGGATACAGACTGTGTAGAGTTGTGGAAAAACCTATGGGTTGAGAATACGGGGAATGTTTCTGATCTCTAAATGAGTTATGTAACCTGGGTTAAATAGCACTGGCAACCTGGACTTTAATAGAATATAAAGTTAGATTACATTCCTGATCTCTACATTTTTTCAAGCTCCCTATGTTTTTATACACTTTTGAATAATGAACTACGGACATAGTAACTTTTCTATACAGTATAACAATCAAATATTCTAATTTGATAACTGTCCCTTGATGAAAATCTTTCCAGGTGAAAATCTGTTAATGCTACTTCGCAGTATTAGTAAACAAAACCTAACCAGGGTTTTCAAACTGGTGTCATAGATGGGTTCTTCAACTTAACATCATTATCACCTCATCTCATCTCTGATTTCAGCCCCAGCTACAGAGGGCAGTTTCATGCCAGTTCAGATCCACCACACATTAATGGAGTCTCAAACTCATTATATGTCTTTGCCTGCTTTCTACTTCAAGGCCTTCTCTGATGCTCCAAGAATATGCTCAGCCTAGAGCAAGCACAGTCTGACTAAGCAGAGTATTAGGGGAGTTGATGCCCCCCAAATAATCTTCAGTTAATGGAGCCTGTGAATAAATAAATACTCTAGCTTTCTGTTCTGTTGGTAGAAAATTCTGGGAGGCATTCTGTTTGTTTCTCAGGAGATCATGGTGGAAACAAACCCCCAGTGTCCACAGCGGTAACCTCGATAAATCACTTTCTATTGATTCTTCTGTGCTCTGCTTCTTCGTTCTTACTTCCTGGGATCATTACCTAAATAAACTACCAGCCCTCAAATCTTTGTCTCAGTCTCTGCTTTTGACAGAACTTGAATGAAGATACTTGAGATCGTCTTTCCAAACAACAATGGCAATTGCATTTTTTGGAGACATGCAGATTTAGATGGTGTGGTCCAGGATCCAATGGGTCACAATTAGAATTCCTGGAACATGTTTTCTCATTTTCTTAGGAAAAGAATCCCTCATTCTTTTATGGTGTCTTTCTTGCCTTCAGAATTTATTAGTAAATACAGAGCTAAAGAAGCCTGGTTTTCTCACCATTATAAAAATAAATCTTCACTCATGAAATCAATTATATATCGTTGACTTTATTCAGAGTTTTGCCTATAATTCCTTTATCACTAAAGTAATAACCATAAGCATCTCGGTTTGTATCTTACTCATAATAATAACAATAAAATTATTTCCATTTGCTGAGCTTCTGTCTAATACAAGTTCTATGTCAATTACTTTATATATTATATTTCTAATTCTTTTAACAACCCATGTGCAAAGTGAATTTTAGTAATAAAACTGAATTTAAGCTAAGTTAAGTAAATTGCAGGAGTGAAAGAAAGAGCTAGCTGTAGATAACAAAACTGTGGTGATTTTTTTTTAAACTTAGGAATGTCAGACTCTAAAACACATGATTAACTTTCATCAATGTTTCAATACAGTTGCCTTGTCCATCTTTTGTTAAATTTATTTCTAAGTATCAATATTTTATGGTTTTATTTTTATACGACTGTAAATAACATTGTTTTCCAATGGTTTATTAGTGGTATACAGAAATAAAATGGATTTTTTTGGAATTTATATTATGTGACCTTGATAAATTTACTTATTCATTCTAATATGTTACTTGCTTTTATAAATTCTTTAGGGATTTCTTTATGTTAATTTATATGTTTCTAATCTTTATAATTTTTGTATTTGTTTGTTTGGATTTACTGTCCTGACTGGAGCCTCTAGAATAATATTGAATACGATTGGCAAGAGCAAACTTTCCTTTTTCTCACTTAAGAGGAAACGATTCAAGTTTCATTAAGTGGAATGTTAGCTGAAAGTTGTTTTGTAGATGCCTTTTATAAGACTGGGAAAGATCTCTTCCTTCCTAGTTCCTTGAATTATTACCATAAAACGTTATTAAATTCTGTCATAGTTTTTCAACATCTATGCAGACAAGAACGTTATTTTTTTTCTTTTATTCTGTTAAGGTAATGAATTAAATTGCTTGATTTTTCAAATTTTGGACAAACCTTGAATTTCTGGGGTAGAATAACTTAGTCATCGTATGTTGTTAGTTTATATACTGAGAGATTTGATATGCTAATATTTTTGTTAGGATGTTGCATCTATGTTCCTGAGAAAGACAGGTGTGAAATTTTCTTTCTTTTTTTTGTAATGTTTGTACCACATTGCTGGCTTCTTACAATGATTTGAGGAGAGTTCTTTCCTCCTTTATACTCTGAAAGAATTTATGTAAGATTGGTATTATGTCTTGCTTAACTGTTGACTGGAGCCACCACTATCTGACCTCAAGTCTTCTGTGTGGGAAGGTCTTTGATAACAAATTCAAGTTATTTATTAATTCAGGGCTATTCAAAATTTTTATTTCTCTATGAATCAATTTTGGTAAACTATATTTTTCTAGGAATATGTCAATTTCATCTATGTTGAATTTATTGGGATAAAGGTGTTTATAATATTTCCATATTATCCTTTTGCTATCTTTAGGATCTGTTGTGACATCCCTTCTTTTATCCTTGATATCAGCTTTTGTGATTTTTCTTTTTTTTCTTGATTAGTCTTACTAGTGATTTAACAATTTTTATTAATTGTATATAAAGAACCAACTGTTGACTTTTTAAAATTTCTCTAATGTAGATTTCTGCTCATATCTTAATTCTTTCCTTTTACCTACTTAGGCTTTAATTTGCTCTTCTTTTTCTATCATCTTAATTAGACATATGTCATTTATTTTAAGCCTATCTTTTTTGCTAATATAGATATTTAAAGCTATAAATTTCCCTTTGTACTACTTTGACTACATCCCAATTCTTTGTCATTGCTGGTGCCCTTTATTATTTCCTATATATCTGAGTTTCTACCTGGTGTAATTTCCTTTGGCTTGAAGAATTTTCTTTAACTTTTAGTTATTTATTTATTTTTGGTAGTTCAGGCTTGCTAACAACAAATATGCCCACTTTTTGTTTTGCTGAAGATATCTTCATTTTGCCATTGTTTTTCAAAGATATTTTCATTGGATATAGAATCCTGCTTTAACAGGGTTTTGTTTTGCTTTTAGTTAGTTTTGTTTATTTTTTGGCTATCTAAAAGATGCTTTTCCATTGCCTTTTGGCTTCTATTTTTTCTAATGAGAAGTCAGCCATCATTTGTATTGTTTGTTCACTAAATAAACTTTTTCCATTTTCTTTGTTGGCTTTCAAGGTTTTTTATTTCTGGCTTTTATAAATGTATTTATGATATGCTTAGGTGTGGTTTTCTTTGTATTGTTTTCTGCTTGGCATTTTCTGAGTTTCTTGAGAATTTGAAAGTCAATGTTTTTCATAAAATTTAAGGAAATTTCAGCTGTTACTTATTTGAATTTTTTTTTTCACTCATTCTCATTTTCTTTTCCTTCTAGGATTTTAATTAAACATTTACAATATCCCTTAATATTGTCCCATATGCTCTTGCGGTGCTCTTAACATTTCTTCAGTCTTTTTCTTTCTTTATATTAGATCATCCCTATTTGCTTCAAGCTCATTGAACCTTCTTCTCCCATCTCCAGTCTTCTGTAAAGCTCATACGTTAGATTTTTAAAAGTTCAGTTATTGTACATTTTAATTGTAAATTTTCTATTTTGTTTTCTTTTATATTTTCCACTTCTCTGCTTAGATTTTTCATCTGTCTATCAGTAAGACTATATTTTGCTTTTAGCTCTTGAGATTATTCATAGTAGCTCCCTTAAAGTTTTTATTTGCTAAATCAAAACTCAAAGCTATCTCAAAGTCTGTTTATATTGACTTCATTTTTTTTCTTGTTTTGTAATTGTGTTATTTTATATTCAGAAATTTGGATGATAGGATTTAGATATACTGGATTTTGTTATTTTTCTCTTAAGATTATGGGTGTTTGTTCAAGCAAGCAGCTTAATTACTGACTATTTATCTTGAACTTTAGTAGCTTAGTTTTATGCTTTGTTAGAACATATCTGTATAATGCCTAAATGTGTCCCTCAAGCCCCGCTAACTTGGTGAGACTTTACCTTTAAGTTCTATATCTTCTGTGGATATTATGAAAGCTTAGTTTTAGGCTTTAAAATGTTAATATAGAGTAGACTTACTTAGACAGGAATCAGCAAACTATGGCTTGTGGGTCAAACCTGGCTCAACACTTAGTTATTTTGTAAATAAAGGTTTATTGAAACATAGTCACACCCATTCATTTATGTATTATCTATAGAAGCTTTCATACCACAAAAAGAGTTAAGTATTTTAGTTGCAACAGAGACCATATGGACCAGAGACCCTAAAATATTTGCTCTCTGGCTCTTTACAGAAAATCTTCGATGATGTCTGCCCTAGGACATGATCCATACTCTTAAGGCATGGTCTTTGTGATGTCTCAGCTGAATGCTTAGGATATGAACAAGATTTGTCCACTCTGACTGGCTTTGGAGCATCAATGTCTTCCAAAAGTGTGCAACCTTCAGTCTCTCTGTTCTGCTCTCATCTCTTTAGTACTTGCTTCTTTGTAAGCTTCTCATAGTGTCTTCCTAAGCTTGGTAAGCTCAGCTCTTAGCCAGAGAATTGATAGAAGCACCCATGTAATCTCTGGGATCCCCACTCAGCTCAACTCCTCCTTCCCTGGTGCCCTCTCCTACAGATTCCAACTGCTGCAGCAACTCTTAATTCTGATTTCTGCTCTAACTCAGTTGGACCCCTGAAGTCTGCTTAGGCTTCAGCTCCCTCTGTCACAGTTAAGGAAATTGTTCCCTGGTAGAGAGCCAGGACAGTCATGGAACATACTTCGTAAGTTTTCCTTCTTTCAAGAATTGCAGGCTTGCACTATTTGTTGTCCAATATCTAAAAAGAGTTTTCTCATATGTTTTGTCCAATGTTAAAGTGTTATATATGGTCACAAGCATAAGTTCCTCTACTGTCACTTTAAAATACCAAATACATTTTTTTTTTGCAAATGCATATGAGTGAATAAACACATGAAAACATTTTATATTTTAATAGACCTGGAGCCAGTTAGAAGATTATACTCAAGCTATGTTATTAGAGAACTACCCATATAGAATAAACTTGAATTTACGGTATTACATCATTCTACTCTTCTCCTTAGAAGCTGCAAAGAATTTCTTCAGCTGCCCTCCAGATCCTTGACATCCCACAGGGTAAATCAAATAGTATATTAACCTATATTGTATCATTTATTATTACTTTACTCTGTTTACCTGTTCTAAATCATTTATTAATATTCATCTCTCTCTCTCTTCCTCTAGTTCCCTCTTTGTCTCCCTTCACTGCAGTATTGGAATTCAGACTGTAGGTTTACTTTGAACATTTCCAATTTTATTGTTTTTGGTAGAATATGCAGCATCATGCTTATCATAGAAATTTATTTCTCTATACTCTGTCTCTCCACTGCATAGAAATAATGACCTCCTGTAATCAGTCTTTTCATACTAGTTGGTCTTACTTTTGTGTAACACTCCTCGGGGGTTTTTGGGTTATAGTAAAGTGCTTACTTCTTCTTTATTCAGCCAAAATGGACTTTATCTGTTATAGGGTCACATTTTTCATAGTATAAAATTGGATCACTAGATGTTGTTTCTATAACTATTAGAATTTCCAAGGAACTGAAAAAATGATGTTTAATTAAGTGCTACTCATCAGTTTATAATTGGATTCATGCTTACTGATAATTTTTTCAGTAAGTATGTTACAGCTATAAACAACCTCCAAAAATGAGAAAGGCATAGTAAATCTTGGAATAACTGGCTTCTGCTGTCACTTTCTTTACTAAGGAAAATTAGTTTAAGTTGGATATCAGATATTCATCATAGTCATTAGTGGTCATAATTATATAAACATATATTTGGAGTGTTCATACTTTTAAAGGTTTCCTTCTGGTTACATTTCACATAAAGAACCTAGGTTCAAATAACATTTTCATATACTGGAGGCTATAATTAAGTCAAAGTTGTACTTAAAATTAAAAATAAAAAAGACAAGCCTCTAAAATAGAAGTGCTAATAAGACCTTAAGTGAACTTTCCTAACTGTCTCGGCTGTAGAAATTAGCTGACTTTTATCTATAAAAAGGGTAATTGGTATATTAGTTAGATTACACTCTGCTGCAAGTAATAGATACCCCAATCAACAGTGGCTTTAAAATAATATATTTTTCACATAACAAGATATCTGAAGTGTGATTCTAGAATTAATTGATTCAGTGAGTCAATAACATTATCAAGGATTGGAGTTCTTCCCTTCTTCCTGCTTTGCTGCCCTCAACACATTGGTTTATGCCCTTAGACATGCCCCCTCACAGTTTGAAGATGCAATGGCAGCAAGTATCACATTTACCTCATCCTCAAGTTGCTTAGACTCCAACCTATTTGGGATTTTTACACAGAACATATCAAACTGGGACCTGATTCAGTACCAAAACAGTTTAATAGGTATAAACACAAGATTATAATACCAGACTAGGCTTGACTTTGTGGCTAGCAGTGGTTGATCAGTATTTGTGATATTCCCCTATTCCCAGTGGCATGCTGATACATGTCTATCAACTGAATCTCTGAGGAAAAATATCCCTGAATTGTAGCATATGTCAATTTCCATAGTGTAAATACTCCCATTGTGGCCAGTTTTATGCTATAAAAATGATGCCATTGAATGCAGAGTTGAGAAGAGATGGGTAGTAACACACTCTTAAAAGGGAGTAGTTTCACCACACAAATGCAATTAATATAAACCTAAAGAACATAGATAATAGTAAAATGTAGTAAAATAATTAAAAAGTAATGAGTTTTGATTATTAATTGCCTTTATTTTTAATATTATTTACTTAGTTATAAGTTAATAGGCTTTATTTTTAAATAATGGCTGTGTTTAACAACTGACTTACAAAATTCCTGAAAATTTAATAACCAGCTCTTCTGAACAGGTATGAGCTAGCTCCAGCATGCCACTCTCTCCCCATCAGCCATCTCCTTTCTGCCTTTGTTAAAATTATAACCTTCTACCACATGCACACATAAAAGGGTAAGGATTTTATTAAAATTATACAAAAAGAAATATTATTATTTCATTCATTATGAAAGTAGATGAAACTTTATTATATTTATTATCCAAGGCAGAAAATTGCATTGGCAGGGGACACCAGTTTGATCCCTGGTCCAGGAAGATCCCACATGCCATGGAGCAACTAAGCCCATGCACCACAACTACTGAGCCTGTGCTCTAGAGCCCACGAGCCACAACTACTGAGCCCGCGTGCCACGACTACTGAAGCCCGCACGCCTAGAGCCTGTGCTCCACAACAAGAGAAGCCACCGCAGTGAGAAGCCCGCGCACCTCAACGAAGAGTAGCCCCTGCTCGCCGCAACTAGAGAAAGTCCACGTGCAGCAACGGAGACCCAACACAACCAAAAATAAATTAATTAATTAAAAAAAAAAAAGAAAAGAAAACTGAAAAATGACATCTTGAATAAACTTTAGAGCCAGAAGTCTTGAATTCTGAGTCAATATTCCTCAAACTACCTCTGATTCTTGTGTGTTCTGGTCAAGACATATTGCACTGCAGGAACAGGTTTTTCTCAGAAAATAGGGAAGCAATAACAGGTAAAGTGTAAGGTCTCATCTAGTTTTAAACTTTGCCACTGTGATTTAAAAAAAAAAATCTTTCTGTATGCCTTTGAGTATAGCTCTTTTGAACTCCCTATTTCCAGCTTACAAAAAAGATGTGAGTAATGAGATAGGCCCTCAATAAATGATTTGTTGAATTTATGTTAAGTAATTTTGCTAGATATTATGCTACTGTTGTTGCTGACATGTATATTATTGTTTTATGTGTCTATTTCCCCCCACCCCAAAACTTTAAGTTTGTTAAGGGCAGATTTTAAGAGAGAGAGACAGGGAAGGTGAAAGAATATACTCTTAGAGGGGCAGTCAGATCTGAGTTTGAAGGCCAAATCTGTAGCATACTATCTCTTTAGTCTTGGACAACTAATGTCCAAGTAATGTCTCTTAGTCTCCATGTTGTTAGGTCTTTAAGAAGGTTTTGAGAATTAAGTGAGCTAAAGCATTTTAGTAGGTATTCAAGGAATGGTATATATATACACCAAATGGTATAATATATATATATATATATATATATATTTTTTTTTTTTTTTTTTACCCCTGTATCCAAAGCATGTAAAATTGTGCTTGGCCCATATTAGAAACTTACTGTTTGCTAAATGCATAAATGAATGAAAGGATGAATGAAATGAAATATTCAAACTATGAATTAGATAGTTAATTCGTCTTGCCTAGAACTGGCCCTTACATCCTTTTAGATCTGTAGCCGCTCATCTCTGTGGACTGTGAAGAATAGGGTAGAAGCTTTAAGTTGAGATCTTTTGGTATTTCTGTAAATCCATTCTTCTGAATCTAAATTTCCTCCACTGATGTAACAGGGCTTAAAAGACCTGGATTCTATGGTGCTTGCCAACTCTGAAGTCCTTCCATACTCTATTCTATACTTTTAACTATAATCACTATTGTAAAGAACTCAAATTGTATTTTAAAAATCATTTTGGTACCTACTGACATTTGTAAACATAGTCAAGAATACCTTCTTCCAGGTTTCCACAGAATGAATGTTCAAGCTACAGAAATCAGCAGGGTCAGAGAGCTTTAGCCATTTTATGAGTAACAGACACATAGTGATTTGGTCAAAACCATAAATTTACACCCTATAAAAATTTCCATTTTACAATAGCTCAATCTGCAATTTCAGAGGTCATACAGAAGCCACAGATTAAGGTAAAACCACTCAATTTTACACGGGAAAAAAATGAGCCCCAGAAATCCCTTGGAGGTCAAATTTGGATTCCAACTATATTTCCTCATTTTCAGTACTATTCTCTTTAAACTATATCCTAAATCCACATATGTTTAAAAAACTGAAGTAAAGAACCATCCTAACCCCCCACCCCAAAAAATACAAGTTGAAATGGAAAGTAAGACATTTGCTTAAAAATAATTCTTTCCTTTTTCTTTCAGTGTCAGAATAAGATAAATAACTTATCTAACAAGTTTGTTTTGTTTTTTAGATTCTACATATAAGTAAAAACATACAGTATTTGTCTTTATCTTAATATGATACCCTCTAGATCCATCCATGTTGTTGTAAATGGCAACATTTCATTCTTTTTTATGGCTGGGTAATATTACATTGTCTAAGCACACCACATCTTCTTCATCCATTCACTTCTTCATCCATTTGATGTATACTTAGTTTGCTTTCATATTTTGTCTATAGTAAATAATGCTGTAATGAACACTGGAGTTCATATATCTTTTCAAACAAGTGTTTTTATTTTCTTCAGATAAATACCCAATATTGGGATTACTGGATCATATGGTAGTTCTATTTTTAATTTCTTTAGGAAACTCTGTACTCTTTTTATGTAGTAGTTGTATCAATTTACATTGCCAGCAACAGTGTACCCTCCACATCCTCACCAACACTTGTTATTTCTTGTCTTTTTGATAACAGTTATTCTGACTGTCATAAGGTGATATTGCTTTTTGTTTTTGATTTGCATTTTCCTGCTGGTTATTGATGAGCATCTTTTCATTGCCCATTGGCCATCTGTATGTCTTCTTTGGAAAAATGTCAATTCAGGTTCTTCTGCCCATTTTTTAATTGGATTGTTTTTGGATATTAACCCCTTATCAGACATATCAATTGCAAATATCTGCTCCCATTCAGTAGATTGCCTTTTCATTTTGCTCTTGGTTTCTTTCCCTGTGTAAGATGTAGTCCTATTTGTGTATTTTTGGTTTTATTTCCCTTGCCTAAGGAAACAAACCCAAAAATATATGCTAAGACCTTTGTCAAACATCTTACTGCCTATGTTTTCTTTTGGGAATTTTACGGTTTCAGGTCTTACATTTAAGTCTTTAATTCATTTTGGGTTTATTTTTGTATATGGTATAAGAAAAATGCACTAGTTTCATTCTTTTATATGTAGTTGTCCAGTTTTCCCAACATAATTTATTGAAGAGATTGTCTTTTCCCCATTGTATATTTTGCCTTCTTTGTCATACATTGTTAGAGCATACGCATGTGGATTTATTTTTGGGCTCTCTATTCTGTCCCACTGATCTATTTGTCTGTTTTTGCACCAATACCATACTGTCTTGATTACTATAGCTTTGTAGTATAACTTGAAGTCAGGTAGCATGATACCTCCAGCTTTGTTCTTCTTTGTCAAGATTGCTTTCGATTTTCCACATCTTCTGTTACTCAAATTGTTCCAGCTTTGGGCATTGGAAGCTCCTCAGTTAGTGCTTTTGTCCCTTTGGAAAAGCCCATCCCTGTGTTTTGTGGTTCATTTTGTTTTTATTTTAAGCAAATCTTTACTTTCTAGAACTACAAAATGCTCCAGGTTTATCTTGTATATTTTTTGCCCCAGTTCAAGAATCAGCCATTTTTCCAAGAAACATTAATATTAGAAATAGGTATTAGAAACAAAGTCCTGAATACTAGGTGTGTTCACTGCTACTGCAGTGCTCTTGCTTCTATGCCCAGTCTTAGAATTAAGGAGTGTGCCCATTGCTACTGAGATATTATTGCTTCTTGTTTCTCAGCTGATAGAGTAAGGAGATGTATAGGTTTGTGCTAACCCTTGAATATACACATGTCCATAAGTATTTCTATATGTGACCATCTGTTTCTATATTAACCTAAATATACATGAATTCATATCGATGTCTCCAACTTGAATGCATTATTACATGGATAATTTTAGTTTCCTCCCACTGCTTATCCATAACCTCCACTACATTGTTGGGAAATCCGGTTCTACTATCCACCATCCATTAATTTGATTATTCAATTCCAGTATACATATATAGTGGTTTCAGAATTGTTAACCTATATCTTCACAGGAAACAACTTTATCAACTAGAATACAGTTTTTATGTTCAGTTCATTTTCCTTACAGACCCATTTCTAAAGTTACTTAGATCAACACCTTTCCCCCATCCTCTTCAGAGAGAAGTTCTATAAAATTCTAATACGGGTTTGTCACATTCACATTCCATTGGAAGATTCTTGATCTCCTAAATGATTTTTTTTAATTTGTATACGTTAAGGTTAATTCTTTGTCCTATAAAGTTCTACAGCTTTTGACAAATGCATCATTATCATGTATCCACCATTTCAGTAGCATGGGGAATAGTTTCTACTGCCCAAAAGAATCCTCTATGCTTCACCTATTCAGTAATCTCCTCCTTAACCCAAATCCCTGGCAACCACTAATCCTTTTCTTGTTTCTATAGTTTTGCCTCTGCCAGAATGTTGTTTAATTGCAATCGTATACTATATAGCCTTTTCAGATTGGTTTCTTTAACCTAGCAATATGAATTTAAGATTAATCGATGTCATTTTTTCATGCTTCCATAATTCTTTTTTTTTTTTTTTTTTGGCTGACTAGCGTTCCATTATATAGATATACTGGAGTTTATTTATTTATCCATTCACCTATTGAATAAAATCTTGGTTGCTTCAAGTTTTTGGTTTTGAAGTTTATAACTGTAATAGTGGATTCATCTATTTCACCTTTTAATTCTATTACTTTTTGCCACTTGCATTTTGATGATCTATTTTCAAGTGTATACACATTTAGTAATATTATGTCTTCTTGGAGAACTGAATCCATTATTGTTATGTAACACCTGTCAGACTTCCTTGGCTTTGTCTCTTATGAATATAAATGTTCCAGCTTCTTTTCCTTCCTTCCTTCCTTTTTTTTTTTTTTTTTTTTTGATTAGTGTAAGCATGGTATATTATTTCCATCCTCTTACCTTTAACCTATCTGAGTCTTTATATTTAAAGTGGATTTCTTGGGACTTCCCTGGCAGTCCAGTGGTTAAGATTCCACCTTCCAATTCAGGGGGTGTGGGTTCAATCCCTGGTTGGGAGATAAGATCCCACGTGCCTCGTGGCCAAAAGGCCAAAATATAAAACAGAAGCAATATTGTAACAAATTCAATAAAGACTTTAAAAATGGTCCATATCAAAAAAAAAATCTTTAAAAATATAAAGTGGGTTGCGTTTCTTGTAGATGACATACATTTGGATATTGGTTTTTGTCATTCCACTCTGACAATCTCTGTCTTTTAAATGGTATGTTTAGACCATTCACATTAAAGTGATTATTGGTTTAGGTGGGTTAATAGTGACCATGTTTGTAACTGTTTTTATTTATTGCATTTGTTATTTGACCCTCCCAACCACCCCTATATTATCTCCTCTATTTTTGTATCAATTATAATTTAACATTCTTTTAGTGGTTACCCTGGAGTTCACATTACGTTTTTTCAACTAATCTAAATCTGCCTTCAAATAACAATATACTACTTCATGTAGTAGGTGCCTTACAACCCAAAATTCTCAATTCCCTTTTTCTCATCTCTTGGGATACTGCTATCATTCATTTTACTTAGCTATATGTTTTAATCACACAGTACATTGTGACTATTATTGTTTTAAACTACCTTCGTTAGACCAATAAAGAATAAGAAAAATATTTTATTTTACCTTCACTTATTCTTTCCCCAACCTTCTTCTTTTCTTCATATAAGAAAGATACTTTTACTTAAGCATCTTACCTATATTATTTTTCTTCTGCTTTGAGAACTTCTTTTAACATTTCTTACAGGCAGGTCTGATGGCAATGAATTCCTTTAGCTTTTACATATCTGAAAAAGCCTTTTCTTTCACTTTTGAAGGATAATTTCACTAGATGTAGAATTCTAGGTTTGTATTTTTTTCAACACTTTCAGTATTTCACTCTACTTCTTGCTTGAACGATTTCTGAGAAGTGTACTGCAATTCTTATCCTTGCTCCTTACAGGTAAGATTCCCTCCGTGCCCCCTGCCCCTTCAGAGTCTTTCAAGATTTTCTGTCTTTGGTTTTCTACAATTTAAATATGATATTCCTGGGGAGGAGGTGCGTGTTGTGTGTGTGTTCTGTTTTTGGCATTTATCCTACTTCTTGTTCACTGAACTTCCGAGATCTGCAGTTCTTTGTTCCATTGATTTGGGAATGTTCTCAGCCATTATTGCTTTAAATATTTTTTTCTGCTCAGTTCTCTCTTCTGGTATTCTAATTATAAATACGTTACATGTTTTGACATTGTCTCACAGTTCTTGGATGATCTGTTATTTTTTTTTTTCCTTTGTTTTTTTTCTCTCTATGAATTTCAGTTTGAGAAGATTCTACTGACATCTTCCAGTTCACTGCTTTTTTCCCTGGCTGTGGGCTGCTGATGAGTCTACTGATGAACCCATAAAAGGTAATCTTCATTCTTGTTATACTGTTTTTCTGTTTGTTTTTAAGACTTTATTTTTTAAAGCAGTTTCGGGTACACAGCAAAATTAAGCAGAAAGTACAGAAGTTTCCCATATATTACCTATTCCTATATATGCATAGGAATTGATCATCATCAACCCCCCCATCATCAACCAGAGTAGAACATTTGTGACATGATGAACTTAACTTGGCAAATTATCACTCAAAGTCTGTAGTTTATATTAGGGTTCACTTTTGGTGTTGTACATCCTATAGCTTTGGGCAAATATATAATGATAAGTATCCACAATTATAGAACCATACAGAATACTCTCATTCCTCTAAAAATCCTCTGTGTTCTGCCTCTTCAACCCTCGCTCCTCAAAAATCCTGGTCACCACTGATCCTTTTCCTATTTCCATAGGTTTGCCTTTTCCAGAATGTCATATAGTTGAAATCATACATTATGCCACCTTTTCAGATTGGCTAATTTCACTTGGTAATATACATTTAAGGTTCTTTCATGTCTTTCCATATCTTTATAGCTCATTTCTCTTTAGCATTTAATAATATTCCATTGCCTGGATGTACCACAGCTTATCAATTCACTTACTGAAGGACATCTTGGTTGTTTTCAGCTTTTGACAATTATGAATAAGACTGATATAAAACTGCTATAAACATCCATATGCAGGTTTTTGTGTGCATATACATTTTCAACTCATTTGGGAAAATACAAATGAGCACAATTGCTGGATTGTGTTTTACGAGTATGTTTAGTTTTGTAAGAAACTGCCAAACTGTCTTCCAAAGAGGCTGTGCCATTTTTTATTTCCATCAGCAATGAATGAGAGTTCATGCTGCTCCACATTTTTGCCAGCATTTGGTGTTGTGTTTTGTTTTTTGGCCATTCTAGTACATGTGCAGTGGTATCTCATTGTTTTAATTTGCAACTCCATAATGACATATAATGTTGAGCAATTTCTCATATGTTTATTTGCCATCTGTATATCTTCCTTGGTGAGGTGTCTGTTCAGGTTTTTTGCCCACTTTTTAATCAGGTTATTCATTTTATTATTGAGCTTTAAGAGTCATTTGTATATATTAGGTAACAGTCCTTTATCAGATGTGTCTTCTGCAAATATTTTCTCCCAGTCTGTGGCATGTCTTCTCATTTTTTTGACATTGTCTTTCACAGAGTGGAAGTTGTAATTTTAATGAAGTCTAGCTTATCAATTATTTCCTGGATCACACCTTTGGTGTTATATCTAAGAATTCATTGCCATACCAAGGTCATCGAGATTTTCTCCTATTATTTTTTAGGAGTTTTACAGTTTTAAGTTTTACATTTAGGTCTATGATGCATTTTGAGTTAATTTTTATGAAGGGTATAAGGTCTGTGTCTAGAATTATTTTTTTTCTTGTGCATGTGGATGTCTGCTTATTTTACCACCATTTGTTGAAAGACTATCTTTACTCTATTGTACTTACCTTGCTCCTTTGTCAAAGATCAGTTGACTATATTTAGGTGGGTCTATTTCTGGGCTATTTTGTTCCATTGATTTATCTATTGTTTCACCAAATACCACACTGTCTTGATTACTTTAAGTCTTAAGCTTGGGTAATGTAAGTTCTCCAACTTTGTTCTTCTTCAATAATATGTTTACTATTCTGGGTCTTTTGCCTCTCCATATAATATTTAGAATCAGTTTGTCAATATCAACAAGGTAACTTCCTGGGATTTTGATATGGATTGTACTGAATATACAGTTGACTCTTGAACAACAAAAGTTTGAACTTTTGTTCAAGAGTCCACTTACGTGCAGATTTTTTTTTCAATAAATAAGTAGTATAATACATGATCCATAGTTTGTTTAATTAACCTACAGATGCAGGACCACTGATATGGAGGACCAACTGTAAAGTTATACACGGATTTTTGACTGTGTGGAGGGTTGGAGTCCCTAACCCTCGCATTGTTCAAGGATCAAATGTATAGATCAGGTTGGGAAGGACACAATATTAAATCTTTCTATCTGTGAACATGGGTTATCTCTCCATTTTTAAAAATTTCTTTCATCAATGTTTTATAGGTTTTCTTATATAGATATTGTACTTATTTTGATAGATTTATACCTAAGTATTTCCTTTTTTATGTGCTAATGTCAATAGCATTGTTTTTCACTTCAAATTCCACTTGTTCACTGCTGGTATACAGGAAAGCAATTTACTTTTGTATATTAAACTTATATCTTGCAACCTTCCTTATAATTGCTTATGAGTTCCAGGAGGGTGTTTTTTTTGTTTTTTGTTTTGGTTGATTCTTTTGGATTTCCTACATAGATAATCATATCATCTGCACACAAAGTGTTTTATTTCTTCCTTCCCAAATTGTATGCTTTTATTTCCATTTTTTTTTTGACTTACTGTATTAGTTAGGACTTCAAATATTATGTTGAAAACAATGGTGAAAGGGAGCATCCTTGCCTGTTCCTGATCTTAGCAAGAAGGCTTTTAGTTTCTCACCATTGAGTATGATGTTAGCTGTAGGTTGTTTGCATAGATACATACAAAAAATATATATAAAATATATTTTTTATCAACTTGAGGAAGTTCCATTAATTCACCGTTTGCTGAGAGTTTTTAATCATGAATATATGTTGGATTTTGTCAAATGCTTTTTCTGCATCTATTGATATAATCATGTGATTTTTCTTGTTTAGCCTGTTAGTGTGATTGATTACATAAACTGATTTTTGAATGTTGAACCAGACTTGCATACCTGGAATAAATCATAATGTTACATTGTTTTGATTTCTATCATTTCCTTTTCATTCTTAAATTTTCCATTTCCCTTATATTATTCATCTGCTCTTGCATGTTTTTGACTTTTTCCCTTAGAGCCCTTAACTCATTAATCTCCTCTTGGATAACTTCAACACTTGTGTCATATCTGAGGTTATGATTGTTTTGTTCTTCAAACTGTGACTTTCCTACCTTTTACATGCTTTGAAATTTTTGTCAAAAGCTGGACGTGTAAAAGTAAATTTTCCTTTAGTTTAATAATTTATGTTAATATTGCTAGAAGTCAGACTGTGATTAAAGTTTCTGTAGGTATAGGTGTCAGAGGCTTCAAATTTCTCCAGTGTCCTTATTTTTAGCTCTTCCTTTGATTTTGGGCATTCCTTTGTGAAAGTCTCTTACTCATAGATCTTTCAGGTGTAATCTACTGATGTTATACTGGAGTCCACTTGGTATAGTGATAAGGTGTTGGGGAGGAAAAAGGTTCTATTTGATTCTAATTAAACCTCAGTCTTTTAGTGGATCTGTAACACAGGGATGTGATCTTCACAAGTGTTTCTCCACTAGAATAGCTTTATTCCTCCTGATCTCTGTTCCCTTTTCTGACTCCAGTATTCCCAATCTATTTTCTTGAAACCCTGGCCCCTCTTAATGATGTTATTTTTCCTCCTTACTAAGATATTAAGGGTGGATGGGACCTGAGAGTGAAGATTACCAACTGATGAGCCTCCAGCAGTCTTTCCCTCTAGATAATAGTCCTTTTGTGATGTTATAGAGAACATTTTATTTCACATTGGCTTCTCTTTCCCTTCCCTTCCATGGGGGATCTTACTCAGATCCTCATAGTAAGAACCTGGTGGGGTTCCCAGTAGAAGCCCAGGAAAGTGTGGGTCTCTTCCAAGACTGCAGTTCAAAGGGTCTCTTGCTTTAAGCTAGTGGACACAACCTCCAGCAATTAATCAGTTAAATGATCCCACCACGTTATGGCTTCTGCTGCAGCTAGGCAGATCTCTACTGTGTCTCTGGATGAACCTATCTCTTCAGATTTTACGGTGGCTATTTGTCTTGCAACCTCACTTTTCTAATAGGTACAAGAAAAGTTGTTGATTTTTCAGTCCAACTTTTTCTTGTTGTAAGAGAAGTTACAGTCTCTGAGATCCTTGCATATTGGAGTTAAATTAAACCATAAGTCTCTCTAATTTTTAAAGATTTTACAGAAGCAGATATCTCAACTTCCATTTAATTGTGTTCCGGTAAACTAAAGATAGCTTTAAAAATTATGACAAATGTTCCTTTCACTTCCACAAATTCTGTGAGTCTATGAGAAGGTTAGCTATGGCATTTCTTGCTAACTGATGATCAAGGCTTGATATTACTATAAAATTCATTGCAGGGTGCTACATTTCAAGAACTGTCCCATGACCTTCCCATTCAGGTGTTCTCAGTGGAATGCAAAAGCAAAAATTTGGCTTCTCTCCACTAACTCAATTAAGATCCCTTCTAGCTCATCAAGCTGAACAAAAAAGTACGTTGAGGGCATGTGACAATGGAAAATAAGAGGACATGACACAAAAGAGTTGGGCCAGGAAATTTTATGTTGAAATCTGGGTGTGAGGTATCTCAGTACATGAGATTTCTAAATATGTAGGTCATTAATGCAAATATGAAAGGGCTTTATGATTTCTCTATTTTCCAACTTATTCTATTGATCATTTCTTTAGGATTTGTTTTAGATAGATGTTTTTGGAAAAAAGCCATTACAACATTGGTATATCTGAGAACTCTAGTCTCTTTCAAGGTAAGCATTAGTAATATATCTCTCCCACAAAGATTCAGCTGAAAAATACTTCTTAAAATGACTTTATTCAAAAATAATTATATACATACCAACAATTTGTATACTTTTTACCCTTTAGTAAATATCCTAAAGGATATGAGTATCTAGTAACCTCAGATACTTCTATGTTCTAATATCAAAGCCAGTAAACAAAATAATCATGTTTTGATTTTAAGATTAAAATGATTTTATTGTCTTATAGCATGTAAAAGAAAATATAACTAACTCATCTTCTTTAATATACATTTCCATTTTAATAATTTATTTTCACTTTGTCATGAATAATCCCTTGTCATTTGCTTCTTTAGAATGGTTATAAATTTAAAAATTCAAAACCTTCATGTTAACACTCTTTTACTTAAGTAAATATTTCATATGTTTAGTGGGATACTTCAACTGGTTTTGTACTGTAAGACACACTGCTGGCAAACGGGTCTTATGCTTTCCCAGGTTTAGGTAATAAGCACAAAGTTGTCTCACAAATAAATGGGAGATTAGGTATATAGAATGTTCTATGAATAACAAACACGCATAAAGAGAGGATCTACTCATCATTTGATTATTTAATCTCTTCAGCCCTAGTGGAGGGTGGGCTGAAATTTAACCATTTCTCCCCCAAGTACAAAGAACCACATGAAAGACTTGAGATGCTTCTTTCTAACATACTCTTTTGGGTTTAAAATAACAAAGACTAAGAATCTCTTTATATTTAATCATTAAATATATAAAGGTTATAGACAAGCATCTTATTATAAATAAAACATGGTTTAGGGCAAAAGCTTTAAGAAAATTAAAGGAATTTTTGCTTAATAATTACAGCTCATAAAAACTAACATACCATATATCCAAAAAGGTCTAGTTTTAGGTAGACTGAACTGAGACATCTGGAAATTAGGTTATTTTATTATTATAGTAAGAACACCACCACCACGACAACCAGCAGGTACCATGATTTGAAAAGAAAACTGTATTTGTTTTGATTCAATTGGTCTAAATTTAGCAGATAATTATTGAGCAGAGTTTTAGGAGAATTATATAAGATAGTTTATAATAGTGACAAATAATGGGGACAACTCAGAAATAAGATTAATTGCCTTTTGTGAGTAAAACAGAAACATACTGGATCTCATTGGCAAAGTCAAGAGACAGAAATGATCTTAGGCCAAAAATAGAGTGAAATCTGATCAAATATATTAACATATCTAAAGGAAAAATGTGTAGTCAAGGATAGAGAATTTGTTGGTTATTGTCAGGGCTGAGGAACAAGAAGAGAGGTACATTTTATTGGGTCTCCAGCTTTATCCTGACACATGTATATTCTGGCTCAAGAACATGAGTATCTATATGGTTCTCTCAGTGTGTATATCTTTATGGAGTTAGCTATATGGAGATGGATTTATCAGGCTATCAAATTATCCATTGACCTCCATTTTTCTGCCATGTCATATTCGTCTAGCAACATCCTGAATCCAATTTGCTATCCCCTACAATATGTCTACAAGAAAAGAATATGCTTATCAGCCGAAGGAAGCTTATTCAAGATGGCCATATTTCCCATTTTAAGAGATGATACATTGGCTTTCTCATTTTCATATATCAGTCTGAGTGTTAACAAAGAAATGATCTTGTGCTGAAGCATCAGGCCTCTAAGCTTTCAAGTTTGAGAGTTAGCTTTGAATTGACATGTATTCACTAAGGTAATACCATGCTGTGGAAACCAGATGCTCTCTATGGATGACACCCAAGCCCCAAATAAGGTCCTTCTCTATAAACTTCAACAATTCTATTGGTCATCTTTTGAAATGTATCCTTGATACTACCACTCTTTATCACCTTAGTACAAAGAATCATCAATTCTCATCTAGAGCAATAGCCCCTAGATCTGGTCTCTACAGTCTGTTTCCCACATAGCACACAACCAAAGTAATGCTTTAAAATGTAAGACAATAAAATTCTTATGAGAGAAAAGTCAACCCTTTTTTACATCTAGACATGCAGCCCTGCTCCCTAACAACTGATCTCATCTCACCTCTCCATTCTTGCCCATGCTGTTTCAGTCACTCCAATCTCCTCGCATCCTGGAATTCTCTCTTCCCCAGATTTCTTCCTTATTCTCTTCAGATCTCTACTCAAAGTTCACCTCATCTGAGAGGACTTATTAGATGACATCCCATTTCATATAGGATTCCTTCCAAACCTGTCATTCTCTCTACATAGCCCTTATCTTGCCTCACTTTTATGCAGAGACTTAGCACTACCCAGCACATCATGTGCTTATTTGTGAACTGAAGGTATCAGTTCCATGACAGCGGGGATGAGTTTTTGCTCACTAGTGCCTGGAATAGGGCTTGGTGCATAAATGGTACCCAGTACATTTTTTAAATCAACAGTTGCAAGAGAAATGTGTAATAACAAAGGCTATTAGATTAGCTTCCAGGAATCTAGTCCTGCCTTTGCCCTCAATTAGACTTCTGTGTGATATTTGACAAGTCACTGGCTCCCTATCTTCAGCTTCTTTATCTATAAAATGCAACTAATAATAGCTCTGTGGCTCAAATACTATATGTGAAAGGGTTTTACATAATAAAACCCTGAAAAATTATGAGAGATTTGGACAAACAAGATATCCAGGCTTACAAACAGGGTAAGTGGCAAAGTTTAGTGAGAAGCACACTGAATCCTGAATGTGAAATGCTGACTAAGTCCCAACTCACCCACTGACCAGCTCTGTGACTTTGGGTCGCCACCCTTTTAAGCCTCATATCCCTGATGAAAGAAAAAACTCCTTTTTTCAATCAGATTTTTCAGTCATTTTAAAGAAGTTGCACCTTAGTCATCAGGGAAAGCATCAGTGACTAAGGATTTTTTAATTAACTGCTTCTCCATAATTTATTCAATTAACAAGTTATTCACTGAGCATCCATATGTGCCAGGCTCTTTTCTAGGCGTTTGGGATAAATCAGGGTATAAAGCAGACAAATATCCTCATGGAGCTTACCTTCCACTGTGGAGAGACCGGTAAGAAACAATAAACATAAGTAAATGAAGTGGTATTTTGGAAGGTGATGTGTATTATATGGACAAAATAGCATAGTAAGGAACTGGGAATTGGAAATGTGGAAGGGGAAGGGGATGAGGTTGCAGTTAAATAAGAGGCCATGACATCTGAGCACGCACTGCCATTGAAAGACTTTCTCTCCTCCTCCTTCCTCTTTTATTTTTTTGCTCAAAAATTTGATACTATAAATATATTTTGCTTAAAATTATAGAAAATATGTACTCCCACTGAAGTAGCAGATTATAATAATAAACCTTTGAAGAAATATTATTGTAAAAACCTTTGAAATTAGTTAATCTTTTCATGCAGAAATCTGTAAGCTTCTTACAAAATGCAGTTGATCTCATAGGGTTTCTTAATACGATTTCTTTAAAAGAAGCAAAATTTTCATTGCAAATGAAATAAATAGTAATATCTTTAAAACTCATGCATATTCTTCAGTCCACTTGTTTTGAAACTCATGAATTTTAGTGCTAACTTTTCTATTCTTGGAAACTGCTAAAGCAAGGGGGTGAGTGGAGGAAAGGTAGAAAGGCAGAGGCTTTTCTTATGTATATAAGACAATGTCCCATCGTTTGGGTTTTGCCTTCCTAGGAGGGCTGCGTGCACAATGACCAGGCAACCATACCTCGTAGGATCAGGAAAATGGCAAAAGGGATGTTAGGCTTCCTGAGAACAACCACGTAGAGTTTGAAATGGCTTTCTAGGCAAACACAAACAATTGATCCCCTCCATCAGCCCTCTGGATTGTAGTGTGTGACTAGAAAAGCCACCAGAGGAAGACCTGTTGAGTTGGGCACTCTAAGAGGGAGAGAGTTGGAATTAGTTTATGGGTCATATTTAATGACCTTGGTGAACTGTTCGTCACAGAACTGAGACATACGAAGCAGTCATTGTTTTAGCACAGATATTCACTATGTTAGAAATTTTTAATGCCCCAATAAAGACCTAAATTTTAGGGCATGACTAATTAAGAAAAAGTCCAAAATGACAGAATAGTCATTTTTAGCCTAAAATCTTAAACTGAAGAACCACATCATTATTTGGGTTCCTATCTGGTTACAGCGACCCTCCTCCCTGAGTATAAAAAACCTGTATATCCACCTGCAACCTGGCATAGAACATTGGTGTCTATTTGTCAGTGCTTCTGGAGTTCTTGGAAGTGACAAAGTGTGACACAAATGCTATTATTTATAGTCTGTCCCTGTTCAATGAAAAGAATCCATGGGCTGCTGCTGCCAAGAGCAGCATTAGTTACCCAGCCTGACAATTTCATTTCAGGGTTCTCGTTGGTTGAGACTGAACAGAGTTCTTTAGGCAATGAAAATCATAGCCCTCCCTTATGACTAGCGAAGCTTATTTCAGACCCAAGTTGCCTCTGGTTTCTAGTAGTGTTTGCACTGAACACGTTCTCATATGGTTTGACATGACAACCAAAGCCATTTTGTCAGAGAATAGATTATAGGTGTGGCCAGCCACCACCTCTAGTCTCAAACCTAATTCATTTGCCTTTTTCACTTTTTTCAACTTTTTTTCCCCTAAGATTTATTTCTGTTGTTATATGGATATGAATTCCAATAGGTCAGGTCCCTGCCTGCCTTGTATCTCCTATTTGGTCCTTTACTTGATCTGAAACAATGTATCAAGTAAGGGAAAGGTAGATAAAGAGTGAGAGAGAGAGAACAAAAACATAAAAATGTAGAACAAAAACATTCTAACTGAATTAAACAATTATTGAATACCTACTATGTTCAGGACTCAATATTAGACATGGTATATATTCAGAAATAGTTAAGAGCTTAGTTTTTTAAGTAAATACATAGAAATACCTTTACAGAAATATAAATAAAGTTCTATGGCATATGAGAAAAGAAATATAACACATTATTTGCAATGATAAGCAAAAGTGTTATTCACTCAGCCATTCACTTCTTTGTTTATTATGCATTTGCAAAGCACCTTCTATATACACTCAAGGAATATCAAAATAAACAAAGTCCCACCACTTGAAAGTTGTATAAGTAGGTTCTCAAAATTCAGTGTGATCAGAATCCCCTAAAGAGTGTGTTAAAATACAGATTGCTGGGCCACAACTCCAGGTTTTTTTTTGATTCAGTAGGGCTCAGATGGGGCCTGAGAATCAGCATTTCTACCTTGTTCTTGGGTGCTGCTATTACTGTGATCTCAGGATTATACCTGGAGAACTACTGGGCTAGAGCAGTGCTTCTCAAATTTAGTGTCCATGAATCCCCTTGAGTTCTTGTTAAGATGTAAATTCTCATTTAGTAGGACTGATGCAGGACCCCAGATTCTGTAATATTCCATGTACTTCGCTTTGAGTAGTGAGGGTTTAGTAGGTGGACAGAAACTTGTAAGGAAATATGCACAAAAGACTTATGAAATAAACAGTCATTAAGCAAACCTTGAAGAAGGGATGGGGTTTTTGCAGGGGGCCTGTGAGAGTGTGCAGACAGAACAGGTTCAGGGCAGGCTAGGGGTGTGAGAGAGGGAAAGGGACAATAGATTTTGATCAGAAATGGAAGTGTGAGGTGGTATGATTTGGGACTGCAATAACTTCCAGTAATGAGGAAGTCCAGGACATGGTTATATGGGATGTAACTGGAACAGAGCAGAAATGGGAGCTCCTTGAGTTAAGGAAGCCAAGGAAATGTGAGACTACATTATAGGAAGGACATCAAAAGGATACTGAAGTTCCCAAAGAGCTGGTAGAAGTAAAGAAGAAAATGGAGCCAAGTTACCGAGGAGAAGCTCCTAAAGTCAGTCAGTGCATCGTCATGAAGTTCAGTAAATCACTTTGACGCAAGAGGTTTCAGAAGACATGAAATTAATGAGTGATGGTGGGTAAACAATGATCTGAAAACAGCAGTGTTGAACATGAAATATGTTAGGTCCATCTCTTGGCCCTCTGAATAAAAAGGCTTTGCTTCTACTAAAGAACAATGGGTAATATGGGCATTTTCAGAGAAAGAACAGCTTTCAGTTAAGACGAGCTAGCAGAGGAGTACAAGGAACAAAAGGTCAAGGTGGTGGCAAGTCAAAATACCACACTGGAAAAAATGTCACATGGGTAGTGGAAATGGGAAAAAAGCTGAATTAATTTGGATAGAGTTGAGAGAACGTGGAAGAGGATTCTATTTACGTCACCAAATTTCATAACAGAAATTAGGGAATGAGGGATTTGTGAATTATTAACAGCAATGGGGGAGCAAAAGTAGTGATTCAAAATAAACAACAACAGTTAGAAAACAATTAAAAGTGAGTTTTTGAAGTAAGAGGTCCCGAGCTTCCAAAGTGGGCAATTCCAAGTTTTCCAAGTTGAATCCTTGTGTATAAGGTCCTAGTTAGGATGGCTGAAACTCATTTATATCCAGAGACAGAATAGATTGTTTTCAAAATTTTTCCTGGGTTGTTTTAATGGTAAAAATTATCCTTGATAACATTTCTTCTCTTTAGATTCAAACCATTTTTCTAGAATGTTAAATAATTAGTTTTTAGGGTCTCTAAGCATTAAAACAAACAAGCAAATAAAAACAAAAACAAAGAAATAAAAACTAAGGACAAAAGTCATCCCTACATAGAATCTACTGAGAGTTAATTAAGGTATGACCATAAAAAAATAATGTTATAGAAATCAGGATCCTACTCATCTCCACCAGTGTCCAGCTATTTTAACCTGGGCAGATTACACAGCCTCTCTGTGCCTCAATGTCTTCATCTGTAGAATAAGGATAAGAGCTATTGCCTATACAGCACTTACTATGTGTCAGTTGCTGTCTTTAAGTCCTTTGTACAATTAACTCATTTAATTCTCAAAGCCACTCACTCAGGTAGGTGGACTATCATCGTGCATGAGAAAACAAACACAGAGATTAAGTTAGAAGATCTAACAACTGGCAGAGAATTTGAACCAAAGCACCCTGGTCACAAAAACCAGTCTCTTAAACATTATACTACTGTCTCTTGGTTAGTAATAGATAATACTAGTAAATACCTCTTAAGGTGATTTGAGAATTAAATATGTAAAATTAAATATGTAAAGTGCATAGAACAGTTTCTGACACATAATAAGAATTCAATAAATGCTAGATATTTAGTGGCTTATTTCTCATCCTCATTTTCTAAAAATACAGGGTCAGAAGTTGAGATCTTAGAAAATTAGTAATCGTGGTTTCTGTAGTTATCCTAGTTAATAATAAAAAAAGTGCTAATTAAAACCATATGTCATCTACTAAATTAGCAAAATTTTAAAATAATATCTAAAACTGGAACTCTTAGGCAAAATTTATTGGCATACCCTTTTAATGAACAATGTTTTCCAGAAACTTGAAAAAGTATATACACTTTTATTTGCTAACCCTCTTACTTCTTAGCTGGCAGCATATTCTGGGGGAACAGAAAAGACTTTAGATCAGGTTGTCCTGGTTTCAAATTCTGACTCAGGTAAAAATGAAAATACAAAGAGTTCCTTCCACATACTAGTTAAGTCATCTTGGTTCAGCTAGTCATTTCTCTGAGCATCATTTTCTCATCTGCAAACTGGGCATATTACGTAGCTAAGAAAAAACAGATTACATGAAATAACAAGGGTAAATTACACAGCAATTTGTATAGATTGAACATGTATTAGTTGCTTTCCTTAAATATTTGGTTCATGAAATGAACCCAAGAAAATAACTCAAAAAAGGTGGCTATATACTATTTTTAATTTATAATAACCAACCTAAATATTCAATAAGGGAAATAAATGTATTAAGTTGCATTGATATGATGAAATCCTTATGCGGTTACTTATCATAAATACAAAATATATGACAAATGGAAAGGTCTTATGTAATTTATTTAATAGAATATTGAAATTATTTTATGATTACAATTTATATATAAAAATTATGGAGCTAGAAGACGACATGGAAAACAACTGTTTTACTAGATTTGATTTTTGGCTTCTACTATTGTTGAGAACATGTCATTTCTCTAATAATTTTTGATATCATTAATATCAAGTCACAAATACTTTTATCTGAATATTTCATCTGAGAATATCTAAAGTGCTCTGACATTTATGTTTCGACCTGAGCTTCAAAGATCTTTCTTTAACTTGTACTTAATTCAGATGTTGCTAGAAGATCTGCTATAGCAAAACCCAGTACTTAAAAACTTTGAATTTTTAAATTTCTTATCATATATTCATTTAATAAATATTTACTGAACATTATTGAATAATTTTGTAGTTTCCAATAAGCTTGGACTATTTAAGCCTTTATCATTTCCTTTTTTCTATTCCTCCTTGTCACCCCAACAGACAATATCTATCAGTTTATTTAAATATTTGCTAACTTACAAAACTCCTTTAAAATTTGCTTAGCCACTCAGATAAACTAGATATCAATACTAAAAAACATTTTTAAATAAAATCCAGAAGTTATATATTTTGTCAGTTTTTTGGTGTTTTTATTTTTGATATGTGGCTGTCATAATTTCTCTCACAAAATTCCCAATTTTACTTTTGCAGAGCAAAGCTTGAACTAGTTTTTAACAAACTGTTTTGTGATATTTTTAGCTTTTTCAGGAATATTCTATATTCCCAAGAAGCAAAGATATACAGAGCTTCTATGAAAGAGAGAAAGAAGAAAGGGAGGAGAAAAGTAGAGAGGGAAAATATTCAAGATTTAGAGGTAAAACTGTATATATATTTTATGTAGGAAGATAAGGTGGGTCCTCAAATGTCAGATAGAAGAGCAAGTAGTGCTTTCATAGACAAGCCTTTCACTCAGTGAAGACATGATTCAACATAAGATTCTATAAAGTGTGCCACATTCACACCAGTGCTAATGTGAAGAGAAGTCATCCAGTGAGATCTCTTCACTAAGCTTGAAATAGTCATTAAAGCCACATTAGCCTCTACAGGATACTAAAAAATAGCTTATGCAGGTGCATAGATATATCACATTAGATTGAGATGCTGACTTTTGATTGCTCATAATTTAGTTTGAAAATCCTGTCAAGAAGAAAGTTTTTCATTCATTGCCTGAATAAAAGTGTTCAAAAGAAAAATAAAATGGAAACATACATCTTATTAGCACTTTTTACTTAAGGGAGGTTGCAATGAAAAAAGTTGGAAGAAAGTGAGTTTTCCCATGGAAAGCTTCAATAAATTATTTAGGTAGTTAAGAAGTAAATGACACTACTAAGTTCAAGCACAAAAATGGAAACACTGAGTCAGAAAAGAAAAAGAAAAGCTAATGCTGAATTTCAAATAAAATATCTAAAGCTTGATATTTTTAAGGAAGCTCTAAAAATTGACCACCTTGATGAAATGTCAGGATATGACTGGGGGATAAGTTAAATACAATCAACATGGGGGATAAGTTAAAGACAATCAACAAACTTAAGACATGACACACTTAACTTTAGAGGCAAAAGTCTCTATTGCAGTGTTACCCCTATCATAAATTTGTATGTATTCTATTATTTATTTCAATCTACATCACCATCTGTAAAAAAAGCTTACATTAAAAATCTATTCTAGGGCTTCCCTGGTGGCGCAGTGGTTGAGAGTCCGCCTGCCAACGCAGGGGACACGGGTTCGAGCCCTGGTCCGGGAAGATCCCACATGCCGCGGAGCAACTAAGCCCGTGCGCCACAACTACTGAGCCTGCCCTCTAGAGCCCGTGAGCCACAACTGCTGAGCCCGCGTGCCACAACTACTGAAGCCCACGCGCCTAGGGCCTGTGCTCTTCAGCAAGAGAAGCCACCGCAATGAGAAGCCCATGAACTGCAACAAAGAGTAGCCCCCACTCGCCACAACTAGAGAAAGCCCGTGTGCAGCAACGAAGACCCAATGCAGCCGAAAGTAAATAAATTAAAAAAAAAAAATCTACTCTAGGTAACCATGTGGCTGATTAAATTATCACACTAGCTTCCAATTTTGTACTTCTTTTTTTTTTTAATTTTATTTATTTATTTATTTTTGGCTGCATTGGGTCTTCGTTGCTGTGCACGGGCTTTCTCTAGTTGTGGCGAGCGGGGGGTTACTCTTCATTGCAGTGCGCAGGTTTCTCATTGCGGTGGCTTCTCCTGTTGTGGAGCATGGGCTCCAGGCGTGCGGGCCCCAGTAGTTGTGGCTTGCGGGCTCAGCAGCCGTGGCTTGCGGGCTCCGGAGTGCAGCCTCAGCAGCTGTGGCGCACAGGCCTAGCTGCTCCACGGCATGTGGGATCCTCCCGGACCAGGGCTTGAACCCGTGTCCCCTGCATTGGCAGGCGGACTCCCAATCACTGCGCCACCAAGGAAGTCCCCAATTTTGTACTTCTTGGCTCAAAATGCTTTATCAGTCTTATTATTATGATGCTGGTATTGCCCTCAATTATGAGAGAGCTGCACGAGTTCATGGAAAGTGCAAATGGGTGCTGTTCAACTTGACAAATTAAGTTTGTTCATTTGAAACAAAAAAAGATGCGAGAAATTTTAGAGTGGCAAGGAGATTTTCAGCCCTCATAATTCTTCTTCTAAACTTAATTATTTCATTCTGAACTTGAAAGAGTCTAATTCATAATAAAAAGAGTCAGATGTAAGTGGAGAATGGAAGGCAAACGATAAGAATAGAGTGACAATTCTCTCCCTCTAAATTATCCCCCAAATATTATGGCTTAAGGTAAAACAGAAATGTTAATAACTGTCATTTCCCAAAACATGACAAACCAAAAAGTACACACCACCCCATGTCCATGTCTCATACTATTTTAAATGGAACAAAGTGACTTTCAGAGGCTGGGAAGTGCATAATTACATAGGCTGGAGTCTTTGGACTTTGATCGTAATTATAGTGCTTTATCCATCCATCACTTGTTGCTTGAGGAGTATTCCTTGGTGAGTTCTTTAAAAGAGATAGAAACCCTGTCAGGACAAATTTGAGCTACAAAACAGCTAATCAAAAACTTGGCTCTCTTGACTTGAAACAGATTGAAAATTGCCACTTTAATCTCACAATCCATTTGGCTTTTAAGTAAAGTGAAAACATGAAGTCTGTCTTTGGAAAGGCATGTGGTCTCTGCTGTTCATACCACTGGGGGTACCTTTTTACGAGCTTCAACTGGGACATTGGGTCCAAGTTTGTCTCACTGTCTCAATATTGGGTGTGCATACAAACAAATCATCTGGTGTGCTTGATAAAAATGCTGCTTTTGCATTCCTTCCTCTCACCCTCAATTTCTCAGAGGGAGGCATCAGTGTAATTTAAACCTAAAATTAACTGGGAAACTTATACCACCAGAAGGCCTACAGCTGTTTTTTCCCAAGAGTGGTCTGAGACGTACATGAATCAAAATTGTTTGTTTTTGTTTACAATGCAATTCCGAGGCTCCACCTGGACTTATCAAGTCATAGTCTCAGGGTGTCGATGTAACGGCTCTCTGAATTCCTGACAGCATCAGAAGTGAATGTGTATATTACTGTATTTTTCTGAATCTGAAATTGAGCATCACAGTTTGAGTTACCTCCTAAGAGTCAAATGTATTTCCCTATGAAGCATTTTGAGAAACCTTAACAGATGCTACTAACCAAAGTCACCCTTCAAACTTGCTGCTTTCAGAGTGGGTGCTTTGCACTTGCAGTTCCCAGCCTGCACATCCAGGGCCTTCTACCCTTCCTTGCACCTCACTGTAGTATTTCTTCTTTTTTTTTTTAACATCTTTATTGGAGTATAATTGCTTTACAATGGTGTGTTAGTTTCTGCTTTATAACAAAGTGAATCAGTTATACATATACATATATCCCCATATCTCTTCCCTCTTGCGTCTCCTTCCCTCCCACCCTCCCTATCCCACCCCTCTAGGTGGTCACAAAGCACCTAGCTGATCTCCCTGTGCTATGCGGCTGCTTCCTACTAGCTATCTATTTTACATTTGCTAGTGTATATATGTCCATGGCACTCTCTCACTTTGTCCCAGCTTACCCTTCCCCCTCCCCGTGTCCTCAAGTGCATTCTCTAGTAGGTCTGTGTCTTTATTCCTGTCTTGCCCCTAGGTTCATGACCATTTTTTTTTTTATTCTATATATATGTGTTAGCATATGATATTTGTTTCTCTCTTTCTGACTTACTTCACTCTGTATGACAGACTCTAGGTCCATCCACCTCACTACAAATAACTCAGTTTCGTTTCTTTTTTACGGCTAAGTAATATTCCATTGTATATATGTGCCACATCTTCTTTTTCCATTCATCTGTCGATGGACACTTAGGTTGCTTCCATGTCCTGGCTATTGTAAATAGACTTGCAATGAACACTGTGGTACATGACTCTTTTTTAATTATGGTTTTCTCTGGGTAAATGCCCAGTAGTGGGATTACTGGGTCATATGGTGGTTCTATTTTTAGTTTTTTAAGGAACCTCCATAATGTTCTCCATAGTGGCTGTATCAATTTACATTCCCACCAACAGTGCAAGAGGGTTCCCTTTTCTCCACACTCTCTCCAGCATTTATTGTTTGTAGACTTTTTGATGATGGCCATTCTGACCGGTGTGAGGTGATACCTCATTGTAGTTTTGATTTGCATTTCTCTAATAATTAATGATGTTGAGCATTCTTTCATGTGTTTGTTGGCAATCTATACCTAGGAATAAACCTAGCTAAGGAGACAAAAGACCGGTATGCAGAAAATTATAAGACACTGATGAGAGAAATTAAAGATGATACAAATAGGTGGAGAGATATACCATGTTCTTGGATTGGAAGAATCAACATTGTGAAAATGACTATACTACCCAAAGCAATCTACAGATTCAATGCAATCCCTATCAAACTATCAATGGCATTTTTCACAGAACTAGAACAAAAAATTTCACAATGTGTATGGAAACACAAAAGACCTCGAATAGCCAAAACCATCTTGAGAAAGAAAAACGGAGCTGGAGGAATCAGGCTCCCTGACTTCAGACTATACTACAAAGCTACAGTAATCAAGACAGTATGGTGCTGGCACAAAAACAGAAATATAGATCAATGGAACAGGATAGAAAGCCCAGACATAAACCCACGTACATATGGTCACCTTATCTTTGATAAGGGAAGCAAGAATGTACAATGGAGAAAAGACAGCCTCTTCAATACGTGGTGCTGGGAAAACTGGACAGTTACATATAAAAGAATGAAATTAGAACACTCTCTAACACCATACACAAAAATAAACTCAAAATGGATTAAAGACCTAAATGTAAGGCCAGACACTATCCAACTCTTAGAGGAAAACATAGGCAGAACGCTCTATGACATAAATTATAGCAAGATCCTTTTTGACCCACCTCCTAGAGAAATAGAAATAAAAACAAAAATAAACAAATGGGACCTAATGAAACTTAAAAGCTTTTGCACAGCAAAGGAAACCATAAACAAGATAAAAAGACAACCCTCAGAATGGGAGAAAATAGTTGCAAATGAAGCAACTGACAAAGGATTAATCTCCAAAATTTACAAACAGCTCATGCAGCTCAATATCAAAAAAACAAACAACCCAATCGAAAAATGGGCAGAAGACCTAAATAGACATTTCACTGTAGTATTTCTATGTGTGAAGTTCTTCTTTGGATTCCCTGAGGTCTAGGATGGTATCTTACTCATACCTTCTATCTTCCCCACTCAGCACCAAGAAAATAAATAAGCTCATGGAATACTTTAGTTAAACAAACAAATCAAAACAAAGTTTTAGTTTCCATACCTACAATTTGAGGATAAAAATCCGTTAGGTGGTGAATTCAATTCCTATTGCTGCTGTAACAAGTTACCACAAACATGTGGCTTAAACCAACCCAGATGTATTATCTCACAGTTCTATAGGTTGGAAGCTTGATACAGATCTCACCGGGCTGAAATCAAGGTGTTGGCAGGACTGTGTTCCTCCTGGTGGCTGTAAAGGAAAATGTGCTTCCTTGCCTTTTCCAGCTTCGAGAGACAGCCAGCCTTCCTTGGCTCCTGATCCTCTTCTACGTTCAAAATTTGTTGAGTCTTTTCTCACCTCACATCACTTTTATTCTTTCTCTACCTCCCACTTCCACTTAAGGACTCTTGCGATTACACTGGGTTCCACATGGATAGTCCAAGATAATCTACCTATTTTAAGGTTGGCTGATTAGCAGCTTTCATTCCATCTGCAACCAAATACCCCTTTGCTGTGTAAGTTAACATATTCACAGGTTTTGGGCATTAGGACGTGGCTATCTCTGGAGGCCATTATTTTGCTTACCACACCTGCCCCAGTGGATCAGCTATGTAATGTGTTGAATAACACTTTGTTAATCATAAAGTTCTATACAGACCTAATAAAATGTTATGTTCTGTGGTAGAAATAGCATTGAACAGGGAAGAGACTTGAATTCTAGACTTGGTTCTGCTACTATTTTTGTGTGTGTGATTTTGGGCAAATCACTTAACCTCTCTAAGGTTTTAGATTTCTCAATTCTAAAGCAGAAGAATTGAGACAAGATCATGTCAAGACTGATAATCATCTTTGTGCTTAATTTAAAGATGATATAGAGCAAAATGGAACTTAAGGTATGCCTCCATGAGGACACAATTGTTGCTGGGAAGGAATCTCCAGTTCACTGTTGTGCCATACCCACAAGAGTAGAGCTAAGCAATACCCTAAGGGGGTGCATTTCAGACTTTGGTTGGGTTAATATTTAATTCTCAATATCTTAGTTGTGAACAGTTGGCCAGAAGTTGTTATCCCTACTTACCTCATGAGGAAACTTTGATTTAGATAGCTTAAGTGATTTTATGAAGGTCACATAATCAATGAGTGGTGGAGTTACGACTATTGGATAATAGTCTTTTGACAAGTCCTATGTGCCCTCAGCTGACACACTTCCCTGCCTCTCTGCCATTTAAATGCACTCACAGCTCAGGAGCGGCATACAGAATTATAATACATCATACTTTTGGCTAACTACAGTGGGTCATAAAGGTCTTTTGACATGTATTCTTGTGAAAATTATAAGGGTTGGAGGCAGATTTTTCTTGACTACAACTGGTGGCTACATTAGTCCCTGCTGATAAACTGTACCTTTGTATTTCTTTATGAACCAGCTCTTCCTGTCCTCTGCCTTGCTTCTTTTCAAGTACTGACCTAACAACCTACACAGACTGCAGCATGTCGGCTCATTCCTTTCAGTCAGACAGAGAAACTTAGTGATTCTGGAGCTAGCTAAAATTAATGGTTTAGCCTTATTAAAAACTGGTCTGCTCATTGAAATGGATGGATACATCCTTAATTGGCATCAGCAATTATATTATTAAATGTTATATCAATTTTTGAAGTTTCCATGTGCTCGTAAACAACACTATGGGCACCTTTTTCATGTTTTTTTTCTACTGGGTATGATCCTGGGAGGAAAAAGAGCGTTTGAAAAAAGAGTAGATGGAGATAGTTTAATAAAGGGACTATTGATCAAGGGAGAAGAGATATGGTATGGCTTTTTGGAGCTAGCAGTGTCTACAAATGGTTACCACTCCTATGCTCGAAGGAAAAGGAGAGGAGAGAGCAGTTACTCAAACTCAAGACGTCCGGAACTGTGGTAAGAGCCCCTACAGGACCCGCAGCCTTTAGTAGAAAACCTAGCAGAACAGCAGGGAAACATATACCCCAAATTCACTCTCCTCCTGCCCTTCGATCTCCTGCTAGAGGTGCCCACTGGTTGAACCCAAGAGGAAACCAGAGGAAAAAGGAACTGTCAATGCAATCTTCACAAGTCAGATTCCTGGGATTCAGAACAAGAAGGATGTAGGGTGGATGTGGAGAAGCAAGTGGAAGACACTCAACACAGAACTACATCTGTCTTTATGCGACTGCATTTGACAAATAAAATGATCCTCCATTGTAAGTTCACTGTCACCCACTCCCCTCCTCCTCCTTTTGGGATATATTTAGAAAATACCGTTAATAAAGTTGACCTTTAAGCTAGTAAAGCATAAAATTCACAATCAATATGTAATTTACAAAGGAAATACTTCTTACTCATCCATACAGTACTTTAACAGTTCGAGCTTCTTTTGAGTAGAGGGTGACTGAAAAAAATAACTCAAAATCATTTTACAAGTGGTTCAAATAGTAAGATGTTTTACTTTCTCTTATTTTTAGTCCTCAGCTATCACAGTGTTTCAAAATTTAATCTGGATTCCTTTTTATCATTTTAACTGGTTTATTTCCAAGATGATATTTGGAGGAATTTAATCTGTCTTTTAGAATTACTTGGTTAAAGAGATTTATGTTAAAAACTAGGTGGCAATTCTAAGAACTAAAGGGTGCAAGAAGACCCAAATTATAACCCAAACCATAAATTAACAAAAGTTTAACTTGTAAAATGCTAAATTTTAGATTCATTTTGAATATTTACTAACAAAAAGTAAACAGAACTCATTGTATATGGTTTTAATTTATAAGGAAAATGTATCTTACCCTTTGGCTCTTATTTATTGATTTTGCATAATTTCATCTATTTTTGTTAAAATTAAGTTAGCAATAAAATGACAAAACCTGTGATTTGTCCACCTTCTCTTCTTCTTGTAATGGTCAATAGCATCAAAGGGGAAATCTAAGCTCTATAGTTTAAGTACTGTTTTGATTTTCAGAAAAGTTTTTGTAAAGACTAGAGTAAATTAGCATCCACATCAGAGCACAACTAAATACATAATGTGTCAATATGTTCAGGTGCAAAGGAAAAAATAACAGAGGGTGAAATCTCAATTTTAACTGAGAGAATGATTACCATCATACTTTGAAATGTATATTAAAATTGGCTTTTGGGGAATGGCATTAACATTCAGTAGTAAATGATAATAGCAGCTCTCATTTATTCTATTTTTTGATAAAAAGACATTTATGCATTAAGGTAGCTTAGAGTTAAAAATAACAAGAAATCCTGTTCTTTCCTTTTTTGAAAATTCTCTTTTATAATTTCTTTCTAAAGACAAGGTCAGGAAAAAGACAAATTTAACTATGTAGATGACTATGATTATGGAATGATTAAATTTGGTCTTACTTAAAATAGATTTTGTAAACTGAGAACTGCAAGGGTTGTCTGCTTAGAAAAACCAGCTCAAACTCATTCACTCCTTAGGCATCAAAGAGAATATTGTTTGATTCTTGCTTCGACAATATATAGTATTATAGATTTCTTATAGTGATATCCCACTTATTCATTCATTCATTTATTCACTAAGTAGTCTAGACAGAAAAATGGTAATAATTCAGTCCTTGAAATATCTGACAAAGCAGTTAAAATACATGAGACAAATATATGTTATTAAATATATAAGTACTATAGAGTTAAATAAATAAACATTACAGCTATATCTTACTCATTTTTGTATTTCCAGTGCCTTGCACAGAGTAGATGCTCGGCAACAAATATTTTTCTTTCGTTTACTTGCGGATTAAGTTTCTATTACAAATGGAAAGTACATAATCTTGCCTAAAACAATTTATTTGGCAAATAAGTATTCCCTGACCACCCTGCACCACCATCTCACAGGTCCCCAACATGCCCCCCCTTCCCCAAAAGTGACACTCACCATGATTAAAGTTCAGGGATTCAGCAAAATTTAAAATATTTTTAAAGTACTATTATTATTTTAAATTTTACAGTCTGACAAAAACTGAGGTGATATTTGCTCCATGAATTAGCTGGTTTCCGGGACACTCCAAAAAGGAATTTCTTCATGTATTTATATTTACAGGCTTCCCTCATCAATCACTAGAAATACCTCTGGACAGAGGTGTACACGATTGACATGCGGGTTGCTAGTCAATAGAAAAAAATTTCTTCCAGAGCTGAGATAGATCCATGTACCTACTTTAAAAAAGTTGCCATCAAGGGAAGCATTATACAGCAAATGTTTCATCACAATTATCCTCTTAGAAATATTATTTCAAAGATTTTATTGAAGTAGAAAATTTTGAGGCTGGAAAAAATTTTGAGAACTAGAAAATCTTTAGCGTTTTGCTTTTTATGCACCCACTCCCCAACTCCAACGAAATCTTATGTAAGAACGTGAACTCCAGAGCCATTCATTTTTGCTACTATTGTTCATGGCACACAGCAAGGCAGGAATCAAATCACCATTCGCATTTCCCATTTCAACCTGGAGGACCACAAACTTGCTTCCTCTCTCTCTTTCCTTTTTCTTCCTTTCTTTTCTTACTTTGTCAACCATTCCATTTACATTTCTCTCTTACTTTTCCTCTTCTGCTGTCTCACACAGCCCACCAAACATCTCACAGGAAAAGAAGCTACGTCTACATAGCCCACATTAATGTTTACATGGTGACAAATCTTATTAATGAAAAAAGATCACACAGTTTCCTTAACTGCCTGAGCAATGTGACCGTGAGTCCTGGCCAGAGAGCCCACTGGACTGCTGGGATGAGGCTCTAATAGGCACCATGGTGAATGACAAGTTAACTCCTTTGGAACCACACCGTTTTCAGCAATCATAGGACCTCCCTCATTAGTCTCAGAAAGTAAAGTATGAAATTCCAACATCAAATCTCATGCTGTTAAATTAACAACATCACACTGCTACATACGACTTGAATATCCCCCATAACTTTATGACTGGAAAAACACTGTTCAGATTTCATTTACCAGTTTAAAAATAGCAAACTCTAATTTGAAACACACACACACACACACACACACACACACACACACACACACATCGTGCATGCTCACTAATATTCCCTCTTAGTGCTAGGCAAACGTTCCTTCCTATAAACAGAAATACAATTGAGTATAATTGTTAAGTTTTAAAAGTCAGATTTGTCAAAAGATGATGTTTGTTATGAAACAAATCAAGAAGAAAATATGCCACAGAGCCAAAATGACAAGCCACAATCTGTTTGGTATAACAATGGCTATTTATCTATTTTTAAGGTATAAATCAAAATTATTCTGTGTTTCTTTTGACTTGAAGATCATCCACAGACTATTCTATTCCTGTCCAATGAAATGTCTTCTTCTTGGGTTGGTGAGTGCTGATCTAGGCAAATAACAGATCTTAAACATCTTAAAATGGTGTGACCATTTTTTAAGAAACCATGGGAAGATGGTCTACAAACTTCGTTACTTTGTACATCCAGATAAGAACTAAAAAAAGAAAACTAGAAGAGATGCCCACAGACCACTTTAAGTCCACAGAAAGTGCAAAATAATATCACTGTGCTCATAAACAAAGAGAGGCTGCTCTTTGTACACAGCAGAAACACTCATCATACACAAGGCACTCCAATTAAGCTTTGATAGAAGTTACGTCACGTTTAAACTCACCGCTGGATGTAAGGGTCGGGACAGTACTGTAGGGTGGCACACCGTGAAGTTTCAAAATTCATTTCCTTCAACTCTCTTTGATATCAACAAATGGAGAACAGTATTATAACATATACACATATACCTGTGTATACATAGATATAAAGCCAGAGGGCTAAAAGCAATAGGGTCAAATGCTATCAGACATAGAAGGGTAGACACTTCCCCCCTTCACACACATTTGCAAAGAGGCGGAGCGTTTCTTGATTTGAGCCAATGAGATTCATCAAGGGACTAAAACATCAGAAACAGTCGAATCTTACCAGCTGGGCATCCTCTCTAAAGTTGTTCTTCCCCCTCTACCACGGCTTTAGAGTCCTTGTCGTATAGTGGCCACACTTGTTGGCAGCTTGGAGTCATCTCTGAACTTCTGGTCTCTCTGGTGATTGGATGCTGGCATGAATGGCATCAGAGTTTAATTTCAGCAGCCTGGACTTTCACAACAGAACAAGAGCTAATGAGTGTCCACCCTGCTCCAGCTAATTAATGTTTCCTTGTCTCTGCATACTGATTTGATTTGAGGGCTTCTGTAACTGCTTCTGGAACTAAATATTTCACAGAGCTGCTTAGGAAGTTGTTTTGTTTTTTTTCTTCATCTCCACCTCCACCCCCCCTTCCCCCCACCCTTCATTCTCCCTTTCAGCCAACCGCCTGTTGTGGTCACAATCTCAAATAGCAAAGACAGGGAAATTCCTTGATTATATTTAACCTAGAACTCACTCTTCGTCTCAACTAAAAGAGATACCCATTCATATCCCCTTAGCTTTGCTTTCCCTAAATTAAAAAAAAATAATAACCTTGATTGAGTTTTTCAAATATCCTACCTCAAACACACACACATAATTTTCTTAAAGTAATATTAAAATGGAAAATAATGCACTATTTTCAACTATTTTAAAGCTTACAAAATTATTTCAAATTGCCTGTTACTGAAAACATTCGAGTTCTTTCCATCTCTCTCAGTCTCTCTCACTCTCTTATTTATGTCATTGTTTTTTCTGGTTTTGGTTTTGCTTTAGCTCGAGCTACTTTGGAGTAAAACCGTTAACTTGTTCATATATCCAAAAATTAATATAATATCAAAAAATCTACATACAGAATAATTCACTTCCTTTCTGAATACAGGCTGTAAACCTATCATGGTTTTGTGGATTTGGATATTGAATGAAATATGTTTCAGAAGCTAAATTAAAATAGACTCCAACAGAAAAAAACAGCATGCCCAAGTGTCACTAACATGGCAAGTTCATAACCTCCTTTCACCCTCAACCATAGGTGACCTGTAAATTGGTGACATCAGAAGTTGTCAAAGTTGTGAGATAATCTAAAGTCATTTCCAGAGCAATTTGACATCTCCTTTTGAGAAATTTTGGTTCAAAATGTGTTTCATAAAAGTATTTTATTTGTTGCTTCAGCCAGGATAGAAGGGAGAAGCTATTTAAAACTCGACATTCTCTTCCTTACTTAGCCTGAGAGTGTCTAACATCTGTGAATTGTGAAATTCACAAATATGCCGGCCTGAGCCCCAGCCAATTCAAACAGCTTGTTCTACAAAATGGGAAATTTGAGGGAAGATCATTTTACTAATTAATTATAGATTTGTTAATTGGAGTTAAAGTGTTTGGCTTTATTCCCTGCTATTAGCAAATACAGATGACGGGAGTATATAGAGTTCTTAAATTAAAAATACTCAATTTCCTTTGAGCATGGCCAAGTCCCATCAAGTGCCCGGCCTTTCCCATTTATAAAATGAGAGGTGAAAGAATGATCTCTAATGCAGTGCTTCTCAAATGTTGATGCACCTGCGAGTCACCTGGAAACTTTGTTAATGCAGATTCTAGTTCAGTGGGTCTGGGGTGAGGCCTGAGACTCTGCATTTCTCACAAGCTCCCAGCTGCTGCTGGTGCTGCTGGGCCTTGCATCACACTTTGAGTAGCAAGACCTAGTGCTCTTTTCAGGCCCGCTTTTCATATACTTCTAGGAAATAAGCAGCGCTCTTCCAAATATTTTAACTTACCAGCAGAGGCTCTAGGCTCCCAAAGAAATTATTAATTTGCAAACATTCTTAGTATGCTTTTAATTTCAAAAGTTTTATAGCCTAATTTATAAAAAAGACCATTTAAAATGTATGCCGTGACATCGATAGTTGTTATTTTAAAAAATCCTAAAATTATTAGGTAAGAGGGACAGATACTAAATGGTAAAAGTTTATGTAAATAATTATGAAACATACTAGCTCCTATTGCATTGTGAAAATAAATGCAGAGAGCTACCCTGACCAAGGGCAAAAGGCAAACTCTCCAGGATTCAACAGCACACCCATGGCACACAACCATCCAGAACCTGGGAAAATAAGTGACAATTATACTATAATTACCATAATTGCCACTTACATTTATATTACATCCCTCTTCACCCAGGGGGGCTCAGGTTACTATACAAATGCATAAATTATTTCTTTGCTGTGCAAGTTAGATGCTTTTCCAACACCTTAAGTCTTTTAGGTAGAGATTGTAATAGAATAAGTTATGCATTAGGCTGAGAGAAGGTAATTGCCTTTCTGAGCATGACCTACATCTTTGAATGATGTTGTTTGTGAAGATTTTTGATTTGTAGGAAGAGGAGGAGAAAGTAAAGAGCTTAGGGAAACAGTAACATTGAGGGCCAGGATAAAAGTACACTTTTTCCCTTCAGCGCCTAGCAGCCAAGAATGTGCACTTTGCCAAACTCAGGTATTCAAAACACAAACCCTTCTCATTTATATCCATGTGAATTACTTCTTCACTGCTCTCCTTTATGCACTCTATCCACTGGGTGACATACTTTTCTGTTTTGTCCCTCACCTTGGATCATATTTTGTCTTCCATCCAGAATGTTTTTAAACCCCATGTGCATATATCTCACAAATACTTCAAAGAACAGGAAGCCTTTCTCATCCCTCTAGGTAAAAGGAAGCTACCCTACCTCTAATGTCTTAAATCATGATATTTTCACTTGTGAAAGGGCACCTGCTACTTTCTTCCTGGATTTGAGCTATTTTTGCATAAGACCCATCTCCTGTACTGGACCGTGAACAACTTGAGGGCGGGTTTGCTATCTGATTCATCTCTGTATCTCCAGGGACTAGCAAAATACGGTCTAGTGGACAAATAACATGTTTATATCTTTGCAAAAATGCATCTAATAATTATTATAAGTGGTTAAAAAAGAACTTCCATGAAACATTTGACTTTTTAGAATCAACTTTATTGAGGTATAATTTACATACAATGAAATTCACTAAATTCACTAATTCTACCATTCCATTTGAGGAATTTTGACATATTATATACCATGTAGTCTTTACCACAAACAAGACATAGAATATTTCATTACCCCCCAAATCCCCTCATTTCCATTACCTTAAAAGCTCCCCTTTGTGCTTAATCCTTCTTCACCACTGACCCTAAACAATCACTCTCTTGGTTTGTTTGTCATTATGTATCAGATGTATGTTTTCTAGAACAACATTATCCAATAGACCTTTCTGTGATGAAGGAAATAGTCTACATTTGCACTGTCTGACATGGTAGCCACTAGCCACATATGGCTAATGTGACTGAGAAACTGCATTTTAATTTTTATTTAATTTTAATCAACTTGTATTTAAAAAGCCACAGGTGGCTAGTGGCTACCTTGCTGGACTTCACAATGCTAGAATGTCACATAAATGGAGGCACATGGCATGTATTCTGTGTCTAGTAGGTTCTTTCATTCAACATATTGTTTTTGAGATACATCCATATAGTTATGTATGTCAGTAACTGTTTCTTTTTTATGGTTGTTGAACATGTGGATTGCTCCTTTTTTTTCATCATTAAGAACAAATTCTGGTCTCATATCCTCAATTATGGCCCAAAGCAGAAGTCCAATAGACTTTTTAAGAGGTCAATAATGACTCATTCCATTGAGTCCCTTAATGATGTGGAATAGTTCATTCCTTCCAAGGCTGCTATAGCTCTAGAGAAGGCAGCAGGTGTAGAGAGAAACTGACTAACCTGGGTTTGGTTTGGGCTCTGGTCCCAACTTCCTCCCTGACTTTAGGCAAGTAGCCTACTGTCTTTGGGCCTTACATTCTTGCTCTTTAAGAGGAAGGATGTACCAGTGAGGATTCTTTTGTCATTAGCAATGGAAACTAACTCCTGCTAAGTAAAACTAAAACTATAAAAATAGATTAAAATATGAAAATTCACAGACTGGAAGAGAAAGTTGAAAAACAAGATTTGGGAAAAGGCTGGAACCAGAATAGCTTCAGGGATCTAAGTAACAGGAATGAATAGAGTCATTTCATAGTGCCACCATAGCAATGTCAGACCCAACAGGTTTTTGTTTTTTGGTTTTTTTAACTTGAGTCACTTACCTTAAGATTCAAATTCTCGGAAGGAAGATGCCATGTTAGGCCAGGAGAAATCTGAATGCCTTGATTGATAGCTCTACCAAGACTGGGGCAAAGAGAGTTTCTGAAAGAAAACAGAGGTTCTATTAAGCGAGGAAAGGGCAATAGGTTCAGGGCAACAGAAAACAACAGATGCCACCACGAGGGGCTTGAAGTGGATGATGTCTCACATTCCTTAGAGCTCTGGCTGTCTGTGGCTGTGTGACTGGAGAAGCTGAATTTCTCATCAGGGTAACTGGACCTCAGGTTCTCTCTTCTCCAAGTCATCCTGACCTGTCCCTCTTTTATAATATGGGGATAAGGAGAGAACTTTCTAGCATAAGAGGTGGCGGAGTAAATTCATCGAGTGTCACCCAAATCAAAGGGACTGAAGAGTTTGATGATTTTTAGTTTTAAAACACTTTTCTGGACATAACTTCAGTTCAACTCCACAACCTCTGTTTCATAGAAGTAGAAACCAGGTTCTGTTTTTGGGGGGATCCTACCAACCCTCCCAGCTTTATACTCTATGAATCTAATATTTGCTGAAGTAGGACATCTAGTAGGAGTAAAGCTGGGCCAAGAATTTAAGTGCACTGTATTAGGGTCAAATGCTTTTTTATATCAATGAAAAAGCAAGTGCATTGCAAGCTTAGCCATGTGCTTCTTCTAATTTGACCTCCACCTTCTTACAGGTCACCGGAATTCATCAAATAGAAAAAAAGTGCATAAAGCTAATGTCTCAGAGTCTACTGAGAAGAAAGAAGATGCTTTAGAGAAGTGTCTGAGGAAAGGGACACTTTTCTAATCAGAGGGCATGCAAGGAAACACAGAGGCCAATTGGGGAGGGAGGAGGTTGGCAGTGTCCCTAACAGACAAACCCGATACCCTCCAAGTCACACCCAGTGTCCCAGAGCAATGTGGGTGGGCTTCTTTTCCAGACATCCCTGAACAGCTGTATGGGGGCTGCTCCTCACTCCCACCCCTCCTTTGCTCAGTGCCCACGTGAGAGAGAGATAAATAAGGAGACATAGGAAGTCCTTATTTGGCACTTTGCATTTTTTTTTCCTGAACCATTTGTCGGATGCAGATATGGTGCACCTTGACTCTTGGTGCATATTCTAAGTGTCTTGGTGCATATTTTCTAAAATGAGACAATCTCTTATATGATCACAGTTCAGTTAAAAAATGAGGAAATTTACATTGATAAAATACGATTACTTTCTCTACATACCTTATTCAGCTTTTGCCAATTGTCCCAATGACGTTTTTTATAGCAACAGAAAATTCTGGATCCTACATTGCATTCCATTGTTCTATTTCTTTAGTCTTTAGTAATCAGGAACAGTTCCTCAGTCATTGTGCTTCATAACAGATTTTTTTTTTTTAATTGAAGTATAGTTGATTTACAATGTTGTGTTAGTTTCTGGTGTATAGCAAAGTGATTTAGCTATATATATATACACATATATATGAAGAAGAATATATATATATATTTTCATATTCTTTTCCATTATGGTTTATTACAGGAGATTGAATATACTTCCCTGTGCTACACAGTAGGACCTTGTTCTTTTTTTTTTTAATAAATGTATTTATTTTTTCATTTATTTGTTTATTTATTTATTTATTTATTTTAGGCTGCATTGGGTCTTCGTTGCTGCGCACGGACTTTCTCTAGTTGTGGCGAGCGGGGGCTACTCTTTGTTGTGGTGCGTGGGCTTATTGCAGTGGCTTCCCTTGTTGGGGAGCATGGGTTCTAGGCACGCAGGCTTCAGTAGTTGCGGCACGCGGGCTCAGTAGTTGTGGCGCACGGGCTTAGTTGCTCCGCGGCATGTAGGATCTTCCCGGACCAGAGATTGAAACCGTGTCCCCTGCTTTGGCAGGTAGATTCTTAACCACTGCACCACCAGGGAAGTCCCAGGACCTTGTTCTTTATCCATCCTATATAGAATAATTTGCACCTGCTAATCCCAAACCCCCAATCCAACCCTCTCTTGCCTCCCACCCTTCCCTGGCAAACACAAGTCTTTACGGCATGACAGATATTTTTGAAGCATGCAGGCCAGTTATTTTGTAGAATGTAACTTAGTTTAGGTTTGACTGATGTTTCCTCATGATTAGATTGAGTTATCTACTTTTGGCAGAAACATCTGTGATACTGTGATATTGTGTACATCTCAGTGCTTCGTATCAGGAATTTCTCAGTTTTTAAAGCCCATCGAAGGGTTTTCTCCAAGCCTCATCTCAGGCACAGATTTACTGCGAACCTAAGAAAGTTTGAATGTCAAGACCTCTTACTTACATAGATAGTCCTTTCTAAGGTTCTAGGAAATATCTTAGTAATATGTATATGTGGCCATTATGCTTCTGTAAAATATACAAATGTGAGATATTTTAAATACAGTCATCTAATATTACCATCTCTTTCTACTCCAATTTCCCCTTCATCACCATTCATCTCACATAGAATGGTGATAGAGAGGCCGCGGGATTTCTAAGATCCAGGCAAGGGCAAGTTGAATAGAGGATACTTTTAGTTTGGATTGGGGGAATACATTAATGTGGTCTGTAGCTGGGTTTGTGTAGAGTTAAAGTATTGCTACTCATCCTGGTAGAGGAATGGCTTCCAAGTATATACTCCTCCTGCCCATGACACTAGGCATGGTGTCACTGAAGACCCAGGCTGGAGGACACATCACAATATGGATATCTCAAACAATAACTGCCATGGAAAATGCGTGACTAGTGGAGGAGAGTTGGAACTGCACAGAGACTGAAACTTCTCCGTGGAAAGTTTTCCTCCGTTTATCAGGCATACAAACTTGTAAGCAGAGGAATCAATATCAAAACCAGGTTTTCCCTGTCTATTATTCAGCATATACAATTATAAATGCACCATACATTATTTGGTCTTTTATGATGAGAGTTGCATTAAATAGTATTTATCCTTATACTGTGTGTGTTTGTAGGAACACAAATGTCTGGCAGTGCTGTAAACAGCAAGTGTGTCTGTTAATTCTTATATTGGGACTGCAGAAGATAAGGCTGAATATATGATGTTAAGATTCTGTCCAACCCTGAGGGTCCATGACTATAAACTTGTAGGCTCGGGAGTTCCCTGGTGGTCCAGTGGTCAGGACTCGGCGCTTTCACTGCCCTGCAGTGGCCCAGGTTCAATCCCTGGTCGAGGAACTAAAATCTCACAAGCCTCGTGGCTTGTAGGCTACATTTACAGACAGTCCATCTATCTATCATCTATCTATCTATCTATCTATCTATCTACATGAAATCACTTTGTTCCAGAGTGATTTGAGGTAGCTTATAAAATACACAGAAGAAGATTTAAAAATACATATGCAGGGTAACCAGGGGCTGAGAGGAGGAAATGAGGAGTTGTTGTTTAATGGGTACAGTTTCAGTTTTGCAAGATGAAAAAGTGCAGGAGAGTCATTGCACAACAATGTGAATATACCTAACGCTATTGAACTGTACACTTAAAAATGGTTATGCTGGTAAATTTTATGTTATGTGTTTTTTACCACAATTTAAAAAGTTTAAAAAATTAAATACGTAGGTAAATGATAAAATTAATAACCAGTATAAACATCAAGAGAAAGAAAAATAGGAGGAAACTAAGGACAATATTTGTCCACAAAATGTATTACATGATGTTCTACACTTGTGCTAAAGGGTCATTTATTTTTCTGTGAACTTCTAAGCAACCAATTACTTATAAGAATTTTTTTAATCCACAATAATTGCTTAGGCTCTTGTTACACACAGCACATCATAGGTAAAAAATATATATTTGTTAAAAGAATGAGGGAAAAAGATAATATGTAAAATAAATTGACCTTCAGCTTCTAGACTCTGAATCTAATGCATTTGTTTGATTGCTTATTACAAATAAATGACAAAGGATGATATTGTAATGAGACCTGAATTTCTAGTGGTTTCCAGTGTAATTCTCTCGCAAGACTCTATGGTACTTACTCACTGATTTGATGTTTGATTAATAGATTCAACATGCATATTCCTTAAGGGCTTCCTCTGTGTGCCTGTCAGCGTGCTGGGAGCTGTAGGCATAAAGTAGATCAATAAGATCCAGTCTCTGGCCTCCAGTAGAGTTGAGAACGATCTTCTTTGCCTTCTTGCATCTTAAGTTTCACGATTAAAAAAAAAAAGACTTTTGCAGAGCTGTGTCCCTGAGTTGCCGATGACTAACTTGCTCGTTGAGGTATGTGGTGCCTGATTAAATTGATGAGATAAGAATATGTTTACTAGAATTCATGAAACATGTGTGTAGGTGGGAGAGGATAGAATGTAGCATTCTTATTTACTTTTCTGAGGTTTGAGCCCAAGGGAGACAGCTGTGGCTGAACCTTCCCTCAGACACACATTCAAAAATTTGTGCCTTATTTTTGAATCCTGATTATCAGGAAGCCACAAAAGCCATCCTTTGTGGAAGGAAGAGGAGTGGGTGTGAGCCAAGAAAAAAAAGATCCGATCTGTATATACTAGTGACTACCAAAAACTATGGTGTGATGATTTCCTAAACCACCGGCTGCTTTTCTGGTATGTAGCTTCGTGAGATATACTGTGTACCAATGGAGCACAGCTCCCAACAGAGGAACTAGGAGACATTTAGTAAATGCCTTTTTTTTTTTCTTTTTGAAAATTAGCTATACTCAAAGTTAAAAAGGAATTTAGAGACCATTTGCTTCGAAAAACATCCCAGCAAACGACTTAAAAATAACAAGCATGTGCATAGTGGTTTAAATTTTACAGAACACTTTCATAGAAGTTATCTTATCAGTCTCCCAAGTGTCATGTAGATGTATTAATACTAGGACAAGTGGTGTCATTTCCTCCATTGTATGCATGAGGAAGCTAAGACTCAGGCAGCTTAAGAAACAAACTCATAGTCACACAATCACATAAACATCAGTGGCAGTGGACCCAGCTTCACTTACTCCCAGACATTACTCTTTTTACTCAATAAAATAATATGAATTAAGTGCCTATGGTATGCCTTGTATTGTGCAGGACTCTGGGAAAATAAAGGTAAATATAAACTGTATCTTCTTTCCTTACAGCACCTCTACAAACCCAAAATTTTTATAGTGTTTGGCAGTTATTAAATATCTCATGTCCATTATCTATCTATTAATAGATAACCAATACAAACTCTAGGAATTAGACAAGTTGAGTCTTATTATCTCTAGATAGTTAGTTTGTGACTCTGCATTCATCACTCAGCCAGGTAGTGGTAGAATCATGATCGGAACTCAGGTAAACCTGTTTGCCTGAAAATATCACCATACTTTTGACAGCCCGCTCCCCTGCCAAAAGATCCAGAATGCATTGTGTATATTTTTATGTTTTGGAGGGCTATGCATGGTCTCTAGCACATGTCTTTTGGTGACTTTTTCCTGGGCCAGTCAGCCTGTGATAACATAAGCACCACAAATGTCAACTCCTAAAGGAAGGCATGAGTTCATGACGAGCACCCACATTTGGGCTGGGAGTCAAGAATGTTAACTCTGCTTATTTTGAAATCTGGGTTGTGCGCACTGTTTAAGCATGTGGGAGTGGATGCACTGATAAAATGCTTCTGTGGGATGGAAGTGATTCTCAGGGCATCCTTACAGGGGAATCCACATGGGATGACCCTTGAATGGGTCTTGTTTACAGAAACATCTCTGTGCCAAGTTTCTAAGGAGTAAACTTAAAGCACAACCTTGGAGGAATAACATCAATCTGAAAACACAACTACTCTTGGCTGCCTTTGGGTGGGTAACATATTGTTCTGCCACTCAGTCACTGATCCATTTAGACCATCTGGATCCCTACTCAGTATCACTTATGTTATACTTCTGAAGAGAGTAAATAATTTTCCCCATGGGCCTGAATGATCATTTTTGTTAGAATAATGATTGTAAGACATATATTTTCAAAGTAAAAATCATCTTTTTTTTTCAGATTGTGAGATCCTGACTATACACTCATAAAGAGAAATATGTGGAGAGAGGAAAGAGAGAGAGAGCCACAAGATATAGTGATGATATTTATACAGAGATATATGTATGTCTATATGTATAACATACAGATATATGTGTATGTGTATATTTACAAATATTACCTATAATATGTGTATATACTTATATATGTATACTTATATGCATATCTAATATATTTCTAATAAATATATATTAATATATATACACAATAATTATAGACAGAGTATTTATTTTATTTTATTTATTTTATTTATTACTATTTTATTTATTACTACATTCTCCTCTAATTTGCTTATTTTCCTCCTAATAATCAACACAAGATATCAAGGCAAAATTATTTAAAAAGTAAATTTTAAAAGCCCTTTAATGGAAGAAATAAAACAATGTAGGCAATGTATTCTCATGGTGTGGAAAAATTTATACAGACACTATCACAAAGGCAAAACAAGGGAAAGGAAGTTAATAAACTCTTAACAGTTATTATTTCTGAGTGGATGGGGTTATGGAGTGAAGAAAATATTTTCTTGCTGATACCTTTTTGTAGTTTTCAAATTTTGTACAGTGAAAATACTACATTTTGATACTCAAAAGTATAAAATAAAAACCCACCATAAATAACCATTAAAAATACCTTCCTGTAGAATTTGTCTCTGGAAGGTGTTCACAATAAGAGGGTGACACAAATTATGCCAGGATGAATGGATGTCAAAGAATGAGTCTCAATTTCCTGATGGATTTGTTTCTATGTGGAGAATTTCTACTAAGAAATGGGAAATAAATGCTCACCCTGATTTGAAATATGCTTAGAAGTGTGGCCTTAGATGTTGAACGGAACTCAGAGAGTTTACGTGGGTTGGCGGATGAGGGTGGAATGGTGTGGCCCAGGGTCACCAGGTCAGGGTGCAGTGTTTCACAATGAGTTCTGTCCATTGCCAACCACTGGCTCAAGAGGGAAAAAAAAGGGCTTTTATGAGACATTTGTGATGCAGAACGTGGAGGTCATGGAAATACACAGCTCAGCTCTTCTAATGTGGAACACATCACTGACTGACAGACACAGTTGGTGCCCCTTCCATCCTTATTGCTTTCTCACTGAGGCCATTGTACATCCAGGCTCCTCCCAGCCAAGGACTGAACCTAGTGGGGCTACCAAACCAGGACCATTCTGGCAACACATGGGACACCTCCAATGTGATTTTGAGTCAATAATACCTCATTGGCCTGACTAAACTTTGGTCTGAAACTCTTTCTGCTGTATTCTCCTAATTTTCTCCTCTTCTTGGTTTTTCAGAGAGAGTTTTTATCACCCTCTGACATAAACCCCCTTATTCTGGTTTCTTCTTCTTTATCCTCCAAAGACATTCTTCCTAGTACATCTTTTGCACATCTGATTCCATCTTGGGGTCTGTTTCTCAGAGAACACAAAGTGATACAAGTGGTCCTGAGAGTGGTCCAAGAATGCAGATAGAAGTTGAATATTTAGGACTGACTCATTCTCTACATGTCAAGCAAATAGAATGGCATCCAGAGCTACGTGGAGTGTGGATTGTTTCTGCTCCAAGATGGAGGCCCAATTGCTATAGATTTCACCAATGTTGACCTGGGAAAAGACCCACTGTAGGGGCAGACCTGCAGCTTCTAAGACTCAGGCTTTTGGGAAGACACAGGCAAAACAGTTCCTACAAGGAAGTAGAGTTGTATGGTTACAGCTCAGTTGTATTGACACTCTGCAGAGGGATATTGAGAAACAAAGGGCTCTTAACAAGCAGTTAAAGGCCAAGTATGAGTCAGATTGCCTCTTTGATAGCTTACAAAGAGGTGAGGGCCTCTTTACAAAAATAAACAAGCTAAGCAGCAGACTGAGCACCTGATCAAGTCACAGAGCTCAAGAGACATTTGAATGGTCAGCCAAGGCTGGTTGGAAGTACCTGAGACCCTGAAATATGGACTGGGGACATTAAGTGGATGCCTCTGATAAGCTGGCTCTGTAGGCTTTTTGTCTTAGTTGAGGCTGTTATAACAAAGTACCACAGACTGGATAGTTTATAAACAACATAAATTTATTTCTCACAATTCTAGAGTCTGGAAGTTTGAGATCAGGGCCCCAGCATGGTCGTGGAAGGGCCCTCTTCTGGATTACAGACTTCTCGCTGTGTCCTTACATGGTGGAAAGGACGGGCAGTAGGATTTCAACATATGAATTTTGAAGGGACAGAAATATTCTGACCACAGCATTCCCCTAAACCCTCAGAGCTTGTAGAATGGACTACCCTTTCCTAGTAAGAACTTCCTTCATATTGGAAGTTGCTACAGAGGTGTTTCCTATAAAAGCAGTAAATATTCCACATCAGGAATGTTTTTACCTTCTCTCTTGGCTGCAAGGACCCTAAATACAGTTAAAGTGCAGCATAACCCAGCTGGTCATAATAAGGGAAAAAATTAATTATATACCAAAGGAGTTACCAGAATTATCTAGCTTGTACCAACAAAAGTCAGGGAAATATCCCTGGGATTGGGTTTTGAGAATTCTTGATTGAGGGGGCTGGAATATAAGACTACATAAGAAAGAGTTCATTGACCTAGGTGTACTTTCTCATGACATGGGATTTAAAACCTTGGTAAGAACCATCGTGGATGGGGCAAGATCACTGCTGGAGTGGTTCTTATAACTCTGGAAAAAGTGATGAACAATGATGAGTAAAGAGGAATTGCTTGAGTTTTTCTGGCAGATGGTAGGAAGGAATAAAGAGTCTAAGGGAGGTAAACATGCTAGAAGGATATATTGTGTGAAGCCAGAAGATTCCCAGGGGAAATATGTTAGATGGGCTAAGAAGACACACGATTCTCCAAGGCCATGAGAAATGTGCTAGGGAAAAGAGGAGTCACATCACTAAGAAGTTCAGTGCTGGCTCTCCTCTGCAACCCAAGGCTGCTTGTAGGAGAGATGCTCACAGAGCTGGGCTCAATGATATTCATGACAATGATGTCCATTTACCACCAGGTAATACAGTCCAGATGGTGGCACTTAGCTGCCAGATTCCAGGAGATCATAAGTACCATAATGACCAGAAATGTTGGCGGTGCGGCCAAGGGGTTTTGGCCTGCAGGGAGTTTGTGGAGATGGTCATGGCCTACCTAAGGGAAAAATAAATGGACAGGAAAAATAAATTTAAGCCAACAAGGGTTCTGCTTAAATCTACAGCCAGAAAAAAGCAAGATGGGGGAGTGGGAGGCTAAAGGTGGTCATCCAACACAAAGTCACAGTTTCTTGCTTGATTTGTGGACCCGAGTCAATTTTTAGATATAGAATCCTTTGACTGAAGAGTTGGCTGGATTCCTGGGAAAAAGTAACCTCTAATGCTATGGCAAGTATATGCCATGGCAATGCCTTTAGGTTCCCCTTAAGAAACCTAGAGCCAGGGCCGGCCTCAAGGGTGTGCTCTGTATTTAGAAGGGTTCCTAACTTGGTTTAATGCTGTATTGTCACCCTCTTGAAATTTTTAATAATTGTAAACAAGTGGCCCCACATTTTCATTAGTAGTAGACCTTGCAAATTATATAGCCAGTCTTGCCTACGGCTATTGACCTGAGTACAAGAGATCTGAGTTGACATTGATACCCAGAGACCTTAAGTTAGTCATGGTACCCTGTTGAAGTGGGAGCTCACGTGATCAGGTCATACATGGAATTCTGGTTCAAATCCACCAGACAATGGGTCCACTGTGTCTGGAGACCCACCCAGTGGTCATTTATCCAGTCATCAAGTAATTGGAATTAATATACTTGACTGAGTAATGCCCACATTGGGTTTTTGGCCTGCGGAGTAAGAGCTATCAGAGTGGGAAAGTTCAAGTGAACACCTCTGAAACTGCCCTCTACTTCACTTGGCCAAAGAGTATATAAAAAGTAATATCACATTCCAGGAAGGATGGTGATGAAAGATCTCATTAAATAGTGTAAGGAATGGAACAGGGGTGGAGGGAGTATCCTGATCATATCTCTGTTTAGTTTCTCAATGTGTGCAGAACTCAGATGGGTCCTGCAGACTAAGCATAGACTCTTGAAAGCTCAATCAAGTAATGGCCCTGATTGCAATGCTATGCCAGAGGTGATATCTCTGCTAGAGCAGGTTAACAAGCTCTCGGGTATAGGATCTGTAGCTATTGATTTGGTAAATGCATTCTTGCCTATTCTGATTATAAAGGAAGAAAATAAACAGGTCATATTCACATGGGACATGCAACAATATTCATTTATAGTTTTGCCTCAGGGCTATGTTTACTCTCCTGCTCTTTGTCATATTGTAGAATGAAGGTATCTGGACTGCCTGGTCAACCCACAGAACATCACACTGATGCTTTATGTCAATAACATCATGCTGCTCAGGCAAGACAAATAAGAGACAGCCTTGCTGGAAGCCTTGATAAGGCACGTGCTCCAGGGCATGGGGGAGAAGCCCTACGAAGATTCAGAATCCTGATAGTTCAGTGAGGTCTTTAGGGATCCAGTGGTCAGGAGTTTGCCAAAATATGCCTTCCAAAAAAAATGCTGCATCTTGCATCCCCTACCATAAAGAAGGAAACAAGGGAGACTGATAGCTCTTTTGGGTTCTGGAGGAAACATATCCCATGCCTAGGAATAGTGCTCGGGCCCATGTATTGGGTAACATTGAAAACTTCAGGTGTCTGGTGGAAAAATATGCAGCATAAAGCTTATGGCAAGCCTCAGTGAGAGAATCACAATGCAAACCCTAATATTCTGGGGTAAGTTTACACCACCCACAGTAGATAAAATAATACGTCTTTTGGTAAAAGAGCTCCTGGTTGTTACCAGGTCTTGAGAGCCACAGAATACTTGACCATGGGGTACTAAATGGCCACGTATCTATAACTTCGCATCATCAGCTGGGTTATTTCCATTCTTCTAAATCATAAAGTCAGCTTGGAATCAGTCAAGCAAAAGATGAAAATGCTACACCCATATTGGGCCTGAGCAGGACAAGAACTAGGTCAGAGCCATGAGAAGGTACCTCAGACACACCTGTCAGCTATAGCAGTTGTACCAGAAAGCCTCCTCAACTTTGGCCCTAAGACCAGCTGAAGGAGGTGGAAGAGCCTGTCCATGCCCTCTTGCCACAGACCACACAGTTCTGTAGCTGAACAAGTAGGACTTACTGTTATAGCAAGGAAGAAGGTACACCATGGGGGTTCATTGGGCATCTCAGTAAGAGTGTTAGAAAGAAATTACTCTAGAATTTGGGTTTGTGTTAGCCTATTTGGGGGAGTGTTCAAGGGATTGGGACTTTGCTATGTACTGGATGCTGTCAGGAAGTGGGACAATTCTATGAATGGGCATCTTGATAAATCTTATCTATAAGACGGGATGAATGAAATGAAGCTGAAGCTATACTTGGGCAAAGAAGCCACACAATCATATCGGCTGTGATAAGGGGTTGTGTGGTCATTTTTGTGGTTTGAACAATGTTCATCTTTTTTACAGTGTTTACAAATGATTACAGACTGGTCTTACTTTTGTCTTGACCCATCATAGTCATGGGGAGGCCTTGTCTAACACTGGTGCTTTGTGAAATTGTGTTGGTGTTTAATAGGAGGACAGCAAAGTGTAGATGTGAGCTCCAGGCCGGCTTCTAGCAATACCGAGGTTTGTCTGATGGTGCCCAACCAGTTCCTGGCAGGAACTGCTTTCCTCTTCCTCAAAATAAAACATGATTTATGAACTGAGTAAGTGGATGAAGGCCAAAAATGGACAAGTGGCTGCTTCTAGCACATTTGAAGTTGGCTTTGAAAGCCACTAGGGAGGAGAAATGTTACCAAAGAGTGGAGTTGTGACTAGTAAACCTGGTCATCCACTTTGTGAAGAAGAAATGACCTGAAGTAATAAAATAAATAGGTGTAAAAAAATGTCTGGGCAGTGAGCAATGGCCTGACTCTCTTGTTAGGGGTCTGGAAAGAAAAGAGCAGGAAGATTGGAGACAAGGAGGTCTAGCACAGAGGCACGGACATATGGATTTGGGCATAACATGTGAAGATTTTTGTGTCACGTGTTAACTTCCATCAGAACTCAGGAAAGGCAACCAAACAAGTAAACAAATAAAATTATGTAAATGTGACAAGTACCATTAACGGAACCAACGAAGAGACTGAATTATGAATAATGGGAGGGAAAGTCAGTAGCAGTGATACGAACTACTTTAGATTAGATAGGTGGGAATGGTCTTTCTGAAGAACCGGTGTTTAAGCTGAGATCTGGGGAGCAAGGAGTGAGTCATGTGAAGTGGAAGGAAGAGCACGCCAGGTGGAGGGAAGAGCATACGTAGGACTTTGAGGTGGGAAAGAGGTTGGACTATTTAAACGATTGAAAGAAGACAGTGCAACCAGACCAGGGCAAACAATGGGCAGATGGCACAAGAGGGAGTGAGATATACAGGAGCCAAATTATACCAAGCCAGGAAAGGAGTCTGGGTCTTATTCTAAGAAGTAACGAAACAGTTTTGAAAGGTTTCACATAGAGATGTGATATGATCCAGTGAAAGTTTTTAAAGAGATTACTCTTTCCTGCCTGTGGAGAATGGACTGGAGGTGGGGAAAGAGGAGGTTGGGAAGATTAGTTAGGAAGGTATTGCAATCATGTGAATTAATACCAATCCAAATCAAGACAGGCTTTCACCTACCTTGTGAATGGGTTACATTGTCTATCCTTGAGTGGGAAGTAGCTGTGTAGGTGGATGACACAGCCTCCCTCTTACAGCTGACAGTGCAGTGTCTGATGTTCTGGCCAACTCCGTTCCCAGAATACATGTGATATGTTATTTTATACATACGGTTCAGCAGGATCAGTACAGATTTAATGTTAAGAGCTTACCTGCTGTACCTTTCAAACATCCCCCGGCCCCATATCTTGTCTTTTGAAAGCCAACTCCTATAGTCAATTGCAGATTAAATGTCCTACACATGAGCTTCTACCCCTAGACCCATATTGAAATAAAAAAGAAAACCAAAATCATGAAGGGAATTAAATCTCTGTGTGTACATATATCTGTATACATAGAATTGTTTACAAGGGGCTGAATGCAGTAAAAAAGAAAAGGAGTAAGTTCCCACTTAGCTTTGTTGAGCCAGCAAGGTTGCCTGGGTGCTAGCCATACAGGGCAACACTTTCCCAAAGAACACAGAATCCTCAAGAACATCTGCCAACCTTGAGCTTAGTCAATTTGATTGCTCTTCGAAAAAAACATCAATGAGAGATAACATACCCACTTCATTGAAAGCATTGTAATTCCATTCTTATTTACTCTCTGTTAATGGTGTCAATGCATTGAATATTACTGTTTTCCAAGAGAAAAAAGGAGAAGCATTCACTTAGATAAACTGGGCTCACAAATCTGTTCTATGCTTCATGAAACTCACCTGTCATTCAAATATAGAAAGAATTTTAAAAAGAGTTTTAAAAAGATAATTAAGATTTATACTAAAATGATTTCTCATTTATAGTTTATGAGTATTTTTCATCAGAAATCTGCACTTAATGATTACTAATTCAGAAAATATAAAAATGCAATGATACAATCAGGCTGGTGGTATCTCAACTAGATGGTATGAGAAGGGCAAAGAAAAAACTCATCATATGAAACTACAGTATTTTTTTCCTGAGTCCTAAGATTGAAACTAGTTGTACCCATTCATAAAGTCCATACTTGATGTTTCAAATGTTGGGGGAAAGACTATTGTATATTACTGAGAGACTGGAAGTTTGTGATGTTTTTAAAATGTAATCTTTTGATTTTAATACTGAAGTGCTGTGAATGTGGGTTTCTTTGGAAAGATATTAAAATAATTATAATCCTGACAGAATAATCAGGGCTTAGTGTTTGGGTAACAAATTATGACATTGCTGACTGGAGCTCTAGTTTCAAGGTGAAACAAGATAGGATAAATACCTTCAGGGACAATTTATGTAAATAACTCATAATATATATAAACCTTAAATTTGTTTGAAATTCTGCCTTAAATTTGTTTGAAAATGAGGTACAAAATGAACCAAGTCAAGCTAAATAAACAGCCCAAGAAAGTAAAATATATAAATTTTTTTACATCACCTGCACTCTGGGATTTTGACCTGTCATGATCTAACGGCTTAATCATTGCCTGTCTCCTTGTGTTTCTGACTATGAAAGACATATGGCCTCAGTAACCCTGGCTTATCACGTGTCCAAGAATTTAGGCCCATGAGCTGAAGGATGAATCACAAGGAAATTCATTTCTAGAACTCTGATGACAGATGAGGTGGTAAGATGAGAATTAATGAACTGAACTTATTACAATGGACTCTGCCCACTGCTCTAATTCCTTACAAAACTTTTTCATTTGGCCTGATGTTATACTTAATAAATGTCTTTCCTCAGGACTTTTCAGGGATTTTCAAGAGTATCCACATCTTCTACCCCAACACAAACACACATACCTCCTTCTTCCTTGCTTTACTTAGAAATAGGAATTTGATTAGTTCCATAATCATTTTATTTTAAAAAGCCAGGTTATAGTAGTTAATTAACTCATAACATATGAATTTTTTGTGATCAGATATCTTTATATCTTAAGCGATTTAAAACTTTTTCCCTCTTTTCATAGGGACTAAACCTCCCCAATTCACTGTATGTTCTTCAAGTCAAGTGAAGTTTTGAGTTATGTTTGCTAGCCTTTCATTAAATTTTACCAGCAATAATAGAATATTAGAATCATTAGTTTTGAGAGACTGTATCTGGTATTCAAAAACATTTTATACTTATCTTAAAAACTATATAAATACACTAAAGTGAAAAACATAATTATCCTGCTATCCACTATTTTATGTTTTGACATTTCCTTCTAGACTTTGTTTAAAAACATACAAATTTATGTATGTAAATGACTTTTGGAGATATATATATATGTATATGTATATTTATAATGACATGTACACTATTATTATAAATATTCTGCTTTTCAACTTAACCTTATAATAGAAGAAATTTTTATATACTCACAATAGTCATAATTATCAGTTTAAACTACTACATGTCTATTGGCTTAAAATGCTCCCACTTACTTAGCAATTTTACTATAATAAAAATTTCAACTTTTCTTCAATTTTTTACAACTGGGAAAAATTATATGTAATAAGAGATAAGGCTGCAATGAATACCTTCTCACAAATAACTCTACTGAGTTGACTTTTTTGAAATAATTTTGATTTACAGAAATGTTACAAAGATAGTAGAAATGTTCCCATGTATCATGCTACCCAGCTTCCCTATGTGTTAATATCTTGCATAACCATGATACATTTGTCAAGATTAAAAATATTAACATTAACTAAACTACAGACTCTAGAAAAATTCACCAGTTTTTACATTAATGACCATCTTGAAACTTTTGGTTGATGTCTTTCATTAGTTCTGGAAAATTACCAGCCAGCGTATTTTAAAATATTGACTGTACTCTGCTATCCTTTTCTTTTAACTTCTTTTTGCTATTTCTTATGTCTGTCCCTCTATGTTGCATTTTGGGCCATTTCTTCAAGTTTATCTTCTAATTTTTTAATTCTCTCATCTGCTGTGTCGGTCTGCTGCAAAGCCCATCCTCCAAGCTTTTGTTGTATTTTTTTGTATCTTTTTAATCTCTAGAAAGATTTATTTGGTACTTTTTCAAAAATATTTGGTTCCTCTTTACCTTTTTTTATTCCCACATGTATTTTTCATGCTTGCTTTCATTTCCTTAAATACAGTAATATATTAATTATCTATTGCATAACAAATTGCCTGAAGACTTTGCAGCTTGAAACAACACACATTTATTAGTTCCCATTTTCTATGGGTCAGAAATCCAGGTACAACCCAGCTGGGTCCCCTGCTTCAGGGATTCTCGCAACGTTGCACTCATGGTATCCATCAGGGCTGTATCTACATCTCGAGGCTTGACTCATGGTTGTTTGCTGGACTCTGTTCCTTGCAGGCTGTTGGGTTACGGGCTTCAGTTTCTCACCGGCAGTAGGCTGGAGGTCACCCTCAGCTGCTCTTTAACATTACAGCTAGCTTCATTAAAGCAAGCAAGTCAAGGAGACAGAGAGTGCTGGTAAGACCGAAGTCACAGTCACACACAATCATGGAAGCGACATTCCATCACATTTGATGTCTTCTGTTCCTCAGAGTAAGTCACCACATCTGGCTCTCTCACTCAAGGGGAGAAAATTATGCAAGAAAGTGAATACTAAGAGGTGGGAATAATTGAGGACCATTTCAGAAACCTATCTAACACTAAACAGTTATTTTATAGACTCTACCTAATAATTTCCCTATTATCAGGCCTAGCTCTGCTCTGTTGTTTTTACTGCTTCTCACTCATTGTGCCTTGTCTCCTTGTGTGTTTTATTATTTTTAACTGCGAACAGTTTGTTTTAATCAGTTTTATTTGTGGCAAAACAATTGTTTTGAGATCTGGAACGAAGGTGAATTTCTCTAAAGAGTATTTGCATTTGCTTCTATCAGGTGCCCATGGGAATTACCAGTCAATGTGCAATTAAGTTTTCATCTCTACACCTTGGGATCAATAACGTACTATGAATTTAGGCTGAAACTGGCACAAGAATTTGCTTAAGATTCTAAATTATTAGTAGTGGTGTTTTCTTCTTTTACTCTTATTTAGGTTTGTGGCTGTTGATTTCCCCTAATGTCATCCTGGTGAGAGGGGATACATGTTTAGTTTTGTTTCAATATTTTGTACTGTGTGTAGTGTTTGATACCCCAGTTTAATGGCAGGTTGATATCTTTGTAGACTCTTTATATTGGGTAGACATTTTACCTTTTGTTCTTTATGCCCTTTGAAACTGAACACTAAAGCTCAAGTTCACAATGGTCAATTAACACCCTCAGAGTGAAATTCACCTTTGGTACTCCATCATATTCCTGTGTTCCTACCTTCACTTAGTGCTTTATCAAGAGGATGTTTTACTTGTTCTCTAGCTCACTGATGCATATAAGATTAAGGAATTTTTTTTCCACGATACTTAGTTGTTTTCAATGAGATTGTATCCAGTTTCCTAGCCATCGTACTACCAGAAAAAGAAAACTTGAGGGTTTCTCATGGTTCTTCATTTTATTGAACAAATATTTATAGATCTGATATTAGGTCCCAGGATCTATACTGGGCTTTGGAAGATCAGACATTGCTTCATTTTATTGAACAAATATTTATAGATCTGATATTAGGTCCCAGGATCCATACTGGGCTTTGGAAGATTCAAAGAGCTCACTGTTTAGCAGGGAGACAATTTTGCAAATCGTGACATAATACAGTGTAAATTCATCATTGAGGCAAAGATATTACTATGAGGGCACAGAGACAGGTACAAATAACTCAGCCACAATGGGACTTTCAAAGGATGTATCTGGCTTTTGTATTCTGAAGGATAACTCAGATACTCTTGCATTTTCTCCAAATGACAGTGAGAGACCTTTGACAAAAACATACTTCTGATAAAATGTTTACTAATTATATGAAACTTCTTGTCAAATTTAAATGAAATAGTATATTGACTTGTAATGAGCAGTGGCCTAACATTAAGAGCCAGAGTTTCCTTCTTGGCTTTGGTGTCAGTAGACTAGGCAGGCATCTTTGTTTTTATTTTATTTGTAGGAAATTGAGCCCTCAGGAGGTCATATGCCTTTCTCTTTCAATTCTGTGTGTTGTCTCAGTGAGGACAAGTGATACCGCTAGAAGAGAACCAAGCTGCTAGAAAGCTCTGAGATACTACATGGGAGTCACTGGGGAAAAAATACAACATCAGAGCCTGGTCACTGGTATGATTTGTGTCTCTGTGTCACATTTTGGTAATTCTCACAATAGTTCAAACTTCTCATTGTTATTGTATTTGTTATGGTGATCTGTGATCAGTGATCTTTGATGTTACTATTGTAATTGTTTGGGGCGCCTGTATAAGATGGTGAACTTAATCGATAAATGTGTGTGTTCTGACTGCTCCATCTACCGGCCATTCCCCCCATCTTTCCCTTTCTCCTTGGGCCTCCCTATTCCCTGAAATACAATGATATTGAAATTAGGCCAATTAATAATCCCACAGTTGCCTCTAAATTTCAAGTAAAAGGAAGAGTCACATGTCTCCCACTTTAAATCAAAAGCTAGAAATGATTAAGCTTAGTGAGGAAGGCATGTTGAAAGCCAGAATAGGCTGAAAGCTAGGACTCTTGGTTCCAGTTAGCCAGGTTATGAATGCAGAGGAAAAGTTCTTGAAGGAAATTGACGTGTTACTCGAGTGAGCACAAGAATGATAAGAAAGTGAAGCAGCTTTATTGCTGATTTGGAAAAAGTTTTAGTAGGTAGATGATCAAACCAGCTACAACGTTCTCTTAAGCCAAAGCCTAATCCAGAAGAAGGCCCTAACTCTCTTCAATTCTATGAAGGCTGAGAGAGGTAAGGAAGATAAAGAAGAAAAGTTTGAAGCTATCAGAGGTTCATTCATGAAGTTTAAAGAAAGAAACCATTTCTATAACATAAAAGTACAAGCTGAAGCAGCAAGTGCTGATGTAGAAGCTTCAAGCTATCCAGACGACCTAGCTAAGATCATTAGTGAAGGTGGCTGCACTAAACAACAGATTGTTAATGTAAACAAACAGCCTTCTACTGGAAGAAGATGTCATTTAGGACTTTCATAGTTAGAGAATAGAACTCAATGTCTGGTTGCAAAGCTTCAAAGGACAGGCTGACTCACTTCTTAGGGGCTAATGCGGCTGGTGACTTTAAGCTGAAGCCAATGCTCATTTACCATTCCAAAAGTGCTAGAGCCATTAAGAATTATACTATGTGGAACCTAGAAAAATGGTACAGATGAACCGGTTTCCAGGGCAGAAGTTGAGACACAGATGTAGAGAACAAACGTATGGACACCAAGGGGGGAAAACCACGGTGGGGTGGGGATGGTGGTGTGCTGAATTGGGCGATTGGGATTGACATGTATACACTGATGTGTATAAAATTGATGACTGATTAAAAAAAAAAAAAGAATTATACTAAATCTACTCTGCCTGTGCTCTATAAATGGAAAAACAAAGTCTGGATGACAGCACATCTGTTTACAACATAGTTTATTGAATATTTTAAACCCACTGTTGAGAATTACTGCTCAGAAAAAGAGATTCCTTTCAAAATATTACTGCTTACTGACAATGCACCTGGTCATCCAAGAGCTCTGATGGAGATGTACAATGAGATTTATATTGTTTTCACACCAGTTAACACAACACCTATTCTGTACCTCATGGATCAAGGAGTAAGTTAGACTTGTAAGTCTTATCACTTAAGAAATATGCTTTGTATGGCTACTGTTGCCATAGATAGTGATTCCTCCAATCAGTCTGGGAAAAATCTCAATGGAAAACCTTCTGGAAAAAAGTCACCATTCTAGATGCCATTAAGAACATCTGTGATTCATGGGAAAAGGTCAAAATATTAACATTAACAGGTGTTTGGAAGAAACTGATTTTAACCCATATGGATGACTTTGAAGGATTCAAGACTTCAGTGAAGGAAGTAACTGCAGATGTGGTAGAAATAGCAAGAGAACTAGAATTAGAGATGGATCCTGAAGATGTGACTAGATTTCTGCAATCTCTTAATAAAACTTGAACAGATGAGGAGTTGTTTCTTATGGATGAGCAAAGAAAGTGGTTTCTTGAGATGGAAGTTATTCCTGGTGAAGATACCGTGATGATTGTTGAAATGACAACAAAGGGTTTAGAATATTACATAAACATAGGTGATAAAGCAGCGGCAGGGTTTGAGAGGATTGACTCCAACTTTGAAAGAAATTCCACTGTAAGTAAAATGCTATCAAATAGCATTGCATGCTACAGAAATTGTTCATGAAAAGAAGAGTTAATTGATGCAGCAAACTTCATTGTTGTCTTATCTTAAGAAATTGTCACAGCCAGCAGCAAAAAGATTATAACTTGTTGAAGGCTCAGATGATGGTTAGCATTTTTTGGCAATAAAGTATTTTAAAATTAAGATACGTACATTGTTTTTTAGACATAAAGTTATTGCACATTTAATAGACTATAGTGTAAACATAACTTCTATATGCACTGGGAAACAAAAATATTTGTGTGATTTGCCTTATTGAGACTTTGGCTTTATTACAGTGGCCTGGAACTGAACCCTCAGTATCTCCAAGGTATGCCTTATACACTTTTGTTATAATAGTAAAAAGTAGTTTAATATTTAAAGAAAAAATATATAGGTGAAATGTCTAAATAAGTCAGAGAATAGAGGGAAAAAAATTGGGACTTCAGAACTGTGCTTCTTTTCCTTCTTTTTTCTTGGAGGCAATAAAAACTAGGGTGGAATAAAACCTCCAAAAGTGACTACCTGTTGCTTACATGGGGTGTCCAACAGCTCCTGGCAAAAGAAAAGCAGAAATCAGTTTGAGCCACTGACATCTCACCTCCTTTGGCAAGCCAAACAAAATAAAATAAACTCTCAAAGGAAGAAACCCTTCTGCCTCGCCATGCTTCTCTCAAGAAAAATTAGAATTAGTAATAGTATACTTACTATAGATGAAATAGATCATATGGTAAACTCAGGGGGGGAAAAGAAGAAGAAAACAGAATCTGAAAGGCCCGCATTGATATGTAGTCCGACTGCTTCACTTTATAGGTGAGAAAAGAAGCCCAAAGAGGGGCAGTGACTTGCCTGGGAATACACAGAGAGTTAGAAACCGAGTTGAGATTAACATCACAGCCAACTGCTTCCAGCCTAGTGATGCTTCCACCACTGCATTATTGCTTATGCAGAAGGGAGGAGAAATAAACACACAGCATTTCAGGAATTTGCGTGTGTGCCCCTACTCCTATATAACTGGTTTTCAACCTTCTTATATTCCTAGCAACTGAGCTCCAGGAAAAAAGAGATTCTTTCCTTTTGCATTAGTTGTTTATCCTTCAGAGCTAATGTACTAGTGCAGCTGAAAAGCATATAAATGAATTCTTAACCCAGGAGCCTATGTCTATGGCAGCACATTATCTCTGTGCTATTAAAAAGCAGCATGTGCCTCTATTTTAACAATAGAGCGTTCATTATGAAACATCAGACTCTATGAGCTATATAATTGAATACAGGGCCATCCAGAATTTGCAAACAGAACTTCTGGTACAAAAAGAGTGTGTGAAATCAATGTCATGATGTAACAGCCATTCCCTGAAGCCCAAAGAAGAGGCTGAAAACACAGTCAAAGAGAATTAATATTTTCTGGCGCGAATGCATCACTGGCTGCACAAGGTGATTTTACTGTGCATTATACTTTAATTATAACTGAGCTGTAGCTATCTATTCCACTTCATTCCCTAATTATACAGGCAAAAAGCATTTCACAACTTCCACGCGTAAAAAAGATCTGAGGGATTTCATGGCAGGCTTGCTCTGAATTCTTCCTTCCTTTCTTGGCCTGTGGACTCTCCCTTCAACGGTACATTTGAAGAGACCAAGACAATGTTTGTGATGCTTTGATCATCTCAGAAGATCTGGAGTGTCTGAGCTTGTCCCATTCATGAATAATTTTCTTCTACTGTTATTATATACACTCTGGCCAGCTAACTCTTCCAATGCCATGGTCATATGTAACTTCCTGTTCACAAATCTTTTCCTTTCTTTTTTAAAAAATTTTAATCATTTCAAAAAATTGAGCTATAATTGACATACAGCATTATATTAATTTCAGATGTACAACTTAATGATTCAGTTTCAAAATGATCACGTAAGTCTAGTTAACATCCAACATATCTTCTTTCTATATCTACTCTCCTCTCCGCCAAAAACAATCTTTAATCAGTCATTTTACTTTATTTTCTTTATCTTCAGTGCTATCATTTCAAGCTACTCTTGAACTCCTTCTGAGACCCCTACAAGAAAGCTGTTTTTGTCCTCATTTTTCAGTGGAGAGGAGAGAGATAGAGAGTTTAAAGGGTTTCCTTAAGGTGACACAATCAGTGGCAGGATAAGGCTTGAAGCCACATCTTTTGATTTTGATTTCCACTCTTTCACACTCATTACTGTCATGCATCATTTGAAAGCAGTATTTAACTTCTCATTGGGATAGCAGGGGTGTGCCAGAGCCAGCACGCAGTGCCTCACAAGAGCAAATTGTAGGCAACTCCTTGCAGTCTCATGTTCTGTGACTCCTGTCAGTAGCTTGAAGTTGGCCATGGTGAGTATGAAATTGACACACAGTGCAAATCAGAGCTCCACCTGCTTTCTCCGAGAACCAGGTATTCATCACCCACTAGACTGCCCCGAATATGGGAAATAGATCTACGAATTCCCCGAGAAATACCATAATTTGTAACACAATGCCGTCTTCATTTCTGAACTTGAATAATGTGTGTATGAACACTACTCATGACTGAGGAAAAGCTTAGCTATTTATCTAGACTTCCTCTCATTACTCTTTCAATATTCTAAAGACAGGCGAGTCACCTGATAGAATGAGGGCTTTTACTCAAGGTGGTAAATTCAGAATTTTTGAATGAATCCTTAGGCTTTCAAAGTATTTGTGGTTTTAAAAGCAATCAGCAAATTAAGAGCTTAGGTGCCCAGGAAGGCTCGAAGATGATACACAGCACTCCCAAAGCAGGAGGCTCCAGGAAAACAAGCAGTTCTTGACATCCAAATATACTCCAACCAGACATGTGAGGCATGTGAGGGAATGATTTCTGGAAGCTAGATCTGGGCATTTCTGAAAAAAAGTAAATGAGTGCATGTAGCTTTTTCAAGGGTGCTAAAAGGAAAACAATTTAGAAATTCCCTATTTCCTTCTCATCAAAAATTCCTGGACTTTCACAAAAGTGCAGATTTTAGCTACTCACAAGATTGAAGTTTAAATCCAAGAGCAAAGTCTAAAAAAACTCACATTAAACCTGAACTGAAGAAGGGTTTGAAACATTAACGCTGGTACCAAAAATAAGCACCGACTTTCTAGATAGAAAACGAAGTGTAAGCTTTTTACCAAACATCTAGTGCAAATCTCAAATCACAAAGTAATAGAAACACAACACTAAAATTCAGCACATGTTATACTGATTAGAGATTCAGTTAGGTTCTCTATATAGCATAGACAGCTGCATCAGATGGTATGTGTGCTTCCTAATGGACATTTGAATTTATATATATGCTGATCTTAAAAAATTTATTTGTGGTGACCTCAAAAGCTGATAGGGAGATTAAATACTAATATGTAATTGTCAGATTCTGCAGATGTGTTTTTGCCACCCTTATTGGAACTACCTTTGGAAAAACTCTAAAAGGCAAATTTCTTCAGTTAATAGAGAACAGTCCTAACAGGAGTTTTAGTAGTCTTATAACTAACATTAATTAGAATAAAGGCTTTAGAGAACATCTAAAACAGTGGGGAACAGTATAAAGAGGCAGAAGAGGGTTATAACTAAGAGAATGGATTTGAGAGCTGGACTATATCTAAATTCCCCCCCCCTCCAACTCCCACTCCCATCTCTGCTTCTTAAGAGTTGTTAGACTCTGGGCAAGTTGCTTAAACTTTATGTCCTTTGGTGTACTCATCTGTTAAATGGGTGCAACAACAAAAGTGCATTCCTCTTAGGGTTATTGTAAATAATTAAATAATTTCAATATAAAGGGCTTAGAATAATAACTGACATGTAGTAAGTGTCTAATAAATGTTAACTTTTAACCCAGTCAGCTTTCTCATTTCACAAGATAAAATACTGAAGCCTATAGAGGTTAAATGCATTATTCAAAGTCATGTAGCAAATTTAAGGTAGAATTGGAATTAGAACCCATGCCCTCCTTTCCCTTGTTCCACCACCCTCCCCAATAGTACTGCATAAGTTATTTGTATTTATTCAATTAAACAAGTATTATCAAACTCTTCTCAGGATTGGGGTTCTCTCAACACTTCCTCCTATACAAAAGTGAAAGACAAATTTAATTCTCAAACATAAGGTCTTATGATTCCAAATGAATTGTTTTCACCTCTTCAACATGCTACTACTTCTCAGTTATGTGTTTTGGAATGAGATCTTACCCATTTGTTTGTGAAATAGGAAAAATTCCTGTTTCAACAATAGTCCCAGGAAGCTTATGTAAATGAATTACATTAAGGTGTTTCAATCATTGTTGAGATAAATAAATACATTCAAAAGAGAGGAAAGAACAAATGAATTACCAAGTTGGGTAAACAATTTTCAAATTCGATATTTTACCCAGACAATGATAAAACCAGCTACCAAAGAGGTTGAGATGGAGCCTTGCTCTGTGTCCCTGGAGACAGGAAACTCTTCTGAAAGAACTATAAAATATGGATTAGCTGGCTTCCCTGGTGGCACAGTGTTTGCGAATCTGCCTGCCAATGCAGGGGACACGGGTTCGAGCCCTGGTCTGGGAAGATCCCACATGCCGCGGAACAACTAGACCCATGAACCACAACTACTGAGCCTGCGCGTCTGGAGCCTGTGCTCCGCAACAAGAGAGGCCGCGATAGTGAGAGGCCCGCGCACCGCGATGAAGAGTGGCCCCCGCTCGCCGCAACTAGAGAAAGCCCTCGCACAGAAACGAAGACCCAATACAGCCAAAAATAAATAAATAAATAAATAAATTTTAAAAATATATATGGATTAACACCACAGAACCTATTAATGACTTGGCTTTGGTAAACTCTTTAGTCTGCAACCCTAGAAACAGCTCATAAGGAAGGAGCTGCCAGGCCTCACTGAACATTACTGCCACTACTGCTGTTACTGCTGCTGTTGCTGTTACTGTTTTGGTCTCTCATCATTATTCACTTTGGATATTCTTCTGCCTCTGAAAGAAAGATGATTAATTCATGATTTTCTCAGAGTACTCCAGTTTCAAAATGAAGATGATGGTTGAAAAGAACAGAGAGAGCTTCTGAGAAAGCAGGCCATGGTTGTAAGTCCAATGCCTTTGTAAATTATGGAAATTGATGGGTCCAGAGAGTTCATAGAGTCTGAAATCCAAGACTGTTGATTACCTTTAGGCCAAGTTGGATACAGGTATGAGGTTGAGGCAGTGAAGTGGCTGGTAGCAGCAGGAAATTGGTCAAAGTTTCAACATGAGGCAAATTCTAAGTACAATGACTAGGAAAACAGAAACCAATCAACAAGATAATTATGCATGCAAAAATTGAAGTAAAGGTAGGGAGAGAGAGACTGAGATCTGAAGAGGTGAATATAATGTTGAAGCAAGCTCCAAATTTGAAGACTGAAAAGGGGGCAAGGAGCTGGAGGGACTCAGAGGTACGTTTGGGCATTATTTAAACCAGTATGAGCTCTTCAGTTTCTGCTTTGCTGTGGTCTAGATCATGATACCCCATACAGATTCTTAGCAGTTAGGCCTCTAAACCTTGGGAAATGTCTCCAGGATCTGCCTTCTGTTTGGTGTCTCCCAAGAGCTGACTCAGTCTGAGATGTGCAAATTCTATCCCATAGATGCATGGAGTTCTGTGAGTCTGATTTCTGCCCCTGTCCAGACTATTCAGGTGAATGCCTTACCCCTGAATATGGTTTTTTCAGGTTCCTTTGACTTTATACATCTCAGACAACAGGCCAGGTTGGATGAATACTCTCCACAGGCTCTGGAATTCTAGTTTAAGTCCAACCCTACGGTTCGCACTAGACAAGATTTGGTTGAACATGGTGGTTTACTAGTGGCATTGCTGCAGCTTTTTAATGGCCAGGCTCAGGTGTTATGCAATGCTTCATAGTGTTGAAATAAGCTTATGTACTATGAGCCCTGTGCTTCCTTCTATGTAAATTAGATATTCTTTTTGATTTTATCTGGTTTGAGCTTCATAGAGCTTATTGTGGTTTCATGCTTTTCACTTGTTTTGAAAAACAGCTAGAATCTTATTACTTCTGTTTCTTTCTTTCTCTCTCTCTCTCTCTCTCTCTAGTCCTCCCCTTCTTTCCCTCTCTTATCAGTTCTCCTTCTGTATTCCATTTATTTGTTATATTTTAAAAAAATTGTCTCATATGTTTCTTAGATGCTTTTCTTTGTCTTTCATCTTTCTCTTTTTGGTGCTTAGGTTGGATATTTTCTACTGATCTGTCATTTAGTTCACTATCTTCCATCATTTTGCTTCTAATATGCTACCAATCCTATCTATTGAATTTGTAAGTTTAGTTTAGTATTTTATAGGTCTACAATTTCCATTTGACCTTTTCATAAATTTTAAGTTACTGGTGAAATTATTTATCTTTTCCTCTATTTTCTTACATATTAATCCTAGTTATAAGTCCCCATCTGATAACTATATTACGGCTCTGTTTCAATTATCTACTTTTTTCTCTGAGGTTTTGGTCATTTGATTCTGCTTTTACCATGTTTTATAATTCCTAATTTGATTTCAGATATTTTGAGTAAAGCACTTTAGACAGTCTGAATAATGTTATTTTTCTCCAAAGAGGAATAAGATTTCCTCAGGCAGGCAGATAGAATACCTGCACATCCCCTTGGTCTTGCTAGGACTGGTTTTTGACTTTGTTAGGTCAGCTCTATTTCAGCTTTGCCCATACTTTGAAGACACAACCCTCAGTCCTTTCTCCTAGTCATGGTCCTTTCTGGGTTCTCAACTGAAAGCCTGAGTATTTACCAAGGCTCTTCCACCTTGGTGGGGTTTGAGCCCCAATCTCTGTGTTCCCAACATTTCATGGTTGTTTAAATCTCTGACCATGTCTGTAGTCTCCAAGCTAGTGTTTTCTTCTGCATTTTTTCCTTCTGGATTTCTAGTCCTGCACATGTCCAGCATTGGAGTTAGCCAAAACTCCAATGAAATATTTATATTGTATGTTGGAGTTCACTTGTAGGGTTTCCACTTCTCTGTGATTTCTTACCTTAAATCCTTGCCACTTTGGTAGCCACAAACTTCAACCTCTGGTGCCTGTTCCTGGTAAGACTGCTGCTTTCTGCTCAGGTTCCTCACCACCCACCCCTAGCTGCCCTACAGTGCAAATGAGAAAATCTTTCCAGGGGAACTGCCAGGTGAATTTGAAGCTGAATACTTGTGCTTTTATTCTTTCAGGGTTCATTGCCCTCAGATCATGCCTATATTATTTGTTCTTAAATGCCTTCGAATACTTGTTTTATATATAAACATAAAATATACATATTTTAACACAACAATATAAAGCAATTCTACTCCAATAAAGATGTGAAAAAAATACATATTTTAATAGTTATATTTGTCTTCAGTATAATAAAAACTATTCTATCATGACTGAAATCCAAAGTTTATTAGATAATTTAAAATATGTAAACACATGTTTATTTTATGATCCTTATACATTTTCATTTATTTTCAGTTTTAGAGTTTAAGATGGCTTAGGGAAAAAAAGGCTATTTGTGAAATTTGTTGACTAAATACAAATAAAAAATTCAGTACAAAGTAAAAATGAAATAAATAAACATATAAAGCGGAAGGGTTGATATGGTTCTATGAATAAGCATAGTATCACATCTGAATTGTTTCCAGGCAGCCAAGGCAAAAAAGGAAACATTATCCAATACATAAATCTCATTATCAAAAAGAAACAGCATATATGCTACTTAGACAGAAAATATAATTTTTTATAGTATGAAATTTTAAAATAAAACATTTTAGTAAGATTATCTATAAAAGCTTTATCTAAAATGCCAAAGTGGTTTCTTGCAACCTACATTAAAAGCCAAGGTGATGGCATTACATAACAATAGAATAAATATATATTTGTTTGCATTGACAACAGATGACAATAGCCAAATATTTACTAAAACTTGAAGGATAGTATAAGTTTCTGCTACCTTTTTCTTTTGTTATACTTTTCTTATACCTTTGGAAATATCAATGAAATAAAAAATAGTTAATGGAAATCCATATTTACTTCATTATGCATTTAATTTTTAACTGTGATATCTAAAGGCATTGAACATTGAGGAAATGTCACCACATATGTATGAACACTAATCTGATAAACTTAGAAACAAGTACGTGAGTAGACTGGAAACAAGATATCAATATATTGCTAACAGATAGATTACATAGAAGGGGTCTGGTCAAACTTTTTACAAGCCAGTGTTAGACTATCCTGCCTGTTGGTGGATGCAGCTGAGTTCCCAACATAAGTAGGTGTACTTGTTGAATAAATGGATGGAAAAACGAATGGATAAATACACAAAAAAAGTGAATGGATTTTGGCCCCAGACATTAGGACAATGCTCACCTCACAGTCAGAGTTAAAGGACCCCAGCAGTGGGATTTGGAGAGCTTGGTGGGTGATGAACCAGGCATCTCGACACTAACTTTCCAATTTCATTGGCATCTTTTATAAGCCATCTGTAACCTTACAGTGTTGCCTCAATTAACAAAACCTTTGGAACAAAGCTCCTTTATAATCAAGTTGGCAGCATTAACAATAGCTCATAAACATGCAAAGTATGCTACCATGTGTCATTCAGCTCAGTGACAATGTTCCAATTAGGCTGCATGTGTGCACATGGCAAAATACTGTTGTGCATGGCTCTCATTAGCACTCACAGTTAAAAGAATAGATCCCAGTGTCCCTGTGGAATTTTTTAGCTTGCTCTTTCCCCTTGGCTTTTTTTTTTAATCTGATCTTTGTTCCACATTTAATGGTAATCTTCTTCCCACTCAGGTGTCTGATGTCCTTTTGTTCTTTAGTTACTTATCTTGACCTTGCCTAAAAACCAAAAAAACTGAAAAAAACAGGTCTTGTGGGTAGCTCTTTACACTTGTGGCTTACCCTACTGATCTCAGTTACTTCTTACGTTTATGCAGTAGGTAGTATGCATTCTATAACCACATCTGCCAATAGAGCTGAGCATGGATAACAAATGTTTTAGAATGAGAGCTGGGTAAAGCATCACATGATCTATGGCATAAAGGCTCCACTGTTGACTCCCATGCTCCTCAACAGTCAGTCTTTCTTGCTGAGCTCCAGTTTCTACACTTACCAAGTGAGAAGATCGATGACCTATAAGGATCCTTCCAGATCTAAACTTTCTAGGATTCAAAAGTCAAAATTGAAAATGTATGGAGAAAATGTACTATCTCTCTCCCATTTCTAAGAGTTGGGAGAGTTGAACATCTAAATTCTGGCTAATGCTGTTTTATGTGGCTGAGTCACAAAAGAAAACAGAGTGTCTTTGATAATATTTCTCTTGAAATGTGAAAGATATTGTGTCTGGGATGCTTAGTAATCCCTTAGGGGGAAAAAACACAGAGAATTACAAAACTAAGTGGCATGATACCCCTGCTATCACCTCAGAATCTGGGTAGAAGTTTCAAGAGTCAGGACATGATTCACCATGTTCTTTTTTCTTTGTGTCTGCAATCATGGAAGTGTATACCAAAATGTAGCCTCCATCAGCCTCTGTCCCTGAGTGTCTGTGATGAGCGTATCTCTCTTGTCCACTCACTTCATGCACATAATGAGTGAGAGAAAATCTTGGTAGCAGTAAGCTACTGAAAAACAAACAAACCAACCTGAAGTGCTGTGAACTGTCAAACCCAGCTTTCTCCCACTGCGGTTCTCCTGGTGGAACCACATTAGGGAAGGTGGAAGGGAGAAATCTGTTATTTGGGGTTACTGGAATAGTCCTTCTTGCATAGCAATCCTGGGCATTTTGCCTGTAACTCTTCAGAGAGGATATACCAGGGTCTGTTCTTGAGCTTAGAATTTTGCTACAGTGAAGGTGAGGGGTTTAAAAGATAGGAAGTATATTTTCACTGATGTAAAAGTATGTAAAACATTCTTTCTTCTCCTTTCATGTTATTCTATCCCTACAGAGTTCTTGCATGTCAGATTGATAAGGACCTTATAAGAAATGCTATCATTGTTCTCAATGGTGAAAAACTGAAATCATTTCCACTAAGATCAGGAGCAAGACAAGGTTGCCCACTCTCACCACTATTATGCAACATAGTTTTGGAAGTTTTAGCCACAGCAATCAGAGAAGAAAAAGAAATAAAACGAATACAAATTGGAAAAGAAGGAGTAAAACTGTCATTGTTTGCAGATAACATGATACTATACATAGAGAATCCTAAAGATGCTACCAGAAAACTAGTAGAGGTAATCAATGAATTTGATAAAATGGTAGGATACAAAATTAATGCACAGAAATCTCTTGCATTCCTATACAGTAAGGATGAAAATTCTGAAAGAGAAATTAAGGAAACACTCCCATTTACCACTGCAACAAAAAGAATAAAATACCTAGGAATAAACCTACCTAGGGAGACAAAAGACCTGTATGCAGAAAACTATAAGACACTGATGAAAGAAATTAAAGGTGATATAAACAGATGGAGAGATATACCATGTTCTTGGATTGGAAGAATCAACATTGTGAAAATGACTATACTACCCAAAGCAATCTACAGATTCAATGGAATCTCTATCAAACTACCAATGGCATTTTTCACAGAACTAGAACAAAAAATTTTACCATTTGTATGGAAACACAAAAGACCCTGAATAGCCAAAGCAATCTTGAGAAAGAAAAACATAGCTGGAGGAATCAGGCTCCCTGACTTCAGACTATACTACAAAGCTACTGTAATCAAGACAGTATGGTTCTGGCACAAAAACAGAAACATAGATCAATGGAACAGGATAGAAAGCCCAGAGATAAACCCATGCACATGTGGTCACCTTATCTTTGATAAAGGAGGCAAGAGTATACAATGGAGAAAAGACAGCCTTTTCAAAAAGTGGTGTTGGGAAAACTGGACAGCTACATGTAAAAGAATGAAATTAGAACACTTCCTAACACCATACACAAAAATAAACTCAAAATGAATTAAAGACATAAATGTAAGTTCAGACACTATCAAACTCTTAGAGGAAAACATAGGCAGAAAACTCTATGACATAAATCACAGCAAGATCTTTTTTGACCCACCTCCTAGAGAAATGGAAATAAAAACACAAATAAACAAATGGGACCTAATGAAACTTAAAAGCTTTTGAACAACAAAGGAAACCATAAACAAGACAAAAAGACAACTCTCAGAATGGGAGAAAATATTTGCAAACGAAGCAACTGACAAAGGATTAATCTCCAAAATATACAAGCAGCTCATGCAGCTCAATATCAAAAAAACAAACAACCCAATCCAAAAATGGGCAGAAGAGCTAAACAGACATTTCTCCAAAGAAGATATACAGATTGCCAACAAACAAACACATGAAAGGATGCTCAACATCTCTAATCATTAGAGAAGTGCAAATCAAAACTACAATGAGGTATCACTTCACACTGGTCAGAATGGCCATCATCAACAAATCTGCAAACAATAAATGCTGGAGAGGATGTGGAGAAAAGGGAACCCTCTTGCACTGTTGGTGGGAATGTAAATTGATACAACCACTATGGAGAATAGTATGGAAGTTCCTTAAAAAACTAAAAATAGAACCACCATATGACCCACTACTGGGCATATACCCTGAGAAAACCATAATTCAAAAAGACTCATGTACCACAATGTTCATTGCAACACTATTTACAATAGTCAGGACATGGAAGCAACCTAAGTGTCCATCAACAGATGAATGGATAAAGAAGATGTGGCACATATATAGAATGGAATATTACTGAGCCATAAAAAAGAAACAAAATTGAGTTATCTGTAGTGAGGTGGACGGACCTAGAGTCTGTCATACAGAGTGAAGTAAGTCAGAAAGAGAAAAACAAATTCCGTATGCTAACACATATATATGGAATCTCAAAAAACAAAAAAAAAAGGAAAGGTTCTGAAGAACCTAGGGGCAGGACAAGAATAAAGATGCAGACATAAAGAATGGACCTAAGGACACGGGGAGGGGGAAGGGTAAGCTGGGATGAAGTGAGAGAGTGGCATTGACATATATATACTACCAAATGTAAAATAGGGGATATATGTATACGTATAGCTGATTCACTTTGTTATACAGCAGAAACTTACACAACAATGTAAAGCAATTATACTCCAATAAAGATGTTAAAAAAAAAATGTTATCAAATGTTCTTTCTAATGCAGAATCTTCCACATAACCTTTGAGGTGAAATCCAGCTGCTGCCTCAGCATGTTCTTTGATAGGGAACTCACCTTTTCACAGGCAACCAGCAAGATTTACACATAGCAAGGACCCTAATAGAGTTCTTTTCTCTATGCTAAAGTGAAATATGCATCACTGTAATTTCTACCCAGTAAAATCCTTAATCCTACCTCTTGAAGCCACATTTTAATCCTTACCCTTGATAGCCCTTAAAATATTTTAAGACAGCAAGCAAATTCCCTTCAACGAAGTTCCTTGAAATTTTCTCCCAAAGAAGGAACTTGAGTCACATAATTGTTTTACAGAGGAGATGATAATTATGGGGATGTGAAGTGATTTCCAGGTGGTCACAACATTATTATTATTATCATTAGTGCAGATGGAGTGAAAATTAGATAGTAGGAGAGAAGTGAAACCTTCAGGTCCTCATATCTTAAATGAGTTGATGAATCAGTTTGATTCATCAAAAACAGCAAGAACCAAAAGCAGTTGGCAAGAGCTCTATTCTGGCAGGAGGAAATCTCTATTTCACATTCCCCTTGTTTACTCCCACCTCGCTGACTCACTTGTTGCTAATTGTCTAAAATCAAAGTTTTGATGCAAGCTTACTGATGATGAGAAAGAGAAGAGAGAGATAAATCAGTGAAGTTACAAAGTTACTAAGGATAAGCTCAGAGATAAACAAAGGATGTGTAGAGAATGACACATTCAGAGCAGAAAGAAGCATCTCCCAAGTAGAAAAACAAGTCACATCGAATATTTCAAAACTTAAAAAGGACAGCTAAACAACTCTGCATTTGGATCATACATAGAAATGCAAAAGTACAAAGGGAGGGTAATGTGATTAGCAAAAGCACAGGTGAACGATTTAGGGCTTTTTTTTTTTTTTTTTTAAACCACAATGGTGTGGTCACTTAAAAAAAAAAAAAAAAAAGTACAAATGTAGGCTACATTCATGGCAGGGTGTTTCCAAAGAGAGGAAGTATGGCATATTGTGGTCAGACCATACCAAGGGTACAGTTTTAGCCACCACAGCTTTCAAGAAAAGCAAACATCCTGGAAAGTTTTAGGAGGAATTTGGTTAGGTAGGTAAGGTGACAAAACCATGCCTTAAGAAAGGGGAATGAAGCCTTTTGAGGATGTTCAAGTTGGATCAGAAAAAGTTCATGGAGAAATGTAAATGGCCTTCTGGCAAAGAGGAATTAGAACTAATATTAAGGAGAGAAAGTTTCAGGAAGGGAAAATAAGGCTCAATATAAAGAAGCACTTTACAAACAATAGAAACCATCTAACAGTATAATAGGACATCTCAGACAGTAGAAAAACTGAGTCTATTGCTCATAATGCTTTAGGAGCAATTCAGGCATCTGATGAACATTCCAACTCAGTACGTTCTTAAATTTAAAAATTTACCACCAAACAAGATGGTACCTTGAGATTTGCATTTGCTGCAGTCCCAAGAAGAGTCTCATCTAAGTAGGAGAAAGGATCCTGGACTAGAGTTCTAGTTTGTGCTTTCCATGAAACAGTTTTGTGAATTTCAGCAAATTATTTTCCCTCTCTGGGCTTGTTCTTCCTTCTACAAAAGACCGGGGTTTGTTCTTAGATCAGCGGTTTTCAAACTTAAGATATTACTCAGACATTTAAATAATTAATTTAAATTTTTTTAGAAATGTTCTTGAATTGTAGTAAGGATGGGATCTCTTTTCTCCCGAAGACTCATCAAGGCAGCCTCTGTAGGGACTTCTCATAATTCCTTAGGTTATTTAGGCAACAAGGATTTTAAACCATCACCCCACTGATCTCTGAAAGCCTAGGGTTTCTTGTTCTAAGTGTGATCTAGCATTTCCTACCTCTGAACCAGAAAAAGGATTCAGGGCTTTGAAAACCATTAGGAAACTTCCTTCAGGAATCAAGATATTTAGCACACATTCAGACACAGTGCCCTGAACATTGTCTGCATCTTACTATTTCTGAGTCCTTGTCTATTCTTTTTCCCAGGTCTGGAATATATTCCTACTTTCCTGCTCTGGCCCAAATTTTATATACTCTTCAAAATCCACCTCAAATTTCCTGCAGGAAGACTTCTTAAATCAGCGCCCCACCCCTTTGCAATTTCTTGGAATTTCTTTATGTTTGCTTTGTCATCCCAAAGGATCTGTGAACTGCTTAAGACAGCAGAGTGAAAAGTGCTTGGGGTTAGGAGTTATAGATTCTCTACTTGCTAATTGTGCAATCTTGGGTAAGTAACTGGACTTGGAGGTTCAGTTTCCTCACCTGTAAAATGGAATTGCATATACCCACTCAAAAGGGTTTTTGTAAGAATCAAATGAAATAGAGCATGTAAAACACCTTTCCCAAAAAAATAAAAATGTGATGTTATTAATTCCATACAACATTTCCTTTACCCCAGAGGAAAGGAAATGTAAGCTTTTCTTAGAGGAGGATCTTTTCATTTCTTGTTACTTAGATATCACTACTTCCTGCCTTCCTTTGACTCGGTCATCATTCAGTATTTACCAACACTGGAAAAAAAAGAAAAAGTGAAAAAAGAAATTGGCTAAGTAAGGAGGAGAGAGTAATATCTCTTTCATTAGCAATGCTTTATAGAGTGTGTGCTTACATATCTGATCTAATTTGATGTTCATATCAACACCCTGTGGTTGACATTCTCTTTCCTTTACGGCTGAGAAAATGGAGGCTAAGGATTAAGTGATTTGCCCTAAGTCACTTACTAGTTAGAGAGGAATTGAAATTTAAAACTGATTTTTTCCTTATTCCAAAATTCATGATTTTTTCTGCTTTCTTTTGCTGCTTAAGGGAATCCTTCTTGGTTCCTGTCCTTGGGAAAGTCTTGATGCTTCCTCTTAGTGTGGGTGTTGGAGAAGAGGAGGTGAGATCTTGCTCTAGATCAGATTGGACAAAGAGCAGCTAGGTCTTCCTCACACTTCCAGGAAATAGTCTGATCCAGCCTTGCCTCATCTGTGGGAACCCTTCCTGGTAGAGCCACTCTGGGACATCAAGATTTACAGCCTTATCCCATGGGAATAACCCTCGCTCTCAAAGCCTGTGTCTGAGGAGTTAAACTCTTCTGCAGAGGAGTCCTTTATTTGTTCCAGCCTTGCCCTTGCTTGTCTGTAGATCTGATCCACAGCTCACTTTCCATCCCCCATACCCTGGATTTTGCAATCTCCTTCAGGTCTTTTGAGGAAGACTCCACTTTCCTCGTGGGGTTGTCCCTGAAGTTCATTAAGGGCTGTTTCCCCTTTTACAGCAGTTATGATGTCCCCTGACCCTTGGCTGAGACCCACAGATGCAGACTGATCATTGAAATAAGCCCAAGCAATTCAGCAACCCCAAATTTGGGAGGTCTGGGTATAGGAAAACCCATAACACTCTTGATGCAACAGTTGCTGACAGATCTCACCGACCTCCCTTCATTACACAGCCAGCCACCCACATCTTAGCCTGATCTGTAGTCCAGAAGAGTCACACACGTGCTTCTGAAGGGAGGACTTGGCAACAACCCTTCCTTCCCCAGGGCACGGCTGGGGATTATGAATAACCAATAACTCACCGCTAAGGGTGAATGCATGAAGACAACCATTTCAGGCAGGGCGGGTTTCTTCACTCCAGCTGAATTTGTGACATAAGAACAGACTGCGGGCTCCACCCTGACCTTAACAGGAGCACACTGACCTTCCTTCCTCTGTGTGAAAGATAGAAACATGCCCAGGAGCTTTTGACAGCAGCTCACCATTAGCTTCTTCCTTGTCTTGATTTAGTCAGAGAAAATGGCAATCTAAATTAGAATTTAGACAAACTCATGGGCTTTGCAGGAGACACTTCCTCCTAAAAAAAGGTCAGTGAACTGCATATTAATGTGGAAATGTCAGACAAACAGTGGGGCAGAACAGAAACATTGAACATGGTTCTGTCTACCTGACCAATATATTTGGCAAAGTTGCAAAGAACAAAAAACTCACTAGGAGTGTTGGGGCCCTTGCCTTCTAATAACAAGGAAGTTGCAAAGCATTTTTACCTGTAACCTCTGAGGCAATATGGGAACTAAGATTTACGGCTTCAGTACCTACTACTTGCCAAGCATTGTGCAAATGGCTCATACATTTGTCTCATTTCATCCTTACAACAGCACCTGAAGTAAATAGTAAAATGACCATTTTCCAATGAGGAAATGGAGGCTCAGAATACCAGTAAGTATAAGAATCTGGATTCAAATCCTGCTCCTTCTTCTACAGAGATTCATTGACTATTCCATGCTGAGTAAGTAGCCATCACAATTTAGACCTCTAGTCCTTGCTAACCTACTGCATTCCAGGTCTTTCAGGAATCGTTGTAGTGAGTTTATACTGAGTGCGTATTGAGTGCTGTTCACATACAAAGTACTTGAGAGGATGTGATAGAAGGAGACGACAGCTGACACCCTTTCTTTGAGAGGTTTAAAACTAATGACTGAGAAAAAACAAACAAACAAAAAAAACTAATGACTGAGAACTACATGCAAGGAATTGAAGTAAGTTCAGATTTGCAGGGTGAGATGCAGATTGGACCTAAGTGCCAAAGGGATGCCCAATGAGGGAAGGATGGCCATAGGTCCTAGTCTTCATGGACATCTTCATGGGAGAACTGGTCTCTGAAAGAGTGAGGCTTACCTTAGGCAGAGCGCTAGGCCTAAGGAAGATTGTGGGTCAGCCTTACACACCACTCAACCTTTATTTTTTTTCATGGAAGAGATTTCTTTCCAAAGTCATTATTTTGCAATGTACAGTATTCACAAAAATGGTTCTTGTGGGCACATCCATGCTCATTATCACAACAGGGTCATCTACTCTCTAGGTGACTCTAAAAACCAGGTTATGATGGACAGATTACTAGAGTGTAAATTGGGGCTCCCATCCTGGCTTAGCTATGTGACTAGGGTAAGTCTTTTTTTCCACTGGTCCTCAGTTTCTCCAGCAATAAAGTGTTGGTACTGGAAAAATAGTCTGTGAGGTTGCTTCTTATGTTGGCATGCCATTGGTCCTCTCTCAGAAAGCTCCTGTTTTGAAGTATAATGTAATGGTCACTGGAATGGGAGTCAGGATCTACTGGTCCCAGAACTGACCCAGCCCTAACTAGCTGTGTGATCTCGGATAGCTCCTTTTTACTCTCTGGGTGTCAGTTTTACTGTCTCTTCAATGTCCTCGCTAAGGGAGTTCTGTGAAGTCCACTTCCACTGTGACATTTTATGAATCTAAATATCCTATCTTCAATTATTGCTAATAAAAAAGTATCCATTTGGATAAGAAACTAGAAGAAACAGAATAGACCTCCTGAAGGCACCAAATTGAGTATTTGATGTTATTCAATTAAGTTGGTTGTGACTGGAATGTAGCATCTTTTGCACAAACAATGACTCAGAAAATTAATTAGCCTCTGCTTTAATTAAATCATAATTCTATTTAGTGCCAATTAAAATACCACATCTGAGTCAATTCACTGAAGCAAGGTGTATTTGATGCAGGAAACATGCTCTTTTGCCATGTGGAGCTGGGTTGATGACTGAAGTGCTGGGGCTCTTGATTTCCAGATAGGCACCCAGGGCTCGGAACCACAGTATGAAAATTCCCAGAGGCCATGGGCGCAGCCTGCTCTGATGAAATTTTGCATACCTTAGCTTTCTTCATCAGATTATTTTGCAGGTCTTATTACTAACATTAAAGAAACAGAGAAAATCTAATAACAGTGCTGAATTGTCCAGATGCATTTCCAGAAGCCAAACCATTTTTGCCCAGTACAGCATCATTCCAGAAAACTCCAGTTATGGCTGAGCTAAAGAGACTTTTTGATGTCTCTGAACTTTAGTATGATATCACCCGTTAGATTCCTGTATAGTTGAGATAGTGGAATCGCTGAATAATAATAATAAAGTTTTCCTACTGTTGCAACCAGATATAATCTTTCTCTCCTTTGAAACAACATGACTATGGTTTATGCTACTTTAAGGCAGCCACCATACCTGGTATTAGATCTGTGTGTGTGTGTGTAATTGTGTTCTATCTGACTTCAATTGTGTCTTATTTTCTTGACTTAATAGGTACATGAATAAAGGTTGCTTTTTAAAAAATAGTTTATAATATTTTCCCATACATTAATAATACTTTTAGAGTTTCATAAGAACTTCTGAACTCTGGGCATGTATTTTTGTCCCTTTTTTACAGATAAGAATATTAAAGCTCAAAGAGTTTAAGTAGTTTGCTCAAGTTCACAGATTAGATTGAGTTCACAGATCTAATCCTCACTCTGCCTAACTGCCTCTAGACACTACTCTGTCCATAGTAGGAAATCAATAAGTGTCCAGATGAAAGGATAGGAAATGGCTTCTTCCATCCGAAGCAAAGTCCCCCAAGGAACATTGAATTTTATGACTATATAAGGAAGATCTTTTTTGTTGTAGACAGGTAGTCGACAGTTGTCTAATGAGAAACCTGAAAGAACCAGCCAACAAGAAGGTAAAAAAAAACTTTTTTCAGATATAATACCAAGTGTGGTTAATTAAAAATGGCCATAAAACACTTGCTACTTTTCCCCCTGAAAGATGGGGACTAATTCCCTCCTTGAACATGAGTTGGCCTTACTGACTTGCCAATAAATTTGACAGAAGTTACATTCTGGGACTTGTAAGACTAGGTCAAAAGTCTTGCAACTAGGCCTTCTGGAACATTTTCTCTGGGAGCCCTGATTTGCCATGAAGAAGATCAGCTACCCTGAAGTCACCATTCTGGTAAGGCCACATGTAGGTATGCTTGTCAATAGTCCTAACTAATCCTAGCCTGCCAGACATCATTGTCAAGGCATGAGACATGTGAATAAAGCTGTCTAAGGGTCTCTAGACCAGCCATCCGCCAGTTAAGTACTATCAAATGACCTCAGTTAATGCCATGTGGAGCAGAAATATTGCTCAGTTGACTCTGTTTGAGAATTCCTGACCCTCAAAATCATGAGATATAATAAAATGGTGGTTGCTTTAAGTCACTTAGCTTTGGGGTAATTTGTCACTCAGCAATAGATCACTGGAACACAAAATTACAAAGAAATAGGAAAAGAGGTAACTATAATACCATGATCCATACCCTAGATCTCTTCTTTCCAACATTCTTGACCAGACGTCTAGGCCATTGGCCACTACACAAGGATCTATGTATATTAACTCATTGGGTCACATCTCCTTCCACATAAAAGTTATAACCAGGTTCCTGCTCAGCTTTATGCATTGAGAATATTTTTCTTCTCAACTGTCTCTCAGGATTACCCCTGAATGTGGTTGTAATGCAGCACCATCTATTTTTGTATGTACCCAGAAATCAAGTTCATTCATCTGTAATCAAGCTTGGTTTTTTTTCCTCCTTATTTAAGATCCCCATATAATCATAAGTGCAAGCCAGAGGAGGGTTACTTGTACAACTCTGGTGAGTGGCAAGGAAGGTTGGACTATATACTCATGCAATTTATTATATCCCTGGTCCTGCTCAGGCTCAATTCCAATTTATAATGACTATTGCTGGGCCCATCTGACTTTATTACTTGGTGGGTGTCTGAGAACCTAACCCATAATGCATAGTTCCAGATTCCTAGTAACTTGGTAACTCGTGGTTAAATTTTCTTTCTCCACCAGGGTTCAGTAACATGCCAAGAGCTATTCTTCAAAGGGTCTGTAATTCTCTATTGCTGAAGACATAGCCTTGCTTCAGAATCCAAAGGGTCTGTGCTGCAGTACTTTAACTGAAAGTTGCCCTATGCTCCATACTGTATCTTTTTCCACCATTGACATCTCCAACACCATAGAGTCTACTGGATCATTTTACCCAAGTTACAGGGCTGATTCTACTGTGCTCTGGATCTGCTGTAGAACTCTTTTCTGATCTAGGCCCTACTTAAAGCTGGCAGACTTCCATGTCACATAGTATATGGGCCAGAGTAGTATTCCTAAGTGTATAATGCTTTGTCTATAGAACCCAAAGAGGCCTACCATGTGCTGTGCTTCCTTCTTTGCAGTATGGGTTATAAGATGCAGCAACTTTTGTTTTATTTTGGCAGGAACTTCCTGCGTAATTCTAGTCAATGCCCATCCTTGTCATCATGGAAAGGGACCAAATATTAAGGCTCACAATTCTTGTTCTTAACTCTTCTAATCAACCAAATGTCATGCTGGAAAAGTTATTTTTTCCTCATTTCCCCATATGTAGTATATTCATGTTCACAGCACCTAGCACAGTGTGTGAGGTACGTAAACAAAAAAGTTTGCTGAGTCAGCAAATGTTTAACTACATGATAGACTTTGGCGGGATGGCTGCCACTTATCTTCTAAATCTGATATCCTCTGAAAATGTCGTCTAATGTAGGTAGTTAAATTTATCTCCAGACCACTACTAATCATGGATTTTTCATGTCCCCATGCTAATGAGTTTAAATAAAAATATAAAGGGTTCTAGTTATCTAAATCAAGTATGTGTGAGCCTGCATTCAAGGGCATTGTTGAAGATTTTGAGATGTCTCTCTAATCTTGCCAATCATTCTGACTCAAAGGAATCCCAAAGGGGGGGAAAAAGTCCATTTTGGAAATCAACAAGATCATATTCATGTAGCCCTTGACTTTGTATCCATAATCCTGTGTTCAGTGATGCAGACTTTAACTTGTTTGTCATGAGCTCTAACACCAATTTTTTACCCATGTCATAGGCAAGGCATAATAAGTGAAACATCAGATGAACATTGAGAATTTTGCTTCAGATTTAGGAGAACAAAATCATAGAATGTGAGAATGGTAGGGACCTTATATATCATCTAATCCTCATTTTACATTGGAGAAACTAAAATTCAGAGTAACCTTCTAGAAAGATTATATATCAGGTCAAGCCTCTTTTCTGTTTAAAATTCTTCAATAACTTCCTCATCATTCATTCACTCAAGAGATATTTATATAGCATCTGGCTGCATACTGGAGACTTAGTTCTGCACAAAACATTCTTTTCCTTCTCTTGTGGAACTTTCATTCTGGTAGTAAAGAAGGCATTAAATAAATTATTATAAAATATAGTTATAAATCTATAAAGAAGTGCAAAAGATGAAAAGTGCTATGTAAAACAGAGTGGGCCAAAGGTTGGGAGTAAGAGCACATGAGGTAGAAGGGATAACAGCACAGGAGAAGGTTTTGAGAAGAAAAAGTGAATTGGTTGCCTTCTAGGAACCAAGTATAGTATGTCAGAGTGAGGAGAAAAGTAGTATAAAATACGGTTAGTGAGTTAGACTGGGGTCAGATCGGGTAATATATCTGAAGATCTTAATAAGAATGGGAATCCAAAGAAGTTTTGTTTGTTTGTTTGTTTTCTTTTGTTTTTGCCTGAAAGTATGATAATCACATTTGCATAAAAAAAGATCTCCTATTCTGGCTACTTTGTGGAAGCTTATTTGAGAGAGCTAAGATCAGAAGCAGGGTGATGAGCTAGGAAGCTATTGCAGTAACCCAAGGGAAGATGATGGTAGTTTAGACTAGGGTCGTGGCAGACAAGATGAAGAGTCATTGAGAGATCTGGGATATATTTTGAATGAATAGGGTTTGGTGAATTATTGGAAAAGATGACTTATGCTATATATAACCATATCTATGTCATATAACACAAGGAAGGCACTTAGGAAGGCAACTTTGTTGACTCAATGATTAAGATCCAGAAAGGTGAAGTGAGGTCACATGGTCAAGGAAGACAGAGTACAGTCTATATCCTAGGTTTCTTAACTGTCATTCAAAGGCTGTTTTCAGTCTACTTTTCTACCCCTCTGCCTTATCATTAGTAGAATGTTAGCATAGCAGTTCTCCTATACAAATGAAAATTTGTACAATTTTATATCAACAGTATGAATTCTGTCTCCTCGACTTGTTACACAGATAACCAATGAATAAATGTCCTCATATAAAAATGATGATAACTTATTAAACAAAAATTTATTGAGCATTAATTGTCAGACTTAGTTCTAAAACTAAGAAAACAATAGGGAGAACACTGTCAAAATCACTACAGTCATGGAATTTACTGTTTTGTTGAGGAAGAATAAATGTGCAAGTTATTGTCTCTTTTCCATCCCTGCCCCTTTTGTATCATAGGGAACCAGAGCCAACATTTCCTTACTGCCTTGCCAGCTGACAACTACCTAAGTTCTGTGAATGGGAGGCTTTGGTCAAAAACTGGAAAGCGGAAGGCAGAAAAAGATCATTTTACCTTGTCTTTGGAAATACCTCATGCCACGGCAACAGCGATGGCAACACGTGTGTGTTCCTGGGTTCCTGATCAGGCAGCAGTCTCTAATGTGCTATATCAACAAGGGTCCATTCAGGAAATTAGGGGTCACAATACATATTATGCATATTTCCAGCAGAGAAAATTTATTGTAAGGACTCGGTTCCAAAAAAAAAATAGTTGAAATAGCTGGAAGAACCCTGACACAGTCATTTTGCTGAAAGATTGGACTATAGAAAAGTTATGATATAGAGATGATATATGATCCATCAGTGTCATGGACTGACTTGTATGTCCCCAAAACTCATGGGGAGATACTTCATGTTGAAGTCCCAACACCCACTACCTCAGAATGTGACTGTACTTGGAGATAGGGACTTTAAAGGGGGTAGTTAAGGTAAAATGAGATCATATGGGTGAGCTCTACTCTGATATGGCGAGTGAGTGTATACAAGGAAGAAATTAGGACACAGAAACTCACAGAGGGAAAGGCCATTTGAAGATGGAGAGAAAACATGGCCGTCTACAAACCAAGAAGAAGGGACTCTGAAACCAACCCTGCCAGCACCTTTATCTTGGACTTCTAACCTCCAGAACTGTGAGGAAATAAATTTCTGTTGCTTAAGCCACCCAGCCTGATACTTTGTTACAGCAGCTCTAGCAAACTAATACAATCACATAATTATTAATCTTGTTCAGAAAGCTCAAGCATTACTTCCTCATCATAGGCTTAATAAAATGTCATCAAATGTCCCCAAATCAGGGGACAGGTTTATTCCATTTTTTCCTGAATTTAACTGTATCATATAATCCTCTTTGTGAGAGACTCATAGTCTAGAATAGGACTCTAAGAAATGAGTCAAGATAGGTTTAAGTGCCATAAAAGAGGTGTGAATAAGGTGTTACAGAGCTACTAAGCAGGAAGGGAACATTACCAGGGAAAAGGCTTGAACTGATTCTTGAATGATAATGAAGATTTTAACCATGGAGAAGAGAGCAGAAGGTATTGAGGTGTGTATGTATAGTGGTACTGAGATGTGGAAGCACATGTCATGTCAGCGAAGGGCAAAGTTTGCATGTGACTGACACCCAGAATGCAGGACGAGAAGGGGGAAAATCTTAGCAGCTGAGGCTGGAAAGAGAACAGTCCTTCCTTCCTTCCTCCCTCCCTCCTTCCCTCTCTCTCTCTTTCTCTTTCTTTTCTTTTCCTCCAGAAAAAAAGACAAAAACAAACACTGTGGAGTCTTTAGAAACTGTGGCCGAATATGGCTTACAGAAATCAAAGGAAAGTCAGGTTTTCCCAGGGAGAGACTCTTGGTGAAATGTTAGGAGAGTCAGAGTCTGAAAAACACCAAACTGCAAATTCAGCTGTGGCCACAGACAAATCCAACATAGTCTGCATGCATATTTCCTACAGTTGACACTATTAGTGGCCACCTATTGATCTTTTTTGTTTTCTCTGATTTAATGAGGAGCACCCAGACATGGGAATCTGCAAACATACAGAGGAAGCATAGTGGCAAAGAGCAAGGGCTGGGAATTGGATAGACCTAGATTCAAGCCCCATCTTTGCCAAATACAAATGATCTGATTTTGACTTGACTTAGTTTCCTTATTTTTAAAATGGGTATAATGATAGAACCTACATTCTAGGATGGTGTAAGGCTGCAATTAAATAATGAATATAAATTAATTCATGTGTTTTCTAACAGATATTAAGTGAGAACACAAGTTAGCTTGCCCAGGTGTATATTTCAGCCTTAATATTTTAGCTTGTGTGAACATAGGCTAGTTATTTAACTATTCTGCCTCAGATTCCTAGTCTACAAGATAGACATAATGCAAGTATTGGGCTGGCCAAAAAGTTCGTTCGGTTAATGAATACATTGCTAAATAAAGTTTTTGGTGAAAATGAAAAATGTGTCTTTTATTTTTACTTAAAACCAAACGAACTTTTTGGCCAACCCAATACATTATCCAGAGTGTTGTTGCGAGGGTCAACAGAGTTGATATGTCAAACACTTTAGTACAGTGTCTAGGACATAATAACAGATCAATAAATGTGAAAGACAAGAGTTGAGGATAGCAGTGATAATTGTGGATGAAAATGAAGGCAATGCAAATGTACTTAGCAGAGAGTAGTTTTTTATTTAATCACTGGGATTGTTGCAGAAGTTCTGGAAGTTGTGGGATAGTAAGCAGGGGCCATCAGTGAAGGCAGTACAGTGAAACCGTTGAAATTCCTCCTGAGAGAATGGCCCAAGAATGACTGATGAGGCTATGAAACACTGTATCAGGAGGCTTAGCCTTTTCCCTACTCTCCCAGGCCCAATCAGCTTTCTCACCTTTCAGGGTAGCCTCTCATCTATCCAATTAGTTGATTATTACATTAGCATATGCCTTATAGTATGGTCAGGACTCTGATTAAATGCTTAAGGCAATAGCTAATGCATTGTCATGATTGAAAGGGACAATTAGAAAATGATTAGACAGTTACCTTATCTAAGAAATGAACTGTGTAACCGTTGGGTCTTTCAACCAGCTTTCAACAATACAATAAGAATTAAAGGATTGCTGAACCACTTGCTTTTTATTTTATGTATGTGTCATTTATTATTTTTTATTTTTTAATTGCAATATAGTTGATGTACAATATTATGTTAGTTTCAGATGTACTACATAATGATTTGACATTTGTCTACATTACGAAATGATCACCACGATAAGTCTAGTAACCACCCGTCTCCATACAAAGTTATTACAGTATCGGTGACCATACTCCTTATGCCGTATTTTACATCCTCATGACTTTATTGTATAACTGGAGGTTTGTACCTTCAGTTTACCTATTTTGCCCACGCCCCCCCAACCCCCTCACTTCTGGCAACCACCCGTTTGTTCTCTGTATCAATTAGTCTCTTTTCATTTTATTTTGTTTGTTTTAGATTTCCACATATAAGTGATAACAGGTGGCATTGGGTTGGCCAAAAGGTTCATTCGTTTTTTTCTATAAGATGGCTCTAGTAGCACTTAGTTGTCTTTAACTTCATTCAAAACAATTTTGTTAGATTGTATGTGACAGCTATCATATCAGCGTGCATTTAAAAAAAGACATCAAAATTGGTGAATTTTTGTGTAGCCATTTTAATACTGAAGATGGAAGAAAAAAAGCAACACTTTCGGCGTATTATGTTTAATTATTTCAAGAAAGGTAAAAACGCAACCGAAATGCAAAAACACATTTGTGCAGTGTATGGAGAAGGTGCTGTGACTGATCAAACGTGTCGAAAGTGGTTTGCCAAGTTTCGTGCTGGAGATTTCTCGCTGGATGACGCTCCAGGGTAGGATAGACCAATTGAAGTTGATAGCGACCAAATCGAGACATTAATTGAGAACAATCAACATTATACCACATGGAAGATAGCCAACCTACTCAAAATATCCAAATCAAGCACTGAAAATCATTTGCACCAGCTTGGTTATGTTAATCGCTTTGAAGTTTGGGTTCCACATAAGTTAAGCAAAAACAACCTTCTTGACCATATTTCCGCATGCGATTCTCTACTTAAACATAATGAAAACGTTCCGTTTTTAAAAGAAACTGTGACGGGTGATGAAAAGTGGATACTGTACAATAATGTGGAACAGAAGAGATCGTGGGGCAAGCGAAATGAACCGCCACCAACCACACCAAAGGCCGGTCTTTATCCAAACAAGGTGATGTTGTGTATATGGTGGGATTGCAAGGGAGTCCTCTATTATGAGCTCCTTCTGGAAAACCAAAGGATTAATTCCAACAAGTACTGCTCCCAATTAGACCAACTGAAAGCAACACTCGGCAAAAAGTGAATTAGTCAACGGAAAACTCATAATCTTCCATCAGGATAACACAAGAACGCATGTTTCTTTGATGACCAGGCAAAAACTGTTACAGCTTGGCTGGGAAGTTCTGATTCATCCTCCATATTCACCAGACACTGCACCTTCGGATTTCCATTTATTTCAGTCTTTACATAATTCTCTTAATGGAAAAAATTTCAGCTCCCTGGAAGACTGTAAAAGGCACCTGGAACAATTCTTTGCTCAAAGGGATAAAAAGTTTTGGGAAGATGGAATTATGAAGTTGTCTGAAAAATGGCAGAAGGTAATGGAACAAAAGGGTGAATACGTTGTTCAATAAAGTTCTTGGTGAAAATGAAAAATGTGTCTTTTATTTTTACTTTAAAACCGAAGGCACTTTTTGGCCAGCCCAATATTTGTCTTCCTCTGTCTAAATTATTTTATTTAGCATAATACGCTCTATCCATCCATGTTGTGGAAAACTTTTTTTTTTTTTTTTTTTTTTAATGGCTGAGTACTGTCCCAGCAGCACACTTCCTTCTGGTCCCCAGAGCTATATGCTTCAGCGCTGTCCCCTATGTGGGCTGTAAGGGCCCTTCTGTTGTGGCAGGGTTGGTTATGGTGGGTGGGCTGGCATATGGTGAAGCCCAGCCCTGGCATAGCGAGTTGTGCAGTCCAGTTGGTCCCAGTTCTGGTGCCAGCCTGCTGGTGCGTGGCTAAGCCTCCGATGCTCTCAGGCTAGAGGAAGGACTCCAAAATGTCCCTTGCCAGCACCAGTGTCCTCGTGGTAGAATGAGCTTCCAGAAATGACTATGTCCCCAGAGAGAGTCTCATTTGCCGCCTGCGTCTCCAGAAAGCTCTCCAGGATCAGTCAGTGAGTCTGACCTAGGCTCTTTTCAAATTACTGCCTCTGTGCTGGGAGCATGTGAGATTTTGTGAATACCCTTTAAGACTGGAGTCTTTGTTTTCTACAACCCTCCAGCTCTCCCATACGCAAGCGCCGCTGATCTTCAAAACCAGACATCCTGAAGGCTCATCTTTCTACTGCAGGACCCCGAGGTTGGAGAGCCCAATGTGGAGCTCAGTCCCCCCCGTTCCTTTGGGAGTACTTCTGTAATTGTGATTATCCTCCCATTTGTGGGTCGCCTACCTGGTGTATGGGTCTTGACTATAACACCTCCCGGCACCTCTTACCCATCTCGTTAGGGTTCCTTCTTTATCTCTTTAGTTGTGGAAAATCTTTTCTGCTGCTCTTCAGGTCATTCTCCTTGATAGGTGCTTTGTAAATACTTGTAATTTGGTGCCTGTGGGAGGAGGTGAGCTCAGGGTTTTCCAGTTCTGTCATCTTGACCACTCCTCCAACTACTTGCTTTTAGAGTCTAGATTCTTTATCACCTCATCTTCGTATTTCAGCCTACAGCTATGACTGCTTTTTACCAGGCAGATATTTTATAAATCACAAGTGTTTCTAAAATCCACATTGCTCATTAATTTTGCTATTTCTTATAGAGAAGAGAAATTTAAAAAGGAAAGCAAGGGAAGAGAAAGACAAATATCCTAGGAAAGAGATCTGCAAGAGTTTGAAAAGATTTCTCAATATTTAGCCTGCATCAGAGTCACCTGGAGTGCTTTTTAAAATTCAGATTGCTGGGCCCACCTCTAAAGCTTCTGGATGGGACCCCAGAATTTGTATTTCTAACAAGTTCCCAGTTGATGTTGATGTTGGCTAGCCTAGAGACCAAACTTTTGAAACCACTGACTAGAGCATTGGTCTTCAAAGATTTTGAAGCATGTCTCAATGTAATTTTGAACAATGATGTTACCTTCCTTCACAGTCTATACCCTATATTAAAAATTTTATCATAAATTGGGATAGTTGCAAGTGTAATACTTTTAAGAGTATTGCAAATATTGACATTGTAAATAAAACTATTACTTTTAAATAAAACAACTGATTCCAATAGAATATAAATACTATAGTGGTTTGATATGTAGACCTATTTTTTAAAAAAATACATGAGCAAATTCTTCCTTAATATTTGGAAATAATATATCATTCTGTTTTCTCCTTTCAATCATGTATTCATTCTATTGTCCTCTTAGAATTACATCTTCCTGTAATGTATTTTTCTCCTTGAAAGTCTTTTAAATGATCACTCAGCTCTATTTCTATGCAATAAAACACATATATAAATTTAAGCTTATTTTTAATGTCTCAAAGACATAAGACTTCAGTGCCAAAATATGACTTCTGGTTATCATAACAGTTATTATGATAACTGATAAAAATCAATCAAATCAATTGATTAAAGTAGATTTTTCAATAGCGATATTTTAAATTATTCATTTGCTTCAGGATGCCGGTGGATTTTTACACCTTGGGGCAATGCGGCATAGAAAGATGGGGGAGACCTTAGTTTTTGCTGTTTTGAGAAAAGGGTCACAGAGAAAGGGCCAGAAAGAAAGGATAACTGCCTGAAGTTCTCAGCTCCTAGACTTTTCTTATGGAGAAAGAGGAGATGTGGATATTGAGGATCTAGAAATTGATTAACTAAAAATTCTTCATTCTCTGTGCCCCTTATATTGCTTTGTATACCTCTAGGGGTACTTGAATTCCAGACTGAATACTGCTGTTCAAAGGAAAATTTCAGTTTTCACTTTCTACTTCTCACTGACATGGGACTACGTATTATTTTGAAATAAACACCTGTTCTCTATTCTTTTTTATTTATAATAATAGTCACAACTAACATTTGTACTTTATTTTTTAATTTATGTCACTTTAATGTGTAAAATTTAATATACGAGGAGAATCCTCAGATAAAATAGAGTCAAGAGGTCAGAAAGAGGAGTTCTCATACCCTATGATGATAGGAGAGCCCAACAGGAAGAAGGAAGATTTCCTCTTCTTGCCTGGCAAGAGCTCAGCCAATGAGAAACTGTGACAACTCAGCCAATGAAAAGCCACTATAGTTTGAAATCGCAATTTCTCCAAGGTACTCTTTGTTTACTATAGCCCTCCCAAATTCCTTTTCTCCTTTTTAAAAGAGTTCTCTCCATTTTTGCCAGGGACTTGCATGTGGCTTCCCATGATAGCACCCAGAATTGAAATTCTTTGTTGATCCCAAATAAACCCATTTTTCCTGGAGAAATAACTGGCAGCTTATTTGTTTTAGGTCAACAAATGTGTATTATTTAATTTTTATTCTCACAAACTTGTACATGTGTAGGTAAGGCAGATATTATTGTGATTATTTCACAAGTGGGGAAATAATTTCCAGGAGAAAAAGTGAATTGCTTAGTGCCACAGAGCTAGTAAGTAATAGAGACCGGCTTCAAATCACCTCCAACTCTAGTTCCATGAATTTGAATTGCATTGTATAAAAGCCAGAGTTCACTTGGCAGATGACAGGATTGAATAATGCCAGTCCTCTTCTTACTCAAGAACAGGAACTGCATGAATTTTCAGAGTGAAGGCCTTGAGTGTCAGATAATGAAGAACAGTTAAGCCTGGGGAAGCACTGATGAAGCAAACAAAGACTGGAGAGAAGTCACCAGAAACAGAGCACAGCCATGACCATGCTGCAAGTAGTTTGGAAAGACAGGTGGCAAAGCTGTCACAATAGCAGTTAGGTTTTGAGACTATAAAGTTTTAAATTAATATATCTTCCCCACAAAACAAAGCATCTTTTATGAACTGAATGTCTGTGTTCCCCCAAATTCATATGCTTAAGCTCTAATCACCAATGTGATAGTGTTTGAAGATGGGGCCCTTGGAAGGTAATTAGGGCTAGATAAGGTCATGAGGGTGGGGACCTCTCGAGGGGGTTAGTGCCCTTACAAGAAAAGACACCAGAGAGTTCAGTCTCTCTCTCTCTCTCCCCAAGGGCACACACCAAGGAAAGGTCATTTTAGAACACAACAAGAAAGCAGATGTCTACAAGACAGGAAGAGAGCTCTCACCAGAACCCAACCATAGTGGCACCCTGATCTCAGACTTTTAGCCTCCAGAACTGCAAGAAAATAAATTTCCTGTGTTTAAGCCTTAAGTCTGTGGTATATTAATACAGCAGCCCTAGCAGACTAAGACAGTATCTTAGCTTAAATACAGAGTATGGAGTGGGAGCATTGCATTGACACAATATATTACAATGTAAAATTTCTTTGAAGAACTTCCTTAGATCTTATCCAGAAAGATTTATTGCTGGGACAACTTGTAGTACTCCTGTAATATTTCTTTGTTGTCCTTATCATGTATGTTCTGTAATCAGCTTCTCCAAACAAACAAATTAGCTTCTCCTTCAAGCAAATCTTTGGTGAGCATCTACCGTGACAACAAGAAGACTAATTGAATGGAAGTGTGAGGATAGACATGGGTGCCATTTAAGACCGAGGTCATTGCAAAGTCAAGGAGAGAGATAATAAAGGCCTAGATTGTGGAAGATGCTGCAGATGTGGAAAGAAAGGCTGATTATAGATGACATTGTGCAGTTAGAATTCACAGACCTTGATTATTGAAAAGATGTGGGATGGTCCTGCATGAATGAAGTGTAGAGATGATGATTGAATTGAATGGAAGCTTGAATTGGACTTAAAGTTGCCTTCTTGGCTTGGGGAGCTTTACCTCTTGCCAGAGAACTGAGGAGTTTTCCTCACATTTGCCATTTCATGTGACTCTGCATATTTCTGTCTTCTGTCTCACTCAGGCAGCTTTATGTGGTCTTTCTGTCCTGGGCTACTGGAAAGAATAGAAAAAGCTTATACTCTAAGAACGTAACACTTCTCAGAGAATAGAAACACATCTGCAGCACAGTGTAATGCAGCATTGGTCTTGTAGCAGAAAATTTAGCTTTGTGTCTGGATGGTGCTGTTTACCAAATGTCACCACAACCAAAGTTCACAGGATAATGATGAGGGTGAAATAAGATAATGAAGATAATCTTTACAAAATGTCATGTACCGTGCTTTGATAGAACAAGAAAAAGGAGCAACATAAACTAGGTTTGAATTCACTAGGAATGGCTGAAATGAAAGTGGGTTTTTATTCTTGAATATGTCTTGACAGGTCACCCTATCAGCTCAATAGACCGTTTATAGCCAACAACAGTAAACTACTAGTTTTCTGATTTAAGTTCCTTCAAGAGAGGTTTGCTAAAAATTGTAACATGACAAAATAGTAGCACTGCTTCTAAGGGAGTCGACAGCGTCACTCTTGGCTCCAAATGAAAGGCTGCCATGGCCAAGCATTCCTTGTCATTTCCTTTTCTCAGGGTGCTTTTCTTTGCCTCTGAAGAGTCAAAACAATGGTAACTGAGAAGCTGGCATCAGCATGAGTGACAGTAACTGTTCCAAGACAGCTAGTTGATTGATTGATGGACGATGATGAATGTTGTCTAAAAGAACAGAAAGCTGTGTTTCCTTTTTGAAACCATTCAAATTTGGACAACATAGGCCAACAATCAGACGTTTCTAAATTTAATGTGCACACCATTTCCAAATATGCAAACAATGATCAAAACTACCGTCCACCAAGACTCACATACATTAATAAGTGTCAAAGTAATTCAAACATCAGAAAGCTCCTTTTCCACCTGCACAGATGCCACAAGTCGCAGTTGATGCAATGACACTGAAGAGAACACGAGTATGCAAATTCTAGCTAATGATAATCGTGGCAAAATTTCACACCTATAGAATAATTTCTCTTACTCTGTTCTATTATAAACTCTATAGTTGGCAGTTAGGGAATGTACCTTCAAGATCACACAATCCAAAATTTGTATTTTATTATATGTGGAGAAGACTGAAGCTTTAACAGGGAAGGTCCCTTGGCAAATGATTGGCAGAGACATGGCTAATTTTGGTCCCCAACCAGTGTCTTGGTGAGCCAGTGTATCAGTAAAGGTCCCAACAGGACATGGATGTCCCACTGAAAATAGGATAATTCAAAGTGGGTTTATCCTCAAAAAGAATAAATACAAAGGTATAGGTGGAGTTTACAGGAAATACAAGAGTTAATGCGGAAACTGAGAGTAGCAGCAGTGGCAGCATCCCATCCCAAGACCCAAAGAGTCACAAGATGGGAGAAATTCACCTGCAGAAAGAAAGGCCTGCAGAGAAGCTGCCTTGTAAAGAGCAGGTGACCTTCTGTGAAGGGGCACAGCCAGCCTGAGTAAATTTTGCAGGAAGTGGGAATCAGAGAAATAAAGAGCCTCACTTCACTCTCCTCCCCATTCTGACTTCCTGCTGGAGATACATACTGGCTGAACTCACCTGTAAGGTAGAAGGCATGTTTATGTAGTCCATGGTGCCAGGCTCCTGGGGAAAAGAGCGGATGGAGAGCAGATATGGAAGGGGGGGAAGGATGGTATCTGGCACACAGGCTTACATTATAATTTTGCAATATATATGAGAGCAAGAAAATATACACAGGAAGAGATAGCAAAAAAGAAATTGATAGAGCAGAACCTCACTATCGAAGGCAGGCTAAAAACAGCTATGCAGGGGACTTATGGGAATTTCCCATTGACCACCTGCTCTTCAATGTGTATGGGGGAAATTCTAAGAGGCTTTAGGATGCAGGAGCTAGAAACAAAAACAACCTTTAAAATTGCAGCTGCAGTTTATTTTTATTTGAGCAACATGATACACATATTTTAACCCATGAAAGGGCTTGTGGGTTGGCAGACAAGGCTGCAGAAGAACTTCTAAAACACACAGTATTGTGGTGCTGTCAGGGTATAAGTTGACAGCCACCCTGGAGGCTTCCCATGTAATAGACAGAACAGTAAATTCTTTATAATAATATTAAGTTTTATCTAAATAAAATTGTATTATATCTAAGGTGTTTTCATATTCATCACCTCCTAAGAGTCTTATGAGACAACTGAACCAGGTATTTTTATTCCTATTTTATAGAGTGGGAAACCCCAGGCAAAAGAAGTGGTAACCTGATGGTACACAGCTAGGGAGGGGCCTCAAACCCCTGCCTTCTGATTACAGGTTCAGAGTTCTTTGCACTTTACTCCACAGTTCCTCTCTTGCACGTGTCCACAGCTTCAGGAGATGTGATTTGACCTGCATAAATTCTATCTCTGACCTAGTCAAGTGTTAGACATAGGCAAAGCTCACATGATCCTGGCAGGGAACTTCGGAGTCTGAGCTAGCAATTTGCAGCCTATAGGGGAACCATTTGGAAATGTAAGAGAAGGTATTTTGGTTGTCAAAATGACTAGGGCATGTTGTTAGCATTTAGTAGTCAGAGTCAGGGATTCTAAACATTTTCCAGTGTGTGGGTCAATACTGCACAATGAAAAATCGTCCTGTCCAAATAAATACCAAGAGCCCTCTCAATGAGAAATAATTAAATTTAGATTGCCTCTCTACAGTTAGCCAGGGCTTTATCTACCCAAGCACTTGTTAAACTTTAGTACCTATAAGGTTCTCCTGAAGCATGTATAGAAAATGCAGATTACTTGGTCTCACCTCTAAAGATGATCATTCAAGATGTGGAGAGTGGCCAGAATCTACATTTTAATACAGGTACTCTCTCAGTTAGTCTGCAGTCAAGGCTGTGTGAAATGCTGGCCCAAGCTTATCGAAAGGGAGTACACCCCCAAAGGTTCTGATCGAAACTGTAAATGTTGATCTCACAATCCTCTAACCTGTTCTTATCCATCCATCCAGCCAGCCATCATTCTGTCCATCCATCCATTCGATCCACATTCTCACTTAGTTGTGAAAGCAAGGACCTGTTTCTGGGTGACAAATTTTCCTGATTACCTTTCTGATCTTCTGTCCTTTGATGTTCTAACCCCACCAATTAAATCACAGTATCTGCTGGAGTGTCCCAGAGATCAGTATTTCTTAAAACTCCCTAGGTAATCTCAGTATACATCCAAATTAGAGACCCAGCAGTTTAGACGGTTGCTACTTAAACTCGAAACCTGTGCTCTACAGACCAGTAGCATACAATCATCTGAGGACCTTGTTGAAATGCAGATTCGGATTCAGTAGGACTGCGGTGTGGCAGAGTCTGAATTTCTAACAAGCTTCCAGGTGATGCCAGGTGTGTTCACCATGGACTTTAACTGGACCAAGCCTTCAGGTGTCAGGCGCAAGAATGTTGGCTCTAGAAATTCTCCTGTCAGACTCCAGCCCTGCAGGGGACTATGCCAGGCACTGTGTGAGTGTTTTTCATTAATCTGATACCATTGGAAACCACTACAGATTATCAGGCAGGCACATTTCTGATCTACCCTTAATGCTTCTTAAATACAAGATGTTACCCCTGTTAACTGCCCAGCCCACTCTGAAAATGTGTTAGTTATGTTCCCTACCAGCATCCATCTGATGATCATTAAACCTCTGGCCACCAGTGGAAGGGTCATGAATGGAAGGAAACTGGCACCATGATCTCTCCAGTTAGTTTTCAATATTCCAGCCTCCCAACCCCAATAAACAATACTCTGCATGTCCACTTCCTTGAAAGTTCTTTTGACCTCTATCTTCTACAAGACCAGAGTCTGTTCCTACTTCCAGTGCTGTTACCTTTACATGGAATATCTTTCCTCATCTTCTTCACCTTATGAACATCTACTCATTCTCCAAAGCCCTATTTAATGTAACCTTCTCTCTGTCTCTTTCCTGACTTGTCTCTACCAGGCAGAATAATTATTCATTGGAATCTAGGGTCTGACTCTATACTGTCACCAGAGTACTTATCATATTATATTCAATAAAGTGTCTACTAAAGTCTAGAGACATAGATGATATTACATTATTTTTTTATATATTGGAGAAGTCCTTGACATTATACATATATGCCTATGTTTCCAAACTTTATGGACACCCTAGACTTGTTCACACAAAGTCCCTGTGGACTCTCTATTACTTGAGTTGACCTCTAGACTTTACATAATTCATTTTTCTTCTCAGCATCTAGTATAGATCCTGGGCCATTTTTAAAGTTTAGTGTAAGTTGTCAAATTGAAATGTTAAATTTCTTGCTCTTAATAATGCATTTGTCAATATATTCAACTGAAGAAATGATGGGGAGATTGTTCATAGCATAGAACAGAGATCCTAACAAATGGGACTTCACATTTAGATGCAGAAGAAAGCTTCCCAATGTCTTAGGCAGCAAACTCTACATTCTCTTATTTCCAAAAGTAACCTTTGTGTTGGGCCTTTCTTGACAGATGTATAGAGGCCCCTTTAGGATGATCTTAATGGATAGAATCATAAGGATGGTTTAAATATAAACCATCATCCTGCAGTCAAAATTCTAACTTTGTAGTCAGAAGCCTGAGGATCTTTGCCCAGAGATGCCAAAGAAGGGCACAAACCCAGGTCAGGTTACCCCAATCCTTGTAAATGGATATAACTGAGAGGGTGTTTTCTCCCTCCCCATCATTCACAACCTTTCACTTGGGCTAGAAGAGCCTCTGTTAACATGTTAAAAAAAAAAAAGGAGAGAAAAAACCCTACCCCAGGATATTCAGTCAGAGCAGACATGCCTGCGGGTAACCAAACCCAGAGTTACATCCCCAGTAAAATGATTCAGTAAAATGAGTCAGTCTCTTCGCATTTCCACACCGAGGCACAGGGAGAGCAGCCACCTGCGGGCTGCTAAGCCAGCACAGCACTTGCATAGCCCAAAAAAGTGCAAACACAAGGAATTGTCCTCCTTCCAGGAGTGTCCTCTTAGGTCATACTTACCCTACTAAGCTGCTTCCGAATGTGTCTCTAAGCAAAACAGCTGCAATCCCAAAGACTCTGAACATTAACAAGTCCTTGAATCACCTGGTTATGAAACTCATAAAATGCTGAAATAATATAGAGATGGTTTTAGTACACGTAATGCATGCTCAATGCAGAACAATTAAACACAAATGAGTTAAAAAAAAAAAAGAAGGAAATAAAGCCGCCTGAAATAATAGCTCTGTTAATATTCTTTAGTGTATCCTTCAATTGTGCATATGTGTACACGTGTGTACATAATATATATTTCTGTCAAAGGTGAGATAATAGTGCATACAGTTTTAAAATCTGCTATTTTTCACACCAAAATTATAAAAAAATTATGTATCAGTCATTCTAAGACAGTTATTAATATTTCTTTATATAATATTTATGGTTGTTTAGTATCCAGTATGTATATAAGTAGTTTAACCAGTTCGTTCTTGTTAGACTTACAAATTATTTAAACTATTATAAGGAAAGTTTATACTGAATATATATATTGTATTTGATATATATTATTAAACATATGTCTATTTATATATATATATCATTATTAAAACAAAGTTGTAACAAACCTCCGCTTAGCTACATCTTTCCACATGTCCTTAACTACTACCTTAGTATAAATTACTAGAAGTGGAACTGTAAGGTCAAGAGACATAGAAAACACCTTCAAAGAGCCCTACAGAAAGTATGTACAAATTTACTTCCATCAAGAGTATTTGAGAGTCCCCTTATTTCCCCATACCACCTTCTCCAAGAGCATCATTTAAAAATCTTTAAATTTAAAAGTGAATATGATATCTTATTTTAGATTTAATTGTTGTTATTACTGGTGAGATTGTTATTGTATTTTATTGGCCATTTGGATTTCTTTGTAAAATTTCTGTTCATGACTTTTGACTCTTTTTTTTCTGCTATAATATCAGCTTTTTCTTATAGATATGCAAAATTATTTATAGATTAAAGCTACTACTCTATGAAATATTCATTGCATCTACTTTCCTAATTTATCATTAGCTTTTTAACTCTATAAGTGATGTTCCTTGTACTACAAAAGCAATGTTTAAAAATTTTTTTTAATGTATTTAATTCTTCTTTGAATTCTTTTTATCAGCATTTTATAGTTTGCAGCATACAAGTCTTGTACATGTTCTTTTTTTTTTTTTTAAAGCTTAGCCCATATAAAGATGGATCATTTTATTTTATTTTATTTTATTTTTTATACAGCAGGTTCTTATTAGTCATCAGTTTTATACACATCAGTGTATACATGTCAATTCCAATCTCCCAATTCATCCCACCACCACCCCCCCCCCACTCTCCCCCCTTGGTGTCCATACGTTTGTTCTCTACATTTGTGTCTCTGTTTCTGCCTTGCAAACCTGTTCATCTGTACCATTTTTCTAGATTCCACATATATGTGTTAATATACAATATGACAAACCCACAGCAAACATCATTCTCAATGGTGAAAACTTAAAGAATTTCCTCTAAGATCAGGAACAAGACAAGGATGTCCACTGTTGCCACTATTATTCAACATAGTTTTGGAAGTACTAGCCATGGCTATCAGAGAAGACAAAGAAATAAAAGGAATACAAATTGGAAAAGAAGTAAAACTGTCACTGTTTGCAGATGACATGATACTATACAAAGATAATCCTAAAGATGCCACCAGAAAACTACTAGAGCTAATCAATGAATTTGGTAAAGTTGCAGGATACAAAATTAATGCACAGAAATCTCTTGCATTACTATACACTAACAATGAAAGATCAGAAAGAGAAATTAAGGAAACAATCCCATTCACCTTTGCAACAAAAAGAATAAAATACCTAGGAATAAACCTACATAAGGAGGTAAAAGATCTGTACTCCAAAAACTATAAGACACTGATGAAAGAAATCAAAGATGACACAAACAGATGGAGAGATACACCATGTTCTTGGATTGGAAGAGTCAATATTGTGAAAATGACTATACTACCCAAAGCAATCTACAGATTCAATGCAATCCCTATCAAACTATCAATGGAATTTTTTATAGAACTAGAACAAAAAAATCTTAAAATTTGTATGGAAAAACAAAAGACCCCGAATAGCCAAAGCAATCTTGAGGGAAAAAAATGGAGCTGGAGGAATCAGACTCCCTGACTTCAGACTATACTACAAAGCTACAGTAATCAAGCAATGTTTTTGTTAAAAAAATTTTTTTGGATGAAAGATTCTTTAAATCCTACAGTGCTTTACAATTTTCAAAAGTTTCACACACATGATTTCATATAATCCCATAGTAACCCCTTTGCTTTTTAAGGTAGCCACTTTATCTGTCTGTTCATATAGCTTCTGCCTTTGGTGTCTAAGTTATGTAACAGGATACCTGTTGAAACTGAAAAATCACCACGAGAAAAGAATTGTCATTTTAAGAGTTAAGAATTGCTTTGTTTTGAGAAATTTACTCCAGAGAAATGATTAGTTACAGAAATATAAATAAAATATCTTTATTCATGGTTCACATTTCATGGACAGGCAACTCCCATTGGAGGGAAGTGAACTGGCACTTACCACCTAGTGACTGAAAGGGGCCAAGACAAAGATGCCCAGGAGGAAAACCTCTGAATAGGGTCTGGTTTATGAACTGTGGAAGTAGCCCAGTGATAGACTGCTAAATGTTTTTCTGTTGACTTTCTGAGGAAAAAGGAATGCATATTTTCATATACTTAAGTTTATAATAAATTTTAATGATACAATGTTTTTGTTTACATAGCACAAAATTTACAAATAATAATAGAATATACAATGAAATACTTCTACTGGGTTTTGCTAAACTTTTGTATAGCGAACTCATGTTTGCAACTGATGAATGAATATGGTTTCAATATGAGTACTGGTTGATGTTTTTGCCTTTGTTAATGTGTAAGAACAAAGTGAAACAAAAAAGACATTTCTTACAACTTTGATTTGTCAATACCAGGGCAAATTTATTTGCTGAATCAGATAATAGTTTTGAGATACTGGAATAAGATTTCCTCAATTTTTTGTGCTATTCACAATATAATGACTACAGACATAATAATTTTTAATTTAATTTGTATTGACATTTTTTCATTATTTTCTTAACTCTCAACAGAACAATAAATCAAGCCCTGATTTGTAGTATTTGCTGATTTCCGTGGAGTAAGTATTCTCACCATGGCCAATTTCAAACTATAAACATGATGTCACTGAATGTGGAGTGGGGAGAGAGAGAAACCTCAAAAGCACAGATAATAGTGAGTGTAGTTAAGGAGGAAATGATGAGTTTTGTGTGTTTGCTATCTTTGCTTTTAATATTACTTAATTGTAAAAGTATATAATTTAATTTTTAATGATAGCTGTGTTTAACCACTAGTTTGTAAAATTGCTGAACATTTAACAGTTGGCTTTCATGGGTCAGTGGAAGCCAGCTCAGCACTCCACTGATAGCAATCACATATTCATTTTCCAGATTTTTGTTTCACAATTTGTGTCAATTGTCCTGAAGCCTTCAGAAAAGCCTTACGTTATGAAAGGAAATTGAGGGAATTTTCTGTGACCAAGTTTGGGGTCTTGCTCTCTCTTCTGCCTAACATTACTGGTTTTGAGACATCACGAGATGATCTGCAGAAGAGAGAGCAAGACCCTGGGAGGGGGCGAAGATCGGATTTATGGAGAGAGTCATCATTCCCAGGGAATTCCCGGAATAACCAGTTTTTAGCTTGATTTCTCTGCCATCCAACAGCATGTGAAGCTCAGGACTATTCTCTGATAATTATCTGTAAGAAAAAAATATGTTTTCATGAACAGAAATTAATAATTTTTAAACAGCTTTATTGCAATATAATTGACATACAATAAGCTATACATGCCTAAAGTGTACAGTTTGTTAAGTTTTGACATATGTTATACATCCATTACACTATCACCATAATCAATATAATGACCATTTCTATTAATCCCAAAAGTTTCTTCATGCTCCTTTGCAATCCCTCCTTCATGCCCTGCTGCCTACAGCCCTCAATCCCCTCCCTAGGCAACCGCTTATCTGCTCTATGACAATATGTTAAGACTGAATTTTAGCAATCATATAGTATGTACTCTTTTTTGTCTGGCTTCTTTCACTTCACATAATTATTTTGAGATTCATCCATTTGGTTGCATGCATATATCAATAACTTTTTTTTTTCAGAATAATATTCCATCGTATGGACAAACTGCAATTTGCCTTTTTTCCATTCAACTATTGATGAACATTTGGGTTGTCTCCAATTTTGGATATTACAAAAAAAGCTGACATGAAGTTTCATAACAAGTGTTTGTATGAAAATATGTTTGCATATCTCATAAATGAATACATAAGTAATGGAATGATTGGGTTATATTACAGGTGTCCACTTAAATTATTTAACTTTTAAGAAACTGTTTATTTCAAAAGAGGTTTTATCATTTTACATTCCCACCAGCAGTGTATAACAGTTCCAGTTTTTCCATGTCTTTTTAAACACTTAATATGGTCAATCTTTTTAATTTGAGTCATGGTGATGTAGTATGTAACTGTACTACATGTTAATTTTGGTCTGCATTTTGCTTATGTCTAACAAGGTTGAGTATCCTTTCCTGTGCTTACTTGCTATCTGTATATCTTCTTTGGAGAGTTATCTGTTCAATATGTTGCCTATTTTTGTGTGGTTTTTACTTTAAAAAAATTATGGAAGTAGAGTTGATTTATAATGTTGTGTTAGTTTCAGGAGTACATCAAAGTGATTAATATTTTTTTTTTCAGGTTCTTTTCCATTATAGGTTATTACAAGATATTCAGTATAGTTTCCTGTGCTATACAGTAGGTCTTTGTTGATTATCTATTTTATATATAGTAGTGTGTATATGTTAATCCCAAACTCCTAATTTATTCCCCCCTTCCCCTTTGGTAACCATAAGTTTGTTTTTTATGTCTGTAAGTCTATTTCTGTTTTGTAAATAAGTTCATTTGTATCATGTTTTTTTAATTCCACATATAAGTGATATCATGTGATATTTATCTTTCTCTGTCTGACTTACTTCACTTAGTATGATAATTTCTAAATCCATCCAGGTTGCTGCAAATGGCATTATTTCGTTCTTTTTCATGGCTGAATAGTATATATATATATATATTTATATATATATATATACAACACATCTTCTTTATCCATTCATCTGTTGATGGACACTTAGGTTGCTTCCATGTCTTGACTATTGAAATAGTGCTGCCATGAACATTGGAGTGCATGTATCTTTTCAATTTAGAGTTTTCTCCTAATATATGCCCAGGAGTGGGATTGCTGGATCATATGGTAACTCTATTTTTAGTTTTTTTAAGGAACCTCCATACTGTTCTCCATAGTGGCTGCACCTATCTACATTCCCACCAACAGTGTAGGAGGGTTCCTTTTTCTCCACACCCTCTCTTGTATTTATTATTTGTAGACTTTTTGCTGTTGTTTTTACTTTTAAGAGCATATATGCTATACACAAGTTTGTTACAGATATGTGATTTGAAACTATTTTCTCACAGTTTTTCTTGTCTTTCTGCTCTTGCCTGTGTCTTTCAGAGGACAGAGTTTTTAATTTTGATCTTTTTTTTTCTTTTATAGATTGTACTTTTGGTGTGATAACTAAGAAATATTTGCCTTAACCCAATACAACAAATATTTCCCCCTATGTTTTCTTCCATAAGTTTTATAGGTTTAGGTTTTGCTTAAAGAAATTTCAATTTGTTTGGTCATTATTAGTATATAGAGAGTATATAGATATATATTGACTTATATGTAAATATTGCTTAGACTTTACATTTGGGTCTGTGATCCATCTTGAGTTAATTTTTGTATATGGTGTGAGGTATGGCTCTAAGTTCATTTTTTGGATCTGGATCTTTGGCTATTTCAACACTCTCTCATAAAGATTATCCCTTTGCCACACTTTTGTCAAAAATTAGTTGTCTGTATGTGTATAGGTCTAATTCTGCAATCTCTGTTCTATTCCATTGATCTATGAGGAGTTCAGCTGCTGGCCAAAATTCTATGTGTGATCCTTGGGGCTCAATCACAGGCAATTATAGGCTTTGCCCGATAGATCTTATGGGGGAAGCTGCCCTCCCCACACCAGGGTTGATGTGCAGCCACTTACTGTAGTCTCTGGAGGGAATTGCAGTTAGGGATACAACCCCTCTGGGCCAGTCATGACCATATGCACATCTTCATTACTAGCCCTGGCTCTTCTAGCTAGAGTCCTTCTTATCGAGGCCTCCAACGAGGTTCTTCCTAGACACCTCCACTGAGACCTACTAAAGGAGGTAGATATGTAGGATGGGGGGCTTGGCTGAGAGACTTTTCCTCACTCTGACTCATCACTTTTTCACTCCTAGCCCTTCCCTCCTCCCAACCCCTGGCACTCGAGGTCCATAAACAGGCAGGAGCCTCTTGTTTAGAGCTCCTTAGCAGTTGGATGATTTCTCTCATTTGTGCTGCATATCATCTGAACCTTGCCCAGTGTCTTCTGTGGGGAAAAATAGACACTGGGGAGTCAGCTCTTTTCTCTTGTGCCTCTTGCTTGCACTGTCACAGTAAGTGAATAAAAACTTGATTGTTGCTTTAAGTTTGGTTCATTATCCTAATTGACCACCTTAGCATCTGGCAGTTTGACAATCTATTTTTATGCCAATGCCGCATCCTTTTAATTGCTGTGGAATTGTAATAACTCTTGAGATCAGGTAGTGTTAGTCCTCCAACTTTGTTCTTCGTTTTCAAAGTTGCTTTGGATATTATAGGTCCTATGCATTTCCATATGAAATTTAGAATCCATTTTCCAATTTTTACAATAAAATTATCCTAGGATATTGATTGTAATCTATAGATCAGTTTGGGAAGAATTGATATTTTAACACTATAGAGAGGTTTCTCAAACATGAACATAATATATCTCTTCATATATTTAGGTCTTCTTTAATTTCTCTCAGCAAGGTTTTCTACTTTTCAGTATAAAGGTCTTGTACATTTTTTGTCAAAATTTACCTTTTGGTTTCCATGTATTTGATGTTATTATAATGTTCTTAATTTCAACTTGTTTGGCCAATATTAAGGTATTTATTTATTTATTTATTTATGTATATTGGTCATGTATCATGTATTTATTTCTGTATTGATCATGCAATATTGCTGAACTCCTGTATTAGTTCTAGTAGTTTTTTGTAGGTTCATTCAAATATTCTAAATAATCATGTTTTCTGTGATTAAAGACAATTTTACGTCTTCCTTTATATCTGGATGACCTCTATTATTTTTTTCTTGCCTGATTGCACTGATCAGAACTTTCAGTACAATGATGAATAGAAATGGCAAGAGCAGAGAACTTGTCTTTCTTAGAGGAAAACCATGCAGTCCTTCATCATTAAGTATATTACCTGTAGGTTTTCCCTAGCTGCCCTTTAGCAAGTTCTCTTCTATTCCTAGAATGCTGAGTGTTTTTAATTCAAAATCAACGTTAGCTTTTGTCGATTGCTTTATCTGTATCTATTGAGATGATCTTTTGTTTTTTCCTCTTTTCAGTTAGTTAATATGGTGAATTATGCTGATTGTTAGATGAATGATAAAACAGCCTTGCTTACATTTCTAGAATATAAATGGTCACGATGCAGTGGTCACATGCGTGTTCTTTCTTATATCGTATTGAACTTGGTTTCAAAATAGTGCTTACAATTTTTACATCTATTTTCTTGGGGGAATATTGGCCTGTAGTTTCCTTTCTTGTAATGTCTTTGTCTTTTTTGATATCAAGGTAATGCCTGTTTCATTGAATAAATTGGGAAATATTCCCTCTTTTTCAAATTTCTAAGTTTGTGTGGAATTCATATTATTTATATCTTGCATGTTTGATAAAATTTATCAGTGAAGGTATCTGAGCCTAGAGTGTATTTGTGTGTGGGGGGGGGTGGAGGGAATGGTTTTCACTAGCAATTGAATTTCTTTTATTGAAAATTCAATAAATAAATAAATTCAATTTCTTTTTTATTTGAGTTTTGAAATATATTCAGGTTATACCTTTCTCCTTGAGTGAGCTTTGGTAGTTTGTAGTTTTCAAGGAATTTGTCCATTTCAATCTAAGTTGTTGAATGTATTGGCATAGGTGGTTCATAATACATCCTTGTTAACCTCTTAGTATCTGCCAGATCTATAGTGACGTTATCTCTCTCATTTCTGATATTGGTAGCTTGTGTTTTTTCTCCCTTTTTCCTGGTAAGTCTGGCTAGAGGTTTATACATTTTATTGATTTAAGAATCAATTTTTAGTTTCATTGATTTCTCTATTGTTTTTCTGATTTTTGTTTCATTGATTTCTGCTCTGATTTTTATTATCCTCTTTCTTATTCTTACTTCGAGTTTAATTTGCTCTTCTTTTTCTGGTTTCTTAAAGTTAATGCTGAGGTCATTGATTTGACACCTTCTTTTATATTATAGACATTTGCAATATAAAACACCACTACCAAGTATAGTTTAGTGTCATCTCACACATTTTGACACATTTTGATTGCATTTTATTCAGTTGAAAATACTTCCTAATTTTGATTTTGATTTCTTCTTTGACCCATGAATTATTTTGAAGTTATTTAAATTATTAAGAAGTGTTATTTAGTTTCCAAAAGTTTTAGAATTTTCCAGCATTCTTTCTGTTATTTATTTATAATTTAATTTTATGTGATCAGAGAGCATACTTTATATGACTTAAATCCTTTAAGTTTATTGATCTTTGTTTTATGGCTAGAATATGGTCTAGCTTGGTAAATGCTCTATTCACACTTGAAAAGAATGTTTTCTGTTGTTGTTGTGTGGTGTATTCTAGAAATGTTATTTTGGTCAAGTCGGTTGATAGTGTTGCTCAGTCCATATCCTTATTGATTGTCTACTTATTCTATCTATTATTGAGAAATGCAGTGATAATAACTATTTTAATATTTTGTATATGTGTGATAATTCTATCATTTCTACCATTTCTTGATCAGCTTTGATTGATTGGTTTTCTCTTCATTATAGATTGTATATTACTGCCTCTTTGCTTGTTTTGTAATTTTTCATTGTAAATTTTACCTTGTTGGGTACGGGATCATTTTGTATTCTCAAAAAATATAGTCTGGCTTTGTTCTGCTGCACAGTTAAATTACTGGGAAACAGTAATTCTTCATTCTTACTTTGTTGCATAGGTTTTATACTGCCAAAATTTTCTAGCTTTATTAGGTGGGACCTACACAGCATTTAGTCTAGGGTTAATTTCCCCTTGCTACTGAGGCAGGATCCTTCTTAGTAGTTTTCTTTCCTTCTGAATTATGAGTATTTTCATTCTGCCTGCTGGGAACAGACACTATCCCTCCTTATAAGCTCTAATTACTTTCCCCTCATAATACTTTCAGATGTTTTCCACCCCTGGTTTCAAAAAGTTTCCTCACATGCATATGCTAATCAGTGCTCTGGTGAGTGCTTGCGGGAAACCATCTGCACCTCTCCAAAGCTCTCTTCCCCTGAAGCCCTCTCTTCTCTCTGGCATTCTGCCCTGTGAACTCTAGCTTCCTTGGCTTCATCAGACTCCCAGTTCCATCTGCTCGACTCAGGGAGACCTTTGAGCTCTGTTTGGATCCCTTTTATTCCAATGCAGCCTGGAAACACTCAAGGCAGTAAGCTGGGATAATTATAGGGCTCACCTCATCTACTTACTATCTCTCAGGGATCACTGTCCTTCATTTCCTGATGTCCAGTGTCTTGAGTGCTACTGTTTTATGTGTTTTGTCTGTTTTATTGTTGTTGTTTCAAGTGAGGTGGGAAATCCAGACTCTGTTATTCTATTTTGACCAAAGGCAAGAGCCCAGATATATTAATTTTAATGCCATAAAATATATCAAAATTTTCTTTACAGTTTATACTTTTTGTCTTATTTTTATATCTTTCACTATTTTCTTCTACAATTTTAAAGTGTTACCATTAACGTTTAAGTTTTTAATCAACTTAGAAAAGACTTTCTATATGATTTCAAGTAGAGAATTAGATTCACTTATTTATTTCAGTCATAGTAAACTTGTTTATTCATTACCATCTATTGAACGGAGCCTAATTTCCTTACCGATATGCAAAGCCAGTTCTGCCATAAACCAAGGTCTCTGGTTTTGGAATTTTTATGTTGCTGAATTGGTTTATTTTTTCTCTTATTGATATTTTTGATATGTATTAAATATTTAAGCTTAGAATCTTAAAGGAGGATAAAATATTTATTTTGATCTCATTTCTTGGTCATTTGCATAGGTTTATACTGCCAGAATTTTCTAGAATTCTTTATAACATATTTCCCAATGATATTTATTCTACTTGTAAATGTGTTTCTAAAGGTCTTGAGTTCACTTCCTCTCCCGTCAAAGTACTTAAGGGAAGGTATAGGGAAAGAATCTGTCCAAGAGGCCCAGCTTACTTCTTAATTACCAACATTTTCCCTACATCTCCAGATTCTGGAGTTGTTGATCTTGTTTTACTCTACATTGTCACTCTGGTTTTCTGCTATAATTTTCTTTTCTGCTCTTCCTTTTTTTTTTCAGTGAGATGATGCAGTGGTTTATTTTAATATTTAATATTCAGTGGTTTATTTTAATTTCTATTTTTATTGGTAAATATTTCAAATATACAAAGAAATAAGGGTGTAATATAAGAAATACCCATGTTATCTTCAGTTCAGAATTCTTAAAGGTTAAAGGGTTTTTTTTATATGTTTCAGATTTATCTCTCTTTTTTTCTCACTCTCATTTCAATTTAAAAATTAAATAACATGGATCCACTTAAAGCTAGCCCTTCTCTCCTTTACTTTGCAGAGGAAACTACTGTCCTGAAGTTAGTTTATATCCTTTGCGTCTGCACTCTCTCTTTTACTAAATGTGTGCATCCAGTCATTTTAGTGTTGTTTTTTGTGCTTTAAAATTTGCATAAGTGGTATTCTATTTATATACATTTATATAAATGAATCATTCTGTAACTCACTTTTTACACTAAGCCTTCAGTTAAGAAATTCATTCGTGTTGATGCTTTTACATTTAGCTGTTTCATGTTAAAAAACTATATAATCTTTTACCATCCTGAGAGGGTAACTCTGTGGTTTTATTCATCTCTTGCTCTAACTGGGGTGGCCAGTAACCACGTATCGCATCTGTACTAGTCAAAACCAGGTTTTCGTAGTTCCATATCCTAGCAAGATTCCCAGGACATAGTAAAGAATCGTGTTTCATGTTATTGAACAGATGAATTTACTTCATCTTTTCTTCTCTCTTCTTTCCATCTTTTCTCCCTCCATTCCCCATTCCCTTTCTTTTTACTACCTTCTTCAATTCTTTTCATCTCTCCTCCCATTCTTTTATTTATTCATTGATGGCATCCGAGTCCCATTCTCAGTTTACATTTCCAGACCTGTTTTCTCCTACTTCCCTTTATGCATACTATATTACAAACTCCTGGACTGTTCTCATCTTTCCCCAACTATATTCTGAACTGGTAAATCTAGGGTTTTTCTCATGATCTTCTCTTAACTTAGAGTTCTCTTTTTTAATGTCTGCTTGTCCATGCTATGTCCATTCTTCAAGGGCCAGATCAAATGTCATTTTCTCCATCAAGTCAACTTGAATTATCTCAACCATAAAAATTTTCTTGTGTATTCCATGCAGTTCTATATCATGTAGTATAAACAGCACAATATTTCTGGATCAGAAGCTCAGCTCTGCCTCTAACCCTCTGTGTAATTTCAGTCAATCTGATAACTTTGGGACTCTAATATCTTACCTATAAATGGGGAAAATAATTCTTATTCCAACAAAGTGCTATGCTGAATCAAAATGACTAACATTGGGATAGAGAGGTTGAGACATGTAGGAGACCCAGCAGGGTTCTGTAATATGCTCATTTAATTTGAGAATACACACAGAAAGAGAGTGAAAAAGTTCATGTGATGAACATGAACTTGAAGGAGAGACATGACCTTCTTCATTCTTTGCTCAGCTTTAGTTCCTGAGTACCCTGGATTCTATGGGCAGTCTCACTGGGCTGCATGTGAGACTAATGTTTTAAAGTTTTCAGACATTTAGTGCCTAAATGAAAATTAACTACTTCATCAGCTATTCAGTTAAAGAAACAGCAATCTGTTCCAGCCCTGGATGAAAATTTGGGTGCATTAGGTCTACTGAGAGACATAAAGGTAGTCTCCAATCTTATGGGATTTTAACGGATAAATTTTGACTCTGGACAATTTCAGACTTTAGAATATAATCTCTGCCTAAAATGCCCTAGCTCTGTCCTGAGTAAATGACTAAATGTGGAGAGGAAGATGAGTATTAAGATTTCCAGTTTCTAGCTTGGGTAGCTAGGTAGATAATAGTACAGTTATTAAATAGAAGGAATACATGAAGAGGTGAAGGTTTTAATGCTGTATTAATAAGAAGCAGAAACAGACTCTGGAAGAAACTTGGACACCTCTGCGTTCTCTGCCTGGCAATAGCAGTTTTCTTGGAATTACCATCAAAATGATTAAGCTCTAATCACTTAAATTTTCTAGCTTCTTCACTCAGGTTTCAAGTCTCTGGAAAACAGAATGTGATTGGCCCAACCAAAACCTGTCAACTTTATTCACTCAGGTGGAAGGAAATGTCATGGGCCAGGCAGTCTCTCCAATTTACTTCTACTTCAGCAGAGAGGATAATTCAGTTTCCAGACATGTTAAGTTTGAGGTCCCTATAAGAGAGATTGCCAGGGGACATTTGTTTGTATGGGTCTGGAGCTGTTAAGAAAAAATCAGTACCAAAAATAGAGATATTGGAGTCTAAAAAATATAGAATTCATGGGAAGTTTGAATTTGTTGTAGACTAAGAAAATGGCTGCATACAGAACACTTGAGAACATTTTAAGAAACAAGTAGAGGAAGAGGAAGAAGATGCCCAGAGAGACTGAGAACAGTCTAAAAGCTGAAGACCAAGGAACATAAGAGGGCGGGAGTGCTTATAGAAATGCTACAGTGACCCAGAAATGTCTCCATTCCAGAAATATATCCTGCCTTTGAAGTCTTATAATCAAAAAACTATATTTCAGGTGGAGAAATCACTGTCTATTTTCCAGGAAACTTGTATCTAGAGGACAATTTTAGAAGTATAATTATCAGGGACATAGAATAAAAACTGATGGAAATTTTTTTTGTCTCCTCAGATTTTAGTCAGCCACAGCCATTCTCATATCATGCCTTCTGGATTCTCTCCTTTGAAAAATTTCACAGTGGAAAATCAGAATAAATAAAAAGGCACTGATAGTGTCACCGAACCAGGCTTGTTTGCCTGACAAACACATAGCAAGGCAAACACTGAGATTCTGAGGTTGGCAGTAGAGAAAAGATTTATTCATAAGGCAGCCAAGCAAGGAGATGGGAGAACAAATCTCAAATCCACTTCTCCCAACAGAGGGGCTCAGGGTAGTTATAGGGTAAAGCTGAGGTATAGGGAGTGTGGGGAAAGGTGATTGAAAATAAGGAAAAGGTGAGGTAATCTTAGTTCTGTGAAGGTGCAACAGACACAACCAAGCTACAAGCCTCTTCTTGGGATGAAAATGGCTGCCTTAGCATGTTCTGAGGGTAGAGTTTTCAGCCCTCTGACATCAAAAGGTCACCAATTGGACGCTCACTCATGCCCAGTTGGAGGGTTGGTGGTCCTATCCAGTCTTAACCAGCTCAAGCTCGAACTAGACAAACTAGACACAGCTGACTCCAAGTTCCTAAAAGAACAACTTGGGCAAACATCTTATTGTTTAGGCTACATGATCCTTGGAGGACACATGCAAGTTTTCGTAAAAACGTTAAAGTGAGCTTGATCAGTGAAGGCAGGTTCAGTTCATTATTATTAAGCAAGTTATAGTTTAAAGGATCTACCTTTGGTTTCAATACGAACTCATGAGGCTGAAATGTTTTATCTATAGCATTGGTGAGCATCTCTAGCCAGCAGTAGGAATCTGGGATAGCCTAAGATTCTCCAGTAAAAAGCTTTAAGAATTCATATAGGTATGGAAGAAAATGTCTTTTAATTTAAAACACCATAGGTTTATTTTTCTGTGTGGTTCAAGAGGATGAGAGAGATGTGTCCTAGTGTGTGAGATTCTGTTGATTTTTTACACATAAAGGACGGGCAGTACCAGTTTTGACCTAAAATTTTGTTTTCCTGCAGAAAGTGATAGGCATTTAAGAACTTAGTCTTTGCTTTTTGTCACAAATCTGGGGAGAGAAGTTAGATTTAAAAGTTTAATCAGTGCATCAGTTTTCACAATAAGTAACCAGCCAGTTGTGTGACAGATTTTAACTGCCTTTTTGCTTTTGTTCTTCATACAGTCTTGTATGTGTCAACATCACCATGTCAGTAGGAGAAAATCTGACAGGATCAAAATATTCAAATGGGTTTAACAGAAACTATAAAAGCTCGACCAATCCAAAATCTCAAAACACAGTGTTTATAGTAGAAAAAAAAAAGAAGAAATATTAATATTCACTCAAATTCTAGGTGAATGTGGGATGTGTGAAAAACCTGACTACACCTACACAGTACTCAGATAAACAGCAATTCTTAGGAAAAGACTTTTTTCTTTTCAGTTAGTTCAACTTTTTTTAAGAGTTAAAAATACTTTAAAAATACTTATGTTGTTGGGTAGGACCAAACCTTGCCTGAAGGTTAGATTTTGCCTCAGAATCTGCCATATGTGGTTATGATGTATTAGAAAGTCTATTTTAACCTATAAAATATGAACAAAATAATTCTGTATAATTTCATAATGGAGCACTGTTATATTATTTTTGATGTATGCTAAACAAAGGTTTATTGGTATTATTCAATTGACACCAAAAGAACTTTAGAAAACAATATGTTTGAAAACCCACTGCTAACCCATAGCTATTATTTTTGGTAGATTTTTATAAATTAAGAATTGTGTACTGTATCAGTTGTGGGTTTGATTTTGGGGGCTGAATCCTTGAATAGGTCATTTATCTTATCTTTGTTCTTAGCTACAGACAAATAAAAATATTAACCCTCCCCACTGTCATAAATACTTGGCCCCGGATGAAGAGCCAGGGGTTATGGGAAGCTCTCTGGAAATCCATGCTGTACTTGGAAAATAGTAAGTTTATATTAATCAAATGGTGGCTATATAACACATTCTATGCATAAGATAAACTGCTGTAGGTGAAGGAAAATAATCAAAGAAGAATTTTGCTTGTCCAGTATCACATAGCCAGTAAAAGAGAGAGCTGGGACTCAATTTCCTGACCAAGTGACATGTTTCCACTAAATCACATTGCTTTAGAGACTTGGCATTTTGAATTGGTTTACCTTCTGATTAACATGATATAATGTAGGACAGCAAAACAGCATGGATTCCAAAGTCAGAAAAACCTGGATGTGAATCTTGGTTCTGGCATGTACTATCTAACTGACTTAAGCAAATTATTTACATTCTCTATATGTCAGCTTCTCAGCTATGCATTCCTTAATTCTAAATAATGTTTACCTCATAGCACTGCTATAAGGATTAATTGGAATAATGCATATAGTTCATTATATAATGACTAGCACATAGTAGGCCTTCAACAGATACCAGTTCTCTCTCTCTCATAAAGAAAAAAATGTATATTGTTTATTAGTCAAAAAATTTGATTGCTAGTAACAGAAACTCAACACAAATCAAGTAGGAGAAAAAGAAGCATGTACTGCTCATATAAACTGTAAAAGCAGGCAGCCTCAGAGATGACTGGGACCAAGGACTTGAGTTCTGTCAGTACTCTCTCCATCTTTCCTCTCTGCTTCATTCTGATTGCTGCCCTATTCACACAGATCACACCCCCCCTTTCACTTTGTTAGAAACGTGGCTGCTGGCAAATCCCAGGTCACATCTCCCTGCTTTGCCACCATAGGGATACTGAGCCAATTTCCCTGGTCTCAAATTAAAACATCTGATTCCAATTGATCATTCCAGTCCTAGACTAGTCAACTGAGGGAAGAAATGCAGGATTCCACTCTCACTTCAGCTTGAGTATTGTGCTCTCCTCCCAAACTTTGAGAAAGGGATTTGGGTCATTATTGAAGCACCCACTATGAAAACACAACCAAGCATAAGGTTGGGTGAAAGAGCAAGCTGCAGACACAGAGAATGTCACACCAAGTATGTAAACTTTAAAGGCACACAAAATAATACTTTCCTACTATTTAAAAGCAGATATATTTAGAAAAAGTACGAAAGTGTGTATAAGAAGGACACACACCAAATTTAGACAGTAGTTACCTTTGGGAAAAAGATAAAGAGGATAAAGGAAGGAGAAATTTAAATGTATCTATAAGCTTTAGTTAGAAAGAAAGGGAGAATGAAAAGAAGGAAGGAAAAAAGGAGGAAAGAAGGGGGAGGGGAAGGGGGAGGAGCTGGGAGAAGGAGAGAGCTGAAGAACAATAATTGTTTTCTGTTAGGCCAAAGCCTTCAACTTACACTGAGGGAAAAAAAGAAAATATAATAATATCTCTTGAGAAAAACCATATCCAGAAGCATTTGCAGAAGTGTTAGGAGGAGTGTTGGTCAAACACTAGATATCTATTATATTTCAGTTCTCATTTATTTTCTACCAGCTGCCATGGTGTCTTAAATTCAGCACAGCTATGGAACAGTATAACCTTGTTTTACCTGGCTTTAAACTTTTACAAACTCTCATTGATATAGTCGTACCTTTTATTCAACAAAGAAGATCCTCTATTATTATTATTATACAAAGTACTATAATAGATATCAAAATAAAGTCTGACTTGAAAAATGCTAAAATAATCTGTAATCTCTTGAGACAACAAAAAAATTAGACACTCGGTCATCAATTTCTAAAGAATATAGACAAATCTTTCGTTGTGAAAAAGAACTGGAGCTGGATAAATATAAGGAAGGATACAGACCTCAGATTAAATTTTTCAAAAAATATTACTGCTGTCTGCCAAAAAAAGAGAGAAAACAAACAAGGCCCTTGTTTTATCATGAAAAAAAAAACAAAGAGAAGGAGGAAGGAGGCTTTTATCTGGGTGATACATCTACATCTTTCACATGGTTTAACAAAACATGAGGGGTGATATGCTGGATGATAAATTTTATGCTTACAATTTGCATGAAGGAATTGATGCTCCTCATTTTAAGCAAACATGACATAGAATTAAGTATTGACTAATGAAAGAGATATTTGTACTTTCCTTATTTGTTTTATAGAAAGACCCAAAGTAAGATTATTTCCAAAAAGTCTTCCTTAATGCATTGAGCATTACTTAAGAAACAAATTTTTTTGGTCATTTTATTATCTGCCCAACTCCATGGACACATCCATCCTTCATGTCCTCACTTTTAAATGAAGAGACAAAATTAAAGTATATGAAACATCAGATCTGAGTGGGCGATTATAACTGTTAGAGCTTGCTTTGGGAGGACTTTGGGCTCGGAAGAGGAGATGTTAGGGTGACTGACTATACACTAAGGATCCAGCTGGAAGAAGGGCATCAATGTGGAATGAGCATGGCAGTTGTTCCAATGCCTACTAAAATATGACATATTTACAGGAATTTGACACACATACACTGTGTTAAATATATTGATTTTGTCTAGTGTATCTTTAAACACAGTGAAAGAATTCAAAACATGTGCACCATGCACAACCAGTTCCCTTCTGTGTTGTTTACTCCATGATTTTGTGTGTGTGTGGTGGGGGGGGACTCACAAGTCTTTAGAAAAAAAACATTGTCCTACCTTTCTCAAGGAGATAATTGCTGGTCTATAGTTCTAATTTTGAAGCTATATTCCCATGAGATTCATGATAGAGCTTGCCCTTCATTGTCTATCATGAACAAGCTCTCTCACCTTATGAGCTTCCCTGTGATGGTCAGGATGAAGAGACTGTTGACTGATCAGAGTAGGACTCAAATATGTTTTGCTATTTGCTCTCTCTTTAGAGCCTAGCACGGTGCCTGACTCATGGTAGGTGTTAAATCAAGTTTATCAAATTAATTAATGCATAAATCAAAAAGACACAAGGGTGATTTTTCAAATCCCCTATTCAAAGAGATCTTAGCATCTAGCATGCACCAATTCAAGAAGGATCTCATTAATGGACATTACCACATGGCGAAGCATTTTGTAATGTGATAAGGGGACTTTTGCCTCTAAGACACCTGTTTGGATCTATCCCAAGTAGATAGGAGCTGGACATTACTTCTGCCAATATGCAGGGAGCTTGCAGTGGATTAGAGTTTAGATCCCAAGGAACAGGTGTCCTTGCCATAAAATTAGCCATAACTATGAACCAGAGAGGTCAGAGACTGAAAGAGCCTCTAAACAAAGATTTGCATGTAATCTAGGCAAGTCCTATGGAGGAAGTTTGTTGTTGCACTAGAGTGGCTGAATATGGTGCAAGGAAGATGCTTAGAGGACTGAAGTTATTAGACCCAAATTCTATCCCTGATTTTGGCATGACATAGCTTCTTTGTTAGGATAAAATGTTCCAGGATCATCTTCTACATTTCCTGCCCCAGACTTGGAATTACTCATTTCTCCAAAAATCCCTGGTTTCTTTTGGTGGGAAATGGCATTTCAGCATCACAAACTGGGTAGTAGTAAGGTTCAATGCTACTTCATTGGACTTTGTTTCTAGGCCTCTTTAATGGAAAACACTAGGATATATACTTGTATTTAAAATAAATTACCTCATGAGATCATACTGACCCTTGCAATTCAAATTCAGGATTACAGCATTTTTACTTATCCTCTTCTGTATTATATATGTATCCCTTTTCTTCCAAAAGGAGAATCCGTGTTCTCAGTGGCATAAGAGCTGATAGAAATAGCATAGCCCACAATTATTTATCTCCTTCTCACTCATTACACATATAGCAGTCTCTGAACAATACTAATGCCACCACCACCCATACAATTACTGAGGACAGGTAAACATTTTGCCTATTTTCTCCCTATTCTCTCCCTATGTCTTATGGTTGTGCGATACCTACTCTGTCTGAACATGCGACCGTTATCTACTGTATGCTCTCCCTTTTAAGTCCCACTTACTGTTAGTTCTCCTAGTAACTATTTATTTAATAGTCAACCCCATACTTTATGATGATGTCTCTTTAATCTTTTTGACTTTTGAAAGCTTATTCTGTGGCAATTCCTCAGAATGGGCTCATGGGAAAAATATTCTTTGTTCATAAATGTTGAGAACTTTCTGTTTGCCTTTTCTACTTGAAAGTCAGTTGTGCTAGATATAAAATCCTCAGCTTACGTCTTCTTGTATACCATATATATGCTCCTCATTTTCATTTGGCATAAAGTGTTGCTATCAAAATGTTTGGGATGGGTCAGATTTTCTGCTGTTTTCTTGTATGTTCAAAAAATGTCATTGGTTTGCTTGCTGAGACTTCCTGGTTCTGATTCCCTCCCAACATTTATCTGCTTCTTCTCATTCCTTTGTCTCTCCTGTACCATCTTGCTCAAGTCTGATTGTCATGTCCCCCCTGTGTAAGGATCTGTCCTGGAAAGGAATCCTGGCTGGTTCATGATTTAGTGGGGGGTAGACTGCTCCATCCTCTCTTGACCCTACTTACCACAGGCTCCTTGCACTCACCTGATATTGGACTAAATAAACACCTACCAGTTTCAGTGCTGTTCTCAAATTGATCTGCTGTGATTTACAGTGAATATCCACGGTCTACTTTGGGATTTTCTACTTTTTACATCTGTCAGATAGATTCCCTCTGTCTTACCTACTCAGAGGTTGATCTTTTGGCTGGTTGGTGTATTCTGGCATTTGTAGCATTTCTTTGTTACCCAGTTTAATTGTATGTATTGCTCATGGGTTTTTTTTGTGTGTTTTAACTGTTTGTTTTGCTTTTGCTCTGTAGTTGCTCTATTTTTATGCAGAGAGGAATAACAAGATTGAAAAACCATGCTGCTATCACTATCTTCTCACTAAGGTATTAATTTTAAGTGGTTTTGAGGGATTTAAAGAATTCTGAAGAGACATTCCTACTTCCCTCAAATTATATTGTGGTAGGCAGCTACCCTGAGCTAGAACCAGGATAGAACTTGAAAATACCTGGTCACTGATTACTAAACCAAACTGGAGCTACCCATCTTTGTACATAACACATAGGTATCATATCACTCTGCCTTTGCCAGCAAGGAAAACTTTAAGTGATAGCATGTGGGTATCAAATTCAGGATGAGGAATAGCCTGCTGGAGAATTGACTTGGATTTCTGCCAAAGAAATGGCATAAAAACAAGAGGTGGAAAGGAGGGGCTACACTAAATTGAAAGAGACATAAGAGATACAAACCAAAGCATTGGCACAATGTAATAAAGTAGCTTTTTACCTCAAAGTACTGTGTAAAGGTATATTTTAACGAGCCTGTTATTCCATTGTGGATGAAAGATGTCAATGAGAAGAACAGGGGAAAGGTCTCAGTCCATGATTATTATCTTAAGGAAAAACACTTTGATTCTCTAACTGCTACTGATGGACAGTTGCAAGTAGGGCAATTCAAAGGGCTGCAATCTGTTGGGTAACCCTAGGGGGTCTTTTGACAAATCTTTCTCTATTGTTCAAAGAAACAGGAATTCATCTTTAAAAGGTATTTATTCTTTTTTTTCTTTTTGTTATTTTCAAAATATAATTTCAAACTTAAAAAAATTTGCAAGAATGGTGCAGAGTTTTTTCCCTGAATCACTAGAAAAGAGGTTGCTCACATGAGGCCTCATTACCCCTGAGTATTTTAGAATGTAACTCTGACAATTCTCTTATATCCCCATAATATAGTCATTAAAATTGGGAAACGAACATTGATTCATTACAACCATCTAATCCTCAGACCTCATTCACCTTCCAGACAATTGTTCCAACAATTTCTTTTATTGCAACAAAGATCCACTCAAAGATGTTGCCTTTTGGTGTCATTTTTCTTTAGTTTCTTCCAGTCTAGAACAGTTCCTCGGTGTTTCTTTGACTATCCTGACCTTGACACATTTGAAAATAGAGCACAGTTTCAATCTATGTCTCTTGGATTTGCCATTGAATAGCTGTGTTGTCTTGGAAAGGTAATTTCTTCATCTGGAATGTCGTTTTCTACATTTGTCAGGGATTGGACACCATAACCTCCAAAACTTTTCCAGTCTTAAAGTTTCTAGGATTTGTTATAAGCTTGCTCGTTCCACTAGGCTGATTTCATTCCTAAATCAAGTTATTCACCTTACAGAAAGAGCTTAGAAATGATTAAATGTACATCTGTTCACACTGCCAGAGGTACGATCAATGGCGATCAGCAGCTTCCCATTTTAAAGGATAGCATACACAGAGTTTCGAGCATTTCTCATTTAAAAGAAAACAATGTCAAAGGAAGGAGAAAGAGAGTCCAGTTTCATAACAAGACTGAGTCAATAAATTTGAGCCCAAGAGAGTAAAGGTATTATTGAGAAATCAGAACCTATTAACTGCCGCTGGATTCCAGATACATCCTTTACATGGCCACTATACCCTTTCCACCAGAATTGCTTCTAACCTGAAATCTTCATATCCTGGGGCAAACATTAACTCTAAAAGAAGTCAGCCCTCCCTCCCTTTTCCTCACCATTGATTATTTCAAGGACTCTTCAGCTTATACTCAGCCTGATTGCTGGAAAGGAAGTTGCCTCCTCTCAAGTAGAATGCCTCCATGGCCTCTCACCTTCCTTGGGCACCAGTTTTATATCAAACAGTGGTAGAAAGCAAACAAAACCATTTCTCAGAGCTGTTAGCTTTATTTTAACAAAGTGAACCTGAAGCACACTATCCTGTTACAGCTTTTTTAAAAAAAAAAGCAGGCTAAGTCAAATCAGTCTCAACCCACACACACTCCCTCAAACCATAACACAGAGTTAACACGATCCCAAGGTGGTAGAGTGGTTTAACCACAAATATCCTGGCAGCCTTGCGATCTGACTCTTCATTTACACAGCTGAAATGGGATGGCTGAGGCCCCTGGTTAGCACAGGGGAGGAAAGATCTCTAATGACTGGGTGCCCACTGTGGTCAAAAGTGGTCACATCTGCTTTGGGGTAGATACAATGGGCGGTGGTGTCCATGCTTGAGTAAAAAAGAATAGACAAAGAAAACAAGGGGAAAAACCATTCATTCAGCAAATATCTAGTACATACCAGAAATGTCTGTGTTGGGTGGGGATAGTAAATGGCAAGGAAATACAAAGATGAATAAGACATGAATACTATCCTCGAGGCCAGGCATGACACATGTTAGAAACTGCTAAGTGCAACAAGAAGTAGAGAAAATCCTATAGAAAAATCATAAATACTTGGCATTAGTAGATTATTGATAAACGTGTGACAGAAAGAAGGAAAGAAAGAAAGGAGGGCAAATAAAAGTGCTTAATTCTGCCTTTGGAAGGGAAAATGTCAGGGAACTTATACTGAGAGATAAACAGAATACTATATTAGACACTGTAAACTGATGAAAAGGAAACTAACTCAGCTCGAATGCAGTTCTTTTAAAAAATGTGTATGCAGCCACTTGTTCGAAATAAATTGTCTTGGCTCTGTGTCTCACTAAGTAAAATGTCTCACTCTGCTGGAAGAGGAAGACCGATCCACATATATGGTGCTTCTGTCATTTAGAAGCCAGCAGAACTTGATTTGTCTCGAGGAGCAGCCCTCCTTATCCCAAAGGAGAGGTTGGCTCCTAACCTGAGAATCGAACCCCAAGGTGTCAATAATACATTACTTCATCAGGGTAGGCAATCACATTCACCCTTCTGGAACATGACCTACATTTGTTTGCTTTGGGGCTGTTCACCCTACATCCTACTGTGGGGACTCCATCACTACCATCTCTGTATATTCAAATCCTATCCACCCTTTAAGGCTTGTTTCATGTTCACATCCTCTTGGAAGATTCCATGACATTCCAACAGGAAGTAATCAAAATTTCCTAACACCTTGTTCCTGCCTTAGGGCCCTGAATACGTATTGTTTTGTTTCATAGCTTTTGGTACATGTCCTGCCTTCTCTACAAGTGCACAGGATCTGTCATTCATTTTTACCCACCCAACACCAGTCATAATTAAAGAGGACTCCACAGAAGTTCAACAAATTTGGTAACACACTTATTGTATTACCAAACTGTGTTATGTTACCATAACTATGCTGATGTCATAGAGTGAATAACATTGATGATTATACAACCAGGATAATCTAGGTTGTGCTGTTTTACAAATAATTCCAAATTTCAGTGACTTAAACAGTAAAAGGTTTCTCATTCATAAGGCAAATCCACTGTGGGTTTATTGGAGGTTCTTCTCTACATCATCCTGACTCAGGTATGCAAGCTAACAGAACCTTTGTTGCCTGGACATCAGCAGTTACCATGACAAGCAGAAAGGAATATGATGAGTCAGGTGTCAGTGCGTAAAGACTTTTGCTTGGAAATGACATATGTCATACATCAATATGATCATATTCCATTGGCCAAAGCTAGCTGAAAAGACATGTCTTATTTGAAGAGGATAAGGAAATGCAGTTATACTATGTGCCTAGAATATTCAGTGAACAACTCTAGTGATTACTAAAAAGATCACAAGGAATTAACTTTCAGTCTCCAAATTTGAGCTTCTCATTCAATAGATATGGAGAGATGGCAGCTTCGACCAAAAACAAATTCTAAAATAATTTGCCTAGACCACTGGAACAGAAATCATGGTATCCCATCTTAACCATTTTTTAGATGATAGGTAGATAGATAGAGATATAATTTTTTCAATAGAATAGATCTGAGAATCCATTAAATTTACTGTGTGTATAAGACAGGATGCTACCATTGGAAACAGAAATACATTGTTGTTCTTAAGGATTAAAACACATAAAAATGTCAGAAAGCACTATATTTAACAAATAAATTCATTAATTACACATTAGTTAGTAAATGTTTTTTTGTGTTTTCTATTAATAGCATAGGCCTCCAGGAAAGGTAAAAATAGAGGTAAAAATTGTCAGTGGGGTTATTATAAGGCTGAATGATTTAATCTTTGACAAAGACAAGAGGTTTGTCAAAAGAAATGTTCATAATAAAAGATATCATTTTGCTATTGACCTTAAAGGTAAGTTGTTGAACTGCTCTCAAACCAACGCCCACAGGAACTGAGAAATTTCTGAGATTTTGCTGGTTTACAGCTTTATCCCAAAGAAAAATAGACGTAGAAAAGCATGCATTTCTGCATCCAGAGATGAGGGGAAAAAATTGGGAAGTGGATAAAGAGGAGAAAGGAGAAAAGGGCAGAGCTAGGAGCAAGGCACTGGGCTGGCAAAGGCAGTGGTTTGGGATTCAAGACAACGCATCTCCCATTACTAGAACGTACTAGACAACCCTTGGAACAAAGGAGAATTTTTATTATGCAGAATCTGAGAAACAGATGGAGGCTTAAAAGAGCTAAACAGGACCAGAAAGTCATTTAATGGGGGCGAGTGGAGAAATATTATCCTGGTGATCAAAATGCTTTGCATCATATTGATTTATTAAGTCTTATGTATGGTCCCCAGGTCAAGCTGTCATCCAAATATCCTTGAAAACGTCTCAGAATCCCTTCTTAAAATTACCCTTTACTCCAGCCATGAATGCAACTAATCCAAGAGGAGATAGAAATGGAATATCTTCAGAAGTTCCCAGAGTCTCTTTATTTGCTTACAACATTTTCAGCTACACCCATAAACCAGCATCTTCATATGAATGTCTCCCTAGAGAAACCTCAGAGGCTAATGTAGTTTTGCGCTGAAGAACCTAGTCTCACTTTAGAACTCATCACCCCCATTTTAACCTTTTGATATATTTGGATTTTTCTGAAGATTTATTTTGCAAAAAGGATTTTGCACCCTAAAATGTATTGGTGTTGCTGTTCCAAAATCCTGTTTAAGGCAAATCAATTTCTTAACTCAGTAGAATCATAAGAAAGATGTATAATAAGTTTAGACTAGGGAACTGGTACTACTTTCTTCTTTTATGTTAGGCTAAGTTCCAAGTATAAGCCTTTTGAGACCAATGATAGCATCAAGGTGGGGCTGTAGGCATTCTGAATGGACCCAGTGACTTTCTGCTCTAATGTAGTGGTTCTAAGACTTTGTGATTTCATGAGCCAGAAGAAATAATGTTATTCCTCCTCCTCGTCCTCCTCCTAAGTCACAGGCTCGACACACAGCTGTCTCTTTGGGGGGACAATTATGACCAGAGACATTCCTCGGGTATGTAGGACCTAAGTCAAATCGTTTTACAGGTCCTTGTTTATATAAAGAATTTGATTTCAATAAGTGTGTTACAAAATTCTGAAGCTCATATGAGATATCATTATTTATTAATGAAGATTAGAATACTGAATAGAGAATTACTTAATGTATTTGTTTATTGTTCAGTCAGTGTGTCTGGAGATTCTTACACTGGAAGGTTTGGTAGTTTGGAATATTAGGGTCATTGTTAAAAACTTGTGTTTTCCTTTCTTGTCACCCAAACCTTGCTGGGAAGAAACAAAAAGAAAAAAAAAACTCCATATCACCCTATTCTCTTAGCAGAAAACAAAATCTTTCTTTTTCTGCAGCTTTATTTTCACCACCAGACCACTTCAATTCATCTACATGTGAGGAATTACTTGTTTTCCATCTGATCTGCCCTATATCTCACTGTTCTGAGTGAGAAGAATCTCCAAATTCTAGATGGAATGCTTCTGATCAAACTCATCAAAGAGAAAAAAATGATATCCTAGAGCCTGTACTTTTTTGCCAGGTGCCTTATGTGTGTTTTGGGCATTTAACTCTTTTGATAATGCTTGAGATGGACACTATTGTCCTCAGATTGTAAATGAGAACTTTGCATTTAAAAGACTTTGTCAGACCAAGGGAGTTCTGCTCTCCCCACTAGACCATGGCAGTTCTTCAGGTCTTTATCTGCTGTACCCTAAATTTGAGGTGAGGAATTACAGTCAGTTGTAAATAATTGTAAATGCATATGAGACCACCAGCAATTTCTCAACTGTCAGAGAGCACTATCGCCGGATCTTTTGGGTTGTTTTAATGTAATTCAGTTCTCACATAGAGCTGTATATTTCTGTGTGAGTATGTTTCTGGATGACAGTGAAATTCCTAGAATAAACTATATGTAACTCAAGGGTAGGTAAAGCCATAATCAAAACTGGGTTGTACACATAACTGAGGCCACTTTGAGGTAATGAGTTAAAAATCCATGTTTATTTATGGGAATCCATAACACATATTCTAAGACCCTTCACAGAAGATGCCCTATTACTTAAAATGTTAACCTTTCAACTTGTAATCCTGAGTTATAGAAAATGGAGAAAGGGTCTGAATTTGAGTAAATCAGACCTGTGCTCTAAGGAGAGGCAACGTCTCTCTAGATGTATCCACCAGGTCTATTTCACCCTTGGAGCAGGCCATTCTTTCCTCTCTTAATTTCCAGATAAGACCTCCACAAATATTTCTATGGCTGGAAATAACTTTTGAACTACAACTATACATATACACACACACGTATACACACATGTATGTACACAAACCTATACATGCACAGATATATATCCATATTGGAGTTCAGTTCACGCTTTAGTTTCAGTCACCTTTATTCCTTTAAAGACAGTTTCAGCATGTGGTCATAGGATATTCAAAATATAAAAATATCAACTTTTCTATGTAGAAAATGGAGGAAGGTTAAAGAATGCAGAATATTGATAACTAGAATACCTTACATAAGGATAGCAATTTACAAAGAACTTTCATTTTCATTATCTCATTTGATCCTTTTAACAGGCTTACCAGTAAGCAAGAGAGATGTTATTAACCCATCTTAAACATGAATAAAATGAAATTCAACCAGAACTGGAATCTGGATCATCACAACTTAAATCTTGTATACTTTTTAATTATTTTTGAGAAGTTATTGTGGTCTTCATATCTATAACTACATCTACATCTATATCTAAATCTAATTATCTCTCTATCTCTCTATCTATCCTTCTATCATCCAGAAAGCTAGCCTTATATTTTATTACTTTTGAAGTTTTTCCAGGGTACCAGTGATGCTTCTGTTTATACCTTTTGGTAGACAAATGGCTTCACATTTGGTTAGATTCACAGATCCTTGACCCACAGAGTTCTATTCATGCCCCTCAGGACTAGAAATCTTTTCTACTTTCCTCAGTCACTGTGATGCATTCAGCCCACCAGTGTTATATAGAAAATTGAAATACAAGTCTTTAATTTAGCAGATCCACCTACAAGGTTCCAGAAGCTTAAGTCAGCATGAGTCTTTGGGAAAATATCACTCTGGAAAAAATAGTACATGTGAGAAAAATACTGTGAATTTAGGAGCATTTGTTTTACAAACTACAGATGCAGAGTGAAAGAAAATGACATCTCACTTTGATATTAAGCATTCCTCCATAACACATCCATCTGCAACATGTTTTGCAGTCACTTAACCGCTAAACCTCACAGCACACAGATTTGCACATGAGGTACAATACAGCTGACCCCGTTTTACAGATGGAGAGAGCAGAAACATGGGGAGATTAAATGAATTTCTCAAAGTTTCCAATCAGTTTTCAGACATCTGCCATCAGACAGAGTAAACTAGTCCTTTATTAAAACTAAAAAAAGGAAAGAATATTGGTTCCAGGTTTTCTCTTTAGGAGGGGTTTGTTGACTGAGATCTGGTTAAAAGGCAGACAGGAAGCTTATCTTGAAACCATTTCTGTGCAGTAAAACCCCAGTCTTTAATTGATTGTGTGTCTGTTTTGGGTAGGTTGGGGGGAAGGCAGTGCCTTGGTACTACCAGTGACTTAAAACTGATACGAATAACCTAAATGAAATAGCCATTTATAAGAGGGAAGCAGTTTTGTAATGGGGGAAAACTTGAAATGAGAAGTGAAAGACTCAACTTCTGGTCATGGCCCTGTCTCCTTGGCAAGTTTCATAATTATTCTGGGCTTCAGTGATCTCATCTTTAAAATATAGGGATGGACTACATCAGTGGTTCTCAAAGCATGGTTCTCAGGCCAGTTATATGAGGATCAACTGGGAACTTGTTAGAAATGTGAATTCTCAGGCCTCACCCTTTACCTACTAAATCAGAAATGCTGGGAGTAAGGCCTGAAATCTAGTTTCGAAGCCCTTCAGGTGATTCTGATGTGGGATAAGAATTTAAGGACGGTTGGATCAAAACTTCTCTAAAGGCCTTACAGCCCTAAGATTCTGAATCCATCATGTTATTATGATGAATTGCATCTTTTCTGATAATTTTAAGGATAGTTTGGGTTCTTCAAAACACAAATTAGTTAATTTTCAAGTTCTGTGAAGAAAGTAGGCATTAATTCTCTGTTTTGGTGGCAGAGAAATCGAGGTACAAACCTCCAGAAACTATGGAAATCAAGATGAAAGGGAGCAACACGTAATATCTCTCTTCCTCAAAATAAAATGCGCTTATCCTTTCTGCAATTCAACTTTTGGGGCCACAGTTGACCAAAACAGAGAAGCAGCAGAACTCAGGGCTATGCTCCCATTTACTACGACCTTGGCAAGATAGTATCTAATTGTATGTTGCAACCCCTAAGTAAAATATGACATCATATTAGTTACTGGTTTCTACTTCACTAGAATACATGAAAGATACATGAAATAATGGAAATCAAGGTTTTTGTAGTACCTGAGAAGCAAGATACAATTTAGAAACATTTTCTATGTACAGGTCCTACAGTGAGGAGCCTGAAGTCAGGGCTTTTGAAAGCTCTTCATTTGTTTAAGCGTATTACCTGACATGTACTGGGTGATGGGCAAATGTTTATGGAATCAGATTGGTCTGTGCAGATTTCTGTGGGAGATATAAAGAAGAGTTTTCTAAGTACAGATGGTTCCTGATTTAATGATGGTTCAACTTACAATTTTTCGACTTTGCCATGGAGCGAAAGCAATATGTATTTAGCAGCAACCGCTCTTTGAATTTTGGATGTCAGTCTTTCCAGGGTTAGCAGTATGTGGTACGATACTCTCCCCTGTGCTGGGCAGAGGCAGCCAGCCACAGCTCCTAGTCGGTGACTCGATCACAAGGGTAAACAACCAATACATTTACAACCCTTCTGTACCCATACAACCATTTGGCTTTTCACTTTCAGTACAGTATTCTATAAATTACATGGTATATTCAACACTTTAATCATAAAATAGGCTCTGTATTAGATGATTTTGCCCAACTGTAGGCTAACCTAAGTGTTCTGAATGTGATTAAGTTAAGCGAGGCTTAGTTCTGTAGGTTAAATGCATTTTTGACTTACAATATTTTCAATTTATAATGGGTTTATCCTGAGGTAAGCCCACTGTAAGTCAAGGAAGATCTTTACAACTAGAGGAACATGGCAAATAGGACTGTGAACAGGGTAATCAGACTTGAAGATACTCCAAACATTGTCAGAAGGGGAACAGTAAAAGAAATTGCATATGTTTAATCCAAAGAATTAATGATATTGGTGGAATGAGATGGGCATCTTCAAATAACGAAGAACCATAGATCTTCCTTCTAGAACATGGAACAATGGATACAAGTAATAGAAACAGTAACAAGTTAGAAGTTTGTGTAGACGAAGCAGAGTCAGGAGATAGACACAGTAGAAGTGACTTAAAATGTTGAAAAGATAATGCTGGCAGTTGAGTTGGAGGAGAGGAGAATCTGGGAGGTTGGTTATATGCTGGTTACACTTTGTTTTCTGCTCCTATGTCTAATTCATTCTCTGTAGTTCTCTGCTCTATTCTGTACCATGGGAAACTGATCTCCCCAGACTTTATCACCTGGGCATAGTTGTCCTTTAACTTCAGGCTGGGTTTGCAAAGTGGAAGACACAGGTAAGAATTTGGAAGGTGAGAGAAGAGAACACATTGTGCATTTATTCCACCCCTACCATGGCCTCCGTACTTCCATTAGAATCAGACAGGGCAGGTCCTGTAACATGAACCGTCTTTCATATTTTATCCCCTATCAGATCCCTATAACAGCATTCCTCCCCTGTGCCCTTTTGGGTGTGGGATGATAACCACTTCAAATGTTGCTAATCTGGGGCTGCTGCATCCCTTGTTGGTTCTCTTAAAATTGCCCATAACCATACACACAATCCATTCAGTAAATTCTCTTCAACAATGATGTAGGAGTATCATCTGATGAGCTGGTTGGTTGCCTCAGAGCAGGGGTTCTGAATCTGTAACCTGCATCAGAATCATGTGGGAGGCTTGTTAAACTACACACTACTGGACCTCACCTCCAGAATTTCTGATACCGTGGGTCTGGAATGGGGCCCAAGAATTTTCTTTTCTAACAAGTTCCCAGGTTATGGTGATGTTGGTGGTCCAGAGACCACAATTTAAGAATAATTGTCTGATAGTAATTCTCAAACGTGGTCACACATCAGAATTACTTCCTGAACTACATAAAAGTACAGATTCTTGTAACCCCCTCTGGATCTACTGAAACAGAAACTCTGTTGGAGATCAGAGTTCTGAAACGTGTATCTCCTAAATTTTATTAGATGATTATGATGAAGCTGGATTACTTCTCCAAGATGCTTCCAACTTTGAAACAATAAAGTGAGATGTGCTTATTTGGTGTCTTTTGGCTTGAAGATAGAGGTTCAGACCCTGTTGGAACAAGTAGCAAGAAGCTTATTCCTCCTCGTCCTCCAAGATCCAGTTCAGCAGCTTTAACTTTGGAAAGGGGTGGCTTCTCTGAATACCGTAAGGTGTGACCACCTCATTCTTTTCTGTTTCACGTCAGTACCTGGCACACACCTTTCAAGTGAGTGCACCTATCACAGTGCATTTGCATCATTGGCTCCTCTGTCTGCCTCCCATAGAAGATGGTGAGCTCCTTGAGGACAGGGATTGAATCTTTCCAATTTCGAATGACCAGCATTTAGCACTTAGCACATCTTTGTATCATCAGAACTTAGCACCTGGCCTGGCACAAAGTCAGTGTTACCTTACGGGTGGAGGTGGGGGGGAGAGGATGTTGAGTAGATGAATGAAATAGCGGAATGAATGAATAGATGTTGTTCTTCCTCATCTTTTCTATTATGTCAACACAAAATAATAATAAACTCACCTTGTGCCCTCAGATGCTGACTTTAACAAGTAAATTTGCTAATGTGGTGGCACTTGAAGTGAGTTGGATGGCCTCATAGATATTTTCTGTCTCTTAACTTCTTGGTTCAACAAGTAATTGAAAGGAATCAATCTCCCACTGACTGACAGTTTTGACAGCTGCTGTTCTCGGGATGTCAAGTAGAATCTGTTATTCTCCTTACCAACTTAAAACTGAACAGAGACATATGCACTGTCAGTCTCATCTTGCTCCTGGTCCCCAGTCCCCTCACTCTTGCCCTGTTTTATCCCCCTCCCCCCACCCCCACCTCATGTCAGTCAAGTGCCTTTACATTCTGAGTAATTCTGAAGCTCTTCTGCCCCAAGCTAGAATCTGGATTAGAGCTCATCTTCTCCGAGTATTATTACGGCACGTTTACAGTGAAGTCTCCAGCTTTCCAAACTAATAGGGCATCTTAAATGTGAAGCTCTTCAAATAATAAATAAATTTTTTCTCTATGCTTAGCCAAGGGAAGTGGATATTAAAATGAATAAGAGTAATAAAAAGTGAGCTAGCTGCATGGGTATAATTAAACTGAATAGCTTACACACAAAAAAATAAAGCTCTGAACACTGACTTCTTCTGGGACACACCCCAGTACACCCAGACCTCGCCTCAGAAAGGTATGCACCGCTTGTCATCCTAACATAAAGCAAACACCTAAATGCACCCTCCCATCTACAATAGGGAGATGAATTTGGCTTCCTAAGTCAAAAACTCTTCCAGGCTTTGGGGGGAAGAAAAAAACACCTATTTTTCCTATCCTCAGTATTCAGGATACCAAAATGCAAGTCCTTGAATTGTTAGGATGGCTGGTCCGAAGGATGAGGAACTGAGGCATGGGTATCTGATTTGCATTCAGTGTTATAAGTGCATTTTCATCTGTGCTGGAAAAAGTAGTCAGCAGCATGGTAGGTACATTTGACCCTTATAGCTGCTCTGCAGATCACCTAAGGAACTCTTCCTTCTAGAAAATTCCATGGGAAGTATAAGCTCTGAGTGAGCTCAGGCACCATGGGTGGGGCTGCTGCCATGTGCCCTTTCTCCCCTTCAGCCATTTAAAACTCCATGAAGAACCAGTCACCCAGACTAGGTTACACCTACCTTCCTTTCTCAAGAGCTCTGGGTCCAAGTCACCCCTAGTATGAAAATTAGGATGTATTTCCTCATCACCCTTGGTAAGGTGAGCTTGTGAGAACATAGTCTCCAGGTTATTTATCATTTGGGAACTTCGTGCATTCATGTAGCCCTTTTCCTCCAAAGACGTTATTTACACAGAGGCCACTCCTAAGATTCCTTCCTTTTAAGGAAACAGAATATTCACCATACACTTAATACGTGTGTGATGTATATGAGTTTTTTTTAACCTCAATAGCTTCTCTTGTTCTTTATTTCGCTTTCCTGTACTTTTGAGACTCACATGTCTTTTATCTAGAGAAGCAAAAATGGAAAGCCCATACATTTTCATGGACCTGAGGGATTAAATATCTGTTTTCCTATTGCCTTCTTCAGTAGCCCTTTTCAACTTGGCAAAAATGCCTCTGAGGTGAAGCATAGCTTGATGAGGATTTCCCCCTTCTTGTATTCAGTAATCACAGTCAACCGCTTGGTCTTTACCAGTTTCACGGAAAAGGAGGTCATTCAGACAAAAGCAGAGCCTTAAAGGTCCTCTGCTCTAATGCCCCATTTGATAGTCAGTAGAGCTTTCAAGCAGAGAGAAGAACTTTGTCCAATATCACTAAGAAAGCTCAAGTCACATTACTTCAGCTTTTGTTTAGAAGTTTTCCTTTTTTCTCTTGTGTTATACTTGGTATTCACAATATTAATCATATTTATCATGGAATTCTGAAAATATTAAGCCTAAATAAATCAGGATTGATTGCTCATAGTATTATACAAATCTTCCTTATCATGTGAGTGACCTTGACAATTCATTTGCCTTTTCGAGGTGTACGTGTTCCTGGTAATAGGGATGTTGGAGCAGTGATGTTGAATGTGCCTTCAAGCTTTAATACTCTCTGTGTTATACTCTCAATGACTGATGATTAGCAAAGTGATTGTTGCCTCTAGTAGTAATAATAAGCAAGAGTTAAACAAGGATATTTATGCACATAGGATTAGCATACATGTATTATGCATGTAAGATGATCCCTAAAAGCATATTGGAACTCTTGCCTTAGCATTTAGTTAATTTTATATTATGATTTATTTCATGTTGTAGGGTGAAATGGACAGAAATTGTAGACTTGAAATTTTGAATCCTATTATTTCACCCCAGCTTTACTATTTAATTTTACTGTATGACTGTGGGCAAGTCATTTAACTTCAATGAGCCTCAATGACTTCATCTGTGAAATGGAAGCAGATGGTAGGGTAGGGAAAGAGGAGAGATTTTATACTACCATTTCTCTAAGAGTCCTTCTAGTTCTACCATGCAGTGACATAGGAATCTGACATAACTTTCTAAATACTCAAATCTTCATATATGGAAATATTTAAATTATTTGGATATAAGTGGCCAAGGATGAGGGTAAAGAGAGGCAGAGACAATGGCAGCAACAGTAGAAGTTCCAGGGAGTTCCCTCATTTGTTTGTGAAGCTGTGTGTTTGTTGAGAGCAGATGAGCAGCATGCATGGAAGCAACAAGAAGCCAAGTGTTAATGTGAATCTTCTCCTTTTGGGGACTTCTGGTTGACCCTTCTGGTACTCTGAATCTGGCACTAAAATCTGTTGAAAAGGTAGAAGAAGTCATTACCAAAAATGACTCTCTTTTTTAGCGAACATCACATAGAAGCAACAAAAAATAAAATGTGTCCTGGTTTCTGGTTTCAAATATGAACACATACCAATAAACTGAGAGCTCCTGGGTACAAAATTCTCATTGGTACAAACTAGTTTGCTGAGAAAATTGCCACCATCTCACACTTTGTGACATGTACACACCTACTTGAACCATCAAGAAGTGAGGGTAGGAGTACAGAGCTCACTAGGGAATTTTTATCACCAGGTCATATGGAGCATAAATCGATTAAAATACCCAGGAGTCAGCTTTCCAGTGTAGATGACATACATCGTCAGGAGATGCCCTTTAGGCAGAAGGCTGTGGCAGTATAGTCTACTTCTCCACTATTTTTCCTCCTCCCTCAGCCATAATCACATTCTTTACGACAAATCAGCCCATTCTGGTTTGGTGCAGAGTGCAATGGGAGTCAGCACCTTGTATTTTGGTACCCAAATGACATAGATTGCCTGATGTACTATGTGAATAGTCTGAAAATTAGTTAGATAATAATAGCACGATTAACTACACATAGGCATTCTAATCAACTATGAGTCAATATGTGTGGTCAAAAGACAACCTATTTGCTTCATGACCTTGAGGAGGTTACTTCCCCTCTCAGGGTCTCAAAGGGATTGAAGCAGATCAGTGGTCCTGCACACTAGCCGTACATCAAAATTCCCTGGAAACCTCTGAAAACTTGTTGCCCAAGCCCTCCTCCACAATGCCAGTAAATCAGAATCTCTGCTGATGCAATCTGCACTTTGGTATTTTTGAAAGTTCCCCAAGGGATTCTGATGTGCAGCCACAACTGAGAAGCACAGGTTTCTTCTGAAAGTAAGCAGAGGAGGGTGTCAGTGACAGGACAGAATTGACCTTGGAGTTCAACTTTGACCTCTAGAATAAAAAAGGGAAGAATATTGGGAAAGGAATGTGCCTTTGTTGGGTCTACTCATAGGGGTCATGCCCCACGGTCTTGCCACTGTGCAGAGGGCAAATTGAACCCCTCCCCCAACTAAATAAAGTCTCATGAGATCACTCAACTTGTTTGAGGAAAACCAAGATTACTGCTTCCCATGGTAATATTCCAACCCTGAAGTTTTTTCGTTTTGCATGAGTGAGGTTGCTTGAGAAATAATACACCACCCAGCAAAATAGCACCCCAAAAGTGCTATTGCCTCATTCTGGCAATGAAAACTGTGTTTCCCCTTAGGCCTTGCCTCGTAGGCTGGCGTTGCCATGGGAAGAAAGTCTTTATTGGGATGCCAGAACAAACAGGCTCTGAAACCAAGCCAGCATAACTTATAGAGCTGCCTATAAATCAAAGAGAGCCCTAGGGTCAAAGCCACTTAGACATACACACACATTCTCACACATAAACGTGGTCCCAGAAAAATATTACAAAGGAGAAGGTGTGTCAGGGAAATCCAACTAAAATTACTGCGCATAAGTAATCATAACCGAAATTTATGTGTCCCTTTCATCCACAGTTCTCAAAAGACACAGAATGTGCTAAGATTACTTGTCTTTTGAAAGTTTTCCAGTATTCCAAGGGATAAAAGAGGAGGGATTCTGCAAATAAAATCAAGCAGGTGGAAGTGGCTGTGAAGGGTCACCCTTTCTAGTCTTCTGGTTTCGGGCATATTTACAATGAAACTAAGCCATGTCTCTCCTTCCCATGGGCGAAGTCAATTCTACACCATCCCAGAGTATCATTATCCATCCACTCTCTTTTTCTCTAGGAGACTTTCGACCAGTGATGATTCTGCTGGGACAGAATTTTAAAACAATATCTCTCCTATCATAAAGTTCAAGAGCTGGGGTGGAACTTTTGGCAGGCTAACTGCTGTTAAGCTGGCCGCCTCTTCTTTGCATTCTCCCCACCTACTTGGTTTCCTTTTTCACCAAGAATGCCCGTCTCCCACTAAAGTGAGCTCCTTTGACTCTGGGGAAGAGCATCTTACTATCCTTAGAAACCTGGCCGTACCTTGATATTTTAAAAAATATTTCTATACCTACATCGTATTTCTGACACTAAAGGTTAAGCCCACATGATCCCGCTCTACTATTTGAAATATGGAGCAGGCAGGCACTATCCCCAGCTAGAAGGAGCTCGGTAGATATCAGTTTTCCCCACTTCTTTCCCTCAGGGAGTTCCACTTATAAAAACATATTAATAATGCTAAATTGAAATGTAAGGTTAAATTTGGAAACCTAACAAGAAGTTTTAGAAAAGGATCCCACTTTGGCATTTAATGAAGGATTATTTTGCAGATATCTCTACCATGTGAAGGCTACCTGGATGGTATCACACTCAGACGTTTACCCGTCCTGTCACCAGCTTTTAAAACCACCACCCCTACCTACAGTGTACAGACTCAGCTCTGCTCAGAGCTCTGGCATCAATCCTGACCCTAGCCATATGGTTGATTTACGTCTAGTCAATACCTTGGAGTATTACCTCAAGGGACACTCACTGCCAGCCTAACCCTTACATTGTGTCCTTGTGTTAGTAACTCGGCTCTGTCTCATCCTTGACACCCAGTCACCACCATCACTTGAGACCCTGTCAGAGTCCTTGCACCTGACCTAGTTTTTTGGTAATTTGCTGAGCGTACCAGCCTCCCTAGGACTCTGCTTTTTGTCATCTCCCAAATTCAACACAGTCTAGATGATAGAGAGCTAGTGACCAGAGAGGGAGGAAGCAGATGGATTGAAAGCAAACTTGGAATCATTCCTGAGTCCGATTGCAGACTCTATGCTTCTATTCTGTTCACATAGTGTCTGGCTTCTTTTTCTTTTTTCATTTTGGAAGAATTTATTCTTTAGAAATGCACAAAATCTCATGAGATAAATGGGAATTTACATATATTTCACATAAGGTTTTTATTTTTTTAATTAGGGTATAGTTGTTTTGCAATGTTGTGTTAGTTTCTACTGTACAGTGAAGTGGAATTCCCTGTGCTATACAGTAGGTTTTCATTAGTTATCTATTTTATACATAGTAGTGTATATATGTCAATCCCAATCTCCCAATTCATCCCACCTCCCTTTTCCCCCTTTGGTGTCCATACATTTGTTCTCTATGTCTGTGTCTCTATTTCTGCCTTGCAAACAGGTTCATCTGTACCATTATTCTAGATTCCCCATACATGCATTAATACACGATGTTCGTTTTTCACTTTCTGACTTACTTCACTCTGTAGACAGTCTCTAAGTCCATCCACCTCTCTACAAATGACCTCGTTTCATTCCTTTTTATGGCTGAGTAATATTCCATTGCATATATGTACCACATCTTCTTTATCCATTCATCTGTCGATGGGCATTTAGGTTGCTTCCATGACTTGGCTATTGTAAATAGTGCCAAAATGAACATTGGGGTGCATGTGTCTTCTTGAGTTGTGGATTTCTCTGAGTATATGCCCAGTAGTGGGATTGCTGGGTCATATGGTAATTCTATTTTTAGTTTTTTACGGAACCTCCACACTGTTCTCCATAGGGGCTGTATCACTTTACATTCCCACCAACAGTGCAAGAGGGTTCCCTTTTCTCCACACCCTCTCCAGCATTTATTTCTCGTAGATTTTCTGATGATGACCATTCTGACCGGTGTGAAGTGATAACTCATTGTACTTTTGATTTGAGTATCTCTAATAATTAGTGATGTTGAGAATCTTTTCATGTGTCTCTTGGCCATCTGTACATCTTCTTTGGAGAAATGTCTGTTTAGGTCTTCCACCCATTTTTTTGGTTGGGTTGTTTGTTTTTTTAATATTGAGCTGCATGAGCTGTTTGCATATTTTGGAGATTAATCCTTTGTCTGTTGCTTCATTTGCAAATATTTTCTCCCATTCTGAGGATTGTCTTTTCGTCTTGTTTATGGTTTCCTTTGCTGTGCAAAATCTTTTTAGTTTAATTAGGTCCCATTTGTTTATTTTTGTTTTTATTTCCATTACTCTAGAAGATGGGTCAAAAAAGATCTTGCTGTGATTTATGTCATAGAGGGTTCTGCCTATGTTTTCCTCTAAGAGTTTTATAGTGTCTGGCCTTACATTTAGGTCTTTAATCCATTTTGAGTTTATTTTTGTGTATGGTGTTAGGGAGTGTTCTAATTTCATTCTTTTACATGTAGCTGTCCAGTTTTCCCAACACCACTTATTGAGGAGACTGTCTTTTCTCCATTGTATATTTTTGCCTCCTTTGTCATAGATTAGTTGACCATAGGTGCATGGGTTTATCTCTGGGTTTTCTATCCTGTTCCTTTGATCTATATTTCTGTTTTTGTGCCAGTAGCATACTGTCTTGATTACTGTAGCTTTGTGGTATAGTTTGAAGTCAGGGAGTCTGATTCCTCCAGATACGTTTTGTTTTTTGTTTTTTTGTTTTTCTCAAGATTGCTTTGGCTATTTGGGGTCTTTTGTGTCTCCATACAAATTTTAAGATTTTTTTTTTCTAGTTCTGTGAAGAATGCCATTGGTAATTTGATAGGAATTGCACTGGATCTGTAGACTGCTTTGGGTCGTATAGTCATTTTCACAATGTTTATTCTTCCAATCCAAGGACATTGTATATCTCGCCATCTGTTTGGGTCATCTTTGATTTATTTCATCAGTGTCTTATAGTTTTCTGAGTACAGGTTTTTACCCCCTTAGGTAGGTTTATTCCTAGGTATTTTATTCTTTTTGTTGTAATAGTGAATGGGATTATTTCCTGAATTTCTCTTTCTGATATTTCATTGTTAGTGTATAGGAGTGCAACAGATTTCTGTCCATTAATTTTGTATCCTGCAACTTTACCGAATTCATTGATTAGCTCTAGTAGTTTTCTGGTAGCATCTTTAGGATTATCTATGTATAGTATCATGTCATCTGCAAACAGTGACAGTTTTACTTCCTCTTTTCCAATTTGGATTCCTTTTATTTCTTTTACTTCTCTGATTGTTGCGGCTAGGACTTCCAAAATTATGTTGAATAATAGTAGCGAGAGTGAACATCCTTGTTTTGCTCCTAATCTTAGAGGAAATGCTTTCAGTTTTTCACCATTGAGAATGATGTTTGCTGTGGGTTTGTCATATATGACCCTTATTATATTGAGGTAGGTTCCCTCTATGCCCACTTTCTGGAGAGTTTTTAATCATAAATAGGTGTTGAATTTTGTCAAAATCTTTTTCTGCATCTAATGAGATGATCATATGGTTTTTATTCTTCAATTTGTTAATATGGTGTATCACATTGATTGATTTGCATATAGTGAAGAATCCTTGCAGCCCTGGGATAAATCCCACTTGATCATGGTGTATGATCCTTTTAAAGTGTTGTTGGATTCTGTTTGCTACTATTTTGTTGAGGATTTTGGCGTCCATATTCATCAGTGATATTGGTCTGTAATTTTTGTGTGTGTGTGTGATATCGTTGTCTGGTTTTGGTATCAGGGTGATGGTGGCCTCATAGAATGAGTTTGGGAGTGTTCCTTGCTCTGCAATTTTTTGGAAGAGTTTGAAAAGGATGGGTGTTAGCTCTTCTCTAAATGTTTGATAGAATTCACCTGTGAAGTCATCGCGTCCTGGACTTTTGTTTGTTGGAAGATTTTTAATCACAGTTTCAATTTCATTATCTGTGATTGGTCTGTTCACATTTTCTACTTCTTCCTGGTTCACTCTTGGAAGGTTATACCTTTCTAAGAATTTATCCAGTTCTTCCAGGTTCTCCATTTTATTGGCATATAGTTGCTTGTATTAGTTTTTTATGATCCTTTGCATTTCTGCAGTGTCCGTTGTAACTTCTCCTTTTTCATTTCTAATTTTATTGATTTTAGTCCTCTCCCTCTTTTTTTTTCTTCTTCTTTTTTTTTAAACATCTTTATTGAAGTATAATTGCTTTACAATGGTCTGTTAGTTTCTGCTTTATAACAAAGTGAATCAGTTATACATATACATATGTTCCCATATCTCTTCCCTCTTGCATCTCCCTGCCTCCCACCCTCCCTATCCCGCCCCTCTAGGTGGTCACAAAGCACCGAGCTGATCTCCCTGTGCTATGCGGCTGCTTCCCACTAGCTATCTATTTTACATTTGGTAGTGTATATATGTCCATGACACTCTCTCACCCTGTCACATCTCACCCCTCCCCCTCCCCATATCCTCAAGTCCATTCTCTAGTAGGTCTGTGTCTTTATTCCCGTCTTGCCTCTAGGTTCTTCATGACCTTTTTTTTTCCCCTTAGATTCCATATATATGTGTTAGCATACTGTATTTCTTTTGCTCTTTCTGACTTACTTCACTCTGTATGACAGACTCTAACTCCATCCACCTCATTACAGATACCTCTATTTCATTTCTTTTTATGGCTGAGTAATATTCCATTGTATATATGTGCCACATCTTCTTTATCCATTCATCCGATGATGGACACCTAGGTTGCTTCCATGTCCTGGCTATTGTAAACAAACCTGCAATGAATATTTTGGTACATGACTCTTTCTGAATTATGGTTTTCTCAGGGTATATGCCCAGTAGTGGGATTGCTGGGTCGTATGGTAGTTCTATTTTTAGTTTTTTAAGGAACCTCCATACTGTTCTTCATAATGGCTGTATCAATTTACATTCCCACCAACAGTGCAAGAGTGTTCCCTTTTCTCCACACCCTCTCCAGCATTTATTGTTTCTAGATTTTTTGATGATGGCCATTCTGACCGGTGTGAGATGATACCTCATTGTAGTTTTGATTTGCATTTCTCTAATGATTAATGATGTTGAGCATTCTTTCATGTGTCTGTTGGCAACCTGTATATCTTCTTTGGAGAAATGTCTGTTTAGCTCTTCTGCCCATTTTTGGATTGGGTTGTTTGTTTTTTTGTTACTGAGCTGCATGAGCTGCTTGTAAATCTTGGAGATTAATCCTTTGTCAGTTGCTTCATTTGCAAATATTTTCTCCCATTCTGAGGGTCGTCTTTTGATCTTGTTTATGGTTTCCTTTGCTGTGCAAAAGCTTTTAAGTTTCATTAGGTCCCATTTGTTTATTTGTGTTTTTATTTCCATTTCTCTAGGAGCTGGGTCAAAAAGGATCTTGCTGTGATTTATGTCATAGAGTGTTCTGCCTATGTTTTCCTCTAAGAGTTTGATAGTGTCTGGCCTTACACTTAGGTCTTTAATCCATTTTGAGTTTATTTTTGTGTATGGTGTCAGGGAGTGTTCTAATTTCATACTTTTACATGTACCTGTCCAATTTTCCCAGCACCACTTATTGAAGAGGCTGTCTTTTCTCCACTGTATATGCTTGCCTCCTTTATCAAAGATAAGGTGACCATATGTGCGTGGGTTTATCTCTGGGCTTTCTATCCTGTTCCATTGATCTATATTTCTGTTTTTGTGCCAGTACCAAACTGTCTTGATTACTGTAGCTTTGTAATATAGTCTGAAGTCAGGGAGCCTGATTCCTCCAGCTCCATTTTTCGTTCTCAAGATTGCTTTGGCTATTCGAAGTCTTTTGTGTTTCCATACAAATTGTGACATTTTTTGTTCTAGTTCTGTGAAAAATGCCAGTGGTAGTTTGATAGGGATTGCATTGAATCTGTAGATTGCTTTGGGTAGCAGAGTCATTTTCACAATGTTGATTCTTCCAATCCAAGAACATGGTATATCTCTCTATCTATTTGTATCATCTTTAATTTCTTTCATCAGTGTCCTATAATTTTTTGCATACAGGTCTTTTGTCTCCTTAGGTAGGTTTATTCCTAGATATTTTATTCTTTTTGTTGCAATGGTAAACGGGAGTGTTTTCTTAATTTCACTTTCAGATTTTTCATCATTAGTATATAGGAATGCAAGAGATTTCTGTGCATTAATTTTGTATCCTGCTACGTTACCAAATTCATTGATTAGCTCTAGTAGTTTTCTGGTAGCATCTTTAGGATTCTCTATGTATAGTATCATGTCATCTGCAAACAGTGACAGCTTTACTTCTTCTTTTCCGATTTGGATTCTTTTTATTTCTTTTTCTTCTCTTGATTGCTGTGGTAACACTTCCAAAACTATGTTGAATAATAGTGGTGAGAGTGGGCAACCTTGTCTTGTTCCTGATCTTAGTGGAAATGGTTTCAGTTTTTCACCATTGAGGACAATGTTGGCTGTGGGTTTGTCATATATGGCCTTTATTATGTTGAGGAAAGTTCCCTCTATGCCTACTTTCTGCAGGGCTTTTATCATAAATGGGTGTTGAATTTTGTCGAAAGCTTTCTCTGCATCTATTGAGATGATCATATGGTTTTTCTCCTTCAATTTGTTAATATGATGTATCATGTTGATTGATTTGCGTATATTGAAGAATCCTTGCATTCCTGGAATAAACCCCACTTGATCATGGTGTATAATCCTTTTAATGTGCTGTTGGATTCTGTTTGCTAGTATTTTGTTGAGGATTTTTGCATCTATGTTCATCAGTGATATTGGCCTATAGTTTTCTTTCTTTGTGACATCTTTGTCTGGTTTTGGTATCAGGGTGATGGTGGCCTCATAGAATGAGTTGGGGAGTGTTCCTCCCTCTGCAATATTTTGGAAGAGTTTCAGAAGGATAGGTGTTAGCTCTTCTCTAAATGTTTGATAGAGTTCACCTGTGATGCCATCTGGTCCTGGGCTTTTGTGTGTTGGAAGATTTTTAATCACAGTTTCAATTTCAGTGCTTGTGATTGGTCTGTTCATATTTTCTATTTCTTCCTGGTTCAGTCTCGGCAGGTTGTGCATTTCTAAGAATCTGTCCATTTCTTCCAGGTTGTCCATTTTATTGGCATAGAGTTGCTTATAGTAATCTCTCATGATCCTTTGTATTTCTGCAGTGTCAGTGGTTACTTCTCCTTTTTCATTTCTAATTCTATTGATTTGAGTCTTCTCCCTTTTTCTCTTGATGAGTCTGGCTAATGGTTTATCAATTTTGTTTATCTTCTCAAAGAACCAGCTTTTAGTTTCATTGATTTTTGCTATTGTTTCCTTCATTTCTTTTTCATTTATTTCTGATCTGATCTTTATGATTTCTTTCCTTCTGCTAGCTTTGGGGTTTTTTTGTTCTTCTTTCTCTAATTGCTTTAGGTGCAAGGTTAGGTTGTTTATTCGAGATGTTTCCTGTTTCTTGATGTAGGCTTGTATTGCTATAAACTTCCCTCTTAGAACTGCTTTTGCTGCATCCCATAGGTTTTGGATCGTCGTGTCTCCATTGTCATTTGTTTCTAGGTATTTTTTGATTTCCCCTTTGATTTCTTCAGTGATCACTTCGTTATTAAGTAGTGTATTGTGTAACCTCCATGTGTTTCTATTTTTTACAGATCTTTTCCTGTAATTGATATCTAGTCTCATAGCATTGTGGTCGGAAAAGATACTTGATATGATTACAATTTTTTTAAATTTACCAAGGCTTGATTTGTGACCCAAGATATGATCTACCCTGGAGAATGTTCCATGAACATTTGAGAAAAATGTGTATTCTGTTGTTTTTGGGTGGAATGTCCTATAAATATCAATTAAGTCCATCTTGTTTAATGTATCATTTAAAGCTTGTGTTTCCTTATTTATTTTCATTTTGGATGATCTGTCCATTGGTGAAAGTGGGGTGTTAAAGTCCCCTACTATGATTGTGTTACTGTCGATTTCCCCTTTTATGGCTGTTAGTATTTGCCTTATGTATTGAGGTGCTCCTATGTTGGGTGCATAAATATTTACAATTGTTATACCTTCCTCTTGGATCAATCCCTTGATCATTATATAGTGTCCTTCTTTGTCTCTTATAATAGTCTTTATTTTAAAGTCTATTTTGTCTGATATGAGAATTGCTACTCCAGCTTTCTTTTGATTTCCATTTGCATGGAATATCTTTTTCCATCCCCTCACTTTCAGTCTGTATGTGTCTCTAGGTCTGAAGTGGGTCTCTTGTAGACAGCATATATATGGGTCTTGTTTTTGTATCTATTCAGCCAGTCTGTGTCTTTTGGTGGGAGCATTTAATCCATTTACATTTAAGGTAATGATCGATATGTATGTTCCTATTCCCATTTTCTTAAATGTTTTGGGTTTGTTATTGTAGGTGTTTTCCTTCTCTTGTGTTTCTTGCCTAGAGAAGTTCCTTTAGCATTTGTTGTAAAGCTGGTTTGGTGGTGCTGAACTCTCTCAGCTTTTGCTTGTTTGTAAAGGTTTTAATTTCTCCATCAAATCTGAATGAGATCCTTGCTGGGTAGAGTAACCTTGGTTGTAGGTTTTTCTCCTTCATCACTTTAAGTATATCCTGCCACTCCCTTCTGGCTTGCAGCGTTTCTGCTGAAAGATCAGCTGTTAACCTTATGGGGATTTCCTTGTGTGTTATTTGTTGTTTTTCCCTTGCTGCTTTTAATATTTTTTTTTATATTTAATTTTTGATAGTTTGATTAATATGTGTCTTGGTGTGTTTCTCCTTGGATTTATCCTGTATGGGACTCTCTGTGCTTCCAGGACTTGATTATTTCCTTTCCCATATTAGGGAAGTTTTCAACTATAATCTCTTCAAATATTTTCTCAGTCCCTTTCTTTTTCTCTTCTTCTTCTGGGACCCCTATGATTCGAATGTTGGTGCGTTTAATGTTGTCCCAGAGGTCTCTGAGACTGTCCTCAGTTCTTTTCATTCTTTTTTCTTTCTTCTGCTCTGCAGTAGTTATTTCCACTATTTTATCTTCCAGGTCACTTATCCGTTCTTCTGCCTCAGTTATTCTACTATTGATCCCGTCTAGAGTATTTTTAATTTCATTTATTGTGTTTTTCATCGTTGCTTTGTTCCTCTTTAGTTCTTCTACGTCTTTGTTAAATGTTTCTTGCATTTTGTCTATTCTATTTCCAAGATTTTGGATCATCTTTACTATCATTATTCTGAATTCTTTTTCAGGTAGACTGCCTATTTCCTCTTCATTTGTTAGGTCTGGTGTGTTTTGACCCTGCTCCTTCACCTGCTGTGTGTTTTTTTGTCTTCTCATTTTTCTTATCTTACTGTGTTTGGGGTCTCCTTTTCACAGGCTGCAGGTTCGTAGTTCCCGTTGTTTCTGGTATCTGTCCCCAGTGGCTAAGGTTGGTTCAGTGGGTTGTGTAGGCTTCCTGGTGGAGGGGACTAGTGCCTGTGTTCTGGTGGATGAGGTTAGATCTTGTCTTTCTGGTGGGCACGTCCACGTCTGGTGGTGTGTTTTGGGGTGTCTGTGGCCTTATTATGATTTTAGGCAGCCTCTCTGTTAATGGATGGGGCTGTGTTCCAGTCTTGCTAGTCGTTTGGCATAGGGTGTCCAGCACTGTAGCTTGCTGGTCGTTGAGTGAAGCTGGGTCTTGATGTTGAGATGGAGATCTCTGAGGGATTTTCGCCGTTTGGTATTACGTGGAGCTGGGAGGTCTCTTGTGGACCAGTGTCCTGAAGTTGGCTCTCCCACCTCAGAGGCACAGCCCTGATGCCTGGCTGGAGCACCAAGAGCCTTTCATCCACACGGCTCAGAATAAAAGGGAGAAAAACTAGAAAGAAAAAAAGAAAGAGGATAAAATAAAATAAAATAAAGCTATTATAATAAAAAATAAGAAAAAAATTATTAAGAATAAATTTATTAAGAAAAAAATTTTTTTAATTTTTAAAAATAGATTTATTAATTTTTTATAATAAAAAATAAGAAAAAAATTATTAAGAAAAAAATTTATTAAGAAAAAAATTTTTAATTTTTTTTTAAAAAATAAAAAATATGAAAAAACTTATTTAAAAAATTTTTTTTAATTTTTTAAAAATAGACAATAGGAAAAAATTATTAAGAAAACATTTATTAGGGAAAAAATATTTTTTTAATTAAGTAAAAAAAAAAACAAAAAAAACGGACGGACCTAACCCCAGGACTAACAGTGAGAGCAAAGCTATACAGACAAAATCTCACCCAGAAGCATACACATATACCCTCACAAAAAAAGGAAAAGGGGAAAAATTAATATATCCTGTTCCCAAAGTCCACCTCCTAAATTTGGGATGATTCATTGTCTATTCAGGTATTCAACAGATGCAGGCACATCAAGTTCTTTGTGGAGCTCTAATCCGCTGCTTCTGAGGCTGCTTGGAGAGATTTCCCCTTCTCATCTTTGTTCACACAGCTCCCGGGGTTCAGTTTTGGACTTGAACCCGCCTCTGCATGTAGGTCGCCCGAGGGCGTCTGTTCCCCGCTCAGACAGGACGGGGTTAAAGGAGCAGCTGCTTCGGGGGTTCTGGCTCACTCAGGCCGGGGGGAGGGAGGGGTACGGAGGAGGCGGGGCGAGCCTGCGGCGGCAGAAGCCGGCGCGATGTTGCAGCAGCCTGAGGCGCGCCGTGCGTTCCCCGGGGGGAGTTGTCCCCAGATCACGGGAGCCTGACCATGGCGGGCTGCACCGGCTCCCGGGAGGGGCGGTGTGGAGAGTGAGCTGCGCTTGCACACAGGCCCCTTGGTGGCGGCAGCAGCAGCCCTAGCGTCTCACGCCCGTCTCTGGGGTCCGCGCTGATAGCCGTGGCTCGCGCCCGTCTCTGGAGTTCGTTTAAGCGGCGCTCTGAATCCCCTCTCCTTGCGCGCCGCGAAAGAAAGAGGCAAGAAAAAGTCTCTTGCCTCTTCGGCAGCTGCAGACTTTTTCCCGGACTCCCTCCCGGCTAGCCGTGGCACACTAGTCCCTTCAGGCTGTGTTCACGCTGCCAACCCCAGTCCTCTCCCTGCGATCCGACCAAAGCCCGAGCCTCAGCTCCCAGCCCCCGCCCGCCCTGGCGGGTGAGCAGACAAGCCTCTCGGGCTGGTGAGTGCTGCTCGGCGCCGAGCCTCTGTGCAGGAATCTCTCCGTTTTTCCCTCTGCGCCCCTGTTGCTGTGGGATCCGCGCTGACAGCCGCGGCCCGCGCCCGTCTCTGGAGCTCGTTCAGGCGGCGCTCCGAATCCCCTCTCCTCGCACGCCGCGAAACAAAGAGGCAAGAAAAAGACTCTTGCCTCTTCGGCAGCTGCAGTCTTTTTCCCGGACTCCCTCCCGGCCAGCACCGAAGCCCGAGCCTCAGCTCCCAGCCCCCGCCCGCCCGGGCGGCTGAGCAGACAAGCCTCTTGGGCTGGTGAGTGCTGCTCGGCTCCGATCCTCCGCGCGGGAATCTCTCCGCCTTGCCCTCCGCACCCCCGTGGCTGCGCTCTCCTCCGTGGCTCCGAAGCCTCCCCCCTCTGCCACCCGCAGTATCCACCCGCGAAGGGGCTTCCTAGTGTGTGGAAACCTTTCCTCCTTCACAGCTCCCTCCCACTGGTGCAGGTCCCGTCCCTATTCTTTTGTCTCTGTTATTTCTTTTTTCTTTTGCCCTACCCAAGTACGTGGGGATTTTCTTGCCTTTTGGGAGGTCTGACGTCTTCTGCCAGCATTCAGTGGGTGTTCTGTAGGAGCAGTTCCACGTGTAGATGTATTTCTACTGTATCTGTGGGAAGGAAGGTGATCTCCACGTCTTACTCTTCCGCCATCTTGCCCAGAGCCCCGCTCCCTCTTTTTCTTGATGAATCTGGCTAAAGGTTTATCAATTTTGTTTATCTTCTCAAAGAACCAGCTTTTAGTTTTATTGATCTTTGCTGTTGTTTTATTTGTTTCTATTTCATTTATTTCTGCTCTGACCTTTTTGATTACTTTCCTTCTACTAACTTCGGGGGGTTTTTTTGGTTCTTTTTTCTCTCATTGCTTTAGGTATAAGGTTAGATTGTTTATTTGAGATTTTTCTTTTTTCCTGAGGTAGGATTGTATTGCTATAAACTTCCCTCTTAGAACTGCTTTTGCTGCATCCCATAGGTTTTGGGTCACTGTGTTTTCATTGTCGTTTGTCTCTAGGTATTTTTTGATTTCCTCTTTGATTTCTTCAGTGATTTCTTGGTTACTTAGTAGCATATTCTTTAACCTCCATGTGTTTGTGTTTTTTACAGTTTTTTTCCTGTAATCAATTTCTAATCTCATAATCTTGTGGTCAGAAAAGATGCTTGATATGATTTCAATTTTCTTAAATTTACCAAGGCTTGATTTGAGACCCAAGACGTGATCTATCCTGGAGAGTGTTCCATGCGCACTTGAGAAGAAAGTGTATTCTTCCACTTTCAGGTGGAATGTCCTATAAATATCAATTAAATCTATCTGGTTTATTGTGTCATTTAAAGCTTGTGTTTCCTTATTTATTTTCTGTCTGGATGATCTGTCCATTGGTGTAAGTGGGGTGTTAAAGTCCCCCACTATTATAGTGTTACTGTCGATTTCCCCTTTTATGGCTTTTAGCAGTTGCCTTAGGTACTGAGGTGCTCCTATGTTGGGTGCATAAATATTTATAATTGTTATGTTTTCTTCTTGGATTGATCCCTTGATCATTATGTAGTGCCCTTCCTTATCTCTTGCAACAGCCTTTATTTTAAAGTCTATTTTATCTGATATGAGTATTGCTACTCCAGCTTTCTTTTGATTTCCATTTACATGGAATATCTTTTTCCATCCCCTCACTTTCAGTCTGTATGTGTCCCTAGGTCTGAAGTGGGTCTCTTGTAGACAGCACATATACAGGTCTTGTTTTTGCATCCATTTAACCAGTCTGTGTCTTTTGGTTGGAGCATTTAATCCATTCACATTTAGGGTAATTATCGATATGTATGTTCCTATGACAATTTTCTTAATTGTTTTGGGTTTGTTTTTGTAGGTCTTTTTCTTCTCTTGTGTTTCCCGCTTAGAGAAGTTCCTTTATTGCTTGTTGTAGAGCTGGTGTGGTGATGCTGAATTCTCTTAGCTTTTGCTTTCCTCTAAAGCTTTTGATTTCTCTGTTGAATCTGAATGAGATCCTTTCTGGATAGAGTAATCTTGGTTGTAGGTTTTTCCCTTTCATCACTTTAAATACATCCTGTCACTCCCTTCTGGCCTGCAAAGTTTCCGATAAAAGATCAGCTAATAACCTTATAGGGATTCCCTTTTATGTTTTTTGTTGCTTTCCCTTTGCTGCTTTTAATTTTTATTCTTTGTATTTAATTTTTGATAGTTTGATTAATATGTGTCTTGGTGTGTTTCTCCTTGGGTTTATCCTGCCTGGGACTCTGTGCTTCCTGGATTTGATTGACTATTTCCTTTCCCATGTTAGGGAAGTTTTAGACTATATCTCTTCAAATATTTTCTCAGACGCTTTCTCTTTCTCTTCTTCTTCTGGGACCCCTATAATTCGAATGTTGGTGCATTTAATGTTATCCCAGAGGTGTCTGAGACTGTCTTCAATTCTTTTCATTCCTTTTTCTTTATTCTGCTCTGCTGCAGTTATTTCCACCATTCTATCTTCTGGTTCACTTATCCTTTCTTCTGCCACAGTTATTCTGCTATTGATTCCTTCTAGAGTATTTTTAATTTCAGTTATTGTGTTGTTCATCACTGTTTGTTTGCTCTTTAGTTCTTCTAGGTCCTTGTTAAACAGCTCTTGTATTTTCTCCATTCTATTTCCGAGATTTTGGATTATCTTTACTATCATTACTTTGAATTCTTTTTCAGGTCAACTGCCTATTTCCTCTTCATTTGTTTGGACTTGTGGGTTTTTACTTTGCTCCTTCATCTGCTGCATATTTCTCTGTCTTCTCATTTTGTTTAACTTACTGTGTTTGGGGTCTCCTTTCCACATGCTACAGGGTTATAGTTCCTCTTGGTTCTGGTGTCTGCCCACAGTAGGTGAGGTTGGTCCAGTGGCTTGTGTAGGCTTCCTGGTAGGGGGGATTTTTGCCTGCATTCTGGTGGGTGGAGCTGGATCTTGTTCCTCTGATGGGCAGGGCTGCATCTGGTGGCATGTTTTGTGGTGTCTGTGATCTTAGTATGACTTCAGGCATCCTGTCTGCTAGTGGGTAGGGTTGTGTTCCTGTCTTGCTAGTTATTTGGTGTAAGGGGTCCAGTACTGGAGCTTGCTCGCCATTGGGTGGAGTCAGTCTTGGTGTTGAGATAGAGACCTCTGGGAGAGCTCTCGCTGATTAATATTCCCTGAGGCCAGGAGTCCTCTGGCAGTCCAATGTCCTGGACTCTGCTCTCCCACCTCAGAGACTCAGGCCCGACCCCTGTCCAGAGCACCAAGACCCTGCAAGCCACATGTCATACCTGGCTTTTGATTGGATATTAGTCAACGTTCAGCTTAAATAGAATGTAAGCTATTGGACCAGTGTACTTTTTTTGTTTTTAACTCTTCACTTCCTCCTTATGTCATTCATGACTAGACCTGGGTCTCCTCTCCCTGCTAAGTTGAATTCTGACTCAACTTCTCCAACTCAAGAATAGAGGCAGCTAGGGTGGAGTGGAAGATATCCTGCACCAGTTTTCTGAATGGCTTCCAACTTCTTTATTCATTGGCAGAGCAACCTTGGGCAAGTTACTTTACCTTCGTGAGCTTCACATTTATTCGTGGTGTTTCTATGTGAATCAGATGAGTTGTGAAAGCTTTAGAGCAGTATAAACATGCAGGCTGTTTTCTCCTCTCTTGGTAATGTTATGAGAACAGAGTGGTAACACATACAAAAACCTTAAGTCCTTCCTCAGAAAATTTAGAGCAATTTGGGGAGTCCTTTAATGTTAATTTCTGCTCGGGTTTGTTTTGGTCACAGTCACCAAACCACAGTTTTAAAATTATGCATATAGTGCAAAGGTTGGTATCTGTATTTATTTCTCTAATATGCATTTTTCCCAGGTCTTTGACCTAACCCTTTAGCTAAAACAAAACTTCAAAGACTCCTAAACTAGTGGGGGAACTTCAAAGTCTTCCTGCAGGGTCAATTAGCACCTATAAAATTTATCCCTGTTGTCACTAATGGCTATTAAACTAAAGTGAGGGCTAATGAGGACGGATTACCACCACTTCCTGGGATTGTTGTTATTTAAGTGGTAAATAACTTGGAACTCTCTACATTGAATATCCAATGCGTGATAGGTTTAAGATTCATTAACTATTGTAGATTTGAGGTTCTTTTTACGATTCTTTCAGATAAGGAGTTTTGCTGAGTACCTGGTAACATGCATAACCAGATGCTTGCTTGGCCATTAAAATAAGTTGGCAAGACTGCCTAATGAAATGATAACTGACCTCCCAGATGTATGTGAGTTCTGAAGACTTCCAAAACTCAGCTGAGCACATCAGTGTGTAGTACAGCATACCACCTAGGCCATGGAGCAAGATTGAGATCCAATTTTACCTCTGCCATTTTGTAGTCTCTTGATCGTGGGCAAGTTAATTAACCCATCTGTGCCTTTGTTTCCTAACTTGTTAGATAGGACTAATCAAAGTACCAATCTCCAGGAGATGTAGTAAGTGAAAACAATGCATAGAAATTACTCAGCAGTCAATATCATTTAGTGATCATGTGAATGGATATTTTTATTAAGAAAGGCAAATAATATCTGAAGTCAATGGTGAATTTTTTTTTAAGTTTGAATTGCTATTAATGTTTGAAGGATCTTTTCTTATAGGAATATCTCTTTCAAATTATCATGTAATTATAGGTATATATTTCTAGAGAATGTAGGTAAAATGATTCAGTATGCAGATTTTTGCTTTGTGTCTTATTTGTATCTTCTGATAAAATTAGCACATTCTAAATCTGTTTTGGAAAAACCAACAAATATAAAGAAACAAACAAACAAAAAACTTCACCTATATACAATTACCCAAAGACATCTGATATCTTGTCACATTCTCTTTTAAACAATTTTTACCATCAGGAATACTTACTGAAATAAAAATAAAAACAAGTATTTTTGGATTATATAGGTGTTTTTGATATATGTGAAATTTCTGATAAATATCAGAAAATTATTGGTTATTTTGCTCATAGATATTTGACTCATTGTGAGGATCATTTCCTCTTTCTTTTTATTCTTCAACCTCTTTAAAGAAGAGTTCGCAACCCCAACTGCACATTAGAATTAGGTAGGGATCTTTAGAAGAGACTGAAGGCCAGGTTTGACCCTTGATCCATTACAGAGGAGCTGGGGTAGGGGTGGGCATTTGTGTTTTTTAAATCCTTCCAGAATTCTAACTTACAGTCTAGATTGGGAGGCACTGTTTCAGAGGGTCTGAATTCTTCCCTGGGCTCACAAAGGAGGTCCATCGTTCCCATCTGAAAAAAGTGGTGAAAAACCTTCCTTCAGAGTTGCTGCACTGCCAAAGCAACCTCTCCTTAGCATCAAAACTCCTGAAAAAAATCACATCTATAATCCTCAGCTCCTTTGCTGGCCTCCTGTGTTACTCTTCCTTATTTATCCTTCCACTGTTCTCTATGAAAAGTCAAAGATTCACCAGTTAGTATATACAATGACTCAAAAAAGAAATCAGTCTTCAAATTTTTTTCTCCCTTCACAGCAACTTTCTGTCAAGTTCTCCACCTCCAAACTCTCATTCGTCATTTAGCTCTTTAAAAAATGTTCTGAAAGAAGATAGGGGTGAATTTGGGGCTCAGCCCTACCTCCTACCACCTAATGGGAGGATTGAATAAGTAACACAGTGTAAGCCCTTGGGACCCTACCTAGAACATCTTGGAAGGAACTTTTGTCCACTCCCCATTTCCCTCTTCTAGCTCTCTTTCTGCTCCTTCTCTGCAGAAGACAGATAATCTTATTCACCAGAGTACCACGGGAATGATGGGAATGTTTCCTGGAGTGAAATTCCTGCTCCAGCTGGTGGGGGCAGTGGTGGGAAGACTCCACTTCTTGCTCACTCTTTTGGTGAGGAGGATCCTCGTCACAAAAAGAAGACAGACATAGAAGAAAGGGAGCAATAGTCAGAACCTTTCTGAAAATTTCAATGTGTGGGCTATGGAAAATTCCTCTACAACCTACTCAAGAGAACATACTTTAAAAATGCATTATATTTTAGGATTTTTCAAGTTGAATTTTTTTATTTGTTTGTTTGTTTGGTTGGTTTGGGGCTCGGGGGAATATGTGGATGTGCAGAAGCAGTTCTCAGGGCAGCCAAACTATATTCCTCTTCTCCCCCAAACAGATCTACTCCAAGTATAGTAATCAAAAGACTCTCCATGTACTGAGGTCTGACTATATGCTATTCTAGACTGGTAAATCTTATAATAGCATTCTAAGGAAGGATATATTCTCTAGCAAAAGAAAACCATTTGTGTTTCCCATGTATGTGACACCATTTCCCACCCCAAAGTCGTTGCTTATGCTTCTTTTGGATGATCTCCCCTTCATCATCTCTCCAACACTGAATTCCAAAAAAAATTTACATCTCAGTGGCAATGTATGTTTCTCTTCTAAATGCTCATAACCATTGCCCTATAGCTCTCTTCTGATCCAATTTCCTTTTTTACTTCCATATGAGTTCCAATGGCTAACATCAAATAATGTTTTATAACTTCTGTTAGACTATAAACCTCAGGATGTGCTTTCACAACAATGCTTAGCACAGTCCCTGGCACATAGTGGGCACTCAATGAATATTTTTTGAATTAATGAATGAATATATTCCCAGTAGTTCACAGTTGACTTTTTCTTGTTCCCTCTTTCTCTCTTTAATGGATGAGGTACAGCTGTAGACATTAGCATTTCTCTTGATAATAATGCTTATTATTACTATTACTCTAAATCTTATTATTTGATATTGAACAACAGTTTTTACACATATTTCTTAAAAGTTATGAGAACAAAACATTCTTCTTTAGCTAAGCCGTGTTGAAAAAGAAAAGGACTTGATTACAGAATCATGAGAGGGAAGCTCTTGATAATCCCTAAAATAGTCATCTGTTACTGTTGTATAAATTAAGAATAAATATGCAAAAACACAGCAACTTAGGATTTATTTGATGAAAAATAAAGTTCTACCTTCCTCTTTTAGAACTTAATAGTGCTGAGATATAAAACTGGAACCAAGAAATTTCATAGTTAATAATCATATTTAATAATGGTTCTTAATACTGACAGAGTTCTTTATGCAAATAAACCACTTTGCACTCATAGATTAATATCCCAGGTAAGGATGGAGGACACAAGGGCATAGAGAGGTTAGAGTTCCTGAGCTTATCCAGAAGTTGAATACTAATATTGAAATAAGGAACCAGCATGGGTATGCTTGAAAAGATATGTACCCATCAGCTTTTTTTTTTTTTTTAAGTAATGAAGTTCAAAAAATTAATTCATTGAAAAAATGTTGAGCAAGAAAGAAAAGCAAGAGTAAAAGTCACCATTAAACTATTACTCTGAGATTAATACTTTTAAAGTGTGGGTACATTCCCTTCTATTTTTTCTATACGTATACATCTTATTAATACAATCTCTAGTCATATTTGTTTAAAACACCAGAAATATTACAAATATATCAGTTTTATATTTTGCTGTTCTAATTTTTTAGTATATATTTTTCCATATTAGTATGTATCATTTGGAAACATGATTTTTTTAATTTAATTTTTTATTGAAGTATAGTTGATTTACAATATTGTGTTAGTTTCATGTGTGCAGCAATATGATTCTGTTAGACATATATATGTATATATCTATATTCTTTTTTTCTATTATTTTCCATTGTGGTTTATTACAAGATATTGAATATAGTTCCCTGTGCTATACAGTAAATCCTTGTTGTTTATTTTATATATGGTAGTATGCATATGTTAATCCCATGCTCCCAATTTATCCCTACACCTCTTTCTCATTGGTAACCATAAGTTTCCCCAGTGTTCAAAGTATAATAGCATTATTTCATTGTAAATAGTACCACTATGAACATTGGGGTGCACATATCTTTTCGAATTAGAGCTTCTGTCTTTTGCCCAAGAGCGGGATTGCTGATTCATATGGTAACTCTATTTTTAGTTTTTTTTAAGGAACCTCCATACTGTTTTCCACTACAATAGCCAAGACATGGAAGCAACTTAAGTGTTCATCAACAGATGAATGGATAAAGAGGATGTGGTAAATATACACAATGGGATATTACTCAGCCATAAAAAAGAATGAAATAATAGCATTAGCAGCAACATGGATGGGCCTAGAGATTATCATACTAAGTGAAGTAAGTCCTGCTCTCCCTCACCCAGGTGAAGTGTGGAACTCTTCTACATTCCTTATTTTAGGACTAATTTGAGCAGGGATTTTTGAACTTTAATGCATTTTAGAATCATCTGGAGTGGTGTGTTAAACAGAAATTACCAGGCCCTAACCCCAAGAGTGCCACATTCAGAAGGTCTGACTAGGGTCTAAGAATGTGCATTTCTGGCAATCCCCAGATATAGCTGATCTCCTGACCTGGGGACCCCACTTTTGAAAACAACCAAATTGGAGCATCTGTTTAGAAGATGGATCAGGATGGTGAGGATGCCAGGGAAATGTCTTCACTTATGTAAAGCAAAGCACAAGGTATAAGAATCAAAGAAGAACTTTACCTGGAAAAGAACAGAGAAAAGGATCACCAGATTCTCTCACCATTAGTCCACCACCATGCCCTTGGGGACTCCTGCTGGCCCCTTCCCTCCTAATGCCACATTTCAGAGATGAGGTACTTTCTCGTCAAAGTTCTAGGCCAAATGTCGTTCCATACCCCATCTCTTGGTACCCTGCTAAATAGCTGAGATAAGATGGAATTGTTCAAAATGACTTTACTAATACTAAAGGCCAGTTGGAAGAGAACAAATGACAAGAAACAGAAGAAATGTCTAGCTTACATAGTACGGATATCTGATGATTCTATTAGTTAATGGGCTCTAAAAATTATAGCCCTGAGCCACTGCCCACCTAGTCTCCCCAAACAGCTGTACTGCAGCTATAGGGTACTGGCCTCTTGCCTAGCTACTTTGCTTTCCAGAACCCCATATGCCTCCATATAGCCAAACCATGCCCCTTTCACCTAGCACAGGCTGTCTTCTGTTCACCCTGTGACTAATGCTACTTAAAGCCAACCTACTTGGTTTAGCTAGAGGGACATTCTTTCTCTAGTAGCTAGCAGGCTAAAGTCACCAACACCCAGACCCTTCTCACTATGTATGGATAGGCAAAGCAGCATAACCGTTTAATCACAGCACAATCCGAGCGTGTGTGTAACAAGAATTGTACACCTATGGTAATTAGTCTGCTGGGGAGTAGTAATGGCTCTCTCACTAAGCGAGTATAAAGTTGTGCACAGTTAGACTGATTAAAGGAAACTGAAATGTTCAGTAGTCTTTGTACACTCAGTGTGTTCTAATTAGAGTCCTTGAATCATCATGCGTGACCTCGAAGGATGAATCTAGGACAGATGCATGAATAGTACAGAGCAAAAATGGGAGAAATAACACTTATTGAGCACTTATTGTATACTGTGATTGATTGTAGCATGTAGTTTCTGAGAGATAGAGTTGTCTCAAAATAGAGTAGGCTGCCTTCAAAGATAATGGGTCGCCTGTTACTGGATGCATTCAAACCAGATCCCTGTTCAAGTTTCACTTCTTTCAACAACCTTTCCCAGGTTCCTGGATTTTGAGTGCTCCTGAACCACTCATTATATTTTCTCTAATTTGTCTTTCTGCTTCTACTCTTGACTCTTATAATCCATTGCAGTTAGAGCGGTAGCTCAAAAATGTGAAATATATCATACCTCTACTTAAAACACTTCAATGATTTTCAAGTATGCTTGGAATAAAAACCAAACTCCTTTACAGGTTCTGCATGGCCTGGCTTATGCCCACCTCTCTGATCTCATTCCTTCCACTGTCCTTCATGTTCACCATGCTCCTGACCTTAGGCTTTCTTTCTGTTCTTTAAACTGGCCATGCTCATGCCTTCCCCAGCTCCTTTGCATGTGCCCTGTCTTCTGTCAGTGATGTTCTCCTCTCAGAAAAATGTTAACTCAGTTTCACCATTCAAATCTCCAGCAAAATGTTTCCTCTTCAGAGAAACCCATCCCAACCACCCTCTCTAAAATGTAAAAGTCCCTACTTGCAACCAGTACTTTTAAATCCATTTTCCCATTGTATTCTCTTCATGGCCCCCTATTATAACTTTTGATTACTTATTTATTGGGTTACTTGTTATGTCTTTTTTTCCCCCATGAGAATGTGTGTTCCATGACTGGGTAGCTTTATCTATTTTATTCACAACTGTATCCCTATCATCCAGAGTAGTGCCTGGATAGGAAAAAAGAAAAAAAAAGAAGGAAGGAAGAGAGGAAAAAAATGAAGGGAAGGGATGGAGGAAGATACAAAGGGGATTTAAAAGTTTTTAATTACCTGCTTTAAGCATTTCATTAGCCAGTCTATGTTTTACCAAGTATTGCGCATTTTAGTTTTTAAAGATTTTGTGTGGATGTTAAAGATCAATAAACTGAAACATAATCTAATCCAGGTTCCTTCTTCTCCAACCAAATTGCCTTATTCAACCACTGCTTTAGAGATGGAGAAATGGAAAGCCTGTGCAGTTGACTTGCCCAAGGTCATGTGGCAGAGCTGAGACAAGTTCTTTCCACTGCATCACCCTGAAATTTCTTAAACACTCCAACCAGACTTACACCTTTTCTCTAAAGAAAGCAAGACAGAGTTCAGAGCCCTTATTTTTAAACCTGCATTAAATGGAAACCTTTGGAAGAGCAGGTGGTTGTAATGCTATGAATCCGGCTCAGCAAGGGAACACTGAGGTCATGATATTTTTCACATTTAGTAACTTCAAAAATATAGGGATGATGTAAACTTCCTAAGACTTGTTTCCAACCTAATGATACTGGTAACTCTGGCAGGAGGGTATACCATTGGTCAGGGCAGGGACATGTGTGGCCAATGAGCTCTTTCTAGTCAAGAAAGATGCTCTGGTAATGCTTTCAAATGGCTGTCTTGGATTCACATCCTGCTTACAGTAACATTAGCAAGCCTGCTTAAATTTCCTATTAGATACATGACAAAAATATCCTATGATGTTAAGAAGTCACTAAGACCAAATAGTACCTACTTCATATAGAGCTGAAAGATTTAATGAGTGGACACATTTAATGTGCTTTGCACATACTCTGGCACTTAGTAAGTGCTCACTAAATGTCACTTTAAAATAAAAAAACAGGTTGAAATGATAGTGAATTTGAATATTTGATTTTCTGAGTTAAATTGGGCTACTCATCACTCAGTCTATCCTGAGCTCTGTTTAAAGTAACCCACCCTCAACAGAAGAATCACACAATCATAGGTCAGACCTGAAAGGGACATTCATAGTGATCATCTGGTTACAAATGAGATAACTGAAGCAAACAAAGAAAAACAACAACAACCCCAGACAGAGAAACTTAACCCAAGTCAGTGACAGAACTGGAATTAGAACCCAGATCTCTTTTTTCTCAAGTCCATTGCTTCTTCTCTGCCCAAGACAGCAATGTTTTTTTTTTATTGCACTTTGCATTTGGCCAACTTTTAAAATTTTCTTCTACATTAAATACTCTTAGCTCCCTGAGGATACAATAAATAGCTCCACCTTTGGACTAGAGGCCCCCATTATGTCTGTATTCATTCTACCTCTCCCACTGGAAGATCACATGACCACACTACATATAGTTCATCACATAGGGGATCACAAGTAGTAGGTCATATCTAAGGACGCTTTCAGATCTAAAATTTGGTGAATCTATATTCATAATGATGATTCCAACCAACCATTCTGGAATGGTTCCCAAATATACTGTGTAAGAAATAGGTAAAATAGTTAACATCCAAAATGTTTGTTTAAATGACCCTTGAAAAGATAATTATCAATAATTTAGAATTATGTTTTATATAATATTTTGTTCCCAAGCAAAAAGGATAAATGATGAGTTACTGTAAAGGACAGAGGACTTTAGCTTTAAATGTATTTTAATAATAGTTCTGTTGCTAATATACCTCAAATTTGGAGGAATCAACATTTTCCATTCATGGAGAACAATCCTTGAGCTAATTCTAATTGGAACCTGTAGTTTATTTTGTAACAAAGTCCCCATGAATTTGTTATCAAAACTAAGAAAACTAAAGAAACGTTTTGCGTGACTTGACTCCAGCAATATGCCCCTGTAGGTTTGTATTTTTTTCATAAATCAACTAATTTTTACTATTAATTTACATATAAACTACAAGGTGTTTTGGCTCCATTTGATTGACCTTCAACCAGCTTTTAAGCTTCAGAAGCTAAACAGTTCACCTCTGTGTAGATGGAGGTGGACAAAGTTAACACTCACCCCTCAGCTATTAGAGATGTCTGCTTGCATTCTCAGCAATTTGTCATATCAAGGGAGTTAAAAAAAAAAAAGAAGAGTGTGACGGGCTAAGAATAAAAAACCTGGGTTTGAGTTCTGGCTTTGGTGCTTTGTATATTCTGATTCTCAGCTATGTCACTTCTTATTTCTGAGTTCAGTTTCTTGATCTTAAAGTAAGAGAGGCTTCTACTAGATGATTCAACTCCCTCTCCCAATAAGTCAAGAACCTGTCAATAAATACCAAAGGTTTAGGAGAGGGCACAGTTAAATTCTTTCTACACTCCCAAGTGCCTAGGAATGACTTAGCAGCAGAAAATAGCCATGTTCCTCTCGATGTGGATTTAGCTTCTTCCAATTCCAAGCAGCTAGACAAGTAAGCAGATGTATTGGTGCTTCTGCAAAAGAAAATACAACGTTGCCTACACTTCTCAGAGTTTCCTTGAGAGATAATTTGGGATTTTTTACTTCCAGGCTCAGTAGTCGCTAAACCCTGCCAATCTGGTCTGTGGGTGTGCATGACATTTCTTGTGGGTCCATTCCCCACACCTTGTAACACACAGCCAGTGCAGAGTTTATATCCCAGCTTCTCTGACCTGGATCATTTCAATAGTCTTCCAGTCGAAGCTTAGCTTCACTCTCCCTCAATCTATTCTCCTCCCTGTCCCAGTTTGATCTCTGCAGGATAAAAATCTGACCTTGGCCAAGACCTGATTCAAAAATAGACGACTGCTGATTGCCTTCAGAATAAAATCTAAACTACTCCCCTTTACTTGATTTGGTCCCAACCAATGCTTCCAATCTTGGGTACCTCTCCACTCTCATCCACACATCCTATAGCATCATATGCTATTCCCTCTGGAATAGCATCAGACTACATTTACCTAATAGTCCCAGGGTGCCCGGTGCTTTACATATATTTTCTCATTTAATCAAAGAATACATTTCCAGATAGGTACTATCTCAGTTTTCAAGAGAGGTTGGGCAACTTGTTCAAGCACCCCCAAATCTCAGAGGGGTGAGTAGGACTCAGATACAGATCTGTATCTCTGTGCTCTGCCTACTTGCCCATGCTGCCTTCCTAAAGACACCTTTCACTTTCACTTTTTCATGCTCTTTCTTCATTCTGAAATGTTCTTGCCATTTCTTCCTGTTCAAACCCCACTCATGTCTTAGACCCATCTAAAATGTCATATCCTTTGTGAATATTTTTTACATTCTTCTAATGGAATAAATACTCTCTTCTCTGTGCCCCAGTAGTTTGCTCATAGACCCACATAACATTAGGAATTATAGCAGAGATGTTTGTGTACGTGCCTTAGACTCCTATGAAAATGTAAGCTCTGGAGGGTAAAGGCCATGTTAACTCCACATCTGGCATTTAGTACAATGCCTGGAACTCGGTAGGGAATCATTAATTGTCTTTTGGAATGAATGAATACACAAATAAATAAATTAAATATTTCTATTTTATCTTTCTTATGCTCATTTCTAAATTTAGATCAGACAGAAATATAGCAAAATCAATCACTAAACACTACACAGTATTAGCTAGCGGCTGACGCAGAAAGAAAACTTAGAAAAGAATAAGGCTCAAACTTCAAAAATAACGAATCTGTATTCAGGAACATTATACTACTCACGATAAAACCAATTACTCCTAAAATAAACTGCAACCATTTCCCTGTAAATGACTTAAAAAGAAATGGTTCTACTGATACCATGGTCAAAAATAGCCATTTTGTCTAAATTGCTCAAACATTAGTTGGCCTCCAAACTTGGAGCCAAATAAACTCCCGGTCTTTCCGTGGGGTTAGGTGCTGATGTTTTCTCGCATGAGCTCAACTGCTAGGCAGAGGGTTAGGTGTGTCCCAGAGCGAGTGACACATTTTGAGTTTATTACAACAGCGATGACAATTACAAAGACGAGCACATGGCCGAATCTAAGGCTTTTGTGGAAAGCATTACTGCAGTCAGGCAACAAGACTACCCAGATTTAGTCAGACATGGCTATCTACCCACTGAGGAAAGAAAATATCTCAGCAATCTAACATGCCGAGGAGACATCATTTGTATGGAACCTGCTAGCTGTTTTAGAGAAGGTAAATAAAGGCATATCCATGCCAGCAAACTGAGTTTCACATCTCTGAGATGGCATAAATGAAAGAGAAAGCTTTCTGCTGGTAGTAATTGCTAAACAAGCAGAGACTCACAGGCCCCTCACTTCCCTCTAGGGCATCACTTCTCTCCAGGCCCTCCCATCTCTGTCCTAGTAGGGAGGGATCTATGCCACCGTCACCTTCCTGCCTCTTCTCTCTCACATGGGGGCCAAAATAATATTCTTAAAACACAGGTTGTGTCATGTTACAAATTTTCACAGTAATCTAAAACACTCTTATCACCTAGAACAAGGAACAAGGCTTTCATGGCCTATCTCACTTCAAGCATGGATACCCTCCGCCATCCCATAAAACTCCTACACTCCTACATTCTTCAAGTTATAGTTCAATTATCACTTTCCCAAAGAAGCAGCTCAGCTTCAATTCAGATGAAACCTTTCTCTGAATAGTCATATCTATTTTCTTCTGGGCTTTGTATTGAGTTCCTTGCTTTTAAGTTGTAAAAGCCCCAAGGTCAGAAACCATGTCTTGTTTATTTTTGTATCTTGCAAAGCATTAATGAAGTGGATAATCAGGCAAATTTTTATGTTTACTGAATGAATGACTAATAAGCAAAAGAGTTTCTTGCAGTTAAACATAAGGAGGATTTAGGCATGACTGCCTTTTTCTCATAGGAAAAATTCTTGATCTCAAAGTTTAATCTCAATAAGGAAGATTCGAGTCAGGTTGTGGAGAAATATGAAGCTGTAAACACTGAGGCAAGAAGTCACATCAAAAAGAATAGATACATGTATACGTATACTGAACCACTTTGCTGTACAACTGAAACTATCACAACATTGTTAATCAACTATATTCCAATATAAAATAAAAAGTTTAAAAAAAAAAAGTCACATCATACCCGTGGACCACCTTCATAATTCCAAATGTGCTTTTGTACTATGCTGGTTCTTGGTGTCTTGTCCAAATCTAATTTTATAAATTCAGCAGGCTAGGCTTGTAAAGATTTTTTTTTTTAAAACCAGGATATGAAGAAAAGATGAATGTCTTGGGTAGTAAAATCATTAAAAGTTATTGCTGGTAAATGCTTTTCAAAATGGTATTTTCTCTTCCTGCCTTTCAGAGTCTTCTGGAAGCAGAGCATCCTCAGTGTTTCATGTTACAGTTGAAGAAACAGGTGCAGAGAGATTAGTTCACCCAAGTCCATGGGGCAGTAAATGATGGAGAAACAATACGAATGCAGGATTTTGACAGTGGACTCATGTTATGATGCCTTGACTAAGCTACCCTTTCAGTTGCCTCCTCTGTGAAACAACACATTCATCTGTTTACTTTGTTCCTCACAGAAATCATCTAAGAAGAAAGTTTAAGACCTTTCCCCAAATTTACAGCCTGTGCAAGGGCCTGTAACTCCAGAATGTATTCTTGGGATTTTGAGATATAACTTTCATATATGAGATCTGGCTTTACCAAGATATATTTAAAATTAGGCTAAATTATTTTTTAAATTGAAATAACAACATCCTAATTTTGCAAAAGCTCGATATATTTATTTGATCTCCATCAAATGAATTGCATATTTATGGATTTTTTTTTTAAAGTCACTAGTATGGAGTGGAGTAAGGGAAGCCAGGAATTAGGCCTGACTAAGGATATTCTCCAGAGACAGTTGTCAGTGGAGCTGGAATAAGAATCCAAGACTGAAAAACCAAAAGGTGTTAGTTTCAAAGAGCAGTGTTGCCAACTCTATTTATTTATTAAGTGTATTGTTTTTCTGTTTCTCAATCCATTGGTATTTGACTTTATCTCCGTTTAATCCTTCCTAATATTTTTTTCAAGTTTGTTTTATTATTGTCTGTCTAACTTATTATCTTTTATACTTGGTTACTTTCTTTTTTGATTTGTAACGAAAGCATTAAGAAATAGTCTGCCTTTGAGTGTAGTTTTGGCTCTGAATCATGAATAAATTATTATCGTTATTGTCAGATATGAATAAATAATGATATACCTCTAAGATGTAATATTATACAACACTTAAACCACTTCTAAATGCTTTTTATCACAATCAAAAAAAGTTCTAATCTATTTTATACAGTATTATTCCAATTTTTAATGTATTTTTATGCTTAAAATGTACTTCAATGATACTCAGTGTTGCTTATCTTTAAATGATGGTTTTATAGTTGAATTTTGTTGTCTTCCTTGTGCCTTTATACCTTTCAATTTTTAAAAAATATGATTAACAGTTATAATCACTTAAGAAAATTTTTCTATTCAATTTTCTGTCATTTTTCTAAAAGATGATTAAGACAATAATTAACATGTATGGAAAATGCTTATAATAATAAGTTTAAAAACACTATTAAATGTGTGTTATAATCTTAACCCTGGAAAATTCAATTCCACAGACAAAAATATTAGAAGTAAATAAACACAAATATAAACTATTGTGTTCCTTTCATTGGGGAGTTGTGGATTAATTTTCTTTTCTTCAGTATTTTTCCAACATTTTGCAATGAGATAAAATGGATTCCATAAGAAGATAACAAGAAGTAGATGTTATGCGTAATAAAGGCTTACCCCACAAGGATTCTTTTTTTTTTTTTGTACATTCCTGCATGACCACTAGGCTGCTGTTCAAAGAGAATTCCAACTACTCTCCTTGCCTCTTTTCTTGTCCGTCTCCCATTTTATTTTCCACACTGCCTATAGGTTCTTTAAAATCACTTTCTAATCACAGGGCTCCCTTGATTGGAACCCTTCAAAGATTGTTTCACTGCCTATGAGATGGAGTTTGAAATTTTGGGCATCAGAAACCAAGCTTTCCATTTCTATCCCCAGAGTGTGTGTCTATGCTTATATTCACTTTTTTTTTTCCTAAACAAATTCTACATTCAAGTCAAACTGAACACCAAATTCAGCTCTTCACTTGTAAATACTTGAGTTCTTGAAAGAATAATACGATTTTTTTGAATAACACCCTTCCCCAGTCGTCATGTGTCAAAATGTAATCAAAATTTCACAGATCCTTCCTGATCGCCTCTAATGGAATAAGCAATTTCTTATGTATTGTAATGGCCCTTACATCATACTGCCTTCAGCTGTAGTCATTCCTGTTATAGGCACATATTAAGTATCTATATACATGATTTTGAATAGAATTCAGTACCTGTCTATTTCTCTATTAGTACTCTTTGAAGTCCTGTGTCTTACCCAGCTCTCCGGGCTCACTACTACCATTCCATGGCAAAAGCTTCCTTAGAGTAGGTGCTTAGCAAGAGAGGATTGAAGGAACTTATTAAGTAACCCTTTTCTTTCCTAAGTCATGCTGATGTGATATACCAGAAATCTGGGTTATTAATTTCATTTTCTATTTTTGTTTACAGACCAGCAAACGGTTAAAAACGTGAGCATTCAAATATCAGAAGTAGGTAATAACCCTTTCCCTGCTTTAGGGCTATGAGATGTTGCGTCCATCTCAAAAAGAAAATGATAGAAAAGTCTCTAATTCAGAAGTATGGGTGATTACATAGGTGAGAGTTGTGTGTTTGGGGGAAGTGTGTATCTATCCAGTGAGGTACCCTGAGCAAGTCATCATTATAAGGACAGAAGAGCCAGGTGATAGAGACAGAGTGAATAAGCAGTAGGGGAAACTCTGGTAAGTCAGAAGTCCAGTCCTCAGCAACCATCCTAAAGAAGCACTATTGTCCATGGCTGCCTTTCACATGCTCCCAAGATGTGATGTGTAGGAGAGTTAGTAGCATTTATAGGGCCAGTAACAACATGGTCCCTTCACATTTATTTTCTCCTTTCTTGCATATTAATAATGAGAGACATGTAGCTATCTCTAAAGATTAGTGGAATAGTTTCAAGACTTAATAAGCTTCCCCAATTGAATTAAAGGGGGTCTGTTCTTGGATTAAGATATGCCTTACAAAATCTTGACATCTTGCGGATGGGAACAAGAAATAAATTACAAGGGCATTTGATTCAAAATATCAGACACAAAAATGGAAAAGGGTGGCCGAGCAGCACACTGCCTTGGTCATGGTCATCCTGACCTGTCTCATAGGCACTGTCTGACTCTGCAAACAGAAACTCTAAAGACAGATTTCTCCAAAACTCTCAGGCACACTGTGGCACTTCCTCAGAGCCTGTGTCAAAGAAATACTAAGGAGGGAATTGTCCCTACTTTTGCATAGAAGCCAAAATGCATTTAGTACAAGAGGACTCCAGACCCCTTGGGCCCCTTGAAACTTATAGTGTATAGGTGTCAGCAAAGGTACAGATGGATCCCAGGGAAACCCAGTAGTAGGTCTCCAAACACCATGAAAAAGAATAAGTTGGCAGCTTCACATATAGTAACACCTTCAATGATTCCAGAGCAAGAGAAAACAAGAAGTGATAGGTGTGATGTGATGAAGGAAAGCCAAATTCATAAACACAAATGAGAGCTAGTCCTTAGGGGTTCCTAGATGTAATAGGGGAGAACTTTCAAAGAGATTAGGCCCTATATATTAGAAGATAGCAAGAGTCAACAGGTGGTATTATTAAGCAGCTGTGAAAAGTGAAGGATTTGGAGCCAAAGAACCTGTCTTTGAAGACCACTGTCTATCCATTTGATAGTGAACAAGATATTTAACCTCACTAAGCTGTGGTTTCCTCCTCTGTAAAATACGGAAAGGGGACCCATGGATGGCTCTCTAATCTTTGTATTCACTAATTTGCCTTGATTTATGGTGGGAGCACCTCTACTACTTCTCTTACATCACAGTCTTTTGTCTGACCTCATTGGAATTTTCCTAGGGGCAGGGATTGTTCATGTAATTGATCAGAACTTAAGAGGATCATTGGGAAGAACGGCAATGTCTTAAAGTCAAATTTCATGACCCTTCTTTTCTACTCTTGGCATCTGTTTAAGAAGCTGACCACACTCTGTACTTTGTTCTAGGCTTTATTCACGCTGAAGGCTGAATGAGTAGACACTAGGTCTGCTGCTCCTAAGCCTCAGGCCTCAGCTGTTTTCTCCAATTCTGTTTCATAAGAGTTTTTCTTTGTGTGTTTTCCCAGACATTATTAATATCAGCAGTTTCTTTCCTATTTGGCTGATTCTTTGGTGAATATGCTCTTTGGCTGGGAACTCTGGAGAAGAGGAGAGATGAATGGTAGGATTTGGGCACGAAAACAGCCGCACCCTAAACCACACCCAGAATGCATCATTGTGCCTTTTTCATAGGATTTTGGGAGGATTAAAAAAGAAAAATGTGTGTAATGTGCTAAGCACAGTCCCTGGCATATAGTACCCACTCAGTAAATGTTAATTATTGTTAATAATACACACGGATTCCAAATATTTGCCATTGGCTATCTGTACCTGATCAGATAGCTTTCAAGTTTTGAGAAAAGTGCTCTGGATCTAGACACCTGAATGTTTGATTGACGGAAAATGGAACAAAATAAGTATTCTAAGCTTACTGTGAATTTTCTTACTGTGGTTCAAGAAAGAAGTAAGAGTTTTTCTTTGAGGTACACTACTCTCTCTTCTGAGAAAGTTTTGGTTGTACACGTAAGTACCTACTCTTTGGTCTTTGGGAAGCCAATACTGGTGAAGGATTACAAATGCAAATTCCTCAGACCTGCCTTGACAGATTTTGCCTAACGCATCGTGGAAGTTGGGGGGGTGAGATGCTTTTCTTGAAGATTTTTCCTTTCTTTATTAAAAGTTCATTTTAGATTTCCTCTTGCAGACTAAAGATGAGAATTTGGGCCAAGGTACTGATACTCAGGGAAAGGATCTGGTAGAGACCTTCACAGTGTGGTGGAAGGCCAGCTGGGAGCTGAGGACAAACACAGGAGCCATAACCCCCTTCTGATATGATTTGGCAGGCAGACTCCAGGAAGCATTGTTGTCTAATAGCCAATATCCAGTTTTCTCATTCTGGCTTTGCAATTCCCTTTTGCTAGCTGCATGTCTTTGGTAAATGTTTTGCACCTCCTGCTCAATGCTTGGGGAATGGCAGAAGAACATGTCCATGGTTAGGGGAATCAGCAAGGGCAGAGGATGAGTAGCCCCAAAAAGTGGCTGTGAGACTGCAGAGGGCAAACCAAAGAGCTGGCTTTAGCCACAGTCTGGATGACTAGAACATGTAAATATTTCTGAGGAATTCTCAGAGGTACTTCTGGAGGGGGAGACTTCTCCAGCAATGTAGATTAGAGTATTTTTTACTATCTTCAGTTATGATCAAACAGGGTGATTTGAAAGGAGAGAGAACTTGAGCATTACAGTAGAAACCCAGAACTGAGCAGCACAGACGAGCCTTTGGAGAAGTGGTCCTGTTCCTGCATCTTATTCTTTCTGACCTTAAATATGTCCTCTTCACTCTCTAAGCTTCAGTATCCTCCTTGGTAAAATGAGGGTCAAGATACATTACCCTTTAGATACCTTTTGACTCTGAATTCCATTGACTGCATTATTTTATATTCAATCAATCATTCAATCAAACATATTTGTTTACCATGTTCAGGTGCCAGAAAATAAAAAGATGAATAAGATATGGTCCCTGAACTCAAGGATCTTATATGTAAGGTAGAGAGAGAATGCATAAGTAGGTGCTTTAAATACAGTGTAAATGTGTGCACCGGGTGCTATGAGAACATAAGGAGGGGAGAGATGCAATCCCAGATTGAGGACATTAGATACAGCTTCCTAGATATGAGGGTCAAGCCGATTCTTAAAGCTACCTCACGTGGTCCGTTTGGCTCATGTGCTCCCTTTCTTCAATTCAATTTAATGGAATATGGTGAGTATAGGAGGGAATTCTTCTTGTTGGTAGGCTTTCTGGCACAAGTACAAATTAGGAAAGAACAGATTGCTAAGCAGTAGAAGCCATAGAGAGATACCTGTGGACTCGACACCCGGCACAGAGTAAGGCAATGGGCTGGTTTTCAGTAGATTCAAGTTCTAATTTTGACAGCCACCTACTTTGCTGTGTAACCTTGGGCAATTCAGGAGACCACTCTGAACCTCACTTTATTCTGCAGTGAAAGGGAAATAACTTGGACCGCCTCCCCCAAAGGGCTGTCATGAGGAGCAAATGAAGTACCAGATATGAAGGTGCTTTCTAAAATATGAGGGAGCTTCCTCGTGGGTGAGAAAGAGACTTTGAAAAGTCTGGCCCTCCTTTAAAGGCATAAGGAGAGTGGCTGGGGCAGGGGAGGAACTTTTGCAGAGAAGCAGGCAGTGTTTTACTGGAATGAGAGTTTCTATCAATTTCCTGAACAAGTGGTTCATTGCAGTCCTAGGGCAAGCATCGGGGAGACTGAGATTTTTCCCCAAGCAGTTCCGTAGACCTATGTGCCATCCACATGCATGTGGGAAACAGGGACAGCAGGGGATGAAAAACAAGAAGGAAGGACAGTGTCGGCAAAGGTCAGGGTGTCACGCATCAGTCACCGTTAACAGCTGCCAGGGCTCAGAGGGCTCCGGAGCATGATGAGGATGGCGGCTGGACTGGTTTCAGCCACATTCCCCAGGCTTTGCATCACACACCAAGGATGGTGGTCTTTGCTCATCTAAGCTCTTTCTCCTACTCAGCCTCCCCGAACGTGTGCTTTTCAGGCTGCTGTATCTGCTTTCCTCCCAGAAAGGATTACTCATCTGTACTCTCATGGCCATGCCGTCAACACCAGGGACAGCCCCTGGCTCCCTGCTGGGCCAGAGGCTCTCCAGACCCGCAGGTTATGAAACACAGAAGCTCCCCAGGCAGATTCCCTGGAAAGCGGACAGGGCTTATGTGGCATGTCCCTCACACCCCCAGTGTACCTAACACTTTACATCTTGTTTGTACATATTTAGAGAAGCAGAAAAGCATGCTAGAAAGGGTATTGGACTTTGAGCCACTCACCTCAGATCACCTTGAGGGAAGGGAGAGTAACCTACCTTGGAACTACTAGTTGCTGGGTGGTATGTTAGATGTGATCTCAGATTTCAAAAATTTACCCTCAGAGCCATGCTTTGGGGTAGATATTTTAAGCACTGCATTTCAGAGGCAGGAACTGAGGCAGAAAGAGGGTAGGTAACTTGCCCCCAGGGTCACCCAGTGATTGTGTTGGAACTAGAAATTTAACCCAAATCAGGGCCACTATAAAGTCCATGCCCTTGGCCTCACCCTCATCTAGAAAAGGAGAGTTGTGGTGATGTCTGGGGTCCCTTTGGTTTCCACAGTTCTATAATCCTATTTAGTCATATGCTCTGGGAGTAAATTATTTCATTTTTTTTAAACTGCAAAGACTATTTATATCTTACTATTCAGTGTGTCCTCTCTTCCTGGCACACATTAGGGGTTTACAAAGTATTAGCTGAATTGAATTAAAACTGAATTTTCAAAGCCTCATTTTCTTCACCTCTAAAATGATGATAATGGTCTCTGCATCACCAGTTCCAAGAAGCTCAAATAAAATCCTATGTTTGGAAGCACTTTTGGGAACTATACTATTGGCGTACTGTATAGAATATATTATTGCGCTGGCAGATAGAACATGCCTGTCGGCAGGTAAGTATATGTGTCATAACTGCTCAACGACTATAACAAAATGAACACTCAGCATCCAGAATAAGACACAGAATATTGCCAGAATTTCAGACATCTCATTATGCTTCCTTCTAGTGACTTTCTCCTTACCGCAAGGATAACCACCATCCTGACAGTAGGGATAAATATTCTCTGCTTTGTCCTCTACTTAAATTAAATAATGCATATGCACTCTGTGTCTGGCTTCTTTCACTTAACATCTTGGTTGTGAGATTCATCCATATTTTTCGTTGTAATTTTAGACTATTCTTTCTCATTGACGTATATAATATTCCATTGTGGGACTGTACCACAATTTATTTATCTAGTCTACTGCTGAGAGGTATTTTCAGTTTTCAGCAATTGACAATTACAAATAGTGCACCTGTGAACATTCTACTACGTGTCATAGACATATAGGTGGATTTCAATTGAGTATATCCCTGAAGTATATGTATATGTTTAACTTTAACAGGTACTTTGCCCAGAAATTAAGTACCATATGTAGGAGATCTGTAACCACAGATGAGGCTAGAATCTTGATGGGGCAGGATGGAGGACTTCAGGCATGTTAGTTCCTTATGAGAGTCCTCCAACTAAACAAGAACAATGTAAAGAAACACGTTTGGGCCTTTTTCACAATTTGCGTTCCCCAGGAAGTAGCGTATGAGATGGAGTTTTTTTGTTGTTGTTGTGTTTTGTTATTTTTTTAAATAGAGATTTCTTTTCTTTCATAGATTTATAGCAGAAAGCTAACTGGGGAGTGCTTTGGAGAGATACACCTGTAGGGGAGCAAAGAAAGCAGGATTGGGCAGAAGGGAAGTTGAATTGCAATCTAGTCACATCGAAGGCTTCAGTAAGACCTACAGAAAGCTTTGGAGTTGGGTTGACCCTTCAGAGGTGTCCCAGTTAGAGTGAAGGGCTAGACATTTATACCTCCACTTTGAGCAGTCTTTCAATGAGGGCTCCTTCTAGGAAGGAGAAGTGAGGACCTTGCATGAGGCAGCTCTCTTTAGCCAATGGACAGTTCCAGGAAAGGGTCTGAGCTGAGAGCACTCAGCAACTAACACTCTCAGCACCTGTGGGAAAGAGTACTTAGATTCTGAAAGGTGGCAGGAGGGTACCGTGAGGTACATCACGTGTTACGTGGCCACCATTAACTTTGATATGTGAAGAAATGAATCTTCCAAAGTAATCTTCACCAATGGTTCTATTACCCAAGATTTCTGAAACTCGATTAGAAATGCATGTTGATGTTATGCCAGGTCCCTTGAACCCTCATCCCTGACACTAAAGAAACAATTAAAATATTGAGTAAAAGAAATAACAAAAACAGAAACTCCCAGAACTATATGCATAGTGAATTCCTTTGAAAATAGTCTTCTTTCCTGATGCCTTTGTTGTAGTAGCCCAAGTTTTCAGAAAAACCAGGAGGGCATACATACCAGGATTGATTTTGAAATGGTATGAATCCCTTCAACCAAACAAAACAAAAAATCACAAACTTAATATAAGGTAAAAACTCCTTTTAAAGAAACGTATCACATATAGGTTTGATAGTTTATTTCAGCTCTTGCTTGTTTTAATTGCCTTTAGTCATCTCTCAAATCTGAGTATTAATTTATATTCAGCTACTTTGTTGAGGGTTGTTTCTTCTCTCCTGTTTTTGATAGGAACACTGATGTTGTGATTTCTCAGAAACTTAGATCTAAAAGGAATCGAAGATGTTATCAGGTTCCATCCCGCATTGTGCAAATGAGGAAATTGTAACCTACATGATGGGAGTGGCTTGTGATTTCTAGTCCCAGTGCTGGGAGCAGGACTTGGGCTACACATTCTTCCTAGCCCTCTAAATGCTTTCATGTTAAGCTGTCTGCACGATACTGGAATTTTATAAACATATAATGACTGTTTATTCTGAATCGGTGATAGGTATAGAAAGAAGTTTATTGTAGAAATGAAAATGTAAGAGATTGTATTGGGGAAAATATTTTTCCAATATACTAATGTGCTTTTCTCTTCTGTATGGTTCTTATTCATTGATTCATTCATTCTTTTAATACACTGATCCTTTTACCTATGATGCTGGAGGTATTCATTTGCCTCATAGAGCTACTAGAAGAGGAAGACAAGGAAAGTGTTGTTTGTTTGTTTGTTTTTCCCCTGATTCTGACTTCTAAAATAGAATGGTTTAAACCAACTTTATTGAGGTACATTCTGATGACAAGAAAATACATGCATTTCACTATATAGTTCAGTGGGTTTTGACAGAGGCATATGTTCATATAGCCACCAGCATCTTTAAGGGATAGAATATTTTCAACATAACAGAAAGTTCCCTTGTGCCAAGTCCACAACCTAGCATCAAGCAACTACTGATTTGCATTCTGTCACTATAAATTTGTCTTTTATAGAATTTCATATAAATGGAATTATAAAGTGCAGAGTCTTTCAGTTGTAATCCAATACTGCATTATTTGTTTTGTTGCTCAAATGATCCCAGCTTTGTCCATTGGGAGCACATTCAGATTGACTTCTCTGTTCCTTTGACATGCCCCATCCTTTCGGTTTTTTTGAGCACTTCCTTACTTTCTGGCACTGCAAGATGTTCTAGGTTAATTTTACGTTTTCCTGTGCTTGGCCTAGAATTAGCAATTTGCCTTGGAAATTTGGTTCCTGTATCTATGTAGATTCATGTTTCTGACCTGCATCATTTTCCCCTTGCCTAAAGAATTTCTTTTAACATTCCTTGCAGGGGACATCTGCTGGCAATGAATTGCCTCTATTTTTGTTTGTCTGAAAAATCTTTATTTCTCCCTCACATTTGAAGTGTAATTTCTCCAGATATAGAATTCTAGGTTAGTTGTTTTGTTTTGCTTTTCCTTTCAACACTAAAAATATCATGCCACTTTCTTCTAGTTTGCTTGGTTTCTGATGACAAGTCTGCTGTAATTCTTACCCTTTTTCCTCTATAGATGAAGTTTTTTTGTTTTGGGGTGTATTTTTTTGCTCTGCTTTCTTTCAAGATTTTATTTTTTTCTTTGGTTTTCTGAGTTTGAATATGATATATTTAGAGGTATGTATGAACATAAGTTGTTTGTCTGTTTATTATTTATCTTGTTAGGCATTCTCTGAAGTTCTTGCATCTGTGGTTTGGTGTACCTGTCATTAATTTTGGTAAATTCTCAGTCATTATTACTTCACATTTTTTTTTTTCTTTTCTATTCTCTGTTTCTTTTCCTCCTGGTATTCAAGATAGTGTCCCACAGTTCTTGGTTGTTCTGCTATTTTCTTTCTTTCTTCCTTTCTTCTTTCCTTTTTCTCTCTTTCTTTCTTTCCTTCTCCCTTCCTTCCTTCCTCCCTTTCTTTTCTTTCTTTTTCTCTTTCCTTCTTTCTTTCATCCTTTGTATTCCTGTTTACCTTTGAATTTCATTTTGGAAAGTTTCTGTTTGTCTATCTTGAAGCTCACTTATTCCTGAGCAAGGTCAAGTTTATTGATGAGCCATCCAAAGGCATTCTTCATTTCTGGTTACAGGGTTTTTTATTTCTAGAAATTCCTTTTGATCCTTAGTGTGTTCATCTCTCTGCTTACGTTACTCATTTGTCCTTGCATTTTGTTTACTTTTTCCTTAGAGCCCTTAACATATTAACCATGGTTATTTTATTTTTCTTACATACTAAATTCAATATTTGCATTCTGAGGATGGCTCTGAGGAAGATTTGTCTCTTCAGACTGTGTTTTTTCTTACCCTTTGGCATGCTCTAAAAGCTGGATATGTTTATTGAGTAATAGACACTGAGATAAATAGGCCTTTAGTGTGAGGATTTATATTAATCTGGCTAGGAGTTGGGCTGTATTTAATGTTTGCTGTAACTGTATGTGCCAGAAGATTTAAATTCCTTTAGTGTCCTTGTTTTTGTCTCCTCTCTTGACTTTGGGCTTCCTTAAATATTCCTCTTAAGAGGGAGTCTATGTCTTGCAGCTTTGTAAGCTGTAATCCACTGTTATTTTACTGGAGCCCTACTGGTGTGGTGATAAAATGTGTGAGAGGGGGACTGTTCTTTAATCCTCTGATTAAAATCTCAGTCTTTTAGTGGGCTTCTCTCTTGGGACGGTGACCTTCACAAATGTTTCTCCAGTAGAACAGCTTTTATCCCCTCTGTCCCCTACTGCTCTTCCTGGCTACAGGATTTCCAATCTATTCTTTGAAAGCCATTACTCCTTTTGAGCATGTTTTATTTTATTTTTTTTCTTAGGTGAGGCAGAAGGCTGGAAGGGCCTGCAGTGGGAGGAATTCTCTCACCTCAGTTGTGATAAGGCTCTAGAAAAATCCTTTCTCTTGAATAGTAGACCTTTGTCTTGAAGGTTCTGGGTATATTTCATAATGATTACTGTTATGGGTTGAATTTTGTTCCCCCTAAAAAGATATATTGAATTCCTAACCTCCAGTATCTGTAAATATGGCCTTATTTGGAAAAAAAGGGTCTTTGAAGATTTAATCAAGTCAGACGAAATCATTAGGGTGGGTCTTAATCTACTATGATTGGTATCCTCATACAGAGAGAATGCCATGTAATGACAGAGGCAGAGATTGGAGCAATGCAGCCACAAGCCAAGGAATACCAAGGATCAATGAGCACCACTAGAAGCTAAGACAAGGCAAGGAAGGATTCTCCCCTATAGGTTTCAGAGTGAGGATGGCCCTACTGGCCCCTTTTGTTTCAGACTTTTAGGCACCAGAGCTATGAAAGAATAAATTTCTGTTGTTTTAAGCCATACTTATTCGTGTACTTTGTTATAGCAGTTCAAGGAGCAGCACAAACCATCTGACTTCACTGACCATATCAGCAAGAATATAGAAGATACCACATTGAGTTGTATCACTCTTACAGTCATGAAGCTTCTTAAGCTACTTTTCCCCAGTCATATATCCATGTCATTTTGAAGAGAAACCCGGATGGGAGTGGCAGACTAGAAATCTGAAGAACTCAGCATGGTCTTTAGTCCTTCAGTAAGAGACTGAGTTATCTAGAAAGAATGCTTAAGTTATTAAGTCTGCCTAAAATTATATGATTGGAATTGAAATAATATTTTATTTTTAAAATAGTTAATATAAATAAATATAGTAAAAGTATTATAATTAGTGATATGACAATGTGATAAGAGTTTTGGTAACAGTGAAAAATAAATGCTGGGGAAACACAGGAGAAATACATATTAATCCTAGCCAGTACACTTGGAAAAACTCCATGAAGTGGATAGTGCCTAAAATGGGCCTTAAAAAATTGAGAATGATTTCAAGTAAAGAAAAAGAGAGTGAGGCATTTCAAGTAAGTAAAAAAACCACAAGTAAAGTCAGACAATATTAAAATGTTTCAGGAATAGCAAATAATCCAGTATGTTTAAAGCTCAGGGTGTTGGAAAATGAATCTATTAAAATATATCAGAGTTAGGTGGAATAGTCTTAAATGCCATACTAAGAATTTTAAACTTTCTTATTATTAATAGTTTAAAAATTATTGTTCTTAACATTTATCACAATACCTTCATCAATTAGATATTATTACCTTTATTTTAATACTGAGAAAATTGAGATCAAAAGAAGTTAATTTTTGCAAGGTTATTCAGTTAGTAAATGATGGAGTTGGAAGCCAAATCCAAGTCTGTCTATTCTCAACCACTGTGCACACAGAATCTCTAAATATTATCTTTTGTTAGTGAGAGAGAATCATGCAAATAACTCTTTAGGATGATTAGTCCTGAAAATGTGTCAAAAAGGCATTGCATATGTGGAAGATAAGGACTATGAGCTCCACAAGGGAAGAAACAATGAAGGTTTTGCTTACCACTGACTTCTAGGTGCAGTGTGTGGTATATAAAAACTTTCAATAAATATATATTAAAAGAATAAGGAGAGGAAATAAATAAGGAGAAGAAGGGAAGGTAGGAGCTATCTGTAGCTATATATGAGTTGTCCAGTAGGACATATTGATATAGGTCTTTTGACAAATCTTGGGAAGCAAAATTCACCAAAATCTAAAATCCTAGTTTTGATTAGCAAATAACATGCATGATTTCTTACTTTACTCTAGACCAGTGCATACTTTTGCCCTGAACTTCATCCTTTCTCTGATATGTACCCCTCTGATATGTAAAATGATCAGAAAGGGAGTAAGTCTGAAATATGGGGGCAAGGGATAATGGAGGAGGCTAGCTCATATCTGAGTTACATCTTTTTTTCTTGCTTACTAATAGAATCCCTATATCATTAAGACCAATAATATACCCAGCCAAAAAAACAAGTTTTCCAATTTCCTTAACAGCTAGAGTGGCTATGTCAATAAGTTTTAGCCAATGAGATATGTCAAAGTTGTCAAGAAAGATTTCTTTTATTTTTTTATTTTTATTTATTTATTTATTTATTTATTTATTTTACCATCTTTATTGGAGTATAATTGTTTTACAATGGTGTGTTAGTTTCTGCTTTATAACAAAGTGAATCAGTTATACATATACATATGTTCCCATATCTCTTCCCTCTTGCATCTCCTTCCCTCCCACCCTCCCCATCCCACCCCTCCAGGTGGTCACAAAGCACCGAGCTGATCTCCCTGTGCTATACGGTTGCTTCCCACTAGCTATCTATTTTACATTTGGTAGTGTATATATGTCCATGCCACTCTCTAACTTTGTCCCAGTTTACCCTTCCCCCTCCCCATATCCTCAAGTCCATTCTCTAGTAGATCTGTGTCTTTATTCCCGTCTTGCCACTTCTTGAACGTTTCCATAAAGGGGGAAGGACAGACATCTGGAAGAAGACTGTATTTTTTTCTTTTCTTATTTCAGCCTGCAACATGGATGGAAGGCGGGAACTCTCCTGAGCTTATTGGTACATGAGATTGCCTTGAGGATAGACGTCATGCCAATAGAATCTGGATTCCTAATGATGGAGGAGATACCACTGTTACTTTGTGGTGGTTGTTGTTTATAGTTGAATCTACTTCTAACTGATTTAACATAAAACTCAGAGACGGATTGGGAATCATATATAGGCCAGGGGTATCTGTTATAAAATATACTTGCCAATTTTTTAAATGTTTAATATTTTTAAGCTAAATATCTCTGCATCAAAGTAGGTAACTCAAAGTGACCATGGCAAATGTTAAGTGTTTGAAACATTCCCTTTCCTAACCACATAGCTCAAAACCATATTTTTCAGCCTCCCTTGCAGTTAGTGTGGCCGTATGATTGAGTCTGACCAATGGAAAGTGGGCAGAAGTGATGTGTACCACTCCCAGGATGGCCTATAAACTTCCAACAGATAATTCCATGCTCCCTCTTTTTTCCCTATTTCGGCTGAAACGAGAGGACTTTGAGGCCACAGAGACTGGGAGAGGCACAAGATAGAAGAAGGCTAGCTTCCTAAATGACTACTACATAGAAGGCTACCAGCCTTGAATTTTTATATAAGGAGATATAACCTTCTATTCTGTTAATCCTTGAGATTTGGGGGTTGTTGTTGCAGTAGTTTACCTATAAGGACTAATTCAGCCAAATGCAAACAGTGGCATCAGAGTCAAAATAGTGTGTAACCGTAATCGTATCAAGTGTAATAATGGAAAGTCTGAGTTCTGAAACCAATGAACAATATAACCTAGGGGAAATAGCTTAATCTTTCTTATCTTTAGCTTTATCATTGGCAAAAAGGGGAAATATCACCTATGCTAGAAGGTTATTGAAAAAACTAATTGATAGAATTTTATGCAAACCTTAAGGAATTATGGAAAGATTGGCTACAGACAGTGCAGCAATCCAGGGAACCATTAGGAGGTGGTGCCCAGAAAACCCTCTGCGGAGGCCGGTTGGCCAATTTAAACTACCCTGAAGTGACTTGCTTAAGGATTCATTCTGCTTAAATTCCTATTAAAAAAAAAAAAAAAGTGTTCTGGAAGAAAGCCTTTGTTTCTCTGGCTTTCTCTTGAAGAAATGTAGGGAATAATTAAAAATGATCTTACATGATAAGGCTGTTCCAAGAAATTCTGTAGGTTGCAAGCACCACGGCATCTTTTGGCGTATGCATGCCCAGATATACTCACCACAGCTTTAGATAGATGGGCACAGGCACTGATTTCCTGGTAACTATGGCAAAGCCAATTTTGTTTGCTAAATATTGGCAATGGCCAGGAAAATGAATGAGAACAGTCACCAAATCCAGAGTACTGTCTCTTCTCTTTGGTGACACCAAGCTGCAAACAATGTAGCATTGCCCTCAGAATGTGAATTGTGGCTGTTATTGTGATTTATAATAAAAATATATATATTTGGTTTTCATCCCAGTTTCTGACACAGAGCTTTTAAAACCTTTAGGAGCAATCAAGTTGTCTTCTGTTATGTTAATGAGGTGAATTTTAGAAAGCAACTAAGGATGGGGGCTGGTTGCCAGGACAGCCAAATGCGTGATGAGAAGGTTGAAACTTCCCATCATACCCCCTGACCTCCAAGGAGGGGAGAGGGGCTGAAGATTGCATTTAATCACCAGTAATGTCACCTGCTGGTGCCTGAGAACTGCTTGGTATTGTGTGGGAACACCCTCACCCCAACACACACACACACACACACACACACACACACATTGGAATTTGGTCCAGGAACCTAAAAAAGTGGCCAAGAGAGATATTTTAAGAAAGAATGTTGCTTGAAACAAAAGGTCTTGAGTAATGAAAGTGATAGAATAGTACATAATTTCCAGTTCTATAAAATAGCAAAAGGGACGTGTATTAGTCAAGGTTTTTCAGAGAAAGAGAACCAGAACCAAGAGGATATATATGTATATATAGAGATGTTGCAGGTTCAGTTCCAGATCACCTCAATAAAGTGGGCCTCACAAATTTTTTGGTTTCCCAATGGGTATAAAAGTTATGTTTACACTATAGTTCAGTCTATTAAGTGTGCAACAGCATTATGTCTAAAGATATGTACACACCTTAATCAAAAGATACTTTATTGCTAAAAACTGCTAACCACCATCTGAGCCTTCAGCGAGTCATAGTAGTAACATCAACGATCACTGATCACAGATCACCATAACAAATATCATATTAATGAATAAGTTTGAAATAGTGTGCATTACCAAAATGTGACACAGTGACACAAAGTAAGAAAATGCTGTTGAAAAAAATGGCATTGATAGAGTTGCTTGATTCAGGGTTGCCACAAACCTTCAGCTTTTTAAATTGCAGTACCTGCAAAGTGCAATAAAACAAAGCACAATAAAAGGAGGTGTGTATATATATACATATATATATATATATATAGAGAGAGAGAGAGAGAGAGAGTGTGTTAGTTCAAGTCTGAAGGTCTGAGAACTAGGAGAGACAACGGTATAAGTCCTAGTCTGAGGGTAGGAGAAAACCCATGTCTCAGCTTAACCACTCAAGCAGAAAAAGGGGCAAATTCTCCCTTTTACCACCTTTTGTTCTATCCAGGCTCTCAATGGATTGGATGATGCCTACTCACACTGGAGAGGGAAATCTGCTTTACTGATTCTACAGATTCAAGTGCTGACATCATTATAAATACCCTCATAGAAATACCCAGATGTAATGTTTAGCCAGATATCTGGGCACCAGGTGAGCCAGTCAAGTTGACACATACAATCAACCATCACAGGAGATTTATGACTTCAGATGATAAAGACCTTTATTGTAGCATTAATTCACTACACATGATCATGGCTGACAAGCCCCAGGGCATTACGACCCTAAACTCTTTCTGGATATTTTATTCTGAATTCACATCTTCATACTAAGACGTGTTATGTTCCATCACAACACAAGCTCAATATTCCTAAAAATGAATTCATCATGTTTTCTCTATTAATCAATTTACACACAACAACAACAAAATCAACCCAAAATGGCCTGAGACAAGAAGGGAAATAATAGACTTATGTAACTGGAAAATCCAAGTAAAACATTAGAAGCAACTTGATTTATGGGCTAATATAATTAGACCTTGCTCTTTCTCTATTTCTCAGTTCTATATTGGCTTCATTCTTAGGGAGATTCTATCCTTTTGGAAAAAAATGATAGGCAGCAACTCCACATCTATATACTACTTTTCAGTAATGCCAACCACAGAATAACACTTTTAAAAGTCCAAAAATTAATATAATACACAATGCAATAAAAGTATAAATCAATACCAGAGACATCAAATTCCTCATCTATTAGTAAACTAAAAAACACACTTCAAAATAAATTATGGATCAGTTTGTAACTTCATACTTATTGAAAGGGAATAATATACTTCTGCTTCTGGTTAAGATGAATATAGAAATTCAAAGCTCCCTAACAAGTAAAACAAGCCATATAAGCTACAAAATCAGTTTCTGAGGGAATTCCCTGGCGGTCCAGTGGTTAGGACTCAACGCTTTCACTGCCAGGGTCCTGGTCGGAGAACTAAGATCCTGTAAGCTGTGCAGTGTGGCCAAATAAAAATAAATAAATAATAATAATAACAGAAAAAATAAATCAGTTTTTGAAACCTACCAGAAGTTTGAAGGTATAAAAATACTAAAATAAACTCAAATCTTTTCTAGGATAAAAAAGAGCTGCCCCTATTTCCATGCCACTTAGAGTAGCTGGAGGTGGAGGATTCTTCCATAAATGAGGGTAAGCACCCTTTGTGCTTTTTATGATTTATTTATATATATGCTGTAAAACTACAATATTTTATTATTATTTTTACCTTAAACAGTTAATAGTCCTCTAAACAAATTTAAAGATAAATGCTTAAATGCTTATATAATACAAAATAACAGAGATCTTTCATATTTTTCTAGATATTTACCTTTATGATACTTTTCATTCTTTCCTGAAGATCTGTGCTTCCATCTGGTTTAATTTTCTTTTCTCCCATAGAATTTATCTTTATCATTTCTTATAGCTCCAAAATAATGATAATGCATTTATAGCATATAATTTATTTACCCAAAAGAAAGCATGAAAGTATTAAGAGAAAATCAAGAACAGATTACCAAGATAGTAGACTTAAAACACAATTATATCAATAATTATATTAATGTAAAGGCACTAACTACTTCAATTAAAAAGCAGATTGTCAGATTGATTTTAAAATGTAGGCTCCACTGTTTGCTATTTACAACATTATAAAGTTTTAAATTTATCCCAAATGAAAAAAATTATTGCAATTCTAATAAAAATCCCATAGGAATTTTTAAAATTAAATGTGACAAGTTGATTCTAAAAGTCATATAAAGAATAGAGATCCTTGAAAAGCTAAGACAGTTTGGGATAAGAAAAAAATGTGAGGGATATAGTCATCTCTTTTTAGCATCTGTAAAGCTACAAGAACAATGTGTTAGTGTTGGCTAATTCACACAGTTCTGAGCAAAAACTACGTAAGAAGTCTGCTGGAGTGAGGATTAGGGACTTTTTCTTTCCCGATAAATGGGAACAGATTCAAGAAGAGAGTGTATGAGCCATCTCTCTGCCTCCCTGTTTTTCTCTTGAACATTGAAGTGATACAGTAGCAATCATCTTGCAACCACAGGATGATAAGCATGAAAAAGAAAAGACAACATACTTAGATGGCTGAGCCTAATTTTCTCGATTACATTAATGATCTGCAAAAGCAATGCTAGCAACTTCTTATATGAGACAAATAAACCTCAATTATGTAATCACTGTTATCATGAATTCTTTTGATTACCACCATACCTATTTCCAGCTATTCTAATTTCTAAAAAGAGAACTGCAAATTATACAACAGTAACTTTCATTCCCCTACCATCATATTGACAAAATTAACAAGTTCAATAATGCCAAAGGGTGAAGTAGAAAGGATAAAGGGATTCTCATGTTTTGTAAGTGGGTTTGCAAATTGACACAATCACTTTGGAGAACAATGTGACAGCATTTAATAAAGTTTAGAGTCATGTATATGCTACAACACAGAAGTTAATCTTCACTTCTTTAGAGAATCATTCTCATATCTATGCAAGGAAATATGAAAAATATGTTTATTGCAGCATGGCTCTTAAGAGTGAATAATTGGAAACCAATATAATATAATGTAATGTAATGTATTATATATATATATCAACCAATCACATGGATTTTGAGAGAAATTAATTAAGACAATGAAAATGAAATATGTACACATAAATAAATGCATGGGAAGTCTTTTACACACTATTATATTTACCTTAAGTTTCTTTAAGTAAAAAGCACATTTTCCTAGTGTGGGTATGTTAACATGTACTTTCATGGTATCACTGATTTATTTGTATATCCATTTTAATCTAAAGATTTCAAAGGGAGGCCTTCAAGATGGCAGAAGAGTAAGACGTGGAGATCATCTTCCTCCCCACAAATACGTCAGAAATACATCTACATGTGGAACAACTCCTACAGAACACCTACTGAACGCTGACAGAAGACCTCAGACCTCCCAAAAGACAAGAAACTACCCATGTACCTGGGTAAGGCAAAAGAAAAAAGAAAAATCAGAGACAAAAGAATAGAGACGGGACCTGCACCTCTGGGAGGGAGCTGTGAAGGAGGAAAAGTTTCCACACATCAGGAAGCCCCTTCGCTGGTGGAGACGGGGGGGTTGGGCAGTGGGGGGGGAAGCTCTCACGAAGGAGAGTGCAGCAACAGGGGTGCAGAGGGCAAAGTGGAGAGATTCCCACACAGAAGATTGGTACTGACCAGCACTCACCAGCCCAAGAGGCTTGTCTGCTCACCCGCCGGGGCGGGTGGGGGCTGGGAGCTGAGGCTTGGGTTTCGGAGGTCAGATCCCAGGGAGAGGACTGGGGTTGGCTGCGTGAACACAGCATGAAGGGGGCTAGTGCACCACAGCTAGCTGGGAGGGAGTCCGGGAAAAAGTCTGGAACTGCCTAAGAGGCAAGAGACCATTGTTTCAGGGTGCACGAGGAGAGGGGGTTCAGAGCACCACCTAAACGAGCTCCAGAGACTGGCACGAGCTGCAGCTATCAGCGTGGACAAAGGAAACAGGCATGAAATGCTAAGGCTGCTGCTGCAACCACCAAGAAGCCTGTGTGCAAGCACAGGTCACTATCCACACCTCTTCTCCCGGGATCCTGTGCAGCCCGCCACTGACAGGGTCCCATGACCCAGGGACAAATTCCCCGGGAGAACACAAGGCAGGGCACGCCTCAGGCTGTTGCAACGTCAAGCTGGCCTCTGCCGCCACAGGCTTGCCCAGCATTCCGTACCCCTCCCTCTCCCTGGCCTGAATGAGCCAGAGCCCCCTAATCAGCTGCTACTTTAACCCCGTCCTGCCTGAGTGAAGAACAGACACCCTCATGTGACCTACATGCAGAGACGGGGCCAAATCCAAAACTGAACCCCAGGAGCTGTGTGCACAAAGAAAAGGAAGGGAAATTTCTCCCAGCAGCCTCAGGAGCAGTGGATTAAATCTGCACAATCAACTTGATGTACCCTGAATCTGTGGAATACCTGAATAGACAATGAATCATTCCAAAACTGAGGCAGTGGACTTTGGAAGCAACTGTAGACTTGGGGTTTGCTTTCTGCATCTAATTTGTTTCTGGTTTTATGTTTATCTTAGTTTAGCATTTAGAGTCTATTATCATTGGTAGATTTGTCTGTTGATTTGGTTGCTCTCTTCTTTTATATTTTTATATATAGATATATAAATATATTTTCCTTTTTCTTTTTGTGAGTGTGTAGGTGTATGCTTCTCTGTGGGAGATTGTCTGTATAGCTTTGCTTTTACCATTTGTCCTAGGGTTCTGTCTGCCCGCTTTTGGTTTTTTTTTAGTATAGTCTTTAGCACCTGTTATCATTGGTGGATTTGTTTTTTTGGTTTGGTTGCTCTCTCTTTCTTTTATTACTTTTTAATTTTTAATATATTCTTTTTAATTTTTATTTTAATAACTTTATTTTATTTTATATTATTTTTTTATTTCTTTCTTTCTATTGTCTCCCTTTTCTTCTGAGTTGTGTGGCTGACAGGGTCTTGGTGCTCTGGCCACGTGTCAGGCCTGTGCCTCTGAGGTGGGAGAATCGAGTTCAGGACATTTGTCCACCAGAGACCTCCCAGCTCCACATAATATCAAATGGTGAAAGCTCTCCCAGAGATCTCCATCTCAAAGCTAAGACCCAGCTCAACTCAACGACCAGCAAGCTACAGTTCTGGACACCCTATGCCAAATAAATAGCAAGTCAGGAACACAGCCCCATCCATTGGCAGAGAAGCCGCCTAAAATCATAATAAGGTCACAGACACCCGAAAACACACCACCAGATGTGGTCCAGCCCACCAGAAAGACAAGATCCAGCCTCATCCACCAGAACACAGGCACCAGTCCCCTCCACCAGGAAGCCTACAAGACCCACTGAACCAAACTTAGCCACTGGGGGAAGACACCAAAAATCAGTAGCCTGCGAAAAGGAGACCCCAAATACAGGAAGTTAAGCAAAATGAGAAGACAGAGAAACACACAGCAGATGAAGGAGCAAGGCAAAAACCCACCAGACCAAATAAATGAAGAAGAAATAGGCAGTCTACCAGAAAAAAACCTCAGAGTAATAATAGTAAAGATGATCTAAAATCTTAGGAATAGAATAGAGAAAATACAAGAAATGTGTAACAAGGACCTAGAAGAACTTAAGAACAAACAAACAATGATGAACAACACAATAAATGAAATTAAAAATTCTCTAGAAGGAATCAATAGCAGAATAAATGAGGCAGAAGAACGGATAAGTGACCTGGAAGATAAAATAATGGAAATAAATACCACAGAGCAGAATAAAGAAAAAAACAATGAAAAGAATTGAGGAAAGTCTCAGAGACCTCTGGGACAACATTAAATGCACCAACATTCGAATTATAGGGGTCCCAGAAGAAGATGAGAAAAAGAAAGGGACTGAGAAAATATTGAAGAGATTATAGTTGAAAACTTCCCTAATATGGGAAAGGAAATAGTCAATCAAGTCCAGGAAGTGCAGAGAGTCCCATAAAGGATAAGCCCAAGTGAAAACATGCCAAGACACATATTAATCAAACTATCAAAAATTAAATACAAAGAAAAAATATTAAAAGCAGCAAGAGAAAAACAACAAGTAACATACAAGGGAATCCCCATGAGGTTAACAGCTGATCTTTCAGCAGAAACTCTGTAAGCCAGAAGGGAGTGACAGGACATATTTAAAGTGATGAAAGGGAAGAACCTACAACCAAGATTACTCTACCCAGCAAGGATCTCATTCAGATTCGATGGAGAAATTAAAAACTTTACAGACAAGCAAAAGATAAGAGAATTCAGCACCACCAAACAGGCTTTAAAACAAATGCTAAAGGAACTGCTCTAGGCAGGAAACACAAGAGAAGAAAAAGACCTACAATAACAAACCCAAAACAATTAAGAAAATGGCAATAGGAACATACATATCGATAACTACCTTACATGTAAATGGATTAAATGCTCTAACCAAAAGACATAGACTGGCTGAATGAATACAAAAATAAGACCCGTATATATGCTGTCTACAAAAGACCCACTTCAGACCTAGGGACACATACAGACTGAGGGTGAGGGGATGGAAAAAGATATTCCATGCAAATGGAAATCAAAACAAAGCTGGAGTAGCAATTCTCGTATCAGACAAAATAGACTTTAAAATAAAGACTATTACAAGAGACAAATAAGGACACTGCATAATGATCAAGGGATCAATCCAAGAAGATGATATAACAATGATGAATATTTACGCACCCAATATAGGAACACCACAATACATAAGGCAAATGCTAACAGCCATAAAAGGGGAAATCGACAGTAACACAATCATAGTAGGGACTTTAACACCTCACTTACACCAATGGACAGATCATCCAAAATGAAAATAAATAAGGAAACACAAGCTTTAAATGATACATTAAACAAGATGGACTTAATTGATATTTATAGGACATTCCATCCAAAAACAACAGAATACACTTTCTTCTCAAGTGCTCATGGAACATTCTCCAGGATAAATCATATCTTGGGTCACAAATCAAGCCTTGGTAAATTTAAGAAAATTGAAATCGTATCAAGTATCTTTTCCGACCACAACGCTATGAGACTAGATATCAATTACAGGGAAAAAATCTGTAAAAAATACAAACGCATGGAGGCTGAACAATACACTACTAAATAACCAAGGATCACTGAAGAAATCAAAGAGGAAATCAAAAAATACCTGGAAAAAATGACAATGAAAACACGATGACCCAAAACCTATGGGATGCAGCAAAAGCAGTTCGAAGAGGGAAGTATATAGCAATACCATCCTACCTCAAGAAACAAGAAACATCTCAAATAAACATCCTAACATTACACCTAAAGCAACTAGAGAAAAAAGAAAAAAAAAACCCAAATTTAGCAGAAGGAAAGAAATCATAAAGATCAGATCAGAAATAAATGAAAAAGAAATGAAGGAAACAGTAACAAAGATCAATAAAACTAAAAGCTGGTTCTTTGAGAAGATAAACAAAATTGATAAACCATTAGCCAGAATCAAGAAAAAAAGGGAGAAGACTCAAATCAATAGAATTAGAAATGAAAAAGGAGAAGTAACAACTGACACTGCAGAAATACAAAGGATCATGAGAGATTACTACAAGCAACTATATGACAATAAAATGGACAACTTGGAAGGAATGGAAAAATTCTTAGGAAAGCACAACCTTCCGAGACTGAACCAGGAAGAAATAGAAAATATAAACAGACCAATCACAAGCCCTGAAATTGAGACTGTGATTAAAAATCTTCAGACAAACAAAAGCCCAGGACAAGATGGCTTCAGAGGTGAATTCTATCAAACATTTAGAGACGATCTAACACCTGTCCTTCTCAAACTCTTCCAAAATATAGCAGAGGGAGGAACACTCCCTAACTCATTCTATGAGGGCACCATCACCCTGATATCAAAACCAGACAAAGATGTCACAAAGAAAGAAAGCTACAGGCCAATATCACTGATGAACATAGATGCAAAAATCCTCAAAAAAATACTAGCAAACAGAATCCAACAGCACATTAAAAGGATCATACACCATGATCAAGGAGGTTTATGCCAGGAATGCAAGGCTTCTTCAATATACGCAAATCAATCAATGTGATACACCATATTAACAAATTGAAGAATAAAAACCATATGATCATCTCAATAGATGCAGAAAAAGCTTTTGACAAAATTCAACACCCATTTAAGATAAAAACCCTCCAGAAAGTAGGCATAGAGGGAACTTACCTCCACATAATAAAGGCCATATGTGACCAACCCACAGCCAACATCATTCTCAATGGTGAAAACCTGAAACCATTTCCTCTAAGATTAGGAACAAGACAAGGTTGTCCACGCTCACCATTATTATTCAACATAGTTTTGGAAGTTTTAGCCACGGAAATCAGAGAAGAAAAAGAAAAAAAAGGAACCCAAATCAGAAAAGAAGAAGTAAAGCTGTCACTGTTTGCAGATGACATGATACTATACATAGAGAATCCGAAAGATGCTACCAGAAAACTACTAGAACTAATCAATGAATTTGGTAAAGTAGCAGGATACAAAATTAATGCACAGAAATCTTTTGCATTCCTATACACTAATGATGAAAAACCTGAAAGAGAAATTAAGGAAACACTCTCATTTACCACTGCAACAAAAAGAATAAAATACCTAGGAATAAACCTACCTAAGGAGAAAAAAGCCCTATATGCAGAAAACTATAAGACACTGATGAAAGAAATTAAAGATGATACAAACAGATGGAGAGATATACTGTGCTCTTGGATTGGAAGAATCAACATTGTGAAAATGACTACACTACCCAAAGCAATCTACAGATTCAGTGCAATCCCTATCAAACTACCACTGGCAGTTTTCACAGAACTAGAACAAAAAAATTCACAATTTGTATGGAAACACAAAAGACCCTAATAGCCAAAGCAATCTTGAGAAAGAAAAACAGAGCTGGAGGAATCAGGCTCCAGACCTCAGACTATATTATAAAGGTACAGTAATCAAGACAGTATGGTACTAGCACAAAAAATGAAATATAGATCAATGGAACAGGATAGAAACCCCAGAGATAAACCCATGCACATACGGTCACCTTATTTTTGATAAAGGAGGCAAGAATATACAACAGAGAAAAGACAGCCTCTTCAATAAGTGGTGCTGGGAAAACTGGACAGCTACATGTAAAAGAATGAAATTAGAACACTCCCTAATACCATACACAAAAATAAACTCAAAATGGATTAAAGACCTAAATGTAAAGCCAGACACTATAAAACTCTTAGAGGAAAACATAGGCAGAACACTCTATGAGATAAATCACAGCAAGATCCTTTTTGACTCACCTCCTAGAGAAATGGAAATAAGAACAAAAATAAACAAATGGAACCTAATGAAACTTAAAAGCTTTTGCACAACAAAGGAAACCATATACAAAACGAAAAGACAACACTCAGAATGGGAGAAAATATTTGCAGATGAAGCTACTGACAAAGGATTAATCTCCAAAATATACAAGCAGCTCATGCAGCTTAATATCAAAAAAACAAACAACCCAATCCAAAAATGGGCAGAAGACCTAAATAGACATTTCTCCAAAGAAGATATACAGATTGCCAACAAATACATGAAAGGATGCTCCACATCACTAATCATTAGAGAAATGCAAATTAAAACTACAAGGAGTTATCACCTCACACCGGTCAAAATGGCCATCATCAAAAAGTCTACAAACAGTAAATGCTGGAGAGGGTGTGGAGAAAAGGGAACCCTCTTGCACTGTTGGTGGGAATGTAAACTGATACAGCCACTATGGAGAACAGCATGGAGGTTCCTTAAAAAACTAAAAATAGAACCACCATATGACCCAGCAATCCCACTACTGGGCATATACTCTGAGAAAACCATAATTCAAAAAGAATCATGTACCACAATGTTCATTGCAGCACTATTTACAATATCCAGGACATGAAAGCAACGTAAGTGTCCATCGACAGATGAATGGATAAAGAAGATGTGGCACATATATACAATGGAATATTACTTAGCCATAAAAAAGAAACAAAACTGAGTTATTTGTAGTGAGGTGGATGGACCTAGAGTCTGTCACACAGAGTGAAGTAAGTCAGAAAGAGAAAAACAAATACTGTATGCTAACCCATATATATGGAATCTAAAAAAAAAAAAAAATGCTTCTGAAGAACCTAGGGGTAGGACAGGAATAAAGACGTGGATGTAGAGAATGGACTTGAGGATACCAGGTTGGGGGGGGAAGGGTAATCTGGGACGAAGTGAGAGAGTGGCATGGACATATACACTACCAAATATGAAATAGATAGCTAGTGGGAAGCAGCCACATAGCACAGGGAGATCAGCTCAGTGCTTTGTGACCACTTAGAGGGGTGGGATAGGGAGGGTGGGAGGGAGACGCAAGAGGGAGGAGATATGGGGATATATGTATATTTATGGCTGATTCACTTTGTTATAAAGCAGAAAATAACACACCATTGTAGAGCAATTGTACTCCAATAAAGATGTTAAAAAATAAAAAAATAAACATTTCAAAGCAATTTATAATTAATAGTAGTTATGTACATATTACAGACATTTACAATTTGGAAATCATGTTAACATCCATTATTTTCTGTAATGTTAACAATAACCCTGTTAATTACACAGGTCAAGAATGATAAATTTGATAGGGAAACTGAGACCGAGAAGGACAAAGTGTTCCGCTCAAGGACACATAGCAAGTTATTTTCTCCATGTCTATGTCAAATGGATTTTTCATATTAACCTTAATTCTAAAGCTCCTGCATTTGAAATTTTCCAATACATTTTCCCTTACTTTTAGTAGCCAGAGCAGGGTTGTATGCCACTCCAAACCAATTACTAGCAAAAGGGAAAGACACTAGCAAAAGCCTTAGCCTTAAACTAATAAAGGTTCACCCTTTGATTATTATTGAAGATTGGGAGCCACGTTTCTTGAGTATATTGCTACTGCAATCCCCAAGAAGCAAGAAGCAAGTTTTGTTAACAGAAAAGAAATAGAAAAAACCTGCTATATGGGCAATCTAACACTGTCTTCCACAGCAACCATACTGTACTGTTATTTCATTTAAACCATTCCTTTGTGCTAGATAATGTCAGGTAGAAAAAAGAGTCCATGAGGCAAATGCTGTTCTCTGAATATGTTGATGAGGAGAAGATGTCCACCGTTCCCTCAACTGTTTAAATTTTGGTCAACTTTTTTTAGCTCCTTTGAACATACATACCAGAAAATACATGCTAGTGCAGCTAGAATTTTGCATGAAATGAGAGACATTACACTCATTTAGCTCAGTTAAATTTCATCATCTGATTGTGAATTCTTTGAGGGCAGGAATTTTCTTCACCATTTTGTTCCCAGAGTCTTAGCCAGTGCCTTCTACATAATATGTGCTCAACTTGTATTCTAAGTTGTTAAATCTTGTTATGTCACACCGTTTCTCATCATCTTCTTGTCTCCACTGAAACTCTCCCCTCTAGACACTTTGTTCCTCCATAAAATGTGAAAAGTAATAACCAATACTTATCTAGTATTGATTTTGTGCCAAGAACTATTCTATTTTATTTGTAGTATGTATAGTCCCCTAGTTAAATTAATCAGAATAATCACTCAGAAAATCTCCAGCTATATCCAAGCTGAAAGTCATGAAGTCACATATTCCATGCAACCTTAATCTTGGAACTAGCAATCACAGACAGAGGAAAACAGAGCACCCTACCAAAATATCTTATGTATAAATTACCGTCATAGTGAATAGATAGTACAGAAGAGAAATAAATGTTATTAAGATACCATTTACACCTAAATTCATAAGCCCTGGAATTCACCCCTTCACCCAGTGATTTGAGTCTAGAGAATTAAGTGGGCCAGGAAGTTACCTCACACTAGACACAGGACACCCATGGCTGTGGAAAGTCCCCTGAAGTCACCGGGACATACACAGGAGTGTGTGTCTATGGATCTAAATATAAAATGCTTCACTCACCTCGGCCCCCAAATCTGACCTTATTTGTCAGTGCTACCTTGGCTGTGTCTGGAGGGCAAAGGAAAGAAGAATATCTTGACCAGCTGATGCTTTGACAGATGCAGAAAAGGCATGTGTTTTCGAGATGTGGAGGAAGCTGGCATGGTGTGCCTGCATCTTTACCTTTGCTGCCCTCAGCGTCCTATTGGCAGATGAAGCCATACCGACTCAAGTGGCCTCTTTCTCCAGGAAGTTCTAAACACTTTCTGTTCTTATTTTTCTCTCTAGCATAATTGCTCCTTGTAAAAAGAACATGATGTCAATTTTTAAAATGGAAATTAGAGAAGAAAAAGGAACATAATCGCCACCACCTAGCATGATCATTTTAGCACTTAAAAAAAAATCTTTAGTCTTTTCCCTATGCTTTTAAAAATGGAATTGTGTTTTGTATCTAGTCTTTGTTCTGGATATAAAGCAGCAATATGGAGAAATCCCTCTGCTATATCTAGGGTAATTATAAAATGTGATCAATCCAGGGTAATTTTGAGAATAAAAGGGGAGTTAAAATTAATTATGAACATTTTTGAAATCTTTATTTATTGATCCATAAAATGTTATATGATAGCAATGTACCTAAAAATAGTACTATTCAAAACCTATATTCAAAAATAAAACTGAAAATTTTTTTCACTAAAAAATTTAAGTAACATATATCCATGTACATTAAGACTGGAAAAAAAGTCTTCATATTAATTATCTGAACTCAACAATCTAACTGAATGACCATTGTTTGTATATGTTCACAAACTTTACTAATTTTCTTAGTTACATCTGTTTCTAATACCATGACACTGATGTTTTTTGAAGAATACATTTTTTCAATAGATATTATTTTCTCAGACATTTGACAAATATTTCTTTAAAGTCACAATTTACAATTTTTTAACTCCTTTGAACATACATACCAGAAAATACATACTAGTGCAGCTAGAATTTTGCATGAAATGAGAGACATTACACTCATTTAGCTCAGTTAAATTTCATCATCTGATTGTGGATTCTTTGAGGGCAGGAATTTTCCCTCAAAATTTATGACAATAATTTGACATATTTGAAATTATGTCATTTTCAACTGAATCTTCTCTATAGACATATTTTTAATTGAGAAAATACTCTCTTCATAGCAGCTGAAATATTTGATATACTCAGTGCAAAGTTTGTAAAATGGAAGATATTTTCTAATATAGTTTATATAAAAATATTTCAGCCCAAATATCTTCAAAGATCCTGTCTTTTGCCTCTGTTTAGAATACCTTTCTTTGATAAATATTTTTACAAGTCAAAACTCATTAAATAAGTTGTCTCTTTTTTCATTCATTTGAAAATTTCACCAAACCTCGATACTACAAAATAAAAGAACTTCTCTATTTTATTCTGTCCTAAAACAGAATACAAATTCATCTAATATAAACAGGAGCTTCATTAAAATTCTCTTTCTACAAGTTTACATGTTTTAAAACACAAATAATTTCAAAATTAAATTTTTTACACAGTTTGAATTTTCATCATTTAATTTGTTTTGTTTCTCTCTTGCTTTTATAGGGATAAATTTCAACATCTTCCTGTTTGTAAACTTTATTTTCAATAATTTTATTTATCTAAAATTTCAAAGCTGAAGTTTTGCATTGCTTCATTCACTGAATACTTAGATCAAAAATTTCCAACTGATTTTGAATGAAGTGCAAACAAAGTGTATAGTCTTCATTTACAAAAAGTTCAATTCCATTGCAAAATAGGTTTATCTGCAAAATAGATCTTAAATATTAAAATATTTCAAAAATCAATGGATGACAAGCAGAGCAAGGAGAAAAAGCTCAGATTTCCATGCTATTGTATTTTTTATATTCGAAGTCAGCTTCCTCACAAAACTCTCTGTCAAAAGAAGGGTACCTCAGTTTATTTAAACCTTTCTTCGTTATTAGACATGGAGTCTATGTGGACCTTTTTGCCATTGTAAGCAGTATAGTAATGGACATGTCTGTGTCACCTTTGGCACATTGACCTTCCTGGACCATCTCATCCTCATTGCTTGCACAATCTTGGAGGTGGCACTAGTCAGAAGGCTGGAGTTCTTTAGTGCTTTAAGCTCCATCATGCTCTGAATATGAAAGCAGGCCACTATCTCAATTGTCTTTGGGTTTCTCCCTGTTTAGTTGGGTATTTCTAAAGGAACCCCTAGATCTCTTTGCATACGTCAATATAGGTGGTCCTTTGGATGGGGAAGAGAAACATGATGCCTGATCTTGGTTTCTCTTCTTTCTCTTACAATCACTCAAACTAGAATGAATGGGCTGCCCCCTCTTTCTCTTCCTTATATGACTAGTATCTTCCTTAAAAAGCAAGACCAAGTCTTTCAAGACTTAAAGTAGAAGATGGGGGAATTCAGGAAACCCTTCTCTCTCTTAATAAGCCTTGCTTTAAATTTCATTACCTTTCTGTGGACATTTAATTCCTATTTTAGTTGCCAGAAAGTGAATATTAACTTTCTCTCTCTCTTTCTTTGCATTCCTGTTATACCAACCCTAATTACTCTCTGTACTTCCCCAGTCTGCATCCCCATAAAAAGTAAAAGAGTGCTTCAGGCTGACTTGGGTTAAACTCAGGTATATGAAAAGGCAAAAGAGACAAGCATATTCATATATTTCCAAAATGATCACCCTTTCTTACTAAAGAAACTACTTCATTACTAAAGAAACAATTAGTGGGTCAAAAATATATGTACAAGAACACTGTCATCTGATAATATTGATGGGTTGAATTACAGAAGATTTCCTATTGCTACAGCTATATATGAGAGCACTAGTTTCACTGTATCCTTGTAAGGATTATCATTTTGAAAAATTTTACTAACTTAATAATTAAATTAATAATTAATATTAATAATAATAATAATAATAATAATAATAATAATAATAATTAAAATTAATAATAATTAACTTAATAATTAAATAAAAATAAATCAAGGGCTAATCTTTAGATTTTCTTAGTTTTATTCTAACTTCTCTAATTCTATAGGCAAGTAAACTTGAACTCATGAGAGAGGCAATAGCTTGATCTAGGGATGTAAAATGGCAGGGCACTGAGGAAAACCAGGATTGAGAGATTTTTGTTACTGAGAGACCAACAGCTTTCAAATTTCACTTTGATTTGAAAGCAGGATTTGGTAACCTGGGCTACTACACTGGCTATTTAATGATACGATAATCTCTTAGATTTGCTTAGCTCTTTCAGGTTTCCAAAGTTGTGGCTGTTTTACATATATGATTTTAATATTCTATGAATGCTATGAAGTATTATTAATTCCCTTTTACAGCCAAACTGAGACCCAGAGATCTTAAGTGCTTTGCTCAGAATGGATGGAAGGAGAAGTGAGGTATAATAGGAGGTCAGTCTGAACTGGGATTCTGCTTCTACCACTGACTGGTTCTGTTACCTTGGAGAATTTCTTAGCATCCCCAAGCTGCTTCCTTACCTGCCAATCAAAATTAACAAAGTTTACGTCAGGGTTGTAACAAGGGACAAATATCTCCATGCTCGTAAAGGACTTTTGGTCCAGAGTTTGAAAGGTAAGAACCTGTTAATGAATGATCACTCTCATTCAATAACAGTGCAGTGCTCTTTCTCTTCTATTCCACTCCTTTTTTAAAAAATAAATCTTTTCACATTTATAACAATGTCTGACTAATTTACATCTTGTTATGTCAAGGATCAGTAGAGATAAAGAAAGAGAAATTGTTATGAGAAATTGAACTAAAAGGGATATAACAAAATAACAGAATCACAGAAAGCAAGAACTAAAAGAATAATACGTATTAACCCCTCTAACCACCTACAGAAACACAGGAGTGGCAGGGAATAGGACTGGCACAGAGTGCCACAGGGAGTAAATTGCACATCTGCATTTCTTTTAAAGCCCTGGTCTCTGAAATTATCCAAGGCTTTCAACACGATGTGCGTTTTCTCCTTCTCCAACAGGGCTAGAAGAGCCCTAGGTTTTACCAATGAAAAATGAAGAGGCCTGCCAAAATTCCAGCCAATCTTGCATACTTACTGGGCATTACTGAGCTCCAGGGCTCTGGGGGAGACAGTTGAGAAAGGCACGGTCACTGCTTTCTCCTCCAGTGGCGGAAGAAGGCACACACACACGTAACCTGATTCCAAGGCAGACTGATAAGTGTTATCTTACATCAGTGGAGGAGACAGGTCACACGACTGGAATAGCATGAAGTCAGGCCCGAGTCTAAGACCATGCTGTTACTTAGGAAGCCTATCGGGTTCATCTTGCAGCTTGGCAGTGATCCAAAAACCCTGTAGCTTCTTGTCCTGGGTGTACTGGGTCATAGGATGCTTCCACCGCCTAAATGATCCTAGAATGCCTGGCATTATGGAAAAATGGCCTGCTCAAAGGTGACCTTTTTCTCCCCTAGCATGTCATAGGAGGTGCCAAACATCAGACCTTCCAGGCTTCTATCCATTCAGGAAGTGAACAAAACCAAAAATATTGTTTTTTTCTTATTTGACAATTATTTCATCCAGCTTTGCCTTAACTGTTTGCACATCCGTCTCCCCGACGGGGCCTGTGAGGAGCTGGAATACAGAGCCCCTCTGACTCTCCTTGTGTCCCACAGCACCTAGCAAATGCATAACTGTATTAAATTCTCAATCCAGGTCAGTGGAATGAAATTCAGTCTTCCGCTATTCCTTCGACTCTTTCCCATTTTCCAACCTGTTGGCAACTTTTCCAAAATGCCCTCAAACTTAGAATTGAACATGAAAGAGAAATAAAATGACACCTTTCTCTACTAAATAGGATGTTGTGTTAAATAGATTGCAAAACAGCAAGGATGGGGAGAGGAGTTCACTTGGCTGAAAAAAGGAAAGAGGACCTGACTGAAAGCCTGATGGTTTGAGCGCTACCCCTGGCACTGTTGGACCTCGGGCAAGCTGTTCCCCTCCTGGTCTCCTCAACTGACAAATGAGGGCCCAACAGGCTTATTGCTAAGAGTTTGTTTTTTTCGAATGACTTAACATTTTAATATGGTTCTTCTTTATACTATCTGCAACAAAAGTAATAATGGTATAATTTATAATTTATAAATTTATAATTTACAAATCATTTATAGATGCATTATTCATATATATGTATACATACATATATATATATGTATGTATATATATATATGAAACTGTGCTTTCAACTTTGCAATTCTATAATTGGGACTTGACCATATTGAAGAGAGAGCAAGGTGAGCTGAGGAATCTTCCTCTCCATGACCTCTCTGAAGCAGAGTTGACCTGTAGAGCTTACTCTGGCTGAGATCAGATTCTTGTGGTCACACTCTGATCCAAACCAACTGTTGGGGCTTTGGGATGGACTAGTCATTGGTGTAAATGTAGCCAAGAAACCCACAGATCTGTGCTTGTATGTGTGCTGGCCAGATCCGCTCACCAGAGTTCAAGGGAAGCTTCAGGCAGAAGCCATTTCTTCTCTTTCTTCTTTACTCAGTTATCACTTCTCACCTCTCACACACACTTATGGCTTCAATCACCACCTAATAATGATGGTAACCAGCTCGGGTACTCTAACCTGAGCTGGGGTTTCAGCTTCAACCCCCTTTCGTAAGTAACTAACCAACATCTGCAATGCATCGTTGAAGCTCAAGGTGATCCACTCTGCCTTTACTCCCTTCCATCATAGCAGTGCCTCTTCCCAACCTCCCTGGCTCTTCCAGCATCTGCCTCGTTAAGTTGGCTCAAAACTTACCGTTAAGCTCTGATTTCTTTTCTTGGACTTCTATTGCTAATCACTGGCTGAGTCTGGCATATTTTCCCCTTGCAATATCTACCCTGTAATATTTAGGTATCATCATTTCTTACTTAGAGAAATACTTAATTTTTTAAAGTAGTCTTCTGAGCTATTTCACCATGCACATGTTTTTTGTTTTTGTTTTGTTTTTTGTTTGTTTATTTTCTAATCTTGCCACGTTTCTAATCAGAAACATTCAGGGGCCTTCTATTGCCTACCACATAGGCCATAGTTTTAACCCTGGTGTCCATAGTCTTCCATGATCTAGCACCATTAGCTAGTCCAGTAAGTCAACGGTGCACCGTTCTCCATGCATGCCTCCCCCATGCATATACCTTTGTAACATTGTTAAGTTCAGCGTGCCCTGCCTTATTTCTCCTCACCATTCTTATTAAAACACAATGCCATCCTCCAAGGTGCAGCTTGAATGGCCCCTCTCCCATTATACCTTTCTTAGGCTGAATGTGTGTTCTTCATCTTCTGAAGGCCACCGTCTTTCTGCCTTTTTCCTGGAAAGAAAGGGCACTCATCTTATTCTGCTTTATTATTTGGTCATTTGTGTACTTATTTGTCATTGCTCTTCTGCTAGACTCTCAATAATCAGAAAGCAAGGTTTATACTTCACTCATCAGCATGCTCTATGGTGAGCGAGAGGCAATTGGGCTAGACTAGAAGCAGACTGACATGGGTAGCACATAGTCAAGCAGAAAGAAACTGGATAGAAGATAAAGGGACAGATGGCTTTGTCAAGCCAGCTTCTGAGTTCCTGGTTTACCTGTGGGAGCACACTTCCAGAATTGTTTTTATTATTCCAGGCTGCATGTCAGTGGACATTATTGGAGAACATGACACACAAAAGAGCTCAATAGAGCTTAGATTTGAATAGGGTTACAGTGAGCAATCAAAAAGATAAGGAACAAGAAAGAGAAGAAAGAAATCAAGGACCATCATGGTCTTTTATCTCTGATTAATTCTATGATTTCAGCTGGGAGGATACAGTTATAACATGGCTACACTTCACTGACTCTCACAGATATGCTGTTTGTATGACAATAAGAAAATGCTAGAACTGGGTGGAGCTGAAGAAAAAATGAAATTTGGTGCAAGGGAGTAACTCACCCCAAACCACAAATTTCAGTCAGCTGCTAAACCTGGATTAGGACAACTTACCCAGTATCTAGTGTATCCTATATCTACTATAATTCTTTTAAGTATCTTTTTACCAACCTAACTGCACAAGAAGGCAGAAGGCCAAGTGTCTACATTTAAGTAGTATTGATCTTAGAGAAATGGGTGACCAACCGGATCTCCAAAACTCACCCCAAGGTCTCCCTTAACCGTTGTCAAATCGTATGAGCTGTTTATATGTCTGTCTCCCAGGCAGGAACTGGAAAGTCCTGGAGGACAGAGTCCCTGTTTGTCTCATAATACCTAGAAGGTGCTTTGCCATATTAAATACCCAACAATGGTCAACTGAATTGATGTAACCTTCTACTGTTCCATAGCTCTTCCCCAGGTCCCAGCTTTCACTGTAGTCACTAAAGAGTCTCTGACTTGTGCTGGCCGGGTAGAATTCCTCTTGCAAAATGATTAATTTGTTCCCTGCATTCCTAATAGTCATTCAACCCCGCAACATAAGAATCTGGCTCCTCAAACCTAAAAGTCTGGCTTTGGAACAGGAAGTGAGCACACTGTGTCTAGCCAGCCTTCACTGCAGGGACAGCGCGTGCTCTGGGGCAGGGCCTGACCCTCTACCCAGCAGCTGCACCCCAAGCCCCAGGACCAGGAGCATGGCCACCTGGTGCTTATCCTCTCGTTCCACCTGACAGGAAGATGGTTTAAGCTTTCTCTTGCACAATGCACTGGAGGCGGAGGAGGCAAGCAGACAAAAAGAACGGGTCAGGTGGATTTCATCAGCCGTAGCAGCAACTCCTCAATATTTCTTTGCGAGAAGATGTTTGGCAGCTAAGGCAGTGCATGCTCAGGCAGATTCCATTTACCAGGACACATGAGCGCTCTTCAGCCTCCTCCTCCCCTCTTTCACCTCTCTTCTTTCTCCTGGCCCTAGGCAAGTGTTTTTTTCTATTGGGGGGGGGTAGGCGGGGGTAAATCAGATGTTAACAAACAGAGTCTATGGATTTAATTTCAATTAACGTGTACTTTTCTTCAATACCGAGTGCTCAACAGTAGATCTTTAGAAATAAGTATGCAATGCGTTCTCCTCCCTTTTAAGAATTTTTTTTCCTGGACACAAAAGTAATGTGCAAGCTGTACAAATTTTGGAAATTTTATTATATATGCATGTATACGTATACAGATATAAATATACATGTGTATGTGTACATATATAAACATACCTGTTTATGTATACATACAAGTATACATATACATATATGCGTGTATATGTATATATATACATAACATTTAATGGATCATTTGATAGAAACAATTTATAAATTTTTAATTAAATATATATTTAAAATATTTTTATGCTAGTAAATTCTCCTTCACAGCATAATTACTTGGTCACATAGTACTACATTGTAGAGCTACAACAAAATTTATGGTTCTACTCCATAGGTTCTATTTCTTGGTTGCTACATACAGCACAGGGATAAATACCTAGTACACTATCTTCTTCTGTCATGTGTATTCATGTTGATTTTCTTAGAATGTGTTCTCTTTCCACTTTGTGAGTTATGACACTGAATCTGGATTTTCACATTTAGCCAACAGATCCAAGATTGGACCATGAGAGGGTTGAGAAGCTCAGGAAGAGCGAAAAAAGAAAGAACTGAAACTACAACTGCCAGCTCTCTGGGCTCATTACAGCCCACAGTCTACTGCTGCCAAAATTGCTGCTTATTAAACAAACTACCCCGAGACTCTCTCAGACTTTAATTGATCCGCAGTTTCACTCATCCCTTTAATTACAGTCCTAGAGCACACAGAGACCCATGTGGATCAGTACATGAGCCCTGTCAAGTTCAGCCAGCATAGTTCAACAGGTGAAGGCAATTAAAGGCATTCCATTCTTTACTTTTATCCACATATGGACTTTGGCAGGGCCCCAAATAACCAATCCAGAGCAAAGCTCAACACAATTTTAGCCACTTTCCTTAATCTTGCAACTACTATAATACCATTCTCTTAGGCCTTTTATTGCATAGATCAACTTAATCTCCTTCTCAGTAGAAGAATCTTTCCTCATTAAAAGAGAGTAAAATGGGAAAGGGGAGTAGAGGATTCTATTTGGTGGACTAGGGTGAAGAAATGAATGTTAGTGAACATTCATTTACATTCAGTTCACATTCAAATAGTGAACTATCTGACAAGAGGATTGGTCCTCCATTACAGAAAGACAAGGATTATTGAGTTTTGGTGCCTTGTCTCTGTTGATTCAAATTGGGTGGGGGGGGGACACACCCCAGATCTTTAATGTCATAAACTTCATTTTATTTAATAAATGTAGGCAAGGAAAGCCCTATGGAGGGTGCAAACACACTTGACTAACCTCCAGGAATTTATAATCTAGTTAGATAAATGATAGACTTACACATAAAATGATGAATAAGCAGTTATTAAGGGAATTATATAAGCAGCAAGTGTCAACATCTTTTAAAATAGAAAGATAACATTTCTTGTGGGGTTGGTCAGGGAGGGTTTCAGGAAGGGAAATGGTAGGAAACTGGACTTTGAAATTTTTTTCCTTCTTTGTTGTTTAAGTAGAGTTGCTAGGGGATATAGAATTGGAGTTGCCAAGATTATCTTGAGGTAACATTACTCCATAAAATGAACTTGGACTCCATTTGGTTTTCTTATTTCACATATGTTTGGTAAGTATCTAAGATGAGTGAGAAAATAGGTCAAATTCTAGTGATATGATGATTCATAGACATGAAACTATTCAAGTTACTGTGAGGGAAAGACAACTGTTTTTGTAGTCTATTTTACAGTTTACAAATCATATCCACGCTCAATAAAAATGTTGTACAGTTGGTATCACTGTCTCTATCTTACCCATGAAAACAAAACATACCACATCAAAAAAACCCTCAAGACCAAATAAACAAACAATAAAATGAAGTCAGGGTTTGTCACTTGCTCTAGATTACACAGGGCTCCAAATAATTTTATTTATCCTATACTATAGCTATTGCTGCAGAATGTCTTGTATAAACAAAATAAACTTTGGTCTTTGATCAACCATGATTAGTCATTCAGCTTAGTAACTGCACTTATCATTTTAACAGTTTATTCCTTAGATATTTGTCTTTTCCTTACTTTAGAAATTCATTATTCCAGAAATTAGATAACAGAGATCTTAGCATCTGAGAATAAATTGTCTGCTTTCTATGACATTTACTAAAAGTCGAGGAGTTGGTTTAGCTCATTAGTCATCTTTGCAAAATTTTCCATGTATTTTCATTAAATTTTGTATTGAAACATTCATTTAAATTTATTTTTTCAAGATTTTATAACTTTAAAGAAGTTTTAATCTCCTACTATTTTGATATTAAAATATATTGATATATTTTATTTACTATATATTATATACTTTAATAAATTATTAATAATACAATATATAAAGAGATTATTATAATATCCTAATGTTTGTTGTAAGGTATAATGTGAGTAATTTTCTTTTAAAAATACATTTTTATTAATGTCTGATAGAAAGCAAATGACTATAAATGTATTTTCCATATCTATATTAAAAAGTGAACAAGATCTATGATATCCAAATATCTGGCAATTGCTATAAAATTTAGGGACAGACAGCCACACAACTTTTAGGAAATGATTTTGGAGAAACAATTGTGCACCAGGTATCGTGCTCGGTGCTTTTGTACACCTTGTTGCATTTAATTCTCAAAACTAGCCTCTAAGTTTGAAGTACTAGTCCCTATTTTACGAATGAGAATATGCTCTCAGAAACATTATTTGTAAGCTCAGCCAAGATCACATATCTGACAAGTGAAGGAACCAGGATATGTCCAAATGAATGACTTTTATCCAAGGACTGGGAAGTGGGAAAAGAAGGCATCCAAGACATTATTTTCTTTTACTGCTCAAGTTGGTCACCATGACCAGTCGAACACTAGGAATGAAATGTTAGCAAATCCCATCTATTAGCTTATTTGCTAATAGAACTCAGTTGTGGAACTGCATTATGGAAAAAACAGTAAGTCCATAGCTACTGTAACAAACTTCATTTTTCTTCCTTATGGATTTGCTTTAACTCTGCAACTGATTTGCTTTAACTTTGTGACTTTTCTCATGCAAATGTGTAGCTTCATCATCTGGGCCACCAGTAATGTCCTCTCACCTTCACAATTTCCACGCCCACAATGTACTCATCTTCAATAAAAACAATTGCCCTAACAGAAGGTACTTGTGAGAATTCCATTGTAAATAATATTGCTGCTTGAAAAAATAACAACTTGTAATAACTTGTAATGAAAAAGAATCTGAAAAAGAATACATAACTGAATCACTTTCCTGTAAACCTGAAACTAACACAACACTGTAAATCAATTATACTTCAATAAATTTTTTTAATTAAAAAAATGACAACTTTCTTCTGATGAACATAAGGGATTCTTGCAAACATTATTGATAACAATCCTCACACAATACTTATGACATGACACTAGAGGAAGTGATAGCTACCATTTATTAAGCATACACTATGCATTTCAGGCAATTCTCTTTTAATTGTCACAGCTGGGTATCACCAAACAGACAAAGAAAGAAAACTGAATTTGAGCTGAAAAGTAACTGCCCCAAAGTCGTACAACTAGTTAGTGGTAGAGCCACGCAATGTCTGATCCTAAAGTTAGGTAACCACTTATTTTTTGTAAGAACTTAAGGCAAGGCTATTGCTTAATTTTTCCAAATTTCAAGTTCCTCCCCTTTAAAGGAGGGTGGGTAATAGCTGTCCTGTCTACTCTACAGGCTGTTTGAGGACCTCAAAGGAGTTAACAGATGGAAGTGAGAATACTTTCCACAAAATATAAAGCAGTACAGAAATACTAGGTTTTGTCAGTCTGTCTAATGCATCTCTCCTTTAAAAAAAAAATGAATAGGTATTTATTAAGTACCTATTTACAGTAGGAAAGTTTTAGGCTTTGGAACTATGCTCAACGATGGACCAAATATATAATGCTCTATATAATAAAAAAAAGTTTGAAATTAAGATGAACATGGAGAAGAGTGAAGTCTAATGCATTTATGGAGGTTTGGTTCAGAATATCTATTCCAATTTTCTTCTTGTGTGATTTCCCTTTCCTGTGGAGAACAGAAAGCTAATAAAAAATATATACACTACCAAATGTAAAATAGATAGCTAGTGGGAAGCAGCCGCATAGCACAGGGAGATCAGCTCGGTGCTTTGTGATCACCTAGAGGGGTGGGATAGGGAGGGTGGGAGGGAGTGAGATGCAAGAGGGAAGAGATATGGCAACATATGTATATGTATAACTGATTCACTTTGTTATAAAGCAGAAGCTAACACACCATTGTAAAGCAATTATACTTCAATAAAGATGTTTAAAAAAAAAAAAAAAATTTCCTAATTCATTTTCAATTGGTGACCCAAGTTTGATTCAGGTTCCATACCAGATGTAATCACATGAGACTTGAAATTGGAACTGAGATAAATGGGATATTGAGCATGTATTTTTTCAACATACATTGTAGCAAGTGGGGTATGGCTGTGATGCCAAACTCTGTCCCTGAGGCTTGCTGATTTAGCAAAAATGGCTTCTTTTTTTTTTTAAAGGAATTCCTTTTTTTAATTAATTAAGTATTTATTTATTTATTTATGGCTGTGTTGGGTCTTCGTTTCTGTGCGAGGGCTTTCTCCAGTTGTGGCGAGCGGGGGCCACTCTTCATCGGTGCGCTGGCCTCTCACCGTCGCGGCCTCTCCCGTTGCGGAGCACAGGCTCCAGACGCGCAGGCTCAGTAGTTGTGGCGCACAGGCTTAGTCGCTCCGCGGCATGTGGGATCTTCCCAGACCAGGGCTCGAACCCGTGTTCCCTGCATTGACAGGTAGATTCTCAACCACTGCGCCACCAGGGAAGCCCTACTCATTGGATTTTATTTACAGTTACTTTTCCATATGGAATGAGGCAATCTGTGGGAGGTTCATAGAAGGCTGGATGAAATTGAGTAACCAGAGTGAAAAAATGTGTCCACTTAGCTTCATAATTATTAAGTCATTCCTGAAGTCACCTGGATTCTTATGCTCTGGAATGTCTTCCACCATCAAAGCAACCCAGGACATGACTTTCCTTGGTGATTGGTTTCCTGATATGCAGGAAGGAAATTTGAGGATTCTCTGACAACAATCATATAGGAGGGTATCAAGTCCCAGGACTCAAACTCAGAACATCTGAGTACTGTGTCTGCTACTTACTAAATACATGTCTGGTCTAAAAAATGACCATAGACAAGTCAATTGATCCATCTTGGCACTTTTTCTTTTGTAATTGAAAAATGGTGACCACTTTTGTCTACCTCATAGGAGGATTGGGACATTCAAAATGCTTGCAGTCTTTAAAGAGGTTCACAAATGTTAGATGAGGCTATATATTTTGTGAGATAAAATGGGAAAGAGTGGTGAGTGTTGGGAATGGGAAGTTTCAATAAATAACGTATCCATATCTGTTCAGAGCTATCAGAGCCTTGGAGATAACTTGGTCCGTGTTCTCATCTTGCAGATGAAGAACAAGAGCCCTTTCGAGGAAGTGAGACTTGTACGTATTCTACTTGTACATATTCCAGGCAAGTACTAAGAATTAGAAGTAACAATTAATCATACAGATATTTCATGAGTTCAGGAATGTTTAGGGCATTGACTGTTTTCAATAATTTTTGTTTTGTGTTTTGATATTTCTACAGTGAGTACTTTTGTATTCTACTAATTCACTGGGCTATTCCTTTCTAGATTGAGTTTCTGCTTTAAAAGTATACTCTCTCAAGACAAACTATCTCTCAGGGCAATGAGGCATTAATTTTTTTTTAAACTTCAAATCTGTAAATAGTGTTTTGGAAATATCTAGGCTTCTGAATTCTGATGACTTTAAGTGTTTGCTCTTGGAAGAGTGATATCTTGGCTTTGTTTAGGGAAAGAGTCTGCCTCTACACCAAATCAGGCATTTCCAACCTGCTTTTATTCACTCTATTCATTCATAGACAATTTCAAGATAGAAAAGTTGCAGCGGTTGTTAGGAGACAATTATCCCTGGGTCTTTCCACATTTCTGTACTTCCTCTGAGCAGAGACACTAACAACTCTATTCCAGAATATATCTTCAAGGATGCTCATGTGGTGAAGAGCCTTGGAAGAGAGTGAGAGTGCCTCTTTTTCAAAAAGGGGAAGGTAGGTTTGTAGGTCATTATGAAATATTCAAGTTCCCTAAACTCAGGATTCTTCTCCTATAATGTACCTAAGTATGTACGGGTATTACCTCCACTCTTTTGGCTGTCCTTTAGGAGGTGGGCCTCAGGGAACCTGTACAAAACTGCTGATACTCAGGCTGCTTCTCTTGCCATGAGTAAGAAACTGTCCTTTGTTGCTGACCAAATAGATTTATGTCTTCTACCAGCACCCATAAACTGGGGCAGGCTAACTTAATAGCTTGCAAGTAAAATCTCAGACCCTTCCCAGTTCTCAATAGTAGTTATGGTGACTTATTCATGAACATGCCTTCCATCAGAAAGAATTAATTGAATCCCATTCCTCTTTGATAAAAATGGGTTCACAAATATGCACGTGATGCCAAACTAGCCGAGGCAATGTGTGGGGAACTATGGGAGAAGTCTTTGAGAGAGAAAGCCAAACGTGATCCTTGTAAACATTTCAGCAATCTTACTTCAACCCTGGGAATGACAAAAACCACACGTGGAAAAATGCGGACACAAAATCGCAGAGATAAGGAACCATCCCTGACTTAAGGAGCTGAAGTCAAGTCACCTAACTGCTACTATGTTGGAGAATATATTTTCTTATTGTTTAAGGTACTTTGCTTCAGGTTCTTCTGTTTACTCTTAAGCAGATGCCCTCTGCTAATATGGCAGTCCATGAGCAATAATTCACAGTACTGAATCACAGTACATTTCCTCTTTGACCCACTAAAATGAGACTTCTGCTCCCACCCCTATGCTGACATAGATCTCCAATTACTTTATTCTGTTTTAATTTTTGTTATGATATACACACAGAAGAGAACATAAAACTTATAAGTACAATTTAAAAATTAAAAATAAAGCAAACCCAAACCGTCACCCATGTTGGGTAATAAAATACTGACAAAAGCTGACACAGGGACCTCTTCACAATCACAATCCCTCTCTGTCCCCCTAGGGATGACCACTCTTCAAAATTTTCTCATAAACATTTTTCTGCTTTTCTCTATAGTTTCACCCTGTACAAATGCATCCTTAATCAATTAATTTAGCTTTGCCTGTTTTTGAACTTTATATAAATGGAATCGTACTCTACATATTATTTTTTGTCTAGCTTCTTTGTCCATTTCTATGTGACACAATTTGTTGTGTAAAGCTTCCATTCGTTTTTTGCTTGCATTGTTGCTTAGCATTCCATTTCATGAGTATGCCACTATTTATTTATCTATGCTATGGTTGGCATTTAAGTTGTTTTTATTTGGGGCAGAGAATAAAAATTCTGACATCTACATTCTTGTAAAGATATCTTAATACCTATCTCCAAGACACTTTCTAGGTTATATACATAGAGGGGAATTTCTGGATCATAAAATGTGTATATTTTCTATTTTACTATATAGTGGCAAACTTTTTTTTTAACACCATACCAATGTATCCTCCCACTTAAAGTATATGAGATTGTCCATTACAATATATTCTTGAAACACTTGGTGTTGTTAAACTTTTGAGTTTTTCCTAAACAATTGAGACGGTAATCCTGTTGTTTTTAATTTGCATTTTTCTGATTATGAAGGAAGTTAAAGATCTTGGTATATCTTTATAGGCCATTTGGCTGTATTCTGTTGTGATTTGCGTGTTCAAATGTTTTGCCCATTTCTTTATTGCATTGTCTGCTTTTTCAAGTTTATTTGTAGGAGCTCTTTACATATTCTGGGTACTGATTTCAGACACTGTGGTGCAATATTTTCTTCCAACATCTGTGGCTTCCTTTTATTTCTTTATGCTGTTTGAATGATATAAGTTCAAATTTTTAATACAGATTCATCACTTTTTCCTCTATGATTACTACTTTCAGGGAACTGGTTTAAGAAATCTTAAATCTTCGTGAGGTCACAAACACATTCTATATTCTCATGGAAAAGCTTAAAACTTTGACATCTACACTTAAGGTTTTAATTTGCATGAAATTCACTTTGTGCATGTTGTGTAATAAAAGCCTTTGTCTCAGCACCATTTATTATTCACTTACCTGTGATGCTATCTCTGTTATAAATCAAGTGTCCATTTACGTAGAGATCCATTTCTAAATTCCTCACACAGTTCATCCAAAAGATGATGAGATCATCGCTCAACATAAAAAGACAAAGCTGTGTTTTTATTTACTAGAGTAAGGGAGACATCTGTTCTCAGAGAATAGTCTCTGAAAGAACAGGCAGCTCACACTTTGGAAAGTGTGGACCTTCAGAAATGTAAGCACGTTGACATAATTTGGAAATGTGTGCTTAACTCAGGTAAGACTGCTATTGACAGATTGGCACTCAGAGGTGGGTTTATTAGAGTATGTACATCACTGATTGGCTGACTTTCAAATGAGAAGGATGATATCAAATTGGTTCTCTTACAAAAGTGTGCTCACTAGGCAAGTTTTTGTTGTTTATTTGGACAAGCTTGGAATTGGTTCTTGTTATGGCTACAGAATAATCAGCCTTTTCCTTCGTGGAAACTTTTTAAAACATCAGTTCCTTTGTTCTATTTGTCTAACCAAGTACCAATATAACACTGTGTTAATTACTTTAAATTTAGATGAGTCTCAATATCTGGTACCACAAGTTCTCCCACTTCATTCTTTGCTTCTTCAAGAGTGCCTTGAGTATTGTCTATTTTACTTATGTATAAATTATAGAAAATGCTTTTTAAAATTATACACACACAAATTTGTGATGTTGCTTTTATTCTATTGAAACTCCAGATCAGTTGTAGAAAACTGACATCTCTACATTACTGGCTCTTCTAATCCAAGGATATGGTGTATTTTTTTTCATTTGTTGATATCTTCCTTCACGTCACTCAAAAATGTTTAGGTTTTCTTCATCTTGTGCATCTTTTGCTAGCTTTATTAGCAGGTACATCCTATTATTTCATAGTGCAGTGAATGGCATATTTATTTCTTAACTGCTTGTTTCTGGTAGATAGTGTTTTGCAATTGATTTGTGTACATTGATTTTGTAACTAGCAATATTGTTAACTTTTCTTACTTATTTTCATTATTTATCAATAGATTTGGGGAGATTTGCCATGTACACAATAATGTAACCAGTTCTGTTTCTTCCTTTCCCATTCTTTTAACTTTTATCTTGTCTTTTGCTTCACTGGCTGAGACCTCTGGTACAATGTAGAGTAGAAGTTGCGAGAGCCAGAATTGCCCTGGCCACATTTTAGACTACATTTCCAAGCTTCTTTTTGTAATTACAGGTGGACATATGACTGAATCTTTATCAATGGAATTTGGGGAAAGAATGTGGCATGCTACTTCCAGGATTTATCCATCAAATAATTACATGTAATATTTCAATTTCCCCCTCTCTTTTTCTATTTGCTAGAGGGAGAAGGCTCTGAGAACCTACAGGACAGCAAGCTACAAGATGAAAGGAACCTAGGTACTTGAATACCATATAGATTGTCACCTAATCAGGATACTCATGCTGCACTGTCAGATAGTGAGGACTGAATTTTATTAAGTTACTTAGCTTTTGGATTTTATCTGGTATATGAACTAGAAAGCATTGCCTTAATTACATACATTTAGTTTATTAATTTCAGTCTTTCTTCCTTTCTAAAATATGCATTTTTAAGGCTAAAAGTGTCTTTGTAAATACTGCTTTAGCCACATTCCACAAGTTTTAGTATGTAATGTAGTATTATCATTTGCTTAGTTCAAAATATGTTCTAATTTCCATTTAATTTCTTCTTTAATGTCTAATATAGAAATATACTTTTCATTTCAAACATGGATATTTTCAAGTTATCTTTAAAGTATGTATTTCTAGCTTAATTATATTGTCTTCAGATAGCATATTCTGTATATATTTAATCCTCAAATAATTGTTAAAACCTACTACCCAAATTAAGGTCAATTTTTATAAGCAGCTATAAGAATAGGTACTCAGAAAGAGTGAGTGTTCTGCAGTCATTGGATACAATGTTCTACATGTCCTTTAGGTCTAGTTTGTGACAATAGTGCTTAACTATACTCTATCCTTACTGAGTTTTGATCTGATTTGCTTGATCTACCAATTACTCAGAGAAATTTGTTAAAATCTCCCACTGTGATTGTGGAATTCTTTTATTGCTCTTACAACTCTGTTGATTTTTTGCTTTCCACATCTTGAAGCTGTGTTATTAGCTGAATATAAATTAAAAATTGTAACTTCCTACTGAATTAAAATGCCTTATCATTATAAAATGACTCTCTTTTACTTTAATAATGTTTTTTCCTTATACTTATTGTCTGATATTAATATAATTTTCTTTCAGTTAGTAATTTCATAGTATACCTTTTTCCATTCTTTTAGTTTCAAACTTTCTGTGTCTTTATGTTACATACATACTTTTTAAAGAGTATTAATTATATATTTTTCTAATATAATATGCCTTTATGTTTAATTATATAATTTAATCCATTTAAATTTCAGTGTTTTACTAATACACTTTACTATCTTCCTTCATCCTTTCCGTTATATACTTTCTCTCTTCTTTTTGACTTTCCGTTGGATTTTTTTCTAATTATCTTTCGCTATTGACTTGTTTGGAAGTCATGCATTCTATTTCTATTTTTCAGTGGCTATTGAGAAAAATTAAAACATAATTAACATATCAAAGTGTACATTTAATTAATACCCTTACCCTTTTTCTAAATAGTCTAGGACCTTATAACTTTCTTTACCATACCCCAGACTTACATGCTACTGTTTTAGTGTATGTTAATTGTCTTTTATTTAACTCCATGATAATTTATTTCCCTAGATCTCACTGTTGCAATTCTTCTGCACTCTGGCAAAGATGAAATGTCTGACTATAGGGCATCATGTGATCATGCAGCCAGAGCTGTCCGTCATAAGCTGGGTTTCATCAGACTCACAAATCATATGGTCAGGTAGACCTAATAATGGTCCATCATAACATGGAGATTGTACACTTGTGATTAGACACAAGCAGGACTGGAGGACATGACTAAGTCACATGAGCAAGTAGCTCAGAAGCCCATGCTATTTACCACGGTTGCACCAACACTTCTTCTTCCATTGACACCTCTGGTTGCATGGGAATTTTTCCGACCATCTGATAGAAAAGGGGAAAATCTGAGCTTGGTTTATGGATAGGTTCCATATGTGGATGCCACCTGAAAATGGAAAGCAGCTGCACTAAAGCTCCACTCCAGAGTAACCCTGAAAGATAGCTGTAAGTAGAAATCTTTCTAATGGACAGAGCTTGGGGCTACTATACCTAGTCATCAGCATTGTGTGGAAAACAAGTAGTCTGCAGAAAGAATATATACAGATTCACAGTCAGTGGTAAATGGTCTGGTTGACTGATCAGAACCTTGGATAGAGAAAGATTGGAAAATCAAGACCAGGAAGTCTGGGGAAGAAGCTTGTGGATGGACATATGAGAAAGGACAACAAGTGTAAAGAACTTTGCATTGCATGTTAATGCCCACCAGAGAGCACCTGTCATAGAAGAGTCAATAAACAACCAAGTAGACCAAATCACCTGACCAGAGGATATCAGCCAGAGGCATTCATTGTCCTCTCCCTGCTCTGCTCAGTGACACCATGGGTTCATGGGGGAAATAAAAGGGCTGTGGAAGTAAGTTTGGAAGCAATGGATGGACCCAATAGTATGAGCTCTCCCTTACCAAGTCTGATCTAACTACTGCCACTGCCTAGTACCCAACATTCCAGAAGAGAAGATCAAAGCTGAACTCCAAATATAACTGCATCTCTTGAGGAGACCAAATCGTCACTTGGTCATAAGTAATTCCAACTTGGAAAAGGCAGCATTTCATATTGGTTGGAACTGACAAATGTGCAGGAATATATTTTCTTTTCCTGCCTGTAGGGGCCTCATCGACATCATAAACAAGGGTTTACAGAGCATCCAATATACTGATACATGATCTTATGAAGCAACAACCCATGAAGGAACCAAGGATCCATATTTGCAGCAAGTGTGGTGCAGTAATGGGTACACAATCAGTGGTCCTATGAATACTGCACCACCCAGACACTGCTGGCATGATGAAACAATGACATGTTCTTTTGAGGACATGGCTCATACACCAGCTTAGAGGTGATACCTGTGAGATTGCACTGGCATCCTTCAGGAAGTGTGTACATGTATGAACGGCTATTACATGGTACTGTCTCTAGTAGGTAGAATACAGGAGTATAGGAACCATGGGGTGAAAATAAGAGTGTGCTCATTGCCAGTGACACACCTGAGGAATTCATGCTTTATGTCTCTGCAACATTAATCTTTCTAAGTCTAAAGATCCTCTTTAGTGTCAGGCAAGGGGTTATCTGAAAGAAGTGGTAGACAAAGAAGATACCATCTCTCACAGTTTACAGTGATTGAGAGAGAGAGGGAAATTAAAATATTGATAATATAATAGTACAGGTTATTATGAAAACACAGAGAAGAGGATTCTAAGTCAAATATATATATTGGTGGGCAAGGATGAGGTAGGGATTGAAAGAGAATTAGAAAAGGCAGAAAAGACTTCCAGGGAGAGGTAATGATTGAATTGGATTGTGCAGAAAGAAAAGGCAGTTAATCATGTAGATGTGAAGATGAGAGTCATACGGGCAAATAACAGAGAAACTTACCTGAGGACAAGGAGATATACAGATTTCCATTTCCAGTAAGTGGAACAGAGTTTGAAAGGGAAAGGAATGTGCCAGAAGGTTAAGCTGCAGAGGAAGACAGAAGTCAAAGCAGAAGCCTTTAATGCCAAAGGTGCCTGGGGGTAATAGGATGTCATCAAAGGGTTTTAGTCAGGAGAAGGAGGTGGTTCCCTGTGCACTGAGCAAACTGAACTGAGATCACCCATTCACGCATACCTTGTCCTCATCCCACTCAGAAAACAAAAACCCTCCCTTTGACAAGGAACCCATATCTTCAAAAGATTTATGAACTTCTGGAGAAATTCCAGTGTAGTACTCCAAGTTCAGAACCAACTGTTCTTTTGAGAGAGAGAGAGAGGAGAGGAAGAGAGAAGAGAGAAAACTGCCCTTTTGAGAGTGAGTGTGTTTTTTTACTTTTTGGAGGGGGGAAGAGATTACTTCAGATTTTTGGATAATCAGGCCCTGATTACAGAGGCAGAGGGCATAATTACTTCAGTAATGAGTTGTTTTAGGAACTAGGATTTCCATTAAGAAAAAAGGACAAGAAAAGCTACAAGAAAATTCCTCCTGAGCTGGAACACTGTGTTTTTAGTTTTGCAAAGAGTCACAAATTAGTTACATCAAGAACAACATTTTGCTAAGAGATTACTCTCAGGAAATAAATAAATTAATTAATCAGATCACTAGAATGCACTTGCTAATTGGCCCTCAGTTAAAACTGACTCCATTTGGGGAGCCATTAAAGACCATCTCGCTCATGGAGAATACTTTCTCATTGCCTTCGGGGTTTCAAAGTTAAATCCCCGATGCGTTAGAAACCTTGTTCCATGGAATATATGCTCCTCTGTGTGGGCCAGCCTCCCTTTGGACTTTTTATATTTATCACTAATTGGCCCTTTCTTGGCATTCGTGTAGCACTTTTTCACAACCAATCTTTTCATCTGTCTCAACTCGCAGGATTGTAAACACACTAGTCAATAAGACTGCGGATTGCAGGAAGCATGGAATTTTAGTCGGAGGGACTTTGAATTCCAATCCTGTCACTTGCTAGTGGCCCAAGGCAAAGAAACCTCTCTGGGGCTCAGTTTGCCCACCTGTGAATTGGAGACACGAGGCCCCTGATGGAATGTTCTTACTGAGTTCCTTTGACAAATGATTCTCAACGCAAGCCAGACATTAGCATCACTTGAGAAGCTTTTTGAAAAGACCTTTGACAGGGTCCCATCTTCAGAGATTCTGCTTTAATGGACCAGGGCATTAGTATTTTTCAAAAACTCCTCAAGTGATTCAAACATACAATATAGCGGACAACCACTACCTTCAAGCAGGCCATCCCAGCCACACACAGGGAACAAGTGCAGAATAAAACGGGCATCAGGTTTCACTGCACAGTGTTCTTCACACTGACCTAGTGAAGAGAGCAGAGACGTGGGTTCAAGGCTCTCTTTCACCTGTCTGTTGGTGGCATTCGAATGGCTCAGCAATAGGAAGGAGAGAAGAGTCTCCATTTCAGATTAGCAAAGCTTTATTCACCTGAGAAGAGAATATGAGAACAGAGTCAGGGTGGATGGAGTCCGATCCCTTTACTCCCTATGTAGTGGTAGAACCTGGGAAGAGCAAGCAAAAGGTCTAGTACTGTTGCCTTTGAAACCACACCATCTTCCTTCTACAAACAACGAGCCCTCGCGGGCTCTATAATTTGCAGCTCTAACAAGTTCTCGAGTGAAGCTGAGGCTCTTGGTCCGTGGACCACACTTTGAGATCCACTCTTCTATGGCACTAGTACAGCAAGCTCCCTCCAAATGGGTTATCAAGGATCAGATATGTTTGCTTCCAAATCTCTTTATGATTCTCTTCTTTTTGACATGCTTTAATTAAATATTAGGTAAATAATGAAATACAAATATAAATAAAAGAGTTCTGTTTTTCTCCGAACGCTAAGTAGCATATTTTGGAAATACCTCATATGGAGGGTCGCTTTAAAAAAAATGTCAAGTTAGTTGCCTGTCAGGTGAAAGATTGGGGGTGGCAAGTAGGGAGAGAGAATTATAAAACTCTTTAATTTCTGCATTCAGGGTGCTTCACAGGTGTTTTATAATTTATTATTATTCATGTAATTAATTCAGAAATCAACTGACCAATTATTGATACCTATAATAAACTCAGATCATACTAATTTTTTGCCTGCATAGGAATTATGGAGATTTCTCTTCATTTTCAGGCAAATAGAAACATAAATTAACTTGGAAAGTATGAATGTATTCTGCAGCAAAAGAGAAAAAGTGGCCATGTTGTGAGGATTTGGAACACACACACACACACACACACACACACAAGCATGTGGTGTATCTCTATATCTCTGTCTACATCACATATATTGTTACGTAGACTTTTTTAAAAATAAATTGCTTCTTTTTCCTTTAGCCAATATTTAATTACATTAAAGACTTCTATAATTTCTACACGCTATCATTTTATATTTGTTTAACATAATGCAGTTTCTCTTTTAAAATATTATTATTAATATTATTATAAATGATCCTTAAAGACTTCATTCAGAAAGCATTTTCTTTCTTGTATTCAAAGTAGGATATATAAAAAATTAATACAAAAAATAAAGGTGCCTTAAACTAAATGGAGGGAAAATAAACTTATAACAAAAGGGGAAACAAAGTTAGCTCTCAAACATGAAAATAGGTTCCTCTCACTAGTAATGAGAAAAGGCAATTTAAAATGAGACAATTTTGAACTACCAAATTATAAAACATTTTTATGACAATTCATAAAATCATCCAGTGTGCAGTGAAATTGGCACAATTACGGTTTGAACTCTTTGGAAACTAAATTTCAATGACGTATAAAAATATCCATTCATAGTTCTTTATATTTTGGGAAAATCATCCTAAATAATTTAATAATAAATGTGGATTTATGAAGGGAAACCTAGCTGTGCACCCAATATTCATGTTTCCTTTCCATAGGGTGGAGTTGTCACTAGAAAGTGAGTTCCCAGCCGTTTTGCATTTAGATGAGCCATATGGCTAAGTTCCAGTGAACAAAATGGGGGTAGAATTAATCTAAGCTACTCCCATTACTGTCCAGACTTTCTAGGTTCCAAGCTTAGATTTCCTGGTGACTAACACTTTGTGCCTCAGTCTCCTCATCTGTAAAATGTGTTTTATAATAGTGGCTACCTCATAGGGTTAAGCATTAAAAATAAGTTAATACATACTAAATTCTTAGACCAGTGTCAGGAGACCAGCAGTTCAGAGAAGTAAAAGCATTACCAAATGCATCAAGAATGTCAATATAAAGTGTCAGCCCAGAGCAGATGTTGTCTGCCTTGGTCCATAGGGAATGGGCCATGGGTCTCAAACTGAAGGAGACTCAGACTACCCAGGGTACACCCTCCCTTCTCCTGAAAAGTCAGGACAGCAGTGTTGAGATCATTAGGCAGTGTTCCCAGTGGCGAGGAATCTGTGTTTCGATCCAGCAGACCCTCTCAAGGCCATCTGGTCACCATGGACCTGGGAAGACCAGTCACCCTAGCCTCCTTCAGGGAACCAAAACAAGGGTCATCTGGTTGCAGGTTTCTAGGGAATTTGGGTGAGAATTCATGTAAGGTCTCTGGAGGTGAGATGTTATTTATATAAGTAAAGGTCTGTGGCTAGAATTGAGATAGGAAGACAGCTAAAGGAAACCACAAGAAAATACCCCTATTGTCCTGAACGTACATTTGCCTTGAAGTAACCAATATCTTTTTTTAAATTATTTATTTAACAACCACTTATATAGCACTTAGTATGCAAAAGGCATTAATCTAAGAATGCCACATACATTAACCCATTTTTTAATCTTCATAGCAAAGCAGTGGGAGATATTCTGTTATTACCCATATTTTACTGATGAGCTTAGGTAACTTGCCTAAGGTCACAAAAATCATAAATAATAAATCTGTAATTCAAACCCAGACAGTACAACTCCCTAGTCTTTTGTCTGAGTTGCTAAGCTCTCCTGCCTTTCTCATTATACCAAAGGAGAGGTGGCCATTAATGCTATTTTTAATACTACTTTATATTAGTGTAGCATAATTTTAAATTTACATAAAGCAGTTACAGTGATTAGCCACAGATTCTCACCGTCATCCCAGGAAGTAGATAAGACTATTATTAATTCTCATTTTCCATAAGAAAAAATTGAGGTTCAGAAAATCAAAGAAACGTTCAGAAGAACACATATCTGAAATTCAGATCCTGGTTATTTGACTACAGATCTATTATTTTTTTTCTCCACTCCACATTAGTTTTCTCAATTCTCTATTTTCCCTTAGGGAGAATTTAAAATCAGAATTTTTTTTTTTTCCATTCCCTCCTATGTTGGCACAGTGATTAAATCAAAGAGATGGACTTTTTTTTTTTAAACCCAGAAACTTAAGCAATTCTCAAAATTACTAGGAATGTTTGATTTCAATCTTTTCAGGTAACCCATTTACTTATTAAGAGTCAGGAGGGCTTTTGAAGCTTGATACAATTGTACAGGATGACTGGGTAGAACATGGCAGTCGCTTTTCCCCTTCATCTTCAGCCAGCACATTGAATTGCTTTTTTGCCAGCTAGTAAGGCAGGCATGTTGGGACAGCGTAAAGGCAGAAACAGAAATATTGGTAGAGGAAACCCTGGGGCTGCAGGGAGAGGCCTGAGTTCAAGTCCCATATGAACTCACCATGCACTAGGGAAGCCTCAGCAAATCACTTACCCCTTTAGGTCTCATTTCTTTCATCGGTTGAGTATGGGTTTTGGCCCAGGTAACTGCTTAGATCCCTCCCAACTTCCCAATTCCTTCGGTGGCTTTAGCTCTTTCTGGCTTTCCATGTGACTGTGGACATGTTGGGCCTCAACTGCCTATTTTGTAAACCAGGAGTCATGATATTTATCATGATCATCTCTCTGGGTTGATGAATGAATCTGAGAGGATGTTAAATACAAATGCCTTTAAATACAAAATATGCTTTATAACAGGCAGATACTTACCACCATTAACTAAGTAGAAAAAAAGTTGCTTAATAATTCAGCTAGCGAAAGCATTGCTACTGATCTTCGTAAAGCCCTTAGTGGGTTAAATGTTTGGACATCTGGTGAAATACTAGCCTCAGCTATTTAAGTGACATCTTTCTTGGGTCAAATTTCTCTCCTCTCTCCAGTCCATCTGCTAACAGCCTGTCACGATAAACACTTCTGAGTTACAAAGCAAAGAGTACACAGCAACAACAGAGGGACAGCATCTTGGATCTTAACTAGACAATAATATCAGAGCAAAAACAGTACCCAGTCAACTACTTTTCATTGCCCCAGCTCCACCCCACACTACCCACCTCTGCTCCCCACTCTTCTTTGCTTCATGTGTCACAGCCACATGTCAGGCTGGAGACAAGTTGAAGGTAAGAAATCAAAGCCACCCATGAGTGACTAAAGAAGAGAGACAGGCCTAATGGGTAAGAATAATGCCAGGTGGAAAATCTAGGTGTCACTTGCCCTTGGTTCAATGAAAGTAGAATGTGTTAAGCGATTGATACTCCCTAGAATAGAATTATCTCAGTGTAGTGTGCTGGGGATCAGGGCACTTGGCTTATCCAGGCACTGTGGTGATTTATTCTGAGACTTTAAGCAAAAAGTGCTGAATGTTCAGCCTCAGCTTCTTCATTTGTAAAATCAGATGGTTTTTGGTGGTAGCAATAAACAACTGTATCACTGTTTTCATTAGGCATGAATAAAAATGTCTCTGACAGAGCTTGGTATGTAGTAGGTAGTAAACATTTTTTATTGACTGAATCTTTCATACTGGAAAGAGCACTATACTAAGTTCTTGCATGCCCAGCTGAGGACCTTGACCTCTCTTCAACTCTTTAAGAGCGCTGAAGTTTCAGAGCAAGGAAGTGTAATCATTATTGTTGGAGTTAATAGTCTTGGGGAATGATTTAAATGTTCTGTAATTCTCTCCTTGCTCTAATGTTCTGAAAGTCCATACTACTGCTTTGAATATCTGATTACATTTAAAACCAAAAGGTTGTGTCATTCCATATGCATTCTGTGTGAATAAGCACATTCCCTAAAGCTAGTTCCTCTAGCCTTGAAGTCACTAACATCAAAATGACCTCAGTAACAAATAGAGAATGATGCATCCATACAATGTTAATAGTGGTTATTTCATAATGATGCAATTTCAGATGATAATGTAAAAAAATGTCTTTAACTCTAGTTTTTTATTCATCTCTCATGAACATGCATTCCTTATGCACTAAAAATGATAAAAGAGAGAGTGTTGTCCAAGTCAGGAAGAAAGGAAGGAATAATGTTAGCAAGAAGCAGAGCACAAGCTGGAAAGTGACCCAGCACTTACCATGGTAGGTACAAAAAATAAAATTTTGCTTACAAATACCTTCTTCAGCAATAAAGTTTTCTGTCTCTTCCCACTGGAAAAAAAGTGTATGTTCTATAACAATCCCAAAAAGAATCTGCATCTTCTTTCTCTGGCTTTGCTTAAGCATCAGCTCTCTTCATTCATTCATTTGACCAACAACCATTACACTGTGCCCACCATGGTCCAGGTGTTGTGCTAGGAGATTAGGACACATAAATGAAAATGATGGCTTCTATTTTCAAGGATATGAAGTAATGGAAATTGTCACATATTGCTGGTGGGAGAATAAATTGGCACACCCATTTTGGAAAAGCAGTTTGATTAGTTGTTACACTTCAAGGTGTGATTTTATGTTTTAGGACCCAGCATTTCCACACCTAAATGTTCTTGAACAGATGCAAATATTGCATGTGTGCACCTAGCATTCATGTGCAAGCCTGTACATAGCAGCATTGTAATAGAAAGGAATAAACTATAAACAACTCAAATATACATGTGAATGAACTACAGCTGCATGAATCAATAGTAATGAATTTCAAAAACATAATGTCGAATAAAAAATAAATCACAGAAGACCATGTATAATATGGTTTCATTTATATAAAGATCAAAAAGCTAAACAACATATAATTAGGGACACATGTATCTGTGGTTAAACTACAAAAGAAGCAAGGGAATAAAGAATAATTAACATTCAGGATAGTGGCAACCTCTGTAAGAGGGGAAACAAGATTCTTAATAGATGAAGACCACTGGGGGAATTTCAAAGATATTGGGAATGTAATGGATATATGAGAAATAACAGTGCTATTATTCTTTAAGCCATATAAATATAATGTATATAGTCTTTGTATACATAATATTTTGATTGAAAAAATAAAGTGCACAAAAATGGGATGAAATACACCTCCCTGAAACAATCTTTTCTTTCAAAGCCAAAATCAAACATTTCCTGTTATGTGGAGTCTCTCCTGACTTGACTGATATTTTCCCTCCCTTTTGATTGCTTTTTCTATTTTTTAATTGTACTTGTCTTCCTACAGCTCTCAATTTCTACTTTATGTGAGCACACTTTAGGTAAAGATCTTATATCCTAGAGACTGCACACATCTTGAGTATAGGATCTGTGTCTCATTATCTCTGCTTCCCCACAGAAACTCTCTTGGGAATCACTTGTGGTATAGTTCACAGAAATTAGGATTTGCCCTCAAGAGTTTTGAGTTCAAATCCTGATTTTATGACCTAAAACATATGAGATGCTGAACATCAGTTTCCACTTCCATGAAATGCTGATAACGTCTACCTATTAGCACCACAAATTCAGGATTTTTCTGAGAATTCATTGAGATACTGTTTGTTAAACTGCATTATAAAGCATTATATAAATGTTTATTTGGGCCCTTGAAATAGAAGGTTCTCAACAAATATTTGTGAAATGATTTTGATACAGTCTTACTTTATTATGTCCCAGGACCCTACAGGGAAGAGACGTGTCTCACGAAGGGTGAAATAACTTGCTCAAGGATGGTAGCGAGTCACTCAAGAATGACTCACTTAGGAATATTGACTTTTTCAGCATTGAACCTTCTAAGCTAGAAAAGGCTTTTGGTCACTTTGCTTCCCAACCTTTTATGACCAGGGAGCTGTCAAAGGCTACCACACTTTGAGGTCACGTAGCAATGTAAACTATACTCTAAGTCATGAAGAAGAGCGGCTATGAAGCTGATGCATGACAGATTTGATAGCAATTGAAATACCTGAACCTGCTTTTACCTTGAAATGAAGTCATTATTTGTCAACAGTTTTCTTAAAATATAAAATTGGAAATTTTTAGACTCACTATTATAGACAGTGCCAAAAAGTTTCAAAAATTGACTTCCAGTTTGTTAAAAATATTTTAAAATATGTTCTAAAGGTGTTTATTAATGTTTTTCTAAATGAAATCGTTTAAAGAGAATAAATAGGCAAATTGGTTTTACTTCATTTTGGATCTTTGTATACTAAAATGACTACTTTGATTAACATTTTCTTATTTCCAAAATGCTTTAGGATATGTTGTTTTATTTAAACACCTGTAAAGTGAATATTATAAATCCCACTGGACACAAGATAAATCTGAGGACAGACACAGTAGACAGTAAGTGACAGACCCAGTTTCAAACCTAAGTTTACTGACTCAGGACCCCAGGCATTCTCCATACTATTACATCTGTCACCCATTTACCTTCAACATTTACCTTGGAGAGATCACCTCTCTGACACTCATGTATTTTCTTCAAATGTAAACTCTATGCCTAGCACACAGTAAGCATGCATTATGTACTTATTGAATAAACAAACTCTTTTTTTTTTATTCAACATCTTCAAATTCCTACTATACATATGACATTGCGTTAGGCACTAAGGCAGAATCACAGGCTATCCCTACCTTCACAAATATAGCATCACAAATATTTTCATCTTTTGTGTGCATCTACTGTAAGCAAGAAACTGCTCAGGTAGTTAAAATTTTAAAGGTAAGACATAAGTTTTAGTTCTTCACCTAGAAGTTGGGCCCTTTGATTCCATTCTACAAAGGCAAAGATACCCGCTTAGCAGATATAAGTGGGAAATTATAAATAACATTCATGTCTTTCTTAAAATGTGACTGTTTATAAATATAAGTTGAAACATCTCATTTATCTTTATATACTCCAAGTATCTACCACCTTTTCTGGCACATAGTAGGTGCTTCATAAATATTTATTAAAGAAGTTTAAGTCTTGACAATTCCTATAAAATGGCCGAGTCAAGAAAAGAAACAAAGGGAATAGAGCTCTGTGTGTGAGTATGTGTAGTAAACTTTATTTTGAAGTAATTTTAGATTTAAAGAGAAGTTGAAAATATAGTAAAGAGTTCCCATATACCTCTCACCCAGTTTCTCCTAATGTTAATATCTTACATATCTGCCCAAACCAAGAAGTTAACATTAATACCTTAGTATCACTTAAATTTGAGATTTTTCTTGGATTTCACTAGTTTTTACACTAATGTCTTTGTTCTGTTCCAAGATTGAATCAAGGATATCACATTGCATTTAGGAATTTCTAGGTTCATCAACCCAAATAACCAGTTGAATCCTAATTAAATTGTTCACATTTATCTAGAATAGAAACAAAGTAGCACAAGACCTGTGGGAAATGCCATCAATAAAAAACAAAGATGAACAAAGAAAAACTGACCCCAAAGACACAAGAACGACACAGGAAATAGGAATAATGTTTATATTTGTAATTATATTGTTAGAGAGATTTGAGAAGATAGTTCACCTATTAAATAAGAATGAAGGCAAAAAAATATATCAGCAATCAAAGAATCAAAAAGAACTGTTGGAGATTAAAAATTCATAGGAATAGAAGCTTAGAAAAGTATTTGAAGAGTAGTTTGAGGAAAAAAAAATCTTAGAATACAAAGGTAAAGAGATAGGGATAGAAAATATGAAAAACATACAAGTGGCAGGGCAAAGCAATCAGGAAGCATGGTACCCATCAAAGAAGTTTCAGAAAGAGAAATAAGAGAAATGATGGGAACATATTATCAAAGAAATAACAGAATAATGTTTCACAGAAGTAAAAGTGGACACCAGTCTTCATACTTCGAGGGCTCAAAGTATAGAGAGAGCAGGGATGAATGAAATAATATACCTACTACCTACATCTTCAGAATTTGAGAATATCAAGGATAAGAGAAAATCTTAAAATCCCAAAAGTAGACAGAGGGAAAAGAAAGAAAAGTACACCTACGGAAGAATGCGCATGAAACTGGTCCCAGACTTCACATCATCTAGCTTTATAAACTAGAAAGTAGTGGAAAAATAGCTCCAAAACAGTGAGGGAAGATTATTTTAACATAGAATTCTCTATCCTGACAAATTGTTAGTCCAAGTTTTTGCTACAAAATAAAGAGCTTTTCAGACGTGCAATAACACCGAAATTTGTTTCTTATACATCTTATCTAAGCAAGTCAACAGATAACATACTCCAACAAAACAAGGAAATATTGACAAGAGAAGAAAATATGGAATCTAAGAAAGAGAGGTTCTGATCTGGGAGGACAGTGAACCTCCAGGATAACACCCTTGCAAGTAGGCACAGAGGACAAGCAGTCCTGATTGTAGTGGGGTGTCAGAGGGTCTGGGAGAGGGGATTTCAAGGGATAAAAAAAGGAAGAAAAAGGGAATTCCATTTAATTGACTGTGTGATTAAGAGCCTGAAAAATGTGAGGATATGGTGAAGCCATGCTATTGATTTTTAAAAATAAAGGGATGTTAATTTTTAAAAAAAGCTATACAGAGTCATGGTACAAACATAAAATAAATTAAAATGGACTATGGTTTTGAGCAATTGATGGGGTATAAAAAAGCAAATCCAGTTAACACAGATTCTAAGAAAATTATACACCAAGTAACACAAAGGGATCATTACATTCGATTTTTAGAAAAGGAAATTCATCCTAAAACACTTTAGCATATTTCACTCTGAAATGACCAAGATTTATCAAATCGTAATAGTGCTATCTGCTTATTGTAGTCACCTTTTAGAGTCAATGTATATACAAAGTAAAACACTCATTATCTTTAACTTCAGAAGATAATGCAAATGCTAACCTTGAAAGGTTTGGTCAACAGGAATTGAGAGCTAGAAGGCGAAGGTTGTGTAAAAATAAGGACAGGAATACTAATTTCCTTACTTTCCATAGTGAGCAGCTAAACAGCACCGTTTGAAGTTGCTGAAATGAGAAACAGAGGCGTAAATACTATATTTATAAGATAAGTAGTTTAACTTACATTTAAAGTTACAATCAATAGAAGAACTAAAAATGATATGAAAACAGTTTAAATATTGGGAAGAAATGAGAAATGGTGTAATAATGTTAAATTCTCATCTTGTAAAATTAGAGAGTCAAAAGATGTCACATAACATTTTCAGATAAAAATAATAGAGGTATAAACACATCATTCAGTGTTTTGGAAGTAACCAGCAGATGAACTTAACCCATAAAAGGGGAAATGTCCTGGACAGTGTTAAATGCTAAGACAGAGGACTTGCGATCGTCACTGGGAGCCTTTGTGTATTTTATTTTTCATGATGTGCATATAATTTTTAAATATTATAAATATATGTCAATTGCAGAACTTTTTAAATTAAAAATCTTTAAAAATATGTCCATAACATTTACAAAAGAATGTTAGTTGCAGTATGTTCATAAAGTTTCAAATTGGGTTTAAAAACCAATAGATCAATAAGAGAATATGGTATGGAGTTTAATATGGAGTTTAATGCAGTATTAAGAGTAATTACGTGGGGACAACTGTACTGCCATGGGTGGATTTCTAACAAATGTTGTTGGTGAGAGGAAGGAAGCTACAGAATATGTTCAGTGTGATAACACGTATCAGAAGCATATGGTTCCATTTCTACAGATACAAATGCATAAAGGATTTCAGGGAATAGGTCTGGAACTGACAGTAGTGTGGTGTGAATTATAAGGGGAACTTAAGCTCTACATAGTTTTGTTTTGTTTTCTTTTCCCCTATGACTTTCATTCTTTTTTTAAACTCTGCACATTTTTCTACTTTTCATTGTGGGAAAGTAGAGAGACTAGTATAATGAACCCCCATGTATGCATCTTTCAGTTTTAATAATTATCAACTTAAAGCCAATCTTATCTCTACTCCTACCCGTTTTCACCCTTTATAGATAATTTTGAAGAAAATCTCAGACATAATATTACCTGTAAATATTTTCATGTTACAAGATAATTTTCCAGATTTTAAAAATTAATCATTTCATGTCATCAAATATCATGCTCAATATTCCGAAAGATTCATAAGTGCACTTTTTTACAATTTGTTAAAGTCATTATGCTTGATTTTTTAAAGTTTTAATTTGTGTCATGAAATATTTAAAAAACAAAAATATGGAAAATAATTAACAGGCATGCACATCAATACCAACCAGATTTATATGTTGTTATATTTTACCATTTTGGCTTCAGAATTTTCAAGAAATAGAAATATATTTTGGGGAGAAAAAATACAATCATTCTTTAAGAAATACAACATGTTTTCAAAGACATAAAAATGCTGAGGAATAAAAAGTTCATGATACAAATTTATCCTATGCTTCCCTAAAATTCTATTTCCCGCTTCTTTCTCCCCAGAGATCATATCTGTTCTATTGTTAATATATATCCTTCCCATCATATGCTTTATAAGTTTAATACATACATAAGCACATACAAATAATATCTTTTACTAATTTAAAAAAATTTAAATGGTACTATATTGTATGTATCCAATGATATCTTTTTACCCTCAACATTATGTTTCTAATATTTATCCATCTTGATACACTAAGGTCATTTATTTTAATTGCTGCCTAGAATTTCACTGTGTTTATATATTCATTCTCTCATTGATGAATGTTTACATTACCCCAAGTTCAGTCTTGCAAATTCTATCATAATGATTATTCTTGAACATATTTCTTCATGTGGATATGTGAGTGTTTCTCTAAGTAATATTCCTAGAAATGGGTTTCTCAGTCATAGAGTATGGTATTTTCAAATTTATTTGCTATTGTCAATTTGTGCTGCTAGTGATTTTCCCAATTTGTTCTTCCCCAGCAGTATATGAGCTTCCTTTTACCACACCCTCATCAATCTTTGATATTTTCCAAGTTTTCAATTTGCTAGTCTGAGGGATGTGAATTTCATTGTGATTTTAATGAACATTTCTCTGATTGTTAGAGGAGTTTCAGACACTTATTGGCCTCTCAGTTTTCTCTTTCTTCAAAATTCCTATATTTAACATCTGGTCATATTTCTATTGGCTTATTTGACATTTTCTCATTAATTTTAGAAGTTCTTTATAAATTCTGGACACAGTTTTCATCATACATTATCATTTATTTGAGTTGCAAGAATTTTTTTCCCGTCTTTGACTTGCTCTTATTCACAGTGTCCTGTCATAAAAAAAAAGTTTTAAATTTTAATGTAGTCAAAACTATCAATATTTTTCTTTTATGGTTTGTGCCTTCTGGGACTTGTTTATAAAGTCCTTTCTAATTCCAATATCCCTAACATATTCTATAATTTCTTTAAAAATTTTTAAAGTTTCAAGTTTCATATTTTGATTTTTATAATAAAAATATATTCATCTATTACTTCTATAATAATTAATAAAAAGATACAAAAGTAAAATTCATCCATAATTTTAGCCCTCAGAAACCAAGTGCTGTTAACATTTATACCACATACTTCCAATTTCATTTCTGTACACATGTCCTTTGTTATATAAGTAAGATGACACATTACCTATATTTTTATATGCTCTTTTTCATTGAACAACACTTACTAATATTTTTAAATGTATAATAATTCACAGAAGGAGAGGTTGAGGCTGGAGTACTCAGAGATGCAAGGTTTGGAGAGGGAACCTGAGTGAAAATTTTCCTTTACAGTGTGCATGTGGGATACAAACAGCCCAAACCATGTACACTAATTAGCTTTTTTTGTTTTTACGTAGCCTCTATGTGTCCCCCTACTGTAGAAACTTACATAGTCTTCTAGTGATTGTTACTCATATTCTGCTTCCTCCATTAAATCATACACTCCTTTAGGTCAGAGACAGCTCTCACTCATCTTTGTATGATTAATTGGACCCAGCAAATATTAGGTGCTCAAGACATATGGAAAGGTAGGAGGTAAAGTGAACATTGAATTAGGAATGAAGAGACCTAGATTCTAGTTCAGTAAGTAGCTACCAAGAAGCGTCTTAAACAAATTTCTTCTGAAACCCAGTCTCTTCATCTGTAAATTGAGGGGAGGGGATTAGATCACCTTTAAGTTTCCCATCTCTTCTGACATTCCAGACTCTCTTGTTTCCTTAAAAAGGGAAGCATTGGGGCTTCCCTGGTGGCACAGTGGTTGAGAATCTGCCTGCCAATGCAGGGGACACGGGTTCGAGCCCTGGTCTGGGAAGATCCCACATGCCACGGAGCAACTAGGCCCGTGAGCCACAACTACTGAGCCTGTGCGTCTGGAGCCTGTGCTCCGCAACAAGAGAGGCCGCGATAGTGAGAGGCCCGCGCACCGCGATGAAGAGTGGTCCCCGCTTGCCGCAACTAGAGAAAGCCCTCGCACAGAAACGAAGACCCAGCACAGCGAAAAATAAATAAATAAGTAAATAAAAATTAAAAAAAAAAAAAAGGGAAGCATTCAGTTACAGGGCCCATAAATATTCTTTAAAAATTTATATTTCATGATACTATTAAGTAGCCCAGGCTTTCAACAACCTATGACATCTAACAGTAACATGTGTTTACTTAAACACAGATGGAAATTGTGGTCCCTTAAGGGTGCCAATTTTTCAGTAGAGATGTTTTCTGGTAAGTAGCCGTCGGAATACCAGAGAGTGAGCTTAACGTAAGATACCCATTGGAGCTCTGTTACCACTGAGATTTCTGGCAGGATATAGGGCCATGTCATTTCCTGGCTCGTTTGCCTTTCCATCTGTCCCATGGAGTCCAACCTACTAAAGGGAGTTTGTGATTACATCTCCCTCTAGTGACTAAAACCTTTGCATAGTGCAAAGTCTCCTGTGGCACATGAGAAAGAACATTTGGCTAGAAAAATATAAATGAAAAGAGAATATATTGGTCCTTTGATAATTTGAGGAACATTTTCTCACTGTTGCTCTGTGAGAGGAGCAAAGTTCATCATATATTTCGCTTTGCATTGAGAGAACTAATAGTCAGCAGGCTTTTTTTTTTTTTTTTTTTTTTTTTTTGCATGTCTGAGAACCAAATAGTCAGGAGTCTGCCCCATTAATATAATGCTCCAGACCAACCATCAAAGTCTCTTATAAACATATAATAAGATAATCTCCAGTGCAAATATACACAAAAATAATCTCTCTTCTATTCATTCTATGTATAGTGGTCCACAAAACTGGTTTTGGTTGAAACAGCCATAGAATAATTTTTTATACTAAGGAACTAAAAATATCAGGAATACAAATTTTCAACCTAATAATATACATTCATAAGAGAAATTAATAATAATAGTTAGCCAAGGTTAACTCAAAATCAATAGTTGGAGAAATGAGATAGACCCGACAGAAGGCAGTTCATCTTTTGGGACATGATTTCTCATAAGAAAGCTGGTAGAAATGGCCTCTTGTGTATTTGCACTATCCCTTCAGCAATAGTCCATTGTGATTCAAGAGAAAATCTTAGGCAAACAAACAGCTATTTTGTTTTCTCTGTATGTTGTTTGTGATAAGTGCTGTTGTGATTGTCCAGTGCTTATCACAGACCAAATAAGGAGAAAATCTCCCCTGCATTGGCAAAGAACTTGCTTGTGGTCTCATAAGCAAGGGGCCAAACCAGTGACATCACCTCGACTCTAACCTCAGGATGTCTCACCTTTCACATCAAGTACCCTAATCCCTCTATTCAGTACAACTTCAGGTCAAGGGATTAGGATGTCCTGGATCTTTAAGAATTTGCCATCACAAACAGATTCATTTCAGGAGCCTTCTTTTCATTGAAACTGTTATATCTGCAATGGAAGCTAAGAACTGGGCTCTGGGGAAGAAGGGATTTTCACCAGCTCCCTGGGAAGTCCCTCTGGTTTCTAAGTTCCACCTCTCAGTTCATTTTACGAAGCTCTTTATACAGCTGGTCCTGTAATTTTAGACCAACATGGTCAGTTTTTTTCACCATTGACCTTGCGGATGGACAACCGAGGAAGTCAAGTCCGTGATTTCTACACAGTTGTAGTCACTGAATTGACCCAGATGTCAGAAACTAATCGGTCAGACTTCTTAAGTTTACAGCACAGAAAACTAAGGCCTAGAGTGGATAAGACTTCCCAAAATCACACAGAAAGAGTAAGACTAGAAGCCAGATCTCAGGATTCCAAGGACTGAGTCTTTTGCATCTTGCCATACTGTTTTGTTTTTTTTTTCAAAACAGACCAGAGATCACATTTCCAAATAAACATAGATTTATTTTTGCCCATTCAAAATAGTCTTTTAAGAAGTTTATGGATAGTTAAACAATGGTACTTTTATGCAAAACGTATTTAGAATTCATCTTAGGGCATTACACCTAGTCTATGGCACAATATCAATGATTTCCTTAGCTAACAGTCTGTTAGCTCATTAAGCACCCTGTCTTCAGTTTTGCCTGTATCTCCAGCACTTAGCATATAATTGGTACACTGTAGCTCATCACTGTTTATCATTTGATAAAATGTTTAATTATTAGAAATATCCAATATCACAAAGAAAAAGATCATGAAATCATAAAATCAGTGGTTGGATGGATACTCTGCATCATATGATTCAGAGTCCCTGTCTCTCCCCTGCAGGGCTAGAGTCATTTGAGGGCGGAAACCGTGTCTTATTCACCCCAGCATCTCACAGCACCACTGCCAATTCTCGCACAGAAAAAGAACTCGCATAGATAATCAATACATGTTTAATGAATAATGGGGCAGCAGGTGGGAATTTGGATGAAGGTGGAGACCCATTGTTTCTAGGTTGCTGCAACAAGAATGTAATGGTAATATTTCTTGGTTGGAACACAAAAGTTAACTTGAGCTATTGCCAAAGTTCTAACCCTTAACTGGCCCCTTTGAATTGTGACCTTGGATGAAAAAGCATGGCAAAGACAATAGATTGTACCATAAGCTGACATCTAAATGTCTTTAGCTGCCAATATCCTCATCCCAGAGTGTTTCAAAGACAGATTTTTCTCTTTTGCAAAGATCTCATCTTGCTCCTTCAATGCAGTGTGTACACATTGCCAGCAGTACATTAAAGAAAGAGTACATATATGACTACTGTAAGTTCTCTAATACTTAGTGCTGGTTGTGATCGGTGTTTGGAATTACATATATTATGCTTGGGAATAATGCACAATGGGATATTTTCTGGAAAAAAAACTATACACACACATAAGTAATCAAAGGCTGTGTAATAAATGCACTTGGGCAAAACCAGTGACACCTATCTACCCAAGGTTGTCCCTTTTTAAATCCACAGTTAAATGCTGAGGCTCAGGTGCATATTTTCATCTGATTCCATTTCCTTTTAGAAATGAGAGTTAAAGAACCTTCCCTTTTACCACACATTGTCCTGGGTAGAGTAGAAGTGAATTAATATTTGTGGTAAATAAACTTCAGGGTTCTGAGATTCCATGAAGCTTAATTAGATGTATAAAAAATAACTTTAAACTTGGGCGTAACTACTAGGGTCATCAATAGTGCCTTGGGCATTTTCCCACAATCCAAAATAATTTTTCTTTATAGAGGAATGTGCTTGAAATATTATGTTTCATTCCTTAAGGGGAATCGTCCCTATTTGGGATTCTTAATATATTCTAGTTGAACACGCAGGACTTATTTTTTACAAAGTGTGTTTTATCACTGAATCAGTTTGTGGAAGTGACCAAGAGCTGGTTGCATTCAGTCCCACCCATATACAAATAAGAATGTTTGGTTGGCGAGGGAAGGAACTTTGTCTTCCATACTATTCTGTCCTTCTACTGCTCCTGACCTAAATCTCCACCTAGAGTGGACGAGTTTATAATATTTCTTTATAAATATTCTGGCACATTAAAATGAGTGTCTGTACATGGAGCAAGTCGGATGGAGATAAACAAAGTGTCAGGCAGGATAACACTTCTGTTGGACAGCTTGCTGGCTGCTGTCATGTTCGCTGGATGTCAACATGAAAGATAGGTGAAAAAATCCCTCAAGCCAGGCAATGTACATTTCTCATTCCAGTGAAAATTGAGTGAGTGGCTGTGGCTCTGATTCTACTTCCATGTGGCTCCTAAGCCCCAGCCAGCAAAGGCTCTATCTTAAGTGAGTGCAATGGTGAGATTCGGAGGTCTTCAGCTGCTGATGCTGCTACCGTCTGTGCCACTCAAGATCAGTTTAGGCTTACCGAGTTCCCCACTTACCACATTAGCACAGAATCTCCTTCCCCCTGACAACCGAAGGGATCTATTGAAGTCTCCAGAATGGGAAGCATCTCTCTTCTCCCTCACACCCTGTAGTATTCTCTATAATCTGATTTGAAGCATGTGAATCCTACCCAGACCCCTGAACTTAAGACTACCCAAAGCAATCTACAGATTCAATGCAATCCCTATTAAACTACCACTGGCATTTTTCACAGAACTAGAACAAAAAATGTCACAATTTGTATGGAAACACAAAAGACCCCGAATAGCCAAAGCAATCTTGAGGACGAAAAATGGAGCTGGAGGAATCAGGCTCCCTGACTTCAGACTATATTACAAAGCTACAGTAATCAAGACAGTTTGGTACTGGCACAAAAACAGAAATATAGATCAATGGAACAGGATAGAAAGCCCAGAGATAAACCCACGCACATATGGTCACCTTATCTTTGATAAAGGAGGCAAGCATATACAGTGGAGAAAAGACAGCCTCTTCAATAAGTGGTGCTGGGAAAATTGGACAGGTACATGTAAAAGTATGAAACTAGAACACTCCCTGACACCATACACAAAAATAAACTCAAAATGGATTAAAGACCTAAGTGTAAGGCCAGACACTATCAAACTCTTAGAGGAAAACATAGGCAGAACACTCTATGACATAAATCACAGCAAGATCCTTTTTGACCCAGCTCCTAGAGAAATGGAAATAAAAACACAAATAAACAGATGGGACCTAATGAAACTTCAAAGCTTTTGCACAGCAAAAGAAACCATAAACAAGACCACAAGACAACCCTCAGAATGGGAGAAAATATTTGCAAATGAAGCAACTGACAAAGGATTAATCTCTAAGATTTACAAGCAGCTCATGCAGCTCAATAACAAAAAAACAAACAACCCAATCCAAAAATGGGCAGAAGACCTAAATAGACATTTCTCCAAAGAAGATATACAGATTGCCAACAGACACATGAAAGAATGCTCAACATCATTAATCATTAGAGAAATGCAAATCAAAACTACAATGAGATATCATCTCACACCGGTCAGAATGGCCATCATCAAAAAATCTAGAAAAAATAAATGCTGGAGAGGGTGTGGAGAAAAGGGAACACTCTTGCACTGTTGGTGGGAATGTAAATTGATAGAGCCACTATGGAGAACAGTATGGAGGTTCCTTAAAAAACTAAAAATAGAACTACCATACGACCCAGCAATCCCACTACTGGGCATATACCCTGAGAAAACCACAATTCAAAAAGAGTCATGTACCAAAATGTTCATTGCAGCTCTATTTACAATAACCAGGACATGGAAGCAACCTAGGTGTCCATCATCGGATGAATGGATAAAGAAGATGTGGCACATATATACAATGGAATATTACTCAGCCATAAAAAGAAATGAAATGCAGGTATTTGTAGTGAGGTGGATGGAGTTAGAGTCTGTCATACAGAGTGAAGTAAGTCAGAAAGAGAAAAACAAATACAGTATGCTAACACATATATATGGAATCTAAGAGAAAATAAAGGTCATGAAGAACCTAGTGGCAAGACGGGAATAAAGACACAGACCCACTGGAGAATGGACTTGAGGATATGGGGAGGGGGAGGGGTAAGATGTGACAGGGTGAGACAGTGGCATAGACATATATACACTACCAAATGTAAAATAGATAGCTAGTGGGAAGCAGCCGCATAGCACAGGGAGATGAGCTCGGTGCTTTGTGACCACCTAGAGGGGCGGGATAGGGAGGGTGGGAGGGAGGGAGATGCAAGAGGGAAGAGAAATGGGAACATATGTATATGTATAACTGATTCATTTTGTTATAAAGCAGAAACTAACACACCATTGTAAAGCAATTATACTCCAATAAAGATGTTTAAAAAAAAAAAAATAGCCAAGGGTTAACTATTTTTCTCTTTTATTTCTGCTATGTCATCTCTTCTTTGAGGCAATACAAAGAATGCCTACCTGGATGAATGGAGGAAACATTAGGAGTAAAAATCACATCATAATGCTTTAAAAATATGATCTCACAATAACTTGTACATGCACAGAGAGAGAAAAAAGGGATACAAGCCCAGAGAAATGCATTCATAGTTTGTTATTTTAAGACTATGGAGACAAATAGAGATCACCTTGTTTAATCCTTCCATTTATAGTGGGTAGAACCAAGGTCCAGAGGAAGGAAATGCTTTGCTCAATGTGACAGTATAAGTTATTGGGAAAAAATGGGATTTTTGACCCATTTCTTATCAATTTAGTTTACAGAAAAAAATACATACTTTAATGTTAGTCAAATCCATATTTTAATTCATATCTGAAAAAGATTTTTAATTAGTATATGAAATAAATTCTGTCATTTATTAGCATGTGTGATCTTTGGCAACCATTAAACATCTCCAAGGATTATCTGTAAGTGGGGCTAATATTATACTCTGTAGACTTGTTATAATCAAACTGTAGGTAAAGTATCCAAATTTTTGGCATATACTAGATGCTCAATAATTCATAGCTATGGTATGAAGTATGATGCTATACTCTAAATTTCATATTTGTAGTAGATTATCATATGAACTTGTAGATGAAAGATGCTAGTTAGATGTTTAAATAAATAAATATTATTTATGCTTTTTTTTAGCAAAATAATGTGCTATATTGAGGCTATAATATCCCTTAACAGGCAAGGCTAAACCAAAGTACTTTTGAACCTTTATTATTCACTTCCAAAAGTATGCATTCAATTAGAAACACTGAAGCATTTACAAATAGGATTTTCTGACTTTTTAGTTCAGACAGTTCAGCCAATCTGAATACTGGTCAGTCAAAAGATGTAGGATAAGAAAGCTAGATTAAAGGAATAGTATATTTTTTTCACACAAGAAACTGAGTCCTACAGAAGGGAAATGACTTCCCCAAGGTGGCAGAGCTAGTCCTTATAGAGCCAAGCTTAGAATCTCCAAATCCAGATATCTAAACTAGGTCACATTACCCCCTCTGTCCCATTTGTAATTTAAGAGTTTGGAAACATAAACCTCAAACCTAGAAGTAATCCAGACTCTTCCTCTGCCTTCATACTACACCTTACATCAACTATCAGAGGTACTATAAATTGCCTTATGTAACTCTTAAGATTCACTCCAACCAGTAAAGCACAGGTTATGAGACAGATATGACTGCCCCAAACTTCTTATCAATGGATTCCTTATTTCCATAAACTATTTTCTCTTATTTATAATGCTTTTTAAAATTACCTGTTATTGATATATTATTTTAAAACCTTTTTAAAGCCACTTTTCTTGCTTTATTAAATTCCCACAATTCTATTTCTTTGGTATTTTCTCATTTTTATTTGTCCAGATACTCAATTAAGAGAGAGAAAGTAAAACACAAAAACTGGTTGCTTTACCAGAGTTTCAATCTAGTCCTAAAATAAAGGAGATAGACTAATTTTCTGATTACTCCCTTTACTTAAACAAGTTGAAAAGATAAAAATAAACAAATGCAGGAGTGATTCAGGGATAATAAAGGAATTTTATCTAAACAATTCCAATCACAAAGACACAAAAATACTAGTTAAACACACAAAACATACGAAGGACAGTGAGAACTGCCTTTATCATAGACACACCTGAAATATGTTCTCAAACCAGTCATGTTCAATTTAATAATAGTTAATGTAAGCTGTTGTTACAGTGTTTTTACTGTTTTTAAATTAAACCTCACCCATTTATAATCCATATAAACAGACTTAAAAACAAAACACAAAATTCTTAGCATCAGTTTCTTGGTCAAAGTGCAGTAAAAGAACAAGTGAAAATGCCAACAGTGAAACTCAGGAACAAGTTCAAACATCATAGACTCAGTTCTCGAGACTCTAAGAGTTGTATCCCACAGTTAAGAAAAAGGGATGCTTTTATAAATAAGAAAAATGTCTTCATCAGCATAAAGCATAGTCAAACATCATTATAACAAATGTTTTTGGTGTGACACTAAAGAATAGGATTTGTAGGTAAGGGAGGGATCTGTGAGGCTATTTTCCTGTTTACGTCTTCTAATTTTTCATAATATATTTTTGCTATGTGACTTTAGTCTTATCACACTTAACCTCCTTGAGTCTCCAGTCTCAAAACAAAATTAAAACAATAATCTACCTCACCTGTCATTTAGTGTAAATTGTGAAGAAAACCTCACAGAATTTTTTGACAGATCGAATGTAATTGTGAGAGAAAGAGAGTTGTCAAGAATAACTTTAAGGTATTTAGTCTGAGGGTCTGGAAGGATGCTGTGGCCATCATTTGAATTAGGGAAGCCTTTGGAGAGAGCGTCTGAGATACCACACTTCTCCAACAGACGTTACCCCAGCTCACTGATCACAGAAGTCAAGAAATTTGAAGGAATCAGAGTTCTGTACAATCCATTATTTAGCCCAGGCCTAGCACACCTGTTCTATGCTTTGTTGGATTCTATGGCAACAGATTCCTACAATTGGCTGCTCAGATATTTCAATATGAAAAAAGCCTCTTTCTAAAAAAGATCTTTACTTCCTAATGAGGTTACCTGCAGAAAGGTGGGTCCCAGTTATCCAGATTATATACTCTATTTCATGAGATACTTGCATATCCTGATTATTTTATTGTTTAATACATTTTATATTAGTGGGAAAAAAACATTTGGGATATATTAGATATCATATCTAGAATAAAAATGTCATACACTTTTAGACATAATCGGAAGATAAAATTGCAGCTGAAATGGAGGATATAGTGATTGAGGGACCAAGGTCAAAGGTAATTTTAACATGATATTTTTCTATTAATTATTTTAAGAATGCACAGCTCCTCCTGTCTGACAAATCCCTTCCTTTAGCAACTGTAGGGAAGCTAAATTATTCATCTTTTCTATTGGGAAGTCTAAAATGTATAAATAAAGAAACAGAAATTGCAGTCTATTATTTAGAATTAGAAAGGTATCTAGCTGGGTAATAGAAAATTAAGATCTATAAATTAGTGAGTCAATGGTGAGAGGAAGTATAATTTTCATAGGAGAGAGTCATTAAATACTGTGTCAGTTGGAGTCTGAGTAGAAAACAGATGGCACACTGTTGTTGAAGAGAGTTTAATGAACAGCAATTTACAAAACTATGGACCATGTTTAGGTAAAACAATCAGGGATGATAAAGTACCCAGATTACATCAAGGGGCAGGTGCAAGAAGCAATTGCCAATACCTGGCGTGACCTATAGCTGTAAGGGAGGGTCCCTCACAGGAGCTGTGGCTGACAGGAGTTGTAGCCATAGATGGGAGCCACTTCCCAACCATCACCTGATGGAAAGCTAGCCAGCAAGACAAATACCCTCCCTTTGATCTCAAGATGATGCCTCCCATTGGCCAAACCCATTTGGAAGACTCAGGGAAGGGGAGCCTAGACAGTAAGATCCAGAGGTCAGCCTCCTAGGTCACAGTGCAGGGTGGAAGATGATGGACAATGGATGCAGAGAAGCACAGAAAATTCCAGCTTGGATACTCTCTAAGAGGGGAAGCACAAACGTGTTAAAGTTGCCTGGGAAAACGCATAGATGTTTACAAAGAAACATCATTATTTTTTAATAGAGAAAAGTTGAAAGAGTAGGGTTAAAAATAATTCTCACCACTCAAAATAACCATTGTTTATACATGATTTATACATTATTTCAGATCTTTCTAGATAGATAGATAGATAATCAAAATAAATAAATATGTAGGTAGACAGAAGGGTAGAAGATATTTAAAATTATATTACATCATAATTTCTTATAAAGAGTACTAAATATAATACTACTTGAATACAATGGAAGGTAAGTCTAAGATATTTAAAGTGTAACTGAAGTGGAATTCAAGAATTTACTGATACATATTTTTTTACCACAAGTTTTATTAGTATAGGTACCTTAGCACATTTTACCATGTTTTAAAATTTACACTTTATGTGACTTACTAAACTTTGCATTTATCATTTATTTATATTTTTATGGATTCATAGATGTTTGTTTTATTCTAATGGCTATAATCCAATCTTATTATTTATTTGTGTGCTTAAGTTGACCCAGAATTGGCCAGTGGGGGTCCCTTCAAGCTAGCTTCTCTGTCCTTTTGACATGTACTCATCATTCTAAGAGTATCTCTTTACCCTTTCAGCATTATAGAATGTTCCAGGCTCATCTCGTGCTTTCCCTGCCCAAGCTCTGGAAATAGCCATTCCTTCAAAGATCCCTGGTTTCTTTTAGTGGAGAATTATATTTCAAAACCAAGACTTAAGTGATATTATGCTCATTTATATAAGCATACCTCTGCTCCCAAGTCCTCTTAGTGAATAGAGCTAGGGAATGCACACACACATTCATTTATGCCTATGCTTATTTATATATCTATTAATTAATTTATCTATCTCTGTATCTATTTATCTATCTAAACTGAAAACCATGAGTTCACATTGATATCTTCAATTCTAACCTAACACCAACAGTTTCATTTTGTTTTTCCCTTTCCATATTTGCAATGCCCTTCTCTAACACTGAGGCACTTGGCTCCCATGATATTTAATAGTTTTGCTTATTTGATTAACCACTTATATGTTAAAAATCTTCCTCACTGCTGACACATGCTCCTACCTTCCACTGTCAGAACTCCAATGTTCCATGTTGAACTGTCCCTCTCCCCACACACAGAAACTTTCCTCACCCCTGTTGGGCTCCAATGCCCTGTGCTGGGCTCCAAAATCTGCACTTGGACACCTCTTTCACACTAGTTGAGCTCTAAAATCACACTCTGGGCCACCATAGTTTTTCCCCTCTTCTCAATTTTGATACCAAACTTTCTTTGGGCTGAATTTTTCAGGAAGAAACGGGAATAGAAAGAAGAATAAGAAAATTATTATTTTAAATACCTATGTTAGAAAGAAAAGAGAAGCAAAATCAATGGGCAAACTTTCCACCATTTAAAAAAAATCTAGAAAAATAACAAATTTTAGAAATACTGAAAAAATTTTTTAAATAATTGTGGAAATCAATAAAATAGAAACTGGACTAATAGGAAAAAACAACAAAGGCAAAGCTGATTATTTGCAAACACTTTAGCAAGACTGCTCAAAAAAATAAGGGAGAGAAAACTAACAATATCAGTAACAAAAGAGGAGACACTACAGGTATCAAAAGATAATTAGGTGATATCATGGATGACATTATATCAATAACTTTGACAACTTGGATATAAAGGACAAATTCCTTGATAAATACAACTTACCAAGATGAACATAGAAGAAATAAGAAATCTGACTGCTCATATACTTATTAAGGTCATTGAATTCTTGATCAAAAACCTTCCCACAAAGAGAATCCTGGTCAAAAACGGCTTCAAGATGAATTCTAACAAACAACTAAGGGAGAACTAATATTAATCCTGTAGAATATATAGAAGGAGGAAACGCTTTCCAAATTATATGCATAATCCTAATGCCAAAACCTGACAAAGATATCACAAGAAAATAAAATTATAGAACAATATAACTTATGACCAAAAATTCAAAAATTTCTAACAAAATATTAGCAAGTTAAACCTAACAATATTTTTTAAAGACAATAAATACATCGTGACTAAGTGATTTTAAACTCAGGAATAAAAGCCTGGTTTAATAAAAATCAATCAATGTAATTTATCACATAAATAGGACAAAGGGGAAAAATCATACTCTTTTGCACTCAATAGGTGCAAAAAAGCAGTTATGATAAAACTCTCAATATCCAGGAATAGAAGAAAACTTCTTCAATCTGACTATGGGCATCTAAAAATAACCTATAATTAGCATTATTCTTAATTGTGAGGGACTTAAAATGCTTTCTTTCTTAAGAGTGGGAATAAGGAAAGGGTGCCCTGTTCCTCCTCAACCTTTGCCTTCAGCTTTTTAGTGAGAGTCTTAAACAGTGCAATAAGGCAAGGAAAATAAAAGAAAGGATAAAAACTGAAAAAAGAAAGTAAAAGTATTGTTATTCATAGGTGAAATAATGTTAATATTAAGAGCCCAATAAACTTCACAAAAAATACTTTTAGAATAAATGTATATACCAAGTTCACAGGAAACAAAGTTACTAGTCAAAAATCAATTGTCTTTCTATAAATAAGCAACAAATAATTGGAAACTGAAATTTTTAAAATACCATTTAGTATATCATCAAATCCATCAAATATATAGTTATAAGTATAACAAGGTATCAATGCTGAAAACTACAAAATATTGCTGAAATAAAAAAATAAAAACAAATAAAACCTGAAGATATTGGAGAGATATACAATATTTATGAATTGGAAGACTGAATATTGTTTATATCCTCCCTGTCAAAACTAATCTCTAAATTCACTGCAATCCCAATGAAAATTTCAGCAGGCTTTTTGAAGAAAGTAAGATGATTCTAAAATTTATATGAGAATGTAAACGATCTAAGATGACCAAAACAATTTCACATTTGTACACTGTAACATTTATAAGATCCAGAATCAGAAAGTGACAGTTCTCACAATGACAGAGTGACCTAAGGTAAGGGAGGCCAAGAAGAGGAACTCAAAAATAAAGATTAATAGCTATCTACTTACTGTGTTCCAGGCATTATTAGGACTTCATATGTATTATATATTTTAATCCTCACAATAACCCTATGAGGCAGGTATAATTAGGACCTCTACTTTATAGATGAAGCAGGTGGTGGAGCCAGTATACAAAGTAAGGGTTTTCAGATTACAATACTATCCATGAATGAAAAGGAACAGACAAAAATGGCATTTACATTTCATATCTAATATAAACAAGATGAAACATTCTAAGGTTTCCAATATATTATTAGTATCTCTAAATAAGAATGATGTTTCACTATAAAGTGACAACTTGCTCTTCATGGTGTAAACTAAAAATATTTCTTTCCAAAATTTTTCAAAATGGTTGAATGAACAATATGTTGATGTAAAGATTTGATGATGACTTGAAAGTAGGAATAATATTAAGAGATGATAGGGTGGGGCTGGATCCCAAGCAATTATTCCCAGAAGTTATACAGTAAAGAGGATAAACATGGACATTCTCAGAAGTCCATTTATGCTACAAGTATGGACACCTGAATTAAACAGTTTTGAAGGAACAAACCTTTACTACTAACCAAGGGTCATTCTCAGAAAATAAAAGAAATCAACATGATGATACAAGGCTTTCCCTGTATCATTCATTAGAAAAAAAAAAGAATATGAGTAACTTCCCTGTTTGCACTGGGAAACATTTTTTAAATATGTTATTAAATATTTATCCTAATAATATTTGTCGAGTTTTCCTATGGGGAAAGAGATATAAAAACACAGCTATTGTGTTTGAGAAATTCATTTTAGTGAGTAAACAAATGTATGGGCCATTAACTGAAACTATAGTGAAATCTGAACTGAGAAGATTGTGTAAATTGCCAAAGGATAAATGGATAGTGGAGGCCTGGGGAAGGGAGCAGTCAGGGATGGATGCAACGAGAAGAAATTTATGAAGAAAGTGTGATAAATCACTTGTGGGGCAAGGATAGTAAATACATTCTGGACAAGGTATCGCTGTAATCAGAGACATGGTGGCCTATAGAGTGTTCTGGAAACTGCAAGAAAGTCAATATGGTTAAATAAATGTGTGGTAGATGGGCAATCAGTGAGGCTCAGGGGGCAGAATGTGCAGGATTTTGAATTTTACCCTGAGGTTATAGAACCATGGAAGGTTTTACACATTGGGGTAATCTATTTATCGTCTATCAGTAATCTGGCCCTGGTTGCAGCCTGGATGATGATTAAAACGCTATTGCAGTAGTTCACAGGGACAAATCTAAAGACATAGAAATGAGATCAAAAGATGAATTTGAGGACATTTAGGAGACAGGATCAATGGAAATGAACAAGGAAAGCAGAAGGAGAGGAGTCACTCCAGGCTGACTCAGGGGCTGGAGGCACACGTAGCTGGATGAACATGAGCAGTGCTAAAGGATGCCGCCTTTGATTTGGTCGTCCTTCCAACTATAGACTTCTAGAGCTAAATCGGGGCGGCCAAAGCATAAGATAAGTAGAACCCCAGTTTCTTAAAGTGAATTTCACCCACCCTTCTTTTGTGAATTAAGTTTTCATAAAATAAGAGCAATCCTGAATTTTCTAAGCTTTGACTTTCACCAAATGACAGAATGACCGCTACCAACTTTGGCAAGCCTAATTCTACCCAGAACCTGAGATGTCAAATTTCCTTGTCCTAAGGATTCAGATATGTAATTCCTTTCTAAACATTGTGTATGATTCACTCTGTCTGACTAATGACCTGACAGTAGGTAAAAGAAAAAAAGAAGAGAAATTGCCACAGAACAACAAATAACGTGAGACCACGCAAATATATTGAATGTGAACACCTGCTATTCCACACATAATGAGTTATTTTAGAAGTTTCAAGTTGAATAAGCACCAAAAGCCCCTGCGGAAACAGAAATATCTCCACCCAGAATGATCTCTCTTCTTACCACACTCTGGGACCTTTCTCTGTGCTGCTGAAAGTGAGCTAAGCACAGATATGACTGTGTACTGTTGGTGTTATGTGCATATGGTCCAGGATGCGATGAACAAAATGAATCTCCTCCACTTGTCCTTCTTCCATCTCTACATTTGTTCATAGCCTGATCTCATCCACCATCTCAATCTAAGCTCTGGAAATCCAGCCTCACCCCCTATGTCTGACCTCAGGTCGGTTCTCCAGGAAACCCGCTGGCCCTGGGCCCCTTTTTACCTCTGAGGAATCCCAACACAGATTTGTGGTTTCTTGGGAAGACCCAGGACTGAGGATCAAGAGATCTGAACTACTATCTCAACTCACTTCGTTTCCATTCTGTAAAGTGAAAACAATCATGACTCAGCCACTACATCATAGTAAAAGCCAAATCAAATGATGCTGTAAAACGGCCTTCGTAAGCTTAAAATGCTATACACATGTGGGAGATTATAATTGTCATATAGCCTTTCTCAGCTAGTTTATACATTTTGTCTGAATTACATGAACAATGAACTTGGGTATCTTCTTTTGTATTAGGAGGATAAATATACTGCCTTAACAGAGTGGTTATAGGAACAAAATGAGTAAACATGTGGAGCATATGGCACAAGTCTTGGAAGCACTACACACTGAATAAAAAGTAGTACCCTTGGTAGTAGTACTGCTATTATTACCATTACTCCTATTGATCTGTTCCAAAGAAATCAGTGTTTGACCCCAGCCTATTTACAGGGCACAAATGCAGTACTCGGTGGGGAATCTGCAGATAGATGGTGCAGAGGGAATGGTGAGTGAGTTGCTTGGTGTTTTTGTTTTTTTTTTTTTTTTTGGCCGTGCCATGCGGGATTTTAGTTCCCTGACCAGAGATCTAACCTGTGCCCCCTGCATTGCGAGTCTTAACCACTGGACCACCAGGGAAGTCCCGTGAGCTGCTTGTTTAAGTGGCAGATGCAGACTAGACCGTGGCCCTTGCTTGGTACTAGTACAGCATTACCACTGCTAATAAATAGGGGCTGTGAGACTAAATTTTCTTAGAATCATGGAATGATTCTGGAATGATTCATGGAATGAGGGCCAAGAGAGTATGTTGTGTGCATTTTGGATCACCACTGACAGTGAACTTGAGCTCCTGGTCCTTCCCCCGTGGATAGAGTTGCTACAGGCAAATATCATTATCCTTTCAGGTATGGAAAATTCTTGGCTTGCCCTTTATTTCAGCTCCTAGAATTTGAGAATTGGACAATACCACAGAGATCATTGAGCTTGACCCACTTACTTCCCAGATGATGAGACTAGGCCCAGAGAGAAGCGACTTGCTGAAGGCTGTATACGTTACCAGTGAAGAAACCAGACCAAGTCTCCTGACTCTTGGCTAGGGCTTTCTTCCTCTTTTATTCCACACTCAGTTGACTTGGTCTCTGTTGGTCCCGACCACCTTGTTGTTGGTTTTCTGAGGTTGAGCACCTGGATGGTTTCTTATCCGAGTCTTGGACAGCAGCCAAGCATGTGGATGGGCAGAAGTGGCTGACTCAGACTTCAGAACACTTTGTGCCTTAGGGGCCAAGGTACAGTCTAAAGGAAGGGTGTGTCAGTGTGACTGGGTGAATGAGAGGGGAGGAGAGTGGATTCACCCTGCAGGGCTCCTTCTAAAGTGTTCTGGGACATGGAGCATCTTCGATTACTCACCCAACTTAAGATATGCTTAGCCCAGGTAAACTGAGCCATGAATTAGAGGGGCATCACTCAGCATAAAACAAATAAAGAGATTTGCTTTTTCAGGGAAAATCATTATCATTTTTTCATGCATTCATCCATTTGTGCAAAAGATATTTATTGATTACCTACCACACGCCAGGAGATGTGCAAATATTCAGGTATTCAATGGCAAGTTACATGATTCCTGTTCTCAGAAAGTGAGAGATGGCAGGTCAAGAGCTAAAGTTGATACAGCGAGATATATGCTGTAACAGTGGTAAGCACAAGGCGTGTGGAAGCTCCAGGGAGGACTGTCTTGTGTGTGTTTGTGTTGTGCATGTGTGCGGTGCTCAGAAAGATTTCCCTGGAAGTGATGCTTGAGCTGAATCTTTAAGGATACAGAAGGAGTATAGCGTCAGAGTGTGAGACAACGTAGCTGTTCTAGGGAATTAGTAATTCCCTATCGCCAAAGTACAGAATCAAACACAAGGCTTATTAGAAGATGCTTTTTTTTAAAATTTATTTTATTCAAGTATAGTTGATTTACAATGTTGTGTTGATTTCTGTTGTATGGCCAGAAATTATACATATGTATATTCTTTTTCACATTCTTTTCCATTATGTTTTACCACTGGATATTGAATATAGTTCCCTGTATTGTACGTTAGGACCTTGTTGTTTACCCATTATATATCTACTAGTTTGCATCTGCTAATCCCAAACACCCAGTCCACCCCTCCCCCACCCTCCTCCCCCTTGGCAACCACAAGTCTGTTCTCTATGTCTGTGAAGATGCTTGGCATGTAACTATCAACTCGCTGTAGAAATGTCCCATCTCACTTTGCCATCAAGCAAATGGAAGCTCAGGGAGACCAAGCCATTCTCCCAAGACTTAGCAGACGTCAAGCACCAAGCCACGATTAGACTGGACCTTCCTTTCTCATGTGCCTCTTATCCTCAACTTAGAAGGTCATACTTGAAAAAATTATCTTCAAGTCTTCCTTAACATAGAGACTGAGCAGTAGTTTGGAACTGAGATCCAAATGTCCTATGGAAGCCATGGCATAAATGTTGGTTAGGGACCCAGGTTTATCTCACAAAAAGCTACTTCGTCTATGATGCACTTATAACACTGTACAGAACAGTTACAGTAACTGACTATGAAATGCAACCAAGTGTGTGTGGGAAAGTGGACTTTAATTTAGAATGCTTGGAAACTCTCACCACTACCTTCCTGAAGTGGGAGATGGAGACTTCAAGATCATACTAGCTGGGTCCAAGAGGACAGGGAGTGAGAATGCAAAGGGAGAATATGACCACAGGACACTAGGGACCTGGAAAATGTGGGACAGAGTGTCTTTTCCAGAACAAATTCCCCATAGACATCTCTCAGTCCTGCAGTCTTCATAATCATCCTGTTCCTCTTCTTCAGGAAACACTTCCATGATAGCACCTGAGGTGTAAGATCATGTTTTTCTCCTCTCTGATGTCCCGTAGATACTTTCCTTCCCTCCTGAAATAAGCACTAAAAATTTAGAGGTTTCATGAATGGCATTTTTTGCAAGAAACTATGGGAAACTGAGGAATAAAAAACCCTCCAATGTCCTTTATACTTTTTTCAAGTAGATCCTTTGGAGAAAATCAAAAGTGTATAATCAAACCCACCTTCATTGTAAAGAGGTTAGGAATAATTCTTTGGCTAGGGATCTTGGGCCAGTCTAAGTTTAGTGTCCAGTACACAAGTCCTTGGTAGATTTTATTTCATCTTTACTTTGAACTTACTGAAAACAAAAAACAGAGGGAGGGAAAGTCAGCATGTGGGTGCTTCTCTGTGTCTGGACTCCCCAGCCATCCTGTCACTATAGTCCTGCATGCTCAGGAAGAGAAAAAGGGGCAGGGTGGAGAAAACAGAATAAAAAACATGGCAGCCCCTGATATTATTGTCCTTTTACCAGTTTTGTCTTCCCACTCTAACAATGACAAAACAAATATTTACCTTATGCTTTAGCGTTTCCCAAAAATGTCTAAATACTTTAAAATATTAAGATACAGTTCTTTAAATGTGAATTATGGACTGAGTTAATATAAATACTGGAAGGAATTCAGAGATGATCTTGTCCAACTTATTCATTCTACACATGAGGAAACCAAGGCACACAGAGAGAACTCAATTTGTTCAGGTTCACAAAGGAGACCAGAGGCATATGCAGTTAAAACTGGGCAGTTTCATATCCGTTATCTCATTTGTTATTCACGAAACTCTGGGTTTGCCCCCAAATCAGTTTGGTTAAAGCGATTTGCCTAAATCCACACAGCTAATGTGACAGCTGTAAACAGACCCCAGATTTCTTAGATTCCAATTCCAGTGCTTATAAGACTCCATAAAGATGGCCTTGTGGGATTCCCCTAGAAACATTTGACCGGTGGAATAGGTTAAGAACTTAAAAATAAATGATTGCTTTTGGGTAATCCCAGATAGCAAAATAAAAAAGCCCCGAAATCAAAACTGTAAACAGAACTCTTCTCAGAATGAATGTTAAATGAACCATCTGCTTTTTTTTTTTTTTTAGGTAATATTTTACATGGCCCATCACATAGCAATTCAGAACACTCTAAAATTTAGGATTTCTATAAATTTTTCATTTAAAGAAAATTCTCTCATACCTTAACTCGTTTGGTTTGACCTTTCCCTAGAACAAATTGCTGCCATTGTTATTGTTATTATTATCATTATTATCTCCTCTTTGTAGATGAGAAACTGAAGCTCACAATCTCAAAGGTAATAAATGAAAGCATAAACCTAGGTTTTCTGTTTCTAAATCCAGTAGGTTAAACATTAATTTTGGCACATTTCAAACCATTTCTTGTTGTATTTGCTTTAGTCTCATGGAGAAACATATTTGGGCACCCACAGTCCTGAATAGTACTTGTATATTTAAATGTCAGTTTGTTTCTAGGTAAATAGTGACCTATAAATTTGAGACCAATGGATCATTATGTGAAGGTTTTTGCTATAAACACTACTAGTAAATGTTGGTTTTCAAGATATATTCATACGTACTCACCTACCAAATATAGGTTTCCAGTTAAATGTTTAATTTTCAATCTGTTCCTCAGGTTTACATATGAATTAATGAAAAACTAAAGTGTATAAATTTTTATACTGTATATTCCTCTGAACAATGAACATAAAAAAGGAGAAATGATGAAAAATTTTTCTTTAAAACTTTGAGTATTTTAGTGTCCCTTTTTTAATCTTTTTCTTGTTTAATTCCCTTTCACTTTGTCAATGTAAAGTTTTGTTAAATTTTATTTGTTTAATTAAGTTCGTACTAATTTAGTGCAGAAAATGATTTTTTTTCCTTTGGTTCCAAGCAGGTAGATTTATTCTCAGTTGCCTGAGCACATATATCTCTGGGTAAGTATATGCAATAGATAACAGTTCACAATCAGAACAGTTTTATCTTCCTGGATCCACATGATGAATCTGATAGCAATTCATTGTTATATAGCCTGAAAAAGTACCTTACCAATGCTGAATATTGTAGTTCATTTCAACCATTGTGACTGAGAACTAGGCTAGGTTGTTTTGTGAAGGTTAAAATTTAACTTCATTCTGGAACTGCTCTCAGAATCATGGAAGCCAGAATAGCACTCAGAACTCATTTTAACCATCATCAGACAGCAGCAAAAGACAAAGCAAACAATATTTACAAATGAAATTTAACTTTTAAAACAAAATCAACTTATAAGTTTAAAAACATATCTCCTAAAAGAAAAATTGTATTTTTATCAGTAACTTTTAAAAAATTAGTTATTTTTCTTGTTAGGGTGTTTTTATTTGCAATAACAGAAAACCAGTCAAAAGTAATTTAAACAATAAGGGGTTTTCTACCTCGTATAAATCCTGAGGTCAGTAGTTCCAGTGAAACCTAGCAGTTCTATGGGGTAAAATCATGATAATCTCACACCACTAACATCGTTGCCATTAAAGAGAGCCAGAAATGAATGTAATAAAAAATGGTCAATGGAATATTACTCAGCCATAAAAAAGAACAAAATAATGCCATTTGCAGCAACGTGGATGGATCTAGAGATTGTCATACTGAGTGAAGGAAGTCAGAGAAAGACAAATATCATATGATATTGCTTACATGAGAAGTCTAAAAAAAGGTACAAATTAACTTATCTACAAAAGAGAAATAGAGTTGCAGATGTAGAAAATAAACTTATGGTTATCAGAGGGTAAGGGCAGGGAGGGATAAATTGGGAGATTTGGATTGACATATACACACTACTGTATGTAAAATAGATAACTATTAAGGACCTACTGTTACAGCACAGGGAACTCTACTCAGTACTCTGTAATGACCTATGTGGGAAAAGAATCTAAAAAAAGAGTGGATATATGTGTATGTATAACTGATTCATTTTGCTGTACACCTGAAACTAACACAACATTGTAAATCAACTATACTCTAATAAAATTTTTTTTAAAAATGGTCAATAATATGGCTTATTACAGGTAATTTAATATTTTAAATTGTAAGACATCATGATGATAAGACATTAAATGATTTATTTATATCTTTATTAATGTGCATGTCCTAAAATATTTATGAAATTCCAATAACTCATTAGATTTCTGAAATTAAAAATTTGACTTCTAACAAATTTTAAAAGTCTGATGTCAGTTATCTTAATATTGATAAAAAGGATATGAGAGGTATACTTCAGAACTTTATTTTTTATAAAAAGAGTATTAATTAGTGATATTTATTTATGTAAGGATTATTTTAAATCCCTACCCACATACACACACAGCTTGACCTGTGTTATTTTGAATTCCTGGAATTTCTGTTAAGTGTAACTTTTTCTTAAACAAGGAAAGTGATTATGTTCCGAACTTAAAAGAGCTATTGAGTAAAAGTGAATCAAATGTGAACATGTACCTACCTCCTTCTGATCTTTTACACCCTTAGAAATCACTAAATGTATGTACACATGTGAGTATATATGTGAAAATTATAAATATAGAATTATATATTAAGTACTTGTATCTATTATATATATGAATTTTGAATCAATATAAATGAATTACAGTGCTGAAAACAAGGAAGATTCACCTCCATTTAACAGAAAGTATACTAGATCATTGTTTTATATATATATATATATATATATATATATATATATATATATATATATATATATATATATATGTATGTATACATCTCACACACACACACATAGGATTTGATTCCTGAGAAAATCACAGTTCAATATACTTAAAAGAGAGCACTGCTATAAAAGGTAGAAATGGCTTTGGATGTTTGTTTGCCAAGTTTAAAGGTAATAGATCCTTAAGAAAGGAAGTCTTGGGGCAAACTTCAGGATAATATTCAGAGAGATCTACTCTTCACATCTCTCACTCCCCAGGCAATAGACAATAGAGGAAAATGTGCTTTCGCTCTAAGCAAAAGCAGTAATTATGAATGCTTAGACCTGAGACACAGGGTAGGACCTTGGATGACTGGTTACATTTAAAAGGAAGAGGAAATTCTCATATTTTCAATGCCAGCTATTGGTATAACCTGACAAAGAGCACGTTTCTCCCTCTTTTACAATTTTGAAGACAGGCTGGAAAACACAGAAATCATATTCTCAGAACATGAAACATTCTTAAATACAAAGATGAAGAGACAAATTAGAATCATCAGTATTTGAGGAAAACCAATAACATGAGTAATGTTATTGAGTAATTAGTAGTATATATTAGTATAATAATTAGTAGTATAATAATCGTTTAATATAATAGTATGCAATAATATAAGTGCTAACATTTATTATAAGTGCTTTACTTAAATTTAGCAGAAGCAATAGAAAGTGAAATTAATCTGAAGTTGCTGACTTTTTGTGTGTTTCTTTGCTACAAGAAATATTATTTTGTAAAAAATTCTTCTAGATTTAAAAAAATTAGTATAGAAAAACAGGTGAAGTCATTATGTTTTAACTACGCACTTTGAATGTAGACAGGATTGTGAATCCTTTGGCTAAAAAGATGAGCATATGAGAACTCTGACAATTACTGAATCAAATCCCTCCTCTCAGCTTGTGGTTTCTATTAGGTTTACACTGCTAATGTTTGTAAAATATACTTCTGTTATCATAATTAGCAAAATTGTTTTGCATATTTTTCTGTTTTTAAGTGGAGTCACTTACTTACTTAGTCATCTTTATTATTTTTTTAAATCATGCATTTTTCATTTCTGTATTCTTTGAGTCATCCTTTAATTGACTAGATATTATTGTTAAGAAATGTTTTCCCAAAGGGCTCATGCATACTTATACTCCCTGGATTCTTTCATGTGAGAGAATGTCGACCTGTAACTGTCTTTACACAATGAATGAATCTTGACTAGTAAAATATCCTTTAGTCACAGTTTCTTTCCTTAGATACCTGAAGACACTGCTCTGTTGTAATACAGAATTGAATGTTACTGGAGTAATGTCTGATTTTGGCCTGGATTTTTATATCTTGTAGATTTGTTTTCTCTAATTGGATGCTGGAACAATTCCTTTATTATTTTTCTTCAGATTTTTTTTCTGTTTTCTTTCCCTTTCAGAGAGATAAAATATTACAGATATAATTTAGCTACTTATAATTTCCTTCCTGATTCGAATCCCACCCCCTATCTCCACAGAACCTCTATTTTGACTTTGTGTTTTGTCAAATCTCTGTAGGCTGCTCTACTTTTACTGTCCAAATTCCATATTATGTTTTTGAAATATATCCGTACTAATATACATGGCTTTTGTTTATCAATATTAACTACACAGTTTTTGCTGGATATTGAATTGTTTCTAACTCGTCACTAATGCAGCACTGCAATGCAATGAACATCCTAAAACACGTCTCTCAGGGCATGAACACAAGAGCAATTCTTGGGGAGAAATTGAGGGGTCAAAGAATATATCTTCAGCTTTATTAGATATCTCTAAAATTGTTGTATAATCTTATTTTTCCACCAGCAGTGCAGAAGAATTTCAATCTTACCACTTACTCTTAAAATAGTATGTAACACATGGTGTTACCAAACCAAACTTGGGTCCACTGGCCCATGTGCAGTAAAGCCAATCTACTGACACTGGGTTGCAGTAAATGAAAGTTCAGAGTTTATTGCAGGGCACCAAGCAAGGAGGCCAGGCAGCTATTGCTTAAAAGGCCTGAGCTCCCCAGTGACTTTCAGGGAAAGGTTTTTAAAGACAAAATGAGGGAAAGGGTTTTAGGGTGTGTGATCAGCTCCTGGACTTTCTTCTGGTTGGTGATGGTGAGATAATCAGGAGTCAACATCATCAACCTTCTGGTTTCAACTGGTCTGGGTTCTAGGTGCTTGTGGGCAGCATATAGTTAACTTCTTCCACCTGGTGGGGGTTTTACTAGCTGTCAAACAGCTCAAAGGATATGGCTCAGGATATTATCTATAGACCTTGAGGAGGAACTAAAAGTCCTTGACTTTGTTTAATGGCTAAACTATTATTATTTTGTCTTGATTGTTTTCCTTTGTTGCTGCATTTTCTCACTTCTCTGATTAAATTTATTCTTTGAAACTCGGAGAAGGCCTAGGAAGCTAAAGTTTTTCTACAAACAAGAGGCAGGAAGAAGAGACAGGGGATTCTGTCCCAGGAAGGCTCCATAGGGTCCTGCTCGGTTACAATGGTAAAGTACCACATAAGTTTTACTGTTATTGAGATTGAGATAATATCTACTTCATAATATGAATTGAGTTGCTTCTTCTATATATTCTCTATTTTATATATGTATTTATGTGTATGTATATATATATATATATAAAACATATTCCTTGAATGTGTGGTAAAAATCAACATTAAAAACATGACCTCTGTATATTCTGAAGGGAATATTTGATTATCAAACCAATTTTTATAATTACTATTCATTTAATGCATTTATTATTTTTTGTTAAGTCAAATTTAAAATTAATATTTTTCTAGAAAACAGTCATCTCTTCTTTTTATTCCTAAGATTTATTGACAATTTAAAATTATTTATTAAAATTTAATACGAATTAGTGAATATTTAGTACATTTATCCAATCCATTGTCTTTTCTCTCTTTTTGTTGATTAGTTTGGATAGAGGTTCATGCAATTAAAATTAGTTAATTTTTGTTTGTTTAAAGAATTGGCCTTTGGGACTTCCCTGGTGGCACAGTGGTTGAGAATCTGCCTGCCAATGCAGGGGACGCGGGTTCTAACCCTGGTCTGGGAAGATCCCACATGCCGTGGAGCAACTAGGCCCGTGAGCCACAACTACTGAGCCTGCGCATCTGGAGCTTGTGCTCCACAACAAGAGAGGCCGCATTAGTGACAGGCCCACACACCGCGATGAAGAGTGGCCCCCACTTGCTGCAACTAGAGAAAGCCCTCGCACAGAAACGAAGACCCAACACAGCCAAAAATAAAAAATTAATTAATTAATTAATTTAAAAAAAAAAAGAATTGGCCTTTGATTTTGTTGTTTACTTTTTTAAAAATTATTTTTGGCTCTTACCATTTGCATTTTTTTCCTCCAAATTTCTTTACTTTTACACAGTTCCTCTTCTGTAGTTTCTTGAGTTGAATATGAGTTGCTCACTAACTCATGACTTATTTTAGAGTGTGTTTATTTGCAAACGTGTTATTGTTGAGTGTCGGTGTGAGCATTCTTTTATGTAGCTAATGTCTAATTTAAATCCGCTTTGGTTCAAGAACATGGTATTGATTCTTTGAAACTTGGTGAAACTCCCTTTGTGACCAATTGCTTGGATATTTAGATCAGCTAGTTAATTTTGTCTTCAAATCTTCCATATTCAGTGCTAAATTTTATTAGATTGGTAGATCGGTTGCCGACACGTGTGTTAAAAATTTTCAGTGATTATGAATTTGTCCAATTCATTTTGTGAACTTTGTATTTTGAGACAATATTCTTTATCAACTACAAGTTTATGATTGTCCTCTGTTCCTGGTAGATTGTAGCATTTATTATTATCATTATCGTTATTATCATTATGCTGTTTTTGTTATTGCGCCTTTCTTAATTCCACTGAACTAAAATAATTAATTTGCATTTTTGTCTTTTAGGAAATATCTACTGAATTATCTGACATATTTTAGCTTGCAGACTCATCAGTGTTTGTTAGGAGTACTCTTTCTTCATGAATTCCCAAAGGTGATAAGAAAGGATTTCATATTGCTCAGCAATTCAAAATCATGCTAATAATTAATTAACTGAGGAGATCCATGAGAGATTGCCTTGGATTAGGGGATGGTAACAGTGGTGCTGGTGGTGTGTGTATACACGTGCATGTGTGTATGAATACAACTTAGTGTTTGTGACTAGATAAATAAAACCTGGTGGACATAAAAGCTCTTGAAGTATGGTGACATGTCATGCTATAAATCTTCACAATTTTAGAAAAAATTTGTTGTTACTGTTGTAGCGGGAAACCACAGCATAATTGTTTTCACACTCAATAAAAATTAATTGGCATGAGTTGTCATAGAAAACACTCTTGAAAAGCCCCTTTTTAATCCATTGTAATCCTGCATGTGGTATTAATTTACTTAAATTCTTATTTCTAGACAGTTCAACAAACTTTAGTGTTATCTTTGTTGGAGTCTCATGATTTCTAATGATTTTACTTTTTCTGATATCAATATGCACAGTGCCATCTAATTAATTAATTTGATGACTATCCATACAGTGTTCATTTGGAACAGGACCCTGTCTAACGCTCTGGAGAGAAAAAGACTAAAGGGCAACATTTTGTAGACATACTTTAGTAACAAGGATAAATATATAACAATGGTATTATATGAAAAATGTTATGGGAGCACAGAAGAGGTTGTAATGAATTCTGCTAAGGGTTGCTACAGAAGGGCATGGTGTGAGAAGACTTCAAAATGCAATGTCACAGGATCCAAAAGCTAAAGAATGAGAACATTTCATCAAGAGGTTAAGTGAGGGAAGTTCATTTCATCAGAATGAATGACTCAAGACTAAGGGAAGAGATGGAAACATGCCTGGCTTGATTGGGAAGAACAGGTAGTCTGGCATAGTTGGGGTATGAGGAGCAGCGTGAGAACAGTGGTTAATGCAACTGAATAAATTAATTAATTAAAATTATTACTATTATATCTGATACTTTTACGATGCTACTGTCTGCCAAGCTGCATTCTAAGTTCTTTACATATGATAATTCATTTAAGGCTCAGAACAACTCTATGAGATAGCTACTATTATTATCTCCATATTACGGATGAAGGAACTAAGTACAGAGAAGTTACCTTTGCCAAGGTCTCAGAGCAAGAAAGTAGTAGGAGTGGAATTAAAATCCAGGTATTGGTCTCCAGAGCCAGAGTTCATATTATTTTATACATTATTTTAAGTAACTACACATGGAGGGAATTTTTGCAAGATCAGCTGCTATCATAAAAAAGCATACAGATTTCATTTATTTTTCTATTTCCGTGGCATAAATGATTCCCCTGGGACAATAGTTATTTGTAAGTACCATCCAGATATAAAGGCAGAGGCAAAGCAGATATAAACTGACAAAAACCCTAGAGCCTGGCAAACCTAATATCATTTTTTAGAATTATTTGTTTTCATTACCAAAAGCTAAACCTTATAATGTGTGAAGGTAAGACAGTGTTAAAACAAGCCCTCAGGAGGAAAATCATAGTAGGCATTGTCAGCTGCTCCTGTCACTCTGAAAATGCAAACTTGTGAATTATTTCAGGCCCTTACACAGCCCTAAAGTTCTTATGGGCAAATGGTTTTATTTTAAAACAATTTAAAACACTTTAAGTTAATTTACCATTGTATTTCTGTGTTCTGGCCTAAAGCCAGCATCTTCCCAGTCCTAATTTGGTACCTAGTTGAATTCAAATTTTAAACTTAATGTTCCCAGTGAAGCTAACCCTAATTTCATTTACCTCCTTAGGGATTCAGACAAAGCTCCTCCCTATTAATTTCCCATGCTTAGATGTACTTCTGAAACATGCAAACAATGTATTTTTCCAAACAGGGATCTGGTTAACCTTGCGAAACTTAACTTTAAGAGACTCTTGAGTCCACTGAGCTCATACCATTGTTCATTTCCTTTAAACTCAATGACTCCCTCTTCCATGGCAAGGCCCAAACCCCGGGACTAACTTCCAGCCTTGCCATGATTCTGGGTACATCAGTAAAACAGAGATTTTCCCCCCAATTTTCTACATTCTCTTTCTTTAAAACTTTATTGATGCTTTTTTTCCACTCCGAAATATCTTTCCCAATTCTTCCTACTCCACGTTTCAGAAAAATTTACCCAAATCTCAAGGCCCAGGTCAAATACTATTCGTCTCCCAGAACTGTGCTCTTCTTCAATTTTACATCCAAAACATTTATTTAAGGCTCCTAAGAAAGCTCTCAACAAAGCCCACTTGGAATTGTGTTATCTGATATAATTTTAAAATATGGGTGCTTCTCTCTCCCCCAAATATGAGCACCACCCCCGACGACGATGACTCACATAGCTTTCATAGCATTCTGTATACAACAGATGCTCAGTAATAGTAGTTGGGATGAACAACAAAGACAGACATGTTGAAATCTGCAGCTTTATAGTTGAAGCTGGAAGGAGTAGTGAAAAAACCATAAACCAAAAAAACTCGTGTTCAAAGCAGGGCTCTACCACTATCATTAGTAATATCAGACAAGTAACTCTCTCTGGGCCAAAGAAGAATGCATTAGATAATTTCTAAAATCCCTTCTAGTATTTGGAATTTGACATTTTATGATTTCCCCAGTAATATTATACACACAAAACACTGACTACTTCTATCCTAACCCCTAATCCAGTTTGAGAAATTTTATTTTGGACTATGATCCGTGAAACTACATCATATGGGGTCAACTAGTGAGTCTACATGGTATAGTTTGACATTCCCTGACATTCTTGGCCACCTGGAGGACAAGAAACAAAACAAAACCCTAAAAAAAAACCACTCTTAAAGAGAATTTGAATGTAGATTTAGAGGCAAAGCCTCATTTCACTAAAGAAGAATCTCAGCTCCAGGAAGGTAAATTATTTTCACTTGTCACACAAATAGTTATGAGCAGAGCACAGGCTTCAGCCCAGAGTTCTTACCTCCCTGGAAGAGCTTTTCCTATAGGAATTTAGAATTTAAATATTTAACTGATGTAAAGGGCTGAGATAAAGGTAATGAAGAAGAAAAATAGAGAAACAAGGATATGTTTAGAGCTTCATCCGGGGTACAAAAATGTGGAGGAATTAATCACTGGGTTTCTGAAAGGCACTGTAATAGTAGTGTATATGAATTGTAGTTCAAACATGCAGGTGGGAAAAATTTTCATTTTCTTTATTTGTGTGTAATTGAACATACTGTATATGCTGTATTCCCGTTTTACCAGGAGGTAGAAACTTAATCTTGGTCACTTAAGGGATCCTCTCTTTGTCCCAGGTTTTCTGTTCAGTTCCAAAGGATTTATTTTATGCTGAGGCACCAGGAGACATCTGGTCCTCTACTGCCATCTAACCATTCACTGAGATATCCACCATGAATTTGATTCATGTCCCTAGGTCCGCACAGGTCACTGCTCAGTCATCCCTCATTCTCATGGCCAAGAGGTCTGGTTCTCTTCCTGTGTTTCCTTGGTCACCTTCTTCTGCTTCTGGGCCACATTCGGCCATAGGAAACTCTGTGAGGCCAAGGGTCTATTTGCACACACCATACACTCAGTTCCACACTGGATTTTGCTTCTTGCCCAGGCTTTTCTGGGAAGTAAGGCACAGGCCTCTCAGCTCTCTAATTCTACAAATCTATATGAGGATTTGCGTATCCTTCTCAAGGTTTTAATCTGGGATAAAAAAAAAGTGGCAGAATAACTTTTTCAGGATCTCATAATATCTACATGTTCATTGCTTTGTAACCCAGTTCTCTCCCCAACCTAGGAAATATTTTCTTCTTTTTTTAGACTTTTTAATAATAAAAGGTTGCAAATATATACAAAAATAGAGAAAATATCATGAACCCCATGTATCCATTACCCAGATTTAGCAATCATCTACCCCAAACCAATCCTGTCTTACCTATATTCCCACCCATTCCCCACCAAGGTTATTTTGAAGAAAATCCCAGACATCATATTATTTCATTTGTAAACATTTAGGCAATCCCTAAATGATAAGAATTCTTTTAAAAAGAAAGATATAATCCTATTAGCACGCAGAAAATAATTCCCTAGTATCATCAAATATCTACTTAGTATTCATATATTTCACACTTAAAGTGTCTAATAAATATTTTTCTTTTTAAACAATTTGAGATCCAGACAAGAAGGGTTTATTGCTATTGATTGATACATCTTATAAATCTATTTTTATCTAATAGGTATGGCTCCATCAATCTTCACACACATCCCTTCCCAAAAAGCAAACAAACAAAAAACCTGTTTTTTTTTCTTGAAAAAATAACAGGTCTTTGTCCTATATATTTTCAAGAAATCTTTATCTGCACTCCAGATGGGGAAACTCCAGCCCCTGCACCACCCCTTCCCCTTACATATACATATTCATCAGATATCCTTCTTCAATCTATTTTTCAAGCTTTTTTCCCTGTATTAGTGCATGATACCTAAACCCCAAATTGGAGTGGCTTGACACAATAGAAGTATATTTCTTCAAGTTTAAACAGGTGTTGCTGATCCTCCAAACAGTGGCTCTCCTCCATGCAATGATACAGGGCTCCATCGTGTCTAACACAACACTTTTGAGTTTGCCAAGCATGTCCTCTCATTCCAGTCAACCAGCCAACAAGGAAAGAAGAGGAACATGGATTATCCCATGTAGAGGTGTTTGGTTTTTTAATGCTCCCAGCTTGGATATGGTGCACATCACTTCCATTCATATTCCATGGCAACACCTAACTGCAAAGGAGGCTGGAAAGTAACAATGAGCTGTGTGCTATAGGAGGAAGAGGATATGGGGGTGAGTATAAAATCAGCTGGTCTCTGCCCCTCCTCAAGAGCTATACTTTTAAAGCTCAAAAGCCAAAATAACAGTCTTTTTTACTCATCCTGCTCTGCCACCTCTTTCCTCAATTAATGCATTTAGATTTACCTAGTTTGGCTGGATAGCATCATGGCATTAAAGGGAGTACCAGGGTTAAGGAAGAAAAATATCGGTTATAATTTCAATTTTTTTTTCCTGCCACTCAACATAGTATTTTTAAAGACAGGCTTGTGGTAGGGTTTGACTGAGTTTGGATCCTTGATCTACCCCTATCTAGTTGTGTAAACTTGGTCAATTTAATTCCTCTGAGCTTCGCTTCCCACATTTATAAAATGACACTTACCATTCCTTATTTCATAGGCTTGTGGTAAAAATGAAAGAGCATAAACAAAGATTTTAATACAATGCCTGATATAAGGTAGAAGCTCAATAAATGGCAAGTAGTAATAATAAAGCAAATGATTAATTTTTCTGTAACTATAAGTCATTCCTCATTACTTTAAGCCTGGTTCTATAGATCAAGCCTCTACACAGGTACATCTCATTTTCTGAATGTAGTCTTCAAAATCTACCTGAAAAGTTTTGAATGCCTGTCTCCTCATCATGAATATGAACAACTACAAACATCAGAAGCAGCAGAGTTACAGAACGCTATAAAAATTTGTCAATCTGAATAGTGTATGTGTTTGATTCACATTTTAAATGGACTATTTCCTTTAAAAATGATGGAATAATTTTTGTTGTTTTTATTCTGATTCTTGTTTCCTGTTTTGTTTTGTTTTGCTTTGGACTTGTCAGCTTTTTGCCTTGAGCAATCTTCACAGCTGAATCTCCAAATGCCTGGAAATGAGAATTTGTCAAGGTAGCTGTTGCTCTTCTTCCCTGTCAGGCTGAGGGATCCAGCTGGAAATAAGAGCAGCTGCTCTTGGTACCCTAGTTTAGGACACTTCAAACACAGCTTTAGCTTTATCCCGTTTTAAGTCCAGACATTTCAAGATCCCATGGAATGGGACACGACCCATGTACTTTATATTTGGATGCACTTTTACTGAAGATAGGCTGCAGGGGTGGGGGGAGGGGAATGAAGGGACGTAGTGAGAGCCTATTGATGCCAGGTCAATGATATCTGTATTTTTAGAGTACCTTTCACTTCCAAGAATGTGTCCACTATAGCTCAGTATTCTCAGTCATATCAGGTCCTCAAAATTTAGATGGTTTAAAAATAAAAAAACAGATAGTGGTATTTCACTTGAGTTGAAAAAAATGTGAATTTGGTTGGGAATTGGACCTGTCCACCTTTGTGGTTACTCACCTAACAGAGACCCTTCCTTCCTAGGGTGGAAGGGAGTTACCATTTCACTGCTGTGCTGACAGCCTATTTTTATGTTCAGGAAGTAGAGTTATTGCAGAATCATGAGAATTAGATATGGAAAGAATTCATGAAGCAGTTCATTCCAACTGAGGGCCGCTTAAGAAGAATTTTTAGTCTGTTCTCCAATGAGGTGCAGGCCACTACATTCCTCTCACTGTGTGCTGAGCTGATTTTACCCAAGGCTAAACTTCTGTCAGTTTTATAAATAAAAGTATAGAGGTGTTAATGGTCTATTTACAGTTAGTTTTAAGTGGACTGGCTTCCCATGAAAGAGACTATGTTTCTATAGCCATTTTCTTTCACAGGATAGTTACCTTTGGATAAACAAAATCCAAAATCCCCATACGCTGATGCATATATATATATACCTGTTAAAAATTAAACAAAACTAAAATTCTACATAAAATACTTAAAGTACTTAATGAACAATGAGACACCAATTAAAATTTGCAAGACATGACATACTCTTTAAGATAATGGGACTCATCTAGTCATTATCATCCTGAGTGTCTATACAATAGCCAAATTTGGGTTATAGAGTCAGAATGTAAGAAAAAAATGAGATCTTTAAACCAGTCTCATAATTTTACTAAAGAAAAATGAGGACCTAGAGAAATCAAGGGACTTGCTTAAGGGCCCCCAAAAAATTATTGGTAGGATTCTTCACTGATTAACAGACCAGGGATCTTTGCACCATAGAATACTACTGTCAATTAATTGCTTAGGAACTCTGCAAATATCCGATTGAAGTTTCCAAGTATCACTGGTCCCAAATAGCTTCAGCAAAATTTGGTACAACATCTGGTGCACTAGAAGTCTCTCAAGAACTTATGATTAAATTAAGGTTGTGGTGAAATGGTTGGGCCTCGGAAAATTACCTGCTTGAAAATACCATTGACCTTAACTCAGTTACAGAAAGTAGCCTCTTAGGACAGAAATCAACACTGCGATATTTTAGTGCCATCTCTGCCTCTGAATTGTTGGGTGAGTTATGGTATTTACTGAACTTCTCTAAAATAAAGGTATTTAATTAAATCATTCCTAAAGCTCCTCTGAGAGCTCCACTCGTTCACCCAGCATAGCTGTTCTTGCTCAATAAGTATTTATTAAAAGAATTTAGCGCATATGTTCAGTGAAAGATTCTTTCATCGTGTAAAGTTCAGAGCATGTCTTACATTGGAAAAAATTAATGAGGAAATGTTAACCAGGCATATTGATTTATTTTACAAACAACTGTACTCTATATAGTCTTTGTGAGGTTATGCCCTAGTGCTCTATAATAATAAATATACATGTTTAGTTCTGAAAGGAGTCAAAGACTTGAAAAATAATATAAAAAATAAGTAATCCCTCTATTGCAATGGCCTCTATTCACAGAGGAGTTTTTAGGCTGAGAATTTACCAACATGGAAAATATAAAATGAAGGGTAAGAAGTGAAGGCAGGAGAAAGACTAAAATGTCGGGGAAATTCTTAAATTAAAAAGTTTCTGCAATGTAGCACAAGTCCTATGAAGGAAAGGTGACCGGCTTGCCATGGACCAATAGCTTAACATTGCACAGATTGCCTGGAACTGGCCACTTCCTTACTCTTTTTTCAGCAAAATATCTTCAAAATCATATTCTGAGATGTTTATCATCATGAAAATATGTTTGATTTATAATTTAAGTGAAGTGATCCATTTTATTTGTTTTACAGAAATGGGCATCACAGTCAATATTTCTAGAAGGCATTTATTCTACATAAATTCTTATTCGTATGCACTCTACATATTGAATTGTTTGATGTTAAGGAATAGAGTTATAATAAAACGAAGTCTAAATGTTTGTCAGACAGGAACCTTTTATAACTTAGAGATTGAGAGTAAACCATGTGACTTCCTTTCCTGAAGCTTCCAGCTTTATGCCCCTCCTTGACATAGTACTGTCATCACATCACCGGAAACTCATGGTTGCACCCACTCTTTCACACACTTGACCTTCCCCCCTGAATCGTCTTTGAGGATAGGAAACATGCCTACCTTCATAAGCCCAGGTAAGTCCTATTTCTAAGACATATTAAATGTTCTTAAATTAATTAATGAAAATTAAGTTCTGTGTTTTGGTGACATTACCACACTCACTATCCATGTGAACAAAGTCCATGATCCTTTCTGATCCCAGATCCCAAATTTGAAGGAGAATAACAGTGATTACTTGGCCACCTTATAGGGGGATTGTATCAGCCAAACAGAAAAAAGGGTGTGATTGTGTGCTGTAATTGTAATTGGCTCTAACAGATGAATTATTATTTAATGCAATTTTTCATGTTTTTTGGTGGTCATCACTTAGTAACAAAAAAAAACAAAAAATTAAGGCACTAAAGAAGAGAAAATAAATTAAGTTCACACAGTGTTGCACTTTGGGCATTAAGAAGGATTTTTTTTCTTTAAACTATATGACAGTAACCACTTCCCAGAAAGGTTACCTACTAATGCGAGAAATCAGTGCAACTGAATTAAAAATGTTACCAGGCAGTCTTTATTATTCATTTCATCCATTAGGTCATTTCCCCACTGCTATCGGCATGACCCTGTGCTTTTCACCCTTCAGGTTGGTTTAGCTCAGAGCATGGATATGAAAGACAGAAGACAGCACAGACTCATAGAATCTGGTCATTTTCATTCTGCATCACATTGATTTTTCTTTCATATCTATTACCTTTCCTATATCTGGTCCAGTTCAGTGCCTTTTCAACCACTAGTGAAATAAATGCCTGTCAGGTTGCCTCTCTCAAATCTCCTTTAGACATATTACTTGCTGAATAAATCCTCACTGATTGATTTATTAACTTATTTTGCTCTCATTGTCCTAGTCTCTTTGCCTCAAAACCCACAACTTTCTCGTTTTGCAGTTACCCCAGTGAAAGATTGGAAACCCCCTAGAACCCGACCTGGGATCGCTATGCACAGTATGTGGAATCACCATAGAGAAATCCAACATTCAAAGGAGTCTTCACATTTTTCTTACTTAGACTCACTGAGGGCAGGAAATTATCAAGTGTACTATTTTCAATGTAAGGATGAGAAAGAGAGAGAGAGAGAGAGAAAAGAGAGAGAAAGAGAGAGGGAGGGCTCATTGTTCAAGGTCACTCAGCTTAGTAGTAGGAGAGCTGGAATTAGGATTGTAGTTTCCAGACTCCTAATTTAGAGCTCTTTCCACTGAACAATTCCATCTCCTTTTCTAGTGCTAAAGTTTTAAATACTCAGAATTGTTCAATACCTTTAAATGGTCGAGTGTAAATTCCAAGGACTATTAGCTTCATTCCTCCTGGGGTCACCCTGACACACAGGCCTAAGCCAGCCATTTTCAGAGCAATCCAGGGACCAAGGAAGGTATCTGTGTTATTGAGTGTGGGTACATTAGTGACTACAAGTAGCTGAAGTTTTAAGGACTCTTCAGGATCGCATTTCCCTGCAAGTTGCACTGCAGTGACCCAGACACAACACTGACAGCTGTAGAGTAAATAAATAAAAACAGAGTATTTTGATCCGAGTGTGGAGGAGGGGCCAGTGAGAAGTTGGGGACAAGAGGAGAAAGAGGCAGACAGAATGAAGCAGCCACAGCTGGGAAAAGAACAGATGCTGGCCGGGAGAGAGGGAGAGCGCAAGAAGGGAGGAGACGGGAGATTAGGGTTCCGCCAATGTCAGAAATGTTGGAGCTTTTGGAAAGGGATACACATACTTGGGACAGGTGGGAAGTGTTTACATTAAAACCAGAATATCAAATGCCTTCCTAAATGCTAGCCAGATCATTAAAGACCCAAGTTGACCCAAAGGAAAAAGCTGAAGTCCTTACCCAGGGAGCCCATTACAGAGAGAGCTTCTAGAATTCTTTATATGCCATTCAAATTACTGGACATCAGCTGTGTGTGGCTGGATATCAACTGTGTGCATTAACTCATTCTGCTGTAGGCCAGTGGATCTCAGTGTGGTCTCCAGACCAGTAGTGTCAGCATCACTAAAGAAATGGATAGAAATGCAATTTTGGGGACCCATTCAGATGTATTGAATCAGAAAATTGAGGGGTAGGGTCCCAAATCTGTGTTTTAACCAACCTTCTGGATGATTCCGATGCTCAAGATGGACAACCTCTGCTCTATTTGCCTGATACTGCTCAGCTTCCTCAGGATTCTCCGTAAACCCTTCTCCCCAGGCAACAGGCCTCCCTGTGACCTCACATGTTGTCTCTCTGGGTTCTGCAGGACCCATGCCCTGACATGAGCAAGCACAAGTCTCCCCAGAGGGTCAACAGAGGCAAGAGACCACACAGCCTGAACCTCCAACAGCTGGGCCAACAGACCAACTAAACCCACAGGACAAAACCCTAAAATCCGTGCATTGAGATTCCATTTAGTAAGTGATATCTGACCAGAAATTGGCCCCATGCAAGGGCAGCAGGCTCAGTCTCCAGGCCATTTTAAATAGCCTCTGCAGTGTCTTCCGTTTAAAGAATACAAAACATTGTCCATTAAGTTACTGAACTTGAGTGTCTAGAGGAAATTTGGAAATTTTGGGGGAAGGAAGTTCAGTTTAACATAAAGAAAAACATATTCTCTATCCCTTGACATTATTTTCGGGCATTGGTGATGTTGTAGCTGGGGATCAAGAGATCTAGCTTTCAGTGTTACCTCTTCTACTGATCTCTGATCCCTGAACAGTCACTTGTACTCTCTCATCCCTCTTTCCCCCTCCTCTAAAATGAGGAGCTTGATTAGAGAGCATACTTAAGATCCTTTTTCAGCTCTCTTAGATAATATCTTTGTAGTGAAGCTGGCTGGTTACTAGAGCCAATGAGAGCAATTAATTAGGTGAGGCTTCTAAGTTCAGTTCTCTGTGTGGTCTGCAGGGCTTGGCTCAGTACAGTCTATCCTCCTTTAATAAACATTGGTTTCTAAAGGACTTTGGTGGTTCACTGTGTATGGATTGGCACCAAGAGACTGATCGCCACTTTGGAGAGAATGACTCAAAGTACGTACTGCTTTGTACCCAATAGTGTCAACTATAAGGACATCACAAAATTGTCATTAAAGAAACAGTCTTAGAGGTAGGCTAGGGAAGAGTTTCTCAGACCAGGAAACCATCTCCTGATTTCCTGGGACTTTTTCCACTACATTCTGCCTTATGTTAAATACCTCAACATATCTAAGACCGAGGGGTCTCACTATGCCAAAAGACACACTTCTAAAATTATAGAATATCAGAACTAGAAATTCCTTAAAAAGGAAAGTGGGAGAAAATGCCTATGTATTTAGTACTAATCCTGTACCAGAAACTGTGTTAGATGCTTTACCATGACTATTTACCACATTAAGGAACTCTAATCTTACCCTCCCCATTTCACCACTGGGAAACTGGAATTCTTAGAAAAGACACCTGAGGTGATAGCTCACACTATGACTTAAGAGCAGACCTAGGACTAGATGACCAGTCTGGTAACTCCTTAATCTGTTTTTTGTTCCCTTTCCTCATATACTGCCACCACCCCCTCCCCCACCACCAAGCTTCACTATCCTCCCAGAAAAATTTAGAGGTAATACAGAAGTAAGAAAACATGGGAAAGAAAAAATCCTTTTGATTTTTTTCACTCCTACTGCCCACTATAAAAATAGCTGCCTTTTAAAACTTGGGAACAATGAAATTCCCAAGGATAGTTAAGGACTAGCTCAAAAGAGCACCCGGGCAATTGCTTCAGTGTAAGGAATTCTAGTGTGGATTTCCAGAAAGACTTTCTCTTGCAGAGTTTGGGAATCACAGCAGCCACAGTTTGCAGATGCAGTGTCGTAGTAAAAGAAACATGTGCCTATTACTTACTGTGTGTCAGTCACCGTGGCATTACCTAATTTAACCCTCAGAGTCATCCACTGAGGGGAGGTGGGAACTGTCATTGCCTTTTCAGAATGAGGAAACTGAGATCTAGCAAAGAGACACAACATGTCTGAATTTAAACAGCTTCTCAGAGGCAACAGCAACATTTGAACAAACTTTGTTTAATTGTAGATCCTGAGCTTCTAACCACTATTCTACACTTGGGAATAGATGGTGTTAATTAACACCTATGTTGTTAATTAATGTTAACACCCTCCATCTTATTAAATCCTTATTGTTAATACCCTCCATCTTATTAAATCCTCATGAAAATGTGGGAAGGTGTCATGGTGGGAACTATTCAACTCCATGGAAGGGATGAAAACACGGAAGCCCTGTAAAGTTAAGGAACTGGTCTCAGATTTTACCGGTGGAAAGTGCAGAAACAGAACTTCTGAGTCGTAGCACATTGCATTTTCCCTCATGTCATAATGACAGACCCTAGCTAACCAAGAAGGGGATCGTGGAGATGTATGACCAAGCTTCAGTCCAAGGCATTGCCTAGTGGGCTAAAGGTCAATCCCACTTGCCCCTGGGGAAGGCAGGAAAGGTTGCAGAAGAGCCCAGGGGTCATGGCAGTGATGTAATATGCACTCAGTGCTTGTTCTTCTCACCACCAAATCCCAGGTTATTCCTCTAAATATGAGGGGGGAAATAAGAGCAGAAATCATGGAAGATGGCTGTTCTTCCTGATAACCAGCAAGCCTCTCTCCTTCTTTGTCCTCTTATTTTTCTGTCTGTAAATGGACCAGAGGATCTTGAAGCTCTGATATCTGCTGATTCCACTGGCCCTGGGCAGTCAGCTTTGAGTGGGAGTTAGGAATACTCTGCTTTCCCCTATGTTACAGGGTCATGGCTGCCATTCCTGTTGGTTCCCCACCTCCAAGTGCCACTCCCTCCTTCTGGCTATCTCTGCTGAATGCGTTCTCATCACACTTTTTGGCAAAATGTGCCTTGTGGTCTGATGAGTCCACATCACACATTAAAGTACATTTCAAAAACAGAATATAAATAATCCTATTCAGTTTAATCTTTAACTGACAATGATTTTTATACAAAGAGAAAAGTCCCTTTTTTATAAGCAAATTTTACAGATGCTGGATTTCTCGCCCCTAAAAACAAAACAAACAAAACATATATATATTAAAAAAAAAAAGAAAAGAAGTGTTTATGTGACACAGTTCTTGAATTATTCAAATGCTGGTTTAATTGGAAAGTTTTCATTGATTTTTAATGGCATGTAAAATTATTTTGCAATTACTCCATTGCTGCTTTAAAATATGCGGAGTCTTACCTTTTTCCCCGTATGTCCCTATTTATTGGCCATCAAAACTCTGTATTATACATTTGTAAACACACAGAGATTTTGACGTGCATGCTATTACAAAATGATAAGCTATAAATGCATAAGCACTAATGAAAAGTTCTAAGAGCAAGAGTTGATTATTAACCTTTTCTCTTCTTTGACCTTAGGCAAGACTTTTAATATCTCTGGTCCTCTGTCTCCATGTCTGTAAACTGGAAATAATAATCTCCACCTTGCCTCCTTCATTACATCACAGAATTTGTACAAAGATTAAAAGAAATCATTTATATTAAACAATTTGGAAAACTATATGACATTGTACCTGTGAGGCATTTTTACTGTGATTATATTTATTTCTCTTTTTTAACCTCTTCCTCAAGTGCTACTCCATACAATGTGAATCTGCTATCATATTACAGATGTTATTCTCTTTAGCTGTTTTTATATCCTAGGAATATATGACCATTTAGCTTGATGATCATATAAATCTTTTCATTATTTATTTTCTTAGTTACCTGTAATTTGTTACTGTTATGTCATTGTTTCAAAACTTGGGCATGTCAGGTGCCAAGTCTTATTAAGAAGATGCAAGCTATAATATTGTATTTATTTGTTAATGATTAAAATAGTCATGTTTCTTTTCATTCATTTTTCTATTGTTTTATGATGCTTTTGTTTTTTTATTGGAAATATCACATTCGATATTTTAATCTGAATATTTGTACAAGCTATCCCATACTGCAACACCCAGAACCTAATAGTAAAGTTGTTGCTACATCAAAGAAATATTTTTTTTCTTTTTGTAAGGAGTAAAAGAGTCAGAAATCACTGTGGGACACTTTAGGTGTCTGCCTGTCACAGCCATCTTAAATCTACTGAATTAGCAATTATACATACATATACACGCACAAAAGGCAACAAAACTTAAATTGTTTTACTTATACAATGGTGGCAGCTGTAAGATTTTGGGAAAAGTCTTCATTTCTCTGAGTCTCAGTTTCTTATCATTAAAATGAGGTTAGTAATACTCCCTTTATAGGTCTTATAGGTAGTTGTGGGGAACAGTTATAACAATGGTTATGAGTGAAATTGATAAACTGTAGAAAGTGACCAGAGCAGAGAGAATGTGTTTCTCGAATTTGTTGGCCCTGATGATGTTCGCAGGTAGAGCTAAGCCAGGGACCAGGGTCGACATTCACAGTCCATGAATCATCACTCAAACCCTCAGTCATAAAGTGAAAGGCAAGTCTAAGCTATCCTTTGATTTGTTGTGGTTTTATGCCCTTTAAAGCCACGCCTACCTATATAAGAATCAAGAACTTATGAGAAATTCATTTGAAACGTTTGTTCTATTGGGTACAGCAAAGTGGGGCCCAACCCTTTCATGATGAACCCAGGTTGATTTAGTTAACGGCTTGCATCTGGTTTCCAAACTTGCCCTTACGTAACCCCAGTGAGTCCTAACTCAGCCTCAAACTTTAATGAAGACAGAAACCTCGCACATCAGGGCGAAGAACCCTTATTCTTACAAACCTCCAATCAGCACAGCTTGAGCGTCCAAAGGTACACAAGAGATGCTAGTGTTTCAGGGGTTTACCGAGCCAGTGGAGTCATCCAGATCTCACCCTGAGCTCATTACTATAACCCAGTTTAAGAGCACAGAGACCACAAAATTGCTGTGTGTGCTGAAGCGGGTAATGCAGTAATCCTCAGCTCCTGGATCATCGCAGGGCCAGGGAAATGTTAAAAAGCACAAGGCCTCGGGTAGCCTCTAGGGGAACTACTGGAATGTTGTTTATCTTCAACCCGCAACAACTGGTCCAGTATTTCACAACAGGAAGGTCTGTCCTGGGGCTCAGACGTTGAAGGCTTAGAGAAGCAAGGCCTGAAATAACCCCCTTTCTCTTCTACCTTCTATCTCCCCACCCTCTGGGACCCCTCTCCCACCCAACAGTTCAGATGAAAAAAAAAAAAGGCACAGCCAGGGCTGAGACCTTGAAATAGATACAGCTTTCTGAGCAACTTGCAGTTAATTTAATACTCTGGCTGGGAAGGGACACAGCCTGATCCAACAGGATTTTAGGCGACAGGGAAACTAGAAACTATGCCTTTTTTTTTATAGTCTTAACCCCTTAGTTTATAAAAATCAACCTTCCTTCTACAGCATCTGTGTTTTCAGAAGTTCAGATATATTCTCTTAGATCTCTTATATGACAGAAAGGAGAAACTGATCATGATTCAAATTCCAAAATGATAGTCAATGCCTGGTAACTTCATCTTAGCTCCATGTGATTCGGGAAATTCATTTTTAAAAGTCATAATAAGTATCTCTGTGATCTTGGATGAATCAGTTAACCTCTCTGAGACAGTGACAAGAGTTTATATTCAGGCCCATGAAATGGAGAGGTTGCATGAGCTTTGCTAGTTCAGGCGACAGGGATCTCTGAATCTCCCTGGCAGAGAGCATAGAACTCAGAAAAATCTCGGTGGTTTTATTATTTAAAGAAATGGGAGCAGATTGTTGTTGAAAAAGGAATCTTTATACACCAGACCATGAGGAGGTTCCCGAGCTTTTTGGAAGTTACAGTAGGGACCCATTGGTTTCTAATATTTATGATCGAGTCTCATCACTTCAACTGCTTTTGCACAAACTGCTTCAACTTGATTCTTCTTTCCTGTGATGGAGAGAAGGAAGAAAGCTGGATTCAAGATAAATCTTCTTCTGGACAAGCCAAGATGGAGAAGCACTAGACCTCAAGACAGATGACTAAATGATAATTGTTTAAGAAAAATGTAACTACTTCATATCCAACTCTTTCTTGGTTACATTTAACCCTTAGCATTCTGGCAGGTCAAAGTGTACCTACTTCTGGTATACCTACCATGTCCAGTTTTAGGCATAAAAGATGAACAATACTCACATTTTTCACTCAAGAAAGGTACAGAGAGAATAAATAGGTAAAAAGAAAATCAACTCTAGTATCAGGCAAAGTGAAAAGTTATGGCTACGGAATGCAGAGAAAACACAATTAACTCTGGCTGTGGATGTCAAGAAGGCCATCATGAAATCAGTACCACTTGACCTGAATCTCAGAGAATATGGGGGAGAGCTCATTTCATGCTGAAGTCAAAGCAGCAGCAAAAGCAAAAAAGTGTGAAACTATGAGTGATACATATGGAAAGCAGTGAGCGATTAGGGAGGCCATAATGGGTTGTTGACTACACCCTCCCGTCCTTCCAGAAGGACTCCTGCTTTCAAACTGTTCTTTATGGCACCTATGAAGTGGAAAAATTCTTTTCCAGAGCAGCATAGTGAGGAAGTTAAAAACACAGGCCCGGGGGTCCAACTGCCTTGTTTTAATGCTAGCTCTGTCACTTACCATTGTGTTACTTTGATCTGGTTGGCTGACTTCTCTGGACATCAGGTTCTTCTTCTATAAAATGGGAATAATAACATTACCTGCTGTGAGATTTAAATATAAAAGTGATGTAAAATTCTTGGCACAGTGCCTGGCACATAGTTAGGATTCAGTGTTACTGTTTTTGTTGCTACTTGCCTATTTTAGTTCTCTTATTAGATAGGTATACTTAAAAACCAAGAAAGATCCATTCCTATTCTTGGCCCAGAATTTAGACTAATGTTTTGCACAAAAAAGAGGACTTCTATAAACACTTAAATATATGAATGAATGATTGAATTCATGTATAATAAGCGGAAGATCAAATTTCAGATCTAGACTTTCCTATCACCAGGATTTGACTTTGGCTCACGTCATTGAGCTATACACTATCTTAAACTTTACTGTTTTATAGATGCTAGTAGATATTCTGGGTGTGGTGATGTGCACTAGGGTGGACAGCTAGAAAGATGCCAAGACATAAGTAGGGAATTCCTTGGACCCAGTGCTCTGCCATTACCTGGTCTTTCTCTCTGAAGGATATTTACTTGGTTTGTGACTAAATTCCATCAATTGTAAAATAAAAATTATTACAGTGACCACTGAGTAGGGCAAACTCATTAGATGACTCAAAAAAAACTCTTTGAAAAGGCATTTGGCTAAAACCTAGCCAGATAATGAGGTGTCCCAGGATGCCAGAGAGAATTGCAAGAACAATACCATTTTAAACAAGCCACTTTAACAAACTCCTCGGGTACTTTCTTACATTCTGAACAAATTCAGAATTAAGGATGAAAAAGTAAAACCAAAGTTAGCAGCTACGGGGTAATAAAAACTTTCCGATGCTAAAAAAGGGTACGTATATCAATACATAGAATATACAGATATCTAGTTCTTTTGGACGAGGAATTGGGTGCATTAAAAAAAACGCATTCCTTCCTAAATTACCTTCAGGTCAGCTAAAAAAGTTTAGCAATAGGGAGGAGTAAAGGGTAAGGATGCAACAACAAAACAACAACAACAAAAACCACTGTGGAATGGCTGGAGATTCTAGAGGAATAAATGTAGAGAATTTTAAAAATATGCTTCATACCCATGGCCTTGCAGACTTGTGTGAATATTGGTATTTCTGTACAATAGATCCTAAAGGGTAGACTTGCTAAATAAAAAAAGGATGGAAATTTTAACACTAATAGGTGCTGTCAAATTCTCCTTTCAAACTATTGTAGCAAGTTATACTTTTGTGCCTGGGGGACCTGTCTCTGACATCCTGGCCAATAGAGTCTACTGAAAAAAGAATAAGCTGAAAATTGGAAACAATCCGTCAATCCATCAACAGTTAATGGATCAACAATTTTGGTATAACCCTGTGATGGACAACTACTGCACAATAAAAAGGGGAAAAAAGTCACTGATGTACACAGCATCATGATAAATCTCAAAAGAATATACTAAATGAAAGAAGTCATACAAAAATAATACATAAGATTCCATTTGTTTGAAATCCTAGAAAAAACAAAACTATTCATAGTGACAGGAACCCAAGGCTGGAAAGGAGAGTGGATTGCCTACGAAGTGGCAAGAGGAAACATTTTAGGTGGATGGAAATATTCTATATCTGACTGGGTTGGTGGTAACATGGGTGAATATATTGGTCAAAATGCTAAGTATATCTCAATAAATTCCATTAAAATTTAAAAGAATAAGACAAAAAGAGGGAGGGTGTGGTCCCCAGGATTCAAATGTGGTTCAGATTGTATCTGACCCTGGATTCTAGTGTTTTTTCTCTGTCACAACATCTTCTTTTAGAATATTTTATTTTCACTTTATGCTCCTCTAAAAGTTGAAATCTCAATCACCAGGGCACTCTTAGACTCTTCCAGGGCTGCCAAGCAAGTAAATTCACTTGGTCTGCAGTCTTTTACATCCAGTGTAAATTTAAAGGAGTCACGTTCTGTATGTATACAAGCGCTTGCTTCCCTGAGACATCCATACCATCCCTGGGCTACTGGAAGGCATTAGGGTGCCTTCCTGCCTCACTATCATGTGCTTACCTTGGCTTTGAGTCTCACTGAGCCCTTTCCCCCCACGGAAAGCTTTGCACTTATCTCTTCTTACGATCTTTTGATTATATTCTCTTATGGTCCAAGGATTTTCCCCACAAAATTGAAATGACAGAAAATGTAAACAGATTTCTAGATACACATGTTCCTACAAAACATTTTCACATGTCTTATCTCATTGGTTCTTCAGCAACCCTGTAAAATATGAACGTCTCCCGTCACTTTCAGGATGTAATTCCCACTCTTCGGGTTAGCTCACAAAGTCCTTTAGCATCTGGTTCCATCTTACCTCGCTTCCCTCATCTCTAACCCGCAATCCCCTACATCCATCCACCTTTTCCTCCAGCCAGCCTGAGACACTAAGGCTTCCTATCCTTCCATGCCCCTAGACATTAATACATGTTACTCTTTCTGCCAATCACAATCTTCCATCTTTGCCTTCTTGCCTAAAACCTAATTACCTCTAAAAGTTGGCCTGTATCAACCCTCTGAAGTCCACCACTAACTGCTCCCAGGACTCTATTGTAAAGGAAAGCAGAGCATTCTTATTGTTGGTTTCCTGGATTTCCACTCCCATTGTGAGCTTCTGAAGGCCAGGACATTGTCTACTTTATCTTCTAGCCCCACAGTGACTAACATAACGACTGACACATAAGAAGTACTAAAAAAGCATTTGCTGAATGAATGAATGTGACATGAAATTTCTGGACAAAAAGATGACTGTCCAATGTCTAAAGTCTGAATTGCAAACTCAAAGGAGGAGACAAGATCCTGATTCTGAGTTCTACCCTGAGTTCTACACATGCCTTAGTGGCATGACTATAGTCTTTTTGTTTGTCAGAAAAGTCTGAGGCCAACTTAAGGACACAGAGACTGTAATTTCGCTGTGTCGATCTCAGCTGAAACCAAGGTGTGTTGGCATGAGACAGCAATCACTTAACTGCCTTGCACCTAAGAACACTAATATTTTGGCCTTTCCAGACAGGCTCGGGAATGTGATTAGGAGCCATTTGAAAAATGACACCCCACAGTAAAATGGAGCTTTGTGGCCTCTTCTTCAATCCCAGCTTCTGATCCTTTAAAACAGCCTTTAGAAACACTTTATTTCTCTTCTTGTGTATATTTATTAAAAAAATGAGAATAACAACTCTCTTCTCAAACTACTCTTAGCTGCCAAATTATCCAGTATGTATTTAGGCAATATTCAAGTCTCTGTATTTAGAATAAACCTAAAATCTTCCTATCCAATCGGCTAATGAAAGTCTATGCTAGAAGATGTGGCCAGTCATTATACTTTGCCAAATGCATACAAGCAGAAAATGACTTCATGAGTTAGGTCCTCATTTTTGGTCTTCCCCATATCCTGCTGAGCCTTTGAGATCACATTTGTCTCTGTCGATGTTTTCACAGTGCCATCATTAGCTAATAGAATCTCAGGTTTGGACTGGAACTTGTTGTTTGATCCTTTCTGTACAGTTCTCTGCCAAATGGCTCTGGAATTTCTGTTTGAAAACTCCCTCTACAAAGAACTCACGAACTCCTAGGAGCAGTTCATCCCATCTTTGAACAACACTGGCTATTTCACCTTGTGAAATCATTTTTCCTGAGTTTCCAGAAATTTAGTCCTACTCTAACCCTTAGAGCACAAGTAAAATGCCTCCTCCATGCCAGCTCTTCAGATGTATGAAAATGATAAAGATAATTCCATTAAATCTTCTGCAAGTGACTCCCTCATAGGAAGTGGTTTGAGTCATTCTCCCTAAAGATTCCTGTCACTCAAAGGTCTGGTCCCTAGATCTAGGACCTGCCACCCACATGAGTTCTGATGAAACACAGAGAGCAGGACCATTGACTACCTCCGTCATCGGTTTACGTGATCCCCACAGCCCTTTTCTTCATCTTATATTTTCCATTCTGCTTTCAAATTTCCCTTTCAGTTTATTCTTTCATGAAGCTCGTACACTCATTATATTGTCTTTCCTTTACCCATGCTATTAAAAAGTGTAGCACATATGGTATTTCCAATACAGAAAACACAGATACACAAAGAAAACTGTAATACAATACATTTGTATATTATCTTTATATATAGATATAAAGATTATATAATCTTATATAATTGAAATCCCAGTTCTGTCTGGTGGCAAAAATTGTTAGTTTGTTATTTGACTTTGCTTTTTCCTGACCATGAGATTTTTCCAGATCCACAGGCTTCTATCTCTGAACCCTCCAAGTTGATGCATGGAGCATTTCCCATACCTTCCATGTCACTCTGAGGCTGCTGACCCTTCTGAGGTACGTCTTTGTTCTTTTTTGCCCAGACATGATGCAACACCAATCCTTGTTCAGTGCTGCTCCTCTGTGCTAGACAAAGTATTCTAGAACCTGCTAGAATCCAGACAGGAAGTAAGCTCCTGATCACTGAGTAGGGGGAGTCACTTTCTCAGGAACTTTCCTCAGCTTCTCACTAGTTTGTTCATTCTCTCTTCCCCATCTCCAGATTTTTATCTAGCCACCATCAATATGAAAACCATTCTATGCTTGCTTCTAGGCCAAAACCAATCCATGTCAAAACCTTCATTATGAATTTCTAAAAGAGCCAGACTCTTAAAAGTTCTACCGCATTTTCTCTGAAAGTTTTCATTTCTGTCATGGGCTTTGAAAAGCCTATTTTGAAACTAAAAAATCAAGCCTTTCCTCCTATCTTGTTTCTGTCCTTCTGTAGTAACAATTCACCTTGACAGCATGAGGCTAAAGAGAATAGTCCCAGGATCCAAGAAATTGGAAGGAGGTAAAAATATCAATTAATATTTAAAAATCTTATTCAGCTTTCCAGAAAACAGAATGTTTGGGATTCCTTGCCAGGAAGGAAGGGTTAAAAAGCACTTATAATCCAGAATTCCCATATCCCCAACCTTTCAATCATCCGGGTGCTCCTGCTGCAGGGTCTTAAGAGACAGGCTCAGATGACCCTGCAGGGTACCTTATTCCTCCTACTTTATTAATCTCCTATCCAAGTGAAATCACAGAAGGTATCCCTACCTGATTTATCTCCTGTCCAGTTAAAATGCATGTAAGTCACAAGAATTCCTTTTGGCCCTTAGAATCTCAGGTAGTTATTAGAGTGCAGAATCATGTCAGCAAATCGACAGGAGGTCATCCTAAGGATGGCCTAGGAGGGGATACAGGCAGGCCCAGGATGGGGAGGAAGGGGGTGGCTGAGAAGGTTCAGAAGGCATCCATATGTTGGTCTGCTAACCTGGAAAGTGGTGACATCTTCCTGGGTGAAAAAGGAGGACACTATGAAAAAATGATCACCAGAATGGAGGGCTATTCCACCTCTACTCACGTGCAAGCCAAGGCAGATCTCCACCGTCAGAGTACCTTTAAAAAAATTTTTAATTGAAGTTGATACATCATTCTTAATCAGTTCCTTATAGGTCAATCAACTATTCAAATTATGCAATGTTTTCTAGGTCCTAGTCTCAAAACCAGGTGAGTGAGGGAGTTTGTTGCCACACAGGAAACATCAGGGAAGTCCCTGGACCAGAGTCAGGCTAAGGTGAATGGTCAGAACGGGAAAGACAATATTATGGCTCCGATGAGAGGGAGCAATGAAGAAACTGGCGAAAAAGAAAAAGCTCAGTGGCTAGGAGAGTCAAGAGGCTTTGAGAAGGAAGATTTAACCCGGGGTGTCATTTTTATTGCATTTCTAGCACATCTTTCCTTTGTATCCCAATTCTACTATAATCCACTGTGAGCTCAGGTAATGCAAACTCATTTTCATATCAGCAAAAGGGATTAAGAAGGTAAATCTTCAGAGGGAGAAAATATCCATGATGTATTTTAAAGTCGAATGCAGTATAAATGATTTTGTATCCACTCTTTTGTATTATTCATGCCTCAGCTCCCTGTCATGGCCATGAATAAATGAAATTTAACAAATGTTGTTTGGTCCACAGTGGCCCAGAATCATCCTAGAAGCTGAAGATCAGCTGCAACCCATTCCAGGAGCTCTTAGAGTATGAATGTGAAGGCCTTGGAGATAATCAAAATCAAAATTAAAAGACTTCCTCAGTCTTTTCAAGCTCCCTTTGATAAACAAAATAAATCACACGCCCACATTTAATTGCATTTAAAATTCAAGGTAAATTAAGTATTGTGACAAAAAGGCAAATCAAATCAATGGAACAAAGTGTGCTGCTGTGTATTCATGGCACACGTCTCCCTTGAACTTTTACAGACCCTCCTTGGAGAACTAAGATATAGGTCAGTTATTGGTAGACTATGACCTGCAGCCTGCTTTTATATGGTCCATGAGTTAAGAATGGTTTTTACATTTTTAAATGGTGGTAAAAAAAAATCAAAAGAAGAATAATACTTCATGACATGTAGAAATTATATGAAATTCAAATTTCAGTGTCCATAGATGAAGTGTCACTGGAGTCCAGCCACACTCACCCTTATTGGCCGTGGCTTGCTTTTGTGCTATGGCAGCAGAGCAGAGTGTGTGCAAAAAAGATCATGTGGCCCCCAAGTCCTGAAATATCCACTATCTGGCCCTTTACAGAAAAAAAAAAAAAATTGTCTAGCCTTTGTAAACCAATGCTTCCTTTTAAAGATGAGAAAATTAAAACCGAAGGAGAAGAAAGATCTCAAGGTCACCCACCTGGTATTCAACAGAGACATCTCTAGAACCCACTCATCTAAACTCCATGTGGGATCCTTTCTCATTATACCAAGTGGCCTGGGGTGGAGGTGAGGGGGGCTGTCCCCAGGATTACAGACAGCAAGCCTGTGACTGAACAGGCTGTAGGAACCAGAGCCATGGTTTCAAGAGTTCAGGAGCATACGTGAATAATGTGTTTCCTAAGGAGAAGAGAAGAAAAAACAAGACAAAACAACACTGAAACTAATTATGAAGGTGTGCGGCAAATTCATTTTGGTCCAGCACATGCTCTACTGTGAGATCTGGCCATCTAACCTGGTCTGAACTGAATGCCGCATGTCTTTCGGTGCCAGTACCCATCCACTGCTTGTACTTACTCTTACTTTGCTGCTTCCATTTAAGAGTCCTCAGAAACAGGGATGTGGAATGCTTCATGTGAGGGAGGGCACTGGGAATAAACAAAAAAGAGAATCTGGGAGTGAGGGAGAGAGTTGAGCTTGGTTTTCTGCTGGAGGCTACATTTTTATTTTTATTTTTTTCCGACTGGCATGCGTCTTCTTTGTTTTGAATAATGGAGATAATTATACATTCAAGGGATCACACTCTAAACCCCCCAAACGATTAAGAAATCTTATTGCAGGCAATCATGAGAAAATGTAAGGGAGGATTACCCAGAGAGACAATGCAAATTATACATCTTCAAGTCCCTCGCTTAGCACAGAGACCTAATCACCATTCTCCTCTCTTTCCCATGGCTGAATTGTTTATATTCCAGGCCTCTCTCAGGGCACAGCAATGTTCTTTCCTAAACCCTGCTCATGTGTAGTCAAAGGTTCGGATGGGTCCCTCTTGGGAAACTACTACCTCGGTGATTTTGATTCCGACCTGTAAGCTCCCACTTACCAGCAACTGGGAATAGAACAAAAGCTTGCATTATGTTCAGGCTGCAAGATTCTTTACGTAGGGAGAAAAGAACCCTGTGTATCATTTGCTCAATTCAACAAATATTTATTGGGCAGCAACCACAAAGCAGACATTACTCTAAAAGCTGGGATAAAACAGGGGAAAAAATATAATCCCTGACCTTATGGGTCTATATCTAGTCAAGCCAGATAGATAGACAAGGAAATAGGAAAATCAAATGTGTGTCATGAAGGATATGAAAAAAGTAAGTCCAGATTGTTCAGGGGTTGCCTGGGTAGAGCAAATCAATTCTAAGAGTACATGGAATTAACCAGGAAAAGAGCTTAGAGGGGGCATCTGTCAGGTGGAGGGGACAAATGTGAAGCCCTACAAATGAGAGAGGTCATGGATTGTTGAGAAAACTAGGGTGGGACTGATCAAACCTTGGGGAGGGGAACAGCAGACACGTGGATAAGGAGGGAAGATGACCAAGGATGGGGCTGGGAATGTCAGCTGATGCCAACCAGGAAGGGTCTTGTGAGCCTTATCCTGAGGATAAGGAAGGCAGGCATTTCGGAAGGCAATGCAGAGTCTCAAAAGTGTTTTAATGACAGTGGGTGATGGGATCAGATTTGCCATTATCTTCTTAACCATACCTCGCTGTCCAGGGATTATATATCTGACTCACTATGCCCTCAGTTGTATGGTGTAACAATAAGAAGAAGAAGAAGAATAGCTAATACATGTTGTGTTAATATGTGCCTGGATTGTGTTAAGCACTTTACCTGAATTATATGATTTACTCCTTACAACAATCCTATGAAATAGATATTACTACTATCTGTAACTGACAAATGAGGAAACTGAGGCACAGAGATTTAGTAGCATGCCCAAGAGTGTACAATTCTTAAGGTGAGGAGCTGGAATTGAAATCAAATGCAGTCTACCTCCAAAGCTCAGACTAAACATGGGCCTGTGAGTGAAAAAATCAAATACAACTTCCAACTCTGATTCTCAGTGTGATCATGGGCTTTCACTCTCTGGTTTCCTTGTCTTTAAATAAGAAGAATGAGCTACATAACTTTCAATCCTCTTTCTCTAGTCTAATATCAAGATATTGTATTTCTCTTAGATGTCAGCAGAAAAGCAGTAGTTCAGGGTAGTCATTTGACTCTTATTGTTCTTAAGGCAAGAAATAGTTACAAGAAATCAACCCCTGTAGAAGATTTATGATCTCTCCCGGGGATAATTCCAAATATTTCTTCCTCTCCCCTCACTCTCTCAGTCTTCTTTCCCAAGGTTTGTGATGGAAATCCAGTGACAGAGTGATTTCCATAAACACGTGTTGATTGTCAGTGGATCAGAAAATAGAATATCACTGGAACTTCCCCCCCACATGTCACTGTCATCAGGTTTTGTCTTCTTTGTGGTCCATTGACAGTGACAATAACCCAGGCTCTGTTTTCTCTCTGTCAATTACACTTTAAGCGGGTCAGGGTGAGACTTATCATTAAAGAAAAATCAACAGCTCTGAAAAAGCAGGTGTTAAAAGTTAACAAAAGGATTGAATATTCATAATGGTTAAATTGTATTTGTTGGATTTGGCATGGCCAACAGGTGCCTTTTCCTGAATTTGCACCACCATCCATAATATAGAATGGAAGCCGTGACTGGCAAAAAAAATGGTTAGAGAAAGGTAGAGGACCGTCCTATTTTAGTGTCTTCAGAATGCCAGGGGACTATCCATGCTCAGTTGGCTTTTGATACTGGAAATATAACTCAGTGGTCTCAGCTTCAGAATTCTTAGACTTTGTGGAACCACAGGTCTAAAATCTTGGCAAGCCTGAGTCATGGCTTCAGTCTCTGTCTCCTTAGAAAAAAATCTGAAGAGCAAGTGATTTATGGTATTTCTTCTTCTAGAAGAGCGCTCCAACCCCTGGCCACTGAATGGACTTTGAAATATGCCCACAGGGATCCTTTATCCACAGACAATCTCTGAGTGCTTATTATTCACTTTACTAGTGTAGAAGCTCTTTAATCATTGTCTCTGCATTTGCTTTAATCTAGAAACTGTCAATTTATTAGCTCATAATGTGCCTGAAGCTTTTCACCATCTTACTGGAGAAAGACTTGTATAAATGCAGGAGATGATTCTAAAAAAGTCAGATTGATATGAGATAAGGATATGAAGAGACAAAATAATATAGCAATTAGAGTACAGAACTAAAGTTTAGCTCTGAAAGAAAAGCATTCTATATTTTGTTTCAAGAGGAGTAAAACCATTTTTAACTCCACCTAGTAATAACTGATGAGTGAGTAAAAGAATTATTTATTATAAACATGAAATTATCCATTACAAAGGATTTTCAGCACCAAAGTTTTAGGAAGTTACCCAGAATGCACACTGGAGGGATACTCCTGAAAATGAAAGTGGTTAAGAAATTAAAGACCATGAGCTACAAATATATATATATACATATATATATATGTGTGTATATATATATATGTATATATATATATATTTCTGAGGTTGAAAAATCTCAAATATGTGTGTATATACGTGTGTGTGTGTGTGTGTGTGTGTGTTTTCATGGAGAATAATCAGAGCATCAAGAAAAATAATGTTCAGGATACAAAGATAAGTAAGGAGCCCAGCATAGCCCAGCAAAGCAGCATAGAGTGCACATGTTATAGAGAAGATGGAAAAAAAGAGTCCAGAAAGAAGGGACTTGAAAGAGTGACTCCACCTTGAAATAAAACTGTGGAATACTTGGCTTCCAGATGACCTAAAGACTGATCACAGCTAGTCTAATAGCTATAATCACTATGAACTCTACCTATGACATTCCTGATCTGTTGCTGTCTTCCATCTTTCTCCCAGAGTGGTTTTATTATCAAGTAAAATGTTTGCTTCTTTCTTTTTCCTTACAGAAGAGACCTTTACAATTACCTAGTCCAATTCATTCACTTTACAAATGAGGAAACCAGGACCCCGAGAGGTTAAAGTGAATTGCTCAGTCACCTAGATGGAGAATACCATAGACAGGACTAAAATCCTGAATCTTCTAATTCCCAAACCACACTTCATTGCAAGAGCCCATTCTTCCTCTGAAATAATTACTACTTTCCTCTTCATCATAGTGGTAATTTCTGCAAAGGCAGAGAAATACTGTGGGTGATTCTCAAACGTTAGATGTTTAAATTAGCATTTGGGAACTATATATCTACATAGAATTACTGGAAGTTGGAAGGAATACAAAATCATCACCTTTACTTTTAATAGGGTCCCAACACAATCTTCCAGCATACTTGCTTAAAATTAGTTCTTCCTTCCCTGTCAATTAGCCATCTTGTTTTTATTTTCTTACCAGAGATAGAATTTAATGATTCAAAGGATCTTGGAGATCACCTAGACTTACTTTCTTATCTTATAAATGAGAAAGCTGAGGTTCAAAAAGGATACCTTACCAAATCACAAAATATTCGAATTTGAAGAAGCAACAATATTTAGTCAACTTTTTTTTAATTTAGAGAAATAGAAGTACTTAACTATTATAACACCTGTATTTCTCACTACCTATAATTAATAATTCTTCATATTTTGCTATATTTCTTTCAAATATTTTATATAAGAAATAAAGCTATGCAGATACAGTTGAAATATATTTTTCCCAACCCCTAGTCTTACTGACATCCTTATCAACCTAAGGACAGCCAATATTAGAAATTTGTGAATCCTTGCGATCTACTTTGTATAATTTAACATACACATATAGATATCAATGGGCAATGTATATTCCCAGCTAGTGCCAGGGGATTAGGGATATTAAATCAAAACTATTCTGATTTTGTTTGATTGTATGTTATTCTTCCTAGAAATATTTAATAGAAAACTACTGTAAGACAACAAAATTGTAAACCGTTTCAATCTAATAGACCCATTTAACAGGTCAGAGAGGTTAAGTGACTTGCCCCAAGTGACACAATGTCACCATCCAACTAGAACTCAGATGTTTTCCCCCTACACCCATCTCCACTTATCTTTTCACTAGAAAACCCCACCTGATTGTCTCTTTCCCCTTAAGTCCTCTGGATGTTTTTCTTCATCATTTTCAGAAAGCCACATTTCCCTCCCATACCTCCCTTCAGAAAAGAAACAATTCTGGGGTTGAGAAATCTCATACCAGAAACAATATACTCTTTAACTTCACACTTTGTTCTGAACAGCAGGGCAGCCAGGCAGACACCAGGCTCACACACCATTATGAATCTGTCAGCAATTAGAATTCTAAACCCTATTCGGTTTTTACTTGCTTCAATCAACTTGTCACTGCAGTGAGGATTATCTACTTTCTCAACATAAACATCAACAGAAGTGAGTGCAATGGCTTGCGTCCTTGGCGACGGCACCGCCAGGGAGAATGTTAAATAGAACATTCTGCAGACAGGAGGGATCTGGGGCCTTAATGGGCCATAATTAGAGGGGCAGAGCCTACACTAGCCTTTGTGTAAGGCTTCAGAATTCCCCTCCTTAGGATGGGGAGACATCTTGGGACATGCAAGGAGACTGCTGTTGTCTGCTTCTCCCTTCTCTGTTTCCTGAGCTAGAGAAAGAAAGGAAAAAGAAGAAAATGTATCCCTGCAATGTTTTCACTCAAAACCAAAGGACTTTGGGAGTCATGCCATTCAACCCCCTTATTTAGAGGATTAGGAAGCTGAGATCCAGAGAGGGAAGGCTGTGGCCAAGGTCGAACCCATGAGCCCAGTGTCCTGACTCCCAATGCTGAGCCCTGCTCCCTTCAGGGGGAGTAGAAAGGTTCTGAGTCACAAGCCACATTCTAACCCAAATACCCAATGATGCAAAAGACCAAGCAACACAGTGCCACGATACGAGGACAGGGCAAGCCCACGGTGCCAGGGTCACCGAGAGAAGAGATTCACTCCACCTCAAATCCATTGTGAAGACAGAGAGTGTGTAAGTACACAAGTAGCAATTAATTTGATTCCTTTCAACAAGTTATTTTTTTAAGGATTATCTAAGGAACTTAGAGTTAGGTGGGTCAAGACAAAGAAAGTTTGGTATCTTCTACTACTAAAAAGAGCTAAATTATGTATACTAACTTATTTAATCTTCATAACAACTTTACGAGGTTAATACTATTATTTTAGCCTTTATTTTACAGATGAAGAAACTGAAGTATGGAGGGTTGGGTACCTTGTTCATGTTTATGCATATGGTAATGGCAAAACTAAGATTGGAACCTAGATGGACTGGCTCCAGAGGCCCCACTCTTAACCACAAGAGTAGGGTGACAAACCATCCTGATTTCCTGGGACTGTCCCCATTTTAGCAATCAAAGTCCCATATCCCAGGAAACCTGTCAGTCCTGGACAAACTGGGACAGTTGATCACCCTACGCATAACTATACTGACTCTGTGGTTTGTCAACGATTCAACCCAAACCTCAAAAAATGATCCAGTTAGTCTGGTTGCCATATCTGTCTTCAAGCCTTGTGAGGCTGAACTCACAGGGAAGAACTTAAATATTCATAGGTGCCAAGTACTCTTATGAGCAGTTTTGAGGCTTTATGTTATTTAAATTCTCACAAGCACCCTAGAGGAGGTATATGGATAAGAAAACAAAGGATCCGAGAGGATTGGATCAGTTGCCTAAGATCTTAGTGTTAGCAAGTATAAAGCTAAGATTTGAACCGAGGCAAGGAGGAAGATCTTGGGACTTCTTTATAGAGAAATAGCTAAAATGAGGGAGTCTCAAAATCTGAAAGTCTTACCTACTTGGTGTTTTTTTCTGGATGTGGGAATTCACACCTAGAAAATTAGATATAACTCTTTGAGAATTCCCTCTTTCTGAGTAGAGTTTTGTGCTTCCTCCTCCTTCTGACTCAGCCATGGGATATAGCATCAGCGGGCCACAAGTTGGCACCAACACCCTCAATGCCCTCCCCATCTCCATGCTGTGTCCACCCTACTTCCCCTCTTTGATGATCACTCCCCTGCCATTGTGTGCATGTAAAATTCTTACCCATCCTTTAAGACCTGGTCATATACTACGATCCCCAAAAGCCTTCCTTGGACTTAGTTTAAATTAATCCTTCTCTCGTCTTCTTTCCCTTAGCCATCTTAAACCTTTTAAAAATAGGTATCCCAATCTGCCTTATTCTAAAGTCACAGTGTGCAAGGGTGGGAGAGGGCCATGCCTGGCTCTCTTGTTGTGTTAGGGACTCCACCTCAGCATTATCTTATTTCCTCTCTCAGTAGTTCACAGGACAAGAGACAGCACCTGCACACAGCCCGTAGTTTGACAGCCTCTTGAATGAATATATGTATACATCAGTGTGTTTAGTTATGAACTATGATGTTTGTACATGGAGATTCGGGTAAGGAAAACAATATCTAGGATGTTTGTGTATGTCAGAGGATAATTTCTTTGGCACTTCTAGGCTCGGTTTTTCTCCCAAACTGAAGCAAACGATTAAGGCAATTGGCTCAATGTTTGTAGTAGGTACCTAAGTCTATAAAACTTGTCTAAAGTATCTTTGCAAAATTACTTAGAGTTAAGAATAATGATTATTAAATGGTCTAATAGAAATAAATACAGGGCAAGGAGTTAGTTTCCACTTTCTCGGTAATGACCCAAACTCACTGCGTAAACTTTGGCCCTCTTTTTGCCCAAACTGTAGGATGATGGTGGTAGAATTACATGATTTCTAGGATCCCCTCCAACTCTACATGCCTATAATCCAATAATTCTAATAATTAGAGCAAGTCTTCCCCCACAGGGACATTCTGTTTCCTACTGTAGCCTTGGCATCCGGAACATTCTGGTTGAGTAGTAGTATCAATAACAAAGTCAAGGACCAGTCAAAGCCACTGAGGAAGAAAAGGGTGTTCTGTCTGAAGAAAGGAAGCCAGAGATTCTGGAGGGACATGATGTGTGAAATGCAGGCTGGGGGTTAATGAGTTTGAGGCGTGAAACCCCAAGCTTCAGGGCCGCATTCTCTGGCAGTGTTGAGCACGGCGTGTCTCCATGCCCTCTGTGGCCGAGTTCTATTTTAGAATGTACTCGAGCTTGAATCCTCTTAACACAGCTGTGACTGTCTGTTAAATTTTAGGCATGGTTCTCCATTCAAGCAAATGGCTCTTGGTCTTACATTGCCAGACCTGGGGAAAAGCAGCTAGAGGACGGCAGACCTGGAAACTGTCAGAGAATTGATTGGTAGTGAAAGAGGTGTATTTATTGAGATTGAGATGTAGTCAGCTTAGCCCAATGGACCAGGGTAGAGAGAAGATTGTTCTGTGAAGGTCAGAAGCAAATGGGATGGGGAAGTCTCGCTGGACAGCCCCACCCACCAAGAAATGTTTCATTCAGCATTTGAGAGCCCCTTAAGCCTCCTTAGCCATTAACGTTCCTTTCTAGCTAAGACACACCTCTTGAGACCTTAACCCATGGAAAAAATGAGAGCACAGTTGAGTCGTTTCACCATGCTCCCACCCTTCTCCCCTCTGGAATCCCTTCCAGGGCCCAAAGTGCCGAGCTGTCAAGTCTTGCCCTGAATGCTTTGGTTAAGTGGATGCCCAACCCAGCTGAGGAAGCTGTGTCAGGGCTGGGTTAAGCCCTCCAGCTGCTGGGAAGAGCAGAAGTGGTCACCACGGAAAGAAGCCCCTCATCAATCTTGTAGTGACTCACAAGATCACTGGGATGCACAGGGGACTAGAGTCCCTGGAAAGACTACACCTTTTTCCTTGAGAAGAGATGACTGCATTCTTGAAAACCAAGGCAGCTGCTTCTAAAACGGAGTGAAAATAGCCAGGGTTGCTTCTGCCTCCTGAATTTAGGCATAGATGCTATGTGCCCTGAGACTGTGAAGGCAGGAAGGTCCCCATTTGTGTGGATTTTGCTACTGCAGCCAGTTCTATTTGACACAATTCAATGTCAGAGGGAGAAGAGAACTCTGGGTGTTACCTAGTCAAACTCTTATTTTTTAAAGGAATAACTGAGGGGCCAGGGGGTGAATAACATGTCCAAGGTCCATATTATGAATCAGTGGGAAAGCCAGGACTAGAATCAAGATTTTGCACTCCAGATCTGTTACTCCTTCCACAATCCTAGGGTCAGAGTGGATTTTTTGTGAAGCTAATAAAGATTCAATTTCAAAATACATCCCTTAATGGGTCCATTCTGAGGCTGTGAGAGGGGCCCTAGCAATGTACTCCCATGGCCATTTTTCTTTCCTTTTTTTCCTTAATTTTCAAAAGTAAATTTTATTTAACTGAAATTGGCTTAAAGTGCTGTTCCTTTCCATTTTGTCTCTCCCTTTATCACTCGTCCCCTCAAGTTGGGTGTCAGAATGACCACGGGCATTTGTGAGATATGGTTAAAGGGACGTTGAGGTAGGTTAGCATTTAGCTGTGGTTAAGCAGGTAGGATAAAATTATATGGTTCCCACTCACTTTCACGAAGAGTTAAGTTATCCCTTATCTTGATTTAAGACTGCCTCCACTTCCGTAACCAACTAGCAACAAGAATCAAAGAAAGGGCAAGACCAAAGTTCAGCTCCTATGAAGATACAAATGGTCCCTCAAGCATCTGGCACAGGAAACATGAGGGTATTGGAGAAGAACAACGGTTAAAATATGTAGAGTCAGGAGGTAGTCCGTGAAAATTCTTCCAAATCTCATATCTCATATGTGGAAGAAACTTGATGAATATTTTCCATTATCAACAATGAATTGTAAAGCTGAATGAAACTTTTCAAAACTATTAATAATAATTTTATGAAAATACACTTCAATAAACTGAAGAAAAAATGAATTAACTATTCTCCTTATGGAAAATATTTTCTTTTTCCTGTTTAAAAAGCACAATTTATTGCTTTTAGTATATTCACAGAGTTGTGCATCCATAGCCATCAATGATTTTAGAATATTTTCTTCATCCCAGAAAGAAACCTTGTACCCTTTAGCTGTCACTCCCACCCTCCCCACCCCCCAGCCCTGGGCAACCACTGATCTACTTTCTGTCTCTGTGGATTTACCTCTTCTGAACATTCATGCACATGGAATCATACAACATGTGGTCTTTTATGACTGGCTCCTCCCACTCAGCATCATGTTTTCAAGGTTCATTCATGGTGTAATTTGCATCAGTGTTTCATTCCTTTTTATGGCTAAATAATACTCCACGGTGTAGATTACTCAAGACCATCTTCCTTGGTTATCCTTGGAGAGACCAAGGTGGATGGTTTGAGGGAACCTCACTCCTGGACCCCAGACCTCCTCAGGTGGAACAGCCTTTGAGGATCAAATGCAGAAGGAGACACAGATCTTTTTTTTACTTTCTTTTTTTTTGGCCGGGCCGCTCGGCATGCAGGATCTTAGTTGCCCACAGTGGAAGCATGGAGTCCTAACCACTAGATCTCCAGGGAATTCCCTTTTTTTTTTTTTTTTTTAACTTTCTTAAAAAACAATCTGTATAAGTGAAATAGGTACCAAAATCTCGGCATTATCATTTTATTCTGCTGTTGCAGCCCACACTGTTGACTTCTGGCTTAGGACCCAAGGCCATCTGCTCCCCTTGTCGTAGGAAGAGGTAGTCAAATAATATGCAGTCACAATGAGTATGAACGAAGTATTATATAAGTGTGCTAATTAACAAAGGTATTATGTTATTTTCTGAATTTTTAATTTTGTAGTAAATTTCAGGTTTGTAATATCTATATTTTTTAATATTTTTTCTTTTTTTTTTTTAAGAAAGGAATGTGTTGGATTTGAGGCTGATGCTTTTTTTTTTTAATTTATTTATTTTATTTTTATTTTTGGCTGTGTTGGGTCTTCGTTTCTGTGCGAGGGCTTTCTCCAGTTGTGGCAAGCGGGGGCCACTCTTCATCGCGGTGCGTGAGCCTCTCACTATCGCGGCCTCTCTTGTTGGGGAGCATAGGCTCCAGATGCGCAGGCTCAGTAGTTGTGGCTCACGGGCCTAGCTGCTCCGCGGCACGTGGGATCTTCCCAGACCAGGGCTCGAACCCGTGTCCCCTGCATTAGCAGGCAGATTCTCAACCACTGCACCACCAAGGAAGCCCTATATCTTTTAATATTGATTGGGGTATTTGATTGGGATGTATTTTGCCATTCAAAAACATTCATTTTTGTGCCTAATTTTGTATTTATAGTATTACAGTCTTTTTTTCTCAAAGAGAGCCCCCTTGTCATATAAACTGCATAAAATCTGGATCTGTCTCCTGCCTGAGATACCTCTTTAATGAGTTTGCATTAATCACAGTATTACTGAAAATGATAGGAAATATCCTGGGTGGGTTTTGTGGATCAGGAACCCATTACTACTGCACAATCATGCTAGCATGATCCTCACTGGAATTTAGCAATTTAGAAGAGTGTTTGGAGTCATTTGCGTTGTGCACGAGAGCAGTTCCCAATGCCAATTCATTGGGGTCAGTTTCACTGCCGGTAACGGAAGCAAAGGCCTCATAAGACTTCACTATTACTCATCAGTGTTATGTTTGTCTACACCTATCTCCCAAGTAACCAAACCACTTAATCTCATTTCCTTTTACCACATTCAATTCATCTTCCAAATATGCACACTTGCAAAATATGTCTGGGGGACAGGTTATTCTACCCCATTTTAAAGAAGGAGAAGACTCAATGATAGGGGTGAGTTATTGACATTCAAATTACTCAATTCCATCTCTGATATGTTCTCTACTCAAAGAGTTGCTGTGAGGGGCAAATAAAATAATGAGTATGAAATATCCTAACCCAGACACTGGCACATGAGTGCCCAGTAAATGTTAGTTTAATGTTGGATGATTCTTTACCTATAGGTAAGCATTAGCCAACTTGGGTTCATGACGTACCCAGATGCTTGGAGGTATTTCTGCAGTTCCTTGAAAGAAAATGTGGCCATCGTACACAAGCTTCAGATCTCTCTGCTCCAAAATGAACAATGGATTTTAAGCCTAAAGCAAGAAACCCAACTCATTACTTTTTTGCAAACTTGAGTGGTCAGGGAACTTTACTGAGAAAGATTTGCAAGGTGATATGTCATCAGAAAACCTAACTTGACTGTCAACTTCCCTACTTCCTAACTGCAAGACCTTGGTCAAGTCATTCTATTTATTTCTATTTTGATTTCTTTACCTGCAAAACAAGGATATTAATAACCTATAAGCCTGTAAGAAAATCATAAGATACTATATGGTAAATTTGGAGACATATAGACAATGAGTTATTATTTTTTGCACCATCAAAGTAAAACGGAGAACTAAAGCAAAGCACAGATAATTTGTCTCACGTTCCTCCTTTCACAAGCCCCATCACTTTTTCCCTCAGAATTACTAAGTGCAGACAAGTGTGACACACTTCATATGATTCCAGAACAGAATGTAAATGTTTATAACCTGGATAAGGTAGAAGTAAATGCATATTTGACAAAAGGCAAAAAATAAGAGTTGCTGGAGAAATCTAGAGTTATCTCATCAACATCTTTATTTTCACAGAGGGGAGATGAAATAGAAACTAAAATTGACAGAGAAATAGAAGTGAAAATGTATTATTTAAGTAACAAATTTTATCAACAGAAAAGTGAAAATAAACAGGTAGAGAGGAAAGAGAAGTGTGAAGGATAGTGTATGTGAACTAAGTCTGGTCCTTTCATAGAAGACAGTCAACAGATAATATCTGATATTGATGAATCAATATAGAGAAATAGAAACATATTTTTCAAAGTTATGAAGGTCACTACCAGCAGAACCAGAAAGAAAGGCTCTTAAGATAAGTTACCACTAAGCTGGAAGTGGGAAGAGGTGAGTTGGGAAGCTGTTGGTTTCCAACACAACTCTTTGGTATCATTGGATTTTCTTTACCATTTGATAAAATATGAGAGGGAAAAAAAAACTCAAAAAAGCATGTGTTCTTTTTTATCTTTGGTGGCATCAATATAAGCTCAGATATTCAATAGTGCTATTATTATTTCATTTTCAGCATCTTTTTCTTTATTCTTATACCTGTGCTATTCAATAGGATAGCCACTAGACACTTGTGGCCACATGAAGTTAAATTCGTTAAAATAAAACAAAATTTCAGTTCCTAAGTTTCATCTGCCATATTTCACGACAAATGGCTACTGTGTTGGACAGCATAGAATTCTGGAATTTTCCATTACTGCAGAAAGTTCTATACCCTCACTCTAAGCAATTTCATCCACACTAAAGGTTTCAGCTACCACTCATTCTTGGATGACTCCCTGGCCTTTATCTCAAGCCAAAGATCTTGTCTCCTGAGCAACGTACCTTCACATGTACCTGTTGATGAGACAGGAATATTTTCACTTATGTCCCACAGCCCTTCATACTCAACTTATCCAAATCTGAACATGTTGTATTTCCTGTGGAAGTCATTTTTACTTCCTACATTCTCCACTTCTCCTGTTGGAATCATCATCTGAAAAGTCACTAGAATCAGTTGGCTGGTGTCTACTGCTTGCAGCTCACTTTCCCTGAAGCTGATGGCAGCCTGGGAGAGCCTCAGCTCATCTCTTCTTCCTGATACACTCCTTCTGGCCAGAATACCTACCAGGTCATCATGTTCTGCTTATTCTAGGTGTGGCCTACACTTCTGGTAAACTAGCTACACTCTAAAGCTGTCAAGCTCCTGGCTGGTGCTCTGGGCATCACTCAGCTAGTCTTCTTTATGATTTTTTTTTTACCCCAGGATAATGCCATTCCTCACTTTCTGTAATGATGACACATTCTGAGTGTTGCTGTGTGTTTTTGATTTAACCACAAAAAAGTCTGGGAATAAAAAGACTTTTGGTAAAATCAAAATACTATTTCTTTCTAAAGTCAGGGAGAAGGCCTAAGTGGGTATGCTGCTCTATAAAACCAGACTACAAAAAGGCAGTGTTTTCCTGGAAGCTTAAACAAGTGCTACTGACATGGATTGAAACCCAAATGCCTATGAGATCAGCATCATAAAACACATTTACCAATTACCTAGGTAAATGTGTATGGTGGAGGAGAAATGTGGATAACTTCAAGGAGTTTATAATCAGGCTGAAAAATAGTTCAACAGTTATCTTAAATATGTCAGGTTAGGGATTCAGTAAAATGGCCAGCTCAACATCTCTTCCAACCTTGTTTTAGTAGGCTTTTTTTTTTTTTTTTTTTTTTTTTACTGCTGACGTTAGAAAGCTAAACATTACAATTCTCGGATTCCTTTGTAGCTAGATTCTGGATATTATTAAGTTCTAGGTTAATCCAGGTCTTCTACCAATGAGTACAGAATCTTGACCAAGTTTCTTAGCCTCTTTGTACTTTTACTTTCCTCATTTCAAGATGGAGGTTTGACATTAATATTATATTGAGAGATTTATTCGAGGATTCATTGATGTAATGAATACAAAGACATTAGCACCCTGCTTGGTACCTATAGATACTCAATAAATTCTTGCAATCACTATTAAGAGGAATAAATGGAATGCTCTTCCCATGTCCTACTTCAGAGTAAGTAAGGAGGAAGGGGGCAGAAGTTGTCGTATTCATTTTGCTGGTACAGATCTAGCAGATGTAAAGAGGCTCTGAAGCCAACAGTTCCAGGAAAAAACTCCTGGTTATTGAATTGTAGCTAAGGGGCTGTGTTCCTGGTACCTGCTATTGTGATAGCAGCCTCCTGATTGCCTAGCTTCTCGTGTATGGCAGAGATAACTAATCCTTGGGTGCGCCAGTTTTGCAGTGTTGTTCTGGGAATCACTTCCTGAGTCCCAGCCTGTGCCTCCAGCCTTTGTAACAATGTTGTAAATACTTAATTCCATATATTAAAACACTTTGTGTTTAAAATTGTGAAATGGTTTCTATTACGTGGAATGGTACCCAACCTGATATAGGCAAAATGGAAGACGGCATCATGTCTCTACCACTAGGAAGCAGTGGTGGCTCTGTGAGACAATGTGTGAGAGTAACTGGATCACACCCCTACTCCAGATATGTTTCCTCAGTTATAAACTAGAAAGTAGTCTTGAAGCAGAACATGGAAATGGAATTCCATTTACTCTGCCCACTAGGAGGCATTTTCTTCAGCATCGCCTTTCAGGACCACCATGGAGAAGATGTCACAGCTGTCCACTTCCAGGTGATGCAGCAAATCATGCAGAGCCATCTATGAATCAGGCTCATTTTTCTTGCCTCAGTCTATTGATTGTAGGGAACTCTCCATGAAGCCATAGGTGTAGGTTGAGAGAGAAGAAAATGTAGTAGGAATAGGTACCATTGTTCACTTACTCATGCAGCTTGCTTGGCCCTCTGGACCTACTTGAGCCTTATCAGGTATATGTCACCTCCAACTGATAAGAGAGGGCTGCTGTGCATGCCTAAACTTAAGACTTGGTGGGTCAGACTACATCCAGTTCATTATGGGCAGCTTAGGCTGCACTGCAACTTGATGGTGTGTGGTCAAGTGTTCAGTCTCTACGAGGGCCCAGTAGCAATCCAAAAGGAAAACTGTTATCTAAAAGAATGGGATATCTTTGCTTAATATCCTAAGGTCTATCCAGTGATTCATCTGGAGGTGCTGGCCAAAGGTTCCCTGCAGCATTTCTATCTGCCACAGAGATTTTAAGCACCATTGGATCTACTGGGGATATAGCCCAAGTGACAAAGTAGCTTTCACAGCAGACTGGACCAGTTGCAGAGCCTTTTCCTTTTCTGTCCCCTACTCAAAACTAGCAGCCTTTGGGATTATTTGATCAATAGGTTCAAATAGCAGACCTAAAGGAGATAAATGTTGCCTCTATAATCTGAGGAACCCCATTAAGCACGGTGGCTTTTTCTCAGTGATAAGAAGGCAGAAATTTGCCATTTCCCTTAGGAGGCATATCTGAACATGTCCCAGACCACTGACACCCTGGAAAAATCACCAATGTGACTTTTGGTGATATAAGCCTCAGAATTTGGAGAGATTTGTGTCACACAAGTTTTGGAATAGTTTCTACTTCCTGTTCACCTGGTTAGGTCATCACATGATAGCATCAGGAAAACAGACCAATGCCATGTTTTACAGAACAGAGAGGTGATCAAGTTTCCTATTGACTAGAATATGACATAGGTTTAGAAGGTTGAGGTACATTGCTGGTCCTAACACCTGGCAGTAAACTGCCACTGATGATTTTTAATATCAAGTAAAAAAAAACTTGCCAGATCAATAACTGGCAATACCAGGTGCCAGGGAATTTATTGTTTCACTCAAGTGAAAAAAAAAAAACACATCTGGATCAACAATTGTAGTCAGAGTCAGCACGTGATTAAATGTACAATAATCTATTCTCATTCTGCATTGTTTCTAGACTTATAACCAAATTCAGCTTCTAACAAATAAGCAAAAAAAAAATACTATTAATGAGAAGGTGTAAAGTGCCCCTAAATAATTTTGAGGTTTTGCCAATTCATACTAACAGAAAACATGTATGGGAACTGATTCGAAGCGTATTAGATCTAGGTGGCAGCAATATAATGTTGGGACAAACAAAATGTCATTGATTAGAGGGCACCAGGATAAGATTTTGAATTCAATGTGTTTGAGTCACTAAGAATGGCTCCAACAGGGGGGCCTGGCGCGGGGAGCGCGGGCGCGCAGAGAGTCACGTGGGCGCGGGGCCTGATGCGGAGGGACCCGCAGTGTGAAGGCGGCGCGGAGGCCGTGCAGGCGGCTGGACTGCCACCTGCCCAGGGAGGCCCTCGCCAGGGCCTGCGCCTACAGGGACCGCCAGGGACCCGGACCGGTACTGCCCCTCGTACAAGAGCCGGCAGTCCAGCAGCCCAGGGCTCCTGTCCCGGCTGCACTTGGAGAAGGGCGCAGACTCATCTGAGCGTATGGTTGCTGCCATGCGATGGGGCTTGGTCCCGTCTTGGTTCAAAGGAGCTGATCCTCCCAAGCTGCAGTTCAACACTCCCAGCTGTTGTAGTGACACCATAACGGAGAAACGGTCCTTCAAGGTGCCTCTGGGAAAAGGAAGACGCTGTGTTGTTTTAGCAGATGGATTCTGTGAACGGCAGCCATGTCAGGCAAGAAGGCAGAGGCAACCTACTTCATCTACTTCCCCCAAATCAAAACAAAGGTCAGAGAGCGTGGGTGCTGCATAGGGACCTGAGGACTGGGAGAAAGTCTGGGACAGCTGGAGGCTGCTGACAATGGCTGGGATCTTTGACTGCTGGGGGCTGGGGTTGGAGGGGGTTCTTGTATTTTTACACCATCATCACAGCGGATTCCTGCAAAGGCTTGAACGCCATCCACCCCAGGCGGCCTGCCATATTAGATGGAGAGGAGGCAGTCTCTAAGTGGCTGGACTTTGGTGAGGTCTTAGGTCAGAAGCTCTGAGGTTTAGCCACCCCACAGAGAACATCACCTTCCATCCAGTCTCTCCCTTGGTGAACGACTCCCGAAACAGCACTCCTGAGTGTCTGCTTCCTGTGGACTTACTGGTCAAAAAGGAGCAGCAGCCAGAAGATACTGCAATGGCTGGCCACAAAGTCACCCAAAAAGGAAGACCCCAAAACACTCCAAAAGGTAGAGTCAGATGTGCCCCAGTGGTCCAGCTGGTTCCTGCGGAAGAGCCTCCCCCGCCCCGCCCCCCCCCGCCCCGCCCCCCCCCCAAGAGAGGCGGGGCAGGACTCCTGGAGCGATGGCTGAAGCGGAAGAAGGAGGGGCGGGGTTGCTTGGGAGGAGGTAGCACAGTGTTAAAGAGTTGTGGCTTCTTGGGGGAGTGACTGTCCTGGTTGAGACCAGGAACCCCCCCAGTGGGGTGGGGTGGGTGGGCAGCCTGGGAAGAAGAATGGCCACCACCATCAATTCATGGTGGGAGGGGAGGGGCTCTTGTGCCTACCGTCCTCTCCTGGGAGGACCGGTGGACTTTCCCTCAGAGCCTGACCCTGCTGGCTGTTCTCAGCCTCACCTGACCTGGTGCTGCTTGCAGAGGCTGTTTTCTGCTCAGCCTTTGGGCTTTTTCAGTCTTCTTTTGGAATTAAGTTCTTAAAACACTGTATTTTTTCTGAATAAATTATAATTGATAAACTGTCTACATTTCAGAAAATGCTGCTGGTGGGAGGAATTCCAGATCTCACTGTTTTCTCCTGGCCTCAGACCTAGGGAATGATTTTGTAACAAATGTGGGGCACTGGGATTTTCTGTGGACAAAATTGCTTTTTTGGAAACAATAAAAAGGCTTGGTGGGAGAAAAAATGGCTCCAATAATTTGCTTGGTTAATTGACTGAAAGATGGACCCAGAGGAAGTGTATTCTGAATGAAGTTGAAATGCTAGAAGTTATCCAAAGGCTTAGGGAGATTGTGATGCTCAAGTATATTTATTATGTAAGAGCGTCTCAGTTTCACTCTAACTATATCCCCTCAGAAGATTCAGAGACACTTCTTTCACCAAGGCCAAGAGAAATACATTCGTGAGGGGAAACCCAACATTCTTAAACAGCTTCATTGTGGCTAGTCTCCATAGGCCAAAAATGACAGTGGGAATTATCGCCACTGAATTGGGCAATCTGCATTCAATGAAGATAATAGTATTGTGGTGAAACGGAGCAGGATCCTATGGCCTTCTCCCTCATGTCTTCTGCCTGCCTTTTGTCTGTAGAAAAACTTTAGCCAAAGAGTAACTTTAATCAGAGAAGTGAGAAAATGCAGAAGCAAAGGAAGACAGTCAAGCAGGACAATATAATAATAGTTTAGTCATTAAGCAAAGTCAAGGACCTTTAGTTCCTCCTCAAGGGCTATAGATAATACTCTGAGCCATATCCTTTGAGCTGTTTTGTAGATACTGAAACCCCTACCAGCTGGAAGAAGTTAACTACATAATGACCAGACTGTAGCCATGACATAAGCTGCCACAGTTCCGAGAACTGGCCTCAAGGAAATGGGAACAAACTGACTCTGGAACTGAAGACTAACTGTACTTTGAACAATCAAGATGATGCTGGTCAGACCTCCACATGATCAATTTCAAGATGACTGTCAGAGCTAGCTGTGCTATTGCTGCATGTAGCCCCCTCCCTCTGCCTATACACCCCTGAATCTCCCCTTTAAAGGTCTTGCCCACTGGTTGTCAGTGTGGGGGAGTTGGCCTTTGGACATGAGTCCACACTCCCCTCCAACCCCATTGCTAGCCCCTGAAATAAAGCAAATTTCCTTTCCACCAACCTTGTCTTTTTATTGGCTTTAGAGTGGCAAGCAGCTGGACCCCACTTTCAGTAACAGTGGGGTGGTAGATGCTGATTTAAGTCAGCCTTCTGTTTACTCTTGCTTACACAGACCAAATAAAACTTGAGTGGACTGCCCATCTATTTTTGCTCTGAGGACAAAATGATCAGCTAACCAACACCAAAGATCTCTTGGCTCAGCTGCCCATCATGGCAACAATTCCCACTTTGTCCTCTAGACTTAAGACAGAAAAAAATCCCACTTAAAAATAATGTTGGTTGCCAGATACTGTAGAAAAATAAGTCTGACACTGATTCAGGATAAAATATTAAATACATACTTTAGAAAAAATTTAACAAATTTAAAAGTCAAAAGAGAAAAGCAGTGGTTACTAGGAGCTAATCCAGGTTCATTACAATTAATCCATACTAAAGTGGCCTCACTGGTTCCTTAAATGAGATTATTAAATCAGAAAAATAATGTTATGTATTATATATAGTATGAAGTTGACCATAAGCTTCATGTGAACAAATAGTATAATAAAGAAAACCTGGATTTCATTAATAACAGTACATTGGCAAGTGAAGAACAACTACATTCTAACCTGCACTGGTCAGCCTATATTTGAATTGCCATGCCAGTGTTGAATACAATATTTTAAAAGAAATGTTAACCAAACAGAATAGTCCTCGAACAAGGAGGAGTACAATAGGGGCTATGGATAATCCAGCACATGAAGAACGGTTGTGGTAACTGGGGGTTTGTGTCAAAAAGCAAAAATAAAACTACTTTGTTGGGAGAGCACAAGTTAACTGCCTTTATTTGAAGTGTGGCCATATGAAAGAGGAAATTGATTTACCTGGGGTAACTTCAAAGGAAGATCAAGGACCAAATAGGTAAATTTCCAGGAAGGAAGGTTTGGATGTAATATTTAGAAAAACCTTTAACTCACTGCAGTTGCTTGGCAGTAGAATTAGCTGCTGTAGAAAGCAAGGGATTCTCTGCCCTGGCAATGCTTTTGCATAAGCTGAGCCTGCATCTGCTGTGTGTTTTGGTTGAGGGCATTCCTGCAATAGGTAGGAGGTTAAACTAGATGACCTTTAGGGTCCCTTCCAATCTGTTTCAATAGTTCCATAAAGAGTGAGCAGGGAATATAAAAGGAAGGAAAAGTAGTTCCTGAGATGCATGAGGTAGGCATTGTGGACAGGATGTGACAGACGAGGTGGTCATTCACAGAAACTGATCTCAACCTACTCTCTACCCATAATGTAACATCACAATCTCTCATATCTACCTAAAAACATGAGAGTTAATTAAACTGGACCTATTGTTTTCTCACCTCAAAGTAACTTATGGTACACCGATTTAGATGACAACTGTGAAACACTGATTTAGATGATATGCCTTTCCCTGGGAATGGGGATATATGGAAAGAGCAGTGGCTAGGAGTAGGAAAATGGAAGCTTTAGAGTTTCATCCCAGTATTGCCCAAAACTCACCATCTGCTTTTTGAGCAATTTCTTGCAAATTCCATTTAGCTTCACTGAAAAGGAGACTTTGAGTTTACTATGACCTTTTAAAAATTGAGTGTAAAATAGCTCATCAGATACAAGATCTAGGCTCAGAAGTGACCTCCTGACTTCGCCTCTCATATTCATATTGCAGCCCTGAAATGAAACAGAGCTCGCCTTTTTTTGTCTCGGGTTTTGAGGTTAAAGGGAGGATTTCGCAGAGGATATCATAATTCCTCCCTGTGGCTATAGAATTATCCTAAGGGGTTGCTACAACCGAGTGGAGTAAGGTAAGTACTGATCAAGTCTCAGTCCCTCCCAAGGCCTTAGACTGAGTTCTTCCTTAGTCTCTGAGGAACTGGTATCTGTAAGAAAATCAGGAGGCCTGGTCCCCGAACTGCCTTCAGAGCACATTGTGGGAGGTGCAGACCAAAGGTGAGTTTACACATCAGTGACTAAAGTTTCCTGCCACTAAGCATAAGAAGTCACTCATGAGCAGCGTCCCTAAACCACAGCTACAGGATGTGGGCACAAGCCCTCGTACAGTTGTTGGCCAAAAGCCAATGAACATTCATCCCTGTGCAAATACTTGGGCTTTGTTGTTGTTGTTAACTTTTGAAAACCACAGGCATTCATCTCTCTCTTTCTTCCCCTTGGCAGGAGTCATCTTCTTTTCTCCAACTTGGTCTCCTGTGTGTAAAGAATTTCTGAGGAGCTTTTAAGCCTGAATTTAATACTTTTGCCCTCCCCTCTTTTGCCCCACAAAATGCCAGGCAGAGGTAAAGCTGCCTTACAAAATATCTGCTGGCTTCCGCAGCTTTGTTTGGGCTTTTAAATCAGATAGGACATCAGAGAGCTCCATGAGTGACCTTAGCCTTTAAGAAAATACAGGTAATTTCTGGAAATTCCCCCTAAACAACGGTGACCTATTGTTTTCTCACGTCAGGATGAACACAGGAACTATGATATGCTGATTTAGATGATGTGCCTTTTCCTGGGAATGGAGGTATATGGAAAGAACAGTGGAGCTGGAATTGGAGATTGGAAGCTTTAGAGTTTAATCCCCATATTGCCAAAAATTCGCCATCTGCTTTTTGAGCAATTTCTTTCCAGTTTCTAGGCCTTTGCTCTGTGTTCTGTGAAATGAAAGCATTAGATTAGATGGTTTCTTTGCTTCCTTAGCCCCAGGGCTCTATGAATAGGCTACCTTAGTAATGCTTCAGCAAAGGGACAATGAGAAGGGGGCGCAAGGCAAAAGATCCTCATAAATTGGCTTCTCTTTTCTGCCTTAGAGGCTGGCCAAATGTCAGCCTCCAAGAAGGTCCGACTGCCCACTGGGAGGCCAGGCGTGGTGATTCATGGCAGCTCCCCTTCTTGTAAGTGTTAGAGAATCCATCAACCTTGGTTCTGTAACCCCAATGCCCCACATCCAGGTACTGAAACACAAGCTGAACCTACTCCAGCATGGGAATCTTGTTTTTAAATAAAAGAGATGGCGGATGGATGTTCCAGAATCTAAATCAACAGGAGAACTTTCTAACCATCAGAGCTGCCCAAGATGTATCAGAAGACTATGAGCAATCTGTCAATAGAATTGTTCAAATAGTTTCTGAACAGAGATTTATTGGAGATTTTCTAGTGGGATTTCTTGAATGGACAAAGATCAGATAGATAGAGAAAATGGCCAACCATGACATTTTTATGATGATATGCTTTGTACTTAATGCCTCTTGTATCAAATCTTATTCCCAATCAGACCTAGGATGCCCCTTTGAGAAACATTATTGGTATAGTTCAGATGATAGCCTGAAGGAAAAGCCCAGGTATACATATAGGTCTCCTGGTTTGTGGGTTGTGGTTACTTGTCAAGCTTATGGACAAGGAACTCAAGTGAGAATACCATGTGTCAAATGGGAAAGAGATGGTCGGCAGGTCCATGGTGACCAAAAAACAATCCCCAGGAGAACTGAATTTAGTTTCCTTGGATGGTGTCCCAGTTTCTGCTGCCAAAGTGACATTGCACTACAGGCAGATACTCAATGATTTTTATTTAATAAAATAATTTAACCTCATTTCATTGAATCCTCACAAGATCTTTATGAAGTAGACAAAAGAGATAGCATTGTCTCCATTTTACAGATGAGGAAATTAAACCTTAGGAAAATTCAGGTAATTTTCCAGGGTCTCACATGATTGATTCAACTCTCCAAAAAAAAGGATGTATTACCTAATCATCGACAACAATTATTTGAAGAATCATAAGGTCTCTGGTTTTAAATGATTTTATCAATCATCCCATTAACAATCCCTTTCACAATATCCACTTTATCTAGTCCCTACTAGTACACATCAAGTGATGGGAGATTCTTTCAAGGAGCAAAGCTTCCCATCTTTGGACATTTTTAACTATAAGAAGTTCTTTTTTGTCTTAAACTGCCATCCAAATCCCTGAATCCTCTCATCCTCTGGTCATAATCCTGCTTTCTAGATCCCATTTATCAGTTTCTGGAATATCCCACAGGACAATCTGTGTGAAATGTGAAGACAATTCTCATGTCATCTCTGAGATCATTCTTCTCCACTCTAAACAGCCTTGGTACCCTATTGGTACAGATTGACCTCAGGACTAAGAGATATTTCCCTCCTCTCATTTTTTCTGATTTGCTCCATTGATGATGCTGCATTGTGTCCTTTCGAAGGTCATTTGGGAACAGTCCAGCCTAGGTTACAAGGGGAATAAATATGCAGAAAGAAGTCACTTGTCAGACTGATCCTTAAATGGTAACTCAAGAGAATGTGCTGGACATTTCAGAGGCTTCTGTCAACAAATGCCACTATCTTGAGGCAAATGGGGATTTTCGGGCAGTGGTGTTATAATAATTTGCCAATTGTGCCTGCTTCAGAACCACTGCCAAAACAATCCAACGACTTTTCATTCCACTACTGTTGACAGGACAGCTAAGGATTTCAACATTTCCTTTTACAATCTGAAGAGAAGTTCCCTGCCTTGGGGACTATACCAATATTTGCCATCATGAGGGAAAAAAAAGTGGGTGCTGGGAAGTGGAAAGAGAGGGAGAGAAATACTAATGGAAGTAAACAAAGATAAAGACAAAATAAAATGAGGGTTATTCAAGGTTTGGATTTTGAATGCCTCCATCAAATTGATGTTTGTGAAATATCAGAGGGAATCTTTGAAATTGAGGAAGTGAGCATTTTGAAGAAAAGACTTTAGACTTCACATAAGCACCCACTTCCCCCTTCCCACCCCCCAAAAAACAGCTGGAATTTTTAACTTGAATACCAGCCAAGGTGTCTCAACTTTGGTTCTTTGGAGGCAAAGAGCTGATTATAATAATGTTTATAGTGCTCAACATTAAAAGTTTCTTTTCAAAATAAATTAAAAATACAATAAAATTGAAAAAAATTTTAGAGATGAAAACAGATGAGATGACCTCCTGAGTTGTTCACAATTAGACCTAAGTCAAGGAGAGACAAAGAGGAAATATGAGAGAAAAGAAAAATAGAAACAGAATGAGCTAGAACAGTATTTTTGGAAACATTCTTCTTAAACTCCTGTGGGATCCATAGACATTCCACAGAGGGCACTTCTGAGACCCAAAAAAGAGGAGATCAGTGGCACTCTCATCTCTATTTCAATCATAGTGGTCCTACTTCTATCTGTTTTACATATGGGGCATCTGAAACAGATTTCATTAGAAGGGAAGGTCTGCTGTTAAAAAAACAATTGAGCAAACAAAAAAAAAAACATATGAGCAAACAAAAAAAAAAACCTGCAAAAGGAAATGAGCCATTGAAAGTTCTTGAACAGGGAATGATATGATCAAATTGTGCTTTAGGAGTCTGGCAACCAAGTATAAAATGGATTAGAAGAGGGTCAGCCTTGGAGCAGGGATACCAATTAAAAGTCTATAACAAATATCTAGGTAAACAGAATTTAAAACATGATCTAATAACATACCTGTGAGAATGGAAAGGAGAAGGAGTATATGAAGAGCTTTGAAAGAAGAATGAACTTTAAGTTTGACATCTGGGCATTGGTCACAATCTAAGTCACATACAGATGTGGTACTTCTATGGTCTGAACGTTTATGTCCCCCCAAAATTTATATGTTTAAATCCTAAAGCCCATTGTGATGGTATTAAACAGGGGACCTTAGCTTATGAGGGCAGAGTCCTCATGAATGAGATTAATGCCCTTATAAAAGAAGCACAAGAGAACACTCTTGCCCCTTTACCTGTAAGAATATAACAGGAAATCTGAACCCCAGAAGAGGGCCCTCACCTGACCAGGCTGGCACCCTAATCTCAGAATTGCAGCCTCCAGAACTGTAAGAAATAAATATATGTTGTTTATAAACCACCCAGTATGTAGTATTTTTGTTATAGCAGCCCAGACAAAGACAGATACTATATGGAATGTATCTGGCAAGAAGTTTAAAGACATCAAAACTGATAGATTTCAGGGATGATGACTGGGACCATTAAAATCCCATACAGAAATCCAAGATTTTGAAGATGCTGAATATAAGTGGCCATTGGAACACTGATATAGATGATCAGCAGACAGAAATGCAAAACTGAGTCTTAAACACCAGGGATGAGAATATGGATTTGGAAGTCATCCTCATAAAAAAAGGTAGCTAAAATTATATAGATTGAGATCCCAGTAAGAGAGAAGATCGGGATCAGAGGGCTGAAATAAAGACCCAGAACATGTCTACATTTAGAGGACAGAGAAACAAGAACCCAGAGGGTCCTCCCCAAGTTTATGATCAGGTGTTCATTTGTCACTCATTTGCCAACATTATTTGATGGGCTCAGGAGGATTTATTTTCTGGTTTTAAGAAATTTGATTAACCTTATATAAGGTCTGAAGTGTGCATTTATCAGTCTAATCAAGCTTTTAGGTCCCCTGAGATACTGAATCTTCAAAATCATGTAATACTATTTAACAGTAACTAATTGTTTCCGTCCAAAAATATGGTGGGCTGAAACAGAATCTTCAGTAATGTTGTAGCTATGGATGATGTACTTATCCCCCCAAAAGAGTGTCAAAAACCAACACTCCCCCGGGCAAGGGAATAGCCAAGTTTGTTGCAGTTTCCAATGAATGACATCAGACCCATGTAGGTCTCAGTCTAAACGGGTTCAGTTAACACCATCAATCCCTTTTCTCTTCCAGATCCAGTGGAATTCCTGTGGGCATTCTGGATAGCTGGAACAAGCTTAGACATAAACCCAGACGACTGAAGAGGAAAAGAAGGCACAGAGTTAGTGAATGCAGAGTAGGTCCAGAGACACCCCCTCCTCAGCCAGTGCTCACAAAAGTTGACCACTCTCCTGGAGCTGCAGTTATTCTTACTTCTTAAACAGAAATCGTATCTCAGAATTGTTAACATTGCTTCTGTTAGTCTTTTAATAAATTAATCAGTTAATAAATCATGTACATAATAAAATTAGCTGCCACACCTTGTTTATTTTTCATTATTCATAACTTGTACAACATTAAGAAGTCAGTTTAATAAATATTTGCTGATAGTCTATTATGGATCAGACACCAGTTGGGTACTGCTGAAGACTCAAAGACAAGGGAGATATAGCCTCTGCCCTCACAGAAGTGACACTATAATAACATAAAAAATGAACTTGTGATGATCGTACAAAGTCCACGAAAATAAACAGCAAAAAGAGGCACATGATGCTAAAGAAACACAAAAGAGGGAGAAATCATACGTGGTTAGAGGATTAGGAGTGACTTCAAAAGGAAACTCTTGAGACAATCCTTTAAGGGTTAATAGGGTTTCAGTGGGTGAAATGAAGTTAGAGAGGGCCTATCTGACAGCTGCTGTTCTTTCCAAGCCAGCATCCTTTCCTCCATTTGAGACTCTTCTTCCAATAAGAGTACCTCGATTTTCCTTTGGAGAACCACATTCTTCCATTTAGTCCAAATAGCTTAAGTGGAGCTGACTTTAGCACATGACTCAGTCCTAACCAATCAGAGGAATCCATTCTTCTGGTCGAGGAGATTGATTCAGGTATGGGCACATGACAAATGTGGTTGTGAAACTGATAGCATCCAAGCCCGGAGGTATTCATGGTCATTTTGGCCATACAGTGAGAACCTGACTGAGACTGAAACCAACAAAAGTGAAAGAACTAAGACATGGAGAGAGAGAAATTCTTCACAAAGCCATTTGGGTTACTGGATCAGCCTATCCTGAACTTTAAGTTAAATGAGTGAAAAAAAATTCCTTCTTTTGGTCAAATCAAGTTGAATTGGGTTAAGAGGAGGGTAATTCAGGGAGCACTGCAAACAGAGATATAAAGAAGGAAATGAATTAGGAAAGCTCATATCTTTGTATTTCCAATAAGCTCTTGTATATCCATTTCTCATTCCAGTATAAGCCTATCAGGTAAGTAAAAGAAGGTATGATATTCCCGTGTTGGAAATCAAGACTCATAGAAGGTAAATGATTTGTCCAGAATTACTCCACTTTCTGCACCATGGCAAAAAGGAACATTAGGAATAAGGGCCTACTCACAGTGAGATCCAAATATATTTCCTAGGCAACTGGCTTACAAGTCTAAATTAAAACTTTTAGAGTATATTCCAATATCAATCTAAATTATTAAGCATGTTCAATAAAGTGACCATTGTTTTTCCTTTTCTCCGTGAGGAGGCCAATCTTGGCTTTGAGGGACTAATACAGAATGACGATTCAATGAAGAAAGAGGAGCCTGTAGTCTTTCCCCATAATCCCATTTTCAATATAGGTTTTATCCTGGATTCTTAATTTTATACCAAATTGCCCTTGGGCAACCACTTCTCCATTGTAGGCTTAGTTTCCCTGTTGGTAAGAAAAAGAATCTAAAATTTAGAATATATACATCACTACTATTTGACCTAACCTATAAGAAAAAAAAAAGAAAGAAAGAAAAGCCATGCAAATAATACTGCTGATTTACTTGCTCTGTGACATTGTAAATTCTCTTCTGCTTTTCGAGCCTCAGTTTGCTCTTTTGAAAAGATGCATTTAAATCTATGGTTGTGGGATGATATCAGAAGTTAAAAAAATAGTGACTTTATGATAAACAACATAGAGTTTGCTAGAGTACCTCAATATCTGTGGGTTTTCAAAATAAACTAAGGTACTTGTCCCTCTACTTTAGTTCAAGAAATATTTACCAAATTAGATAATGTCAAACCTTAATTTAAAAAACAGACTCACTTCTAAAGATCACTGACTAAAGAATCCAACAGACAAGTAGGATTTTGCTTGTTTTCCATGAGTCTATAGTGACAAAGACAGACAGAAGTTACCTCTTATTACTAGTTCCCAGTCCTAGCATCCTCTTTAAGACCTTAGAATGGATCTAAATATTAGTATCATTGAATGAAACAAACTATAGTCATGTAGTCTGAGGATTCTGGAAAGGAGGACATCGTCCCTTACAGCAAACTCCACCAGTTCTTTAGTTGATTGGATAAGAAAGCCAGAAAGGGGACTTCCCTAGTGGTGCAGTGGTTAAGAATCCACCTGCCAATGCAGGGGACACGGGTTCGAGCCCTGGTCCGGGAAGATCCCACATGCCGCGGAGCAACTAAGCCCGTGTGCCACAACTACTGAGCCTGCACTCTAGAGCCTGCGAGCCACAACTACTGAGCCTGCATGCCACAACTACTGAAGCCTGCGTGCCTAAAGCCTGTGCTCCACAACAAGATAAGCCACCACAATGAGAAGCCCGCACACTGCAATGTAGGGTGACCCCTGCTCACTGCAACTAGAGAAAGCCCACGCGCAGCAACAAAAGACCCAATGCAGCCAAAAATAAACAAATAAATAAATAAATAAAATTTATAAAAAACAAGAAAAGAAAATACATCACCAGTATCTTTAAAAAAAGAAAGAAAGTCAGAAAGAAGTGTTCTTTCTTAAGTTTCCAAGAGAGAAAAGCAAAATCGGAAGAATAAACTAATAACATGGAATAATAATCAAGGTCAGAAGCGATCTTAGGTTTATAGATTCCAGCCACTCATCTATTGTTTAATTTGCCTAGACTCATCCTCTCCAAGAAGCCACACCCCTCTACATGGACATATCCAGTGATATGGAACTCACTGCAATCTAACCATGTCCATTCCATCACTGCGTATAGTGGGAAAAATGTATGTTCCCTTGCCCTATCTGTTACTGATGATTAGACTTTGGACAAATCATTTAATCTCCCTGAGCCTTAGTTTACACATCTGAAAATGGGAAAATAATAAAAATGATAATGATGTTAAATACCAATCTCATCAGATCCAAGTGCATTGCTCAAAAATATTTTTAAAGCATACTATTTATAGACATAAATATTATCACTTACAAGCAAGAACGATTTTAGCTTCCTTAGTCCTATTCCCTTCAGTTTCAGACTTTGAATGCCATTTCTTTAATACGCATGATAGACTCCAGAAAGCACTTTTGTAAAAACCTGTGATATGCACTATTTTAAAATAATAAAAGTTCCCTAGATGCCAAAGGCTATATTAAATTCTACTCAGAAACCATGACTTCAGAAAACATGGGTTGAGCATCAAAGTACCTCTTCCAAAATATTTATCAATTATAAAGGGAAAAATACTAACTTTACAAAGGAGCAATATAGCATACCCCATCTTAGACAACTGATCAAGGTTAACATCATTGGTAATAAGACATACAGGCATCGTGAGCCTGCAATATGAGGTAGTGAAAGGACACAACATCATTTCTGCAGTACCTGTGCCCCCAAAAAAGCAGACTTCAATCTAATCATGAGAAAGCATCAGGCAAACCCACAGTGAGAACATTCTACAAAATAACCGACCAGTATTCTTCAAAAGCACCAAGGTCATGAAAATAAAGGAAAGACTGTGAAACAGAATAAAGAGACAGGATAATTAAATGTAATATGGGATCCTGGATTGGATCCTGGAGCAGACAGAGGACATTAGGAAAAACAAAACAAAAAATTGATGAAATTTAAATAAGGTCTGTAGTTTAGTTAATAGTATTGTACCAATGTTTAATTTCCAGGTTTTGATATCTATATTATAGTTATGTAAGTTGCTAGAAGCATTTGAATGAAATCCTAATATTTAGGAAAGAATTTATGTTCCTCATTTTCAAAAGGGATAGAGAAAAAATCAGGCTCAATAATTTTCATAACTTGTTCCTTAGAACACTAGATTTCTTCATAGGTTGGGTGACCATATAATTTATCATCCAAACCAGGATTCTTTTGAAAAGGAAGAAAGTGCCATTATTAATAGTGTTAAAACAACAGATACCTGAGGATCTGGGGAGAAGATATGGAAGAAAAGGTAAAAGGTAAGCTTCAGTCCTTATAATCACATCAATCTGAGCTGCTCTATTTTTATAGGTTTTATGTATTGGGGTTCTAAGTAAGATCTTATTTTTAAAAGTCTTTTCCTCTAAAAAATTTTTTTAAAAAACCCACTGTATTGGGCTTCCCTGGTGGCCCAGTGGTTGAGAGTCCGCCTGCCAATGTAGGGGACAGGGGTTCGAGCCCTGGTCTGGGAGGATCCCACATGCCGCGGAGCAACTGGGCCCACGAGCCACAACGACTGAGCCTGCACGTCTGGAGCCTGTGCTCCGCAACAAGAGAGGCCGCGATAGTGAGAGGCCCGCGCACCGCGATGAAGAGTGGCCCCCGCTTGCCGCAACTAGAGAAAGCCCTCGCACAGAAACGAAGACCCAACACAGCCAAAAATAAATAAATAAATAAATAAATAAGAATTTAAAAAACAAAAACAAAAACCCCACTGTATTAAGCTTGCCTAAGAACCTCTAGCTCTGACAGTCTGTTCAATCCACAAAGATCTATAGTGCTCACGCTCTTACTCATTTTTCAAAACCAAGCTCAAATCCTATCTCTTCCACAATGCCCCGCCAAATACTCAAGGCAAAAATTATTTTTTATTATGTTGCATTTCATGTAGGCATCTCAAATATTTCATCCAATTTTCTAAGAATTAAAGTCAGAAGTATGGCTGTCCATCTATACAACTAACCCAAGATTTCTCTACCTTGGAACTACTGTTGTTTTGGACCAAATAATTCTCTGCTGCAGGGGAGTATGTCCTCTGTATTTTAGGAAGTTAAGCAGCATCCCTAGCTTTACCCACCAGATACCAGTGGCACCACACCCCCGGGTATGGCAACCAATAGTGTTGCCCAGATATTGCCAATGTGCCCCAGGGGTAAAATCGTCTCCTGTTGAGAACCACTGAACTAAAGGAAGTATATAGCATGATGTAACATGAGTATTAAGATCAAACAGATCTGCTCTTACATTGCAAATAGGGCCCTCACTAGCTGTGTGACCTTGGGCAAGTTATCTAACCTCTCTGAATTTTATAGTTTCCTTTCTATAAAATAAGGTTATTAATACCATCAAACTCATAGGTTGGTTGCATAGATTAAACTAACTTTAATAAACAAAGGGTTTGTAATAAGCTCTATGTGTGTGTGCCCACATGTTAATGTCTTTCAGGAAGGGTTGGGGAAGGTGAATAAGATGAGGCTGGAATTTGGAGTCATATTGCAAAAGCATTAAAGGAAGCCTATTGTCAATAATGAATATTGTCAATAAATCATTAACTACATCATCACTGTCATCACTGAACTATGATTTCCAGAAGTCCAAAGTGCAATTCATCAATTCACCTCAACATTTCCATGGTCAACACTCTCTGGATTGTCAGGATGCCTTTTCACAGATCAATATATATCAGTTTGGGTTACTGGATGCCTCCCCAGTCCTCATCATAAGCTTTATTTCATGAGAATTCTCTGTGGCCTCAGAATCAAAGTGCTAGAAAGAAAAAGCTGACACTATTTCATACTCAGTGAACTTGGCATTTCATTCGAGTCAGATGCACTTCATTTCTAGTCATTTCTGTGAGCCCTTTAAAAAGAGGAGGGGCCGTGAAGACAGAGGGACAAGCTGTGCATTGAAGGAGGCAGACAAAAGGCCAAGTCCCCAAGCTGGCTCTTGAGCATTTCAAGCACCTGAACTCAATCTGTGTGACAGGAACGCGGTGTCATTTGATATGAATGCCACCAGCCACATACTTTTCTCTAAAAGCTTTTATACACCCACCCTTGGCTCTCTCTTTTATTCCAGTCTCAAAAACAGAGGGTCAAGTTTTAACAACTCCGGTTACATAGGGCCTATGTGCTGGTTAGGGTAAAGTATAGGTCTGTGTGTGTGTGTGTGTGTGTGTGTGTGTGTGAGTGTGTAATGTTCTTCTTGACTTTACAGCGATTATTTACCAGCTGAGTGACTGGGCCCCTGGTTTGCTTCAGATGCTGTCTGCCAGCAGTTCACTGCCCAGAGTCTCAGTTTTCCTTATTACAGCCATCACTTGCTTCCTGTTTACACTGGGTAAAGAGACCAGGTTTCATGCCTGCAGGCCCACATTCTTTAGCTGAGCAGGTTTTCCAAGCCTTCAGGCTACAGGTTCCAGCCACACCATGCAGCAAGTGAAGCATGTTGCAGTAAAAAGTCCATCCAATACCCAGCAATGGAAACCCCTTGGGAAACCACACAGCTGAACAGAAGATAAACAGATGTTTATATCATCCTTGCACGTATTACTTGGAATTATCTTTATAGAGACACCATGACTGTGGGTATGTTCAGGCATATAGACGGAAAAAGGAAGATGCGGCAAAAGCTTTTTTTCCTACAAAAGGGTTGTTTCTACAAATCCTAATTTCCATCCTCATCCTATTCAATTTTCCCAGCCCTCCCCGTGCACACGCGCACGCGCGCGCGCACACACACACTTTAAACTCTAGCTTAAGTGCACGACTCTTTGTCCAAGAACATTTTATACACCTCTGTAATTTGCAGCTTCTAATCATGTTTCTTTTATTTAAAATGTCTTTCCCCACCTGCTTTGATGCTTAAATCACTCTTACCTTGAGTTTCACATCAAATGTTATCACATTTGTTAACTTTTGGACTTATCTGTTCTCTCTGCTGGGCTCTGATAAAAACTTTGAATCTCTCTATCAACAGTATTTGCACATTAAATTATAATTTGTTCATTACCTTTTTTGCCTTCTTCCTCTACACTATAAATGTCTGGGGGCAAAATCTGTTTTATTCTTCTTGCTATCCCAACAATTATCTACAGCATTGCTCAGCATGTAGTATTCAATGCCAGGTAGGTATTCAGTAAATATTTGTTAGGGAATTCCCTGGCAGTCCGGTGGTTAGGACTCAGCGCTTTCACTGCCAGGGCCCGGGTTCACTCCCTGGTCAGGGAACTAAGATTCCAAAAGCCGCGTGGCCAAAAAAAAATTAAAATAAAAAATATATAAATAATTAAATAAATATTTGTTGAATTAATGTGGCAGGAAACCAAGGGGTTAAGAGTATAAAGTTACATTTGATTGCTAAAACATTGGTTCACTTTCATAATTCCCTTGAAAATAAGGAGAAAGATGCCAGACAAAAGTAAAAAGGGTTGGTCTGTAAATCACTTTGATTAAGCTGTAGAGCATCCATAATCCATTCACTATTATTCTACAGCTCTGGGCTCAATCACTAGTTCCTCTCAGCAAGACTCCACACAGTCCAAGAACTCAGCAAGACAACGTGAAACCAAGGGCAGTCATCAATTAGATCCCTTGAACTATAACTTGCTTAATAAATACTATTCTGTAACCTGTCTTCATTGACTAAGCTCTCTTTAATTGTTCCTGCAAATTGCATGCCCTCCAAGCTTCATGTAGGTTAGAGAATATATCACAAGATTCATTTAACTGCCCCCTATAAATAACGCCTCTAACTTATGGGTGGCCATAGAAATGGTGGCTTAAGTTGTTTTTCAGGAACATGGAGCTAGTCTTGTCCAGTTCAAATTGGTCGAGACCACCGACCGTTCAACTGTGTAAGTGTCCAGAGGATGACCTTTTGATGTCAGAAGGCCAAAAACTCCACCCTCAGATTATACCAACACCATCATTTTCTGAATAAGCACCCTAAGAAGAAGAATGTAACTCCGATACGCCTGCACAGAACACAGATTACCTCAGTTTTTTCTTGCCTCCAATCACGTTTCCCCATGCCTCAGACCACCCTGTTTCTTTATCCCATAAATATCCCAAGGCCCTTGTCTTTGGGGAGGCTGACTTGAGATCTTTTCATCCATCTCCTTGCTTGGCTGCCTCGTGAGTAAACCCTTTCTCTGCTGAAAACCTCGGCATCTAAGCGTTTGGCTTGCTGCCCATTGGGCAAACAAATCTGATTCTGTTACAAATGGTTAAAAGAGGAAAGATAATGCTAAAAGTTGCAAATATAAAGTGGATGAAACAATTGAGAATAATTAACCTTGGTTGTAAAGTATCATATCATATTATATCATAGCAATGATTATGAACACACACACACACACAGAGTTCTTTCTGGTTTTTAACTATTTCCCTGAGCATTTGCAAATTGTTTGGGTGTGAAAATACAGTTATTATTATAATACCTCAGTCAATTCACTTAGTCACTCTAAGTACCTTCACTTTAAAGTGGAGATAGCATCCTGCCCTCAAAGGGTTTTTGTTACTTGAATTACATGAATACATACAAACTGTAATCAATAAATATAAAGTGTAATTACATAACTGATGAGATTATTTTTATGTCTTGTAATATAAAATCAATACCAAAAATATTATTTCCTATTTTCACAACTGTTTTATATGAGTAATGCAAAGTATGTGCGTGCACAAGTTGAAAAAAGTTGGTAAGGCTTGGAGATAAGCAAGAATGTCTGGAAAGAAGCCATTTGACCATCACATTTACCGGAAGTAGAAGTGATATAGAGTTAGTGAGATGGGTAAAAGAAGTAATGTATTTTGACCTAGTATTTCATAAATTTGATGGTGATTTTTTTATATCAGTGCTGAAGGACTTAGAGATAGTATAAATTTGAATTTGAATGCAATTTTTTCCATTAATTCTTCTTCCTCAGGTACTTTTCTGACCAATCAACCCCATCACTCAGCTTCGACCCAGTGTTGTATGGTCTGAAACCTATATAAACAGCTCAACTTTCTCTCCTGAGCTTCAGAAAGACCCAAATTTCTCACTGCCTGGTCACCAACTCAACCCCACATTCCATGGACCTTTCAAACTCAGCATGTCTTCAACTGAACCTTTAAACCTACTCTTTTTTCAGTTTTCCCCATTCAAATTAATGGACTCATCACCTACCCAAACCAGACTATGCCATCTTTGATTTCTTCCTCTCCTTCACCAACCATACCATGGCAGTTACCGTCTTCCATTGATACCCCGAATATCTCAAAATCTCTTCATCTTCTCTCCATTCCTAGAACTCCTAACTTAGTTTAGGTCCTTATACTTATCATCTGAGCCAATACCATTATGGTGGGAAATATACAAGATTAAACTCCAGCTAAACTGTCTGTGTCTAAGATACTCCATGTACCTTCAACTATCTCCAAGTCTCTTCATCTGATCCAAACTCTGTTTCAGTTCTTTAGCACTTATTTAAAAATCTTTGCATTTTTATCTGCCTCCTCTATTAAGCAATGCCTTCCACAAAGGCAAGAATCTTGTCTCATTTATGTTCGTATTCTTAACAACAATCAGAATAGCTGCACATTTTAAGTACCAGAAAACATTTGTTAAATAGAGAGAGTCCAGGTTCTGTAGAAGAAAAGACTCTGAGTAAAAACAAAAAAAATGAATTTTATAAAAGTACTTTTAAAAATAAGTTATTCAATTAGATTGTAAATAATTTGAAATTTTTGACTGTGGATATCTCAGCTGTACATGATTCCCTCTCCTCTGCCATAATAGGTTTGCTAAATTGAATTAAATTGCTTCAAGTATTTTATTTAGTTATGCATTTCCCCCATGTTCTTCTACCTTTTCCTATTTCATTCATAGGGGAAATGAAAAAACTAGAGTTTATATCACCCTTTTAAAATCTTATCATGTCAAAATATTCATACAAAAGGGATTCTATATCCCCAGAATTACTGTTCTTCTTATTTATACTTTTACATTAATAAAACTGAATATTAATCAAAGCCAATTTTGGAAAATGTCCTAAACACAAATAACTTTGTGACATAAAAACCAACAACAAAAGAGAAATCAAGACACAAAGAACTGGATCAGAGTAGTCATCATCTCATATCCCAGACTGAGATCACTTGTTTTCTTAGGGAGCTGGGACTTGGGGTGGCCTTTAACTGAGAAATGGCTTGGCAAATAAAAGTTCCAGATTGTTTTCGGGAACGAAATAAAGACTTTAGAAGAATAATTTAATGAGAAAAGCTTTAAAGAAAATACACTTAACAGATTCAAAAAGTAGTTTGATTGACTGGAAACCAACCAACTAACTAACCAACCACTCATGGTGCTCATAGCCATGCATGCAGGTGCACACATACACACACACACACCTGTTGTTCCTTCTTCCATCCAAGGAGAGCTATATGAACATCAAGTTTCCCCTTTAGCCTTGGCTGATAGGAAGTCTTGGACAAAACTTAATGCTCCAGTCTGCTAATTGTGTTCATGGGCATTTGGGGAACAGTTATTCCATTCCCCCTTTTTCTCCATCCCCCTTTTGATATTTTATTTTTTAGCTTCCTTTTAAATTATTTAATTTTATTTCTCTATGGCAGAAAAACAATAAAGCACTATCAAGTATTAGAGTAATGCAGTGGCATTTCTCTGTAGTTCATAGAATTTCTTTTTTAATCCTTTACCCTGAATTTCTTCCAGCAAAGGACACTGAGAGAATAAGTGCTTAAACACACCAGATATGAGAAATAAGAGAAGACTTTGCCCAGGAAGTGTTGGACGTAATAACCCAGGCAGTTGGCATTTATTTTTGACTTAAAATAAAAAAGAATTACTACTACTTCAAAATATATATTAAGTTAATTATTAGAACCAGTTTTCCTTTAAAGGCAGGAAATGGCTTTGGAAACATACATTTTTAAGTTATTTCAGTTGGATTAACAAGTGTTAAAAAAAAAAAGAAACAGATAAATGACTCTGCACTTTTAATAAGAAAGAGAAAAAGAACAGGAGTTTGGGGAAGAACAAGAGCAGGATAGAGAGGAAAGGAGAGGAGATTATGAAGTGATGCATCTGAGCATTATTATTAATAAGGTCTTTTAAAAATAAGGAGAACAGATATTCCATTTGAATTTTGGGGCATTATTGTGATGTAAACTCCCACTCTATCTCCCAGAAGTCCTCAGTGAGTCTACTCTCACATAAATGCCTTTGTGTCAGTGTTATGTTGTTCTTTCTGGTTTTCATTTTGGTTTTTTGTTATTGTTGATTTTGGGTGGTTAAGAGTCAAGCTAGGGGCTGATGTTGATGCATGGGTTGAGGTATTGTGAAATAGGAGTATAACAGGAAGACTAGCAAAACGATCCATACAAAGAACTAATTTAGTGCCTGCAAGAGCTTGGTGTCAGAGGCAAACCTGGAGACCAGAAGCCCCTGAGGACATCTGCATAAATCTTGAGAGGACAATTGAGCTTTGCTGAGAGCAGAACGGGATTCAAGCCAACTTCACCTACATGTTAGGGGGATTGGAGGTCCCATCTAGCCTCTAACCACATACATTTTGCCTCAGATCCTTTTTTATAAAATAGGGAACTTACCAATTAAAAATATTTGTTTATACATATACATATTCACTTGTATGAATAAATGTGTTTAAAATAAGGCAAGAAATGTAATGTATGCCATCCAACCACAGAAGGACTTTAGATGTAGATTGTCATGTTTTGAATTTATAGCAAATAAAGTTATGCTATTCTGAAGTGAATGACAGCATATAAAGATAAACTTAGAAAGAACAGAGAAGGCAAGAATTTCTAGGCCGTAAGCACACTCCTATGCGTACATCTGGTATTGTCGAAAGTATACAGGTTGCTCTTTCACTGTATTTACAGCTCCAGCTGTTTTACTTCCTGACTACTCAGAGTGTCCAAGGACTGCTTAAGTCTCCCTAGGGAAGATGAAACAATAGTAGAAGGGGACCTCCCTGCCACTGATGAATTTTAAATTTACTCGGGGAGATGAAATTTAAAGGCATTAAAAATAACTCTTAATTGTTTTATGATTTACAGAACATTTATATATGCTTTATCACATTTAACCCTACAATGGCCCAGTGAGGTTGAGAGGAAGGGCAGTTGTTCATTGTGTCCATTTTAGAGATGAGACTACCAAGGCCCAGAGAAAAAAAGTGACTTAAACATGACCACCGAGCCATATCTGACTTCATATTTCACACTATTCCACATTCCTTCTCTGAATAAAATAATTCGAGTTTAATTATACACCAAAAATTTTATGTACCCTGTAAGCAATAAACACAGACAAACAATACTAGTGCAATTTTAAAACAATATTACACTACAGTTTTTGCTCAGAGATTAGCAAAGAGGAAACAGCAGTGGTATGGTTACTATAAATATTGATATATATATTTTTTCAAATATAAAATAGCTCTACTGTTTACTGAAAAAGTCCTATAAACCTATTGTAGTTTTTATCTATATAAACCCCAGGTTGTATCTTATTTTTTTTTTAACAGTGCATGTTTTAAAAGCACATAGCTTCACCAACAAAGCTAATTGGAGAGTGATGCCCAAGCTGTCTCCTACCTTGCAGATTTTGAGAAACTTCTCACTGGTGTATTTCATAGGGTGTTCAGTGAAGGTAGCATAAGGCACCTCAGTGGACCACAGGTTCCAACGGGATAATAGTGACTGCTGCTCTGGATTTCCCCAGTAGATCCTAAGGCCTTCTCCTTGTCTCCTGCAAGAAAGGAGTTTTTCTTTAGATTAGCCATTTTCATTAGACTAAAACAAACAGAAAAGGGTGGGAAGGGAATGTAATGCCCCAGTCAGCTTTTGTATTGATGCTGAGATAATTGGCTGACCAACTAGTTCAGTTGCTCCAGGGCATTTAGGAGGTGAGAAGAAAAGAGTGGATTTGGTTTCAAACATGATGAGTTCAAGATGTTGTTGAGAATTCTGTGGGTAAATGCCTGGTTGGAAATGTGACTCTGGTGCTCTGGACAGAGGCCATGGCTGGAAATATGGATACTGAACTCATGCCAATATTCTGATGGTCAAAGTTAAAAGAGAAAGGAAGAAGGAAGAGTCAAGGTGGTGGGACAGGAGCTGAAACATGGAAGACATCGTCAACATGGGAGACAGTTTCGAGGAGAAGGAAGATGACTACAACTACAGTATCCACTAAGCAGTAAACCCAAGCAAGAAATGACTGAGAAGAGAACTGGGACTTCCCAAGAACTGGGAAGAACTGGGACCTTCCCAAGAGGGTATGCCTGATCTTTAAGAGGGTTGATGACCAATTCAAAACGCCCTGTGACCTCAGCTTCTATGCCTCATGGTTCTCTATTCTCTGCACACATTCCATCTACCAAAATTGCAGCAACAAACACGTCAGAGCTCATAGGAAGACTATGCCTGGTCACAGTCCTGACCCACGTTTTGTAGGAGGCAGTAACCATCTGTTATAGCGCAAGCCTGGTCATCTGGTAAACCCAAGTACAGAACAAGAGAAAGTCAGCTTGGGAGTGGTGATGGGAGGAAAGTTGTGGCAGGGGAATGTGGCCACATTGGATAACAAATTTGTAATTTCTGTGGCCTCTGCTTTTGCATGTACCCATCAGAATTTATGGTTTATGGTTTTAGACATCTCTGAGTGCAAAAGAGGTCCCTGGAGATTAAGCCTAGCTCAGGTGCTTTGCGTTCGATAAGCTTTAAAACTAAGTTGCCTGTAATTCTAAGCAGCCCCATGGAACATCACAGAGCTCTCGTTTCTTCTAGAAATTAAATCCTGGGATCTAGAAGGAAAAACCAGACCTCAAGGGAAAACCAGAGCTCAGTTGTGATGCCTTCACAAAGCTGTCACTTCCTGTATTAAGGACAGGATTCCTCTGGGAATGTCATTGTGGTTTCTGAATGTTTATCCGTGTAGAAATGTCTATAAACACAATCTCACACGTATGCATATAACACCCCAGCGGGCTGATTCCTCAGCTTCTTCTTTCAAAAGCGAAGTAAGAAGAGAGCCTGGCTCATTCTGCTGCTCAGTTCTCAGATTCTGGATGATTATATCTGAAGGCTGATACCCACCTTTTTTGTACTTAATCTTTTGCCAAGGAAGGGGAAAAAAAGAAAGAAAAAGAAGAGAGAGGAAAATAAAAACATCATAAATACCTCTAAAGTTCCCTTTCTAACCCTTCATTTTCTCAGCTGCTATACTGACATTTATCTTCCCCTCCTGTACTTTCCTTCATTCTTCCCCCCCCCCCCCCACCGCTGGCCTGGTAATAAGCCCTAAGCTCAATGAATATTCTATGCATGCTAGTTAATGGAGCATTCTGGCTTGAGTCCCTTAAAACAACTTGCACGATACAATTATTTACTGCTTCATATGTCAATTTATGTGCTGGGTGCAATTTAGCTTTTATTCAAAGGCAATGAAAATCTTCCAAGATAGCTTTCCTAGTAAATACAGTTTATATCTTTCACTTTAGGGAAACCCCAAATGAAGTTTAAGCATGAAATTCAAGAGGGACCCTATTTCTAAATAACCAATCAATTTAAGTGTGGCAATGCCCTTTCTCAGAGATGTAGTATACTTCTAAACATACAAGCTCAGCCAACCTTCTCTCCTGAGCTCCAAAGGTGATAGCTGGGAAGAGAAATCTACAACCACGCAGTCTCTCCAAAGGTAAAACTAAGGTGGTATTTCTCCGCAAAACTTTTAGTACTAGAGTGCTATAAAAATCTATCATATTCTGTCAAATGTCTCCTTAGGGCAACTGCAGAGAATATAGTTGCCTTTATGACTGGGAATGCTTTATTAAACAGTTACTCGTGTTTACCATGAAAGTGGTCATCCGAGGTGACAAGAGTAGAGTAAAAAATGCAATGAACAGGAGGTCAGGGAGTGTTGTGTTAGTCTTGGTTTTGACACTTAATGCTATATGACTATGCGACTATAGGCAAGCTCATTTCTCTTTCTGAATCTCAGTTTCCCCATATGTCCTTTAGAGTGTCTCAGTGTGGTGATATTCTATGATCTTGGTAACTCTGTGTAAATGGTGTAGACAGTTACGGTCATGGTGCTACTAACATTCACCCTGTCAAGGACATACAGGATCCATAAGAAGCCTCTGGATTATGGCTTCTGTAATTTAGGGGTATCAAAATAGCCTCCTTAAGTGGAACAGATCTTCTGCTGCAAAGCCTACACCCAGTATTATCCCATCACTCCTCGGAAACTTTAGCACCTACCACGTTATTTTACAAACATGGAAAAGCACAAATCAACCACCATGTGGTGGAAGAGTAGTTTAAGGTTTATAAACTGTAGAATGTCAGAGCTAGAAGGACTTTTGGAAGCTATAGCCCAGTGCCTTCTTTCTGGAGATGAGAAAATTGAGACTCAGGAAGGACTAAAACTTTCCCAAAGCATCACTGCAGACAGGGCTGAGCTGGTAAGAGCCCTGGTCTCTCAAGACTTCAGTTAAGGGTATTTTCACCATCCTGGGCTATAGTCACAAAATACATTCAAAGTTAAGCTCCTGCCATTACACAACATAGCCTGCTTTATTTCCAATAGACACAGAGTTAAAAGAATTGCCCTAAGGAGCCTGCCATAATCTGTGGGCAAAAAACCTGCCCAGGGATCCTAGCTAAAGGTCAGAAAGAAAATCTCTGTCTCAAAAGGAACTGTAAATTTTTATATACTCTCAACAATAGCAATTATGAGATTATAGGAAAATAAGTTAGCACTAGAAGGATGGGGGAAATTACAAAAATGTTATGTTGTCAGGGTGAGAAGATTGGGTCTTTCTCGCTGAGCTGCTTTGGTCAAATTAATCAATGTGGGAGTATAGTCCCAGGTAAAGAATGCCAAAATCAAATTATTTAGCAAAGAAAGACTTGGTAGCTCTCTTCCCAATATCATACTCTGAGTGTAAACCCTGGCTTTCGCTAGCTCTGTGTCTTTGGGCATTTCACACCACCTTTCTCATCTTCAGGTAACAACAATTTCATGAGGGACAAGAGGATAATGAAAGAAAAAATGTTTTGTGTGCTGGAAGGCTCTGTCCGACTAAGCAAATATTAAGTCCCTATTATGTACCATAATGCTTACTGGGTACTGTTAGAGCCTTTATATTTTTTTTCATTTTATTCAACAATTATAAGCAATTTTTAAATGTTTTTGATAGAAATAGATGAAGTTAACAGGACATAAGATAAAAAATACGACCAGGTTTAATCATATCATCAAGTCAAGAACCACTAGTGGAAGAGAATAAAAAGAGGGAGGAAAAACACCATGATCTCTGGACATAGACAAAACCAGAGGAGCAAATCTTTAGCACAGAGGAGGTGCTGGAATCTTCTATGTTCTGCTTCACCTATTAATCCCTCTTCTTTCATCTGATTCTGAGTCCCAGGGTATTTCTTATGTGTTCAGCTTCTGTTTCCCATCAATGTATTGATGTATATAATTTCCTACTTAAACTTAAATCCATCAGAGAGACTCTCATTCACCTTAAAACACCCTTTCAATTCTCTGTTCTTCAGACTGAATAAGCCTAGTTCTGTAAAACTTTTATAATAGGTTAAAAATGATCTTTTAAATCACCTTAGAGCTGGTTCTCTGAAACATTCCTAAGTTGTCTATCTTCAATTCCACCATTTAATTAGCACATTCTCTGTGCAGTGTGTTACCTCGAGTAGAGAAATGGATAAGGCCCAATCCCTGAACTCCAGATGCCCATGCTCTAGTGATCTCTGGGCCTATTTTACTATTATCTGCTTCCCAGGCCTAAACAGGTACACATAGAAAGCTGACCGTCCCATTACGGAAGTAGAGGAGTTCACCTACTGCAACTTATTTTGTTCGCACTTTCTATCCTCAAAGACACCAGCTGGATCTGGCCTCCATTCCCACAGTAGTGGAAGCAAGAAGGTTAATGTACCCTTCACTTCCGATAAATTTCAAAACCTCACAGAAAGGTATAGAAGTAAAAGAAAGGATCTATTGGGACTCATAAGAACTTGGTAGAGGAAGAGGGTTTATAATAATAGCTGGAGATTTTTAGGATCCTAGACTGTCTGAGTTGGAAGGCCCCTTAGAGGTGTGTTTCTAATTCTTTCATTTTATAGATATATAAACTGAGGACCAGAATTTTCAAAGACCAGAGTTCTTCCTTTAGTCATGTTAATTACACGTTTTACTCAGTGACTCATACGCAAAATTCTACTCAAATACAGTTGCTGGCAGGGTGGAAGGCCCAAGCAATTACTACTTTAAACCATCATAGCAGCCCAGTAGAAGATTTGCTTCCTACACCAGAAAAGCAAAGGCATGTTGAAGCGATGAGGCTTATACAGAAGAAGCTATCAAACAAGTGCCAAAGGACCAATCATGGAAAATAAATATGGTTGAACAACACAAAGAGGAGCTCAAGTTCAATGGAGGGAAAACTTTCTTCAATTACAAGCTTTGTGAGACAAAAATTATTTTTGTCAGACTCCTCTCCTTGAAGTCATTTTTAGCTGAACTAGAAAAATATGCCAGCCGGTCACCAGTCTGGGTTCATTTGCTCATTCCACACATTTTTCTTTCTTCGGAGAGAAGCCATGCATCCTTTTGCACAGTGTGAGATAGCCAACATCTTTTCCCACGACGCCCCCCCTCTCCTTCCATGCTGGCCTTCACAGATGCTGTGCTGAGGTATAAACTTCCTGTTCAAAGAAGCAAATGAGGAGTCCAGCTCCCCGGAAGGAGCAATGACGGCTTCCATTACTACAGCCATCCGCTGCCCCTCCTTTCTACTCATTCTCGAATCTCAAAGCTCCACCACAGAATTAAAAACATAGCTCCAGGCAGCAACCCGAGATTTATGAGGAAGCACAGACATTAACGCTTGCTCTAAACGCAGGGCGTGTGCTTGTAAGTATGGGTGAGCAAACAGAGGGAGGCCGCACTGGAGGAAGGAGGGGGGCGGGCAGCCAGGGGGAGGGAGCAGTTCAGAACAGCACTGTATTTTCTAAATGGCTCCTTTTCCCTACCTCCCAGCCTGTATTGTTGAAAGGTGGGCCTTCTAGGCCCATGAAACATTAGTCCCTTGCTTATTTAACCTGGACAAAAGGGGGGACTGGGTTGGCACCCTGGAGGGTATTCAGTGCTCCTCTGTTCAATGAATGACCTCAGAGGAAACATTTTCCATGACAAGAACCCAAAAGACGCTGGCACAGAGTCAGACAATAAGATTTGCAGAATGTGTTTACATTCTCTCCGTGTCCTCAGGCTGTTCCAAACCCAAGGCAGGTGCTGCCTTTATCTGCTCTCTTTGCTCACCTGGCTCCCTCCCAGAAGTTTCCAGGGCCTTGGACTCAGTGAGATTAACCATTTACTGGCATGGGTAACCAAGAAACTCTGTGAGTTATATTCCTTGAGGAAGAGCTGAGTGATAAAGTTAAAAACAGATCAGCAGTGTCTATAAAGAGAGAATTCAGGGGCAGTTTGGTGCCAGAGGTGGAACTTCGTGTGGCAGTTAGGAAACCTGCCTTCAACGGATTGATCTGCCACCAATTTGCTGAGTTACTTGAACCATTTTCTTCTCTCTGGGCTCCAAGGGTCCTCTCTGAAACCAGGTAGTTGAACTAGATCATCTCTAAGATCCTTTTCTGTCCCAATAAATTAATATCTGTGCAGAAAGACCAAAATAATGTGTATTAATAATGTATATTATTAGACAAAAAGCCAAAGGATAACTTAGTGGCTAAGAGAAATTCTCAGACGGCTGCTGAGACCTGACCTTTCTCCTCCTAGAAGAAGAAGAAATCATCTTAAATGGTAGAATGAAAGACCTAGGATGAAAACAAAAGCAGAACTCAGAGAAAGTGAGGGTGAATAATTACAAAAAGGGTAACAGAAAAAATATATGGAAGCTCCAGGGCTGAAAGTCCTTAAAAGAGAAGTTGATCTGCTTGGGAAACTTTAGATGTGCTTGTCCTTGAGGTGGTCACATTCAGGGTTGAGGTGAAGAAGACTGAGGTCCAAACCAAAGGTATGACCTTTGATGAGCTAAGATTTCATGGCTCACAGTGCTGTTGTTGTGTGTGTGTGTGTGTGTGTGTGTATATGCTCACAGCAAATACTTAGAATAAAGTAAACATGGACACTTATAGTGCCAGGTACATAGTAATCACTTAATAAGTCCTTCTTTAATGATGATGGATGAATAAATAAATTCACAGACCAAGTTAGGATGCTTACGAGTTTGAATGCCATATGAGTCCATTCTTAGAATGTTACATGTTATGGCAGTATGTTTCCTGAACTGGCAGTCACTAAAACCTGGGTCTAATCCTAGCACCAATGCTAACTTTCTGTGTGGCTTAGAGCTGGGCACACTATCTCTGGATCTTCATTTCCCTTTGCTATATTTTCGCAGTGTTTGTGTCCTCCCAAAACTTATATGTTGAAATCCTAATGCCCAAGATGATGGAATTAGGGAGTGAAGGCTTTGGGAGGTGATTAGGTCATGAAGGCAGAGTTCTCATGAATAGGATTAGTGCCCTTATAAAAGAGATCCCAGAGAGGTCCCTCACCCCTTCCGCTATTTGAGGACACAGAGAGAAGGCACCATACTTGAAGCAGAAAGCAGGCCTTCACTAGACGCTGAATCTGCTGGCACCTTGATCTTGGACTTCCCAGATTCCAGAATTGTGAGAGAGAAATTTTGGTTGTTTATAAGCTACTCAGTCTTTGATGTTTTGTTACAGCAGCCCCAAAAGACTAAGACACCCTTCTTATAAAATACTAAAGGCTCTAGATTAGTTACTCTCTAGAAGACACTCAACTATGTACATATCTAGCATTTCTGATCAGAAAGAGCCAAGGATTATCTACTTTTGGGTTTCATTTAAATGACATACAGAAATTTTTTATTTTCCAGAAGTACAAATGGATTATTTGGATGGATATCATTTTAAAACTTACATTCTTACTTTCTTAAACAGTTTATATTAAAAATAATTAATTATTTTATGTCTTAATAAAAATCATCACGAACCCCAGACTTTAAGACATGGAAGGGATTTATTATTCATGTATGTCCTATGTCCTTCACCCGTTAACTTTGCCAAAACAGAGACAGAAATTTAGAAGAGTACCTGGATTAATACCTAAACCTCCATACTTCTTTCCTATCCTCTCATGTTTTCCTTTAAGAAAGCCAACTGTTGTATATGAAGAGTAAGGCTATTACTCAAGTTCTAAAACATTCTTGACTGCTAACTTTATTAGTTCTTATATCAGCTCTCTCTTCTCTCACCATCAGGCTGTCATTTCCTGCTGCTATCAACACTCCTGACTCTAGAGCTCTTCTTTCTAATTTGCTATTTCTATACTCCTATTGACAGGTTAACTAGGAATGCATTACTATTGGAGTCATGGGCAAATAATTAAACAAACAAACAAACAAAAAAACCTCCTTCTCAGGCCCTTTCCTAAAGGGAAATGTGTCCATTTTATAGCAAAAGCTTTGGTTTCACAGATGCCACTTAAATGGAAAGCTAATCCCATAAGGTTGAGGGTAAATAAGTTTTAGATAAAGGAGAAGAAACTGTATGGTTCTTTTAGTCTTGGGCACCTAAATGCTCATGTTTTAGAAGGTCATTTGGAGCTCCATGCTTGTCAGAATGAAACAAATTGTGATCCCAGGATTAAAAATGATAACCTGCTTGCCAATGATGAAGATGACATGAAATTTTGTCATCCTTAGAGACATACTCTGGTAGACTGGCGTTATGATATTCTGTACAAGGAGCCTTACATTCTGATCCTTCCTTCAAACCTTTTAGAGTGTAACTCCCACAATATTTAACAATTGCTTTGAGTGTCAACATTATCAGCAAATTCCCATTAACATTCCTCTATAAAGCCCAGAGAAATTGCTCCGGATAAAATTGTAAATAAGACTTAGAGGTTGGAACAATCCCTTAGAGTTGAATCAAAGAAGGTTTCATTTATTTAACACATGTTTAATGATCTTCAACCCTGTACCAAGTACCATGCAAAGAGCTTGAAGAACATATAACAAGTCTTCAAGAAACTCAGAGCAGTCTAATGGTTTTGTAAAGTAGATGGTCTATTAGCTGGGGTTTGATGGATTTGAGGACTTTGATAAGTCAAGAAGATGATTGAAAAAGAATAGCATTAAGTGCACTGAAGACAGAGGAAATCATGAGAGCAAAGACTCATTTGGGTTGGGATTGGGGAGAGAAACAGAGAAATTCAGTGTATGTGTCATGATTTGTATTTTTATGATGCTCTTATCTATTTGCAGTTTGACTACATACGAGTCAGCAGGGTAGTGGGAGACAGGCCAGAAGAAGGCTACATAACTGGTAAGGAGGTTGAGGTTAGGTGGTTGATCAGGACAGTGAAAAGTCTGGAGCAGCCTATCCCTAACATAGAAGCTAAGATGGGACTTCCCTGGTGGTCCAGTGGTTAAGACTCCATGCTCCCAATGCAGGGAGCCCTGGTTCGATCTCTGGTCAGGGAACTGGATCCCGTATGCCACAACGAAGATCCTACATGCCGCAACTAAAGACCCAGTGCAGCCAAATAAATAAATAAATAAATATTTTTAAAAAAGAAGAAGAAGAAAGAGCTAATGAGAAGCCACTGGAGAATCAGTGGGGAGTGTTTTAATTAAATGAGAAAATATGTCCCTGACAGCCACACTCAAAACTACAAAAAATATCAAAAACAACAACAACAATAACAACAGCCCAAACAAAAATGAGCAGAAGACCTAAATAGACATTTCTCCAAAAAAGACATACAGATGGCCAACAGCCACATGAAAAGATGTTCAACATCACTAATTATTAGAGAAATGCAAATCAAAACTACCATGAGGTATCACCTCACACCAGTCAGAATGGCCATCATGAAAAAATCTACAAATAATAAATGCTAGAGAGGGTGTGGAGAAAAAAGGAACCCTCTTACACTGTTGTTGGGAACGTAGATTGGTGCAGCCACTATGGAGAACAGTATGGAGGTACTTAAAAAACTAAAAATAGAGTTACCATGTGATCCAGCAATCCCACTCCTGGGTATATATCTGGAGAAAATTATAATTCAAAAAGATACATGCACCCCAATGTTCATAGCAGTGCTATTTATGACAGCCAAGACATGGAAGCAGCCTAAGTGTCCATCAACAGATGAATGGATAAAGAAGATGTGAGATACACACACACACACACACACACACACACACACACACACACACACACACACTGGAATATTATTCAGCCATGAAAAAGAATGAAATAATGCCATTTGCAGCAATACGGATGGACCTAGAGATTATCATACTCAGTGAAGTAAGTCAGACAAAGACAAATATCATATGATATCACTTATATGTGGAATCTAAAAAAATGATACAAACGAACTCATTTACAAAACAGAAATAGACTCACAGACACAGAAAACAATCTTATGGTTACCAAAGGGGAAAGGTGGGGGATAAACTAGGAGTTTAGGATTAACAGATACACACTACTATATATAAAATAGATAAACAATAAGTACCTACTGTATAGCATAGGGAACTATACTCAATATCTTGTAATAACCTACAATGGAAAAGACTCTGAAAAAGAATAGATTTGTATATATAGGTACAACTGAATCACTTTGCTGTACAGCAGAAAGTAGCACAACATTTTTACAATATAAAAATGTTATACTATATATAACAACTATATTTCAATCAATCAATCAATCAATAAAAAAAAGAGACATTTATCCCAACCAGTAGTTCATTCCCCCAGTGAGCCAATGTAAAGACAGTCATTTTGTTTGTTTGTTTGTTTGATTGATTGTTTTAACATCTCTATTGGAGTATAATTGCTTTACAATGGTGTGTTAGTTTCTGCTGTATAACAAAGTGAATCAGCTATACATAAACATATATCCCCATATCTCCTCCCTCTTGCGCCTCCCTCCCACCCTCCCTATCCCACCCCTCTAGGTGGACACGGGGAGAGGGAAGGGTAAACTGGACAAAATGAGAAAGACAGTCATTTTGGAGCTCACATTTTCATTTGTACTCTCTCTTCATCTAAATTAACCCACCCTCTGCCTTTCTCCACAGTGCTGATCCAACCAGCTGAGAAACTTAAAGGCACTTCCAGATGCCTACCAAATTCGAAACACTTTCCCAGCCTGACATTCAAGCCCTCAAACAGTAGAGTCCTAGCATTCATTTCCAATACTCAAAGCCAGAACTCCTCAAGCCTCCAACCAAACAATTTAACTTGCTGAGCCTATCTTACAGCATGTGTGATAATTTCACCAACATGAAAGTATTCTGAATATTTGTCCTATATCATCAGATGAACTGGAACTGTTCAAGAATAGAGTCTATTTCCAAACCATGGCCATTGCCTTCACAATATCCACCTTATAATTCATGGCCAACCAGTTTTGAAATGAATAGACCCATGGTCTTTACTGTTAAAAATACAAATCACAACACAACAGAAATATTCATCCCTCAGACCAGATTGATCTGGCTGCTGCTTTTTCCTTTCATTAGTCTACGTTTCTGAATTTCAGAGTTTTAAAAATGAGCTCTTGAATTGTTTTCTGTTTGTTTAAGGGACATTGGGGAATCCATCCATTCTGAGGTATACATAAAATGAGATTTTTAGAGAAATGCCCAGGACAGAAGGGGTTGTACTTTTGTATGCAGGTAGTCTATCTGTGATCCTGCTCTGAAAGCACTGTGCTGCTGAGGCTGGCATGCCAGGCCAGTTCCATATTGGGGTCCTTCTGTGCCAAGAGGCTGCCATGTATACAGAGGAGAGGTTAACTCTTACAGAGCTACCAAGAAAAAATGCCACACAATAAAGGAAACAATTTTGAGGCAACTCCCTCTATTATCAATTGGGATATTTGGCAAATTGCATTGGCTTCAGGTTTGTGTAAGTTTTTGTTCCTTTCTTAAAAGGAAGTTACTTTTGAGCATCCCCAAATAACCAAGTTTCAACAAGCACAGAGTAGCTAAGTTAAAAAACAAAAAACAAAAAAAACCCAGCTTCTTCTGAGAAAAACATTTTTTGAATCTTATCTGTTTCATTTCCTCTCAAGAGAGGTTGAGAGTAGATTGTCTGGAATACATAAAAGCGCAATTAGAGAGACCAGTTATTGCAAACTCCTGGCCCACCTCTCCATGGCCCTTTGGGAAACAACCGGGGCTGCCCAGAAAGGCAATGGGCGCAGAAGACTCTGACTGACAGAGCAGAAACCCAGATCCTCTCCTAACACTGTCCCTTGGACCATGCTCCGATGGCTGCAAATGTTTTGCTTTTTCCACTTTGGGGGAACTGAAACAGAATAAATTTCAAGAGATTGAATGTCATATACTTATTTATTTTTCCCTTTAAGTTTATGAAAACACTTCTTGGGGAAGTTTATTTATGGTATTTAATACAGTACATTTTGTGGACAAAGCAAAAATGTCCATCTCTAACTTCCACACAAAAATGTAGTCACAATTAACATCACGTTCCTTCTTGGTCACGGCCAACGTGAGCCATTTAAACTGTTCAGCAAGAATTGGGTGTTCAGTGGCCCCTTCCATCTCTGCCCAAAGGGAATATACTCTACCTATCACAAGTGAAACTCAGACAACAAAAAAACCCCATGGTATTTAATGAGGTACTTAGATGTACTAAAAGAAGTCATGAAGTTTAGAGGATACAGACCTGTGTTCAAATTTCAGTGTCTTCATTTACTACATGGTCTGGGGAAGTCACTTTAATCCTCATAGTCTGTTACCTGGTGTGCAAAATGAAGATAAGAATGCCTACCTTGCAAAACTATTGTAGGGTTATATGTAGAGTGTCTGGTACCTCTCAAAACAGGTTTAAAGCACTCCTTTAGCAGAGCTCTGTAAATTAAATCAAAAGAAGAGTCTGAATTCTCTTGCCCTCCTGCTAGTTTCTTTTGCATTTTTGCAAAATCTGCCAAATCATAATTTGATGGGGGAGGGTGTGTGACAAAGAAGGAACATGGTGTAAAATACTAAGCTATGTACAAAGTTAAGAAATTCCAGATATTTCCTGAAATAGAACTGATTTACCTACATTCCACAGTGTATATTTGCTTTGAGGTAAGTGAGGTAGGGTTTACTTGAGGTTTTTGATTTATCTTCATGTTGAAATAGTATTGTTTTGCATACATATGAGCTTGGGGTTTTATGATTTTGTTTTTACTTAAGATTTACCTCTACCACAGAGCTTTATATTTCCACCCAGGCCCAGAGCAACAATACAGATAGAGAACTGAGATCCTCCCTCTTATTTCAATCCTTGTGTTCTCTCCGTCAGTGTGGCAGCTTTGCATACATGAGTGAGAACAATCAGCCCATCTCTCCAACTTCCACCCATAGGTGTGCTTCCCAAATGGTCATCTCTTGGTCACCGCTCAGGCCTAAGTACATGTCCATTGGCAGCATGGTATGCTCTTGGGAGGACAAACCCATTGAAGAGCCCTGAAAGCAGGCGTGAGGCCATTTGGGCCAAGAATTCTAACATCTCAGGTACCCAGAGCATGGTTTAAAACAATGTTTAACAAACTTTAATAAATATTTGAATCATCTGGGGACCTCGTTAAAACACAGATTCTGATGCAGTTGTTGGAGTGGATCCCGAGGTTCTGAACTATACTTCTAATAAGCTCCCAGGTGATCCTAATACCACTGGTCCTAGTAACAAGTTGCTGGGACGGAGGGACATGGGTTATGGGTGGGCATAGCCCTTTGGTCCTAAATGCTCCTAACCCTGTAGGGATGGGCACAGCTAGATAAGGATCAAAGGAGGGCTATCTACAGTGAGGACCTAGGGCAGGGGTCTTGGTTGGCTGGTGGAAGGCACAATGGTTTGTACATAATTGCAAGGCAGGTATGTAAGAGAAGAGGGTTCTGTTGGTAATCTATTATAGTTCAAGGCAAAATCCAAATGCTAAAATTGAGACAGTTTTCCTACCATATAATGGAATTATCAAACAGAAACCCTCAAGAAAATTCATTTTTCATCAAGAAAATTGACTTGTATTAGGTTTGCTTGAAGATTATTCAAATGTTGACAGTGATACAACTTTCTATCATAGAATCTCCCTCTGTGTGTGTGTGTGTGTGTGTGTGTGTGTGTGTTTTAAAGCAACAACAATGACAACAAACACCTAGTTCCTTCAACCGTTCCTCACTTGACAAGGTCAAAAATCCCTGATCAGCCAAGTTACCCTCTTCTGAATATGTTCCAGTTTCTCAATGCCCTTATTAAAGTATGTGGCCAAGAAAGGAAAACAATACTCCAACAGTGATTCAGGCACTGTGGAATACACTATGACAGCCCGCTCCTTTTTTCTAGAGGCTGTATATCTGCTAATATAGCCAACAACAACATGAGCTGTGCTGGTGACTTACCATACGGCTGACTTACCTGGAGTTTACCATCAAGTACAGTTTCTAATTCCTGAGTCTTTTTCACACCTGCTGCTGCTAAAATATCTTGTGAAAAGTTGATTTTTCAAATTGACTTTTGGAGAAAGTAGACATGGAAAATATAACTCATAGTTAAATTCCACCTTTGGCACCTGATCTTTCATAAAGAAGTTTTTGATCAGAAACTATACGGCAGAACAAACAAGCCCTTCCGATGACTTATGTAGGCTAAAAGCTCAAGGCAAAAGCAAAAGGAATTCAACATGCTATATCATGGTAAGACAGGCATTGAATTACCGGCTTATCATACAATGTACATCCATTTTAGAACTAATTCTTGAATTAGGGGAGATAGAACCCCAAACAGGTGACATTGATAGATAGATAGATAGATTGATAGATAGGTCTCCTATCTCCTAACCTGGCCAAAGGTTAAGAAATGGCTTAAGTGTTAAAAACAAAAGAGATAGTTTAAAAATGAAACCAAATAAATCATCTTCCCACAACATAATCAGGAAGTGGCAAAACATTTCAGTGTCTGGCAAAATTAATTCCATTTGTATTATGAGCATTATCTAAAATGCTGTAAGAGCCACAAAGACAGTTTGAGCATTGTCTTTAATTAATCCTGCATCACGCCTAACACAGTAGCGTGCACCCTTGGGAACTTCTAATCATTGAAATTAAAATCTGCATATACATGAATCCCCTGAAGATGCTTCCGGTCCAACTACAGCCTTCTTCTACCATATCCCCACATATTTCTACAGACAGCAGAGAAGAAATGAGTCTCAGAATATCAAAGTAGCTTCTTCATAATAATTTAAAGGGCAAAGAGACCAAGGCCCTTTTTGTAATCAGAGTGATGCCCAATAGAGTTTATGTTAACTAAGTACTGAATACTAAACAAAGATGAATTTCCGTTTAAAGCCATAGAGACAATGGAGTTTTAAAGATGTAAAGGATTGAACTCTATCTTAGCAACAATAATATTCATTCAGCAAATGTGAGCTCAGTGGGACCAAATACTGCCCTAGCAGCATTCACTGGTGCAAACACTGCCCAAGCAGCATTCACTGCAGATAAGCCAGGGAAGTCCTCTGCATTAGGTTGTTCACAGTCTACTGGGAAAGACCTACGTGGTCTAAGAAAGAAAGGAGGGGAAAACCATGAAAAGAAAAGCAAAAAGGGAGATTCCACCACTGACTTAATGACCAGTGAATACTGAAAGAAGTAGCAATTGGAACGTGAAGGTATAAGAAGAAGTGGATACCCATAGATGAGAAAGATTATTCCAAATAGAAAGACATGATACGAAGGCATGAATGTGGGAAAGTGTTGGAGTTTTTCTACTTCTCACCCTAGGCAAGGTGAATATTGAGAACTGTCAATATTAATATTGCACTTAAGTCATGAACCAGTTGCTCCCTGCTCTAAAATAAGGGAGAAATTCTCTCTCTCCACTGCCCCCATTGTGTGTGTGTATGTGTGTCTGTGTGTGTGTGGTGAGTGATTGGGGATGACACAGAAAAGGGGAGCATTCATGTTCTGCATGGCAGCATGTAGTGTGTACGTAGCGAGCTCTCTCTGGTAAGTCATGGCCTGGTATGATAAGAAACATGGCTGCTATTTATTAATCAAACAGTTTACATTCATTGCCTGTACATCTTATAGCAATCTTTCAAAGCAGATATCATTTTCTAGATTTATGAGGAAATTGAAATGCAAACTATTCAAAAAGCCTAGCTGAAAGTAGTGAATTATTGTCTTTGGTCTATTTGACCTTAAGGCCTATGTATTTCCCCCTAAGATACACAGCCTACTCTTCATCTCTCCAAAGGGGGTAGAAGCAGGCTGGCAGTAGGTTTTACCCAGCCAAACTCCCCCCAAAAATCGTGTAAGATGCAGAGTCTTTCAGTAATGTTAGTTTATCATTCTAGTTCTACCTTTGCTCAGTCTCTCCCACTCAAGAAGAAAAATGGGTCCCAAGCACAAATTTTACTATCTCATATGGTGATATTATGCCATCAATCTGATTATTACATTATTTAGAATTAGTTCCAAGAAAGTGCTTGTTTTTTTCTTTTTCTTTTTTGTTTGTTTTGTTTTTCCCATCTGTAGGATCTTAAATATCACTGTTGCAGAAGCAACACAGTCTGAATACTGGATCCCAAATCTTCTTCACACTTATCCTTCTCTAGAAACTTAAACTTCAGTTAAAATCACCAGTCAGTCCCCCGTGGGCAGAACCAGCTGGTGGGAAGGTTAAACTGACAGGGAGACATTCACATATTTCATATATCCAGCTATCCCTTGTACTTAGAATATTGCATCATATTCCCAGAAAAAATTGTCAAACATTGCACAGAAAATGTTGAGTGTTCCAGTGTGACTTAAGCCTAGTATACATGGGAGAAGAATTCAACCCAGAGGTTGGACAAATAGACTGGAGTCAGGTAATAAAACATATTGAAAACTAGGCTAATGAGTTTATCCCTATCCTGTAAGATATGATCCTATAAACAACTGGGGGCTGAGGAAAGCTTTTCATAAGAGTAGAGATATGAACTTGACCACAGCTTTGATTTAAAGAAGATTAAGTGGTCAAAACTTGAGAGGCAGGTTGGATTTGGGAGAGTAAAAAGTAAATGAGATCAGTTAGGAGCCTCTGCGAGAAGGAATCGCAAGACCTGGATCAAGGCAGTAACAAAAATATTAAAATTAAAAAAAAAAAAACTACAAAACTACAGTAATCAAGACAGTATGGTACTGGCACAAAAACAGAAATATAGATCAGTGGAACAGGATAGAAAGCCCAGAGATAAACCCACACACATATGGTCACCTTACGTTTGATAAAGGAGGCAAGAATATACAATGGAGAAAAGACAGCCTCTTCAATAAGTGATGCTGAGGAAACTGGACAGCTACATGTAAAAGAATGAAATTAGAACACTCCCTAACACCATACACAAAAATAAACTCCAAATGTATTAAAGACCTAAATGTAAGGCCAGACACTATCAAACTCTTAGAGGAAAACATAGGCAGAACACTCTATGACATACATTAGAGCAAGATCCTTTTTGACCCACCTCCTAAAGAAATGGAAATAAAAACAAAAATAAACAAATGGGACCTAATGAAACTTAAAAGCTTTTGCACAGCAAAGGAAACCATAAACAAGACGAAAAGACAACCCTCAGAATGGGAGAAAATAGTTGCAAATGAAGCAACTGACAAAGGATTGATCTCCAAAATTTACAAGCAGCTCATGCAGCCCAATATCAAAAAAACAAACAACCCAATCCAAAAATGGTCAGAAGATCTAAATAAACATTTCTCCAAAGAACATATACAGGTTGCCAACCAACACATGAAAGAATGCTCAACATCATTAATCATTAGAGAAATGTAAATCAAAACTACAATGAGATATCATCGTACACCGGTCAGAATGGCCATCATCAAAAAATCTACAAACAATAAATGCTGGAGAGGGTGTGGAGAAAAAGGAACCCTCTTGCACTGTTGGTGGGAATGTAAATTGATACAGCCACTATAGAGAACAGTATGGAGGTTCCTTAAAAAACTAAAAATAGAACTACCGTACAACCCAGCAATCCCACTACTGGGCATATACCCTAAGAAAACCATAATTCAAAAAGAGTCATGTACCACAATATTCATTGCAGCTCCATTTACAATAGCCAGGACATGGAAGCAACCTAAGTGTCCATCGACAGAGGAATGGATAAAGAAGATGTGGCACATATATACAATGGAATATTACTCAGCCATAAAAAGAAACGAAATTGAGTTATCTGTAGTGAGGTGGATGGACATAGAGCCTGTCATACAGAGTGAAGTAAGTCAGAAAGAGAAAAACAAATACCGTATGCTAACACATATATATGGAATCTAAAAAAAAAAGGTCTAGGGGCAAGACAGGAATAAAGATGCAGACCTACTAGAGAATGGACTTGAGGACATGGGGTGGGGGAAGGATAAGCTGGGATGAAGTGAGAGAGTGGCATGGACTAATATATACTACCAAATGTAAAATAGATAGCTAGTGGAAAGCAGCCACATAGCACAAGGAGATCAGTTCCGTGCTTTGGGACCACCTAGAGGGGTGGGATAGGGAGAGTGGGAGGGAGGGAGACCCAAGAGGGAAGAGATATGGGGATATATGTATATGTATAGCTGATTCACTTTCTTATAAAGCAGAAACTAACACACCATTGTAAAGCAATTATACTCCAATAAAGATGTTAAAAAAAAAAAAGTTAAATAGGTAAAACTGTTCTATTATGGAGATTATCAATTTAAAAAAAAAAAAGAAAGTAAAATCCACTATGTTCTGCTTATAAAAAATACTCCTAAAACAAAACCACACATAAAGACCGAGTATAAAGTGATAGAAAAATATATGCCTTGCAAATTATTGCACAAAGTATTTTAGCAATATTAATATTAGTCAAATAGAATTTGAATAAAAGAACATTAAGAGAAATAAAAATTTTTAAATATTAATAAAGAACAATCATCACACACACATACAAAAAAAAAAGAGGTAGACTTCAGAGTCAAAGGTAATAGGTTCTTGACCTCAAGTTGGAAATATCCTTGAAAAATTGTTTAGTGCACCCTTCTCTCAGCTTTTTGATGGCCTTGAGGTTTTTATTCTCAGTGAGTGAGAAGACAGTTGTGCCCTTAACCAGAAGAGTCAGCACAGGTCTGGGCGGAATATGGGTTTATTCCCCGTCCTGCTGAGTTTGAAGAGTCTGTGTTGTAGCAAACCCACCCCTGACATTTCTTTGCTCCTTTTCCTGCCACATCTTTCCCCACCTTCCCTCAGCCAAACCCTCTCCGGGAATGAAAGAGCTCTTCAATTATCCAGGTCCCAGATCTGGAGGCCCTCGGTTTTACGTGCAGAAGGGAAAAAGGAAAGTGGCTGGTTCATGCAGGCACTTTGCCACCAGCGCTCTTCCCCGTCTGCGAAGGTGAGGATAGAAGATGGGGGCCTCCCATCCACACAGCCCAGGCCTCCAACTCTGTGGAAATTGGGAGCCAATCTAGGGACACTGCCAGAGAAGCTGCCACAACACCTCATTTATAACCTGGGGAAAAACAAAACAGATATGCGTGGCACGGAATCTCTTCTCACAGTCTGGCTTCAAGTCACCAACTTTAAAGAAAAGAAATTCCTAAAGAATGACATAAACCAATTAGAGAGCTGCCTACACTGAGCCCAAGCTCTGAAACCAAGGCCGCAGGTCCCTCTTAGGCAGAGCGATCTGAACAAGGGCCATAACAAGCAGACGCGGGACCCCGGGACCCCGGGATGCCTGAATTCTGGCCTGTCCCAGGAGACAGCGAGACACTCCACAGTGCACAGGCTACTGCCATCCGTCTCCTCACAGCTAAGGACGTCTTTGCAACCAGTGCTTCACAGCCTCCCGTCTATGATAACCTGGCAGGTTTCTCTGCTCATTGCCACGTAGCATTTAATTAGACTATCTTGTAAGAGCCTGTCACCGAAGGACATGTGGGAAAGAACTGAGATTGGGTAATTAGTCACCTTAAAACATTCACTTAGTTTTGCAAATGTGTATATTTTATTCCACATAGAATCATTTTCCAGCCTAAAACTACTATAAGTTTGAAGAGTAGGAAAGAAGAGGTTAGGGTGGTGATAGATATATATTAATTGATCACCTATCATATGCCATGATCTTTATGTTATTTTTTTTAATCCCTCACAACTCTGTGAGCTGTGCGTTATTATTATCATATTTCGTAGATAAGGAAATTGAGATTCAGGGAGGTGAAGGAAGTTTTCCAAAGTCACCCAGGTACCAAGCAGAGGAGACGTACACCAACTCCAAAGTGTGGTAGTGTTGCCAACCTAATATAATTGCTATTTTTACATAAAATTTAATGAGGAGTAAAAAACAAGTAGCAAGTACAGAGAAGCAAAAAAGCAAAAATTAAGGAAAATTACATCTAATCCCACCACCCAGAGATAATCGCTCTTAATATTCTGTTGTAAATCCTGCAATTGCAAAAGTTTTAACTCGCTTTTAGGAGCTCCTACACTGATGCTACAAACAAATTACATCTTTTTGCTATATTCAGAATCATCAAGCAAAAACAAAAAAGATGTCTTTAGAGTTTTTAAAAAGTGAATTTGAGAAGTAGTCAACAAGGCCTCCGATGTCCTTGAACACCACTTGGTATGTGGAAAATTAAAAGGCATCGGTGTTCTTTTAGTACCTGTCTTCCAGAAGCTCCCCCAGAGGGCAGCCACGGATGAGTAGAGGCATAAACTGGGACTCTGCGAGGTCTCTGCAACAGCAGCAGATTGGAGCCACTGTATCCTCCATAAGCTTGTTTTGTGACCATGGCCATAAAACAATGCTCCCGGCTACAACTGGTCCATCTCCCAGTTGGTGTTTGTCACTGTCACCCTGCTTAATGATCAGGATTGTTTTCAGGAGTTAATGAGATAAATATTTATGAAAGCCCTTTGAAGTAAACGAAGCACTATGCAAATGAAAGATAATTGTCAAAATCTCTAATAATTAAGGACTTGACTTCTGAGATGAAGATTTTGCCAAGGGAGTCGTGATACTACTCCTTTAAAACCCTAAACAATAAATTAGTGGCAAAACCATAATCAAAATGCTACCATAATAAAATCATACCTTTTCATAGGTGTAGAATATAAATAGTAATAATAATGCTCATGATAATGATGACTAATACCTATTCCCCTTGGCATCATCTTTTCAAACACTTTGTAAATGATTTGCATGGCTTTCTCATTTAATCCTCAGAATAACCTTTGTGGCGATATATTATTATTATCTCCATTTCACAGATAGGGAAACTCCACTAAAATTTACAAAGTGTTTTTATATATAAACAGATCATCTAATTTGACTCTTATATCCCTACTATTATTTCTATTTTTTGGATGATGAAACTATGACTCAGAAAGTCAATTTACCTAAAGTCACAAAATTTGTAGAAGTCAGATCTTGGTCTATAACTGGGTCTATCTAGGATTTTTTCAACTAAATTGTGACTGCCTCAGTGTTCAGTCACACAATCATCAAAAATTTCCTCATCCAGTTAACTCCCCAAATACCCCAAGGTCGGTACCTGCACCCGCTATTTTAAGAGGGGGTTTACCTGACTTAGTTCCAGCCCATATAACTCCAAAGACATCTGCAAAGGTTTTCCAAAATGACCACTTCCCCAGCTTCTTCTCTACCTAAAGCAGTCTGCAGTCAAACATAGCCATTCCTCTCTGCCCTGGAATCATTCAGAGAGCTTTTCTTCACAAAACCTTATTCCTTCCAAAGAGATCCAACCTCTCTTTAATCAATGCTCCCCCCTGAACTGCTGATTCCACTGATGACAAATAATATATCTATTTGTTTATTTATCTCTAACGTGGCTTAAGACATAGCTTTCTACATAAGTGTGCTCAATGAAAAAACTTTCAAGTCACCTTTCATACCTCTCTTTACCAATTCATCATCAAGACTCTAGCTGTAAGACATGGATGAATTTAGACCAAAGGAAAGTACATGCAATGTGTGTGAGTGTTGGTGTCGGTGGTCGAGTGGTTTAGAACAGTTCAAGAGGAAGGAACCAGGTGAGTCCATTTATTGGCAGAGGAAAGATGGGACATGTATGGGAAACATTGATATGTCTGATTTGATGAGGTTTTGAATTATATAAAGGGAATTTAGGAATGGACAGACTAGAAAAGTAGGTTGGGACCATATTGCAAAGATCTTTTGAGTCAAGCTATGAAGTTGTATGTTACTACTTCTCACACTTTGCAGCAGAATATCATCAGTGCTGTAGGGTCAAAGCCACTCACTACAAACACAAAATTTATCTGCAATCTCTTGCTTTGTTTTGTCATTAAAATCATGTAATTATGTTTCCTACTGCATTTAATTGGCATGGATTGATTTTAACAAGAATTAATATTCTAACATTTAAACCATTTAACATTGATCAAAATTTAGACTTCAGGAGGATAAGGCATGTTTATCCTGTGGCTTCTCATAACCCCTAGCACAACTGTCTGTTACCTGAGATTTTCTGTAATCCAGTTTATGAAGCATAAGGAGAAAATGGAGCAATACTGGTGGCATTTTGAGCAGAGAGATAAATTGATCAGAGTGATATTTGAAGAAGATAATCTGGTAGCGCTAAATTGCATGAATTTAAGGACTAGTGCACAGTGGGGGCCGGAAAATCTAATCATCTTACAGTACTTAATATTTATTCAATGCTGTATTAGACGTTTAAATAGTCTCAATTAATCCTCACAATCCTATGAAATACAAAATAGCATCATCTCCATTTTACGGATGAAGAAACCAAAAGAAAGAGAATATGAAAGATATGCTGAAAAGTATATAGTAGGTAAGTGGCTGAACATGAACTTAAGCCAGTCCAGAAAGTCAGGAGAGTCCAGGCTCTTAACCGCCGCATTGAAGCACAGTCAGGAAACAGCCATAATCATTAAAATGAAAATGAAAGATAAAGACCCAAAAGAGGACCCGACACTGGAAATGGAAAGGGTTAGGTTTAAGAAATGCAGCAAAGATAAACTTGACAGTATGTGACAACCTGATTAGATTGGAGGAAAGAAGAAGAAAAAGTCAAAGATGAGTGATTTTTTAAGGCTGGATAACTGGGAAGATAATGAGGCCATCCTCATAAATAAAGGCCTGCAGAAGAGAAACAGGTTTGTTGGGGGAGCAAGAGATGGGGGCGGCAGAGATGATGTGTTGAGCTTGAGATGCCTGTGAGGCACACAGGTGGAGACAGCCAAGGGGAAGAAATGCAGGTGTGGAGTGCCTCCCATCACTGGGCCTCCACATTTGCTGAAGGTCCAAGCAGCTATTGTCAGCCTAGGTTTTCAGTCTTAGGCTTACCCTGCACTTTGGTGAGAGACACAGGATAAAATTTGCCATAAATGCTTGGAATTGACAACAAGAAAAAAGGCTCACTCACAGACACAGGCACCCAGAAACTCGACCACCTCATAACAAGCTGGAGTCTTTTCCAAAACCATCTTAAGCTGCTTATTTTCCAAACTCAAAATATTAGGCACACGAATCAGTGGCTTGAGGATAGATGCAGTGACATCTGAGTAATTCCTTCCTTCCCTGCAGCAAGCTGCCCTTGTAAAGGTGAATTTGCTCCTGCATGATAATGAAGTCTATTTAGGAATTTTGAAAGTGCAGGTGGGCTCAAAATGATTTCCACTGATCAGGGTTGGACCTAAAAGGGCCCCTGACCTGGCTGAGGTGGAAAGAGAAAAGAAAGGCAAACGGGGACAATGGAGAAGAGTCCAAGGTTGGCAGAAAAAAAGAGGAGATGAAATACAGAACCCCCAGGGTCCTTTACACAGCTGGCTCTGGATGTCAATTACTAGGGATTTATGGTCATGGGGTAGACTGGGTTTACCCCTCCTAAAAATAAGCATAAACCCAAAATTATATGGTAAATAGTATGTAACTTTTCATAGTAGTTTTTTTATACTATACTTATCTTTGCTTTCCTCCTGCAATGTATGTTGACCTTTGGAATTGTGTTCTCACTTCTCACTGCCATCTCATTACAGATTCCAGAAAGAACTAAACAGAGTATATAAACTTTGCTATCTCAGTTTTTCACAGATAGCAGCATCTGCTTGTTACACACAACATATTACACACTTTTTAAGATAAAAGTGTAGTAGCAACATTATTTGTCCAAAGCCAAAAAATTTGAAACTAGTTTTATTATTTAGCTGAACTTTGGACATGTACACACACACATTTTGCACATCATTCTCTCTTTTTCTCTCTCTCTCCTCTGTCACTGTTTTTAATATAAACTGTTTGTTAAACATCAAAGTGCTAATTTCCATGAGTATAGAGTTAGGTGATGTAGTCCTATTTCATCATTGTGAACTCAGTTCCCTAAATCTTTCCCCATACTCCCACCTAATTTTTTTCTTTAAAAATTAGACCTTAAGTTGGGGAAAATTTTACAAAGATGAACACATTTGAGTTATGCTTTCAAGATTTGACTTTGCATTGAAAATGTTGATATATTAAACACTCATTACAAAACCCTGGTGATTTTTCTGGGCGACATTAACTCAGCATCTTCAACCAGACTGACATTGGTACTGACAGGTATTGTGATGCCCATAGCACTTAGAACAGTAAACCAACACCAGAAGCTCTGAACACTTCCCCTTTGAAATCATCAGTACCCAGAGCAAATTGCTCAGATATTAGAAACCCTTTCCTGGAAAAATCACAATCACAATGCCCTTTGAGCTGCCTGGAGTGCGGGTGGATCTAAAGTATTTCTTGTTTCTTTTCTCATCTTATCTGTTGGCTTCCACTTTCCCTCTCACTGGTGCTCATAGCTGAAGTCTATCATCACAGTACTAGCAGATGACCACTTAAAACAAGCATTTTAATCACTTTCAGCAAAGTTTATAGTCCTGTTCTTTTTAGAGAATCTTAAGCATTTGATGGTATCTATAGGAAAATTATTTATTTATTTATTACTAAAATCAAATAAAACATTACTTTGATTTGAATTCTAGAAAAATATACAAAAAATTAAACAGTACCAAAAAAATTTTTAAATGAGTAAATAATTCACCCTCTGGCACAGCGAGTTCTAAGATCTGGTACTCAATGACATGTATATTCACTTTTTACAAATTCATTGAGCACTGACCATGAAGATAGCCTGGTTAGAAGTGTATAAAAGAAAGTTAAGGCCCAGCGCAACCAGCAAGTGATTACAGTGGAGCTGTAGAAGAGTTAAGACATGAAGTTAGACAAGGAACGCTGTTGGAGTCAGAGAAGATGGCAATTAGTATGGTTGGAGCTGAGCCTTCCCTTGTGGAAAATAAGATTCTCAGACAAATTAAAATCCATGATCACATTTCATATGGATATATGTTATATGTCCAGCACTATACTGCATGCTCTGAAGGTCACAGAACAAGCATTAGATGTGTTCCTTCTCCCAATGTCTTGCTTTCAAATTGGATAGAGAAAACAATTGAGAGCAATTAAGGCTCAACTCTGTGATACATAGCAGGTTCTTTGGGCCTCTATTTGCATCAAATTATGTTGACCAGCTAACCAAAAGTCATTTACAACCTCCTTTTCCTTTGCCATCTGAATCTAAAATATCTAAAAGCTAAAATACTTGCTTTCTCTGCTTAGGAATGGGACACTCTTCTGGACAATGAGATACAGGTAGAATTCCCCAAGGAAGACTTTCTGTCCAAAATGAAAAGGCAAAGCCTCACCAGGAGAACATTCTTTGCCTCTTCCTCCTTCCCCTTTTCTCTTGTCTGACGTGCAGAAGTGAGGCCAGGAGGTGCAGTGCCATCTTGCCCGTGAGGTGACAAGCATGAACAACATGGTCTTCAGGTGAAGGACGACAGAATGCGAAGATGAAAGGAGGCTGAATTCTTGATGGCCTCAGTGAGCCATCATGGATGCCAGCCCCGAACTTTTAAGTGTTTAAGCCACTGTTAGTCTTAATAGCTACAAAACAATCCCTACAACTAAACCACTCAAGCTCACCTGAGTGAAAAGAAAGAATTTATTATAAGGATACAGAGATCTCTCCCCAAACCTGGTAGAGAAATGCAGCCTGTCTTCCTAAGAAGTAGAGAACAGAAAGTAGAAAGTTGCCCAGGAACCCAGACAGCTATTCCATCTCCCTCTATCCCAGGCCACATAATCTGTTATGCCTAAACTTCTCTGTGCAGCTTCATCATTATTCTCTCTTTGGAAAAAAGACCAGATGTTTCCTCTGCCTCCATGCACATGGCTGGCCTCCAAATCTAAGGTTACATGTATTTTCTCATCCTACTCACAACCCCAACTCCTAATCCCCACCTAGTGTCTCTGAGTCCCAACTCCAAATACCTGGGTGGGAGAATATGATTGCTCCTGATTGGGAGGGGTATCTGCTCCCATGGCCTGGTTGTAGGGTAGCACAGAATAAATATTTATTCACTTAGTTGCTGTCAGCTATTATTTATTGAGCTCCTAGTCTAAACTGGAGCTGTTTTAGACACTGGGGATACAGCAGTGAACAAAAACAAGTCTTAGCTCTTGTGGAGCTCACCTTCTGGCTTATGAAGACAGGCAAGAAACAAACAAATATATAATATGTTGTGGAAATATGTGGTATAAAGAAAAATAAAGCAGTGCAAAGCAAAAGATCAATACAACAGGGAAAATTAGTTTTTTCTATAGGGTGATCTGGGTTCTGGAAAGGTGACATTTAAACAGAGATCTAAAGAAAATAAGGGATCGATCCACGTGATATCTGGGGAATGGCGTTCTTGGCAGAGAACAGCAAATGCAAAGACCCTGAAATCAGAGCATTTGCTTGGCATTTTTTAAGAAACACCAAGGAAGCCAGCATATTTTCAGCAGAGGGAGGTAGGGTGCAAGTTGTAGCAGATAAGTCAAGTGAGGGATCAGACTATAACTTCTGGAATCTCACCTTTGAGAGCAGGGCCCCCATGCAAACCACACTGATATGGACTGGACAACAGCCCTCAAAATATCTAATACAAACTGGTATAAATGGACTAGGGCACTTAGAAAAGATAAATCATCATGTGTGGAAAGTCAGGGAAGTCTCTATGGAGAAAGTACAGGCAGAATTGAATAAAGGGTAGATCATGGGCTGTAGCATCAGAAAGACCTGAGTTCAAATCCTACCTGGACCACTAGAACTGCAGGACCTTGGACAAGAGAATTAGCCTCTTTGACTCTCAGGTAAAACAGAGTTAATACCCACCTTAAAGGATTGTTGTGAGAATGAAATAAGTTAAATTATGCACAGTGCCTCTGATATTTACATGCAGAAAGTCTATGAAGAAAGAGTTCTATGATCAAAGAACTTTGGGAAACACTTCTCTCTTCTAGACATTCTCAATGAACGTTAGTCTAATAACATTCTGGATGTGCATCAGGAAGAAATCCTTGACTTTATGCAGGCTGATATGTCTTCATTTACTTGGAGCACTGAACACCTCTCTTATGTGTGTGATTCCATGGAACACATCAGGCCTGATGTCCTGGTAGGACCCTTCCCTCTCTGACAGAGAAAAGCTGTAGTGGGTCACTAAGCGGAGCCCTGCAGCACCGCAGACCCACCTTCCACAGGTCTGCCGGGTCCTGGCAGGTATTGGAGAGACAGATTCACAAATCAAAGTCCACCAACATTTTCCAGACCACTTGTAACCCCCTTCTTCTCCCAACAACGTGACAACCAGTATTACAGAAGAACGATAAAGTCCATTCTTAAGGAAAAGTGGGGAATTTGAAAGGGAAAGAAAAAATGAGGACAGAGGACAGGGAGAACATTTTCTTCCTGAAGTTAATGGGACAACATTGATCCAGACCTTGGGAACATGAGTGGGACCACGTTGAATACCTGCCGTTGTATTAATAATATCTGTGTATCCTTTTTCTGTTAAATGTCCTTGCTCTGCCCTGCTTTTAATACAATTCTGGTCATAGGAGAAGGGAGAGAGTCTCCAGTCATCTTGTCTATTGCAAAACATAAAAATGGCAAAGTTTAAAGTGTCAATCCCTCTATCCAGATGTTTGATTTATTTAACACAAAAGTCAGGTTTAGATCCTGGCTCTGCTAGTTTCTAGCTCTGTGATCTAGACAAGTCACTTAATCTCCCCATGCTTTACTTTTCCTGTTTTGAAATGAAACATTTGGGCTGGGGGTGGTGACAATTCCTTGCCATGCTCAGTTTTAACAGGTGTTTATGGAAGCAGTGACTGACTAGTCACTGGTAACCATTCTCCATCATGAAAATACCTTCCCTCTTGGCTTTCATGACTCCATCCAATATTATTTTTAAGGATATTGTTGAAAACATCAATTTCATAGTCAGTAAACTCTAACTGTATCCAGTTACTCTCTAGTAAAATATATTTTTAAAAATAAAGCACTCTAATTTCATAGCATTAAAATTGCCAAGTCATATTATAAGAAAATCATATTTTGTTTATTAATTTTCATTATTGATATAAAATAAATGTCTTTTTGAAAGAAAAACCAGAATAAAACCTAAGAGTCACATAAGAGACATTCCCAGTCTTAAATTCTGAAGGAAGCCGAATACCTATTTAATGGATCTGAAAATGATTAGCAGTCCATAAGATCTAAGATGTCCCATTACTTTAAAAAATAGGCACAAACATGAGGCACAAATAACTGAGGTTTGATATAAAAATGAAAATGAATGGTTGAGGAACGCCAAAGCCTTTAATAATTAATACATAAACCTCTGGTAATTTAAATTATGGGCAAGGTAACTCAGACCCAATATACTAATTCACCTTGCGAGTGGGTCTACTTAAAGTTTCCTCTTTAGATATGCATGGTTTGCTCAGTAATAATAATGAAAGACAACCACAAAATTCCACATATACAGCATCACTCCCTCTGAACCAGCCCCAGCATGCCAAGTTGCAGAGCTCTTAAACCCACACACCAAGAGTTTAACTTGAGCTTGGCTGGAGGACTTGGACGAGACTTTCACTATTTAGACACAGAAAATATTAATTATCATCAAATCTGTCATTATCTTCCCATCCCCCCTCCACATCCTCATCTCACCTATCTGATCCTTTTTCCCTCCAGCCAGCAAAATGAAAAGCAGTGATTTGCTGAGTGGATTGTGGTTTCACTCAAAAAGAAAAGGGGCCAGCTGTGTATACCTATTCGAAGTAATCAAAACAAGGAGATGGGAAAGATATTCCTTGAAGTGCCCCAAGGCAATTTTGTAGAAAATCCAGAAAATATGATTTCTTTAGAACAGCTACAAGAGAAAGGCAGAGAAGAAGAGGGGAAAGGGAGAGAGGAAGACAGAGACTGAAACAGAGAGAGGCAGAGGGAGGGAGGGAGGGAGGGAGAGAGGAGATGACTGAAAGGGAGATGGGGAGAGTGAACTGACAAGAGAGGGCTAAAGAGAAAGAATAAGAGAGAGGAAAGAAATCAAAGGAGAAAAGAGGCAAAAACAAAATGAGGCTCGAAACCACGTGTTTAACGCCCTCTCCCCGACTCTCTCTGACTTTTGAACTGCATGTCCAGGCAGATAAAGGTGTGCAGAAGCAGCAAACAGAATTGGCCTGGCATGCTGAAAGAATACACAAACGCCTACAAGATGTGACTTCAGGAGCGCCTGGATGACCCACTGCCCAAAATAACACCATTCATCCACTGGCTGATGCCTAAAATTCCACTGTTCATGCTTCATTTATTTTGGAAAGCTCTATGATGCCTACTGACATTGCCCTGGGTTAGGGAACTCTTTCAGCCTGCTTGCAACCATTTCTAATCTTCTTGTAGGTGACTTTCAAAATCTTTCCTGGGTGCTGGTTTGGACCCGGGGGGTAAGAAGAAAATACGTGACCCTAGTAGATACCTGAGCAGGAAAAAGAGTGAAATCAGAAAGCTAAAGTCATGGAGGACAAAAATTAGCCTGCTCAACTAGCGCTCAATCCTTGTGAAACCCAGGCTTACAATGAACATTAAGTCTGTATTTAGAAATTAAGGATGATGAAAAAATGCCAATTATTATATATTTTGACTTTATATTTATAAAGTTATATATGGTCCTCCCAGACTTTTACTTATGTAAGAAGCAGTACTGTTTAGTGTTTAGGAGTAGAGAATTTGGGGCCAGACTCCTAGGTTTGAACCCAGATCTACCACTTATTAACTGTGTTGCACTGGACCCGTTACTTAACCTCTCTGCTCATTAGTTTCCTCATTCGTAAAATGAGGTTAATTAACAGTATTTACCTCATAGGATATATGTAAATGTATGTAAAGACCTTATAATAGCATCTGGTTCATAGAAAGTCCTATTACATGTTAGCTGTTGTGTCTGAATTGGGTCATACACTTATTCCTAAAGCCTTCACTGACAAGAGAGGGAGCTCACCAATCACTCATCTCAAGTCCCGGAGAGCCCCTTCTCTGAATCACACACTTCTCAGAAGAAAATCGATACACAAATAAAACTAGTTCTGGCTAGAATGGAAGAAGGGGGTAAGTGGTTGCTGGGTAGGCAATCAACAGTGGCTGCTACATGTGTTGTATACATTCATCCTTATTACAACCCTATAATGCAATTGCATCATTCCCATATTACAGAGAAGCTAAGACTCAGAGGGGTTAACTGGCCTAAGGTAATGGAAATAGCAATGATAGGCTTGGTACTTTAAACCAGGCTGTTTGCAAGCCCTGTGTTCTCTCCATCATGACCGTCAGATCCACTTTAATGGAAGATCCAGGGCTTCTCCAAGTCTCCATTTGTATAGCTTTCCCTTAGCCCTAAGGAGCTGCATGCAGAAAGGATTTATGCCCTTGTCTCTATTCTACAGCTTAGGAGAGTGGAAAAATGGAGGAAGTGGGTAAGAAGGACATAAAAAAGAGCCACAAGTTCTTCAGTTCTTATTATTAATACATCTATTAAATGAACTGTGTTTGAGTCTCAGCTCACTCAAGACACTCATACTCCTTTTTTTTCTAAAAGTTTGAAAGGCATTAGAAGTATCTTAAGTGCTTACAAATAAGAAAGAAATGATAATGAATTCTGATGCACTTTTGATAGACCTGGACTCATTTTTCTAATATTTTCCATGGAAATAGGTTTTATGGAGTTTTCTTCTTCATGAATTAGTTTTTGTATTTTACATTTTACCAAGAAATCATCTGTTTCCTTTCAGATGTCAAATATTTTCCCATGGAATTGTTTGTAGTATTCTCTTATGATTATTTTAACCTTTTCTCCAGAAGTGGTTATACTCTTTTCTTGTTCCTAATTTTCTCTATTTCTGTCTAAAATTAGTGATTTTAGTACTTAATTCTCTGTTTTCATATTAGCGACAGCTTTATCTTCCTTGTTTTGCCTTAAAATGAATCAGGTTTTAGATGATTTGTATATTTATTGTGCTAACTTCTACTGTTATTTTTTTTTAATTTCTATTTTCTCATTTCTTTTCATTTTACTTTAATGTTCTTTCTCTGTTTTATAAAAATGAGAACTAAGTAATTTTTAGATAGTTTCTCTTCTGTAATGAACATATGAAAAACTTTGCTGACTAGACCATGTTTCCTTTTAGAATTTACTATATCCGGGCTTCCCTGGTGGCGTAGCGGTTGAGAATCCGCCTGCCAATGCAGGGGACACGGGTTCGAGCCCTGGTCTGGGAAGATCCCACATGCCGCGGAGCAACTGGGCCCGTGAGCCACAACTACTGAGCCTGCACCTCTGGAGCCTGTGCTCTGCAACAAGAGAGGCCGCGACTGTGAGAGGCCCACGCACCGCGATGAAGAGTGGCGCCCCCCTCGCCACAACTAGAGAAGGTCCTCGCACAGAAACGAGGACCTAACACAGCCAAAAATAAATAAATAAATTTAAAAAAATAATAAAATAAACAGCAACTACTTTAAAAAAAAAAAAAAAAGAATTTACTATATCCCATAGGCTATGACATATTTTTTCCTAACTAATTTATCATTTCAAGTATGAGTCTCATACTTGTAAAAAAAAGAAAACATTTTCTCCTATACTCTGCTAGGCTAGAGGGGCCCAAAGCTAAGTAGAACCCAGTTCACCACCTGGAATATCTTCAAGTCTAGCACGCTGATAGTCCTGTAAACAGCTGATGCTGCTGATATAGGATTTATATTAACAGCAAAATCCCTAAATAGCAAAAGAGAAGGTTATTAATATCACTACTCCCTTCTGTCCTCTGCAATAGGAATCCCATCCAACCACAGAGATCACAGGAAGTTGCTGCAGATCCAGCTCAGGGATTTTCCAGATAAAAACCTGTGGTTTAATAGAATATTCAGAATATTCTAACTCCTTGTTTAGAGACCTCTTCTTCTAATTGCTCTGCCTATTTGAAGGACTGGACCCAGTTTATCCTTTTATTCATAAGTTGCCCCTCTGTAACTTTCCGTAAACACTTCACTAAAGAGGGAATCACCTTTCTGCACTGTTCCATTCAAAGTCACGATATACAGGTTGATAATGTCTCTAGACACAATGTGAAGTAGCAGTTGGGGGATTCTGCTTCAGTGTGATGAATCAGCTTATGTCCTTTCTCCTCCAGACTGGACAGCTTCCTTTGTTCCTGTAATTGATTCAGTGAGGTTACTCATGCTACCTTTCATTGAGGACTTACTATGTGCCAGATATCGCATTAAATACTTTATATACATCATCTAATTTAATCTTTACAACAGCTCTTTAGACAGGTAAAAATATGGCTACTTCACAGATGAGGAAAATAAAACTCAGAGAGGTTGAATAACTTACACAAGTTAGTAAGAATTCCTCCAAATAGAAAGTGGCAAAGCTACGATTTAAATGTTGGTCCACTTAACTCCAAAGGCAGTGCTCTTAGCCACTAGACTATACCTTCCTCTATCTGCACCCTAATCGTGTTGCATAATATATTAGAGAACGTTCTCGATTTCCTGAAATCGGCAGATTTACCAGGTGTGCCCTCTGCCTTCAACTGAATCACGCACAGGAATGTTGAACAGGACAGAACAAGGCCTTGCTATAAGCCGCCAAGGACTACCCTCCACAACACTAACTGTCCACACTCTGGGGTAGGGATTGACAAACTAGGGCCTGTAGCTAAATCTGACCCACTGCCTGTAATTACTTTAAAAAGCTTTATTGGAACACGGCCACATCCATTCATTTATATGTTGTCTACGGTTGCTTTCATTCTGTAACAGCAAAGCTGAGTAGTGTGATAGATGCTGTATGGCCCATAAAGTCTTACATATTTGCTATCTATTCCTTTAGTAAGAGGAAGTTTGCTGACTTCCAGCCTAGAACACACCTGACCTCAGATATATCCTGAAAGGTTTGACCTGTGGAATTCTGTTATGTTATGCTATGTACACACTTCCTAAGAACACTGAGCAGTGCTTGGCACTTTCCTCCTTCCATGATGCCATATCCAACTTGATGGAATGAGCACATGTACTATAATTGAGATCGAGGGAAACAGGCATTCCTCACAGCATCATTTACCACGTTACTGAGATGGGACATTATGGATCTGGATGAACTATTTGCTCAGGCTGTAAATCAATCCACTTCCCAGCATCAGCTTCTGACACCCCCTGCTGGGCCAGAAGACCCAAGACTCCTCCTGGCCTCTGGACCCCTGCTGCTCTCCCCACTCAGGGGAGTGGTGACCACTACCCAAATGCTTGCCTTGAGAACACTCGTTCTGATGATCCAGACAATAGATGTCCCAGGCCCTTCGCTGCTCCTGAGCCTTCGTGTCACAGCACCATTTTAACCCTACAAAGACAGAACATCATGCAAAGAAAAGGCACCAAGCCTAAATCAGCAAGCAGGGGTGCGAGGAAGGGCATAGTGATGGAGGACTTTGACAGAAGGGAACGCCCTCTGTGAAGAGGGTCAATCAGCCTGGAGACACAAAGCCTGAGAAAACACATGTTCACAAATCAGAAACACGTTTATGGATATGAAGAACTAGGCTTCCATTTGGCTACAGAGGCAAAAGAAGCACTGATGGGGCAGATTTGGCAAAATAGGAGAAGTTTCTCCGAATCATAGTTCATTAAAAAATGGAACACGCTGCCTGAAGAGGTTGTGAGTTCCCAATTTCTGAGCATGTCAGAGCAGACACCTATTTCCCTTTGCCAGCTAATGGCGATTCCCACATAGACTGTGAAATTGGACTAGGAAAGCTGGAAACTACACTCTAATTCATGGATTGATGCTACCCATGCTCCTCAGTGCATTTGTTTTGAGGTTGCCTATACATAGTTTTCCAACAATTGGTCTCCCTGAATGATTAATTGGCTTTCAGCACTGCAAGCCATGAACTTTCATGTAGTCTTCCATATTCCCCCCACTGGGCAAACATGTGCCAAGCGCAGAGCAAAAACATGTACAGAGCCCTAGTGAGTGACACATTTTGATTTGGGGAGGCTTGAGTTACAAGTAAAAAAAGAAGATGTGGTACATATATACAATGGAATATTACTCAGCCATTAAAAAGAATGAAATAATGCCATTTGCAGCAACATGGATGGACCTAGAGATTGTCATACTGAGTGAAGTAAGTCAGACAAAGAAAGAGAAATATCGTATGATATCCCTTATATGTGGAATCTAAAATGAAATGACCCAAATTAACTTATTTACAAAACAGAAATAGACTCACAGACTTAGAGACGAACTTATGGTTAATAGGGGGAAGGATGGGGGGAAGGGATAGTTAGGGCGTTTGGGATCAACATGTACACACTGCGATATTTAAAATGCATAACCAACAAGGACCTACCGTATAGCACAGGAAACTCTGTTCAATGTTACGTGGCAGCCTGGATGGGAGGGGAGTCTGGGGGAGAATGGATACATGTAATGTATGGCTGAGTCCCTTTGCTGTGTACCTGAAACTATCACAATATTGTTAATCAGCTATACTCCAATATAAAATAAAAAGTTTAAAAAAAAGCTTGTTTCTAATAGAACAGAACTGTGCTGTATTCCTATTCTTAACTTCATCCTTCTATCTGCATTCCTTCTTCCACCAGACTATCAGACAACCCAAATCAATTCCTCTCCTTACTTTGAATTAACTCTTTTTCTGCAACATGTATAGGGGTTTTGAAATTCCCCTAAGATTGTAGAGTAGGAGGTGTTGTGTTTGCATATATCTGTGTTTAAGCTGCCCCTTCAGAGCAAGATAACGATACTGGGGACAAAAGCAGCATCTTACACTCCCATCTTACACTCAATGTCTTGAAAGCCCTCGGAGGGCTGGGAACTGTAGGGGAAGCTGCCTTGGGGGCAGAAAGCCACAAGGCTACATGTTTCACACAGACCTCCTGTCCCATGTTATTTCCTCTCTACCTTTCTGTTGCCAAACCACCACAGTGTAGCTAATTCCTCCTCCAGCAGCATCTCCCCCAGCCCTGCAATTACAGTGGAGACAGAGATGGTGTTGCAAACGAAGTAATAAGGAGGCAAGGAGAGGAGGCCACCATGATTCACCCCTAAAGCATGCGGGGTCATTAAATATATATATGCGGTCCAGTAATCACTAATTTTCCCCACTACGTTAAAAGAAAAGGGGAGAAAGAAATGAAAATTAGGTGTTTGGAGAAAACCCTGCCTCTGTTGGTTTCTCCCCCAGGTAGTAGTTTGCTTAAGGGGGCAGGTATATGTTCCAAGAAGAACGCCAAACCTGTCATCATAAATAATCCCAAGGTATTATTTAGAACATCCATAAGCCAAGCCAAGGAATTGTTAATAATATCTGTTTTTTACACTTTACAGTTAATACACACAATCTTTTTGCCCTAGACAACAGTACTTTAAAATGTACTTGAGGCAATATTTGGCCACTTGTCCTATATCCTGAAATTTTCCAGGAAGGAAGAAAGAGAAACTATGACATCATAACCCAAGAATTTTGTTCATAGCCCAGTTTTACGGAATTTGCTTTTTCTGCTTTTTAGTAGTCACTCAACACTGAACTCCATACATTTCCCCTGAAACCAGCTTCTCATGACTGCTACTTTCCCTAACAATAATAGCATCATCTTCCTCACCTCTCAGACTGCCAATCATTGTTTTTAACTCCTTTTCTCTTCCACTTCTGCCATTCCTACCCCCATCCCCACTTCCAGCATCAAATCATGATCTACTGCTGCTGCTTCTTTCATAGGAGTCACCATCTCCTCATCCTCACAGCCATCTCAATGGTCCAGGCTCATCCTCTCTTACCTATTCTGTTGCAGCAGCCTCCTAACTGGCCTCCCTCTCTCCCCCATCCTTCTTTCCCCATCCCTCCCACTCAAATCTCTCTTCCCAGTGTTCCTTGTGTTAACAATCATATAAATTGTTCCAAGGGTCTTATTGGAGCAGAATTTCTCATTTTCTCTACCTAGATGACTCCCATCCAATCCTTAAGGTTTATTGCCTTTAAGAAACTTCCCATAATCCCCTAGTTATGTGAACAAGATATCCCTCTTGTTCTGTCCCTGCAGACTTTGAGGTTTGAGACTGTCTATTTTCTTCCTTTGAATTGTCAATAGTTTACATACTGCCTGACCTATACAGGGTACTTCAAAAAATTTTTGTTAAATGGATGCACTTCCTCATTTAAAATTCAGTAGTAGCTCCATTTCCACCAAGAAAGTACAAACACTTTACTGGCATTCAAATCCTCCCTCCTTTATCTGGCCCCATCTCTAGGCTCATCATTCCCTATGCCTTCATTATACTCCAGCAAAACTGCATCCACTCACTCTTTGTTTCCCTGCGCTTTCCTGACCATATGGCTTTATTCTTGCTGTACCTTCCACCTGGACCACCCTCTTCCCCTAACCCTCTCTTTACATCCCAGCTCACTACCAATATTCTAGCTCCCTCCTTCAAAGTCATGTCATAATGTATTTCTTTTATGTTCCCCAGATACAGCCTCAGCTGTATGAATTCTCTCTTTGGTGCCAACTTCGTTCCAATGGCAAAGCTTACTGCACCTTAAAGTATAGCTGTCCATATACTCAAATTAGCTATTGCAAAATGCATCCTTCATAGCAGGGACTATGTTTCTTAGCTCTATATCACCACAACACCTGATATAGTGATATGCACATATTCATACCCAATGCATGCTTATTCTAGTTGAACAGATTGTTTGAACCTGGCTTGAAATATTACTTTTACTCATGCTACTTGGTGTCTGAGCCAAGTTATCGAGTAGAAGCTTGATCTGGGGGAGATCAGTCAAAAAGGAAAAGGCCTCAGGCCTCCCTGTAGGTGATGCATTTTCCATTTTCTTCTTCCTAGAGCAATCAAAAGGCATAAATATGTGCAGTGCCTTAAGCTCAGTAAATTTTTGATAAATGAATGGTTTTGTGGCTTACAATTATTACAGTAAATAATAAACTTCACTTTTATACATATATCAAAATTCACTAAATTCCCAAGATATGCTCTTGGGAAGACTTAGTGTCTTGTATTTGTTTTAGAAGAAGCATAGATGGAAATTAAATGTAAGGTAGGAATTGATAGCTATTCATATGTTCTCAAATATGATCAAAATTAGTCAACTCTCTCCAAATGTTTTTAAATCAATGAGAAATACCTATTGCCAAGTTGAGGGACAAGCCTTATTTCCTTTAAAAAAAAAATCAAAAAAGAGGAGGTAGAAAATCCTGGAGATTCTTTTGCAAAACTTTGAATCAGTGGTGGAAGTTTACTGAAATTGCATTAGAAAATCTGTACCCTGACAACATGGTCTTAGAGAATTCTCAGTGCTACTACCTAAGTCTCATGCCTTAATTACTATTCTCCCTACCACACATGTGAGAGTCATTCAAAATCCAAAATTCAGTGACTCCACTGTCTCTTTGAGTCCATGTTCTGATTTAAGTCCTGCATAATATAATAAAAACTCCCAAGGAAGATTGGCATTGACCTTGAAATTTACCCAGACTGGCCAAAAAAACAGCAATTGTTTTTTCCTATTCCAAAGAAAATAATATTTTATGTAATGGGACTTGGAGACTGGATTCCATATCCCATCATTAAGAGATTTCCCTCCAGTGATTGTGAGATGTTCCGTTCACCCAATATTTTCATTTTATTTTAGTTCCAAGAGCTTATCAGAGCTTGGCTGAAGCATGTGGGAGTAATGCCTATCTCAGCTCTAAAAGACTTCTCAGACCCCTGAGTCTGGTCCACTAGCTCTTTCTCTGAAAACCCCTCCAAGGATCAGTGAAAAAAATTGGAATGAAAGAATTTTAAAAATAAAGGATTTGAGATATCAAGGCATTTGGGGTACAAAATAACTTGTCATCAGGCCATCTCCAACATTCATTTTTTCACTGTCCTTCAGACAAACGCAACATTATTTCCACATTGGAGTGGGCAGACATTGCCTTAGTCATCTTTTTTGTGCTGGTCAAGGGAAAGATCCCAGGGGCAACTTCCAATTTGCCTGGACACGTTTAAAATTTCTGTGGGTTTCTCTAAGTGTGCTTTTAAATTTAATGCTTTTTAATTTAATGCTGGGAACAGTTCAGGCACAAGCTAAGGGTCACCCCCATGCAGGCACATAGTGTGGAAGAGGGGGGCTCAGTGAGACTTGATAAGGCCCAGATACAGGGAGAATTAAGTGTTAATTTTCTACTCTAGGCTGACCAGTGAGGAGCAGAAATAAAGCGGAGGGAAATACTGGGAGATTCATCAGATGAGTGCATCGACTGTTTATTTTAAAACGTCCAGGACTAGTAACATGAAATGGTGCTATCTGCATCCTTTACTACAGGACATGGGCTGATGTGTTCCATGTCTCACAGGGACAATGGTAGCAAAAATGGGATTAGAACTCAAGACTCCTGAGTCTTTCTGTAACTTCCAAAATTACACTGCCTGTCACACCCTAGAAGTACAGTTAACCTGCAGAGGATAGAGATGAAGGAGGACATAAAAACGTTTGGTTTTCAAACTCTTTGGGGTATCTTTCCTGCCCTCCTTCTCTGAGTAAGATACACTCCTCTGTGTCTCCATGTTTTAAAGCAGCAATTGCTACATCATACTGCAGCTGACATTGTACTTGTCTAGCTCTTCAGCTACACTATAAGCCCCTGAAAAAAAGATGTCATATTTTGCCTTTCCAGAGCTCAGCACAGTGTTTGACATATAACAGGAACTAAGTAGTTGTTGAGTTAATGAACTGACGTTTGATTCTGTGTAGCTACAGAGGACAATACTAGGACCAACAGGTGACAGCTTCAAGAGGAGCTTATTTCAACTCAATAGAAGAAAGACCATTCTAACCAGAGCCTCCCAGAGTGGGACAGACAAGGCGAGAAATAGTGAATTCTCTTTTACCAGAAGCCTGAAAACAGAGGCTGGATAACCACCTGTCAGGTTTACTGGAGAGATGTCTGCTTTGGGTGGTCTCCAATTTAGTGATTCTTATGATTCCATTCCATTCCAGATCCTAGGCCTCATCATTTTTCTGAGACAAGAGTCTCTAGTGCCATCTTCCTGTAACCTGGGGTACTTTGTAAAGGTCTATCCTTGCCTGAGCTGACTAGTGAACTTGCTGATCTTATTTAGTATTGGGGCTCTGCAGTTAATATCAAAACAAAAACCAAGAACAAAAATAACCAAAAACCCACCCAATTTAGCAGGAGAAGTCTATGGTTGGGAAGCCGCTCAAACTTGCACTATTAGGTTGATTTGAGTTAGAAGAATGACACTTGCTCACATCCCACTAGAGCACGATACAGTCATAATAAACAGGGGTCTCAATATATACCAGTAGAAGAAATATGGACCAACCAAATCTGAAAACTTATCAGAACCTTATAGATCACCTGAACTAAAATGCTCATGTATAGTCCTCAAGAGGAGGCATTTATAATCACACAGCTAGTGCCTGGTAGAGTTGGCACAAAATTCCGCTGATTACAAGGCCAGAATTCTTTTCATTACCCAATGCTGTGAAGCCCACTATAATATAACACAATTATACAGGTTCAGAAATACAAGTCAAAGCAGATCCCAGTGTGATAAGACATGCTAAAACTACGTATGGGAAAAGCATGCTATAACATGGTTAATCTATGACATAAATAAATTATAAAGGGATTGATTGCACTATATTTTTCCTATCAAAGACTGAGTTGTACTCCTGTATCATGTAGTTCCTCTGTGCTGTAAACTCTAAAACACATGATCTCATTAGAATCCAAACCAAATAAGAGACATTGGGTCATCAGGCTAGATAAGAAAGACAAAGTATGCAAGCACTAGGCTTTTGAATATACTAGCTTATTTAGACTAACCAGCTACCCGTAGTTATAATTATCTCTATTTTTAAAGATGAGACTGGGGCTCAGAGACATCAACTGTTTAACCTCTTGTCACACTGCCAGTAAATAACAGAGTCAGGATTCAAATCCATATTTATTTGGTTCCCAAGCCCAAGCTCCTGTCCTAAGGGATCAGGACACCCCAGTCACCCATGACTCTATAAATGAGTTTGATTTAAATAATTAACTTTCCCTCTTTTGGACTTAGATCATCTCTAAGGCCCATTCTAGTTCCAGAAGTTCTCTGATGCAACCTCCGATATTCAAGATTTGAAAGAAGTTCTTATATATATATTCTATCCAAAAATAAATAATGTAAAACATAAGCATGCACAATAGCCAAGATATCTAGATTACTTTCTTTGTTATTTTCTGCTAGGACTCATTTAGCTAAGTTTGTCTGAATGTTGGCACAAACTGAGGGCCTTCAGTAAAGAAGCAACACGTTCAGTTTCTTTATGTGCGTGATGGGCAAACTTAAGTGAGACATCTACTCTGTGCAGAGCTCTGTAACCAGCTGCAGCTTACACAGGCATCATCATAAAGGCAGGCTGGAGTCAGCTTGTGTGGAAAGACGAGGGCCATCAAATGGATGGAGACCATCTCAGTTCTACACATTAAGGCAAAGGTGAACGGTCCCTCTACCTTTGGTTCAATTGATCTTAGAGGACAGCCCATGTAGAGAAAATAACCCATCTCTTCAAGGCACTGTGGTTTAGTGAAAAAGCCCCAGCCTAGGGATCAGGAGACCCAGCACTGCACTATTTATTGAGGACTTTGCCAAGATGACTTCACCTTCAAGTGAGTCTCAGTTTATTCACTTATAAAATTCAAAATTAACCAACCCTCCTGCATTTATTATGAGATCGCACATGCATGTGTGTGTGTGAGAGAGAGAGAGAGGAGAATCAAATCAAGTAATGAGTGTGCAAGGTGTCTTGCAGATTCCAGGACACTAATATGCTGGGAACAGACATTACTATTCTCTCTCTAGCCAAAATTTTGCCTGACCCATTGATTCACTCACCTCAAAAACAGAGATGAGATTTCTGTTGTTGGCTTTATTTTTTTCAGCACTCCCATGGTAGGAAAAGTCTAGGTTTTGGTGTCATAGGGATCTGTGTTTCATCCTAGGTAAAGAGCTTGGCTGGCTTTGTGACCCTCAGCATGGTTCAGATAATTTTTCTTTTCTTCAGTTTTCTCATCTGTAAAATGGGGATAATAACACCTTGCTAATGGTGATATATGAATTCACAATGACATATCTAAAGAGCCTAAGGCAGTGCCTGGTCCATGGCAGCTGTTCAGTAAATTGTAGTGGCTACCATAATTATTTACCACCCTTTTCAAAGGACCAGTGACAAACAATGGGAAAGGAAAGCTTCTTCCTTTACCTGCCAATCCCAGCCCTACTAGCCCTTCCAGCTGTATCACTCACTTGCTATGCGGACTAGGGCATACACTCGGTGCTCAATGAGCCTCAGAATGATTTTGCCATTCTGCTTTTTACATAGGTCACCACTTCAGCACTTCTGCTGCCACCCAGCAACTGCCCAGGGAAACTGCATAGATTTTAAGAAAATTAGGATTTAAAGAGATGGTTATTTGAAAATTCTAAGAAGCAATGAGGGGAAACCTTTTTTGAAAGACTCTTCCTAGCAATGACAATTGACAAAGGCACAAGGGATTAAATGCTGGGATCAGGTCAAATTTAAAACTACTTCCATATAGTATAATTTCTATAAAACCACCTGGACCTTTTTTTCACCTTAGTATATCACTCATTATTATTTTTAAGAGCAATAACAGTTTCATATTATAGAATTTTGGTTTTGAAAGACACCTGGGAGATCACAGACTGCTCTCATCGCTCTACAGATGTTTAAAAAACAGTCCAGAGAAGAGAGGAGATATTGAAATGTAATGTCAGGGAGCTCATTTATGGAAAGTCGAAACTCTTATTCTACATCTTCTATCTACCTGGCCAATGCGTCATTCTCTAGATGTTTCCAAAAAGCAGATTCCCTGTTTTCTGATGACATAAGGAGAAGAAAACCTAAAATGCTGGAATTTATGGACTTAAGTCAATGAACAACCTCCTTGGTTGTTTCTCCATCTTTAAGCTCTACTCTCAGCTTTGCCATTGGGGGTCTGGACCACAGCCCCCTAAGACCACAGTTTACATCTATAAAATGAGGAAGATTGACCCAGGTACTCTAAATTCCTTTCCAACTCCAAAAACCTATATTTCTTATCACTCATTCTCATTTATTGAATTATAATAATAGCACATTGAAAGAATTTAAACACATCATAAATAGCAGTTTTTTCTGCAATAAATCAGAAACAAATCTTGAACTTTGACTCTGCCAAGTGTCCCCCAGTCCTCATGTCATTCCTCCAGATGGATTCTCACCAAAACAGACCCTACATAGCCCGGGGGCTCAGCCCCATCTGTTAAACTAGGCTCTTCTCACTTGTATTTTAGCTGGTACACATGGGTAAGGTTTCTTCTTTCTGACATGATCTATGTCAGTGGATCCCTTAATGAAAGGCATCCAAAGTGTTAAAAACAAAAATAATATATTTTAAAAATAAAATAATAATAATAAATAATACATCACTAGTGATTAAGTGATGATTCACAAAATCATGGGGAGAGTCACAGCTTGTGACCTTGATGCCACATGTTGTCATGGAGAATATGTGTTTAAGATGGATCTTGATAGGAGGACCCGAAAAATGAACTTTGATCCAGAACACTGGAGTGATCATCTTTTTACTTGTGTTTTTGCTTATGCCTTGTTTTCTGCTTTGTGTTTTGTTTTGAGTTCTTAAAAGAAAAAAATGAGGATGCTAACTGGGGAATCTCTAAGGACAGATGATTCCCAAAAAAGTTATAAGATTTAATTGCTGAGTCCTAATAGTCTCATTCAGTGAAAGTGGAAAGAAAATATATAAACTAAAAGGATTCTCTCCATAGAGAGACCAGAAAAGCTAAATTGGTGGGGCCTGAAAAACAAACATTCAAACATTGATTACAAAGGGCAAGAGCAAAGGCAAGAGCGACTTACGTCTGAAAGATCCAAATTCCCTAGCTTCCCAGACTCTGTGATTGGACTCCAGAAAGAACCAGGCTCTTTTTCAGAGAACTGATTTCTCTCTTTAAAGCCAGATCCCTAACTTGGATTCCATTTGCTCTTCAGAGTCCTGCCATTATGACACTGAAGACCAGAAGCATTTCCCCCAGAGAAATGCAGTATCTCTAACACTGCTGGGTTTTCTTGTAATTCAGAGCAACAAAGTTCAGGGAAACTCAAAGTGGATGCCCTCACACTAAGTGTATAGTGAGTACAGAAAACATTTTAGGGTGGTTCTCAAACATTTCCTAGCATGGGTGGGATCCTGCCCTCTGCAGGAATTGCTAGGCAATAACTTCCTAAGGAGGTATTTCTCATTTAAATATAACCTCCTGGCAACCAAATATTTATCTAGAAGAATGGCCCTGTCCAATCAGGCACCTGGGTTCAGTCCATTACTCAAAAATAACAGTATTGTGGCATTTGGGGAACGCCTCCTCTCAGAGGTTTGCCACAAAATAGCTCAGCAAAACCCCACCATCCACCCATCCTTGTCAACACGCCTCCCAGGGCATTATGAGTGAGTGGACAGCACCGCACCCAAGATCAAATCCAGGGCATTCTTGGCACAGATTTCCAAAGGCAAAGTCAAGAGCATGTGTGACAAAATCCTTGCCTGTTGCCCAGTTCATCGCAGTATGTCATGTAACTTGATACTTGCTGAAGATGGTAGGTCCATAAACCCCAAGGCAATTCTGTTTCCAGATTTCATCGTCATCCAAGCAAATCTCAATGACTTTGCTCCATTGGAGTCTGAGGCCATTCATCAGTGTTGCCCGCAAGAGAATGACACTCAGATTCTCATTTATGACTTCTCCTTTCCACGCCTAGGTCAAGCATCCAATATCTCTCACCAGGACTGACTCAAAGATCCGATCATATTTTTCTCAGTGCTCCAATCCATCCCACACACCACTATCTGGTGTGGTCAGGTACTCACCAGTCACTGAGTACACAGTGTTGTGCCTGCCACATACTAATGTAGGGACACAAGAGAGGTAGAAAACCTCTCTGCAATGAAACCTTTATGACTCCCACTAGCCAATCAAAATATACAATCTCCTTATTCTGCCATTTGCCGTTCTCCGTGAACAGGCTTTTCTCTCCCCCTCCTCTCTCCCACCACTCTGCCTACACTCCAGCCACCCAGGAGGCTAGTCATGGTTTCTGAAGCAATGTTTTATACTTTTGTATCATCACCTCTTGATAATACTCTTCCCCTAGTCTATGAGGCCCCTTACTGTTCTCTACCAAAATTCATCAGTCTGTCTCTTTAGCAAAAATTCCCAACCTTAAAAAGAAATAATTGCCTCATCATTGTTCCCATAATACACTGCTTCTGGCTTTCACTTAGGGTTTGTCATGTTATGTGTTGTTCTGTGAAAATTAGTTTTCTATATATTTACTCTCCCTGTTCCCAATTACAGCTCAGACTATTTGAGGGCAAGACCAATATATAATTCATCTTTCTCTCCCTACAGAGACTACTAGGCACTGTCTTCCATTTGTCGAATCATCACATTAAAACTATTACAATTAAAGCTTGTTTCCAGAATCTAGGTGCAGCAATATCCAATTTACTGTGAAGGAGAAAGAAATGCAAGGGCAACACACAAAGACTGTAACTATATGAAGTAGCTGAAACAACTTTTTAACTAAAAAATCAAAGATTATTAATTACTTAATGTTCTTCATTATAAGTCAGGTTTTACGCTAGAACCAGCTTCCTCTGCCTGCTGCCACATCACCAAATGGTAAAAAAAAATATAACCCTAGTTGTTTCAGGTGGCCATGTATTGGGTTTAAGGCCACTTCTCCATGTAGAGTCGTCCCTTCTTATACATGCCTCCTGCTTGGTCTAAACTGGGGGCTACCATCTTGTTCCGAGGAGCATTTTAACATGTACTTTCCCTGCTCCCAGAAATAGACCCCATCTCCCATTAACAGGGCTTAGGCTTTCTCAAACCAACTCATCAAGTTCCTACTTCCATCAGAAAACAGGCTCCAGCTCTCCATTATTTTGTTGCAGAGTAACAGGCCTTGAGTTGAGTGAATAATTAACATTTCTTTCCTGTGAAACTTACAGCATAGACCTGTAGTCCTAACCGTCCCATCAGTGACTCAGTAACTTTTCAGGGAGTGGGTCTCTATTAGCATTTTGCAATACTTTAAAGGATACTTGTCGAGTGCCACCTTCCTAATTAAAAAAAAAAAAAAAAAGCAGAGCATATTGGAAAGCAAAAGGAAACTAATGTGTTTGGAGTACCTATAACAGTCATCAGCTTGGCACTTCTCGAGTGTTCTCATTTAATCCTCACAACTCTATATGGTGGATATTCTTAAACCCAAAATATGAACTATATGGCTGGGTCCAGGGAGTTTGGACCAAGAGAAGAGCAGGGGGGTAAAAAAGAGGAGAAAGAAGAAGAATGTGTCAGTTGAAGTTGGAAAAAAAAATGTATCAAACACCAACTCTGGCCTATATTCTCTCTACTGGTTCCATCTTTCCCTGGGGTCTGCAAAATGAATGCACAAAAGTTCAAGTTCTGCCACCAATGTTAAACACTTTCCCAAAACAAAAACTGTCATTGGTCACAATATTCCTTGACTGCTGACAAGGAGTTCTTATTGTTCTCATTTCACAAGAGCAATGGTGGAAAGAAGGTTATAAAATCATTGGTCCACAAGATGGCAGAGACCTTAAAGATTGTCTAGTTTCATCCCTTTCATGTTACATGGGGGTAGAGCAAGTCTCTGAGAGGGGAAACAACTTTCTTTCAAGGACACACAGAACACTGAAGACACAATAGGGATAAAAATTCAGATTTTCTTATTCCCAGCCCAGCAGAATCTCCATGGTGCATTTCTAAGTAGTCACATTCATTTGACTTGGATTGACGAAAGCTAGTGCCCTTTAATAACAGAGCAAATAGCTAAAAAGACAGACCTCCTCAGCCCCCACCCTGCCTCTCCATGCCTACACCCATTCCAACCACCTCCCAACACCTTGCTGCCTCGATTTCTTAACGTGAAACCCTCCTCAAGAACTCACATGAACTTCCCAGGTCTCTTAGTTGGGAGTAAAATGCCATAGCATCAAGGTGCACATCTGATTTTAATCCCCCAAATCTGTTTCCATCATCACTGATAAAGCCTTGTGTTTATATACCTTTCCCCAAGAAGCCCAGGGTGATTTATGAACATTATCGCATTACACAATAAGTAATTATCCTAAGAGATAAGTGGGCAATTTGATTCATTTTATACACTGAATCAGACCCATTTTCCAGCAGTTCCAGAAACGGTCCTACAGTTTAGAGCAAGGGCTTTCAAACTACTTTTACCTGTGAACCCCTTCCCTCTAGGGAATGCCAATGCAAGTGACAGATACAAGCTGAATTACTCTAATTCTTCCAAAAGCCATAGCTCATCAACATCTAAATATAAAACTCATCTCCACATCGGTGTCCCTTGGGCCCTCATGTTGGCCTGTTTTTAGTTCCTCAGAGATGCCAGCCTCTCTCCCTCCTTTATACAAACTCTTCTCTCTCCCTGGACCACTCTCCATAACTCCCTTCACCTTGTCAACACCTACTCATTCTTTCAGTCCGAGTTCCAGAAGCCCTTCCTCAGAGAAATCTTCCTTCATCTTCACCCTCCGATTTAGGTCTAAATTGTGTAATAAATGTGCTGATTGCCCTCATGCAGTAGGCTACCTGTCCCACAGCCTCCAGTGTCTACCTCCTGACATGCATGGCCTCGTGTGGCATCCACCCCTTGAGTGTAAGCTGGATTTAGCGACTTGCCTCCAGTGAATAGAACATGGCGGAGGTGATAAGCTGTCCCTTCCAGGATTAGGTTACCTAAAGACTGTGGCTTCTGTCTTGCTTAATCTCTCTCTTTCCCTCTCACTCCCTCCCTTGCTCCCTGTGAGGTAAGCCAGCAGCCACGTTGTCAGTAGTCTTAGAGAAAGGCTCACACGGCAGGAACCGATCTCTCTGGCCATCAAGGACTTGAGCCTGCTGACAATCACACGAGTGAGCTTGAGATGTCACGGCCCCAGTGACCTGAACCACCGGACTCAGCTAAGCCACACCCACAGTCCTGACCCAGAAACAGAGAAATAATAAATGATTTTTATTTTATGCTACCAAGTTTTGAAGTAAGTAGTTACTTAGCAATCTATAATTCACATACCGCATATAGCTCTTCTTCAAAGCACTTTCACTGTTGTAAATTTATACTTATTGGTATGATAATTTGACTGTCCCCTTGACTGTGAACTCTGTGAGGGCAGAAACTCTCTCTTTAGCACAATGGCATCACAGTGCCCAGCCCAGCACCTGGTAATGGCAAATGTTCGGTAAATGTCAGTGGCGTGAATAGTTTATTCCAACCATCGACTTTTCCCCTAGCCAAGCAGGCCCCCAAATAATAAGCATGATGAGTGTCTTACATTTGTAGGCTCACAGCTCCTTCCCCCACTCCCCCTCCCATACAAAGAATACCCGATTCGGTCATGACGTGCCAGAGCTTCTACTGCAGCCAAGTCTTCTCACATCCATGGTCTCCTTTTCTCATCCACTGACCCAGTTCAGATTATTATAATTTCCCAACTCTACCCTCAGAGAATCTGAGAATCTCTCCCTTAGCCTTCCCCTTTCTCCAGCATCTGTTTCCTCCAAACCATCTCTTATATTGTTGCCCCCTCTTATCTTCCCAAAGAAAAATGCCAATTGTTTTAGCTCCTCCCCTAAAACCTTCAAAGTCTCAGATCCTAAGATGATTAAAACCTAAACACTTCATATTACAAATATCATATGATATCGCTTATATGTGGAATCTAAAAAAGAGTACAAATGAACTTATTTACAAAACAGAAGTAGAGTCACAGATGTAGAAAACAAACTTATGGTTACCAGGGGATGGGGGGGGGGAGGGATAAATTGGCAGATTGGGACTGACAATATACACACTACTATACATAAAATAGATAACTAATAAGAACATGCTGTATAGCAGAGGGAACTCCACCCACTACTCCGGAATGGCCTATACAGGAAAAGAATCTAAAAAAAAAAAAAAAAAAGAGTGGATATATGTATATGTATAACTGATTCATTTTGCTGTACACCTGAAACTAACACAACATTGTAAATCAACTATACTCCAATAAAAATTTTAAAAAATAAAAATAAACACCTCATATAATTATCCAAAACCATTCAAAAGCTTCCACCATGCCTTCTCAACAGCTGAGACCCAGCCCCACAGGAGAGCTGGCATGATCACACTAGTTGGACATTTGTCTGCTTATGCCTGAACTACTCCTCACTGTCTCTCTGCCCAAATTCTGCTCATCCTATAAAGACCTGCTCAGATTCCACCTCCTCCCTAAGACCTTCCCATATCTCCCAGGAGAAATTCTCTCTCCCTCTCCTGTGCCCATGGCACTGTTGGCTTTCCACTGGAGCAGTAATCAAAGCCTGGTTAAAGCATTAGCTCATATGTGTCTGTCTTCCCATGAGACCGTAAATATCTTGGGGACAGAATCCAGGTCTCATTACCTTGTCATCATCATGCCTGCCACGTGGCCAGAGCTCAGGAAGGACTCAGTGAATGTAATCGAGTTACTACTTTGAAAGAACATACATTTAGGGAGCCGCTTTTTATGTTCAGAATGCTGCTGGGAGGGCAGATGACTAAGTCAGTGGCTTTTTTTTTTTTTTTAAGCAAAGAGACCACAAACCACCTTTGAAGCCAAGAAAAAGATGTGATTGGAGGGAAATGAATCGCTACCTTTAATCCTCCAGTGAGTTTGGAAAAATAACAAAATGCCAGCTTCCACCAGATCATTTCTTTTTAATTAAAAATTAGTTGGATTCCTTTGGAGCACTCAATTTTCTGGTCAACAAGAAGTAACCAATGCTATCCACACCCTATCCCCTCTCCTACCACCGCCACTCCTGGAGTTAGGCAACCCTTGGGGGCAGCAAACACTTCAGCTGTTTGCTCCACGCTCATAATTAGATTGTCTAGACAGGAGATGTGGCTGGAGCAATAGGAAAATATTTTACAAGGCGTTCCGCAGAACCACACTTTATAACAGTGATTAGGACGCACTGACAGACGCGAAGCCAGCAGAATCAGCCTGGGCCATGAGCTGGTTTCACCCAGAGCAGAGGAGAGGCCCTCTGAAGCTCTCATCTGACAAACATATGCCAAATTAGAACTCTGGGGGCGCGGAGCAGCTCGTTGGCCTTTGGATCTCAGGGAGCAAGGTTGAGGTGATGGGTTAATGTCTGGGATGCCCTCCTCTCTCATGCCTTCCTCCTGCTGATACTAAGTCAACAGGGGCAGCTCCTAGTCCCTGCTTTCACCAGCGTCTCTACAGACAGAATGAGGGGTGACCACCTCAAGCAATTTCCGAGCTTCCCTCCTGCAGCATTGCTATCCCTTATATTTTGCAGAATGCAAATTTTAAATGGCATGGGGGGATAAATGTGTAATGCCTACTCTTGCAGGAAGGCATTTCTAGGCCTGACCTTCCCACTCAGCTTTTGCTGGCATATCAATGTGACAGCAACAATATTTTCTAGCAGAAAACCTTAGACATTTTTCACAGGAGTAACTGATTAGGTAAAATCATTCAGCCCTCTAAGATGAATGACTTGGGAAAATTGCTACATAAATAGAGTGCCACAAAAGCATAGAATTTCAAGACCAAAAAAAAAATTAAAAAAGGAAAATATTTTTTAGAGATTTAGGGATAAATTAGGAATTTGAGATTAACATATACACACTACTATGTATAAAAAGGTAAGCAACAAGGACCTACTGTATAGCACAGGGAACTATATTCAGTATTTTGTAATAACCTATAAGGGAAAAGAATCTGAAAAAGAATATATATGTGTATGTGTACATGTGTGCATATATATATATATACGAATGACTGAATCACTTTGCTGCACAGCTGAAACTAACACAACATTGTAAATGCTAGGAGTTGCCCCCTGTTGACTTAGTATCAGCAGGAGGAAGGCATGAAAGAGGAGGGCATCCCAGACATTACACTTAAAAAAAAAAATTCAGAGATTTTATAAGTGAGGAAACTGAAATTCAGCCAGGGGAGGAGACTTTCCTGATTAAGAAAGTAAATCAGGACCCAGATCCCTGAATCCTCAATCAGTGTCTTTCTCCCAAACCTATTATAGAAGCTTACATCCTTCATGTGCTTATTACATACCAGATATTTTTCTAAATATTTTATATGTATTATCTCATTTAATCCTCAACATGGACTGAGATAGATACTATTACCCTCTCCAGTTTCCAGGTGAAGAGACCGAGGCACAGATTGCTGTGTGACTTGCTCTAGGTCACCCAGAAGCAGATCTAGGATTGGCTCCCAGGCAGATAGAAACAGATAGATAGATAGAAACAGAGGTCATGAAATGGGGTCCATTTATCCTCAAAAATTACAATGCATTTGAGGACCAGTAGGAACTAGGTGCATGACAAAGGGAGGATTTGAAATCAGAGGATCTCACGTTCCAGACCCCACCATCATGTATCTGTTTGATTACATACAAGTCACTTGACCACTTAGTTTCCTCATCATTATCTCTTGTGGGCACATTTTTAAAAATGGGAGAGTTAGCAAGTAAATATGGATTTTTAGAACTCTTTAAGTAACAATTATTTTAACACCTTACAACTTACAAAACACTTTTATATCCATTATTTAAATCTATAATGACCTATGAGTTAGGCCTGACAGGGATTTTTATTATTGACATTTTATAGATCGGAAATTGAGAGCCCAGTAATTAAAATGAATTGTCCAAATTCAAGCAGTAAGAAAATTGCTGTGGTTAAAATTGGTCATAGCTTTAACCTTATGGTTAATCTCATAGAAACGGAGTCTTCCTCTCCCTCCTCCACTTTTCTGGGAGGTTATAGATGCAACAGGATTATGAAAATTAAATTTTAATTAAAATCTGGGCATGAATCCAATTATGATAGAAATAAGATATAGGGTTCTCATCTCAGATAAGGAACAATAACAAAGGCTATGTACTAGCAACTAGTTAAGCTAGTTACTCTGTAAGATAACCCAGACCTTTTACCATTTCCTGGTTTTGTATCTGGTGAATGTTCTAATCCAAAGAGAATCTTCCTTCATCTCACAGATAAATGATCCATAGCCTGTAGTTGTCTCTTCCCATCACACTCTCACTTCATATTAAGCCAAAGGCAAAACAGTGAATAAAACAGAACAACTCTGTTTTGTAAGTGCCAATACGTGGGATACACTGGCACAGGTTCTGCTAAGTTCCAATAATCCTCTTCACAGCTTCTTAAGAAAAGCAGAAGCTACATTAACAGGAGAGGTTATCTTCACCCAGAGGGACAGAGAGGAGGAAAGGAGAGGACAGAGGACGAAAAAACAGAAGCAAGATCATAGAGAGAGAAAGAGGGGAGGGAAGGGAAAGGAAGGGACAAGGAGGGGAGGGGAGGAGAGGGGAGGGGAGGGAGAAGAAAAGGAAATAAAATATTATTTATTAAAAGAAAAGAACACTGGACAGGAAGTTAGAAGAATTGATTTTGAAGCCCAGCTCTAATACTAAATATCTGATGGTGCATGAATCGCTGGACCCCTCTCGGTCTCACTTCTCTCATCTCTAAAATGTAGTCAGTCCATGCTATTTATTCTTGCTGTTGAAGGTCAAATGGCACGAGGGAGGTAAGAGCTCTTGGTAAACAGTGTCAGCATTACCTTCTGCAGCCAGCAGGTGCTAATGTTAAGTCACTGCATTTTCTTATAACAAGGGAATTTGCTCACCATTCAGGCTTTCCTCTGGATTCAGTTTATGATTATTTAGCAGGTGATTTTCCCTTGCCTCTTCCTCCTTTCCCTGCCTGCTGCTGCCTGAACTCTGACTTATAATGGTGACTTAATGCCCAACCAAGAAGGGCTAACTGACTTGGAAATAAAGATAAAAATCAAATTAATCTACTTAGTTCCATGTTAACAAAAGCTTTTATCTGGGAGAGAATCAGAACTTGTTAACACCTGATATCTATAAGGCATATTACAAAGTGCTTTCAAATTATCTCATTAGAGCTGTACAATCAGGCTATTAATGAAACAGAATGACAGTATGAATGACCTTTTGAAAGATGAGGAAACAAAGTTAACAGTTGTAAAATGAGGACTGAAATCCAAGACTCTATCCCTAGTCCAGAACTCTACTATGGAGGTTTGCTAAAAAAAACTGAGCAGAACTTTAAAAACCACCCCTTCATCACACTATGTTCCTACACCCAGGGGGCCCAGAATAAGCATTTTAATTTTTAACAGCATGCTAGCTGCTGGGACAGGCTTTCTTACTCTAACCCCAGGATGAAAATCTGAATAAAGCCACACAAGTTAATTAGGAGGCCCAAAATTACACCAACTCTCTATGGTAATAACTGGGTGCCTCATGGGAAATCAAATAAAACAAGCCATAAAAAATGAAATTTGTCTGGTAAAACTAATGAAAGAAGGGAGGTGAAGGATGAGAGAATGTGAGAATAGTATGAATACGTAGATTTCTTATGTTTCACAATGGAGCTTTAATACACACTGCTGAAGATGGCATATCAAGTAGAAGCATATTCTTTAAATAAATAACCATGATATAACTAATAACAATAATTATAAGCAACTTTAAAAAATGAATGATAGAGAATTATAAAAAGAAGATGAAAAAGTGAGTTGTTAATGTAAATGAGTTTATCTTAGGAAGTAAATAGATAATATTCAAAAAAGATAGAATTAAGATTACTATAAATTATACTTATAGTCACTAGTAGAAAAAGACTCTAAACTTTCTTGCTTAAAGAAAAATATGCTCAATAGAAAACAAAGGAAATATAGAAAATATGGTAATATATTTAGAAAAATGCAATAATACAAAAATCAAAATGGCAGAACTAAGACTGTAACTGTCATATTAATATGTATAAATAGGTTAATCTTACCAATTAAAAGAAAAGACCCTCAGGTTGGATCACAAAGTAAAATTCAATCATATGCTGCATACAAGAACACATCAAAAAATAAAGAAACCCCAAAAGTTTACAGTAAAAAACAGGCAGAAATATATGAAGAAAATTCAAATAAAAAGGACATAAGGTTTGCAATATTCAGCAGACAAGACCAAAAGCAAGGAAGACATTAAAGGAGATAAATTTTATAATGAAAAAGATTATAATCTAAAATAAGGATTCAACATCTATAAATGTTCCTACATCAAACAAGAGAATACGAACATTCATAATGTTAAGTCACAAAGTAAAAAAAAAAACAAACATAGTAGTTAAGGAAAATTTAATTCTCTTCTCTCAGTCTATGAGAGATCAAGAAGCCAAAAAAAACTTAATTAATGAATAATAGGCAAAGACAAACAAGACACAAAGAACATAATGATAATGGATCTAAGTACAATTTATCGAATTCTATACAAAGAAAGCAGAGACTGCTCATTCAAGTATTTATGAAATGTTGATATAAATTAACAATTGAAATGTAAAAATATTCAGTAAATCCCAAGGAGTAGAAATAGTAGAGAAGACATTTTCTAAATACAGTGTAATATTAAAACTAGAAATTAATAGCAGAACTCAAGGGAGTAGGCACATTATAGTCAAACTTCTGAAAACTAAGATAAAGGTAACATTTGAAAGCAGCTAGAGAATACACAGAAGAATAGCAGTTCAAATGACTACGGACTTCTCTTCAGAAATTATGGAGGCCAGAAAACAGTGGAACAACATCTTGCGAAGGCTGAAAGAAAAAAATGTCAAGTCACAATTCTCTAACTAGAGGAAATATTCTTTAAGAATAAAGGCTAAATAAAGACCTCTCCCAAAATAAAAAATAAGAAATTTTATCATAGTAGATTACACTACAAGGAACGTTAAAAAAGTAATTTTTCATGTGTAAGGAATATGACCTCAAAGAGAAACTTGAATCTTCTGGAACAAACGAAGAGCATCAGAAATGAAAACACGTGCATATAAAAGATAACTTTATTTTCTAATTTCTTTGAAATACATATGATTTCTTAAAGCAAAATTTATAATGTTATCTTGTGGGGTTTAAAATGCACATGAAAGTAATATGCATGACAAGTGCAATGTAAAAGGCAGTGAGGAGGGGATGTAAATGGAGCTATATGTATATTGTATACATATATTTTAATTTTCTGTGTATTATAATGTTCTGACATCTTTCTGGCAGGGAAGAGACTGCCTCTCTTAGGGGTGGCCAACTCTTAGAGATAGCAAAAGTCCCAACGCATGGACTTTGATATGCAAATTAAACAATCCAGAGGCATACCTCCTCTATCTGGCCCATACTTCCCATAAGGCAATATTCTTTTGCCTTAGCCAAGGACCAGGTACCAGGCAACCAGGAACCACCTGCAGCTTAAAGTCTATCAAAATTATTCATACTGGCCAATCATAAACTGTTTACCCTGCCCTGCCTTGCCTTTCCTGTGGAAACTCTAATAAAGATCATGGCCTAAGTTGTCCCCCAGCTCCTGCCCCTCTGCCTCTTGATGGACACTGTGTCTTCCCTTATGGCCCTACATGGCATATGGTGACTCCCTTTCTGGGACTTGTGAGTATAATAAACTTCTTCCTTCAAAGTCTCATTCTTGTTTCCTCCTGTGACTACACTGACTTTATCATGCCATTTCCAACATTTACATTCTTAGAACAATGTATTTACAAGGTTTCTATGTTTTAAGTGTAGTGCTATAATATTAAGTGTAATGTTATAATATTAACTCTAAGTGCATGGTGAAAAGTATTTATATTATAATTTCTAGAACAGTGGTTCTCAATTCAGAGTGATTTTACCCCCAGAGCACGTTTCGCAATGTCTGGGGATATTTTTGATTGTCATAACACAGAGGCATGGTGCTATTAGCACCCAGTGGGTAGAGGCCAGTGTTGCTGTTAAACATCCAACAGTGCTCAGAACAGATTCCCACGCCAAAGAATGATCCTGATCAAAGTGTAAATAGTGCTGAGGTTGGGAAAATCTGCCTAAAGCAACTACAAAATTATGTAAAATGTTATAGCTAAAAAGCTTATATATATTGTATTGGGTTGGCCAAAAAGTCCGTTCAGGTTTTTCTGTAAGATCTTATGGAAAAACCCGAACGAACTTTCTGGCCAACCCAATATATAATTATGGAGAATTATATATATGTAATTATATATATAATTATGAAGAATATTTATATACTTACAAAGAAGGTTGAAAAAAGTACAAAGAAATAAAAAATAGAAGGGGGAAAGAGAAAACAAGTAATAGGTATCCTTAACTTCAATCGTATCAAAATTACTAAATTACAAAAGGAACTAAACACTCTAATTAAAAGGCAGAGATTATCAGAACAGATTAAAAGTATGACCCAATTATGTGATCTCTACAAGAAATGCACTTTGAATACAAAGAGAGATAGTAAATGGATGAAAAAATATATACTATGCAAAAATAAGTATAAAAATGATAGAGTGGCTATAATAATATGAGATACAAAATAGACTTCTAGACAGAGTATTGCCAGAGATAAAAAGTAACATTTCAAAATGAAAAAAGGCTCAATTCATCAAAACGACATACCAATCATGAATGTGTGTGCATCCATAGACTCTCAAAATACATGAAGCAAAAAATAATAAAATTAAAGAGACAAGAGAAAATCCCACAATAATAGCAGATTTTAACATTCCCCTCTCAGTAACCAATAAAAAAAAAAGCTAGACAAAAATCAGTAAACCCATAAATAATCTAAACAACATTATCAAACTCAATGAACTAATTGATATCTATAGAAAACTAAACACAAAATTCTTTTCAAATGCACATGATACATTCAGAAAGATGTACTATATAGTTGAGTCAATAAAAAAGTCTCAATACATTTACAAGGATTAAAGTCAAAGAAAAATATAATATATAAAGTCAGTATATTCTCTAAATTAAAACTCAGTAATGTTAAAATATCTAGGAAAACTCAAAATATTTGGAAATTTTCCAGTACACTTTCTAAAGTATCCATGCGTCAAAGAAGAAATCACAAGGAAAATTAAAAAATCTTTCTAACTGAATGATAGTATAAACACAATATACCAAAATCTGTGAGATGTAGTGAAAGCAGTGTGTAGAAGGAAATTTATAGATTTAAATGCTCACGTTAGAAACAAAGAAAGTCCTAAAATCAATGCCCTCAGGTTCCACATTAAGAAGTTAAAAAAAGAAAAAGAGAAGTAAACCAAAAAGTAAGTAGAAGAAAGAAAAAAAGTAAGTAGAAGAAAGAAAGAAAACTATACAGAATCAGACAATCGTGAAAATTGGCAAAGTGAAAAGCATGTTCTTGTTAAAACCAAAAAAAAAAAAAAAAAAAATCAATAGGTTCATCAACAGAAAAAATAAAGAAAGAGAGAGACTGAAGATCATGAAAATCAAGAAAGAAGACATTAAATGGATAATAATGGAATATTAACAACTATATGCTTTCAAATATAACAACTTAAACAACAAATTCCTTGAAAAATATAATTTACCAAAATTAACACAGAAGAAAAAAATGCGAGTAACTCAATATTGATAAAACAAATTAACTTTATTATCTAAAACTATCCCACAAAGAAATCTCAGGCCCAGAAAATTTCCTTTGTAAGTTCTATCAAACATTCAAGGAAGAGATAACACCAGTTATACACAAAATCTTTTAGAAAATAAAAGAGAAGGGAACACTATCCAACTTGTTTTATAGGCCAGCATAACACAAATACCTGGCAAAGACATTACAAAAGAATGAAAATAATAGACTAATATCCTCATGAACATAGACACAAAACTCTTTAATAAGACATTAGTAAGCTGAATTCAACAATGTATAGAAAAGATAATACATCATGACTAAATGTGTTTATTTTAAGACTGAAAGGTTGATTTAACATTTGAAAATCCTATTAACAATAGGATTGTTTTTAATTAGGCAAGCTGATGGAAAAATAAATATGCATAAATAAATAAATTCTTTTAAAAAATTAATAAGAAGGGAGTAACTGTACCAGATATTAAAATGTAATAAAATGTTATAATAATTAAAGCCATTTTGTACTCTAGTAAACAAATGAATGGATAATCCAGAAATAAACACAAATACACATGGTAAAATATATATTGATGAAGGGGAGCATTGAATAAATGATGTTGAGAAATCTAGCCTGCCATCTGGTTAAAAAAATAAGGTTGATTGCTTATCTTTTTTCTTACTTAAGGTAAATTCCAGATGAAACATAAATTTAACTATTTTTTAAAATAAATTGTAAAAACTTTAGAAGAAAACGTGGAAATATATTTTATAATTTCAGTGTGGAGAAAACCTTTCTCAAAAAGAAATAAACTCAGAAGTCTTGAAAGATTGATACATTTGACAACCTAAAACTCAAAGACAGTAAAACATAGCATTATAAAGTTAAAAGAGATATGACAAATGGGAAAAAAAAATATTTGCAATATATACGGCAGAAACAGGACCAAGTTCTTTGATATATAAGGAGCTCTTACAAATCAGTAAGAGAAAAATCAATATCTCAATAGAAAAAATATGGGCTATGATCAAAAATAGGCAGTTCACAGAAAAAGAAATAAAATTACTTTCTAACCTAAGAAAAACACCCTAAACTTCTTTCAAATTCTAGTGATGGAAATTAGAACAAAAATAAGACATTTTTCTTTATTTCCCTGGCAAAGAAAAAGAGTTTCATAATACAGGATATTGGTGAGAGTGTGTGAAAAAGGATACTCACACATTGAGGGAGCATGAATTGACATCACCTGTTTACAAGGCAATTTGGCAGTAGCTGTCAGTTGAAATTCACATGACTTTTGACCTAATAATTCCACTTGCAGAAATCTACATTACAGATACATTTGCACATATGCGCAAAGTCCTGTAGACAAGAATATTTATAGCAGCTTTGTTTGTAGTAGAAAAGATAAAAATAAATATCCATGAATGAGGGGCTGGATAAATAGATTAGACTTGAAATGGAATATTCTGCACTATTAAAAAGACTGAAGTTAATCTTTCCATGATTACATAATAAAGTCTCCAAGGTATATTTTTGGGTAAAATATCTTGAGGCAGGACATTTTATGGTATGTGTACCCGCTGGGTAAAATAATTTGTGATAAATGTATGTGTATATCAATATTACAATATGTGTAAATCCACACATATACATACAAAGACATTTTTATTCTTATATATTTGCAGATTATTTCTCAAAAAAAAAAAAGAATAAAACACATGAAACTGCTAACTATCACCTATGAAAATAATTCTGGAAAACTGAAAGTCTGGGTTAGGAGAGATATCCTGACAGTAAATAATTTTTTGCGATGTTTAAATAGATGTTTACCACATGCTTATATTATTGAAAAATCCACCAGTTCAAAAAGTCAGTGAACTAAATCAATCATTTCTAGCATCCATGAAAAGAGCAAATAAGAAATAGGTTTCTGATATGATATGCTTTATGTAAGGAAACCCAATCACTTGATCGGCCTATACTTTTTTCAGTATTTTAGAAAGATTTTTCAGCCAGGTGCTTAAAGAATGACAACCACAACAACAAAAGGTACCTGCCCTCAAAGAGCTCACAGTTCCATGGGCAGAGTTCACATTCAGAGGTTCAGAGGAAGGCAGCTGTCCTCCGGCTTAGATTTAAAATGTTGAAGAAAGTCAGTTCCTCCTGAGACCATAACAAGAATTTGCTCAGTTCAGCAACCCTCCTCTATAGACCTCACCAGGTCTCTTGGTAACTGTCAACCTCTCTGAGAGAGGTGATGTCCCCTCCTCCACTAAGCTTCCAGGAAAGATCCCAAAGAGACTTCTTTCAAGAAGTCTTATTAGCCATCTTGGGTTCTGTTCATTAAGCTTTGTAGAATAATTTCAATTCCCAAAGGCAATTGACAGCTACTGGGGGTGAGGATGGCAGCAGGACCCCAAGAACAAGACCCTCCAGCGGCTGCTGTTATAAAGCCACACTGGTGTATTTGGCTGCACCTCTCCCTGGAATGTTTCAGAGCTGGTTGACCCTGTGTGGAAGGCATTACCTTTGTAGAAAAAGTTGCAGGAACATTGTACAGCCAGGAAGGGTAGAAATGGTCAGTTGCTTGGGGTTAGAAGCCACGGGTTAAAATTTCACGAATAAAGGCACCAAAGTGTCTAGAACCAGACTGCCTTAATTAAAAGTGCTGGGTGTCTTGCAGGTGACAGCACTCCGAGGAGACAGGTGGGTATTCAGGCTTACCTCACAGATGGGAGTGGTACTGTATGTTGTTTACTCTACAGAACTTTTTCCCACCTTCATTCCTTTGATTGCTCTCTCTTCCTTCTGCTTGCAATATACTTAAGCTTTTGTTCTTCTTTGGCTGACTCCTACCCCGTGTCAAATATTGGCTCAAGCGCTTCTCCAGGAAAGCTTCTCTGATCTCTGCCACAGGAATTAGGTTAAAACCGTTTCCTCCATGTCCCCACAGCTCTTTCCACTTTACATTCAACCACTGACTTGTCAGGTACTCATATTAAAGTACAAATGTACTTAAAATTGTATCCCTGGTGTCTGACGTAGAGTGGAAACTCAAGGATTGTTTGATGAATTTGGCTACAGCATCACTGTTCTCCCCTGGATTCTCCCAGCTTACAGCACTGAACTGAACTTGGTGATTGTTTCCCCTGCCTGCCCCACACCCACTGCACCACTTTCCCGAGTCTAAGACATCATACTCACTTGTCCAGTGACATTGTAGGGAAGGAAAACTTGCCCAGGCAGATGCGAGAGACAGCACTCAGGGGAATCCATTGTAACTGCACACAGCTAAGCATGATGAAGTCGTATTTGCAGATCAAGAGAGTCCTGTGACCAGCAAAATCCTCTCCTTCTCATTGTTCCAGCGGTCTATCCTGTAAAAAAACACCACAGAGAAGAAAAGTCGTTTGCATAATCTTTCCAAGTTGAAAATAATGGAATTGTCTGAAACATATCTACTGACACAGAAAATAATGAGGTTTGATCACCTCGGAAGAAAGAGAAGCTGAAGAATGCCATCCCTTCTCTCTCATTCCAGCCCCATGACTAAGGGAGGAGGGAGGTGGAGGATCACAGGGAAAGGTTTTGTTTTGTTTTGGGGGGGGGTTTGTTTTTTTTGTTTTTTTTGGCTGTGTTTGGTCTTGGTTGCTGCGCGCGGGCTTTCTCTAGTTGCGGCAAGCAAGGCTACTCTTTGTTGCGGTGCATGGGCTTCTCAATGTGGTGGCTTCCCTTGTTGCAGAGCACGGGCTCTAGACACGCGGATTTCAGTAGTTGCGGCACACGGGCTCAGTAGTTGTGTCTCATGGGCTCTAGAACGCAGGCTCAGTAGTTGTGGCGCACAGGCTTAGTTGCTCCATGGCATGTGGGATCTTCCCGGACCAGGGCTCGAACCTGTGTTCCCTGCATTGGCAGGTGGATTCTTAACCACTGCGCCACCAGGGAAGTCCACAGGGAGAGGTTTTATGGCCACAGAGCTCAGAGATGATTAGCCTTGACAGGATCCATTAGGGGAATAGCAAGATTGTATCATGTTGGCAGTCAACTGATTCATGCTCCTCCATGTCTTCCCAGTTCTCTAGAAAACCTTCATGGAGCACATCTTCCTCAAAGCACACCAAAAATAATCTTTGTTCTAACTCAGTCTGGATGACTCACTAGGCATTACTTTATGCTAATCTCCAAAGGTCGCATTGCTGACTGAAGATAAAATGGAGACTTGAATATAGGTCCAGTGACCTCCACCCAAGCCATCACTATTTCAAGCTCATTCTATCATTTTCTTATGGTAGAAATACAGTGAAACAAGTGAAGTGAGATTCTTACAAACCAAAGACAAAGCAGACACTGGGTAAGTGTTTACTGAATTGATTTGCGTCAGATTTGAGAGGCTTTCATGGCATTCATGGAAAATTCTGAGAGTTAAGAATCTCTCCAACAGAGGGAACCAGAAGCAATGGCTTCTGGTTAAAAGAAAGTGAGCATGGTCTGAAATTCTTCTCACTCTCAACGCTTTTGTTGTCTGTCTGCTACAGCCTTTGTATATAGCACTGCATGACTTGTATGATAACTGTTTCAGTACATGTTTTGTCTTCCTGAAGAGACAGAAAAGGATGATTTGTGACTGATTCATATCTGAATCCCCACTACACAGAATCCATCTAATGTAAAGATTAAGACTGGGCACCCTGCTCCCATCCATTCTCACATAGTAACCAGAGTGCTATTCTTCAAATACAAAAGGAATGATGTTCCTCCCCTGTTCACCCTATTAAATGACATCTTTTTGATTTCAGAATCAAATCCAAGTTACATAACATGGACTACAGGTCCCTGTATGGTCTGGCCTCTGCCCAGCACCATCTCATAGCAGGCTGAGAAAACTCATTGTTCAAGTCATGGTTCAAATGCCTCATTCAAAGAAGATTTCTTAAACTCCTATATAAACTTGTCCCCCTATTACATTTTCTCAAAGCTTTCTGATCCTTTTCCATTTTCAGCACCTCTCATAGTTTGTAAGAAGGAACGATATGTTAAAAGTTTAGTAACTGGTACCACGTGAACACTGACAAATCAGAATGGACACCAACGTACAGAGGGTAGGGCAATGCCAGTGAGTGTTGTCTGAAGATCATCCCTATGTGTGTGTGTGTGTGTGTGTCTGTGTCTGTGTGTGTGTGTGTTCCATGAGGGCTGTGACTGTGCCTGTGGGGCTATTTACTCTGTTCCTGTCAAATAGCCTGCTCTAAATAAATATCTGTTGAGTGGTAAAGGAGTGCCAATCATAATCATTTTGGAGGCCTTTGCGTTGGGAGAGTATGGGGGTGAAAACTTCCAGCTAACTAACTCTGTAAGATTGGCTATTGAGCCTGTCTGTAGCTTACATTCCTTATCTGTGAAATGGAGACAGTACTCATCTCCTAAGTTTGGGGAGAGGATTAAGGGACATGATTATCAATCGGTGGTTTGTAAATGAGCTGTTATTATCATTGTCAGGGACCTAAGTGACTAAGTGACCTTGGGTAACCCCAATATATACCATTCCTCAATGTAGTGTAAAGACAGGCAGGACAAAATTAAAAGTTTAATCAATAGGAAGAGGAACAGGAGGAGACATGAAGGAGAGAAAAAGGGAGATGAAGGTGGAAGAAATAGGGAGAAATAGAAGGAAGGAAAGAAAGATGAGATCATGCCTTATTATATGCCGGCCATTATGCATGTACAAGTATTAGCTCTACATCTCCGCACCACCCTTTGAAGAAAGTCACATTGAAAGTCACTCAGCTAGAATATGGTAGTAGTGTTAGTGATGTAGGGTCAAGAGATCTGGTTTAAATCTTGGTCCTAGGGTTTCCATCCACTCTAACAATGCTGCAATACCCAACTTCTACTCCACCAAGAGAAGGAAAGAATTCTTGATAATCTGTTTAACATTCTCCGTCTTAGTCAGAAAGAGACGAGGATTCTGAAATGTTTTATCAGATATCTACATAAATTTCTCTAAATAGATTGTATCTACTTAGCAGCAAGTTATAAGCTGCTGCCTAATAAACCAGACTTGTTTTTAGTCTAAAAGATCCTCAGATTTTAGTTTAATGGTTTTACTGAAAATGTCAGCACTCCATAATGAGTTTTATTTTAAAAGGTAAAGGATGGATTCAGGAAAAAAAAAAAAAAAAGAGAGAATTCTTTTTAGGAACGGAGTGCTCTGCTGTGACACAGACTCTGCATAATTTACGTGTCGGAGAAGTCTGAATCCAAGTAAACACACAGGCTTATACATAGTTTGGGGCCACCACCTCTAGCTTCTGGGTGGTATACTTATTTATTTCGACTTCAATCACACCTTATTTCCCAGAGAACTCTTGGAGAAAACATTGAATTTTATATTCCTAATATTAATATAAGTTTGGCGGTAATATTCAGAACAAATATAGGAGTAGGAATAACAATAACATACTGTGTTTGTGCAGTCCACAGACATTCACAAAGCTCTTGAATATCAATGCTTTTGTTTAATCCTCCCAACAATCTTTTGGACTAAAAGCTATTACCCTCATTTTAAAGATAAAAATCTAAGGTCCAGAGACCCTTAAAATGACTTGCCCAATGCTTTACACCTAGCAAGCAGTAGTTCAAGGCCCTGAAATAAGTATGGAGACAGCAAATCCAGGCATAGTGTTGACTTTCTCCATGGGACCACTCACCCCCAAATAGAGGACCCTTCAGTGTGGTGTGCAAGTGTGGTAAGAGCTATCTCTGGAAGGAGCTGATGTGATGATCTATACCACTCCTGAAATTGTTCTCTCTGGGAAACAAAGCAAACATCTATGACTATCCCTTCCAAACTTTGACCTCTTCCAGTGTTCTTATCTTGGGGGAAAACCTTTCTTGCATCCGGTTATGTATACTAGAGACTTAGGAGTCTTTTGGGACGCATCCTATTTCCTCACCTCACATGCCAAGTCCTAAACATTCTACTCCCCAGACATCTCTCAAAACCATCCACTTCTCTCCATCTCGACTTTCACTATCCTAATCCAGTCTTCCCACATCTCCTGCCTGGACTCTTGCAGTCCCCTTCTCATTGGGCTTGGGCCACTAGCCACCTGGACCTGGTTTATCTGCATATACTTTAGTTCCCTCCCAGCCTCATACCATACTGCAATGAGGTAGACCTTTTTAAAAACAAATCTGGGGCTTCCCTGGTGGTGCAGTGGTTAGGAATCCACCTGCCAATGCGGGGGACACGGGTTTGAGCCCTGGTCCAGGAAGATCCCACATGCTGCAGAGCAACTAAGCCCATGCACCACAACTACTGAGCCTGCGTTCTAGAGCCTGTGAGCCACAACTACTGAGCCCACGTGCCGCAACTACTGGAGCCCGCACACCTAGAGCCCGTGCTCCACAACAAGAGAAGCCACCACAATGAGAAGCCTGCACACCGCAACGAAGAGTAGCCCCTGCTCTCTGCAACTAGAGAAAGCCCGCACGGAGCAACAAAGACCCAACACAGCCAAAAGTAAATAAATAAATAAAACCAAATCTGTCTGTCCTTTACCTCCCAACCCTGGCTTCAAACACTTCAACAGTTCCCCATAGCTCTTACAAGAAATGACAATTTTCACCCGGTCTAAGAGGCTCTGTAGGGTCAGGCCTTACGTATTTCTTCAACGACATTTCAGGCCTCTGCACTCCCTTCTCTTTGATCTTCTTTCAGTTTCTTGGACTCACTACGCCCACTCCTGCTGAAGGGACTTTGCACGTGCTGTTCCCTCTGCTGGTCATGTTCTTCCTGATCTTCTTTACTTAATTAACTCCTATAGTGCTGAGCTCAATTACTCCTTACTCTGGAAAGCTTTCCCAGACCTCCATGACTACTTCTCTTCTTCCTAATATATACTTTCATAGAACTGCACATCTCTCCTTCACAGCACTTCTCCCAGATGCAATTTTATAGCTATTTCTGTGATTACCTAATTCATGTCAGTCTTCTCTCCTATACTGTAAACATCACAAAGAGAGAGTCAGTTCTTAGCATTGTGTCGCCATGGTAGTAGGTGTCCAAAACATATTTCTGAAATGAATTGGTGAAGAATTAACAATTCTTGTGCAGTGCAACCTATATGCTTTGCCTCATGCTGCTTGAAGAATCCTATCCACAGTTGTACACATTGAAATACTCCCCCGTAAAATAGTACATTTTCAAAAAAAAAAAAAAAAAAAAGAAACATTGGGAAATGTTCATACCAAAAGAGTGAGAAAGAGCAGGATACAAAATGGTACCTTCAGTGTACTTCCAATTTTGTAACAACAGCAAAATATATAGATCAAAATGTTAACACTGATTGTATCTGAGTGGTGGGATTTCAAGTGACTTTCATTTGTTCTCATGCTTTTATTAGCCAAAGTTTAATTTTTTATGATATACTTTTATGATAAAAGATATATCTTTTAAAATTTTTATTGAAATACAGTTGATTTACAATGTTGTGCTAGTTTCAGGTGTACAGCAAAGTGATTCAGCCATACATGCATATATAAATATATATATTCTTTTTTTACATTCTCCTCCTTCATAGGTTACCACAAGATATTGAGTATAGTTCCCTGCACCATACAGCAGGTCCCTGTGGGCTATTCATTTTATATATGGTAGTGTGTGTATTTTAACCTCAAACTCCTAATTTATCCCCTTCCCACTATCCCCTTTGATAACCGTAAGTTTGTTTTATATGTCTGTGAGTGTATTTCCGTTATGTAAATAAGTTCATTTGTATCTTTTATTTTTTTTAGATTCAACATATAAGTGATATCATATGATATTTGTCTTTGCTTGCTTAGTATGACAATCTCTAGGTCCACCCATGTTGCTGCAAATGACATGAATTCATTCTTTTTTATGGCTGGGTAATATTAAAAGAGATATTTTTTAAATAAAAAAAATCACCTATCCTTCAGGTTCCCAGCTTAAATGCTATCTGTTTAATGGCACCTTCCCCTCACCTCCTTTGCCCCCAAGTAGATATCATCTCTCTTTCCTTTAAATACACACAGCCTTTATCAAGGTTTCAGTTGTGGCCTTAGTCACAATTTTCTGTACTTGTCCTTTCATTCCCCACACACATGATGGAAGACCCTATGGTGTAGAGACAGTGACTGAGCCATATCTGGGTCCCCTCACTGTGCCCAGCACAGAGCCAAAGAGAGAGCAAGGTATTAGTAAATGAACAGAGCATGGAATAAAAAATTAGAATCACAAGATTCATCCCCACAGTGATGAGAGCCTGTCTTTCCTGGCAGAGAATTTGCTACATTCTCCTACCACTGCTGTTCCTCAGCACTAGCTGCATTTCCCCTCTTTGATGGGGAAGGGGCCTAGACCTCCTGGTGGAAACAGGGAACCTAGTTGCTCCAGGAGATTTGCAGTTTCCTGGTACTACAACAGTTTGGCCAGCAGAGGGCAACAGCGAACCAGCAATGACAGGTGGGACCCACCTGAGCAAGTTTCCAGGACCCCCACCCCATTACTCAAACCATCCCAGATGCTTTGCCAGTCGCCCCAGCCCTACTCCTAACAATACTCTCAGTTGCTCTTTTAAGGCCGTGTCAAGTCAGTTTATGGTTTGGAAATGATTTTTCTCCCCCAAATATTTTCTTCTAATATTATTCCCCCAAATATGCACACACATGCATGCACATGCACACACATACACACACACACACACACACACACACACACACACCACTAAGACATCGCCCTGATATTGAATAGAGTGATTATACCTGATTTACAAATCAATCTTCTTTCCTGTGCCCCTCTAGCCTCTTAGAATAACCAGCCCTTGAAAGAGGAAGCATCTTCTTGGCTAGCCAGGAATCAGCAACTCAGGAGGAAAACACTGAATCATTCATTCCACACATATTCCCTGCGCACCCACTGGGTTCCAGGCCCTGAAGAGAATCCAGTTTGGGTTTGCAATTCAAACACAAACAGATGGAAAATGCATGGCATTGAAGCAAAGCAATTTGCCTCCCCCTGAGTTAAGTGAAGTCTTATAAAACCTTTAGCTAAATAACCCACATGCAATTCTTTCAGTCATTTGGTTAATCTCTCCCTGGGCCTCTCCAATGTGTATAGGGGACCCTCCAAGTAAACACAGTATCCTAATAAAAACCCGATGTCCACAAACCTTCCCTGTTCCCATCCCCTGACTTGACTTCCTGTGGTTCATTGTTTTCCCACTACCCCATGCAGCCAGCCATGTACCTGGCCCTGCGCTTAGCTACTGGGAATACTGAGAAAAGCATTCAACTCTTAAGGAATACACAGTTCTCTAAGAAGTGAGGTGAATTCACCCAAGGAAGAGTTAATGGGTATGATGAGACTGGATAATGAGAACACAAGCCCACAGAGTCAGATGTCTGGATTCCCAGCCCATTGCCCACAGGGCTGAGGAAAAGGAACCCTAGGTATCTATTTGATGTCCTTAAAGAAGACTCTCTTATCAGCTTTTCATTTCCTGCTGTATGGTGAAGATCTCAGTGTTGGAAAAGCACAAGTTGCAAAGTACGGATGATTCTCTGGAAGTACACTAAAAAGGCCTCAGGAATATTTATTCATTTCTCCAACACGTCTTTAACATGTACCACTCACTATAGGGCAAAGTGTCCCCATAAAATATGGACAAGGATGAACCTGGAAACATCCACTTTTGTATCCACAGAACACTTTTTGCCTGAGTAAGAGAAGTCCTACCATGACATTTCATATTGCTCCAGTTGAGTGCAGAAAAAAACAATGGTCAATTTTCCCCGTGGAAAACAAAGTCCGCAAGATGGGATCCATCATGTTTTATGAAACAGCAAGGAAGCCAGCATGACCAAAGCAAAAGGAACAAGGAGGAGAGTGGAAGGAGATTCAAGCAGAAGCCACATTTCGTGCTGAAATAACCACAATTTCTTTGCAATTTGAGAATGTTTTCACATTAAATGGCTATTATCCCCACTTCACAGGTGGAGGAACCAAGTCTTAATAAAGTGACACGCATCTAGTACCAATGACAGAGCCATGGTGAGAATCCAGCGCTTCTGACACCCCCAGCCCAGGCCATATACATTCCATCTAGCTGCTTCTCCCACTTGTCTTCCCTGTGCAGCAGGCATTTGTGGTCTCCCTACCACAGTACCATCAGTAAGAGGATATTTTAAAAGCTACACAAAAGAGAAGACTCTGGGCACACCCCATCCTTCTCTCTTTCTCACAAAACAACTGAAGAGCTGTTGCATAGCTACTGGGCACACCAGGCACTAACAAGAGGCCCACCCCTGAGGGGCTCTCTCCTCCCTGCCTCCCCCAAATTCACTTTAGGGGATTCACTTGATCAGAAGCCAAAGAAGCGGCAGGAGAACAAGGATTAACTTTGAGGAGGCGACAGAGAGGGAAGAACAGAGGGATGGGATACAACAAATGCTCACATCTTGCCACCTCCCTTGTTTTATTCTTTTAAGTGGGAGAGATATTTGCTTACTGTACTGTGTTAGTTACATCTCCTTGGGTACAGGAGACACAGCCCACATCAGGCAAGTCCAAGAAGAGGAGATGTGTTATAAAAATACTCTGAGGAATCCCACGGAAATCTACAAACAGGAACCATAGCACAGTTGGGATTTAGGAAACCTAGAAAGTCACAAGGAATGAAATGTACTCGCTAGGGTCTGTCTCTCTCATGATGACTGTGTATCCCTCTATGCATCTCATCTGTTTCCTCTTGACTGATGCGCTCCTTCTGCTTGCTGCCCGTGTTTGCTCCTCTTTAATTCCACCTTGCCTATGACCTTATTGTTTCCTTCGTCCTGACTATACATGATTTGCAGAATCTGCTCTCGTAGCTAACTGGCCTCTGTTGTCCTAAGTCTCCCGGTTCAGACTCTCAAGATAAGGGATTCTGTTAGCCCAAATCATTCCTCTGAGTTGTCTTTTTGAGTCTCACACCAGCTAACCGATTAGCCCCCATTTGTCCTATCAGCTCTGGCCAGGGGCTGAAGTTATATAGTAGAACATAGGATTTGCCAGTGAGAAACACTTTATTCTTCTTTTTTAGAATTGTTTTAACTATTCTAATTCTTTTGTCTTTCCATAAAAATTTTAGAATAGTGAGTTCCCTGGTGGCGCAGTGGTTAAGAGTCTGCCTGCCAATGCAGGGGACACGGGTTTGAGCCCTGGTCCAGGAAGATCCCACATGCCACAGAGCAACTAAGCCCTTGTGCCACAACTACTGAGCCTGCACTCTAGAGCCCGTGAACCACAACTACTGAGCCTGCATGCCACAACTACTGAAACCTGCGCACCTAGAGCCCATGCTCCACAACAAGAGAAGCCACCGCAGTGAGAAGCCTGTGCACTGCGACTAGAGAAAGCCCGTGTGCAGCAGCAAAGACCCAATGCAACCATAAATAAATAAATAAATAAATATTAAAAAAATAAAATAAAATAAAAAAATAAAACAGGCAAACTGAAAAAAAAATTTTAGAATAGTTTTGTCCATACCTACAAAAATCTTGCTGAGATTGAAAGGAATTATGTTTAACCTGTATGTCAAATTTGTGGAAAATTGACATCTTTACTATATTGATTCTTCCAATCTATGAACATGGGATTTAGATCTTTGTTTCTTTCATCAACAGTTTGTAGCTTTCAGTGTGTAAGTCCTATACATATTTTGTTAGATTTACACTTAAATATTTTTTTTGAGTGATTATAAATGTTATTATATTTTTGTTTTTACCTCCTCAATGCTAGTGTATAGAAATATAATTGATTTTTTGATTTTTTTTTAATTATTACTAAAATATTTTTTGTATGTTTATCATGTACCCTGCAAACTTGCTAAACTCATCTAATAGTTCTGGAAACTTTTTGGTAGATTCCTTGGAATTTTCCACATAGACTATCATGCCATCTACAATTAGGAACAGTTTTTATTCCTTCCTGTTTGACCTGTATGCATTTTATTTACTTTTCTTGCCCTGTTACACTGGCTAGAACTTCCAGGACTATGTTGAATATTGGTAGTGAGAGTGGACACCTGCCTTGTTCCCAATTTTAGGGGGAAAACATTGTCTTTTCCCAACAGCATGATGTTAATTATAGGTTTGATGTAGATGTTCTTTATCAAATTGAAAATGTTCCTTTCTGTTATTTTCTGAGGGTTTTTGTCATGAATGGGTATGTTGAATTTTGTCAAATGCTTTTTCTGCATCTATTGATCTGATCATATGATTTTTCTTTTTTAGCCTGTTAATATGATGGATTACATTGATTGATTTTCTAATATTGAACTAGCCTTGCATCCCTGGAATAAACCCCACTTGGTCATGGTATATAATTATTTTTTTATATTGTTGAATTCTATTTGCCAATGTTTTGTTAAGAATTTTTAAATCTATATTCATGAGGGGTATTGGTCTGTAGTTTTATTTTTGTACTGTCTTTGTCTGGATTTAGTATCAAGTTAATACTGGCTTCATAGAATGAGCTGGGAAGTATTCCTTTCTCTTCTATTTTCTGGAAAAGATTACATAAATTGGTGTTCATTCTTCTCTAAACGCTCAATAGAATCCTCCAGTGGAACCATCCAGGCCTAGATATTTCTTTTGGGGAAGGTTTTAACTACAAATTTAATTTCCTAATTGCTATAAGGCTACTTAAATTATCTATTTCATCTTGGGTGTGTGTATTGAGGAAAGGGTTCATTTCATCTAAGTTGTCAAATTTATGTGTGTAGAGTTGTTGGCTATAATTCCTCATTATCTCGCTGGTGTTTGTCAGGTCTGTGTGATACCCCCTGTTTTATTCCTAATATTCGTAATTTATGACTTTTTTTGGGGGGGGGGTCATCCTTGCTAGCAGTTTGTCAACTTTATTGAAATTTTCAGAGAACCAGATTTTTGCTTCTTTAATTTTTCCTATTGTTTTTGTTTTTTATTAACTTTTACTTTTATCTTTATTACTTCTTTCCTTCTCAGCTTTGGGTTTGTTCTTCTTTTTCTAATTTCTTGAAGCTGAAGCTCATACTATTGACTTAGGATGTTTCTTCAACTGATTTGAGCACTTTTCCTTTAATGCTATAAATTTCTTTCTCGGGACTGCTTTAGCTGTATCCCACACAGCTATGGATATGTTTTGTCTTTATTTGCATTCCATTCAATGAACTTTTTAATTTCTTTGAAACTCTCTCTTTGACCTCAGGATTATCTACCCATATTTTGGGTAGATAATATTGTTCTGTTTCCAAACATTTAGATATTTTTCTGTTATCTTTCTATTATTGATTTCTTGTTTGATTCCACTGTAATCAGAGAACATACCCTGTATGATTTCAATTCTTTTAAATTTGGTGAGGTTTGCTTTGTAGTGCCAGATATGGTGGATCTTGGTATATGTTCTGTGGATGTTTGAAAAGAACATGTATTCTGCTGTTACTTGGTGGAGTGTTCTATAAATGCTGATTGGGTCGTAGTGTTGTTAAGTTCTTCTAAATCCTTGCTGAATTTTTGCCCATTTTTTTATAACAATTATTGAAAGAATGGTCTTGAAGTCTCCGACTGTAATCATGGATTTGTCTATTTCTCCTTTCAGTTCTATCAGTTTCATTTCAAAAATTTTGCAGCTCTATTATTTGGTGCCTACACATTTAAGATTTCTCTGTCTTCTTGGATGAAAGGATTGACCCTTTCATCATTATACAGTTTCCTCTCAATTTCCCTGGTAATTTTCCTTGCTCAGAAGAGTACATTTTTACTAATTCACATAGCACAGCGTTTCAGAGGCCACAGCAATTCTTAAACTTCGTAGTTCTTTCTATTGAACATACTAGTGGAAGCAGAGGCTCTTTTCTCTTCACATTGATTACTCTTCCTAAACCCAACCTACTGTCCGTACAACAGGGCATTTTGGGATAACCTAGGGACCCAATACAGTGGAGACAATTTCCTCTTTGTGTATCAGGCAGCACGTTTATTCATAAGAGACTATAATAGTTGTCTGTATAACAGCTGTAGTGACCTAAATGTGTTGATAGCCTCAATATTAAGGTTGAGGTCTTATTTGTTTTCTTTAATAAACCACACGTTGGCAGTACCCTAAATAATCAAGACTAAGTTTAAATTATTTGGCAATTATTTCCAGAATCTATTACCTTTGTAATAACGTCAACACCCTATTTAACTCAAGACAGAAATGCCTATATAGTGGTCATGAAGGAAACATAAAGGCAGTGGTGTGCTGTAAATGGTAAACACATTCTAAAGTAACAATAATGATAATGATGATGCCCTGATTTTATTTCATTGGTATAAATTCTCCAGTCATGACTGATTTCAAGATCCCAAGGTGAGGTCACTGGACCTGGAATTGGAAGAGATGCACACAGCTGGCCGTCATGAGTGGGAGAGCCGAGCACACAACACTGCATCAGGGAATGAAGAGGGGCCAGTGTAAGACAATGGGAAGTGACAAGGTGTTGGCAAACTGGAAGCACATACCTTAACTAAAAACATTCAAATTCAAATTTTGAAAAATACTTAGCAGGGTGGAAATGGCTTATGGATCTCCAATTTGTGATTCAAGAAAAAAATTTGATCCATGCTCCTTAGCCTGGTGTTCAAAATTCTTTCCTTTCTGGCTCCTTTCTGCCTTTCCAACTTCTTTCTAGTTCTCTGACTCTTGCTCACTAATCCAGCCACAGAGAACTGTCTATGGTTCCCTGAGCCTGTCTCAGTTACTCTGCACAGATTCTTCCCTCTTCCTGAGATGTTCTTTCCCATCATGTCTTTTTTGGAAATTTCTCTTCCTCCCTTAATCCTGGATATCCCCTTGACCTATGTCAACAATACAGACACACTGAGTTCTGAGCTCCCACTGAATAATTTGTAGGACTGTGTATCAGCAAGTATCATACTGTGCTGTGACTTCCTTTACATGTCCTCCTTCCCCACAAGACTGAGAGTTCCTTGAAGACAGAAATTTTGTCTTACTTGTTTCTGTATTTTCATCATTTAGGGCAGAGTTTGGTTTATGTAAGGAGCTCAGTAAACACATAAATGGTTGTATAAATGGGTGAATATTATTAATAATAATAATAGCTATTATCATTATAAAAGCAAACTCTTAGGTGGCACATACTATGTGGCAAAAATTGGTATAAGCATTGTATATATTTTAAATAATTTAATTCTTAAATTAATATCCCTCTTTACATAGCCATTTTATAAATGATAAAACTGAGGCCCAGAGGATGTAAGAGACTTACATACCAAGGTCACGTAGCTAATAAGTGATGGAGCTGGGCATTTAGCTTCATCAGACCTTTTTTCACCTCTTGGCTCTTCCTGACCCCTCCTTAACTCATAGCAGTCTTGGGAAAACAAACACTTCCAAGTACGTTTGTGACTGCAGTATCTAAATGCCCTCACTGTCCTGTAATTCAGGTTACTCAGGGACCATTAGCTATCTGGATGAGGCTGTTGCCATGGAGGAATTTATAGAGAAAAGCAATATGTTTAATTAAGTGGTTGTCGAAAACACCCACCCAGAATAAATGGACTCTGGCAACAGAGGTGCCTTTGTTGCTGCCAGAGTCCTGCCACAGGTCATTAACATCTTGATAGATTTGAGGCATTTTCAGCCTGAATGCTTTCACCCAAGGATGGGGGAAGTCTCGTTGAGCTTTGAGCTGCTTGGAGGCCCAGGGTAATAGAGGCAGGACTCGATGGATGGACCCTGCTAATGTCAGTGAAGGGCTTCAAGCAACAGATGGCTCTGTCAGTATTAGATGCAAGTCAAGTCCATGATCAGTTCTGAGCCCCTACCAAATGCCAGACACTGTACTAAGTCCTGGGAAGTGGGCAGAGATGGGCTTGGACAACGGTGACTCCGAATCAGGTCCTGACTTAAGGAATGCTTTCCTCACAATGTGCACAATGAACTATATTATGTTGTATAAGGTGAGTACAGAGAAGGGAGAGAAGATTATTCTGGTTGAATTAATATGGAAAGGCTTTATAGGTATAGTGTCCCTGAAGGACAGGAAAGGTCTGGATGAACAGGAAGGAGAGAAAACATACCAAATAGAGCAAATTAGATGAGTACAATCATGAAGCCAAGGTATTGTGTCAGGAACTTTGGGGGAACAGCAGGCAATTCAATTTGACTGGTAGAATTTGTTAAAGGACATAATGGTAAATAAGGTTGGAAAGGGAAATTCGGTCCATGACATGTAGGGTCTTAAAGATGCAACAGAAGGGTATATAGGCAGTGAGAATCCACTGATATCCTCAGAGCATGAGCATGAGAGTGATCTAGACCGGTGCTTCTCAAACTTTAATGATAGGAATCAACTGGAGATCCTATGAAAATGCAGACTCAGGTTTAGTATGACTGGGGTGGGTCCTGAGGGTCGGCATTGCTAACAAGCTCCTAGGTGATGCTGCTGCTGCTGATTCCAAGACCACGCTTTGAGTAGCAAAGTCTAGAATAAATGAAAGTATGCAAAAATGAATGGGGTTGGGTAGGAGATACATTTCAGGTTGTTAATTTGCACATTACATTTATTATTCATGACTAAAATGTTTAGCAGTCCCTGATTCCTCAGTTTACTTGGGGTTTTTGTTTTGTGTGTGTCTTTATTTTTTAAATTATTAGTAGCAGTGTTTTTCATTACAAAAGTAGTTCAGCATTCCTAATTATACTGTGACAAGATAAAGTATGATTGACCTTAGCCCATCAACGGCAGCCACCATTCCCTACAAGTATCTGACTTTTTACTTGATTCTGGGAAAAGACTAAATAAAGTCAAATGGACAACACAAGGCCAGAAAGATCTGGAGAGGAAAAGAGGAAAAGGTCTCTGAACCTGCCCAAGGAATCACTGTCCTCCTCCCTGCAAACAATAGACAATCAATGAAGAAACCAGACACAGGCACAAAGATCATTTAACCAATTTAAACCGTGGTGATGGCTGTGTCGGGAGATGAAAAAAATCACAAAAGGCAGCAAGAGCAGTACAGTGAGAAGACAACTGGGCTGAGAGAGAGGTCCCGAGAAGTCAAGCCGTCCTGTGACCCTTAATAAGTGGTTGCCCTTAGATAGGTCGTTTAATCTCTGGGTTTCTTCAACCAGAAAATAAAGCCAATCATTCCTCCTTGCCTTCTTCCCTGGGTCTGTTTGAGGATCAAATATGAGTGCAAGTGTGAAAGCAAACACAGGCATTGCTTTGGGGATCAGTGAACTCCAGTGGCACCCTGTGCCTGGGAAATCGTTCGGTCTCCCGTGCCTCAACGTTTCTTCGCTTCCTGGATGCCTTTCTTTTTATTTAAACATCTAGGATAGTTCTTTCTTCTGGGAAATCATCCTAAATTAAGCAGAGATGCCCTGCACAATTCCACTTACCCCACCAAGCCCAAGAAACAGAATTCTGAGTTTAACCACTGGGTTACAATCTGATAAGGGACACACATGGAATCCGGGCACAGTAGCAAAAGACCATTTTAGCAAAAGTCAGGGCAGCATAATGCATTGGAGCCCTGTCTCTGCTACTTTAGAGCTGTGTTACTCTTCTTTTTCAAAAATTTTTATTGAAATATAGTTGATTTATAATGTGTTAGTTTCAGGTGTACAGTAAAGTGATTTAGTTATACAATACATACATATATATATATATATATATATACATATATATTCCTTTTTTACATTCTCTTCCATTATAAGTTATTACAAGATATTGAGTATAGTTCCCTGTGCTATACAGTAGGTCTTTTTTGTTTATCTATTTTGTACGTGTTACTCTTCTGAGCTTTGATTTCCTCATCTGCAAATTGGAGTTCATGTTTCCTGCCTCAGACAATTGCTATGAAGATTGAATTAAATGAAGAAGAGTAATTTTTAAACTATAAAGTGCTACAGGAATATTACTTACTATTTTTTATCAAAAAATAAGTGGAGAATGTCTTATATATTTTCATTTCTCTTTCCAATTGTGAAATGTTACTCTGGCCCACTGGTAACTCTCCCTTACTTGGTGCTTCAATTTTAAAAGGATAATATAAACATTTACATTTGTGTAGCCACTGACAGTTTAAAAGTAATTGTCTAATACTTTACAAAAACTGCAAGATAACCAAGAAAAATATGAGGAAAAAAACCTAAGAAAAATGCCATTTAGAGATCATCAAAATTATAAAATTATACAAATATAATGGAAATGCATGGAAAGCACTTATCGCAAGGTACAGTTTAAGTGCTCAATAAATGTTATCTATTAATGTTATAAAATCTTTGACAGAAAATTGCATGGAGAAAAGCTGGAATTATATATACCAAAAATTAACAGTAGCTGTGCTTCTTTCAAGAGCAGTGGATTTCTAATGGATTAGAGACTGTATTAAAACAAATTCACTAATTTAAAAAAACAAAATGGAAAGCCCACTCAAGTTCACTTATTATCACACTGATAATAAGTAGCAGAGCCAGGAATCAAACCCAGGTCTTCTGATTCCAAATTCAGGACTTCACTTTCATTCTACTGTCTTTATGTCTGACACAGATAGTTAGTCGGATTTCACCAAAGTCTGAGGATAAAAACCTAGGTGGGTTTCGGGAAAGGTAGGCAATGAAACATGCTGAAAGTATTTGCCATGAAGATGAAGAACAAGAGTTACTTGATCCCAGCCACTAGAGGCAAGTCCTCTCATTCAGGAATAAGAGGGATGAGAACAAAAACCCTCACCACCACTTCACACTAATGTGTGTGGAGGGAAGATCCCATCTCCTCCCGCCTCCTTAACCACCGCAGACAAAGACATCTTGAGTACATTTGGCTGAAGAGCCACGTCATTGCCATCGTATCGCACTTTTCTGAGACTCAATAGAGTGTCAAGATGTTCTCCTTGGTACTGGCTTAATGGATCACTTCTAAAAGCATATGCACTATTTATTGTAAAAGTCCTTTCCCAGAGGGCCAAGAAAGACAGTACGAGGAGGAGATAAACATCATCCTGTCTTTACAGCTGTAAAGTTATAAAATTCCTAAATGGGCTGGGCTGGGCTGGAAGCCTGAGAGTCACTTGAAGTCTCCTTACGGTATTCTTTTTTTTTTCTTTTGAATTTTTAAATTTTATTTTACTTATTTATTTTTTATATAGCAGGTTCTTATTAGTTATCTATTTTATACATATTAGTATATATGGTACACTTTAAGAATACCTTAGGGTATTCTTAATGGTTTCAGCTAACTGGGATCTCGCTGGAGCTGATAGCATCTCTCTAGTTCTCCTTTTGGTCTCTCTGTCCATCCTCCTTGTATTCGCTACCCAAGTGCCTTCAAACTCATTTTTCTAATCTGCTGAATGATATATCTGTCTAAATTTAGAACATCTCAAAGGAGTTAATCTGCACTAGTTTGGGTGATATCCCTTGGAAAATGCTTTGACTGACTTAATGTTATTTCATGCCCTTAGCACCTATAGAAGGCAGTCCTATATAAATATGTCAGGATTACTGTCCCTTTTGAAAACTAATGGAGATGGCATCTGTACACATATGTAGAACCATCTATTCAATACCACTATGAGGAGGCTCTATGGACGCCTCAGACACATTTTTTTCGCCACAACTTTATACAACAAGTTCTGTAAAAAGTGAATGACAAGACTGTTGGGAGGATTAAGTGAGACTGTGTGCACAGTTTCTCCTCCAATGTTTGGCATATGGTGGTTTCTCAATAAGGTAGAGTTACCATGTCCTTCTTAACTTAGAATTGTGGCACAGACAGCCCATCAGTTTGCCAGGCCAAAGCCCAAGCATTACCCGGAACTCCTTCCTCCTAGATGATTAAACACAAAGATCCACAAAGCCCAGCTATGTCAGTTATCAGCTTATTGCTTCTCAGTTCCTAATGCACACTTCAGTATATGCTCTATGATAAACATCAGATTCCCTTAAGCACTTCTGCTTTCAAGTGTGCCCCATGTTATGATTTTGCAGTAGAGAGCACTAAAGGGATACAGAGGAAGAAGAGGCCTTTTGGAATTTCCAGCTTAGGCTGGGAGTCAGCAGGTTGATGCGTGAACAGCCAATGTCCTCTGCCCCAGGCAGAACACAGACCCTCTGCAACCTTGCAACCTCTGCTTGGCATTCATCTTTCCTCAGCCACCTGTCCAGACTTCATCCATTCACCAATGAAAAAGGTGACTTTTTGCTGAATTGGATAATAGTTTTTGAATTCTGGAAGTATATTTCCTCAACTTTTTTGTGCTATGACAATATTATAGCCACAGACACGACTCACTTTTAAACTTAATCTGCATTGTTAATATATCCTCTATTACTTTCTTAAGTTTAGACAATAAACAAAACAATAGATCAAACTCTGATCTCTAGTTTGCTTATTTCCATGGGATAATCGCTGCCACCGGGGCCAATTCCAAGCTACCAACCTGATATCACTGAACATCCAGTTGGTAGAGATGGGCAGGAACACACTGTCGTGTATTATTTCCACCACACAAATAAAATAGGCAAAAATAACCCCCAGAGCATACATAACAGCAAAGTGAAGTAAAATCATCAGAGGATGAGGCATTTTGAGTATATTACCTTTGTTTTAAATTTATTTGGGGTGAAAGGTAAAAACCCACCAGACCAAACAAATGAAGAAGAAATAGGCAGTCTACCTGAAAAAGAATTCAGGGTAATGATAGTAAAGGTGATCCAAAATCTTGGAAATAGAATGGAGAAAATTCAAGAAATGTTTAACAAGGACCTAGAAGAACTGAAGAGCAAACAAACAATGATGAACAACACAATAAATGAAATTAAAAATTCTCTAGAAGGAATCGATAGCAGAATAACTGAGGCAGAAGAACGGATAAATGACCTGGAAGACAAAAATAGTGAAAATAACTACCGCAGAGCAGAATAAAGAAAAAAGAATGAAAAAAATTGGGGACAGTCTCAGAGACCTCTGGGACAACATTAAACGCACCAACATTCAAATTATAGGGGTCCCAGAAGAAGAAGAGAAAAAAAAAGGGGACTGAGAATATATTTGAAGAGATTATAGTTGAAAACTTCCCTAATATGGGAAAGGAAAGAGTCAATCAAGTCAAGGAAGTGCAGAGAGTCCCATCCAGGATAAATCCAAGGAGAAACATGCCAAGACACATATTAATCAAACTATCAAAAATTAAATACAAAGAAAAAATATTAAAAACAGAAAGGGAAAAACAACAAATAACATAAAAGGGAATCCCCATAAGGTTAACAGCTGATTTTCAGCAGAAACTCTGCAAGCAGGAAGGGAGTGGCAGGACATATTTAAAGTGATGAAAGGGAAAAATCTACAACCAAGATTACTCTACCCAGCAAGGATCTCATTCAGATTCGACAGAGAAATTAAAACCTTTACAGACAAGAAAAAGCTAAGAGAATTCACCACCACCAAACCAGCTTTACAACAAATGCTAAAGGGACTTCTCTAAGCAGGAAACACAAGACAAGGAAAAGACCTATAACAACAAACCCAAAACAATTAAGAAAATGGAAATAGGAACATACATATCGACAACTACCTTAAATGAAAATGGATTAAATGCTCCAACCAAAAGACACAGACTGGCTGAATGGATACAAAAACAAGACCTGTATATATGCTGTCTACAAGAGACCCACTTCAGACCTAGGGACACATACAGACTGAAAGTGAGGGGATGGAAAAAGATATTCCACACAAATGGAAATCAAAAGAAAGCTGGAGTAGCAATTCTCATATCAGACAAAATGGACTTTAAAATGAAGACTATTACAAGAGACAAAGAAGGACAATACGTAATAATCAAGGGTTCAATCCAAGAAGAAGATATAACAATTGTAAATATTTATGCACCCAACATAGGAGCACCTCAATACATAAGGCAAATGCTAACAGCCATAAAAGGAGGAATCGACAGTAACACAATAATAGTAGGGGACTTTAACACCCCACTTTCACCATGGACAGATCATCCAAAATGAAAATAAATAAGGAAATACAAGCTTTAAATGATACATTAAACAAGATGGACTTAATTGACATTTATAGGACATTCCATCCAAAAACAACAGAATACACTTTCTTCTCAAGTGCTCATGGAACATTCTCCAGGATAAATCATATCTTGGGTCACACATCAAGCCTTGGTAAATTTAAGAAAATTGAAATCCTATCAAGTATCTTTTCTGAACACAACGCTATGAGACTAGATATCAATTACAGGAAAAAATCTGTAAAAAATACAAATACATGGAGGCTAAACAATGCACTACTAAATAACCAAGAGATCACTGAAGAAATCAAAGAGGAAATCAAAAAATACCTAGAAACAAATGACAATGAAAACACGATGACCCAAAACCTATGGGACGCAGCAAAAGCAGTTCTAAGAGGGAAGTTTATAGCAATACAATCCTACCTCAAGAAACAAGAAAAATCTCAAATAAACAACCTAACCTTACACCTAAAGCGATTAGAGAAGGAAGAACAAAAAAAACCCAAAGTTAGCAGAAGGAAAGAAATCATAAAGATCAGATCAGAAATAAATGAAAAAGAAATGAAGGAAACAATAGCAAAGATCAATAAATCTAAAAGCTAGTTCTTTGAGAAGATAAACAAAATTGATAAACCATTAGCCAGATGAATCAAGAAATAAAGGGAGAAGACCCAAATCAATAAAATTAGAAATGAAAAAGGAGAACTATCAACTGACACTGCAGAAACACAAAGTATCATGAGAGATTACTACAAGCAACTATATGCCAATAAAATGGACAACCTGAAAGAAATGGACAAATTCTTAGAAAAGCACAACCTTCCAAGACTGAACCAGGAAGAAATAGAAAATATAAACAGGCTAGTCACAAACACTGAAATTGAAACTGTGATTAAAAATCTTCCAACAGGGCTTCCCTGGTGGCACAGTGGTTGAGAATCTGCCTGTGAATGCAGGGGACATGGGTTCGAGCCCTGGTCTGGGAAGATCCCACATGCCACGGAGCAACTAGGCCTGTGAGTCACAATTACTGAGCCTGTGCATCTGGAGCCTGTGCTCCGCAACAAGAGAGGCCATGATAATGAGAGGCCTGCGCACCACGATGAAGAGTGGCCCCCACTTGCCACAACTAGAGAAAGCCCTCGCACAGAAACGAAGACCCAACACAGCCATAAACAAAAACAAAACAAATAAATAAATAAATAATTAAAAAAAAAAATCTTCCAACAAACAAAACCCAAGGACCAGATGGCTTCACAGGCAAATTCTATCAAACATTCAGAGAAGAGCTAACACATATCCTTCTCAAACTCTTCCAAAATATAGCAGAGGGAGGAACAATCCCAAACTCATTCTACGAGGCCACAATCACCCTGATACCAAAACCAGACAAAGATGTCACAAAAAAAGAAAGCTACAGGCCAATATCACTGATGAACATAAATGCAAAAATCCTAAACAAAATACTAGCAAACAGAATCCAACAGCACATTAAAAGGATCATACACCATGATCAAGTGGGGTTTATTCCTGGAATGCAAGGATTCTTCAATATACACAAATCAATCAATGTGATAAACCATATTAACAAATTGAAGGAGAAAAACCATATGATCGTCTCAATAGATGCAGAAAAAGCTTTCAAGAAAATTCAACACCCATTTATGACAAAAACCCTCCAGAAAGTAGGCATAGAGGGAACTTACCTCAACATAATAAAGGCTATATATGGCAAAACCCACAGCCAACATCATTCTCAATGGTGAAAAACTGAAAGCATTTCCACTAAGATCAGGAACAAGACAAGGTTGCCCAGTCTCGCCACTATTATTCAACATAGTTTTGGAAGTTTTAGCCACAGCAATCAGAGAAGAAAAAGAAATAAAAGGAATCCAAACTGGAAAAGAGGAAGTAAAACTGTCACTGTTTGCAGATGACATGATACTATACATGGAGAATCATAAAGATGCTACCAGAAAACTAGTAGAGCTGATCAATGAATTTGGTAAAGTAGCAGGGTACAAAATTAATGCACAGAAATCTCTTGCATTCCTATACACTGATGATGAAAAATCTGATAGAGAAAGTAAGGAAACACTTCCATTTACCATTGCAACAAAAAGAATAAAATACCTAGGAATAAACCTACCTAAGGAGACAAAAGACCTGTATGCAGAAAACTATAAGACACTGATGAAAGAAATTAAAGATGATACAAACAGATGGAGAGATATAGCATGTTTGTGGATTGGAAAAATCAACATTGTGAAAATGACTATACTACCCAAAGCAATCTACAGATTCAATGCAATCCTTTTCAAACTACCAATGGCATTTTTCACAGAACTAGAAGAAAAAATTTCACAATTTGTATGAAAACAAAAAAGACCACAAAGCAAACTTGAGGAAGAAAAACGAGGCTGGAGGAATCAGGCTCCTGGACTTCAGATTATACTACAAAGTTACAGTAATCAAGACAGTATGGTACTGGCACAAAAACAGAAATATAGATCAATGGAACAGGATAGAAATCCCAGAGATAAACCCACACACATACGGTCACATTATCTTTGATAAAGGAGGCAAGACTATACAATGGAGAAAAGACGGCCTCTTCAATAAGTGGTGCTGGGAAAACTGGACAGCTACATGTAAAAGAATGAAATTAGAACACTCCCTAACACCATACACAAAAATAAACTCCAAATGGATTAAAGACCTAAATGTAAGGCCAGACACTATAAAACTCTTAGAGGAAAACTTAGGCAGAATGCTCAATGACATAAATCACAGCAAGATCCTTTTTGACCCACCTCCTAAAGAAACGGAAATAAAAACAAAAATAAATGGGACCTAATGAAACTTAAAAGCTTTTGCACAGCAAAGGAAACCACAAACAAGACAAAAAGACAACCCTCAGAATGGGAGAAAATTTTTGCAAATGAAGCAACTGACAAAGGATTAATCTCCAAAATTTACAAGCAACTCATGCAGCTCAATATCAAAAACACAAAAAACCCAATTCAAAAATGGGTAGAAGACCTAAATAGATGTTTCTCCAAAGAAGATATACAGATTGCCAACAAACACATGAAAGGATGCTCAACATCACTAATCATTAGAGAAATGCAAATCAAAACTACAGTGAGGTATCACGTCACACCAGTCAGAATGGCCATCATCAAAAAATCTACAAACAAAAAATGCTGGAGAGGGTGTGGAGAAAAGGGAACCCTCTTGCACTGTTGGTGTGAACGTAAATTGATACAGCCACTATGGAGAATAGTATGGAGGTTCCTTAAAAAACTAAAAATAGAACTACCATACGACCCAGCAATCCCACTACTGGGCATATACCCTGAGAAAACCATAATTCAAAAAGAGTCATGTACCACAATGTTCATTGCAGCTCTATTTACAATATCCAGGACATGGAAGTAACCTAAGTGTCCATCGACAGATGAATAGATAAAGAAGATGTGGCACATATATACAATGGAATATTACTCAGCCATAAAAAGAAATGAAATTGAGTTATTTTGTAGTGAGGTGGATGGACCTAGAGTCTGTCATACAGAGTGAAGTAAGTCATAAAGAGAAAAACAAATACCATACGCTAACACATATATATGGAATCTAAAAGAAAAGAAAAAAGAAAAAAAAAGGTTCTGAAGAAGCTAGGGGCAGGACAGGAATAAAGATACAGATGTAGAGAATGGACTTGAGGACACAGGGAGGAGGAAGGGTAAGCTGGGACGAAGCGAGAGAGTGGCATGGACATATGTACACTACCAAATGTAAAATAGATAGCTAGTGGGAAGAAGCCGCATGGCACAGGGAGATCAGCTCGGTGCTTTGTGTCCACCTAGAGGGGTGGGATAGGGAGGTTGGGAGGGAGACACAAGAGAGAGGGGATATGGGGATATATGTATACATATAGCTGATTCACTTTGTTATAGAGCAGAAACTAACACACCATTGTAAAGCACTTATACTCCAATAAAATGTTAAAAATAATAATAATAAATAAAATAAAATTCAAAAAAAATTTATTTGGGGGTGAAACTAATTTAATTTAATTTTACATATAATAATAACTTGTAAAAGTATATAATTTAAATTTAAGAATTAACAACTGACTCAAAATTCCTGAAATCCTACCATTCACCTCTTATGAGCACATGTGAACCAGCTCCAGCATGCCACTGGATCAGACCCTCATGGATATTGCATAAGTATCTAATATGTCACCTAGCCTCCCACCCATTCATTGATCCTCCACATTTCAAACATGTATGGGCCACAAACCCTGATCCACAATTTCAAATTCAACAAAGCTCTGAAAATTGCAGCCGTGGTGCAAACTCACTTTGCAGTAAAACCAGATCTGAACCAGCATGACCATTTATTCTATTTTTAATATCACGTTTCCCTGCAAAGATATTAATATGTTTGATTATGGGGGGTTGTCCCAGACCTCCACTTGGGGCATAAAATAAACAACATATGCATTGTTTTACATTTCCAAAATATGAAAAATTCTCAGCTGATTCAAGGGTTTTGGATAAGGGATTGTGGACTTTTAGTGATCTTCATAAAATATAAATACAGTCACATGTTCTCACCCATCAGAGCCTCCCTATCACCTGAGGGATAGAATCGAAGTTCTTAAACATGATACACAAGGCTCATAAGCCCTTTTCAAGTTTCCTCTCAACAGCTCCCACCTTGCCCTCCTATATCAAACTACTTCTAGGAGTCTGACCAACCATGACTAAAGATGGAGCTGGGCTTATTAGTCACCCCACATCTATACTGTATATCCTTGGGGAAAGAATCATAACCCAGCTAATGCAGGGGTGTGGTGGTCCATCTTTCTTGCTCTATCACTTATGGGATCTTCATCTGGCCACTTCATTTTCCCTGGTCTCCACCTCTCATCTATAAAATGGGAATCATACAACTAACAAGGACATAGGGAAGGTAAAGCAAGTTCATGGACATGAAGATACTTTTGCATGTGCTATATACTACATTAAAAGGGTTTTTACTATTCATCATTCTGAAACTGGAATACTGGTTTGAAAGCAGATATTCTTTAAACCACTGATGAGTAGCCAGGGATTTCTCATCTACCCAGAAGGAACTGAAAGTTGATGTACATGAAGCCCAATCTTTTCTGTCACATACAAAAAAAGTGTTATGCTTGAAAAGAGTCTTGTGTGGTTGGTGAGGCTGGGGAAATTGGTCTATGTTACAGCCCCTGTAACTCGCAGGAATGGATGGGTCTTATTCCATTAGAAAAAGGAGGAAAGGGGACAAGAGCAGCCCAGGCTCTCACCTTTCTGGGCCTGTGTGTTTATACATTTGTTTTGTTCAGTCTTGCTGTTGTTATTTTGGAGGTTTTGTTTTTTGTTTGATTGGTTTTGCTGTTGCTGTTTGTTGCTGCACTACAAATAAACAGAGGACTTAAGTCTGAAAGGTCATTCAAAACCTATGCATGCCCCTCCTTTGACAAACAGCTTCCTATCTTCTGCTTGAACAGTCACAGTGAATGGGAGCCCATTCATTTAGTCCAGATGCCTGAACATTTTCTTTACAACTGGAACCTCCTTCCATTACATGAAGGCAGTCTGAACCAGCTACAAAGAGTAACAGGCAAAGAAAAGAAACTGGCAATGTCTTACTCTGGTAAAAACGACTGGAATCAGATCTTTTCTTGAAAGCAGATTTTGATGGAGGGTTGTGGGACAAGTGAAAGAATTTTGAGAGAGAAGAATGACCAAAAAAGAGCACAAAATCACTACCATTTAAAAAGGAGAAATGGGTTCCAATGTGCAAAGGAAGAAAGTCTGATAGCAAATAAGCAAATATGATTGCTTGAAATTCTACATGCACAGGATACATGCCTCATTGTTGTCCTTAATATAAATGGGTACCACAAGACAAAAGAGAAATAGAAAACTAGTTGCCAGAGAGTTCTTACCAACTTTCTGAGCTTCCTATTAGGTTCAGAGGTAGGTACAAGACTTGCGTCTTTGGGGCAAAGCTGTTCATATTTACCTGAAAACTGCTGGTGTTAGCAATCATCCTAGTTGATGTTAAATCAAGCACACAATTATAGTGTTAAACCTCAATGCAGATCACACAATCAGATTTATCTTTCGAAAACTGATATCTACAGGCCATTGTAATCACTGAACAGAAACATTCAAACAAACAAAAAAACAAGTCAAACTTCTATACAAATAAAACCAAACAAAATATGCACCATTAAAGAAATTACTGATTCTATTATTTGAGAATTCAAAAATAGCCACCACTGGATTTGAAAGACCACATTTGTGCATTCTTTCTTATAAACGAGATACATTGTAGAAATGAAATGAGATATATTGTAGAAAAAAAGTGAGATACATTGTAGAAACAAAATAGGTAAGTGTTTACTTCTGATGTGACCTTCAGAATTTACGTAGACATCTCGCTTAATCAAGACAGCCTTTTCATTTGCACAAATCATATTTTATTCTGCAGATGGGAGGTGGAGAGAAGAGAATGAAATGTAAGTTGGTGAAAGTGAATAAATTAAAAGACTTTCCATTAAAGGTAACCCAAAGATGATAGAGATAGAGATGGACAAGATAGAAATAAAGGTAGAGGCTACCAATAACAACGTCAAAAACTATTGCCTTTTACCAATAGTTAGTACTTGAGAACAGAGGAAGGACACTGATGTCCATTGAAAATCCACTATGTGCTAGGGACTTTGCTAAGAATTTTACAATGTTACCTTGTTAGGTTTTCATAACAACTTGTCAGGTATATATCATTATCTACAATTCATAGATGAAGACACAAATGCTCAGAACTTATCAACTTGGTTTTCAAAAATTCATTTTAATTCAATTTTTGGAACCCATTTGAAACAAAAATATGATATGGTGGTCAGAAAGATGGATTCACATGTTATTTGGTTCTGCATTCCTTTGATTGAGGGATTTGTTCTGCTCGACTGGAAGGTTAAACATTCCAGTGTTGTCCTCCTAAAATTTATTCAAAGAAGATGTCCCTCCCAGAAGTGAAAGATAAAATGATTCTTCACTCAGGTGTAGAAATGACTGAGCTTTTCAGCTGGAACCTTTGGTGATTGTATTACCAAGAAAACTTACTGAACCAATTAAGTATCTCAAATGGAGTTCTAATTGCATTCTCCATTTAATATCATGGATTCTGCAGAAGAAAAGAGATGCCTCTTACCCTTATTATGTGCATATTTTACGTATTATTATAAGGACCATGGCATTCCTAATGTTCACCTGGTGGGTGAAAAAAAGGTCACACAGACACTAGAGTTTCAGGGTAGGACAGAAAGTTAACCATCTTCATTGTGTCTTTGGCAATGAAAACCCCTGTAGCTAAGATAAGCCTTGAGGGTGAATGGAGCAGTCATTAAAGTGAAAAGCACTTAAGTGTGATTTGTTTTTTTATCTTAACTCTGGACAGGTGGCCTTTCTTTTGAGGGCTTTTTATTTGCTTGTTTTGTTTTTTTAAATTTTTATTTTATATTGGAGTACAGTTGATTAACAATGTTGTGTTAGTTTCAAGTGTAGAGCAAAGGGATTCAGTTATACATGTACATGTATCTATTCTTTTTCAAATTCTTTTCCCATTTAGGTTATTACAGAATATTGAGCAGAGTTCCCTGTGCTATACAGTAGGTCCTTGTTGGTTATCAATTTTAAATATAGCAGTGTGTACATGTCAATCCCAAACTCCCAATCTATCCCTCCCCACCTGCAAGGTGGCCTGTCTTTATCCTGCATGATTTCCCTAGTTTTGTTGCTCATGTTATTGTACCCAATTTACCTAATGATAAAATTCACACTGTATATGTTGATCTCATTCATCCTCTTTCCCAACCTTCCTTTCCACTGTACCCAGAGTGGGGTGGTTAGTAGCCTGATGTGGTTGGAGGGAGAGTGCTTACAAGAAACAGAGATTGGAACCAGAGAGATCAGTTAGGCAGCTAATACAATGGTCCCTGAGAGCCCTGATGAGGGCCTGACCTAAGGTAGTCACAGTGATGGTTGAGTGAAGCAACTAGCCTGGAAAACAGTGGTAGAAGTCAAACCTGGTCATACCATCAGCCATGGGGCACCATGAAACTTTACTCTCCAGCTGGATATGTCAATCAATTATCTCACTGTAACCAGGAGAAATTCTTCCACTGGGCCATCTCCTATTCTATTATGGTGTTGTCAAGGAAAAGGCTAGATTTCCACTGCTCTTCACTTAGTCATAACTACTCACTTTGTCAAGAGCCAGAAGCCTTGAATTTTCTCTCCAGAAGTCTTGGCAATGTGGCCTTTCAAGACTTCCGTGGCAGTCTCAATGGCCCCTGGTTGAGTAGGAAAAAGAGAATACCTAGTTTAGAGAAGACTGAGTCCTCTTCATGCTTATGATTAATTACTATATCCCAGCAATTCCTCCAAAAAGTTGACCAGGAAAGATAATTCTTGGAGTTGCCTGTTTGTTGTAGGCACTGCCTGCTGGAGAGCTTAGTCTTAAACTCTGGTAATTACTAAGTTGCTCTCCTTGGGTGGGACAAAAGTGATCCAAGCCCTGTGAGATTTTTATAATCTAACTCACATTTTCTCATAGAAATGAAGATAGTCATTTTCAGAGCACCAGTTTTTCTAATAAACAAATGTGTATCAGGAAGTTCAATGCATTTAGCAATACATATATTTTTAAAATCTAACCTTTCTCTCTTCAAAGAGTACATGGCCATAAAACACAAAGGAGGAAAGCTTCTTCCAATATTCTGACTATAATTTTATCTGGCTCTGGGAAATGAATTTTTTGTGTCCTTACCTCTCTTTTTTTTACCTTTATCCAAAAGGAATTCCTACTATGAGCCTGCCTCTAGCTTAAAAATGGATTAGCCCTGTCTTAATAATAAATTCATAGACCCTCTAGCTCAGTGATTCTTAAACTTCAGCACATATCAGAATCACCTGAAGTGTGTCTTAAAACAGATTTCTGGGCACTGTCCCCAGAGTTTCTGATTCAGTAGTTCTGGGGTGGGCCTGAGAATTTGCATTTCTAACAAGTTCCTGGGTGATGCTATTGGTGTGGGACTCTACTATAAGCACCATTGTTCTCTAGGCAGTTACTCTCAGCCTTGGTTACCCATCAGAATCACCGGTGGAGCTTTTGAAAATCCTAATGCCAGGGCTGTGCACCAGGCCAATTATATCAGATACTCAGTGGACGGGATTCACATAACAGTACATCAGGAGTTGTAAAAGCATCCCAGATAACTCCAATGTATAGCCAAAGTTGAGAACCACTATAGCCAAGGGCTTATCTATTATAAGTCATTCCATTTTATAAGTGTGAAAACAGGGGTCTGTGTAGGGAAGTATATAACTTGTCAAGTTCACTCAGCTAAGAAGTGACAGAGACAAGACAGGAAACCCAGACATTCCACTTCCAGGCCTACAACACAGTGCTGGTCTCATGCCCAACCCTGGGACAAGTATGTTACAAGTTCTCATATATTCTCTGTATAATAGGGCTTTATGCTAGACACCTAATCTTCCATAAACATTAACATTCTTAATCCTCTTAGCTTGAGATCTTTCTCTCCCAAAAGGAAATGGGGATACTAGCCTGGCTAGGACCCATTCAAATATCTTCTCCCAGAGGTGAGGTGATTGTAGGATTTTGGTTTGCTTGTTTTCTCAGACTATGATAAAAGTCTTTGAAAGACGTTGGCCACAGAGTCCATCAGTTAAGAAAAATCTTATATGAGTCCACATGTAAAATACAGGAAAAGAATGGAGCTGCTTCAGATGAAATGGTAGTAAATGGTACAGAACTTTACGTACTTAGCTGTCCCCCTCCCTTCCACTCATTCCACACAGCACAAGTCATCCAGCAAATGGATAGGACAACTACAGAGAATTGAGTGATCTGGGTTCATAGTCCAGATATGTCATGAATAAATTCTGTGACCTACAGATAATTATTTAACTTTCCTTGGCTTCCACTTCTTTATCTATAAGACAACTGAGTAGACTGAACCAAAGCTTTCTGAGCCAAGCTGATGATCAAAACCTCCTGGAAATCTTTAAGAAAATATGATCATAGCCTTTTACACTGAGAGATTCTAATTTTCAATTTTAACAAGTTTCCTGTTGGATTGGACAGTCAGCCAGGGGACTGAATGATTTCCAACTCTTTTGTCATCCTCTGGTGCTGGTTAAAGGATTGTCAGAAAGCTAGTATGGTACCCCGTGCTTGCTGAAACCTGTGTGTCATAAAATCAGTCAGTTCTGGGACACTAGTCAAATATGCCTTGAGCTCCCACTGACACAGGAGACTGTGTCAACATCACTGGTTTCCAGTAATCCAGCTGGTAGGACTGGACTACCCCGCAGGGAAACTTCCTGATTCTGTGACAATTCTCCCATCACCCGTCATCTTCGGCTCCCCATGATACAGCCTGACTCTACTAGGCCCACTGGTCAAAGTTCTCTAAAAAATGATGCTTTCTTTGATGACTCATCATGGCTATTTTTCCTGTCTCTTTTCCTGTATTCACATAATTTCTGCCTCAAGCTAATATAACTTGATAGTGAAACTAATACTTTTCAGAAGAAAAAAATTATAAGTGGAATTGGAGAATAATGAAATAATCCTAAAATAAGCATTTTGTTGGATGCTTTTATGCCAGACACTTTGCCAAAAACATGTAAAGATGAATAAAAGAATGTAGAATTTTTCAAAACCTTACTTGTCTTCCCTATGGAAGGCAATTGGCAAAAGCTATCAAAATGATCTAATCTTCGATCCACACATTCCATTTCTGTGAAGTTATACTATAGATACTCTTGCATATGTACAAAATGACATATGTATAAAGTGTCCTTTGCAGCCTAGTTTGTGGATAGCAAAAACTTGGAAACCATGCAAATATCTATCAATAGTAGACTTTTTAGGTATATCATGGGACATATCCATGCAATGAAATATGATAAATATGTAAAAAATGAAGAAACATGTACTAATCTTTGATTTCAAAATACGTTATTAAGTGAAAGGAAAAAAATGTTCAGAAGAAAGGGTAAATATGCCACCTTTTTGTGTGAAAAGGAGGAGAATGGATAAGAATAAGTATTTGTGTTTGTACAGGCCTAAAGTCACTCTAGAAGGATACATAGAAAATGTTAACAGCGGTTCCCTAAGGGTAGGGAAGGAACTTGGTGGATGGACCCAGTGGATGGGTGTTGTTTGGCTGTACACATTTTCAAAAGTTAAACATTAAAAATAAAGTGTATTCCTTATAGAACAGTTTGGAAGTCTCTGGAGTTCTGTCCATGTCCTCACTGCCTGAATTCTTACCTTCAGTAGAAATATCAGTTATGCCTCTATGGAACAGTTATGCATTGTATCCTGATAGAGTATTTTACTCTCCTCCATTTGTTATTATTGGTTACTATGATAAATTAACTTCAGCCTTTTAGTGTCAAAAATGAAATAAAGTGTGTGAACACTTTGACTTGTGTCCAGGACAAGGTTTTAAATCTCAGTCTTTCTGCTGGCTGTGAGACCCATGTTAAGTCACCTTGTCATTCCATGCATCAGTGTAAGCATTTGTTAGATGGATAAGATATCATTAACTGTAACAGAGCTGTTAGGAAATGGTGAAAACATTAGGTAACACTGAAGAATAGAAGACTTTATTATCATTCTTCTTGTTAACATTAAATAGAAGGGAAATCATTGTACTGGGTTTGGGGGATCAAATGGTTACTGCAATGGAACAATTAGCTCTGAGACTCCTTGCAATCTAAGACTAATAAGAAAGTATAATGGAATGATACGTACTCATCACTCGACCAGAGAAAGCCTGGCAAGAGAGTACACATACATTTCTAATTCTAAATTTTAAGAAAAAATCATTAGGGGGATCCTTACTGATAAGTCACTACATAGCTTAATGGTCAATATTTTCTCTAATAGTCTAGCACTAAATATTTTCAATCAAAACAAACATACTGAGGAAAGTTCAAAGACATATGTATTTGTCTCCTTGTGTTTCCTTGAGCTGGAATAGCCCAGGGCCAGTAGTCACACAAACAATATTCATGTCTGCTGCTAATATTTTCCCATGTACTGGACCCCTTAGCTAGACAGTGAGAGGAGGGGACAAGATAGAAAGGAATGCTCCTAGGGACTTAGACACAATCAGCTCCCCCTTGAGGGTGTCGTCATACCAAGAAAGAGTTTGCTTTGTGGTATATTCATAAGGTAAGAAAACCAGCTGTGAATTGGATGTGATTTGTAAAGCCCAGGCAAATTTGTCTCTCCCTGAAAATGAAGGAAATGCTTCTTATTTCATGATTGTTAAGTGTCTGCCCTCAGATAGAAACACCAACTTTACTACCATCTTCAAAGGATTTCAGTGTAAGGAGGGGAGTCAAGAAACATTTTGCCCAGTGAGATATATAATTTCTAAATCACAAAGAAGCTCACACAGACAATTACAATACAACAATACAATATATTTAGTTGTTCCCAGTACAAGAGCAAGACATGGGGAAGCGTGTAGTAAGAGAAGAGGGAAAAGGAGAGAGTATGAAAGTCAAATTAGTGTCATGAAGGCAACAGCATCTTGCCACACAATGGGAAGTCCCAAACCTGCTTATTAAAATCTTGTTACTCACAATAGAACACAGGCTATAAAAAGGCCATGGGGAACCATTAATTAAATATTAAAAGATCAAAGAGTTTTAGTCCCATTAGTTTGTATGTAATTTACATTCTCAAGTATAAATTTAGAGATAATTCCCCATCTCTAATCGCTTTCAACTTTCTGATAAGGTATCTGCAAATATAGAATCCTACAGGGAGTTTAAATATATCTTTCCCCATGTGGATCAAGTATTGCTCCTTTCATAAGAAGTTGCTTTTGAATATCACTCTCCACAACTAAAGTGATTATCATAATATACCTCAAGTTATCAGCCTTGAGGGGTACTTTTGTTGAGAGAAGACAGTAGGCCATTTTTAGATATGTCTAAGCAATAATAGCAGATGAACAAAAATAGGAGGAAAAGGTTATCCAAGCAGACTGATAGCAAGTGGTTCAGACCTTCATTACTGTGACTCCTCATTCATTGTCCAAGGCCAGAGGCAGTGGATGGGTGGTAGAAAGTTCCAGGAGTCTTGGGTTCCTGGCCTGCTATGACCCCTAAGTTGCTGGTTGCCTTTGGACAAGCCACATCTTCTCTGTGTGTCTCAGGGGTGGGGTTGGATATTATCTGAGGCCCCTCCTGGCTCTGAGAAAGAATGTTGCTAAGCTGTATCAGAAGGGCAAATTTGCAGTAAATAAATAATTGGCTGGAAGCCTGAGGGAAGAAAGCAACAACCCAGAGTGACCTATAAAAGAACACAAGAGGTTTAAGGGACCAGATTGGCTTGTTTTACGACCAGGTATTCAGAGACGTGATCTAATGCACGATATTATGATGCTTAAAATGTCTTGTTTGTCCTAAATTGATCTATACTTTCATATCAGTCACATCTTTGCATATCCAGCTTGAAACTCATATACTGATCCTCCTTATTATAGCATTGGGTGTCCACTCCTGGCAGCTGAGTAACTGAGTGCCATCCTGCCTCAGCAAGCCAAGGAATAACTTTCCTTTCCAGATATGAGCAAGAACCAACTTAAATATCCAGCAAAACTTAAATAAATTGTACTACATCCCCATAGCGAGATATTATAGAGTGTTAAAAATGGTGTTATGAAACTACAGTTATTGACATAATAAATATTTGGCATGTAATTCTATTTTTTTGCACAATAAAATGTACATGTAAGAAAAAAGTAAGGTTATTCACCAAAATGTATAAAAGCACATTCATATATTTTGGTTAACTTTGAACTGTGGAATTATGGTGACTTTTATCTTGCTTGTCCACATTTTCCAATTTTTTTCAATAAATCACCTCCTGTGAAATTATTTTAAAACCCTGTAATAAAATAAAATGCATGGCCAAGGAATTTCTCCACTCAGTCACTTACTGCTTTTCTGAATTTGCAAGATATATTCTTAAAATTCTTACACTGTAATAAACTGATTTATTTTAAATCACTGCGTGGGATCACAGAACTATGAATGGGAATTGGGGAACATTTGTTCTAACGTTAGCTTTGCTACTTACTAACCTCTTGGGCAAGTCAGTGCTCACTAACTGTTAGGACCTTGGGTGAGCCACTGCCCCTCTCTGGACTTCAGCTGCCTCTAAAAATGAGAGAATTGACTAGCAACTTGGTGTTCAAAGTGTGGTCTGTGGACAGAAAGCATGAGCATTGCCAGAGAGTTTATATAAATGCAGAATCTAAGGCCTCATCCCAGACCCACTGAATCAAACCAGTATTTTAACAAGCTCTCCAGGTGATCCGTTTGCACGATAAAGACTGAGAAGCCCTGGACCAGATCATCCTTAGCTCTAAGAAGCAAAACATTATGATGTATGTTTCATAGATCTGAGTCATTCAGAGCCCTGGTCTGATTTAATTATCCCTTGAGAAAATCAGTTAGCTTCCTTCATTTGAACCTCTTTCCTGCTACAGACCCTATACGTCTACATTTATATCTCACCTTAGGGGTCATGGTGAGGTCATGGGCATCTTAATATCATTCCTTATTACCAATAACAGAAATGTGAACGCCAAGTCAGCAAAAAAGAGAAAGAAAGCATTTAAAATAGCAAGAGATGTTGTTTATGAAATGTTAATAGATGCGTCTTACACTGTACTAAGAACTCTTTAAAAATTAGCTTATTTAAACTCCCATGTAAAACTGATATTTTCAGCTTCCCTGGTGGCGCAGTGGTTGAGAATCTGCCTGCCAATGCAGGGGACATGGGTTCAAGCCCTGGTCTGGGAAGATCCCACATGCCGTGGAGCAACTAGGCCCGTGAGCCACAACTACTGAGCCTGCGCGTCTGGAGCCTGTGCTCCGCAACAAGAAAGGCCGCGATAGTGAGAGGCCCGCGCACCGCGATGAAGAGTGGCCCCCGCTTGCCGCAGCTGGAGAAAGCCCTCGCACAGAAACAAAGACCCAACACAGCAAAAATAAATAATAGATTCAAAAAAAAAAAAAACTGATATTTTATCCATACTTTGAAGATGAGAAAATTTATATATATGTATATATATATACACACACACATATACATACATACATACATATGTCTCCTCCCATTTCCTCAGCTACCACCACATCAGCAGATTTGTGGTTTACAAGGTAGTAAAACTGCATCATTATTTATTCAAAATAATATTTATCATTGTTTCAGTCGAACCAACAATCGTATTTTCATTATCCTCATATGCATTAAAGCACATTCATTATACTCACATGCTAAAAAAGAAAAAACCTCTTCATATTTTGTCTCTTGGTCGGAAGGAAAGTTAATGCTGACTGCTTGGGAATGTAGCCTTTACAGATACCTCCTAAAGAGTCCTCAGGTCTACTTCAGACTCACTGATAAGATTAGAAGAAGGTTTTCCTTTCCCAAGCTCTTGAGAACTTAAAGTTATTTTCTATACACCTGTTGGAGAAGATGTTCTTCACATGAATCGTAGTCAATCACTGAAAACCTTTACTAGGGGGCCATATGTTCAATTGTACATTATGGTAGAAAGAACACCGGACTTAGAGACAGAAGATACAGAGTCTAGCTACAGCTCTTACACTAATATTACATGACTTAGGTCACTTCACTCCTCTGAAACTTCAATACGTTTACCACTAAAACAAGAGTGATAAGCCCTTTCCTGCCTACCTCACAGTGTTTCTCCAGGGAACTGTATTTTATAAGCTACATAGAGCCACACAAATAAAAGCATCATGTAAATACATAAATAAACAAACAAAAGCTCTGTTGTAGCTTTAGACTGTGTCAATTTAGCTAAGCTAGAACTACATTTTCTAGAATTTCCTTTTCTGTCTGCTTCTAAATTAGTGCTGGCCACAAGAGACGTTTGTGTCAGATTTGAAAGGCAGAAGTGAAACATCAGTCATGATCCCTTATTGAAGATCAGGGCAGGACAATCAGGCCCAAGTGCAGCTCACGTTCACAGCTGCCAACCTCCTGTTTACTTGATGGCATGGGAGGGGGTGGGGAAGCCCTTGGACCTACAGCTCCTTTTGTTACAGTCAGACCTCCTCCCTCAGATCCTCCTTCCCTGAACTGGGTAAGTGTGCAGCTCGCTCGGTGGAGAAGAGCACTGGCTTCTCCTGAAAGTGACTCACATCTTCAAGTTCAAACTTGGTGGGAGACAAACACAGGTTCCATTTTTCCATGGTGGGAGCCGCTTGGTCAAAAGGAATTCCAGTTTGTCCATTCAGGTTCAGGTTTTTCTCTATTTCCTATTCCTACTTCACAACAGCCAATTGGTTGATCTATAGCAACTTCAGACCCATGATCAGATGCAAAGACAACAGCTTTGCATAGACTTCTCAGGCAGCTCTCTTAATTGAACCAGCTTCCAATGATAAAGTCTTTATTCTATATCATTCATCACTGTTCTTCCCTCATCAAATCCTGTTCTTCTCTCATCATCACTATCAAAGAAAAGGACACTTTAAGGGATGCTTTGATTTCTTTCCCAGCTATATCTTAAGCTTAACTTTGCATATTCAATAAAGTTCTCATACTTTGGAAAATAAACCATTTGCTTTACCTATGCAAAAACGCACAAACACACATATAGTATAGGACATGCCAAGCTCTCTGCACATATGAGTCACTGAATATAGGTTAAGAGTCACTGAATATAGGTAATATAGGTATATATCTTCAAACACACACACACACACACACACACATTGAGTCTCTTTAGCTACAACTTTATCTTAACCAAAGATATATTTTAAAGGCTAACAAGTCAGGGTTTGTTAGTTAAAGCATTATAAATAGTCTCAAACTCTTGGCCACCACTTATTTAGGACTTGAGTTGAAAAAAAATTTTTTTCAACAAAGAGATGTTCCATGTACACTTGAAGAATCTCTCTGTTGCCACAGTGCACAATCTGCAATGTTGCCCCCAGTTGATGGTAGCCTACAAGCTCACTGCTTTGATGCACAGGGAAGAAGCTCAGCTCCAAACTGCAGCTACAGGTTTGGAATAAAGTTTTGTCCCTGCATTGTTATACCAGCATGCCCATGTAGACCCTTGAGGTTTAGCCCATGCTCAGCAACCCTTTCCACTCCATCACCCATGTCTTTTCCAGACTTACAACAAATACTCCCTCTGGCTCCCAGCTTTATATTCTAGCCAGTCTGGTTCTCTCTCCATAGAGCATTAATTTATTGAGGTCAGGTCTAGCATGAATACAGGACTGAGGAACCAAAGACCCATGGAGGCTGGAGGACCTGCTTCTCCTTGATACTATCTGGTGGTCAAAAATAGACCCTTAACTTCTCCGAAATTCAGATCCTTCACCTATAAAATGGAGATAAGGATGACTACTTCACAGTTATTGTGACTATTACACAAGATAACGAACATGAAAACAGTTGGTAAAACGTGGTATATGGAAGGATATTAGGATATTTTTAAGGAGAAGTCTTATGTAGTATTTAAATTCATGATTTTATTATTTTACCCGTGTAACGAAGTACTTCCGTGAGATATAAGGCTGGTGATAGCGACTGGGGTAGAGTGCTGATTCAGTCACGCTTGGAGGCCTTGAAGTCTGCCTTGGCCCTGAGACGGTGCCTGGGTCACCCTCCTCCGTGGACAGCTGATCAGTCTCAGAGGTTTGGTCATCTCCCTCTTGCTTCAGAGACACAGGCTGGAATCCTTCAAAACTCCCAATTGTTGACATTTCTTCAGCTTAAAACAAGGAAGAAACAATCTTCTCAGAAAAAAAAAAAAAAAAAAGTCGCCTGTGTCCTAGCTATGGCAAAACAGTATATGGTGAGCAAATGATGCTCCTGAAACTGACAAACCCACCACACGTTAACTAAGCAGAGGCACTGATGTATGCAGTTCAATAACACAGACTCTACAATCCTCTGTGGACATTTACCAGGGGAAAGAAGCAGAGACCCTCTGGACAGAGAAAAGGAAGCTGCAAGTGTTTCCATTTTCCCCATCTTTATTCCCAGGGACAGGAAGCTGAACAAGGGAACAGCAGTATGAAATCATTATCAGGGCTTCCCTGGTGGTGCAGTGGTTGAGAATCTGCCTGCCAATGTAGGGGACACGGGTTTGTGCCCTGGTCTGGGAGGATCCCACATGCCGCGGAGCAACTGGGCCCGTGAGCCACAATTACTGAGCCTGCGCGTCTGGAGCCTGTGCTCCGCAACAAGAGAGGTCACGATAGTGAGAGGCCCGCGCACCGCGATGAAGAGCGGCCCCCGCTTGCCGCAACTAGAGAAAGCCCTCGCACAGAAACGAAGACCCAACATAGCAATCAATCAATCAATCAATCGATAAAAAATAAATAAATCTAAAAAAAAAAAATCATTATCAGACAATTTCTCTTCAAGTCTTCATAGCATTTTTGCTTGAAAACCTACTAGCCTGCAAGCTTATTTAAGAGTTAAAAGCAATGATATCGCACCGTCTTGTGTACTTTTTGGGTAGTAATAGGGCACGAAAGCACTTAGAACTGAGCATATTTTTAACCGCAAGATGGCAATTCTAAAAATGTATCTTCAAGGATACACGAGGAATATAGCCAATAATTTATAACTGTAAATGGAATGTAACCTTTAAAAATTGTGAATCATTACATTGTACACCTGTAACTTATATAATATTGTACATCAACTATACTTCAGTAAAAAATTTTAATAATAAATAAATAAATAAAAGTGTATGCTAAGGAAATAATTTAGACAAATGCAAACACGTAAATATAGAAGGTTGTGCATTACAACACTGTGTCTAATAGTAGAAAAGTACATAATTTTATGTCTAATAGCAAAACATCGTGTATGATAGCAACATTACACACTCACACAACACTGCATCTAATACCAAAAAACTATAGTGAAACTAAGTATCCATCAGCAGAGAATTGGCTAAATAAGACATGTTATACTGCACAATGAATACAATGTAGTCATTACAAATGTGAGGATATATTTTTACCATGGAATGACATCCAAAAAAAAAATTGTTAATGGAAAAAATGTTATAAAATATTATGAATAATGTTACTCAAATTTGTTACAATAATTCAGAAAGAAAGAAGGAAGGTAGGAAGGGAGAAAGGGAGGGAGGGAAGGAAGGAATAATACCTGGACTTGCATATGTATATACTTGTGTGGTAGGACAGAGGTTAGAAACAATCTAAAAGGAAATAAAATAAAGTATTAATAATGATTATCTCTGACAAACTAGTGGTTACCAATGAGGAGAGGGAAAAAAGGAGGGGCAAGATAGGGGTAGGGGATTAAGAGGTACCAGCTACTATGTATAAAATAAATAAGTTATGAGGGTATATTGTTCAGCACAGGGAATGTGGTCAATATTTTATAATAACTATAAATGGATTATAATCTTTAAAAATTATGAATCACTATGTTGTACACCTGAAACATATAATATTGTACACCAACTCTACCTCAATTAAAAAAAATGATTATCTCTGGGTGATAGGGTTACAGGTGATTTTTATTTTCTGTTTTCTTAAGTCTCTGGATGCTTACAATGATTATATCTGACTTAAAATAAATAGAAACACAATAGATTTATGTATATTTTGTAAATGTAAAGAAGTAACACAAAGCAAAACAAAATAGAAGGTACATGCTAGCTTAGCAAAAAGTGCCCTCAGTCAAGTGGCCATTCTCAAGCAGAGGCCACGTAATTATGGCTACAGCACGCACACCACCAATGCTACAAGGTAGGAGGGTCTCACACACAGCATCACAGTGGGACTGGAAATGCCATCTTAGTGTCAAGGTTTCCTCAGCGTTCTTAATCAGACAAATTCCATTCCTTTGCTCTTGTGAAACACCAGAAAGTGAGAAATGGCCCCTACCCATGGCAAGTTTACATTATTGAAACTGGGAATAATTCAAGTATTCAAGAGAGATAAAAATAGTATGAGCATATAATTTATTGCCTAACCCTGGACACTTTTGAGCATGAAAAAGTGTTATTAACAATCATGCCAGGATGATAGGAGTAAACCAGCATTGTCTCAGGAAAATGTAAACATACACAGTCACCCCGAGGGGCTTCAGTGGAGGGAAAACACAGCTGGTTAGGGACTCACGAGTGAAAAACCCTCTGTAGGTCATATTACAGGTTATTTCTTCTGATTCTACCAGCAACCCTAGAAGGATGGTTTCATCTCCATCTCTCTGGGGATCCCAGAGTTGGTGGGACCCCCCTGCCCCAGGGTACACTTGGATAGTAGTGACAGCACACAGCCTCCCACTCAGGACTCCCAACCACGATTTGAGTCCAACAAGCCCACCATGATGCACACTGTCTTACAACAGAAAGGGCTTCACTGAGTTTTCAGATAATTTTTTAAAGTTATTAGCCTGTGAGAAATACAAGGGCACGCATGGAAAAGCAGGAGAAATTTACTGCGTGTGTGTGAGAGAGAGAGGTCATTGAGGCACTGCGGCCTCCCTGGCAACTGCATGCTCTATTTTTGTAGGTCTGCCGCCTCTATTACAGTGGCTGTTGGAAGGACGTGTGTTTCTAGAGTTCCCTGTAACCTGTGAAGGAAGGTTTGTGCCTTTGGGGAAGGAAATCCTGCTTCTGTATTTGCAGAATTCTGTGAACTGGAGCCTAACAACAGACATCTGTGAAAGGCTCCAGTGCTTGGAAAACAGAGGGAGGATTTAATTAGCACCACTTCCTCTCCCTCAGGCTGTCTTCTCTGGAAACACTTGGAGAAGGGAAGTGAAGCACTTGGAGACTGAGATTTTGAGGTCCAGGAAGAAGGAAACTCTCAGCTCCAGTTAAATTCTGACAGCCGTGAAGAGTAGAAAAACTGAGCCCAGCCACCTCAATGCAGAATGATTCCAGCTCTGTTGCAGTCATGGGGACATCTTTGCAAGGACAATGAACGTAACTTCTTCAACAACCTCCCGGATATGAGAGGAGTGCCATGCGTCGAAGCAGCCCCCAACGGTCCTCAGCGCCACCTGCCCAGACAATGTTTACTCCCAATTCAATAAAACACATCCTCCTATCTCTGCTTAAGCAGACTATATACATTGAAATACTAAAAGCTTGTACCTGGATAAATTATGCCTTGCCGCAGACCCATCTAGAGCCATTTAGATTTGAAAAGGATCATCGTTCCCTAAGATTGCCCAGTAAATTTATCTTAGCATGTGGTGCTCAAGAAAGTAAAGGCAGTATAATTTCTAAAGGAAGCAAAGGGTCAAGGCTTAGAAAAGAATTATGTCCATACTTTTTGACCTCATTTTCTCATTTGAGGGAATTCATGTAGTGAAAGTTATCCTAAAAAAAGGAAAGCCTACAATACTGCACTAATTGCATATTCTAGGCAGTAATGAAAAACTGGGAACCAGCTAAACACCCAATGGCCAAGGAATTGCTAAGCTACCCGATTGATATTGAGCAGACATTTAAAATATGTGTTGCAGCAGCTGGAGTAAAGGATGCACCTTCTTGGGTCAAGAAAAGCAAAAAACAGAGATTTTTCTCTGGGATGACTGAATAATCTTTACATTGGTAAAGATTAGAAGGGAAATACTTGGATTTATTGATAGATTGATCATAAATGAATATTTGGGGTTTTTTTAACTTTATATCATGTTAGTTCTGCTTTAGTAATAAAAAATAAAATATATGAATAAATGTGTTGATTCACAAACTCAGGAGCTTCCCGGGTGAAATCTGAAACTGAGCCCTGCACAGAAAGGCCAAAAGAGACCGAAGAAAGCAGCAGACCATTCCAGATTGGTAGGTGGCAGGGTTCATAAGCAAGGGAACTTACATACCAGGCTTGTCTTGGGTGGCCTCAAGGTGAGTGGATCTCCACACCTGCCCACCAGAATCTTAAAAGCTTATAGAGAGGCCTTAACTGGGTCCGGTCATGTATTCAGTCCAGATGGTCTCAATACCACACTGCTCTCTCAAGGCTGTGTCCTCAAAAAGAGCTGCCGCCGTGGGAATGGTGGGTGAAATGTACACGTACATTGCAAGGACAGGGCAGGGGGTGAGGAGCCGCCCATTGCTCAGTCCACTTGCTGGTCAGCTAGCAACCATGTCCTTTGGATGATCTCCTCCAACAATGCCAAATAAATACATAAAGAAGTGCTACCCTTTCTTTGGTCAGATAATAAGAATTCTATATTTCTCAGCTTCCAGCAAATTCAGAGCTAAATTTAATACTGTATTGCAGTAAATAACTTATTTCTGGATCCTCGTCTAAGTATACCTGCCTCCCTTTGTACCTGCTTTCATCTATCTCTCTGGGACTTTTTCTAAGAATATTTCAGAAGCATATAGGGCATAAATGATAGCTAGAGAACTATTGTCTAGTCCAACTCCTTCATTCTGCAAATTTTGGAACATTGATGTAAAAGACTTGACCAGGGTCACACAGCTAAATAGAATCAAAACACAGAATCAGACTCTGGGACTCTAGTTCACTGTTTCAAGTTGTAGCATTTAGAAGAAAAGCAGACAAGCAGTTATCAGGCTTACACACTGGTAAACTGAAGACACTTTTGCCAAATGTCTGCAGTCTGTCAGCCTTGCTTTGCTTTGGGATGGAAGATACAGCTCCCGTGAAGCAGGGCTTCTCCCCAGCTTTTCCCCCATCCAGCACTGCAGGTGAAGTTTCCTCCTTCACCTGGCATCAGGTTGACTTATCCTTAGGCACAGGAAGCACAGTGTCTGGGTCCACAAAACTTTTAGGGGCTCGGGAAATGTTTTAATGTATTTTAAAATCAGAAGAGAAAAATGAAATTTTATGGTCAAAAAAATGTTTTTATTTTTTTCTCATATCAGAGAAAAAATGAAATTTGTAGGCCACCCAAAATCTATTACATTTTGCCTAAAAACCAAAATAGATTAATTAAGTAATTAATAAGAAACTGAACTATGTACAGTTATAGAAACATAAATTTTAATAGTGATATTATTTTGGTAGAGACATTCACAAAGGCAAAAGAGGTTTAGGCCCATAGAAGTCATAATGTGGACCTGACTTGAATCTGTATCCTACTCACATTCCCTGCTTAATATTCCATTCTGGGGCTCCATACTAGACCATCAGAGCTAGAAACATCCCCACATTCTAGCACTTTCCAATCTCCTTATAAAACCATGGGTAATCATTAGTCAAATCCATTTCCCCTGCCTTCACTAATCAAGGTTGTTTAAGATTTGCATGTCCTCTGAGCAGCATGTAACCTAAGTAAGAAGATGTTTGCCGGAGGTGTTTTCCAGGAACTTGGAGTCAGTTGTGGTTAGTTCGAGCTGAGTTATTTAGGACTGGAGAGGACCACTGACCCTCCAACTGGGCATGTGTAAGTGTCCATCTGCTTGGTGACATTTTGATGCCAGAGAGCCAGGACTCCACTCTCAGATCATGCTAAGCACCTCCATTTGTGAACATGAAAGGCCTGTAGGCTAGTTACATCTGAGCAGGATGTCTGTCAATTACTGCACCTTTTTCCAATCATTTTTCCCCACACTCCCCACGCTCTCCACACCTCAGACCACCCTGCTTCTTTGTTCTTTATCGCATAAATACTCAGAGCCCTTTGCCTTCAGGGAGGCAGATGTGAGACTGGCTTTGCTGCCTTATGAATAAGCCTTCTCTTTGCTGCAAAACTCGGCACATCAGCATTTTGACTTGCTGTGCTTCTGTCAATATGGACGTGGTTCGGTAACACTTACCCTGGAAAACTCTGTTCTACTATGCACTGAAAGATTTCTGTCCTTGTAGACAAACTGTACAATCTTGAGATAACAATTTTTGCTTTCTTAAAATCAAAGGGAGATCCAGCATAGTCAACCTCCAATGAATATGTGTTTCCCGGAGAAGTAGATGAATAACTGTCCTGAGAACTTCTACTAATCAGCTTGAGTGGCCACAACCCCAGCCAGAGGCAAAGAAAGGTGGAGTCTGGGGATTTTTTTTCCCTCTCTCAAGAGTTTAATATAGAACAGTTTGGACATAACAAAAAGCATCATATTTCTGATCAAGAAAACAGGACTGACATTACATAGAGATACTGGTAAAACTCGGGGCTGTTTCCTGGTGAACCCCTTCTTAGGGCAATGTACCCTCCATTTCCACAGCACAATTTTTCCTCTTTGTCCATCTAGTTTTAAGAAGTCCTTCCTGGCTCCCTGCTCTCTCTGCCACTCCGGAGAGCCTGCGCAGCCGGTCTCAACCTTGCTTTCTTTACTTTCCATGTCTGTCTCCTAAGAGCTCCATTAAGTCTCCCTGGGATTTATTTTTTAACCCTTGCAACTCGAATGCAGATATCTGTGATTTCCACAAAGTTTTTGCAATATTAATAGCTACTTGAGTCTCCCCATTAACACCTCCCTGGATCCTTGGAAAGATAGAATGCCTCGTTAGAAAACACCCATCTATTCTAACCTCCACATTTTGTAAATGAGGAAACTGAGGCCTGGATGGGTCATGCATTCCCTGAACTCTCAGTTTAGTTAATTTTTTAAAAGTTAAAGGCAATAAAGAATGAAGTTACGGCCACCATAGGATTAAAAATATAGTATCCAGAGGAATATCTGTGGGCCGACCAGGAGCTTAGAAAAGTCTATGATTTGTTACCAAGAAATGCTCCCCTCTTGCAGGTGAGGTAGTGCTGGGCTGGGGAGGAAGTGTGAGTCTTAGTTCCTGTGGCTTGGGTTGCATTCAAAGATGTCAACTGTGTTTTTCTGTTGGTGACACCTCTACCCACATGAAGGGGTTAACATTCTCGAGGCACAGCCCCCAAATAAAAATCTGCTTTTAGTTTTGACATTTCGTAAAGGTAATTTATGTGAATTTATGTGTGCAGCCTTTCCTGGGTCTCTCTGTGAGAACAGCTGAGGGATGTGCAGTGGATACACAACAGTACTCTAACACCTCGAAACTCTGTGCCAGTTGAGATAAGAAAATTGGCAAACAATTCTTCACAATTTCACATTTGTACTTTAGTGATAACATGCCAGCAGGGCTGCTCTGTGTCCTGAAGGAAAGTGGAATTTATGGAGGGTCTCTTCCTTCCCAGCTTCTCCTCTGCCAGGCAGGGCCCTCTGCTCTGCTACCTGAGCTTTCACTCAGTGGACGGGGGTGGGAGGATGAGAGGAGAATACAGGCCCGGGATAAAGAAGTGTGGGTCCCCACTCCCTCCCTCCCTCACTGGGTAACCCTGGGCAATTGCTTCCCCCCTTTTGCAAAGCAGTTCTTCATCTACAAAACGAGGAGCCAGACTTTATGGTTGGCAAATGTGTACTCCTGAAAATGACTCACCCATTTCAATCAAAACAGATCCACTTGTCTGTTTCTGGACTTCCTCTGAAGCTTTCATTTGCGGGGGGAAATGTATTGAAGTCTGAAGTTGTTGGACTAAATTATTCCTTCCAGCTCAATCACTCCACAAGATTTAATTTTTCTCCAGTGCCCAGAAGATTCCAGATCTAAGCCTACAGAGGCCATTCAATATGGTTTCCCCATCCCCTCTCCAGCTGAGCAGGTTAGTTCCTTGTGATGCAAATGCTGTGAGGTCAAAGGAGGAGGATTGTGATGGCAGTCGTGAATTCAGGCACCCACCATGGAAATTCTGGGGTGTTTGGCCTCTGACTTACCTCTAATGCAGGTGGATATCCCCAACGACCAGAGATGCTAGGGACACCCACAGTGGAACATTGGACACCCCACCAACACCATGGCCAGAGACATGCTAGATCCTCAATAACTATTCTTGCATTTAAGAAGGGAAAAATTTAGAGGTTTGCTGAGCTTCTCACACAAAACATTAATTTTTAGAGGGGTTTCCTCAAAAATATACAGAAAAGAATTGATTAAGATAAGGATATTGGCTAGAGAACTCGGTGAGATTACAGATCCCTTGAAATTAACTTTGCCTGTTTCCATGAACATTTCCACCACTCACCGAGTCCAGGTTACAATGACGCTGGAGTCCCTGACTCCTGTAGTGTTTGTCACACTATTCTGTAGTCACCATTTACTTTGCTCTCCTGGCTTTACTCCTGGGCTGTGAGCAACTCTGGAGCAGGGACTGTGCTACCCTCATCTCTAGAGACAGCACTTGGCATGGGATGATCCAGAACAGGCACTTAGAACAAGTTCTCAAATGCATGAATGGATGCCTTGCTTGTTTCTCTGTTAGGTCTGAGATCTGAGGGCAAGTCTTATGTCTGACCCGTTGTTGTTTGCACATTACCTCATGCGTCATCCATGAGCGCTCAGTAAATGCTCGTGCACTGAGTAATGAAGCCCTTTGTGGGGCAGGAATGGAAATAGCTCTGTACACATACACTTACACTCAGACACACATCGAAACACATGCCACAGTCTTTCATCTATAGAAGCTCGTAGTCTAGTGGAGGTGATGGAAACATAAGTGGATAACTGCAGACCGATATGATAGAGCCGGAATACGAGATTGTGCACAAATACAATGGAAACAGAAGATAGGAGTAACAGGGGTGAGTGGAGAGAGAGAGGTTGGAGAGGGTGGAAAGTTAGAGCTATGGAGAAAGGTGCCTCAGAGCTGACTGCATGTTAGAGGATGGGTGAGGACATTCCTGGCAAAGGTGCAAAGGTGTGAGGTGTGAGGAGAAGGGTGTGTTCAAAGGACGGTGGGTAATATGGTGCGTGCAACTCAGATGTCAGCTGCCCGCATCCAGCCCCTACCCCTTGAAGAGCTGGTAACAGTTGGTTAAAACTTTGGCTCTCTGACAGGATGAAACTCTGGAATCCTCCTCACACGTCCTCTGTATTCGCTTCTCCCTGCTGTCACACCTCCATCCCTGCTAGTATAGGTCCCCCACAGTCAACCCAGATGCAGTGTCTGGGCTCAGCACTGTAAGATTCCACTTGCTTCAAGAACTTCATGAGGTTAACAACTTCCTTAAAGATTTAGAGCAGTTGTGGAGAGGTGAGTCACATTGTGTATGGTCCAAATTTGCCCCATTCATTTGTTTCTTCTCTGTCCAAGATAACAATTTCTGCTTTGCGTGTGTTTTCATTATTTGAAACACTTATCTATTTTATCCACATAACCTGATCTCTCAGGTTCTCCCCTCAACATCCCAGAATAAATGGAATTCCCCCACCAAGATGAATTCTGGAGGTAGTTATTAATATAAACCTGTACAAGGATTTGTGAGTCAGGGAGATGTGTCTGAAAAGTAGAAGGCATCCAACCTATAAGCCAGACATCAAGGGTAACGACTTATCTCAGGCAGTAGCAGAAGCATCTACTTTGCAGCTGGCCTAGGGCAGAGAGGGGACAGGAAAGTGGTGGCATTCTCCTCCTGTGGAAGAGAATAATTAAGGCTAAATCGACAGCCTCCCTACATGCTCCAAAGAAAGAAAAAAGAAGCATGTGAGGAACTGACCAGGTTAAAGATATTGGTCCCAACAATGTACTTTGGGGGTCTTGTAAGCACTCAAATATTTTTTTCCTGTACAAGTGAAAAAGAAGGGAGCAAAGAAATGAAAAGAATCAACCAAGGCCAACAATTCAGCTTGCAGCAGCTCCATTTTTTCTCTCTCTAAAGTAATAAGATCCCTGATTTTGAATCTGCTGATCAGAAACTAGATGGTGACAATGCCTAGAAATTAGAGCCAGCCTCTTTCCCAGTTATTGGGACGTCCCAGAGGAGTGTGTGGATTATGCTACCAGGGATTGCTACCTACCCAGCATTAATCCTGGTGCCAGGGAGAGGGGCACTAGCCCACATTCCTCAACCAGGTGTTCCTGTCTGGGAGCTCTGTTTCAGGAAGTCGTCCCAGAGCCTGTGTTTCCTGCTAGGCCAACTGCGACTTCTCACATACAGATTTCATGAAATTCAGGGAAAGACATTCATCCAAATGCTGACAACAGTCTTTTTCTCCCCCAAATAAAAACTATAGCCTTTATTATATTAATGACGTTTTCATTATAAACATTTTTATTGAAGTAGGACATGCATTCCAAAAATCATAAGTGTGCAGATCAATGAAGTATCATAAAAATAAACACACACATGGACCCATCACATAGGTCAAGAAACACCACATTACTGGCACCCTGACAGGATTATTTTTCTCAAAGTGAATATTCAGTTGGTTTAATGGAATCACTGCCAGACAGTTGACATCTAACTCAACACCCTCAGTTTACAAATAAGAAACCAGATGCTCCCATGGGATCAGTGGAGTGACTACCTCAGGTCACAAAGCAAGTTAGAGGAAGTACCAGGGTTTCAGGGCCCTCTTTCCTGTTTTCATTGCCTTCAATTCCTAGGAAGCCTTAGCTAGCCTGTGAAGCAAGAGTAACTTGCTTGGTGACTCCTTTCTCCAGGAGCCTGAGGTCAGCCCTCTCCTGTCCCCATGAAGCCATGAAGGCTCTGATGACCTGTCCTGAAGACACTGCTCTGAAACTTACACAAACCATCGCTTTCCTCTGTCAGAGTGCCTGGTATACATCCAACACATGGTAAACTGTTAAGTGAATTAATGAAGAGACACTTCCTGTTATCAACAGATGCTCTTCAAATCCTCCCTCTTCTTTTTCCATTACCAGACTGGTCATTTGGACCCACGGCCTGTGAGATGACCTTCCTCTTTTCTAAAGAAGTTATCACATGGATGGTGAGTGACCACTAACTGCGTCACAGGAAGAACAACAGAGGGAACTGGAGAAACTGAGTTGAGAAGAGAGGAAATGTGGAGGACTCTGATCACTCTCTTCGGATACCTAAAAGCTGACCAGGAGGAAAAGAGCACATTTATTTCATTTGACCTTAGAAAGTCCAAGAAGGATGAATGGACCTCTTGTTTTTCATGACCAAGTTTCTCAAAAACATGGTCCATTCTTGCTGTCTCTCATTTTATCTCATCCACCCCTTAATCCACAGATTTTAGCATATCTTTGAAATATTCTCAACAAAGCTCTCATGACTTAAGCCAATACTTTCCACTCTTTATCTCCCTTGATCTCTTTTGCACTGTTGATTTCTGACTCATGCTTCTTGAAATTCTTGTTTCCTTCTGTTCCTTGGCATGGCAGATTCCCAGTTTTTTTTTCCTACTTCCTTGCTCATGGCTTATAGTTTCCTTCATGGAAACTATACCCCCATGCCTCTCATGCTGATGTTTGCCAGAAATCACTCTGGATGCTCTCACTAAACCATCTCCTTTGTTCTCATTGTTTAAACACAATTTGTAGATCTATGACTCCCATATCTACATCTACAGTCAGATCTCTCTCCCAAGCCCCAAATCCATCTACACAACTGTCTACTAGATCTGTCCTCTTTGCTGGCCCACAGGTAATTCTTCCTGTCCAAAGATGAACTTATCATCTTCTTACCTCCCCCATAAACATGCTCCCCCTTTTTGTTCCAAGCTCAGTGAAGGAGATCACAGCTATACAGTTGCCCAGGCCAGAGAGCTGCCTGGTTCCCTCTTCTTGCCCAGTACTGACCAATCAGCCGCTTAGTCCTACAGTTTTTAATTCCTTAGTAGCTACCGAATTCTCTACTTTGCTCCACTCCTTGCCACAGCCTTAGTTCATCTCCTGAGGATCATCATAAAGGTCTTCTAACTGATTTCTCTCCAATATTACTCTCTCAAATGTATGCAGCACACAGAGGGAAGACTCATCTTCCTAAAATACAAACTGTATCGTGTCACTAGCCACTTACCCTTCGATGAATCCCCACTGCCCTCTAAATAAAATCTGACTCCTGAGCATGGTAGGCAAGACCTTCATGATCTGAACTCCTACTAACCTGTAGAGGTTCATGTCTCACCAAGTCTTTTCCTTCCTTTTTCTTCTCCCTCTTCTTCTCCCATCTTCCTCACTCCACCACGCACTTATATCCTATGCTTCAGCTGTACTACTCTACCTGTAGACTCATAAATTCACCAACCTCCTGCTCATTTCCTTTACCTGATTAACTCCCATTTCCCTTTTTTGTCTCAGCTTAGAAAGCAGCTATAGGCTTCCTTGGCCAATCTCATCTCATGACTTACATGCCTCTCCACTGTTTCGCCTTGTAGACCGTATTTATCATTATAACAGAACTTATCATACAGTACCTGTCAACTTGCCTTAACTTTCACAGCCTCCTTACTAGTACGTAAGATCCCTGATGATAGGGACAGGGTTTTTGTTGTTTTTATTTTTCACTACAGTATCCTTAGCACCGAGTGGAGCACATAGAAAGCATTCATTATGTATCAACTGAACAAATGGATCAATAATAAACATCCATACTCCATGGAGCGCCCATGGCAGAAAATGCAAAGGAGATTCATCTTAGAGAGTGTCTCTCCTCAGATGTGATGGAACGAGACCTGACAAGTGATGATTTGAAACCCTTTCTTCTAGACCAAGCTCCAAGCTCACCAGTTCCTTCAAGTTTAGCATAAATGGCAATTTAGAAATGCAATTTGACCTGTGCTCTCCACAGGCACCATGATCTTTTATCAACCAGTTCTTTAGTCATTGCCTGTAATTGGTCTCCATGAGCAGATCGTGAGCTCCGTGAGGAAAGGAACCATGCCCTCATTTGTCCTCTTGGATGCTCACAGGATGCCAGACCCTGTGTTTGGCACAGTGAGCTCAGTCACAGAGGATGTCACAGAAGATATCTATACCACAAGAGACACAGAACAAGGAAAAACTCTCTTCTGCCTGAAACTACCCTGCGGGGTAAATGACAAATATGAGAGCCTCTCCTAAGAGCTGGATGGAAGGAATAGAGGAGAGCTTATCTGAAAACCAAAGGGCAATATTTGTTGGGGAGCAGGCATTTGAAAGGGGTGGGAAAAGACCAGAAAGCAGAGCATCTAGGGTCACATAAACAATACCGCTACCTTCTCATCTTGTGGGTCACCATCACTGAAGGACAGTCTGTGGTTTAATAATGAAGTATACACTGAGTTCCTAAAATGCTGAATGCTAAACAAGACACCTAATTGGACAAAATAAGTAATATAAGAAAGTGTTAGAGTAATATTCTAAGGCAACTTTGACCCTTTTTCACTCCTACTAGGCGAGAATGTAAACACCTGAAATTCAGTCTGTTTTACAAGGCGCAAGAAGATCTAAATAGGTCTAGAGAGTTCCACCAGAGAGAGAGAAAAGGCAAGAGAACTAGAGCAAAGGGGTAGCTCTCATGAAAATAATGAAGACGAGGATACAAGTATAGAGAAACGAAAGCAGTTCAGTTTCAAGAGTGACATTCAGATTCATTATAAGATGATTTAAGAAAAGTGCACAGTTCAGAATGCTAAAGAATAAAAACTAAATATATATATATATAGTATATAGAAAGAGTATGCATATATAGTATATATAGAGAGTATATATATAGTATATATATATTAGCTTGCTGAAGGTAGTTAGATAAGAGACACAGGTGAAGAACAGTAACATCCGTCAAAAAAGGCCTTTTCTTGTTTCTGTATTTCAGCAAGAAACAAAACAAAAATATGTGTCTAAGAAACTAGAATTATATACACATATAAGTGCATAATTTTAGAAAGTAAGGATAAATGTATATTTATGTGTGACCTGCTACAACTACTATTAAAGCAACGAGCAACATTAGCCAGAATAAATAGTAAATGCACTGAGAAAATTAAAATGCTACCTTGATATTCAGATTTCCTTGGTTCTGTGAATGTGTATCTCAAGGCTGGCTAACTCGGGAGAGATGATGTTTGGTTTTGATCAGCTTTTCTGTAAATGTATGAATTTACTCAGAGTGATCAAGATAGGGGTAGCATATGGACCAGGGAAAACAACCATTATTAAGTGTCATCAGTAATGTCATCTTCATATACTAAGTGTATGCATATGTCCTAGTAATACCTCTAAACTTCTTTATCTGCAAAAATGTGCATGGGGACACCTGCCCTGCGTACTTTCTGAGATTTTTTTGTAAAGATCAAATTAAAAAGTTGTGAAAGTACTTTGTAAATGATGGAGTGTCTTGATCTTGCATCTTTTGAAGAGCCATTAGTATATTATCATAGAAGAAGAAGGCAATAAAATAATATTTGAGCAGTGCTATTGGCAGTCTCTGAAAGATACCAAAGGGAAAGTGGCACTGCCCAAAGATTTTAGGGAAGGTCAATTCTATATTGACAAAGTTGAAACTACTGGCAAGATGTAGGGGTGATGGTGAGGAGAGGCAATGTATTTAGACAAGCGGTGTGCCAAACCTTCCCAGGAGGCCATCTTCCCACCCAGCCCTGGGGACCAAATGGAAACCAAAGTCCACAGGGCCAGAATTTGATGCTGCCCAAGTTACTTGTACACATACTTTCTGTGTCAATTCCTGCTCTAGAGTATCCTTTCAGAATATAAAAGCAGTGAAAAAACATCTGTGGCTTATGTATGTCCTATTTGTGATGGAGAAATTCAACTGAATGGATAAGTGTGACCACTCCTTAAAGATTCTCTTTTGAGATAAGTGTCACCAAAGTAGGTTAGTTCAGAGTATAACTGTTTGGCAGTATCTCTGCATCTAAGAACTTCAACTGTGACACTGCATGGTATTTAAAGAGATCAAGGAAATGTTTGACACATCTCCAAAATACATTCCCTGTTATCTGTAAGGGAAGTTCCATCTTCCTTTCTTAATGAGTTGGGACCATTCTACAATATCCAGTACTATTCCTAGTTAATGTTATTCATTACTTCTTCTCTTGCAACCCACCGAAAATAGGTAATGTCAGGTTCCAAATACCATCAATGTTTGACTGTGAAACTCTGTAATTCTCCCACCAAAGCCCAGCCAGTGGATAAACTTATTAAAAAATGCTACAGAGAGAGCTAAAACCAGCTCTCCTGTTGGGAGTGACTGAATGTAGAATCTTGAATTTAGGAGGGACCTTAGATAGTTCAACATCATATCCAGTAGGCATCTCTAAGCTGGTCACTTTGGTTTTCTAATAATGTTACCTATCTATAGATTTAGGTCTCATGACAAAGGAAGTGGGATTAATCAGTACATCATTAGAAACTGTGCTGGTATATTTTAACATATGAAGTAGAGAGATCATTTAAAATAAGTGATATATCTAGCTATCTTTTTAACTCATAATCTTCCAGTGGCAAATCTAAGTGCATTCCTTACGCCAATGCCCTTTTGAAAATAGCGATACTATTTTATAATTTATTTTTAATAGCTAAACCACCTAAATGTAGTTTAGATAAAATATTATGTAGCTGTTATAATTAACATTGTACAAATACAATAGAAAAACATCCACAGTATATTTTTGAAAGTTATAAAATAGGACATAGAATGATCTTAGTTTTTATCAAAATAAAATATCATTATGCGTAACTAATATATATGCATTACAAGAATATCCACAAAAATGTTAACACAGGTTTTCTCTGGGTAATTTAGATTATAGATTTTTTTTTACTTAATTATATTTTCTAATTTTCTACAATGAAAATATTATAAAGAAGATAAAATAAGAAAAAAGTTTTGACACTAGTCAGGACATTTGAAAACGTAAAGGTTTTTTAAGCATTCACATTTTCATCACAAATTACCTATTCTCCAGTACAAGGGGAAAAAATAGTTTCATACAGTAAATACACCAAAATTTAGCCCTCAGAAATTTTCCAAACATTAAAGTCAAAAGAAGACTAAAATTCATACCCAAATAAAGACTTTCCTATACACATAACTGTATTTTTGGGCAATGACTTTTATCTGCCCACTAATATGCAAAAGCTGCATTCAGGAAATAAAATCAAAGAAGTTTTGAGAGATGGTGAAAGATAGTGTCTCTTGGGCAAGTTTTATCACAAGAATTTATGAAACTGCTATGTGGGCCGCGAAGTTACAAACTCTTTATGTAAATTATGTAATGGAAAAAGGTGGGAGAAATATTGTCTTAGAGAGATAAGTCCAATGCACCTCCAGTGAACAGATCCTCTGAGAACAAAGCCCTTAGTTACAGAGGGACTGGACAGAATAATTTGGCAGAAGTTCTAGTTTTCCCAGCAAAAAGTCATAGCAAGTGATGTGGAGTTGGAGAGGAAGGGGGTGGCAGTGACCCTGTTTTAAAGAGTAACCTGGGGGAGGGATAGTTGGGGGGCTGTGGAGGGGAGCCATTCCATACCACCCTAACCTTGACCTAGGCCAGCTTCAGAAACATTGGTCTGAAACAAACTAGAGGAAAATAATTTTCCTTTTTCCTCCTGTGTTACATCAAAAGAATTAGAAGTCATGGTATAGCCCATCTTTCTTTGAAAAAAGGTCAAGAAAAAATGCCTGTCCAAGGGAATCCATATCCCAAAACATAGCCCTAAATTTCTTTCAAGGCTGCTAACTCTTCCATGACTCTTCTGACATCAGTGCTTCTCCTTGAATACATTCTCTCTCTTAGTGGAGATGACATTAGTTAAATTGAACAAGGTTTTTTTTCTTTCTTTCCCTTTCATGCTTCTATTTTCTTCAACTTTTGCAAAACTTTAATTATTGTTTGTTTTCCATTGTTAAGCTTCAATCCTAATTGAAGCTTAGCTGAGCGCCATTGGCCTGAGGCGACCAAGCACTGGAGCCTAGCCGGGCTCTTTGGTGGGGCTAATGGCGGACTCTGGGAGGGCTCACGCCAAGAATTACTTCCCAGAATTTCTGCTGCCACTGTCCTCGTCCCCGCGGTGAGTCACAGCCACGCCCCGCCTCGGCAAGAGACCCTCCAACACTAGCAGGTAGGTCTGGTTCAGTCTCCTATGGGGTCACTGCTCCCTCCCCCTGGGTCCTGATGCGCACACTACTTTGTGTGTGCCCTCTAAGAGTGGAGTCTCTGTTTCCCCCAGTCCTGTCAGAGTCCTGCAATCAAATCCCGCTAGCCTTCTAAGTCTGATTCTCTAGGAATTCCTCCTCCTGTTGCCGGACCCCCAGGTTGGGAAGCCTGACGTGGGGCTCAGAACCTTCACTCCAGTGGGTGGACTTCTGTGGTACAATTGTTCTCCAGTTTGTGAGTCACCCACCCAGCTGTTATGAGATTTGATTTTATTGTGATTGCGCCCCTCCTACCGTGTCATTGCAGCTTCTCCTTTGTCGTTGGATGTGGGGTATCTTTTTTGGTGAGTTCTAGTGTCTTCCTGTCGATGATTGTTCAGCAGTTAGTTGTGATTCCGGTGCTCTCGTAAGAGGAAGTGAACGCACATCCTTCTACTCCGCCATCTTGAACCAATCCAAACAAACCCTCAGCTGAGCTCCATTGGGAGCTCAGCCAATCAGTAGGAGGGGCTAAGCCACACAGTTTAGCTTCCTCCACTGGAACCTGAAAGATGTCTTTACTTTTTATTTAAACACAACTTTGTTGGCGATGTGTCAAGATCACTCACCTACAACTCAAAGACACAATAATGTTTGGAGAATTAGTTAAGCCAACCTTTCCACAAGATAATGGAAAAGGAACAGTAAAGGCATAAATTGATTCATTTCATGTAATCAATTCCTGTATCAGGAAGTAGGCTGGCATAGTAGAGAAAGCTTTGGAGTCAGACAGACCTGGGCTTCAATCCAGACTCCACAACTTACCAGCTGCCTGAGGTTGGGTAGCAATTTAAAAATCTTGAGCTTCAGTTTCCTCAAACGTGAAATGGATCCAATATTTACCTTGTAGGACAGTGTAAGAATGGAGCTAATGGATCTAAAGTCCTAGCAAAGTACTTAAAATATAGTGGGGTTTCAAAACATAGTTTTAAAGGTTTGAGGAAAAGGATGGATAGAAGGAGTCTAATAATCAACTGAATCTATGTGAGAGCAACTTGTACAACTGGGAGAAGATGCTACGATAACTAGTGATGGTGGAAAATGCCTTAAAGTGATAGGAGTCAGGAAATCTGGGTTCAGATGTAGGTCATTTCTTCTCTCTGGGCATCATTTTTTCACCTGTACTAAGAGGGTATTGAACCACTTGGCTCCCACATTTCCTTCTAGCTCTGGTAGTCTAGGACTCCACACAGACCTGATGGGGAATCTCCATTCTAAATCAAGGTGGAGAGCTAAGAGGTCATCTGCAAAGCAGGTCAAATACCAAAAATAATAAGGCTGGAATATATTTAATTGTATCACCTTTATCCCACTACAAATCAAAACTTTCTAGTCCTTGGCTGTATGTTTAAAGAAAATTGCATCTTTAAGAGCATCCTGGAAAAGAAATCAATAAGAACAAGAGACCAAGTTACTAGCTTGTTTTTGTTTTTGAATTTAACAGGCAAGGAACACTGAATGGTAGGAATGTCTCGTTTGGTTTCGTTAGCTGATTCTTCCAACCTATGAGAGCGGCACTTCAGAGAGGACTGACCTTCCTAGGCTGGGGCATCATCCAGCTAGACCTGGTCCACCCAGAGTAAAATTCTCGCTCCCACCCAACCAATTACAACATTGTGAGTACAGCCTCTTCACCAGTCTCTGAAATAACCCAGTCACAGTTTCCTGGATCCCTGCACATGATAAAGGCTTCCACTTAGAGTTCATCTCATTTAGAACAAAGGATTTTATCTTTGTCAATTGACTACAAGACTACAAAGAAGAATCAAAACTAGATCTTCCTGCATGGAGTTCAGAACTTAGAAGAGGAGATCATGATTTAAGCATCAATCCAAAATTAGAGGTACTTATTGTATCACACTATATGTACACACTCATAGTGGAATATTATGCAACCCTCAGAGATCGTATTTTTTAAGACAATTAAATGACAGAAAAGAATTCACAGAATAATGCTAAGTGAAAAGTAGGGTCCTAAGCTACACATACCCTATGGTTTTATTTTCAAAACCACAAGTATATACAAATAGGCAAATAAAGATACTAGAAATTAACATATTGAAGTGTTAAAAGGAGTTTATCTTTAGGAGAGGGAGGTTGTAAAAGATCTCATAGAATAATTCTGTAGACAAATATTAATTGGCATGAAAAGATATATTATTATGAAGCAGAAATGCAACTTATAAAATAATATTAGAAATCACCCACACATGCATTGGAAGCACATGCACCAAAATGTTATAAATGATTATTTCTGCATGACTAGCTTATGGATGATTTTTACATTTTTTTTTTACATCTTTCTAAATTTTCCAATTTTTTTTTTTTTTTGGCACTGAACACACATAATACTTATGATTGAGGGAAAATATATTCAAGAAAGTATACCAAGTGAATATAAGTCAGAGTCATAGGGCTATGGCTACAAAAGAAATTAATTGAAATAGAATAAAAATCAAAGACCCCAAAAAGTGGTGGGTAAAGAAGCAGTCATACAAGAAATCTCATCAAAGGTAATGTGACACAAGGAGCTTGGAAGGACTCCATCGTAGTCAAAGATGACTATACCTGTGGGCTTTGGAAACATAGTTGTTTTTAAAGTCCATCTAATAATCGTTCATCCCTACCTCCTTAAAGAAGCTTTCCCTAGCTACCAAAACTCATTTGCGACAGATGGACCTTCTCAACAGGATGAAGCATCTCAACAAGATGAAGATGAAACATGCACCATTAAGGTAAATGTCCTTTCCCTCTAGGGCACTCTAAACTCCTCTAGGTCAGAAACCACCCTCTGTGCTGCTTTATATCCCACCCCACTGTCAACACTGAGTGTTCTGAACAGAACAGATGCTTAACAGATGTTTACGGTGTACACCACATGGGGTATGGCAGAAGGACAAGGATAGAGGAGCAAGGGAGACCTGGAGGTAATCAACCAAGCACTACCAACCATTGGATATATAGCCTTCATGACAATAGTATGGAGAGATTTTGGTGACTTGACAATGAGGAAACGGTGATAACACAGGCAAAGAACTACTGCATTGATAAATGTTCATTTATTTATAGGGATGGATGTTAATGATTCATTGGACCCATTTAACTTTTCTTATTGCATTATTGGCCATACATAAAAGCAAAAGAAGGAAAAGAAATCTCTCCTTAAATCGACCATGCAGAGAAAATGAAAGTAAATCATTTTCATGTATATCCTTCAAGACTTCTACATTTATGATAGATAATGTTATTTTTTCTACTTCAAAAACTGAGTTATGCTGGAAACATCGTTTCAAAAGCTGTCCTTTACACTTAACGTATTGACGAGGATGCTGACACTGACAATGGTAGCAATGTTTATTAAGCACTTACTCTGTACCGAACACTGGGCTTTAATTGCATTGGCTCATTTCACACTCACCATAGCCCTGTGCTCCAGGTATTACAATGATCCTCATTTTCCAGATTAGTTACAATGATCCTCATTCTCCAGATTAGTCTACTGAAACTCTGAAAGGTTGAGGAATTTGCTCAGGGTTGCACAGTCAGTGATAAGAGCTTTAAGTTGATCAAATATCTCTCAGATTTCAAGCCCCTATTTTCCACCACTGTGCTACACTACTCAGTTCATGAATAATTTTCTACAACAGCACATTTATGACTGTGTAGGGTTCCACTATATAATCATCCATATTTATTTAACTCATCCCTTATTGTTACTTGCTCATGTTGCTTTTTTTCCCCCTTTGCTTTTATAATGACCATGCACTGAAGATCCTTGTAGGTACAGTTTTTCATAATCCTTCATTTTTTCCTCTGTATAAATTCTTAGAAATGGAAATGCTGGGTCAAAGAGTTTGTAGATTTAAGGTTCTTGGTATATATGGCCAAATTGCCCCTCCCAGCAGTGTTGTAGCAGCTTAAGTCTTGGCAGACTATGAAGCCTATTTATATGTGGAATCATTTAAAAAAAAAAAAAAAGTTCATAGATACAGGCAACAGATTGGTGACTGCTGGGGGTAGAGGGTGAGGGGTGGGCTAAATGGGTAAAAGGGATCAAAAGATATAAACTTCCAGTTATAAAATGAATAAGTCTTGGGGATGTAATGTACAGCATGGTGACTATAGTTAATAATACTCTATTGCATATTTGAAAGTTATTAAGAGAGTAGATCTTAAAAGTTCCCATCACAAGAAAAATATTTGTAACTATGTGTGGTAATGAATGGTAACTGGACTTATTGTGGTGATCAATTCCCAATATATACAAATATTAAATCAGTATATTGTGCACCAGAAACTAATATGTTAGATGTCAATTTTACCTCAATATTTTAAAAATTACAAAAATTTTTTAAAAGAATATGAAGCCCATTTTTCTGCAGGTCAGGAGAGGGTTTCATAATTTAAAAATATATATTTGGCAATAAATAGTTTTAAATAGTCCAATATTTGTTTAAATTTGCAATGCTTTTTTTGTTTTTTAATTGTGAGATTGAAAGGTTAAGGGAGTGTATGTTTGAACATTTTTATTAGTTTCATCTCCTTTGTCTTATTGATCCACAAGAATTCTTCATTTATTAAATACATTAACAATCAAACGAATGTGTATGACATCAACAGCTGTTAATGACTGTACTGGCACTCCTGAGGGTTATAGGCAGAGTAATGATGATGTGAAAATTTCACAACAGACACATCAATTATACAGGTTTATGTATCCCTAACTATAGAGCAAAATGAACCACACCAGCTAGCTTCCAAATTAGAGATTTGATTTGCCTCATTCATTAATTCTGTTTATAAGGATATCTTAACTTGGATACTCTACTTTTTTCTTATATGACTTAGGTTAACCTCCATCGTGAAGCTCTACATGGTACGAATTGTTTCATTTAATTTAATATTTCAAACACATTTTGGGGGGACTTTCTCTGTGCCAATCACTGTGCTAGGGAAGAGAGAGAGAGGTGGAAAGTAGAAGAAAACCTGCAAATATAATTTCTTTCTCTTTTTAAGGAGCACACTGTCGGTGAAAGAATTAGATCTGCAAATAGATAATTACAAGATGGCTGGATAAAGCTTAGATAGTAATCTGTACAAAGTGCAGTAGGAGCATTCTAGGGGCATCAAAGAATCACACTAAGCTGTCTAGATACATTTGGATCGAAGAGCTCTTGCACAAAGCAAAACAGCCACCAAAGACCCAGTATGACCTGCTGCTGAAAGATAACAGCTATATTTTATGTTTCCTTTTGGTGCCATCAGTGATGGGAGAGAACACCTGCCAGCAGGCAGGAGGGTGGGGGGCTGAGGGGGAGAGGCGACAAATGGTACGCCAAGTTTTTTATTCTAGACATTGATGACAAATTGAAATTATAATGGCATAATCATAGTTCAGGTATACACAAATGGAATGGAGTGGCCATTGAGGATCTGGTCTCAGACACGTCCCTGCACCACTGAGAACTTGAATTTTCTTTACCCAAGGACACCACCAGCATATTCAGAACAACAGCCAACAGCTGCAACTTTATGGTGTCAAGGTCCTGCTTTGTAACTATCAACCATTTCAGCTCCCAACCAATCCTTGCTTAATAAGCATTCTCACTTCTTGCCAGCTGCGATTCTACTTCTTGACAAACAACTTGTGTAACTCAATAGCCTTGCAGCTTTTGCCTTTATAAGCTTCCTCTATTTTGCCGTCCAGCAGTCCTAACAAACCCAAAGTAAATGCCTCTTTATTTCAAGCAGGTCTCCGTTTCTGAAATTTTGGTTAACAACCTGCATTGTCCAGGGCTGGATCAAATAATATGTGTTTCACTGTATCCCTGTTTAGGGACTAGCAATATCCTTTCCCTGAAATACGTGGTTGGAGCTCCATGTAAACAGAAAGAAATTTACCAGTGTATCAACCTCAAGTGGACAGAAAGCAGACAGCACTAAGAATGTATCATGAATGTCAGTGAGCAGATAGAAATTCACTACTAGAGGAAGAAACTGATGTGAGAATCAGTCCAAGATTACCTGCACAAGAAAGTGCATTCTCACCACCCCCCCCAACCCCAGCAGGCAGATGGTTCAACCTGAAGCCCTGTGTTGACCATATTTGAAAGGTTCTTTCCTAATATTGCAAGTTTCCATTAATGCAGATGCTGAGTTCTAGTTCCCTCCTAGGGTCCCAAACATCCTGCGTCTGGTATAACAGCACATGCAGCTCAGGAGACATACCTGAGAAGTGTGAATTCCTGGGATTTAGGAAAGGTCCTTAAATAATAACAAAGTGAAAGTTCTCTAGAGCTTCATAGAGAGTTCTAAAGCTATAAGTGACCTCCAAAATTATCTGTTTAGTATGAGGCAGTGGCAGTGAAGAGAAAGGGGAATTCGACTTTTTGAACCCAGGTGTGAATCCCATCTGGTATTAATTTGCTCTGTGATTTAGAGCAGGTGACTTCAACCCCCTGAGCATTATTTTCCTTCCCTGAAAAAAAAAAAAAAAGTAAGAAATAACCCTTACCAGGACTACTTACAGGGGTAGGAGAGATCAAATAAAATACTCTATCTGTGTGGATCAATCAAGTTACAATCTCTACAAATAAAGTACGTTTCCATCATCTTCCAAAAGTAAGCTCCTGATGTTCCTTCCACCCTAGTCCTCTCATGGTCTTCTCCAACCCAAACGAAGGCCACTCCTTCCTACCAGTTGCTCAAAAAAGTCTTGGAGTCATCCTTGTCTCCTTCCCGTCTCATTCCTCCCCATTAAATCAATCAAACACAGGTCGAAACACTTCTCACCACCTCCACCACTACCCGCTTGTCCAAGCTTCCACAGCAATCATCTGGATGCTAAGGAGAGGTCAAAGAACCTAAAACTTGCAACTGAAAGGAGTCTTAAAGGGCATCTAGGTATAGTCCCCAAAATGACAGAGCTAATGCTTCTTCTTAGGGGTGCCTAGCACCATTCACTACCTGTAGTGGGCAGTGAAAGAGTTACAGCCCCAGAGACTACTGGCTGCCTGGCCTTGTGCACACCGTGCCATCTTTCTGAGCCTCAGTTTCTCTATTTTGAATAAGGTAATTGGTTAAGTGATTTCTTCAAGACCCTTACAGCCAGAAAGACACTTAAGAATATATAGAAGCCTGCTAAAAATTATATAACATTGCAACCCACTGCATTGTGGTGGGCCCAAGGGGATGAATATTAGTACTGTCATAACAAACTCAAACAGACACACACACACACACACACACAAAGGAAACATTTCCTTCCACAACTAAGAAAGATACAACCTTTAGCGCATGAAGAAAAAAAATGATAGCTAAAATTAGCATCTTAAAAAATAAACTACATAATCACTGAAGATGAGATTTTCGTAAAACCGTAGAACAATGAGATATAATGATAGCTGTCATAAGAGAGGAAATTGTAGGAGTCAATGTGAAAGGATTTGGGGATGTTTTCCCCCCCCATTGAGATTTGTTTTTCCACATACCACAGTAAGACAGAAAAGCTAAAATATTTCCCCAGGGCCGTTGTGATCGGTGCCTCATAACACTGCTGTTGACATTAAGAAATTGTCATTCAGCCCTAAATGAAAGCCAAAGCATGTGTCAGGCTCCTCGTAGTGATCTTCTCCAATTTGCATAACAGTGTTCAGTTAACAAGGCCGCTTTACGTACATATTCTCATCCGTTCTCTAAAAATAGTCCATTTGATGAAGCCTAGATATCACTAGAAAATCCCTCTCAGATGAATTCAAAATATCCCTCCCAATCTGCCTGAAAGAAAAGAACACCTTTTGTTTGCCATTTGACAGTTCAGGAAGCCCTTTCGCTTCTCTTGGCTTTTAGAGAAAAGGTGTGACCTGCTTGGGGGTGGGGGGCGCGGGGTGCAGTGGGTGCAGCAGAGAGGGAGAGAAAAAGAGGCATCAGATCTAATCTTGGCCTTAGTCTGCAGATCAAACTTGAACAAATCACTTCTATTCACTGAGCCTCAGTTCCTAAGCCACTGAATAGAGAAAATTATACCTATCCCACGGTTCTTACAGGGCAGTTAAGATCAAAATCAATAGAGAGATAAGTATGTGAAGGGATTTTATAGGCTGAAAAATGCTGCTCTACAAATCTCATCAACGCTGAGCTGTAAGGAATAGAGCACTTTTCATTGGGTCATGGAGAATATGAGTCTAGATTCAACTACAAGGCAGTAGTGGAGGGGACTCGAGACACAAGCTGGGGACAAGAGGAATCATCTCGTAGAGAGGAGCCCCATCTCTTTGTAGAACCAGTGACAAGCCACCTGGCCTTATCTGAGTAGACTCTGGCCAGTCCTCAAGGATCTTCCTCTCTTCTTGGACAAAGGGGGCCAGACCACAGACAGTGGCCGGTGGAGATGTGGTTGGCTCAGAGGAAGCCAAACAAGAGGGTGTTTTCGTGCTGTCACCCCACTCGGTCTGAATCTTGCCTCACCCAGAGGGCTGAGAGTGACGTGCTCAATCTCCAACAAAGGGTCAAATGAAAGGACTGGAGATATTTACAGGGAGGAACTCCACCTGTCAGAGATAGGGAACTGGGTTTGTGGGTGGAGCCTTTCTTGTTCTACAATGACACACCTCTCCCTCTTGTCCACTCCTTCAAGAAGTCCTGGATTTTTCTGCCCACTCCCTCTTTGATTGACCTCTTATGATGGCGTGGGCAGGAGCAGCCTGCTGTCCATTCCTCCCTGGCATCTGTATGCTTCCCATTCGCAGTAAGAAAGCTTAAGCCTGAAGACTATACTCCTTTTATTAGTATTAATGATGAGTTGGGTTTTTTGGCTATTTGTGATTCTGAGCGGCATCATTACTTTCAGATCAGGAGAGTAGAGGCCTGCAGAGCAGTATGTCTCTAAGAACAAACACAAACTCTCCGGTCAGTATTCCTATTCGAGTATTTGCCACATGACACTCTTTTCCATTTAAGTGGATGTCCCTCTCACTAGACTATGAGCTCCTTGAAGACAAGGACCACATCTTATTCTCCCATAGATTCCCCACAATGCCCAGTATGTGGCAAGCAGCAAATAAATGCATATTGAATGAACGGTGATCAATTAGTATCTAGTCAGTGAATCCTGATCTGCCATTTAATGGCTTTGCAACTTATGGCAAGTCATATTTTTACCATCCTGAGCTGAAATTTCTGTAAATTGAGGATATCATTCCTCCTTCAGGGATGTGGATGGAATTTGAAAGGCAGCCTATGAAAATGAATGTAGGATAAGACTTGACATGGCAACAATGGCTAGAAAATGTAATTGAATCTTAGATTTTGAAACCCAAATAAGAGTTTCCTACTTAGAGAGTCATTATAAAGTAAAATATGAACTGTGAAGAGAATCACAGGTCCACGTGTCTTTTTACAAGTCTCCGCAATATCTATGTTGTAATCAGTTTATGCTTTCATTCAGCAAGTAGTTAACTGAGCGAGGACCTTGGCCATTCTCAGTTCTCAGAGCAGACAAGGATCGGAGAATGAACTAGACACAGCCTCTGGCATAAGGAGTCAGGAAGATGAAATATGTAGAAAATGATGAACACCTCAGATAGGATCAGAACAAGCACTGTGGTAAGTCACAGGAAAGAGCAATCCAGGGAGGCTTCACAGAGGAAGAGGCAGCCTTCACTCTGGGCTGTTAAGAAGAGCTGGCATGTCAACAAGTGCCGACAATGGAGTTGGATATAAATGTTAACTGTGAGATGGACTGAGCCACTGTTCCCTGATCTCACTGATTTTTGTCCTCCTTAATATAGACTCCAGGATGAAAAGAGGTTCACATAACTGGTATGTAGGTCACACCACTTACACACCACAAAACTACAGGGCAATTAGAAGTAATTGCGAGACAAATACTGTTCCCGCTGAGCTCCAAGTGTCTTTATGATGGCTCAGGATGGGGGCAAAAGGCGGGGAGGAGCAGAGAGATGCTGGATCTCAGCTTGGTCATTTAAGAGGGGGACCAACCAATGCATTGCTGTTGAAGTTATCGCTGCATTGAGTTAGTTTAAAGGGCAAGATGCTCTGTGAAAAGACACCATGTGTCCACGTGGCAGCTATCTAATTATCACTAGGTTTCCAGGGGCTGCTGAACCCTCCTCCCAGCTCCTGCTGCACTCCTGTCACATTGCAGCCTGTGGTAACTGGAGCAGGAAACAATATACATCCAGGAAGGACAACAGGCAGAAGAAAGAACGTCACACAGAAAACATGGGCTCTGGTCCCTCATCCGCCACTCAAGGGGATCGGCAGCAAGTAGCTTAGTCTTCGCCAAGCCTCAGTTTCCTCTTCTGTGCAATAAGAATTATAATACAGACCCCACCCACCTCCCTGGGCGAGATTCTGGAGGTAATGCCAGCTTTGTAAATGCTAATATTTAGGCATGAATGGGCAGTGCTATTATGATGGCACATAAGATGACACGTGGGATTTGCCTCACGTCTACTGTTTCCAGTTGTATCAGGAGCTATGTACAGATCTCCTGGTGGACGAGAACATAATCAACAGCTGAGGAGCACAGAATCACAGAAAGCTTTTACTAGATAGGCACTTAGAGATCATTTCTCTTGGAGGGTTGCTCCTTCTCTCTCTTTTGCAACAGCCTTTACAATTGATTCCCCTTCCTCCGCTATTTCCATCCTGTGCTCCCTGGGAGAGGATGTAAGTTGTTCCGTATTTGGGTTAGGAAACACTGGTTTATTAGACCTCCTCCTCTCCTGCCATTTTTCAGATGGGGCTGGAGTAACACCCTGACGCGCGCTCAGCTAGCTCTCATCCTGGCCTCCGCAGGGCTATTCTCTTACATACGTCCCGGGGGCAGCAGATGGGCAGGAGAAAGCATGAGTAGGCACGGATCCTCACCACATCTGAACCAGAACCAGCTTTTCCACCCTAGCTTTCCCCCTCAGTGCAGAGAAGGATTGGTACATAGCCATGCATCACTGAGGATAAATAGGTTCTGTCTATAAGAATCCCACATCCCTACTCCCCAGCTATGCGCCCTCCCCAGGAGTCTTTTAGGAAAAAGGAGCACAGTGATGATAAATTGATCCAGGCAGCAGTTGTTGAAGCAAACAGGAACCAGCAGGCCGATTATCAACTGAGAAATGTAAGTGGTATGACTTTCTCCTTCTCCTGAGTTCCAACAGCACACAGCAGGCATCGCTGGTATTACTCTTTATTGTGGATAGTTTTCTCCCCTGATACATAGCTGTCTACTTTCTGTAAAGGTAGGGGCGATACCTTAAACATTCTTTTCAGGATCTAGCATGGTACAGGAGCTAGAGGTACCATCCACTAAGGAAACAGAGGTGCTCGAGATGCCTGATAGATGGAAGAATGAATAAGTGCACGAATATGTGATCTACTCTGTTCCCCTTCCTGGCTCCATGAGGTCTTGATGCCTGAGAGATGACAAGCAGGAGAAAGAAGCAATAAGTTCCCCCATGATTTTGACATGGAACTAAATTCAGCCCAAAGCATCTTTTTTCCTCTCTCTATTTACTCTGGACAATCTGTCCCTTATCAGATGAGCTCAAGGCTGGTTGGAAATATGCGTATTTTATTTGAAAATATCATCTTCTTCCAGTTTTGTTTTGCTGCACAGACATTTGTCTGCTTTGCTGTGTGTTGTGCATCAGATAGGATTCAGACAAACTGCTTTGGCTTTCTAAACTGTTTTGTTTTCTCCGTTCAATTATCATTTATCTCATTTCCCTTCCTGCATCTCGCTCTTACTCTCAAGTTCCAATTTAACCCACAATGAGACAGCACAATTTTGTTGTTGCTCAGCTTCAGGCTGAGAAAGGGCATGGAAACTAGAAGGTCTGAGATTTAGTCCCCATTTGTCACTAACCAGCAGTGTGACCTTCCACGAATCACCTTTCCTATCTTGGCCTGCTTCTCCTTTGCAAAATGAAGTCTGCTCTTGACTGCCACAGGATCTAAGGGCAATTGCTTGAAACTCTCGGGGCACCAAGCTGCAGTCACTCTTGTGCCATGTTCCACATTCAGTGCAGCTGGGGAAGTCTTCTCATCACTTCTGGCTTTGGTTCGAGGCAATGGTCTGGGGTCTACTGGCCGAGTCAAGCCCCTCCCTCTCCACCCCAGATTCCCACCCCACTCCCTGAGCCACCCTGCCGCAGGGCAGCTTCACGGGCCTGCAGTCTGAACATTGTATACAGCCCAGCTTACGGAAGGGCCCCATGTTTTGTTCTGCTCTGCTGTCACCATTTTGAGAGCCTTTATAATTTTTGAACAAGGGGCCTGCATTTTCATCTTGCACTGGGGTCACAAACTATGTAGCCAGTCCTGCCCCTCCTCTTCCGCCCCCAGCCCCCCAAAGCAAGAAAACTAAGAATCATTAGGAAGAGGGCAACAATGATGCAGCTTTGCCAGGCCGGAACGACCCTGAAGGGATCATCCCAATGCAGAGCCTTGCCATGGACCTCCCATCCTTATGCATATAAAACCAGAAAAAGGACAAGGACGTGGAACTTGCCATAAGCTTCATCTCTATCAACCTTCTCCCTCTTGGGGGGCTTGGGGGCCTGACTCATGCCGGGGTGTGTCTCACCATTCCTGCTAAGCACTGGGCTCCTCCCTGCTCTTAGGGCTCAGGTGGAAACGTGGGTTGCTCTTGAGTGGATGTGGAAACCATCCAGATACCACCTGACATGGCAGAGCTGGGCAGGATCTCAGAGAAGAACCCAGACAGGCATCACAACACAACTTCCTTTATCAGTGAAACAAACCGCAGCAGATCAGAGAATGGACTGACCCAAGTTCACACTGTGAGTCAGTTTCCCAGGCTGCTCTTGTCATTAATTCTCTTTTAGATCCCTTCGCCTTTCTATGTAGTTGGGATCCACAGGGGGGGAAAAAAAAACTATTCTTCGGTCACACAGATAACATAGTCCCACACCCAGTGCAGAGACCAGCAGATTCCGATCCTCAGTTTATATTGGTCAAATTAAATCAAAGATGATCCTGAAAACTTAAAACTGCAGCAAGATGAAATGATTACCATTGGGTCTCTTCTCCTATCCCAAGTTCTTCTGAGAGCCTGAGTCATTTCACATGTCTCAGCGGGAAAGAAATCAAAGGAGGAGGGGAAGCTTGACAAAACTTAAACATGTAAATAAAGCATAATGTAAACTACAATGCAAATAAGACACGCTTTTGAAACATTGAGACTCCAAGGAAAATAGGAAGGGCACTAGTTAGCATAAAAGGTATTGTACATCTGTGTAGGTTACTTCTGGGTCCTAGTTCACTAACTCTCTCCGGGTGTTCCTGGGCAAATACATCTTTGAGAAAGTTTCTCTCTCTGGCCTTTGGCTTCCTGGTCAACCACATGAAGAAGATCAGACACACTCAAAGTGAAGTCCCTTCGAGGGCTGGCATTCTATGGTTCTAAGTATCAATTGTTATCACCTCCATGTCAGTGTCATGACCAAAAGACTGATCTGCAGAGTAAGATTACATTCTAGAACCTAGGTTGGTGTGGCAAAATAATGAAGACAGCAAAAGAATTCAGTTCACAAAGTTGAGCTCTGACTATAGGAAGTGACCCAGAGAAGAAACTGCTAGAGAATTCTTCTGATGCCAAAGAGAATACAACTCTGAGTGACAAAAGCATATCGGGGTGGGTTGGGCCCCCAGATCAAGCCTTGGGCAACAAGGCCCCATTCCCAACTGACTCAGTTTAGACTGACACCCCCAGCCCAAGCACAGTCACTTGCACAGTCATTCTGTTCTGTTGGGACATGTGAAGATGAAGGGAACAGTGGTCTCTAAGGCCAAGGCCATGTTACTGAGGGACTTCAACACTAGGCCAAGAAATTTGTTCTTAATTTTCATCTTTGTTATGTTTTGGGGACCATGTTCCCTGATTGTCTTGACAGTTGATGAGTTCCTGTGAGATGTGACAGTCTCAGATAGCCTCCCCAATCCCATGGGGAAGGGGAGGGAGTGTCCCTTTTGTCTGACTTCGTCCCTGACCCAGCCACACTCCTGCAACATGAGGGATCTGGCACGTTGGAAACATTCTGTGACATCTGAACCAAAGCCAGAACTGCAGTGTGGGCTTCAGGACCCCAGTCTCAGGCCATACCTTCAGCTCGGGGCATCCTTTAGTGCTGGGTCCAGGAAAGACAACCCTGAAGGTATTTGATGTGTGGGCAGTCTGCACCACTGGCTTGAGAACTTTTCACTAAAAATGTATATTCTCGGGTCCCATTCTTGATTTGCTAGGTGAGAACCTCCGGGGTGGGCCCAGGAATCTCCATGTTAAGAAGTTCTGCCAGAGAGCTGTTCTGCACACAAAAGCTTGAGAAGTAGAGTGTTAGACTTTCTCCATCTACTACCAGAAAATTCTAAAATGGAACAGCCTGTGAAAAACCCAGGGGCAGGAGCTTGGAGGCTGAATCCATCCGCCTGCAAGGAGGTAGTGGTGAAACCCACGCAGCTGGGCGGTGGGCAGAGTGGAGTGTGTGATAAAGTTAGAAGACAAATAATTTGTACATAGATGACCCACAGCCCTTTTATTTCTGTCTTGCTCCTGACTGCAGGATGCTAGAGGTCTTAGGTGAACTTCGAGTTTCAACACTCTCCATCCCAAATTCATAGCTGGATTCCTGTTCTCTCACTGCCTTATTATACACAAGAGAGGTGCTTGCTTAGCAACGATAACAAGAAAAAAAGACAAGGGACAGGGGCCAGAGCCACCCACATGATGTGAAGGTTCACAAAAGAGAAAGCCTGAAGGCTCTTGTGAAGGGAAGGAGTTTGGCCATCCGTGCTTCTAGAGAGGCTCTCTGCCACGTTCAGGGTGTGGGGTCAGTGAGGACAAGCTCCCACTCCCTAGAGTTTTCGTAAAGCACCCAGGTGACGTGGGACTGCAGAGGGAACCTGCCACACAACATGCCATATCCGTTTTCAGAGGGTGTCAACACCCTCCTTCCCACACCTGCTGTTCCCAAATATCACAACCTGATTTTTTTCTCCAACCTCCTGTCTTGATGATGATGATTAAATATTCATGGGATGCTGTGATGCCAGCATACTTTGTGAAATTTCAGATACCTTTTTTTTAAATGGAACCTTTTTTTTTCTTTCAGATGATCCCAATTTTGAAGAGAGGTAAAAAGAAGGACAAGTGCCAGTGACTCAAAAACTAGAAACTGAACCAAAAAATCTAGTATCCTAAGTTTTCACAAATGTGTACCAAGCCCACAGCATCCCACTTTAAGAAGAAGAGGAAAGCACAGAATCTAGAAAACAGAGACATCCAGGAGTAGTTCGTACTACAAAAGAATTTTCATTTTAGCATGGGGTCCATTTACATAGCAAAATCCCCAGTTCTGGGTAAAATACAAGTAAACTTATTCATGTCTGTATATATTTATCATTTAGTTAATTATCACGCAAAAAGAAGTTCACCTTATTTGAAAATAAATGTATATATTTTAGAAGCAGAGTCTGGTAGCTAAAAGCATCATCTTACCCAGTTGTTTTCAGAATGAGATTCAGGGGGCCCTGGGTCAACCAAGATGCCTTGGGGGCCACCATGAGACATAGGCTGAGCCCAAAAGGGTAGAGCTGGGGGGTGACCATCCCAAGTCACCCAGCACGACGCTACTCCCCCAAGGGTATATATTAGAGGTACTTATAGGATTTAATTTTTAAGAAGTTGGGCGGAGGTCTCAGTAGTACACAGAAGCCTAATTTCTTAATTTTACATTTTGGGAAACTAACACAGAGAAGTGACTTCCCCAAAGTCATATATTATATTTTAGCTTCAGTCCAGTATTTCCTTTTACACTGTAACTTATCGCCCCACAGAATTTGATTAAAGAAGCTTCTTTGTCTCCTAGAAAAGTGAGGGCTTAAGCCTGAAACTAGTCAATCATTAAAATAACCAGAACACCCAGCTCAGAAATAATCATCAACTGAAGGTAAATTGCAAAACGTTTTCTTGTTGAACAAGCCTGACATTCTCAAAGGTCTCCAGATGACCTGGATAATGTCAGTGTTGATCACAGCTCCGTCTTGAATCACAACACAGATAACTTGAGCTAGCACCTTCTAAAATGTTATTCAAAATAGCAACTAAAGTAAGGCGCCGTCAAGTTGAATCAATGCCTCAGTGAGAAGAAGTCACTCAGAGGAAGATGTATTAATAAGAACCTTATGTTGGATCAACGTGTGTCCTATATTCATTTATTTCTAATTATTTAACAAATACCTATGTAGTGCTTGCTATGTGCCAGAAACTGCTGTAAGCGACTTAGAATATTAATCATTTCATCCCCACAAAAACGCTGTGAGGAAGGTACTATATATCATTGACATTTTACAGGTGGGAGAGCTGCTCACAGAGACTAAGTAACCCTTAGTTACCATGATCACACAGCTGTTCAGAGTAACGAGTCTCAGAGACACTCTCCTGGGTCACATTCAACACAAGGGGTACTATATCACCATCAGGATTATTTCACCAACCTCCTCCGAAGTTACTCCAAGACCTCCAAAAAGCAGAACCAATTAGAACTTGTGCCATTAATTTCATTATTAACATTCAGCTGATAATATCATCTAATATTAAGGCCTTGTAGTCTGCCAGCACTGCGTTAATATACTTATATGCATGACAAGTCTATTAGGGAGACAGCATCATTAGACCCATTTTGCAGCTGAGGGAAGAGGCATAGAAAGGTTATGAAATAGGCCAAAAATTATGGGAACCTAAAAGGTAGAGTTGGAATTCAAAAGCAGATTTATCTCATGACATGATGTGTGTTCTAGTAGAGTTCTTTAACTGACTCCTGCAGATTTGTTTGTTTTGCCCAGAGTGTTTTTACAGTTTTTTTTGAATGAGATGCTAAAATCTACTAATTGAGAAATTTCCATGAAAAATCCAGAGTTGGTAGAGGCTTCCCTCTTTAGAGGAGGCGTGTCCTTTCCAGGATGCCGTGGTTTCCCATCGTCGGACACCCAGCTGGCTTCGTGCCGTTATGTTTCTAGCCTGGCTCCGTGAAGCACTTAAGCTTGAGCTGCTGGGCAGGATACTCCGGGAGGCTTCCCATGGCAAGTGATCCTTGGCAGACCCTCAGAGTTTTTCAAACTTGAGAAATGTATGGACACGTTTTACAAGGAAAAAAAAAAAAACAATAGTGGCGTGAACCTCTGAAATACATCAAAAATCTCTGAGTCGCCAGAGCCCTATTCAAAAATCACTATGTTAAAATGTAATTGCTGTGACCTACGCAAATATTTTTAACTGCAAATTATCACTGCACAGCATAAAAATTGATACAGCTTGTCATTTTCATTAACATCGAAATAATACAAAATATAAAAGCTTCTACAGCATAATGCTTTCAAAGGTCATCAGCCGTGGTGTAGCATGTATCAGTCCTTCGTTTCTTTTTAGGGCTAAATAATATTCCACTGTATGGCTATGCCAGATTTTGTTTATCCATTCATCCATCTGTGTTTGTCAGAGGCTGGGGGAAGGGGAGAGTAGGGAGTGGCAGCTTAATAGTTATGGATTTCCTTTTGGGGTGATGGAAAAGTTCTGAAAGCAAATAGATGATGGTTGCAACAACATGTAAATGCATTTGATAGTTAAATGGTAATTTTATGTTATGTGAATTTTACAGCAATTAAAAAAAAAAACTTTAATAGCACACGAACCTTCCAAGAAAACTGACTTCAAAGAAGCAGTAGTCAAAGTTAAGTTATTTAGGTTCTTTATTTGATAGACTTACACGTACTCTGATCTCTTTTAAAATAGAAACCAGCATCACTGATATGAACCATCAGAATCCCATTGTGTTTATTTTAAATTCATCTGGGCAGTTCCCCTACTTGTATCTTATATTCACAGCAGCCTGGATTAATCTGTTTTCAAAGGATTCCCAAGGTTTTCCCACCTCTGTGTCCTTACTGTCTGCTTGACTTAGAACTTGGAATGCTGCCGTACTAGCCATCAAAGACCCAGATAACTACCATTACCTGGCCATTGCTAGAGCCAGATGTAAACATCACTTCTGATACAACTTACTGTACCTTTCTCGTCCTCTCAAAATAGCTCTTAGTGTTTCCTCATTGCAAATCAAAATGAGTACAAAATTAGTATCCTGTCATTAAAGACTCAACAGTAACACTTCACCTTTATTCTCCATTATGTCCCTTTACATATCATGTCTTCCATCCAAACCAAACTGTCACCATTCCCCAAATGTGTCTCATGCACTTCTACACCCAAGCCTTTTCTCAGGATGTTCCCTCTGCCTGGAGCCCCTCCCCATCACCTCCACCTAGAGGAAGTCTTCACAGCCTGAGACTTTCTCAACTGACCTTCTCCACCGAGCTTCTCCAATTGTCACCAAACTGCCACCGCTCAGGTGCCGCCTGCCTCGACTTTTACCCTCCACATTCTTTCACCTCTTTTCCAGCACATACAGTCTCTGTCTCATTATATAATTATTTCTGGACTCTGCCATTCCCTGACTAATCTGGGAGCTCTTTGAGAGAAGAACTGTCACTTTAATCACATTAAGTCCTGTCATCCCTGGCATGTAATAGGTGCTCAATTAACATTTATTTCATGGAAAGGAATGGTATAAAATGGAACAAATAAAAGGTGAAAAAAACAGATAAAGACCTAGGCACAATCATTTAGACCTAGTGCCAGGCTTTTGATCCTAGAGAATGAAATACTTTGTACAGTCGTGGCACCTGAAAAAAAAGTAGTTGGTGAGGGGAGGCAGGCAGATGTGGATAAGAAGGACAAAAGGAAGAACTTACTATTTATTAAGCTAAGGAGCCAAGCACTCTGTTGGGCAGTTGGCATATTTGTATCATTTGGCTCTCACAAGATCCCTGCATTCAATGGCTGAAGAAAGCGAGGAGAAGCAAGAGTGAATGCATATGTCCATGCCACTCTCTCACGTCGTCCCAGCTTACCATATATACACTACCAAATGTAAAATGGATGGCTAGTGGGAAGCAGCTGCATAGCACAAGGAGGTCAGCTCGGTGCTTTGTGACCACCTAGAGGGGTGGGATAGGGAGGTTGCGAGGGAGACGCAAGAGGGAGGAGATATGGGGATATATGTATACGTATAGCTGATTCACTTTGTTATGCAGCAGCAACTAACACACCATTGTAAAGCAATTATACTCCAATAAAGATGTTAAAAAAAAAAAAAAGAGTGAACAAATTAGTTGCTCAAGGCCACACAGGCGGTCTGATTCTAACGCCTGTGCTGTTTCCCGAAGCATGTGGTTTCTCATAAAAAAAGAAAGGGGAGAAAGACCGTGCCTATTCCCTCTAATCTTGCCCTCCATGCTGATCTTCTACTAGATTATGTCAGTAGTTATATGTAATAAAAAATTAATGATAAAAGCTAATACCTCCTACATGTCTACCATGTACTCAGTGAATAGGTACTTCACACACATTGTCCTAAAACTTCCTGATCATCCCATGAGGTAGATATTATAAATATCATTACAGGGAAGGAAACTGAAGTTCAGTGATGTGTCCATGGTCATGCCACAGTGCAAAGCCAAAGATCCAACCTGGATCTCTATGAGGTGCCCTTTCAGTTAAAGCTCATTTCCTCAACTCCATAGATTCTAGTCATAAGGGATTAAAAAAAAAAAAAAAAAAAAAAAAAAAAACCCTAGAAGGAATCATTGTTTTGAATATGAAGGACACAAGAATTTTCCATTTGGTGATCTACATTTTTATCCTCCAGAGAAGAATATACATGGAAACAGTTCTGGCAGGTGAAGAGGGTGGGGCAATGCCAGCATCCCAACACTTCCTCTGAGTTTTACCTTTCCCTGGAGTTCTTTTATTTTGATTCCTGTTGCCATCACCAAGCTAAGTCCCCATCTCCCAGGGCTGGGGAGGCAAGGAGGATGAGAGAGAAATACTTTCCCTCTTTTCTTCTTCACTCAAGGTAAACATAATCTTTCTCCTTGTTTTTCTTAGCATAACTGAGACAGGCTGACATATTCAAGATGAAAATTTACCAAACACTGAGAAAAACCTAAAAGTAAACAAAGAAAATACCTGTACAAAATAGATGACTGATCCTAAGACTTCTAATTAAAGAAGGGGTTTATTGAGCACCAAAGTCTATTGTATTCAGCCAACCAAAGATTATCGTAAATAATATACCAGCACCTTGCATGGGGTCCCCACCCTCTTGATGCCTATGTGGGATTATCTTCCCACCGTGAAGAAGAAATCGCCCAATCAAATCCCCAGAGTCAACTTACAGACTGCCTAGGGTCCTTCCACTCAATTTTATTTTTCTTTCAGAAAATTCAACTCATAGATCATTTGTCAAGAGGTGCTAACTGACATCCCGGACATCCATAAGTCCCAGTGAGGTCTGTAGCCCATCTCAGTTCAGGCTGACAACTCCACCCACTTCCTTCTCAGCAATGTCGACCCCTCCACCCATCTGCCCACCCAACCATCAGAGAGGTGTTCCTTTGGAATTTGAATTTTAGAATTTATTATGACATGAAGCAGAGAGTGGCAATGTCTGAGAAGGTCACCTCCTACACTCTTCTGCAATGCTTACAAGACTGATGACAGTGAATCTTTGCAGCTCAAACTGCACAAAAAAAACTTTCCAACAAAGCATCACTTACCACAACAGACTTTACCCCAAGGTTACGGGTATGAACCTGCAGAACCTGAGAAAAACAGAAGTCCTGTTTCTCATTGCCCGTCCCACATTGCATTCCTAAGACCAAGAACAACATAGAAGATAATTTAAAAACACCAGCCACTGAATCAAATCATTCCTGTGTGGGACTCATGGTTGACGTCAAGTCATCTGTAATAACAATGACAAGAACACGTAAATAACAATATCGGTATGAACAAACGCTGCTGCCTTATATTAGTGCAGCGCTCCATAGTCTATGAAAGCTTCCCATCGCTCATCTCTGTTGGGCTTCTCGTCAGTTCTAAGAAATCACCAGCACTGGGGATATAACTCTGTCCTTCCATCTCCCCAGCCTCCTCCTCCAGAATCATCTCTCACTTTCCCCTGGTCTCTCCCTTTCTATGATCTTGACACACCATGCTTGCGTATGCTTCTCTAATTTTGTCCATCCTATTTCCTCTACCTGAAATACCACCTCCATCTCTTCCTTTATCTGATGAAATATGCCACCTTCGGAGACCTATTCCTTGGGTAACTTTTGTAATTCTCACAGTTGGTTCTTCCCTTGCTTATCTCTTTATCTGAAAAGCTGGAAAGAAACTTTATTATCTTTTTTTAAGTGCATTGCTCAGATTAATTACCATTTTAAATAGTTTTTAAAGAGTATACTTTGATTTAACATCGAAGCAAAAAGTTGTGAGCACAGAATGGCACAGACCCAGGGCAGCAGGGTGTAAATGTGGTGTGAGTGGAGTACATTTTTATCATTATAACTGCCAGCTACTCTGAAGAAAATTTTGGAGACAATAAACTATATTGTCTTCACAGCTTTCACAATAATTCTTCTTAAGAAGAAATTTGCCTTTGTCTAGGGCAAAAAGAAAAAAAAAATACCTTGATAAGCTCTTGAGATAGAAAATGTGTTTTTGCGGACAGCTTCAGAGAAGTGGGCAAACATCTGCAGTGAAAATGAGAGTAATTTGGTTTTATTCCTCAGAAGAGGGAATGAGAAAAGAAGACAACAGAGCTGTGAAAAGAAGGAAAATAGAGAGAACCCAACAAGATGGGAGCAAACTGAACTAAATAAATGGAGGCCAGTGTAATTCCACTTTGGTGGGAATGATGGTTTAAGAAAGGTGATGTCTGCTCTTCCCATTTGATGGTATTAAAAGGCTTTAGGTCCACTTGATTTCTGGGAGCCTCAGTTTCCCCAGCTGTCCAAAGAGAATAATAATGAAACCTAGTTCACAAGGGCTGTTTGATGGACTGAGTGTTACAAATTATTAAGAACAGTTTGAAAACCAGGAAATAATGATGGTTACTATTTCTTACATGAGATGGTTTGAGGGACCCTCCCATGGTGATGGTGAATGACTATGATGTCATCATTCAATATCTTTTCCATCACAAAAGGTTTGGGCAGAGTCTTTGTTTTATAAATGTAGTCCCTGAGAACAAAAAGAGTGATGTAACATTAATAAAGTCCCGCAGTAAATAGACAATATCCCTTATAATCCATTTGCTTATTTCTTCAAGCTTTTATTAGTCTCTATAATACACATTGCACAATACATAGCACTAGTAATTCAGTCTTTGGTGCTGTTAGACAGATCAGGTTCCCCACAGTTAGAAAGGAGAGAGGATGGTGGAATTTATGAGAACTCCTGTCACGTAGACCCAGCAGGCTCCAACTCATCAACCTGGCCCAGGGAAGAAGATGGGGGGCATGTTCACGAAGCAGATCTGCCCGTCCTCCTGGGATGCAGCAGGAGGGTGTTTTGTTTTGTGTTTTATCTTCATGGAAACGTCCTCCCTAAAGGTAAAGGATTTCTGCCACACTCTCTAAACAGTCGAATCTCTTCCTTCTTTGCTTTTTCTTTTCTTCCTTGTCTTTCACCAAAAGCATCATTAGGCAAACCAGAACAGAAGGTGGCCGGAATCTGCCCTGTGTGTCTGCCTCAGAGAGCTCCGAGCCAGAAGGAAGGTGCCCCTCACCGAGTTCCTGGCATTTGATGTCCAGTCTGGAAAGGAAGTGTGGCCATCTGCCTTGGACTCTACTGAATAGATAGAGCCTCACAGCTCAGTCCTGTGGACATGTGAATCATGGACCACTTGGAACAGAAACAAGCCCTCTAATGCAGCCTAAGAAATGATCACTCCAGGGGCAGAATAAAGCCCAGTAGGATGGCAGGGAAGAGAAGATGAGAGAAGCAGGTCAGTGCCTGCTCGACAGAACCATGGCTGGCTGAAGGCTCATTCAAGCTTCTAAGACACACCGCTGATATTGGTGAGAACCAGAGAACCAGGTTCAAGGAGGCTCGGGGAAAACACTGGCTCCAGCACTCTCAATTTACAGATGAGGAAACTGAAGCTGAAGATGAGAGAGGGACAGCAGGTGAGTAGCAGAGCCAGAGTCAGAGTCAAGGAGCCTGTCGCTCCTCTCACTACTCTAATAGGACTCTCGTCACTGGCTGAGGACAGCCAGACAAGGGCAGTGTTGTAAGCGGCTGTTTCAGTGATGCTCTGTGTAAGGAATCTATCCCACAGCCTGAGAACCCCACCAGCAGACCATCAACAGGCCTCCAGATAACACAGTGTACGTCAAAACGACTTTTATTTCCTGAGTGTTTTCTCAGCTGTGCCTTAAAATAAAATATATGTGTCTAATCTCATCCAGCTCTGTGCTACCTGCTGGCATCAGAGAACAGCAAGGAAGTGCTGATAGAGAGAAGCTGCAACAGAGTGTGAAACTCTGCCGGGAAATTAGCGGAAGGGTGATGGCAGTGGAGAAACCCATCTGACCAACTGAGCTGGGTGCATCTCCCATGAATGTCATCCTGGCTCGGCTCTTTCGCATAGTAAGAGTAGAAAGGGCACGGCCAGATGGACCTGGTCTCACTGTCACAGAGCAGGTCTTCCCCATCACAATAAAGGACAACCTTCCAGTGACTCCATCACAGACTCTTAAAGTTATCCCCGACTTTCTTTTTCTCCCATTTTGCATCCATTCCATCAGTAAACACTGTTGGTTCTAACTCTATAATATAGCTTATATTTCTTCCCTGTTGCTGCTATAACAAATCACCACAAATGTAGTGGCTTAAAAAAACAACACAATTTCTTTTGTCTTATAGCTTTGGACGCCAGAAGTCTGCAAGGCTGCATTCTTTTTAGAAGCGTTAGGGGGAAACCTTTTCTTTGACTTTTCAGAGAAGCTTCTGGAAGCCAGCTCTATTCCTTGTCTCATGGCCCCTTCCTCCATCATCCAAGCCAGCAGTGTAACATCTTCTCTCTCTGCTTCTCCTATCCTCACATTGTTTTTTCTCTTTCTTACTCAGCTGCATCCCTCTTATAAAGACCCTCATGATTACACTGGGCTCATCCAATAACCCAGAATAATCTCCCCACCTCAAGATCTTTAAACATACCTGTAACATCCTGTTTGCCATAAGGCTCTAGGGATTAGGACATGGACATGTTTGGGGACCATTATTCAGCCTCCCGCAGAGCCCAACTCTGATTATTTTCTCAGCAATCTTAGCCTCCATTATCACTCACCTGGTCTATTGCAGTAACATCCTAACCAGTTTCCCTGCTTTTGCCATCCCTCTGCCAACACTGCCCTCCCCCACCCCCCAGCCCTACATACAGGAGTTCTTCTAGCAACAGCAGTCAGAGTGATTTATTTGAAATGTAAGTCAGATCACGTCAATTCTCTGCTCCATACATTTTCTGATCTCCAAAGCCCCTGTGATCCAGCCCAGTTACCTCCTCTGGCCACTCTCTTCCTTGCTTGCTCTGCCCCAAACACACTGGCGTCCATGCAGGTCCTTGAGCTTGCCAGGTGCACCCATGCCTCACAGCGGTTTGCACTTGCTGTTCACTTTGCCTGGGAACACTCCTCTCCAGACCCTCACATGCCCACCCCCTTATCTCTTTCAGGTCTTTGATGAAATGTCACTGTCTTAGCGAGACCTACCTTGACTGCCCAACTTAAAATGGCAAAATCATAATAAGGCCACTTCCCTCCTCTCCTTCCCTGAGTTATATTTCTTTCTAGTATTTTTCTTGATCTGATATACTGCAGGATTTACTTATCTATTATTTTCTGCCTCTATCACCCCCAACACACACAGACATGTACACTACATGAGGGCAGGGATTCTTGACGATTTTGCTCACAGCTGAAACCCCAGCACCTAGAAGAGTACCTAACACACAGTAGGCACTCCACAAATATTTGATGAATAAATGATTGAAGGTGCTGAACCTCTCTAAATCAGCGAATGAAGTTACTCCTCTGAGCCTCAGTTTTCATACCTATTAAATGGGAGTAACAATATCCATTTTGCAAGTTTCTCAGGAGGTGTTTTGCACATGCCTTCCATTTTCTGTCCAGCTTCCAACCTTTCTTCCTATTTCTGAAGCATATCCCATGATGTGAGTTATGGATAAGATGAAGTGCCTTCTTCCCATCCAAGAAAAACAAAAGAGTTTCCCTCTCTTTAATTCCAGGCATTTGGTAAATGGACATATGATCTAGATTTGGCCAACAGGTGCTTCTAACCAGAGGACCGGCTTTGGAGGCATGATGGGATTTACTCACAGAGGCTCTGGTCCAGTCCAGTGGCATCTAGACATGGTGCTGTCTTAGCTAGTCAGTTATGGCTGAAAGATCCTCACTGCACTGAGGGTCTTCTAAGACGTGATCCTCTTGGCCCTCTAAGACTGCGTTGGCTTCTGCCAATGGTCCACATCTAGTCCTCCTCCTTCTCCTCAAATCAGTCAGCCCTCTACAGCTTCCAATCAGTTCTTCTTTTGCCTACGCTAGTCAGAGATTTTGTTGCCTGCAGCCAAGCCCCTGTAGTAGACTCAGGGGGGAGATCTGGAATAGGTGCTACTGGTGCCCCATCCAGATCCCACTTGCCAACTGGTGCACCCATCTTGCAGTCCCTGAAGGTAGCGCAGCTAGCAGCTTACACACATGATGTTCAAAGAACTGTCCTGGGCTAATGAAGCTGACTCTCCAGAGACACTTGGGAGGTTATCCCATCCCTCACCCCTTATATTCAATGACTGACTGATCCAGGAGTCAAGAAGTCCAGACCTCTTGCTTCAGGTTGGAACCACTCTCCTGTGTGAATTATACTCCAGACCTGCCCTGAATCAGAACAAGTCTTGATGTCACCTGAGATCACATTGTTGCTTGTTTCTTCCCTTCCCTATCCTTCCCTTTCTTCATTCCCTTGGCGACTTTTTTCTGCAGAGCATACCCTCAATTCACCATGTGCACCCAAATCCTTTCTCAGTTTCTGATTCTAAGGAACCTGAGTTAAGACAGATCTTGACTGATAACCAGATGAAGAGAACTAAAATATTTACTTGGAACAACCTTAGCCAGTGCCTGGCACGTAAATGCCCAATCAGTGCTAATGATGATACCTGTCAAAGTCTGGCAGTGGTAAACTCATTATCTGATATAACCTCCAACTCCATCTATATTGTGCTTTGACTGTCAGAAGAAATATTTTCCTTAAGTTAAAAGATGTTTCCCTATATATGTCCTGTTCCTTTGTCCTATTTCTCTCCTCTAGTGTGATCCGAGCCACGCCTGATACCACTTTCATAAGATAGTTGTGTAAATAACAGTGTAGCAATCCTAGTCCTTCTAAGGTGTTCTCTTCACCAAACGAACGTTCCCAGTCAAGCAGACACAACTGCCCCACCATCACACAGTCCTTTGTAAAGGAAACTGCCCTCGTACTGTCTTCACTGAGTGATGGGATCTCCCTCTGGGTTTAGAGTAGTTATGTTCATAGGCTAGAACCTGCTTCTGGCCAAAGCTGTTTAGACCAGGAAGTGCCCATGACCTAAGGGTTGCCAAAATATAAGCTAATCAGCAACTATGGAATGACTTGAAGAAAACAATCTACCCAGCCAGGGGTTATGGGAATTAACCACAGTAATCAGATCATGTCTCACCAGATTTTATAACATGGACTAAATGACGAAGCTTGGTAGCATGAAGAGAAAAGGATAGATTCTGAGAGAAGCAGACGCTGACAGCAGCCGAGTTGCACTGAAGACGAAGCACAGGATCAAGGCAGGTGTGCCTTACTTACTTCCCACAGTCCTTAGAGCAGGTCTAAGTCAGTCTGTTGGATCCAGATCGCCTTCTCGTTCCAGGCGCTGGGTGAGGCCTGATGGTTAAGATTTACCTGGCTTCCAGTAAACGCAGAGGCCTGTTTTCACATGTACGCACCCTTAAAATTAATCCTCTATCGCTTGATCTAACTGGAGTGACTTTCCCTTTGTCACAGCCAAGGGAACTTAACACCCTCAGTTACTAAGTACGAAGTAGTACCCTATTCTAAAGCCCTTTGCAATGCAGTGGTTTTCGCTATATTTCGGGTCAGTTTTGACTCCACAGAACATCTCCAACGTACCTGCGTTACAAAGTGAGAAGACTGCTACTGGATATCAGCTCTCCCTCAGCTCACATCGGTTTCTTCAGCATGGGTGGGTGCCTAATAGTACAGGAACCGCAGAACCCACCTGCTCTTCTGAATGCTTGGACTTACTGAACCCCAAGGACAAGCAGCACTAAGTCATTTTGGAGGCATGCTTGCCGTTTGAATTATCTGCGCTGATCTTTGCCCAGGCATCTTGAGAAGTGAATGGGAGCCAACACTGGACTTTTACTAATTGAAGATTACGCAGCAGTTTCCATCAAAACATTGGGGTTTTTCTGGTACCTGAGACAAAACCAACGAAATCCAAGGCACTGTCAGAGATGGAAGGTCCTGGAGAGTCAATGTCCTTATTTCACAGGTGGGAAAACTGAGGCCCTATGGTGAGTGACTTACCCAGGGTCACGTACGCAGGAGCTGGGAGAGCCAGGGCTCTAATACAGACATCAGAACCTCCAGCCCCACCGCTCTCCATCAACATCCACTCCTCCCTGCCCTCAGGGAGCTACAAAGGAAGCTGAACAACCCCAACACATGAGTAGCACTGCATTGTGTTTACTTATTGATTTTCATTTGAAATTATTCCAGAAAAAAAAAAAGTGACATCTGGTCTTAAGGAAACTCTGCTGAGGGCCCACATGTCTTCTGTATCCATATGGGTTCTTATATTGAAAATCCATTGAAAAAGTAGTTATTGATCATGTACTGTGAGCCAGGTCCCAATCCAAGCACTGAAGGCTCCTTCCTTCGAGGAGTTCAGAGTTTAGCAAAGGGAGACAAGCATCAAAACCAACAGTTACAACTGAGTGAGGTAAGTGAGCAGTGGATATTCATACAAAATCTACACAGTGCACAAAGGCCCTCTGGCCTCGCCTGGCTGCTCTTCATCAAGGGCTATAGGCTAAGTTACGTTTCCACTTTCTCTAATAAAGCATAGAACGGCCCTAACCCACTCACTGCAAAGTGTGATATTCAGTCAGTTAATGTTTACTGAACTTGGCACTGGGTGCATAAAAGGACACTGGCCATTGTGCCCTCGGAAAATAACAATTAACTTAAGTAATGCAGGCAAGAGTCTATGCTAAAGTACCTGTTCAACCATGTGGAAAATTCTGTGTACATAATCAAGTCCTGGGAAAAGTCTGAGTGGAAGTTAACATCTTTTTGTGAAAGCTTCCAAGAAAAGGTGGGGGCCTGAGTTGGAAAGATGTGGCAGATATCAGCTGCCAGATGGCAAGAAGGAGGCAGTTCCGGACACAAGCCTGAAACAGAGAAGCTAGTGTGGGAAGGTGAGAGCAAACTGACCCCATCATGCAGAAAGAGTGGGCAAGGCGTGAGGAAAGACAAGGAGCAAGAGAAGGAATGAGAGGAAGTGCTGTAGGGTGGGTGGCATTTGTGTTTTGAATCTGAAAGTGTAGATCTGAAAGGGTAGAAGGATAACCACATCAGGGGAACAAAGCAGCTTTTGGCCGTCAAGGGAACAGTCACTATTGATCAATTAGACTGAAATCCCTCTCCTTGTGGCAAATGACATCCAGAGGCTACGCATCTTTACAGAACAGAAAGACCTGCAGCTCTCCATAATTCAGCCACTCATCAAAAGGCTCTTGAATACTTTCCCAGAGTGCAGTTCTTAGAATGAAAGCAACAAGTTGCATGACATTAGTGAGAGCCAAAAGATTCCTTCTCAAAACTCCTTCATAGATGGTCTGTGGGCTGAGGATGGAACATATGCTGTAGCTACTGAATGTGAGTTAATATATTGGGCAGTAGACAAATGATGCTTAATAGGCACTGCAGAGATGACTGGTCTCTAGTCACCTTCCTACAGATGCCCTCTTATAATGGGAGCCAGGGACCGGGTGATATAGGTTTAGTGTTTAAGAAAGTTAATTTACTCATAAAATGGGGGTTACCATAAAATGGGGTTTTCAGAACTGTAAGCAACTCTAGTAAAAGGCATAGGAAAGAAGTCAATCTGAAAAGGGTACACATTGCATGATTTCAGCTATATGACTTTCTGGAAAGGCAAAACTTCGGAGACAGTAAAAAGGTCAGTGGTTACCAGGGAGTGGGGAAAGGGATGAATAGGCAGAGCATAGAGTATTTTTAGGGCAGTGAAACACTAATGCAAACTGTGCACATTGGTTGATTATGATGTGTCAGTGGAGGTTCATCAGTTGTAACAAACGTACCCCTCTGGTGAGGGATGTTGATAATGGGGGAGGTTATACATGTGTTGAGGCAGGGAGTATATGGGAAATGTCTGCACCTTCCTCTTAATTTTGCTAAAACTGCTCTAAAAAAAAAAAAAAAGTATTTTTAAAAATCAAGAATAAGTAACACATTTTTTTGATTAATTTAAAAGATGGGAAAAGATCTACAACCTAGTATATGAAGACCCATGTCATAGGAGGGAAGGGTGTAGTTACCTCCAAAACCAGGCAGAGATGATCGTGTTAGCTAAGAGACCCTCCACAGTGGTAGGTATCAAACCATGTTTTGCTGGGCCTTAATATTGCCCCAGAGCATCCATATATACCAAGGATGGGAGATGGAGATGGGAGACAATTCTTCAGGCTCTGGACTGTCACTTCTGCTTCAACCTGAATATCTATGGCTTCACCTGGTTCACGTAATGGATTTCCATAGACGATTTCAAATAACAAGAGGGTCCAGATGCTTAAAATCATACGTACAGACACTTGTTGTCTATATTACTTTACCACCGAAATCTGATCCCATCTTTTCCTGCTAACTCACTTGAGTGGACTCATTGCCTTGCTCAGACATTCAAGGTCCTTCGTGGTCTGGCCTCAAACTTCTTCCAGCTTTTTGTCTATAGCTTCTTTCCCACGTTCCTTACTTACCAACCAGACTACCTAACAACTTACACTTTACACTCCTAAAATGGTGCTTTTTAAGTTAAAATTACTTGCTAACATGTCAAGTGCTTCCATTAGACTGGCAACTCTTCAAAGGCAGGAACCATGTTTTGTTCATTACTGCTTCGTAACAAACGGGAGAACAGCCTGGCCCCTTCTAAGCGTTTGTTGAGTAAACGTTCTCATTCAAATTGCAGTGACCAGCAGTTCCCACCAGATGGCAGTGTGTAGATACCAATCAGAAGGGAGGGGAAGGGTTTAGGGCAAGTTGCCTTTCATCTCTGCCCTTGCAGACCGACAAGCAAATCTCTGCAGACATCAGGGCTTGTGACTGGGCAGGAGAATTCACATCGCTGAATCAGAACCTCAGGCGGCCGTTGCATTCCCTCGATACTGCCTCTCTCTGAAAACATTCCTCCTGGAGGCTGAGAAAGGATTATGCTCCTCTGTGTTCTAGGAAGGACGGAGGAACTTGGAGTTGAGTTTGATCGTCACAGGCACAAGGTGACCATCTTTTCAGCACTTAGGAAAAATGGCTACCAACACCCACTGATCGCTGCCATCTGTTGAGGTTCTTTAACCTCCTGCCCACCCCCGTCTGCCAGACCCAGGCAGCAAGCCAAAGTCAGCCAAACTTGCAGGCTGACTTCTGAAGACAGTGTCTTCCTGGGGTTCCTGCCTTCCCCACTTGAGAGCACTGGGATGGTCAGCTCAGGAGACCTGAGGTGCTCTGAGCATAGAGCACCTCCCCTCTTTACCTGGGGACCCTGTGCTCTGCTCTGGAGCTTCTCAGAAGCAAAGGGCTCCCAAATGGAAGACATCCCCTGTCCAAATGAAAAGCAATGAGAAACATCTCCAAAGAAGGTCCCAGACTAAAAACGCCCAGGGGCAAAAGGAGCCTCACCTTTTCACGTCCTTCTGTTTCTGTGAGCCTCTCTCCTCACTACAGTCCAGGAAGGCAGGAGCCTTCCCTTCTCGCTACTTTGAAAGCGTCTATGTTGTTTCTGCCATCATCTAAGATGCTCTAGCTCCTCTAAACTCGTCCTATTCTCACAGACTTCTCCTTTCTTCACTGCTAGAGCAGAATTTATAATGGGATGTGAGTCAAGAAGATTCTGGAGAGTTCAGCTCCTTTTAACCAAGCAAGGCTCTCACTTCTAAGGGGGTTTCCCTGGAGATGGGACTCACTGGCTAACTCTGCCCCGCCCTGGGCGACATGCCTCATTCAGTGGATAGCAGGGTGGTTAACACTCAAGCTTTGGAGTCAGCAGACCTGGGTCAGTGCTGGCTATGCCACGTCCTAACTGTGTGACCAGGGGTGAATTGCTTAGCCTCTCCAAATCCTTGCTTCCTCATCTATAGAATGGGGAGAGTATCTACATACCTCAGAGGGATGTTGTGCTAGTTAAATGACATGTAAAGTGTTTAGCACAGGATTTCCCTGGTGGTGCAGTGGTTGAGAATCTGCCTGCCAATGCAGGGGACACGGGTTCGAGCCCTGGTCTGGGAAGATCCCACATGCCGCGGAGCAACTAGGCCCGTGAGCCACAACTACTGAGCCTGCGCGTCTGGAGCCTATGCTCTGCAACAAGAGAGGCCGCGATAGCGAGAGGCCCACGCACCGCGATGAAGAGTGGTCCCCGCTTGCCACAACTAGAGAAAGCCCTCACACAGAAACGAAGACGCAACACAGCCAAAAATAAATAAATTAATTAATTAATTTTTAAAAATAAAGTGTTTAGCACAGTACCAGTTCAAGGTGCACTAAATAAATGCTAGCAATCACTACAAGCATTAAGAGAAATACCCTGCAGAAGACACAGCTCCCTAGGAGTAATTCTTGGTGTTACACTCAGCACGGCTTCAGAAACATCTAAAGAATCCAAAAGCTCTTCATAAATCATGTCAGGACCCATCCCTTAAATGAGAGCCGTTTTGCTTTTATTTATTTAGTCTTTCATTCAATAAGATCTAACTGAGTCTATAAGCTGGGGCAAGCTCGGGGGAGGCCATGAAGATACCCGTTTGTATCAGACATGGTCTCTGTCCTCAGGGAGCTCACAGCTCATGGAGAAGCCCACCCATAAGCAATTACAGTGTAGTGGGATCCGTGCTCTAACCTGAGTATGCACATGATACAGCAGATGCAGAGGGAAGGAGCCTGAGACCTGACACGCCTTGCAAGGCATTGCCATCCTTCATGCTCTAACCCTTGCCTTCCTGTCAGCGTCTGCTCCCAGAAATAACTGTCTTCCTGATGATACATTATGATATCTCAGACATCTAAACTTGGCACTGACTATGCTCTCTTAATGGAATGCCCGCCTGCTTGGAAAACGCCTACCAATCCTCCAAGTTTCTGCCTAAAGGTGGCATCCTGTGAGAAGTCTTCCTCAGTCCCCCCAAGGACACTTAGGGGCTTCTTCTCCCCAAGTAGCTGTGACCTCATTGAAAGTGGGACCCACACACTTTTACTTTGGCCCTCAGCACTTGACTCAGTGGCCAGTGCACAACTGGCATTCAGCAATGGTGATGCACAAATGAAACCTGCTTCCACGCTCCCCACCCTGTCCCGCCCCTTGCAACTAGCACTGGCCTTATTTCAGCCAGTCCAGGGAAAACCAGCTCATAGGATAGAAGGTCCACAGTCCGTCAAATCACCCGGATCCATTATAGGAACGCTCTATTGCCACAGAAAGTTTTCTAATGTCATCTGAAGTTTCTTTCCTTTTAACGCCCACCAGTTTGGGCTTGGTTTTTCTCTTTAGAACAATGCAGAATAAATACGTTCCTATTCTCTTCAACACAGCAGCCCTTCAAATGTAGGAAGACATCAGACAAATACAATATCAATATAAAATCCTCCTGTGTGCTTTTCCTCTTCAAACACACACAGCTAATTAAGCCATCATTAACACACGTTATTTAAGTGCCTAACATACGCTGAGCTCTTCTTAGAAGCTTTTTTTTTTTTTTCATAGAGATATATTCATGTTTGGTCCAATTTCTTCTTAAGCAAGAAAATGGTGAATGGTAGACAAATTTACGATAGTGGTTACCTCTGGAGGGGAGATGAGGAAATGGAATGGGAGGCTCCCTTCTCCCCAAAGAAAAATAAATTAATCGGTTATTACATCTCCAGAGAGTGTCCACTGGAATTTTTTTTTCACACACACACACTGTATTTTATTTTTACAAGAGATAAATAGACTGACACCAAGCATTGTAAATGGATGACCACAACAAAAGCAACAATGATTGCAATTACCAAACACGAAACACACTCATACTATGTCATAATATTGACGTTCAGTCCAGTAATCCTCCACTGCAACAGCTCCTTTACTTTGCAGTGAAAATTGACTTGTATATTTTTTGCCTCTGAGTCCTTGTGGGCTCTTAGAAGCTTTGAGTGTCGTAAATTTAGTCCTGATACCTCCAACACCACCAGCATACACATACCTAAGTTTTGATTTATTTCATCACGTTGGTTTCAGTCTCATGTTCTAGAGGTTCTAGATCATTTTAGATACTAAAGCTTCATTATTGTTACTAATATTGCATTAATTTATTAAAAATATATGCCAAGCATCATATTAGGCTTCTTTTTAGATACTCATATTGAACTGAAAGGGCAAGCAACTATATTGCTTCTTTATAGGTAATGAGACTGAACCATCAGAGATTAACCCCTGTTCAATGTTACCTTGCTGATAAGGGTCAGAGACAAGAGACAAGGTCAACCCAGCCTTCCTCCAAGGCCAGGCCTCCTTCCACTGTATGTACAAGGCCATCTCTTTGTGCCAGTCTGTGGCATTTGCTTTTCATCTTAGTTTGGTGTCATCTGCAAATTTGGACATTTCTCCTTCTAGAGAACCTTTCAAGTCATGAATAAAAAATATTGAAAAAAGCCTTTGGTCCTCACCAGAGATCTCTTTCTAGCCAACATGGAGCTGTTAGCAACCCTTAAGAGACATTTTTGTTACCTAACTGTGAAACCAGTGAATACATGACACGATCCTGCTCATATGTCACCATCTTATGCAAAATCACATCACAGGAAGCCGTGTGAAGTCCGTTGCTAAAACTTCCTCATCCTGCTGATTCACCAATTTAGTGGCACAATAAGAAAAGAAAATGTGGTGTGTCTAGCATGACCCGTTAGTGGTACACTTGCATGAACTTCTAGTGATCAGTGCCTTTTCTTCAAAAAGCCCACAGATCAGTTGTGGAATGATCTGTTTCAAAATATCAGCAGGAACCTAGATAAAACTCATTATTTCCTGGCTTCAGTGTTTAGTCCTGTATTAGGATGCCAAGTAAACCCCTTTATTCAAAGGGGAAACCCTTATGAACTTGTCAAAATGTTATCTGTTCCCAGGGCTATTGAGAAGCATCACCAGTTACGTTGAATGCTCAGTTTGACAGCAGAACCTCCTGCTTCTTCATTTTGGTGCATGATGTCACATCTGTATTTCATGTCCCTTTTTCTTTCATTGCCTATTTGCCACCTGGCAGAGTGTTTGTTTGTCTAAATTTCCATAACCCCCAAATTAAAGGCTAAAAGCTCTTTAAAATTGTAGGAATAAATGGCTGCCTATGAGGTATGCGGATCTCAGAAGTCCACTTAACAGGAAACAGCTTTCTTGCCCCAAGTGTGTTAAATCCAGGAGGATGTGGGTGAGGTCAGATTGTTCATCATTGTATCCCCAGTGCCAGGAGCATAGTAAGTGCTCAGGAAGTATTCTTTACAGCAAGTGGGGAGAAGATACAACAGCTGCAGACCAAAAAATAAAAATACCAAAGTACGTATACCTTTAGTAGAGGGAACTCAAAGTTTCAAACTCTTACTAAAATATGTGTGACTGATATGAGAGACCTTCTAGAAACCAGGCCTTGTTGGAAGACTGCAGGAAGAGTTCCAGAAGATTCCTAAAGGAGGATGGGAAAGCTGCGGAGAGAGGAAAGGGAAGGGAAAAGTAGAAGGGCTGGGGAGCTGCACTGGAAACCATAGAATAAGCTATAACGTTGGAGACAGAGGTCCAGGGTTTAAGCCTCCAGTGTCCACTGTTGGCTGTTTGCCCTTGAATAAACCTCACACCTTAACAGAGCCTCAATCCTAAGTGATGTGACAGAAATAAGAAGTCACATCTCACAGAAGCGCTGTGAGCATCTAATGAGATAAAGAATATGAAAGCACTGTATCAAATCAGTGTCACCTACACCCAAATCTGTGTTGGGGTCAGCCTGAGTAGAAGAGCAGTGGATCACAAGAATATAGTTAGGATGGATGAAGAGACTGCCGTCTAACTGTGAGCTTTCAGGCAAACTTGAAATGTTTCTGACTTAGGAAAAACGTTGATCCCCATCGGGTTGAGAAGACAGTGCTTATGCGGTATTGGAGCAGCTGAGAGACAAAGCCATACACATACCCATCCAGCTCTGGGTCCTCTAGTCGACTGAAACTCAGTACATCCTAAACTGAATTTAGAATCTTTCACAGAGAATCAGTCATCCCTATTTCTGTTACTGATAGAACTGTATCTCAAGCCACTTGAGCCTGAAATCTGTGTCTTCATTGTCAACCCTCTACCAGCCTAAGGGCGGGGGGGGGGGGGGGATGGCAGTGGTAGGGATGGAGAGAACTGATGCAGATAACTGTCATCCTGAGACATCTTTTCTCTGCTCCGAGCCCCATTATTCTCATCTGTTGAATGGAGACGACTCCACCTGCCCCACTTGATTTCAGCCTTTTATGAGAATCAGTGATTAATGTAAAAGCTTTTTGAAAACTGTAAAATGCTCTGAAAAAAAAAAAGATGTTCTTAATATTTGCAATAGTGTAAGACTAAACCTGGAAGACTGCCTTTGTCTAGCTTGTACACAGAAAACTGAGTCCAAAAAACTGCTATTTAGTAATACCAAAAGATATTGTCCCAAACAATTCATACTACCACTTGTCTAATTGTCCTACTTGTTGTCTAGCTAAATAGCTTGAATCTACAGAGTTCTGATGCTGAAAGAATTAAGGAAATCATCACTACATTAAAAGTGCAAATTTTTTTTTAAATATATTAATGAGGTAGTGGGAAGCAGGCTGAGAGTAAAGTAAGTTTGGAAGTGTTTGGTTTCCCTAATTAAATGGAGCTAATGAGTTTCTCCACTGAGCCTCAGTGCTGGGCTAAACAGTCTAACAAGCCTCAGATTTCTGTGATCTCAATAAGAAATGGCCAACTGGCAGCTGAAAATAACCTGCGTCATGGGGTGACTCATCCTTCACACCTTTGGGTGAAACCTTTGCATCAGAAGGCAGGAGCAAGTCGCAAGCACCATGCAGGGCTGAAGTCAGATCCTCTGGGGTCTTCAGAAGCTGCAGACTCCTCATGACAAGGGGCCTTAGCATCATGTCACGACGAGGTACAGAGAATCACAAAGTGAAAGCTACCCTAGATCACGGATCAGAGCTGGGAACAAAGTGGCAAAGAGGAGATGGAATTTAATTTAAATGACATTCATTGAGCCTGGAGATGGGGAGTAGGATACAGAGATATAAAAGGCATACCCCTGCCCTCCTCCTACAAGCTTTCGAACAAGTTGAGGAAATAGATATGATTTTTAAAAATTAAAAGACAATTTAGAGCATCCTCAGTGCTTCCATGGTGTCTCCAGATATAAGCAATCCCTCAGCATAGGTTGTGAAGCCAGTTATGACATGGCCCCGCCTCCCTCTCCATTTCTGGCCACGCCCTGAATTTCTCGCCAACACACACAAGGGGCGTGGATGGAGCTTCTCTCAGACCTGGAGTGCCCTTTCAGACCCCTCTGTGTGTGTGTGTGCTGCCCCTTTTGCCTGAAATGCACTGTTTTTCCCTCTGGCCTTGGAGAACCATCCTTAGTGGGGCCACATGGTCGAAGCCCTTCCCCATCACTCCTTCTGGTCACTCTGTTTCTCCCAGTTCCTCAAACCCTCCGTGCTCATTCGCCTGTGGGACTTTGCGCATGTACTTTCCTGTCTCTCCCATTCTTGTTCCTACTCAGCTCTCAGGTGTCCACTTAAATACAGCATAGAGAAGCATTCCTTGATGCCCCACCGCATCTAAATCAGGGCCCTATCTTACTGTCTGCTAGAAGACTGTTTTCTTCCTTCATTACACGTATGGAAGCTTTGAAGTGAGTAATAAATAATAAATTGTGGCTTAATCTGTCTGCCAGCTTCCTTGTGGCAGGAATGGATTGTTTACCACTACATCCCTAGTGCCTAGCACTGTGTCTGGCACACAAATAATTTTTAAGAGACTAAATGAATCAATGAGTGAATGAGTAGAATTTCTTCCCCCATGTTGTCCTGATCTTCCAAAGTACTCTTGAAACGTTGAAAGAATATTATGTCCCAGGACTCTGGTGTTTCATACACCTTCTGTGCCTGTGATTCCTGCTTGGAGCCCATCCAGTAAAATTTATAAAACTTCTTATTTACAGAATAGTTGCACAACGAGGGCATCAACTACCTTGAAATAATGATTTTTCTCCACAAAATGATGCAAAGACCTGGAGGCATGAAGCTTCCCTCCCCCACTGAATTTAAAGCATCATGTGATTTATTGAAAATTGCTATCTTTGAATTTCCCAAGGAGACGTCTATTCTGTAAAGCTTGATGTAGTCTGGCAAAACATCACTCATCACCAGATAGGACCCAGCCGATAACATGCCCCCTCCAAATACTGTGCTCGATGTGGCATGGACACACCCCAAGCAAGTCCGAGAAGAGCTGCCAGGCTAGTAGGGGGGCTCAATGCTGCACCAGAACAGATGAACCGGTTTGCAGGGCAGAAACTGCGACACAGATGTAGAGAACAAACATATGGACACCAAGGGGGGAAAGCCGCGGCGGTGGGGGGCAAGAATTGGGCGATTGGGATTGACATGTATACACTGATGTGTATAAAATGGATGACTAATAAGAACCTGCTGTATAAAAAAATAAATAAAATAAAATTTAAAAATTAAAAAAAAAAAAAAGCTGCACCAGAATAGGAAGCTGAAGGTATAAGAGGTGCTGAATGAGAGTACAGAATGTTTGCAGGGTGCCTGATAGCCTCTCCAAATACCAAAGGGCTACCACCCAATTCGACTTTTGTTGTGTGTCCCAGAAGAAGGGCTCAAGGTAGGGGTGAGACTTGTGATTAATATAAGGAAAAACCGATTCACAGAGTCATACAGAAGAGAATGGGCTGCCTTAGAAGGGACTGACATCCTGGACACCAAAGGGATGCAAGACCAGAACAAGAGAACAATGAAGGGTGAATCTGTAAGAGACGTGAAGCATCTGATTTGGGAATGGGGATGGTAGGGAAGAGGTAGTGAATACTAACGGGCATAATTGATTGAGTCAGGTGTGTGCTTAGGCATTTAATCCTCACAACATCCTAAGTTGTGAAGGTACTCTTATCACCCTCCATTTCCCAGATGAAGAAACTGAGTTACACAAAGCTTCAGAAAGTGCCCTATGGCACCAAGCCAGGGATGGCATCAGGATTCATGCCCAGGTTCACCCTACTTCAGAGCCAGTGCTCCGAAGACTGCTAAAGTCCCTTGCAAACCTAATATTCCGCGACATTTTGAACATAGAGATATCAAGGAAAAAAATCAATAAACCAGTCTCAAATGTAACTCATGGAGCTGAGTGAGTCCTCTGCCTTCTCCCTTCCTTTGTCCTCCAGTGTAATGCCTATGCTTGTGAGTACAGAGCATCTAACCAGGTTTCAAGTTTCCCGTGTGTCTCTGTGTGTATAGATCTGACAGGGCTAGTTCATTTCAAGTAACCAAGTATGTCTTTGGACAGCTCTTGTCAAGATCCAATAGAAGAGCCAATTCCAAAAATATGTTCCTTTAGTGGTTTTTTAGGGTTCTCTGCTCTGCACGGATTGACAATGTGGTAACAAGAGACATTCTGGAGACTGGATTTAATGCAACCATATGCTAGACAGAATGAGAACCCATATTGCAGCAGACCAGCCGGTACATTTCCATGTTAACAGAAGCTTGATTGCAAATTACATTTAGTCTCAACAGCTCAGTTCACTGCACACAGATGCCATGGGGGACTGTAAAGTTAGTGAGATGTGGGGGAGTACGACTAACATTTTTTTTTTGAAAAAAAAAAAATCCTTCAGCTGATAGAATGCCAAGGAGCATCAGCGCTGATGCTGAAAAGAAAATGCTGCTATATTTGTTTTGCCAGGAAAGGAAAAATAATCATTGTCGCGAGTTGTTAGTCAAATTATGAATACGAGCTCGGCTGGTAATTGTCTGATAATACAAACAGTGATATTAGGGCTATCAGATGCTTCATGTGCTGTTTGACAGCTAACATGTACGTGCTCTCTGAATTTGGAGTTGGTTCACTAATTCCAAAAGTTAAGCAGACAGAAGGGCGGGTAATGGAGGAGAATTTCCCCAGGCTCCTGGCTTCATATCCAGGACTGGATCTGGGTCAGCTTCCTAAAGTATGGTCAGTATCTCCCCCAAGCAGAGGCGGATCTGTGGAATTATAGAAAGAGCACAATATGGGTTTGAGTTGCAGGTCTATCTTTACTTGCTGTGCAACCCCGGGTAAGTCATCTAACCACTCTGGGCATAGGTTTCTCCATTTCTGAAATGCGGATGATAATATTCAACCAGGTCCTCTTTCCAAGAATATTTTGAAGATCAGCTGAGAGCTGGTGTGTGAACATACAGTAAACACATGGTGCTCTAAATGTTGGGGCTATAATTTGCCTACTTGGCTGAGTTTCTTTTTGTTCCCATTTTAAGAGCTGAGCTGAAATGATTTCTTGTCCATTGTCTCATGGCTGGAGCAGAATTTTTTTGTCTGGGTACAAGCACTTTTCAGTTAGGATCACCCATCTTCTTTCTTTGAGGAGTCTGGCTACCGGGCACCTCTCACCCAGAGCCTGACTTGACTCCTTTATCACGTGCTTTTCCCATAGGGAAGCTAGAAGGCTTTCATCAGATCTCATCAAGGAAGCAGAATGCTTTACTCTCTCCACCCTCCTGTACTCCAGACTCCAAGCTGTGGTAGCAACTGTTCTACTCAGCAATACATGTTCTCCCCTTAACCGCTAGTTCCCAGAACCCCATTGCAGCTAAGTGTGGCCACGTAGCTAGGTTCTGGCCACAGGAATATGAGCAGAGGTAAAGTCTACAACTTCCTGGCCTTACCTTTAAACTTCTTGCCTCATCCTCTGTTGCCATCCACCAGCTGAGGGGCAAAGACTCAAGGATCTACGGGAGGACAGAGCCACAGATAGAAGGAAATTGGGCCCCTGAATGACTGTCTGGAACATAATTCCCTGCCAACCTGCTCTAGGCTCTGAAGTGAGTGAGAAATGAAAGTCTACTCTCTTCATCCACTGAGGTTCATTGGTTGGTTGTTAAAGTTGGTAGCCTACCATAAAACCCAAGCAATCATCTATTTTATCTCACCATATAAAATGTGCTGTTACCAGAAACACAACGAGTATCTCATCAAACGCACCCCCAACACAGCATGCACATTCACACGTTTCCTCTGCCTCCATCATGCCCCTCAACCCCAACTATATACTTTTCTACTGAGCAAACTCCTACTTCCAGGGTTCAGCTCTGAAGAACCCACTCAGGTGGAGTTAATGGCTTTCTTTTCTGGGTTTTCACAGAACTTGTACATGCCCCTTACTGGATTATAGTGGAATTATGGTTGACATACATCTCCCTCCTCTTAAGGCAGAGAAACTGTCTCATTCAAACCCTTAGTGACTGTGTGAGAAAGCATCTTTCTTATTTTGCTTCTGTTTTCTTTCGTCCACTAGCTGTGGGATTGGGGGCCCTGGGGCTATATCTTCAGCTTAAAGATGGAAGAGCGCAGAGGCAAATGTAAATGCCCACTTAACTTTACAAGCTCTCTTCCTACAGCAGAGGGAAAGAAAGATCATGTCTCTCTTTCTATGCATCCACCAACCGAGGCCTGCACTTGATACCTACAGAGATGTGAGGAGGGGGAGGGTACTGGCCTGAGAAAAGCCTACACAATGTGTCATGGGCATGAAGCATGCCCCTATGAATGGAGGCCTCCTCCCTCTCCCTGCTCACCCCGTGCCCCATTGTCACCCCACTGGGACCCCTATTGATCATCCTTCAAAAGGCAAGAGGTAAATCTATAGCCTTTTCACATCAGAGTCCAGCTCAGCCTGTCAATCAGGGATGTTTGGAAGATACAAATGTAGAGTTCTGTCCACAGCAGGATGAGATGCTCGCATCAAACACCGCTTTGTACAACTTAAGGACACCCTGCTGGGTTCCAGCTCTAAGGGAACAAACCATTCTTCTTTTTGTTTTCCAGTGGCTATTGCTCTTGTTCCTTGTTTTGATTTGTGATCTATTCCCCTTCCCCCACTTTGGGGTTTTCAAGAGCTGCTTTATTTTCTTACTTTCTTCTATTTGTTACTTTGAGCTTTTCTATTTGCTGCTCTCACATCCATCTGCATTGGCATTAACTATTTTTTTCAGATAACACCTAGGGAATGTTCAGGGATTTTCCAACAGTGGTGAGACACAAGGATGGCTAAATTAGGGTCCTGGATTGGGAATGGGCAGTCCAGCTGAGTTCCAGCTCTATCACCTACCAGGGACAAATCATTTCACCTTCGTCTCCTTGTCTCTAGGAATAAAAATATGAACTCGGTCCCTCTAGACTGTAAGCTCCATCAGGGCAGGGGTCATGTCCATTTTGTTCAAAACTGAACATACCCAGTGCTTGGTATGTTGTAGGCCCTCAGTAAGGATTGTTCAGTGACTGACTGTCTATTGTAGAGACCAAATAAGGTAATAGACATAAAAAAAACTTTGTAAATCCTGTAGTGGTATACACAGGAAAGCGTTATTATTGCACAGATGGGGAATGCATGCACTGGCCTCAAATTGAGAGTTACTTAGCTATTTTAAGATATTGAAAGATACTTTGGCAAATATGTTTCAAATATGCATAATATCCTTGGAGTGGCCCAGGGATGCAATTCAAATGGGAGACAGGGCTGAGAGGTAATCGCTGTCTTAACAAAGATGAAGAGAGGAGAAAGCAGCATGTGTTAGAGAGGCCTGGAATGTTCCTAAGCAAAAGAGTTACATGTCAGAGGGGAATCTTATACTCACTTGTTCTAGCAGAACAGGTTTTATTGGCTGGCCAAGGTCACTGGAATCTAGAGTCAGATAAGGATTTTCCCAAGGAGTCATTATTTCTTAATGTGTTTTATATTTATTTATAATCCCACTGAGTCTGAAAAATGACTTACTTGTCAAAATAGACCATCCCAGCTGACACTTGAGCTGGTCGAATCTCTCATCTCCTTGATGGGAGGAGAATTAAGAAAATGATGTGTCCAAGGTAACTCAGCTAGGTGTGATATTCAGTGCTAGCCACATTCCGAACACAGCTTTCTGAATCACAAATAGCTGTAAACACTGATATTGGCCTATAGCAAGAAGGAAGATTAAAACACAGAAAAGGCACACAGAAAGAACAAGGGCAAAAGTAGAGCCGCTTTTTGGGTTCCCTATGGCTCTCCATCCCTTGGTTCCAGCTCCGTTCAAGACCTAGTTACTTCCTTGCCCCTGGGTTCTGCCACCCTCACATTCTTAAAATAAATTTCTCTTTGTAACCTGGCTAGCAGAGTTGGGTTTCTGTTCATGGGAACCAGGAGTCTTTACCAACCCAACTACTTGCAAGGTGCTCCTTGAGGGTTCATATGTTCCCACAGCTCTGGCACAACACCTTGCACAGAGAAGGTGCTCAGTAAATATAAGACCTGATACTGAAGCTTCAGGAATCTTCCCCAATATCCTCTCTCCAGGAGTGGCTTTCCTTTCCCCAAAGTCCCCTCCCATACAGATCTTGTACTGTAATTGCCAATAGACTCATCCCATGTCCCTTTCTCAATGCTCCCCTGTCCCAACATAACCCCCACAGGTTGCCATCTAGACCAGGTAGTAGTGGGGGAGGTGAAGAGGCTGGAGACCACTGTCCTAGAACTGTAAGCTTGTGTATTACATGAAGTTCATCAAGCATCCACCATAAGTTACTCAATGAATGTCAAAGGAAGTGAAAGAGAACAGAATCACCATTCCAGACTTGACAAAGAAATGAATAAAATATAGTCCCCAGCACTTAAGGAGCTTAGAATTTGTTGGGAGATACAAACAAACACACACAACCAGAATATAACTTAAACATCATAAGAGACACAAGTACAGAGTCCTCTGAGAGCTCAGACATCATTCTGGGACGTGGGATCAAAGAAGGCTTCAGAGAGTAGGAGACATTTGAACTGGGCCGTGAAATATGCGTAGGACTTCCCCAGATGGCCAGAGTCAGGTAGAAAGGCATTCTAAGCAGAGGAAATAACAAGTGCAGTGACAAAGAGGGGTGGACACATGTGCCAATGATGGGGGGCTACAATTCATCTGGAATGGCTAAACTAGTATTTTCCAGGAGATGCTCTGGAAGAAAAATGTTCTATGGCCGGTAAGTATGGGAAATGCATCCTGTATTCCCATTTAGAAATTTAAAATGCCTATTTGCCTATCAAAGGCTCTGAGAAATAAGTTAGGACACTACATAGCTAGTCCAGGGAAATATGGCACAGGGCCTGAAGAGGGGCAGTGGAAGTGAGGACAAAAGGGCATGTATGTGAGAGAGATTTCAGAGGATGCATAATCAAGACTTACCAAATGCAGAAGAGGAAGGGATTTAAAAGGACCAAGTTTTAGCTTGTTGGACTGAATGGGTGGATTGTGCAATTTGAGAAGAGAAGTATTTGAGGAAGATAGCACAGGTTTTGCTTCAGTCCTGTTGAATGTGAGCTGACAACGGGGCAACCATGTGAAGATGTTAACAGAGAGCTGACAATACAGGCCTAGGTTCCAGAAGTGCTGCTGTAGTTCAAGAAGATGCTGGACAACCATTATAACCATTATGGAAAAGATCAAGCGCTGGACAGGGCATTGGATTGGATAAGCTCCAAGGTCCCTTCTGGCCCAGAACTAGTATGATTTTATGGCCAGAGGGGCCCACACTGAGGAGTGTAGATGGTCCAGCCTCTGCCTGCTGATCACATCCAAGTGCATAACCTCTTGCAGCTGGTCATGGAAGTAATGACTGCAGAGGAGTTTGACATCTGCACACATCCCAATGAATGGAAGTGGTTTTAAAAGAAATGTCTTTTACTAGTAAAACTTTGTAATGACCCTGTAAAATGGTTCCATTTCTTATGGCCTGGCCTCACTGGGGAGAAACAATGGAAATACAGGATATGCAAGAACCATCATGGAAATTGAGTGTGTTCCTTTCAGTGTATTTCATTGACCCTTCCTAGGTATCCATGCAGCCTGGGAGAGTGGAGACAGCACTGGGCTGAAAGTCAGGTAGCCGAGGTCCTGACTATATCATTAAACCACTTTACATCCTTCGGAAAATTACCTACCTTCTATGTGTCTCTATGCTTCGATTTACACATCTGTAAAATATGTTAAAATAATGTTACCCTCACTGCTTATTCCTAAGGTTGTCAGGAGGGTTCAAAGAGATGGGTTTGTATTGTGAAAGATAACATTAACAGTGGAGACCGCCTGTTCTAAATATACATCTTAAACTAGTGGAGCCTCACGGGGCCCTGGACACTGAATCACAGAACAGGCTCATTTTGCAGATGGGAAATCAAGTCCCAGGGAGGGCAGGTGATTTACCCAAAATCAGACAGGCAGCAGAGCAAACCCAGCATATAGGTATGTGTTCTTCCTTCCAAGCACCACTGCCTTCCAAAGACCAAGAACTGGGACCATGGCTGGAAAGAAACCACAGGCTGGAAAAAAATGTGGTTGAGTAGCCAACCGACAGTATTCAGAACCCCAACCAGCAAATCAAGCCTTCAGTGTGAGTAGGCCAGCTAAAAACTATTTACCCCATATTTCTACAAACTGAGCAATCTTTCTTTGTTTGTGTCAAGCTGAGTTGGCCACAGCTGAGTCTCCCTGAGCCCTCAGCTCAATGACTTCAACATACACTAACACATTCTATGATGATGAGCATTTTTATATTGATATCTTCACTGACTAGATGAGAAGTTTAGACATATGAACTTCACCCTCTCTTGTAGATCTTCTCCTCTCTAACCCCAGAGGGAATGTTCTAGGTGGGGAGCAACGAGCTGTCCTCTGACACCAAATGTGTGTGGGATGGTTTCCTACACCAACCAATTGTCCAGCTATCTAACGCTAATGACTCAGGATTAAGGTGGACCCCACGGGTTAAGAGCTCATTTCCGCAAGACTGTCCCCACTTCAGATGCCAGTTTTACCATGTATACTTCTGACCAAAGAGTTATCAATTCAGGGGGTTCCCACAAGCCTCTCCTCACGTTTGATAATTTGCCACAGTAACTCACAGGACTCAAGAAAACACTATTTACTATCACAGATTTATTATAAAGGATACAGGTCAGGAATAGCCAAATGGAAGACACGCATAGGGCAACACATGGGGGAAGGAGCATGGAGCTTTTCTGCCCTGAGTGTGCTACCCTGCCAGTACCTCAATGTGTTCACCAACGTGGAAGCTCACCAAACCCCATTGTTTACGTGCTTTTATGGAGGTTTCCTTACATTGGCGTGATTGATTAAATCCTTGGCCATTGGTGTTTAATTCAAGCTCCAGCACCTCTTCCCATTCCAGAGGCTGGGAGATAAGGCTGAAAGTACCAACCTCTAATCATATCTTGTTCTCTTTCTGGCAACCAGCACCAATCTGAAGCTATCTAGGGACCCCCAAACACCAGTCATCTCATTGAAAAAAAAAAAAAAAAAGACATTCCTATCACCCAGGAAATTCCAAGGGATTTAGGAGCTCTGTGTCAGAAGATCAAAAGATGCTCTTATTACTTCTATCACTCAAGAAATTACGAGGGTTTGAGGACCTGTATGCCAAGAACCAGGGACAAAAACTGAGTAGTGTATATTTTTTATTATGCCACAGTGGTCACACTATATTTAGGCAGTGTCTCCTAACTGACCCTCCTGGATCTGACTTCTCTTTCATCTTTTCTCCCCACAGTTGGCATTGTTATCTTCCCATAGTGTCACACTTCTCCCCCTCCCCAACTCCACAGAATACAGGGCAAGACCCAAAACTTCATCTTGGCATTCAAAGGCCTTTTGGATCTGGTCGCAATCTGTCTTTCAAGACTCATTTCTTCTACTCCCTTACTTGTACCCCACATGCCAAACTAAACCCGGACTCTTCACTGAATCCTGAATACACACAGGCCTTCCTTCACACTAATCTCACACTCTGGTAGGCCATTCGTCAAGGTCCACCTCTGTTTCCTTTGCACCTTCATAGTCTCATGTTTTTCCTGTTTTCAGCACACATTTTCTTTCATAATATCGTGATGTGTGTACTTGTCCCACTTCCTCATTAGATGGTCCTCATGTCCATCCCCCACTGCACTCAGCTCAGTGACTGAAAACCAAGTCTTAGCCAGAAAATAACACACTATTTGAGAGAAAAAAAGATACACACACTGCACCAGAACTGAAGACCACCATACTCAAAAACAAAAGCAAAAACAAAAACAAAACATCATTGGCTAAAGACGAAAGCAGTTCCATGCAGCTTCAAATCAGAGCTGAGTAGTTGGTTCTCCAGACAAGCACTTGGAAAAACTGTTTTACCTGTTCCCCCTCTTGTCTGTTCAGTTGCCTAAGTTGCTTTGAAGTCTGTAAAATGGCCAATACCTCCAATCAGAGCGGCATTTCCTTTCCAGTTAGGAAGACTGCTAAGGAGAGAAGCCGTGCTAGTTTTTGAGGTCTGAGCTGCTGCAGTGACTCATCCAGTAAAGCCAGAGCTGTCTATTTTGATCTTTCTATGTTCAGAGTCTATTTACGGTTGTAATTTTCTTTCTTTCTCTTTCTCCCTTCCCGCCTATGGTGACTTATCGGACTGGTCACACACATTTGACAAACGCAACCTGTATGAGGAGAGAGTGAGCAGAATGGAACAGGCTTTCAGCTAAAACCCAGGAAGGAATGAATGCTTGTGTTTACAGCTCTGATGATAGTGTTCTGGTAATGGCTTGGCCTTTTTCTCCTTGACTGAATATTCCCCTGGGCCTGCCAGTCTGGGCTCCTGTTATTTAATGAGGACATTGGAGCACAACCTCAAGATGTATGCAAAAATGACCTTTTCTTTGGGCTCACGCCAAATGCAAAGAAAAGTAGAGCCCCAATTAGACAGGGTGCTTCTGGAATACAGCTTTGGAATCCCCTCTTTTCCCCAGAAGCTCAGAAGCTTGGAATCACACCCTCTCAGAGCCAGAGAGAACCACAGAGATGATCCGGTTACCCGTTTTCATTCTGTGGATGGAGAAACCCAGGACCAGAGAGAAAAAGCAAGTCGTCATAACTCATCACCGGGCAGGCAAAGTCACAACAGACTCAGGCTTGGGGCCTAAGTCTCCACGTTGTAGTCAGTGTACTTTTGAGTGGGTCGAGATAGAAATTAACAGCTGGCTAAATGGTGGCTTACAGAAAGGAAAAGCTTCTCTTAATTTCCCCTGTGTGATACCGTGGCAGCATTACGTTCTCCTTTAGCTGTGCTGACAGTGAGAGACTAGCAGCACGAGCAAAGGAATTAGCCTCTAACTATAAACTCAGTGTCACACCTTTACCTTTAAAAGCCATGGAATATTACTCAGCTATAAAAAGAAACGAAATTGAGTTATTTGTAGTGAGGTGGATGGAGTTAGAGTCTGTCATACAGAGTGAAGTAAGTCAGAAAGAGAAAAACAAATACAGTATGCTAACACATATATATGGAATCTAAGGGAAAAAAAAAAAGTCATGAGAACCTAGTGGTAAGATGGGAATAAAGACACAGACCTACTAGAGAATGGACTTGAGGATATGGGGAGGGGGAAGGGTAAGCTGTGACAAAGTGAGAGAGTGGCATGGACATATATACACTACCAAACGTAAAATCGATAGCTAGTGGGAAGCAGCCGCATAGCACAGGGAGATCAGCTCTGTGCTTTGTGATCACCTAGAGGGGTAGGATAGGGAGGGTGGGAGGGAGATGCAAGAGGGAAGAGATATGGGAACATATGTATATGTATAACTGATTCACTTTGTTATAAAGCAGAAACTAACACACCATTGTAAAGCAATTATACTCCAATAAAGATGTTAAAAAAAAAAAAAAAGCCAATATAGGATTAGCATAAGAGTCAGTGGTGTTGAGTCTTAACTAGGACAACCTCTGAGGTCCCAGAGCCGCCTCATTCACTCTACATCTGCATTTTAGCTTCACCTGAAAAATGGGGAGGGAATTCGTTTACTGACTGTGAGCTTTCTTATAAAGTTTAAATGAGAAAACATGGTCAGAAAGTTCTTGGCAATATAAAGCTCTGTTCTACTCATGGAAAGGATTTTATTATGTTGTTAGACTTCTACTTATAGGGTCTTATTTTCTTCAACTTGGTGATTTCATAGTCTCCTATCAAAGGAGACCCCTTAATTCTATATGAGAGATTTTAAAGATTATTTTTTGCTACAAATGTTTCACATGCTCGTTGTAGACTACCTGGAAATCCAGAAACATATTTTTAAAAAAGAAAATCAACCATCTCATTACCCAGCTATAACCACATGCTTACACTAGGACTAAATTATTATAATTTTGCCCTTTTTGTGAACTTTTTTCCAAGGTCATTAAATATATGTATATAATATATATCTGCATACTATTCCATCAGAATGCATCATAATATATTTAAATGGCAATCATTTTTTAATATTTAAGCAGTTTATTAGTGATTTCCTTAACATAAGTTTAAAGACCGCATGCAACCCAAGTTGGAATTTCTCTGAGCCGTCCTATAAATAGGGTGACCCTATGTTCTCTGGTCCAAAACAGGGCATTTTTTTAGAGTAGCAAGTCAAACTATTGATAATTATGCTGTGACAAAAAGCATAAATCTGAACTGTTTTGGGCAAAGTGGGACATATGGCTACTCTACGTACAGTCATAAAGAATTTTAGAAATATCACTGTCCCCAGGCAACATTGCATAAGGTAAAAAATACACACTCTAGAATCAGAGCATTTGGGTCCAAGATTGGGATCCACCATTGTTAGCAAAAATAACAGAATAGCACTGGACTTCAGTTTCTTCATTTTAAAATACAGGCTACTACCTGAATCTCAAACTTACCTGCATTTGAGTAAGAATGTAAATGAAGGCCTGTTGTAGCTGGAATAAGCTCAACAGTTGGGAAGATTTTTTCTTTTTTTTAACGGTATTAGTGCAATGGAGCTGGGTTCTCCTCACATCAGCATTCTTCATGGGGTGTTCTAAACAATTCACATTCTGCCTGAATATGCAAATGATTCCTCCAAAAGGAGATAGGATAGTAAACCACTGACCCACACACGGAGAAGCTACATTTGCCCCTAGATGGATCTCATTACACTGCACATAAAAGGACAATTAGTGTTCTCTTTAAAGCTGTCCTTTAGCTTTATTGACTGCTGGTTAAAATAATAGGCTACAGTTTAGAAATCGTTTGACCATGCCAGTCCTTTATCCTCTGATGATATTTGGGTCACTGGGATTATACCTATATGGTCTGTTTCAGTCCCCTGTTAAGAAAGAAAGCACCAAGAACAGAAGTTTAACTTTTCCAAGGAATTTCCAATTTCCTAATGAGGAACAATGCTTGAATTCTCTGAAGCCTCATAGTTTCTCTCAGGCAGAAAAGGAATTGTGGGTCTCAAAGGCAGTCAAATGGTTATCTTTTAGTTGGGGTTCTTCTCTCTGAATTAAGAGAGACTATGGTGCTTATAACTCTATGAACGAAGGCATCCAAGATCTGCACATATATCGTCATCTGGCTGGGGTTGCTGTACACTACACAGAGCGGACCTTGCAGTGAGAGCTTGATAACTGCATTATGGATACACCTGTCCTTGCCATAACCACCAAAGCAGTCATTTATCAGTTCAGTATTCAACTGAAAAGCTTCATTATCACTTTAATAGAGTGCCTTAAGTATTCACCTTTATCAGCCTCCTTGAGATATGTGTACATTTTTCTTTTCTTCACAGTGCTTCACCCAATGCCTTGTATAGAAATAAGTGTTTGATCAATACTTGTGAAGTGAACAAAATAATTCCCATCCCCTTTCCAAGGCACACTTGAAACAACCATACCTTTACAGTAACCCAAACTCTTTTACTTTCTCTTTCACCTGTGCTTTAGTGACAGGAGCAATAAACTCGGAATTACAATAACTGAGTTTAAATGAGAGTGAAGCTACAACTCTTTCCTACAGAAGAATTTCAATTAATAAATGTAGAAGGAACAAGAAAAATAGAAAATGGCCAGAATACCACAATAATCGTGCAGTAAGCAAGATCCACCAATAGATGCTAAAATTAGTTGGTGAAAGTTTAAATAGAAACATGGTATTTGTATCTCCTCAAGGCATGTCCTCTCAAAATATTTAGTAATCACAAAGGAAAAAAAAATAGTAAATTTACAGTGGAGAAACCCAGCAGATGCGTTTTTTTACCAAGTGATCAAGGTTAATGTTTCCAGTAGTACCTATCAACGTAATCTGATATGCCTTGAGAAAAATACATCCCCTCTGCATTATCCTTCCCAATACCTTCAGTATAATCACAGAAAAACATGGTAAGCCAGAATTGAAGGTTATTCTACAAACTAACTCATCAGTACTCTTCAAAAGTGTTAAGACCATGAAAGACAAGGAAAAACTGTGAGGCACGGTTCCAGATGGCAGCAGATGACAGAGATGTGGCAATGATAGTAGTGTGGAAATCAGAATTGGATCCTGGGAAAGAAAAAGGATATTAGTGGAAAAATTGGTGAAATCTGAATAAAGTCTGTACTTCAGTGAATAATACTGTACCAAGGTTAACGTCTTAGTTTTGATTATTGTTCTATGGTTATACAAGGCATTAATGTTAGCGGGAGTTGGGTGAAGGGTAAACATAAATGCTCTGTACTATTTCTGCAACTTTTTGGTAAGCCTGAAATCATCTCAAAATAAAAGTTTAAAAAAATAAGTGAACTTGAGTGCTAACACTGCCACCATCCGTGTCATGTCCTTGGGTAAGTCGCCTAACCTCTGGGACCCTCACCTTTCACCATCTCTAAAGTTAGGAGACCTGTCTTCATATTTGTTAATGTGAGGTCAAAATGAGATAAGGGAACTAAGGGCACTTTTTAAATTATAAACTCTTTCTTTAAAAAGGTATTTTTATTATCATTTACCCCCCCTTAGACTTTTCTGTCTCATCCACCTAGGGTTGCCAGATAAAATACAGGATGCCCACTTAAATTTGAATTTCAGATAAATAATAGATTTTAGTATAAGTATATCCCACGTGATAATTGAGATACACTTAAAAACCATATGTTTGTTTATCTGGAATTCAAATTTAACTGGGTGTCCTGTATTTTCATTTACCAAATGTGGCAATGGTACCTCCACCCAACTTCCAATACTCTGTCCCTTTCTTTAAGACAGCCCTTCCTTCCTTCATTCAGTCTCTCTATACAATGCTGATGCTCTTGGCTCTGAGCATCCTCTAGTGCAAGGATTCCACCTATGCACTATGGCAGTCCATGCTCCAGGAATAACCCACAAAGGTTAGGCAATAACAGGATGAGACTCTGGCAAAGTGAGTTCACAGGGAATGTGTGACTTAGAGGAATCTCTTCTCTCTGACTTGTGATTGTACACAACTTATTTTTAAATTGTTAGGGTATTTTTATGATCCACTGCTCACAACAGCCCAATGATAGCCTTATGCACGTTTTTAAGCCACAAGGAAAAATCGGAACAACCAACAGCCCAGATGATAGACCACCTCTTGAGACCTGTGGTCTGGTTTTGGGGAGGGAATGAGAAAAAGAGGGAGCATTGAGCACAACACTTTCACATACATCACCTAATCACATGGGAAAGTAAGCCTGTTCTCTCTTGCCTGAGTAACTGAGGCTGAGGGAAGACGAAGAGCTCAGACTCTCTTAAACTCATAAGGACATGACCATCTTTTTGCTTTAGGTCTTTCATTGCGTACATTTCTTACTCTTCCATAGCATCTGGTCATCAAGGTTCTGCTCAAGGGCCACCTCTTTTTGTGAGTTTTCACCCGATTCTCCAAAACAGGTATGGTTTGTTTTTTTTCTGACTTTCCACATTACTTTGAAAAGAACTAAGACCTTTACCTGGGATTGTAGTCACACATGTCCACATTTGATCTTGTTTTTTGGCTTTGAGGGCAAAGACTGTGTTATGTTCATGTCAAGATTTCCTACAGTGCCTCCAAGCAAAGGTGAGACTTTCTAAATTGGGGATCGAGAGGCCAAGTCCTGGTTCAGATTAACCACGAAATTGGCCCATTGGTAACAGTACATACTGTTACAGGTACAATTTCAACATTGGTAAATAGTGTCTGTTTATTCACATATATAATTTCCTAGATGGTTTCTAAGATCCTTCCAGGTCTGACATCCTGCACTCCGGGACCCTGATGTCTGATGGAGCAGGCATCTGAGTAATGGTCTTGCGCTGCCTGGCTACTGAAAACAACTTCCCGTATCACAATCTTCCCTTTTGGTTGAGACTCCCACATTCCTTCTCGCCACCTTGGAGGTGTATCAGAAATATTAAAAGCAAGGATCTTCTGCAGGGGATGCCCCAGGCTCCAGGCATGCCATTGAGCCAGCAGTAGCCTTTCCGTGAATCAACAGCATTAAATCTCCGCTGTCTTTTCCCCCAGGTCATCTTCAGGAACGATGTTTGCTGCCTCAAAGGGAAGATGCAGTTTAATTCTAACCAGCAGTGGTCACAGGCTCTAAGTTTATATGTTGCTTTACAGAATATTCCTGCTAGATTTAAGTAGAGTAACTTAAATTACATTTCATCTTTCCGGGCCTTAGGTTACCAATTGTTCCACAATGGAAACCATGTGAAAAAGAGATGCTCTTCTTTCCTCACAGTATTAGGTAGAAATCAAATAAGGTATAACTAGCAACCACTTAGAAAGTGCACATCACAAGCCAGGTACTGGGCACTTCACATGTATCATTTAATCCTTCTAATGCCCTTGTAACTTTGGTACCACAATTCTTATTTGAACAATGAGGAAATCCATGCTCAGTAAGTTTAAGCAAATTGTGCAAGGTCACAAAGCTAGGAAATAATTGGAATGGGATACAGATGCATTGCTGCCCCACAAACCCATGCTCTTAACCTCATGCTCCCCACTTCTTACGTGAAAATGCTTTAAAATCAGAAGGCATCACGCACATGAAGGAATTGTCACTTAATCCTCACAACACACCAGGGGATGGTAACACAGATATTTTTATCCCCACTTTATAAATAAACATAGATCGGACCTATTTTTGTCCAGCTAGTAAGTTGTAAAACTAGGAGCCAAACTCATTGCCTGGTTCCGTGACCAGATTCCCTCAACTAAAGAAAGAGGTATATAGTTCCCTGTGCTATACAGTAGGACCCTGTTGTTTATCCATTCTATATGTGATAGTTTGCATCTGTGCATAACTGAATCATTTTGCTGTACAGCAGAAACTAACACAACATTGTAGATCAACTATACTTTAATAAATAATTTTTATGTAAAAAAAGAATAAAAGGTATTGCAAAAAAAAGAAAAAGAAAAAGAGAACGGCATAACCTTCAAGCTCTGTCTGAAAGTAGAATGGTACATATTTTTAATACTAGAAGAAGGTCATGCCACCTAACAAGAGCATGGCTCTCCCCTCCATGTGTCTTCTGAGTCAAATTGACTTATTTCATCTGGAGCAAGGAATTTTCCCGATGTCAGCACCTCATACCTCGAAATGGGCTTTTCTGTCTCATGTATCATCCCCCAAACCTAAACTGCCAGCAAAGTCCTGCTTCCAGAATTGTTATTATCTATAATGATGCTCTGAACTAACGGAAAGAGCCGACCTCTGTTCCAGGCATCAGCAGTGCTCATTGTGCTGGCAGGGAGAAATCCACCTCGCACTTTGTCAGGAAAGTTAATCTGATATGAGACAATAAAGATGGAAAGCCACGAGGGCGATGTTCCCGCAGAGGCACTTTGCCGATTGTGAAAGACATTTTAAAAATAAAACAAAATATAACAACAACAACTAAAAAACAGAAGCTCCATTTTCTGAGCAGATAATGAAATCTCTCACTGAAAAAAAACGTAAAATCTGCCATGAAGAATCTTGCAAAAGAAGAGGATGGTCTGCTCAGAGGTCTGAGGTCCTGGAGCTGCCAGGATCCTAACGTGGGGCTGGAAGGTACTGCTTCCTTTGTGCCTGTGACTAAGAAGACACATGAATAGGGAGACCAAAGAAGCATTAAGTGGGAGAGAAGTTGTTTACACGAAGCCGTGGCTTTTCATTTCTTTGCCAATCCCCTACGTCTGTGGACCTCAAAAAGTAGGAGAAGCAGGGAGGAATTAATCAACTATAAACAAACAACCCTGGAAAATATGATATGGTCTGGCAGGCCCAGGGCTCAACAAATAATAAGCACCTTCATTTATATAACACTTGATAGTTCACGGTACACTTCCAGTTAGATTATTTCTTTTGATCCTCAAAAACAATAAGGGAAGTCAGCTGGGATTAGAATCCCCATTTCATATGGGAGAAAACTGAAACCCAGAGAAGGAACGAAATTTGGCCAAGGTTACACAGCCAGTTTGTAACAGAACAAGAATTTGGACCACTTTCTCTGACTCTAGAATACAGGTTTCCCCCCACTATGCAACATGATTATCATAAAGTAAATGCTGAAAACAATAACACTTATGGTTTGAGTATAAGCACACTTCTTCATGTAGCTGCATAGAAATTAATTAAGTGAATAAAATCTACCTTTATCATCCAAGATTAGAAAACAGAAAGTATAAGCGAGCACTTAGTGCAGGCAGGTACCTAAAAGATCACCTATTAAACCGAGTCAGAGTGAATCACTTAGGATCTCATTGCAAGATCTATTGTTGCTTTGGTAGGAAGTTTATTTCACTTTCAAGATAACAAACTAAATGTCATGATTTCTTTAATGTGGGTCTTCTATACAAAGATAGGTCTATTCACTGCAATGGTTCACCCATTCAACAAATATTTATCTTGCTCCCAGCCAGTTGCTAACCTTCCCAAATTGAATGCAAAAATACTTCAGTAGGTAGGTTTCATGGAGGAAGAACTAAGGATCACTATTTTTAGCAATGACTACAAAATAACAAATATTTATTTAAGATAAATATTTTCCTCATGTGTGAAATGTGGAGGACATTGACTCGTGCTTCCAGGAGTTAATGAAGACAACTTATATTGTTTGTCCGTATTTTTTGTATAAAGTCCTTTGGTCTAAAAAACTCATGAGAAATATGTCCATACAAAGCAAGAAAAAGAGGAAGTCTTCAATTGAGGGGAGGAGGTGGCTGGGATGGCACAAGAGTAATCCAAGCCCTCCTGGTCAGCCTGTCTCCAGCCTTCTCCTGCCAGAGCCCCATTAGGGAACCGCTGCTTTATTCCCTGTACAAGAGAGCCCTCAGGCCCCTCTGAGCCCCCAGTGCACGTTGCAACTGCCTCTCTTCTAAGCCACCGCGTTTTACCGTCATAAGGAGTTTTCCTGCCTGACCTCCCCCCCACCCCACCAGACTGAGCACCCCTTGAGGACAGGCCCCATGTCTTATTTCACGTCCCCACTCCAGAGCCTTCCCCGTACCGTCTCCCACACTCTGGAATCCGTTAATTAATGCGTTCTGAATAAAAGCCTGAATTAGTGAGTGAGCGAATGAACAATAAGTATCTTTAAGGAGGAAGGCAAGATTCTTGAAAGATCTGATCAGAACAAATACAATTAGGGAAAGACAATATTCTGTGGCATCACTCTAACGCGTTTTGAAACCTAACTGATCATAGGGTAACATCCCTATTTTGTAAATGGAGGCGACGCCAGCCTCGATGGACCTGCCAAGACCAGCAAGTCAGGGTCTGGGCGAGAGGACCCCAGGAGAATAGTTCTCAGGCACATTCTTAGTCCTTAAGGAGAATGGCTGCTGTCAAGTTAATCAGCCAAATCCTCCTGATTACCAGAGGTCAAGAGCACAGGCAGCAAACCATTTCTCTGCTGGCTTAGGCCAAGGAAAGCCTTGATGGCGTGCCAGGAAATACAATGAATGTTTTACCTTACAAATGCTGAGGAGACAACATGTTCCTTTTAGCATTAACTGCTTAATTCAAAAGAAGCCATTTAGAATCTGAGCCTGGTCTTTTTCCTTGATGAGTAATTTCAGGCTGCCTACCAAAGCTTTTGTTTGTTGGGAGGAGAGAGGAAGAGAAAGCATTTTGTTAAGGCATTTTAATTTTCATATTTAATGAAACAGACTGGGTAGCAGGTTCCTTTGATTTTATTTTTCTGTTCTCTGAATACCTTCTTGTGTATTACGTATTCTGCTGGAGCTTCCTGCAAGAACTTTTCAATATTTCATGAGTTAAGGCTGTCAAACGTTACCCACTGAATCAAATACATTTCTTGCACAAATATTTGGTTGTTATTATTATTGTTACAGACCAATCATAAAAAGCTGGAGAGAAAGGGAACATGTACTGATGTTGCCCCGTATTCTCTTGAGCACATAAAATTATATAACTCTCTGAAGCCCTCTTTTTATTGCTGCATCTAAAAGGCTTTGCATTCTTTACAGAATAATTTTTGAAGGGGTTATTTCTCCTTATTAAAAGAGAACTAATCAATCAATCAGATATTTCATTTGTTTTAGTTAATTAACAAAAACATTGAGAAAAACACCACTGGATTAGTGTCAGGAGGCAAGCTGGCTCATTTCAGCTATTATTTATTTTAGTGCTTTCTCTCTCTTTCTCCTCCATAAAAGGAGGGCAGAGACTTTGCCTGTTTCATTTGTAATTATAACAAAACAAGAACAGTGCCTGGACCACAAAAGGGGCTCATCAATATTTGTGGAATAAATGAATAAGATAATTCAACAATTTGACTTGCTTTTTCTGGGCCTCAATTTCCTTGTTTGTGAAAAACCAAAAGGATTGATAATGTCTGTGTTTTCCAGCTTACATAGTTATTGTAAGGATCTGAAGAGATAAATAATGGCTTTGTGAAGCTGTTGAGTTATGCACATAATTAAAGGATCAGCAGCATTAGTAATAACAGAGGGTCTGTACCTAATCAGCTCCTGTGACCTTGGCCTAAACATTCCCATTCTCTAGGCTTTCGTTTCCTCATCTATAAACAGACAGGCTTGGACCTGATGATCCCTAAATTTCTTTCCAGCCCAAACCAAGATCTTTAAACCAGTCAGCAAATACTTAGTTAGTCCCCACTTTATGCAAAATACTCTTCTAGGAAAAAAACACCAAGGAATCATGGAAGAGATTTCAAAGAAAAACAAAAACAATAACTTTTCTAAAATACTTCTTCCTGGTTACTTTTTGAAATATAAAAGCAGCCATTAAGTGAAGAACATGGGAAGATGTGAAAAGCAGATTTCACAAGAAAAAAGTCATTTGGGGAAATCAAAAATTTAGTTAGCTGCTGGTACATATCTTGTGGAGATCATTCTGACCTTCCAAACTGCTTGTGCAACAAACTTGGATTTGTGTTGGCTTTTAACATCTACCTAAGGAGAACTATCTTTAAAAAGAGCAAGAGTATGCTGCATAAAAATGTTCAGGAAAATGTAGATTTGGGGGGAGGGGGAGCCAAGGAGAAAGCAGCACAAATATGCTATTATGATTTAAACAATCTACTTCCTTTGAGTGGGTGGACAACTCAAGGCCATTCCAGCACAGAAAGAATAAGCATCTTCACAGCTCTCTGGGGAATTCATTGAACCAAGGAGTCAGAAAAATTCCTCCAGAATTCAGTTGAGCCGTGAAGGAACCAACCCATCAACAAATGTAGGTGTTATATCCATAGATTCTACAGGAAATTAAACCTATAAGACCACAAGTATATACACAAAATACCCTCAGTGATATTTATAAGATCATTCATGATATAAAGCTAAATATTCTTCTAACATAACATGTCCAAAATTAATTTCATACTTTTAATTCTCAGACCTACTCATTTCAATTCACCATTTCACCTACGCAAACCAAAAAACACAAAAGTTTTTCTTGATTTCTGCTCCCTCACCTTCTATGCCCAATGATTTATCAAGCCTTATTTTTATAAATGATCCTCACAAAATCCAAAGAAGGGCACGGGAATACCTCTAAGTGGAGGAGTGTATTTGTCAGAGTACGCCAGGCTATGCATCAGTAACAAATAATCCCCGGAATACCAGTGGCTTAACACAGCAAACATTTACTTCTTGCTCATGATACAGTTTGACGTAGGTTATCTCTACTCAGTGGTTCCCCTAGGCCATGATTCAAGGATTCAGTTGCTTCTGCTTTTTAGCTACAAAAAGTATATTGTAGAAAGGGAGACAAAATATGAGATATTTTCACAGGCCAAGCTTAGAAGTGGTTTACATCTCTTCTGTTCACATTCCATTGGTTAAAACTCAGTCACACAATCCTAATCTAATCCTTAATCTTAATCAGTCACTCAGTCCTAATCTAACTTCATGGAGGATGCTGAGAGATGTAGCCTTCTAATGTATCCAGGAAAAGGAAGTCGTGCAGTGAACTCAGAGCCACAAGGACTGATACTTAAATTAGATTATCTTATCCTATTAAAAGAAATTTATCAGGCACTAAGATTCACAAACACACAGGGTTCTCTACCTAACTGACAAAATCCACTCCTATTTAAACTGTTCCTACAATTCTTGTGGTTTTATCCCCTAAGAAAATTAAAATATACAGATCTGTGTCTTTATTGTCACTTATCTCATTCTGAGATAAAAGACTTCTGCACATACAGCTCTGCACAATTTAATAATTTACCTTTAGCTTTCCCACAAGTGTAATCCTTTCTCCATTACACAATAAAATGCTTTACTAGTCAACTAAATTTTCCCATTTTCCCACATTCTTTTGAAACTGCAGAGATCTCAACATAACCTGGGCTCAGGCAGAGGTGTCTGACAATGAGGAGAAGTTTAGATTTCAAAACCCTGAAGTCAGTTGATCCACACCATCAAGGTTGACCAGGTGTGCCTTTCAGCTATAATTTAGACAAAATTTCCAGAGTCCTCTTAACATTTTTGCCTCTCCAGCCCCATTTAGCCAACCAACCCTCATTCATCTTTCAGGTCTAAACCTAGATATCACTTTTCTCTGGGAGGCTTTCCTGGCCTCCAAAGTCTGTTTGGGTGTCCCTTTTATGTGAACTCGAAGTACACTGTTCTTACTTTTCTCATAGCATTTGCCATGCTCTGTGTTCAAAGCATCAATTTTTTTTCCCCCCGATGGGGAGGTGGTCAGTATTCCTCACTAAACTGTAAGCTCTTTGACATAAAGATGAGTTCTGGTGGCAGTGATGGTGGTGGCAGTGGTGGTCATTGTGTCTCCATCTCCTAAAGCCACATAGATCCTCAAAACCATGTTTGTTGAATGAATAAATGAATGAATGAATGCATGCATGAATAAGGAAAAGTAGCAGCTAAATAAATTTTGGAGTAATTTAAGGGAGGCCAAACAGTGTTGGCAATTGGTGATCACCACTGAAGTCCATGTAGATGGGAATAAGAAAGTTTCAGAAGGATTACCTCTGGAAAAGAGCGATGACTTTCAAGGCACACTTGAACATCTCTTCTTTCACAAAACTTGCTCTGGTCACCTCAACTTAGAAGTGGTCATACTCCATAATCACAGGACCTTTCTTATAGCACTGCATATATGTGATTTTGTCTCATAGTGTCTTTTTCTTATGGTTCTAACTAGATGGTGAACTCTTGAGACAAGGAATATACTGTGTTTTAGTGTATTTCTCAATACTTAGTTCACTGCCCTATGTGTAGTAGGATTCCTAAATATACACTGTAGATATTATACCCTATAAATGCATGTTGAATTGAGTGTAGATACAACATACAGTAGAATTTTATATCTGAACACACAATAAATTTTTACATCTTTAAATCTGTTCTTGTGTGTTTATGTTGTTTCAAATCTTATCTTAAAGACTCTGTTTCCAGTCTCTCTCCCATTTCATATAATTGTTTAGGAATATCAATGACTAATAGTTTATAGACCATAAAGTAGCTGCATGACTTCTGGCAAATTCTTACACCCTGTGTTTTATTATTCTCCTTTGGAAGTAGAGGATAGCAAACCTTGTCCTAGATAAATCACAAGGTGGTATATAGCTCAAATTGGATACTGTTTATTATCACACTTATAGTGTGGGAAAGTCTTTTAACCATTTTACATTACGGGCCACCTGAAGGCAGACTAGCTGTTCACTTTGAGGGAAGAGACCAGCACACTCTTGGGGTAATATAGCTCCCACCTTTATGAGAGTTACTCTTAATCTACCAAGTTGTTCCTTTGTATATCTTCTGGGACCAAGGTGGGCAGTTTAGCTTTTGCTTATAAAATACTCAAATGGGGGCTTCCCTGGTGGCGCAGTGATTGAGAGTTTGCCTGCCAATGCAGGGGACACGGGTTCGAGCCCTGGTCTGGGAAGATCCCACGTGCCACGGAGCAGCTGGGCCCGTGAGCCACAATTACTGAGCCTGCGCATCTGGAGCCTATGCTCCGCAACAAGATAGGGCGCGATAGTGAGAGGCCCGCGCACCGCGATGAAGAGTGGTCCCCGCTTGCCACAACTAGAGAAAGCCCTCGCACAGAAACGAAGACCCAACACAGCCATAAATAAATAAATAAACGAATACTTAAAAAAAAAAAATACTCAAATGGGTAAGAAGAGGAATTCATATTATACTGTAGACCAAACATTCTCTTGTCATTCTAAATTATTCCCTTTAGCATCATTCAATATATAGAGAGACAATGAGATCAAATGTCAAAGTAAAGATTATTTTTTTTTAAATTCAATATAAAAATGTTTCAGATTTGAACAATAAGAATTTCAACCTATTATCAAAGTCTCATGGAGAAATTGAGATCCAAAGATTAATGTCCTTTCTTATTGTATGTTTTGTGCCAAGAGACAAAATCTTCCCTATTTCTTTTTCATTTCAACCAGAAGGTCGATTGGCTCAGAACCCTGGACAGAGTCTGCGTTCCCGTATCATCCTCAGCCTGAACTCTGTTAATAGAATAGGGTAGTTCCTTAAATGCCTTCCAAATTAAATTAATCTAATCAAGGCTTTCTCGTGGCTCCCGAGTTTAAAACACCAGAAAGTTAATAGACACAAATGTTATCACAATGCCTGCTCCACACCATCAAAATATAAAAACCACAAGCAAATTCCCAGCCCCTAGAACAAAGATACCAGTCAAAATGATGCCCTAGATCTCAAGTATAGAACATTAAGACATGTAGCTGTTGCCAGGGCACAAGCAGATAACCAGGATATCTGAGTAGAGGAGAGTAAAGAGAAAAAAATAATATCCACACCTTTCAGCCTTACCAATCTCTTTGTCCAGAGTCTACTTTGAACAAAACTTGGAACTTATACTTGGTAAGAACAAAAATCACTAAATTAAGAATAAGGATATTTACCCTAACTGCATGTGGGGAGAATTCACCTGTGCATACTCTCAACTTTTCTTCAGAGACTGACTTTCTTGCTTTTTTTCCAAGTTTAGAAATTTTCAGTGGTCGCAGCCCCAGGCATCAGTCATTGTTGAGTTTGTTTGTTTGTTTTCTTCAATCCAACATACTAAACCTCTAAAAATAGCCAACTCTACCTTGAACCTGTGCTCCTGATACATCAGCGCTGGATTGAGAGCTAATATAGCCTCCACACTCTATTTTAAGCAGGCATTGTAAGCATAGTGGCTATTGCCACTGCCTCTGACAAATACTGCATGTCTGGTGTTTTTACAGTAAGCACCTTTGCTATAGACATTTTTGTCACAAACTTTTCACTGCATAACTAATTGACCTTAAGGCAGTTTTGCTGTGAAAGATAAGATAACTTGTTGACAGTTTTTGGTTTGACAGTTTGGTTTTAACTGGTTGAAATGTGTTAGTATTTCTTCCAGTTAGTGATATTACTGATGGCTTTTTTGAGCTTACAGATGATGATGATTTAGCCCAAGAGTTGGTTTCTTATTTTGAAACACACTACATCGGAGGAGAGAGGCCCAGGGCCTCATAGGTGCAGAGTTGAACCCATACTTCCCATAGAACTCCAGAATGTCTGTCAACAAACATGTGACAAGATGCTAAGAGCAAACAACACAATACAAAGCTCAGTTACAAACATTCATCCTACTATTTGGAACTGATACCTCTCTTAATGAAGGAAGAAATTTTAGCGAAAAAGAAAAAGTGTGATGCCAAACCAGGAGGCGAATCAACACACACACACACACACAAAAATGTATAAACACTATGAACCAAAGACTTGAAAGATAAATGCTTAGGTACAACCCACAAAACAAAGTCATTTATTTGCACAGTATTGCCATGAACCTACACACATTTTAAATGTATTCAAATATTTTGTATTTCACAACGGAGTCTTTTTAATTTTGTTATTCATATCTCATGTTTCATTACATTCTTTTTAATTTCCTCTTTTATTTTTCATGATTTTCTCTTCTACAGCAAGTTAGTTATACAGCAAAAATGCTTGCAGCAAAGATGCTTAGAACCCAAACACTGATATTTGGGGTTCTGTTACAGCAGCTGGTATCACTTACCCTTACTAACACAGGGACTCCTCCACAGAGAAAGTGATGAAGTCATGAGTTCTGAGTTTTCCAATTGTGTTTATTTTCAACAGGATCTGGTCTGTCCACATCTCCCAGCATTACATGGTCACATTTTGAACATGTTGTTCCATCAGATTAATATTTATATCAAGCCTGGACACCATCTCTATTGACTTAGTATTCCTTTAGTATGTCTCTGTGTTTGGCACAGTTAAAATGCCCTTTGAGGTCTCACACTCTCTTACTTGTTTCCCGGATATTCGGCTCTTCCCCATGGAGAGCTCGGGATGGCTCTGCCATCTCCAACACCTCCTCATCTGCTAACATGGCCTCCACTGTGCCTGCTCTGGCTGCAACCAGAGTAGCTCCAGCAGCCAGGTCACAAAGGTGCTGCTTCCTTCTACCACTTCTGGACTTGGATGCAGTGCAAACCCATAGGGTATGGAACCCGGCTTCCCCAAGGACTAAGTACAAGGGAGTCTCTCTGTAATGAGAAGTTTGAGTAACAGGTGGTTGTAAGGAGCTGGCAGGTTAATTCTTCTCCCTCCTCCTTCCAGAGATGACCCACATGATTGAACAACCACTGATTGCTTATGAAGATGTGGACAGCTCAGTAGCTCCCACCTTGTATTTCCTTACCCTCTTTTCCTCTTTACCCTCTTTTCCCTCACTCTCTCTGCCTGAGATTGTACCTCCCAGTGAAGTATTTGTATTAAACTTTGCTCCAGGTGAAGGAAGAAAGACTGTTTGAACTGGAGAAAGAGAGAGTTGTTTAAGAGAAAGTTTGAGATCTTGGAGGACAGGCAAGTTGATATGAAAGGAAAGGGGGATACAGCCAAGTCTAACTTCTCTTTGAGAAGAATATTTTTAGTGCCTTTTTTTATTATTTTATTTTAAATTGTGTTAAAATATGTAAAACATAAAATTTATCATCTTGACCATTTTTAAATGTACAGTTCAGTAGTGTTAAGTACATTCACATTGTTTTGCAACCAATCTCCAGAGCTCTTTTCATCTTGTAAAACTGAAACGCTACACTCATTAAACAGGTCTCCATTCCTCCCTTCCCCCAGCCTCTGGCAACCACTATTCTACTTTCTGTCTCTATGAATCTGACTACTCTAGATAGCTCATATAAATGGAAACATACAGTACTTGTCTTTTTGTGACTGGCTTATATCACTTAGCAAATGTCCTCAAGATTCATGCATGCTGTAGCATGTTTCAGAATCTTCTTCTTTTTAAGGCTGAATAATATTCCATTGTATGTATATGCCATATTATTTATTCATTTACTTGTCAATGGACACTTGGTGTGCTTCCACACTTTGGCTATTCTGAATAATGTTTCTATGAACATGGGTGTACAAATATCTTTTTGAAACCATGCTTTCACTTCTCTTGGGTATATACCCAGAAGTAGAATTGCGGGATCATAAGTTAATTCTATTTTTAATTTTCTGAGGAACTGTCATACCATTTCCCACAGTACCTGCCCCATTTTACATTCCTCCCAACAGTACACAAGTGTTCCAACTTCTCCACATCCTTGCCTAAACTTGCTATATCTGTATTTATCTATTTTATAGTTGCCATCCTAATGTGTGTGAGGTGGAATCTCAGTGTAGTTTTGATTTGCATTTCTTTGAGAGGGATTTTTAAAAGAGATTTTTCAGTTGTTAGTAGATTCAAACAGGTAATGAGCCCAAGGAAAGTCTCACAGGGAAAGAGAGGGATGATGATGAGAGCTAGAACTCTATTGTTCTCTCCTTTGCTCCAGAACCAAATGCAATTTCAAATAAGATAGAGAGTACGGGAATTAAGGCACGTTGATCTAATGCTAAAGGCTAACACCTAATACAATTTAGACACCATGTCTCACCTACTGTTACTTTGTGGAACTTAGTTTTAGCTTTTATAATTTTAAAACCCAGCCTGCAATCCTGGAAAAATACACAGCAGGGAACCACTGGTCAACTATTAATACTTTAAAGGTTTGTATAATGAAACACCAACTGCATTGTACAAATCTATGCCTTCTTTTGTCCAAAGTAAGCTGTAGATGTGTGTACTAGTGGAAGTCCAACTACATGGATAAAACATAAGCCAGTGCCAATCACCTAAGTCAGATACACACAAGAATTTGGCTTACCAAAGTATCAAAGCCTACACCTATTGCCCTAGCTATTGTGCAAGGCTCAATTTCTCCTGGAGGTCAGCTTCCAAACACCAGCCCTTGGGATTATTTCTCAAGGTTCCCAGCCCATGTACCAATCTGTTGAAGTTTGCATTGGGAGACAGTACGTAACACTCCTTTCTCCTCTCAAGATCTGATCCATTTAAGAAATGACTCAGGAATCATCAAAGATCAAAATATCAGTTTTACTACATAGAAAGTATGTAGTATTCTTCCTCCTCAGTTTCATGCTCCACTCCTGAATTGAACACATACATCCTGCCTTAAGCAGAGCTGGGCAATATAACCACAAGCTCCCACCAAGCAGAGTGTGTATATGTCCTGGGATCAAGTCTCTCCAACAGTAGGTGACGTGGAGCAAAAATAAGTGTTGTCTTCCCTTTACTTCTGCAAAAACAGAAATTCCTACTTTATGTACTTTACTTTCTCAAAATATTATCTTTGTCTATTAAGAAAAATTATCTCCAGTACCTGAATGGTTGGGAAAGGCTCTGGAAAGCATAAGGGAGATAAAAACATTTCCCACTTTAATATCTCCAAAAACTATTTTGCTGCATATAGAAATAATAGTAGAAGTCTCTAGCTGATAAAGTTTATGTATTATTTTTATTTCTAATTTAAATTTTCTATAACAATCATGCATTGTCTTTAAAATCAGAAAAGAACACTAGAGCATTTTTTAAAAAAAGAGTGCAGTGTTATCATTTGGACAAGTTCATATAAGAAGAAAATTACCAGATTTTATGACGTACTGTTTCTCTACCTATGAAATTTTTTTGAAGGCAAAAAGATAACCTGAATACACAGCATCTAGATGTCTGGCACAATCTCTGTGCCCAACAAATTGGTTTCCTTCTCTCCAAAAGCAGCAAAGCTTGCCCTAGAGCTGGTGCCATTGGAAGGAAGGAAGGAAGGAAGGGAGGAAGGAAATATGGAAGGAGAGAATATAATTATATAGCAATATCTCTTATGAATATAGATGCAAAATTTCCACAAAGTACTATCAAATAGAATCCAATAGCATATAAAAAGGATTCAATTGATCCTTTTTGTATTCATCATGACCAAGTAGAGTTATCACAAGAATGCAAGGTTGGTTCAACATTTAAATATCAGTCAGTGTAATTCATCATATCAACAGAATAAACAAGGAAAAAATAGATCACCTTAATAACTACTGAGAAATTTTTTGGCAAAATCTGACATCCATCCTGATTAAAAAGAGGAAAACCTCTCAGTAAACTGGGCATAAAAGTGAGTTTCCATAATCTACTAAAGAGTACTCACAAAGAGCTAAGCTAACATCATACTTAATGATAAAAGACTTTCCCCCTAATGCTTTTTCCCTAAGACCAGGATCAAGAAAAGAATGTCTGTCCTCACCACTTCTATTCAGGTACAAGCCAGTGCAACAAGGCAAGGGGGAAAAAAGGCATATAGGATGGAAAGGAAGAAATAAAAGAGTCTCTATTCACAAGTAAGATGATTGCCTAAAGACAGAATCTCAAAATATATCCAAAAAAGCAACCAGAACTAATATATGAGTTTAGCAAGAGTGCAGGATATATGGTCAATCATATTTCTGCATGCTAACAACAGATAATTAGAAATTTAAAATGTAAAAGTCTTATTTACAATAGCAGCAAAAAGCATGAAATACTTATGTATAAATCTTTCCAATTATCTAAAAGACATTTGCTGAAAACTATACAATACTGATGAAAGAAATCAAAGAAGACCTACATAAATGGATGTATATACTATGTTTATGGATCAGATTACTCAACATTATTAAGATGTTAATTTTTCCCTAAATTGATCTACAGATTTAAAACAATTCCAGTCAAAACCCCGTAGGATTTTTTTTTTTTTTTTTTTTTAGAAATTGACAAGCTGATTCTAAAATTTACAAAGAAAGGCAAGGAAGGCAACAATGTTAAAAGAAGAAACAAAGTTGGAAGATTTATACTACCTAATTTCCAGACTAACTAGGATACTATATATAGTCAATTACTATAATAATCAAACCAGTTTGGTACATAGAGAAAGGTTAGACATATAGATTGATGAAATGCAGCAGAGACTCCAAAACAGACCCACACATGGTCAACTGAGTTTCAATAAAGGTGTAAAGGCAATTTCAACAGTCATCTTTTCAACAAAAAGTCCTGGAACAATTGGATGTCCACTTGCAAAGAAACAAACAAGCAAACAAAACAAAACAAAACAAAACTAGAAGAACATAGATCCTTGTACCTTATACAAAACTTAAAATGGGTCATAGACCTAAATGTAAAAACTATAAAACTTCTAGAAGAAAAAGGGGGAAAAAACCTTTATATCTTTGGAATAAGCAAAGAGTTATTAGATAAAGCATAAGCCATAAAAGAAAATTTGATATATAGGACTTTATCAAATGTAAGAACTTCTGCTTTTTAATGACACTTGGTAAGAGCATAATACGAGGCATAGATTGGGAGAAAGTATTTCCAAATCATATGTCTGATTATGAATTTATAGCCAGAATATATTAAAAACCCTCAAAATTCAGCTACTAAACTAAAAAACAATTTAAAAGTGGGTAAAACATTTGAACAGATAATTTACCAAAGATATAAAAATGGCAAGTAAGTCATGCAGATTAAAATCACAATGTAGTACCATTACGTACTCATTAGACTAACAAATTAAAAAAAAAAACTGACAATACAAAGTGGAGCAGGTAGAACTTCTCACACATTGTTGATGAGAATGTGAATTGTTAGAGCCACTTTGGAAATTGATCTGGCAGTATCTTATAAAGTTAGGCAAAAATCACACAATGCAGCAAACCTATTTCAAGGTATTTACCCAAGTAAAATGAAAACCCATGTCCACACAAAAACCTGTGTGTAAACATTTATAGCAGCTTTATTTGCAGTCACCAAAACCTGGAAGCAACCATGGTACATATGTACAATCAAATACTACTCAGTAATAAAAAGGAACAAACTATTGATACATGCAATAATGCAGGTGAATCTCAGATGCGTTATTCTATGTGAAAGAAGCTAGACTCAAAAGGCTTCAATAGTTTTGATCCCATTTAAATGACATTCTTGAAAAGCCAAAATCACAGGGAGAAAAAATAGATCAATGGTTGCCAGGGGAGAAGGACTGACTACAAAGAAACACTGGGGAATTCGGGGGAGTGAGAGAACTGTCCTATATCATGATTGGGGTGATGATTAAAGACTAAATGTTTGCCAAAATTTTCAGCACTGTGTACTAAAAGAATGAATTGTACTATTTGTAAATTTTACCTTAATTTTTTTAAGTGAGAAAAACAGTTCTCGATTGTACAGGAAGTATGCCTCTCAGTCCTCTCACCTAGGTGTACAATAAGCATTCATTTTCTATAATTCAATGTAATATTTCTATCTTGAGTTTCTATTCTGCTGGGTTGGTGGACAAACTTATTGCCAATGCTTCCTGAGACTTATCCCCCTATCCTTGTCTCTCCCAAGCTTATGCCATAGTTAGGACTCCATATGCAGTAGCAAGGTGAGAGGGCAATTACAATAGAGTTGCAGTCATAAGTCCACATGAGTTGCTGTATCCATTGTCCCATGGTGCATGGCTCATTATATCTGATAACTCTCCATTGTTTCCCTGTCACTCTTGGGGAAAAGAAATTTTTCTTACAAGGCTGCTGCATATCAATTTTCACATTGTATTCCACGCAGGAGGCTGACATTTCCTCTTTAGGATCTCCTTACTGCTCCATCAGTGCTGCTGGGAAGTAGGGGGGAGGGGTCCTTCTTCCCTCTGGACCACAGAGCTCTCTGAGTCATCCTTTCTCTCTCCCCCTCTCCCTTTTCCTCTCTTTCTTTCCCTCTCTCTCCCTCCCCCATCCTCTCCCAACCCACACACTCTCACAGGCTTACAAAGTGCCCAGAGGAATACTCTGCTCTCTCCTCTGCCTGCTTCTGGCCAAAATACTTTGTCTATATCCTTAAATACCAACCTTTCACCTTCTCTACAAAACTCTCAAAGTTCCCCTGAGGGCTTAGCTTTTCCGTGACAAATGTCAGAAGGACAAGCAGGCTATTTCTGAGCTCAGTCCTTTCCCTGCCTCCCCTGAAGCCATCAAGTACTGAGTTAACTACAGAGGTGCAGAGAGAGGGAAGGGAGAAACACTGGTAGGAAAAAAAAAACAGACTGATATCTTAAAATATTACTCCATCTCACTTGGATAAAACAATCTAAAGGTGCTACCTTTATTGCAGTTTCCTCTACAGGAAGATGGAAATATCTGAGCAAACCACATCATTTCACAAGGTACCATAAATGTTGGGTTTTGATTTGACATGGTTAAAATTATGTTATTATGTTATAAATTATGTTATTCTACAGAATGCAGAAACGAATGTAAGGAATAATGTGTAAACCAACAAGTGACAAAGAATGTGCATAAAATCTTACTTAGAGAAGTTGTGGTCCTATCAGCATTCTGGACAGTTGTTCTGAAGAAAAAAAAAAAGAAAGAAAGAGAAAGAGATTCTAAAAACTACAATTTATTAAAACTGTGCTGCCCAACGGTAAGTAAAAATTAATCAGTGAAAAAGACTAATTAATTCACATATTACATATTCTCCTTTTTTTAATCCTCCCCAATGGCAGTCATGTACTTTAGAGGGGGACATCTGGAACCCTAGGCTCACTTAAAACAGTCTTTTTCTAGCAAGCAGCCAGCCCGGAATCTCCATATTCTGAAAGGTGCTGTCAGCTTACCCGTGCTTCTAGCCCCACATGAAGTCAGCCTGCCTTGCTACCAGACAGTCCAAACAATCACACACTGGCTCTGAGAGCAGAGAGCACTCCTCAGGTGTCCACGATTCAGGGAAGCTACTGTCCAGACATAATGAAGCCCCATACTGCACAAGGCAGCAACTCGCTGGAGGGTTAGAGGGACCACATTTAGTTGGGTAGGCAACCAACCTGGTTTACCCCTGGGTGTATATGGTAGAAGTGAGGCAGTGACTTCCCCATCACACAAAGTACTCAAGCAGGCAAGAGATGACTCTGGAGGACACAGTGCAGAGGAGATTCAAAGGCAGTTGATCTAAATGACCTACAAAATCTCCTGCCACTGTAAGACCTTATGATTCTATGAACTTCCCTTTTTTCAAAGAAGTGAGAAAAAAATACTACGTGATAAGAAACTTCTCTTCCTTAATGAATCAAAGCCTGGCTGATTCCATACAGAAATGAAAATAAATGATACCATATTCAGGAATTATATCACCTGAGATATAAATCAGAGATAGTATACAAATTAAAGAATATTTCTTTAATATACATCAATTCAGTGAAATACTTGTAGTGATATACATAACTCTTCATTTGAACTAAGTTTGTGTTCTATGACTGTTCTAGGTTTCTATGGTTTTCTGAATGTAGGAGAATAAACAATAGACCTTACTAATTTGAAACAATGGAAGAGTAGTATGACTCAGTGGGGAAAAAAAGGCTAATGTATGGAATTTCTATAGAGGAATTTCTTGCATTGCTTTCAAGTCTCCATATTATTGCAAAGGCAATGACAAATAAAGTGAAGTAAAAAATAGGGAAAAAAGCATAATTTGTAATGGACATATTATGAAGCAAAAGATATGTTTGAGAGTATTTTTAATTTTTTAAGCCACTGGCTTGATAAAAACTAATATTTTCATTTTGACCAATTGCTCTCATAAAAAAATACATTAAATGTATTCAGATGGAGAAATTGTTTCCTGCCTTTAATCAGTATATATTACATACGGCCTGTGTGAAGTTCTGTGAATCCCAAAGAAATGGGATCAAGTCAGTGAAATCCTCCCCTCACAGTTTTCTCTAGCATACGTCACATGAAGAAATCAAGTTTTAAAAGTCATGGGGTTGCAGGGGACAAAGGAAAATTCTCTGTACCTTTTGCTCAATTTTGCCATGCACCTAAAACTGCTCTAAAAAAATAAGTACGCTGGAAAAAAAAAATTAAGGAGATTATATTTTACCTAGATCTTTCTAGGAAGTGGTTACTATTTTTTTCCAGGTTAAAAAAAAATTAAATTGTGGGCATTAAATCATTTCTAAAAGAAACTACTTTTAAAAATTAGCAATGGAAAGAGCACTAGAAAAATAAATAAAAAATAAAAGAACAAAACAATTTTTTCAAATCAAAAAAATTATTTTAATTAAAACAAAAGCACGAAACTGAGTCAACAGCTCCACATGTCACCAGCTAAGTGAGTGTGTGTTAGTTCCTTTTTCTGGACCTCAGTTTCATTAGACAAAAATTGGGACAGTAATGACCACCCTTCCCTACCTAAAATGACAGGAACCTGAAAACCCTTTGAAAACAACAAGGCCGCATAGAAATGTAAGCAAGGAAGAAAGAAAACAGTATGCTTTAGGAATCATTCATTCATTCGTACAACAAATATGTGAATTCCCAACATAAACCAGGCTCTCTGCCAAGTGCTGGGATTTTCACAATAAATGAGGCAGACAGAATTGCAAACTTTTTGGAGTTTACAGTGTAGGGGAGAAGGCAGGTGCTATATAATCATACAAGTAAACATATTTAAAATTGTGATGTTTGCCATGAGGAAAAGGTAAAGGCAAGTTGGAAAATATATCATGATGGGTGACATGATTTGCATGGGGACTGGGAATAAGGGGTAAAGGAATCAAAGAAAAGTTTCTCAGAGGCTGGAAGCATGAGGAGTTGGCAGGCAAATTTTTGATGAGAAGAGGTTGCAGGGAGTATTCCAGGCAAAGCAAAAAGCACGTACAAATGCCTTGAGGTAAAAAAAGCTTGACACATTCAAGGCACTAGCAGAAGGCCAGGGTTGCTACTGATGGTTTTTGTGTTCCTGCTACCATGATAATGATTTCATACTACTTTTGAGAATAGACTGGAATAACTATGAATATTGACACACTAATTTTTACTTAGGCTAAACTTTCCTCAACCAATGTTTCCTATTTAGATGTCTCTATATCCAAAGCAAATCCTAATCTCTACGGTTTTAGTGTTTATTATGGCTAAAGGACATTTGAAATATCCTCTATTCTGTAGGCTTCAAAGAGAAAGTCAACCCGTTAAAATTAAAAATTTTAAAAAGAAAATTGAAAGACCAGAATCTATCCTGAGAAGAGCTAAGTGCACCCGAAACTATAACACATGAGCAACAGTTGAAGGTCCTAAGGCTGGTGGTGCTGAAAAAGAGAAAACAAAGGAGATAACAGTCTTGATCCCACGTACCTCCTCAAGCTGTCATGTAGAGAAGAGGCGATGCTGACTGTCTTTAGTGGACACCAGAGGATTCCACAGTTAAAGCCTGCAGGAGGGCAAAATGTTCCTCAGTGCATAAGAAAGAACTGGATAAGAGTGGGAGATGCCTAATTTTGCAGAGGGAAGAAATAGGTATTCCTGTAGAAGTCACAAATAAATCATAAATATAAGTACAGATTACATCGCTCCTTGGGGACACTTAGAGAAGATTCAGGTATCTTTAGAGACCAATGTAGTAAACAACCTCTAAAGTGTCTTCCGGCACTGAGAGATGCCATTGAAAAATGTCACCTTAACAGAAAGATTTAAGAAACTATTCTCAGTAAAAGAGAAGTTTCATCTCCCAAAACCCTTAATCATTTAAAAGACTGGGACTGTGATGTAAAAGAATGAAATTAGAACACTCTCTAACACCACACACAAAAATAAACTCAAAATGGATTAAAGACCTAAATGTAAGGCCAGACACTATAAAACTCTAAGAGGAAAACATAGGCAGAACACTCTATGACATAAATCACAGCAAGATCCTTTTCGACCCACCTCCTAGAGAAATGGAAATAAAAACAAAAATAAACAAATAGGACCTAATGAAACTTAAAAGCTTTTGCACAGCAAAGGAAACCACAAAAAAGATGAAAAGACAACCCTCAGAATGGGAGAAAAGATTTGCAAATGAAGCAACTGACAAAGGATTAATCTCCAAAATTTACAAGCAGCTCATGCAGCTCAATATCAAAAAAACAAACAACCCAATCCAAAAATGGGCAGAAGACCTAAATAGACATTTCTCCAAAGAAGATATACAGATTGCCAACAAACACATGAAAGGATGCTCAACATCACTAATCATTAGAGAAATGCAAATCAAAACTACAATGAGGTATCACCTCACACCAGTCAGAATGGCCATCATCAAAAAATCTACAAACAATAAATGCTGGAGAGGGTGTGGAGAAAAAGGAACCCTCTTGCACTGTTGGTGGGAATGTAAATTGATACAGCCACTACGGAGAACAGTATGGAGGTTCCTTAAAACACTAAAAATAGTGTGACCCATATGACCCAGCAATCCCACTACTGGGCATATACCCTGAGAAAACCATAATTCAAAAAGAGACATGTACCACAATGCTCATTGCAGCTCTATTTACAATAGCCAGGACATGGAAGCAACCTAAGTATCCATCAACAGATGAATGGATAAGGAAGATGTGGCACATATATACAATGGAATATTAGCCTTAAAAAGAAACGAAATTGAGTTATTTGTAGTGAGGTGGATGGACCTAGAGTCTGTCGTACAGAGTGAAGTAAGTCAGAAAGAGAAAAATAAATACCATATGCTAACACATCTATATGGAATCTTAAAAAAAAACAAAAGGTTTTGAAGAACCTAGGGGCAGGACAGGAATAAAGATGCAGATGCAGAGAATGGACTTGAGGACACAGGGAGTGGGAAGGGTAAGCTGGGACAAAGTGAGAGAGTGGCATGGACATTTATACACTACCAAATGTAAAATAGATAGCTAGTGGGAAGCAGCCACATAGCACAGGGAGATCAGCTCAGTGCTTTGTGACCACCTAGAGGGGTGGGATAGGGAGGGTGGGAGGGAGATGCAAGAGGGAGGAGATATGGGGATATATGTATATGTATAACTGATTCACTTTGTTATAAAGCAGAAACTAACACACCATTGTAAAGCAATTATACTCCAATAAAGACGTTTAAAAAAAAAAAAAAGAGTGGCACCATGATCAGGAGTGGGATGGCCTTGATACCATGGCCATCTGAGAGTTGTTGAGAGCTTTGTAAACCATAAACGGTTTCAACAAAGTATTTACCAGTGGAGAGAAATTTTTATTCATCAGAGACCTTCTTTAGCATTACCCAGTATGGGTTTAGAAGAAACAGTTTGGTAGTGGAAATTGGGGTAGGAGGTGGAAGACCCAGGTACCTGGCTTGAGCAAAAATCCCCAGGTCTGGGGAAAAGTTGTTTTCTAATTTCTGGAGGTAGATGGGGATGGGTCAGGAAAGTTATAGAGCCAGAACAGATACTGAAGGTTGAAGAGCTATGCAAATGAAGGTAATGGGGCAGAAGAATGCATTTCAATATGAGATAAAGAGCAAGTGTGACCCGAGGGAGAAGGTATGTTCAGGCAAGTACAAGAATCAATAGTTTGGGTGTACGTTGTGTGAGCTAGTTTGGTGAACAGGTAAGCTAGAGCTTTGCTCATGAATAAATAAAAGTTGACCCAGTAGGTCAGGGATTCTTAACCTTGAGTTTCTGTTAGCCTTCTGAACATATGAGTATAATCACTTATTGGTACAAACGAGGGCTTTGTTCTGTGGTGCCCGAGATTTTTCTTAAGGAATCTGGCAACTCAGGATGAGCCAAGGGCGAGTCCTGGCTTTATTTATGTTGACTTAAGTATGATTATGAGACAAGATGGGACATAGAGACTGATAGAGATTTTATCAGGTCATCATGCTGATGAAATTTTAAAAACGTGACCTGCTATGATAAATTGTCCCTAAATTCTCCTCCCAAATCCACCCCAAATGAGGGATTAGAAAGTTAGATAGCATTTACTGAGTGTCTATTACCTACCAAGTATTGTATAAGTGCTTTATTCTCAACTCAAGCCTGTAAAATAAATGCTATTCTCATTTTACAGCAGAAGAAGAGGTTAGCTCCTTTAGTCATTTCATTTAGTCATTCATTTATTGAGTCAACTTATATTAGTTAAGTACCTCTTATATGCTACTATGGGTGGGGGCATCTATCAGGTGCTATTACAGGGGTAACCTGCCAGGAGCTACTATAGGAGACACCTATTGATTTATCTGTTCAACACCTCTTCTTCTGAATAGTACCACTTCTGTTTTTGGATCTTCTTCTTTCTCCAGTCTATATGTATCACTAAAACTTCCATTTTCTCATCTACCCCTATTCCCTGACCACAAGCGATGGTCAATTAACTTTTGGGATATGGGACTAAGAGAAAATCAAAACAAGGTCTGGTCAATAGCTGAAAGCTATAAGGTGAAATATTGAGGAGCTGAGATGGGCCGTGATTTTGCCAGCTAGAGGAAGTCCATAGTGAAAGGGGAAAATGAAGCTGCCATAGCAACAAATAGCAGAGACATGAGACAGAGACCAGATCCTGATGGCAGTCATTTATCCGATCCATTTCTCTAGGTGTTCACCTCTTCCTGAGATTCCATGAGTATATCCCAGGATCCTTCAAAAATTCTTTCTACATAATCCCGTCTTTTTTTTTTTTTTTTTTTTTTACTTCTAATAGCTCGTTATGGAAGACACAAAGATGAAAAACACACAGTCCCTGCCTTACAGCATTCTTAAGAGGTGTTTCATAAGGACACATGTGTGGACATAGACCATTACAACATTATCAGTGGGATGGGGTGGGGACATAATCCTCTACGTTGTGTATCTGAATCAGTCAACTACCCCTTTCCTAGCCACTCATCCTCTGCAAGATCTTGATCCGCTTCCTCCTTCCAGGCATGGGCATCTCTGACTAAGAATCTGTCTATAGTGATGCACAGTAATTGATGCAAGGTCAGGGGCCTGCAAACGTTTTCTGTAAAGGACCAGATAATAAATATTTTGGCTTTGTGGACTATATAGACTCTGTCACAACTATTCAATTCTGCTCTTATAGTGCAAAAGCAGCCATGGAGAATATTCACGTGAATGATCATGCCTGTGTTCCAATAAAACTTTATTTACAAAAACAAGTGAGAGGCTGGATTTGGGCCCATGGGCCATAGTTTACCAATCCTAACTCTAGGTGTTTGGGGCAAAGTGAAGTTCAGAGCCATGATGTACAGTGTTAATCGATTGGCAGACGTATGTACCAAGTGCTGTAGAAACTCAGAGGAAGCAACAAACTATGCCATGAGCATCAGGAAAACACATTTCTGCAAGAGATGACATCTGAACTGAGTCTTTAAAGAAACACAAGGTGGAGTTAGCCAGAGCAAGAAAGGATGGTAGGAAAAGAAGCATTTACAAATGCAATGAGCTTTGAAAGACCCTGGCACTTGAGGGACTGCCAATAGTTCCCTACTAGTGGGGCAAAAAGTAAAAAGTTAGGAGAATAGCAAAAATAAGAAAAAGGAGAGAAGAAAAGAGAATATTTTTTAAACGACTTAATATGCTAGGAAATTCAAACTTTATCCTGAAAGTTTGGGGGCGCCATGGAAGAACTTTAGGCAGAAATCATCTGCCAAAAATCATTAATCAGACATCACCCAATTCCTTTTTTTTTCTTTAACAATCTTTCAGGACTATAAAAAGTAGAAGCAGGAATTTTACATAGGAAAACATTGCAATTGTTCGGATATGATGTGATAAGGGCCTGAATGTAGGCAATGAAGTCAGTTGAAGCATTAGAATCAATAGGATACAACTTGTATAGAAGATCAAGAGAAGGAGAAAAAAGATTACCCATAGGGCAATTGGGTAGACAAAAGGGGATAGTCATCAATATTGAAACATTTGGGGCATGGTGAGTTCAGTTTGGGACATGTTGAGTATGAGATACCAATGAGATTCAAGGTGAGATGCAAAAGGAGAGTCATCAAAGGGCTATGAAGGTAGATCAGCTTTTACATACATCTCCTTACTACATATGACCCTATGAGGTAGGTGCTGTTCTTATTTCCATTTTGCAAATGAAGAAACTGAGGTAAAAGAGAGGCAAGGGGAAGTGGTTTTTACAATCATTCCAGCTGGATTACAGAATTACTACTTAACTGAATATAGGAGCAAGTGACAAGTTCATTTAGAAAGAGTATGTAGGATGAGAAGAGAGGAAGACTGAGGCTAAAATCCCAGGAACAAAAACTTACAGGAGATGGGGACAGTAGTGACTGTGGTTATACACTAAATCCAAAATGTCTGAGCTCAAATCCCAGTTCAGTTGCTTATTAGCAGCTGTGTGATTTGAACAAGCCATTTAGACACCTCCAGCCCTGTTTCCTCATCTGCAAAGTGAGAATAATAATAGCACCTAACTCCTAGGTTGTATGCATCAAATGAAAGGACGTATGTGAAAATCTGTCCAGGTAGCATGGCAATAGTGAATACTCAAGAAATAGTTGCTATTATGGTTATTACTAACTTGAAAAGGAAGAAGAAAAAAGAAATGACTGGTAAAATAGGAAAAGTAGGAATAGCTACAGTCCCAGAAGCTAAGGAAAGAGAAACCTCAAGAGACAGGAAATACACAAAGCATCATATACTATAGAGAGGTCAAGAAAAACAGGTCTCAAACAGACCTGTTTGGTTTACCTGCTTCAAGGTCATGTGTGGAGTTGTGGAGGCAGCAGCCAGACTGGCTGGTTGAGGAAAGAGTGGGTAGTGAAAAGGTAGAATCAACAATAGCCAAGTATACTCTCAAATGGTTTGTAGGTGAAGGAAGCAGGGACTGTTGCCTAAAGGAGGTACCGGTGGGATGTAGTTCTTAATCAGTCTGGGTTGCTTAGGGAGGAGAGATGGGCAATTTTCTATGCTGAAGGGAAAAAGCAAGTAGTGAAGAAGAGGTTGAAGATTCAAGGAATAGGAAAGAACGGTTAGAACAGAGGGCTTGAGGAGGAAGAGGTACATAATGAAATCCAGAGCTCAGAGGGCAATTGACCTGAAAGGTAAAGAGATACCTATTCGACAGAGGCAGGTGTGGACAAGATAAGGAATGATCCCAGATACAGTTCTCATCTGATAACATCAACATCACTGTGAAGTAGCAGATATGGCACATTGCTGACAGTGATAGAGCCATAGGATAGAGCAATTGAGTCTCTAGAAAATTCTACAATGTGTGTTGTAGGAAATAAAAGGAGGACAAACTCTGGATGCATAAAAGACTTTACAGGTGTCGTTGATGACCAGACTGAGGTTGAAACCATGAATTTGTAGTGGCTCCAATTTATGATTTTCCCCAGTTGGCTCAGCGGTCTAAGTGCAGGAGCATAGGAAACAGAGTGGAGTTGATCAGAATGTGCAGTGGCCAAGAAAAGGGATGCATGATACCAACAAGAATGGCTCTCTAGGCTGGACAGAATGAACAGATGGACAGGAAAACAGAAAACTGGTAGGTGAAGGAAGGCAAGCATGGACAGCACAAGGAGTGTCAAAACCTCAGGGAATAGATGAAGAGGGTGAGAGGTGGAAAGATAGAGGTTTGTGGTCAAAGGATGAAATGCTGAAGCTTTTGAAAATCAAGGAATTGGATAGCCCTCTAGATAGTGACCACCCAGTACAGTGGTAGGACCTAGGGAAGGAGGGAGAACAGCCAGTTGTGTGCCTAAGTCTCCAATGAACGTGGAGAGAGATTAAGAGGGCCATGATTGGCGGTGGGGGTGGAATGTGGAGGCTGTGGGTGGTGTAGCCAAAGACTATGCTATCTGAGAGCAACAGGGACTAGGAGGAAGGATAATGATTTGGAAGCAGCAATGTGGGGCATAGGAAAAAGTCCCATTGTTCTAACGTCAGGGTAAGACTTAAGAAAAATGTGTTGGAAATTCAGGTAAGAGAACTTCCAGACAAGTGGTACACCCTGGGGAGACCAGCTTTCAGTAAATGCAGAAGATAAAGAAAGAACTCAGTAAAGAGACTAAAAATACGAGTTTGTCGGCATGGACAGGCAAACCTCAACGGAGCAACGCAAATGGCTGGGAGGGGTAATGTGCAAATGGGAAAGGGAGAGGAAGCAAAGCAGGGCAGGGATGCAGGGATGTGCCCAGACGAGCAATAATGACCCAAGGGCATGGTTACCAAGGAGAGCTGTGATGTGAAGACTGGCAGAGCTCACTGCCTACAAATTTCCAAAAGAAACTTTGGAATAAACCTGTTCTGATGCTAGAAAACCATAGCATTTGCTCAGAGTTCCAAAAAGCATGTTGGTGAAAATACAATGCCTCCAAAATAATCTTTTTCTGTGTGTGCAGGGCAGGATTTTCTTTTACCAAAAACATAGCTTGTGGTGGAAACTGTAGTGATTCCACTACCAAATAAGAGGGCGCAGATCTCTCTTGGTGGCACCAACAGCTACCTGGACTGATCAAGCCAAGTGTCTCAGCTCACCTAGTCACCCAACAATAAAGCTTATATTCAAACCCTTACCTAATGGAATCAAGCTCTGTGCTTTTTGTATTAGTTTACCTCTATTTAAAGCAGACTACCAATAACTATTCTAGCTGTTTCTCAGGGTCACTATAGAGAAAGAACAAATAAGTTAACATTTGCAAAAGCAATGAATTTTGCTAGCAGAGATACACCGTACAAATATTAGTCACTACTATTACCAAATAATTTATGGTGTGACAGTTTGAGGTATATACTATAAACAAAATATGAAGTGCAATAGAGTGGGGTAGAGAGGTAAGGCCAAGACCCATGGGGAGTGACTTGGCAAGGGTTTCTGGAGGAGGTGAGATTGGAGCTGGCCTTCGAATGATGTGTTTCCTTTTTCCCAAAGATCCCTCTCCTCTAAATTCCCAGCCATACCTTGCCTAACTCCATTTCAACCAAGCTGAGGAATTCTGACCTTCAGTAGGGAAGGGGGGAAACCCAGCAAGACCTCCCTTTGCTCACTGGAGCCGGGTGTGGGATGGGAGAGCAGGGCCCACCTACCTCACAGGCCATCATCTTCCCTTGGCAAAAACACTTCTTGCTGCTCCAGCGCAGCTCCTGTGGCCTGACCTCTTTTTCAAGCCTGTGGTCAGCCTGCTTATCGGGCCTGACCTCCTCCAGCTGGATCTTGTTTTCCACTTGGCGTCTTTCTTCTCAGCTGTTTCCATTTTAGGCCTCTCTTACTGATTCTTGAAAGCAAAGTAGCCAAGCTTCTTCCCTCTGCCCAGGTCATGGCAAAGGGTTTGTATTTGGGCACAATGGACCTAGGTGGGACCAAGGTGTCCATCATTGGCCTTCTGGTAGAGGTCTCATTTGGGTACAGCTGTGCCTTCTCTAAGAGTCTGGGGCTCGGAAGAACAGGACTAGATAACCTACCGTGTAAGAACAAAATGAAGAGAGACTCAACAGGGAGGAACCGCAAAGACTTTGTTTTTCAAAAAAATGGCTAAAGGACAATCCAAGGCCAGAGGGAGTAGATCCCTGAACGGCCATTGTCCACTTTCCTTCCATTTTGAGCAGCTGAGCTACCAAGGGGCACTCAGTCCAGCCCCACGTATTATACAGTTTTTTCCAGCTCTGAGGCCCAGCATGTACAGAGCCAGGAGCTCACCCATGCTGTCACATAAACAACAAAGACACACAGAAACCTTTCTCTAAATTTTTGTGCCACAGATTTTGTGTTGTGTCTCCGCCTCCAGGAGCAAGTGGCTTCCTGGAAGGCTCAAGGGGGTAAAAGAAAGCAAGACTGGTTCTCCCTATTACCCACTGTCACGCCACTGCCCCGCCCGCCTTCCCCTTCCCACCCACAAGCCCTCCTACTCCCCAGGGTGCCATTTTGGAGCCAAAATCCACTTTTTCAGTGCAAGAACAGCCCTGCCTTCTCTTGCTCCACACACCATGTGACCCTGGAGAACCTCCAGGGCATATTTCATCTGGCATCAGCAACTAGAGGTCACCGTGACCCAAGACTTCCTGCATTCTCGGGCCTGGCAGCCCCTGACAAAGCCAGCCATAGCGGGGGAAGGAGAGCGCCGCTTGGTGGGGAGCAGACCACGTGTGGTGTCTGTCGTCCCGGCTGCCAGCAGACAGCAGCACTGGTTTTCCACTGCCGGCCATTCATTGGACTTGGATAGCTTTGTTCCTTCCCTGGGACCAAGTCAGCAAGCTGAGACCAGAGGAGCTGCAGCCCTGGTATGCAGAGTGAAGCCATTTCTGTTTGCATGCACACCGTGGGCAGCAGCTGTGCTCCGTGGCCCCCAGAGATGCTGATTCCCCACCTGTCCTACCTGCTGGGCACTGCAGTGTGACAGTGTTCAGGATTCCCAGGGATTGGGTTTTTTTTCCTACATAAGAAAAAACAAATTGTTATAGAGCCCAGAGACTTCATGTTTAAAGAGAGTGAAGGTGAACCTCTAAGGCCAGGAAACAATTTTAGGATTGGTTCACAGAGGCCCCTTGCATGCAAGAACCATAAAGTTTTAGGGCAAGAAAAGATCGTAAACCAACCAAGTCGGTCGTTCTTCATCCAGTTTGGTAAAGAGACCTTTTGGTAACTGATGAAAACAACTCACTCCCTGCCCTAAAATAACCCATGGACACGCAAGATTTGCTCACAATTTGGGGAGTGCAGGGACTCCTGGAGCCCACCTGTGGAAGGTCTTGTCTACCTCCAGTTCCATTCCTTTCCCACTTAGCCCTCTCATTTTGCAGAAGGGGAAATGTGAGGCCCAGAGAGGATGTAAACTCTTGCAAGAATAGAGGCTATAAGTGGTCCTACTGAACCCAGACCTCCTATTGACATCTTTCTAACAGATCGCATGTTGCCCTCTCACCCCTGGAGCCCCTCTTCCCTTTGTCTTATTTTCTTTACTCTTATTGTCTTTCTTTTTCTTCATTTTTTCCCCTTTCTGCCTTCTCTCCTTAGTTCTTCCCTCTTTCATTCTCATATTCTTCCTCTTTAAACCTTGTTTCCTCTGTGCTTTCTCTGACCCCACTCTGTTTTCTTTCTTTCTGCCCTGTGCCTCAGGCACTCAATCAATTGATCAGTCTTAACTCTGAGGTCCTCTGAATAGGTCACCAGTTCCTGGTGAATCCAAAGACATAATGTGTAAACCTAGGAAAGAATGAAATTGCAGAAAGTAGTCAAATCAAGATGAAAATCTCTCTCCCCAAATCTTCAGGATAGATCTAGCACAAATGGGTCTTTTCACCCTTAGTAAAGAAAAGATGCATACATAAAGAGGGAGAAATACAAAATCAATCCTATAGATCAGTGGTTCTCAGAGTATCATCCAGGGACCCCTAGGGATCTTGGAGACTCTTTGAGGGGGTCTACAAGGTCAGAATTGTTTTCACCATAACACTAAGATATTCTTTGCCATTTTCACTGTGTTAACATTTGAATTGATGATACAGAAACCATAGTGGTTAAAAATTTCTGGGGCCTTAGCATGTGTCAAGGCATTGAAACCAAATTGGATTCATGGTCACTGTACTCCTCACTGCTGTGGAAAAGAGTTTTTTTTAAAAAGTAAATTTTATTTAAGAATGCCCTTAAAGAAGTGGTTCAAATTATTTATTTTATTAAATTTAGAACCTTGAGTACATATCTTTTTCTGTTCCATGATAAAATGAGAAACAGGTGTAAAGCACTCCTACTGCCTCCTGAAGCATAATATTTGTCTCAAGGAAAAGTAGTTATGCAACTGAGATGTAAGCTATACCGATCACCTTTTCCAGTTTTATCTGGAAGAATGACTGACAAACTGTGGTTATTTACACCTGTGTATTTAGCAGATGTTTTCTTAATAATGAACAAAGTGAGGGTGAGGATGTCACTTCAAGGGCAGATTGACAATACTTTTTACCAATCGTACTTTCAAGCTTTTGGTCAAAAATTAGAATGTTGGAAAATGTGTAACCACCATCATAAACTTCACGGCTTCACAATACTTAAAACTTTTCTGATTAGATCAGTGGAGATGGTAACAAATGTGATTACTTGAATTTTGGAATCAAATGTGTCAACATTTGAAAGATCAGTGTAAGTCAGTAAAGTAATGTTTTCCAAATGACCAATGCCTGCATTGGAAAAATATCCACTTGAAATGTAAGATAGATTAATAGATTTCACTATATCTGAGTACCAAATGTTCATTAATATGGTTTCAGACTCCACAATGCAACTAAATTTTAAGAAACTACCACATATTGAATTTTTGACGTAGTAGCAAAGAAAAATGTCTACAATTCTCTGAAAATGTTATTAAAATATTCCACCCTTTCCCAACTGCATGTATGTACAAGGCAGAATTTCCTTCATCTACTTTAACTAAACACCGTATTATTGCAGGTTGAATATAACAGAAAATAAAAAAAATCTACCAGTTTCAAGTCAGGCTTTAAAGAGATTTACAAAAATGTAAAACAATACCACTCTTTCTTTTGGAAAATATGTGAATTGGTGAATTTTTTTAATTTCTCAGTTTTAATTTCTAATACAGTAAATATGAATAGGTATAACCCACACAAGAAAAACTCTCTAGACTCCTCAATAACTTGAAGGAACACAAAGGAGTCCTGAGGCTAAAATGTTTGAGCACCCCTGCTATAGACTGTCCTAGGAGGAAAGAGGGATAAATCAGTGCAGCACTCATTTGGTGAGCATCTAGAATGGGCAAGGCTCAGTGCTAAGTACTATGGGGGATCGAGCTCTTACAGACCTCACGGTCCAGTGAGAAGACAAGACATTAAGGTCAATAACTACACTAAGAGCACAGGAGTGCCACTGGAGAGAAGAAATGAAGAGCCACCAGAGCGTCACGTGGGGTATAGGGAAGAGGTCTAGAAAAGTCTTCACAGAGGAGATAACAGTCGAGAAGCCCAAATAGAAACTGAGCATTTAGAAAACAAAACCAAAAAGAGGCAGAGGGGATGGGGAGGGCTTGTGCCTACCAAGCAAGGGGAAGAACCCGGGAACGGAAGAGCAGACGGTTTATTGGGTGGAGAGTAAATATTCCATTAGGACCAACTGAGGTGCAGTAAGCAAAGCCTCATGGGAGAAGCCCCTTGTACAGTTAGCGCTCCAGAAATGTGTGTCAGATGAATCTATATATAAAAACAATGATTGACTAAGCCATGGATGGGCTTATCTGTATCTTATCAAGCCCACTTCCCACAGTGTAAGGGAGAAAATTTTATGGATAAAGCTGCTAGAGGCCAAGAGAAGTGAGATCATTCATACAAAATCAGAGGCAGAGTTGGGCCCTGATCAAACTTCCTTATCCTGTCTTCAAAGTCTCCTTCACCAGTCAATTTCTTCTGAAGTCAAGTCCTGGCTGGAATTTCTCTGCCCAACTTGGAAGTGATTCCGAATGAATAAGGGTGAGCCAGACAAAAACTTGGAGATTTATCATTTGAAGCACTTCCTCAGAATACCCACACCCTGATAGGAGCAGTGAGTACTCAGAAATGAAAACACACTGCTCTTGTCCTCATAGTCTCTGGAACAAGACATTCGGGGGAGCAAGACCCATCTGACCATGACTGAGAGAGAATAAGTACAGAGCACAGAGAAGACCTCTGTCTAAAGGATGATGAAGCTTTCAAGAGGGATGGAGAAGATGGGAGCGATTCAAGAGACTTTTAAAGGATAAAGGCTGATTAGATACATAGATACAGAGCACTCATTCACAGCCCTGCAGGGCTGTGAGTCTGTCTTCTTTGTCTCTGGATCCCTAACACTCAGCATAGGGCCTATCACAACAGAGACATTCCATAAATGTTTGATGAGCTACTCTGAAGGCAAGGGTGAGGAAGAGATATGCTACTGAGACCCAATTTTTTTCCACCTTTATGAAGATATTTTTGATGTATAATATGTGTAAGTTTAAGATGTACAACACGATTTGATACACATATATATTGCAAAATGATTACCATGATAAGGTTAGTTAACACCTCCATTGCCTCTGATAATTACCATTTTTGTGTGTGTAGTGATAACTTTTAAGATCTACTCTCTTAGCAACTTTCAAGTATGTAATACATTATTGTTAATTATAGTTACTGTGCCATACATTAGATGCCCAGGACTTACTCCTCTGATAACTACAAGTTTGCGCCCTTTGACCAACATTTCCCCATTTCCCCTACCCCCCAGCCCCTGGCAACCACAATTCTAGTGTCTATTTCTTTGAATTTGATTTTTTTTAGATTCCACATATAATGAAGAACATAGAGTATTTGTTTTCCTCTGTCTGACTTATTTCAGTTAGCATAATGTCCTCAAGGTCCATCCATGTTGTTACAAGTGGCAGAATTTCCTTCTTTTTATGGCTGAATAATATTCCATTGTAAATATATACCACATTTTGTTTATGCATTCATATCTTGATGGACACTTAGGTTGTTGCCATGTGTTGGCTCTCATGAATAATGTTGCAATGAACATGGGGGTGCAGATACCTCTTCGAGAGAGTGATTTCATTTCCTTTGGATATATACCCAGAAGTGGAATTGTTGGTCATATGATAATTCCATTTTTAATTTTTTGAGGAGACTCCATACGATTGCACCAATTTACATTCCCACCAACAGTGCACAAGGGTTCCCTTTTCTCCACAGGCTCACCAATACTTGTTGTCTCTTTTCGATAATAATCATTCTAACAGGTATGAAGTGATACCTCATTGTGATTTTGATTTGCATTTCCCTAATGATTAATGATGTTGAGCATCTTTCATGTACTCCTTGGCCATTCCTAAGACTCAGTTTCAAATATGCCACACATTATCTATGCTCTGGTCTGACTCCGCACTCTCCCCTTCTCCACCATTAGAAATCTTGCCAGTCATTGGGACCCAAATCTGCCACTGCAGGCAGCCTCTCCTGGACTGGCATTCAAAAGGTAGAAGGTGTCTGATTTCACTGCAGACAGAGCTTCGTAGGCAGCCACGACAAATGAGACAGTAGCCATTGCAGATCGAGTCTGTGTCACCTTCACACAGTCTTTCTCATCTCCCTCTCTCATCAGGCAGGGACCACAAGAACTGCATTTGTACCCTAGACGTGAGCCAGAATCTCCGCAAGAAATGCTACAATCAATACACATGACACAAGACTGATATGATGCCTTGGAACTGGGGAAGCAACCTGCAAAACTGATGCCAATCATCTCCTGAGGTCATGCACTGTGCTCCTCCAGGATGGATGGGCTGCTCCCCAGCTTGACCAGAGCAAGGAGGAAGGCTTCAGTGATGGAGACAGCAAGAGGATTAGCACCGCTAAAGAAGGGATATTGTGTACTTCTCTCACTGCCCCATCAGCACTGACATGTGTAGAGATTCAGCCCTACCCATCATCTCCAAAAATGTCCACATTTAAAACACTTCCCCTTTGGGGGATTGGCTGACAATACAAGTGACACCATGAGATAATTAATTACACCTGGGTGAACTCTGGTGCCGTAACTCACAGAGCTGTGTTCATCAGAACAAATGACACAAACTTAAGATGTAAGCAGGAGTCAGTGAGGAGGCGGAGAGCTTTCAACAGGATAAATAGCAAGCCAATTCCAAACCCAAGGACCTGAAGAAGTCTGGTCAACCCAAGACTTCCTAAGCACCATTTAAAGGGGAATCTCAGAGCACTTTCAACAGGTATTTTTTATTTATCAACAAAGCTTTAAAAGTGGGGGATTCAGAGGCATGGTGGAGTGAGTAGGAGAAGCGGGGGCAGTCATGGAGTGCTTGAGGATGTATAAGAAAGAACTAATTTTACTGAAGAATATCTATTCATCTTATGAATCCAGGTAGAAGGTTACCTGTCCTGGACCCCCACTTACTCAGGTGGAGTGAGGCCTCCTCTCAGCTCATCTCATGTGACACCCTTTGCATCACCTTCTTACAACACACATAATGTGTCATAGTACTCTATTTCCAAGTCTGTCTCCCTATAGGACTCTGATGGCCCCTGAACTCAGGGACTTGGTGCCATTATCTTTGTGTCCCCGGGCTGGAACCTAGGGCTGGGCCCATAGTAGGAGCCCGGTATATTTAGAGGCTGTATTTTGAGTGAGACTCAAGTGAAAAACTGAAAAATGAACAATTGATTAGAAGTGGAGATAAACCTAAACAAAGCCAATGTCCCAAGGGCTGCTCTGACCATGTCTTTCTGTTAAGCTGCTTTCTTTACCAAGAATAATACTGTTTGATCTTAATTAAAAACAGTTAGAACAGCTCTTGGAGGCACAGTAAATTTCAAACTCTAAAGAAATAGATTTTGATAAATATAGAGAATTGGGATTGTGTTTCCTTTGTAAAACAAATACCTTTAAAAATAGGGGAGACATTTTTAAGTGTGTGAGCTTTGAAATTCCCAGAACCCAACATACTGGAAATTAGTGGCCTGAGCCCAAAATACAGATGGTTTCAACTGTCTTTCCATTGTCCATCCACATCCTGAAAATTATAGGAAAAAATCCTACGATAAAAGATCACATTAAGCTGCAGATTCAAATCAGTCAGGTTCCAAGATTTAAATGGCTTCCTCTTTGGCATCTAGGTAAATATTACCAATGAAATCCCTGCAAGCCCACAAAATAAAAGACCATTTTATTTAGCTCACAGAAACAATCCATACAACACAGGACAAGATGTCTCTCCAATAAACTTATGAAAATCTGCCTTTTTGTAAGCCGAAATTACTATTCCCCCCGTTCTCCCGGGTTACATCTCTAAGGTCACTATAGCCAGAGCTCTCTCTGAATGTCAAGGGCTACTCAATTAATCTTCTTGTTTGCAGAGATTTGAAAGCATTTAAGGAAGGTCAAAAACTAACATCAAGCAAATGCAGCTGAATTCCCCACTCTTGTGCAAATTTCACCTTCACTCTGTTCTTCTTTCCCCTTTCATTGTCTTTCCTTTGTTGACACTTTCTCCCCAACTTCTCCTTTTTATTTCTTCTTTCTTCTCTTCTCTTCCTTTCTCTCTGTCTTTCTTATTTGCTTTACTCTGTTCCCTTCCCATTATACAGGGTTTGGCTTTTGGGTTATTATCCAATTACCCTGGAATATTTGGTCTATTTCATCCAAATAACTATGTCTTCAGCATCCTTCCATTTACAACGAGGAGTAAAGAAAGAAAAGAGTATAGGATGAGAATAAAGACAAATTGTGTTCCTCAATCTAAGTAAGTTAGAGGGATGAAACATACAGAGAGGAAGATTGATGTGGTTTAGATTTTCAAGGTTTGACAAGTTCCATCCATTAAGTGAGTTAAGACATGTAACACTTAGTGCCTTTCATGCCACAGACACTCAAAAATGTTAATTTATTGTTTCTATCATCTTAATTATTAGCTGTGCTGGTCAGCCCTATCCCCAGCTTGTGCTAAACAGTTGGTAGCAGTGGTTTGCTCATATGCTAAAGCAGTGAAAGGCCACTCTGAAGTTGGGAGGGGGCTGGATCTAGAGCCCCACACGCTCCCATGCACTCCCCTGAGCAGAAGTTAAGCAACAGGTAACTGACAACCAACTTAAAAATAAGGAGAAAAGAAGAAAAAAAGGAAAGGAAAGGAAAAGGAAAGGAAGAGAAGGGAAGGGGAGGGGAGGGGAATAAAAGATAAGATTTGAGAAAAACCAACACCAGAAGAGAGAAGCCACAAACTCCACAAACACAAGTATTAACACTCAAGAAACAGAGTAAATAGAGGATACAGAGGCAGACATTTAAGATTAATGATTCAGATCTTCAGAAAGATTAAAGCGGACATCACAGCCATGAAAAAGGAGCAGCTAGAGCCTTGCTTATCAAAGTGTGGTCCACATCACTATGACCTGAGAGCGTGTTAGAAACAGAAATCTCAGGCCTCTTCCCAGAATGACTAAAACAAAGCCTGTATTTTTACAAGATTCGTATGCCCACTGCCAGGTCATTTGTATGTCCACTGCCGTTCGTGGAGCACTGTGATAGAGGGCTTGGCATTTGAAAGTTTGATCATTGGAAGAAAATGATTGGCAGGCAGAAAAGAAGAAACGGATTTAGCCGAATTAAAATTTAGTGAGTTAGGGGCTTCCCTGGTGGCGCAGTGGTTGAGAATCCGCCTGCCAATGCAGGGGACATGGGTTCGAGCACTGGTCTGGGAAGGTCCCACATGCCGCGGAGCAACTAGGCCCGTGAGCCGCAACTACTGAGCCTGCACGTCTGGAGCCTGTGCTCCTCAACAAGAGAGGCCGCGATAGTGAGAGGCCCGCGCACCGCGATGAAGAGTGGCCCCCGCTTGCTACAACTAGAGAAAGCCCTCGCACAGAACCAAAGACCCAACACAGCCAAAAATAAATAAATAAATAAAAATTAAAAAAAAAAAAAATTAGTGAGTTAAAAGCTCCAGTGGAGGTGGTTTCTTTCAGTACTGCATCTGAGCTCTCATTGGCAAAGCTAGACATTAAGATAAACTAAAGGAAGAGATAATTTTTCTTAGAATCTTATACTTAGTATGTAAATTACCAGTGAAATAAGGGAGCAAAATCAAGACGTATTTAGGATTGCAAAGATTCAGAAAAGTTACTCTGGGGGCGGGGTAGGGAGGCAGGGGGCACAAGGAAAGAGCTGAGTGAAGCACAAAGAAAATAAATCAAAGATTAAATAATATATAAGATACAAGACAGAGTGGTGAGTAAATGAAGTAGAAACCTAGATTAGGTTTAAATAACTCCTGATGCATGATTTTAAAATATTTATAACTAAAATCCCAAATAATCTCAAAATAGAAGGGGGCAGAGGGAAAAGAGACTGGAAAGAAGAAAAAACTACTTAGGTTCTGGTTCCATTTAGGGGTGAATAAAGGTATTGAGTAACTAGGTAGTAATAAAAAAATATGTTTAAATGTATATGTCATGAAAGACTGCAAGCTATATGATTTCATTTATATTTAACTCTTAAAAAACCAAATCTAATCCATAGTGGCAGAAAGCATATCAATGGCTACCTGGGGCTGGAGAGGGTTTGATGGAGTGGGAGATGTACTGTATGGAAAGTGGTACAAGGTATTTTGGGGTGATGAAAATGTTCTATGTCTCAATTGTGGTGATGACTAAATGCGTATATAAATTTGTCAAAATTCACCAAAGTACTATACACTTAAAATGGGTATGTTATATTGTATGTAAATGATACTTCAATAAAGTTGATTTTTAAAAATGCATGTGTCACATATACAAAGTAACTGTTTGAAGAGTAAAAATTAGATGTATCACTTCCAAAATACTGGAAGAAGAAAGAGGGTAGGGGGCAGTTTGATTAACTCAACAGATACAACTGGGGAGTATCTGATAAATATGCATAATGATAAAAATAGCTAACATTTGTTTGGTACTTACTCTTCCACAGGCAAAGTTTTAGATACTTTACGTATAATAATTTCCTAATGCCTATAACAAGGCAACAAGTTTAGCATGATTATAGTTATTTCCATTTTATTGTTGAAGACTCTGAGGCACAGAGACTTTATAGAACTTAACTAATGTCAAACATCTAGTATGAAAGAGCTAGGTTTCCAAGCCAGGTCACATAACATTCTGCTTTACTTTTTTTCATAGTAAAGAGAAACCATAAAGTAAAGTGAAAGAAACAATTGCAAAAATGTCATTAATCAAGCAAAAAAATTCATAAAAAGTTGTGATCTCAGTATAAATGTTTACTTTTGTTGGTCAATATTTAAACCCACTTTCCAGATGGCTCTTGAAGAAGCTGAGGAAATGAGTTCCTAGCCTTTATTGGGAGGGGACTGTATATTGGGACTTGACGGGAAGCGGATGACCCAGAGCCAGAGAATCAACAACCAGCTCCTGCAAGTGAAGCAAACATTAGTCTGGGCTAAGCTGCAACATCCAGTTGCTGGAACTCCATAGTAAATACACACACACACACACACACACACAGAGAATATGCAAAACACTCGTGCAAACCATGCCCATCACTAGCAGCCGTCTTTCCCTTTTGTTCCCAGATATGATGGGGACAGGACTTACACACCTTTGCATGGTGAGAAGAGCTCACTCTGGAGCAGCTCCCTGACTGACTTACCCACCTTCAGGCATTGCGTAGCCTCTAGCCTTCTCCACCTGCAGGGGCCATAATTTATACATGCCCCACTTGCTGACAGAGCCTGTTCCTGGATTTTTGTTTTATTTTTGTTTTTTTGAGTCTAGGCTGTACTACTTTACGGTTTATGTGATTGTGGACAAAATCATTCAATCTATGTGTCCTCACTTGTTAAACAGCGTAATAACACTGTCCTTACAGAATTGCTATGAGGAAAGTGCTTGCAGCCATGCTTGGTAACGTTTGTGGGCCTGTACTATCTCTTACTGCAATGTAACATTTTTATTAAGCAGCTACTATTTATGAGGTGATAGAAATGACAAAAATGTGGTTGCCTTCCTCTAAGGATGTAGTCTCTCCTGAAACATTTGGGTAAGATCATCATGTTTGTAGCAACTGTGTAGATTTACTAAGTACCCTGTCTTCTTGGCATCGCGTAAGGTTATCACAATAACACAGAGAAACAACAGTTTTATAAAACTCACCTTTGTTTAGAAAACACTGCAGTGTTCTCTCTGGAGGGTGGGAGGGGTGAGAGGCCCTAGAAAAGTGAGGCGAGATGGCCATTCTGAGAACCGCACACGAAGAGACAGAAGCCTTTGGCTTAGAAGTTTCCCCCAGAGACTGATTAGAAATGAAACAAGTTAACCTAATTAAGCAAATGCTACTTTAATTAAGTTGAGGAAAATATAAGTTGCAAAGGTGGGGAAGACCCTTGGACTTTGTTCAGATTCTTGTCAGAGAAATGGAGGAGATCTTGCTGAGAGAGTTATGAGGAATGACAACCTGAGAGGAATTCTGAGGCAAACTTAAATAATGATAAAGAGCTAAGTGCGTTTTACAAGGATGTCTCCTTATTTTTATGATAGAATGTATCTTCAGGAGAAAATTTTTTGATTTAGCAAGTCTTCTTGACAAGCTCAAGTTTGTGGGTCATCTCTATTTGTACACTTTATAAATTTACATTTTTAGTAATGGATTGATAGGGTTTGTTATTAGAATATCTAATTAAAAATACACTAACAGGAGCTTCAAGATGGCGGAAGAGTAAGACACGGAGATCACCTTCCTCCCCACAAATACATCAGAAATACACCTGCACGTGGAACTGCTCCTATAGAACACCTACTGAACGCTGGCAGAAGACGTCAGACCTCCCAAAAGGCAAGAAAATCCCCACGTACCTGGGTAGGGCAAAAGAAAAAAGAAACAACAGAGACAAAAGAATAGGGACAGGACCTGCACCAGTGGGAGGGAGCTGTGAAGGAGGAAAGGCTTCCATGCACTAGGAAGCCCCTTCGCGGGCGGAGACTGCGGGTGGCGGAGGGGGGAAGCTTCGGAGCCACGGAGGAGAGCGCAGCAACAGGGGTGTGGAGAGCAAAGCGGAGAGATTCCCGCACAGAGGAGCGGTGCTGACCAGCACTCACCAGCCCGAGAGGCTTGTCTGCTCAGCCGCCGGGGCGGGCGGGGGCTGGGAGCTGAGGCTCGGGCTTCGGTCGGATCGCAGGGAGAGGACTGGGGTTGGCGGCGTGAACACAGCCTGAAGGGGTTAGTGCGCCACAGCTAGCCGGGAGGGAGCCCGGGAAAAGGTCTGGAGCTGCCGAAGAGGCAAGAGACGTTTTCTTGCCTCTTTGTTTCCTGGTGCGCGAGGAGAGGGGATTCAGAGCGCCGCCAAAACGAGCTCCAGAGACGGGCGCGAGCCGCGGCTATCAGCGCGGACCCCAGAGACGGGCATGGGACGCTAAGGCTGCTGCAGCCACCAAAAAGCCTGTGTGCAAGCACAGGTCACCATCCACACCTGCCCTCCCAAGAGCCTGTGCAGCCCGCCACTGCCAGGGTCCTGTGATCCAGGGACAACTTCCCCGGGAGAACGCACGGCGCCTCAGGCTGGTGCAACGGCACGCAGGCCTCTGCCGCTGCAGGCTCACCCCGCATCCGTACCCTTCCCTCCCCGTGGCCTGAGTGAGCCAGAGCCCCCGAAGCAGCTGCTCCTTTAACCCCGTCCTGTCTGAGCGAAGAACAGATGCCCTCAGGTGACCTACACATACAGGTGGGTCCAAATCCAAAGCTGAACCCCGGGAGCTGTGCGAACAAAGAAGAGAAAGGGAAATTTCTCCCAGCAGCCTCAGGAGCAGCGGATTAAATCTCCACAATCATCTTGATGTACCTGCATCTATGGAATACCTGAATACACAATGAATGATCCCAAATTGAGGAGATGGACTTTGGGAGCAGGATGTACTATTTTTTCCCCTTTTCCTCTTTTTGTGAGTGTGTATGTGTACGTTTTTGTGTGAGAGTTTGTCTGTATAGCTTTGCTTTCACCATTTGTCCTAGGGTTCTGTCCATCCGGGTTTTTTTTTTGTTTTTTTTTTTTGTATTTTTACTTTAAAAAATTTTTTTCTTCACAATTATTTTTTATTTTTAATTTTAATAAGTCTATTTTATTTTATTTTACTTTACTTTATTTTATATTATCTTCTTCTTTCTTTCTTTCTATTTTTTCTCCCTTTTATTCTGAGCCGTGTGGATGAAAGGCTTTTAGTGCTCCAGCCAGGCGTCAGGGCTGTGCCTATGAGGTGGGAGAGCCAAGTTCAGGACACTGGTCCACAAGAGACCTCCCAGCTCCACGTAATATCAAATGGCTAAAATCTCCCAGAGATCTCCATCTCAACACCAAGACCCAGCTTCACTCAACGACCAGCAAGCTACAGTGCAGGACACCCTATGCCAAACAACGAGCAAGACAGGAACACAACCCCACCCATTAGCAGAGAGGCTGCCTAAAATCATAATAAGGCCACAGACACCCCAAAACACACCACCAGACGTGGACCTGCCCACCAGAAAGACAAGATCCAGCCTCATCCTCCAGAACACAGGCACTAGTCCCCTCCACCAGGAACCTACAAAACCCACTGAACCAGCCGTAGCCACTGGGGACAGACACCAGAAACAACGGGAACTACGAACATGCAGCCTGCGAAAAGGAGACCCCAAACACAGTAAGTTAAGCAAAATGAGAAGACAGAGAAGTACACAGCAGATGAAGGAGCAAGGCAAAAACCCACCAGACCAAGCAAATGAAGAGGAAATAGGCAGTCTACCTGAAAAAGAATTCAGAGTAATGATAGTAAAGATGATCAAAAATCATGGAAGTAGAATGGAGAAAATACAAGAAATGTTTAACAAGGACGTAGAAGAACTAAAGCGCAAAGAAACAATGATGAACAACACAATAAATGAAACTAAAAATTCTCTAGAAGGGATCAATAGCAGAATAACCGAGGCAGAAAAACGGATAAGTGACCTGGAAGATAAAATAGTGGAAATAACTACTGCAGAGCAGAATAAAGAAAAAAGAATGAAAAGAACTGAAGACAGTCTCAGAGACCTCTGGGACAACATTAAATGCACCAAAATTCGGATTATAGGGGTCCCAGAAAAAGAAGAGAAAAAGAAAGGGACTGAGAAAATATTTGCAGAGATTATAGATGAAAACTTCCCTAATATGGGAAAGGAAATAGTTAGTCACGTCCAGGAAGCACAGAGAGTCCCACACAGGATAAATCCAAGGAGAAACACGCCAAGACACATATTAATCAAACTATCAAAAATTAAATACAAAGAAAAAATATTAAAAGCAGCAAGGGAAAAACAACAAATAACATACAGGGGAATCCCCATAAGGTTAACAGCTGATCTTTCAGCAGAAACTCTGCAAGCCAGAAGGGAGTGGCAGGACATATTTAAAGTGATGAAGGAGAAAAACCTACAACCAGGATTACTCGACCCAGCAAGGATCTCACTCAGATTTGATGGAGAAATTAAAACCTTTACAGACAAGCAAAAGCTAAGAGAATTCAGCACCACCAAACCAGCTTTACAACAGAAGCTAAAGGAACTTCTCTAGGCAGGAAACACAAGAGAAGGAAAAGACCTATAACAACAAACCCAAAACAATTAAGAAAATGGGAATAGGAACATACATATCGATAATTACCTTAAATGTAAATGGACTAAATGTTCCAACCAAAAGACATAGACTGGCTGAATGGATACCAAAACAAGACCCATATATATGCTGTCTACAAGAGACCCACTTCAGACCTAGGGACACATACAGACTGAAAGTGAGGGAATGGAAAAAGATATTCCATGCAAATGGAAATCAAAACAAAGCTGGAGTGGCAACTCTCATATCAGACAAAATAGACTTTAAAATAAAGACAAGAGACAAAGAAGGACACTACATAATGATCAAGGGATCGATCCAAGAAGAAGATATAACAATTGTAAATATTTATGCACCCAACATAGGAGCACCTCAATACATAAGGCAAATGCTAACAGCCATGAAAGGGGAAATTGACAGTAACACAATCATAGTAGGGGACTTTAACACCCCACTTTCACCAATGGACAGATCATCCAAAATGAAAATAAATAAGGAAACACAAGCTTTAAATGACACATTAAACAAGATAGACTTAATTGATATTTATAGGACATTCCATCCAAAAACAACAAATACACATTCTTCTCAAGTGCACATGGAACATTCTCCAGGATAGATCAAGTCTTGGGTCACAAATCAAGCCTTGGTAAATTTAAGAAAATTGGAATTGTATCAAGTATCTTTTCCAACCACAACACTATGAGACTAGATATCAATTACAGGAAAAAATCTGTAAAAAATACAAACACATGGAGCTAAACAATACACTACTTAATAACCAAGAGATCACTGAAGAAATCAAAGAGGAAATCAAAAAATACCTAGAAACAAATGACAATGAAAACACGATGACCCAAAACCTATGGGATGCAGCAAAAGCAGTTCTAAGAGGGAAGTTTATAGCAATACAATCCTACCTTAAGAAACAAGAAACATCTCAAATAAACAACCTAACCTTACATCTAAAGCAATTAGAGAAAGAAGAACAAAAAAAACTCAAATTTAGCAGAAGGAAAGAAATCATAAAGATCAGATCAGAAATAAATGAAAAAGAAATGAAGGAAACAATAGCAAAGATCAATAAAACTAAAAGCTGGTTCTTTGAGAAGATAAACAAAATTGATAAAACATTAGCCAGACTCATCAAGAAAAAAAGGGAGAAGACTCAAATCAATAAAATTAGAAATGAAAAAGGAGAAGTAACAACTGACACTGCAGAAATACAAAGGATCATGAGAGATTACTACAAGCAACTATATGACAATAAAATGGGCAACCTGGAAGGAATGGAAAAATTCTTAGAAGTGCACAACCTTCCGAGACAGAACCAGGAAGAAACAGAAAATATGAACAGACCAATCACAAGCACTGAAATTGAAACTGTGATTAAAAATCTTCCAACAAACAAAAGCCCAGGACCAGATGGCTTCACAGGCGAATTCTATCAAACATTTAGAGAAGAGTTAACACCTATCCTTCTCAAACTCTTCCAAAATATAGCAGAGGGAGGAACACTCCCAAACTCATTCTACGAGTCCACCATCACCCTGATACCAAAACCAGGCAAAGATGTCACAAAGAAAGAAAACTACAGGCCAATATCACGGATGAACATAGATGCAAAAATCCTCAACAAAATACTAGCAAACAGAATCCAACAGCACATTAAAAGGATCATACACCATGATCAAGTGGGGTTTATCCCAGGAATGCAAGGATTCTTCAATATACGCAATATATGCAATCAATGTGATACACCATATTAACAAATTGAAGGAGAAAACCCATATGATCATCTCAATCGATTCAGAGAAAGCTTTTGACAAAATTCAACAACCATTTATGATTAAAACCCTCCAGAAAGTAGGCATAGAGGGAACTTTTCTCAACATAATAAAGGCCATATATGACAAACCCACAGCCAACATCATCCTCAAAGGTGAAAAATTGAAACCATTTCCACAAAGATCAGGAACAAGACAAGGTTGCCCACTCTCACCACCATTATTCAACATAGTTTTGGAAGTTTTAGATGCAGCAATCAGAGAAGAAAAAGAAATAAAAGGAATCCAAATCGGAAAAGAAGAAGTAAAGCTGTCATGTTTGCAGATGACATGATACTATACATGGAGAATCCTAAAGATGCCACCAGAAAAGTACTAGAGCTAATCAATGAATTTGGTAAAGTAGCAGGATACAAAATTAATGCACAGAAATCTCTAGCATTCCTATACACTAATGATGAAAAATCTGAAAGTGAAATTAAGAAAACACTCCCATTTACCATTGCAACAAAAAGAATATAATATCTAGGAATAAACCTACCTAAGGAGACAAAAGACCTGTATGCAGAAAATTACAAGACACTGATGAAAGAAATTAAAGATGATACAAATAGGTGGAGAGATATACCATGTTGTTGGATTGGAAGACTCAACATTGTGAAAATGACTCTACTACCCAAAGCAATCTACAGATTCAATGCAATCCCTATCAAACTACCACTGGCATTTTTCACAGAACTAGAACAAAAAATTTCACAATTTGTATGGAAACGCAAAAGACCCCGAATAACCAAAGCAATCTTGAGAAAGAAAAACGTAGCTGGAGGAATCAGGCTCCCTGACTTCAGACTATACTACAAAGCTACAGTAATCAAGACAATATGGTACTGGCACAAAAACAAAAATATAGATCAATGGAACAGGATAGAGAGCTCAGAGATAAACCCACGCACATATGGTCACCTTATCTTTGATAAAGAGGCAAGAATATACAGTGGAGAAAAGACAGCCTCTTCAATAAGTGGTGCTGGGAAAACTGGACAGCTACATGTAAAAGTATGAAATTAGAACACTCCTTAACACCATACACAAAAATAAACTCAAAATGGATTAAAGACCTAAATGTAAGGCCAGACACTATCAAACTCTTAGAGGAAAACATAGGCAGAACACTCTATGACATAAATCACAGCAAGGTCCTTTTTGACCCACCTCCTAGTGAAATGGAAGTAAAAACAAAAATAAACAAATGGGACCTAATGAAACTTAAAAGCTTTTGCACAGCAAAGGAAACCACAAACAAGACGTAAAGACAACCCTCAGAATGGGAGAAAATATTTGCAAATGAAGCAACTGACAAAGGATTAATCTCCAAAATTTATAAGCAGCTCATGCAGCTCAATATCAAAAAAACAAACAACCCAATCCAAAAATGGGCAGAAGACTTAAAAAGACATTTCTGCAAAGAAGATATACAGGTTGCCAACAAACACATGAAAGAATGCTCAACATCATTAATCATTAGAGAAATGCAAATCAAAACTACAATGAGATATCATCTCACACCCGTCAGAATGGCCATCATCAAAGAATCTACAAACCATAAATGCTGAAGAGGGTGTAGAGAAAAGGGAACCCTCTTGCACTGTTGGTGGGAATGTAAATTGATACAGCCACTATGGAGAACAGTATGGAGGTTCCTTAAAACACTAAAAATAGAACTACCGTACAACCCAGCAATCCCACTACTGGGCATATACCCTGAGAAAACCATAATTCAAAAGGAGTCATATACCAAAATGCTCATTGCAGCTCTATTTACAATAGCCAGGACATGGAAGCAACCTAAGTGTCCATCAACAGATGAATGGATAAAGAAGATGTGGCACATATATACAATGGAATATTACTCAGCCATAAAAAGAAATGAAATTGAGTTATTTGTAGTGAGGTGGATGGACCCAGAATCTGTCATACAGAGTGAAGTAAGTCAGAAAGAGAAAAACAAATACAGTATGCTAACACATATATATGGAATCTAAGGGGAAAAAAAAAAAAGTCATGAAGAACCTAGAGGCAAGACGTGAATAAAGACACAGACCTACTAGAGAATGGACTTGAGGATATTGGGAGGGGGAAGGGTAAGCTGTGACAAAGTGAGAGAGTGGCATGGACATATATACACTACCAAACGTAAAATAGATAGCTAGTGGGAAGCAGCCGCATAGCACAGGGAGATCAGCTTGGTGCCCTGTGACCACCTAGAGGGGTGGCAGGGAGACGCAAGAGGGTGGAGATATGAAGATATATGTATACATAGAGCTGATTCACTTTGTTATACAGCAGAAACTAACACACCATTGTAAAGCAATTATACTCCAATAAAGATGTTAAAAAAAAAAAAATACACTAACAGTGGATACCACTTTCTGGGCACCGACTATGTCCCTGATGTGTTGTATATTTGTTTTTAATGACCCTGACAGGAGGTGTCACTATCCTCATTATACAGATGAAGAAGCTGAGGGTGATAGAGATAAAGAAACTTGTTCAAAGTCACAGAGGCAGTGAATGACAAAAATAGGACCTGAAGCTGGATCTGCCAAGGGTCACAGGTAACGACATTCTTATGATTCCACATTTAGAATTTGTCAAAAGTAACTTGACATAGGGCACTTGGAAAATAGTTGTTTAATTAATTGACAAGAGAACAATAAATTCAGGAGATGAATAATGTTAGACCTAGGAGGATATTTCAGATAAAATCCAAAATCCTCATTTCCCAGACCACAAAACTTAGAAAGGAAGGATGACCTATCTAAGGAACAAAGCAAGTCAGTGACAAAGCTGATATGAAAAGTTAAGTCTCGTGATCCCTGCTCCAACTGTTCCCTAGATCCTTGGACAAGACCACGTGCCTGGCCCATGAACTAGTCATTCAGCTACAGTGACCATGAGGTGCCCACCTTGGCCTTCCCTCTCCTTCTCTGGGTTCTGCTGGTTCTCCTCTGTTGCCCACGAACCTTCTAGAAGAAGCCTCACCATTGCTGCTCTAGCCCTGGACAGACCCAACATTCCAGCCAGAGTGGTCAGAGTTTCCAGGCTTCTGTCTCCAGGGCTGTGCTGGCTTCCAGGCAGCGTCCGTGAGAAGTGCCCCTTCCACAGCTCAGTGCCACCCTTGGTCACCTGGGCCCCAGTGGTTCTGCTTGTGCCAAGAATCTCACAAAATAGTTTTCAAATAAGACCTGCCAGCTTCCCCCACCCTGCCCACCCCAGTCCACACTAATTATAGGCACTCAAAGCCAGTCAATGGAAAACTGAAAGAATGAACCATGCTGTCTTCTCTCTTTTTCTTGTCTTTCTCTTCCCAGACTCTGTCCCCACCCAAACTTCATCTCTCTCTCCCCCCAGTTATGTATGTGATAAGACACAAATACCCATAAATATTTCCTCCGTGTGTATGTGTGTGAATGTGTATAAATGCAGCAGTGATGTTGTAAGCAGTCAAATATTCTGTTATGCTTGGTACTAATTTGCTGGCCTCTTTACGTGTCAGTCACACCGTTAATGGCTACTACAGCTGCCTTTATTAAAGTTCTGACCACTGGAATTTCTCTCTCTGAGCTCAAGAAATTCAAAGTAAATTGTAAAGCTTGACACAGAATCAGTCCGAGCAAATGGCAGTGAGCGGCAGGGCACCTGAGCGTATTTGTCTCTGTTGCTCAAGTACTATAAGATGTCGCAAGTCTTGAACTGGACTTGGAATCAGTTGTAGGGACTCCATTAATGCGGGTGTGTACAGGTAAAGCCCAGAAGACTTCCTGCAACCTTGAGGAGTTAGGCAGAGAATTCACCAACTGTTGTGTGGCCTTCTGACAAGAAGCCTAACAGGTTTCTAGGTTTTCGTCTTACTGGATGAAGTATATTTAAAAAAAAAAAAAAGAGTTCCACATATTCATCTTCCCTTGGTAGATCCTCTCAAAAGCTATATAAGGTCCAGAGAGGTTAATTAATGATCTGTCCGAAAACATGCACCCAGGGATGGCAGAGCCAGGCAAGGACCCAGGTCTTCTCATGTGAAATAGCATGGCTTTCCTGTGCACATACTTACCTGCAGACCATCTTTCCACATATGAGACATGCCCTCTCCTATTTTCCCCCTTGGGTGTCCCCGTCTTGTCACTCACCACTAAGGGACTCCTCCCTGGAGAGACAGTTATACAGTCTACTCTTCCCACTGAGCTGAGGCCAGTAGATATTGATAGCTTATTATCAAATGGCCTCCAACTCTTTACAAATGAGTTTAACCCCCTCCTAAGTCTCTTTTTGATCTCAAAACAGAAACTAATTGAACCTAGATGACTCCCAGGCAAATTTCAACCTCTACAGGCAGATAAATAGTACTACAAAAAGAAAGTTTCACCTATATGGAGTTACAACCAAGGAAACCTAAAACATGTAACACCATTAATGTTGTAGGACACTGTAAATTTTGGCATACAGTTTTCACAAGGAAAGAAACTGGAAGAGAAGATAGTTATATTGAGTGTGTGTATGTGTGTGTGGTGGATTTTTTTAATGGAAAGAAATACATCACTACATTTTAACAAAACTTGAGAATAGAGAGGTAATCTTTGTTACTAAAGGATACAGAGTAAATCCAGCAAGAGGTCTTCTTGGTCTGTATTTCCATCAAATTCTCTGTATCATTCAACACTTTATGACCATACTTTGTTCTTTTCTTCTATTCTTTCATTCAAACACGAATTTTGCCTTGCTCATTGTGTGAGGATACCTTACCAGTTGAACCATATTTCCTGCCCCTGTACAACACTGACTCCCCAACATGCCCTGACTTGTCTTTTCACTTTCCTTCTTAAATTCTACATGTCTTCCTACCTTTTTAATTGCACTCTGTTACCTTTATGTCAGAAAGAGAAAAACAAATACTAACTCCTTTTTGTCTCCTGTTTCTTAGGACATTAGCCAAGACTAGTCCTTTGCTCTCACAATAATCCCTCTCCCATGCATTCTCTTTTCAACTCCTTTTTATTCATTCTCCTAGCCAGCTGATGACCTCCAAAACCACACTGCCACTTCTGTTCTTTCAACTACGTGCCAGTAGTATGTCTGTTTTCCTAGATTTTTCTGTTTATATTTTGCCATTATCTCAAATCCAACTCATCCAAAGGGTACACATCATCTTCTCTCACCAGCTCATCTCAATTACAGTTATTCTTCCAGTTAGTCAGGCTGAAAAATTGGCATCATTTTTAACTTATTCTTCATTTTCACCTCTTATAATTAGAAAAGTTTGTCAAACACTGAAGTCTATTTATTCCTCTCTATACCTGCTGCCATTACCTTGTGAAGACTTGCTGGTCCACATGTGAATTATTGCAGTGGCTAGATTTGTGGCTTCCCTGTCTCTGGTCTCTTCTCACTCCAACCCACTCTGCATACCCCTTCGAGAAATTATTCCTTCAACACCATTTTCATCATGTCATTCCTCTACTCAAATATCTGTAATGATTTTTTTTATAAATAATTCTGAAGCTCCTTGTCAGGTTTTCAAAGCATACCATGTCATGGTATAATCCTGTTGACTAGCTGAATCCCAGTACTACTCTACATGCACTTCCTCATCTACCCAGAGTGACTTTCCTATTCTGTCATAAATATGCCTCACACCACTTTGTATTTGCTCACGTAGGTCCCATTTTCCACAAGTGGCTCATTCTTGACCCTTCAAGTCTTGAAATTCAACTTATCCTTCAAGACCTAACCCATGCTCCTCTTTCTTTAGGAACCTCTGTTGGTCAGCTGCCAGTTTGCTCCCAGGTCCATCCTCTCCCTTCCCTTGTGCTCCCTGTATCATTACTAGGGAACTAGGCTCCTTTGCCCTCAAGCTTCTAGGTAGCTTTGGCCCCCAGAACCCATAGAAAAAGAGTAAAGGGGAAGAGGAAAACTAGCAGCACTTTTCTTTTCTTTCTTCTATGCTTTCTGTGATGTCTCCAATAATGGCTATGTCTCCTCCATGGCTCTGGCTAATATGGACAGTCCCAGCTTCTTAAGTCTGGAAACAACAATGTCTTTCTTTGGTCCTACCAGGTTAAGGGTGGTTTTTGTTTTCCGTGTTACCTAAACAGCCCCTGTTTGGTTTCTCAGCTCTTCTATCACAGGTATGGCCAATTCCCTACATTGAAATTCCCTCTATTTAAATATTTAGCATTTCTGTTTCCCTGTCCAGACTCAAGCAAAGTTGAACAGATAACTTTAAACATCCTTCCTTGCTCTAACAGTCTTTGTCCATTACCACATAATGTAGCCCTTTGTTATATAGGGGTTGGAATTGTGCAATAATTTTTCTCATTTATTCATTCATTCAGCAGATGTCTATTAATATATATAATGTACATTCAACCATATCAGGTCTTGGAGATTGAAGGGCAGGCACAAAAAACTATTGGGTACAAAGCATTTATAATCTTGGTGGTAGGGAGAGGTATCCACACACAAGTCAAGCACCAACATAGCAGTGCTTGGATAAAGGTAGGGTGAATGCGACAGAAAATGATCGCTATCCATATTTAACCTTTTTGCCCTAAGAGATGAGGTTTTAAATATGTGCTTAGAGGATGAAGTTTATGTCCAGAAGGTCATTAAATATCAACTGGTTTATTTTTTCACTGTAGAAATTGCATATGGTATTACTGGGTTATGGGAAGTATAGAATGTCAACCAAAACCAAGAAAATCAAAGATTTATTTATTTATTTATTTATTTATTTATTTATTTATTTATTTGGCTGCTCCAGGTCTTAGTTGCAGCACGTGGGATCTTTAGTTGCGGCATGCGAACTCTTAGTTGCAGCATGCATGTGGGATCTAGTTCCCTGACCAGGGATCGAACCCAGGTCCCCTGTATTGGGAGTGTGGAGTCTTAGCCACTGGACCACCAGGGAAGTCCCTCAAAAAGATTTTTAAGGCCAAGAATCAAACACCAGTTAATCCTTTCAAAAATTATTATTAGGTTGCATTGTTATTGAATTAATAATGAAAAGAGATCCTTAAAATGAAACAAATTATTTATTCATTTATTTTTGAACTATACTGAGTGCTGGTGAAAAAATGTAAGTCATGGTCTCTGCCCTTGAGAAGCTTACAATCTAGTATGGGACACAAACAAGTAAACAAACAATAATGTATAGCCTGATAATGATGATTATGGCTACCTGCTATGTACCAAACATTACACTATTACTTTACTTAAATTATAAAAACAAACATTTTTTCAGATATTATTAGCACATATCATATTATTATTGTACAAGAATAAATAAATAAATAAAAACATAGACTCAGAAATTGAAACTTTGTTTAAAGGACACAGCTAGTGTGTGCTGGAGCCAAAATATTTAAACCCAAGTATGACTAAACTCAGAGTCATGAGTCACTAATTACACAGTGCCGCATACGGTATCTGTCACCACCAGATCATTTTCCTTCATACAACCGTGAATTTATACAGCAATAAAGAGCTTATAGAACTTAGCTTACAAAGGAGTTTAGACTACAACCTAGCTAAGGGAAAGAGCTTTCATTGCTAATCTCATGTTTCCTCTTCTTCCCTTATTCAGTAGGAGGTATGTAGGAAATTAAGAATGCATTTGTAGGACATTCTAATTATAGAAACACATTTTTAAGGAAAAAGGTTTCAGGAAAAATGTAATGAGACAGTGTTCTTCAGAGTAGATTAGCTGGAGAAAGTTTCTGTGACCAACTTTGTTGGGAAGAAACCAACTTTGTTAGCTTTGCTTGAGGAACATTGCATTAAATTTGAACCACTATGTTTGGTTCTGTTCAGGTACAAAGCTGACAGTGCAATTTCTCAGTTCTCCAACTAAAATAAAGTTCAAGAAAACATGTAGTAAGAGATATTTGTATTTCAACTAACCCATACTGAGTTCTTGAAAAGTGTAAGTTGTGAATAGCAATAGGCCAGCTCGACTGGAATTTATGTTTCTCTATAGTCACTTTTTAATTGAGCTATAATTAACATACAATAAAATGAACAAACCTTAAATGTTCAGTCCAATGAGTTTTGACAATTTTATACACCTGTCTAGTCACTCCTTCAAATAAAATATTGAATATTTTCACCATCCCAGAAAGTTCCTTGTATCCTTTTCCAGTCAATTCTTTCCATAGAGGCAACAACTTTCTGACTTCTAGCCCCATAGATTAGTTTCACCTGTTCTTGGACTTTGCATAGAATCAGATAGTATGTATTTTTCTTTTGCATGTAGCTCTTTTCAGTTAATATATTTTTTTATGTCCACCCATGTTGTTATGTGTCAGAATAATTCATTATTCTTAATTGCTAAGTAGCATTCCATTGAATTAATATACCACAGTTTGTTTTCTTATTATCCTGACAGGGACATTTGCATTGTTCCCAGATTTTAGCTTTATTAATAGGTTTGCTAGAAACATTGTTGTTTAAGTTTTTGTGGACTTATGCTTCATACATTTTGAGTAAATACCTACAGATGGAATTGTCCAGTCATGGGGTACATACACATTTAACTTTAGAAGAAATTGCAGAACATGTCTCCATAGCCATGTACCATTTTACACTCCCATTAGCAATGTATGAGAGTTCCAGTTGCTCCACATCATCACTGACAATTTACTGTTGTTAGTCTTCTTGATTTTTGCCATTTATAGCTTATCTCACTGTGGTTTTAATTTGCAGTAAGCACTTTCTCATGTGATTATTAGCCATTAATATATATTCTTTTGTGAAGTGTTTGCCCATTTGTCTACATTTAAAAATTTTAACTTCTTATCTAGTCTGATTCAACGTCATAATATTTAATTTGATAGTTCAGGTATTCATATATCAATTCCAGAATAAACAGTGATAGATTTGCCTAGGTGGCCCATTAGTGTATCCTTGGAAATTATTGGGCATGTTTTGCTTAGTTACATTACTTTACCTCTTCCAGTAATAATATATATGCATTTAAAAGCAGGGAAGGAGAGATCATTAAGCCCAGGGGTTAACAGAAACTTCCATGTGGAATCATTAAATCACTTACTAACCATCTGCTTTTGGTGATGAGCCCATTCTGTTTTATTACAGAAGGTTTTTTGTAAAGAACAGTCTTAGTGACACATAATACACATATCTTAAAAATAAGTGATATTTGACAACCTATGGCTTGTTGAGAAAGGAGCAAACTAAGGTGATTCAAAGACCATTACAGCTGAAAGGGAACTTAAAGCTCATCTCAGCCAAACTACAATGTTCTAGAAAAGACTGAGGCCCAGAGACTTAAATAATTTCCCAGCCAAGAACAGAACCCAGGTAATTTTACTTATAGCCCAATGCCCTTTCACCGTATTAAGATGCCGTTAAAGAAGAAAAGTACTCTCATCTCATTTACAGTCCAAAGTATTAAAGAATGTCTAAACTCAGTAGAAGTTTAGAAAAATACTAAATGGAGAAATAAAAACCAACAGAAAGGCTACTTGGAGTCACTGAAAAAAATGTGGAATCTGAAGCCAGGAAGCCCGGATTTGAATCCTAGCACTTTCACTCATTAACTGCACTTTAATATCCTCAACTGAAATTTGAGGTTGATGACAATAAATATGTTGTTATATTGAGAAACAGAGCAGAAGTGTAAATTGGGAAGGGGATGTTGAAACAGAAGACCTGCTGGCCTCCAGAGCCAGAAGTCAGGAGTGGCAAAGAATAATGGGATAAAAGTGTTTTATGTAAGATGGGTGACAAAAACTAGGCTCACTGCTTGAGGCTAGGGATTTGCTGTAGGGGGTGTCCACATGCATAAAGGGGACAGGGGGAAAAAAAGGTTGACAATTTTATCCCTGAAGCTATGTTTTATAGTTTGTAGAAAGCTGTGGAGCCAAGGAAGTAGGACTACAAAAACACAGCCTGATGTGGGACTGAGCTAGAAACCCACTGACTCAAAGATTGGATCTCAGACTCCCCTGGTAGTCCAGTGGTTAAGAATCTGCCTGCCAATGCAGGGGACACAGGTTAGAGCCCTGGTCTGGGAATATCCCACATGCCACAGGGCAACTAAGCCCATGTGCCACAACTACTGAGACCGCGCACCACAACTACTGAATCCCGTGTACCTAGAGCCCGTGTTCTGCAACAAGAGAAGCCACTGCAATGAGAAACCTGCGCACCGCAACAAAGAGTAGCCCCTGCTCGCCACAACTAGAGAAAGCCTGAGTGCAGCAACTAAGACCCAGTGCAGCCAAAAAATTAATTAATTAATTAATTAATTAATTAATTAAAAATGATTGGATCTCAATACCTCTAAAATCCCATAGAGCTGAAACCTTAAAATGCCATTATAATATCAGGCTTGGGACTGGGTTTATAGGAGAGGTAGTTTCAAATGCCTGTGAAAATACAAAATTACTGACTATGAAGAAAAAGAGACAAAAATAATCCCTCTGACACAAAATGGGCCCATTAGCCCAAATTTGAAATGAAATGATGAGATCTGTAGCTAAGAAAGACAACCAATGAAATCAATGATTAGAACATGAATTAACTCTTTGTAAAATTAATTTTAAGGGATAGTGTGAAAAAGACTAAAATAAGAATGTTAGCCTAGCCAGAGATAAAGGAAGGCATAACATAATTAAAATGAACCAAAGATATGAACAAATGATATATAATACAAGAATAAGTAGATATGACAATATGAACTTAATTGAAAAAGAAGAGAACAGAGATAACAGAGATATAGAAATAGAAATATTAAAGAACAGTTAAGAACCATGGAGAATAAACTGAGATGCTCCAACATATATCTAATAGGAGTTACAGAAGAAGAGAAGAGAAGAAAAATAAGAGAAATATCAGAGAAGTTTCCCAACTTAAAGAATAAAATAAGTTCTTAAAATAAAAAACACTCCAAATACCAATGTGAATTAATAACGACGAATCTACACTACAACACATGAAGCTGCAGAATTTCAGGGACTAAGAGAAAGGCCAAATTCTACAAATAACAATTATACTAATGGCATAAATGAAAAAATTACACATATTTGTGCTTACATTTCCTAAAAGAAACATGGAAAGGATAAACCAGAAAATAATCAAATTGCTTACCTACCAGGGACACAAGGGACAAGGGAGAATGACACTTCTATGAGTATCCTTTTTTTGTAATGTTTAACATATGAGATCATGTTAATTACCTACAAATTCAAAACATAAAATTAAATCAGCAAAGATGGGAAAGGGAACAATATAACCTAGTACAAACAGAAATCCATGAACATAAGTATATCAAATGACTAACATAATCACACTAAATGGGAAAGAAAAAGAGCTATTCAGGTAACTTTTGACACTGTCCTTTGTCTATATATCTTTCATCTAAAGAAAAAAAAAGAACTGGAAGCAAATCTTGAATTTTTTTAAATTGGTTTGTTTTCATAGTGTTATAACAATATTTAAATAATTTTTTGTGTGTTATGGGATTGAACAAAAGAGTAAATATATTGAAATTTTGGGGAGCTAGCGTTCTTACTTGGAAGGAAGAGAATACATATATGGAATGGGGGAAGGGGAGGATTAACTCTGTGGGGGTGAAATGGAATTGGAGGAACCAGTTTAAATTCATGATTTCATATGGATGTCTATTTCCTGGACCTGTCCACTGAAAGATCTTGAAACAATGACACTCCCATAGCAATGAACACAACTAGCGCCCAGATCTTGGATTCTAAATATCATTCTCATTAAAGAAACCAGTACTCCTTGGGAAGATGGCTGATTCGAGAACTAGAACAGGGGAAGTACAAAATAAGTATGAAACATCTTGTGCCAGAAAGTTAAAAAGTATCTAAAAAATGGAGGCATATACAAATACACAAAAGTCTACTTGAAAGCGCTACCATTTAAAAATCTAGGACAATTTGAGTGTAAAAATTAATAAGGATTGTTGTGGATTATAACCAGTTGAATATAAGAATCCATCAATCCATACTAATAATAAATAGGTAGGTGGATAGATAGATATAGTTGGATGGATGGGTGGAAGGGTAGACAGTTAGATAGGAGAAATGCTTCCTTACAGATGAATGCCAACTGGTAAATATAGAAGAAATGATGAAATTAGAAAATAACAGTTTGAAACCATTATAGTAAAAATTAAATTTAGGCAAAAAGCAATAATGAATTTTGGCTAGAGGAAGGTAGTTTTGTGAGTAACAGGACATTTACAAATCTAGAAGTATATCACTACAAGTTACTTATAAATTAAGAAAGGAAAAAGCTGGAGAAACCAAACACTTTAACCAAGTGATCAAAATTAACCTTACCAATGAATGGGAAACAAGACATCATGTGTGTCCGGATGTGAGGCCCCCGAGAAAGACACAATATCATTTATAGAACCAAAAGGAATATTATCATGAGGGAACATCTGAAAAATTCACATTGGGGAACAATCTTTGAAACAGTGGACCAGTATTTTTCAAAATTATCAATGACATGAAAAACAAAGAATAACTGTAGATTTATTCCCAATTAAAAGAAAATAAAGAGCCATGGCATCTAAATGCAATGTATGACTCTAGATTGGATCCTGAACTGGGGGAAAAATAACAGTTATAAAGGACATTATTAAGGCAGTTGACAATTCTAGAATATGATTTGTAGATAAAAGTATTGTATCAATGTTAAATTTCCTCAACATATTGATGCAAGAAGGGAAATCCTTGAGTAATAAGCCCATCTGTTATGCCTCTTCCTCCATATATTTTAGAATCCAAGTTTAGTAAGAATATTAAATATTCATTTTCCCCCTTCATCACTGTCCAGTCTGCCTGATGAAGCCCAATAGGACCAACATTTCACATTCCCTGATCACTACTCCTCAACTAATTGAGGCTTAGCTGTATTCTTCATGCACATGCCAAGGAGAAGAGAGATGATACCGGGCTTTAGAGTTTGCAGCCTGCCTGAACCCAGCTCCGTGGAGACTTTCATGGAGATCCAGGTCCTGATTGTATTTGTGGGAACCGAAGCTGGATTGAATTGAGCACACAACCTAATTAACAGATTTTGAACCCTAGAAACCTTCATTATGCTAAAAATCCCACATCATCTTTTGAAGCTAAAAAAAAAAAAATGTAGCTCTGTTCATTACTTTATTGCAATAAGTGCATCATCTCTGCCTTTGAATACTCTGAGGCTAATGGTATGCCAAAGTATGCTGCAAAGAAAGATTCCAAATGTAAAATAGATAGCTAGTGGGAAGCAGCTGCATAGCACAGGGACATCAGCTTGGTGCTTTGTGACCACCTAGAGGGGTGGGATAGGGAGGGTGGGAGGGAGATGCAAGAGGGAGGAGATATGGAGATATATGTATACATAGAGCTGATTCACTTTGTTATACAGCAGAAACTAACACACCACTGTAAAGCAATTATACTCCAATAAAGATGTTTAAAAAAAAAGATTCATAATAGTTTTTCTTGTAGGGAGTTCTCTGTATGTATACACATATGCCACTGTGAATGAAATTTTTTATACCTGTGTGATGGCCTCTTTCAGCGGTGTGTGCACAAGGAGGTGTGTGTTTACAGATGCACACTGGTGTTTGTGGGTGTAGGTTCATGCCTCTGCACAGGCATGTGGACACCCCTGCACTGATGTATTTCTGTGTGTACATGAAAACTTACACACTGCTGAGTATAAGGTCGATAAACAATATAACTATTCAGGATCTCACAATTGCAAATGACATTAAATCAAACTGAAAATTGTTTAAGCAAAAAGGAAATTTACTGACACATTTAACTGAATTGTCCAAGGTTAGCTTTAAATCCCCATTTGGGAAACGGAGAAGTAGGGAATCGCACCTAGTGGTGACTAATTCTCAGCACAGTGCTGCTGAGCAGGAATGCCCAGGATTCCCTGACCAGGAGTTCTTGCTTTTGGTCAGCTGATCTGGGAGCCTCCACTGAGCTCTCCCCAAGGCACTTTCCATTTTTTGAGTTTTAGTCTCTTTGCTTCTGGGGAATTCCTGGGGCAAATAAAAAATCCAGAAGTCTTATCAAATCACCATATTTGAACCCAGAAATTGGTCAGGGAATTTCTGTTTCCTAGCAACAAGCCTCTCTTCATCCCCTTCACCCTCAGCTTTGTGGTCTGTCTTGATCAGTCAAAGGCCAGTTTGAAACAGTGGTCACCCAGGGAATCAAACTTCTTCAAGCCCTAATTTAATTTCCTGCCATATTTCTTGGGCCACTGCATTTACTCATACTAACTGAAGATGAGGGAAATCTGTTTTTTCAACACTAAGACTCTGGGATTCCTGGGTACTCAGATATCTTAAATTTCAAGTTATAGGTAGAAAGGGTTTTCAGAGCAAAACTGTATTGTCATTCTCTCTTTCTCTCTCTCTTTTTTTTTTTTTACTATATGTTTATATAATTTAAATTATTATTGAGATTATTGTTGATTTACATGTGGTTATAAGACAAAACACAGAGATATCCTCCAGACACTTTTCCCATTTTCCCCATTGGTAACACTTTGCAAAATTATAGTACATTACAATCAGGGTGTGTGGACTTTGATATAATCAAACCAATCTTATTCCAATTCCTCCAGTTTTACTTGTGATTATTTTTGTGGTGTGTGGTCTTTGTGTGTGTGTGTGTAAGAAAAGATGCTCAACATTACATCATTAAGGAGTTGCAAATTAAAATAACATGGAGATAACACTATACACCTATTAGAATGACCAAAATTCCAAACACTGACAACACAAATGCTGGTGAGAATGTGAAGTAATGGGGGCTCTCATTCATTACTGGTGGGAAAGCAAGATGGCATAGCCACTTTGGAAAACAGTTTGGCAGTTTCCTACAAAACTAAACACATTCTTACCATGTAACCCAGCAATTATAATCCCTGACATTTACCCTAATGAGTTGAAATCTATATCCACAAAAAGCCTGAGCACGTATGTTTATAGCATTTTGTTCATAATTGCCAAAGCTTGGAAGCAAGCAAGTTGTCTTTCAATAGGTAAATGGGGAAATAAATGGTGGTACATCCATACAGTGGAATATTATTCAGCACTAAAAAGAAATGAGCTATCAAGCCATGAAAAGACATAGAGAAAACTTAAGTGCATATTAGGAAGTGAAAGAAACCAATTTGAAAGGCTACATATTTTATGATACCAACTATATGACATTTTGGAAAAGCTTAAACTATGGAGACTTAAAGCAATCAGAATTTGCCAGGAGTTGTGGGGAGAGAGGGATGAATAGGCATAGCACAGAGGATTTTTAGGACAGAGAAACTATTCTGTATGATACTATAATGGTGAGAACATATCATTATATATTTGTCAAAACCCATAGACTATACAACTCCAAGAGTGAACCCTAATGTAAACTATGGACTTTGAGTGATAACAATGTGTCAATGTAGGTTCATTGATTATATTGTTATTGGTACAATAACAAATGTACCACTCTGGTATGGGATGTTGATATTGGGGGAGACTTTTGCGGGAGAGGGGGAGGAGGAAGTATGTGGATTTTCTCTCTACTTTCTACTCAGTTTTGCTGTGAATCTAAACCTGCACTAAAAATAAAGTCTATTAAAAAAATTAGTTCAGCGTATTTGTGTGGGTCTATTTCCAGGTTCTCAATTCTGTTCCATTGATCTATGTGTCTATCTTTCCATCAAAACCACACAGTCTTGATTACTATAGCTATATGCCTTAATAGAATGATTCCTCTCACTTTATTCTTCTTTACAAATTCCTTTGCTTATTCTAGAGTCTTTGGATTTCCATACAAATTTTGCAATAAGCTTGTCTATGTCTACAAAAGACAGTTCTGGGATATTGAAAGAAATACCATTTTAGGAGAATTAACACCTTTAAGATGTTGAGTCATCCAATCCATGAACACAGTATGCCTCTCCATTTATTTAGGTCTTATCTGATTTCCTTCACCAACATTTTGTAATTTTCATATTCTTAAAAAAATTGTAACTATATGAGGTCATGGATGTTAACTAAACTTATTGTGGTAATCATTTTACAATATATACATACATCAAATCATTGTGTTTTACACCTTAAACTTATACAATATTATAGGTCACTTATTTCTCAATAAAACTGGGGAAAAAACACCTGTTTTGTTAAGTGTAGACACATAAGTGTTTTATTTTCTTTGGAATGATTTTTGAGTTGCAATACCCAATGAAAACTTTGAACTTTTAGGCTCAGGCAAGTTTCCTTGACAGATGTTTTACGTATGCAGTCACAGTTCATTGCTGGAGGAATTAAGTGCAACCTGTGTGACTCCACTAGGAGAAGACTCTTAGAAACTTGTGCCTGGTTTCCTTCAGACTTTGCCCCATACACCATTCCCTTTGCTGATTCTGCTTTTTATCCCTTCACTGTAATAAACTGGAACCAGGAATATAAAAACTTGAGTCCTATGAGTCCTTCCAATGAATCACCAAACCTGTTTCTAATGTAAGCATTTTGGTGCTATAAATTTTCCTCTCAGGACTGTTTTAGATGCCTCTTACATATTTTGATGTATTGTATTTTTCAATATAATTTGGTTCTATATATTTTTAAATTTCCTTTGACATTTTCTTTTTTACCGATGAATTATTTAGAAGTATGTTATTTAACTACATATTTAGAGATATTTATTTCCATTATGGTCAAAGAACACATGTTGTTAGATGTCAATCTTTGTCAATTTATTGAAATCTATTTTATGGTCCAAGATATGGTCTGTTTTGGTGAATGGTTCACAGGCACTTGAAAAAAAAATGTGTATCCTGCTGCTGTTGAATGGAGGATTTTTTTTTTTAATATGTCAATTAGATACTGTTGGTTGATTGCATTATTCATGTATCTTATATACTTTCTGATTTTCTGTCTAGGAATTCCATTATTTGCTGAGAGGAGGTGTTGAAGTCCTGAATTACAGATTTAACTATTTCTCCTTTCAGCTCCATCAGTTTTTGCTTCATGTATTCTGAGGTTCTTTTGTTTAGTCTGTACACTGTAAGAATCATTATGTCTTCCTGGTGGATTGATCCTTTCATATGTAATTTAACTTTTTTTCCACTTTATCAGGTATTAATATACCCACACCTGCTTTTTTGTTTTGTTTTGCTTTGCTTTGCTTAATGTTCTCATAGCATGTCTTTTTCCATACTTTTTCTTTTTTTTTTTTTTTTTTGGCTGTGTTGGGTCTCCGTTTCTGTGCGAGGGCTTTCTCTAGTTGCGGCAAGCAGGGGCCACTCTTCATCGTGGTGCACGGGCCTCTCACTATTGTGGTCTCTTTTGTTGCAGAGCACAGGCTCCAGACGCGCAGGCTCAGTAGTTGTGGCTCATGGGCCTAGTTGCTCCGCGGCATGTGGGATCTTCCCAAACCAGGGCTCGAACCCATGTCCCCTGCATTGGCAGGCAGATTCTCAACCACTGCGCCACCAGGGAAGCCCCATACTTTTATTTTTGATATAGCTATGTCATTGAGTTTGAAGTGTATTTCTTATAAACAGTGTAGAGTTCTTATGTACTTATTTTTCTAATCAGCTCTGCCAGTCTTTGCCTTTGATTGGTGTATTTAGACCATTTACATTTAAGATAATTATTGATGTGCTAGTACTTAAGCCTGCCATTTTATTATTTGTTTTCTGTTTGCTTTCTGTGGTTCTTCTTTCTCTGTTTTTCTTTTCTTGCCTTCCTATGGGTCACATTAACTTTTTTATGATTCCATCTTGATTTATTTACAGTGTTTTTGAGAGTATTCCTTTTTATGGTTTTTGTAGGATTTCTTTGGGTATTACAAAGATCATATATGGCACATCACATTCTATTGGCATCAATATTTTACTACTTCAAGTGAGGTGTGACAACCTTTCTTCCATTTAGGTTCCTTTACCTTCCTCACTTTTAAATATCATTGTCTTGAGTATTAGATGATGTTAGAATTTTTGTTCAATCATCATTTATGATTTAGAAAACTCATGAGGAGAAGGGTAGTCTATTGTATGTACTCATATTTTTGCTCTTTTTGCTATTTCTTTTTCCTCTCTAATACTCCAAGATTTTTCTTTCTTTATTGTTTCCTTTCTGATTGAAGAAATTCCATTAGCTGATCTTTAAGGGTAGGTCTGCTAGCAACAAATTCTCCTAGTTTTTCTTCATCAGTGAATGTCTTAATTTCCTATTTATTTTTAAAGGACAGTTTCACCTGATAAAAAATATTCAGTTGACAGTGCTTCCTTTTAACACTTAAAAAATGTTGTGCCTCATTCTTCCGACCTCTACGGCTTCATGTGAGAAATCTGTAAGTAATGCCTCATTTCTCTCTGGCTGCTTTCAAGATTTTGAAGCCATTTTGAAAACTAGAGATTTTGTCTTTAGTTTTCAGATGTTTAATTATGAAGTGTCTTTGTGTGGATTTGGGGGAATTTATCCTGCTTGTGATTTGCTCAGCTTCTTGAATCTGTAAGTTTCTGTTTTTGCTTTAAGTTGTAACATCTTTGAATACTCTTTCAGCCCCATTCTCTTTTGCTCAGCTCTGGAACTCTGATGTTTGACTGGTGGTATTTTTGTTATTGTCATACAAGTCTCTGAGGCTCTGTTTTGTTTTCTTTTTTTCAGTCTGTCTATTTTCTTTCTGTTGTTCAGATTGGGTGAATTCTATTGATCTGTCGTCAAGTTCACTGATTCTGTTCTCCATCACTTCCCTGCTTCTATTCAGCCCATCCAATAAGTTTTTTTTTTTTTTAATGTCTGACATTTTATTCTTCAGTTCTTTAAATTCCATTTGGTTCTTTTTTGTAAATTCCATTTCTTTGCTGAAGTTTTCTCTTTTTTCATTTGTTTCAAGGGAATTTGTAACTGATGTTGAATCACTTTTGTGTGGCTGCTTTCAAATCTTTGTCAGATAATTCCAACATGATATTCATCTCCAGGTTGGTGTCAGTTGATTGTCTTCCTCATACAAGTTTTGATTTTCTTAATTCTAAGTATGATGAGTAATTTTCTATTGTATTCTGGACATTGTTTCTATTATGTTAGGGGAATCTAGGTCCTATTTAAATCTTTTTACATTATCACTTTGTTTAGATTAAGCATGCAGGTAGGTCCTGGCCTACATTTTTGTGCTGTGGTTCTAATGATAGCGTAATTTGCACAGCACTTTCAATGTTACTTTTGTCTGGTTTATGTGAGGTTATTGGGGCTGGTCCCTGCTGGTGCTGCCTGAGGTGGTGGAAGGATTTTTCTGGACTGGGCCACTGTGTGTTCCTGGTGGGAGAGGGGAGTTTCAGGCCTATGGACACCAAAAGGGTCTCCTGTCCAGGCACTTGTTGTGGTAGGACCCCCTACCTATGCTCCTCAGGTCCTCAGTGTCTCTGGGCAAGAAATGGAATCTCAGGTTCTTATTCTAAGAGGATTCCCCGGCTAGGCCTCTTCTTTTGGCTAAGTTTTTCTTCCTGCTTCCACCCACCCACACTGATGTCTCTGGGCAGGGGAGGAAATTCTCAAGTCCAGTTAGGAAGCCCACTTCCCTCAGCTGCTCCAGATCAATCACCCTTGCTGGTGATGTTTGGCACACCTGATGTTGTCATAGAGACTCCTATTTAATCTAGGAAAGACGGAGTCTACCTGGGCTGCCTTCCATTGCTAGGTTGGAGGTCAGGAAATTCTGGGATTCCTTTTTCTGTTTTGGTGGAGGGGGGACTGTATAAGAAAACTTGCCACTGTGTTTTTCCTCCAGTCCTGGGGTTCTAAATGAGTTTGCCTTTTTCTTACCACCTTTTAGAGCTCTCCTTTTGGTTGCCTTTTATTAAATAATGTAAGAGGGTTTATACTTGTGCTTAGTGAGGAGGAACACAATCTATGCCATCTTGTCCAGATGTCATTCTCTTTTCATCAATAAGCCAGCTTTAATCTTAGCTGACCTCTTTCTTATAGAGCTTTTCTGGTGGCCACATGTTAGCCAGTAGACTCTAACATCATGAAAAGTACTGCATAGTCCCCAGAAGAATAAAGGAACTCTCTCTGCCTTTCATCCAACTCAGCCAGTTCTACATTTTTTTGTTTTTTTTTTGGTCAGTCACTTGTAACATCTCACTTCTTGGATTAATTTCTATATCCCTTAGGACCATGGCATAAGCAAAACAAATTGACTAACTAAAATTTTTAAAGGATTTTATTGTAAGAAGAAGGATCACTTGCAGAATTGAAAAAAGAGGGGAGCATGTGGAAGAATCAGGCTTGATAGGTCATAAACAGGTAATCCCAAAAGTCTCAGTAGGACAAACATCCTGAGAACTTCATCAGTCTCGCCACTGAAATAAATGAAGAGGAAACATTTCTTCTATTTTGGGGCTATACTATTAAGACTCAAATTACCAGAAAAAAGGGGTCCCTTTGCCTACATTTGTCACAGACCTATTCCTTGGTCAAAAGACAGCAGAGCTCTTTGGTTAACAGCCTTTCTAAGACAATGCATGATGGAGGAGAGATAATTCCCTAAAAGAATTTTGCAGGGCTCCATCAGCCCCTTACACTCACTAACTAGTTCTCTTATTTGTAATCTTCTCTTGGTCTATACCTAAATCCTGCCTTCACATTTTCTTCCCTAAAATAATATAGTCTTTGAACTAATTGATCTTGTCAAGATTCTTTACATTCCAAGTGATAGAAATCCAACTCAACCTAGCACATGTATACAAAGAAAATGTATTAATTTAGATAACTAGGAAGTTTACAGGAAAACAGCAGACAAAACTGGCTCTAGTAGTTCAAATGAAGTGACTAGGATCCAGCCTCTCCTTCTCTCCACCTCTTACCTCTCTTTCTCTCCACCTCTTACCTCTCCTTGACTCTTCTTCAAATGTAGGATAAGCTTGGCTCCTTACCACGATTTCTTATCACAAGGTCTTCATGACCTGCTACTTTGCTAGCCTTATCGCCTGTATTTTGTGACTCTGACTTCAGATACTGGCAACTGAAACTCTCCATATTCCACAAAGATGCTACACCTACTCACCCAACCCGTCTTCACCTACTAACACTTTGCTCACCCAACCTGTCTTCACCTACTAACTCCTCTGATCCTCTCCTTCCTGTGCTAGAAAAAATAAATCTCCCTTCCTCAATGCAGGTTTGTTAAATTATTAGTTACTCTGCATGCAATTTACATAATGTCCTAATTTGTCCTTATGTATTGTTCTAAGAATACAATAACAATACAGGTAACATGTAAGAGCCTCTGGAGCCAGACTGTCAAGGTTTGAATTGCAGATACACAGCTATGGACTGTATGACCTTAGAGAAATTATATAACCTCTCTATGCCTCAATTTCCTCATTTGTCAAATTGAAACAATAATATTGTCTCTCTCACAGAGTTGCTGTAAGGATTTAATTGAGTTTATACATGTGAAGTTCTTAGAACCGTGCCTAGTACATAGAAAGAGCTCTGTAAATATTATTGTTATTGTTAAGACCTCCTTATGTGCTAAACACTTGGGACTATGTCATATAATCCTCACAACAGACCTGTGAATTAGATAATATCATTATCCACATTTTAGATATTAAGAAACTGAGGCTTGAAGTGATTAAATAACTTGCCCAAGATCACAGAGCTAGCAAGTGATGGAGCCAAAACTGGTACAAATCTGCCCTGGGACATCCTAATGATCTTGGAGTCTTGGTGCTAGTGTGCAGAGGGGCAAAACTAGATATGTTCATAGAAGGAGGATTGTCTACATAAGACTTTCCTCAGTCTGTGTTTGCTACATCTTGCTCGTGAACTGGTCTCTGCACATATGGGCCTTTTTCAAAGCCTCTGAGTGTGTCCTCTACTTAGTATATTTTGAGGTCTATTTCACCAATGCAGCCTGAGCAGCAAAAGCATAAATCATCCATCTCTTCCCCAGCCTCAGGAGTAAAGACCGAATGTGTGTGTTAAATACAGCTGTTGTAAGTTAGCCACATCCTGGGTAAATCACCTTTACAGACAACCTACTGCTTTCCCAAGAAAGCATTGGCTTTAAAAAACCAGCATTAAAGATTATTTTTCTTAAAACAGTTTCATGATGCATGCCTCTTTGTTGAGGATCCTTATTTGTGGAGACTGTGTTAATCCTAACAGTACCTTGACCCTTCTAAATTCATTGATCCAGTGGGATGCTTTATGAGCCCCACAAAGTGGTCCATACACAGATATGTATGCATACAGAATAACTTAATCACTTAGGTTGGATGTTTGGTACTATGTTATGATAACCAGCTAAATTCTTCATTTTCTACCTATTACACTGTCAACTGAGGCCAGACCACTTTGTGGAGACTTTTTATGTCCCAAGATTACATGCTTTGATCACACAGAAGGAGTCCATTGTTAAACTGGTCAGAGTTGGCTTCAAGGAGAACAAAACACAGGGTGGTAGAAAGATCCCAGGCTGCTAGGTTAAAACCTTGGCTCTAGCAAATATTTAAATTACTTGTCATCTCTAAGGCCTCATTCTTCTTGTATGAGTTGTGTAGGTGAAGGTGTATTAGGTAATCTCTAAGGCCCCTTTCTGGCCAAAAATCTGTGGGTGCAGAACTCACCATCCAGGTAAAGAGTAGCCCAAACCAAATGAGTTTCAATTAACACTTTGGAGGTCCAGAAGAAGTTCCTGACATACATATATTCTTATGTTAATACACATATAGAGATATGAACTGTGCTTCAGAAATGAGAAGCACAGTTGTTGTTGTTGTTTTGGGGTTTTTTTAATTTATTTTATTGACATATAGTTGATTTATAATGTTGTATTAATTTCTGCTGTACAGCAAAGTGATTCAGTTACACATATACATACATTCTTTTTCATATTCTTTTCCATTATGGTTTATCACAGGATATTGAATATAGTTCCCTGTGCTATACAGTAGGACCTTGCTGTTTATCCATCCTATATATAATAGTTTGCATCTGCTAATCCCAAACTCCCAATCCTTCCCTCCCCCACTCTCCCTCCCCCCTTGGCAACCACAAGTCTGGAGAATAGCTCTCTCTTGTCTTCTATCAGTGGGTCCATTTCTTCTGGTGTTTTATTTATTTATTTATTTTGTTTCAGTGAAAGGTTTGCCCATAGCTATTAACACTTTCTCCCTTGGGCCACACAGGAGGGTGGTTAAAGAATTCAGCAGAAGGTGATAGGATTGTAGAAATGAGACCATAAAATGTGTAAAGAGCAATCATGTCTCTGTAGGAAGTGCATCTTCTCGCACATGCCGTCTTATTATCATCTCTGATGATTTTCTCTTTTTCTTGCCTCGTGTCTAGACAAAATAAAACTGCTGGAGGTTTATGAAATAATTTCCAGTCCAACAATCTTCATTTTCAAGGTATAGCCCAGAGGGGATATTTTCCACTTCAATGATTTAGACCCAAAGAGATATGGCACACAAGCAGGCACCTCATGGCTGAAGCATACATCATATGCTGGCAACACAAACAGTAATAAGCCCAGGGCTTCTAATGCCACTGTGTATAGAACATTTTTGGATTCACTCACTGATTTCCGAGGAATATTTTCTTGCTCAGCATTTACTATGCTCCCAGCAACTCCCCAATCCTAGTGGGCCTTAGAGAGCTTACAGAAAGCATGATAGACGTGATGTCAAGCTGTTAATTTAGCAATGCTCCAAGGAGGAAGAGAGAGTGATTAATTCTTACACTTCAGAAATTATCCCTCTGGGTGGGGAGGGAAGGGGGAATCTCAAGGTGCCGTTGGAAGAAGAAAGAGTTAGCGGGAGTAAAAAGCTCAGGCAGTTGAGATTACATACCTTCTTCGATATTCATATGACGTTGGTACTTCCCAGAGGTTCTGCCATCATTTTGATTAGTAGCCCCAGACAGTGCAGTCCCCAAAGGAGTCGGCACGAACCAGAATAAAAACTAAAAATCCCGCCCTGGTCCAGGACTATGTATTCAATCTGTCCATCTGTCAGCGTTGAGAGAATGGTTCAACCATTCCAGATGGAGTTGCACACAAGTGAGGGAGAGAGAATAAACAGCCATACGTCTAGTATTACAACAATGGGAGTAGGCATGAAGTGCCCTGCATGTCCTCCTCTCCTCCTGGGTCCCACTTCTCTATGTCCTTCTGGTTGCTTCTGGAAGCACTTCCTTTAAACTGGCTCCTTTAAAACTGCATTTTTGCCACTTGGTCTGCTTCTGGAACCACAACCCAAGTAGGGAACATTACTTAGAAAGAAGATGGAAAAGGAGATGACACTAAAGGCTGTGGCATTGATGACTTTAGACTGGGAACTGGGAGATGCTTTCCCATAGCCAATTGGTAACCTTGGAAAAGCACCTCCTACTTCTGGCCTAAGTGTTCATACATAGAACTTTTAATTTGGTCCAGAGGAATACATAACTAAATACCAGGTAAGATTTCATTGGAAAAGATAATTTAGGGCAAGTGGATATTTATAAAAGACCACACATATACACATGTCTCAGTAATATACATGTTAAATCTCTTACATTGATATCAATTTTTATAGCATCCTTCTCCATCTAGTTGGCCTTGACAGAAAGAGCCATACTTATATTTTCAGAATAAAATAAAACAAAGCTGCCTGGATTCCAAGATCTTTCTCTGCCTTAAACAGGGGTTGTACTTGTTCCAATACTTTTTTTCTTCCCCTCTGGGTTCAATGAAGACTCAGGTGTTTTTGCATCAGTTTTTCTTGGTGGTAGTCTGAGGTGGTGTTAAGGGATGCAGTTGAAAGTGTTGACTAATAGCCATAAAACAAAAATTGCCTTCCCTGGACAGCTTCCACCACAGGGAAAGAAGAATGGAAAATGTCTTTAATCTTCAAACTTTTTAGAGAAACCAGTAAATCTTTTCAAGAAGCTTTAAAAACTCTGTTGTAATGTTTCTGTTATACAATCTTTGGATTTTCCCTGGTTTGTGAGATGAATCATTCCCTTATCACTGTATTTCCCTGCTGGGTTTTTGACTTAAAGAATTCCCTGCATAACTACTCCCTACATCTCAGGCCAGGAAATTTTTCCTAGATATTTCCAAGAGAAACAGCTAGCTCTGTCTCACATATTTAATCATTGGATCTTTGCAAGAGCCCTGAGAAGCAGACTTGATCATCCCTCTTACAGGACTACATCATGTTCTCTGAGTCCACATGGGCTGTGTGTAACTCAGTGCCCAAGAGGAACAGAGTTTACCAGCCATCTCTGTCTGCCAATCAGTGGACCCTGAAATTAAATCTTACTGTCACTAACCTAGAAATTCAGTGTGCACACGAGGAACCACTGATCCCCAACCAAGACTCAACTGGGCTTTTGCCTCAGTTTCCCCAACTTGCTGGTCCCTGCACCCTGCCTCTTTGCAAGGCCCCAGGAGTCTGCTGACCTCCAGCCAGTTCCATTCTGGGAGCGGTGTCCTAGCTGAGACCCTGAATCACTATGCTGTACACCAGAAACTCACACAACATTGTAAATCAACTATACTTCAATAAAAATAATTTTTAGGAATTCCCTGGTGGTCCAGTGGTTAGGACTCCAAGCTTCCACTGCAGGGGGCATGGGTTTGATCCCTAGTCAGGGAACTAAGATCCCACAAAAAAAAATTATTTTTAAAGAAAAAGAATTTAATATTAATGACAATGATAATGATTAAAATTCTACCATTTAGCAGAGAATTACTCTCTTCCGGCTCTTATTCCATGCACTGTACAAATATTTTCCCATTTTACAGATTAAGAACTGAGGTTTAGAGAAATCAAGAAATCTGTTCCAGTATTACTGTTATAACTGACAGAGTCAAAATTGAATCTAAACATCTAATTCCAATATCTGTTCTTTTTTCCACTTATACCACAAAATGTATAAATTCTGATCTTATTATTTAGAACATTTTGAGACTTATTGCCCTTCTTTCTCCTAGTGACAAATAGCAGTTATACAAACCATTTGCCCATGAAGATGAAACGAAAAACTGGACCTAGACATCAATGAATCTACTGTAATTCTTGCAATAGAATGCTGTGCAGTTGGCAATTAGATTGTATTAGCGCTGAAAATAAAATCATATTTGTTTGGGAAGTCCTTTAGTATTCTTAGAACTGAAATATCATGTTTGCCATTCACGATATTTATCTTTACTGTAGTGCTTTAAATATATATATATGAGCATTGGTTAAAAATAGACCTTAGCCAATGAAGGGCATGGTTAAATAAGCTCTCTAAGGGTATATTCTGCTTATGCTAGATAAATTAGATCTTCCAGGGTAGCAGAGTTTTATCTGGTCATTTTCCAGGAATACTAATGAATACTCTGATTGCCTGAAAGAGTTCATTTTCTTCACCCAGGATGAGCATTACACTTTCAAAGATCAATCACACTTTGACCTAAAATGTAATACTGTGGCCCTTTTACGGTATACTAGCTTAGGTTTAAATGAATGAACTCTAATCCTTTGTTCTGATCATAGCCTGCCCCTTCTCAAAAATGTCCAGTGGCTCTCCACTTTCAACAGAAGTCCAAAGCTTCTGTCATTCTAGTTTCTTCTCAAGACCACCACCAACTGACTTGATTTCTTCCCCACCTCATGTATCCTAGACCACAGCTCTTTTCTGCCCAAAATGGTTCCTTCCTGCCTTTGCTATGCCTTTCTTAACCTGGGTCTCCTCTCCTACTCTTTACCATTTTTTACGTATGAAAAACATACCTGTCTTTCAAGGCTCAACTCAAATTCCTTCTTTTTCATGATGTCCCATTTAATCTCTCCAGCTCTGAAGTCCCTGGGATACTTATCTCTTTCTTACAGTACAGGTCACAGGCTACCTTGTATTTATTAATTTATGTCCATGTCTCCTCTGTCTCTTTCCTGTTAATTCTTTGAGGAGATGTACGGATTTTAGACATCAAGATTCATTTATTTATCCAACATTTCCTAGATATCAGCTTTGTGCCTACTATTTATAGAAAACAGACACCAGTGAAACACTGATATTGGATCATGAAATAGGAAAATGAGACATGAAAAAAGTTCAGTTCCGTGTGTTAGTTCCCTCTCCTGGGTATAGCTCAAATGCTGTAGATGGCACTCATCATTCAGAGACCTCATTATTTCAAGAGAGCCGGCTTTCTCCTCTGGTAATGAAAGTCACTTCTTGTAATGGCATTCTTGCGGAAACTTTTGGCTCCAGTCAGTAGCCATCTTTGGATCACAACCCAGCTACTAGTTTTAAAGGGCAATTCAACCGCTAGCCCCAAGCAGAAATGCCAATGTCACCGTGCCCTTCTCCAATTCAAGAGTGGGCGTCATAGAATTCCAGGGCCATTCCAGCACCAAAATTGAGGTGGTGAATGGCATGCTCTCAATATACACAAGCCAGACCCTGCAGGAAGTTGTCGCCCAAAAAATTTCAACAAGCTAAGCACAGGATTGACTTTGGTGACAGACTGCTTCTTAGTAAATCAACAAATTGTTCTTTCACCTGGGGAAAGTATGAAAAATAAAGAGAATACTTAATGTCACAGAAGGTCAAATCCCATAAAAGGCCCGCGTGATATGTGGTTCTAACTTGCCATGTTGGTGGATGGAAAAACTGAGCCTCAGAAAGAAATGGCTGGCTCTGGGTCACAGAGAAAGCCAGGGGAAGTGTTGGGAGCCTCTCCACAGCCTGACCCCCCCTGATTCCCAGTCTTGGGGTCGTTACAGTGCTCCTTTTGTGTCCCTTTTGATTTGCACCCTCTCCATATTTTTTCCTCAAAGAAAGAATCTTATTTTTGTAAAAACTCAGACTTCATTAGGCCCTATTATATTCAAGCCAGTATTTGATGCTTCAGATTTACCTTATCTCTTACTTTGGATTTAGTTTTTGTATATTCTTGCCTCTGTTTTCTGAGCAGGACCCATTTATTTGTGACCTTAGAAGCGAGGTGAAACTAGAAAGGCCTTGTAATTAGTAGGTGCAATAGTATTCTCTGTGGCCTGACAAAGGAGAATAAACAGTGGATGGTCAGTGTGATCAGTGTCACCAGTCACAAGTGGTGATGGGAACCAGGCCTACTATGGCTAGTTGCCATTGTCCCCTTTATGTAGGTCTTTGGGCCAAGACCAGGGTTCTAGTGCCCATCCTGCTGGTGAGCCACCGTGCATCTCATGCAAGTAACTCTCCCCCTCTCTGGGCATCAGTTTCCTCCTCTGTAAAATAAGGTTCCTCCCAGCCTTAGCAGATTATATGTTGTGATATAATGCTTTATCTAAATGTCAAAAGAAACTATTGCATTTTCTATTTTTTTGGCATACTTTTCTTTGGGCAAGACTGAGTTCATTTTCACCAGGGATGAACACCTGGTGTTCATTTCACCAGGCACATCAAGTGTGCCCTAAGCAGCTGAGATATAAAGGAGCAGTCAGAAGCCCTGGACATGAGAGCCAACTCTGACACTTACTAGCCCAGTTATTATGTAACCTCACTGGGACGCTGTCTGCTTATCTTCAGACATAAGATGACAGACACCTTCTTCCTTGCTCTTCATTCAAAACCCATTTCTTGAAAATCTACAGTGGACCAGGGTTGGCGTGAGGTTTTTGAGATGTAGCTAGCTAAATGATCTATAAATTGTGAAACACCTTATAGATGGAAAATGTTACCAATATTTTTATTCACCTCTAATTTAAAACTTTTTATGTGTCTAGCAGACTTGGATGACTCAGAGGGAGATAAAATACATGCTAAGATGGTAGAAAAATAAATGTAACCAAAAAGCATGAAATTGGCAAAAACATTTATTCTCGATAGCTTAAAAATTCATTAAATTTGCAATCATGTCACCAAACTTCATCTTCTTTTGGCTTTCTGATACTTATTTTATGACCTAGGATATTTTCCAATTCCTAAAGATGAGAATATTTTAGTTTTTCAATGTTTGGGACCTCTTAAGGACATAACCAGCCCTGATACCCATCAGGTAACTCAATTTGCTTCAACCGTTGTTTATGGAACACCCCACTACGTCAGAAACAGGCCTCTAAAGTTGACATTAATGACTCAGAAGGATCCCAAGCTTAGGGGAAGGGGTGTTGATTTTTATATCAGAATCCAAATTATTAGGCTTGAGATTTATGTCTGGATTTGTATCTGACATTCAGCATTCTAAGGAAATAAACAGACCTGAAGCAACAAGGATAAGATGGCTCCGTGTGTAAAGGTGAGGGCTCTGTGCAAGACAGTTGCAGAATCTGCTGGGTTCCTCCCCCATTTGAAAGCCTAGCAGAGAGTAAGCTCAGGTGGTCCAAAAGAAATTATACTCCTCTCTGCCACCAGAGAGCCCCATCACCAGGTAATAGGGCAGAAAATTGCCAACATCTGTGTGAATGACTCAGACTAGGAAGTTCCACCTCCCCACTTGAAGGTGGCAATTGATGCCATGAGCACCTCACCCGTGACCTGTGTGTGATTTTGGTTTGCTCCCTAATTAATAACGGAAGTACCTCCCACATATTGGATGCTCCATGACATATGTTACTTAGTTAATCCTCACAGTAGTCCTGTGAATTAAGTAGTATTGCTAGTGTCCTTTGACAGATAAGGAAATTGAGACTGAGCGTGGTTAAATAATTTGCCCAAATCACACAGCTAGAAAGGGACAGATTCAGGATTTGAACCGAGGCTGTCTGATTTCAAAGTTCAAATTCTTAGCCATAATGCTGTGTTTTCCCTGTTACCTGGATAACTCAAGCAGTTTTTAGTTCATCATCTTGGACCCGACAGTGAGTTCAGAAAACGTAATGACCATGCTAAGTGAAACTTCAGCTTGTGAAATGATCCAGTTTCTAGAGGAAGGTGAGCTCCTCTTTAACCAAGTGAGAGAAAGCAGAAAAGGGAGGAAGGGAGACTGGTGCTGTCCTAAAATAGCTGTGGCTGGTCTGCACTTCAATAACCCCTCCCCCATTCTGTTTTCGTCCATCATATCTAGAGCTGTGATGTTATGCAGATAAAGGGCAAAGGGGTCCCAGTTCAAGCTGCAGCTACTTTCAGCCTAAAATTGAGACAAGTCTGGAAAAGCCCAGACCTATATAGAGGGGGTGCTCAGGACTGAACAGACCTGAGGAGTCTCCTGGGAAATAAGTCAGTCTAAGGAATGTTGCTAAAACCCAGGCAGAGATGCCTGAAACTGCATCTGAACTGGAGAGAGGAATAATATTGAAGACCACCCAATGTTTTCCCTTAGCCTCTTCCCTCAGCTCAGTCCCCAGGGACTTGTGCCCAAATCCTGGGGAAAGAAGACTTGCAAGTAAACCTTTAATAGGACATTTTTACCCATTGTCACCATAAAGTTTTGGGTGTAAGGGGATACACCACCATGGGAACAGTGTAAGAGACAATGGCACAAAGAGGGGGAAGGGATTTTCTCCATCTCATAGACATCAGCAGGAGTAGCACCAGTATCAGCAGTGGTACCAGCTTTAGAAGGCAGGCACAGAAATGCTCTTAATAGTGGACAGAATGGCATTTTGATTCCATCAGTGGATGCCAAGGACCTTAGCCACAGCAGGAAGCAAAGCAGTTTGCCTGAGGTGGGATTTAGAGGGCAAGAGAAAAGCCCAAGAGAACCCTTGGCATAACTCTCTTGGCACCATCCACAGGGCATACCAGCAGCAGAGACAGTGACGAAACTACCAGGGAAACGGGCACTTTGGCAACCATCACTGTGGAGGCTTATTTTTGCAGCCATAGGTGTACCTCTGGGGATGCTTAAAAATAATTGGTGGATGGTTAGGAAGTAGAGATCCAATATCTCACTCTTTTCTTGAATTTCCAGGGAGAGAGAAAAGTCTATTTAGTCTTCATTAATATTAATTCATCTTCATTAAGGTTCATTTTATTCCTCACCACAATGAGCACATCATGTGGAAGATAAGATTTATAAGAAATGTGATCTCACTTCACAGAGGGAGGTGAGATCCAAGAGTTACAACCGGGTCCCAGGGAAACTCTCTTAAGGATGGGACAACGTCTCTTAAAGGAATGGATCAATGGCCTGATTCCAGTAGATTCTTGAGATTAACTTATTAGGGAATTGATATTTGTGGAGAGAATTCCATAGCAGGCTAGAGCTGTGTTAGTTAACTTTATGGAAGCCACTTCCAGCTCTAATGTTCTGTGGTTCTTTGAAAAATTAAAAAAATAAATAAATCTGGAATGAGAGGGAGATATCTGAGAATGATCTCCTTTCTGAGGTCCCCTCTGAACTGAGACAAACTTCACTTATTTTCTTGGTTTTCCTGAAATGACAGGAAAACAAGGAAAAATTTTCTTTTAATAACTTGGTGTTCAAAACTAGATTTGTGGGCTTCCCTGGTGGTGCAGTGTGATTAAGAATCTGCTTGCCAGTGCAGGGGACATGGGTTCGAGCCCTGGCCTGGGAAGACCTCACATGCCACAGAGCAACTAAGCCTGCAAGCCACAACTACTGAGTCTGTGTGCCACAACTACTGAAGCCCGTGTGCCTAGAGCCCGTGCTCCACAAGAGAAGCCATGGCAATGAAGAGCCCGTGCACTGTAATGAAGAGTAACCCTCGCTCGCCGCAACTAGAGAAAGCCCGCACAGCAATAAAGACCCGACGCAGCCAAAAATAAATTCATTCATTAAATTAAAAAAAAAGATCACAGGCCATTACTTAAAAAAAAAAAAAAAAAAAAACTAGAGTTGTGCTAAAACTGAAAAAACTTTGTGGCTCTTGGTACATGTTTTCACAGCCATATTCACTTATGGAGTTGCTTCCCTTTCACTATGCGAAGGGGAAGAGCAGAAGGGGGTCTCCAAACTTCTAAACCTCCTGTCTGCACTCAGAGATGTCATGGATTTCTCTTATTTGGCTGTCCCTGAAACCTATATTCTATCACCACCATCACCATTCCCCTGGGTTAAGAACTGCTTTCATCCTGTGCTAACAACACTTTTTTAAATGCTCCACTATATTACTAATACTTTTGATGTATTTAACATCCTAGATAGTTTCCACAACAGAGCACTGAAAAGTTTGGAGAGTGCCGGGGAAGGGGCAGTATATGGGCCTTGACAGTGTCCTAGGACTAAGGTAGAATGGGGCAATTACACTCCTACTTAACGAATAGATTTAGCAAGGAATACAAGCCTGCAGACTCAGGAGAGCCTGCTCTAGCTTTATTATGCTTTGTTTCTCGCTGTTGTTTCCACCAAGCAACATCTCCCGACCCAAACTATAATGCTCTGACTATCCTTGTATATGCCATCTATGGCTCTGTGTAAGTTTCTCTAGGGTATAGATCCAGAAGAGGAATTTCTGGCCATGAGATTCACACATATTCAATTTCCTGACAGATTGCTCTCCAGAATGGCTCACCAGTTTACACTCCCACCAGCAGTGCATGGGGATTCTCATTTCCCCACATCTGTGCCAACAAGGGTACCATCTGACTTTCTAATTTTTACCAATCTGGTGGGTGTAAAATGAGTCTCATTGTGGTTTTAATTTATATCTCTCTCATTGCTTGTGTTGTTGGGGATCTCTTCATGAACATGTAGGTAATTTGGGTTTCCCCTTCTGTGAATTGCCTATTCATAGTCTTTGCCAATTCCTCTCTTTTTATTGTTGATTTGCAGGAATTGCTTAATTATTCTAGATATTAATCCCTTGTCAGTTTTAAATGCTGTAATTATCTTCTCCCAGTCTGTCTCCCATCTGCTACCTTTATCTACAGTGTCCTTGGCTGAACAGAAATTCTTAATTTTTAATGTAGTCAGATCCATTTTTCTCATTATGGTTTGGACTTTTTGGGTACTGTTCAAGAAACATTTCCCACCCCAAAGTCACCAGGCTGTCTTCCAACATTTTCTCACTAGCTTATAATTTATCTATATATTTAGGAGTTCAATGCATTAGAAATTTTATCAATTCTTATTTTTCTCTATTTATTGAGCCACTTTTGGCAATACTATATGCTAAAAATATCCATCTTTCCTTCACTGATTTATTGTATCAATCTAGTACATATAAGGACATCTAATCATTTATAATCCAAACTGAGAGAGATTTGAGAGTAAAGGGGGATATTATTTGTAATTTTAGTAGGCCAACAGGCACAAAGTTAGGACTTTGCCAGTCAAATTGAAATAGTCACCTTAATTTTATACCATATATCATATGGAACTGTTTATGGCTCTTTAATCTTTTCCATTATTCTATTTATCTGTTAATGTTACAGGCCACATTGTTTCTTTTATGGTTATGTAGTAATACAGAGTACAACAAATATGCCATTTTGCTTTTCTTTTCCAAAATTGTCATTTACTTGTGGACTTTTATTTTTCAAAATATATTTTAGACCCAGTATTTCAGATGTCTCTGCAGAAGTCTTGCTTACAATTCCAAGTGCAGTTTATTTAAGTTGGGAAAATTTGACATCTTTAAAATGTTAAGTTATCCCATCCATGAACATGGTTTATCTCTACACTTATTTAGATCTTCTTGTATGCCTTTAGATAGAGACATTAATTTCTCCAGAATCATCTTATACAATTTTTATTAGGTTAATACACATATTTTAAAGTTGTATTGGTATACTGTGAATAACAAACACATTTTACTTATTTATTCCTGGTGTGAAGAATGCTGTTGGTTGTTGTATCCATCATTTATCCAAATTATGATTCTACACCAAATAGCGTAAAGGATTGTATTAGTTTCCATAAACAGTTATGTCATCTGAAACTCTTTCTCTTTCCAATATTGATATCTCACTGTGTTTCTTGCTTTATTATACCAGTTATATTCTGTAGCATTAAGTTAACTAGTAGTGTAAATAAAGCTTTCTTGTCTTATATGAAATATGTCTAAAGTTCCTTCTTTAAATAAGATGTTTGCTGGAAATATTTCATATATAGCTTTTAGCTAGTTAGTGATGTACTTTCCTATGCCTATCTTTGAGAAAAAATTGTATAGTGTGTAAAATTTGAATTTTATTCAGTAATTCTCTACCTCTATTGAATTAAGCATATGATTTATTTACTTAGTAAACTAATATGCTATTTACATTGATAATTTTTTGATGTGAAAAAGTCCTTGCATTGTTGAGTTAAACCATATAAGATCATAATGTGTTTTTTTTTTAATTAATGTAATTTGTGATCTAATGATTACTTTGGAATTTTTACATCTATGTTTATAAATAAAACTGGCCTTTTTTTAACATATAACATTTTTATACAGTCAAAAATCAATGCTAAAAAAAAAAAAAAACAATGCTACACTAGCCTCAGAAGATAATTTAAACACTTCAGCCTTTTTTATTTTTTCATTATCTAGGACACCTGTATAAAGAGGATTATTTGTTTCTTAATTTTTATTTTAAGAAATCACTTACAAACCGTTTAGTAGAGGATAGAGGTTGGGATGGGGACTTTTCCAAGAACCATTTCAGTTTCTTTTATGATGTTTGAATGTTTTATTTATTTATTTATTTTTAGCTGTGTTGGCTCTTCTTTGCTGCACGCGGGCTTTCTCTAGTTGCGGTGAGCGGGGGCCACTCTTCATTGTGGTGCGCGGGCTTCTCATTGCAGTGGCTTCTCTTGTTGCAGAGCACGGGCTCTAGGCGCGTGGGCTTCACTAGTTGTGGCATGCAGGCTCAGTAGTTGTGGTTTGCAGGCTCTAGAGCGCAGGCTCAGTAGTTGTGGCTCAAGGGCTTAGTTGCTCTGCGGCATGTGGGATCTTCCCGGACCAGGGCTCGAACCTGTGTCCCCTGCATTGGCAGGCGGATTCTTAACCACTGTGCCACCAGGGAAGTCCCTATGATGTTTGAATTTGAAATTATTTTAATTTCAAATTTTCTATTTCTTTTTTGGCTGATTGTGGAATTTTTTACAAAAATTTAATTATTCCATCTAGGTTTATCAGTTTATAGGTCTTTCATGTATTTACTGTTTTTGTAATCTCCTTTACACGTATAATTATATATTACACCTATAATTATAATCATACATCTGCTCATTACATCTATAGTTATATCTTTCCATTTTGTATTTTTCTAACTTTTATCTTCTTTTTTTATCAATATTACCAAGTACCTATATATATTATTTATCTTATCAAAGAATTAAAATTTGTTTATTTATGCTCATTTATATATTTTTATTGTTTCTTATTTCATTAATTTTATTTTCTTCTTTTTATTATTTCTTTCTTCCTCACTTATATGGGATAATATTATGTTGTTGCTATTTTTCTTCTTCAGTGGAAAATAAGTTTTTATTTTTATAGATGTTTTTAAAGCACCAAATTTCCTTCTAAATGCTGTTGTTCCAATCTTTTATTTCTTTTCTTCCTTTCATCTGTTTTAATTAAGAGTTTTCAAGGACTGCCCAACTCCAGATATTAATTTACCTTTATTCCACCATAGTTCTGTCAGTTGTTGCTTTATACATTTGAACATACATTGTTATGTTGGAAGCAAATATGTTTATGATTGTTATATATCTTCATCTGTTGTTCGGGTTACCAGTATGTTACATCTATCTTTTTTTAGCAAATATGTTTATGATTGTTATATATCTTCATCTGTTGTTCGGGTTACCAGTATGTTACATCTATCTTTTTTTCTGATGATAATTTTTCTCCATTTCTAATTTGTTCAAGTTTGAAATTGCTATTCTGACTTACTATCAGATTGTATTTGTCTAGTGTTTTTTATCCCTTATTTTTAATCTTCCTGTACACTCTTCTTCAAATGTAGCTTATATAGATAACATAATGGTGTTTTTAATCCAAACTGAAAAGGTCTGTTTTTGGTGGGTGAGTATAATCATTTATATTTATTGTAACTACTACTTTGTTAGAACTTACTTCTACCAAATTGTTTTGTGTTTTTTATTTATAAAAATTTTATTTGTTTCCTATTTTCCCTCCCAATATACCTGTCATTGGATATGTCAAAATTTCTTCTGGTTGTTTGGAAATTATCCATTCTATTTTTAATATCCTGAAGTAATTCTTAAATGTTCAGGACACATACCTATATTTAAATCACCAACAATTTAAAAGCTAATAAATATCTGTATATTTTCCTCAACCAGACAAATGCTTTAATGTGCTCTGATGAACATTTTGTCTCCCCCTTCATCTCCCCAAACCTTGTGGGTATCATTGATAATCTATACATAGAATATTCTACACCTTTTTTCTTTTATTAAGAGGGATAGCAATTTTACTGTTACTTGCTTAGTTGTCTCCAATATCTATTCTCCCTCTTTCCTATAGTGAGAGAGCCCTGGCTTTTAATTGAGCACACAGCTACTCAAAATAAAGACTACATTTCCTAGCCTCATTTGCAGCATGACTATGTGATAAAGTTCTGGCCAAAGATATGTGAGAAATTATGTGTGCAATTTCTGGAACATTTACTTCAAGAGAAGGAGCATGATTAAATAAGTGGTGCTGGGAAAGCTGGACATCTACATCTAAGACAATGAAATTAGAACTTTTTCTAACACCATATATAAATATAAACTCAAAATGGATTAAAGACCTAAATGTAAGACTGGAAACCATAAAACTCCTAGAGGAAAACATAGGCAGAACACTCTTTGACATAAATCGTAGAAATTGGGGGGTTGGGGAGGGAAGAATCTGTCTCCTAAAGCAAAGGAAATAAAAGCAAAAATGAACAAATGGGACCTAATTAAACTTAAAAGCTTTTGCACAGCAAAGGAAACCACTGACAAGACAAAAAGACAACCTACTGAGTGGGAGAAAATATTTGCAAATGATATGACCAATAAGGGGTCAATATCCAAAATATATAAATAGCTCATACAATTCAACATCAAAAAAAAAAACAACCTAATTTAAAAATGGGCAGAAGAACTGAATAGACATTTTCCAAAGAGGAAATGCAGATGACCAACAGGCACATGAAAAGATGCTCAACATCGCTAATCATCAGGGAAATGCAAAACAAACCCACAATAAGATATCACCTCACACCTGTCAGAATGGCTATCATCAGAAAGAACACAAATAACAAATGTTGGTGAGGCTGAGGAGAAAAGGGAACAATCCTACACTGTAGGTGGGAATGTAAATTGTTGCAGCCACTGTGGAAAACAGTATGGAGGTTTCTCAAAAAACTAAAAATAGAACTACCATATGACCCAGCAATTCCACTCCTGAGTATATATCCAAAAAAAACCAAAAACACTAATTTGAAAAGATACATACACCCCAATGTTCATAGCAGCATTATTTACAATTGCTAAACTATGGTAGCAACTTAAGTGTCCATCAACAGATGAATGGATAAAGAAGATGCGGTATATATATATACAATGGAATACTACTCAGCCATAAAAGAGAATGAAATTTTGCCATTTCATTCTGGATGGACTTGGAGGGCATTATGCTAAGTGAAATAAGTCAGAGAAATACAAATACTGTATGATATCACTTATATGTGATATACAAATATAAAAAATAAAAGAAACTAGTGAATATAACAAAACAGACTCACAGATATAGAGAACAAACTAGTGGTTACCAGTGGAGAGAGGGAAGAGGGGAGGGGCAAGATAGAGATAGCGGTACAAAGATAGAGGTACAAAGTGTTATGTATAAAATAAGTAAGCCACACAAATATATTGTACAACACAGGGAATATTGCCAATATTTTATAATAAATATAAATGGAGTATAACCTTTACAAATTGTGAATCACTATGTTGTACACCTATAACGTATAATATTTTATGTCAACTATACTTCAAAAAAAGAGAGAGAAGGGACATGACCTTTCTTTTCCTTTCCTTTCATCCAGCTGCTTGAAACATATTTTAGTTTTGAGACATTTTTGATCATCAATGTAACCAACATTTTTAAGAGGAAAGATTAACAAGCTATAAGCAGCCAGGATTCTTGACAATCCTGTGGAGCAAAACCATCCCACGAGTCCTGTACCACCTACCATTTGATTCTTCTTTGGAGAAAAATAACTCATCCCTTGTGTATTAGTTTTCTATTGCTCCCATAACCAACTGTCACAATCTTAGTGACTTAAATAAATTTATTATCATACAGTTTTGAAGATCAGAAGTCATAAAGTCATGGTGTAGACAGGGCTATATCCTTTCTGGTGGCCCTCAGGAAGAATCTGTTTCCTTGCCTTTTTCAACATCTAGAAGTTACTTGCATTACTTGGGTCATGGCCCCTTCTTTGTATCACTCCAATGTCTCCTTCGGGCATCAGATCTCCTGTTCTGACTCTGAGCCTCCTCCCTCCTTATATTACACTGGGCCCATCCACATAATCTGTGGTAATCTCTTTATTTTAAAATCTGCAACATAACCCCATCTGCAAAGTCTCCTTTGCCACGTAGTAACAATAGTCATATGTTACAGGGATTAGGATGTGGACATCTTTTCAGGCACCGTTAAAATACCTATAATACCTTATTTAAATAACTGTTAACTTTGGATCAGTTTTACACATAGCTAGACCTAAATTCTAATATTCCCTTGTTTCCCAAACTCTATTAGATTCTTCTTATTATCCCTTGTTTTTATTACTTTTGTTGCTTCTTTTCTTGTTAAGATGCTTCTTCCAAGAGTGCTTGCACAGAAGATTGTTGTTTGGAAAACTCTCTTTGACATGTCATGTACAGTCTCTGTCTCCCCACTTCCTAAATAAGAGCTGCCTGAAATTTCCTCTCTTGGTCTTGACCATCCCTCCACAAAGTCAATCATCAACAGTATTAATAAAGAACCCAGTCTGTGCATATTTATATTTCAAGAGCCCAAAACAGTGCCTAGAACACAGTACTTACTCAGTAAAATTTTGCTACATGAAGCACTGAATTTGTTTTCATGTGACATCCACAGCAAAAAGAGAAAAGCCAACAACATAAGAGATACTGCAGGAGAGACACTAGAAAAAATATTCATTTACCTCTCAATTTTGCATGCCTTGACTTCCAGAGATATGCACATCTATATAAAAAGGCTTGATATAAATGTATAGATATATATATAACATCACTCACGCACATATCAAGTACACGTGTACCATATATCCTGTAGATAGGAGTTGTCTTGCCCACTTTTCAACTTTACATAGTTATCAGTGCCTTTTTTTGAATTTTGTATTGAATATTTTCTCCAGCAATTGGTGATGGAGTGTCAACATTGATGACAAGAGACCTCTAATATTGTGGTCAAGGGCACAGACACTGGAGCCAGATAGTCTGGGTTCAGGTGCTAAGTTTGTCTTTTACTAGCTATGTGACCTTAGACAAATTACTCAACATTTGTGTGCCTTAGTTTCCTCATCTGTCAAGTGGGATGATGGTGATAATAGAAGCTAATTGATAGGATTTATGAAGGGTTTAAATGAGTTAATAAACATAAAGCATTTAACTAGTTGCAAGTAGTAAGCTCTGTAAGTGCTAGCTATTATTTTTTTAAATGGCATTTATGAAGCCTTCAATCAATTTTAAATGAGTAAATTAAATCGCTTTTCCCTTATACTTTATTGTGAAGTTTGCACGAGCAGCAGCGAAATGGAATCCATCCCATCCCATGAAAGATTGTCATAGACGGTAATCTGCCCGTTAACCTTTCTTTATGCCTCTAAGAGGAGTGGTCCACTCCACTCCCTAGGGTGGACGAGAGTGGGGTGGGGCATGGGAGCACGTTTGGAGTAACCCTTCCAGCTCCTCTCTTTGCTTCTTCCCCTGCAGGGGGATTGCCTGCATTTAATTTTTAGTAATTTTAATTGGGAATAATCGTTGCAAGAATGGGAAACTGGTTGTAACTCAAAGCCAAATTATCCAGTCCAGATTTATTAGGGAAAATAAAAAGCTGAGCCCAGTGTATTTTGACTCCTGAGTCCAGTGACTATTCAAAACTCATTTGAGAAAAGGGTATGATTGACACCTCAGAGATAGTGTTGCCAGATAAAATACAGGATGCTCAGTTAAATTCGAATTTAAATTTAACTATGTGTTGGTTTTGTTTTGCTTTTGTTTTCGTCTTTTGCTAAATCTGACAACTCTGTTCAGAAACTCCAATAATCATCTTACTCAATTCCCTCATTTTATGATGGGGAAACTGTGACATTGATGATGAAATAAAGTCTCTTCCATCTAGCAAATGGGGTCCAAGAGTCAAACACAGGTCTTATTATGTCTTTTCTTAAGTGAAGCACAAAAAATGTCAGGAGTATTGAGGTTAAAAAGCAAGTAGAGGGGGGAGAAACATCTCTGGTTTCTACCTCTGATCTAAAAATATCTTAAATTTGGGATTCAGCTTCCCAGTCATTTGTGAAGCCCTATACTACCTTATTGTTGTTCCTAAAATCATTAACCCATTAATTAAGATCTTGTAGGCCTGCTCTGGAAAAGCTTATTGAATTGCTTTTGTCTGTTCTACAATAAACAACAGACAGAGGCAGTTTGGCATTAATTACGTTAAAGCCCTATCCATCTCTATTGATGTTAGCTCACGTGAAATGTTTTATAACATCAATATTTTGTACTGTTTATTCCCTGCTCTTTTTATCAGAAGCAGCAGCATCATAAAACACTGCACCTCTAAGTGAACCACATTTCCACGAGCCTGTTTTTGACTGTGAAATCACACCTCGCACATAAACTGATTCTCTGTTTTTCTCCTTGAACAAATTTAAATTTCGATAAAGAGGTATTATTTTCTCTGGCTCCCTTAGCACAGGCTAGCGGACATTATCATATTAACAACTTTAGGATAGAAAAAAAAAAGGTTTAATTTTCATTGAACTTCTTCCACAACTGTTCAATCCTGTTCAACCCACCTAAAATAAATTCTCACATCCAACCCACTAAATCACTTTGTTTTTTCCATCGAAAACACTTATTCGATTCCATCTTCAATAAGAAGTAGACCATGACTGGGGACATGCAGAAAGTTAAATTAGTCTCCCTTACTCCTCTATTCTAAGATTCTTGCTGTTTTCTCTAAAACGCTTGTCATAATCTGCTCTGTAGGCAAACTACTTATGCATGTGTCTGCCTTGTCTGCTGGAATGGGAGCTCCCTGAGGGCATGGGCTATGTTGAACCCTAACCCACACAGCAAAAATAAATTATTGTATTTGTTTATCACTTCTCTGTTTACAGAGACAAATGACCATGCTAACTGCCGTTTATTGAGCTTACCACACTTCAGGCAATGTGCCCAGCATCTTATCCAAAGTATATCACAACAATACAGAGTAGTAAGAAATATTAGCACACCTCCCTTACAGGTTAAAAAAAACAAAACAAAACTGAGGCTTGAGGGGTAATTCAAAACAACTAGAAAATGCTAGAGCAGGAATTTAAATCTAGATCTCTTTGCACCAGAGGTTCTTTGTTTGCTTAATCGTTAGTTATAATGGGTGAAGACCTCAGATGTGAGACCATGACTGTGATCCTTCTCCATCCTTCACTTAGTACCAAGGAGTGCAAAAGCAAATGCATAGAAAGTGATGCTATGGCCCTGGAGAAGAGATCATTAAGTGACACGACTGGTCATCTTCCAAGGCTTGATTATCTGGCCTTTCATTGTTTTCCCCACCTTTATACAGTGGGCAATATGAAGAATGCCCAAGGATCTACCTCAAGCGCCAGGGTTACGTGGCAAGTAGGGCACTGGAATGGGGATCAGGGAGCTGGAAGCCTCGTCCTGACACTATAATTTACCAGAGTTTCTGCATCTGTAAAATCATGAGATCAAACTGTATAATCATAATATAGATAATAGCTGTATCTTCCTATAATCCACGGGAATATGAGCTTCCTGAGAAACCCAGCAACTGGTACACAGTAAGTTCTCAATAATAAATACTTGGATAAAGTAATGAGTACATGAGTGAATAACAAAAATATGGCTCTTACTCCAGTTCCTAGGAAACACAAATAAGGTTTCCCTTCACTTCAGTGCATGAGAGAGGATGCGCGCTCACTGTTTGCAATGCTGGTGTTTTTAAGCCTTTCAACACACTTCCATCTGGCCCTGGTTTTCCATTTTTCCAATCTGAAACAACTTTTCCCACTCACTGGAATCACTTCTTTTCTTATGTTTACAAAACAGATGATTTGGTGATTTTACATAATTCATCCTAAACATAGACTAACTCAAACTGAGTCCAAGTACCATCCACCAGCAGCAGGGAACATTGCATTGGATGTAAAAAAAATGATTCTGTATGCCTTTGAAAACCTAGTGAAAACTGCAACCTGACAATATTTTTAATCACAATAATGTTGCCTCTGTGAGCTTGTCCTGCATACACCCTGCATGTGTTTACATTCCTATACAGGGTTTATAGTGTTTTGGTTCATTACAGACTGGTTGTTCAAGTGAATCCAGAAAAATGAGATTTTTAAGCATAGTTCTGGCTTTCTATTTACTTACCTTACTTAGTCCAGATGTAAACTTTTAGAACAGCCGCATCCCTTAGATGCAAAGGATTTACTGGTTGCTTACAGGCATTTTGGGTTTCTGGTGGGGTATATTTTGAGTTTCTCTTGGCAGGGTCAGTGGAGGCAGAGTGGAACAGGTTGAAATCTAGTTGTTTACAAAAGTAGACCTGAGAGATAAATGTAGTGGAACCACAGGCGTCATTAAGTGAAAAACTTTTATTTTCTGGTTGGTCAGGGAAAAAAGAAAGTCTTGATTTGGGATTTTTGTCTAGTGCTTTCCCACCTTCACTATATAAGCAAACATTTATAGAACATGCCAGGTACTTTTCTAAGCACCTTACATAAACTGACTCATCTAAAACTCATAACACTTTGATCAGCCCTGCCTTTCTTACAAAGAAACAAAAGCCCCAAAAAGTAATGCCATTTGCCTAAAGTTATTCAGTTATATAAGTGGTATAAATCAGGTCTGAAACCAGACAGCCTGGTTGAGAGTCGATGCTCTTACCAACCATACTGTACGTACCAAGCTGTGTCTGGACTATCCATTCTTGATTATTTCAGTGGCTTCCTAACCGGCCTCCATACTTCCCACCTAATACCCACACCTTCCAACCCATCCTTCACCAGCATAATCTGATTATAATGCAGCTTTGACCCATGTCGTTCCCCAGCTCAAAGTTCTTCAGTGGCTCTCAGCCATCTTCCCAAGTCAAGTGATACATCCTCACCCTCCTACTCCAAGGCTCTGTAACTTTGTCCCAACCTCCTTTTTCAACCTATTTCCTGTATCATTACCTCCACAAGTATTCTGTTCCAGCTAAACTTAAACCCTACTTGCCATTCCCAAAACACAGTTTTGATTTTTCTATGTCCATGATCTCGTCCATAGGGTATGGAAAACCCTCCCCAATACCAAAGCTAATATAAACCTCACCTGCCTTCTAATGTGCAAAAATCACATGCTCTCTGTCATGGTCTGAATTAAATCCCCCTAAAGTTCATATGTTGAAGCCCTAACCCCCAATGTGACTATATTTGGAGATAGGACCTCTAAGAAGGTAGGTAAGGTTAAATGAGGTCATAAGGCTGTGTCTAAATCCAATATGTCTCGTGTCTTTATAAGAAGAGGAAGAGACACCTGGGATGCACACGCAAAGGAAAGGCCATGTGAGGACACAGCAAGGAAGCGGTCATTTGCAAGCCAGGAAGAAAGGCCTTCCCAGACCTCTCTGGCACCTTGATCTCGGACTTCCAGCCTCCTCAAGTATAAAAAAATACATTTACATTGTTTAAGCCACCCAGTCTGTGGTGTTTTGTTATGGCATCCCAAATAGACTAATGCACTCTCCCTTACTCCTTAAGGTAGGGATTCTCAATCTTGTGTTCAGTGACTGTTTTTGAGTCCTTTAAATTTTGGTAATGCCCTAATAGCAGACTAAAAATTAAAAAAAAAAAAAAAACAACTCAAAAAATCACTATTAAAATCAACACGATCACTTCTGAGAAAGAACAGTGTCTTTGAATGTTTAAATATCACGTTTTTTGCACTTTTTCTGGGTCATTATACTGAACTGTATTTGTTTTTATTTTAGACACGTTGACTGATCTGATAGTACTTTCTTAAATATTTGAAAGACAACATTCTTACATATTCTAGAGAGCATTCCAGAAAGCAAGCACAGGCTTGATTATGCCAAGTCTCTTCCTTCTCACTGTCAGTAAGTTTCTCCCTGCTCTTACCCTTATTTCAGGTGAGATGTCAATCACTGGAGTGTGTGTAATCACTAAGACCACAATTTAGTTTAACACTGTTCACATTTCATCAGCACTCCTGAAAAGCACATTAGCAAACCAGTTAAGAATTACTGCATTTGGGCAATGACCATCTGAGAGTCACAGGATAACACTATAGGTAAATATAGGCATAAATATTAGATTTATTTCTCTTGGCAAAGGACTTTGCATTAATAAATGAATAGAAACAAAGGATCAGAAAGCGTTGGTAAGTAGAAGGAAAGATTACGGGGTGATTTTAGTGTAGTTTTCTTTTTTTAATGTCTCTCTGCATTTCCAAATTTTCTCTGGTGATCAAGGATTACTTTTAGAATCATGGGGGTAGGGGAGGGAAGAAATTTTTACTGAATAGAATTCCTAGCTCTCTAGTCTCCCGCGTCCTTCCTTATAGGATGTCAATGGGTCTTCCTTCCCTAATTAGCACGTTTCTTGCCCTGCTCCTTAGTCTAGCATCCACCCTTAAGCATCATTTACATTCACCAGGTCAATGTCCTTTCCCTCAGGTGAGTCAAATAATTGACCATATTAATGGGAACTAATGAATTAGTAGGGTGCAGTGCTCTACAACCCTGATTAATACATTTGAATTTTGATCATGCCTTCAAAAAACACCCCCCCAAATTTGGACTTTCTAGCCTTAGTGCTAGCCAGTGGTCCATGAAAGTATGGGTGGGTCTAGACCAGCCTTTTAATCACTAACCAGAATGTGGTCACTTATTCAGTAGCTCTTCTCTGTGCCGGAGTAAATCATTAGTCCTGTGGTATCAAACAGACAGCTGCAGCACCAGGCCAAATTGCAAGGCCCTAATTAATTCCCTTAACCTTTCTCGTAACCACCTTTGCTGATCCACTCACTCTCAATCTGGAAAAGTCAAGAGGCCTTAGAGAGACAAAAGAAAGTATTGAGATGTCTATGCCTTACCCTGCTGGGAGACAATATAGCATAATGCTTAAGGACTCTATTCAAACAAACAGATTTTGTTTTGTTTTGTTTTGTTTTACTTAGCACATCTTAAATTCCAAATGGACTCGCCCCATGACTGTTGCCTTTACCATACCCATTTGATGCCTTCCAGAGTCCATAAACCCTGCCATGCATCATGCGTGGAGCAAGAACAATCTCTGACAGCAAAGAGCAAACCCAAAATAAGAATGTCATTACTTTAGAGCCTCCCAGGCATCCTCCCAGCCCAAGGAAGACAGTAAAAATTCTTGCTTTGAAAGAAGGCATAGGATACCAGTTAATTTCTCATTGAGACATTCCACTATTTAGTTAAAATAAAATAGTGCCAGATCTTGGGTTAGAGCTATATTTCAGAAACCCAGGCCAGGGTTATTGTCACCACATTTATGATTCTCAACCTTGGCTGCACATTGGAATTACCTATAAAGCTTTAATAATTATCAATGTCCAGACACACCCCAAGAGATTCTGATTTAATTGGTGTGGAGTATGGTCTGTGTATCAAGACCTGTAAAAGATCCCCAGGTGAATCTGATATGCAGCCAAGCTTGCAAACCACTGATCACAATGTACTGCCTCTCCTAGTGACTAATGGCCAACCATCCAGGTCCCATAGATTGTGAACGAAATAGTAGATGGACTTACATTTTTCACCCCAGCTTCCCCTCTCTGCCCCATCTCCCTATTCGCATATGTGCATGTATGTACTTAACATAACGAGTTGTTTATTTAACCAATGGCTGTTGCATGTGTCATTGCATTTGGTACAGTGACTTTAATTTAATAGATGCCCAGTTAATGCTGAATGAATTGAATTAGTTTACTGATGATTTGTTTATATAGGCCTATATTTAAAATTTCCTTCTACTCTTAAGCCTTTTAAAAGTAATAAAAATATCCCCAAGGGTAGAAGAGAATTAGATGACTTTTTTATAAAAAGACAACACATAAAGGGAATTTCCTTCCCAACTCAAAGTAGAATCTCCTTAGCCAAGTGCACACGTCCAGAAACACTTTTGTTAACTACTTAAAATAAGGGACCATAACTCCCAGCTGATTTCTCTTCCTTATAGAATCATTAATGCTTAAAAGGTCACAAAAGCAAAGCTGTCAGCAGGATTTTTCTGGATGAGTAGATGCTCAACTTTGGCTGAATCATCAGTAAAAATGATAATTTCCTCTTCATTTAGAATTTTTCTTGGAACACACCTCAAAATACCCCTGGAGAGCTCTGGAGAGGGTCATAAGTTCTGCCTCAGAGCTTGATTTGGAGATACCTCACTCCAGCTCCCCAGTCACCTCTCACCTGCTCCACTGGGAAATCAGTAATTGCTTAATTAAGACTATGATCCCCCACTATGCATCAGACACTTTACCGGACAGCAAGGTGATGAAAGATCTATGAGTTCAAGCAGTTTATGATCTGATGAGTAAGAACAGATGTACAATTCTGAAATGGACTGTAAAGTATTCTATGGGGTGTTGGCTTCAAATTCCAGAGAGACAGACAGACAGACAGAGCAAGGTGGGCCAGGATAGGCGGAGAAAGCTTCCAAGGGCAAATTCCCAGCTCCAGACTTCTAGTGGTACATGTATTTGCACTGAGTACAGGCCTCTGGGCAGGCATTTGAGGAGATAATGGCTAGAGGAAGAGGAAGAAGCTTTACTAGCTGGCTCAAAAGGACATCTGAAGAGCAGGTTCCTGAAGAGTTCTGCCCCATGCAATCATTGAGGGGTCCATGCTATCTTGTGACTCTCCCCTCCCCTGCCTCCCTGGGTTCCTCACCATTCAGCCAGATGGTGAGTCCTAGGAGAGACAGGATCAATGAGAAAGGTTCTTAAGGGCCAAGCCTGGAAGTGGACACATCACATCTATTCTTATTCCATTGGTCATAACTCAGTCCTGTGGTCACCCTGAACCACAAGGAAGATGAGAAAAATTTGTCTGCATGCTCAGGAAGAGGAGAATAAATCACTATTAAAGGCTAGTAACAGCTTGCACCATAGTGTGCTGTTCTGGCCATCAAACTTCCAGTTTACTTTTTTTCAACATATCGAACACACTTACATCCTCCCCAGAAAACACAATACAAAGTCCCATCCGGTCACTGCACCAAACTCAAAGTCCAGGATGTCTGAATCTATCCTCTCTGTCCAATCTGGATATATCTCCTTATGGTCTAGTGACCTACAAGCTACATGGAATATATAATAGTGAATAAAGAAGGATTACCAAAATAGAAATACTCATTCAACAAAAAAGAAGAATGGGAGACATGCAAAAGTGACGCATCCATATTAATTCCTAAATCTCTCTAGGAAGGCATTTTGAAGGCCTCCTACTATGCGGGTGGGGAAGATTAGTTGACTAGATGTTGAAGCTGCCCTTGGGAAGAGCTCTCCTGTCTATTTGTTTCTATGACAGCTGGCTCCCTCTCTGGGAAGTTCTTCCCTGTCCACTACCCTATGGCCATATCTGAAGTGAATGTTTGTGCTCTTTTGGAGCAGTCCAAATTTCACAGCCAATTTCCTGCTGGTATAAATACGAGAACCTGAAGAAAATAGAGCAGCATTTTCAATCCTGGATCATAGTTTCTCTGACATTACAATGCACTAGAAAATTTGATAGGTTTATAATCTATTTGCTTCTTGTCAGTTCCTCATGCAAATACACACACACAAAGTCTTTCCTAGATAGAGGAGAGGTGAATGTTGGTGAGCATTACTGGTTTCTGCTATAACTACCCAGTGTGTAAGAAAGGGGGGAGATAAGAATATGCATTTATATTTACTTGTTATTTTAAAAATAAACAGTAGAATGATAAGTACAATGAGCAAGGGAACACAAAGTGAATAGAGACAGGGTGGGAACCAGATTCTCAGTTTATATCTGTTAACACTGTTTGGATTTTTGAAACACATAACTGTAATATTACCATTATGCAAAAATGCATTACTATTTCCAAAAAATAGCAACTTTTAAAATGTACATAAAGAAAACCTGGTGCTCACATACCTCCCAATAGCCTGTCTTCCTTCAGCTCTTCGGAAGCATCAGTTCTCTTTGTGGGCTTCACTGATATTGTTTATTTTCCCTAAATTTTGCTCAGATAGAAATGTGAGCACATTGAATCAGGGGCAAGAACCAGGTGGTAAGATTCACTCCTAAACCCTCAGCCTACTCCTCAGCCTCTCTCCAGCTCCCCAGAGGAGTGATGGCAAGAACTAAACATATAGCTACAGGTACACCTAAAAAATTACAACAAGGACAACTCTGAGGAAAAAAATAAGCCATGGCATTCTCTGGCATACATGAAGGGTCTTTTTAAAAAGTCACAATTGGGGAATTCCCTGACAGTCCAGTGGTTAGGACTTGGCGCTTTCACTGCCAGGACCCAGGCTCAATCCCTGGTCAAGAACTAAGATCCCACAAGCCATTCGGTGTGGCCAAAAAAAAGAGTCACATTTGGGTAAGTAGAGGAAAGGAGAAAGGACTTCTCAGACTAGCCTGCAAGACAAGAGGAAACTGTGAAACCAACCCATCCAAGGCTCAAATGAAATCTCTAATCCATACCCAGACACCAAAAACGAAGCAGGGATTACACAGGGTCCTGCTCTTAGAAGGGCACAATCTTGGTTTAGTACTCACTCTACCGTCTTGAAATTCTTTTTTTTTTAAATATTTCACTCTATTCTCTTTTTGTTTGTTTGTTTATTTATTTATGGCTTTGTTGGGTCTTCGTTTCTGTGCGAGGGCTTTCTCTAGTTGTGGCAAGCGGGGGCCACTCTTCATCGCGGTGCGCGGGCCTCTCACTATCGCGGCCTCTCTTGTTGCGGGGCACAGGCTCCAGACGCGCAGGCTCAGTAATTGTGGCTCACGGGCCTAGTTGCTCCGCGGCATGTGGGATCTTCCCAGACCAGGGCTCGAACCCGTGTCCTCTACATTGGCAGGCAGATTCTCAACCACTGCGCCACCAGGGAAGCCCTTGAAATTCTTAATAATTTTTGAACATAAAGCTGTCTCATTTTGCACTGTCCCCCACACATTATGGAGCCAGTCCTGCTCTTAGATAAAATTTTCATATCTTACTATAGCTTATAAGACTTTCATAACTAGGTCCATTTTCTCTGTCTTGTCAGCCACTCATCTTGCTCTTTCTGTCTGAAAACACACGCACACACACACACACACGCACATGCACGACTCAAACATTTGCACTCCATCCCCAACCCTTTATTAAAATACTCTTCAATCTGTAGATCTCTGTTTCCACATTATTTTCTCTGCCTTGTCACACTCCATTCCATAACTAGTCCCAATCACAGGGTATCTCTGCTGCTCCAATATGTCACTCATCTCCCTCTATGGCAACTGTTATTTGCTTTTCTGTGTCTTTCAGAGAATGCTAAGATCCATGCCACTGTGTACTACTTCATCCACACTGTATTATATAGTTCCTATAATATTATGGATATATGTACCTAATACTTCATAGTGAACGGTTAACAAACAATAATTGTCTTTTTTAATTTTTTTCAAAAGAAATAAATATGCAAATGCTAAAAAAAAAAATAATGAATCAGGGGACTAGGCAACACAAAATGACTCTGAAGTCAGTCAATATACTAGGCGCAGCTCTGCAACAGCATTCCACAGTGATTAGCTACAATAAGTCTCCATAAATTTTGAAGGGCGGTCTTAAAGAAGAGGGCAGAAACTTGGTCTATATGGTCCCAGACAACAGAAGTATAAGCCTAGATGAAAGTTCCAAAGTGTCCCCAATTAAGAAAGTTTAAAAACAGTTGTCCAGATATGGAATGGACTGCTTTGCATTTTGAGGAAGGAGTGCCACGGAGGCCTGGGGCTGCACTAACCGGAGGAGTTGCAGGAGCCCCTGGGGCCAGGTGGTCTCTCAGTCCACGCCAACCCTGAAGCCTGGGGACTCAACACCTTGCGGGTGACTTTGGCACTGTAACTCTCTCTCATTCTCTGCCTCTCTGTGCCACTGCTTGAACACTATGCCTGGGACGTGGTGTGGACCAAGTAGTAAGTAGTACACAAACACAATCACTGTTTCTGAAACCACAGCTGCAGGTGACAATGGCATATGAAAAAAAAAGTGTTTGTTTCACCTTTAACACAACTAAGGGGATAAGCTGTGGGGAACACATTACAGAACTTTATTTGGAAGATTCAAAAGCCATTAAAAAGATAATAATAATAACAGCTAATATTATTAAACTCTTAAACATATATGCTAGGTGTGGTTAAGTGTTTTTTATATTTTAAGTCATTTAATCCTCGGAGGAAGTGGCCTTTGAGCAAGTGCTTAAAAAATAAAAAAAGGAAACTGACATTCAATATAGTGGGCAGGTAGAATATAATGACTGAATTCAGGTCCTGGGTGAAGCCTGTGTTGGTTCAGAGCAAGGTCCCAATAATGTCCTCTAATCCTTTTTCGTACTGGAGAATTCTGGCTCAGTATTCATCAGATGAAGGGTGACATCTACAGACATGAAAAATGTAGATTCAGAAAACTCCTTAGGGTTATCATTTATCAGTGTGTAGCTACAGGGAGAATGGAGTAAGCAGAGTTTTGTTTTGTTTTTTGGTTTTTTGTTTGCCTTTTGTTTGTTTGTTTTTAAGTTCTTGAGTTTGGAGAGACATTTGGAGAGCTTGGTGCGAAGTATTCTGTTCTATAGCTGGAGCTGCTAAACCTTCAAGGATAGACTTAAATGTTTGTGTTGTGGTTGTTGAGCATGAAGATAAATAGATTGAGCCAACCTGACTGGCAAAACACTCCACAGTTCAACAACTCGTATCTAAGAATTACAAATAACTCCAAATCACAAACTCCTAAAAAAGAGTTTGTAGTCTAACAGCAAAGGAGAATGGTAAAGACAGGGACTAGAAGCCAGAGAATCCTGCTTTCAAATCCAAATTTTGCTACAAGTGTTGATAACACTTGGACACAATCTCTAATCCTCCCATGCAGCAAGGCTCTTGTGATGGATGTGAAAAGACATGTCTTTGATCCCCCTGCAAGGAAGGTCTTTTCACCCCAGTTGCTGGGATTGCTGTCACAGGTCACCTTCAGCAGTCAACCCTCAGGGATTGCCTCCCATGAAGAGCTGCCTTACCCAAGGTGACACCCTTCCTGTTGTGGCACATATCCAAGAATGGAGGCTGGGCTGTAAAGGCCTGGCCATTGCAGTCAAGGTGGGACAACTCTGATGGACCATTTTAGCTCCAGAACTCCTTGTGGTATTAGCTGAAACTATCAGGCAACTGTGTTCCCTTATGGCAGCTCCACTTCTCCCTCTGCCTACTCCTGCATTGGCCCCCTCCCTCCCACAGGCACTGATCCCAAGGATGCTCCCTAGTAAATATACTGGTAACTAATCTCCTTCACCTGTACTGAAAGATAAGAGAGAAGAATCTAATCACTGAAATCAGATATGAAAGTGGAGACATTACTATCTACTCTATAGAAATTATAAAAGGGTACTATGAACAATTGTATGCAAACAGATTTGTTAATCTAGAAAAAATGAACAAATTTTAGAAATACAAAATCTACCAAGACTAAATCATGAAGAAATAGAAAATCTGAATTGAATCTATAACTAGTAATGAGAATCAGTATCAAAAATCTCCCAGCGAAGAAAACCCCTGGTCCTGAGAGCTTTACTGTTGAATTCTAACAAACAAATAACTAATACCAATCCTTCTCAAAATTTTCCAAAATACTAAAGAGGAGGGAATAGCTTCTAACTCATTCTATAAGGCCAGTGTTACCATGATTCCAAACCCAGATAAAGTCACAACAAGAAAAAAAAAAAAAAAACAGATTAATATCCCTTATGAACACTGATGCAAAAATCTTCAACAAAATACTAGCAAACCAAATTCAGCAGCATATTAAAAAGATTACACACCATGACCAAGTGGAATTTATTCTTGGAATGCAAGGATGGTTCAAGAGATGAAAATTGATCAATAAAATACACCTCATTAACAGAATGAAGGAAAAAAACATATGATTATCTCAATTGATGCAGAAAAACATTTGACAAAATTCAACACCCTGTCATGATAAAAACGCTCAACAAACTAGAAATGGAAGGAAACTATCTCAACATAACAGAAGTCATATATGGAAAACCCACAGTGAACATCATACTCAAGGATGAAACACTAAAAGTTTTTCCTCTAAGATCAGGAATAATGCCAGGATGTCAAATTTAAACATTTCTAAATAAAGTAAAATCAAAATGCAATAAAATTGGAAAGGAAGAAGTAAAATTATCTCTGTTCTCAGCTGATATAATCTTATATGTAGAAAACTCCAGAAATTCAACACATACACACACACCAAAAAAAAAAAAATAAAACCTGTTGAAACTAATAAATGAATTCAGCAAAGTAGCAGGATTCAAGGTCAACAAGCAAAAATCAATTGCATTTCTATATACTAGCAATGAAAAATCTTAAAGTAAATACAAAGACAAGTTCATTTACAATAGAATAAAATACTTAGGAATTAACCAAGTAGGTGAAAGATTTGTACAATAAAAACTACACAATAGTGGTGAAAGAAATTGAAGACATAAATAAATGGAAACACATCCCATGTTTATGAATTGGAATATTAAATATTGTTAAGATGTCAGGGCTTCCCTGGTGGCGCAGTGGTTGAGAATCTGCCTGCTAATGCAGGGGACATGGGTTCGAGCCCTGGTCTGGGAAGATCCCACATGCCGCGGAGCAACTAGGCCCGTTAGCCACAACTACTGAGCCTGCGCGTCTGGAGCCTGTGCTCCGCAACAAGAGAGGCCGCGATAGTGAGAGGCCCGCGCATCACGATGAAGAGTGGCCACCGCTTGCCACAACTAGAGAAAGTCCTCACACAGAAACGAAGACCCAACACAGCCAAAAAATTTTTTTAATTAATTAATTAATTAATTAAAATTTATTAAAAAAAAAAAATGTCAATAGTACCCAAAGCAATCTACAGATTGAATGTCATCCTTATCAAAACTCCTAATAATTTTCTTGCAGAAATAAAAAATCCACCCTAAAATACATATGGAATATCAAGGGACCCCAAATAACCAAAACAATCTTGAAAAAGAACAAAGGTGCAAGACTCCTGATTTCAGAACTTACTACAAAGCTACAGTAATCAAACCATGTGGTATTAGAATAAAAATGGACATATAAACCAATGGAATAGAATAAAGAGTCCAAGAATAAACTCTTGCATATATGATCAAATAATTTTTGACAAGGGTGCCAAGACCATTCAATGGGGAAAGAACTATTCAACAAATAGTGCTGGACATCCACATGCAAAAGAATGAAGTTGGATTCTTACCTAACACCATATACAAAAATTAACTCAAAATTTATCAAAGACCTAAATGTAAGACCTAAAACTATAAAACTCTTAGAAGATAAAGTAGGGCAAAATCTTCATGACATTGGATTTGACAATGATTTATTGGATATGACACCATAGGCACAGGCAACAAAAAAAAATTGATAAATTGAACTTCATCAATATTTTAAAAATTTGTATATCAAAAGACAATATCAACAGAGTAAAAAGTCAACCCACAGAAAGGGAAAAAATATCTGCAAGTCATATATCTGGTAAGAAATTAATTTCCAGAGTATATGAAGAATTCCTAAAACTCAGCAATAAAAAGACAACTCAATTCAAAAATGGGCAAAGGACTTGAGTAGACATTTCTACAAAGAAGATATACAGATAACCAATAAGCACATGAAAAGATGCTCAATATCACTAATCATTAGAAAAATGCAAATCAAAACTGCAATAAGATACCACCTCACACCCATTACAATGGCTACTATCAAAAAACAAAAACAACAAGTGTTGGTGAGGGTGTGGCAAAATTGGAACCCTTGTGCACTGTTCGTGGGTGATTATAATGGTATAGCTGCTGTGAAAACAGTATAGCAGTTCCTCAAGAAAATTAAAAATACAATTAACATATGGATGATCTGGCAATTCAGCTTCTGTGTATATAACCAAAAGAATTGAAAACAGGATCTCAAAGAAATATGTGTACACCCATGTTCATAGCAGCATTATTCACAATAGCAAAACATAGATGTGACCCAAGTGTCCATCAACAGATGAATGGTTAAACAAAATGTTGTATATACATACAATGGAATGGTATTCAACCTTAAAAAGGAAGGAAATTCTTCAATATGTTATAACAGGGATGAAACTTGAACATTATGCTAAGAGAAATAAGCCAGTGACAGAAAGACAAATACTGTATGATTACACTTATACGAGGTACTTAGAGTAGTCAAAATTATAGAGACAGACAGTAGACTGGTGGTTGCTAGGGGCTGGGGAGAGGGGAGAATGAGGAGTTGTTTCATGGGTACAGAGTTTTTGGTTTTACAAGAAGAAAAATGGTTAAGGAGATGGATGGTGGTGATGGTTGCACAACATCATCAATGTATTTAATATCCCTAAACTGTATACTTAAAAGTGGTTAAGATGGTAAATTTTATGTGATGGATATTTTGCCATTGGAAAAGAAATTTTCTTCAAGGGAAAACATTCTTCTCCTTCCCCTTCTTTTGGTTTCTCTGTTTTATTTTTGGTTTTGGTTTGGCTGTTTGTCTTTCTAGCTTAAATATCTCAACTCAAATTTGTTGAACCTGAGGAACACCTAAATGAATGAATACACATCCCTGGTTGGGAAGATTTGATATATTATGTTGTTAACATTCTCCAAAATTTATTTTTACATTTCTTATTATTCCAGTCAAAATTTGAAGGTCTTTTTGAAACGAGAGTTCTTTGGAAGACTTACACACCCAGAAATAAAATGGGATTAAAGAGCTATAATTCTTTGAATAGTGGAGCAGGAACACAGAGATGGGTAAATAGAATGGAGGAGAAAGCTAAAAAAACAGAGCCAAACACGTATAATAATTATGTATTTACATTAAAAACGAGGTAGATGCATTGCATTTTTAAAATCCAGTCATCTGTATACTTATATAGGAATTTCTGTAGGTATATCTCAATAATTTGAGAGGGCAAGCATTTTAAATTAGAGAAGAAATAAAAGATTCAATAGTTAAAGTGTATTAATCAATTTAACTATTTTGAAAAATAAAACCTTAGATATTAAACTTATACCATAGACTAAACTAAATTTTAGTTTAATTAACCCTTTAAAAATATGAGTGATATTTATATGATATCAGTATAAGGAAGGCAGCTGTAATATAGTAAAAGATGTACACATTGAATCCAACAACAATCCATTGGTCAAATAAATTAGATTGAAGCATATGTAGCAGTAAACAGTTGTTACAAATTGAAAAAAAAAATTCAAATACTCCAATAGAATAATGGCCAATGGCTAATTTTTATATATAACTTTCAGTCTACTCAATACTTTTTAAATATCAGTTTAATCAGTGGGGACATGTTATTTTTTTCTATCAAATTGGTAAATTTGTTTTTCTTTTTATGATAATGTCCAAATTTGGCTACAGTGTGAGGAAATACACAACTAGTGGAAGTATAAACTGGTATAATCTTTGGCAATATGTAGCAAAAGCCTTACATCTTGCATCTTCCAGAGTATTTGAGCCAGCAAATCCAACTGTAGGAATTTATCTTAAATAAATAATCATATGGAAAAATAGGTATGCATGTGAAAATTGTTTATTACAGAACTATAGCTAATAGAGATTATTGGAAATAATCAATGTTTGACAAAGGGGAAGATCAATTATATAATCTATAATGTATTCATATAATGGATATCATACAGCCATTAAAATCATTTAATAAATGCAATAACTTTCATTTCTTGCCAGACATTTTTCTAAGTGCTTTACATGTGTTAACTCATTTAATCCTTACGAAATCCTATGAGATATATACTACTTATTATCCTTCGTGAGGAAACGGGCAAAGAAGTTAGTTTGACTTACATCCACAGTTAGGAAGTGGCAGGATGGAGTACAAAGTTGAGCAGTGTAGCTCAAGAGCTACAACTCCTAACCACCATGCACAATCCCATATTGTGGTGAAGGAATATTTAATACTCTGCAGAAATGCTTTGCTCCCTTCAGAATAGTATCTCTTTTCAGTAGCTCTTATTATAGGCATGCCATGAGTGCTATGATCAATGAAGAGTGTTCAGACACCAAAAGCCACTTTTTTGCTCACGTCAAGAATCCAGGAGGCATCCTTAATTCTTCCTAATCTCCCATCCCTATGCCATCTAGTCCAACAGCAAGTCCTATTATCCATACCTCCAAAGTATGTCCCAGATATGACCACTTCCTTCCTCCACTGCTCCCACCCAACAACAAGACAGTTTTTACATTCATTTGAAAGATCTCAATACCTCCCTAATTTGGTCTCACTGCCTCTACTCTTAATTCCTATGATCTTTCCCACACAACAGTCAAAAAGATATCTTTTTTTAAAATATTTATTTATTTATTTGGTTGCTCCAGGTCTTAGTTGCGGCAGGTGGGCTCCTTAGTTGTGCCATGCGAACTCTTAGTTGCAGCATACATGTGGGATCTAGTTCCCTGACCAGGGATCGAACCCAGGCCCCCTGCATTGGGACCTTGGAGTCTTATCCACTGCGCCACCAGGGAAGTCCCAAAAGATGTCTTTTTTTTTTTTTTTTAACATCTTTATTGGAGTATAATTGCTTTACAATGGTGTGTTAGTTTCTGCTTTATAACAAAGTGAATCAGCTATACATATACATATATCCCCATATCTCCTCCCTCTTGTGTCTCCCTCCCACCCTCCCTATCCCACCCCTCTAGGTGGTCACAAAGCACCGAGCTGATCTCCCTGTGCTATGCAGCGTTTTCCCACTAGCTATCTATTTTACATTTGGTAGTATATATAAGTCCATGCCACTCTCTCACTTCGTCCCAGCTTACCCTTCCCACTCCCCATGTCTTCAAGTCCATTCTCTATGTCTGCGTCTTTATTCCTGTCCTGCCCCTAGGTTCTTCAGAACCTTTTTTTTTTTTTTTTAAGATTCCATAAATATGTGTTAGCATATGGTATTTATTTTTCTCTTTCTGACTTACTTCACTCTGTATGACAGACTCTAGGTGCATCCACCTCACTACAAATAACTCAATTTCATTTCTTTTTATGGCTAATATTCCATTGTATATATGTGCCACATCTTCTTTATCCATTCATCTGTCAGTGGACACCTAGGTTGCTTCCATGTCCTGGGTATTGTAAATAGAGCTGCAACGAACATTGTGGTACATGACTCTTTTTGACTTGTGGTTTTCTCAGGGTATATGCCCAGTAGTGGGATTGCTGGGTCGTATGGTAGTTCTATTTTTAGTTTTTTAAGGAACCTCCATACTGTTCTCCATAGTGGCTGTATCAATTTACATTCCCACCAACAGTGCAAGAGGGTTCCTTTTTCTCCACACCCTCTCCAGCATTTATTGTTTGTAGATTTTTTGATGATGGCCATTCTGACTGGTGTGAGATGATATCTCATTGTAGTTTCGATTTGAATTTCTCTAATGATTAGTGATGTTGAGCATCCTTTCATGTGTTTGTTGGCAATCTGTATATCTTCCTTGGAGAACTGTCTATTTAGGTCTTCTGCCCATTTTTGGATTGGGTTGTTTGTTTTTTTGATATTGAGCTGCATGAGCTGCTTGTAAATTTTGGAGATTAATCCTTTGTCAGTTGCTTCGTTTGCAAATATTTTCTCCCATTCTGAGGGTTGTCTTTTTGTCTTGTTTATGGTTTCCTTTGCTGTGCAAAAGCTTTGAAGTTTCATTAGGTCCCATTTGTTTATTTATTTTTTAATTTCCATTTCCTTAGGTGGTGGGTCAAAAAGGATCTTGCTGTGATTTATGTCATAGAGTGTTCTGCCTATGTTTTCCTCTAAGAGTTTGATAGTGTCTGGCCTTACATTTAGGTCTTTAATCCATTTGGAGTTTATTTTTGTGTATGGTGTTAGGGAGTGTTCTAAGTTCATTCTTTTACCTGTAGCTGTCCAGTTTTCCCAGCACCACTTATTGAAGAGGCTGTCTTTTCTCCATTGTATATTCTTGCCTCCTTTATCAAAAATAAGGTGACCATATGTGTGTGGGTTTATCTCTGGGTTTTCTATCCTGTTCCATTGATCTATATTTCTGTTTTTGTGCCAGCACCATACTGTCTTGACTACTGTAGCTTTGTAGTGTAGTCTGAGGTCCGGAGCCTGATTCCTCTAGCTCCGTTTTTCTTTCTCAAGATTGCTTTGGCTATTTGGGGTCTTTGGTGTTTCCAAACAAATTGTGAAATTTTTTATTCTAGTTCTGTGAAAAATGACAGTGGTAGTTTGATAGGGATTGCATTGAATCTGTAGATTGCTTTGGGTAGTATAGTCATTTTCACAATGCTGATTCTTCCAATCCAACAACATGGTATATCTCTTCATCTGTTTGTATCATTTTTAATTTCTTCCATCAATGTCTTATAGTTTTCTGCATACAGGTCTTTTGTCTGCTTAGGTAGGTTTATTCCTAGGTATTTGATTCTTTTTGTTGCAATGGTAAATGGGAGTGTTTCCTTAATTTCTCTTTCAGATTTTTCATCATTACTGTATGAGAATGCAAGAGATTTCTGTGCATTAATTTTGTATCCTGCAACTTTACCAAATTCATTGATTAGCTCTAGTAGTTTTCTGGTAGCATCTTTAGGATTCTCTATGTATAGTATCATGTCATCAAAAGATATCTATTTTTAATGTGATTCAGAACACATCACTCTCTGACTCAAAATCACATAGTGTCTTCACCCAAATTCTTTACCATAGCCTTCAAAGCCCTAGCATGCTCTGGTTCCCTCCTATCTTTCTAATATCATAAAATAACATATTCGCTTCCTGTGTTCCACCCATATTGACCTTCTAGATGTTTTTCATACAAGTCAAGCTCATTTGCATTTAGGAATCTTCATGTACACACTCTTCCTTTCTCTCAATCTTTTCAAGACTGCCTCCTCCTCATATTTCCAGCTACAGCTCACATTCTACCTCCTCACAAAGGTCTTTCCTTAAAACCCAATTTAAAATACACCTCATTACTCTTTATCCACCCCACAGTTTTATTTTTATTTACATCTAAATTACGTTACTCTTGTATTTCACACATTTGTGTGTTGGCTGTCTACTCCCACAAGAACGTAAGTTTCACATACTTTAAACCATCAAACCCCCAGAACCTAAAATAGTGTCTGGGACATAGTAAAAATTCCATACATTTTTAGTTGAACAAATGAGTGAATAAATGAATGTGAATGAATATGAATTTTTTTATTTGTCCCTGTATTGTTTTCACTCACAACACTTCCAACACCGAATGCGTGTTTTTTTCCTCATGCTAACCAATTCTGACACCAACTGGATGTCTTACATTTCAATTCTGACACTAACTACCCCAAGTTAGCTTTCAGGGCTCAGTTCCACAAGACTGTCCCCACTTCAGATGCCAGCCCTAAGTATTGGATCCTCAAGTTACCCATGCTTCTGTCTAACTTGGCTACAAGTTTAAGGGTTCCCATAACCAGCCCCCAAACCCCATCCCCCCTGCAAGTTTCAATATTTGCTAGAACAACATACAGAACACAAGAAAATGCTTTACTTACTATTATCAGTTTGTTATAAAGTCTACAACTCAGGAACAGCCAAGCGGAAGAGATGTGTAGGACAAGCTACTGCAGGGTGATGTGGAGGCACAGAGCTTCCATGCTTTCTCCAGGAACACCACCCTCACAGCACCCTGTTGTGTTCACCAACCTGGAAGCTTTCTAAATCTCTCTGTTCAAAAATGTTTATAGAGCTTAATCTCCAACGGCACCCCACCCCTTCCTGGAGGTTCATGGGTGAGGCTGAAAGTTCCAACCCTCTATTCTCTTGGTCTTTCTTGTGACCAGCCCCATCCTTAAGCTGTTTAGGAGCCCTATCCTAAATCTCTTCATTAGCATAAACTCAGGTGTTATGAATATACAAAAGACATTTCTACCATTCAGGAAATTCCATGGGTTTTAGGAGCTCTGTGTGTCTCAGGAACTGAGACAAAGACCAAATATATTTTTATATTATATCACAGTCTCTAAGAGTAAAGTTAAATCCTGGTGTGTAGAAAAAGGGTATATCTCTAAGATAAAGCCAAACTGAGGGAGAAGAAGACTCATACATCTCAAACAAGACACTGGGGGAGGAAGGGGACGGCATCTGGGGATGGCAGGAGGAGGCAAGGAAGATTGCAGATGAACTGCAGAGGGGAAAGTCTCCCTCTTTTGAGTTGGTAATAGGCAACAGATCACTCCTGAACTGTAGTCATTCAGATGTTCCTTCCCTGGATATATTACCAGGAGCTAGAAAAATAAGAACTCTTTTCAGGAACCTGAAAGCTTGTGCTAGTTCTTTGAGGCTGGAGGGTAAGTATCTCAGACAGTGAGCTAATTGGGCAAAATATAGGGTGACCAACACATCCTAGTTTACCTGAAACTGTCCCAGTTTTAAAACTGAAATTCCCATGTCCCAGAAACCTCCTCAGCCCCTGGCAAACTAGGATAATTGGTCACCCTAAAAGATCAGAACTTTGCACGTTCGTAAGCAAAACTTTATATTTTTCTATCTTTGACTTGAGTTCCCTATAGCTTTCCTCAGACTTTGATATATTTAAAAATCCCAGGAACAACTTTCTGCACTATACAGAAATTAAGAGTGTTTAAAGGGGACCACCTGATGGTGTCAGTGTGATTATAGTGAGTGAACCCCAGGGGAAAAATGACATATAAGGAAACAGAATTGGTGCTTCTTGGCCTAGCGATTCTCCTACCTATGCCAAATCTTGAAGACATTTTGCCAAGAAAAAAATGAATGGAGAGAGGGAGCGAGGGAGAAAAACATAAATGATTGGAAATAAAAAGCATATTAATCTGGCACTGATGAACCTCAATTCCTTTGAGTTGTTTTACCAGCAATAAAGATGAAATTTATGCCAGTTAATCTGCCCTCTCACACCAAGTCCCTCTTGTGGTCAAGTTGCTCATAGCTAAGAGAGGCCAGCAAGACCACCTTCTCAGAGTTTAAGATTCAATTTCAGTAGAAAATGTATTTGATAAATTCCAACATTCTTTCCAGGTTAAATTTTTTTTTTTGAGTAGATGGTATCTCATTTTTTTAATAAGCTTTTAAAAAATTAAGGTATAACATGCATACAGAAAAGTGTGCAGATCCTAAGTGTACAAATCCATGAGTTTTCAAAGTAAACACACCCATACAACTAGTAAACAGGTCAAGCAACAGAATATTAACACCATTTCAGAAATCTCTCTTGTTCCTCCCACTTCACTGCCCTCACTCTCACACAAGTGTCCACTATACTGACATTTTTTTTTAACAGCCTTATTGAGATATATTGACACATAGTAAACTGCACAACATAACATTTTGATAAGTTTTGACATGTATATACCTGTCAAACTATCTTCACAGTCAAGATAACATGTCTATAACCTTTAAAAGTTTCCTCGTGTCCCATTATAATCCTTCCCTTCCAGTCATCCGTTCCAGGTTAAATTTTATAATAAAATCGGAAATAAGAAGAGATGGATATACCATTTTGATTTCTGATCCTTTGTATGTGACATTTTCTATCATCTAGCAGCTTTCAGAAACTTCTGTTTGTCCATGTTGTTCTGGATCTTTTTCATTCATTATGATAGGCACCACAAGTACACTTCCAACCTCAAGTGTCATGTGTTTTAGATTGGGGAGATTTTATAAAATTGATACTTGAATAATTTCTTCTCCACTGTTTACTCTGGTCTTTCTGGAGTGCCTAGTTGTTGGGTGTTAGAGCTTATGGTTTGATCTTCTAATTTTCTTTTGTTTTCTCATGTATTGACGGTCTCTGTGTTTTATTTTTTGTTTTTTTTTTAATTTATTTATTTATGACTGTGTTGGGTCTTCGTTTCTGTGCGAGGGCTTTCTCTAGTTGTGGCAAGCGGGGGCCACTCTTCATCGCGGTGCGCGGGCCTCTCACTATCGCGGCCTCTCTTGTTGCGGAGCACAGGCTCCAGACGCGCAGGCTCAGTAATTGTGGCTCACGGGCCCAGTTGCTCCGCGGCACGTGGGATCTTCCCAGCCCAGGGCTCGAACCCGTGTTCCCTGCATTGGCAGGCAGATTCTCAACCACTGCACCACCAGGGAAGCCCGGTCTCTGTGCTTTTACTCTAATAACTGGCTTATTTCCTTAATTTTATATTTCAACTATTTTTCAGACATTTTTATTGTCATATTTTTAATTTCTCAGAAGCTCTGTCTTATTCTCTGGTTGTTTTTGTTTGTTTTATCTTTAAATATATTAATATTAAACATCTTTGTCTTATTTTCAGGATGTTTTATTTTCTCTTACCTCTCTGAGGAAACTATTTATAATATTTTAGTTGGCTTTTTCTATTAAGTCTGCTTGTTTCAAATTCCTTTTTATTTGTTATTTATTTATTTACCTATTTATTTATTTATTCTGTTTTGTGAGAGACTTTTCTCAGATGTTTCTGTTTTTCCTTGGAATTGTCTGTTTCCTTTGCCAAGTTTTCTGTTAGTCTGAGAAATTTCTCTTGTTGCTATTAAAGAACTCTTTATATATTAAAGATATTGTAGGCAACCATTTTCCTACTGAATAATCATTTGTCTTATTTGAGTATCTGTATAGAAAATTTTAAATTTTATGTGGTTAAATTTAGTTGTCATTTTATTCAGAAGTTTGGGTAATATTGAGGCAAGCCTTCCATAATCCAAGATTGTATTTCATAAAATGTTACATTTTTTTCTAAAACATTTATTTTTTAACATTTACATTGTTATTCCATCTGAGACTAATTCTGGTGTAAAAAGTGAAGTAAAGGTTCCACTTTGTTTTTTCCCAGATGACTAGGTACATGTCCTAACATAATTTATTGAGAAATTCACTGATCTGAAGGGTTACATTTAGCTGAATATCTTAGAAACCTGATCAAAGTGATTAAATCAAGTAGATGTTTTTCCCCATATTTAACCAGAAAGCTGAAAATTAAAAAGTCTCGTAGGGGGGTTTGTAATGTCATTAATATCCTAGTCTCTTTCTATTATTCCCTTCCTTGTAAACTTTATTTTCATGGTTGCTTCAAGTCATATAAAGGCTGTCTGACCCCTTACATAAAATCAGCTTATTCAGGGAGGAAGGGAGAAAAGAGAGGATAAAGAGAATAAAGGGAAGGAGAAGTATCTTATGGATCTTCTTATGAGTATCTCATGAGCAATATTTGCTGCAAGAGAGGCTAGAAAATAATTTTTTAAGTTATATGTATTGCTGTCCTAAACAAATATTAGGCTTCCATTAATAAAAGAGAAAGGGAGAATAAATTTTGGATGCACTACTAACAGTTTTGGGTGCTAAATTGTTACCTGTGGACTTGGTAGATGACCTAGTGCATTTGACTACATATAAAATAATAATGCAGAGTATTTTCTAAAGCTGTTAGAGCACACGGGGATTAATTAGTTATATGTACTTAAAAATGAAGAAAATTAATAAGGCAATCATTAACTCCAGGAACACCAAAGAACTGTATACAAAAACTCAAGCAATCATGATTTACTATTTATCTCAACAATAAACCTTGCTTCTATAATCATGATAATGTAAATACTGAAGTCTTTCTGACTTCAGGAGAAAAGAAAAACCATTTCAAACAGCCTTTAAAGTTCCCATTTTTCCATCCTTGCTCATCTCCTGGGTTCCAGGTTACAGTGAATCAAGGACCTCTGTGAGGAGACTAGTAACAAGAGGAATATCACAGACCCTATGGATTCAAGTGGACTTCACATCAGTTAGGACACTCTCCAGCTTAACTTTTCTCTACAGAGTCCCTGATAAATGGTTACTTGCCTTCTGCTTGAACATATCCACTGACAGGGAGCTCACTCTTCCTCCAGACAGTCTATTCAATTCCTGGACAGCTCTAATCACTGCCAAATCATTTCTTATAATTAGGTTAAGGTCAACCAGTTCTACTTCACTCTAGTCACACTTTTCTGTGCCATAAAGTTTTATAGTATATGTTCAATTCCTCTTTCACAAGAAAGCAATCAGCTATTTGAATATTATTGTCAAGCTACTCACTCATAATCTTCCCCATGTCAAACTCTTCCCCAGGCCCAATCATTTGATATGGTTTCACATTCCAGTGACATTTTGGACATCTTCTTTTGGATGCACTTCATCCAGTTAATGTCCCTCTTAAAATACGGCACTAGAACAGAACACATGATTGCCAGATGGAGTGGGAAAAAATATGAAATACAAAGTTTCTGAATTTCACATTATATTTAGAAGGTACCTTGTAATATGTTTCCTTTTGGGGTCTTTTTGGAGATCTTTTGGCAAAAGATAGGACTGTTTGTCTTTACAAAAACTTATGGAAAACCATGCATTTCATCCCCCAGACTTTTACCAAAGACATCTGTCCCTTTTCACTATCCACAATGCTAAAAAAGTGCCAAAATCTAGGCATGAAGTGAAAGAGAACGGGGTCTGAGTAAGCCATCCTCTCTTTCAGGAATCAAAGGAGAATTGTAAACTAGGATTCTTTTAACAATGTTGAATATCAAAGAAGTCCAGGATGAGATCTTTTTCCAACACCCTGCCCTACCCACAAGAGACCATGTTCCAATTTGCTGGATTCAAACAGCCAGGCTCTGTTTCTGATCTGCAGTCTCTGTCAGTATTCTTTTTCTTCGTATCTACTCATTCCTCTTCTTTATACTCACTTAGAATACACTGATGGAAGTAGCCTGCCACGTGGCTTTCCTTTTTTGCCACTTTTTCTCGGGAAATGTGATTAAAGAACTTGGAGTGGGCTGTTTGACGCGCAAATATTCAGACAGTCTCTTAGCAATAAATGGCTGTCGCTCCTATTATGTGTCTGGCTTTGAGTTCTATTATCTGTTGTGAATTGTTGCAGGGCTCTGTGAAACAGTTTAAAGCAGCCTCATTACTCCCTTCCACACCTTCCACTCCATTTGAGAGTGCTGCTGCTGTGATTGCTGGGTAATGTTTGCCATTAGACAAGGCACATAAAAGGATCAAGTTATGACTAATTCACTTGATGGCTGTGTGCCCTGTGTCATGCTCATTAACACCTCTCGACTTCATTATTAAAGAGAATCACAGAGCAGATCTCAGCGGGCTCACATTTATACTATAGTATGCTTTATTTTTCCATCTGAGCCACATCCTTAACACCAACTTCTCCTGATCATCCTTACATTCTACCCCAGGCCTATTCCACTCAGCCACACTTAACTAGGTCTTTCACTGAATAAATAAATGTTTATGGGGGTCTGTTGCCAAGAGGCCTTTAGGTTATCTGGAAATGTGAGTTTATGCCCTCTGAAGAATCATCCAACCAACTTTCAACTGAGAAGTCATCAGACATGCTCCTGATGGAAGTCCAAAGGGAAAACAATAACACCTTAAAATATTAAAGTCTACTCAGCCCTTTTGTAATTATTATTTAATTTGAAGTTTACAACAACTTTTTGTGGTAGACTGAATAAATAGTACTCTATCAGTAGCTTGAACACTAGATTTTCTAACTCTGAAGAAGCATCATATAGAAGACAAACAGGTTATCTACAATTACAATGCTGGGCAAAATATAAAGCAATAGTATTATTCCCAAGCTTAGTGATCAAAGTAATGGCAAAAGAAGAGAGAGTATTTTCCTTAGTACTGACTCATAGTGTTCTCATCCAAGACTATAGGGGCGTCATACTTAGCTGCCTTAATCATTAACTCCAGCTGAATAGTCATAAGTTCATATGGTAACTACTACTATTGTTCACTATTATCTAGGTATCCTCTACTTCTGAGTCCATGGAGGATTGCACTGATCTGCCTCTTGAAGTTGGGCATGGCCATGTGATTTGATTTGACCATGAAATGTGAGTGGAAGTGACAAGCATGGTTTTCATGTGGAAACATTTATTTGCAGATGCTTTAATCTATAGCTTAGCTCTTCCCTTGCCATGAGAAGTACAGAAGCATGTAACCATATGGCGATACCATGAGATCTAAATAGCCTAAGATACTGAGTTAGCACATGGGAGACAGTAGCTCTGGAGAAACACTTGGACTTTTAGTAGAATTTGAATGAGCACTAGACAAAATTTTGTTATGATAAATTACTATGATTTTGGAGTTGTTTGTTATCACAGAGTGTATAGTCTATACTGACTGATGTAGTTTTCATTTGCTCTAGATGTATCATAAAATTAAGCCATTTGTGGGAAAAAAAATAGATGCAGCATGGCTGAAAGCAAAAGGAAATAACTGAACTTAAAGTCAAAAGTTCAAATCCACTCTACGACATGAACTCTGCCGGTACCAAATAATGGTTGGCAAGGTTTTACAATGCACAAGGACAACCATCTGGTATGGACAAGTGACATCTGAAATCTAATCCATGCTTTTCTCATCATGGTTCAGTGCTCTGTCCAAGAGCGGGCACCTTTCTCCAATTTACACAAAAGTGCTTTATGTGAAAGCCGATCTCACTTACCTTTTAGATGTCCTATGAGACATCAATTAATTCTCTAAAGTTTTCATTTTTTTCTCATCTTTAACATATGAACAAAAATCTTCACATCTCTGTCTGTTAGGAAATTTAAATTAAATAAGAGATATAAAAGTGCATATATAGTATCCATATCATAGACCAATAGCATTCAAACCTGAAGCGTTAACTTTGATTGTTGAAAGACCCCTTCAGAAAATGTGGAGGTAATGTTTGTATCACAAATGACCACTTTCAAACTAAGTCGTTTGAGAAGCTTCACAAATGTGAGTTACATTGCACTTGTTCCAATGTTATGATAATATGTGTTTCCAAGTGACAGAAATCTGGTTTAAACTAATTTAGTAAAAAAGAGAAGGGGGGGGTGAGTGGGAAGAGAGTGGTAATTGGTTCACATAAACAAAACAAGATTTGAGTAAGCAAACCACCAGAAGAGGAGAGATGAAGCTGGACTTTGAAACAACTAGAATCAGGGACTTGAACATGACCACACCCCTCTCTTTTTTCATGTCTTGTTCTTTTTTTTGCTCTTTTCCTCTCTATTTGTCACTTTCCTTTCCTCTCACTGCAAACTTGCTTGTTCCAGATAACAAGAAACAGAGCTGCAAAGATTTCTTGAATTTTCCACTAGAAGATAAAGACTTACTCTCTTTCTCAATTACATTTCAAGAAATTCTAGAAATAATTCTGATGGCCTAGTCTGATCAAGGACCCACACTTAGACCAATAAATCATTTCCAAATGAAAGAAAACACCCTGGGACTTCCCTGGTGGCTCAGTGGTTAAGAATTGCCTGCCAATGCAGGGGACATGGGTTCAATCCCTGGTCTGGGAAGATCCCACATGCCACGGAGCAACTAAGCCTGTGCACCACAACTACTGAGCCTGCACTCTAGAGCCCGTGAGCCACAACTACTGAGTCCACGTGCCACAACTACTGAAGCCCCCGTGCTCTAGGGCCCTCATGCCACAACTACTGAGCCCGTGTGCTGCAACTACTGAAGCCCACGCACCTAGAGCCCATGCTCCGCAATGAGAAGCCACCGCAATGAGAAGCCACCGCAATGAGAAGCTCGTGCACCACAGCGAAGAGTAGCCCCCACTCGCCGCAACTAGAGAAAACCCGCACACAGCAATGAAGCCCCAACGCAGCCAAAAAAAAAGAAAAAAAGAATACACCCTGACTGCCCCAATTTGAGTAATATACCATCCATGGACCAATAAACTGGCCAAAAATGGGATCGGGGTCATAGAAAATCATGGTAGCCCCAATTAAAACCAATCAGTTGGAATGGAAGAAGAAAAAAAGAAATGAAAAATATAGATTAGAAAATACTATAGATGTCCAGTTTAGATAGTAATTTAAGGTGAATCATTTGGGTAATGTGAAAGTAACAAATACAAATTCAACATTCTGATGGGAACGGAAGATCAAATTATCTCTATAATGGGTTCAGTGGCAGAATTTAGCAATGTATTTCTAGTTGTTTGAGTAATTTTCCAGAAAGACAGATTATCTGGGCCAGCTGGATGTTTTCCCATCCATTACCTCTCCCATTATGGGGCACTATCCACTCATCAGGGAGATTTAGATGAACCAGAAGCCATTTAACTACATTTCTCAGAATCCTCTTTGTTGTATAGTTCTAGATAGAGTTTGTCAATAAGTAAAACTCACATGAGATTTTGGAAGGCAGAAGTGATTTAGGAGGTCAAGGTGGCCACACAGAGGGCCAGAGGAAAGTAACATAGCCAACCAAAATACTCGATTGGGAGCTTTCCCTGAGACTCAAGAATTGCAGCAGTTTCCTGGTGAAATTTTTGAAACTACTCATTACAGGGTTTCAGGCTGTTTCTCTGATATTTTAACTGCACCCTTCCTAATCTTCCCTTTCCCAGAAAAATCTCTAATTCCTATATTAAAATATTATTCTATATAGAATTCAAAAACTCTATTCTTTATATAATTCAATATTATATACACTTATATTCAATATAAAACGTATTCCTGCATTGCTTAGACTGACTCTGTTTTCCTGTCCTAACAAGACTGGTACAGGTGAAGATCCAGTTTGGTACAGGTGAAGATCCAGTTAGATGCAAGTAAAGAGATTCTAGGCTGGTTCACTATAAAGTACAAGAATCAGAGTGAGTTTGGTGAAGAAAAAGAATGAAAGATAGAGAGAATCGGGGGATTGATCACCCAGTAAAATGATACAGCAAATCTCAAGATCCAACATGACAGAAAGAATATACTTACCTATAAAATGTCCAAGTTTTTTTTCTTGTGCTACAAAGAATGTAAGTAGGACAACTGGTAACTGTAAGATTAGATAATATTGTATCAATGTTAATTTCCTGATTTTGATAATGTACCACAGTTATGTAAAAGAATATTTTTGTTTTCAGGGTATACATACAGAAGTCGTTAGGTTTTGCAACTTATTCTCAAATGGTTCAAAGAAATTGGGTGGAAAGAGAGAGAGAAAAAAAGGAAAAGAAAAGAAAACTGGAACTCCCAGTTCTACCCAGCAGTAACAAGGAGCTCACCAATTGTGTGTCAATGGAGACCAAGTTGGGAACCTAGCTTCCAGCCCTACATGGCAGTAGCAATGCAGCGTCCTCCCCTCCCCGTGCCTAAGTGGACTCAGTAAAAGAAAGCTAAAACAGAAGGTTTTAGTAAGATCCAGTTTCTCATAACATAGTTCCAAAATGTCCAAGTTTCAATTAAAAAAAAAAAAAACCCACTCATGCCAACTACAAGGAAGATCTCAAATTGAATGAAAGAAGACAATCAATAAATCCCAACACTGAGATGACAGTGATGTTAGAATTATCTGACAAATATTGTAAAGCGCCATCATAAAAATGCTTCAATGAACAATTATAAACACAGTTGAAGCACATGACAAAATAGGAAGTGCCAGCAAAAAAATAGGTCTCAGCAAGAAACAGAAAATACCTCCCTTCCCCAAAATTAAAATTTTAGAACTTAAAAATACAATAACTGATATTTTAAAACTCAATGGATGGGTTTAACAGCAAAATGGAGGGAATATATTAATTAGTGAACTTTAAGAACAGTAGAAATTACCCAATCTAAACAAAAGAGAAAAATAGACTGAGAGAAAATGAGCAAAGTCTCAAGTACCTGTGGGAATATAACAAAAGATCTAACATTTGTGTAACTGGAGTTCTAGAAGGAAAGAGAAAAAGGGTGGGACTGAAAAAATACTTGAAGAATTAAGCCTGAAAACTTCCCAAATTTGTCAAAGAAAATGAAAAAAAACCCCACAAAAACAACACATAAATTTCCAGATTCAAGAAGCTGAGCAAACCCAAAGAAGGAAAAAAACAAAGAAATCCCCAACAAGATGTATCATAGTCAAAGTTATGAAAATTGAATACAAAGAAAAAAATATTTGAAAGCAACAAAAGAGAACCAAAAGCAAACCTCTATGAAAAACACCATTCAAATTACAGTGGATTTCTCAGCAAGAGCAAGTGGAAGCCAGAGCAAGTTGCACAACATTTTCCAGCATAAATAAAAGAACTGTCAATCCAGAATCCAATGTTCAGTGAAAATATTTTTCAGAAGTGAAAGGGAAATCAAGACATTCTCAGAAACAGGAAAATTAAAAGAATTTGTCATCAGAAGACCTACCATAACAGAATGGCTATGGAAGTTCTCTAAACAGAAAAGAAATCATAAAAGAAGGAATACCAGGAAGGGAGAAAGTACATGTAAGAAAAAATATGGATAAATAAAAATAGACTATCCCTCTCCTCTTTTCTAAATTATTCTTGTTTTCTAAATTATTTTTGACAATTGAAACAAAAAATCATAACACTATGTGATGAGTATCTAAAGGTATGTAGAGAAAATGTTTAAGAAAGTTATATTTTAAGTGGGGGAAGGCAGAGAAATATAAAGGGAGGTAAGGTTTCATATGTCACTTGAACTGGTAAAATGACACCAATAAACAGTGATAAATTATGTGTATATAATGTAAAACCTAGAGCAACCACCGAAACAGCTATAAAAAGAGATAACATTCAGTTATAAGTCATAGTTCTAGTTATTACTTTAAAATGTATATCTCAGTAATAACTAAATTTCCTTGTCAATTGCATTATTATGAACTTCCATCAAATCTTTAACCGTGGTCATTTTTAAGTCTTTTGTCATTTACAGACAGTTCTGGGTGTACTCTGATGCTTTTGCAAATATGTTCCTATAAAAGGGTTTCATCTTCAAGGAATTCATGGAAAAGACTCTGACAAGTACAGGTTTCTGGTAACTGACTGTACTGCTGAACTGAATGAATAAGCATTTTCAGAACTCTAATGGAAAACTGATGAACTCATAAAAGTGCTAACAAAAGATCAAGATGAAAAAAAATTAATTACATGGGACTGAGTGAACTGATGAGGATGATTATAATTTTTGTGACTTTCTGTTTGAATTTTTAAAAAAATCCCACAAGGACTCAGAGGCAAAAAATATACAAATCAATTTTCACTGCAAAGGAGCTGTTACAGTGGAGGATTACTGGACTGAATGTCAATATTATGACATAGTATGAGTGTGTTTTGTGTTTGGTAATTGCAATCATTGTTGCTTTTGTTGTGGTCATCCATTTACAATGCTTGGTGTCAGTCTATTTATCTCTTGTAAAAATAAAATACAGTGTGTGTGTGTGTGAAAAAAAAATGAGAGGGCAGGATATTCACCCCCAGAAAATGGAGAGGGGGTTGGGGGAAGGAAACCAGGGAAGGATGAAAATCAGGGACACAGTCTGCAAAACAGATGTCTAGCATTTCATATTTTTATGGTTTGGAAATAGAGGTCTTTAGAGCACTGAAAACAAACAAACAAAAAAAGAGATAACATTCAAAAAAGCTATAGAAAAATCAAAATGGAATTCTAAAAAACTTTCAAGTAACCCAGAGGACATTAGGAAAAACAAAAAATGGAATAAAAAGACAACAAAAAAAAATGGCAATCTTAACCCTAAGATATCAATAATTATAGTAAATGTAAACAGGCTAAATACATTAATAAAAGGCAGAGATTGACAGACAAGAAAAGAAGAAAAAAGTGATATAAATCATGCTACTTGATATTAAGGCTTAGTATATACTTTCATTAATCAATTCAGTTTGGTATTCATAGAGGAATAGACACATAGATCTATGGAACAAGATAGAGAACCAAGAATTAGATTCACAAAAATATGCCCAGCTGACTTTTGACAAAGGTACAAAAACAATTCAATGGAGGAAAGACACCCTTTTCAATGTATGATGCTGGAGTAATTGGACATCTACAAGCAAAAATAAATAAATAAAAAGAACTTCAATATAATCCTCACATCATCTTATATAGAAATTAACTCAAATGGATTATGGACTTAAATGTAAAATAGAAAACTACAAACTTTTATTTTAAAAAATAGGAAAAAGTCTTCAGTATCTCGGGCTAGGCAAGAATTCTTATAATTGACACTAAAAACATGATCCTTAAGGGGAAACAAATGATAAAGTGGACTTCATCAAAATTAAACTCTTACTCCAGGAAAGACTTAGGCTATGGTAGAACAAGATACAGACTGGGAACAAATATTCACAAACCTCATATACAACAAAGGACTATTATCTAGGATATATAAAAACTCTCACAACTCAATAGTAAAAACAACCAACCAAGCATATAAAAGATGTCCATCATCATTTGCTAAGAAATTTAAATCAATACCATAATGAGCTATCACTACACACCTATCAGAATTGCTTAAATAAAAAGTAGTGACCACACCAAATGCTGGTGAAGCTGCAGAGAAACTGGATCACTCATACATTGCTGGTGGGAATGTAAAATGGTACAGTTACTTTGGAAACAGCTTGGCTATTTCTTTCAAAACTAAACATGTAATTACCATACAAACCAGCAATTGTACTCCTGGGCATTTATCCCAAAGAAATGAAGACTTGTATTCATTCAAAACCTTACACACAAATGTTTATGGCACTGTGTTAGTTTCTAGTGCTGCCATAACAAAGTTGCACAAACTGGGTGGCTTTAACAACAAAAATTTATTATCTCACAGTTTGGGAGGCAGAAATCCAAGATCAAGGTGTCAGCAGAGTTGCTTCCTTGGGAGGGTTGTAAGAGAGACTCTGTTCCATGCCTCTTACCTAGCTTCTGGCAGTTTGCTGGCCTTTCTTAGTGCTTCTTGACTTGTTGAAGCATAACCCCAATCTCTGACTTCATGTTCACATGGTGCTCTCTCTGTGTGCATGCCTGTGTCCAAATTTACCTTTTTTATAAGAAAAGTCAAACTGGATCAGGGCCCATGCTAATGACCTCATTTTTACTTGATTACTTCTGTATAGATGCTGTTTTCAAATACAGTTATATTCTGAGGTACTTGGGGCTAAGACATCAACATACGAATTCTGGGGAGATGCAATTCAATTTATAACAAACACCTTTATTTGTAATATTCCATTACTGGAAACAATCCCGATGTCTTTTAATAGGCAAATATTTAAACAAACTGTGGTATGTCCATACCATGGAGTATTACTCAGCAATGAAAAGGGGGAGGGGGATCTATTGATACACACAAGAACCTGGATGACTCCCCAGAAAATTATTCTAAGTGAAAAAAGCCAACCCCAAAAGATTACATACTGTATGATTCCACTTCTGTAACATTCTCAAAATTATAAAATTGTAAAAATAGAGAACAGATTAATGGCTGCCAGGGGTTAAGGAGGTAAGAGGGCAAGCCAGAAATGGGTATGGCTAAAAGGGGAATAAGTGGGATCCTTGTGGGAATGGAATGTTCTGTATCTTGACTCTATGAAAGTCAAAAATCCTGGTCATAATATTGTGCTATAGTTTGGAAGGTCTTACCATAGGTAGAAACAGGGTAAAGTGTACATGGGATCTCTCTGTATTGTTTTTTATAACTGCATGTCAATTTTAAGTTATCTCAAAATAAATTTTTAAATACATACATAAATACATAAATTAAATGTTAGTTTTAAGTTTGTGCTATTTTTCTCAGATTGCAATAATCATATATGACCAAAGCTGAAGACTTAGAAAATAACGGATAATACATGGGGAAACATTTTTAAATCACTCATAATACACATAAGGTTGGACTGTTATTTCTGAAAAGTAATGAGGTTACAGTACATACATCTGGGATCACCCTGCCCCTTAAAGGGTAGATAAGATTGAGTCAAGTACATCCTTACTTCCATGTCCCTTTCAGTGTTCTATAAAAATTGAAACAGTCTCCCCAGATTTCTATTCTTGCCTGGAGGTAGGAGCAGGAAGTGATTAGAGCTCACAGATGCCTGTGTTTCTAAAGTCCTGCTTCGGTTGAATCAGTTCCGTTTGTGGATCATCTACCAATTCTGTGCATGACATATCCAAGTTGTTGCAGTCCCACCCCTTTCCTAACACTCTACTCTCTTGAGATAGGTGTGTGCTTAATATGTTTTACTAATGATCAAAGGAAGGTAACTGAAGAGAGAACTACATCATACCAACAAAAATATATTCAAACTGAACATCAGACTTCTTTGCTCTAGAAAGCCTTTGATTCTCCCACAACTGGATATCGTCACTGTCCAACTTCCTCCTGAGGTCTTCAGCCTTATGCTACCTTCTAACATCTTGTCTTTTCCCTCTTATTCGTTCACTTTTCGTCCCACATTCCCAAATTCCTATTCATCATTTAGTCAAAGAAGGTTATCCTTCTCCTTTGTTGTTCTAACTCCTGGTAGTCCATGACCTCTGAGTATCACTTTTCCAATAAGCATCTTGTCAAGGATTTTTCTAAACCAAGACATATTCTTCCTTAAGAGAAATTCCTGTACCATTTGTTAACGAAACCCATTTATTTCACTTACCACAGTACAAAAGTGTATGCTCTCAGTGGATTCTGACTAGCCATGTGTCCAGGGACATTATCTAGAGACAGAGGTGATCAAATACCCTGATCTTTGGTTTCTCTGAATCATTTCTAATATTGGCCTGTTCCAAACTGGTTAAGTTTGGGGAAATGAAGGATTTCAACAATCATTACATGAAAAAATAATAATGCTAATAAGTGAGGATATCTGTCACAGTCATTCTTCCTTCTTTCTTGTTAACAAACCCCAATGTTGCCTGAGCAGTAATATGCCAAATCCCAAAGGATCAGTCATGTTGGATATTATGAGCTGGATTGTATCTCCCCATAACTCAGACTATATTGAATCCCCATTACCTCAGAATGTGACTATATTTGGAGATAGGGTCTTTAAAGAGGTAATCAAGTTGAAATGAAGTCATTAGTGCATTAGAGTGGGCCTTAGTCCATTATGACTGGTGTCCTTATAAGAAGAGGAGATTAAGACACAGACACACATAGAAGGATGACCATATGAAGCACAGGTAGAAGACAGTTATATACAACCCAAGAAGAGACGACTCAAAAAATAAATAAATAAATAAATAAATAATAAACAACCCTGTGGACACTTTGACCTTGGACTTCTAGCCTCCAGAATCATGAGAAAATTCATTTCTGTTGTCTGAGCCACCCTGTCTTTGTTATGGCTGGCACTCTGTTATGGCAGCCTTGAGAAACTAATACAATGGCTCCAAGTCAATCATGGAAATGTATTTATATTTTGCATATGGCCTGGTTATGAAAAATTAGGTATAACAGGAGGTCTTTAAGAGCTTTCCAAAAACTCTTATGTTGTGCTTTAGACATTATTCTATGAAGATATGATGCTTGGAACTGTAATAGCCATCTTGAAAGCATGAAAGAAATACAAAGAAAATTCCAGGAACATTGGTCTTAACCTTTTGACACTGATGAATTGCTGATCCAACCCGAGAACTGCTAATCTCTGGACGTCTTATTTTGTAAGTTTTATTAATAAATCTGAACTGTTTGGATTGGTTTTGAGAGGTACTCACTATTTGCAGCCAAAAGCATCAAACTGTTACACCTGTAAGCATTGCTACAACTGTTTTCATGTGAAGTCAGTCCCATTCTTTGTCTGAAATCTGAAAGACTCATTTTCAGAGGTAATATTAGTATAGCAATCACCAGAATGAATTTCAACACATTTCAGAAAGTGGAGGGAAATGGATAGAAGTACACTAAAAAAAATACCATTAAATTGTATCTAAAGCCTTTTGGTAGAAGGTATTCCCTCCCTAGTCTTGGCATATTAATTCCTTCATTCCAGAAACATTTCCTGAGCATCGTCTACTTATACTATGTTTGTGCCATTTCCATTGAAAGAGATATTGGGCTTATTTATACTTTTTCCTGACTCTGGTTCAAGATTGTTTACTGTGTATATGGAGACTAAATATTTCAGCAAGACCCATTTGGCTGACAAATAGAACCAACTGAGTGAGGCAAAACCTGGCCTGGTGACTTTGGCTCCAAAAGCAGCCAGACACTGTTCCTTCCACTTTCTTCCCCACACCATGATAGAGCATCCACACTGGTCCTATCAGAAAATACAGTCAGTTGGTGGCCACAGAGGGACGGTGCAGCTGTGAGTCTCTGCTCCAGGGAGCATCCCAATGGCACACGCTGCTTTCCAGAGAACAATACCATTTGTAAAAGCATGCTGGCGCCACCAAGACACGGTCAAGCGCCATTCTCCCTTGAGTCTTGCTGCTCCAGAGGTGAGAAAACAGCTGACAAAATTAGTGGCAAGTTAACTCATCCTTCTGAACCAAGCAATTCATAGCTGGAGTGAAGAGGGAAAAGTAAAATAAGCCTTGGGTTTTTGTTTTTGTATGTATGTGTGTGATGACAGCCAAGGAATCATTATTTTCTTTCCAGGTGTCCAATAACTGAACAGCCACTTTTGAGGGCGCCAACGCTACCAGCTCTGTATTGTTGTTACCCCATTAAGGGGTGGGTAGAGGCTGGCAGTGAGACAGACTGTTTTAATTGGCCTCCTCCTGGAAGGGAAAGAGCCAAACGTTTGCGGAATGCTTATTCGAGCCAGTTTCAGAGTAATAAAAGTGCATCTTTGATACACAGAGAGTTTATGTTCTTCATAAAAATGCTAATTGCAATCTTTGCAGAAAGGAGTGGCTTGAATGCTTACCCCTTCAGCTTTTTAATATGAATACGGTTTACTATGTGGATGACCTTGTATTCATTAACAAGGGACAAGGCTTAAGTCCTCTCTGCAGCCTTTCAAAACCCACTTCAAGGATTCTACCACTGCGAATCTGAGAGCATTCAAACTCTTTTCATGGAAAACTGGAAAGCAATCTATTTGTTTCTTTAAAAAAAAAAATCTCTTAATACAAATACAGAGGGGGAGTTTAGAATATTTTTTTCCTTCAGTGAGTATGTTTTTCCAAGGTCAATTTGGAGGTTCTTCCTATTTGGCTGAGAAAAACTGGAGCCCCAGTAAGCGTGTTCACAGCCCTCTCTGTGGCTTGGAAGGCTTCCCCACCTACAGATGCTACAAGAAGTTGCTGATGTTTTTCCAGGGCCCCACTATTTGCTTCTCTCGCTACAGAGAAGGAAGACAGGGTGATGAGTGAGATTTTATTTATCCTGCGGGATGACTCATTTAACGAGACTTTCCAACCCAGAATCCTCATCTCTCTTTGCTCTATTCATCTGCACCCCCAGCCCCTTTTAGTTTTTGGTCCTTGGGTGGGTTTCCATTCACCCTCTCCTGTCGAGCTCTCCCTCCAATCTCAAAAAAATAATAAGAATTTTATTTTAAGTTAAACTTCCCACAATTGCACTCAATTTACTCTGGGAACGCATTTAAAGGGCACGGGTTTTGAAACATGATCAACAAAATAATCAGTCTGGGTTACATGAAATACCATCTTTCCAGACTGAGCCAAGCCTTAAGAGGGAAAACAGTTCCCTTCGATCCCTCCCATCATGAATGGGACTCTGTTTCTCAAAAAGTTTTTATTGAATATTTCCCGAAATGATGTCGTCTTTCCAACCCGGACTGTGTGCAGTCTTTCTCAGAACCCCGTCCCGTCTTTGGTCCAGCTGCAGGCAGGTGTTACCCAACAGCCTTGGGCTTCTCTGCTGCCTTCACAGTGTCTCCACAGCAGATGCTCTGTATTCTCAGGAATCCTGCTCTTTTTTTTTTTTTTTTTTTTTTTTGAAAAGGGGTAGGGTGAGGAGACACTAAATAGAAGGGAATCAAAACAAAGTAGGCTAACTGGACCGACAAAACATCACATCATCTAACCAGTTTTTATTGCAGCCACACATCCAGGAGATCAAATGTCAAAATCTGAGTTTGTAAAACCAATTTCTAACATCTCTATCATCTTTTCTAATTAATTATAAAACATACAAGATATTGCTCTTTAAATTTTGTCCTTCCCCATCTGCAAATTGGACAAAGAGAAAAAAGGAACACAAAGCAGTAATATTTCTTATGAGATGCTGTTGCCCAGTCACATAATAAAATAGTCATATGGAAATCATCTCTTCTGCCTGTTCTAGATCTGGCACAGTCCAGTACTGACCAAGGAGCCCGGGTTAATAGTAGCTTCTGTGGACTGCATCTTATAGGAGGTCAGGCTCTACCCCAGGCAAAAATGACCAAGGCTGGGAGGGATCAGACAAATCAGACTGTGTGTTAGGGAAAGCAGGAGTTTTTTTGTTTTGGTTTGGTTTGGTTTTTTGGTTTCTTTTGAGTGTAACTGTTTTACAATGTTCTGTTAGTTTCCGCTGTACAACGAAGTGAATCAGCTGTATGTGTACATACTTCCCCTCCCTCTTGGACCTCCCTCCCACCGCTGCCCCCATCCCACCCACCTAGGTCATCACACAGCACCGAGCTGAGCTCCCTGTGCTATACCGTAGGTTCCCACTAGCTATCTATTTTACACATGGTAGCGTATTTCAAAGCAGGGGTTTTAACTCAAGGAAGACATTCTACAAATACCAAGTTTAGGTCAAGGCTAGCATCACAGAGCCAAGAGTTCACAGCCAAATTAATCAGTATCAAATGGTACCATGCTCTCCTAAAGAGAGGACAGGTACTTAATGGGGGGCGGGGGTGGGGGAGAAGGTGGTGAATATGTTATAGTTGTGAGGAGTGGAGAGGTCTTCCTAGAAGTATTGATACCTGCATTAATGAAGGTGTCTTTAATTAACCAAGTGAAGAATTGCTGGGTGTCGTGAGGTGAAAAAAAGTAACAAAAGAAGAAAGAACCACAACAGCAAGAGTATGGAGACAATAAACAGCATGGTATGAGGGAGAAGCACAAGAATATATAAATTATGAATGAATGAATGAATGGCACAAAATGAGTAAGTAATGGCAAAGGGCATTGATGGCATTTGAGAAGGAAAGCAACACAGACAGATAAATAAATATAGCTAGAATGTGTTGCAGGATCTTGGGAGAGTCATAAGACAGAGAAACCTGTGACCTCCCCTGTTTTACTCCTGTGGTCACACTATGTGCAGTTTTATAATTTAAAATTTTTAATGTATGTCTTCTCCCAGGTACGATTCTTTTTTGTCTTCACCATGTCGGTATCCCTAACACCAGCTAGATATCTAGCACATAGGAAATATCCAATCAATGTCTGTGTTAAACACATGAGTATATGGATACATGAATATATAAAGCATAAAGAAACCCAGAGCAATGACAGCCACGATAGAAACAGAGATAAACCCAGGCAAGTCTCTATGAGGTGTTAAAATCCATAGCACTTGGTGATTGATTTGATTTGAGGAACAAAGAGGGAGAAGTCAAAGGTGACAGTTTAGGAACTGTGTCTGAGTAAATGCCACAGGTTTGGGTGGAGATGATAGGAGGCTACATTCTCAGGACCCAGAGTAGGACCAGGTCCAGATGGAGAGGAGGTTGGCTTCGGTCCTGTTGAGTTAGAGTAGTGATAGCTTTTGCTGAAATGTCTAAAAGAGCTAAAAATACAGAACTGGGGCTCAGAAAAGAGGTCAAAGCTAAAGAGAGAGGTCTGATTTTACCTGTGGAGAGGTTGTTCGTTAAAGCTGTGGGCAAGGATGAACTTGTCCAAGAGGGCGGACAGAGAAGGAAAAGCAAAGACAGAGCCTTAGGGAGGGTGGCAAGATGAGCGGGTGTCTGAAGCTTGGGAACTGTGTCTTGATATCCTGATTCAGTTATCTGATCTCTCAGCTACCCAACCAACCCAGAAAACAGCATAGGTCCTTGTCCTGCCTAGGGAGAGGAGGTCTTTAAATGCATGCGGCATTCCAGACCTTCACTACAATCAACAGTTCCTGCATTAACAATTAACAGCCACAGAGCAGCTCAAAGATTGCCACTCGAGCCTGTACCTTGCAAACTTATTTTTCCCTCTGATGCTATTTAGTGTCTGACAATGTTATTAAAATGAAAGGATTTTTTTTTTAATGAGCTGGAAGGAAATCTATTTGACCAAATTTTTCGAAAAAGGAATAAAACACATCAAGACTCTGCTTTGCGCCAATCCACCAATATAGGATCCTGCAAAAACCTTCTTATGTAAATATTTACAAGGAGGGTAAAAAAGGAAAGTGGTTTGGGGAGCAACCAGATGGAATAATACAAGAACAAACTTGAATACAGTCAAAATGGGATTCAGCAACAACAGGGCATCCTCTCAGGGATCTACTATTGGCTGGGGGGAGAGCAAAGAAAAATATAGAGTTAAAAAGAAAACCAGCTCTGGGGGAGCACCTCTTGAGCCCCATTTCAGCTAATCTCTGAAAACTGGGTTTTTGTTTTTATTAAAATCTTCAAAAACCAATTATAGTAGGCTCCCTAATAATAACATGTATGAATTAATTCATTATTCGTCACTCCTCTGGAACCAACTTCTACCCTCTCCCGAAGTCTTTCAAAAGATGCCATCTTGGTGCCTGGGGGTCCATGAGCAGGAGTGGGGCTTCCTCCTGGGTTGTGAGCCTACGATGCTTTCTCATTTTTCATTTCTCCATCTGCCTTGGGTAGCTTGATTACAAAGAAAGGATCATTAACAAATATATCAATTATCTAATGTTGTTGTAACTGCTTTCCTGCCCTCCCCTCACCTCTCCCTGGGTTCCCAATGCAACCCTCTTCCAACTCAGGGAACATTTGAAGCGAGCTTGGCTCACAATCCATTTTGCAAACAAACCACAGAATAACATGATGGTAAAAATGTTAGCTGCAAATTTAATAAATAAGGAAATAAATAAGTGCGTAACCACAAAGGCTTGTCTGGCTCCTCCGCCCTCTGACCACAGAGGCCCTCTGCAGCCTGTCCTCACTAGGGGGGAGGCCAGGAAACTGGGAAGACACTTCAGCCTTGCCCAGAGGTCTCAGAGGTGGAAGTTACACAGAAATAGATTTTTTTCTCTCTCTCTCACTGTGAGGTAGACAGTTCTATGTCAAAGCTATCCAACAACAAAGGCATCACCAGAGAGTGGGAGAGGTGGGTTTCTTGCCACTGTTGTCTCAGATTCACCCACCATTTTTGAGCACATAATAGGGGTCTGTGTCTCAAAGCATTCACAGGACATCTCTTTAGTAAGCTGGGGAAGAGGATATGATTAGTTCCATTATGCAGATGAGCAAACTGAAGCCCATCAAGAAACAAGTAGAGGTCAGATGACAACATTTCACAGATGCTATAAAATCTCCCTAATAATTGGAATGGGGGAAGGGAGCGTAGAAGAGCCATGTGTGATTTTTAACCCTGCTTTCAAGACTGGCTGCTGACACTATTTATAATAGCCAGGACATGGGCAACCTAAATGTCCATCAACAGAGGAATGGATAAAGAAGATGTGGTACATATATACAAGGGAATATTACTCAGCCATAAAAAGGAACGAAATTGGGTCATTTGTAGAGACGTGAATGGACCTAGAGAGTGTCATACAGAGTAAAGTCAGTCAGAAAGAGAAAAACAAATATTGTGTATTAATGCATATATGTGAAATCTAGAAAAATGGTGTAGATGACCTTATTTCCTAAGCAGAAATAGAGACACAGACGTAGAGAACAAGCATATGGATACCAAGGGGGAAAGGAGTGGGGTGGAAGGAATTGGGAAATTGGGATTGACACATATACACCATTGATTCTATGTATAAAATAGACAACTGATGGGAACATACTGTACAGCACAGGGAACTCAACGCACTGTGGTGTCCTAAATGGGAGGGAAATCCAAAAGGGAGGGGATATATGTATATATACGGCTGATTCATTATGCTGTGCAGTAGAAGCTAGCACAACATTGTAAAGCGACTATACTCCAAAAAAATTTAATTTAAAAAAATAAAATGTATCCAGAAGACAAAAAAAAAGAAATAGACTGGCTGCTGAGATATCATCATTTACAAAGATTTTGAGATGAAAACACCAAAGTCAAAACACCAGGTTTGCCAAGTTTTTTCCTAACTTTTACTTTGAAATCCTGATGGCCCCAAGCTCCTCTTCACCAGAAGACTTCTGTGGCTGATGGGTTCTGCTAAGAGTATGACCACTACAGTCCAATCAAAGATGCAATGGGAGGCTGAAGGCTGAGCCTGACACTGAATAATAGAGTGCAAAATTTTTGATTCAGGGCCCAGAGTCCAGTATTCACTAATTTTTTATGCCCTAGGACAGGGCTTAAGTATCAGGAATAGAAAACAGAATCCCTCATGTTTACTATTCACAGAGACAGCAGCCTGCTAGGCACTTTAGTCGGACCTCCTGCATCACACAACCATAGAGGACCCCATTCACTGCATGGTCATATGAATAGTGTTGGGCAGTGCACATGACCTGCAGTGCCATTCAGGAAAGTCTGTCTTCAAGGAGATACAAAAAAAACAAAAAATCAAGAAAAACACAACCTCAAATAAGTTAACAATCAAATGAGGGAAACAGATGTGGATGCAAATGATGCTTAGAGGTGGGGGTAGTTATAAGCGCAATGTATAGGCTGAGAATGAAACCACTGTCCAGTTTACTAATCTCACATCAATTAATGCCTTTGGTTGTCACAACAACTCCATGAATAAGAGGTATTATCCCCTTTATTTCCAAAGAGGAAAACAGAGTTTCAAAGTAGGAAAGTGAGGGACTGCCCTGGTGGTGCAGTGGTTAAGAATCCGCCTGCCCATGCAGGGGACACGGGTTCGAGCCCCGGTCCGGGAAGATCCCATGTGCCACGGAGCAACTAAGCCCATGCACCACAACTACTGAGCCTGCGCTCTACAGCCCACGAGCCACAACTACTGAGCCCATGTACCACAACTACTGAAGCCCACGTGCCTAGAGCCCGTGCTCTGCAATGAGAAGCCACTGCAATGAGAAGCCCACACACCGCAATGAAGAGTAGCCCCCATCTGCCACAACTAGAGAAAGCCCGCACGCAGCAACGAAGACCCAACACAGCCAAAAATAAATAAATAAATAAAAAGATTCAATGCTTCCTTGTAAAAAAAAAATAACAATAAAAAAACAAAGTAGGAGGGCTTCCCTGGTGGCGCAGTGGTTGAGAGTCTGCCTGCCGATGCGGGGGACACAGGTTCGAGCCCTGGTCTGGGAAGATCCCACATGCCACGGAGCGACTAGGCCCGTGAGCCACAATTGCTGAGCCTGCTCGTCTGGAGCCTGTGCTCCGCAACAAGAGAGGCCGCGATAGTGAGAGGCCCGCGCATCGCGATGAAGAGTGGCCCCCACTTGCCCCAACTAGAGAAAGCCCTCGCACAGAAACGAAGACCCAACAAAGCCATAAATAAATAAATAAATAAATAAATAAATAAATAAATAAATAAATAAAACAAAGTAGGAAAGTGATTTTTCTAAAATCTCTGGCTCTTAGGTAGGAAGCTAAGCCCAGCCCAGGTCCCGAGGCCCCGCCTCAGAGCCCCTCCCTTGCCCCTCCCCGCCAGTTGGAAATGTTGTAGACGAGGGAACAACAGCTCATGGTGCCTGCTGCTGAAAGCCACAGTCAGGGAAGAAGGAAAAGAAACTTTAAGAATGCAGGAGGCATAGAGATGATGAGAAGGAGGCTGGAAGATGGGGTTGTGACATACCATGACTCACAGCACTTCTGGATTTATTAAAAGTCAAAGCACGTTATTCCTTGTCTAGAAGGTAGCATTCCAAATGCTGAAGCTTTCTGGCTTTAATACAAATTTTATTGTAACTCAATTGGGAAGGAACTCTTTCTAAAATCGATTATGCATTTGTCTGTATTCTAAAACAAAGCATAAAGAATATAAATTAGCCGTTTCTGAAAGGACTAGAGGCTGTCATTTTCTTCACTGAACTCTAACGTCAGATGACATTCTAGAGGACTCTCCCAATTTTGAGGACTGCTTGACTCCCACACTCGACCCAGATTGCTGTGATTTTTCCATTCTTGAGGATTTGTGGTAGGGTTTTGTTTTGATCTTCTGTCTCCTCTTTTATCAAGCCATCCCCCTTGTATTTCTCTCCATTTTCAAGAGCCTACCTGTAGTAGCTCCTTCTCTCACTTTTAATTTGCTGGTTTTGGTCTCGTATGTATTTATAGGTGACCAAATTTATTAGCAGTTTGTATAAACTAAAAGTAATCAAGCTCTGAATGAAGGACTACAGCCCATAAGCAAACCGTAAACATTTGTGCATTAAGCGTGAGCCCTTCTTGTGGCTGTGCCCACGTCCTTTGCTCTTATTTGCCGGGTTTACTTGTGTTCTTCAATGAGTGGCCTTCAAGATCTAAGTCAAGTAAAACCTCCTTCAGAAGACATCCCATGAGTCCCCAGCAGAAATCACCTCTGCCTCTAAACTCCCAAACCACCAGATGTGCCTCTGGGGCGGGGCGGGGGGCACACTGCCTACCTCTGGGTTATCGTCAGTGAGGCTGCTCCCTCTACTACAACGGAAGTGTAAAGACATGATTTGCATTTGACTTGTCTTTAATATCTTCCCCCAACCAGGGCTTTGTCCATAATGAAGACATACGTGTTGTCTTTAAGGGGATTTCATCCTAGTAGAAGAGGCAAAAGGGAGGAGGAAAAAAGGGGAAAGGTTGGTGGGGAAGGAAGATAGGGAGGAGATGGGGAAGGGAAGAAGAGAAATAAGAGGTGGAAGACCCTTTATTCCCTTAGCTCATTCCCTTAGTTCATTTTCCCAAACCAAGTACCAGCAGCACCAAGTGGGGCCATTTCTGGCATTTCCTGAGTCTCTTGCTAGATTCTGTCCAGTGGCTGCCAACAAATGTAGACAGTTGCCCCCAGAGCTAGGACAGAGGACTGAACATGGGCACCCAGGTGAGCCCCCCCGCAGGCCTGCCTGAAAGGACATCAAAGGCCAGGAGGCACACACACACACACACACACACACACACACACACGCCCGCTGCCAGGAGGCTCGCCGGAGGAGAGGGCTGCCCCAGCTGGCAGGAGGCTATACAGTCCGGTCACTGCAGGCTCTGCCTTTTCCTGGCTCCATAGCGCTGACCTCATCCTGGGGTGAGCTCACCAGAGGCCCTCCCGCTTTCTCACAGATATTCAAAAGAGCGAATGTTTTATTTTAAAAGACTTTGTTTAAAAACATGGTCTCAGAACTTTCTCTGTTCCTCTCGCTCTCATGCTCACCAATGCCAGAGTAAGAAAACTAGGCCAGTTTGAAATCAACAAAATGAAAGCTGTTAAACATTTGGTTGGACTCCCAATATATGCCCTATGAATATCCCCGCTTTGGAACTTCCACAACCTGTCTTCTTCCAGATTTGTTGTTGAGTGAATTGATATTCTGATTCACCACGGTATCTCCACAATGTGCGAAGCATGGTGTTGCCACATAGCGTTCGCCTTTTAAGCTCTCGTGGCTTGGATGCTGCAAAGTCTCTCTGTTGTTTTGACCTTTCCAGTACCTACTTTCTCCTATTCTGACAACAGCACTTCACTTTTCCTTTAGAGAACCACCCCTCCGGCTCTCAATCCACGTGGTTTATGGAGAACTGACCTCACTCCTCTAGGCTCTATTTGCGGAGGAGACCCAGGCTTGGCCAATCAGCATATCTAAACTTGCTGGCCACAGTGACCGACTTAGAGATGGGCACATGCCCGTGTCATTCACTCCATGGAGAGTTAATTGTGGAATTTTTGCCAAAATTACTTGGGGAAAATAAAACAACTTTCCGTTACTGTTTTTGAACTGATAGGATATAAACCTGCAGCTGCTGAGAAACACCAAGAAAAAGAGATGCTTGATAAAGAAGCCAACACAGAGAAAACCATAGCTGATGGAAAAAGAGAAACATCTTTCTGATTTTCTCACTGACTATCTGTTGCAATTATTTCGTTAGGTGGCCAAAGCATGATTTTTCACTTAGTCGACTTTGAGTTGGGTTTCTGTTTATTGCAACCAAAAGTGTCCTGATTAGTACAGGTGCAGAGACACATGTAATATAAAATTCTTATCTTTATAATGTTTATAGTTTGTAAAGTACCATCATATACATTATCTCATTTAAATATCATAAAAATTCCCAAAGGTGGCTATTATCATGTTCCCTATTTAATAAATGAGAAAATGGAGATTAACGAAATTACCTAAGTTCCAGTAGCCAGTATGTACCAGAGCCAGGACTGAAATCTTGTGTTCCTGCTCTAAATCCAGTGTCACCCACCCTTGTTACAATCGAAAGGAGGCAAGGTGAGCCCATGTATAACGTTAAACAACACAAAACATGGCAGTCCGTGCGATGGTAAAATATACCAGATAAGGCAGCATTTGTTTGGCAGTAACATTGATGGTTCTTAGAGTAAATGATCTGTGTCCTCATAGGGGAGAGAGCGCTGAGGACTGGCCAGCATTAGGAGAATGTATGGAGGGGAAGGGATTGTACTGCTGGTAAATTTTCCTGGAGGATTTTAAGGCATCTTGGGATATCACATTCAGAAAGGCCTCTAAAAAAATCTTCTAGTCCAATCCCATCTTTTTACAAAAAATAAATAAATAAATAATAATAAAATAAATAAGGAAATAGTAGGATTGGTAAGAGAAAGGGGTTTGTCTTATTATTATTGTATTATTGGTCATTCACTGACTATCTACTGACTTCCAGGCTCTATTTATGTACATTATCAACATTGCAAGTTAAGTACTATTATCCCCATTTTCCAGATTTGAAAAGCAAAACCCAAAAGTTTTTTCCTTGGTTCTTTTGTACAAGCTGTGCTTTTACCACAGATGCCCTTCCTTTTCTATCCAAATGAGGAGCACCTTCTTATCTTCCAAGATGTCCCTGAAGACACCTTCCACAGAGACTTTTCTACCCTCCACTCAAGCGCCAACGAACCCTGTCAAAGCACAACACTTCATTAGACTTAGAGGTCTTCATTCACCCATCCATCTCCCCTCTACCAGACTGTGGGTTCCTTGAGGTTAGATACTCTATTTTATTTATCTTTGCATACCCAGTACCTGGCTTAAAAGCTGGCACCGGAGCTGATGAGAGGAGTGAGAGAATGAGAGAAGAAAAAACAGAGGACACAGCCTTAAGTTTAGGGACGTGCCCAAAGTTAGGAGGCTGTGAAAGAACTGAAGACGGTCAGGATGGAGATGTTTGAGTAGAACCAGAGTAACGTTTGGTCTCAGGAAACACTGAGGGAAAGAATGTCAAAAGTATGCAATGCTGCCGAGAGATCCAAGAAAACCGACTGGAGAGAAGGTCAGACAGTGGATAACCATGCTGGTTTTGCATCCTGCTGGTAATTCTTTGGAACAAATTATCAGGTCTTTTAGATTTATTGAGAGAAAAGCTTTTTTCTGGAGGCAATCCGGAGGATTTATAAAGTTGAGCGATGGTGTAATTACACTTCTGTCTGGTTTGCCTAAATGACCTAGGGTGAAAGACCTTTGGGGCTTCCGGTTTGTTTCCATCTTCAGAGCAGAGAGACGGGTTGTAGCAGCTTAGCTCTCTTGGGGGAAAACCCAGCACAAACGATAGCGAAGCACATTTCGTATGCCAAGGATATCAGGGTTCAAAACCAAAGTACAAGCCAAACTGATAATAAGCTTCACCAGGGTTTAGTTAAACTCATAGGTGAGAAATTCTTAATGGATTACTAAAAAAAAAATCTAGAAATACAGGAGCGACTCCCCTCGTTTTAGTTGTTGCAGTGAGAGAGATAACCCAGGTCCTTCTCCAGAATACTCTCCCTGGCCACTATCAGAGACCCAGTCTGGGGGTGGATTAGCCTTGGGTCTCTTCCCAGGGGGAGGAAAGAAGAGTAAACCAGAAGACCTAATTTCAGTGTTTCTTCTGACCGTAGGTATAGTGGTTACACAAGACATTTCCCTGCTCTGAACCTCGATGTTTCGACCTGTGAAGTGGGTAGTGCAATAATAGCTGTCCCACAGGGCTGGTGTGGGAATCCAGCAAGATACTGGCCTTAAAAATTATTTCTAAACTCTAAAGTGTTATCCCAATACTGCAAATTTCCAGCCTGGTAGAACTGCTTTCTTTACCAGTAGAGGTAAACGGTGGAAAGGGCCCCAAAGTGTGAAGTCCAAGCCCACACAACTCAATCTTTTTTCCATTTATCTTTTGACCTTTAGGATTCATTAATCTCAGTATAAGTATCTGCTGAGATAAAAACTTACATTTTTATTCTTTCATTACCTATTTACTGAATACCTATTATATGCTAAACAGTGTTCTAAGCACTGGACATATGAAGGGAAGAATAACAATAGTAAAAATAATAATAACAACAACAACAAATACCCAGTATTCCTTGAGCATTGTCTATGTTCCAGGCTCTGTATTAAGCAACTGACATGTACCCGCACATTTAATCTTTTTAACGCAATAGGAGTTGGGCATATTTATTAACTTCATATCATGGATGAGAAAACTAAGATTTGAAGACATTCAGTAATTTGCCCAAAGTCACACAGTAAGTGGCAAAGCCAGGGCTAGAACTAGGACTGCCACAGGCTGCCTGTCCCTAAAGCCTGTACGGTCACCACCGTGCTAGAGTGCCGCAGTGGACAGACAGGACCCTTCCTCTCACAGCACTTGCAGACTAACCGAGGGTGCAGACAGGTCGTCGGGCAATGACAGTAATTGCCCCCATGGGGAGCACCTGGGGAGAGCAACCCCTCTCAGACAGGGGAACATGCAGGCCTGCTGCACTATGCCTGCCGGCCAGGATCTGAGACAGAAGGCAGCACCTAACTCTAACCGGATACTTTCAGTACAGAATATTTTCCCCTGAAATGGTTACAACCTTTTAGATCTAATCATAATACTACCCCCTCACATTTCTGTAGGGCTTCATGTTTCTGACCTCTGTTTACAAGGTGTTTTACACTCATGATCTCATTTGATCCCACAGTGATGTAAGACGGCCAGGGCTGGGACAATTAGCTCCATTTTACAGCTAAGAAAACGGAGGCCCTGAGAGAGAAGGGTCCCGAGTCATTCCAAGCAGCAGACCGGGACTTCAAACTAAATCATCAGACTCAAGTCCAGGCTCCACCTAATACCATCTAGCATCTTGGTCCAGAAGATGTGACAAACTGAATTACCTCTCTTGTCAAACCTGCAGATGTGTTACAATAGACCTCAGAGTAGGGTTTTGAAGTTCTGCTTTCCATAAACCTATAATTCTTTAGGTAAAGCTACTTTGTAGTTATAGAGTGTCTTTTGTTACTTCTAAACACTTTCAGCCTCAGAGTTCAGAGAATTCTGTACCCCCAGGATTCCTTAGCCATTAACTTTGATCTCCCCTGACCTTGTCTAATGTGATCATCTAATGTGATCATCTTAGTAATTTTAAAACATTGCTGATCACAGTACATATCACTTAGGGATGGCTGGCACACACAGAGCACATCAGTATCCGAAATGCACTGTACTTATCCTCTGGGGCAAGGAGAGCCCTCCAAGCAGATTTTTCCATGGGCCTGAGCTTAAGAATAGCATTAGGATATGAAATCGATTTCCAAGTATCATGAAAAAGGCTTCAGAGACTTTGAACACATTTTCTAATTGCTGAATATAGTCAATATAGTTTTAAATACCAGAATATGTTATTTATTTCCACCGTTTCTCTCTCCCTCTTTCCCTTCTTCCCCAAAAGGCACCCACAGCCATCTTGCCCGGGGAAACTCCATGCAGGCTGCCACTTTTATAGTGATTAACACTTGGTAAGGACAAAAATTATTACCACTGACTCCTATGTGTCTTAGTAGTTATGAAGGATAAGAAGGTGATGAATGAGGGGGTTCTATATAGAGGTCTGAAAGCTATTAATGTAAATTTAAGGCTCTTTCTCTTCTAAATCTTATCCAGGATTGTTCATATAACCAAACATCCTTGAGTTTGATTTCTGTTGGTCCTGGGCATGTGGGAGAGTTTCTGGGATAACCAAGCTGAACCACAGATCCTTTTCTTAGGAGACTCAGGTTGAAATATTTTGTTATTCATCAAACTCAAAATTTGAATATGTGATCTGAAATGTATAACTATCTTTACAGTGACAACAGAGCAGAAAGCCAATGCAACCTGTAAAACCCTGGGCATATGATGACTGCCAGGAGGAGAGGGTGTGGAAGGGAAGGGCCAGCCAGACCGCAATTTGAATGCGTATCTGGAGGACTCAAGGCTACTAGGGCAAGCCACTAGACATTGTAACTGTGTAACTGAGGACTACCGAAATCGCTACTCTATCCTCCAAAGCTATCCTTTGAAAAAAGCTTAGCTCTGATCATGGTACTCAGCAGTTCAAAATTCGTCCCTTTCCATCTAACTCCAGAGTGGTCCATGTTGTTTGTCGCAGATGTGATTCCCTCCACCTGGAATGCCCCTCTCAGATTTTTTCTCCCTGGAAAACTCCTACATCCTGATCTCCAGCAAGCTCAAATGTCACCCCCTCTGAGAACTCTTCCCTAACTACCAGTACAGTTAGTTTTTCCTGCCTCTGTGCCCCCTTAGCACTTTGTGAATACCTCCAGGCTAGAAGAAACTGTTGCACTGTAATTTTTTATAGGTCTCTCTCCTTGGCTACATTAGACTAATATCATACCACATATTATATATATATATATATATATATATATATATATATATATATATATATATATCCTCAGTGTCATACACAATGGCTGACACATAGCAGGCACTTAAATGTTCGATGAAAGAAAGAAAAGAGAAAAAAGGAAGAAAGAGAGGGAAGAAATCAGGGAGGAAGGAAAGGAATGGAGAGGTGGAAAGGAGGGAAAGAAAGGAGAATGAAGGAGGGAGAAGGAAACAGAAGAAGGAATGAAAGGAACTCTGTTTTCCCAACTGATAATCCTACTGTGAAATAGGAATAATCTCTCTTCCCTCTTTGCAGATATGAAGAATCCATATTTATTTCACATTCTCTCAATTAAATTGCTCATTTGGATCTACTAAGACATTTATTGATTCTTGGTTTTCTATTGATTCTGAAGAGGTCCTTAGGAAGATTTGATAAGTGTAGAAAAGATAAATAAGTGTACAACTAATAAACTCTAGATTACATAAGCAAACATTACTTAATTACATTCCTCTTAATACACAGACTCTGTAATGAATTTTGAGGCATTTAATTATCAATTTGACAAGATAATCTAGGGGTAGTCAATGATTATACCAGTAAATTGTTTTAAAAAATCACTGACAATTATTAAGTCTTGTAACAGACATCAAATTAACTTGCTGGAGCTGTCTGGTTAAATAGACAGCAGTTAATTATGAGGTACTTACACATGCCTCACATTTTAATGTGCAAGCCTTTTTAATTGTGTAACGTCAAAAATGTTGTGTAAGGGAACAGTTTACCCATGGGGAATATTCCTGTTCTGTGCAGTGTGGCCACTGGACAGCAGGAGCATGATCTGTGATGTCCAGTCTGGCTTGTCCCACTTTTCATCTTGGAACAGAAAGACAGAACTCCCTAAGAAACGATGATCGTCATATGCAGTCCGGCCTCTGGGGCCATTCAAACTCTCTCTCTCAAAAGGACCGATGGAAAAGTGGTCACATGACAAAAGTTTAGGATAATAGTGGTAACATTTGCCACCTTATGAGCACCAGCTATGGGCCAGACACCATGCAAGATGCTTTATATGGACTATCGCTTTTATGGTCAAAAGGTAGAAAATCCCATCAATAGGCAGGTTTCCCTCGGAACGCTTAGTGGAGGAGGAGGAATAAGAAATTACATGTACCAGGCCACTGAGATGACTTCATCTTAGCTCAAAAGAAGGCTGCTGGCCACAAGGTCTGGAACCAGACACAGAGCAATGGTCCCAGTGTTGAAGACATAAACCCAGCCAAAGATCATTTACTTTTCAGGAATCCCAAGTACCTATTTTTCCAACCTGGATTCTGTGGTCCCAGGAGACACCTATTTCCCCATGGCTGGGCCGCTTTTTATTTAATGAGCAGAGGAAAGGTGAGACTTTATAAAGCACCTTTATTCTGACCCTCACGGTTCCAGATTTGACATTCTTTCTGGAGACTGACTTATTCACCCTATATCTTACTATCATCAAAACCCACAAACTAAACACTGGCACAAACTAAACACTCAAGAGAGTATTTCTTGAATTGAAATGAATTGAACTGAATAGGATTGGACTGGATTGGATTGGATTGAATTGGATTGATTGGATTGGATTGGATTGGATTGGATTGGATGGGCCTGCATTGGATTGCAATCCATTGGACTGGACTAATGGAATTGAACCTTGTAAGGAAGGAGAACAGACTCTAGAACCTATGTTTCTTTACTTTTAGGCCAAGGCACTTTCATTGATAATAAAGCAGCATGAGAACTATGCAGGGACTCTGTCGTCAGACTACAGAGTCCTAAGTTAAAAGTTCTAAGTTCCTAAGTGGTGATCAGTGCCACCACTTATCAGCTCTGTGAGGTAGGGTAAATTCCTTAATCTCCTTGTACCTCCCTGAGTAAAGCTAGGACAATCGTTGTACCTACTTTATAGGACTGCTATGAAGATCTATTCAATTAAGTCCTTGGAATAATGCCTGGCACATAGAATGCACTATATAAATGTTTTTAAAATAAAAATAACTTTTAAAAAATCATCACTTTGAATTGTATTCCACTTTACATTTTACACAGCCCTTTCACAAACGGCAACTCACATCACAGATGCATTGGAAGGATTATCCCTATTGATCCCCATCTTGCGAATAAGAAAACCAAGGCTCATAAAAGCAAGTGCAGATCAAGAAGTCAAGCAGGACATAAATAATCATGAACTTGAGCCCAGTTCTGTCTTATTTAAGGCACATTTTCAGTTCAGTTCAGTATGATATCCCTGATAGTTTTCATATGTAGTCCTGACTGCAGTGTATGCTGTCAGTTGCCTGACAGGCAAGAGTTAAGTAAAGTCATAGCATCCTCAGTGTTATTGGAATAGCCTTTTTCTTACCCAGTACTCAGCAAAGCAAAGGATTGCAGCCTGGACTAAGGTGAAAGGTCTGTGATGCGGTGTGATAGAAATAGCTCCACTGAAGGAGTCAGGAAACCTGAACTCTGGCCTTGACTCAACCACTAACTTTTGTCATACTGATAATTAACATTGACTGAGGGCTTACTCTGTGCCATGCACTATATTCATATCTTTTAAACCTCACAGCAAACTGTGGGCATAGAGACTTTTATTATTCTATTTTTCAGGTGAGGAAACCAAGGTATAGAGTAAATAAGTAACCTGTTCAGGTCAAATTGCTAGTAAGTGCCATAATAAATCTTATTTGTAGAATGAGGGCATTAGACCACTATGACCTCAAAGGTACTTTCCCACCTAGTCCAACCATAATTCAGGGAGTTCTTGCCTAATCCTCACTCCCCTGGGGGGTAATTCTGTGGTTCTGAGCAATGCTACGTCAAACCTCAGACATCGCAAGGTCTCCCAGGACACCAAGGTTGAAAAACTGGTGAATTGTTGCATAATGTGGGATTTTTCTAATCATTGAAAGAATGAAACTTAAGTGAAAAATAGTCAGAAAATAAAAAAACCCAACTCTTCCCCAGCTTACCAATTTCATGTATACATTTATTACATTTGTAATCATGAAGTTCATTCCATTTTGCATTTTTCTTTCTTCACTTAATTTACTATCACAAACATTTTTCCAATAATTATGACTAAAATTCTTCATAATTATCATTTTCATGACTATACAACAATCAGCAATAACTACCAGATGATATTTGACCAAAATATCATAATAAAATGATTAGCCCTTTGCAAAATTATTTAAGCAGTTTTTGGCATATTTTCTAAATATATAATGCTGCAATGAACCTCTTTGTGCAGTTCATTTTTCTCCTCAGATATGTTGTTTCTATAGCATACATTCCCCAGAAGGCAAGGCTAAGCAAAAGGCGTACCTATGTTTGTGGCTCATACACTCTGTAAAGACAGAGTGTAATGTTGATAGTGACCACAAATGGCCCTGCATTGATGAAATCTTAAGACAATGAACAGTGAATCTGTTTCCAGATTTTGAGTAAGTATTACTGGTTTGCTAAGGTGAGCAAACATTAATTTAATAGAGGTTTTGAATGCTGAATTCTTGGTGTTTGGCTTCAAGGGGGAAAAGGTCTGTAAGAAGTGCTTACAAGAAACAGACTTACAGGAGTAAAATGAGATTTTATGGGAAGTTTAAAAAAGCCAAACCTTCAAGTGATTAGTACTCAGGAGACATAAGCAAACCAGTTCTCTTGGACCTCACTTTGATATTTTTATCTTAATACTAAAGAAACACACTGCCATCAGTGACAGCTAATCAGAAAATGTGGTTAAAGCTGGGAATCATCTGATATATTTTAACTTAAGACATTCATTTGCCAGTCAGTGGGCCAAGTCCTTTCTTTAAGCATACCCTTTCCAATTCCAGAGTTCCTTCTCATTTTTCTTGACTAAACCACTCCCATAACATATACTCCATTATTTCCAGTTTCAAGTGTTTTTGTTTTTATTTTGTCTGCTTTTGTTTTATTTGTCTTAATGGAGGAAATCTTTAAAAACTTGCAGAATTCGTCTAGATTTTAATTTTTGTCATCCTTTACAGTTGTTTCACCCACAAATTAACTGTAGAGTATTTTTTTGGCAACTCATCCCCCTTAAGCCTTTCCAAAGCAATTAATTATCATTGAAACGATCTCTTTATTTTCACACTCATACTTCATTTGTTTGCATAATATTTAAGTTATATAATTACATGAACTAATACAATTGGCATAAATAAGTTTGGGGGGAAAAAAATCAGCTGACCCTTGGTAAGCAAGCATACAGTTCAACTGATGGGAGGAGATGGGCACAGGACCCCAGAGAGAAGTCTCACAGCCATGAGTATTTAGTGTGCTGTGGGCATCTGTCAGAATGCTTTACAAAGGGAATGGAGGGCTTCTGTCAGCTCAGTGGGAGTTACATCTACTGACTAATGAGTGTTCCTCAACATGGAAGAGAAGGAGAGAATGAGAACTGAATTCCTGGACCCTGAATGCAGAAGCAGTGTATATCTGCTGTCTCCATGTCAACAAGGGGCTAAAGAGACACTAAGTGTAACTCTATGAAAAGAGTTAGAGCTTACGTCCTTCACTTTCTTGGAAACCTAATTCTAAGGTTAACTTGGTGATTTGTATGAATTTTGGGGTGATCTTAGACCCTTCTGGTGAAATCTAAGGAGGTTTTTTTCTCTCTCTCCAAGAAAATTCACAGAAGCGTTAACAACTACATGCAACTTCAGAAAGCTCATAGATCTCTTGGTGCAGCCTGATCCTATAGGATTCTGAAGATCCCAAAATAGGGATTACTATTCTAAAAGGGAGGAGTGCTTTTGTAATGGTAACAGTGCCACCATTTGGGAGGAACTCTGTGCCAAAATACGATGTACACTTGAAAATCTTAAACATTAGCTCTGGACCAGCCCTTAGAGATCACGTAGTTTCCCTCGTCTTAATAAATTGGGGCTCAGAAAGGGCAGCAGTTTGTCTGAAGTCGTCTGTCCACGAAACAGTGCTCAGAACAGAATAAATTATTTTTCTGTACTCTACTAGCTTAAGAAAATAACTTCTCTCTAATGGCTAGTGAACAGGGCCGTAGGTGTATTTGAAGCCTAAATGTCTGGCCAGAGTCCATCTTCCAGATTCACTGGAGGTGAGAGATTCTGGAAGGTGTAAGAATTGGATCCTGAAACTAGAGCACCAGCTAAAGGTCCTGGGCTCCACTTCAAGCTTTACTACAAAGTCACTGATGCTGGAAGTCATTTCTATTCATGTTTAATTAGTCCCATTAGACAGTTTGACTAGGAAATTTCTAAGATTCATTACCAATTCCCAAAAAGAAGTCTGGGTTTTCCTCCTTTTCTTGGCCTTTTTTCCCTTTCGCACAACCCAGAGATGATGACCACTAGGGGTCAGACTTGCAAGAAAGAACCCAAGTCTTGGATTTTTTTTTTTTTTTTAATTGGGAGGAAATGAGAGATCTCTAGCCTGGCAAGTAGCACCACATTTAAACTCTTTCAACATGGGAGACTCTATTATATTCTTAAGGCTTCTAAGAAACAGAGGTTTCCACAACCTTGTCTTCCAAGAAAGTCCTCCTTACAGTTAACGTAGGTCTCTCAAATATAATTTGAATCTCTTATTGCGGTGCTTCAGTGGACACTGGTAATTCCTGGCTGTTATCCTCTGGGTAAGATGCATGTTCTTCTGAGCAAGCATCAGTTTATGTCTCACTCTTTCAATAAATAGCACCTAACCATGTGACACTGTTCACAGGGTACACAGACATGGACCAGCCCTCAAAGAGTTTTGCTCCAACATCTCTGGTGTTGGCTCTAAAGTTCAGTGATGAAATGAGATTACGTGTCATTTTCTTAGGTAGGGCCTCATTTTACAGTTTTCAAAATAGAGGAGTCACAGTAAATGTCCCTTCAGCCTCTTTCATGTCTATGGCTGTAGGATTCTATGGTTCTCCTTGCTGGGCTATTCTAATCCTAGTAGCCTTCTTTCAGAATTCTTTCTTTCAACCATCTTAATGATGCTTTATGCCTTGTTTCCCCTCAAAACGTGTCCATATTTTATGTCTCAGATGCACCTTTTCTCTAAGTAATCGTCTCACCCAGAGTTTACCATCTGCACCCATTTTCCAGGCTCTGTTCACCCAGGAGCACAGAGGGTGCCCTGGCAGAAGGAGAGCCCAGACACATGCTCCTCAGCTGGACACAGCACAAGACCCTCAGCCTCTTCCCATCCCACAAGGAGCTTAGTTTAGTTGTTGTCTTGTTTTTAAAATACTTGTTCTATATTATAAAGTCTCTATATATGTGTAAAAATTTCAACCAATAAAAAAGTGTCTACGTTCAAGAATAAAATTTCCCATTTCTTCCTCTTGCTCCAATTGCATGTCTCATAGGTAAAGACTATAAACATTTTGGTGACTTTACTTCCATATTTTTTCTTTTTGTACACACACACGCAAGCTTTTTGTTTTTACCAATTCAGAATTCTCAAGGAGGTATGCGCACCACTTACTAAAGATAGCTTTTTAGTGGGAATGAACAAACTGCCAATACATACAGTAACAAGAATGAGTAATTGAAAACATTATATTGAATGAAATTAGACTTATACAGACATGTACATACTATATTATTCCATTTATATGAAGTTCCAGAACAGGTCAAACTAATCTATGGTGAAAAAAATCAGAATAGAGTTTCTCCCTAGTTGGGGAAGACAGGGATTGACTGGGACGGGACATGTGAGAACCTTACAGGGTGATGTTAATATGCTATATATCCTAGTAGCGGTTTGGGATACACAGATGTACTATTTGTCAAAATTCAATGAATGTATAATTCAGACTGTTCATTTCATTGTATATAAATGTATATTAAAAGAAAAAAGTCAACAAACATTGATCTCTAGCTAATGATATTCATGCTGAAGAATTTAAGAAGTGTACTGTTATCTGCAAATTACTTTGAAATACATAAAGTGTGGATTGATGGATAAAGGAATGGATAAACAGATAAATGATAAAGCAAGTTTGGTAAAATGTTAATGGTAGAATCTAAGAAGTGGATATACGTGTGTTATGAAATTTTTTCATCTTTGCTATAGGTTTAAATTTTTTCACAATAAAATGGAAAAAAAGAGTGCCTTAAAAATTTTTTAAACATACAAATAGAATAGACTATTATTGATAATTGATTATTATTATTGATAATAACAATAAGTCATCACATTTTTGAGCCCTTAAGAAATAGCATAAAGGCGAGAGGCCCAATGCTGTCCTCTAGATCATCACAAATTAGTAGCTACATCATTCATATAGGCTCCAGGAAGAAGAAAAAACTCTCAGGAAATAATAGTAATAGCTATGATATATTGGACACTCCTGCTATAAACTTCAAATACATTATGTTGCTAAATCCTTTCACTTTGAAAAATATTAGTTTTCCTATTTTAAGGAAAAACACGATAATAAGGCTTGGACTTAAGGCAACTAATTCAAAATCACATGACCAGTGAATGGCTGGGCCAGGATTAAAATTGAGTCTTACATAACCCCAAAGCCCATGTTCGGCTCACCAGAATACACTGTCTCTCACACAATGCCCCTCCTGGCCTCTGCCTGCCAGGGAGAACCACAGACCTGGCATCAAGGAATGCAGAGGATGCAGAGAAAGGGGTCCCCACAGTTGTAATGGCACAGTAGCTGCCTTGGTCACTTGGACCGCTGTGGTGATGGCTAAAGTGAGCTCCAGAAACCCTCATCATCAATCAGTGCAGGCTTCGACATGAAGTGACAACCTTCAGGCTTTGTAGAGGAAGTTAAAGGCAGTAAACTCTAAGCCAGCAGTAAAAATTAAATGTGTTCTGATGTGTTGGATCAAAACTTGGAAACCTCATGGGTTCCACCCTCCCCCTTCCCCCCATAACAGCTGCAAATGTTTGTTTTATTTCTCTCCCATCTGGCCAGCCCATGTGTAAACAGAATGAAGGGTCAGTGTCAGGATCTGAACTCCTCATTTCTCACAGCCTCTTACGGATATAGTGAAATGGGACAGAGCCTGAGTTAGGAAATGTTTTTTAATTTCATTGGGATTTAGGCAGCAGTTTCCAAATGCACGTTAGGATCTCTTACATATGGGTCTTTTTTCACGCCTTTGTAGGGAGGCAGTGTTGGGGAGTGGTGAGACCTCTGGATTGAGAATTGGATGACCCAGATTCCAATCCGGGCTCCTCCAATAACTGCCCTTGAACTTTTGGGAGATTTTTTCTTTCTAGGTCTCATTGTACCATCTGGGTTATAAGAGGGTGAAATCCTCTCTAAGGTTTCATCCAGCTTCAATATTCCATTTTTCAGCATAATTTCAGTGTTTACCATATTACTGCCTCTATTTATTCAGTAAGTATATTCCTAGCCACTGCCTTTCCATTGTCTGCATGGTACTTCAAAGAGTATCAACCCCAAAAACTTTTTAATGTTCGGTAACTTTCACCTTGTTTCCCTCCAAAGAACATGTTAGAACTAAACCCAATGCTAAAGATACGATTCAATCTACCAATTATTGCTTCTGTTTAAAAAGCTAATTATTTAAGCAAGGTCTTTTGCCTTGTTCAAAATTATAAGCAGATTAAGTATTTGCTGAGCCTGATTTTTAATGTGAAATGTATGACTTTGACATTCAAATATACTTTTAAAAATTTCAATACATTTTCATTTCCTAAAAACTAGATCAAGGTAAAGTTCTTGTTTAAAATAAGCATGCTATTAGCCTTGATAAATGAAATGCAAACAAAATAATGCATTATGAATTTATAAATATACCTTGAATGTAAGGTAAAGACTGTTGACTCAATTTAGTGAGCAATGAATGGCTGATGAAAGTTTTTAACCTAAGGAGTAATACAATCTGAGATTAGAAATTGAGTTATTTTAAGAAATTGCTCTTTGAAACCCAGCCATTAGGCCTCAAGAAAGTAGAATCCATAATTTTATGCCCATTTCACTAGACCCAGTTTCCCCTCTTTAAATCCTATTTTTCCACCCCAAGATGATCTTTTAGGCTGAATTACCACGGTGGATTCTTTCCCCAAATACTAATCAGCAAGATGAGACAAAAGAAAGAAATTGAAATAGAGGGAATGAGAAACAAGAGAGAGGCAAGAGAACCTCGTGAAATGGATCCATCTTATTTTGAGCTTGTATTTAAATAGGGGGAGTTCGGAGCTTCCCTGAAGGGGAACCCATCTCTCAAGGAAATCCCAATCCTTTTTCATCCTTCCAGAGTCCCTGTTGGCCCCATTTCCAAGATGGTTGAGACTGCTGGGGCCTGCACCGGTCCAGCAGAGGGCACTCTTGGAACAGAATTAAGGACAGTGGTGGGAAACTCTGGGAGGACAATCTCGACCTCCTTCAACACAGGGCTGGCTGGTGTTATCTGAGCCTTCTGCGCTGACCTGAAAGACAGATCGTTGGTCCTTCTTGCCTTGTCATATAGAATTCTGCTCATAGCCCAGTTAAACTGCTGAAGACCCCATTTTCCAGTTCTACCTCTCGTCCCACTACCAAGAAAAAAAAATGACTTAACTGATCCTTAAGAGATAGGAAATGAGTTAAGAAATGTGGCATCCAGGTGACTGCACAGAAAAGCTGCTGAGAGCTGAGAAATCAGGAAAAGGTTAACCAGGTTTGGTATGTGTCAGAGACAGTCAAAGCAGCTTAAGCAAAATCACCTGTCTGCCTCTCCCTACCTCACCATCCACAAGGGAATACCTACATTTTTTTAAGTGGTGCCAGATATCATGGACAGAGCCCAAATAATGACACAAAATGAACCTTAAATTAGGAATGGGTAGCAGAAATCCACAAAGGTTTTTGAGCCCAAGGATGATGCAATCAAAGCTTAGCAACTGGGTCGCCTAGCAGAAGATTTATCCATTGCAACCCAGCTAGTAGCAAAAAATAAGCACCAAGGAATAGTGCAGATCTGGGGTCCAGCCCTGGCTCTGAGGCTTCTTGGCTCTGTGTCTTGGGCCAAGTCCCTGGGGTAAGTCTCTTTAAGCCTCATTTTCTTCGTCTATCAACTGAAGGAGTTGAATCACACAATCTGTCAGATTCGTTTCACATTTTATATTCAGAGTATGGGTTTCTAGCATCTTAGAATTACAGTTTAAAATATTTGGGGGGAATCCATGTATGGCAGGTAAAGGGTAGCTGACCATTCATTCAATCACTCATTATTCAGTGAACACACATGTCCTTCACAGGACAGAAGAACTTGTGTCAAACTTTCAGCCACATCGCCACTCCCCTCCAGATATGCCCTTCATTCACCAGCAGTAGGGGTGTGGTGTGGGGCTACAGGTAAGGGAGAAAACATCAGTTTCTTAGCTGGTTTATAGATTCTGAGGTGGATTGTGGAGCTCCATCAGTCAACTCATGTAGAGACTTGTAGGCAAATAGAACATGAGTACTAAAAGGGACCTCAAAGTTTAACTGCTCTCCCCCATCATTTGATAAACGCTCAGACACAGATCTCAAGACAACATAGTAATTGATAGAATCAACCTGGATTATTTAGTCCTTATGGGTGAAATGTCACTTTCACCATATAACCATATACCTGCTAATCCCATAAACTCACTGGATTATTTAGATTTTCTTCTTCCAATTATTACTGGGTCCTTGCACTGCTTACAGAAAATCACAATCCCTTCAAAACTTCTCACACAAAACTGCAACTCAAACAAAGGAGCACTAAGAAAATAGTTTGAGTGGAAGATGTTTTCACTAGGGATGCTCTGATATTTTGGATATTTTGCTTCAACTAAAGTTAGGAGGGCTTCAGTCAGTTCACTAGTCATAAGTGGACTTATTTCTCCACTTCACACAATGACTCAGATCCAGCTGAACCCTCATTTATTTATTCACTTATTTACATAAACCTATGTGGAAAACAATTTGAGGAAGCTTACAGTAAAAAGCATACGTATTTTTAAATCCATCTATAAGACAGGAGCATACATTCAATTATCCCTGAACCTAAAGGAACTATTGCAAACCCCAAAATGACCCCAGAGAACCCCACTTTTAATATATTCTTCTTTACTATATGAGTTCACCGAGGGTTTTCTATGTGGGTCTTTACATAAGGACCATTAAATAACTTAACAGACGATATCCCAATAGCACCTTCATAATAAAGAATCTTCTAGGTGCCAGTCTTATAATGGACCTGGGTAAATGTCAAGGCATATTGTCAAGTCGTACTTTGAAGGCAGAGTTCTGAGGCCCCGAACGATGTAGTCCTGGATGGTATAAGCCTTCCTGGAAACCTAACACAGGAGCGGGCAAGATCCGAAGCATTTTGAGGGGCAGCCGGTTAGCATGAACCTCAGTTCAGCCTTCTCAAACAGCAGCTGTCTCAGCCCGACTAGGAAGTAGGCAGCACACAAGTCTAGACAGAGGTTGCTGACCAGGCCTTAAATCCAGATGTGCTGTGTTGGGACCTGAAGAAAGATCTCCAGGTTCTGGACACACAGGGAGTCCTCCAGACCTGCTTAAGCTCTTAAGACTGCTCAGGCTTCCTACCTGAAGACCAAGGCTGCCAGACATAGCTTTGTGTCTAACACAGCAGTTACCACCTCCCCCCTCACACACACACACACACACACACACACACACACACACACACACACACAATTTCCTGATGGTCTTTACTGTAGCATCACAGCATGTTCCAGTTATTCAGGGCCATTTTACCCATTTATTTTACAGAGATGGAAACAGAAGCTCAGATGGAGGGGAGCCGCCATTCGCTTAAGGCCAAACTGGGATGTGACAGATGCCAGCTCCAGAGTCTGCCCCTCCATCTGACAGATGTGTCTCACTAAAACACACTGCAGATCGCGCCGTGCCCCGACTCAGTCCCCTCCACTGATCCCCCGTGGCCCTCAGGAGAGAGTGCAAATGTCCCCACCCAGCATTAAAGCCCTCCATACAATAGTCCTGTTTGCTTTTTATTGCCAGCTCCCTGTTCCCCTTCTTGATTGCTCCCATGACTCTCACTCCCACTCAAACAGCCCAGACTCATTCCCACCTCCATCTTGAGACTGATTCTCCCACCCACTTCCAGTTTCAGAGAGGTCGTTCTCAGTGAACTGAGGTGTTCCAGAAACTAAAGCAGCATCCTAAAATGGCTTCACATACCCTCCATGTGTGCCCCTCCAGAGAGTCCAAAATACACTGACAGGACATTTTTACTTTTAATCATACTTTTTTGTATAATTACCAAGGCCTCTTAAAGCCTCAGCCCCCTCCTGTGTGGTAGGAGTGGCAAATACACCCATTTTATAGGGGAGATGAAGGAAGTGAGACCCAATGCCGAGAAAGGGCATATGATTCATGCTCCAGAAAGCAGTGAGTCAGAGGAGAAGGAGAAAGAAGACCCAGCCTTCCTGACGCTGGTGCTCCATTCTCAAAGCCAGGCATCTTGCCTGCTGTTATTTCCAAAGGCTTGGTGTCTTTAAAAATAAGTCAACAAACAGCCCAACAGGCTGACTTTTGAGAAAACTTATGATGCAAAAGGGCAAGAGACCATATCTTTCCTACCCTCTGAGCCATACCTAGAATGTTAACTACATATTTTGTAATAAAGCAGCTCTGAGCTTTCCAAGTTGTGACCTCCTAAGGCTACTACATAAATGAAAGTAGTTCTGAAGAGTGGGACTGTTAAAGAAATTGGGCAAGACCACAAATCCAGCTGAGGCTGGAAATGAGGGCTTCATCCCACAGACCGAGTGCCCTTCTCTAGCGTTTGATACATATTTCCAACACCCGGCAGCTGTCCGACTATTGAGGGGCTGAGAAGCATGGGAAGAATTGGAGTAAGCCACTTCTAGTTGGGTCAGAACATTTGTAATCTTGGAAAGGCTTGTCAAAAAGAAAGTGGCACTAAGTCCTTCTGTAGTTCTTCCCGAGGGAAGAAGAAGAGAACCAAATGCCTCCAGGCTGGAGAAAAAGGTAGGGCTGAGAGCCCCCAGGGAATCGGGTAAGAAACAGCTCTTATATATTCTTCACAACAGTTCACACATTTATTAAGTCTACTCATGTGCCAGGTACTTGGATAGAGACCCGAAGTAAGGTGACCACAGAATTTATCGTCCAAACCAGAGCACTCCAGAGTGAAAGAGGGAGCCATTAATTATACTAGGGCAACGGGCATAAAGTAGGAAGGCAAACCAGGATATTTGGTCACCTTAACCTTCAGAGTTGAGATCAACAATAAAGGGTCCCTATTCATAGAGAAATGTCTACTCCATAAGAAGGATATAATAAGCACAAAGATGGCTGGTTATACTGAGACAGCATTAAAAAGTCCCAAGAAGAGTTGAAAGAGAAAGACATCACATCTCTAGACTCTTTCTAAAGAGGAGTTGTCATTTGAGCTGAGTTTTGAGGGATGCAAAGGATCTGCGTGTGTGGTAATGAGAGGTCAAACAGTCTTCCAGGTGACTGTAAAAAAGAAGCTTTGGCCAAGCTCCAGTGACAGGGGAGCGTGGGCCTCCGTGGGACATGGTGAGGAGGCAGAGTGGATCTGCTGTGGCTGCAGTGGAGGGCGGAGTGAACCCAGTGAGGGATGGGACAGGAAGAATGCTGATGCCCGGTTGGACTTGGTTTTAATTTTGTGAACACCACCAGGGGTGAGCTCTCCTCCTGTCCTAAGTGGGGTTGCATAAATCAGCTTTCCCGGTCTTGGACTTGAGGTGAGACTCACCCAGATGTCCAGACTCACAGGGCATAGGCTGCTGCCGTTGTCACCAGGCCAACTGTCTTCCCTCCACTACGTAAGGGTGTCTCATCATTTGAGGAACTGCTCGACCTCTTCTGGTTTCAGTACCAAGCACTTTCTCTCGCCATCCAGCCGCTGGAGAAGTGGGTTTGGACGTTAGGGGGAAGTGTCTGTTTGGCAATCCAACAGGGCTAGACAGCTTGAGGGGAGTGGATTTTAAGGGCTTTCCCCTTGTGAGTATTCAAACCTTTGAAGCTTCTTGGTGAGACTACTTATATTCCTATTTTTCAGGAGTACACACAAGTCCAGAAGAAGTTTGGACCTTGGGGCTTTCAGAAGAGTCAAGAGAGACAGAGAGAACATCTGTGTACCTGTGACACTTAAGCAGAGCGTTGCAGTTTGTAAGTGACATTCACATTTGAGCCTCACAGTTTTGCGAGATAGGTCAGGAAGGTGTTATTGTGGCCAACAATTGACATATAAGGGAATGAAGGAGCAGAGAAATGGGTGACTCATCCAAGGTCACGCAGCAAGTGACAGAGCTCAAGTCTCCTGGAGCCAGGTCATGTATGCAGGCGGCCACCCCACAGCCTGCTCTCAGAAAGGAGACGAGAGAGGAGGGGAAAGAGGAAGAGGAGGCCGAGTGGGAGGAGGGAAGGAGGAAGAGGGAGCGTCGCAGAAGATGGATGGCAAACCCTTCCCTCTAGTTGTGGGGTATGGGATGGACCTAAAAGCTTCTCCTTTAATCCTTTCCCACCCCAGTCCCATTTTTCTTCCTGGACCCAATAAAATGGGCCCGAGGCCGTGCGGTAGGGAAGGGCTGCCGGGTAACGTCTTCCCAGAGGCGCGAGCTTGGCCCCGCGGGGTGGCCCGGCCTTTCAAAGGCCACTTGTACACTGGGACGCGGCGCAGGGGCGGCCGGAGAGCCCGGGCCAGGAGGAGGGGCCAGGCCTGCCTTTGGTGCCTAGAAATCAAAGCAGCCAACCTTGGGCTTTTTCTTCCCCTCACACTGAGGCACTTTTATTGGCGAGATGAAGGGAGGCAAAGCGGGCCTACAGACCTCGCTTTGCTTTTGGAGGTTAATGACCCAGTTAGCAGCTCTTGGCTGCGTTTCCGACATTTTGCAGACATCAAGCCCCGCGTCTCTGCCAAGTACATTCTGTTCCCTGGAGCTCATCCAATCCATCTCAGATTACTATGTAATGCGACAAAGAGGGAGAGGTGGCTGGGAGGGGCGGCGGGGAGGGCGGGGGAGCGGGCGGGAGAGGGGAGGGCGGGACGCCGGAGAGGCGGGGGGGGGTAAGGGGGATGCCAGCCTAAATATAGCTCTCCTGGACACGCAGCCCCAAGGTGAGGGTGCGGAGGGCCCCGGGATCCAGGCAATAAGTGAAGGAATCCTGCGGCCGAGAGCCAAGCCCCCGACCCGGGACGGCGGCGGGGTGGGGGCCGCCAGGGACTCCGGGCGCGGAGGGCGGGGAGGGCGGGGAGCGGAATGATAAGGGGAGGGCCTAAGGGGATAGGCCCCGCCCCGAAGCCCTTCCCCCTGCAGCGCCAGCTGTGGCCGCAGCCCGCGCGCTAATTATAGACGTGAATGGAAAGCAGCAGCTTTTGAATGATCGTGTTGCTCGCGCTGCCTTTGGAGGCTGAGGAGCAGGTGCTGCCCCGCTAGATACAGTGATTCATTTAAAAGCCCTCTGTCACGCACGCACGCTCACCGACGTGCACAAATCCTCTGGCTCTCCCCCACCACCTCCAGGAAGTGCTTCCAGAATTGGTTTTAAGAGGCCTGGGCCCCGGGGTCTAGGACAGAGACTGGGGGGGGGGGGGGGCTTTTCCTGTCTCTTTCACCCTTCCTTCGAAAACTCCCCGTGAATAACAAGAACCTTAGGCCTTTTCAAGCTGTGGGAAATTAGCATCTTGTTTCACGGATGGAGAAACTGAGGCTGGGAGAGAAGCTGGGATGTACCCAGGGCACAGGATGAGTCAGTGCAGAGCCGAGAGAGCCTGGTCGCCTGACGGCCTCTCCCTTTCCCTTACCAGGTTGGAACCTGAGCAGAGTTCACTTCAGTGACATTCATTTCCAGGCATGGATCCTTCCTACGTACATCCATCCTTCCCCCTCCTTTCCCGGTTCAGCTCCTCCCCCATCCTACCCCGCACCTCCACCCGCTCCCACACAGAAAACTTGCTAGTGCCAGCTGATTCTCACTGGTAGGTTTAATACTTCCAGGCCTGGAAACTGGGTAACGTGGAAACCATGCCCATCTTCCTGTCAGATTTGTGGGAGTCAACCTGATGTGCCCTCTGTCAGCATAACCGCGGCATAACCACGTCGCGACGAATTCCAGAGGCGGCAAAACCTAGACGTGTCTTCCTCAGTGTCTCATGTGCCCCTAGCACCCACAGTGGGCCGAGCACTCTCACGAACATCATGACCTAACCCAGGCCACACAAGCACAGTAGAAAGTCGTATGTCCATTTCACAGAGTCCCTGTAGAAATGACGTGTCGGAGGGGGAAGTGACCTGCTCACAGTCATCTGCTGAAGAGTGGACAAGTTGGGAGCCAAACCCCGGTCTCCCACCCCTGTCCTGGGGTGTGTCCAGTACTCGTGCTGTGGTCTGCAAGGGGGAGCAAGGATCCACCTAGTCATAGGGAGGGGTCGCTCAAAGTGACCTGGGCATCTCCAGCGTGACCGCTGGCCTCCCCTCCCCATAGTCTTGGGTCACTGCCCCAATATTCTTGCCTCCATCCTAGGCCATGGCATGAAACTGGGCACAAACAGCTGCTGCTTTCCCTAGGGCCAGAAGTCTCCAAGCCTACTCACTGCTCCTGACTCCAAAAAAAAGGCCAGGCTCACTCACTCTGGGACTTATCCTAGCCCCTTACCTTTGCTGACCACTCTGGACATAACTCTTTGCCTGTGTCTCCCCGGTGCCCTCAAGATGTCCACCAGATGGATGGATAAAGGTGCAGCAACAAGTACCACGCTGAAAAAAAAGAGAGAGGGAATAGGTGTGCAGGATATTTTAATTGTTTTGTATTTGCCTCTTGGAAGCAAGGTACTGTATCCTAGTCTTTGTAAGTCCCCACCCTGCCCAACATACACAGGGTCCAGCCCAACGCACTGAGCAGAGCAGACCCACAGATGTTAAAGAATCATAAAACTTTCACATGGCTGAGGAAATTTGTATATACCTAGGCTGGCCATTGTCATGTGTCTCTGACAACACAGATGAGTGGTTCAAGAACATGAGCTTTGCATGTACAAGACCAGGCTCTGCCCTGATCAGTTGTACGATATTGAGAATATCGTACAACTCTAATCTCTAGTTCTCAGTTTTCTCATCTGTAAAATGGGCATGATTATACTTCTCTAGTTCTCAGTTTAATCGCTCTAGTTCTCAGTTTTCTCTAGTTCTCAGTTTAATCTCTCTAGTTCTCAGTTTTCTCATCTGTAAAATGGGCATGATTATACTTCTCTAGTTCTCAGTTTAATCGCTCTAGTTCTCAGTTTTCTCTAGTTCTCAGTTTAATCTCTCTAGTTCTCAGTTTTCTCATCTGTAAAATGGGCATGATTATACTTCATAGAGGTCTAACCAAGCAGTACTGGCAGTGCTGATCCTATGTGAATGGTTGTCTCTACAATCACTACCTAGTTTGGAACCCACATTCAGCTATGGGTAAGTTTTTTAACCTCCACATGCCTTAATGTCCTCATGTATAAGATGAGGATGATAAAAGTACCTCTTGCATGAATTAAATGAGCTGATAGATGTAGAGGGCTGGAAATAGTGCTTGGCACAGAGTAAGTGCTCAGTACACATGGCTGTCCTTTTTATTGGAATTAGATCTAATATATGTATCTAATATATGGAAAGTCCCTAGCATATTGCCTTGCAGAGTGTCAGCACCTAGTAATCATAATAACTATTATTATTTCCTCATCTATAAAATGAGATTGTAATAGCTCCTCTCACACAGGATTGTTCTGAGGATTAACTTAGATAATATCAATATATATGAACTCTCTTTGTAAAACTATATAGGACTGTTCACATGCTTCATTATTAACTGTATTATTGGCGCACTGATTCAACACATATTGTGTGTTACCTGCACCTCTTATTTGAGATTCAGAGATAAATAATATCCATGTGTTCAAGGTGCAGATAAGCAGGTAAGGCCTAGGATGGGTATAACTATATATAACTATCTCACACCAGGCAGAGGGTGATGAGCGCTCTGACTAGCACAATAAAGCGAATGCCATGAGGCATCAGGGAAGGAAGGCAAGCAGATACACTGAGGCAGAAAGAGGAGTTCAGGAATGGCTGCAGCAAGGATATAGGTGCATAAACAGAACCTGGATGAATGAGCAGGATTTGCACAAGTGAGGACAGAGGTGAGAGAAAGACATTCCTAGTAAAGGGATCAGAAAGAGAAAAGGCCCAAAGCAGGAATAGAAAGCGGGTAATTGGAGAACTGCAAGCACATCCGTGTTCAGAGAACAGAGCCTGACAGAGAAGGGCCGGGGAGGTAAGCTAGGAGGCCAGGCAGCAGAGTCCCAGGGAGCCCAAGAGGGCCCTATCCTCACTGATGACATGGAGGAACAATGTGCTGTGGACAGTCTAGGGATGATGATTCATGGTCAGACTGAAGAACCCCATGTAGCAGAAGTGCAGACAGAATGGAGGAATGCTTTTGCAGGGCCAGAGCTGAAACGGCAGGAACTGGGGTGGTTTCATAGCTCCTTCATAGCACCTCTCAGATTTCATAATTGTATATTTACTTTTGTGTTTCGTTCTTTATTTTGACGTGTAAGCTCCCTGAGTGATGAGAGTAAGAGTCTTTCTTTTCTTATTTATCCCCAGTGTCTGCCATGGTGACTGACACACAGTAGGAGCTCAATAAAGACTCACTGAGCAAATGTATGCTCCCTTGATTCCAAGGCCAAAAGCACCACCCACGTGGTCCAAAAGCAGTCAAAGGATTCTCCAAGGTTTTCCCTACCTTTTGCTTCAGCAAACAGGTGTCCCCAGGGTTAAAAATTCACTAAACAGGAGAGCCGGACTTATTTCACAATCCTTCAGATAGGTCTATTTTTAGAAAATAAGATCAGAAAGAACTGGGAAAAAAGGGAAAAGAAGAAACCTGGAGCAGATATAAAATTCCTCCTGTAACTCTCCATCTCTTACCTAGTTACCTTAATTAGCATCTTCTATTTTTAGTCCTTGCTTTCTAAAAAAGTAAAAAAGAAGAGGAAGGGAGAAAAGGAAGAGAGAAGAAAAGAAACTACCCAAGAAAGCTATGAGTGTGAGCAACTGGTTTTGTTGTCTTCTCTACCCCTCTATGACCTGGATCCCTTCCCAGCTCAAGTTGGGAAGCAGAAAAGAAATCCAACTGGTTTCAGTTGTTAAGGATTTGGGACAAGCATCTGGCTGATAGAAACTTTGCCTACTCTCTTATTTCAGCCTTCTTTAAAATATCAGTGTCATTGCCTTTCTTCCTCTCTCTTGGGATGGCAATTTGGTGCTATGATTCTTGATCAGAGGCACAGAAGGCCGGAGGTGGAACAAACAGAACCTAGAGGTTATTTGGTTCAACTCCTTTATGTTATAAATGAGAAAACCAAAGAAAACGAGAGAGGCAATGAATTCTCCAAGATCATCCAGCTCATCTGTGATGGAGAACAGGACCCAAGACTTCAAATTTCAAGTTGAGTGCTCTTTCCATACTCCATGAAACCCCCTTTAATGAAGTAACATTCATATGATAACATATATCACATTCGTATTTCCCTGAAAAAAAAAAAAGATAGCTTTGAAAGAAGCAGCATTGTACTACACTGCTTCTCTATGCTTCAGATTTCTAATCTGTAAAATATGGGATATTTTTAAGAATAAATGAGATTAAAAGTGCCTAGAACAGTACTTGATGTATACAGTAGGTGCTCTATAAACAGCAGCTATCATTATTTTGAACAACACATCTTGAATACATGTTACACCTGAGGTCTTACCATTTTGATTACAGTATATTACTCAAGAATGTTAGCTACTATCAGTCATCATCACCATACTCATTAGCCTCCCCCCTCCCGGTCTCAGCTTTCCCCTGATGTGTTCTCTCAAGGGGTTGGGTTCCAAACATGGAAGATCTAAGCAGAACAGTTAAGGCAGTGTGGGACCTGAACCCGCCTACTGGTGCTGGAATGCTGAGCAGACAACTCAGGTCTGGCAACAGAGCTACAGCCATTCACAGACCAGGCAACCGAGTATCCAAGTACAGATACTCTGGGGGACAGAGTACAGGGATTTGAGATGGGCAAAGCCAAAGGCAGACAGACCACGGCTTCAAAGACCAAATCATGGGAGCAAGGTCCAAGTTACCATTTCTGGCAAAAGCCAGACAAGATGTTAGCTAGGAGGAAATAAACCTGGGTAGGAAGATCACCAGAAAAAGAACATAAAAACCAGGACTAAAGCAAAAACCAGTTGGAAGCAATAGAGATTAAAATGAACCTGGGGGGCTTCCCTGGTGGCGCAGTGGTTAAGAATCCGCCTGCCAATGCAGGGGACATGGGTTCAAGCCCTGGTCCGGGAAGATCCCACATGCCGCGGAGCAACTAAGCCCGTGCGCCACAACTACTGAGCCTGCACTCTAGAGCCCGCGAGCCACAAGTACTGAAGCCCTCCCGCCTGGAGTCCGTGCTCCGCAACAAGAGAAGCCACCGCAATAAGCCCGCTCACCTCAATGAAAGAAAGCCCACGCGTAGCAACAAAGACCCAACGCAGCCAAAAATAAATTAATTCATTTTTAAAAATTAAAAAATAAAATGGACCTAGGGCTTCTGAACACGACAGATGAGTCTTTTATTCCCCCTCTGATTATAAAATCTAATAAATAACCATGAAATTGTCTTGGTTATATAAATAACCATGATATTATTTGTGGATACATCGTTTGGAGTGAAAGTACGAAAACATTCATGGGAATGATACCTACCAAATTCAAATAGTGTTTTCCTTGGTAGAGGGTAGGAGGGAAAGAAGGAGGGAGGAAGAGGAAATGGCAGGTGGGGGCTTTAACTATGTGTGTTACATTTAATTTCTTTTACAAAAAAAGAGATCTGAAGCAAATATGGCAAAATGTTAGCATCTGTTAATTCTGATGGTGAGTACACGACATCTGTTATATCTTTTCCGTACGGTTACATAGTTAATAATTTAAAATCAAAATATAAAGCATAAAAGTATTTAAAATCTAATAAATTGTATTAATATGTAATCACTGTAGAAAATCTGGGGATTTCATGAATAATAACATAGGAAGATAATGAGTTTTAAAAGTTATGATGTTGGTTAGCTTATGTGATGTTTCTCAGGTAAGACAATAGGTCTTAATCCAATGAGATTCATAGAAGAAGTTCGTGGTAGGTTTGCACACTGACAGTCCATATATGTGTGTTAGGAGGAAGACTTCAGGATTCTTCAAATCATACTATCTGGCCAACTATTCCAGAAGTGCCCAGCTGTTGATCCCTAATCTGGCTGGCCAGAAAGTCCCATTTTAAGGTAAGAACCAAGATGTTATACTCTGATATGGAAAGAAAATCTAAAGAGACTCCTGGACCATCAAAGCTAATGTTACAAACTTCACAAACTAGAACTCATGGATGGAAACCCAGCAAGGATATGAAGAACAGAGCACCCCCATCAACCACTGCATCTGACTGACATTTACAGAACAATCTGCCCAACAAGAGCAGAATACACATCCTTTTCAAGTGCACATGAAACATTCACCAAGATGGACTATATCCTGGGTCGTAAACCTTCTGGATGTCTCCCATGAAACAGGGACCTTCAGACCCTCACTCAGAAATGAGTCTCATTTTACATAAAATTGATGGACCATCTGGAGTCTCTGATCACAGCATGACAGAAGAGAAAAACAGAATTGCTTCCCGATGGGCAACGCTCATCAGTAATAGCTGGCTGCCAAGCCATTTGGGAGGAGACAAAAGAGCTATAAAATACAGACACAAGGGCCCAGAGCTTAGCAGTCGAGGGCCATCTAGTTCAGGGCCAAAGCATAACAGGCCCAGAGGTGCCCAAGGCACTCCTGTACTAATACACTCAGTGGTTTAGTAGAAAGAGCATATGTGAGTCAGCTGAAGAGAGTGGGCTTGGCTCTACCACTAACCCACAAGAGGCTGTGGGCCGGTCCCTTTCACTTCTCCTTTCTGGGAACTGGCTTCCTCTTGGGCAAAATGGAGTCACTAGAATCTAGTGGCTAGGTCTCCAAGTTGATTTCCACTTCTACCTCTCTGTGACTATTTTTGTGTTCATTCTAATACCCCTGGGTCTTCAAAGAAAGGAAAAATAATTCTTGGTGACTTTTGTGTTCGAAAGCAGGGCACAGTGTGAGACCTCAGAGGGCGTGTTTGCTTTCATGCCCTGGCTTATTCCCCTCCACAGTCGTAGGCATGCTCACAAGTATCCCGAAGGGTTCCACAAGGACATATTTACAAACAGCTTCCAGAAAGCAGTAAAATGGCAAAAACAAGCCTTGCAAGAGAAATTCTGTATACCAGACAATTTAATTCAGAACAATGAACCACATGAGGGTGTATAAATAACTAATTACACTGGACAACATGAACAGCTTTTGGGGATGATTGCAAAATTGGGGAGGAAGGAAATGTGATGGGTATTTATATATTTGGGCTTCAGTCAAAGATTTCATATTCACTCTTAAGCAATTTGACTTGCAAAATTAGCTCAAACTAGAACACGGTCAAACGACTTGAAACTGGCAGCAGGTCTGCTATCGAAGGGGGATGTTTGTGCCCAAGCATCCAGGAGACTGGAATGGAGGGCTGGGTGCATGCCTGTGCCCTCTCTGCAGGATGTTCCGTGAGAGGTGCCTTGGTCTCCACAATGACCCTGAGGAGCAAAGACTGTTCAGGGGCGTTTGTAATAAGTAGCTTCAATGGGAAGTCAAACTCATCTTGTTATCACACAAGCACATATTCCTGGACACTCAGTTCCACATTTTTCCTGAGTCTGTACTGTGTGATCAGTACTCTGCCAAGTCCTGGAGATACAGCGACTGGATCTCTGTAAGAAGCACTGGGATACCTCACTCACCACTGTGTGTCTGGTGCCTACCTCTGCCTCTGGTACCTATATACCAGGTGTGCAGAAATACTCGTCTGACCAGTGAATTGTTGAATGAAATGAGTAACACACAGTCCTTACCCAAACAGAATCCTCGGTCTAGTGGATGACATAAAACTGGGCAGTTCTCTCTAATACAGAGTGGGTGTCAATAGTGTGATCACCAAGGTGCCAAGGGCTCTGTGAACACAGAGGAGAAGGAGTAGTCAATTCCGACCTTAGGGGCTGACAAGGCTCTTTCCTTCCTGCTGCAGTGTCCTCACACACCCATTTCCCTGTTGATACTCTCTGCTTAGTCCTATTCATTGTCATAACATCACTTCCAGATTTGAGCAGGACCTTGAAAAAGATTCTGACAAAGAGAGATTTAGGAGAAGAGAATTCCAGGAGGATACAGTAGCCTGACCAGAAGCAAAGAAAGGGAAAAATGCAGATAATAAGAGTGACTGAAATTGTCCCCAGGAGCAGACCTATCTTCCCCACAAATGACACACTAAGGAATGGCAGGGGGAACCATCAGTGATTTTTGAGGTAGAGAAATAAAAGTACCAGAGCTGGAACTTAAAAAAGTGGCCCGGGGCTTCCTTGGTGGTGCAGTGGTTGAGAATCTGCCTGTCAATGCAGGGGACACGGGTTCGAGCCCTGGTCTGGGAAGATCCCACATGCCGCGGAGCAACTAGGCCCGTGAGCTACAACTACTGAGCCTGCGCGTCAGGAGCCTGTGCTCCACAACAAGAGAGGCCGCGATAGTGAGAGGCCCGCGCACCGCGATGAAGAGTGGCCCCCGCTTGCTGCAACTAGAGAAAGCCCTCGCACAGAAACGAAGACCCAACACAGCAAAAAATTAATTAATTAATTAATTAATTAATTATTTTAAAAAAGTGGCTCAAGAAGCTTTCTGAAGGATTGATTGGTGGAAAGAGAAACTGGAGAGAAAAAGATAATTAGAAGGCTGCTAAAGTAATCCGTGGGAAAAGGGATGGGGGTCTGACCAGGGCAGCCCTAGTAGGAATGAAAAGATCAAAGACAAGGCTGCAGAATGATTGAAAGGAATCAACATGTGAGGAGACGGGAGAAGGAGAACCCAGCAAGAACCCTCAAGTTTCTGCCTGGGAGACTGGCTGACGGGAATGGAACTGTGAGCAGTGATTGCAAAGCAGCAAAAGGAGGACGAGATTGGGAATGAAGTAAAAGAGTTTGATAGGCACAGCCAGCGTTGGAGGTGCTGAAGAGCCTTTAATGGGAACCACCCCCAGACACGAGGAGATCAGGACTAAGATGTGGACTTAGGCGGCACCGGCCCAGAGTGGGTACCTCCATTTTCCCTGCACGGCAGCCCAGCCTGAGCCTCAGACAGCGACCCCAATCCTCCAGGATGCTAGAACCCTCTTTCTGCGCCTTTGCTGGAAACAGCGGAGGCACACCCTGCTTGTTATTCAGTCGTTGGCACAAATGGAAGCACTGCTCTTGGATCCTGGAAAATCACCTCTCTAACTTGAAAACCTTTTTGACTGTCTCTCCTTCTGCTGGGTTCTTCCAACCAGCGCATGTAGCCTGGGCTGTCCAAGCCCGCACTCCTAGTGAGACAGGAAGGAAGGGGGCAGGGCACAACCATTTAAAGAATGACACAACCATTAAGAGTGGGATACGACATAAACTGGTTAGAACCTACCAGGTCCAAGATGGCAGAAGATTCAACTTCCGGTAAACCTTGAGCCTCATTCTACGCTCATTGTAATAATTAGCATGCTAAATACACACCCGCAGGCGCCATGACAGTTCCAAGGCTGACCATAAAAGGCCAAAAAGTGGGTGGTGCCCCAATTCCTGGAAATCCCCACCCTTCTCCAAGATAGACTATTCCTCCCACTCGTTAGCCTATGAAATTACCCAGCCCATAAAAACTAACCTCCCCTTATTTCAGGGCCACCTCTTGCATTCTGAGATGGCCCACACTCTGCCGATAGAGTGTGTATCTCTCTAAATACAGCTGCTTTCACATTACAGTGGATCGCTCTTGAATTCTTACCTGCGGGAAGCCAAGGACCCTCACTTGGTGGCCCGTGCCAGGGGCTCACCCGAGACCTGGGACATGACCATCCTCTTGCACCCCAATTTTCCAGCAACACAAGCAGCCAGAGCTAAATTCCCCCTCTCCATGTTGAGCCAAAGAAAAAATGGACTGGGGAGAAAAAGAACACAAACAAAATCCCCACATAGCTAAAAAACATTCTCTCCCTAGCAGAAACTTTAGCTTTGACTGACAGAAAGATTACACCCCTAAGTTTTTCCAAACATAAATAATAAGGAAACGCAGCCAAGTGCCAGATGGCTATGAAGGAATTGCCCAAGTTGAGGGGCACCACAGGGTTAGTTGGTCATGACAATGGACAGAGAGAACATTGTTTCTCACCAGTTGTCCAGGGTCAGGCACAGGGAGGGGGAGGCCAAACCGAGGCAGACACCCTCAGCTCTCAAGGAGTTTTTCCTTGAAAGAGAAAAACAAAGGCAGGATGAGAACTCCCCCAGCTGCTTCCTCCAGGAGATCTGCTGCAGCAGAAGTTGCCCCTCACAGATCTACCAAGAAGGAAGCTTCGAAATTACTACTGACGAGGACACAGGGTCAGAAGTTCCTAGAATTACTTCCTACTTGAATCAAAGAAGCGCCGGAAGAGAAGGGGGTCTGCCATCAGATGTGAGTGACTTTGAACCCTGGCCCACACTCCGATCCCCTGGAGAGCTTGACTACCTCTGGAAGTGAAGGGGGATCCTGCCTAGCAGCTGACAATCAGCACAAGTCATTTGCTCTTTTTAAGGCCCCACAGTGTTTAGCTTGAGCCTTTCTACGGGAGCAAGAACACTACTGCCCTAGGGCAGGACCACGGCACCCTTCTCCACCTCTCTAAGGGATGCCCATTATTTTCGTCTTAATTTCAAAATTATTTCTCTTGTCTTTGATGTTGGTATTCTTCTTCTTACTGTGGGAGGCAGCAAATTTGGATTTGGAAAAGGCCCGAGGTTAAAAGCCGCTCTGCCACTGGCAGGCCTTTTGGTTTCCCTGCTGAGGGTTCTCAGGCCCTTCTGAAGAATAGATAATACTGTATGTGCACATGGGAAAGGGCTTTGTGCCTTTATGCTCTCCACACTTCAGAGATCATAATCATGCACTGACTAAACCTGTCGGGTGAGTTTTCTTCCTCCTCAACTGCTGTTCCATTTCCCCTGAGGGTCACGCAATGTGGTAAGTGGCCGTCACCTGCCTTCTCCGGCTGCTTTCTCTCTGTCTCTGTCTCCGGTGGAACTGACATGTCTACGGAGCACGAGGCTACTCAGCATCTCCAGTCTGTGAGAACTGCTTGCGTGGCTGATGTCAGAGCAAATTAGACAGGAAAAGAAAGCAGAATGATTCCCACCATTAATATAATCCATAACGAAGCACAGCCAAGCTGATCAGAGGACGCTAGATTAACCAACCTTGCCTAGAACATTCTCAAATAAAGGGACTTCATTCGGATGGATGGGAACTTGGAGCCAGATCGTCCTGGGTTCCAGTCTCAGAGCCAGTTCTGGCTGGGTCACTCCAACAGGGACACGTAACTTCTCACATTGTCCTTATCAATAGAATGTGGTTAATAATAATAACTAATGAAAAGAGTTATCAATATTAAATTAAATGAGATAGTAACTGTGGAAGTGTCTGTCACATAATAAGTCCGCAGACATGTGGGTTTCCTTCCTTCCTCACAGGACCAGAGAAAAAAAGTAATAGCAACAATGACAGTAGAAGGTAATGTCTATATAGCATTTGTGATATAGCAGGCGCTGTTCTAGGAGCCTTACTTGTATTGACTCAATCTTCACAACTGTTTCCATCCTCATGTGATAGATGGGTGAGCTCAGTGAGATTAAGCACATACTTGAGGCCAAGTAGCTCTCAGGAGCACAATCAGGGTTTAACGCAGGTAGTCTGACACTCAAGCATTGCGCTTACCCACCATGCTCTAGTGCTTCCCATGATCATGGATGGTAACCCACAAGGGCGCTTTCTACTTTGTCCTGAGATTTGATGCATAGGCTTTTCCCCTTTCATTAATATAAAATGGCTTTCTAGAAAATGTATATTCTAATTAGTTTTTTTAATATTGCAAATGTGCTTTCCTGTCATTTATAATGACTCAGCTTCTGACAAGCTTGTTAATTGAATGCTATTTTTCCCCCACCTAAACCTCCTTGGCAAAGTTCACACGCATCATGCAGTTATTAATGGTTTGAGGAAGAGCATCCTATATGTAAACTGAAGAATGTTTACTAAAGTTAGAATTAACAGTGATTGATTTGATTTCACTGATTCGGTAACTGGGGAAATGAACAGGTAATTTAGTATTTACAGAAGAAGGTCAGGCATGGTTTCTGGGAGGGGCCACCAGATCCCTTCCAGAAGACTTTGCTCAGCCTTGCCTCCTCCAAAACCACCCCACTGTGGATCAGGAAAGAAAAGCACCGCTTCTACATTTGCTTCTGGCTGATTCACTTTTCTCACTGTGATGGGATCTACTCCAACACCTCCACAGACACCGTTGCCTGTGGAATAAAAGCAAGCCTCAGCTAGGCATCAAGGGTCCTCCACACTTGTCCAATATTCTAGACTGCTTCTCCAAAACTCTCTTCTACCACACTCTAGACTCTGCTTTTCCCCAGTCGCTCAATGATCCCTCCTTCCCCCGGGCCTTTGCACAGGCGGGGCCCTCCCCCTTCCACTCTGCCAAAGTTCTAGTAAATGTTCAAGACGGTTTAAACTGTGCCTTCCCCACATGTATGTCCCAGATACCCCCAGTTCAGAATTATTTTTCTTGCTTGAGTTTCCCACTGCATAAAACTTTGCTAACATTTTAGAATTCATCACTGATCATCTTGAGTTGTGTGTGTGTGTGTGTGTGTGTGTGTGTGTGTGTATGTTCCTTCCACCAGAGCAAACCTATAACTGGCAGGGTGAAGGTCACATTCATCTCTAATCACCCTCACAGTCCTTCATCAGCACAATCCCTGTGAAAGGAAGCTTTCAATAAATGTCAGTTTACTTGAGTTGAGCTTCTCACACAGCAGCGTGAAACCACTTCGTGCTTTTGCTTGAGTTGAGAGTGCACCCCCAGAGGCTAAACCAGCCAAGGAACTTTTTCCACAGTGACAATGAGACAACTTCAGCCATCAATCTCTGAGAGCCAGAAAGAAAACTCTTCTTCAAGCATCTGTAGATTTACTTAACTAAAAGAGTCATTCCACCAGAACGTGTGATTGTGATTTCTCTTATTATCCAGAGTATGAATAAGAATCATTATCATGATAAATTAGTGGCAAGAGTCATTGATTTATACAAAGGAAAATTAATAATGCACCATGAAATTGTATTTATAGAATCTTTTTCAGGCATTCTTTGCACGTACTCTCTAATAATAAGAATTTGGACTTCCTGGTGGCACAGTGGTTAAGAATCCGCCTGCCAATGCAGGGAACATGGGTTCAAGCCTGGTCCAAGAAGATCCCACATGCCGCGGAGCAACTAAGCCCGTGCGCCACAACTACTGAGCCTGCACTCTAGAGCCCACAAGCCACAACTACTGAGCCCGCATGCCACAACTACTGAAGCCCATGCACCTAGAGCCTGTGCTCCGCAACAAGAGAAGCCACTGCAATGAAAAGCCCGCGCACCGCAATGAAGAGTAGCCCCCGCTCACCGCAACTAGAGAAAGCCCGTGCGTAGCAACAAAGACCCAACACAGCCAAAAATAAATAAATAAATAAAAATAACCACACAAATATTTAAAAAAAAAAAAAAAGAGTTCACTCTGTAGCATTTTACAATTGGTATATCACCCTATGATTTCATCCTCATACCAATCTAGAGAACCTGGACTCATTGACAATTTACAGATAAGCAAATCTAAGTCCAGGCAGACAAAGAGACAAAGAATTATTTAGTGCTAGAGTTGGGCCTCAAACTCAGGACCCCTGACTATATGCTGGATTCTCTTCTCCCAGACATTGTGCTATAGACTGAATGTTTGTGTCCCCCCGCAAAATTCATATGTTGCAATCTAATCCCCAATGTGATGGTATTAGGAGGTGGGGCTTTTGGGAGGTGAATGGGTCATGAGAGTGGAACCCTCATGAATGGGATGAGTGCCCTTATAAAAGGGACCCCAGAGAGAGCCCTTGCCTCTTCTTCCAGGGAGATGACAGCCATCTACGAACCAAGAAGCGGCCCTTCACCAGACACTGAATCTGCCAGTGCCTTGTTCTTGGACTTCCAGCCTCCAGAACTCAGACACAAATGTCTGTTTTTTAAGTCATCCAGTCCGTGGTTTGTTATAGCAGCCTGAACAGACTAGGACACATTGCCAAGAGTGGAACCTCCAAAAGGTACATCAGTCAGGTGAGCAGCTTCCTCTCCAGGCACCAGGGGTCTTGTCCAAGGCCTGGGTGTATGTTTGTGCCACCCTAGCTACACTTGGGCAAGCACACTTTAGGAGTCTCAGTGCTGTGGAATTACTCATCCCCGGGTGTTTCAGTATCTATGGCTCTCTCAGGGCCTTACTTTCAATTTTTGTATCCAAGTCCCCTACATTCAAGAAATAATGTTATATCTTTACTCTCTAAACCCCTCCTTCTCCCTATCATCTTCACCCTGCACCATAAACTGCCTTCTTCTTTCAAATATCTTCTTTCAAAATGAAATTAGTGACATAACTGTACCCAGAGGAGGGGTTGTTCTAAGTGAGCTCTATCTGCATCTAATTCGGTAGAACATTAGTTCGCAAGATAAACTTCCCGGTTATATAGAAGAGAGCTAGGCACACAGAAAGCACTCGGTACATATTATTGCTGAGGAAAGTTAAATAAACAAGAAATAATAATATTAATCAGCATGTTATTTAGACTTGGGGAGGTAATCACCATCAAAACTAGAGCCAGGATGGTTAGACGTCCTTGCCTCTGAGTAAAATGACTCATGGTGGGAGGGACATAAATCAGGAGCGTATTGCCTTTATTATATTCCTTCCACAGTATTTGACTTCAGTGAGGAGTCAGCCTAATCCCAGCCGAAGTCTTTTTTTGGCCTTTCTACCTGTTAACCACATCTTCCCCACCTGAAAATGGAAAACCGCCCACTGGGGAGCCCGAAGTTTGCACCTGTTTTAACCACGTGTGGCTGTATTAACTTTAACAAAACTTCAAACATTCAATATATTTTACAAATCAGTCTGTTTATATGCTTTGCATCTGTGGTTTCTGGGTTGCATAAATAAAGGACCAAAAGCCTCTAGCAAGCATCCTTTCTTCACTCTCCTACCTGTAGCCCAGAACAATGAGGCCAAATGGAAGAAATAAGCAAACACCAAAAGAGAGACGCACAGCCCTTTCAGATGCTCAACAAGGTTTCTTTCAGAATGGTTTACTAAGCCATCTCCCCATCAATTTTCTCATGATCCTGGGCCCAGTGTCCACTGAAGTCCCAGACCACACCTTATGTCTCCTGCTGTCCACACTGAATCTCAGGCCTCCTTAGCCCGGGGCAGCCCTGCCCGTGCAGAGGGCAGAGGGAGAGTCCCTCCAGGCTGGTCTCATAAAAGAAGCCCAGGACATGTCTGTAGGGCTTCTGATTAGCCGGATGCTGAGGCTGAGTTAGGATGACGTGCCATACTGGAAATGACACCATTTAAACCAAAGCCCCAAATAAATGTTTAAGTCTGAAATTAAACAAGAGTGACAAAGAGGAGTGGGTAGAAGGACAATGTGGGCTCTGGGCCTGCCTCTGCTGCCCAGTGGCTGGGGGTCTCTGAACAAGTCACTCCTCTGGACCACAGGCTGCGACTCCTCACAAGAGGAGGACAAAACCCTGCCTCACCAGCCTCATAGGCTGGCTGTGATCCTCAGAGGACATGCAGGGTGTTAAAAAGTTTGGGGAGCTATAAGGCTCTGTATATTTTGAAAGTTTCTGTTACCATGCATTGGGCTGGAGAGAGGAGAAATTGTTTTATTTTTCCCTGGTCTGGAACTTTGAGTCACAAAGCAGCAAACTCAGCAGCTTTGGGGCAGACCTAGGGTAGGAATTCTGGCCTCCTGCCTCTGGTCTTAGTTGTTAAAATCCAGCACATCGCTCTAGAATAGAATTCATCATATAGATGTCAGCTTTAAAAGCCAACCCAGAGGGCCCAAGGGCTGCTCGCCAGGCCCTCACCCCAGGACCCCGGAGGACAGTCGCGCTGACTCTCTGAAACCTGTGCTTTCTCCCCAGGCTTAACCTTTCAGAGCCAGGTTCAGAAAAGAGGCATTGAGGGCCTCCTGTTTCTGGGGAAGGTTCATGGCATTTAGCTGAATCCCAACAACCCTGTGAGGCAGGAGCAATTATCACCCCATTTTCAAGATGAGGACTGGGGTTGAGAAAGATGAAGTGAGTTACTCAAGCCTACCTGGAATTCCAGGCCCAGATCTCTTCAGCCTGAGCTCCTGGGCTTTATGGTGACTGGACATGGGGCCAGGAAACCAGCTGTGAGGTATCAGAACCCAGCTCCAGGCTAGACTGGGCCAGAGGTGGTGGATACCCCACCCTCCTCCCTCCCTGCAAAGCACTTACTCTCCAGGGAAGTTCTAGAGGCTTCTGGGAGGAGCTTCTTTAACCCAGCAATAAGAGTGCTGCCAGCCTAGGGGAGACGTCGAGAGGGCCTGTCTGTTTCTCTGCTCGAAGGGGCCCTTGCAGGGGATGGTTATACCCGGGACAAATCTCCAGGGTCTCCGTCTGGCAGGGGACCCTCTCCGGGTGACCTGCCCACGTCAATCGCACTCAGGCCGAGTAGGCATGGCCTGGGCGGGTTCCCAGCCAGCCACGGCCTCGTCTGAGACCTCTGAGTTCCCGGTATGCACCCGGGAACAATTACAATAGGTTCTAGGAGAGGGTCTCTTGGTCTCTGGTCAATACAGGACTCAGGAGAGAGGGCTGTCATCCTGAAGCTGAAGCAGCCGTTATGTTCTCTAAAGATCTCGGGAGGCCACGCCGTCTTTGTCTCAGGGTTTGTTCTATCCAGCTCAGCATTTGATATAGGTTCCAGCTCAGGACTAGGGGATACTGGCTCTAGGACACCCTTAAGCTAAGAATTGCATTGACTCTCTGGATCTGGAGGAAGCTCTGGAGCTAAGGCTGGGGTCCCAGATAGAATGCACTCTTCCACTGATAGTGGGTGTGATTGTTCCCACAGGCCTAACAGATAGCCCTGCCCCTGCTCTCTCCAGGTAGCTCCACCTCTTACAGTTAGGCTTCGGGGCAGCCCCTGGGCTCTTCAGCTCCCACCTGGGCCACAGGGAGGTAGGTGGACCTCTGGGGGGTGAGAGGCTCACAGCCTCCTCCCGCCTCTCTGACCATGGCCTGGGACTTCTGGGTCTGGGTTTAGGAGAGTCAGTCTGTGGCTATAGGACCTGGGTTTCGGAGAAGCACTGAGGCCTGAGCCTCTCACCCGGAGCCAGGCACTGTGTGGGGAGGGGCTCCAGGAGGGCTGAGGGTATGAAGGGCCAGCTCAGGGTTGCTGTGGGGGAGGATGGCAAGCTACGGCTTAGGCTTCTTGTCTCCTCAGCCTCTGGGCCTTCAGGAAGGAAGTCGCTTGGCTTCCCTGACCCCTGGCAGTGGGCTGGCAGGGATCTAATTCTGATAGTGGCATTCTGAAAGGGCAGCTGGGCACAGCCAGGGCAGGCAAGGATCCTCGCTGGGCCTCTACACATACGCAGACCATGAAAGGGATCTGTGGGGCTGGAAATGGGTAGGACCTTGGCAGGGTGAAGGCTGCAAGGTTGGGGCAGTCACAGACTTTCAGGCCTCAGGGTCTGAGTTGTCTTGGAGGGTTCTGGGCACCAACCTGAACTGGAGGTGATTCAGAGAGAATTTGTGTATCCTCTAGAGCCAGAGAGCGGGAGAGAATTTGGGAATGCGGGGAACCTGATTGGGTTTGGTTGGAGAGCTGCAGGAGCCACTTCCTTCCCTACAGTCTCTGGAAATAAACCCATGGGTCTCTCATTCTGGGCTTTCCTGGGTCTAGCAGGAAAGGCCATTGCTGGGCAGAGTCCTGTCAAATTCTTCTGGCACAAATCCAGGAGCCACAGGTGGAAGGACTAGGTTGTGAGAGTGTGCTTTAGAGCAGCTGTCCTGAACAGATTGGGAGGGCCTGGAAGGTTCAAGTAACCGTCAAGCCCTTCCACTCCACAACCCTTCCCCCAAAGGCTACAGAAAGGCCAGGCTTGTGGGCACAAGCACCTTGTCAGGAGAACACAAATCTAGGCAAAGGGAGAAGGCTGCCAGGCCACCTACTAATTCAGGAAGGTCCTTGGGGGGTCCTGGGAGACAAGCAGAGCATGGCAGTGTGGCTGGGGACAAGCAGTGAGCAGAGATTCAAGTAGTGATGGGGGTTGTGGGACCTGGAAGCAAGTACACGTTCCCACACCTGGGTCAGATTTGGGGACAGGCCAGGTCCCGCTAAAAGGGAAACTTGAGAAGTCAAGGATATTAGCTGGAAGGTAGGATTCCGCTCCATGAGTTTATAAAGGCAGGGTCCCAGGTTCCAAACGCAGGCAGAGGAATCATGGCACCAGGGCCAAAGGGGTGAAGTAGCCACAGTGACTTGGTGCTTATTTCCCAGAACTACTGATCCCGGGCTTCTTAAATTCTAATTGATTTTTTCCTTAATAAAAATAACATTTATGCACCAAAGAACCTAGGGCCAGGCTGAGCCATTACAGGGTCTACATGGAATCTGGTACAAGTTACTGGAAAGAGGATGGAGAGCCCAACTCTGTCGCTAAATCCCTGTTTGGCCTTTAATAAACCCCATCACCCCCTTGGGCCTTCATGACCTCATGTGTGAAAAGAGGGTGTTGGATCACAGCAGAGGTTTCCAAACTGCTGTCTCTGAAGCCCAGCGATCTGAGGAGGGGTCTCAAGGGGTCAGATAAGATGGAAGCTAGAAAAGGAGGCCAAAGCCCCATACCCACAACTGCCTAGAGCACTTCCATTTTTAAGTTTAATACGTTAGATTTCCATGTAAGATTTTATGTGGTAGCCGCAACAAGAAAAGGAATGAAAAGGAAAGGAAAGGGGGAAATAAAGACTAGAAAAGAAAAGGAAAGAAAGGAGACAAGACAAATAAGGGTTCTGAGCTGGATGATCTCCAAGCTGTTTCAGTCTTGTCCTTCTCTGACTCACCATGACGCTCTCCTGCTCACATTTTCAAGAACCACTTCTGTTCCTTCCTGCCACCCTCTCAGGGAAGCATCCATACATAAGCCCAGAAAAAGCCACTGGTGAGATCTCATTTCCCAGCTCGGAGGAGTGCTGGCTCACAGAGGAGGAAACTGGGGGGTTTATGTGGGCTGGGAGGGAGGAGATTTGAGGCCCTGAGCTGTAAATCAGGCTCAGAGGTTTGGATTCCCTGCCGCGTGACCTTCAGATGCCCCCTCCACTCCAGAAGCCAGCACGCTGACATCCAGGCCGAGGGAAACATGCCCAGCTCCCAGGCTGCCCCTGAAAGCTGGGCCCACTCTCAGGAGTTGTTTTGATTTTTCAGGGAAAACTAGTCCAAGCCAAACCTTCCCTCCCAAAAACAACACAGGCATGGATTTTCGATGTGCTTGGGAGATGAAGGCTTTGGGTGGCTCTTTGCCGTTGCCCCCCGGCCAGTAAGACCAACAGATAACATCCATACCTGAATCAGTACAGATGGCTCCTAACTGCGATTTCTTTCTATTCTAAACACCTCCCACTCCTGCCGAGTCTCGGGACTTCCTATTTCAAATGGGTTTGCTCTCCCATTTGCCAGCCTGACTGCATGCCTGCACATCCATCAATACCCAGCCCACGAGTCCAGGAATTCCACGGCTGCTTGGAGGTGTGGCAGTCCAGCCTGAACTGGGGACCTCCTTTATGCGCACACACGCCACCCAGCCAGGGCGCTCTGCTGCCCTCTCACACAAGAGGAGGGTAGGTGGAAACTACCTGACCGTGTAGGGTGGTGGGATGAAATCTGGACGAGGAGTCAAGAGAAGGATTCCCTGGGGCCATCACAGCTGGACCCTCCGGTGGATCACAGCTGGAGCTCCGGTGGATCACCTGCCCTTTCCAGGCCTGTCTCCTCCTCTGTGAAATGAGGGAGATTCCTCACTCACTCAACCAGCATTTACCATATGCCTGCTTTCTGGCGAAGTGGTTCTCCTTGACCAAGGTCACAGCCCAAGGAATGGCATGAAAACCACATCAGTCAAATTAACTCTGGAGTTCAGTAGGGTGTCTGATGTCAAGACAGTTCTGCCTGTGTAAAGGAAATGAATTAGATGTATTCTCATCCCTGGGAAAGCTAACCGTGTAGGGAAGGAGAGTGTGACATCGAGGGATAATCACCTAACAGGGTGGTAAATGCTCTGAGAGGCTGCTCTTACAGTGCGTCCCGGAAGAAGTGACAGCTAAGTTGAATTTTAAAGGCTGAGCACCAAGCAGGGGAAACGAGGTGGAGAGAAGAATATGGGAAGGGGCGAGTTTGGAGAATTTCAAGTAATTAACCAAGGACGGGATGCCCTGGGGTGAGAAGGGCAGAGGAAGTAAGAGATGGAGCAAATTAGATCTCCAGGGGCCTGTGTCCATCAGGCTATGTGTATTTCAGGTAATGGGTTACTTTTTTTTGTTGCTGTTGTTGTCATTTCCTGAAGGCAGTGGGGAAACACTAAAATGCAGGGGAATACGATAATCACATTTGTATTCTAGAAGTCTCACTCTGGCCGTCTTGTAGGGCATGGTTTGGAGAGGAAGAGAAATGGAAGACAGGGAGATCACGCTGGAAGCAAGAGCAAGAGGAGATGGTGTCACAACCCATGTCAGGCAGGACGGGAGTGAAGAAGGAAGCGCAATCCAAGAAGAGAGTAAGGGCTGTGACTAGATGAGCATTCTCCACTACTGACTTTCTAGGACTCGACAGCTAAAGAAGTCTCCCGGCACACATTCCACCTCCCATTTTTATCCATCCCTCCTCCCATCTCCCACACACCGCGAAGTCTGGCCGGACCCTCCCACTCCCAGGCTTGGATAATAGGTGTGGCAGCGGGCCCAGGAGTTCCCGCCATCCCTTCCACCAGCACGTACTGCTGCCTGAGCAGTTGGCTGCCACCATGAGTGTTAATTGGAGAGACATCTGAGGTGACCAGACTGGTGACGCCGCTGCCATGATAGACGCACTCCATCTGCTGCAGCAAGGCGCGTCTCCTGCACACAGGACGCCGGCCCCACTCCCTGGGCCTGGGACTTGTTAGAAGTGAGACTCAAAGAAGTTAGATTCACGGGCTTTGAAACTGAAAACCGCCTCCGAGAACGTTGAACCCAAGCCGCTCGGTTGACGAGGAGGAAACTAAGGCCCCGTGCCACCCAGGCTTACTCTTGGAGCTCAGGGCTAGGACGTCTGCTGACCTGTCCCCTGTCCTTTCTTCGTAGGTGGGTAAGGTGGGAAGCCGGAGACTGAGCGTCTAAAATCATGAGCTGACCTGTATGGGTCCCTCCGCAGATCTGCTCAAACTCTCCACGAACTGGTAAGTGTCGTGACTTGACTTTAGGATGAAATTTTCATGGAACTTATCAATTTCTGGGAGAATTTTTATGGAAGTGTATTCTATGATCTAGCTGGAAGGGACTTCAGAAATAGTCCAGGCCAATGGTTTTCTCACTGGTATTCATTTATTTGGGTTTTGTTTTTGTTTTGTTTTAGTACTAGAGCCTTTTTCAGGTAATGAAACTGAGGTTCAGAAAGGGTAGCACTTGGGTAAGATGATATAAGTTTAAGTGATGAAGTTACAAAATATGGTTGGAACTAAGCTCTTGGAACCCCAAGCACATAGTTCACATCCGTTATCTTATTTGGTCTTCGCGACTACTCCCACTGCCGCCCACCCCCGGTTCCACCATGGAAGGGGACAGAGAGGAGAAAGCTCCGTGGTGAATAGTGTCTGTCTTATTTTAAGCTCTAAAATCTTCTAGAACAGACTCTTTTAATATTGCCTGATCAATGTATGGTATTTTCTAATTAAGTATTCACTTTCACATATATAATCTCATGCTCACTGTGAAGAACGTCATGTATGCCATTTTACAGAAGGCAGAAAATAGAGAAATGGGGGAGTCCCATCCAGGGACCCCAGTACCCGGGAGTTACCGTGCATCCTGAGAGTACCCCCACCCTCCTCAGTTGCCTTTTGTGGACTGAAGTCCAGGGTGAAGGAGGAGAACTAAGCTGCTACGCTGAAGAGATGCTAAGCTGCAGCATCACAAATAGCACTGCAACCTCCTTGATCTTGGTTCATCAACAGGGAGACAGAAGTCATCAAAGAGACCAATCTGAGATCTGTAATTAACTAGGAGCCAAAGCATCCTGAGGAACCAGCAGTGATTAGAGGTCTCAGTGAACAGAAGAAGGATGTCTCCTTTCTGAGAGTCAACCAACACCAGGAAGCCCCAGCTTGGCCTCCTCTGCTGCCCAGATGCTGAGAAGGTAAATACGCTGGACCAGGCCTGCCGAAGGACAAAGGTGAAGCTATGTGGCTGGCCCTAACATCAGCAGGGTCGGCAATGCAGGTAAGATTGGATGCCAGAGGCCCAACAAGGTGCTCCTAGGAGACCCTGGTTATCTGTGGGCCTGAGGCGCATCCTGCATCTGGGTGGGGGACGGAGGACCATGCCTAGGAGGGGCTCAGGACTCTGTCAACACCCCTCCGCCTGGACGGTTTCAGAATAGGTTAAATCTGGCTATAGTGACCCTGAGAGGGAGAGAAAAGCAATGGAAAAATGCAGCTATAAGCAGGGCCATGGTTTTTTATGGAAGGGGGCTTCAAATGCATTCTAATTTAGCCTATTTTTGGTCATGCGGTGATTGAGTCACTTGGCAATGACAGCTGCCTGATTCTTGGAAGCAGCTAACAACCCTCCCATGGCAATAATAGTGATAAAAATAATAAGAATAGCAGTGGTAATTATTAGTATAAATATATATTAAAATAACTACTATTACTTTAAGGACAGTTAACAGATATAAACAGTTTTTAGTCCACAACAGTGTTTACTGTTCATTATTGCCTTTGCTTTTCACAAAACCCACGGTTGGTAGGCAAGGCAGGAATGGTAACCACACCCATTTTACAGAAGAAGAAACTGAGGCCCAGAGACTAGGACTGGGTTCCCTAAATTGCACAGTAAATTAGTGGCAGAGCAGCCAGGATTTGGAGGTGGGAGAAGGGAGGAGGAAAGTTGAAAAATCTGCACCTGCGAAGTCCCAACGAAGAGGGATGCAGATTTCCCTTTGGAAGGGATGCATAATGTTCATCCTCCTGGGTAAGGTGGCCTTGGAAGGATACACTGTTGAATGGGAAGTCGATATCCCCAAAGATCCAGCTGTGTATGTGGAATGTGCCTTAAGAGGAACACCTTAAAAAAGGGAGATTCCCGGGACTTCCCCAGCCATCCAGTGGTTAAGGCTCTGTGCTTCCACCGCAGGGGGTGCAGGTTGCAATCTCTGGTCGAGGAGTTAAGATCCCGCATGCCGCGCTGCGTGGCCAAGAATAAATAAATAAATAAATAAATAAATAAATAAATAAATAAATAAATAAATAAATAAAAAGGGAGATTCCGGTCTCTGGGCCTTGAGCACAGAGTGGACAACACTCACGGCTGCCCTGGCCTCACCTACGTGATAGATGCCCCAAGACCAATGGAATAGAATGAATAAGCTGCTTATACACACCTCCGGCATTGCTCTTAAAGATCACGCTTACCCTCTGCCCATCGGCTCCTGCTACTCTGATGTGAGGAGCTTCTCCATGTCCAAGGCTTTTTTTCTTCTTTGTCTTCGGTGCCTATTACATTGCCGTGATCAGTACGTGTTGATTTCATGTGTGCCTAAAGAAGTAGATGGATATACCAAGAGGCAACTGACCCGGAGCCTGGGGAGACATGAAATGCAACTCTTGACTGAGATAACCTGCTTTTTGGTGCCAAGAACTTGGTCTCTGTGTGTCTTCCCCTATGAGACCACTAATATTTACTCCCTTGGAAAGTTCAGTGAGACAAAAACAACATGGAGTCTGAGAGACAAAAGGTTAAATAGCGGCATGAACCCCAAGGCATCACTGATAGGCTCTGCTTAATAAATGCCACACAGATGCCATCCCCCTCCACATTAGGTCTGGCATCATTTCTAACCTGATGAAAACCCAGCTACCTGAAATGATGCCCTTTCAGCTGTTCCAGCCCACCTGGCTTCACATGTACAACAGTTTCAATCTAGTTCTGGGACTTCACCCAAAAGACCATTTGATTTAAGTGCAAATACCCCAAACAGGGCATTTGATTTAAATTCCAAGGCATAATAGGCATCTACATGTGCAGAGCTCTGTGTTAGGCACCCAGGGGATAAGACCGTTAATCTGATTGGTCCTTGCTCTCAAGGAGTTTGCATTATTACGAAGGACAAGATAGTACCAGGCAAATAATAAATAAATGCTAAGTAGAGAATATTAGTTTCTTCTTGCAGCTTTAAAAAATTACCACATACTTCATGGCTTCAAATGACACAAATGCCTTATCATATAGTTCTCTAGGTCAGACATTTGAAAAGGGGCCACTGGGCTGCATTTTTTCTGGATGCTCTAGGAGAGAATCTCCTTCCTTACCTTTTCCAACTTAGAGAGGTGACCTGCATTTCTTCGCTCCTGGCCCCCTTTCTCCATCTTCAAAGCCAACAGAATGGCAGCTTTTCTTCTCTCTGACCTTCTTCTGCCCTTTTATAAGGACCACTGTGATTACACTGGGTCCACCTGGATAATCTAGGAAAATTTTCCCGTTTCAAGATCTTAACTTAATTGCATCTGCAAAGTTCCTTTTGCCATGTGAGGTGACATGGTCACAGGTTCTGGGGATTAGGACACAGGCATTATTGGGGGCCATGATTCAGTCAAGCACATAAGGGAACAGTTAGAAGCTTTGGGGGTACAAAGAAAGCCATGGTAAATTCCAACAAGAGGCTTGAGGGTCAGAAGGGCGTCACAAAGGAGACAGCATTTGAACTGATCTTGAGGGATAGGTAGGATTTTATAGGGTGAGAGGACAGAAGAAACGATGACAATCTGGTGAGAGTGGAATATAAGATCTATTTGGGAGGGAAGCACTGGGGGAAGAGGCTAATGGTATTGTTTAGGCCAAACTGAGGAGCACCGCCAGTGCCATGTGGAGCCCTTTGTGTCCTCTATGCAGGAAGACCTCAAACATTTTTTAGAAATGTCCTGTCCTTCTGAAAGATCATTTTCGCAACAGCATGGAGGATGTGTAAGAGAGGAAGAATGTACAAGAGAGGGTAAGGTGACCAGTCTGAAGTTGTTGTAATAGCCAAAGCAATAAAAATGACGACCTTGGCAATGGTCTGGAAAGAGGGGAAGATGTAGAGATACTGAAGAAGTAAATTTGTGAGGACTTGGTAATTAATTATATACAGAAGGTTAGGAACATGGAAGAGGTCGAGCTATAAATGCAGTAACTTGAACTGATACTCTTATGTTGATTGTTAATTAGATGAACCATTAGCTGAAATGCATATGGGAAAAGGAGCAGGTTCGGGGAAGGAAAGGGATGGGTTCAGTTTAGGACATGCTGTTGAATCCAAGGTGCCTGTGGGGCTTCCAGGTGGAGATGCCAGCAGATAGGCGGAGTTTCAGAATTGGACGATAACTGACAGAGCAAGACTCCTTACATCTGGCTGCCTCCCGTCTGTCCGGTACTAGGGTCATAGCTAACATAAGTTTTTGAAATGAGTTGCTGAGAAGTGTCATCACACGGCAGAAATTCCAGTTCTCAAGATTGAAGGAAGCATGACAAGAAGACACACTGCCACCTCCAGGCTAGTGATTCTCAGACATGAGATTTTCACATGTCACAACGAGGGAGCAATCGTGGGTGCTGTTCTCAAAGAATCAGGAACAGAACCCCTGTGTATCCGTGACCAAAGCCAGCCTGTGTGGGGCTCAGGTTATGAGCAGAGGCAGAGAAGAGTGGGTGAGAAGACAGAGCTCTCTAGGAGTGGGCTTACTCTCCTCCATTTGTACGTGTTCCAGCTCAACCCTCCTTCTACTTTCCTGCCTCTATGACTTATGACCTCCCCTTCCACTTAGATTGCTTTTTCTTCTTCCCATCAAGGCTCAGCTCAAAGGCCGCTTCCTCTGGAAAGCCTTCCATGGTTCACCTCCAAGGACATAATACTCTTTCCTTACCATTGGTTGTATATTTTTTATGATTTCCTGCCTGTAGTATCTATTACAATCATCTGTGTTATAAGTATTATAATTAGTATTATAATCATCCGTGTATTTAAGGCTCTCTTTCTCACCTAACTCAGAATTTCTCGAGAGTGCAGATTTTGCCTGATCTATTTTTGTGAGCATGCCAGCACCTTACGTAATGCCCTATACGCTGTCAGTGCTCCGTAAATGCAGGATGAATGGATAAAAATAGTTGTTTGGGCATTTATGTTATTCCCTCCTCTCTCTCCCACCCTTTGATAAACAGACTTTGAGTGACATCCTTGTGGGCAGGGGTCAGTTCTTACTAAAATCCCAAAGCCTCTCTTATGGATACCTTTCAAATGACCGGAAATCCATCAAACATTGTTGAACTCAGTTGGGTTGATGACTTATGACTTTAGCAAAGAGACATAGAATAATGAGGCCTGGGATATACTTATGTTGAAGCAATATGCCATGAGGCATATTTGGGGCAGGAACTCTGCCTGTCTGAGTCTTATCAGTAGCCCCATACTTTGTGTTTGTCATATTCTAGGCACCCAATATTTGTTGAGTACTTGACTACCTATAAAATAGAAAAAGGTTGGGGAGTAAGAAGAGATGATTTCTAGGAAAATTCTGTGTCTCCTAACTGTACAACTGTACATGTCAATCTGTATACCTCTGATGCCCTTGGAAATTCTGAAATGAAATATAAATTTACGTCTCCATCATTATTGCAATGACATGTTCTTTGATATATAGTTGGTGGCCTAATTCTTCTTCAAGCCTCTTGAAAATTCTACCAATAACATCTTTTGTTTTTGTTAAGGACTATAATTTAAAATGCATTTTCTCACTTGATCCTACAAGCACCTATGGGGAAAAGTATTATTATCCTATTTTACAAGTGAGAAAACTCAAAGCTCAGTGGGGTAAAGTGATTAGCCCAGGGTCACACAGCTTGGCTGTGGCCGAGGCTCCAGGTGTCTTGATCCCAAGTTCTATGGTTTCCCCCTAGATCTCACTGCATCTTAGCTACCAGTAAGGTAAAGCTCTATACTGTATGAAAAACAGTATATGCAAGACAAATTCTCCAGTCTGCAGTTGCTACCTCTCCCATGCTGGCATAAGCAGGCGGGTTCACTGGGCCAGTGAATTCTTCTATCAATGCAAAGTCAGTCCAGCTGTGTCAATACTCTGGCCTGTGAGGCCCAGAGACTCTGGTCACAGAGGTAGAGAACTTTACAGTGAAAAATAGAAGAGTACCTAGATATCACCTACTTTTACCTGAGGCACGAAGAAGAAGTGACTTCCGAGTTCTCCTGAGTCCAGATCTTTAAGTCATTGTACCGTAACTACTCAGTGTCTCATGAAGACACATGGGGCAATCAAAACTGGATTCTCTGCTTTAGGAAAAAAGTGAGCCTGGCCTGCATTTGCCCTGACCTGGTGGGGAAAGCCTGAATTAATGAGGCAACAAGGACTAAGAGCCCCTTCTCTCTGGGAGTAAAGGAGCGTGCAACCCTAGGTCCTCCAGAGCAAATCCCACAGCAAAGATGCTCTCAGGAGCCTGGGGGAACTGAAGCCTCATCCCTTGAGTGTGACAACCTGAGAGTCTCTGCTCCAAGCCACCAGCTGTCTCTGCCTATGCAGGTGGGCTAGAACAGGCCAGGCCCATAGGTAAACCTGAGTGGTGCCCCAGGACAGGTCTTACCTCAAGACCCACAGATCTAGATGGCCTCTAGGGCACACAAGGTATGGGACTTGATTTCCCTAAACTCGATAAAAAAGTCAAGCTCAGGTCCTCCATTTTCTCCTCTGTAGAGTGTGGCAGGACAGCCAGGGGAATTAAGTGATTTCATCATTGACAGACACTAGCCCATTGGAACATTACTGTTTTATCTTTACTTCTAAAAAAGCCAACCACTTAATCCATAAACAAGGCAAGTGACAGGTGTTTTCTGACTTTTGGCATTAGACAGGATTTTCTCCGTTAGTGCTTAAAGCACTCTACACACCGTTGGCATGTTGTAATTTACTAAATGTTTTCATATTCATTATATCACTTCACCCTGCTAGTAACTCTGTGAGGGAGACAAGCCAGGTCCTCATTCATTCACCGGGTAGTTACTAGGTAAGGAAAAGGCTTTGCTCTGTGCCAGCAGCTGTGCTAGATGTTGGGACCACGTGTGCAAAAGGTGACAGAAGGGGAAACTGAGGCTCAGGAAGACGATGTGATTTTTCCTAAGAGTACAGAGGTACTCTGCAGGGGAGCTGGAGCCCAGAGCCAGTTCTGCCATGCGGCCTTTTCCTTGTCTACACACACCTCACGGCCCATTTCTGCACACAGAAATTCAAAAGGATGATCATCTCTCCCTCTTCCTTTCTTCTCTTAATTTACATATTGCTAAATGATGAAATTATACAGTACATAATTCCACAGCAACTCTGCTGCTTAAAAAAAATTGGGAATGGAGTAATTAGGCAGAAAGTATTCTCAATTAGGCAGTGGATTCTGTTTCTAAAGCAGTAAATGGGGAAGAGATATTTTTTAACTGTCTCTTGCATACATTGCCACAGAATGATTGCTGCCTTGGAGAGCAGCAGCGCGGCTCTGAAATGGAACCCTCTGGTCTGGCCTCCAAGCAGTATTTTGCATCTGAGTTTCCTGCCTAGTTCCAGACTCTCAGATTTCAAAGGTAACCTCACACTTTAGAATCTTTGGAACAAAGTGGCAGTCAAGACCACCACTTAATTCTAGGTGTCTTCTCTAGATTTCTTTGTTTATTTTGAGTTTGGAAATGTGAAAAGTCCAGAGGTCTTGCCAGAATCCTTTGTGCTGGGAAGCAGCAGAAAATGATGGAAAGTATCTGGGTTTTCCGGAGCTGGTCTTGAATTCCTGAGCTGCCACCTCCAAGTTGGGTGGCCTTGCAGAATTCTACCTCTCTGAACTTTAGCTCTCTGGGCTAATGAACACTGGGTAATTCCAACCCCGAAATAATAGTGAGGATGATGGGAGGTAATAGTAATAAGAGTGAGGACATGATTTTAGTTCCCAAACAGTCCTTTCCTGGTCTTATCCGCACCTGAACATCTATAATCCCCTGTAACGTTCTCTCATACTATTTCTGAGCAGCCTGAGGGGGTGACTCACACATGCTCTCATACACAGCATCATTTGGAATATGTCATTTTGCCCCTTCTAGTTCCTTCTGTTGACTCTAGCAATGAACTGAGGCAGGATCTCCACACTGCCATCCCAAATTCAAGTTCATGTAACTGTCAAAGGTGCAGACACCACTCATAGTGGTACCCTCAAAGCATTAGAGCTACCTTGTGCTGCCTCCTTCTATGTTTCGTGGGCTGATGTTCTGTGGGCCCCCTACTGGAGCTGCCTGGTGCTTCTAATCCTTACAGACTTTCATGAAACCTTGCTTCAGATTTATTATGAGCATCCATTCTCCTGAGTTCTGGCATGAGTTGAGGCAAATGGGTACAATATTCTGAGAATGGCCCCTCTCCTTTCCCAAGGTTCACGTTCTATGGACCTTTTTCCTCATCCCTCTCCCATCCCTTGGAAGCCTTCCTTCCCAGCAGGTTTCTTGGTCACCACTGCAAATAGTCAATAGTCAATAGTCACCCGCTGACCTATCCCACAGACCTTCCAGTCCTCTGCAGACAGATCTGCATCCTAGGCTAGGATGAACTCAGCCTAGCTGCAGGTCAACATTTCCATATCACAGATGTCCACACTACCTACATACACATGTATATATACATATACATAAATATACAATATACATATATATATATATATATATAAATCCACAGATAATAAATTGTTACATTGTGCTATACTGCCAACTGGAGGATACAACTTAGTTGAATACAAGTATCTATGGGGTAGATTTTTAGGCTGTCAGGCTAAAGTTGCTTTCTCTCAGATCTTGAAAAGTACAAGAAGGATAGGCTGTTCCAGGGACACGGAATGGGCATCAGCTGTACTGCGCTCTTTCAAGTATGAGTGCCACCCATGTGAAATCCATTTCCATAATTCAAATACTCAAGCCAAAGGCTGCTGGGGTATCCTGAACCTCAGCTGGACTGGGACCTCTCAGAGGTGGGTCCTCTCATTCGCAGAAGCACTCAGATGTCCCTCGCCAGACCAATGGCCATCAGCCCAGCAATGCCTGGCAAGGTCTGCAGCATCCTGCTTGGAGGTTTTTCTCTTAGAAGGTGACGCAGAAACTCCTTAAATGAAGAGAACCGAAGACAATAGATCACTTCCTATGTCCATTTCACAGAGGAAGACAGTATTTCAAGGAAGCGGATGTTTTACGTCTACACAGATTTCCACTTAGCCTCTGACCTCTTCTACTGCTGCTGTAAATCTGATGACTGCCCAGCTGTCAGTTTCCCAGATGGCATTTCTCTGCCGTGCCCCTGTAGGAGAAGAAAAAGTGCACCAGAAGAGAGAGAGACTGTCTCAGGCAAGGTCTCTGTGAACAAAGCAAATGGTTGTAGCATGACATTAGTGAGAAGCTGAAGGGGGGTGAGGAAGAAAGGGGGTGTGCGTGTGCAGGCACACGTGCGGATGTGTGTGCCCCTTGAAGCCCTGTCCTTCTAATGATCTTTTCCTCTTGGTACCTCAACTGGGGTTGCAATTGTTGCTTAGGAATCAGTTCTGAGGTTGCAGTTATGGCAATAATTTTGTTTAAAAACACTTTATGATTTCAGAATTGGATTTCAATCTTATCCCTAGTCACCAACAGACTAAGTGACCTTGAACAATTCATTTAACCCCTCGAGTCTCATTTTTTTTGCATAGCTGAGAAAAATGTATTTATCCCACAGCATACATGGAGCACCCACTCTGTACCAGGCTCTCTGCTAGTTGTGGTGTTTTGCGGGGGGAGGGGAAGAAAGGAAATAAGCAAGACTTTCTATCAAGTTCTAACGGGACTGCTTGCTTCTTAACACTCTCCTTTCTCGGCTTGCGTGGCACCATTTGCTTTCTCTGTGATCAGAACCTGTCTGGCCCCCACTCCCAATCTCATCTTTCCCTGCACAAGCATCTTTCATGTACACATCTATAGACTCTCTCTCCCTTACGCTACCTTCCACATTCTCACTCTCCTGAACTATGAAGTTCGTGTGCTATTTAAATTGCCCAACATTTTTCTATATACACACTCCCAAAGAACCATTTCTTTCACTTTCTTAGCATTAGCACAGTAATAATTTTATCTCCATCTTTATTCTTTAATTAATGGCTGTCTCACTCATATGATTGACACTTTTCATGTAGACAAGACTCACATCTGCTCTTCTTCACCACTCTATCTGCAGAGCCTAGCACATTCCCTGATACCAAGCGGGCACTGAATATCTGTTAAATGAATGAAGTAATAAACATTTTGTTTCTACTCTGCTCTTCCATAGATTCTCCTTCGGGTTTATTTAGCCCAACTGCCTCATTTTACAGATGAGAAAACTGAATTCCTGGGAGAAAGCACCTTGCTCAACACAAACTTACTCACTGTGCCTTAAAGGCTGAGACAGAGCTACACACCAGGTTTTCTGACTCCAGGGAAAGAAGATAGAATACCTATCATGCTGTTCTTCCTTTCCTTTTGGAGTGTAATGGAAATGCCTCAGGGCTTACCAGTCTGTGACTACCAAAAAACAAAGAGGTAGGGGGAGACATTTTTTACTGAAAGTATGATAATACAAACTCCTAGTTGCCAGAAAGCAGCTTCCGTTAAGGTAACTCCCATCTGTAGTCGGGAGTTCCCAAAAAGGAGAGTCACAGGGACCCACGAAGCAGAGTGTCAGCAACAACCATCATTCATCCGCCCTACTCTTTGCCTCTCCGCCCACTTGTCCACAACCGATTCCTACAGAATGAATTCTAGAAACCTCCCGGCTTCCACCCACCATTGCAAGAACATCAATTTTGGTGTCAAGCCTTCTGTCTCCAATGTTTTTAGTCTGCAGGATGCAAGACCGTCACTTGTTTCCTGCAGAAGGAAGGAAAAGCATCTCCTCCCTCCCCCATGCCTTATGTACTGTTCTCTGTGCTGAGCCTCACAAAGGCTTGTGTCAATCCTCCAGATCCTATCAGTCTCACACTCTTCTCTCTACAGGAGCCACAAATCAGCCTGAGGACCAGTGAGGGACAGCAGGGACCACTGATACCCTAGATCGTCTTCCCCAGCACAAGCCCCCAACCAAGTCTCTCAAGGGACCTTGATGAGGACTGAGACTGGGGAACGTGACATGGTGTCTGTCTACATTGCCTTAGTCCGAGCTTGGCAGTCAGTAACGTAACTTGTCATCAGTACCTGGGCCGAGACCGCACAGAAACTCAGACGTTTAGACAGCAAAGCTGATGACCTTGCTTCTCCTTTGTAACAAAGGCACTTTTTGCTGAAATCAAAGCATCGCAGGTAAAATTACCTATTATCTGTCAGGGACTTCCTTTATATTCCTTTATATTGTAGTGCGTCTCTCACTGTGCTTCTCACAGAAGACCCCTAATACATGTGCTTTCCGTTTATAGCACATACAGGGTAACTCAATTATTTTGATGCCATGGATTTTGTCAAAACAAACACGTAGCTAAAAGTCATATGCCGAGTTCAAAGGGGAGTGAAATGGAACAAAGTGCTACTTGGTCTCTCCTAGCAAGATCCTAGAGGGAGATGGAGTTTCTCTGCTCTTTCCTCCAACCCTTCATTTATTCATTCATTAGGATTTGGGCTGGGACCTGAGGCTACCAACATAATAAGACCCAGGCCTTGGCCTCAAGGTGCATTTAATGTCCAACTCTACTGGACACACGAAAACAGAAACAATCTAGCATCCGGCTTGCTAAAAAAAATGCTGGCCATGGGGGTGTCTGGGGGAGAAATGGCTAGAATCCAGATATCAGAGGAGCACAAGTTAATTCCAGAAAGATCTGAAATAAAGAGGAAAATGCCCAAACAGGAAATTGGATATAATATGGACAAACAAAGTCCAGGAAACTGAGTGGGAAAGCAGATGGCCAAGTACGTCCAGACATTAGGTAAGATCACTAAACCATGTGTATTTAGGTGGCAACAGAACCAAGCCAGGAGGAAAGAGAAAGCACGTACAGGATCAGAGCCTCTCCAGTCCAGGCGGGCTCCTGGGTAACTTGGGCTGACACAGCCAGGAAAGCAGAGGGGCAGCCCAGACCCTCTGCTGGGCCTCAAGGACCTTGCAGGGCCCTTTGCGGACTGGGATTTGATGTGTGACCCAATTTAACAATGTTCCCGTTTTGGGGGGACAACTCTCAATCACTTGATCAAGGTCATATCGAAGAAGATTTAGGGCTAAAACTAGGGCCCCCAGACTCCACAAATTCTCCTGGTTGTCTGAGGACTCACAATTCTGCAGAAGAACAAGACCCAGAGAGCTCCCCTCAAAGCTACGGATGTGGTAGGGAAGTGGAGACCAAGCCGACATTTGGTGTGTTGTAGCATTCCCAGCTCTGGTTTAACACAAGTGATGTGTTTCGCTCACAAACTGGCACTGAGAGCTCATTTACATTTAAATAAGAGGCTTGTTAATGCCAGCAGGAGGACGCTGTCAATGCCAAGCCTGGCTCAGGATTCCTGCCAAGGAGTTTCTAAGAGCATTGCTCTAGGAAACTCCCCCAAAAGAGAAGCAAGCATGCCTTCTCATTAAGACAACTCCACCACAGTGACATTTGCCTCAGAGCGGCAAGCCTTTGGCTGGGCCGGAAGCAAGTTGTCAAGTCTCAGAAAGTTATCTGTCTCCAAGACTGTCTTTTAGTTCAGTTTGGCTCCGTACACACTCCAAGACCACCTGGCACATGTAGGGTGGCCTGGTCAGGAGGGTGGCAGGTTCATTCCTGACCTCTGGCCCCTCCGGTCACGTCAGGAGTTACCAAGAAGCACGTGCAGATCATCTTGTGACATAAAGAGAAGACCTACCCCATTATTGGACAACTCTCATTATTGGAAGTTCCTTCCTGGCATTGACAGGAAATATGTTTGTCTCTTGTGAGGATGGTTCATTCAAATACCTACAGATGCCAAGCAGGGAACATAGAGGATGAGACGGGCTGTTTATGAAACCCTCCAAAGTGGTTGGGAGTGTAGCTGTCTAGTCTAAAGGGGAATGTGCTACTCAGTGAGAACTGATTTTGGTTTTGTAAACATGGATCTTGTTCTCTGTGGCTTAAAAACTAATGGGGGGACTTCCCTGGTGGTGCAGTAGTTAAGAATCCACCTGCCAACATGGGTTCGATCCCTGGTCTGGGAAGGTCCCACATGCCACGGAAAAACTAAGCCCGTACGCCACAACTACTGAAGCCCACATGCCTTAGAGCCCGTGCGCTGCAACTACTGAGCCCACTCGCTGCTACTACTGAAGCCCACGTGCCTAGACACCATGCTCCACAGCAAGAGAAGCCACCACAATGAGAAGCCCACGCACCGCAACGAAGAGTAGCCCCCGCTCACCGCAACTAGAGAAAGCCTGCGCGCAGCAACGAAGACCCAACGCAGCCAAAAAAAAAAAAAAAAAAAAAACTAACGGGGAAGTCAGGTAATTAGACAAGAATCACAACACAATTAATGAGTGCTATGATGGGGAAGTAAAAAGTGCTGTGGAGTACATAGGAGTAATAGGGGTACCTAACTCATAATTTAAAGGTCATGAAGGGATGGATGTTTAAGTTCAATCTGAAGGATAAACAGAAGTTACCCAGGCAAAGAGGTTTAGGAGAGAGGGAGGGGCAGGTACCAAGGTCCTGAGGCCATAGCGAGAACAAACTACATTAGAGAACCTAGAGAAATTTTGTATGGGGAGAGCTTAAAATTCAAGGGAAGGAAAGGATGAAGAGGTAACTAGGGACTAGACTGTGAAGGGCTTTCCAAGCCACTGAAGTGTTTAGGCTTTAACCTGAGAGCAATGAGGTTAAGCAGAGGAGTAACAGGATGAGGGTTGATGCTGGCTGAGTCTTCTAAAGGTTGAATACCCCCAGTTCTGGTAAAGGAGGCAGCACAGTGGATAGAGAAGAGCTCAAGACTTGGAGTCGGAAAGCTGTGGGTCTGGGTCTAGCTCCATCACTCTGTAAGCATGGACAAGCCTCATATATCTCTCCTGCAAAATGGGAAGAACATGTACCATTGCTGGTGAAATAATGGTGACAGGGAACTGTCGCACTCTGTTGGTGGTAACGATAAAAGCATAAATTATTATGAAAATCTTGTCGGGGCTGTTTGACAACATGTATCAGAAGCCTTAAAACGTGCATTCTCTTGGACCTAATAATTCCATTTCTAATATTTAGCCTAAAGAAAAATTAAGTATTGTTTGCAAATATTTAACTACAGTGGTATTCTATGCAGTGTTTGTAAGAGCCAAAAAAAAAAAAAGAGTGTAATTTAAGTGTCTTCTGACTGGACATTCTTCAAGTCCTTTCTCCTGCTGAGGTCATTTTGGCCGTTAATATTTAAGCAAGTTTGGCTCAGGGACTCATCTCAAGTGCAGGGAAAACCCTGGGACCCCGATCCCAATATCGCTGGTGGTTCTCGTTCTCCAAGTTGACGCTGCCTCCAAAATCTAATTCTCCATCCCTGCTCTGTTTTTTGCATCTGGCTCTACTGTCGCTTTTCTGTCAAGTACCACTCTGCATAAGACAATCCACCCCAAACATCTTTCACTCTCCCATGTACCTTGGCGAGGAGTACACAGCAAGGAGTGTGGTCAAGTTTTACTAAGGGTTTGCACAGTGAAAGGTTTCATGTTCAGCAGACAACTACCTTTCTCAGCACCCTCCTCCCCCTATTCTAAGCCTCTTTCCATCTACTCTCTTCTTTGCTTTCCAGGATCCTGCATTCTTGGCCTCTTCTTCGGCTACCCACGCCTAGGCTATTTCCCTTCCCTTATACTTTTCAGATTCATCTGGCTCTCTACTCCTCAATTCCTACCCTATACTAACCAGAGATTCCTGAATGGACTCTACTCAGTATCTTACCCATTAACAGCACAGAGGAGCCTTAACTTAAGATTTCATTCCCTTTCTTGCTTCCTCAATGGTGTCTGTGAATGAAAAGACACACCAGAAAGATTTATCTCCCCATTCAAATGCATTATTCCAAACTCTTCCCATTTTAGAATGCAAAAGACGCACAAAAAATTGGTTTTGGTTTTCATCTTCTTACCACCTTTGGAAATAATCTCCATGTCCCCAAATCAAAGATGAAATCAATCATGTTACAACAGTGCAATGGAGCACAATAGAGAGGGTAAGATAATATTGTAGAACAGATATCAACATGGGAAAGTGTTCAGGATCTTTGGTTAAGTGAAAAATGAAAATACAAAACAATATATGTATTGCAACTCCATTTTAAAAATATGTATCACTTGTTTGCATGTAGGAAAAAAGACTGGAAAATGGCATTACTGATTATCTCTAGAATTTTGGTTTTTAATAGGAGTAATTTTGCTGCTAGAGGGCATATGGCAATGTCTCATGACCTGTTTGTTGGTCCAGTTGGGGGAGGAGACAGTGTACTACTGGCATCTAATGCGTAGAAGATGCAGGGATGCTGCTAAACATCCTACAGAGCACAGGACAGCACAGCCCTCCAGCTCTGAATGTCAGTAGTGCTGAGATTGAGAGAAACCCTCCTCTAGATGATGGGCTTATGGAATACTAAAACTTTCTTTTTTGCTTGTTTTTATTTCCTACTTTTTCTACAACGAGCATGTAGTTCATGTGTAGTTTTTATTTGTTTGTTTGTTTTTGTAAAACACATTAAGAGAATACTTCTGAAAAAGATCTGGAGCGAATCCCTATATTTTTGCTATGGAGATAACTCATATGAAGGTACTTAGCACAGTTCCTCAGGTTTCCTCATCACCACGGTGACTTTCTCTAAACTCACTCCTTTAAACTGCGGCCAAGGGGCAGGGGACCCTCTACCCCAGAAGAAGCAGATGACCCTCTCCCCAGCTGTGCTTCTACTCAGTCTCCCTACATGGCCTGAGCCTTTGGGCACTGTCATCACACAGCTGACCCAGTGAACTTGCTATTCACAAGTTTGTCACATATGTGGTCTCCGAAGGCATCTCAACAGAACTAGAGGTGGAGCAGGGCTCTGGCAGAGGAGACAGGGTGCCTTGCACACCCAGAGTTCCAGGCTACCAGATCCTCCACTCATGGAGCCATGTCTTGGGGATGCCATTACCTGGGAGAACCTTTGCCAAGGAATGGTTCTTGTGGTAATCAAAGTGTGTTTGCTTAGAAGTTTAATCACTTGAAGAAGTGGTTTATTGCCCCCCACAGACTCCTCTGCTGTGAACATTAGTCCTAATTAGTAGCTGAAATAGTGATGATTTAGCAGAGCCTCTGTATTTGATGGCTGTGGTTTCTGGGCCACCAATCACAGTTGGAAAGAAAAAGGCAATCATCTCTGCCTTGTAATGAATCCTTCATCCTAACTCCCAGGGAACTAAAAGGCCCTGTGGGAGGGAGATCACCTCGGTGCTTTGTGACCACCTAGAGGGGTGGGATAGGGAGGGTGGGAGGGTGGGAGGGAGGGAGACACAAGAGGGAAGAGATATGGGGATATATGTATATGTATAACTGATTCACTTTGTTATAAAGCAGAAACTAACACACCATTGTAAAGCTATTATACGCCAATAAAGACGTTAAAAAAAAAAAAAAAAAAAGGCCCTGTGGGGACTGGCTTTTCCTTTGACCCTAAACCTGGTAGAAACTCAAAGGCTGTAGAAATGACTTGCCCCCTGAGAAAAGTGAATCCGACAGCAGGAAGGGGCTTTGGTTGATTTTCAGAGCGGCGCTGTGCCTTCCTATGAATGCATCCAGCTTCTTGCAAAGAAAGGAGCAAAACCTCAGAGAGGGGAGATGTAGTATGGGAGAGTCAATCCCCTCTGCCACCAGACTGGTTGGGGGAGAGGAGAAGCTGAGTGGAAGCTAGGAGGGCCAGCAGCCTGGAAAAGTTGGGTGAGGCAGGGGCTGGCATCTTCTGATGTTTTGGAAGGAGAGAATGAATGGAGAAAATATTGAGAATGAAAAGCTTGGGTTAGACGATTTCAGCTATCCATAATCTGCCATGATGAGGGAGAAGGGACTCTTCTGATCTTCCAAAGGCACATTTGATGGGTGTCCTTCCTCTCTGTTTCCACTCTTTGAACACATTTCTAGAGCTTCGGTTCCGCTCACTTCTCCATTTTCTCTCTGACAGAAGTCATTACCAACCTGTCTCTAGTGATCTAGTCCACATGGAAAAGGCTCGGGATCTCTTTACTCTCTGTAAACACCACTCTGCAAAAAAACTTCCCAGAAGGCAGAACTAAGAGGAATAGTCTACAGGGAGATGGAAGGAACCGTTGGCAGCCCAAAGGTGTGAAGGCTTGTTTTGGAAGGAACAGAGCTCCCAAACTAAGAAAAAGGGTGTTTACATCGCGCCTGATGGGGGGTGGGGGAAATGTCTTGGTGTCCCAGGGACACCGCAGATCTCAGGATGGGCAAGGAAACTGTTGACTCCTCACTAGATGACCTGGGCAAGGTCCTTTCCAATTTGGATTGTGATATTCTTTGTTGCTTTTGTGAATAACACAGGACAACAAAAACAAAAACGACAAAATCCAAGAACAAAAAGCCATTGCTAAACTTAAGGGAACACTTGGGAGGTTGTTTTTATTTTTTCCGTCTTCCATTTTTTTCCCCTTTCTCGAGTGGTTATGATGAGCAGCAAATTATCCTGTCCAGACAGCAACGTAGAACAACAGCTTGGAACGTTTCCATTCTACTGAGTCAAAAAAAAAAAAAAAAAAAGTGCCAGAGGAAGTAATATTAGTCAGTACTTAGTCACACTTGAAAACAATGGGATAGTTTAGGTTGGCTTGACATCACACATTTGCGTCTGGCTATGGCCACGATGAAGTCCTTTTAGTGGGCAGATTTTGTCCTGGGTTTGAAGGGATTCCTCCCTGCCCCTGGATTACAGTAAAGCATACAAAATGGTTCTTCACAGCCCCTGAGAGAAAAAGGTTTGCATACAAACTCAGAAAGACTCGGGAATGAAAAAAAAAAAATGGAGTGGGAAATCTCTGGGCGACAAGAAAGGGCAAGTGTGTACTGATTCGATCTTCCTCTCCTCCTGGAGAAGTGTAATTGTTTCCCTCCTGCTCTGCAGCCACACCTCTGTGTCCATTTCCTTTAGGGACCACTCTAGCGAGAGAGCATATCTTAACCCTTACCACCCCGTACAGAAGCGCCCATTTGCTCGTTCATTCATTCATTCATCCAGGCTCCTCTTCACGCGCATGTATTCCAGGCCTGTTACACCTGGCTCAGTGCATAAAAGGACGAATAAAACACAATTTTCAACCTTCAAGGTTTTAGTCCAGATGGAAATTTAAACTAGAAGAAAAGAAAGAAAATTTTACTTTAGTACAGTAAGTATCCTACTATATGTCTGTTAGAAGTTGTATGGGCTTACGTATATAAGAGTGACAAATATCATAGTGGAGGTCAAAGAAAGAAAAATTCTTGGAGGTGGTGACATGGAGTCTGGGTCTTGAAGTGTCAGTAGTGTCAAAGGTAAACAAAACCAGACATTAAAGTGGAGAAAACAGATTTTATTCTGTAACTACTGACGGTAGGGCAAAGAGCTTTCCATTTGTGCAGTGGTGACTGGGCATTTTAAAGGGAGAATGAGGTAATAGGAGGGGAGCGGGCAGGGGCTCAGCTAGCGCTGGGGACATGAAAAATTACAAAAAGCAAGTAAGAGGATTGGTCAGTGTAAATGTGATCAGACCAGCTGTGTCTGCTGGCTGGCAACCATTGAAGTTAAGATTTTATCCTCCCACAGAGACTGGGATACAGGGGCTCTATCCTTCCTGATGATTACATTTCAAAGGGATGGCTTTCAGGACCTTGAGAGAGACACTCTTGGGTTGGTTGTCTTAAAAGGACAGAGGAAGGCTTCCCTGGTGGCGCAGTGGTTAAGAATCCGCCTGCCAATGCAGGGGACACGGGTTCGAGCCCTGGTCCCGGAAGATCCCACATGCCGCGGAGCGGCTGGGCCCGTGAGCCACAATTACTGAGCCTGCGCGTCTGGAGCCTGTGCTCCGCAATGAGAGAGGCCGCGATACTGAGAGGCCCGTGCACTGCGATGAAGAGTGGCCCCCACTTGCCACAACTGGAGAAAGCCCTAGCACAGAAACGAAGACCCAACACAGCCATAAATAAATAAATAAAATTAAAAAAAAAAAAAAAAAAAAGGACAGAGGAAGAGTTACAAATGTAAGCTTTTTTAAAGTAAATTCTCTAAGAAAAAGGAGGTCAGGGGTCTATTGTCAGGTGTTGGCCAGAACAAACAGTAAATTCTTTTCATAGCCTTGATCTTTTGCAGATAGAAACTCAAAGTGGAGCTGGGTTGTCCCAGGGATGTGCCCTCAGGCTGCCAGCAACCATGCTAGCATTGATCAAGTCTCTTAGTGCAGGGATTTGGATGGGGTTATGTGCCAGAGGTCTTTTGTAGTTCTCAGTGGGTACCAGATGGGAGGGGAAGGGGCAGCCTAAACACAAAGAAGTGAGCATAAAGGCGTGGAGAAGTGAGAAGGCCTGTTCTGTTTGGGAATGGTGCGTGGTTTAGTGGTCCGCATGTTGGAGGAGGAGTAGGCGTAGATGAGTATGGAAAGATAATTTAGAAAAATTGTCAATTAATGGTGCTAATAAAATCTAGACCTTCAAAAAACAGAAAGATAACCCACAGTCTTCAAGGTCATGCCAAGGAATTTGGACTGAATCTTGAGGGCAATGGAAAGACAGTAAAGGCTGGAATCAGAGGAGCAGGGTGGTCCTATTTGTGCCTTGGAAATAGGCTGGCCCCAGTGAAGGATGGTTTAGAGGTGGTGGTGAGGTGTTAAGTTCAGAAAGACTGAGACAGGGAGAGAAGTGCTGACCAGTGATTTCCTAAAGGAATGAAAGTCTGGAATGAAAGCAGGGTGGACAAAATGCGGGAGATGGGAATTGAGGAGAAGGAAGGGACAGCTTATGGGAAACCATCAGATGAAGAAATAAGAGGGAGGAATTGGGGACAAAATTGAGGTTTGAACCCTGAGTGACCCAAAGGACTTGGCAGGCTTTGCTGGCATGGCCATCCTGTGTTTGTTTCTTCCTTTTTACCTATTTATCTGGCTTATTCCCTTCGTAAGAGAGTTGGGAGGGAGGAAGCTCTCAGACCTGAATTTAGGAATCTTACTTGTGATACTTCATGCAGAATTCGCTACCACTGTTAGTTTTACAACATCATAGGGAAGTAATGAATATTTTATTTACTTCCTGACTATAATAGCCGAGTTAGAAAGAGGTAAAATGCTTTGCTTTGGACATGAATCTGGGGTGAAACTGAAAGAGGATCAATTTAGTTCAATTGGTTAAGAATTTATTTAGGGTCTGTAATGTGCCAGGCTGTGCTAGATACTTTGTGGGCAACTAAATTAACAAGATCATTTCCTTCCCAGAAAAATCATGGAAATCGTTTGGGTATGCAGACATGTACATAACTGAGGAATGGTGGTATGCTAGTTTGCACTGGAATGGGAATCCAGAAGAGGGAATATAAGTTTCAGTAAAGAAAGCAGTGAAGGCTTCATGGAAGAAAAGTCTTCATAGAAGGTGCCAGGGGCAGAGAAGTGTGGGGAGGGAGAGGGGAAGTGTCCTATAATTGCATGGCCCACGCTGAGAGCTTTGCTCCCCATTTTCCATTCATCTGCGTCTACATTTACTAAAGAAGTTACTTGTAGGATTTTATATAAAAAGTGCTGAAAAGTGCTTAGCCTTCTTCTAAGGCAGGCTTAAGGTCATTAAGGATGTATTGAGCACTTGACTCTGCACTGGAGTGGAAAAAAGAGTTATCAGAAAGCACTTCTTTTGGAATTCCCTGGTGGTCCAGTGGTTAGGACTCCATGCTTTCACTGCTGAGGGCCTGGGTTTGATTCCTGGTGGGGGAACTAACAGCCCACAATTTGTGCAGCACAGCCAAAAAAAAAAAAAAAAAAAGACAGCATTTCTTCCTTTTCTTTCTCTCTTAACTATTATATTATGAAATATATGATAGGTATATAACACATATTATAATGTATAATAATAAAATGAAGGCCTATGAACCTACAATCCAACTAAAGAAATCTAATATTAATAACAGCACTGAAGATCCCTTATGCCATGTTTTTCACCAATCACATCTCCCTCTTTTTATCCTAACTCCACAACATAATGAGTTTTCTTGTTTTAAAATTTCCTATAAACAATATGATATGAATATATTTGTTTATGAATGTTTTCCTCTAACATTGTTTCTGAGAATTGACCACATTGATTTATTCAATTATAGATAATTAGTTTTCAGTGTTATGCATCATTCTATTGCAGAAATATTATTTACTTACCAATTCTCCTTGGAAGGACATTTGTCTTATCTTCAGCTTTCTGCCATTACAAACAGTACAGCTCCGTATGTCTTTGTACATGCCTTTGGGTTACATGGGCAAGAGCAGCATTGTTGGTCACGGGATTTCCACATCATCATCTTTATTAGATAATGCTAAATTATTTTCCAAAGTGATTTTAACAATTTATACTCCCACCAATATTGTATATAAATATCCATTGCTCCATGTCATCTCCAATATTTGACATCATCAGCCTTTTAAATATTTGCTGATCTGGTGGTATAAAATGATAACTTATATTGGTTTTCATTTGCATTTCCCTAATGACTAACATAAGTGTTTTTCATATGTCAATTGGCCATTTGTATTTCCTCTTCCATAAAATGACTGTTCTTGCCCCCATTTTTCTATTGAATTTTCTTTTTCTTAAGAATTCTTTGTATATTCTGGATAGTAATCCTTTGTTATTTTTATGTCTGGCAAATAGCTTTTCCTAGCTTGAAACTATTATGAGTCTTTTGATTAACTACATTTCTTAATTTTAATGGGGTTTAAATTATTATTTTATTTACAGCTTTAATGTTTTTTATTTTGTTTAATAAATTCTTTGTAACATAAAGATTCTTTTTAGCAGGTCTTAAAGTTTTGTATACATGAGGTAGGCTTTGGATGTTATTTTTTTCCACATGGAAAACCAATTATCTCAGCATCTACCCTTGCCACAGTGATCTGAAATATCATTCATGTCAAAGATAAAGTTACCATAAATGGATGGTTTTGTTTTAGGATTCTCAGCTGTGGTCCATTTAGATTATGCATGTCTTTTTCTTATACAAATAATACATTGCCTTAATTACTATAGCTTAGAAAGTTTTATCTGGTAAAGAAAATTATCTTTTCTTGTTCTTTAAAAATGTTTTGGGTATTTGGCATTTGGTTTTCTGAGTAAATTTTAGACTCAGCTTGCTAAAGTCCATAAAAATTCTGCTGGGACTTGGATTAGCATTCCATTAAATCTATGAATCAATTTAGGGAGAATTTACATTTTTATGATATTATTTTGCTATCTTTGAAGATGGTATATCTTTCCACTTATTTAGATCTACTTTAATGTCTTTCAATAACATTTTATGATTTTCTTCATTTAGGTATTTTATATTTTAAAAAAGATATTCTAGGGTACTTTACATTTTTGGTCACTATTATATATGGTTTATTCAAAAATACATTATCAAAAATACATAATCAAACTCTTTGTGGCTATTGCACAGAAATAAAATGCAGTTTTGGTATATTAATGTTATATCTAGCAAACTGTTATGTGTATAGCATACTGATTTGACAACCAAATACATTGAGATGATCAACACGATAAGTCTAGTAACCATCTGTCACCATACAAAATTATTACTGTTATACTGACTATGTTCTTTATGTTGTACATTACATCCCTGTGACTTATTCATTTTATAATTGGAAGTTTGTACCTTTTAATCCCCTTCATCTATTTCACCCAACATCCACTCTGCTCCCCTCTTGCAATCACCAGTGTGCTCTATCTATAAATCTGTTTAATGTTAATTATTTATATATTATTTGGGGTTTCTATATATAGTTTTCTGTAGTTATATCATCTATGGATAATGGCACTTTGGTTTCTTACATTCTATTCTTTATATCTTTTATTCATGTTTTTATTATAACTGTACTGGTTAGAATCTTCAGTACAAAGTTGAATAGAAGTGTTTATAGTGGGTATCCTCTTTTATAATTTAAAATAACTACTTTTTTTTTTTTAATTAATTAATTAATTAATTTATTTATTTTTGGCGGTGTTGGGTCTTCGTTTCTGTGCGAGGGCCTTCTCCAGTTGTGGCAAGTGGGGGCCACTCCTCATCGCGGTGCGCGGGCCTCTCACTATCGTGGCCTCTCTTGTTGCGGAGCACAGGCTCCAGACGCGCAGGCTCAGTAGTTGTGGCTCACGGGCCTAGTTGCTCCGCGGCATGTGGGATCCTCCCAGACCAGGGCTCGAACCCGTGTCCCCTGCATTAGCAGGCAGACTCTCAACCACTGCGCCACCAGGGAAGCCCAAAATAACTACTTCTAATGTTTCACCATTTGTGGTGATCTTTGCATAGATAGACTTTACTCAAGGAAGTTTCTTTCTACTCTTAGTTTGCTAAGGGGTTGTTCTTTATTATGAATGTTTCATTGTATTACATTCTTTTCCTGCATCTATTGAGATATTATGATTATAACACTTTACTATTTTGTTCTGTTAAAGTGGTGAATCACATTAATAGATTTTCTAATGTTCGACTACTCCTATATTCTTCGGATAAACTCAGGTTGAGATTGAACTATATGATTGCCGTTCTCTCTGCTCATCATTCCTTGTGCATCACTGATATTCCTTCCTGGTTTATTTTCTTTCTTCCTGAAATATGTCTTTTAGAATTTCTTTTAGTTATGCTCTATGGCCATTAAGCCCTCTCAGTTCTTGTTCATTTTAATTGTCTTTCTTCTTCCTAGAAATGGAGATTATATATAAAACTCTTTTTCTACTCTCTTCCACATTATTAAAGCTGTCAGTATGATAGCACAGGACTCGGGGTCAGGCCAGGACACAAGATCCAGCCTTGTAATTAAATTACATTGTGACCTTAGGTAAATTCTTTCCTCTCTCTGGGACCTAGTATTTCCTTCACAAAATCAGAGAACATGCTCTCTATTTGCCCTTTCTAGCTCTCACATTTGATGAATAGGGGCAAATAAATATATGTGCAGTGTTAAAACACAAAGCAGAAGGGGGCCAAAGAACATAAAGTGAGTAATTTGAGGAAAATAGGGAAAGGAAAGGCAAGTTCACATGTTACATGCCCTTCTCCGTTTACAGCTTTCTGGCAAGAAGTTACAAATACGCCGAGCCCCAGTGATGTATCTACCATTTGTTAATTCAAAGACACACCTTGTGTCTGGTACCTTTGAAAATGGTGGCCTCTTGCGGAGCTCTCAGACCCCTCAGCATTAGTAGGCTGAAACATGAGGTTGGAGAGATAAAACCCAAAGCCTAAGTGGGAAGGAGAAGGGATACCCATTTCTGAATTTCGTGGAAGGAGTTTCATGTGCCCTCTAGTTCTAGCCACTCTTACGTTTTAGACTGGACTAGGGGTCAGGGTACTGGGTTCTCTTGTAGATCTGTTTAAAAAGTTAAAAATGAGTGTTCAGTGAACGAATGGTGATCTTGGATTGTTAACTTTATTTCTCACGTTCTTAGCATATTCATCTATAAAATGTGGGCAAAAATCCTTCCAGATCACAGAGCTATTAAAAATGATATGATAATGAAAAGTTTTGAAAATGCTGAGTTATACTCTCCCAAGTGTCTGATTCTTCCTGTCTTCTTACCATGGTTATTTGTCAGCTTTACTGGAGACTTCTTGAAAGCAGGAATTATGTCTGATTTATATCTGTATCCCTCAAGGAGCCTAGCACAGAGCAGATTCTCAGCATTGGAAAAGTATGCATAAAACAGGTGGAATAAAAGTGTGAAAAGTCAGCCAGCCGTTAGTGATGTGAGTGGAGAACTCTCCATTTGCCGCTCCCCACCCCAGGAACTGATTTATTTGGATCCAACTTTAAAAGGGGAAAGTTCTTTACTTGAAAGTTTAAGACAAATTGGTCAAGTAATTCCTGAACATATCTAACCTTAAGATCTTCTGTGCTAACAGTGGAGAAGAGTGGGTGCCTTCATTGTCTTGTTGGCATCATATTTGCTTTGAGAGACGTTCCCTTTCTCAGAGGACCATATGGAAAGCAAATGATGTAAAAAATGAATCACAGTAAAAGAGGTTAGAAGAAAGGAGACAGGGATTATCCAACTCAAAAAGAATTCCACACATAGGCAAGTAAATGTAATAACTTTATTGGATTTCTAAATATAATAAAGTAGTTGCAATTCTTTTACAGAAAAAAAAGGAATATGATTTTCGTATTTATTCTTACAGAGCATTGGAAAAACATAATTGATAGAAAAAAATTGATAGAAGGTAAATAGAAACATGATTTAATATAGTTGGTAATGTATAAAAACAAAAGAAAACAACCCAAATCATTTGCTTATAACAGGTTTTATCTCTTATTTTCATAAGGAACCACGAGGGCTATTTTGGATATGTCAATGATGGTTCATGATGTAGTGGAGAGATGCAATTTGCTAAGAATAAAAAAGAGAAATCTGTATTTTGGGAATACCATGGCTCTGTATCATACATGTGAAAAAAGGCATATTCCCTATACATTTTGTGTGTGTGTGTGTGGCTTTCCCTAAGTCAGAGAATGTTATTCAGACTCGCAGCTGATCATGGTGGGTCTATGACTGTATTTAGTTAGTAGGAAGTTCTTGTTCTTCGACACATTTAGCACAGAGAAGACCTGGTTTCTCCCCCTTTTCCCTTGATCTGTCTACTTGTAAATACCATTTAACATTACATAAAACTCTCTCATAGTCACAATCAGATTGAAACCTGGAGCAAAGCCATGCTGTCTCTTTCCCAGTCCATCTTGTTTCCAAGGAGGAAAAACTCTGTAGTATCCCAATGCCCCTTTTGACATCACACAGAGATTGAACTCTTATCTAGTACTAACATCTGATTCTCTAAAAAAATGAAAGAAAATGACTAGTGTTGAAACAGAATAAAGTAAAAACGGAACATCACCAGGAAGAGTAGACAGTTTCAGTGAAGAGTATCACTTTCTCCAAGAAGACAAGTGGTCTCATAAAATGATAACTAAGGAAGGGTGGTCCACACTCCAGAAATGATGAAACCATGATCCGTTCCGCCCTCCTCCCTAGTTTAAGTAGTGGAACCCCTTAGATGGAAAGCAGAATGGTGGCTGACGTCAAGGGCATGGGAAGCATCTTCTATTGCTTGTCCCCCTTTACTTCCATTTGGTGAAACTAGGTGGCATAGGAGACAACTTTGTGACCAAGAGGACGCCAAGAGCTTCCTTGGGGAAAGGCTAAATGGAGGTATCCTGCCTTCCCAAAGCAGAGGCAAAATCAAGTGAACGTGGAGCCAACTGACTTAGAAGGGAAGAGAGCGACTTGGCAAGTGTAATTTGCCAGCTGGTTGAGTCAGACGACACATTGAGAAAGATCTTTTTTGGAAGCACGTCCTCCCTTCAACCCTTTTCCTAAAATCGTGCATAGTCTACCTCATCCTATTTGTCCACACCCTCTCCTGTTGCCACACCTGGGTAAGAATCCAACTTCCTATAGGCTGAGCTGCTGCTCCATCGACAATATCTACAGTTATAATGTCAGTGACAGAACCATGGAAACAAAAGTCATTAAATAACATGGGCTACTATTTTTAGGAGTCAAAGTAAAGATGCTCTAAGGATCTGGCAAGGGCCTTTGGCCCCCTGAGCCTCCAATTCTCAGAGCCAAGACTTTTCTTTAGTTTTCACTGATGTTAGCCCGAGAGATAAAAGGAGAAGCAATGTGCTGACATTCTAAGCTCACCAATGCTTAGTTTATAAAACACACATATGACACATATCCTAATACAGACTCTGGCTCATTAATTCCCTTAAACAATTTTTTTCCTGACTAAATGTTCCAATTCCATAAAGCATAATATATTCCCTTGAAGTAGATACAGGAAACCTCAGCAATATGCCACCACCCAGTAGGATAAAAATATAAAGTGGCTGTATCAGCAAGGAATGCTCAGGGAATGTGCTTGCAGCCTGTTTCACGGTGCCACTTGGGAGGGGATATTGGAAACGAGGGACTTTCATTTGGCAAGGTTTCCTTATCTTAGCACCTACTCCTTTCGATGGTATGTTTTTGAAGGCTGCACGGTATGACTCTGGGTACCGTGTGTACATACATATGTAGGAATAACGTCTATGTTTCTCAGAATAGGCACTTTTTTGAAGGCAGTAAATCTAAAAGTAAAGTTAATAGAGCCTATATTTAGTGCTCATCTTCTCACTTTGCTGATGTGTATGCTGAACAGAAGATCACAGATTTGAGTCAGTCTCGCAAAGAGGCCGGAGTCGGCAAATGGCTATATTCAGAGCTGGGGAAGTCTTGCCAACTCAACTGTAGCTGTTAAAAGGCAGACTTGGAGAAGGTGCAATCGTTTTTCTCAAAGGTGACAGCACAGAAGGAGAAAAGCCTGTGACAAAGCCATGAAATAAAAGCTGGTGTGTACGGCTCAGAGAAAATTACTATCCTCCGGCTCTGCATCTTCATGTCACGTCTACTTCATGGCACAGATTTGCAACCCGAAAGTTCTTTGTTTTCCCTTCCTTTTTTGGGGGGCGCATCTCATAATTGCACATATTCCCAGTAGAGAAAGAGACAGCCCCAAATCTGTTTAACTAATGATAAAGAATGATAAAGGTGAAGTTTAAAAGGCAAAACAAAACAAAAAAAGTAATTAATTGCATAGATAACAAGGCAAAAGTTCAATACGGCATCCTGCTGTTAAAGTTTTGCATTTAGTTTAAATTTTCGCTGAAGGCACATTAAATCACATGATTTTATTCATGCTAAATAATCAGACAATCGATGCCATCTTTAATTCCATTTGCTTTTTCATATGTTTCCTGAAAATTAATGAGGACTACTTCAGATTTTTGGGGGGGAAATATTCTGACTTTGTTTAATAAGAAATAATTCTTGGATAATTTGCTCATCAGCTTTCCCAAGAGAAAAAATGGGTACTAAAAGGAAGAAAGTCATTTAAAAATGATTTTGCAACTAGTTAATTAGAAGCTAATGGTGGGTAACAAGATTTAGTTTCCAGGGTCCTAAATCTCTTTCATCAAGGATACACCTCAGTTCAGGTATTTCAGTTAAGTAAGAAGGCTGGCACGGTTTATCCCAGTTTCAACTTGCTACCCAGTGAGGAAGGTCCAAGGCACTTTAACACTTTTTGGCAATTTCGCCCTGATATGTTAATGTAATGACATTCATCTAAAAACTAAGCAGAAGGCATATAGGGTTAGTAAAATGCAAACACTGCCCAAATATCAACTCACCTTTTACTGTTTGAAAGTTAAAATATGAGGCCATTCCTATTGTTGGCATTTAAATGATAAAATCCCTTTTCCTCTCAAAGTCTGTGTTTGAAGGAATGAAGCATGTTGGCAGATACATCATAACCTGGCTAAGCTATTCGCCTACTTCTGGTTTATAATTACTAAGTGATCATCAACTGTCACCCAAAGAGAAAGAGAGATGAAAAGAAACTGGATTTTTTTCCCTTATATTTGTCTCCCAAGAAAGAAGAAAAACGGAGACATATATCCAGGAAAAGCTAGCTCTCCCCCTTGTGCACTTTCTAAACTAGCTCAGAAATGGAGTGAAATAATTTGGTGAGGGAAGACATTCAGGCTTTAATATGTACTCCCTCGTGATAGGGGAAAAGGAGTCAAAAAAACAACTCATTCTTATGCCTCGGTAGGAAGCAAAGCAGGCATCGTACAAGGTGGCAACACAAATGCATCAAATAATAATCGCCCAAGAATAGTTCTTACCCTTTTCCCAACAGGTAGAAATATAAAGAGAGCCTCAAGCAGCAGAGATAAATACCTTAGTCTCCACCCTCACCTCAAATTGCTTTGGCATATTTTAAGAGATAAATGGATGCGTACAAAATTTAAATAGCTTTTTCTTTTCTTTTTTGGCAGTCACTAAAATGGGTCAGGTCTAGGAATTATTAGTTTCTTGGCCTGAAAAATCCAAGTGTTTTTTAAAATAAGATTTCCTTTTTGAAGGATCAGCCTTCTTGGAAGATGTCTGCGTGTGTGTGTGCGTGTGTCTGTGTGTGCGTGCGTGTGTGTGAGTGTGCACCTGTGTGCAAGCACGTGCATGGGTGAGCGTTTTGAAGACAACACAATTGTATTTTCCCTAAGTATGGGGGGCAATATTGTGTAGAGTGGAGGAAGAAAAAAATACATTCATAATTTCCTTTACTTTATGTAAAGATAAACCAGAGTTTGTGGCTCCCTTGATTTTTTTAAAGGGCTGCTTTTTCATATTCACAGCTTCACTGTCCTTTTATTCCCTCTAATAAGACAGCACGATTTCTACCCAAGTGAGTCTCGGCTCAGGCGTACTCACCCAGATAATCCTGAAAAGTTCTCAGTAGCTTCTGCTAGTCCACTCCTGTAGTGAGGGTTATACCTGTTATTCTACGAGAAATCATTTTCCACTCTATCAGTCACCACATTAATCAAACCGCACAGCAAGATCAGCCACCTTTCCAGTGTCTAAATGTTGCCGTCTCAGCCAAGGAGACTCGTCTGCTGGCCCCGCTGGCCCCGCCTGTATTTCCCAGGTGTGAAGACTGGAAAGGGGAGAGAGGCCATTTGTTATTTAACTTGGCCCTCATTAATCCCAGGGAATTCAGCAGAGGGATGATGAGACCAGCTTGATGGATGGCAGACTCTAGGGAGGGAAAATGCCTAGAAAGCTTATTAGATAAGCTCATTTTAAAGGTTCCCTGCAGTAGATTTAACTCAGATGAAGAAAGATATTTTTCAATCAGTGAACAGATTTTAACTTAAAGCCAAACAACTATAACGAGAAATGGGAGGAACTAAAAACCCAAGAGCACACATCAAAAGGCACAGCTTCCTGAGGGATGCAGCTCAAGAGAAGGCATGCGCAGTTGCTGAAATGCCACGTACAGCAGGTTCTAGAATATACACGCAGGCTTCCAAGTAAGTATGCTGGAAACAACATAGTACCAAACGCCTCATGATAAGCACACACAAATCACAAAACGACCACAGCTGGGTAAGCCCAGGCTATCAAATAGCAAAAGCCAAGTCGCAGAACGGCAGTCAATCCCATAGCATTTGTTCACAGACATTTCAAGGTCAAGGTCGGTTGGCTGGCTCGGAAATGCCTGATGCTGTGACATACACTTGGTGGGCCTCGATAAATGTGAACTGAGAGAAGAATATGCATTGTTTACCTACAGCAGTTCCTGCCTCTGTGGGGTGTAAATCGTAGCCCACAGGAGAATCGTCCTAAGGGTCAAGTCACTTCTGCACGCCACTGGATTCTAAATGACATGGTCTTGGTTGATAAACGGAACCTCACAGTTCCAGAGAGTTTTCCAGTTAATGTAAAGTAAACCACGGTCTCTGGGGAAATTTGCTGCAGTGTACTTCAGTGCCACAGTGTTTGTTCTTAGCGGTGGCCTTTCCTCACCGGCTCCATCACACTGCCAATCAGAATACCTAGTAGTTTCCCACAAGATGACACAGAAGATGCATGCAAGCTCTAAATGACCTCAAACACCACAGTACACACATGGCTCTGCCACCTGATAGCTGAGTAACCTATGTGAATTTCCTTGGATGCCCTCAAACAGGGGGCACGGTGGTCTGTGAGAAGCATACAGCGTGCTCTGAGGTATTTTGTGCCCTGAGAGCGGCCACTGGAGAGAGCACTGCACTTGCAAGACCTGGGTATGTCCCCAAATCTACCACTTACCAGCTCTATCGCTTTTGGCAAGTCACTTAACGATGCTGAGCCTCAGCTTTCTCTTCTAGGATAGGGCTATTAATAACCTTCCTCCCAGGGCTGTTTTATGTGTGAAAGCAGTTTGTAAGCTCTCTTAGGAATTATTATTTCAGAGCTCAGAAAGCCACCTCCAAGTCCTGCCCAGGAGCCTGATGACAGGTTCTGCCGATAGGACTCTGGAATTTAAGGCTGGGGTGGAAAGGCTGCAAGCCTTGTCCTCCCAAATACCAAGGAATGGTATTGACACTAAATAGTAACTCGGGACAATACGCAAAGAAGGTATACATTTCTACGTAAAACCATGACATGATGTAACCTCCTTCCTTTCGCACAGGACAACTGGCCAGAGGTGATGCATTTCAATAGAACCAGTATTTTCTGCTTTTGACGTTTTCCTTGTTAGAAGTGGAGATCACACGCTGACATTTCCCAACATTTTAAGGTCAGTATCAGCAGAATGAATAACAGGAGAGGGTTTCATGGGTTAGTTACTGGGGGAAGGCATGAAGCTGTGTAACAACAGTCAGAACAGTTTGTCTTTTGAATAACAAAGCAAAAACAGCAACCCCAAACTCGTACTCTAAAACCTAACCCTTAGAAAACCCGTCAGACTATTTTTAAGGATGTTTAAAGGTTTTCATAATCTTCAGCTAAAAAAAAAAATCCAAGTTTATTTTTTGTAAAGTAATGTGTTGCCGAAAGCAAAATATATTTGGAAGGAAAACAGAGGGAGGAAGCGACATTTTATTATGTACTAAAGATTAATTTTGTGTGGCACCAAGGAGCACCTAAACCCCAAAGGCTGGTTCTGGGAGCTCGGAACAAAGCATGATGGAGGAAATGGAAGGGCTTATGAAGTAATGAGCTCCTTGATGCAGGTGATGCTTAAGCAGAGTCTGGATTATGACTTAGCAAGAGATCTATAAGGGAATGTTAACACCAAGTGGAATAGATGAATGTGGAGTCCTTTCCAATTGTGGACCTAGAAGTGATAGGAGAATAGAGGTGTCCTGCCCATTGCCTTGTGGGCTCAAAAGATACGGGTGTTTGGTGCAAGAGTGGATTACAGAACTATGAGCCAATGCAAATGTACATTTTGTATGTTATCAAAAAAGATTCCTGTTGATACTGTATGGGTTGGATTATAACTTGACAACTTATCCCATCTTACATTTACATAGAGATGAAAAAGCAAATTGAATCCATCTTGCTCTATGCTTTTCCCTTCTCACTGACCTTGAATATCTGGAAGCGTTTTCTCCTGTGAAGGACCTTCCAGAATCTGTGATACTTAAAGCAGAAGGTCTTCTCTGAACATAACCTATGCTTTCCTTTTGTTTCTGGTGCCGTCAGTATTCTTCTCTAAACTTCTAAATCAAGCCAATGAACCAAGATTCCTTAACAAAGTTCACTCTTCCATGAAGCCTTACTGATACCACTGGGGAGAATTACTTTTCCTGAAGCTACATTCCTTTCTATGGAGTGCAGACTGAACCGATTTGATTTTACTGCAGTTAGCTTCAATCAGAGTTACTTAGGGGCTGATTCTCTTAAAGTGATTATTACATTGAGGAGATGAGTAAGGGGTAAAGATGTTAGAAAGACAAAAGTATAGAGAAAACATGGACTCCTAAGGGTAGTTCTTTACTGATCAAGTAGGGAAGCTGCTCACTTGGTCTAGAGTGCAACATCTATAGGTACTAACATTTGAGCCCAGAAGAATGAAAGCAAATCTCAAAACCCAACCAGCCAGAAATATTTATGTGGAACCTATAAAGAGCCCAGGACTCTTTTTGTGTATTCAGTATGGGAACATGGACAAGAAATGTCTTATTCTTGAGGAGACAAGAACAAACGGAAAGGGTTGAAGAGAATTTACGAACATTGACCAAGAAGTGGCAGTCTTATGGATGACATATATACTAACTAGCTCACTTCCTCTTTTGACCTTTTGGTAACAACAAAAACAGTAAAGGACATAGTGTAAGAGGACTGTTTTGCACACACGGGATATCTATCCTCATCAAGCTTTCACTCTCCTGGGTCTGAGTCCTTGGGGGAAGTTTCCACATCGAATATCAGTTTCCTTTGGATGATTCCAATTCCACTTACTTTCAACCCTGAAGAAAGTGTTTTTACCTAGCCTGCCCCAAAGTGCTGGCTACATTTCACCAAGTAGACTGAAACAAAATTAGAAAATACTGTTGGGTCCAACTGTTCAAAGGAGAAGCAAGAGGGTGATTGGACTTGATACCATGTCAATCAATGAGGAAAAGCTGAAAGAGTTAGTGATATCTGACCTAGAGGCAACGATTTAGACATTACACATTAGACTTCTTGTGCATAGCTCCAGAGCCAGAGTTTTGTTTAACACGGAAGAACTTTTGTAGAAAAAAGCTGCCCCAGTGGTAGAAGGGACTGCCATGAATAATACTACATACTAGCCAGCTCTAAGAAGATGTGAAATGGAGACTTGTCAAGAAAATAACGGGAGATTCAGATCCTTAAAGGACACATGATATGTCTAGGAACAGCACTGGGGCTTGGGGTCAGCTATAGCCCTCTACACTGGTGTAGAACACAAGATGACATAATGAAACCTGTCTCAGTCTTGGTAGATCATTCTATTCCTGGGGTTGAACACTGAATTTAGAAGCTATGTTCAGTACCAAGTTGATTGCATTTGTGGGTCATTTAATAAGACTTCTATTTGGGCCTATTAGGTAAATGTCTAACAGAGTTAGATGAATGATGTTTTCTCTTGCCCATAAGTGAATAAGTATCCTGGAAAAAGTAGCAAGCACACAGTAGGGAAGGATTCATGTAACCATCTTAAAGTATTACAAAAGAATTAGCTATGGTTTCCCTCATCTTTCTAGTATACATAACATTTTGCTTGTAGAATCCTACAAAATCTGTGCTTATAACAAGGGCTAGGATAAGAGATATTTATTAGTGTGGTTAGAAACTGCTGTAAATTAAGTAAAAATCAGGAATAAAGAGCGAAGATTTTAGTAATTTTTTTTTTTGTAACTTCACGGGGGAAAAGTCAATGAGTTTAATAAAATGCATCTTCCACACAACTTCCCACAAAATAAGCCACACGCATGTTGGATAACAAAATTATAGAGTCTACAACTTTTTGCACAGGGTCCAGGAAAATAAAAGAGGTAAAGGAGTGTCTTTCCTTTCTATATTGAAGGAAAAATATGCCATTTTATATTTCTTCTTTGAACTTAGTAAGCTAAAGTTAGTTTTCTGTGCTTGTAACTAAAAAGGAGAAAAGCAGTACAAATCAATTCTAGTATAGCTGTTTAGGCAGGGCATTACAGAAAGTGGATGACTGGATTTGAACAAGAGACCCACAGACCAAAACAACCCCTGCCTACTGTGCTCACCAAATAAGTACATCGGAAGGGATGAAATATTGAATGTGTGAAAATAGAAACCTCTAACCTTCAGAGATGCTTAGGGTGTAGTACAGCTTAACTAAGACTACGTAAGAATATGCATTGCCATCTGTCACAAAGAGAACGAGCTATGGCCCTCTCACAGAGGGATGAAATGACATGTATGATAAAAGTCTTGTGTAGTTATGGCCATGCCATGGGGCTGAGAAGCAGCTCCCATTTTAATTCTCTTCTGACAAGGGAAAAATACATTGTTAGCCATAGTGATTTTTAAACACCTCATAAACTTGGAAATATAAATATTTTACTTGTTTAAAAAACTACAATTGCCAGTCCTTAAAACCCTTATGAAAATTCTGAGTTACACGGTACAAGAATCTTATTGTTTAAATTGTGACCTGCCCCTTCTCTCAAATTCCTCCTTCCCCGCCAAATCCCTCTCTTCTTGGAGACAGGTAAAAAAAAAAAAAACCAAAAAAAAACCCCAAAAAACCTCTGCCTGTTTATCAAAACAACACATTCACTGAGACCATCATTAATTCTTGGCAAATTCATTTGTGTATTGAATTATGTATGTATTAGTTATGCTTTTACTTTCCTCATATGTGACCCTCCTAAAAAGGAAAATCAAGGTCAACTTGTAGAAAACAGAAGTAAGGGCAGAAACCAAAAATAGAAATACAGTCCTAGAATTATAAGCTTTTTCTAAACAAATTTATAAAAAGTGGACACAGGAGGCATGTTTTGATCGGTATTAGCCAGAGTTCAAAAGAATCTCTGACTCATTTTAAGACAATATGTTTTACTGAAAGACCCAGATTGTTCTTCTCAGGTTGCTTTTTATAAACAGACTACAGGTCTGTAATCTGTGCTTCAGGAAAAACTCTGTTGCTGACCTACTCCCTGCAAAATACTGTGATTCAAGTATTAGGGTTTAATATTATTGTCATGGGAAAAATGCTGATATGTTTAAAAATTCCAGAAGGATAATAGCTTTCCCCTGCCATAAGGAAAACTCTCAAGTTTCATTGATCTAAAATAACATGCCACCACTTAAAAATATGATTGTTTTGTTGGTCAAAATGCTTTGGATTAAAAAAAAAATCTCAACCTAGTGTCTTAGAAAGATCACTTTGCCTATAGCTGAGAAAAGTAGGCCAGTCATAAAGGAATTTGCCAAGAACTCTGTGATCTGAGTCCCTGATGAAAACTCACTAAAATAAACTGAAAGACTCTATTATCTCACCTCACTTTATGAATAAACACAATCTGGAAAAAAAGGCACTTTTAAAGAAAGAATTTATGGATGACACATATATTTTGCAGTACAATTCTTCCCTTAATATGATCATAATTCCATAAGGATTGTAATGCATTGATTTAACTTATTTATGAAAAGTCCAAGCATGATAACGTTAATGAGTAGGAATGGGAAGGAATAAGAAGGGAGACAAGGGGCGGGGGAGAGAGAGAGAGGAAGAACTCTCACCACGCCACACAGCTTTAATCAGATCACTTCTTAAAGGTTGCAATAATAAGTGAACTAAACAACAGCTTCATGAGAAAAGTTATCTGTCAAGGAAATAACTTGACCTGAAATGTTCATGACTGCACCATAATAAGGACTCAGAACCAAGATTCTCAACTTGTTCTGTACACTATTAAATTAAAAAAAAAACAACAAACAAAAAAATGGTGGCAATTAAAAAATAAGTGGACATGCTGAATAGGTGTTAAAGGCTCAAGTGGAAGTCTGTCTTCATTATCTAACTCAAATGAGAGTAAGACCACTAAGTAAGACCACCTAGTCACTAACAACACCCAAGACATCACCTTGTGGCATAAGAATGTTTACCTAATTTAGGAATCTGTAAGGTACTTCTAAGAGATGGCGAGAACAGAAATACCGTTAGAATGCATTAAGATGAAGAGTTCAGATTTCTCTGGATTTCGACTTTTTGATGAGTATATCTTGGAGATTTGGGGATGGTTATTTAAGTGACAGACTCTTCAGTGGAACATTCATAGTAGTGTAAAGATTCTTTAAAAATAAGGCACAAATACATGTTGCTCTCTGATTGTCTCCCATGAAAGTGCACCAAAAGAGCGATCTCAGGAAATGAACTCGAGGCACATTTTGCAGAGGTATATCTTTTCCAGCCTCCTGGTTTCCTACAGATGGCTAAAGCACGGTATGGAACATGCTGTCATATTTCATTCATAACACACATGTACTGTAGCTCTAGGCAACAGATGGACAATCGCTTGTTTAAACTACAAATGTGAAATACTAAGGTAGAATAGCAATATTTATAGAAATGTATATGGAAAAAAAGCCTTTCCAAGCCAAGAGGAATGGTGAGAGGCTGTGAGGTTACATCAGTGTTTCCCTGATCTCCCTGGCAGCTGCCATAACTTCCCCAACACCCTGCAAAACTTGATAATGGAGGGATCAAGGGGCAGCCGACACAGATTTGACAAGAGAAGCCCAAACCATATCAAATAGAAATAACACTGTTACTCCTGGCTGGTTCACATTAATAGGATTTTTACTAACTAGGAAAACTGTTGGAAGTTGTGTTTTCAGAGTCCTGTCTATATTCCATAAACCCTCTACTATAGCCCCATGGTAAAATGCTCTTTTTTTCCCCCTGGGACCCAAATATAAAACACTTGAGAATTTTATATGCTTGAAACATCACAAACATCTCTGCAGAATCTTTCATAGTGAGAAAACAATTATAGTGTTGATATCTCCACTGTATTAATCAGCATACACTCAATGAAGTAATTTTGATCAGAGAAGTTGCTCTTACAGAAACAATTTGTTAATGAAAGAAAAAAGAACCCACATCTTTGAGCTGCAGAGATGTTCAGGATCTCAAAGTCTTGATGCACTTTGCTGGGACACATGACTTATTTTTGAGTTTTAAAGGCCGATTTGTTTGCAGATGAGACTCCACACTGAGTCACCATGAGCTGGAGATCCAGGCAATGGAGAAATCTAACTGTGAAACGGTCTGCAGAGCCCAAGACATAGTGGGTTTCTTTTTCCTTTTCCATGTCTCTCATGTTACCTAAAATTACCAAATATTTGTGTTCTTGACAATTTTTTTTAAAGCCAGTATATTTTTAGTATATTTTTACAAACTTTCTCTTATAGACTCTATGATTCTCTTCTATTATTTATGTATTTAAATGATTAACAATCAAGACAATATATCAAAAGACAGTAGAATTATAATCCTTAAGGTACTAGATCTTTATATCTCTGTTATAGGCAAAATTTCATGTAGCTAAAACAGTAAAAAGTGATTTGGCATTGCTGACACCAAATGATTAATAGAAGATAAGAAAGCAATATAAATCATATGTTTAAGAAATCCTGAAATAAAATATTTTAGGATCCTTTCCTTATTATACCTTGTGAAAGAAAAAAAAATCTAAATCTAAATAGTCTATATATGTAGGTGTGCACATTCATTATGAAAAAAGTATGATAAGTCTATATTAAAAAGACATTTACTTTAAAAATCTTTGGTAAAGATACTCTGAGGTTATGTGATAAAAATGCACTATAAAGATTGTAAGCAAGCAGTATTCTGGCAATGCCACAGTGAGGGGCCTGTGAAAGCATTTTTTTATAACTCTCTTTTTTTTTTTTTGGCATGTAAACATTCAGTTACATAAGGACTTAAATGTAACAAACAAGTAGAATGTTATTGCATTTTTACAGTATAAATATTTCATAAATTCTCCCTCCTTTGGCAAAATTCATACTAATAGGACTGCACTTCAAGAGATAAAATCTATCTCTCAATAAACTGGGCTCTTTGCTTTTGACCAAAAGACAATTTCCCCCCAAGTATTTCATAGAAAACAAGTGACTGAAACAATTCAAGCAGATTATATTATTATATTATCATTATCACCTCAATTGTCTAATAGTCAGTATTCTTTGAGATCATCTGCATGGTCTGGCCTTTCATTTGGAAGACAGAAATTCAGAGATGCAGTTGCCATTGTATCCTAAAATTCACATGCTGCCCGAAGTGGACCCCTTGTATTTCACATTATGAGAAATGTGAGATCAAGGAAAAGGGCAGCAAGGTAAGGAAAGGACAGTGGTCAAAGGACCCTTTGAAAAGCTGTAACTGTGATGGTTCTAAAACAAAACCGTTTGGTGACCAAAGCAAATGAGCCACAGATTAACTCAGAAGAGCTATAAGCTTAAGAATTTCTTACAGAAAAAAAAAATCAACCACCTTTATGATTCTTCCTACTAAAGTAAAATAAATTTAATTGGGACTCTTGAGGCCTGGGTTGCAATTCAAAACATGCACAAACAATTTTTCATTTCTGAGTGTTAAAATTAAAAATTAAAAACAAAAGTCAGACTAGAAAACTTCATCACTTTCTAATCAGGAAAAAAATATCTGTGGAATCAGGGAAGGGTATACAGGGGAATGTAACTATATTTGTTATATTTGATTTCTTAAACTGGGTGGCACAGAGATTCATTATATTATTATTTATACTTTTGTGTATATTTAAAATACTTCATAATTTAAAAGTATATACTTGTGGAAAATTTGAAGAAAGTTTTAACTAATCTTAATCCAAAATACTTAGTTTACAAAACGGTAACCTGCTACTAAGAGAAGTGTTCTTCCTTAAAAAAAACATGTTAAAACGTAATAAAGTAGATGCGGTTCTGGAGCTGGCAAGCAAGCATTTCCCTGCCCAATAAGAGTTTGAATAAAGATTCTAGGCAGAGACGCTGCATATTTTTAGCTCAAAAAGGCAATTTTTTTTCAGTGATTGTCTTTGAAAGTGTGGTGTAAATGTCACATCGATGATATGAAAATGTCTTCTGCAGTATGTAATTTGAGTTGCAGAAGGATTATAAGAATAATGAAACTGTGGTTTCACAATCTTTTCAAGCTTTCCTGTCTTTTTAAAGTAAACTACACAAAACTAACACAACTTTATGTGCCCCGATTTGCAACTGTCAGGCAAAAAGGACCTGGGCCTGGAAAAAAAAATTCTAAACTGCTCTTTATAGCTATTTTCCTCTAGAGAAAAAGTCAATTTTGGTAGTTGTGTTTGGATATTAAAAAAAAATGGCAATATTTCTGACATGAAAAGTGGAACAGTATTGGAAATGTTATATTCTAGAGAAAACCAAGTTTGTCCATATTATTATGTCCAGGTAGCATGGAAAAGGAAAATCTTAAGATAACATTTTGGGGTAATAATGAGTTTTTCAAATATAACCCCAAAATGCTTTATCCAGCATACCCTATCCGTAATTTCTTTAGAAAAATATTGAAGTTTGGTTCTCTCTCACCAGTATCTGTTTTCAAATGAGTCCCAAACACTGGTCATTATAGATTTTGAATTAGGATAGTTGCAAATTCGATGTGGGCTTCTTTTAATCTATGTAATTTACAGCTTAAATTCTTTATAGCCTGACATATAATTGTGCATTTTTTTCCCCAAGGGACATGACTAGTTTAGAGCAACAGAAAGATCTATTTTTCAATACACAGAAAAAGAATGGCTATCTTTTATGCTCACTGGCAATGTGGAAGTGATAGGATGGAGACTTCAAGCCTAAAAGCACCTGTGAGTTGGCAGACTCACCCAGGAAAAACTGTGTGACAGCAAATACCACACTAAAAAAAGCCATTCAACCAGATGAAAAGTGAGACAAACATAGGGATTAAAAGTTAAAGGAATGCAGAAGTGAATGGGATGGAGTATAATCCGTGCAAAAATGTGCAAGTCCTTGGGAACAAAGGCCCATCAAGGTCCTACATGATTAAATGTGAAATGTGTATTTGGTAAGAACTTTAAAAAATCTCACACTCTATGTGTTTCTAAAGAAAGGTTAATAGTGGATGAAGTAGAGACCATCCCATAGCTTGATTGCCTTTCCTCTCTTTTCCTATTTCTCTTCTTATATTTTTCTTGTGTTTCATCCTTCTCAGAGCCACCAACTAACCGCTAAATAGGTGACTGGATTTAAAGGTCAGTGCTAGCCTTGGCGGTCAACACCCTGATGCGGGCAGAGTTGCAGGTCTTGCAGAGGATGTGTCCATCCAAAGGGTAGCAGCCTTGGTTATCTCCTTCAGACAGGAGACCACCACAATCCTGGAAGAAGGAAGACAGATGGAAAGGATATCAGTGAAAATGGAAACAAATTCCTTTGCTTTCCAATCAAGGCTTCCGTAATGAGGCCAACTACTACCTTTCCTCTTCATACACCACCAACCCCTTCAAATCCTTCTGCAGGATATAACATGGTATGTCTTGCATTAAGCTTAAGTAGAGACTGGGGACAGCAATATGAACAGGGTGAAATGACCCTCCTGAGATCACTTAATAGGAAATACAGGTACAGGAAAAGAAGAACCTGAGGGTCTAGGCTCCCAACTAGTAGTTTTGCTCCCCTCACCCAAACAACAAGAACAAGCACAAGAGAAAATAAAACAAGAATAGATCCCGAATCACTAACTCATCTTTGCCATTTATCATTAATTTAAGGATCTCTCAAAAGTAATATACAGGTGCAGGGACAGAATCTCCTGGTAATTCCAGGGCAGAAGCTAAGTTGTAGAGTGACTCCTGCTAAGCAGAAGGGCCACCAACGGGCTCTACTTACTTATTCCAACTTTAGAAAGAAAATAAAATCTTAAGGTTTGGGGGCGGGGGCTGGAGGGAAATGACCTGCTGTACTTTCTTTTTTTTTTTTTTAAATTAATTAATTAATTAATTAATTTTTATGGCTGTGTTGGGTCTTCGTTTCTGTGCAAGGACTTTCTCTAGTTGTGGCAAGCGGGGGCCACTCTTCATCGCGGTGCGCGGGCCTCTCACTATCGCGGCCTCTCTTGTTGCGGAGCACAGGCTCCAGACGCGCAGGCTCAGTAATTGTGGCTCATGGGCCCAGCTGCTCCGCGGCATGTGGGATCTTCCCAGACCAGGGCTCGAACCCGTGTCCCCTGCATTGGCAGGCAGATTCTCAACCACTGCGCCACCAGGGAAGCCCCTGCTGTACTTTCTAAAGGATACAGCACGGAGGAGAGGACACTGCTGTTTCTCTTTAGTCATAAAACCTAGTGTAAAAGCTGCAAGTCTTTTATTCTCTTTGCTCATGTGAAGGCCAGAGAGAGGCACGTAGGGCCAAACAAAGCACACTGCATGAAACAGGTGGTCGTTACAGCTCAGGCGGTGAATGGAATGACTGCAGTCCTGGAGAGCAGGGGCCACCCCGCCAGCCCCGCCAGCCTGTGTCTTGGGAAAATCTCCTCGTGGGACTAGAAGAGCCAATCTCATGAGGATGTGGTAATAAAGAGGTTCACACTATCTCTCGCAGACAGCTAATGCTAACTGCTGCACTCGGAAGTGCTGCTAGAAAACAAGAAAAGTGCTTTCAAAGAGGGGCTCTGGCTAAGTCATAGGACGAGGACAAGAAAATGTTTTAAAATCATTCCCTGAATGTTTTTATACCTTTTCATACCCAGATTAGAGGAGAAAGACTTGCTGCCCTTTGCTGTATAAATGAAGACATGGCCCTTGGGCAAGAGGCTTCCCTTGTCACTTCCAGCCTGGATTACAGGCCTCTTGTAAAACACAAGTCCTATGAACACAGGCACTAGGGGCTCCCCCAGATTTAATCATTGCTATATTTATGAAAATCCGGCTCTAGTGGGCCTGGCAGGGTGAGGGGGCGCTGACCACAGACCTCACACCGGTAGCAGTGAACATGGAAATCGCGATCCAGAGCCACAATCCGGACAGTCTCTTCCTGGCCGGGGGCTGGCATGATAGGCTCCTTGCACACAGAACAGCGGGGGGCAAACTTCCTGAAAACGGAGAGATAGTTCTGGTTAGATACTGAGCATCGACACTGGCAAAAAGATGAGACTTGGAGGTGAAAAGAAAAGGTGTAAAGCAAGAGCCAGGAAACCTGGTCTGCCGTCTTGTGTGACCTTGAGCAAGTCACTTTCCTTGAGTCTGCTTCCTCAGCTTAAAATAAGGGACTTACACTTGGTGACCGTTGAGGTCCTTCTAGATGATAAATATCATGATATTTGGTGAGGTGGGGGCGTGAGTGTGTGAACTGCCTCTGCATGAAGAGCTACCGTGGCGTGCGATTCACCTGTGGATAGATCGCAAACACAAACCCTGGGCTTGGGCAGGTCAGCCAGAGAGGCAAGGAGGCCCCTACTTGTTTCTGACTTCTGCTTCTAGACTTTTGTAGGTGCTCCCCAGGCCCTACCCAAGTATCCTGAGGTTGGTAACTTTGCCTCATTCCCAATTATTAAGCCTCTTCTTTGAAATGTGTCTTCAATTCTAGGAATGAACACAAGAAACCTCAAATACGTATCTTTTCAAAGCAGCAGAGTTTAGTGAGTTTAAACATTCTTTATACCAAACTTCCGATGGCCAAATCTGCACTTCTTATATTTTGGTTGTGTTAAACTTTTGTTTAAAAAGAAAAAATTATAAAGCTGTCCAGTTCTCTATTCTTCAAAGGATTTTAGAACTTCCAAAGGGTATGTGTATATGAATACACCACCCAACACACACACACACACACACACACACACACACATATATATATACATACACACACATATACATATGTTTTTGAGGTTAACTCTTGGTGCGGAATTTTAATATTTCCTAATCTCTTAATAGTCCTTAATATGACCAATGGCCATAACATTTTTTTTTCCTCATAACAGATTAATAGGCTGCAAATATAGGCTGTGCACCCATCTGTATCTTCTGGAAATTAGGTGTGGTATTTATGAAGGTGTGAAATGAGACGTGATTTGAAACGGAAATGGATAAGAACTGAAAAGATTAAAAAAGAAAGACTGAGCAACTCAGTTTTTTCATCATAATGGTTTTAAGATTAATGATGTTAAAATTTATCTATTTGTAGAGAGACTTAAAAAGAAATAATGATAGTAATCTAACTCTTTGCAGAGCACTTTATGGTTGTCAAAGCATCTTTACATACATTATACTCTATATGTACATATTAATTTTCCTGGCAGCACCCAAAAGACATCTGTATGGCTGCAATCTAAATAAATATGAATTAAGCAGCAGATCAATTGATTGCTATGAAAGAAAAATTTAGAGGATCATGGTACAATTGCGGCAGTAATCAGAGTTGTTATAATTGGTATTTTATGCAAGAAGTTCATACTCAGTGGCAAAAAAAATTGCTTTGGACTACTTGATTATTTTTGAATCTGGGTCATCAGTAGTGAAATAAGCAGCCTTCTGGAATCAGCTGCAAAATTTCCTTCCCCAAACCCACTGGGACTGTAAACTCTGTGAGGTCAGAAGTGTGTCTTGCCTATCACTTTATCTGTGAGTCTTCCCCGATGTCCCCAAGTAGGATTACTAACTCCTTGAGGATAAAATATCTTTCACTGAAATTGCCTATTTTAGCAGTAATTATCTGCATATCTTTGGAGACCTCAAAACTGTGAGCTTCCAAAGGACAGGATTTGCTCTATTTCTGAGTTTCTAGAAATAACTAGTGTGACTGGTGCAGCAGGTAGAAAGTCAGGCAATATCTAATGGAATGAAGTATTTGCCACATTTCGCATAAAAAGATGTTGCTTAGGCCTTTATGTTCAATCTCAAGGTTCCTCTTTGGAAAGGCACAGACTGTATTCTTGCTGAGTAATGATTTCTTCTTACCGATTGGCCTCATTTCTATGATGGGAAAAGGCAAAGTGAAGAGACAGGCAGTGGTTTCCACCGTCCCCACTGTGTTCCTTGGCCGGCATTTTGAGGATTGTTAAAAATCCCAGGTGGTCTATTTCAAGGCTCAGCTCACTAAGCAGACAATAATAATAAAATTAATTTGATAAAAACACTTCTGATGGTTAAACTTGTGTGCTTATTATTGTGCCAAGCCTTGTTAAGCACTCTGTACACTTGGCCTTATTTTTTACTGATAGCAAACATTATTAAGAAATACTTTTATCATTTCTGCTTTACAGCCATAGGAGCCAAAGCTCAGAGAGGGATGATCTTAATCACTGGGTCCTGGCACATTTCTGGCAATCCACAAATGGATGCTGATTAAACAAATAAATGGATGCATGTAACATCCCTGATAAGAAAGCACAGATAGTGGAATAAAGACTCAACACAGTGAAAGGGTCAGTTAAATGAATCTGCTTTTCTGAGCTCACTGTCTTGGCACTGGGAATACAGAAATGAACTCAGACTCCAGCAATCACACTGGTGAGGGAGTTCTATATATTTCTGCATTTGTTCTATTAACATATATACATATCCTACCATATTGCAAAAATGATTTAAGGGGGTTACTGTAAAACAGCGTGTGTGCGTGTGTGTGTGTGTGTGTGTGTGTAATTCTTTATTACTAATCAGGCTATGTAAAGTGCTATCTATAGTGAATTTCCAAAACTATGAAACATAGAGAAGGAGATATAAATTCAAACATGGGTTTAGGGAGCGTTTGAGATCAGAGGAGGATTCTTAGAGTAGATGATAATTGAGTTGGGCCTTGAAAGATGGCCATTTAGGTGAAATGGGAAAGTAAGTCTGTGTGTGTGTGTGTGTGTGTGTGTGTGTGTGTGTTGGGGGTGAGGGTGCGATACAGGCAGTCTGCCAGGGAACTAGTTTGAGCAGTCATCTGAAATGACATATGGGACAGAGTTTCTGCCTAATAGGATGGAGGATTTGGGCCAACCCTGACTGATGGCAGTTATGGAGGGGATGGCCCATAAGCAAGGCTTTAAAAATAGCGTTTCAGAAGCTTGTTACTCAGAGTGCAGTCCAAGACCACCTGGGACCTTGTCAGAAAGGCAGAATCTTAGGCACTCCCACCCCAGACCTCCTGAGCTAAAATCTGCAGTTTAACAAGATCGCTAGGTGACTTGTAAGCCCACTGAAGTTTGGGAAGCACCAGTTTAAAGGAAGGGTTTCTAAGCAGGAGAGATAAATCCCTTCTCCTGGGCCTCCTGCATCTCACCATAGCTTCTATTCGCAGGCTGTTCTAGTTTCAGCCAAGCGGATCTTTCTTGAAAGCAGAGAGCCTTTCTTCTCTCTGGGCCCTTTGTTATTGCCTGAGTTGTTCCTTCTGCCAAGAATCTCCATTTCCCACTTAGTACACTCTGCTTCCAGAAGCCTACTCAGATCCCAGGGCTGAGTAATATCTTCTGGGTCTGACAGCTCAAGCCCTTGCCTGTGCCTCACATCGTCACCTTTACAGTCTTTTCTGCCTGGTATCACACAGAATCTGCACTTATTCTCTCCCCTCGTCCTGGCAAGCTCCTTGCAGACCGGTGCTTCTCTCTACGTATTTCTACCTATGCAATTTCTCTCCTTTAGCACTAAGCACAGTAATTGGCACATAGAGGGCTCTTCATAGATGTGGTTGAACAGAATTGAAATACATCTCCCAAAAGCTCACAAATGGGAGATCTGTTCAGAATGACCAAGAAATCTGCAGAAGGCGGCTATATTCCCCTCTCTGCAGCCCACTCTTCTTAGCCATGTAATGTCCATGGCTAAGACATGGCTAATGGGTTGGACTTGTAGCTGCTTTTTATTCCAGTCCTTTCAAGACTCAGAAACGGAGTTCTGTAAAATGTATCTTCTATTCTTCTTTGGGAAATGGGGAAAAGATCAAAAAGCTTCTCCCCCTGCATACCTGCCAATCATGCAGACAACATTATTTTTAATAATCTGTATTTTAACTGGCCACTGAATTAGCGGTGATGGGGAGCATTGGGGGTTTCAGATTCTTTTTCCCTTTCAGTTGCTCAAGTCTGCCTTCCTGGAGTGTTCAGACCCACACACATGTCACCAGTCACAAGTCTCTAATTATGCTCTCCACTCCTAGAAATGAAAGATAAATGGCATAGATATAAACTTACATTTGTCAGAATTGATTTCCTGTTTTAATTGAGGGGTGTAACATATCAGTCTTTTTCAGCAACAGAAACGTGTGTGCTCTGATTATATCTATCAGTCTTTCTTGGATTAGGGTAAGTCTAAGAAAGGAGAGAAACAGTGACAGAAATACACTCCCCAATGGTATCTTTTCACTTCCCTTAAATAGATGCAGGGTTTTTTTCCTTTTTTTTCATGTGTAATTAGAAGCTAAAAATATCAATAACGTGAAGTACAATTTATGCTGAGACTGCCCTTTCAAAGTGAGCCCTTTCTTGTCTAACTCAGGTCGAGAATTCCTGCCTCTGGGGTTTTTTTTGTTTTGTTTTTTTTAATTTATTCAGCCTCACATCTTTTGGTGAGGTTTTCACTTTCCCTGCTACTTGAAAAGTGGTCAGGAAATTCTTTTTTTAAAATATGAGTCTCAGGTCCCCAAACTGTTTGTGGCAAGTACCTCCCAGTTGTTGACAATCAACAGAGCGGTGAAAATTAACCCACAAGACTGCACATCTGGAGGCCATAGAACGGATACCCAAACTGGTGAGCCATATGAGCTTCATCTCTCTGAGAGCCTCAGACTGTTCTTAAAGCCACTGCGAAGCAAACATGAGCCAGAAACCTCCGTGTCTGCCATTTACAAACCACATCTATAGCTGTCATATGGTTCCTAGAAATATGCAACAAATGTGATCAACCAATTAACCAACTAACAAACTGGCCAAATAAGAATAAGCAAAATGCAAAGCTATACAATTTTCATGAAAACTCCAGCTATAATAAAGAGGGATCTACAAATTAGAGAAGTGAGGAAGTGGTGACATAATTTTCCAGGCCCATCAGTTAAGTGGTCTTGACCTTAAGATTCTACTTTTTAATCGTCATCGAAAGATTAGAAAATATCCTGAGGAAGAGAAGACCTGGGTGGGGGTAGAGCTTAGTGGAGGGTGTGAATATGCTGATAATGGCATAAAATAGCCTCCAAATATGTGAGAGGCTGCATTAGCAAGAGGGGTTGAACTGTTCTCTGTGCCAGTCCCTCCCATAACCTCCTATATGCAGAGTGGCCAAGACGTAGAGGTCAGCTCTAGAGAGAACCCTAGGCTGTCTCAGATGGGAGGCTTTAAGACAGGGTCTGGTCTAATGACCAAACTGAGAAGCTCAGAGAAATTGGGCAATTTGTCCACTGTCACATATCTTGTTCATGTTTAGGCCAGGGAGAGCTACCCCAGGATCCTGCCTCTTTCCAGTACACATGTTCTGCGGCTAAGTCAACTTCCTCATAATTAGAGCTACACAAAGATGTGATGGATAAGCCCCAGGGAAGTCTTGAAGCAGAGGCCAGGCTGGAGGACCACATGGAGTACCTAATATCAATTCCTGCATTGGAGGAGGGGATAAATAACCTCTTTTTAACGTCCCACCAAATCCGGAGATCCTATAGCTCGGAGAGAGAAGAGTGTGAAGCCCAGATACGGGCAGTAAGAATAGACCCCAAGAGGACAATTAGGCTGCAGGAGGGAGAGTAGGTTGCCTACTTGTGGAAGTCTTCGATGCAGTGGATGAGGCCGCCAGCGTCCACGGTGAACGGGATCCCATCCAGGCTGCGGTGGCACATCACGCAGGTAAAGCAGTGAGGATGATAGGCCTTCCCAGTGGCTCGGAGAATCCGCTCCATGATGGGCTTGGAGCACACGCTGCACTGCTCCAGGGTATTCTGAGGAGGAAAAGAAAAATGCCAACGTTAGGCTAAGACGTGAAGAGCTCCATTTACGTAGTAACTTACAGCATGACAAGCACTGTTACAGAACACATGGGCTCATGTGCTTATCACAGTATTTGGAGGAAGGCAGAGTGTATATCTTTATTACAGAGAGAATGGAAACACAGATGGATCAAGTGGCTTTTCTAAGGTCATGCAGGTTCTGGGTGGCAAATCTAGGATTTAGAACTCATGTTGTCTGACTTCTACTCGTGTTCCTTTCCAATACAGCAGGGGTAATAGCAAACTTTTCTGTAAAGGCCCATGTAGTAAATACTTCTAGCTTTGTTAGAGCAACTCAATTTTGCTGTAGTGGCAGGAAGGCAGCCATAGACAGTGTGTAAGTAAATGGGCATGACTGTGTTTCAATAAAACTTTATTTACAAAAGCAGGCTGGATTTGGCCATGGCGATAGCTTTTTGACCCCTGAACTACACAATCCGGGTTCTCCACTGGAAGAATACTTCTCTATTACTTCTAAAACTTGATTAGTCATCAAAATCCTAGTGGGGTCACCAAGGACCTTAACATTTTAGAGTGGTCTTTCTGACGACCCAGACTCGCAGAGAGCATGCTGGTTGCAGAACCCAATCAGAGCTCAGCATAATCAATGAGGCTTTTGATCATTTAAAGCCTTGATTCAAACACCATCTCCACGCTTAGTGTTGTGAACTCTTGATGGAAATGTTGAACCTAGAGGGGTTCCAGTTTTGAGAAATGAATTAAGAAAGTCAATTTATTTGGCTTTAAAAATATGCTCAGCTTTAAAAATAACCCCCCCCCCTTTAAAAGGGATACCATTTATTGAGTCAGGACTCAGAAAGATTGATACAATTAGCTGTTAACTTTCCATCCTTGCCTAGAATACCATGCTCTCTTACCAACAGCCATGTTTCACATGTAATATGCTATATTTCAACTGAGAAGTCTGGACTGACTCAATGAGTTTACGATTTAGAATAAACCTGGGATGGGGATCTGATTAGAAACATGCGGAACTCGAAGGGATGTGGAAATCAAGGAGTAATTTCCCTCTTACCACTAGAACCTTTAAATGGGCATGAGGCAAGGCGTGCCTATAGGTAGATAACTAGTGTGCTGATGACAACTACAGCAACAGTTTCTGACTGGCTTCTTGTTTCCATCTCTCTTCCTGTAACACTTGCCCATCCTCACAGCGACTTCCAGTTTCCTTTCTAAAACACAGATGTGACCAAGCAGCTTTCTTGCTAGAAAAACTTATATGGCTCCACAATGTGAAAACAGCTCGTTCCTTACCTGACATGCAAACTCCCTTTTTAGGCTCAGATTCCCCTGATGTCTCAGACTGCTCACTTTTGTTCAAACCTATGAGAAACTTCCATATTTCTGTGCATTGGCTAATGCCTAGAAGGAATCACAATTTGCTATTTTGACCTTTCAAGGTACGGGTCAGAAGGCATCTCCCCAGTAAAGCCTTCCTCAATGCCTTCAGTTGGAATAAATTGCTTCTTTCTCTCCCCTTCCTGAGCACTTAATTCACGTTGCTTAAAGCACTTACAGTGTTCACTGTATTGAAGTTATTTGCACATATGTCTATTTCCTCTACTATACTGCAACTCTTTAAGGGCAGGGACTATGTCTTAAGAATGTATTTCTCTGTTCCATGCTTCACCTGGTATACTACCTGGAATAAAAAGAAACTCAGGATGAATATGTGCAAAAAGAATGAAGGAAGGAATATTGTTTACATCCCACTTTGGCATCACAGTGCTGGCCCGATTCCCCTAACTCTGGAATCCAGAGGACAGTAAATCCATCACCGTCCTCTCCTCCAAGTTGTGGTTGCTGGAGGCTCTGAAATTGCTTAGTATGCCTCTGGTCACAGTCTAAACTCATGGAAACTATTAACCTATTTTCCCCCCATTTTGAAGTGGTGAAATTAAAATAGCAGAAGAACATAAGATGAGAGTCTGGAGATGACGATGGTCTCGACAATGAAGGCCCTGGTTCTTTTCTACCCTGGTGATCTGAGCTAATGTGGCTGGAAACTGTCTTCCCAGGGTTTGTGTTTTGCTCTTCTGTGGGTTTTAACTTTTTTTTTTTTTTTTTTTTTTAAAGCCAACCCTGTAATGGAGTTGAACAAATGAGAAAATGCTTGACCAGAAAATATTTTTGTTTGCATTGAGGCTTGGCTGCAAGATTCAAGCCCATTTACTCAAAACCAGCAGCAGCATATAAGGTAGAGTCAGTTTCTAAGGAAAGACTTTATGGTCCATGCTTAAAGAACAGGTAATCTGAACATTTCTGCTACAAAGGAAGAACAGTGTAAAATATACCTAAAGTGAGACTATTGTAAAATGCCCCTAAATCAGAAACTAAAGGCTCCAAGAATGCATCTGACTAGAAGCTTGGACTAGCAAATGGTTGAGGAGGACATGTGAATCTTCCTGAGCCAGTTCTCCTTACTGTATTCTTCTCCTTTCAGTCTTCAACTGGCCCACTAGGACCCTTAGACATATCTGCTCCTAAAGAAAGGATAAAGACTCTTAAAATGCCTGGGAGGAGGGCTCTGGAGTTCCTCTAGTCCAGATCTCTGATTTCCCAGGTGAGAAAACAGACCTGGAAGACTGACACAGCTGGGACCTGAGTCATGGAGATGATTAGGGGCAGAGGGTGGGTTGGTACCCCAGTTTCCCGCCTCTCAATAATTCAGATAGGTATCTGATGAATTCATTATGTAGCCATAGAGAGACAAAGTTGCTAGATGAAGAATATGAATTGTCCCTCTGGATTTGTCAACATCTACTGTATGACCTTAGGTAAATGATTTCTTCTCTCTAGACCTTGGTTTTCTCACCTGTAAAACAATGATTAATTCCAACTCTGCAATTTTGTTACTCCGTGATATATCAGTATTAACAGAAACAGGTAAAGGTCAATGTTTCCATTACTAGAGATATACTAAAAACAACTGGACAACCCTTCATCTGAGGCTTGAAACGAGGGTTCATGTGTTAGAAATCTGGACTATCTAAACTTTACTTTACCTTACCACTTGGAATTCCAGAAATTGCTAGTGGTAGAATTTTAAGCACGACAGAGAAAGATCTTTGTGTCTTTTTATAGAAGGTTATCTTAAAGCCAGACTAAAAGATACACTCCTTATATAAACATGAGGCTTTTCTAAAGTAGGTTAAAATGAAACGGTTAATAAATAAAATAGTATTTAAGAAAATAGAAAAAGAAATAACAAGTCTTCAAGCAAACAAGTGGAAGAAGGGTGTCTCTAAGTATATCTACTCAAATTACATCTTGTATGTGAAGTAGGGGTGCCAAGTTTGACAGACGGGAATTAGGAAGGAAGAGGACACTCCAGCATAAGAACCTTCAAAATCAGTAGAGTGCTTCATGGCCTGGCTCTGGACCCATCTCTACTGGGACCCCACCCGTGGAGCCCACCTTCCAGCTGCCACACTGAGCTCTCTGCCACATCTTTAATAAGCTGTGTTCTTTTACAAACCCAGACTACCTCACATCCTTCTTTGTCTAGAGAAGACCTACTCATTCTTCAAAGTTAAGCTCAAACATCACCTCTTCTGCAAAACCTTTCGTAATTCTTCCTTTGTTATACTCCAAGCAAAATAACTCACTTCTTCCACTCCCATAGGACTGTATGATGCTTCTATGACACCGAATATAATAATGTCCTTGATTTAAAGGTTTATGTCAACCTCCGTGACCAAACAGTGGCACCCTGCTCTCCCCGTATGGCGCTATAGTCATAGGTTGAGTTTGCTAGGAATCAGATTCTGAAACAGAGCTTTGCACTAAAGAAGTTATTGAAGAGTGGCTTTGAGCTCATGCCTGTGGGTGAGAACAGGAAGCCTCTGGATAGAGGGAGGAATTGAACTATGATTCAGTTATAACAAAGGCTTCTGATGGTTTCACGGAGAACTCTGGAGTTCGGATGGCTCTGCAGAATTGTCTTTCCTTGAAGCTAGGGGGTAGGGCTTTTATACCCCTACATCTGCCAGCCAATGGATACGGGCTGCTTGCAAGGAAGAAGAGAGGGACTCAGCTGTGAACCGTCAGCAGCCAACAATCCCAGCCAGTGGGGGAGTGAGAGCCTCAGTCCTGAAGGGGGTCTGGGCAGTGCAATACAGCAGCCACAACAGTAAGCATCCTTGCCCAGGGCCTCCCTGGTCCATGACACACATTAGGCAACAAGTAACCAGATGTGAAACACCTTCTAGATTAAGCTGAAAGAATAGTCTAGATTTTACGCTTTTTAAAAATCCTAGGCCCTGTTGGAAGATTTTTAAGGATTTTTTGAAAATGTTTTAAGCAGTTACTTCAATGAGAGTGTGGTTAACAAGAGAAGATGTTAAGAATAGCAGAAAAACCAAGAAATTATTTAACTGCTAAAAGGCACAGCTTATCAACTTTTCTGAAATGATGGCAATACAATTGTGATTAAAAACAAAAAGTTAAGTGAAAGTAAAAATAAAATCACCAACAAATCTTGTACACAAAACTCCCAAATGCAACTGTTTTTAAATTAAGAGATACAGGGCTTCCCTGGTGGCGCAGTGGTTGAGAATCTGCCTGCCAATGCAGGGCACACGGGTTCGAGCCCTGGTCTGGGAAGATCCCACATGCCGCGGAGCAACTGGGCCCGTGAGCCACAACTACTGAGCCTGCGCGTCTGGAGCCTGTGCTCCGCAACAAGAGAGGCCACGACAGTGAGAGGCCCGCGCACCGCGATGAAGAGTGGCCCCCGCTCGCCGCATCTAGAGAAAGCCCTCGCACAGAAACGAAGGCCCAACACAGCCAAAAATAAATAAATAAATAAATAAACTTATTTAAAAAAAAAAAAATTAAGAGATACAATCTGGTTGTATCTTTTCTATCCTTGGATATTGTATAAATAACTTCTCTAATTCACAGTCAGAAGAGTTGGAAGAATCATCGGAATCTAAATGAAGCATACAGGTAACATAAGCATTGACTACTAGTTAGATGATGGAGAAAATAATATTTCTAAAATTTATATATTACTTAGGTGTACGTGTGTTCGCTGTTGAAGATTTTAAATCAAGAGACGTAAATATTTGAAGATTTGGAAGACTATAAAGTATTGCCATTTAGAAATGTTAAAATTTTCATTTCATAAAATTAAAATGTGATCTTATATTCAGTCTTTATTGTTTTTTTTTTTTTAGGTACCAAAGCAATACTGGAACAGAAAAGACTCTTGGAAAGATTAAGGGTGACAGCTCATGTTCTACATACAGTTTTTGGTCTTGTTGAGCTAAGAATAAAAAGAAAAAAAAAAGGAGAGTTAGAAAATATGAGACTTTTAAAAGTCTTTAGAGATTATTCTGGTCCAGAAGTTTTCAACTTCCCTCACTTGCCTCCCTCTTCCATAATCCTTTGTTCAGGGAAACAATTTATCAAAGAAGCACATCCAAAAGAGTCCAAAATCACTTCTGGATGAAGAACAGGAAAGGATGGAGCCTGTGGGGAATCCATATAGTACAGTTTAAAACCCATCCATCTGGTCCAACTACCAGATTCAAGAAACTAAGGTGCAGAGAGGGGAAACTACTAGTGGAAGATTTGGAATTAGAGTATAGGTCTAATTCTCCATCCAGTGGATAACCCCACTGCTATATCACAGCATACCTATTCCATATTTCAGTAGCCATACTTCACATTACAAATATAAGGCTGACGACCTGCAAGCTACATGCATATAAATAAAGAGAGGAAACACGTTGAGATCTTAAGATAGTTCGTCTACTGTCAATTTCATTGGCTCCCACGGGGTAAGACAGAAAATTCATTGTTGGATCCCTAGCACCTACAACAGTATCCTTGCATAAAACTGATGCTCCACAAATATTGGTTTCATCATGAATAAACTCTGGATACTTGCCATAAAATAAAATTATTCTATTTAATCATGCAAAACAAGTCTCTAGTGCAAAGCTTCTCAACTGGCAGGCTAAGACACAGTGTGCCTCAAATGGGCCCCAGGTGTAGCATATTTGGGAGGGTCAGAAGGGGCCAGAGATTCCATAGTCCCTGAGCAGTCACCTTGGGCCAAGAGAAGCCTCATCTGCTCACGCCAGTGTGCTGAATGAATGCCCTCACTTTCCACATGAATCGTGATGTGAAAGAAGTTGGGAAGCACAGCCTAAGTGTAGGTGTTCCCAACAGAATAGCAACGCGGTACAGTAAGAAGAGAACAGGGCTATGACTCAGCAAGCTCCATTGAAATGCCATTGACATTATTTAAACTCAAATAATTGTATTACCTACTTTAATTCTGGAATACAAACTTATTCTTGATTCTGGTCATCAAGGCTTCCCAGGTAATGACAGTACTTCTGGGTTTCCTTCTCAAATGAAGACATCATTTTATCTTGGTAGTTTTCCTAATAAGCCTGCAGTACAAAACTGCCCAACATCTCTGCCTCCCAGTGAGGCACGCATTACTTATTGAAAGTTTTTGTGCACTTTCCAAATGTCCTTTGCCTATATCTATATCTTAAATCTAAATCTATACTGTATTTATATCTAATATGTGTTTCAAAACAGACTGAAAATAACAATGGTAAGCCTAGTGATATCCCATCCCTATGACTGTGATTTTCCAATTAGAATCAAAATTCCTACTCTGTAGATGAGAATTCTGATTTTTCAAAACAGGAAAAATTTTGAGTCAATTTATCAAATGGCATCAAAACCTCAAGATGTATTTTCTTTTGATGTCATTACCGCCACACACAAAATGACAGCTATGAAACATGCAACTGAAAATTCAGTAAAAGAACTTCAACATTCTTATTTTTGTCACTTCTGTTACTCTTTTTGAGCACAACTCTTTGCGTCCAACGCCTGTGTTACCTCAGCTTTCTCATAAATACCCTTTAAAAAAACTTTTCACATGATTTTCTGCTGAGCAGAGCTGCCTCCCCACATAATTTAACATTGCAGAAAGCCTCAAGAGTGGGACAAAACATTTAACATCCTGGCAGGTACGGCTGAAGAGAGAACAGACGGACACCATGCCTGCCCGCAGAGGTTCCCACCATGGTAGGAGAGGTAGACACTTCTGTAAATAACTGACTAGAGGCAAAGGGCACAACAAATTGCTGTTATAGAGGAATGAGTAATGTGTGATGGGAACACAGAGAAGAGGGTAATTACTTATGAATGGTGAGGGAGCAGGCAATGTGGTGGTGATGTACGATTCTGGGAATCTATTCTAAGTGGGATTTGAGTTGGCTCTTGAAAAAAAAACCCACATTATAACAGTTTTTGGAATTAATGTTGTGTTATAACAAAAGTCTTCATTATATAAGTCCCAGATATGCCTACACTGAGACAAAATTCATTTCACAGGAAGAATATTGTAACAAAATCAGTGTATTGGGCAGCATTGGTAAAAGGGAACTCAGCATTGCTAGAGATGCGTGTCTTTGTGTTAAACTAACTCAAACAAAACATGTGTGACTATTAACATAGAATTTAGGGAAAACAATTCTTATAAGATTTTCTGTTTATATTTGAACTAAATAAACTGGATTTAAAATTAAGAAATGTGTCTTAAAACCACAAGGGAAAAAACCCACAGAAAGGACACAAACATCAAGACAATTAGATCATTTTATTCAGTTTTGCCATGAGCCACAAATCACATTCTTCACAAAGTAAATAATGCCCTCCTGTTTATTCTGAAGCACTTAGGTTGGGCTTACAATCTGACCTTTAGTGAATTAAAAAAAGAATCTCCATTAAAGGACATTTAGTTTGTCCATACCTTCAGGCCCAGAGAGGTGCTATTTTACCTTAAAATGTGTAGCCCTTGTGGAATGCTAGTTCATTCAAAACAAAAACAGTTATCTTGAACGTCTCCTAACCCTTGAGAAAAATGATGGGGGAGCTGGGACTTGATGAGCGTGTCAGACCTTTATGCCAGGAGCAAAATTAAAAGATCACAGCACTCCACTGAGATTACTGTGAGAGGGGAAAAAAAGAGTAGAATTCCTTTCCTTCCAAGCTAAGTCAGATCATAGACTTCCCTTTACAACATCATTAAGGTACAGTCTGTTGGGACTTGTTAACTCAGGAACCAGAGAAGAGTCTGTGATGTGAGGTAAGAGAATTACTGGTAGATTTAAGAGACCTGGGTTTGAAATCTAGGCAATTTTCTTGACCTCTTCGATCTTTTGTTTCCTCATCTAGTATAGAAGAATGGAAATATTTACACGGCAGTGTTGTAAGGACTAAATGAGATCACATATATGAAAACAAGTACACAGTGCCTGGCTGTATAATAAATGTTAGTTTTGTGTGATTCTTACAAATTCTAGGAGAGTAGAACATATATTGAATTAACTTGACATTCCTTGATCATTTAATTAAATTATTATATGTAAGCACTACATTTCCAATTTTTTGTTTCACCATCAATTCTCTTATATTTTACATCTCTACTTAAAGAAATGGATTATTGAAGGAATTCTGTGCATGATACTCTGGGACAACTGGATTACATAATAACATAAAATGGGCTTCTGGATTCCTAAGAGGTTTCCCCCCTACTTCCATGAGAATTTTGTGGAAAAGCTGTTCTTCCTTTTATGTAAAATTATTATACTTCAAACTCTTAAATACCTTAGTTCTTCATAAAAGTAATTTACATCATGTTATACTCGCAAAACAAAAACTGACACTTTGCTTTGGTAGAGTTTTTAAAGTTTAGTAACTGTACCCAACCAGGACCTCATTTGATCTCCACAACAGTCAGTAGAATGGTAGAATTCTTATCCCTGTTATATGCCATGTGCCTATAAATGTGGTTGGATTTGAAACCCTATGTCTTTTAAGTCCAAAGACAAAGTTGTTCATTCTTCTACTTCACACTATTCTCCAATTAACAGATTTTTCCTATCTCTTGCTATCTGGTTCCCTTTAATGGCAATTACATTGAATGGAGATATTAACCTTTAGCAAACTGCTGTGCTATAGCCTTTCACAAATACACAGTTTGCTTGAACTTGAAAAAAATTATTGAAATCATCTTGCCCAACTCTCTCGCCTTCTATACTAGGACACTGCATTCAGGGAAGTTGATTGCCTAATGTTGTAAACTAGTGAAAGAGCTGAGCAGTATATAGAAACCAAGGTTTCTAACCAATTACCTTGGCTTCTATGTAGTGCTCTTTCCAAACCCCATACTAGATCCTTTTTGGAGTTCCAAAACTTCTCTTTGGTGTTCCGGCCCTTGTTAACAATAAGAATATGACAACTCCTGTTGATTAGTTATTGACAATTATTTACATGACCAATGGAAAATCATTAGGTGGAGTATATTACATTACTTGGGTTTTTGTCACTGTCGAAACAAGGCTGTCTCACACTGATAAGTATAGAGGTTCTCTGGCCAGTAACTCAGAGGAGCTAATCCTAAACTCAGCATCATGGCGTGATGTATTAGGTCCAGCTTTTATAACGCCTGCTATTTGCAACTTGTAAACAGAGGTTATTAATAGACACTCAGACCAGTTTCACTGAGGCAGACACTTTGCAGAGTAGCTAGAACATCACGGCATCTTGAACAAAATTCCATAATCTGAGTGTCAATTTTCTCATCCACAGAAAGAGATATAATTATCCTGTCCTGTCTACCTCCCAGAATTGTGATAATTAAATGAGATGAGAAATGTAAGATTCACTCTTGAAGAATGTAAAGAGATGTAAAAATATTGTCATAAAGTTCTTTTCTCTGGGTAAAATTACTGTTCCACGTGAGAACAGAACCTAATTATTAGTTCTTCAGTTTCTGACTAATCAACTGAGAGGTTACTTTGCATTACTCTTATTACTGGAGAGAAGAAAATATGATCTGTACAAACAGACATCCACAATCCCATGTATATTGAGTTTGAGAAAATACAGTGTGTTTTTTTCCTTTCATTTTTGTTTTGTTTTCAACAGATATTTTTCTTATTATATTTTTACATACCTGGAACGCCTAATAAGTGATGGACCAGTTACATACCAGGCAGTTAGGATGCACACAGAGAAGCCTCATGGAACATGTAGTTTACTGCAGATACACTTGGCAGGGTCCCCAACTAAACCCCTGATACCTGTGCCTGTGAGGCGCCATCTCAATCACCCTCAATCATGTTCTCTTCAATTTAGAGGAGACAGGAGGTCCTGATGGGGAAAATGACTTATCTTTGGGTCCCAATACTAAGCCCAGCACTATCTGAAACTGGAATTGTTGAAATAGATGTTTATGGAAATCCCGCATGGTACAGTGACAAAGAGAAATGACCCTAAGCCAAGGGCTGTGCTCTAGTTTCGCAAAGCCCAGCCACTGGCAGGGAGGCATGTGAAAAGCATTTGCTTCTCTGGGCCTAAACTCCTTCACCTCTAAAATAAGAGACCTAAGTTAATAGACCTCTTGGTCCCTCGAAACTCCATGATTGCTTTGAGGCTGAACAAAACTTTCAATAGGGCAGGGCTCATTGTCTTGTCCACCACTTCACCCCTAGTTCACTGAAAAATGACTGGCACATAGAAGGAACAGAATAAATATTTTATTAAGTCAGTAAATGAATGATTGGGAATGAATACTCCCAAGAGTCATCCAATAGCACTTGTTCCCAGAGACAGACCTGAAATTCCATCACCATCCTCAGATGGCCTTCCATCACCACCCTACGTAAGCAGTCCCCTCTCCTGAGCCAGAGTCTAGCTCGTGACCCTGTTACTTTCTTCACAGTCCTTATTACTATCTGATATCACCTCCTGGATTTAGTTGCTGACATACTTAGTGCTTATCTCCCCACCAGCCCGAGACACGACTGCATTCACAGCCTGTGGAGCAGTACTTAACATATAACAGGCACTTAATAAGTATTTGTTGAATGAAAAAAGTAAATGACATTTAACTACCTAAGGTGTCTTCCAATTCTTGGGTTTTTTGGTTCTACCTCAGCTAATAGTATATTTCTCAAAAAATCAGTGCTACAAACTTCGCTAAGAATATAAATGATCTGAAGTTAATCACACAACATAGTAGGTAGGACAACACTCTTTTTACTTATTGTATCTGTCTACCATGGGTAACTGACCCATCCAGGGGCAAAATCTAAAACTGGGGTTTCAGTGATGTTTTCAGCCCCATGTATACATAGCAATGACTGCCTGCCTGTGCATTTCAGATCAGAATTAAATCTATTGTGAATCATCCATTAGAATCAAGAACTGCAAGCAGAGACTAGAAATGTTCCCAATACCATTCTGCTCACGTGTCGGTTCCCTTCAGAATTGCCTGAAACTCAGCTCTGCCAAGATGTTTATCTTCTACCTGGCTTTATGAATTGCAATTACTTCCTAAATTATAACAAGCCATAAGTGGTCTGAGCCAAACAACTAGGGTCACAGAAGGTCTCTCCTTGTACTTCTGGGGATGACAGAACAGCTTGTTTGAACCAAACTTGATCCTCTTTCAAAAGAAAGAAAACGTTAAGCCTTTAACTCCTGGGAGTGGCAAAGAGAACAGCCAGAGGGCCATGAGCTAACTTCGATTCTCTAGAGATCAGTCTAACAGATTTGGCAATGATTTGGCTTCTGGTGAAGACAAGCCCTTCTAATTATACTTCTGCCAGTGGAAGACAAAAGACAGCACCATCACTTAGAAAGACCATGATAGACGGCAGCATCATGGCTGCGACTGTGCAGTTTCCTTCTGAGCAGAGCACTGTCGATGTATATGTCAAACACTGGGCTCTGGCACCTGTTCATGAGAACGTGACCTCCTGAAGAGTACACAGTGAAGCCGGTGAAGTGATTTCCTTTCCTTCAACTGTATCTTGGCTGTAATATTTTCTGACACGAGAAATAAAATAATTCCATGTTTTGGTTCCTCTCTCTACCCTCACCGTGCCGAAAGTGGTTTACATTAAGTAGGTAAGAAAGGCGGAAACAACTAATATAGGGTTTTCCATTCTGTCGCTGCTGAAAAACAAAGGGGACAGAAAATACAGATGTTTTCTCTTTGCTGCTACAAAAGGGTGGTGGACTAACTCTTTCAGTGTCTCTGGAATGCAAATTTTCTTTCACAGTTTAGCAGTCTTTTTTGGATTTCAGCACAGTGAACTAACACTTTCCTGGATTCCAAGACCTCCAGAGAACCAGATGGATGAGAGGAATTGGGAAAAAAAGAACCCACGCTACTTGAAAAAGGTATGAATTTCTCACTCTGCATCTAGCCAAAAGCTCTGAAAATTAGAAGAGTGAAATCGCTTTGGGTTTGTTCAAATGCATGCCATCCTAGAGTTGTTTGTGGTGGGGTTAAAAAAAAAAAAAATCTAAAATGATTTGATGGTTTAGAGTTTGCGTTCAGTTTAAACTAGGAAGCAAACTTTAACAGAGATGATATGTTTACTATCAAAGGCAGGAAAGAATGTGGATGGAGATTACACAAGAGCATCATCCAATATGCCTGTGCTCTAAAGCCAGTCACTGCTCCCTAGTGCCGAACTTTTTAACTTGACACTCAAGGCCCTTCAGGATATTGTCTTCCCTTCCCTTTCCAGGCACCTACCCCACCATTCCCCCAATACAGTCTTTAACCTGTCAATCCAAACTTTTTAACACTTCAGACGCCTTGTTCTTGCATGATTTTACATCCATTGTTGCCTCTGCCCTGAACATTTCTTAACAAGTTAGATGGCTCAGATTTTATGACCCAGGGCATGTGAATGCAACCTTCCTTACTAATCATTTCCCTACTCTTCTGTTCTTTCACGGCACTGTTCATACCTTCATTATAGCACAGACCCTGTGTAGAGTGTCATCTGTCTATATGCTATGACACAGTGTACTTTCCAAAGATGTGACGTCAACACATATCTCATCCCATATACTCCTCTTCTAGTGTGATGGATCCTGACTGTCCATCAGGGAGAGATGGATGCTTGGGAGGACATTTGTAACTGCCTGGCCAATGGAATGAGGTAGAAGTGATGCTGTATGACTCCCAGTGCTACTCATAAAATGAGAGATGGTCTTCTTTTGAGGCACATACCTTTGAAGCCCTGAGTTGTCAGGTTAGAAGCTGAGCTACCCTGAAGCTGCCATGCTGAAGAGACTACACACAGATAGAGGGAGGTGCCTGAAGAACCCCAGTTGTTCTGGAACAGGTACTCAAGTATTCCCAGGCTGGGCACCAGACGTATAGGTGAAGAAGACTTTGGGAGAACTCAGATCCAGGAATCTCATGAGGGACCCCAAGCCAGAATTGCTCAGTTGAGATGCTATCAAATGCCTGACCCACCAAACGTGAGAGATAATAAATGTTGATTGTTCTCTTCAGCTACTAAGTTTTGGAGTGGTTAGGCATGTAGCCATAGTAACTGAAACATAAGCACAGTTTCCATATTTGATTATGAGCTCTTCCAATATAACAGTTAAAAATGCATGTTTCTAGCATGAAAGAGGGTGAATGAAATATGGAAGAGATTGTTTATTGAAGAAATACTTGAATGAATAAATATTAACTTTTGGACATGGCCACATAAATTAATATCCTGTAACTTGATGAGGCCAGTTAGGTTTATTCAGCTAGGGCATTCTGAGTAACAATAATGCCCAAACCATATACATGCAAAATAGACCTTCCTCTTCCATACGGGGGGATAATGTGTTTTTCATATTTGGCAAGCTATTGTTTATTCCCAGTAATAGCCTGAGAATAAACTGGTACAGAACTATACGTATAGAGATCTTTTTCTCCAAAAGCTTCCAGTACTATTCTTAACATCTCTACATGTGAAAAGACAACAACTTTCACTTAGCGTTGGCATCAATTAATAAAGACAAATTACCTATTTAATTGTACTGTCAAAAAAATTAAGGGGCTACAACTTCACATACAACATGGAGTAACATCAAAGTGAGAAGGACCTTAGGGACCATCTGCCCCAGTCAATCTGTCTGATCCATAAATCCCCTCTGTAACATCCTCAGTCAGTCAATCAACACTTGTCCAGTCCCTGGGATTGCTTGTGCCATGTCCAGTCACAGCAGATGGTCTCAGAAGGTGTCCATTCTACAGTAGGTCTAATTGTTAGAATATCCTTTACTATATCAATTTAAATACCTGCCACCTCATTAGCCCTACTTCTGCCCTCTCAGGACAAGTCTGTTGCTTTTTCTATATAACAGCCCTAAAGAATACTAAAAAAAATTGCCCCTCCCCTTAGCCTTCTCTTTATTGGGATAAACACCTGGATTCCTTCAACAATTACTTATGGGACATGATTTCTGTCATCTTATCCTCTTGACCATCCTCTTCTGCACCAGTTCCCTTCAATGCGTGGGCCCCAGGAATAAACACATCTCTCTAGGAACTACTGTTTCCCCTCTTCTACATGCTTCTCTTTATATGAGTGCTGCCGAAGGTGCATTTACTTTGCTGTGGTCTTATTTATTATTATTGATCTTGGGGTCAAATTGTCTCCCTTACAAGTCTTTTTTTTCTTTTTTTTGACATGAACGTCTGTCAAACTAAATGATCCTCATATGTACTTGGAGAGTTAATTTTTAAAGCTAAGAATAAGATTTGACTTTTGTCTCTCTTCTATTTTACCTTGCTGGATCTGGGTTACTGTTCCAGATAAGAAAAAATTTTAGTAATGTTAATGATCATATTTTACATATTTTCCTCCCATCCTTTACCTCAAACCAGTAAGTTCAAGTTAGATATATTTCAAGAGCTACAATTTTGCTACTATTAAAAGATGTTTGACAGCAAAATCAGTATCAACTTCCCTCTTCCTGCATCCCATGAGGCACCAGGTTCTACTATCGTGCCTACTAAATATGTAAATTCATCAATTATTCTCTTTCTCTACCATATTATTCCATCATCTCTCACCTAGGTAGAATCACAGTAGCCTCCTAATTGGCCTCTCAGCCTCCCCATTTCTGTCTACTCCAATCTGCCACCATATTGATTTGTTTACAACACAATAGCACGGACTCATCAGACAGCTTTAAAAACTCAAGATTCCCGGACCACTCGCAGACCTATTTCATCGTTATCTCTGGGGTCGAGGCTCAGACATCCATAACTTTTAAAAAGTTCTATGATTGTGCCAGAGCTTCCCGATCTCTGAAGACTGTCTGAAATGTGAGTTTTTATAAAGCAAAAAAGAACTGATGATGCATCTAAACAAATTTATTGTGGGTATCTGGAGAAGAGTTTTGTCAAGGATTTAGATTCCTTTCAACGACCTCCTAGGAAACTGAGGTGGTCTCAGAGGAAACCCGAGGAAGCAAAGAGAAAGGAGATGGGAACTAACATTTGCAGCACTAGATACCTACTTCCTTACTAAGCGCTGGACTAGGCCTTTTCATGGGTATTATCCCCTTTAATTCTTAAAACAATGCCACTGATAAGATACTATCATTATTTTAGAGGAGAAAAAACTCAAGTTTATATTTTTAATCCGTATGTACCTGAAGTCACAAATTGGAACACAGGAATTAAACGTGGGTCTGCCTGACTCCTATCTACAAGGCCTAGGGATTAATAAATACAAAAATACCTTAAGCAAAGGAGAAACACTGCATGTTGTATGGACACATACAATGATGAATTTATACATTTCAACGTGGTCTATAGGCTTTAATTAAAGATCACATCTCTGTGAGAAAAATCTAGAGTCAGGAAACAGAATACTAGTCCTGGAAATGTCCCGAATTTGCCATGGTATGCCTTGATAGTTGTTGTTCTATGGCTGCTCTTCCCATCTTTCTTTAGAACCTCCAAATTTTAGCTAGGTACACAGCTGTCCTGAATAAATATTAGATTTTTCAGCCTTCCCTGCAGGTAAGTTTGGCTAGGGACTTGAAGGTGGAATGGAAGTGTCCACAGAGGGAAGGGCTCTGGTCTCAGTCCATTGGGATGCAGGAGCTGCCATCTTGGGCCCCTCAGTAGGAGCCACAAGCTGAGTGTGGCTGAGGAAACCAGCAGGAGACTGGGTCCTTGCCTACCACTGTCCTGGATCTCTACTTCCTTCCATAGAGAGAAATGAACACTGTTTTGTTTCATCACTGATTTCTGTCACTCCAGCTGAAACTAATCCTACCGGATACACTTGCTTTGTGATGTCCAGTCATCCCCCTTCTTTGTGTTTCAGTTTTCTCATTTATGTTAGAAAAAGGTTGGACTAGATGACACCTAAGGTCTATATCACATTCTCTATGACTGAATGACAAGCCCTATAGAAAAGATTCCAAATTGAAATCAGGCTCTCAAAGAGATATCTGCACTTCCATGTGCACCGCACTATTCACAATAGACCATGTATGGAAACGATCCAAGTGTCTCCTGACAGACAAATGGATAAAGAAAATGTGGCATACACACACACACACACACTGGAATATTATGCAGCCTTAAAAAAGAAGGAAATCCTTCTATTCATAACAATATGGATAAACCTGGAGGACATTATACTAAGTGAAATTAATCAGTCACAGAAGGACCAATACTGCATGATTCCACTTACACGAGATATCTAAAAGAGTCAAATCACGGAAGCAGAGAATACAATAGTGGTTGCCAGAAGCTGGGAAGAGAGGGAAATAGGAAGTGCTTATTGAATGGGTATGAAGTTTCAGTTTTGCTAGTAAATTCTAGAGATCTGCTCTACAACATAAATGCCTATAGTTAATAATATGGTGTTGTGCACTTTGAAATTTGTTAGGAGGTCAGATCACATGTTAAAAGTTCTTACCACGAAAAACAAAGCAAAAGCAAAGCAAAACAAAAGGGACACAAGGAAACTCTGGATGTTGTTGGATATATCTATTATTTTGATTGTGGTGATGGTATCATGGGTGTTTGCATTGTCCAAACATCAAATTATACACTAAATATGTGCAGTTCTTTGTATATCAATTATACTTCATAAAGCTGTTAATGGAAAGAAAGTCCTAATGTTTTAAAAAAAATTCTTACCTCCAGCAGCTTGACACCTGACCTGCTAGTGATTGGCCCTTCAAAATCCATAAGAGGGCTATGTCAGTATCAGTGGAAGCTTCTGGAAGAGAGGAATCCACCCCAGTGCAGAATGCCAGTATAAACAGTTATCAAGCAATTGCCTGTCGCTGGATATTCTAATGATAGTCCACTCAGCTCAGCCCCACCTGGAAACTCACGAGACAAGACTTGAGGCTTTAATAATACCCACAGGTCTCAATCTAGAGTTTGTATCACCCCATGGTGGAGACATACATAAGAATTAGACAAGATTATTAATCATAAATGATTAACTGTAATCAAGGCCTGTAGACTCTCATGGGATGGAGAATAACATTTTATGATTTGTGATCATAAATACTTATTTGTTTATTTTCAAAATCTGCCTATCAGGGCCAGGATTAAGGTAAAGCAAGTGAGGCATTTAGGGAGCAAAATTTAAGGAGGTGTTCACTTTTAGGTGAAAGGATAAGTGGCTGGACACTCAGCCACTCCTCTTATGTAACCTACAGTCCAGCCAAATCAGATGCTCGCCTTACCCTGAACATGTCCTACACTTTCCCCCTTGGTGCCTCTCTTCATATGACTCTTCCCACTTCATCTCAGCCTGGACAACATCAGACTCCAGTCATATGTGCTCTCTTCTCTGATGCCTTCCCCGAGTTAGTCCCTCTCAGGCAGAATTGGCTGATACCTCTTTCTTCATCCATAAAACTTCTGCAGGTGTACTGTAGTGGCATTTTTGAACTGCGTTCTGGTTTTGTGAACGTTGATCTCTCCCACCCTATTTTGAGCTTCTTGAGAAGGGACCAAGTTTTACCCATCTTTTGCATCCCCAGCACAGTGTCTGGTACAAAACAATAGGGATGCAATAAGAGTGCTTTTGCTAATGAATGACTCAATAAAAGCTCAAATGCGAAAAAGCCTTTAAGATGATTCTGTTGAGGTTAACAGTGTGAATCCTCCTCTGGTTTAGTAAAGACTAGAATTCATAGAGAAAAGTTAGGCTTAAAAGACAAAAGGAAGAGCCTGGAAGTTTGGGCAGCAACTGTAACCATTTTCCTTATCTGAGGCAAGCACAATAGTAAACACTTTGTAGCCATGTAGCATCTTTCTCCCATGAGCTCTCAGCCCATTGCAGACATGATCTTCTTCACCTTGTGTTTGAATCAACTTGCTCCAAGGTCAGAGTCAGTATTTGACAGAAACAGCAGACGTAAGAGCTCCCGATTCCCATGTCAGGGCTCTGAGTTCCAGAGCACACTGCCTCCGTTAACAGTGTTCTTCTTGTCAGGGATACACGGTATATACACAGGAGGAAATTTATGAAGGAAGCTGGCTCCAAGATCTGCTTAGATATGCTTCTACACCCACTCATGTTCCATCAAGGAGAACAAATCACAAGCACTCCAAACAGTTACCTGAAGAGAGGACCATTTCAAAATTCTAGACAAATAATGCATCTCTTGCAAGTGAAAATTTACTTTATGGTGTGGATCTTTTTTTGTAATTCACTAATCCTCCCTCAAGCCCATTGAATTTCTTAAGCTTTTTACCATCCTCCCCCACACTTTCTAGTGACAGGAGGATGGTTTCCAGATTTTGGGGCTGCCTTAGCCTCGACTACACCATCAGGAGACACCTACCCATACAGAGGTCTTATCTCTGCAATGCACACAGAGTGTGGTCACTTAGAAAACATTCTGATTATGCCCCACCTAGTCCTCCACTGGAAAAGAGTGTGTATGAGGCCTTTAAGATATGATTTTCTGGATCTAATCACAATTTGGTAAGACATAAGGCAATGATAAAAGATCTCAGACTCTGTGAGTGTGCACATGAAATTTACACTTCATTTTGGAAGTTCCAAAGTTAGAGATTAAAACTTTGGGCTTTAATTTTGATGTTATAATGAGGAGTAGCAGAAATGACAACTCCAAAGTAATTGCATTACCACCTTTATTGGGTTCATGCCTTATGTGCCATGAATTTTATATGTATTATCTAAGAACCTCAGAACAACCTTGAAAAATAGAGACTATTATTCCCAATTTACAGATAAAAATATCAAGGCTTAAGGAGGTTAAGTGATTATCCAAAGTTATTCAACTGGAACATAGCTGGGCCAAGATAAAAAATTTAGCCTTTCTAACTCTGCAAGTCCATGCTCTTTCTTGTCCAATATATTGCAAAGAATATACCCAAGGAGATGGATAATAAAAATGATAGATACTTCCCAAATCCATTTTTGCTTAGAGATGGAATTTTGAATTTTCCACTGTATATGAGTAAATATACTAACCTCTAAACTCCCTTGGTATCCAAAATAATTATATTATTTTGACTTAAAAGAAGCTGGAAAAATATCCTTCTTCACTGTTCATCTCCCTCCAGTTAATTTCATTCTAAGGATAGATACAATTCCTTAAAGTGAAGCAAAGTTGCCTTGAAAATAAAAAATTCATAGAAAACATTTCCCATAGGGAGAATGGTTGTATTTCAAAGACCCCCTCCCTCTTTTTTTTCTATGAATTGGGAAGAGAAGGAGAGGAGGTATTAATAAGTTGAGTTCTAAAGTAAAACAGACACTGCCAAGTGAATAATATTAGCCCAGGACTAGCTGAAATATAGGTAGGCTAGCACTTGACTATCTGGTGCCTAAACTCAGATGACACAACTATTACTACAAACAGGAGGAAAAAACTTAAGTCAACAGTTTAGAATCCACCACCAAAGACAATGGTTCAACATGGAAGCGAGACAGAAAGTACAAATCCACAATGTAGTTTTGAAGTATGATATAAAATACAATAAAGTATGATATTGCTGATTAACTTTGCAAATTAATAGTATTTAAGAACATGACAAATAGGTGAAAATTTAAGACCCAACACTTTTTAGGGAAATCTTTCTTGCAGCAAGTTCCAGACAACATTTCTTCTCTATGCTCCAAGTCTAGAAAAGGAACGTGTGGGGTGTGGAAGAGGAATAAGGACCAGAGATATTTGTCGAATAATCTGATGCTTTGGATACTTCACCACAGAGATGTAAGAGGGTGAAATCCTAGGACTGACCGATAAGGATGTGATGTCTAGAGCCCAGAGGAAGGATTTGCAAAGAACCATGGGATCTCTGAGATGCAAGAGCTGAAGGGTTATCCAGTCTAACCAGACCATTTTACTGATGGAGAAACTGAGGCTTGGTGATGAAGTGGCCAGTTATACTGCTGAGTGGGGGCAGAGCTGCTGTCTGAACACAAGTCTCTTGACTCTCAGGCCAATGTTCTTCCCAATTCCACAAGACACTAGTGGAAACAATGACGTAATAAACGGCTACTACGAGAAGCAAAGGTATACGCCTAATGGTTCAGATTGGTTTCAGGTGACAAACACCTGAGGCCCTTGGGCCTGAACAAAAGATGGATTTGACCCAAAGATTCAATACTTACTTATATCCCCATGTTTCCCACTTATATAAATTCATGACCAAATCAAAAAAGAGGAGAATGGATAAAGGAATTGGGAGTACGTTCATACAATGGAATACTGCTCAATAACAAAAAGGAACAGACTGATGATACAACAGCATGGATGAATGGACGAATCTCAAAACCTGCATGTTGAATGAAGAAGCCAGACACAAAAACAAATGTGGTGTGATTCTATCTATCTGAATTTTTAAAAAAGACAAATAATTTATGGTGACAGAAGTTGGAAAGTAGTTGCCTCTGAGGGTGGCAGGTGGATATTGGTTGGAGAGATTCACAGGGAACTTTCTGGGGTGATGTATACAATTGTCAAATCTCATCAATAGTTTAGAGGCCCCTAACAGAAACACTCATGATCTGAGTATTTTATTGCATGTAAATTACGCCTTTTTAAAAAATGAGAAAAAAAGCATGAAGAAAGCAAGTAATAATATTAAGTGATATTATAAATAAATGCTAAAATATACTAATACAATATTTTAAAATATAAATAAATAAATAAATAAAAATAGGAAAAACGTTAACTTTATAGCCCATTTAACATAATGAATGTCCTAACTAGGCAGGGGTCTTACTCTCAGAGTGCAAAGAAAGAAACTAAGATTGTGCTTTTTCTTTTTATAAGGATGGACATCATTAGAAAGAGATGCTCTATTTCTCTGCTGCCTTAAATAGCTCCTATTCATAACTGAACCTTTTTTTCATAATGAGATCTGTAGCTCTTTCAATCAGCTCTTTCAATCAACATAGAAAAGTTAAAGAACACTTTCAGAGAAGGAAGGGATGCTTGAAATCATCTGGTTCAAACACACAACTGGGTAGTTGAGAAAACAGATTCAGAAAGGGGAGGTGACTTTACCACAAGAGGCAGGACTAGAAGTTAGTGTTCTAAGTTTTCAGGATAAGCTCTTTTCACTGTCCCACACGAGCTCATGACCTTGACAGATACCTTAAAGTTAGCCTGCCTTCAGACATTCAGCTTTATAAAGCACTGTCACTGAGAATACTAAACGCATACAGGTACAAGTTATAGAGATTGCTTTTCTAATGTGTCTTCCATGTGGGCTGACAGAAAGAATCCACAAAGATTGTGTCTCACAAGCACACTTTATCGCTAGGCTGGTCCTCATGAAGAACCTACGGTATAACCCCGGCCCTGGTGCTCTCCTAATTCTCCTGATAGGTCAGGGGTGATCTGAAGACCCCACAGCCCACAGTAACCCTGTGCATTGGGACCTGAGAAGGAAAGCAAGTCCCAAAGACAGCACCATTTTCCCATGGGGTCTGGATGCTGCCACATCACACTGCTTCTCCACCTTTAGTACAAACTGAGCCCGAGCTTGCTCTGTGGGCCTGAGGGAGCCAGAAACAAGGCTGGAGGTGGAAAAGAACGTTATTGGATTCTGGAACAAGCCAAGATGCTATTACTGGCTCATGTGATTTCATCTCATGGGCAAGTAACTTCACCATAGTTTCCTCATCTGTAAAACAAAGATAATAATGTCCCTTTGTGGGACATAGTGAAAGTAAAATCCAGCTTCTCCAAATGCAGAGATTCACTGTTACAAGGGTTGGCATAACATCTTCCCTTAGGCTTGGGGAATAGCTGTATGGCCTCCTTTCCCAATTTCAACATCTGGTCCTCTAGGTCTCAGAGGAAGACATGGTTGTGTGCAGGTAAAACACAGCCTAACACACAGTTGCACACCCAACTATCCCTTGAATTCACAGATACTGGTTCCCAAATAGATAAGGGGTGCAACAAAGATCCGAACACATCATTCCCTGCCTCCACCAACAGCTGGAAAAAGGAAGGGAATCTTGAGTTTCTTCGAATATGAAGGAATAGGAAAACATATGGTGGGGAAAAGAAACTGCCTCTGTTTCGTGATAAATCTTTATGTCTTTTGATTTTCTAGGAACTAGGATTGGAATAATATCCAGCACCCTAAATTGACTTGATGGGTGCATTTTTCTCACATTTTACTTGTAAAGCAGACGTTTATAATTTACTATTTGTGGATAGTAAAACTAAAGTTCAGAAAAGTTAAGTACTTATCCTGGATTGGCTGTATAAACAGTTAAGTGGTGAGGCTGGGTTTTATACTTAGGCCTGTTTGATTCATTCCTATGGCTTCTCCCCCTTTCTCTTGCTGTTGACTCAAATAAATAACCCTTTTAGCAGATCTCTGAGCCCAGTCTTGACAATGATTACTGCATTTACTGCTAGTCCTAGAAGTGATGTGCAAAATGTTTGCTGGAGCCTTGGGGGCTCTAAGTACAGAATAAACATCAGTTATCCTTGTTGAGCTCATAAGGGAGCTGGGCCTTGAAATCTAACCTAGGGTAACAGCTGACACTTATAGACAGCTTTTAGATATTCAGATAAGACTCTATTAAAAGCACCAATAAAACCTTTTCCCTGTTTGTACACCACACTGTCCACTAGCTTCAGAGTTTAAAGAGGGTTTGTGTAGCCCAAGTGCCTTTCCCTACTTGTAGGTGCAGTCAGGGTTCTCTCTCATTAAGAACTTTAGGTAAAAAAGACCTCCTCTTTGGCGATTCTTATCAAGTTGTGAGCAGACAGAGGTGTGGGAGATACCACTGCAAATTGTGACTCCCATCCCCCAGCTTGAACGTCCGAAGTCTTATAAGAAATTGCATTTCACATTTTTAAATGGGGAATGAAACCCACTCGTGTGAAATGGAACTGCTTCCAACCTAAAGCTGTATGTTTTCAAGGAACAAAATTCTTTCTAGAATATATTGTGAGAAAGACGAGACAGAGAGGGGTGAGGGGCTGGATAAGCCAAGCCTTTCTGCCTCCGATCATGTCAGATGTTCAGGAGCTCCACAGCCTTAGGAAAGAACCTGGGTTTAGGAGTTTCAAAATGTGGGTTCGAATCTCGCCCATTATTCAGAAGCAAACTTGTGTCACAAAGTCCTTTATTCTCCTACAGTCTCTCTTTTTTCGTCTGTAAAATGTAGATCACGATACATCCAATATTCTACTACATTCTATTATTTAATACATTCTAGATTTATATATAATATATCTAATTAATGTAATATATATCTATATTAACATTCTAATATACTCTATTATTCAGTAATACAATACTAAAGTAAAAGAGAACATTTATTTTAATACTAGAATAACATTAAGTAATATTAACAATAATAGAATGATAAAATAATAAAGTACTGTATAAGTCATAAGATGTTAAATAAATATTGGCTGTCATTTGAGATTGTTACTCATGAGAAGCTACCTGACCAAAGAAGATTCGGAATAGGAACCACTAGAGATAGTGGTTTTTAATAATATGAGTTTGCATAGGTTAATCCCTGGTCCGAAACTGTTCCACACTTTCCCATACTAGACAGATAGGGCGACAAGGTTTCCAGGGTTCCTGACGTTCCTAAACTCGTAAGGCTAAAAGGACACCGTGCAAGGATTCAGACAAGGATTTTATAGAACTAAGCAAGGCTCTCCTCATTTCCTGGCCGTTCTGCCTCCTTTTTTTGACTCGAGCAATATCCCTTCCTATTTCCTAACTTGTTGTTAATTTTTCTCCAAGTAATGAGAGTATTTAGAAAGACCTATAAGGTGGAAAAGATTTTGGAAAGCAGGGCTGCAGGCATAGCAAAAACAAACCATGGCTTTAATAGTCACTGGCCATCAAACTTGAAATAAGGGCAATTTCAAGATTTGTCAGAAAATATGAACTCGGTCAGCAGAACAGAATGAATTTCTCAGCTGGTTATGAAAATGACTATTGTTCTCTTTTCCCCCAAACAAAAGCAACCTCAATTTAGCTATGAACGCAAAGGACAGAGGTCTTGCCTGACAGTGAGAATAGCATCGCTGGAAATGAAGTAGGTAGCCCAGATTACTTCTTAGCTCTTCTCTACCTCTAGAGCCAGTCAGTCTAGGAACAGTCACAAAACAGAGTCATATTACATTTGTATTTTAAAACATATTGTGAATATACACAGAGTATCTTGATTAGGGAGAGTGCAAACTCTTAATTCATTCCCTAGCCATAAAGAATGCAAATATGTCAGCTTCGTCATCTGTAAACGATATGGATGTAGATAGGATCTCTAAAAGCCTGTGCAGCTCTGAGAGTTTAGGAATTTAGGACACATGAACACAAAGTTAGGCAACCAAGCTGGCCATGAAACCCAGGAATTGAGTCTCATGGACTGAATGCCATTTTGTGGGAAGATATTGAAAAGATTAACTCTGTCACTGGAAATATTTTAATTTCTATTCATTTGAGCTCTACTGAAAGTAACACAAACCATTCATTTTGGTATTAAAAAGCAATAAGAGGGGATATGGGGATATATGTATATGTATAGCTGATTCACTTTGTGATGCAGCAGAAACTAACACACCATTGTAAAGCAATTATACTCCAATAAAGATGTTAAAAAAAAAAAAAAAAGGATAGGATAGTTATACCAAACCTTAATGAACGGATAATATCAAGGCTGTACAAACTGTTTAAGAGAATTCACAAAGAGGTAAATGGCCAACTTTGTGCTTGCATGACTTGGATACAAAACTGGACAAGGAGTGTATAAGAAAAATATAAATGAATTAATCTCTGGTATGAAAATAGATGCACAAATTCTAAACAAAATATTACCACATTGAATCCAGCAATTTATTAAAAAGTACATCATGACTAAGTAGGATTTACCTTACTATCTCAAGGATCTTTCGGGCATCGGAAAATCTTTCAATACATTTCCTCAGTTTAACAAATTAAGGGAGATAATTCATATGATCATTTTAGTATAGGGAAGGATTTCTTAGGACAGAAAGTCACATTAGAAAAAGACTGATAAAATCAACTACATTGAAATTAAAAATTACATTCATGCTTAGTATAAGACACCACAAAATGTGTTTAAAAAGCCACAAACTGGGAGAAATGATTGCAATGTATAACACTAAGAAGGGATTAGTACTACAAGATAATAGACAAAAAAACAAAGAACAAACAAAAACACTGAAACAGTTGACAAAGGCAATTAACTGAAGATGGATTCTGAAAGGCCAGTAAACATAACCTCAGTAACAGTGAAATTTAAATTAAGACCACTATGAGATACCAATTTATATCCAGTCACCAGAATGACACAAAAGTTCTGATGATATGAAGTACTGTAAAGATATAGAAAAATAGAAACTCTTGTACACAGCTAATAGGATTATAAATAGGTACTCCATATTCAAAGACAATTTAATAATATTTTAAAAGTTTTGAAATGCACATATTCTCCTATCTAGCAATCCTACTTCCAGGGATAGTTCTTTAAAACAAAACTCTAAGAATCTGAAGGATGTGCATTGCAACATTGTTTGTAGGAATACAAAATTGGGAAAAAATAAAATGTCCATAAGGAAGAGAATCACAGTGTAAATTTTAGTACAATGGAGTATTATGCTTCAAGTAAAATGAAAATACTAGGTTTACAAACATTTATTTGGATGTATCTGGAAAACAATGTTAAGTGAAAAAGAGATTCAGAATTTTACATAAAATATATTTATGTAAATGTAAAACACAGTATGTCCAACATATAATGAATATTAAAAAAAAAGCAATAAGAAAAATGTACCAATTAAATGTCTTATGAAAACCTAGGTGATGCATCTAACAGAATTAAACAGCTCCTGGAATCAAACTGAAAATTCACCCATGCATTCATTCATGCATTGAGCCTCTACTGTGTGCAAAGCATAATTATAAGCCCTGCAGGGATAGACTGAGGAATCAGATCATGGATGCTACTCTTGTCACGTTGCTCACACAGAAACAATACGAAGGAACCCCATACAGGCCTGGAAAGTTGACAAAACTGAAAAGTCATGGAACACCAAATGCTTATTGTATAAGTCTAGGGAAAGTATGAAAGCCCTAAGACCGGCACCAAGAATTGCTATAGAAATATGAACACACAGAAACGTTTTGTGTTTGCCCTCCTCCAAGGCTATAGACTAAAGAGAATAATCTTTTATTTTATGCTTAAAGGGACAACATCAAAGATTTGAAGGCTCAAGATGTGGGGAAGCGAAAGCTCACACAAAGAGAAATCAAAACAGTAGTTTGGCAGTAGAAGCTTTTGATACATTTTTCTTTATTCTCTCCCTTCTTTAAAGAAAATTAAAATAAACATTTCCTGCAGTTTCAAAAAACCTAACATGACCCTACAGTTCTAGACAGAAGTAATATATGAAATTTATCTGAAATAAAAGGCAAAATTGCCGGAAAGCATTTGTTCTAAATCCTGGCAGACAGGTGTTCACAAGATAGGTAACAAAGCCCTTGTTTTCTTTATCAAAAATGAAAAGACATGCACAGGAACAAGATGCACATGGGAGACGATTAGAATGGTTTCCCTGCAACAAAAACTATTGTCCTTGCCTATGAAGACTGTGCAGAGGCTCGTCCTTGAATCAAGAACTGTTACCTTATTGTAAACACCTCTCCTGTTAGACAGGGATGGGCACAGGTACCCTGCCCACACACACTCCACTGACGTCACAGTGGATGGAGCTTTTCCTCACGGGAGCAGACGTCCTTTCTTGCTGCCACCACTGATGGCTGCTGGAACTCTTTCTCATTTGCCTTATAGCTTATTCTCTAGTAGGGTCAGGACCCGTGAATAATTATTTTATCTAACGCTGGATTAAATGAGTTTCCCTGTGGGCTAAGGGATGCAACTAATTGGTATAAGCGTCTGTGATAAAATGAGAATAAACCATAAGGAAAATACACAGAACCAAGCAGGAATTAGTTTTGCCACAAACTCTTCCCAGGACTTTCAGTGAGGCAAAGTGCTCCCTCAGGGTTGAGTTGCTTCATCTCTGAAAAGGGAAGCCTGTAGTGAATTCTGTCAAGATCTATGAATTGGAATACTCATTCATCTCTGAACTACTAGAACATAACCCATCTGTAATTTGGGCGCTTCCCATACGGATTGTCATCGATCATTCAAATCCTTTCACTTGGGGTCCCACATGCCATGGCAAAATTTAGGATTGCATTACTGAGAAATGAGAAAAGTGTAACCTATGAACAGTCATTCACTTATGAAATAAACAGTTATGGAACATCAGCTTTCTGCATGGTCTTGTGCTAGGCACTGGGGTTATAATGAACTGGGCAAGGAGGTTTTCTGCATTGCAAGAGCTTACCACCTAGTGGGGGAAACTGAGGAAGTAAGAGATAACTTAACATTTCAATGGTGGGATTTATGGTAGGTTGATTAAAAATTCTCTAGGCTCAAAGATGAGAAAGCAGGTAACTTCCTTGGTGGGGAAGGCTGGTAGCATGACATCTGAATAACTGAGATCATCAGCCAGAGGAACTCCAAGAAACCAGGCTCAAATATTTCACTCTAGCATTCAGCTTAGCACTGGACTTCAGGCCAAAAATCCAAAACAAACAAAGAAAAACAAAAAATGAAAATGAAAATTAAAAAATAACAATATAGGCTTGATAAAGGGTGAAGACACACAATGTAGCGCTGACAGCACATTGCTATACGCTCCTGCCACTTGCTACCACGACACGTATTATTATGCTGACAAGAGAACAGGGTGTGTACAGAGGCAGGTAAAATTCAGACCAAAGGTAGGAAACATTTTTGTGAGACCAAATATAAAAGGCTATATAGATATTTGGCTGACTGAACACTTTTTAATCTAAGTTTTTAAAAGGAGGGGTTTGTGGAGGATTTTGGCTTTAATAATGAGATCTTGGTTTTATTCTTCCTAAAGTGGGCAAAAGAATAAAAGTATCACTACAATAAAATAGTGATACTTTTAATAATAATGTGAACCATACAATGTAAAGATAGATAGCAAACAGACTCTGAAAAATACAAGTATAAACATATTTTTCTTTTCCAAATGAGGAGAATCACAATACATGAACAGTCTGTACAAAAAGAATTAGCAGTGCTTTGCTGGGATATCCTTGAATGGACAGATTAAACAGCCTCATAATTTCTTGGGCTCTTGGGGGATTAATTTACTTCATCGTGGCTCGTGGTTGTAGGGAGGACTCTTAAAGAAAATAAATGAGTTTGGGGCTGGCTGAAAGTGTAAAGTGGCTGGATTTGTAAGTGAAGACATTTTGCTTAGTGAAATCTCTCATCAGGTAAACTGCCAAGACTCCAACAGCCCTTCAAGAACAGACAAACACGTTCAAACCAGTTTTGCCTGTAGACAGAGCAACGCTAATTGCTTTACCCAGATTCTCTTGAACCATCCTGCATGCAGAAACATTCAAATAGCCAAGCTGTATACACTGTCTCCAGGATCCAACCCTCCACCTGTGGAAAGGAATTCAAGTTTCAACTCTATCTCGCTGCCACAGGTTTGCTTTGGAGTCTAATTACCAACTAAGTTTGATGACAATGTAACTGGCTCCAGGGCCTTCTTGTTCCTTCCAAACAAAACGAAAAACAAATTCCTGAAGCAAGACCTGAAATGCACTGCTGGGAATCCAGGGTCAGTGATGCAATTCCAAACAGGGGCTGGTCTCCTCTTATCTTCACATCAGCAGCTTCCCTGGAGAGCCTGTCTTCATAAGCATGGACCAGCTTTAACAGATATTTACTGACAAATGACCATTATTTTAATAATAATAATCATTTGCAATCATTTGCTGATGTACAGCCACCAATATTTTCATAGATGCCACCTCACTTGATGGCCACAATTCTATGAGGAAAATATGCAGAGCAGAGCTTATTAACTTATTTAACTGGGTGAAAGTTTAGACTGCGGCAGAGCGGTAAAACTGGGAGCAAGAGATCCAGTGCTATCTACCTGTCACATGCATTCCCCTTCAGTCCTTCTTTTATGAAAAAGGATGGCTCTGGACTGTTAGCCACTTGGGATAGTCCAGACCCAAGAGAACTAGGACCTCCCCACCAGCCTACCTGAATCCATGGCTCATCCTAAGCTATAATACACTGCAGGGTGTATTACCTCCACAAGAGCTGAGCTTGACAACATGCAAACCTGTTTAACACTGAAATGGGCTGCCCTGTGAAATGGTAGCTCTCTGCCACTGAAGATGTTTAAGCAGAATCTTGGTAACCACTTGAGTTGGACAACAGTAGAGGGGACTCCTTCATTGGGTGAGGCTTTTCTGAAGACTATCTGTTTAGAATACTGTAAAGAGTACTGTATTAGCTTTCAATTGCTGCCTAACATTCTTGGTGGCTTAAAACAACATAATTTATTATCTCATGGTTTTTGAGGGTCCATGCATAGTTTTTCTGGGTCCTCTACTAAATCTCACAGGCTTGCAATTGAGATGTTGGCTGAGATGCATTCTTATCTGGAGGCTTGACTGGGGAAGAATCTGTTTGTAAAGGATAGTTGATCCGTGATGCAACAGAAACAATCCAGGATAACCACAGAATCTGAATAGGTTCCTGGACTCTGCAATTAACTTGGCCCATAATGCTGAGCCTCTTACTATAACAAGACAGATCAACACATCACTTAGTATCACTGAATTGTACAGATAAATATAGAGACCTCTGGGGTTTGCCCAGAAACAACCTTCTTCACTGTTTCTTAAGTATGTGTGTTCATTGGGAGAGGGGCTATTTTAAAATGATATTTAAACTCTGGAGAGGGGGTTGTGCATACACTCTTTTTTCAGCCTATAAGCTTAAAAACGCTTTCATAAATTCTATATTCTTTACCTTTAGTGTCAAATCTTAGATACACCTGAAAATTCTCAAGGGCTTCTGTTTCTCTGGTGTGTGTGGAAATTATAAAAAGTGGCCATTTCTTTCCTTCACATACATCAGTCATTATATTTTCACAGAGTTTATTCATCCCCCCTGACATTTATACATGGCAATTTATATTTTCTGAAATTTCTTAACATGTCTTTTAATCTTCCAAGTATTCCTGTGAGTCAGGGAGGGCAAGAGTTAGTTTTATTTTACAGAAGTGAAAGTTGAGACTTTAAGGCATTTTCCAGGGTCATAGGGTGAGTAAATAGCAAAACTCGGGTGAGAATTCAGGTCATCCAAGTGCCAGGCATGAACTTTTTCAAACTCGATATTATTGCTTCAGGTAATAGGAATTCAGGTGTTGACTCTGCCTTTTTTGCCATGTGCACTTGGATTTTTCACTTCACTCCTCTGAGCATGTTTCCTTCCTAGAAACATGCAGCTGATAATATCTGAAGTTTGTACCTCACACAGTTGTTCTAAGGATCAAACGAGAAAATGTATGAAATTGGTCTTTACTAGAAACTGCTAAACAGCTAGAATAACATGATTACTAGAGGTATATGGCATGCATGTGGGCTTTGACAGGGGACTGGGTGACTCCCAATAGAGAGAAATGGTTAAGATTGCGTGAAGGTGGAATGAGGCTATAGGAGCTGGCTGGATCCACAGTCAAATGATCCTCAGAAAGCTTCTGTGAAGGAGCAGAGGGGTGTGTGAGTCAGGGAGACAAGGACCATGAGTTTGGCCTTCTGTAAGAGGTGGGAAGGATGGTGATGAGAAAGCAGGGAGGGCACGAGGAGAGGATGCAGCTGGTGTTTAGATGTGATATGAGAACGGGGAGAATTAGAGAAGGATTCTAAAAACTGGCTTCCAGGAAAGATTACTGTGTCTAGGAAAGGGATATCCCATTTGTTTCTTTCTGATTTAGCAAGCGAACATAGATTCTTCTGTGTGCTGGGCACTATGAGGGACACAGAGACCAACAAGAGGAGGTTGTTGTCTTCAAAAGTTCAGTCCAGGGGCTTCCCTGGTGGCGCAGTGGTTGAGAATCTGCCTGCTAATGCAGGGGACACGGGTTCAAGCCCTGGTCTGGGAAGATCCCACATGCCACGGAGCAACTGGGCCCGTGAGCCACAACTACTGAGCCTGCGCGTCTGGAGCCTGTGCTCCGCAACAGGAGAGGCCATGATGGTGAGAGGCCCGCGCACCGCAATGAAGAGTGGCCCCCGCTTGCCGCAACTAGAGAAAGCCCTAGCACAGAAACGAAGACCCAACATAGCAATCAATCAATCAATCAATAAATAAATCTTTAAAAAAAAAAAAGAAAAAAAACGTTCAGTCCAGTAGGAGAAACAGACACAGATGAAAATATAGGTATTTTGAGAAAAATGGAGTATTAGAGGCACAAAGTCAGATAAGAATATCATACACACAACATATACACATATACACTATATATACATCATATTTATATATTATACAATATATAACATCACATTAATAACAATACAAACTAACAATCATTAAGTGTCTACAGGGGACCAGCCCCTGTATTGAACACTTAACAAGTATCATCTCATGTAATTTCCACAACAACCCAAGAAGATACCCCAAGAAGAAGATTTCTCTTATGATCCCTGATATAAAGACGAGGACTCTGAGGCCCAGTGAGGTCTATTAACGTGCCCAGTCACATGACTTGGATGGATGGAGCTGGGATTCCACCTCCAGCCCATGCTGTCTGACCTGGCACTGAGACCTTTGGTCCCTCCTCCTCTGGAACTCCCTCTTCCTTCCCCGCTTATTTTCTCTCAGCACTTATTACTTTCCCAATATTCTACATAACTTCCAATGATTTTGTTTATTGTCTCCCCCTTTGAATGGAAGCTCCACGAGGAGGAATTTTTGTGTCTTTTGCTCACTGTTGTATCCTCAACAACTAGAACGGTACCTGGGACCAAGTATGTCCCCAATAATATTTTGTTGAGCAGGTACATGAATAAATGTTAAGAGATCACATTATCCTACTGTGGGTCTCATAGCTAGGGAAGAAGGTGGCCAGATGGAAACATTTGGAAGAAGAATGCGATGTACCATGAAAAGGTAGACGGAGAGGAAAGTAGGAGAATGGAAAACGTTATGCAGATAAAGAAACACTGAAAGCAGGTGGTGGGGAAGCAGATGGGAGGAACCGGGGTTGTTTGCAGGTCAGTGAGGAAAAGTACGATGAGAGAGATTTACGGTCCACATTCCACCAGGCACTCAGCTCAGTACACACTCAAAGCTCTGAATTCCCTCACGTCACGCTGTTACATGGTTGGAGAAAGGAATCTTCCCCCTGCCCCACCATTTGGCTCCTGCCTACATCTCCTCCTATTGCTGAAGTGCAGAACTCCCAGTATTTTCTTCCTGTCTACTCCTCTCCCCGTTGTGGGAATGTCAGCCAGCTCCACTACTACTTCCTTTCGTGCTGTCAATGACCCAACTGCCTGACCTTCACTCATTCAGTCGTTTATCAAGTACAAAATTGAGTAAGACTTGTCTTATCCCCTTACCTGGGTTTCTGATTCAGCTGTGCAGAACCACCACGTGATGGAAGTAGTCATGTTTCCCTCTCAAGTCGCTGCTATTTGGTTTGTACTCTTTATATCAGCAAGAAAATAAATGTATGTGGTGATGTGCTGTAGGGGTGGGAAATTATCTTCCCATAATCATGTGTCTTGGCAATAGTATGTTTATGTCACTATTATTTTAGCTTTGTTTCAAAAGAATATCCTGAGTGGTTGCCGGATCGGAGTTACAAGTCCTAGCTCTCTTATTTCCTTACTATGTGATCTGGACTGGTCATATATAAATCTTTGTTTCCTCATTTGAAAATGAAGATGGTATGGTAGGTGAGGTGGTGGTAACATTTTGAAGTTCCAGACGACTCTAATATTCCATCCCATTATTAATAAAATTTCTCAAATCTCCTGTATAATCAATCTCTTTTTAATAGCCCCAGTCAATGGAACAACTCGCTCCAGCATTCTGCATATGGTTTCTGCCATTTATTCATACACCTATTCAACCAGTAGTCTTTGAACAGCTACAGTGTGTGAGGAACTAAGCCTGCCCTAAACCTGATTAGGAAAGGGGCAGGAGGAGATAAGATGGGACCCTACTATCATCTCAAGGAATTTCATATCTAGTAGGAGATAAAGCATATTCAACTAAAAAACAAATAACACAAGATAAAACGTGGCTGAAGATATCCTGGGAAGTACAGAGATGACAGTGGAAATTCAGAGGAGAGGACTGTCACTTTCAGCCAGGACAATTAGGGCAATATCTTTTCAGAGGATGAGGTATTTGAGTTAGGTCTTAAGGGATAGGACGCGTGCCAATGGTGGAGGTGATGGTGGTGGTGGTGATGGTGATGGTGGTGGTGAAGGAATTCCAGGCAGAGACAACAATACAAGCAAAGACACAGTGATGGGAAAACCTATTGCTAATGTGAGGGGATAATGAAGGAGGTTAAGGACATAGAGTTACCAGTCAGATCATGGAGGACCCACAATGTCAATCTAAGATATCTAGATAGTATGTGATAGATATTATTTGACATTGCACATTAAGCCACATTCCTGTTTGCATGCAGTCTTCTGCCTATTAAAATGTCTATCCTAATACACACTGCTCAATTAAGACTAATAGGGCAGAACTTTCCAGATGAGACCTTGAACTAATTACTACAGAAAGTTAATGGGGCAAGAATCTACACTGAGGACAGCAAGATGTGTCCAATAAGTAAATCAGCAGAAACCAGAGAGTATTTTGTTAGTGCCCCAACCCAAACCAAGCATTAACTGGATGCATTCAAAAATGGCAAAAACCCCTCAGCCTACAAGAGAGCATGAGCCGCTCTCGAGAGAGCTAACCTGTCCACTGGAGAGTCTGGAAGTGTTTGCAAGTGTACTGTTCTCTTCAGTCTATCTTCTGGCAGCTGCTTCTGAACCCAAATAAGTGACAGGCTATAGAGAATGAGCTGTCTGCCACGTAGAGCGGCACATAAAGACCCAGGGGAGGGGAGGGTGAGAGGAGACTTGAGGGGGTGGAGACAGGAAAGAAAGGCTAGGTAGGATTATGTCAGCGGGTAGCCTAGGTAACCAGAAAACATCTTGTATATTCTGCTTGAGAGTTCAGTGGCACATGGAAGAAAAATGTGCCCTACTTCTGTCAACATCAACAGCATGGGAACAGGACATCTCTGTGCCTCGGTCAAGGTGAGAGCAGAGCTTTCCAGGACCCTTAAGTCTTAAGCATTTTGCAAAAAAAGAAACACACAGATTTGGAGTGTGTGTGTGTTGATGGGTGGGGGGAGGTGGCACTGGAGTGTGGTGGTGAAGAAAGCTCTCACAGTGAGCAGGAGGTATTGTGAAGGTCCCAGACTATCGGGGTTACGTAGTTCTGAAGGCAGCATCCTATCAACTCAAGGGTTGAGTGGATATCCTGCAAGGGAAGGGCTCAACCCAGTTGACAGGGCTCAACTCCAGAGACAGGACATGGAGACACCTTGCTATCATCCTCAGTTTGGCAGGCCACAGGGTTCTGGGGCAGAGAGAGAGCACTGGACTTTGTAGGTTCACTAATGAGAATATTAGTGTCCTAATAATTATGGCTAATTTATAGCTAATACTTAATAGCACTTACAATGTGCCAGGAACTGTACTGAGATATATGTATGTGAACATACACATACATATATACGCATACGTGAGAATGAGTATATATGTATGAGTATACAGTCAGCCCTCAAGATCTGCGGATTCTGCGTCCACATATTCAACCAACTACAGATCAAAAATATTCGGAAAAAGTTCCAGAAAGTTCCAAAAAGCAAGACAAATTTGCTGCACGCTAGCAACTATTTACAGAACATTTACATTGTATTTCCAACTATTTACTTATGTAGCATTTACACTGTATTAGGTATTAATAAGTAACCTAGAGATGACAAAGAATACAGGAGGAGGTGCATAGGTTATATGCAAATACTAAGCTATTTTATATAAGGGACTTGAGCATCTGTGGATTTTGGTATCTGTGCGGGGTCCTGGAACCAATCCTCCCACATATATTTGTAGACATATATAGTCACAGACATTCTCATTTAATCCTCATGGCAATTCTGTTACAGAAACTTACAATCCTCATTGTAGATAAGAAAACTATAACACAAAGAAGGTATGTAACTATGCCAAGGCCATCTAACTAGTCTGTGGTGGAACTGGGAATTCTACAGAGACAGTCAGGTCATGGTCCACATTGGGGAAAAAAGGTGAAACTACCAAGCATAAAGAAAAAATGTACTTTCACACTTGTGAGCTCTAGTGAGTATGCATGTGCGTGTGCGCTCATGCACACACACACACGCACACACACACATTAAAAGAGATACTCAGGTACCACTGCACCTGTACTGAAATGAACCTCAGATTGGAAAGGCGGCATAAATGGTCACCACTCTATAACTTTATCACAATGTTGTAAAAAAAAAAAAATTGATGATATTAATAATCAGTACTAACTTGGGTATATGGTTTTATAGTTCATAAGAACTTTCAAAATCAGACATTTGCATAGAATGTGGGGGGCTAGCAAACCATAAGCAGAAGGGGTATATATTTTCTGCTTATTATGCAGATGCTTCTGGTCACTTAAGATGAATTTCTGCCAATCCATAATAGCAACATGATTCTCAGATATGCCCTCACTCGTCATTCCCAGAACCATTATCCCACTTTACTTAAGGCTTCTAAAGCTCAGTACGTCATCCTCACCTTGGCCTTGGATGACTAAATTTATGAAGGAGACTGTGAGGTTTCATTTTGGAACTCAGATGAAGCCAGAGAAATGTGCCAAAGATGACAATGGACATATGGTACTTAAAAATGATTCTGACGGAATTCCGAATAAGCATGCCCACTGATTTCACATCTGTGGTGATGCAGCTGACATGCCATCAACACAAAGTAACCACTCCCGCATGGCAGGTTCACGATCTTGCACGTGGTTCAAGGAGAGACAGAGTTCTCTGAGGGTTGTACTGTTCCAGTAGCTCACAGGCCGACTCAAATTGATACCATCCAAACTCAAACAGCAATTCCCAGCACTCTGGAAGGGGCTGTCATTCTAGATCCGTGCTGCCCAACAGAACTCTTTGCAGTGATGAACTCTTTGCACTGTCCAATATGGTAGCTACTACTTATTTGTGACTGTTGAGCATTTGAAATGTGGCCCATGGGACTGAGGAGTTGAATTTTTAATTTTAACTAATTTACATTTAAAGAAGCCACATGTAGCTAGTGGCTACCATATTGGACAATGCAGTTCTGGATCACCTAGACCAGCATATTCATTTTACTCCTCCCATGAGTCATCTCCTTTAAACCTGACATCACCCAAATGAGTGAATGCACTGTTCAGAAGACAACACTGTAGCGACAGAGGGTAAATTACTTGCTCAAAATGGCACAGCCATTCCACAGCGGAGCCAGGATTATAAAATAAACCTCCTGATTCTTCTTCCACTGAACTACATATTTCTGAGATGAAATTATGATACAAATAAATAGATTAGTATGAGTCAAATCATGACCATTAACCTCCTCTTTTCTCCTTAAAATTAATGTGACTTTTGTAGCAAAGTATACTTAAGATCTAATGGTTTTAAGAATTAGCAACAGTAAAAACAACAAAAAAGGTCAGCCACAAAGATTGGATAGATGTGCAAAGGGCAGAATGTAAAAGTTTTATGATTGACAAATGACAAAACTGGTGAGTTGAAGACATAATTTGAAAATCCTAAGTCAAAAGTTATTATTAATAGCATAATCTTTTTGGACTAGTAAAAACACGCTAAAAACCCCCATTAGAATCTTTGCCGGCTGATTACTATAGTTCCACATCTTACCCCTGCTATTCGCTAACTTTATTTAACTTCGTTTGTTATTTGTCTTTCTGTACTAAAGCAGTTACGGATTGTCATAAAATCCAAAAGTATTTTGGAGTCATGGGAATGCAAAAAAGCCTCTTCAAAACAAAACATTTTAATTTGTTTTACTTGTTCTTTTTTATTAACATTTACAACATAGAAATTGTGTTTGTTTTTTCCTCCCTCCACCCAAATCTGTACCCAATAAAAAATGTTTCCAAACTGGGATGCCAAGTTTCCATTCAAATCCCATTTTATTTTATATCCCTGGGTGAACCCTCCTTAGAACAAAGATTTACACTGAAGCTTGGATGAACTTAAAGTTGAAATAGTGAGATAAACCATCCGGTAGCCATCTGAATCCTCCCAAGCCTTGACGGCACTGGGAGAGGAGCCTTCAAAGGAGAAGCGCCAGCTTCAGCAAGGTCAGGCTCTCTCTCTGGCTACTAGGGAAAGCTGCTTATAATCCTGAAGGTATTTATTCTCACCCATCTCCTCTAGAAAGGCTGAGAAATCTCACACCTCTTTGCCATATTATTTTGATTATTATCCTGGCTTGCTCCTCTCTCACAGATTGGCTGGAATTATGAACAAGACTCTCGGAAGGAAGTACATAATTGAATTATAAAAAGTCCAAGTAAAACCTTTACAGAAAGAGACAGGCCATCTAACCTGAACCCAAGCCTTTGTGCAGGACTGCTCCCCTCTCAAGAAAGCTACCATAGTATAAGGTTTACAGTTTCCTGTACATACATGTTTGTATATATACACACACACACACACACACACACACAACTATGACAGGGGATTTTACTTTGGAGGGATTTCACGTTGACATAAGAAAGAATTTCCTGTACATATGGTCCCCAATTTTAGACACAATGCATTCCTGGAAATTGTATCATAAAGCAGATCACCAGTAGGGAAAGCTGTGATTGTGCCTGCTTCTTTCATTCAACAAACATCTACTGAATGCCCACTATGTCCCAGGCACAATGACAATCTCTATCCCATTCACGTGGTCTTAAAAATGATCCATGCATCAGACTGGGTAAGACTGTAAGAACAGAAATAAGTGTTTAGGAGGCTATGTTAGAGTTTAGTGTTTAGAGCAGCAGAGCGCAGAAGAGTAGGCATTGCCAGGACACTCTTTGGACCGCTGAGTTTGGAACTTAAGCATAAACTACCTGAAACCATGACTTTCCAAGCAGACTGTCAGCATCCTGTGAACATATGCCATGTCAAACTCAGGCGACACAAGACCCCGTGGAATTTCAGTGCTCTCATCTATCTGCTGCTTCCTCTATCACTCTTGACCCATTTCTCCCAGAATTTGGCTCAGACCTTCCTGAGGCCTCATGCCTCCAAATTTAGGCTCACTTCTCTTAGCCTAAGTAGATGGCTTCAGCCTTTTATGTCAGAGAAGATAATGTTCATATGCCACCTATTCCCCAATATTTTTCCGCTTCACCTCAAAGAGTCCTTGCTGTCATTTCGTGACCTGTGTTTCCTTTCTCAGAGGAGAAAGTATAGCCAATCACTTCCAAGATACCCTTGACAGTTAGTAGGGACTCTTTCAAGGCCAAGGTTCAATGCTTCTAAAACCCAGGGCAGTTCTGTATTAAGTTCTGAGTCTATAGGAAGAGCAGAAAATAACAATTCCTTTAAATGCCAGAAAGAAATAGGGTACAAGGGAGCTCTCAAGGAGCTACTACTCTTCTTCCTGTGGAAAAGTAGCCCACATAGAAAGGAATCAATAGATCACTCAATATATCCCCAAAGTAAAAATTGGATTAATGCCCCCAAATTGTTTAAGGATGTTTCCTGCAATCTTAATGTATAAGAATAGAAGAATAAGTGAATGGTGGTATAATCATGTAGTATAAATGTTACACAAATATTAAGAACTAGGTTCTTAGAGAATATATTTGGGAATATGTGGGAAAACGTGCCTGGAAATAAAAGAGATTTGGAATAAAACCACACACACATATTATCATCAATTTACACACAAATATGTAAAAAGGTATCCAATATGTAAGCATAAATAAATTTTATATAATATATAACATAAGATCATATATATATATATGACTGCAATTTTGTTTTAAAAAGAAACAAAGAAAAAGATTAGCAGGTAAACTATTACAAAATGTTTATAGTAATTAAATAGTGAATTATGGAATTACAGGTGTTTTAAAATTTCCTTGTCTTTTTTAAAAACGTGTTTTTGTAAAAAAAATGTTGAACATCATAATAAAAAAAGATTTAAACCAATAATTCCCCACACGGGAATCACCTAAAGAGCTTTAAAAAATACTGATGCCTATAACCCACCTTCAGATATTCTGTAAGTGGTCTGAGGTGCTGCCTGGGTATCAGAACTTTATTTCTTATATATTTTTTAATTTATTTATTTTATTAGTGGCTGCGTTGGGTCTTCATTGTTGTGCTTGGGCTTTCTCTAGTTGCAGAGGGCAGGGGCTACTCTTTGTTGCGGTGCACAGGCTTCTCATTGCGGTGGCTTCTCCTGCTGCGGAGCACGGGCTCTAGTGCGTGGGCTTCAGTAGTTGTGCCACGTGGGCTCAGTAGTTGTGGCTCGTGGGCTCTAGAGCACAGGCTCAGTAGTTGTGGCGCACGGGCTTAGTTGTTCCGCGGCATGTGGGATCTTCCCGGACCAGGGCTCGAACCCGTGTCCCCTGCATTGGCAGGCAGATTCTTAATCACTGTGCCACCAGGGGAGCCCCTGGGTATCAGAACTTTCAAAGCACCTAGGTAATTCTAATGTTTAGCTATAACTGAGAATCAGTTTTAAAAATATGTTTATTTTCAACCATATGCTTTATTTATTTTAAATATACACGTTCAAAAAAGAATTTGACTTGAATTACAAGTAAAAGTCACATTCATTAAGGTTGTTGTAACTAAAATCTGAAAAAAAAAAAAAAAAATCGGAGACTACAGAGAAGAATGGAGGAGAGAACTGTACCAGAAACCTAAAAAAGATAGTTACTGTAGCACAGCATTAAATTTAGGCTTGCGCTTCCTGGTGGCCAGGACAAAGAAAGGAATTTAATATAAAATAAAAATAATTAATTTCTATTAAAGAAACTTAGAACTAAATTCTAAGAGAAAATGAAAACATCTCTATATAATATAATATAGTGGAAAACATCTCTATCAATGTGTCACAAAAAATAGAGACATCTTTTCTTATAAAAGTTTCTAACACTGACTTCTCATAAAAGCCAAAGGTAAAAATAAAAGCAAAATACTATAAAGTGTTTGATATAAATTTTGTGAAACATTTCAGTGGTGGACTGAGCTAAATGGTCTGGGCTTACTGTAGGTGACAATGTATTTCTTTCCTATAAAAAGGATTATTCAAGAACACTGAAAACTAAAATGTGTGTCTTTTTCATTGAACTTCCATATATCTGTAACACAGAAGATAATTTCTCAGTTTAGTACTTTCAGATATGTAAACTGACCAGATATAGGAAATTTCACTTTGGGGCTATGTTGGGGAGTGGGGTATCTTGGGGAGATGCAAATACAAACAAAGAATGAAATAATTCAAGTCAGCAAATATGAAAGTAGGTTTTTGGGGAAAAAATATTGATGTGAACGTTTGAGAACTGCTTTCCACCTTTTATACCAATTAACACACACAGACTCAACCGTAAACAAAAAAGATAACGCACATACTTCTGTATTTTAGTGATAACTTCCAAAATACATTTATAAACATTTGACTCATAATAACCTGAGAATTTCAACTTGAGTCTCCTCTGATCTTTACTCAATTGCAAACTCACACACATACACACACGTGCACACACAAGTTTACAGGAGAGCAAAACATACCAGGGAGTCTAGTAAAGAAATTCTATGGGGGAAAATTTTTGACCTTTAACACAGAAGCAATGATTTATTGCTAACAGTACTTAATGTGAGGGCTTTGGAAAAATGCTTAGCACACTTCCTTGGGAGAATCTGCTGAAAACAAAACTGACCCTATTACACAACAGTGAAAATAACTCCGAGTCTTGTGGACTCTGCATGTGTAGTTGAAGTCACAGACACTATGTAACCTTTTGAAATCTCTAGTCTGCTTCAAGTTAGGGCACAAAGCTTCCTTTTCAGATATGATGGCCAAATATTATATATATATACACATATATATGTATATGCATATAATTGCACACACACATACATATATAATATATACAATAATTTAATCTCTTAAGGCTTTTAAATTGATGGCTGGCAGAGTTAGTTGCTTAAAAATCCAGGTTTGGTCATGCATAGTCCACTGCTCATAAACCTTCCTGTTGACCCCCAGAGGTGAGTACACCACTCAGGACCCTCCTTGAACCAGCCCTAAATGTTCCTTCTGACCCTTCTACCTTTATTTTCTACTCCTGTCTTTTTACATTCCTGCCCCACTGGCTGGCTGATCGCCACCCATGTGTTGATCTTGTCCAACTCTGATCCTCGGCCCAGGCTCTTGGATCTTTCTCCTCCTTTCTGCCCAGCGTTACCTGCCGAAGGTCCTACTCAGTCTTTAACACCCAGCTCCCACCTCCTCTACAAAGCATTCTCTCCCTGATCACCTGGTTAAAATAAATCCTTTCTCACCCAATTTTATATTTCTATTATAACACCCTTCCAATTCAACTTTTTTTGTTTTGTAGACAACTTAAGTTTTTTCCCTTCCTCTTACAAACTCCCAGAAGGCAGAGTTTGCTGTGTGGGTCTTTGTAGCACCTACAGCGAGGTGTACCATAGGTATTCGGTACAGATTTTTAAAAATGTAGTTGGATTTTTAAAACCAGACTAATCAAATAGAGTCATAGAGGAATAACAGAGATGGCAAAAATTTCATAAATTATACACATACAGAAATAACATATGTGTTGCAACTCTTTAAAGATGAAGGGAAACAAATTCTTAAATTAGCTTCAACTGAATTCTCATGACAATTATCAGACAATTATCTTCATGGAGAATTATTTTCTCTTCCTACAACCCAAGTTGGTGTTAAAACAGATGCTGGCCATACAAGGCTGGGAAGGAAGCTGGCATGTGTTATGTGTTTACAAGGAGTCAGGTACTTCACATATGTAATCCAGTAGAAACACTGCAAGGAAAAAATTTAACCCACACCTGCCCCGTGCTTTTTTTATTTGAAGAAACTGAGACTAAGAAAGGTAAAAAATTTTGCCCAGGGCCACACTGCTTGAAAACAGTATAAACCCTGGACTGTAGAATTACAAAATCTACACTCTTTCTACCCCACCAAGCTGCCTCTCACAAATACATAGTTAAGACTTTAGCTGAAGATGAAAAATAGAATGGTTCTCATACGACCTTACATTGTTTTAGGGCTTTAGAGCAACACCTGTCCAATTGACATGGAACTATCAATACAAAATCCTGACATTTGCTTAGAGATGTAAGGGAAGCAATAGCTCAAGAGAGAAAGTAACAATAGAAACTATTATAGCACTCAGAAGAGCTTGAAAATTATTAAAATGAGGATGCATGCTTATATCAACTATTATATAGTTCTGTCAGATTACACACATTGTATGTTATTATTCACAAAAAAGCACAGGTAGATGTACTAGAAAAACAAAAAGGGCATTGATTAGAACTCACGAGGCTGATTTCAGTACAGAAAACCATGGACTCAGCGGTGGTATCTTGAGTAGGTCTTTTCCTTTTCTGGGTTGTCGTTGTGGCCCATTTGTTCAGTAAAGGGGTTGATTACATGATTTCCAATGAACCCTTTGGTTCTGATGCCCTGTGAGCCTGAGGCTACTAACTGATATACCTACAAGATCTCACTAACAATGAAGACAGACTCTGCTCATGCCCGCCCTCTGAACATTATTTGATGTGCCATGAATTATGATCCACACCATTTTCCTAAAAGTATTAACTCATTGTTGATGCTAAGTTAAGAATCAGAAGGAAGAACAAAACTGTGAATGCCTAAAATAGGCCTCTGAAGGTGATTTCCTCGTTACTTTCCTTTAAAGGGTGCCCAGACACTTCACTGCACTGTAGCATCTATTTCTTCACTTTAGGTTAGGACGTGGAATTTCAGTTTTGAGACAAACACAGGATCTGGTTTTCCATTTTTGTTCTATATACAAAGCACAGTTACAACCAATTCGAATTCAAGCAGAACTCCTTTCCATCCCACGAGCCCACAAGAATTCTAACAGGGCTGGGTTTTGTTTTGGGGTGGGGAATGGCAGGAGCTGCAAAAATACTTGTAAAATGAAAGAAGGTGTGATACGTTGCAGAAAAGGGATGAGCTGCCAGGAGCAGCGAGGATGGAAAAACCTGGCATCCTAACTGAAACAGCTGCAGAAGAGGCATCTAGTTTGTTATATTCATTTACGTATCTTTACAGTGCAGAGCTAAGCGCTTAGGCAGCCCTTTTGAAATCTGAAAATGTGTTTTCCATTCATTCAGAGCTTATACATTGGCTCAAACTAGCTCTTGTTAGGAAGGTCATCTGGGAGGTCATGGCACATTGTATGCCAGAGTCTGCATTAAACTTCGATAAAGCTCTGGGAAAATAGGGTGAGTGCTGCTGGGAGGATCTGTAGAACTGTACCAATGTCTACTCCCACCAAACCACTCTGGTAGCCAGGGCCCATGACACAGGACATTCTCACAAACAATTATAATAATGGGGAGATGACAGGAAATGGACTCATTTGCTCTAAAAACTTTGCGCTGGCTTTATATTAATTCATTTCAAATTTATTTGAAAACGGCCCTGTCTTTTCAAGGAGCCCCATTTTCCCCTCTCCATTATTTACAAATGCCTGTTTCCATGCAACAATCAAAGAGGCAGAAGAACGCCAGGGTACTGGTTGCTTCTCACTGCTCCGTTTTGAGGGAGAAAAAAGGAGATCGAGAGTGGCTTTTCTTCTATCAATGAAGGAGTTGTTATCAATGTTTTATTGCAATATTTTTTGTACCCCTACTGGGTGCTTAGCTCTATGCTAAGTGCTGGGGATTATATATGATTTTTCCAGTATTTAGGAACATAAGATTAGTTATTTCACATATTGGTCTTGGCTTCCCAAGTACATTCAAGTTCTGTTCATTCCCAGCAAGTAGATAAAAAGCATAAGTTTGTTTGACACTGAATCCAAATGGCATAGGATTTTAGAAAAGGGGACACTCTCAGGAAAGGTTTCATTAGTACTGATTTTAATATATATGATGGGAGGTATAAGCTCTGCCTGATTTAGGAGGGAGAACTGGGAGAGTAAATCAAAAGAGCTTCCCAGCGGATGAGGAGATTTGAGTTCTAGCTTAGATAAAGAGAGTAGAAGCAATGACTATGAGGTACCGAAGTACCTGTGGAGTGTTTTATAATTTATCAATCATAGTTTCTGATTTTACCTCAATCATCTCATTAGGAGAGAAGGTCAAAAGTGGGCAGAAACTTTACTCATTTGAAAAAAAAAAAAACCTCGCAAAACTAAAAAATCATATGGGCAGGATATAGATTCATTTTTCTTCTTATGAAATTTACTTTTGGATTCTCTCTGAACACAATGGACATAAGTGATCAGTAGTTGATGCAAAGACCTTAGTAATGAAATATGCTTCCCTGTGGCCTGTAGGAGCCTGCCTGCAGCCCTCCATTGGCTTGAGGCAGAGAACATGGCTAGTCTACCCTGAACAGTTGCCAAGGGAACAGCCAGCAATTTATGACATTATGGTCTGATTAGGGTGAAATAGACTGACCCTGTAACAATGCCAGGAGAAGACCAGCTGCTTGGAAAATCACAATGCTTACCCAAAGTCTTCTTTCAAAAGACGCATGCAGCAATAGAAAATCCAAACCAACATATGTGACCATGAAAACAATTGCTTTTTCCAACAAATCCATTGTGGAGTCCTGGCCTAAATATAAAAGTTGACTACTGCTTCTATTTTTTTTTTAAGCAGTTAGAATCCCCTGATATTTTGTCTCATTCAGAGATATAATCTTAAATCCAGACTTAGATTATTAACCAACATCAGCCAGAAAGGAAACGAGTCTATGTTGAAGTACTCTTAATAGCAAACCTATACCTGTCTCTATAGTCCTTGAACATCTTGGCTTTCCTCATAAAATATTCATGGGAATAGATGCAAAGTCTAATTATGCCTGTATCACATCAGAATGTTTATAGAAAGGCCAGAAAAGTTATCCAGGTGGCCTGGGAGCTGCCTTGAGTTCAAGGGATAGGGTTGGGTTTGGAACACAATCCAAATGGCATGATGAGGCTTTGTTATCCATAGGGTAGCCATCAGAGTGAAGAGTTAGGGGCACTACATTCATGTCCTTTAAATATGTACCTATGAATAAGTGCCTGGATCTTCGCAGATGTTTAATACATGTTGGCTGAGGTTAACAGTAACTAGTGTTCATTAAGTCTTAGCGTGTGTGAGGCACCGCTTGGCATGTATTTTCTCATTTAATCCTCACAATTACCCAAAGAGAGGAAAGACGTACTATCCTTGTCCCCATTTATGGATGTGAGCACTGAGTCCTGGAGACAGGAAGAGTAATTGGCTTGATACCCCATAGCTCACAGGCAGGGAAGCCTGTCTCCTGAGCCCTGCCTCTAACCATTCTGCTATCTTGCCTCTCAACTGAGAGACTGAAGCAGTGCGAGGCCCAGCTTCCCACAGTGGGTGACACATGAATCATATACTGTTTCTGTCTTCTAAGAGGTTACAAAATAGTCTGTGTTTTAGTGTATATGTGTGTGAATGTGCATTAGAGTAAAAGAGGGGTGGAGAATACACTGTAGAACCAAACTAACCTAACATGGAGTCGCTTATGTCAGGGACAGCATGGAGACAGTCAACGCAGGTGCAAAAAGGAAAATTCACCTTGCAGGGATTTACAGCTCTTCTCAGAAATCAGCAGAGGACACCCGCCAATCCCCAAATGCCAAGTCTGTTCACGCCATTTCTGGACCTCTTTGTTCCCCTGACTCAGCTTCCCTGATCCAAGCAAGAAAGAAGACCACTAGGCAACCTATCAGCTGAAAAAGCCAAATAACTTCCATATTTGTCCCATACAAATCCGTTAGCCTGCGAGTAACTCGGAGCTCACTGGTTCTGTAGCCTTGAGTTTCCTCAGCTTGCAAGTCAAAAGCTTTGTAATAAACTCGTGTTTCTGCTTTGTTTTATTCAGTATGCAGAGTTTGGGTTTTGACAACATAATGTGTGCAGACAACTCTCATCCAAGCCAGAACAAATCTACTACAAGAGAGGAAAGAAGAATTTGGGGAACAACAAAGAGGAATTTTAATCCCATTTGACCTGGGAGAAGCCATTTAGTTTATTTGAAAGGGAATATAGGAAATTCAGGCGAGGGGGCAGTTGAGTGGAATTTCAATTAGAAGTAAATAGAAAAGTAAATAGAAAAGCTTAATTCTTTAACCCAGAGCCATTTCCATGAGAGTGGACTGTAATACTGTGAGGGTATAATAAAGAAAGGGGGAGGAGGGATTTTAATATTATTCCTGCGGTACTAATTATCTTCACCTCTACTTCTAAACTGAGTCAGTGCCGTATAATGATACTGGGAAAGTGAGGTTGTAAAATTGTTCCCAAGCTAACTCCTAATTGTGGTTTGTATTCTCAAACCACACCTTCTCATCTACTCAGAGAGCTGCCTTTGGGCACCTTCTCATCTACTCAGAGAGCTAGACCAGATGATCTCCCAAGTAAAGGCCCGATAGCATCTCCTAAGGTGATACTGGGATGCACTGACCATGACAGATAAGTGAATGAATGCTTTGTTAACCAAATTCCCTTGGGGAACAAGCTCCTTTAAAATAAGCTAGATTTTGCTCAAGTGGGTCCCTGAACTCTGAAACAGCATTAACCTTGTGGAGCCTGGCAGTTCCAAGGGGCAGAGTGTGTAGCCTCTGTGTGATATCTAGTGTTATCTGGCTGAGAGATTATAAACGCAATTAGAAGAGGGCCTAAAACTCTGTCTGATGCATAGTAGGCATCCAATGATATATCGAATAAGTGAACAAATGAGTACTGATTAAGAATTCACTACTTACTAGCCTTTTAACTTAACAGTGACCTACTTTTCTCTTTCGATATCAAGTAAACAATCATAATAGTGGTACTGATTTAGTAGATCACTGATATGGTTAAATAAGATCTGGCATGCAAAATGCTCAGCACAAAAACTAGCACAGAATAAAGCATGAAGTCGGTGATATTACTGAAGAACCCAGAGGGACATGCATGATTGAATAAACGGGTGTTGGTGTTACTGCAGTTAAATAGCTAAGGTATTTGTTCATCTCACTGGAGGCTAATAAGTTCATGCATATGAGAATATATGTAGAGTATAATTTCCATTATTCAAAGACCATTTTTAAATTTAATTCATGAATTCTGTATATATCTGGGTGGCACAATTCTTTAAGCTTTCAGTGCTCCATTTATTACCAGGACTGGCTCCAGAAATTGGGGAAAACAATAGAAAACCTCACACTGATTCAGAAGCTATGTTTTGTTCATAATCACTCATCAATTCCCCTATTCAACTGGGTTCATTCTCCTCTCCTTCCTCTGCCCTCACTGACTGATACTTTAATTTAAACAGAAAACATAAAGGACACTAAGAGAAGTGCAAATTTTTCTCTTGAGTCAAACCTGTACCTGGAACATTAGACGTCTGGAGTAAAATTTATTAGACATAATATACAAAAACAATAAAATATAATTGGCTCCTGGGGGTGAAGGAAACCTTAAAAATTACCCATGAATAAGTGAAAAAAATGTCACTCTGGGCTTAGCCCTTTGAATTATTTAATAATCACATCTACAAAGCCCACACTAATCTACTCCATCAGTGAACATTTTGGAAACTATTTAGTTGGTTTTTAAAATATAATCTTAAAAAATCCTCAATATGCACAAGAGAAATGAAAAAATAAACACAGATGTGAAAGAAACAAACTGAATTGTGCTTTTTTGGATCCTCCTAGTCATCTTTGCAAATTCCTTCAAAGTATGCATTTAGATCTTTTTATGTCTGATTACATTCACCATTAAAACATTGGGTAAAATCCACCATTGCTACTATTGTGGAATTGGAGGTTTATGCTAGCTGCAAGAAATAACCTTTCAGAATTCTCTGGTTGTATGGAGACTGTTATTTGCCCACTGGCACTGCAAGTACCAATAAAAGGAACTGGGAAGCATTATAATGAAGAATTTTGTACCTGAAACACACAGAGGAAAAAGAGAATAACCAGGATTCTCCAGGTTTTACTTTATTCTCTGCCGCCTAGATCATCAACTGTATAAACTACCTTTGGTTTTGAACCACAAACCATATTTACAAAATATTTAAAAACTTGCTCACCCTTGCCCTTGAACAGGCCAGGAGGAATGTAAGGGAATAAGAATTATTTCCTTATTTCTACAACCACAAAGTTCACGAAGAATAAAAAGATGAGTAAGACAACGCTCCACCACTCAGAACTCTGAGTACAGCTGGGAGATTTCAACAAGTACTTATCTTAGCAGAGTGCAACCCTGGGCAAGTCCTTTCCTCTCTCTGGGCCTCAGTTTTCTCATCCGTGAGAATTCAGGACCTGGTGGTCCCTAAGCGACTGCCATTCCTTAATGAATGGTTCTGAGATTAGTTCTTCCAGGGGAAAAAGACCCAGATATCCTCAATCAATATCTCCTTAAAACAAGGTCATATATTTCATTCCTGACATAATGACTCTAAAGTCTATGAAATCTCTGAAGAAGATGACTCTGAGATCAAATTGATGGAGGCTGATGCTGATGTTGATAATGATGATGGCAGCTAACATTTCTTGAGCACTTAAGATGTGCATGATGGCGCATTATTTAATTCATGTTGCTATTATGATTATTCACATTTTAAAGAAGGGAAAACTGAGTTTTACCCAGCTGGGATGTGCAGAACTAGGATTGAAGTTACAATCTCCAGATTCCAGTTCTTAGCTGATAGTTATACTACTATAGTTGAGGGTCCAGATCAAATGACACGTTCTCCAATATGCTTTTCCTGATTCTTCCAGTCATGATTTCTCTCTCCCCACTCTTTTTTTTTTTTTGTACAGAACATGATCACAACCCTATCTTTTAAGCTCCTCAACGGCAGTGACTTCTCCTTCACCTTTCAATTCCTAAGTGCCTATTATGTTAACAGGTTCTCAGTTAATGTTTGAGTATGTGAATATCCATAGATCTATTACGTTACATTTTAAAAGATGGCCTGTGGTCATTTAAGACAGGTGTACTTTTCTATAAGTTATACTTCATGGAAAATTTTTAATAAAAATAATTTATCAAGATTATACATATATACCTTATAATACATAGGTATGTATATATATGTACTCCATAACTCATCAATTCTACTCCTATGTCTATATCTTACAGAAATATTTATATATGTGCACCAAAAGACATGTGATCACAGAAGCATTATTTGAAGTATTGAAACCAACTCTAACTAATACAAACTTCTCTCCATAATAGAATAGAAAAAATTTTAATACTTTTTTCATAAAATGGAAAGCTATACGTATAAGAAAATGAATAAACTGAGATGGATGGCTTCTTCATAGGATGAAGAAAGCTGGAAAGACCACTGCTGCCATCTTTACAACAAAAAAACACACCAGACAGTCTGCAAATCCACATTTTTTGAACCCATTAGAGAAGTGAGGCTGTCGAGTAACAAACTAACATGAAATCTAAGGAGAGACAGGATACCTGAGGCAAATGCCTCTGAATGCCATACTATCTGGTAAGAAGAAGTCATCTAAAATTATTAACACATTGTTAAAAAGCTGGTTGTGGATGAGTATAAGAACACAGAGCTCCTGGGCAGTGAAGATAGAAGGGAAATTTGATTCACGACCCCTTTGCAGGATTTTCTGCACAGATCTCACCATATTCTCACAAGAACGGCCTGAGGTAGGGCGAGAGTCCTGATAAAGTGTCTGTTCTGGTGTAAGCCTAGGGAGGGGAAGAGCAGCAGCCCTGCAAAAGGCCTAAAGCCCTGCCCAGATCCTTCTCTCATATTTCCCTTCAGAACAAAAGCCTTAAGCCCTTGGGAAAAGGGCAGTGAATCCTGTTGCCCTTAGAGCACCAGTGAAGACCCACTGTGGCTGGGGAAGGAAACAAAATAAGACTCTAGTCCTGGGGGAGAGGCAGGATCATCGAGACAGCTTGCTCCTGAGACCCACAAAGTGCTGCCCTAAAACTGAGATTGAAACAGAATGGAGAGCACCTCTCTGGCTTTATGAACATCAAGTAAAACATCATAGCAGTCTAGTATTGGGAGAGAGACAAGAGAGAGGTCTCTGAGGTACAGGCACAAAGAAAAGACCTGAATCTGAGGGTGGGACAGATACTGAGAAAATCCCTTTGGCAAACCACTCCCCACTGCAAAGACAACATTAAAGGAATTTGAAACCTGTGTTGCACTGAGGGTAACCGAAGCAAAAAAACAAAAACACCCCAAACTAAGGGCAACTCACGACTAGGCTGACTCAAGCACCCTACACTAAAGGCCTAACAGAAGAAAATATATGTCTATTTTCAGGCACAGAATATTTTGGCCTAAGTCTCTACTATCCTATACAAGATGTCTGGCTTTCAAGAAAAAATTACAATGCATATAAAAAGCAAAAATAACAGTATACCTTATAGTGCATATAACTCTATAACCAATAATCAATTGTACTCCTATGTCTGTACTTTATAGAAATAGATATATGTGTGCACCAAAAGACATCTGATCATAGAAGCATTATTTGTAGTAATGGACCCAACTCTAAATAATACAAATTTCTCTCAGTAATAGAATAGAAATAATTATGTTATTTTTTATACAATGGAAAGCTATACATACAAGAAAACGAATAACTGAGATGGATGGCTGCTGCATAGGATGAAGAAAGCTGGAAAGACCACTGCTGCCATCCTTACAACAACAAAACATGCCGGACAATCAAGAGACAAAGCAAACAGCAAAAACAGACTCAGAACACAGATATCAAACTGTCAGGGAATTTAGAATAACTGATTAACGTTAAAGGCTTTAATGGAAAAAGCAGAAAACATGCATGATCAGCAGAGACACAGAGACTATATACTATGAGACTATGTCTTGTCTCTTATGAGAATAAACTGAAAGTGCTAGAAATGAGAAACTTAGAAGAAAAAGGCTTACAATAGGCTCATGTGTACTCTCAGCAACTGGGGAAAGAATCATCAAAAGTGAAGATAGGTCAATAGAAATTATGCAAACACAAGAAAAGCATGCAAAAGAACAGAGCACCAAAGAGCCATAGGACAATATCAAACATACATGTAGTTAGAATCCCAGAAGGAGAAGAAAGAGGGAATGAAGCAACAAACAACAATTTGAAGGGGTAATGGCTGAGCATCTCTAAAATTAAGGACAAACAACAAAGTGCAGGTCTGAGATGCAAGAAATTAAGGGACAATCAGGAAGGATATGTATAAAAACTAAAACTAAAATAAGAAAATGAAAAAACCCTATAAATATAACATTTTCAAACTGTTGAAAAACAAAGAAAAAATCTTGAAGCCAAAGGGGAAAAATATATACTGCATAGAAAGCAAAGAAGAAAAATTTTACAGAGACTTTCTTCAAAGAAGAAAAATTTTACAGAGACGTCCCATTGCAGACATGCAAGTGGGAGAATAATGGAATGACATCTTCAAAGCGAGGAAAGGAAAAAATCTGTCAACATAATTCTCTACTCAGTAAAAATATCTTTCAAAATGAAGGAGAATTGAAAACAAAGATTAAGAGGCAATTCATTTCTCACAGACCTCTACTGCAAGAAATGTTAGAGGAATTTCTTCAAGCAGAAGGAGTATGACACCAGACAGAAACCTGATTTACACACACAAAAGGAAGAGTGCTAGAAAAGCCTAAATAAATAAAGTTTTTCTTATTTTTAATTGCTCTAAAAATTGTCTAAAGCAAAATAAGCAGCAATGTGCTGTGTGTTCATAGCATATCCACAAATAAAAAGAAATGACAAGAGCATAAAAAATGGCAAGGAGAGTGGGAATATTCTATGGTAAGGTCCCGATATGGTACACACAGTGATATAATATTATTTGAAGGTGGACTCTGATTAATTAAGATGTATGTTGCAAATCAAAGGACAACACTAACATTCCAATCAAGAGTATAAATAATTGAAAAAGAGTAAGAATAACATAGTTGTGAAAAATACACAACCCAAAATAGAAAATAGAATCCAAATATTTAGAAATTAAATAATATAATTCTAAATACCCAGGGGTCAAAAGGAAATAACAGAGAAATTAGAAAACATCCTGAACGAAAATCAAAGTGCAACATATTAAAATTTATAGGATGCAGTTAAGACAGGGCTTTTAAGTTAAATGTTTATATTAGAAAAGACAAAAGACCTCAAATCAATGATTGAAGATTTAACTTTAAGGAAATAGAGAAGAGCAAATTAAAACGAAGGCAAGAAAGAGAAACAAAATAATAGAGCAGAAATCAATGAAAGTGAGAGCACAAAAACAATAGAAAAAATTATTGATGGAACCCAAAGCTGATTCTTTTGAGAAAAAAAAAAAAAAAATCAATAAAATTGCTAAACTCTATCCAGACCGATCAAAGGAAAAAAATTAGATAAGACATAGATTTAAACATCATGAATGAGAGAGAAAACAATACCACAGTACCTACAGACGTTAAAATAATAATAAGGGAATACTGTAAACCATCATTGTGCCTATAAATGCGGCCATTTAGATTAAATAGACCAATTTCTTGAGAGACACAAACTGTTAAAGTTCACTTAGGATAAATTAAATTTGTAGGTAAAAGCTTTCTAACAAAGAAAATTCCAGGTCCAGATGGCTTCACTAGCAAATTCTGCCAAACATTTAAGGAATAATACCAATTTCCACAAATTCTTCCAGAATTTAAGAGAGGATGGAACACTTGTTAATACCTTTTATGAGACTAGTATTACCCTGATACCAAATCCAGACAAAGACATTACAACAAACAAAGACAACAACAACAATAAACTATAGACCAGTATCCCTCATGAAGATAGATGCAAAAATCCTTAACAAACTACTAACAAATTAGATCTAACAATACATAAAATGTTTAGTACAACAAGACCAAGTAGGTTCTAAATGATCAGTGCTCTTTCCCCCAAGTTATCTCTCTGATATCAACTCCTACTACCCCCCGGCTTGCTCACTTCTCCATGGTTACTCTGGACACTGATATTCCTCCAGCGCTGAAGGCACGCTCCTGGTCTAGGGTCCCTTCCTCGCAACTTTCAACTCACTGTTCAAAGATGGTCTTCTCAAGTCTGACCCTGACCACCCAATTAAACGTTGCAACTTCCACTTGTACTGCATTCTTGATTGCTTGCTTTTTTTTCTTTTTCCTCTCCATTGCATATATCATTTTCAAATATGCTACATAATATACTTTTGTGTCAGGTTTATCATTTATTGTATATCTTCCCCTGCTAGGAAGGCAGAGGTTTCTGCTTCTCTGATGCCTATAAAGACCCTGGAATATCTGCTGAAAGAACTGAATGAATAATTGTGAAGTAACTCTAGATAACTATGTATTTTTAAAGGAATAAAGAAGATTTTTGAGTATGCAAGAGTAAGTTATCTTGTAATATAAATATCTACCACTTTCCCATTTAAAAAATCTATTTTGAATAAGCCTTTGAATTAATCTGTTATACTAAGTCTTATTTAATGAATAAACTGGTATAAAAGAGTCCTGTAGATGACTGCAGAAATTAGCCCCTTCTTAAATGAACCAACACAGAAAGAAGCATTCAAAAGAATGTCCTCAGCTACTACCTGGACCATTTAGAGTTATTACTCTGCTCTTATTTCAGAGAGAATGAAAGAATGAGAGCCATAGCTACATCTTTTTATTTTTTTCTTTCAAGTCTAAAAAACTAAACTGGGAAAAATCAAGCCCATTTCAGAGGAGATGAGTGCTAAAATATCAACGCTAGTCTACATGATATGGGGATATGTTAAAACACATTTAATTACTGCAGTTCCTGTTCAAACTAGCAGTCCTTCTTTCAACACCATAATAAAGGGCAATAGATACTTGGATTATTCCTTGCAGTTTTGTAAGGTACTATGCTATTCACAAAAGGTAAGAGCATTCATTACGTCTCTACTCTACCCTAGTCAGGATGACAATACATGCATTAGTACTCTCACTGTAAAAGAGAAAAAAGAACTGAGGTTTAGAAATGTTAAGAAGATCTGCCCAAGATTAACCAGCAAAGAATAGCAAAGTAGGTAAAATAGGAGTCAGGACTGCAGTAGGAGTCAGGACTCTAAGGATCTGGGTACCACTCTGGTATTAACTAGCTGAGGGTCCTCAAAGATTATCTCTTAACTTACAGAATTGAAAGCTTGGCCCAAATCAGCTACTCATAACTGTGGGCAGCAGATTCCTGCTGGGCCTTGAGTCAGCAGGGTCCTCAGTTGAATGCATCACCTACGAACTACATAAAGTAACAGATAATAAAGAAATAATCAAAATAATAAAATAAGTCCTGAGCATTGTCTGTAGTCACATGCATACTTTCAGTTTCAAATATATGTTGAACAAAAATAAACAAATGGGATCTAATGAAACTTAAAAGTTTTTGCACAGCAAAAGAAACCATAAACAAGACGAAAAGACAACCCCCAGAATGGGAGAAAATATTTGCAAATGAAGTAACTGACAAAGGATTAATCTCTAAAATTTACAAGCAGCTCATGCAGCTCAATATCAAAAAAACAAACAACCCAATCCAAAAATGGGCAGAAGACCTAAATAGACATTTCTCCAAAGAAGATATATAGATGGCCAACAAACACATGAAAGGATGCTCAACAGCACTAATCATTAGAGAAATGCAAATCAAAACTACAGTGAGGTATCACCTCACACCAGTCAGAATGGCCATCATCAAAAAATCTACAAACAATAAATGCTGGAGAGGGTGTGGAGAAAAGGGAACCCTCTTGCACTGTTGGTGGGAGTGTAAATTGATACAGCCATTATGGAGAACAGTATGGAGCTTTCTTAAAACACTAAAAATAGAACTACCATATGACCCAGCAATCCCACTACTGGGCATATACCCTGAGAAAACCATAATTCAAAAAGAGTCATGTACCACAATGTTCATTGCAGCTCTATTTACAATAGCCAGGACATGGAAGCAACCTAAGTGTCCATCGACAGATGAATGGATAAAGAAGATGTGGCACATATATACAATGGAATATTACTCAGCCATAAAAAGAAACGAAATTGAGTTATTTGGAGTGAGGTGGATGGACCTAGAGTCTGTCATACAGAGTGAAGTAAGTCAGAAAGAGAAAAACAAATACCGTATGCTAACACATATATATGGAATCTAAAAAAAAAAAAAAAAGGTTCTGAAGAACCTAGGGGCAGGACAGGAATAAAGACGCAGACATAGAGAATGGACTTGAGGACACGGGGAGGGGGAAGGGTAAGCTGGGACGAAGTGAAAGAGTGGCATGGACATATATACACTACCAAATGTAAATAGATAGCTAGTGGGAAGCAGCTGCGTAACACGGGGAGATCAGCTCAGTGCTTTGTGACCACCTAGAGGGGTGGGATAGGGAGGGTGGTAGGGAGATGCAAGAGGGAGGGGATATGGGGATATATGTATACATATAGCTGATTCACTTTGTGATACAGCAGAAACTAACACACCATTGTAAAGCAATTATACTCCAATAAAGACATTAAAAATATATATATAGGTTGAAGATATTATGAAGAGTAAAATAATTATCAGTATTAGGTATTATGGAATTCATGACAGCTATCTGTCAGCATCTTATGTGTATCGACATATATTAACAGTATAGTTCACATGATTTAGGTGTTTGTAATGAAATTGGAACTTAATATTTACTTTCTAAGACCCCTTCCAATTTAAAAATGCTAAGTTGTAGAGCCTGAGACAGATCACTTTATGACAAATCTAGGGCTCCTCCTCCCATGGGAGTGTTTTTTCAACATCTTTTTAGACCCAGGAGACTTTTTTTTTTTTAAGTCTTTATTGAATTTGTTACAATATTGCTACCGTTTTATGTTTTGGATTTTTGGCTGCAAGGCATGTGGGATCTTAGCTCCCCGACCAAGGATTGAACCCGCACCCCCTGCATTGGAAGGCGAAGTCCTAACCACTGGACAGCCAGGGAAGTCCCCACAGGAGCCTTTTTTAAATCTCAAGCCCAAAGTTCAACGTGAAATGCAAGTAAAAACTGGGTGACTCTGTTTGATCAATGTCTCTGTGTAGCTGAAGTAAGAAGGGGGAGGTAGGACTCTGGAGAGCCCAATTCTTGGAGAGCCAGGCCAATTCTTCCTACTCAGGGTCTTCTCCAAGGAACCCACAGGGCTCTGCGGGGCAGTTTCAAAATAACCACCAACAAAAGGTTAAAACTCATATAACTTCCGATACGTCCATAAGAAAAACATAACTCAACCAAAAAAAGGACAAAAGATGTGAATAGGCAAATGGCTACTAAGCATATGAAATGATGCTAAACCTACTAAAAATTATAAAAATGAAAAAGAATCCCATTTTGGGGGGCAGAAATTTAAAATATGAACATGTACAAGGTCAGGGAAGGTATGTGGAATCAGATATTCTTACATACCATTGAGAAGAATGAACTGGGACCACCTTTTCTGAGGACTATTTCAGTAGGTATCAAAATGGAAATGCACATACACTTTTGACTCAGCAAGTTCATTCTAGAGATCTAGTCCACAGAAAGTCTCAAAATTGCATAAAGATAATTGCACAAAGATATTTGCTTTTAATGGCAAAAATGGAAACAATGTAAATATCCATTGGCAGAGAAATGACTAAATTATGGTTCATGCACCCTGTAGAACACCATGGCACCATGACAAAGACAAAGGTAGACCCATATATACTATCATTTTCAGAAAGATATCAATCCTCTATTAGGGGAAAAACAAAAGTCCTGAGATGTAGAATATTATGTATGCTGTGTCTGTATGAACACGTATGTACACATATGTGTTTATAATGTATACAAAATTCTGGATTCTGGAAGTAGATACACAGAACTGCTAACAATGGCTTCTAGGGAGAGGAGTTGGGAAGAATTTCACTTTTTATTTTAGATATTTCTGCATAATTTTATTTTTTACTAGAAGATCAATTACTTTTATAATTAAAAAAAAGAACTCTACTGTATAGCATGCTGCCTCTCTACATAAACATTGCTTGAATGAGGAAATGTAAGCCTAAATTACACATGAAGTGCAAGAGACAATTGTGAACCTCACTTCCATACCCTTTTGCTGATAAAGTCTATAAAAAGAAGGTGACAGGCACACTTTATGGGAATTTCAGCCCTTTACACATTCTGAAGACAGAAAACACTAAATACTACTAATGATGGAAAGAAAAAGGATGTCAACAACAGTAAAAAAAGATATAGTGGCATTAATAAAGACCTTTGTTAAAACAGCAAGACACTATTAAAATAATTAATAGGGCGAAGAGGACATGGAAACGGAAGGCAGTGAAGAGTGGAGCCTGGAAGTTTGCAGTGACCCCCACGTCATGCTTCTACAATTCTTGCGAAACACATCTCTGAGAAAAACGGGATCAACGTACAAGCCCATAAAAAGAGAGGTTTAAATTTTAAGTGGTTTTGTATCTGTTGAGAATACAAAGGTTAAACGGGTATTAAAAGAGCCATCATTCTTTCTGATTAAATTTTGATCCAAAGATAGAAGAAAATGTTCAAAATGAAGTAGAGACTTTATTAACAGTTACAGGAGAAGCTGTGAGAGTTAAACAAAATCTCACTGGCTGAGGGGGAGCTCTTCTTTCTTTCTTTCTTTCTTTTTTTCAGCTAAAGGTGAGGTTGTAAAATTGGAACCTTCTTGCTGTGCCAGACTGAAGGAAAACCTGTTAAAAGGCAGTTGACTAATTCTGGATTATTTTTTTATTATTGAGAAGACTTGGCTTACACTGAAGAGGAAAGAAGCAAAACAACTACACACATGTAGCTGAACTGGCAATTAAATAATTATTCATCACAAAGAGTTAATCACCCTTTTAAGTGAAGAGGGTGGAACTCAGCTGCAGCTGTATTTTCACACACTGAGCAAGAACATTCAGTAGCAAGGGACAGAGTTCATAAAACCTAAACCTGTAGAGGCTGCACAGAGGGTGAAATCTGCCTCCTCTTAAGCATCTTTCCCTCATTTCTATTCAGCATCTTCCCAGCCTGGGCCACCCAAGTGATGGTGAGTACTGACTCAAGTCAACAAGCGGCTACTTCACGGTCCCACTGAAGTGTTCTTTGACACCAGGAACTGTATCTTCTATTTCTGCCACCTCTCTGCGTAGTATTTCAAAGCAGCTATATCTTATACTTTAAAAGGCACATAAAAGAACTGGAACCTGTCCAGGGCCAAGAGACCAAGATGAACACAGGGAGAGAGCAGACAATCTGATCTGTGAGGAAAGAGGATGGACCTGGACTGTTTACTTTCCAGAGGAGGCTGCGTAGCGGGGAACTGAGATTTATCCTCGAATGTCTGGGAGAGTGAACAGACTTTATTATGTCCCTGGACATGGCTAGATTTACGAGTTGCATTGCCTATTTAAGTGATAATTCAGCTTGGAGAAAAGTATCAAGAAGGCAGTGTCAAGAGCACAGGTCCCGGAGTCTGACTGCCCGAGTTTAAGTTCCAGTACCTCTAACATCTGTGCCAAATTTGGACAAATTACTAAGCTTCTCTAAGTCTCAGTTTTCTGTTTTATAAAATGGGATGGATCAGAGTACCCATCTCAATGCATGAAATGCACCACATAAGTATTTACTAAATATTAAAATTATTATTTATAAGATATTTTGTATTTCGCATAAACAGTACATACCAACCACAGACACATCAATGTGTGCAGGATATAAACTACCCTCTTTAAATATCTACCATAACAAAGTCCCACACCAGGAGTTCTCTTATAAGTCTTCTCATTTGTTCCTCACCAGAGATTCTCCTAGTGAGGAATTTAGGAGATTTAGATGGGTTAAGAAACTTGTCCATGGTCATAAATAAATGTTTTAATCATAGAGCTCTATTTGAACTAAATTCTTACTGACCTCAAAACACTCTGTCCCACGAGGAGGAGCTCTAGGAAACACAAATATCAAGAAAAGTTACAGGCCCTTCTCTCAAAAGCTGCTCTTATGGAGAATATAAGACATACACACATAAAGTGTATCAATAAAGATAACCTATGTCATAAAGTGAGTAGGAGAGAAAGTGATTACTTCCAAACTGTGAGACAAAAGGAAGCTTTAGGGATGAGGTGACACTGGAGTTGGCCATGTAAGATTTTGACATAAAGGTGAAGGGAAAGGCATTTCAATGCAGGGCACAGAATGAACAAAAGCAGAAGGTCAGAAAAGGGTAAGACTTTTTGAGGAATACAAAACAGGTCAGGACCACTGAAGTATAGGATGTATGAAATGAGATGAGATTATCTGCTTTTTGATAATTCGGGTCATATGAAGGCTTTGATCTCTCCAACTCTTCTCTATCTAGAAGTCTAGAAGATTCCATGATTTTAATCTCTAGGCAACATTGAATCTGTAGGAATGAACATTCATCAGGCAACATAGATGGGATGGACTGGATTAACTGCAAGACGCCTTACTACCATTTTAATCATCATGAACCTCAACCCTCTGGCAGAGGAAGCATTACTATGTACGGACTGTAATACATGGGCTGTATCGGCTCATGCATTAACAAACTGAGGAAAAGCACTCAATAATAGCTTGACCATGGTTTTCCAGCAAATCCAGGCCAAAGATAGCCTTTGAGTCCTGTCAGTTTCTGTCTTTCCCTGCTTTGTTAAATCACCAAAGCCCACACTCCCCAGTTCAGAGCCCAGACTTGTGTTATCAAGAAGAATAGCTGAAGACAATTCCCTCAAGCAGGTTTTCTATTCAGTGGGAGAAGAATAAAATCAATAAATTTGTCCTCAGGGCGGATTTTGTGGAGATGAGAGTCTTGAGTTCCAATTTGAAAGTTAGTTCCAGTTTTAGAAGGAAAAGAAAGGTCATCTCAGTGGGAAGAAAAGGGGATAAAGAATAAGTGACCTGGTTCAATCAGAAAGGGTGTTTTATAGATTATGGAGAAGGGAGAACTACAATTGGATCTGTGTGGAAAAGTGGAAAGTATATTGGACTAGGAATCAGAAGGCTGTAATCTAGACCCATTTCTGAAAATAACTGCTGGAAAGTTGCTGATAAGTTGGAATTGGGTGGCAGAGGGAAGGCCTGGAAATATGACTCCAAATCCAGTTGTGTCTCTACTGAATCATGTAGCAGATGATGCAGACAGGGATCACATTCGGAAGAGGAAAAACCCTTCACTCTGCAGGTTGTGTTCTTAACTAAGTCACATTTCCATCAAGCTTGTCTTAGCTCTAGGAAACAATGAGGAGAATTGGGGACGTGGAGAATGCATGGTGTGTGGCTGAAAACCACAGCACTTAGGGAAAAGGCTCTGCCATTCACGTACTCATGATGTTGCTTCCATATCTCCCTTATTGCCGAAGACCTTTCAGGAAAAGCCTGTGATGGATGAGTGGTGTAAGAAGTAATGAAATGGCTGGGCTTTCCTTTACTTTTGGGAGAGGGGCTAAAATCCTTAGCATGGCCTAAGTCCTTCATGGTCTACCTCTGAAAACTCGCCTTGCATCATGCTTCTCCCTCAGCCTCTGAGCTCTGACCACACTGGCCTTCTTTCAGTTCCTCAAATCAGCATGCTCCACTGTCTGAGATGGCCAAACTCCACTCACTCCTCCTGCCTCAGTGAAGGAGCACTTCTTCAGGAAGGCTTTCTTGACCCCTCCGTCTAGGTCAGGTTCCTTTGTTTTAATTCTTTTAAGACAATCTTCTTTTTTTTAAAAAACACTCTGTCCAGTTCTCTGTAGAACACAAACTTCCTGAAAGCAGGCTGCTTGCCTGTTTTTGCTCACCACCGAATATCCAGTTGCTGATCTGTGGTGGGCTCTCAATGAATATTTGGTGCATAAGTAAATAAACATTTTCTTCCTCAAACATAAGGTACATCCCTCAGTTGTGGACATGGAGGAGTTAGACGTTAAATTATCTAGTTGGGGCCCATGGAATCTATTTGTTAGTCATTATTTTAAATCAGACCAAGATAGAAAACACACACAAGAATAAAGATAAATTACATTATGGAAAAGTGTCTTTTACGTACTTTGTTAAGCTAAGTGATCCACAAAGTTTGATTTGGAAAATTCCAGGAAAGTACACTGATGATGATGATGATTAAAGCATGGCTAGACATATACCAAACCACTTCCTCTTCCTTTGGGGCACACATGGTGGCTACATTTCCAAGCATTCTTTGCAGCTGTAGTCAAATGACTGAGTCCCAGCCAACGGAATATGAGTAGAAAGGAAACACGTTACCCAGTCCGGCCCAAAACCATCCTCATCACCACCTCATGAGGTCCTCAATGTTCTCTCTTCCCTCGTCTGCCAGATGGCAGAGAATCTAGTATGGGACCTGCAAACTCTAGGGAATGGTGGAGCCAGTGGATGGAATAAGGCAGAGACTCTGCCTCCCCAAATGGAAAGCACCTGCCAAATATCTGATTTTATCAGAGAGAAAGAAACTATTGTGTTAAATCACTGAGATTTGGGAGTTTATTTGCTCCAGCACTCAGCACTACTTGCCCAAACTAATACATCAGGCATGGCATTAAGAAAATTATATTTTTAAAGTTATCTTTCTCCATAATATTTGAGGTGAAATCATAAGGGTAGATTTCAAATCGACTTTCTGCTCAGCTCTACTGCTCCGTTTTTTTCGGCGCTTGTAGATTCCTTGTAGATTCCCAGGGCTGGACAAGATCTTAGGGTTATTTTGTCTAGCTCCTAGCCAATGCAGATAGTAATCTTTGTCATCACAGGTCACCAACAGTCTCAGCCAAGACCCTCATAAGAGAAGGCAGGAGGACCCTTGAGGTGTCTCTTCTCAGCCTGTATTGTTATAAAATCGTTTCTTATGCTGAACCCCAAATCTCTTCTATGGCTTCTTCCAGTGAATTATTCTTTTAACACTTAAAGAAATGGGTTTAAAACGCCATGTGCCCCTCCTTGCCTTCTAATATAAACCCAGTTAAACATAAATTGGGAGCACGATAGAGTGGTGGAGGACAAACACAGTCACTTAAACCACAGTTGCAGAATATGCGAGCAAGTTTGAGAAAAGAAATCTAAATTCACCTGTTACGCTGGAGGCACTTAGGAGCTGGAGAGTTATCTTCCTTACAAATGAGCCGCTAAAAGTCAGATTCTTATGTGATATTTGATTATTAATGATTTGAAGTAATATATTGCCTATGCCTGGGCCTTACTTTTAAATATTCTGATTTCATTGTTCTGGAGTGGGGACTTAGCATCAGAGTTAAAAAAATTACCTTTTTGTTTGTTTGGTTTTTGGCTGTGCAGCTTGCGGTATCTTAGTTCCCTGACCAGGGATTGAACCCACGTCCCCTGCAGTGGAAGCGCAGAGTCCTAACCACTGGACCGCCAGGGAATTCCCTCTAATTTTTTAATGATGCTAATGCACAGCCAGAGTTGAGAAACAGTGAGATACACTTCTATCAACTATCAATATAAGTTATCCATGTAGGAATACTGCAGGGAATAAAATGTAAGATTGCTTACAAAGATTCTTGTCCAAAACAGCCCCTAAAATCAGGCTGGATTCATGGACTGAAGAAAAAAAAAGCATCTTTTCTTGCCATGATTTTCACTCATTATCCAAGCACCCGAAATTGGAGGAGGATGATGAGTCTTGATGAGAAAGGCCTGGCTGGAGGTCAACCAAGACAAGGACATATGTCCTGCAAAGCACTTCCAAAGGAAATTATGCCAGCAAGTCACTTTATGTATTACACAGGAGAAGCCCAGAGCTCCCTACAGACATGGGAATGTGAGTTCCAGGAGGACAGGGACCAGTGTACCTTGCTCCCGGCTCTATTCCAACATCTGCAACACCGGCCCCTAAGCACCTAAGGGTGCATGCAAATTCTTTTTATAGGTTCTTTGAATGATACTGAACCTAGTTGGATAAGAAACTAGAAAAGCTGTCCACTCACTCATAGGAAGAAAAGAATGGCTTCTAAGAGAACTGGATACCCCTTTGCTAATGACTAAAGCTCATATGCCCTAGACGAGCAGGCTTCACTTAAAGGGTGGTCATTCTGGCTTCAGAGCCAGAGAGTGAAATGATTGGTTACATCCCTCATCTGGGTCGCAAATTCACTATCAGCACAATGGGAAAGGGTAACTTGAGTCCTTTGTCTTGACAATCTCTTCCTTCTAGATTTCTAAATAATAAGAAACTTCTCTGTGCCTCTGACTGCTATGTGACAGCCCCTCGGAAGCTAACAGCCACCACAGCTGGGCTCGCTGTGATGTGGACCGGTGCCCACCAGAGGGACTAGAGACACATTCACTCGCAGCCCACAGCCCTGACTTCTTCCCTTCTTCAGATGCTTCAAGATGCTGTGGTTTCTACTCTTTATAAAAATCTTCTCTTGCACCAGAAAGTGAGGAAGTTTGAAACTAAATGTAGCGTCGTCTTTATCTTCCACTATCCACACGGCTAATACTTGAATGCAGTGCCTCATTATCCCAGAGGTCTTATTAGCAGGGTAGGGTGACTGAGCAGAGGATCCCACTTTGATTTTACCTGACTTCTGATTTCCACACACATTATGAGTGAGTGGGGAAGAGGCGGGACAGACTGATCTAAACCATTCTTGTTTGCTTTTTGCTGTTTCTCCTCTGCCTCAGAGTCAGCCAGGTAGGGTTGTTTACTTTTAGAAGAATCTGTGAACTTCTAGATGGTTTTCACTGCACTGCCTCAGAGAACTTGGTCCTGCCAGGAACAGGAGCCCTTCAGAAGAAGAGGGAACAAATGATTCTAAAATTCTGCCAGTGCAAATCTGAATTCTTGTCTTAAAACTTTTAATAAGAGGTTGACTGAAACCCTAAACAGAAAGGTAGGATTCACAGCCCCACCTCTCACCAGTGTCCAAACTGGTAAGGCCCAGCACAATCAGAGGTGGAGGTAGTGAGCTGGTCTTAGGTGGGGGGAAGAAGGGTTATCATGGTGCCACTCCCCGAGACCATAAATACTGACTGACATGTGATAAACCCATCTGATTGGAGCTGAAACCAGGAAACATGGAAAGCAATTCTCAAAGTGAGAATGATTCCAGGTATTCTAGCCCTTCCCTATTAAACAGAATCTTGAAGGACATTAAATTGTCAACTCCTATCCTGCCCTAAAAACTCTGAGGATATACATGATCACACTGGGCACAGTGCTTGGGCTGAGGGAACAGAACAAGGGGAGGGTAGTGGGGAGAGAGCCCGGTGTAGGAGCAAAAGCAGGGCGCTCAGGCTCAGAAGACGTGGGGTCTGTCTGGTCTAAAGCTTATTCATGCAGCACACGCTGATAATGCATCTACTGTGTGTCAGGCACCAGGTCATGGCAAGGGATGTAATAGTGCCTTCAGTACAATCGGAGAACAGAAACTTTCCCTGTCCTCGAAGAGTGGGCTGCAGACAAGCAGAGCCCAAATCCAGAGTAAGAAGTAGTAGGTGCTATGAAGGGAGACACATCAGCAGGACAAAACTGTCTCGAGAGGCCAGGGAGGCTCCATGGAGGAAGTGAAAAGTCCACTGAGATCTGAAGGATGGGAGAGAGTATTCTAGGCAGACAAAGATTATGCACCCAGGACTGTGGGGTGGACCAACCATGGTGCAACTGGAAAACTGAAAGTATCTGAAAGTAACCCAATGCGGTCAGAGTGAAGAGTGAAGGGATGAGGCTGGAGAGATACAAAAAGTCTGCCTTATCTCAGCCACCTCTTTGGGCAGCTGACTCATTCAACACATGTGTCATCGGCTCAAGGCCAGTGACAAAAGGTCCCATAAACAAGGGCACATTTAAATACGTTAAGAAGCTTTGCATTTATATACAGAATAACTAGGGACAGGGAGCACTGAGAAGAAGAGCTAATTGAAGGGTTTGAAATACAGGGGCAACATGATGAGGTTTGAATTTCAGAAAGATCATTCATTCTTCCGTTAAGAAGATAACCTGGAGTAGGAGGCAAGCCCATGAATCTAGGTGGCAAAGGCGCCAGAAGGAGCAAAGAGTAGACAGGCACTTATTTGTCTCAGACGTAGGGCCTTGATCTGCAGAAGGAGGCTATTGTTGAGAGGTGATGGGTGGCCTCTCGGGTCCTCCCACGCTGAGGCCTACGCGCCATGACAGCTGACAGATCACACAGTGCAGGAAAGGCCAAAGATTAGTCACCTGCTTGCTATTATGATTTGGGGTGAAGGTGGGAATTCTGACTTGCTGAGTGGGATTATTAATTTTTTCTTACTTTAAAAGTCATATAAATATAAAGCTTCTGAAGTGTGTTTTTTCTTCTTTAAGGTTTTTCTATTGTGGTCAATTAAATTGGGCAAACCAATGAAACCCACTGCAGCTCACTGAAATAAGAAAAACTGTCTAAGCTGAATGCTAACTTTTCAAATTTTTATATGTATACACATGTATACTCATGTAAAAATCACATTGGCACAGAAGGATATGAAGTGAAAAATAAAACTCCATCCCAGAGGTAACCACCCAAAAATTGATGATTCCTACAATTTTTCTATGCTTGTACATAAATGGGTGGTTGTGTGTGCATGCATGCATGTAAACACCCTTTTAAAAAGTTTCTCTTTAAACACAAATGAGATCCTTTATGTACTGTTCTGCCCCTTGTTTTTTCTTTAACTAGTTTTTCTTGGGTGTCTTTTATAGCACATATAGATTTATCATGTCTAAGTCTCCATGCTGTCGTATGAATTTGCCGTATCTTACTTATTTTGTAATTTTATTTAACTAGTCCCTACAATGTTACAAACAATGCCACAATGTATATTTTTGAACAGGTACTGCTGTGCCCTTGTGCAAATCAAACAGCATACTGTTTGAAATTAAATCATAGTGTCGAAATATGGGTATAATTAAAATTTTGAAAGATAGTATAAAATTTTGTTTCCAAAAGATTTGTACTCAATTGTATCAATTTGTACTCTAATCAAAACCACACAAGAGTACCTGTTTCCCTCAGCTTTGCCAAAAGCAGGTATTAAACTTGTAAATCGCGGTCATTTTGATGAGGGGAAAATGGTATTTTAAACTGCATTTCTTTAAATAAAATAAGGCTGAACATCCTTTCATAGGTTTAGCAGCTATTTTTATTGTCTCTTTTGTGAATTGCCTGTTGATGTCCTCACTCTTTTTGTCTAATGGATGATGCTTTTTAAATCAATTTTCATGTGATCTTTATATACAATCAAAACTATTCGTTCCACTGTTTATTATTTTTGTTCACATGAATAAGTCACTGAACCTCAGTTTCCAAATGCGTGAGGATTAAATGAGATAATGGATATGAAAGCATATTGAGAAGTATAAAGCACTACAGACACATAATTCTTAGACTTTACAAGATTTCTTCACTGGAGTGTTCCAAATCATTGCACACATATAATCTAGCCATACAATGGGACACAATGAGATGTGTTTACTGCCATAAAATAAAGACACCCTTTAAAGGGATGGGCACGTCAAATGCTCCACAGCAGCCCCTTAGTCAGCGGCAGAGCCAAGCGGGTCCAACTTTCCTGATTTCCAGTTCAATGTACTTTCCACTAAGCCAGACGTGCTATAATAACTGTTAAAAAACAACAGAAAACCTCGACTCTCTATGGATGAGGTAACATATTAGGTGAAATAACCATTGATGTTGGAGGGACCACAAACCAGGAGGATTAGCCATGTCCTACTGCGATGAGCCAGCCAGCAGAGTAGCAGCCACTAAAACTGAGAAGGGGCACCAAAGACTCATGATGTCACACTTACAGTCAGCACTGGTTAGACCCTGAGTCATTCTGGCCTATACAGTGTGAGAGAACTTGCAAAAACAATTGAGAAGAGGGCTGGCAAGATTCACAGGAAGTGACTAAAAGGTTTGGAAATCAGGGGCTGTGCAGCGGGGAATCATTCATCTAGTACACGATCATTTACGCCACAGCTGTCCCTATAGCACTTATGCGTATGGCTTTGTATTCAGTGATCTCATCTTTGTTCAGTTCAGTCCAACCCAGCAGTCAAGAAACATTTGAGTGCTTACTATAGGACACAACGAGGAACAAGATAACATCTCTGCCCTTGGGGAGAGTTTATAGAGAATGGGGTACATGAGAAATACATGGGTCATTTAAATACAATCTTCTAAGTGGTATGGTAGAGGTAAAGCAGAAAATGCTACCACAGTGCACTGGGGAGGACAAGGTACAAGGACCACACTTATATTGATGTCTAAATTGAGGTCTTAAGGAGGATAATTCTTGGCTAGGTGATGAAGATGGAAATGAGAAGGTCACGTATTCCAAGAATGGAAAGTATTTGCTCAGCTCCAGAGGTAAGAGAAAGTCTCCCTGTTTTGGAAGTGTGTGTGTGTGTGTGTGTGTGTGTGTGTGTGTGTGTGCACGCACGTGCACACACATGGGCACGTGTATGTGGGTGCATGTGGCTATGGGCTTTTTATACGACAGTCTGAGCAGTGTGAACTTTATTGTGAAGGCAGTGAAAAGTCACTGAAGGATTTCTGAAGGTAGATATAAAGGAAGCTAAAGTATTATATCAGAATTTGGTGAGTGATGGATAAGAGGAGACAAGTGAAACAAGGGCAGGAATCAGGACAGCTCCTGTGCCTTTGATCAGGGAAAGCAAGTGGTGTCATTCACCGTGGAGGAACACAGGAAAGAGCTTTTTTAAAAGGGAAAATCGTGTGCTCTGTTTTGAAAGTGTTGAATTTGTGGGCCTATAAGCCAATTTATGAAGACCGGTAAGCGGATAGATACATCCTCTGGAGCTCGGAGGGAGCTCTCAACTGCAGATCTTGGCCAGAGAGTTTTCAGCACATAGATGATACCTGTGGTCACGGGAGCAGATGAAATCACTTAGGAGAGCGTGGAGTGAGACCAGACGGGGGATTAGGGCAGAACTCAGAAAAACATCAAAATAAGGAACGAGGAAGGGAAAGGAAATCTGTTAAAAAAGAGCGGGATGCTGTGAGTAGAGAGGTAGAAGGAGAACCCAGAGTGGATGGTGTCACAGAAGCCAAATGAAGAACACGTTTCAAGGAGACAGTGTCCACAGCTTTAAATGGTGAACAGGGCTCAAGAGAGATAAGGACAGAAAAGTCCCCAGCATATTTAGCATCAACGAGGTCACTGGTGGTGCTGCGGAGAGCAGTGTAAGTGGAGATGTGGGGACAGAAGCCAGATTGCAGGGGGTGAGTAGTGAGTAGGAGGTGAGAGAGCAGAGAGAACAACGCTTAGATGTGTGTGTGCGCGCACCTGCACGCACACACATGCGCACACGCACATATTTATTTCTAGGCAATTTTATTACATGTATACGTGTAATATGTCCACCACCACAGCCAAGATACAGGACGGCTCCCTCACCACAAGGATCCCTTCTGTTGCCCTTTTATAACCACATCCACTCCTACCCATCCTTAACCCTTGACTTCTCCCCTCAACCGTAACCCCTGGCAAACGGTGATCTGTTCACTGTATCTAGCACCCTCTCAAGAATCTTATATAAGTAGAATCATGCAGTATGCAACCTTTTGGGATTAGCTTTTTCCACTCAGCATAATTCTCTTGAGATTCATCCAAGTTGTGGTGTGTATCAGTAATTCATTCCTTCTTTATTGCTGAATAGTATTCCTGGGTAAGGATATACCACCTGTTGAAGGACATCTGGGTTGTTTCCAGTTTGGGGCTATTATGGATATAGCTGCTATGAACAGATTTTTGAGTAAACACGTCTTCATTTCTCTGGAATGAATGCCCAGAAGTCAACTGCTGGCTTATATGGTAGTTGTACGTTTAATTTTTAAAGGAACTTCCAAAGTGTTTTCCAGCATGGCTATACCATTTTACATTCCCACCAGCAAGGTATGAGTGATCCAGTTTATTCACATCCTCTCCCGCATTCCACCCTCATTGGCCATTAGGGAAATACACATTAAAACTATAATGAAATATCACTATACACTTAGAATGGCTAAAATGAAAAACAGTAACAACACCATCCAGGTACCTATTTGAGACATGACAGCATACTGATGGTACTTAGACGCTTGGGAGGAAATGAGAGTGACTACAGAGAGAACTGAGGGAGAAAAGGAGCCAAGAAAAGCTAGACAATTTAGGGACATGCAGGAAGGAGCAAGACAGCAAAAAACAAAACAAAACAAAATCTGAGAAGTAGATAAATAGAAAAATCAGAAAGCTGGAGATGTCAAGGGAGCTGGGAGGATAGCTTTTAAAAGATGAAATGTCCATCCCACCCCCTGCTGAGATATCACGTCAGATGAACACTGACATTGATCTATGGTTTTGGCAATGTGGCAGTCACAAGTCACAGATGTCCTCAGCCAGGGTAGTGGAGGTAGGAGTGCTGGGGAGAAAAGCCAGAATGTGAGATAAGGAAAAGGAGGCAGCATGTGTAATGAAAAATCTTCTAGCGTCTGGCTTTGGGGAGGAGATAATGCAACAGCTAGAGAGAGCTGTGTAGTCAATGGGGGCGGGGGGTGGCAGGGAGGGGATCTACGCCATGCTAGAACACAACTGGATGCTAATGAGAAGAATCCAATCAAGAACAGGCAGAGGATCCAGGATGAAGAACAGATGAACAACGGAGTGAGGGTCCTCTCAAGATGAAGGAAATGGGATCAGAATACATTTATGCCAATTGGTGTTTGTTTGATAATCTGACGAGCTCTTCTGCTTGTTGTAACAGAAGGAACAGAGAGGACAGGCACAAATTTGACAGCAGAAGCTGAGGGAGTGTCTTCTGGTGGCTTTCACTGTCACTGCGGAGAAAGAGGCAGTCATCTCTTAAGGAGGGGGGAGCGGGGATGGGGTGCAGTCAGATACTGGGGTAGAGTAGAGAATGTAGGTAACAGCTGAGAGCAGCATGTAAGAATGTAGGCTGTGAGTGGGGTTAAGGTGGGTCACAATTTATTCTGATATCAACATGCCTGGATGTGTGCTTTTCTCCAGTGACATCCAGCCGCTTTGGTGAGCAAAAGACAAGTGGTTGAGTTCATCCAGATTACAGTATTGCCAGGAAAGAGTGACAGGAGAGAAAAGCAAAAGATTGAAGGAAGATATTATGATGTAAATTTCTATGGTATATTTATAGTCTATTTTCCAGAGGAGGTATGGTATGGTAAATGTCTTCAGGGTGAATCTCAGCAACAACAGATAGCATTTATTAAACACCTATTAGGAGGCAGGCACTGTGCTTGGCACTTACATGAACTCATTTAACCTTCCCAGGAGCCCAACACAGTAAGTACTATCAACCTCCTTTCATAGCCTTGCTTTAGAGAACTAAATGACCTTGACCCATCACAAAGTACAGAGTCGTAAAGTCCGGGTTCAAACAAATTTCTCTTTGATTCAGTCTGAGTTCCATGCATTGCCTTGCAGTCTTCAGTTCAGGTACACGGAGACTGAGCCAAGTGACAAAAATGGTCCTGAATGGCACAAGACACTGAGTTTGGATTTTTCATCTTGGTATGTCCTGATGTGAATTTGCAGTTGCAGGTGCAGCTAAGTACCCTTTAACTAAAAAAGGCATTAACTGCTATTGTCATATTATTTCCATGCAGGGCACATGAATAACTCTGCTACTCTTTAAAGAAGATAGGTATACCATGTGGGCTGTGGATGCAAGCATGTCGGGGGTTTATGGACAAACAGGTCCCTTTCCTGTGTTCGACTTTCATGTTGTAAAGGCTGGTAGAGGTCATTTTCTCCTCTCCCCCTTCCTTGACAAGAGTCATCTCTGATGAGTGACCATCTAGAACCTGCCCCTTTCCTTCCAGTGGCAGGATGCTCCTGTTTGACATGGTGTGTTCAGTCTCTTTGGGGATCTCTCAGGTATCTGCCTTCCTTTTTATGCAATACATGTTGCTGAGGGCTGAACATGACCCATGAATGGCAGTAGCCGCTGTCTCAAAAAGTTCTATTTGATATTCACAGAACCCTGAAAAATACTGTTATAGCAATTTCACATGAAGAAGAAAGTGAAAACCCTGTTTACCTCTCCCAGTGAGTTCTACCCCATGAATACACACAGGACCAATCTAACAGCTCTTTCACCCAAAAGCTCTCCAGTGCTGTCACAGTCAGGGTCCAGATGCCTTTCACCACCCAGATGCACGCTTTAAATACAACTTGAAAATGAGATTGCTCAATCTCCTTTGAAGGGGTGAGCATTGCTTAACAGTTGGAATTGTCTCCTCCATTACTGGAATTGGCTGCGCAGTACTGTGATTACTGGAACGGGCTTTATGGCTGGGACACTTAATCAAATGTGGAAAATTTCAGGAGCATTCTGAAAGAAAGAGTGGGTCCCATTTGATAAGGACATGGACCCAGAAACAGAATGGTGTGATGAGAAGGCTCCCTGGGCAGTGGTGAGGTGGGATAGATGTGGAGTGATGGTGGTGAGGTCAGAGAGGCAGTGAGGAGGAGGCTTTTCACTAGAAGGGAGAAACAGGTAGAAGCATTGGACTTTTACTGCAAGTCCAGACTAAGCATAAGCCTGGGCTTCTGGACGACTGTGTCCAGGTGGCTGGGGAAACTGGCTGGAGACTAGGAGCCCCGAGCTTGAGCTCTTCCCCTGACCCCGTAACTTATTTGTTTGGGATCATCCCTCTTTTCACTGAAGCCTCACTTCTTCCACTTGTGTTTCAGAATTTGGATACAAAATGAACCTGTTACTGGGAACCCTTAAAGAGGTTCCTTTTGCTGTCTCAGTTCTGGTCCTCACAGACCAGCCATTCCCCCAAGTTACGCAGATTCAGTTTGGATGGAGAGGCTACAATGCTCCGAAGAAATGCTGCTCTAATGCAGCTCCTAGAAACCCAAAGGATTGCTTTCAAATTTACCAAAAGCCTTTGAATTTGAATAACACCTCTGGCAAGGGTATAGAAATCAAAGCTCTCCCTCCCCCCAAAGCATTTAAAAATACATTCTACCCAGGCAGAAACCAAGGAAGAGATAACCAACTAACAGATGCTCTGTTTAAATGACAAAGGTTAGAGCCACAGTGCCTTACATTCAAATCTTCTGACCAGCTCTGCGTTCTTGAGTAAGTCCCTTAAACTTTCTGAGCCTTGATTTCCTCATATTAAAAAACAACAACAAAACACACACACAAAAACAAAACCTGTACACCAAGCTCAAATTTAGATTGGAAATGTTTTATAAACTGGAAAGCACTAGGTATTATTATTATCGTTCCTTAATTCTAAATAATTAATGGACATCACCTATGCCAAGACAGTGCTGACTGCTAAAGGTGCAAAGAAATAAGTAAGTTACCCCTGGATGGAGATGAAACATGTACTTTAATGTAAGTTAGAAAATGATAAATGTCGTAAATCTCATTTTACTTCTGATTAAAACAGATTGAAGAGAACAAGATCTAATGTGCAATTTTACTTTATTCCAGTAGAATTGGGCAATGGGTTATACAATTTTCCCTCAACTTTAAAACACGTATTGTTACTCAGCATCTTCTTTTTTGTTGTTGTTATGTATTTGTCTTTTAAATCAAGTTCTACATATCCCAAGAGGTCAATTTCTTTACACAGGGTAATGGAAATTCTAAGTACTACACTGGAAGAATGATATTGATATGCTGGACGAATCCATTAGAAAGCGGTTAGGATGGAGAATTTCAACATTCATTCAACACATGAATGGAGAAGAAGAGAAGATTCAGATGGACTTGAGAACTTTCTTCAAATACCTAAAAGGCTTTCAAACGGAAGATGTATTAGCTGTCTACTTTGTGGACAGATGAGTAGCTGTTGGAAGGAAATAGACTTCCATCCAAAACAAGAAGTAACTTTATAACCTTTAGAGAATTCAACAAAGGAAAAAGCTGCCTTGAGAGCTAGTAAATTTCCCATCACTGGAACTGCCCTTATTTAAAAAAATATAATGGTAAATCCATTGCAAAACAACTTTGCAAACTCCGTGGCAAAAAGACTTCTTTTGAAAAGTGAGTAAGCACGCCTCTGTTTCTTTCATAAACTGTTCACTTGCCTAACTGGCACAAAATGAAAGTAGACCTCCATAGGCCAAGACCCACCCAGAGAAAGAGAACCAAATGGCACACTTGATGAGTTTGAAGGGGTCTTTTATGTACTACTCAAGTGAGCCTCTGCCCTCACTGGATCCCTGTGCGCCATCCTACATCGATCCACAACCCTTCCTGATTTTCTGCTGTCATTTGTACTAAATGAAATAACTTATTGTCTATAAAGTCTGCTTTACAATCTGGTTTTACTCATCAAGGGAATGTGTCTGCAATATGTACTTTCTCCAACATCCCTATCTCTTGACAACGTTATCATCAGGTACTTTTTCAGAAGGGGAGGTGGCAAATTACTTCAAACTGCATGAATTTCTATAAGTGCAATAACATTCCTCAGTTTTTAAAGGGCATCTTTTTTTTTTTCTTTTAAAGTTGTCATTTTAATTCAAACTCTTTGGAAAACATGCATAATAATCTTAATGATCCCATTGAGCAGTTTAAATTCAAATTGTGGAGCATTTGAAATACCATGCTGGCAGCACTTTCCATAAATTACTTTCAAATTCAATACACACACACACACACACACACACACACATTTAACCAGTACCACACTCAAAAATATTTAAATTACAGTTTCTCTTATCTAGTCCCATTTAAATTATTATTTGGTTGATAAATTAGTGCCATACTATCTGCTTATAAATTTCCAAATTAATTTTCAAGAAAATAATTTTGTGGTAGGCATGCATTTTTATTTGCCCTCAGGATAAATGGAACTTTGTTTTGTGGTAGGGTTCCTGGCTTTGGTGTGAGCTTGTGCTTGTGTTTGTATGCACACATGGGTGGGTATCTTGGTGTTTGGTACATCAAGTCCAATTTACTCATTTACCTTGCAATTCACTCTGTACACTATCGTTTTTAGGAAATGCTGGGAGACAATCAAAAAGGCCACTTTTGCTAGAGAGACTGCTCAACCTAGATTCTTTACAATGAGCTCCTATCTACAGCAGAATTGAACTAATTACATCTTGAGAATTTAATGATTAAAGGAAACTCTTAGATATATGAGAGGAAAAACCTCATTTTTGCTTTATTTCTAGTATCTTTGAAATTAATATTTGTTCACAAAGCTTGCCAGTAACATTTCAGAAACCAGGAAATATATATAAGTGAGCTGGGAAATATTCTGTTTGTAATATATGGTTGAAATAAAGCAATACAAAATGTTGGCATTGTGCAGCAGAATTCCGAGCTTGTGCAATTGACACATTTAATCACAACTTGGCTATGAGGAAAAATTTCCCCATAATTTTGAAAATATGGGTGTTCTTTGGCATTGAATAGCACTGAAATCCATCCCCTTCCTGTGCAAAACAGTTGCAATGTTTGATACCACTCAAATTATCAATGAAACAGTAATGATTAGATACTCGGGAATAATTAGAATTTTTAAAGACTGATTAAAGGCTGTTTTGATGTGTTAACAGCCCCTAATGAAAGATACAATTCACTGACTGAAGAAGAGAACCGTCATACAAGTACAACACTCTAAACTGCAAATGTTGGGCAAAGACTGGTTAAAATAGAGGATCTACTATATTGAGTATGTTAGTATTTAGAAGCTATCTCATAAAGTTGTTTATTTTTCTTAAAAGTGATTTTTAAAAGGCTAACTCAAATTTGTAAATTAAACTCTGCTCTACTCAAGGGCCAGCTGGAAACTTCTCCAGTGTGAGAGTCAGAGGGAAAAATCATCAGCGTCATCAACAACAGATATTGACTGAATGCTAGCAGAGTATGAGGCCTCTGCTTGGAGTCTCGGGGGAGACAGAGACACATGCCATGGTAAGATATTTACAATCTAGCTGGGGAGACAGGACTGGGACATGCTTAGATAAACAGCTACAAAATTATTCCCCCAATCTTATGTGTCCCCCTTCCCTCAAAGACCCAGTATGCACTTAACATGCTACGTATTTGTTTGAATGGCTATCTCCTTCAAATGGGGAGCTCCCCAAGGACTCGGGGTTGTATCTTTTTAAACTGTGTAACCCTAATGCCCACTACAATATTTGAAATATAGAAGGTGCTTAGTAAATACTCAGTGGTTGGATAAATGACTGAAGACCATTTAGTCAGGCAACTGAGATGCCAAGGTAAGAAAAACAGACTCCCAGTCAGAAGATGGAAGTCAGAGCCCATTTCAGTTTCTTAGCTATATAGGCTACTTTCTCTGAGCCTTAGTTTTCTCATGGTTAATCTAGGAATAACACCTGCCTTGTGGAATTGTTGTGAGCATCAAATGAAAAACAACTATAAAGGTACTTTGGGCACATGCATTTAAGTATAAGGTATTATTATGCTAAGCAATTGGTACAGGTGGTAAATGCTAAAAGATATATAATTATCATAGCTGGACAACAGGTAGGTTATTAAGTGAAGTTGCCTAATACCATCCAATAGTAACTCAGGGAATTGGAAGTCAACTTATTCCTCCCTGAAAGCCTAATCATTCTCTTCCATGTGAAGGTAACACAAATACCTAATAATAAACCAGTTGTTATGTGATTTAGGAAGTTCACTTGGCTCTCTTTCACCTAGAAAAACTGTATTCTGGGCTTCAGTTTACTAATATGCAAAAAGTGGGGCTTGGTTAGAGAGTCTTCAAGGTCCTTTCAGGTTTGAATGGCATCAATATTGACTTCCACTCAATTCTACTAGCAAAATGGACTTAAACCGTCTAAAGGTATAGTAGCACTTTTTCATAGCTTTTAAGTACCCACTTTTTCCGAAAAGGAAGAACAGCATCAACATGGCTTTTCCATTGGTTGCTGTTACTGGTGGTCTCAGGACAAAGGAACTTGGTCTTTGTAATAAATCCAATTAAGACGCCATCAGAAGAAGGTAATGAGTCCGAGACTATCTTGTTGCCTATGCAGAAAAACCCATGAACCAGAAGATATTCTTTACTTCCTCTGCTCCCACTTTCTCTGCAGAATAATACACATATAATGAATGTTCAACAAATCCTTACTAAGCAACAGGCTGGTTTCTTTTCCTTTTATCCCAGGAGTTGTAAAGGAGTTCAACATGGAAAACAAATGTTTAGAAATTGGAATTATTTTTTTGCATTCTTTTCCCCCTATCATATCCAACTCTACTTTCAAGGCCTAGCTCAAATGCTGCATCATCTGGGAGGTCTTTCTTGGTGCTGGTGCCCTCCAAACCCACCCTTTTCTGAGCTCTCATCACTGCCTGAGTCTCCCTCACAGACAGATTCTGCCTTATATTATACTTGTGTATGTGTGTGGTGCTGCTTCTCTGTCTAAGGGCTCCATGAGAGCAGGGATTGCACCTCATGCTGCTCGTATCCCCCAAAGCATTGAACTCAGCCCTCTGTACACAAAAGGTGTCCATTCGATGGCTCTCACAGTCAGCAAATAGTTTATTCTTCAGTTAAAAATATTCAAGAGACATATGTTTAAATGCTTGCTTTTCCCAAGGCAATGGAGACAGTAATCCTCCCCTCCATCTCCTGGATTCTATTCCATAAAAACTCAGAAACACCCTTGAGCAAAGTCTGACAGCACAATTTCACAAAAACAACCTTCATTTTATTTTACTTTGAACTTAATTAATAGTAATGCTTAACCTACCACCTCTTAATTACATTGGCAAGTTGGTGAGGCTTATTGATCCATGCCTGAGGAGTTAATTCCAAAAGAGACTTTGACAAAAAGCACTTTATTGGAGAACACATCGTTATTCTGGCAGCTTTTCTGGAATGACCTGCAGACACTGCCTGGCCAGACACAGGCCAGTTTGGCTTCCTGCCACTTGTGCCAATTTCCTAATGATCTAATAGGAATGCACAGCAACTCTCCAAAGAACCAAGTTTTTCTCTTTTCTCTGGTCTAAAAAATGAGGTAAGATCTAGTGGGTAAAAGTGTAACCTTAAAGGAAAATGGGCTATATGATGTTTTAAACATTAACAGGGCCCTACTGAGGGTCCACCAAAATTCTTTAAAGGCAACAGGATACGCAAATACCTGTTAAATATCTCAGTGTGTAGCTTCTATATCTAGAAACACAGGATATTCTAATCACCACTCCATCAACCAGGACCAATAATGCAGTTACAGACCTATAGCCAAAAGGTGTAGTTCATTGCTATGGACTGAATTGTTTCCTCCCAAAATTCATGTCCAAGCCCTAACTCACAATGTGATAGTATTTGCAGATGGGGCGTTTGGGAGACAATTAGGTTTAGATGAGGTAAGAGGGTGGGGTCCTCATGATGGGATTAGTGCCCTTATAAAAGCAGAAACCAGAGAGCTTGCACTCTCTTTCTTTCTCCCTGTCATGTGAGGGCATAGTGAGAAGTAGACCTTCTACAAGCCAGGAAGAGGTCTCATACCAGAAACCCACCATGCTGGCACTTTGATCTTCGATTTCCAGGCTCTAGAACTCTGAGAAATTTCTATTGTTTAAGCCACACAGTCTGTGGTATTTTGTTATGACAACCTGAACAGACTAAGTCATTCATTTAAAAAAAAATAAGTACTAAATACCTCCCAGGGTGAGAGGTATTGCTTTGGGCACTATTTTGGGAGATGTGGAGTAAGGTTTGGGCATGAATAGGAAAGAGACACAAAGAAGAACAGGAAAAAATGAGCCTGCTTCTTAAGGAGCTCACAGTCTCTATACATGTGGGTGAGACTGTCTGCCTAATGTAAGGTTAAGACAAAGGTGAATGATTAAAACAAAGGTATAGATAAAAGCTCTGGGGAGTCAGAGGAGGAAGTGCTTATCTTCAGCTGGAAGGACATAGGGAAGGATTTTCAAAACAGTGGTAACCAAACTGGGACCTGAGGGCTGTAAAAAAAAGAAAAGAAAAAAAAAGCCTTGTTGATTAAAAAAAGACCTATCTGATGACAGGCCATCTGTTAACTTGAATTTATTTAAGAGAAAGGTAGAGGCTAAGATTTAGAATGCAGGAGCTCAAAGTTCTGCTCTAATCCTATGCTAATTCCTCATTTTCCAAAGCCCTTGGTTTTTTAAGCCTTGATTTTGTTAATTTGTAAAAAGGAATAGTAACAGTTCTCATTCACCTGTCAGGGTAGAAAAAGAATAAATATGTGGTATCAGAAGAAACTAAGATTTACCATGTGACACACTGGTACTGGTCTCTTCCTCCATGAAGATGTTCTTGTTGAATTCCTCCTTTTTCCTCCAAATGTCTCTACTCCCTTCCCTTAGTTCTTTCCTCTGAGGCCCCAGCACATTCAGTGCTATCTACTTTACGGAAAAACTATTTGTCTATTGGTTATGCTTTTATAATAGAATTTACTTAGAGTTTTTGTCTAAACTAGAATAAAAATATAAACTTTCACTTTTTTAGGGATACATTTTAGAAGGTTCAGTTTTATTTTAACTAATGTGTCCCAATGGCTTTATTGATATATATTGTCTCAAATATCTTTTAGCATTATAAAAGAGCCCATAAAGTAAAAGTAACTTCTGTGGAAGATGTTTATGATCCAAAATAACTGATACAATTTAAAAACTCATCACATATGTGCATTTGTGATTTTCAGATTTCTTAGAGTTCTCAGTACATCTATGCATTCATGACATCCCAAGCAAGTCTTCTCCCCTCTCCTGGCATCCTATTTTCCCATATTGTAAATGTAGGAGACTGAATTATTAAATAATCTTCAAGTTAAAAAAATACTTTTTGAAGACCTATCAGGTATACCAGATATACCAGGCCCTTGTCACTACGAAGGGCTCAAAAAGAGTACCTGCCTTGCTATAAAGCTGATGCTAACCTCACCTGGCACCCCCTGACTCTGCAGGGAGGTGAGCAAAAGAGAGGTTCAGGAAGCAAATTTTTTTTTTTTTTTTTTTTAAGTAAGCCAGGCTGTGGGAGAGAATTACCATGTCCCATTCAAAGTCATCAGAACGTCAGAGAACCTCCACCCTAACTCCCCGGCAATTTTCATCTGTAAGTCGGGCCTGTGTGTTTGACCTTGAGTAAGGCAGCTCATATGAAGATTCTACAGCTGGAAGCAAGACAGCTGGCTTCACTCTCACATCCCTCCTTTCAATCTTTTACATTTACATTTCAACAGTGACTGCTCCCAGGCTCCCGGAGCCAAGTTCCCTTCTTTGCTTCTTATACACACATAGAGTTCCAAATCCAAGGTATAGCAAAGGGCAAATGGTCAAAGACTCTCTCAGCAGACACTGTGATCTAGAGGGAAACCCAGTCCCTCTCCAGCCCCTCTCATCCCAAATAAATATCAGAGCAGACATAGGCTCACATGTTGGGACAAGAACTAAGGAAAAGAAAAAAATGAATAAAATCTGATAACCCCCGACCCTAACATACACACACACACACACACACACTCTCTCTCTCTCTCTCTCTCTCTCTCTCTCTAAGGATTTCAAATCAGTAAGGAAATGTGCCAGAGTCTCAAATGACTATAATACCAGTTGTAGAGGGTTAAATCCTATAAGAGCAGGACTTGCATGTTCAGGAAAGGCCACATCTATTTGGGGAAGTTCCAGGAAAGCTTTTTAAGGATGGATGACACAGATTTTCAAATGATGGAGACAAAGCAAGGTACAAGACAGACAGCAGTCTGGGCACAGAGAGAGAAGGCTAAGATAGCAATGTCTGGGAGAAGTGTCCAGTTTGGTCAAGTGTTCGAAAGGAATGTGTAGGAGAGAGATGGGGGTAAAAGTGAAGTATTTGGGAGACTACTTCTTACAGAAACTGGGGCTGGAGGTACAGGTACGTGGATCTCAAACCTGAGCATGCCTAAGAATCCTTCCTAAGAGCCTTGTAAAAGATGCTAACTTCCTGGCTGGCTGTGCAGGGATTCTGGGGAGTGGTCCAGAATTTTATTTTTAATGAGGACTTCAGGGTGATTCCAAAGCAGGTGACCTCTGACACGTTTGGAGAAACCAAGTTTCCAGAGTCTCGTGACTGGCCACTGCCCCTCAGACTCTTGGAGCTCTCAAACCAGTCGTGTGCAGGTAACATTGCGGAAACTGAAATGCTGGCAAATAACCGTCCTTTGGTGATGTGAGTTAGGCAAACTTCTCCTTTGCAGGTTTTGTAGGTGTGTCCCTGAGGCTTCGTCTGTGCAGTTATTTACTGCTCAAAGCCCCCATACCTTGAGTTTTATTCAGCCCTGTCAACCTCTCTGAACCCTCACTTAGCCACTGAGGTAAGAAATACCACTTTCATTCTATTTGTGAGGAAATTTAAGCTAAAAGAAATGAGGTGAATGCAGCATAGTAGCTGGCCAAGCTGGGTGTGAATGAGGTCTGACTTTAAATTCCATATTCTTTCTTATTTGCTGCTTCACATCAGGTCCCCTAAGTGAAAGACTGATATCTTACCTAGGACTCTTGAACTTATTTTCAGGTTTATTTTTAAGATCAATTTGAAAGCATAAACTCTCTCTCTCTCTCTCTCTCTCTCCCCTCTGCACAAATCCTTTTTCTGCCAATTGAAAATGTATTTCATTTTTCTCTTCTGAGGGTATGGAGCAGTTCAGAAGACCTACTAATGCAGATTCCAAGCTGTAGCTGGGTAATTATCATTCCTTTATCCTTTAAGAGATATAAGATAAATATGAAAGAAAACGAGGACCAGACTCCTTCCCTATTTTCTTTCCATCCTTTTATCTCTAAAGTAGGAAGTTTACTGAACCACTGCCAACAATTCACTCAGCCTAATGAAGTATATAAGTAATAGGATTAAATAATCTTAAACCATTATTACAGTGGCCTGATGCTGACATTCATCCAAACTCTGGCAAACACCGAGTGGTGAGTTCATGCTTGATTTAAAAATAAACAAACTAGGGCAGTGGGAAGGTTCTAGCATAAAGTTTCAGAGGCATTTAACCTGGAAATCTGAGACTCTCCATCTTGGTTGGGACTGAAGCAAATGCTGTCCTATTTCTAAACTCTCCAACCAAAATTTATACAACCAACATTTTCTAGGGATGTTTCTCGGGGCCTGTAGCCACATATGGTTAAATCTCTTCATGTCAGTCACAAAGAAAGCAGTTCTTTGAAGGCATCATCAAGGCTCATGGTTTCTATTCCTCCCCCTGACATTAATAAACCATATAACCTCAGGCAAATCAGTCAGCTTTCTTGGGCTTTAGGTTTTCTTGGCTATGAAAATGACGTTATTGAATTTCTAAGGTTCCTCCTGGCCCTTAAAAAGCATTCTAATTCTATGACAACAGAAATGAATATAGTTTGGGATAGGCACTGGAGGAAAAGGTTTTGTTCAGCTAGGTCCCTTTCTTATTCCGGGAGGTCTACTTACAGGTGTGAGCTTTACTACCCTTATCAAGGACTGCCTTGAAGCCTGCAGGGATGTGGTGGGCAGTAATCAAAATCAGCAAAGGACTGGGGGCTATCTGGGGAAAAGGGCTAAATAAAAACCCTTAGCAGAGGACAGTGCAGTAACTATTCTTCTCCCACTGAAAGCTGTGCTGTTGTATAATTACAGGGTGCTGATATAAATGCCTGTTAAAGTGAGAGGTGCTTTCCAAAGCATATTCAATCCCCAAATCATTTTGCTCATGAGTTAATTATCCCTGTAAAATTTTATAGCATTCTTCACTTAGATCATTTACACTTTGAAAGGTTTACCTAGGTGTTTTATATTTTTTGTTACTTCTGTATAGGGATTTTTTTTTCCTGTTATATTTTCTAAACTTAAATTCCTAATTTTAATGTTGGTAGGTTACTAAACTTTTCTTATTCTAATACTTTAGGTTTTCTCAGATTTTCTTAAACAATAATCTTATCATCTGTAAATGTTTTTACATCCTAGTCTTATAATTTTGAGTGAAAAATCTCAGAAAAATAGGCATGATACAATGCCATTCATTTAAAATTAAGAAACACTATATACAAACAATACTATATATATATTTTATATATTACATATATTTATAGGTATAAGTATATATTTTAGAGATACGTAGTAAAACTACAAAGAAATGCATGGATATGATAAAAAAACAAATTTAGCAGAGTATCTACTTCTGTACAGGAGTCTTGAGAATGTGATTAGGGACAAGAACCTAAGGGATTTCAACTGAATTTCTAATATTTTATTTCTTAACTTGGATAATGGATACATGGAATTTCATCTTATTATGTTTTTTATCTTTGTGTTAGAAATATTATGTAATTGAAATATACATAAAACAAAGAAAAAGTCATATATAAAATATATATATTTATCCTTTGTTTCTAAATTTCCATTACAAAGACTAGAATGTTAAGAATAATATTGATATAATAGCAGGGATTCTGTGCATATCTAGGAAAATGGCTCACTATTGGTTTATTTTATCCTATTGAAATTATACATCTTTTTTCTTCAATTTTACTTAGAGCTCATTTTGAGTTACTGCAATTGTTTTTGTTTTTAAACAAGAATGTGTGACAAATTTCATTAAATACCCTTTTGGCATCTATGGAGATGATTATCTAGTTTTTTTAAATTTGATATATCAATACAATGAATTATGTTAAAAGATTCCTGATACTATTCTAACATTGGAATCATGGAATAACCTGGGTTGTTTTATTATGTGGCATTCAATTTGCTAACATTTCATTTAGGATTTCTGCATTTGTGAAAGTTTGATTAGCATAGAGTGTTCTTTGGGGGGCAACCTAGGTTACGTATTATTATTCAGGGTCAGGCTAGCTTTACAAGATGATTTGGGAAGCTTATCTTCTCTTACTAAGCTCTGAAAGTTGAAATAGCACAGGAATCAGTTGTTCTTCAAAGATCTGAAAAATCCTGTTAGTGAAATTTCTTGGTTCTTTCTCAGGTGGTAGCTCTGCATTTCACCCATGTTTATGAGGTTATTTAAGTTTTCTTCCCCTGTATTTAGATTTGCACAGAAAATAGCCTCTTTTACATAAAATTTTAAGTGCAATAATTTTTATATGTCTTCTATACCTATGCTAAAAGCTTCTTTTTTCATTCCTAATTTTCTGTAAATTTTGTTTCTCCCTCTTTTTCTTGATTATCTTCACTGGATGTTTATTTTATTGTGCTTTTCAAAGAATCACCTCCTGGACCTGAAAATTCAGTATTTTTCAATGTGTCGATAACTGCCTTTATTTTAAACTAATCCCTTCTCCCTTTGGGTTGATTTTGTTGTCCTTTTCTAGCTTTTTAGGTTCATATATTTGCACTCTGGTTGCAATTAATGATTCTAACTTTACTTGGAACTCAAGTTTGGCTGCATCTCATCCTCCTGTCATACGGTGTTATCATTATCACTACTTTCTAAGAATTTTTTAACCCAAGAGTGTGTTTGTTTATCCTTTTATAGATTTCTTGTCTTACTATAACATATGTACAACTCTGCCTGCCAAAGTAGGAACTGTCTACATTTTCCTTTCAGACTATATTATGATGCTTTTCTAAATCTTCCACAAAGATTTGGAAAGATATAATCTCTTTGGTTGTATGGACCAAAGAGATTATATTAATCATATTAATCATATTATTCAACTTCTATAATTGGTGTGTCAGAGACTGCAAGAAATGTGTTACAGTTTTATAAAGACTATGGTTTTACCATTTTCATTTCATATTTCATCAATATTTTTGTATCATATATTTCAACATAATGCTATTTAATGAAGAAAGACTCAGAGCTGTTCTTTGGAAACTGTGACATTTATCAATAAAATAATGTTCTTTGGCTTGATAGTTTTGTCCTAAATTGTATTTTGTCTGCTTTTTTTTTTTCTCTCTCTCTTTTTTTTTTATTTGGCTGTGCTGCGTGGCTTGTGGGATCTTAGTTCCCCCACCAGGGTTTGAACCCGGGCCCCCTGAAGTGGAAGCATGGATTCTTAATCACTGGCCACCAGGGAATTCCTGTCTGCTTTTATTATTACAGTTAGTAGGTAATTAATATTATTTTCTTTTGGTCTGAATTTGCCATTACATCTTTTCCTATCTCTTTATTTATTTATTTATTTATTTATTTAACATCTTTATTGGAGTATAATTGCTTTACAATGTTGTGTTAGTTTCTGCTGTATAACAAAGTGAATCAGCTATATGTATACATATATCCCCATATCTCCTTATTTTTACCTATTAGTTTTATTGGTTCATGGCTTATCACCAATTTATTTGCTCTGGATTTCCCACACACTTTTTGATTAATTTATTTGTCTGCTGGAATATTTCTTTGAGTCACTTTTTCAGAAAGGGCATGTACATAATACACATTCTTTTTGAGTGTCCAATGAATATTTAAAAGAAACTATTTCTGTAGAAGGCAAAGTTTGGTATACTATTACGTAAGAAAAACAAGTTATTAATTCATATGAATAGCATGACCTCATTGCGTTTGTGTATATGTGTAAACATTTATACAGATGTGTGGTTACATTTATAAGCATATATCCATACAGAGGTACACTGAAATAGAAAAGAAATATGTGGTAAAGAGTAAACTGTTATAATATTTAGATGGGAGAGCTACATACCTTTTAAAATATTTTCCAATTTTTCTCTAATAAGCATGTAATAATTAAAGACTGAGTTTTCATTGTTTTTTTTTAAAAAGAGTTACTACCATAAGAAAAAATATTCTGAGCTCAATATGGTAATAGAGAAAAAATTAATAGGAAAAAAGAAATAGTAATAACAAATGAGATTTGCAGTGATTTGCTGGATATGTGGAAAGAGCTGGACTTGAGAATGAAAAGCCAGGGTCAAGTCCTGGATCTGACACTCAAGCTCTGTGGAACTGAGCAAGCTGATTTTTTCTAAAACTCAGTTTCTTACTATTGGAAATGAAGGCGATAATAACTGTACCTGTTTTCTAAGATCACGAGAGAGTGACATGAGATAAAAGAAAAGTGCTTTGTAAAAGTTAAAGCACCACAAAAAATGTTAGTTATTCCTATATTATTTTTAACTATAAAAAGAGGCTTTTGTCTTAAAACCTGAGGCTTTTCAAAGACAGCAAAAATTAAATGCTCAAGAAAAGATGGGGCTATGGTTTTACGTTGATAGAAGTTCAGCCTTTCAGGTTCTGTAATACTGGAAGGCATGACTCATGTGGTCATCAATGAAAATCGTGGGAATCGAAGGCTATAATCCCAGGGGCTGTCAGTATCTGCACATTTTTAGGAAGCTGAACACTAGTTTCAGGGTGGCAGTATGGATCCAGCCATAAAATGCAAGTTAAATCTGTTCCCTAGTCTTCATTTTTGTCTTTTACTTTGAAAATATCAAAGCCACTGTAAATGGGACTAATAATCTTCCCCTTGTCTGTTTCACAAGATTCTAATAGGTATGGTAAGGTGCAGTAATAGAGGCTCAGGAGCACTGTAAAATGTAAGGGGCTGTACAAAAGGAAGAGATAATTATTCATAGTAGTTAGCATGGTTAAATCTCTCAAGAGCATACTTGACAAATTCTCTTCTCACTTGAAGCACTTTTCTCCTTCCTGGGTGAGTGCTTGTGGGATGATGACACAACATTAAGAAGAAAGTGTGTGTGTGTGTGTGCACCCACGTGTGTGGTGTGTGTGTGAGAGAGAGAGAGAGAAACACTCCTTGGAAATGAGAGAGCAGAGGTGGGCAATTAAGAAAAGAGGAGGAGGGAAGTTCATGTGAATTTTTCAAGTTTAGTCCAAACTCTCAAGTCCTTTCCTAATATCCACATAAAGCACTGGCCATAACTGCTTTTAAAACATTTTATTAGGAGGAATTGAGCATATAAAAGGACAACTTCCCTGCAGAGGTAAAAAACCTACCTCCTAATGTAGTTTGAAAAGTTAGAATGTTTTGACTATAGCCGTTTAGTGACACAGTGAGCAAATGGCTGTTAGTGTGTTGGCCACCAATGCGTCAAATTCAGGAAACTTCAAGTGTTTAGTCTCCTGTGGAGTTGGCCTCCTATTTCCTGAGGTCTTTTAATCGCTTGGATTGTAACTGTAATAAAAATGTCTGTACCAACTTCCACTGCTGGAGAGTCAGGAGTTGGATTTCACCCACTCTGAGTAAGAGCCCTGGTTTAGGGGAAGATCCTTGGCTGCCATTTCATAAACAGACTTTCTGAGAATCTCTGATGCACTGTGTCTCTAGGCCCAGACTCTTTGGCAATGCTAAGAACACAGCAATTCTTTTGTAAATCTGTACTTATGAGTAAACCTGTCTCATTAAGGGCAGAAGGACACATAAGTGGGAGGCATGGTTGCTGCCTTTACCAACACAAGAATCTTCTTAAGCAACACATGAACCTCTTCTTCTCATATATGTCCTCATACTCTTTCTATGACATCTATTTATTTCAGTATTTCCATAGCAACTGCAGCTATGAAATTACCCCAGAGGTAGAGGATTTCTAAATTCTATCAGATTAAGCTAAGGGAATAAGCAATGATAATAATGTTATTAATCAGATTAAGCCCTTATATAAGTAAACAATTTCTTCATGATGTACAAAGTCTGACACTTGTTCATTCCTTCCCTTTGAAGACAAGGAAGAAGTTAATATCTCCCTTTAATAAATGAGGATACTGGTACTCAGAAATTAAATGACTGATCTAACATCACACCAGGAGAGCAAGGACTAGAACCAATGTATTCTATTTACATCACCTTCCTTCCCAAGGAAGCTTAGTGCTCCTAATTTTAATTTGTTCATTTATCCAAATCCATAAGAATAATCAAAACTAAGCTTTTAAGAGATCTATCATCAAAGTAGAAAAGCTTCTCATTGATTTTGCTAATCATAAAAACTCAAATTAAAAACTATTACATAATGCATCTATTAAAAGTTTGTTCAAAATAAATGTAAACAAACCTCTTCAGTAGTGGAGAGGTTATAGTTTAACATTTGGTCTCATTATTGCTCATGGTTCTGAAAATTGGAAAAATCTTTTTAAGTAAATCCAGTAAAAGTTCTCCAAATTGCCATAAAGTAAACTTGGTAACATAAATCAAAGGACTTATGTTAAGAACATAATTCAAAATAAAATAACATAAAAATTTTTACTCAGTTATTTATAGGCATGTTATGTACAACACTAAAAGTTTGGAAAATACCCAATATCTTCCTAGTGGCCAATGGTTTTAAAATGTGGTGTGTAAACATAATGTAAAACTAAACAGATAAAAAGCTAAAATGGAAATTATTAACAATGGAAAGCTATATACATATTTACATTAAGTCAATCAATAGAAAATACAAAGGAAAGCATGTATAAAATGATTAAAGAGAATTACAATGCCTTACTAAATCCAAATTTGTTTGATTACAGCTATGTACATGTAAGGATTAAGGATTCAAGAGATCATAGGAAAATATGAATAATCATTAAATCAAAGATAAAGCCATAACTGGTATAGTCTCTCTCCAAATTATGTAAATGTTTAATTTAAATATGATCTTAAGTTGATCAGTAACCAACACAGGCAAGAATAAATTAAATTTATATTAGACTGGTCTCCTTCCTGAACTCAGAGCATCAAACAGGGTGGTCCTTACACAGAAATAATTAACTAACTAAACCACTATCTTCAATATTCTGATTCCATCAACCAAAAAAAAAAAAAAAAAAAGAGGCACAGACGACTGAGCTCAGGGCTTAGGTTTTCTCTGTTTTGTACAGGATGTCTTTCAGACATCTTGTTTCCACTAATGGAACAAGAGGCAGTTTGAATGAATGACATTGCTCTGTTCTAAGGGCTTTGGTTCCAAGAGACATACATACAGCCCTAGGGTCCTCCTTAAACAAACTCTATCTTCAAAACAAACTTATTTCATTTTATTCTCCCAGCTTCCCCAACCTCCCCCAAAAGAGAACTCTTTACATTTTTCGTGTGGCAGCTTATTGGACTTATGAAAGTTCAGAAGAACTTAAAATGCTAAAACATCCATCTGAGGGCTTGAGGGCTGTGCTGAACTCTGAAATCAATATCGAACAAGGAAAGGTCTTTCAGTAAAGCTTAACTGAATTCTGATAAGAATTAAATTACATTTAGAGTCACCACGGATAGATCTCATTAAAGAAAAATTGTGATTAAAGTTTCTTCAGAGAGAGTGAAGTCAAAAAGGATGGTAAGAATTTCCATTATTTGAATTCACCCACTTCTTCCAAGGATGTGATTAAATATCACCCAGATAGTGCTCCTTGTCACCAGCATAGTATAGTAACAGGCAACCAAGGGCTAAGGAAACACATCCTAAAGAATCACTGAGCTGCTACGCCTGGAATGGAGATGGAAACCTCAGTCCACCACTGTAGAAGCCCTTAATTAGCCAGCTTAGACTTTCTTAAGTTTTACTATACCCTCAGGAGAGCAAGCAAAGCATTTAAAAATGAGAGAGGGGTTAAGTCTGAGATTTCCCAAGCCCGATGCATCTCACTACACATGTAAGGTGCTCACTTTCAGAAACGCTAAATAGGCCAGAAATCTTATCAAAATTAATCTCAGAATAACATTCATTCCACTAGCCTTCCCTGAGCCAGACAAGTGTGCTTTACAAGGACTGCCTCATTTCATATTTGCAAGTCTGGGGAGAATCCAGCAATCATCACCATTATATATATGAGAAAACTGAGGCTTAGAAAGATCAAGGAACTTTCCCAAGAAGTCAAAGTATTAAGTGATGCGGCGCGCCTCAGGCTGGTGCAACGTCACGCCGGCCTCTGACACCGCAGGCTCGCTCCGCATCCGTACCCCTCCCTCCCCCAGGCCTGAGTGAGCCAGAGCCCCCGAATCAGCTACTCCTTTAACCCCGTCCTGTCTGAGTAAAGAACAGACGCCCTCAGGCGACCTACACGCAGAGGTGGGTCCAAATCCAAAGCTGAACCCTGGGAGCTGTGCGAACAAAGAAGAGAAAGGGAAATTTCTCCCAGCAGCCTCAGGAGCAGCGGATAAAATCTCCACAATCAACTTGATGTGCCTGCATCTGCGGAATACCTGAATAGACAACGAATCATCCCAAATTGAGGAGGTGGATTTTGGGAGCAAAGATATATATATATTTTTCCTGTTTCTCTTTTTGTGAGTGTGTATGTGTATGCTTCTGTGTGTGATTTTCTCTGTATAGCTTTGTTTTTACCATTTGTCCTAGGGTTCTGTCTGTCCGTTTTTTTTTTTTTTTTAATTAAAAAAATTTTTTTCTTAATAATTATTATTTATCTTTTATTTTAATAACTATTTTATTTTATTTTACTTTTATTTTATATTATTTTCTTTTCTTTCTTTCTTTCTATTTTTTCTCCCTTTTATTCTGAGCCGTGACGATGAAAGGCTCTTGGTGCTCCAGCCAGGCATCAGGGCTGTGCCTCTGAGGTGGGAGAGCCAACTTCAGGACACTGGTCCACAAGAGACCTCCCAGCTCCACGTAATGTCAAACGGCGAAAATCTCCCAGAGATCTCCATCTCAACGCCAAGACCCAGCTTCACTCAACGACCAGCAAGTTACAGTGCTGGACACCCTATGCCAAACAAATAGCAAGACAGGAACACAACACCACCCATTAGCAGAGAGGCTGCCTAAAATCAATAATAAGGCCACAGACACCTCAAAACACACCACCAGACGTGGACCCGCCCACCAGAAAGACAAGATCTAGCCTCATCCACCAGAACACAGGCACTAGTCCCCTCCACTAGGAAGCCTACACAACCCACTGAACCAACCTTAGCCACTGGGGACAGACACCAAAAACAAACGGAACCAAGAACCTGCAGCCTGCGAAAAGGAGACCCCAAACACAGTAAGTTAAGCAAAATGAGAAGACAGAAAAACACACAGCAGATGAAGGAGCAAGGCAAAAACCCACCAGACCTAACAAATGAAGAGGAAATAGGAAGTCTACCTGAAAAAGAATTCAGAATAATGATAGTAAACATGATCCAAAATCTTGGAAATAGAATAGAGAAAATACAAGAAATGTTTAACAAGGACCTAGAAGAACTAAAGAGTAAACAAACAATGATGAACAACACAATAAATGAAATTAAAAATTCTCTAGAAGGGATCAATAGCAGAATAACTGAGGCAGAAGAATGGATAAGTGACCTGGAAGATAAAATAGTGGAAATAACTACTGCAGACCAGACTAAGAAAAAAGAATGAAAAGAACTGAGGACAGTCTCAGAGACCTCTGGGACAACATTAAATGTACCAACATTCGAATTATAGGGGTCCCAGAAGAAGAGAAGAAAAAGGGGACTGAGAAAATATTTTAAGAGATCATAGTTGAAAACTTCCCTAATATGGGAAAGGAAATAGTTAATCAGGTCCAGGAAGCACAGAGAGTCCCATACAGGATAAATCCAAGGAGAAACACGCCAAGACACATATTAATCAAACTATCAGAAACTAAATAAAAAGAAAAAATATTAAAAGCAGCAAGGGAAAAGCAACAAATAACACACAAGGGAATCCCCATAAGGTTAACAGCTGATCTTTCAGCAGAAACTCTGCAAGCCAGAAGGGAGTGGCAGGATATACTTAAAGTGATGAAGGAGAAAAACCTACAACCAAGATTACTCGACCCAGCAAGGATCTCATTCAGATTTGATGGAGAAATTAAAACCTTTACAGACAAGCAAAAGCTAAGAGAATTCAGCACCACCAAACCAGCTTTACAACAAATGCTAAAGGAACTTCTCTGGGCAGGAAACACAAGAGAAGGAAAAGACCTACAATAACAAACCCAAAACAATTAAGAAAATGGGAATAGGAACATACATATCGATAATTACCTTAAATGTAAATGGATTAAATGCTCCAACCAAAAGACATAGACTGGCTGAATGGATACCAAAACAAGAGCCGTATATATGCTGTCTACAAGAGACCCACTTCAGACCTAGGGACACATACAGACTGAAAGTGAGGGGATGGAAAAAGATATTCCATGCAAATGGAAATCAAAAGAAAGCTGGAGTAGCAATTCTCATATCAGACAAAATAGACTTTAAAATAAAGACTATTACAAGAGACAAAGAAGGACACTACATAATGATCAAGGGATCGATCCAAAAAGAAGATATAACAATTGTAAATATTTATGCACCCAACATAGGAGCACCTCAATACATAAGGCAAATACTAACAGCCATAAAAGGGGAAATCGACAGTAACACAATCATAGTAGGGGACTTTAACACCCCACTTTCACCAATGGACAGATCATCCAAAATGAAAATAAATAAGGAAACACAAGCTTTAAATGATACATTAAACAAGATGGACTTAATTAATATATATAAGACATTCCATCCAAAAACAACAGAATACACATTCTCCTCAAGTGCTCATGGAACATTCTCCAGGAGAGATCATATACTGGGTCACAAATCAAGCCTTGGTAAATTTAAGAAAATTGAAATCATATCAAGTATCTTTTCTGACCACAACGCTATGAGACTAGATATCAATTACAGGAAAAAATCTGTAAAAAATACAAACACATGGAGGCTAAACAATACACTACTTAATAACCAAGAGATCACTGAAGAAATCAAAGAGGAAATCAAAAAATACCTAGAAACAAATGACAATGAAAACACGATGACCCAAAGCCTATGGGATGCAGCAAAAGCAGTTCTAAGAGGGAAGTTTATAGCAATACAATCCTACCTTAAGAAACAAGAAACATCTCAAATAAACAACTTAACCTTACACCTAAAGCAATTAGAGAAAGAAGAACCAAAAAAACTCAAATTTAGCAGAAGGAAAGAAATCATAAAGATCAGATCAGAAATAAATGAAAAAGAAATGAAGGAAACGATAGCAAAGATCAATAAAACTAAAAGCTGGTTCTTTGAGAAGATAAACAAAATAGATAAACCATTAGCCAGACTCATCAAGAAAAAAAGGGAGAAGGCTCAAATCAATAGAATTAGAAATGAAAAAGGAGAAGTAACAACTGACACTGCAGAAATACAAAGGATCATGAGAGATTACTATAAGCAACTCTATGCCAATAAAATGGACAACCTGGAAGAAATGGACAAATTCTTAGAAATGCACAACCTTCCGAGACTGAACCAGGAAGAAATAGAAAATATGAACAGACCAATCACAAGCACTGAAATTGAAACTGTGATTAAAAATCTTCCAACACACAAAAGCCCAGGACCAGATGGCTTCACAGGCGAATTCCATCAAACATTTAGAGAAGAGCTAACACCTATCCTTCTCAAACTCTTCCAAAATATAGCAGAGGGAGGAACACTCCCAAACTCATTCTACGAGGCCACCATCACCCTGATACCAAAACCCGACAAAGATGTCACAAAGAAAGAAAACTACAGGCCAATATCACTGATGAACATAGATGCAAAAATCCTCAACAAAATACTAGCAAACAGAATCCAACAGCACAGTAAAAGGATCACACACCATGATCAAGTGCGGTTTATCCCAGTAATGCAAGGATTCTTCAATATATGCAAATCAATGAATGTGATACATATTAACAAACGGAAGGAGAAAAACCATATGATCATCTCAATAGATGCAGAGAAAGCTTTTGACAAAATTCAACACCCATTTATGATAAAAACCCTGGAGAAAGTAGGTACAGAGGGAACTTTCCTCAACATAATAAAGGCCATATATGACAAACCCACAGCCAACATCGTCCTCAATGGTGAAAAACTGAAACCATTTCCACTAAGATCAGGAACAAGACAAGGTTGCCCACTCTCACCACTATTATTCAACATAGTTTTGCACGTTTAAGCCACAGCAATCAGAGAAGAAAAAGAAATAAAAGGAATCCAAATCGGAAAAGAAGAAGCAAAGCTGTCACTCTTTGCAGATGACATGATACTATACATGGAGAATCCTAAAGATGCTACCAGAAAACTACTAGAGCTAATCAATAAATTTGGTAAAGTAGCAGGATACAAAATTAATGCACAGAAATCTCTAGCATTCCTATACACTAATGATGAAAAATCTGAAAGTGAAATTAAGAAAACACTCCCATTTACCATTGCAACAAAAAGAATAAAATATCTAGGAATAAACCTACCTAAGGAGACAAAAGACCTGTATGCAGAAAATTATAAGACACTGATGAAAGAAATTAAAGATGATACAAATAGATGGAGAGATATACCATGTTGTTGGATTGGAAGAATCAACATTGTGAAAATGACTCTACTACCCAAAGCAGTCTACAGATTCAATGCAATCTCTATCAAACTACCACTGTCATTTTTCACAGAACTAGAACAAAAAATTTCACAATTTGTATGGAAATGCAAAAGACCCCGAATGGCCAAAGCAATCTTGAGAAAGAAAAACGGAGCTGGAGGAATCAGGCTCCCTGACTTCAGACTATTCTACAAAGCTACAGTAATCAAGACAGTATGGTACTGGCACAAAAACAGAAATATAGATCAATGGAACAGGATAGAAAGCCCAGAGATAAACCCATGCACATATGGTCACCATACCTTTGATAAAGGAGGCAAGAATATACAGTGGAGAAAAGACAGCCTCTTCAATAAGTGGTGCTGGGAAAACTGGACAGCTACATGTAAAAGAATGAAATTAGAACACTCCCTAACACCATACACAAAAATAAACTCAAAATGGATTAAAGACCTAAATGTAAGGCCAGACACTATAAAACTCTTAGAGGAAAACTTAGGCAGAACGCTCAATGACATAAATCACAGCAAGATCCTTTTGACCCACCTCCTAGAGAAATGGAAATAAAAACAAAAATAAACAAATGGGACCTAACGAAACTTCAAAGCTTTTGCAGAACAAAGGAAACCATAAACAAGACAAAAAGACAACCCTCAGAATGGGAGAAAATATTTGCAAATGAAGCAACTGACAAAGGATTAATCTCCAAAATTTACAAGCAGCTCATGCAGCTCAATATCAAAAAAACAAACAACCCAATCCAAAAATGGGCAGAAGACCTAAATAGACAGTTCTCCAAAGAAGATATACAGATTCTCAACAAGCACATGAAAGAATGCTCAACATCACTAATCATTAGAGAAATGCAAATCAAAACTACAATGAGATATCATCTCACAACGGTCAGAATGGCCATTATCAAAAAATCTACAAACAATAAATGCTGGAGAGGATGTGGAGAAAAGGGAACCCTCTCGAACTGTTGGTGGGAATGTAAATTGATACAGCCACTATGGAGAACAGTATGGAGGTTCCTTAAAAATCTAAAAATACAACTACCATACGACCCAGCAATCCCTCTACTGGGCATATACCCTGAGAAAACTATAATTCAAAAAGAGTCATGTACCACAATGTTCATTGCAGCTCTGTTTACAATAGCCAGGACATGGAAGCAACCTAAGTGTCCATCAACAGATGAATGGATAAAGAAGATGTGGCACATATATACAATGGAATATTACTCAGCCATAAAAAGAAACGAAACTGAGTTATTTGTAGTGAGGTGGATGGACCTAGAGTCTGTCATACAGAGTGAAGTAAGTCAGAAAGAGAAAAACAAATACCGTATGCTAACACATATATATGGAATCTAAGAAAAAAACGGTCATGAAGAACCTAGGGGCAAGACGGGAATAAAGATGCAGACCTACTAGAGAATGGAATTGAGGATATGGGGAGGGGGAAGGATAAGCTGGGACAAAGTGAGAGAGTGGTGTGGACATATATACACTACCAAACGTAAAACAGATAGCTAGTGGGAAGCAGCCGCATAGCACAGGGAGATCAGTTCGGTGCTTTGTGACCACCTGGAGGGGTGGGATAAGGAGGGTGGCAAGGAGACGCAAGGGGGAAGAGATATGGGAACATATGTATATGTATAACTGATTCCCTTTGTTATACAGCAGAAACTAACACACCATTGTAAAGCAATTATACTCCAATAAAGATGTTAAAAAAAAAAAAGAAAAAGTATTAAGTGATGGAATCAAATTCAAACCCATGTTCTTCATACCATGTTATAGTGTTTCCCAGTATTGTTCATGTGATTCCTAGCTCGTAAGAGATAAAAGAAAACTGAAGGAAGCAGCCATAGGAGCATCATTCAAGTAACAAGAATCAACAATGCAGTGAAAAAAAGGGTGAAAAATAGACACAAGAATTACAAAAAACAGTGTATTCTGTGGTCACCTAGTGTATGGACAAACAGCCATAGGTGCTTCTAGAGGCTCTGCTGAGATCACGGCAATAAATAATTTCACGCTGGTCCTAGATCAGTGTGAATGACAGTCCACACAGTCTGTTACAAAGGCAGGGAATTTTGTAATTTTCTCATTCAACGAAGATTTCTAAGAGTGATATTTGAAACATTTTTATTTCCTAAAGAGGCAAACTTTTGTCCCCTAGACTTTTCCTGATATGTAATTGTCCCTTCCAAAGCAACGGGATATCACTGTGTCTGTGTTTATGTTCTGGATAAACTAAAGCCTTGTGGTATGTTTATGTTCTGGAGAACTAAAGCCTTGTGGTGTCTGCAACAAATACGAGACTAGTGTGAACAACTGAATTTAATCCTGGCTTTGACACTAATAAAATAAGTCATTTCCTTCCTCTCTATGTATTCTCACTTTTTTTTTTTTTTATAAATTTATTTATTTATTTATTCATTTTTGCCTGCATTGGGTCTTTGTTGCTGCATGCAGGCTTTCTCTAGTTGCAGTGAGCGGGGGCTACTCTTCGTTGCAGTGTGCGGGCTTCTCATTGTGGTGGCTTTTCTTGTTGAGGAGCACGGGCTCCAGGCACGCAGGCTTCAGCAGTTGTGGCACGTGGGTTCAGCAGTTGTGGCTCACGGGCTCAGCAGTTGTGGCTCGCAGGCTCTAGAGCACAGGCTCAGTAGTTGTGGTGCACGGGCTTAGCTGCTCTGCGGCACGTGGGATCTTCCCGGACCAGGGCTCGAACCCGTGTCTCCTGCATTGGCAGGCGGATTCTCAACCACTGTGTCACCAGGGAAGTCCCTGTATTCTCACTTCTAAAGAGAGGAGTTAGACAAATGATCTTAAGTTTTTTTTTCCCAGCTCCAACCTTGTGTGGCACTATAGTGATATTATATGTGACCAAGTTGCCCTTGGGGAGGAAAATGAAATAAAATTGAACTTAAGAGATGCAAAACAATATTTAATTCTGCAAGATCTTAATCTCGAAGAAATTTCAGATCTATGCTACAGATTCCAGAGCTGCAATGAGTTCGAGCTGTCAGGTTATAGGAAAATCCCAGTGAGGCCAGCAACTTCTGCAATAAACTTGAACCTCGGGGCTCTGCAAAGCTATGTGTATAACTTCCAATGCCTCGCACCCAAGGTTTCTCTTACGTTGAAATGCTGGGGATGCTGAGGGCCAAATCATGCCTCTTGTGTGGGTTTGCAAAAAAGCACTACTTTTTCCACTAACAAGTGTTCAACAGAGAGATAAAATCGTGTAGAAGGATAGCAAGGAAATTTACTTTAGATTAAAAAAGTTTATGTTCATTTACCAAACTGCTCTATCAGAAGATAGCTTAACGTGTAGATTTAAGTAGCCTGACAAACAGCTAAGATAATGTGACTATGAGTATTTTTTAGTCACCCAGCTATGTTATTAAAATATAGTTGTGTATTTAAAAAAAGGAGACAATTATTAGCTCAGTCAACATGACTATTTATTTCCCTTTAAGGTAGTCTATAATAGTTTCTCTAACTGCATCATGAAAACCTGCTGGGTACGACAGGTAAGAGAAATTCTGGGTAGAAAAAAGGTGATTCAAAGGACCCAGGAGTTTGAAAGAGCACTCACAAGTCCCAAGGCCCTGCAACGTTTCCCTACAAATACGACATCAAATACGGAGTGAGATCTAATAAGAAGTGGTGTGACTCTGTTACTTGGGAAACCTTCTGATGCTTTAAGGGGGAACGTGTTAGCTTGTACATATATGCTTGTAAGCCACAGCATGATGATCTTCCTGGCAGACCACTAACTGAATGGTAGCCCCATCTAATGCACCCTTTGACCTCATATGAACAGGGGGCATATGGATAAAAATTAAGATATACCAGTTTACACACACGCATATTTTGAAATCTGATGAGAAGCAAAGATCTGATGGCTACGTCTGAGCTAGAGTGACTGGCATTTTGCCAAATAAGTCATCGTTGTAAAGTACCTGAGGACCAAATCTGAACTTACGATGTAGCAGGGCTCACAGTAGGCTTTCTTCTCCACTGCATAGAAGGGCTGCCCTCGGAGCTTGTTGTTACAGACGATGCAGGTAAAACAATCCACGTGGAAGACCTGATCCATGGCAGTGCATCCTGTACCTTCCCCTACTACATTTTCCCCACAGCGAACACAGCGGCCTGAAAGAAAAAAGGGGTTGACTGTTAAGAACACCTTCAGTCCTTCTAAAGAAGACAATGTGTGGTGGGGACAGCACATTTGTAATGTCAACAGCAGATGGGATCACCACCACCGCCATCACCGTCTTGAGCAGGATGACCACTACAGCCCCCGTGAGGGGATTCCCCATGACGGGGACTTTTACAAATCAGTTGAGAAGTTGACCCTCACAGCCAAGGTCCCACGGAGAGTGACTGAGTAGAACTCAGGTCTCCTGATGTTGAGGCCAGTGCTCTGCCTCTAATCTCACACACAAATTAAGAGGAACATGACTCAGGATGGCAGGAGCGGAAGGCATAATCTAGAAAAGTCTTTCTCCTTGGAGAGACTATGTGTCCAGCTAGACTGTGAGGGAACTGGGTCCAAACTCAAACTTCAACTCCTTCCACAAAAGCCTGGCTTGCAAAACCTCTGCATCCAGGCCTCAGTGACAGGCAGATAAAAAAGTAGTCCCTTTTATTTCCAGATAGCGCTGACTGCTAGAAAGTGTTCTCCAATTGAGCCGGAATGCTTCCTCATTCTGTTACCCAATAGTCCCAGTTCTGCCCTTTAGGGCCTCAAGAAATAAGTCTCATCTCTTACACTTGACACCCTTTAAGATATTACAACTCAGCATTGCCTCCAAGTCTGTTTAGAGTTTGAATATCCCTTAATCATGCAACAGTTCCACAGACTGTAGGGTTTTGAGTCCCTCATGGCCTTGGTTGGCACTGTCCAGCCTAGTGTTCTGCAAATTTTCAGCATGATTAAATTGATTCGTGGGGCTTCTGACCACATATGGACACTGTGTTTAGGTTAAAAAAAACTGCATTAAAATTTGAATAATAACATTAACATGTAATTTACAAAAAAAAAAAATTTATGTCATTGAGAGGCATTGTGCTGGCTGCAGTCTGTATCCATAGCTGGCTTCACCATGGGAATCTTGAGCCCGAGGTCAGAGCCGCATTCAGTTTCCCTTCTTATTCTTTATTTCTATGAAGGGAAAAAGTTTTAACAAGTAATTACAAGTCACTGGGAACGTCAGCAAGAACCGGCAGGCTTTTACAGATAAGCTTTAGCAAACCTAGTGCTTCCTATGGGTCAGGCATTTTCTAGGTGCTTTATGTATATTAACTCATTTCATATTCACAACCACCTGTGTGACAAGTACTATTAGTATCCCTATTTTACAGATGAGGAAACTGGGTTACATAAGTGGCTGACGACCTTCTAGCCCAAGCAGTCTAGCTTCAGTGTCGATGGTCCTAACCATTCTGCTGTCTTGCTTCTGCCTAGTTCTGTGCATCAGGATTGAACACAGAGCTGACACTAGGGAGAGATTTCTCACTAAAGGCTGCCTTCAGCCCTCCATCACATTGGACTGACGACTATTTCACACCTAGAAGGGAGGAGGTTTAAATGTTTCAACTTGGGAGAAAAGAGGCAAATGTGTTTCTAATCCTCTCTTGCACTGATCCTGGAAAGTACTTCTTTACATTTTGTTGCAGAATTTGAATGCATCTTTAAAATACAGCCCAAACTATAGAACATGTTCCCCCTAAAGAATGAGAAATATCAAGCGCTGAAAAAAAGAGTCAGACTTTTGGAAACTGAGCCACTTCCACCATAGATGATATTTTTATGAAGTCTTGACATATTCTTGACATTTGATAAACTTTTATAAAATAAATGTTTGTAATAAACTTTGTGGCTTGATTTACCAACTTCTATCCAAGAGTGAACTTGTGTCTGTTTTTTATTAAAAGATGTACATCCTTAGAAAGGTGCTTTAAAATTTTAGACTCTCATTGCCTTTAGTATCAAAATTAGGATTTTCATATGGCGCTATTTTGTGATTATTCAGAAAATAAAAACTTCATTGATTTACTAGAAAGTTCACTATACTATGTTTGAAAAGGATGTTAAAAGTCTGAGAGCTTCATGCCACTATCTGACAACATTTCACTACAGAGAACATATTGGGAATTACAGGCGAATGGATCACCAATCCATAAAATACAGGCGAATGGATCACCAGTCCATAAAATATAATTTAAAAGATTATATCATCATCATCATAGCATTCCAAATTTTCTTTTTCAACTGCTTGTGCAAAATAATCACATTCATCCCATTGTATATAGATTCATTTCCAATATTTATACTGGAATTGTTTTCACTAACGTTTACATTTGTAATATTAATCTGAAGTGGTATTTATGGGATTATCTTTATTACTATTTTTTCTACTTTCAAAGAATCAAATTCAAATCACTGATCTATTTTGGCGAACTGAAGAAATAGTGTAATATAGTAATGATAAAAAAATGTACGTTTAGCAGCAGTAGAAAAAAAAAACATACTAATGACATGAAAATACTGTGAGCTTAATGGCAATGTTACTGAACATCGGATAAACAACACCGATCAACATAGGTTTGGTGGTACGTATGCAATCTTTAAGAATGTGATGATTCATTAAGAGCATATTGGATTCCTGTGAATATTGTAGTTTTACAATTCAGATTCATTAAATGCAAGTCAACAAAATAATTATTTATTACTCTTTCCTTTTCTAGACACCAAACTGGACTCCTTGATACTCCATCAGGGACTACCAGTGATCTGTGGACCACACTTTGGAAAAAATTTGTTCTGGCCAAATGTGATTGACTATTGGTCATGGCGGTCGATGAGACAGGTAGAGGTAGCAATTATGATTCCAGACCATGGCTGCCCAATGCGTAATATCTGGAATCCAAGAGGCTAAGCCTACATGGTTTATGGAGAGTTTGAGAGCTACCCATGAGGATCTAGGAGAAAATTTCAATCACTGATTAAAGGGAAAGGTTGGAGCAGAGCCCTAAAGGGCAGGATGAAAAGCTAAGCTTTGGAATTCTCATTGTATTCAACAGGCATTCCCCAGGTATTTACTCTTTGCCCAGTACTGTAATCTGTATGATACCCGGAAATGAATTAGGCGACGTCAGTGCCTTTCACATTAATTAGGAGACTATATAACATCCTACAATCACATGACAAAATGTGGTGTCATCTGAGAAAGTGCTCTGGAGATGTGGGAGGAACATCACACTTGAGAGGGCTCAAGAAAGGTTTTGTGGAGAAAGAGGCATTTAAGTTCAACCTTAAAGGAAGGAATTTTGACAGGTGGGGATGGAAGAGAAAAAAACATTCTAGTTTTTCCACATAGTGGATGAGTGGCTGGGTTTCCTGGATCCAAACACTCTGCAGTGGCTTGGTGGTGGGACAACAAGGTTTTGTCCTCTCGGCTATGAAAGCAGATGGTCTGTGTTCACAAGGAACAATCTTTTCCTTTATACTTTGGAGAATATTCTTCCAGAGTGGGTCAGGCTAATACGCTGGACCCAGACATGACCAGCTTGCTGCCTCCCGTATTTTTCCTATTCTTGGGAGAAATCGGGGACACCAGGCTCGAGGGCAGTCAGTCTGGCACCTTTAAAATCACAAGCACAGAAAAGAGCAAAGAACAAAAATTAAAAATAGCTCTCTTTACACTTTCTGTCTACAGCAGGACAGAAAAGGTGCCCGAATGTTACCTTTTCACATTAACAAAAATGTACCGACTATACCTTTTAGGGAGGCATTCACAATGGAAAGAAAGTCACTAGAGCATAATGCGTCCTTGCCCCTAGAGGGGCTCATGCTACACATCATTAAAAGCGTCCTGCAATCTTGCTGCCCATCTTGGAGACAAGTATCTCAGCGCTTTTAAACGAGAAAAACCAGGGGAATGGTACCAGACTTGGAGGCATCAGAGTATGAAGGAAACATTGTTGATTAGGGGCCAGTGGGAAGCTCAGGGTCAAGTTCAGACCCAGGGATGGTATGAGGAGCTCATTGGCAAAGCTTAGCACAGTAACTTAAAAAACCCAAGGACAGAGGGTTAGACAGCCTGGGGGGAACTTTGTCAGTGAATTGAGATGCCTGAACCAAAAAAAGCTTGTCCATGTATTATCGTTTGTTATACATCGATAACGCTTTGTATCGATTGTGGAGCTAGTCAGGGACTCTTCTCACCCCTCCCCCTCCTTCTTCCCCACTCCCACAACTATTACAACCTCTGCAAAGTCTCTGAAATGCTTCTCTTCCATCACAGGTCTGCTGCCCACATTGGGCTTATTATCTTTCATGGGTCATTGCAATGACTTCCTGATTGTTCCACTAGCTCTGACTTACTCCCTCTTACACATGGACAGGCTTTATGGTGGTCTTACTACTTGAGCTAAGTCTGGAAGTTTAGATAGTTTTTGAACAAGCCATTTTAGGAATGGCATGGGTGAAGGGCAACGTTACAGGCAAATCTACAAGTTAAGCAAGACAGGTGGAGTAGTGGGACATGGGTTTTCATATTTACTGGTGCCAGCTTTCTCTTTCTGTAATGTGAATTTATTGTCTTTATAATATGAAAATAAAATTTCATTTAAAAATGATGTTCTTGTGACCAGTACACCATTAATACGATAGGTCATAGACCCTCTTCTGCAGATACTGCTTGTTTCTGGGGTGAGACCAAAAATGTCCAGTCATTTTGAGAGTCGGTGGCATGGTGATGGGGGGGGGGTGACATACTCTCAAACTTGTGCATTATTCAACATCAAAAGCAAACTAGTACATTTATGCAGACATGAAGCCAGGTCACATACGTCTCCATCTCCTCCTTGCCACTTGCCTTGTAACAGAAATTTTTGGCATAAGCAAAATTAATAGTCTATCTTTAAATATTATAATGAATTGAAACTCTACATGCCAATTGTATGATCTATCAGCTTTCTCACTAAGCACCTTTTAAAATATATTCTGAACAAAGTCCTACTCCAAAAGTTGAATCAATAAGGTTATATCAGAGTAGTGAACTGATAGCAAATTATTCCTAGAAACAAAGCTTGCTCCAATTTACCCTACATGTGTCCACTGGAGTTATCTTCCTAAAGCACAGGCTCCATTAAGTTGATTCAGAAATTATCTTCCACTGAAAGTACAAAAAGTTCATAGAACAAGTTTGTACTCTTTATGTGACAGGTCCACATGACATTCACTGAAGTCTAGGATGATGGCATTTTCTAATCACCAAAGCTTTTACTTTATGAAACCCTGTAGTATTAATGCATGGAATAATAGATAACCTGTTTTGTAAACTGCGCAAGTCCTAGGACAGTGATTTTCAACCTTGCCTGTATGTTGGAATCATCTGGGGAATTAAAAAAGAAAAAAAAAAAATACTGATCTCTGGGTCCCAGCTCCAGAGAGTCTGATTTCATTGGTCTGAGGTAGGATGTCTTAGGATTGGCATTTTTAAAAGCTCTCCAGGTGATTGCAAGTTAAGCCACTGTTCCAAGGGGTGCCTACTTCTGCACTGCTTGTCAGAATAACAGCTGACAAGGATCGCCCAGACAGACCTCATCTGCACGCAAAACAGTTAGGGGACAGACTGTTAGCCACGAGTTGGCTGAAAAAAAGAAATTTCTGTGGCATCATAATATATCTTGCTTTTCACCCACAAGAGTAATTTCCCTAATGCTGTCTCTTTATGTCTTAGTTTGAAGAGTTTCCAGTGGCTTTCCATCCATTGATAACACACATGAAGAGAATCAGCTAAGTTTTACCATAAAATACTTTGACAGCATTAAGCCAGAGAAAGCAGTTCACATATATTAATTACAAGTATTCCCATAGAACAGGCTTCTTTTGTGCTGTAAATAAATTTATCATATGGCACTGCTATGTGGCCTTAGACAATACAGAACACACAAAGAATGTCAACCGATAGCCATTTAAGGTAATGATACCACATAGTATACATCACACATCAAATCAAGTTTTATATATTTTCTTGGACTCTGCCTTTAAATACTGTACCAATATCCGGTCTCCTATGGTTAGTGCTATTTAGCTCTGTGAATCCTGGGATCCTTAACATATATTAAAAGCTGGACTGCAGGACACATCTAATTTTGTCACTGCTTGTGTGTATATAATTGTATTATACGACTTCACTGTTATTGCTTAGATGGTCCTTGCAGAGACGGCTTGCAGATTCAACGGGCACATGGATGGGAATGAGAAGCAGAGGGCAGATAGCTGTTCTCCTCTCTTTCTCTTCTCTATTCTCTCTCTCTCTCTCTCTCTCTCTCAGGCACACATGTGCACAGGCAGACAACAGGAAAAGGAGCAATGACTACAATAGCACTAGAACCAACGGTAGACATGTACAGCTTTCAGAAGGAGACAAAATAAGAAGTATTTTAGTACAAAATAAGAAATTCAGCTAAGTAACAAGAAAACAAAACAAAACAAACAGACTCCCAAAAATTGTCAGAGAGAATGGTTCGGGAATGGGTGGACAGAGGCCTGGGCAACAAACCAGATGAGATGGAGTGAGAAACGAGTGACCTGGTAAAAGGAAGTCATTACAAAGTCTAACCATGAGGTGACTCATTTATAGACACATATTTGCTTAGGTTGGACCTTCAGGTAAGGAGGTAAATTGGGAGGGGAAGTCCCACATAGGGCTGCATAAGCAAGCATGTTTCACTGATTTAAATACACTGCATTGTGAAGAAGCATAACAAAAACATAAAAGAAAGTTACTGTATTTTTTCCTCTGGGTCAGACACTGCCTTAAGCTCTCTACATGCATTCTCTCGTTTAGTCCCATCAACATTTATCTATTATTTGATAGATAAGAAACCAGGGGTTAAGTCTCTTGGCCAAGGTCTCAAAGGTAGAAATGAGGTGAGGCTGGGATGGGAACCAGGTCAGACTTCTAAAGCCCATCTTCTTAATCAGCTTGTGGTTTTCTAGGAATACACTTCATTATTCAATCATAACTGTGATGTTTTCGGCATTGCTAAGGAGTGGGGTGTGTTCCCACTCCCAGGGAAAGAAGAGCCAGCAAAGCATCACTTCTCCAACACCCCAAGCCTCAGGCGAGCTTAGTGAAGTGTCAGAATCAGCTACACGTGGCGAAATCCATACAGCTAAGGGTCCTTCAGAGACCTTTGGTTGAACCCTAACCCTTACCCTTTGTTGATTCTCAAACTCTGGCTTCCCACCAGGAACGCTTTTAAAATAATACTGATGGCCACACTCTGCTTGCAGATATTCTGATTTATTTGGTTTGGGGGGAGGCCCTGAAATCACGATGCTAATGCGCAGTGGGGTTGGGGACCATTTTTCTAAAGGGAACCACGTGTTCATATGTTCCACAGTGCGGAGTTCATCCTAGAGTGTTCTTAGAAAGCAGTGATGTTTGGGATCAAAAGCCCTGGCCCTAAGGAGCTACATCCTAGGAAACTGCAGAGGGAGCAAGTTGGTCACCATGTACCCTGGTCCTAACCTTCACTAAACTAATATACACAGGCACAGTGGTCAGGAAAATTACTTTCTGACAACAACTTCCAGTCTCAGGAGGAACAGTCAAAACATAACCAAAAACCAGACAACAACAAAAGCAAAACAAAAAACAATACTGCTTTGCAGTTTGGGATATAGTACATGGTGCCCTTTGAACAAAATTATATATTCCATGGTATAAAGGCAATCAGACAGAATTGCGAGTCTTGCCTGTGTTACTCACTAGCTATGGGAACCTGGACAAGTTTCCTAAATTCTCTGATCCTGAAGTCCCTTGTTTTCAAAACAAGTAGTTGAGTCATCTATCCAGTTATTCTTTCAACCCCTCCACTAATGCACTTACTGAGTCTCTATTCTGTGCTAAGTCCTGTGCACAGGGGTAACCTTTTCTCAGCCTCTGTAAAAAGGAATGGATAAACAACAAGGTCCTACTGTACAGCACAGAGAACTGTATTCAATATCCTATGATAAACCATAATGGAAAAGAGTATAAAAAATGTATATACATATATATATATGTATAACTGAATCACTTTACTGTACAGCAGAAATTAACACAACACTGTAAATCGACTATATTTCAATAAAAAAAAAAAGTCATGACGATGACTGCTTTGACTACCTGGTCACCAAGTTCAATGATGGGAACAGCTACAAAGTGCCTAGTACAGTCCCTGCTTATCTCCCCCTCCAACTAAGGAGGTAGAGGAAAACTTCAAAACGAAGAGCTCATTATGACTAGGACCAGAGATGGTGGTCCATGAGGGGGTAAGAGGAAGCTGCATCTATGAGGCAGTTACATAAGATTTATATTTACCAGTATGGTATTAATAGAATTCAGTGCTCGAAATTCAATCCTAATCTTGAAAAAATCTGTGGATCCCAGAGTGATGATAATCATCAAGATTTATTCAGCACTTATTATGTGCCAAGCACTGTTTTAAGTATTTAAATATATTATCTCAAGTAATCCTTCCAACAACCTGATGACGTAGGTCCTCTCATTATAGTATAAGAAATGGCAGCCTAGAGAGATTAGGTAGCTTGCCCAAGGCCACAGAGTTAATTACTGAAGCTGGAATTGGGAACCAGTCGGTCTGGCCTTAAAGCCCACTTAACCAGTCCTTTACTCTGGCTTTTGACTTTCGAATTCCAAAATTCTTAAAAACATCTGGCCTGGCAGATGTAAGCTTGCATAAACCTTACAACATTCCTAACAGGAATATTAGTATCTGTTTTGGCTAAAGCAAGATTTTTTTCACTTTAATTTTTACACACGGGCATTTTCATATCCTGACTCTTAATTTTTAATTTATTCTTCTATATTTAAAATTTATTTCATGATTGATCTGTTAACGGAAAAAAAGATCAGTGTTTACTAGTACAGTTAAAACTGCTACTGCAATGTTCATTTTTGACTTATGATTAAAATGTGCTCTAGGGTATCTCTCATGGGAATGTGCATTTCCCTCAGCCTCCACTCAAAGCTGAAAAAAACTTTGTTTGCCATGTTACTTTTAGTTTTATTGATGGGAAATCTCCGAATGTATTTTGGTTATTTAAGAGCAGGCGTAACACTGGGTGTTCCCGAAGCTACTGTATTTCAATGCCTAACAATAGCCATAATCTTCTTATAATATTAACAAGCACTCCTTATATTTATATATTGCCTTATAATAGTAAATGTACTTTCTTACCCGATGCTACCAAAAAGAGCAAAGTGAAAGCTATAATTAACACTACTTCTTTTAGCTTTCTGATATATGAAGAATGAGAGTAACCCTGCAAATTCACATAAAACTTCATCATTTCCATGTTCTCATTTGAACCTTACAAAAACTAAAAGCCAGATAAGACAATTATCCTCTTTTAACAAATGAGTTAGCCTAGGAATAACCTTGTGCATGACTTGAAAGGTAGATAATAGAGTTGGAATTCAAGCTCAGTTCATCTGACCCAAAGACTACTGATCTTTGAGCTGGACCACGTTACCTGCTTGCATGGTGCTGGACCCAGAGATGGGTGATATTCTCACCTGACACGTCCCAGGGAAGCCAACTAGTCTTACTTGGGTTTTGGATTTTCTACTTGGTGCTGAAATGCCCGTAACACATGGTTAGAGGATTTTAAAAGCCCTAAAACGTAAGAGCATGTGAAAACTTAGACACCATCCAGTGCAACCTCATCTACAGATGAAAAAGCAAAGGCTCAGGCAGAGGCAGTGCCTAGATTAAGATCCTACAGCAAGCCAACAGCAGAGGTGAGACCTGAATTCAGGCCTTCAGGCTCTCAGTACAGTGTGCTTTCAGCTGCACAAAACTATTTCCCAGTGTGCTGCCTCAGCTGTTAGTTTCTTTCCACTAGCAGGCGCTGTGGCCTGAGCATAAGGTGAAGTTTCACTGTATCAATAAATGAAAGTATTGTGTGGGGACTGCAGTCCACAGGATGACTCCTACATGATTCCAGAACAAGGTTAACGCCATTACCCTCTGAAGCAGCACAATCATTCCATTTCTGTCTGAACACCTGGTATACTTTGGATTTGTACATCTGTATGTTCTGAAAATGGAAAAAAAGGCAGCAGGATGTGGGGTACTGGGTCCTGCAGAGGTACCTTGGGACCAAAGAAGGCCAGGTTCTGGTTTCTGTTTGACCATAGCTGGTCTGAATCAATTTGGTTTGTACATTTGAGTTACATTCAATATTCACTTGATAGGTTTCCAGTTTTATTGTGTTATTTATTATTATTTTTTTAAAGACTAAGAACCGTTTGAGGGAAATAAGTGGCAGAGTTGTGGTTAGAAGAACTGGGTTCTAGCCCTAGTACTACCATATCTGTGACTTGGGGCAAGTAACTAGGTGACTCAAAGTGTTACTGGGAGGAATATATATACACTAAATTATAAGTGACAAGAAGATGTAAGGAATTCCTTCAAAACATATCACTGTAAAATAAATTTTGTTATGAATAGTAATACAAATCACATGCACAATAGAGCAGAAAATATTTATGTATCTGGGACTTGCATCCAGAGATCACATTCTGAGGAATTCCTATGCAAAAGCTACAAGATGGAATGCAGTACTGGATGTGAGTGGAGAGATTGTGAGGAGCTAAGCTTCTTGGAAATGCTGGCGGTGCCATTTATCTTCGCAGTGGAGTGGGCAGATGGATGCCGTGAATATTTGACACATGATGCTACATCAGAGCTCAGAGGGAGACCCAGGAGTGAAGTCTTAGACCTCAGGCCATCTTCGCCCTTGCGTGTCTGTAAAATCCTCGTTGCTAAACTGCAGTCGGCATGGATTCCATCACTGGCACTTGCATAGCAACACTGAGCCCTCTGAGCGCTGAACTGACGTCTTGGGAACAGTTATTAATACATGTATGTATGCACACAGTATGTGAAAATATGCAAGATTGAAAGCGATTAGTGGATTGCTTTTAGGTAATACTTCCCACCGGGACTATGCTCCTGGAAAAATTCCTCTCTCTCAAAAAGCTTGCACAATTGTCTGCTATCACTTACCAAAATGTTTGGGATAAAAATGGTGTCAATTTTAAGGAAACACACTTCTCAATTTTCTTTGTTAACATCTGAATAAAACATGAGAAGGTTCCTACTTTCCCCCTCTCCTCTTTCATTCAGAGAATAAGTCCCTTCACAACCTTGCTTTGAGTGAGAGAGGAAATAAATAGTCACCCTTCTTTGCCACCTCTAGAATAGCACGATCACTGGGTTTAAAGGTAGAAAAGTTTAAATTCCATTCTAATAAATTCCACTGGCTATCATCATTTCTGAGGTGCAGTGCAATGTTTTATAAAAAGAACAGAGCAAGAAATCACATTTCTACCTTGTAGAAGCTTATGGTCCTGTGAGATCACAGGAGAGCAGCACAAGAAAGGCACAGAAAGTTCTACAGGAAGGATCTGGTTGGGATTGAAAGAACACTTTCTGGACCATATGAGAGTTTGAGAAAAATATGGAACATTTCCTTAATGTAACGGGGCTGGACATATACTTTCTATCTCCTGTTATAAAATGAATACACTGAATCAACTGTCAAGTGTTTTTCTAAGCACCTTCCCAGTCTTCAATTTTTCATTCTAAGATACATTTTATAAGATGAATATGCAAATTGAAGTTAGATTAAGTCTGCTTGAGGGTAAGGAGAATAAGCTCAATAATAATCTTTGGACAGCTTTTCAAGACCCCAAATTTGTTGAAAAACTACAAAAGTTATGAACTAAAAAAAAAAAAAAAAGAAAGAAAAAGACAAGAACACCAGGCAATAGGCATGTTCTATTTATGTCAGCAGAGTATTTCTGGGTGATTCTTCTTGTGCTAATGTAGTTTCCATTTTTAGATTATCATATTTGGTAAACATTTAATTTTTACAGGATGACTAATACCCAACTGCCTCATATCTAGTGAGATAAGTAAAGGGCTCTTCCTTACTAAGGCTTATAGGGAGCTCCCAGAAACCAAGTAAATCCACAGAAACTGCACAAAAACAGATAAGCTCAGTAATGGGTTGTTGCATCGGCTCCTGTTTATGTGCTTTTATTTGTAGTTCTGTCTTGGGCAAGAGATACCACACAAGGGGAGTGCAAAGTTGAAGGTCTTTAGCAAAAATTTGGACTGTAAACACAGCCTGGCATTATCAGTATTCTGTTAAGTTCAAAGAAGAGATAGTTACAACAAATACAGCTTGCTTTATTTCTGAAACAAAACTGTGCACATATTTGTGGCCATACTACTAATTAACCTGTAGATTGTTCCTTTCATCTATTCAGCGTGTTTTTCTGCCCCTTGTTACAACATGTTGGGGTTATTTTTTCCCATCTGGAATATCCTCAAACTGTTCTCTTAGAGGCACTAGAGAGAAGAATGGTACAAATGATGAAGAGACTAGAGACACTGACTTGTACAAAAAGATTAGAGGAGCTATATATGTACGTATAACGAGGCCGAAGGATGACTAAGGAGTGCCACGATGATGGTCTATAAATATTTGAAAGGTGTAAACACCGAGGAATAATTTAGCTTGGTCCAGGCGGTACAATTGGAAGCGATGGTGTATCTTAAAGAAAAGGGAAGATCTCTATTAAAGAAAAATGTTTAAATAAATATAAATATTTAAATGCTTAAGATGTTATCCATGGAATACAGCAAAATTGAAACAGAAAGGCAGTTTAAAAATATTAGCATGAAAGTCAGAAGACATGGGCTTATGGGTTGGCTTTACCATACATACACAGCTATGTGACCTTAGGTCATTTAACCGCCATGGGCCTCAGATACCTGTTTCATAAAGTGTGAACCAGAATTAGATATTTTTAAAGTGTGCGCCGAAGAACCTTAAGGGTTCTGAGGATTCAGCTATGTCGGATCCTGAGAAAAGAAAGAAGACTGGAGGGGAGTGATGATGACCAGAGCCCCTTTATCAGTTTCATCTCTATACTATCAGCTTCCTCAGAATAAATTTTTAGGAATTTCCTAAGTTAAAGAAGTTTGCACGAGAAACTTTCCGACTTAAAAAGTTTGAGGAAGGTATTAGAGATCAGTTTTAGACCCGTTCTTGTTCAAAAGACTCCTGAGAAGTCAGAAGACTCATTAAAATTATGCTTTCACAAAATGTTTATTGAGTACCTACTATGGGCCAACATAGTTGATAAAGCAGTAATGCAGATACGCCCTTGCGGAACGCACATTCCAAATGCAATTTTTAATATAGAACTGCCCAAAATTCTAAAATGAATAGAGGCTTAACTCATGTAATTCCATGTAAGATTGAAAATAATTCAACACTTATTGAGCACTTACTATCAAATCCTTGAGACTCGTGATATATAATATAGAAGGTAAACATTCAAATTAAGCAGATATTGAGCACATACTCTATGTCAGGCACTGTGTGACAAACTAGCAATCTTCAGTTTCCATCCCAGTGGCCACTCAGTCGTGTGTCTTTGTGCACAACCAGTGAACACTGTCATGAGCACAGCCTGACTCATGCTCCAACCTGCTACCAGAGTCAGCTGGATTTGATCCTAAACCTACTCATACCATTTGAACTTGTTATTGCAATTAAGCTATTTAATGAACTATTATGTAAGTTAGCAAAAAAGTGAAAATGTTTTAATTTTTAAAAATAACGTCTAAATACAATGTTTTGGAAAAGTTCCAGAGAGACATTTCACTTAGGGAACAAAAAATAAATTATTCAGTAAGGTATGGATAAGCAACTTTAAAATATTAGGAAAAAAAGCTTAAAAATTGTAAAGCATTCTGCACTCACATTATTTCACAAGTGTTTTTAAATTCTTGTTCTCTGACAATTTCCAACCAGGTTGGAAATTGTCGGGGACCCATTATGACATTATGCACAATGACACAACAGACACAAAGCTGACAGCCCTCACTCAAATATGTCTTGTTCATATTTCAAAAAAAAGGTGAAATATGCATTTTGTTTATTTATTAAAATAAACTTTATTGAGGTATAATTTACATGTAATAAATGAACTCATTTTAAGTGTGCATTTTGATAAATTTTAAGAAATTCATAGGCCCTTGTAACTATCACCATAATCAAGTCCTAAAACATTCCGATTACCCTGAAAAGTTCCCTTGTGTCCCATTAGAGTCAGTCCTCTCCCCCAGCTTCAGAAATCCACTGAGTGTTCTCTGTCACTATAAATTTGCCTTTTCTATGATTTCATACAAATTGAGTTATATAGTAGATACTTTTTTTTGGCAGGGGGAGAGGTCTGGCTCATTTCGCTCAGCATAAAGTTTGTGAGGTTTTCCCACGTTGTACTTATTGGTAGTTCACTTTTTTATTAATGATGGGTAGCATTCCATTCTAAATATATAGCACAATTTGTCCTTTGACCTGTTGATGGGCATTTGAGTTGTTTCCAGCTTTTGGCCATTGCAAATAAAGCTGTTATGAATTTTTATGTACAAGTCTTTGTATGGAAAAATGTTTTCACTTCCCTTGGGTCAATATATGGGAGGAAAAATGCTGGGTCATATGATAAATATGTGTTTTATTATTTTAAGACACTACCAAAGTGTTTTCCAAAGTGGTTGTACCATTTTACATCGTCACCAGCAATGTATGACAGTTCTAGTTGCTCCGTCTACTAGTTAACACTTTGTAATGTCATTCCTTTAAATCTCAGTCATTCTAATCAATTTGTAGAGGTACCTCACAATTTGTACTTCTCTGAAGACTAAAGGTTTGGAACATTTTTTAATTTGCTTATTGGTTTTGTATATTTTATTTCAATAAGTGTGTTCAAATAGTTTGCCAATTTTTAAATTGAATTGTTTGCCTTCGAGTAGTAAGAGTTCTTTCTGTATTTTGGACACAAGTGCTTTGTCAGATACGTATATATTGCACTTATTTTCTCCCAATATATGGTGTGTCATTTCATTAAAAATTTACTGAGGTAACACTAGTTTATAAAATTATGTAAATTTCATGTGTACAACATTATATTTCTACATCTGTATACCCTACAGCATGCTCACCACCAAAAATATACTGATGGTTGCAAGAGGGGAGGAGGGCAAAATCAGATGGTATTTGTCTTTCTCTTTCTGACTTATTTCACTCAGCATAATACCCTCTAGGTCCATCCATGCCATTGCAAATGGCAAGCTTTCACTCTTTTTATGGCTGAATAATATTCCATTCTTTTTTATCCATTCATCTGTGGATGCACATAGGTTGCTTCCATATCTTGGCTACTGTAAATAATACTTCAATTAGGGTGTATATTTCTTTTTGAATTAGTGTTTTTGTTTTCTATGGATAAATACCCAGAAGTGGAATCACTGGATTGTACGGTAGTTCTATTATTAAGTTTTTGAGGAAACTCCATAGTGTTTCCCATAAGTGGCTGTTCTAATATACGTTCTCACCAACAGTCCTCTAGGGTTCCCTTTTCTCCACATCCTTGCCAACACTTATCATTTCTTGTCTTTTTGATAATAGCCATTCTGAGAGGTGTGAGGTGATATCTCTCACTGTGGTTTTGATTTGCATTTCCCTGATGATTAGTGATGCTGAACATATTTTCATGTGCCCACTGGCCATGTGTATTTCTTCTTTGGAAAAAATGTCTATTCAGATCCACTGCCCATTTTTCAATCAGATTTTTTTTTGATATTAAATTGTATGAGTTCCTTATACATTTTGGATATTAAGAATATCATTTACAAATATCTTCTCCCATTCAAATTGCTTTTCATTTTGTCGATGGTTTCCTTCACTGTGCAAACATTTTTAATTTGATGCAGTCCCATTTGTTTATTTTTGCTTTTTTTGCCCTTGACTGAGGAAACAGATTCCCCACCCCACCCTCCCCGCCCAAATACTGCTAAGACCAAGGTCAAAGAGTGCAGCATCTATGTTTTTTTCCAAGAGTTTTATGGTTTCAGGTCTTATATTTAAGTCTTTAATCCATTTTAAGTTTCTTTTTGTATATGGTATATGAAAGTAGTCTAGTTTCACTGTTTTACAAGTAGCTGCCCAGTTTTTCCAAAAACATTTCTTGAAGAGACTGTCTTCCCCATTGTTATATTCTTGCCTCCTTTCCATAGATTAATTGACCATGTGAGTGTGGGTTTATTTATGGGCTCTGTTCTGTTCCATTGATCTATGTGTCAGTTTTTGTCCAATATCATTCTGTTTTGATTACCTTTGCTTTGTAGTATAGTTTGAAATGAGGGAGCGTGATAACTCCAGCTTCTTCTTTCTCAAAACTGCTTTGACTATTTGGGGCCTTTTGTGCTTCCATACAAATTTTAAGATTTTTTGTTCTAATTCTGTGAAAAATGCCATGGGTATTTTGATAGGGATTGCACTGAATCTGTAGATTGCCTTGGTTATCCTAGGACTTGGGGCACGCTGGGTGACCTCAGCAGATAGGCTAGAGCACCTGAACCATGTTCCTGCAATACTATAAGGTGGAAGAGGAATGCAAAAAATGGCACTCTCTGGCCCCTCTGACACCAGAGAGAGTTCCAGCAGTTTCCTGACCATTTGGCAGATGCATTAGGGCTAGCAAATGGATTTTTTTCCCTGTATACTCTAGGTGTCCTTTAAACTGCTCCTTTTTCACTGTGCTTCAGGGTGGGTGAGGCTGTGTGCAGGCCCCTCAGTGATGTCCCTTTCCACTGCAGGTTTCTGCATCGAGGGTGGGGTTCCTGTCAGTACTGTATCTCCATCTGTCCTACCCGTCTCTATGTGGTCCCTCTATCGTTTGTTGTGCAGAAGCCACCCAATCAGCTCTCAGTTCTTCTTCAGGAGGAACTGCTCTATATGCAGGTATAGATTTAGTGTGTCTGTGGGAGAAGGTGAGTTCAGGGTCTTCCTACATTGCCATCTTGGACTGGAAATTCATTTCATTTTTAAAATGGGGTTTTTGAAAAGCCAAAGTTTTAAAATTTTTATAAAATACAATTTATTTCGTTGTTTTTTTTTTTAATTTGGCTTGTGGGTTTTTTGTTTTGTTTTTTTTTTTATATCTTCTCTAGGAAATCTTTTCTTCCCCTAACATCATAAGGATTTTCTATGTTTTCTTGTAAAAGTCTTATAATTTAGCTTTGACATTTAGGTCTATGACCCAAAACATGTGTAAGACCTTTACAATGAGAACCATAAGACATTGCTGAGAGAAATTAAAGAAGATCTAAATAAAGAGAGAAATATGCCATGTTCATGTATTGGAAGACAAGTTAAGGTGTCATTTCTCCCCAATTTTATTGGCACAAATTGGTAAACTGATTGTAAATTTTACATGGAAATGCAAAGAATGCAAAATAGTCCAAATAATTTTTAAAAAGAACACAGTTGGAGGACTTAGTTATCTAATATCAAGATTTGATCTAAAGGTACAGTAATTAAGACAGAGGAGTACTGGTACAAGGATAGATATAAAGGTAAAAATATTAAAATTAAATTATGTAATCTCTCTCTCTTTTTCTCAACTGGGATTCCCCAGTTCAAAGTGCATTTTGATTAGCTCAGTGGACCCAAATGCATTGAAGAAGGTTCTATTATATTTCTTTTCCATAAAATTTTGCCACGAAATTTCAAGGTTTTTTGTTTAAACAGCATGTTTAGGAAAGCATCACACCTCCTTTACTAATTTCCTCTATAAGGATACTAAAAACTAGTATTTTGATTTTTTTTGATGGTTCATACCAGTGAAACATATTAATGCCTTTTTATTTGTTTTCCTCTCCAGAAGAACATTTGTACATCTTTTATCAAATATATTACTATTGTCCCTCAAATTTTTTTATTTGCTAAAAAAAATAATTGTGTATGGTCATGGAAACTGAGAAGAGGTAGATGATCAGCAGAGAGATTTTACATTCTGTCAAGAGATCGAATTAATACCTGGTTTTTGATGTTAAACAAACAAAAGAACAAACAAAACTACACACTTTTTTTTCCTGGTGTGGAAAAGATGATAATCATTTTGCAACTCACAGATTCAAATTTAAAAGTATTTCATTACGATGAAGCCATTTCTTATGGATCACTACATAAAGATATGAATTTTACAACCTGCTGAGCATATCAAATAAGTTTAACTATATGATCAAAATCTGAAGACAAAAGACTTCTAAATGGTCCTTACCCTATGAATTCAGGCTTATTTTTCATTTCTTACCATTTATTGTGCCTGAAATATTTAAAGTAAGTTATGAGGGCCTAAAGTATGAAGCACTCCTTATAAAGGATTATTCTTCACTAATAAGTGAATGTAATTTTTCTAACTCTGTGGAATAAAATATTCATAATGGATTAATGTGAAAGGATAGAGACACAATTAAATGTAATTTCTCCTTATTAAAATTGATGTCAGATATTGGGCTTAGATAAGTATGCTTTAATAGAAAATATGAATGTAGCAGAGCATAAAATATGTTACTATATTACTTTTTTCTTGCAGTCCTAAAATGCAAGAGTACACTCGGAAGTCCGCAGGTAGATCCATTATTGATTGCTATTATTATGAGCAAATTAAGGCTCACAGCCCATTCGGTACCATAGTCCCTATTGCAAAAGCAACATTTAGTAAACAAATTGGCTTGATGATGCCTGTGTTAACATCCACATTAGCTCTCTATTGACAACCTGGAGGAAATCACCTTCCAGAGTCTGTTAGTGCATATGGAAATACATTTTGGCCCTGGATGGACATAGATAACACCCTTGCAGAGTTCTGTGGGCATTCAGACTGAGAAGCAAAAGGCAAATTTTTTATTACTTTTTAGTATCAACAAATTCGAGACAATGATGGCCATTGAATGATAATCGTTGATCATTTACCTTTATGAAATGTGAGATACATGTGAAGACCTAAGAAGCAACTTTCAGAGATTACTATAAAAAGGCACCGTTGTCAGTCAAACTGTTTTATCAAGCAAGAGTACGGGATTACTCCCAATTCTGGCCTTTAGCAGGAGATAAAGATAGGATGATGGCAACTGAAAGGACTATCAAAAATTCTGGTCTTTAGTAGGCTTATAGATAACACTGTTACATCCACGTCCAGCTGGTTTATCAAGAATATCTGTGACCCTGAAGTAACTAACTCCCATCTTCAGTTACAAGGCTCTTCTATCAGATGGGAACAGATTTTCAGGAACTTCTGGATTTATCTTATCACCCCATCCCCAGTTTCCCAGAATTCATCTTCTAAAGAATCATGCAACGACACACCATTTGAAATGAAAAGTCCTCCATTATAGGAATATAGAAAGTTATCCCTATACAACCTCCTGAGAACCAGCATAGATCCTTCAATATTATAGAGAATTACATGTTTCCCTCCTGACTTCTGTTTTCCAATTGCTCCATGTTTTCCAACCTCTATGTCTTTGCTGAAGTTACTCCTACTTTCTTCATGCCCTGCAACCCCTTTTCACCAATCACAAGTATAAATAATTATCCAAAGCCTATCTCAAATGCTGCCTTCTGACAGAAGCCAGACAAGAAACCAGTCCTTTCCTTCTCTCTTTCTAATAAATACTGCAATATTCCCCTGCTATGAATTGCCTGTTTAAAACTTTGACCCATTTTTCTGTTGGGTCATTCAGGAACCCTTTCTTTATACTCCCAAAGTATGTATAACATCTCCCTTCTTCAAATTATTGTAGAAATTTTGGCTCTTTTCAGGCAATCATAGTAATTCAGTTTGTGTTACAGGGATTTATATAATTGACTGATCCCCACAATAAGATCTTGAGAACCTTTACAGCAAAAACATTTATTTATGTACTCCATGGGATCCCAGCCTATGCCTGATAGAAAGACTTCAAATAAGTATATACAGTGGTAAGCCCCCATTTTTAAGAGAATTTTTTAAACAATCAGGACAGCAAGTCTTTGCAAGAAAGGAGTTTGATATTTAGGCCAGTTAATGTTCTCACGGTGAGAGTTGAAAGGTACACTGTTCCTTGGTTTATAGGAATTATGTCTTGATAGTGCCAAATGAAGGAATAAAATGAATATAACTTTCATATCAAAAGTCAAATAGACATAGCACCAGGGATCCAATTAAATGTTCAAAGTTAAGAGTTAGGGGACACCAGAAAACTTGTGTTATCAACTAAGAAACTATTTACATTTGTGATTAAAAGCAGCCCACATTCTATCAAGTGACTATGTTTGGAAATGGGAATCCCTCGTACCTATATAAAGCACCACAGTAAAATAGAGAGCTTTAAACTCACCACTAGGGTAGACTAAAATTCTCCAGATAGTCTCAGTCACATTACTATATTTAGAAAGGAGCACTCAGGAGCAAGGTTTCTGAAGTCATATTATCTGCCTTTAAGACCTGGCTTTGTCACTTACTGGTGTGTGTCCTTGGGCAAGTCACCTAACCTATCTGGACATACGTTTCCTCCCCTGGTGAAGCACATATAATGTTTTATTATATAATAATATTATTATTCAATATGTTTCAAAAGGTATAATCATACCTACTTAAGCAGAGTTGCTGTGGGAATTACATGTCAATGCATAAAAAAGCTTTGCAAAGCACCTAGCGCACCTATAAATACCATCTTTACTGTTATTGTTATTGCCAAAGAGTCTGCGGATACCCTGCATGACTGATCCTCATTTGGAATAACACTGCTGAAAGCTTGTTTGTTATGAAATTTAATTTCCTTGTAAACAGATCAAGATGTGGGACTAAGAACAAAAATGCGGTCCCTGACTCTACTGAAATAAAAGCATACAGGTACCAAAAATAATAACAGCAAAAAGTGGGGGAGGTGAGAAGGGGAATAAAAAGAGAATGTATGTTGGGTAGGAAGGTTACAACAGACAAGATTATTTCAATTTATGTCTGGAATTTTTTTAAAAACAGCAAATGAGAACAGGTTGCCACAAGATGTGTAATAGGTCACATCGTAGAATAAGGCAGGTTGGAGCTAAGAAAGAGGTAAAGTGAAGGCTGAACGGCAGACCATTCTAAACTAAAGGTTTCCTGGACATGATGACTACAATTTCAATCTGAATCGCAGGGTCAGAAAAGGTGGATTTACACTTCCTTAGTCCCATACTTAGAGGGCACTGCCACATTTCCTAAGGCTATTAAACATTTCAAAATCCATGATGGGTATATTCAGCAACAAACCACAGCCAATGCCAGCCAAAAATCACTCTGAGGCTGAAGTGGTGTGAGGGTCTAGAACTGCCTAAGAGCACAGATATTACTGAATATGTGCTTCCCCCATCTCAAAGCTGATGTCAACTGGGAAGGGGACAGTTGGCATCAGTAATTTCTTAGTTCTCTTCCAGAAGAGTGAAAAAGGATGATCAGTGGGAAGGAGTTCAGAAATTCACCCACAGGAAATTTAGTCTGGGCTATTTACTGTCTACCAGGGTTGGCAGGCCCATGGGTCTACAGGGAAGGGCTCTTGCGTAAAACACTGGCTCGTAGAACCTTTGAGCCAAAAGAGACAATCTCAACAAATCTCTCTGGATTCTAGAATCCAGGTCTCCCCACTTCTAATCTAGAGCTCTCTTCACTGTCTCACTCACAACTTCATTTACTTGTTCTTACGTTCTTATTTTGCTAGTTAGTTCTATTTCTCTTTTTAAAATGTATTTTATGATTACAAAAATAGCACATGTTCATTGTAGTTACTTTGAAAATTAAGGAAAATTATGAAGAAAGTAATAATCATACGATCTGATTAGTGAGAACTAGTCTGTTTACATTTTAATGTGTTTTCTTAAAGAGCTTCTATACGTATTTTTAACTTACGTTCGAACATACTAAATACACAAGTTTAAACCATTCCCCCTCCCACAGAAGAGCATTTTCCTAAATATATTAAATTCTTCAAATACAGTATTTTAATATTGCATCATTTGGGATCTACAATATTTTATAAAACAGGTCCCCTACTTTTGGTCATTTCAACTTTCAATTCCTCATTATAAATTGTTCCTCAGTGAACATTTTTGTAAATAGGCTTTGTTCAAATTTCTATTTCCTCGGGATAGATAGATGATATATGTGTTTATATGTGCATCTATCTCCCTGTCTGCCTGCCTATCATCTATTTGGATTGAGAAATATGAAACATTTAAAGTTCTTGAAGAATATTGCCAAATAATTTTCCAAAACTACTGGGCTAATTTACACTCCCACCAGCTGCAGATGAGAGCAGTTTTTTTCCCTAAATCTTTGCTAATTTCATATGAAAAACTAGACTTCATTTGCTTTAATTTTCGTTTCATTTTAGTGAGAATAAGATTTAAGTTAATCATCCACTGTACTTATTCTGTTAAGAATTGTTTACAGCCTTTGTGTTTCCCTATTGGGATTTCTCCAACTGTATAAAAGTTTTCATATCATATATATCATATATAATAAATATTTATTATCATATTTATTGTAAATATAATTCCCATTTATTTTTTCTTAATTTTAATCTCTGACATTTATAAATACTTTAAATTTTTTCTCAAATCTATTGCTAATATCTTTTGTTATTGTCCTTATTGCTTTATAAGCATAAAGCATAAAGAACATCCTTTCTCAATACTAGATCAAATCAATTCAGATCTGATTACATTTCACCAGAGGTTATTTTTAAATTGTTGTTAGTTTTTAAACATTGAATTCTTTAATTCATCTGGATTGAGCAGATAGTATGAGTTAAGGAACTTTTTGTTTTTCCGAAAGCACTGTTCTTTGGATAAGCCATAAACCTTATTTTTAAAGTAGTTTAAACATTCAGGAGAGGTTTGTGACAGGTCCTGTCTACCTCTCCTAATTCCACTCATCCAAACCACCTCTTGCATGCAAGGCTAGCGGGTACCCTAAGTCAGAATCCCTCTAACTGCTAGAATGGTTAAATGAATCAGTTGGCCTATCCCATGTCTACCTTTGCAAACTGGCCATGGTTGGTTTATAACTCCTTATGTCCGACATATCATTCTGAAAAGATTTTGGGGCATTTCTCTTCCTCTATGACTTTAAAATAGATTAGGACATTACATACAATGAAAATTGGATCACAATTAAGGTGATTTAACTTGGTTAATTCATTTAAGCATTTTGCCTTTGTACCTATAATACCTTTATTGTTGATATGCTTAGGGCAGCTCTGCTGAAAGATTAATCAGACCATTTAACTGCCTGAAACAAACACACAATAACCTCTGAGGAACAAGGTTAGAAATGTTAAGGTCAGTGGTCACTGCATCATGATCTGGCTTAATGAGAAGAATCAGACTCAACAGCATTTGAATTTATAGATATGGATCAGTTGGGCTACCTGCTAAAAAAAAGAATTCTGCTTGTGATCAAAGATTTGAACTACACTAATTTGAACTACATATGCATATAACTTTTAAGGGTGGAATAACTGAATGCTGGGTTCACATGTAGAGGATGGCATTCTTGAATTCAGGGCACAGGGTGACACTGAGTGGCTACAATTTCAAGAAGGGCTGAATACCCTCAGGCTCTTGACCATATGCTCGCCAAACCTATCAGTGTTTCTCCTGGACTCCTTTCAAACTCAGCAAATGCATCCTTTCCATTGAAGTCATTGGGATGGATGACAATCTTCACAGGTCATCTAATCCATGCACCTGCCTTTAGGCAGGGCTGCTCTTAAAACCACCCAAGACAGATGGTTCTTTACTGTTCTCAAAATTCCCCAGGGAAGGAGGTCCCACAGGCTGCCACAATAATCCATTCCCATGTCTCCCAGTCACCCGTAGGACACTGAATCCTAAGTATTTAGTTAATAGCAGGTGGCAATGAGACAACTCTTTGTCTCTCTCTGAGGAATTGGAAACTGGCCAAATTAGCCATGAGGCAATTGCCAAAGTGTACAGAAACCCCAATGTTGCTCTGAGCTTTACAGATATCAAGTTAAGTGAGGGTATTTAGTGTTCCCAGCTGACAAAACACCAAATCCAGCAATGAGCTGGGCACGTTTTATAATGCTCTGTCTGGAATTTATATGTCAGTAATAAATTTCAAGGCTTAATTTCTTTCAATTTAAAAAACAGAAAAATAAAAAGATGAAAATAACTTGGGAATAAATTTCTAAATAATTCTTAGATGGAAGAACAACTGAATCATAAAATATTTATAATAAATCTAAAAAGACATATCAAAAACCCATGGGATACAGATGAAGTTAGAGGAATATTTATAAAATTAAATGCTTTCATTATTAAACAAAAGAGACAGAGAATAAATGAACTAACATTCAGATTAAGATGCTACAACAATGGATAACTAAATGAACTAAAATAAGGTAGGAAATATAAATTAATAACACACTAAATGTAATGAGTTAGAAAACAAACAAAAAAAACAACTCCACACACATATACATATACACATAAGAAAACTCTTAGAAGAGCTTAGCTAAAAGGAAAACAGGAAAATTAGGCAAAATTTTTAAAAAGAGATAAATATAGGCAAAGATATTTTAAAAATTACAAGTGAGTAATATGCCTACATCATGCTAACACAGTTAAAAATGTTGATGAAATGGATGATTTTTTATAGCATTTGGATATAAACTACCAAATGAATTCCGAGAAGTTTAAACCCTTCAGCAACCCCATAGTCACTGAAGAAATTTAAAAGTTTGTTAAAGATTTACCAATGAAAAAGACAGATGAAATTCAGTTCACCCTAATGTTTAAGGAAGATATAATTTCTAAATGAATCAAACTATTCTAGACCATATTAAAAAATGGGAAGCTTTCAAACTGATTTTAGGAGGTTAGCCTATGCTTAATACCAAAATATAATATTGTGCAAAAAGAAGAGCTCAATCCTAATTTATGAACATAGGTACAGAATTCTAAATGAATAGCATTAAAAACTTGAAGCTATCAGTTTATTAAATAGTAAAAATTATGAAGTAAAATGTAAACCAACAATGTAAGGATGGGTCTACTTCAGGGATTCTACTAACATAATTCATTTACATGAATAAATAAAAGAAAAAAAATCTAAGTAAGGTTAAGTAAATCTGAAAATTTAATAAAATTTAATGGCTATTTCTAATTTAAAAAATATAAGTAAGAGAGAAATAGAATGAAATCTCCTATAATAAAAAAGTATTTGACTGAAGCTACTAGTAAACATTATGTCAAAATATGAAATGCTGAAGTCATTTCTATTGAAATAAGTAACAAGAAGAGATGTCCAATATCATTGCTACCATTCAGTAACATTTAAAAAAACTATAGTAAAGCCACAGGACAAGAAAATGAAATAAGCAGTATAAACATTGGAAAAGAAAAGACAAAATTGGTAAATAACACTATATGATTAAAAGAACCCAAGTAACCCCAACAAAAGAATTATAGAACTAATAACATAATTCAGTAATGTGTTTGGATAGGTAAGTAAAAGTCAAGAGCTTCCTTTTATACAATCAATTACCATTTAGAAATGGAAACAAATGAATACAAAAATTGCACAATAGCAACAAAAATTGATTTAGTTTACTGAGGAAAGATATATGACTTAGATGAAGAAAATTATAAAAAAATGTACTGAAGGGCATGAAACAGAATTTAAATAAAGGGAGAGAATATCACAAGGAAGCCTAATTTTTAAAAAAATTGACTCCAGTACAGAATTATGGAGCAACATGCAAATAGTAACTTATTTTTCAGAAATATTAGAGAATTGTTTAGCTTTTTTACAGAGTCTTTTTTGTGTGTATGTCTGCATGCATATTAGCATGGATATACATATACAGACACACACATATACACAGACACATACATACATATACACATTTTTGGTGAAGGAAAATAAAATGGGATGAGTATACTTTACTGTAGACATAGTCACTCTGCAGCACAGAAATATAGGAATGTTCCATTTAGGCTATGCCTACTGCACAGTAACAATGAGACTTGGGTTAGAATTTAGGACTGTAAAGCTAACCATCCCTAAAGAAACAAAGTTCAAACCCTCTGTGGACATGACTATGGCAGCAGGAGCTCAGAGATAGGCAGTGCTGGTGCTTTTTCACCAAGTCTGACTTCCACTTATTCTCCCACTTTGATACCCATGGCCAAAGTAGTGGCTAGTCCAACTTTTCTCCCTGGCTCAAGTAAGAGAAAATCAAATATCTCTGAGGTGAAACAATAAAGAGGAGCAGAAAGAAGAAATTTTACAACTCTAATAGTTTAAAGAATATTTTTCACTGATATTATTCAGTTTGATCTATATCTCAGTACTGTAGGAGACATATTTAACAATTTTATGAAAAAGAAATATGAATCAGACACCTTAAACATTTTTGACTTTTCTCTTATCAGTAGGATATTCTTTTATGATCAATATTGGTTCATCTAATTGTTATAATCAGTCAGCATTAATATGGCAACTTACATTGCAGTGGTTCCTGGAAGAGGGAATTTTGGATGTAAATGCAAGTGTATCTTGAGGACTATTAAAACACATCCCCTTATTTCTCCTCCTACTCAGACCTCAGAATAAGTTCACTCATTTCTGAATTGTGTCTGACCTGATTCTTACGGTCGGAAATAAACATTTCCACTTGGGAGCCATGTTTGTTTTCTAATTGAGAAAGAACCCATGCTTTGATGAACACGTCCTTTCCCATAGTACCAGTCATAAGACTCTTTATTTCCCTTTAGTGTCTTCCATAGAGCTACTACTCAATTCTGGAACTCTTGGCTTAACTATTTCCAGGAAACACAACCATTTTATAGGACTACCTAAGACTGGCAGGGGGTTCGGGATAGAGAAGCTTTCCTCCTGGCCTCTTCTCTTTACCTATAAACTCTTTTTTTTTTAACATCTTTATTGGAGTATAATTGTTTTATAATGGTGTGTTAGTTTCTGCTTTACAACAAAGTGAATCAGTTATACATATACATATATCCCCATATCTCTTCCCGCTTGTGTCTCCCTCCCTCCCACCTTCCTTATCCCACCCCTCTAGGTGGTCACAAAGCACGGAGCTGATCTCCCTGTGCTATGCGGCTGCTTCCCACTAGCTATCTATTTTACATTTGGTAGTGTATATATGTCCATGCCACTCTCTCATTTACTCCCAGCTTACCCTTCCCCCTCCTCTTATCCTCAAGTCCATTCTCTACTAGGTCTGCGTCTTTATTCCCATCTTGCCCCTAGGTTCTTCATGACCATTTTTTTGTTTGTTTTTTAGATTCCATATATATGTGTCAGCATATGGTATTTGTTTTTCCCTTTCTGACATCCTTCACTCTGTATGACAGACTCCAGGTCCATCCACCTCACTGCAAATAACTCAATTTCATTTCTTTTTATGGCTGAGTAATATTCCATTGTATATATGTGCCACATCTTCTTTATCCATTCATCTGTTGATGGACACTTAGGTTGCTTCCATGTCCTGGCTATTGTAAATCGAGCTGCAATGAACATTGTGGTACATGACTCTTTTTGAATTATGGTTTTCTCAGGGTATATGCCCAGTAGTGGGAATGCTGGGTCATACGGTAGTTCTATTTTTAGATTTTAAGGAACCTCCATACTGTTCTCCATAGTGGCTGTATCAGTTTACATTCCCACAAACAATGCAAGAGGGTTCCCTTTTCTCCACACCCTCTCCAGCATTTATTGTTTGTAGATTTTTTGATGATGGCCATTCTGACCAGTGTGAGATGATATCTCATTGTAGTTTTGATTTGCATTTCTCTAATGATTAATGATGTTGAGCATTCTTTCATGTGTTTGTTGGCAACCTGTATATCTTCTTTGGGGAAATGTCTATTTAGGTCTTCTGCCCATTTTTGGATTGGGTTGTTTGTTTTTTTGATACTGAGCTGCATGAGCTGCTTGTATATTTTGGAGATTAATCCTTTGTCAGTTGCTTCATTTGCAAATATTTCCTCCCATTCTGAGGGTTGTCTTTTGGTCTTGTTTATGGTTTCCTTTGCTGTGCAAAAGCTTTTAAGTTTCATTAGGTCCCATTTGTTTTTATTTCCATTTCTCTAGGAGCTGGGTCAAAAAGGATCTTGCTGTGATGTATGTCATAGAGTGTTCTGCCTATGTTTTCCTCTAAGAGTTTGATAGTGTCTGGCCTTACATTTAGGTCTTTAATCCATTTGGAGTTTATTTTTGTGTATGGTGTTAGGGAGTGTTCTAAGTTCATACTTTTACATGTAGCTGTCCAGTTTTCCCAGCACCACTTATTGAAGAGGCTGTCTTTTCTCCACTGTATATTCTTGCCTCCTTTATCAAAGATAAGGTGACCGGGCTTCCCTGGTGGCGCAGTGGTTGAAAGTCTGCCTGCCAATGTGGGGTGCACGGGTTCGGGCCCTGGTCCAGGAGGATGCCGCGTGCCGCGGAGCGGCTGGGCCCATGGGCCAAAACTGCTGAGCCTGCGCATCTGGAGCCTGTGCTCCACAACAGGAGAGGCCGCGATGGTGAGAGGCCTGTGCACCGCGATGAGGGGTGGCCGCTGCTTGCCGCAACTGGAGGGAGCCCTCGCGCGCAGACGGGGACCCAACACAGCCAAAAATAAATATAAAAATAAATAAATTAATTAAAAAAAAAAAGACCTAAAGAAGAAATACATGGCGAATATCTTCTCAAAAAAAAAAAAAGATAAGGTGACCATATGTGCGTGGGTTTATCTCTGGGCTTTCTATCCTGTTCCATTGATCTATATTTCTGTTTTTGTGCCAGTACCATACTGGCTTGATTACTGTAGCTTTGTAGTATAGTCTGAAGTCAGGGAGCCTGATTCCTCCAGCTCCGTTTTTCTTTCTCAAGATTGCTTTGGCTATTCGGGGTCTTTTGCGTTTCCATACAAACTGTGAAATTTTTTGTTCTAGTTCTGTGAAAAATGCCAGTGGTAGTTTGATAGGGATTGCATTGAATCTGTAGATTGCTCTGGGTAGTAGAGTCATTTTCACAATGTTGATTCTTCCAATCCAAGAACATGGTATATCTATCTATTTGTATCATCTTTAGTTTCTTTCATCAGTGTCTTATAATTTTCTGCATACAGGTCTTTTGTCTCCTTAGGTAGGTTTATTCCTAGGTATTTTATTCTTTTTGTTGCAATGGTAAATGGGAGTGTTTTCTTAATTTCACTTTCAGATTTTTCATCATTAGTGTATAGGAATGCTAGAGATTTCTGTGCATTAATTTTGTATCCTGCTACTTTACCAAATTCATTGATTAGCTCTAGTAGTTTTCTGGTAGCATCTTTAGGATTCTCCATGTATAGTATCATGTCATCTGCAAATAGTGACAGCTTTACGTCTTCTTTTCCGATTTGGATTCCTTTTATTTCTTTTCCTTCTCTGATTGCTGGGGCTAAAACTTCCAAAACTAGACTGGCTGAATGGATACAAAAACAAGACCCATATGTATGCTGTCTACAAGAGACCCACTTCAGACCTAGGGACACATACAGACTGAAAGTGAGGGGATGGAAAAAGATATTCCATGCAAATGGAAATCAAAAGAAAGCTGGAGTAGCAACTCTCATATCAGACAAAACAGACTTTAGAATAAAGACTATTACAAGAGACAAAGAAGGACACTACATAATGATCAAGGGATCGATCCAAAAAGAAGATATAACAATTGTAAATATTTATGCACCCAACATAGGAGCACCTCAATAAATAAGGCAAATACTAACAGCCATAAAAGGGGAAATCGACAGAAACACAATCATAGTAGGGGACTTTAACACCTCACTTTCACCAATGGACAGATCATGCAAAATGAAAATAAATAAGGAAACACAAGCTTTAAATGATACATTAAACAAGATGGACTTAATTGATATTTATAGGACATTCCATCCAAAAACAACAGAATACACATTCTTCTCAAGTGCTCATGGAACATTCTCCAGGATAGATCATATCTTGGGTCACAAATCAAGCCTTGGTAAATTTAAGAAAATTGAAATCATATCAAGTGTCTTTTCCAACCACAACGCTATGAGACTAGATATCAATTACAGGAAAAAATCTGTAAAAAATACAAACACATGGAGGCTAAACAATACACTACTTAATAACCAAGAGATCACTGAAGAAATCAAAGAGGAAATCAAAAAATACCTAGAAACAAATGACAATGAAAACACGACGACCCAAAACCTATGGGATGCAGCAAAAGCAGTTCTAAGAGGGAAGTTTATAGCAATACAATCCTACCTTAAGTAACAAGAAACATCTCAAATAAACAACCTAACCTTACACCTAAAGCAATTAGAGAAAGAAGAACAAAAAAAACCCCAAGTTAGCAGAAGGAAAGAAATCATAAAGATCAGAAATAAATGAGAAAGAAATGAAGGAAATGACAGCAAAGATCAATAAAACTAAAAGCTGGCTCTTTGAGAAGATAAACAAAATTGAGAAACCATTAGCCAGACTCATCAAGAAAAAAAGGGAGAAGGCTCAAATCAATAGAATTAGAAATGAAAAAGGAGAAGTAACAACTGACACTGCAGAAATACAAAGGATCATGAGAGATTACTATAAGCAACTCTATGCCAATAAAATGGACAACCTGGAAGAAATGGACAAATTCTTAGAAATGCACAACCTTCTGAGACTGAACCAGGAAGAAATAGAAAATATGAACAGACCAATCACAAGCACTGAAATTGAAACTGTGATTAAAAATCTTCCAACAAACAAAAGCCCAGGACCAGATGGCTTCAAAGGTGAATTCTATCAAACATTTAGAGAAGAGCTAATACCTATCCTTCTCAAACTCTTCCAAAATATAGCAGAGGGAGGAACACTCCCAAACTCATTCTATGAGGTCACCATCACACTGATACCAAAACCAGACAAGGATGTCACAAAGAAAGAAAACTACAGGCCAATATCACTGATGAACACAGATGCAAAAATCCTAAACAAAATACTAGCAAACAGAATCCAACAGCACATTAAAAGGATCATACACCATGATCAAGTGGGGTTTATCCCAGGAATGCAAGGATTCTTCAATATACGCAAATCAATGAATGTGATACACCATATTAATAAGTTGAAGGAGAAAAACCATATGATCATCTCAATAGATGCAGAAAAAGCTTTCAACAAAATTCAACACCCATTTATGATAAAAACCCTCCAGAAAGTAGGCACAGAGGGAATTTACCTCAACATAATAAAGGCCATATATGACAAACCCACAGCCAACATCGTCCTCAATGGTGAAAAACTGAAACCATTTCCACTAAGATCAGGAACAAGACAAGGTTGCCCACTCTCACCACTATTATTCAACATAGTCTTGGAAGTTTTAGACAAAGCAATCAGAGAAGAAAAAGAAATAAAAGGAATCCAAATCGGAAAAGAAGAAGTAAAGCTGTCACTGTTTGCAGATGACATGATACTATACATGGAGAATCCTAAAGATGCTACCAGAAAACTACTAGAGCTAATCAATGAATTTGGTAAAGTAGCAGGATACAAAATTAATGCACAGAAATCTCTTGCATTCCTATACACTAATGATGAAAAATCTGAAAGTGAAATTAAGAATACCCATAAACTGTTTAATATCTTTATCTAACCCTCATCTTTCTTCCCTTAATCCTGTCCTTCCTTTCTTCCAGCACTTCTCTGTAAGTGAAAAGAAGGAAAGAAAGGGAGATAGGGAGGGAGAGAAGATGGAAAGAATGAAGAAATGAAAGAGTCAAGATATAGTAAGGGAAGGATTGGAAAAGAGTGACCAATGTTGAGAGAAACTATAGCTTCGTTTCTAATAACTTATAAGCTTAAATGTTCCATCAAAAGGATCAAGCTTACCAGGGAATCAGAAAATTTGTTTTAGATACTCCAGGACCTTCATATGGTTGTTTAAGTCATAATGACTTTTTTCTCACAGTGGAGCTATTAGCACAATAAAATTTGTAGGCAAATCTCAAGTTTTCCTTTACTACAAGATTAGAATCCATAGGAAGAGTTGGGACCCTTAATAGATAGGTTTTGGGGGCACCTCCATCCATGTCCCAAGGATGAGCCTGGCAGTGTAATCTCTAGAAGACCACCAGAAGTTTACCAGAAGAGAATTTTGGTAGGAAGCATAATGGTTTCCATATCCTAATCCCTAGAACCTATGAATATTTTATGACAAAATATAATATATGACAAAAGGGATTTTACAGATGTGTTTAAGGATCTTGAAATAAGGACATTATCTGAGATTACCTAGGTAGGCCCAATCTAATCTCAGAGGTCTTAAAATCAGAGTGTTCCCAGTTGCGGTCAGAAAGAAACTTGACTATGGAGAAATGATCAGTGATGCTATGCTGCAGGCTTTGAAGATGGAAGAAGGGGGCCACAAGTTAAGGAATGTGAGCAACCTCTAGAAGTTGGAAAAGGCAAGGAGGATTCTCTCCTGGAACCTCCAGAAAAGAATGGACCCCTGCTAACATGTTGATTTTAGCCCACTGAGACTCATGTTAAACTTCTGACCTACAGAACTGTAAGATAATAAATGTGTATTGCTTTAAGTCCCTATGTTTTTGGTAATTTGTTATAGGAGCAATAGAAAACTAATATAGGCCTCATAAACTAGTTCTGACACAATCCTTTATAGTTGATAAAATACCCTTTCATGTCACATCAAACCTATTTGAGAATGAAGAAGGGAGGATAAGCCCTCATGTTCTGCTTACCCATGCCCTACCTTCTTCCCCTTGTGAAAGATGATTTGAACTAAGGTTGCTATGATAAATCCAATCATACTTCCTTACCAAATTCCTCAAATATTCTTTTCTTATTGTTTCTACATTTACAAATGAGTACCAAGATATCTGTTACCTTAGGATGACTCACTCAATCCATAACTACCAAACACTTTGCAAATAAATGATACAAAAAAAAATGAGGTTTCTATTTTTATAATGAATTTTTAATAATGGAAAGAACCAAGTTTTAACCTGGGCACTGCTACTTGGTGGCTGTGGCTTGGACTACTGCTTCTCTCTGGACATCATTTTCTTTATCAAAAAAATGACAATTAGGAGATGATTTCAAGGTACTTTCTACTTTCTATGATTTCAAGGTACTACATCTATTTAAAATTCTTAAGGAGGAATCCAGACCTTGAAATGTTTTCTGCTTGAAGGTAGGACCAGCACAAATAACACACATGCACACACACATACATATAATGATTTTCTGAGGATCTGTGTATTTTTTGAAAGTTGAGAATCATCTTTAAATTTGTAGGTTCATAAGATCACTTTTAAAATCTGCTGGTCCTCCATCAGTTGAATCTGGTGAATTATTCACATAGCAGTACTCAGCAGCAGTATTGCTGATGTGCAAAAAGCAGAATACACACAAAACACACCAAGAACACAGTTTCCTCGACTTGCATTTTTGCATACCTAGGCACTTCCTGTTTTGAACTATGAGTAAAAAGATAGCCATTTCTTTTTTCTCACTCTACAAGTCACTTCAATCTGTTCTCATGAAATCTCCAGCTTCATTATCCCTTGTGAACTGGCTCTATAAAGTTATCTAAGCCACTAGTAGTGTTACACGGCAATAGAAGTGGCTATCCCCTCAATTTTTTATAAATCACTAATCTGATATTGCCCTCTGTTTAACAATAGTCAACAATTTCCCATTTTTTCCACAAAAAAGATACAAAAGTTCCTTTCTATAACATCACACCTGATCTTTCATCACTGGACCTCAGGTTCTCTATACTCCCATGTCCCAAGAGTTTTCCCCCAACTCAACTTTGCTTTAGTCCCAGGGAACTTCTGATATGAAGTCTGTAATGCTTCTTGTTCCCCAGTACATCCTGCTTTCCTACCTCTATTCTTTTGAACATGCTGTTTTTTCTCTAGCATCTTTCCTCTCCTTTTCTACTTGGAAAAATTCTGTTCCTCCTTGAAGACTTGGCTCAGGTATCACCCAGTAATCTCCGCACTCACCCACAGACCTCCAGACATTCTCATAGCCACATGCACAAAGCTCCTTCATAACATTTATCACATGGTAAAAGGATTATTATGTATTTTTGACTCTTTAACCTCCAGTAGTCTACAAATCTCTTGGGAGCAGAGATCTCTGAATTTAATTACTTATAGCACATTTTTTCCCCCCCAGAAAAGGTTTATAACAACTCTTGATTCAACCCACCTAGGTCAGTGATGGACATATGGTAGGCTCTCAATAAATATCTACTTAACAAACAAGCCAAATAACCTTAGAATCTACTGTGTCATTACTAGATATACTGATTCACTAGAGAAGAAAGATCACAGAAAATCTAGGAGATAATTCTCCTTCTGAGTTTTGTCATCTCTGCTATTTGTTCTGCTATCAAAGGAACAGAAATTGAAAACAGACACAAGAAGAGCTATGCAACCCACAAACCTACTATTATGAAAATGTGCATTCCATATCGATGAGTTGTTACTTTACTAGAACCCAGTGAATAGGTGGAGAACAGCATAACATAGCAAACTTATCCTCTCTTGACCAACTGATTTGTTATGGGAACTTGGGCAAATTACTCACTCCCTTTGTTCTGCCTTATATTCCTCTAGAACTATCACGGAGGACATAGTGCATTCCACAAAGGCAGTTGTGAGGAATAAACAGGAAAATTGCTTAATACCGAAAGTCAGAGGGCCCAGGTTCTACAGGTAGATGTGAAATAAATGAGCTGTGATCTTGGGGAAGTTACACTGCCTCTCTGATTCTCAATTTTCACTACATGAACATTTATCAGTAATTCTCAAGCCCCCCCCCCCTTTTTTTTCTTTCCACCACCTGCGGAATATGGCACACTCCATCAGCTAAATTTTTTCAGAGTAATAGCATTTTCTCAGTGGAGGTGGGCCTAAGATTATGTCAGAATCACAATGTATGTACAAGGTAGGTGTGTGTGGGTGTGTAGGTTTAGTGATAAAGTTCCCTCAGGTGATTCTTAGTCTTCAAGTTGAGAACCAGGAAACTCCCTCCAGAACCTGCCAGCAAAAACAACCTATGATTTTATAATTTTATGAATGAATAGTATGAATGACACAGAAAGGACAGTAGTGTAAAATGCAGACTGCCTGCAGCATAAGTAACTACTTAAGAAAAAGTATCATCATTAAAAAGTCATGTGCTGAACAAACAAGAACGGACTGGTTTATGAAAATTTAGTCTGTGCCTCTTACTATCTTATTTGTGTGACCTTGGACAAGGTACTGAACTGCCTGTGAACTGAATTTTCTCATCTGTAAAATCCAGATACAAATGCCTCCTTGCAGGGGGATTAAGTATGATCAACTATGTAAAACATTCAAGCATGGTGCTTGGAACATAGTCAGTACTTATTAAATGGCTGTCAACAGTTATGAGGTCAATCTGTGCTAGATGTACCTAAATGGATCCCGACGTATTCTTGTCTTTAAAGGCTAGGGTTCCATTTCTGGTTTAGAATCTCATATAACTCAGTTCTAGAATGAATTATCTAGAACTAATGTGAGTGAAATGAATATCAAAGTTATTTTAATGTGTTCTATATTTACTCAGTGACCCAAAGGAACTTGTTAATATTTTAACTGGAAATTATATTAACTGGAAATTCCAGAAGATCTTATGTGTGGCCATCATCACAGACTGGCTTCAAGTTTATACCCAAACACACAAAGTCTAAATAAGCTATATCATAATGTTCTAGTACCCTTAGTATTGTAATAATATAGTGAACATTTTCTAAACAGTAACTGTGTGTCAGGCTCTCTTGTGAGTAATTTACATGTATTAATATTAACTTTGATCCTCAAAAACACTCTCATAAATACTATTATAATCATCCCTATTTTGCAAATGAGGAAACTGACGCAAAGAGGTAAAAATTCCTTAAGGACACTGTGGCAAAGGAGAAATTCAAACCCAGGAAGCCAGATCCCAGATCCCAAGCTTTGGGCCCGTCTGGTACAGTGGATAATGGTAGGAGTTCTAGATGAACTGTTAGGAAACCTAAATTCTAGACCTACCTGGGTGTCCTCAAATAAGCTATTTTCTTTCTCTGTCTAAACTAAAAGATTTGGATTAAATCCAAGGTTCTCTAGCATTAAAATATCAGAATTATTATCCTGGTTCAAATATTATCTCTCTCCTTTCTGTGAAATTCTAATTCATACTATCCAGCATTTTGAATGACAAGGATTAGTGTCTGAGGGAGCCTCCATTTTTTCACTTTAAAAAAAAATATATTTACTTTTTTAGCTGCTGTTTTCTGTTGTTTTTCTTGGCATGTATTATGTTGGCAACACAAACCATTGTGTCTACATTTCTGTGTTTGTAAATGTTTATGTTGCTATTTATTTCCTTTGTTTAGGAGAAATAACAATTTATAAAACACACATGAAAAGGAAACAAAATTAGGCAGACCAGATTTCACCAGCAAGAGGAACCTCACAACTACATTTGTCACATTTTTACTGTGTTACTTCTACCCCAACTGCCAATGTTGCATTCACTGTCTCCGTTCCTCTGCTCAATTTTTCTCTGTAGGATACATCACCATCTGACACAGGATGTATTTCACTTATTTATGTGTTGTCTTTCCTTACTAAAATGGAAGCCCATAACAGAGGCTTTATGTCTGTTTTACCCCTGCTTTGTGTCAATGCCTACAACAGTGCCTGCACACAGTAGGTGCTCAATAAGCACCGACAAATAGAACTACATTGCTTCCGGATAAGGAGGATCTCGGGGCGCTGAAGGCACGTCACTATTGAACTTCTGCTGTTTTCTCACCTCACTTAATGTCATTATCCACCGAATACAGAAGCTCAGGAATAAGCCTCCACGCATCCCTCTTACTCTGCCCTGAATTGTCACAACATGACTGCCTTGGCTCAGGGTTTTTTATCCCCATGGGCTGAGGCAAATGACCTTCAGTCTCCCAAATCACCTTCTGTTCAATGCCAGTCTCCCCAACAGTACCCAGCATGATCTTTCATCAACATCTATCAGATCATGTTGTTCCCTGGCGTAAATCCTTCATGGATCCTCAGGGCCTTCAGGACAGACTCTAGACTCTTTAGCAGGAAACAAAAACCCCTTTTGATGTGACCACTGGTCATCCTTTTAGTCTCATTTCCCCACTACATTACCCTAGTCATTCTGCACTTTTTGTAATCCTCTCTTGGTCTCTTTGTATCCACTGAATCATTTGTCTGAAATGCCCTTAAATTCATGGTTTACCTGGGAAATTACACCACATTAAGCCCGGACATCACCTATGCTGGAAAACCTTTCCCCACTTTTCCAATCACACTAAGCCATTCTAACTTTCTTCCTCCCATAAGACTTTTCACCTAACTCCAGTAATACATTTATCATATTGCAATTCAGTTATTTTTAAAACTTCTGTTTCTCTTTTGTAGACTAATGTTTAATGGAAATTAACAGCGCTTGGCACATAGTAGGCCGTCAACAACTACTGAATAAAGAAATGAACAAACAAATACCATAAATGTCCTATCTAGAAATCCTTATCCTTCTCATTTAAAAGCATGTTTATAAACAAATCAGATCCCAAATCCTTACCGATGAGACAAAGTTTAGAATTTTCCTAGTCTTACCTAAACACATCTTGTGGCCTGTCTAAGGTATCTCTTGACTTTGACAGTAACTGCAGTGCTGAGGCCATTCCTTCCATAGGTATCTTCTTACGTGATCTCCAAATGAAAATCCACCTTGAGCCTAATGTATCAGTGAGAATGCTGCTATGACAGACACACGGTGGAAGGTAACCGGATGCACACACCTGAGTTGTAGTTCCTTGGTCGGCCAGAGGAAAACCGGAAGCAATGGTATCCCCACACCACCTGTGACCAGAGATGTAGAGCAGGGGAGATGCCAGGATAGTAGGATGTGGGGTAGACTGTTCCCAGGATTGCTTTAGAAGCACAAGAAAAGTTTTCTTTAGCATCAGGGTATCACAACAGCTTCCTGAAGACAACACACATCCAAAATTAGGAGTGGGAACTAAGTCGAAGAATCAGTTAATCAGTGTCTGGCTTCCTGAACCACCTTAACGAAATAAAATGCCAAAATTCACAGATACATTGACACTCCTGCTGACAGCCTAAAATAGCATCAACTTCCGACTGAGTGAGCCAACTGCTAGCTATTGCATAGAACTCTTCTACCTGATGATATGTCAATAGGGTGACCTTATTTTCAAGATAAGTTCCCTTCTCCTTGCTGTCTCTCATTTCTGCTTTGACAGTGAGACTGAACTTGGCTTTTTCTAAGGCTCACTAGATTAGAAGATGCCACTGCAGATGGATTGCTGAAAGTTAAAAGTAACTATTTCCACGTGTGAAAGAAAGCTTCAGTGGATTGGGATGAAGCATTGGGAGAAGGGACTTTCTGGATTTAGATAATGTTAAAATCACAAGAACCAGGTTTCAATTTCAAGAGGGAACAGAGGAATAGAAATGTATATTTCAAGTGCTAACAAAAATAGTTTTACATTCAGGACTTGTCTTACATTATCTGGAGTAAGTGGCACACATGGGCACTATTATCCTTGTAGGGGAGCCAAGACGGTATCCCTGAAGACATCTGGTAGACTGCAAACAGAATGATGGCATGCAGGGATTTCTATCTGCTGCCTGGCCAGTTGTGGGACTCTTCAATCAGAGGAAATCAAATCATACTAAAAAAAGTCCCCCAGGAGAAGCAGAGGGAGAAATAGAATGGAATTTGGCAGAAAAGCCACATGATGAGCACAGGCTTTGTGGCCCAATCTTCTGCCAGGCCTAGTTAGCTGACCTTCTGCAAGCTATAGTCATTGACAAAGTACATACAGTGGTTAGGAGGCAGACTCTGGGTTCAAATTACAACTCCAATAATTACTAGACCCTGGGCAAATTATTTACCTTCTTTTTGGTTCAGTTTTCTCATCTGGAAAAGAACAATGCCTACACCTCACAGGGTTATAGTCAAGAAATATGTATAATGCATGTAAAACTTGTAGTATATAGTAAGTGCTCAGTGCATGCTAGTCTTATTGTAAACAGAACCATTAGTGGGGGTATTTAGAATCAAGTCAGACTAGAGAAACTCTACTGCAAGCAAAAGTCTTGATGGAGGGGCATAGAGAGATTTAAGAACTCATCTAGCTCTATCTCCTTGTGGTGCTCTTCGGGGAAGAGCAAGATAAGGAAGAGGTGGTCTTTCTTCACAATGATCTTACAGTAAGGTAGAAGGTATAGACATATAAACATATATTATGTATATTACATAGTATATATAACATATATACACACGTGTGTATGTATATACAGATGAGAAATAAAGGCCATAAAAATTATGAATAAAATACAACAGTAACAAAAATTTAAATGAAATGAATGCTGACTTAGAAATTGGAGACTATATCCTAGGGTAGGTTACAGTGCCTTTCTATCTGTACCAAACCCTTTTTTAAAAAAGCTACATTTGCAAGTAAGGTAGATTATACATCTGAATCCTGGACTCCAGCAGGACAAAGTCTTCATTTTTCTTTAATCATTCACATCAATAACCCAAGTAAGTTAAATTCAAGGAAGCAGCAATTCTACCCTGGCCAAGTTTCTGTTATTTTGCTGTCTCCCTGCTCCCTACTGAACTGACAAAGGAAACCGGGATCAGATGTGGTCCAAGCTTGTCCCATCACTGATTGGCCTCTAATTGTTCAATAGAGATCACAGGTACATTTCTGAATGTTTTGGACAACTTCTGATGAGTCCCAAACTCTCCTGACTGGAATGCTTTAAACAAAGCAGGAAAAAAAAAATCAGCAAAGAAAAAATTAAGCATGTTTTCTACTACCTGCAATTCTTAGCCTAGTAGTAATACACTCTTTGTTCTGCGGAAAAACACTCTATATTGATTATGCTGACACTGACAGTAAAGCTGTGTGGTGGCTGGCTTTATTTTAATTTATTTTTTCTTCACATCTCAGATGAGAAAGTGGGTTATGATTCATCCTGCACAATCTGAGTCAAAATTCATTTTTGTCTCTTTTCAATTAGTTCTTCTTCATTCCACATTAAAAAGAAAGAGTAGTTTGCTCAGCAAATGAGAACACTGTGGTATGTCTGTGTGTTGCTTTCTCACACACAATGACTGAAAAACATTTTTTGTAATGATATTCCAATAACAAGAGAACATCATAAGAAAATTCAAAGTGTTAATTCAAATAGAGATAAACAGTGACATTAAAAATTCAGAGCGGCTGATTATTACACACTACTCATAAGCGGCATAAATCAAGCTAGATGCTGCACTGCGAAGCAATACTGACATCTCTTAAATTTTTGATATGTTATGGTTTAGAATACATTTTCACATCTATTTCTTTAACTTGGTCCTCACAAAAATTATATAAAATAGATAGGATAACCTTTATTAATAGGTGAAATAACTGAAATTCAAAAAGTTTAAGAGGTTATATAAAGTTGCTTAAAGTACATGTAATTTAATCCAGAAAACCTACATTAAGAATTTGGTTCCATCTCTTAACTGGTCCTTGTTTAAGCTGATTTCTCTCTAATCCTAAAACTGTTAAAAAAAATGTTTTCAAATAATGCATAATATGTTCTAAAGCACATTGCAAATGTCAAATGTCACCAATGTCACGCAGAGAAGATACTTGGATTTCCTGACTCCAAGTCCAGTTCTGGTGTCACTATGCCATGTAACAAAAGATGAATTATTTATTTTTATGACAATGCTATATTATACACTGAAGACCATGATCACATTCATGGTTACTAATATTAATATTATTTATGTATACAAAGTATCATTAGTGAACAACATATTAAACCAGGAAAATCCTTAAACAGTGATGCTAGAATATCCAACTCAGTATACAGTGTCCCTCATGTTCTACAATCTTAGTTTATGTTTGTTAACTGACATTTAAAGCTACTTCAAATGATGTGAACCTTCTCGTAAATCTTAGGAAATGAGGAACAGTACTGAGCAGAGTATAAAACAGTCTAGGAAATATAATTCTTGGGTTTCTGTTCCAATTCTTCTGAAGCAAGCAATGTTGTAATTCTACATAGGGCAGCTATGTTCCTACCCACTTATGTTTTAACGGTGTATAGAGGACAATATACGAAAAGTATTTGAGGTAAGTAAATTAAAAGGCCAAAGGATCCCAAGAGATAATGAAGTCTATGAGAGATGAGGTCCATGGAAAAGGGGCTGGCCTAATATGTCACAGCAAGATTGTGGGACAGTGACTGGCCCAGAATCTGGCCTCTGGTTACTTGATACCTGGCTCTTTACACCACTACACGGCCTCTCATGATAACATGATGATGCTGGGTATAAAAAAAAAATTTTTTTAGTAAAACTTAACTCAGTGGGTAACCTTTGACATCATTTCACCATAATATTCCATCAATTTATCTTCTGGTTGAGTTATACACACATTTCTCAGTATTTTGAACATTGGAGGGTTCATGGATGAACATTTTAAATTTAATTATGGTATTTAGTTTCATGCCTTTTAGGGGAAAAAAAGCAACAAGTACTTTAATCCATAAAATCAAATTATGTATATTATTGACATGAATGAAGACAAAATAGGTTAAAAAATAAATGAATTGATTTGAACAAAAATGTTAGGCAAATAATAGTACAGATGGTTTGCATACGTGGTGAAAATTACGAAGGTGGCCTCCAATGACCAAAGAATGCGAAGCTTTCAAGTTGGAAGATTTATAGCCGGCTCTCTAACTGTGCCATGATCCTAGGGCTGAATGGTGTGTGTGTGAGTGTTTCTGTGTGAGTGTGAGTGTGTGTGTGAGTCTGTGTGAGTGTATGTGTGTGTGTGTGTCTCTGTGAGTGTGTGTGTGAGTGTGTGTGTGAATGTGTCTGTGTGTGTCTGTGTGAGAGTGTGTGTGTGAATGTGTCTGTGTGTGTGAGTGTGGGTGTCTGTGTGTGTGTCTGTGTCTGTGTGAGTGTGTGTGTGTGGAGAGCGAGACAGTAGATGTTAGTAACTGTTTTCAATTACCTCCTGCCTACTGTATCATCTTAGCCTCCTTCACCAAGTCACTCCTGCACAGTGTTTGTGTTCCTTCTTGTTGAATTTTAACAAATGATGTTCACTTCCAGGTAGGAGTGGAGCCAGGTCCAGGACTGATATAAATTGAAGTTTTGATAGAGAACCAGATGGGGACTGAGATCAGAGCTGTGCAGTGCTGTAATGAAACTGGGAGAATTGAATGTAACATGACTGGCATCAGAGTGAGAATTAGGAAGACAATCAGGATAAGGTCATTAATTTGGACCTGCTTGCGGGATTTCCCAGTTTATCGGCCTTGGATATTTTCTGCTTGCTTTTCTCTTAAAGCATTCAATTGTCTTTGCTGAGAACTCTGTCCACAAATAGTGCTTCACCAATAGGTCTCTCTATTCCCCAGCAATAGATGGACTCCTCTGGCATTTTATCTGGCACAGGTCAGCTGGCAATAGTGGCAAAAGCCCCTGAACCTGGATGAAAAAGAATGTATTTTCCACTTCCAGTCATGAAATCTGTTTTCCATCAAAGCCCTTGGTGCTAGAGGATTGAACAAATGCTTTCTCTCCTTGGTCATTATGTTACCTTATTTCTTTTCTCTCCCATAGCACACACTTCAATGATTGGTGTATAGCAAGCACTCAATAAATATTTGAAGATGAGTGAATCCGTTCAATTGAAAGTACAACAGATGCCTACCAAGTAGAACTCTGCAGATGTTCAAACAATGGCTTTGCTGACAGTCAATTAATTATGCCTTCTGACAATTCTAATGTCACTTCAAAGTCTGGAAGGAGATGATTATCTGTTTTAGAGAAAGTTGTGGGGAAAGTTCAGGTTGGGGGAAAGGAGCGTGGTTTGGAAAGGAAAGGGAGTTGAGTTCACAGTTATCTGTATTTGTGTATTTAAGATCAGAAAATGCATAATTAGCACTTGTAGGTTCGGGTCTCAGCTCTGCATGTCTCAGTACACAACCACAGACAACCTACAAGTTGAAACTTTCTTTTGCCATACACATTGTGTGCCCCGCCAGCTCTTTCTCTCTCAGGATATCAAGCTTATTTCCACAGTTATTAGGTAAAGGATGCTTGATTATAAAGGAAAAATCTCTTTTCTACTTTTGTTTTCATTCTTTGATAAAGAGAATGGTGATCCCAAAGCAACAGAATGAGTGAGTATCTGCTGTATGTATGAAACACCAATCCTGGGTGAGTCTTCCCAGCCTTGAAGGGGTGGTAATATAAGAGAATGATCTTTTATAACTGGTTGCTAGGGAAAAAACACGTAAACTTGGAGAAAGGATTTTTTTTTTTCAGTGTAATGCCCTGCCCATCTGACCCAATTAGATTAGAACAGAAGAAAACTGAGGAGGTAAGAGATTGTCTTGGGAACCAAGGACCACAAAGGAATCCCAGAGGGGAGAAAATGTGATTTAGAACTTAAAAAAGAAAATCCTAACTACGTAACCTACCCATTGATGAATTTCAATCTTTAATTTTCAAAGAAAACACATGGAAAAGAGATCAAGTCCAAGGGTATCAATCTAATTTTGACTGAAGTTCAATGATCGTAGCAACCATGTGTTGTTCTACCTTAAACATTCTCTAGTGCCTTTAAATGATTTAAAAAAGGAATGAGAAAGTCTGAGTTATAATCCATGGCTCTGTCACTAATTAGTTTGTGAACCTAGAAAACTCCCTTATTTTCACAATCTCTAAAAGTGAGAGGATTTTCCTAGGTAGTCTTTAAGATTCCCTCTAGCTGTAACATTTTAAGATTCCATAAGGTGTTAAATAAATGAAGTGTTTTCCCTCTGTAGTTTATACCATGTCCTGCCATAAGGAATATGGAATGTCTGCTCACAATTTTATTCATGGGTTAATTAATTAATTGAACATTAAATATCTCCTATGTGCCAGGCATTGATCTAGGACCAAAGATGGGGACACAGCAGTGTACTAAACAAAAACTACCTTCAATCAGACTTATATACTAGTGAGGTAAACAATAAATACTACAAGTAAGTAACTTGATGAGTATGAGAAAAGAGGATATTGGCAATCTCTTCAGTTCATTTATATTTGAAAATCAAGGAGATAAGGACAGTATATGTACAAAGGTTCTAACAAGTTTTTATCATTTTATTTTATCATTTTTAAGGGCAATGTGTTCTTAACTCAAATTTGAATAAGGTGTCACCACGTCTGGGTTCACAAAAATAGCAGGCCCAACCTACTCCCTCACCTTTGTGAACAGCCCTGCCATTCCTCTTCTTACCATCAGAGACTAATTTCTATTCTTTGTTCAGAAAGGAAATTCTGGCCATAGAGTTCAAATCACTCCCAGCTGTATGACCTTGAACGAGTCATTTGGACTTTAGTTTTCTGGAAAATGAAAGGTTGTCCTAGATAGTTTCTAAGATTAAACTATTCTTTATGATACTACAAGTCTAGGTTTCCAAATCGATGCTTAAAAACACACTATGTAGCCAAATTAATTAAAAATTAACGTGTGCTAAGATAGAACACATAAAATGCTTAGGATTATTATTTATTTACTGCTGTAATCATATATTGCCCCAAGCAAACATTTTACCAGAAATCACTACCACAAAAGGAAATATATCAAATATGTCTCATTAATAGAAAACATTCTATTCCCATGACCCACAGAGACCTTAAACAAAAAGCTAGAGAGAAACAAAACCAAGAAATCCATTTTTTTCCCAAATCAATACCACCTTTTCTCTAAACCACTTATTTTCTACTTATTCTTCCATTGTGGTTTTGGGGTTTTTAATTAATTAGGTTATTTTTCTGTGAAAATAAGATCCTTACGGTTTCAGGTTCCATCTGTACTAAAGGCAGCTTCCACTTGGAATCACTTTCTAGTTTGTAATTGACAGGAGCACTTTGGAAACCATTTCCTTGACACAAAATAATAAAAACAATGAAATACAAATTACTTAGCACTTGCCAGTTGAAACCCTCTAAAAACTTTTCAAAGCAATCACATTGTTCCTTGTACCGATGAAGAAGCTAAAACACAGAGTATGTTCACTGATTTATCTCATAGTCTATGACCAATCCCGTAACATGGTGCTAAGAGAGCATGATGGGGTGGAAAGAGAACAGGATCTGGGATCACTAGGCCTGGGCCCCTGTCTAATTCTGATGCTAATGGGATCTATGACTAGCAGGGGTGGCAGAGGGCTCTGAGGGATGGGGAGTCCCTTAATCACACAGATCCCGTTTCTTCATATGCCAAATGGAAATAAACATACTGTCTGTTTTGCAGGGCTGCTGTCTAGTTTAAATTATATTATATAACAAGTATAAAAGTGCTTTACAAAGCACTATATAAATGTTAGTTGTAATCATGTAATAATAATGATAAGCTGGGGGTAGCACTAGAAGTTAGATGCAAGAGCTTGATTCCCACGCAAGTTGAGATGCCCAAGTCACTGAATATCAGAGTTGGACAAGTATTTTTGAAATCTAATCTCATAGTCCATTGAATGCTTGAGTACCTTTCACCACTTCCCCAACAAGGGGTTACCGGGCTTTGGCCTACGCTCTTCCACGAAACTTCTTCTGTCTGTTAAACATGTTAATTCATTATACCGAATGTAAATTTGCCAGCTTCCCCTCACTTGCCTTTGTAGCTAACTTTGGAATAACACATATTAAGTCTAGTACCTTTTCGACATGGCAGTTCTCCAATAGCTTTCAGGGCTCCAGGTTTTCTTTTCTCCACTCCTTCAACTGTAGCTCAAATAGTGGTTTCCAGTTTCCTAAGCCTCTTAGTCCAAGTCCTCTAGACATGCTCACTTATCCTTTGGTCTTACTAGAATAGAAAAGAAATAAACCATCTTCCCAATTGTTGGGGGCACTCTGCTTCTACTCACAAACATCCTTTGGACCTCCATCTTGCTCTCAATTGAGAAGATATGTAGTACCAAGTATGGTGAGGTGGTTTTATCAGTAAAGTACTCGTAGCACATTCCCATCCATGCCTTTCTTCTCTTAGGGCTTGACACATGCCAGGTCCCCACTGCCTCATATCTTCCACTCTGTTCCCCTGTCCTTTGAAGCAATAAAGGCTACTTCTCCTAGAACCAACTTCTGGCTTTATGCAAAAACTCTCAATATGCCTCACTAACAATGCTCAAGAGATAAACAAAAAAAATCTTAGATAAATGCCAAGTTCTGTGAAGAGAATTTACCTAGTGCTGCTCTAAAGGCATAGGGATTCTTCAAATAGCTCACTAAACAATATTAAGACTCACACACTTCAGCTTTTTTTTTTTTTGGAAGAAGGAATAAGACAACACCATGTAAACACTGCCAAGATAATTACAGCTTCCTGCTTAAAAATAAGCTGGTAGATATTTTTAGTCCATCCTCAGATATATTATATTATTCATTTCCAGAGATACTGTATTCCAAGATTGTTGCCTTCTGCCTTAGGGTCTGTACAGCCAGAACACCATTATTTTGGAGAGAATCATGCCATGGCCACAGACTGAGACATGGAACTTCTCACCCACAAACATGCTTTCTCTTTCAAAATGAATGAAAATACAAAACTTAGAGGCTCTGGGTATACCAACCAACATGGAGAACACCTGGATAAATTCACAGACGTGGCTCAAGGATATCTGGAGACAAACTCAACTTTCCTTTACATTTCTCCCTCAAAACTATCTGAAAAATATAAGCTCCAAATGCTGGCCACTAGCCCTGTAAGCTCCCTAATTTTCTAGCAACGAAAACTTTCTCCCCCATTAATTTTAATAGCTAATTTAAAAATCCTCCCTCTCTTATTTTAAGTTCGGAACTTTACCCTAAATTATAGTAATTTATAGTTCATCACCCCTTGTTCTTTCTATGTATCTACCCCTGGCACTGAGAATCTCCTCTAGTAGAAACATAGTTTTCTAGTTGCCCAGGGAAACAGGTTGCTCCAAGATGCAAGCACTTGAACCAAGGCCTGTAGCCTTGCAAATGATGTGAACTAAAGATCTACTGCCTAGTTAACTGAATTAGATGAGAATTTCTCCTTACCTTCAACTTTCTTCTATATTTCCTCTCTTCCCCCTAGAGCACAGCATTCTAGGCCCACTCAAGTACGCCCTTGCTAATGGAAAGACACTTGGGAATCTGCTACAGCCAAAATTCAACTCCAAGTAGATGAAAAATGTTCAGAACATGAGAGGCTATCTTCCCGTCAAAGATCTGGGCTTATCATACTGCTCTACTATGATTCATCTGCTGTGGCATGTAGCTAATACTGTAATGCAACAGTTACAATTTTTGACGAAGATGTAAAAGGAAGGGCATGGAAACACTAAAACTAGCACATTTTCAGAAGAAATCATTAAAAAAAAAAACAGCTGAGACTCAATTGAAGGTTCCAGCTTGTAATATGTTATCAAGAAATGACTTGAGGAAACAATCACTATAGCTCTTAGTGATTTTTAGTGATTTGCTTTCCCTTAAGGTCAACAGTCAGCTAACATGGCTGATACAGAGGTATCAGGTGGGCTATCTCCCTACAGTATGTATCTGAGCCATGGCAAAAAGCCTATGCTTAGTGTTACATCAGTTAATTCAGGAGTTAAAGATAGTCAAAGTATATTGCCAGTGACATTGAAGTCTGGGCTACAGAGGCCCTCGGAACAGTTGGTCTCTTACTTAAAGATCATGACTTCAGGAGGTAAAGGATGACATGAGGCAGGAATAGCCACCTACAGGAACAGCTTATGCCTTTTTGTAACAGTAATGAATCAGAACGGACTTGAGATCTGAAGAATCAGTCGAAATCCTAAAATTTATAGCTGTGTGACTTGAACAACTCATTGAGTCTCTCTGAATCTCTGTTTCCTCATCAGAGAAATGAAAACTTCATGGCCAGATATATGAGTCAGACCATGACTGGGAGTAGGCTTTTTAAACTTGTAGAGGTTTAAGTAAATATAGCTTTCATCATCTCCACCACAATGGTTATCATCTCACCAACAATAGAAAGGGTATGTGTCCAGTAGAAAATAAAGAAACAGATACACAAGAAAGGGAAATTTTAAAACAGTCAAGTTTACAAGATATAGGAATGACTCTCTACTTCTCCTGCCCAAGAAGGGAGTGTTAAGATGATTCATTTGTGGGACTTCCCTGGCGGTCCAGTGGTTAGGGCTTGGCGCTTCCACTGCAGGGGGTGCAGGTTCGATCCTTGGTTGGAGAGCTAAGATCCCGTATGCCATGTAGCACGTACAAAAATAAAAGATAATTCATTTGTGATAGGCTTCAATACTCCTGGGGGGAGAAAGGGTATCCTTTGTAGCTGTGCAGTTATAGTATCTCTTATTGTTATAATCTGAAGTGATTCTGCCCTCCTCATAATATCTCTACATCTATCTATCTTGTTTCAAAATAAATTGCTGACATAATGACACTTTACCCTAAATACTTCAACATTTTGCTCCTAAAAACAAGGATATTATCTTATATAACCACAATGCCATTACTATACCCACAAAATTAACATTGATGTATTATCTAATATATAGTTCATATTTAAATTTCTCTAAACTTGCCCTAAATACTTTGTTTTTTGATCCAGATTCAATCAAGACGCATGCCTTGCATTTGAATGGCATGTCTCTTTTCATTTTCTTTAATCTTGACATTTTAAAAGAATTCAGGACAATTGTCTTGAAAAATGGCACATCATTTGTATTTGTCTACTTCCTAATGGTTGGATTTCAGGTTAAATATTTCAGCAAGACTATATTACACAGGTGATGTTGTGTACTTTCTATGACATCATATCAGCTGGCACATGTCAGTTTGTCCCATTATTGGTGATGCTAACTTTCATCACTTGGATTAAGAAAGTTTCCAAACTCTCTATTTGTGAAGGTATCTTTTCTCCTTTGACTTAAGTCACCTGTGAGGTGATATTTTGATATTCCTCCCCTACTTTGAAGCATGCCATAATTATAGTTCTTTAAACAAAGAAAAACTGCTAGGAGTAATGGGAAACTCCATAATGAAAAACAAAACAAAACACAAATATATTCATGAATTATTCCACTCAAGGAAAAAAGAAAATAGGGGCTGCACAGAAAAAAATGAACAAGACCACAGGGGAATCTATTCCATTGACACCATTTATTTACATTTTGTTCCCTCTCACTCACTGGTGCAGCTCATAATCTAGTAGGAGATCTTTGACATGAAAGCATTTAATGACCTTCAGCAAATCAGCTATAGTGTCAATGAAAATTCCAGCATTAAATAGGCAAAGTGATAGAAAAAGTGAGGGGGTTGAGGTGGGGCTGGGCATGTTAACGCAAGAGTGAAAAAGTTCTTTTAAGGTGGTGATTAGCAATGCTCTTTCCAGCCCAGAATGGAACTCAGGTAAAATTCTGATAGAGAACACGAGATGACTCTGCTTCATCTCCCTTGGGTTAGGCCCTTCTGTTGCAAACACATTATTATGTAGCCTCCTTCTCTCATCTTCAGACTTAACTCTGTCTTCTATGCTCACCTAGTGTCTCAGGCAGACCCAACACAGTGCTGCACCCCTTGCTGCACAGACATTCCTTACATGCCTGCCTCTCTCCTGTCCTTCCCAGAACTTGTGAATCCCCTGAGGGCAGAGACTCTGCTTGGTGTCCCTTGCACACAGCAGCAGGCATGCAAAACATGTTCGGGAAATGTTTAATGTTTGAGTAGAACAGTAAACCATAGTTCTGTTAACTCATCCTTTGCTTCCTGCTTTTATCTAGCCAGTGAGAGGTAGAGCTGGCATTCAAACCACGGCATTCTGGCTTTGGAACCCACATTCTTAACCACATTTCATGAAACAGTTCCCATAACCTTTGATCTCAACGTGCAGCACTCATTATATAAGATAAAGTCCTTAGTCTTTAGGCCGTTGGTCCCAGCCTACCTCTCCTACCTTATTTCCCCAAATTTGTTCCTTCCCACACGGGTGCTTCACTCCAATGATTTTATTCCCTATTATGTTAAAATTCTACTCCTCAGAAATGACATCACTTCTCTACTATCATCGCACTTCCAAATCTCTATTACCGTAATTTTAAAAACAACCCAAAGGCTATCCACTCCACAAACACTTTTCCATTCCTGCCTCATAATATTCTCTCTCCTTTCTTCTCATTTCTCAAAGTACTTTGGCTGAACTTCAAATAAGTTACTTGTCGCTTTCTGCCTTGTGTTAGGATTAAACACCACAACGTTGTACACATCCTCTCTTAAGACTATAAGCTCCTTTAAAGGTAAGACCCACGTCTCCCTAGCTCCACATGTCTCCAACACCTACCTAGCACAGTAGCTTGCACATAATAGGCCCTTGGTGGATATCTGCCATATTAAGTAATTTTCCTTAAATAATCTTGGCCTCAATTTATATTTTATTCATTCTATCTACTTAGAAGAGAATGCCCTTCTCTTATTTTCCATCCGTCCAAAGCTGATCTCCTCCGTAAAACCCTTCCTAAATATCCAGACTAAACTTTGGAAGTGAAGGATATGTTTATTACCTGGGTTGTGGTGACGGCAAATATAAGCGTACACATACATCCAAACCCACCAAATTGTATACATTAATTATGTGACTTTGTTTACTTCAATAAAGCTGTGGAAAAAGTTTTAGAAGAAAAAAAAAATGTATAGACCTGGAGTTTGGATTCTAATCCAGTCCTGCAACTTATTAGCTGTTGGTATTAGGCAGATTACTTAACATTTCTGTGCCTTGATTTCCTAATCTGGAAATAATAATAGCATTTACTTCACAGGGTTATATTTTTTTCTGTAAGGATGAAATGAGTTAATTCTTAATAAAGTACATACTGTATAACAGTGCTGCCATATTGTAAGCACTCAATAAAACTTAATCGTTATTCCACATTCTCTCTCATGGTTTGTAGTACTCATTTGGCAATGATTATTTACCAACTGGTGACATATGTTCTATGTTTGCTAGGAACTTCAGTTTAAATCACGTATTATTAATGGCTTTTTAATGGGCATATCTTGTTTTCTTTAGTAAAGCATGGGATAACTTTGATTATTGAGCATATTCTACATGCCAAGAACTTGGCTAAGTCCTTTCTATAAATATTTCATTCAGTACTCACTATAAAAGTATAAACTAGCCATTATTTCCACATTATAGATAAAGCAAAACAAAAAGATGTAGAGAATAAGCAATTTGTTCAAGTTGTCTAAGCTAGTGAGTAGTAGAGCTAGGACAGTTCTTGAAGGCAAAGATAATATTTAATTGATCTCCCAGAGCGATTAATATGTACTCATTAACACAGTTACTATCTATGTTCAATGTTTTTTATCGCTATCTATTTTGTTGCTGTGAAAATTGAAGAATATATATTTGGTATGTTAGCTTTTTGTGTTTGGTATACCTTAATACAGAGGCCTTATTTTTCACTCTTAATAAGCTTTTTAAAAAAGTTACCTTAGGCTCCAATATAAGCCCTTCTCCCATGTCAATGACAAGCGCGTGATATACTTTTAGTATATTTTAATATAACTAGAGACTTTTTTTAAACTATTCTCTATGCATTTGTGCTAATCTCTATCAACTTACATTTAACTTTTAGCTTTGTGTACTTCTCTGCATTAATGCTGTTTCTACAGAGAACTTACTATGCAAGAAACGCTAAAGCACATTTGCTTCACACCTATGGTTCACCAAGGTGGGAAATGGGGTTGAGGCAGTTGAGGAACGGGCCAATATTGCTTAGCTGGTAAAAGGCAGAAAAGGAACCAGAATCAGAACTCTTTATCCCCACTACTATGCTCTTTTAGCTAAGCTACACTGTCTCCTGCATACAAAGAAATGTCACGTTTTTCATATTTTAACCCAGTGCATTTATGATGTGGCTTTGTGCCCTCAGTTTACCTGTCATTACATATGCCCAAATAGGAAGCAAGTGGGAAGACATGAAAATAGGAAGTATTTGAAGAAGTAAAAGTCCTGTGCAATTTTCCCACCTCTATGCCTTTGCTCCCAACTGCTCCCCAAATGTAATATCCTCTCTCCAGATGCCCGAAAAGCAGTGCTACTCAGAATCATCTACAGATTCCTATCTGACTAAGACACTCTGCAGTGAGACAAGTACAGACACAGACAGTATTTAGAAAATATGATAGCAATTTAATAGAGTAATTTATTCCTGTTAAATCTAATAATGGTAAAATTCCATTTTGTATTCTGTTTATTTCATTTTCTTAGTAACTAATTTTAATTGTACTCTATGGAAATATTGGTCTCCAATAGATTAGGGAGAAAACAGAAAATCTGAAAGGCACTGCTTTGAGTCCAGGTTCAAGAACCACCAATTCTTCTCAAAAGCATTCCCGATGTTCTCGATGAATAGAGCCTTTACATTTTGTAACATTTGACCTAAGCCTCTCTTTTTTTTTTTTTTTTTTAAACTGTAATACCTTAGTGCGAGGGACTTGATTCAGGGGCCAGCAGACTTTTTTTTTTTTTTATTTTTTTTTATTTTTATTTTTGGCTGTGTTGGGTCTTCGTTTCTGTGCGAGGGCTTTCTCTAGTTGCGGCAAGCGGGGGCCACTCTTCATCGCGGTGCGCGGGCCTCTCACTATCGTGGCCTCTCTTGCTGCGGAGCACAGGCTCCTGACGCGCAGGCTCAGTAGTTGTGGCTCACGGGCCTAGTTGCTCCGCGGCATGTGGGATCTTCCCAGACCAGGGCTCGAACCTGTGTTCCCTGCATTAGCAGGCAGATTCTCAACCACTGTGCCACCAGGGAAGCCCGACCTAAGCTTCTCTTATGCCTCATAACTTTCTACCTAGATTAGCAATTGTTTGTTTTTCTTATCTTTTCTAAATAATTCCAACCTCCCTGAGGATAGGTTATGTATCTTTAACACCTCATACTTGGCGTATAATTCATAAATTCACATCACACAAATGGACTGGATGATTAACCACTGATAATTATTCACAGGTTTGGAGAGAGGAGAAGTTAAAAAAAATACAAAGGGAACAACTTTTCCTAAATAGGGAAAGGAGTGAAAGCACAAAGTTTAGATACTATCCAATTCCACATTTTGTAAATGAACATTTAGATCAGTGAGAGACCTGAACCCACATAGAAACCCTATTTCTGCCTAATGAGAAGCTAATAAATTGTCAAAAATTAACTTTTAAAATCAAATTTGTATTCAAGAAACTCTGCATTACCCCTGAAATTTTAGCCCAAGCTAAACAGACATCACATTTACGGCACTCTCACAAAGCAATTTCCAGAACACTCAGGTGTGTGTACATGCATACCAACTCCAACGCATCCAGACTCAAAGCTTTTACCAGTGGAGCCGGTACTATTCCTAATTACTAATTAAGGAAAACAGAACAGAACCTTTACTTCAGAACTCAGCCCTAGACCCCACTCACCAAAGTATTCATCGGCGGGTGGATTTTCCATGTCATACAGCATCTTCTTGGTCAGATGCTCGAGCTCATCTTCAGGGCGGAATGAGGAGGGGACAGTCGGAGGCCCCATGGATCCTGTTTGTCCACTCTGAAAGGCAGAAAACACAGAGTCCTTTAAGTGCAACCTAGACATCAACCAAGGCAATCAGGTAGTATTTGCACTGTAGAGGAAAAAGCCCTGGATGGGGCTATTAGGAGGTCTGGGTTTAGAATTGGTTTTATCAGCTACTCAGTGTCTGACCTTGGGGGCACTACTTTATTCACTTGCCTTATATAGATGAGCCATCTATCAGGCTTAGAAATCCATGTTTACAAAGAATAGGACTCTATTTCATTCAACAGTTGCTAAGCAGTCACTATGTGCCAGTTGTAGATTTATAAAAAAAGATGAAGAAACTGAGTCTCTTCCCTTACAGAGCTTACAGTCAAGTAAGAGATATAGGCAGCCTAGTAATTAAAGATAAAGCAACTGTAGAAAGTGCACAATCAGAGCACAAAGGGCACTCCCACGTGGCAGGAGAGGAAGAATTCCAGAGGAGAGGCGCCAGCACAGACTAGGATTTATTCAGCTAAAGGAGAGGAACCATAAACGTTGAAGTTTTTTTACATTCAGGTGAGGAAGAAGCCAGGTGGCATAAGGAACTCCTATGTATAAAGTTTGAGATAAGAAAAGAGAAGAATATTAATGGGTACATGGGGTCCACAAAGTGAAGGGCCTTGTGTTCCAGTTAAGGAGGTTGAGTAACCCCCCTGCCCCACGCCACCAGACCACCCCTGCACTGCAAACAACCAGATATCAAATGAGGAGGTAAATCAGCAGCAGTAAACACTGGATTGGTGTTAAATAGGCGGATGTGCCTGAATTAAAGCAATGCAAGGGAATAAAATGTCAGGTGAAAGAACACTTGAGGTGATCAACCAAGAATCTAAAGTATGTAAAGAAAGAAGAAAGACCAGAGGCCAGATGTAAAATAGCTGGTGCGATGTAAATAAGAGGGAATTTGTTATATTTTCCTTTGCCTATATTATAACTTTGACCACTTCCGATATTACACCCCAGTATCTTCAAAGTACTAAAAATAAAAAGACTGTTAAAGGTTTAGAAATATCGGTGATGATACTCCCCATGGCAAATGGAAAGAGCTGAGATTGGGAATGTACTGCCTTGATCTTTATGCGCTCTTAAAATTGTTGACCAAGAGTTTCTCCTTTCATGAATAGTTTACAAGAATCAGTTCAACAAGACTTGAAGCTGCATATTCATTCACCTGTTATCTTCACTATACCAAATGAGTTCTTGGATGTGAAAATCCTGTGAAGAACAAATCCTTGTACAAAAGTTTCATTATTATTACCAGCATCATTTCAACAACTAAGAAGGGTATTAATTACTTGTGTTATGGCTAGGGCATGAAATGCCTTCTAAACATATGTGAAATTGTTGATTGGTACCTATTTGGCCTTTTCTCTCTAATTATCTCTCATCTGGCATCTGCAGGATCATTACCCCAATCTACTCATTGTGAGGTAAAGAAATTGACACCCAAAAAGATCGGGCAGGGCTAATTAGGATAAAGCCAGGACAAGAGCCCATCCCAGATTCACTCATTTGTCCTAAACATTAATCTCAGGGCCTCCTCTAAACTGTAAATAATGCCTGCCCTATTGAGTTAGTGTGAGGGTTAAAGAAGTTCTTGACTCATTCACGTTTGTTTTGCTTACTAGTTTATGCGCACGTTCTTACAGTGCCTATTTTGTGTACCCTCTGCAAGCATCAGGGAGGAACACAAAGACGTATTTGACACAGTCTTTGCCTTTGAAAGGACTGGAGTCTAGTGAGGGTGAAAGACAGACACAAATGATCATCAGTTCCATAAAGCACACTATATTGGGGGGAGTGCATGCAGATATAAACATTGGAGGAGTGATTTGCTAGTATAATTAAACTTCAAATTGCTCATATATGCTATCAACTTTCAAGAAAATTTTACAGAAATATTCATATAAGAACATAAAATTATTGTGGCCAGAGATAATGAAGGGATATATGGTGTGGCAGTGGCATTGTGGTTGGAGACAGATTTAATGAGGTGAGCTTGTGAACCTGTCTGAACTTGAGACCCCCTTCTGTAAAATGGGCTTGCAATGCTACCTCACAGTCTTTGTGAGAATTAAGATGAGATAGCTTGCATTTCATGCTAAATAGAGCTTAACTACTTTCAAGCCATGGCAACAAAGGGACTCTAGATCCCCCAACCTGCCTCTGAGGGAGGGGACTATCCCAGTTCAGGTGACAACATTGAAGACGAGATAGGAAAATTATCTACAACTTTTTTTTGCAGGTTTGCAATTAAGAGAGAACTTGAGCCCCAAATTTGGTATTACCTGACTCTAAATTCTACGTATTCTTTTCCAACCAAACATTGCTTTCCATAGAGAAAGTGCTAGAAAAGTATGAAATATTAATGGTCGTGGCTGTTTTAATTTAAATCAACAACTAGTAGAGAAAATCTGATAATTCCTGCTTCCAGTCTTAGGGTGAACCCTCAGGGAATGGACACAATTTGTTATTGTTTGGCCTTAAAATCTGCCGGCTTCCCTTTTCGTATAAACAAAGGCAGCAAGAAAGCCAAGTCTGTCCTCTGTAAATCGGAGCCAGTAATTGAGAGTCTACCTTTAGCACTTACATTTCAAGCAGAGGCCTAATTTCAAAGTACTTACCTTGTCAGTATTTCACAGATTTTAAGAAACAATACTTATATTATACCTTTTATTCTACAAATACTCCTTCCTATTTGCTTGTGATACTGTGTCTGAAGTTTGGAAAGGCTCTCTTCTTTTAGATTCTAATCTCATATATTGCTGATCTTGGATTCCTGGTATTCCTTCTGAATAAAGACCCCAGGAGACCATCTCTTCCAGTGTTTCTGGACCTTATTTGGCTAGAGAACTCTCCCTACTGCCCCCACCTCCAGTGGGTAATACTCAACATCTGTGGAATACATAATGGTAAAAAGTCAAGTTCTTCCCAGTTGTCTCTCACACCCAGGAAAATATAGTTCAGGACTTTCTTCAGGGTTCAAGTTTCGTAAGTAGTAGTTTAGCACTTTCTCACTGGGATGAAGAGATCCCTTTCAATTTCTCTCTCCCAGGAGTGCTTAGGACTCAACACATCCTAAGAAAAATTAATAATTGTGTCCAAATCATTTTTAAATAAGCAGCTTGTAAAATTGTGTCTGGACAATAAAACACAATTGGAAATTTATAAGTGGGGGGTGAGGGAGGGCTGGCAGGGGATGTGATATATTATTTTGTTTTTTATTTCTTCAGAAGTAGAAATATGAATAGTATCAGCAGTATATTCATTGTGACATAATAACAGTTCCTTGTATCTGTATGACCCTTTTCAAAGTGCCTGCTTTCACATATGTCATCTCAAATGTTTATACAACAGCCCTGTGTGATATATCATCCTATTTTATGGATGAGGAAATTGAGGCTCAGAAAAGATAACTGAGCAATGCTGTGTGCAGTACCAGCCCTGAAAGCCAGCAGAGCCCTGACTGAGACTAGGTAGGCTGAGTTGGCCGTGTTTTGGTTCCACTTCAATGCCTCGCTGGATTCCGATATTGTTATTTCCAAGCCTTCCAGCTCTATCACTATAGTCATTTGGATTTAAAAATACTGATTGTATTATCTAATAAGCAAAGATGTTTTTCAGAGTGGAGGCTTACTGCTAAATAGTGAAACAAAAGCACTGCACAACAAATATAAACACAGCCTCTAGCCTTTTCTAAGAAAAAGACATTCTTATAAGTATCAATATTAATCACTAATATGTGCGTTCTTTGAAATGCCTGGACCTCCTAGTAAAGGCAAAAAAAGAAAAAAAACATTATATGACCCATGGATGAAATTATTGGGAAATAAATTTCAGAGAATTCCTTCAAAATACTCTTAACATACTTTTTCTAAGGAAATGCCAAGTACTAAGCACTATCATTATAAAGTCAAATTATTCAGGATTCCTGCCTCTGACAACTCAGTTTAGGAATAGAGAGACATGAAAATAGGTAATTATAGTAAAGTGTAAGTACAAAAACACAGGTATGAATTCAGTGTTCTGAGATAACAAACACTGCCAGAAAGGAGGTGACCACTTAGTTTGATATTGAAGGATAAACTGGATTTTACCAGATGAAAGAAAGGAAGAAAGAAAGAGAGAGAGAGAGAAAGAGGGAGAGAGAGAGAGACAGAGAGAGAGAGAAAGAAAGGAAGGAAGGAGAGAGAGAGAGAGAAAGAAAGAAAGAAAGAAGAAAAGGAAAAAAGAGAAAAACAGTAAAGATATTCCAAGAACAGGATGTACAAAAGAACATGAATATTAGCAAAAATGTTAAGAAACAGAGGAAGAACAGAGCTAGGATGAGGCTAGAGAAATGGGTTGTGGTCAAAGTCAAGACTGTTTTAGGCAACAGATAATCTTTAGGAGATTTAAAATGGTGGGCTGACTTTACTAAAGTCATGCTTCTGAAATATGCCTATTGGCGAATATCTCAAACACAAAGCCAATGATGACTTAAAAAAATGCAACCAGACATCATGGTATTTCTGAGCAATTTAATGGTTAATATGCTTTAAAAGAACTCTGATATGTACTATGTAAATTTGCTAATTGCTCACCAAAATGTGTTTCCCCTTCCTTCTGAGCACACAGCTAGACTATTTTCCATTCTCCCTTGCAGTTAGATACAGCCATATGAGGCATAGGAAAAAGGAGCTCACTCCTGGAGGAGAGCCATCCACTGACCAGGCTGGCTTGCCTCGAACTGTTACAGAAGGGACACTGGAAAGAAATATGCTCAGAGGTTAATGGTTAAAAGTGATGGGCAGTGGTTTATATTCCTTTTATTTATACTTTCCTTTTTCTACAATGAAGATTTTTTCCTCAGATGTGAAAAAATAATTTTTTTTTCCTGACACAAAAGTGTCAGGAAACAGAAAATGTCCAAGTATCTACAGCAGGCTCTTCTCTGCCATGGTTCTTTTCTTGCTAGGGGCCCAGCTGATTATCATTCTGGAGAAGGCCTAATATGAATACCACAGCCAAATTTGGATCCTAGGCCCCTGGTAAAGGTTATGGATGAGACTGTGCAAAAATAAGGACTGTTTCTGCAAACAAAATGCATATGGACAGAATCTGCTTGGTGAGCAAAAAAACTCTGCCCGATTAAGAATAGCACAAATAACAGTATCCATCATACTTATATTAACACTTCATGGTATTTGAAGTGTTTTGTATTTTCTTACATCAGAACCTATTAAGTCAAAAGACCTATTTAGCTCTCTAATCTTAGTTCTGCCTTTAACTTGTCCAGTCATTTGGATTAAATCATTTCTATTCCCTGAGCCTTGGTATGTTTATGCGTAAAATGGTGTTTTCAAAGATTCCTTTGATTTTAACTCTAGCACATTTTTGTACCCATAATATGCAGATATTTACAGATATTTATAGTGAAATCACAGGTATTCATATTTATGGCAACTTTGTAGTTTATAAAAACAGACACACTGAGCAAGTGGAGACCTCATTATTATAGAGATTTCCATTTACATGAGGACTTAAACCACTTGTCAGCATCCCCTGAAACAATCTAGAACTTCATTCAGCATTCTGAATCTGAGTAAGCAGCTGGCAGGTCACAGGGTTTCTGCAGCCTACAGAACTTTCACTACACATGGGGCATGAAATCAAGAACATACAAAGGTTAACCACCCTTTCCTACCACCACCCTTCCTTGGGTGGGGAAAGCAGAATTGTCCCTCCTAAAGAGAAAAGGAAGCATGGTAAACAGCCTACACTAAGGTGCAAACAGCAAAGACCCCTAGGAGAACACCCACCTCCTTGAATCTTTGTTACCACCAACTTAACTAATTAAATATATGTGTTAAGGATCCATATTACAAAATGGCTACCTAATCTGTCATCACATCAGCCTTCTGGGTTACTCTGATATTGACCTTGCCATGGGCCATTTTTCTCCCATGAGTCCTTACCTGTTGTTGATTTCCTAGTTACAGAGTGCTAGGTAACTGGAACTTAGTGCAAATCTGAACCTTACCAGAAAAGCACCGCCCAGGCAGATACAACACTGGGAAAAGGCAGCCAAGATATTCAGAGGGATTACATGATAATGAATACTCTATCACTCTAGGTACCAGAGCTTCTCATTTTTCTTGTCCATTTGCAATGATGTACAAGAGGTTCCTTCTCTCAGAGGGAAAATAACTTCAATTACGTGTTCTTGAAAAAAGAAACACTGAAATTATCTTCTTTCAAACGGTAGAATTAGCCCCATTTTGAGCTGAAAGCCTGCCAGAAAAAATATATTTCTGATATTTTCGTTCTTTTTTTCTCCCCTTATTTAACTGTGTCAAGTTTGCAGTTTGCAATTTCCTGACGCTGCTTCTACTTTTGACTCTCACTGAATTATCACACTCTATGCTCAACGTCTCACTGTTCAGTGGAAGGACCACCCCGCTTCAGGCCAAAGGCAGAAGATGTGCTGGGCACTCACCCTGCTTCAGGTTTAAAGCAATGGGTCTCAGAGAAGGAAGGGGGAGGAGGAGAACCACTTATTAACAATTAGAAACCCACCAATGAACATTCCTCACAGCTGCATGGGGGCAGAAAGGCATGTGCTTAGTTCTTCTATTCCTAAGGTCCATTTTCTCGGAGAATGAATGGTTAAGGGCACAAAGAAGACCATCCAAAAAATCTGACTTTAAAAGTTTGATTTTACCTTGGAAATCCACGCCAGTTAGTCTTCAACTTTCAAAAGGTTTGTTTTCTTACAACCCGTTTTTCATATTCCTTTTCTCATGCCATGCATGGATGCCCCTAAATCACCCTTCTTAGGCCAAATTTGGAGTCATAGCCAAGGACTGATGATTCTGAATGACAGCCTGGGGGAGTTGCTGGATGTCACCGCAGCCAGGGGAAAGTGCTGGGTGTCCACCTAGGGGCTGTGGTGTTTGCACACCAGAGAATTATGGTAACGTAGGCTGAGCTGACAGGTAGTGGCTTCTCTCCATGACCACCCCACCAGTCCCCAAAGTATCAGGGTAGCCTTAAGAGTGCCTCGCTTGGAGCATGCTTATTTCTGGCCCTGACAGCTAGGGCACCATTTCAGTTCCCCAAGGGTTTTGTTTCTCTATTAGACTTTCCCATCTATAAACTGGAAGATAGTAATATCTAATTCATATGAAGAAGCTCTGTAAAATATTAAACATAATATTGTGTTTAAATGACAGTTGCGGTTACCAGGAGGGACACCTTACAAACCACTAACAAAGATGACTTTCTTCTTGGAAGTGGAATGTTTGCAGATAACAGTATGTCTCCAGTAACTCTTCACTCTTCTATCTGCTGATGAAGTACTTCAGTCTAGTCTATTTGAATTTCACATTAATTGTTGTAGCAAGAGATGTAATTCCTCTGAGTCTTTTTAATTGTATACCTTGAAATACATGACATTTGGTGAAGGTATGCTTTGCTGGCTCTCCAAATTGTTAAACTCTCTACATCTTAGCCTTTGGCACCAAAGGTAAACAGTAAAGCAGAGCTCATGTTTGGTTATTCAGAACGAAGTAGCCTCCCTTATGTGTTCCTGACTAGATGAGCTCCAAGCAAAAAAGGCATAACCACATATGCTCTCCCACCTGGTAGGCAGGTAGGAAAGGTCAGAAGCAGGAGTCCCAGATACTCAGGGTCAGGGAAAAGCTAAAGCAAAGATCTCTTACCAACCTGCTTCATAGTTCTCGTTTCATGACTCCTTCTCTCCATACTCCCATATTCTCCATACTTTCCATCCTTCAAGAAGGCAGGCCTTCCTTAAAGGAGAAAGCCAGTGGCCTCTGTGGCAGGTGATAAGATCTCTATCAATTTGCTTCCTTCTTATATACCACCATACATGATTCTTACACAAGGCTACTAGAAGCTATTTCCACAGCACGAGAGCTAAAAGCTACCTGCATTTCTTTGCTCCATTAATTAGGCCTATGTGTGCTATGCAGAAGGGATCTGATACAACAAAGGAAAGACAATGACAAGACATTATTTCCATTGGTAGGTTTCACCTCAACAAGACTCAAGACATAAAAAGTTTGATGAATGGGATGAACTGTTGTTCAAGGTTGCGTTTTCAAACAAAATGAGGTCTTGGTCTTTGCTGTGCTCCACTAGTACCTGGCAGTGACTTCCGCTGAAAAGACATTTCATCTTTATTTGATTGCCTGGAACAATGCAAAGGGCTAGTTGCTCCAACACTGGGAAGAAAAGTGTTACCACAATGCACTACTTTCCCCGCACTGTCCCATAGAAAAGCCATCCTCAACCAGACATCTTACTGTTTCTCTTACCAGGGCTCCAGCCTTGACCATGGTTCTAATTCACTGGGGCTTTACCAATTCCTTCCTGTTACATATTTAGATTGTTTCACAATTCTTGTCATTATTATGTTAAAAAAAACCCCAGAAAGATATTAAAAAAGTACTATCTGATAATTCCAAATGTATACAAATATATATGTAAGGGTACCAGCAATGTGTGTCTATGTAGGTATAAAAAAACAGATACTGGAAGAAAAAAATACCAACATGTTAACAGCTCATGTTAGGATGATGGGAATATTAATTTTTTCTTTAATATTTTAAAATTATCTAAATATAGTAAAAAATGGATGACCCTTAAAAAGTAAGAACTATTCTTTACAAGACATGGGATTTCAGTCTTTTCTTTAGCATTTTCAGACACAAAGCCAGAAGAAAAAGAAGAATGTAAAGTGGGGACAATTTGTTGAAAAAAATAAAGGCACCTAGATTTTCAGACAGATATGCACAGAAACACTTTCCTATTATACAAGCTGTTTCTATCTAAGTGGGCTTGACAGATGCCTGAACGTGACACAAGACACTGAAATAACATGCAAATCAGTTTTCGGTTTTAATATGCAAATATGACGCTTGGCACATCACTTTCCATGGCTGAGGTGAATTTCTGTTTTTGAGTTTTTCGTGGGAAATGTACACCAGCAAACAAATGGTTAACTCCCCATATTTCACCTAACACAAGGTGGTTTTCATTTGAGTCAGAAAGGTTCTTGCTCAGCAATCCAAGGCACTTAGGATGCAAAGGAAGGGCATGTGTTTTGTTCAGTAACAATGCCACCCACAGCAAACAAGTCCATCCTCTGACAGATGCACTGATCACACTGGATTTCTGGGCCTTGGCGGGGAGGCAGGCAAAGTGTGTCTGTGAGAATAACAGAGAAAAGGTTTTTTGCTTGACCTGTGAAAATCAAAGTAGCTCAACATGGTGGGAAGATTAGCTTCTGGAGACAAAGACAAGGAAGGAGTCAAAAGTCCTTGCTTCCAGGATACTGAAGCAGTGTGAAAAACTGTACCCTCAGTGAAATCTACATTAACTTATCCACAAATACTAGTAATTAGGCATTATGGCAATCATCAAGATAACTGAGGTGTATTCAATATCTCAATTACTGGAATTGAAATTCCAGTTCAAGGAATTTATAATTCAGTCAAGAAATCAAGGCACAGGAGGGAGAAATAAAAAACGAAGCAAAACACTGACTGCTGATGGTAATCAGTATGGTTTAGACACTTAAGAGTATAGGCTCTAGGGGCTGGCTACCTGCTTGTATTCAAATCCCACATCCACTACTTACCATTAGTGTGACTCAGGGCAAGATGCTTCATTTTACGAAGTATTAGTTGCATAAACCATAAAATGGGGTCAATAGGATTCACCCCATGAGTTAAATGAGATGGCCCATGTAAATCATTCACTGTCTGCACTGATTAAGAGCTTATTCTTATCCTTAAAGATATGCTACACAGTAATAGATACCACATGAATACTCCAATGGATGATATGAATTTAGAGGAAAGAGAAGTTACAGTGGACCGGGGCATACCAAAAACACGCCACGGGGGATGAGAAGATTGCATTGGGACTTGAAGCAAAGGAAGAAAGGCCTTTGCATTTCCACGCTCCTTCACAGGCAACAAGGAACTGTGGGGCAACACTCACGCACGCTACATTTTATTTAATACTTTCCAAGGCAGGAATGTGTGTCTTCTGTACAAAGAAACAAACCACGTTAGTGGTTTGTTAAGTGACTATGTTAAGTGACTTAGCCAAAATCACACCCATAGGAAGTGGCAGAGCCAAGAGTTAAACATGAGTCTTCTGATCCAAGCTCAGTGTTTTTCCACTAATTTACAGCTGCCTCTATATATTCATTTAGAAATATGAAACTTACATGATCTGTCATAAAGATTAATCAAGACAGTCAACCTCACTGATTAAAGCATGATGCTAATTATATCAGAGGTTGGAGACCAATGTGGCCCCATTTACTTTCAGAAACATTGATTGTGGTGTAATGGAGAAAGTGTGGGCTTTGGAAGCAGAAAAAGCTGGTTCAAATACCAAGTTATATCCCTTATTTTGCATAACACTTCACAAGTTTTTTTAAACTTCTCTTAGCATAAGCATCTTCATCTGTAAATGGGGTCAGGGGGCAGGCAGGGAATAGGGAATGCTTCCATTTCAGGGCCGTTGTAATACCTAAGATGATACGTGGCATGTGCTAAAATTTAATAGGGGCTCATGACTTGTATTAAATGCTCACAAACAGTCTGTCAAATTTGAGCTATGGCTGCCTTTCAAATGTGGCAGGAAGGTGGATGAGGGAATATGAAAGACTCAGTGCCATTCATCAGCACTGCAGCAGAGGGGGAAATAGATGATGCCCTGATACTGAATCTAAAGGTCAATAGCATTGAATATTTCTAACTGATCAGCAACCTTGATTCAAATAACAGTAATTCTATTGAAGGAATATCTCCTTCCATAAACTCTGAAAGGTAGAAATATGTAAGTATTTAATTTATATATTTATTGATTTATAATTGATGACACTGAAAATAATTAAGGTATCCTGAATAGTTTAGCAAGGACCAGACAATGTTCAAGATACGTTAACTCATTTAGTCACCACAGCAGCCCCATCAGATCAGAGATTCCAATTTTACAAATGAGAAAACTGAGGCACAGAGATCACCTTGACAGTACCTGGGGACTTGGAATCAGAATGCAGTCATCAATCCAGAAAGTGCATGCTTAACCATCATACAACTGCCTCAGCCTCTCAACCCATCTACATTTTTTTTTTCAGAGGGATTTTATGACCTATCTACTTATGTTTAGGAGAATTTAATCTTGTATTATGAAGTCTTAAACTATCAAAGGAAACTTCCTAAGGGACAAATACCAACAATTTTTTTTAAATTGAAGTATAGTTAATCTACAATGTGTTAATTTCTGGTGTACAGCAAAGCGATTCAGTTGAATATATGTAAATATATTCTTTTTCATATTCGTTTCCCTCCTAGCTTATTGCAAGATATTGAATATAGTTCCCTGTGCTATAGAGTAGGACCCTGTTGTTTATCTATTTTATATATCATAGTTTGTATCTGCTAATCCCAAACTCCTAATTTTTCCCTCCCCTGCCTTTCCCCTTTGGTTTCCATCAGTTTGTTTTCTATGTCTGTGAGTTTGTTTCTGTTTTGTAAATATGAAGTATTTACTGTGTAGAAAGATGGCAACCTAGAAAATAACAAGCGTCCTGGGTAATTCTGATGTAGATGGACTGAGCACAAGAAATAGAGAGACAGGGCCACTTTTGATGTCTTCATTCATGATTCAGCAAGAGAAGTAGAACTGCTCTTCAAAAGACTACTCCCTTTATCAATCTCTGACTCAAGTTGGGGGGTAATGCTAAATCTTAAAACAGTAAAAAGAAATGATAATTAGCACTGTAAGTGAGCGAAGGAAAAATCATGTAAAGGGTCATTAATACTCTGATATAAAAAACTAAAAGATAATACCATTTCCTAGTGACCAAAGTCATAATTTTTTTTTCTGCTGGGTTAAAAGTCCAAGCATGAATAAAACACTACGCAATATTCTATTCTATAAGAACTTGGGCCTCACCGAAATGTAAAACGCTGTAGTCTGCGGTAGTCTACTGGGAGGTAACTGTAGATCCCCGGCACTCTCTGAGCATTCCAGAAACAGAACACACTAGAGATCATTTAGTGGTAGGTGAAGCCCCTCATTTATAATGAGAAAACTGAGAGTCAAGGAGGGGAACTGAGCTGTCCCAGGTCACCTAAAAAATGAGTAGTGGAATCAATAAGGGCTCAAATCAGGAAAGAGGTCTATTTTGAAACTAGTTCATTCTTTTTCCACCGTGAAAGATGCACTCAGCACAGTGAAGCATTCTCGATGCCCTACAAAGTAGGTCACCTCTTGGCACAACTTTGGGAGCCCTCACCTCCATATATGAAGCATTCTGAGATCCTGGATGGAAGCTGCTTTAAAGTGAAAATCATGGCTGTTATTCTCGGCGAGCTTACACAGACTGACAACAGCTGGCACAAACAGATGTGGTCCCCAGAGGAGTCTGCAGGCTGTGCTGGTGTTACCCCCGTGCCAGTCTTCTCTTCCTTGACTTAACAAAAGGCATCTCTCCTCACATGATGCAGACCCCACGAGCCACTTTTCGTCACAGGGGAGTCCAGAGTCCTAGGCAAGTTGGCCTCAATATCTCCCCTCTCTTTTTGTCTTATCCATTGTTTCCTAATGACATACATGGCTTTCTGAAAGAAATACTTCCTTCTGGTAAGAATTTTCTTGACCCAGGGCCTTATTCAATGCCCAGGGATTATAGTAATACCATTTATGGAGTCACTTACTGTCTACATGTGTTATCTCATTTAGCCTCTGAAATAATCCAACTACATGAGCACTTTTGCTACCTCACTTTACAGATGAGGAAACAGACACAGAGACTCCAAAGAGCTTTGCTCAAAGTCACGGAGCTGGTGTGAGAAGGAGCTAGGATATGTATCCAACCACACTGATTCTAGAAACCGCCTCTCAAGTTCTAGTAACTAGAGATTAAGACCCAGAAGGATGGGGTTGAAAGTGTCACTATAATAAGAATGAAGTGGGGTGGTTAAGAATCCGCCTGCCATTGCAGGGGATGTGGGTTCGAGCCCTGGTCCGGGAAGATCCCACATGCCGCAGAGCAACTAAGCCCGTGCGCCACAACTACTGAGCCTGCGCTCTAGAGCCCGAGAGCCACAACTACTGAGCCCACGTGCCACAGTTACTGAAGCTTGTGCGCCTAGAGCCCATACCCTGCAACAAGAGAAGCCACCGCAAAGAGAAGCCAGTGCACTGCAACGAAGAGTGGGCCCCGCTCGCCGCAACTAGAGAAAGCCTGCGCACAGCAACAAAGACCCAACACAGCCAAAAATAATAAATAAATAAAATTAAAAAAAAAAGAATGAAGTGGATTTGATATCATTAAGTGCCAAAAACTTACAAACAGTTATTGTTATAACACCACCATGAATATCATCAAAAACTCTATATGTTTCATCATCACTGTCATTCTAACTACCCTCACTGATAGGTAGGGAGCAAGTTATTACTGGCTTTATTCTTTTTCTAACCAAGAGACGTATTGCAGTGACTGACGCAGGTCACTCGGCAGGCAATGCCTCAACCCTCATGACAATGCTGAATGTTATGGACTCAGCTCACATTGCTTCTTGAATATAAAATGAGCTTGTGGGAGAAGAACAAGTACAAGATGTTACAGTACATCAAGCACGTTAAAGATCATATTGTTTCACATATGAGATGCAACCTAGCAAGTTCCTAATAGCACAGAAACTAAACGTAACTGAGGAGATGATTCTAAGTAATACATTTATTCAAAGCACAATTGCCGAGTGCCCAGCAAGTGCTAGAGCTAAAGAAATTAAAGAAATAACTGAGACATGGCCCTGCCCTCTAAGAGATGTAGTAGGAAATATTAGACATCTGGAAATATCCAAAAGTAAAATATCCAAAAATACAATAACCAAGTTAAATGTTTTAATCAATGCTACCAGAACACAGAGAAAGAGGAGGTGGCTCACATTGGGAAGACGAAGGGACACTCACAAGGGAAGGTGGCATTTTAATCACGTCTTGGATGAATATGGAATTTGGACATCCAGAGATGTAGCAAGAATGACATTCCAGGTGAAGACCCCAAGAGGGACACACGAGAGAGTCAAGTTGATAAGTTATCATCTTTCATTTCAGGTAAAAATCACATGTAATTGACCTTTGGCTCTTCTGCCCTCTATATTCCTTTTTGTTAGTTTCACTGTGCTGTGCATGAAGATGTCCGTAATACTTTAGTGAAAGTGAGGGAATTGTCTACTGGGACAACCACCCCTACATGAGGCTGCAGGAGAAGATGTCTACAGATCAGCCCATGACCTCGGCACAGCAGGTCAGCTGCCCAGACTCGAGTGCATACTACTCACTGAAATGTTTGCTTTTTGCTGCTGATCTTAAAAAAATGATTGCTTTAGTGAGAGGCTGAAGAAAATGAGCATACAAGTGGCTGTGATGATTTCTGACGCCAACAACTCAGTGCCTAGAGGAAGGTCAGAGTAGAGAAACATGGGGGCCCTGGGATTTTGCTGCAAGGGCTGTGCCGACACATAAAAGATGAGAATCATGATGGAAGCTGTTTATTTATTTATTTGCTTTTGCAGGTTCCACAGAGGGATATGCTGTCTTTACGTAAAGCTTGGCTGTACGTTTTCAGGAATCCTCTCCATTTGCCCCTTAGAAATCTACATAGGTATCTATGTTCCAGTTGATATGAAACACTGTCATACAAAACCAGATTGAAAAAAAACTAAATGTGCTTTACTGTCTCTTTAGCTTAATCTGCAATCTCGGATAGTAACTAGGAGTCAAAAATTACTTTCCCCAACTAAGAAGTCTACATAGGAAACAAACACAGAGCAGCCTGGTGGTTAGGAATTTTAGGTCCCTCTTTGCCATAAACTTGCTAAATACAACTTAGATAGTCATTTCCCCTCTCTGGGTCTGGTTCTCTCCAATGGGTATAACCTTCAGTCTCCTAATGCATGTTTCTTATGGCAAACAAAGGGAGAGGTAAAATCACTCAAGTAATTTGTGAACAGCAACATGCATAAAGGGGACACACAAATCACGCTCATCCTCCTTTTCCTCATCATCACAGCTAAGATTTATTGAGTCAGGCCCTGTTCTAAATGCTTCAAATGCACCTCACCCTCCCAACCTCCTGCTCAGGTAGTTACTCATTCAGCGATGAAGAAATTGAAGCCTGGAATTGTAAGTAGAGCGCTCAAGGTATCACAGCCAGGATTCAAACACAACTACAGTCCATGGCCTTGACTGCTATACCATGTGTGGTATTATGAGTGTTGCACTGTCGGTGTTTTCTCTTCTCTGTTTTCTAAACTTTTGGCTAGGTTGTTATGTTGCTCTCGTAAGTTAAAATTAAAATTTATTAATCCAAATCGTATTTACTGAGCCGGCACAAGGTGGCAGATACTGCATTAGTCAGCACTTTGATTAGAAAGGTGAAGATAAAATTAGAAATGCAAAACACCCCATGACACAGTAGCATAAACTGACGTTAAATGTAGCTGATACTATTTCTTCTCTATGGAAAAGACATGGACAGACGTATCCTAAAGGGTAAGAAAAAGGGTCTTGGATGAAGATAAACACAGTGATAAGAGGTAACCATAATTACCAACTAAAAATGTGCAGGCATTGTACTAAATCAATGTTCTACAAATTACATGTAATAGCATTAGACCTCTTTCTCCAAATGAGGAAGACAGAGGCCCCGGAAGGTTAGGTAGATTGTCTACAGTCTTGCAGGTAGTACCGGGAAAGCCAAGATTCAAATCCTGGACTGTCTGGCTCTAGTGTTTGTGTTCTTAACCACGAAACTACCCCTAGAAGAGGGAGGAGGATGGGGAAGGAGAGAAGAATGCCGTGACTATTCTCGTATTCTACCTGGTTCTGACGACAGGGATTTCGGTGAGTATTTATAGAACCCATCTATATTTCACACTGCTATTTATCATCCTTTAAAATGTGTTATTGCTTGTGCTCAAAGGGAACATAGAAATTAGGCCAACCTCTCACTTCCAACTTGTAGATTAAAGAAACTTGGAACATTTTGCGGAATGTTAAACAAAATTAGAGGTAAAACTGGGAAATAAATGAAAACTTCTCTTTAAACAAGTGGAGCAGTCCCTTGAAAGCCACATATTTTTCACTTCGAAGGGTATATCACACCTGCATTACTATGGCAAACTTAGAAGCTTGTCAGTTTAGCTTTGCCAAGTTCTAACTTCCAAAGGGAAAGCCTAACCCACAGCAAACAGCAAGGAGGTCAGATGGAGGCTGAGATGTCAGATACTATAACAAATACCGGAGTCAGAGCCAGAGGACTAGGATTTCAGCCCTAAATCTGCCACATACTAGTCACATGACCTAGCATATGTCACCTGATCTCTCTAGACCTTATTCTGGACCAAGTGGGTTCTACCTATACTTCACAGAGTAGGTTTGAAGATAATTACCCTTGGAAGCATTATAGAAATCTTTAAGAGTTTGTCAAATGTAAATATGGTCAATATATTGAAGACATGGTCTATGATGGAATAGGTTTACCTTGTGATCAGTCAGGGAAAGAGAGACAGTGATTTCACAGGTCAGAGAAGCATATCAATATTAAGAACCCCATTCTGCGTTGCCTGTGCTCACTCACTGAGCCAAAAAACGAACCCAGATCTCCTGACATACCATCATGTGTTAACCAGACAAAAAAGTACTAGTATCTTTCCTCACAGTTTCTCTGATGTAACAGCAAACCTCTTACAAACACACAGCACGAGGAGCTTTATGACTTTGGGCAAGTCAGTTTACTTTTGTGGGTCTCAATCTCCTTGGTGACTGAATGAATACAGTAAAGTGTTCAAATTCCTACCATATGGACTTCAGAGAGATTTTATTAGGAATGAGTGACATCATGAATTGTGAAAATGTGAAAACAACAGAATGTCAGACAAAGACCAGGGACAGCCAACACCACCCCTTTAAGTCACTGTGAGAAGGTCTCAGTCACTTGCGAATACAATTATAAGCACACGCAAATCAACTTCTCCTGCCAAGAAGTTCTGTTGCCCTTGATGAAGTGATAGCATTTTGGCCAGAGAGAAAATTTCGTCATTTTCCTTTGACTTTGCTTCTGACTTTTACAAGATGCATGCCTGGGATTCAGGGACTGAGGATCCAGAAGGCAATACAGTCCTGACTGCAGTTCACAGCCGGGAGTAAGCAACTTGATCACTGCCCAAGCAGAGAAGAGATCTGCCAGCTACAGATCCTAGGCTGAAATCCCCCCAACCTACAGGCACCAGAGTACACAGGCCTTCCAACCAGCCAGACAGCAGAAGTATACTTCCTGAAGCCTACCACAGGCCAGGCACTGTGATACAGAAAGAAACAGATTACAAAGCTCCTGCTGTGCCAAGCACATCCTATCTTCTCATTTAATCTTTCCACATCCTCAGTGAGGCAGGCACTAAGAGCCCTGATTTATGGATCAGTGAACTGAGGTGCATACAATAAAAATAATAGAGCTGGGATTGTAATCCAGGTTTAACTCTGAAACTTGCACTTTTTTTCAGTTGAACAAAAGTGCCTGCCCTCCAGGAGCTCACAATCTAGTGGGAAAGTCAGAAAGGCAACTCAATAGACTGTGAGCTCCTTGAGGGCAAGGACCATTTTTTATTCTTTCTTGTATCTTCAGAGCCAAGCGTGGTGTCTGCCATGCAGAAGGTGCTTAATTAGTGTCTGCTGAATGGATAAACCATTATCAGATGTTTTCTCTCTTAAAATACAAATCCACTTACACCACTCCTCTGTTCTCACACACCTCTGCTGGGTGCGCTTTGCCAATCCCCTGAGAATTACTTTACAAAGTTCTTTGCAGCCCTGCCTTCATAGCCTCAACTTTCACTATTCATGCCCTTCCATATGCCCTGTGCTCCATTTCCCTAGCCTCCAACCACCTGGCCATGGAGGTGGCAGTCAACAAATGTTCACTGAATGGACACACGAATATGAGAAGGGAACGATCAGTGCTATGTATGAGCCCTGAATATAATCATGCCTTGTGAACACCAGGGTTAGATTTATCCATTAGGAAGCTTCACAGAAGACAATGGATTTGGGCCATCTAACTCTAAAATCTCAAAGGCTGGATGACATTGCATAGGAAAAATTCAGTCCTTTTTTTTACTATTAATTAGACAAGTGACATCAGAACAAAACATTTTTCTTTAAATCAGAATATAAGCTGTGGCAAATTGTATCTTCTCCTCAAGGATCTGGGTGCAGGGCCAAAAGGCCATCATATGCATTATTGTTTTTCCTCTCCTAAGTACTCAGGGAAAATTGAGTCTCATCTGGCATGCAGTGGCTCTCAGCAAGGTCATGGTTCTTCTGCGGTGGTGCCTAGGGCAGTTAAGGTAAGAACTGTGTTTTCAAAAGGAAGAAACTTCAGTCGTCTTTGAAAATAAGACACATGGTTAGCCAGGATGGCATGGGAACAGTCCAGGCTTTGGTCAAGAAAACAGAAGGAGTAGGAGAAAGCTGGAGACACTCCTAAGTTAGCCCTTCCATCCTTGAACCCCGTATTGAGTAGACCATGGTGCACTGCCCGAGAAGACAAGAGATCTGTTCCTACAGGACTGTGAGATGTCAGGCATCACTCAGTTTGCTCATCTCTAACATGAGACAGCTGGAACTGAACTAGATGATTTCCCATAATTTGGAAACTGGAAATGAGAAAGCACGGAGAAAAGAGATAAGCTGTAACCAAGCATATAAATCTAAAGACTCGTAAGAAAGCCACAGAATTCCTTTATTATTTTGACAGCAAGCAAAATTAAGAAAATCTGTCCTTTCAGAGAGCCTGACATTGAGGCGCTCACATCAGTACATATACTTCACCTCAGCACGCACATACCAGGTGTCTTTGCCGGTCCCCAAGCTAGAGTCGTAAAGCCCCTGCTTACTATCTATTTGAAGATTAGACGCAACTTTCACATCCTTGATGTTGACGTCCCCCCACCCCTGCTTTTTTTGTACTGCCTGCAAATGTGGCCCAGAGATAAGCGATGGAGCAGGAGCAAAGCTCCAGCTCCCTGAGCACTTGTTGAGTCTGTCTTACACTGATTCTTCTCGTGGTTGCCGTCAGCGCATTTCCATTTCCCCCCTCGGTTCCCCCATCCTCTAAGTCATGGGTTCTGAAGCCTGGCTGCCCATTGGAATCACTTGGGGAGCTTAAAAAATAATAATGCCCACTCCCCACCCAAGAACAATTAAATCAGTATCTCTGGGGATGAAGTTCAGGAACTGGTGTGTTTAAGAGGCTCCCCAGATAATTTTGACCAGCAAATGGGGACAAGAACAAGTGCTAGTTTAAACACTGGAAGTCATATACCAAGTTAACTTCTCTCTTTTTTACTGTCTGGCATTCCTCATGGGAATCCTCTATCCCTCCTGCATCCATGGTGCCCATTAGATTTCTCCCCAGAGCCATCAGTCAGGGTAAGAGTTGCAAGAACGGCTGTGGGGATAAGTTGGAGCCACTCAACTTAGTTTAAAGGCAGCTAGAACTTTCTATACCTTCTCCTTATCATCACTGCCTTTCGTATAGGCCTGTGGCTACATAAAATAAAACCATCCAGAGGAAGAGCTGGTACTTTGACTGGTATGATTCATCCTTCATGTTGTTATCAGTATTAATAATGCCTACATTTATTGGACACTGAGAGTGTGCAGGCACTGGGCTAAGTATTTTATATAGATCATTGCATTTAATCCAAAAACCCCTGTGAGGCAAGTACAGATAATATCCCCATTATACAGATGAGGAAACTGAGGCTCGGTGAGGTGAACTATGCATAACACACTCTGGCCCAGGGCTGCCTGCCTTCAAAGCCTGTAATTATACACATTAGGCCATGATGATACCCTGACTGCATCACTGTCTTCACAAAGATGGAGGGAAAATGAAGCTCTCAGTATGTCCACGTTTGGCTCCAAGAGTAAGAAGTCATCCTTTGGACCTGTTTGTGTGCCTATTAATACCTCTGATGCTGGCCTAAATAATGGCCAAACTGAGTGAAGAAAAGGGAGGTGGTGGTTGGTAGAGGAAAGAGAACCTTTAGAGGAAAATCGGTTGTTAAATTAAGAAAATTTTTAAGCATAGGTGATAAGCTAAGCATGGCAGCTAAACTCAGCATAGGCTGTGATAGCAAATGTTTTTCCAAAAGATTTCAAGAGGCATCTGAAAAAGGGACCTGTGCAGCTCCCAGGCAGTGGGTTCGTCTTGCTGGTTGATAAAGCCAGCATCGTGGAGAAGGGAGAAGAGCTGCAGCTGTGTGTGAGCCATTGGAACTGATGCCCAGGCGGGCAAAGAAGCTTTCCTCAGCACTTTGCCCTGCTAAAGGGCACCCCCTTCAGGGGACTCTTTACTCCTGTCTCTCCTTTTCTCAGTGGAGACTCATCCCTACCTAGGAAGGGGTGACCCAGAAATTATTTAAGAAGGGTAGAGAAGGTTGACCAAGGGAGCAAGAAAGATGTCTACAACTCAGAATTCCTTGGCTCCAGTGGGACATGGGTTGTACTAAAGCAAATGGGTTGAATTTGGAAAGCTTCCTTCACCAACAGAGAGGTGAATACCTTTTAGGGAAGTGGTCCAGCTTGCTTAATTGGGTTTATGCATCTGAGGGTGTTCTCTCTCAGGACGGCAGGTATTAGCAGTTAGCTTCTCTACCTCGAGCAGAGTGCTGCGGCGGACACAGGTGTGCTCTGCTTGCCTAAGACGCTGGTCTTAGACCTATAATCGCCTAGTGGCCTCACACAGACAAATGAAATTACTATTCTTTCAACACAACCACAGAGGCCATTTTCCACCTCAAGGCTACCGCCCATGTTATGTCCACTGTCATGAATGCCAAGAGCCAGACAGTCCCAAACATCCCCTGTAGGGTCAGTGCTACTTGCCTTCACATCCTACTTCAGATGCCTCATTCCTTGATCCTGAACCCAAAGCAATTTCTTCTTCCTCTCACCTCTCAAAGCATAGCATAGTGCTTATGAGCACAAACACCAGAGCCTACTGCCTGGACCCACTGCTATGAACTGTGTGACTCTGAGCAGATGACTTACCCTCTCTGTGCATCAGTGCAAAATGGAGATAATCACAGCGCTCACATTTCAACGGGCTGTTTTGAGGATGACATGAGTTAATAAATAGAACAGTGCTTGACACGTAATAAGTGCAATATAAGTACTTGATAAATGAATAAGTACCCCCTCTGAGGCACCAATTACTGTCTAGCCAGTAGTGTACATTACATGCTTTTAGCACATTATAGGAACTCTTCAGTGTTTGTTTCGGGATTAGTAGTGTCCATACTTTCACAGCATGGAACCAGCACCTGACCCAGAGAAGGCAAACAGTAAATGTTCATTGAAATGAATTGTGTTGAACTAATGAATATCAATGCCGCATTCCTATGATTCTGTAAACCGAATAGCAAAGCAAGAGGCTTTGGCTGAGATGGAGCACCTCAGTTATCCTATAGCATCTTCCCAATAGCACACAGAGAAAACCAGTAAAAAGGAATTCCTGTTTTCTTTTCAGTGCTGTATAATTTTGGTCTCATGTTAACATGCCTCGGGGAATAAAATATGTATTTACATAAAATTTCTGGTAATGGCATCTTGAAAAGTAATTAAATGAAACAACAGCTTTTATCTGCTGAGGGCTCTGTTTCTCACACCAGGTGTGTGGTGATGTTCTGGAATGTGACCTGGACAGCTGCTCCCCCCAAACAGTCTACCCATGAACCACAGGGAAGAACCTGGCTCATCTACGACTTCAGGAAGCCAGAGCTACCTTAGGAACATGCAAGAACCTGGCAGACCTTAGGCCCGCTGACAGAACTCCCTGGGTAAGGTGAACATAGGTGTTCCATAATTAAGAAGACATACTTCCTTCTCCTTCTCTGCCAGCTTTCACGCCCCAAAAGAGTTTGGGAGAGAGTTTAACCTAAGAACCTGGAAAAGATTTTAGAAATCACCTAGGTTAATGGTCCTCAGCCTTTTGCCCCTAGGGCCTGGTGTGCCATGATACCTGTATAATAAAGCTTCAGGATGACTTCAAAATTTTAAAAAGCCTAAAATACACAAGTATTTGGCCGGGGTTAGACTGTTTACTGATAGAATATCAACTCATTGCAGTGACATTGGTTATATCACTCTATGATCAAAGTGTCTGAGCTGGAGTATAAAAACTGGCAAAGAATGCACATTTCCTTAATAAATGCAGCTTGCTGGGCAGTATCTTCAGCACAAGGGGTCTTAATTCCAAAAGTAAAATGAGGTGCTTGTGCTGATGAAAAGATCCAGCCTGAGATTAAAATGACATAAAGACTCAGGTTTCCTGACTTCAAGTCTAGTATTTCTTTAACTACATCAGAGCTGATACTTCTGACTGGATGGTCCTTACAGGGGTGTTACTGTGTCTACATTGATATTTTATATGTAATATCTTTGCATCAATACAATAAGATTTCTTGACCCTCCTATTGTTCACTTACACTGGCTTACTTGCTGTAAACATATAGACAACTAGAAACACACAAACACAAACTGCCCTCCCTACCTCCCCAACCGTGATTTCCTAACTGACCATTCATTTTCATAAACTTGTCTTTAAGAAATTTCAAGAGTTTTCCCTCATTTCACGCCTTGTGCCTTTCTGTCAGATTAGGAAATAATCAGAGTGCACAATCAAAAACCCAAGCGGGCAAGGCAGATGGACCAAAAACACAGCAGTTTGACAAGCTGTTTCCCTAGGAAACCAGGCAAAAAGCAGGATTTGGACCAAATATAGAACTGGCAGCCAAAATGTGGAAACAGAAACTTCCAGTCGTGGATGGGTGGGAAACCCAAACAGCCCACCTCTGCAAACCACATACAGGAGGTGAAACCAAAGGAGAGGCGTGCTTCATTGGGTGAATCCAGTAAGCTCAGAGGACATGCACTTCCACGGTGCTAATTCCAGGATGAGACGCTCACATGGGTCTCCAGTGAGTCTCCTGAGTCATTTATGAGAAAGGAAAAGGGAAAGAAATGAGTCCTACCTACACCGAGCACCCCAACTTCATGGACTACAGCCTGACTCACGGTCTAATGGAGAATCGGACTCATGAATGTGTAGACATGCTTTCCACCCCATTATGATCTGTCTGAGTGAATAAGGAGAGAGGCCTTGGGGAGCTCATGGGCTACTCACTGCCACTGCCACAGAGTCTGTGACTTAAGATCTCCTTTGTACAGTTCTTTTACTGACTCATCTCTCCCCTCATGGGCTTCGGATAGAAGCAAACGCTTGTTTTCTCTTGTACTTCAGTGTAGGAGCCTGTATCACTGTATACCTTATTCCTCTTTGTAGTCATCCTGTTTTAAGATAAAAGCAAAACAGAGCGGTGCCTGAGAATAGAAAGTGACTGTTGCTACACCTCAGTTTGCTGCCAAATGTCTCCAGGTCCTTCCATGCATCAGGGCCTTAAGGGGTGTCCTTTCCTGGCTGGTGTGTATGCACCAAATCTGTCTGCAATTATAGGGGGAGACGGCATGCGATACCTGGCTTCTGTTTCAGCGAAACATGATATTTCATTCAGATTTCATGGTGATTATTGACATCCTTGGACACTCAGTACAACTTAGTAATTTGCATGGATGTTTACTGTGTTTGCCAATGTGAGCTACAATTAGGGCGAACATAAACTTTTGACAACAGCCCAGCCTAGCTCTACTCCTGAAATGCCTGCTCTGCTGCTTCCTTCAAGCCCTTTGCACTTGCCAAAGGGACCATAACAAACCCTGCTGCATGTCACTTGGCCTTGGCCTGACCAAGCAACAGCCCTGACAGGTACCTGTGTTATCAGGGCAGGGAGAGCCTACAAGAGGAATTAACAAGGGACTGGAAAAGTACAAGCTGAGAGCTGTGGGGTGTGTGTGTGTGTGTGTGTGTGTGTGTGTATGTGTGCATACACTGACACATATGCTAATAAAGGCAAGAGGATGGAAAAGAAAGGCTTTTCCTCCCCCAAAAAATCACACAATCTGTGTTATCATTGGATTGAAAAGTCAGTAATTTCTTGTGTACGCATCATGCATTTAAATTTGGAAACAAATTTTCCTTGTGTGACTTTTCTTGCTTTGCTACTAATATAGCAAATTCCCAGCAGACAGAAGGGAAAGGATATGGAAATAGAAAATCTGAGTTCAAGTCTTGGTTGTGCCCATGACTAGCTATGTGACCTTGAGTGGTCTCGAGGCTTTAGGTTTGCTACCTGCAAAATAGGAAGACAAGCATGGTGCTGTATTCACCTCACAAGGTTTGGATGACCTAAGAGTTAATATGTTCATTCATTCATCTAACAAATATTTATTGAGCTTCCCCTCTTTGTCAGGCACTGTTCAAGTAACTGGGGATATAGTCATGAACACAACAATGTCCTTGCCCTCAGAGAGCTTATGCTTCTGGGTGCACACGTGTGTGTGTGTGTGTGTGTGTGTGTGTGTGTGTGTCAGAGAGAGAGAGAGAGAGAGAGAGAGGAGCAATATACACACATATTAAAAAGATACACATGCAGATAGACACTACACACCCATGCACACAATATTAGGATAGTGAGGAATGCTACGGAAATACAGTGAAAAACTGTACGTGGTAAAAATGGCACACAAGTCAAAAGTATTATTTAGCATTATTACATTAGGGCCCTAGATATAAGCTTTCTATAGCTGTAATATATCCTTCTTTTCAACTTTCCCACCTTCCCTCCCTTCTCTCCCTTCCTTCCATAAATATTGGTTAAAAGCATACTTTGAGAATTGCATCGGGGTGCAGGTTCATAAGGGAAGCAGATAAATTAGAAGCTGCTCCTGCCCTCAGGAAGCTTGCAGACGGCATAAAGATAAGGCATTATGTAAGTTACCATCGTTGTAGGTACATCGTGATCAGAGCGATTTCAGAGAAGAGTAGGTCTAATGCCTTGGAGATTTCCCCCAGAGAGATCACTTGCACTTGAGAGGGCAACAGCTCAGGAAGTACCTCCTGGAGGCGAGGGGGAGGCAGAGCCTGGGGTGGGGAGGGCTGTCCCAGGCAGAAAGGAAGGAGGGAGCAATAGGAGTGTGTCCTAACACGGACTTGTGACGCTGGCTGTCTCCCAGGACGTAAACGGGAAGTGAACTTGGGAAGATGCAGTAGGGATCTGTCAGCCCCCCCACCGTGGAGAATCAGCCCACTTAATGTTCTCAGCTCCATTTTCTCTGTAACAGGAAGTCCTCACTTCTGCTGGGAAACTTAGTTCTCCAGCCTCTAAGTTCTGGCCTTAACCAGAGTAAAACGAGATCTGTGTTTCATAATGAGATTTTCCCTAATTTCAAAGTTTGGGTAACTATTACACAGGCTCCTTTTCAGTAACAATGACACAATGATCCTTTCACACATGACTTCTAAGTAAAATGATAAGTAAAGGCATCTTCCTCTATTGGGTCTGTATCTCTACTTACTTCCTAAAGTTACACTTTCAGGAAAGCTGAGGCCTCTCCTATAAATTGAAGCAAATGATTCTTTTTTTTCTTGCTGCTGTTTGAGTCTGAATGTGTCACCGTCATTTTCTGCTGCTGATTTGGGGATAAGGCCGGGTAGTAAGGAAGTGTTCTTCCATTACTGCAAGCATCTGTAATATGAAGTTAGAGAACTAAGTTATGCTTTTTGGCTTGATTTCAAATACCCTTCTTATTATGAAGGGTGTGAACTGGAAATAAAGATGTCTTCTTTCATTTGAAAGATTGTGAGCATTCTTGCTTGATAGTCCAAATAAATGGATGAAAGCTGCCAACAGTATGTGGCTTCAAATTAGCTTGTTCTTAAAGCCACAGTGAACTGAGACAATCAGCTGTGATCCAATTTAGAAACACTCCTCTAATTGCTACGACTGCAGAACAAAATCTGAGCAGAGGGTAAGGAAGCATATAGTCAGAGCCTACATTTCCCATTTCCCTGAGAGATGGAAAAGAAAAGAAAAAGATGATGATGATGAAGAAGAAGCAGCAGGAGGAGCAGACTCAGCTCTGTGTTTGTAAAATAGCAATTTGAAAACAATTTCAGATCCCTATCAAACTACCAATGGCATTTTTCAGAGAACTGGAACAAAAAATTTCACAATTTGTAAGGAAACACAAAAGACCCCGAATAGCCAAAGCAATCTCGAGAAAGAAAAACAGAGCTGGAGGAATCAGGCTCCCAGACTTCAGACTATACGACAAAGCTACAGTAATCAAGACAGTATAGTACTGGCGCAAAAAAAGAAATATAGATCAATGGAACAGGATAGAAAGCCCAGAGATAAACCCAAGCACATATAGTCACTTCCTTTGATAAAGGAGGCAAGAATATACAATGGAGAAAAGACAGTCTCTTCAGTAAGTGGTGCTGGGAAAACTGGACAGCTACATGGAAAAGAATGAAATTAGAACACTCCCTAACACCATACACAAAAATAAACTCAAAAAGGATTAAAGACCTAAATGTAAGACCAGACACTATAAAATTCTTAGAGGAAAACATAGGAAGAACAGTCTTTGACATATATCACAGCAAGATGCTTTTTGACCCACCTCCTAGAGAAATGGAAATAAAAACAAAAATAAACAAATGGGACCTAATGAAACTTAAAAGCTTTTGCACAGCAAAGGAAACCATAAACAAGATGAAAAGACAACCCTCAGAATGGGAGAAAATATTTGCAAATGAAGCAACTGACAAAGGATTAATCTCCAAAATATACAAGCAGCTCATGCAGCTCAATATCAAAAAAACAAACAACCCAATTCAAAAATGGGCAGAAGACCTAAATAGACATTTCTCCAAAGAAGATATGCAGATGGCCAACAAATGCATGAAAAGATGCTCCACATCATTAATTAATCATTAGAGAAATGCAAATCAAAACTACAATGAGGTATTACCTCACACCGGTCAGAATGGCCATCATCAAAAAATCTACAAACAATAAATGCTGGAGAGGGTGTGGAGAAAAGGGAACACTCTTGCACTGTTGGTGGGAATGCCAATTGATACAGACACTATGGAGAACAGTATGGAGGTTCCTTAAAAAACTAAAAATAGAACTACCATATGACCCAGTAATCCCACTACTGAGCATATACCCTGAGAAAACCATAATCCAAAAAGAGTCATGTACCACAATGTTCACTGCAGCACTATTTACAATAGCCAGGACATGGAAGCAACCTAAGTGTCCATCGACAGATGAATGGATAAAGAAGATGTGGCACATATATACAATGGAATATTACTCAGCCATAAAAGGAAACGAAATTGAGTTATTTGGAGTGAGGTGGATGGACCCAGCGTCTGTCATACAGAGTGAAGTAAGTCAGAAAGAGAAAAACAAATACCGTATGCTAACACATATATATGGAATCTGAAAAAAAAAAAAAAATGGTTCTCATGAACCTAGGGGCAGGACAGGAATAAAGACGCAGACGTAGAGAACTCACTTGAGGACATGGGGAGGGGGAAGGGTAAGCTGGGACGAAGTGAGAGAGTGGCATGGACATATATACACTACCAAACGTAAAATAGATAGCCAGTGGGAAGCAGCCGCATAGCACAGGGAGATCAGCTCGGTGCTTTGTGACCACCTAGAGGGATGGGATAGGGAGGGTGGGAGGGAGACGCAAGAGGGAGGGGATATGGGGATATATGTATATGTATAGCTGATTCACTTTATTATAAAGCAGAAGCTAACACACCATTGTAAAGCAATTATATTCCAATAAAGATGTTATAAATAAATAAAAAAAATTTTAAATGCCAGAATAAAATGATTCTTTCCTCTGATGGATGCTCCTGTGGGAGCAATGAGCATTCAGTGCTTATTGGCTCATATTCACCAACAATTCTAATGACCATTTTGCTGCTGCTTCCTCATACCAGAGGAGATTAGAACCAGTAAACATTAGAAGGTGGTGGGAAAGACTGTGAGAGGCAGCGCAGTGACAGCAGAAATGGCAGCTGACAGCCTGAGGGGACAGGAGAGACAAATTCCTGCATTACAGCAGAGTCAATAATAGATGGTCATGATGATGACCCTGAGTCATCAAGAGGTTTCAAATGCTTAGAATGGCCTCTATGGACGGAGAGAAATATGAAATGTATTTGAATAAGGTTTTCAAAATAAGCCATTACAACTGCTTACCATTATTATTATTATTACTACTAATTTTGTCTCTGTTAGAGGAGAAAGCTTAAGCTTTGTGGAAAAGTCAAGTGTAAGGTACAAAGTGGCTATATAGAGCATGTATATAATACATTCATGAGTACACAGAAATGCACCAATTCTCCACTGAGGCCAAATATTTTTCACACACACACACGTATTCAAAGTCTTGGCAAACTAAAGCAAGATAATCACAAATACTGAAATGTGCATTTGCTTGGCTAGAGTGGACACGGTAATAGCCATGATTTTACAAACAGGTGAAAGGGCACAATCTTAAAGAAGGTGGCTCCTATTATATTCCTGATAGTAAAAAAAATAATAAGTGAACTTTCCCATAGATTTTCATGATTTACAGCCACACCTGTGTTGTTATCTGAATGTTTTCTAACCACCCTGTGAGGTGGGCCTTCCAATGATCTCCATTTTACACCTGAGGAGTCTGAGGTGTCTAAGCCTTGGCCCACGGTCACATGCTGCTGGGTGACTGGAGCCCAGGTCACTGAGTTAGCATCCCACATGGCTTCTTCTGTCCAGCACCACTCCTCCCTTAGTCAGGGGCCTCTCTACCAAACATACCCCAAAGCTCACTTTGCTACTCCTACTATGGATTGTCTGTTCAATGCCAGCCACTCCCCATGTCTTCTCATTCAATCTTCCCAACCAATCTGTAAAGCAGCTTATTAGCCCCCATTTTTCACATGAGGAAACAGTTCTCAAAAACGTCAAGTTACCTACCTACATCAGCAGATTTATAATCTAACTGCACTCACTTGAGCCTGGTCTTCTTTTTGTGCATCTTTTTCTTTCTTTCCACAAAACTCAGAATTTTCACTTCCTTAATTATCTTTTTCCTTATAAGGGCAAGATCTAGGCCTTATTTATCTGTATTCCCTCATCGTATCTCACATGGTACATGGGACATAGTGGATGCATAGAAAATGTTAGCTAAATATATGTCTGTGCATAAAGGAAAGAGTATAAAGTTTGGAATCGGCAAGACTAGGATTTATATCTCTTCCCTGCTATTTTTGAGCGTTGTGTCCTTGGGAAAGTCTTCATAAGCCTCAGGAGTTCTCTGTTAACTAGTAATGCATAATTGTATAACGTATTCTGAACCCAGAAGATAATCAATACTTTCTTGGTTAAGTTAAAGTCCCCATATGATTTCCCCATATTCTTTTGGGTGACCTATTCAGAATGTTTTAGAAATAGTTTAACAAAATGCTTTTAACTCATAAAATAAATCTGAGCTATATGTAGCTATACCAAATGTAATGTCCCTCACGGGAAGAAGAAAGTGGTTTGCCTTATTAACATTCAAGCGTACTTATCTGCTCATTCATTTCCTTTTTCACTCATTCATTCAAAATTGAGGGAAACGTGCTGTAAGGCAGGACCATGATGGAAATGGAAACTCCAAGAAGAGGGGCTCTGCTGATACTGGAACAGAAGCTAGAATGATGTGATGAGTGTTACAAGGAAAGAAGTATGAAGTAGTGTTTCAGGGAACTTTCCAAATAGCTCTTTATCTTCCATTTGGTTGGGTGAATAAAGAAATGATAGAGAGCTTAGTTGAGGGTTTGGTAATTTCCCATGTAAGTCAGAAGAGGCATGACCACACTGGGGTTACATTGGGGTTACTCCAGGGCTACAACTTGTTTCAGAGTATTAGGAGTATTAGGATCCTCTGTCATTTCCAAACTGTCAAGCCCCTGTCTTCCAGCAAACTACACCTGGGGGTCACCTAGGCCCGCGGGAGGTGAAAGAGGCGGCTCTGATACAGACACATCCTTCTTTTGGCCAGTTTGAGTGCCTGTCCCACTTCCCTAACATTCTTCAGGCTCAACAGTGACCTTGTAAAATGGTAGTTTCATTTTAAGGCTCCTATTCTCGTGATTTTTAACTGAATTTCACTAGAATGCAGATGACAGAGAAGCTCAAAGAATGATCTCCACACCCCATTTTCCAGTAGGAAAAGTTCTGATATACCACTTATGGCTCAGAAAGATTTAAAAACAGCTCTCAGAGAAACTCATCTTCATATAATTCAACTGGATTCAGCAAGGATGTATCAATGATTTTCAACCTTATCCAACTTCCTTATAACACATAGTCAAGGGACACCTCCTTTGAAGAGATACCGGAAACTGAGGAGCACATTTAAGACCAACACAAAGTCACAGTTAAGTCAATTCCTAAATAAAATACCCTCAGTGATTCTGAAGATGGAGTAACAAGCCACTTTCACTTAGTAACTATTCTGAAGAGAATGAAAGATGAAGAAAATGGTGGATTCTAAAAATAACATGATTGTATTAACTATTGCTGCATACCGATAAAAACGTAGTGGAGTGAAACAACATACATTTACGGTCTCAGTTTCTGTGGGTCCTGAGTACCATCATGGCTTAGCTGGGTCCTCTGCCTCAGGGTCTCACAGGCTGCAAGCAAGGTGTCTGCCAGGGTTGTGGTCTCACCATTAAGTTCAACTGCGGAAGGATCTGCTTTCAAGTTAACATGGTTGTGGGCAACATTTAGTTCCTGCAGGCTGCTGGACTGAAGGCTTCAGTTTCTTTTAGCTACTGGCTGCCCTGAACTCCTTGTCACATGGTCCCCTCCATACAGCAGCTTACAACACGGCAGCTTGTTTCTTCAAAGCCACCAAGGGAGAGAGCTTCCTGTAGGACAGATATTACAGTCTCATGAAGCACAATCCTGTATGAGTAATCTTGTACATGCCATCACCTTTGCTTTACTCTATTGGTTAGAAGCAAGTCACAAGTCCTGTCCACTCTCAAGGGCAGTGCCATACACAAAGGTATGAATACCAGGAGGTGGCGATAATTAGGAGCCACCTTAGGGTCTATCTGCTTTCATGACATTTCCTGCCTTCTGCATAAATATCTGTCTAAGAGGCTGCAGTGGTCTTAAATACAAGAGAGGGGTTTTCATTTTCTCATTGAGAAGGAACTGTAGGTATTGATGAAGATTTTGCCCTGTCATCATTTGTCTGATACAGAACATGTATTTTTTCCTCTGTTAAGCACAAAGACATATGATAAAGAATGGAGAAGGGGCTTCCCTGGTGGCACAGTGATTAAAAATCCGCCTGCCAATGCAGGGGACAGGGGTTTGATCCCTGGTCCGTGAAGATCCCACATGCCGTGGAGCAACTAAGCCCATGAGCCACAACTACTGAGCCTGCACGCCACAACCACTGAAGCCCATGCACCTAGAGTCCGTGCTCTGCAACGAGAGAAGCCACTGCAATGAGAAGCCCATGCACCACAATGAAGAGTAGCCCCCGCTCACCACAACTAGAGAAAGCCGTGTGCAGCAACGAAGACCCAATGCAGCCAAAAATAAAATAAATAAAAAAATAAAATAAATATAAATAAATTTATTAAAAAAAAAGAATGGAGAAAACATTTTTGTTGTTTTTGTTTTAAATCCTTCACAGTGTAACCTCTGGACAGAGTTAGAAAACTCAAGGGTTACTTTGAGACGCATTAATCCTGCTCTGAAGTCCAGCCCTGGACTCAACTTCAGTGCTAATGGCCTGTCCTATACCCACTTCAAATTACCTAAGAGGTGGGGAAACAGAGTAGGGGAGTGAAAACACTTAATTGAGAGTTGCTACACCTGCCCTTGGGATAAAGTGTAGCTGATTCAACAATTTGGTGTATCCTCTCAAAAAGTATAAGGCAGGATTTTATGAAGAACATTCCATGAATAGAAAAATATTCAAGGATTGGAGTCTACTAGAATATGGTAGTGACTGCTACTTACTTTTTCTCCAGCATGTTCCCTTTTCTAATGCTTTCTTCTCAAAAATATTATCTTTTTATCCAGCCTATCTCAAATTCTGAATTAGAGATGAGTAATCTTTCACCCCTAGTACTCTTTCTCGTTAATAAACAAGGGGATTTCACTCATCAAAACTTAAAACTGGCTTCCAATGTAAAAGGGAAGAACACCAAAACTTAAAAACTGGTGTCTATTATAAGAAAGAGGAACACAGCAGCAGAGACATTAAGGTACAAAAAGGAAAACTGAAAATTAAGAATTTTGAAAGCGTGATTCCAGAATTTTTTTTATAACAAGGTGAGCCTTTAACATTTTCAAGGAGAAAGAACACACCTCTTTTGATGCATACTAAAGTAGTTAATATATGTCCCTATACTGCAGTGGGCAATCAAAGCACACTAAGAATTGTAAAATCATTAAATGCTAGAGCTGAATTAGAACTTTGTGATCATCCAGCCTAATCCCTACAATTCCAGGAGGACACTGGGGAGCTGAGAGGTTATACAATAACAGTAACCTGACGGTAGGGCTGGAACTAAACTCGCTATACTTGGCTTCTAAACTTAGCCGATTTTACCACCACCACTTTGTGATGTGTTGTTCTTCATACCCAAACAGCCATACATACACCAGGAAATACAGACCCGAAGATATTTCTCCTATTTGCTGGAGCTATTGTCTTCCTCTTTCTCCCAATCTCCTTCCCTCCTTTGTACTTGTGTGTTTTGGTGAAGTTTTTGAACACGGAAGGAAGTCAAATGATGGAAATGGAGACCCAGGCTACCCATTCAGATCTCATTATTCCTCAAAACTGGTTAACACCCACACGCTCCCTCTGCGAGGCTTTCATTATACCCCAGCGAAAAGTGACTTGACACACTGCCTCATCTCTGTAAATGAACCTAATCAGTGCCAGTTATTTGATCGTTTCAATTCTTCCATCTTTTTATCTACCATCCAGAAGGACTATTTTTCTCCTTTTATATTATACAAATAACTAAGCCTAATGCTAGGCATGTAGAAATGGCTTAAAAAATATTTCTTGATTCTTCCGATGCCCACATAATCATAATTATTTTCAACGGGATTGGAATGGCATCAACAAGTCATTTTGTCAATGACTTACACAACAGAATACCAATATTTCATTCACACATCTCTAGTTGCTAAGGCAGGATGCATGCTCTGGGATTATAGACTTTGAAGTAATAGATATGTCATAACCGCTGAAGCTTCCATCTTGATCTTCTGTATGGTTTTCTATGAGGTGGAAAGAGCATGGACTTTGAAGTCAGAGATGTTTGGGTTCATAGCTCACCTCAGACATGTATCCTCAGGCAAAATATTTAATATCTCCGAGCTCCAGATTCCACATTGCAAACTGGAATGGTAACCCACACTTAGCAGGGTTACCATGAAGATTAAATGAGAAACTGTATAAGAAGAAGCCTAGCCCAGTGTCTGTTGCAAACAAGGTACCCATTATATGTTACTTTTCCTTCCTTACCGTCACTGAGAGTATGGTATTAAGTTAACTCAGAACTTGGGCACAGCAGTATCAATAAAACCAAGTGAGGTTTACAAAGGAAGAGTTTCCTAATCTAAATCATATTGTGGTATGCTAAAAGATTCAAATGCATTACTGTGTATCCAAGACAGGATGGAAAAGAGGGAGGAAAGCCAAGCCACTTCTGCAGTGAATGAAAAGTGAGAAGAAAGAAGGGAAAGAAATCAAGCAAAAATAGTAAAAATTCACCCAAAGTGTCCACAGAAAAGAGGTTGGGAAACAATGAATTGAAGAGTAGTAGGAAGCAAGATTATTAGGAATTTGAAAGCTGGGAACTCCTTTGTGCCAAAATTAAAAGTTAAAGAGTTTCCAACCACATTTTTGTAAACCTAGCGTCCCTGAATGTACTAAGTAAACACTTAGCCAAATATGACTAGCTCGGCTCAGAATGGGGCAATTCAATAGGGAGGGCTGTCAGGCTAATTCGGTAAACCAAGAGCTCAATAATATATTCCAGAAAGCGGTGGTGTTTGTTATGACATGCCCATGGTTATAATGGGTTGGGAATGTTCTTCCTTATACTCTACAGGAATGAGATGCAAATAACCCAAGGGGTACATTTCATCAGTCATCTCCCGGAGAGACTGAATCTTACTCAATCTTCTCTGAAGGCAAGACAAAGAAAAAAAAAAATTACCAAAAAAACCCAAAAAAACAAAAGGCTCTAATTTTCCTCAAGAGACTGGGTGTTGGTCTTGGCCATATTCCAATTTACCGCTTTTCAGTTACTCCACCAATACACCACCCCCGCTCCAGTTTCAGCAGGGCATGCTAAGTTTTCATTTCTCGTCTTCAATATGGAGAAGCAGCAACGTGGTCCATTTCTTTTATGCCAGGAGGGGCAGGAAGGTGCACAGAATCCAGAACCATAGCTTCAGGGAGAGCTAGAACAGTCAAGAGCAGCGGGTTAAATTAATCCTTAGCTGATGAATGAATTCTGCCAAATGACCTCTCCCCCATGATGTCTTAAAAGCCTCAGAGACAGAAAACATGAGTCTAGTTATCATCGATATTATAGATCCTAATTTTAAATGGGAAAGTATCACAGAAGTGCTATGTCCATTAATTATAGAGGTGTATGCTATCAAACCATGTTATAAATATTTAACAGTTTACATAAATGTTGATGGGGTGAACACGTCTTTATCTTTCTTTGACACTATTTTATAGTTTTTGTTTGTTTATTTGTTTTCACATGCAGGGCCCTCAGCCATTCAAGAAATGATGTAAACTGACCAAGCTCACAGGGGCCCTCACATGAAAAAAAGAAAAGAGGGCCTTCTTTATCATGAATTTGCTTGGCGGAAGTTGAACTTCTCCTGGCTAGCAATAAGCTTTCTCTCACTTGAACCTCCACAGGTTGTTTTATGTGTACCTCCCTAAGCATTCCCATCCCTTGTAGGAAAGTTATTTATATGATATTTCATTTCCTCTATTTGAACAAACAGACCATGTGGCCTCCATCTTAGTGTCCCAAATGGGAGTTAAGACAGTTGGAGAGTCTCAGTAAAGGAGTGCTGAATGGAAGCAAAACAAAAGAACAAATGAAAAAAGAAATCAAGTTTTGTCCTCAGATATAGAATTTGTGTTAAACTTTATGTCATGAAGTCTACAGCAATTCGTACACTGTATCAACTCCATTCTTCCAGTTCCTGTCCTTTCAGGGTCCGGACATTTAGAAGAGAAGCCATGCTTTCTTTTAGCCACAGTTCAGGGAGCAACCCTAGAAGGTGTTGTCAAAGCAGTGAAGAGAATGAACAAAATTTTTTTGTGGAAAGAACAGGTGACTCAAGAGCAGTGAAGGTGCAGATTTCAGTGGCATGGAGTAGGAGGAACGCACCTGCCAGCAGTTCCTGGGGTCAGGGAGTGAGTTGGCAGCAGCGAATAGAAACAAAATGGTGCACGCAAAATCACTCTCAGGCACACTCACTGAATGTGAGAAAGGGCAAAAGACAAATAGTATTTTTACTTGGGTCTTTTAACCACCTCTGTACAATAACAAGAACAAAGACAAAACTAATCAAAAAAGTTGCATATATTAAAACAAAATAAGTGCAGCCCCTGTGGACAACAGTATGGAGGTTTCTCAAAAAATGGAAAATAAAACTACCATATGACTCAGCAATTCCACCCCGGGTATACATCCGAAAAAACCAAAAACACTAATTTGAAAAGATCCATGCACCCGGATGTTCATAGCAGCATTATTTACAATGGCCAAGATATGGAAACAACTAAGTGTCCATCAACAGATGAATGGATAAAGAAGGTGTGGTATATATACACAATGGAATACTACTCAGCCATAAGTAAGAACAAAATTTTGCCATCTGCAGTCCATGGATGGACTTAGCATTATGCTTAAGTGAAATAAGTCAGGCAAAGACAAATACCGTATTCTATCACATACATGTGGAATCTAAAAAATACAACAAATTAGTGAACATAACAAAAAAGAAGCAGACTCACAGATGTAGAGAACAAACTATTGCTTAACAGTGGGGGGCGGCGGGGGAGTGGGCAGTATAAGCTATTGGGTGTAAGAGAGGGTTAAGGATGTATTGTACAACACAGGGAATATAGCCAATGTTTTGTAATAACTGTAAATGGAAAGTAACATTTAAATATTGTATAAAACTTAAAAATTAAAAAACAAAGCAAAAACAAAGCAAGAGCCTAGAAGACAATGTACCAAACTCAGCAGGGTGAGCCCTGGGGAGTGAAGGTTGCTATCGGTGCCTTCCACTTTTTCTTTCATATATTTTTGCATTGGTGATTTAAAAAAAAAACAAACATCCTTTATAACAATTTAAAAATTAAAGACAAAAAGCTCACCCTAAACAGCATTTGGAAAACAGACTGCCTTTTATGAAGTATCATGAAAGATTATAATAAACCTGAGTCCTGCCTTCCAGGAATGCAAATAGCTTCCTCATTTCTGTTCCTCCCAGTTCTTACTTAAATTCTTGTACCGTCAGTTCAGACTCATTCAGTCCCTTGATACCAAAAGTGTGAGCAGGAAAGCATTCAAAATGCAAAAATGAAGATTAATGGAGGATTTTCAAGCACTTCTATTTAAACAATGTTTTGCACAGAGTGCGTTCTCGCTCTTCGGCGGCAGTGTGGCTGGAGACCACTGAAGAATACTTATTTTTTTCATAATTAGATGTCCCACAAATGCAGTAAATGATGCAAAAAGAGCACAATGTTCAGAGCTGTCATTTATGGTCAAATAATTAGTCGACATTACATTCAAATGCTACCTCTGGTATTACAGCCTGAAGGGTTCTGTATTTCATTGAATGCAGGGACCTATTCCAGTAATTTGTCTAAACTCCTTGCTTTCTGGAGAGAATGGGTCAACCCCTCTAAACCAGTTACATTTCAAAATGCAAATAAGGAACAGCACAAAATTAAGTAGAAGTTTTTTTCCCCAAAAAAATAACATATGCAACTACCTCTCAATTGCTTTTCAATAAGTCATCTCCTTTATTTAAACCACATACACATATGCAAACATGTATGCACACATATGGGTGTGCATATACATGCTCAGTGAAAATGTTAATTAGGTTATCTTCACTTCAGAAGCAAAATTATGTTTGGTATGCAGCAGATTACCAGGCAACTCTTTTGAAAAATAGATGATACATGGGTATTCAACTTAATTCGCTCTTTCATGAGATATTTATTGCACCTCTGCATGCAGAAGACCTTGTGCTATATAATACCATGTGGGGAAATCAAAAGATACAAGGGACCCCAGTCTGTGCAGAAGTGTACAAGTACAGGAACAAGACAGTAATACAAGGTTTAACACAGAGGGTCTGTGTGCCTTAGCTAGGTTTTAGTCCCAGAGTTTTTCCAAAACTCAGTTATTACTAGTAATACTAGATGTAAAATGGTAAGTAAACTTAAACATCTTTAAAAATACTGTAGAAGCTCAGAATAAGAAGGCACTCTGCCAGTCTCACATAGAAAAATGGTGACATCTTTGACTCCTCTCTGCCTCTCCAGCCCTACACCCAATCCAGTAGCAAATCCTGTCAACTCTACCTTTGAAATATACACACAACAATCGGAACACCTCGGCTACCACCTCAGTCCAAGACACCATCACCTTGCCCAGTCTATGGTAATAGCCTCTTAACTGCTCTCTTGCTACTGTCCTTTACCCCTACAGTTTATTCTCTGCAGAGCAGCCAGAGTCATTCATTTAAAAACTGGTCAATGTGGCACATATATACAATGGAATATTAGTCAGCCATAAAAAGAAAAGAAATTGAGTTATTTGGAGTGAGGTGGATGGACCTAGAGACTGTCATACAGAGTGAAGTAAGTCAGAGAGAGAAAAACAAATACTGTATGCTAACACATATATATGGAATCTAAAAACAAAAAAATGGTTCTGATGAACCTAGGGCCAGGACAGGAATAAAGACACAGACCTAGAGAATGGACTTGAGGACACGGGGAGTGGGAAGGGTAAGCTGGGACGAAGTGAGAGAGTGGCATGGATATATATACACTACCAAATGTAAAATAGATAGCCAGTGGGAAGCAACTGCACAGCACAGGGAGATCAGCTCGGTGCTTTGTGAGCACCTAGAGGGGTGGGATAGGGAGGGTGGGAGGGAGATGCAAGAGGGAGGAGATATGGGGATATATGTATATGTATAGCTGATTCACTTTGCTATAAAGCAGAAACTAACACACCATTGTAAAGCGATTATACTCCAATAAAGATGTTAAAAAAAATAAAACAAAACTGGTCAGCACATGCCATGCTTCAGCTCAAAATACACTATGCCTTCTCAACTCATTTAGCATAAAATCCAAGTCCTTCCATGGCTTACAAAACCCTACCGCACCTGGTTCTTGGCTGCCTCTCTGATCTCATGTCCTGCAACTCTCCCCCATCGTTGCAATCCAGGCACCTGGCCTTTCTTGGTTCTGCATATTTCAAAACTGCTGGGGCTTCAGAGGCTTGCATTTCTGTTCCCTCTGCCTGGCATGCTCTTCCCCAGATCCTTTACACATCCTACACGTCATTCAAGTCTCAATCCAAATGCACCTAATCAAAACAGCACTTCCATAATCTACCCCACTGCATCCATACTCCATCTTCTTAATCTTTGTTTTTCTTCCTAGCATTTAATATCATTGAACCCTGTGTGTGTGTGTGTGTGTGTGTATGCGTGTTACCTGCCCTTTTCTACCCTCTAGAATTTAAGTTCCATGAGAGAAGGAACTTTAATTTGTTCACTGCTGGTGTGAACACTTCAGCACCTAGGACAATGCCAACCATATAGTAGGAGCTCAAATTCTTGTGTAGGTCCTTAAAGGGTGGAAGGATCTAGACATGATGAGGATGGAAGCAGTATCCAAATTATTCAACCAACAAATGTCAATCAAGTTCCAGTGCTTTGAGGACACTCATTCATTCAAACTATATTGAATGCCAACTTTGTGTGAGGCACTGTGGTACTCTATGCATAAAAAGGCCAAAATGGAAAATAAGGGTTGTCTATGAGTAGACCAAACTCCAAGAGGCTGGGAGATGTAAAACACCTCTCAAGGAAGTTGGAATCAGGTTAACCACTAAGGTCTACAGTGTTAGTTATCACCTGAAAGGAGAACGCTAAGAGCACTTGATGTAGTAAGAGTAACATCAATCCAATCAATAACCTCACTATTCTTCCCCCCTTATGATGCCAGAGCTGCACAGACCCTCAATGAACCTCTTGACCAATCTTCATTTCAGGTGGCATGAAAGTTGTATTTTCAGAACATGTCACTTTACTTCCATTGCCTAATCAAGCAGTTCTGATGGAGAAGCTGTGACATTTAACACTGATCAGAGCTGCCCTGATCCATTTCACTCTAGTGTCACTCAAGTTTGAGGAGTGAGCTAGGTTAGATTCTGAGAATTCATGAATTTGTGGATAAAGGGGGCAATGGGACAAACTGTTAATATTAACAAAAATATTTCTCCTTTTATCATATCAAGATGTAATTCTTCCTATTGCTATTGTGAAGGAAAAGGGGAGGGGAGGGTATTAGTCAATTGGATTTGTGCTTTTTGTTGAGAAAATTGCCAATTTTTATTTTTCAATTTCAGTGAAGTAAATATTGAAGCATGATAAACCGAAGGAAATGCTGACAGCTTTGCCAACACTTCTAGATGTCAACTTCTATAGTTTTTAACATGATTGCAAAGAAAGTCATGTGAAATTTTTAGGGATACGGGATAGTAGGCCAAAGTAATTTATTCCCCATATACTTATTAAGTGAAAAAAAGGCAATGCTAGGTTCAATGGTGATAGTAACTATAAATACAAACTATTTCTCTTTTCAAGGTTGCAATATCTAGTGTCAGTATAATAACTATAATCCAAGATAGGCTTTAAAAAATGCCGTAAAAGAGGCAGAACCATTTTATCCTGGATGGTGCTTGATCTGAGACTTAAAAATTGGAAGAATTTTAAAAGGTAAAGAGAGCATCCCAGGAAGAGCTAAATTGCATGAACAAATGTGTGGAGAAAAGGCAACTGCTGTGGAATATGTGTGGGGGGCTGGAGGTATTGAAATTGGTCCATTAGGTTAGAAACATGTAACTGACAAGTAGGAATGATGGGCGCCAAGGCCAAAAAGGTAATGAAAGACAATTATGGAGGGCTTCGGATGGCAATGGGGCCAGCAGTAATAATGGTACTGACTGAAATAAAAGGTCTGTGGCCATGAGATGTGACAGTTCAGAACTCCTTGACTTCATTTTGCTCCCCTGTCTCCTACCCCTATCCAGTTTGGAGGCAAAGGAAGCTGCATCCAAAAATAAGTATAATCTTCAAATATGTTTGTGGTAAAGGCCTTAGCTCCAACCACATGTGTTAAATCCAATTGCAAAATTATAAAGGGGAAGAGGAAGTAATATGTGTGCCAACACAGAGGTGAGTTTAGTTCAGCAGGAGATCCGTCTCAAAAATGCCCTCAGCCAGAATTGGTTCAAACCCCAATGGCTGGCCTGAAGTAGCCCTGGCTAACAGTGGACACAAATAGGAACGAAAAGGGTGGAGACTATTGGCTTAAATAATGGGCAACCTGGGTTCTCATCTTGTGTTTTCTATTAAATAATGTTAAACGCCTATGTGACCATCGGCAAATCCCTTCCTCACCCAGACTCTTGCTTTTCTCATCGGTAAACAAGGAGCTTTGACTAGACAAATTAGGGCAGTCTTTTAACTCTAATAATCTGACTTCATACACTGCATGCTCCAAGTAGGTCAGACTCTACAACCACCTCAGGGCCGACATGGAGTTGAAATGGCCTTTTCTCTATCATGATCCCATTGCCGTTGCCCAATATCAAAAGGCTCCCTACTTCCCTCTGCAGTTTTCCTAAAATTATACCTTGTTCCTTCTCTCCTAGTCTATATATCACTTAAATATCCCACTGAACTCGTGCTTGTATCTGATAGAGCTCCTAGTCCAGGATCTTACAAATAATGTTCATTCAATAAATATTTGTGTGGGGCTTCCCTGGTGGTGCAGTGGTTGAGAATCCGCCTGCCAATGCAGGGGACACGGGTTCGAGCCCTGGTCTGGGAAGATCCCACCTGCCGCGGAGCAACTAAGCCCGTGAGCCGCAACTACTGAGCCTGCACGTCTGGAGCCTGTGCTCCGCAACAAGAGAGGCCGCGATAGTGAGAGGCCCGCGCACCGCGATGAAGAGCGGCCCCCGCTCGCCGCAACTGGAGAAAGCCCTCGCACAGAAACGAAGACCCTACACAGCCAAAAATAAATAAATAAATAAATTTATTAAAACAATAAATAAATAAAATAAATATTTGTGGAGTGAATGAATGAAATGTCAGAGTTTTTGAGTAACAAAGCAGATTATATTTCCAGAAAAATCTTGAAGTATTAACAATAAATATCAAAGAAGATTACACATTGTTGCTCCCATTATTATTACTATTTTACTTTTGGATATATCTTAGGCAATTGGCCCAAAAAGAAGTAACCGTCCAAAGGAAAAATCAGCAAATCACTCAGCGATCGTGTATTTTCATGCCAGATTGTGATTCGTAGCTAAAGTCTTTATCCCCAGATTCATGCATCAGAGGAGGATGAGCCCTGAGGATGTAACTTCCAGGCCTGCCTCTTATGCTCACATACCTATCAAAGAGGCCGATTACATCTTGGCTGTTTCAGTGCCACTGGTGATTCTGGAATTAAAAGTTGTTCAGCACTGAAAATTACTTGTTTGTAAGCAATTACACATACTGCACTTCTTCCTAAGTTATCTAACAACTATTTAATACCTGAAACGTTACATAGTTCACAAAGAAACCATACCACTGAGTTATGGTGTTTGCAGTGAACACCTCCCAATACCCACTCTGCATAACACACAGTGGGTGTAAACTAAATGACTTCCCATTGTACACTGTTCATGTCACAGGCGTAAAATTATAAGAGTTTCCATCTTCAGAGTCAAAAAAAAAAAAAGGAAATAGGAAAAAAAAAAGCCCCTAATTTAACACATCATCTTTAAGAATAAATGAGGTTACAAATCTACATTTGGAAGAACAGAATCTAGTCCATATGTACTAGATACCATTTTTTTTTTTTTTCAAACTCAAACTCCGGATTTCAAAATGTATACTCTCTCTATATACTGAGGTAACAGCTTGTCAGAGGAATGTGGCAAAAGCAACAGCAGGACTAGCACAGCAGATGGGTAGTATTTTTATACTGGCTTTTAAGTGATAATGTGAGTTTACATAGGGTCATCCTAAATATTGTTTAAGTGCATGGAATGACTTGAGTCACTGTCTAACCTTGAGTAGGCTGTTTTGCTTTCAGTTTTTGTCTAAATTTGCTGCCGTCAAGGCTTCATCGAGAGAAGTCTATCTTTTCTTTGAAATAGGAACTGCACAAATTTCTCAGAAACCCTCTTTTCCGATTCTTGTAAATGTTTTAAACTGACATTAAGAACATAGGGAAGAAAACAGCTACGATAACTTCTCTAGTTAACACAGTGGACTAACTCAGTCTCCGCCAACAGGTCACAAAGGATATGTGTCCTGGGAGAAAAAACATAAAGCCCTGCAGGGTGGTTGGCAACCCTAAGTTTTCATTTCCACTCTCCTCTGTGAATTGGCTTCATAGAATCTCTGAGCCTCAGTTTCCATATCTGGAAGACACGCTTATCAATAACTACTGTACAGAGCTGCAGGGGTGGGAGGTATCAAAAACAAAGAAAGCACCCACCAACGCACTCAGGGTTCACACCCTTCCCTTCTTGCGCCTGGGTCTAGTTCACTTTATGATAAAATGGAGGGAACAGTCTTGCTGACATTCAAGTTCAATTTCAAAAGATTTTATGGATTTTTAAGCAATCCTATGTAATCAGAACAAAAATTCCATTTGGTTCATTCACAAGTAATGTACATCAATCTTAAGAAAATCTTAAGGAAGCCTTAGGATGATAAGTTTTATCAACACCTTTTCTGTGCGGCAAACCCGAGGGATAGAACACACAAGGACTAGAAACAGTGGCTTCCTTTAAGGTGAGACTTCTTAGATGGGGATGGGTAGGTTGGAAGAGAGTGGAGTGGAGGTTTCAGGATTTTGGCAAGGTGTTAGATACTAGTTCCTTTGAAAAGCTGGGACGCCCAATATAATACAGTCAGAATGAAAGCACCCAGGAGGCAGGTATTTTTTATTATTGTGTTCAATACTGTATCTCCAGTGCCTAGAAGAGACACACTCAAAAATATTTATTAAAGGACTGTTAAATAAATGGCAGGCTCATTTAAGCATATCATTTTCCCTCTTCCTCACCGAAAAATCATGGTCCTAAAGAGATCTGTGAGGTATGCTCTTTTTCCCAAATAAGAAAATACTGTGTTCAGAATTAAACATCTTACCTAAGTTTACATATCCAGAGAGTGCCTGAAGCAGGATGCCACCCCAACTTACAGTTTCCTATTCTTTCTCCTAAGCCAGGTTGCCTTGATGAACCTTATAAGTTGAAAGGCATAAGGTCAACTCATTTGATCACAGACAAGGCTGTGAATCATTCTGACCTTTCAAGTTCCACCCCTGTAAGGATGGGTTAATCATATAATACTTCAGAGAATCACTGGCTCAAAAGAGATCAAATTATAAGCGAGTAAATGGAGAAATAAGAATGTATTCTCAGGTCTCTTGGGTACAAATAGGATTGTGTGACTTTGCTTTGTAAATGATAAAATACTACAGAAATATTAATAATTACTGACATTATGATTCTTGGTTTATAAGCTCCTTTAGTCGAGGCACTTATTCACCTACTCATGAACGAACTGGCCAGCGCCTGATAAGCAGTGTCTGGCAAAGTTGGCATTCTGAGATTGAATGACTGGATAAGTGAATAAGAATGATAAAATCTTAGAGGGACAAATGTAAATGACTGTATTTCTGGTAAAACATTAATTGTAGAATTATAGGATGGGTCAGATCCTTCCAAATAAGGCAGAGGTTAAGATAAAATTATGCACTAAATGCAAAATTCATAGGTCCCCGTTTACTTCTTCAACAAAACTGATCCTTTTTACAAAGGAAAAGACAAGTTGGCCTCAAGACATGTATTTTTAAAATTGTATTTAGGAACAAAGTAATATGTTAGCTATATTTAGAGAGGAAGTTACAATTTTCTAATAAAACAGTAACTACTCAAACATGAATTTAGGAACTATGATGAAATAAATTGATTTACCAGAATCTTTCTTTCCTTTGTCCTAAAATTCTACCCTTTAGATTGTCTGAAAATTTTACATTTTCTAGAACTTAATGTTCAGCACAGAAAAGGGGGATGTACTATTTACAACAATATTCAACATATTCAATTCCATTAAAATGATAGTTTAAAAGGTCAAACAGGGCACACAGTAACAAAATCTGAATTTGAGAGGAACCAGCAAAAAGAAAAACAGCACAGGATTCTCAGGCAACCCTTGATCACAATCAGTCTTAAGAGTTCCATATATCCAGACAGTGGTTCTCCAAAGACACCAGAGTGAGAGGATAGATTCCTTCAGGGGGCTTAATGCACTGGGAGTGTTTTTGGTTGTCACAATGGGGGTGTGTGTGACGAGGTCGTATGGACATTTAGTGGGTAGAGACCAAGAACGTCAGTGTGCTTCCATGCACTAGACATTGCCAAAAAATGAGGAACTCTCTTGCCCTAAATGTGAATAACACCAGTTGAAAAACACCAGACCACACCCTACTTTACTCCCGAGTTTTCCATAATTTTGATCCCTAGTAATATTTCTGTAGCTAAACTGATGGTTAATTTGATGTGTCAACTTGACTTGGCTAAGGGATGCCCAGATAGCTGGTAAAATATTATTTCTGGATTTGTCTATGACGGTGTCTCTGGAACCGATTAGCATTTGAATCAGTAGACCAGTTAAGAAGATCTGCCCTCACCAATGTGGGTGAACCTCATCCAATCCACTGAGGGTCTGAATAGAATAAAAGGGTGGAGGAAGGGCAAATTTGCTTTCTGCTGGAGCTGGGACATCCATTTCCTCTGGCTCTCTGGTACCCGTGCTCCGGGTTCTCAGGCCTTCGGACTGAGACCAGAAATTAAACCATCAGTGCCTCCCCACCACCAACCCTACCCACCCCCCACTCTGGTTCTTAGACCTTTGGATTCTGACTGAATTAAACCACCGCCTTTCTTGGTTCTCTAGCTTTCAGACAGCAGACTGTGGGATTTCTCAGCCTCCATGATTGCTTGAGCCAATTCCTATAATATTTAAATATATGGATAGCCTATTGGTTCTGTTTCTCTGGAAAACCCTAACACACCTTTCACCTGAAAAATCAATCTTTTTTTTTTTTTTAATAGAAATGTGTTTGGTTTTTTTTTTTTTTAATTAATTAATTAATTAATTTTTATTTTTCGCTGTGTTGGGTCTTCGTTTCTGTGCAAGGGCTTTCTCTAGTTGCGGCAAGCGGGGGCCACTCTTCATCGCGGTGCGCGGGCCTCTCACTATCGTGGCCTCTCTAGTTGCGGAGCACAGACTCCAGACGCGCAGGCTCAGTAATTGTGGCTCACGGGCCCAGCTGCTCTGTGGCATGTGGGATCCTCCCAGACCAGGGCTTGAACCCGTGTCCCCTGCATTAGCAGGCAGATTCTCAACCACTGCGCCACCAGGGAAGCCCCCAAAATCAATCTTTGATCAAAAAGGTCACTAACACAAAACACAAAACAGAAGATATTGACAGTCTCAAAATTATTTAGAATTTTTAATTTTTTCACGTAACTAGAGGACATAGCTGGTGTAATGGATCTCTCTCACACACACATTTTCTCTCTCTCTTTCTCAAATGGTAAAGGTAAGTAAAATTTTAAAAATTGTTTTGATCAGGCCAGTGAGTATATGAAAGTGTTAGAATACACAGGCCTTGAACTTCACAGTTTTAATAAAAGCAGACATCTTGATAGTCAAAGAAATAGGTCAACTTGAAGCACATTGTGTAATTTTCTTTGTTCATTCATTCAAACAAGGTTATGAAGCACCTTCTAGGTTTTATGCACTTAGCAGCACGCCAACATAGGAAGCAGGAGATTAAAACTTCCATTAGAGGTGTGTGATCAAGGGCAAGAGGAATTCAGAGAGGGGCATTCACTTTTAGGTCAAGGAGCTGAAAAGGCTCACTGGCTAGGTGGCACCTGAAAACAAAACGTTCCTGCTCTACCCACCCCGACACTCTGAGCATGGCACATGGTGGTGATACACGGCTTGCAATGGACTGGGTGTGCAAACCAGGTAACATTTAACGGTATAAATTCTACAGCCAATTTCATTATAGTACCTTACAAAAGCATTTGCCCCAATTACAAAATTCCACAAAAATCATCCTGAAGACACAAAATGACAACAGTTGGCTTTTTCCCACTTACCATAGTTTTTCACATTGCATCAGAAAACAAGGTCATGGCATTGTGTTCTGAACATACATGTAATATTTATCATGTGCACACGTACCGCATGTAATAGCCATGCTACTTGTTGTATGTAGCTTTAAGCAGTAACATGCTTGATACTTAATATGACAAAGTAGGGTGGAGAAGAGAATAGCAAAAACTTGTTTGAAAGAACTAATTTTTAATTTATTAGGTGCAAAGGGATTTAGAAGGCAAAAAAAAAAAAAAAAATAGAGCCTCCTGTGGAAACACTTCATTTACCTAACAGCTTGAAATCTTTACTGTGGATTATCTTTAATGTGAGTTCCCCCACCCCTTTTTGGAGTTTGTATACTGCAATTAAAGGAAATATGAAGCCTAGCAGCCAGGGACACCACGGACCTTTAATCATCCAGATCTGAGATGCCTGAACTTGAAACAAGAATGGGACGTCGACGCAAGGTTCACGTTCAGATAGAAATGTCTTCCAGTGATTTTCATCCCACCCCCACCGCTTGTCCTGGGTTTTTTCTTCCCTCTTGCTTCTCCTTTCCCTGCGGTTTTTCTGGGGACTTATACTGTCTTCTGTCCCGTTTGATGACACTTTGTCAATTAGATGCATTCCGTTCAGTTCAGAAGTTCATTAAATTCAGATAACTCACCATTCTTGCAAACTGACTGATGTTTATTAATGTAACATGTGAAACGGGTAATTCACCAGGGAATTTGAGCCATTCTTTGCATTGCTCAGACACCTAGAATAATGCAGTGTGTCTGGAATTCATCAGGGACACTATGATATTATTTACACATTTAAAGAATCCTTGAAAGTCACATGCCTTTGAGAAATTCAAGAATGTGTTCATTGTGCAAAGATAAATCAGATATAGGCAATATGCTGATTCACAGCCCTAAACAGCTTTGATTTTTGTGTCTGCATTGTGGGGGGTGGAGAAGGAGAGGGGGCAGGGGAGAGGCAATAAGAAGTTCTCTACGTAATTAAGCGCTGGGTTTTTAATAAGATGTTTGAGATTATTAACAGCTAACCTTTAGGTTAATAACATTAATCTTTATTTAAATAGTAAGTGCAATTTTCAGTTATTTTCCTCTATTTGTTATGTCATTAAGCTGGGGTTTTCTATTAATATTTTCTGAAGAATAAAAACAAACATAAATGAAACAAATATTAATTGATCCAGTCCTTAGTCACATAATCTTGCTAGCAGGAAGGATTTCCAAGTTACATGGAACTGAAAGAACTGGAACTCAGGGAAGGCATATACCCACCACCCATCTGCTCCCTCAAATCTTTATAACCTTGTGTGCCAGTTGAGCCCATTAAGACAAAGATGGTGAGCTGAAGCCCAATGCCTACCACCTGCTGGGCACTCTTAGATTCTCTGAGATAAATCCCTTCCTCTTCGGAAGCTCACAGTTTAGGAAGAAATAAACAAGTACCATGTATGCATAACTGAGAGCAATTATTTAAATATTGCTAATGTTCCATAGATAAGCAAAAGACTGAGCTGATGATTCTGCCTTCTTTTCCTTCCTCTCTCCCCTCTCTCTTTCTGATGACACTAACCGCAGGCGTTGAAATGTCATCGTGTGTACAAGTTTGCTTATTGCAGTAATGGTCAATAATTTTACTTAAGAGTTAAAAAAAGAGAGATTAAGCACTCACTGAGCATCAGAATATTCTTGTATCGCACCAAGGCTGCTTTTTACTACATGAATCAAAGAGAAAAGGAATATAGAGAAATCGAAGAAAAAAATCAGCTGCTTGCAAGTTAATCTTTTAAACCCATTTCAAGATACGCTATAAACAAGGGACAGTACACTGGAGCAAATGTGGTTGGACAAAAACATCTTTGTCAAGAAGATAAGAAGACAAGCCCAGATGGAAAGAAAATATTTGGGAAAGATATATCTGATAAAAACTGCTATCCAAAATATACAAAGAACTCATAAAACTCAACAATAAGAAAATGAACAGCATGATTAAAATATGGGAAAAGACCTGGATACCTCACCAAGAAAGATATGCAGATGGTAAGTAAGCATGTAAAAAGATGCTAAACATCTAATGTTACTAGAGAATTGCAAATTAAAATAACAATGAGATACATTACATACTTGTTTGAATGGTCAAGGTCCAAAACACTGACAACACCAAATGCTGTCCAGGATATGGAGCAATAGGAACTCTCATTCACTGCTACGGAAATGCAAAATGGTACAGCCACTGTGGAAGACAGTTTGACAGTCTCCTACAAAAATACACATACTCTTACCATAAGATTCAAAAGTCACACTCCTTGATATTTCCCTACATGAGCTGAAGACTTATGTCCACACAAAAACCTATATATGGATGTCTGTAGCAGTTTTATTCATAATTGGTAAAACTTGGAAGCAACCAAGATATCCTTCAGTAGGTATATGGATAAGTAAACTGTGGTACATCCAGACAATGGAAGATTATTCAGCCCTAAAAAGAAAGGAGCTATCAAGCCATGAAAAGTCATGGAAGAAACTTTAATGCATGTTACCAAGTGAAAAAAGCCAGTCTGAAATGGCTACACTACTGTACAAGTTCAACTATATGACATTCTGGGAAAGGAAACACTATAGAGACTGTAAAAAGGTGGCTGATTGCCAGACGTTAGAGAGGAAGAAGGGATGGATAGGTAGAGGGTTTTCAGTTAAGACTTTCAACGGTAAAACCATTCCACAGGATACTATAATAGTGGATACATATCATTATACATATGTTCGTACACAAAGAATGTACAACAGCGCGAGTGAAAGTTACGTGAACTTGGGTGATTATCATGTGACAATGTAGGTTCATTGATTGTAACACACGAACCGTTGTGGTGCAGGGCGTTGTGGTGCAGGGCGTTGATGGTGGAGGAGGCTGTGTGTGTGGAGGCAGGGGGGGTGGGAAACCTCTGATCTTCCTGCTCAATTTTGCTGTGGTCTAAAACTGCTACAAAAAGTAAAGTCTTTTCAAAACACACACACACACACACACACACACACACACACACATCTTTGGAAATTCACTTCAGGCTGGGAAAGACAAGAAATTCTATGATGCTTAGCACTGTAGCCTAAAATAGTTGAAAGAAAGAGGCTTTTAAGAGAGAAAGGATGGATTGACTCCAGGTTCTAGTCTCTACTAGGTGTTTAACAACTTCTCTAACAACCTCCACATCTGTAAGATGGGATGAAACACCTAAGGGGTTTTGTGAGCATGAGAATGAGATAATGGACACACAAATGCTCCACACTTCAAAGCATGTGCGTGTTACTGAACGTTTCTGCTTTTAGGTGGTTGCGGTAACTTTCTTAAAGAATTGATTCCAAAGAACTTAGGTTTTCTGTTTGCGTATGCAAAAAGAGAAAAAAATATCATGCATTCATGGCAGGGAAATAAAATTGGAGTAGAAGGTAAAAGCCCGGTGATTGGTGGTCTTAGAAGGATTCCCACCCATCCCAAGGACAGAGGCAGAAAGTAAGGAGGTTGGGGGCTCCCCTGGTGGCGTAATGGTTAAGAATCCGCCTGCCAACGCAGGGGACACGGGTTCGAGCCCTGGTCCGGGAAGATCCCACATGCCGCAGAGCAACGAAGCCTGTGCGCCACAACTACTGAGCCTGTGCTCTAGAGCCCGTGAGCCACAACTACTGAAGCCTGCGCACCTACAGCCTGTGCTCTGCAACAAGAGAAGTCACCGCAATGAGAGGCCCACGCACCCCAACGAAGAGTAGCCCCCGCTCGCCACAACTAGAGAAAGCCCACGCACAGCAACGAAGACCCAACGCAGCCAAAAATAAATTAAAAAAAAAAAAAGTCCTAAAGAATAAAAAAAAAAAAAAGAAAGTAAGGAGGTTGGGAATGTAAAACGAGAAGCATATACACAAATGCACACATATGTGAGTTGTGCCATGTGTCATTCCACATCCATTTATTCTCATATCCTTAGGCATTAAATGATTCAACCAATGTAGTCTAGAATCAACTCATTTCTGTTATACGTAAAATGAAAACCACCTGGGCAAGAGATGAAGAATGAAGGGAAATGGATTAAGAACAATAAGGATTAAAGACAAAGGTTAGCAGGATTGCAAAATCCTTTCCAGCTCTCAACTTGTGTGTGTCACGTGAGTGTGTGTGTAGGATCCAATCCACAAGGCAGAAGCAATAATATAAAATTAAAACTGAATAATCAGTGCAACGCAAGAAGCCTGATGGTGAGAACCTTTGCCAAGCTATGAAATGAAGGAAGGATCTGGAGCAATCCTGCGAGGGGGGGTACTCTGGCTGCACTTCTGGGCTCTAGTGGGGCCTGCCTCCCAACACACCTGTTTCTCCACCAGACTCTTATTTAGTATAAATCGAACTTTGATAAACAACTGTGGAAACATTTGTTAAATAAGTGAATAAATGAATGGCAAAAGAATATATTGAAGGCCACCCCAGATTCCTTCCTTTATTAGCAACTTGTGAGCCACAGAGATAACCAAGTATACTAGCTCATCTGATTGTTACACAAAAATGATTCTAGGGAAAGGATTAGTAATCCTATTTTATAGATGAAAACTGAGGCACTGAAAGAAGATGTAACATGGGAATATGGCCTTTCTAGAAAGCAGCTGAGTCCAGGTCTCCGGACTTAAATAATAATGTTCTATCCACTGTATCATATTCCAATCATCTCTAAACAATGATCATTAAGTCCCTGGGAGGCAGAGGGCAGAGAAATATATCACATATAACCAATTATCCCCAACACCTAACAGGTTATTTTATACCATAAAGAATCTATCAAGATACACTGTTGTTTCGTAACACTTATTAAGTATCTAGACTATATTTGTTAACAAAGTTGAGATGAATATAGGCTGCCAGCTCTGTGGTCCTAAGAGTACCTTGTATTTCTTGTAAGGACATTAAAAATTTCCAGGTCGTTCTATCATTATTTCTCCTGCAACTTTCAAGCCTAAGTGTTGTGGGGAAATGGGGCCCTAGAGGATCATCAAGTAACTCTTTTGGCTCAAAGGCAAACATAATCAGCCTAAAACACCAGGTCAGCAGGCCAGCAATGAAGCCAGCAGCAAGAAAGGACCTCATTGTCACAGTTTCCTGATTTTGGAGGGAGAAGGGCTAAAGCCCCCCAAACTGGGAGGCTCTAAAAAGTCAAACACACATATAGATGGAATATTCATATCCTTTGTATTGTTAATCCACAGTTAATGTCTAAAATTCATGAATCCTCAGATAGAAAACATGCCCTTTTTTTGGAAACATGGAGCAGTGCAAATGCCAGGGAGAAGCAGCTAAATGTTATTTGCAAAGTAGGACTGGGAGATTGGAGAAGAGTGGAGCATAAAAAGGATATTGTTTGTTTTACACCTATTAGTCCTATTAGGCTTGTTAAACTAGAAGAATGTATTACTTTAATTTAAAAAAAGAGAAAAAACTTGAGAAATAGGGAACATTTAAATGACAAGATTGCACAGCAAAGGAAACCATAAACAAAACAAAAAGACAACCTACGGAATGGGAGAAAATAATTAAAAATGATGAGACCGACAAGGGATTAATTTCCAAAATATACAAACAGTTCATACAGCTCAATATCAACAAAACAAACAACCAAATCAAAACATTGGCAGAAGACCTAAATAACATTTCTCCAAAGACATACAGATGGCCAATAGGCACACGAAAAGATGCTCAACATCGCTAATTACTAGCGAAATGAAAATCAAAACTACATAAGGTATCACCTCACATGGGTCAGAATGACCATTGTTAAAAAGTCTACAAATAATAAATGCTGGAGAGGTTGTGAAGAAAAGGGAACCCTCCTACACTGTTGGTGGGAACGTAAACTGGTGTAGCCATCATGGAGAACAGTATGGAGGTTCCTTAAAAAACTAAAAATAGCGTTACCATATGATCCAGCAATCCCACTCCTGGGCATATATCTGGAAAAGATGAAAACTCTAATTTGAAGAGATACATGCATCGCAATGTTCATAGCAGCACTATTTATAATAGCCAAGACATGGAAGCAACCTAAATGTCCACCAACAGATGAATGGATAAAGAAGATGTGGTATACACACACACACACACACACACACACACACATACACATACACACACTGGAATATGACTCAGCCATAAAAATTAATGAAATGATGTCATTTGCAGCAACATGGATGGACCTAGAGATTATCATAGCAAGTGAAGTAAATCAGGCAGAGAAAGACAAATATGATATCACTTTTATGTGGAATCTAAGAAAATGATACAAATGAACTTATTTACAAAACAGAAATCAACTCACAGACATAGGAAACAAACTTATGGTTACCAAAGGGGAAGGGGGGAGAGGGATAAAATTAGGAGTATGGGATTAACAGATACACACTACTATACATAAAAGTGATAAATAACAAGGATCTACTGTATAGCACAGAAAACTGTATTCAATATCTTGTAATAACCTATAACGGAAAGGAATCTGAAAAAGTATATATACACACACATACATACACACACACACACACACACAACTGAATCATCTTGCTGTACACCTGAAACTAACACATTGTCGAGAAACTACACTTCAATAAAAAAATAAAAATAAATGACAAGAACATTGGTTACTCATTCATCATCATTGCTACTGTGTTGATTAATAAACAAATATGTCAGATAACACCAAGGAGGTCAAGGAGATCAAAATTTAGTAGGGATATTAAGATGCCCTCCTGTCAGGTGCAACATTACATGTTTTTATATGCCACTGTTCAGTTTACAGAGCACACTCTCATAGGGCTGTAAGAGAGGTTCAATAACGTGCTGTGGGCAGGCAGAGGAAGAAATGATTTCCATCTGGAGGAATCTGTGAAGGTGTCATAGAAGTGGTCTTTTTGAGCTTAGCTAACCTAGATTGAAAAAAAAAAAGGAGCATTCTTCACAGAGGGACAGTTTAATTAAAAGCAGAGAAATAGATGGTTAGTATGCATAAGGACCAGCTCTTTGATTGGATAGGGTAAACTGTGGAGACTGCGAAGGAAAATTGGCAAAAAGTAATGGAGAGAGAACAACAAAAAGTCCATGGATATCAGGCTCTGCGGTGCAGGCTTCCTTCCATTGTCATGGGAAGCTGTTCAGAGCAAAATTAATGAGTAGCAAAGTGACTAAAGCAAAATGAAAAAGCATATAAAATATAAAGTAAGTAGTAGTAAGGCTAAATTTATATCAGCCTGTGATCAATGATTTAAAATACTGAGGAAGGCCAAGTGTTGCAAATAACATAAGGGCAAACATTTTTGAAGTTAAGGTTGTAATGACAGTCACCAAATTCTTTGCCGTTTTATATTGTTTCTTGCCCAGGTCAAAGTAAAACAACTATAATAAATGTCTTACACGCTCTGTTTTTGGGTATACATTCCTTGACAGCTCTGGGAAACTCATACATCACTAGAGTATTAAGGGGAATGTGCACACTGGAGGGGAAAGAAGAGAAAATAACTGAATTCAGATATGATATCCTGGGACAACTTAACCCCCCCAAACAATTAGGCAACTAATAAAGTACCTGAAAACTTGTAAAACATCCCATGGAAATGGGCCAACACGGACCCTATTTGGAAAGCTCTGTGAGAAAGTAGGAATCTGGTATTATTTTCAAAGGAGGTAACAGAATCTCTTTTTCAAGAGCTATCAAATGGGTGGTTAGCTAGAAGCAGGATCATGTAGTAGAAAGAACAGTGATGTGATATCGGAAAGCCTGGGCTTGAATTCTCGCTTCGTATTTTACTGGTCCTGTGATCTTGAGAAAGCCTCTTCTCTAATCCTCAGTTTCCTCACCCATTCCACAGGGCTGTTGTGAACCTCCAATGCCAATGTTAGTTATTAGTCACTATTATTCCCTCAAGTGGAGAATTTTCATGGAACCTTCATTCCAAACGGAGAAAATGAGCTTGATCTGCTCAACCTCATACCTCTAGCCAGTGGGAAAGTCATTTCAAGGGTGAGGGCTCCAAAACCCCTCCAGATTTAACCACTAGAAATGGCTCACCTGCCAGTAGGGCACGGTCTGATGTCATTTGCTGTAATTTGGGAAAAACAGAAACTTAGCCACGAGGCCTTGGCAGGTGAGCAAAAAGGTTGTCGCCGTTTTTTCCCAACACTTTGTTTTTAAATGTAATTGTTTGTTTGCTTTTTTTGAGTCTACACAATCTGTTCTTTGATTTGGGATCTCAAACAGTTTGCTATTACTTCACGGCTTTGAAGATCAGCTTCAAGAAACGAAATCAACGAGCTGTCACAGACAGTGAGCACTAAAGCCGCCAATATTTGCAAGCATCACCAGAGGAAGGAGCCCTCAAGTCCTGTCTTCAGGACCCTCACTTAGAGGCCTGGCAGTACCCCTCACCTTAGTACTGCTTGGCATGGGGCCTCTTCTTAAATCAAAGTGTTTTCTAAATGTGAGATTTCTACTGCTTGCAATTTGGGCAAGGAAACATCAACATCACAGGTTGATGTTTTCTGAAGTCACAGTTAAAAGCTGCATACAGTAGATTTTGCCTGAAAAGTTCAGACCAATGTCAGGATTATCTAAGATAAATAAATTTGTAGTTCAGCCAATTCTCTCTAACCTCTAGTAGGTATCTTTCTCTATTCTTTGAGAAGAACTCATTTCAGTGACTAGAATCTTGGAATCTTAAGGCTGGAAACAACCTCCATGGTGATCTATTCAACCCTCAACCTCTGCTTCATTTGATGAATCCCCACTGCAATCTTCCAGTACAGAGATGGAAATCTCACTACTTTCAAAAGCAATGGCGCTTTATTTCAGACAGCTATGTTTTGGTCTTCCTGTCATTGAGCTAAGCTATCGTTTCTTCCATGTACCTTCCACTTATCATTATTATACTGTCACGTTTATTAAGCAATCTCCCTAATTCTGTCTGCCAAAATTTTGCCTTATTCATTTTCTAAAACCCACCTTACATTTCATTTCTCCTAGAAGCTCCGTAGGGCTACTCTACCCTTTTCGGATATCCCTTCCCTCATCTCGAACCTGATGGTGCTTACCAAGCTCTGGGTTCTTTTCCAGATGATAGTAGGAACTAGACCTTCTCTTCTGGACCTTCTTACCCTGAAGTTAAGAGGGGAACAGGGGCATATTTTAGACCCACACAGATATTAGGTGACTGGATCACGCAGATGTGTCAGTTAAAGGGATAGTACATCATACCCTTCACTGCAAAACAAAACATAAGCCTAAGAACACTTCATTTTGCATCTTCTGTTCATAGTTGGCTTTCCAGCGATATACATGCCTTCACCCAATGAATAACTTCTACCACTTTATTTTATACTTATATATGTTTTTTCCATATAAATTATGTCTCCTCCCACCCTACCCCAGGGCAATTTTCCCCTTCTACAGGATGCCAGCCCAACACTATGAAATCCCTGGACTGAAACTATTGATTGCATGAGTCTGTTCTCTGAGTATGATTAGGATTATTTTCTCCCTGCTGGTGTAACCAAGTTGAAGCTATTGTCCTCATTACTGACTGATTGAAGGGACAGCAGGTGGGTGTGCTCTAAAGTTCATCCGTGAAGGGATCCTGCTACTTGCAGATGTAGATTCTCCTATCCTCAGCCACGAATCCAAGAAGGGACTGGCTAAGCTTTTGGAGACCAGGAAGAAACGCAGCAGGACTGAGAAATATTGATAGATTTCATCATTTTGCTGAGTGCAGTGCTTAAGCATGCAGTTATTTGCAGAAAACTGTGGAAAACTGCTCCATTTGGCATTGTCACTGATTTGTGGAAACGTGGAGTTTGCGTGTGTGTGTGTATGTATACACACACAATTCAGAGAGAAAGAGTTTGATTGTCTGCATTTTGAGGGTTTGCTGATTTTTACCCTAAAGTATGTGGGAATCTTAAAGTAAACTGTGGCTATATTAATAAGAGGCGCCACTTTTAAGCCATACTAACAAGCATAGGCAGATTTAATCTCCAGAATTCTCTGCCTCTCTAAGTATACTCAAACCATGTCCTCTATCAGGAATGTCACTCTCCTAATACTCTGTACCCTGAGGTCACTGATTGCCCAAGCTCAGTGGTAAGACCCAATCAACACCACTTTCCTCTTGAACCTCCTCTCAACCCCCAAAGGACATTGCTCCTCTTTGTGGCACTTAATATACTCCGCTTTCTATACACATTTTACATTGGTGCAAGTCTACTGGATTTATCTTTTGCATAAACCACAGTATTCTTCCCAGTTCCAAACATGAAGAGGTCCTCAGAAAACCCAGCATAACTTATATCTATAAAGCATAAAATAGAGGTCATGGACATTTCATAAAGCAAGCAATGAAATACCTTCATCGAGTCTAAGCTCACAGAGGACAGGGGATGCTGGTATGGTAACCTCTCACCCCATTCTAGCACCAAGCAATGGCAATAGTGGCAGATCACTAATTGAGCTCAGTTTACAAGCCTGAGGACAGATACGATAGGACAATCAATTAAATGTCTGTCGGTTTTATATCTAAAACCCATGAGCAGATGCCATCCAACTACTGGCGGTCACTCCTTAATTAATGAGGAAATGGACATGGTCAAAATGTATAAAAGCAAAAGCCAACAAAGAAAATACATTTACTTCATAAACCAAATGATTGAGGGCTGTATACATGACCATGATTGGTTGCATTGGGGCAGGTGCTTTAGAAATGCCTATCTTTGCAGACTTTGTTATCTTTCACCATCAGGCTCCTTCTTCAAGTTGGAGCATCTCTTATAGATGAGCGACTTCAGTCCAAGAGTTTCCCTGTAACTCATCTTTTGGAAATCAGGAATTCATGCTTTCATAAAAACAGTGCTCTAATTGGAGGTTAGGCTCCAAGGCTAACCCAAAAATTCTATTAAACCTGTGATTATGTGAATCATATTTTCTGAACCCAAAATAGAGACATGGTATGAAAAGTTCAAGGAGAAGAGAAAAACAATGATAATAACAATAGTAACTAAACCTTGCACAGCCAGGGACTGTCCTAAGAACTTATCACGTGCTCGTTTAATCCTTACAACAGCCCGATCAGGAGAGTCCTTGCCCGGAGACATTGGGAGACGTGCTTAAGGTCCAGGCTAGTAAGTTAAGTAGCAAGATTGAAATCCTGATCAACTCATTCCAGAGCCCATCTCTTAACCTCTATACTTTATGACTTCCAGCTAAGAAAAAAATGTACTGAAAGCTCCAAATTATTTTTTTCAAGGCCACTCTTGTTGGGATAAGAATTGTCAGTAGAATCTCTTCCTTTAGCTGCGGAAGAGCAGTGGGAAGACAGACATTTCTAACACACATTTACAATACAGTGTTAGAGGTTTCCATGGTCCAAGTCAGACAACTAAGGAGAAAATAGAGCTTTTGGGGGGTAAAGAGCTTGAACATTTGAAGCTAGGGATCTGGAGAGACGATCGAGCACATAAACGGAGAAGAGACATCTGGAACAGGATTTGGTAAGGGAAGTGGGCACAAGGTCAGAAGCCCATGGTTACCAGACTGTGAATAATGGGACTTGGTGAATGGTGGTTTTTGAGGCCCCTCCCACTTCTCTCACATTCTACGAGGTGTTGGCATTTCACCAGATTCCCCACCTTCTGTCCAAAACTCCCTTAGTGAAGGAGGGAACTGTGTGATGAGGGGGTAGAGGGTCTATGAGCTGGTATCCACAACAAGGAAGGGAAAAAGGGATAACAGAAAGCAGAGAAAGCGCCAAGTAAATGGAGAATCCAATGACAATCTAATGAGGGCAGTCATACTTATATAAGAGGAAAGCATACGGAGTCCCGACCATGATTACTTCAACCAGCAGCATGCGCAATAACGCCAAGTGCAAAAAAACATTTCTTAGCAATGTCTGAAATAAAGCAGGTTACTTTAGTGCAGGCAAAGTCAAAGGCCCCTTTCTCCCATCTTTCAGACCAATTACAAGTTCCAGGGGATATTTGTAGACTTAAGTCAGGGAAGTTTGACTCAGGGGGACAGTCTTGTGGCTTTGGAGCCAGAAGAAGTAGGGTCAGGTCAGTTTTACTGTTTACAAGCAATGGAAATTTGAACAAGTAACTTATCTGTCCTGATCAACTCTCAGTCCTTAATAAAACATAGAAAATTATTATAACTAACTTCCATTGTAAAGACAGATTACGGATGAATAGTATTTCATAAACTGTGATGCCGTTACTAGCATACCAAATTATTTCAAGGTAGAGTTGAAGCTACTAGAAATAAAATATTTGTTTCTACCCTTGATCATCTATCAAGGCTCATCCTTTCAGACGCAGGTGAAATTTTAACAACCCTGTGATATCTTTCCCCAAAATTACAAGAAGTCAGGCCACCCCTACTCTATGCATTCTCTCGGCCTCTTTATTCTATCTCCCGTACAGCATCTATCACTGTGAGAGCATTTGCTGATTTGCATGTCTGTCTCTGCTAACAGACTGGGAGCTCAGACTGTGTTGTATTTGCCTGAATATCCAGCATCTGGCAGAAATTCCTGAAACATGCAGTATCCTCAAAACAAGCTGGTAGAAGAAGATGAGGAATTATACTCCATGGATTTCTTGTCCATCATCTCTTAGCTTGGGGTTTCTGTTTTAAGTTTTTTTCTCTTCTTAATTGTTCTGAGTTTTATTCATGGAGAGTTTCAGGACCACATGTTACATAAATAGAAAAGTATGATTAGGGACATTAGAATTTTTGTTTTCTTTGTCTGCTTTCCTTCAGAGATTCGTAAGTTCCCCTAGTTTGGCAAACTTCTTCTGTAAAGAGCCAGATAGTAAATATTGTAGGGTTTGTGGGCCATTTGGTCTTTGTCACAGCTACTCAACTCTTTCTGTAGAGAGAAATCAGCTACAGACACATACACAAACGGGTATGACTGAGTTCCGATAAATATTTACAAACACAAGTAGTGGACCGGATTTGGCCCAGGAGCTATAGTCTACTGCTCCCTGTCCTAGATACGAACTGAAATCTTTTTTTCTACTATTTCCAACAGTTCCAAGTCACTTAGACAATGTGAAACACTATGTATCAAATGCCCTACTGCTCCAACAACTGATCCTGAGTTGCAACCAAGTGCTTAACACTTGTGAAAATGCTCGTCTTGATTTTCAGTCTTTTATCCTCTGACAGCACCTGGTATAGGTCCACTGAAACCCAACCACAAGGACGGAAGATAATAGGAAAGACAAACAGTGCGACCAACGTGTACATCTCTTGGCTAAGATGAGCAGAAGTAAAGGTGCAATCACAATGGCAAGCATTCAGGGTTAGAAACAATGTCTCATGATAGCGGAAGAATGTATGTCCTCACTTTATGCTAGTACAGTGTCTGACATGGAAGGAATGCACGGTAAACTCTCAAAAGATAGATGGGGAAATGTGATTCTGGCTCACAGGCATCATTCTCAGTAGGAAATGCCTGAGTTTATGATTATAATGACACCATCTTCAAGAAGTTCTATGTGTCTTTTTCTTTAACCCTTTTATAGATCCATAACATTTACTCAGCTGTTTTGGTCTCCATTACTAACTCACAAGTTATTCCTAACCAAATTCTTTATCTCCATTAGGATATAGCAAAATGTCTGTCATATTGAGGGCATGAACTTTTGCAGAATGAATGGATGGATGGATGGATAAATGGATAGACAGATGCTGTGTTATCATGTGAGGAATCTTTCCCAATATGAAACATATCATTAGGTGGTAACTCAGATAGACAGATACATAGATAGATACATACATAGGCTATAAATAGTAAATGACAATAATGATATAGAAAAAGGGCAAGGTAGAAGCCAAATTCATAATTATTACCTATGACTGAGGCAAATTCCTTCAGGAAGAATTCATCAAAGTCTCCTGTGTGCTTCCTTGGTATCCTGTTCATTATACCTAGCTTACAAATTTGGAAATAGCAATTTACACATCTGTCTCCATTCCTCGATGATGAGCTCTCTGTAGACAGGAATCATAGCTGACTCAGGAATCATAATTGATTCATCTTCTGTCTCTGTCTCAGATGCTGCTTCATTTCTTCTGTGGCTCATTGCAAGGCCTGATCTAGTAAAAGCCTCCATAGCTATTTGAAGACTAAAAGCTCCTGGATGCCTGACAGAGGAACGTAGGGATTTTGCTATCACCTCAGCACTAGAACGATGGTCTTTATCTAGCTCACAATTTCACCTATGGTTATCATTTCCCACAGGGGGCTGGGTTTCAGTGCAGGAGCTCTGAGTTTTCTTACAGTCAAGTCCAGTCTCCTTCGGGGTGGCTGAGATGAGGGCTGGTTTGGTTACAACTGTTAAAACTAGAGAAGCATTAAATCAAAGTACCTCAACTGTCATCCAAAACCTGGAGGCCATTCTGGCAAATAGCCGTATCCCCCCTTCCTCCAAGGATTTTTTTTTTTTTTTTGCTTGAGTAGTTACAATATAACAATAGTCTGGATTAAACATCATCATTTACCTGTAAATGGTACTGTCAGAGCAAGATGCACTGGAAACTTAAAGCTATTTTAAATTTAGGGTTTCGAGAACTGTAAAACTAATTAGCTTCTCACTATGACTTTTTTGCATTTGAAATTTCTTTTGTTGAATTTACGTAAAATATGGAATATCCTTAGTACAAATAGAACGTTCCTGCTATTAAGCTGAAAATGACAATGACAATAGCACTTTGACAAAATAAAACGGTGATAAAAACATTTTGTAGCAAACACTTCACGTGCCAGAATTAGAATCAAGCAAACACTCCTCTCCTATCCTGAAACATTACAGAAAAGAGGGAAGACCTTTTCAGAGAGAAGGAAAACATATTTTTTGACATGTGCCTCTTAGCTTGGTTACAAGAGCTAAGAAACCAACACAACCTAGCAACATGCTGGCCCAAACTGGCCAACAATAAAATAGAAAGGGGAAAAAATAAATCCCCATGTCAGATACGCCTCAAGCAGAAATCTTCTTGGTGCTTGACCACCAAAGTCTACAGTTAACTCTGGAGAAATCCGCCAGCCTCAGGAATACTGGAAACAAATACCTAAATGATGGTACCATTTATTTAAAATAAGGGTACCATGAAGAAGATGGTTCTAGAAGCATGGGAGCTGGAGAGAGCAATGGAAGGAAAGGGAAAGAATGAGAGCGCAGTAGGACAAGAGGACAAGGCTTTCACTGCAATGGGCCAAAGCTGATGTCTCAAAGACAGCTGAGTCGGGCCTACAGCTATGTCATGGTTCCCTCCTCATCCATCTTCCTTCGTGAGTATTCATTATCTGAAAAGAAAGACCCCGTAAGCCAGTCATGAGCACACACCAGGATCTAACTTCCCATCCTGATTTGGCATTAGGTGAACCCCTGCTAGCTCAGTGCATTCCCAGGGGCCTGTGCTCGTCATCCATAGAGTGGAAATAAGTAAGGCACAGCCCTTTGGGAGCTCATACTGGTGGTATAGAAAGAACTCAACATCCTTCGTCTAGGCTGCATGGCCCAGAGAATTACACCGGTAGCTCATTTTCTCCAAGTAATTCTTAGGGAAAGTTTAATCTGAAGTCGACCGCATCATGTGCTCAGACCAATGCAGAGTGCCAATTTGTTAATGGAACATGAGAGAAGTCCAATACTAATTTTCCTATTTATATAGTGCTCTATTGTCTATGAAGCACCTTCTCACTGAGTCTCACATTTAAACCTCACCATAGCAGCGTGAAACAGACAGGCCAAATATAAGTATCCTGGATTTCCAAATCAAAACACCGAGGCCCAGTAGGACCAAATAACTGAAGTCCTATCTTCTGACCACAGGCCCTGTGTGCTGGCCACAAACTGTGCAGTTCCCCTCACTCGTGCTGCCTCGTCTTTAATTATGAAAGAGTAATACTTTTTGAGAAGTGAAAAATATGCTAGGTTAGCTAAGGCAGAGCAGAAAAGGATCAGGTCAGGACAACAGTGATACATTAGGGAAATGACCAGCAGTGACCCTTTTCTTGGAAAAATGTGCTTGAGGGAAATTCAGGTGCTCAGATGGTCTCTATTAAATCCTTGTGGCCAGAGTGGAGGTAATGTTTCTTCTGAGGTCCCCATAATAACCGGGACTCATGTGAACGCACACTCTGTCTCATACCCATACACCTTTTATTGTCTCTTAAAGATGTTCAAGGGGGGAACGGGGAGGGAGGGCGATGGCAGAGAAAGGTTTCTCTTAACCTTGGAAGAGCCTCAGTAGCAGCTGTGTCCTCAGGTGTAAACACACTAAATTAAACAAAAACAAAGAGAGGGCAAGAGAAAAGGAGCAAGTGAATCAAGTCTTCTCTTCTGTTTACAGTCCTTCCTGGCAAATATTTTGTCACTAATGAAAGATCCATTCATGAAGCCCTATCTCCTAATTAGGTAGGTGCTTCCAACCAGGCCCTGCAGCAGAAGCCCCTTAGACTGGGCCAGGCCCCCTGATACTAAACACTGTATGAGGACCACTGTTAGGGTCCCAAGGTAGGCAGTGGCCTGCCCAGGACAGACCCAGAGCCATCATGGTGGGACTGGGGGGTGGGAGGTGCACCGTGCTCAACTCCAAGAGGGGTTACACAGGGAAATCCAGACATGAATAGCCCAAAGCAGCCGTCCTAATAGCATAAGAGGAGGACTGAAGGGAAGAAAGGAGGTAAATATTAGTGGAGCATCCATTATGGGCCAAGCATTAAGCCAGACACTGACATGTTATCTTACTTAATAAAGGCCAACACCCTGCTTGGCATGCATTATTCACAATGAGGCTCAGGGAGGGGAAGCAACCTAGCTCTACAGACATGCCCAGGAAGTAGCAATGAGATTTGCACTGAGGTCACAATGATTCCTTGGTCCTTTTATAGTTTCCTGATGCTTTCCTGTGTTTATGCATCTAACCCTCAGCACAATGTGATATAAAGAAAACTTGTGTTTTGTTTCCACCTCAGGAACAATTTAGCCGTCTTCTGTCAAGTGAGGGCATCAGAGGAGATGATTTCTAAGGAAAATTTCAGATCCGGTAATGTTACAATTCTGTGGAACTCTAGGGGCTTTCTGTACCTAAATGTAGCAAGCTACCAGTGGTTTTGAGGTCATGCTTCACAACATACCAGCTTACCGTGGGTGATTCTACTTGATATCCTTACCTTTATAAGCAACCTTACTTCTGTGGGCTTCAATTGCCTCAGCAGTAACACAGAGACAATAATAACCCTGCCTTAACTAACTCAAATTTGCAGGGAGTTTATATTACTTTGTATACAAAGAGTCATTTTGTAAATATTATCAGCACTCCTGCTCCTCCAAGGGTTAGCCTATAGAGTTCCAGAATTGCCTCAATATGCAAGACGTTGGGTATGGTTCTATCTAACGCATTGCTGCTCCAGGTAACGGACTGAGGTTCTGATGGCCATCACTGGCCACTCCCCTGCGTAAATCCTAAAGGACCATGGAGGGCAAACAGATATTCGGATCTTAAGGTGAATGACTGAAGCTATATAGTATATTTCCCCAGCATAATGCCTTATCATATCAACAATATCATTCCTTCCTGACAACAACCCTTAGATGTAGGGAAAGAATATTTTCTCTACAGGTGAGGGGACATATGTAATGTCAAAATCAGAAGAAATATCAGAAATGATTTAGTTTTACTTCTTTGTTTAAATTTAGGAAAACGGAAACCCAAGTTTTGGAAGATATGGGCAAAGGTATGAGATATAAAGATGTTTGGTACTCAACATTTACCTAATGACTAGAAAATTTTATTTTCTGCCAATATTGTTTAGAACTGCATTCATTCTTTTGATCTAAGTTATTTAAAGATTTTTGGGGGGAATTCCTTTTTTTTTTTTCTTTTTCTGTTCAAGGAATGATATTTGGCATTGGTAAAAGGAAGTACACATTTCTTCTAAATGTACTATCTCTTTACAAATATTTTATGACCAAGGAAAGAAGGGCTCAATAGGTTTCTCTGAAGCTATGCTCAGTTACAAGGGATCACATGGCAAAACTGATGTTAGAAAGAAGGGATCCAGGTGCCTACACAACAGCTATTATTGGGCACCTATCACCTAATAAGAAGAAAGTGACACTGCACTCCACTGGTGAGTCCACACCTCAAGGACAACATCTGATTTTGAGTCATACATTTCTTAACACGGATGAGGGCAACACCCTGAATACAGACGTGGTCCTCAAAACCATATTAAAAAAGAACCATTTAAGAACTGGCAATGGTCACCCAGATGAAGAGAATATTGAAAGCATTTATGACTACTGACTTCAATATACTAAAAAGAAAGCCATGTAAACAGGTATGCCCTTCCTTCCTTCCTTCCTCCCTTCCATCTTCCCAATATCAGAGAAAAAGTTCCAGAGCTTAAAAGTAGCACCAGGGTTTAGAAAGCTTTCAGCTTAATAAAAGCAGAATAGATCTATTCAAAGATGGGATGAACTGTTTTGGAAGGTAATAAGCATCTCATCACTGGGAATAATTAAGCTTATAATAACTAAAGTAACCATTAACTAAGTATATAGTATGTGTCAAACTGGGCTACCTGTTTACATGTATTTTCTCATTTACTCTTTACCACAGTCCTATAGGTACATGCTATTATACCACCTTGCAAACAAAAAAGCTGAAGCTTAACATCACATAGTGAATATAAGGCAAAGAAAAATTCTGAGCCCAGTTCTGCCTGATTTCAAAATTTATACTAACCTCTTTCTTCCGATTCCTTTCCTTCTCTGCACCCTATACCAGGCCACAGCCACCTAGGAATGGATCTCTCCAACAAATATAAGATTCAGAAGAACTGATTTTCCTTTTGTTGAGTTAATGAGTCTGCCTATAGTCAGTTTTATGCCACCCATCACCCATAAGTATGGCATTTCCTCCCAATTGTTGATCCCTTGAGTTGAAGACACCATCATGCCGTATAGCAAAGCCTCACAGATGAAGCCAACGTATCCCGAATCCCTAACATTAAAAGTTAATCTCCTGAAGGGAGACCTTACCAAACACTGAATGAGGGCATTTATTCCATTTCTTAGTCCGGCACTGTGTGTGGCTTCAGGAGAGTTGTTGACTACTAAACGTTAACCAAACATCCTATTTTTAGAAGAATATTTAGCTCCATCTTTATAGTGTCTGGACTTGTAACTACCCATTTCTCTAACATTAAGCTGAGCCACACAAGAAAATTACTCCAGTGATAGTATTTCCAGGGCACACTGGGTCACTGTCCAATGTCTAAAATGGGAAATAAATAATTTGTGAAGATTTGTTGGCACAATGAGAAGGAGGATACTCCACTGTTGGTGTTCCGTAGTAAACCTCAGGGTTTAATGTGGGGGAAATGATCTATTTCCCCCAAAAGGGGGTTGCTATCTTGTTTTTTTAAATAATACTTCAGGCTTAGGAATAAGAAAGTAAGAGTGGGCAGAGGCCAGTACCACCAATAATTATCACGCGTAACTGCTGTAAAAGCAAAGATGCGGTTTGCTTCTGATGGTAACAGGCCTTTTTGGGGGAATGAATGATCAGAGGCACCCTACCCAGCAGCCAGCCAGGAGACAGGCCAAGGATCAAAGGCCTCAAGCTTCAAATCCCAGGCCACACAGAAAGAAAAGGGTGTCTATCAGAATAGGCCAAATGTCACAGCTATTGTGGGAGGTTGCCCTGTCCCCAGGTGAAGTAACAGAAGCGTTTTGTCTGTACTTCGTCCATCCAGAACCTTCCTTTGCTGCCAGCTTCACCTCCAAAGGAAAAGAAGAAGAAGAAAAACAAAACAAGCCCAACTGATTATACAGGCGATGGTAATGTACCAGTCTTCACTGTGGCCAACACTATTTTGATCAAACCTAAGCTGCTGCTGCCTTTTTTTTTTAAATTAATTAATTATTTTTAACATCTTTATTGGAGTATAATTGCTTTACAATGGTGTGTTAGTTTCTGCTGTATAACATAGTGAATCAGCTATATGTATACCTATATCCCCATAAACCTAAGCTTCTTTTAAGATGGTTCTCCAAAAAATATTTCTCTTCAATTTTGATCTTCTCATAGGTGAAGAGAAAGGAAAGGATAAAAGAAACAAACAAAACTCAAAATACGACTCACTCTCCCAGCAGGGCAGCATGGTGTAAACAAAAATAATAGTTACGCTCCTGGGTTCTGAACCCTCACAGTGTTGCTGTAGAAAATAATTTTAATGGAGAGCCAGAGAGTCTTGCAAAACACTTAACGAAGCCACAATAAAGTGGGATACTTACCCTGCTGCTCCGATTAGACCACTTCCATTCAATGGTTGTAACTAATGGCTTGTTTTTCCTCTGGTATTAGGAGCCCTATTACTGTGCTGAACATAACATACCTTATTTTGTTTTCCTAGCCATGCTTGTCTCTTTCCCTGATGACTACAATTCTATATTTATGAAATCACATAAAAATAATGTATAATCTTCCTTATTACTCCCTCCCAAAAAGAATAAAATTATTCAGAGGACAATAGATTAATGTACACTCCAATGCATGTGCCCTTTTTTTTCTAACCACTTCTAACTGACAGTCTCTATCCCTCTCTCTCTCTCTCTCTCTCTCTGGCTGGAGAACACACTGTACATTGGAGATAATTGACTGTGGAATATGATGATGTTTATTCAAAAACAGGTCACACAGACTGCTATTTGAGAGTCTTCCTTTATCCTCCTTACTTATTCTCATCCAAGGGAAATGCATAACACCGTTTCCTGCAAATCAGAAATATGGAGTCTTAATTGCTCCTTTAGATTTAACCTACTGAGAAAAATCCACTGTAAATGTACCCACCTCCCTTGAGATTGGCGGCATTTAGAAAACTCACTTCCGATTACTCATGTGTAACAAACTGGGATGAGATAGACGGTGCACTCATATCATTTTAACAGTATGTTCTACTGTTTCTAAACAAGCACATTATGGCATTTAGACTTGTCTTCTCAGGAATTTCACAAACGGACAGTAACTGCTGGGTGGGAAGGTATGGTTGGGGGGAAAACATCTCAGACTATCAATAACCTCTGGCAATGGTATGGACATGAAGACTGGTCTTTGACCTTAGGGTAGAGCTTTTCCTCCTGTCTGCTGCTGGTACATTCTGACTAATTCAAGTAAATAATGGAGTTGTCCAAAAGGCAATGAGAATTCTGCCACTGAACGTGTACTCATGTAAATCATTTATGCTGTACAAAGAGGCAATCACGTTGAATGGGTTGAATTTCACCCTAAGGTGACATTCATAGGGATCTAGTTCTCAATCTATAATACCATTCAACTTTTAGGCCAGACACTGGGTAGAGCAGGTGACTAGTAGCATACTGTCATCACACACACACACGCACACACACACACGAGTCCATCACTTTCCTGCCACTTCTCAATGTAGTCTAATATAGGCCTGTGTTTAGGAAATGGGGTCAGATCACAATCACAATAATCTCATTCATTATAGTCTTTTAATAAATGTTTACTGAGTACTGGTCTAGGTGCTCAGAAATACGCTAGGTCTAGAAACATGAAGGGAATGAGATATAAACCTGGAGTTAGTTAAGAACTTGTTATTTGAAACATCATTGTGATATGTCCTTGGTATCTATTTAGAGAAGTTCTCAATGAACTTGTGAGCTAAATACTAAGCATCTTGATTCATAGGCTCTTTAGGCACTTCTAAAAGAGAAAGGAGTCCAATCTCCTTGTTTCATAAAACTGAAGAAAAGAGAGATGACTTATCTAAAACCGCTTATGGATTATTAACTAGAGCTAGAGCCTAGGATTTTTGACCTAGAAAAGTCTACTTTCCTATATCCCACACCACTTCATTTTTTAATTTCAGTTCGGTCCCTTAAATCTGGTATTGACTTAACAAACGTTTACTGAGTGCTTATTGTGCCATTTGAATGCTGAGGAATAAATTTTCATTACTTCAAGGGAAGTACACATCGTTCTTCCATCCCCCAAGGCATCCTCTCATTTCCCATGGCATCATATTCCAAAACAGAGAACATCTAGACTCCAATCGATCAGAAATGGTACACAGGATGTTGGTGTATTGAGGCAATTCCCAGTCCCTGCATACTTGGAGTGGAGCACCCCAGGGACTCCAGCAGCGTTGTCTGTATTTCCCTGGAATGCACATGTTCAGCCCTCATGTGGTTCAAAACGCCCTGAGTATGTCGAAATAGTCTGACAAAGCCTGCTCTCACCATATTTGTGGTGGGCTAGAACCAAACGTGCTGGGAACCTCTTGAGAACAAGCTGTCTTATGAGATCTGTGCTCCACAATTCAAATGACAGAGCTTGAGAAACACATCCAGACTCTGTTTGGGTAGACGCAATGCAGGCTTTCTAAACTGCCACTACCGATGGCCAAGAAGCACTGTCACGAAAGGGAACCTTTCTAACAACCCAGAATGTGAGACAGAGGCTTCTGAAAGCTCAGAGCACTCAAAAATCTATCCTTTCTTTTTCCAGATGTCTTTGGAATTAATACTGAACACCAAAATTCATAAATTTGAAGCATAAAGTTCCGACACAGAGCCCGTGAAGTTTGCAACCAGGAACAAGAATAATTTCAATCCAGTTGCAGATTCTCTGCGATGTCCCGGGTTAGGGGGATGGAGCAGTCGTGGAGAACCAGAACTGAATGGTGGGCTGGGAGACCTTGGGCTAGTCTCCCTTCTATCTTCTATGCCTACAAGGCCTTGAGCACATGGTTCTAAGCATTACTTTCCTTGCCTATTTCCTACCCGACTGAAGTCTTCACAAGCAAAGACTGTATCTTCTTCATCTCGGTAGATGCAACCCCTAGCACAGGGTCTGGCACATGGTAAGAGCTCAATCAATGTGTGTGGAGTAAACGAGAGGAACAAGGGCTTGAACTAGATGTCACCTAAACCCCTCTCTAGCGCTTAAGTTTATTAGTTCAACCGAGAAAATATCAGGGTGGTCGCTTGAAGGTCTGAGAAAAGGGACGATAAGGAAGAAAGCTTTGATTCCAGAATCTGAGGCACTAAGTGCTTCCTGGTACTTTCTTTTTATTAAGGTTTATGGAACTACACTTTATATGGAAGATTTTCATTCAGCCTTTTGTAGAGATCCCCTTAAAATATACCTTGTGCTGAACCGCTAGACTGACTGAAGCAGGTAGTACAGTTCTGGTCTAATCAAGCTACGCAGTTTATCTGATAGTTCCATGGCAGACGGAATGACCCACATCTGGAACAGAGCAAAAAATAAGATCACAAAGTGAAAAGACTTCAAATTAATTCTTATGACCAAAAGTAAAAGAGAAAAAAAAGAGGAACGCTATGTCACATTAGATAATAGTTTGATGAAACATCAAAGACAGAACTGTGATAGTTTGAAGAATTACTGTATGAGTGATATACAGATATATTTTTCAATTATATCCCTGCTATTTTACTTGTAAATATTGTGACTGCATTACTTGCCATTTGTCAGAAGAGGGATTGATTACTTTTATTGGCATATTCCCCTCACTCTACTCAATTTTATTTTAATATACTCACGCCATTAGAATAAGTTATCTGGAAAAAAAAATCACCATGGGGAGCAAAATTATGTGAGATATAAATGTGCTCGAGACAAGTGTTCATTCACTATAAATGGAAGAGTAGTCTTTGTACAGTCTTTCCTATTATTATTCCTAAAAACTCAGTACACAGACAGCCATTCCCACCAGAGAGTAATATTAATAGTGCTCACAGGGCTGCTATCTGCCACCATTAACCCTTACAATACCAGGTACGTCAGCAACTGATTCATCATTGCCTTTACTTCTCAAATTACAGTAAGAACTGTCATGGAAGCCACAACAAATATCAATGTAACATTTACTGAACATGTGCTCTGTACAAAGAACTGTGTTTCCACAGTGAAGTGGGAGGCAACCCGGCTGGGTTCTGTTTAGACTGGTTGGTGCCTATGCACTACCAGTTACCAAGGTATTGTGCACTTTACTACAGAGTTCCTTACTCTCAAGGGACTCACAGTCTAGTATGTTGACAGCAAAATGTCTCTTTCGCGAAGATTAAAATAACCAACAGATCTATATGACTTGGCAGAATGATGCAAAGACGACTGAACATGCAAATATCCCTACTGGTTCTGTCATCACATCACACTGGGTGATGCTGGGCCAATCACTTGCCTCAGATCTCCTGTGAAAGAGAAACTTTTCTAGATTCTTCTCCCTCTGGGCCACAGAAAGCTCAGAAAGAAGGCTGTGCCTAGACTGTCTTCTATGGGAGACAGAAGAGTCGCTGGAATAACTGAAACAAAGGAGCAAATGGGAGTGGGGAGAAAAAAAGGAAACACAAGCAAATACTAAATTTGGGAGAGAGTTGAGGACTAGTGAGAGAAAAAAACAGCAAGTCAAAAATGGAGCATCGGGCTTCCCTGGTGGCGCAGTGGTTGAGAATCTGCCTGCCAATGCAGGGGACACGGGTTCGAGCCCTGCTCTGGGAAGATCCCACATGCCGCGGAGCGACTGGGCCCGTGAGCCACAATTACTGAGCCTGCGCGTCTGGAGCCTGTGCTCCGCAACAAGAGAGGCCGCGATAGTGAGAGGCCCGCGCACCGCGATGAAGAGTGGCCCCCGCCTGCCACAACTAGAGAAAGCCCTCGCACAGAAACGAAGACCCAACACAGCCATAAATAAATAAACAACTAAATAAATAAAATTAAAAAAAAAAAAAAAAAAAAAAAAAAAAAATGGAGCATCAACATTGCTACCAAATATCATTGAAGAATAGATTCTATTTGTCCATGGGTGGTAGTACTGAAACATGGGGTCTTAGTGAAAGGGTTGTCTGAAATCTATCTCTGGTGAAGCAGACAAACCTATTAGCTTAATTCCTTCAGATGCTGTCACATAAATGACTTAAGGGATCCTACAATAACGATGTGATCAGATGTTCTGAACCTTGAGCCTTAAAAGAGGCACCAAACTCTGGAAGACATTTCTCAAAAGCACAGAGATGGCCACCACATCAGGAATTTCCCCTTAGTCCATTTGTTTTGACCATGTAACCAAATAAACCTTTAAATGTTACAGATACAGAAAAAGGTCCTGTAGAGGTGCAGCCATATGCAGCATCAGCGGTCTGGAAGGCCCTTTTGTCTTCCCAGTATCACCAGTCCCAATCCTAGCCATCTTTTAGGCTAAATCAAATGCTGCTTCCTCATAAAGACTTCCCTGATCGCTCAAGCTGAATGTGACCCTAAATCATCTGGTACCAGTAGATTTTTAACAGCTTTGGCTACCCATCACTTTATCCTGTGCTGTAGGCATCATCATATGTGTTTTATCCCTCCTAACATGGGGTCTGGAATATGGTATGCACAGAATAAATATTTAAGAAAGAGAAATATGGAAGGAGGGAAGGAGGCAGGAAGGGAAGGAATAACTCTCCCCAAGCAAATACCCAGAGTAGAAGAGATACTTTTAAACAAACATGGATTGACAAGAAATGAAGCTTCAGGGTCCGTCACTTCCTTCAGCCCCTTCTAAGACCTTCAGAGGGTCCAAGCAATGTGTTCCTTGCTGCCTCTTTCCACTCTGACTGTCCTCTGTTACATACTCATGTGGGACAGTGTTGGAATGGTGTCAGGAATTTGGGGGTTTGGTTAGGGGAAGATGAGTTGAGGATACATTTAGTTGAGCATCGTGGGATACATTTACGTATGGTTTGCTGTCACTACAGTGTGTGCATAAGGCATGGCCAATTACCATTGTGTAGGAATGACTTCCTGGCATACTTTCAATGCCCCTGGGTCCACTACTCCCCTAGCTCTGGGACTCAGGGGTATGGAGCCAAAAATCCTGTGACAAGAATGTGTCCTGCAACACCCAGCATGTGGATTATGCTGGTAGAGGAGAGAAACAGGGTGTGAAATGTATGGAGCCAGAAGCTAGGTCAGCAGAAAGTTCTACCAATTGTCAGATGTGTAAAAGTATACACACAGAGAGGACTACTCAGTATTCAGTGATGCAAAAACAGATGCTTTCCCTTATTAGGACTGTACTCAGTGATGTACTAGAAGCAATTATAAATGTACCACTGACTTGATTTTCTTTTTTGATGTGGATTTCACAAAACAGAATGTATCAGTGTATGAACTTACAGCAACAGTATACGTATTTTTGTAACAGCTTTCAAATAAAAGAAACTTGATAGAAGATTCCCCAAATTTGACAATCATCTTAAGTTTTAGGACATTACCAACAACAGTTGTGCAGATTAAAGGAAGTTTTCCAAACTTTTAATAGTAATAATAACAATAATAATAAATTTCTATTAACCATTTAAGAGGAAAGAGTGAAATTATCTTTCTATTCTCCTTATAGAAAAAAATTACAAAGTTAGGTTGCATGGAGAGGTGACCAGAGAGCATGCAGCCACAAAATGTAAGAAAAAGTCATTGGGCATTTAATTAATTAATTAATTAAAATGATATTTTTCTGGATTTTGTGATTTTTGTCATATTTCAAAGTTTTTTAAAACAATTTAAAATATGTTTCATTCGCTTTTCTCACTTGAAATAAGTATTCATTTTCTTACATAATTGTTTTGGGATGAATTATATCCCCCCAAATTCATATGTTGAAGTATCCCAGTACCGTAGAATGTGACTGTATTTGGAGATAGGATCTTCAAAGAGACACTTACGTTAAAATGGGATTGTTAGGTTGGGCCTAATCCAACATGACTGATGTCCCTCTAAGCAGAGGAGATCAGGACACAGATGCACAAAGAGGAAAGAGCAACTGAGGACACAAGGAGAAGACGCCCATCGATAAATAAGCCAAGGAGAGAGGCCTCAGAAGAAGCCAACCCTGCCAACACCGCGATCTCAGAATTCCAGCCTCCAGAAACATGAGAAAATAAATTTCTGCTGAGTAAGTCATCCAGTCTGTGGTACTTTGTTACGGCAGCCCTAGCAAGCTACTGCAATAATTTTCTGGTCATCATTTTGTATTTTTAAAAGAAGTCTCCCCAAAGTGATAAGCTTCAAAGCTTTAGGTCCCACAGAATCTGAATATATCTACACACACACACACACACACACACACACACACACACACACACAATCTCACTATTCACTGTTGGGTGTATTAACTATAGTAGCGAAAGCCAAGGCTGTTTTGTCAGAAATTCTTACTTTTTATACATACTTCTTTACAAAAACTTTCTATCTTGAACAGTCATTTATATTGTAGTAACTACCAATTAGGATTCAATCATTTAATCAAAAGGTTTATTTGGCTTCTGAGATTTGTGTAACCTTGGCGTCTACAGAGACATCATCTGTAGAGCCTTCCCAGATAGAGCGCTGAAGAACACCTAGATATCAGCCCCAGCCTTTTATTGACTGTCCTGTTTAATGAATTTCCTATTTTTCAATCTAAATTTTAAGCAACTGCAGAGGGCATTCTGTAAACAGAAAAGCTGGGGATTGCAATTTCTTTTTTTTTTTTTTTACACATCTTTATTGAAGTATAATTGCTTTACAATGGTGTGCTAGCTTCTGCTTTACAACAAAGTGAATCAGTTACACATATACATATGTTGCCATATCTCTTCCCTCTTGCATCTCCCTCCCTCCCACCCTCCCTATCCCACCCCTCTAGGTGGTCACAAAGCACCGAGCTGATCTCCCTGTGCTATGCGGCTGCTTCCCACTAGTTATCTATTTTACTTTTGGTAGTGTATATATGTCCATGACACTCTCTCACCCTGTCACATCTCACCCCTCCCCCTCCCCATATCCTCAAGTCCATTCTCTAGTAGGTCTGTGTCTTTATTCCCATCTTGCCACTACGTTCTTCATGACCTCTTTTTTTTTTTTTCCCTTAGATTCCATATATATGTGTTAGCATACTGTATTTGTTTTTCTCTTTCTGACTTACTTCACTCTGTATGACAGACTCTAACTCCATCCACCTCATTACAAACACCTCCATTTCATTTCTTTTTATGGCTGAGTAATATTCCATTGTATATATGTGCCACATCTTCTTTATCCATTCATCCGATGATGGACACCTAGGTTGCTTCCATGTCCTGGCTATTGTAAACAGAGCTGCAATGAATATTTTGGTACATGACTCTTTCTGAATTATGGTTTTCTCAGGGTATATGCCCAGTAGTGGGATTGCTGGGTCATATGGTAGTTCTATTTTTAGTTTTTTAAGGAACCTCCATACTGTTCTCCATAGTGGCTGTATCAATTTACATTCCCACCAACAGTGCAAGAGTGTTCCCTTTTCTCCACACCCTCTCCAGCATTTATTGTTTCTAGATTTTTTGATGATGGCCATTCTGACCGGTGTGAGATGATACCTCATTGTAGTTTTGATTTGCATTTCTCTAATGATTAAAGATGTTGAGCATTCTTTCATGTGTCTGTTGGCAATCTGTATCTCTTCTTTGGAGAAATGTCTATTTAGGTCTTCTGCCCATTTTTGGATTGGGTTGTTTGTTTTTTTGTTATTGAGCTGCATGAGCTGCTTGTAAATCTTGGAGATTAATCCTTTGTCCGTTGCTTCATTTGCAAATATTTTCTCCCATTCTGAGGGTTGTCTTTTGGTCTTGTTTATGGTTTCCTTTGCTGTGCAAAAGCTTTTAAGTTTCATTAGGTCCCATTTGTTTATTTGTGTTTTTATTTCCATTTCTCTAGGACCTGGGTCAAAAAGGATCTTGCTGTGACTTATGTCATACAGTGTTCTGCCTATGTTTTCCTCTAAGAGTTTGATAGTGTCTGGCCTTACACTTAGGTCTTTAATCCATTTTGAGTTTATTTTTGTGTATGGTGTTAGGGAGTGTTCTAATTTCATACTTTTACATGTACCTGTCCAATTTTCCCAGCACCACTTATTGAAGAGGCTGTCTTTTCTCCACTGTATATGCTTGCCTCCTTTATCAAAGATAAGGTGACCATATGTGCGTGGGCTTATCTCTGGGCTTTCTATCCTGTTCCATTGATCTATATTTCTGTTTTTGTGCCAGTACCAAACTGTCTTGATTACTGTAGCTTTGTAATATAGTCTGAAGTCAGGGAGCCTGATTCCTCCAGCTCCATTTTTCGTTCTCAAGATTGCTTTGGCTATTCGGGGTCTTTTGTGTTTCCATACAAATTGTGAAATTTTTTGTTCTAGTTCTGTGAAAAATGCCAGTGGTAGTTTGATAGGGATTGCATTGAATCTGTAGATTGCTTTGGGTAGCAGAGTCATTTTCACAATGTTTATTCTTCCAATCCAAGAACATGGTATATCTCTCCATCTATTTGTATCATCTTTAATTTCTTTCATCAGTGTCCTATAATTTTCTGCATACAGGTCTTTTGTCTCCTTAGGTAGGTTTATTCCTAGGTATTTTATTCTTTTTGTTGCAATGGTAAACGGGAGTGTTTTCTTAATTTCACTTTCAGATTTTTCATCATTAGTATACAGGAATGCAAGAGATTTCTGTGCATTAATTTTGTATCCTGCTACTTTACCAAATTCATTGATTAGCTCTAGTAGTTTTCTGGTAGCATCTTTTGGATTCTCTATGTATAGTATCATGTCATCTGCAAACAGTGACAGCTTTACTTCTTCTTTTCCGATTTGGATTCCTTTTATTTCTTTTTCGTCTCTGATTGCTGTGGCTAACACTTCCAAAACTATGTTGAATAATAGTGGTGAGAGTGGGCAACCTTGTCTTGTTCCTGATCTTAATGAAAATGGTTTCAGTTTTTCACCATTGAGGACAATGTTGGCTGTGGGTTTGTCATATACGGCCTTTATTATGTTGAGGAAAGTTCCCTCTATGCCTACTTTCTGCAGGACTTTTATCATAAATGGGTGTTGAATTTTGTCGAAAGCTTTCTCTGCATCTATTGAGATGATCATATGGTTTTTCTCCTTCAATTTGTTAATATGATGTATCACGTTGATTGATTTGCGTATATTGAAGAATCCTTGCATTCCTGGAATAAACCCCACTTGATCATGGTGTATGATCCTTTTAATGTGCTGTTGGATTCTGTTTGCTAGTATTTTGTTGAGGATTTTTGCATCTATGTTCATCAGTGATATTGGCCTGTAGTTTTCTTTCTTTGTGACATCTTTGCCTGGTTTTGGTATCAGGGTGATGGTGGCCTCGTAGAATGAGTTGGGGAGTGTTCCTCCCTCTGCAATATTTTGGAAGAGTTTGAGAAGGATAGGTGTTAGCTCTTCTCTAAATGTTTGACAGAATTCGCCTGTGAAGCCATCTGGTCCTGGGCTTTTGTGTGTTGGAAGATTTTTAATCACAGTTTCAATTTCAGTGCTTGTGATTGGTCTGTTCATATTTTCTATTTCTTCCTGGTTCAGTCTCGGCAGGTTGTGCATTTCTAAGAATCTGTCCATTTCTTCCAGGTTGTCCATTTTATTAGCATAGAGTTGCTTGTAGTAATCTCTTATGATCGTTTGTATTTCTGCAGTGTCAGTGGTTACTTCTCCTTTTCATTTCTAATTCTATTAATTTGAGTCTTCTCCTTTTTTCTCTTGATGAGTCTGGCTAATGGTTTATCAATTTTGTTTATCTTCTCAAAGAACCAGCTTTTAGTTTCATTGATTTTTGCTATTGTTTCCTTCATTTCTTTTTCATTTATTTCTGATCTGATCTTTATGATTTCTTTCCTTCTGCTAGCTTTGGGGTTTTTTTGTTCTTCTTTCTCTAATTGCTTTAGGTGCAAGGTTAGGTTGTTTATTCGAGATGTTTCCTGTTTCTTGATGTAGGCTTGTATTGCTATAAACTTCCCTCTTAGAACTGCTTTTGCTGCATCCCATAGGTTTTGGATCGTCGTGTCTCCATTGTCATTTGTTTCTAGGTATTTTTTGATTTCCCCTTTGATTTCTTCAGTGATCACTTCGTTATTAAGTAGTGTATTGTGTAGCCTCCATGTGTTTGTATTTTTTACAGATCTTTTCCTGTAATTGATATCTAGTCTCATAGCGTTGTGGTCGGAAAAGATACTTGATACGATTTCAATTTTTTTAAATTTACCAAGGCTTGATTTGTGACCCAAGATATGATCTATCCTGGAGAATGTTCCATGAGCACTTGAGAAAAATGTGTATTCTGTTGTTTTTGGGTGGAATGTCCTATAAATATCAATTAAGTCCATCTTGTTTAATGTATCATTTAAAGCTTGTGTTTCCTTATTTATTTTCCTTTTGGATGATCTGTCCATTGGTGAAAGTGGGGTGTTGAAGTCCCCTACTATGATTGTGTTACTGTCGATTTCCCCTTTTATGGCTGTTAGTATTTGCCTTATGTATTGAGGTGCTCCTATGTTGGGTGCATAAATATTTACAATTGTTATACCTTCCTCTTGGATCGATCCCTTGATCATTATATAGTGTCCGTCTTTGTCTCTTGTAATAGTCTTTATTTTAAAGTCTATTTTGTCTGATATGAGAATTGCTACTCCAGCTTTCTTTTGATTTCCATTTGCATGGAATATCTTTTTCCATCCCCTCACTTTCAGTCTGTATGTGTCTCTAGGTCTGAAGTGGGTCTCTTGTAGACAGCATATATATGGGTCTTGTTTTTGTATCCATTCAGCCAGTCTGTGTCTTTTGGTGGGAGCATTTAATCCATTTACATTTAAGGTAATTATCGATATGTATGTTCCTATTCCCATTTTCTTAAATGTTTTGGGTTTGTTATTGTAGGTGTTTTCCTTCTCTTGTGTTTCTTGCCTAGAGAAGTTCCTTTAGCATTTGTTGTAAAGCTGGTTTGGTGGTGCTGAACTCTCTCAGCTTTTGTTTGTCTGTAAAGGTTTTAATTTCTCCATCAAATCTAAATGAGATCCTTGCTGGGTAGAGTAATCTTGGTTGTAGGTTTTTCTCCTTCATCACTTTAAGTATATCCTGCCACTCCCTTCTGGCTTGCAGCGTTTCTGCTGAAAGATCAGCTGTTAACCTTATGGGGATGCCCTTGTGTGTTATCTGTTGTTTTTCCCTTGCTGCTTTTAATATGTTTTCTTTATATTTAATTTTTGATAGTTTGGTTAATATGTGTCTTGGTGTGTTTCTCCTTGGATTTATCCTGTATGGGACTCTCTGTGCTTCCAGGACTTGATTAACTATTTCCTTTCCCATATTAGGGAAGTTTTCAACTATAATCTCTTCAAATATTTTCTCAGTCCCTTTCTTTTTCTCTTCTTCTTCTGGGACCCCTATAATTCGAATGTTGGTGCGTTTAATGTTGTCCCAGAGGTCTCTGAGACTGTCCTCAGTTCTTTTCATTCTTTTTTCTTTATTCTGGTCTGCAGTAGTTATTTCCACCATTTTATCTTCCAGGTCACTTATCCGTTCTTCTGCCTCAGTTATTCTGCTATTGATCCCATCTAGAGTATTTTTAATTTCATTTATTGTGCTTGTCATCGTTTCTTGGTTCCTCTTTAGTTCTTCTACGTCCTTGTTAAATGTTTCTTGCATTTTGTCTATTCTATTTCCAAGACTTTGGATCATCCTTACTATCATTATTCTGAATTCTTTTTCAGGTAGACTACCTATTTCCTCTTCATTTGTTAGGTCTGGTGTGTTTTGACCCTGCTCCTTCATCTGCTGTGTGTTTTTCTGTCTTCTCATTTTGCTTATCTTACTGTGTTTGGGGTCTCCTTTTCACAGGCTGCAGGTTCGTAGTTCCCGTTGTTTTTGGTATCTGTCCCCAGTGGCTAAGGTTGGTTCAGTGGGTTGTGTAGGTTTCCTGGTGGAGGGAACTAGTGCCTGTGTTCTGGTGGATGAGGCTGGATGTTGTCTTTCTGGTGGGTTCGTCCACGTCTGGTGGTGTGTTTTGGGGTGTCTGTGGCCTTATTATGATTTTAGGCAGCCTCTCTGTTAATGGATGGGGCTGTGTTCCTCTCTTGCTAGTTGTTTGGCATAGGGTGTCCAGCACTGTAGCTTGCTGGTCGTTGAGTGAAGCTGGGTCTTGATGTTGAGATGGAGATCTGTGAGAGATTTTCGCCGTTTGGTATTACGTGGAGCTGGGAGGTCTCTTGTGGACCAGTGTCCTGAAGTTGGCTCTCCCACCTCAGAGGCACAGCCCTGATGCCTGGCTGGAGCACCAAGAGCCTTTCATCCACACGGCTCAGAATAAAAGGGAGAAAAAATGGAAAGAAAGAAAAAAAGAGGATAAAATAAAATAAAATAAAGCAATTATAATAAAAAATAAGAAAAAAAATTATTAAGAGTAAATTTATTAAGAAAAAAATTTTTTTTTAATTTTTAAAAATAGATTTATTAATTTTTTATACTAAAAATAAGAAAAAAATTATTTAGAAAAAATTTATTAAGAAAAAAATTTTTTAAAATAAAAAATATGAAAAAACTTATTAAAAATTTTTTTTTAAAAATAGAAAATAAGGAAAAAATTATTAAGAAAACATTTATTAGGGAAAAAAAAATTTTAAGCCAAAAAAAAACAAAACAAAACAAAACAAAAAAAAACGGACGGACCTAACCCTAGGACTAACGGTGAGAGCAAAGCTATACAGACAAAATCTCACCCAGAAGCATACACATCTACACTCACAAAAAAAAGGAAAAGGGGAAAAGTTAATATATCCTGCTCCCAAAGTCCATCTCCTAAATTTGGGATGATTCGTTGTCTATTCAGGTATTCAACAGATGCAGGCACATCAAGTTGTTTGTGGAGCTTTAATCCGCTGCTTCTGAGGCTGCTGGGAGAGATTTCCCTTTCTCTTCTTTGTTCGTACAGCTCCCGGGGTTCAGCTTTGGATTTGGACCCGCCTCTGCATGTAGGTCGCCTGAGGGCGTCCGTTCCCCGCCCAGACAGAACGGGGTTAAAGGAGCAGCTGATTCGGGGGCTCTGGCTCAGTCAGGCCGGGGGGAGGGAGCGGTACGGAGGAGGCGGGGCGAGCCTGCGGCGGCAGAAGCCGGCGTGACGTTGCAGCAGCCTGAGGCGCGCCGTGCGCTCTCCCGGGGAAGTTGTCCCCGGATTACGGGAGCCTGGCCGTGGCGGGCTGCACAGGCTCCCGGGAGGGGCGGTGTGGAGAATGACCTGTGCTCACCCACAGGCTGTTTGGTGGCGGCAGCAGCAGCCTTAGCGTCTCATGCCCGTCTCTGGGGTCCGCGCTGATAGCCGCGGCTCGCGCCCGTCTCTGGAGTTCGTTTAAGTGGCGCTCTGAATCCCCTCTCCTTGCACGCCGCGAAACAAAGAGGCAAGAAAAAGTCTCCTGCCTCTTCGGCAGCTGCAGACTTTTTCTCGTGCACCCTCCCGGCTAGTTGTGGTGCGCTAGACCCTTCAGGCTGTGTTCACGCAGCCAACCCCAGTCCTCTCCCTGGGATCCGACCGAAGCCCGCGCCTCAGCTCCCAGCCCCCGCCCGCCCCGGCGGGTGAGCAGACAAGCCTCTCGGGCTGGTGAGTGCTGCTCGGCGCCGAGCCTCTGTGCGGGAATCTCTCCGTTTTTCCCTCTGCGTCCCTGTTGCTGTGGGATCCGCGCTGATAGCCGGGGCTCGCGCCCGTCTCTGGAGCTCGTTTAGGCGGCGCTCTGAATCCCCTCTCCTTGCGCGCCGCGAAACAAAGAGGCAAGAAAAAGTCTCTTGCCTCTTTGGCAGCTGCAGTCTTTTTCCCAGACTCCCTCCCGGCTAGCACCGAAGCCCGAGCCCCAGCTCCCAGGCCCCGCCCGCCCCGGCGGCTGAGCAGACAAGCCTCTCGGGCTGGTGAGTGCTGGTCGGCACCGCTCCTCTGTGCGGGAATCTCCGCTTTGCCCTCCGCACCAATGTGGCTGCGCTCTCCTCCGTGGCTCCGAAGCTTCCCCCCTCTGCTACCCGCAGTCTCTGCCCACGAAGGGGCTTCCTAGTGTGTGGAAACCTTTCCTCCTTCACAGCTCCCTCCCACTGGTGCAGGTCCCGTCCCTATTCTTTTGTCTCTGTTATTTCTTTTTTCTTTTGCCCTACCCAAGTACGTGGGGATTTTCTTGCCTTTTGGGAGGTCTGACGTCTTCTGCCAGCGTTCAGTGGGTGTTCTGTAGGAGCAGTTCCACGTGTAGATGTATTTCTCATGTATCTGTGGGGAGGAAGGTGATCTCCGCGTCTTACTCTTCCGCCATCTTCGTCGCTGTAATCTGCAATTTCTTTTAGTTCCATGTTGCATGCTATGGATTTTATAGACAAGGGACAAGGATTCTATGATTTATACAGTGTGCAAAATTGGGGAAGTGACTTGGATTCTCTAAAATCGTGTCATCATCTGTAAAAGAAGATAATTGCCCACTCTTTGTCCATCTCAACAAGTTTTGTTTTGCTTTGTTTTCAGGAACAAATGAGACAATGGATATGAAAATGTATTACGTTAAAAAGTTCACTGTTATTTTATCGAACGCAATGGTAAATCACCTATCAATGTAGACATAGGATTGTTCTTGATCTCCCAAATCTAGAGGTTTAAACATTGTTTTAAAGTCCTGCCTGTGAGACCTTGGACAGTCATTCTCTGGGTCTTAATTTCTTGTAAATGGGCAAGATGGCTTCTTAGGAAAGCAAAGGGACACATTTCATCTCTGACAGCCTAAAAATCTGTGAACTTCCCATCACTGAGAACATTTTTGTGGTAATTATTATGTTCCAGAAGACTACTGGGAAAGCTTGTTTTCATTTCTAGGACTTTTTTTTTTCACTTTGTAATTGGTTAACACTCAAAGTAGAAAACTAGACTCCTGTTTTTAACAGGGATATTTAGCGTGGAATAAACATGGAACCAGAGGATATAAAATGGAAACCAATGACTTCCTCACCTGAACACCTCTTGCTAAACGAAAGGGTCCTTTGTAAACATGATCCATGCAGTTAAGAAAAAAAAGGAAAGCAAGCAGCAACAGCACACTTGTGCCCCTCGCTATTAATAGCCTGGTACTAGAACTCGTAGAACTGCCACAGAAGGCTGAACAGTCCTGGGCTTTGCACGTGATCACATTCACACTTCCACGGTTCATTAAGTAAGGCTTTCCAAACAAACTTGGCCTAGGCTCACTCATTTGGCATTTCTCCTGTAGGAATGCAACTCAATGCTCTACCCAAAGGTTCTAAGAATGACAGCTTGGGATATTTATAGATCGATTTAATCCTCTCTCAGGACCGGCTCATTTTGAATCAATGGCAAATGTCACGAGTCAATGGAACATTCACTTTGTCTGGCTTTGTACTTTGGATATAAGTGGGTTGGGTTTTACAGCTTATTTTAACTTTTTCTTTCCCCTTACGCTTTTCTGATCAGCTCTTCAAAGACAATGTCAATTATTCATGCCAGTGTACAAAACAATGTTACTCCTGGCATTTTGCAAGCAGTTCACACGTTTGGGGGGAATTATATCACACTTGAAAAACTGGGCATTGTTGGTTTTGTTTTCTCACTTGGAGACACTATGCTGATGCCACACATTGGCTCTGAGGAGGCCTTCATATCTTCATGCATCTTCATGCAACTTGTCCTGCAGCTCTCAGAGCTCAGGAGTACTTTCCTCTCGGAGATTCAAGGCTACTGGTTAGATTCTTGCCTATGACATTCCATTTAGCTCCATTCCATAGCCCACCCATCACACCCCTCACGCTGATGCTTCGTAAGTACCAGGCAGGAGAGACCAGTAGATGAGGAATGAAGAAATGAACTTATATCAACTATTAGAAAAATAATTAGGAAAGCTTTCCTGGCAGATAACCTCTCAATAGGCTCATGCTAAGAAGAGGGATCCTCAGCAGCTTAGCATATGGGTCCTACTCATGATCAGAAAAGAACGTGATTTAAGGTTTACAGCTGGGTTGCTGCACATCAGGGAGAATTTTTGTTAACATCCTTTTATAGAGAATTTGTGTAGTATCATGCATGGCTAAGCGCTCGTCGTGTGGTCTTGGGTGAGTAGCCTAATCCCTCTCTATCTTGGTTTCCCACTTAGTAAAAATTCAGGATATTAATAGTACTTTCTTTTATACTTTCTTCCAGGACTAAATAAGCCAACGCACATGAAGGCATTGCAAAGAAAAATAATAACTCGCCTTGGGTGATATCTAGCATTCATACTTGAAAGCAGGTTTGAAAACTTCAGAACACACACACATTTTGCCACACTAGATTTCCAAGCATAAAGTTTCTCAAGTGATTAGAATGTGCTTGCTGAGGGGACATGAGCTCCCAGTAGTTAAAAATCACTATTGTTAATATTCATCATTTATTAGGTATTACTTACCTACTAACTTTGGTAAGTAACAAAAAGCTATGTTATGGTCTTTACTAGGCATGCTTGTATTTTGTTGTTGTTGTTAATTTTAATTTTAAAAAAATTTTTATTGAAATATAGTTAATTTACAACATTGTGTTAGTTTTAGGTGTACAACCAAGTGATTCAGTTATATTGATACATATATATAAAATATATATGTTTACTTTTACATTCTCTTCCATGATAGGTTATTAGAAGATATTGAATATTGTTCCCTGTGCTATCTATACAGCACAAGCTTGTCTTTCAGCTATAACATGTAAAGATATAAGTGGTGAGCCAGCCTTTACATTGATCTTATTTTTAGAGGTAAATGGCAAGAAAAATGGAGAATCAGAATGGCAGTCAATTAATATTGAAATAAATCTAAGTTAAGGAAGATCTTTTGACTTCTCAGCCATTAGAGGCTCTGGACAATAAAACAATCTAATCTTGGCTACTCTCCCACCCCTCATTTTGAATCCCATTGATTCAAAACTAATAGAGGTCACATCCTACATGAACCCTTGCAAAACTGAAGATCACTACCTCTTCTGAAGATCACTAGAACTCTCTCAGGCCCTTTCTTTTAGCATTTACAATTCCTGTCTTGTGTGAACTATTTGTCCATAAGTAACTGATCGTGGGGGGAAATGCTCTATTCTCTAAGCAAGTGGGGATGCTAGCCCTGTTTTTTTTTTTTTGTACTTCACACTGATCAATAAGAAGGTAAGAATGGTCAGAGGCCAGTGTCACCAATAATACATATCTCAAGCTCTTTGAGGATGAACTAAATTTTAGTTGATTTTTTGCTTATCTTTTGGCATCTAGAAAAATGGTATATGTTATTTGTTGAAAGTAAAAATTTAAGAAAAATAGTTCTATGCAGCAATATACTAACATTGGCACTTTGTAAGCAGCTCTTGAGCTGCACGGAAAGACCTTAAGATATCTCCAAATTGCAGGTGCTGGGAAAGCAGTCCCCTGTTGATAAACACTTTGGGCCATTTATACAAAGAATCGTTATAAAGACTGCAAAGTATTGCGGTAGTAGTCGTTTCAAGGCAAAGGGATAACTTGAAAAGATAACTTGAAAGAGGAGGGTGAGACAAAAAATCGAGCTGATGAGAAGCACATGTCAAGGTGAATGACACGTGGTGTGAACAGAAAGTCTTGAAGAACGCGATGCCATCATCTGCCTTTTATTGGTTATACTGCCACCAGGGGTGGAGACTGGATGAGGAAGAAGGTCCCTGTTATCCTAGTGAGCCTGTCATAGAAATAGAAGTAGATAAAGCTCTCATCCCTCACCCATGTCCATGCTGTCTTTAACTGAGTATTCAGTTTTTAACTGCTCAAGTACCATTTAAAAAAAATATATATAGTAGTGTCATACTATATCTTTTTTGGCGAAGTAATTAAAACCAGAAGATTTTGAGAAACAGTCAACGCTAGTTCATCTCCCAAACATCTTGAACCATCATGGCTTCCATTACTACCTATCTTGGGAAAACTTGTTGCCCTGCCACTTGTGAGAGAACAAGTGCTATTTCCACTTCTCATTCAACAGCCACACTCCTCCACTGCCCCTAGAGCCAGAGACTGTGAGTCTGTTTAAGTACAAAACTATGGGAATCTGCAGATATAAACTCTATACTCATAAAGTGGCCCATACTTTCGCATTTCTTAACATAAAAGCTTTTCTATTTGCAAATAAGAAAGTTCATAAGCCTATCTTTTCAATAGTTTTAAGGGAAACCACAGAAGCATCAGAACCTAACAAATCTTCCTACAACCACTCTGATCTTACACAGTGGCTGGCATTATCTTAAAACAAAACCAGGCCCTATCAGTCCCTTGCTAAACGCTCCAGTGGATTTCCATTTCATTTAGAATAAGGACAAACTCCTTACTACAGTCCATAAGATCTGGACCCTGCTCACCTTTACCACCTCATTTTATTTATTCTCTTCCAACAACTAAGTTCTAGCCTCCCTGGCTTTCTTTCTATTCCTGTAAATGCCAAGCTGAGAGGACTCATCCTTGCTGTCCTCTGCTTGTAATATTCTTCACCCAGATCTTAGAACAGCTGGCCCCTGTGCATTATTCAGGCTTTGGCTCAAAGGTCATTTCTCCAACGACTTTCCTGAGTTGGCTATCTAAACCAGCCACTCTCTATCTCATTATTAAAATCTTTTATTTTATCCACAGAAAGTATCACTGCCTAAAATTATGTCTTACTGCCTCTCTTCTGAAAACACTACTAGAATATAAGCTTGAAGAGGAATGAAATATTACCCTCTTTCTGACTCTAACCCAGCACCAAAAGTAGACATTGAATAATTTTTTAATGAATGAATGTACAAATGAAGCCATGTGTTGGCTTCCAATAAAACTGACCTAATTTGCTTTAACTCTTAACTTTGTTTATATTCATGAAAATTTATAAAAGAAAGAGTGTCTGGATTCAGTAAACTACTTAATCTCTCCAAGACTCAGTTTTTATCTGCAAAGTGAAAATAATAACACTATCTACCTGAAAGTGTTACTGAGAAGATTGCATGAGCTAATCCACAGGAAGTGCTTAGCACAGTACCTGATATAGCTTTAAAATATTTAACAGCCCCATCTATCACTTAAGATTTGTGGTTCCCCTCCTTTATTCTAAGTCCTTCAAATTATAAAAATAACCTTTCAAATAGCTGTGGCATTTCATAATCAAAGAGTACTTGCCCATCTATCATCACGCAGGACTTTCTTTGTAGTTTGGACTCCAACCTCAGATTTGATGTCAAATACCAGGGTCTATCTACCATGTCAACATTATCATGGTGTTAAAGGGAGGGCTGGGGAGCTCAGGTAGTAGAAGGCGGGTGGGATGGGGAACACGCAGTTTGGGGAAATCATACATAAATGGGTGGCATATATTGGAAGACCTCAGGGCTTTGCACCCTTTTCACATAATAAAAGTCACTGTCACATCACTGCAGACTTATCTGGATAAAAAAATAACGGAGGGAATGATCCTGTGCCCAGCATTTGTTCATTTATTTTTTCTGAGGACTTACGACTTGTCAGACAGTGTTCTCTATATAGCAGTTAACTAAACAGAAAAACAAACAAACAAACAAAACTCTGCTCTCGGGATACATTCTAGAGGGAGAGACACAAAAAAGCAAATGATTAAGATACACAGTATGTTAGATGGAAATAAACATTACAGGGGATATTGGGAGATTGGGATTGACATGTATACACTGATGTGTATAAAATGGATGACTAATAAGAAAAAAGAAAAAAAGAAAAAAAAGAAATCAAACCAAGCACACTGTGGAGGCTCCAGATAGCTCAGAGCAAACAGTCACTATATATAGACTGCGTGGCCTGCACTAGTTTTTAAAATTGTTATGTTTTTAAGCACTTATCTATGTGCCTGATACAAATGATAAAAATACGTGGTCTCTGTTCTCTAAGAGCAGGAATGTGCAGTGAAATCACAATGTAACAAACAAACAAAAAAAAGAAAAAAACAAAAAACATTACAGGGGAATAAAGTGAAGGTAGATAGGGACACTTTGGGGCAGGGGAGGGATTTTAGGGTGGTCAGGCAAGACTTCTCCAGCAAAGTAACCTTTGAGTGAGGTTCCACAGGAGGTGAGAGAATAGGCCACGGGGATACCAGGGGAAAAGGGCTCAACAAAACAAAGGCCCTGAAACAGGAGTGTGGCTGGAGCAGAGGGCAGGGGGAGGCGGAGCTAAATGAAGTCAGCCTGTTAATGGGTGGAGACAGTGGGGTCTTGTAAGCACAGTTCTGGCCTTTTTTTTTTTTTCCTTGGCGGAGATGGGAAGCTGTTGGAGAGTTTTGAGCAGGACAGTGAAAGAATGTGACAAACAGGATCACTCTGGGTTGAGAACAGGGCAAAGTGGAACAAAGGTGAGTAGAGCAGAGCAATAGGAGGGGGTTAAATGACCCAGGCAAGACGTGCTGGGGCTTGGATAGGTGCAGGCAGTGGAGGCGCTGAGACATGGTGGGGCTTTAGACACACTTTAAAGGTGGAGATGAACGCATTTTGCTGTGTGAGAGAAAAGAGGAATCAAGCATGACTTCAGGTTTCAGGCTTGAGCTCCTGGAAGAGCAGAATCACGTCTGAAAAGAGCAACAATGCCATGTGGGAGAAGGTGAGATCAGAAGGTCCTATTTCCCTCAGTGATGAAAAAAGCTTCTTTAGGTTTACACATAACATGAGCTGTATGGGACAGAGACAAGAGCAATTTAAACTGACCACAACAAAGGAGAGAAAAACTACAATGATGTAGGCTGGGAAATTAACAAGGACTAAAATAGACTCCATCTGAAAGAAGATTAATCTACTGGTAATACAAGCTAGGAGCTAAAGACCAGAAGAGACCAGGAACACAGCTAGAATAAAAAAAAATTAAACACCTATAAAAGCACAGCTATTAAAAAAAACACAAAGAACCCTCAGTAATAAGAACTATATGTGGGTCCATGTCCATCATTTCACTTTGATTGACTCTTTCATTCATGAGTGCCTGACATATGCAAGACACTATGTTAGGTGTACAAGAAACACAACTGAATTAGACATGATTCACACACTTGAAGAACATAGATGTCTACCTGGGGAGGCAGACACGTAACATGATTAAAATCAAATGGGATGTGGAGATGTGGAGAAATTGAAATGCTCATACACTGCTGGTGGAAATGTAAGATGGTATAGCTCCTTTGGAAAGCAGTCCAACAGTTCTTCAAAAGGTTAAACAAAAAGTTACCATATAACTCAGCAAGTTCACTGCTAGGTATATACCCAAGAGAACTGAAAGCAACGTCCATACAAAAGCTTGTACTCAAATATTGATAACATCATTCATAATAGCCAAAGTGGAAAAAACCCAAGCACCTATCAACTGATGAAAAAATAAATAGAGTGTAGAATGTCCACACACTGGAATATTATTCAGCAATAAAAAAAATGAAGTACTCATATGAGCTACAACACAGATGAAACTTGTAAATATTATGGTAAGAATCCAGTAAAAGACCATACATTGTATAATTCCAAATGTCCAGATTTGGCAAATCCATAGATACAGAAAGTGGAATAGTGGTTACCAAGGGCTGGAAGGTTTGCAGGAAATGAATGACTGCTAATGGGTAAGGAGCTTTTTCCTGGGATGAGAAAACTGATGATGGTTGCACAACTCCATGAATACACTAAAATAATAATAACAATAATAACAATTGAATTGTACATTTAAAATGAGTAAATTCTATTGTGTATGAATTATATCTCAATAAAGTTATTACCTATTTAAAATATCCAATAAGACGCATGCTATAGTAAAGGGATTTTGAAAAGTGCTGTGAGAAGAATTCAGAAGAAAGACAAACTAATAATATGTGGGGACTGGGTGAATGGTCAAGCTTCTCCAAGCACTTAATATTAGAGATAGCTCTTGAAGGCTAACGAGTAGTTGACCAGTCTGGGAAAACAGGAGGGATGCAGAATCTACTCTGTAAGTAGCAGGTTAATTTGGAGTTTTGATATTTAATTCTTCCCTGCTCCCAGATTCCCACCAATAAGCTCCGGCTCAAGATGTAGTATATACTGGTTAAGAAAAAAATAGCTGAAAAATATTCAAGCAATTTTAATGAGAACCTAAATTTTGCAAAGTCATTTCCATATTTTCAGTACGGGGTTGATAAACTTCTGTGAAGGGACATACAGTAAATGTTTTGGGCTTGGAAGATCATACAGCTTCTGATGCACCTTCTCAATTTTACTGTTGTCGTGTGAAAGCAGCCATAGATAATATTTAAGCAAGTGAGCATGGCTGAATTTCAAATAACACATTATTTACCAAACCAGGTGGCAGGTGAGATTGGCCCATGGGTTGCAGTTGGCAGGGCCCTGGTCCATGTTCCCCACCTGCCTTGCTTAACTCTTCTCTGGTTCTCTGCTGGTCACTAGCAATTTCCCCACCCCTGCAGGGATTACCAGCCTCAGCTGTCTCATAGAGAGCCTGCTTAATACTTTACATCTTTTGGATGGGATGAAAAGCAGGATTAAAAATGGGGTTTCATCTGGTAAAGATTATAAGTATCATCTTTTTAGTAAGTCTATCCAAATTCATGTTAAATATTGCATGTATGCACAATAAACAATACACTTAGCTAACAGATCTATAAAGAATACAAAGCACACCTCTACTCTCTTATCCCTTTTCACAATAATACCTAAAGGTACATAAAAAATAAACAAGGTGTCTATGTTTGAGCAATAAATATACCAAATACTTATAAAGACAGAATAAAAGGGGGCCTGTTATCTGGAACTTATATTTAGTATATAGCTTCAACTCCTGGACTCTTGATATAATGTTGACTGAATCTTGGGTTTCAAATGTTAAATGTCTTATGTCCCAGAAATACAACTCTAAGGTTTTAACCCCTAAACTGTTTGGCCCAATGAATATTTGATGTTTGGATAACTGTACAGTGAGCTAACACATGTAAACACAGACAGCTACGAATGAAGGCAAGTGTCACAGTGTGGAAAGAACATAGTGGGCTGGCAGTCAGAAGACCTAAGAGCTTATCCTTCTTCTGACATTGGGTATTGGTATGATACTAGGCAAGCTGTCCCTGGACATGTTACAGAGTTTTCACCACATATGAAAGTATTTGGTAAATTTTGTAAGGGGTTACAAAAATGCTACATGCTTATTGTTATATAAACTAAGATGTTATAGTTAAGTAAACTTCTGAAATAAATCATATTGTATTTTTCTGAAGAACAGTCACTGAATTCTAAGGATGAAATAGAGCAAACACTGTATTATTTGCTAAGAATATACCCAAAAGTTGGGTTTTCCATATTCCAGAAAATCAAAAAGACCTAATATAACAAGTAAATATTTCTGGGACAATGGCAGTTTTGGAAAGTCAGCTATTTGACTTTCACTTTGGCATACTTCCCAATATTCTGTGTGTAACATCTGTCAAAGGTTTTATATTCACCACTAATTATTATACATTGATAGTGGTTGAGTGTCTTTGTTTGCTGGGGAGGAGAACAACTGCAGTTTCTCCTCTGAAATAGGACAGTGTGGGTGTTTGCAGCTGGCCAAGAAGGAAAGGAGATTTCTGGAGAGACACATCAGTGGGTCCACTTGCAAAATGAAGTGCGTTCTCTTGCTCTTAAACACAAAAAAATTACATATTGCTAGAGTCGTTTGTTAAAACTATTTAATTTTCCAAAGAGATTAGGGACCTGGGATACTTTCAAACATCTAAATCTATGAAAAACATTATACAAGTAAAATGAATAAATAATATTCACAGACATGTCTTAGTGTACTAGGACATCCATCCTCACGGTAACTTTTAAAATCAGGGGAAGGGGCTTCCCTGGTGGCACAATGGTTAAGAATCTGCCTGCCAATGCAGGGGACATGGGTTTGAGCCCTGGTCTGGGAAGATCCCACGTGCCACGGAGCAACTAAGCCCGTGCACCACAACTACTGAGCCTGCGCTCTAAAGCCTGCGAGCCACAAGTACTGAGCCTGTGTGCCACAACTACTGAAGCCCACGTGCCTAGAGCCCATGCTCCACAACAAGAGAAGCCACTGCAATGAGAAGCCTGCGCACCGCAACGAAGAGTAGCCCCTGCTTGCCTCAATAAAATAAATAAAATAAAATAAATACATTTATTAAAAGAAAACGCTAATAAAATAAATAAATTAAAAAAATAAAATCAGGGGAAGGAGAGATGATAGACTGAGTCAAAATCATAAAGACCCTAAGAACTAGTCGCCTCACAGGAACAACTGTGAGTCCGAACAAGGAACACCAGAATGGCCTCCATTTTCTATTATTAAGAGGCCTTACAGAATTAGTGTGGAGGTCTAAGGCCATGAGATCAGCTCCTTTTAACAATAGTTATTATACCTTTTAAAGGTCCTTTATACTTCCGATCTCATTGGTCTTGAACCAATGTAGAGAGAAATTGTGATTTAGAAAAAAGTGTTAAGTTTTCTACTCAAATGTGCCACTTACTAGTTGTATAACTAACTCTTCAGGTCACTGGAACTCTTCAGGCCTCAGTTTCTCATCTGTAATTTTAAGGGATTTTAACCTACTGATTCTGAAGATAACGTCTATGTCCGACAGTTTCAACAGGCCAGTCTAGAGGAATGGAAAGTAAAGATTTATTTATTTTTTTTCCAATTTCCATCCTTCAAATTTGTAGGAAACTGTCTCTTCTTCAATCAAGAAGCAAATCTTCCAAACATAGGAAGTTGATGGATAGACTCCTATCCATAAAGGAAATAAACAGTTGAATCAAGAATTTATTTGCAGATGAAATGATCAGGTAGAAAAGCCTAAGGAGTCTTAAGAAGCTAGTAAAACTGTTAAAGAGGTCATAAGATGCAAGGTCAATATTAAAAAATCAATGGTATTTGTATACACTACAAAATGACTGCAAATTAAGAATTTTTTAAAAATACCATTTATAATAGCACCCAGAATATGAAATAATTTAACAAAATACGGGTAAAACTACAATACATTGTTGAGAGAAATTAATAAAAGCATAAATAGAATGAGAGATATACCATGTTCATGGGTTGGAAGGCTCAATACTGTTAAGATATCAGCTCTTTTCAAATTATAGATTCAACAAAATCTCAACTGAAACCACAGCAAGCTATTTTGTGGAAATTGACAAGCTGATGCTAAAATTTATAAGGAAATGGAAAAGACTTAGAATAATAAAAGCACTTTTGAAAGACAAGAAAGATGGAAAGCTTATATTGTCAGATTTCAAAATCTTGTATAAAAGTCAGAGATCAAGGTAATGTGGCATTGGCTTGAGGATAGATATACAAATTAATGGAATAGAATAGAGTCCAGATGGACCCACACATCTGTGGTCAAATGATTTTTGTCAAAGGTGTCAAGGTATTTCAACGGAAGAAAAGAGTCTTTTCAATAAATCATGATGGAAAAACTGTGTGTCTCAATGGGGGTAAATGACTTTTGGCCCTTATCTCACACAATACACAAAGATTAACTTGAAGTGAATTATAACCTTGAATTTACCTGTAAAACATCTAAAAGAAAGCACAGAATAAGATCTTTATGACCATGAGGAGGCAAAAATATCTAAGGAAACAGAAAGCATAAACTATAGAAGATAAAAGTGATAAATTGACCTCCATCAAAAGTAAATACTTCTGCTCTTAGAAAACAACATTAAGAAAATGAAAAGTCAAGTCACTGACTGGGAATGCATATATCTAAGGACTCTTACTCAGAATACATAATGTACTCTTACAAAAAAAAAAAAAAAAAAAAAAAGAAACAAGCCAATTTAAAAAATAAACCAAAAATTTGATGACACTTCACAAAAGAAGACATACAAATGGCTAATAAGTGCATGAATAATAAGTGTTCCACATCATTAATCAAAAGGAAAATGTAAATATAAACCACAATCAGATACATCTATACAGCTTGAAAATAGCTAAAATTAAGAAGGCTGACAATACCAAGTGCTGCCAGGATTAGGGAGCAACTGGACCTCTCATACATTGCTGGTGAGATTGTAAAATGGTACATTTAGGAAAACAATTCGGCAGTCTCTTATGAAGTTAAATATTTACCACACAACCCAGCAATTCCTCTGCTAGGTATTTATCCAAGAGAAATGAAAACTATGTTCATATAAAGACTTGTACATGAATGTTCATAGCAGCTTTATTAATAATCAAAAATGGGAAAAAAAATAAATGCCCCCAAACAAGTGAATGGATAAACAAAATGTAGTATATCCATACAATGGATACATACACAAATGAAGCTCAAAAAAACTATAGTGAGTAGAAGGCGCCTAGATGCGAGAGTGTATACTATATGATTCTATTTATATGGAATTCTAGAAAGGGTAAAAATAATCCATGTTAGAAAGCAGAAAGGTTGCCTGGGGCTGAGGGTAAAGGGGGCTGACTGCAAGAGGGCTCGGGGGAGCTCTGTGGGGTAGTGGAAATGTTCTCTATCTTGATTTTGATGGTAGTTACCCAGGTGCACAAATTTGCCAAAGATTCACTGCCTTGTGCATTTCAAATGGGCACATTTTATTGTATATAAATTGAACCTCAAAAAGGTAATTAAAGAATCTGAATCAACAAATTCTATGGACATTTGGCAAATGCAAAAAGTAAAAAAGACTGTGTACATAACAGCATACACATACACACATGTATCCCAGAAGGAATGTAAAACATTAGCACAACTGTGAACATGAGAAATTATCTAGCTACTTTGGATACTGAGTTGCTCATGTGACAATGCGTGTGTTACTGAGGTCACCTAAGCTAATTTGGTGGTGTAGGTTTGGGTTTTGGCATTTTGATCAACAATCTGCTAAATTCTAAAGCAGGGCTTACCCCTTATTTTACTAGGACATAGGAAGTTTCTTCAAGTACCTTCATTAAACAAGAATGTATTATGTACTGTCTTAGTTACTCTGGACGAAACAGTGCTCAGATACCATCTCTATCCCCTAAATCTCAGAGTCTAATATATGCTAGGGCATAGGCAGGTGAAGGACAGGTACATAAATGATTCTAGTACAGTAAGTGTGTGAAAATGCACATAAGAGAGGGTAAAATAATGTCCAACTTAATTTTAGAAAGAGAAGGCTTCACAAGAGAGATTAACACTTTAGTTTGGTCTTAATGGGTCACGCTGGATATGCAAACATTTAATTTATTTGGGGGGAGGTCTGGGAAGGCATTCAAGGAAGAAGTAGCTCCACGATGAAAGCTATAGAGACGAAAAATAACTAGGAATGTAACTTCTCAGCTGGAAGCTGGGAGGCTTAAAGGGGGAGATAAAACTGGAAATCTAGGCTGGGGTTTCAATTCATTCCATAACTGGGTGGGGACTCCTGAAGGTTTTTGAGAAAAGGCAATTAGTGACGAGCGCAGAGCTGTGGGGTAGAAAGGCTAATCTGATAGCATGTGTAGGATGAACAGGTGTGGAGTGACTAGAGGTGGGGACACCCAGTAAAAGGCCATTTCAATGGCTCAGGTGAGAAACGGGGACAACTGAACCAGGACAGTAGCAAAGGGGGTTTTAGTAAGAAAACAGATTTGAGATACTGTGAACGTAGAAACACTGGAATAAATTGTACATAGTGATGGGAAAGAGGAAGCATAGCCCCACGGTGCTGAGCCTGGGTGCCCAGCAGGGATTTAACGGTGTTTCCCCTGCAGCTGTTGATCTCATGACACAGCACCGCAACTGCCTGAGCCTACCGACATGTCTGCCTGTGATGTGGGCCATAGCGGAGCCATGCCCAGAGGCTGCCAATGCTGATGTGGCGCTCCCCCCATCCAAACACCAAACCAACATCCATAGTTTACCAGGTGGAAAGCATGAGGACAAACCTTCTGAAAACCTGATTTGGAAACGTGGCTCACCCATGAATTTGACATATGACCTTAGGTGAGTGACTCTCATTACTGAGCTTTTGAACCCCTATCAGTGAAAGAGAGACAAAATCCTCTACCGGTGCATATCGCTTATGTTTTTTGTGAGGTCCACAAAGCATTCTGGAAACTGAAAAACCCTGTGCAAAGGGGAATTACTAATATTACGGTCACTGTCCTCAAGCAATCTCTTCCATCCTCAGCTTTATACAGACCTAGGTATTATTTGCACCTGACTGGAGGCCTATATCCACATCTATCCTTCTCCCCACCCTAACTAACTCTTCTTTTTTGTTTCTCTGATCCTGGAATTGAGAGATATTTAGCATAGAGATTACCATAAAGATAGTTTTCTCCCAAATGCCACCAATTCTTGCAGGACACTCAATATATACAACCTCCATTTCACTGTGGAAAAGACCACAATGAAATGAAATTTAAATATTTTGATATTACTTGAATATCTGAAATGCTACTATATCAACATTCTCAAATATTTTCTTAATCTCAACAATTCCCAGGTCTTGGGGATCCGTCAGCACTGACCCTGGTGGTTCACTACCTTCACTCTCCTCTCTGACGCACTAAATATCCCCAGATTCAAACACTAAATGAACAGCAGTAATCTGTTCTGACTCTGGATAAGATAAACTTGGTGTTGGATTTATTGAAAGGTGATGGGTTGATCTCCCAGTTCTCACTGTCCTGAAGGATTTTTCCAAGGAAATTTTAATAGATGGTTTTAGAATGTAACTTAACCCCCGCCACTAGTTGGGTCTCCACAGCTTTCCAGACATGCATAGCACCAGCACTCTTAACATATTACAGAGGAAATACCTGTCTCTGCAACAGAGCCGAGGCTGCCATAGATTAGGTTTATGACAAGGAAGTGGAAGCTAAAGCTATCTGTCACTGTGGACCTGAAAGTGATGACTGCCTCTAGGTTCTGGCTCTGGGGCTTTCAAGCTGACTCACCTTACCTGAATATTGGAGAAAGCACACATCCTACCTCACGGGAATGTGAAGATAACACACAGGACAAAAGTTCTGTGAACAACACAACGACCAGCAGATATTAGCTTTTATAAAATGGCAAAGAGAAGAGATTCCACTGTGTCTTTAAGAGGATTTCCAGTGAGAAGGGAACATTTCTCTCTTATAAAGACTTGCTTATAACAATATTTTTCAAGGAACTCAGCTCACATGGCCCAGGAAACACATTATGGTTTACTGTAGCATGCAGATTCAGTGCTCAGCACATTATGGAAACACAAATATAATCATGATTCCCCCCAAGGCTTGTAGGTTCTGATTTGGTCTCCTTCCTTTCTTCATTCTTTTCTTCCTTTCTTTTTTCTTTTTTTTTTCCTTTTCTTTCCTACTTTCTCCTTCCCTTCTTCTACTTCTTCTATATCACACCATGGTGTGGAAAAATTAAAGCAGCTTATCTCAAATCTAAAGGAGATTTATTTCTTTTATTTATTTATTTTTTTTAATAAATTTATTTATTTATTTTTGGCTGTGTTGGGTCTTCGTTTCTGTGCGAGGACTTTCTCTAGTTGCGGCGAGTGGGGGCCACTCTTCATCGCGGTGCGTGGGCCTCTCACTATCGTGGCCTCTCTTGTTGCGGAGCAGAGGCTCCAGACGCGCAGGCTCAGTAGTTGTGGCTCATGGGCCCAGTTGCTCCGCGGCATGTGGGATCTTCCCAGACCAGGGCTCGAACCCGTGTCCCCTGCATTGGCAGGCGGACTCTCAACCACTGCACCACCAGGGAAGCCCCTTTCTTTCATTTTTTGAAAACTTTTTCCTTCATGGGTTAAATGCCAAACTCCTAAGAACTTCTCAATGTAACAAAAGGTAATTGTTTTAAGGCACCGAGGTATGTTTTCCATCAGTGCCTAAAAAATTGGAAATAAATGAAAGCCAGTGAAAAAGCTGAATAGTCCTCACTTGGCGATTATTCAGCCCTTGGAGATTTCCAAGCCCTTTGCAATCATTAATTAATTAGTGAAGATGACATTCCACTTTACTGAGGCTGGGAGCATGACGTAAAGAGGTCTAGAGGCTTTCCTCAAGCTGAAAGAAGAATATCAAGGGAGGAACTGGGATTAGAATTTGGAGCTCACTTCTCAAGCCAGGAGTCACATCGCTAAGCCAAGCCAAGTTAATATTTGAGACAATAAGGTGCTCTGTGCACAGGTGCAGTTGAATACCGTAGTGTTCTGCTCAAAGACCAACTGTGAAAGAGCCCACCCCTTCATCCACCAATGCTCCCACAACACACACAGACGGTATCTGTAGCTTCATCAGCCTCTTTCCCCTTTCCCAAAACAAAGACAGATGGCTAAATATCAATCTCTAACCACTCTCCTTAATAATCACAGCAAAAAGTACATGATTTGATTTTCATTTTTTAAATGCACAATATGATGTTAAAACACATGACACTGTTGAAAAACAAATATTTCAGAATTTTTTTAAATGACATGAAATCCACTGATGTCCAGAATCCTTAACAAGGTAATAGATCATCCTGAATAATACTTTTACTCCAATAAGAAGGAAAATAAAGTTTCATGCTTTCTGGAGAGTGGTTAATACAAGTTCATTCTGTCACCCCAAGTAAGTTGACGAAGACAGACCAAATACTAGTGATGTTTCTGGACCTAACATCTTAGAACCAGGTCTTGCAGTGGGTGCTGATTCTTTTTTTTACCCTACTGGATTGGTTCCAGAGGGCCCAGTGACATGACGGGAAATCAGGAAACTCAAAGATTGGCTTCGTACTTCACCAGATCATTCTCTCCACCTAGGCATAGTTTTGCTCTGTCTCATGTCTGTTTCCCCAGGTGGGGTAATAGGATCCTTAAATAACTCAGGGCCCATCTCCTGCCCTTAGGAACATCACTCAGCCATCCTATCACAGTCAGGCTGCTTTGGACAGGGCAAAACTGCATACCTATTGGAACTTAAATGTTGATGGCCATTGTCCCAACCTAAATTTTTAATCTTCTGTAGGGGAATTTGTTGCAATTGTACCAAAGTGAGGTAAAGCTGAATAACCCCATTTTTTTCTGAACCGGTTGCTCTGGGGTCAGGACTGACAAATGCAAATATACTGCAATGTTAACAAAGGGCAAGGTTGTCCAGCTTGGTTATTTTGGGCAATACTTATTTTAAAAACAAAACAAAACAAAACAAAAAACCCTTAATAACATTTCTTTTCATAAAGAGATTTTTGGAAAGAAAGTCCTTCTAAGAGTAATGTTTCAAAAACACTTAACATTTTCACTTGAAATCTTTATGTTGGAAGATGATCGTGGCTTGGTCCACTTTCATGTAATGGGCAATCATAAGGTTGATGGACGCCTCCAGCTACTCACAGGCCCCACTTGCTGGGAAGGGTTCTTTCCTCTAAGGAACCTAAAATCCATCTGCATCATTAACAGAGCAGATGCTTTCATGTGAGAATAGTGATTTAGTAAACTCCCTACCCGGAGAGTAAGGACCTCACTAAATTCTGTTATAATGTTGAAAATGTGAATGGATATGCCTGAAAATCGACAATCTCAACTGTGTAAAGGATTAAAAAAAAACACAAACATATAGTCCAAACTTCCACCCAGTACATCCTCCTAATTTATCATTGAACTTCTCGATAATCAAGGGCTCTCCAATTTCTGATTTCTTACAGTTCTTACTACAGGGAAGGGAGTGCTCGGTTCTAACACAATGGCTGGAAACTAGATTGGTTTCTCCACCTCACTCCTTCCAAGTAACTCTCCTTGGTTCCTCTTTTCATGGTGGGAGGAAACATCATCATGTTGGTTCTAGGACACATGAAAAATCCAAGTTGTAGGTGAGTAGGTGTGTATAGTATTATATCTTGCCTATTCACAGGAAGTAATTGAACACGTTGACTTAAAACACATACATGCTTGAAATTAAATCAAACAACAAAAAAGATAACTGTCATAAAGAATATTTTTAAGTTGCCTAATAGGGTTAAAGGTTGGAGAGTAATATTCTTCTTGGAGGATCATTAATGTAGATAAACAAGGGGTAATAAACAAGTGCCATTCTACTACAGCCCCTTCCCAAAGAAAACTAGACAAGATATCTGCATTACCTTAGATCTCCTTGGCCTCACCTGACTCCTGGGCCCTTGTCCACTTGTTCTTCCCCAGCAGTCACTATGGTACCAACTTTGCTTGGGTTCTGACCGCCTTCATATGAGCCCAACCTGTCATCAGCTCATCTCATGCTGCCCTGAGCACCTCTCACCTCCACATGTGGGGATTCCCTGTCCCTGCTGAGGCATCAGATACTTCAGATCTATTTAGTGACCAAGTAAATGCAACATCTAAGTGTGAGGAAGTCTATGACCCACAGAAGGAAGCTCTGACCAACAGAAAAGGAGCTTGGAAGATAAATTATTTTCCCTTCCTTTCCCCGAACAGATTGTCCTGAGCTGCTACGGTTCATATGGTCTTTTGGAAGATGGTCCTTCAAGATTGAAAAATTAGTTGTACTTGACACTAAACGGAAGCCATATTGGTAAAACCTCCCCATATCCCCAAATAGGATCTCCCCATTTTCCTGCTTCGCTCATGCACTTCCTTCAGATTGTACTTTCTAATGAAATAAAAGTAGCACATACACTTTTGCCTTAGGCTCTGCTTTCTGGGGAAGGCAGACCAAGATAGGTACCCCCTTATTCCCATCACTATATTAAAGAGTTCCCTACCTTTGGTTGCAGTGGTGGTGCACAGGGGGCTGAAACAGGATCTGTGATGTAGGTCTTCTTGGGACCAGCAACTGGATACATCCCAGCAGGGTTCTGGTTCCCGGTGCCAGAAGGAGTATACCCTTGTTCCCGCTTCCAGGTATTTGGCTGACCTTGTTGACCATAGGCAGGATCAGAGTCATTTTTGCCCCCATAGCCAGGCCCCGCTGCACAATAGGGTTCATAATAGCGTCCTTGGTTGGGGGCATACCCATACCCAGGCTCAGGCTGAAGTCCTGGTGGTGGAATATACGCATAATCCATGCCTCCCCGTGTAGAAGGAGGTGGACCCTGCCCAGCGATAGGAACTGGTTGAGTGTTATAGCCCTGGGCCCCTGGCCCTGAGCCATAAAATTGTCCTGGTGAAGGGGCAGCCATGTAATGAGAGCTGGGCTGGGCTGACTTCACCTGCACATTGAAGGTAGGCCTTGAAGGGGTAGATGCCGTAGTGTAGGAGGCTGGGACAGGCTGAGGCTGGGGTTTTAGTGTTCCAATTGGAGCCACGGGGATGGGTCCAGCCTGGGGTACAGGCTGTGGCTTCAATGTAGACTTTTTCGTTGCCGTCAGAGGGGGCTGGTTTGGTATGACCATTCTCTTATGTCCTGTCACAGGGGTGGAGACTGGAGGAGAAGCTGTTGTTGAGCTAGTAGAGCCCTAAAGCAGAAAAGACAAAAGGAAAAAAAAAAGACAAAGATTATTGCTAATGAAAAATAAAAATACATAAACAGACAAATATTAATAAATGCCATTATTACTTTTGTATTAACTCGGCAAAACATAAACAAGGCATGGTTCGTGCCTTCTAAGAGTTCACAGACAACACAAAAATCAGTTGCGCTTCTGTGTACCAATTCCACTTATAATGACATCAAAAAGAAAGAAAAAACTTAGGAATAAACTTAACCAAAGAGGTGAAAGTCTTATACACTGAAAAGTACAAAATGTTGCTGATAAATTAAAGAAGATACAACTAAATGGAAAGACATATCATGTTCATGGATTGGAAGACTTGATACTGTAAAAATGTTAATACTACCCAGAGCAATCTACAGATTTAATGCAATCCCTGTCAAAATCCCAATGGAACTTTTCTGCAAAAATTAAAAAATCCATATGCAATCTCAAGAGACTCTGAATAACCAAAACAATCTTGAAAAAGAAGATTGGAGCTCTCACACTACGCAACTTCAAAATTTATTACAAAGCTATAATAATTAGTGTTCCATTGGCATAAAGACAGACATAGACCAATGGAATAGAATTGAGAGCCCAGAAATACATCCTTGCATACATGGTTTGATTTTTGACATGGGTGCCAAGACCATTTGATGGGGAAAGGATAGTCTTTTCAACAAATGGTGCTGGGAATACTGGATATCCACATGCAAAAGAATGAAGTTGGACCCTTACTTTACACCATATACAAAAAGTAACCCCAAATTTTAGCTCTAAATGTAAGAGCTAAAACTATAAAACTCCTTAAAAAAACACAGAAGAAAAAAATTCATGACATTGGATTTGGCAATGATTGTTTTTGAATACATATAGAAACATCAAAAGCACCAGCACCAAAAGCAAACAGATAAATTGAACAATGGGATCTCAAACAAACTACCCAAAGACTTGGTCACCATACTGCTAAAAGGCAATACTAGAGAAAGAGAGCTAAAGGACTAAGCAGAGGGAACGAAAAAAAGCAATGAGGGGTGTTGGGAGAAATAAATACCGCTGGTACAACCAAAGAAATACTAAATTTACGATCAAAGATTCCTGTCAAAGAGTGATTTACCAAAGATAACTCAAATGCAGCCTCCTCCCTTAACATCTTTCTGTTTTTTTGTCGCATTCATTTGTTCAATTCAGAAATACTTACTGAATGCCCTAAAAATGTCCTAAGGCCACAGAGATTAAAAGACTTTCTGCTGAACTGTGAGAGGTCTTGGTTAGGCTGGGGATAAGTAAAGGCTTAGGGAAGGTTTAAAGAGTCAAACATTCATCCTAAGGCACTAGTCTATTAGGGATCTGTAAACATTCCAGTGACAGAATGTCTTAATTTTGCTCTGGCTTACTATGATTAGATTTGTTGATACAAGAAATGAATGACCACACCCTAATTCGGTTGTTCATTAATTTCCAGGTCAATTCTAGTATGTATAGGAAGAAACAACACAAGACTTTATATTACTCTAGTGTCATTTGCCCACACCAAGCCATTAGAGATATATACATGTGGGGCAGATGCTAACTGCTTCCCCATACCCACTGCCCTTCTTCATTACTCAAAAGATTTCAGTTTTGTTTGGGGCGGCAATGTGCCCACTCTTCCCTAGATTACTTTGCATGTAGGAGTTGCCATGTGACACAGTTCTGGCCAATGAGATGTATGCGAAGCATTTCTGGAAAAGCTAGAGCTCTCCTGACACAGCATGATCCCTTCCTACTTTTCCCTTTTCCTCCTTCCTGCCTGGGATGTGGATATGGGGCTGGAGATAGTACAGCTATCCTGTCCCCACCATCACATGCAAGTATACTGATTTAGACGTATGGCTTTCTGGGAATAGCTTTCTGGTGATCTAGGTTGATCCAGAGATAAAGATTAAAACATCTCAGGGATGTTTGGTTAACATATAGTAGTTCTCTTTTTTTTTTTTTTTTTGGCCGTGCCGTGCTGCTTGCTGGATCTTAGTTCCCAGACCACACCAGGGATCAAACCTATGCCCCCTTCAGTGGAAGCGTGGAGTTCTGACCAGTGGACTGCCAGGGAATTCTCTGTATAGTGGTTCTCAACTGGAGAGGAAATCACCTAGTGACCAGGGAGAGATTAGAAATGTGTGGCAATGTTTTTTACTGTCACAGTGATTAGGGGATTCTATTTTCATTGAATGGTTAAAAGGCAAAAACACATCACTGTCAAACCCAAGATGACAACAGTGCCCCTGTTAAGAGACACCAGTAAACTCTTGAGCCACATGTCTTCTGGGAACCTGATTGCGAAGTTCCCAGCTGTCAGCCAAGGAGGGTCACTGGTCCTTTCTAGGATCTCTCTTCTACCACACTCTCCTCCTATTCAAATCACTGCTCTCCCCCTTGGTCCTCTTGAACCCAGGGAGATGACAGTTCTGACTCTGCTAGCCCCAGATTATCACTTTGTCCCTAATGGCTTCTCTATACCCAAGTGGACCTATGTACACAATGCATTTATAAGTCAGCTCCTTGAGAGGGACTAGTTTCTGTGTGCTATCATTTTCATTGGGATCTGACTGTGACGGCTATCTTTTCCCGTCATTTGTGATTTGTCTCAATTGTAGTTTCCTAGAGATTTTGTAATTCTAGATTTAGTTTTCTGTTAAGTTACAGAAAGCTGTTGAATAGAGTTATCTTTTTTCCTTTTTTGATAGCCTCTCAGGGGGCAAACCTGCCATTTCCTTTTGTAATTTAAGTATCATTGAGTATTCTTGTCTTGGTGGAGTAGCCTTTCCCTTCTGTATGAAGGTGGTCCCAATAGTACCCAACAGAAGATGCAGTTTCCACATTAAGTGATTTGTTAAAATATACATCCTGAAGAAATTCCTAAATAAATGCTCAGTAAGACACTGACATTCTGTAGCAGAGAGTATGGAAGAGTCAGTTTGAACCTAAAAAAAAAAAAGTAAGGTTAGATTTTTCTAGTCAACCATGTCGGTCTTAAAAAATGTCCACATTGGGGACTGACTCTGCCCCCCATTAGCGTGGTACTGGCCACTGAGCAGAAGAGAAGCCCTGGCTCACACCTGGCTCTGGCCCTAGCCCCTCCATCTCCAGCCCCGCCTCCTACCAAGGTGATAGCTGCCAGCACACCCTGGGGAAAGATGTAACTCGTGCTCACTTCAGATACAGTTCTCCCACCAAAGCCACGGGGCAGACTGTATAGAGATGCTCCCACACAAGGACACCTCTTCAAGACTGGGATGGGTAACTGTTTCATCAAATTTCATTGAGACAGAGAAAGTTCAGCAAAATGAGAAGGCAGAGGAATTTGTTTCAAAGGAAAGAACAAGGAAAAAACAACCTGAAAAAACAACTAATGAAACAGAGATAATTTATCAAATAAAGAGTTCAATCAAGGCTTTAAAAAAATGATGCTACTGTGCTATGAAACTTTGATAAAAGCATTGTTTTAAAGGTGCTTAAGTGTCTATCAGTGTTTAGGTGTACAGAATTGTGCAAAATCACTGATGGAGTATTTTTGAAAGAAGATGATAATAATAATTGTTATTATTATTGTTAACTATAATAATTACAGCTTAAAATAATTTGTGTTACACCCTCTACTAAGCAATTAACAAATCTATCATTTTATTATAATTTGTTAAAAGTTCCTGAGAAATAAAAATTAAACTTGATAAATGTAAAAAAAAAAAAAATGTCCACATGGATGGAACCGAATATAAGAAGGAATAAAGCTTTGCTTTTCTTTGATGACTCAAGATCAGCAGAAACCCAGAGTTCCTATTTTAAACACTTTACAAACCCAACTATAAATGGAGACAGTGACTGAGCAACTGAGCTAATGACAGGCATACTCTGGGCCGCAGCTGGAAAGGAGTCTGCCCCAAAAACAGATACTTCAAAAGTCATATACTTTGAAGATGAAAACCAATCACATTCATAAAGTAAACAAAAAAGAATGTAGACCTAACTCCTTAGAAGCAACTTTTTTCAACAAATTTCTCTTTCACTTTTTCTTTCTTGGTGAACATGCACACATGTGCACACACATTCACTACTTACAGATTCCTAAAGTCTTTGAAGGAAGGCATCAGGGAGCAATTTCAGGAGCCATTGCTAACTTCTAGGAAATATCTCCCTAGATGAGAAGGTTTCTCACAGCTTTATTATGAATTCTGCTATGTATGTGCCGGCATGTTTCTGAGTATTTTCTATTTCAAAACTACGTGTGTGAAAATAGCACATTTAGCTCTATTTTTTTCCTTTGCAATTTTAAATTCTTTACCTCATTGGAGGTGGAAGGGGTAAAGAACAGGAATCATTTTAACGCATACTTATTTATGTTCTTGATGATAAAAGAAAGCTATGGCAACACTTTCTTGGCCCACATATTCAATTAAATACACAGCGAATCTTTTCTACTTACTGGATTAGTAGGCACTTCCAAATATTTATTTTTGGCATTTCATTTCTTTTTTGTTCTTTGCAAGAATTCTTGAAGTTTTATCATGATTTAACATTTTCGTTTTGAAAAACAAGCACATTTTTAAAATTACACTCATACAGATATATATATATATATATATGTGTGTGTGTGTATATGTATATACATATTTTTTTCCCTGAGACTTGAATGTCTCTGTAGCAGTGTTTTTATGTGGTTATTTTTCCATTAATTATTTTCTAAGCATCTTCAACATGGAAAGCTCAGCGAGGTTAATGGGAGGATAGCGTCCCAGGATGAATAGCGCATGTCTCCCTGTCCCCCAGGAGTTTGTATGTAGTCTGGTAGAGGGACTGATCGATCACTGTTTGAACGGACGTCTCCACTACCAGGCAGAACTGGCTGTGGCCATGAGACAAGAACAGACAAAGGGCTGTAAGAGCACCTCTCGTGCTCACCTTTGGGAGCAGGCCCTCAACTTCCTTTTTGCCCAACTCGGAATAACATCTTACATTCCTCTATCCCTCTCACCGTTGACCCGCCCATTCCCTGAACACACCCCGCATGTACGTACACACACCCCCCCCCCAATCTACTATTATGTCTTCTACATAAGCCCTGATTACTTCTGGCATCCCTGTACTTTACCCCAGTCTCACTTTCTCTCTCCTAGTTCTGGCGCCCATCATCACTTCTCAGAGCTGTTTATTGCCATGATCTAACCTCACTTCTCTCTCATATCTCCTCCTCAGTACTGTCACAGTTTTGCCAATGACTCTGCCTTGTGTGGAACTCTTTTTATCATGGTGTACTCTCTCTCCCTTTTTTAAATACACTTTATAAGGACGTTCCAATCTAGCCCTTGCCTTTCTGTCCAGACACCTCCTTATTTCCTATATTAGTCACAGCATATTAAGCCTAATCTTAGGCTTATGTAGAGACGGGAATAGACCATACACTCATGTGTGTACTCATATCTGTCCACCAGCACCTCCTTCTATAGTCTATGATTTGTTCTTTATGACTCTCCTCCATGTTCCTCATCTGCAGCTCAAACATAGCCATCTTCTGCCTGGAAGTTGCCTACTGATTCTTTAAGTCTCTGATCAAATGGTGCCTCTTTTGTAATGTCCTTCTGGAAGTCTGGAGACATCCATTCAACAGTTACTATGTATTAGCCCCTATACCAGACTATAAACTGCTGGGGGACAGGGAGACATCCTATCCTCTTCCCATTAGCCTGACAGAGCTTTACATGTTGAAGATATTTACAAAATAATTGATGGAAAAATAAAAACATAAAAAGATATAAAAATCCCATAGAAGGATTTTGGGGGTTTTCTGTGGTCCTCTGGCTTTACCGCCAACGGGCTTTGTACATACCTCCATTAAAGCAAATATCTTACAGTGTTTTCATAACTGACTTGCATGTTTTATAAGTTGGGAAGAAGTCAAACTGTAAGCTACAGAAAATCAAATTATCACGGTCATAGATAGAAATTTGTCTTTTGTAATAGAAAGGGCAGCCAAGAACCACTATGTCTGTTCAACAGTGACAGCAAGGACCCAGGCTCTGGCTAGCTTTCTGCTAGAAGTACTTTTCCAATCTTTCTATAAGAGTGCTACTGACAACATTAGTCAACATATTGCCCAATCACCCCTGAATAAAGATCCTTTTTATCTGACACAGGACCTCCTCTCCTCTATTAACTCTCTCCAGGACCATGCCCACAACTTGAAATAGCTCCTGTGTATGATGACTCTCTTGAAGTTCTCTCTCTAGAATCCATCTGTACTTGAAATGCTAGACCCAAATATTCAACTGTCTATTTCATGTGTTTACTTGGATGTCTCATTCGCTCTTCAGGCTCAAGATGTTAAAAACTGTTTCATCACTTTCCTTGAATCTGCTTTTCATGCCTTTCATCTGGTTTTCTCATCCACCCCAGCACTGTTCAAATGAGAACACTAGGAGTCATTCTTGAGCCTCTCCTTCACATCCCATTCAAGTATCAAATCCTGTTGATCCTATTCCCTAAATAGGAGATTCTATGTCTCTCAAAGTTGTCTGCATTTCAACCATTTCCTCTCCTGTAATTCAATTCCAAGACACCACCAACTCTCACCAGGAATTATCCAACAGCATCCAAACTGGTCTCCCAGTATCTATGCTTGTTCCCCTTCAATGAGTCCTTCATTCTGTAGGAAGAGTGATTTCTCTCAAATGCAGATCTAATCACATTACTTTCCTGCTTAGAAGTCTTCAGTGGTTTAGTGGAGTGATTTGGACTCAGTCTATTTCTTCTCTCTCTCCTTGAGAGGTACATGTCATGTCACCCTCGAGAGGTACACGTCATGTTACTCTGACACTGACTTCCTTTCATATCTGATGTGCTAGACTCTCTCCTATCTCATGGATTATACCTCTGTGCTTTCCCACCTCTCTCTGGATTCTATGTCTAGCTAATTCCTAAGAACCCCTGAAGTCTCAGCCTGAGTGTCAGGTTCCTCAGTGAACCTTTGCCCAAATCCCCTGGCACAGTGAGCTCTTCTACACATATCACACTTGTGTATGTCTGTTCTCATAAAGTTAGAGATTGTCCCTTTTATACGCTGCTGCTTTTCCACTGGCTTTTTCATATCATAGTACATAGCAGGCATGTAACAAACATTTGAATAAATGAGTAATGGTCTCCCAAGAAAAGTGCATTTCTCTTGTCAGATTACAACCAAATATGTAAAATATGAGCTATCTCATTTCTCTTATTACTTGACAATCAAGGAACTCTGATATAACACATTTTTTAACATCTTTATTGGAGTATAATTGCTTTACAATATTGTGTTAGTTTCTGCTGTATAACAAAGTGAATCAGCTATATGTATACATATATCCCCATAGCCTCTCTCTCTTGCGGCTCCCTCCCACCCTCCCTATCCCACCCCTCTAGGCGGTCACAAAGCACCGAGCTGATCTCCCCGTGGGATGCAGCTGCTTCCCACTAGCTATCTATTTTACATTTGGTAGTGTATATATGTCAATGCTACTCTCTCACTTCATTCCAGCTTACCCTTCCCCCTCTCCGTGTCCTCAAGTCCATTCTCTACGTCTGCGTCTTTATTCCTGTCCTGCCCCTAGGTTCAACAGAACCATTTTTTCTTTTTTTTTTTTTAGATTCCATATATATGTACTAGCATACAGTATTTGTTTTTCTCTTTCTGACTTACTTCACTCTGTATGACAGACTCTAGGTCCATCCACCTCACTCCAAATAACTCAATTTCGTTTCCTTTTATGGCTGAGTAATATTCCATTGTATATATGTGCCACATCTTCTTTATCCATTCATGTGTCGATGGACACTTAGGTTGCTTCCATGTCCTGGCTATTGTAAAATAGAGCTGCAGTGAACATTGTGGTACATGACTCTTTTTGAATTACGGCTTTCTCAGGGTATATGCCCAGTAGTGGGATTGCTGGGTCATATGGTAGCTCTATTTTTAGTTTTCTAAGGAATCTCCATACTGTTCTCCATAGTGGCTGGATCAATTTACATTATTTAACACATTTTTGACTGGAGACGTATTATGGCCACAGGCATTAGTTTCTGCAAAAATCCCCCAGTCAATAATGTGTTTATGCATGCTTAATTACAGTAATCTCATTAGTCTCTCCCTCCCTCTAAACAGTTTAAGGACTTTACCTTTTGAATTTATTAACACTACTACTATCTTTCAAAGAAGCATTTGAAGTGCTTATTTTCATTTCAATGGTCAGACTGTATGTGTAAGTTCTACTTGATGCCAGCTCAAACTCCTACAGAAATAGTCAAAGGGCAAATTTTAAATAAAAGTACCATGAAAAGAAAGAGACTAAAGCATTTTAAAATAATTTTTAACATGTACTGAAAAGAAACACATTTTGAATTAACTATCAAATAATTACAATATCCCAATCTCCTCAAATTTAATGAATCCAAGGTATTTATTAAACAAAAATTTATTGAAATTCTGCTCTGTGTCAGGCACTGAGCTAGTTGCTAAAGTCACAATAAGACAAAGGGAATCAAAGTCACTGCACTCAAATAATTCTTAATTCATTCAATTTTTCGACAAAATTTGGTGTAATGAGCGAAAATGATTTCTACTTAGAAAGGAAACTTTCTAAGGTAACAGAAGGGGAAAATATACAAAAGCTAAAGCCTGACATATACACAGCAACATAAAACTCAAAGCTCCTTCATTACATTTTGATTCCAGCTATCATAAAGACATGAAAACATGCTTAAGATGCTAAATGAAAATGTAAATATTAAATGAAAAACATAGAATGGGAAATCAATCATGCGTACAATACAGTTGAGGCTACACAGAACGGTATTTCCATATGGACAAGGACCAGACAAACTATGGAAAGAGAGGTGGTTGATTTGTTAGAAGATAGGGTTACAAATATTTCAACTTCAATTTCCTTCAATTTGACAATTGTTTCAAGTTATTTGAACAAGACCTGATGACCATTTGTCACTTGTAGTTATGTATTTTATCTGTATATCACTGTGGCAGTAAAAACAAACTAAAATACCTACTGGTATCTTTAAAAAGATGTATAGTAACAGCAAACACTTACGTAACATTTACTTTCCGTAAATATTTTGTATTCAATGCAGTTTATACTTACTCCTCACAAGTACCCTTGAGACAGAAACTACTACTTACCCCGATTTCCCAGATGAAGATACTGAAGTACAGAGAAATTAAGTAACTGCCCAAGGTTACACAGCTAGCAGGTGGCAGATCCAGGACTCAACCCAGGTAGCCTATTCCATAGTTAGAAGTTTTAAAAACAATTCTACCTCTCTCGGGTAAAGAAAAAGTAAAATAAACCACATATGAGAAATTCACAAAAACACAAACAAGAGGCCTTCTCAGTCTATGTGGGTACAGAAAAATATTTCTCTCCTAGAAGAAAAATAATGGAGTAAATGGGACAACAGACAGCAAGTGATACTCAGTGTCGTTATCTGGGAAACAATAGAGTGACATGAACTGTATACAATAAGAGTTCATAGTCTAAGGCAGCTGCTGTACTGTGCCAGCTGATTGCTGTCGTGTAAAAAGTGGATCCAACATTCCTCTTCTCACTTTAAAGCTTTGCTCATTATTGGTTGATTGATTGATGGATTGTAAACACCAGGAAGCCAAATTTTGCAACTTCCATTCTCAGTTAAGGACACTGGCAGATAGAAATATCACCAGGGAGGATGAGTAATTAAATTGAAGGGTCATGCAGTAGAGCTCGGGGGGAAAACAATTCCAGCTTTGCCACTATTTAGAATTGAGTGACACTGCAAAATTCGTATTACTTCTCCAGACGGACTCCTCATCGGAACAACAAAGAAGACCTAGGAATACTGTCATTTTCTCCTCCTATCTTTTTCTTCAAATAAGAGTCTTTCTATAACCCAAACAAGAAATGAGCTTCACTGGACAAGGCACAGAGTTGAGGGGAGCGTGCTCACACTTCTTGCTCTTCTAATACTATTTATTCCTCTACAAAAGAAGTCAGAAGGACATTCAAAATCCAGTGATTCCAAGAGTAAATTCTGAATATTTGCAGTGAGTTTTACTGGCCAAAAAGAGCTTGATCTCATCATAAGGATTCACACCAGGTAGGTACTTAACAAATCATGACTGGATAAATGAATGGACAGGCTTGGTGTTTGAGTGTATACAGTGAGGAAAAAAAAAAAAAAAAAAAAAAGAACCACGGCTTACCCATTTCAGTTACAAAGCCACGCATCCATTATTTGCTACTTGTTTTTTGCTCAAGAAAGATTACTTAACATTTTCTCCAAGCCCTTAATATAGAAAATAACTTAATTTTGCTTTCTTGAGTCCCCTCACTGATTATCTTCCATAATTCAGGGTTTAATACTCAGGGCTCCATTCCTCACTCATTCGAGTCACACCCTATCCACTTGATAGATGACCCCATGAGCTAGAAAACAACCCAACAGACTAAGAGTACAATATATGAATATGCTACTGTACATTTAGAGAAGCGCTTTTCAAGTCTGACTACACAACAGAATCATTGAACACTCTTTAAATACAAAGTATCTTGCATTTAGAGCTTTTTAGATACAAATTATCTTAGACCCATCCAGTTGGGGAGTGAAATCTGGAAATTAAAAAGGGGAGGAACAAATGATTTTCTGTTGATACCAGAGTTAAGAACCACCTTTTTAGGTTCTGTTGTTAAGCAGAATAGGGAATCATACCTGGAGTTGGGGGCTATGGGTGATGGAAGGCTTTTATCCCAATTGTCTTCAAAGGGCAATGTTTATATAATTTAGACTTAGGAACCAACGTGATATTTGTTTCTATAAACTTCCTATGGGCAATCTGTGGGTTAATTTGGTGATAGGTATCAGAAGCCTTAACAAAGTCTGTACCTTTTAAGAATTTAACCTAAGGAATAGCCATAGATGTTTAAATCTTCCGATTTCAAGAAGTGTTCATGGTAATGTAATTTATAAAAGTAAAAGATTATATGCAATTTAAATAATCAATACATGGGGATCGGTTAAATAAATGATGGTATATTCATATAATGGAATACTGTATCATTAAGATGTTTCAAAACATAGCAACAATCTAGCAACTCTACTTCTGGATATATACCCCAAAGAGCTCATAGCAGGGAGGGACTCCAACAAGCATCTGTATACCCATGTTCATAGCAGAATTATTCACAATGTCCAAAAATGTGGGAGCAACCAAAGTGTCCACTGACAGATGAATGAATAAACAAAATGTAGTATAAACATACAATGTTGTATTATTCAGCCTAAAACAAGAAAGAAATTCTGAAACATGCTAAAACATGAATGAACCATGAAAACATTACACTAAAATGAAATAAGCCAGTTACAAAAGGACATATATTGTATGATGCCAATGATATAAGGTACCTAAAGTAATCAAATTCATGAAGACAAAGTAGAATGTGGTTACCAGGGTGGTCAGGGGAAGGGGAAATGAGGAGTAATTATTTAATTGATATGCATTTTCAGTTTGGGGGAAAAAAAAGTTCTGAAGATGTATGGTGGTGATAGTTGCACAACGATATGAATATACTTAATGCCACTTAAATGTATCCTTAAAAATGATTAAGGTGGTGAATTTTGTTATGTATATCTTACTATAGTAAAAAGGAAAGAAGGAAGGGAGGGAGGGAAAAGAAAAGAAAGAAAAAAAGAAAAGAAAGAAAGAAAAATCAACAATTTTATACATTTTAAAATCACATTAGGGAACATTGTTTTATACGTGTTAATCAATATATGCATCTATCTGTATCTCTCATATACACATACACACGTATAGAGCTAGAAGGATTTGTTCCCAAAATGATAACAGTGGTTAATGTAAGGGGGTGATTTTGGAGTATATACTTTTCCTATTTTCCAAAGTTTCTAACACAATCACATATTGTGAAAAATATATATAGATCTTCCTCTGATGTGTGCATATATACATATATACATATGCATGTAAATATATATTTTAAATAATATATGAAATAAATTATTTTAAAAATTAATAGACACCAAAAAATAACATTGTAGTATCCCAGCTTGGGTGTGTTTGTGTTTGTGTACACAGAAAAAAAGGAAGGGACATAGGAAATGTTAAAAATGATTTTAAAATACTTTTAAAAGTTTAAAAAATGGCATCAGCTGATACAATTAACAGAAATTTTTAATTTTGTCTTCATATGTTTTTGAATTTTCTACATTAAAAGAAAAAGTTACCTCATGAATAGTAGCGGAAAACTGGTGAATGGTTAAAATGATCTCAAAGATTACTTTTGAAATTAAAATCACAGTATTTTAACTGGTGCCACTGAGTTCAAAACAATGCTGCCAATATGGGGATGGGGACACTACTAATACGCTAATTTTCAGTCACTGATGGACACCTAAACCACACACACACACACACACACCTGACAAGTCCCCCAAAGAGCTCTTGTCAGAGAGACACAAAGATGTCTTACTTCCGTGCATTGTATCAGCACTTGTTTACTTCACACTGCGGTGCTTTGGGAACACATACAACAGCTAGCGAGGGGCTATTCTCAATAACTTCAGGAGGCTGAAATTGAAAAAGCAGTACAGTCTGGTGTGGTAGTCCAGGTCAGTTTTTGTCTTAGAAACTCTCCACTTAATTAATTCTCACAGCGTTCTGAATGGTATAAGATACTTCGAAGACAAAGGGCTCCCTGGACTACTGAAGACATGGATGCCAGTACGTCAACTTGTTTCCTCAGAAATAAAATCAAGGCAATTGGGAGCACCAAGATGCTGCCTGAAGTCCTCCTTTCTTAATCCCTAACTATTCAACAGAGAAACAATGACCTAGGTAGGCCCTGCACTCACATGTTCATAAAACTAGCATGTCATCATGTTAAAACCACGAAAGCCAGTGTTTTAAGGAGTGTTTTTCCCCCAGTAAACATCAAATAAGGTGGTATGTCAACAGTTTTGACTTGGAGAGGTGTCCAGGGCTCCTATGTATATAAATACCCACACAGTACAGAACACTTAGTCCCTAGCATGCATGGGACTGGCACTGGATAAGACGCCACTGTGATGAGGGTTAATTCAATCTGAGTGTCTTCTATAATCTAGGAATGTGGCAAGAGAAGAGCCTTCTCCCATAGCAAGCGACCTCATACACTGAGTCATCCCCTCAAGGGCGTATGTGCTTGTGCTTTTCTCCCGTCAGGCCAGGGGGTCAGTGAAAAGCACCTAGAGTTGAAGCACCTAGTCAAGAAATAATAAAACACCCTCTCTGTGAGAATATGATTGTGCAGGTGCATTATTACATGACTGGTAGCACCGGAAGTTGGAATAATTCCTTTGGTGGGTAAACTGGCAATGAAGAGCCATTAAAATGCCCATAACTTACATTGATTGCATATTTAAAAATAAAATATTAGAGGATGCTTGAGAAAAACATGGTGCATTGTTCTGATGGAATGTTATACAACTGGTAAGCAAGGAAACAGGTATTCAAAACAATGGTCTATAAAGAAAAGTAAACTAAGAGTGCACATGTATACTGATAAAATTGTAAACCAGTAACATTTAAGGTTAGTAGGTATTTCAAAGACTTATAGTAATGTGACTGAATGTTATAAATATGGCCATACTAATTTTTCTCCCCTTGGGACTTTAAAGGTTGTTGATTCCATCTCGTAATTACCTTCAGCCTTTCCAGTTCTCACTATTGATGTGTTGATACCCTAGTTTTGTCCACCATCACTGGTGCCCTAGTTTACTGCAATATGTATATATACATACATATGTATACTGCATACATACACACATATGCTGATATAGGTATTTTTAAATATGACCTCTTATTGGTCACTAGTACACTCTGCTGCAATCAGAATATTCCTAAAATCCAAGTCGATCGTTGCCTTCTTTTATTAAATCTCCCAAAGGTTCCCATTGTTCTTAGGATGAAGTTCAATTTTTTTTTCTGATACAGCCATCGCTTTGCTTTCCAGTCTCCTCTCTTCCTTCCCTCCCCCTGGGACTTGATGCTCCAGCCATCCTGCAGTTACCCGACTTGGATGCTTTCCAACCTGCCTCACCTCCCAACTCCTAACCAGTATTCATCCTTCAGGTTTCAAATGAATGACACTCTGGAAAGCCAGTCAGTCCTGAGTCCCCATGTCTCAGTAAGGTGTCCATCACTGGTGTCCTTTAACAGGCCATACTTCCCTTATGATAGCCCTTGCCCACTGTTTTGCAATTCCTTCTTTAATGTTATCTTCCCCTCTGAGCTTCATACAGGCAAGGACTTTGTCTTTCTCACTCAACATACACTTAATGTCCAGCAAAAATATACTCCATACGTATTTATTCAATGAATGAATGATTTCAAGAATGCATTATTGACAAACTCTACAAAAGAGAGGTTCAATGAAATAAAACAAGAATGGCAGTAGTTGGCTAAATGATAACCACTCCATACTCTTCTACTTTCCCCACCAGCTTTTTTTTGCCAAGCCACGCAGCATGCAGGATCTTAGTTTCCCGATCAGGGATTGAACCCACGCTCCTGTAGTGGAAGCATGGAGTCTTAACCACTGGACTGCCAGGGAAGTCCCTTCTCACCAGCTTTGTGAAGCCAAACCCGTAGTTATTTACCCAAGAGGTATTTAAGTATGATAGAGGATTCTGTAATTCAATCTAATTTTTAAAAAGTATTCTGAGTTAGTTTATGCATTTTAGGTTTCTTAGCTGTAGGTAATAGGAAATGTGGTGAGGCTGGTCCAGTAGCTTTTGGTTATAATCAACTACCATGATAGAACCAACCATTCCAGTCTATTGTTGCTACTCAGAAGCCATTAAAAGACAGAAAGATAAATAAAAGAGTGAGATCCTTTCAGGAAACCCCCAAGTCCTATAGGGGTTTCTCATTGCTGAAGTTTGCCTGTCAGGGTGGAAGTTAAAACGTGGTCACCTTTGAGACACAGTCTGAAGAGAGCTATCTGGTGCAGATGTAGACACAAAGGAATTTATAAGAAGAAATAAAGCTGACTTATTTGTATATCACTAAAATAAATGATATTCTTTACAGAATCACAGAGTATTAGAGCTTGAAGGAATTTGAAGGTCATAAATTTCTACCTTCTCCTCAAGGAAACTAGGCTCAGGAAAGATTCGCCCAAGGTGATAAGGCCTTGACAGGTCAGAATTAGAACCCAGTTTTCCAAGACCACTGTTGGAACTCTAATACCAGTGTTCCTGCCATCACACCAGAATGACCAGACTTAGTAACAAGCTTACCAAAAGGCAACAAACCCAGTTTTGTTTTGTAACAAAAGTGAACCTCAGTATATAGACACTGGGCAGTATTGCATGGAAATCACCCACGAGGCTCAAATGGGGACAGGTTGGGTTGCTGTGTTTTCATACAGGAGTTTCCAAAATAGTAGTGGAATTCAGTGAGGGAAGCCACCAGTGTGAGCAAGTGGCTATATTTGCTTCAGTGGAAACAAACAGACCCTTCGTTCACATATGTCCAAAGGAATCTGGGTGACCGAAAGCAAGTAAAAAGAAAAGGAATAGGTGGTGTGTTACAGTTCTCAGAGAATACGGTGAGCAAAAATTTGCTAAGACCTATTGAATATTTCAAATAAAATGCTGCAAGGACACCATATTTACAGCACAATAAGCTCACAGCACAGTCACTAGATGTTTGCTTTTTTTTTTTTTTCCTTTTTGCAGAAAAAATGCTCATTTTTAAATGATCACTACATTATTATGATTTGAATATACATCATCCATATTATATATTGTATGGGAAAATGAAGTTTCTCTTCTCCTAACATATTTGTTCTCAGAAATGGAGGCTGTTTGTCCAGTTATTGTAGACAGATAAAAGGGCTGAATCACAGAAGGGTATAATTTCTAAGGAGAGAGCACTTTTGCCACCAAGTAGGAGAAAGGGTAGAAAATGTTTTCGTAAAAAGCAACTATTAGAGACAAATAAGAGCTCTAGTCACCAAACCTGTACATATCCCTTTATCCTTGTAAAACAAGCTATGAAAGCACATAATGACTAACTGCAGCAAAATTACTCACATTCCAACTTTGCATAATCGCTAAAATGGTTCTGGTTTTTTAACCCTCCCCCTTCAACAATTCTGCACTCCTAAAAAAATTTTTTTTCAACCACAGCACAAATGGTTATAGCAAACGAGTGTACCAGGCACATCTGCTGTTCCAGAAAGAATTCACTCTCCTGTGCCAAATCCACGTCTATCGGAAGAAATAAAAATAAATTGCGAGCAGGTTCAGCAAATGCCCGGATAAATCCCGCAATGACCACATGGGGGTAGATTCATTTCTGCCCGTTGGTGTGGCCAAAAAAGGGTGAGGCAATGGAGGAGTTGATCTGGAAGCAAAGGTTTCTCTCACGCCTGTCTTTGTCACTCAATCACGGAGAACACACTTAAGGTAGCTCCCTACTCGCTTTCTCTGGACAACTATTTAGGTAATAGGATTGAGTTTTTATAACCTCAGATGTGAAGGGAAATTGGCACAGTGTTTTGCAATATATGGATAGTCTCCTTAAAAATACCAATGACAAGAGCAAAAACAGTCCTAGTGTGAATGGCCCCCCAAACCACCCAATGCTATTCTGTCCATTTATATTTTTGAAAGCTTTGCAGATAGAGTCCGTATGATATTTTAGATCATGCAGTGTGGTAAATGTGCTAAAATTTGAAGTAGTAAAGAATTTGTTTTCTCTTTTCTAGATAGACATTGTCAGCTGGAAATTTGAAGATGGCTCATGGGAGGGACCACCATTATTTTGGCCATGGCACATGGTGACCGAGCCCTATGGAAGAGCAAGGGAATGATGGCTAGGCCAAGATCAGGGTAGCAGCACCACTACTAAAACCCTTCAACAGCTGAAATCCTACAAATGGCTGATAGAGTTCAATCATTTGGGGGCTCATTTCTTCAGTGGAACTTCCTTCCAAAGGTAAAATGAAGAGTTGTTTTATCCTTTCTTCTTTCTTTTTAGCATTACAAAATAGAAAACAATAACAAATTCAGATAAATATTCTTTGGGACACAAATTTGAATTGGGACAACAAGGTCTGAAAGCCCTGGGTCAAAACAAATTCACTTATGTTGTTCTTTGGGTCTCAATTTCCTCAATTTCATCTTATAAAAAGATGAGGGGATTTGAATGGAAGAATTCAAAGACCTCTGGTTGCACGCAGAGCATCTCAGGAAAGCCTTTGATCCCATGAACTCTGATACCTGAGGTCCTCTGCAATGGCGTATAAACTGAGACATTTCTCATTCTGATACTATTTTCAAGATTCACTTTGATACATCTCAAGATCTATATATGTTACAGAATGCTAATCCCCTTATGTTATAATGTTACAAGAAAATAAAAGGACATAAACTTGTACATATAGCATGATTTAACTCCAATATCTGAATAAGAAAAAACACTGAGTGGTTATTATTAAGAAAACAGCTATTTTTCCCTTTCATTTTGTTTTATAAAATGAACGTGTATACTAATATTTAAGATAAAATAGCTTTATTTACACAGAAAAGGAATCATACCTCCAAATATCTTTTCCTTTCAGAGAACACACTGCATTTTCTCAAGCCACACAATAGCAGAGAAATACATTAGTTGCCCCTAAATATATGACTTAAGAAATTTTTTTTTTTTTTGAAAAATGGTGTCATTCATACAGTCATCAACCATTAACTGACCACCTTCTAAATGCCAGGAATTTTGCCAACTGCTGGGTAACAAGTTATGGTTCCTGGCCTCAATGAATTCAACTATAGCCAGGGAAAACAGGCAGAAAACCAGTGGAAACTTCTCAGATTCCCAGAAGACTGACAAACGCTACTTGGAAAACACTGCTCCACTGTAACCCATTCATTTTTTAAACAGAGAGCTGAGTTCGAGCCAGCCAAAAAGCACTGTCTTAAGAGGCCAAGGGCCAGGGTCCTTTATTCTACTCTGTTAACTACTGGAAGACGTTAGGCAAGTCCCTATCTTCTCCATTCCTCAGTTCCTTCTGCCTCAGGTGCTGGCTAAAAATCCTTCTTTTTTGAACATCACATAAGCAGCTGCATTCAAACATCTTCCTCTAGCCTGTTCTTCCTCTGATATCCTATGTATATCAGATAAATGCCATTATTTACGTAATTCTTATGCACGCTCAAGTTTAAGAACTGTGGTGCTAAACAACGTTGAGAGTAGGGACCATATTCTAATATTCATCTATTATCCTTTCATAACACTCAGAACATGGTAGCACAAAGATTAAGGCACGGCAGGCTATCAAAACATCATTGAGGAAAAAAAAAAATCATTGAGGAATTAGTGAATTAATAAATATATTTAAGTATGAAGTAAGTATGAAGTTATCTTCTTTTTTCTTAATTTCGTGTGTGTCTGCCCGCCCTTGTGGGTTCTAGGTATCAACTATATCACTATTTGGTGATAAAAAAGGAAAATCACAGGAATAAAAAGAAAAATTACCACAAATGATCCCAGGCATCAGAGATGTAATCTACAGAGCTTTCCATTTTATTGCTAGATTTCTTCACTCAATACCCCAGTCATTTAAAAAAAAAAAAAAAAGCAGCAAAACATACAATTTCCCAGAAGCATTGATCATAGATGGCAGGCAGTGGAACTATTCAAAATGTTATTTTACCTTATAAAAAGATAATTCAACTTTGACTATTTATTGTGTCACTCCATGATATTTTAGTGATGTTTGAACAAAATAATATAATTCACTCTTGAACAAATTAATATAATGAGTGAATAATATAATTCACTCATTTCTCACTGAATGAGAGTGCTAGGTGAGCCCTCATGTAAGTTGCAGTTTCCTCATTAAAACAGTAATACTCATTGTAGAAAATACAGGATGTATTAACAAAATTAATAAAGAAAATGAAAAAATTCATAATTCAAAACCTTAGTGACAGTAATTGTAAATTTTGGTTAATTTCCAAGGTTTTTTATTTTCTATGCATTTACATGTATATTTGTGTGTGTGTCTGAGTGTTTGTGTGTATGTGTGCATGTGTGCAAGCATGTGGTTGGTATGGGTGTTGGTGTTTAAATGTGAACACTGTTTATGTGCAGTTTTATATCTTACTTTTTCTTTTAATATATCATAAATGATAAACTTAAAAATTCTTCAAAAAACCTGTTTACAGTGTGGTAACCAAGTAGTCAATCTGCTTTAACAGATATGAACACTCAAATGCAATAACCTCCTATTTAGCATACATGTTTAATTGCAAAACCAAGACCAGGATGGAAAGCATTAAGATTTTCCCACTGTCCTGAATTATGCTATATTTTCTTGACAATGTTTCTGATAACAAAGATTTGAGGAGGTGTAATGGTATATCAAAACACCAAGCATGCAATTCTAACAAAATGTCAACTCCCCACCCACTCACTTCTCATGTATATCAGATGATCTTCTTTCAATCAGCCACACTCCACACATGCATTCAGACCCAAGCCAAATACCTCAATGTTAAACCCTCTGATATTGAATTCCACTCTGTTATCTCAAAACATCTGATGTTTGAGATGGAGCCTCTAAGAGCATTCACTAATTATTATTGTCATCTTATCATCATTATTATATTCCTTCTATCTGTATAACAGGTAGATTGTTATGAAGCCACATGTAGAATGATAGGACCAGGATTGTGTTAAAGAAATATTAATCTAGAAGCCATATGTTTATGAAGGGCATAAAGGAAGCCAGATGAGAAGCTATGGCAATAATCCAGGCAAGAAATGATGAGGCCCAAATGAGGGGCAAAGTTTCAAAGAAAAAGGTTCCCACAGCATCAACTAGAGAGTTTATACCTGTACAAATTCTGTCCCAGCAGATCTTTTTCTAGCATCTTTTATTTTGTACAATGCTATTTCCAAACATGAATAAGTACGGAGCAAACGAGATCCACTGGTGTAGCTGATTTGATGGAAACCAAGAAAATATAATTGAAACGATCATTGTTCAGATACCTAGGGTGTCAGAACAGAGAGAAACAGAATCATGGAAAAGGGCTCTTAAAACTGAAGGTCTCAAGTCTGGTAGTTAAAATTAAGTGATGTTTTTCACATTAAGTAATCCATGGTTCCTTTAACAGAGTGAATGATTTGTTTCTTTCGGGAAATCCAAGTATTACAGCAGTCATACATATGTTTTAACAGAGGGGCTAGACAATTTTGTGGGGAAGCACAACATACGTGTCCCCAATGACCTAAATGATTTGACTGCAGCCAAAATCCAATGATATAATCTTGTCTCTGATTCGGAATGCTATCATCTGGTTGTGGAGATTCCTATATAAACCCTCAGGGGGGAGCGGGAAAAAACCCAAATTATACTGTATTTATTTCACATACTTATTAGACTTTATCTAAATAGTTCAACCAAAATTGGGATTTGGCATTAGAAAAGCATGACCAATTTGGTTTTGTTAAATGAAGCACTAACTGATTGTTTTCCAGTGATGTCAAATCTCAAATTAAGTCTTAGAAGTCACAGGCCATTTAAGTAGAACTCAGTCCCAGGGATCTAGCAACACTGAGTTTGCATTGCTACATGCAGCTTGGGTTACAGCTGCCATACTGCCTCATCACTTCCTAGTATTTCCCAATCAGAAACGAGGTGTCAGTTAACCATTTCTCTCCTTGCTTGTACTGTGGTTTTTCCTCTAATGACGGGTAAAGTGAAATACCTCTTTTGCAATAACTTGTCTATCTAAAAAAAGGAAAGAATATTTGCTTTAAGAAATATGGAAGAATATGTAAATTATTCTTAGGTGTGCTCTATGTAAACAAGAAGCATCTATAAAGAGAAAACCTAACCTAAAAAGCCATTATGAAACAAACCATACTTTTTGGTCTGCTTTGATCACTTACCTGGATCTATGATGATGAAATTAGCACCCTAGAATAAATGAATTATCATTTAGCAATGAGGAAACATAGAGATTTTTTAAACCTGTGTACAAGAGTGCTGTGCAATGCAACAGAAACAAGAAACAGACACAGAAACACTGTTGCAAAACCAAGCAAAAAAACAGTGACAAAAGAGAGCAAAAATAAAATCAAGCAAAAAATGCGGCAAATAGTAAAACCTTCGTATTTTCAAACAAGATATACAAGCTATGCATTTCATGTCTTTAAGTCAAATTTTGTTATTTTTAATAAAGTCTACAGCCTTTAAAAAGTCCAATAATAAAACATTTCCCAATAGAATTTGCCACACTATCATGTTTTATGATTTTATGATTTGTTTTTAAAATATAATCAAGTAGCTTCAATGTCTAAAGATTAAACTGTTCTAAGCCTCACAAGTTATCAGCGTAAAGAAATAATGCAACATAACTTTTATCATGGAATATAGTGTTAAAATATTCTTTCAGAGTATAATATTTTTAAAGACAGAACAGCATTAGAGTTTCCAGACTGTAACTGTTGGTTTCTAACCCACATGAACATCACACACAAAAAATACATCATTCAGGCACAGAGTTTCTTGTACAGTTTTCATAGAGTATATATGTGCATTAACTGTACATATAGTATTTAAATATTTTGTCTAATTATCCATCGATAAAGAACATCATTCACAGAAGTAACAGATCTGCTTTCATTTTCTTTTAATAAGGAATTTGTCATTCTTTTCCAAAACTACTGAGAGCTAAATGAGGGAAGGAAACACAAGAGGAACTCACATATTGCTTAAATGGACTAAATGTATCTATTTTTGTTCCTCCTAATTTTCTGACCTTTGCCAATGCCCAGAAGTGATAGGATTAATGTAAAAATATAGAACACATCATGTACATTCAAAAGTGTTTCAAATAAGATATAAAGAAAAGCACTCTTTGCTAATTAAATAAGCACGGCAGATCACAAGGCAATGGGCTCTTTGGAGTAGGGTGAAATTCATCACATGAGTTCCCTGGATTCAAGGAGCTGACATACCAGCAAAAGAGACAAAATAACACTAGCAAATGCCTATAGCATAACAGTTGAGAATACTAAGAAACACAAGAGAAGTTATTAAGGTTTCAGATGCATTAGCCCCAAACTGGCAGGTAGAGAGAGGGGCTCTCTGAGCTATCTCATGGAGTGGACACAAAGATGGCTTCGTGTTTACACTTGCACGTGCCTGCCTTGCAAGAGGAGGGCGGATTCTGTTTCAAGCAAAAGATGTGAGCAGAGGCACAGACAAAAGGATAGGGCACACAGGAGAGCAATCAAGTTTGGCAGGAATTTAATAATAGCTGAGACATCCTATATGCCAGTCCTTATCTAAGTGCTTTACATACAGCAAAGGGCCTGTTATTCCCATTTTATAGATGAGGAAACTGAGGTCTAGTGAGTTTAATTTGTCCAAGGTTACAGAATAATCTAATATTGGTGTCTGAATCTACACTTTGTGGTTCCAAAGTTGTTCTGTTAGCCACTTCTACACTAAAAGCAAGTACCTAAAACAAATCTGCAAAATTAGATCAGGACAGATTGTGAAGGGTAACAGCTGTCTTTAACTGTAGTTGACAACTAATCTGACAGAATTAAGGGACGAGTATTAGGGCAAAAGAAGGGCAGGAGCGGGACTCTCAGTGCCGAGAAAAAAATACGTTGCAAGGAGAACAATTACTTTCTGAAGAGAGACACTGTTGTTTCATGAAGAGTAAGGACACACACACCTCTGATGCAAATTACTTCTGTTTAGCTGAGGGTGACATTTTCAGTCTTGAAAAAGGCAGCTTACAAACTATTTTTTTTATTAAAGCCCTATTGTCATAGCTAGATACATTATTCTGTATCCACGTACAATCTCAGTCTAAAAGATAATATTTTTAAATATCAAAGATTTAACTCCATGTATGATGCCATTTAAAATTCTTTCCTCACAGGACACTGGGGGAATTTAATTATCATGTTAACACATTGTGAAAATTAAAACAACATCAATGATGGCCACAGAACCAGAAGCATGACTTTCCATTTATTAGGAACCATCACAGTGCAATGTACTGTATACTTCTTGAAATTAACATTATTTAATATTTCTTGGGGTTTTTAGAAAGAGTTAGAGGGAGGGAGAGAGCAAGAAGCCAACAGATGAACTATTCCCTAAATATCTTAACTAGTGAGCCCACCGAAAAGCAAGAAATGTATTTTATTTTAAAAGAAGAAAAATAATACAAGATCCCTTATTAATGTAAAGTCCTGAGTACATTGCAGCAGATAATTCTGGCCGTCAATCTCTTTATTTAATTCAAAATTCAACAGACACAAAGCACATAACCACTTTAGGAAAGGCTGTTTCAAAACACACTGCTTTTTTATTACCCTATTACACAAAAATTATGGTAATTTCGTAATAAAGTTATGGAAACAGGTCGCATTATTAATTGTATTGCAAATATAGTATTTAATTAAAGATACATTATGTTGATAGGATTTAGCATCTGGCGCTCGGGCTTTGCAGACCGTGTAGAGTAACAACATGAAAATACTCACTATAAATGACCTCTTGTGTTTCAGTCCTCAGTACAGTCAAGTTTCTTTAGAACAACAGTTGAGGTCTATTATATGTTGTGGAAAATACCTAGGACTAAGGGAGAAACTCATTTGCAACTGCCATGTATTACATCACCCAGTTTTCTGTGCGTCCCCTTCTCTTGGGAGACATAAACAGCTTTTCTATAAGCATGTTAGTGACATGGGTGCTGTTTTGTGGACACTCACACACAATCATCTGTTTCTAAATTTTAAAACAGACACTCTAAAGACTTACATTAGTGTAACATCAAGTTTTCTTATATATACTTCCCAAAATGTTCCAGAATCTAATGTCAATTAAACATAGTCAATGGTGGACTAATGAGACCTAATTAGTAGCGATTCATCATTTACTGCACTTGTACTGTTGCCTACAGGGCTTTATTTCTCCCACTAAACCACAGTCATATCTCATTACTATTGCTTCATGACTACTTTCTGGTCTAAATTTTGTCGCTGGCACTTGGTTAAGATTTTTCCATAAAATCTAAAGAACCTTTTCCATTTAAAAATGTCAAGTCACATATACACACTACCAAATGTAAAATAGATAGCTAGTGGGAAGCAGCCGCATAGCACAGGGAGATCAGCTCAGTGCTTTGTGACCACCTAGAGGGGTGGGATAGGGAGGGTGGGAGGGAGACGCAAGAGGGAGGGGATATGGGGATATATGTATATGTATGGCTGATTCACTTTGTTATAAAGCAGAAATTAACACACCATTGTAAAGCAATTATACCCCAATAAAGATGTTAAAATAAATAAATAAATAAATAAATAATAAAAATGTCAAGTCAAAGTGTTCCTAACTTAAAAATACTACAGTCAAATTAAGACGGTTAATCTCAACAATAATAATAAAAACAACAACAAAAGAGGTATTTTTTTTTTTTTCCTTCTGGTTTAAAACGTATTCCAGGGACTTCCCTGGCGGTGCAGTGGTTAAGAATCCGCCTGCCAATGCAGGAGACATGGGTTCAAGCCCTGGTCCGGGAAGATCCCACATGCCGCGGAGCAACTAAGCCCGTGCGCCACAACTACTGAGCCTGCTCTAGAGCCCACAAGCCACAACTACTGAACCCGCGTGTGACAACTACTGAAGCCAATGCACCTAGAGCCCGTGCTCCACAAGAGAGACCACCGCAATGAAAAGCCCATACACCGCAATGAAGAGTAGCCCCGGCTCGCCAGAACTGGAGAAACCCCACACGCAGCAATGAAGACCCAACGCAACCAAAAATAAATAAATAAAATAAATAAATTTATTAAAAAAAAGAAAGTATTCCACACTGTCACGAAAACTTGGACAAGCCTGCACACAGCCACTTCTGCAGGTAGCAATGACCTTGCTCTGCTTAAAAGCAGAATGTAAAAGCGCTCCACACCTCATCCTGCCCCAAGGAGACCCCCTCCAAAAAACTGTAATCTTTTATTACAAGATGCAGTATGTGACAGAATTTGGAGATGGATAAAGAAACTGTAGGAGTGTTAGCTAATAATGCTGCTCCTTATGTAGATTTATATATGTATATAAATACACAGATATGTGTTTATGTGTGTGTTTGCATGTATTTCACACACATTTAATGAAGGAACAGAAATAATCTTGGCAATTCAGATATAAAACAGTGCATTTACAAGTCCTCTATTTATTCCCTCATGAAATACTGATATAAATATACAGTAATAGTTAGCTGTAAATGGAAAATAGGTTTTCAATTGTAAATGGTTTGGACATTTTCAACTTCAAAATTTTAAAGTTTTGTACCCCAGGGGCAAAAGCAGTATTTATATCCAAACTCTAAGACAGAAAGAAGAATGCCAAGTCCCCTAGACTGGTCCATCCGGCTTACAGAAGGGACCCATTTCTCTATCTCACTGGGGGCCACGCTGTCAGAGTTGTGAGAGAATCCTCTCTACTTCCAGGAGTCCATTCAGTTGCCAAGGGAATGGTTCAAGCTCAGAAGTCGGTCTTCAGAAAATAAGGAGAGGAAGAAGAAGAAAAAAAAACCAGGAAAATAACCTGATATACCCTAACATAAAATAGTGAACCTTCAAAGAAGTAAAATGTAAAACAAAAAGGGTAAAGCCCGTGCATTTCAACAACCCATATAAACTTGTTACTAAAAAAAACAGGCATTAATATGCTAAAGGAAACAAATTTAATAAACTTCTAACAAGTTATTCTACCTTCTTGAGGACTCTGAATTCTCTAAATGAGTCACTGGTTCTCTGTAGAATTATAAAAAGTTGAGTCATGCCATGCCATGTAATTTATTTCTTTATTTGTTCCTTTAGGTTGCCAGCTGAAATATGGGGTCCCTAGAGAAACGTTCAAATGACATGTATATTTGCCAGAATTCAGTGGAAAAGCTTTCCATCTCCAAGTCGTGTTGTAAATAAAACATGAAAACATATTTTCTAAACTCTTAAGGCAATGATGTTTCATTTCAATTATACTAAACAACTTTTGTTCAAGTTTTTTAAACTGCTGTAGAAATGTTACATGAATGAGATTTTTCAGAGAGGGAGAAATTTATATCACAGAAGGAACGCAGACCACCTTCACCAGTTTGAATGTTAAAAAAGAAGTTGGTTGAAGAAATCTGGGTTTGAGAAGTGAGATGATGTGTAGCGTATTAAAAAGTAAGACCCAGATATAGAAATATGAAAGAAAAAATTGAGGGAACAGGATGTAAAAATGAATAATTTAGATATAAAACATAAGGCATGAACCATGCCAATAAATAGACATAATTTAAATAGAAAATGTCCTGTGATTGTTTTAAGCCATGACCAAATTCACACAGATGCAAAAAGACCAAAAGTAAAAAACAACATCGAAGCCTATTTTTTCCTAGTCTAAAACTGGAAATAGGAGCTTACTTTTTAAAGGAAAAAAAAAAAAAAAATCCCTCATTTAATTCTTGTTCTTATCAGAGAACCTTCTTTGTCAGTTTTAACAGCAGATTAATCACTTTCACAACCTACGGAAAAAGTTTTCTGGAAAGCATAACAGCCTGCAAGTGTAAATGACAGTATTACTTTTCCTACAGCTCAGCCGCCTACAAATTCTCTCTCATCCATGACTCAGCATGAGGTAAAAGGAGCTAATGAAAAGGGCCACATTTCCTTTTAAAATTTGTGAACTTTCTTTCAGCATGTAGAACTGCTAAAAAAAAAAAAAAAAAAAAAAAAATTCCCCAAAAGCTCGACAGAAAAGTAAAGCAGCTCTCCATGAATGCTTGTCAGTTATATACCTAGGAACTTCCTTCCAAGTAATGCTAAAAGTAGGTTTGTTGTCACCCATCCAAGGCCGAATGTTATAATCTATTGGGGATTTAGTGTAAACACATCTCTGTATTACATTTATAGGATTCTGGGGAGAGGATAAAAGTGTTGCTTTGCTGAAACCAAGATTTCAAAAGGAAAGACACAAAACATAGAACTTCGTGGTCAAGACAAGGGACTTGTCCTGGGGCTTTCCCTCCTAGCAAAATACCACTTGATTTGATTGTGTAAACAGCTCTCTAGAAGCAGTCAGGTTGCTAGGGAGCCACCACAGAGGTAGGAGAATTATATTTTTTGGCATGTTTTCTCCCACAGAAGGAACAATGTGATCACTTTGTTGGAAACATAAGTGAATTAGTGAGAGCATCTTGCGAACATTCATCAAATGTTCACTGAGTGCCCAAACTTTGCTAGACACTGTACTAAGCACTGGACAGCAGGGTCAGGAAGCTTAACACGATGGTCAAGGTCAGTAGTCAATGTCTGCATGGAACTTACAGTGGGTGGACATTGGATGATCGAGTGGGAGGAGAAGGCAGTGAGTAAATGAGCATTCACAGGACAGGACAGAAGTATGGGGATTAGGAAGTTCAAGGAAAAAGATATAGGAGCACATAGCAAGAGCACCCAAACTACATAAGAGCAGAGGGGGTCGCTGAACAATTTCTCAAAGGAAATGACATCTGTGTTGAGACATGGCAACAGAGGGCTGGGAGTATGGATAGTGTTCAACGCCTTTGGGGATCTGAGAGAAGTCCAGTGTGGCTTCACGGAGCATAAGAGGGGCAGTAGTAGAAGAAGTCAAAGGGCATAAAACATCTTAAAAAACAAAAAAAAGTAAAGAAGAACAAAACAAAACAAAAACAGCCCTGCTATCACTATTCCTGTTTTACATATGGGAACAAACCATTAAAACTGGTTACTTGTCCAAGATCACATAGCACATAAGTGAGATTCAAACTCATTTCTATTTGATTCCAAAGTCTGTTTTCTTAATCATTCTGTTATACTACTGGGCTAAAAAGATAAGGCATTAGGGGAATTGTACAGTGAGATTTGCATTTTAGGAACAGACTAGGTGGCAGGCAAGGGGCTACAAGGAAACCAGTTAGGAGTGTATGGCCAATGCCATACATATGTGATACATGTGAGATCCCTCAGAGGCAGTGGAGATGGGGAGAAGTAGAAAGTATGTTTAGGAGGTAAAATTGACAATAAGGGAAAGAGAGGAGTGTAGAAATAGTACCCAGATTTCTGGCTTAGGAAAATGGTTAGATGGTGACACCATTAAATTTAACAGCACAAGAGGAGAAGGAATTCCAGAGAGAAGTTGACGAATTTATTTTAGACATGTTGAGACTAAGTTTTCTGTGATATATACAAATGCACCTGGCTGATAAGCACTTAGAAAGGTCTGGATCTGAAATGCTAGAAAGCTTGCTGAGACACATCTATATAACAACATTACAGCACAGGTATTTGAGGCCACAGAATTGAGAGTTTCCAAACCAAATTGGGAGGTAGAACAAGAACAGACTCCAGGAAAGATGTCCCCCACCCCTGGTTCCCATCACCACCACCACCACCAAAGAAAACCAATCTTCTGGCAGAAGAAGATGAGCTAAGGAGATCCTTAAAAGTGGAATTGTTCAGAAAAGGAGGCAGAAAAACCAAGAGAGCATGGTATGTAAAAACCCAGGAAAGTTGGCAAGATGGCCTAAGTGCTGCAGGTTGAAACAGGGCAGGTACACAAATGAAACTCTGGAAAAAGCCAACTGAAAGAAAGTCAACAGCGGAAAGAATGGGCTAAAGTATTGAACCATAGAATCTAAATTGGATAAGAAGAAATACAGTCAGGGACTGATGGGGAAATAAAGATAATGGAAGGCAAAGATGCTGAAGAAGAGTAGAGCATGAGTTGTCTAAGAGTTAGAAGAATACAGGGTTGTGGTTTTGTTTTGTTTTGCTTTGTTTTGTTTTGATTGTTTGATTAATGAACAAGGCAATAACAAGATCCAGGTTGTAACCCTGGGATCAGTGGCTACAGTTGAGTGGAGATAAGAGTCACAGGAGATGTGAGATCAAGGGACTGAGAAGCCAGCAAATTAAGCCCTGAAATCTTCCAACAAGGCTAAAAGCCTGGACCCAGAGGAGAGACAGTGAGCCACTTGCCAAGAGGTCAGTGAGTGACAGCCAGGACCAGGAGACTAGGGGATGATAGCAATGTGGAGGAAAAAGCATTTTAGCCAAATGCTTTCAACTCTGAAGAAGCATATAAACATGTTACGAAGTTGTATCGATAACTCAATAAAGAATGCAAAAGAAACTACAATCAACTCTGATGTTTGGAACTTAGAACTAATACAGAGGAACTATTTGACAAGCAATAGTTCTATTCCCAGAGCAGGTAGGCAAAGCCTTTTCAGGTCTCAACATGCATGAGGTAGAACACTAGTCTGTCCACATTTACTGTCCCATATATCTATCATCACTCTGCCACCAATTCCGATGATGCTGCTGGGATTCTCAAGGCTCCTCCTGCACCTTTCCTGCTTTCCCTGTTTCTGATCTCAGTGCCCATGGCTTCTCTACCACAGATTGATCTTTTGTAGAAAACAGCTACCCTTCTGTGATGATCAGTTTTGTGTGTCAATTTTGCTAGACTACATTCTCACCAGTTATTCAATCAAACACTAATCTAGGTATGGCTGTGAAGGCATTTTGTGTAAGTGATTAGAGTCCATAATCAATTGACTTTAAGTAGGGAGATTATCCTAGATAATGTGGGTTGGCCTGATTGAAAGTTGAAAGGCCTTGAGAGCAAAGCAGAGACTTCTTTAAAGGAAAAGAAATTCTACCTGTGGACAGTAGTGTCAGCTCTTGTAGCAAAGTTCCAGCCTGCCCTTCCTAACAGCCTACACTACAGATGTTGGATTGCTGAGCCAGCCCACACAATCACATAAGATAATTCAGTGCAATGAATCTCTTAATATTTCTCTCCTACCAGCTCTGGTAAAACATTGACTAATATACCTTCCATAGGCATCACCAGTCACACTGGTTGATCTTTGACCAAACAACCATTCATAAGGTCTGCCAAAGTTGCTGCAAGACTCTATGTAGGGATTGGATCAAGATGGTGGAGTAGAAGGATGTGCTCTCACTCCCTCCCATGAGAACACCGGAATCACAATTAACTGCTGAACAATCATTGACAGGAAGACACTGGAACTCACCAAAAAAGATACCCCACATCCAAAGACAAAGGAGAAGCCACAATGAGACAGTAGGAGGGGCGCAATCACAATAAAATCAAATCCCATAACTGCTGGGAGGGTGACTCACAGACTGGAGAACACTTATACCACAGAAGTCCACCCACTGGAGTGAAGGTTCGGAGACCCATGTCAGGCTTCCGAACCTGGGGGTCCGGCAACGGGAGGAGGAATTACTAGAGAATCAGAATTTGAAGGCTAGCGGGATTTGATTGCAGGACTTTGACAGGACTGGGGGAAACAGAGACTCCACTCTTGGAGGGCACACACAAAGTAGTGTGTGCATCGGGACCTAGGGGAAGGAGCAGTGACCCCATAAGAGACTGAACCAGACCTACCTGCTAGTGTTGGAGGGTCTCCTGCAGAGGCGGGTGGTGGCTCTGTCTCACGGTGAGGACAAGGACACTGGCAGCAGAAGTTCTAGGAAGTACTCCTTGGTGTGAGCCCTCCCAGGATCCGCCATTAGCCCCACCAAAGAGCCCGGGTAGGCTCCAGTGCTGGGTCGCTTCAGGACAGACAACCAACAGGGAGGGAACCCAGCCCCACCCATCAGCAGTCAAGCAGATTAAAGTTTTACTGACCTATGCCCACCAGAGCAGCAGCCAGCTCTACCCACCACCAGTCCCTCCCATCAGGAAACTTGCACAAGCCTCTTAGATAGCCTCATCCACCAGAGGGCAGACAGCAGAAGCAAGAGAACTACAATCCTGCAGCCTGTGGAACAAAAACCACATTCACAGAAAGATAGACAAGATGAAAAGGCAGAGGGCTATGTCCCAGATGAAGGAACAAGATAAAACCCCTGAAAAACAACTAAATGAAGTGGAGATAGGCAACCTTCCACAAAAAGAATTCAGAATAATGATAGTGAAGATGATCCAGGACCTCGGAAAAAGAATGGAGGCAAAGATTGAGAAGATGCAAGAAATGTTTAACCAAGACCTAGAAGGATTAAAGAACAAACAAAAAGAGATGAACAATACAATAACTGAAATGAAAACTACACTAGAAGGAATCAATGGCAGACTAACTGAGGCAGAAGAACGGATAAGTGATCTGGAAGACAGAATGGTGGAATTCTGTGATATTCACTGCTACGGAACAGACTACTACAAGCAACTCTATGCCAATAAAATGGACAACCTGGAAGAAATGGACAAATTCTTAGAAAGGTATAACCTTCCAAGACTGAACCAGGAAGAAATAGAAAATATGAACAGACCAATCACAAGTAATGAAATTGAAACTGCAATTAAAAATCTTCCAACAAACAGAAGTCCAGGACCAGATGGCTTCACAGGTGAATTCTATCAAACATTTAGAGAAGAGCTAACACCCATCCTTCTCAAACTCTTCCAAAAAATTTCAGAGGAAGGAACATTCCCGAACTCATTCGATGAGGCCACCATCACCCTGATACCAAAACCAGACAAAGATACTACAAAAAAAGAAAATTACAGACCAATATCACTGATGAATATAGATGCAAAAATCCTCAACAAAATACTAGCAAACAGAATCCAACAACACATTAAAAGGATCATACACCATGATCAACTGCGATTTATCCCAGGGATGCAAGGATTCTTCAATATATGCAAATCAAGCAATGTGATACACCATGTTAACAAACTGAAGAATAAAAACCATATGATCATCTGAATAGATGCAGAAAAAGCTTTTGACAAAATTCAACACCCATTTATGATAAAAACTCTCAGAAAGTGGGCATAGAGGGAACCTACCTCAACATAATAAAGGCCATATATGACAAACCCACAGCAAACACCATTCTCAGTGGTGAAAAACTGAAAACATTTCCTCTAAGATCAGGAACAAGACAAGGATGTCCACTCTCACCACTATTATTCAACATAGTTTTGGAAATCCTAGCCACGGCAATCAGAGAAGAAAAAGAAATAAAAGGAATACAAATTGGAAAAGAAGAAGTAAAGCTGTCACTATTTGCAGATGACATGATACTATACATAGAGAATCCTAAAGATGCCACCAGAAAACTACTAGAGCTAATCAATGAATTTGGTAAAGTTGTAGGATACAAAATTAATGCACAAATATCTCTTGCATTCCTATATACTAATGATGAAAAATCTGAAAGAGAAATTATGGAAACACTCCCATTTACCACTGCAACAAAAAGAATAAAATACCTAGGAATAAACCTACCTAGAGTGACAAAAGACCTGTATGAAGAAAACTATAAGACACTGATGAAAGAAATTAAAGATGATACCAACAGGTGGAGAGATATGCCACGTTCCTGGATTGGAAGAATCAATATTGTGAAAATTACTGTACTACCCAAAGCAATCTACAGATTCAATGCAATATCTATGAAATTACCAATGCCATTTTTTACAGAACTAGCACAAAAATCTTAAAATTTGTACGGAGACACAAAAGACCCCGAATAGCCAAAACAGTCTTGAGGGAAAAAGCACAGCTGGAGGAATCAGACTCCCTGACTTCAGACTATACTACAAAGCTACAGTAATCAAGACAATATGGTACTGGCACAAAAAAACAGAAATATAGATCAATGCAGCAAGATAGAAAGCCCAGAGATAAACGCACGCACCTATGGTCAACTAATCTATGACAAAGGAGGCAAGGATATACAATGGAGAAAAGACAGTCTCTTCAATAAGTAGTGCTGGGAAAACTGGACAGCTACATGGAAAAGAATGAAATTAGAACACTCCCTAACACCATACACAAAAATAAACTCAAAACGGATTAGAGACCTAAATGTAAGACCAGACATTATAAAACTCATAGAGGAAAACATAGGAAGAACACTCTTTGACATAAATCACAGCAAGATCTTTTTTGATCCACCTCCTAGAGTAATGGAAATAAAAACAAAAATAAACAAATGGGACCTAATGAAACTTCAAAGCTTTTGCACAGCAAAGGAAACCATAAACAAGATGAAAAGACAACCCTCAGAATGGGAGAAAATAGTTGCAAATGAATCAATGGACAAGGGATTAATCTCCAAAATATACAAGCAGATCATGCAGCTCAATATTAAAAAAACAAACAACCCAATCCAAAAATGGGCAGAAGACCTAAATAGACATTTCTCCAAAGAAGACATACAGATGGCCAAGAAGCACATGAAAAGCTGCTCAACAACACTAATTATTAGAGAAATGCAACTCAAAACTACAATGAGGTATCACCTCACACCAGTTAGAATGGGCATCATCAGAATATCTACAAACAACAAATGCTGGAGAGGGTGTGGAGAAAAAGGAACCCTCTTTCACTGTTGGTGGGAATGTAAATTGATACAGCCACTATGGAGAACAGTATGGAGGTTCCTTAAAAACTAAAAATAGAACTACCATACGACCCAGCAATCCCACTACTGGGCATATACCCAGAGAAAACCATAATTCAAAAAGACACATGCACCCCAATGTTCATTGCAGCACTATTTACAATAGCCAGGACATGGAAGCAACCTAAACGCCCATCGACAAACAAATGGATAAAGAAGATGTGGTACATATATACAATGGAATATTACTCAGCCATAAAAAGGAACAAAATTGGGCCATTTGTAGAGACGTGGATGGATCTAGAGACCATCATACAGAGTGAAGTAAGTCAGAAAGAGTAAAACAAATATCGTGTATTAACGCATATATGTGGAACCTAGAAAAATGGTACAGATGAACCGGTTTGCAGGGCAGAAATTGAGACACCGATGTAGAGAACAACCATATGGACACCAAGGGGGGAAAGTGGCTGGTGGGATGAATTGGGAGATTGGGACTGACATGTATACACTGATGTGTATAAAACGGATGACTAATAAGAACCTGCTGTATAAAAAAATAAATAAAATTCAAAAAAAAAAAAAAAGTCTATATGTAGACCATTCTTGCTGCATTCTGATTTCCACCCTAAACAAAACTGTAAGGTTGCTTCTGAAAAAAGATGCCTTCCTACTATAAGCCAAGAACACTAGCAATATAGCTCCCCAAGGGCCTCTCAAGACGGAGACTTTCTGGATCCCTTGGAAGCTTGTAGCTGTCCCACAAGAAGGCGGGGGAGCAATTACAAGACATAGAAAGCTAATAAAAATGTCTTCATGCTCTACATACAAAGTGAAGTAAGTAAAATAAGGAAGAGGGCAGCAATGGATAGTAATAATAGTGGAGAAAAACATATAATTGAAGAGGCAGAGGTAGCAGGCATTACTGATACAACAATTCTTTATAGGTTTTATCTGCATATAATTATAAATAAATACTAAATGCTTTGGGTCATATTTTTTTAAATTGGGAAAGGAGGGGTTTATTGAGAAAAATAATACTACAACCGTTATAGTATTACTCTCATGAGAAATACGAGAGGATTTTTGATAAAATAGCTCTTGGAGCCTTGTCAATTGCATTGCATATAGTATTATAGTTTGTACAAGCTATGGTTTGAACCTGAGCTCTTAACTCGACAGGGTCTTTAAATGTATAATTAGATCCAGAATTGATATATCCTGACTAACTAGAAATACTATATATGTATTTTTTTCATTCTCTACAATGGGATTGCTTTTGTTGTCATCGTTGTTGTTTCATTTATTTTACTTTAGTTAACACAGAGACATGATGAACATGTATGGCCTTTCTGTTATGGAATAATCTAAAGCACAGAATATCAATGATGAAAGATCTTAGTCTGACATCCTTATTTTACACATGATTAAATGCCAAGGAAGGTAACTAACTTTTCCAGTATGATGGAGATTAGGTGAAACCAGGTCTAGAATGCAGGTTTTCCAGCTTTTAGCCAGTGTTCTTTCCGCCACACACTGCTGGTAAGAAAGCTTTAAAACATATTCACATACACACCTCCACATCCCTGGTTTTCCCTAACTGTAATAAAATCCCAAGGGATGCTTTCCGCAGGATGCAGAGATTGCTTTGGCAACTCTAACCTCATTCCTGGAATCCATTTGCAAATGCTGGTCAGCAGAGCCTGCTTCATTCCCTTTTTGGTATTACTCACTCAGTAAAGGTTACGTGTATGTGAATTATCATAAGTTTATTTTTATTCTCCCACCACCCCCTTTTTTTGGTAAGTGATCAGTGACTACAAGGCACAGGAAATACATTTCACTGAATGATTTTCTAAAATCAAAACTCCATCTGGGCTGGAACTGAGACAGACTTAGGGATGATCATTTATAACATTAATACCAGCTACAACAAGCCATTCAAAGATGATCAGAGTGAGGAAGGGGTCTCCATCTTTTCCTGAAAGTACGTTCCAGGCTGAACCTTGGCCACCACACTGTCTAGTGTGCCAGGTGGAAGAGCACACAAGCAGCTGGTGATTGCATTGTGACTCAGTGCACCTTGGGGAGGGGGGCCACAGGAGGAACTCACTCAGAATTGTAGAACACGAGTCTCAACTAGCAAGTACTAAATGTGGTCTCCTTAGTTGGACAGATCAAATTGAAAAAAGAAAAAAGTGAGAGGATAGACTACTAAAGTCAGTCTCCTTAAGTGAGAAATAATACTTCCCCTTAAAAAATTCAGAGAGACACACAAACACTTGCTCCCTTCACTCTGGATTAAGTTCATATCATAATAACTAAAATGAACAGCATTACATGGACTGACAAGGGAAACACTACACAAAGAAAAAAGCCTAAGTAGAGCAGGGTGGTCCCATAGCAGACATCTGTAGAGAAAAAGTAAAGTGCATAAGCTTTAGTTATTGGGACCCAAACTCCTGGCTGCTACAAGCTAATGAACCAAGAGCTTGCAAACTTGAAAAGAAAGGAAGAGAAATCATCATGGCCACTGAGAACCATAAAGGGCATTCAACTTGGACAAGTGCTACTAGAATCACCAGACTTGGGTTTAAGTGTTCTGTTCTCTCTCATCAGGGTGGTTGGGAAGGAAAGTCTATTCATTAAAGACTGAACTTAGTGTTAAAAATCATAGCTCTACTTTTGTTTTGAGATAGGTTCAATACCACAATGATATGTGGATACAAGGACAAGACATCTCCTCTCAAAACACACACTCTATTTTTCTAACACACTATATTTAAGATCAATATTGTTTCAGTTTCTATTCTGAAAGGTGCTAAAAAGGTGCTGGGCAGGGACAAAAGAAAGAAAGAAAAAGGGATGGAGGGAGAGATTAGATAGATTAATAGACTGATATAAAGAAGAGGGAGAGGGCTTCCCTGGTGGCGCAGTGGTTGAGAATCTGCCTGCTAATGCAGTGGACACGGGTTCGAGCCCTGGTCTGGGAAGATCCCACGTGCCGCGGAGCGACTGGGCCCGTGAGCCACAACTGCTGAGCCTGCGCGTCTGGAGCCTGTGCTCCGGAACAAGAGAGGCCACGATGGTGAGAGGCCCGCGCACCGCGATGAAGAGTGGCCCCCGCTTGCCACAACTAGAGAAAGCCCTAGCACAGAAACGAAGACCCAACACAGCAATCAATCATTCAATCAATAAAAAAAATTAAAAAAAAAAATTAAAAAAAAATTAAAAAAAAATTAAAAAGAAGAGGGAGAGAAGGGGGAAAAGGGAGGGAGAGGGGAGGGAAGAAAAAATTAATGGTTTTGAAATGTTCCCCTGTAGATGTTTACTGTTAAAGGGTGTTTTACTTTGCCAAAATACTGTATGCGTGTGTATATACATACATACATACACATATTTATACAAATTTATGAAATGAGACATTATATATACATTTACCAAAACATTTATATACACTATACCTGTAAAACAAAAGCAAAGTAGGTTAATTATAGAAACCTTAAAAATACGTAGAAGTAATATAAGAAAGAAGTCGTATCTCCTATGACCCCAGAAATAACTGTTAGTGTATTTATCACTTTAAATGTTGTAAAATATGCATATGTACTTGTATGTGTATGAAAATATATGTCACAATCCAAGTAATATATAGATTCATACCTAATTAAGAGGAAATATAATAGATGTGGAAGTATCAAGGGTGTTACTTCTCATTTCACATGGAGTAAATTAGAGAAGAATTTGCTGTCAGGGAAATAAAAACAGAGTCAGTATTTTAAAATGTAAGTCCCTACAATTATACATAAGGAATATCAAAGATACTCTCAGACTGTTTCACACAACTAGAAAGTATTGGGGTAAAGAGAGAGATGAATGTGAAAGATAGCTGGTAATCACAAGAGTTACAGTACCGTCCAGGAGATTACCTCTTTGCAGCGGAGAAAATACTTCTCACTCATTTCTTCACAACCCAACATACTTATCCAATATTATTATTGTTCCATTTTTCTCATGGGGAAATGAGGCCTGAAGACATCAACCAGAGTAGTTAGGGTCACTAAGCCAGTAAATGCGGGAGCCAGGACTTCAGTGAATGTCTTTAATTACTGACAGGTAGAAAAGCTAACACAGAATGTAGAATGTTTTATGAAGATGCATAATTCTCTTCACCGTTTTGAAGTTCTGCTTCTGGAAATCTGCTCCCTGGTGACAGAGTGAGTCATGGGAATATCCCTTCTCCAGGGGTACACAGTAAGATGCGGCCCCCTCTCCTCCCTGGTTATTATCCTTCTTGACAGGATGTGTCAACACTCTTTTCAAGACAAAAATAGTTCTGGCATTAGAACTTCAAGAATTCAGATTCAGTGTTTTTAATCCTTGTTTTGTTTTCTGAGATATAGAAGATCGACCTTGACACAGTATGGTATAAAGAAAACACTAAACTCCAAGTTAGGAACTTGTGCTCAAAACTTACCATCACAACCTCACAACCCTGCAAATGAGCAAGCCATCTCTTCCAGCTTCTCCTTTACCTCCTCTAGAAAACGGAGCTAATAATAGAGCTGATGAAATTCACTGAAGTAATAGGTAGTGCACCTGACATAGTGCGTGATACATGCAAGGAAGTAACACAACATTCCACCAGCCTACCAGTTACCATCTCAGGGAGCTGACAGCCCACTGGCAAAAAGAACATCATTTCCTCCAAGCTGGTGTCACTGGGGTAAGCACTGACTATCTTCAATTCTATGTAAATTCTGTGTATTTAAAGGAAACTCACCAATCAAATCACTGTGAACCAAAGCAAATTCTTTGTGCATCAGAAGTCTGTAAAGGGCCAAAGAATATCGAAGAGCTGCATCTTTTCCTGAACCAAGTCTGGATATAAACCAATTGGCTGAAGTGGGATAAGAACCACACAAACAGATGACCATGAGCCTTGGCCATTCAGATCAGAGCCCTAAAATCAGCACACTGTGGTGGGGTGGGCGTGGCTACTCAAAGGGCAGGCAGAATCCAGTCAGGCTTCTTTCCATGCACTTCCATGCTCTCCAGCCACTGCTGAAAGCCCATGGTCCAAAAAGACAATCCTAGTGTAACTCTCAAGTCCAATCAATCACCCAAAGGAGCATTTTTCTGTTTGTTTGGTGGAGTGGAAGAATGACTCCAAGTGGTCCTAAGAGGCAAGACCAACTGGTGAGAACCCATTTCTTAGCACCCTTCCATCAAGAAGTCCACGTCATCAGAACGCTAATTTAATAAAACCGGAACGGTGGTGCTATAATTGGATTGCCATTCTAGCTAGTGGGTTTCCAGGGTAACCGTGTTCTTGACATAGATGAAATGCACCTAGTAGCACAAAGATTAAGGGTTTGGCAAGAGTCAGTGTCAAACAAGAGGTCAAGAATTCAGGCTGAAGAGAGCTAGCTATACCGAAAGCAAATTAGTGAAAGTGGTCTAGATTCAAAATCCCAGCCCTGCCACCTCCCAGCTGTATGAATTCTGAAAAAAACAAAACAAAAACAAACAAACAAACAAAAACCCTTTAACTTCTCTAGGCCTTGTTTCCTCATCTGTAAGATGAGTATAATCAAGGCATCTGTCTCATAGGGTTGTTACAAGGATAAAACAGGGAACTTAAAACAATAATTGGTACATTTTAAACTCTAAGTAATGTTAAAAAAAAAAAAGCTATGACAGATGTCTCTAAACCTAGATATTCAGAGGCCTGAAAAACTGGAACAGTAATTTTTGTTCTTTTCAGTTTACTGCTTCGGAGGGAAAGACCCTGAAAGCTTCCCAAAGGAGCCTGGAATGGCTTAAATCCACGTTGCCTTAAGGTCGTGCTCATGTTATTCCTGCCTCCAAGGCCCTGACTTCTGGGAATATGCTGCCATGTCAGAGGCAATCCAGCAAGTCTTAATTGAGGAGGGACACAGCTTTTCAGGCCACAAATTCAGGATCGGGAAATCTCCCTTGCTTAAGGGGTAGCAGCTAACAGGAATGGTTCATAGCCATAAATACAGCAGCCAACTTACATGCTTCCCCTCAGGGGAGAGACTCAACTGCTGCAAAAGTAACACTTACGAAGAAAAAGGGAAAAGGGAAATTTTCCTTTTGAGTGAAAGAATGCATTTCGGCGGGGGGGGGGGGGCGGGGGGGGGGCCGGGGGGGGCGGGAGGAGGCCACATACCTTCCTTTGTGTCTGTTACAGTTAGAACAGGTATCTGAAGGTGAAAACCTAGAATTAAGTTCAGCTGTAAAACCTATCATGCTGGGACCCCCACCCCCACCCCACCCCCACACACAACAGGAAGTTAAGCTGGCAAAGGAGAAAGAGAGCCACTAATAAACGTCTGTTCTCACACTCGCAAACTTCCAGGCAACCAACAGCAAAGCGGCGACGAAGATGAAGTTTGAGAGCAAGAACATGTACGCACAAAAAAAGTTTCTGTTGTCCTCAGATTAAATGCTGAGGCAGGAAGAGATACTATTCTTGAATCAAGTGAGAAAAGATGGTAAAGTGTGATATTAAAATGCAGCACACTGGAATAAGTTTGCCTCTATAAAAACTGTTATGTTCTGTATGTGATTTAAATTAATGCCTATATTTGTTGGAGATAAAATTAAAATGAAGATAAACGGTGCCAACATATAACGTGTTTGCTGGAGCAATAAATAAGGCAGTGAAAGGTACTTTACATTTCAGTCACATCTATCCGAGCGGGCAGCTCACAGCATTTGAGGAACATTTGTTAATTGAATGTTATAATAGATTTGTGAGGCCCCCGGATGGTTAGTATATGTGTCTTTCAAAGAGACAGGGAGGCTCAATGACCCAGCGTCCTCTGGATGCCGCTCATTTGGAAGCCCAGGGCGGTCAGGCAGTGTGCTTCCTAGTTCAGCGGATTCTCTGCCTGATGGTAGGGCCCAGAACACAGAGCTCCTTTGCGCTGCCCCCTAACAGACATCAGATGTCCAGCTCTCTGTTTATTAACTACCTCAGTGGTGGACAAGACTGCAGTTTTAGCTGGGAAGAAAGGCAATAATTTTGACATACATTAACAACAAATCTCTCCTCTCCCCACTTACCTTTCAGGACTGTCCCATGAATGATTAAATACTGTCACATCATTTATCCTCAGCTGGAAAACTTGTCCATTGAGTGTTGACCTGTCTTCAAATCAACCTCTTCAATCCCGTCCTCCCCACGTCCTCACTAAGCCTGCCCATCACCAAGCTGCCAACTAGTCACCGGCTTTCTGTTTTGTGAGTCCTGTTCTCTGAGTCCCACAAACCCAAGGAACTCAGTCTGTGTTCAAAGGTCTGCTTGATAGGTGGCCAGATTAACTTATGAAGCTAAGTCAAGCAGGATTGGGTGAGCACTGACACTTGTGTATGGATAACTGATAATCTGGAATACTGGGTTCACTATAATCTTCTGTTTTTACATACGTTTGAAATTCCCAAATAGAAAAGTTCAAATAAGTCAAAGAGAGAACATTCACAGCAACCCTGGCGGCCCATTTACTGGGACGACACTCCTCTCCTGCGCTACTAGGGGAAGTGTGCTGGTCAAGGGAGGTCCCCTGGCTTCTGAAGACGAGGTTGCAAAAGAAACAGGGGAGTCACCTTTTTTGCAGGTCATTTTAGGATTCAGGTGAAATTTTAGGGAGCCTTAGGGATCACTTAGTCCACTCTCTTGTTTTTTCAGAAAAGAAGAAATCTCAACTGTATCTTCCTTTTACAGTTTAAAAAGATACGTTCAATTCCATCAATGCAATAGATCCTGCAACAGCCCTGCTCTGCCTCTTCTGCACAGGTTAATCTACCGCTTTTCTGCTTCGGTTTCCCACCTGTGCAATGGCGATCACGAGCATATCTGCTTCACAAGGGCTAAAGGACTCCACACCTGGAAAGCACTTATAATACAACAGTTCCTGGTATATAGGAACCATTATTATTTTTATTAATTATTGCAAACTTTGTGGTAGTCATCAATGCTACTTTCCAATATTTCCAACTCTGCTTTCTGGCACCCTTATGGCTAGATGGAGCCATATGAAGAGTTTTGGCTGACAAGCTGTGAGTAAAGTCCACATGTGTTACTTATAGGCCAGAGCATGCAATTGCCAGGTAAAGACTCTCAGAGGTCTTTTACTCTGGGATGGGGGCCAGCAGTGTTTGAGATGGTGGCTATTCCATCAGCCTGCAAAGAAGTTCTGACCCACAATGAGCAAGTAACAGAAGCAAAAAATAAGCTTTTGTTTTAAGCACTAAGATCTGGAGAATATTTGTTAGCACAGCATTGCCTGAACTATCCTGACATACTTCTTACTATGGTTTACAAAATGCTTTCACTTCTATTATTCAACTTAACTCTCATAATCAAGAGAAAAGGGCAGTATGTAGGTATTTAGAAGATGTGACTTTCAGCCCAAGTTAGTGCAGTATCCACTGAATGAATGTAGGCAAGTCTTACTGATATAGCTGCAAGTCAAGTTCTCTAGACTTTAGGTAAATCCAAGGTATTCTTTCAACACACTTGACTCAGAATCAAAGGCCTTAGGACTGTTAACTTTGACAATGTACCTACCCACATTAACCTCAACCCAAATACTAATTACAACTGCTAGCATTTTCTGAGTGCTTACTACAAGGTCCCATCAAAAAAGGTGTCACTAATTATAAAGTGCACCAGTAGTTATTGCACCACTAGAAACAAAAATACTGTGACTTAAATTACAACAGTGTTTTATTATTAGAATTGTTGTTATATGTTGTTGAAAGAAATGTTTTAAAATTATTTAGACAGTTTTTTAAAAATCATGTCACTCCATTGCATATATACAAAAATATATAATACATGTGAAACAAATTGAAGCATTCCAAAAGCTTCTTCATATTCAGAGTTCAACCCTTTGAATCACTTTTCAACGGAAAATCATGGAAGTTTTATGCTTTTTCCCGTAATACTGTTCACTGGGCGATCCATAACAATGATAAAAGAGGGTTCCATTATCACCCGCAGGATTTTCTTCCAAACAAGTGTTGATGCGCATTTGTAACAATGACAACTATGTCATTGTTAATTATTCACCAACAGTAATTAGTCAGCAATGGTTCAGGATGTGAATATGGGTTTTAGAATTGACAAAATATAAGTATGTGAGAGACACAGTGCTTTTCTGATCTAGGTATAGTGGTGTTTTACTCCTCATAACAGCTGCATGAAGTGGGCACTGTATTATTATAGCCATTTTGCAATCAGGAACTGAGAGGCATGGAGATACTACATTGCCTGCTGAACTTCACACAGCTAGTAAGTGGAGGATTCAGAGTTTTGCATCTAAGGTAGCTGCCATCTTTCGAGTAACTACTCTTAGCCACTATGTGATACAGCTTCTCATTACAGAAATCAGATCAGCACTTTATTTTGGGGGGGGATGGGGTGGAGAGTGGAGGCACAAGAATTACAAACTCAAAGTAAGTGCTCACTTGTCTCCTAAAGTTTACACATTGGTCTGTTTTGTTTAAAGTGAACCAAAGGGACTTTGGGGCTTCCCTGGTGGCGCAGTGGTTAAGAATCTGCCTGCCAACGCAGGGGACAAGGGTTCGAGCCCTGGTCCGGGAAGATCCCATGTGCCGCAGAGCAGCTAAGCCCGAGCGCCACAACTACTGAGCCTGTGCGCTAGAGCCCGTGCGCCACAACTACTGAGCCTGTGCTCTAGAGCCCGTGAGCCACAACTACTGAGCCTGCGTGCCACAACTACTGAAGCCGCACGCGCCTAGAGCCCATGCTCCGCAACAAGAGAAGCCACCGCAATGAGAAGCCCGCACACCGCAACGAAGAGCAGCCCCCGCTCACCACAACTAGAGAAAGCTCGCACACAGCCCAACGCAGCCAGAAAGAAAGAAAGAAAGAAAAGAAAGAAAGAAAGCCAAAGAAAAACTGGCCCTTGTATTACTGCCAACTTTTTTTTATATACTAAATGGACAATTTAGCAGATGTCTTGGCCTCCTTTCGGTTATCTTCAAAGAATTATTGAAAAAAATCTGCATGCAGACCTATCTTTTTAAAATATTGGGATGTATGTGCAGTGAACACAGATATATAACATCTATACCTACACAGACATACACGCTGTAGCTCTTAAAACACATTTTTATCGCATTTAGTTTTATTAGTGTCTATGTTTCTACATGGATATTATCTTTGGATAGGCAAAGCAATCACCACTGTTGGCTATTTGAAGACCAAATGTGTGCTTGATCCTTACAGAGCATGAAATTAGACTTAGTCTATGCCCAGAGGGGGCAATCTTACTGAACAAGTATAACAGTTGATTTTTTTTCAGCAGTTCTTTGTCTCTTCTCCTTTAAAAAGGACAGTTAGCACAACAGAACAATGACTTAGGAGGTACGATACAAAGCTTTGAGTGTAGCTCTTTATATACTTATCAAATGAGTATTATAATTTGCTATAATTCTTCCTCCTGATTACATACAGTAGCTATTTCATTCTCTAAATAATATCTTATACTTTTTTTTTTTAGAAGTTGGTTAAATTGCTTAGGAGGAGAATATTAGGCTCAGTTTCTTTGAAGGGTAATACAGTGGGAGTGACTGTATAATTATCTCTACCGGGCTCTCACCCTCTATACAATGTTGTCTACTATATCTACTGCTTTCCTGTTGGGAACTCCAGTTAATCCTAACTAACTAGCACACAGGAAAATGAGGCAAGAGGATTTTATTTTTAACTTGGGACTGAGAAAATAAGAAAAAGAAATGCTAAGATTGATGAAATCTGGTGCATTTGCAATTTTTATTTTAAGCCATTTTAGATATATGAGCTACCAAATAGGTACAGTAATTCAGGCCCAACAGTTACTTATGTAGCAGCGTCCTATCCAGTACTCTCTGCCTGAGACCAATTGTCCTTTAAGCTACTGCACAGCTGGGCTATTTTATGTCTGGCAATTACTACTCTATTCTGGATGGGGAGTTTTATTTTATTTAACATTTATGTGGATTTTATCCTCAAAATGCCAAGCAGTCCAAATGCTTCATACATATTAGATTTTTATAAACAATTCAATGGCTTTCAGCAGAAAGAAGTTTAACACAAGTCCTTCAACAAATACATCGAGATTTCTAGACGAATTCCATTCCCCAATGTTGTTCAATGATGTGTCTATTTCTGTGTCAGCATCTCCAAAAGACAAATGAACTCAAGTGTGGAGCCTGGAGCAGTCTTACTCATGTGCATATGACTAATGACTGACACAGGGCTGGCACTTTTACACTTCTCTGCCCTAAATTAAGAACAGAGAACATTACTTTCATGCAGATGTTAGAAATTAGAAGTTCAAACTATGTTACACTCCTGAGTTACTGAGTAAGCCTATCAGATTGCTACTATTCAAAACAGTCACTAAAGTGAAATCACATTCATTTAAAGACTGATGACCACTAAAGCAGATTGGAGGTTACATAGGGTTAGAGGTGAGAACAGAGAGTGACTACAAACTGGTATGAGATTTCTTTTCAGGATGGAAGAAAAGTTCTAAAATTAGATCGGGGTAATGGTTGCAAAATCATTGAAACATTGAGTTGTAAAAAAGACAAAATAAACAAACAAACAAACAAAAAAAAACTGCCCCCAAATTCCTCCTCACCAACACAATTACTGTTAGTATTTTTGATTATGCCTTCAGTTGTCAATTCTTATAATTAGGTTTAGTAGCTAGACTGTTTTTGGCTCAAACACCAGCTCTTCCACTTACTAGTTCCAGGTTTCACCTCTCTAGGCCATGATCTCCTCGTCTGTAAAATAGGGGGAAATGATAGGCTGCCTCATTGGGCTTTTGTAAGGATCAAGTGAATTAATACATGGAAGTGACACAGTACATTTTCAATGAATGTTAGTTAACATTTCCATATCTCTTATTTAATTATAATTTCCTAATATTAGAAATTATTGAACATTGGTGCAAAGGGTAATTGAATTTTATATAAAATGTTAACTAGAAAAACAATAGAGATGACATACTCCTAAGTTTCATTTACAACCCTGGGCTCCTCCGATTCAAGTATAGCCAGAGTTATCTTAGAAGATTAGAAGCATACTTCTGATTTCTTTTCTCAAATCTTCAATGTTCTAGTCTTCTCTCAAACTGTGGTCCCTACCCTCCACCCCCAGCTGCCTACAGGATGAAGAGCACAATGTACAAATTCATTGCACTGCACAGAATCCATCTATAAGCTGCCCTTCAACCCTCACCAATGTACTATTTTGGCTTTGTTCTTTCTCTGTTTCACTTACCTCATCTTCCAAGCCCTTCAAATTCCTTACCCGGCTGAAAACACCATTGTCTTACACACATTTATTTCTACAATTGTAGTTTCTTCTGCCTGGACTAACTGTAGACTGCCTCAACAACCTCCTAGACATCCTTTGTGACTCAACTCAAATGTCACATCCTCTAGCTGACTTCATCCTCCTTTGTGACCTCATAGTAAGACATACTGTTTCTGTGAAGGCACACATTGACGGACTCTCTGACCTTCAGACCCAGCAGAAACTGTCCTTCCCACACCGTCCCCCATGCTCTAACTCTACTGAACTGCCATGGGTTACCTATGTCTCACCTCTGTGCGGTGGCACGTTTCTTTCCTCCTCCCTAAAAATTCTCCCTTCTCTTTTGTCCCCAGTCATCAACCTAGCAAACTCTTTACAGGCTTCTCAGATTCTGTTTAGAGATGACAACCTCTCAGAAACCTCCCCAGTTCTCCCAAGAGTGGGTTTTCTTTGTCTCTCTGATGTATTCCCCGAGTACCCTTTGCTGACACCAAATGTTGGTCTTTAACACCATACTGAAGAGTCTATTAAACAGACCCACAGACACAGAAAACTTATGGTTACCAAAGGGGAAAAGGGGGTGGGGAGGAATAAATTAGGGTTTGGGATTAACACATACACACTACTATATATAAAATTGATAACCAATAAGCACAGGGAACTATACTCAATATTCTGTAATAACCTATAAGGGGAAAGAATCTGAAAAAAACAGATATATATATGTATGTATAACTGAATCACTTTGCTGTACACCTGAAACTAACAAACACTGTAGATGAACTATACTTCAATAAAAAAAAATAAAATAAAACAAAAGATTCTGTTGATGGACATTTTGTGAGAGGCTAGGTTTTGTAGAACTACTGTCAGTCTCTCTAACCTCAGCACCTAAACAGTCCCTGGTACATAGCAGATGCTCATAAAATACTTGTTGAGTAAATATATAATCATCTCCTTTAAAAATAATTTGAGTCGATGAATTGTATGGTAAGTGAATAATATATCCAAAAAATCTGTTGTAAAAAAACTCTGAGTTACCAATCTATGATTTTCACTATAGTTTAACCTCTCAGTTGCTGGACAGAGGTCTTATTTGCTTGCATCCTTATTGCGGAGCCTGGTACCTATAAGATGCTCAATTATATTTAATTTAATGATTTAATAAAAATGAAAATGTTAGCTAGATTCTAAGCTACTGAACCACTTTCTACAAATGCCCAATTTATATGATGTTTCTCAGTAAGTAAATAAATAGTGATATCGCAAATCATACAGCTAGAAAACTCATTTATTTCAACATCCACGTTTTATAAATAAGGAATCAGGTGAAATAAAAGAAGCAAATTACCCAAGATCACGTGGATAGGATCCCAAAAGAATGCTTCCTCCAAAATCACTATCATTAATGGTGTCTGACTTAGAAAGATGCATGTCACTGTTGAAGTCAGATCGAGAGTTATGAGTGTAGACTATGCAAGGACCTAATACTGGTGCTAAAAGCTGTTTTTAGAAATAACAGATCACCAATTTTTATATATGATCAGATTAAACAGGTGTTGATAATCATGAAAAGAGGAATAAATAAACTCTTCACGGCCTAGGTCTTTCATTTACCAGTTGTGTGTCTTGGCTTGACATGAGTCATTATTTGATGGTCTATTTCAAGACAGAATTGATATTTCTAAACAGCTGATACCAAGACAGGCAATACCAAAGAACCACAGAAGTGGGGAAAAAAAAAAATCACTAGTGATTTCTTTTATAGAACAATTCCATACACTGTGAAAAGTTACCACTTACAGATTTGTAGTATCGGAAACTTCCACTTGGAAGAGTGTAGGCTTTTAAAAACTCTCCAAAGAAAAAAAAGAACAAAAACCTCCAAAACTGACACCTAGGCGTACGTATGTTTGGCAACTAGATATCACTAGCACTGTACAACATTAGAAAACTAACTAGGGAAAATTATTTCATAGCTTGTTCTTCAGTGTACTCATCTAGAAAAGAGGATAAAACAATCCATGTGCTTATATCCCTCTCTAGAATATAAGAACTTCCCTAAAGCACTGAAAAAAATATAAGCTTATAAGGTATGGTAAAGAATACCCAAATCCTTTGCTCCTGAGAGACAAAACTCAGCATCTGCTATGAAACCTAAATTCACAGCCACCTTAGGACTGTAGGCATCTATCCCCGCTGGTCCACCTGACCCATTCCATGTCCTTAAAAGATTCAAGCTCATTTCTGTCTCAGGCACGTGCATTGTTCTGCAAGTGTAAGTTCTCAACTTGACATTGAGTTGTCACTTCAGAAGTCAATTCCTCAGAGAAGCATTGCCTGACCTTCTCAGCAAGCATCCTTCCAGACACTCCAATCTGTACTTTTTTCCTGTTTCACCGTCTAAATTTGTTTACTGACTCGTTGTTTATGTCTTACTTTCCTCTCGCCTCTCTTCAGCATTTAAGATCAGGGGGAAAAAAAACCTCATCTGCCTTAGTTATCTCTCATCCTCAGTACCCAGAGTTTATACTATGTAGTAAGACTCTATAAAGGTGAGATAAATGTAGCATAAATAAAACAACCTAAGTTCATGGCCTAGGTCTTTCACTTACCAGTTGTTTGATCTCTGGCAAATATTCCTGGCTCTATTTATTAAAATAAAGATCAGGAATCATAAGTATATCTGCCTCATGGTGTAGAAGTCAATGAGATTAGGTACAAATGTCCTACAAACCACAAATATGGCATTCAGACAATGATAACAGTATCGCCCTGGAAGACCTATTATGGGCCAGGCTCTGCTCTAATAAGCACTTTACACATGCAATATGATGCGTTTGATAGTAAGATTCATTATTATTTTTTTTTTACTGGTAAGAAGGAAATAACTGGTGTCTATTAATCTGCAAAACAATGAAATCTTATCAAATCAATCACAGTGTGCATATCAATCTCAAAGAAATTAAACCATGGGGGAAAAAAGGTGCTTCATAAAATGGAAGGAATATAATTTTATACATTTAATGCTTTAACAATCCTATGAGATAAGTCCTATTATCATCCACATTTTCCAGATGTGAAAACCGAGGCACAGAGAGGTTAAGTAGCTTGTTGAAGGTTACACAGTGTTTCAATGATGATAAGACAAGAAGAAGGACTCGTGAAACTCTGTGGCTTCAGCTCTCCATAAAATATCAAGAAATATCGGGCTTCCCTGGTGGCGCAGTGGTTGAGAGTCTGCCTGCTAATGCAGGGGACACGGGTTCGAGCCCTGGTCTGGGAAGATCCCACATGCCGCGGAGCAACTAGGCCCGTGAGCCACAACTACTGAGCCTGCGCGTCTGGAGCCTGTGCTCCGCAACAAGAGAGGCCGCGATAGTGAGAGGCCTGCGCACCGCGATGAAGAGTGGCCCCCGCTTGCCACAACTAGAAGAAAGCCCTCGCACAGAAACGAAGACCCAACACAGCCAAAAAAAAGTCAAGAAATATTTGCTTTTCTTAATGATATAATTCAACCAGGAAATTTTCCTCACCAAAGTGTAGGGTGTACAAAATTCTAACAATTCTCATGGCAAAGTATTATGAAAATAAAAGTAGAGAGATACCAGTTTTAAATACTGAACTTCGCTTTCTTAATTTGCATCCTCTTTGCAAGAATATAACTCAATTCTTACCAGACCAATTTGCACTCATTTAGATTTTGCTTTTAAGTTTTCTTAATCTTTTCATTTATCTGTTTTCTGTATTCGTAAAGATATGGGCAGCTATTCTGGAGATGATAGTCTATTTGGGTTTAGATCTAATTTCTGCCCTTCTCCACTCTCCACGCTTTTTGCTCTGAGCTTAGTAGGCATTAAATAAATGTTGCTGACTAATTAAAAGCAAAAAAGAGATCTGATTTGGGATATTAAAAAAAAAAAAACACAACTCAAGCATATATTATTGTGAGCTTCCCAAATATGATTAGTGGCAATATTAGTGTAATTTACGTAAAGAGAGATCATGGCTTTTTGAACTAAACAGAAAAATCCAGGGGTGTGGTATGTAAAGGGGGGGGGAGTCAAAAGCAACACATACAACACTTCAGAGATGTGACTGTAATATTACCAAGACTTGATCATTGTTCTTAGTCTGATCATAGTTGAGATTAAAAAAAAAATCTCAGTTATTTGGTAAGGTTATAAAAATAGCTAATGAAGCTAACGTATGAAATATGACCCAGATTTTAAAGAGCACGGTCCCCATCAATGCTCATTTTGAAAACAACATTCTTTTATATATAAATCCCTCTAAGTACAGAAAAGTTGCTTGCCGAGTCCTGCTCCCACATACGAAAAGTCAAGACGTGATATTCAAAATCACCTGTGAAATTCTAACATACTTATCAGGAAAAGCAGACAAGGTGTAAGCCCTTTCATATTGCCTTATGATAGTAAGGGAAGATCAAAAAGAAACACAGTTGTTAACTTCTGCAATTGTTCGTCATCAAAGATCTTGGCTAGTTGAAAAGTTACCGAGAATATAAAATTAAACCTTATTAACCCATTTTTCTACCATATGAAAAGTTCTATTAACTACACTGTAAAAGCTTCCTTGCTCATACACAGGTTAAGAACTAGAGTCTGTTCCAAAGTCATTTTGTCTCTAAATCCTAAATGACAGTACACAATCGCCCATCCACACCATCTCCTAGTGGCAGGTAGAGATGATTTGCCTATTCTGGCAAAGAGCTTTATCCACATTTGCAAAACTTTGAGAGTTTGTGAGTAAAGGAACTTATACACATTTTCCAATAATACATGTTACTAACAATAACCTTGAGGTATAGTAAAAGTCCCTTTTGAGTCATCAAATATTGAATGCTTTCAATTATTTTAGTATCAAATATATCTTATTCTATTTGGTTCTTTAATTCTTTCCCCACAATCCATAAGACACACAATATGCACCTGACAACATATTTATGAACAAATTAAAATTCTATTCAGCATCAAAAAAAAAAAAACTACTAGAAATTTTAGCTTTGAATGGACAGAAATGGAATGAAACCTTTTGGAAGTTGTCAAAGCTGTGATGTTATCTCACAATTGTTTTCTAAAGGGCTCATTGCTGTGCTAATTGTCTTGATCAGAAATCTGTAAAGTATGTGTGTATGTATTGCTAATTCATCCCTCTTAAGGAATATTGGCACTTTGAAGAAAGGTTTACTTGGACAGGAACTTACTTGCCCTATACTCACAGGTGTATGCTCATAGGTGTGTTTGTATATGAAGAGGTCTCTGTGAGGAACTGGACATTTCACATGATGGAATTAGCAATGTGAAAGTATCAAGGCAGCCAGTTTCTTCTGCAAGGATTTTACTGTTTGAGCTTTGACTAAACTTCTTTGGCTGTTAGTTTTACATTCTGCAAAAAGGCAAATACAAAAAGTTGTTCTTGAATACCTTAAAGAGTCACTAAGATGTGAACGTTACTTGAAATACCAATCTTTAGTAATGACAGTAATTTCCTTTATTAATCATGCTCTTATGGGAAATTTTCCATTTTAGATGCTAACTAAATTTTACCGAGACTGCACATCAGAAACATAAGGATTCTTTTTCATGCCTGGATCAGCCAAAATGACTATTTTACAAACTCACTTGAAAATCTCTGAAAGTAGGCACAGCTGATTGCAGATAAGGGAACGAGGCTCTGATGTGATACTGCCATTGGAGGCAAGCCCAAATGAGCTTTTGCATAAGTTGTAACATTAGGAAGAATCATGTAGTCTACACTGCCTTTCAGCAAACCTAATACAGCGATTGTGCTACCCAACAGTTTTGAAACCACAGTGAAAACTAAGTACTCATGGAACCTGGACCAGGAGCCCAAGGCAGAGGCAAGAGGAAAATGAGAGGAGCAGATATCTAAGTTACAGAACTTGTTAACTTGCAAGCATCGGGGAGAAAGCCCACCTCAGATAGTCAGTTCACCCTGACTCATAATTCCTCCCTCTTTCTTACCCCACTGGACACTCAAGTCCACTCAGCAGTACCCACCACCCAGCTACATTCCAGACCTCACTTCCACCTCTCGCCACACTTCCTCCAGAATAGGTGCCCCTTTAATCCTCTTTGCCTTAGCCATCTGGAGCCTCTTTGCCTTTACAAGACATCAAATCACTCCACCTTCATCCAATCCCTCAACACCCCATTTGTAACTGCCATCACTAAATGAAGGGGGAAAGTTCATTCCGTACTTGAGTTTTCCACAAGGAGGGACCTTCCATGAAGAAACATTCCTATCGTCGGTCTATGTCCCACTCAACCTCCTGACAAGGAGCAATGACTTAATCTTGTAACTTTGAGGAAAGAAACAAGGCAGGTACGGTTCAGCCCCTTTCCGAGCTCCACTCAGAATCTGCTGCCTGCAAGATCATGCTTTTCTCTACTTCAGACTCAAAATTGTTTAGGGGAAGGGGGAAGGGTGTGGAAGACAGCTTCACTTCAGGAGGAGCCTGCAGGTGACAAGTGCTGACCACTATCAAAGGGCCACCTGTCTATTCAGAGGTAAAACAGTAGTAATTTCCTTGGACCTAAAGGTAATGGCAGTCATCCAAGGTACTTTTATCTGTCATAAGGCTGACATTTTAGTCTCCAACTATCTGATTCCTCTATTTCTCAATGGCTGCTGAACATGGGTAGAAAGGAGGGTACTATTTATTGTGTTCCCTGAAGTCAAAACAGTTAATACTCAATTAGCCTTGTTCCCTTGTTTTTCATCCAACGTCTCTGCTAACCTTTAATTCACAGTCACCTACAATGTCTCCTCCCTCCCTTCCTCCCTTCCTCCCTCCCTCCCTCCCTCCCTCCCTCCCTCCCTCCCTCCCTCCCTTCCTTCCTTCCTTCCTTTCATTTTATTTTATTTTTGGTAGCTGTCTGGGATTGTGCAGATTCTTGAGAAGGGCAAGAAACAGTGCAGACCTCATCATTAGATTTCAAGTGGGTCTCAGTGCTACACCACAACCTTTTCATGGATCTCTTTATTAAACATCCCCCAAAGGGTCCATCTAAATGTCCTTGGCCTCACACACTCCCATGCCCTCTTTCCACACATAACCTCCCTCCCTACTTGGGAGAAGAGTAAGGCTCTATTAGCATAAATGTTCTCCCCTAGTCAGTCACTTCTCATCAACCTATCTTTGTTTCCATAGATGTACTTGTCTCTCTCTGCAGGAACAGAGGAAAAAAACACCCAATCTCCTTGCTAAGAAAATCCTTCCCATCGTGTTCTTGATTCCAGCCCCTACTGCCTCCTCTAGAACCCAGTTCCCTCATTCCCTCCCTTGTCCACACTCATTAGTATCTTCCATGGCTCCCACTCCATGGGTGCATTTCCAAGGGAATACAGGTATCACTTTTACTTGGGGGCAGAGGATTGTGGGCACCTAGCCTTAGTCCTCCTCTTCTCTTAAGCTAGCTTTTTCCTTTTTTACAGTAAACTTCTTGAAAAGATGGGTAAACTGAAGCTTAGAAATGAGAGCTAAACTACAAGAAGCTCCAATGCTTGCTGGAGTAACGTAAGAACCAGAATCTAAGTCTTCGAAATGTTTCTGGAGCATGTGGATTTGAATGCTGCATCTTCAAAACCTTCCAAATGGCTGAGTTGAAACCTCACCATGATACAGGAGGGCATAAAATGTTGAGTCTCTACCACAGCCACAGCTCTGTTTAAGGTGAGAGCCTCAAAAAGTTGTTGGTTTGTTTTTTAAATAAATCCACTACCGCATCTTTGTAAACAGGTAATTCTGAGTTTGGCCCACAACTAACTGGATCAGAGATTGAACCAAAACCAGCTCCATGAGATGTGTTGGAGGGAGACATGTTTCCCAATTTGTACTGGACAGGAACCAGCTAAAATAATGGATCCCACTGCTTCGAGTGCAAGGCACACAGAGAAAGAACAGCGGATAGCAGAAATAGAACGGGGCAAAAGCAAGAGATATACAGAATGGTATGGAGAAGCCCTAAGGCAGGAGAGGGCATTACAGAGTGAACATCACGGTGTCCAGAAGAAAACTAAACAGAATCATCGACAGGAGCATCAGTAGGAAACGGAAAGAAAAACTGAGTGAAGCTAAGTGCTAGGAATGGAGACCCACTGGTTAAGGAAACATGGGGTGTTTACTTGGAGGGGATGACAAAATCAGCTACTGTTGTGTCCTCAGTGATCTTCCAAGTTTCCATGGGGCTTGGTTGTCTGGCTGCTGACATGGTTTTTGGACTTCTTTCCTTCTCTTTGTATCCTATCCACAAATCCCCACCATTTAATGTCATCTGAGGTAGCTTTAAGCACATCTGGGATTTCTGCAACCGAAAAGGACCTAAGGACAACAAACCTGAGAAATAATTTCTTTATTTTAAAAGAACTTAGGCAAACAGGATTCTGACCTCTACTGGTATTTATGGTTTTAAAAATAACTAAAGCCTTTTAACAATGAAAAAGAAAATAGAAGGACGGGGGACAGGGAGTTTATTTTGTGTCTCTGCTTGTCACACATTATTTGTGATTTGGGAAATATCTGTTAGCACGCTCTCCTGCAATCTATAAACTGCACAAGAGCTCTCTTCTCTTCCATACCCACATTTTCAGACTTTAACCCCTATTAATTACCTCCAGTACGAAGCAGCAAGAAGATGTGGAAAGAGACAGGATGGTTTGGAACATAGAATTGACTCTCTGGACACTCATATAATATAACTGGTAGACAAAGTTAAATCATATTTTTTTCAAGCCTGATTATGCAAAACTCTTGTTTCTTAACAAAGAATAAATTCATGGTAGTTTTGAGCACATGGCACCATTTGCATTTTTAATTCTGATAGATATTTTCATCGCATTAAGTAACTTCTAGCCGAATGAAGAATGTGGCTGTCTTAAGTAAACAAAATTGTCACAAGAATACCCTACTCTTCTTCCATGGTGAGTGCCACCTGTATCCAAGCCACAGAGCCATGGAAAATAACCTCCCCAACATTTACTCTCCTGGCCACAAGTGTCTGTTTAGAGAAGTGTCTAGATTGTTCTGAAAAACACATCCTTGAACAACTAAGTGGAAGCTCAGGTCTATAACATGGGCTAACATGAGGATTCTAACATTTGGGATGGTGGCTGAAACTGACTTTTGATAAACCTGTAAATTCCAAGCTATTCCAATTCCAGACATTTAATTATGGATTCACACAAAAACAAAGATACCATGCAAGGAAGCTCATTTTAATATGACTTATAATAAAGAAGAGCTAAAGCCCATCCTGAATGCCTATCAGTGCAGACGAGGTACATGATGCTGCATTCAAACTATGGAGCACTGAATGGGTGTTAAAAACCATATGGCACATCCCTATTTATTGACATGAAAAGGTCTGGAGGAAAAGAACAAATTAGAGACAAGAAATAATATCATTCTACTTATGTTTAAAATAAATGCTACCTATACAGCCATAGCCATGTATTGAATATATTAATGTATTGGTAAAAAACTGGGAAGATGTACAAACGGACTATAGTGATTACTTCATGAAAAAAAGTATGGAGTTGGTGTGGGTAGAGAAGAAATAAATAGAGTGGTTAGTGAGGGATGACTTTGAAGTGCTATTCTACATACTTCTGATTGTTGGGATAGTGTCATGAGAGTTTATCCACATACTCCATTCATACATATGTTTCAATAAAGTTAAGGAAAAGGATGCCTCCAATGTACTGCACACATATTTGACTGATGGGCCAGTACAGAAAATTGGAGGAATCACTGGATTCAAAATCAAAATCAAGGGACTTCCCTGGAGGTCCAGTGGTTTAGACTCCTCGCTTTCAATGCAGGGCATTAAGTTCCATCCCTGGTCAGGGAACTGAGATCCCACATGCCGCGTAGCCAAAAAAAAAAAAAAAGAATCAAAATCAAAATCAACAGGACCACTTTAGAAGTAGGCGTTTGGGGCAATTCATTCAACCTGTGTGTATTAAGGGGACAGTAGTTTCTGGCCAGGCAAACTCACAGACTTGATGTCAGGGTAGGATGAGAAATGAACACAAGGCCACCCTATAAGCTGCTAAGCGCTCTATAAATCTCAACTACTACTAGTAGTGTTTGCGTTATTTGACCTCTCCAATTTCCCCAGAGAGAAATTGACAAGTTTGTGATAATAGATAATTTATTTTAAACTCCTCTGTTTGAGCCACATCGTTTTATCTCCTCTGTCTCCTCTCACTAAGGTCTGAAATGAAAACAAACATCAAATGAGGCCACAGGATTCTATTTTATCTGTCACATACTGCTGTCATTAAACACACTTGAGATGAGTAGGTTTAGTTCATATAAAACTGCTTCTTTCCCAAGCTCAACAAACACGAAGTGGGGAGAAAAGGAAGTTTGCTCCTGAATCGCGCTTAGAAGCGCTACACTTCAAGGAGATCCATCTGGCAGGCAGACACAGTAATAAGTTCTTTTAATTGTCAGGTCAGGCAGATTACAGATCCAGGCTGTCAATTCTTTCACTGCAGTTTTATTTTGTTATTGGTAGCTCATTTTTTAAAAAAAATTCTCCTAGTGATTCAACATAAGAAAAACCACCTACTTTCTCTCCTTCCTAGGATTTTAGGCAGGCAGCAATTCAGTGCAACAAGCATTTCCTACCGAGTACCAACTATGCTGGAACCATGTTTGGTGCTGGATATTCAAGAAAGAATATATACAAAATTCTGTCCCACAAGAAGTCACTACCAACAGGGGAGATAAACTCTTACAATCCCAAATGACAATCATATGGCTCAAAGATGCTGGTATACCTGATTTTCTCCATTGTTGTAAAGGAGTTACTTCTCAGATGTACACAACTACTTAATCTTGACAGTTTATCCGCTTGCTGAAGTAAAAAGAGCAACAGTCAGGAGACCCTTAAAAGAGGTGTGTATGTGCATATGCGTGTGTGTGTGTGTGAGCATGCCTGCAGTACACACTGTGGAGATCCCCCAAACTCACGCCAAACTGCCCTTCCTCACAACCTTATCTCTAGCTGCTCACCTCCACGCATATAGATCCTCAGTGACGCCTCATTCTCAATAGAACCTGCACTTTCAAACTGTCCTATCATTACTCATAATTTCCTCTTTTGGATGTCTCCCTCCTCCAAACTTCCATTATACCTTAATTATATTTCTCATAGAATGCACTCAATACATAGCTTTAAAGCCTCCTAATGTTACATGCAACAAGCATTTCCCTGCAAAATGCAAACAATGAGAGATAGTATTCCAGTAAGTTACAAAGAAGAAAAACTTGCTGAAGAATTTACCAATCATGAGAGTTGAAAAGAACCTTAGAAAAGATTTAGTTCAATGCTTTATAAAAGATAAATGAGATGTTCAGATAAGTGAAATGATTTTTCCGAAGTCAAATAATTAGTGGAAGAGGAGGGTTTGGAATCTGCTCTTCTGACCTTTAGCCTAGTGCTCTTTCTACACCATACTGTTTGTTCCCTTACATTTTTGAGTAATGACAGGGACGTGTACTGACAAGCACAGTGGATTATTAACCATGGGATGGCATTCCATTAAAGAGAGGGGAGAAAAATCAAGGGTGCTTATTAAAATAAGTGTGCTTTCTTTTACCGTGACTGCCTCTCGAGTTAATACTCAAGGCGAGGTGCATTCAGCTACCGAGTGCACCGCTCTTGCCCATCACAACGAAGAAATGTGCTTTACTGAGAATTCTGCAGAAGCCAAGGTAACAGTGAATTTCTTGAGCTTAACAAGGAATTTAAATTTAGGAATGTATTGGAAAAGGAGGGAAATGTAGATCCTATAAGCTTCAGAAAATGTTTGAAAGTTTCGATTTATACTCATGTTAGAAAAGACAGATTTGCTTAGGGTCTAATAAGCACACAGACACCCTAACTCAGGTTGGGGGTCACGTTTACATTCAGAACAAAGGCCGGGACATTGGTCTGGGAGAAGAAGGGTGCTGCCTGAAATCTAGGTTACGCAGCACTTACTATAGGACTCCTGGGCAAATCATTTTGTCTCTCAGCCTGTTTCCTCATGTCTAAAACGTGGATAAGAATCCCCATCTCCAAGAGTTATCGTGACACCTCAATCCTAAAGAATAAATAAAAATACTTTGTAAACTCTAAGATATCAGAGGAAAGCACTGCATTATCATTATCAGGAAGGAAGACCAGCCCTTGAAGGGCCTGTAGATTAGCCAGGCTGAGAAATGTTACCTAGTGCCTATTTCAGGGGTAACAGTGGGAACATAGAAACTTTGAATCCTAAGAAAGGAAGGGAACACAGGAGGGGATGGTCCTCAATACTTCAATATCTAATAAACAAAAGCATAAATAATCTATGCAGTTCTCGGGAGACCTTAAGGGATAGGACTGTCATTTAAATATGTAGAAGGAAATGGGTTGGCATAGGTCAAACACTAGGTGAATCTGAGAGTTAGGACTGGAGTCCAGGTCTGGTGGATCCCACACTACATTATGGAGACTGAAACAACAGAAGCCTAAGAAACACACAAGGAAACTGACATCACAGTGCTGAAAAGATCTGCTGGGGAGTGATCTGAGGCCTCGCTAATTTGCATGGGATCCTGAGCAGTGGTTGCCTGCCATTTTTCCTAACTTATCAGAGCAGTGGAAGACCCCTTGGGGATAGAGTAGCAGAGAGAAAAAGCAGGTGAAGCAACAGAGACCACGGGCCATCTGGAGGAGGGGAGGCAAACCTGCACATACTATGTATGGGTCATGGGATGGACCCATGCATGAATAGAGTGCTTTCTATGCATTCTTTCTCATAATTCTAGCCACGTCAAAAAGTAAATGTAATCATTCCTCTCTTACTGATGAGGAAATTAGGATCTAGAGAACTTCAATACCTTCCAGCACTCACAGAGCTGCTGAGTGGCAGAAGAGAATCCAGGTCTAGGATTATCAGAGTGAGACCAGGAGCTCTTTGTGCTTTGCCACATGGACGGCCCCAGCTCTGTCCCAGCCCAGCAGGCAGAAGTGCCTGAGATGCTGGAAGGAGGAGGTCAGGAGAGCTGCTGTGTAGACAGCTGGCATTCAAAGGAGAAAGTGGTTTGGGGAACAGTGTTACATTCACATTTTCTGAAGTGAGTTTATGCGAGGTAAGTGTTTTTATTTTCTCTGATGGGAAACTGGGCAATTCTGGGTACCTTTTTCAAAGGAAAAATATTTCTCTTTGTGGCACTGCTGTGGTTAAAGAATAATAAAATATGCAAAACTATAAATATAACTGGTATGAGTCAGGAGCCAGAATGACTTGGACAAAGAGGCTAGCAGGAAGCTTTGTTTTCCAGTTTTGAGCGAAATAGTTGATTCTGTGAACACAGAGATTCAGGAATGAAAACAATACATGATGATTGGTTTTCCTTACTAGAGACAGTACTACATATGGCAGCTCAGGCTTCCTATAACTGGAGCTCTTATTATACCATCATCCTTAACTCACAAAATCAAATTGTATTACTCCCTTATAATGTTCTTTCTCACTTGGTGCATATTTCACTTATCATTTTACACTCTAATGAGATACTGAATAGGTTACATTACATATACATCTGATAGAATATTTAGGACTCAATTTTCACCATCACTGAGCAGCTTTATGCAATTCATATATTCAAAAATGTGTGAATAATCAAGTACTTGTGATCATGACGGTGGGCCAATTAAGAGCTGAAGGTTGGGTCATATGTCATCAGAATGAATTACTCCTCAATCGCAACCTAGAATTCCAGGTGGAGGAAGCACTGGAAATTAACTACTTCCGCTCCCTCATGTGACATCTGGAGAGACTAAGGCCCAGGAGGGGCAGGGACATGTTAGGGTCACACGGCTAGACAGGAGCACAGGCAGAGCGGTGCACTGGAACACAGATATTTTCTTTCCTTATGTCTGTGGAGATCTGTGTCTCCCATTGGAGACAAGAAGTCAAGCTCTTTGTCGTAACAGTAAACTCTTCTTTTTCCCGTGAGTTCAGAATAGGACAAAGGCATCCTGCTCTGAGAAAAGCAGAGTCCTATGCCCATCACTAGACAGAAAGTTAATCAAATGTAATCCGTGTGGCCCACTATCCTTTAGATCATCACATTCATTTGTGACCTTTGGGGAACCTGTAGTTTTATTTTGCTTGTATTTAGAACTGTGACCTCTGGGGAACCTGTAGTTTTATTTTGCTTGTATTTAGAACTGTAAGTGGGAGGTAAAAATGGCAAAAACAACTATGGCCTCGCAGTCCTGGAAACTCTATTCGCTGAGTTATTTTAAAAAGTGTTGAAGCAGCCGCATAGCACAGGGAGATCAGCTCAGTGCTTTGTACCCACCTAGAGGGGTGGGATAGGGAGGGTGGGAGGGAGACGAAAGAGGGAAGAGATATGGGGATATGTGTATATGTATAGCTGATTCACTTTGTTATAAAGCAGAAACTAACACACCATTGTAAAGCAATTATACTCCAACAAAGATGTTAAAAAAAAAAAAAGTGTTGAAGGTTTAATTCCCACCCCCCGACCCTTTGTCTTCATTGGTTCAGCAAACATCCACTGAGAGACTAACCCATACCAAGTATTTTTGTTAATTTTACTGATTGTTTTATTCCATTCACGGGTCATTTACTATGTGACAGATACTGTGCTAAGTGTTTATCTCATTCAATCCTCCCAATAACCCTATGAGGTGGATAATATCATTTCCTCCCTTTAAAAAGAAGCACAGATGAAGGTAAAATAAGTTGTACACACTTAAACAACCAGTAAATATGGAAAGAGGATTGGACTCCAGGCAATGTAATTCCAGAGTCCTTGTATTTAACGATAATTTAGTGTGGGTTCCACCTGGACAAAGGAAAAGTAAAACAAGTGTAAGCCAACAGCTCAGAAGAATGAGGAGAACTGCTTGTGTCAAGTTAGCACCTATCAAAGATTTAAATCCAATGGCCCATTTTTAGACCTCATGGCATTTGATCCAACAGTGCAGATAACTTGCTCACTCACTCACCCCTGAAACACCTTTGCCACTACATTTTTGGATGGCTCTGTCTCTTGCTTCTCCTCCCACCTCAATACCCCTGTTCATGACATCTCTAATGGTTCCTCTGTGTCTCCAAGAGACCTCAAAGTCGTGGCCTCACAGCTTAATCCATCACCTTAGATAATGTCACTCAGTGCCAAGATTTTAAATTCATATCTCCTGACTCCTAAATCTATATCAAGTCAACACTTTGCCCTTGAACCCCAGACTCAAATATATAATTGTCTACTCAACGACTACTTGGAAGGCTAATAGCTCAAATTTAACATATCGGAAACCAAATTACTGATCACCTTTTCTTCTCAAAACAAAACAAACAAAAACACAAACCACAAAACTAATGATCTTGTGTCCCCCTGACATCTCTCCATATCGCATGCCCATCCTTCTCATTGCTCAGGCTTAAAACCTAGCGGTCATTCTTGACTCTTCCTTTGCTCCTATATTCTACATCTAATCTGTCCACTAAACTGGTTGATGATACCATCAAAATACATCCAGAACCCCACTACTTCTTAGCACCTGCTCCATAGCTACCAACCAACTGTCATTTCTAGCCCACATTCAATTCTCCACAAAGCTGCCGGAGTGATCTTTAATGTAAGTCTGATCACATGACTCCAAATGGTCCCCATCTCGCTCAGAGTAAGAGTCAAAGTCATTAGAACAGCCTGCAAGGCCCTGTGTAACGGTCCCTGTCACCTCCCTGCCCTTATCTTTTCTCACTCTCCTTAAGATCACTCAGCTCCAGCTTCCCTTGACAACTTTACTCTTTCTCAAACAAGCCAGGTGCCACCCAGGCTCCTTCCCAGTGCTTTCACATGTGCACTTTCCTCTGTCTGGAACACGTTTCCCTCTGTCCTAAATACCTGCGTGGCACACTCCCTCACCTACTTGCCTTCTCTAAGCTTCTCTAACTGCCTTATGTAAAACAACCACAATTATTCCACTCCAACCAAGGCACTCTCTCTCCCCTTTTTGTCTTGCCTTATTTTTCTCTACAGCACTTAACTCCATTGGACTTAAATGTTTATTTGTTTATCTGCTTATGATGCCTCTCCCTAGAGGAAAAGGAACTGTTTGAGGAAATACACTTTGTTTTATTCATAGCTGCACCCTCAGCCTCTAGAAGAGACTTGTCACCCAACAAGTGTTCAATACATATTTGAAATGATCCTGAATACATGGCTCCTCTTGTTACTCTTATAGGGGTTCTAGAAATAAGACTCAACTTGAAGAATCCAATAGCGTAAAAAGTAAGGCAGCAGTGTAAGCACTTCTAAAAGTGGCTTGTTGATTTAGAATCAAAGTAACATATTATATGTCACCATAGATTTGGACTGTGAGTCATAGACTATTAAACTTGGGAGGCAGCTGTGCTGGACCAGAAAGAAAGTAATTGGGAGTCAGGTGATGATGGCTCCAGCCTTGGCAGTGCCACTGACCTACTGCATGACCTCAGACGAGCAGCTTCAGCCCTGTGGGCTCTCCTCATTCATCCAAATAAAGAACAATTCACCTCAAATCTCGAACGTTTTGTAGTTTGGTATGAAATTCAACTACTACTTGTTCAACAGATACCCCTTCTGAGTTCATGTAGAGAAGATCAGTTCACTGTTGTCAACTCTACTTGCAAGTTAGGAAAGAAGTCACATTTGAAATTGCATGCCTTCTCTGAAAAAAATACATAATTAACATCTAGAGTGGAAGATAGAAGCTTCTTTCACTCCATGCACCAGAGTGGATGTTAGACATTATCAACTACAGCATAGAAGGAACAAGTATTCAGGATGCTAAACTCTTCCAGATACACACACCTACACACACGTATGCACACACACACACATGCACATGAAATTCACACACGGGAAAACAACTTGCAGTTTTCCTTCAAATATGCTCATTTCCCATTCTTGATATGCAGTCTCACATAAGCATAAAATGCGTTTTCTCATAAGTAATAGAGATGACCTTTAAAAACACAACCCTCTCTTTATTCCCTAGCCTGCAATCTCATGAAGATCAAAGCCAGTTTGCTCTTCTGCATCAACATTTCTGTGATCAGATATAATGTGGGCACCCTGATTCTATCTGTGTTAAGGCATCATCTCACAAGTGAATCGCTTGCTAGACGATCAGGCATTGAACACGGCTCTGACACCATGTCCTTTGAGGTTGATTCCCCTTTGGTAGTATCACAAGCCAACATCCTGTTTAGCTGCTTTCCTCTGCAAGACAACAGGGCAATTGGAACTGACTGAACAATAAATCTCAATTTCCCTGTTCCATCAGGAGAATCTTTCAATTTACTAGGCTCCTTCTATTCAGCAATTCCTCCTCAGGATTACGAATCATTCCTGAACGAGTATACAAGTTAACTGCCCACTTTTACATTAAAGGCAGAGGGGAACAGTGCCAATTCTTTCATTAGACTTCCTAGATCTGTTCCTTGGGGACCCAAGAGAAAGCTGGGGGTTGCTCCTGGGTTGGATATATGAAGAGGCCATCCACCTCCTCACTCAGGCTCTGTCAGCTCCAGGAAGCACGAGTTCTATGAACCGCCGTTCCGAGGAACAGGCATCTCTTTGTCCACCTAAGCACTCCTTGCTGCTACCAAGTTCCAGTTTCCAAAATCTGAGACACCTTTGCCTGATGAAAGCCATCCTGAACTTTTCACCCAACAAGTCAGAGACCATGAATGGCATTCCTTCAGGCTCCAGAAAAACTAAGTAGGGAGAGAGGGTAGAAAAGAACATGGTACAAAGGAATGGGGAACGTAATACTATGCACAGGACACAAAATATGTCCCAGGATACTAAGTTCAAAAATAGACAATTTTCCCATAGAAATAAATGCAAAGGATTGTTGGGTACCACTGAACTTCTTACTTCAATAGCTTAACTTCATTATAGATTAAATATCCTTGTACTAAAAAGAATTGACTAGCTCCCTGTTGCCATCAGGTTACTTTAGAACTCTACATAAAGCACAAAACATGCCTCATGATCTGGCTACTTCAGCTCTTCTCATTTATATCCTCACTCTCTATACATTATTAACAATGTACAATTATTTACATTCCCATAAAAAGACTATGGTTGACAGAATCATGGTTCCCCTGTAGATATCCACACTCTGATTTCCTGGAACCTGTGAAAGCATTACTTTGTTTGGCAAAAGAGACTTTGCAGGTGTGATTAAGATGAAAGATTCTGAAATGAAGAGATTATCCTGGATTATCCAGCTAGCCCTAAACTAATCACATGACTTCTTAAAAGCAGGGAACCTTTCTGAGCTGTGGTCAGAGGGAGACATAGCTATAGAAGAATGGTCAAAGAGGTGCAATGTTGCTGGCTTTGAAAGGAACTAGAATTTCCTTTTGAGAAAAACAGGCCACAAGCCAAGAAATACAGTGTCCTCTACAAGATGGAAAAGGCAAGGAAAGTGATTCTCCCCTAGAACCTCCAGAAAAGAATGCAGTTCTGCCAACACCTTCCTTTTAGCCAATGAGACCTGTACTGGACCGCTGAACTACAGACCTATAAGATAATAGAGAACTGTGTTGTTTTAAGTCACCAAGTTCATGATATTTTGTTACAGCAATAACAGAAAACTAATACATACACCAAGCTCATGTCCTCTTTCTGGCCTTTGCCCATAATGTTTCCTGAGCAGGTAATGGTGCTTACAGCATCCTCTACTTACTTCTCATAGAGTTTTCCAGATCATATTTAAATCAGAAACACATGACTATTCTCCCAACCCCAGTTCCCACTGGACTTCTCATAACTTGAGTTTAATTCAGTGCTGGGCCCCTGGGACCTAGCACAGGATGCTATAGATCTACTGTAGAACCACTGCAGTTCTATTATAAATAGGTACTGAATAAATAATTCTCAGTGGGAGATTAAGATTTAATAATTCAAGGAATTACGAAACGTCAGAGATCACAGTCACAACTTAGAAGTTAGAAAGTAAAGACTCTCATTTGATAGATGAGCAAATTGAAGCTCAGGGATGGGAAGTCCCCATGGATACAATGTAATTTTCTTCCAGTGAATCAGTGAATATTCAAACTATTTGCACAAGTTTTTCCACCTGACTTGCAAGGACCTTCAAGATGGAATCACATCTTTCTAATCTGAACTTTTACCATTCCTTCCTCCTTGTACCCTACTCCAAATGAAAAGCTAAACTGCTCAGGGTTTCTTGAAATTGCTTATGCTAGAGATCTCTGCTCCTACAGCAGCATTACAACCAGTATCACTGAATGCTCACAGTTGATCAGTTAAATAAATAAAGGCCAGGCTCAAACATGATTTTTTTCAGCGTTGATTTTTTTCAACAATCTCCCTGGCAGAAAGTGACTCTTCAACAGCCACTACCATCCCTCTCACCCCCCAACACCCATAAGCTGTATATTCTCCATTCATCTCTTATGGACCAAAGCTCCTCCTCTCTATTCTCTGTTACTGTATATGTAATAGTTTCCCTACTAAAAGGTAAGTTTCTAAAGGGAAGGTTTCTTTTTTACAGCCTGGTGACTAACATAGTATCTGTTCCATACATATCTGTTAGTTTGACGAGAGGCCAACATGTTTTTTAAATATTTGGAAATATTAGATATTCTATAAACAACTAGGTTTATTATTAAGTTTGATATTACTTCACTATGTAGAAACTTACACAATTCTTACTGAAAATATCCTATGATCCAGTTTCTTACTGTAGATACAACAAGCTCCCTAAGGATCATAAGGAGAAACTTGGCCAAAAGATCCATGGACGCCACCTAATATTTGGAGACATATTTATTATGTCTTTCATTGATATCATCTCAGTTAACACACAACCCCATGAGTTAAGAAGCACAGCTACATTGTCTCCATGCTAGAAATAAGGGATACTCATTCATACAACTTTTCTCACCATGATCTATGTTTCTTACCACCTCTAACCAGCAGCCTTTCCGGTCAACTCTCCAGTAACCTAAAGCCTGTAAGTGCAATGGACTAGCTGATCTGTGCTTTATAAAGGTCTCAATTACCAAAATTAAATGAGTGTTTAGGGCCTAGCCACTATGGTTAATACCCCAAAACCTGGTTTGTTTGTCTTATTTTTCAAAAACTGTTGCACTGCTAGTTTTTGATTTCTTATTCTGCTCTATCTTGAGTTATACTTTTAAAACTTTGCACAAATCACTATTTATAACACAGAGGATTTTTTCAATTTAAAAAGTTGTCGAGAGTGTCAAATGGGGAGAAGGAGTTCTGTTAAGATTCTGATAAAGTAAGATTGCCTTTGAATTACCTTGGTCATATTAACACCAAAACAACATCCTTTTTCTTTTACCATAGAAGTACCTTGTCAATATACTATCATTACATCATCGGAGACCTACACGAAGTTCAGGAAAGCTTCATGACCAGTGTGCAAGTGATGATATAAATACAGTGACAGAGGTCACAAACACTACTTTCCACAAAAGTAGCAATGAAAATTTAGCACTAATATTTTAATGCACACCAACCTTGAACCTCCATGTGTTCATCAACTTCCAAGGTAGGAGTGATGAACTAATGAAAAGACAACTTGACTGGTAAGTATAAGTTCTATTTTACTAAATCCCCTATCTTCTAAATATTCTAAATACAATGTAAATTTAAGCCAGTGATATGTCTGTGTTCTCAGTTATAGTAAAGTGCAACATATATGTGGCAGTGCTTTGGAAAAGATACTGCTGAATAAGCCTAAGATACTGGTTCCTGCAGGGAATGGAACTGTACACAACAGCTAAAAGCTGTGTCTTGGCTCTGAATATCCCTGCAATGAGGTAATAGTGAAGCCAGTCCAAGGGTTTGCTAGAATAAACAAGAGGCCACTGATGAGATCTGACATGGCTTCCCCCACCTCCCCACCCCCAGGCAAACAACTAGGCAACAAGGTCAATAGCAGAAGATGGTGTGAGAGGTAAGGGGACAAAAATAGCCATACCACAAATGCAGATAATTTTGCGTGTTTTCCAACAGACCTCTTACGGGACCATCTCAACAGAGCTTAATTACACCTCTATGTGGTTATAAATTGAATTATTTTCCCATAACGTACCTGCCCAAAATCACCAGAAAGAGACAGAGAAAGTGATAAGGACCTAGATGTTCTGATTTCTAGTCCAGATCTATTCCTACCATAATAGGTCACCTCCCTGTCTGGAAAAGTTACTTGATATAAATCTCAATGTGCAAAGAATTCTGATTTATTTTTGAAGAGTCGTTCAAGTGGCCAAATCTTTTCTCAGTACCATCTCAGAGTACCATTGTGTAGTAGATAGAAGCATGGGCTTTGGAATCAGACAGCCACTGCTGTAATTCCTGCTTACACAGTCATGGGCTGTGTGACTCTGGAAAACTGACTTAACCCCTCTCACACCTCAGTTTCCTCCTCTGTTCAACTGGGATACTACTAGTACCACCTCTTAAGTATAAACATGAAACAAGAGGATGCACGCAAAACATTTAGCAGACTATGACGATTACGTCTTCAGACAGTAAAGATCACACCTCTAAGTAGTGCTCAGAATGTATGGGTATCTGTGTGTGCATCTCTGTTGTATGTGTAAGGTGTGTGCATATGCATGTAAGTGTAGAGGGGTGTGTGTTGCACATGTGTATGTCTGCGTGTGACTGTGTGTACATAACTCTATATGCACATGTATGCTGCATAAGCGTAGGTGTGTATATGATGTGTTTGTATAAATGTGTGAGTATGGGGATACAAGTGAATGTGCATATGCTTGTGTGCACGTAGGGTTGGGGAAGCTAGGAAAGGGGTGAAGGAAAAATTAAAGAACTCAGAGTCAGGTAGATGGGAAGAAGCTAGTTTACAAATAAAAATAAAGGCCTTGACAGATAACACTTTAGAAACGCATATCCTGTGTTTGTTTAAAAAAAAAAAAAAGCAGAAGGGCAATTAGATATCTCATAGCACAATAATGACACATCTTTAGATTAAGTTTCCAAATCTATCTTCCCACTCTAAGGTCTTTTCTTCTCAGAAATTGCTGGACAGGGAACGAGCATAAACATGTGAGCCTGTGCTCAGATATTTCTTACCCACTTCAGGAAAAGGCTGTGAGGTGGTCATAAGAATATAAACTTAATTGTTAATGAAGAACCTCATTCCCCCAAAAAGAAAAGGAAACGGGTGGTGGTGGAGGCCTCTGTGCTCCTCAGTCTCAGGTAAGCTGAGTTTATATGTATCGGGTTTATCAGTCTTTTCTTCACCTCACATGTTATACTTGGAGATGATGAGATAAAGCAAAATGCTGTAGCCTTCAGTGGTAAAGCCAGACCACTGTTATAAAGCAGAATTGTCTGGTAATCCGGCTTGGAGCTACCAAAGATACATAAACTACATAAAATTATTTTTTAAAAACCACTGTTTGCAGGTCTCTGAGATACCAGTCAAGTCGACATCCTCTAATGTCTTCAGGTGGTGTCCATGGCATCAGAAAAAAGGATCTGGAGAGGTAGAATTACCACAGTGAGGCCTCATCAATTTATATCTTTCTTGGATTTTTAAAAAATAATATGGAGCTTTAATATATGAGGAGAGATAGTATATTCCAGTACTGCCATATCTTAATGTTCCAAGTCAAAAAAACAAAACAAAAATGGAATCATTAATGAGTAAAACAAAACAAAGACTTCTCTTAAACTGTCCACCAACATCCAGCTTATGTGGGAAACTGCTTTGTATTGGAACATCTCATAAATATTTTCCTAAGTTCAAGGGCTCTAAACACGTTAAGTACATTCCAGAAATGAGAGTGGCACCTGTTGTTATCAAAATATTAAGCTCGTGGTTTTCTTTTCCTGCCACTCCTGTGGGAGTCTTTATTTCTTCTCAGTTAGGTCTCACCCCTAGCACCAAGCACCTATTAATGACTATTTAGATGGACCCACAGTTTTCTGGGACATCTTAGGACCACCTGGCCCCTGCACCCACCGCTTTCCAGTGGAGGCCATTCTCTACAAACTACCCTGTGAAAGGAGTGTGCAGCAGCATTGTGAGTGGGCATGTCAGTCCCCAGCTCAGAACTGGGTGTCCTCCTCTTTAAGATTGAGGGGCTTGATCCAGAAGACTTCCAAGGACCCTTCCCACATTGTAGTATTGGACAGAGGAAAGGTGAAATATGTAGCCTTTTACAAAGGGCTCTGCCATCAATACCATCCATGCCCCTCCTGGTGTCTACCTTGCCCTCCTTCCTGCTTTTTAGATCTGAGTCAAATCTGTCCTGATTCTTGTAGGACAAGAGATACAGTGGCTGGCAATTTTTACATTCATAGCCCTTCTCCTTTTCTGCCTTTCCCCTCCCTCTTCTTCACCCCCAGGATTTCCTCACTTATTATCCCCACATTCAAGGCAGCAATATAAGGCAGGAAGTCTAATGAAATTTTTGAACCCAATGGCCCAACACATGGACAAAAAGTGAGTAAGTACTTAATTCCTATATGATGATAATTTATCCAACTCAGCAGGCCGAGCTCTCTCTATCCATGAAACATGACACTTCTGAAGTATCTACCATAGGAGGTCATGAAAGGGAGTGGGAAACACTAGGGTTGATCCTTTTGGGGTCTGAGGTAGGACAAGCTATGTATCTTCCTCAAGGAATGAAGGCCTCATGGAATATTTTCTAACAGAACCCGAGGGGACTTGGAATCCAAATCCTTCATTTGTGAATTGAAATGCTGGCACAAGAGAAGGGAAATAGCTCGTCTGCTAAAAATCCCTCAGCAAGTTAGGGGGAGAATTAAGATAAGAATTCACATGCTCTGCCCACTACACCAAACTGCCTTCATCATCTTCTGGTTCTTTTACTCTCTCATGGGCTGGGCTTTGAGCCACAGGAACTCATAGTAGGATCAGTGGGAAAATGGTGTGACTGACCCCACATGGGCAGTGAGTGACTCGTACCCCTTGTTAATCCCACCCTCAGAAGCAAAACGATCATTTGGTCTTTCCTGAGGGCTCCAAGGAAGGACATGAAGAATTAGCACAGTGCAATGGGACTGGTTTTCACATTAGAGATGGAGATGCCTCAGGGCAGCATCTGGAGTGAGCAGGATGACACTCAGCAATGCTCCAGAGTCCCAACTCCATATTTTAACCAGAGCTGTTTCACTTTAGCCATTTTATATACCAAGTTCCAACTCAGAGTTCATCTGAACGGAGATCACACTATGGAGGACCACTGATGTACTAGAAATGTGTTGGGACTTGGAGACAGAGGATATGGATTTAAGCAATGATTTCTCCAGTTTGCTTTTCGTGAGAATGAAGGCAAGACATTTCATATTTCTGGACCTAAATTTCATCTTATGTTAGACGGATTAACAACCTATATGTGCTAAATAATCAAAAAGACACTGTACGGTAAATGTGATTTTTGTGCAGTGAAGCACTTCCAAATCATGACTGTTACCACAGGACACTGCTACAGACAGGCCCAGCAGCTTTATAAAGAAGGGATGTGAGAGGAGAGGCTGACCCTAGTGGCTCCAGTGACTTATGACTGGTGTGATTTTACCCTGATAGGACACATGACTTTCTAGCCCCCATCCTGACAGCGTTTAGGTCAGTCATTGGCAATGAGGTATTTGCATTGAGGACAGATAGATAGAGGGATCACAGAGAAATGTAACACTGTGTATGTTTGTTGTCTGTTGCCTGAGATTCCCGGTCCTGAGCCATCACTGTGTCTATAAGGCAGAAAGGAAGACAGAATGAGGGAATGCATTTGCAGAAACATTTACCTTTTAAACATTTACCTTTTAAACATTTAACATTTACCTGCCTTCTTTTCCAGGCATATGCCATGACATCTGCCCTACGCACCCTGAGTTCCAACCAGGCCGAACTATTTTCAGTTCCTTAATATATCTACATAAATGCCACCTCTGGAAAGCCTCCTCTGACCTCTCCAGGAGGGGACTGGAGCACCTTCCTCTATGAATCCATAAAGTTTTGTTCACTGCATTAGTCATATACCCCTGTTATCTGTTTAGGCATCTGTTTCCTACATTAGAAGTCCCTTGTGGGATGGGGAACAGTAAGAACCGTGATCCCCTTGATTTCAAACTGCAGCATCCTGTACTCAGCAGGGGCTTAACAATTGTTGTTTGAATAAAGAAGTGATACAATTTGATGAATAAATAAGTTTTAAAAACTGATACAAATTAATACATAATTAGCCGTAATTTTCTCAATTTGGGGCTAGACTTTAATAAAAATTCCAACATAGAAACCAATTCCAGTATAGGATTTAGTTTGCTGGATAGGTCACCAGGCAGAATACCAAGTAGCTGAGCTTTGGTGGGACAAGGATAGATGCCCCTCAATTTCTTTAGTTTTCCAATATTGTCCCCTGCTGTCCATTTTCTCTTCTCATCTGTCTCTTCTTACTCAGCTGCTCTCCCTGGCTTTCCCCAGACTCTCATATGTTTTTTTAAATTAAAGGAAAAATCATCATGACCACTGCAATCTCTGGATGGAACTAATGGTATGTTGTTTCTTTTCTTGGAGCCTCCTAGCATTGGTTCCTGGAGCACCTGGGGACAGGCTTAGACCCATCACTTTCAAAGGCAGTACTGCGCCTGCATGTGATCCCTCCCTATTAATATTGCTTCTCCAACTACCCACTCTTTTTAAGGTAGATAGATGGAGATGGGGATGGAAAAGGTGTGGGTAAGAGCATGGTATGGACAAGGATCTGAGATATAGATAAAAACATAGAAGTCATCAGGTAGAGTGGTTAAAAGTATGGGCTCCAGAACTAGATCAGATTAGAATCTGATTAGAATCTGAATTCTGCCACTTATGAGCTGGTTTGACCTTAGGTAACTTACTTAACATCTTTGTGCCTTGGTTTTCTCATCTGTGAAAATGAGAATAATGATTACTTCATAGGGTTGTTGTATAAATTAAGTGAATGCTAAGAGAATTACAGAACTTACAACATGTCTGGCACTTAGTAAATACTCAACAATGGAAACCAATAAAATATAGGCCATTATAATATGATAGGATAAACTATGACATGATACAGTACAGTACAATGTAATACAACAACAGATTATATTTTCCAAAGATGGCCACAACAGTATCTCTTGCACATATGCTACTGTAGAACCTTGCCACACCCCCATCAAAAGGTGGAGTCTATGTCCCTTGCCCTTGAACCTGGGTGAGTCGTTGTGACTATCTATCTTAACCAACAGTATACAGTGGAAGTGACACTGTACGTGACTTCTAAAACTAGGTCATAAAAATGCATGCATTCCTACCTTGTTCTCTTGGGATATTCACTCTCACAACTCAACCACCATGTTATAAGGAAGCCCAAGTAGTGTGTGGAGGTAACCACATGGGGAGAAACCATGATCCCTGATGCACAGCTCTAGCCAAGCTCCCAGCACCAACCTGCCAACCAATAGTCACGTATCTTGAAAGTGAATGTTCCACCCCCAAGTCAAGCCACCCAGCCATATTTCACAGAACAGAGATAAACCATCCTCATGGAGCAGTACCAAAATTATAGATTTGTGAGCAAAATAAACAATACTATGTTTGGGGTAGTTTATCATGTACCAATAGATGACTGATGCAGATATAGAAATAGATAAAATTATCTGTATTTTTATGAACTGATATTCACCCTTTCTGGGAAAAGGGGGTGTTTGTTTTGTGCACATCATTTGTTTCAACAAAAACAGTTTTTTCTAAAAGGCTGTTATAGGTTATAAGGAATTTTCACAAACAAGAGTCAATGTGTTCATCACACATAAATAAGTATACATGACAAATGATAGCTCCATGTTACCAACTGAGTAACCGTATCTTAAGAAAGTAAATCAATCAAGGTCACACAGTTACTCAGAGGCAAATCAAAAATCACAAAGCCACATCTTTTTACCCCAAATCCAGAGCTGTTTCCGTTATATCACGCTGACAATCTGGACAAAGAGGTTTGACGACTTGATCCAACTATTGGCTCAGTTACAATCCCTGTGGCCTGAGCAAGGCCCTCTATGAGCCTTGGAGTCCTTGAGAAAATGAAGTGTTTAGATCAAAAGACCTCTAAAACCCCACACAGCTCGAATATTCTCAGAGAGTAGAAACCCTCCTACACTTGTTAGAGCCTTTCATTACCTCTTATTCCTTCCAGATTGGACTCTTCTCTTGATATCCTACCTGCCTCCTCTGTCCTTGACTCACACATCCACCAGATTCCACAAGCAAATACACATTTGTGTTAAATCCCTGTGCACAAGAAGTCTTACTTCACCCTCTCCTATGGTAGGCAGGTTTCTAAGATGGCCCCTAGTGATCCCTGCCTCCTGGTATTCACAGCCTTGCATAATCTCCTCACTCTTGAGTGTGGTCTGATCCCAGTCACTTACTTCTAACCAACAGAATGTGGTATATGTGATGGGATATCACTTTCACAATTAGGTTTCACATGATTATGACTTATATCTGGTGAGCAGGCTCTACCTTTTGCCTTCTCAGATTCCATGCTTTGATGTAATGAGCTGCCATGTTGGAGAGCTGCACACGACCAGGAGCTGAGAGCAGCCCCCAGCCAACAGCCAGCTAGAAACTAAGGCTCTCAGTTCAACAACCCAGGAGAAACTGAACCGCTGACAACAACCAGCTGAGCTTGGAAGCACATCATTCCCCAATCGAGCCTTCAGATGAGACTGTAGACTCTGGGGCCAATACACTTATTGCAGACTTGGGAGACACTGTGAACTGATGGTCCAACTAAGCTGTGTCCAGATTCCTGGCCCACAAAAAAAATGTGAGAGTGTGTGCTGTTTTTAAGCTGCTAGATTTTTAAGCAATCTGTTGCACAGCAATAGAGAACTAATACTTTTTACTATGCATTAATAATAAGGGAGATCCTCTGAATATCACTGAAGGGAAAAACTCACTAAAAACATGAAAGCCTTGTCTCCACCCACACCACCCAGCATCTCTACCTCAGGGGATCCAAAACAAGACACAGTCTTATTACATTTTTAATCATACCAACAGAATCACAGCCCTAAGAAACCCAGTCAGACCCTGAAGGAAAGGAATGGTGGAGTTATACTGCATCATATGAAATGCAAACAGCAGTTAGGCCTGAGGCATGAAAAGGAAAATATACTATTAGAATAGATCCAGGTCAATGTGGACACTCTGTTTAGAGTTTCTCAAGAAGGTGATAAATATCATTTAAAAGCTGCCTTATAACTCTAATACCATAGACACTGTGAGTGGAAGGAATGAGTAAGATCTGGCCTCATTTACAAATGAGGACCTGAGCCTTAGAGGAATTGACTGACTTTACACAACCTGTTAATTGCAGAACTGGGAGCAGAATCCATTTCTGTTAGCTCAACTCAGTTCTGTTTCCAACGTAAATGCAAAAAAAGAGATTCATTTCAAGCAAAATAGCAATTCACGTATTTCATTCTTAATAAATGTGACTTGCAGGTATCTTACATAAAAGGATACTAGGAGAAAAATTCATAGTACATGCATATGTGTATGATGACATCTCACATATATGTAAGTATTCAGATGCATAAATAGCTAAATGACAATTTCTAATTGCTTAGTTTTAAAAGCAGATTAGCAGAGAAATCAATGTTGGAAGGAAATGAAAAAAATCCTATGCAAAAGGTGACAGGTTTATAATGTACTACTTCCTCCCAAAATCAGTTACAAACGTCAATATTTACCCTAGATGAGTGAGAGAATGATGTGCCTATCATAAAATATATTATGTTTAACATGATCTTGCATCTGAAAACTGGAATGAGTTTGAAAAATATTTGTATAGCACTTCATAATTTACAAAGCACTTTAATGCACAGTATGTCATTTACTTCTCACAAAACCATATATGGTAAGCAGAGGAGGTATTCATATCGTGGATGAAGAAAATGAGGTTCAGAGAGATAAAGCAACTAAAATTCATACTTCCTAACATGGCAGAGCTGGAATTGGAATGCTAGTTTTCTAAATCTAAATGCTTAGTCTAAGAATTAGAGATGCAAATCATTCTCAATTAAAAACAAAAATCTTCCAGATTCTGTCAATTTACTGTGTAACCAGGGGGAAATACTTCTGAGTTTGGGTTTCCTCCTCTAGAAAATGAAGACATTAGGCTAGTGTCCGCTACTGACACTAGAGCGAGCCTTCGGAGAATACAGCTGTAGAGGTGAGACAAAGGAGGGAAAGGATGCTGCTTATAGAACATTTGACTGACAAATCAATGTTTGCTTTAAAGGGTTCTCAAAGTATGGTCCCAACATCAGCACCATCTGGGAACTTCTTAGAAATACAAACTCTTGAGAATCACGGCAGATCTACTACTGCAACAGAAATTCAGAGAGTGGAGGCCAGCACTCTTCTCAACAAATCTGCCAGGGCATCCAGAAGAAGAGTAACTTGACCATAGCTGTCCACGCTTTAGTCTCTGTGCCGGTGATAAACAATGAGAATAAACTATACCAATAGTCCAATACTAGGCTTATTAAATTGTGACAAGTTCATAATCTATGAATCATGATTTTTGTTTTTAAAGTGAACCTTATTTGGTTATCAGAGGGATTACCCTATAATCCACAGAAATAGATGTTGATGATTCATGCGTATGTCAGATGAAAGGTTATTTGCTCTAGCTTTGGCTTTAGAATCCATGCCTTAGAAGTCACTAAAATAACCAAAAGAACTGGACAGAAGCTGAGGAACAGCTAGACCCACACTCTTTGGCATATTGTAAGAACGATTTCCGCTTTATGTAAGATAGATAATCTGTTCAGAGTTGTATAGTGATTACAGACCAAATTTATAAATCAATCTTTTTTTTACATATAAGCAACAACTTGGACAATTTTAAAATAGGCATTAGCATTTAATTCCCAGTAATAAGATCTGCTACTGCAAATGGTGCTAACTATATACCAAACACTGTTTTAAGTGCTTTACACATGGTAACTCATTTATTCCTCATTACAATACTATGAGGTGGATACTATAACTATCTTCATTATAGAGGTGAAAAAACTGAGGTACAAAAAGCTTAAGTGACTGATCCCAGGTCACACAGAAAATGGTAGAGTTGGGATTTGAACTCAAGGCAGTCTGGTCCAAGAATCTATGATTTTAATCACTACAGTATACAGCATTTTGAATAATCTTAAATTCTAGGAGGCTGGTTCCAAATCATCCTGAACACCATGAATCTGGGTTCACATTATCTTGAAAAACATGAACTTGGCCCTTCAATTTGCAGACACTTTCCTCTGGTTGCACATAATGACTCCCAAAAACTTCAAACCAGTCGTACAGAAAAATCTTCTATAGTGAAATAATAAAAGGACAGAAAGAAAGATCAATATATACATATTTTTTCTTTTATACAGGGCAAAAGCCATACCAACTCAAAGCTAAAAACACCATGAGAGATCATCTCATTCCTCAAGTCCAGTTTACAGATATTGAAACAGACCCAAAGAGAGGTAGTGATATCTTGGCAAGTCATGGAAATTCTGGACCTTGTAAGACATCTTAAATAATTGTTTCCAGAGGTCTAACCAAGTTGTCCAACTTGTTTTTAAGAGATGACATGTTTTTGCAAGGTTGAGGAAGTAGTCTCTTTCTGCTTCACCCTCACACTGTTTCACCTATAGCCCTTCTCAGTGTTCATCCAAGTTCTATTGATATTCGTAAAGACCATCTTCCAAGGTCATTGAAGGTTCTTGTCAGTAACAATTCTTAAAAAATCACACATCTATACTAGCTATTATAGCAAACAGCATAAAACCATTATTGAGGCTGAGTAGTTTGTCTTAGACACAGAAATAGTCAATTTGGGGGCCTGGAATGGGACCAAGGTCTGTCTTTCCTTCCAAGTTTTATATCAGGGAACAGAAAACTCCAAACCCTGTGACCAAGAATGAGAGTACCACAAAATCTTAGCATCATTCAAACCAATTCTCCCATCTGTTGCCTGAATTCTTTCCCAGCATTACTGACAAAATTCATTTGATAATGATGATGGTGGTGAGAGCGACAGTAATAACAGTGTTATTACATGCTAGATAGTGTATCCACACATTATACACACACCCATTATTTCGTGTGGTCCTCATGTAAACTCTGAGATGTATTATTAACTCAGGTTAATAACCGAGGTTTTAGAGAGTTTTAATAACTCACTTGGTAAATGCCAGAGTATCATTTCAACAAGCTCCAATGAAGGCAAATTTGCCATTTTCTGAGGCAGCCTGCATTGAACTTCAACTGTCCTTATTGGTAGAAAGGTACTGTCCTTATACTGTATTGCCGATTCCCTTTCTTGGCTTCTAAATATTAGGCTTTATTCTGCTCTCTGGAGCTGCATAGAAGTCTGTTCCTATCTGCAGAGATTCCTATCCAAGTAAGGATGGAAGGCACAGACAGCTTCCACGACATCCAGGCTGAGTTCTACCTCTTCCTCTTCCAGAAGCATTCTATATGTGCTTCTTCCTTAGGATGTATACTCTGTGCTGTAATTGTCAGTTTGTATTCTCCCAATAGACTGTGAGCTTCTTTAAGGCGGAGGCCATGCACAATTTTATCTATGTATTCCAGGCACACTGCTCGATATAGAGCTTTATTTGTTAAACTTTTAAGTGAGATTAATTTACATACCACTAAATCCACTCTTTAAAAATGTACAGTGTTCCTTAATATATTTATATCACTATCTAATTCCAGACTATTTTGATCATTCCCAAAATAACTATTTTCCCCACTGGTAGTCACTCCCTATTCTCCCCGCTCCTCAGTCACTGGTGGCCACCAATCTTTCTATATATATATATATATATATTAGCCTATTCATATAAATAGAATCATGCTACATGAAGTTTTTTGTGTCTGGCTTCTTTCATACAGCATAATTTTCAACATTCATATATGTTATAGCATGTATCAGTATTTAATTTATGATTAAATAACATTCAATTTTACGGACATACTACATTTTGTTTATTCATTCTTCGAATGATGGATGTTTCGGTTGTTTCCACTTTCTGGCTATTATGAATAACGCTGCTATGTACATTTACTGACAGGTTTTTGTGTGGATACATGTTTTAATCCTTTTGGATATATAATTAGGAATACAGTTGCTTGATCATATGATAACTCTATGTCTAATCTTCTGAGGAACTGCTAGACTTTTTCTAAAGTGGCTGTACCATTTTACAATCAACCAGCAAGGTATAACAATTCCAATTTCACTACATTATTGCCAACATGTGTTACTGTCTGTCTTTTGTATTATAACCATCTTAGTGTGGGTAAAGTGGTATCTCATTGTAGTTTTGATTTGATTATTTCCTGGATGACTAATAATTTCAAGCATCTTTTCCTATGCATATTAGCTTCATGTATATCTTTGGAGAAATGCCTGTTAAGATCCTTTGTCCATTTTTTAATTGGATTATTTGTCTTCTTAGTGAGTTGTAAGAGTCTTAATATATTCTAGATGCAAATCTCTTATCAGATATATGATTTGCAAATGAATTCTCCCAGTCCATGGGTTGTTTATTCACTTCCTTGATGGTGTCATTTGAAGCACAAAAGTGTTTAATTTTGAAAAAGTCTAATTTATCAAAAATTTTTTAGCCGTTTGTACTTTTGGTATCACTGACTAATCCAAGGTCATGAAGATTGTTCCTATGTTTTCCTCTAAGAGTTTATAGCTTTACTCCTGATATTTATGTCTTTGATCCACCTTAAGTTAATTTTTGTATATGATATGAGGGAGGTGTCCAACTTCATTCTTTCACATGTGGATATCCAGTTGTCCCAGCATTATTTGTTGAAAAAACTATTCTTTCCCCATTGAATATCTTGGTGCCCCTGTCAAAAATCAATTGCTATAAATGTAATGGTTTATTTCTGGACTCTCAATTCCATTCCATCATCTTATATGTATACTTTATGCCAGTACCACACTGCTTGATTCCTGTAGCTTTGTATTAAGTTTTGAAATGGGGTAAACCTCTGCATTTTTTTCCTTCAAAATTGTTTTGGCTATTCTGGGTCCCTTGAATTTCCATATGAATTTTATATTTCACCGGCCAACCTCTACAAAGAAGAAAACTGGAAAATTCTGACAGGAATTAAATCTGCAGATCAATTTGGGGATCATGCCACCTTAACAATATTGTATCTTCCAAGCAAAGAACCCAAATATCTTTCCACCTATTTGGGTCTTCTTTAATATCACTCAACAATTCAACAGAGATTTTATGTTCAGTTACAATCAGTGAACAAAAGAAAAAACTAAATAAATGAGTGAACAAACCAATCAATGAATAAGAGAGCTCTTAGTAAAACATACACAATGGCCACCTTCTCAATTAGCATTTCCCTTTTCAAAAAGCCACCCTTTACTAGTCCCAGTTTTCAAGCTACACTTCTGTCTTTTCCTCACATTTTTGTTTCTTGGTCTTTGCTTTTTTTTTTTTTTTTTAAATAAATTAAGGGCAGACGCGCCCACTAAGCAACTTGAGGCAGAGACAGCAGCACATGCACGGCAGGTTTCCATGAAGATTTTCTTTTCTTTTTTTTCAGAATGGATATTTATTTATTTATTGGCCCCCTCACAGCATGTGGGATCTTAGTTCCCCAACCAGGGATCGAACCTGTGCCCCCTGCAGTGGAAGCAAAGAGTCCTAACCACTGGACCACCAGGGAATTCTCACATTTTTGGTCATAAATTTTATAGTTTCTTTCTCTTTTTTCCATTGATATGATGCAGTGTGGTGGAGAGGTGATGGCTGAATGATGCACCTCCATTCACACCTTTCCTTCAGAAGGTACTCCAGGAAACTTGTTCTAACACAGCTGCCAGCACACCACCCTGAACCTCCCTCTTTTTTTTCTCCATGCGCTGGTTGTGAGGTCTCATCTACAAGTAGACTTCCCTATAAACAAAGTAAAGCAACATAATTTTTAGCTATGCTAGGCTGGCTGATGAGAAAAGGAGCCCTACAATTAGGATTACATAGAATATTATGTCATCCAGGATGCTATTTGTAAAATCTGTTCCCTGGCTTTGACTGCCTTGGTAAGGATCAATTTAACATCGGCCATTTAGGAAATAAAACAGCACACTGTGTAGGTTGGGTGGCAGAGAGAGCCAAGAAGACTCCTTACTGCACCTCTAGCAGTACCTGAGAAATAACATTTTCCAGTATTTTCATATAAGTAGTACAACATCAAGATGGAATTCAAAACAGTTCAAGACAATTTACAAATGATTCGGGTAATAGGCTTACATGTCTCACTACTAGTACTTCAAGCTTTCTGAAACACCACATTTCTTAAAAGGAACAAATAAATATTCTATCTCTTTAGCCCACTTTAATTCTTTTATTTTATTTACACAAGCAGAATATGTTACTTTAATGGATCCACTGTTTACCATCAATATAAGCAAAGAATCCATTTAGAATTAAATTATCTCTTTAAAATAAGTATGAAGTTTACATATTTTTAAGGATGTTCACAGTGACATATAGATAGAAAGTTTATTTCCATTTAAAAAGCACAGGGCTTCCCTGGTGGCGCAGTGGTTAAGAATCTGCCTGCCAATGCAGGGGACCTGGGTTCGAGCCCTGGTCTGGGAAGATCCCACATGCCACAGAGCGGCTGGGCCCGTGAGCCACAACTACTGAGCCTGCGCGTCTGAAGCCTGTGCTCCGCAATGGGAGAGGCCGCGACAGTGAGAGGCCCGCGCACCGCGATGAAGAGTGGCCCCCGCTCGCCGGAACTGGAGAAAGCCCTCGCACAGAACCGAGGACCCAACGCAGCCATAAATAAATAAATAAATAAATTTAAACAGCACAAGTTAGGTTAAGGCAATTAATTAGTTGTGAAATAGCTTATAATTGGCATACACTTATTTCAAATATCGTGTCAGGAGGTATCAGAAATAATGTGGTAAAGGAAGGAGATGAATCATAGAGTCTCAAGCAAAAGTCATATGATAATTCTGCAGACTTTTGCTTTTTTTCTGAAAAAAAGGAAGCGTATACCAGCTTATCAGTCAGGTAACTTTTTGTCTCCTATCGTTGAATCCAAAGAATTGATTGTGTTGATCTTTGTTTTAGGCAACACTGAGTAACATGAAGGTCTTCTCTTTTCAGCAGTTCCTTAGAGGATACAGAAGAGAACTTGATATTTATTTTTATATCAACCCAATAATAAGAGAATAGTTATAATATTGAATTATAACCCCAGATAATATCATCTTTTCAACCAAGTGCATTGCCTTCAAGTGATATAAGGCAGTACAGGGGTAAAGGTAGAAATTTTAGCTGATTCAGCAGCTACCATTAAGTTGTCCTTATAAAACTCATTTGCCTCAGCTGTACTATTTTTTATTGGTGCAAATACCTGTTAATTATGGAAAAATCAGAAAGCAGTTATAACTATGTCATACACTAACTCGATATCAATTCCGGAGTGGGTTCTCTAGCAGATTTCTAGGGTGTGAATCCTTACATCATTATTGGATTTGATGACAATATTTACTTATTTATTCAGCACATATGAATTTGTATGTCTCTTGTTTGCCAGGAAACGAAAAGATAATCTTGCCTTAAGGACTTCATACTCTGGTATTTAACACAATTATATTTTTACTGTTCAAGCTTAAGGCATTATGCACTTTTATACTGTCTCTGTAAGGTATACTCTGTGAGGTACAATTACTAGAATTTTTACTTTATATTTGAGTAATTTGTGATTTAGAACAACAAAACATAATCCAGTTCTATTCTGTGGTCTTGAACCCCAATATGACAGCACAGATTAGGTGCATGTTTGGGTGAGGGCCTGGGACCTCAGAGAGGTCAAATTCACAGAGAGACAAATTCTAAAATTCACAAGTGGCCTTGTCTGCACTTACGGATGAAAATTATACTTACTGGCTCAACAGCAGTAAGTGACCAATTTGTACCTTTTATTTCAATAAAATTCCAGTTTGTAGTTTTATGTAAACTGGAAATATGTATGTTCAAATTATGAAACATAACAAATTAAAGTTTCATATTTGTAGTTGATATATTCACTGAAAGGCGATGTATAACTTTCCTGGTAATTCTTCCACAGTGTGAAAGGAAATTTAGCAGTTATACTCCAACGTGGTATTTTGTGGAGAGGACAGACCAGTTACTCACCATGACAAATGGTGACATGTAGGATTGGTTATTAACCACCTCCAACCTTCTGTCTAGAGAGGCCATCGTTATCACCATTATACTTTAGTTTGGCTATAAGGCATATAAAGGAAATGGATGTCAAAATGCACAAAACAGTGACAATATCTTATCTGAGATTCGGCTTTTGCTCTTAAAACACAATATTCCCACGTATTTACCATGGTAAAATCTAATCATCTCGAGTAAAAAATATAGTCGGATTTGTATTTTGTTGTTTATTTGCTTTTAAATTAAAAAAAAAAAAAAAAAGAAGAAGAAGAAGGGAATAAAGGGAACCATGGGGTTTGAGACCAAGGCTACTACCAAAATAGATATTTAAACAGTGGGAGAGGAGGACAGAAATAAGAAAACCAGTCCTGACAAGAAAGCTCTTTAATTTTGCAAATGTGATGTGTGCGTCTGCATGGACATAAGGCTAATTATTTCCACTAAGATGCTGCTGTAAAATGGAGAAGCTCAACAGGCATCTTTGTGAGTTTCTTTTTAAACCAATGCCTGGATGGAGTGACTCAGTGTAATGTAACACAATCATCTCTGAGCCAAGGTCTTGCAAACATATCACAGCTAAAGGTTACCCCAGGGACCATGGCCAGGGTACCATAGAAGACTCCCCCTCCCTGCCCTAGGCTCCAGCAGAGCTGGTTTCTCCTGGGTACTCTCGGCAGCAGCTGCCTTGCTTACCTTCCTCCTATTTCACTGCTGGGAGCTAACCTACACCACATACTCAGAGCACACCCTTACATTGGGACAAGTAAAATGGGCATTTTGGGGCAAAAGTTTTGTAGAGGTTCAATTCAAGGTAGATCTTCAACCTAAAGTTCCACTCTGAAAATGTTACCTTTTCATGGTGCTCAAAACAAGATTAAAAGTTAACTTTATTATGCTTGTCATATAAGACACAAACATCACCTTCTTAAAAAGGAGGAGGAGGTATACATGTTATTGAGATGCAGTTATATACAATCTAAAAATCAGTTGCCCGTCATCAAACTCACAGCATGCAACTCTGAGTCAGCTAACCGCTCCACCACCGCCACCTCATTGTTACTTAATGTTGAGGTTTCCTGGCAGGTACAGACTAATTCAAAATAACCCAGATCTTCTAAATATGGGCACTGCATAGAATTAGATCCCCTGTTCTTTCAAAATGGTATTTTTGTCTCTATTATTTTATTGGACTCCATTTGGTATCATATATGAGGTTTCTACTATATTTCAACTTTGACCCTAGCTCTCAGAGAAAACTATTAGTAAGCAGACAGTACAGACACATAGACAAATCCGTTTTTTTCTTAAACAAATCACAGTATGCACCTCATTTTTTCCCAGTTGAATACGGGAAGAGGAAATGACACTATCCACACCTCTTCTCTTTTTCAACAGTATAATACCCAGTTCCTATCTCCATTCCCAAGAAGCCAAACGAAGCAGCAGCAAAGTCCCAGTCTGCAGGGATAGTCTACATCTTACCACACAGCATCAGCATGTTGCAGCCTTCATCTCCCAGTAGCCTACATGTTTGGGTTGCAACAAATAATATGGAATATTAAAAATTTAATTCCTAATTAATCTCCCCTGCAGCTGCTCATGGCTTTTGCAAGCCAGAACATGGAGCATAAGAGAATAGAAGATCCATGGCACCATAAAACTCCACCCTGATTATGCTGCCTGCAAGCCCTCAGGCCACATGAATTCCAAACAAAAAGCCTTCCATGCAACACAGACACACCTGAAATAATTTCTTAGGTTGCCTCATAGATTATTGCTCTATGAAAGGGACTCAGTGTGGCAGCACTGGAATTTCAATTTGAGATGTGTCCATGTGACCAAACAGCATGTATGTACTCAGTTTCCAAATAGACTAAGAAATTACAATACTTTTAAAATGCTTTAAATGAGAAAGATAAATACATCATTGATAGCGCAACCAGCATTCAGAAAGGATAAACCCCAAACCTTCAAAGACCTGAAGCTTCAAAGTAAGCTCCAGACACAAGCTAGCAATCCCAAAACAAAAATGGGAAGGATTGAGTGGACTGTTGCTCAAAGCCAACATCTTATTTCTTGTAACTCTAGAACAATATGGTATCTCTGCAAAAGGGGAAAAACTGTAGCTACCATGCCCATTTTAGAAATATAGAAAAGGAAGCTCAGACTGGTGATATGGAGAATTCACACAACTGGAGCTCTTTTTAGAGAGGTGATCACAGGGAATTGAGAAGACAGTGCTCTTCATATTGGCAAACTTGGGAGCCTAGACTATCAAACTAGGTCCAACCTTATTCTTATCCCTGGAATCTCTCCAAATTTTTTCATACTAGTCTAAATGAGGATAGTGAAATTTCAATTCCAAAGAAATTTGATTCAAAAATACTAAATCCCCAGTTACAATTAATATACAATATCTGAAAGTTCTTCCAAGTCACCTAGGTACCAGCTCCAACCCTACTAAACTCACTGCAGGGAAGAAAAGGCAGCTTTGTAGTAGGAATTAGAAGGCCAGCACTCTAGGCCTCGTTTTGTCAAGAGAAGGGAAAGAAAACGATAAGTCCATGGATTTATCCTTTGTCTTCTAAGAAATCAAGAGAATTTCAATGTGACCCCGTGTGGCTCTTCCCAAGAGTCTAAGCTGTACTTTTACTAACAGTAGAAAGCCAGATGGGTGGGATCTAGACACATACTAATTCAAAGACACTATACTATCATAAATTTTCTGTTTACCTTTATGTTTTTGATCTGTCTACTCCTTTATGTTTCCAAGCCATATTTTAGGGAAAGTACCACAAAAGAGAGATATTTTGGAATAAACTAATTGAAATGCTAAAGGGAACCAAGGTGTCCCTTGGTTGCTCTTAGCATCCACAGGGAACCATTACATCATGGTTCAAGCAAAACAGAAAAAAATCATTCATCCTACCTCTAACTGAGCCTCACTGAGCAATGCTTTTTCCCTCTCTAGACAAAAACTTTCCTTCTGTAAAGTAAGAGTTTGGTTACATGACCTCTAAGCTGTGATACTCTCAGATCATACTGAGTCTGCAATTCACCCCACAACCACTTCCGAGCTTCTCACACCTGTTTTTCTAAAACCACCCCCTAATACACACATTTTTTAATGATCAGAAATTTTATTGCTAAACACTAAGGTAGTTTAATTGCATTACTCTGGGCAGTGGCTGGCACAGATGTACAATTTATATCTTCTGTAAAACTTGCTAAAGGTATTACCCCCCAAACCCACTGTAGCCAGAAACACTGCTGCTACCCGTCTCTCCCCCCCAAATTTCTCCTTTTACTGAGAGAGTCCTTGGGCATCAAGGCTATTTAGGTATTAAATTAGTGCCTGTGATTTCATCTGCCATTCACTTTGTATTCCACATGCGCTATATCATAATTGAACTACCTTATTCTTCCAACAAGGCATTCACTTTCAACATTCCTTGACTTTCTCATTCCTGTTATTCTCTCATTTGAATCCCATGCCTTTCCCATGACATATGCAGCCAAGGGAACTCAAATTCTACCTGTTCTGTGCAGTCCTCCCTGACACTTCCCTAGTAAAGTATAAAATATAATGTTGATATTCCTATCTTTGATTTCCCAACAATTTCAACATCTGGTGAGTCACACAATAACTTAAAGTAGCACATCCAACAAAGCCCTTCTTTTGTGTCCCTCTGAATTGTTTATGCATTTGTCTCTTCTGTAAGACTAAGGATTACTCTAGAGCAAGAACATGCTGACACACTAACCTCTATATTTCCAATGCCTAATCCACAGTGGGATCTCAATAAATGTTAGTTGAATGAATGAAAATGTGGAATGAAGCCACATTTCCCAAATAAAAATATGGATAAATAAGTGAACAGAAATAAAGTTGGGAAATCTGAGAGTGGAAATTGCCCCTTTCAAAAAAGGAAGAAAATGCCCCATAAAAATCTATTTTCAAGAGCTCAGATACTTTTCAAACTTGTTATGTGAATAGAGCAACTTTGGACCACTTACTGTACAAACATTCCACCTATATGATCATTTTCTGCTCAATCCATGAGCCAAAGCAGCCTTGCAAAGGTGATTCAGAGGTGGGTTCGGGGAAAGCACAAAACACATGCTTGAATAATGAGAAATCACAGACCTACTAGCCTACTTTAAGTAGTCAGGTGATTCAACAGGTTTTGCAGTTTGCTTTGGATCAAAAATGGAAACATCAAAATTGGGCAGTAACAGTCTACATTTCTAGGACTTTTCAAGTACCTTTTGATTACAACACAACACAGTCTACTGCAGACATCATCTTCTCTTAGCACATACTTTTAATATTTTAAGTGTGTGATTATTGTTCTCACAGCATATAATTATGTTAACCAATAAATACTAACACATCTACTTTAGTTCCACCAGAGGAAAGATCATTCAGAAGAATGAGCTGCTTCTCCCAATTAACTCTTGCTTTCCTAAATTAGAATAATAAAGAAGTTAGAATGGATCACTCTTTAATTTCTGAATGGAACAGGCAGCTGAAAAGTGGAATTCTCAACCTGTTCTACTTAAGAGTTATCACTATTAATTTTTTAAATTTTTATACAATTTCTAAAGGTAATTTTCCATTTACAGTTATTACAAAATATTAGCTATATTCCCTGTGTTGTACAATATATCCTTGAGCCTACCATATACCCAATAGTTTGTACCTTTCACTCCCCCACTCCTATATTGCCCCTCCGCCCGAATTTCTTTTTACCCTTTGAATGTTTTTCTTTTTATGAGAAAGCCATACTCAAGGGACACTGTTACTCATGTGACTGACCAGTGTCCCTTGAGTATGGCTTTCTCATAAAAACAAAAACATTCCAAGGGATATCCTCAATCTGGTTCTAGAACTTAAAAATCAAACACAGGTCTAAATTCAAGGTCCAGCTGTGCTCACATTGTAGTCATATGTCCTAACTTAGTCTCCTCATCCACAAAATAAGCACACCATCTATATCTCAGAGTTGAGATATCTGTATTTCACTGAAGTGTGAATAGATGTGAAAGTGCTTTATTTTACAATCAGTAAAGCACTGTCCAAATATCAGTGATTATGAGTTTGTGTGCACAGTGAGATTGCTCAAACAAAAACGTGGCTGCTGAATAAACCCACTAAAATGCAGTGGTTTACGGGAGGCATGTGTAGACACAGTCTTAAAGGATGAAGGCTATATTAAGCAAAAACCTCTATGCAGAATCTCCCCAGTGTATATCAGGGTATGAGAATTTAGGAGGGAAAAAAAAGAGCAAACAAAACTCCTATTTAAAAAGGGGGAGGGGGCCTCCCTAGTGGCGCAGTGGTTGAGAATCTGCCTGCCAATGCAGGGGACACGGGTTCGAGCCCTGGTCTGGGAAGATCCCACATGCCGCAGAGCCACTGGGCCCGTGAGCCACAACTACTGAGCCTGCGCGTCTGGAGCCTGTGCTCCGCAACAAGAGAGGCCGCGATAGTGAGAGGCCCGCGCACCGCGATGAAGAGTGGCCCTCGCTTGCCGCAACTGGAGAAAGCCCTTGCACAGAAACGAAGACCCAACACAACCATAAAAAATAAAATAAAATAAATAAAAATAAATAAATAAATAAAAAGGGGGAGAGGGCATAGAAGTATTTACTCACAAAATGGATGAGTCCAGGGGCAAAATCAGTGGCCTTGCTGTTCCGAGAAAGTGGGCTTGAGGTATTTGCTTGGGTGGAATTGGAAACATGCTTAACATCAAACTACAGTTTGCTGGAAAACATTTCTGAGACCTGGGTCCATCCTCTTGCATCTTTCCAGAGTCTGTCTGTTCCTATGTTCCTTTTTTCAGGATGAATTATAGCTTTCCCCTGCTTGAAAACCTTCAACTATCCCCCATTATTTATAAAAGACAGACCAAAATCTTAATCTGCAATTCAAACAAGTCCACACGCTGTTAGCAGGAAGCCCCCAGGCCTGTAGTCTACTTGAAGCTCTCGATGGCCTCGTCTGCAGCCACCACACTGCTTGCAGTCCTCTGAATGCAGCCTGGACCTTCCTGCCCCCTGGCTCAGGCTGCTCTCTCTCCCCTCTTGCTTCCAACATCACTGTTCCACCCATCCCTTAGCTGAATGCGCAAATCTTCGGATGACCCTTCTCAGATGTTGCCACCTTTAAAAAAATATCTCTCTCTTTTCCTTGTGCTTCTATATATCTGCCACTGTTGAACTTAGGATATTATAGGCTCCTGAAAGATGACAACTCGGTCCTATTTTTCTCCCTTTCAACCTCCTAACAGTTCCGCCAAAAGACCACAGCCCATGCTACCTACCTGCAGCTCAGCACGTTGTTTACAGAAATAGAGTGCATTTTCACCACTGACAGGTCTAGTGGAGCCAAGAGTAACGAGAGCTGAGGAAGAGCTAAGCTCTAGTGTGTTTTGCCTTGTGCCCCTACATAGCTGACAGTCCCATTGTATGTCTAGAAAAGGCAATGGGAACATGTCTAAAGAGGAAAGCACCTTACGAAGCTCTGTGTTGAAATGACTGACAGCAGAGAAGCAGGACTGGCTTTTAATCTGTGAAATGAACCATTGTGAATATAGAGGCTACTGTTGAAGAACTGGAGTGCTGTAGGTCAAGCAAACATCACACGAGAGTCAAACAACACAGTGACAACAGTGTCGGTCCAAGATCTGCATGCAGAGTCCTGCTGGCTGTCTTCTGAGGACTCACAAGCCCTGAAATTGACTTGCCGTTACTTTCTCAAGACCGGAGGGAGGCAGGGAATGACCACAAGCAGTGCAAGGTCGGCTTCCAAAATGCAGATAATAAATGAAGGTGCAGAAGAATAATCATGCTCCAAAGGAAGCCAAAGGATACAAAGAAGAACTGATAACAAGGCATCATTTGCATTAAAAAAAAAAAAAAAGATTAATTGCTGTCACCAAATTCTGGTAAGATTGGGGAGAAACTGATATATTCAAACTGCTGGTGCCAGTATAAGCTATGTACCACCCATGGAAAGAAAAGTAAAGAAAGCACTCGCAATCCCCAATGTAGAAATCCCGCTCTAAAAAAATCTGAGTTAGGGAAATAGCTCCAAAGAAAATATACACGAAAATGCCCCACATAGCGTTACTTCCAACAAGCAAAAAAGCAAGCCGCCTCAATATCCAACGTAAGGAATTTCTTAGAAAAGATGTAGCCCTCACCCTAACTTTAACATAGCCATACTAAGCCATATTTCTTAAGATTATACCAACATATAACAAAATATCCACCTAGACAAAGCCAGAAAAAAAGCAGGGCAATGGAATAAGAGATTTAATTTTATAACGTTTGTGTATAACACTGTTGGGTTATTTTAAAGAAAATACTAATCAAATCAATGAAAGAAATGTCTGTCTGTTAACTAACACATGTTGATATTAAATAAAAAGACAACTTAGACCGTTGACTCTGAGAAAATCCAAAAAGAATGGAAGGGATAAAAGAAGCAGCTTGTTCTTTTAGATAATTGCCGGTTATCTGTGGTGACTATTTGCAGATAGCTCTTACCTGTGGAGGCCGAGGCTTGTAGGGGGAGCTGCACTCCAGGTCAGCCAAGATGCTAGTCAATGAGTCGATCTCAGCGTCCAGGCTCGAGCGTCTCTCCTCAAGGGTCTTGCCTCCAGGATTTCCCTGTGAGAAGCAACATAGTCATGTTAAAAAGGGAAATTTCCAGTTTCCATCCGTATCCATCTGAGTTCAAATTTCTCAAGTTATACTGTGACTTGGTCCAAGTTTCTGCACCTCATTTCTTTTAGCTTTTATAAAATCTCAGTGAGGTAGGCTGGAGAATTATCCCTCTTTGACAGGTAAGAAAACTGAAATATATGAGGTGATTTTCCTAAAGTCGTACTCTTATTTAGAGGATATTTCCTTTGATGAATATCCAAGTTAAAGGAAGTAAATGTCTCCATCCTTGCACTCAAGGAGCAGATCCAACTAGGGACATAATGCAAATTCCACATTCAGAAACCCCTGTATAGAATGATGACATTTTAGTTGGAGCAGGAAAAGGCAAGGAGAGACTTAAGTCCAGGAAGAGGAATGGAATCAGTGTGAGATCAGTAGACTAGGTGTGTCTGTGTCAGAGAGAGACGGCAAGCCCCAAGCGATGCCCCTAAAAAGTGAACTAGAATAAGACCGCTCAGGGTCCTGGCCAAGGGGCCGCAGAGGAAGCATGTGGCAGTGACCACTGATTATGAACCGGGGGATCTGTGGATTTCATATGTCAGTGTCCCATGTTAGCACGAGCACCGACCGACTGCTACCGGCATTGAGAATCCATGTGGAGCGAGCAGAGGGCAATAACACCGCCACAAGGGCATCCCCAGGAAGTGGGAGCAAGCTTAGGAAAAACAAGCAAACAGTTTGCCTAGAGCTTAAGGCAAGGAAATAGAGTGAAATACAAAGGAACCATAAAGGTCGCCCTAGAATTTGGAAGCAGGGTGAGTTAAAGTAATTTTTTAAGGTGACAATGTAATAATGATCATGGACATGTGATAAGAATGTCTCTTAAGACTCCATCAAGAAATCAGAGTGAGGGGCTTCCCTGGTGGCGCAGTGGTTGAGAATCTGCCTGCCAATGCAGGGGACATGGGTTCGAGCCCTGGTCTGGGAAGATCCCACATGCCGCGGAGCAACTAGGCCCGTAAGCCACAACTACTGAGCCTGCACATCTGGAGCTTGTGCTCCGCAAGGAGAGAGCCTGCCGCGGTGAGAGGCCCGCGCACCGTGATGAGGAGTGGCCCCCGCTCGCCGCAACTGGAGAGAGCCCTTGCACGGAAACGAAGACCCAACACAGCCCAAAAAATAAATAAAATAAATAAATAAACATTAAAAAAAAAAAACCATTATGCTAAAAAAAAAAAAAAAAGAAATCAGAGTGAATCTGCAGTAAGGCCCAGTAGGAATGAAATAATGGGAAGTTAGTGTAATTGAATTAACTCTATTGAACTTGTCTAAGGAAGTTAAATATCAGTATAGTGTCTGGAAGAGTTTAGAAGAAAACCAAGAAACCAGAGTTTCCTCAGTGACAACAAAAACTAGGGTACCCTGACAAGCTAGCATTAAAATCTTACAATTCTCTAGGCAAATTTATCTTTTTAATGAATATGACGCATCAGACAATGGCAGCATAATGGTATTTCCGATTAAGACCACTAGTTTCTTTTCCCTTAGTAGCTTGCTCCCAAAACCTTCCCTGAGTTCTTGTACCTATTTAATTCTCTGCATAAAACATCTCTATTGGGATCTAGCGTATTGGTCAGTCTCTTGTGAATTTAGCCAGCATGAGTTAATCCCTCTGGACCTTATCTATCCCAGGCATGATGATAACATCAAGGTGTATGAAGCTATAGCCCAGCCCCTTGGAGCCAAACCCGAAGACTGCTGCCTGCCCCGTAGGCAGTGGCATCTGTTCTTGTGAGCCCTCTTTAACTATGGGTACCTTTAATCACACTATCTAAAACAACCTTCTCATCATTTTCTCTTTCTGGATGCATTTGTATGACCCCTCTATGGCACTCTATCTCCTCACCCTGTTTTGCTTATTTTTCTTGTAATATCTATCACCATCTAACATTATATTTTATGTATATTTGTCTGTCTATCATCAGACTCCCCAGGAGAATGTAAGCTTCATGAGGGCAAGGAATTTGTCTGTTTCCCTCGTCATTATTTCCCCAGAATCTTGCTCAGGGCCTAATCCATGAACGTGTTCAATGAATAATTTGAGTAAATAAATGAATAAGTAATGGCAGACTCTGCCATAGGTCCAGCCCGTAACCTTTTCCATATCAACATTTTTTGGGTGAAACCAGCTAGAAGTACAGCAGGATCAGTGGATGCGAAGGGAAGCAAAAGGCTCAGTGTGCCTGTGTGTGCACACTTGTGTGTGTCTGTGTATTTCACGCTGTACGGCCCAGATTTGAAGGTCATCCTTGTGAAAATTGAGAGGCTTTCCTCAGCCCTCTTGCTACACAGCCAGAAATGGGAAAACAGTGAAATGACAGGTTGGTTATGTCTTCTCAGAGTCTGAATTTCCAGTTGACCAAAGTCTCTAAGACCAGTGGGCCTCTGCCCTAGGACCAGATGTTTTCAAACAGCTAATCCCTCTATTAGAGGTGATCTCATCTTTACTTCATTGAGTATTAATAACTATGAAATACTGTGGTATTATTAAGAAAAAAAGACCCTCAAAAATTTAAAATTCATGTGAACATTCTGGCAATGGATTCTGGTACAAGGAAAGGTAGGATCTCAGTTGCGTTATGGAAGGCAACTGAGAATTGTGTGAACCTGATTCTCTTATATGCAGTTATAAAACATTATTATTAACACGAATTTGATCACTGTATTCCCATATACTCATTGACAGCACAAAATATTGGTAAGGGTGGTGGACCGGAGTCTAGTTAAATTCTTCCCCGGGCCATAGCTTCCTCATCTATAAAACTAGGAGAACGTCACCTGCCCTACCGAAGCCAGAGGGATGTTACAAGACTCAGATAAGAAAATGGATGGGAAAAACACTCTTTAAATTGTAAAACGCTATAATTATTATGATTTTCATAAATTGCATTAATTATAGCAACCAGTAACTATAAATTAGTATGAATAATATAGCTATTGTTAATTCTTCTTCTTAAAGGGAGCATCATTCATTAAGTATTCCCTTGGGGTATCAGTAAAGAGACAGGATTTCATCAGGTCTTCAACATCTGTACCTCACTGTAGCAGACAGCACAGCAACTGCCCATGCCCTGAGTAAAGGGATACCATGGAGCCTCAGAAGTCACAGGATTACCCTGAGCCATGCAATGAAACAAGTAATTATAGTGTCCGATCAGCCTGTGCATGTAAGACCTCATTCTGCCTTCCCTCTGAGTTGGGACGACTCCCCATTTTCAGTTTCTCATATTAGGTTGATGCCATGGAACAAGTTCCAGCCTAATGCTGTGAGATTTTTCACCCAAGACCCCCCCCCCCTTGCTGCCCTACCTGGCCTTCTGATAAGAACTTTGTTCCTACATTTCAATCCCCATTATGGACTAGGATAGGCTTCTTTCTCACCACTGATTCTCTACTTAATGATGTCTCAGTTCAAATAACTGAAGTCCTGCACAAGTCTCACCACCAGCCCTTCTCTTGGTGCTTCATCTACTACCACAGCACCTTTAGATCCGGGAACTACCTTGCTACTCTCAACACTTTACACTACACACCGGAGGACATAGTCCTATAACCAGCTAATGGAATCCTACACACTTACCTCCATGTCTTCTCCTTAACTCCCTGTCACTGCAGCCTTACCAGTCACCTGACGGTTGAATGACCTGCCCGAGGCCAAGTAACAATAAGGAAGAGTCTCCTGACTCTTGGCCTAATGCTTTTTCCAGATACCAAAGGGCCTCCTATAAAGTGGTCACCATAATAATAATGATTCTTATGCTCTTCAACAATAAGCAGAGAGATTCCATTGTCTTAGTCCAGGATCTGCCGAAAACAAAGTCTGAGACAAAGGCTTGTCATTGATTTCGGGAATCAGTCCCAGAAAACAGTACTGAAGGACCGGGCAAGTTAAGCAGGAAAGGAGGGAAAGCCAATTCAAAGGTGCTGAATTGAGCTGGTCACCAATACGGATAACTAGGGCTCCATTTTCCTGGGAGCCCCCTAAGAAGCTCCGTGAAACGTGCTTCAGATTTTCCCATGTAGGGAATGAGAGAAGAGAATGTTTATCCTCTGGCTCTAGTTCTCTACTGGTTTAGAATCACCTACAGGGATATTAACTCCCTCATACTTGTCCCAAGAAGTACAGAGGTAGCAGAAAAGTCCCAGGACAGAGAGTGAGAGAAAGGTTTTACAGCTGAGGCTGTACTGCCTCAGGTACTGCTAGGTCATACTTATGCAGTGGTGGTTGCCATGGCAATGGCTGGCATCTGAAGGTGGAATGAGAGGGTGAGAAGTAGGGTACAAAGGGTGTCCGGTGACTGTGTCCCCTTATTAACAGCTATAAAACTCACATGAATAAGCCATTCATGGGATATTATTTCCTATAAGACACTTAATTTCATTCATTCAATAAATATGTATATGATAAAAGCTCACCAAATCACAATCAGGGCTTATTATAATTTGGAAAATCATAATTCTTAGTGCCACTACTAGAATTACAGGGTGATGACTCTCCCACTGTAAGTACACAGAAATATACTTTAAAATAGGGCCCAAAAAAAAAAAAAATAGGGCCCAGAACCAGAATTCATCGCATGTGAGGCCATTTGGGTTATATTGTTAGTCCATTAACTACAGGTGATAGATAAGGAGTGCCAGCAGTGAGTCATGAAAGAGCATTATTTATATTTATTTATTTACTCACTCTTTACATCCAAATATCTTATGTAAAAAATTAACTCATAGACAAGTTGAACAAGTAGCAAAATGAACTCCTTCCACACACCCTTCCCCCAGATTTATCAATGGCCAACATTTTGCCTCCCCTTCTAATAACAAAAATATATTTGCTTGCTTGTTATTGTAGTTTAACTATTTGAAAGAAGTTGCAGAAACTTCCCCTCCATATACTTCAGCTTACATATCCTAAGAACTAACTTTTCAATACCATTGTCACACCCAAGAAATGTAATATGGGTGCAGTAATCTGATATGCACGCATGTTCACATTTCACCAGAAGTCCCAGTAATGTCCTTTTATTGACTGTTGTTAATTTCCATCCAGAATCCAATCAAAGATCATACATTGAGGTGACATGTCTTTTTAGTCTCTTTTAATTTAGAACAGGCCCCAGCCTATTTTCGCCTTTCATGAAACTGACTTTGTGTAAAGAATTCAGGCCAGGTGTCTTATAAAAAGTTGAACAATCTGGCTTTGTCTGATGATGAGATTCAGATTACACAAGTTTGTCAGGAAGAGTCCATGCATGACGCTGTGCTCTTTCCATTGCATCACATCAGGAAGCTCATAATGTTATTTGGCCATTTAGTGATGACAAGTTTGATGACTTGGTTAAGGTAGTGTCCACCGGATTTCTTCACTGTAAGAGTGTCTTCTTCCCTTTTAAATCAATACATGATGTGTGAGGTGACACTTTGAGACTCTGCTAATATTCTGCTCATCACAAACCTTTCACCCAATGATTTTAGTATCCATAGATGATTCTTGCCTGCATGGATTATTGCACTGGTGGTTGCAAAATGGTGAGAGTATCCGTTATTAACAAATGGAAATAAATGGATCCTGCTTAGCATAATAACAATTTATTTGTTAAGTATTCATTTCCTTTTTGAGGTAGGGAGCAGAACTGCAAAGTCCTCTGCTCTGAAAAAAACATCAGGAACCTAATGATCAAATCAGCATTGTTAAAGAGAGAGTTCTGTTCAGGCTGTTAAGAAAAACAAAGGATTGGGGAATGGTCTAGTTAATTAAGAACCACTCTCTGCCCTAGGAAGTTAACATCCTAGAATTAGAGCCAATCCACAGTGTCACACTCCAAACATGCATGAACTGACCTAATCCTCAACAACGTCCAGAATCTTTGAGGTGACCAAGCGATCACACTGACACATCGCAGAAGGGGGATTTGAAGAGCCAAGATCTGCATGTGACTGCTCAAAATAATCAGAGAGACCACTTGATGTTGGAGGTACTAAATCTGTGATATTTACATTGCATTTCACAAAGCTCACGGAACTCCTCGGGGCAGACCCTATGTGTAACACTAAGGGACTCCAAACCCCTACCTATGCCTAGACTTCCCTTTGTGGTTCATTAGAGAAAAAAAAAGCTCTCCCTGAGAGCTGAGCAATATAAAACTATCTCATCTTAGGGAACCCTAGGAGGCAAGTGGCACAAAATAGTATATTCCTTTTACATACAATTTTGATTTACTTTTCAATGGTATTATTTCAGTATTAATAATACAGTGTGAATTTCACTTCATTTTTGTATTCTTTTATGGTTAATAAAGTTCATTATTCCCTTATTTCTAAATTAATGTTAAAAAGATACTGGTTGGTGAAAACAAAAGGGATACAAAAAAGCTGTATTATCTCTAAGCAACAAAACTAAACATCTATCATTTATCCATCATCTTTCTTTCTTTGATGAAGCTGAGAATATAATCAATGAATTTCTTTGTGATCATTTTAATTGAATTCTAACCCCAAAGCATCCTTAACAAGAAAAAAGTAGTGGTGGGACTTGCCTGGTGGCGCAGTGGTTAAGAATCCACCTTCCAATGCAGGAGACACGGGTTCGACCCCTGGTCCAGGAAGGTCCCACATGCCGCGGAGCAACTAAGCCCGTGCGCCACAACTACTGAGCCTGCGCTCTAGAGCCCGCGAGCCACAGCTACTGAAGCCTGCGCGCCTAGAGCCCGTGCTCTGCAGCAAGAGAAGCCACCGCAATGAGAAGCCCGTGCACCGCAATGAAGAGTAGCCCCCGGTCACCGCAACTAGAGAAAGCCCACGTGCAGCAACGAAAACCCAACGCAGCCAAAAAAAAAAAAAAAAAAAAAAGTAGTGGTGAAGGCTCTGGAGTCAGACTGGAGGGGTCTGAAACCTGGATCTGCCATTTACCAGTTTTGTGACCTTAAGCAATTTACCTAAGGTCTCTGGGTCTCAGTTCGTCATGCAGTTGTTGTAAAGATTAAATGAGTTCATACATGTCAAGTACCGTTCACATCTTAAGTATTCCATAAACAACAGCTACTCAGTCATTACCTTGATCACAGTCTCAAAATAAATGCTTTGGCTGCCATGGTCAGTCAACGGAGTATGTAACTTTTAAAAGCATTTTGATTCAAAGTAAAAATCAGCTGCTGGGGGCTTCGATTCGATGGGGCACCTAAGCTTCTTAACACATGATGGTGCTAGGAATTAACTGTGAAGCATATAATTCTGCCTGAGTAGTTCTCAAACTTTAGCCTGTAGAGAACCACCTGGAGAGCTTGTTAAAACACAGATTACTGGGTCCCGCTCCAGAGTCTCTGATTCTGTAAATCTCGGGGGAGGCCCAAGAACTTACATTTCTAACAGGTTCCCGAGTGATGCTGACGGTGCTGATCTGAGGACCACACTTTGAGAACCACTGCTCTAAGTACATTTCTAACACAACGAACATTTCATAGGGTAAATAGTGTATATTTTACATGGTTATGGATGCCATGAAAATGCCAATAGGCAATCCAGATAATGAGTAAGAGAAAGCTGGACCAAAATAAAATGGAAACAGTAGCACTGCTTCCTCATATAATCCCGCATGCTACATAATAGTGTGACCCTCCTCATCACACTGATTCCGGTAACGCTGAGTCGAGACAGGCAGCATTCAGCAGTAAGAACTCCAGAAAATATGGCCTATTTTATCTAACAGAAATGTCACTTTATTGAATTTGGAGGAAAAGGTTGAAAAGAGAAAAAAAAATGCTTTAGTTCATGGTTGTGCATTCTTCTTCCCACTCATTGAGTTGAAGGGCTTACCTTTCCAAAAACCCATCTATCTCATCATATATACTCCTCCAGGAAGGCATCACTGATAACCCAGCTTATATGATAATTGACTCTTCTTTGTCTAATTCTCTCTGACAGCAGGGTTCACAGGGTAGCTCATTGTTGGTTCATGTGAATGGCTCTTCTCCCACGCTGCTCCATAAAATCTTTGTGCTAAGTAGCAAGCAGTCTAAGGAAGGCAGGATCCCCAACCGCAAGAAGCTACAGTCTACTGGATAATATGACTTTCACATCTGCCTAGTGATATCAAATACACTTATGTTCTTTAAGACTCTGTAAAACCACACGGAGGAGGCAGAAATTTAAACAAACAAACAAACCTTCCCTAAGAAGCTTATTATCCAATGGCTGATAGAAATACAATTCAACTTTTCTAACGTGCAAAGCTAGGCTAAAACTCAAGTCTCATTATTATGTAAGAAGAGTCATCTACCCTACAGGTTAAGGACCGTGAGGAAAGGTGCCATAAAAAGCCATCTTTGGTGCAAACACTGTAGCATTCAAAATAGAGACAACATCTTCACAATTCAAAGTAGAACAATAGTTTGGCAACTGAGAGTATGGCAATGAATAAACAGAAAGTAAGGTGACAAAAGGAAACAAAGAGAGGTTTTCATGGTTCTAGCATACTTGGAGCAAAAAACATCAAGATAAAACTTCAGCACTAGGCTTGACACAGGCCTCAGTTTTTTCCTTCCTATTCCCTATCATCCCATCCTTTTCAGGCCTAGAACACTCACCCAAAGTTGATAATGTTTGGTCAACCCACATCTCTTTAAAGGAAACAGTCTTGCCCCCAGACCTTGTTGCCAAAAGAGCCATGTTTTGGACCATGGGACTCCACTTCACAGCGCTGTGACCCACAAAAGCAAGGCTGGACAGCCCATCTACAAACGGCCTGGTGAATCTAATCTTTGGTCTGTGACAAAAAGATGAGCTAGGCAATAAACCTCCTTCTCTTACAAATATGAACTAAGCAACACGTGACAAAACTGCCATGAGGATGAACTATGGTCATGATAAAACAAGAGGATCATGTTCATGGCTAATAATCAGAGCATGTAAGAAGATAAGATGCAATTATGGGAGAGAGGAGATTAATGGGAATGCAAATAATAGAAAAGAAGAGGATCAGAGAGTGAAGAAAGGAAAGGAAGAAGAAAAAGGGGAATAAAAAGGAGAGAGATATGGTCCCATCCTTGAGCCTTCTGGTGTCAGATCTCATCCACATGGATCCTTAAGATAAACTCCTTTATATGGAAATACCCCAAGTGGTCTCTGCTCCACAGTCAGCCTTACTGAAGCAGCCAGCACAAGACCCACTCATTCACAGGGATGACAGCAAGAGGTCAGGTCTACTTGTGACACCAACAGGCAGTCACTTTTCCTTTCTGAAACCCAACTTTCACTTCTATAAAATGAAGGGTATGAACCTGCCAGGTCTTCTTTTATTTTTTTTTAAGCTCGAACATTGCATGAGTCTATAATGACATTTCACAGTTTGCCTGCCACTATCTTTGCTGCCCACTCGCAACCAGACTCAAACCCACCACAGTTAGGCCCACTCAGAGTTTAAGCCAACTCAGATGTAAGGAAGGACAGGGCCATGGTTAAAGTGGTCCGTGCTTAAGTACACACAAGCAGCCCCTTTGTTCACTGCTCTATTCAGAAGCAAAACATACACAAATAAGCGCGTGCGTGTGCACACACACACACACACACACACACAATATGGAGTTATTTCTACTGAATTCTAATCTTTATAAAATAAATATGGATAACGTACTCTTAAAGTAGTCCCTTAAAATTAAAAAGTCAATTTGTATGAGAATAGCTATATAATAACATAGAAAATACATACAGTATCTATCCATCGATAAAATAAGAGCCATAAAAATAACCATAATAAGATTAATTATTTGACAGTAAAAGAGACATTTGGCACACCTTTATTAAGCAGCAGAACCTATGGGGAAAATAAAATCATACACGGAACCCCATTGTTTAAAACACATAAAAACAGAGCTGCTCTGGTTCAAGTACAAACAGGGAAGCGTACGGTTCCACCCACTGGGTTTTTCCCATTGCCCCCAATAATGTCTGCTGAAGCAGTTCTATAAAAGATACTTGGAAAATCACTGCTGCTGATTTTCTGGGCGAGCTATAGAGGAAGAAACAGGATCCTTAGGGGAGCCACCTTGCCAGTCAGTCCACACACATAGTTTGGCAACACTATACCAAGCTGCCTTTCTGCACTGTGTGTGCCTGTGTGTGTGTGTGTGTGTGTGTGTGTAAAAAGGAGATATAGCCAACTGAAATAGCTATGAAGATATCATCATATAGTGCCATGGAAACTTTCCCAGGAATGCTTTGCTAATACAATTAACACAAAATAATACAAGTATTAGAAGTTTTAAGAGGTAGAGAAAAAAAGAGTTTGGTTTGCCCTTAAGGAAATAATATCTGAGCGGGGAGGGGAAAGAACAATTAACATTCGAACTTACGAAACAAATAGACTGACGAAATATTTTTGGTCCCTGCTGTAGCATGCAGTAGAAAATAGACCATGCCAGGTATTTTTGCTATTGATTTTGTTTTAAAACCTCATGGAAGATAGTTTTCTGATTTTGCATTTTGATAACACAGGACCAATGGGTTGGGGCATGATAAATTCCAGAAACCACTTCCTCACACTCCCCAACAATGCAACAGAAATACCAGAAGCAAACATTCAAATACTTAGAAATGTGATGGTAACATTATATATTGGTTCATCATCCTCACACCTTTTATCCTTGAATCCTTTCAGGACTCCTCAAAACGTTACCAAAATTGAAAACGAAGGAAAGCGTTCAGTTCCCATGTCAAGCATTCCATGTCAAGTAGCCAAAGCTATAAAGCCAAGGGGCTTGTCATCGAAGCAGATAAGGGGTAAGAAATTCCTTTAAACTTTTGTGTTTCTGAATCTGTGTGCTAAGCACCATCAACCAGGACCTACAGATAAGAGATGTTTGGGAACGTGTGAATAGATTATAGATGATTAGCATAGAAAAGGTAACTCAGGCTCATGAAATATTAGAACTGGAAGGGGAATTTAAGCAGTTATTCCAACATTTTCACTTAAATATAATAAAATGCCCCTAAAGAAGTGATTTAGATGTCAGCGATAATAATTCGGTGAAGGGACTGAAATCAGTCTAAACACTGAACACCTTATACTGTGAAACATCTTCTCCAAAGCAAATATCTCATACATTATTTCAACTATTCTTCTTAAGAATCTATGAAATAAGCAGAAAGTTACTCTCATCCCATCTTCCAGATGTGGAAACTTTATGGAAGAGAGGAGCACAGACACTGTCTGAGGATTTCCAGCCTCACTTGTGGGACAAGATCAACAAAATTAAGCAAGGACTCCATCCTCCAACCGGTGGAGAATGCAATATGGACACAACAGGTGCAAACCAGTGCTACAGAAATTCCTAGAAGAGAGACACCAGAATGGATGGAGACACTTAGATTCATTGAAGTGGCATTGAAGACAGGACGATCCTTAGCTAACATCTATTACAATATCATAATCGTACCAAAAAGGAAACAAAGGCCCAGAGAGCGTAAGTGATTTACTACTGGTCAGACGACCAAGTGATGAGGATGGCACAGGGAGACCTGAATCAATGCTTCCTTGCCCCAGTCCTCCCACTCAAAACTCACTGTCAAGTAAATGAAGACAGGATTGTAATTTTCTCCTAAGAAACTAGTAAGTACGCTCATGTCAGAAGATGACTGAATATTTAGAAATGTTGACCCAGAAAAGTGACACGTTATCTACCCAGTGCAACCACAGAAATCCCTTTAGTGAATACTCAGGCGAATGTGTAGGCAAGGAGAGTAGAGAAACAACAAACTAGGCATTTTGTCTTGGTTCTGCCTTAATTCAGTAGGGTGACCCTGGGCAAATCATTTTCCCTTTCTAAACCTGTGTTTTCTCAACAGCAAAATGATGGGTTTAGACCTGATCTTTATGTTTTCTTTTAGTTTAAAAGTTCTGTTATTCTAACACATTCATATAAATACAACCTACCTAACATTATAAGGAGTTTAAAGTTTTTCATTGTTGTTGTTGTTTTTTTCCCTTATAGCCACTTACTGGAACCAAATTACTCTGTTTCTACTTAGTGTGAGTGTACTTTGATAGTCAACAATACAGAAGATATAGCGCAGATACTAACAAGATACAATTTGAAACACTCCTTTCAAAAATAGGGTTACTGATAACAACTTCAGAGAGGAAGCTGCATTCAGTTGTATTGTTTTCAGAGTCACTAGCTGACTAATGGAAATGGAAAAAGATAAGTGAGAGTGACAACATCCTAGCAAGCAGGCAGGAGGGGAAAAGGCAAAACACACGTCATGTCTTATCTCAAAGGCTAAGAATGGAAAAAGTATGGGGGAAATTACCTAAAATGGCAGGAATCATATTTTCTAACAATCAAAGATGCATCAGTTCCCTAATAATCATTCTAGATCTGTTCATCATTTTCTCTTGGTCAAACTCTCTGTTCCAAGACTGTTCTGGGAAATATCCTATGAACCTGCAGCATTGCTGGCCAGCTACCCAGTCCACTGTACACAGCCTGGGACACAGTTACCGCTGAGAACATGGAGAAAGAAAATCATAGCTCCCTCTCTCTACGCTGCCATTATCAACAGAGAAGTGCCTAAGTGTAGAAAAGCGCTTTCATAAATATCATCTCATTCAATTCTCCCAGCAATCAGAGAGACTGGTAGCTATTATTCCTATTTTACAAAAGAGGATACCGAGGATCAGAGAATAAAAGACTTTTCCAAGTCACTCAGGTAGAAAACAGAAGAATTAAAATTAGGGACCCAAACATTTTGCTCCAGAGCTCTAACTCTTGTACTTTCCATGACACTAGGCTGGAAATGTTAAAGGGGAAAGGTCTTCCCTTCAAACATGAAACGGAGACTATAAGGGCCTCTTAGGTTACCATGAATTAGGTCACGGCTGCAGCTACTGTTAAAAGCCAAGCTCCGTTCCTCCCTCTCACCTTCTATCTCCCCATTTAGCACAGTTTTCATTCACTTTTCCATAAATATTTATCAGATATTCACTATATATTGATATGAAAGACAGGAATTACTTTAAAGAAAAAAAAAAAAAGGAGAAAGGAAAATCATCCATTCTCTGTCCTCCAAGGGCTTACAATTCCATTAGAGGGGTTAGTTTGTCCACATATAACCGTACTATAGGGCTGAATACAGGCAGGTAAGTATTAAAGTATATGAAACACAAGATGCTAGAGCAAAAAAATAGAAAATCAGAGAGGGCTGCATGGATGCAGTGAAAAGTGAGACGATCTTAGAGGGAGAAAACTATTTAAGACATATGCCACAGGAACATAAAGATACAGAAGGAAAACATTGCAGTGTGCACTAGCACTTGGCAAATACAAGTGTCCTTTTAGGTAAAAATAGAGGAGGATCAGACTCAGAGGATCAGCTGTGGTCAGATGATGCAGGTGTGCAAACCCTATAGGCATAGAAGAAGCTTGGCTGGTATCCAGGGAACAGATATCCGAAGGATAAACATGGTCCTCATGACGAAAGGAGAGAGTGGGCAGGGGTCATTGTAACCTGGGACTTAGTGTTGATGTGGGAACAAACACATCGTATGAATCACATATACTTTGGGCCGTGCACAGACAATTTACATTAATGACACTCCCAGGAGGAATTCCTATTTTTACGAAAAGGTTGCCATTGACAAAAAGTGAGTATGGGACCAGAGCAGAAAGTTGAATTCACCTTAATCAGGAATGAATGTGAGTCCGCAAGAAAACAAACATTTCTGCCTTCGACCTCGGGAATACAAATGAACAAGTGCTATGAAAAGTCTGTTATTACCCCCAACAGAAAGTAAAGAAGCCAAAGGAGGCAAGGGATGATGCTGTCTCAAGCCTCAGCGTTCTCATCTCCACTGAAAAAGCCTTCCTCTACTCCACAACTCTGCTCATGCCTCTTATCAGGCTTTCCTGAGAAATGTTTCCCTTTCGTAGAATATTCAGAGTCAAGCCATAATCAAATGGCTACTATTTACTTAGTGATGGTTCAATACCTAGTCTATATTAAAGAACCAGGACAAATAACAAGGAAATAATGAAAAACTGAATTTGTCATTTCTACTATTCCTGCCCTCCTCTCACCTATTGCATCGTGAACTTTCTTCTTTATGACACATTCCACTTAAACCAGTTCTAGATGCTCTGTCCCCAACTGTTGTTCAAAGTGGAATCCAGGCCCCCACTTGGATTTCAATCAAAAGGGTTTAAAGTAGTGAGATATCTCACCAAGTCATATCCCCTCTTGGTTTTAGTTCCCACCTATGAAATAGAAAAATAATAATATAACTCCCACAGGGATACTTTGAAAACCAGGTGGGCTAAGGTCTTGGGAGCCACATGTCCTGTAGAATGCTAAGGGTACAGTAGGTTCTTCTGTCAGTGTTGGCTCACAGGGTGTTTAGAAATGAGAGGATTGCAGGATTACACTAAGCGAATGGTAGGAGACCCTACAGGTATTAACTCACAAGTCTTGGTCTCAGGATGAGGCTAGATTTTGGCGGTGAAAGAAAGACCCTACAAGAAGGAAAAGGCTGAGGGTTTTTTGTGTTTTTTTTTAGGCCCCATGATTGGATGCCCCTTGAGTTTTTTTGTTTTTTTGTTTTTTTGTTTTTTTTTAATTTATGGCTGTGTTGGGTCTTCGTTTCTGTGCGAGGGCTTTCTCTAGTTGCGGCAAGCGGGGGCCACTCTTCATTGCGGTGCGCGGGCCTCTCACTATCGCGGCCTCTCTTGTTGCGGAGCACAGGCTCCAGACGCGCAGGCTCAGTAATTGTGGCTCACGGGCCCAGCTGCTCCGCGGCGCATGGGATCTTCCCAGACCAGGGCTCGAACCCGTGTCCCCTGCATTGGCAGGCAGATTCTCAACCACTGCGCCACCAGGGAAGCCCAAGGCTGAGGTTTTGAAGGGACACTGAGCCGCCTCTGAGGACAGAAGCACCTCAGATGCCCATTAAAAGGGAAAATCCTTAGGCCCCCTCCCAGATTCACCAAATCTGAACTTTTGGGAGCAGGGCCTAGTGATCTGAATTTAACAAGCCCTTTGCAACCCCTCCCCTAATTCTTTCCCACACTCAATTTGAAATCTGCTGGCCTAGAATTTGGGTATTGGGCGCTAATGCAAGTGCTAACAATAACTGGAACAATTTAATTAAAATCCCACAACTCTGAACACGTTTAAGGAGAACTCTTTACTAATGTATTCTAACCCAATTCCCGGGGATAGGGAAAAGACTTTTCTCTCCCTCGACAGCTCTGTGTTCTCACCCACAGTGCCAACAGAGCAAACACAATCCACTTCACTTGTCCTCATCTGTAGAAATGGCAGCAGCGTTTACCACCTTGAAGGGGTGCTGTGAGTTTCCATTTACTGGCGTTTATAAAGTCTTCTGAGTGTTCTGATAAATCAACTATAAATTGGCATTATTCATAGCACCCTGTTGGAGCTTAATACATATTCAATTGAAAAGCAATGACAACAATACAGCAATATCCACAAATTAGCATTCATTATAGCAATGTATGATTCTCACCCTACCGTCACAATTTTATCTAAGCAGAGCTGTTTCTGTCTGGAGACTGTAGAGTCCCTCTCATTAATGAGGAGTAATCTTTGCTCAGTGGTATCCACATTTCCTCCAGTAAAGTTCACATTACACTTGCCTCAGAGTTCTGATTTTTCAGAGGAATTTCCTATTTGGCAAACACTAGGCTAGAAAGCAAATATCTGTTTCCCGAAGAAAGTCAGGATCCTGCAAAGCATCTTGGACCCCTCCATTTCCCACCTCCCTTCTTTCCAAATGGCTCTGGACTCTAGCTCCCCTTCGCCATGGTCATGGCCACCACCCCATTTCAGGCTCTGGTCTGCCTCACGAGACTCTTGCAGTTGACTCCAAACCATCCTACCATTGCCACTTCTGACCAGTCGAGGCCTGCTATATTATAGAAAGCCATCTAAATGGAGACCAGGTAATTTTATTCTCTTTCATAAAGTTCTTTATTGTTCCCTAATGATAACTAGTATAGCCTCAGATTGGGAAAGTCCCCAAACTGTCACCTAAACAGTTAAAGAGAAGTAATTCACTTATTTGAATTAGGGGAGCGGCTGTAAGGCACTCAGGGAAAGAAAGAGCAGAGAGAGACACTGAGGCAGAAGGAACAGCTTGAGCAAAGGGCTGTAACTCTAGGTGTCTCTTCATCTGTGTAGTTCAGAGTTCAGCTTTCTCCAGGCGCATCATCTGGTAGCCGGCCAAGACTCCACTGATGGAGGTGTCTCCCTCCCCTCCCCCTGCCTTCTCGGCCCTGTCTCTCAGGCACCAGAGCACATCTTGCCATCCTCGGTTTTGCTGACTCCAGTCTCCTCCTCTGCATGAGCCTTTGACATGCATAGTTGAGGTTGAGGAATCTGTGCCTAGTGGGTTTGAGGTTTCATCAAGAGAAAAAGAAGGAACTGATGTGATTTCACTGAGTAACTATTTTCACTACAAAAAATTCCCATATTTATTTTTTTCCCTTTTTGAAATGGCACTAAGGAAATACATGCCAGACTGCCATGAACAGGGTTGTACTTTCCAAACAGTAGCAAGGACTAAAAATAGAAAAGCTTGATTTGCTCAAGATGTATATAATATAACTTCCTCTCCCGTTTCCTTTCCCCACCATGCTGAGCCAGTGCACAGAAGTGTACATGTTGGACCCTTTGAGTGTTTACAACAGCATCAAAAGCATCAAAAGGGTGATAAGCCTATGTATAGTACATACTCCATAGAGGTTTCCAGAGAATTCTTATTGCCAAGACAAAGAATGAATCAATCAATCCACAAATATCTACCAGATATCCCTCAATGAGATAAACACTATGGGTGATACAGGAATGTGAGCTGTGATCCAACCTTCAGACAGTTTCTAAAAGGGGAATAACAAGAGAATAATAGATAGCATTCAAATCTGTGAGTCCAGAACTTCCAGCTGGGATGGGGTTGGGGTCACCTCTCCTACTGTGTCACCCTGGGCAGTTAACTCAAGAAATCTGGGCACCCATTTCCTCATCACAGGAAAGATGAACTGGATTATGATCCTTCTGAAGCTGAGGCTCTAGGATTTGTGATGTTAAGTGACTTCTACAGGTCTCCCCCATGTCATATTTTGATTCTGGCTTTATGATATAGAGTTTGGAGGCACATGATATAATTACATCAGTCCACAAACAGGCATATATCCAGTGGCAGCAAAATGAAACATAATTAACTGATTTATCCATTAACTGATTCATTGTAGCCTTTACTAGGAACCAGATACTACTGGATACTCTATACTCTTTACCTTAACAAATCCTCAGAATAACTTTCTAAGTGATCATTCCCATTTTGCATGTGAAGATAACTGGTAACACAACTGGTAAGCAATAGAGCAGAGCTTCCTGGCACTAAACCCTAGGTTCATGTCACTTCACCACACCACCCAGTCAATAGAGTCAGGATGCAAAGAAGGGAGAGATGGGGATGACACATCTGGTGGTGTCAGAGGGTACGAATTAGGCTTTTAAAAAATGGGGAGGATTCCTGATCAGCTGAGAGCTGAGGATACTTCAGGCACCAAGAAAGACACAAGGAGAATTAACTCACATGGGAAACTGACAGTGACGCCATCAGCCTCGCAAGAGCAAAGATGAAAAGAGCACAGTGGGAGATAAGGTGTACTTTAAAGGATGAAGTAGGTCTTGGAGTACTCTGAAAATCAACTAAGAGAGGAAATTTAGTGTGGTAATCAAAAAAAGCCATAGAAGGAAAATAATATTTTTCGAAGACTAATCGGTTAGGGAAATGCAGCTGGAAGGGAAAAAAAACACAAAGCAATGAGTCTATTGTGATATGGAGAAGGAATGAACTAGGACATCGAAAATGAAGAGACTAGAGCAAACCTGAGAGTCATTCTGAACCAAAAAAAAAAAAAAAAAAATCAGATGTTGGTGACAGATATATTTAAAAAGCAAGACACATCAACAGTGACCACAGAGTTTAGAATTTGGGAGCCAAGAAAATATGGTGGTACCTCTAACAGAATGGAAGTTTTGGGGGAAGACGTGAGTAGAATTTGTACACCTATTGAAGGTGAAGGTGCTCCCTGTGGAAAGATTTTCTATGGTTAAATGGCACAATAGTTGTCAAAGAAAGATACAGTGCCAAGAGTCGTAACCAGTCCAAGTCATTAAATAGACAGGGATGGAAGTTGACTCTGTGAGAGTTGTGACTTCTACTGAGAGAAGACAGAAGGTCAAAAGGGAGAACACTGAGTGGGCACCTAAAAAATTAGGGACAGAAAAAAAGAAAAAGGGAGTTCTAAGAAAGAAAAGGAATAGTTGCAGATCTAGCAAAGGAACCAAGGAGGTTTTTTTTTTTTTTTTAATATTTATGTATTTATTTATTTATTTGCACTGGGTCTCAGTTGCAGCAGGTGGGCTCCTTAGTTGTGGTTCACGGGCTCCTTAGTTGCAACACACATGTGGGATCTAGTTCCCTGACCAGGTATCGAACCCGGGCCCCCTGCATTGGGAGCATGGAGTCTTAACCACTGCGCCACCAGGGAAGTCCCCCAAGGAGGTTCTTTTTAATGAAAATTGAAGGAGGAAGCAAGGAGGTTCAAGTCATCAAGAGTGTTCCTTGCCCGACAGAGGTAGAAGAACATCTCAGAAAAATAACAGTCATTAGCGAATCAGGGATTGGGGGTGGGGGCGTAGGTGGTAGCAGATGCATACAAGAGCCATTTCAATAGAGTTGAAATGACTTAAGTTCATGGTAGGACTGTAACTTAAAATCGGAGAGAAACATGGTGGAGGGGAGGGGAGACAGCCTCATTTGCTGAATCTGTAACTGTGGAAATAGTTTTCTGTAGTAGTTGCCGTGCCTGAAAACTGGTTTCTGTCCCCACTGGGTCAGAAAAGAAATACTAAAGTAACACTGTATGGCTTTCAATGAGCTAAAAGGAAATGAAAACAATCCAATAGGCACATTTCAAGTTACAAAATGGCTTGATGTAAAATGATAATAAAAATGATGAAGTTCCCTGAATGTGCACAGTGAAATATTCTTCTGGTTGCTGTTATTTTTTATTTAATTGTTTGATCATCTCTCAATGGAACACCTGAGTCTGAGCCAGCCAGGTCCTCTGTGCAGTTCTGAGACAGGTTTTCTGAAGTCAGGACCCTGACTCTCAAGGGCACATATGGCGTGAATCCTTACATCTGTGTTCAGGGGACGGTTTGCCATGCTCTTTTCAATACACATCATACATCAAATATACCATTGAAGGCCATTCAGTTAATCATTGCTCTAAATATATAATTTCTAATAGAAAGAGTTAAAGCCCAAGGATGCTAAAGTAATGTTATGAAAAATACAAATTTTAAGGTAAATCCTTTAATTACTGATTCAGAAAGTGCTATCAAATGGGTTATTTTCAACTGACTGTCCAAAAAAAAAAAAAAAACCAGAAGATGAGAGAAATAGAATTATCATTCTAGTTCTATGACTGAAAAATTGAGAGATCTGGCTCTTAGAGATGATCCTCCCCAAATCACATATCATATGGATGTGTCATCTACAGGTCAAAACAGAAGGTGGTTTTAGGATAGGCACAGACTCCTTTAAGCACTAAAGGGAATGAAACAAACTATGGGGAAAGGAGGGCGTGTCTGGGCTCTGGCTCTTGCTCTCCCTCTCTCCCTCTCTCCCTCTCCTTGTTTACACCAGGTACCGCCAATTTTACTTTTTTCTACAGTAATAAAAATTGACATCTTTACTGAAGTTTACTGACAAAATAAATATAAAAACAAACAAAAAATTTGGAAAAAATTCCATGTTAAAGGTCTACAAGCAACTTTCCTGTATTTTAATGTCAAAGTACAATCTTCCAATCTGTAAAGATGCAGACAATTTTAAAAAGGCTAAAGACAGTATTGCAATAGAGGATTTTACAACCAAACTCATAAAAGCATGGGCTACCAATTAATGAAATCACTTGGAGAGGAACATGACAATTGGTGTTTTGTGTCCTTCATAGAAAAACAGTATAAAGGAAGAGTAACAATAAAGCAGTGCTGCCAAAAGAGAGAGAAACGGACTGGCGTGACTCAGAAAAAGGTAGGGTCTCATTCCTGCCCCAAGACACCTAATACTATGGAAACCTGGACCATTACCTAACTCTCTGAGCCTCAGTCCCTTCACTAGCACAAGGTGGAGAGTTATCCCTACCCTTCCCCTTCATAAGTTATTTCAAGGCTCAAGTGAGATAAAGTATATGAAAGTCTTTCATTAAAAACAGAACAACAAAACAATGTCAATTTTGGAATTTATGAAATTTACAGGGTAGGAGCCTTGGACAGGTCAAACTCACAAAAGTTAATGATAAAATAATGATAATAATAGCTTAACCCCTCAAGGATTCATATAAGTACTGCATGCAGGAATATATTTTCAGTTTTAAATACCTGACTTTTGAATGGATCAACCCAAATTAGCTATGCACAGAAAATCTCCCTAAAACATTAGAGTTTCACAAATAAAATATGAGTTAATGCCCTCGGTTTTTGGTGTTGGCATCCTCTAGGCCCACTTTTACCCCTTCTTTCGGATCAAGTTGTTTTGTGCTCATGTTGAGTGGATTACGGAAATTACAAAGGAACTAAAGGATCTGTGAGCCCAATAGGGCTTCCTTACCAAATCCATGGATAAGAAGTACATGGTACAATTGGTGAGGGGATTGTCAGGGAATATGCCGGAGGCTGGGATGGAAGATGTGCTTATTTCCAGTAAAGAATTACAAAGAAAGCTATCTTGGTGGCCCCTGGCCACTAGCCATAAACACATATTGTTGATGACTTTGGCTGCTTTTTGAGAATTTAAAATGATCTGCCTTCTCTCATTTGTAGGGATTTGATACTAAGCCAAGAGGCTTAAAAGTCCCCCAAATGCATTTTGTTTTTGTTTTTATCCATTCAAAAATAAATCACTGCTTCCATGAAACTTGTTGTGAAATCTAAACAAGCTGCCTCAAATCTTTGAGGCTTAATTTTTTTTGTATTTGTTAAATTAAATGTGTGCTATTCTTACTTATGAAGATCAAATTCAATAATATAAAGTATTTTGCAGTTTGTAAACAACTAAGAAGTTATAAAAAGCTAATATTTTATTATTGGTAATAACACCTTAGGGCATTGAATTTTAGAGTCATAAGAGAGCTAAGATTATTTAATTCAATCATTTTGACGAAAGAGCTTGTGGGAGTATTTCTCTGGTAAAAAGCCTTAAAATCCTCAAGCATGTAAGAGCAAGGGATGGCATCATTAGTGAACCTTGGGGAGGTGTGGTACAAAGCAAAGGACAGCAATAACCATGCCAGAACTCAGCACAGAGACCAGTTAACCCAGAACAGTGTAACCATAATAGCATCAGTGGTAACCATTTACTAAGCTCTAGGCTATGGCAGGCTCATATGATATTCTCTATTTAACCTCACAACAACCCAAAGAAGTAGGTACAACAATTATTCCCATTCTACAGATAAGCAAACAGGGGCATGAAAAGGTTAAATAACATAGTCACATAGCTAGTGAGTGGGGAGCCAGGTAGTGTGACCCCAGGTAGTCTGGATCAGCACTTACAGTGTTCGCCATCATACTATGTTGTCCCTGAAGTTTTACTTGGCCTAGATGATGCAATCAGGGAGGGCTTTTCTGTGGTGGCGCCCTCAAGGGCAGCAGCGTGAGCCTGAGATAAATAGCAAAAGATAGCAATATCTGAGCTGACTTCAAACTGCCTCGACAAAAAAGGTGAGGGGCTGGTGGAGCCTCTTAGAAAAGGAAATTTGGGGTACATACTGAAAGCCAGTCAAAACAGTAGTGAAATCACTTAATGAGTTCATTCCTTCTAATAAAAGGTACTTTGCCACAATCCCTGACACTCCTGGTGACATAGTCATAGAAAGGCATGAATGGGGAAAAAGTGAGGGAGGAAACTGAGAACTCAAGCAGAGAACACCCCGCAGAAGGGCTGGCCACAGCCTACTGCTGCCCTCACTGGGCATATATGTACAGCATGTAAAACAGGGGCTTTGCTACCCGCCAAGGGACCTTCACAACTAATAAATAGCCTTGATGCTTGTTGTTCTGCTCTTGGCATGTGTATCTAAGGGAAACCCGTTCCCTGGCCTCCCACACAGTGACGACTGGATGCACACACCCTGTGGCTGACCTGATATTTAAAGGACTATATGTTGAGGTAGGTTCCCTCTATGCCCACTTTCTGGAGAGTTTTTCTCATAAATGGGTGTTGAATTTTGTCAAAAGCTTTTTCTGCATCTATTGAGAAGATCATATGGTTTTTCTCCATCAATTTGTTAATATTGTGTATCACATTGATTGATTTGCATATATTGAAGAATCCTTGCATTCCTGGGATAAACCCCACTTGATCATGGTGTATGATCCTTTTAATGTGCTGCTGGACTCTGTTTGCGAGTGTTTTGTTGAGGATTTCTGCGTCTATGTTCATCAGTGATAACTGGTCTGTAATTTTCTTTTTTTGTGATATCTTTGTCTGGTTTTGGTATCAGGGTGATGGTGGTGTCATTGAACGAGTTTGGGAGCGTTCCTCCCTCTGCAATTTTTTGGAAGAGTTTGAGAAGGACAAGTGTTAGCTCTTCTCTAAATGTTTGATAGAATTTGCCTGTGAAGCCCTCTGATCCTGGACTTTTGTTTGTTGGAAGATTTTTAATTATAGTTTCAATTTCATTACTTGTGATTGGTCTGTTTAATCACTTCATTGTACAGCAGAAACTAACACAACATTGTAAAGCAATTATACTCCAATTTAAAAAAAAAGTGGCAAGTAAAGGACTGTATGGTTTCTGATCAAGATAAAAGATAAAGTTTGGAGTGCCAGCGAGCTAGGGCTACCAGAACAGCAGATTCAGAGCGGCCCCCAAGCACATTTTCTCCTTAAATTCAGGTGTATATAGCATTTATAATTTGAGAGTACATCATCACCACAAAATTAAAAATAAAGAAAGGAAGCAAGCAATAGGGATTCTTCCATATGGTAGAACTATTGAAAAAGAATACCAATATGAAGAATGAGGGAAAAAAATCCAAAACCATAAAACAGGAGTTCCATAAGGGAGAAAACAGCAAATGAAAAATTAAAACTCATTTTCCCAACATCACAAGAAAACCCCCCTTAGCTAAATAAAAACTTGACTCCTCAGATCAAACAGATTCACTAAATGCTGAGTAGAAATACTGGGGTGAGGGTGAGGGAAGCTGTATATAGAAACAGTGTAGTAAAATTGCTGAAATTGCTGAATCCCACAAAGCTTACAGATCAAACAAGAAAAAGTTACTAAACTGGAAAAAGAATCAGACTGGCATCAGATTTCTCATCTGCAACACTAAAGACTGAATGATACAAAGTAATAACATACAAATCTTTGTTGAATATTGAGGTAAAGAAAATTTGACCCTGGAATTCTACTTGCAGCCAAACTTTTATTTAACAGTGAAACCAAAAAAAAAGTCATTTTCAGATATGCAAGGACTTAGAAAATATATCATCCATGTAGCCTTTCCCAAATAAATAAATAAATAAATAAATAAATAAATATTTTATAAAGTACTGTAGGAGGAAGAAATTAAAAAAAAAAAAAAAAAAGGACAAAAAAGAACCAGTATGATGAATTCAAGAAAAAGAAATAGCAAACAAGAAACAATGCAATAAACGAAAGCTATAGTTTATTAATAATGTGATGGTACAATTTAATGTGAGAAATAATTCTTTAAAAAGAGGTGTTATAAAGTTTAAAATATTGCAACACATTCTCCAAACTGTGTTAATAATACTTTAGATGAGGCAGGAAAAGGAGTGCTCAAACTTCATATGGTGTACATATTGGGAGTGGGGCACATATGCATATCATAATTTTTCCTTGATAGAGAAACATGTTTGAAAATATTTACTCCATATTGTTTGATTTATTTACATTACTAAGAAAAAACATGCATTACTTTTTAGATGTACAAAAAATAAATAAATGTATTTCAGCTTTGAAGGAATCACTACGATTCTTGATGGGAAAGACAAAATGGGATAAAAACTTCCACTGACTCAGAAAGAGCCAACTTAAGTTTCACTTAATTTGGGCACAGGAAATTTTCTGAAATATGCAAATATTGTAAATTACTCCCAATAAAGAAACTCGGGAGCTAAAGCAAATCTAACCTCATTGGTTATCTCAACACACAACAGAACCGACCGCAACCTATTTCCCCCTAAGACTTTTCTTGCCCAGCAATCAGCCAAACTTTCACTGCAGAATACATGCATGTGTCCTAGATTATTTCAGAAGAGTAGCCGCAGTGGTAATTGAGTTGATATGGGTGAATGAGCATGCGTGTGTACACATACTCCACTATCGATCCCTGGGAAAGGGTTTACCGGAACCCTGAAGATGACGATCTGTTATACATTGTATGTCTATGTGTGGTTGCTTATTAACTACTTAGAAAATTTATATCATGCATTGTATGATGTGATCCATAATTCTGTGTCAAACTGTAACTAACATAATAGTGTGAATAAAATATACTTCAATTAAAATAGATTCTTAAAAAACAAGGAAGAGAAACTGTGACATTCATGAAAAAGGGTCAAATTACTAAATGAAACATCGGAATACTCCCTACCGGGTGTGGCCTGCTACTTTCAAAGAAGTTTTTATAAGTCTAGACACCAAAAATATCTCATTTCTCATCTGAATACCCAATCGGAGGATGATTCAGAGCGAAAGGCAAACAGGAAAACTCCGACATTCGCTTCTAGAAAGTCACACTGCCCGGAGGCTGTGACATGCCTAAGAACCCACCAGCCCTGCTAAACATACACTCCTCTACATGTGTGGACCGTAAAAGGAGGAGATAATCATGAAGCAAGCTGCTGCTGCTACTGTTGTTGCCAGGGTCACAAACAACCCTACAAATCAACTAGGGCCCCTCGCTAACACAAGACCCAAAGGAACAAGGCAAAGGGCCAGGAAGAAATAAGCATCACGGTCACTCCTCTGGTATGTTTTCATGGATCAAGATATTCTTATATCCTCACTACACAGGAAGGATAAGCACTTCAGAGTGGATTAAAGCTTTTGCTGAGCATTTTGGTTTTGCTCTGGCAATACTGCATCTCTGCTCTTAATTTTTGTAGACTGGATCTCCTTTTTCACCCAGCCTCTTCCTTCCTCACCCCACTACCAGGTAGCAGAAGGGATGACTTCTATGGTAGGGTATGTCCAAACCATATAAAGCAAGGCCTGCTGCCTATTTCTGTGAGCTCGTGAATGAATGTGCCCATGGCTGGGGGCCTGAGTTCTCTACGTCTACAAGTAAAATTCTGTCATTCCGTACCTGTCATCATGATAGCACTAGACTAAGGGTCACAGGACACAGATTTCAGTTCCAGTTCTACTGAAACATCAATAGATTTTTAAGCTATTATTGATAAATGAAATACATAAAATGAGTAAGTAGATAAATGACTACAATCCACCATTCACCCTACACATCTATGAGCTTTGAAATTGTTTTCACAAGAGTAGAAATGACTTAGCCCACAAACTTTTGGACCCTGACTTTAAGACAAGACAATAAAGGATTTCAGAAGTTTCTCCAGAAACAGACTCATAGACATAGAGTACAGACCTGTGGTTGCCAAGGAAGGTTGGGGGAAAGGGGAGGGAGGGATGGATTGGGAGTTTGGGATTAGCAGATGCAAACTAATACATATAGAATGGATAAACAACAAGGTCCTACCTTATAGCACAGGGAACTCTATTCAATATCCTGTGATAAACCATAATGGAAAATAATATGAAAAAGAACATATATATAACTGAATCACTTCACTGTACAGCAGAAATTAACACAACATTGTAAATCAACTATACTCCAAATCAACTCTACTCCAATAAAATAAATTTTTAAAAATTAAAAATTAAAAAAAAAAAAAAAAGAAGTCTCTCTTCTTCCTTCTCTTTTCAACAAACTCTGGGCATTTCCCCAAGTTCAGTGAATAGCTCACATGACACTGTTTTCATGCTCTCCTCAGAAAAGTGACCTCTTTCAGGAGTTTTATGGATCACCCCCTTGAGAGAGACACCACCTCTCTCTCTCCTGGCCAGACAGTTCCTTTGAATGCACATCATTTTCTAAGAGGGTAGGAAGAAAATCAGTATGAGGAAATCATAAAGGGACAAATTTCAGTTCAATAAGAGAAAGACATTTGTAATACCTGGAGTAACCAGCAATGGATGAAACAGTCTGTTTTCTGAGGTGGAGGGGCTGGAGTTACCCTAGCAAAGGCAGCCATCTGCCTGAAGGAATGGAAGAGGTGATGGGAACTGGAAAGGTAAAAGCCCAGGAGCACAGACACGTAAAAGCAAGCCACGCTCTGGGTCACAAAGAGCGAGGCAGAGTGAGGAGGTGTCAGCTGGTGGTCATGAAGAAAAAGTCAAGCAAACATGTCATAAAAAGAGGAAGTTAAATATCGGGCACCTGAACTCAAAGCCATCAGGTATCAGCAGGTAAATCCCTGAGGAGCTCAAGGAAGTCTACCAGACAACTCAGAGCTATTTGCATAGGGCTTCCCACAAGGGCAACACGTTTTGTCTGATGGTGTGTTAAAAGCACCACTTGGCACCCAACAACAGACCTGGGGATGTCAACCTTATATTTCAATAATAACAAATACCTGTAATGATTTCAGAATATTCTGTATTCTTATACTTGTTGCTTTATTGCCTAAAATTCCATTCCCCCATTTGAAAATTAAGATCCTAATTAGCCATCAAAGTTCAGTTCAATTGAAATTGTTTCCAAGAATCCTTCTTGCATGTCTCTAGACACAGTTAATTTATTTCCCCCACCCTCTACCTCAACATAGGACTAAGATTGTGCTTCTGATCAAAGCATGATGACTAAGGAATAATTTACTATGAAACACCTTAATTTAGAAGTTGGGTATATATGCATCTTCCAAGCTTGAATCGGAGGTTGTATCTGATCTATTCCTTGGCCTTCAACATTGCCTCAGCTGTAGTAGTCACCCATAAACATTTTGTTAAATTGAAAAAAAATTAGGAGAGTCCAATGACAGAAAAGGCACTTGAGTTATGATCTCTAATTCCCTTGCAAACCTGAAATTCTATGACATAATCCTCCCTCTTTAAAACTTCTCTAAATAATGCTATATGTCTGCCCATTGGCTGGCTGAAATAGAAAGGAATTACCAACTGTGGCATGAGATCAAACAAAGCTAACAGTTCCAACGCTGAGACTCAGGGCACTAGACCCATGATGACAAGTTCTAAGGCTATAAACCCTCGCGTATGTGTCTGACTTATGGAAGGTATTCAACTTATCATGAATGAATGAATAACAAATGAATGAATGAAGTGACTGCTAAATGGCCACCCCAAACCTTACAACCACTATGCTTGAACCGATACTGACAGAAAAGAAAATCTCTCATTGATTTTCCAAGATTCATCTTTTCCCACAAAAATGAGAATTCTCAAAACAAGAATTCTTGACACTAAATATTTGCCTTTTGCAAAGGAAAAAGAAAAAAGTTTCCAGCATGCATCAGAAATTCAGAGACAAGCAAAACTCCAACAACACCTGGTCCTTCCAAACAAAAGCATGTTACCCCCTCATCGGAACCTCAGAGTCTTGAGAGGCCTGAAGCAAAATCACGTGCAAAGTGAGAGGAAGGACAGATAAAGAGTCAAGATTTCTCAAAAGAGTTCTGTCAGAAACTATAGGATCCACATCTTCTTGGGTCTCAGTTTCCTCACTTGTGAAGAGAGGGAATTAATTCATTCAGCAAGTATTTGAAAAGCTGTAACCAGATGCCTGGCACCAGGTTTGGACTCAATGATCTCTTAGGTCCCTTTCAGCTCTGAAAAACTTATAATTCTTAGAGTCACACTTAATAGAGGTTCTTTTGGCTCTGACCTGAAGATCTGGCTGGAAACATAAACAGATTTCTACATAAAAACACACATTTACCAGCTATAATTTGGACTTGGCAACAGGAGTTTTCACCATTGGCTGGGAGAAAAACGTGCAGAATTTTCTCCTGTGATTACATTACTCTGAGTTCCATTGTAGCTCAAATCTAAAGTTGGGGCAAATATGGCCAGAGTGGGACCAAGTCTCTATCACATCACATCACCACCACACAAGGAAAGGACATGCCCATTTTCTTCTTCTTCTTCTTTTTTTTTTTAATTTATTTACTTTATTTATTTATTTTTGGCTGTGTTGGGTCTTTGTTGCTGCACGCGGGCTTTCCCTAGTTGCAGAGAGAGGGGGCTACTCTTCCTTGTGGTGCGCGGGCTTCTCATTGCGGTGGCTTCTCTTGTTGCGGAACACGGGCTCTAGGCATGTGGGCTTCAGTAGTTGTGGCTCGCGGGCTCAGTAGTTGTGGCTCGCGGGCTTAGTTGCTCCACGGCATGTGGGATCTTCCCAGACCAGGGCTCGAACCCATGTCCCCTGCATTGGCAGGCGGATTCTTAACCACTGCGCCACCAGGGAAGTCCCTGCCCATTTTCTTTTGAACTTGCCAACAATCTTCCACATATTCAATAACAACACACCTCTCCTACCAGATCTGCCCTTTTCCATTTGGCAAAATCTGTTTTATTTTTTTATCCTTCTTCCTTCTGTGTTATAGAACATAAGCCAACATGGCAACAAGCTTTTTGTTTATTTCCTTCCTTTTCAAAAACAAAGTCATAGTTTGGATATAGTTAACAGGACAAGATCTATACAGAAAAAGACTTCTTGTAATTTTATGAAAGCCCCAGGTTTGATTTTTCTTAATGAAACCCTTGGCAAGCCTTATTATTATTCTTGTTGCTGTTACTTTTATATGGCGACAATTATAACATCAAAATATCTATAAGGTGATTATAGTTTAGTACATTCAAATCCATCTGTATTTCATTTAATTATTAGAGGTAGAAACAGTTATCTTATCTTTAATTACAAGAAAAGTGGGCCTTAGGGTGACCTGGTCGAGATCATGTGACAAGAATAAGCTGCTCAACTAGTATCAAACACAACTCTTCTGTCACAAGGTCAAGCAAACTTTTCAGAACTCAGGATTTTAAATGCTTACAAAATAGTTACATAACTATTCAAGAAAGAAGATAGACTAAGCAAAATGTTTAATTGCATAAATTAAACAATATGCAAAGAACAGCCCTTACTAACATGTAAGTTTCATAAAGGCAGAACCCTGTTTGTCTTTTTTGATATAGAATACGTAGTGCTATAAAGGTGCCCACACAGAGCACAGAAATATTTGTTGAGTGAATTAATCATTTCTACCTTTGTCTCCTCTAACCTGAAATTTAAGAGAAAAAAAGTCACACAATGAACTGAACTATTTAAGCAGTTACTTTCTATGGCTTTTCCTCTTTAAAATTTATTATGGGAAATCTTAAACATGTACAAAGGTAGAACAAATAATGAATTAAACCGCCATGCACCCAACAATTATCAACTCATAACTAATATTTTCTCACCTATATTCTCACTCAGTAGCTCCCTACTCTTACGATTCTTTTTTATTGGAGTATAGTTGATTTACACTGTTGTGTTAGTTTCAGGTGTACAGCAAAGTGAATCAGTTATACGTATATATATATGTATATATACACATATATACATATATATATATATACATACCCACTCTTTTTTAGATTCTTTTGATTTTAAAGCAAATACCAGGCACTATTCCACTTCATTCACCAATCCTGCCGACATTTCTCTAAAAAATAAGGATTTTTTTCTTTGACATGTCTATAGTAACATCATCACCCCTAAAAATATGGCAATAATTTTATGACAATATTATTTAGTCTTTCTTCCTGACATAACTGGCATTTAACTGCCTCAACAGTGGCAGCTGGTCACCAGTGGCTCTACATGAACACAGGCTGAGAACTTTTACTGTTGCTTCTGAATCTAGCCCTGAGTCACTTTGCTATCAACACCCCCTGGAGCACAAATACTTCTAAATAGTCAATACATACTATACTGTGCACGCCTAACCTCCCTCAGAAGAGAAAACCTAAGAAATTTTGCTGTTGCTTTTGCTAGAAAGATGTTGCTGACCAATTAGTACCCACAGTGACCAACCAGAACCTTAAAATATCAGCCTTACTCATTTAGAATGCAACGTCTGTGGAAAGAGAAAAAAGGCAATAAAAAAGCCTGGTTGTGTGTCTCCAGGATAACAAGAAAATGTGGACTTCTCAAATGGCATTCCTAAAGAATGACTTTCAGTTTCAAAATAAAATTAGTAGGTAAAAGGATTTCCAGGGCTTCAGAGGGCAAGCCAGCAGAACTCTGGGAAGCTTGAGCTGGGCAGTTGGCATTAAAATGCCTTAGTGCTTTGTGAGGTGTAAAGCTCTCTGTAGGCTCTGGATCAATGTTTATCCACCACAGAAACAATCTCAGAATTCATGATTCCTAGCATGGCTTATAAACATGACTTCAATCCCAGATCTTACCTGTGCCCTGAAAGCACTGTCATCAAGGGGAGGTGGAGGAGGGAAGTTCCCAGAGCCCGATGGAGAAGCACTGGAATCATCTAGAGGTGGAGGCGGGGGTGGAAGAAAATCACCTGTGGAAAGGAAACACACACATGAAATTAACACGGATGCAATACTATAGCACTCTTACAAACACAGACAGTCCCCAACTTATGATGGTTCCACCTATAATTTCTCGACTTTATCATGGTGCAAAAGCAACAGGCATTCAACAAAAAACGTACTTTGAATTTTGACATATTCCTGGGCTAACCATATGGAGTGCAATACTGTTGTGATGCTGGGCTTCGGCAGGCAGCCTCAGCTCCCAGTCAGCCAGGAGATCGCCAGGGTGAACAACCCATACACTTACAACCATTCTGTGCCCTCACAACCATTCTGTTTTTCACTTTCAGTACAGTGTCCAATACATGACATAATATACTCAACTTTTTATTATAAAATAGGCTTTGTGTTACATGATTTTGCCCAACTGTAGGCTAAATGTAAGTGTTCTGGGCATGTTTAAGGTAGGCAAGGCTAAGCTACGATGTTTGGTAGATTAGGTGTATTAAATGCATTTTCCACTTAATATTTTCAACTTACCATGGGTTTTTCACGATGCAACCCCATCATAAGTCAAGGAAGATTTGCATTAGCTGGCATTTTACTGCTTTGTAATTGGCTTTGACACATAATTTTTTGTCCTGCACAGCAATTATTCCCTAAGTTCTCCTCAGTTGAATTAGCATCCTTAACTTTCAGAAGAATGAGGGTCAGACGGGATACTTGGAAGTGACATAAAGCTGGTGTAGAAGCACGTCAAGTACATTTAGCCAGAACAGGGAAGGTGCTTGGAGTGGTGGATTACTGAGGTGTATGAGACTTGTTGCTTGTCCTCAATAAATTTTCAGTCAATTAGAGAAGGAAAAAAATGTGTAAACAGGTAAGGTAACATAAGATGCAATTTATTAAGCTCTACAAACTCTTTTGGAAGTTAAGATAAAGGAAAGCTTACATTCATTTGGAGTAACAAGGAAGCTTTACTGGAGTATTTAAATTGCCCCTGAACATTATGATGTAGATAGTAAGTTCACGCTAGACAGAAATAAAGGAAAATAGAGGCATAATGGTAAAAAAAAAAAAAAAAAAAATCAGGGTCTAGAGAATAAAAAGCAAGTTACAATATAGCATAAACATAGGAATGTAAAATAACATTAGTAGGTTATAAAAATTAAAACAGTATGAAAATAAGCTTTTAAGTGTGTCCCACATCTAGCATAGTTTGAATTTTATTGTGTATGCAGTGAGGCTCCATTAAGGATTTCTGAGAAGGAAACACTTCTAAGAATATGATTTACTAAAGACTAATCTAAAAGTGTGTGCAGGACAAGATTAGGAGAAACTGGAATAAGAAACGTCCAATTTGGAAATCTATACACTATCCAGGCTTTAGGATACTAGGAAATCTAACATTGCTATGGGTTCTTGGTACGGAATCTTTTTAAATATTCTTTGCAAGAAATTCTATTAAGAAAAGAATTTTTTTTTTCTAAAAAAAATTTCTCTATGTGCCCTTTTCCTTTTAGCAATAATGTTTTAGACGTGTTGGGGAACTGTCCTCCTCTATGGATAAATAGTCTTTCCTTGCATTTCAGCTGTTCAACACTTAGTGGTAGAGTATAGTCTCTACCACTCAATGAGTCACTGTTGGATAGTACCAAAACATCACAACTTAGGTCTTTAGAAAAGAAAGAGTCTAAATCTCACAGTGGAAGGATGGTGACTTGGACTGATTGTTCTGATACACCTTTGAGATTGTTCAGTTGAGCTCCATTTGCCTTATAAATAACAGTCTTACACAGAGAACAGATTTGTGGTTGCCAAGAGGGAGGGGGAGGTGGGGTAGGGATGGATTGGGAGTTTAGGATTAGCACATGCAAACTATTATATATAGAATGGATAAACAACAAGGTCCTACTGTATAACACAGGGAACTATATTCAATATCCTATGATAAACCATAGTGGAAAAGAATATGAAAAAGAATGCACATATATGTATAACTGAATTACTGTGCTATACAGCAGAAATTAACACATTGTAAATCAACTATACTTCAATAAAATAAATTTTAAAAAAGTAACAGTCTTAGAGTTGGAAGAGTAGCTAACAGCTGTCAAGTCTAGCTCCCAGCCATATTCAGGCTACCAAGAAGTCAAACACACTATCTTTAGAGTACTCTGTTTTTTGGACTCTCACCATGCACCAGGCACTGTGCTAAGATTTTCCTAGGCTACCTCTTACTCCCACAACAACTCTCTATGCTGATGGTTCTGAAACTTTAGAGCTCACTAGGATCACTGGAAGGTCTGGTTAAAACACAGATTGCTGGGTCCCACCCCCAGAAGCTCTGATTCAGTAGGTCTGGGTCAGGGTCTGATAATTTGCATTCCTTATAAATCCCCAGGTGATGCTGGTGCTACTGGGCCTGGGACCACACTTTGAGAACCATTGCATTAAGCAAAGTGTCATAGTATTCCTACTTTGGACCCCATAGAATTGGAAAGGTTCAATGGCATGTCATATAGAAATATCTCTACTTCTCTCATCCTTCTGCGTGTACACATCTGAAGATATATGTTGTCTATATCCTTATTAAAATTGTCTCATAAATCTTTATTAACTTCATCTAAGAGTTCTAAACATTGGCTAGATACTAGAATCACCAAGGAATCTTACCTAAAAATGCCAATGCCCAAACTCTATCTCATACCAATGCATTCAGAATCTCAGGGATCGGGAGAAGGGATCAAATGTCCGTATTCCTTTAAAACCCAGATAATGCTAATGTGCAGCCAGGACTGAGAAACTCACTGGCCTTCAAAAAAAAAATGAAATAGCTGTCAAGTAAAAAGGATCATCACCAAGATCTTTTCTACGTTTAAAAGTCATAATGTATGAGACGAAAGCTCACAATGAAGTTTTAGGTGATAAGCAAAGAAGTCTAGGTTGATGGAGACTTGATGATCAAATTCTACTTCACAGCTTAATTTTCAGGTTCAAATGTTCTATCTAGACCTATGTCTTCTTCATATTCAATTTAAAAGAGAATTTCTCAGCACCTTCTTATACTTTACCAGATTCTTTATGTCATAGGAATTGTCAGAGCATTAAACAGTATCAGAACTGACCAAAATCTTGGAGATCATATTATGAAGGTAGAAACAGAGGCCCACAAAAGACACATGAACTGCCCAAATTCTCAGAGCAAACTTGTCTTAGAATAAAAAGTACACCTGCCTGTCTCTGAGGTCCCTTCCAACTATATCCTTCTTGACCCTATACTTCTGTCATAGAAATTAAATAAAGTGAGGTGCAGGTTGATGAGAGTCCTGGGAGGGTGAAAAGGAACCGAGAAAGAAAACAGAATGTATTTTTTTAAAAGAAATATCTTGAAAACAACATAAATCTAGACCATGTGTTCTAGGCAAGATTAGGCAGATTATTAAAGTCATAGTGATAACCTCATAATACGTATCTGCTTATTTTAATCAGTTACTAAGTTAGACCAAAGTTTTCCATCTTTCAAGCTCAATCATCATAGGCTTCTTGCTACATTGTTTAGAGTGGAGCTCACATTTTAAAAGGATGTGGAGGACTGGGTAAATGTCTAGAAAACAGACACACACACATGATAAAGGGATAGAAAATGGGTACTTTGAAGGGAAGCATGACTAGTTAAGACAGTTGGAATGAAAAACTCTTCGTAAAGAGTTTTAAATCAGACTAAGAACTATTATGAGAATTCTGACTTCAGGCTCACCATTTTAACAGGCAGGTCAACAGAGGGAAATGCCTCTAAGTAACAGTAAGTTCAGCTTAAGAGAGAAGGCAAAATTTCCATGTTTAAGGAAGATGGCAAAAAGGGAAGAACAAAATGTGTGTATATAAATGTTGCGGGGGAAGATCCTTTCCTTTACAGAAGTTTTCTTCAAACGATGAAAGAGCACTTGGCTGAGATGCTTGCGGGGCAACCCTCCTAGAGGAAAAAGCACCTGGACGGAATCAGCTGTAGTATCTTACAACCAGCAATGCTAAGCTGTAGACCTTCACATTAGTGCATGTCCTGCCCTCTGGGCTTGCAGGGGAAATCCAACTGAACTCCCAGACCCTGTGAATTACAGGGGCACTGAATAAATCAAACAGGCAAGCCAAAAATGGACACACATCAGGCAACTGGGGAATGCAGTGATACATAAAAGCTAAGAAAGAAATATTTGGTTTTATTAGGAGTGGAGTAGTCACAGACACATATCTATAAACCTGGTTTCCTCCTTACCCTTTTCCTCACCATACAAAGCCTACCCAACATGCAAAATACATTTATTCCTCAATTACCAGCTAAAATGATTTACTCCAAAGTTACACTGCTAGTGAAATACAGAGCTGGAAATGGATGCTCACAATGCCTTGGAGAGAAGGAAGGAAAGATCTTGCTTAATTTGCTCTATACCATCCCATCTCATTCAGCTAATATTCAAAAGGTTTTTGCTTTGTGCCAGATGTAGCACCATGAGGCAGTTCAGGTGAGTTCGGCAAATAAAGTATTATATCCCTGATTCCCAAACACTACTTTATTCCAGTTGACATCAGAAAATAGCCTGTTATGCATACCATTAACTTGAAGAGATTGAGGAAAAACTCCCAGAAACCCAGCTATTTATATTTTCTCAAGCTACCCTTTCTAGTCTAGGGGTATTTAAAAGGCAGTGGCACTGAGAAGCAGATGTGGCTACTTGATTGTAACTGAGTTATCACCCACTGTAGTTACCCCAGTAACATGGCTCAGGCATATATAAGAGGCATCTACCTGAAAACAGTTTGCTTAGCCCTTCATGATATGAAGTTCCCCATGAGAGGGAGAAAATAACAAGAATTTACCAACAAAGAAGATGGTAACTGGTTATGTATGATTGTAGTGCAAAAATACAAGGGAGTAATTAAACTCAGATCATCAATAAAGTCTGGATTCATTTACTATGGTTAAAAAAAAAGCAAGCATCATTCTCCTTCTTCTTGATCCAAATATCCATGTAAACCTACATACACACACACATACGGATTTAGATAACAGCCCCTTTTGTGCCTCATACAGGTTCTATCCCAGCATCTATAATACTTGATTGCATTTATGTGTTCATGGCCATTCTCTCCTAGTAAGAACTGAAACTCCTAACAAACAGAGCCCACTCATAATTTATCTTTATATCCCCACCACTTGGCATAAGGTTTGGGCCATGTCATCCCTCAGTAAACGTAGCTTGAAAAACTAAATGAATAAAATCCATTTAATCACTCAATTGCTTTTTTTTTTAAATGACCTGGTGTCTTAGGTGCTTTTCAAACATCAGTGTTCAAATCACCAAAAGGATCTAGCTAAAATGCAGGCTCTGATTCGCCAGGTCTGGGGTGAGGCCTGAGATTCTGCATTTCTTACATACTCCCAGGTGATGCTGATGTAGATCTGTGGACCGCACATGAAGGGCTCTTGCAGTTGGCAGATGTTGGCTCTCTAACTTCCTTAAATGGAGAAATTCTGGTTGTTTAAGGAAAATCTAAACTTTAAGGTAATTATAAATAAAATTACTTTGGAGCTCCTCAAATTAAGAATTTAAATTATGAGTACACAAGAGATTGGGCTGGAACACATACACACACACACACACACACACACACACGAAATAAAAATAATTATGGTGACCAAATCATAAGCTTCAAATAAAGACAGTTATTCTTTTCCATTAATAGTAACTAATAGAGAAAGGAAATATGTTCCAAAGAAAATAGTACAAAATTTCAAGCCCAAAAACTTAAAACACAAAGCCTAGCTCAACCCTTTACTTTGGAAAAGGTACTGCTACCATCTCAGGTTCAGTTTTCCTCACCTATTAAATGAGTATAACAATAGCCACTTCACGGTGTCACTCTGCAGATCAACCCAGTTAAAACTGACACTCTGGACTTTTTTTTGACTACAACCTAGAAGTAAAGAAATAACCTTTTATATGATGATGCAAAACTCCTATCTGGACATGCGTAAGTACATGTATATCTGAAACAAGGGTTTCATGAAACCATACTTATTGCATGTAATCCACACTGACATTTTCTCTGTTATTTATTTACTTTAAAGGTGTTGTGCGTGACCCACTAAAGTGACTGTGACCCATAAATGGGTCTCAATCCACAGTTTGAACACTGCTAAGCTAAACTGTATGTAAGTGACTTGTACAATGTGTACATGATAGATGACATTTTTTTCTTTTCACTTATGCACAAAAGAGCAGCTGAGTCTAAATTTGCCTACTCAGTAGAGAAGACCAAATCTGAGAAGATGAAGCTCTCTGAGCAAGGTTGAGAAAAGAGAACAAGTGAGAAGATACAATAAATAGAACAGGAGTGAAAAATCTCTGTAAGGTGGTTGAGTTGTATCACAGCTGTAGCATTCTCCTCATAAATGAGAGGCAATTTATTATGAAACCAAGCAACTGAAGACTTTGTTTACAATTTTACCCTCAAATCCATCTTCAGTTTGCATTAAAACACATGTGCCACCAAGAAAACTCCATCAGAAAGCACACTGGGTAAAATCTTTTAAAAATGAAGTATCAAGGTTTATGACATTAAGTAAATGTTATTTGTGTGATAACATATATACATATATGCCTGTATTATCAGGGAGTATCTTTTAAGTAGATTCCCAAGAAATTGTTAAAGGCAAGTTGCCTCTAAGAAGATCAATTTTGCAACTGGGGGACAAGAGTGGAAGAGAAACTCACTTTTTGTTATACAAATTTCTAACCGGTCATTGTTCTACCCACTTATTTTAAAATAACACATACACACAATTCAAAAGAGAATTTTCAGTACCTAGAAATGTGTCATAAGTTTTCAAAAGCCACCAGGAAATATTGGGATATGGCAGAGATCAAGGAACCACTGAGGATAAGGCCCATTTAATGCATCACCTCCCAGTCTTCTCAATCTATTTACTACCCATTGGTTGTAACTAAAAATATGAAAGGAGTTGCACTGATTTACTCAATGTGTGGCTCCTATTAGAGATAGGATAAAAAGCCTGCTTATTCCCAGAGCCAAAGCCTAGGCACCATCTCAGAGTGACCACAGACCTCTTTCCTGGATTAAGCACTCATGGAGCTACTAATAAGGCAGCTCCTGAATTTCCATTTTTTTCCTGTTCCTTCAGTGTGCAGCCCCTTTGAGAACTCACTGGCAGAAGTGATAATTATCAGGGCAAGGTTGGGCATCCCTGGTTCCCTGTCCTCACTGTCATCAAAATAGCAACAATACTGCCCCCCTTAAATGACACATCTTCATCTGTAAATGAGAAGATATGTGACCTCAACCAAGTAGCTTCAGTTCTCTAGTTCTCACACTAGACATTTTTGGAGTTCATGCTTTTATTATATATAATTATATATTAGAAGAGAAACCTTTCTACTTTTCTTCCATTTTTATTTTCTGCTGCTTAACTAAAAAACAAACAAATTTTTGATTCTGATAGTACTTAATTTTCTAAGTCATGTTATTTAAATGAAAGGTCAAAATTAAAGAGTGATGAAACACAATAATGGTATAAGATGATATAAGAAATTCAGCACTCGTATGCTACTTATATATAAATAGGAGTGTTAAAGATAAAACTTTCTCAAGAAAATTTGGCAACAGGTATCAAAAGCCTTAAAAATGTTTATACACTTTTTTAATAAATTATCCTACTAAAGCAGTGACTAAAGACTATACAGGGAAGCAGGTTAAAGAATCTTAATCACAGTGAAATACAATGGAAATGATCAGACTATTCACCAATAAAATTTGGGTAAAAAAAAATCAATTGAAGTCAGTCACACACTGGAAAATTGTGTTGCCATCAAAATGATGATGTTGATCTAGATCTGACATCTATTTAGTCATTGATTGGGTGCCTTCTATGTGCCAGGGATTATTTTAGACACCAGAAGGAAACATCGAACAAACAAAGAAAGAAAACCAACACAAAGAGCAGCACTCGTGTAATTTATACTCTATCAGGAGAAGAAGAACACTTAAAAAGTAAATTACATAAAACATACTTGATATCAAATCTTGATAAGTACTATACAGGTATATAGGGCAAGGAAGGGGGAAAAGACTGCTAGGGTGATGGTGGAACGTTGCAGTTTTAAAGAGAAAGGTTGGAAAATGCCTCATGGAGGTGATATTTGAACAAAGACTTAAATCTAGTGAAGGTGTGAGTCATGGAGTATCTGGGACAAGTACATGAAAAACTGTTTCTGATGTATTACCTTGTGAGGAAAAAAATGGGCTACTGAATATTGTTTATAATATGGCACTATTTCTGTATAAACATTTTGTATACGTTAACAATGTTGTTTATAGCTCATGGGATGGTTGTCTACAGCTCATGCCTTCTCCTTTTGGTTTAATTGTTATACAATAAATGTGAGTTATAGGCATGCATTTTTAAAAAATCAAAAGGAAGATACTTTGAAATGAATTGCAGAATCTACTTAAGCCAGTGTTTAATTTTAATGCATCACTATATTTACCCAAGCCAAAATGTAATGTCTCCGTCATCCTTCTAAATAACTTAGCTTGAAATGCTCTTACAGATTCTCAAATTAAAAGCAGGAAGAATGATTATCCTAAAGTAGATGAAGTCTCCCTGATTTTCAGATGGACAGTTTCACTCTACATCTAGCTAATACGGAATCCCTGGGTCGTCACTGAGTTCAATAGTCCTCATGTTTGACCACAAATAAATAGTCTGTGTGAAGGTGAGATACCTTAGGGCATCATATCTAAGTACACTGTATTTCTCTATCACATAGGGGTCTCCATTTGTTGAAAAACAGATTCACTTTCTTAGTCAAGAAACACTGAATGATTTTCAAATAATATGAAATTAGGAGGACAGTCTGGCTCTGCAAATGGAGTAAAACCAAATAGCATTTTTGAATCCATCAAGTGTCAGTTGTCTTACAAAAAGACGGTAATTTCCACCGAAACAACAAACCGCACCATATAATTTGGCTTCCAAAGATGGGCATTCAAAATAAACAGGGCAATGATTTAAGCCTAAGCATCAATCTTCTACCAACTATTGAGATACCTTTAGCCCCACACCAAAAAGTGAAATTCTCTCAGTTTAAAAATTAAAAATTCATGCCGTAGACACAGAATGAGGCAACAGTCTAGAGAGACAAAAAATCTTAACTTACCACTGAAAAAAGAAGCTGGCAAACAAATATCAATGTGCTGAGAGACTATTCCAAAAATACTCTTTTTTCTTGGAGATGGGACGTCACCCTGTGGCGGCCACTGAGGCCAGAAGCTTACCTTCCTTCCAAAGATGGTGATGGAGCTGGAGGGATGATAGTTTCAGAATAAAAACACTTTAAATAGCTCATTTAAACTTATTTCACCACAGCTATATCTGGATAGAGTGACCCATCATCACTTCCAGTGACAACATATTGCTCCTTCCTGATTTAGCTCTATTGGAGCACATATTCTGCTCTCTGTTAGTTTAATTGCATATCTACTGGTTTCTCCTACTAGACTATAAGCACCTTGAGAGCAGGCTCTCTGTTTTAGAGGGCACATAGAGCACACAGGAGATGCTTGATGAATAGTAATAATATTACTATTATAAATGATTATTATTATAAATCTATATTATATTAAACTGAATTGAACTCTGAAAAAATGAACATACGTATTTCTACCATGGACCATTTTGCCCATTTTCAATTACTGACATAAGGTCAATACACTATAGTACTGGGGGCAGGGGTGTCATAGGTTCTGCATGATGCTCATAGCTGGACAGTTAATAACATCGGTCTTAAAGTAGCCACCTAGTTTTGCTGTTGTTGTTGTCGTCATTGCTATTGTTGTTGTTGTCATTGTTTTTACACATTAACTTACTCGGAGCATGTCTTCAGGATACAGGCCCTGAGTCCTCATCCCTAAGTCACCCCCTGGCTATGGGGACACCCTCATCTCAAGAAACACTGCAACCATGTGTACTGTACTTGATCTTTCTTCTGCAATAAAAGGTCTGTAGATAGGTCTTAACAGTGTCTTATCCCACAACGTATCTAGAAACTCCTTCAAATCCTCCAGGAATGTTGGAGGGTCAGGTTTCTGTCCACAAAGGAGACTTGGGAATGGAAGAGGAACAGGGAAATGAAGGAAGTGGAAGGAGAGATGTCATGTGAATAGAAACACAAAATGGTAGTGCTTGAGGTGTTGAAACAGCTCTGACTTTTAAACGAAGGTATGCATCAGCATCTCAGGAAGCACTTTCTTTTACAGCATACAGCAAGGTCCCACTCTACAATTCTTAGATCAGAACCTTTGGGGTTGGGACCCAGACACAAGTATCTTGACAAGCTCCCCACATGATTCTGACATGTAGCCCTGGTTAAGAGTCACTGACCTTCATAAAAGACAAACTAAGACTGAGAAGCTATCCTAGCTTAAAGAAGACTAAGAAGACAAGGCAACTAAATGCAACTTGTGATTCTGGATAGGGTCCTAGACCAGAAAAAGAATCTTAATAGAATCATTAATTAAATCTGAATAAAGTCTATATAGTAGCAAGAAGTATTGTGGTCAGTGTGTTAATTGTCTAATTTTGGTAACTGTCCTATGATTATGTAAGATATCAACATTTGGGGAAACTGGATAAAGGCTAAGTGAGAATCCTTTATATTATTGTTCAACGTTTGTGTGAAGTCTGAGATCACTTCAAAGTGAAAAGTAAAATTTTATTTTTTAAACTTTAAGAAAAAAAGTCATTGATTGGGTGCCTTCTATGTGCCAGGGCTTTTATTTTACACATGGAGAAATTTCAACCAGTGTGGTAAAGAGAAACACATATAGTGTAGAACCATACCAAGAAACCCACTGTGACCCTGTATCCCCTAACTTCTGGCTGAGGACATATTTACCACGATAGATGGCAAATTTAGTGTGAAAAACTGAGGCTGCTTAAGAATACGGAGGAAACCTGCTTGGCCCCTACAACTTCAGAAGACTATGAAGAAGAGAAGAGGTTCTTACTATTTAGGAGACTTGGATTAGATGATCAGAAACACGTGAAATATCTTCAGTAACACCCAGTCTAAATGCAGCATGGATAGGCTGGGAATCCTAGCGTGACGATCAGCAGCAATGAAATCCCATCACGCTTCCTTGGCCCGACTGTGTGAGCCCATTTCCCTGCCTCAGGAGACTCCCTGAGGATAAGAAGGGCTGTCTGAGACCAGGGGCTTTGTGTGATTTCTCCAGTCTTCATCTTTTATGCACAAATGACTTCAAATCCTTCTCACTGAGAAATTCTTGTTACTATTTATATAAAATGATGCCAACGTTACTCACTCTCCTTCAACCCTGCCATTTCATCGAGACTGAGGCTTAGCAAATGCATAAATGCTTTAAAAATAATCAAACAGAGACACTCATTTCATCTCAAGGTGGTTGTTTTTTGGCATGTTTTTTTTTTTCCCCAAAAGAATACTGGAGCTGACAGGTACTTGCTCTAAAAATTTACTTCACCACCTGCTAGCTGAAATATTGCTTTCATGGGTTTATATTGTATTAAAAGGTCACTGGCTGTTTAAGTCTTAAACAGTTTTAATCATTCTAAAAGTCTCTTAACAGTAAGAAAAGGAAGCTCAGAACAAACAGCAGCAGGGACTCTAATTAAAAGGGCCAATTCATTTAATTTTATTTGGGGTTAATTATTCAGGATTCATTCTTTGATGTGTAAGGAATAGCAATTAGTAATTTTAGTGATTTGAGAATCATTGGAGGTGTAATCAGTTAAAATGAGTGAGTGTTTACAACACAAGATGGTGAATTAGTCTCTCTCAGCTGGAGAACAGGAACATTAGGCTCCAAGAGATCAAGGCTAAGGATTAGAGATGCTGGTAATAACAGTCGCTTCAAAATAAAACACATGTCAACAGCATCTAGCATTCTCTTTCCTCTGAGCTAAGGCAATGCACAGAAGCTTCATGAAATTACCTTTCACCAGATCTCCATCTTTGCTGCTCTTGCCAACCACGTCCCTTCATTTGGCTCTTGCCACCATGGTAACCGTAAATGCATTACATTAAAAAAAAAAAATTCTACACCATTTATAAGCAACATAAGACCCAGAATAACCATGACACTCATTTATTCCACGTCGGCATCTGTAACTGATGGCTGGGCATCCCCATCTGAACCTCTAGCTCAGTGTTCAAAACTGAATTCAGATCCCCTAACCCACAGACCTGCTCAGCTCCTCTTGTGCCCTTTATTTTTCTATTTATTTCAGTACAATTCTTCCAATCACAAAGGTTGGGAGAAAATCCCATTTCTCTTTTTTGTCTCATTCGTTCACACTGAATATAGCAAGCCATATTAAATTATTCCAAATATTCCAAATCCATTTACTGCTCTCCAACTCGACTGCCACCAAAATACTTAATGACTAGTTACTTCATATCTAGACTTATGAAACAGCCTAAATAGTTTTCATTCTTCCCAGCCTAGTCCTTTCCAACTAATCTTATACACTGTTGCCAGCTTGAAAACTTCCATTGGCCCCCAAATAACCAAAACAATCTTGGGGGAAAAAAAAAAGGGACAAAGTTGGAGAATTCTCCCTTCCTGGTTTCAAAACTCACCACAAAGTTACAGCAATCAAAACAGTATGGTGCTGGCATGAGGAAAGACATAATGACCAGAGAAATGGAATAGAAAGCCTAGAAATGAACCCTCACATACATGGCCAATTGAGTCAATGGCAACTGTGCTGGAGTTTTAGAGAAGGATGGCTTGGGAATACTAGAGGCTTGGTAAGACCCCTGGTCCAGGTTTCCCAAAATCTGACAGGACCTCATCTGGCACAGGCAGAATCCTTAAACAGGATGGGCCTCTTAGGAGAAAATGGAGAGCAATGTGACAAGTTCACTCCAGTGTATACCCTCCTGGAGTGCTCCGGTGAGTATGCATTCTTTGAGATCACTGCTGCCAGCACCAGCTCTGCAAATTCAGCACTTCAGAACACTGACTTTTGCTCAGCCACATACCCAGTCATATATCCGACTTTGTTCCTTGACTCTAATAATTTGCTCATGCCTTTGTCTGCATCAAGACCTCCCCCTCCACCATTTTTCATTTTGAAACCCAAGCTCTTCTTGGAGCCCAGGTCACCTGCCAACCCGACACAGCCTTTCTTGGCTGCCTCCCGACAAAAGCACCTTCCCAACTCTCACCCTCCAGAGCCTTTGGAGAGCATGTTCATGATGCATCTTGTTGGGAATACAGGACCCATGTACCTGCACCGTGTGTTCCTTGAGGGCACACATCACGTACGATTCATCACTCTAGCCCAAAAGTATCTCTTCCCATGCCTCAGAGAGTTGAGATGGACAAGAGTTAAGAAAATATTTGCTGAGTGGGTATATGCACAAATTCTTGACAACTACAAGTTGAATCCCAGCCAAATTAAGTTATCCTTTAAAGGAAGAATCTGAGTGGTTATCAATCTCAAAATAAGTGTATGTATGTGTGAGGGAGAGAGAGTGAGAGTGGTGCAGGGGAGGGGAGGAGAGAGAGAGAGACAGAGAGAGACAGAGGGGCATAGGAGTGTAACTAAAACAATAGCAGAATGAAGTCCTAGCAGCCAAATAAACAAATACTGTGCTCTCCCCGGAATGTTTAGAAATCTTGGAAAGGAACCACATAAAGAGCCCTGAGGTGGCACTAACTTGGCACATCAAGTGCTTCTGTGACTGATTAACCCAACATTTCCTTGGGTCTGGGAGTATTACTAGGTCACTTTTATTATGGACAAACTGTTCTTGAACAATTTGTAAGACATAAACAAGCTATTGTGATGAATCAATCAAAGAGGTCAGTTTTGTCCTGAAAACCTGCCAAAATAGCCAAGGCAAAACCACCACCACCACCACAACCAGGCAGTCAAACAAACAAGAACATCCCCAAACCCCAGTGCCTTTCGCTGAGGTCTGAATGGGCTCTTCTTGGCCCACGTTGACCTATAAACCCACACCCTCACACCTACAATGGGCAAGTCCTGCATCACGAGAAAACGTCAAAAGGCCTTCAAAACCTATTAGATGCTGCAAAATCTATTAGATCCATAAACTTACGTTTTTTTGAATTAGAATAGAGAATTCAAACAGTAATCTCCTGAAAAGTCAGATTTTGTCTCTAGGGAGGTACTCCAAGAAAAACCTCATTCTTTGTATTTCATTCACTCTGCTTTCTTCACTTCCTCAGATTAGGAAGTCATGTGATAGGAGACGGTCCCCAGTGCAAAGTTTGGTGACGTGTTCTGGGCAGAAGTTCAGGCACTTTGTTATTTTAACAGACCTGGTCTGGCTGCCCAAAGACATAATTTAGCTAAATGCGGACCTCGTTCCCTCCTCCTGCTTCATTTGGCCAGCTGTCTCAGAAGGTCTTTCATTCTGGAGGGCAATGGATTTATGGCTCCCTTTTATTTCTCCAACAGTAGTTCCACTTCTTTTGAGTTTCAAGTTCAATGAGCTCAGCCTTGGCATTCAAGGTTCTCCTTATGTCTCATCCTTAAGAGTGTTTGTCCCAGGTCCGTTTGCCAAGGACTTGGTGGCAGTTCCCTTCCTGACACTCAAGCTGGCAATACCATGCTTCTTCTTATAAACAGACCCATCCCGTTACCTGAGTTACCTCTTCAAGTCCTACTGGCACTTGCATGGCTTAACTGGCACTAATGGTACAACTTTATAAACTCACAAAATCATCAGGTTAGAAAGGAATTAGAATGGAATAAGGAGGTTCTGCTAATCTACGCGTCAGCAAACAATGGCCAAATCCAGACTGTCTCCTGTTTTGTAAATAAATTTTATTGGAACACAGCTACAGTCATGAACTCATTTTTCGTCTATGGCTGCTTTTGTGTTCTGTTGGCAGAATTGAGTAGTTGAGACAAAGACCTTACAGCCAGCAAAACCTAAAATATTTTCCATCTTGACTTCCAGAAAAATTTGGCAACCCAGATCCAGCCCTTGAACTCATTTTATAGATGAGAAGATTAAGATTCGGTAAGGTTAAACAATGTTCCTAGTGAGTAAGCAAAATTTGCAAAGCACAATGATTAGGGCAATGCTGGGTATAAGGTATATACACACTCAGTAAATACTAGATCTCTCCAGTGTTTGACAGAAAATTTTACTCCTTTAAGGTAGAATAGTGCTAAGTTTTTTTTTTTAATGACAACTTGTTGCCTTTGAGAAATTCATTGTCTAGAGGAGCGAAGAGACATAAACAGGTAATATCAACATAATATTGTATCAGTTTTCTACTGCTGCTTCAAAAACTTACCACAAAAAATTGTTTAAACACAACACAAATGTATTATCATACATTTCTGTAAATAAGAAGTCTGTCATGAGTCTCACTGGGCTAAAATCAAGGCGTCAGCAGGGTTGCGTTCCTTGCTGGAGTCTCTAGGGAATCCATTTCCTTGCTTTTCCAGCTTCTAGAGGCCACCATTATTCTGTGGCTTGTGGCCCCCTTCCTCCATGTTCAAAGTCAGCAAAGGGTATTGAGATCTTTCTCAAACCACATCACTCCAAAGACCTCTTCCATCTCCATCATTCATTTCTACAGACCCTCATGATTAAGGACCCTTAATTCCATCTGCAACCTTTATCCCCTTTGCCATGTAACTGGACATATTCACACGCTCTGGAGATTAGGACATGGACACCTTTGGGGCCATTACTGTGCTAACCACAGGTGTCATAAAGAAGAGAAGTGTGCACACAGTGCTATAAACCTCAAAGGACAGTTCGTCTGCATAGGAGCACAGTGTAGGCAAGAGTCAAAGCTCTTTCGTGGTACAAGTTTTCTGGAGTTTCCCACAATTTTCTGAAAACGTCATCCTATTTCACCATATTTTAAATTTAAATGTATTATTTAAAGTTGTTTCATTTTGTTCCACACATATAGTTCTTTTCTTTTGGCAACCATCATCTTGATACCACATTTAAGATAAGAAACCCTATTAGATATTAGGTTGAGGACTTTTAAGAAGTAAGCTTGAATTAGAATTTCATACTCTCCCTGTGGGATTGCTTTTCTTAGGTCAATTCTGTGGATAAGGAAACTTAGATAGACTAGGAACCTGCCCACACAGACCCCAGCTAAAGCCTAGAGAAACTTATTTCATCTCTCTGAACCACATAAACAGAATGAAAAATGTTAGGGCAATGTTTTTACGATGATCTACATGGCAATGCCTTAAAAAGCCGGGGGGTGGAGGGGGTGATAAAATCTATTACTTTGAGAGAAATGAATGTTACGATTTAGCAAAATGATAGAGCTATACATTTTATTTCAAGTATAGTTAGCTCTTTAGACAAAACTATAACTGAGACTAAAGGACATAAAAATATGTGCCTTTACTGTCATTAAGATGTAGAAACAAAAATTAAGTTTGCTTACAAAAAATGTTAAGCATTTCACAGAAACATTAACAAATGTCTATCAATAGAGTGCAACTGCATTTGCAAATCCTAAGGCATAACAGTGAAGACTGAAGAGAAATTACCTGGTTTGAGAATGTGTGAGTGACAAGTGACTGGAAGTGTTCAAGTAGAGGCAAGAAAACTACTTGATGTGTACATTATAAAGATCTGAGCTTTATAAACCCAACAGACCCTGTAAAACGGCCTTTAAAGGCCCTCTCAATACTGGTAGTTTGTGATTTCATGACTTAAAGTACAAGAGTCAATTAATGGCAATAAGAGACTGAAGTTTCTTTTTAATGGATATAGTCAGAAAATGCCCTCTGATGCCATGATAGGACAGTTATCCCAACTACAAGTAAGTGCTTACCAAGCATAGGACATAAAATAATTCTTGAAGCAAGATCCCGCAAAAAGCAACTTGTAATGTAGGCAATACCTATGGTCTGACCCTGACTCCTGTGACTTGCTGCCTCACTGAAAATGAAGCTGTTTGTATTCAGAATTTCCCCAAAAGTTATATTTTACTCACTATAAGGCCGTAATTTTCCAAAGGACAAATGAGTGCTCACCTAAGCCGTGTGAAGGGGAGTACCTAGGCTGTCAATTCTTGCAAATGTTACCCCGCGGGAATCCATAAACCTGCTTCTTGGAAATAGTTTATTCCCTTTGACTTAATAAGTATATAAAAATCTGGTAGAGAGGCTTCAAAACATGTGAGAACTTTCTGACCTGGCCCTTGTTAACCGAGATGGAGGTGATGCAACAATATTTCTTAAATTAAGGTGTACACATTTCCACCCTTTACAATAAAACCAAGTAAAATACCAAATTACCAAGACGGAAAATTCCCACCATAAACAACCAGAGCTACCCAGAAGAGAAAAACAAGACATCCAGTCACAGGAGCTCAATGCCCTCCTGTTTAGAGAAAATATACACACATTCCCACGCAGAACCCTTTCCTTGTGAATAGAGCTCAAGGTGCAGGAAATAGTTTGATAGAGACATTATATTACTTAGACAAAACTGAACTAGATTATCTGTTTGTTTATTAGATTACGGCTTTAGGCACATTGTTCTTCACTAGGAGCTCTTGACATGAGCAGACACATACATTCTTTGGAATGAAGGCTTTTGTGAGAGTATTTTATGGTATTTAGGCTCTTGAAAAGACTTGCGAAAGCCTTCACACCAGAGGATTAAACCCAGTCTTTGGGGCCACCACACTAGGAAGGTACAGTTCACTTCACACAGCCTTAACTAGGACATGTGAGCTTTCTTGGACATAACGCCAAAGGGTTCCAACTCATTCATTGTGGAATTTCTCATGTGGACCCCCACCAGCTCATCTTAGTCACAAACCAAACACCAGATCCTGAGTGCTGGTGGATGAAACTGAAAGCAGAGTACTCTAGAAACGGAATTCTACTAGGTTTCATTTCTATCTGTCACTGAAGGGGGGGGGATATACTCTTGGTTTTATTTTTATTTAAATTTCAGTCAGGGACATTCTTAAAATAATAAATAAATTCCCAGAACGTATCACATCACGTGTTCTAATTCCATATTTGCCTGTGAATAAAAGATCACGGATTAAAGATCATGGCATCCACGCGGGTTCTAGTTTGATTTTGTTAGTTTGTTTTCAATAGTAGGGCTTTTTCAGCCTCGAATTGGGTCTAAAAATAGACCAGTGTGTTGAATTCAAACAGTCTCATTTTAAGCTTCCTTAACATTTAAAGGACTCAGAATGACTGTTCATCCCAAACTGTCATTTATACAAATGTAAAAAGACCATGTATTTCTAGATACAGAAAGACCTCAACACTTTATTCAAACACCTGCAGCCTTTGTTTCTCTAGTATTTAAGGTGTTGGGCTGTGGAGATTCTCTTAATCCCCTCAGTTATAAAATGAGTATAGTAAGTATTGATCTACCCTTGTAGTAAATGATTTTTGTATCTTGTTGTTCTGTTGATTATTGTCCGTGAAATCATGGCATCTCACTGTTTCATCAGTCATTAAAGAAAGAGTTCTTGGGCTTCCCTGGTGGCGCAGTGGTTGAGAGTCTGCCTGCTAGTGCAGGGGACACGGGTTCGAGCCCTGGTCCGGGAAGATCCCACATGCCGCGGAGCAACTGGGCCCGTGAGCCACAATTACTGAGCCTGCGCGTCTGGAGCCTGTGCTCCCCAACAAGAGAGGCCGCGATAGTGAGAGGCCCGCGCACCGCGATGAAGAGTGGCCCCCGCTCGCCGCAACTGGAGAAAGCCCTCGCACAGAAATGAAGACCCAACACAGCCACAAATAAATAAATAAATAAATGTAAAAAAAAAAAAAAAAAACAAACACACACACACATCAGGAAAAGCATATTAGATACAAACTTTAAAAAAAAAAAAAAAAGAAAGAGTTCTTTGACTAAAACTTACAGAACCCCATAAGGTACACCTCAATACTTCTTCCTTTTTCTTAAATCTTCTGTCTGTAGAATCACGTATACCAATGCTGTACAACAGAAATTTCTGCAATTTTGGAAATGTTCTATATTGTGTCAATACTCACCAAATGTGGCTCTCTTGAGCGCTTGAAATGTGGCTAGTGACTGAGAGACTAAATTTTTAAATTCTATTTAAGTTTAATTAATTTAAATTCAAATTCACATTTGTACGTTCCACATTGGACCTCACAGATTTTGTCATATTTTACTTAGAATTTTACTCCCTACCGTCCCCCAAAAATGTCTTCTATAAAAGAAATCCAAGATTTCAGTAGCAAATAACTTAAACCGTATAAAGATTTTAGACTACAAGCTGGAAACATAAACACACACCTGCATTTCTATTTATTTAAATGGAGCCATACCTTTGGGAAGAAGAATTGTGTCTCACTTTCTCTCAAAACTCCAAATCCAACACTGTTTCAAGCACGCTTACAAATGAAAGACTGTAAACGGGAGAAGAGTTTTCTTAGTATGCCCTGGTATAAAAAGGACAAAGCAGCACAGGGGCCAGTGCTGGCTCTGTCATGGGCTTGCTGTAAACCTGGGACAAATCGGTCCACAGACAGTTCTCGTGCTTCCATTTAATGAATAATCTTACCTTTACTCATTCATTTTGTTATCTCTTTTTCTATATATGTGTTTAGTGTACAGGCATGCATATTTTGTGCCATTAACGTCTGTCTATTCTTGTGTAAACACCTCCACATCATCAGTGTAAGGATGTTAATGATGATCAAATTACAGAAAGGATGCAAAAGTGTCTCAGGAAAGCCTAGAATAGAACAGGCAATGAACACAAGCTGGCTAAAGTCTACTCTCCACCTCACCAAAAGGTGGATGAGCAGGAGGGCTGCACAGCTGGTAAAGTTCCTACTCAGGTCCTATCCTAGCCATGACAAGCTAGCACACTGCTCATGTCCTCTGACGCAGAGGAGAACATTTAATAAAATTAAGTGGGGCAGAACTGGATTCCTGCAAGTTCACTTCCTTTGCAAAGACACTGCAAAGGTGGCTAAGAAAATCTAAAATGAAACTGATGAGGAGGAGGTGTTTACACAAGAATAGACAGACGTTAATGGCACAAAATATGCGTGCCTGTACGCTAAACGCATATACAGTAAAAGAGATCGCAAAATTAATGAGTAAAGGTAAGATTATTCATTAAATGGAAACACGAAGACATATACATATGTCATTTAAAAAATTAATTTAGATCCTCACCTTAAACCAAAACTAGTTCCAGTTTGGTTTAAAAGCTGAATATTAAAAAAAAAAAAAAATTGAAACCAACTTGTACACTCTTCCAAATTGGAACACAATTGAAAATAAACACCCAAAAAGGTAATGCATACATACACTTATATACAAAGCACAAATTGTCTAAAGACGCTAACACAAAATACAAATGATTTTAAAAAGTTCAATGAAAAGGATATACATGTGAGAGACAATAGAGTATCAGGCTAGAGACTAGAGAATTTAGAACCACAAACATGCCACTAATTAGCTTCATTACATTGGGCATGTTACTTAGTGTTCTGTTTCTCAGTTTCCCCATCTGAAAAATGAGAGAAATAGTAATAATAACAACCTTTTTAGAAGTTAATTTAAAGCAGTAGAAGAGGTAGTATATAAAGACTATTTAGCATCGTGGCTGACTATATGTACCAAAAGTATAACTGGTTTACAAATATGTGAAAAAAAGTTGCCATATTAATAATTCAAGAAAAGGAAAAAAATAGTTTCTCATAGAATTAGAGTATTTTTTATAAAATTACCAGCATATGGTTAAACAGGCACTATCATGCATTACTAATGGAAGTATAATTTGGTAACCTTATGATAAAAATTTGGTAAAATAAATCCAGAATTTTTAAAATGCATCATACCACTAGATTTAATAATTCCACAAATGCGAGTCAATCTGAAATACTGGGTGGGATGATGCGTGTAAAGAGATGGGGGTGGAGGGGGTGTGGAACTATATGCCCAAAGACTTTAATAGTGAAAAACGGAAAACAACCTAAATCTCGAATGTTAGAATATTGGTTACATGGACACTAAAATTCTGCCTATAAGTACTTATTTCATAAGGCTAGGCATATATAGAAACTTGCCAAGAAGAGCACTGCTATTTAAGCCTGACTCAAAAGATGAAGAACATGGATTAAAAATACTTGGTAACACTGTATGGCCCCTATTATATTACAACTTCTTTCAACAGTTTCTCATAAGACGTGGCATCAAGCACTCTCTCCATCTTGGCTGGTTTTCTCTGGATGACAATATCTGTTTTACAGTGGAGTGCTCAGAAGTGAATAGCAAGTTTCCCAGTGGAGGTCTGGCTGGGGGAGAGAAAACTTAGACACAAGGCAAACTCTATTCCATTAATGGACACTCCTTGCTCTCTATATTGCTAACTCCTATCAAGTTCATTCAAGGAACACACTCCTAATCACACAATTTCAGACATCACAGACTGGCTCCTTATCATCTCAATTAAGCTCCCTGCTTTCAACTTTACCAATGTTCTTTCAAAGTAGAAGTTTAGAAGTAAAAGTTATACATACGGTCTTAGAAACTAAGAAAACATAGTTTCCTGAAATTTTACCATAAGTCATAAATGAAGAATCTGGAATAGCCTATTCTCTTACACTAGGAAAAGAAAAAATCAGTGCTGATAATGGGGGCAAAGGATTAAGGAGAATGCTGTTCCATAGGTCACTGTCCCTGGAAAAAGTCAAGTTTTCTGTGACGGACAAAGCCAGATTTTCAAGTTCCACTACTGTCTCCAGGAGATGTTTAATCCAGAGATCAGTCATTTGAAGTCTACAAAGACCAAACTGGAGAGAATATTTAAGGAGTACCTTGTTCAATCTCCTTGTAGAGAATGGAGGAAACCAAATCTAAAGTAGAGGTGCCATTCTCAAGGGCACAAGCTCTTTGTGAGAAGAACTCTGAATGGCCTTGATATCTGCACTCCAATGCCAGACAACTTTAAGAACTATACACTCTTTGTTTATGGATCCTGTTCAGATTCAAAAACAGGAAAGGCAGGCATAGCCAATAAAGTTGGTGTTAGTGTTGATGAACAGAAAGATGTCTTTAAATTAATGAGGCAGCTGTTTATATTCCAAAAATTTTCATCATAAGGCAGACAACACTAAAGCTAGAATTTTTACACAATTGACTACTTTACTCAATGTGCAGGAAATGAATTCATCAAACTGCTGCTATGAAATTGTCAACCAACTCTCCATCTTTCCTTGAATGTAGACATTCCAATCTCAAGCAAGAGATTCATGAACACAAGAAAGATGAAAAAACTGTTGACTAAGACAAAACATGGACATGTAACTGGGCATTCTCTTGATCTCAAAATGAAGGATCCCAAAAGAATAATCAACACATATTGCTAAGAAGAAAATACGTATGCTCTTAACCTGATTCTATTGATGATAGTCAGATATAAAAGTTCAGAACTACATTTGGTGTGAATATTATGAAACGCTATCTTTCCCTTGAGGTCACATTCGATTAGGAAGGTCCCCATGAAAGTGGATTCTCAGAATTTCCTTTTCCACAATTTTTATTTTAAAAAGCAAGACCATACTGAAAAGAACTATTTTGGAAAATAGAGCTAATGAAGCAGGTTTCGTGGAAAAGTCCATTCTGAACAGGAAACTCACTGAGCAATGGGGAACCGGAACCAGTGCATAAATTCTTCTCCCTTCCTCCTATAAGTGGACTAGTTTGAGACACACTGGTGGGGGAGGAGGGATGGGGGACGGGCCTTTTGTGAAGACATGCTGTGAAACCAAGCCATCAATTCCACTTGTTAGGAAGTGTGGCCAGCTTGCTAATGTGGCCTTTATATCTGCTCTCCCTCCTTCCGTGTCTCGCTCTTCTTTTCCCCTGCTTTCCTTTCTTGCTTTCCGGGGGACTGCTCCTTCCAGTCAAGCAAGTTTTGCCTCAGGCTCTGTTTTCTAGGTAATCTGTACTTGGTACTAGGCTTGGTACACAAAGACCCACTTCCTCAACTCAGGGAATGGGAGGAATCGCTGTAGTCAAGTATTAAAGTGCGCTCAACCTGGGCTTAATTCAGTAACTTTACTTACAGTGCTTTTTAAATTAAGACCACAACTCTGCTACAAATAGAATACTAAATGATACTCAGATAATTTAAGAATGCTAGCTGTTTGGGCTTCAGGGCAAAAGGATCGCTAATGTTCATCTAGTTTACCTGATGAGGCAAATACAAATAAACTTAGACTAACCTGCTGTCTCTCCCGACCACTTAAAGTTTAAACCTTCATCCAATAACACCCTCACAGTGTGCCCCTAAAGCTAAACCTACCTCAAGAAAGCAGAGAAATGGGCAAAACAAAAGACTGCCTTTTCTAATCTCCTCTTCCATAAAACAGTAGCCACTCTTATACCAAAGCCACAAGATCAATAAATAAGCCTCTTTCAAAAGAGGCTTCCTAACATGTTCTTCATGGCTGTGAGAAATCTTTTAGACGCAACTACTAACAATGAAAATTTACAACAGCAATTAAATTATATGGTAGCTGGGATTAGCTTTAAAATAATCTTGGGTGAGGGAAAGAAATAGGTATATAGATGAAACAAGACTGGCCTAAGTCAAATCATTGCCGAAGCTGGATAATATATTCATGGAGGTTTATTGCAGTATTCTCGTTACTCTTGTATATGTTTGAATTTTTCCATAGGAAAACGTTTAAACAATGAAAAGTAAATATTTTTAAAAGTTATAATAGCAACCCCCTCTCTCCTAAGATTAAGAAAGGTAACGAAGCTTAACTGTTCACCTCATTTCTTAGCTGAATGTGCTGCCCTCATCTTGTTTTACAAAATAAAAAAGACGACTCTTCAGGATCAAGAAAAAGTCCATCTTCAAGTTAGTCTCAGCCAGTATGTTTAATGTTTCATGCGGGTTGGAAGTACCTCAAAGCCTTGCTGAATCTTTTATACACATACCCAATTTACCCCATATACAAGTTCTCCTTCAGTTTTCTCTTCAGAGCTTAAAAAGGCACCTCGTGCATGCAAAACTAATAGTACCACTTGGTTCATATTTACTGGAAACTGTCTGCACTGGAATTCTAACTTGTGAACGCCTGAGGTAACTGTGCAAGTACAATATTTGCATTTGCCTAAGGAAATGAACTAAAAATACAATATCTACTGCTCCATATATCAGCTCATAGTTTAATTCCAATATGCTGCACATTATATCAATAATACCACCATTATTTGTATAGCACCAATCCAGTGACCTCAGAGGATGAGGGGAACACCACCATATTTTAATTCTCAAATCATCCCCCCCGAGGAGTGCAAGTGTTGGGAGAGATGACACTTAAACAACGCGATTCCAAATATGGGAGCATTTCATGTGTTTAGACCCATCATAGTGAAGAGCTAGTATTTTGCTCTCAGTGGGAAACTCTAGGCAAATTCTAGCATTTTAATGTTTCTTCCTCTCTTTAAAAAACAAGATGGAATTAAAATTAGATTGGCACCCAAATGTCCCAGTATCCCAGTACATTTTTCCTGTGTACTAGGATCTTTTGAAAATGATTATTTAACTGTACAACAAGATAGTAAGTTTAGGGTGAGGGGATGGGTTATAAAGCAGGAAAAGATCTGAATGCCATGGCGCCAACCTCTTCCCTTACTGAAATATCTCCTCTCCCAGCTCACCCAGGAACAGTATTGTCCAGACTCAAAGACTTCAGCGCCTCCTGAGGAACACTGTCCCATTTTTTAACAGGACCAAATTCTGGGGAAGATTCACTCCAAACTGACCACCCATGTGTATGTGCCCAGAGAAAACTGAAGGCTTCTTTCTAATAGTTCTCAAATGATTCTCTTCCAGATGTGAAATTCTGTGACTCTTTAGTACATTTCTGATTTGGATACCAAAAGGCAGTGCTAGAGTTTCTAAAGAGTTAATGCAAATACTAAAGCTGCTTAATTTTCTGCAAGGAGCAAGGCCAGCTCTGGCTAGTTACCTCTTGCCCTTTCCTCACAGGATTCAGGGACTAAGTGCCTGTCGCATCCTCTACACAAGCAATCTTAAAAGTAATTAGAGGCTATTATCATGTCACTTCATGCACTTTCTTCCTTGGACTTAGCTCTTTTTCTCATAAATCACAGGCATTCCCTAAGGCCCCAGCTCCATTGGTTTAGCTTACTTATTTGCTCAAGGTGCTCAAATTCTTCTTAAACTCAGAAGCTGAGGTTAGCTCTGCCATCAGTGGCCAAAAGAAATGCAATGCTTCTTTGAAATATCATGGAATGTTTCCGCACCTTGAACCATATCGACACACACCAATCCCCATCCTGACTCTCATACACCAAACCCCATTCAGAATTAACCAACTGTTCAAGTCCAGCACAAATGTCACCTCCTCCATGAAGCCTTCGCTGATTTCTCCATTCAAGTTCTTTTCTGTTTTTATTGCATTCTCATAGCAGATACATGTGTCATCCTTTTGGCATTATCACTTTCTACCTTATAACTGCATCTAGACCTACTTATGTGTAAGCTCCCTGCTGATGGAAACTGTGATTGATTTCTATGACCCCCACCATCCCCACAGCAGTTTCTCAGATATACTTGGCCATCACCCAGAAAAAGAAATGCATTTTACAGAGATCCAACACAACCTAAGTACATGTGCTTGTGCACCCACCCACCCCTCCCCACACACACACAACTGAAAAGTTTTCCCAGACAACACTGACCCTCACTACATGTGACGTGTTTATTTTTGCTGGGCATATCACAACCCACTAATTTGATTTGTTACCTACTAATTGGTTGTGAACCACTTTGGTAACGTAGTACGTAGTACAGGGTTTCTTACGTAGTGTCAAACAATGCCAAACGAATGCATGAGTCAGCTAACAAAGACAGATTTACTTTTTCACAACCATATTTGTCAACTATACTTCTCTTTGTTCCCTTAATAAAAAGATTCCCTGCAAAATGATGGACAAAACTAATATCCTTTTTACAGGTCAAGCACTGAGAGCTGGCTTTACCGTTTACCAGAGCAGGTCACATTCATTTTTTTGCCCCGAAAAGTTTATCAACATTGCCGTTCTCCTTCTTAAGTCATTATATTATGATAAAGAGATCACTTTAAGCATCATATTAAATCAAGTACACATATCTACTGTTTTCAACCTTAACCTATATCTTACATAGAACAGGTGATTGATAAAATTCCACTGAATTAAATCTCATACATGATATCAATGACTTCACCAATCAAAGGAAGCAAGGATTTGAGCACTCTTCCTCTGAGTGTGTTTTATTTATTCCAACATTAATTAAGCCCTATTATCAGGAATGCATAAAACCTCGTCTTCAGCTTCAAGGAAATCACACTCTCCTGAGTGTGTGTAGATTCCATTTTACATAAACTATATGAAAGAATCTTTCTAGGAAGAGAAGGCCAAGAATATCAGGTCAGTACCTCCCTTCCCCCGCCTTGTCTGTGCTTACCATGGTAGCACTTTGCTCATCCCCAAATTTTATTATTAATGATGATCTTGAGATTTCATCAGGCTCTCACCTAAAAATTTTGTTATATAAACCACCCTAAAACCACCCAGCTTAATGAAGTAACACCTATATTACCTATTAAACTGTCTTCTACTCTAATTGTCTTGCCCTAGAACTATGATTCTATTCTAGCTCAGCTCTTATAAAGACAAACATAAAAACAGGGTATTAACAATCTGTGTCATCTCCCTTGTATAAAGGCTACTTCTCCAAATGTTCAAGACTAAGAGAAGTTGTTTTTCCAATAACATATTGTGAATACCTTCTAGAACATAAGACAAATAGTTAGCTTATCCTGTGTATAATGCCTAAAAATTGAAGTTGTTTGCAAATAATATAAATAAAGATTTTATGGCTGAATTATTTGCAGGTAGGAAAGCTTTACTAGTTTATCTTAAATTATAAATTTCAAATTCCACAGCTGAGAAATCTTTGAAAATATTAAAGTCTTGAAACACAAATCAAAGAGATATGTTAGTTTTCCACTGGGAAAAGTTACTGAGAAATATCATTGCCCACAATTCTCAAACATTATTAACTGAGAACGTCAGTGGCTTTAGGCTTCTATTTTGAGCCCCTGCTCTCCTGCAGCTTTGCAGGGCAATTAAGAGCATAGGCTGTGGAGCCAGACTCCTGGGTTGGTGTTCTGGCTGTCATGTGCTGGCTACATAAACTTAGACAAGTTACTTAACCTCTCTCTGCCTCACATCCTCATATGTAAAGTGGGAACAGTAAGATTAGTTGCCTTAAAGAATTTCTATGATGATTAAATTAAATAAACATTGAAATGTGGAGCACAGTGGCTGGAATACACTAAGCACTCAAAAAAAGGTAGACATTACTCCAGTACCCTGCTCTCAACTGTATTACAAAAAAGGTAGGACTATACAAAAAGGAAAGAATGGGGTATGGTGGAAAGAATTTTTCATTAAAATGTGAAATGAGAGGGACTTACCTGGTGGCGCAGTGGTAAAGAATCCGCCTGCCAATGCAGGGGACACGGGTTCAGTAATATCAGACATGCCACGGAGCAACTAAGCCCGTGCGCTACAACTACCGAGCCAGCGCTCTAGAGCCCGCGAGCCACAACTACTGAGCCCGTGTGCCACAACTACTGAAGCCCGCACGCCTAGAGCCCGTGCTCTGCACAAAGAGAAGCCACCGCACTGAGAAGCCCGCACACCGCAACGAAGAGTAGGCCCTGCTCACCGCAACTAGAGAAAGCCTGCGAGTAGCAACAAAGACCCAATGCAGCCAAAAATAAAATAACTAAATAAATTTGTTACAAAAGAAAAAAATGTGAATTAGAACCTCTACAGTTCTACCTGCTCTATTTGTGACTTGGAGTTACTTAAACTGAGTCCTGTCTCCTCATCTGTGAAATGCTAAGAAATAAAACAGAAGTACCCGAAAATGTAGCAGAAACTCAAAGGAAATGAAAATAACTCTCAGCTAAGAAATCAGAGGAGGCTTCATAGAGAACGTACTATCTTGATATAGATCGTAGAATAGACATGTGGAAGTAGAAACATTGAAAAGTGTGTTCTAGACTTGAGGAAGGAAAGCATAGAATGTTTTCAGAGAATAGCACATGGTCCAATCTGGCCAGCACAAAGAGTGTAAAGGGAAGCAGCTGGAGTTGAGGTTAAACAGGCAGATTCCATCGGCAAGGGATCATAGGTTCCTGGTTGGATTGGGACTTATGCCCATAGGCATGTGGATACAATAAAGGTTGCAATAGGCCATTAACAGGATCGGGTCAATAGTTTAGAAGAAACAGTGCAAGGTACAGTGTGATCAGAGGCCCAGGGCCTGGAGATAAGGAGTTCCAGAATCTATAAAGGGTCTAAACAAAGCTACTGCCGAAGAATGGAAAGGCGTGATGCCACGGAATGGCAGAGATGATGGGGATGTAGAACAAGTTGATCTCAACACCTGAGGAAGAAAGAAGCAAAAAAGAAAAATGACATAGCTGTGCAGTGTCATACACAGATGCCTGCGGAGGAGGAGATTTAAAAGCGATGAAACCAAAGAAGCCACAAGAGGTAGTCCACCTAAGGAGAAATCTTAAACAACCAACTACAGTCTCTTTCCTGTGCACCACTAGACACAACTGAGAACCACGTTCACGTACAGTATGTGAGCTACCTTAACGTAGAAGTGAGTTTGAACCTAAAGATCTAGGATCAAGAAAAGAATTGGGGTTGGGGGAATGCTTGGAGAATAGAGATGTAGGAGCTATAACGAATGAATAAGATGTGACAAAACAGGGTTTTTTCATAGGACACAAACTAACTCCATCAAATAGACAAGATAAGGCAAAACCAGGCTATGGTCTCTCTCCCATGAAATGGACCATTTGCATTATGTATTATGCCTACTTCATCCCTTACAAAATGAAGCAAGGGTCAATAACAAAATCTCTCCTCAACATCAGCCATTTTCCACTCACAAACATTGATGGTCGGGGGCAAAAGTGGTAGGTGGAAAACATTAAACTATAAGGTCGTGAAGTCAGGAGTGGGTAGAAACTGTTCAAAAAAATATTTTTTTTGTTGTTTTCCCTTTACATCACGTGTCAGTTAAAGGAAAAGGAGACTTCTGCACCCCTGGACAAAAAAATAAACTTAAAGAACTGTTAAGCGTTTTGCATGACAATACTGAGTGAGCAGACAAGAGCCTGACTTTGTCCCATAGCAAGTGCAGTCTTCCTGAGGACAAGAAGAAATAAGAGGTGTGGAGATCAGTCAGCTAAACAGCAGACTCAGAGCCCAAAAGCTATCTATTTTTATAGCAGCTCCACACAAACAAACTATGTGCCCTTGAACAACACATACTTTTGATATATTGCTGGGCTTATGGCAAAAGAAGAAAAATAAGAAGTGATCTTTGCTGATAACAGCAAGGAAACTTAACAAGAATGCACCTCCTCGTGATAGTAAGATTTCAAATCCTACAGGCCCCTGATGAAGAGGGTCTCAGACAAACTGTACCATCTTCTGATAAAAGTAAACAGAAGGTTAAAAGAGATCTGAAACCAAATCATTAAAAAACAAACGAAAGATCACTGGAACATGGGCTGCTTGAATTAGAGAAAAATCAAGGGAGGTAAGTGCAGGAAAGAACCCCTTGCCTGCCTTCCCAAGTTCATCTCACTCACTCCTCAGTGCTATGTCTTGTTCACTGCCCTATTCTGGACTATAGTAAGCACTCAGCAAAAGTGTGTTAAATAAATGAATAAAAGCCTTCAAAACAACACTCGTTTTTCCCTTCATTGAAGATACCAGATTCCTTCTTGCCTCTGGGTCCCTGCACAGGTTATTCTTTCTGTCTGAATATTCTTCCTCAGCACTTCACCTTATCCTGTAACTTTCCTGACGTACAGCATCCCCACACATTTGCATCAAATAAATATAAGTACGTCAACTACCCCCATTATATACCAGAACTGCTTCTGCTTCCTCTTCATAGCACTGGTCATGGTTCATGTTGACATGAGTGCTTGATTAACAGCTATCCCCCCAACTAAACTACAGGTTCCAAGAAACCAAAGGTCATATCTATTTTGCCTCCAATTGTGTTCCCAAGTACCTGAAAAAGTTCCTAAGATGTGGTTGTCACTCAATAAATTTTGGAAAAAAATAGAGGAATGAAATAAGGACCCCTCAGTAACATCAGTAGAACAGTCTGCCTTGATAACACCACTTCCTCAGAGAATCTGTTCCTACCCACAAACCCTGCTGGCAATTTGCCTCTCATGACCACAGTCCCAGAGATCTATTTGACCAGAAATGGACACCTTGCCATTGTGAAACAAACCTGTCACCCCGGTAGTTTTTTGTTTTTTTTTTTAAATTTATTTATTTATTCATTTATCCTTGACTGTGTTGGGTCCTCACCCCTGCGCAAGGGCTCTCTCCAGTTGCAGCGAGCGGGGGCCACTCTTCATCGCGGTGCGCGGGCCTCTCACTATCGCGGCCTCTCTTGTTGCGGAGCACAGGCTCCAGACGCGCAGGCTCAGCAGTTGTGGCTCACAGGCCCAGCCGCTCCGCGGCATGTGGGATCTTCCCAGACCAGGGCTCGAACCCGTGTCCCCTGCATTGGCAGGGAGATTCTCAACCACTGTGCCACCAGGGAAGCCCCACCCTGGTAGTTTTGAGAGAACAAGTCTGCTTCTTATGTGTAGAACAGAAGCAGAAACTAGAAGTGACCACTCTACACCCATCATATTAGTAAAAAGTATAAAGTCACATGATACTGTGTGTTGGAGACAGCAAGAATTCTAATGTTTTACTGGGGGAAATGGACCCCGGTGCAGCCTACAAGTAAAAAAATTTGGCAGAACCTAGTGAAATTGAGTATGAAAACGTACTGGGACCAAGCACTCTACTCCTAGCCACAAAGCCGAGCTAAGTTCTGCCAATCCTTGAGAACACTTGTACAAAGATGTTCAACACAGGTCACAGGTCTGTGGGAGCAGGGAATCAGAGGCAGCTTTGACATATATGAAAGGAAAATATCTGAGGAAAATGAATCCATGAAATGCAGCAGATACATACTCTGGAATACCCTGCAGCGTCAGAAGCAGTAAACCTCCTTGAGGGGCAGCAGTATAAATATATCTTTAAAAGACAACGCTGATCATATAGTCAAATGCAAATTAATATAGTTGTTTAACCCATTAGTAATAGTGGAGCAGTAGTTCCCGTTCTGGGGGCAAGACTGCATATCAGAGATACTGCAAGGGTCCTAACCATTATATGCTCACTGAGCGTTATTTGTGTATACGATAAAATATACCTCACACAAGCTTCCCAGTTTTGAAGTGTAGGCAATTTTTTCTCATCTGTTAAAAGAATTAATACCAATATTTTAGCGGTATTCAAAGTGAACAATCTAACCCATACGAATAATGTCTGATAAAACCTAAACCCTCTATGAATGTTATCTATGTATTACAATGAATAAAAACGCTACTTAATTTGGGGAGCAAAAAAAGACTATGCTGAGCCACAATAACAGCAAAAAAGATAAGAAATAGGACTGGGTCTATAGCACAGTACCACGATCTATGGGCACAAGAGCAAACTAGCCAAGAGGGAGATGTGCAGAGTCAGACTATGTGGGGTTTGAATCCTGGCCCTGCTACTAGCTTGCCATCCATGTGGCCTTGGGAAAGGTACCTTCTCTGTGCTGTTTTTCTAATCTATAAAACAGGTAAGATAATAGTCCCTGCATCAGAGTTTATTGTGAGAATTACTGGAGTTAACACACGTAAAAGACTTGGAACTGAGCTTAGCAAGTGGGAAACAGATGATAAACATTAGGCATTATTACTAGGTAAATTAAAATGCTATATATTTGTAAAGATTCATGCATATATAAGGACTACTCCAAACATATTAAAGCAGGAATCTATGGGGTGGAAGGGAAATGGGAATAAGGATAAAGGATGAGGCAAAGAAAAAATTTAAAAAAAAAAAGACAAAAATAACAAAGAGGCTCTTCGAGAACCAATTGTGGAAATTTACCATCCTTGGAGTCATACAGTTAACTCAGTCTAAAGGAGAAAAGAGCACAGATGTACATGGACTCGTGGGATGGAGGTGCAATAGAGTGAAAGTCTTGAAACTCTAGTTTCCAAGGACCCCAGAGCTACTGTGGCTCCCACCTTCATGGCTTTCGACCTCTCTTGAATTTTCTAACATACAGCAAACCAACCTTCACTTGGCTAGTATGAGTTGGTTTCTGTTTCTTGCTACCTTAAAGCATTTAACTAAGAAAGGCCCTCAAGTGGAAAAGAGATCAGACTTGCTCTGTGTTATCTCAGAAGGCAAAAGACTTGAGAAGACAGAATCCAGTATAAGAGACATATTTCCGGCATATGATTCACCCAACAAATAAACAGGCTCCAGGGAGTCATGAATCACTTATCACCTTGGATGTGCAAGCAGAGTCTATGCAAACATCAATCCAGGATGCAAGTCCTGGATGGGAGGCTGAACTAGTTAACTTCCAAAGTTTTTCAGGAATGCATGATTCTAGGACTCACTAAGATCTTTATGAGCAGAAAAAGCCTCAGGTATACTAAGGAATAGTGCAAAATGCATCTGTGATACAAATGTTGGAGGAGATTTTCTTGCCTTACAGGCATTGCGCCTGTTTCCTCCCACTGGCACCATGTGCCATGCATGTTTCACGGGTGAGACTTGTCCATGGTCTGCCACCTAAATCCCAGTGAACGTCCTAAGCAAGACTGACAGAAATCACCCTTGTGATTTGGCTACACACTTAGTCCTGTCTCCATTGCTGCAGCAAATATTAGATAGACCTGCCTTACTTCCAAATCAATTAACACTTATTCAGTATCTATCCTGTGTCAGCTTTCACGTATGTCATCTTGAGGAAACTGCCTAAAACCCAGGAAGAAGGGAAAATTATCTCCATTATAAAGACAGGGGGAAAGAGAGCTCAAAAGAAACAGAGTTTTCCCAAGTTCCCAGACCACACAAAGCCAGAATCAGAACTTGAACCCAAGATATTTGTCAACAAATATGATATCTTTACAATATACCACTTAGGAACACATCCCACATTTTGAAGTATCAAGCCCTAAAGCTAAATCCTATGATCCTCTCCTTGGGAATCTATACACACCCAGTTATCCAGATTCCCCTTAACATCCCAAGTCAACCACCTGCAAACGCTCCCTGTTGATAACGTTGATGAGTTGGAGCACTGAACACCCACTCCCATGTCTACACTCCTGTGTGGTGGAAGCTCGGGAATTCTCCCCACCACCCAGGTGCAGAGGAGACAACCTGGCCCTCACCAAATGAGAGTCAATGGCAGTAAATGCAGTGGAAACAGTGCCTACTGTAGATCAGGAAACACATGTTCTTGTCCCTACTCCACGGTCATACTGCTATGGGAGCCTGGGCAAGTCACCTTTCTCCTTGTAAAATCAGGTGGTGAGATGAACTCAGTGATTCTCAAACCAAGTTTCCCAGAATCATATGAGAAACTTTTATAAAGTACTGATGCACAAGCCCACTGCAGAACAATTAAATCAGAATCTCTGGTGGGGAAAGCCCTGGTACTTGTAGTTCATAAAAGCTCTGTTCCTGATTCTGAGGTAAAGGCAGGGTTGACAGCCCAGATGATCTTCCAGGTTTTTCTCAAGACTTTCTAAGGTTCTTGACCCAAAAGAATCAAAGAGTTAGACCACTCAGACCGCAACGGCACTTCAGGCTTTCTGAAGCTCCCATGCTTTCACGCCTCAGAAAGCCTCTTTAAGGCCAACAGCTGAAGGAGAGACACCTTCTTGTCCTCCAATAGTCATGTGGTCACCAGTATCTGCAGTTTAGAAAACAACTGTGAAAACAGCAGTTCAGCAGTTCTATGGCAAATAGGACATGTCTAGAAAGCTTAGAAATGAGAATTAGGGCTAAAAAGGGCATGGAGGAAATGTAAAAATGAGAAATATAAATTGTCCAATCCTACTCTGGACAACTCTACCTCACTGTCATTTTGAAAACATAAATGTTAGCAAGCAAAGGCTTTTGAAGAAGGAGAAGGTGAGCTGGGACTTGGAGATGACAAGGAATGCAAGGCACCAAGAAAGACTGACAAGTTTTGGAATAAGCTCAGTATTTTCATCAGTCAGTAAAAAATTAGGAAAGCTCAGGGAAATGAGGTTAGAAAAGTAGAGTGGGGCTAGATTATTAAAAAACAAATAACAAACAACAAAAAAAGAAAGAAAACCCACAGAAAATTTCAGACACACTATAAAAGCAGTCACCTTAGGAGTGACTAAGGCAGAGAAGTTAAATGTCATTCACAGTAACCAACAGGTCACAAAGACGCTTTTACAAAGAAAGAGCTGAAATGATCTATGGTCCATTTCATGAAGTGTTGGTCCTGATAGCCCACTGGCACAGAGCCTGGAGAGTGGCAGAAAGAGACACATTTCAGAAAAACTAAAAGCCAAACACCACCTGCTACTTTCACTGGTTCATAAAGGCCAGGTGAGATTTGAGTAGCAGAAGGAAGCCAAACCTGCAGGCTCACTTCAAGTGATGAGATGATCCCGGTGTGCTTACTAAAGAGAGCTGATTCTAGTCATTTCAGTGGTGCCCCACAAGCCTTTTTAAGGTAAGTATTGTGGACAGGACTCTCCTGAGATTATTAAGCACAAAACACACGTGCAAGGCCACTGCCTTGGAGCAGAGTATGAGAAAGTTGTTTTGACTGAAAACTGAAAGCATTAGGTGCAAAAGTGGCAGACAACTCCACTCCCCACGAGATGGGACATGGAAGGACCAAATGAAATCATTCATTTTAAGAAGAGAGACCTTTAAGGATGATGGGACTGATGGCAAATCATTACGTCTATTCTATATCACAAATGACTGGGGAATTCTTTATCTTCTTACACTGATGTATAACACATTGATACGTGTGTGTGTGTGAGAGATTTTCACCACTTGAGCCATTATACACTTATTTCTGTATAGTCTACCCTCCCCCTTTTTACAGCATAAAATCCAGGAGGGCAAGGACTTTGGTCATTGCTTATTCCCAGTCCTAAAACAGTACCTGGAACATTCGAGTTCTCGATGCTTGACTAAATGAATGAATGAACAAATGAGTGAATTAGTGTCTTTTGTCTTCTATATAATGAATTTATGCTTGCATCTTTTTCTTCACAAAATCCTGAGAACCATCTCATTCAGGTATAACAGATATGTTTTCCTAGTTAATACGTAATCAGAGAAGCAGACAACAACCTTTTGATTTCAAGTTTAGTATTGAGATGCATACCTAAAGTTATAAGACGATTTCGTCCATAATTGTGTCTTAATGTCTTAAAATGTACCTCTATTCCACTTTCTTTTCAAAATATACATGCAGAGATACAAACTCAAACACACATAGATACAAATGGATTATTTGTATTATTTGAAGAAGAAAACAGCCCAACTGTATCAATGCTGTAGAGGCTGGAAATGTGTCATCCCTGCAGTTTAAAATATTGAAATCTTTCATTGTTCTCTACAAAAGAAGTGAAAAAATGTCTGAATGTCCAAAGACGAAATTTCCAGGTTGGAACATTTTAATGAAGAGAGGAAAAACACAGATTCTGAACAGGTTTGAGACAGATTTAAAGGCGTATTTGAAAATTAGGCACTGTACATTCTTTATACACATGCTGACAAAATTAAGGGCATACCATCCTTTGCTGAATGAGAGCTTATTAGAAGTGCTGGTGTGAGCCATTTCCTTTTGTTCCCTGGAGAAAAAGCTAAGGCTTGAAAAAATACTTTGTTAATGAATCATCTTAAGCTGGCGAATTTAAGTCAGTAAGACTGATAAATTAAGGTTCTGATGGCAACACGATTCTTTCCTGTCATGCACATGGTAGAGCTATAACAGGAACACTAGTTTCCATCTTAAGGATCTGGGAGGATTGATACAACGCTGAGATTCGGCATTGCTAATTAGGAATGTCAGCAAAAGTTCTGACGCTCTCTGTGTTGCTGAAGTCAAAATAGCAGAGAAAGGTACATAAGACTCATGCTCCCATCTTCTCCTTAGCCAGGGGGTGAAAAAATAACAGCCCCTTCATACTCGTTCAGCACTTGCAATTTACAATTCACTTCTGCACACAACTACCATTTGAACTGTATTGAACGTTCGAAACATACTGTTTACACCCATTTGATAAACCAGGAAACTGAGTTCAGTACGATAAGTGACCTCTCCCATGTCACAGAGCCTGCAACTGATAAAGCCAGGCCTCAAAGGCAGGCCAGTAGTTCATTTTTATATACGAGGCTGCCCTGAATTACAGCTCCGGCAAGAACTTGCCTTCTACTCTTTCGCTTTGCTTACATTATTTTCAAAAACAAACAGGGATTGCCATTTCTGTTGTTGGGACAGTGGTAAATGAGTGAACCAGTAAATGGAGCCCAAGTATGGAAATGGCTTCTACTTTTAGCAAGCATTATGTGTCCCTTTGTGTATAAGTGCATCGGTCGTAAAAGCATGGAAAGTCAAGTTCAAGTAGTGAAAATCGAGTTCTGAGAGGACAGATCACAAACACGCTTTCATGACTTGTCCATCTGCCTCTATCCTGCCTTTGAAACAGAAAGAAGAAAAAAAAAAGTGCCTTTCTTAGAATGCTTTTTGCCATCCCCAAAATGGTTTTACAAACAGACCTGTAAATCCCTGCAATGTGTTGTTAAGCGAGGAGGCCCTGGGAGCCCGGGAGAGCTCCTCAGGGTCACCCAGATGCTCTGCTGCTTTGTAAAGCCAGGTGACATCCTCAGGACAAAACACCTCAGTCTGACATACAACCGTGAAAAACACTAGGCATCTTGGTGGAGCAGTTTCTATTAAAAAAGGGGCTTATATTAAAAAAAAAAAAAAAAATGTATTCACAGAGCTTAAGTTTGGGAAACTCTCCACAGTGAAAGTATGAACTGAAGCCATAGCCACAAAATAGTCTAAGCAAGAAAAGCCAAAGAAACCTGCTTCGGGAAGCACCTCACTTGGCCTCGTGCTATGAGTGACAGAAAGTGTGGGGCTGCCCAGGCTGCCTACCTGTCACGTTAACATATGAACAATCTAAGTGTCAGATTCTGGCAAGAAAGACAGAGGGAGAGAAGAGTAAGGGAGAATGGTGGCATGGATAGTTAAGACAGGGGTTAGAGAAACACAATAATTGATGGATAAGGAGAAAGAATAATGAACACATTTAACTTTGCAGAGTCACTCTGAGCCCTGACATCAGGGATCACAATTCCCACTGTCTCTCTATTATGGCCCAGTGATTCATCCTCACGATCCATTCGCTAAATATACTGTTCTTTCTAACATTGTTCCCATTCACAAAAAAATCTACTCGCCAAGATCCAGACGAAATACATCTCCAGGAAGCCTTGCCCAATGTCCCTGATCAGAAAAAATATCTTACCTCTCTCTGCTGTTCGCAATAGGCTTTGCCCAGAGCCCTGCTAGAATTCATTTCACATATTTTAAATGCCTCCCCCCCCATAAATTATTAGTTTTTGAGGGTGGAAACCATGTCTTGTTTCTCAATACAAACTGCAAAGCATCTATGTCAGTGCTTGGAATAGAGGTTTTTAGTAATATTTTATTAAGTTGAATTCAAATACTTAAAAGGCTCCTTGTAACACTGACATTCTGGACTTAAGAAGTGTGTATCCATCTTGCTTAATCATTTATCCATTCATTCATTCATTAAACAGTTATTTACTAAGCACCTATTGCCTACCACCCATTGTGCTCAGACCCCTAAGATGCAAGGGTGCCCCCTTGGAGTTTACAGTTGAGTCTGGGCAGTGATCAAATAATTATGAAATTAAAACCGTGGTAAGTACTGCAATGGAAAAATTTAGGAGGATTTGAAAGATCCATTCAGCTCTAACACTGAAACTTCCAGGGACCGGTTATCAAAACACAGACAGAGGCAACTGTGATAAAAACAAGAAAAGGAGTATGAAAGGCCTTAAATGATGACAAATGCAGCTTCACTTCAGTTTTATTTGTATTAGGAACTTAAGCAACATTACAAAAGAAGAAGTAAATGTTCAACTTCATCCTATATCTGTGCTTCGCAATTGTCTTCTGATATATTCTGATATACAACATGGTGGAAGATTATACCTGCCTCAGGACTTTGAAAATCTGTTCAGCCCTTGCTCTAGAACACATCAGCTGTTGACTCTGAACTTCCCCATCTGTAAAATGGAGACCATAAATTCTGCTGTGACAACTACACAGGGTTGATGCGTAAGGATTCAATGACAGTGGAGTATAAACACATTTTGTAAAGTGCATATCGTGTGCACACAGAACTGTCAACCCAAAAGTCCGATATATATATATAACCATACAAACTATATACATATATTCATATATATACACATAAATTCATATATATATTATGTATATAGTTGGATTTTGCATTATGTTACACAGTTTTTTCATCATAGCAATTTTTCAGTCACTCTGTTGTTCTTCTTTACAATACATTTTCTCTGCCAGCAGGAAATGGGAGAGGGAGGTAAGAGGATATCAAAGTCTTTCTGCCTGACTCCTCTGCTCACAGCCAGGATAAACAAAGGACAAAGAACCAAGGACCTGAGTCAAACCCCAAAGGTCAAGCTGTACCGCTGGATGATGGTACTAATTAACATAACCTCTTGTAAAACTGTTGCCAGCAATAAGTATCTGGAAAAATTCTGAGACTTTAATGATACCGTGAATTGACATCGAGGGGAAACGGTAGCATAATTTTTATCTAACGTTTTGTCAGCAACCATAGAAGAATACGAGACGTATACAAGTGAAACAGCATATTTATATCTAGTTTCCTATATAAAGAAGGCTGACGTAAAATCCTAGACTGCATGTCTCTTCTCTATCAATCATAAAGAACTGCAAGAAAATCCTAGAAAGAAATGCTAGCACTTCCCAAGCAGCAGTAAAATCATTTATTAATGATAACATGTAGTAAATGCTTATTAAATGCCAGACACTGTTAAAAGAACTTTCAGTACTATACCCAACCTTCCCAAAACCCTAGGAAGTAGGAATAATTGTCTTCTTTTTTTTACAGAAGAGAACACTGAGACTCAGAGAAGTTCACTGATTCATCTAAGATCACACAGTCAGCATTGACCAAACATACTGAACAGTACCATTTATCTGGCACTGTGCTAGGAGGCCAGGACAGGTTGGGGAGGGGAAAAGTCAAAAGGGAGACATCCTTGACCCAGAGATGAGTCATAGACTGCTTCGACCCAAAGAATCTGCAGCAAAGCTGAGAGATGAACATAAATTACTATAATCCAAGGTAGAAAATTTTAAGTACCATAAGAAATGCACAGTTAAGTTCCATCTTGCTATTTATGGGTATGCGGGCGGGGCGGACGTAAGGGGTACGCGCGCAGCAGATGAGATGAATTCTAGGCCGAAAAAAATTACAGAATTAACGTGAATAACCTTATTCTTCACAACTTTACAAACGTCTGGGGCTTGATTCCTTTAGGATAAGCCTATGGACTATGTATTCTCCGAGTTTGCTTCCTGGGGTAATTCAGTAATACAGTTCACAGTAAGTAGACTGGAAGCTTCCTAAGGACAGGTGCTGTCTGTACTGTATCCTCGTGCCTAGGACGGTGTCTAGTACACAGAAATATGGAATTAGGGGTCGAATGAATTAATGTGTTAGTTAAAAAGAGAGCAAATGAACGAATAGCGAAGCACAAAGTCAGGTGTACACTGTTAAGAAGTATAGACCACACTGGAGTTCATGAACTCAAGTTCCCTGACTGCTAAAGCCCCGTCCCCAGGTGTAACTTTGCAAACACGAGTGCCGAGGGACTTTTGCTAGACAGCAGGTGGGAGTTCTCTTAACTGAGACACCACACTGGTGACCTACCTGGTCAGTGATTTGAAGAATACCAAGAAGCAAAGCATGAACTCTTGTTTTATTCCCCATTAGGGCAGGAAGCACGGAGTGAACCGCAAAAGCTGTATTATCTAGAACTTTCTTGAGAACTATAAAGTAACTCATTTGCAGAAGTCGTTGATTTCGTACATGGGGGCTGTTTGGTGAGACTGAGGAAGCGAACGATGGCTGACTTCCTGGAGTGAGTCATGGCCATAACCCCCTTTGACAGTATTAATAGAACAGGGGGAAAATTTCCAGGAAACGTCAATTACCACAAGCACCAAAATAGAAAAGACGGCTAGTTACTTAATCACTAAACTTTTGGGGAGACTGCTCCCTTTCTTTATCAGAAAAAGCTAACAATACATCAAACTAACACATTTTGAAACTAGTTAACAGCATCCCTTCATAGCTTGCAGAGTTATCTTTTAATTCTACACGAAGATTTTGCTTTAGCAAAATGACCATGCATACTCTGGGCTAATTCCAGTTAAACCAAGGTTCCGAGGTCAAGATTTAGACCTCCAAGAAACAGACATATGCACTGAATGATTCATTCATCCATTCATTCCTTCCTTCAAACCTTAAATTAATAGGTACTTAATGGGCATCTACTACTATGTTCCAGATTCATATTCCCTAAGAAACAAAGAAATAAATAAAAGAGATAATAACTATAGTAAACGTCTTGATCTCAGCTCACTGTTGTGGCTAAATCTCTTCACGTTGTTTGCAGGTTATATCGTCATTAGGGTTAAGAGATTAGTTCTGTTTTGTAGCCTCAGAAAGTGCTAGGAATCTTAGGTCAATCTAATAGGTTTAAAAACCTAAAGGGTTTAGTCCTACTCTAAAGACATGCCATACCTGCCTTCATAGCTTCATTTCCTCATAACCTGGCAGCATAGGGTAGTACCTGGCAGCATAGTGTAGGACCTATGTGTACAAGTTCTGAGACCCGAATGTCTGGGTTCAAAGCCTAGTTCTGCTACTTAATAACTATGTGACTTAAGAGCAAGTTGTTCCACGCCTCTGTGCTTCAGCTTCCACATCCAACAAATGGAAATGAATGGCAGCACTATTTCATAAGATTATTATGGGGATTAAATGGGTGTATATATATATACATATATATATATGTATATATATATACATACATACATATATATACACACACATATATACACACACACACATATATAATCAGGAGATATATATATATATATTTATATGTTTGGAATGGTATCTGGAACATAACACTTCAGAAAATTTTACTATTTTTCTCATTACTATTATTACTCCCACTTAGTCCAAGAGGGGGGTTTTTCATTACTCTGCACAGGAGCAGAATCAGTTGCAAGCTCTAACCCTGGTCACGCATGCCAACTGACCTCTGTCTGCTCACTCACTTGCGATCGATCTCTGTGCTCTGCCGTCCTGACTACGATGAGACCACATGCGCCAGCCCAGAAGGATATTATATCCAGGCAATCCAGTTGGACCACCTTTCCCTCACTGTGGTTGATTTGCTTCCATTGCTTATTTAAATTCAATAAGTGTGGCTAAGGAAATAGCCTGCCCATCCCATGCTCACCCACCTCAAACACATAAAAACCTTCTCAACTAACCAGTTCCAAGCATCCTTTCTGGCCCCCAAGCATTTCACCACAGCTGCTGTACTAACTGCAGAATGGAATTTAATTAAAAGGATATTTTGGCAAGAACCAGTAATAAGTTGGTCATAAATATGTTCCCAATTTCTTCAACATGCTATTTCCTTAAAAAGCTGTAGCTGTGAAGACCTTCACTATGTTCTCTAACAGAAAACACTGGAAGCAACGCATATGATTGGCGACATGGCAATATTTGAATAAATTCTGAAATTTCTACTCCAAGGACTGTAATACCATTGCTAAATACGATGATGGAAATTCTTATTCTATAACACTAAATGAAAAAAAAATGCAAAATTACATCTCTCCTGATTACGCATTATAAAAACTACAGACCCATGTTACTGAAGACATAGAAAATTGGGTTGATGTGTTAGGGAAGCAGGATTGTGGGTATTTTTTAAATAAGTTTATTTTCTTTTTCTTATAAAAAGCACATGTGCACATTTTAAAATATATCTCAATAACCTTCAAATTTACCTAAAGTCCACAAAGAAAAAAATATCTTAAGAAGGATTTATACGATTGAAATACATTAGAAAACTTCAAGTACATAACAAATCATCCTAATAAGCAGGAACTTTTCCCTCTGAAGGATACAAAAGTACTCCCCAAATTAAATCCAGGCATTACTCAGCACATCACTCAAATGCAGGCGCTTTGGGACGGAAGCTCTCATATCCTCCCAGATCCACCTACGCCTAAAACCCACAGAAGCAGCAATGTGCCTAAATCTCATTCATCAGCAGCCTCAAGTGCTACTTAGGAAGGGTGCTCACAACCAAGAGCATCGTCTTAATTCCTAATTATTAGCATGTGAGTGGCTGTGTAAATGGCTGGATGAGGCTCCCTGATTCCAAGGAGTTTTCATCCTTAACTCACACTATGGTTCTAGGCTCCAGGCTGGAGGGCTGGCAGTGTCTTCTCCTTTCCTTCTCTTTGATCATTCCTTCCACACCTAGGAGACCAGAACTCCCTGCTGGTGTAGGCACCTCCTACTGCCATCGTAGGCACACATCTCTCTTCAGCTGACCACCCGTTCCACCCCAATTCTGCCTGCTTACCCCTCACCATCCCACTCCACATCTCTCACCCCATAGCCAATCTGTATCTATCCAACCTTCAGAACCCACCTACTTTTGACTATCCAGGCCTAAAAGCACACACTCTTTCTCAAAATTCCTACTGAACTTAAAGTCTGGATTATTTTCTAATTGGCTCATTATTTTTCAAATCTCACCAAAAGCACTTTTGAGCATTTCAAATATAAATCCCAGGTCTTAAGTTTTTGTCATTGTTTGTTCCCAAGGCAATTAATAATACTGGACAAATATTAGGGCCTAAGTAAATATGTGCTTAAAGAATATTAATTATACATAGAAGATGTTGACAATAAAGAGGAGTTATTTGTGAAATGCACACATACTTCTCAAGTAATACGAGCACTGTACAACGCTATGATCAGAACAGGGGACCTGGAGAGGGATAAATCTGTGAGGTACTATGTTAAACCCCTGAAACAGGGAATTGAAGACCTGCTTCTGTGTACTGACCTCCAAAACGCTAGGAACTCCATTTCTCTCAGCCTCCGTTTCCTCACCTAAAATTAGAAGTGTTCAAACAGATAATCTGAATTGTACATCGGCAGTGACCTTCCACAATCTACCTGACCTCCCTTGGCTCAGGAGTCAGGAGCCCTATTATTCTGGTCTTGGTACCATGACTTTATAGGTGAGTCATACGAGATGACATCACCTCTGGATACTTCAGCTGAGACATCTACAAAATAGGAAGAGTATCCCCTGCCATTTACCTATCAAAGAAGAGTTCTAAGGATCACGTAAAATAACGGCTGTGAATGTTTTTCAAATGTAAAATACCACATAATATTAAGGAATTTTATTTAGTCCTGTTAACCAAATGTGTTAACATTAGGTTTGGGCCAGAGGAAGTATCGGGAGTGTAATCTATGGGACAGTTGCTCTAGAAGAGGCCTCTGAAGAGAAAGCAGCTCAGTAAATGAACTTCAAGAGGGCAATGCACCTTTCTGTCTCATGACACCAATAAGAAAACTTCAGAGAATTGGATGGTTGAGTAAGATATGTGAGTGTCTGGCGTTTCCTCAAGGAAAGGCACGAAATGGAAGCACAATTACAAACCCAAAGTCTGCTCAGATTCATTCTGGTGTTTGCACTTAAGTCCCTTAAACTGACTTAACCAAACCAGTCTCGTTTAGAAAGTGACATCACTGAGAACATCATTTCCAATATCCCCAATAGTGCAGGGTATTTCCATGGTTTATAAACGACTAAAAGATCAGCTCAAACTAAATAAGGTTCTGCCTAAAGGGGAAAAAAAATAAGAAGAAAAAGAAAAATGTTCAAGCATTATTTGTTCTGAAAAAATCATAGGTATTAATTTGTATTTCCTTATTTACTTTCCTCACCCCCAGGGGTGAAAAAATTTGTAATAACACCTTGTATTTATATAAGCATGTGTCTCTTAGCAGCAGGGAGTGCTGTACAGATGTTATTTAATCAAACTTCACCTTATCACTAGGTAGTGGGCAATGGGTCATTATTAAGGGGTCATGTTAGTCAGGAAGAAAAAGAAGTCATAAAATATAGAAAATTTCAGGGTGGGATTGGGGGTGGGAATCAGCCCACCATACTGGGTTCACCATACTGAACTCATACTGGTGAGTTCAGAGAGGTCAAAAAACATAACTCAGAGGCGGCAATTAAGATGCCATTCTTCCGTTACTTAAAACGTTTAGTCTTCCTGCATGACTACTATCATCAATCTCTGCGTGTATGAATCTTTGTTCCCCCTCGAAGTCCAGCCCCAAAGCTTCCTCCTCCTACACTAATGTAGCCTTCAGCCTTTACCTTACCAGTCAGATTAATTTATCCTTTCTTGTGATCTTTTATATTTTAATTCTACCCTAACTGTAGTGTTTAACAAGTTGTGGGTTTTTTTGTTTTTTTGTTTTTTGCCACACCGTGCGGCCTGTTAGATCGCAGCTCCCCAACCAGGGACTGAACCCTGGCCACAGCAGTGAAGGCCCAGAGTCCTACCACTGGGCCACCAGGGAACTCCCAAGTTGTGTCTTTTTGAACTTAGTTGTGTACACGTCATTACTCCTATACCAGACTGAGACATCTGAGGTGAGAAACTAGGATTCAGTCTTTTGTGTACCTTGCTTCCTAACACAGAGCCTTAGATTTAGGAAGAAGGGAGTCTGTCAGTGTTCTTTTTCTCAAACTGAATCTTGGAGACAAAGCGATTCAACTGGATAATTTCTGGGGTCCCTTCCAGCTACAAATTCCAAGATGTCACAGTCAGAAGGAATTTATGACAATATCTAATGCAATCCCATCACTAAGCAAGGGGCTCCAAGTGAGAAAGGAATGTGTCCAGGTGGAACCAAGTCTCCTGAGTCCCATCCCGTGCTTCCCGGCCACACTATGGCACTTTTTCTAAACTGTTGACAGGACATGAGGAATCGCCTCAGGTTTATTCCCCTAAATTTCAAGCCAAGATCTTAGGATGCATCTACTTGACAGATGACAAGAAAATATTTAGCTTAAATAACCGTTAATCAGAACATCACTATGCTGGCCAAGGACTCCTCACCATGGCTGAACTTGCTGCTTGGCATCATTTTAATACAATTAAAATGGAAGGCAAATGCTGCCCCGAGACTAGTGTTTTTCAAACTGTAGAAAGCAACTCATTAATGGATCATAAAATCAATTTACTGGATCCCCAAAAGTATCTTAAAAACTGAAATAGAATAGAAAACATCAACGTGTATCATGTAAAGTAAGAGCATGTACTGTGAAGTGAAATTTTCTTTCACATCTTTATATCTATGTGTGTGTGTGTAATTATTAATATAAAATCTATTTCTTACTACCTTTTGTGTCAAAAAAAAAAAAAAGTTTGGAAGTCACTACCTTGGACCAAAGTCTGTAGTGATAAATATTAATAGCTACAGAGCTGACTGCTACACAGTTAACAAGCAGGGCAGGCAAAAACAGATCTTATAAAACTAATAATACCACCTGTAGACTTTGCATTCCTGTTCCTTGGGGAGCATTCTAGTACTTCCAGTCTCATCTGGAAACACTGGGCACAATGAAATGACACCACATCCCTCCCCCAGCATCCTCTCGTGCTTGGGACCACCAAGTTCCTGTTTTAGGAGACAAAGATTCTTTGGTCCCTGCCCACCCTTTGCCTCTTTCTCCCTCTTTCTGAGATAAGTTTAAAAAAACAAATTACCACAAAAGAGAGGAAGGAAGGCAAAGAAAGAAAGGTTTCTGTTTCAGAGATTTGTTTGTTTGTTTCTTTACTTATTTATTTCTTACTTTCCTTTTAAAAAAAAAAAAAAGAGACCCAAGCCAGCCTATAGGAGCTGCCACGTAGAAATCATGTTCCTAAGCACTTTCAGCAGTCTTTCAGACTATTTTTCTTTCTACTTCCCTGGCTGGATGGCTAGGTTTGAGTAATTTTCTCTTTCTCCTGGGGTTGGTTGCTAAGAGACACTCTATTACTTCTCTTTCTCTTATGACCCGATTACTGTGATCAGCAAAGACGGCATGCAGACAACATCCTGACGTGTCTCATACAAGATCACTGGGCCTGGTTACAAAACAGTGGACTCTCTTTAACCCTCTCACAACCACTGGACCAAGATTTTCAGTCCTTTTTTACAAAGGTCTAAGGATTTTCCCATCTTCCTTTAAATGGTGGTCATGATGGATCAACTGTATCCATCATTACAGCAGCCAACATTCATATTGAAATATATTTCCATAACAGTTCCATGCCATCTCCTTACTTTTAATATACATTTTTTTTTTTAATTTCACAAGTAACCAAATAGACCAAAAAATGCTCTGGGTGCATCTCCAGCCTGGATAAGGACAAGGCTGAAAGGAAACTCTTAAATAGCTTCCTAGCCAGAGTCCTCCTGCCTCCCCTTCTTTAGCTCAAATACACAGCCAAAGTAAAGTTCCCACGTTGTTTACCTCTAATCCTACACAGCTCTTGGGTGTGTAGGATTAAATGTCCCAGGTGCTCAATGGATGTTTGCTGAATGAATAAACGAATGAGTGCTCAGATTAGGCTTTTATTCCCATTTCTGGAGGCTCCTATCCACTCTCCCAGCAGCCACCGCCTCCCGCTTTTATTTCAGTAAAAAGAAAAAGAAATGGTTACAGGTTCTTTGCTAAAGGTTTTGATACCCTCAAAACAGACTAGGATTTTTTTTTTAAATAAATAAGTTTAAGAAAGTAACAAATATTCTGAATCTTTATCCAATGCATCTTCCCTAGTTTATGTTTCCTACATACTACCTCGAAGAATCAGGTAGCCAGCCATTCAACCATTCTCTCCTCCTGATCCCGAGGTTAACTGGGAAGAACTTCTGTTTTACCACACTTCTTGCCACAAGGCCAAGTTCCTATATCATCTCTAGTATATATCCATAGACATCATGGCCCCCAGATTCCTCTCCTGGTATCTCCTGATATCTAAACTTTTATCATTAGAACCTCATGCCTTCAGTTTAAGGTTCTGATTTCTATTCAAAATAGAAGTCCTTCTGGCAAGGTTCCACTTTGGCATACTCTCAAAGATGTAGACCTCCCTCTTTCTGATAGCTAGTTAGCTAGCTGGATATGAATATACAGATATAGGTAGATATATATCTGTATCTCAGTGTGAGCACATTTAACAAATATTTCTTGTATAGATTTTGGGAGTCAGCATACAAAATACAACAGAAAGATCATGAAATTTGGATTTAGAGATGGCTGGATTCAAATCAAAGATTCATTATTCATTAGCCAGGAGACATCAGGCAACTTATTTACTATCTCTCTAAGCCTCAATTTCATTATTTGAACATTTGAAATATTAGTACCAAATTTCAAATAATGATATAAAGATGATATATCAGAGACCTGCCATACAGTAGACACAAATAAAATGTTAGCTTCTTCATGAACTATATGTAGTTAAGAACATGAATTTCTATCTTGCTCTGGTGTAGGAAAAAGAATGTTTGAGGATATTAGCCTAGAATGGAAGACTTGAGAGGGCGTGCGGGCGGGTGGCAGAGGAACATGCGGAGGGCACACAGAATGGAGAGCCTTTAGCCCATTTCATGGCCTTACTAAATGCATGATATTCAACGGGAACAATTTTACTCCACGCCTCTTAGGAGTAACCAATTTTACGCAATTTCTGTAGCTGAATCATATTTTCATACAATTTTAGAACAGGAAATGAAGAGATAATATTGTTCAATCTCACTGTTTTACAATTGGGAAAACCAACCCCGGATGGTTTGGTGATGTACATAGGCCATAAGTGCGTAGCTAGAAGTGTCCTTTCCACTGGACCACACTTCCCTCTGGTTAGCTCTTGTCATGTGCAGCGGTTGCCTTCTTGATTGGCTGGCACTTCCTTTTTGGTGTAGCTAAGGTAAAATTTCCTTTATTCTGGCAAGTTATTTGTTCTCTCCTTTCAATTGAATATCCACACAATTCTGAGGTTGCATTCAGAACAAAGTCAAACTTTGCAGTAGATCCTAGCTATTAACTAGGATTCATGGTTCTTTATACTCTGGGGAAGAAATAACAAGTGCTACTAGGGTTGAGTTTATTTCTGAAAACAGGATGTTTGAAGGGCACTTCATGAATGGTGTCCACCTTCTAACTACAAGCCTTTGCCCTAGCATTCCCTCTGTGACTCTAGCCTTGCCCTTCCTCTACTTCCAGCAAATGCCCAACTAAGGCACTGATCTACTACCAACAAGTGTCCTGGCAGCTGTTGAAGGGAAGGAAAATTCCTTGTAATACCCAAAATGAGCATAGATCCTAAGATATCTCCTTCTTCAACCTTAGGCCGATACTGTTTTCCAGGATAAGAGGCACCAATGCCCAATGACAATTTCAGTCTACAGCTGGCAATATTTTCATACAGGTTAATTTTTATCTGGGCTATATCCAATATAGAGCAAACTGCATGGGACACACTGCTTAGGAATGTTATAGATTCACCACTCGCAAAACATGATGCCTCAAAAAACCTTATCTTTAAAGGGAGCTATGGCTGAAGCTCTCTGAAACAGTTACATTATTTGGAATCCAAGATGCCTGAGAGAAAAAAAAGAACTTAATTATGACATGGTTAAATGAATTGAAAAGAGACTATCGGCACAAATAAAATCTATATACCCCCCAAAATATCTACATTGAGGTGGGGGGGTGTTGGAGGGCTCAATGCCATCAGTGATGATGTAAAAGTGTTTTCAGTTTTATTGAACTTGGCCTTATCTATGTGACTTTGAGTTTGAAGCCTGTGCCTATGCCTCTACCTTGTCAGGTTGCCACAGGAAGATCTTAGAAGTTTCAGGAGACAATCTCACCAGTACCTCCTCTCCAGATGTCTCTGGGTGTTGAGTCATCTACCTCTATTACTCCAACTATGAATTTTTTACATTCTAAACAAATATATGGGATAGTAAGTCACAAAGGTAAGTATAACTGTGGAATGAATGCTGCCACTTCATCACCTTAACTCATAGGCTGAGTTTTAAGAGTTTTGATGTTCACTTTTTCAATTAACCAATGTTTTAGGCATGCTACAGCCAGGTAGGGGTAGCATGTAATTGCAACACATGAATAACAAATCACTGGCATAGGCAGAGGGAAAGTAGCAGATTATCCTTCATCCTTAAGAAAAATACAATAAAAAGAATAAAAATTAAAGGTCTGTAAAACAACTTGAACCCATGAACAAGATAAACCAGGGAAAGCTATTGCAAAAAACAATTACATGGGGCTTCCCTGGTGGCGCAGTGGTTGGGAATCTGCCTGACAATGCAGGGGATGCCGGTTCGAGCCCTGGTCTGGGAAGATCCCACATGCCGTGGAGCACCTGGGCCCGTGAGCCACAACTACTGAGCCTGCTCGTCTGGAGCCTGTGCTCCGCAACGGGAGAGGCCGCGACAGTGAGAGGCCCGCGCACCGCGATGAAGAGTGACCCCCGCTCGCCGCAGCTGGAGAAAGCCCTCGCACAGAAACGAAGACCCAACACAGCCAAAGATAAATAAATAAATAAATAAATAAATTTATTTATTTAAAAAAAAAAAAAACAATTACATGGGCAATGCTGATAATCTTCTTAATAATCTTAGTTTTGTCTTTACTATTACTCATTCTTAACTCTAACTTTTCCAATTTGTTTCCTCAAAATTTAGACTTGCTTGAGTCCCATGAACTCCAACTTATTTATTGAACTATAAATCCTATTTGCCTTGATCTAGCTACTTCATCTAATCACAGGAAAGTTCTAAATTCATTTGTTGACCTTACTACCCACCAAGACCTTGTATTCTTTTCCATTTATAGTGAAGGAGAAAGAGTATTTTCAAAAGTATACACATGAATTTTTTAAAAGTCAACCATAATAATACCACATAGACTAGTCCTATAAGTAAGCCTGACAAACTGTGCTGAAATTGTAATGGCAATCCTTGGTACTTGCACCTTTGTTTAGGAAAAGGAATTCTCTTAGAGGATTTTGCCATTTTCTATCTGCACTCTGTAGCATTAAGTTCAGTTCTGGGTCCTGACAAATGACGCTTTCCAGGATAGGCTAAATATGATAAAATAATTAAAAGCTTTAGAAACCCTACAATGGAACTGTTCAGCTTGAAGGGGGGTAAGAAGATGGGGTGAGGGACAAATCACTATCTTGTAAGGCTCCAAGGGCTCACATAGGGAAGAGGATTTTTCTTTGCAATTCACCTGAATATAGGAAAATATTTTTTAATCCAAAAGAAACACAAGTGACTCTATAAATAAAATATGCTCCCACCTCCTCCATATATTAAAGCCAAAGAAAACTTCAGATTGTCTAAGAGGACAGATCTACAACAGGGGGATTGCTACTGAGTCTTATGTCATTCCGGAGGGCTTGAGGGTCGTTACTTTGTTTTTGTTCTTGTTTGTGTGGCTAGAGAAGTTCTGTTATCTCTTATTAAATTTGTGCCTAGGCATTTTAAGCTTTATTCCCTCTGCAAAAGGGACCTTCTCCCACTATATTTTCTAAACTATTGTTACATTTAAAACTATCAGTTTTGTATATTTAATTTGAGCCACCTTCATAAATTTCATACATATTATTTATTCAGTAAATATTCACTGAATGCACCTTAACCATGTTAGGCACCGTGAATTTAATGGTGACCAGCATTCCTGCTGCTTCCTGCTCTTAAGGCCAAATCAGCTAGTTGGCAAGGTAACTCTGATGATGCCTCACTAGAATAAGTGCCTGCTTAATTTGTTTCTCTGTTCGCTCTTCACCGTTCCTTTCCCAGAGATTCGTAACTCAAAAGTGGTTCCATTTAATGACAACTGGATCACAACTAGGACAATGCAATTAGATTGTTACAGATTTCCCCCCCCCCGAGGGTACATGCTTACAACATTAAGTACTAACTAAACTCCATGACAAGAGATTATAAATTTGTAAGATTAAGTGATATGGCCACTGATTTTATGAAAGCAGATTTCAAACCAGAATAAAGATGAACTTGCCAAAAACTCAGAACTGTCCAAAGACAGAAAGGCCAGTTTCAGTTTCCTGCACTAGAAATATTCAAGAAAAGCCTGAAAAACACCTTGTTAGAGACAGTAGAAAGTCAAGTATCAGAAGAGAGACTGGCCTGCCTCAGTGGTTCTAAAGCTTCGAAAGTGTCTTAAAAAAAAAGAAAAGGTGCCCAGATCAATTATATTAGAATATCTGAGGGTGAAGGCCAAGTCTTGGTATTTTTAGAAGCTCCCGAGGTGATTCTTTTGCATGTCATGAGGGTAGAGAACAACTGAGAGACATTTAAAGCCCTCTGCAATACAGTGCGGGCTGTTTTCTAAAATGTTTGTAGATTTTAAGCCCCAAAGTAAAGGGAAAATATCATAGAAAGACAGTGGCATAACCTCTTCCACTTCAGCAGGGTCATCAAGGAGAAAGGCAATAGGCAACAACATTGGCTGTAATAAAAGAGTCCAAGTCCTAAGATGGGTTCATGAAGGAGAAAGGTCAGAGCTACCAGTAAGTAATACGTTGAAAGCAGACAGAGAAAGGGAGACACACATTTTGAGATTCCAGAGACCATTACTCTCTCAGGCTCTACATGGAAAAGTTGTACTGAGTAAGATATGCATTTCAGATTGTTAGGAGTTCTTGCTCCTTTTCTTCCCTTTATTTATTTATTTTTTAAACCAGAAACTCCCCAGTCACAGTCTCACCTCTTCCAAAGCTGCAGTTATGTTAATGAGATGTTTGCAGAATTCACTGGAATTTTGGGAAGACTGGCAGGAGAAACAGCTTAGCAAAATTAGTTTATCAAGGATAGAGCCGTGGCTGTGGGTATTGAAAACAGATCTACCAAAGGCATAAAAGCAAATGTAAAATAAGCTCAAGGCCCCCACTGAATGTCTATGATTTCCAAGTACCATAATATGCTAACACTATAACACTAGAAAACAGCCTATTTTTAGTACTTGAGGTTGTTTTTGAAAATCACTGTGCCATTGAAACTTTTTTTTTTAATACTACATCTTTTCCATCCCTTCAAAATTACTAATGATTATTCACCGAGCTACCCTATAGCCAAAGGTAACAGTGGTAATAAGGTTGACAGAACCTGGGAAGGGAAAAGTCCACCTCTCCCCTTCAGTGGCTCAGAGGAAGAGAAAGGTAAATGGGGAATAGAAAGGTAAGCACATTGGTCAAGGCCAGAGTGAAAGCTGGCACTGGCCCCAAGAGAAAAATGCAGAAGTTCTGACTCTCAGCCCTTATTGCAAACCACCAGCCATTCTCACTTCCCCTGCCAACAGAGCTGACTTTTGCCAGGGAGGGAAGAACTAGTTTCACAAACAATTATCACAATAAGAAACAAGGGTGGGGTATGAAGGAATCATAACCATGGTGGATTGTTTTTTTGACTATATGATCACTGCCAGGCTTTCAAAAGAAATCAATTTGTTCCTTCAACATTTTACTAGACCAGTTTATAATAAAATCAAATCAGTAATTGTTGCTTGCGTTGATGTAGTTGAACTTTCTGTTTAAGAGTACAAAAAGCTCCAGAGGATGGAGAGAGGCAAACTTGACCCGAACAGTTAACCTTCAAAATATAAAAGCTGCCAGAAGAGCCACCACAAATGAGCCAGGGCAGGAAAGCAAAAGGGGATTTTCTACAGCCATTAATTGCCATATTACTATTATTATCATTATATAACACAGTAGCATATGGGGAGTATTAAATGGTGTACTTTCCAAAGAGACTCTGGCCAACTGGGTTAGGCAATGGCCTCCTTGAATCAAAACCTATTGCTCCTTGAGGCTTGCATAGCTGCCTTGATTAAACACAGCGGCAGGCTGCAGTTGAAGGGATGATTCTTCTTTTTTTTGAAGGGAGGTAGAACAGAGTAATTGCCAGATGTTTGCAATTTTAGCTATAAAAAGATGGCTGCTTTCCATTCCTGAGTATGTTGAATCTTTTTTTTTTCTTTCTACCCAAGCTATTGTGGTTCGCTAAAATAGGCCACTGCACTGATGAATCATCATTCAAAACTGCAATAATGGAAGCAGAACAAATATGACATTTTAAATTCACATATAAGAGAAATAAGTAAAAATGTATGGGTAATAGTTATATGCTAGGCAACAGAAAGCATACTGCAGTATAAAGAACTCAAGAATCTCCTCTTGACTACTTTCTACCTGTAGGACCAGGTATAGTCAATATCATCACAGAACCTCCATCTCCTCAACCATCAGATGGGAATGAATACCCCTACGTGGTTAGAGAAAAGAGCCCATGCCTTATCCATCTCCATGCCTCGCCTTACATATGCACTGCCCAGAGGAGATGTGCAAATAGATATGAACGTGTATCAAAACCATATATCATGAGATAATTGTGTATATACATCGTATGTTATATTGTACATTCACTGTAATTTCTTTTTTTTTTTTTTTAAAGAGAATTTTTTTTTTTAATTTATTTTTTTATTTATTTATGGCTGTGTTGGGTCTTTGTTTCTGTGCGAGGGCTTTCTCCAGTTGTGGCAAGCGGGGGCCACTCTTCATCGCGGTGCGCGGGCCTCTCACTGTCGCGGCCTCTCTTGTTGCGGAGCACAGGCTCCAGACGCGCAGGCTCAGTAATTGTGGCTCACGGGCCCAGTTGCTCCGCGGCATGTGGGATCTTCCCAGACCAGGGCTCGAACCCGTGTCCCCTGCACCGGCAGGCAGACTCTCAACCACTGCGCCACCAGGGAAGCCCTGTAATTTCTAATATAATTATTAGAACCTGCACCACCATCACCACCAAATGCTCAGTTCTCTCTTCAGACACTGCCTCCTACGTTTGGCAAGAGGAAAAGGAAACCCTGGCTTTTATTTAAGCAGCATTAATATTACTGGCTTGGGAGACTGGTGACCTCTTAGGCAGGGGATGTTCTTTCTTAATGAGTGAGTTAAGTAACTCTTTGAGGATTTGATGACATGTGGACCCTTTCCCTGAAAAAGACATACACATGGACTAAGTTTAAATACAATATCAGGAGACAGGCTAAATTCCAAGTATGAGTCCCAGAGATAAATGGGACCCAACATAAAATTCCTAAGCAAATTAATTAATTATTTTTCTGTGATGATATAATTAATACCATCTCTAAAATCTCTCTGCCTCATTTAAGAATTTAGAAAACAAAAGGGTTTTTAAATTAATAAAAATGGTTTACTTTATACAGTTTGCTTTATATAATGTTCACTTATGTTATTATCTGTGATACTAGTTCAATAATAAAAATGTTCCTTCTTAAAGAGATACCATACATATGAATCTTTTTTCTTCCATATTGACATGGTTAAAGTAAAGCCTCTCTCTGAGAAAGGTGTTTTGCAAATTCCAAAAAGGACATATAAACACATCACAATTCTATCAGGAATAAGACAAGCCGATCCTAAAATGTCAATTAGCAAAACATTATCATAGAACAGATAAAACCATGGTTATTTTCAAAAATAGCCAGTAAGAATTATATTTAGACAATTATGATTAAAAATCTATAGATGAAAAAACTGTGGATTATTACTCCCAGGGTTAATGTTCACGTTTTAATTTTAATAATAATAATAGCAACAATAATGCTGGCAGCTTCCATCGATTTCACCTTTATTTTGTGCCAGATACTATGCCAATTTATTCACTTAATTTTGAAAATCTGAGATACGTGTATCTCTATTTTAATGTAAGAACATATTGAGAGAGCTTAAGTAGCTACTTAACCTAGTTAGCCCAAGTTCCTAGAGAAGTAAGGGGTAAAATCCAAACTTGAACCCAGATCTATCTGATGTGAGTCTATGTGCTTAACCACTGCCTCCTCTGAGCCTCCCCTCTTTTATCCTTCCAATCCTGTCCTGGCCCCAAGTAAACTCTTCTTTCTGAACCCTCTGAGAAGCTAACCATAAAGCCACTTCACAGACAGAATTTATAGCTTTATGTTGTTAGTTACCTGATCATTTTCATATGTCAGGTTTCTAATGAAAATATAAACTGCTTAAGGGCTAGCATGTGTTTTTACTCTTTCCCTATCTATTATAGAGTTCTGTTCAATAAAAATGGCATAAGGTGCATCTGAATTGGGCTGAGTAGGGGAACTGAAGTAAAGGCAGAGGGTGAGATATGAAAATGCAAATTCAGTCTACTGGGAACCATACTGGGTGGGTATGTATGACACCTCAAATGGTGATGTTTCTAGATACACATCACATAACTTGGAGATTTCTTTTTCCAGTAAATATTTTTTTTACAAAGGAAGCACTTGATAAACTACAAGTCATTATTATATATGAACAGATCAATAACAAAAATATCTGCAAATTTAAATGTCATTTTAATTTCATTTTAATGTCAGTAAAACTACCAATGACATCTAACAAGTCTAAGCAAAATGACATAATTCACCAGAATTAATGGATATTTCAAATGGTTATTCCAAAGTCTCTCTGAAATAATGTCTTCTTCGTAATGACTTAACAGAGATTACTTTGGCTGTTTTATACTTTCATACATCATCCCATACACACCCATGCACAGGTGAGTCTAAGTAATTTTCACATATTTTTGGACAAATTCAATTTTCAAACATCTCTGAATGGTAATGACTAGGGAAAATGATTGTAAGAATTTTCTTCTTTTAAAAAATAATAATAGCATTAACATGAGATGCAATGTAGTGCCAAGGAAAACCTCTGGACTTGGAGTTAGGAAGCAAGGATTCAAATCCCAGCTTTGCCCTGTGCTGCCTGTTTCACTTTGTATTATATTCTCTGTAGATTGAGGGTGATGATACCCATCTTTCATAGTGTAACTGAAAGATTAGGTTAACAATGAAGCAGATGAAACAGACTAATAAATCCACTAAAAAGTCTTTCACATCGTTACAACAAAGTTCTCCCAGAGAAACTGTTTTAGTAATAGCAGTGGTCAACAATTATTATGCACTGGTTATTCTATATTACCAATGCTTTACTTAAGGGAAAATACTCAAGTTTGGTCACATGTGGCTTCTACATTTATAAGCTTCGCTGTGAGTCCTCTGAATCTCAAATTGTTCATTTGTCTCTAGGAACTTTAATAATATAGGAACCATAATAATGTTACAGGATATGGTGGTAATTAAATTAGATACTATGTAGCAAAGTGCTTCAAAATCTATTCACACACACACACACACACACACACATCTTTAAAGTTGCAAGTTATAGTGAATATTTCATAATAAAGTTCTTCCTTCACTGCTTTCTATTTTCTCAGGATCACCCCAAAAAGGAGATAAACCAGAACCAAAAAAAAATATATGTTTTAGTTGCCTCACATCTCACATTCTTAAGGATGAGTGTTTGACTAGGTAAAAAAGGCTACTTTGACCTAGTTTGGGGAGAATTAAAAGAGACTTGGTTTTTTTTCCCCTGCTTTTTTGACTTAGCATCTGTACATACAGAAACATTTCATTCTCAAGCATGATAGACGCTTGGACAGAAATGGCCTGATCCTTCTGGCCAAGACCACCAGGATAGTAGCTCTTGCCCATGGTGTAATAAGATCAGTATGCTTTGTTTCTTGGTGCTTCCTGCCTGTAGCTACCCAACTTCCTGGAGCTATTCCTAGAGATATGTGTCAAAGCACACGAGATGTTGAGTCTGCTCAGAGTGAAGTTACTTTGCTCATATTGCAAAGTTCCCAGGAGCCCCGATGCACCACCTAAGGACGTCAGCAAAGAGCTGCTAAAATTACAAGGGTCAGAACCGGCACCTTGCTCTGCGTTTGCATATGCCGTTCCCTTTGCTTGGCATGTCACGCTGTCCACCACCCTCTTCTGCCTGGCAAACAACTAACTCACTCTCCAAGACTCAGCTCAGATGTCCCCTCCTCTGTGAAGCTTTCCCCAATTCCTCCTATACCACATCCTTCATCTTCTTTTACGGCACTTAATTTACAGAATTCAACTTCTTCTATTATATGTCTACCTTTACTAGCAGACCATCTATTCTGCTTGAAAGCAGCAAGATACAGAACAACATACAGAATGGAGAGTAAGAGAGAATGCTGGAAGGTCAAAGTGCTAGCAGGGTCTAGGTGTCACACCTCAGGGATCTGCCCTCCTCTCTCTCTGGTGCTGTCCTCAGCCATCCAGTCTCTGGATACTGTAAATTTAAGGAAGGATGATAAAAATATAACAGCATGATATTTCTTTCTTTTACAGCTCCTAGGGTCAATCATTGTTCCAGGGTATGATTTCTTTATATGGCACATTTGCCCAAAGGCTTAGGTGTCGGATTTATTTTTATAATATTCATAATGAATCCATTTATAGATGATTTACATAGGCCTGTTGTGACCCAAAATCGGCTGACATTTCAGGCATTGTTACCTGAAGTTACACAAGAGCAAGTGCTCTATAATGAAAAAGTTTGGGCACTGCTGAGGCATTCTAGAAGAATCTTTTTTATTTACATCTTCTTCTGTTTTTGGATCCCAATTAAAATTCCTTGGAACAACATATGCAGGAAACTGGTATTTATGATGAAAAGCACAGCATCATGAAGGCCGATTTGAGCCCCTGAATTGCTACATTGTTCATACAATAAAAGATGCATAAGACTTCCACAGCCACTATCCTTTACTAAGGAGAGAGTCTGTACCCACAGGACCTGGAGAAGGTTCAAGGGCATTAAAAGATTGGCCCCTGGAGTTACTGAAATAAACAAATGGTTCCCAAACTTTGGTTGAGTATCAATCAGAATTATCTGGCGAGTTTTATTTCATTTTGTTTTAATGCAGATTTCTGGGACCCATGCCCTGAGATTCTGATTCTGTAGGACTGACATGAGCCCCAGGGACCGTTCTCTTTTTTTTTTTTTTTTTTAATGTTCCCCAAGTCTTTCTGATGACTGGCCAGCTTTGAAAACCACTGGTGTAAACCACCATTGTAACAGTGATCTTCAAATGGTGCATGCAAGATGGCACCTTGAGAAGGACAAGAAAACATTAAGAAATCTATATGTATGTATTTACCTTATTGTTCTGAAACCTTTTATTTTAAAATATAGACTCACAGAAAGTTGTAAAAATGGTATAAAGAGTCCCAAGTACTGCTCACCCAGCCTCCCCCAATGGTAACGTCTGATAAAGATATAATACAAAATCCAAGCCAGGAAAACTGACATTGTTTCATTACTGTTAACTAGCCCTTATTCAGTTTTCACCATATTTTAACCTGCATTCCTTTGTCTGTGTATATAGATCTATGCTATTTTAACTCATGTACAGGTTCATGTAACCACCACCGCAATCGAGATACAGAACTCTTCCACCACCAATTCCCTGTTGCTTTTTCTTGGTATGAATTCCCTGCCCCACTCCATCCCCAATCCTGTCCCCTAACAACCATTAATCTGTTCTCCATCACTAGAGTTTAGTCATCTCAAGAATGTCTTATAAATGGAACCATACGGTATATGTAATCCTTCAAGATTGATTTTTCTTTTTTCATTAAGCATAATGCCCTTGAGGTGAATCCAGGATTGCTGCATGTATCAATAGATCACCCCTTCTTATTAATGAATAGTACTATTCCACTGTATGCACGGACCTGACTCTATTTAAACACTTACCCACTGGAGGACATTTGAGACGTTGCCAGTATCTTGCCATTATGAAAAAAGTTATGAACATTCATGTACAGGAGTTTCTGTGAACATAACTTTTCATGTCTCTGGATTAAATGCTCCAGGGTACAACTGCCAAATCATATAGTTAGTACACATTTATGTTGGTTTAAAAAAAAAAAGCTGCCAAAGAGTTTTCCAGAATGGTTATACCATTTTACATACAACTACCAGCAATGTATGAGCAATTCAGCTTCTCCACACCTTCGCCAGCATATATGATTTTTTATTTTACCTGGCTTAATGGGTGTATGGTGATGCCTTATTGTAGTTCTACATTTATTTTTATTCTTGAAAAAGAAATTAAGCTTTCTTCATATTTAAAACATGGAGTGAAAATTGTATCACACATTTATATAATTTAAAAATGAAGATTGAAGAGCACCTCACCACACAATACTGCATTATTCACAGTTTTTGGAGTCAGACATGGATGAGGAATCTACCACCTCATTAAGGCATTCACTTCAGCAGTTAATTAAGTTGACAGGTTACAAAATAAAAGAGACTTTTGTCAACAATTCATGAATTCGTTTTTGTTCTAAAACAGCTAATCCACTCACTCTGTGCACATACATTAATTCTATCACTGGAGATTCTAAGCAAGTCACCCAAAACACTTCAGTGACACAGAACAGTGGCCATAATGGAAGGGTCCACAGGATCCAGGCTCAGCTTCACCACTTACTGTTCTGTAATATTGAACAAACAACCTGACCGCTCTGAACCTTTAAAACTGAGGTAATAACCCCTGCCTGTATTCAACAATTTTGATTTGTTATTTACAGCATTCCTAGAGAAAAGGTCCTATACCTCCTAGAAATGTATTAGGGAATTAACTATCCTTATGTGAGAAATGAAATTGTATTAGATAATTTTTAAGATTCATCCTGGTTCAAGAATTTTATAATATATATAATACTGAAGCACTGTGATTCCTATCACTGTTATTAGAGGTTAATACTGTTTACCAGTATTTATGAATATTATTATTAGTAATAATTATATTTATATTACTATATATTTATTAGTCTTATAGTACTAGTATTATAATTTAGAAAAATTATTAGTAATAGTGTGTATAAAATTATGAAATGCATTTATTAAGTAAATACTGTTTCATAATTTTATCAATATTACTTAATATTAATAAAAGCAACTAGTTATTTTTATTATAGCAAGAAATACACTCTATGAGGGCAGAGATCAATCTCTGTTTTGCTCATTACTTCAGCCCCTAGAAGAGTGTCTGGCACAAATTCTGTTTTAAGTAAGTGATTGTTGAATAAGTATGCAAAAGTAATTCCTAGAGTCGTAAGGTATTTTATAATTTATAAAACATTTTTACACTCACTGTTATATTTGATCCTCAAAACAATCTGGTAAGATAATTAATATTAACAACTAGTTTTATAAATTAAGAAATATGGAATAGAAAATTGTCATGCCCAAGGTCAAGTGGTGAAACTGAGGCTGGCATGTAAATACCCTGACAACCAAGTCAGCACTGAACCTTGGCTCTTTTTGAGTGTCAATAAGGCCTATGAATATTTAGTAAGATCTGATTTCACGATTTCACCCAAACAATTACAAGTTCTTTCCTCTTCAGGAAGGTGCAATGTAAAGATCAAATTAATACAATTATTACCCAACCCTTTAATGAATGAACAGCTTGTCCTTTTTCCCCCCTGAGGCTCTGAAAATTAAAACTCATGTACTGGCACTCCACAGTGATAGATGAGGCTCAAGATGCTTACCCTGAACCAGAAAAGGGACATGCCAGTCAAACTCGAGTCTCATTAGAGTTCCTGATGTTTCAGTGAATCTGCGACTGTCCTCTTGACAGACCATGCGTGGTTATAACAAACAGTCTGAGAAGTCGCGAGTGTTCTTCTGCGATGCCTGGCAACTTAACAGGACTGTCAGAACTACATAAGGAAGATGTTTCCCATTTGTACCTCCAAAATCACAGGCCAGATTCACCTTTCATGTCAGGGAAGAGAGACGATAGGACTCCAGAGACAGGAGCGTACAATGCAAGTATAAATATTTCGACATCAACTTGTTCAGAGCTCACCATCAGTCCTTATATATTTTCTACTCCCAATTATTCCAGGTGTAAAAAAGAAAAAGCTTTTACTAACTGTAAGAAGAGAAGCAGCATCAAATTGGCTTATATGGGCAAGATTAAAAATGGCAGAAAAAAATCCATTCTAAATTACTTCTTCAAATATATTGCCATAGGTGGCCATCCGTTTCCCTCACATTTTAGCTATCTGTTGAGAAAACAAATATGTCCTGCCTGACCAAGTTACATGACTTCATATCACTAAAAGCTAGTTCTGCACCAAGTAACAATAATCAGACTCATCAATTCCTAGGAACCAAGCCCCAACTTTGTCTCTTCCAATCTAAGTCAGTGGAGAACCAATAGAATGAGCGTATTTAGGGCCAGAGTTCTGGAGCCAGTTCAGCCCCAAACTCTTGGGTAACCTTGGGAAGACATTCTCTTCCCTCTCAGACTCAGTTTTCACATCTGACAAGTAAAAGAATTGGCCTAGAAAACCTTCAAACACTTTTCTAGCTCTGCTGCTCAAAGACTTCATGATTAAAACATGAAGAATGGCTCTGGCAGGAGAGTGGAATGGAAACAAGCTTGGCTGCCATTTCCATCATGGGAGATCAGTTGCTTATGAGGACATTGGTTCTGGTTACTATGTTTACCCCAGATTATCAATCACCTATAACTATTCCCTCTCCATAGAATGGATTAGTAACCTCAGGTAGCAGAAAGCAGAGAGATCTAGTAAAAAATTTCCAGGCTTAGGACCCTCACTGAATAGAATTCACTTCACCTATTCTGATTTGACTTCACAAGTCGAGGTGAAGCAATGTAGGTAAAGCTTGAAAACAGAGGCTTTGTTTATATTATACAGAAGTGTGTAAGGTAATATACAAAGGAAAAGTTTGTGAAAAGAGCAACCATTTTGAAATTAATTTCAAAGAAAAATCATGAAATAATAAAATAATGGAGTTAAAATAGATGAGGCTGTCTAGCCCAATCTCTAATAAATAGAAACCTTTAAAATCAGCAAGAGCCCTAGATATAAAGAATAGAGCCTAGCTCTACAATTTTACTAACTACATGATTATGGAATAAGTTAGTTCACTTCTGGTAGTTTACCACTCAGTAAAATGGCAATAGCATCTGTTCTACCTAACTCAGAGAGCTACAGTAAAAACTCTCTTTTGAGAATTAAATAACAATGAATATGGAAGTGCTATATGAACTACAAAGGAGTGTACAAGTAAAAGTAATTCTACTGAAAGGGTCACCTGGAATTTGTACCCTATGGATTCATTTTTTAAAAAATCTTATATAAAAAATATTTTTTAAAAGAAACTTCAGACACTGGAGAAAGTCAACTTAAAGCCGTAAGATAACTCCAACTATACAAACTTGCAAACTTTACAAATCATTCTGTATGATAATCTATTGCAATGAGGGATACAAAACATTATCAAATGTCATTCGGCCAAACTATTGAGAGAGAGAGAGACAGAGAAAATTTCCAACTGCCAGAGTTATAACAGTAGGAAAATTTCAAGACCATCTCCATAAAATAATGTATTAGTAAAGGAAAAAAGCTCACTTACTTTGCTATCTACCAAGGACAAAAAAAGAAAGATCTATACCCTATTCTGCCATCAAAGTCTAAGGCTCTGGGGAATTTTTGAAAATTTGAAGCAAGGAAAGGACCCTGATTATAGGAAAAAGAACACTACTGCTGGGTGGGGCTAATGGCGGACTCCGGGAGGGCTCACGCCAAGGAGTACTCCTCAGAACTTCTGCTGCCAGTGTCCTTGTCCCCGTGGTGAGCCACAGCTGCCCCCCACCTCTGCAGGAGACCCTCCAACACTAGCAGACCTTGTGTCGAGAAGCAAGAACAACTACAATCCTGCAGCCTGTGGAACAAAAACCACGTTCACAGAAAGATAGACAAGATGAAAAGGCAGAGGGCTATGTACAAGATGAAGGAACAAGATAAAATCCCAGAAAAAAAACTAAATGAAGTGGAGATAGGCAACATTCAGAATAATGATAGTGAAGATGATCCAGGACCTCTGAAAAAAATGGAGGCAAAGATCGAGAAGATGCAAGAAATGTTTAAAAAAGACCTAGAAGAATTAAAGGGCAAACAAAGAGAGATGAACAATACAATAACTGAAATGAAAACTACACTAGAAGGGATCAATAGCAGAGTAACTGAGGCAGAAAAATAGATGAGTGACCTGGAAGACAGAATGGTGGAATTCACTGCTGCAGAACAGAATAAAGAAAAAAGAATGAAAAGAAATGAAGACAGCCTAAGAGGCCTCTGGAACAACATTAAAGGCAACAACATTCACATTATAGGGGTCCCAGAAAGAGAAGAGAGAAAGGACTCGAGAAAATATTTGAAGAGATTATAGTCGAAAACTTCCCTAACATGGGAAAAGAAATAGCCACCCAAGTCCAGGAAGTGCAGAGAGTCCCATACAGGATAAACCAAGGAGAAACACGCCAAGACACATAGAAATCAAATTGGCAAAAATTAAAGACATAGAAAAATTATTGAAAGCAGCAGGGAAAACCGACAAATAACATACAAGGGAACTCCCATAAGGTTAACAGCTGATTTCTCAGCAGAAACTCTACAAGCCAGAAGGGAGTGGCATGATATATTTAAAGTGATGAAAGGGAAGAACCTACAACCAAGATTACGCTACCTGGCAAGGATCTCATTCACATTCGATGGAGAAATCAAAAGCTTTACAGACAAGCAAAAGTTAACAGAATTCAGCACTACCAAACAAGCTCTACAACAAATGCTAAAGGAACTTCTCTAAGTGGGAAACACAAGAGAAGAAAAGGACCTACAAAAACAAACCCAAAACAATTAAGAAAATGGCAATAGGAACATACATAGTGATAATTACCTTAAACGTGAATGGATTAAATGCTCCAACCAAAAGACACAGGCTCGCTGAATGGATACAAAAACAAGACCCATATATATGCTGTCTACAAGAGACCCACTTCAGACCTAGGGACACATACAGACTGAAAGTGAGGGGATGGAAAAAAGATATTCCATACAAATGGAAATCAAAAGAAAGCTGGAGTAGCAATACTCATATCAGATAAAATAGAGTTTAAAATAAAGAATGTTACAAGAGACAAGGAAGGACACTACATAATGATCAAGGGATCAACCCAAGAAGAAGATATAACAATTATAAATATACGTGCACCCAACATAGGAGCACCTCAGTACATAAGGCAACTGCTAACAGCTATAAAAGAGAAAATCAACAGTAACAGAGTAATAGTGGGGGACTTTAACACCTCACTCACACCAATGGACAGATCATCCAAACAGAAAATTAATAAGGAAACACAAGCTTTAAATGGCACAATAGACCAGATAGATTTAATTGATATTTATAGGACATTCCATCCAAAAACAGCAGATTACACTTTCTTCACAAGTGCACACAGAACATTCTCCAGGATAGATCACATCTTGGGTCACAAATCAAGCCTCAATAAATTTAAGAAAATTGAAATCATATCAAGCATCTTTTCTGACCACAACGCTATGAGATTAGAAATCAATTACAGGGAAAAAAAGGAAAAAAAAACACAAACACATGGAGGCTAAACAATACATTACTAAATAACCAAGAGACCACTGAAGAAATCAAAGAAGAAATCAAAAAATACCTAGAGACAAATGACAATGAAAACACGATGATCCAAAACCTATGGGATGCAGCAAAAGCAGTTCTAAGAGGGAAGTTCATAGCAATACAAGCCTACCTCAAGACAACATACATCTCAAATAAACAATCTAACCTTACACCTAAAGGAACTAGAGAAAGAAGAACAAAGAAAACCCAAAGTTAGTAGAAGGAAAGATCAGAGGAGAAATAAAGATAAGAGCAGAAATAAATGAAATAGAAACAAAGAAAACAATAGCAAAGATCAGTAAAACTAAAAGCTGGTTCTTTGGGAAGATAAACAAAATTGATAAACCATTAGCCAGACTCATCAAGAAAAAGAGGGAGAGGACTCAAATCAATAAAATTACAAATGAAAAAGGAGACGTTACAACAGACACCACAGAAATACAAAGCATCCTAAGAGACTACTACAAGTGACTCTATGCCAATAAAATGGACAACCTGGAAGAAATGGACAAATTCTTAGAAAGGTATAACCTTCCAAGACTGAACCAGGAAAAAATAGAAAATATGAACAGATCAATCACAAGTGATGAAATTGAAACTGTGATTAAAAATCTTCCAACAAACAAAAGTCTAGGACCAGATGGCTTCACAGGTGAATTCTATCAAATATATAGAGAAGAGCTAACACCGATCCTTCTCAAACTCTTCCAAAAAGTTGCAGAGGAAATAATGCTCCTGAACTCTTTCTGTGAGACCACCATCACCCTGATACCAAAACTAGACAAAGATACTACAAAAAAAGAAAATTACAGATCAATATCACTGATGAACATAGATGCAAAAATCCTCAACAAAATACTAGCGAACAGAATCCAACAACACATTAAAAGGATCATACACCATGATCAAGTGCGATCTATCCCAGGGATGCAAGGATTCTTCAATATATGCAAATCAATCAATGTGATACACCATATCAATAAATTGAAGAATAAAAACCATATGATCATCTCAATAGATGCAGAAAAAGCTTTTGACAAAATTCAACACCCATTTATGATAAAAACTCTCCAGAAAGTGGGCATAGAGGGAACCTACCTCAACATAATAAAGACCATATACGACAAAGCCACAGCAAACATCATTCTCAACAGTGAAAAACTGAAAGCATTTCCTCTAAGATCAGGAACAAGACAAGGATGTCCACTCTCGCCACTACTATTCAACATAGTTTTGGAAGTTGTAGCCACGGCAGTCAGAGAAGAAAAAGAAAAAAAGGAATACAAATTGGAAAAGAAGAAGTAAAACCGTCACTGTTTGCAGATGACATGATACTATACATAGAGAATCCTAAAGATGCCACCAGAAAACTACTAGAGCTAATCAATGAATTTGGTAAAGTTGCCAAATACAAAATTAATGCACAGAAATCTCTTGCATTCCTATATACTAATGATGAAAAATCTGACAGAGGAATTAATGAAACACTCCCATTTACCACTGCAACAAAAAGAATAAAAAACCTAGGAATAAACCTACCTAGGGAGACAAAAGACTTGTATGCAGAAAACTATAAGACACTGATGAAAGAAATTAAAGATGATACAAACAGATGGATATACCATGTTCTTGGATTGGAAGACTCAATATTGTGAAAATGACTATATTACCCAAAGCAATCTACAGATTCAATACAATCCCTACCAAATTACCAACGGCATTTTTCACAGAACTAAAACAAGAAATCTTAAAATTTGTATGGAGACACAAAAGACCCCGAATAGCCAAAGCAGTCTTGAGGGGAAAAAACGTAGCTGGAGGAATCAGACTCCCTGACTTCAGACTATACTACAAAGCTACAGTAATCAAGACAATATGGTACTGGCACAGAAACAGAAATACAGATCAATGGAACAGGATAGAAAGCCCAGAGATAAACCCACACACCTATGGTCAACTAATCTATGACAAAGGAGGCAAGGATATACAATGGAGAAAAGACAGTCTCTTCAATAAGTGGTGCTGGGAAAACTGGACAGCTACATGGAAAAGAATGAAATTAGAATACTCCCTAACACCATACACAAAAATACAGTCAAAATGGATTAGAGACCTAAATGTAAGACTGGACACTATAAAACTCTTAGAGGAAAACATAAGAAGAACACTCTTTGACATAAATCACAGCAAGATCTTTTTTGATCCACCTCCTAGAGTAATGGAAATAAAAACAAAAATAAATAAATGGGACCTAATGAAACTTAAAAGCTTTTGCAAAGCAAAGGAAACTACAAGCAAGACAAAAAGACAACCCTCAGAATGGGAGAAAGTATTTGCAAATGAATCAACGGACAAAGGATTAATCTCCAAAATATATAAACAGCTCATGCAGCTCAATATTAAAAAAACAAACAACCCAATCCAAAAAAGGGCAGAAGACCTAAATAGACATTTCTCCAAAGAAGACATACAGATGGCCAAGAAGCACATGAAAAGCTGCTCAACATCACTAATTATGAGAGAAATGCACATCGAAACTCCAATGAGGTATCACCTCACACCACTTAGAATGGGCATCATCAGAAAATCTACAAACGACAAATGCTGGAGAGGGTGTGGAGAAAAGGGAACCCTCTTGTACTGTTGGTGGGAATGTAAATTAATACAGCCACTATGGAGAACAGTACGGAGGTTCCTTTAAAAACTAAAAATAGAATTACCACATGACCCAGCAATCCCACTACTGGGCATATACCCAGAGAAACCGTAATTCAAAAAGACACCCCAAGGGGAGGGGCAAGATGGTGGAAGAGTAAGACGCGGAGATCACCTTCCTCCCCACAGATACATGAGAAATACATCTACACGTGGAACTGCTCCTACAGAACACCCACTGAACGCTGGCAGAAGACGTCAGACCTCCCAAAAGGCAAGAAAATCCCCACGTACTTGGGTAGGGCAAAAGAAAAAAGAAATAACAGAGACAAAAGAATAGGGACGGGACCTGCACCAGTGGGAGGGAGCTGTGAAGGAGGAAAGGTTTCCACACACTAGGAAGCCTCTTCGTGGGCAGAGTCTGCGGGTAGCAGAGGGGGGAAGCTTCGGAGCCACGGAGGAGAGCGCACCCACATTGGTGCGGAGGGCAAAGCGGAGATTCCCGCACAGAGGAGCGGTGCCGACCAGCACTCACCAGCCCGAGAGGCTTGTCTGCTCAGCCGCCGGGGCGGGCGGGGCCTGGGAGCTGGGGCTCGGGCTTCGGTGCTAGCCGGGAGGGAGTCCGGGAAAAAGACTGCGGCTGCCAAAGAGGCAAGAGAATTTTTCTTGCCTCTTTGTTTCGCGGCGCGCAGGGAGAGGGGATTCAGAGCGCCGCCTAAACGAGCTCCAGAGACGGGCGCGAGCCGCGGCTGTCAGCGCGGATCCCACAGCAACAGGGACGCAGAGGGAAAAACGGAGAGATTCCCGCACAGAGGCTCGGCGCCGAGCAGCACTCACCAGCCCGAGAGGCTTGTCTGCTCACCCGCCGGGGCGGGCGGGGGCTGGGAGCTGAGGCTCGGGCTTCGGTCGGATCGCAGGGAGAGGACTGGGGTTGGCTGCGTGAACACAGCCTGAAGGGTCTAGCGCACCACAACTAGCCAGGAGGGTGCACGAGAAAAAGTCTGCAGCTGCCGAAGAGGCAGGAGACTTTTTCTTGCCTCTTTGTTTCGCGGCGTGCAAGGAGAGGGGATTCAGAGCGCCACTTAAACGAACTCCAGAGACGGGCGCGAGCCGCGGCTATCAGCGCGGACCCCAGAAACAGGCATGAGACGCTAAGGCTGCTGCTGCCGCCACCAAAAAGCCTGTGGGCGAGCACAGGTCATTCTCCACACCGCCCCTCCCGGGAGCCTGTGCAGCCCGCCACGGCCAGGCTCCCATAATCCGGGGACAACTTCCCCGGGAGAGCGCACGGCGCGCCTCAGGCTGCTGCAACGTCACGCCGGCTTCTGCCGCCGCAGGCTCGCCCCGCCTCCTCCGTACCGCTCCCTCCCCCCGGCCTGACTGAGCCAGAGCCCCCGAATCAGCTGCTCCTTTAACCCCGTTCTGTCTGGGCGGGGAACAGACGCCCTCAGGGGACCTACATGCAGAGGCGGGTCCAAATCCAAAGCTGAACCCCGGGAGCTGTACGAACAAAGAAGAGAAAGGGAAATCTCTCCCAGCAGCCTCAGAAGCAGCAGATTAAAGCTCCACAAACAACTTGATGTGCCTGCATCTGTTGAATACCTGAATAGACAACGAATCATCCCAAATTTAGGAGATGGACTTTGGGAGCAGGATATATTAACTTTTCCCCTTTTCCTTTTTTTTGTGAGTGTAGATGTGTATGCTTCTGGGTGAGATTTTGTCTGTATAGCTTTGCTCTCACCGTTAGTCCTAGGGTTAGGTCCGTCCGTTTTTTTTTTTTTTTTTTTTTTTTTTTGGCTTAAAATTTTTTTTTTCCCTAATAAATGTTTTCTTAATAATTTTTTCCTTATTTTCTATTTTTAAAAAAATTTTTAATAAGTTTTTTCATATTTTTTATTTTAAAAAATTAAAAAAATTTTTTTCTTAATAAATTTTTTCTAAATAATTTTTTTCTTATTTTTAGTATAAAAAATTAATAAATCTATTTTTAAAAATTAAAAAAAAATTTTTTTCTTAATAAATTTACTCTTAATAATTTTTTTTCTTATTTTTTATTATAATTGCTTTATTTTATTTTATTTTATCCTCTTTTTTTCTTTCTTTCCATTTTTTCTCCCTTTGATTCTGAGCCGTGTGGATGAAAGGCTCTTGGTGCTCCAGCCAGGCATCAGGGCTGTGCCTCTGAGGTGGGAGAGCCAACTTCAGGACACTGGTCCACAAGAGACCTCCCAGCTCCACGTAATACCAAACGGCGAAAATCTCTCACAGATCTCCATCTCAACATCAAGACCCAGCTTCACTCAACGACCAGCAAGCTACAGTGCTGGACACCCTATGCCAAACAACTAGCAAGAGAGGAACACAGCCCCATCCATTAACAGAGAGGCTGCCTAAAATCATAATAAGGCCACAGACACCCCAAAACACACCACCAGACGTGGACGAACCCACCAGAAAGACAACATCCAGCCTCATCCACCAGAACACAGGCACTAGTTCCCTCCACCAGGAAACCTACACAACCCACTGAACCAACCTTAGCCACTGGGGACAGATACCAAAAACAACGGGAACTACGAACCTGCAGCCTGTGAAAAGGAGACCCCAAACACAGTAAGATAAGCAAAATGAGAAGACAGAAAAACACACAGCAGATGAAGGAGCAGGGTCAAAACACACCAGACCTAACAAATGAAGAGGAAATAGGTAGTCTACCTGAAAAAGAATTCAGAATAATGATAGTAAGGATGATCCAAAGTCTTGGAAATAGAATAGACAAAATGCAAGAAACATTTAACAAGGACGTAGAAGAACTAAAGAGGAACCAAGAAACGATGACAAGCACAATAAATGAAATTAAAAATACTCTAGATGGGATCAATAGCAGAATAACTGAGGCAGAAGAACGGATAAGTGACCTGGAAGATAAAATGGTGGAAATAACTACTGCAGACCAGAATAAAGAAAAAAGAATGAAAAGAACTGAGGACAGTCTCAGAGACCTCTGGGACAACATTAAACGCACCAACATTCGAATTATAGGGGTCCCAGAAGAAGAAGAGAAAAAGAAAGGGACTGAGAAAATATTTGAAGAGATTATAGTTGAAAACTTCCCTAATATGGGAAAGGAAATAGTTAATCAAGTCCTGGAAGCACAGAGAGTCCCATACAGGATAAATCCAAGGAGAAACACACCAAGACACATATTAATCAAACTATCAAAAATTAAATATAAAGAAAACATATTAAAAGCAGCAAGGGAAAAACAACAGATAACACACAAGGGCATCCCCATAAGGTTAACAGCTGATCTTTCAGCAGAAACGCTGCAAGCCAGAAGGGAGTGGCAGGATATACTTAAAGTGATGAAGGAGAAAAACCTACAACCAAGATTACTCTACCCAGCAAGGATCTCATTTAGATTTGATGGAGAAATTAAAACCTTTACAGACAAACAAAAGCTGAGAGAGTTCAGCACCACCAAACCAGCTTTACAACAAATGCTAAAGGAACTTCTCTAGGCAAGAAACACAAGAGAAGGAAAACACCTACAATAACAAACCCAAAACATTTAAGAAAATGGGAATAGGAACATACATATCGATAATTACCTTAAATGTAAATGGATTAAATGCTCCCACCAAAAGACACAGACTGGCTGAATGGATACAAAAACAAGACCCATATATATGCTGTCTACAAGAGACCCACTTCAGACCTAGAGACACATACAGACTGAAAGTGAGGGGATGGAAAAAGATATTCCATGCAAATGGAAATCAAAAGAAAGCTGGAGTAGCAATTCTCATATCAGACAAAATAGACTTTAAAATAAAGACAATTACAAGAGACAAAGACGGACACTATATAATGATCAAGGGATCGATCCAAGAGGAAGGTATAACAATTGTAAATATTTATGCACCCAACATAGGAGCACCTCAATACATAAGGCAAATACTAACAGCCATAAAAGGGGAAATCGACAGTAACACAATCATAGTAGGGGACTTCAACACCCCACTTTCACCAATGGACAGATCATCCAAAAGGAAAATAAATAAGGAAACACAAGCTTTAAATGATACATTAAACAAGATGGACTTAATTGATATTTATAGGACATTCCACCCAAAAACAACAGAATACACATTTTTCTCAAGTGCTCATGGAACATTCTCCAGGATAGATCATATCTTGGGTCACAAATCAAGCCTTGGTAAATTTAAAAAAATTGAAATCGTATCAAGTATCTTTTCCGACCACAACGCTATGAGACTAGATATCAATTACAGGAAAAGATCTGTAAAAAATACAAACACATGGAGGCTACACAATACACTACTTAATAACGAAGTGATCACTGAAGAAATCAAAGGGGAAATCAAAAAATACCTAGAAACAAATGACAATGGAGACACGACGATCCAAAACCTATGGGATGCAGCAAAAGCAGTTCTAAGAGGGAAGTTTATAGCAATACAAGCCTACATCAAGAAACAGGAAACATCTCGAATAAACAACCTAACCTTGCACCTAAAGCAATTAGAGAAAGAAGAACAAAAAAACCCCAAAGCTAGCAGAAGGAAAGAAATCATAAAGATCAGATCAGAAATAAATGAAAAAGAAATGAAGGAAACAATAGCAAAAATCAATGAAACTAAAAGCTGGTTCTTTGAGAAGATAAACAAAATTGATAAACCATTAGCCAGACTCATCAAGAGAAAAAAGGAGAAGACTCAAATTAATAGAATTAGAAATGAAAAAGGAGAAGTAACCACTGACACTGCAGAAATACAAACGATCATAAGAGATTACTACAAGCAACTCTATGCTAATAAAATGGACAACCTGGAAGAAATGGACAGATTCTTAGAAATGCACAACCTGCCGAGACTGAACCAGGAAGAAATAGAAAATATGAACAGACCAATCACAAGCACTGAAATTGAAACTGTCATTAAAAATCTTCCAACACACAAAAGCCCAGGACCAGATGGCTTCACAGGCGAATTCTATCAAACATTTAGAGAAGAGCTAACACCTATCCTTCTCAAACTCTTCCAAAATATTGCAGAGGGAGGAACACTCCCCAACTCATTCTACGAGGCCACCATCACCCTGATACCAAAACCAGGCAAAGATGTCACAAAGAAAGAAAACTACAGGCCAATATCACTGATGAACATAGATGCAAAAATCCTCAACAAAATACTAGCAAACAGAATCCAACAGCACATTAAAAGGATCATACACCATGATCAAGTGGGGTTTATTCCAGGAATGCAAGGATTCTTCAATATACGCAAATCAATCAACGTGATACATCATATTAACAAATTGAAGGAGAAAAACCATATGATCATCTCAATAGATGCAGAGAAAGCTTTCGACAAAATTCAACACCCATTTATGATAAAAGTCCTGCAGAAAGTAGGCATAGAGGGAACTTTCCTCAACATAATAAAGGCCGTATATGACAAACCCACAGCCAACATTGTCCTCAATGGTGAAAAACTGAAACCATTTCCACTAAGATCAGGAACAAGACAAGGTTGCCCACTCTCACCACTATTATTCAACATAGTTTTGGAAGTGTTAGCCACAGCAATCAGAGACGAAAAAGAAATAAAAGGAATCCAAATCGGAAAAGAAGAAGTAAAGCTGTCACTGTTTGCAGATGACATGATACTATACATAGAGAATCCAAAAGATGCTACCAGAAAACTACTAGAGCTAATCAATGAATTTGGTAAAGTAGCAGGATACAAAATTAATGCACAGAAATCTCTTGCATTCCTGTATACTAATGATGAAAAATCTGAAAGTGAAATTAAGAAAACACTCCCGTTTACCATTGCAACAAAAAGAATAAAATACCTAGGAATAAACCTACCTAAGGAGACAAAAGACCTGTATGCAGAAAATTATAGGACACTGATGAAAGAAATTAAAGATGATACAAACAGATGGAGAGATATACCATGTTCTTGGATTGGAGGAATCAACATTGTGAAAATGACTCTGCTACCCAAAGCAATCTACAGATTCAATGCAATCCCTATCAAACTACCACTGGCATTTTTCACAGAACTAGAACAAAAAATTTCACAATTTGTATGGAAACACAAAAGACCCCGAATAGCCAAAGCAATCTTGAGAACGAAAAATGGAGCTGGAGGAATCAGGCTCCCTGACTTCAGACTATATTACAAAGCTACAGTAATCAAGACAGTTTGGTACTGGCACAAAAACAGAAATATAGATCAATGGAACAGGATAGAAAGCCCAGAGATAAGCCCACGCACATATGGTCACCTTATCTTTGATAAAGGAGGCAAGCATATACAGTGGAGAAAAGACAGCCTCTTCAATAAGTGGTGCTGGGAAAATTGGACAGGTACATGTAAAAGTATGAAATTAGAACACTCCCTAACACCATACACAAAAATAAACTCAAAATGGATTAAAGACCTAAGTGTAAGGCCAGACACTATCAAACTCTTAGAGGAAAACATAGGCAGAACACTGTATGACATAAGTCACAGCAAGATCCTTTTTGACCCAGGTCCTAGAGAAATGGAAATAAAAACACAAATAAACAAATGGGACCTAATGAAACTTAAAAGCTTTTGCACAGCAAAGGAAACCATAAACAAGACCAAAAGACAACCCTCAGAATGGGAGAAAATATTTGCAAATGAAGCAACGGACAAAGGATTAATCTCCAAGATTTACAAGCAGCTCATGCAGCTCAATAACAAAAAAACAAACAACCCAATCCAAAAATGGGCAGAAGACCTAAATAGACATTTCTCCAAAGAAGAGATACAGATTGCCAACAGACACATGAAAGAATGCTCAACATCATTAATCATTAGAGAAATGCAAATCAAAACTACAATGAGGTATCATCTCACACCGGTCAGAATGGCCATCATCAAAAAATCTAGAAACAATAAATGCTGGAGAGGGTGTGGAGAAAAGGGAACACTCTTGCACTGTTGGTGGGAATGTAAATTGATACAGCCACTATGGAGAACAGTATGGAGGTTCCTTAAAAAACTAAAAATAGAACTACCATACGACCCAGCAATCCCACTACTGGGCATATACCCTGAGAAAACCATAATTCAGAAAGAGTCATGTACCAAAATATTCATTGCAGCTCTGTTTACAATAGCCAGGACATGGAAGCAACCTAGGTGTCCATCATCGGATGAATGGATAAAGAAGATGTGGCACATATATACAATGGAATATTACTCAGCCATAAAAAGAAATGAAATGGAGGTGTTTGTAATGAGGTGGATGGAGTTAGAGTCTGTCATACAGAGTGAAGTAAGTCAGAAAGAGAAAAACAAATACAGTATGCTAACACATATATATGGAATCTAAGGGAAAAAAAAAAAAAAAAAAGAGGTCATGAAGAACCTAGTGGCAAGATGGGAATAAAGACACAGACCTACTAGAGAATGGACTTGAGGATATGGGGAGGGGGAGGGGTGAGATGTGACAGGGTGAGAGAGTGTCATGGACATATATACACTATCAAATGTAAAATAGATAACTAGTGGGAAGCAGCCGCATAGCACAGGGAGATCAGCTCGGTGCTTTGTGACCACCTAGAGGGGTGGGATAGGGAGGGTGGGAGGGAGGGAGATGCAAGAGGGAAGAGATATGGCAACATATGTATATGTGTAACTGATTCACTTTGTTGTAAAGCAGAAGCTAGCACACCATTGTAAAGCAATTATACTTCAATAAAGATGTTTAAAAAAAAAAAAAAAAAAAAAAAAGACACCCCAATGTTCATTGCAGCACTATTTACAATAGCCATGACATGGAAGCAACCTAAATGCCCATCGACAGACGAATGGATAAAGAAGATGTGGTACAATGGAATATTTTTATACAATGGAATATTATTCAGCCATAAAAAGGAATGAAATTGGGTCATTTGTAGAGACGTGGATGGATCTAGAGACTGTCATACAGAGTGAAGTAAGTCAGAAAGAGAAAAACAAATATCGTATATTAACGCATATATGTGGAACCTCGAAAAATGGTACAGATGAACCAGTTTGCAGGGCAGAAATTGCCACACAGATGTAGAGAACCAACATATGGACACCAAGGGGGGAAAGTGGGGGGGTAGGGGTGGTGGTGTGATGAATTGGGAGATTGGGATTGACATATATTCACTAATATGTATTAAAAAAAAAAAAAAAAAAACTACTGCTAGTACTTTAAAGACCAAAAGAAAAATTGCATCATCTTATTGCCCTCATCAGTCTAGAACAGAACGTGATGAGACAAAACCATATATACATACCAACTTCATTCCATAAAAAAATACGTAGACACTTAACATGGTAAAATTTGCAAGACAAAACAATAAAAAATATATATGGGCTCATAAGCATATAGTACAGGACACAAAAAGGCATTTGGAAATGCAGGGGCATTCCAAGACACACAAGTTGTTGAAAAAAAAAAAATCAATGAAAAATGAGAACAATGGTAGTAAAATAAAAAGACCCTAAGGCCTAAAGAGCTACTAACTGGGAAAAAAAGTACACCCACTCTTAAATGTGCCAAAGCCCTTTAGAGAAAGTTATTAGCAGAATACCTTATAAAAAAAATTATAACATATAAATATAAGTTGGCGTGGAAAACATGTGGGTACTTTTTCTACTTTCACAGTCAGAATTTAAAAATGAGAAAGCAAACCCCAGAGATTACAGACATAATACCAAGGTGAGAAAAGTAATCGGTAACTTCAAGGTAGCAGTGGTTAAACAAATCCTGGGCTAAAAAGCTCAAGGAATGGGGAGACGAGGTAAAAGAAATTCATACAGAACCATAAAGCCTAAAAAGTGGTTAAGAAGCTCGAATCTGTGCCTGGAAAAGCAGGCTCATATTGCTGTAGTTTAACTGTCACCGCAAACATCATTGAGTAGCTACTAGGTGTCAGGTGTCCTGCTGGATGCTGTTGGGAGTAAAAGGTATGAGTCAGGCAGCCCCAGCCTCTAAAAGGTCCGAGTCTACCAAAGGAGACAGGACCAGACACAAGTAAATCCATTAGAAGGACAGTTGTGAAAAGGATTGTATGAGATGCACAGAGGTTATGGCTGAGGGACAGAGTAGAATATAATACAACGTCCTGATAACTCTGGACTCAAACAAAGGGGACCTGAGGTCTGGTACCAACTTGGCCACAAGCAGGCCGTGCATCTCTGAACAAATCACTCACTCTCTCTGCACTGCAGTTCTCATCTTTATACCAGCAAAAGGTGGACTGTGTGATTTCTGTTAGTTCTACACTCTGTCTTTGTGGCTGAGGTTCTTGGAAGTCAGGGCCTGAATTAAGCTATGAATGTTAAGGCTTTATGGGCTAGAAATTGAGGGCACGTATGTACAGAGGCAAAGAATGGCAATGGCGTGAGCTGAGACACGAGACCTCATCAACTCATGCGGTAAATGAAAACTGTGTTACCTACTACTTGGGGATTTCACTAATGGTACAGAACATTCTAAATGGACAAAAAAAGAAAAAGAAAATGGATATAAACTTTAGAAAATGTATAAAAAATTAAACAAAAATAACATGAATTATAAAAACACTGAGAGCAACAGAGGATGCACTAACATTTAAATTAAATATAAAGGAAAGCAAATCTTACACTTCTAACAAATATCATGTCATAATATATAGCAGATGAAGAGATGGAGCTATATTTTAAAAAGTCTGAATATCCATGAACCTTTATCCATGTTTGTCTTTAAAATGTATATATGCAAGGGAAATTTCTTCCTTTACGTATTCAAAAAAGGTTATATTAAAAAGAAAGAGAGATTGGCAGAATTGCAAGAAAGACTCGAGACTTCAGAAATTCAGTGAGACTGAGCTGCTTCGAGAGAGGATGCCACATTCCAAACTGTTTATTGCAAGAGGAGAATTACTGAGCAGTGCACTCACCCATGCAGCCATCCGCCATCCATCCAAATATATATACACATAGGAACATACAGACATACATTTGACCATACACAATCATTCCCACTAAAAACACAGTAGCATAATAAGAGCCAAGAGGAACATAAGGATGAGTGAGAAACCATGTCTTGTTGCTTAAATGGGGAAACAAAGCTTACATTCTTATAAGGAAGTAGGGAAGTATCACCATTGTATGGGGCCTGAGTGCCACATATGCCAGGAAGAGAAGGACCGGCAGCATAGCAGGCTGGGTGAAGACAACAGCCTCACTTCAGAAACTCTGTAGCCACAAAACCACAGAGAATGTCACCTCTTTTCTCTAAGCTTCCATTTCTTTATGTGAAAAAATACTTAGTTCATAGGGTTATAGGGAAGGCAATAAAATGACAATGAAAAGCCTCACCTCACACGGACTATCTGGTCAGTAGCGGCAGATTAAGAAGAGCAGGAGGAACAACAAAAGAAGTAGGAAGTTGATGGTCAGAATAGGATGTACATGGAAACCCACGGAAGGGAGTGATTACTTCGGATCTAGGTCAAGTCCAGACACTGGAGAAGGTGATACAAATAGGATTGTGACAGGTGACAGAAGGGTGTGAGGTGGCATGCTAAGAAAGAACAGAGTTGAGCAAAGAGCTGCAGAAGATCAGAGATGATGTCAGTGTCCCCAGAGACCCAGCTAGACAGTGGGAGAACCTCACAGAGTACAGTGACGAGGATGGGGCATCTCAATGCAGGAAGAGTCGGCCAAGGGGACAACTCACCGGAATTCACAGCACTCGTGGTGAATCTGACCCCTCGTGGAGGGGTCTGAAGTGCACCCATTAACTGCTTCTCTCCTCCCTCTCACACACGCCAACATGATATAGGACCTGCCCCATCCTGCCCCTCGGGTGTGCATCGACTGTCATACCTACTAGACCTCCTCACACCTCTGCCTCCTTCTCTATAAGAAACCCTGTCTTTATTCCCTTCACATCAGAGGGGAGTCCACTGTTTGGCAGCATTTTTGGACACATGTCCAATGGTAAGAGGGAGGGACGACTGGATGGTAGACACATTTCTACAAGACAATGGGATGGGGATGGAGGATACAGCAGGAGAAGAGCACTGAGGTATGAATGAAGAGATGAGGGTTCTAGTTTTAGCTCTGGCCCGAACTCACTGTTTAACCATAGTCATATAACCCCTAAGAGATCTCAATCTTTATGCCCAAAAGAAGAGCTGCCTGGATGGTTACTTGATGCTTTTTAACCTTTGACAGTCTATACACTATGATAACCACACCACAAATTCTTGAGCTACCTTGTTCCAACACAACTTTGTACTACAAATCACTTTTTATTATATTGAACTCTCCCATTTGGGGCACCCACCTCTGCAATCCTTCACTCACCTTCACCGCCAGGTTGCTTGTATGGGTTGTACTTGGGCTTTGGAGCAACGACTGGGGCAAACTTCTTCGGTGGTTGTTGTGTGGACACTGAAATGCTGGGGGTCCCAAAGGAATGGGTGGTCTCCATCCGTGCAGACACATGGCCAAGGGGCTCAGCAGAGCTTTTGGGTGGCAGCCAAGATGGGTGAGACATTGTTGAATCTGGAATTAAAAAGAAACAACAGTTGTTTTTAAAGAAACACAAAAATGAAGGCAATATACTTCACTTCATTATTACTTCTTCTTAACCCATACTTAATAAAATCTTGAAAAAGGACTCTGAGAAGAAGGAGAGAAGGAAGGAAGGAAGGAAGGAAGGGAGGGAGGGAGGGAGGGGAGGGGAGGGGAGGGGAGGAAAAAAAGGAAGAGAGTTATGAAAAACTTGCCTTAACTGGAGGAGGAGAAAAATTGAACACTCCCCTCAACCAATCTGGAATTCCTCTCTTCCAACAGTTACCTATTTTAGTGCCTAGGACTCTTCAGGAAATAGACATGAGTAAGAAATGGTCCCTAACCTTAAGAAGTTTCTATGGTAGGAGAATCTTATACTAGCAAGGTTGGAAAAAAGCTTCAATTTTATTAATAATCTATTAAAATGATTACCACATCAATTAAATGGTGGTAAGTTACCTAAATGAGGTGATATTATCTAAATGAGGTAAAAAAAAATAAAGTGTTGCTGGAATGTAGAAAAAGATAAGATCACTTCTTGCAGGGAGCAGAACTAAGACCTCATTAATGAGGCAACCTTCAGACTGGGCCGTGAGTGCTGAGTAGAGGTCGGGCCCGAACAAAGGAGGCAACCTCGCACGAGCAGAAAAGTACACAGTACTTCAATTTAGCGTGGCTGTGGCGGAATAAGGAAAAGTAGCTAGCAAAAGAACTAAAAATGTGGGATGGAACCAAAGCACTGACAGCTTTGCATGCAAGCTTGAGGAGTCCGAATTTATTCTGCAGGCATTAAGGAACCCCCAAAGGTTTATTCTTGAAACAAGGGCATGACTAACGCATGGCAGGACATTTAAAATGATCCCTCTGGCAGGAGCAGTACTGCTCCTCACCAAGGGACACTTGGAAATTGCAAGGAGGGACATTGTTCGCCGCAATGCCTAGGACAATTACTGGTACTTAGTAGCCAGGGGCTAAAATATTCAACCCCTGTAACGCACAGGGCAGCCCCGCATAACACCCATCAGGAACTCTGCTGAGCGGATGCCATACAGGACCTTTAGGAAGAGCCCAGCTAGGAAGGGGGTACACCAGCCAGTCCAGGGGCTATCCTACCGGGATTAAAATACACTCTGCGAGGAAAGAAAAACGATGTCTTGGTGTCAGGGTAAGCCAACCACCCCTACAGGCAGCCTGCAGGCTGGGGCCAAGCCTCACAGACTGCCACTGAGGAGGGCTCTCCAAGTCTGATTGCAAGAGCTCTCCAGCGCAGGGAGGCCCGGAAGGCTCCCTCACCCTCTCCCAGCCCCAAATCCACCCCATAATTTATTAATTGGACTGAATTAATTGAGAGGGCTCCATGATTACCTCCAGATGTCTGTAACAACCAAGAAAACTGGAAATGCAGGAAAAAATAAAGGCCTCAGCACGTGGCATGGCCAGGGAGAGATGGGGCCCAGCATGGCCTGGGTAGCATTACACCACGCCAGGAGGGGTGACATGACCCTGAGCAGCCCCACTGCCCTTATCCGCTGTCCCAGGTTCCCCTGTTCCCTGTCCTCCTTAACTCACAGAATTTCATGACAACCAATGAGATGACAACATTAAAGTGTTTTATATACTCTCAACTGCTAAGCAAGGTGAGGGGAGGAAAATTGTTGGAGGTGTAGGTCTCTCAATCAAAGAGGACGACATGAAGCAATGAGGAAGCTTAAGCCAGTGGGGACACTGGCTTTTCACTCTGGTTGCAGGGCCTTATTTTCCTCCCCTGCACCTTGTACACATGCTAATGTACACAGACACTTGGTAAATTGTAGGTTCCTTGGAAGAGCGGGGACCGTATTTTATACATCCCTAAACCACCATTAAGACCCAGCACAAAACCAATACAGAAAACCAACTGTGAATCTGGTTTACTCCTGGTTCTTAAAACTGGCTGCACATTTAGAAGTCTTGGAGATTTTTTTTTTTTAGATACCAAAACCAAGCTCATCTCTCAGGGTTGAGAAACATTAATTTTGGTTTTGTTTGTTTAATTGAGCCTCAGTTTTCTACTAAAAGGGAATAGTGTCTGTTCTACTCTCAACAAGACCAAAGTGAGTATAAGTGGGGAACAAGTAGGATAAAATAAAGATTTGAAAATTTTAACATGCCCTGCACATTTGTAGTATAAATTTATTTGTGGATTTTTTAAAAAATGAGTTAATATTATCCTTGCAAATTTTCTATAAATCTCAAGTTAGTCCAAAATAGAAACTTTCAAAATGGGTTAATATAGGATACAGTGATTTCTAAAGCAAAGAGGCACGTTTCCAGAGCAATCGCACATTGCCAATTGACTGTAGAATCCTGGCCTTTTCAGAAATTCTACAGATATAAAGGAACAGGAAACTTCTGGGAGAATATGAAAAATGAAAATGTAAGCATCCATGTGCAAACCATGGACCCCACCATATTTTCAGTTATCCCCAGCACCATATATCACCCTTCCACTGTACTCTCCATGGAGGCAACCCCAGTGACACCGCCAGTGAGTGCCAGGGTCTGGCCAAGTACCTGTCTGCATAAGACCTTAACAGCATTTTCTCAAACCTTTCTTCTATATGTTACCAATGGCCCGGTGACACCACTCCCAGGATTTATAATGAAATTTAATGACCCTGAAGACTTGCTCATTCTGTGTCCACCATCTACAATGCCATTACTTTCTACCAAGTACACCCCCCCTCCTTTTTGTTATCTTGACCCAGCTGAAATGTCTCTGATGCTGTGAACATTTCCCTAGCTCCCTCCAGAAACAGTAACTTAATTCCCAGGCTCTTGTTTCATACTAATAACAGTCCACATGTAAGCTATTTAATCACCTGTCTATCTGCCCCAAAAAGCTGGAAGTTCCTAAGTGGTCTCACTATACCAGCACAATGCCTGGCCAGGAAGCCCTTAGAAAAATATGTTATGCATGAATGGGTGAATGAATAAATGCTGATCTCCTTGGTCACTCCTCCCTTTCTAGAATCTGCATTTCCCTTCTTAGCATCCACTGATGGAATCATCTCTTTTTTCCCCTCCCTTAATTTAGAGATGTAATGAATTGTGTTGATAGATTTCTAGATATTGAACCATCTTTGCAGTCCTAGAAAAAAATCCTACGCAGTCACAGTTGTCGTGTTTTGGTATATTGATGAATTAAATATTCTATTTTACATAGAATTTCTGTACATATAATACTAAGTAAGATCATTCTGTAGTGTTTTCCTCTACTTGTTTTACTTATCATTATTAGGTTTTGATATGGGGGTTCTGCATCCTCTTCTACTGTTTGGATTAGTTTAATGATAAGATTAGAACTATCTGATCTTTAAAGGTTTATCAGAATTCAGTGTAAAGCCATCTAGGTATGAAATGTCCTTTAATAATAGAGCTTAATCATATTTCCAAGAACTTCTACAATAATTGTAGCAGTTTTATACTTCTTTTGAGGTCATTTTTCAGCATTTATATTCTGCTGGAAATTCATCCATTTCCTCTAGGTTTTATCTCTGCTCCCCTTCACCCAAGCTACCTCTCGATTAAAAATGATGTCTCATGTACTATGTATCATTTAGATCTAAGCATCACTTCCTACTAGTCCTTGAAGACATAATTCACATTCTCCGTCCTCCAGTTCAAGCTATGTCCCCTTTCACTACATTTCCACAGCACCTGGGATACTGCCGTCATCACTCTCATCACATGTCACTCTGCCTCTCTGCTTGCCTGTATCACAAACTAAACTCTTCAATCCTTGAGAGCAGAAGTAATTATCATGCTCTAACCTCACGGCCTAATACATAATAGGCACTCAATAAAAATGTCCGTTAATTTAATAAATGAGTAAATTTATTTGCCAAGCCCTAGAGCTCCAGATAAAGCAAAGTCTCATCCTGTATTCAGATGGTTCAGATTATCATCCTGTCTCCAAGGAGTTTAAAGCCTACCTGAGGAAGATATATTTTTATATGTGAAAAGAGAAAAAGGGCAACACAAAGTATACAAAAACAAAAAAACAAAAAAAACCAATTGGGGTATGTCACAGGATCTAGCAGAGGGGTACTTTGAAAGCTAGGGGGCTCTGAAAGACAAAGGGAATAAGCAAAAAGACAATGCCTGAAAATTCTGTGAACTGAAGGAAGAAGCAAGGCATTTCTTTGAGAAGGCAGCAGACCAGCTGAACTGAAATGAGGGACTTAAGAATATTTGGGGGAAAGATTTGGAAGGTTAAAATGAGCCTTGCTCATTTAAAGGTCTTATACAGAGAAATAAAAAGCTAGAACTTTTATCTTTGAACAGGAATCTAACAGGAGTGAAAACTCTATGTAAGAAAAACTAATCTATGCAAAATGGATCCAAGGAAGGAGATAAATACAATAGTATAGACATAGAGTCCCTATGACCCCAGCTCTAGTCTCAGCTTTGCCAGTGTGACCTTTAACAAGAGAGGATGCTCATTTGCAGAATGAATGTCTGTAAAGTCCCAATCAGCTCTAATATTCTAGAGTGCTTTCCTTCTCTGAAATCTTAATTACAGCCCTTCATTTTGATAAATGGGTTTGAGAAAACCTCACAAGTTTAGTGAACGGACGAACTAGAACATTTCCCTGGGGTTTCTCAGCTTCTCAGAAAGAGACCCATGGTAAACAGAGAGATAAGCACTGGTGAGAGCTGGTTTTGCTGGACCAAAACTTACCCTACTCTTACTTCCTCTGGTTCTCGATTGGTTTCACTCTAAGCATATAATCATCATGAAAGCAAGAAGTGAAAGGGAAGATCTACACAGAGGCTCTGAAAATACACAAACACCATCAGAAGAGAGGAAAACAAGAGAAGTGGCCCTCCTCTAAGCACGATGCCTACTGCTGATGGGAGTTAAAAAGCTGGGGCTCCCTAAGCACTGGTCTTTCAGGAACTGTCATCAAATGCAAAGCAATTAAGAAGAACCTAAGAGGTTTCACTTATTGCCGCTCTGTCGCTCTTCTGTCTTTTCCTCCTAACTGTTCAGTGGGTACAAGAAAGCTACAGACTGACAATAAATAGAAAGTGTTTATTGAGGACTTACTATATGCCAAGCAATTTTCTACTGGCCACATAATCATTCTGACTATTACATGAGGTAGGGTTATCTTTCTCCATATTTAGCAGATCAAGAAAGTAAGGCTCTAAGAGTTAAATAACTTGCTCAAGGATACACAGCTAAGAAAGAGCAAAGCTGAAGCTTGGACACAAGTCTTGGACCCAAAAGCCATGGTCTTCACCATGGTACTACCTGTCTGTTTGGAGGAAATAGAAAATACCACAATCCAAAGAAAGTCATCACTTAGAAACAGGAGATTTTGCTTTCACATCCATCCCTAGCTCCTGCATCCTACCTGCCATAATGTCTTCTCTATTTTGTTCAATCAAACCTAACTATCATGAGCCCCAGGATCACAAATTGATGAAGCCAAAAGTCTAGCCAAATTGATTAGACACAAGAAAACACAAACAACTGAAAAAGGCCATGTGACGTCCAACACCCTTCCTCTATGGGTGGGAAAACCTAGGGCTACAGGTAAGGTGACATTTAATACTAAAAATGGCTACCAAGCCTCTCTAAAGATAGCATGTGAATGACAAGTCACTGTCATCCACAAAAACAGAACAAACTAGTGTTTGCTCAAGTTTTGCTTCTTTTCTAAAATCAATAACAAGGGAGTTCCCTGGCGGTCGAGTGGTTAAGACTCTGCGCTCCCAAGGCGGGGGTATGGGTTTGATCCCCGGTCAGGGAACTAAGATCCCGTATGCTGCATGGCACAGCCAAAAAAAAAAAAGGCTTAAAATCGATAGTACTCTTCTTTAAACATTTACATAGCTCACCAAACTTTAAAAACAACAAGCCCCGTTGTATGGTATTATCTAACACCAGGTGCTATAAGCTTAAAGAAGTGGTTTTCAAAACTGCACATTAGACTCATCTGGGAATCTTTATGTATGTATTCTGATTCAAGGGTTGGGAATAATTGACTTAGAGTGTTTATTTTAATCTTTAAATTATGTTGCATTAGTCCTTAAATCTCCCTTGGCAATTAACCCAAGCAAGGCCTGGCTCTTGGTCAATGTTTGCTGAATAAATGAATGACACTGAAGGAAGAGACAGGTATGAACAACACTATTTTATTGGTAGAAGAATTGAGAGGCTGAGGGGCTTTGTGACTTAAACATCAGAAGTAGTTGATAGCCGATTAAGTTTAGAATTCGTGTCCCTTAGCAACATTTTCTCCACTTAAACAAGCAATTAAGATTTAAATAACACTGTCCTATACCTTTGGAGATTTTTCACGATCTTCCCTCTTTGTATAAAAGTCAGTGCCTTCCTGGAGTTTCAAAACTGCTTTCTTAAGGGGCTGTTAAAATGGTACACTGTGCTTCCCTCCCTAGACTACAGCTAATTATCCTTTTCTACATCTTGGTCCTCAGCTGCAAGATACCTGATCTTCTGAATTCAGACCCAGCTCCCAGTCTCAGCTCTGCCATGAGCTCATAGCGCAACCTTTGCTCTCTCTGGGATCACAGTGACCACCTCTGAAAATGATGCGACTCGATTATTAGATGAATGCTAATGACAACTCTACGCACAAACTCATGAGTCTAGGGAAGATCCTGACTGTAGAACTAGCCAGAAACAAGTAAAAGTCAGCCATGGAGATTCCAAATCATCCATAATTCTCCTCTTAGGTCATCAGTGAGGAAACACAGCCCTCTTTTTTGTTGTCGTTGTTCTTCTTTTTTTGTCACCCGTTTCCCTGTCTCTTCAATCCTCCCCATTGTGGGAGGGAACCTTAGAATGATCTCAGAGATTACCAAGGTATCAATCAAGATTTATTATGCACAAGTAAATAAGTACTTTAGGCAAACCTTTTCCAAACGGTGTAGGTAAGTCTCTACCAGTGTAATTACGAAGCAGATATGCTGTGGCATGTGATGGAAGCATGGGAAGACAACGTTAAACAACAAGGCAGGCTGAAAATTGCACACAATTGTTAGTTGAATAGCAAACGTAATCACTCTTCCTCTGATGAGAGCTGGAAGGGCAAACACGATCTGCCACGGGCTGAAAATGTCAATGCATTCACTCCACTTCTCTTTACAGGCAACTCTGGCCCCGCACTAGCTAAGTGCCCCACTCTCTTCATGGATAGTTGGCATTACTCGGAAGCGGTGACGAGAGAACAACTCTACAGAAATGCCAAACCTTTATACAGACTATCTGACAGACAGATGGAAATACTGGAAAAAACACTGGACTGAGATGCAGAGGACTTGGGTGGATTTCCAGCACAGCCACTAACTGGCTCTATGACTTTAGTCCCTTGACCTCTTTGAACCTCAGTGTGTCTCCCTATCTGTAAACTGAAGATGAGATGCCTGCTACCATTCCTTCCAAAACCTCATGTTCCATGACTCCCCCTACAAGTCCGCCAGCTGAGTGAGCTGAGGTTTCTTACAAAACCGTCTTCACTCCTATGAGTCCCCTTGACTGGGGGTGGTAGAGTGAGGGGAGGCAGACCAGGAATCAACAGGTTAAACGCCAACCTGCCTTGCACAGAGTTAGTACAAATACAAATCAATGCTAAAGGTGCAATCCCTATGACTGGCAACACAGCTGGTGGCCAGAAAAACCCAACTACATTTGCAGATGCCAGTAAACTAAGAAGCAGAAAGAGGGAGAAGCATCAGTCCGTTCAAGTAAACATTTGTCTCTGATAAAGAATTGAGGCGGAATAGAGACATAATCCACATTGCACTGTCACTTCAGATTCAGAATATCACACGGAAAGGGAACCAGCAACCCTGACAGTGAAACAACAGCACTGGAAGACCAGGCCTCTCAGAAGATGGTAAAGGAGAGAATGGAACCAAACCAATTACTACCTCATGGGCTTTTATTTGCCGCAACTGGGTGACAACAGCCAGGACAGGCTATTCAATGGCTAAGAAGTCACAGGGAGTTGCACCTGGATTCAACCCCGTTGTTCTGCTTCCAGAAGGTGTTTGTGGTGGAAAAGTTTCACTAAACACGTGAGAAACTCTTGCTTATTTTTGGATAATAACTAGAAAGAGTGGGTAAAAGGCACTGAAATAGACATAGGATTAAAGAATTTCTCTTCCAAAAGAGTCAGCACCCACGCCATTGGAGATCAGCACTGAAGTCATGAGACCCCAACTTTGCACTCCAGGTCACCTTTAATGACAATGGTTCTGCTTGGCTAAGTGAACAAGAAAATATGTACCCTGTCTGGACCTCAAATTCTCCAGCTCTGATCAGCTCAGTGCTTTGTGACCACCTAGAGGGGTGGGATAGGGAAGGTGGAAGGGAGACGCAAGAGGGAGGGGATGTGGGGATATATGTATATGTATGGCTGATTCACTTTGTTATACAGCAGAAACTAACACACCATTGTAAAGCAACTATACTCCAATAAAGATGTTAAAAAAAAAAAATTCTCCAGCTCTAAAATAATGAGCGTTAAGAAGATGATCTCCAACATGCTATGTTCTGCAATGGTATGGCTAGTCTGTGGAGTCTGCTGTGCTTATTTTTAAAATGTCCTCTTAAGGAGCTTTCTCTTAAGTCTCTGATTCTAGCAGACTTTTCTGTACAAGGCCAAGAAAAGGGGGCAAACAATACCTTGAGCCCTTTGAGTTCAGTAAGTCTACTTCTAAAAGTGGAAATCTGGATTTACAAAGATGAGATTCTGAGTGCCTGATTCATAAGGGTTTAAAATTCTGGTTTATACCCTGCCCCTCCACCAGGATGAAAAAGTGACTATGGGAAAAATCACCAATAGCATCTCTAACAAGGCCTAGCAATCTCTTTGGTGGTATCTGGCTGGAATCCTCTCATTCCAAACCCACTGACAAGTGGGTAGGTCCACAAGTTAATTACTGCTCACTGTCTGCTTTCCCCTGACAGCTTGTTCAAACCTGTATTAAAATACATGAACACCGTGTTTTAGCTATCTGTTTACAAGTCCATTGTTCCCATTAGACAGATCAGAGACTATTACTAGCACTTGAGGGATGTTTTCATTGATTTTAATTTTTTTAATAAATTTTTTGTTCTTCTTTATTACAAATTCACTTTGATATCCCAATAAAACTATACTGAATAAGAGAAAAAAAACTCTATTTTAGATATATCTTGAAAAGTAGAAATATTTCACTTTGTCTTCAATAATATAAACCCTCTATTGACAAATCTCAGGCCATATTTACATGACACTACTATATGTGACACTGAGAAGCAATGTTTGCTCAGACCATATAACCTGCCAAGAGTAATCATAGCAACAAGACATAGAGTTAACTGTTACCCTCCAGCCTTCTAAACATTATATTGCTCACAAAACTGTCACCTGTCAACTGTGCTGTTTGTATCCTAATGTCTCATTACTGGTTGGAAACTAGTTCAGAGCTTTTGCATAGAGTTTGGATGCTATAATTTGAATGAACATTATTGAATTTGGATAATATGATTATTACAAGTTAAAGTTTCCAAATTAATCTTTGTTTCTCTACTACTTAATTTTCATCTTAAATTTCTGTTAAACCCCAGATCTACTTCATTCTAAGATTAAAATGTAAGGATATTGCTAAATTAAATTAAAATGCCCAGTCACTGGAAAAATAAAGGGGGAGGAAGAAGAGGCACAACTTTTCATCCTTCGAGGATCATAAGATACAGCTTTAAAGAAGAAAGAGACTCAATGCATTATATGCTCTGAAATAAAAATTTCCGTTTAACACCAATCCAAGAGCCTGGAGAAATTTCTCAGTATTTGAAATGGTATGAAAAACAGGCAGGCTTCTCATTAGAATGTGCTATAAATTCAAATTATGTAAGAGAGGCTAGTTTTCCAATTTCACATTTCATAGCAAAACAATTGAAACTATTTTCAACTGGTGACCTTTTTCTTAAGTCATGTTGGAAGCTGTTCCACTTTTATTTCAAGATTTTGAAACAGAGACAAAATCTGTAAGAGCATCGACCAATAGCCGCTGAGTAAAAACGAGCCAGGCTGTTTCGGATCAGTTTCAGAATGACATGGGTGGATGTTATTCCCTTTCAAATTTCTTTCGATGAGAGTGCTGATGTTATGCCTTCTGCATTTTTATTAATTACTGACTACCATGCAAAAAAGATAATGCCATGTGTGAAGAATGTACTAAATTGGCTAATATTCTGGGGAAATAAAACACATACATACACGTGCACTTTAGACATATGTAAGGCAGTAGCTAACGACTTACGAATATAGAAGCTTTAATATCCAAGAAGCATGAAATTGTTAATGAAGTTATTTCTTCTAATATGGAGCTGAAGTTGAAACTTAATCACCCTCTGTGAGTGTGCTTGTCCAAATCAATGACAAGGAACTTATTGCCTCACAAGGCAGCCCCTTCCATGGCAGGAAAGTTATAACTGCTAGAAAGTTATGTGAGGCTGAAAACTATTCCCCTAAGAACCACCGATCAGTCCTGCTTTTTCCTTGGAATCACAAGCCCTCTTATACATGGAAGCCCTCCAGATACTTAAAATATTTTTTTTTAGTTTCGTACGTAACTTTTTCTGTGTCCCAAGTTTAAAAAGTCCCATTCTTCCTTTTTTTCCAACTAGCCTTATAGCTTTAGAACAATAACATAAAATTTAAAATCTCAAACCAGTAGTTTGCAAACTTTTCTTTGGCAAAAAATTGTTTCTTCATGCCAAATCTTTAAGAAAATCCCAAGAATAAAATAGACAAATTGATAAAAGAGCTCCTCGGATGTATTTAAATCTTCGTCCTTCGGCAGAATACACTTCACTTGTGGGGGAAGTATAAAACGTATTACTTCCTTAGCCCTCCAATGAGAACTATGCTATGAGCCAGGGTGAAAACCCTCTGCTCTAAAATCTTACAGTGATTGTAAGGAAATAAAGAACACAGGCCGGTTTCTTCCTTTATTTTCCTAGTGCCTAATATAGAACCTGTCCCATCATCAGTGCTTAGCATGTGATTATTATATAAAAGTGAAGGGAAACTTAAAGATTTGGGAATAGAAAGAGTTAAACTCTGCTTCTGAATCATGTCAGTTCACATTTCAAGCACTGTTCTCCACAATTCCTTATAATTAAGGGTGACCATACATCCAATTTATGCCTGCTGTTTCAGTGTAATTATTAACAGTGTCCCTTTTCACTCTCAGAAGTGTCCCCATTTAGACAATACCTTATATATATAGTCACTTTACTTATAACAGCAATAATGAGGTTTTGGTCACTGAGTCCGGGAGAATTCTGAATATGATAGGGTCCTCTCCCAAAGGCTCCATATGGCCAAAGACCTTCCAACTTTGAGTCTATTACTGCAGTTGCTAAGAGGGCAGAGCAATTAGCAGTGAGAAGGTCTTGGGGGCTTCCCTGCTACAGAAGCACGTGCTTCCCAGTAAGGACGGAAGAAGGTACCAGAATGACTGCACAGGAGGAGAAAAATACAGGATACAGGAGAAATCAAGAAGAAGCTAGTATCAACTACCCTACTCACTCAGCCTCTTTCTCCTGAAGTAAAGAACATCACCTTTTCCAAGAAAATCAGATTATTTACTTCAATTATATCTTTACCACCTGCCCACTCCCGTCCCCATGACCATCAATATTACCAGTGATTTTATGTCTACTCTGTTTCAAGTAGAAGGACAATTTGGAACAGGAAAAATTAGGGAGTGGGCAAGAAACAGAAATAAAATGTGTCCAAATGTATTCACTAGGGTACAAGAGTAAAGATGGAGGGGATTACTTATAAATGTTTTACATTTTTAAATAGGGTCTGGGGGAAAGTTAAGGGAAACGAAGTCAAAAGAATTCAATGCCGGCCCATTGGTTATATGTCAATTTAATTTATTTTAAATAAACTATTTTATATTGATTTCCCTTGGAAATTCAAAATGTATATTCCACAGGGGCGGGGGAGGAGGCGAAGCATTCAAAGTGGAAAGTTGACAACCCCTGCCAAAGACGGAACTCCCCCCAGACATGGTAAGCACTGTTGTATCATAAAATCGCATGTCTCCTTGTAGTACCTTCCAAGATGTTTGAAACCAAAACAGTTTAGAATACTCTCCCAGCTCAGGATCTTCCCTCCTTATGGCATTTTTTCTGATTAATAGGAATTCCCCTTAGGGATTCCCTCAAGTAAAGCTCTTGCCTTCCCTTCTGTTATATAATTAATTACACTGACAAATAGAGATCTAACGGAACATAATTGTTAATCCATCCTCAATTTAATATCAACTACACACAGAGCCTTATGGAAGGCATGCCCAAAATGTGACAATAATAACCCTTACTGTGTTGGAAATGGTGGATGAGCACTCAACCTTGCCATATTGCAGAGGCTGCCTGGCAGGGTAGGGTTTGATTGCAAAAGAGATTTTGCCAAAATATATGTACCAGCTTGAGACTTGGAAGATAAAATTAAGATGGAGGCCACGTTCTGCCACTTTGGCTTGCTGTCTGCTGGAAACACGGTCATGGAGACAGAGGGTTTTTCTGCATCCACATTCCAACATTCAGTCTTCAACCTTGTGGTTGTCAAGAAGCAGCTGCGGCAGAGAGGGCGGCTGGACTCCAGGTTTTAGGGTCCAATTACCACCTTCCCAATCGTGGCTTCTTAATCTCTGGTTCACAAGTAGTGTGCCGTATTCTTGACCACAGCAGTTCCATGGTAGCCTCATGAATCTGCTGTCCCACACACAGTAATTTTATGTGGTTCTGAGATTTACTATTGGAAGCTCAGCCTATAGCCTGCTCTATACAATCCTTCCAATGATTTTGAAGCACCTAACACCCTGCATTAAAACCTTTCTGCTTCAAATATCTAGAGTGGTTTGTTTCCCAGAGTAAACCCTGACTAAACCCCACCTCCATACCCTTGAAATTCCATTTGCCAATAGACAGTAATGATATTTTATCAACAAGAGACAGGTTCAAATCACTCCCTGTGCGAAGAAATCTTGAGTGCCTATGCAAAGTCCTCTGATTTTCACTAGGGAGCAGAGCCATGCCCAGGGCAGACACAGTGCCAGCCCTCTCAGAGCTCAGAGACTGGTAAGAAGAGACATGACACAGCAGGGGAAGTATGAAGCGACATGTAACAAGCCAGCAGAGAGCCTAATCTAACTCCAGCAACCTAGCCTCCATTTTATCACTAACTGGCCACGTTTTCAAATCAAGGGGGCTAGATGGATGAAAGTCCCTTGAAACTCTAACATTCCACAGTTCTATGAGTCTTTGTACTCATAAGGGAATTTACTTGGATCCAAGTCCTAACAAAACTTCCTAAATTTTCAGTTCCCTAAATCTGAAGGTCAGAGCACAAAGGTCACATAACACAAAAGCCTCATAGAGTTAAAATAGGAACAGGAATCACTGAGCCCCAAATGTGAAGCATTATAGCAGCCTACAACTAGAAAACCTCAGGGAAAAAAATCCAAACTCATGGTTACAATGGTTGTTAAGAATACCAAAGAACAAACACAGTTTCTTCAGGGTCTCTGTCTTCTCTGAAAATGTCTGCCTCACTGACTGAAAAAAAAAAGGGAATATTTACATGTAACTATCTTCTCTGAAAGTACTCAGGCCAATACGTGAAAGAAATATTAGGCAAATGCAATAATGCTTAGATCTCTCAAGAAAAGTCACCAGTTTCTTCGTGTCTTGGACAAGAAAATCCCTGAAACTCATAAAAGAGAAGCAATTTTGTGGACAGGAAGAAAAATGTCAGCAGAGTCAAGGTCATGCATTTAAAGGCAGTTCTGCTACCAGCTCCAAGGGCAGTCCAAGGCCAGGGCCTTCCAGACCTCGCTGGGCCTTAGTTTCCTCATCTGTAAAATGGAGACAACAATCTCTGCCCTGCTTACCTCATAGGTGTTGATGAGGATTAAGTGTAACACAGGACACAAGAGCATTTCATAAACAGCAGATGATACATATATATGAAGAAAGATTATTAGTAAAGGAATTTCAAAGGAAAGCTGTGAATGGTACTTCGCAGCAAAAGGAAATATAAATATAGCCATGATTTTACAATTTTATAATCAGGAGGAAGAAACAGTGTTCAGAATTGTGACAAACAATGATGTCCAAAAGAGAAGAGAAACCAGCTTGGCTCTGTCATAATGGTCTCAGTTCCTGTAGCACACACAACAATGGAAAGACTGCAGGGAGGGGCAGAGGCAGCCTTTGTGATGGCAGCTCACCCAGGACATGGAGACCCTGGACCAAGAAAAGGACGCTTCCACCTCAGTCACTATCATAATCTCATGGTGTGTATCCTCTAAGAACTTCTGTGTGGCTCTGGGCAAGTCACTTCACCATTTTCTCAGTCATATCTCTTGGAAAACAGAAATAACCATCATCACTCAGGAGTGAAACATAATTCTGATCATTCTTTAAAGTAGTGCAACTGGAGGGAGGGAGGCTCAAGCTCTAGGGTTTCTCACCAGGACAGACAGAAATGCAAAGGTAGATCTTGCCCACAATTGGATTTCAGGCCCCAAAGGGCATAGATAGGTTCAGGTAATACTCAGACAATAACTAACTCTAAAGGAGCTGGAAGCAGCAAAGCACCACTCAGGATGGAGAAACAAAGTAGTCCTCCAGCCTCAGTCTATTGGCAAATAGCTGGCCTAGGACACAGGTAAGAACTGAACTGAAAATCAAGTCCCAGGCCCTTGAGCACAAAGTTACAGGAAGAGTTATAATTCGTGACACAAAATGGTGCCCTGTTAGTCTGCACTGGTCTGGAGATACCACAGGTCTCCAGGGCCTTGAGACATCAAGTGACAAGAAGATAAAATAAGTGAGATAAATTAACCCTACCTGTAATTCACTGAAGAGGAGACCTCAATGGAAAACAAATATAGCAAATAATAATAATAATAAAAATACACATACACAACTTCAACAGTAGAGGAATGCAAATTAAAATAGCAAGGAGATACTACTTTTCAAACACTGGCAAAAAAATTAAAAGATACATAAAATTCACTTTGGGAACGGATGTGTGAGGAAACTGACACTTATAATATTATGTTTCTTCTTACAAACAGATGTGTTCTCTATTTCTTTATTAGATGTGTGACTTGTCTATGGCTGCTTTGGTGCCACAATGGCAGAGTTGAGTAGTTGTGACAGAGACACTCTGGCCTCAAAGCCTAAAATATTTGCTACCTGGTCCCTCACAGAAAAATTTTGTAAACCCCAGTTCTAAATTTTAAAAAGTTATTATTTCCAATTACTAAAGATATAATCAATCTGTTCATTTATTAAAGCTTTTCTCTAGTTGTCTTTTTTTTAACATGACCTTTAATTCATAGCAAGGTCTATTCTGATATATATTCATGATACAACTCTTTTTTCATTAATGCCTACCAATTATCCCAATGCCATTAAAAGAACCCTCCCTTTTCAAAATGTTTCGAGGTGGTCCTTTTATTGCATATTGAATTCGACCTGCAGTTGCTCTGTTTCTGGGTGAGTTACGTCACCCCAATGGCCTTCATCTATTCCAGCACCAACACTTCACCACTTCAATTATGGTTCCCTTATAATCTACTTTAGCATCTGGCCAGGCTGGTCCCTGTCCCTCATTACTCTTGTTTTTCAAATTTCTCTTAGCTGTTTTGCCTGTTTATTATCTAGACCATGTTAGAATTTTTTTGTTAAGATTCAAAAACAATTAACTTGAAAATTGTGCTGAGACTACATAAAATGTAGGGGTATATAACTACTTAACAACCTTAACATTTCCATTTATGAATAAGGTATGTCTTTCAATTTATTCAAGGGCTCCTTCATATGACTCAAAAAGTTCTAGAACCTCTTTGGACAAGTCATGTACAATTCTCATTAAAATATTGATTCTTCATTTTGCTGTGAAGAGGTTCCCATAGATCACAAAGTATTCATTTTCAAATGCCATAAACAAAATATAACTAGACATGAGACATGAGGACACACGTTTAACCTCACAATAACCAAAGAAATACTAGTACCAAGAAGACAACGTATCTAATGCTGGCACCACTGGGGAAACACTGACCCACTCACACATTCCTGCTGCAATTACAGAAACATCCCTTGTAGAACACAAGTCATCGGGGAATTTGAATAACCATAAAATGCTAACCTCTGACCCTGAGATCTCAACCCTCCAACATGTTTAAGATTTTTGACGAACTAAGCTATATTTATGCATAAAAATGTCAATCACAGCAATACATAAAAATAATGGAATAATTAAGTAAGATATGGTGTAACCACTCAATGAAATATTAAACAGTTATTAAAATTATAATCTTTCAAGAATATGCAGCAGTGCAGAAAATGCTTAATATATGATGCCATATATGTATACGATACATAGCACTACGGTAATTTTTGCCTAATAGCTAAAGACTGGAAGGGAATATACAAAAATGATAGGTTGTACTTATCAAGGTGGTGGAATTAGGGGTGACATTTTTCCTCCTAAATGGTCTGAGCTTGATATAATGTTGCAACTTTACTTAAAAAAATTTTTTAAAGAGAGGACCAATTATAGGTGCCTTCCAGATCTAAGCTTTGCAATTCCTTTGTTGTTTAAGGTGGAAAAATGAGACTCAGGTGTCTGATCTGACTTTTCTAAGGCCCACAGATCATGTCACAGACAGAATTGGGACTAAAACCCAGGCCTTCAGACTTGAGAGGTAGTATTCTTTCCTACACCGCATTTTTGTGTTGTCATTTTTCTCAAACCAACTCTAGGGTCATTTAAAAATTTTTATACATTATTAATATATAAAATAACAATGAAACAATTAATATAAACGAAAATAACAATGTTCAATTACCTCTCTAAGAGAGCAACTGCTTTTAAAAATCCTACAAAATGCTTTAATGTGCTAGAGATTGAATTAAACTTCTTTTCTAAACATGGCTATTCAACACAGCAGAGGGTATCAAAGTATGTCTTTTCTACAAAAGCTTGCTTAGTAGAAATAGTCATTTCTGCATAAAATCATGAAGCAATTTCAGTGCTGAGTTAAGCATTAACTTAATAAAAAGGTAAACTCCGCCTTTGGACACTTACTTTAGAACCTGCGAAGTCTCAACCTGCAGTATTATTACTCTAAGGGAGAAAATACCTTCGAAATTCAGAAGCTAATAAGAACTAGTTCCTTGACTTGTCTCACTGCAGCCTGACAACAAATTTGGCAGAAGAGGTATTTATACACCTGTATACACAATGGATAACCATAATTAGTTTGTAATATTCCATAATGCCTAAAGATAACATTTGGAACCCACATGTATTCTAATGTTCTGTGAATTTTGAGAGGTTCTAATTAGGTCCCAGTGGAGGTAATATCTGGAAAGGAACAAGGTAAAGGAAGTCATCAAATAAAACAGAGTTAGGAATAAATGGTTAATAAAGTAGAGAGACGGGTGTGTGTGCATGTTTGTGTGCGTGCACACACTGTGATTTAAGCATCATCTGTTGAAAGCACACTTACCAAGAGTCTGAACAACCACTTCCAGCAACTGGTGAGATAGCTTCCTATTTCCTGATACGCTACAGACCTCTCTCCCTAATTCCTATGGTTTTCTAAACACTGACATACACAGCAATCATCCTCATACTTTTTCTTGTTCATCTTCTGAAAAAAAACCCCATAAATCTTTCATTCTGCTTTGATACTATTCAAATCGCAATAAAATTAAAATTAAAAGACTGAGTTAGAGTGAGGCAAAAGCCAGGTAAAATTTTGTATAATATATAAAGAATATATATATATATATATATGCACATATACGTGTGTGTGTATATATAGTTTTATTTTTAACTTTTATTTTAAAATTTTGTATTACCTATAAAGAAGAATCACCTCAGGCAAGGAGAATGTGGGCGCTAAATACACAATGGTAAATGAGTATACTGGCAACTTCATGAGAGTCCCCACTCAAGTTTAATCTTTTCTTCTCACATACTCCAATACACACTTTTGTGCCTTTACTGTTGAAAGCATCCTAACCCAGCCAGTGCTAGAAACTTCCTGTTAAAATGTCTGTCTCTTCCACTAGACGTAGAGCTCCTTGAGGGCAGGAACTACACCTTAACCATGTCTCAAGTCCTAAAGCATCTTACATGGTGTCTGGTTAAAAAAAAAAACAAAAAAACTTAAGTGGCAAACCATGCTAAGGAGGTGAGGAGAAAGTAAAGAAAACTGAGAATAATATTTACCCAAAAATCAATTAAAATGGATTATGTGGATCCATACTGGCGACATTCAACACAATAAAACAAACAGTAAATTTGCCCCTAATACATGGCAAAATGTTTTCTATGCCTGGCGTCATTCCTGATTATGTCTAGGAACAAACGTACCACAACAGGGTGAAAAGGAGAGTGCAATCTGAGGTAGAATAGGATGGAACTGGGCTCAAAAACAGAATCCTAATGAAATTTTAATGTGATAAAAGTCAGTAATTTCATCCCAAAATCTGAAAAAAAATTAAAAGGCAAGAAGCTAAACAAACATCAGTAAGCCTGAGTGGAAAGCACAGAATTGGCACCGATCTGAAACCAGGACCCACACTGACCTGAACCAAATATGGATGAACCCTCTCTGGGCCTTAGTTTTCTATGAAGCAGTTGGACTTTATGTTCCTATAGGATTTAAGTGTCAGCAGACACACTACTGGCATCATTGCTGGGGCAGAGTGAGAACATCAGGATATCAGGAGAGACCCACCTGATGGCAGTAGGAGAGCACACCAGCAGAAGGTGAGACACAAGGGAGGGGACCAATAAAGTCAAAGAATAAATTCTTTATAGAGAAGTTAACATCCCACTAACATACAGGGAAAACTTCTTCAAAATAAATGCTACAACAACAACCAAAAAACAAAAAGCAGAAGAAAAGAAATAAGACTCTAATCATTATTGTGCAATGAACGTCTAATACATATAGGTATTGAGGAAGCTTAAAAGGAAAAAAATGTATATGAGAGAAAAAAGTGTATATAAATGCAGAGGAACTTAGAGTTTACCTGGAAAGTGAAAACAAACATCATAATTACTATATTATAAATGTGGGGGAAAAAATGTGGGGGAAAGGAGACTTACAGGAGTTCTGGGGCTGGTGGACATTGCCCAGGTTAGTGACAAAAGGGCTATCTGGGCAGATGGGACTTGAGATAGATGTCACCCTCCAGAAGGAAAGGAGGGAGAGAACTTTTTTCTCTCTTCAAAAGTTCCTTGAGCCATATCGTCTACTGCTCTGCTTTCACTGTATCCTGACAGTTCCCAACTTTAGTCCTGACCTTTCTTCGAAATTTTAGTCTTGAACATACAATAATTCATTTGCTAACCTTTCAAATCTGAAAAGCTAAAAAAACCTCCCATTCTGCCCTATACCCACATAACAGGGGAGCTGCCTTCAGTATTGCCTATTTCAATGACTGCCACCATCCAGTCTCCAAAATTAGAAATCAGGGAGCCTCCTCTGTAGGAGGGTAAGACACTGGCTTCAGGTACTTTGCTTTCCCTCAACACTGTTTCGTGTGTGACAGCTCCACCAAGGACCTTCTAGGATAGAGACGTGTTGACCACAGAGGAGTAGGATAGTTTCCAGGTCCCCCACCACAAAACCATCTTAGGAACATTAAAACACTCAATTACTAATGATTCCGTCTTATCTCAGTGAGGTAAGTGCTCAATAATGCTTGTTGAAGGAAGAAAGGAAGGGGAGAAAGGAACGGAGAGAAGGAGAGGGAAGAAAAGGAGACAAGAAGAGAGGGGGGAAAGAGAGAGGATGAGGGTCAGAAGCAGAACCAAAAGGTCAAAAAGGAGCATTTTTATTTTAATTTTAAAATGTGTGTTAAAGTCTCATGGTTTGACTTTGGGTTTGTTCGTATCACTGTCACATGTTGACACGTATGTGTTCTTAATCACAGCACCAAACTGAACATGTTTCACTTCTCTCTGGCCTTCTACTACCCCTTTATCAAAGGAGGGTCAATCAACTCCAGAGTCTAAACAAGGTAAAAGAGAGAAATGCAAAAGACATGCTTGGTGAAAAGGCATAAACGTGAGAAGCATGGGCTCTGGCGTCTGACTGCAGGGTCTGAATCTAGGTTCTGTCACCTACCAGCTCTGTGACCTTGGGCAAGGTGACTTAATTGCTGTATGACTCAGTTTCGTGATCCATGAGGGTGAGTTGTAAAGATTTAATGATATAAGCAAAGGAGCTCAATATGATTAGTATGGAAGAGATTTCTCCTCTTTGGAGGGAAACAAACCACTTGAGAATCTTATAGGCACTGGGGGGAAGGAGGTATGCCGCCACACAAATTTAGAGAATTACACAAACAATTTCAGGAGGCTCGTGGACCACAAACCCTTAGGTCAATAGTCCATGAACCAGATGATCTCCAAAATCCCTCCTCTTGCAAAAGCCTGTGACATAAGCAGCTCAGAAACAAACAATGAGTAATTTCTGTAGGCTTTAAGAGAACCAAACATTTACCAACTACACTTGGGATACCCTGACTTTCATTTGATTGGCAGGAATCTATCAAATGACTATAGGGAACATAGCCAAGGCCACAAGTCCAAAGGAAATCAAAACAAAGTAAGACTCTGCTACAGACTGAATTGTGTTCCCTACAAAATTCATATGTTGAAGCCCTAACTTCCAACATGATGATATTTGGAGATAGGGCCTTTGGGAGGTAATTAGGTTTTGATGAGGGTGGGAGGCCCTGATGATGAAATCAGTGCCTTTGTAAGAAAAGACACCAAAGAGTTTGCTCTCTTTCCCCTCTCCATGTGGGGACACAGTGAGAAGTTGGTCTTCTACAAGCCAGAAAAATATACCGCACCAGAACCGGACCATAGTGGTACCCTTATCTCAGACTTCTACCCTCCAGAACCATAAAAAATAATAATAATAATGATAAATTTCTGTTGTTTAAGCCACCCAGTCTATGGTATTTTGTTATGGCAGCCCAAACTGACTAATACAGACTCTGTATCCAAAACAGCACATGACAGGATACTGTAGAGGCAAGCAAATGGGCCAGAGGAGAGCCTGTTTCCTCCTGATGTGAGAAACATACATAGTGGGCTTTACCATGAAAATATCGCCTTATCCCAAGTGTCCAAGGAACAGCATTTTTAATCATAACCTATATAGTTTTATTTTTTACATGCTTCTAATAGTTTTTTAAAACAACTATAACAGAAAAAGTCACCTGTACTTTTTTACTCACTCCAGCTAACAAATAAAAAGCAAGAGGCAGTAGAATGTGAGGAAAAATTACTCGGGAATTAGGAGTTCTTTATTTCACACCTGGCTTTCCACAACCAACTTAGGTGACCTTGGAGTTTTAATTACCAATTTCTCTTTATCTTATCTCTATCAAGTCATAGTACTCCCCTTTCAAAAACATCTGCATCCTGAAAGAAGTTCAAACTTACTCCTAATTTTCATTCTCTGCTCCAAATTATATTTCCGTCTATATTTACCATAGGTTCCCCAACAAGCCCTACTCCGCAGACCCAAAATTCTACTTTCAACCCCTCAAACACAACCCATGCTTTCTTAAGAAGGTCTTTCTCTTACCTCACCCTAGCGCATCATTTTGGGGTGAACTTCCTTCTGTTCTCCAGCAATCAAAAACCTATTCATCATGCCACAGCATGGATGAAACTGGAAAATATTACGGCAAGTGAAAGAGACCGGTCACAAGAGAGCCCATATCATGTGATCACATGCATATGAAATGTTCAGACTGGGCAACTCTACAGAGCAGGAAGTAGATTAGTGGCTGCTTAGGGCTAGGTGAAAGGAGGTTTGGGGAAAGAAGCGGAGACTGCCAATAGGTACAGGGTTTCTGCTGGAGGTGCTGAAAATGCTCCAAAATCGATTTTGCCGATGGTTGTGCAACCCTGGGAATATAATAAAAACCACTGAATTGTATACTTCAAAGGAGCTAATTGTATGACATATGAATTAGATCTCAATAAAGCTACTATTAAAAAAAAAAAAAGAAGAAAAAACTTGCCCATCCAACTTGGCTTTTCAATTGCTGTATAAATTTACTCTCCCCACCCTGTCAGAATTAAAATCCTTCAATTAAGGCCCCTCGGCCTGTCATTTGTACCTCTGATTAACATATTTCATTCTGGCTGGCAGTATAATTATGTTTAGTTATTCCCATGTCTGCCTCCCCCACTAAACTATGAGGGCTTTCAGAGAAAAACAAACCTGTGTCAGACATTTCCATACCCAGGCCTCTGCTAACCATTAGGTTCTTTTGAACACATTAGAAAAATGCACCCGGTCTTGGCTTGGCAAATAGAGGGGGGGCAGGATTTGACGCCCACTTGCCCTCCTGCCCTGGAGCAGGATATAATCCGAATGGCAGTAACCAGTAGCTCTGCCTCTACCCTTTTCCTTCTCACCTCCAGCGGTCCATTACAATACCAAAGGACCCAAGGGAGGCACTCTGAATAGATAAATAAATACATGCAGAATGAAAATGGTACATCTGAAACCATTTCTTATGATAAGACACTCCCAGATTCCAGCAAAAAGCTCAAGGCATTGGTATTTCAGTTTTTCTTTACTGTTATTTATTTTTGTGTTACTTAACATGAAAAGTGTTTTTCTTACTAATTGGATTCAAGGACTTTGGGTGTACACATGAAATACGGTGAATTATTTTAACAATCTAGGAAGTAGTAAGGAAAACAGAGAGGTCTTCTTTTCTTAAGTCAATTTACAATTACTAAACCAGGTCAGGATGTTACAAAAACCCACCACTTACAGGGGGGAAAAGCAAGGAAATATTCTTTTTTTAAAAAAAATAACTTTATTTATTTAATTATTTTGGGGGGACTGCATTTGATCTTTGTTGCTGCGCACAGGCTTTCTCTAGTTGTGGCGAGTGGGTGCTACTCTTCCTTGGGGTGTGCGGGCTTCTCATTGCGGTGGCTTCTCTTGTTGCGGAGCACGGGCTCTAGGAGCGCGGGCTTCAGTAGTTGTGGCACGCGGGCTCAGTAGTTGTGTCTCGCGGGCTCCAGAGCACAGGTTCAGTAGCTGTGGCGCTCGGGCTTAGTTGCTCTGCAGCATGTGGGATATTCCCAGACCAGGGCTCGAACCCGTGTCCCCTGCATTGGCAGGCAGATTCTTAACGACTGCACCACCAGGGAAGTCCAACAAGGAAATATTCTGAAAGGAGTTTTATCATCAAACCAGTTTTTAAAACATTCTTCCTCACCTCAACTTCCACAGTACTTGAGCTGAGCACTGACCATTTTCTACCTTATATGAGAGGTATCTGTCCAAGCCCGCTCCCCTGTGCCCATCTTTCCCTGGCTAATTCCACTTCTTTTGGGAAACACACACACAAACATACAGTTTGTCTTTCGCCCACAAACTAGGCCAAGGGGAAAAAAAAAAACCGTTTAATATTCCCACCACACCTTGTACCTTTGCTTTGTGGCACCTATCACAGCCATAATTATATAATTATCTGTGAAATTATGAATGTGGTGGTTGTCACTCCTGGACCAGAAGTCCTATGATGAGAGGGCTTGTATCTGCTGGTATCCACGGTTCTGCCACTCGGTCATGGTGGGCACTCAAGAACTAACTGTTGATTAACAAAGTGAATCCTCCCCCCTTCAAAGTATTAGGTCCTTATAAACAGGGATAGTGTCAAATTTATTTTGGTATCACTATTCTGTCTGGTAGGTAGGTAATATCACAGAATTCATATGTAGATGAAGGAATAAGTGAACTCCAGAGTGGGTCACTTATGGGGATTGGAGAGACCATCCATTGGAGAGGTGTGTTAGTGGTAAAATCTACTGAGTGGATTAGGAGTTAAAGGCAACCCTCCAAGAAAGCTGGTGCCAGTAAGAGATCTTGGAACAGCATCACATAAAGAAGGAAGGCAGAGTCAGAGAGATGGAAGATGTCTGTGACCTAAGATTTACGTCAATGTCCTTGGGCTCTAAGAGTCAATTTTCTCCCAATTTCAATGGGTGTGACTCTTTCCCAGATGCAACTGGGCTACAAATCTTGGGTGGTATGCAAGCAGAGCCCAAGAAAACCAGGCCTTCAGAAAAATAAAAAAACAGCAAAACCAAAACAAGCTGAAGCAGCCGGGAGACTCTGGTGGAGAGTCTTCAACCAGAACTCACTCAGATAAAGTTAAGCAGGCATGAGAAAGTCGGAGCGCGCACGTCACGCAGAAAACAAACGGGCCGCAACTTGAAACTTGCCTCCCCTGTGGAGACTTGTCCAGAGTCACACCACAGCAACCTCAACTGGCTTTTGATGTGAAAAGGTCATTCCGTCAAACACACTTTGGGGAGATGCCAATGGCAGGCCTCCCTGAGGGCTTCAAAGACTCTAAGGTTGGCCAGAAAACAAACGGTGCGCATACAGGGAGATACTACCCATTGCCAAACCCTGTATCAGACATTGGAAATACACATTCCAGCACTGAAAACCTGCAATCAAGATGCTGGAAATCTAATGTGGAGTTAAATGACAACCACCACCAAAAACTTCAAGAGCTAAATGATAATCATGGAGCTGATTAGATGAGGACTCTGACAACAGGACACACCTGGGATCGCTGGAGAGTTCTTCAAATCTATCTAGCTGCCGTCGTTCTGGGGCACCAGAGCAGAGTTTGAATCCCAGCTCTGCCACTCACTGGCTGTGCAGCCTTGGGAAAGTTACTTGAGCTCTCTGTGCTTATGTGTCCCCATTTGTAAAATGAAGATGATGATGGCCCTCAGTTTAAATGTGAGCTCTGATTACTGATCAGCGACTGAACCTGTGAGGGGTAAAAAAAACTGCTGAACAGAATCACAAATCCCAGAACAGAAGGGCCCTTACATTCAACCAGAGTCCAAGTGCTTCTTTTACAAAGAACACGTCTCAGGCCCAGGGAAGGGAGAAACGTACCCACAACCACTGAGTAAATAGCCAGCTGATCCAGGTAAGCAGCCGCCTGGTGATTTATGACGCCAGGTGCTATTCGCTAACACACAGATCTGCTGTCAGAATTGTGAACCAACAGATGTACAAGGCTTAAAACGGTACCTGGCTCAAAAGCAGCAGTGTAGTTGCGTTTGCTATTATTATCGCTTACCTGATTGCTATAAATATGCTCACAAGTACTTATAGGGTGCTTTATAGTTTACAAAGCCTTTTCATATCCCTTATCTCATTTAATCCACACAATTCCAGGAATCATGATTCCCAGGGCCCCGATGAAGAGACTGGGTCAAATGAAGCTCAGAGAGGTCTTTTGGTTTTCCCAGGATCCCATAGCTAGTTAGCAGAGAAGTGCAGCCCAGAACCCATATTTTCCACTGCTAACTTTAAGGCCCTTGCCTTCTTCACATGATACTACACCACCGTTATTGCAAGCACCAGACTACAGATTCTGCAGTAGCTTTTTAATGGGGAATTTCCTAAGATCTCTAACCACCAAATCCTTCTACCTAAAGGACAAAACTCAAAGGCATGAGAATTTTTTTTTGCTTTTGCTACAGCTGGGTGAAACCTCACAGAAGGAAAGTCTTCCTTGGATCTGAGCTTTCTTTCCTGTCTTTGAAGCGAGATAGCCCTCCTGCTGAAGACATGGGCAATGGAGAAAGGAGAGAGGGGCTGAAACTGGGAGAAAGGGGGAAGGGAAGAGGAGAGAAATAACCACATAATGATATATAACTAAGCCATAGCCCTCAAGCACTTGGTGACAGCCAGTTCTTCTCCTTATGTCGAAAACCTTAAATACCCCCTTGCTGTAGTGAATCTCTCAGCCTGAAATAAGAGAGATTAAAATGTTCGGCATGACCCTCTTGTTCACACCTACCTCTTCCATGGAAGTGAATCGATTTCTCAAGTGAACAGTATCAAAGACCTGGCCTGAGGTGGGTGAAGTTCTTTTAAAAAAAAAAAAGGAGACAACCAAGGAACTATGGAGGGTCTTCTTACCTTGAGGGTAAAAGAGTTTCTAATTATGGGCATCTATCTATCATCTGTGTAGGTACATATCTACCTACCTACTATCTAATCAAGAGAAGCAATTAACTCCTTTCTTTTTAACAGAGTGTACAATAAATAAAAAGTTACTAGGCTTACTTTAGTAAGTAAGTGAGAGTTCTTGATTTTTAGCTCTGGTTTTGTCACTAACTAGTAAAGAGACTTAGAAAGGTCACTGAAGCCTTCTGGGCCTCTATTTCCTCATCTGTCAAGTGCAGGCTGGGACAAGATCAACAAGGACCCTTCCCGCATTAAAAAAAAAAAAAAAAAAAAAAAGCTAATATCCTAAATAAACAAAAAAAATGCCATGATGGTCAAGCCAACTGTTTCAGAAAAGTTAAAGAAAGTATTGTTTCCTCCACAAGCCCTGGTTTTGAATGCAAGAAACATGTCAGTTTAAAAGTACCCATATTCGTGCTTTTGATGGTGAAAAAGTCCCCCACCAAAAGCCATAAAAGTTTTGCTTAAAAACAACCTATTGGGCTTCCCTTGTGGCACAGTGGTTGAGAATCTGCCTGCCAATGCAGGGGACACGGGTTCGAGCCCTCGTCTGGGAAGATCCCACGTGCTGCCGAGCGGCTGGGCCCGTGCGCCACAATTGCTGAGCCTGCGCGTCTGGAGCCTGTGCCCCGCAACAAGAGAGGCCGCGATGGTGAGAGGCCTGCGCACCGCGATGAAGAGTGGCCTCCACTTGCCACAACTGGAGAAAGCCCTCGCACAGAAACGAAGACCCAACACAGCCATAAATAAATAAATAATAAAATTAAAAAACAAAAAACATATTTAAAAACAACCTATTTTCAGGAACAACTCTCCAAGTTAAAGCCCTAATTCACAAAATTGGGTTTGGCTGGTATAATACTGTCTTCTTTCTGCAGTTATTAGGCTCTAAAAGGGTTTTTTTTTTTTTTTTTTTTTTCTCCTAACAACATTTCATTTGAAAAGTGTTTGATCCTGAAATAAACCTGTAATTTCTCCTATGGAGAAGGGAGGGCAGGTGAAGGTCTATAGTTTAGCCCAGATGACTTTGTATTTCACACAAGATTATTACACGATGACAGATGTGAACCTTAAGAATTTTAACAATAAAGTCATGCTATCCAAAGAATGTTCCACAGAACACGAGTCTGGGAAATCATCCACAAAATGGTTCCATGATAAAATAAATTTGACAAAGCCTGAATTTCACATTACAGAAAGGAATGGTGTGGTTAATTTTTTTTTTACCTATAGGTCTTCTCAGAGTTAATCTTGCTAAAGGTACAGGAAGAATCTCCAAAATGGAGATTGCAATAAAAGCAACTGATTCCCAACCTGATTTGGCCATTTGTACAGCTAGTACACCACGGAGCACACTTTAGGAAACGTTGCCAATGGACCATGACAAGGACAAAGCTTTAGCCCTGACAAAATCATTGCCCCTGAAAGGTAAGGTCTACAATTCAGTTAGGAACTTGTATGTTTAACTCTATTTTTATGTACACCAGATTTTACAATAGATGTAACTATAACCAACTAGAAACTTTGATAAAGTGATTTCTGTCTTGAAACTTTCTTGTAAATATAGAAGGAGCCTCATGCCAGGAGGGCTGGGTTTTCCCTGTGCTACAGATACACTCTGTGATGTTAGGCAATGCTAAAGGGAACTTTTTCCCCTCTCTCCTTCTCTCTCTTTTTTTTTCTAATTATTCATAGGCTTAACACAGAATCATTTTCCTTAAGGCAGAGAAACAATGAGAAAATAAGCAGAGAGAGCTAACAAGGTAATTGAGAACGGGACGTTTCCCCATCTAAGGGAAAGACCCCACTGTACACATCAATATTTGTCTCAGGGCCTCAGTTTTCTCACATTCAGAATGAGGTTAGTGGATTTCATGGTCTCACATTTCATGCTTCTATGACTTTTTAGGGTGGCTCATCATCATCTCTGAAGGCGATTCCAAGGATGCTTTGAGCAGTGGAAGCAACTTAGGACCAAGCGCTCCCTGTGCTGGAATGGTACCCCCACAAGGAGTGCTACTTGCATCTACACGTTCCAGGGTGTTGGCTAAAACTCCAGTCTCGTTATTTTGCAACCATGCCATGTTATGTTTGGCCAGCTTACATTATGGTGCCTCATCTTGCTAAAAGTGTCAGTAAGTTTAAAACCACCTTGACATGGCAGAGAGCTGATGGAGAGCAGCCACAGTGCTGAAGCACACTCACCAACCACCCACAGGGCTGCTGGTAGCATCCTGACTTATAATGACCTGCTTCTACAGGAAGGGCATTTAAATACCCAGATCTATTGCCCAGCATATAACGTATTCCAGGAAATACTCATACTTCCCGCCCAGATTTATTTTTAAAGGCAGAAGATAGAGTGATTTTAATACTGGTTCTTAAAAAAAAAAAAAAAAGAAGGGACAAGGAGGAAAAAGTGACACTTTGAGATATATATATATATGCAAAAGCACCTATATCTCCCCTAAAAGTGATCTGAGAAAGCATAAAGAGCACTCAGTTGGCCTTCATTATAATCCCTCTACAAACATCCAACATTTCCTGCCTTTGTCTCTCCCATTCCTCCTCTCTTACACCGCCTTTAAAACACATTCATTAGAATGTACCTCTCTTACACCCCCTTTAAAAGACATTCATTAGAATGGCTCCTTCGTCCACTTTTTTTTTTTAATTTATTTATTTTTATTTATTTATGGCTGTGTTGGGTCTTCGTTTCTGTGCGAGGGCTTTCTTCTAGTTGTGGCAAGCGGGGGCCACTCTTCATCACGGTGCGCAGGCCTCTCACTATCGCGGCCTCTCTCGTTGCGGAGCACAGGCTCCAGACGCGCAGGCTCAGTAATTGTGGCTCACGGGCCCAGTTGCTCCGCGGCATGTGGGATCTTCCCAGACGAGGGCTCGAACCCGTGTCCCCTGCACTGGCAGGCAGACTCTGAACCACTGCGCCACCAGGGAAGCCCCCGTCCATTTTTTATACAGGACCTGGGGACTATGAAAGCCTCACTCACACACTCACTGGCTTTCCAACTGAGGTTCCACCTGCAATAACAGCTCTCCGAAGGGCCTGGATAGTGGCCAGAGGGCAGCACGAGGAAAATGTGAGAAAACAAAGTGCAGTTCACTCGCTTCACTTAGCCTGGGAATTCTTTTCCCCTTTTCGGTCAGGTCAAATTCTACCCAGCATTCAGGTCCCAGATCAAATCCCTCCTCCTCCAGGAAGACTTCCTTCATTTTCTCCACATTTGCATTCAACCCCAACCAAAGTTAATGTCTCTCTCCTCTAAGGACCACAGATTCCTTAACTAGACCTCTTAATATTTAGGAATACTATTCAAATATCTTAACTCTCATTGGCGCAATCTCTAGTCTATCTCCAATAAGAGTTATCTGCATTAACTTTCATCAACCCCAATTTCCCCTTCAAAAAGTCCCTTAAGGGCAGAGACTGGGTCTTGTTGAATTCATCAAATATAAAGATAAAACCTGTCTAAAGAAAGACTTAAAACAAGTATATAAATAATTATCTTACAGGAATGATTCTATTAAAGATAAAACGACAAGGATAGATGAAGGATCCCAGACTAGAAGTGAAGCAAGTCCGTGTGGGATGTGTACTAAAGACCTTCACACACAGAACAGTACATTGCCTTATAAAAATGAAGGCAGCTAACATTAACTGAGCACTGGCTATGAGTCAGGTAGAGCCTTAAACATTTTCCAGGTATTAACTCTCTTAATCTTCAAAGCAACTTTGGAGGTAGGTACTGTTTTTACCTCCATTCGATAAGGGGATGAGTCAAAGAGAGCTCACACAACTTGCCCAAGCAAATAGAAGAGCTGGCTTCACACTTCAGCAAAGAGACTCCAGCTAACGTGCTTGACCACCACGCTCTCCTGCTTCTGCAAAAGACTGTCCACATCCTGCACAACGGAAGAGGGAGGTGGTACTCTCCAGAACCCAGTCAAAGGAGGTACTTTTGCAAAAGGACCCAAGAAGTAACAGCATACCGGTAAAGGAAACTTTAAGGATAAACATCACATTCTAGACGTCTCTACCTGCGCAATTTGAAAGGAGAAGACTAAAGCCACTTTAAAGCTGTAGCTTTTTCTAATTTACCTGACTTCCTCAAACTGGAACTTACTCATTCTTTGCTGAGAGCAGTGAGGCTGAACTTCTTTTTCCTTGCACTGTTATTTTATGAGTGAAAGAAATGGGGTTGTTACCTTGACTGCTAATGTTAGAGATGCTTTGTGATGACCTGGTCAGTATTTTCCTTCCAGAAAAGGGGAAAGGCCTTTTAGCAAAGAACTGGATGTGAAAAATCAAACTTAAATGATGAAAGAGAGCATCTTGTGGCCAATCTTAATGATACTTAATTCTCAGATGAGGAATTCTGTAGTAAACAACCTCTTGATTCTGTGCAAAACATTTTTAATTTCATGCCCTGCTAATCACACAGCTGTTAAATTTTCCTTCCCATCAGTTGTAAAAAAATAAATAGATAATAATTGTAATAATAATTTAAGAAACAGTTGGGCTTCAAACAAAATTTGAGCCCTCATGAATTTTCCCATCTGGAATTAATAATGTAGTGGATAGTGAAATTGAGTCACCATCAATTCAGTGGATTCAGTTGATATAAACTTATATTACATGATTATAAGTATCAAAATGTAAGGCTCTAAACATCAAAGGCTTCTAACACGCGGGCCACAGAATGTAAAGTCAATCTACACTGCATTCCCAGACAAGTCTGGCACCTGATGTTTCTTCCAACAGATTTTAACAACCTGTTTCCTTTCACTGTGACCTTATCTCCTCTTGGCCACAATAGGCACTATACACATATAAGTACCACCTAGACTTGGTGTTACAGGCTTGGCGATCCAGAGCCTAGAGAAGAGAAAAATCAGTGTGAACTCGTCAATCTAATCAATACACGGACATTTTTAAAAGGCAATCGTTAATGCTGCAAATCAAAACAAGAGTGAGGATGAAAGGGGGTTTTTAAATAGTTGGGGAACAGAGAAAGAGGTGGTCCAAAGGAGTATGATGATATGGTAGCAAGGGTGAGCCAACTTTGCAGGCAAGAGAGGCTAAGGACCAGGAAAGAAAACACCAGCAAGGAAGTGGCAAAAAGGGATATCCTGTAAAGAAGGAGGGGACAAATATACTAAAGGAAATAAAATAAGCATAGTCAGATGGACCAGAATATCAGCAGGGGATCTTCAAAGAAGATCTTCTGTTTCTGTGCATCAATACTTTTCCCATAACCTTGGCTATAAAACACTATAAGAAATGCCTGGAGTACTAACACAGTGTCTCTTCATCTGGCTGGCTCCAACCTAAAGTTGGTTTGCTGAAATCCTTTCAGTTCTTCAAGGCATGCTTACAGACCACCTCCTTCAGGAGCCCCTCCTCCGGGTTCCCACAGCATGCCACCTGTGTACCTCTCCTTTGTCACCTAGCTGGTTTGGCTTTGTGAAACAGCTAGTTGTGCATGTGTCTGTGTCTCCCACTGGACTGTAAACTCCGTGAAAGGAGAAATTACACATCCCACCATATTTTTATTCCTCAGTGCCTGATCTAGACTTTGCACTGTAGGCCCTTAAGGAATGCATATGCTATCTTAAGAAAACCTAGAAGAGGACACTTCCTGTTTTAGGTATTCTTGTTACAGAAAACAGAAATTTAAGGATTTATAAACTTGACCACTAGCAGTCACCCTACAAACCCCTGTAAGTGACAACCACTATGAATATTTCATCACTCAAGTTTACATGAGAAGTTCATAAAATGAACACAATTTTCATAATCATTATCATGGCCTACCCGAAGAAAAAGTTCAATATAAAGGCACGTTGCTTTTCTGACCTGAGCACGGGCTTATAACTGTCAGTGTCAGTGTGAGAATCATTTCCAGAAACTGAAAAGAACTTTCCTGAAATCTCAGCATCACTTCAGCCCCACCCTCCACTCCACATCTCATCAAAAACCAACAGCATTTCCTTCATGCCTCATCATTAATGATAAAGTGATGAGTCAACAAAACAAACAAAACACTAACAATAATTTACTGTGAACATCGTTGCATTTGTACCACACTTTATATACCCACTCTCTCATTTGATGTTTTCCATGAGCTTCTGCAGCAGGAGGAAATGGAATAATTATCTTAGAGATGAGAAAACTCAACTCTACATGATGTGATTTGCCCCAAAACACACAGCTCATAAGCAGCTATGACAACCTGTGAATTCAGGATTCGAGATTCTCCATCCGGACTTACGTTCATTTATTCAACGTTGTCTCTCTTATCTAAAGCATTTAAGCAGACACAAGAAGTTGGTAATGAAGCCCCAGAGACTTACATAAATGAGAAGTTATCTAAATCAGATAGGGCCTAGCTGAGTTCCATTAGAATATGAAAGAAGGAAAGAAAAAGAGAGAGAAAGGAAGAAAGAAACCACTTTGCGTAAAGATAGTTAAATTTCCTGGAAAACAGGGGTCTTGAACTGTACTTTAAAGGTGTATTAATCAAAGTGAGCCCACAAACTGACAGTTTCAGAATCATCTGGGAGCTTGTTAGAAATACAAATTCTCCCACACTGTGTTCTCAGACCTCCGGGACCATAGCCTCTGAGGGTGAGATTCCCCAGGTGATTCCAAAGCACAGCAAGTTTGAAAAGTGTCGCTTGAAAGTTAAGATCAGACCTGAGCAAATAACAAGAAGGTAACAGGTAGGTTCCAGGAAGGGGGGGGGGGTGTGGAGGTGGGGTGACATTAAAAATTCAGAGGCCCAGAACCCAGAAAACTCAAAATATGTCAGCGAAGAAGGTCCAAAACTCTGGGCTGGAGAAGAAGTATCCTGTGAAGGACGGGGTCTGAATGAAGTTACGATGAAGTCACACCGTAGAGAAAGCTGAATGCAGGCAGAGCAGGGCAGCTCTAGAATCACTCAGGCCCCACGTTTGAACCTTGAGAGAAAGCATGTAGCCCTAAGCAACAAGAGCATCATGCAGTTCAGGACCAAGAGGTCCCACGGGGTTCAGAAGGTCTTTAGAGGAGAACCTCTTTTACAACCTGGAGAAACACAAGTTCACCAGGCAGACAAGGATGAAAAGGAACATGGTCAAGGTCCAAGATATAAAACAATGTGATGTATTCAGCACCACTGAGACACCCTGGATTCGGTGTCCTCATCTATACAAGAAGAGATTAATAATCCTAACCTAGTGGGATTGTTGAGGGGATTAAGTGAGAAAGTGTTACACGAGGACGAGGACGACTCCGAATGTGGTGTCTAGGAAGGAGGAGACATTCAATACAGTCCACTGCCTTTCTTCCCCTTTCAGGACAATGCAGCACATGAGAGTCAGCTAGGCTCCTCGCCCTCTCCGGGGCTGGCTGGCAAGCTCCTGACTTGAAGGATGTTTTCTCATAAATGTTCACAGGGCAGCCTGCTGGGGGTGGTCCTGTGGTTGCGATCTATTGCACTCAGACACATTCCAAGACCTAGGGCTCCTTCACTTCCTGCTTCTCACTCTTACTTTTTCAGAGGGGCTGCAGGTTCTCAAGGTTATCTTGAGCACAGCTTTCTTTCTAAATGACACATAACCATTTCTACAGGCAAAAGTGCTCTGTGCAACTTCTTCTTTCAGAATGGGACTTCGGGCTGCCCTGAGAGTGGATCTGCTTCTCCTCTCAGAGGATCTGTTGGACAGCAGACACAGATCAGTCCAGCTGGTGGGCTGGAGGTCTCTGGGAGTCTATCTACTCGGGGATGTTAACTAGGGTTGCTCAAAGGGAAAAATCAAGTTCCAGAGTCAACTGAAAGTAAGCTGACGGCTGTCCCACAGGGCTTCCTGAAAGATTTAACAAGCTAACATACATTGTCAATACCTAAGAGGGCGCCAGAGTATGCTGCATTCTCCAGGCTTACAGGGGACACATCTTTTTAGACTGGTACCTCCTTGGACTAGTATTTATGGACCATGCACAAGAAAATAAATTGAGTCAAAGCATGATCTACGTAAGGCAGGGATCATCTATTTGCCTAGAGTTGACTCCCAGAAAGATGATGAAGATGGCAGTTTTTGGTTATGCTTTTTCATCTCCCCATTCATTACCTTACTCACCGTGTCCTCCCCTTCCTCCACATGCCCCTTCCCTTCCCCATTCCTCAGTGCACACAGTTTTGGAAAGAATCTGCTAAACTCATCAGCATTTGATGAACTAATGCCTTCTTTTTCACCACCCTGCGCTTCGATGACTGTATTCCATTGTTCATTCCATTTGCTCAGAAAGCCTTCCCCTTTATCAAAATCCGGCTCAAGGCCAACCCAAGTGTCACTTTCCCCAAGAAGCCCCCCTTAATCCCCTGCCCTCCACCCCAGTTGGAAGTGATCATTCTTTTCTCTTCTCTGAACTTTCTCAGCAAGTTTCTACTTTCTACTTTATAGTTATTTGTGTGCTGTCTCACCTTCACCTGCTGGTTCACCCCTTTCCTAATACTTTCACACCTATCATCTTGTTTCAGCCTCATGACATGCTGGGAGGTAGAACAGGCAGGTATAATTACACCCACAGTATGGAGACAACGTAGCTTAGTGGTTAAGAGAGCAGCTGCTGGGAACAGACTACCTGAGTTCAAGTCCTGGGCTGTACCTTTTGGTTTGTCCCCATGTCATCCCCTCTATCCAAACAATCCTTTATACTATTCCACTTCGACCAAAACTATACACAAAATGCTTCCTGTTCCATTGAAAACTGGATGTCTAGAGTTTGACATTGGTTTAGAACATTTTGCCTCATCTCACCAGTTTCTTTAAGGAACAAGTCAGGAACCACTCCTGGTTTTTTTCTAGTTATCCTATACATGTATTTTGGGTCATCCCTTTCCCCCGCCCCCAGCCCAATAAGCCCAGGTGCATCCCCAGTGGCTGATACGTGACTCAATAAAAGAACATCCTGTCTTGGCACTCAGCTACTGCTTCTGGGCTTACACCATTTTGATGAGATCTGTTACCAAAGGGCCATTTCACTATAAGGAACTGTCATGACAAAATTGTACACTTGACCATTCTTTCCCTTCACAATTTCAGATATTAGGAGAGTTAAACTAATCCCCGAACTTGATCCCTGAGGAACTTTGAAAATGATGCTTCTGAATGTCTAGCAAAATAGACATTCATCCTCTCTCCCACTTTTAGGACACTTTTTTTAATCTATGAGAAATATCTTCTCCAATTTGATTTTATTATGTTCATACTTAAAGGCTTTTCTAAAGTCTTGCTACGTCATATCCCTTGATCATTTGTCATTCTTACAATCTCTTCCTTGATTTGTAATTCACAACTTTTTAATTCACCTGCCCCATCATTCTGGGGAATGTACACAGGAATATGTCCTGCAGAGTGGATCAAGGTGGTAGTGTATGGGGCGGAGGGAAGGAGAAAATAATGGATGAAGTAAAATTCCAAGTTGTGGGTGCTCACCCTCCTCCCCAAATTGGCTGAAACGCTCCAGCTTAAGGAGTAACATTCATATCCTCAACCAAAAGCAGATTAAGTACCTGCCAAAGCTTCTATGACTTCCTCTGTCTGTACTTGTTCTAAACAATAGTCTTTGATGATGTAAACATCTGCCAAATTGGAAAGTAAGTTTATTAAGACTAAAAAGCTGCAAGGATTAGCATCAGACATAGATAGGCCCTCAGTTAGTGGCCCTTCCCTCAAATCTCACCACGGAGAATCCTTTGCCATTGAAAGGACTTCCACAGAGGCCACATGGATGCACAGGCAGAACCTGAGGCCAGATTAGCCGAGATCTGCTGGTGTGGCTGCCAACTGATATCTCTCAGGAAATGAGCCGCAGAATCAGAGAACACTGACTTTACATCGCATAGTAGAGTGGCTGCCAACAGGTAGGCAAGTTGGTCGTTTAAGCAGTGGAGCCTTTTATTTAAATGAAATAGTACATAAAACTAAATTAAAACAGATCTAAGAGTGAGCTGCTCAGGCAGAAGGGCCCAGAGTCCTCGCCACTCTCCCCGCACCCCATCATCTGAGGCTGTACATCCACCCAGAACTCTGGGCTCCTTGAAGGCATAAGTTTAAAAATTCACTAATCTAATCTAATTTCAACCTTAACAATTCTTCAGAGGAAACTGAGGCCCAGAGATTGAGTGTGGTCCTTGTATCCAGAGCTAGTAAGTAGCAGAGCCACAAATTCTTCCGAAGGAAACCATGCTGCCTTTTCCCAAGCATATAATATTTATGTTCTAGGATTCTGCCCTTTTATTAGGACGAAGAAGTTGGTATGATCAATGTGCCAAGCAAAATTCAAAAATGCACCCAAGGTCAAAGAGTAAGGACATCTAAATTAAACCTTGGGAAACCCAGCTTGGAGAAACACAAAACATCCATTCTATCAAGGTTTCAATGTGCTGGTTTTGCAGTGAAAACAACAAAATTACAGTAGGGGAATTTTTTTTTTCTTTTAGCTTCTATACATAAATGTGTCAGGCACAAAAGTCAAACTACCCTGAAATGTTAAATCCATTCAGTTGCAAGTAAAGGAAAACATAGCAGCATTTGTGTGAGCTGTGGGAGACACGTAACCCAAATGTGTTCTTTGGGTTAGTAACTTGAACTTGGAATTCATTGAAAAAGTGCGAGGAACCTACAAGAAAGAGAACTGAGCAAAAAACACTGTGAGACACGTTTGATATAATAGTCATATGATTAACAAACTGTCACATCAAACTTTCCCACAACGTGGGAACACTTTGACACTTCATATTTTTAAAACTGACATTTTGATTCATTACTGTAAATAGCACATTAGGTTAAATATTGTGACAAGGAACAGATCATATATATATGATCATATATATACATATATATGTACATATATATTCACTCTATATATTACGTGTGTATATTTTTCCTAGCTCTAACATTTTAGAATATACACAACCTTTTCTTACAGTGACAGTTTGGGCCAGTATGTAAACAGGCTATATTGCACTACTTAACTAACCATTTTTCTTGCAAGTAGGCAGATGGACAACATTTCTTCATTCCACAGAAAGTATATGAAGCAGAGGAATTTCAAAAGTAATAGGATGACTTCTAAGAAATTCTGAATAAGTCTATCAACTCCAAGTAAAGGATGTTATCAAAGTTGTTTTGATTTACTGCACTTGAGTTCACAAAATCATTGTCACAACATGCATAAAACATTTCTCTTGTCTTTAAGGTGTTCCCAATCTATTTAAAGAGACACACACATATGCAATTCTAAAGCAAGGCAGACTGCTTCACACATGCAAGAAAAGTGCAAAATGCTGCTTCTTTTTTCCTTTCCTTTATTTATTTAGTGTGCATGTGCATTGCTTATAATAAATAACATGTTTTCTAAGCCATAGCTCAGTGTAAACTAATTCAATCAAACTAAGCAAAGTATGGGCATCAGTGGGGGCTGAAGAAATTTAGAAAGTTTGCAAGAATACTCAGATTCCCAAGCCAAGCTTTCTTCGCAAAGAAAATATAAAGATAGTGTTTGGTTTCCATCTAACACCACACAATACACCCTTCTAACCTTTCACTTTACCTACAGCTCTAAAACAAAAGATAAGATATTCATCCCCTTAAACATCCAAGTTTTGATTTCCATTTTCTCTGGTAATTCCAAAGTTATTATGTACTTTCAAAGTATAGACAACTTTATAAAAAGACTGAGCTAATCACACACACACACACACACACACACACACACATACTACAGAAATAGATTCCATGCGTATTTCTGTTATGTATTCAACTTTCTCTCTGGACATTATACCATTATTATTCAAATCATTCTCCTATTTAAACACCTGGAAAGTTAGACACAAAAAGGAAACATGAGATCTATATATATCAAGATATTATGCTCACTACAGATAAGCTTTGCCTCTGTACTGAAATTTAAATTAGACAACGGTGGTCTTCCGAAGCACATACATAAAAAAGGAAGACTGCTCCACATTTATGTTTTTTCAGAAAGGATGCAGGATGCTATCGACCAAATGCATCCAAATCCTATGAGAGTTAGGAGGCATAATGGATATCATTTAATGTATATGACAAATATTGAGAAAAACCTACAAAACATGAATATCAACCAAAACCCAGGCTTTAGCTGCAGCATCAAAAAATTCTTGCGTCCTTCATTCGTAACCAAAAAAAGTGCCCTAATTTTGTTTTTAGCTAAATTAGTCAATTCATTTAGGGCAGAAGGCCTTTTTATCCCCATATTCTGGATGTATCTAAATGTATTAAAAGTTCAAAGAGTCTTACACACCATTTCAAAGTTTCTTTCAAACTAAGCAAATTAAAGAATATAGAAATGCACTATTTCTCCCTTGGCTTGCTGAAGAAAAAAAGCAGCCTATGTCCAAACCATAATAAGTCACTGTTTCAATCTGAGGACTCATACTTACTTTTCCAAAGTCTTAAGGGGGTAGGTTACAACCTTCAAAGGTTGGAGACTCCTCGATAGAAGGGTGAACCACTGTCTATGGAACAACTGCTCTTCCATAGTACTGGGGAAGAGTAGAAGTAACATTACAACATTTGAAGACAGAAGATCTAGATGCAAATCAAATCTCACCATTTACTCCTTGAAGTGAATTGGAGCAGGTCACTTGGCTTTTGTTTCTTCATTGTAAAATGAGGATAATACTGGACAGTGTACTGGGTTTCATGAAGATTAACTAAGCGTGTACAAGAAATCTCACTGAATCCTAATTGGTGAGAACACTATTCCCCCAAACTTTTATTTGCCAATTTTTACCATCCATTAATAAAAATGTTAAGAGGTCATCTGAATTCAACTAAGTTCAACTCAACAAAAATTTACTGGATGCTCATTGTATGTGATTTCAGTCTCTGCCAGGTGCCATGATTGAAGGCGGGCAGGGGAAGGAAGAAGAGAAGGAGGGAGGAAAAAGGAAGGGAGGAAGGTCCAGCAAAGACACAATTTCTGTCCCCTAAGACCCTGTAATCTTGTGAAGGAGATAGCATTTCACATATGAACTTTCTGAAGAATACTTAACACTATATAATAAAGTACCCCAAAAAGGGTGGTGCTGACAATGGCCTTTAATGGCAGTTTTATATGAGGTGTAACATGAGGTGAGGAAAGAGTTCAGAGCAATAGAGAACGTGACATAATTATTCCCCTGCCCCTGTAAGCATCTACTTCTCAGTGGACCAACCTGTGGAATCTGATAGAAAAGAGTCTCTTCGGATGGGCCTTGCTGAGGGGCCCCTCGGGCGTTTACTCTGGCCTCTATCACCCCCACTCTATCCGTAACCCCCCTCCTTTCCTCATTCCTCCCTCTGCACTGAGCTTCCCCCTCTCTCTTCACCTCCTCTGCCCATTCCTAGGGAAGCCATGCCCCCGGGTCTGGCTCATCTCCATCCACAGCCATCTGGGCTGAAAAGGGCCCTGAGGCAGGGGTAAGGGTGGCACAGTTGGAACATTAGCGCACCGAGAATCAAGAGACCTGAGTTCCTGTCCCAGCTTTGTCCCTACTTCACTCTGCGACCTTGAGCAAGTCACTTCCACTCAATGGGCCTCAGGACCCTCACTCATCAAAGGAGACGAGAGGATATTTAACAGCCCTTCTTGCTCCTAAATGTTCAATGTCTGTGACCTGACTTACAGCTTCCAACAGTTTCCAAGTCATAACTGGGGGCCCACCAGTCCCAGGCCTCCTGGAGAGGCACTGACGTGACCACATCAACGGTTTCTACTGTGGGGAAGGTCAGGGACTCCTTCAGAAAATAGCTGATCTAAACAGAGCCCAAGGAGTGTCATGGCAACACTGCTCGCAAGCTGCCAGAGGTAGGGAGGAAAAGCAGCCAAGATGCATGTGCAGCTGCCACATTTCAGCACAGCACTCAAACCTCGTTAATATCATCTTGCTTAATACCGAGTCCCATAGATCAGAAGCTATTTTTACTGTGTATTTAACAGATTTGTGTACCGTCTTCCCTGCCAGCGTTTTCACAGTCCAGTACAGGAGACTCTGCCATTGGAGAGCCTTCAGAACCTGAGGCCACCCAGGGTTAACTCAGGAGAGGGAGGGAGGGGGAGAAGGAGAATGAATAGAAGGGAGAAAAATAGACACAGTGGGGCTGGAGGCTAGGGGAGAGGTGGGAGTAAGATGTAACCAGAGCAAGTATGAGCCAATACTACCAACCCCCAAGTGTGAGGCATTCTTGTCTCAGTTCTCCAAAGACTCAGGGATGCACGTGTGGAGGAGAGAGGGGGAGAGCTGAGTCCTCTCTTATACTCGGGGGAGTACAGGTCCTCCCACAGCAATTGTGATCACCACCTCGGCTCGCTTTCATTGGTCTCCCCCATCAGTTCCCCTTAGAACAGCCAAGAGTACCACTCTGCAGAGCCCTCTGCCCACACTCTAGGAGGCAAAAACCTATCCACTACTGTGCACTCTTCGGAGCTTACAGGGAAGGGCTCTGGCTAAATGTCCCGTTTCTACCTGTCTCCCACGTGTAGGGGTGGGAATTCTAGATTATGATGACTGACCGAGCTAAACGATGTGAAAGCACCTGCCACGGGCCTGTCACATAGTACGTCACAGTAGACACCCAGTAAACGTGTGCTTGCTTCCATCTGTTTCATACGGCAACAGCGTCACGTGTACCACCTTTATTCCTAACATTCTTTGTAGAAAGAAGGAACCCAGTCAAGGCTTGCCGAGTGGTGAGCAGGAGCTCAGGTCCCGACCATCCCTCTCCTGCTTGGTCATATGGGGGCGCCATTCTCAGACCTGTCACTAATCGGGCAGGTAAAGTAGGGTAAGCCATTTCTTCCCCGGGAGGGGGCTCAACTAGACAGAGAGTTTTTAAGTTCCTTTCCCGTTCTGAAACTCTATACATCTCTAAGTGTCATATCCATCTTAAAAACAAGCAAGAAGCAGAGGGGAAAACCGTTGAAGAACACAGTTGTGCGTTTCGTTATCGAGCACGATACAGAAGGCACTGTGCCAGGAGCTAAAGGAAATTCAGAAAAGCAGAATGAAGTAGTCCTTAGATTCAGAACCCTTATAATATATGTATATTGGTGAGGGGAGGTAAGAGGAAATACAAAAAGATGGCAGTACAAAATAAAGTCAATTATAAAACAAAGTCCAATTCTAAGACTATACTTCTGAGCCAAGGGGTGGAGAGAGAAGGCTTCCTCAGGAGGAGGGATGTGTGCTGGTCCTTCAGACAGGAAAGCAAAGCCCACACAGGCAAAATGGAGGAAGGTAACATTTTACAAGAGTGGACCCTCTCCAGTGGAAGGGTCATCAGGTCTGTAAGATGGTTAAGTATCTTGTCTGTTTTATGTCTTAGATTATTTTAAAATTCTGTGTTTCATACATTAAAGGATAGAATAATAATGGTCATCCCACCCACTCATCATCATAATGCTCTGTGGGGTCACAGGAAGAGCAGTGAAATAGGAAACAGGACACTTGGGTTCTGAGACCTGCTCCATTGCCACTATGAGCTGCCAGCCTTTAGCTAAATGGCTTATCTAGCTGTGGGATAGGAGATCTTGTAGAATTCCAGTTGGAGTTCTTGAGGCTTCTTGAGAACCAAATTGTCCAAAGCTCATGCTTTGCAGATGAGGAGACTGAGGTCTGCCAGAAAAGAAGTGATTTCTCTCAACTACACATTTCTGTCATCTGTGCCCAGTTCTCTGGGCAAGGCTGGTACTCACCTGCTTCTGGGACTTGCCTCAGGCTGATTCTTGCCTGCCAGAGATTTCCTCTGAAGTCCCTGTAATATCCCATCAAAGTCCATCCAATCATCCTTCAAAGTCAATTCCAGTCCCTGGTTTTATATAAAACCTCCCGTAGAAAGAGCTCCCACATTCTCTCACTCACAAAGTATAATTTCTGAGCCCACACATCACACTGAGTCCTGGCTGGCCCTGAATCAAACTCACCTCCACACACCTGCCAGCTCCCTCCTTCGATGTCTTAGCGAGCCACCTTTCTCAGTAAGTGCTAAGTAAATGCTTCTCAAGTTAGGTTGGTCTGCACCTCGGTTTTCTGACACTCGGCTAAGTACCTTCTCAAACATATCATGCTGCCTCTGATCATCACAAGCCTGGATGTGTGCGATCCCCAGAGCAGCCAAAAGAGCTTCAACCACCTCCAAATCCATCAAGCTATTTACCAGAGCGACTAAACACACAGCAAGAGAGAAGAGACATAAAGAAAAGAAGAGGGGGAGCAAAGGGCATGGACTGCAAATCGGATAAAGAGCCATGCCTGCGAGCTGAGATGCACTGGAATCACCATTCCGGGTTTACAAGGGAGAAATCTGCAGTGCAGACACCAGTGGGGGCCCACAGTCTCACACATAGTCCCCAGTGGAGCAAGGAGGTCCAATGCTGCAGTCTGAAAGGATGCCGTGGTAAACGGAGAGATGGACAAAGTCTCAATACCTAGCCATCGGCTAGGCAGGTCCGTTCCGTCTACTGCAGAGAGAGAGAAACATCTGGAAAGGAAGAGCATGGTAGCCCTCGACTGCAAAGGTTTTATACTGAGCGACACTCCACCCGTAATGTCGGAGTGAAACATGGCAGAAAGATTCATGAGGCAGAGTTGTGCAACTCCAGAGGCAACCCAAGGCACACATCAGATGGGAATTTTAAATAATTCCTTTAAACACACGAGGACTCAGATGCCAGCACACACAGTGATGGCCCCAGCCAGACAGCAAAGGCATATTGGCACCACTGTAATTTGTCCATTCACCAATATGCTTCCGGAAAAACACCCATATGCTTTCTTTTAGCTTCCATATGCTTTTTTAGCAAGGAAACTAAAATATTTCATTAGTTTTGAGTAATTAATAATTACTTATTTCACAATAGTCTCCCTCATTAAAAAATGAAAATAACTGATTAAGCTGCAGGATCCTGGCTTTCAACTCAAGCTTTTTCATTTAATTTAATTTTATTTTTTGAATTCTTCCCCTCTAGGAATTGAGTAATAGAGTAAAACAGCAAGTGTGGAAATACTGGCACTATGGGAAATGAAGAATTATCATCCACACAGCGCAGCATTCCTCCTGACTGAGACATCGTGGTTTAATGAAAAGAACACAGACTTTGGGAGCCCAAAGCCTTGGGATCCAATCCCAGTTTGACCCCTGGCGAATAGTACTTCTGAGGAAATGAAGGGCGTTGAAAAGATAAAGCCTGCTGGATTCCTGCAACCCGGCCTTCCACTACTCCCAGGGAGCGACTTCACAGGGCTCCCTCCTGCCTCTCAAGGCTTGGGGAAGGCATGTCACGGAATGCTGGCTCAGACCCAGTCAGTGTCAGCAGGCCTGTGGCCAACAGTCTCGGAACTGTCTCCAGCGGAAAACAATGCTTCGCAAACTCGAATGAGCCTAGGAACTACCTGGGGATCTTATTAAAATGCAGATTCTTTTTAGGAGGTCTGGAGTGGGGCCTGAGGTCTGCATTTCTAACAAGCTCCCAGGTGATGCTGATGTTCCTGGTCTTCAGACCAAACTCTGAGAAGCAACTTGACCCGAAAAGTATCAAGATGAAGTTAGGAAGTAGAATCTGTAAGAGCAGGACACGCGTGCCTGTCTCATTGGGATAGGATGAGGATTGTTAATCATATGGACAATGATACTTCTGTGTGTTGTACAGCACAATGGTATTTCACTTACCCTCACAACAGTCCTGCCAATAGGGTGTGATTTCCATTTTACAGACAACAAAACTGAGACCCAAAGAAATCAAGTAATGCATCCAAAGTCATGCAGCTAATAATGCTAGGCTCCCAATCCAGTGTCAAGTACGAGCATGAGCCGATGGAAGACAGAAAATGTAAGTAGCTATTACTGTAGGGTGCCGGTATGAAGCCTGCTTCTTGTTCCACTGCCCCTTCCCGGGGCCTCCGTCTTCCCATCCGAAGCTGTGGCCCCTGAAAATCTCCAAGGCCTCTTCCACGTCTAACACTGGCCTTCATTCCCAGGGCTCCCACATAGACTCACAGTGGGTCACCAGGCACTGAGATTAGATTCACACATGTGGCAGTCATTACATCTTGGCACGATCCAAATTCTAGCTGCTCACATCTGCATTTGTGCTGATCTGTGCACGGCCAGAAGTCCATCTCTGGTAAAATATCTCACGCTCAATATAACAGGGAGAAAACAACCAACGGATTCCCCAAAGCATCGAAATTCCAATTCAGTTGATAACTTGCAGTATGGTCAGGGTTCTATGACCCTAATCACTCTGTCTCCTCCTGTACTCACAAAAATGGAGAGTCTGAGACCACTAACCTGACAGAAGTTTGAAAGAAGAGGAAAAACGTGAGTTATTTACAATGCAGTTTATACAATTGCCCAGCTTTTCTTATTCTGCCTTAAGGTACCAGAAGGGCATTTAATTAATGAATTATCATATAAACGATTCAGGATATGTGATCTTGTCCCTCTCTGAACTCCCACAGCACACATTCACTGTACTCCTCGGGGGCCCACTGGCCATTTTCTACCAGGAATTTCTATCATTTATAGAATTGTTCCATTGTCCCTATTCACATTCAGTGTTATCTCTGGAGGTATTCACATATTTTCAAGCAGATCTGGATTTGAATCCAAACTTCGCTATTCATTTGCTGTATGACGTTAAGCAAATTACTCAATCTCTCTGAGCTCAGTTTCCACATATGAAAAGTGGGAAAAAATAATTTTCTGTTTTATGAGACTAAATGAAATGATGTATTAAAATGGATAGCACTTAACAGATTCTGGGTTAAAAGTACATTTGAGTGAGTGAGTGAGTGAGTGAGTGAGTGAGTGAGTGAATAAATGAATAAAGCAAGCAGAATAAGAGTTTCAATATTAAAACATCACTCAACAGTTTGAAACATAAATGTCCAGAGTCACACTCATAAATGAGTCTGACACTCAGAGCAAAACAATAGGTGAATTGTGGGAGAAATCCAACAGCAAAGGAAATGTGTTACCCAAATGTCATCTCAAACTTCGCACATTGAAAAAAATCTTTCGCTTAACCTAGAACCTATGTATGGCCTTCAGAAGGTTTACAAACCTCATGAAATTGTAGACAACATTCTATGCAGATGTGCATTCTCTAACTATTTCATAGATTCATCCGAGTTTCCAAATATTCCGTAATCCTCTCCCCACCACTACACACACACACACACACACACACACACACACACACAGACGAATTAATAACTACTGCCTTAGGCAAGTCCCTTGACAGAAAGGGATCTGCCAACTGAGAGAGAAAAAGTTCACTTAATAAAACAAGGCTGAAAGATACAAGCATGCGGTTTAGAAAGTACAGACGGTGGAAGTTTTTACGATAAGCGCTCCCATCCAGAGAAAAGAGCTCTGAATCTAAGACTCAGCTTGGCTGCAAACTTGCTACAGGACCTTAGGCAAATCAGAGACTCAGGAAAATCAGGCTTTGGGGAACCTTTGACATCCAATCTATTTCACCCTCCTCCTCCTCCTCCTCCTCGCATCTCATAGATGGAAAAACTGAGGTTCAGAGGAAGGTAATGCCTTCACCAAAGTCACAGCAAATAAAGTAGAGCCAGGATTTGAACCTCAGACCCAGTAAAATGATTTCCACTCAGTGTGTCATTATTATGAAGTATAAGGTAAGTGTTTAGACCCAGTGGCCTCTAAGTTATCTTCCAACTGATAGATAATTACTACTCTCTTCTCTGGACCTGGAAATCTCATGAAAACATTAGTTTGGTTTTGGCAAAGATCATTCTAGCTGCTTCTCAGCCCCAGCCCAGTCCCACAAGAACAAGACAGAGAGAAGATCTGAAAGAATGAGAGATGCTGCTATTAATCTTGTGTAGCACAGAGACCGGGAACTGCAGGCCTTGAACTAGATTTCACTGTGTTGGCTATTACTCACCTGTCCTCCTGCGTATTAATCCTGCATCTGTCTTCTCTTTATTAATGTTCCCAACTATGCACAGTACACAGCCAGCTAGGAACTCATCCTTAGCTTCCTATAATTCATTGGATCAGAAAAGGACAGGAGGAAACAGTGTGATGTCAGGGTCAAGTAATCTCTTACAGGAAGAACTGCAAGGGAATCCTAATAAACACAGAGAGCAGAGGCCAGCCAGAATCCTCTATTCCATGCTTCACGGAATGAACGAAGAAGTCTGGCATCCACTTACGTTTCAAGGGCATCTCACATCCCTGCGTTAACAATAGGATTGGTTTTGCCTGAAAGATAATGTCCCTTTAAATGGTGGGAAGAGAAAGGATACTTCACATACAGAGATTCCTCTCCTAAAACAGAAGTACAACTATGGGGTCAGAAGAAAGAATTCTAGCCTAGGATCTGCCACTAAAAGCTTAGACAAATCATATTCCCTCCCTGACCCCAAAATCTCTATCTCTGAGATTTGGCTAGATGGGTCCTTAAAGTTCCCTCTGCCTTTGACATTCTGACCTCTCCTTACAGGTCACTGACTCAACCCTGGAAAAGTCAAACAACAGAAGAGGATCCTCTCTATACTGCTAGTGAAGTTTACCAGAGCCTCAAAACTGAGACCTGGATTATCAAGCAGAGAAACACAAAGGAAGATGGATTTTTATTTTTTTCCTTTCTAACCAGAAACTGAATGTTGCTGGGGGTAGGGAACAAGCAATGCATAAATGCCCAATCACAGTGTATATATAATTCAAATCACTAACTGCCCTTCAGGTATGTACAAGAATCAAAAGCTAAAAAGAACAACTACTTTCACACACTGAACTCTCCTATGACTTTGGAAAAGTGGCAGCAGGAGGAAGAAAGAATTGACCAAGAAATAAAATCATAGATATTAGGACATTTGACTAGAAATAATGCCATAAGCACATGGTCCAACTCTACCTGTTGTTAGATACTGAAATGGACCCCAAAGAGGGGAAATGACTTGCCCAAGGTGACACAGCCAGAGCTGGGAGTAGAATTAGATTCTCATGACTCCTCGTTCATAGAACATAACCCATAACACATTACTTCACTCCTGCAAGCGATGAGATTCTATCCAGGTAACTAAGAAAATAATTTCAAAGATTTTGAAATAACAAAGCTCATAACTCAATAATAACTCTACCTCAAATAACAATAACTGATTTATTGAATTTAAGGTAGACTAGGGCTGTTTCTATCAAATTATAATAAACAATTCACTGTAGCAATATAGACAAGTCCATGAGAATTAATTGTGCATTATTCATCCTTGCTAATGAATCACCCTGTGGAAAACAGGGATAATCCACAGTCTACCAAAGGCCAGAAGCCTGTTCTTGCTCAAGTACAGATCTTCCCTGTTAAAGAACATCAGGTATCAGCTCTAAATAGTAAACAGGGTATACAGTTTCAGATTCCATGGAGTACAGCTTTAAATAGATTCGGTTTGGAAATGGGACATGGAACACACCACAGTCAGTGGATCAATGTTGAAAGCTGAGAAAAACAATGATTACACTAATTAAGTGGGTACCTGTTGACACATCTACTGTCAAGTCTAATTATTTATTTAAACTGTTATTCTTTCTTCATTACTGCCACTGACACCAATTATTACCACAAGATTATTTTAAATTTCTTGTAGCATGCCCCCAGAATATTTACTTCTCTACCTTCCAAAGGCTATTTGAGTTTTTATCCTTCTTTCCCCACCAAATCCACTTCCAAAATAAAAAAAACAGATGAATAGATGAATGGATAGATGGATGGATAGAGTGATAGAGAGATAGACAGAGAGATAGATGAAATTCCTCTTTCTCAAGAGCAATTTTTCATAACCTTTCCAGCCTTGCTTAAACTCTTCTTGGTAACTTCAAGATGGGTTTCAGTGCGGAAATGGGGGCATAGTTAACCACTTTTCAAATTTTATTTTATTAATATTTAACAACTGGCATTTGGAGGAAAGTTAATATAATAACTGCAGTTTCTAATTGAACAAATAGATCTCTGCCTAACAGAGCCACCAAAAATTATGATATCACATGTCTACAGTACATTCTTCTCTGATGTGTTCATCCCTGAAAATACATGAAGTACATAGGAAAGGATTTTTTTGCAGAGGTGTTTTATGGACTAGAGAGGGACAAAAAGATGGGCAGGAGTCACTCCTGTATTTTTGGCTACCATCTTTTTTTTAGTAACCCTCTCTTTTGTAGAAACGAGCATAAAGTCTAAACAACACAAGTGGCTTCTAGGTCTGATCTGCTCATAGAAGAGTTTCACAGTCGATATGTCCCCCCTCACCGGCCTTCTTTGCACATGACCTCTTCTTATTCCATGTGTATGATGAATATCAGCTTTGAAAACCGTATTAATGTAACACCAAAATTTCCACTCATTTCTAAATTGCTAGCTCCTGCAAATATGGGTCAGTACCAACAAACCTCAATTCTTTCAAAGGTCTGTGTAATTAAAATTATGTTTAAACTACTATATATAAAATTGATAATTAATAAGGACCTACTGCATAGGAATTCCCTACTGCAGGGAACTTTACTCAGTACTCTGTAATGGCCTATATGGTAAAAGAATCTAAAAAAGAGTGGATATATGTATATATATAACTAATTCACTTTGCTGTACACCTGAAACTAACACAACATTGTAAATCAACTGTACTCCAATAAAATTTTTTTTAAAAATTATGTTTAAGATCATGGAAAGAGGGACTTCCCTGGTGGTCCAGTGGCTAAGACTCCACACTCCCAATGCAGGGGGCCTAGGTTCGAGCCCTGGTCAGGGAACTAGATCCCACATGCATGCCGCAACTAAGAAGCCCGCATGCGGCAACTAAGAGATCCCACATACCGCAACCAAGACCTGGCACAGACTAAATAAATAAATAAATATTTTTAAAAAAAAAAAGATCATGGAAAGAACATACCAAAGGGATAATCAAAATATTCATCAGAACAAACGTTTACAGTACTTGAAATGCTGATATCAAATCTTCCACAAAGTTGCTATTCTATAGGGCCTGCAGTTAGGATCACCATAGTGACTACTTCACCTCTTTTTGGCTAAGACTTCTAGAAGATTATAGAGAGCGTAGAGGAGCTAGCTGGGAAGTACAGATATCAGCTGGTTATCTGCAGAGGAAAACTCACATTTTGCAAATTTTAAAACTTTTTATGCTTCCTTAAACACATAAAACAAATGTTATGCTTCCTTATTTCTTTTTTAAACTGGTCTCCGTTTTCTTTTTCTTTTTTTTTTAACACATTTATTGGAGTATAATTGCTTTACAATGGTGTGTTAGTTTCTGCTTTATAACAAAGTCAACCAGCTATACATATACCTATATCCCCATATCTCTTCCCTCTTGCGTCTCCCTCCCACCCTCCCTATCCCACCCTTCTAGGTGGTCACAAAGCACCCAGCTGATCTCCCTGTGCTATGCGGCTGCTTCCCACTAGCTATCTATTTTACATTTGGTACTGTATATGTGTCATGCCACTCTCTCACTTCGTCCCAGCTAACCCTTCCCCCTCCCCGTGTCAAGTCCATTCTCTACATCTGCATCTTTATTCCTGTCCTGCACCTATGTTTTTCAGAACCTTTTTTTTTTTTTTGATTCCATATATATGTGTTAGCATACGGTATTTGTTTTTCTCTTTCTGACTTACTTCACTCTGTATGACAGACTCTAGGTCCATTCACCTCACTACAAATAACTCAGTTTCGTTTCTTTTTATGGCTGAGTAATATTCCATTGTATATATGTGCCACATCTTCTTTATCCATTCATCTGTCAATGGACACTTAGGTTGCTTCCATGTCCTGGGTATTGTAAACAGAGCTGCAATGAACAATGTGGTACATGACTCTTTTTGAATTATGGTTTTCTCAGGGTTTATGCCCAGTGGTGGGATTGCTGGGTTGTACGGTAGTTCTACTTTTAGTTTTTTAAGGAACCTCCATACTGTTCTCCATAGTGGCTGTATCAATCTACATTCCCACCAACAGTGCAAGAGGGTTCCCTTTTCTTCACACCCTCTCCGGCATTTATTGTTTGTAGATTTTTTGGTGATGGCCATTCTGACTGGTGTGAGGTGATACCTCACTGTAGTTTTGATTTCTCTAATAATTAGTGATGTTGAGCATCCTTTCATGTGTTTGTTGGCAATCTGTACATCTTCTTTGGAGAAATGTCTATTTAGGTCTTCTGCCCATTTTTGGATTGGGTTGTTTGTTTTTTTGATATTGAGCTGCATGAGCTGCTTGTAAATTTGGGGGATTAATCCTTTATCAGTTGCTTCATTTGCAAATATTTTCTCCCAATCTGAGAGTTGTCTTTTTGCTTGTTTATGGTTTCCTTTGCTGTGCAAAAGCTTTTAAGTTTCATCAGGTCCCATTTGTATATTTTTGTTTTTATTTCCATTTCTCTAGGACCTGGGTCAAAAAGGATCTTGCTGTGACTTATGTCATACAGTGTTCTGCCTATGTTTTCCTCTAAGAGTTTGATAGTGTCTGGCCTTACATTTAGGTCTTTAATCCATCTGGAGTTTATTTTTGTGTATGGTGTTAGGGAGTGTTCTAATTTCATTCTTTTACATGTAGCTGTCCAGTTTTCCCAGCACCACTTATTGAAGAGGCTGTCTTTTCTCCATTGTATATTCTTGCCTCCTTTATCAAAAATAAGGTGACCATATGTGCGTGGGTTTATCTCTGGGCTTTCTACCCTGTTCCATTGATCTATATTTGTTTTTGTGCCAGTACCATACTGTCTTGATTATTGTAGCTTTGTAGTATAGTCTGAAGTCAGGGAGCCTGATTCCTCCAGCTCCGTTTTTCTTTCTCAAGATTGCCTTGGCTATTCTGGGTCTTTTGTTAAACTGGTCACTGTTTTCTTGACAAACTCAAGAAGAATGAATTCTTCTGCCAAAGTCCCAACTGCTTCACACTGGTTCCCCAGGAGAGTGGAATGCAGACACTATAGACCCTGGGTTTCAAAAGACTCTAACTCATGTCCTGTATTCTTAAGATTTTTTTTTGTTGTAGGCTTAGATTATGTCCTTTTGAGATGTGTTTTGGGCAGTTAAGAGGCAGTGACAGACCCAACGAGTAAAGTTTGGCCCCTTCAGAGCCAGGTAACACTGGCAGCATAGTGTAGTGAAAAATGAACTCAATCGACAGCCAGGAAACTGGAGAGAAAGCCCTCCTGCTATATACTCACTGGGGATACAAGAAGGTACTAGATAAGAACATCCTAGGTAGAGAACAAACATACAGATACCAAGGGGAAGGGGGGGGGGGGAGACTATGATACTATTATACATAGTATCAATAGTGTATATATGTCAATCCCAATCCCAATTGGAAGATTGGGATTGACATATATACACTATTGACACTATGTATAAAATAGATAACTAATGAGAACCTACTGTATAGCACAGGGAACTCTACCCAATGCTCTGCGGTGACCTAAATGGGAAGGAAATCCAAAAAAGAGAGGATATATGTATATGTATCGCTGATTCACCTTGCTGCACAACTGAAACTAACAGAACATTGTAAAGCAACTATACTCCAATAATAAGTAATTAATTTAAAAAAAAAAAAGGCCATCCTAGGACATGGCATACTATGGACACTTAAATACTTCCATGTTGCCCAGACTTTTGTGCTTTTGATATGAACCTTAAAAAGCTAGGAATTGAAAGAGAAATCAAATCAAGAAGACATAAAAAGGGGCAAAGTTCACTGTCTTGGCCATTTTTCAGGTTTTGATGCTCATGAAATACCTTACTATTTCTTCTGTTGGGAGTGAAATCTACATTAAACATTACTGGCTAAGATGCCTATCAGCATTTCATAAACATGATGATGCCAAGCCTCTCTTACCTTGGACAGCTAGCTCTTGGAATGATCAGTGGACACAAGGTTCAGCAAACTGCAATGCTAGTGTCTGTAAATGAAACAGGTAAAGGTTACTCTTAGGTTCCAAGCTCTATTTATTCATTAACAATCATAAACTCTTCTATCTATACAGCAGTTTCTTGTTTGCAAAACACTTTCACATTCATTATCTCATTTCACCCCATGACAACCTGGTGAAGAAGCAGGAAGAGATTATTCTACCCACTTCCTAGGTGAGGAAACAGAAGCTCACAGAGTGATAAGGAGGATGAGAAGGGAACTAACATCTCTCTCTTGATTAACTTCACAAATGTCATGGGAAATGGGTATTATTGTCTTGATTTTACAGATGTGAAAACTGAAGTTCAGAAAAAGTAGGTAACTTGTCCAAGACTACATAGTATAGTACATGGCAGAGTGAGAGTTTGGACCCTCTGAGCTCTGCCTGTTCGTCCAGTGGTCTTTCTTTTATACCTAGGATATTAGGTGGGAAAACACAAGGACAGACAACTCACTGACTAGATCCACTAGACTTAGTGGAAGAGGGAATAATGAAATAAAACCAGCTATTTGATTGATGTAAAGAAGTAGCAAAAACACATGGGATTTAGAGCCAGTCAGACCTGTCTTCCTCTTACCAATGGTCTTAGGCAAGTTACTTAAGCCCCAAATGTCAATTTCCTTACACGTAAACGTGGCATATAATACCTACTTCATAGCCAAAGATGAGTTAAACTTTTTTTGGAAGATTTTCCTCCATTATTTCATATCTATAGGCATGGACAGCAGTAGTATACAAAATGGTAACATTTCTTCCTATGAGCCCACACTTATATGATCAAAGAATGATGCTCTAAGCACGGAAGGCTAGAGGATATCTCTGGGTTGGGTATTTCCTTGATTTGTGACCCTAGTTTTAAAATACCACAAAATTTATCTGTATCAATCTTAACATGGCCTCACCTAACAGCAGCACAAAGAACTTTTGTTCCAAATGACAAAACCTCGAAAGTTAAGAATCATGTATCCCCTCAACCCCCAAAAGCAAAAAAAAAACTGCTTTAGGTGAATGGCCTGCAGGTTTATCACAGATCATTCTAAAGTTTGTGCCTGTATCGTGCTTTAGGTTCAGAGACATGGAGCTTCCAACAGGAGTGCAAGAACAAGGAGATTTGTTTTAACATAAGCATAGATTTATTGAGAAGTAAAGACCTCTGAGAAGTTTTATGAATATATCCCATTTTCATACAGGGCTCAAATCAGATTATATGAATAGAGCATGGTTGATAGGATACTCTGCAAGAAACTCTTACCATATGCCATCAATATCAAAACATTAATCATCTTTAACATTATACTTTATAGTTTGAAAAGTATTTCATGACCATGCTTTCTCAAATCATCCTCGACATAACCCCAATGAAACCTTACTACCCCAATTCACCAATCAGGAAACCAAACTTCAAAAATCATGTGGTTAACATGGAACAGATAACAGTTTAACCTTGTATCTTGATCCCCAAACAAGTAAGGACTCTTCTACTACACGATGCAGCCTCCCATTTGGGGGCGCTCTATTTGGAGGGAAAGGTAAAATGAGTATATACCCAATTAAAGTCCATTGTCAAGGCACCAAAGCACATTTAGTATTGAGTCCTGATTCACTGGCAAGTGAAAGGAGAGAGACTTCACATCTGTGGTCTAACCAGAAGATGACACATTACTAAGCTGAGGCAAAAGAGTGTTCAATGCAGGGTTACCATGAACACTTTCTCAGCTCTCCCCAGTGAAGTTTCAGAGATGCGACATCCTTGGGCAAGCTATCAAAACACAAGCCACAGAAACAACAGAAGGCTGTACCACTGAATTTTCGTAAAGGGGTCTACATCACTAAGTTTCATCTCACACCGTAGAAAAGCTGAAACCTTCTAGCTAAGAAGTTCACCGTCCTCTTCTCACACGGTTTGAGTGGCACGTGTCCTCAGTAACTCGAGTATTTCCCAATGCAGTGGAGTTCTCCACTAGACCCATAAAGACATCTGGGACAAGTGACAAATCCCACTCTAGCGTCTTGGTAATAAAGCCAGTTATCCTTGGCTGCCTCTGTATATTTTATGACTGTTGGCCCAGAACCTGGCAGGTCTGCATCCTCTATCAAATCACCCATCCCCTCCCAAGAAAACTGTTCTCATCTCCAGAAGCAATTTCAGCCAAAAATAAAGAAATCAGTATGATCAACCTCTAACTTACAAAATTTCAACTTATTAATTAGAATCAGTGCAAAAGCAAGACTCACCAAACCTAGCTGGGACTAGTATAAAATAATTCATCATTTCTACTGTATTTGGGGGAAAATTGGAGAGAACAACGGAGCCAAAGGAAAGAAGAGAGAGAGAGAGAGGAAAGAAAAATGATGGGGAATAAGGAAAAAAGAAGAGAGGAATGGGAGGACATGAGAAATGAAGAGAGCAGAGAGACCTGTTTCGACAGGGTCTTCACAAACCATGGTAACCTCTGGATTGACCACTGCACCCCAGAACATTTTTTAGGCAACATAACTCTAGATGATGATCCTGACATTACGAACAACAATTCCAACCAAATGGCATGAGAATCACTAAGGTCAATGTATAGATGCCCCTTAATACTTGATATTTTACAAGTGCTATAGTACAAATGAGCAGTTGACAGAGCCTTGTAAAAACTTCCTCTAAGCCAATAAACAAGTAAGTCTTCAGTCTTGTGGTCCCAGATTTTCTTTCTGAGCAAGGGGGGTTATCTTGAAAAGAACACTGGAATGGGGATTGAGGACCTGGGTTCTGGTTTTAGCACTACAATTCCCACGTCTTTTAAATCAGAAGTTGTATTAAATATACATTTTTCTACTTCTCTTTCCATGGGTCTTGACCATGGTTATCCCTAAACCACTGTGAAAAGGCCAAGAATTATTTTGTCTAGACTTTGTGCATTTTGGTAAGTTTTATGGATTGATAAAGGTGGTGGTGAGAGGATTACTTATAAATTAAACAATGTCATAATCTTAAACATGATTATTAGGAAGTCTGACCCCAAAAGCAATTGAAATGTGAGATTAGGCCAAAGGCTTTAGATGACAAACATGGAATGTCCTTCATTCCCATCATCAAATCCCGTATGAAGAACATTTTTAAATGCACGCTCACCTGATACCCTAAGACGTTTATCAAGAATACAACGTACTCCATGGCTTATGAACAATTTGGTTGTCTCATTAAAGTAATGTTTGCCAGTATTTAATTGCTTCCCTCCCTGATTTTAATTTCCTCACCTGTCAGCATCTATCAAAGGCACTGAGATCTTCTGACATCCTGGCTGATTGTGTTGAAATTAATCAGATTTTTAAAAAGTAAATTGCATGGCCTAAAGGTAATGCTCATCTTCTTCATGTGATATTTATAAGGGTTCTATCAATGGAACTTATAATCTAGAAATTAAATCAGAGGCTTTAGGAATCCTAAGCAGAAACATAAGTAGCTCACAAATTTCCAGCACTGGACTTTAGAAGATCAGTCCTTTAAAAAATTCAATCAACAAGTGTTTACTGAACATATAGCACTTGCCAGCAGTCACTACTGGGTAAACAGAAGAAAGTAAGACAAAGCTACCTCCGAAAGTTTAAGAAACAAGTGAAAATTATTTAATTAAGCTGAATTGACCTTGACAAAGTAGCCAACAATCTGGTCACTCAAAAGATACATTTTGTATTTTCAACTGTGATCAGTTATATATATTGTGTTTTCACATGGATTAATGATTTTATTCTTCACCTCAAGCCAATGAGGTGAAATTGGTATTATTGTTAGTAATAGTAGCAATATTCCTATTTGACAAGTGACAAATGTGAGGCACAGAGTAGAAAAGGGACTCTTTCTTAGATACCTGGTTATGGGCAGAGCTGGTCTGTGATCTAAATAAAATCAGACAATACAGCATGATCACTTTGAAATAAAGAGAGAAAAAATTATTTGTAAATCCTCCATACACAATTATTCAGTGCTAATTCTTGTGCTTATATCTATCTGTAACAATGCTTAAGATACTCACTAAGGAAACCCACAGGCACTAACCTGTTCTATAAGAAGTAAGGGAGATGATGGATGGGGAAAGACTTTGTAATGTGTCCTACCATCATGAGATTATTTTTATGTATTTATGTTATTATTCCTACCTTGGAATACAGAAATACGCATTCATGCAGTAATTAGGTCCCAAACACTGGTTCTAAGGCCCCTAAACTAAACAGAAAAAAGGCAAATGTTGCATGTATGCAATTCTGGGCAGCAGGGGTGGGGAAGTCAATGATAACACATAGAACTTAGAAGTTGGCTTTATAACCAAACATAACTAACCCCTAGTATATGGGTCTTATCTTTCCAGTGGACTCTAAGCCCCTACTCAGCCTTTAAGCGTATCTCCTGCTATGAAGCTTTTCCTGACCCAAAGGGGTTTGGTGAAGCAGTCTTTCCAAAGATGACCATAATGCCTAGTTTCATATCTAGATCACTAAAATTACCACACTGTTTTATAACTTTTCCTTGATTCTATGTCTTGAAGGAGAAACCCTGTCCAATTCAATTTCTTGAAACCAAACCCCAAATCCAGAATCTGGTCCTTAGCAGGTACTCAAGAAAATGTTTACTGAATGACTGCATGAACAAATGATAAAAGTGTTCTATGTAATTCCTATAGCATTTAGATCAATACATGTCATATAACAAGTGCTTAGTAAATGTCAGTTGAATTGAAATTAACTGAACAGTTAATTTAAAAAGCATATTGTTCAACTAAATGATTCTAAAAGCTACTAAGGGAGTGGTTCAGTGAAAAGTTAAGTAACCTGCAGTGGCCCAGCCATCATTAACCCAGTAGAGGGGTGAAGAAATGTTCTTCACAGGAAGAATAATAAAGGCTGAACATATGAACAGAAATGTAGGCAGGAGTTGAGAAAATTCATGTAGAGGAAAACAATATTTGTCAAGAAAACCATGCTAAATGATATAAAATTTAAAAATAGAGGGGGAAAATAATCTAGAGATAATGGAAATTTCTTTTAAAATTATAGGTATAAATAAAATCCAAACAAGGAACAATGGAAAAAGAAAGAGGAAGGAGAGATTCTTGAAATAATGAATACTAAAAACCAGGTTATATGTGGGGAAAAAGAAAATCAAAGACAGAATGGTATATATATATATATATATATATATATATATATACATACATACACACACACATATTTATACATATATATTTAAATATAAAACTATATATATATATATAACTGAATCACTGTGCTATACACCTGAAACTAACACGATATTGTAAATCAACTCTACTTCAATAAAAAAAATTAAAGATTTTTTTTAAAAATTGATCAAGTCAAAAGTAATATCTATTACATGCTATGTTTCTGGAACTGAGCTAAGCCCTTCACATATTTTAATCCTTAAAAATATTCTTAGAAGTCATTATATTTCCCTCTTGCATCTGAGTAAAGGAATGCTTAGAAAGAGTAAGTAATCTGATCAAGTTCACACACCTAGTAAGTTATGGTACTAGAATTGATATCCCAGCTTTTAGGCCCCCAAACTCATACTGTTCTCAGTATAATAACAAAGAAAAGAAGTCGGTTTGAAAGAGGCATTTAGAGTTGGATGGCAAGATGGAACTCTAGAAAGTGGTATGAAATAGGGAAGGCATAAAGAATATGAGCATCCTGGGACATACGTAGCAAGAAAAAGACTGAAGGAGGAAAGAAGATGGATGGGGAATCAAAGCTATGTTGAGGTATCTGAGGATGTGTCCTGTATAAGTCATATTATACTTTTGAATAATCTACAATGCTGGAACTATTAGGGTTAAAATGATAGAAAATCCAGTTTCAGAGCAATGCAAAGGAGAACATTAAACATGAAGCTGTCCCGCAGCAGAACCAATTGCCCCCAAAGAATTAGAAGTGTTCTAGTAGAGGCTAAGTGGCCATCTGCCAGGAAAGGCATGCATGACATTTGGTGGGAGGGACTTGACATGAGAAGACGGGCCAGTGCAGCTCTGTGTTTCAGAGATTTAGCTGGCCAATATTGAGACATAAACAATAGCTCAGATCACTAGATAAAAATCTGAAGAATGCCCTTTGAAAAAGAGATAAAAATAACATCCACTCAACACATCCATGGAGCTCCTATGATGCACCAAGCATAGGACAGACCCAAGCTCCAGAAGTTCCGACAAGACAGCGGAAAATGCTGTGAAGAGTTAGAACTATTGCTAGGCAATTTTTGAGCCTAATAAATGGCTGGGGAAAACCATAACTAGAAGTCTAAAAAAGAAAGAAAAAAGACTTAATGGTTTGCAGGTAACTAAGGGCCGGAAACATCAGTTTTGTGGAAAGAAAAGGAAGTTACCAAAGGCCTAGGTTTAGGGAAGAGTTGATTCACAGGGGTGACCAAAGGCCTAGGTTTAGGGAAGAGTTGATTCACAGGGGTGACCAAAGGCCAAATCTGATCACATTTTGGGGTAATGAAAACAGACATGGGGGAAGAATCAGAAAGTTAGAAAACAAAGTTTAGCTCACAAAGTTCACAGGTAAGGGAAAGCAATCAATGTTGGATGAGAAATAGGAAAAAATGACATCTTGCAAAAGAACATCCAACTTATTTGAAAATGAGAGAACAGTACATTTGGGAGTCTGCAAACCTACTTTTACGGCTTGCCAGACATACTCATTTTCATACACTGCAACTGCTTTCAACCCCCAACCTCCCTCAAAACTACTCTAAAACAGGAGGAAGGTATTAAAGAGAAAATGCAATGCCTAGGTCTGGTTCTACTGCCTCTCTCAGCATCCTTCATTACAATTTCAAAATCTGACCAATTTTTATTGAAGAAGTCATCATATAAAACATTAACATAAGCAAAAGCAAAATTAAGAGTAATTTTTATTGGACAACCTCCCTCCTTCAGGGAAGGGGAGAAGGAAAGAGAGAGAGAGGGAGAGAGAGGGAGAGAGAGGGAGAGAGAGGGAGAGAGAGGGGGAGAGGGAGAGAGGGAGAGAAGAAGACAGGGAGAGAGGGGGAGAGAGAGAGACAAGCTTTAATAGAGAATTGAAGGTTGAGGGTGGCTGGCCGGTGAGATGACTTGTTGTGATATGAAAGATAATGGTTGTGTGTACAATTTCCTTTCCTGTGACTTTTAACTAATCTAGGTGAAGAAGGAAGTCGTTGCTTCAGCCCAAACTCACTGATTCTCTTCTCCCCACAAAGCTGGAATTCTAAACCAGAAAATGAATAAGCAGTCAACTGCTCCCTCACCTTCTCTCCACTTGGCAAAGACAAAGCATGCTCTGTTTAAAGAGGCAGCAGTGGTAACTACTGAAATATTGAAAAGCAGAAGAGAGAGCAGTGGTGAAGTGGTGAGTACAGAGTAGGGAAAATACGCAAAGGGTTTAATATGCAAAAAATATGGAAATCTTCCTAAATATGTTCAATAATTATATACTTTGGCATCACCATATTCACAAAAGAATGTCACGAACATCTACCTTGAAATTTCTGAAACTGAAACAGGAAATCAAAAGAAAAAAAGAAAGAGGAATGCACTAACAACTGCGTTCTTGTCCCTGTTCTACCACTAACTGGTGGGGCTGTCTTGGGTTGGTCTTTTCCAGCTCCCCTCTGTCATAAAATGCAAAGACTGGATTAGATCAGTGACTCTCAGTGTGTGATCCATAAACTCATAGGTCCTCTAGACCTTTTCAGGGGAGTGTAAGTTCATAATACTAAGACGTTATGAACCTTTTCCACTGCGTGGACATTTACACCAATGGTGCAAAAGCAATAAGTGGGTAAAAATGGCTGGAGTTTTAACATGAATCAAGGAGGTGGCACCAAATGTACTGATAGTCATTGTACTTTTCATCACCAAGCACCCACAGTAAAGGGGGGGTGCAGGGGGATTGTTTCACTTAAGACTGTCATTAATGCATTAAAAATCCTTAATTTTATTAAATCTCAGTCCTGAGGTTTTCACATCTTCTTCGTAAGACTGATACATCTTTTTAATATTCTGTGTGAGATATTAGAAAGTATTTACAAAGCACTTCTGCTGAATCCCAAACTATAATGGTTGCCTCCAAGAAACACACGTGTGTGATTGTTTATATCGAGAGATGAACTACAGCTCTTTGCATGAAACACCATTTTTATTTGAAAGAATGAGGGACAAACTGTGGTCATTCTGACTTGGTCATGTCGTACATTTTCTCAAAAATAAACCAAAAGAACCTATCATTTCAAGAAAAACAACTAACAGGATTTATTGTCGTTGATAAAACTCAAATGTTAAGTGAAAATTAGAATTTTTAAAACCTTGCATCTACTATTATGCACTTGACATCTTCCTAATACTTAAAACACTCTTTGTTGATGAAATCAGTGGTGATATTAATGAATGTAATTGTTTTTTTAAATGCTAAAGAATAAAACATGTCAACATTTCGAAGATACGCGTAACTCCGTGAACCAAATAACCAGTGAATGATGTTACACAATCATAGGTGAAGATCAATCCAAAGTAAAAATTAGACCAGTGGATTTTAATATAATGGATTATAAAAAAAAAAAAGATTTATTGATATGAGTTCAGACTTCACATTGCAACTAAACTTTAAGAAACTACCACTTGTCAAATTTTGGTGTATTATCAAAAAAGAAAATCCACAATTACCTCTTTTTTTACTTCCTTTTCCAATCCTTTCTGTAACCAGTGGATTTTAATATAATGGATTATAAAAAAAAAAAAAAGATTTATTGACATGAGTTCAGACTTCACATTGCAACTAAACTCTAAGAAACTACTACTTGTCAAATTTTGGTGTATTATCAAAAAAGAAAATCCACAATTACCTCTTTTTTTACTTCCTTTTCCAATCCTTTCTGTAAATCCTTTCTGGATTGTCTTCATAAATTTTAATCAAAATACATGTTGCAAAAATTACAACGCAGAGGTAAGAATCCAGTTGCCACTTTTTCACTAATTTCTTTGTTTATTTTGGAAAATGTACTTATTCTCATACAAATATTTTTATTAAAATATTGGTTTTATTTTTGTTTAATTTCTAAGATAATGAATAGCATTAGTTATCACTCACATAAACAAAAACTCATTTTTAAGAGTGTAAATAGGTCCTGAGACCAAACCACTGGACTTGATGGGATTTATGTCTGCTCCCTTCCCACCTCGTACTAATCTTCTTTGGTTCTAAACCTTTAGGGAAGATACAGAGTTCTTCTGCGTTCTGCGTTCAGTTCTGCGTTCAGATCCTGCTACCTGTTTACCTTAACGCAGCTGCAATGTTAGTGAGCATTTAGAAACACTAAAACATCTGTATGGCTTCACCATGGAGTAGTCCTTTGGTTAGTCAACAGACATTCACTGGGTGCCTTCCGTGGGGCAGCCACTGGTTAATACAGCACGTGGACCAGAATCCAGACTCCATTACTACTTAAGGGATGCTCTTGGTCAAGATACAAAACCTCTCTAAACCTGTTTCTTTAATGTAAAAATGAGCATGACATTAGGACCCACTCAAGATTACTGTGTCGCTCCAGTGAAATGATCCACTGAAAAGCTTAGTATACACAGCGCCTGGCCTATAGTAAAAACTCAGTAAATCTTACCAACTGTTATTATAACTAGGATGTCTCTTACCAAAACAGACTGTTTGCCATGAACATGAAAGAAATAAAAACAGTTTAACATATATATTATCAGGGGCTTAAAACTCAACCCCAGTTACCAAAGCATTCAGCTCCATGGAAACATAGAAGCAAAATTATCCAGGAGCACTTGTTTCTCACTTCAAGAACAAGAATCTGGGGAGTTCCCTGGTGGTCTAGCGGTTAGGATTCCAGGCTTTCACTGCCATGGCCCGGATTCAATCCTTGGTCGGGGAACTGAGATCCTGAAAGCCGCAGCGAGGCCAGTAAATAAATATATAGATAGATAGATATAAATAAATAGATAAATAAATAAATAAATAAATAAATACATAAAATGTCATTCTGTTTAAAAAAAAAAAAAAAAAAAAGAACAAGAATCTGTCTGTGACCAGGAATGAAATCAGGGTTGTAATAATGACCCAGCCACTGCATAATTGCCTAAACCTTCTGTGGTCAAACGAGCAAGCAGTTCATACTCAGCATCATTCTCAGCACTGTGGTGACAGGACAAAGGACACGAGGGGCGTGAGGATTCAAACCAAGTTCCTGATTAGACAAAACTTTGACTTTTCCTTTGTTTGAGCAAAAAGTCATGTTCATTTTATCTCTTTACTCCACTTCATTTGAAACCCAAAAGGAATGAGGTTGGGGAAAAATAAGGATGCTTGTCAATCTGAGGTCAGACCAAAAGTGAAAAAAGATGCCCTAATATTGCTAAGAATGGATTATAAGTAGGAGAGAGGAGGTCCTTGATAAGTTTCTTTCTTTTTTTCTTTTTTTCGTTTTTTTTGACCGCATGGCACGGCATGCAGAATCTTAGTTCCCGGACCAGGGATCAAACCCATGCCCCCTGCGGTGGAAGCGCATGGAGTCTTAACCACTGGACCACCAGGGAAGTCCTGATAAGTTTCTTTAAATAAAAAATATAATCTGGAGGAACAGACAAATGCACACTTACCTCCAAATTTTTATAAATATATAAGGTACTAATCATTAAACTAGTTATATTGATGAGGCCCAAATTTCACTTTTAAACGGAAAAAAACGATGTCTTTATTTCACTTTATTTCATCAACTCTAAGTATAACCACTTCTAGTGTCAATATCTTACTAGCCTGATAAGACTTCAACTGCTGATTTAATAGAATGATGTAAGTTATGCTTCCAGAATAATGTATAGAAACGATCATGCCCCCTTAACAGCACTTGGATCTTCAATCAGGAAATTCAATTTTAGCTGCAAAACTATGTTTTGGCAAAAGTGCAATTGAACTCAGTGTACTTGTCACATTTCTAAATATACTCCAGTCACCATGACAACAAGGGAGACTGATGGATCGCTTAAAAGAGTACGGTATATTTAATTGTCAGCATTTTAAACTGACTCAGAAAAATGCTGTGTGATAGGTCTACTCACCATGGTTACTGCCGGCTGAGTCCATAATAATAAAAGGTTCACATACACACGTCGATAACGTGCGCACAAAGAACATAAAACTCGGAAGGCCCTGTATTTCCAACCAGGCCAATCGCCAAACTTAAGGCTTTAGAAAGACATGTTCTCATTAAGGTGCCACTCAAGAACCTCTCTCCCAGATTTTCAGGACCTGCATCTGTACCCAAGGCCACTAGAGCAAATCCTAAATCAGATTCCAATGCCTGCTCCACCTCTTAGACTAAAGATAAAGACCAACTTAAGGTTAATTTCTCCTGGAACACATCTGGAATAGGGAAGAAAGAGACTCTTCTTTCCTTGCATGTAGATTTGTTTCCAAATGACAATCTTCTGGGACCCATTCATTCCCTAAATAACCATTTCCCAAGTGCCTCTCCTATGTAAGGCAATCTTCCACAGGCTGGGGATACAGTGGCAACAGACAAGGTCCCCAACCTTTAGAGAGCTGACATCCTAAAACAAGAGGAAGATAAGGATATCAATAAATAATCCTTCAAGAGAATGAGATAATCCAATTACCTAATCCATTAGAGTATACTATAAGCAGTGCCTGGTGTATAGTAAGCACTCAGCAAGTATGCAGAAAGGTCACAAGGGGGAGTCAACAAAAGTATCTAGACCGTTTCAGACTCTATTGCCATAGTCAAGGTTATGAATGGTGACTTCGATTGGGTCACTACTCTATCCCAGTGCTTTTCCACAGCGCACGCTCCCCTGCTCAACCACCTCTTACAAAAGAGGTAGTGAGAACAATCAAAATCAGGAAATATTCCAGAGGCAGAACAAACACACACTGGCCAAGCAGAGCAAAGGGGGTAGGTGGTAGCAAGTGGCATTGGATGTAGGCCACGCAGCCCGGTAGGGGATGTGCCCCAGGGTTCAGCAGGTCTGGAAGGGGCTTGAGATGCTGCCTGTCTAGTGAGCTATGAGGCTTGACGGTGATGCTGCTGCTTGGGGAACCGCAGTTTGAAAACCAGGGCTCTAGCAGAGTCTGGAGGCAGGAACACCAGTCGGGCAGGAGGCAACGAGAACATGTCTTAGGGCAATAATAGGTGGAACAGAGAAAAGGGAAAATATCCCAGAGATGTAGCAAAAAAAAGATAATATCCAAAACCTGAGGCCAAACAATCCATGAGCGCAAATATAAAGGAAGATGGCAGAATTGATTCCAAGCTTTCTTTAATGACTTTGTTCACTCAATAGATAGTTTCCATCTTTCTAGTACAAAGCCCTTTCACAACTAATGTTTCCTGTAGCCACAGTCTATCCCTATAGGGCAGCATCAAGGAAAATGATTGTGGTGACATAATAACAATAACAATAGCAAACACAATACCAGGCATTTACTGAGAGCTTCTTCTGTGCCAGGCACCTTACTCCACGTGCTACCTCCAGTACTGACACAATCCTATCCCTGTTTCACAGGAGATGAAACTGAAACTCAGCACGTAGCTCGCCCAGAATCACTCCTGCTTCAGCTGGACTCAAACACAGGAACGGACCCTATAATCCATGACCTTCACCTCAATCCTGCCTGCAAAGTTAAATCTATAGGAGAATTAGATGCCCACGTAGGGCATTCATCCTCAAAGTCACAGTTCTCTTCTAATCTGAATAAGCTTTAAGACTGCAAGTGGCAAAGCTTGATCCACGGGCTCTATCTAGTAGCATAGGAGTGAAGCAACCAAGGTCAGCTGGCCTGTCTGGAGCAAGGCTGTGACTCATTTCATACCCTCACAAAACAGACATGGCTTGAGTGTTTCTGTGCTCACACTCACATTTCTATATACCTACTCCATGTGGTTTTCCATGGCTCCAGGCCCCAGAATCCCTTGATTCTGCTTTGCTTTGTACCTTTTTCTGCCCGGAGAGTAACAGGCTCTCTATGCATTGATGTATTCAGAGTAAGGATGTGAGAAAGAGGCCCTCGTTTGTGAAGATGCATGGTGAACGGTAGTGGATATTGACAAGGCATCAGCAGGTAAGAAAGATGAGCTTAGACATTTGCCAGCCCAGGAAGTGGGTAAGAAATGAACCACAAGATCTTCCTTCTACTCACCCACACTGTGCTTTCCCAGGATGATTCACAGGTATGGCTCCACGGACCTGACAAAGGGGACTGTCTTCAGGAAGATGAAAGCATGTTTTTAGGCCTGCTCTCTCTCTTTTTTTATTTGTTCTTTCTTGAGTAGTAACTATTAATTGTGCTATGCGGGCAGTACAGAGATGAGTCTACCGGGAAACCAGCACAAATCCATCAAGTGCTTTTAGTCTGAGCTTTTTAGAAGCAATTGTTTACTACATTTTCCCTGCTCTTTTTCTCACAGCTAGAATTAAAGTGTATTTTACCACACGATCACCGCAGTGCCCTCCTCCCCCACCTCCAAATGAAGACAGAAGATGGCTAGTTGTCTATCACCAGCAAAATCACAAGACCTGTGTGAGAAAACCAATTCATTTAGTGTTTGTAAAGCCTAAGGATTGGTCCCTAAAATAAGTACTGCACTTTTATTAACATATGAGAACCCTGTGATGGAGATATTGTCCCATTTGAACCGATGAAGAAATTTATGCTCAGAGATAATATGTTACCTGTCTAGAGTCTGACAACTAGAAAATAGCAGAGCTAGGAAGTAAACACAGGTCTTCTGACTCCAAAGCCAATACCTTTTCCACTCGTTACAGCCGCCATGTACACACCTCCAAGAGAATGCACGGCCTTCCATTCTGTTCAGCAGAAGAATCAAAGCTTCAAATAGTCTTAGAAATAGGCTGTATATTGGCTTCCCTGGTGGCGCAGTGGTTGAGAATCTGCCTGCCAATGCAGGGGACACAGGTTCGAGCCCTGGTCTGGGAAGATCCCACATGCCACGCAGCAACTGGGCCCGTGAGCCACAACTACTGAGCCTGCGCGTCTGAAGCCTGTGCTCCGCAACAAGAGAGGCCGCGATAGTGAGAGGCCCACGCACCGCGATGAAGAGTGGCCCCCGCTTGCCACAACTAGAGAAAGCCCTCGCACAGAAACGAAGACCCAACACAGCTATAAATAAATAAATTAAAAAAAAAAAAGAGAAGAAATAGGCTGTATATAACCAAAAAAATCTCTTTTGAGAGGCCTTTATTAGGAATAGTGAGCTACAAAGCCATTGTAGATTCTATAAGCCTTGGCTCTAACCGAGGCAACATGTCCTGGACTACATCTGGACATTAGGTAGAGTCTGCACCATGCATAATGTAAAATCAAAAATCATGGAGGCTCCTGAATTTCCCAGCACAGGGCTCAGGCCAAATAACAACATAGCACAAAGCCTGCTCTCTCACCCAGCCCCAGGGCTTATACTGAAGAAGGAACACTCAAGGGAACGAACGTAATGGAAGAGTAAGGGCCTGTAAGTCATGTGTTCACAGAGGCTCTGGCTCAGCATGAAGCAGAATAAAATTTAAAAACCAGATGAAAAGTTAATATATCCCAAGCTTAAACTCATTTTTCATTAGTATTCCTAGATCCTCCAAAGCATAGGTAGATAATGAAAAGGATCCAACAAGAGGAAAAATAAGAATAATCCAGTCTTCAGGCCCTTAGATTTAATATCTGAACAAGATGAGGATTAATTTGTGCAAGCAGCATCTTTTTCTGTCTCCCCTTACCCAGAGGGGTGGTAAACTTAAGCATTTTGAAAAGATTCTTTATCATAAGCAAAGCTGACAGGGACACCTGATGAGAATGATAATTAAATCAAGAAGTAAATAAACACTTGGATCAATGTTCTTTACTTTTCATGACTGACTTAAGAAAAAAGGGTGCCTTATAAAGGGGGATATTTCTCTCTTCCAACCATAAATATAAGGTAGCTTCATAAGGTTTTCACTTCTTTAAAAGTTATTTTGCTTCTGAATAAATGCCAGTTAACCACCTTCTATGTGTTAGTGTGTGGTTTGGGGGGAAAGGATGGTAGAAAGAGAAAGGACACCATCGCTATTTTCAAAGAGCTCAAAGTCTGGTACCTGAAGCCAAGCACAAAATGTTGTGATTTTTTTTTTTTTTAAGTCAGCAAGTTATGTTCTCAATTATGAAAATACCAAATGTCAGATTCTTCTCCAGTCCAAGCAATCATGTAAAATGAACTAATTCTTCTGAATCAGACTTTTTTTTAATGAAAATTATGACTGTTGAAGCCTTTCCTTTCAATGCCAGCATTATTAGAACTCAGAGGAGAACACAAGGTCAATTCACTGTGCTCCCTACTTTTCCCAGGTTCTAACCACTGTCCAACAGAAATATAATGTGAGCCACATATGCAATTTAAAATTTTCTAGCCACCACGTTTTAAAAGAATATTAAAAAGAAATTTATCTTACAAATAGATACAAAATTTTATTCTTTCAGCATGTGGCAGGAGCCACATTTCAAGTGCTCAATAGGCACATGTGGCTAGTGGCTGTCATACTGGACAGCACATCTCCAACTTCTCCTCAACCTTCACCTAACAGAGTGAAACATTTGTTGCAGAAAGGTAACAAGTTTTACAATAGGTATTAAGATACTCCACTCCCACAGACAGACCCAACTCACCCAATATTGCAAAGTATTTCTCTCAACCGTATACCTCTAGACCAAGAGATTGTAGGTCACTGTGAAAGCAAATGCAAGAGAGAGAAAATGCTCCATCTCATATGTGAGGATGAGGAAAACCAAAGAGGACCAAGGATTATGACCAACAAAATAGCAACTTAGGTCTTCCCTGGTGGTGCAGTGGTTAAGAATCTACCTGCCAATGCAGGGGATACAGGTTCGAGCCCTGGTCCGGGAAGATCCCACATGCCACGGAGCAACTAAGCCCGTGCGCCACAACTACTGAGCCTGCGCTCTAGAGCCTGCGAGCCACAACTACTGAAGCCCACGCGCCTAGAGCCCGTGCTCTGCAACAAGAGAAGCCACCACAATGAGACGCCCGCGCACCACAACAAAGAGTAGCCCCCGCTCGCCGCAACTAGAGAAAGCCCGCACACAGCAACGAAGACCCAACGCAGCCACACATACATACATACCTACACACATACATACATAAATAAATAAATTTATTTATTTAAAAAAAAAAATAGCAACTTAGCCACTCTACCCACTGGGATACTGATATCATCACATAGAGGACCTGAGATTCTACCCTCAAATCTTTTGTGTCTTGAATCAAGGTTTGTTTTCCAACTCTAGTCATCAGTACTTCTCTTCCCAACCCAACTGTGTATCCTCTGAGAATAAGACAAGGTAGGTAAAAATTCAGTAAATGTGCAATGCGTCAATGCATGAAGCTACAGAAAAAAAGAAGTGAGAAACTCTTCACCTTTTCATATCTTCTGGTTTGGGTCCGTGAATATGGAAGATTCCGTTCCCTTGTCAAATGCTAAAGAGCTCTCCCTCTATCACTTTTTCCCCCAAGATAGGAAGGAGGATGATAATGGCTGGCATCCATGAAGTCATACCAATCAAGGAGAAGGATCATCTCCAGAAGTCTGGCAGAGCCCATCTCTCTCTCTTTCCTGCCTTCTCTAGTGTTCTCCTTTCTGTTAGAGATTTGGTTTCTAAGGTGGGCCCCAATCCCTGTGTTGTTCACTGGGTAAGAATGCACAAAACCAGCACCGTCATTCAACTCTCCCCACAGGCAAGGCCCAGGGTTAGGACTGGAGAAATGTTGAAGCAAGCCCCAAGATGAGCCTCACGTCGGAACCACATTTTCTAACTGAGCTTTGGCAGACACTTGCTTTAGGAGTTTTGCACTTCCATTAGAATGAAGCTGGTAGTTTGAAGACTAGTCAGCGATGGTCACCACTAATGTGTCAAGATGTCCGAGGGTTAACAGTCCCAGACAAATGGTCTTTAGTTAAAACATAATAAAACAAAACTGATCAACAGCAATGTTAACATCCTAGTGAGAGGTCACGTTAATATCATGTAGTCCCTGATATGAAGCCATGAGAAGGGCTTTACCTCTATGGTGGTCTTCCCAAAATCCACAAGCCTAGTCTAATTATGTGAAAACATCAGGGGGACATTCTACAGAATACCCTGCCCAGTACACTTAAAAAGTTCCAAGGTCATAAAAAGCTAGGAAAGGCTGAAAACGGTTACAGACAGGAGACTAAGAAGACATGATGACCAAACGCAGAAGAGTATGCTGAACTGGATTGTGGAATAGACAAAAAGCATTAGTGGAAAAACTGGGGAAATCCAAATAAAAGTTGTAGATTAATTAACCATGTGAACTGATGATACTTTCTTAGCTTTGATAAATGTACTTTGGTTACGTGAGCTATTAACAGTAGCAGAAGCTGGGTGAAGTGTACAAAGGAACTTTCTACTCTTTTCGTAACTCACCAACAGAAACAGGTAAAAATTACTGGGGAAATGAACACCCTCAGGCTGCTTCCAGCCAAACCAAAACTCGATCAGGAAAAGAGCTGACAACACTGAACTGCGAGAAAAGACATTACATAAAGTGACTTCTTGTTTTTGTTGTTCCTATAATAAATTAAAAAACATTTCCAATTAGTTAAAAGATTCACTGCAAGCTAGAAATTAGCTGAATTAAAAAGATTTTTTTTAATTATAAATAAATAAAGGAATCAAATGTGAAAGGACAACTTGGCCCCCCCCAAAAAAAATTGGTAATTGAAAAAGTCACATGTTTGCTAATTATTGAAATTTTTAATTTTATATTTGGACTGGCATTATATAGGGAATCATCTTCCCAAATCATGTTTGAAAGTTTCAAAGATTATATTGGCTCTGTTTTACTGAAAAAGAGTCTGTCTCCATCTGTGCTAAGAAGAAAAAGTGCTTAGCCAACACATTCACAGGGTTTTCAGATAGCAGTGTGTCCAGACTTTTTTAGTTCCCATCCCAAGTATCTGTGAAACTATATAACCTAGGCTGGAAAAAATCCTTTTCAAGGAATCATGACACTTTTTTTTTCAAATTTTTCTTTCAAAAGTCAGTTTTTCTTCAACTCAGTTGACTTGCTTCACCAAACCAACCGAAGTCTAAAGCATAAGAGAAACTAAATTATACCATCTTCCATAGATAGGCAGATAGGGAGGTAGGTGGGTAGGTGGGTGGGTAGGAGAGTAGACAGAGGGAGGGAGGAAGGGAGGGGGGAAGGGAGAGGGAAGGAGAAGGAGAGAAAGGGAGAGGGAGAGAAAGGGAGAAGGAGAGAAAGGGAGAGGGGGAGAGAGAGAGAAAGAGAACAAGAATAAAAGCTAAGATTGTCTGAGTCCAGTATGTAAGCTGAAGTCCTCCATTAAAGGAAAAGGACTTTTGGAAACATTTTACTCCTTCCCAAAGCCTTAGCACTGTAACAGAAATATCAACATATTCACTGAGAATTTTTTTAGCCCTAGTTTTAGAAAAATGTTTTCCCTTCAACAAAGGTAGTGAGTGTTACAGAAACCAAGTCATGAAGCCCAACACTTTTTGGATGAGGAAACAGTGAAGCTAAAACAGAAATGGAATTACACAAATCAGCTCTTTCCTGTCAGAACCCCTCCTAAACACTCCTTCAGATATTTAACCTTGAATTAAAAAGCAAGGCCCAAAACAAATTTTTTTTTTTTTTTTTAAAGGCAAGTATTGGGCTTCCCTGGTGGCGCAGTGGTTGAGAATCTGCCTGCCAATGCAGGGGACACGGGTTTGAGCCCTGGTCTGGGAAGATGCCGCATGCCGCGGAGCAGCTAGGCCCGTGAGCCACAACTACTGAGCCTGCGCGTCTGGAGCCTGTGCTCCGCAACAAGAGAGGCCGCGAAAGTGAGAGGCCCGTGCACCGCGATGAAGAGTGGCCCCCGCTTGCCACAACTAGAGAAAGCCCTTGCACAGAAACAAAGACCCAACACAGCCATAAATAAATTAATTAAATAAATAAATAAATAAAATAATAAAAAGGCAAGTATTGTGAACAAAATGCCATGCTCATGGCAGGATACGGAGACAAATAAAGAAGACAAGGCCATCCCTGACCCTAAGGAGCTTTAGAACCACTCTTACACTCCTTGGAGGGCATGTGGAGGGCTTCCTTGGAGATGGCTCGTCTCCGAGGATGCTCTTTTCCCTGCAACCTCTCTGTTTGTGTCTGCCTGTCCTCTCACACTCCAGATACACAGGGTCCAAAGCCACTGCCGGTATTTTTCTAGTCATTCCTTCACTATCACACACCCTGACTCTAGCCTCCTGTTCTCCCACCTCTAATTTTTACTTTTACTTTTCCACTGAGACTTCCAGCTCCTAAGATCGTCTCTTTCCTCCCTGGGCGCCATCCCTTCATGGCAGCATTTTTTTTTCCTGGTTTAAGGTAGAGCCCACGTACTACATTTCAGGCATTATTTTGGGCCTTTATCTGTCCTAACCATCCCCAGTGTTGGATAAATACAACAATCTGCCTTCCCAGCTCTCACACCTAGTAAACATAACCTTAACAGACTAAATTATCGACAATGCAAAAATAACTTCAATAACAACCCTCTCGATTTATAGTGTAGAGCTAATGAAGCATTTCCTTACTTATTAACCTCATTTGATTCCCACCACCCTAGTAAACAGGCACAAGAGAACTAGATACCCACTTAACAGAGGGGAAGCAAAGATGCAGAGATGGGAAGTAACCTCTACCAAGGGCTCACAGGAAAATTCTGGCACTGCTGAAACTGGGACCCAAATCTTCTCATATGTGGCCCAAGGCGATTTCCATTATCCCTAGGTTCTACGATCCCCCACACAACAAACGACATACCAGGAACGGAGAGGATAAATCTTAACCTACACCAGAATTAGACCGGCATTTTTAGTTGATTTAGAAAGGGGGGGAAAACTCAAAGAAAAAAGTTCTCCAACTGATTCTGGTAGAGACGATTAGCAGAAATATCTTGTAAAGAATGTGGGTGTCCTGGAAGACTCATCGTCGTCGTCATTATAATTTCTAATCATGCTATGTGGGCAGGTGTCCGTGCAGCAGAAACACCATTGGCACCCAGATTAGCAATTTCATCAGGAGACTAGAAACTAAGTCTGCAGTTCTTAGACCTCAGAGCCTGAATCACAGCTTTCCCCTCCGGGATCAGCAAATAAACTGCCTATGCCTTAGCAAGGATTGTTAAGCCTGCCGAGGGAGGTCATCAAATATCAGGTCCATCAAAAAGCACACACTGGTGCAAAGTACAGGAGGCCTCCCGGGAGCCCGGAAATACCACTAAATGCAGAGACAGAAGGCCGGAGTTGTAGTCCCACGTTATGCCTCTAATTCACTGAGTAACTTTGAATGAATCATTTGCCTTCTTTGCATTTTTGTTTTTCATTCTCAGCTGAAAATGGAGAGTTTTTGAACTTAAACTATGGTTTTCAAATGAGACATGGGAGGAGGTCAGGAGGGAAAGCAGCCAGCAGTGGGGTTTTGGGCTTCCTTGGCTCTGTGCCCTCCCCTCTACTAAAGCAGGTATGTTTTTATCATTTTACATTCTGGACTTGGGCCTGTCTGCAAGATTTAGCTTGAACAAAGGACCCAAGTCCACAAAAATCATGAGCATGATCTCTGATAACTCGTCAGCTCTCACATTATGATTCTACTCAAATATATTTTCTCTGGGCTAATCTTTACAAAATTCTTCTTACTCAGGTTTATTTGATTGGGGGGAAATTGTATTGGTAGACTTTAAAAATAAATCCACTAACAACATACTCTGAAAACAGAATGTGAAGTATGTCTAATATTTTCTCATGCCTCCACATTAGTAGATACGGAGAGAGAATGTCCAAAGATGGCAGAAATGAACTAGAGTAACAGGAGAGAACCAGCCACAGATCCCATAATTATTTCATACGGTTATTTATTCATACAAAAATATTTCTTAAGCACTTGCTATGTGATAGGCGCTATGGTAGGCTCAAAATGAATAAACAGAGAGGTTCCTATCCTCAGGATGCTTACATTATAATTGGATCTGGCATTTTAGAAAATTGTACATAGCCAAATAACTAAATCGAAAACAAAATGTATGGCATACAGCTGGAGAAATCTGTAAAGAAAAATGTATTCCTTATTTATATGAATAAGAAAACAGAAATGAAAATATGTGAATTAAGAGTCAAGCTCAATTAGAAAAATGACAACATAAACCTAGTCACAGCAGACGAAACATACTATTGAAGATTTTAAAGAGAAAATAAAGAGTGGTACAGCCAATAATAAATGCAAGAACTATGTTTTGAATGAATAATAAAACTTTTGCTAAACTAATCAAAAGGAGGATAGCGGGGGGGGGGACAAAACCACAAAACTTTAAATAATAATGTGGAAATAACCATAAACAGAGAGGAAATGAAAATAATTACAAGAAATTATTTAACTCCATGCAAATAAATTTGAAATAGGTGACTTTCCTAAAATACAATTAACAAAAGTGGCCACAGAAAAGATATAAAAGAAAATCAGTCCAATTACTATAGAAGAAATAAAAAGTTTTTAAAAAGCAAACACCTCCACCGCTCTAAAAAAGGCACCAGGTCAAGGCAGTTTCACAGAGGAATTCTAACACACTTTTAAAGAATAGATCATATAAATGTTAAACTATTTCAAAAAGGAACAAAGAAAAAGAAAAGCTTCCAAATTATTTTTATGATGATTTAAACATAACACTAATAGTAGAATCTGACAATGCAAATACACACACATATACACAAACATAATTTTGAAATAGTCTCATTTATGAAAATTGATGCAAAAATTGTTAATAGAGCACTGAGATCTAGAGTCCAACAACACTAAAATAAAATAAAATGAAATAATGCACAAACTGTTACAAAGTGGATATTATTCCAAGAACACTAGCATGATTTCCTGTTTGAAGAATGTGTTTATATATTTCACCAAATTTATAGGATAAAAGAGAAAAACAACTCTTTTCTTAGAAAAGAGAAAAGGAGACAATGTATGATTATTTCCATAGTTTCCAAAAAGGTATTAGATAAACATTTAACAACGAGTCTCCACTTAAAAAAATAAAAATAAGAAAACACTCTCAGAATAAGGATGGATAGTTCTTAACACAATCTATTTCTCAAAACAAAACCCAACATCACAATGAACAGGGAACATTATGAGCATTCCCATTAAAGTCAGAAAGAAGAGGTCATTCACTCTAACACTAACACTGCTATTCTATATTCATTCTTCTCTGGGTAGTAGACAATATAATTAGAAAAAAGCTGTGAGTTATAAAAATTAGAAAGAGAAAGGTAAATTATTGGCAGATGATATGATTACTTAATTAGAAACTAGAAAAAAATTTAATTATTCAAGTAATAAAAGAATTTAGTAAAGTGACTGTGTAGAAAAAATACTGAAACCAAGAAGCTACACATACTCACACACACACACACAATTAGTTAGATGGTATAATATAAGAAATAATTCCATTAACTAGAGCAAACAGAAAATACCTAGGAAAACAAACCTAGAAAAAACACGCATGGTCTACATGAAAAATTTAAACACTCCTAGGGACATAAAAGAAGACTTCAACAAATGGAAAGGCATAGTGTTCTAAGAACAAGAAATAACAAATTTACAATGCATAATGTATGAAGTTAATGAACAAATTTAGGGCAACTCCCATAAAAATGTCAACAGGACATTACTTTTAAAACTGGACAAGTTCATTCTAAAGTTCATGGAAAAAATAAACAAGTGCTAAAAGACAAAAACTTGGGAAAAAAAGGAACTAATCAGAGAGTGAAGTAGCACCATCAGATAATAAAACATTACACAGCTACAGTAATTGATAATGATGCATGAAGTGACAGATGAATGGAACAAAAGGCCCCCAAATGAGGCAAATTCCTAAGTATTAAAAATTTAAGTACTTAAGCATTAAAGTATTTAATATATAATAAAGGTGGCTTTTCAAATCAGTGTGGAAAAGATGGACTATGCAATAAATAGCTTTTGGACAGGTGGATCTGAAAAAATATAAAAATGGATCCCTACCTCACATCTTTTACCAAAATGTAATTTCAATGAATTGGTGATGAGAGACAGAGAGAGAGAGAGACCAGATGAAACAACTAGAAGGAAAATTGGAAGATTTTTTTAAATAAAGTGGAAAAGGCATTTCAAAGTGTTACACAAAACCCAAAAACCATAAAAGCAAAAGATTGAACTGACTATATACATTTTTAAATTTTGATCTGCAAGTTAAAAAGACAAATGCAAAATGGCAGGGTATTGCTCCTCCTATCACAGACTAAGGGTTCATTTTCTTAACTGTAATAAATCAATAAGCAAAAAATCCAACAATACAATAGAAAGGGAGGCAAAGGGCAGTTCACAAAAAAGGAAATACAAATGGGGATAGTCTATTTAAAATGATGACCAAAAATCACTAAACAACAGAAATGTAAATTAAATCTACAAGATACCAGACACAAGATACTGATACAGAAATCATCTAGATATATGATTATATGAAAAAAGCAAGATGCCAAATAATGCGTGTCGTATGCTCCCCTTTGTGTAAATATTCTATATACACTGGGATATAAAGGAATATAAATACTTATATATGCTTGTTTATACCCAGTTTATTTCTACAAAGGGACATAAGGAACCGATAACAGTGTCTGCCTCTTGGGGGGGTGAGGGAGCGGGCAGAGTCAAGAGATAAGACATTGATAAGAGTAAGATTTGCTTTTCATTACATGCATTTTTGTAACTTTTTAATTGTGTACTATCTTTTTGTGTTGATTCCTCAGATTAATTTTTAGTTTTCTTTAGAGAAAGTCTGACCAACAATGCGTCAGTGAGAACTTCAAATGGAGGGGAAGGAAGCCTGCTAGATGGCCAGCAACCTTCAAACTCTGCAACTGAACAGGGTATAGGGGAATGAGAATGACAAAGGTGTCAGGGTTTGAAGCCTAAAGCAGCTACTTAATAGCTTTGACTTTGGGGAAGTTCTTTATTCTTGCAATACCTCAGTTTCCACAGCTGTGAAACAGAAAGCTAAGATTCACACCTCAACAGAGCTGTGGTGAAAATTAAATAAGATAACAAGTATAAAGCTCTTAGCCCAAGGTCTGGCAAGGAATACATGTTCAATAAACGTTAGCTCCCCGTACGATAAGGAGTATTCCTGAATTAATAATAACGATAATAATAATAATCTTTCTAGTGCTGTTCTGCTCAACCACATCCATTCAACCAAACACCCACCCCCCAACCCCTGGCCTCAGCTTCCCTTCCCACAGCCACGACACCCCAAGTCCCCATGAAGCAAAAGTTGAATAAATAATCACCAATTTTAAATACCACTCAGGAGAATGACTGGAAAACATCTATTTCAACTCCCACATTTCAGTGAGAAATGAGCAGAGGCCAGTTGTGGTTAAGTGGCAGCCCCAAGGGACGAACACTCAAGTCCCTGACCTCCATTCCATAGACGTTTCACCACATGTCACGTGTTGGCAAGGAATGGGCCTCTTTCCCTCAATTTCACTGGTCTCTCATTTTTAAAGGGTGCTTTGTTTTACCTCCAGAGAGCTCCCTTTTTACCCTCTAGCACACCCCTCAATCCAGCATCTCTGGCCTCTCTCTCCTAGTGAACTTGAATAGTCCCAATACACACAAAGTCATCTGTGTCAGGATGCCCATGCACATTAGAGGACAAAATTACCCTTCTTGCAGCGTCATAAAAGGCCAACTTTGCCAGTCCTCCAGAAAAGGGAAAAAAAGAAAAAAATAGTTTTAAGAAATGCAGGCCCCTTCCCCTAGAATGTGATGACTTAAAAATGGCTAGTTGGAGACCACGCATCCTCTACGCACTGGGGTTTGTTAGTGGTGATGGTGGTGATGAGGTTTTTATTTGTTTATTTTGTTTTATTTTTCTTTCTGTGTTGGGTCTTTGAGAAAGATTCTATTATGGTTGCTATCAATTCTCATTTAGAGAAATAAGGACAACGGTATTAATAATGAAACAAAAGTACTCCTTTTTACTCTCTGTGGTCTGCAAGCAGTTTCATATTCCACTCAGATCAGAACTCCATGTTTTACTGATGTGAAAGTGTGTGGTTTTTGCGATAGCCAAGTTCTTCTAATATTCAACTTTCTGTTGTTTCTTACTTGCAACTTACAGTAAACGAATCCCAATTTTTCCCCTTGGTCAAAATCAGCCCATTTTCAAAACAACCAGGCCACCTCAGACATGGCACTTTTCATGAATATCCTAGAGGCATGAGCCTATTCAGACCCAGTTTATTGCATTAAACAATCTTAACTATGAAACAGATTGCCCAAATTATATCTTTGGACTCCACAGAACATAACTCTTCCGGAGGAGCACAGAAGGAAGTCCAGTCCCACCTTTGCTTTTCTCCCCTTTCCCCCAAAGTCCTCTCAACCTTCACTTTTGGCTACATTTGGACAGAGAAAGCAGGGATCATCATTCTACGAGAGGAGAAAAAACACTGCTGTCATCGCTCCCTTCCTCATCTTCCTTACCTTGGTTACGGTGATTTGTCTTGCACGGGGGCTTATTTCCCATCCTATCAAGCCTGGGAAATGAGGGGTCGCCAAAATTACGCTCCCTCACTTTGTATTAGAAGAAACTTAGGCTCAGAAAGGTCAAGTGAATTGCCCAGAAGCTTCCAGCAAGATCTAGCAAGAAAAGGGCCTCAACCCAAGTTTTATCTTTGGGAAACAAGATCTCTTCCGCTCCCCACCCCGCCTGGGGGGAGCAGCCCAGAGTCTCCCTCCATCCTGTGTACATTGCTGGCTCTTGGCTGCTTTGTCCTGACAGGCTCTGACTCCATTAGCAAGGCTGTACTTGATGGCACAACTCTTTCTGTCAGGGTCGGTTTTGGTGGTTCAGTGCCTGGGCCATACCAGCGGTTAAGTGTTTTCACTGTCACCCGAGGTCCTTCAGTTGTCAGATGTGTCACAAGCAATTTGTTACTCGTCATTGTTAAAGTCCTAAAGTTCCAAATGAATTGTTTTTATTTAGAAACTAGTGCTCTATCAAGGTTTATCCCTATGACATTGTCGAGCACACTCCCACTGACTCTCTTAAATGGAAGAACAAGAGGCAGAGCTATAGTTAGGTCTCTAGTTATTCCATGTAACCTCAGCCTGCCTTCCGTTGGTCACAGCCCATGGTGTTCTGTTATAGGAATATTATCTATCGTAAGAGTCTGTGATGAATAAAGGCTGAGAACTACTGCTATAGGTGGTGGGAGCAGAGTGACCTACAGAAGTTGGCTTTCCTAGAAAGAGAAGAAAATATCTGAATTCCCTGTAGACTGGGTAAACCTTTACCATCAGTCCTGAACCTGTTCTATGGCCTGATCTTTGGGTAAAAAAACTCAGAATGCCCTGCTTGTAATCCCTAGCTGTCTCACTAAAACACTGTACCCAAACAGGGTAAGGTGAGTGTGTTACTTGTGGCTCAATTTACACTTACACACACACACACACACACAGAGAAGGGATCCAGTCCAGCACAGCAGATGAGCAAAAATGCCACACAGTCCATTCAGTACATGTCAAGACAATTTATCCTAACAACATCCAAGTGATAAACAACAGTATTCCAAGTTTCAGTGAAGTCGGCATGACCATCACTGTTATCAGCTTCTCTCATAGAGCCAAATATGTATTATCTGTCTTCTTCACTAGAATGTAAGTACCCCGTAATGAAGGACTGATTAGTCATTCAAATTAATATTTACTAAGTACCTACTATGTGTCAGGCGCTAATCTAGGTGGTGGGGATACAGCAAAAAAAACCCAACTAAATTCCTGCCCTCATGGAGCTGACATCCCAGTGGTAAAGGCAAAAAATTCACAAACAGGTAAATGAACACATAACTTTCAGAGAGTAATTAATGCTCTAAAGAAAAATAAAACAGGGTACAGAAGATCAGGAGTGCCTGATGTGGAGAGAGAGGCTGTTATCTATATTGCTTCTACCTCTAATCACCGATTTGGAGCTTTTTAAAAGATACCCATGTCTGGGTCCCAACCCCAGATATTCTGATTTAATTAGCTTGGAGGTAGGCTTGGGAAAGAGTATTTTAAGGGTACTCCAGTGATTCTAACACACAATCAAGTTGAGAACCACTGGCATGCTTGGTTTTGAAAATGAACAGGCCTCGGTTTGAAACTCACCGGTTACATATGATCTGTGTGATCTCAGGAAAGATACTTAATCTCTCTGAGCCTCAGTGTCCTTACCTATAAATTGGGATAATAATAGTAACAGTACCTCTGGGTTACTGTAAGAATTAACTGAGGGGCTTCCCTGGTGGCACAGTGGTTAAGAATCCGTCTGCCAATGCAGGGGACACGGGTTCGAGCCCTGGTCCAGGAAGATCCCACATGCCGCGGAGCAACTAAGCCCGTGCGCCACAACTACTGAGCCCGCGTGCCACAACTACTGAAGCCCGCACACCTAGGGCCCATGCTCTGCAACAAGAGAAGCCACTGCCATGAGAAGCCCACGCACCACAACGAAGAGTAGCCCCCGCTCGCCACAGCTAGAGAAAGCCCACACGCAGCAACGAAGACCCAATGCAACCAAAAATAAAAATAAATTAAAAAAAAAAAAAAAGGAATTAACTGATATATGTAAAGTCCAAAGAAGAGTGCCTAGGACATGGAAGGGACTCAGGAAGTGTTAGCCATCATTTACTGTTACCTTTAACAGTTAAAAATATGCACAGAAGATGCAAACTGGAGGGCTGCAGGTCAAAGCTGGTCCTTAGATGGGTTCTGTTTGCCATGTACAGCGTGGACTTTTAAAGCGCTTTGTTGTTGTTTTGAGTCAAAGTTGATGTTACTGAGTGAGATCATAAGTTGCATTTTTCTCCTTCCAAGAGGAAGTATCTCTTGCAATGTTTTAAATATATTTGAATGAGTTGCCAACATTTGAAAACCTAAACACTTCACATAAAAAAATCTGACCATGCATTCCTATGTGCAATAACTAATCAGTGCCAGGCAGCGCCACCCTTCTCAGAGACAGCCCTCTCAAGCTCTCCATGTCCCCCACTACCCGCTTCAGCTCTCTCCCCAAGACACATGCTCAGACTGTGGCCAAGAACAAGTCCCATTTCATCAGCACACTTGCACTTTTATCTTACCTACAAAAAAAAGGAAAACAAAATATGGGAAAAGGAAGGCTAGATAAAAGGGCTTTGTGTTTCAAGCAAAGGGACCAGAAGCATTTCTTTGTGGCAGTCAAGGATCTCTGTCTATGAACTGTGCCAATGCAGTGTGTCTGTGTCAAAAGCGTGAAACTTACACATCATCTGCTCCCTCTTTTACATAACTCACATGACTCTGTAGGCAAATGACCTCTCATATCCTGGGCACTGAAATAGGAGCTTGGCAAACATTAGCTCCTTTAATCCCACAACTCCAGGCGGTACTTTCCATTACGACCATTTTCAAGATGAGGAAACCGGGGCTTCCCTGGTGGCGCAGTGGTTGAGAATCTGCCTGCCAATGCAGGGGACACGGGTTCGAGCCCTCGTCTGGGAAGATCCCACATGCCGCGGAGCAACTAAGCCCGTGAGCCACAATTACTGAGCCTGCGCGTCTGGAGCCTGTGCTCCACAACAAGATAGGCTGCGATAATGAGAGGCCCGCGCACCGCAATGAAGAGTGGCCCCCACTTGCCGCAACTAGAGAAAGCCCTCGTGCAGAAATGAAGACCCAACACAGCCATAAATAAATAAATAAAAACTTTTCAAAAAAAAAAAAAGATGAGGAAACCGAACCTTGGCAAGGATAAGCAACGGTCTTGGGTCACATGAATAATAAATGGCAAAGTTAGGTATGGAACCAGAACCTTCTGACGTCAAAGTCGAAACTTCTTCCACCACGCGATGCTCCCTCCACCCAGGGAACGATTTAGTGTAATTTAACTACTGAGGTGAACAATAACTAGATGGGAAAATTCTTGGAAAGAACACCATTAGTTTGGAACAGGATACTCTCTCTCTGGCCAATATGCTTGCTGTCCATGCCATTGATGACGGAGGCCATCTGCGTCTTTTGGATGTTGCGAAACCTGCAGATGACACGATGAAACCTGCTCCTCTCTCTACCTTTTGTCCCATGTAAAGATAGTTCTACTCTTAAATCTACAGCCCAACAGATTGCAAAAAAACGCCAAAAAACAAAAACCATCACCTTGTGTGTACAGGTGTGTGTGTATGTGTTGTGTTGACAAAGATCAAAACCAATGGCTAAAATGAAAGAGCAAGACACATTCAGGTTCATCTCAAACAATGTCTCTTGGCTAAAGCCTCCCTTGATTCACCTCATCAGAATTAACCTGCCTCCAGATTCCAGCACAGGTTATTTGTATCTAAGATTTCTATATCACATTATATTTATGTGTTGTATGTCAACATCCCCACCAAACTAGAATTCCCTGAGAGAACGAACCATCTTTTATTCACTTTTCTATGCCATCCCCAATGCAGCCCTACCACCAATGTTATGCATAAAACATGGCACAAAGTCAGATGCAAAATAAGAATGAATTAAGTGAATACGTAAAGATAAGACTGACCATTTTCTATCCATGATTCTTTAAGTAAATGTATACTTAGTATGAGTACCTACAGAGCTAGGCTTTGTGGAGATGCAAAGATTAATTTTTTTAAAAGCTTTGATTCAAGATGCTCACCATCTCCTGGGAGAGACAAATGTCTCTGGCAGTTGAGAGAAATGTGCAAGATATGAAATTCTCAGGAGTTTGCTATAAACTTTAAGTGGTCAATTAAAATATATCTTACCCAAATAAATATGCAATTTCTTTCTCTGATAATTTACTGACATTTCTTTTTTGAAGTTACTGACATTTAACTATCAAAAGAGCTGTTAAGAAAGGTCTCAGCCATAATGAGGAATTCAACTTTTTTTTAAGGAAATTTAAGAGAAAGTATCTTTGTATTTCAGCAATTCTGTAAAAGCCTGACTTTTCTGACAATGTAACTGCAAAGAAACTTGCGTCAAAACACACAAGAAAGAAAAAGATGATCAAGATATTTCAAGTCTACAATTACTTGCTGAATACATGCTAAAGTGCCAGGAAATATGTTAAGCTCTCCAGGGAAACAGAGCTCAGCGTTTATTTGGGGTAACAATGAGATATGGGTCCAAGAGAAGACATTAGGATATAACTTGATGATAAGCAGCATACAAGAGGTATGGGCAAAAGGCTATGAGAGTCAAGGGGAAGAGAAATTACATAAATTAGGACCTTTATTGATAAATGTGCCATCGCACTATGACAAGAAAACTAAGTTGAATAACTTGGTATTTGCGTTATACTCCTGGTTCTGCCAGTAATTTGGTGACAGAACTTAAGCAAGTCACTGCCTATGTTTTAGTTCAGTTTCCCCCATCATTAAAGAGACATATGGCCCTCCCAGTGGTCACAGTCTACAAACGTGGGCATTCAATTAAACGACCTTTTGAATTGGAGTTACAGCAAGAGAAAGCAAGTTCTCTACTGTGTTGTTTGAATCCATTTGCCCTCTTAGATGTTTGCCAATCAATAATTCAAAAGCAATAAATCTAGTAGCTACACGGAATTTGATGTTTTCATTATAATTTATACAACTGACTAAATTACATGCCATCCCATCATAAAGGCTAGAGTACTCTTACAAGATCAGTAGGGGACATATGAAGGTGGACAGATAATTACGGTGGATATCTACCAGAGTTCCCCCTCCATTCTATGGGCAGAAGGTACAGGACAAATCTAGGTCCAGCTGCCATCAGTCAATACTGATTCTTTTGGAAGGAAAAGTAAAAATTTTATTTCCCATCAGAAATGACCCCAGTGTATCTTTCCTGTGTCATCTCCCACTACTACTTCCTTGCAAACCTTTATTCATAAGCTAGTATTGGCCAAACTTGCCTTACTAAATCAGAATTTCTAGGGAAGGTACTGGGAATCTGTATTATCAATAACAAGCAATTTCAATGATTAGGCAGGTCAGGGAAATCCTATTACAGTATACATCTAAACTACTCATTATTCATCACAAATGACCTGCTTCTTGTCAATGTGTGTGTTTCTTCTGCCTGCAGTGTGCTTCTCCCATCTCTGGCTGGTGACTTATATTTACCTATTCTTCAGGATCCAGTTAAAATACCACTTGATTCCTCTACTCTCATATGTGTATTCTTATCTCCTCTCTTGGATTATGAACTCTTAGAGATCAGAGGAGGAGTCTCATTCATTCATTCATTAGTTCATTCACTCAACAAATATTTATTGAGTGTTTGGCATCTACCACATGCCAGGCACTGTTCTAGGCACTGGTGACATCGCAATGAACAAGACAAAGTTCACAATTTCATGGGCATTCAAGTACTGGAGTTGGCAAACTGTGGCCCACAGACCAAATGCGGCTCACTGCATGTTTCTGTTAAAAGTTGTACTTGAAACATGGCCACACTCAGTTGTTCACATGTTGTCTATGGCAGAGTTGAGTATTTTACACATCGTCTGATAGCAGAATGAGTAGCTGTGACAGAGACCACACAGACCACAGGGTTAAACTATTTACCACTTGCCCCTTTATAGAAAAGTTTGCTGACCCCTGTTCTAGTATATCACCACATAGCAGAGTGCCTGGTAGACAGAAGGCACTAACAAATGCTGAGAGAATAAACTGAAGATGGAAAGTGAGAAATAAGATCATGTAAGGCCATGCCACTCTCTCACTTTGTCCCAGCTTACCCCTCCCCTTAGAGGGGTGGGATAGGGAGGGTGGGAGGGAGACACAAGAGGGAGGAGATATGGGGATATATGTATACGTATTGTTCATTCACTTTGTTATAAAGCAGAAACTAACACACCATTGTAAAGCAATTATACTCCAATAAAGATGTTAAAAAAAAAAAAAGATCATGTAAGGCAGGTCCTATTGCAGAGCTTCTTTTACCTACTCTCTATCTTCATTCCGAGCGATGTCAAAACATTAATAATTAATAATTGACAATTTCTAGGATGTTACTAGCAATGTTACAGTTTAGGATGATAAAAAGAGAGGGGATAAGTTTTCAAACCTATAGAAAATTTAAGAACTAAATAAATTTGCTGTGTCTTCAGAAGTCATGACTATTTCAGGTCCACCTGTGATCATACCAGCTGGTCTGGCAAAATATATTACAATAGCTGTTATGTCTGGCTTTCCAGAGCTTACAAAAGTTTGAGGAGAGTTGTTATTGTATTTCACTGGTTTGTCTGCTTCATGAGATGCATCTTGTGGATGGGAACTTCGTGTCTTTCGGATCAAGCTGACTAAGAAGATCATGTTAAATCAAACACAAACACAGAGCTGCACATGAGGAAAACCCCATTCTGTCAAATAAGTCAAGTTTATAGATTCAGTCTTATATCCATATCCTCAGAACTGTCTTCTTTATCATGTCCATATGCAAACCCTCTCATCTTTCAAGAAAAGAATTGAAAACTGCAGGATCCTTTTCAGAGGCTGAGTTACTATAAAATTTAAAGCGGAGAGCTGATATACAGCTAAGGTTTTACAAGTCTTCAGCACAGTGTCAGTGTGGTTTACTGCAAAGAGTACCAGTTTTAGAGTCAAACAAGTCTTAATTCCAAGAAAGCTGTGCCACTCGTTAACCATGTAAACTAGGAAAATTGTTTAGCTTCTTCAAGTCTCTGCCTCTTATCTACATAATGGGAATAATACAAGTTACATCACAGGGTTGATGTGAGAATTGAAGAAGATAGTTAAGTGCAAAGCAGCTTTCTTAGAATGAGAAGAAAATAGGTTTTCAGTAACAGTTGGTTCCTTTCTTTCCATTAACAAGTTCAACACAGGCCCCTACACCTCAAAAATACCCTTGATATATCTAAATTCCCTAAAAATGTTACAATACATTTATTAAGGCAATAAATTTGGAAAGATGTCATTTGCACATCTCTGACTTTTAATCCAAACTCAAGAAAATTCTGTTCCCCTCTGAATTTACTACTCAAAAGCTATAATATAGCTCTTGTTTAGTCTATCTCCTGGTGACTGATTTCTAGCAAACTATTACTTGAAACAACATTCCCCAAAATGCAATATACTAAGACCCTCCTGATGAGCATCATAGAATAGGTAATCAGGTCAGTTTTGAACATCCCCTCTGATTTCAAGGTGGAACAAAAATGGTCAAGTTCTAGTCATTTTCACTTTCTGGTTCTTGCGCCCTTGATTCCTGCGATCCCCTTTGTAAAATGTAACAAAGAAATGCATGTGCTTCCATCAAAATAGTCACCCTTCACTGTACAGATAGATATGGATAAAGACGAGCGATGGAGATGGAGAGAGATAAGTGAGTGGGTAGATAAAATGGCCAGGGGAGAGATGATTAGATGGATGATTGGATGGATAAGCGGAAGGATGGATGGGTGGGGGCATGGAAGTCAGGCAAATGTAGATGACAAGATGCCACACAGACATGTAGAAATTCATAAAGAGAGACAAAAAGATAAATCTATGACAAAAAAGCTCAATCTCAGGACTGAAATACTAGCACAATTCCCTCTCTAGCCCACTGCTCCTTAAATCTCCATTTTTAAGACTATCCAAAGGTTTCTCCTCATCATTACATCATCATATTCAAATATGTGGTAACCATAGTATTATGTATCTGCCCAGCCATGGAAATTGAACCCTTTGGGCAAAACAAATTGACCATATCCTCCTAGTAAGAGAAAACAAAAATTCTTCCAGAAGGCATCAAGCAACTTTTCTAATGCAGGACATTCATGAGACCACCCTTACTATGTTTCAACGTTTCTCTAATGACTGTTATGTTAATTAAGAGAATGTGGCCTAATAGATTTTGTTACTGTCAGAAATTTTCTCTAAATTCACAATTCACAGGTGTAATTTTACCTTAAAACTGAGATCATAACTAAAAGTACTGCTAAACTCCAGCCCAATATATATTACTATAGGATGAAGTAAAATACGCCAAATTCCTCTACTGTAAAAACAGTGTCAAGGGCCCCTGCCTTGTTTTAAAGCACGTTTTCTTCTTGATAAACAGTCAGCACTTAATAATAGAAACAATGGTCAAATATATCACAATAAATGCAAACACAGCACTCACATAACGCAATATCACGCAGTGATTAAAATATGTACTTTTGAAGAATGTTTAATGACACGGGAAAATGTTTACACTAAAATATTACGTAAAGGAAACATATACAACTAAACATGTGTAACATGACCCCTCTTTAAAAAAGAATAGAGTGGTTATATGTGTAAAATAGAACGGTGGTTATCTCTGGATGATGGGTTATGGGGGTTTTAATTATCTTCTTCGTACTTTTGTGAACTTTAAATTTCTAAAATGAGTGTATGTAACTTTTATATCTGAAAAAGAAAGGTTTATTTTGTTTTAGGAAAATGTCCAGCAGCTGTGCTAAGGTAACAAATAGGAAGGGTTTGTTTGATTTTCCTGTTTACATAGTATTTTCATATGCATTAGTAGCTCATCTGATCCATTCAACAATTCAGAGTGATGGGGTCAAGGATCCCCACCGACAGCGAGCAGTCAAGCTCATTTAGCAAAATGGGACAGAGCAGACCCAACTCAAGGTGTCCTGGTACATTATCACCTTCTTTACAAGGTCCATTCATTTATCTCAGGAAAAGAGTTTTCTTTTTCAGGGATTTTTTTCTAAAGGGGCTCCAACCTTGTTTTGCTTTCCTCCCAACCCCAAAGTGTCAACATTCTATTAAAAGAAAAAAAAACTACACATATAAGCATACCTGGGCTCCCTAACACCTCACCCCAGAGTGGGAAGGGAATACTGTTCAAGAATGACAAAATGTCCCACTGTTGCTATTTTCAAAGCATATAAAGCCAATTATCCTAATGGGACCAGTCCAATCTATGAAGGGCATGTCCAGGCACAACTTTTTTAAAAGACACGGTCTGACCTAGATAAAGAAATCTGAGACAAGGATTCGAAAGCTGCTTAAGATGACAGAATACTGAGGCAGGCTTCGAGTCAGCAGCATCAAAGAAGCACCTCAGCTCAAATCTTGCTGGTCTTGGGATGACTCACCAGCACTGCTGTGATGCCTTCCTGCTCCATTCATCAGACAAGTTTTTTCCATTAGAATTTATTGCCGAGGTGCTCTCCAGTAAGGTGGTAAGATCAACTCTGCAGTTTTGGGGTTTTTTTCTTTTTTTTTTTTTTTTTTTTTTTGGCTGCATTGGGTCTTTGTTGCTGTGCACGGGCTTTCTCTAGTTGTGGCGAGCGGGAGCTACTCTTCGTTGCGGCACGCAGGCTTCTCTTTGCAGTGGCTTCTCTTGCTGCGGAGCATGGGCTCTAGGTGTGCGGGCTTCAGTAGTTGTGGTGCACAGACTTCAGTAGTTGTGGCTCACGGGCTCTAGAGTGCAGGCTCAGTAGTCGTGGCGCACAAGCTTAGCTGCTCCACAGCATGTGGGATCTTCACAGACCAGGGATCGAACCCGTGTCCCCTGCATTGGCATGCAGATTCTTAATCACTGTGCCACCAGGGAAGCCCAACTCTGCAGTTTTAAAATAGGGAAGATATGACTGAAAAGTCATAACACTGATTCCACATACTACACTCAAAAAAGCCCAAGGAGAGTAAAATGTCACTTGAAGGAACACTGGCCTCCATTTCACCTCCACCACTAAGTAAACGCGCCGGAGTCCGTTCTGGATTTTTTACTAAAGAATTAGCTGATTCTGACAAAACCTGGTGCATTACTAAAGGCATAAGACAGATTAGTTAGGTGGGGAATATATAGAGGAAAAGGCTGGGTCTGCTTAGGGCCTGGGGGCAGGAATAGAGGTTGTTTTCGTAAAAAGGTTGAAACCTATAGAATAAGATAGAGCCCCATGATTGGCCTCATCTTTAGTGGGGATGAGCTAAAAACTCCTGCTCTCAGTCCCTGTGCTGTGGAAACTTCTAGAACAGAACCCATAGCACATACATGTGGGAACAACGAGAATGTTGTTTTGGGCAAAATAAACACTCATTTTGGGCATCAGCCTGGGGAATACAAGAAGCGGATGGTCAGGACACTGAGCCTTGGTTCCCTTACAGCATCATCCAGCTTCCTCTCCACCCTCCTTGACTCTCTTTTCAGGCCCTGAGTTTGTCCTTCCCGTCTTGGAATCCACAGCTTAAATATCTTTTAAAAAGCTTTACCTCTAAGCACTGCACAACATAAGTAAACTGGAAAGAGTAGATTTTAAGCTGGAGTGCCCACTGGAATTACCCAAAAAGGTTTTCAAAATGCAAATGCCCATGTCCATACCCAAAGATTTAGGGATGCAGACTGAAAATCTGAATTCTAGTAAAACTTCCCTAAGGGATGCCGATCCACAAATTCAAGTTAGAAACTATTGCTGTAGGGAGCAATCACCAAACTGGGAACTCAGAAGAACCAATGGGAAGAAAAGTAATGGGGTACCTGGGCTAGTGTCCCCAGGAGGACCAAGTGGCCCATAGCTAACCTGCATTCATGGTGGACAAAGGGAGGGAAGGAGGACCGGAGAGTAACCAGGGTAACAGACAGGTGCCCCATGGGAAGAGCAGTCCTGTCAAAGATCTCCAGAAAAGAGGATCCACTTAGGAGACATGGAGTGAGATAAACAGGGAAATTTGGACAGGACTGAGGTTTTGCAGGGATGGGTTTGCAAAAGGTATTCACCTCAAGAAGGCTAATTAATCAATTTATACAATATATTCAATTTATTATCTTGAAAACAGACAGGAGAGAAAAATAGATGAGCATATCCTCTGCACATTTCTTTAAATATTGCTGTAACAACAACAGGATCCGGAAGAACCCTGAATGGAAAGAAATTTGTCATCGGCCCCCAAATCAAAGATGTATAATCCATCATGGCCACTAAATTTCTATGACAAATCTCTTCGGCCAAAACAAGGTACAGCGCTTAGCTAATTACAACTCCCTGATCCCTTTGGGTGTCAAAACCAAGTCCAATTCATTTGTCTTATGAGTCCCTATAAACAAATCCTGTTGTTTCACTTCAATATGAAAGTCCCAATATAAAACAAAAGATTAATCTGGCTGATGAAACCTGGTCCAGGTGTGCTAGGATAATGATCTTCACATTTGTCTATCATTGTTTCATCTGTAAAATGGGAATAACAGACTTCTCTCCACAGTATAAAAAAGAAATAATACCCTAGGCAGTTGCCAAATAATGAAACACTTAGCTCTAATTGCTAAATAAATGACTTACATAATTAAGAGCTACGTTTCCTTTGTTTTTCTAAAAGCAACGTCTAGTTCCTAATTTGCATCATCAACCTATTCAAACCTGAATTGCAAGAATCCCTTCTGCTTTATCCAGAATTCCAAATATGGAATTTATCTATTTGATTAGATTTTCCCACTTCTGTTATCATTATGGAAGCTATGCCTTTACCCTGTGGATTTCTTTATCCTATGACATTCTCTGGAAAAGAAGTCTGGGAGGGAAGCAAAGAGTCTGATATTCACGTGTGAGGTCTGAAGTTTAACACTGAGGCATGGTTGCTATTTCTGAAATGGGGGCTGATTCTGTGACTGATGGACCATAGACCCTGAGACCTGTTTACTCTAGTTTGAGTTATCTAAGTGTGTCCTTCAGTGTTTCCCAAATAGATGAACCAGCCTGAATGACTGTATTACATTATTCTCTGCTCAAAAAACTGTCCCTCACTTCACGATACAGCTCTGTCTTTCCTTCCAGCCTCCCACTATTGCCCCTAAAAAAACTCTGTTGGGATCTGGGTAAGAGTGGGGGGCGGGGGGTGAGGAAACTGGGGATGGCAGAACATCTCTTTTCTACCTTGCTTCATGCCTTTCCATGTTGGACTCTCTCCACCCCCCTTGTCCACAGGGAAGAAGGGGTGAGTTATCTAATTACTGAATCTGGAGAAGGAACTGGGCATGGGCAATTCAGCCCCTTCCTCCCAGTCTTAGGATGTACCTGACTGCGGGAAGCATACCCTCCCTGCCGCTCAAGGTGAGGAATTTTACAGGCCAAGTCCCCTATAGGGGAGTTGTCACAGGTAGAAGACATACGAGAGGAAGAGGGTAACTTTGATTCAGGGATGCTGTGTTAACAAGCCCACTGAGCTAACAGGCCTAAAGCCCATTCTCCAACTAGTCTTCATCTCCAGCTGCCTGATGCTGCATTACCTTCAACTGGTTTCTAGATGAACACACAAGAACAGGAAGCAGGATAGCAAATGCTGCTGGAACTGATGCTTAAGGGCCAAGGCAGAAGGCTAGATTAAGCCTCAACGAACCCCCTCCAACCCCGACATATCACCTAGTCTAACCACACTGAACATACCCGACCTTGCACGTGACCTTGCATGTGGTACTTTGGGGTTTCTGCCTTCACTCACACTCTTCATTCATCCTCGAACTACCTTTCCAAATCCTTCACTGGCCCTACCCACCCCCCAGGCCAGGATTACCCAGCCTTCTCAGATGCAGCCAACCTCAGGGACCTCTCCATTCCCTGAATCCTCACTGCTCATTCTCTCTTGGTCTTTATCACTCTGTAATCACAGACATTTTTAAATGTAAGTCTAATCTCTGGGAGAGTCTTAGTTCCTTCACTGTCAAGTCCCAATCACCTCCTCCCCATCACTGCTCCACTAGCAAAAGTGAACTAGTGTTTATTGAGAACTTATTATGTACCAGGCATGAAACTAAGAACATTATGTTCATTACCTTGTTTAATCTTCCCTAGGAAGTAGGTATAGTTATTCTTCTCTAGAAGGAACAGGGTCTGTGCTCAAAAAGGCTCATCATGCCAAGCACATCTCACTGTGTCTGGTGTAACTATGGGAGACTTGCAGACTTGAGACAGAACAGCAGATGGGGATGGGAAGTGAGACTCGGGGACTAAATTCAGTTCCAAACTGAGGGGTCCACCTTCACTGCCTTGACCTTGACCTTCACCTACACTTGCCCCTGGCTTTAAGGAGGAAAAGAAGTCTCACTTTAAAAAAAAAAAAAGAAGAAGAAGAAGAAGTAAATGGAGAAAATAAAAGTCCAGGTGGTCACTGCTCCATGAAAGGTCTAACTGCTCAATGTGAAAAGGCTCCCCAACCTGAATCCTTGCTCTGAAAACAGAGGTCTGGATCACTGTGGTTTTGTCATGAGATGAATAACAAGCCCCGAGGATTGCTCGAATTACAAGGCCCAGACCAGATCCACTCAAATATAGCTGGAAGCTTTCTAGTAACTCTTACTGTGCATGGGGAATGAGCTGCTCAGAGAAGTGACTCACTTACTGGAATCCGTGCTGCCTGCATTACTCAGCTGATATTAATACACCCACTGGTTCATTAAAGTTTAATTGGCGTTCATGTGAATTGGTTTCACCGGATACTTAATCAAAGAGAAGTGTTTGTGTATGAAGTGTTCACATACAAAGCTAGAAAGCACAGCTCTTCTTCTCCAGCCTCTGCACACTTTCACTGGCTGCTCTTCTAACTCTGTTGACACAGTAAGTTAGTCAGAGAGGGTGGGACAGTGATCTTGAAAAGAGAAGGGGGAAAAGCTGCCCAAACACAAAACAGGAATCAATGACAAATCCTCTGTACCGCACTAGACACGGGTCCCTAGCTCACCAGCGACAGTCTGACACTGGCCAGGACTCAAATGCCAACTCCTCAATACAACCTCATTTCTTTCTGGAGTTCATTATCAAAACTGCAGGGCTCCTTTTCTCCCTGGGCACCTGTCTCCCAGCCGTACATCTTTATTTTTCAAATGGGTGGATAAGGAAATTAACCATCATTCAACATAATCACACACTTTTCTTGTACTGACAAGCAAACCATGAACGCAATCCCAAACGCCTATTTATACAATCAGGGCTGTCAGTACCCTGTTATTTCTTATCGGATATCTCACTAATCAACATTTCTGGAAATATAAGTTTTTAAAGCTCCTGAAAAGACCGTGCATGAAGTTGGGGAGAAAAGATTTCAAGTCTGGTGGCTCTGGTTGTATTATCAATTTTTCCTTAGGGATGGTCACCGTTGTACGCATGACTTCCTGGCCCAAAACAAATCAAGGTGGGTTAAAAACTTGACACTCTAGACTAACCCTCAGAGACTGTAGGTTGAAAGGCAATGTACTGATGTTTTTTAATAGCTTTATTGAGATTTGATTCACACACCATACAATTCACCCATTTAAAGTCTACAATTCGGTTTTTAAAATACTCACAGAGTTGTGCAACCATTGCCACAATCTAATTTAATAACATTTTCATTGCCCCAAAAAGAAACCCATACTCATTAGCAGTCACTCCCTACCCCCCACCCCACCCCTGCCAGCAACCACTAATCTACTTTCTGTCTTTATAGACTTTACGAATTTTCCTACTGTAGACTTTTCATGTAAATGGAATCACATAATATGTGGCCTTTTGTGACTAGCTTCTTTCACTTACCATAATGTTTTCAAGATTCATTCATGTATCAGGACTGCAGTCCTTTTTATTGCTGACTACTACTCTGTTTTATGGATATACCAAATTCCGCTTAGCCATTCAGCAATCTGCCTTTTAAAAATAAAATAGATCTATCAAAGAATAGCAAATTATTTAGCAGCACTCAGCTTGGCAGATAATTTGCTAATCCCCTTCATGATCCAGTCACCATCAGACATGTAAGGTACGTGGGGTTGTAGTAGGGCTTCACACATGTGGGAAGAGGCGGCAGAGCCTAGCAGCCTCAGCCTTTCGAAAGTGAAAGCTCATCACGATGACCCATCTGCGCATGGCTTCACAGTTTACAAAGAGCTTTCACTGGCGCCATGTAGCTAGACAGTGGTTCCTTGAGGAAGGAGCTGCCATGTCTGCATCTCTAACTTCCCCAAGGCGCCCAGCATCACGTGGAATGCACAGAACGAACAGCACGAGCATCCACTTCTCTCTCTAGGAAAGCCACCTTTTTCAGCTTCTGAAGATATGACCCAACTACTTAGTAATAAGCACCTACGATGTGCCAGGCACTATCATGGTGATTAATAAGATATGACACCTGCCCTACAGGGGTTTAAAATCTAGTAGAAAAGACCAAAGGAATACACACAGGACAAATCAGTGCCAGATGAACAGAATTAAGGGTGTGTGAGAAACTGAGAGAAGGAAATCTCTAGCTTATTACATCTCACTTGCCATGCTAGTGATTTCATTTCTAACCTTGTTTGTAGCGTGGGAGCTAATTACAACATGACAATCATAGATAGTACATAGACTTTCATGGAGATAGAGAATTCATAGCTATGAGTGTCCTGAAAAAGTACAAACTGATCTGCATCTGGAGCATAAAACAGAGCCAACTTCAGCACGCACATGATTAACATCACCAGATAATGTAGACCAAAAAAGCAACCATCCAAGATGGAAAGTCAAGGGGGTCATCTGTCCAAACCAAAGGAATTTCTGCCTCCTTCAAAGCAGGCTTTTTAAGACACTGTCAGGAAGCTGGCAATTCACCCAGAAGTTGCTACCTAAGAAACCATATACTGTGAAGGAAAGAAATAGGCTTCCAAAATACATGTAATCTAACCATACTCTGGTACATGAGGCCAATAATACAGCACCGGGCTTATTTGGTGCCATATGTCTAAGGGACTCAAACACATTTGCCAAAGAGAACTCAGTCCTTCCCACCCCCTAAGCAAGCGTAGAGTTGACTCCTAGTCATTAAGAAGCTCAAGAGCAGCTTCCATTCCTCTGTCCTGTATTCTGAGGACACACTTGAGCTGCCAGATAAAGGCACTTTGCCATCAAACGAGAAGTCCAACTCATGTTTCTGTTTTTTGGAGTGTAGGGATGTATACATTCCTTGGATCCAACTCATGGAACATGAAACATTAGGTCTTCACACAAACCATAAACAATTGACATACTTAATGAGAGCTTCTTTCACTTAAAATTTCTACCAGCATGAAACCCTCTTTAATATATTCATCCAGTTTGTACATCAGTACAAGTGTTCCTTTTTAAATTCCTATAGCAAGTTCGTACATCCTGTTTCCTAATTACCTCATGCAAAAAAGGGAATTTTACCTTCACCTCTCTTGTTCATTAAAGCAAGTTTCAGGAAATACTTTGACATTTGATTTTTTAAAAACACATGCTGATTTAACAGAAAGTTTTAGAGATTCATTGCTGCTTATACTTGGGGAGAAACAAGTTAATATCAAATCATAGTTAACTTTTTAACCAATGGGAAAAAAGAAAAATAAAGGGGAGCATTTTTCAGGTTTATTGCAACTCTATATAACCTAGATAGCGCTTGGTAAGACCTCATTACACCCGAATGAGGGTGGTGAAGCAGAAAGCAGCCCTGAGTTAAAGGTTCTAGGTTTGCATCCATCACTGCTTTAAGAAAACTCACCTCATCTCTCTGAACCTCAGTTACATCATCTCTAAAAGGGAAATCAATGACAAGCTCTGCCTTGCCTACCTCATGGGGCTGTCATAAGGTGCACATAAGAAAATGTGTATTTAAGTGCTTTGCAAACCGCAAAGCCCCATACACAATGTGAGGTATTCATAATATGAGGCATTATCTCAATATCCTTTCCTATAAAGACATTTTTAAACGACATGAGCAAACACTTTTGCCTTTCTGTTTCTATTTTGAATAAGCCAAGGAAACACCCCCAAAATCAGCACTACCAGTTCCAGGAAGCTTCACTCTCTCACACACACACACACATGCACACACATAAGCTTTTTAACGATAAGTGCTGTATAAGACAATAAGCCCAAGAAAGCACCAGCTCCTGAAGAATCTTCCATCTCTGAGCTATCCTCATGAGCACAGCTTTAAAATTAGTGTCTTTCAGTGCATCTTATTTTTTGAAGGTGTGTGAAATATCTTAGAGTATATCACCTTTCAAAAACCGTTATGCCAAAATCCCCACCCACCTCCTTCTGGTGCAGGAGAAATGGTCCCAGAAAGAAGTGGCCCCAGCATATCAATGTCTTCTGGAGAGGAGGGAAATGGGAGCCAGCATGGAGGACAGGACCAGGCACGTGCAGACTGAGAGAAGACAGAACCTGCCTGGGTGACACAGGAAAACTTCCACCCTACAGGTCATCTTGGATCAGCAAACTGACCCTCAGAGCCACATGGCAACGCTCCAGGAAGCAGCTTATCAAGGATGTGGATGCCTTCAACTCCCCACGCGCACGCTATCATCTGAAGTTGGCTCTCTCAACTACCATCTGCGGATGAGCAAAGATCAAGGACAGAGAAGCCAAACTTTTCCAAGGTCCTGAGTGGCTGTGCAAACGCAATTCCTATGTCCCAGGCTAAACTGGTTCCTGGTCCTTGAGTGAACAGGCCAGGGTCCTAAAACAGACCTAAACCATTCACTTGGTACCTGTCCTTCATCACTGTAGCGGGACGGAATAATGAGAGCTAACACTTACAGAGGGCTTGCTGCACCAGGCACCATTAAATATGCTTTACACACATTTTTAACTTATTTTTTAGCTTATTAAACCCTTACAACGACCCTATGAGGTAAGTATATGAGATGAGGAAACCGAGGCGCCAAGAGATGGAGTTGTTTGCCCAAGGTTCTATGACAACACGTAGTGGACACATTTAGACCCTGGTGGTCTGGCTTTGATGGCCGCTCTCACCCGCACGCACTCTGCCTATCCCTGGGTACTTCCCACACTGGCTGAATACCCACCAGGAGCCAGGCACCGCTGGAGGCTCTCACATATATTTTCTAATTTATTCTCACAGTGACGTTGGGAGACAGATTCTATTATCCGGAATTCAAAGAAAGACACGGAGACTCTAGGAGGTCGTTTAAGCAAGGTTTTAACAAACACTTAGAAGCACACTAGGATCTGAACCCCTGTCCAATTTCAAGTTTGGTGCTCTTTGTAAACTTCCAGGTTCTGCCCCAGCTCTGACAGCAGCAAACTACACAGTCTTCTAATCATCATTAGCACTGTCTATCTATATCTACCTAGCTATCTACTCATTCAGTTTATGACAAGTGGTGCAGCGGAAAGAACATGTGTTTAGGAAACAGGAAGACCAGAGAGGTTCCATCACTTACCAGCTGTGTGACTTGGACAAGTTATTTAGCTACTCTGTGCCTCAGTTTCCTCATCGAACCAATAAGAACAATGATAACAGTACCCACCACCACCTCGAGGACTGTTATAAAAATTAAATGAGATGAGGCATGTACAACATTATGACAGTGACCAATACATCATCAGTGCTCAATAAGAATTCACTAATAATTGAGTGAAACCTGAAGATCAAATGGCATAATCTAAGAACAATTCCTAGTAGAGTTCCAGTCATATAATAGCTGCTCAAAGACAAAAATGATCTTCATTTGTTGTGCATTTCCTCTGATGGTCTAAACATGTCTTGTCTCACAGCCCTCTCCGACTCAGTCCCTAAACCCCACCACATGGCCAGCACATAACTTGCACATTAGAGATGTTCAGAGTCAAGGATCATATGATCCTTCTCTGAACTTACTGAGGAAAGAAAATCTAAGATGCTAATCTAAGATGCTAACTTCTCTGAAAGGTTGGGAGCTTCGGTTGTCCATTCTCACCAGAAATGTTACCTTCAATGTGAAAATTATTACCCATAATTGAAGTCCTAAAACACACTAAAAGGCCTCAGTTGAATGTTCTTATTTATTTCTGATACATTTCTCAAGAAATAAAGAAGAAAAATGATTTCCCAACCTCCACATTTTTAAACTTTTTGTCTGTCTTCTCTACAAAGACTACACCATTACTTATAAAATCATTTATTTTGCATCAGGTCCTTCAGAGATGGTAATCACAGGGCTTTCCTCAGTCATTCACTAGTGAGCAAAAGAGAGGAGAAAGGGAAGGAAGGAAGGAGGGAGAGAGGGAGAGAGGGGGAGAGAGAGAGATGGGAGGGGAGATTGTAAATACAAGAAATAGAGGACATTTGACATTAAAAGAAAATTCATATGGCAGAACTGCTTCAACCAGGACATGAAAGGAAAAACAGCTGTAAGAGTACATAATTAAATTTGGTGGAAAGGAAAAAAATGTGTGTGTGTGTGTGTATAGGTGTGTGTGTATGTGTGTTTAGGTGTGTGTCCACGTGTGCATGCACACACGCACATATATGAAAAAGAGCTAAGATGAAAACCATCCACCACTGGGCGGGAGAAGGGGTGCCCACACCAGGAGTTTTGGGCAGCGTGCAAAGGGTCACAATGCTGCCGGGGCCCTGGGGGCCGGAGGACTAGATTTGCAGCCCAGCTGTGTTGTGCCATCCAACTGCCCCATCTGGAACAAGCCATTTCAACTCAGTCTCCTATGCTCAGAATGGAGCCCTCTCAGGACTGGTGTGCGATCTAAGCAACAAAAGAGATATGAAAGTGTTTTGGAAACATCTGTACAAACATAAATGGGCGTTAGTAACCCGTTTATTCCAATGCCGAGGAGAGCGACTTTTCATCAGAGCCACCGTTCCTCAGAAGTGGAATCTACGCCCATCCTAGCCTGCTTTCAGCACAGGAAGAAGGGATACAGACAGTTTTCCAGAGAGGTGATGCTTTTTAATTTCTCTATTATTTCCACAACAAAAAAGCAAAAATCTTCCCTTTTGTTTTTCTAAATAAAAATAAATTATAACCCTAACTTGTTAATAAATGCAGGTTGGAGCTGTCCTTAAGTAAAAGCTTTTGATAACAAATTGCCTGCACTAACTGCTATTTTACTGCTGAATTTTTTATTGTTGCTTAAGCACAGCAATTATGCTAATAAGCCTGGGAGGATGGTACGTCGAGTATTGAATCTGACAGATAAAATACTCAATGAAATGCTAATCTCACCTGAAAATTGGAATCAGACAGCCTTATTAGTATTTATGGATATGGCATCTTAAACAAGTTTTTTTTCAGATGAATATATATGAAATCAGTGTGGTCTCCTAATACAGCCTGCCATTTCGAGGCCTCTGTGTGCTTTAAATTCAAGGTGAAGATTCCTCGTTGCCTCAGCGTTGCTTCTTGACAGAGAAATGAGAACGTATTGGTCATCTCTGCCACAGAAAGAATCGGGCAATAAAATGTGTTTCTTCCTGCACCTCCCTCCCTCTCTGCCCATCCCATCTAAGCCCCCCAAAAAGGGAAGGTAAGAACTGTCTTTCTGAGCAGAAAGAGGAGGCAGATTTGACAGCAACAAGAACCATTTGTCAAACCATCTGGCTTCTCTCTTCACCTGACAGGAGGGAAGAGTGATGTGTCAGAAAGAACAGGGAATTGAGGATCCAAACAGCTGGCTTCTCATCTTGAGTTTTGCCATCTCCTCCATGGGAGGACTTGATGGGACTCAGTTTCCTACAAAGGGACCTTCAGAGCCCCATGATCAAGTCTCTCTGAGAAACAAGTCTCCACGGCACACATAAAAAATGGGGGCCAAAGCCCCAGTGTCTATGAAGAATGAAATATTATAAGCCAAGGTAGACGCATCGTGGGAACCTGAGATTCTTGAACCTGTGCTTTGATTTCTATTTACATGGTCCCTCCTTACCGTGTATCCCCAGTATATATTTGAAATGGTTCAGCTTAAATTCAGAGACCTCAGACACCAAACACAAAAAAATAAACAAGACTGGACTGTTTACCAACTGCCCTCAGGAATTTAATTGGTTTTCTTCTTTGGTATCAATACATTACTTCTGGGAGGGAGCAAAGAAGAGAAGTCAGCTGCCTATTTTAAGCAGCAGAAACTAGTGCTATCTGAATATTGCAATATCACTTATTAAAAAAATCCTTCTTTCCTTTGATTTCCATATGAACCCCATAAAGCAGGAAAGAGAAAATCCTCTTCTCCAGAAGCTGCTGTAGATAAGATAATTAAGAATCAGACAGGACTTCCTCATCCAGCCAGAGTACGCGGGTTCTGGGGTTAGGATGACCAATTTTGCCTTCTGACTAATTCCAGCCCGCCGCCAAGCACACTCAGGTCCTCTGGGTCGTGGGCCTGTTGACTCACCCCAAACCCCAATACCCAAGTTACCAGTCACTGCTGGACAAGAGAGGCAGCGAACAGGAACCTCAACACCTGCAGCAGCCACACCAGTGACTTCTCCCACCACCTTCAAGGCTTCAAAGGGTGACACCCCTTCCAGAAGTTTCTATCTCCCCCGGCTAGGTCGTAGGCATGGAAAAATTCAGGCTTGCCCGGAATGGAGGAATTTGACATGTTGTGACAAAACTGGGCACAGATCCCAGGACTCCAATTCACTCTGGGGCCTTGGAGAGTCCCCTTCCTCTATAAGCCCCCGCTTCTTCCTCTGTGCCGCTTCGCCTTTTCAAGACAAAAGATGTCCCTTGGCCATTAGCAGAAGGGGAAAGAGAGAGAAAATGGGCTTCAAAAATACAGAGTTCAATGCAACTTACAGAGGGCCCTCACATCCCTTTCTTCAGCAAATCCTCACGATGCAGCCAAAGCTGCACTGATTATTATCCCCATTTTGCAGATAAAGACGTAAAGGCCTAAAAATTCAGAAATTCCCCCCAGATAACACAAGAGCTAGGAGATCCTCAGCCCATAGCTGGGGGTTAGGGGGAAATGCTGGTACAGGTGGTCAGCCCAAGGCAGGGTAGAGCCAGTAGATTCTATAGGCGTTAATCATAATGTTCCAAGACACACCACCTCCAAAAAAAAGACAATTCTGGTATTCCTTTAATATTAGTGATCCACACCACCCATGGGAGCTGACCAACTCGCTACCTCCCCCTCTGCTTCACACACCTAGAAAGTCCAGACACCCCTTTATCTTTATCATACGAGGACCAACACTGCAATTTGCAAAGCATCATCACAACAAATTCATCAAGTAGGAATCAAAAAGCCATGCACTAAGAAGTCTATTCACTCGCCCAATTTTCATAGGTCTCACAAAGCAGGCCCAGCACCCAGACCCAGGCCCCCTGTCCTTCCACTTGATTAAGCCACCTCTGAATTGCCAGGGCCACCATCTCTTTAGTAAACAACCACAGCAGAAAGTCAGCTCTGAACTGAGACATCTCCCAACAGAGTAACGATTCGAGTCATACTTCGAGGAATAATTTCTGGGAAAGCAGAGGAGGTGATGCTATCAAACAGTGAAACTTAACACTCCTACTCACTACCTGCCTGGGAGGGAGCAGGAAATGGGGCTGAGGCCCTTTCCCTACATGCTCCCCCTGCCCATTTCTGTCACTCACAGTCATTACTAAACTTAGCGCTTTAAGCAAATGAAAGATGTTTCCTAGCTGCATGGCCTTGGGTAAATCCCCAACCTCTTTGGTCCTGTTCCTAATACACACTTATGCACACATGCACATACACAGATGCACATGCACGCACACACACGCACACACACACACATACACACACACACACACCTTAGGACCATCCCTTCTTTTCCCTAGTGGGATGGTAACAACAGAAAGCCCCTGTCCTGCTTATCCTGCGAAGTCCCGCAGCTACACCATAATTGTTCATGTGTCTCCAGCCTCTGCACCCAATACTCTGACCAGAACCCTCCACCTCTTCCTTGGGCTTCCTAATTCCCACCCTCCTTCTGCTAAGCCCCACTTCTCCATCCTCACCTGCCACTCTCCTCTGTTAGGCCTGGTCACCTCCACCCTGGACCAGCACTGACTTCTCTGTCCACCACCAATCTCAACCTTCCCCTCACATCTGACATCCACCTTTCCCTAACTGAAATACTGCCAGCTCTCCAACAAACGAAAGCTCTTAAAACACCCTCCACTGGACTGGCTGCACTTCTCCAGACATGCTCTGGTTGGTATCCTCCTAAAATCAGCATCTCCATAACTAAGTCTATTCTACAGGTCTGGTTTCTAGAGAGAAAGGTTTTGTGCCCAGGACACAGGAAGTATGGCGCTAAGGGGAACTTCAGTCAACACCTCTGAGACACATCGCCCCACAGCGTACATCTCACCACTCCAGAGAAGCTGGGGCAGTGGGGAGGGTCAATCCCTGGGCCAGATGCTGAGAAACACCACCTTGCTAGGGCTTTTACAAACATTCTCTAATCTTTACAACTGAGCATGCAAGGTATATTTAATGCCAAATAAAAGCCATTTAAATTGGGGCTCAGAGAGGTTTAGTAAGTCAGTCTCACTGAAGTTATGTAAATCATCTTAATTCAAACAGCTACTGGAAACGGGCTCATAACCAAGTCGATACAATTTCACTGAGATTCTCTGTTGTTGAACCGTGTCCGGTGCTCTGCCAGATGCTTTGCCTAGATAATCTCAGTTAACATACATAACAACCCCTCCTAGTAATTATTAGTGTCCCATTTTACAGATCTGGAAATTAAGGCCACATGCCACACAATATGTCTCTGGCACATTTAGGACTGGAAGCAGGGGTCCTGGACTTGCTCTTTTTCTCTTTCCTCTGTATCACACCTCTTTTTCACACCTAAAGTCTCTATCTCTATCTGTGATGTGTTAAACATAAAGGGTTTTTCTATGCATGAGTCACTAGAAGCAACACTCAGTAGTCCATGCAGAATCTGCACTGCAAGTCAGGAAAAGGTGTTTCACAAGCAGCAATTGAGTTAAGATCCCAATAGTGATGGCGGAAGGTGGATTTCTGGAGCACGCCATGTGCGTACAGCCTGACCCTGGACTGTTCCCAAGGGTCAGAGTCACAAAGCAAGGCTGGAGTTTCACTCAGTTTCACAAAGCACACCTTGACCTGTCCACCTCCCTTGTAGCAGGGGCAACCGCAAAGTCTTTTTCAAGAAGGTTCATAACCAAAGTCAGAAATCCAGAGGTCATCACATAAACCACTTCCTCCTCTTCAAAAGGAAATCTTTTCCTTTGTTGAGGAGCACGGGCTCTAGGCGCGCGGGCTTCAGTAGTTGTGGCACGCAGGCTCAGTAGTTGTGGCTCACGGGCTCTAGAGCGCAGGCTCAGTAGTTGCGGCGCACGGGCTTAACAAGAGAAGCCACCGCAATGAGAAGCCCGTGCACCGCAACAGAGAGCGGCCCCCGCTCACCGCAACTAGAGAAAGCCTGCGCACAGCAACAAAGACCCAAAGTAGCCAAAAATAAATAAATAAATAAATAAATAAACTTTTTTTTAGAAAGGAAATCTTTTCTGATAGAAGGAAGGTTGATACACCAAGAACTTGAGAGCTAGAAGAAGAGATGGTGCATCTTGACCTATCTCACTGGGAATGTCACCAGCATCTTAAGCAGACATCACCTTTCCCTCTGCCTCTGGAAAAACAGGATTAAGAAGGAGCCGGGGGAAAAGCTGATAGCTGCTCTTAAGAGCTATAGGTCCCTAAATCAGTTCCCAGGAGCCCTTCTAATTCCTTGGGTTAACTGTAGATAACCTTCCAACCCCTCAGGCCTCCTGAGTAATTCAATTTAACACATATTTACAGAGTGCCTAAAAATGCCAGCTACTGAGCTAGGCTCCCAAGGCTCAGAGATACCCGTCTTCTGCAGATCAGAGCTCAGAAACAGATATCACCCATTAAAATACAAGATGGTCTGAGAAAGCGTTTCTGAAAATACAAACCATGGGATGGGGAAGGTAGGAGCCAAGAGACTGATTCCAAATGGGAAAGCTGATGTTTCTGAGAAGGCGGAATTTGAGCTAGGTATGGAAGGATGCTGCCCGGCATCCATAGCCAGCCAGGCAGAATGGCCCTCCATGTGGGATGAAGAGTATGAGCATGGGGTAGATAGGGGGAGTCAGGGAGCAGGGGGAAAGGCAGCCTGAAGTCAGATCGGGTAAGGCCCTGTGCAGGCTTATCACATATATTAAGGACACTGGGAGGCCAGAAAAACACAAGGCAAGTCTCATGACAGAGGCTGTGAGCTCACTACTCTCAGGGCACCCCACCAAAATAAAACCTACCCCTCCAAAAAACCAAGGAATGTGCATGTGTATGCAAGCCAACCTCCTAGAATGCCACAGACAGAACAAGGAAAGACATGTTATCACTCACTCATGCCCCAATATGGCCTCTTGAGGCTGGACATGGTACCACAACCTCCAGTGTTAAAGACAAGGAAACAGAAGCCCAAGAAAATATATTGGTGAGACCTGGCAATTCAGAGCTGGAACTGGGTGGCCAAAGCCTGATTCTCCAAAGGCCTATAACATCATGCAAAGTATGGTCACTAAGACCCAATTTAAGCTAAGGACAGAGATTTTTAAAAATGAAAAGAGGAAGAAAGGTAGGAAGGTAGATAACCAGGGAGGGAGGGAAGGAAGGAAGAAAGGGAGGGAACAGATGAGAAGGGAAGGGTAGGTGAAGGAAGAAAGGAAAGTCTCCCAAGGCCACAGTGAGAAGGGAACACAGTATAGGTACCACTGCCTACAGATAAAGAATGATTATACATAAGTCAAACATAGGGAATTCCTTAAAAAAAACTAAAAATAGAGTTACTGTATGATCCAGCAATCCCACTCCTAGGCATATTTCCAGAGAAAACTCTAATTTGAAAAGATACATGAACCTCAATGTTCATAGCAGCACTATTTGCAATAGCCAGGACATGGAAGCAACCTACATGTCCAACAAGAGATGAATAAAGAAGACGTGGTACATATATACAACAGAATACTATTCAGTCATAAAAAAGAATGAAATAATGCCACTGGCAGCAACATGGATGGACCCAGAGATTATCATACTAAGTGAAGTAAGCCAGACAGAGAAAGACAAATATCATACGATATCACTTATATGTGGAATCTAAAATATGAAACAAATGAACTTATTTACGAAACAAAAATAGACTCACATAGAAAAAAAAAAAAAACTTACGGTTACCAAAGGGGAAAAAAGGGTGAGAAATAAATTAGGAATTTGGGATTAACAGATAACACACTACTATATATAAAACAGATAAACAACCAGGACCTACTGTATGGCACAGAGCACTATATTCACTATCTTGTAATAACCTATAATGGAAAAGAATCTGAATCTATAATAGAACTGAATCACTTTGCTGTACACCTGAAACACTGTAAATCAAGTATACTTCAACTAAAAAAATAAATAAGTCAAACATGGCACTGCAGCTCCAAGTGACTGTTTCAATTTTGATAGTCCTGGTATTCTTCTGAAAAAACAAAGAATGTAAACTTTTTACAAATAATTTTTGAGGTTTTTTTTAAACCAAGAAATAAATACATATTTATAGCAATATAAATGTACAGGGGAAAACTAGACACATACTAAATTTTTAATGATGGTTCCTTCTTGGGAGAAAAAAGGATGAGGGAGTAGGAAGGGGTTTGGTAAGTTGCAGAAAGGTTCACAAACTCACTCACTCCCTGCATCCTCACCCTTGCAATGTAAGTTTCAAGCTTCTCTACCCATGTTACTAAAAAGTGTGTATTCATTCACGGACCCATAAATTAATCCAGTGCCTGTTTCATAATCCACCCTACATGTCTCCATCTTATCTATAAATATGTAAAAGATTTTAAATGCTTTATTAAATTCAAAGGTTACTACTACGAGTAACGATAGCAACCTTTACTGAATGCTTAATATGTGCAAGGTGTTGTTTTAGGATTTCACATGCATTATTTCATAGAGTCTTTCTCTGTTCTATCATTAGCCCCACTTTATAGAAGAGGAAGCTGAGTCACAGAAATTAAGCAACTTGCCTAAGGTCGTGTAGCTACTAAGCAGAGGATGCTGGATTTAAACCCAGACGACCTGACTCCAGAGCCTGCCCGGTCTACACTATGCCTATGATTATCACTCTAATCCACCAGCTGATTAACTCAAACAAAAAGGGAAATGGCGAGGTGACCCTGTTCCAGCTCCTGGTGAACACAGCTTCCTTTCAAAGACTCATAAATCATCTGTCGAAAAAGCAAGTCTAGAATTATACGGGGAATCACAATAAAGTCAGCAGATTCTAGACTCCGGATACTGGTTTGTTTGGGTTGTTTTTTTGATAACTGATATCTATTTCCTCATCTCTCACTTCTGGCATTTCTGCTGATTTCCAGGTTTCCTCAGAATTACTGGCAGCCTTTCCACAGTCACCATCAGACGTTCTCTGTATCTTGAGATGCAGTACATGTGGCCCATGAACTTTGAAATCATTTAGTAGAGCAGATTGCTCTCTTGCAACCTCCTCTTCCGTCGAGGACATCAATTTCTTCTTAATGACGTCGATTCTACCCTTCCTAGCTCACAGATCATCCCCTTTCCCTTGATAGAGATGACTGACAGAGGCAGAAAACAGTCATCTGGGCCATTACATCACCCTCCCCAGGTTACAGAACACTAAAGGACTCCCTCCCCTGGAGCCCATTCTAATCCCATCCCTGTCCAAGAAGTAACTGGAAATGAAAGGCTGTGATTGGCTGCCAATTACATCATTGCTCTACAGGCCTGACTGAACTCTTAATTAAGTGAATGCCACTTTACTTCCTCACCTGACTCCACGGATGAATAAATAACCACAAAGAGAACAACATGGGGTGAAAGCAGTAATAAACTATAGCCTCCGGCTCAGGTAGGAAAGAGGAAACATTTGCTGGGGTTACCTGTCATTAAGAACGATTTGGTCACCAGGTGAGGACATACAGTTCTCTATATTAAATTAGAGGAATGATTCAAAGGGGACCAGTTTCAGCTGACAAGAGCAAAAAGAAAATCAATTTCAGGTTGCCAGGACAACTAGACTTTTCCTGCAAGAATAAATTTGATACAGCCCTAAAATCTGACAACTAAATGTTTCCTCACATTACATCATATCCCCAAAACGTTTGTTGAACCAGTTAGATAATCAAGCCTACTAATTACTTTCTACAACATCCATAAGACACAGGATTGATGCTCTTGGCTCCAGTCTGGCTTTCCTCTAGCAGCTCCACTCAGTACCTTAGTTTTACAGTGAATGAGGACTATGTGCTTCTTCAAATAAATCTGAAGGCTTATCATTGTCAGGTTGTCCTTGGATCCTGGAAAAGGGAAGGTGAACACCTTTTGAATATACATCCCTAATGGTTGAGATCTATACCCATGTTCCCTGTCGTATCATTCACCAACTACCCCTTCCAAAGAAGGGGTCCAAAGTCATAGAATTATATTTAATACAATGTTGGATCTAAAGGGACTTGGGAGATGACCCTTGTTTTACCAGAGAGTGAATCCAAGATACAGATAGGCAAAGCGATGGCTCAAGGTCAATACAGATGGTCAACAGCCAAGTCAGGACTGGAATGCAGGTCCTTTGATAATGGCTTCTAGGCAATTTCCTTAAATAGCTACCATCATTCCACCTCTGCCTTAGAGACTCTGGGAGCTAAAGTAAAGTCCACTTGGTCTCCTATTAATCCTCACGAGGCAATGACCCCAAATGGCCTCATCCCAGGAGTTCAAAGTCCTGACCCCAGATCCAATAATATCTGATGAGATGAGCCTTCTCTATGCATTTATGTTCTCAGAAGGTTGAATATCAACTTACCTCCAGGGGCTATTAAAAACAAGAACAGCTAATAAATCACTGGCAAGCACTTTGCAAATGTAAAGTAATACAAAAATGCTAAGCACTAATAATGTAAGTGCCCCAGGCTGAGGCAGGTCCCTGGAGAGCAAATGATTTCAAGGGGCTGGGCTGTGCTCACCATCATCCACCAGAAGACGTGAAGGCCACGCCTCTCTCCAAACTTCACTCTCTTTTCTTAGACTGCTCCCAAAATCTCAACTATACCTCTAGATATTATTATAACATAGTGTATTATGATGGATATGCAGGAGGGAACTTGCTATCAGTTCATACGGTCATAGAGTCTTTGCTAAGTGTGGAGAAACACTGAAAGGAGATCAGAATCCAATAGACAGGCAAGTAAATGTCAAGCTGTCCCTCATTGGTGATAAACCAAGTAAACCATGAAAAACAATGAACCCATTAGAAGGTACCTGTCAGCAAATTCAGCCTTGAGAGCCAATGTAGAATCTGATGAGAGGTCAGAAGAATAGAGCGCTCTGGCTACAGGTGCCAATGGGACAAAGAAGTGAGGACAGAGCATTCCTTCCATCCAATACCTGGTCCTTGACTCTCATAAGCAAGGAGAGCAGAAAAGGGCGGGAGAGGAAACCAGGGGTGAGTAGAGTAATTCAGAAATCAAAAGCTGGTGCCTGAGGGATTTGACTTCTAACCCAAACCCTGTCATCACATTTTGTGTGATGTTGGGCAAGTTACTTAAACCTCTCTAAGCCTCAATTTCCTCATCCATCCAACATAGATAATACTACTACCTACTACACAGGCTGGTTTTGAGGATTAAATGAAAGGAAATATGGAAAGCAATTTAGTCAGTGCCTGACATTTAGTATATGTGCAATAAACATGAGTTATCATGCTAACCAGAGAGACTGGGGGCTGGAATCCAGCACAGAAACAAAAGGCAAAAAGTAAAGCATGGGACTTCCCTGGTGGTTCAGTGGTTAAGAATCCACCTGCCAGTGCAGGGGATACGGGTTTGAGCCCTGGTCCGGGAAGATCCCACATGTCATGGAGCAACTAAGCCCGTGCGCCACAACTGCTGAGCCTGCGCTCTAGAGCCCGCAAGCCACAACTACTGAAGCCTGCGCGCCTAGAACCCGTGCTCCTCAACAAGAGAAGCCACCACAATGAGAAGCCCGCGCACCGCAACAAAGAGTAGCCCCCGCTCGCCACAACTAGAGAAATCCTGCGCACAGCAACGAAGACCCAATGCAGCCATAAATAAATAAATAAATTTTTTTTTAAAAAAAAGTAAAGCATGATGTTAGAGGTCAAGATCATGGGAACAGAGAAGAAAAGCTCTATCCTACCAGTTCTACTTTGTATCTACTAGGGAGTTATCATGGTCGCATTCCCAAATATCAGATTTAGGGGTAGATGACAATAACCCAGAAATGGTCAGGCATCTGCAAACCTCAGACTTGAGTGGAAATCCAGAAGCACTTGAAAATTCAACCACCTGATCAGTGTAGAGGTCAGCTCTCTGCATTTGAGCCACTAAAATCTAGGATTGAGTAATAAATGTGGCTCCAAGAGTCTCATCCCAAAACAAGAAACAAATTTTAGTTTTTGTAAAATGCTCCCCCTCCCACCCCCAGTTCATTTAACAGACTTTAACACACATGGACACAGTCCATGCTTCCTAGGGAGATAAGAAATGGGCACAAGAACCATGAAATTAAAAAGTAAGTCCCATTAAGTCAAGCCCAGATAAAGAGACATGAGACTTCAGAGAAGCAAAAGAAACTAAATTTACTGAGCTTCTGTTCTGGCAAAGACGCATGATAAGAATTGAGAAGAGAGAATCAAGGAAGACTTCCTGAGAGAAGCCCCTATGAGCTGATAATCTGCTGGAGCACCTAGCATTTGGGGCCACATCCATCTCTTCAACAGGATCCTGACAATGCAGTGCTGTTGGATGGGCAACCAAAAGCTCCAGAGCCACCAGCCACCCTTCCCTCCAGGTTCCAATTGGCAGCATGGGCATCTACCCACCACTCCATGCCTGGAGGTGAAGCAGGAGCACAGGGAAGCTAGGGTGTGAGCACAAAGTTGGGAGCAAGCCAGCATCAGGGCTCATCTCCTGCACCCCCATGTACAAAGCACAAGCAGACATAAAGAGGAGACAAAGAAAGGAATGAAGAAAATACGGGCTTCTCGGTCAGACAGGGTGAGAGAATAAAGGGTGTTGAGTCAGGTTATGAAGAGAAAAAAAAAAAATGAGAGATAAGAGAAAGAGTAGGAGGAAAGGGCAGAAGGAAAGAGCTGGTGTGTTGTTTGTGGCGTTTATTTCTTTAAGCATACTTCTGCCAAGTCATTTTTTTAAAAATCATACTTGTGTTAAATCCTTCAAATGTTAGCTTGAGAGGACTTTGTTTTATGCGCTGACCAGCACTGAGAAGAGTTCCTGGAATATAGTAGGTGCTGAATAAATATTTACTAATTGAATGAATAATGCTCAGCTACAGTGGGTCACTGTTGCTGAGAAGAAAGAGGCTTTGCAAGTCACCAAGAAAAACAGCAAGATTCTGTTTATACTTCAGTTCACTCACTTTCATAAGGTGGGATAACACAGGTGAAAACGTAGTTCATGGTTCCTGGTGGGCAGTCACCGTATATTCACCAAATTTGAATTAGACTGACCCACGCTTCAGGACAAAGGAAAGGCAGGCCGTTCCCTGGATGAAATCCCTCTTATACTGATGGTTCAAAGGCAGGACGGGCCCTGACCATTCCACTGTCTCCTTTGGAGAAAGGTGCCATTTTCCATCGCTTGAGAATACCGATGGTCTGGAAGTAAAATAGAGGTGACTACAGACTCCGTAAAAGACATAACAGTTGAGGAAGAGGACAGGATCCAGAAAGGACTGGATTTAAGCATGGAATTAAAGCCTTGCCTATCAATTAAAGACTTGCCTATCAATTTTCATGATGTTCCTTCGATCCCTCTCCTAACGATAATTGGAAGGCTTAATTCCTAGCCAGTTCAGAAAGTAACTTTGCCCACAATGAGGAATATTCAGTGACTTGAAGATGGAAACACTAATTGCAAAATGATGAAAGGGGTCAACACCAACCATTTCACTCTACCACCATAAGATCTATCAGAAGTTTCTATAGCCTGTTATTATTTATTACACATGAAGCACTTTCTATCTGCAAAGTGCTTTGGAATCCTGTTTTATGAGTTACCCAGCATTCTTAAATCTAAACACAGCTAAAGCCCTAGCGGAGGGGGGTTAACCCCGTGATTTACTTATTCATCACACTCAATGGGTCCATACAACTCCTCCCAATGACTGAACAAGTTGAGGAAGGGGCAAAGAAAGCATGAAAACTGAGAAATCCAATCAATCCAATTCTTTTGTCAAGGCCCCCTGGCACTGGCAGTAAGAGGTACAGAAATATATCTGACACAGCTCCTGACCTCAAGGAATTTATAGTCTAGGGCTATCTGAGGGAATCTTTATGCTCCCTTCCAACTTGAAGAGTTTGCATTTCTAAGAAAGTATAAATAGTTTTCAAATACCATGTGCAGAAACATGTTCCTACATGATCCAAAATTTGAGCAATTATACAGATATAATTCTGGTCCCAAAAATGGAGTTGAAAGAATACAATATGGGCTTATTTCCCCAATTTTCACCTTCCAGAATCAAGATAAGCAGCCCCAAATCATGTAAGAGGAAATTTTAGGAGAAACGAGAGTTAATAATTTCTCTCAAGAGCAGTCAGCCAACCCAAGGAACTTACTCTAAGAAGAAAACATAAATTTAAGAGAAGGATTCCATTTTCATAAAGCCACTTAACAGATGAATAAATTAACACTGATGGAAGTTACAAACAGTTTGGGTATCAAAGTGTTTGGAGCAACTACCCCCTACAATAAGAGATCGCATGAAGTAGTCAAGTTCAGTTGGACATATCACCTGATGAGAATAACAGAGGAGGGAATGATGGATGAGAGGAAAGATGGGGTATTCTACACACATTTTAAAGTCCTTCCCAACCCTTGGTTTATGATTCACTTCTACGGATTAGCATCTAGCACTAAACCTGGCACATATTAAATGTTTGATAATTTTTAGTTCTTTGCTGTCTTAAGTAAATGAAAGTACACATGCAAGAATGAACAGTCCCAAACTAGAAATCCTCAGTTCTGTTCCCTGTCATAGTGCCCTAGTTGAGAATTCAGCTGTGAAAGTGAACTGACTGTCACACCACCCTACTCATCACCAAGACTGATTCACCGAATATTATGGCTCGCACAATTCACAACTAATTAAATACCATCTTCTACCATCCTCTGATGGGGGAGGTGGGTGTGTACGTGTGTGTGTGTATGTGTTTATCCTGATTTATTGGATAGGCTGAAGCTTCAAAAAGAAACACAGTGCAGGCATAAAAGCACTAGACAAATCTCTGCCATGCCATCTCTTTACCCTGCGACACTGGGCAGCCTCTTCAACTTTATTTGAGCATCAGTTTGCTCTTAAGTAAAGTGAGGGTATATTCTTTAGCCTGCCACCTCACCTATGAGGATCTGATGAGTTAATGGGTATGGAAAAGGGTTAGTCCACTGGAAAGCCCTGTGGAAACCTACATCACGTATCATACTCCCCGAAGGATCAGTCACAGCCAATAAATTATTACTGTTTATATGATTGGTCTTCCCTGTGGTTTTCTCATAATAGTACCAAGCATTTGTAACCATTACAATGTATGCTTTCTACCAAAGAAGAAGATACACTGTGCTCAGTTTCCTTAAATATCCCCTAACTCACTGGTAGAGTCTATCACAGAGGCTCAGGATCCTGACTCATTCTTCTCAATTCCACTCCAGCCCCAGTTACGCTGCCTGATCATCGTGTGCAGTCTCCTCTTTTTATACGCACACCTACCTCCGTGGCACCAGAGGGCTCGAAGTCAAGATGAAGGCCACCCATGCAAGGAAAGGCTGCTGAAGCCCCCATTCCCCAACCCAGAACCATCAGCTGGAACTAGACTGTGAAGGGAGTTGAATGCCTTGCTAAAAAATTTGGTCAAAAGAGTATAATGAGTGGGAACCCACAGAGGAGCCATCCTGTCTTTGTTCTATTGGACGTTAAGGAGGCCTGGTCAGAACTCTGTACAAGCTGATGAGCTCAGTATGACTGGGGATATGAAGTAGGAGCAATATGAGACATGAAGCAACGATCTGGAAATATGTTCAATTAAATACCCTCCAAGGCCCACTAGCATTTCACTTTCCAGATGGAGAAATGAAGGCCTAGAGACCTGAAGCATCTTGACCAAGTCACAAAGAAAGCTCACGGCACAGGTGCCAACAGAACACAGACCTCTTAGCTCCCACTCTCTCTGGAGCAATCGCTCTCTGCTTTCTCAGTACTTGCCTGTCTCCTCCTCCACCACCTAGGACTTGGCGGCTATGCAGGAGCATTTATTGGTCCCATCGGAGGGGCCGTCGCAGCAAGGCAGAGCGGCGCCAGAGCTGAGCCTCAGCAGGGAGAAGGGGCTCCCCTGGATGCCTGCTGAACCACCGTGGGCTCCTCCAAACAGCACCTTTCCACGACCGCTCAGCGTGCTGGTGGGCATGGGCTGCCATCAAGACAGGAAAGCCCGAGGGCTGGAACGCTTTGTCAGGGAACAGAGAAGCCTCCCTTTATCTCAACTGAGCAATGAGAGAAAGAAAGAAATCATGTCTGGTCTCATAAAGTAGAAATGACTGCGGTCCTCTCGAGGGCCAAAATTTTGTATTTTTATTTCTTCTTAATCTTCTTAACATCTGTGACAGGCCAGTGACTCATCCAATTACTAACTGGAAAGCCAACACCTCAATTTCACATCCCTAGCTCCATTTCCTGAGGTGTGAGGAAGTTTCTGGAGCTGCCTCGTACCAGTCCCGCTTCTCCCACAGAGGAGACGGAATTTATAAAAGACGCAGACAACTGATAAGGCCATTACAAGGCTGCATTTGCTAAGTGCACACCTGTTCCTACAGCTCTGTGTTGGGCATACCTGAATTTCTTCTCCAACAACAAGAGGAACCAGCAGAGGGGAAAGACCATGAGGATGTAGTAAATGCAACCATCTCCACCCTCAGCAAGAAGCTATCTGCCAAGTGAAAGGTTAACAATGTGTCCAAGTTATATTTAAGGAAATCACAAAGAAAAATTCAAGACCAGGGTTTTTATTTTGTCTTTTTAAGTTCAAACCACAGAAAGTATTTGGAAGAATTAGAAACTACTTTCTGTGGGGAATTCCACAGGAACTGGAAAATCTCAGGCAAAATTAGAACCAAAGACAACAGAAATAGTAGAGATCTCAGAGATCATCATATTCAGCCCTGTCACTCTGACATTGAGAAAAAACAAGCTAGAGAGAGTTTCACAGCTGGATGGCGGTCGTGTTGGGCTGAGTACCCACATCTGCTGACTCCAAGAATAATTTTTGAGTCCTCATTCCTTGCTAGCATTGACTTCAACACTGACTCCAAATTAAACCTACATGTGACCAAAAAGAAAAGGGAAAATAAACTGTTCCCTGTGGCAGATGCTTGGAACATTGGCTTCTTTCTGAAAACGTCACAGTTTCATGTTCTGCAGAAGATGGAAGCCAACGAGGGTCCTGTTTTGTCAGTTGCGAACGCACACTTCTCAGGAATGCATTTTATGTCTGGTATTCTCCCTCCGCTCCCTCACCCTGTTTCTCTTTTGGCCATATATGGAACTGAGCTCCAATGCCTGGGTCACAGAACTCAGGCCTCGGGTATGAAAGCAATCTGCTCTCTGAGCTGTTTGTCTTTACTGGAAATTCGATGAATCCATCTAGGAAACATTTACTAAAATGCAAAAGCCAAGGAGAATTGATTCACACCCTGAACTTGGCACAGAGAAAAAGATTTTTCTTTTGCTCACCCAAAGGTATGCTAACCAGATTCTGTGGAGAAAGTGACCAATTTAACAAATGTAAGAGGGTCTCTTGCTCAAGAATTCTGTGTGTGTGTGTGTGTGTGTGTCTGTGCGTCTGTGTGCCTGTGCGTGCGCATGCTGACGTGTGTCTTGGGGGAGGGGAGGATAGTTGTCCTAACACAAGAATTAGAGAGACAAAATTGACACTGAAAAAAGCAAGACACCACCAGCAAACCAATCAGAATATGTGTTAGGCATTCATCTTTCCTGATACAACTTAGTTACCTCTTCACGTGGTGTCTGACTTTCGAACTTTGGCAAATGGCATTTCAGAAGCAGAACATCTCTTTGAAAACTGGCATTACCTGCAATTATCATTTCAATTTAAAACAAGCATTTACTGAGCATCTATAATTCCCAACAATATTTTTGAAGGGACTTATACAAAGAGAATTCAATAAGCACATTCCCCGGACATGTAAACTTAGGACAGAAAGATCAGGAAAGAAAAGCTATTTTGAGTGACGGGGAAACCAAGGGCCCAGGAAGAGAAATGACTTGCCCAATGGTGCACAGATCAGTAATTTCCCATGGGGAGCACATAAAATCTAAAAGGAAAGGAGAAGAGACTGCATAAAGATGTTACAAGCTCCAAGAGCAGAGAGAAAATGGCCACCTGTTAACTCTCAACAGTACGCAGCACTCACTGTAGCGTGTGATCACCCACAAACTAGCCTTGTCGTTTTCAAGAGAGCACTTTTGGTCTCCCTAGTGAGGACCAAGGATGGGCAGAGATCACATCCTCTATGTGAAAGGCCTCTGGAGGCAAGCAGTCCTGGTTAGAACACGAGGTCCACTGACTCTGTGAAGAGGAACCTTCAGCAAGTTACTTGTCCTCTCAATATCTCCAGCGATTCATCTTCAAACTGGACATGATCATTTCTACCTTATACGGTAGCTGAAGAGATTAAATGAGCTTTTTACAAAGTGTCTCCCTAGCAGTGTTTGACACATAAATAAGCACTTAATAAACAGTAGCTGTTAGTAGCATATTCAGTCATAATTCCTGCTACAAGGAGAAGGAATACTTTGGTACAATGGTATGAGTCACGGAGCCTAAGGTTCACATCCCTGTAATTCTTCCCAACCTGACTGGGAACCATGAGCCTAACTCTGATTCCACATGTATTACCTCGTTGAGCCTCCTTTGCATCTGCATTATTGTGAGGCTCAAGTGAGATCTCAGCTAGAAAAAAAAGCTCTTTAGAAATTGTCTTGCAATGTGAAAATGTAAAGTATGATCATAAAGATCAGAACTTTCTTTGGGGAATAGTAGAGTGTCATACGATTGTAGGTACTGCATAAGTATCAATAGAGAAATGAGAGATGGCCCATGCTTTACTTTTCTGCCAAAAAGCAAATTCAGCATTTAAAAAAAAAAAAAAAAGGTTTCCTTAAAAATGCCTTGAATGCCATGTTACTCCTCTCATAATGTTCCTGAGACAGAGGCTGTGAGTCCAACAATGGTGGCAAGAATTGACTGAGATGACTGCTCAGTGCAGTGCAATGAATAATTATGAGGTGCTGGCCAGGGCAGGCACAGGTCCAGGCCCAGGTGAGGAGGCCTGGGGGCTGAGTAGCCCCCTGAGAACAATCACCGGAAATGAGCAAGCCAAAAGGCCTTCAAAACGTGGGATTTCACAGCCAGTGTAAGATCAAGTCTCCCTCTGGGCCCATCTTCCTCATCTGTACAGGTGCCACTTTCTCAAACTTGAGAGATGTCCAGAAAGGCAGAAAGCTTGAAGAAGCCAGAACCATGGTCACCAGGGCTGCCAGAAGTCTTGAAGCACCTCCACTACAATGGTTTTCAAAGTGCGTTCCACAGAGGCACAGAGCTCTGGACGATAACTTGGCCCTGGATAGAAGCCTGTTTAACCATTTAACAACAGCATCACTGTATAACTATACTTTGGTTATTTTATATTCAGGTATCTTCTGCTTCTCGAAAGTTTTCTTTATAGCACTTTGCTTTTATGAAAGACCTACATTACATTTGTTTTCACTAACCAAAAGAAAGCCAAAGAGGATTTTCGCTTTACTCCATTTAGGCTCATAAAACATTTTATACGAACACTCTACTTCTGGATAGCAGCAGGGGAGACCTGCATTGGGATTTCCCATGATATTTCATGAGGAGTTTAAAAAAGAATTCCATGAAGGGAAAGGTTCTGAAAACACCAAGGCCTAATGAGTCTACTGTCCAAGGTCATACGGCCAGTTAATGTCTGGACCACACAGACGTTTCTTGGATGAAGGCCTGGGAATGAGGGGCTAATGAGAAACAATCAGAAGGGGTTAAAAGCGCTCCAGAGAGCATGCACTGCAATCAGAGAGGTCAACTTGCCCCACCCCTCCCAAAAGGCTGGAAATCTCTAGAAAGATTTGAGAAGCAAGAAGTGGAGGATAATGGGAGCCAGAAGGACAGGTATCCCAGGTCTGGAAGTTCCTTAACTTCTGTCCTCCACGCTCATCTCTGGGTCTTCACACCCAGGTGAGCCACCCTGGAAGAAAGCTCTTCCTGCATGGTGGCTGGGCCCTGAAGGAGAAGGGCGAAGCTGGGAAAGGAGAGCACACACTTTTCTCTGGCTCTTCAGATGGCACTCTGGCAGCTCAGGTTAAAGTCCCTCTTGGGCGCCAGTAGACTTCAGCTTTGCATTCCTCCACCTTTCCACGGGCCAGATAGGAATAAGAGGATCCACGTCAACCCTAGAGGAGTCTGGCGAAATCGCAGGCAGGACTCTCCAATCTGCTTAGTAACGGCAACAGAAAGTGCTAAATTAGTGAGTCAAGAAATATTTCTGGAAGAGCTATTCAACTGGAATGCTTGGAGATCCACCCGCATTGCAATAACTCGATCTGTCCTCATCTTTTAGAACACCCGTAAGCCCGGGTTTAAAAAAGGACTTCACAGCTCCAGGGGCGGCCAAATAAATAAATAAACACATAGAAAGCTCTCAGTGGCTGATTGAAGTTATTAGGGAGAAAGTTATGTTCTCAATAAGGATGCGATTTCCCTCTCCCTCTCTCTCTCTCTCTCTCATTTCACATCTTTTCCCCAACCACTTTTGGTAGTGAGCAATTTGTCATGCTTCCAAGGGAAGCGACGCAGTCTCCTGCACGGCTGATCCATCTAAAAAACATATCATCTGTCTCTGCGGCAGAAAGCCCAGTTGGAAGAAGCAAGTTCTGTGCGTTCAACTAGAAAACACTTCTTGTTCTCACTGTCAAAATAATTCTGTATTAAACTTCTGGGATATGTGACTAATGTGCTTGGAACCTTTTGGAGCGACTGGTTTATTTATTTTAGGGAGGGGAGGGCTGCTGCTCCTGCTGGGGGTGAGGAGAGAAAAAGAGGAGGAAAAAGGATGGGAAACCGTGAAGAACAGGCCCAGGGTCTGCTCGGACCTCACATCGGCTCCCAGGAGCCGGCCCTGCCACACTTCATTATCAGAAGCCAGACAAGGCCCCAGGCCAGGCCGGAACAGGAAAGAAAAGACATAGAAAGACAGGCAGTGCACACTTCCCAGAGTCAAGGTTGCCTCACAGTTCCTAAAAAGACTCGGAAAATTAAAAAGTAAAAGCAAAGTAAAACACACACGCACCAGAGTAATCCTATCACAGCTCTTTCTAAAACTCATAATCCCTCCCTTCTGCTTACAGGGAAAAAAAAAACCCAGACATACAGGGGGGTAGAGGATTTACCCCTTCTATGGTTCCTCACCTCGGCAGCCTGCCACGCCCCATTCTTCTCTGTCTTCCCATGCCTTTGCTGTTCCCTTTGTCTTGAAGACGCATGTCTCTCTTCCTTGTGTATTAAAGTCCTAGCCATCTTTCAAGACCTTTCAACACCACACCCCCCAGTGAAGCTTTCCCCAGCAGCAGCACACAGCACGTCCAGGAGGTGATCATCAGTTGTGGGCAAACCAATCTACCTACTCCCTGGCCCCCCCCACCCTTCCATCCCCAGAAACCAGAATCCCCACAGCAAACACAGTGCGCATGTGCACACACACACACACACACACACACACACACACACACAGCCAAGCCCTTGCAGTCAGAAGTCCAATTTTCCTATCTCAGCATCCCCCGCCAATAGCTTGAGGCCTGCATATGCCAAGCACTCAGTCAAGGCAAGCCCATCACTGAAACTTGGTGCCTTCCACACCAAAGCATCTTTAGCAGTAAACTTGAGAGACCCCCCCCCCCAAAAAAAAAAAAAAGTCAGCTGAAAAATCTTCAGAAAAAGGCCAGGAATTTGCTCATGTTAAACCTCTAGAATCAGCACTTGAAAACTGCCCTGCTCACTTCTCAAATCCCGTTGTGTGGTCAGTCTCCTCTCCGGCTTTGACTCAGAAAGTGGGTGGAAGTCTGGGAAAAGAAATGAGGAGGGGTGGCAGGAGGGGAAGCTCCCAGTGGGAAACAGATCAGGAAAACAAATCTAAAACACATCATTTTTATAACTGCAGACTGAAATTATCTGCTTGCCTTGTGTTTCGTTTTAATTTTCCTCCAGCTTCTCATTTGTAATACTTACACGATTTAAAAAAAAAAAAAAAGGAAGAAGGAAAGAAGATGTTTGGAAGTGAAGAATAGGGATGGGGGAGTGACCAGGACAACGAGGAAAGAAAGAGCGAGTTAGTCTGCTTAGGCAGGCCCTCCCTCTGAACTTTCTCTCCAGGGAGCTATTTGGCAAGAGAACTTCAGAAAACAGTTTTCACTTTCCTTCTCCAAACTCCACCTCCCTCCCCCACCTCATTTTAAAAATCAGCTCCAACCTCCTAAAGAGGGAAAGGAAAAGTGAGACCCAATTCGCTTCACATTTTATACCACTTAAGGAAAACCATTTCTTGGAGCGATTGCTTTACAGTTCAGAGAATAACCTTCTCTCTCATCCCGTTTCTCTCTACTTCTGCAGTTTTCCTTTCATTCCTGTCTTTTTGCCCTTCTTCAACTTGGAAGGGGTTCTCTGCCCTCAGAACTAGCCTCATCCTTCTTCCCATTCAAAATATCCCTTCTCTCTCCCTCTCCCTCTCCCTCTCTCTCTCTCATTTTACAGATAGAACAACACACACAGTGTTGTTCCTATTTTTTTCTATCTGTAAAATGAGAAGTTGGTTCTATTTTCAACACACACAGAACAACACACAGTGTTGTTCCTATTTTCTTGCCTTTATTAGAAGGTAATAAATACCCACAAAGTGGGACTTTATTCATTCATTTATTCAATTTAAATATAGCTTAATAAGCACCTACTAATAAGCACTCTGCTCTCAAAGAGATAATATTCTAGTAGGGGAGATCAAACAAACCCATCCAAAACTGTAAAGCAACGTCGATGGTGATGTGTCAGAGGGATGGCAGAAGTGATGGACCTCCCCCAGCTCCAGGAACCGTGGAAGCCTTCCTAAATAATGCACCTGGCACACAACAGAATCTCTAAAAAAAAGTCTTTTAAGGGAATAAAGAATATGTGAATTAGTGAAGAAAGAAATGGATAAAGGTGCATTTGAGCCTGGCCTTAAAAGGATGATTAAGATTTGGACACACATGAAATGAGAGAGCCAACATGTTAAAGTTAAGGGTCACAGCTGCACAGAGGCAGGAGAATGAGGGGACTGTCTCAGGAATGACCAGAAGTCTAGCGCAAAAGAGAAATGCTATCAGTGGAGGAGTTGGAAAGGTACCCATTTAGTAAACAAAGAAAGCACTTTCTATGTAATGGATTAGGACCTAGTCACTGGCAAACCTTTACAAATCCTAACTCATTTACTCCCCAGAACAATCTTATTGCCATTTTACACATGAGGAAACTGAAACACAGGTGCAGTATCCTGCCCAGGTAAGAGTGCTAATTGGTGGTGGAGCAGCCTGGCTGCCAAGTCTGGCTCTTAACTGCTGCTTTATTACATCTCCATATTATATCGGTGTCAAGGATAGATCAGAGGGCCTCAAATGCCAGGCAGGAGTCCATGCTTTGTTCTGTATGCAAAAGGAAACACCTGAAGGTTTGGGTAGTTAGAATAATAGGGTCACATTTAGAGAGAATGAATAATTTGCATTTGTGTATAAGACTTACTGGAGCTCATGAATGAATTACAGACTAAGATGAATCCACCTCAACTTCACCCCCTGCCCCACCCCCAGTCAGTCATGCTCATCCATCACTGTTTCATTAAGTACACAAGTTGAACAGGATACGCAGTAATTTTTTTCTGTGTACACTCAGACCCTGAAATTTGATTGAAAATGTCTGTTCCCATCTGCTTTCTGGGCCCAGGATTCCATGCAGCCTGCCGTAGAGGGAGAGCATGTCTGCAGTCAGCAGTGAATGGCCTCTTGGTCCAGCCAGAATGCTGCGAGAGGCAGCATTGTACATGTATTGAATAGTCACAAAAATAGCTCTGAGAGAGGACGCAGGGAAAAAACCTGCACTCTTTAGAACTGACGTGTTTTTCCTTTTCTCTTTCCACCACTGCTTCTATGACCTAGTAAGGAGGTATCACTGTCGAGTAGGAAGAGCACTGGACCGGAATTCAGGAGACCTGGGCTGAAGTGTCGATTGCCACTTTTTTTTATGTGATCTTGGACAAGTTCTAGGCCTCAGTTTTCCTATCTGTAAAATGAGAAGTTGGTTCTCAACAACAGTGATCATTCCCCTTTGTGTGTGCGTGTGTGTGTATGAGGTTAGCCTGTGTCAAAAGAGATGAATGTGCATTTTGGTTGAAATACAGTACTTTTTTAATCTCAAATGCTTTAAAAATATTATACAAAGTAGAGCTGAGAACTAGATTGTGGAGAGTGAGTTCAGGTAAAAAACCTGGGGTCACATAGCCAAACAGAATTCCACAAATAAAATGTCCAAGTAGTGACCTGTCAAGGGTGGGATTACAAGTGGTTTTCTTTTTTTTTTACACTTTCCTCCACATTCTAAATTTACAACATGAGCACATGTTACTTTTACCAAAAGAACCACTATGTTTAATATTAATTTGATTATTAATTAATTTTAATAATAACCAGAATCATACCTGCAGGGAATATCGGGAGAGTCCAGAAGCTCACTAACAATGCGAGTGCAGTCTTCATTTTGGTAAATGAAGAACAGAATAGAGACTGTCATGACTGCCCCTGTGCCCGCTGCGCACCCACCCACCCACCGCAGCACATGCGGCTTCCGGGTGTGCGCGCTTCGGCCAGGCTGAGACCCGGAGGGCGGAAGCAGCATCTCTGGCTCTGGTTAACGTCTGCGCCGAGCAGGGTGCCAGCCCCATTCTAAGTGCTTAGTCATGTGATATCACTCATATGTGGAACCTAATTTTTTAAAATGATACAAATGAACTTATTTACAAAACAGAAACAGAGTTACAGATATCGAAAACAAACTTATGGTTACCAAAGGGGAAACGTAGGGGGGGAGGGATAAATCAGGAGTTTGGGATTAACATACACACACTACTATATATAAGATAGATAACCAACAAGGACCTACGGTATGGAACAGAGAACTCTACTCAATATTCTGTGATAACCTATATGAGAAAAGAATCCGAAAAAGAATGAATATACGTATATGTATAATTGAATCACTTTGCTGTACACCTGAAACTAACACAACATTATAAATCAACTATACTTCAATAAAATTTTTAAAAATTGAAAAATAAAAAATAAACGTTTAGTCAATATGTCCTCAAATAACAAACGACCTTGCTTAGAATTACTACAGGAGTAAAGCTGACAATATCCAATTTTATCTAAAGAACTTTTTTTAATCATGAAGCCATAAAAAAGGGGGGATGGGGCATTTTAAAAGACATGTAAACAACCGCCACCATAAAAAATCCAGGCTCTTCTTTCACGGAGTTTAAACATGAGCCTCCCTCACCAGTGAGCCTGCAGGGGATATTCTGTAACTAGGTCACCGGATTTCACTCTATCACGGTAGACCTCTCCAAATGTTCACCAAAGCTACCAACATCTCATGAGGTTAATTTTGGACAACTGCTGAGTTGAACTAAAAATAACACATTTACTCAAAAAACATTCAGGGAACGGCTCCAATATTCTCGGCACAGCAGAAGACACCAAAATTAAGAAGCTTCCCCACCCTCCAGAAGCTTACAGAAGGGGAAGAATTATACACACGCATAAATAAGAATAGCTCAAGGTACAATGTGATAAGTTCTAAAAGTGCTCCCACTCAAAGCAGTGTGGGGTTCTAGGAAAGAAAATGTTATTTCTAGCCTCTGGGATGAGGGTCTGAGGTAATGTTCCAGCAGGACGAGAAGGGAACAAAGGCAGGGATCGGGCAGACCCTGGTCCAGAGTACAGTTCAGCTGGCTGGAGCCCAAAGACAGTAAAGAGTGGCCTTAATTCCAGAGTGAAAGACTGGCATCAGATGATGGGGAGAATTCTGAATGCCAGCCTGGGCGGTTGGGTGTACTTCCACCAGAGCAAGATGCAGTGCCTCTGCGTGCATAGTGATCTTGTCAGTTGAAGCCAGTCTTTTCTACGTAGTAGTAAATTCAATCAGTAAACAAAAAGTAAAGAGGCTACATATAAACATATATCCAAGCTAGTGTAAATAAGCCACAATAGGCTCAGGAGTAAAATCGTTGGAAGTAATTGTAAATACCCCGCAACTAGAAAACACACGGCTTCAAACGCTGAAAATCTGGTGCCGGCGTGGGGGGAGAGAACGAATTAGGAGGGGAGGTGGCAAAAGTCATGGCTCTGTCTTTTGGTTGCTCCAAAGTGGCTCATTCTCGTCCTCTAAGGCCACTGATTTCAGTATCTGTGTCTGTTCCCGTAACACCTTCTCCAAAGTCTAAGCCACCTCAAAAAAGCATGAATGCTTTGGATGAGTAAATTCAACCTCTCAGTGGAATGATAACATCATAAGATTGAGGGTTCACTGAAGTCAGAAGAAAACATACCACGTCAACAAGAGTGAAGAGAGGGCTTTTCTGCCCCTAAAGCATTGATTTTGGCTGGACATTAGAATCCTCTGGAGTGCTTATTTTTTTCAAATGCTGATACCCAGGGCCCCACCCCAGTCCATTTAAATCAGAATGTCTAGACGGGGGACACAGGCATGGTTATAATTAAAACCTCAGGTGATTTTAACACACAGCCAGGATTGAGAGTCACTGCTGGAAGTTTGGATAAAATATTCAAAGGAAAGCAAGACAGCAAATAAATGAGAAGAACTGACTGGCAGTCCAACTCAAGCAGCACAGTAATCCCAATCAGGCACCAGCTCCTTGTCAAGGAATCCTCCCTCTGGCTGGGGAGTCCAGGGTGAGCTCTTGGCGAGGGGAGGGAGGGTCAGCTTCCCCCGGGGTCTGTCAGCGGATGCCTTCTGGAGGGTCATCAGCATCCTGTAATTAATGAAGGTATATCCCCCACATCAGAACACAAGTCAAGGACACCAGGGCAGCAGGAGCCAGCACTGGCTCATGTAAAGTTCTCCCTCCCACAAGGAGGAGTGTGCGGATCTCAGTTTCCAGACTTCAACGCCGGGGCAGTGTGGACGTGGGGCTAGAGGCTTTGCAATTAGGTAAATGCTGACTCTGCCACTTTCTTCGTGAACTTAAGCAAGTCCTTTCGTCTCTCCAAGCCTATGTTTCCTTATTTGTAAACTGGGAATTAGAATAGAAGCCTTGCATGTCGTTTTTCTTCTAAGGTTAAGAATGCTGTGTGTTTGCAGCAACATGGATGGACCTAGAGATTATCATACTAAGTGAAGTAAGCCAGACAGAGAAAGACAAATATCATATGATATCGTTTCTATGTGGAATCTTAAAAAAACTGATACAAATGAACTTATACCCAAAACAGAAATAGACCCACAGACATAGAAAACAAATTTATGGTTACCAAAGGGGAAAGGGGCAGGGAGATAAATTAGGAGTTTGAGATTAACATATATACACTACTATATATAAGTAACCCACGAGGATCTACTGTATACCACAGAGAACTATACTCAGTATTTTGTAATAACCTATAAGGAAAGAGAATCTGAAAAAGAATATATATATATACACACACACACACATATATGTATAGCTGAATCACTTTGCTGTACACCTGAAACTAACACAACATTGTAAATCAACTATACTTCAATAAAAAATAAAATAAAATAAAAATACAGAAAAAAAAAGATGTCTGGTACATACTGGATGCTCACTAAATGACAATGAATATATTATTATCATTACTGAGCAAATAAACCGACTGAAATTGTCCCCAAAATTGTATTCCATGACCACACCGTGAACTGAAGACAAAAATAAGAAATATATGTGGCAGACAACCAATTTCATCTCATACACCAGGAAGAAGTATTATTTGCACTTCCAGTGACAACTAAAAACCAGCCTGTTTAAACTTAGAATGTAATTTATTGCCTTCAGTCATACCTGTCAGCAAATACAAACTGGCCTGGACTCCAAAAGTCATCAAGACTCACCTTTCCTCTATTCAGCCTTTATCACACAACAGAAAGACAAAGCTGAAAGGTCTCTGCAGAAGACATGACCATCAGGCTCACTGTGCAAGCGAGAGAGGAAACCAAGGCTGACGGGGGACACACAGCATGTAAGGAGCACGTCTGTCCTCAAGAAGGTGGTCACTTTTAATTAAACTTAGAAGCTACTGATGTTCAGAATAGAACTGTAAACACACCCTAATTAATGAGTTTACTAACACTTCTTCTCATAAGACAGGCAGTATGGAAATTAAATGCCTTACTCTATGTGTGCCAGGAACAGCTCCAAAGCCAGGACTAAAAGCCAGGTCTGGGGGATTCCAAGCACTGGAATGGAGATGGGGTCAAATGTTCAGGGTCCCCCACCACCTGACCCTTAAGGATCAGGGCCCCCCACCACCTGATCCTTAAGGATCACCAGCGGAATTAGTAGACAGCGACCATGGAAACCATTTGTAAACAAATTAACGGTAGATAAACGTGAGGAATTTGTTCCAGTCTGACCTGGAGACACCTACATGTTGTCTCTCAGTACAAAAGCATAAAAATCCACTGATAGAAGATTAGTACCCATTACCCACTTGGGCCAAATGCCAAATAGCTGAGTGTTAAAAATCAATACTAAGCCAAAACTGAGACTGAAATCTATTACCATCATCATCTAGATTTCCTTGATACAAGAATAAATACAAAATTTCTCTATGTTGAAGATAATTTGTCAATTATTTGTTGTGCATGATTGTGGAGGTCTTCCTGATCATGAAATGTTGAGGGGACAAAGTTGGCAATCTTCCTGTAATTTATCTTTCAAAGAAATTAAACAATTCTTAAATAGGACTTTTCTGGAAAGATTCATGGCCTTAGGTAAAATTAAATACTGAAACTTAAAAACAGTTCCTAATAGTCACTCTTTTTAATTATGAATGCATTCACCAACCAATCCTATAATGATTCGAATTATAATATAATTTAATCTCGTAACAATGCCTCTATTACAATTTATATTTTTATAAACACTTATTAGCTAAGAAAGAATATGATGTTCTTCCCAAAGTTACCTCGCTAATGTACCCTATTAACTAAGATTTCACTAATCTAATACTAGCATTTACTATCAATTTATTTCCCTAATTGTTTAACAATTCAAAAGTTCTTAATAATTATTCTACTCATAAATTTAACAGCTTTCACAACCACCATTAAATATTGTTGCATTTTGCTCTTATATACTTTTATATGTCAATGGATTTGTAGAATTTCAGGGCATAAAACACTTTTAGAAGACTTTTCACTACAAATTACATGTAAAAGATTCACCTATATTTGAAAGTAACAATCTGGAATTTAATTTGCCAGATATTAGGTGGAAAGTAATATCTGGATATAAACAACAAATATGAAATACATGTTTGTTCATATTGCAAATGGTTTTATGCTGATATGACAGAATTTATGTGATGGTAGCACTCAATCGCTTCCTGCACAGAGATGCCCAAAATATTAATGAAGTAGGCATATGGCTATCTTACCCTTTCAAGGGCTGAAGCAGAGATCTAAGCCAAAGAGCATCTTTACACCAAATATTAAAGCAAAAACCAAAGTCAGTGCATCCTTAAAGGCAACTGAGTTGCCTAATTCTAAAATGGCACTTCTAGATTTTTAGTGTCTTAGCATGGAAACACAACATGGGGCAAAAACTAGAATTTTCAATACATATATATCAAAGGCCTGACATGAATCAGATACCATACTAAGTAAGATATCTAGAACTCACAGTTCAGCACAGGAGACAAATATGTACACAACAACCATCACTGTGTTCATAGAGGTCTGGCACAGACTGTGTGTGGTGGGGAGCAGGGTGTCAGGAAAACCTTCACAGAACAGGACTTTCAAGCCCCAAATGGAGGCTGCATGACCTGAATCTATGAACAAGCTCAGAGAAACAGTGGTGCTCTAGAATGGCAGGGTGGACAGGAATAGTGACAAATGTCATGGCTTTCCAGACCTGGCTTTGAGTCTCAGTTCTGTGACTACTACCTCTGTGACCTGGGAGAGTAACATAAAATATATGAGCCTCAGTGCCCTTATCTGTAAAATGGGGTAGCATCTCTATTTTGAATGGGTGTTGGAGAGATTGTACAAGGTATCTAGTGGAAGCATCTAGCACAGTCCCCGGCTGTGGATACGGCATTCTGTATCTTTTTTGCTCCTTTCCCAATATCAATGCACATGCCTAGTACATGACCGCAGCCAAATGGTTCTTAACCCTGTTGTTGAAACAACCAAGATGTTTCCACAACTCCATCAAGGCAGAGGGTACTTTCCCAAGAAGCCATAATAGGAATAACACTTAAGTAAGCCACTCAAACATTTTATAACCTCCCTGGCCTGGGGTGGGAGTGAGTCGGAATGTGAGGGTCTATCTGTGTTTGTCCAGCACTACACAGAGGAGACAGACGCTGTGACTGGTGAGTATGGCTGAGAAAGACAAAGCCTCCAGGGATCTAAATATTTAGGCATCAATTTCTGTTGGAAGTCCTGCTGAGAGGTTACACTCCAGGAAGGCGACTATCCTTCGATAACAGTTGCCCTGGGTGATTTTTGATCCTCCAGCTACACATGCCACATCTTCCACCAAAGGAGAGGGAGTGAAGGAATTCTACCCACTGCGTTTGGTGGGCACAAGCTTGGTGGGGCCCTGAGAGGAAGATGCCCATGGAGCAGCGAATATTCTCCTTTAGACCCTCCAAACGCTTTGCTCCGATTCTTCCTTCACCATGCAGTGTCTCTAACAACCAATCCCATTCCAACAGCATCCAAGGCAGAGCACAGACGCCGGCAAGCCAGTTAATGCAAAGCTCTTGCTCCCAGGCATGTATGAAAGTGGCACTGAGTTGATCCCAGGCTGCCTCATGCATCTGACTAATGCAATTTCCTCCCCATCCCACTACTGAAACCCTGATTCGCTATTTTAAAAGAGGGGAGTGGGAGGTTCCAGGCCTAAAATGATGAGGACCAGATACAAACTGTGCTGACCACACAATAAATTGAGGCCCTGTCTCATAACTGGCAGACACTTTCAAATCAGCAGAGGTAACACCTACTGAACTGGTACAATCTTACTGAACTTGTCCTGCCCTTATAAGGGCACCTTCATCTGTAGTGGCTCTCACCTTCTTCTGTAGTTTTAGAATACATCACGTGTAGAATTTAACTTCTTAAGAATAGGTGGGCATATCCAATTCTGGTTTAATGTCTAGTCACTGAAATTCATCATGCATTTATTGAGCAAAAACCATGTGCACAGACGGTCCTGAGCTAGCCCCTAGAAGTACAAAGGTGAACCAAGATACAACCATTGACTCACGTAGCACAATGATTTGCCTTGTAGGCACTAAGTGAAGGTTAACTGTTGAGTGTTGCAATACATAAATATTATAAATATTAATTGTAATGTTAAAAATACAGGACTTATTTAACAATGGAGGACTGGTGTAAAAAGCAAGCCACAGAACAGCAGTCTGCAGTGTGTACACACACACACACACCCCCATACACAGGACAGAACACTATTCACTATAATGTATCTTGAGGTAATAGGATTACAGGCAATCCAAATTTTGTTCCTTATACTTTCCTGTGTTTTCCAAATTTTCTGTAATGAAAATTAATTACTTGTATATTCAAAAAGAACACAAATATAATGTTGAAAATAAAGAAAGGGCTTCCCTGGTGGCGCAGTGGTTAAGAATCCGCCTGCCAATGCAGGGGACACGGGTTCGAGCCCTGGTCTGGGAAGATCCCACACGCCGCAGAGCAACTAAGCCCGTGCGCCACAACTACTGAGCTTGCGCTCTAGAGCTCGCAGGCCACAACTACTGAGCCCGTGTGCCACAACTACTGAAGCCCACGCGCCTAGAGCCCGTGCTCCGCAAGAAGAGAAGCCACCGCCATGAGAAGCCCGTGCACCACAACGAAGAGTAGCCCCCGCTCGCAGGAACCAGAGAAAGCCCGTGCACAGCAACAAAGACCCAACACAGCCAAAAATAAAAATAAATAATAAATAAATTTTTTTTAAAAAAAGCTTATTTAACTTTAAAAAAAAAAAAAAAGAAAAGAAGAAAGCACACTAATAGCTCAGAATTCTGAGTTCCCAAAGAGCTCCTGTATTAAACCTAGATATCTGACACCTCAGCCCCTCACTCAGAAGATGTATGTGTGTGCATGTGCATGCATGCACCTAAGTACACATTTATGGCTGATACCAACTAACCTAAAATATGGGATCCTCTGTAAGATCCTGGTTGGGATGGGAAGGTGCAGGGAAGATTGGACAAGCTCCAGGAGATAGGTGGTCATCTTTCAGAGCAACTGAAACTGGAATACATCAGCGCGGTCGCTGATCAGAAAAGCTATTCAAATCTATAAGATGCATGAGACAGAGAAAACCAACAGTGGTTTCCAGTCCAAGTCCTAAACTGAAAATGCAGAAGGGCAGAGCTCCCGAGCACAGGCATTGCCTGGTAAACTAGCTGCTTCTCCCAGGGGCATTTCTATGTGTGTATTTCGGGGTGACAAGCGGCAATGTTTATATCATTTATGTAGTAATGATTCATGATTAAGCTTTACACCTCTAGAGAGGCCAGGAAGTTATACACAGAATTCTTTGCAAATATGTTATCTGATTGTTAGGACTAAAAAGAAAGAAACTGCTGTTTAAAACATATACCTTTGAAAGGGGAACCAAACCAGAAACACTGTAGCAAGGTCAATGAGAGCTGACAACTTCAAGCTCAGAAATACTTAATGAGCACCTACTACACTCCAGGCACTGTAGGTATTTGTAGCACAGTAGGTATTTGTAGCACAGTAATGAATAAATGCCTTCATAGAGCTTAACTTCAGAAGAGTTTAGGAGGAAACAATAAAACCAAAAAGGGGATATGCAATCCTGCTACTATATGATACAGTATTGCAGCCCAAATACACTTGATGGTACAGATCAAAGTATCAAAGCTATTAATAGGTGTAAATGGGTTGGGAGGAGGGGGGCAGTTATTTGTTCCTGATTAAAGAAATTTGACAAATTCATACTAAGAGCTATGAGAAGTCCTACAGCAAAGAAATGTGTCTAAATTTGCATAAGCTGTCATTTCTCAAACATGTTTGACCACAAAAATTTCCCTTTTCATGGAATAGCTATCCACAGATCAAAGAAGGCTAACATTTAGCAGAACTCAGTTTGCAAAATGCACAAAAATGGCTGTGCCATCAATATTAAATTATCATCAGGTGAGTTCTTTTAAAGAAGACAGGAGACATTTATTATGCGTTCTATAAAAATTAACAAACTTTTAAATTTTGACTCCTGAAGGTATGAAACTTATTTATTTGGAATTCTTCATTCCCCAAAATCTAGGAAAAAGAGATTTTGGTATATTTCCCAACTTGATGGAGATTTATGGAGCTGTAAAGCCAGCCCCCCAAAACCCTAAAACCTCTGTGATCCCTTCTCACCCCATGTGGCTATGGGCTACAAGCAGAGATGTCACTGAAACAAAGGCAGTTGGCAGAAGTGGGAAAAGTGAGTAATTAGCGTGTGACCAGGTGCTACAGACAACAGACATAGAGTCACAGGTGCTCACCAAAAAGTATGCAGCCAAGTTCTCATAATCTATTTCAGGTAGGAGGAGTGGTTACAGATCACTGAGAAGGAGGAGAGGACAGATAATGCCTAAACCCCTCCTTTGTTTTAAACATCTTTCCTGTTAAACATGTTAGGAGAAATGGATGAGAGAGGCTGACTTATAAAAGGTCAAGTATTCTGGATTGAAAGTGAGGAGATATAGGTTTGATTCTGGTCTCAGTCTTTAGCCAGAACCTCTAAATTTTCCTCTAATCACCCTATTCCATTGTTCACCATCATTCACTCTCCTTCACATCTAGTCAAGGTATAGGTTAAAAAGTAACCATCAATCTCAAATCACAAAGAATTGTTTAACTAAATGGTGTTGGGGCCCTAGACAGCCATTTGGATAAAGATAAAATTAGAGCCATTCATCACATCACATATAAGAATAAACTGCAAATGAATCAGAGATCTAAATGTGAAAAGTGAAACTATGGGCTTCCCTGGCGGTGCAGTGGTTAAGAATCCACCTGCTAGTGTAGGGGACACGGGTTCGAGCCCTGGTCTGGGAAGATCCCACATGCCACGGAGCAGCTGGGCCCCTGCCACAACTACTGAGCTTGCGCGCCTAGAGCCCGTGCTCCACAACAAGGAAAGCCACCGCGATGAGAAGCCCGTGCACCACAAGGAAGAGTAGCCCCCGCTCGCCGCAGCTAGAGAAAGCCCACGCATAGCAACGAAGACCCAACGCAGCCAAATTAATTAATTAATTAATTAATTACTTTTTTTTTAAAGAAAATGAAACTATGCAGGTACTGGAAGATAACATGAGCGAACATCATGTCAGGAAATGCTTTCTAACTATGATCAAAGAACAGAAGCAATAAAAAAAAGAAAAGATTGTTAAATTTGTCCATATAAATATAAATGTTGCCTTTTTTCATGACAAAAAGAGAAAAGCACTCTAAACAAAGTCAAAAAACAAACTGGGATAAAATATTCATAATATATTTCATAAATTAAGGGCTAATTTACAGAGATATTTTTGAGGGGAAAAAACATCAAAATCCAAATTAAAAAAATGGGCAAAAGATATGAACAGACAATTCACAAAAAAGGAATTTATAAAATTAACTAATATGGTCTTTAAACACAGGAAAAGATGTTCAACTTCATTCATAATAGGATATATGCAAATTTAAACTACACTGAGATATCATTTCTCACCCATCACATTGGCAGCAATTCAAAAGCTTGACGATACACTCTGTGGTTGAGGACGCTGGTGGGACACCCCCATGGAGAGGAATATGGCACTACCTACCTAACAAAACATTCTCCCTTGACCCGGCATTCCCACTTCTAAGAATATAACCTGAAGATACACCTCCAACGTTATAAAAATAAATATGCATAATATTATTCATGGCAGGAAACTACTCAACTGTCCAAGCATAGGAGATCAGTCATATAAAAGAAAGAGACAGAAAGAGAGAAAGAAAGAAGGAAGGAAAGGCAGAAAGTAAGGCAAAAAGATGGAAAAAAAGAAGGAAGAAAAGAGAGAGAAGGGAAGAGAGAGACAAAGAGAAAGACAGAAGGACAGACAGAAGAAAAGAAGGAAGGAAGTTCTAAAGAAAGAAGAAGGGAGGAAGAGAGAAAGAAAGAAGAAAAGAATTTTTAAAAAGCAAAGTACAAAAGAGCATATATGTTACCTTTTGTGTAAGAAAGAAAAGGAAATACGAGAGACACAAGAAGGATAACCAAGAAAACAATGAGGCTGATTACCTACAAGAGGTGTAGGGAGTAACAGGGTAGAAGAAATATTGGAGGGAGTAGCACTTCTCTGAGTATACTTTTTTGTTTAGTTTTGACATTTGAAGCTTGTTAACATTTTACGTATTCCAAAAATAAAATTAAGTCAACAAGACAAGGGTGGGAAGGAGAGAAACTAAAATCCAAAGCCAAATGAAACAACTGAACTCAAACAAATTTCAAATGAACAATATAATGACACTGAGGGGTTGGGGGGAAGGATCGTAAAGAAAAAAGAACCAATCCAGGTAATTCCTAAACACAGTATTTGACAATATACCCTCAATCCTGGGAAGGGTTAAAGATGGGGGGAGAAGATCACAAGCAAACCCTGAATTCTTTTTAGCAGGTTTGTTTTGTGTAGTGTACAATAATAAAAATAAAATCATTATTATTATTATTTGTATACACATATATGGATACACATCCATATAGCACAGGTATGTATATATGTGGGTGCTTTATATATACACGTATTTGCCTATATACTTTTATGTGTAAAATTTCCCGGCTCTGGCCATTGGAAGGGCCTAGGACCAAAGGCACCACAGTATCCATGAGCATACGTAGCACTCAAATATTGGTCCCTAACACCATTCTCCACTGAAAAGAACCAGAACATAGTGAAGAAATGGTTGATTTCAGAGCTCAAGCAGAGAAGATACAAGATTAAACTAAAATATCTTTTTATCTGAGCAGGTAAATAAGTGCTAGCAACAACAAAGATGGGGACATATCACAAGGACACAGGAGCCAGCTTAAAGGGGCTCCACTGCAATAGTCTGGGACAATTTAAGCATCACGATAATTAAATAGCACTAATGAATTATACAAGATTGAAACAGAAAACTGGAGTCCATACCTATATTTGAAACAGAGAGAAAGAGAGGAGAAGGAGTCTTGCTTAGAGTAGACTGCAGAATGTTGCATAATAAACATTAAGAAAGCACTAAATATGGAAAACCATCATTTTGCAAACATCATAGTAAAGACTGGTTTCACAAGAATTTCAAGGAAATTTTTGATGAGGAGCAAGAATAAAGTATCTCCTCGTGGACTGCTTAATAACTGCAAGGGGGAAATGGTAACTATATAGTGGAGAAACTGAACAATACCTTGACTCACCATCGTGAGCCTCCAGACAGAATTCCTGAGGAGGACACAACATCACCTACACAGTATTCTAGCAGGGAATGCATAACTGAATCTTAACACAAAGAAACAGTGGACAAACCCAATATGAGGAATATTATATTTCTCAAAAGGGGGGCACTGTATTCTTCAAAAATGTCTACGTCATAAAAAAAGAAGAAAGGCTGTGGAAATGTTCCAGATTAAAAGAGACTAAAGAAACATGACAACTAAATGCACTGCCTGATTTTAGGCTGGATTCTCTACTAGAGGGGAAAAATGCTATCAAGCTTATTATATAACTGGGCAAGTTGACAAAACAGGAGTACAAAACAATAGATTAAAGTATTAAATCAGACTACAAAAAAAGAAAATTACAGACCAATATCACTGATGAATATAGATGCAGAAATCCTCAACAAAATACTAGCAAATGGAATCCAACAGCACATTAAAAGGATCATACACCATGATCAAGCGGGATTTACCCCAGGGATGCAAGGATTCTTCAATATATGCAAATCAATCACTGTGATACACCATATTAACAAATTGAAGAATAAAAACCATATGATCATCTCAATAAATGCAGAAAAAGCTTTTGACAAAATTCAACACCATTTATGATAAAAACTCTCCAGAAAGTGGGCATAGAGGGAACTTACCTCAACATAATAAAGGCCATATACGACAAAGCCACAGCAAACATCATTCTCAATGGTGAAAAACTGAAAGCATTTCCTCTAAGATCAGGAACAAGACAAGGATGTCCACTCCCACCACTATTATTCAACATAGTTTTGGAAGTCCTAGCCATGGCAATCAGAGAAGAAAAAGAAATAAAAGGAATACAAATTGGAAAAGAACAAGTAAAGCTGTCACTGTTTGCAGATGACATGATACTATATGTAGGGAACCCTAAAGATGCCACCAGAAAACTACTAGAGCTAATCAATGAATTTGGTAAAGTAGCAGGATACAAAATTAATGCACAGAAATCTCTTGCATTCCTATACACTAATGATGAAAAATCTGAAAGAGAAATTAAGGAAACACTCCCATTTACCACTGCAACAAAAAGAATAAAATACCTAGGAATAAACCTACCTAGGGAGACAAAAGACCTGTATGCAGAAAACTATAAGACACTGAAGAAAGAAATTAAAGATGATACAAACAGATGGAGAGATATACCATGTTCTTGGATTGGAAGAATCAATATTGTGAAAATGACTATATTACCCAAAGCAATCTAAAGATTCCATGCAATCCCTATCAAATTACCAATGGCATTTTTTACAGAACTAGAACAAAAAATCTTAAAATTTGTATGGAGATACAAAAGACGCCAAAGAGCCAAAGCAGTCTTGAGGGAAAAAAACAGAGCTGGAGGAATCAGACTCCCTGACTTCAGACTATACTACAAAGCTACAGTAATCAAGACAATATGGTGCTGGCACAAAACAGAGATATAGATCAATGGAACAGGATAGAAAACCCAGAGATAAACCCACATACCTATGGTCAACTAATCTATGACAAAGGAGGCAAGGATATACAATGGAGAAAAGACAGTCTCTTCAATAAGTGGTGCTGGGAAAACTGGACAGCTACATGGAAAAGAATGAAATTAGAACACTCCCTAACACCATACACAAAAATAAAGTCAAAATGGATTAGAGACCTAAATGTAAGACCGGACACTATAAAACTCTTAGAGGAAAACACAGGAAGAACACTCTTTGACATAAATCACAGCAAGATCTTTTTTGATCCACCTCCTAGAGTAATGGAAATAAAAATAAACAAATGGGACCCAATGAAACTTAAATTTTGCAAAGCAAAGGAAACTACAAACAAGACGAAAAGACAACCTCAGAATGGGAGAAAATATTTGCAAACAAATCAATGGACAAAGGATTAATCTCCAAAATATATAAACAGCTCATGCAGCTCAATATTAAAAAAACAAACAACCCAATCCAAAAATGGGCAGAAGACCAAAATAGACATTTCTCCAAAGAAGACATACAGGTGGCCAAGAAGCACATGAAAAGCTGCTCAACATCACTAATTATTAGAGAAATGCAAATCAAAACTACAATGAGGTATCACCTCACACCAGTTAGAATGGGCATCATCAGAAAATCTACAAACGACAAATGCTGGAGAGGGTGTGGAGAAAAGGGAACCCTTTTGCACTGTTGGTGTGAATGTAGATTGATACAGCCACTATGTAGAACAGTATGGAGGTGCCTTAAAAAATTAAAAATAGAATTACACTATGACCCAGCAATCCCACTACTGGGCATATACCCAGAGAAAACCATAATTCAAAAAGACACATGCACCCCAATGTTCACTGCAGCACTATTTACAATAGCCAGGTCATGGAAGCAACCTAAATGCCCATCAACAGACGAATGGACAATGAAGATGTGGTACATATATACAATGGAATATTGCTCAGCCATAAAAAGGAACGAAATTGGGTCATTTGTAGAGACGTGGATGAATCTAGAGACTGTCATACAGAGTAAAGTAAGTCAGAAAGAGAAAAACAAATATCGTATATTAACGCATATATGTGAAACCTAGAAAAATGGTACAGATGAACCAGTTTGCAGGGCAGAAATTGAGACACAGATGTAGAGAACAAACGTATGGACACCAAGGGGGGAAAGTGGTGGGGGGCCGGGGGGGGGGTGCTGTGATGAATTGGGAGATTGGGATTGACATGTATACACTAATATGTATTAAATGGATAACTAATAAGAACCTGCTGTATAAAAAAATATATAAAATAAAATTCAAAAAAAAGTATTAAATCACTGTTATGGGTACTGAAGTTGATAACTATAATGTGAATATGAAGAGATGATCTTTATTATTAGGAAATACACACTGCACTTAGGCATAGGGGGCCATGATGTATCATGACATATGCAACTTCCTCTCAAACACTGTAGAAAAAATACTGTAGAAAAATATATGTATGTATATGTGTGTGTGTGTGTGTATACACATAAGAAGAAAATAGAAAGAGAGGGGAGACTGCAAATGGGATAAAATGTTAACAATCGATGAATCTGATGAAAGCATATGGGTATTCTACCATATGACCCAGCAATTCCACTTCTGGATATATATGTGAAGAAAACAAAAACACTAAATTGAAAAGACACACGCACCCCAATGTTCATAGCAGTATCATTTACAACTGCCAAGATATGGAAGCAACTTAAGTGTCCCTCAACAGATGAATGGACAAAGAAGATGTGATATATAATGGAATATTGTTCAGCCATAAAAAAGAATTGTTTCACCATTTGCAACAACATGGATGAACCGGGAGGGTATTATGCTTAGTGAAGAGAATCAGACAGAAAGAAATACTGTATGATATCACTTACATGTGGAATCTAAAAAATAAAACAAACTAGTGAATATAACAAAACAGAAACAGACTCACAGATATAAAGAACAAACCAGTGGTTACCAGTGGAGAAAGGGAAGTAGGTAGGGGCAAGATACAGGTAGGAGATTAAGAGGCACAAACTACTATGTATAAAATAAATAATCTACATGAATATATCATACAGTACAGGGAATACAGCCAATATTTTTAAATAACTATAAATGGAGTATAACCTTTAAAACCTGTGGATCACTATGTTGTACACCTGTAATTTAAATAATATTGTACATCCACTATACCTCAATAAAAAAATAATTTTAAAAATTTTAAAAGCTTATGGGTATTGTCTGGACTATTCTTTTTATGTTGGAAATCACTTACAATAAAAAATTAAAGTAATAACCACTGAGAAAGAGAAGGGAAAAAAATGTAGCAATTAAGAAGTAGCTCTATTTTCTAACAGGATTTGAAAGTAATTAATAAATTACATCAAAACTACTTCATTCCATATAATATGTGTCCATATGTTTCATAGCGACACAAAGAATTTTGCACATTTTAATTTCTTAACATGGAAGATTATCCTATCATTTCTTCTTCTAAAACTCCTGGGGTAAATAATACATAACATGTACAAGGCCACAGTGTATATGTAACCAGGGCTACAATTACAAGATTTGTAGGTCAATTCAAGCCTCTGAAATTCCAGTTCACCACATTTGCAATCCGAGTACTATTTCCCTTCTAGAAAGAGCAAGTTTAGAGTTGGAAGAAGAGCTATATCTAACAAGGTAATAGCTAGCATCAATTTTTTAAAATCTATCAGCAGTGGCCTTTGAGGCTAAGGATCAACAAGTGCACGGTGTTGGGGAAGCGGATGGGCAAGGAGCACTCTTTTTGTCAAAATATAGATTAGGTCACATGTGCTACACACCTGAACTTCCCAGCAGGAGGAAAAAATAGTGAAATCAGGCCTTGCAGTTTTCTTCCTGGATAAGTTTGGAGAGGGAAATAAAAAGATATGAAGGTTAGACATTATGAGGTCAAGAACCATCAACCAAATAGAACTTGATGTTTAAACAGAAACAGGTAAAATATCTGGGAAGGCAGCAGAACTCTCAGCCCTCTGGTTCCAAAACAGGGCCTGCTGACTGGGGAAAAAAATATATATATATATAAAATTAAAAATTATACTGCAGCTGAATACTAGGTATTGTTCCTTTCCAAAAAGCATTAAAATATAAATGTCAGTTAGCTTAAATGGTATTTTATTGTACAGACTTTAAAAGACCTGAACAATTAAAGCAATGAAATATATTCCTTGCTATCATTTTATACGTTCTTAGAAGCATAAAAGAAGGCACGTACCAGTGTAAAAAATATTAAGCCCTTCTCTCCCTTTATATTTATTTTAAGGCCTCGCAGAAACTTATGAGCCTTCTCAAGTAGAGTTCCCAGGGCGTTCGTGTTGTTTGGGTGAAATTCTTGGTCCTCCAGCAGTTTCACTTGTGTGTCAGGGGTGTGACAGCCCATGGAGAGAGATATTTACCAAGATACCACCAAAGACACAGGTTAAAGATAAAGATGAGATCAATGGGTCTCCAAGGAGCTCTAAAATAAGACTGAAGCTCAGACACTCTAATTCAGGTGAGCAGCTTAAGGACAGGGCATATTTTTTTCTTAGTTCCTCCAGAGATTTTAATAGGTGGCCAGGCTTGCAAACCACTGGACTGGAAGATTGTAAACTCCTCTGCAGCTCCTAAGCTCTAGGAAAAACTTCAACCACCGGCTGCTTTACAGTATCCTTAGACTGACACTGACAGCATCCTACTATTTCTCTCCCTAGTTCAGTTTCCACAAAAATAAAATGGCAAAAATGACAAACCAATTTCACCAAGCTAGAGGAAAAAAAGGTGATAGATTTTAAGGTACTTTGTATATGTATCAGTTTTTATCAACTTCCTTACATAATATTTAAAAGCGTTCCTTAACTTTTCAAAGGTATTGCTCTCCTACCAAATAGTCTATAAGCAGTCTAAGGCTCTGAAAATAGCCTCAACCTTCTTTTCCCCACCTAAGTACCTGGCAACTAGTACCTTGAGAGTGGTACTTGCTCACAGAGTCACAGATCCCAGGGTAGGAAGAGCTCCCCAGAAGTTGTCTGGACAGCCCTCCGCTTTCATGTAGAAAAGAGGTCATTACCCCATTTCACGCATGGGTCAAGTGAGGCTCAGAAAGCTCAAGTGATTTGAGCTTAGTCACACTGACGTCCCACAACTCCACACCAACATGCCTCTCTGATTGCTGAAGGGAAGAGGCTTTCCCGTCAGGCCTTTAAGTATAAGATGACTACAGTTCCTGTTCTAGTTCATTCGGGTGACGAGAAAACCAGAGTCCCCTCACCAGGCCTTGGTTCACTAACCTCTAGCGAAGGAGGCTGAGACCCCAAAACCTCTCATCTAAGGCCGTACAATGAAAGAAAAGCCTTAGATGTCAGTAAGTTGTTGTCACTTAATGGATTAATAACTTTGAGCAAGATATTTAGTGCAAGAGGGAAAGAATACCCTATAGTTACATTTCAAAACATGAGCTTGGGATATGAGAAAGGGCAGAGAATGTTAATCACAAACAAATTAGTGCAATGAAGTATGGGGCGTCTGCTTCCTAGAGGCGTCTGAAAATTACTGAGGCTGATGATTACGTGCGTTAAGGGGTCATCATTCCACTTAAAGGTCAGAAAAATGAAGATGCCTAGAAATATCTGTCTGTTCCCAAAACTCTCAGGTACCATGGATTTAATGTTAATGAGGAAAAAAAAAAAAAAGTTGTGGAGATCATCTTGATAATCTCATTTTAGAGATCAAGAAATGACAAGGGATAAAGAAACTTCCTCAAGATGACAAAACACCCAAGGGGTACTCTCAGACATTTCTCCATTAGAAAATCCTTACACCATGTCACACTATTTTATGCTATCAGCCAATACATAAAATGGAAAACTCAGAATATATATTTCAACAATTACAGTCAAGAAACGGAAATCTTTGTTTCCCTAACATATTACGATATCACGGACAAAGGAGAACGGTAAGAGCAGCACGAGATATTTACCATTATTTGATTTTTTTTTTTTTTTTCTTAGCAGAGCACACCCAAAAGCAGAGTTTTTTGACCTACAAAAAATGTGGGGGTTGGAGAAGAAAACATGCTTTATTGTTCGATTATACTTTGCCGTCTTCATTGTACGGGAGGCATTAGCACACAAGCTGCCTCCTAAGACAAGGTGAAAGGCCTGGTGGCCTAAGACCTCATTCTCACAGCCCACGTTTTTTGTCAGCTCAAGAGGGCAAGGACCACACCAAAAGGATACATTAATTAACTGTGGACTGCAAAGGCAGATATAAGAAATTAAGAAATGCAGGAAGAGAGAAAGAAACCATTTGACAACATTTTGTCCGCAAGTTTCTCGAAGAAGCTTCCCAGACCCTGCCTTCTGCAATCCCAACCCATGTCCTTTGAGGTTTGCTCTCCCATGTTAAACTGCCCCAACTCTCAGTTTTTCCAGCAGTTTCCGACAGCAAAGGTGGGAGAAGATTGCCAATTTCTCGTGAATCCTGAAGATTTCCTTTCTGAGTCATGGGAAACTGAAATAACTCGGGGGGCGGGGATGACTTTCAAAAGAAACACCGTTTTAAATCAGTTCCCACTAATTTGTTCTGCTGTGTGGTATAAGTCCTGAACACAGGAAAAATTAAGTTTCTAGAGTTGACGCAAAAATGGGAGTTTTTGTTAGGTTCTGTCAATTGTTACCGTGGCAATTCTTATTAGGATTTTTCTTACTGTCATTTTTTTGTTAAATTAATTATAGTTTGATCAGTGTAGGAGCTATTTTGAATCCATGGGACTTTCCTCACCAGATTGTTTTGGCATTTTAAAGTCACTCACATTCAGGGCCTAAACAATATGGCAAGTATCTCTTTTCCTCTCTCATTTATACTCAAATTCTAAACAAAGGAACCATCTGTTCTCTCTCTAAAAACATCAGCCCTTGTTTTCATTTCTCCGTTAATAATAACGCCTCAAAGTTATAGCACGTCTTTTTCCAACTTGCTTATTAAAGCATTCTATAGATACTGCCTCATTCATCTGCAACATCACCCCTGATAAACTGGGGAGAAAAGGGAAATGTTTGTCAATTTTTAATTAGATAAGTGCCTATCAGATGTTTGATGAGTTTTGTACAAATGACTGCATGTGAGCCTCCGAAAGGACGTGGCCATCACCTGCCCCAGCTCTGACTCTTCCATATGTAAAAGGGAGACCAGAAAGGAGAAGTCACTTCGTGATCTATTTTTGTACTTGGTCCTCTATCCCCAACTGTGAGCAGCCAAGGTGAGAACCGTGTCTTACACATTTTTTGTGTCTCAGTTAACTGATGTGTAAAAACTGCTCATTTAAATATTTCTTGAATAAATGAAAATTTTGAGGGTAGTTCCGCAGATGGTTGTAGCAGAGCTGGGGTCGGAGCTCAGCTCACCCGCCCTCTTATTTAGTGTGTTATTTTTAAGACCAAATAGACCTAAATGCAAGACGAATCAAATAGGGACACCACCAAAAGGGGGGGGGCACATAAGATGCAGGCCTGTGTCTAGATGTAAGAAATTTGTTGAACAAAGCCAGTAGGCATCACCAAGTTTGGCCACGCACAAACACACACAAACACAATCCACGCTAAGGCTGACACTTCAAATGCTCTGCGTTCCCTCTGGGCTCCGAGTAATTGGGGATTTGGTGGAACTAGTCCTTAAACATGACCCGACTGGAAGAAATGATGTGTCTTAATGCCAAAGGACACTATGTCTCTGTAACAGCCCTGAGCCCAATAAGAGAGCGCCCTCCACCCTGAGATTTCCCCTCATCACTCTCTGTAACCTGAGAGCACTCAGTCTCGGGATCATGAAATCTACCAGCCTAGAGTTTTCCAACCAGCAGAGAGGTCACTGAAATCAAAACCTTTTTTCCATGTGCCTCGCTGGAAATCAGCAACTCATTTGGCACTTTTTTTTAATTTTCAGAACGCCCTATTCCCTACTGCTACTCCTTGAAGCTAAAGGGAAAATAAATTGTTTCTAGAAAAGCAAGTTAACTGTGGGATTCTGTCATCCGAATTGCTTCTACACTAATAGTTCCAACAAAGTTGGCAACTCCCTAAAGAGTCTTCAAAAATAGATCGTCTGTGTAGATGAGAAAGCTAGAGGTCTGAGGAGAGAAAGAAAAATCTCTTTTTTAAGTAAAAGAAAAAACAAAAGAAATCATAGAGCCAAAGAGAATTCAAGTATATTATAATGTGATCTCACATAAGGTGAATTTGTTTCAGATATGAACAGGAAACAAATTAGTAACAAAATGCAAACAGGACTTCCCTGGTGGCTCAGTGGTTAAGAATCTGCCTGCCAATGCAGGGGACACGGGTTCGAGCTCTGGTCTGGGAAGATCCCACATGCCGCGGAGCAGCTGAGCCCGTGCGCCACAACTGCTGAGCCTGCGCTCTAGAGCTCGCGAGCCACAGTTACTGAAGCCTGCGCACCTAGAGTCTGTGCTCCGCGGCAAGGGAAGCCACCGCAATGAGAAGCCCACAACAAAGAGTGGTCCCCGCTCACCGCAACTAGAGAAAGCCTGCGTGCAGCAACGAAGACCCAATGCAGCCAAAAACAAACAAATTAATTAATTAAATAAAATAAAATAAAAATACAAACAAATCCGCATAAATGAACCTTCAAACAGTTCGGGTGATTTTTTTCTCAAAGCGGGGAGGTGGGTGGGCATGGTGGGGCGGAGGGGAGAGAAAGACGTGGGAATAAGGATGGAGCCACTTGAACGCCCAACACGCTGTGTCTGACACGGACACAGAGGCTGCGGGCGGTGTCTGGCATTGTCCAGCCCACGGTGGGAAGCATTTACATCAAGCCACACAGTATCAGCAGGAGAAAAAGATAGCAAGTACTTCAGGGCAGACAGTTGCAGAGAGGGCCCCTGCACAGAGCCCACACAGCAAGCTGAATGCGTCTTATATCAATAGTCCTTCCCTCGCTCACCACACTTGACTCCTGGAGGCCTTCAGGGTCAAGGTTGTCCCCAGAACCATTCATCATTCCTGCCGCCACTACCCGTTGACCGGCTCTCAATATGTTCCTGACAAGTTTGCCCTTTTCATACATACGGACCTTCCTGCTCTCAGGCTACCTCCGAAAATATCACCTTGGACTTTGAGTACATCTCCGGGAATCCAGCATCCTAAAGTTTAACGTTTAAAAGTGAAAGGGTCCTACATTAAAGAACATGTAAAAGATCCACAAAATGTTACTTAACTGGCCTTCATCTCCAAACCTAACTTTTTCAGAAGATCATTTGGAAGATGGCCACTGGGGAGGTCGGTCAAGCGTTCATCTGACGTCTGATTAGGTGTCTGTCATGGCTGCAAGAACAGAGAAGACCTGTGCTTGGAGCTGTCACAGCCCTTGACAATCTCCTCCTGGCAAAGCCACCTCTGTGAAAAGAACCCCTAAGAAGGCAGATGCTTCCTCTCACATGAGTGGCCCTACTGGCTAACCAGTAAATACGACTTGATAGTGATGATCGGTACTTTTTCAAATAAAAGTTTCTATCAAAGGATGTTGCCGGTGTGATATTCTAACTACTCAGTTCAAGTTGGATGATTGGGGGGCAAGGCTCTCAACCACTCTGGACATCAGTTTCTTTTTCTACAAAATAAAGCAGTCCAATTCAATAAGCTTTAGACTTCCTTCTGGCTCAGAAATCCTGTGCCTAATTATTTAGTTCCTACTGCCAAGTGGTCTGCCCTCTCCCTCCTAGTTTGTTCATCTCCATCCTCTCTCTCCCTCCCCATCCCACTCCTCTTTCTCTCTCTTTCTCTCCCCCCGTGACACACACACACACACACACACATAATCCACCCCAACATTCCTCTTATCCAGTCCACAAACTTGTTATTTAGGCAAACTGCAAGCAATTCCTACCCACAATCCCCATCACTGCTTCTCTGCTTAAGATGTGACACCAAAAGGATTTTTTAATTAGTTTATGAGAGAAAAAAATGGGACACATGCCCCCCCCTTTACACACAGACCTCACCTTGAGATGAGATCCTCTGGGGGCTCCAGCAGTCTCTTCATCCCCCGGCCACAGAGGCTGCCACCTGCCAGGACTCCAGATGCTCAAGTCTGATCTCTACCCCTTACTCTCTGACACCTTGAACAAGTCATTTTACCTCTCTGGGCCTCAGTTTCCCTAACTGTAAAGTGAGGCATTCGGGATAAGATAAATGCCAATGTAACTACCAATTCTGACATCCTTCTCTAGAGCTCTGAAATTTCATCAGACATCAAAACAGACACCCTCCAAAGCCCTCTCTCTGATATTGGTGTTGATCTACAGGCTCCCAGATAAATGGAAGTGACTTTTTGCATGATCTTGCACAATAAGTAATAATAGCGCATCAATAGGGGCAAGTACTTCTAATTTGTGTTTGTTTATTTGTTTATTTCCAGGCTAAAGAAGTTGTAGGAACCACCTGCTATTGGCCTTTGGAGACCCCATGATGCCTTTTTTTTTTTTTTTTTACAATGGACCAGAAGTTCAGAAACTAAAAAGGTAAACGTGGAAACCACACAGTAAAAACATGGAGCCTGAAAAATTGAGAAAATGATTTAGGGTAAATAATACCACATCCCTCTTAAAACTTTTTTTTAAAACAATAATGAGAGTAAGAGGAGTACTATAAAGTAAAAATAAAATTGAGCACAGAAAAGACTGATTTGCCTAGGATTCCTCTCAGCCATGTAATCAGCACGCATAGCAAAGACCGTATAATACTCATGTTTCTATTTGTTGCCCTCAACTGACATGGTTGGTCGTTTGTTTTGTTTTAAATAAAATGGGGAAGCAACAAATATATTAAATCCATCTGCAAAAAACCCATATTTGCATGTGGAAAACAAATAAGTGGGTGTCTGAATGGGTGATTAGGCATGCAATTGCCCATCTGCACCCGGGGCCCCAGCCTCCCTGCAGGTGCGCCTGACGCAGGAGCAGAGACTAAGAAAGGAGGGTCCTCCACCACGGAGAGCGACAGACAGGAGGGAAACCATACTCTCCGCAACTGGACTTGTTCTGAGCTGCCCCCGGTACTGTCCCAGCTCTCCATCCACTGTCCCTGTATCTTAAAGCTGAAAGCCAGAAAGAACTTTCGTCATCCTTTTCTTAGATTGCAGTGGATTCTTTCAATCACAAAGGCAATTTTTTTTTCTGAGCATCTTCAGTACGTGCTTAACAAATATTTGTTGTTGCATCTGTCTTTATGAGAATGGGAGGCCTCCTCTCCTGCACTCTTCACCTCGGTCACTCCACTCCAGCCACGCTGGCCTCCTCACTTTTCTGGAATTCGTCAGGCATGCTTCGGCCTCGGGGCCTTGGCAATTGCTTTCTTTCAGCCTGAAACATTCTTTCCCCTCTCTTCAGCTGACTGCCTCACTGCCTTCAGGCCCGTGTGCCTGTGTACTCGTATCAGTAAAACCTTCTCGGACCAATGAATTTTAAATCTGTGTCATCCCCACACTCTGTGCCCTTAACCTGCTTTATTTTTCTTCTGAAAATAGATCACAACCTAAATATTATCTATTTACTCATTGATTTATGTGTTGTCTGTTTCCATCAAAGAGAAAGTTTGTCTGATTTTGTTCACAGTTCTATTCCCTACACCTGGAATAGTCTAGCACATAGTAGGTGCTAAATACCCAGTTGTTAGGTTAATGAGTCATCATCATTATTTGCAAACCACTACACTGGGCACCATGGGTCCTCTTATGGAGTAAGACAGGATTTATGCTCTTAGGAAGCTTCTACAACCTCGTGGAGAAGGAAGACTGGAAATCTGCTTACATAGCAGAGCAAAGCAACGTGAATGCTCCACTGGAGGTATAAACAGAGCACTCTGATAGTACAGAAAAAGCAAGCTGTTGACATTGGAGGGGGGAGTGGGCGGGGAGCGGACTGAAGGACGCCAACAGAACAGAATTCTTTGGAACTGTCTTGAAAAGAAGCTCAGAAATCATCCTCAAAACTGCATTCAGCACAAACAAGTACTGAGACATCCTTAGTTAGCCCCTTTCCTTCATCAATAATGCTAAGTGAAACAAGATTGCCCAAGATAAGTCAGCATTTCTGTGTGCCAAGACCATGGAGAAAAGAAGAATCACTTTCCTCCATAAAGCCTTCGCTTTAAAATGGAAATTATTTAATTTGCACACAAAATGCACACAAAACATGTCTATAGAAAATGCCATGCTCTCCGGACAGGAACGACCTTAAAGGGCATCTAGTCCAACGTCTTATTTCCTCTGCGAGGACCCATCAGTATCAGCCTCTACCTAAATAACCCTAACGCCCGAAATGGCCCATGCCACTGTGGTCTGCTCTTAATACTAAAACATTCTCCCTCACACTTTCTTTCTGTTGGTTCCACCCACTGCTCCCAGAACTCCTTCTGGGGTCACAAAGAGCAAGTTCATGTCCCCTTCCATGGCAGAGTCCCACTCTGCTCCCTCCTCCTCCATCCCCTTTCTCTCTTCTCCACACTAACCACTTCCGGTTCCTTCTTTCATCCATCCTAAACTGCCCCCTTCCTTTCCCTCCTCTATCTCTCTCTGTCTCTCACTGTTCCAGGACTTTTTTTTTTTTTTTTTTTGGAGCTGATCTAGTGCTCAAGCAATTTAGCATTCTTTGGAGAGCTGAGCATTTTGTCTGGGGTCTGGGAGAGGGGCACAGAGGATCCAAAGGAACATGGGTTAACTCTGTGAGCCTTGACCCAGGAAGAAGACCCTGGCAGAGTAACCTAATTTTCTGACCTTGACCTTAAAATGCCACCTTTGACATATAAATTAGAATATTGTAGACATTATAACTCTTTGGAAGCAAAGAAGGCAAAGAGGTGAAGAGCACCTCCTGAGCCCAGTCCACCCCAAGGACACAAAGAATTTGGGGAGTCTTGTGCCTCCGGTAAACCATGGCCCCTCTAGTCTTGTTGATCCCAGCTTCTCAACTCCCATGGCCAGGCTGCATTAGAATACGTAGTTTTTAACCATCTCCATATCTGAGCATTGGATTCGAACCACTACTTGCCTGTGTGACCTTGGGCAAGACACTTAAAGTCAGCAAATCAAAGCATCCCAGAAGGTAAAACAAAAAGAGAGCTCTAAATCATCCAGTCCAAAAATTGCCCAGAGACCTCCTGTGTGCCTCCACCCTCCCTTCCCCACCCACAGCCATGGCAGACACTGCTAAATGATCACGGACTCCTTCCTTCTCGGTCAGGATACCGCTTCAGAATCCTTCTCAACACAGCATCTCAAAGAGCCACTACCAATCCACCATGCGGCCACATGAAATGAAACCCAAACTACTCATTCTTCAGATGAGGAAGACTGAAGCTCAAAGATAGGCTGTGATTTCCCTGTGTCTCAGTGTTAGGAGCAGAACCAGAACTACAAAGGCCCCCTCCCCGTTTTCCTGAGTCCCTTCTCCTCTTCTAACTCTGATATTCTATCAGTGTTCCTTGCAGTGGGGATGGGGAACTTGCTGTTGTATTAAGTTCTGTGGTATTAAATACAGAGAAGGGGTTTCTAACTAGGAGGCAGAAGCTTCAGAGAAGGCTTGGAGGGAGAGGTGCATTTGAGCTGGCCTGAAGAAGTCTGCTATCTGTAGGAAGCAGTGAGCTATATCTGCCTTTCGCCGAAGAAAATTCAGGATCGGGGAAGCATTTCCTGTAGCAAGAACAGCATAAGCAAAGGAATGGTGAGGACCATGGCGTGATGAGAGGAGGCTAAGGGCTGCTGAGAGAGCTGTAGCCAAAACAGAGGCCAAGGAGAGCATTGGGGGAGGGGAACAAAGATGACGACAAGACGAGATTAGAAGAGTCAACCAGAGTCTTTGCGGGGTTTTAAATGCTGATTTTTTTAAAAATTGACTTAAAGTCCTTAAGACTTACAAATGGGAAACAGAGATAAGAAAGGACTGGAGGGAAAGTAAAGAATCCATCTCTATTCTCAACGGAAAAAAAGCCTTGCCCTAAACTGTATTACAGGAACACTTTCATTATGTAAAAGCCTATTTTGTTTTCATGTCATTCTTAGATTACATCATAGAGTGGCTGTAGCCGTCTCGTACCATATTATACATAAATCACCAGCTTAATCATAGAACAAGCCAGGGCCCTAGATTTAAGAGGAAAATATTAGATCATTTTTAATAACTGATATAACCCAAGCCAGTCACCACTGAAGCAGGGGGAAGTGATGTCATCCTAAAGGAGTCCAAAGAGGAACCGGAGAGGGTCAGCCCTGGGCAGGTCCCAGAGAAGCTTCCATTTACAAAGGAAGAGGTGGCTGATGGTAGCTGAGTGGAGCTCATCCTCTGGACTGAACAATCTTGTCATGAAAACCAACACTGACTTCTTAATAGACCTTCCTCATGAAACACAGTGTACAAATAGTTGTTCCGAAAACGACTATATTTCCAAAGACCAGGAAACATGAGCATATTTTGATTTCTGTATTTACGTCTTGGGAGCCATTGAGCAAAATTATAAAGGTTAAGGCTTTTAGTTATTCAGGAAAAGATGAAATCTGGGGTGACATATGCAAATGCTGCAGGTCTGGCCCAAGCCGAGGAGACAGTGCAAAGTGGGGACACTGAGATAATGGTCTGACAAAGAAAAGAACCAGGGTGGTTTCTAGCAGTTACAGACTATTAAGGAGATTGGAAACGAAACCGTTTAATGTGCACCAACTATGCACTAAGTAGCATACACAATTGGCACTTTAAATACGTCATGCTGCTTTGTGAGCACAGAAGAATCTGTAATATAGGTGCTACTGGCACAATATTTTTCAGATATGGAAACCAGTTTAAAAATGATTAAACAACTTAAGTAAGACTATGCAGCTAATACATGACAGTCTCCCTACTCAATTCCGCTTTATGAGGGACACATAGTTTTTTGAGGCAGGAGCCTGATGTGTCCCCCTTTGCCTGGCAACGTATCAGTAATAAAGCTATCCTTTTAAAAAAAAAAAAAAAAATTCCGCTTATCTCGTTGCTTTCCCCCAATGAAAACTACTTCTTACTATCGACTTTCAATAAAAGTTAAATAATTGATAAGAAACACTTTGAAAGCACCAAAAGTAAAAAAAAAATATTGAAATCCAAAAGGAACCATGGAGTTGGGAATAGTATTAACATTCTGGCCAGTGACAGTCTCAATGACCAAAGCTAGCCTTCCTTGTTTTGGCTGCAGGGCTGCTAATGAGTCTGACCATCCTTTTAAGTCTCCCATTTCCATTAATTTTTAGGAATGTTAAGGTGGGCTCTAAGGGAACCTGTCATCTTCTATAAAATGTACTGCCGAGCTTGGTTTTATAAAAAGACTACTTTGGTGGGGGGAGGAGATGGATGCTCTGGAAAAGGGCTTTCTGCCAGACAGAAAGTATTGACTGAGGTTTTCTGTCTGATCCTGTCAGTCTCACAGTAATGCTGTGTATTGGCTCACTGTTCTTAATACAAATGTTATTCATAACTGCAGAGACACACTGTCTGAGCCAAATAATACTGATTTATGCAACTTTTCAGGACACAGCGTGACTCAATAGGAGATGTAGACCCTGAAACTTAACTAAAAGAACAACATCAAGGCTCAAGTCTCCAAATTTTGACCTATTTTCTCCAGTCTCTTTCTGGGACAGGATAGAGGTTGCAAAAAGCAGAGAATACATGCCTAAAAGTTGTATGGACTGATTTGGAGGCAGAGACTGTGTGGAGAGGTGGAGGGGACGCACTGAGCCAGAGTCTGAGGTGCCTTAGATGTCCCTCCCATGGCTACCCCTGGCTCCGTGGCCCTGGAAGAGTCTGTCCCCTCTCTGGGTCTTGGCATCTCATCTGCACAGCAAAGAGCTCAAGTAAGAACATGCAAACATTTCCACCAAAGCAGCCCTAACTGCTGAAGAGGGCAACGAGTTAGAGGTATAGTAGCACAGCATTAATTAAAAACTTGTGTTCTTCCTCTGAAAAGCCATGCTAGTTTTTCATTCTGTGTGATTACATATCAATGCTTATATTCAGATTTTAAATGCAGTTCTACCCCAAAAATGTCTTCAAGTAAAATTGATCCACAGAGGTGCACTGAGAATATGCACTTTAGCCCTTGCCATGTAAGCTTGGGTGCCTGTGGCAGGTAGCGCCCAGAGGGTCCCCTGTAACTCCACCTCCTGTGCTTCAGGCCCTTGTGCAGTCCCTCCCCTTGACTGGGCTGGATCTAGTGACTTGCTTTTAGCAAACAGAACAAGGCAGAGGAAATGGTGTGTCACTTCCAGGATTAGGTTACAAAAAGGCTGTGGATGTGGCTTCATCTGAGGGATTGTGTCTTGCTCACTTGCTCTGAGGGAAGCCAGCTGCCATGTTGTGAGCTGCCTATGGAGAAGCCCACAAGGCAAGCAACTGAGGGCAGCCTCCAGCCAACAGTCTGCGAGGAACTGAGGCCCCCAGTACAACAACCCATTGGGAACTGGATCCTGCCAACGACGTGATTGAGCTTGGTGGTGGGTCCTCCCCCAGTGGAACCTTCAGATGAGACTGTAACCTCAGGACAGAACTGGAGGTACCCATCTAAGCTGTTCCCAGATTCCTGACTCACAGAACCTGTGAGATAATCAATGTTTCTTATTTTAATGTGCTAAGTTTGGGGTAACTGGTTATGCAGCAATAGATAGAGAAGACTGCATTCCAATCTGAGAGGCCCAGTCCTGGATTATTTTAAAGGAGATGGGGGGTGGTGGGGTGGAAGCTTTGGAGCAATGGAGGAGAGCACAGCAACAGGGGTGCGGAGGGCAAAGCGGAGAGATTCCCGTACAGAGGATCGGTGCCGAGCAGCACTCACCAGCCCAAGAGGCTTGTCTGCTCACCCGCCGGGGCGGGCGGGGGCTGGGAGCTGAGGCTCGGGCTTCGGAGGTTGGATCCCAGGGAGAGGGCTGGGGTTGGCTGCGTGAACACAGCCTGAAGGGGGCTAGTGCGCCACAGCTAGCCGGGAGGGAGTCCGGGAAAAAGTCTGGACCTGCCTAAGAGGCAAGAGACCATTGTTTCAGGGTGTGTGAGGAGAGGGGATTCACAGCACCACCTAAACGAGCTCCAGAGACTGGCGCGAGCCACGGCTATCAGCGCGGATCCCAGAGACGGGCATGAGATGCTAAGGCTGCTACTGCAGCCACCAGGAAGCCTGTGTGCAAGCACAGGTCACCATCCACACCTCCCCTCCCGGGAGCCTCTGCAGCCTGCCACTGCCAGGGTCCCGTGATCCAGGGACAACTTCCCCGGGAGAACACACGGCATGCCTCAGGCTGGTGCAACGTCACACCGGCCTCTGCCGTCGCCGGCTCGCCCCACATTCCATACCCCTCCCTCCCCCCCAGCCTGAGTAAGCCAGAGCCCCCGAATCAGCTGCTCCTTTAACCCCGTCCTGTCTGAGAGAAAAACAGACACCCTCAGGCGACCTACACACCAAGGCGGGGCCAAATCCAAAGCTGAACCCCAGGAGCTGTGCGAACAAAGAAGAGAAAGGGAAATTTCTCCCAGCAGCCTCAGGAGCAGCGGATTAAATCTCCACAATCAACTTGATGTACCCTGCATCTGTGGAATACCTGAATAGACAACGAAGCATCCCAAAACGGAGGAAGTGGACGTTGGGAGCAACTGTTGACTTGGGGTTTGTTTTCTGCATCTAATTTGTTTCTGGTTTTATGTTTATCTTACTTTAGTATTTAGAGTTTATTATCATTGGTAGATTTGTTTATTGATTTGGTTGCTCTCTTCCTTTTTTTTAATATACATAGATATATTTTTTCTTCCTTTTTCTTTTTTTGTGAGGGTGTATGTGTATGCTTCTTTGTGTGATTTTGTCTGTATAGCTTTCTTTTACCATTTGTCCTAGGGTTCTGTCTGTCCGTTTTTGTTTGTTTGTTTGTTTTTTAGTATAGTTTTTAGTGCTTGCTATCATTGGTGGATTTGTTTTTTTGGTTTGGTTGATCTTTCTTTCTTTCTTTTCTTTTTTTATTACTTTTTAATTTTTTTACTTTTAATAATTTTTTGTTTGTTTGTTTTAATAACTTTTTTATTTTATTTTATTTTTTCTTTCTTTCTTTCTTTCTAACTGAGGCAGAAGAAGGGATAAGTGACCTGGAAGATAAAACAGTGGAAATAACTACTGCAGAGCAGAAGAAAGAAAAAAGAATGAAAAGAACTGAGGACAGTCTCAGAGACCTCTGGGACAACATTAAATGCACCAACATTCGAATTATAGGAGTCCCAGAAGAAGAAGAGAAAAAGAAGGGGACTGAGAAAATATTTAAAGAGATTATAGTTGAAAACTTCCCTAATATGGGAAAGGAAATCGTTAATCAAGTCCAGGAAGCACAGAGAGTCCCACACAGGATAAATCCAAGGAGAAACATGCCAAGACACATATTAATCAAACTATCAAAAATTAAATACAAAGAAAAAATATTAAAAGCAGCAAGGGAAAAACAACAAATAACATACGAGGAAATCCCCATAAGGTTAACAGCTGATCTTTCAGCAGAAACTCTGCAAGCCAGAAGGGAGTGGCAGGACATATTTAAAGTGATGAAGGAGAAAAACCTACAACCAAGATTACTCGACCCAGCAAGGATCTCATTCAGATTTGATGGAGAAATTAAAACCTTTACAGACAAGCAAAAGCTAAGAAAATTCAGCACCACCAAACAAGCTTTACAACAAATGCTAAAGGAACTTCTCTGGGCAGGAAACACAAGAGAAGGAAAAGACCTACAATAACAAACCCAAAACAATTAAGAAAATGGTAATAAGAACATACATATCAATAACTACCTTAAATGTAAATGGATTAAATGCTCCAACCAAAAGACATAGATTGGGGCTGAACGGATACAAAAACAAGACCCATATATATGCTGTCTGCAAGAGACCCACTTCAGACCTAGGGACACATACATACTGAAAGTGAGGGGATGGAAAAAGATATTCCATGCAAATGGAAATCAAAAGAAAGCTGGAGTAGCAATACTCATATCAGACAAAACAGACTTTAAAATAAAGACTATTACAAGAGACAAAGAAGGACACTACATAATGATTAAGGGGTCAATCCAAGATGAAGATATAACAATTGTAAACATTTATACACCCAACATAGGAGCACCTCAATACATAAGGCAAATGATAACAGCCATAAAAGGGGACATCAACAGTAACACAATCATAGTAGGGGACTTTAACACCCCACTTTCAACAATGGACAGATCATCCAAAATGAAAATAAATAAGGAAACACAAGCTTTAAATGATGCATTAAACAAGATGGACTTAATTGATATTTATAGGATATTCCATCCAAAAACAACAGAATACACTTTCTTCTCAAGTGTTCATGGAACTATCCTCCAGGATAGATCATATCTTGGGTCACAAATCAAGCCTCGGTAAATTTAAGAAAATTGAAATCGTATCAAGTATCTTTTCCAACCACAACGCTATGAGACTAGATATCAATTACAGGAAAAAAATCTGTAAAAAATACAAACACATGGAGGCTAAACAATACACTACTAAATAAGCAAGAGATCACTGAAGAAATCAAAGAGGAAATCAAAAAATACCTAGAAACAAATGACAATGAAAACAGGACAACACAAAGCCTATGGGATGCAGCAAAAGCAGTTCTAAGAGGGAAGTTTATAGCAATACAATCTTACCTCAAGAAACAACAAACATCTCAAATAAACAACCTAACCTTACACCTAAAGCAATTAGAGAAAGAAGAACAAAAAAACCCCAAAGTTAGCAGAAGGAAAGAAATCATAAAGATCAGATCAGAAATAAATGAAAAAGAAATGAAGGAAACAATAGCAAAGATCAATAAAACTAAAAGCTGCTTCTTTGAGAAGATAAACAACATTGATAAATCATTAGCCAGACTCATCAAGAAAAAAAGGGAGAAGACTCAAATCAATAGAATTAGAAATGAAAAAGGATAAGTAACAACTGACACTGCAGAAATGCAAAGGATTATAAGAGACTACTACAAACAACTATATGCCAATAAAATGGACAACCTGGAAGAAATGGACAAATTCTTAGAAAAGCACAAACTTCCAAGACTGAATGAGGAAGAAATAGAAAATATAAACAGACCAATCACAAACACTGACATTGAGACTGTGATTTAAAATCTTCCAACACACAAAAGCCCAGGACCAGATGGCTTACAGGCAAATTCTATCAAACATTTAGAGAAGAGCTAACACCTATCTTTCTCAAACTCTTCCAAAATATAGCAGAGGGAGGAACACTCCCAAACTCATTCTATGAGGCCACCATCACCCTGATACCAAAACCAGACAAAGATGTCACAAAGAAAGAAAACTACAGGCCAATATCACTGATGAACAGAGATGCAAAAATCCTCAACAAAATACTAGCAAACAGAATCCAACAGCACAGTAAAAGGATCATACACTGTGATCAAGTGGGGTTTATCCCAGGAATGCAAGGATTCTTCAGTACATGCAAATCAATCAATGTGATATTAACAAACTGAAGAGTAAAAACCATATGATCATCTGAATAGATGCAGAAAAAGCTGTTGACAAAATTCAACACCCATTTATGATTAAAAACCCTCCAGAAAGTAGGCATACACGGAACTCACCTCAACATAATAAAGGCCATATATGACAAACCTACAGCCAACATCGTTCTCAATGGTGAAAAACTGAAAGCATTTCCTCTAAGATCAGGAACAAGACAAGGATGTCCACTCTCACCACTATTATTCAACATAATTTTGGAAGTTTTAGCCACAGCAATCAGAAAAGAAAAAGAAATAAAAGGAATACAAATCAGAAAACAAGAAGTAAAGCTACCACTGTTTGCAGATGACATGATACTATACATAGAGAATCCTAAAGATGCTACCAGAAAACTACTAGAGCTAATCAATGAATTTGGTAAAGTAGCAGGATACAAAATTAATGCACAGAAATCTCTTGCATTCCTATACACTAATGATGAAAAATATGACAGAGGAATTAATGATACACTCCCATTTACCACTGCAACAAAAAGAATAAAATACCTAGGAATAAACCTACCTAAGGAGACAAAAGACCTGTATGCAGAAAACTATAAGACACTGATGAAAGAAATTAAAGATGATACAAACAGATGGAGAGATATACCATGTTCTTGGATTGGAAGAATCAACATTGTGAAAATGACTGTACTACCCAAAGCAATCTACAGATTCAATGGAATCCCTATCAAACTACCAGTGGCATTTTTCACAGAACTAGAACAAAAAATTTCACAGTTTGTATGGAAACACAAAAGACCCCGAAGAGCCAAAGCAATCTTGTGAAAGAAAAATGGAGCTGGAGGAATCAGGCTCCCGGACTTCAGAGTATACTACAAAGCTACAGTAATCAAGACAGTATGGTACTGGCACAAAAATAGAAATATAGATCAATGGAAAAGGATAGAAAGCCCAGAGATAAACCCATGCACCTGTGGTCACCTTATTTTTGATAAAGGAGGCAAGAATATAGAGTGGAGAGGGCTTCCCTGGTGGCACAGTGGTTGAGAATCCGCCTGCCAATGCAGGGGACACGGGTTCGAGCCCTGGTCCGGGAAGATCCCACGTGCCGCGGAGCAACTAAGCCCGTGCGCCACAACTACCGAGCCTGCGCTCTAGAGCCCGCGAGCCACAGCTACAGAAGCCTGCACACCTAGAGCCCGTGCTCTGCAACAAGAGAAGCCACTGCAATGAGAAACCTGCGTAGCGCAACGAAGAGTAGACCCCACTCTCCGCAAGTAGAGAAAACCTCTGAGCAGCAACAAAGACCCAATGCAGCCAAAAATAAATAAATAAAATAAATTTTAAAAAAAAAAGAATATAGAGTGGAGAAAAGACACCCTCTTCAATAAGCAGTGCTGGGAAAACTGGACAGCTACATGGAAAAGAATGAAATTAGAACACTCCCTAACGCCATACACAAAAATAAACTCAAAATGGTTTAAAGACCTAAATGTAAGACCAGACACTATAAAACTCTTAGAGAAAAACGAAAACATAGGCAGAACACTCTATGACATAAATCACAGCAAGATCCTTTTTGACCCACCTTCTAGAGAAATGGAAATAAAAATAAACAAATGGGACCTAATGAAACTTAAAAGCTTTTGCACAGCAAAGGAAACTACAAACAGGACGAAAAGACAGCCCTCAGAATGGGAGAAAATATTTGCAAATGAAGCAACTGACAAAGGATTAATCTCCAAAATATACAAGCAGCTCATGCAGCTCAATATCAAAGAAACAAACAACCCAATCCAAAAATGGGCAGAAGACCTGAACAGACATTTCTCCAAAGAAGATATACAGATTGCCAACAAACACGCGAAAGGATGCTCAGCATCACTAATCATTAGAGAAATGCAAATCAAAACTACAATGAGGTATCACCTCACAGCAGTCAGAATGGCCATCATCAAAAAATCTACAAACAATAAATGCTGGAGAGGGCGTGGAGAAAAAGGAACCCTCTTGCACTGTTGGTGGGAATGTAAATTGATACAGCCATTATGGAGAACAGTGTGGAGGTTCCTTAAAAAACTAAAAATAGAACTACCATACGACCCAGCAATCCCACTACTGGGCATATACCCTGAGAAAACCATAATTCAAAAAGAGACATGTACCACAATGTTCACTGCAGCTCTATTTACAATAGCCAGAACATGGAAGCAACCTAAGTGTCCATTGACAGAAGAATGGATAAAGAAGATGTGGCACATATATACAATGGAATATTACTCAGTTAAACTGAAATGAAATTGAGTTATTTGTAGTGAGGTGGATGGACCTAGAGTCTGTCATACAGAGTGAAGTAAGTCAGAAAGAGAAAAACAAATACCATATGCTAACACATATATACGGAATCTAAAAAAAACAAAACAAAAATGGTTCTGAAGAACCTAGGGGCAGGACAGGAATAAAGACGCAGACGGAGAGAATGGACTTGAGGACACGGGGAGGGGGAAGGGTAAGCTGGGACGAAGTGAGAGAGGCATGGACATATATACACTACCAAATGTAAAATAGATAGCTAGTGGGAGGCAGCCACATAGCACAGGGAGATCAGCTCTGTGCTTTGTGACCACCTAGAGGGGTGGGATAGGGAGGGTGGGAGGGAGATGCAAGAGGGAGGAGATATGGGGATATATGTATATGTATAGCTGATTCACTTTGTTATAAAGCAGAAACTACCACACCATTGTAAAGCAATTATACTCCAATAAAGATGTTAAAAAAAAAAAAAAAAGACCTGGTGATCAATGAATGTGTGTTGTAAACAATAGCTTTCTAATGTGTATTTCCCTCTTATGTATGTCTTTCTCTCCAACTAGACTATAAGCTTCTCATGGTTAGGGACTATGCCTAATTCACCGTGGTGTCCTAAAGATCCTGAGTTTTGCTGACTTCCAGACAAACACTGGGATCAGGGCAGAGAGCAAGCACACGACCTGTGAACCAGGAGTAAATATTTGACAGCAATCTACACAGGACTCATGGGGCTCTCCATCCATTCACCATCAGCCCCCCTCCACCACACAGTAGCCCAATGGGGGAGAACCTGAGAACTCCTGAAAACCTAGGGCTCTGCCCAAGGTAGAGTAGAAGTGTGTCCACTGTGTTGCGGTCAGGAAATAGAAGCATGTGGAATTAGGAGGAAAGAAACAAAAGAGCCAGTTCCACCTTCTACTTACATGGACAGCAAAACATCTCCGACAACACATCCCTTGGTTACAGAACAGCCACAGGGCCTCAGGAGTCTGGATGAGTCCCTGCTCAGACCCAACAAATCCTTTTGTAACTTTTGAAGCAGTAACATAAAAGCATTAAAGCTGGCTACACAGATGGTCACACATGCCCAGAAATCACCTGACTGACAGATTGGAGGGAGCCAAGACCTTCACCTCTGACGGAAGTGACCAATGCTTTGCTTCCGGCGGAGAGTAATACCTGATTCTTCTGAGGACCAAAGAGGAAATATTAAAACTGAAAGCCCTTGGCTACCATCAACAATTGTATGCTAGTATCAACAGAGGGAAATAATTTCCTTCCTGACTCCCACTAGGCCAGTCACGCCTAGAGCAGAAGGTGTGATTATCTAATCAAACAATGCAAGTCCCAAATGGCTAGACTGTAGCTTCTAGGGAATTTCTCAAAGCGCTGAGACTTCCTCAGTCTCTGAATCTACCTCCCTCCACCTCCTGCTGCCTAGAGCAAAAACAAATATGGAAAGTAATCATGATACACAACTTCATCTCAACTTCAACCATGATCATTAAGCTAGGTTCCAGATCTAGCTCCTTTCCAAGACAGAGGACAAATTACTGCCCATCCATCCTGGGGATGATGGGGGTACAGAGTTGGAAGGAAGGGCACACACTGAGCATATACTATGCACCAGGAACAGTGCAGGGGATTGCACATTACATTGTCTTATGTTTCTTTATATTTAAGATCAATATTTTTCTTTATAGTCAATGTCTTATTTTTCTTTATATTCTTTATGTTGAAACTAAAGAAGAAAACAACTGTAACGACCTATCATGTATGGACCATACTTTACAGTTTGCAAAACAAGTTGGCATCTATCAATCTATCAACCCACTTGCTCTAAACAAACACGAGACGTGGGCAGGACAACGATTATTATTCCTAATTCTCTGATCAGGGGAATGAAGGTGGAGGGATGTTGTTTTCTAGGGTTGCACATCTAATATTTGGCAGGTCTTCTGATACCCCATGCCACGCTACTCGCTACCTTTTTATGCATTCGCAAACTTCTTAAGGTGTACTGGTCCCAGAAGCCTATTTCTGTCCAGTTATTTGTTTCATTCTCATACAACCAGGCAGTTCAGCCTCATCTGTGCTAGAATTCCTAAAGCTTTCCAACAGAGAATTGGTCAGCAACTGATAGAACACCCTCAGGAAAAGGGCCAGTCACTACCTTTGGATTTAGTCTTTCTACCCAGGAAAATGCACTGTGCACCTATTATGTGCCAGAGATCCTACTAGCCTGTGGAGCTACACATATGAGCAGGAGATGCTGCCCATCTTCTGACTGCATTTTATATTCTTAAAGGCCATTGTCATGTGTGCCCAGCATCCTGCCTTTTCCGGATCTCATTCCTGTAACAGTGGGACATCATTTCCGGTCCTCTCAGCATCCTAGTGTGGAGAGGCCAGTTGGCTAACGTCCCTTTCAGAGGAGGAGGCAAGGACTAAAGTCCCATACCCTAGGAGAGCCCCAACAGGAGGGTAAACAAAAGGTTCATGGTCGCCCACAAAGCCTTAGTGCTCTCCCTGCCCCCTATCAGCACTCACATACTCTTTGGAGGAACCACCTCTTCTCCACTGTGGAGCTGCCATAAGCTTCCAGGTGACAGCAGGCAGCCAGCTCATGAGCAAGAGGGGAAACATCCTGCGGATGAAGCCAACACACACACAAGAGGGCAGAGCAAGGAGCACTGCAGAGAAACAGAGCCCAGGTCCTGCTCAAACTGAGCCTAAGGCCCACCTTACCTCGGGACTTGCCGGCTTCTGGCAGGGTCACCCCCCCACATTGTTCTCTCTGTACTGCAGCCTGAGGCTGCATCAGTGTTTTGGAAGACAAAGGCCACTGTTGGCTCATAATTAGCTTATGGACAACAGACACTTCTGAGTTTCTTCCAACGTGCTCCTGGTAAGGTGCTCTCTCCCATTCTGTCATGACACACTCGATTTTTTGTTTGAATCCAAGTACAAGGCTTCATATTCATCACAATTTAATTTTAAGTACTGAAAAAACTCAGGCAGTAGAGCGGAGAACAAAGATTTACATCTGATGCTCAAAGTGTATGCTTGGGGCAAGACATCTCAGACCATGTTTGAAATGTTAACAGACTAAAATGTTTAAGAGTCCAAGCAGTGGTTTCCAGCCTTTCATCTTATGCAGATCCTTAGGTGCAAAGAAAACCCGGTGTTCTTTTAAGATACATTGATTAAGAAAACAAAGGGTGACAAAATGTAACTGTAAACTCAGCCATACTTTTAAATGAAATTAGGTTTTATGGATCACTACAGCATCTGCTCCCTTTTGAAAAACTACACCATGATCATGGCAACACATATTATTTATCTGGTAAAAAGCCAGAGGCGGGGCATATAGGGACTGGCCCTGGAAATGGAGAGCACAAATCTAGAATTCTAAATAGAAGCCTTTCCCAGAATCCCCCAGCTATTTTCCTCAGATCCCCCTACAGCCCAGGGTATCCCATATCATCGATTCTTTTCTAGAATACGATGTTCTACCTGCTATAAACACAGAGGAATTCCAAAACACAAGGGAAAGTTTCCCTTACCTGCTCACCATTCTCCTTTCTGAGTGTGCAACAGGATTCCAGGATTCAAACTCAGATCCCTGTGGAGCCCGTGCAGGCCCTTTAAGACATAGGTGCACACCCTTGACTAAGCGAATTTAGCTTCCCCTACCTCAAAGGGTTGATGTGAAAATACAATAAGATCACAGAAGAAGCCTCTTGCACCGGGGTAAGCAAGAGCAGCTCAATACTATGACTTCTTTTCCTCAGAAATGCCCATAACACTGTTCATTGACACTTTCTTTCTGGTCCTTCAATTTCAAGAACACTTCCCTCCATGACAAAGGAGAAAGAAGGAAGCAATGCAATTATTGGCAATCTAAAATCCTCATTCGTCCAAATCTTCTTCCAATTTCTCTTCCTGCCACCTTCCAAGAGCTGAGTCCTGCCCTTGCTTTGCCACACATTTTATTAGCATTATTATATCCTGTCCATTGCCAACGAAATCAGCTCAAGAAGACAGGAAGAATATTTTTGTTCTTCTTAGTTCTTAGTCCACCCTAGTTACCAGTGCCCATGCTTTAAATGGAAACCACTGATTTTTAAAACTCATTAAAATATGCATATTGATTATAAAAGGAAAAAGTTTTCTTCTTTGCATAGGACTCACCAACTGAGGAAAAATATCTTCCCTCTGATGAGTGCCCTGTAGAACAATGGAGAAAGCACTAAACTGGAATCAGGTGACTGGATTCTGTCTTCAGTTCTGTTTCCTCAATGTTCCCACCTGTGGAAATGGGAGAACGAGGTTGCTTATGAATCTCTAGGATCTTACCAGCTGTAGAACTTCCCAAGTTTATGAACTTACTGGGTAAACCATACTGGGAATACCAGGCTTGAAACCCGCAAATCTAGTGGCTGACCTCTGTATCTCCTAAGCTGCCAGTCAGCTCCTGGCACTTCTATTTCACTAATGTGCCTTAGAATGATGAGGAAAGAGAATGCTGGTACCCCAGTGTTCATACCTCAGCTTTTGGGGGGAATATAGCTTCATCATAATATCAGAAGTGAAAGAGATAGATCAATTAGATACTCACATTTTAGGCAAGAAAAAACTAACAGCAAAATCTGAACTACAATAAATAAAAAGAGACAAGGCATATGAGTTTGGAGATAGATTTCTAACTATGGGATCTAGTGGCCGCTGTGAACCTTAGTTTCCTTGCCCAAAAAATGAGAGCCAGTGAGCAGCAGAGGGCTGGACAACCTTGATGCTTCCTGGGAAGTCCTCATTACTGGCTTTATTTCATTAAGAACTATCAGTATGGGCTTCCCTAGTGGCGCAGTGGTTGAGAGTCCGCCTGCCAATGCAGGGGACACGGGTTCGAGCCCTGGTCTGGGAAGATCCCACATGCCGCGGAGCAGCTGGGCCCGTGAGCCACAACTACTGAGCCTGCGCGTCTGGAGCCTGTGCTCCGCAACAAGAGAGGCCGCGATAGTGAGAGGTCCGTGCACCGTGATGAAGAGTGGCCCCCGCTTGCCACAACTAGAGAAAGCCCTCGCACAGAAACGAAGACCCAACACAGCCATAAATAAATAAATAAAAACAAATACTTTAAAAAAAAAAAGAACTATCAGTATTTTGGATTCTTCAATATATATTCCAACAGACAAGTATTCCAGGGTAGCTGGTTGTTACAAAATGTGTCTTTTGTAGACACAGGGGAAATCCACATACCAGAAAAATGACTACTCCCATTTTCATTGCTGTCATTTGAAACATTATTGAACCAATCATACAACTGTTTTGTGAATATGATCCCATTCAATCTTCAAATACCTGTACAAGTTCAAAGTTGAGAGAGACCTTAAAAATGACCCACTTCAACTCTTCCAACTGACAGGAGAAGAACCTGGGGGCCAGAGGAGGGAGGTGGCCACCCAGGAGCGCACCATTAGTGAGTGGCAGGCAGCCCAGGGCTCAAGTCCAGGGCTCGCTCCACTGGACCGAGGTACGGCCACTGTAACAGAAGAGGTCACCGACACTCACTGGCCAGAGACCTGCCATCAGCCATGCAATCAGCTTTGGAGGAAAACCAGGACTTACACACCCAGACCTCAGAACACCCGCTTCAAAGCTCTTGCATAAACACATGAAAGGATGCTCAACATCACTAATCATTAGAGAAATGCAAATCAAAACTACAATGAGGTATCACCTCACACCGGTCAGAATGGCCATTATAAAAAATTACAAACAATAAATGCTGGAGAGGGTGTGGAGAAAAGGGAACCCTCTTACACTGTTGGTGGGAATGTAAATTGATACAGCCCCTATGGAGAACAGTATGGAGGTTCCTTAAAAAACTAAAAATAGGACTACCATACGACCCAGCAATCCCACTACTGGGCATATACCCTGAGAAAACCATAATTCAAAAAGAGTCATGTACCAAAATGTTCATTGCAGCTCTATTTACAATAGCCAGGACATGGAAGCAACCTAAGTGTCCATCATCGAATGAATGGATAAAGAAGATGTGGCACATATATACAATGGAATATTACTCAGCCATAAAAAGAAACGAAATGGAGGTATTTGTAGTGAGGTGGATGGAGTTAGAGTCTGTCATACAGAGTGAAGTAAGTCAGAAAGAGAAAAACAAATACAGTATGCTAACACATATATATGGAATCTAAGGGAAGAAAAAAAAAAAAAAAAGGTCATGAAGAACCTAGTGGCAAGACGGGAATAAAGACACAGACCTACTAGAGAATGGACTTGGGGATATGGGGAGGGGGCAGGGTAAGATGTGACAGGGTGAGAGAGTGGCATGGACATATATACACTACTAAATGTAAAATAGATAGCTAGTGGGAAGCAGTCGCATAGCACAGGGAGATCAGCTCGGTGCTTTGTGACCACCTAGAGGGGTGGGATAGGGAGGGTGGGAGGGAGGGAGACGCAAGAGGGAAGAGATATGGGAACATATGTATATGTATAACTGATTCACTTTGTTATAAAGCAGAAACTAACACACCATTGTAAAGCAATTATACTCCAATAAAGATGATATAAAAAAAAAAAAAACAAAAAGAGTCATGTACCACAATGTTCACTGCAGCACTATTTACAATAGCCAGGTCATGGAAGCAACCTAAGTGTCCATTGACAGATGAATGGATAAAGAAGATGTGGCACATATATACAATGGAATATTACTCAGCCATAAAAAGAAATGAAATTGAGTTATTTGTAGTGAGGTGGATGGACCTAGAGTCTGTCATACAGAGTGAAGTAAGTCAGAAAGAGAAAAATAAATACTGTATGCTAACACATATATATGGAATTCTAAAAAAAAAAAAAAAAAATGGTTCTGAAGAACCTAGGGGCAGGACAGGAATAAAGACGCAGACGGAGAGAATGGACTTGAGGACACGGGGAGGGGGAAGGGTAAGCTGGGACGAAGTGAGAGAGTGGCATGGACATAACATACACTACCAAGTGTAAAATAGATAGCTAGTGGGAAGCAGCCGCATAGCACAGGGAGATCAGCTCCGTGCTTTGTGACCACCTAGAGGGGTGGGATAGGGAGGATGGGAGGGAGACGCGAGAGGGAGGAGATATGGGGATGTATGTATATGTATAGCTGATTCACTTTGTTATAAAGCAGAAACTAACACACCATTTTAAAGCAATTATACTCCAATAAAGATGTTTAAAAAAAGTTCTTGCATATAGCCCAACAGCAGAAAGAAACTAAGTTGGGAAAATGGAGTATAATCAAGGTGAGTCCAGCAAAGCAATGTGTTTCCTGAGAGCTAGCGCTCTTGACGGGCATTCGAAATTTCAAAGCCATCTCACTGAAATGAGAGAAAGGCATAATTTCCAACTTGCTGAGGGGATGGAATGTGAGGAGTCCAACACTGGCTCTGTGGACAGTGAAATCTCAAAAAAACTAAATAAATAAAAACAAAAAGACCCCACCTCTAAGCCCCAGGAAACCTAAGCTTCTCCTTGCAGAGGGAGATATCAATCATAACAGTTTCTACAACAGCAGCAAAGGGCAGCAGACTTCCCAGATTTTCAAACTTCGCTGAAAGGCAAAGCTCTCCACCTTGGGCCTGGGGCGGTGTTTCAGGCACTGGCTAGCTTCTCTCCATGCACAAATGAACACGGTTCCCCTTCTCCATAGTCAACGTTTCTTCTAACAATTTTTTTTCTTCTTTTCCATAAAGAGAACAAGCAGTTCTGCTAAAAAACCACTGTGAAATGATTGAAGTTCTCATGCAAACAAACCATTAGCAGAGTTCAAATGCAATTTAAATTACCAGTTGTTAAAGTGCGCCTCGATTTCTCCGCAAGTTTCCAAGGAGAATTACATACTATACACCATTTAATTGGTTGTTTTCTATTTTTTAACATCCATTTATTCCCCCCCATTTTATTTTCAGAAGTGTCTATAAAAGCTTCCCTTTAAAAAATTATACATTGTTGGATAGATTAAACCTGAAGATTGAAAAGTAGCAGAGAAACAGCTGCAGGATTACGCAGCTCAGCAGAAATTGATCGTTTCCACACCACAAGACATGCAGAGTTTTAAAATCTTAGGAGTCACCTGATGGTGCCCTCACTGTTTACAGATGAAGACGCTGAAACCCTGAAAGGGAAAGGAAGGCTTGGCCCAAGTCCTCTCACTGGCCAGTGACAGGTGCCAGGTGAGAACTCCCTACCTTCCAGCCCCGTGCTGCCTCTTCCCACTACCACATGTTGGAGGAGATGATGGGAAATGCTCAACAGATTTAACTTCCACCTGTAATTTTTTTCTTAAAGAAAATATGAAGTCATCTTCAAATACATCCCTGACCTCAAAAGTGCAGCTGGCCAATGGCAAATATCTCCCCAAAAGGGAGAAAGAGAAGTAAAGGCTGATGAATGAGTATAGTCAAAGGAGCTCCAAATGAGCAGATTCCTGGCAGGAAAAGTCAAGACACTCTTCTAGACTCATTAAACAAGTTATGGGACATTAAGACTGCCGATTTCCACTGCTTTATCTCGCCCAGAACTTGTGGCTGCCCTGGAATGAAGGGATAAAGGCAGGTCTTGTCACTTCTGTAAATGGAAAGGATTTCTAGAGGCCATCACAAGTACAGGGCGAAGTTCAAGGCTTTGCTATGGGACCTGTGTAAATTATTTAACCTCCCTGAGCTCAAGCTTTCCTGTCTTCAAAGTGGGGCTAATATCACCTACCCCTCAGGGTGTATGTAATCATTTCTTGGGATGCCGTACCCAGCATGCAAAGCACAGAGCCTGCAGGCAGTGTGCATTAATCAATGTTCACCCCCTCATCTTCCAAAGTTTCTATCTACAATTTCTCAAAGCCGATGGTTCTGTGGTTCTAATTTATTAGAACTATAACTGAGTCTTATAAGCCATATATGCTCACTAGGTCTGTTAGATACTGTGTGTCCCCTGACTGTAAATTCATTTATTTTGTCATCTAAAAAATAAAACAAAATAAAATACATGCCTGAAAACTTACACATCCAAGCATTTGCCACCAAAAGCAAACTCTTTGGAACTGCTATCTAAAAATGTCCTTCGAATCCAATTGATGAGCCAGACAGTAGTAAAAACCCCAATTTAATGCCCAAGACCTCATTTAAACTGCCCATCAGCCCTATGAAAAAGATTTCCCAATTGTCCACTGAGGAAACTAAGGGTCAGGGAGGTCAAACAACTGTCTAAGATTTGGGGGCTAGTAAATGGTAAAGCCCAGACTTGACCCCAAGTCTTCAAAATCAAGCTCCACGACCTGTGTTTTATTATTTTGCAGTTAAAACTATACTATGGACAGCTATTCTGCTAGAGGCAGAAATATACCTGAAAAAAAATCTTCTGCTATGTTCACATTTTAAAACAAAGTCTGAACTTTCAAACTAAAAAATGTTCACATTAAAAGCAGATAGATCCTTCTTGAATGTCACCTTGCTGTTATGTTCTTTTTTTTTAATTTATTTTATTGAAGTAGAGTTGATTTACAATGTTGTGTTAACTTCTGCTGTACAGCAAAGTGATTCAGATATATATATGTATGTATATATGTATATTCTTTTTCATATTCTTTTCCAATATGGTTTATCACAGGATATTAAATATACTTCCCTGTGCTATACAGTAGGACCTTGTTGTTTATCCATTCTATATATAATTGATTGCATCTGCTACTTCCAAATTTGCAATCCATCCCTCCCCCACCTCCCCTTCCCCTTGGCAACCACAAGTCTGTTCTCTATGTCTGTGAGGCTGTTTCTGTTTCGTAGATAGGTTCATTTGTGTCATATTTTAGATTTCACATGTAAGTGATATCATATATTTGTTTTTTTTCTTTCTGACTTACTTCACTTAGTATAGTAATCTCTAGGTCTATCCATGTTGCTGCAAATGGCATTATTTCATTCTTTTTTATGGCTGAGTAGTATTCCATTGTGTATATATAGCACATCTTCTTTATCCATTCATCTGTCAATGGACTTTTAGGTTGTTTCCATATCTTGGCTATTGTGAATAGTGCCGCTATAAACATAGGGGTACATGTATCTTTTCGAATTATAGTTTTGTCTGGATATACACCCAGGAGTGGGATTGCTGGATCATATGGAGAAGAGGGAACAATCCTACATTGTTGGTGAGAACATAAATTGGTGCAGCCACTATGGAAAACTGTATGGAGGTTCCTCAAAAAACTAAAAATAGAAGCTGCCATATGATCTTGCTGCTATGTTCTTAAGTGAAATAAAGAGCTCAGAGCCCTGGCACTAAGCAGACATCTGCCAGGTGAGAAGCAGGCCTGAGAAAGGTTAGCAGTGAGCTAATATCAGGGCAAGTCAAAAACATTATTCAAATGTCTGGGCTCATGATCAAATGGATCACGGGTAATCCTAGTATGAGCTTCTGAACACCCCCCGGCGCAACTGTTAGCTGCCACGATGTCAGATGCCCTGCATTCAGAGGTGCACAAAACAGGCATTTGCTGGCACCTCCTGTCCTTAAGAAGGCACAGTGTACGGGCCTCGCAGATATAGGCGCTGAGTCAGACATGCCTTAAGCTCTCAAAGAGCTCACAGGTTCAAGAGGGACACACTCACCCGCGACAAGACAGAAGGAAAAGTGTGCAAAGTACCAGTACGTGCAGTGTCCTTTTGAGGGTCAGGAAGAGCTCTGCCGACGATGACTTCTAAACTGAGCCTGAAGACCCAAGAGGATTTCCACGTATGAGGAGGAGGGAAACAGGCCCAGAGAACACAGTGTGCTAAGGCCTTAAGGAGATGAGTTCAGGGTGTTCTTCTTGGGGAAAGTGACTAATCTGGTGAGGCCAGTGGCAAAAAACATGGAGGGAAGTGGTGGGACATGAGGCTGGAAAGGAATGCTGCGGCCAGAACATGGAGGACCTTGTGTGCCAGGCTAAAACACTGGCACTTGAGACTCATGGCTACTGCATTTTGGAAAATGACACAAGAGAAAGCTAGATGGAACTGAATCCCCTTCCATAATCAGCTTCCAAGCACAGCAAGGGTGGGAGTGTCTAAACAAAAGCTTCCTCTGGAGGGACCCCTTCTCTGTGGCCCCACTCAGAGAAGTCAGAGGAGTGGGTGACCCTCAGAGTTGCCCCAAACCCACCCCTCCACTGACACTTTCCTCTAGTCTGGAACACTCACCCATGGAAGACCCAGAAAAGAAACCAAGTCTCGTGTTCCAAACAGGATTTCCATTCTGCCTTTAGGGAAATGTCAGCACTACCCAATTTGATGAACCAGAAGAACACAGGCTAAACACAAGCTCTAGCCTCTTTTCTGTCACTCAAGAAGCAGGAGCCAGACGCCTATCCACCACATACTATGTGTGCTCAAAGCTCCATATCACAGAGCTCCCAGCCAGGCTGGCACCACGTGACTGGGGCCTTGTAATGAGCCTGAACTGAGTGATGTCACCAGTGATGTTACAAGGAAACCTTTCCCTTAAAGGAGACTTTGTGGCAGGTCCCATATGTCAAAGGCACAGGCAAGATGTGACCCTTCCTGCCCTTAAAGAGCTCCCAGTCTAGAAATAGAGATAAAACATAAAGTAGGTGATGGCAGGTGCCATAGAAGAAGCACAGATAACAGTACAAATCTTCATAACAACCTGTGGGTTGGTGTGATTATTTGTACCCACTTGACAGATGAGGCAACTCATCAGGTTAACTGACCTAACAAATCACACAGCTAGGAAGCATCACAGCCAAGACTCAAATCCAGATCCCATGCCTGTAAGCACCATACAGTTATACTTTATTGCCTCCTGGCCCACTGTGTTGTGAGTTAGCAGAACAGAGAGATCGCTTCTAGGGGAGTATGGACGGTAGGCAACGGATGGTGATCAGAGGTTACTTCATTCAGAAGGTGGCATCTGTGCAGAAGTTTACAGGAGGAGCAGGAGTTCTAGGGATGAAGATGGGAGAGGTCATCTCAGGCAAAAAGAACAGCATGAGCTACAGCATGAAGATGAGAAAATGAGTGAGCGGGAACATCAAGGGTGTTCAGAGTGGATAGGTACTGCTATCTGGTTATGATGAGCCCTGGGTAGCAGGGGCAGGAGTTTTTGCTTAAATGCCAAAAATACCAGGAAAATATTATGAATAACAAAATAAGTGAATTTAAAGTCAGGGAAATACCGCTGAATATACTAAGAAAATAATAAATGTTTCAAAACAGGACTGTGGCATGGTCTCAGGTTTCCTTGGGATTCTGTGCTTCGGTGCTAAGACCATGCACTAACCTTTCAGGACCTGGGCCAGAGTCAGGAATAAAGGGCCTTCAGGTCCTTTCAGGTCAATGTACAGCGGGACACTGGACCCTCTGGAGGTTAGGACTTCTATACCTATCTCATAGATCCTGACCTTCTCAAGAAGAGTTTCTACAGATAATGAAATGAATTCCAGGCCCTTGCTGGAGCATAAGTACCCCCCAGCTGGTAAAAAGAGCATGGAGTACAGGACAGGAGTTATAGAATCAAAAGATCTTACACTTGATTCTTGGATTCTCCACTAATTAACTATGGAATGCTGAGCAAGTCACTTCCTTTTAACGAAGGCACAGTTTCCTCAGTTGTAAAATGGAAACGATCATACTTACATAGCTAGGTTCTTGTGAGCATTAACAAGGAATCTGTGAGATTAAATATAAGGATATGTGTTTCTACATGTGGGGTGACATGTTTAGAATAGGTGCTCCGCCTGAAAGCCACCACATTGATAGAAATAGTATAAAAACTGCCCAATCCTCCTGGTGAAGTATCTAAATCTGGAATTGTCAACAATTTTTCCCCCTGTTGAAAATTGAGCTATATTCCCCAGGCAAAGTCATTACATCTTTTTGTGCCAAATTGTTTTCATCTTTTAAATGACCCAGTAATCCCACTTTGGGCAATATACATAAGGGAATAATCCAAAAGGAAAAAAAGAAGGCAATTTGTTCAGAGATGTTATTCATAGTGCTATTTCTAGCTCCTTATATATCCCTCTATTATAGCACTTATCTCACTGTGCTGTAATTATCCACTCCCATACGCCTCCAAATTATCTTTGAATCCATCCCCGGCACCTAGCACAATGCCTGGCATACAGTAAGAACTCAATAAATGTTTGTTGACTAAATGAATGGGTAATATACAAGAGAAATTTTAAAAGAAATTCAAGTGAGCAAAAACAAAACATTGTTTTTAAGAGATGATGCTAAAAGAGGTGTAAAAAAAAAAAACAGAAAACAAAACAACACTGGCAACTAAAGACTGCAAACTATTTGAAGAGGAGTTTGTGAAGAAGCCTCAGGAGTGAATTTCAGATGATTTCATCTATAATCTCTGAGCATCTCCAGGCTTAGGCCAAGTGCAGTCTAAGATCGCCATGAGACACCCCGGGAAAAGAGGTCACATGCTAGGTCACTTTGGCCTGGTGGCCAGAGCACGAGGCTCGGTCAGGAATCTTGGATTCCCAAACTGACTCAGCCACTATCTAACATTGACTAATCACCTAACTTCTCTGAGACCAGTTTCTCCATTGAAACTTGGAGTACTTACAGGGGAGTCCAGCCCATTAAAAGGAATTACAGGGAGCAGGGCAAGGGCCAGCAAGTGTGAATTCAAATGTAAATAAAAGAGGAGGGCTGAGGGGTACCCTTGGACCAGGGTCCCCAAGGCAAGGTGGGGCTTTGAAGCCCCAGCTCTTCCGGGCCCCCACTGAGCCTTCTAAATCCATCTGACGGGGTGGTTGAAGGCGCCTCACCACAGAGTTTACAGGAGGCAGGAGTCTCTGCAAGAACAGAGGACACATCAAGGAAAAACCGTATGTTAAATATGGCCCATGAAGTCAACATCACTCTGATGTTCCGTATTCTTGGTGGGAAAGAATGCTTTATACAAATACCCAGAAAGAGCAAAGGAAGCGGCATGTTCTGCGGGGCTCATCGTGGGGCGTTCCAGCAGATCTCAGCCAGGACGTCAGAGGCAGGAAGCCACTGCCCTCCGGTCCTTGGCCAGAAGCTCAAGGCTAGAAACCAAAGCGGGGAGCACTCAGACTCCTTAGTCCAAACCAGCTGCAAGTCTGTGCACCCCACTCCACCTCCATCGGGGTCTCTCAGATTGCTGCCCACTTGAGCTTGACATTTCTCTGGAGGAAACTGCACTTGACATCCTACAGAGTTAGACGATCCCACCAAAGCATGTCATGAACCCATCCCCTTCTCTCTGGTTCCACTTCGACTACCCTAATCACTGTGATTACCACCTTTCACCCGGATTATGGCTTGCTTCTACTCCTTGCAATGCATTTCCCCCACAGAAGTCAGAATGATGCTGGTAAACGTAACTCAGATGCTTCCCATCACACCTCAACTCAGCTCCAAGCCCCTTCTCGAGCTCACTGACACCTACCAGCCACTGCCTTGCCCTCATCTCATGCTTCTCCCCCAGCAGTCCACTACCTTCTGGCACACTGGTCTCCTCTGTTCCTCAAACACAAACTCATTCCCACTCCACAGCCCTGGCACTGGCCTTGCCCTCTGCCTACAATGCTCCCTGCCCAACCCCGACTTTCCCATGGCTGGCTCCTTGTCATTCAGATCTCAGCTTAAACATCACTTCCTGGGCTCTTCCGCATTCCCTCACGGGCAGAGCACCCTCTGTGAACCCTCCTAAGCGTTACTTATTATTCTCTGCTGTTTACATGTTCATCTATTATCCGCCTCCTCCACACAACCCTACTAGAATGTAAGTTCCAAGGGATCATTGTTTTGTGTGTCTTTTTCTTCACTCTAAACCCAATACTGGATCAGCGCCCAGAGCAGTACGAGGCACATAATTGGGAATCCAATAAAGACTTAATGAAATTAGATGAATGCATGCCACAGATGGCAGAAGCCTCAAAGGCTGCTTCAAGGCAAGTAGCCCAGCACTGCAGCTAACATCCTGGGCTTCGGAGTCAGACGCGGATCACTGATGCTTGCACTCAGGAGCTGTAGGAGTTCAGGCAAGTTTTCCCACTTCTCTAGGCCTTATTTATCTCAACTAAAAAGGGGACAACAGGACTTCTCTGGTGGCGCAGTGGTTAAGAATCCACCTGCCAATGCAGGGGACACGGCTTTGAGCCCTGGTCCGGGAAGATCCCACATGCCGCGGAGCAACTAAGCCCGTGCGCCACAACTCCTGAGCCTGCGCTCTAGAGCCCGCGAGCCACAACTACTGAGCCCACGTGCCACAACTACTGAAACCTGCACGCCTAGAGCCCATGCTCCGCAACAAGAGAAGCCACCGCAATGAGAAGCCCGCCCCCCACAACGAAGAGTAGCCCCCGCTCGCCGCAACTAGAGAAAACCTGCGTGCAGCAACAAAGACCCAACGCAGCCATAAATAAATAAATAAATAAATAAATAAATAAATAAATAAATAAATAAATAAGGAAAAAAAGAAAAATAACATTAAGGGTGGGGCGGGGGGGACAACAGCACCTGCCTTGTGGGAGGGTGGGGAGAATTAAAGGAGATAAACCATGTGGAGCGCCTAGAGCAGGGCTCAGCACAGACGAAATGTTCGCTGTCATCAACTGCAGCCCCATCTTCCAGGCGGGAAAACTGAGACTCAGAAAGGTGCATGCGTCTTCACCCAAGTTAGACACTGAGTTAACAGCAGAGTCAGGTTAGAAAATTCCCTTTTTACTCTCTGTCCACTGCTCCACAGACCAGTTATTCCTTAGACAATAATAATAACAAAAATACCTGATATCATGTCATCGATTTATATATTCTGCCTTGTTCCAGAAAAAATCTGAAGTACCTGACAAAAGATGCACACTGTTCATGATTTTTTTTTAAAGTAAGAAAATTGGGAAGGGAGATGGAAAAATAAGGTGAAGGAAAGGGACAGAAATATAAGCCATATGTCTCATACCATTTGCTAGAGGTGAGCTTCACATTTGGCTCTGAGCTTCCCAGAGGCCAATATAAACCAGAGGGAAATACCTGTGTACATATGGTCCTTGGGAACACTTGGTTACTGAAATGTCACAGCACTGTGTGAGGAGGTGTCACCACCCAGGTGAGAATCACCCTGGTTTTTCACACTCTTGCCAGCTGAATTCCACCATCTGCTTACTCCTGATCACATGCACTCTAAAGCCACACGACCTGGGTTCAAATCCCAGCTCCACTACTGATTGCATGATGTTGGACAACTTATTTATTAATTCCTCAAAGCCTCAGGTTCTTCTGCTATAAAATGGAGATAAAAAATAGTACCTAAATGGATAAATAAAATGTGGTAGTATATATACAATTTATTACTATTTAGCCATAAAAGGAAAGGACATTCTGACACATGCTACAACATAGATGAACCTTGAAGACATTATGCTGAGTGAAATAAGCCAGTCACAAAAGGGCAAATACTGTATGATTCCACTTCTATAAGATACCTAGAAAAGTCAAATTCATAGAGACAGAAGGCAGAATGATGGCTGTCAGGGGCTGGGGGAGGGGAGAATGAGGAGTAAAAGTTTAATGGGTACAGAGTTTCAGCTTTGCAAGATGAAAAGCATTATGGAGATTGGTTGTCCAATCTGAACTGGTTGTCCAATACTGAACACTACTGAGCTGTACACTTAAAAATGGTTAAGATGATGGGGCTTCCCTGGTGGCACAGTGGTTAAGAATCCGCCTGCCAATGCAGGGGACACGGGTTTGAGCCCTGGTCCGCGAAGATCTCACATGCCGCGGAGCAACTAAGCCCGTGCGCCACAACTATTGAGCCTGCACTCTAGAGCCCGCGAGCCACAACTACTGAGCCTGTGTGCCACAACTACTGAAGCCCGCATGCCTAGAGCCCGTGCTCCTCAACAAGAGAAGCCACCGCAGTGAGAAGCCCGTGCACCGCAACGAAGAGTAGCCCCCGCTCGCCGCAACCAGAGAAAAGCCCGCGCGCACCAACAAAGACCCAACACAGCCAAAAATAAAATAAATTTAAAAAAATTTTTTTAAATGGTTAAGATGGTAAAAATCATTGTGTATTCTACCAAAATTAAAAATACAATTAAAACAATAGTACCAACTGAATCACTTTGCTGTACAGCAGAAATTAACACAACATTGTAAAACAACTATACTTCAATCAAATAATTTTTAAATAAATAAATAAATACCCCCCCCCCAAATAGTACCTACTCACAGGTAGCTGTAGTGATGAATCAATGTAGGTCAAGTGCTTAGCCCAGTGCCTGGCACCCAGAGAGCAGTCAATGCATGTCAGTTCTCCTTATGGGCAGTAATAGCATTCCCATTGGTACTACCAACCCTAACCTCTTGGTGCCCATGGTCAGCATCACAGAGGGAAAACATCCCAAGGCTCCATGCTTCAAGGTAGGCTCCTCCCACCTGGTGAACAGAGCCTACAATCACGGCCCAGGTACATCGGGGAGGAGGAGGTGGGGTGCGTGCAGGTTCCCGGGAGGGAAGTCCCTGTCTCCCCCGTGCTTCAGAGCCGCTTAGAGAGCTGCTTCCCCTCCCTTCCTCACCGACCACACAAGCTCAGGTGTCAGAGCACTTTCTCCCCTCTATGGTGATCTGTCACCTAACACCATGGGCATCAAAGCACTTCTCCAAAACACATCTCCAACATCTTTCCTCCACTAGAGAAAGGGGCCCCCAAGCTGATCAGAAACTGATCTGACTACGAAGAGTTACTCATTAGGGCCGTGTAACATCTGGGGGACTGTAGTAGGGTGGTGCCCTCTTGGTCTCTGTCGAATGCTGCTGGCACATCAAAGAAGGCTAAAGAAGTCTCTGTGTGTGTGTGTGTGTGTGTGTGTGTGTGTGTGTGTGTGTGTTTAAAATCTATTCAGAATCAGGGCTCACCTATGAATGGGAATTATACTCCAGAATCCTTGCAGCTTTAAGAATAGTGGGAGAGGCTCAGATGGAAAGCCCTGATCAGTTTCTTTCAAGGCCTGTGCATAATTTCACCTCCACGGTAAAGCTGAAATAAAGGCCTCCACTATTCAGTTCCTCCTCTTGGACAAGCTATCATCCTCTTTCGGAAAGAAAAAGATAACAGGCAGCAAAGCAGATCGGAAGGTAGCAGTTCACATTCAAACAATATTCACATGACCCAAAGAAGAAAAGGGTAAGTAGAAACCAAAGAAGAAAAAAAAAAAAAGTGAAATTAAAAAACCATCAAATTCAGACCTTTGAGTCCATGTAACGTGATAGAAAGAGGTCTGACCTGGGAGAACTTGGCTCCAGTTCTCAATTTCTCACAAATTAGATCAATAAGTGTGGGCACCTCTGGCATCCTGAGTCCCAATTTCCTCATCTGCAAAATGGGCATCTTCTCTGCCTTTGTCTGAAGGGGCAGCTTCCACGTAGTAGAAGGAGGAATGACCCGAGAATAAAAAGATCTGGATTCCAATCCCACCTAACTAGCCATGTACCTGCGAGGCAGGTGAGCTGCACTCCTGGGCCTCCCCCGCCCACCATCATGCTGTAAAATGAAACAGATCAATCAAATCATCCCAACTCCGGCAGTCCATCAGATCTACACAGTGTCCACACGCCAGGTGTTTATTGCAGAGTGGATGCCGTGCAAATGCTATACAGAAACCTTCTGCGTACTCTTAAGTCCAACCATAACTCTGCTTTTCAAGATAAAACTCGCCCTCCCCAAGTGTCCACAAACACCCCTTCTGGGGTGTTGCTCTAGCCCTAGCAATCAGACAGACAACAACACTCCCAAATTACCTTTTTCCCCAAATTAAGTTAGGCCTCAGGTGGGAGGAATACCTCTCTAATTTTTAATATACGAATAGAATTTTTCCTCAGGCATAGCCCGTCTCTAAATCCCACTGTGAGAAGTATTACCCTGGGAAAGCAGCTGTCCACACCCCAAATGAAAGCAGCTAGTGCTCCCAGCCACATGCCCCATCACCATGCAAGCGAACCAGCCCTCGGGACTCTGAGCCCTGGGTCTGCGGGCAGAAATGTCACTGGCTCTGGCAATAACGATATACTCACGCGCCGTCAGGCCCCACAGGCAGCTGGCCTTCTGCTGGTCCTCACTCTCTCTCACACACCCTAAGTCCCACCGCAAGGAGGTGGTCCCCAGGCCCGAGGGGAACAGCACTGAAACCTTCTCTCCTCGGCTCCCAGAACAAGGGGCAAAGGAATGGAGGGGGAGGGGCGGGGGGAGGGGGCGACTTTGTTTCTGGAAACAAGAATTCAAATCCTGCTTCTCCTAAACCCTGAGTCACCTCCTTCCCTTCCAATAGATCAGTGTGGTGGGTAAACATTTCCATATATGGAGAAGCAGGCTGGAGGATGTCAGAAAAATCACCCTTCTCTCCTCTGGCACTTGAAGAACATGCCCCACTAAAGACAGAATTCCTTACTCAGAGTGAATGATTAACCCCCAAAGAAGTGGAGTCTCAACTGTTCCACAGGCTCTCCTGTTACAGGAAAAAGGCTCCCCTGTCCAGACAAGGAAGTGACTGGTTTGAAAGGTTTTAAGTTCATCTTAGGAATGGGGCCATCTAGAATGCAACTACATTTATGAAGTCAATTTATTAATGGGGGGGGGGGGTGTTTAGGGCGATGCACCTTAAGAGGTCACCAAGAATCCAGCCCACAGTTCTTTCAGTGGCAGATGAGTACGAAAACAACCCTTGGACCCCAATCCCTGACCCCCTTGGGCCTAGAGTCCTCTTGGGAACTTAGTTTCGCATGAGTTCTTCATAGGACAGACACCAGGCAAGAAGACCCAGAATAAAACCAGACTTCCAGGAGAAAACTGGAGGTGGGGCGGGGGGGAGGGGGGGGAGGGAGGGTGGACAGAAGGGTGACATGCCCAATTTAATTTGTAAGTTTCATTCCCTTCGTTTGTAAGATTAATTCTCACCCGAAGGTCCTGAAAAGTGTCCAATGACTAAATTGAACCTGTGGAGTCAATCAGGGATGAATCTGGTCTGAAATGACTCCAGACTGAATTAGAGAAGAAAGGAGAGAGATGAAATGGCAGTGTGGGGCAGTCGGGGTCTGCTCAGAGAAGGAATCCGTATCTTGGCTTCCTAGTGGTTCTATTCCTTAGCACGATCTTATTCTACTGTTGGCTGTAAAGGCTTTCTGTAGGTCAGATGAGCCATTGCTCAGAATCATCGCCCACTTGCTGCTTTTTGGGGCTTCACCATGAGGGTGCTTGATCTCATCCCAAGGCAACCTTCAAGCAATAAACACCACTGGTCAGGGAGCAAGGGGACCCAAGCCCTAAGCCCAGGTCAGTCACTCCTTACCACTTTGGACAAATCTGTTCTCCTCTCGTAGCTTATATTCTCTCATCTACAAATTGGGTAGATATCCCAAAATGGTCCAACTATGTGCTCTAAAAGCAGCTTCTGTCCAGCCTATCGAACAGTCCTGACATTTATTTTGATCACTTGCTTTCTATTTTTGCAAGCACGCCACAAGTACCTGAAAAAATGGCCAACACTTCTTATTCATTGCACGTTTCATAAGTAAACACAAATATAAGTGATTACTAAATGAGGTAAGGAAACAGGATCAGAAAACCTTCCACCACATGCCAGAACCAGAACTCAGCACAGAATTCTTGCAACACAGTACTCCCTCATTTGGTCCTCATTTGTAACTGACACTAAACCAGCCATCAGACTTAGTGTTTCTGTAGAAAGACTGTCATCCTTTCAGGAGCTCAGAGTTCCTTCCAATATTCCAACAGGAGCATTTCAGCAGAGGAAAGAGGTATTCCATGGAAAACAGCTACCCAGGGATGACCTGGGAACTCTGTAAACCAAGGACCAAGGAGGGAACTACAGAGACAAGAATGAAAACCAGAATGAAAGGTCTAAAGCTACCTTCCATTCTGTTAGTAGCATTTGGAGATCAGTTTCCATATCCACAAAGCAACCCTTCATTCCTTAATGTATGTGTGTCTTTCTTCCTCGTGACCCCTGACAACCACTGGCTCTGGGATCTCAGGGGAAGAAAAGACCATAAAGGCCACCGAGCCCAATGTCTCTCCTATTTATGAACCAAACCCTCCCCCCATGGCATCCCTGAGGTCTCCAGTGAGGTGGAGATCATTATCTCCTGCAGCTGTAAATTCCATCTTTCCAACAGAAAGTTCTTCCTTATATGGAAATAAATATGGCTTCCGGGCCTTCAACCTCTGCCTCCTTATTCTGCTTCTTTGAACCATACAAACAACCTATGTCTGTCTCATGGGTTTGGAACTTTTGTAGGTGAATGTGGCTACAGAAACAAAGCTCTCCAAGATCTCATTCCTCGGTCACCCTGGCTGCCTCCTGCCAACTTGAGGCCCATCCTTTTTGGATTTTTCCAATAAGCATTAGTGCTTAGCAACCCATTCTGCATATGTACTGCTGGCCTTGTGGGTTCACAAGACGTACCCTATTAAATCCCAGTCACTGAGAAAAGAGAGAAAACAGACTTTGAGATCAGTTCCTCATCCACCTGGACCCCATCACCCACACCACATTCCCACCCTTTGTGGACGAAGCTCAGGAATGCAGATCCCCTCCCCAGCTCCCCACTCCTGCTCTCCAGCCTGGCCAACCTAAAACTGTCTCCAGGATACAGGACTGTTTCAAGGAACATTAAGAGCGAACTCTGTAAGAAAAGAGCACCTTGCCAACATAAGTGCTCTCAGAATCACAAAGCGGCCTGCAGGCAGGGCAGCAGGGCCAATTTGCTGATCACAAGGCTGGGAGCTCGTGATCCCTGACAACTGCCGGCACCGTTCTCCTCAGTGTCCTTTCAAAATGGAAAAAAATGTTCTTTTCTGCCACAGTTCTCACGTGGCACTATTTGAATTCAAGGTATGTGTGATAATGATGTCTCACATTATTGCATTCTTTACAGTTTAGTAAGTGCTTTACCAGACAGTCTCATTTAATCCCTACTGACAACTATCCCTGGAGGATTATACCCACTGTAGCGATAGGAAAAGTGAGGCTCAGGGAGGTTAAGTATATTCCCAAGGTCACACCGATGGTAAGTAGTGAAAAGAACGCTGGTTTAAGAGTTAGACTATTTAAGATTCCAGTTCCATTCTGCTGCATATGAAATAAATGACCTCTGGCCAACTGTTTGACTTTTCTAAACCTCAGTTCCTGCAGCTGAAAATTAAGAGATGAAAACAGCCCCTCTGCCTACCTCTCAGAGCGGTTATGAGCATCAACTGAGATAAGGCTAGTGAAAGCCCTCTGGAAAATGGGTAGGCATTACAAAAGTGTAGGGGATTATGGTGATTACTTGTCAATGACTGTGCATTCCATTACAAACACAAAAAGCAGCGAGGTCATTCTCAAGACAAAGACACATTAAGGCTCTGGGAATTGAAGGGAAATGATTTGACGTTCTGCAGGGTTCTGTCTATATGCTACTCATTCGTGCAGCTGAAACTCAGCAGCAACTGTCAGATTTTCAGCCCCACGTCACAAATGTCTCCAGGACTGCTCAAGACAAACTCGCCCTTTTTGGCTACAAGCAAATGCCAGGCCAAAAGGAGGTAATAGAGATGGGCGCTGGGAAGACCCCCTGAGAGTCTCAGTTCTGAAAACGTGACCTGCAATGTTTTCCTTGGAGAACTTGTTAGAAACACAGGCTCCAGTCTCTCTGCAACAAGCCCGTAGGGAAAGAAACGCACGGTACGGAGCTATTTACCAGAGGACACTAAGGAAGCTCCCGAGCATGAATTAATCAAGGGAACAGGATATTTCAAGCTGCAGATTCCAAAAGAAATCTCCAACCCATTAAACCTCCGGCCCAGCTCACAGAGGCTCAGCCTGGCATTCGGGCAGCCCAGGCTGCAGAGAAGCCCGTTTACATACCAGAGGTCCTGCAGCAGTTCACCAGGAGCCAGAAGGCACCCAAGAAGATCTGAGAGCTCAGGTGGGAGCCTGGCTTCCTTCAGGCCTCCCCCAACACACTAGTCATCAGGATTCTCTTCAATTTCTGCAAAGATCCAAGTCATCCATGGCATTTATGGAGGGGTCGGATCTTCCCCAGAAATCCATTCTCAAGGCTGATGCACACACAGCTCAATGATGACTGTTTTCTAGTTTGCATTTGATCATCTGCTTCCTTGTGCTTAACGGTGAAGGAAGACCCTACATTATTTTGTTGCATAGATGTGTGATTCCTACCATGAGTGTGTGCCTGCATCCTCAGGGATGCTATAGCAAAGGGCTTTGAGATGCAAACAACTTCAAGGAGCTCACAAGCATGGAAGAGAAAGGCTGACCATAATACAGGACAAGAGACTTCAGTAGGGTCCCCCTCGATGGGAGGGATGGATTTCCGGGTCAGCTATTAAGAGGGTAGGACAGGAAAAGGGGGAGGTGAAGGAGTAAAGGACATTCCAGGCAAAAGGAAAGATTTGAGCCCAGGCGTTAAGGAGCTATGTCCAGTGAACAGCAAGCTTAGCGGATGTGTAGGGAACTAGTGGGACAGGTGGGCAGGTGAGCGGAGACAAAGAGTAGCTCAGCAAGGTAAACTGAAGCCAAATAATAGCTGGAGGCTAAGGTGACTGGATTCTAGTTCTAAAAACCGTCTTTTTTTGAGAAACAATCTTTGATCACACCATTGATCATATTTTAAAAAATAGTCTCTTTGGCTTCTCACTGCTAAATAATAACAATAACAACTATAATTTATTGAGTATTTCATCTGTGCTGAGCACCGAACAAAGCAGGCTGCATACACTGTCCCATTTAACCCCATCAACAACCCTGTGAGCTAGGCAGTCTGGCTCCCATAATACAGATCAGGAAATGAAGGCTTAAAGGTAAACTGTGCCAGTCTTAGAGAAGGAAAGTGGGAGAGGCCAGGATTAACTAACTCACAGTGCAAACTCAACCCCTTGCAATTCTAGACCATACTCTCCAATTTCTAACCTTCTTCTTTCCTACTGCGCAGACTCTTCCTATCCCATTTCTATGAGATAAAATCATCCTATCACACATAATAATCCTATATAACAAACATAATGATCTCCAAAAACAGTTGACAAAATTCCTTATTTGATTCTGTTTCCCCACAAAGCCCTTGGAGTCAGGAACCTTGTCTGTGTTCTCAGCACTGTACACACAGTGGACAATCAATAATTACATGTTATTCAGTTAGACAACATCTCTGAAGGTTGGGCCGTCGAAGTAACACAATACTGGCTGTAATTTCCACTCTCTTCTCCATAGAAATGGAACTAATCTCAGCGAGGGTCCCAAGATCCAAAGGGGAGACATAGCCAAGTTGAAAGATACAGGTCAAGAATCATGTGCCTGGAGCAGCCCGAAGGCTCTGCAGCTACTCAGGGGATGCGTGACTCTGAACCTACAGCCAGGTGCTCCAAAGGCCCATCAGAAGGAGGTGGACAGGACACATATTTCCTTGACAAAAGGAAAAAGCTCCGGGACCCTCACAGCTGTGACTGGTGCTATGCCACTTTGCCTTTCAGCCTTAGTACAAAGACAGACTGGGCCAGCACAGTGGTTTTCAAACTTTTCTTCCCTAGCAGTAGAGCTTTTCCATTATGCAAAATGCATTGTGGATGCTTAGCTTGTAACGAAGATAAAAGCAGAGCTGCTAAGACTGGGCTCCAGAGCCCCCTTCCCTCCTACTCTTCTGACCATTTGTTGCCTCCCTACCTCGCAGCCCAACCCCAAGGACCCTCTCGGAGTCTCCCAGGCTCAGGGGAGCACAGCTTGAAAACCAGCAGCCTCTGAGAGCTTCATAGTACCTTCCAGCTCTGATTCTAGTAACTTCCAAGGTCTGAGATGTACCTCCTTTTAAGCAGCTCTCCATTTTTACCAGTGAGACAGGCAATATATGGTGTAGCAGGGAAGAAAGAGGTCTCAAAGTAGAAAACTTGGATGATAATCTATTTAAAGACCTGTGTTCTCAGAAGCAAGTTATTTAAATCTTGCTAAGCCTCAGTTTTCTCATCTGTAAATGGGAAATAATATTGTTATCCACCTAATAAGGCGTTTATGAGAATTAACTAATTTCATGCATAAGTTGCTTAGCAGAATGCAACAATAAAAACTGTGTTATGATCACTCCATCTATAAGTCCATCTATGTCCACAGATGAAAAAGCAGGTAGCACTGCATCCAGGGCAAAGAAGATGCTCAACAGGTGACAGAGGTCCAATTTTTTCCTTCCTTGCTCTCATGGACATTTCAACCTAAACAAACAATATGATGGCAATAAAGAGCTAAAGGGAAGAATACATTTCATGTCCCAAATTCCCTACAGATCATCTTTGAAAATATTACATCTTGTCTCTGGAAACTTTGAAACTCATGGCCATCTCAGGCTTCCAAGGATGTCAATCAAGACAGTCCAGGGTGGAGAAGGTGAGTTTGAGAAAACCAGGTCACTGGCACAGGAGAAAGTGTGAGACTTGGTATCCCAGGATCTGGCTATAAAACTATTATCATTTTTATTATAACCTCAAGTAAAAAGTTGAACCACTGAAAAAAATAACTTAGAATGCGCCCAAAACTTGGGAATCACCTCATCTTGAGGCCCCTGCTCCAACTACAAGACTCCCTGTCTGTCACCTGAGTTTTGCCCCAGGTTCCCTGAACATCCTGAAGGTGCTGCCAGGTTAACCCCCAATTTCATCCCAACTTTCGCAGGTGACCCCTCACCAGTGCTCTGAACTGCACAAAAAATAATGTCCAACTTCCTTCAGGCCAGCACTCATGGCCTCCAGGATGGGCCCCAACCCATCTTTCCAGGCACACTTCCCATTATATTGTCATTAAGGGTACCAGGCAAGAGTATACCCCCAATTCCTCCCAACTCCAAGGTTTGGCCATGCTTCCCCCAGGACTGTGCCTCCAAATCTGAGTGCCAGATCTCTTCGCTGTGCAGTGGGGAAGAGGAACCCTTGGGAGTGTTTTGTGATCAGGATGTAGTCAACAGTGTCTTCACTGCCCCATCCTTTCTCTAAAGACGGTCCCACCAACTACTGGTCCATAAACATCCACACCATGGGAAGAAGAAATATTTGTGTATTTCTTTGTTGTCAACAAAGCTTTTCACATGCCGCACCTTTTTAAACGCTTCTTGTAAGATACGACCATGACACCCACTTTATAAATGAGGAACCTGAGGGTCCAGAATATAGTCAGGAGCTGAGCCGGTAGCCAAGCACAGGGCTTTGGCTCCAGAGCCCTTACACACTACACTCTCCCCCAGGAGCTGAGTGCAACTGAAACCCTGCTGTAAAAGGTGCTGTTCTCCCGGCCAGCTCACTGCATGGCCCTGGGCACATCACTTTCCTTCTCTAAGCCATAAAATAAGGGCTCTGAGGTCATCCCACACATCTACATACCCCTTTCCCTCTCCCCTTGAAAGATTTCTGAAATAAAACCTTACAAGGGAATTACCGAGGTAACGTCTTGTGTATGTGTTTGGTCAGTTCCATCCCAAGCTTTCCCTCCCAAACTCCCACACCCAACCGGAAAGAAGGAAGAGTGACTGACCCGAGTGTCAAAAAGCCACCAGGACTCTACAGGACACAGCACAGGGAATGCAGTGTGGCAGGATCACCATAGAGACCACAAGCTGCTCCCCAAGAACAACTGCAGTCATGTTCACAGTGCATGAACCTTGTCAGCAGATTGCTGGTTTGATTGGCAATTTATAATAAGCTCAAGATGCACAAGCATTAATGTGGACAGCACAGTATGCATCTTACATGCCCCATGGCCTATGGGTTCCACGAGGGAGGGCAATGGAAAAATCCCTCTTTCCTTCAAGATTCTGAAGACATTAGCACGTCTTCTCTCTTTAGCACGAGCAACTACAACTGCTGCCTGACCGGAACACTCCCATCCGGATGTGAAGACAGTATCTGTGGAACAAGCTGCCATGCCCTCTCTGTGCTTTCTCTTAAAGTCCAAATGCTGACTGCCAGGCTCTCCCAGGACCATAGGATCCTAGATCTGGCAAAACTCAAATAGCAACTGGTCCAACTCCTGTAAACAACTTGTCTGGGGGCATTCATTCATTCAAAAAGCATCACTGATGTCTCCTTAATGCACAGCGATAGGATGAGGCTAGGTTTCTGCTCTCAAGAACCCTGCGCCAATATCTTCAGTGGCTTCTCAGTGGCCACAGAATAGTCCAAGCGCTTTATCTAATATCTCAAGTTTCTCAATAACTTGGACTCAAATCTTCTATTTCCACCATGAACTCCCTCCTGCTCCCACTCAGCACACATTCTTTGCTTTATTCAGACTGAACTCTTAGCTCTTGGTGCTTTTGCTTGACCTACTACCCTTCCCCATGCCAAGATCAGTTTATAGATAATCCTACAAGACCTACTGGTAGTTCTCAACTGGAACAAGATCGCTCTTTGAAGAAAGGCAGTTATTTCAGCAGTGTCTCATGCATTACAGGGAACCGAGCATCTCTGGCCCTGACCACTGAATGACAACGGTGGTCTGGCCTCCAGCACTGAGATAACAAAAAACACTCCACCACATTCGCAAATGTCCCTGAAAGTGATGTTACTGCCCCCCAACGGACAGTCACCGGACCACTGTCACCTGCATGAAACCTCCCTTGCTTCTCGGTCCTGCCAGAATAGTCTCTCGTCTCTGGATTTGCTCAGCCTGCTACCTAGGACATCGATGGTGACCTTCCTCGTACTATTCTCACTACGTACTTGACATACTCCCTTTCCAGGGAGGGCTCCCAGTGGGAGCGTCCATGACTTATCTCTGCCCCTGGTGCCAAAACTAGCACAGCACCAGGCTCATAGCAAGTGTTTAATAAACATTTATGAACAAATTACATAAACAAGACAACTGTCCAGGGCATGACTCTCAGGAGGAGATTAAACCGAGCTGGAAAATTACAAATCAACCAGTGCTGTCAATACTAAGGAGAACTCATTGCAGGGGCTGAGACTGAGCAAATGGCCTGTTTTTCGGTATATTAAGTATAGTAATGTTATACATTTTATCTAAATAAACAAATATGAAGTAGAACACTCTAGCAGTTATATTACAGTATTATAATTAATTATACATATTAAGTATCTGGGGATAATAGCCCTGGGCATTTTTAAATGACTGTCAGTGGCTGATACATTCTCTCAATTGGCTCCAAGTTCCCTTACACCCTCTGAAGTGCCTTCCTGTGCCACAGAAGCAGACTGCTAAAAACTACATTTCCCACACTCCCCTGAAGCTAATAAACTAGAATCCAGGAATAAGATGTACTTGTGTGAGACTTAGAAGGTGGAAGTGAGGCTAAGGCCCCCTGCTGCTCCTTCGTCTGGCAAGCTACACCTTGTAATCATAAGTCAAAATGCCGCTCCGTTTGCTAATCCAATGTCCCGCCGCCAACCATGAGGACATTGAGAAAAACGTCAGAGGTCTCTGTAGGGGCTTCCTAATCCCATCTCCCTTCTCCCCGGATTGCAGCTGTGGAATAAATTCTTAAACTCAATTGCCATAGATGTAGCCTCCTGGCTCCCACTGCTTCAGCCTTTCCAACAATTTTGTTAGCATCTCTTTCGCAGAATTAATCCCTTTCCACTTAAATTATGCGGAATGTCTTTCCTGCACTTAAGCCTGAAACACACAGGAAGGGGGGAAAAAAAAACACAATAGATCAATTAACTGATCATCCATTCGTCTATTTCTGATCTGATCGCGACCTCTGTCTGTCTATACCTAGACCTTCTCCCTTGCCTGTGTGAAGGGGAGAAAAATATGTCACTTTACTGTAACGAGCCAAACAGACCTAAGGGACATAAGTAGCAGGTGTCATAAACTAGTTGATGATCAACAGAAACTCTAATTCTTATAAAATGAAGCACGCTTATAGCATAATTACTAACTCTTTCCTGAGAATTCTTTGGCTTGACCTCTTTGTTTTCCAGAACTGCCACTGAATCCTTCAGTACCTCAAAGGCATACCGGCTGCACACCTAGCCCGTCTGCTCTGTGCAGCCCCACAGAAAAGGCCTCCAGAAATGTCTGTTCCTGTCCTTGTTTCCTTATTTGTAACATAGGGATAGCAATAGTACCTTCCTCGTAGGCTTGTTTATAAAGGATTAGATGGATCACTATGAATAAAGCACCTACAAGAGCAACCGGCACACAGTGACTGCTTACTACGTGTCACCTAGTGTATAACCTAGCAGCAATCTTAGGACACAGGTGTAAGTCCTGTTTTATTGATACAAATGAGGAAACTGAGACTCAGATTCTATAACTCTCCCAAGGTCAAGACAGCTGGTAAGCAAGGAGTGGAGGCAGGATCCAAATCCAGCTCCATGGCCTCCCACCAAATCCGACGCTCTCTGCACCTCAGCATCCTGCTTGCTAATATGAACACCTAATGGAAAAAGGTATTAAACAGGAGGAGAAAAACCAGCCCAGACATAACGGGGCTGTACCTTGGGAGCTCTCTGGGCATCACAGGATGATAAGGCCAATGTCATAAGCCCTGCCCTTCAGCACAGTCAGTTCCTGCGGATAAAATTAGCTCAGCTCTGCTCCAGTGCTACCTGGAGCCCTGAGGCAAAACTCACCCCAGGCACAGCCCGACCTCACCTGACCCTCACTCTCAGGAAGGGTCTCTCATGCACCTCATTAGGGCCTGAGATGACTCATTTTGCTCTTTCCGGCTCTGGCTGCTAAGGTCACCTCTCTGCTCTCCAGAAAGGCAGCTCCAAAGGAGAAGTAAAGATAAAAAATCAAGCAACCGTCCTGCATTCCTTTCCTCCAGGGCAGCTCACGAGCAAGGATGGGGTGCCTACCTGCCATGCCAGCTGTGCCCTGGGGGAAGGAGGCTCTGCTCAGTTATACAACCCAGCTCAGGACCAAGGACAGACACTAGCCCAGGTGGACTCCTGAGATTATCCTCCTTATTTTACTCTGGTGATGATGGTACTGACCAGGGGAAGGGCCCAGTCTATATTCTTGTGTGCTGTAGAACACAGCACACTGATGATGACCACCAGGGTCTCCTCTGCATCCTCCCAACCCAATGCCACCAGACTTGAAGGTGGAGCTCAAATGTCACCTCTCCTGGGGCCTTCCCTGCTCCCATCCCTACCCAGCTAGAATTTTCATCACAATTTCCACAATGCCTTATCTCTACCCTTTTTTTTTTTTGGCATTTATTTGTTCAACAAATATCTCTTGCATACCTATTTTGGACTTGAGGATACAGAAATGAAAGGCATAACCCTTACCTTCAAGGAAAGACAACCAACTGCAATAAATAGCCAAAAATGGGGCAAGTGGAGCTATCAGAGGTCAGAGGTACATGCCAAGCAGAGTTGATATCAGAGCAAAGTCTTGAAAGGAACCTGTGAGCTACCCTGATAAGGTGGGAGAGAAGCGATGTTTTGACAAGGAAACAGTATGTTAAGTTGTGGAGGCTACAGAGGATCCCATGTATATTCTGGAGCACAGGATCTGTCTTGGAGATTAGTGAGATGAGGATGAAAAGAGGCAGGGGCTAAATTCCCAACAGTCTTCTATTTTATGCAAAGGGTTTTGGATTTTACCCAAAAATCACTGAAGGATTTTAAAAACAGAGATTTGGCATGACTGGATTTGCATTTTTTGGAAAATCACTCTGGAAGAACAGAGAATGGAATGGAGGAGGGTGAGAATAAAAAACAAAGAATAAACAACAAAGGCCAATTGAGCATTACTGAAACCCTGTAGAAGAGAGGTGCTGAGGGTCTGAACTGAGGTGGGGCAGCAAAGGCGGAGTGGGTAGGTAGGGTGTAGTTACCTGCAGTGGGTGAGGAAGAGCAGTTACCATGGTTGACTCAACAAGGTCTGAGGATGAATAGATAGAAGGGTGAGGTAAAGGGAGGAAGCATCCAGAATGAGTCCCAGTTTCCAGGCTTGGGTGACTAAGTAGACAGACGTTGCTATCATTCACTAAGGTGACAATGCTAAGAGAAAAAGATAACATTAAGATTTCCAATCGGAGCATCCAAAAGGCACTTACATATATGGCTCTGGGGCTCAGGAGTTCCAAACCCAATATAACCCCCTAGGAGTCATGAGCACAGAGACATAGAAGGAGGCTAAAGACAAAGCTTTGGATGTGAGCAGGGACAAGGGCCAGCAAAGGAACCTTGAGGACAGATGCAGGGAAAGAATGAAAGAAGCAAGAGCGGTCAAGAGTGACCATACCACAGAGGCCAGATCAGAGCAGTGCTAACAAGAAATGAACTTGGCCCCATAGACCTGTGTGAGAGCTGCTTCTGTCAGACTGCAATGGGCTAAGAGGCCAAAAGAAGGTGAGGAAGGAGAAAGAAGTGTAAAGACAGAGAAGCAAAGAAGAGGGATGGCATGTTGTTGGAGAAGGTGAAATGAGTATACATCTTACTTCCCCTACTAGGCAGTAGGCTTGGAGAACAGTGCTGCCCAGTAGACGGATAATGCAAGCATCACTTGCAATTTGTTATTTTCTAGCAGCCACCTTTTTAAAAAGCCAAGAAGGAACAGGAAAAATTAATTTTAATAATATATTTTACTTAACCCAATATACCCATACTCATTTCATAGGTAATGAACATAAAATTTATTAATAAGATATTTTACCTTTTTTTTTTATACTAAGCCTTTGAAATCTGCTATTTTACACTTACAGCACATCTCAATTTGAACTGGGCCACATTTTAAATCCTCAGCAGTCACATGTCATTCTGATTTTACTTTGACGAGTCAGGACTCAGCATGGAAGCTGGCACATTGCATTTTTTTTAATATGATGAAATGAATGGACAGGTGATGGATGGAAGGATGGATGGATGAACTGTCATAACATTGAGAAAATTACTGAAGTCTCTGTGGTTCTTTGCCTTTATCAACTATACTTTAAAATTCCAGTCTTGGGTCATATTATGACTGGAGCCTTGGTATAGCTTAATATTAATATAAACAGCATAACTTCTATTCCTTCTAAACTTCCTCTCTTCCTTCAAAATTCAAAAACAGTGTCAGTCTCTAATTTTCTTAGAGCAAAACAACTCTGTCAAACACTGGTCAGAAGATCTACCACTAACATAGATCTCAAGCAGGTCACTTTACCTCTTTGAGCTTCTGTTTTCTCTACCATAAAAATATAAGCCTAACTCTTCATATCTCATAGACTCATTGAAAACTCAAAATAGTGAAAACACTAAAGTATTACACAGAAGCAAGGTATCACCAAGAAGTTTTCCCATATTATAAATATAAACCATATGAGCTTATCATATTATAAACTCCAATCGTGCCTACCCGCACACATACAAAACAAATAAAACTCTGCGTGGCTACATTAACATTAGTATTTTAATTTCCAATCCCACTATTCTTCCCGTCTCCTTGCAAAAACCACAGAAGATGTGGTCACCAGCCTTAAGTAGAGACTTGAAAGTGCAGGTCCAGGATGTGAGTAAGCCTGGGAGATGGTATGGTTGAGGGCTCCATGGCCTTTCAACAGATGGGACAAAATGTCCTGTATTGGACTGACCACTTACAGTTTAACAGTGAAAATCTTCTCCACCCTACCCAACTCCCAAGAGCAGAATGGTAATAACTATTTGCTTTCATTTGGCTTTTTGAGCGTGAGACACAAATATTGGGGGAGATTAGAAAAGGTGTGAAGCTGAAATGAAGACTTCTTAGGGGCACAATTGCCAAATGGAGAGAAAAAAATTAAGATGATTAGTTTGTTTCTTCTGCTGACCGGGGTCACCATCCACAAACCTGATTTTTTTTAAAAATTCCTTCAAAACTCTGCAGCTAACTGACCAAGAATGAGGGCCACTCACAGACCCCAGAATGAAGGAGCTCATCTGACCATCCAGCACCTAATTTTAGCAGGGAAGAAACAATAAGAAGAAGAGAAAGCGGAGGTCCCTAGTTACAGGGGGAGGAAGAGGGGAAGAGGGGTGGAGGGAGTGGGTTACCCATGGGGTTACGTTATGTGAGTGGCACAGCGAAGCCTTAAACCCTGTTGATCAGAATCCAAATCTTTTGTTGTCTCCCTTTATGTGACCCCTGATCTGTTTAAAAGCCAAATTAAAAATTACCCACTAATTAACCCAGCCAGATAAAACTATTGACACACAGCTTGCAGAGTATAATACCAGGAAAAATTTTAAAATACATAAACTTAGCTGTAAATGCCACTTAATCCAACCTCTGTTCTACTAGCAAAAGACAAATCTTTGTTCCACTTGGTATTTCTCAGACACACATTTTCCACAGCCAGTAAAGTTCTTCTGGCAAACCAGCCATCACAACCAGTCTCCACCCGACCACACAGGTGAACGCATCACCTTTCTATGCTGACCACACAGCAGAAGTCAGACTTGTGCCCTCATCTGCACAAGATGAGGTTTTAAAGAAAAACCAGAACACACTAGTACATCCTGGCCATGGAAGGCAGGGTCCATTTATAAAATACTGCTGTTGTTGATTAACAAACACTTGTTATGTGCCAGGTAATTTTCTAAGCCTGTTACCAATATTAACTCATATAACCTTCCCAACAAGCCCTATGAAGTATGTACCATTATCATTATTCCCATTTTACAGATCAGAAAACTGAGGCACAGGTAGACACAGAGATAGATAGTGGTGGGGCTGGGAACTGAATCTAGGCCATCTGGCTCAACGCCTGTGTTCTTCCCCTCCACGCTACGCTGCCTCTCAGTTGGTTTTGTTTGTCCTCCTTGTTTTTATTGTTGAGGGAGAGAACACAAACATTAATGGAGAGTAAGAAATATGAAGGGCGCACAACCAGCACATTCTCTCCCTAAAGTCAAGTGACAAGAGAGGCCAAATCTTAATGAGGAACCAAGTAACTGATTTGCTCTGAGAAAGCCCTGTCACAAGACCAGAAATACGCAGTGTCCGTGAGATCAGTATACTCCCTGTCACCATCAGGAGGTGGTCTCAGGAGAGGTGAAGTCAAGTCCGAGTTTCAGGGATGGCAGGAGAGATAGACTGAAGCATCACCCCCGTGATGTCAGGCTGAGGGGACTGGAAGGCAGGACCGAGGCCCTCTCTTCCCCGAGCACTGCCCATGCTTGCAGCAGGGACTCCAATCCCCATTCTGCAGATGAGAACGCTGCTGCCCCCAGTTTTGTTCCAAGTTACAAGAGAAGCACCCATTCCTCGCAGACGTCACTACGAGTTCATGGGACACAGTGGTGACACAGTGCGGGGGGGGACCGTTCAGGCTCTGCAGTCAGACAAATCCAAGTTCAGATCCTGTTCCTGCCACTGCATGACACTGTGACAGTTACATGCAGAGTTTTGACTTCTTAACCCATGAAGTGGGGAAGGATAAAAATCCCTACCTCCCAGGGTTACTGGGAGATTAGAGACAATGCTTGCAAACAGCGTAACACCAGGCCCCGGGCAGCGACTACAGTCCTCCCCGCCTTATCTGCAGTTTCAGTTACCCGAGGTCAATGCAGTCCAAAAATATTACATGGAAAATTCCAGAAATGAACAATTCATAGGTTTTAAATTGAGGGCCATTCCCGAAATCTCACGCCATCCTGCTTGGTCGCCCCCAGAGTGAATTGTCCCTTCATCCAGCATATCCCACACCTCTTAGTCACTTAGTAGCCGGCTTGGTTATCGAATCTACTGTCTCGGTATCAGCGTTCGCGTTCAAGTCATCCTTCTTTTACGTAACAACGGCCCAAAGCGCAAGGGTAGTGATGCTGGCAATAAAAGGTGAAAAGTTCTCCACTTAATAAGGAAAAAAAAAAAATTGTATGCTGAGGTTGCTAAGATCTACATACAGGAAGAACGAATCCATGAAATTGTGAAGAAGGAAAATGAAATCCATGCTAGTTTTGCTGTCGCACCTCAAACTGCAAAAGTTATGGCTACAGTACATGATAGGTACTTAGTTAAGATGGAAAAGGCATTAAATTTATACAAGATATTTTGAGAGAGAGACCACATTCACATAACTTTTATTACAGCATATTGTTATAACTGTTCTATTTTATTGTTATTGTTAATCTTTTATTGGCCGAATTTATAAATTAAACTTTATCATAGATATGTATGTATAGGAAAAAACACAGTATATAAAGGGTTCAGCACTATCCACTGATTCAGGCATTCACCGGGGGTCTTGGAACATATACCCTGCGGATAAGGAGGAACCACTGCATCTTAAATAAAAATAAAAATTGCCTGACACACGCCCTGCCCCTGGATCTTTTCCTTTCCCTCGTGGGAAGGATAAAATAGACGTGGCGCTCTTCCTCCTTTCTTCCCTGCTCTTTCAATGGCACTGCTATGCTCACAGTCACCTGGGCATAAAATCCCTTAAGCCCTTCAACCATTCAGTCATGTCCTCTGTGCTTACATACACTGGTGCTCTTATCCAGGTCCTCCCTTTTTTCCTAGAAAGTTTTTTACCAAACTCCTATTCATATTATAAAACCCAACTCAAGCCTCACTGACCCCAGGCAGCCATTCTAATCATTCCTTCCTCTGTGCTTCGTGTGCACATCAATTATTACACTGATGACACTAAAAGATAATTGAATAACCACATGCAAAGCTGATATTCACAGCACACAGAGATGTGGCGATACAGATTGCTAAAATATTTAAATATGTCCTTGCCCAGCTTCTGTTTCAAGGCCCCAAAATGCCCTCACTCCACCTCAGTTTTCCCGATCCCTCCCTTAGGACCCCTTGAACCTCCCCGCAATCCAGCAACAAAAAGATTCCCTGTGGCAGAGCTTGTGCCCCTTCAGCACAGGGGATTATACACATGTAAATATCACCTCTGTCTGTAGGGACAACTCACCTCTAAACTAAACGTTGATTTACATACTTTTTGGAGCAGGACAGATATTAATTACTGGCTAGGATGCTCCTTGAAGATCAGAAGCACTTGATTCCTCAGCATCCAGAACACGCCCCCCAGGGCAAACTTGTAGCAAATGCCCAAGTGATTCACAATGTCTCGGTTGGTTCTCCCTCCTCAGCCAGGACTTGGCACGCAGTAGGCTTTCAGTAAGTCCTTGCTGCCCGACCGCCCTGCTGTGTGCAGCTTTGGAGTCAGACCCAGTTTGACTCCCGCCTCCCGCAGCTGCCCAGTCCAGCCCCCTGACCCCAGCTGCTGGCCCTGCAGTCCATCCTTACCCCCCAACGACACAACCGAGAGGCCAGCTCTCTGCTCCACGCCTCCAACGGCCCCCAGTTATGACAAATCCAATCCAGACTCTCCTGAGACTGCACGGGCGTCCTCATTCTTGACCTCCTTCTAGGAATACAGAGATGACCAAAGGGCACACCATTCCTCGAAGTACACAAAGGGCAGTGAATAAACATAAGAAGTTACCCTTTAAAAGTTAACCAAAGCTGTTAAAAGCAGCTCCTGATATTTTTATAACATATTAGGGTTTTAAACACCTTTTACAGCAAATTGATTCACTTCCTCCTCCCTCATCATCCAGTGAAGTAGGAAGAACAGGGATTACTTTCTCCAATATTAGTGATGGGAGGTGACTTCGCCACGTAACACAGCTGAGTCACATCGGCCACCACTGAATTCTAACCTCAAGAACCTCAATCCAGAGCTCTCGGGTTCCCTTGGGTAAGCGCATCTCCTTAAGGCACAATTTTATGAACTAGGATATGAAAACACAACATACACCTCTGTCGCTCGCTGGGTCCTAAAGCTGCTGTATTCTCCTGCGTAGCACTTTTCACTTTCTGAAAGCATGGATCTGTTTACTTGTCTGTTGTCTGTCTCACTCCCTAGACTGCCAGCAATCCGAGGCCATGGACTTTGCCTGTCTCCTTCATCACTATATCCCAGCACCTAGAACAGAGCAGGGTGCACTTGACTGTGAAAAGGAAAGAGGATTTGGAGTCAGACCCAATATTGACTCCCTCCACCCTCCCTTACCAGCAGCCTAACAGTGGACAACTAAACCTCTCCAAGCCTCAATCTCTTCACCCTTAAAAGTCAAATGATGACACCTATTCCCCAGTGTGCTGGGGGTGGGGGGGGGGTGTAAAAAAAAAAAATATTTACCAGTGCTCCACACAAGATAAACAGTCAATAAATGTCAGTTCCCTTTCTCTACCAGCCACCAGCTGTGCTTCCTTCAATCCCCGCCCACCCCTAGATGTCTCCTTCTCCTATCAATCACCCCCATCTCTTGCAGCCCTAAGGCCACAAATACGCCCTTCTCCACCTCCGCCCTTCTCCACCTCCGCCCTTCTCCACCTCCGCCCTTCTCCACCTCCGCCCTTCTCCACCTCCGAGCATCAGATCCTTCCTGTGGCCAGTGTCTACGGGAGAGGCCCAGGCTGAGCTCACAGCTGCAAACGACCACATTTTCATGTCTGCCAAGCTCTGACCTACTTCCCAGCCAGACCAAAGCAGGTGATGCTGGTAGTGATTCAGCAAGGTCCTTTTTTTTCCCCCCAAGTCATGTTGAACATAGGTCATAACACAGAATCATGGGCTCACAGAGCTCAGAGCTAAAAATGTCTACAAAGCCCAGCCCATAAAGTGCAACTCTCTTACTTTATAGACGTGGAATCTGTGTTCTAGAGAATGGAAGTGTCTTAGCCAAGAACAAACCCCTCTAATTCCCCAAAGATCAGTTGACAACAGCATGGCTCCAGTTATATCCTAAGATACAACCCTGGCTTGCCCACCACGTTCCCTCATCTCAGAAACGATTCCTTGTGTCTCAGAGCTTAAATTCTTGCTGATTCCATTCCAGGCAAATGTATTCTCTCCATTGTTAAATATTCTGCATCTCTGTAGATGATGGAATGTTTCTCTAATTTTCAACCCCATGAACTACAGTTTACACACCTAGAAATAAAATTGCAACTGTTTTAAATTATAAGGGATGGTATAAGAAAAGACCAACAGACTAGAAGTGAGGGGGTATGGAGTCTAAACTTGGTTCTGCTACTAACCACTTATATGACCTTGAGTGAGTCCTTCTCCCCTCTGGGTCCCCTTTCTCTCACGTTAAAATGGGACTGTTGGAGCAGATCCTCTCCAAGCTGTGATATTCTGGATCTGTGTGTCTCATCATCACCTTCAATATATTATCACCCACTATCCGAAATAATTAGACTGTAACTCATTAAGCCCAGAATTTTTCCGTAGTGTAACTGGGTATATGTCCTTTAGCACGTGATCAGTGTTGTCAATGAATTGTAAAGCTTTTCAAAAACAAGGGTCGCATTTTCATGTAATTATGTCACACTGACTTTGTAAATACCATAGAGTAAATGCTGCCAGACTGATGAAGTTTTAGAGTAATGCATGCTATAGGGTGAGAATAAAACAATAAGACAGTCTCAACAATACATCAAAATTTAGGCTTCCCGCGACTGTGGATTTCATCACAGTGGTTCCTTTATTCTAATAATCCTGCCATTCTTCAAATCCCTTCCTTATAAACTTTGTGAAGAAGTAGCTGTAGATCTTGTAGAATATTCCCAATGGGAGTACCTCTGATTTTGGAGATGGATTCTTATTTTTCCAACAGTCACTGAGAGACAATTCCAGTGAATAAGGGAGATAATCCAGTTGCAGGGGATCAGGCTGAATAATACTTGGCCAAGAAAATTATCACATGAAGTTTTTGGGTGATAAGAGCATCATGGGCACAGGTCACAGAGTCACACCTGACCCCAGAGGACTCACCTAAAGAGGCTGATACGATACTCAGTGGATTTCTAAGCAGTATCACGTTTGCAATAAATCACACTAAATCTTCCTGAAGCTGCCAAGAAGACTCAACGTGCTGATTCAGAGGTGGTACTTCTCTCCTGCTTCCTACTGCTCTTTTCCCAAAAAAGAAAAAAGTTTCTTAATAAGAAATGCCAGGTGAACTCTATTAGAACCCAACACGAGCATAGTCACTGGAATATGTCCTCAAAGATGATGACACAGGTCCCCCAGTTTTCTTTCCCTACTAAGCACTCATAAAACAAACTAATGAAAAAGGCCTTATGCGTTAAAATGTTCATAACAGTGTTATTTAGAAAAGCAGGTAATTGGCAATAATCCATGTCCAAAAATATGTAAATGGCTAAATTTAAAAACAGTACATCTACCCAATGGAATATAAGTGGTCATCAAAAATATGAGAATTATATGGGACTTCCCTGGTGGTCCAGTGGTTAAGACACCACGCTTCCAATGCAAGGGGCACAGGTTCAATCCCTAGTCAGGGAACTAAGATCCCACATGCCACGTGGCGCAGCCAAAAAAAAAAAAAAATGAGAATTATAAAATAACCTGAAAATGTTTAGGAATACTCATTGGAGAAAAGAAAAGAGCAAATAAAACTGCCTAGTAAGAATAAGAAAGTACTAGTGGATAATATTTTAATAACATACCTTCTTTTGAATAATAATGATGATGACTAACAGCTAATGGCATGACTCATGACTCCTCCATGACAGCCTGGAAATATCTGAAGCTATGATAAAGACATAGGGGTTTAAATAGAAGGCAATCAGAAACTCCAGAAAAAACAAAAGACTACGTGAGAAATCATGACGCAAATTTGGAGAAACCAGTACAAAATAAAAGAAAAAGTTGATGGAACTTCAAGAAGAAATGCAGAATAGACTCCAAGCAGGCGGGAGAGCAGTTAGAAAGACAGAAGATATATAGGATATGGTAGAAAATACTTAATTACTTAATTTTCTTTGCCCAATCAAAAAAATACAATCCTCAAAATTCAAGAATATTAACAACAACAACAAAAAAGCAAGAGTCTCAGTGTAGAAATAAAACAAACAACCTGGAATGATTTTAAACAACTAGAGGAGAATTAGAAGGATCTATTAGATTTTGATGCAAACTAAGGGAAAGTTCAGTCCCCTGTGAGTGGCTTATAGGTGGTGACCTCAGAAGCCTAGAAACGGAAATGAAACCACAGCACATGACTTAGCCCGGTATTGAGCAATATTTACCTAGAAATCATAATGTAAATGTTGTTAATTGTTTTCAGTTTTTGAAATCAACCCACAGACACAGCATAGAAGACTCAGTGATGGCTACAAAACTGTATAAAAGTGCATGTAGACATGTATCTGTTATAAAAGCTGGAGATGCAAAAGGTAACATAAAACATAACTGACAAATTTTAAGAGTAAAAGTGGGAGAAGAAAGGTACAGAGAAACCTCAACATCTTCATCTTACAAAATGGTGGGTAAAAAGATACTGCCAAAAGTTGATACGGCAAGGAATGGAGATGAATGCACATTATAAAAATTTATAAAGGAAACTAACCCAGAGAGAGTAAAAGAAATGATCCAACTGTCAAAAATTGGGAAGGGGGATGGGAGGTGCCAGCGTGTATATGAGTCCGTCCTTGCCTATCACAAAAGACAGAAGTCAAACACCTGAAACTAATAACTTAAAAACTAAAGATATAAGCATACTCTTTAGAGATATGATAATAACCACAAGAAGAATTAAAAACAAAAAATGGTTACAAGTGGGGAAGGGACTGGGGTAGGGAGAGATGGGACAATAAATTCTTCTTCTTGGTTTTTTGGGGTTTTTTAAATAAATGTTTCTGTAGTATTTTATTGTATTTTTACTATGAGTATTTATTTGAACAACATTTAAGATTTTTAAAAATAATAAAAATAATATTTCAAAGGAAAAAGGAATTGCTCCAAATAGCACGACCCAGAGGTCACAGAGGTCAAATGTGGAGGGGACTTCTTGGGAAAATCATTGCAAAAGGACACTCTCGTGGAGATACTAAATGTACAGCCAGTCCCCTTTTTAAGTCACTTTGCCCCCTTTTAAAAACTTCCCTCTCCCCTTCTCTCCCCAAGCTCTTTAACTCTCTCCTAACATCTTCCTATAAAATTCTGAACACTCTATGTCCCTCAATTTTCTTCGCTGGCTTCAAAATAAAAAGTAAACCTCAATGCAAACTTGAAAATGTAAAGAATCCCTGAGGAAACCCTAAAATCAACAGACGGCTCAGCCTGTGCGGTCCTGTGGCCTAGAAGCGCACCAGGGCCTGGAGGTTGGAGCTATAATTAGCTGCTTCTGGGCAGACAACAAGGACTCCTGTTCCCTGGAAAGGAGGTAATTAAAAGAAGCAGATTTAGGCCCGAGGTGGCAAGTCTCAAGGAACTGTGGCTCCGGGCAATCCCAGCCTACACCCCAAATGAGGAAATAGGAACCTGCTGGCCTGACACTCCATTCCTAAACCATTTTTTCCTCTCTCCGGTTTCTAAGGCCAGGGGAATGCCAGCCATCAGCCCAATCACTTTTTTTTGGTCACTTAAGACCAATTTACTGGGCACCCCCTATGTACCAGGCCTGTGCTCAGTGCTACAGGGAGGGTGGGGATGAGTCAGACCCGAACCTTGACCTCAGGGAGACAACAGGGGAGCACAAACAAAATTTAGAGCACACAGCACTCCTGATAGACTTTCTCTCCCATTCCTGCAACCACCCAGCAGGGCAAGATGCTTTCCCCCAGTTTTACAGATGAAGAATCTGGAGCTCAGAGAAGAGAAACCACCTTCCCAAGGTCACGGAGCTGTAGAGTGGGCACAAACTCAAAACCAGGCTTCTCTAGCTCTAAAACCCAAGCCTTTTCTCCCTGTGCCACCAAAAGAAATAGGAAAAGAAGGCATCTCTGCAAAAGGGGCTAAGGAGATAGGCCAGTGACCATGTGTGAACCTTTCTCAGAGCTCAGAGCAAAACTCATGGATTTCCGTTTTTAGGAATTTCCGAAATTTCACATTGCACCTGTGCCAGTGTTTAAAGGGCTCCCTCTCATACCATCCAACACCTTAGCTGTCACCGTCTCAGCATTTAGAGCCTTTCAAAACGTGGGCCCTGGCTCAGCTTTTATCTCCCAGGGTTTGGCACTCCACAGGGTCCTTGCTTTACGTAGGAAAGGATCACACAGCATGAGCCACCAAAAACCCACAAATCTGAGCTCCATCGCCACGAGCCTAAGGGAGATAGCAGCTCCAGCTTCATGCCCTTGTCTCGCACCTCAGCATCGTCCACCTGAGACCCTCCAAATACAGTCAGGTTTCTAGGGTGAGTGGCCTAGAACAGCAGCTCTGCCTGGCACATGTCTCTCCTGCATAGGGAGGCCTGCCTTCTGCAGTTCTGTGTCCATCTGCTAATTTTCCCTGCATATCCACCCAAAACTGTCCCCATAAACTTGACAGGGGTGATGCCAAATTTCCTCTGCTTGGGAAAGAGAAGAGGCACAGGGGAGGGGAGGCTTCAGGTAAGACTGGATCGTGACCTTGTCATGAAACAAAGATTTAAGATACAACTCAGCTACTGGATGCACCAGTTTCCCCATTACATGTGGCAACTCCATGATGTAGGGACACTGCTTTGCTATCCTGTACAAAAAAGAAATCTAGAGTTTGGTGTTCAACTAAAAAAAATACAGCCTGAGGACTGTTCTCCCTATATCACATCCACTGATCAGTTCCTCTTACCCCAACCCTTCTTGTAGGCACATGGACACTCTTGGCCCTTTATCTGGACATCCTGAAGTCAGAACCAAGGTCGGTTCTGAGATTAGCTACTTAAATATAGCTGTGCCTTGCAAGTCTTGGCCCATGTTTGTAAGTTTGCTACATATTAGCAAGTGTTCACCTGGCTACCAGCTACCCAGATACCCCCATGAGAATTTTCCATGAATTCTTCAAAACTTTCCAGCCTATGAATTTAAGGGGACTTCCCAGGCATTCCCTCACCCACCCTTAATGGTCTTAGACTGCAACCGGAGGTGAGAAGTAACTTACATTGATCATAAGTATACGAAGGCAGACGAGGGAAGTCCTTCATTCATACCTCTGGCAAAAATGTACTGAGCAATTAATTCATGTAGGCACTATGCTGTGTTAAGTGCCTGGATACAGAGCTGAAAACACAGGGAGGCTGCCCTCAAAATATTCAGCCTAGTAGGAGGCCAAGGACAGGCAAATAACTGAACAAGTACTGACACAGCAGAAACCATACCATCCACTCCTGACTCCCAGCCTCCTCACGGGCAGCAATGCACATCTCCCATGAGCCAGCATCCCTGGACCACTCTAACAGATGCTAAAACACACTTCAGTACTCCCAGCTGGAAGTGGTGGGAGGAAGATACAGCACCTGATAGGTTAGTAATACACAGTGGAATCTATTTCATGCTGAAGATAAGCGGGAAAAAATAGAGATGAAAAGGAACTTTTCCAAGAGCTTCTTCAGCTTTCAATTACTAGAAGATACCAGACGGAGAGACGGAGACCAAAGTACTGGGAATTTCCCAGCTCTTTCTGGCGCCACACACCAAGGCACTGAATCCAGGTCAAGATCAAGGAGAGCAAAGAGATGTGGGACCCTTACACACCTCAAGGACACAGAGATAACCAAGTCTCATCCACACCTTTACCTACACAGCTCCCTCCTCCTGACAGGTCCCTGCCCGACCTCTCCTTTGAGCTCACCCCTGCTCATCCTTAGAGGTGGGCTTTGTTGCTCCAGCCACAATGGTCACACAGCAAAGTGCTAATGGAATTAGATAAGACACCCCTGCTCTTTCTCCACTACTTTGCAAAATAAGAGTTTAACAGATCCCTATAACTTTCGGAAGAAGCCCAAGAGACTCATTCTTCAATTTCTTATCAGCCGAGGCCCTCCACAGCAGGGCCCGACCTGCCTTCTCAGCATACAGTGAGCTCCATCCTAGGGAGTCTAAGCATCCTCATAAGCCCAGTTCAAGTCCAATACTGTTCATAGAACAGTACAATTCCCTGCTCATGGAACCCACCCCTTCCTCTAAGCCTATGGGGCACACGCTTGTCCGCTTTCCCCACACTATCTGCTCTTGGGTAGTTTAGCTTTTCATGGGAGCGTGTCCTCCCACCCCTACTGGATGGGGAGCTCCCTGTGGGCAGGTCCTCACAGCCAGGACACCCCAGAGCCTGACAGTCGTGGTGCATTGGAGGCACTCAGGAAACCACCACAGCACAGCTCTCGCAGCTGGAAGTAAGCCCTATAAAATCAAAAATTCACCACCTCTCAGTGATCAATCTATACATTTTCACGTAATGTACTTTTTATTGTTTTATGACTAGATCCTCCAATTAGATTTACAACATCTTGGTCAGTCCAATCCCCATCTGACAGTCTCCCGCCAAGAGGCTCTCCTTGAACACTTCCGACTAGAAGTCTTTCCTCGCTCATTTTTTGATATCTCTTACCATGTATTCTTAAATATTGAGTTCAGTCTATCTCCATGGGCTTCCTGGTTAGATCCCTAGGAGCAGCAGGTGAGAGGGGGTTAGCACAGGACCAGCTAAAGAAGCAGTGTCACGTGACAACTTAGAGCGTGGACTTGGAAATCAAGCAGAACTGGGTTCACCTTCCAGCCTGCCACTTGGGAGAAGGCATCAAACCCCAGGCCTCTCATGGCTGTTAAAGGAGTAACAGAAATGTAACTCAGGCAGAGTGCCCAGTACAGTGAGCGCTCAAGAAAGAGCAGCTATCATGGTAATTAGTTCTATTCCTGTTTCCCATTCCGGCCTGCCGCATAATCAGAGTGCTAATCGCACCCCTGACCTCTCCGTGATGCCCGTCCACCCTTCCACAGGAGGTCTTTGCAAAGCCTCAACCAACATCCCGTTCTGTTTGCCGCTGGTTGGCAGGACTGGAGGCAAGGGCTGGCCACACTTCTCATTAAAACCCTGGCACCGAGAGGACCGTGAAAAGTCAGGGGGAACACAGATCCGTGAGCTACCGCCTTGAAGGGTGCTGTCCACCCACCACTCCACAGAGTGAAGGACATCAGGTGCCTCAGCAGCTGCCTCGGCCACTTGGAGCTGTGGACGGTCCTCAAGCCTCTCCAATCACAGCCCCAAACGCCGGCACCAGGAAGGAGGGCAAAGGTAGGGACGAAAGGGAAGAGCAGCACGTGACCACGTCTGTCCTCTACAGTCAGGCTGCCGAGCCACTCGCCGCCCTAGGACACGTCTGCCTCCTCTTCACCCAGTTTACTTCCCACCCGTCAGCAGCTCAGGGGCTGCGTCCTCGGGTAGAAGACACGGGATCCAGTCCTGGCTTCGGACTAAACTCTAGCTGATCCTGGAGGCTCAGTGGTCTCTTTGAGGCTCACTTTCCTCATCTGCACAACTGGATACTGGCTTAGACTGTTGGTTCGTTAACCAGGGAAGCCCGGCAAAAATTAGGGAATTTTCTCTAAGTACTCGGGACCAGGCTAGCTCTCAGAAATTCTGATTCAGGACTGGAGTGGCAGCTGGGCATGTATATATTTTTAAAATTCTCTGGCTGATTGTGAAGGTTAAGAATCACTGGCCTTAGTGGGCAAGGACAAATTAGGGGTATGCAATTAACAGGTATAAACTACTATAAATAAAATAGATAAACAATAAGGATTCACTGTACAGGGAAGTGTACCCATTACCTTGTAATAAACTCTAATGGAATATAATCTGCAAAATACTGAATCACTACGCTCTACACCTGAAACTATCACAATATTGTAAATCAACTAAACTTCAATTAAAAAAAAAGAATTCAAGGGGGAAAAAAAGAAGAATCATAGACCTTAAAGATCCCTATGTCCTCTCTGGCTGAGATCATCACGCCTCACCTTTGGGAAAATGTGTGTAAAGATCTTGGCACGGGGCCTGGCACACAACAGGTACTAGTTAAAGGCTCACTCCTTCCACCATCACATCCACCCCCCAGCCAAAAGCAACGGCAGCCACACAGGCTCTAGTAGGCGAGACGGCAGCTGTGAAACAAACTGTGTTGGCCAACCCGGCCAGTCCGAATCAGTGCAGACCCATGGTCCACCCCCAGGAAGTTCCTACCAGTGGAAAGAACGGGGAAGGGCTGCCTGTGAACAAACATATGCCCAGAAGAGCGGAGGTGAGCGCTAGAGTGGTGCTTCTCAAACCTTACGGTACACACACATCATTGCAGGAACTTGTTAAGATGCAGATTCGCAGGTGGGGCTGAGAGTCTCCATTTTTAACAAGTCCCAGGTAATACGGATGCGACTGGCCCGAGAAATAAATCTTGAATAGCAGTGTTCTGAATAGAGGCATTTGGAAGGGGGTAAACTCACACACGAATTTGCTGAGCATCAACTAAGTACCACTCCACCCCGTGCTGGGGCCGGCAAGACAGAGACGAATAAGATGTGGAAAAGAGACATCTCAGCAAACAGTCGCAATAAAAAATGCTTTAGTTCTACGTCTGAGGCAGAGCCAAGGTGTCATGGGCATTCCAGCAAGAAGCCATTAATAATATCCGAAACAGAAAACCGTAAGGAGCAGTGAGGAGGTAGTTACCTTGTGGAGGAGAACACCACAAAGTAGTACGTACGGCAGGGCCCCACTTTGGAGGCTAGAACTGTAAGGGTTCTAGCCAGTAGTGGTTTTTATATTTTTTAAAGGGAAAAAGAAGGAGGGGGAGGGGGAAGAGAAGAAGATGTGACATAGACTGTATGAGGCCTACAAAGCCTGATATATTTACCATCCAGCTCTTTACAGAAAATGCTTGCCGATATCTGGGCTAGAAAGATAGAGAGATGCACAGATACGATACACAAATTTCACATTGGTTATTGCAAGTGGCTACAGGTAGTTTTTTATTTTCTTCTCTGTGCTTTTCCATATGTTCCTTATTTTCTTCAGTGACAACGGATTATTTTGAAATTAAGGGTGAAAAAAAGTGCTTGTACTTTGGGCAAGCAATCTCATGTCCAAGTAATCTATCTTGGAAAATAATCAGAGGTGCAGATAAAGAATTTGGTAAAAAGGATGTTCATCACAGTGCTATTTACAATGATAAAATATTAGAAATTCAAATGTCAGCTACCAAAAAAAAAAAAATTAACAATTATGGTATACTCTTATGATAGAATCATATCCAGTCATCAAAAATTACATGTATGAAGAACTCCTAACGCCATAAAAAGGTGCCCAGGCTCTACTGTTTGGTGAAATGGTAACATACAAAACTGTATATACTGTTAAGACGTGAAGTCAGTCAAATGCACAAAAAAGTAATGAAAAGAACTACTCAATAATATTAAAAACAAAAGGGTGTTTGAATCTAAATCATGGATTTATGAGTGAATCTCATTTCCTCCTTTATTTGGTTCTATATATTTGAAATATTTTATTATGAGCATGTACTGCTCTTAGAGCAATACTTATAAAATTTGGCCTTGTTTTATGCTTTCACAATTCTTCCTGAGGGATTGAGAAGAGGTTCGAGGGAAGGAGACATCTGTGCTACCTTTTGAGGTATGAGCAAGTTGTTCACCAAATAGAAACAAAGGGCCCAAGGCCAAGAGGAAAGCACGTGCAAACACACAGGCGTGTGAGACGGGGTGACCAATAACACACTTGCGGTAGCTGAAGCACAGAATGTGACTGGCAAGGGTTGGCAGGAGACACTTCTAGAACCGAGGCAAGGTCAGATGATGGCAGAGTAGAGGTGTGCCCAGGGAAGGATTTTACCCACAGGCCATGGGAGAGGGTGAGCGGGAAGGCAGAGGCCAGCTGGGAAGCTGGAGGAGAAATGCCTGCCCTAAAGCAGAGATGGGGGATCGCAGAAGCCCAGGCAGACCAGGGAGAAAACTAGTAGGCGAGTGTCTTCCACTCAGTTCCCCTCACAAAACGATTCCCCTTCATTTCCTCCTAACAAGGCTGTGCATGTATTTGTGCCTAGAAATAAAATTAATTGGGAAATCAAACCAACACGTTCTTATTGTCCCAGGCATTGTCAGAGGCCATTCTGACTTCCTCCTAAAAGTAGACCCAACTAACCCTCTGTGTTGCTTCACAAGTTACTTCTGAGTGTCAGGCACAGATGCCAGGCAAAGGAACAGGTGCCATTCTGTCCAGCGGACCCAAGGCAGGAGGCTGAGTGGACGAGGAGGAAGAAGAAGAAAGCCTCACACGAGGGGAACAAGGAGGATATAAGGTAAGACAGGGCTGGTCCCTTCTCTAGCAGGAGGTCATGATCTTGGAGGAGAGAAGAGGCTGTGCTAAAGTCCCATTCAAGACTGGCTTCCCAGCAGGATGAGAAATGGGGCTCCATTAAACCAAAAGGAAGGGAGTTGGTGGGAGACATTAGGACCTACTCACAACGGCTTTAAATGGAAATATGAGAGCAAGGGAGGAATTGAGAAGTGCAGAGCATGTGTTGGGCAAACAAGTGTGTCCAAGATATGGGCACCCCAGAAGGGCAGGGGCTCCGGAATCACAGGGGAAGCCACGGGAAGGAGATCAGTCTGGCCAGCCCTCCCAGCCTCCAGGGGCCCTGGAGCCAAGGCAGGAAATGAGCTGCAGCACTGGGGCAGGAGCCCGGGAGGAGATCGCAGGGCTGCAGAGAGGGCTGCCTGGCAGAAGTTCACGGATGAGCCAGAGAGGGAGGCAATGCAAAAGGAGGCCGCTGTGGAAGATTCTGCACAGCCCTCAAGGATGGCAAACTCAAAAGCCCTGGGGTGCGCACGCTGCCAAGGTTAACAGGGAATGGAGAGGACTGTGGCTCTGTAGGGCGCACATCAACGCTCGCAAATGTCTCTCTTTCTCTTTTTTGGTGGCCAAACATTTCTGCATGTCTGCAGAGCCACTGATCTGCAACCCTGACGGGCTCTCTCCATCACCCAGCTGCCGGGACGCTTCCTCTGTGTCTTATACACACACACACCCGGCGCTGCTTCGCCCGCTGCCCCAATCTGGTTTGCATGTCTGTTTCCTGTGTCGACCACAACCTCGCAGACGGCCGAAAGGGTACCTTATTCATCTTCTCCACCCCGTCCCGGGCATGGCAGACAGTGGACACAGAGTCGACACGTGTCCTCTGCTCCACACGTCAGCTACAACTCTCCTTTTACACCAAGCAAAACGCCTGATGGATTCTCACTCTGACTCACCAACAGTGTGACCCATAGTTGAGGGAACCAAAGAGGTAAATGACCACCTGGAGTTTAATTCCAACCAAGGAAGAGCGGTTTGATGCAGTGGGTAGGAGCCAAACAATGGAAGAATGATACCATATTGTCCTGAGTGAAGATCTGAAGAAAGAGAGATTCCAAGACCTTGGAAAAGCACGTAGGAGGCAAGTAGCCAGGAGCTCGGAGTAGTCCCAGGCAGCAGAGACGAGAGACCAACCGAGATGGGTGGAGAAGGCAAGATATGGGGGGTCGGCCTACGTGGAGTATGGCGCGAGGGGAACCTGCCAGAGAAAGGAGGAGCATGAGGGGAGGGGGCTGTGAGGGGCACGGAGGCCCTTCCCATGGGCGTGTGGTGCACTCAACAGGGGACAGACTTCCCATCGTGGATCACTCCCCCCATCTGTGAAATGAGCGGAATCCCTGAGGTCTCTCCAAGCACAGACTGGCTATGGAGCCACAAGAGAGCCTGGACACCCTGGGAGCACCATCCACCGCCCTGACACCCCTGTCGAAGTGAGACCACAAGAGCCTCGCTCTCCTCACCCGTGTGAACCGAGGGTGCTGCAGTGTCTGCCCCGTCGGAGCCCCCAGGCCCACCTGAGCCGAAAGCTCCATGGATGTGAAAAGAAAAGAGTGTGTACTGAATCAGCCCGGGGCAAGCAACATTCTCGTAGACGCTTAAACCCTACACAATCCTCACACACATACTCCCATCCTCCCAGCATTCCTGTCCTCCTCTGCGATGACTTCCCAGATTCCTGTAGCAGCTCCACCTCCCCATCTCTCATGCTTCTGCAGCTCTTTGGTGCTCCCCCATAATACGAACACCACGCAGGTCTCGGGTATTTCATAACCATGAAGTGTCTTCCCACAGACAAGTACTTTCATTCTTAATCCAGACAGAATGGAGGACATCAGCATAATCACCATCATCACTCCCATTTTACAGATAAGGAAACTGAGGCTTGTGGGAGACCTCATCTTTATCTTCCCCAGGACCACCCCCACTTCTAGCCAGGCCTCTCCCAGCTCCTGGACCAATCATGAAAGACAGAGCAATCAAACCCAGTACCTCTCTAATCTAATCTATTTGCTGCTAAATAAGCCCAGAAACCAAGGTGCCAAGGTCAATCCTGGGTTCTAATCACTGCACTGTCTTTCATCCTGTGCTGGTCCAGAGTGCAGAACCATGAGTGCACCTCCAGGCCCTAGTCCAAAGCAGATGCCATGACTCTGGCCATGCTCCAATGCTGGCACCCACATCACTTCAACCAGCCCTCCCTGCCAGTCCTGGGGGCTCTCCACTGGTGGGGGTCCCTGACATGGGAGTGAGGACATCTCTTCTGGGTTGCAGGCAAGCCACTCTCTGGGCTGGCTGGCCCAGTCCACCAACACTGGACCACCCCCAGGCCTGCTGCCCCTTCCAACACCAAGCCTCACGTCACCCAGCTCCTTCTACTGGCCTCTTCCTCAATAAGAAGCATTCCCCATCAACCTGCAACTTGCACCTGGTAGACAGATTTCCACCTTTTCCCAATTTCTGTCCTTTTTCTTGCTCATTATGCTCTTCTATTATATAAACTAAGTCTACCTGCTACAAATTATAGCTCAGAGAGGTCAAGTGACTTGCCCAAGACCACACAGCTAGTAAGTGGCAAAGCTGGGACTTGAACTCAGCTCTCCTAATTCCAAGCCATGTGTTTGTTCCACTACTTCCCACTTCCTCTCAATTGTAGAGTTCAGGAAGCCACCTATGCATGAGAAGGTAGGGACCACATCTTACCATCTTTAGTAATAATGATGGCAACAAAAGCTACCATTCACATAGTGAAGGCCGGGTACATGCTCAGCACTCTACCTACAGTCCTAGGAGGTGCTACTGTTCTCATTTTCAGATGAGAAAATGAAAAAGTAATTTACTCAAGGTCAGACTAGTTGACGCCCATGCTTTCAGACTACCACAGTGCTACACCACCTCGGGTCCAAGTGCAATTCCCAGTGCACAGCAGTAGCCAAAAATGTGGATTAACTGAATAAGAATATGTAGGTGGAGACAACTAAATGGAAGGCCATGAAAAATAAATCTGTGACCAGATCAGGCAAAGCTGGTGAAACCAAACCATCACCCTGCAGTAGAACTAAAAATAATATTGTTCCTGGACAGTCTCTGGTGACAGTATGGAAATGACTTCAAACCAGGATTCGTGGTTTCCACTCCAGCCTCGCTCCTGACAGCTGTGTGACTCTAGGCAAGTCCTTTCCACATACCTCTGCATCTCATTTCCCCATCTATAAAAAACCAACAGACCAGCAGTTGGACTAGGTCAGTGGTTCTCATCAGCACTGGCACAACCCGTGAGCTTGTCGGAAGTACAAATTCATGATCTACTGCATCAGAAGCTCTGGGATGGGGTCCAGCAAACCCTCCAGGATGACTCTAGTGCTCCTTTGAGTCTGAGAACCATGACACTAGATGACCTTCGGATCCTTTCATCCCTAACCACCCAGAACCTTAAGCGTCCGCAGTTCAGCATCATCAAAGTCCTCCCAATTTTGCCACTCTGATTTCGATCTGACGTGAACTTCAGTCAGCTGGCTCTCTCATCTGGCCGTGTCTGACACCTCCTCCTGTGACTAATACAGAAGGCCCCAAGAAACAGACAGTTAACTCCACTGCACTTCTTTTTCCATTTACCACCTCAGCAGTATGCATCCTGTCACTATATTAAAAAAATAAGAGTAGAGACATTAGCAAGGAAGCCCAACCATGAGCACTGTGGCATCCTGGCACCATCTTTAAAAAAACTGGGATGAGGACTTATTCCTAAGGAAATCAGTAAGGGACTGCCAGATACCCTGGTGCCTTTCTAAGCCCAGTGATCTCTCTTTACTACCAAGCTAGCTGAAGGAATGAGAGAGCATTTGTTTTGTACACCAATAACACAAGTAGATGAAACAAAACATTTCTTCCTTGGTCCTTCTGTGTCAAAAGAAAAAAAAAAAATTCCAGATAAACCTTACAAGAATAAAAACATATCCCAAAGAATACTCTATTCTCTATGCAGACTATCAACAAATGGACTATTCACTGCTTCAACCCTGAAGTAGTGCCTGAAAGTCTATTGTGGAATGAATGAATGAATGAATGAATGAATAAAAGTGCACCTTCTCAGTACTGATACTGGGAGGATGTAGAGATTAGCAACTCAAAATCCTACTCGAAAGGAACTAAGTTTAAGAGTAGTATGGGCAATGTCAAACCTGTCCATCCATCCATCCATCCATCCATCCATCCATCCATCCATGCATCCGTCCATCCATCAACAAGCGTTTGCTATATGTCTGCCAGATTCCAGATGATTGGGAACGAATGTCCTAAAGAAGTTAAAGACCCCAAACAAGACAGGAACACAGATAACCACAATAGAAGGTAAAAAGTGCTCAGTGCCCTGCATGCAGTCCAGATAAAGGGCCATGGAAGATCAGAAGATGAAGGGATTATTTCCTGCTTAGGGGCAAAGGGTGGAAATCAAGGCCTGTTTCATGGAGGAAGTGCTGGCTTTGAAGATCAATTTGGATTCAAACAGGTGATGATGGCAGAAAACAGCAACCCAGACTGAGAAAACGTTATTGATGAAGCAAGAGTGAGGGAAAGTAATGGAGGTTAGGTTCTAAAAGTCAGTTGGTCTCATTCAACACAACCATAAATGGCCGGATAAAAAGGATATATGTGAAGACAATAAAAAGTTCAGTGGTTGCCAGGTTTTGGGGAGAGAGGTAGGTATGAATAGGCAGATGACAGGATTTTTAGGGCAGTGAAATAATCTGTATGATATAATGATGGATACATGTCATTATACATTTGTCCAAACACACAGAACGTACCACATTGAGAGTAAACCCTAATGTAAACTATGGACTCTGGGTGATAATGATGTACCAACGTGGGTTCACCAATGGCAACAAACATACCACTCTGGTAGGAGATGTTGATAATGGGGGAGGCTCTGCATGTGTGGAGGGCAGGAGGCATGTGAGAAATCTCTGTTCCTTCCTCTCACTTTTGCTGTGAGTCTAAAACTACTCTTAACAAGTAAAGTCTTTAAAATTTAAAAAATCTTTTAAAGATATACAAAGGGTTTACTTCTCCAGGATTTTGCCACTGCCTGGACTGCCTTCAGCTTCTCCACCCGGCCTCCCCGCTGGAGATGGCCTCCCTCCATCTCTCCTGGCACTGAGCACGACGCCGGACACGTGCTCGCCTCATCCTGCTTCCCGCCTCCTGTGCCGTCTCGGCCGCCACAACCTTGTCTTCCTCCTGGGTACCAGTGCCTGCCGCAGGCTTAACTGTACTTACTATGCCATGTCGTTACACTACTGTTTTCTGTAATTTATAAAACACATACTGCCCACGAGTTTGTATTTTTAATTCCTATAAGAAGTTTTGGGATCCAATTTGTGTGAAAGTCAGACTGCAACATAATGTTGTATTATATGATAAAATCCTCCAAGAATAAAAGCAGACAGTATATACCCCACTTATCAGCAACTCAAACACTGGTTCCATTTCTGAGTGTCTCAGATTTCCTTATGAATGACTAGTTTTGGTTTTGTATCAATTTGTCCCCATCTTCTTGAAATCAGTTCTAATGATAAAGTTTCCTAATTTTCAAAGCTTCTTTTTTTCAAACATTTACTGAGAACCTACTACGTTTCAGGCTATACTAAAAGTAAGCATCTTGGCTCATGTAACTTTCACAAGGTAAATGGTGGTACTTTGTGAGTATTAAGTACTGTGAGGTATCACTGACCGCTGAACACACTTTACAGATAAGAACAACTGAGGCATATAGTGGAAGAGCCTGGATCCAAACCCAGATCTTCCAGACTCCCTGACTGTTGCTCACTCATCCATTCAACAACAGAGACAAGATCGGGATATTTCCATGATCCTTTTTTGACCTTCTCTGGGCTTCCAGTTTCACGCAGCATCATCACTCCCCATTCAGGGGCCTCAGTCTCCTCCCATGAAAACAAGGAGACTGGATTATGGTGATACTTAAGCCCTGACACTTAAGCCCGGCTTTACCAGAGCCTCTTCAAATAGAAAAAGCAGGGAAGGGCAAGAAAGGCGGGTACGTCCTGCCCCATTTCATCCACAGCTGCTCCAGTTTATTCCTTCAGCATTACTTGTTGTAATAGGCTTTTCTATAAAGAATCCCTCCCTAACTATTAAAAAAAAAATGAAAGTTTTAGAGCCACTCTAGGCAAGGGAGATATCAACTAAATGCAATGTGGTACCCTGGGTTGTATCCTGCAAAAAAGAAAGAGGACATTACTGGAAAAACTGGTGAAATCTAAATAGTCTATAGTTTAGTTAATAGCCATGTACCAACGTCAGTTTCTTAGTTTTGACAAATGTACCATGCTAATGTAAGATGTCAAAAATGAGAGAAATTGAGTAAGGGGTGTATGGAAATTCTCTGTACAATCTTTACAACTATTCTGTAAACCTAAAACTATTCCAAAATGAAGTTTATTTAAAAAGGCAAAAAACAAAAACAAAAAAACAAGAAAAAAGAACCCACAAAACCTCATTCATCTCTAATATCTTTTCCAAATCACAATTTGCTGACTTTATAAGGCTAGCACATAATAATAGCAGCCAATATTTAATGGATATTTGGCATGTGTCAGGCTCTGTTCTAAAGGCTTGACATAGTTCACTTGATCCTCACAACAAGGAGATGGGTAATTTTCTTATTCCCATTCTGTGGATAAGGCAACAAAATCCTAAAGAGACTGAGTAACAAGTCAAAGTAGTAATGGTAGAGCCAGGATGCAGCCTAGCTCCAAAGGCCATGCTCTTAAAGCGCTACACAGATCAAAGCTTTCAAAATGTTTCTGGATTTTTTTCAAGTAGGCCTATATAACTGGGAAAACCCAAAGAACTAATCACAAAGACCAAGAGGTGAGGGTTATGTTTAATACAAAGAAGAGGAAGCCAAAGGATTCTCAAGGTAAATTCCTAACTTTGGAAAATCTTTCCTGGAGCAGAACCAAACCTCACTGCCATTACCAATGGCGACTCCACATGTGAATGACATCTCTGGGCCTGTGTTGTGTCTTGTGCTCCCTGACACATCATTCTTGATGATTTGCACTACCAGCCCATGTTATGGCCTGTGGTGTGTCACTTGCCAGGCTGCCTGCTGACATTTTCATCCCTAAAGTGTCTGTCCAGGTAGATGGTGAAATGAAACATGCAGGCTGCCTTTTCAAGGTCTGCAAAACAAGCTTCAGCTTTCCAAGTGATTAGTTTTCCTAGATGCTTAAGAGTCCATGCCGAGGACCTATCAGTGCATCGCCCAGTTCTAGAAAGCAAAAAACCTTCCTCTCCAATGTACAATGTTCCTCACTCACTGTGCTTTCCATCCAGTGTCAACGAGACGTCAGAAAGCTTCTCACTGCCACTGTGGGCTCCCTCCAGGCAAGACTGTTCTCATTCATTGAAGAGTATTTGTTCAATAGAGAAACAGTTCTGAAGAACAGATAGTCTCCTGAAAAGATCTGCAGCTGGCCAGGACCGCCATTCCCCAATCTGCCCCACCACGGTAGTCATTTGTCTTTAGAAGGTTCCAGAGTGGACATCCTCCATGGGCAGAGCCAGAAGGGAAAAAGGAATCTAAGGCGAGGCTGGCTATCCAGTTGGGCAACAGGAGAGGAACATTTACAGCAGGGAGAGTGTTGGCAAAGAATAGGTAAGCTTGAGTGGCAGAGGAGAAGGAGGTATGACTAAAAAGTAACAGGCAATATAAGGAAAATGAATCCAGTTGGAGGCTGGGCATAGGAGAACCACACCTCCCATGTATGGACATAGAGCTCTGCCCATTGCCCATTTCCAGGCTCCAAAATACGTCTCATCAAACAGCCCAGACTGACTCCAGCAAATGTTGAATTAGCAAATGCTAACACTCAACATGTTTAGTTGAAAGGACCCTGAGAGCACACTGAGCCTACACCTAACATTTCACAGATGGATAAACTGAGGCTCAGACAGGGGAAAAACTCGTGCCCAGAAACAGAACCCAGATTTCCCCATTCCTTTGCCTGTGCTCCCTTCCGTACAGACATGGTTAACAAGGTGGGTACTGAAAGAACCCAAACTGAGGGCAAATCTCCCCTGCTATGGAGGACCAGATCTGTAGATTATCCTCTACTTCATCCAGCATGTTCCATCTGCTGGTTGCTCCTAGAGAGGAGAAAATTCGTAGCACTATTTCAAGTGAAGTAAATGACTTGTCAGGAAGAATATAAAGGGTAGCTTGCCTCGGATGGAGAGGATGATACAGATGGATAAGAATGAAAAATGCAGACACAGGTGACTCATCAGAAGAAGGGATGCTAGGTTGGAACGAAAGGTGGAGAGTGTGGGATGTGATGAGGCAAATGGAAACCGGACCTGCCAGACTGAAGCTGTCAATGAAGAAGCAGAGACGCCTCTTCACAAGGCAGAGGCTCTGCCCCAGACGGTGTCAGGATGCCTTACAGAAGGGATCACTCCCGCAGATGGGCAGTCACTCGGTGGAACAAGGCCTAAAGAGCAAACAGTTCTGCACCAAAAAATCTGCCGCCTCTTACCTCTCCAGATTTAGGCTATAACAAAAATTGGTCTAAGTTGTATCCATACGCTGGGGTGTCCCAACCAAATCAGCCATGTCAGAATTTCACAATTGTTCTGTTCCCGATGACTCTTCAGCAATCCTCCGGGCCTCTCCACTTACACAAACTGTGTCTCTCTCACAAGCCCAACTCTCCTCTATGAGGAAAGTTTGCTCTGATTTCACACCTTCAACCCCAGCCAAAAGTCCCTATGTCTGAAATCACCCACTTTTTTCTGCACACCTTTCATACAAATTAGAACTTCCAACCCTGTATGGGTTACTAGGGTGCATGCCTGAGTACCCCTGCTAGGCTGAGATGCTGAGAGACAGGAACCATGGCTCACAGTGGCTTTTCCCAAAGCACATTGGAAGACTAAGACCAAGAAGCATCCGGGGGCGGGGTGAAGGTTGGTGATGCAGAGAGTCTAGGATCTAAAACTTTGAGAACAAACCTCCTGGGAAGTCACAATGCACATCAGTCTCCTAAAGATTCAGAAAAGTCCCACATTAAAGATACCCATTTAATTTTGTTTAACCTGCCAAACTTTCTTGGCTACAAGACCTTTTCTCATAGAACACTAAGGGACCTCAGAGCTTCTACAGGAGCACCTTATCCAATATTTCCACTACTGCTCGTCTCATACTAGACTACATGTCTTCCTTAACAGCAAGGACCTTGTCTAAATCATCATGGTATCTCTGACACCCAGCAGAGTGTCTTACAAGCTGTAGGCCAAAAAATATGTGTTCAATGAATGCACTAAATCCAGTCCTCTCATTTCTAAGATGAGAAAATAAAACCAAGTATGTCAACATGACCTCCTCTGTATCTTCCTAAGTGTTCAAAAGAATGTCTTACACAGAGAATGTGTTCAACAATTCTTGAAGAATGGAATGCAACGGAATGCAATGGAGTGGAATGCAATGGAATGGAACAGAAAAATTTCTCAGCTGCGCCCCAAGCCTCCTACCTCTTCTCCTCCTCCTTCACCCAAGTTGGGTGTCAAGCAGATGAAAATGAAGATGACAAATCAGAAGAGGAAAGCCAAGGGAAAACCAAAGGCCCTTTGGGGTGGGAGGTGGGGAAATGGTGTTTGCAAACTGATGGGGATAAACAAGACCTGTTTGTATCTAATTTAGACTTCATAAGATAGTTTGCTGAATGTTAATTAATACTCAGTGGTTGTTACCAACTGTGGTGATTAACGTAATTTTGAATTAAATAAGCAATAAATGCTTAACTGAAGTTCTATTAAATTTTACCCAGCAAGTAAGGTATATGAGGCTCTTAATTGACTTTAAACAAGATAGTTATGGCAAGTTAGTTGAATTTTTATTACCTGAAGATAACTGCCTTATTAAAACTAAATTGACTACTTTATTTGATAGAGAAATATGTCACCTTCTTCCCATTTACCAAAAACATGTCCAAAAAGGTTCACAGTTGGTCTAAATGGCTTAGATGGGGTAATTTTGTTTTCTAGTCCTATTTTAATAATAAGTATGCTGGGGACTTCTCTGGTGGTCCAGTGGTTAAGACTTCGCCTTCCAATGCAGGGGGTGCAGGTTCGATCCCTAGTCGGGGAGCTAAGATCCCACATGCCTCACGGCCAAAAAACCAAAACATAAAACAGAAGCAATATTGTAACAAATTCAATAAAGACTTTAAAAATGGTCCACATCGAAAAAAATGTTTAAAAAAATAAATAATAATAAGTGTGCTCATTTAAGAATGAATGTAAATGTAAGAGGCAAAGAGCTCTAGGAAGGAGTTATATATGAGACTGAAGAACCGGGTGATCATATTTTCTAAATCAAAAATCCGGACTCTGCTTTCTCAATGTAGATACAGTTCGGAGGTGTTGTCTAGATATCACAATTCTGCAATTTCCAGGATATTTCCAAGGCTTAAAAGGCTACTGATACAAAACATACGAAATCACAATTACTGTTCAAAGAAATGGTTGGCTCTGCTACTGAACAAGCTGAATGACTTTGGTAATTAATCTCTTTTTTCTAGATCTCAGCCACCACACATATTACATGAGGAGGTTGGAGTGGAGATCACTGACTTTACTCACTTATTTTTTTCTTTGTGGTATGCATAGCCCCTGGAAGAGTGTCTGGCACATAGCAGGTGGTCAATAAACATTGAGTGACTGAATGAATGAATACATAAACTAAAGTTTAGGCAACTCAAAACACTAAACATTTTTAGCCCTTTCATATGAACCTTCTCCAGCCCAGACCATTTTTAAATATTGCCATTTGAGAATTCACGCACGGGGACACACATACTCTAAACCACTTCTCAGGATATTTTTTCAGTAATTAAAGGAATGCAAATTGAAACAATAATGAAATATGATTTCCTACATATTAATTTAGCAGTAATTAAAGGAATGCAAATTGAAACAATAATGAAATATGATTTCCTACATATTAATTTAGCAGAGACAAATGTAAAGTTATAAAATTAAATTCTAGGGAAGACATGGGGAAACCTGTAGATTCACCCATTGCTAATGACTCTGCAAATTAGTACAGTCTTTCTGGAGGCTGAATAGCAGCCAGCACGAAAAGTAACAGAACTATTCAGTACTTTGTGCCTATAATTCTCCTTTGAAAGAACTTAAAACTTATTTAGCCAGCTGATAAACATGTATTTAAGGTCTACCTGCTATGGGTCATACTCTATGGGGAAATACAAGGGAAAGGATCTTGGCTGTCTTATCATCTGGTGGGTGACAAGAGAGAAAAGAGGGAAGAGATAGCATTTTTCAGCAGATCACATGGCAGGTTTCAGTGCTTTCCTACCCTGACCACAGAATCCCTTCCACAATGACATTACATGGAAGGCACTATTATCCTCTTTCACAGACGACCAGCTGGAGGTTCACAGAGGCTAAGTAACCAGTATGATTATATAACTATCAAGATACAGTGCCGTGATTTGAACCCAAACCTGTCTGACTCTCCAGCCATACGTGCATTTTCTCCTACATCCCTGAGGAGATAAGATACATAGTCACATAACCACAAAACATAAGGGACAAAATGGTAACCAGTGTGCGGGAAAGTGGAAGTGCCAAAGAAATCACTGTCTTCAGGAAATAATTTAGAAGGACGTAAAAGCTATTTATTTGTCCACTGATGTTTACAAGGCATGTTTTAACATATTGAATTGTATTAAATTTCTTTAAAAACTAAAAACTATCCTAGTGTCCACATGGCTAATGTCAATTTCAACAAATCTTTAGTTATATAAAAGATAAATATAGGGCTTCCCTGGTGGCGCAGTGGTTAAGAGTCCGCCTGCCAATGTAGGGCACACGGGTTCGAGCCCTGGTCTGGGAAGATCCCACATGCCGCGAAGCAACTAAGCCCACGTGCCGCATGACTACTGAAGCTTGAGCGCCTAGAGCCCAAGCTCCGCAACAAGAGAAGCCACCGCAATGAGAAGCCTGCGCACCGCAACGAAAAGTAGCCCCCGCTCGCCGCAACCAGAGAAAAGCCTGAGCGCAGCAACGAAGACCCAACGCAGCCAAAAATAAATAAATAAATAAAATAAAATACATTTATAAAAAAGATAAAGACCAGGCCAAAAGAAGAAAGAGCTTTTCTTGTAATAATATTAAGTGGAAGTAAACATTGTACACAAACAGAGAAGTGGACATGCCCTTTGGGGGGGTTAAGGTCAGGGTTATGGTCCCCTAAAAGATCAGAGAGAGGTATTCAGGTAAAAGAGTTTTGGTGGGAGCTTTTCTGGTGTTTTTTTTTTTTTTTTTTTAATGAAGTTGAGTAAATGTATTCTAAATGAGTTCTTTCTCATGGTCTTTTGATAACAGATTAATTAATGTTTAGAGGAGCTCAATTAGGTTTTTTTATTACTAAAGATATTCTTAAAACTCAAGTTGTCATTTATTACTTCATTTATATTATTCTTTCACATGTTCATTCAGCAAGCACTGATTAAATCCTTACCTTATATCAGGATCCACAATGGATTTAAGGTTATCAATAGGAATAAAGCTAGAGCCTGTCTCGGGGATCTGTGCAGGCTGGGAATAGGAGGAATCTAAAATTGTGCAAATAAAAACCTCAAGTTGAAGTCCTGGTTCAACATCCGGCTAGCTGGGGCCCTGAGCAAGTCATTGAATCTTTCTCAGCCTCACGTTCTTGATAGTAAAACTTGAACAATAATAATAACTGCTCACAGGACTATTGTGAGGATTTACCTGTAATTTGTAGGAAAACACATGATTAACTGTAAAGCACTATAAAAATGCCGATTGGTCGAAAGCATCATTAACTGTATGGTGGATTCCATTTTGATCAGGATCATGCAGGCTGGCCTAGGTCACAAAGGTCTCCCTGGGGAGTATTAACTTACTGTCCCCCAAATGGTTATTCCCTCACGACTCTGCATGAACTATGGCCCACCATTCTTAGTGCCTAATCATCCATTTTTAACTCTCTCTGCCTTTTGTCCAATTTGGCTAAAATCATCCTGAGGAGCCAAATGGATAGAGGAACCCCAGGTAAGGCTGTTATAAGTATCTTCTCCAAGGAAGGAAGGAAGGGAAGGAGGGAAGGAGGTAGGAAGGAATGAATTAAAAAAAAAGAGTCAGGGTTAATAGACCTCAAAGATGTTCTAGACCAAGTCTTCAACCATTGCCTGAGTTTTCACTGTAACATCCCAATCAGCCACTGCTTGAATATCTCCAGTGATCACAGATTCAATAACTCGAGAAAGAGCCAATTTCATTCAGAGTTAAGAGATTCCATGGAATTCTTAAAAGATAAAAAGTGATGGAGATCTTCCTCTTGACAAACGGCTATCTCAGCAACTAGGCACCTGTTACCCTGGGCAGAGGATGGATCACCTGGGGGTTATGATGGAGCCAGGGCTGTGGACTCTGTATGTGTTACCCGCTCAGGGCCTGGGCTTCCTCTTGTTTAAATGAGGAGATTGGGTGACCTCTATACCACCTGTGAACGGTCCCTCATAGCCAATGCCTCAACCTCATTTCAGCTTCCATTTATCTGGTGCCTGGACTACAGCAGCACATCTCACCATCTCCAGTACCAGGCCCCTCCAACCATCTGTAACCCATCACTTTTCTAAAGCACAGATCCAATCATCTCCCTTCCCTACGTGATGCTCCTTTCACAGCGCAGTCTCAAGTCCTCAGTCAGCAATCAAGACCTTTGTCAATCCGCGTCCCAGCCCACCCCTGCACCCTCATTTCCATGGCCTCTCTACTCCGCAGCCCATCCCCAATGACTCCAGTTTTCCAAGGTGCCATGCACTTTCTCACCTGTTCGTGTTATTTCCCTTGCTCAATGACCCCCCTCCTCCTCTAGCCCACTAGACAAATCCCCACTCATCCTTCAAGGCCCAATCAAATGATAGTCTTTTTATCTGTGAAGTTTCCCCAGGGTCCCTAGAGTTAGTCGCCATTCAATTAGAGTCACCAGATATTTTTTCCATATACTTTTACATCCTCTCTTGATTATTTAAATGACCTCTGGAGGCAGGGATGGCACAGCATTCATGTTTCCAGCCCCCAAGCCCAGACTAGAGTTTCACTCATTCATTCACAGGTACACCTGGCACCTGGTGTGGAATGAATGAACACACAAACATATCAGATCGATGGACAGATGTATCTGGAGGGTCCTGTCCAGCTGTCATTACTGGAACCCTCATAGTCTCCTTTGAAGTGAAGCTGCTGCAGCCAAGAAGAGAAGTCCAGTTTGGAAACAACCAGACTACAGGAAAGCTGACCTGCCTTTCACCTCATTCTAAGAAAAGGTGCCGCTTACCCTCCAGGTCACTTCAGAATTTGCCTTTCTCATGAAATCAGGGCACACCCTGCCCTCTGGGTGGCAACTCCCTCCTCCAGTTCCTGAAAATGATTCATTTTCATATCAAACAAGACAGAAGCTCTAGGTGCCAACTAAGTTTTTTTTATTTCTGTTTTTTTTTTTTCTTCCTGGGAACTAAACAAGAACCATATTCTTTGAAAACTCATTAGAAGAATAAGTATAAGTTACTCTGGTGACCTCTTGGCACAGAACTTGGTACCGCATTAAGCTGCCATAGTTACAGTTAAAGATTTTTATCAAGATGAGCCATCGGCTAGAAAATAATAGATTTAAAAACCCAGCTAAATTACACACATGGGGACTTCCCTGGTGGTCCAGTAGTTAGGACTCTGCGCTTCCACTGCAGAGGGCCCAGGTTCAATCCCTGGTCGGGGAACTACGATCCCACGCGTGGTGTGGCCAGAAATAAATATATAAAATACACACATGGACAGAGATTCAATCTTATTTCTTAACTATAAGTAGCCAGAGCAATTTAGCTGCCCCATCACACCCTGGACTAAGCCTTCCTGTCCTTCCATGTTTAATCTAAGGCCCAGCCCTTCCAACAAGCTTCCGCGCACGTTCCAGAGAACTCAATAAGCCCTCCATCCATACCGCTCTCCTGGCGTTTTTTTATATTCTAAACAGGTACTAACACATTTTTATCAACCTAATAAACTCTAACTGCCTACAAGCTAGACATTCCCTTCAAACATCCTCAAACTTTACCTTTATAAAAGTAGTTCACTGGGCTTCCCTGGTGGCGCAGTGGTTGAGAATCTGCCTGCCAATGCAGGGGACACGGGTTCGAGCCCTGGTCTGGGAGGATCCCACATGCCGCGGAGCAACTGGGCCCGTGAGCCACAACTACTGAGCCTGCGCGTCTGGAGCCTGTGCTCCGCAACGAGAGAGGCCGCGATAGTGAGAGGCCCGCGCACCGCGATGAAGAGTGGCCCCCGCTTGCCACAACTAGAGAAAGCCCTCGCACAGAAACGAAGACCCAACACAGCCAAAAATAAATAAATAAATAAATAAATTTATTTAAAAAAAGTAGTTCACTGAACAAACATTTCTTGAGCACCTAGCATCTCCTCTGACAAAAGCAGTAGACATTCGTTGACATTTTACTTTAGTCCTGGTCTTATACATATTACTTATACCAGCGGTCCCCAACCTTTTTGGCACCAGGGACTGGTTTCCTGGAAGACAATTTTTACACGGACGGGGCGGGGGGGGGGGGGGCGGTGTTGGTTCAGGCGGTAACGTGAGCGATGGGGAGCCGCTGATGAAGCTTCACTCCCTGGCCCGTCGCTCACCTCCCGCTGTGGGCCCGGTTTCTAAGAGGCGGCTGACCGGTACCGGTCCACGGCCCGGGCATTGGGGACCCCTGACTTACACAACCTCACTCAGTACTAACAAGTAGGGTGACCTCCAATCAGAATACCTCTGAGAGTGGAAGGGGACGCTCTATATACTACACCAGGACACAGGCATAAACCAGGGCTGTCCTGGCAAAACCAGAAAGTATGGTCCCTCTACCTCTGCATCAAGTACTGTTGCTACAGCCATTTTTACAGACAAGGAAACCGACACTAACATTAAAGACAGGATTCCCTTAACGCCCAAAAAGCGGTCTCCTGAAAATGCCAAGGAATTCGCACTACACACGCCCACGGCCATCTTCTCCGAAGCTGCTGGTTGATGGCCTGAGTGACTAAGGAATGCCGACCACGGCTGCAGCGGAAAAAGTGCCCATTGTGGGGATGGAATGAGGCCAAAGCACACTTCTTGAAGGACACTGAAACAACTCTGCCCTGTCCTGACCCTCTTGCTTACCTGCCCCGTGAAAGGTTCCCATACAAGTTTCTGAGGAAGGCCTGGAACCACCCCCTCAGCACCAGCTTTCCATGGGAACTACAGGGGGCTTCGATGGGAGGTCGAGAAAGAAGCAACGACTGCAGTAGAAGCAGAGCACAAACACAGCGCAAACCAAACCCCAGAGAGGCCCCGCCCCCCGCCTGCCTCTTTCCAGCCTCTGCAACCAGAGGAGCTGCCACCATGTCCGCGCGCCTGCAATGGCTGGTCGTCCGGAACTGCTCCAGCTTCTTGATCAAGAGGAACAAGCAGACGTACAGCACCAAACCCAGTAACCTAAAGGCCCGCAACTCCTTCCGCCACAACGGGCTCATTCACCGCAAGACTGTGGGTGTGAAGCCGGCGGCAGATAGCAAAGGGGTCGTGGTAGTGATGAAGCGGTGATCCGGCCCGCGAAAGCCAGCCACCTATGTGCGGACCACCATCAACAAGAACGCGCGGGCCACCCTCAGCAGCATCCGGCACGTGATCCAAAAGAACAAGCACCGCACGGATTGGCGCCTGGCCGCCACCTGCAGAGCCAGCGCCATCCTGCGCTGCCAGAAGCCCGTGACGGTGAAGAGGAAGCAGACCTGCCCACCAAGAGCTCCTGAATGACCCCCTTCCCCAAAACAATAAAGATGTCAGCCGATTTTTCTCAAATGAAAATAAATTTAAAAAATTAAAAAACCAAGAGAGAGTTGGAGGATCACAACGGAGAAGAAGAAACACTGGACAGCCATTCACTGGTGACAAACCATCCCTCTGCACAGCCTGGAAATGCCTGTGAACGTCTGTGGCACTCGCCCCACTTCGCAAAGTGACTGTTGTCAACAGTGATGCCCTCATGAATAAGAAGTCTAAAAATGAGTAAGTCAGTACACCAGGTCGCCCGTGACCACCCCAGGGAGCACCCTCCGTGAAGTCGCACGGCTAAGACTTGAACTTGGAGCTGCCTGGGTCTAAATCCCACAATCTCCTCTAGAAGGACAAGGTGCCATTCCTGTGGGCTAGACACCTTGCTGGGCAGCAAGAATTAGCCACGTGTACCCACTGCATGGCCACGTAGCACACTATACGACCGTGTATAAAGCACTGTCAGGGAAATGTCTGGTTCTCACAGACGCATTGGGATAGATCATATGATCTATAATCGAAGTAACTGAGGCTCAGGAATGTTCTGGAACTTGCTTAAGATCACAGGGCTAATGTGTGGCTCAAACACAGGTCTTTGTTTTCTTACACCAAAAACCCAGTTGTTGATGGTACTGCTGAAATGATAGCATCTGAAGCCCAGGTCCTCAGGGCTCTGGGGTCTCCAACCAGATTCTCAGGTGCCTTCCAAACTCACAGACAGGGGCAGCTAATGCTACCAATTAGCACAACATGAAATAATAACAGTTTCTCACCTGTATATAGGGCTTGCTAAGGACTTTCACATCAATTATCTCCTGCTCACCAGCAGAAGTGAAGTTAGGAGCAAGACAGGAGCTTTAGAGCTGGGAGTCTGATTCTCACTCTACCACTTAAGCGCCGCAGGGGAAGTTCCTTCACCCCTGAACAAGATTGATCCTGCTGACCCATCTCTTGGATGGCAATTGGGAGCTAAGTAATAAAAACAACGGTAAAATGCATTCGCCACATAAAAAGTGCTACAAAGGCTATGAAACGCTAATGGGTTCTATGAGATGGGTTGTGATGGGCAGATTTTAAGACGGAAAGAAAAAACAGCAGGATCTACCCTGTAAGGGATCTAATGCTGGCAACCTGAAAACCTTTAGGCAAGCAAAAATAAGTAAAAATAAAAGGGGAATGAGGGTGGGGGCCGCCACAGGCAAGGAACCTTAAAGTTATCATGCGGAAGCTTGGTTCCGGCAAACAAGCGACAGGAATAAATAGCAGAAAAAGAAAGAAACCCCCAAAGCACTCCTAGACTGAAACTGAACGTTCTTAATCACTTTGTTTTCAAAGTGCAAAGAACAAGGTTCAAGCCCGCTAACAATGATCTCCAAGTAATAGTCCCTCCCAAATTCTCCCAAGCAAAGCCCCTGGGCGTGGGGTGGGGAAGGAATGTGTCCAGCCAGGCTCAGCAGAGAGAAGAGGGCAGGAAATGGAGTAAGGGCCACACCCAACTCCAGCTCAGCAGACAAGGGTGTGACTGAGCACTTCCGTCCTTTCCCTGGGGCCTCGGTTTCCTCACCAGCAAAAGGAGGAATCAGGTCACTCTGGCCACCAAGGCCCCAGCCCACAATTCTAAGGCATGAACTGGCTGCCAGCCTGCTGCTTCCACTGCCTACAAGCTTTGGTGCCGATAAAATAGTTTTTCCAGTCAAGGCTGATAAGCTGGCAAATAATTGGAAGGACAAGAATAGGAACTAAGCTGCCTGATAAGATTCTAACAGTAAACAACTTTTTCCCTCTCTACTCTGCTGACCTGGTGCAGGCCGGTGTTTCCTGACCTGGAACATTTCAGCAGCCTCCTAAGCGGTGTCCCCGCCTCTGGCCCAGAACTGCGATCACTCCGCCACCAGAGTTCTCTGAAACACAGACCCAACGACACCCTCCTTTGCTCAAAAAGTAACAAAAGCTCTCCTGCTCCCTACCCACCACCACCGCTGCCATCATCCTTAGCTCAAGCTGCCAGCCCTTTACCCTCTAATCCTCCCTGGCCAGCCCCATCTTTATCAGTGATCTCCAAACACACCCCCCAAACACTCTTAGGCCTCAGGCTTGTGCCTATATATCAAGGTCTCTCTGCCCAGAAAGCTCTTCCACCTCTGTCCACCATAAGAACCCCTACTCACCCTTCAAAACCCAACCCAATGTCTTCTTCTCCATGATCATTTTTTCCTGTTCTTCCAGGTAGTCAGTCAGCCGTTTCTTACTGCTCCCATTATTTCTTTGTTCATCAGTCTAGTAGGGCCTTCCCATGTTCTATTTCAGTCTGTCTCCTAGGCTGGAATGAAGATCCTTGAAGACAGAGCCTTAGCTGTCTTTGTAAGATCAGTTTCCAGCATTTCTGTCTGGCATGGGGTAATCACTCAGGACCCGAATGATGTGCTGAACTGAACACAAGAGACAGAGATGCATGTGATCACACATATAAGTGGGGTATAAGGGGGCTAAGAGTCTGGGAATGGCTTCATGGCACAAGGTGGGTTTTCGCCTTGAACTTAAAAAATCATAGGTTTAAATGTACAATAGATAGCTAGTGGGAAGCAGCCGCATAGCACAGGGAGATCAGCTCCGTGCTTTGTGACCACCTAGAGGGGTGGGATGGGGAGGGTGGGAGGGAGGGAGATGCAAGAGGGAAGAGATATGGGAACATATGTATATGTATAACTGATTCACTTTGTTATAAAGCAGAAACTAACACACCATTGTAAAGCAATTATACTTCAATAAAGATGTTAAAAAAAAAAAAAAATCATAGGTTTACAACACGCAGAGAGGCCTGGAACTCCAGGTAGAGAAAACAGCATAAGCAAAGGCATGGACATGAAAACAGCAGAATGTTCAAAGACAACACAACCACCTGGCTGTGAGGGAGAAGGGAAAGCACAGTTTGAATCACACTTACTCTTGGGGTGGCTAGTTAGTTTAGACACTCAGTTCTACACTCCCGCCCCCTAATCTTGACCCTGATGGTGGGACTGCCCAGTACCACCTGTGGCGGCTTCACAGCATCGTGGGGACTCAATCCAGTCCTGGGACCCCACAGGCCCAAACTTCTCAGTCAGTAAAAAGTTCCTTTCCCCCATTATTGCTATCTTGTGGTTGCAGTAAACTAAGCTAATCCCTTTCTTCACCTAACAAACAGTTCCAGAGTGCCTATGCTGTACCAGGCACTCCTCTGGACTGGGGAACATGGCCCTTAACAAAGTAGGCATCCTTGCGAAACTCCTGCCACTTATTTTAAAGTGGAGGGGAGAGCAAAGTCAAGCAAATATATGTGGTGAAGCATGATCCATGCTTACATTGTATCAGTAAATGTTACTCATTCTAAATGAGTAAACAAGCAGTTACTGAACATCTTCAAGGTACCAGAGATGAGAGGTATTCAAAGACGAGAAAGCCAAGGTCTTATTTACTTTGCTGGGTGCCATTCCTAGGATCTGTCTTCTCGCCCCTGAAAATATCTTACCTGTAAGTTATCAAAATGCAAATAACCCACCTGAGGTGGGTAGGTCACAGAAGGGACCTTAGTTGATCCCTCAGAGTCCTGAGCCAGAAAGCCTTCTTGGAGGAAGAGGTCTGCATGACCTAGGGAAGGGCGGGATCCAACAGGAGCTATCTGGCTCGACTCCAGAGAACATTGTCCCAGGAGCCATAGATCAAGGGCAATGACTGAGATCAAGACCCTCCATCACTCCCCTACTTTGTTATCCTATTTCCCCAACTGCCTCTCTGTGGGGTACCTCAAATCCTTATTACTCCAAGAGACTGGGGAGAAGGCAATGTTGGGGGAGGAAGCAGATGTTTGCTAGAGAAGCTCTGTCCTCTCCAGTTAGCTGTGCAGAGAGAAGACACCCAAAGGGAAGAGGGAATGGCAGCATCTCAAGAGAGACCGGGCTGAAGCAGCACCAGTATGGAAGTGAAAAGCCTGCTTGCCCAGGGAAACCCTGGATTATGGTCCTGCTGGGGCCCAAGGAATGGGTACTGAGTTAAATTCTGAGGAAGAACATTGAAAGACAGTGGTGACTTTGTGAAATAAAATTCATATTTTATGGCAAGGCAAGAAAATTTAAACATAAAAATGCTTCCCTGCCCTTTGGCCCCCTCTCTCCCCACACTGAGCATCGCGTATCTGCATTACGATTCGACCAGACCTCCCCCAGTGGCAGGAATACCTGCTCATCCGTCAAGAGCAACTTGCTCCTAGCATCAACCAGACAACGCCTTAATAACATTCCTTCTTGATGTTGTAGGGGTCACATGACCCACCAGGATGATGCTTAGATCTGCATTAAGTAAACTGTTGATAATATCAATACATCATGTGATGTACAGCCCTCTGTCTCAAAAAGCTTATATAACCGTGCCTTGACTTCTAACAGGCAGAACAGTTCTCAGAGCGTTCTGAGATGCTCTTCCCGGGTTATAATGCTCAAATTTGGATCGAATAAAATTTTCCAGTTCTTTTTTAGATTGACTGATTAATTTTCATCGACAATTTTCACTTTTCCTTCTGTGGGCACAGAGAGAGTGGTGAAGATCAGGGAAAGGTTCTAAACTCGGCCATTTCACTTAGTAGTTGTGTAACCTTATGTAACCAAACTCATTTTCTCATCTGCAAAATGAGATTGATAATCATAAAACCTACTTTAATGAATCAGTATGAGAATTATATAAGTACACGGTAAGTACTCAAATTTTTTAAATTATGTTATTATTATTAAGAAAGAAGGATGGAAAGATAAACATTTTCTAGCCTCAATTTTGTGGTTTACCTGCTTCCAAGCATGAATCCCATTAACCCCCTGGCCAGCCACCCACCCTATTTGTAGAAAGTCAGGAGAGGTGAGGTCCTCATCAATGCATCAGTGTCCTTTCCCATTTCTATGACTTGCATTAAGAAGGCACTGCCATTTCCTCCACGCATCCAAGCCATCTAGAGCAGACTCTCACATCACGATTCCATTCCTTCTTCCCTTCCCCACCTCTGCTTCACACACACCTTCAAGCCCGTGGATTTCCACCCAGATAAGCTTCCTGCATGCATCACACCTTTACCTCCCCTTTCCTCGCCTCGACTTCTTCCAGCTGGGTGCTGCCTTCCAATGCCATTATCCAGGAAAAGTCCCCACCCAGCAATGCACACGCTGAGCTAGGACTCCTAATTACTGCCCAGGGTCAAAGTCTCAGCTCCACTCAACCACTTACTAAATATGTTACTCTTCTTCCTGCGGTTAGCATCCCAATACCTAATTCCACAGATGCTTCCAGAGCCCTTGCCCAGCCTTGTTTTCGTGCAAATCTCTAGAGAAGCCTTTAATGGCCCCTATAGCCCACAAGATAAATTTAAATCTACTTAGCAAAGAATGAGAGTCCTCCCTTTTCCCATTTCCCACCACCCTGTTCATGCTGGCCATGCCAAAACCAGCCTCAACCACCATGCTCCTCCTTCCCTACATTTGTCTGCATATGCCTAACAGGTTCAGCCCTTACCTGTTCTTCTTCCACTTGGGCGATTCCTATATAACCCTAAAGACTCTCTTCAGACACTGCTCCCTCTGGTAGCTTCCCTGAGGTGGGATCACCTCAGTGCAGCAGAAACATACCCCTCGAACAGCACCACACACACACACACACACACACGTGCTCCCCAAGAACAGGGACCGTGTCCTCCCCATCTTTGCACTCCCAGGCTAGCCAGTTCCTGCTTCACAGAAGGCAGGCTCCAGAACCTGCATGCTTCATCCACCGCTCCTCTCCTTTCTGTGTAAAAACAGCAGCGTGCTCTGTCCTCTGGTTTTATTATGTTACCTGGCATCTTCTATCTCCCTGCCCATTTTCTATTTAATGCAGCAAATCTCTGGGCTAAGGGATCCTCCCAGTCCTCATGAGTTACATTCTGCCCTTGGTCAAACCACCCCCCCAGAAAAAAAAACCACCATCATTCCAGCATCTTCAGCCATAGTTCTGAAATCAAATTCAATTTGACTCTTCCCATTCCTAATGAACCCATGCTAGTTCCACAGCAGGGTAAAGTCACATATGAACATCAAGAGTCAAAGTTCTAGGCTGTCATTTTGAGCACATTTCTAATTAGCTCTGTGACCTTGGGCAAGAGGTAAAATCGAGATGACAGGATCACCAGGCCCAATGCTCAGGGGATTTTTGAGATTCAAATGGAATATCTGATGGAAAACTTTTATAAAGTGCAAAGCACTGTACATTCATAAAGGGTATGATCAACAAATTTTATCAACTCTTAACCATCAAGGGTAAGATGTACCACTATCAACTTAGAATGAAGAGCCCCTCAACTATGACACATCTGCGATTATAAGACAACCCAATTTCAGTGATATTAAAATGGGAAAAAGTATACTTTTTATATGCCTCAATACATACAATGTACAATTTATATGCCTCAATAAAATAAGGAACCTGCCGTAAAATTTTCATCTTTGCCAATGGCACATAACAGACACTCAGTAATATACGTGGGGTAAATGAGCAACACCCCACCGATAATATTCTTAGGCCAGATTATGGCCTCTCTCACTGGAATAGGCAGCAGAAGGCCTCCCAATGCCAGTTCCTCTCCTCTCACTTGTGTCCCGGCCTGCTCAAAACCCTCGAATGATCACTTCAAGTCATATCCATGCCTGGCATTTTTAAGGACCTTCATAATGAAGCCTCCTTTCCCACCTCCCACTGCCTGGAACTGACTGTCCACTGGTATATGTCACTCGAAGAAGGGTCCTACTCAGTCAGTCCCAATCATAGTAACCAGCTCCACAGCTATTTCTCCTCCTTCTGTCAATCCCCAAAGCCGGCTAGGCCTGCCCGCTGCTTACAAGGAGCATGACCCTGGGCAGCTGCCTGACCCAAAGGCCCCAGGCGTGCACCCCTACCATTCATACAGCTAACCCTGACTACCTATCTCGCATCTAGAGTCTACACTCTAGACTCTGAAGGCCTGGGTGTTGGTGTTGGGGGACTGCCTTGCAAAAATTAAATGCAAGATACACATTCTTGCACCTAGAGACTGTCACACGGAGTGAAGTAAATCAGAAAGAGAAAAACAAATACCGTATATTAACGCATATATGTGGAACCTAGAAAAATGGTACAGGTGAAACGGTTTGCAGGGCAGAAATTGAGACACAGATGTAGAGAACAAATGTATGGATACCAAGGGGGGAAAGCGGCGGGGGGCAGGGGGGGTGGTGGTGTGATGAATTGGGCGATGGGATTGACATGTATACACTGATGTGTATAAAATGGATGACTAATAAGAACCTGCTGTATAAAAAATAAATAAAAATAAAAAGTGTATTCTTATACTGAGATTAAAAAAAAAAAGATACACATTCTTCCTTTTGACTGAGCCTGGTGCAGGCAGAGACCCTGAAAGGAAGAAGGCTGGTCATGGGGTACAGAGAACCCTACTGGAAGTTCTGGCCTCCCACCGGCTACCATTATTCACTGTAGGCTTTAGAACTGGCACCCATCTTCTCTGGGCTTTTATTTATGTTTCCCTATCTGTAAGGGCAGGGAGGGTGAGGATGCAGGGGAGAGGCGAGTGTTAGCTGTTTTCTCTCCTTCCGCTTAAAGGCTTTCTTAAAATGCTCTTGTGCTGGGGGAGGTAAGCCATTGCCAAGTCACTAACACCTTCGTGAGAATGAGTTTTATTGGTAAGCAAGCACTAGAAAAGGGGGAGGAGGTGGCAAGAGAGACGGGATTGGACACAAGGTTAAGCGAGTCTGGTCCTAGAAAAGCAGCTCAAACGTGAACCTAAATTTTTGCATTTTGTGTTGAGGGCGAGCAGACATTGGATCACTGGGAAGGGAAGGGAAGCCACAAAGCTCTTTCAGCTCCCCCAGCACCTCAAAGTCCCAAAGACACCCCTCAGGCCCAATTCCACTGATTATCTCCTGTACCCATGCCTCCCAACCCCGTGCTCCCAGCACAGTAACAGTTGCAGCTCCATCCCCACTCTCCACATTTTATTGAGTCTTCTCTGCTCTGCGGTTGCCTCCCGCACAAGGCCTCGCTCCTTGTGCCTGGCTGGCTTCAGAAAACCCCCCATCCTTCAAAAGCCTCTGATGCTTCCTGAGGAACGAGGAAGCCAAACACTTTTCTCTGAGCTCCTTGAAATTTTACCCTTGCCTTTTCCCCAGCACTTAGCACCTTCCACCTTGGGTCACGTTTGGCTCCTCGGGTTGACTGTGCGCTCCCTGAGGGCAGAGTCAGGGCCCTAAATGCATCTGACCCAACAACCCAGCACAGTGCGGGCTCACAGTGGGCGCTGGAAAACTGCTTGGAGAAAAGGAACTAGGAGTCGGGAGCCATTTATTTTAATTATGGCTCAGCCTCTAGTGAGCGACTTTGGGGAGGCTCTCCTCCTCCCTGGGCCTCAGTTGCCCCAGCTGGAAAATGGGGGAACTTCATGTGAGGGCTCCTAGGCCCCTTCCACTGTGACAACTGTGATTCCGCGAAAGCTCGGAGCTGCTGGGTGTGGCCCCGCCCCCTGGGAGCCCTGAAAAGCCCGGGCAGGGGGCGCGCAGGGAAGGCCTCCACCCGCGCCCAGCCCCTGGTCGACGCTTCCCGAAAAACTCGGGGTCCCCCTACCCCACGCGTGCACCCCATGATCGCGCTGCGGCCGGCACTTCCGCACCGCGGGCCCTGCGGCCCGGCCCGGGCGCGCGCTCGGCGCCCTGCGCCCCGCGCTCCTGCCACCCCGGAGGCGCTCGCGCTCGGGGAGGGCTGGGGGTTCCCGAGGCGCCCGCGGGCGGAGGGTGGGGGGAAGGAAGGAGGATTTGCAACAAATACCTCGGGGAGGAGGCGGCCAGGGCAGCGGCGGCGGCGGCGGCGGCTGGAGGCGGAGGCAGCGGAGAAGGAGGAGGTGCCCAGGCACTCCCCCTCCCATTGTCCCCAGGCCGGGCCCCGCGCCCCGCACCGCGCCCCGCGCCCCCGGCCGCGCAGCCAGCCCTTACCTTGCAGCGCCCGGCTCTCCCCCGCTCGCTAAAGCTACTTATCCCAGGAAAGCTCGCGCAGGGCCCGGGAGCGAACCCACAGACAAAAAGTGAAACTTCGGCAGGGCTGGAGCGGCTGCTGGTTGGTGCCTTTCCCCCTCCTTCCTCCCCACCGTCCCCACCCCCTCCCCTCGGTCTCCCGTGCGGTGCCCTGAGAGCTGCAGGCTGACGTCAGGGGCCTGAATTCCTGACTTTGCCTGCACGCATTTGTCCATGTAAGGTATGGGAAGGCGGGTGCCCGCGGGGCCGCCGCGCCGCGCTCGCCGCCGGGGGAGGGGGCGCCCGCCGCGGGCCGTGGCCTTGCCCCAAGGTGGGCGCGCTGACGACAGTTGATTTCCTGGGAGGAAGGGAAGACGCGGGGATGCGGGGAGACTGCAAAGGAGGAAGGGAAAGGGAGGTGTGGAGGTTTTGCCTGCACTGGAGGAAGAGGAAGGAGACGTAGAAGGAGGAAGCGGCCGGGGCGAGGGGTTGCCGAAAAAATGGGGGAACCTGCGTCCACTGTTAGGGCGCCAGATTAGGGGGCTGAATCTGAGCAGACGAGATCCTGCCGTGGAATCCCCTTCCGAGATCTTCCTCGTGAGCCCCGCCCCGGATTCCCAGCAAGGTTCAGAGCTGGCCCAGACCAACTTCCAACCCGTCCACTTCACACATGGGAAAACTGGAGCTCTCCGAAGAGAAATGACTCCTACAAGGTCATGCCCGCCACAGATCCTGGCGCGGGACCCGGATGCTCGGCCTCCCAGCTGTGTTCCTGTCTCCAGGCAGAGTCCTGACTCCCTCTTTCCCGCGGAGCAGTGAACCAGGCTAGATGTCAGCGGGCAACGAGGACCACCGTGGGAAGAGATTCAGAGCTTCCCTGGGCCCCGGAGGGAGTCAGTTCCTGGAAGGTTCTAATTGCCAGTGAGCCCTGGATAGCCATGCCAATCAGTTGCTTCAAGGCAACTCCCTCTATCCGGTGCTCAAATAAACGAAACCCTGGAGTTCACTTCACAGCCCTGCCGGAAGCCCAGAAAGCATATTCTGTGCTTTCAGCTTCAAAAAAAATCTGCGAACTGGGTGAACGGGTTTGAATAAAGGCAAGCCTGTTCTTGGAAGGTTTGAGTGGGACTTTTTTTCCTCAGACGGTTGTAAATGTGAGCAACCCGGGGACCCACCAATTACTGTGTCAGGGGGTTAAAATGTGCAGCAGCCATTGCCTGGAAGGCACTCCAAGGCTGGAGACTGTTTCCTTGTATTTCTATCCTACTGACGTCCTCACCTCAGCACATCATAAAAGCACTTTCTCACTGGTTTATTAGATCTTCTTGTTAGGACAGATTATAGTCCATCGTTTACATTTGAGGTAAAAAGGTAAAATGACTTACCCAACACAAAATAAGCAACAAGCACCTGAACCCACCTCCCCCCAGCCAGGTCACCTGACTAATCCCATGATTTTTCCACCCAACAAGGAGGCCCTGACCTCCTAATTTCTGTTAATGAATGTTGAGAGTACACTGTGAGTTACTAATTCATGAAACCTCCAAAACTTGGTTCTTTTGGGATTTGGTGGGATTCTTTTTGACCAAGAATTAAACGCTGAAACACATTTCTGCACTTACCATTTATCGAGCATCTTCTTAGTGTGAAGTCTTTGAATCCAGACATTCTTGGGTCCAAATTACTCCATCTCTCTTGCTCTCAGTTTCTCATCTACTCATACAAAAAATATGAAGATAGTAGTAGAGGTAAGGTCAAGGGTACCTATTCCATGCAATAATGAAATATTTTTGTCTTTGCAACTAATGTAGTTTGAAATAGGAAACGAGCTCTTAAAGAGATTTTATTATGGGGCTTTAAAAAGATCATTCTATTACACCACAATTCACTTACTCTGTTCTCAACATTTCAGCAAACCCACATTCTGAGTGCTACTGTTTAACATGAAAAACTCCTGGTATCACACAAACTAAGAATAGATTCACCCATTCCCCATTGGACATAACGGGACTTGACCAGTGCTTCTTTTTTTTTCTTCCCCAGTAACCCACTTATAAAGAATAATAGGATTCTAATGAGGATTAATAAGATTTAATAACGTATAATTAGCATTCATTTCCTTCACCATACACATTGTAAGAGTGCAGTGTTAGATCCAGAAATGCTCCTAATTATGTTGAAACTGTTGTATGAGTGTGTTGGGGAAGATCACTGTGTCTCTCCTCCTGAAATATTTATGAATTGCTCAGGTGGGCCTAGAGTTAGCACAAGCATTATATAAAGTTAATCACAAAAGACAATTTCTACTCAGGAGGCACTCACCAGGAGTGTAAGAGGCAAAGTCATAAATTGGATGCTTGGCGAACCGCATGCAGTGTTGTCATCAGCGCAAACCCAAATCAAAAGCCTCCTCATTTGCTGATCTGGTTTCTTTTGTATTCACACTTTTCTCAACAACCGTATTAAAACCTGCTGCGTGCAGGGACTTGGGAAAGAAGGGAAGGCTGTGTGAATCTGCAGACTCAATGCTAGAGAAATACAGGTTTACCAATTCAGAGACTAAAAGAAGCACGGAATTTCAGGTGGGGCGGAGGGCATGTGACTGGAGGATTGCCAGTGATGACACCAAAGACTGAACAATGCTAGGCTGTGTTCCCACCATTTGCTTGCATCCATGACAATCCCTTTCCCCAAGGCCTTTGTGTAGCTCTTGTCAGTCCTTTCTCTGTCCTCATATATGCCCGGCAATATTCTAAGGATTTTTCATCTGCATTTCACTTAACCCTCAGAAAACCCTTCTGAGGTTGGCATTATTATTTTCTCTAGCCCAAGGAGGTTAAGTAGCCTGTTCTTAACACAGAGCTAGTACCCGGTTAAACTGAGACGCCCCACTGAGCCCAGGCAGCCTGACTCTTCCCTTACCCACTGCTGAGTGGCCATCTGGTCTCAGATTGAACATTCCAATGTGCAGAACTCATAATCTGCCATGGCTGACCAAGAGGAAAAGATATGAAGAGGCTACTGGAGAAATAATAAGAACAGGGACATTGAAAATGGAAGGTAAATACCTCCCCTATGTGGCCTCTCCCCAGGTTAAAACCCATCAGGCCAAACTCCTCAGTGTAGGTTGCATAGCTCTTCAGCCTCATGTCTGCCAGTCCTGAACCCTCCAGCCAATCGGAGGCCTGGTGGTTTCTCAAACACCTTAACTAACCCTGCTTCTCTGCCTTTATACGGGTTCTTCTTTCTCCCGGGAGCTCTCTTTTTTCTCCGTACACCTGGCAACCCTTACCTAGCTTCTTCAGACTCGCCTTAAATATCACGTCCTCTGAGAGGCCTTTTTGCCCCTCCCACCACCTCCAGTGGATGCATTGCCCCTACAGAGTGCTCCCATCACTCTGTGCTTACCCTCAGTCCCTGTGACTCTGCATGATGTCATTGGTCACCTTGTCTTTCTCAGCTACTAGGCTGAGAGTGCAATTTGTCTCTGAGTCGCTAACAAAGTGCCTGCCGTTGTCAATGTAGGCATTCAACTGTTGTGCTCTGTTTTTTTCCTTCCTGTTCCTGGTCAAAGGCAGAGGAACATGCAGCAGGTAAAAGGCCTGGGCATTTAAATAAAATTGGATAACTTCCTCAAGAGATGAAGACTGGATGTAAGCAGACCAGTGGGAAGGGAGAGGAAGAATCAACAGGGCCTGGCCACTTGGAAACAGAAGCAGGATGGGCATGGGGAGGCAAAGGAGAGGAAGGTTTGTAGTCCTTTCCTTGTCCTAAAACTGCGTTGTAACCTCATGGCAAGTCACTTCCTCTTTGGTCTCAGTTTCTTTATCCACGCGATTAGGTTCTCAGACTTTATGCTCTCCAACACTGTCTTCAATTTGAGGCTACTTTCAACCTGTTGACCAAATTCATCTTCCCAGAGCATAGCATGCCACATTATACTCTGAACTTGTAAAGGTTCCATGATATCAACCACATTAAGTCCAAACTCTTCAGCTGCCCCTCCCTGGTTCCATGATCAGCTTTTTCCAACTGGAGACTGTACCTCCAACCCTCCATCATCACCACCACACACACACACACACACACACACACACACACACACACACACAGCTTCCTGCACTTCCTGCCTCAGGACTTTTTCTCATCTAGTTCCCTCTTCTCAAAATACTTTCCCAGGCCCACCTGCATGAATGCAGATTTTACCTGTCCTGCCAGCATCCTCTCAAGGAATCTCTCCCCTGTTGCTCATTCCCTCCAAATCTCCTCCACTGATATGAAAATAATTTCTCCATCTTCTGAAAAAGGCACGCACTGGATTGTCCCATTGCATTGTAATTTTTCCTAAGTGTGTTTGATCTGCTCCTGTCAAACATACAGCTCTTCACAGTGGGCTCCGTATCTTCTTCATTTCTCCTCCCCAGCAGCCATGGCAACACCTGGGACTTACGCTCAAATGTTATCCAGTGAGTGAGTGAATGCATGAATCCTTCATCTTGGCTAGAAAAGCAACACAGTTGATATCGTCTCTCTGGAAGACTGGTCATGTTATCTTAGACCACGACTCTGGGCAGGTACCAGGAGGGATGAGGGAGAGGGGGAGGATTTAATATTTGTCATTTGTTACAATGTGCCCTGTGTGTGAGATTCTAGAGAAACCGTGCACCTCAGATTGGGACTTGAACCCACATGCTGGGACTCGAACCCAGCCTAAACCCAGATTGGGACTTGAACCCACGCAGCCAGGCCTCAAACCCAGCCGAAACCCACAGTCTTCCAACTGAGATCACACACCTGGTTTCAGGACTTAGTGAAGCTCAGGCTCTTGATGTCTCATCACAGAAAGAATTCAGTGAGAGACAAAGTGATTGATAGGTAAGAAATGGATTTATTTAGGGAGAAACACTCCACAGACAGAGTGTGGGCCATCTCAGAAGGTGAGAAAGGCACCAGGGTATGGGGTTGTCAGTTTTTACAGGGGTGGTTAATTTCATAGGCTAATGAGTGGGAGAAGTATTCCAGCTATTTCAGAAAGGGGCAGGGATTTCCAGGAATTGGGCCACCACCCACTTTTTTTAAAATTTATTTATTTATTTATTTATTTTTGGCTGGGTTGGATCTTTGTTGCTGCCCGCGGGCTTTCTCTAGTTGTGGCGAGTGGGGGCTACTCTTCGTTGCGGTGCGCGGGCTTCTCATTGCAGTGGCTTCTCTTGTTGCGGAGCACGGGCTCTAGGCGTGCGGGCTTCAGTAGTTGTGGCTCGTGGGCTCAGTAGTTGTGGCTCGCAGGCTCTAGAGTGCAGGCTCAGTAGTTGTGGTGCACGGGCTTAGTTGCTCCGCGGCATGTGGGATCTTCCCGGACCAGGGCTTGAACCCGTGTCCCCTGCATTGGCAGGAGGATTCTTAACCACTGCGCCACCAGGGAAGCCCCGCACCACCCACTTTTTGATCCTTATGGTCAGTCTTGGGACTGTCATGGAGCCTGTGGGTGTGTCATTTAGCTTGCTCATGTGTTACAGTGAGCGTATACTGAGGCTCAAGACCTAATGGAAATCGACTTGTCTGCCATCTTGGACCCATTTGGTTCAAATCAGCTTACGTTATGTCCTCGGGCTATGTCATTCTTTCAAAGGTTGTGCCCTTGCTCCCTTCCCTCCTGTTTCACTAGGTCTTCTCACATTTAGCATATATCAGTTTTACAGATTATCTAAGGATATAGTTCTGCTGTGGGAGTAGACACAGAATTAAAGCAATGGTTGCTTTGCAACTTTATATCAAATAAATTCTTTAAAAAAATACTGAAGGTCAACTTTTTCCAGGAAGAATTAAGCACAAGTGACAGTTTAAATATTTAATGTGTCCTGCTCTATAGCTGAGCTTAATTCTCTTCTCAAGACTATTGTACCAGCCTGTGATGCAAACAAGACCTCTGACCAGATCAGATAAGCATCAGCCTTTTGTAAAGAGATGAAAACTTGTATGGTAAACAATAGTGGTAGACTTTTATTAAATGCAGTATTAAAGATAATGAAGTCTATTACAAAAGGTCTGTTTACTCTCTATTCTTCACATCTCATTGTACAATGGGAAAAAATTATCTCCATGTAAAAAAGGAATAGATTATCAGACTTCCTAAATGAGTATTTTCTCCCTGTTTTGAGAGGGAGAAAAGACTTGGTTTTTTCTTGAGGGCAAAATGGTGTCACAAGCTACTTTTTTTTTTTTTTTTTTTTTTTAAACATCTTTATTGAAGTATAATTGCTTTACAATGGTGTGTTAGCTTCTGCTTTATAACAAAGTGAATCAGTTATACATATACATATGTTCCCATATCTCTTCCCTCTTGCATCTCCCTCCCTCCCAACCTCCCTATCCCACCCCTCTAGGTGGTCACAAAGCACCGAGCTGATCTCCCTGTGCTATGCGGCTGACAAGCTACTTTCTTTATTGGTTTTGAGAAATCAAGCCAATGTGGACAAATGATAGTTTGTATCTGCCCATGAATTTCTGCACAATTTTACCCAGCTTTGCAGCCCAGTTTTCAGCCAGAGGCTGTAATCATTGTTTGCATTTTATCAGATCGCAGGATCAGATTATCTGAATGCATTCTGGCCCATCCCAACTCACCCCTTGCACAAGTCTGCTGGCTTTTGACCTCAGGTAAGCCCAGAACATAGGAGAGCTGTGACCACGCCTGGAAGCCAGTGAAACTTCAAAGGTCAGGCAGTCTAGTCTGACAGGGGGCCGGTCTGTGGTAGTAGAAATGTTGATGGATGGAGCTTTAATCCCTCTTGGGTCCACTACCAATGAAAAGTTTCACAGAAAAAAAAAAAAAAAAAAAAAGTTTCACAGAGACTCAAACACAAAGGGAGACGGTTTATGCCACCTTTTTATTTTAACAAGTATATAATATGCACTTGCTAACTGTACTAGACCTAGGAATAGTGTTGAGAAAAATAGACACAATGCCAGTTCTACATGTTAAAAGAAAGATAAAACCGGATAGCAACTCCAAGGGAAGGAGTGGGTGAGATAGTTCGGCTGAGATCTCCCAATGGACCCCTGGATGGACTGGACCTGCTACTTCAGCCAGGAGCCTCTTTTGATAGTGATGGAGCAGGCAAGGATGAGCCTGGAGACACCCCCCAGGGCCCGTTGAAGGAACTCAAACATGGAGCACACATCTTTGTCCTCACAAAACAGCAAGAGGTAGAAAATAATGTCCAGAGGTTTGATGTCTGCAGCCTTGGTCTTGGTGGCCTCTCTGCTTCCTTTAGGAAGCTGTGTAGAGCTGTATGACTCCTGAAGAGGGTCTGCTCGTTCTTGATGATCTACGTATCTGGGGATATGCTTTAGGATGTAGTTTGCCTCATTCGTGGCTGTGAGACACAGCCTCACCCACTCTTAGGGAATCACAGCACATATCAGGGCAGGAGAGAGAATCTCTGCCCAACAGTAGGGATTTGATTACATTTATATTTCCAACTACAGTTTTACGTGAATGAAAAGAGGTCCATGATATATATTTTGACAGCTTAATTGCGGTATAATTTATATACCATAAAATTCGTTCATTTTAAGCATACAAGTGATTTTACATAACTTTATGGAATTGTATAACCATCACTGCACTCTAATATTAAAACAGTTTCATCATCCCCCAAAGAAACCTTGCACCCATTTACAGTCATTCCCCACTTCTGCCTGCAGCCTCAGGCAACCACTAATCTACTTTCTGTCTCTATAGATTTGCATATTCTGGACATTTCATGTAAATGGAATCATAAATTGTGTGGCTTTGCATCTGGCTTCTTTCACTTAGCATAATGTTTTCGAAGTTCATCCATGTTGTAGCATGTATTAATGGTTTTTGTTCTTTTTTATGGCCTAATACTGATCTATTGGATGGATATACCATATTCTGTTTATCCATTATCAGTTGTTGAATATTTAGATTAGTTCAACTTTGGAGCTATTATGAATGACACTGCTATGAATGTATCATGTAAAACTCTCTGTGTGGTCATGTATTTTCATTTATCTTGAGTACACGATGTTTTAAAGTGAAAAAAAAAAGGATAGGCATATAAAGAGGAATCTGAAAGGATATGAACTTAGGTTTTCAAAGTGATTATCGTTAAATGGTAAGATGATTCCTTCTTTTTACTTACCAAAATTTTCTTACAATAAGTTTATATTATTTTAATTTTCCCTATGTGTCTGGAATAAGACAAAGACAATATAGCTCTCATTTTTTTTTTTTTTTTTATAAACTAAAGACATCCTTTTGCCTCTTAACGGCGCAATTTTTTTTTTTTTTTAAGTATTTGTTTTATTTATTTATTTATGGCTGTGTTGGGTCTTCGTTTCTGTGCGAGGGCTTTCTCTAGTTGTGGCAAGCGGGAGCCACTCTTCATCGCGGTGCCCGGGCCTCTCACTATCGCGGCCTCTCTTGTTGCGGAGCACAGGCTCCAGACGCGCAGGCTCAGTAATTGTGGCTCACGGGCGCAGCTGCTCCGCGGCACGTGGGATCTTCCCAGACCAGGGCTCGAACCCGTGTCCCCTGTATTGGCAGGCAGATTCTCAACCACTGCGCCACCAGGGAAGCCCCAGCTCTCATTTTTTAAGACAAAAAAACCCAACAAATATTTGGAAAGTTGCAGTCCCTCTTCTGGCAATTGAATCTTCTCGGGAATCCTTAGCAGGTGGTTTGTAGTGAGATATTATTTTGAAATATTTAATGAGATTTTTACTCATATTTCTAACCGTTAGCCCTTCACTCAACCAGTTAGCTTAAGACATTCTGTGTTAGTGCATTCCCAGAGAAAGGGTGGAATAGACCTCGAATTGAATGAGACTAGGTTTCTCCTACCTTGCAGAATAAATTTAATTTTAATTAGAAGCTCCCAATTATAGACAATTTTCATATTTTTATTTCTCACTTTTGAGTTGCGGACTCAAACTAGTATTCTCTATAGGTTATCCAACCTTTATTGAGAACCCTCAAACTCAACATGGCTCTAAATTCAACTTCCTAAGTCCTCCCTACATTATACCTCCCTACTTCCAACCATCCCAGTCACAACCCTGAATCATTCCTGACCTCTCTCTCCCCCCAACTCCTCTCTTCAATGAGTTGTCAAGTCTAGCCAATTCTGCCCTAAACAGTTCTCTCCCACTTGTCCCCTTGTGTGAGGTCAGGTTCTCATTACAGTGTAGTCCCATCATTGATGCATGTAGCATCCACAAATTCAGCACGAGAGCAGAGAGAGGAGAGAGGTAACCATGGAAATGCCGCTGGTGGTCCTTACCACCAGGGTTCTTGTGAGCAGGAGGTGCAAGATGTGAACCTGCTCTCCCACACTGGGTCTCCCAGTCTCTGCCCATCTTTCATTGTCAACTCTCCCACCTCTATGATTTTGTTGTTTAATGGTACCCATTTTTTATTCAGCATGGTCCTCAGTTAAAAGCCAGCTACTGCTTCTGGGGCTCAACCAATAAACGGCAATTAATTCCAAAGCTGGAGGAAAAACAGGCTGGGTTGGGCACCAACAGGGCACCTTCCTAAGTATTTTTCAAGGATAATTTCAAGCAAAAATTTTCACTATATGCTTTCATTTCAACCACTAACACTAACATTAGATGGGGCTCCACTGAATGGTCACCAGGAAAATTCAAAGGCACTTTGAGTACACAATATTAGCACAATCCTACCAAAGAAACAAAAAGAATAAAAATAAATATACATCTAGAATAGTAGGTCAGCAATTCACGTTTGCATCCTAAAATGATTTTTTTAAACCAAGGGGGCTTGGTGTTTTCACCTTCCATTTGAACCTCACAAATTCCCAGTCAGGCACATGGTATTTCATTTGTCAGGTTGACTCATGGATTACCCCACTACCTTAATATCTCACCTTTAGATCCTGATCCCCTCTAGTTCCAGATCACCCAGGTGGCTGCAGCTGTGTAACCTGAGGCTCAGATACCTGCAGGGCACTGAGAAGGCTCTGGCAATAAGATATAGCTTCCTTTCAGCAGGTTTTTTATTATACGTTTTCTCTTTGCTCCCACATATGGCTTAATAGACAGACAGGAAAAGAACAAGAACCCTTCAAGATTTCCTTAGCAGAAAGATAAGCAGTGTGAATGTTTTCTGGTGGCACTTGCAAATTCCAAGTAGGACAGGTCACATTTTTTAGGCCCCCTGTACCATGCACAGATGAAGCACTCAACCATATAACTGAGCCCAGGGGAAGATGCTCAGGCAAGGAGTCAAGAGACTTGGGTTCTGGTCCCAACTCTGCTAATAATGAATAATGAATGTGAAAGCACATTGCAGACTATAAACACCATGCAAATGTATGAAACGATTGGTATTGGTTTCCATGATTCCTAGCACTGCTTTTCCTATCCCCACTGAACCTTCTCAGCATTGTTCTCAAAGTTAGCCTCCAGTGTTCTCTCATGGTCTATTTGACCCTTAATTTGTCAATCTATTGATAAAAATAGATCTACTAAACCACAGTTTGACCCAAATGCAATATATATTGAGCCTTGATTTCCCTGAATAGAATGTAGATAAGAAGACTTTCTAGGGCATCAGGCTCTTGAATGGAGGATGACTTAACTGATACTTAAATGCTCCTTTTCTTTAAAGAGAAAAAAAGTGGTTGCCGCATTGGGATGATGGCTGAGTCTCCAATTAAATTCTTTAAAGCACATGGCTTTGACATTTTATTCCTACCTCTGATTACAGTTAGAGGATTATGCTTGATCACCATGGCAGAGGTAGAAGAAACAGATTTGATTTTGTTTCCTTCTGTTTTATATTGACTAATGATTACAGTTCAAAAAGTGTCTAAATTGCAATGTTTCCCATTGCATATTCCACACTTAATCAAAAGGGAAGTAGCATTCATTAGGGTAAAGAATAAGGAGAATCAAGAATCCTGGGCAGTTTATCTGATCCTGTTGCTAATCCCCTGCTTACAGTTTGATTATGAGATGACAAGCTTTCATACTTAGTTTGTCCTTCTAGAGAATGAGTGTAATGCCAGAAGCTCTCCCTGACCCAGCACCTTTTAGCTTGGTTCCTGTCTCTGGTCCCTCTTAGCCTGCCTCATCACTTGTGGGTCAGCCTTGCATGCATATACAGGTATGTAGCCTTTAGAAATCACCAAATCCCATCCTCCACTTTAATAGGTGAGGAAACTGATCCTCTGGGCAAGATCTGTACCTGACAGAGCCCTAGGTAGCCACCCCTTCCCCCATCAGACCTCTATTTCTACTTTCTCAGAGCTAGGAAATCCCAGCCCCAACCAACAGACCTGCACAGAATGAAAACCTGAAGACACCAGGAACTGGGCCAGAAATGGAATATGACATCCAGCTATACTCTGAGAATGGGCTCGACCCAGACCCGGGTGGATAGAGTGGAGTCAAGGATTTACTGTGCTATAAAAGCAGATGACCACTCATTTAAGAAACGGTAACCAGAAAATAAGACCACCATGGGGTCTGTTTAAAAGATATTGATCGTATCATGCAGGGTTCTTAGTTGTAAATTAGTTGTGAATTAGTCTCTGACAATATAAATAGAAAATAAATTTATTAAACTGATGTTGAGGAGCTTCCATAGTCTACTTTGAGACTAAAGAACAGGTTCAAAGACTATATAATAAGCTATTGAATTGCTCCCATGGTGACACCCCTAAATGCCACAGCTGGCTGTGGACATTGCTGATTGTACCCGACCCTAGGTGCTGCCTCTAGAACTGCCGCCAAGCTGCATCTGGAAACTGGAGTTGGCCAGTTCTGCTCTGCTTCCTTGACCCACTCGTGTTAGTCAGTGCCTAGACCAGAGACATCTAATTGGCAGAGCCTACTCCGTGTGCCCTGATGGTAAGGGAGATGGAGAAATTGAGTTTCCAGCATTTTCAGTTTCTATATGGAAAACAAGCTTTGCTCCACAAAATGGGAGATTCTCCAAATGTAGGAAGGAGGAAGGAAGAGATTCAGATGCTGAGACACAAAAAGAATGACAAATGTCCATGACCCTATAGAACAAGGGAAAAGAGAATATTATCCTGGAAAAACAAAGGGAGAACAACCTTTGATTTGCCCAAGGAACCAGAAGAAAATGAGAAAGAAGTTTTTGGTCTTCTCTAAAAAGTTAAAGGCAATGCCTTTTGCAACAAGGACGTAAGTAATAAAGAGAGATTCCAATATGAAAAGACAACAGAGTAACTGAAATGGGAAATGGACAAATATTTAGGAAATTTAAAAAGTGCCAATAGCAGAATTAACATCCACTTTGGGGGCGAGAACCAAGAGCAGAAATCACCCAGAAAAATCTAGCCAATGACACAGAGGATAAACTTAAGCGTCTCTCCTAGATTATGGAAAAAAACCTAAAGAGATCAAAGTAAAAGGAGAAAATCATCTATGTAAATCAGGGGCCAGAGATCCAACCTGAAAATTATTGAAAGTAAGTCCTTAGGAAGAAAACAGGACCTGGCTCGGAAACAATCACTGGTCAGAAACACTGACTAGGGCATCAGTAGAGGAAACTTTCCCAAGCTGCAGAGGTTACCTGGGTGTGCAAGTCACAGGCTCCACACTGCATTCAAGGCAAAACTAAAGACAAGAGATTCACACGCACACACATCAGGGTGAAATGTTTGTAACACGGAGTAAAGCAAAACGACAACAACAAATCCCGTAAACATCTGGGTGGCAAAAAGAGTTTACCTAGCAAGGAATAAAAATCACTTTAGCCTCAGGACTTCCCTGGTGGCGCAGTGGTTAAGAATCCGCCTGCCAATGCAGGGGACACGGGTTCAACCCCTGGTCCGGGAAAATCCTACATGCGGCGGAACAACTAAGCCCGTGCGCCACAACTACTGAGCCCGCGTGCCTCGAGCCCGTGCTCCGCAACAAGAGAAGCCACCGCAATGAGAAGCCCACACACTGCAACAAAGAGTAGCCCCTGCTCGCCACAACTAGAGAAAGCCCACGCCCAGCAATGAAGACCCAATGCAGCCAAAAATAAAAATAAATAATTAATTTAAAAAATCACTTTAGCCTCAGCTTTTTGGGCCATAATAAAATGTCAAAAGTAAATAAAATAAGATTTATATCATTTTGGGGAGAAAGGTTTTGACCAAATGAACATGTTTTACTTGTGTGAAAGCAACAGAAAGACATCTTAGGCATGAAAAAGAAAATACTCCAAGATCTCGCTTCTGAAAGTATGGTCTGTGGGCCAGCAGCGCCAGCACCATCTAGGAGCTTGTTAGAAATGCAGAGTCTCCAGCCCTCCGGACCTACTGAATTAGAATCTGCATTTTACCCAGATCCTCAGGCAATTCCTATGCGTGTTACTGCCTGAGAAACACTGGTTTAAGACGAACCCTACAGACCAACAATGGAACCAAAGTTATGAACTCGGGAATGGTGAAGTGATGGTTTAAATGATTGGCAAACTGCTCTGTGAACTGTCAACAGAGCCCCCACCTCATCAGAAGGTCCCTGAGGAGCACAGTCAAGATCACCCGTGACCAAACAGGTGGGACGAAGCATCTGCAACAACAGGAAGCGTTGGTGCCCTCTTGCAGTAGCGTCTGGATCGAAGTTTCCCTTTTATCGCTTTCATTGTGGCATTTTATCTCTTTTGAGACTAATACTGTCATTGGACACAAGAAATTTCTCTTTCAGGACCCATCACTTAATTATTGAGAAAAACAATTAAGTGTGATTAAAACAATGTTTAAAAAAAATCAAAACAGTTATGTCTGTTTAAAAAAATACCGGAAGGAAATAAAGCAAATTATTAAATAATAAAAGTTATTTCTTTTTAAATCTCTATATTTTTCAGGTTTTCTTGAATGAGCTGATTATTACAGATTATAAAAAAAAATTTTTAAATAAATGTTTTCTGGCATGGTGAGAATACTTAAGCCAGGAAGCAAATCATAACTTATATGGGATATTTCCCCTAAGCCTTCCTTTCCAGCATTTTCTCACTGTTCCCCTTCCTGCTCTCTGTTCTAACAAAACTACCTTATGCTTTGTCACCTCACTGTCTTTACTAACTGGGAAATCCACCTCTCCCAGCCTACCAAAAATATCTGAGGGGACAAATCCTATAGTCTTTCAAAGCTGGTTCAGGTGACACCTTCCCTACAAAAACCTCCCTGATAGTTAGAACCATTGGTATTCTAACCCTCCTTCAACTCCCTGTGTGTTTCTTCAGGTCTTTTACACTTTATATCTCATATTATTATGTTAGTAATAGTAATAGTAGTATTAGTAGTAATAGTCTAATGCCTTTGCTATACTATGAGCTCTTCAAGGCCTTTTGGAGTTTTGAAAATACCTTGATTACAGTAAACACCAATAGGTGTTGTTAAGTGAATGATTCATCATTTGTCCTAGGAGTTGAGGCAGGTGCAAAAGATTGTGGAAATACCCCACGTCTTTTCTTTTTACCAGCTGTGTAGCATTGCTTTGAGTTTGGTTAATATAGCAACTGAGCGGTTTTAGTAACAATAGCTTTTTAGGCTTGACAAATAGAAAACCCAAGGAAATACTTGTGTTTCTTTTTAAAAAACACCAAAAAGAACATGTTGTATCTTTCTGTATTTAGAACAACTTACTATCCTGCCTTGGGCAACTTGCTTCCTGGGCTCCAGAGGAACTGTTTGCTCTAAAATTAGAAGAAATTAGTTTGGATTCAGAGCTCTCTAAGGCCCCTTCCAAATCTAGCCTTCTATAATCCTAAAAATGATGATAAAGCCAAGTTTGGCTTTTAGGGACTTCAGTTGTTGTGTTCCAAATATGACAATGTCAAAGTGCCATAACTATTAATAATAAATGCTTAGTATTTACAAGAATATGCAGCCTGATTCTTGATTCTCACATCATCTAGTCTCTGCTATAGTAGTATTTTTTTCTTTTTAGAACAACCTAAAGCCAAAGGCTTCCTCTCTCATTGTTTGCCTTCTCAAGTGGAGACACGCCTTCTGCAGCCACAGCGGTCCCCAATTAACATTTCTCCTTGCCACCAGTGCACGAGCCCCCATGACTCAGCAATCCCAGCCTCTGAAAGAGTCCATCGTCATGACAAAGCATCAACCATTAAGCTTTCTTGCACACTAGTTCTGAGTCAGGCAAGTACAACTTTCTTCCCAATGTAAATCTCCAGATCCAATTAAGTGACCAACTTTGAATTCATTCCACGGGAATTTTATTGATAATCTATTAGGTACATAGTTATACCTTGTAAACTGTGGATGATACGTAACACATAATCTACCATAACACAAACAACTAACGTTTATTTCCAGTTTTACAGTTTATGAGTGGTTTCCACATATATGTGTGCCATATTGTCTCTTAGAATTCATATCAACGATTGTTGAGTTGACTTTCAAATGTGTTGTAGTTAAGAAATACCAAGAGAGGCCTGCTCCCCACACTCTGTTGTGGTCAACACAGAGCAGAGTCCAATTGTCAGCACTGCTGCATCAACAGAGATGGGGACATTCTAGTCATTCAACCAGAGGTGATCACTTAATATATCCATATATCATCTCAACTGCCCAAGTTGAAACCAAAGTTTTCTTTCTCCATAAAGTCTTCCTAGATTTCTACCTCTCCAGCCAGAAATATCTCCCCTTTTCTGAACATCCATAGTACTTTTCTTATATCTCATCTATTATATTTTTATTACATTAAAAAAATTTTTTTGAATTTTTGAATTTTATTTTATTTATTTTTTTATACAGCAGGTTCTTATTAGTCATCCATTTTATACACATCAGTGTATACATGTCAATCCCAATCTCCCAATTCATCATTTTTACATTAAAAAATTTTTATTACATTTTTCCTTCTTGTTCATATTTTATTGCCTTGGCTACTCTGTGAATACCTACTCTAGACCCATTGAGGCAGAGTCTAAGAGGCATCTGTAATTATAAAAAGCCTCATGGTTCATATGTGGAGCCAGAGTCACCTGCGTGAAGGCCAGAAGCCATATACATAAGTCACATATTCCTTGAGAGACAGTGGACACAGCGGTGAAGAGCCCCGGTGCTGGCGTGCCAGACTACCCTGCTTCACAGCCCAGCTCTGCCACTTACAAGTTAGGCCTTCAGCAAGTCACTTAACCACTGTGAACTTAATGTGTGAATGAGGAGATAATAGAACCTGCCTCATGGGTTCGTGGTGAGCTTCAATGCGTCAACACGTATAAGCACTAGGAGTGACTGGCTACGCCGGTCAACTGTTATTCTCCCCTATGGAAACCTGTGCCCAGGAGCTGCTTTCTGATTAAATATTTAAAAAAACCATAAGCATATAATATTATTGCTCTGAAGCACAACCACATGCATAGACTTGTATCACTTATTTCTCAGGGGACTTAGACGAGCTAATTGATTTAGGTTCATAACTCAGAGCCCTCTGTGATCCTTACAAAGTGTACATACTAGTACATGCATTATTTCATTTTTATGTTTTTACAACAATTGGGCCACTTTCTTCTCTCTGTGGCAAAGTTCATTCATGGGCATGTAATTGTTGTCAGCAAGCAGCAAGCACAGGGCATTTCTAAAGACTTCATTGGCTCAACCATGCCATGGGTTGAGAGTCCCCAAGCAGAGGAACTTTCACAGGTCATTTCCCAGTGACATGTGACAAACTGGAATCCTAACAGAAGCCTCAGGTGAGTGAGGCCAGAGGGTGCACTGGCCAGACCTGAGGAGGCTGTGGGCAGGAGATTAGACTTTACGGTAGCGCAGACAAGTGAAGGACTCTGATTTATTTTCACTTTTCCTACAACTTGTATATATTTCAGTCCCCAGGCTGCATTTTTCATATGCTATACCTTGTTTAAATATCAGGAAGAAAACTTAAAGTAAGTATCTCTAAGCAAAAATCGCCATTGGTTAGGGCAGTAGCATGTTTGCAAAGATGGCTACAATAATCTCTTTGCAATGTGACTCTCTCTGCTATCCCTGCCACAAAGAGGTGGAGTCTACTTATCCATCCTTTGAATGGAGGCTGGCCTTGTGACTTTGACTAATAGAAGAATACAGCGGCAGTAATATTTTGTAACTTCTGAGCCTAGGCCTTGAGAAGCCTTGTAGCTTCTGCTCTTATCCTGTCTTGCTGTGTTTACAACTCAACTGCATGTGAAAAACCCTGAGCTGGCTTGTTAGATGTTGCAGGCACACAACCTAGACAAAAGCACACAACATTGTAAATCAACTATACTCCAATAAAAATTTAAATAAATAAATAAATACCCAAAATTAAAAAAAAAAAAAAAAAAAGAAGGGTTCAGCAACTACGAATGAGTGTAAAGACACTTACATAGCTCGGACAGCTCATTCACAGACAGAAACTAAAGTGAGTTAATGAACTCCCCACCCCTTTCTACACACGTGAACTCAGATTTCCAGACATTTCCAGAACTCAGATTACCACGGACCCTACAGCTCCACTGTTATCTCCATTTTCCACAGGTGAGGGAGCTGGGCTGAGAAACTTGTTTGAGATCATTCAGACCGGGCAAGGCTCTAACAGGAGTTTACCGAATCTAGGCCCAGATCTTTCACACTTGCCAATGATGTTTGGGAATTGGTAACTCTGTTGAGTTAAAGCTCAACCACAGGAAAATTATATACTACATGTATGTCATTGCCCACTATGGTCACCATAAACCAAGATTCATGATTAATTTCTTTTTTTTTTTTGGCTGGCATGTGGGATTTCAGTTCCTCGACCTGAGATCAAACCCGTGCCCTCTGCAGTGGAACCTCGGAGTCTTAATCACTGGACCGCCAGGGAAGTCCCCCATGATTGATTTTTAACAAGTGAAATAGCCTGTTTTAACATTCTTGTAGAAACACTTGCACTCAAATGTTACAAAAGCAATGGCTTTCTTTCTTCAGCAACCCACAGAAAAGAAATGAACTTGCCCTTGTGACCTCAGAGGTGCAGAAGTTAGAATCAAAATTTGGACGTGGCAGGAGGTAGATTGTAGCTTATATTTTTTTAATCCTTTTTTTAAAAATCTAATTTCTGTCATAAAATTGGCATCTCCCATCCCTAAGGTGTCCAGAATCTCGCAGATGGGACTCCAGGGCTAGTCAAGAGGCCGGGTAATCTGACATCCCAGATTCCTATACGGAAGTTTATAAAAGCTGAGTTCCTTGGACTTAAGTGAGGATTACTGCTTTTATTGACTCTCTGAAAAATCTTGTCCCCAGAGAAAAGGCCTGTTGCATCTGTTCCCCAAACATTGAGGAACCCTTTATTCAGGACCCTTTTGGAACATAAAGAACATTTGTTCTGACTAGGTAGCCTGGCAACTGAAATTCACCAGCCCTTCGTATGTGCACATTACAGTGCCAAAGATATTTATGGCAGGGTCTTTAGGGGTCTCACATACCCTTGGCCACATGCCTTCAGTACTGGGGAGACAGGCTTCTACAAGACGAAAAGCCCCCTGTAATTTTTGTCTATTTCAGTTTTTCTCACGCATGTCAAAGTAGGAAGAAGTAAGGTGGGGGAGGGCAGGAAAGAAAGAAACTGGTACTGGTCCTTGAGGGTATGCCAGGCACTAGACTAGGGGCTTTGCAAAAGTTATCTTCTTTAATCCTGTAGACAACCATAGAGACAGCTGGGTTTATTCTCTTTATTTTACAGACAGGTAAACTTCTCCCTGGTCCCATTGCTAAAAGGGGTTAGCTGGCTCTAAAGCCCGGCTCTAAAGCCCCTACCTTTCCCTCCAGCAGCCCCGCAGAAAGGCTTTGGTGAAAGTAGCTCAGTCTCTCTCCCGGAGTCCAAAAGAAGAATCATGTACAGTGTTCTTAAGTCACGTAATCTGTGTCATACACACAAGCCCTCACCACCTCAGGAGGCCCCCAAGGAAGGGAAAACAGTGTTCTGATTCACCGGAAAGCCCACTGGGCTGACCAAATGCCCATCTCTGCTCTGAATTCCAGTTTGTCCACTTGTAAATAAAGAGCTTTGGACTACTTGCTTTCTTCAGCCCTATTTCTAGTTCTAAAAAATCTCCATGGAATCAGTCAAAGAAATGATTACCTGGCTAATGTGTGTTAAGGAATTTCTTTCAACAGTGAGAATCCCTACCTCTGCGAGTTTTATTTAAAAAATTTTTTTTCATGTGCATACTTGGTAGGAGTAGAAGGTGTGAGAGTGGGGACCTTTATTTATTCCCAGGGTGTCTTTGGCATAAGCAGGATCTGAGAGCTTCCGCCACACATGAGCATCACAGACATCTCCCCCAGGGGGTGTGAGCAGAGCCCCTCTCGGCCTTTGCTGAGAAGCTAGCAGCCTGCCAGGTGGGGCTGGAGGTGACAGGGAATGTGGTGGGAGACAGATGGAAAAGCAGTGTTGGGCGTCACGAGATGCCGTTCTAGTGTGGACCCCAACTCAGGGTGTGATGGCAGGTAAGACGTGGCTCTTCCAGCCTCTAGTTTCTCAGCTCTGAAAGAAGGAACTTGGGCTGACAGATGGCCAAGCAACCTAATAAGATGGCCCGTGCATGATCATATAACTTGATTCATTGGTTATAGACTTCAGTTCTTTAGAGCTGGATTTAAAGGTATGCCCTTTGGACCTTCTTTCAGCCTCATAGATCATCTTGGGCTAGTCAAGTTCATCTTGTACACTGTGTGTCTGTGAATAAGTTACCTTATGGATCATCCAAGATTCCTACTCCAGGAACAAAATAGATTTTGCTCTTTATTGAGCAAAAATGTATTACTTGAGAAGGTGCAAAGAACCAACCTAAAAACTCCTTGAATTAGACAAAAATGGCTCTGGGGAAGTTACCCACTCATCATTGAGAATGGGGCTCACTACCCCTCACAGACAGTCAAGTAACTGGTTGAGATTTAAGAACCCAGTCTCAAGGAGACCAGAGAAAGATGCTAAGCTCAGCTCTTTCCACTAGTGCTCAGACCAAGTCCCAAGTCGTCCAGCCTGAGAACCTTCAGTGAGTCACAGCCAGCTGAGAGGCACAGCTTGAAAAGGACCATAGGTCTCTAGCACTTGGAAAGCATTTTCATTAAACCTGTTAACTAGATGCTAGTACATTCTCCCGCCAAATCCAAGAATCCCTTCCAGAGCATCCCTGACAAATGGTTGTTCCCTTTCTGTTTCAACATTTCCAGCAACTGGAAATGTACCACTTTAATGTGACAGCCAGTCCCATTCTTTTCCAGCAACTAGTTAGAAAGTTATACTGTGAGAGCAGTCTCTCTGTAACTGAGTAAAGCATGTCTTTCTATCATTCACTTGTATCAAGCTTTCTAAAGGAGGAACCATCTCCTATAGAGCTAATCAGGATTGTTAACTGCAAGCAACAGAAACAGACTCTGGTCCCTTGTGAAAAGGGACTATATTAAAGTGTTATTAGGGCTCACAAAACAAAAGGGAGACTGAAAGAATGAGCTTGGGCAACAGGCAAGATCTACAGTCAAGACTGTATTTCAGGAACAATCCGATCCATGTGTAGGTGCTCTGACTGTCTGAGCTGCAAATGTTTCCTCCATCTATACTTTTTCACTAAAGGTTCCAAGTCCTAGGAGTAAGAGTGTGATTGGTTAAAGCTCAAGGCATGTGGTTTAGACTTGGAGAACTTACAAGTCAGCCTTTCTTCTAAAGGAGTGACCATAAAGCCTTAGTCATTGAACTCTCTGAGTACATATATACGGCTTACTTCTTTGTACCCTAATTATGCCTTGTACAGACTAAATGCCCACTGCCTGTCTCCAGTGGAGACACATAGTTCTTCTCCAGGAGGGTTTTTTGTTTTTGTTCTTTTTAATAAACTTATTTATTTATTTATTTTTGGCTGCGTTGGGTCTTCGTTGCTGCGCGCGGGCTTTCTCTAGTTGCGGCAAGCAGGGGCTACTCTTCGTTGCGGTGCGCAGGCGTCTCATTGTGGTGGCTTCTCTTGTTGCGGAGCACAGTCTCTAGGCGCAAAGGCTTCAGTAGTTGTGGCTCGTGAGCTCTAGAGCGCAGGCTCAGTAGTTGTGGCTCAAGGGCTTAGTTGCTCTGTGGCATGTGGGATCTTCCCAGACTAGGGATTGAAACCAGGTCCCCTGCATTGGCAGGTGGATTCTTAACCACTGCACCATCAGGGAAGTCCCAGGAGGGTATTTTAGAAAGGAGAAGAAATGAATTTTGCCATCCAATCCAGTTGTACCTTTCAGCTTGTTAATGCTGTGTATAACTTTATACTTCTATTACCTGTGCTAAAATGCACCAGTATCACTTAATGAACTTTTTAATTGGCTCTTTAAAATGGTAGTGCAATCAGGCTCCTCATTTGATTCATGCACAAAAATCTTCAGACAGCCTGAAAGGAAAAATGTGAATCACAGTTTTAATAGATGCTTTTCAACTACTTTGTAAGACAAACAGATGTATTAATTAGCACATACTTTAGGGCGTGTTTTATACTTGAAAGGAGAAAGGAGAACAGAATATCATCTCACCAGAGGCAATAAGAAAGATTTGTGTTCTGACCCCAGAAACAAAATGGCATCTTGTTTTCAGAAATGCCTATTCCTGAGAACAATGAATTCAGGGGCTTAGATTAGGGCTCTGAAGGCCTGAACAGGCCAGAGAAATGATCTCTGGATTTATGGAACAAGGAGGCTCTTGTCTAAGAAGAAGCAGACCTCAGCCTTAGTAATGTGGGGAAAAGCCTTTTAACATAGATATGCATGAAGAAATCCGGTAGTCATAGAGCTAAGACATTTTAAAAGGTCTTTAGTAACACAGTTGTGCTCTTATATGCGAAGAACTTAAGTATAAGAAGATTAGGCTGAAGGTAGAGGCAAAATTCTGGGCATACATGATATTATGCTAAGTGTTATTGAGATAATAGAGACAACAAGGTCCCTACCTTGCAGGAGATTTGAAGGGGTCACATGGACACAGACATGAATTTAATGTAGCATGTTTTCTTATTGTGGTAAATTCATTTTTTTTTTTCTTTTAACTAAAAGGTGAGACAAACTCTTTTTCTTAAAATGATTATGTGATTCTTTCTTGCCTTGAGTTTCTTTGGCATCCATCCCCACCCACCTTGGGTCATTATTTGTAGGTCTATCTTATTAGATTTTATGCATGAGAGAAAGAATTATGTCTCCTTCTTTTCTTTTTCTCTCTCCACCCCCCATTCTTGCGTAGCACATAGAGAATTCTCCGTATGTGTGTGCAGAATGAAAGAATCATGAAACAGAATCAGGAAGACATAGGGCTCCTTGTAGTCCAGGAAGAATTCTTCCATTTCAGACGAGGCTGTATAAAGTTGGCAAGTAAATTCACCTCTCTGAGGCCTTCCTTTCAAATGAAGGGGTAAAGTATTGGCTAGACTGAGGATGGTAGTTTTCAACTTACATGCCTACTCAGATTGCTAGTGGCTGAATTGAGCTCTAGTTTGGGAAGGATTTGGAGGCCACATCTGGGCTTAGTCAGGAAGAGGATTGTGATTGAATAGCCATGTCTGTCATGGGCATTGGAGCAGCAAGTAGTTGCATGTTTCATCTCTCTGTCGGAAGATACCTGCATCTAGGACCTTTTAACTGTCACTCAAACTGAGAGCTTCAGTGGGAAAATAAGATGGAGATGGACCAGGGAGATGGTCAATTTCTCTGGGTTCTTTGAATTCTCTCTTTGGCCAAATTGCATACTTCTGGTATGGGCAGGCAGGATGCTGCCTGATGGAAAAGAAACAGGACATTCTGAAGCTTCTGTGCATCTGATCACCCATATGCCCTGCTCACCTATAGGTTGTTGTATCTACATTGTTTTATAGAATGAGGAAGTAAATGATTTGTAAAAGAACATTAACAGAATACGAAAGTTATAGGAGAGCCATTGCCTGCCCTTCCATGTAGACAGCTTCTTACCCTCTAGGCAGTTCCCTAGAAAAATCATGTTTATCAAGTATGCAAGTGAAACTGAGCAGGCAAGTTTATGGTATAACCGGGATTTCCAAATGCAGGCTGATGGATCCTGATGTACTGACTGATAATCACGTAAGAGGCTTGTTTTAGGTACAGCTTCCTGGGTCCTTCCCTAGAACAAGTGAATCAAAATCTTGAGAATAGAGTTTGGGAGGAATAATTATGTTTGAAAAATTTTCACAATGATTCTGGTATGAAGCTAGGATTGGAAAGCACTGTTTTCGATTGCTGAATCATAGTCCAAAAGTGTCTGGAAAGGGTGAACAAACAAGATAAAATGTCAGAGACAAATGTAAATTCCTCAATTTTACAATAACAAGAAATGGGGAAACCTAGGCTGACAACCGCATGTGTAATAAATCTGCAGTATTTGATTTTCTGTGAACTCAGGATGAACTCTGAGACTCAGCCTCCCAAATGGCAACTGTGGTGTTAGGCTAAACGCATATGAATGTAACATCCAGAGCAGGGGAGGAGATCTCCCTTTCCTAGTTTGTACTCTTGGAACACAACTGGATTATACTGTTGATTTAATAGTAGTAATTGTTATTTTTCGGTAGTAATATCTAGCAGCAGTTATACATTTTTTTATGAAGCATTTCATTGTTTACAAGCATTCTGTGTCCAACATTTCATTTATCCTACATAAAAACTTCAGTTCAGCTGTGTTAATGGAATACAACCCATTGGTAGATGCACAATTCAAACCTAGGTCTTTTGTCCCCCAAGTCCCATGTCATGTTTGACAGTTTGGAGAATTTACAGACCAGAGGAGTAATATAGCTGAAAACCGTGCCATCAGGAGAACTGGAGTTTCTTATCCTGGAGAAGATGTAATAAGGCCTTATGTGTTGCCTCCAAAGGTCTGGTGGGTTTCCATGGGGAGAGAGGATAGATTGCCATGGAGGCCCCAGAGGACAGATCTGACCAATGGTAGAAATTACAGGGAGACAGACCTTGACCCACACCTTGACCCAAGACATTTCTCAGTAGTCAAAGCTCTTTAAAAATGGAACAAACTGCCTCCAGACAGAGGCTGGAAAACTATTTACTAGGAATGCATACGGAAGAAGTTTGGGGTTGGTGACTTCAGAGGTCCTAGAAAGAACCCTGAGTTGTGAAACCCAGGCTCATCCAATCTTCTGATGATCAGGGTTGCTGAAACAGCAGGTCTGGGGGCAGGGGTTGTAGGGGAGAATGGTGACCTCAGATGTGGGAACCTCCCACTCTGTGCCCAAGTGGAGGAGAGTCTCACCTCTTGCCCTCTGACCTCTTGCTGGAGAAGCTCATGCCTTAAGCTGAGCTAGAGCATTGGGAGGAGCCCGATATCCCTTATGCTTCTGGCAACCACAGGGTCTCTCCTTTTCTATCTGTTTAGTGATCGCTGATTTAGTCATAGAACCACAGATTCCCAGAGCTAGAGGGCACTTAGAGGTCATTTGGTCCAACCTGGCCACATTATAGATGAAAAAACAAACAGTGAAATATGTGACTTGAATCACAAACACCATTAAGTATTAGAGTTGGAAGAGGATCTTAGGAGCCCCTGGCCATGCCCCTTCATTTCTCTGCCACTTGAGAAGGGGAGTGATTGTCCCACCCTCATAGGGTGAACGATAGTGAGGCTGAGACTGCGGCCCAGTGTCTCAGCATAGTGATCCCCTTTGTTCCACACGTCACCTCCTGTTTCTCCCTGGGGATCTTTTCTTTCTGTCCCAGTAGGGACAGTATCCTCTGCTGTGAGATGGATAGAGGCTGGAGCTGAGCTCACGGAACGCCCACCCCATCATGCCCAGCACCACCTTCTCTCCAAGCTGGGCCTCAGGAAGGCGTGCAACCCTGCCATGGCTGCAAGCAGGGTTCTCCAAGCACGAAGTAAAATGTCAGTGTTTTATAATCTGCAACTCACATCACTGAGGTTTTCAAGTAAACAGACTAAACATTCTTTTGGATAATTCTACTCATTAATCCTTCCCTGGGTGAGTTTTGTGTGTGTTTGTGTGTTGGAGACCAGAGCTAGTATTATGGGTGGAAAATAGAATTTAGTATAGAATAGAATTTATCCTTATATTTGTTGAGATTTTTTTAATGGAGTGAGGAGAGAAACAGCATTTGGCTATTTTCTTCCTCCCTCCCTCCCTCCCTCCCTCTCTCCCTCCCTCCCTCTCTCCTTCCCTCCCTTCCTTCCTTTCCTCCTGAATTTTCCAACTCAGGGCTGCAGGTGCTTATCAGTTGAACAACGAGTGTCCTCACTCTGAAGACCTAGTACATACCACTCTAATTTAAGGATGCTCTATAATGCCTTTCAGCTTCTTTGCCCGTCTAAGAACACAACTCTAAAGAACTGGGCCATCAGACACTCTTCTTTGCGAAAGTCTCTACCCAAAGCCAGTGCAAAATCCCTCTTAAGTCTGACTAACACCCTCATTTGTTCTGAACTTATCATCTCTGCAAGGCCTGGTGTTTGCAGTCACAAATACCAGAGGTTACCAAATGCCTGGCCTGTTTCAAAATTTCTATTCGTGATTGCTCACTGCTCTTTGAGAAATTTTCCTTTCTCCACTGGAATTTTCCATAGAATACTCTACCCTAAAGGTGAATTTTTCTGGTGAGGCAATCCGAATATCCCATTTACAGATTTTTTCTTTTTAAATCATGACTGCGCTTGCCATTTTTAGCAGGAAAAAAAGTCCAAAATCAGAAGATCCACCTCTCCCACATCTAATTGCCCTAGGAAGTGACTCTCTAGGGTAAGCGTCAGTTTCCCCAAAGGTACTCAAAAAAGAAGAGTTTGGAAACTAGTGATGTCACCTCCTGAGAGAATGGAATGAATGTGGAAGAGCAGGCGTCTCCTTGGGATGGAAGACCTGGGCTCATCTCCTGTTTTTTCTACTCCTCAGAACCTAGACTGACAGCTCTACTGTTCACAAGCTGTGTGACCTTGCGCTTAAGTGACTTAACCTCTCTGTACTGCATGTGGGGATGAGACTGCTCCACACTTCCTATGTTTGTTATGAGGAATAAAGGAGTATCTGCATCTAAAGCGTGGTGAGAGGGCTTCCTTGGCAACAGAAGAGCTGAAGCGGAGGTCTGGAGGCTGACGTGAGGGGCCTGTGTGAGGGACAGGACGATGAGAAGAAAGGCCAGCTGATCTGGGCAGGGCTACGGCGAACGCAGTGGGGCCGCAGATGGCCAGGGCTGGCCAGACCTGCTCACTGAGGGCCTTGGGAACATCAGGCCAAATGAGGATGTGTCGGAGAGCTGGGATTCCCTCTTTGCAAATGAAGAACTGGAATTCACAGCTGGGAATAGACAGTGAGGTCAATATCACTGTTTTAACAAATAGACCATATAACAAATTACCAGATTTGGAAAAAATGTTGTCCAGGAGGACAGGAGATCTCAACCTTGTCTCAGCCTGCTAGGAATCTGATTATTTGACTATGGCAAGTAAGTAGGCAAGTAACTTGCTCTTTCCAAGGCTCACTTTCCCTGTTTCTTAATAAAAGAAGCAGGGCTAGATTACTAGATTTTCTCCTCTGGCTCTGATATTCTGTGATTTCTGATTTATGAGCATTCTCCTTAGTGCTTAACAAGGAGAGAAAAGGTTATGCTGAATTGCAATTAAAAAAAAAAAAAAAGGAAAGAAAAAGGAAAGCCTTAAGCTCTAATAGAACTAGTGAGCTGTGCACCATTTCTAGCAATCCCTGGCAAGTGTTTCATAACAGGAGCAGCTTGCTTACACTTATGGAATATTTGCAGAAAGGGAGGTACAGATTGTGAGCAGGAAGACACTCGAGATGTTGAATATCTTTGAACGTCTGATAAGAAAAGGGAAAGGAGGAAATGGCATTTGATGGTAATTTTATTCACTCAGTTAACATATGTCAAGTGCACCCTGTGAGCCTGTGCAGCTGGCCCACGTTTATCCCACTTGATTTGGGTCCTCAAGAAGTCACAGTTTCATGGAGGAGATAGACATGTAATAGAAAATCAACTCTACAGACATAGTGAAAAAAGAGCTGGAGAAAGGAAGGATTCTTCCCAACTGGGGGAGGATTAGGAAAAGCTTCACACAGGGTGATGTTGAACTAGCCTTTAAACAATGAGTAAGATTTTGATAGGTGGAAAGTGAGAAAAGGGGGCATTCCAGGCTGAGATAATGGCATGAATAAAGGATTGCAAGTGGGAAAGTCTGGGTATTTTTAGGGCACAGAGGTAGGCCACATTGCTGAAACAGCAGCATGGGAGATCTCAGAAAAGTGGCTAGAAAAGAAGGGATGTTTTTTGTTTCTTAGTTGCTTTCACTGAAATTAACTTACTGACGGTTCTTAATAGAGAATTCTACCCAATATTCATTTGAGGGACAAAGAACCATATATAAAATGCTTGGGAAGATGATGTCAGTGTTTAGTAATCCAGCCAAGGTGTGACCAATGTTTAGTAATCCAGCAAGTTTGGAGTACAGAGGCCTATGGAAATGACATATTGTCAAGAAATGAATCTTGGTTTTCATTCTTTGGCTTTCTATTAAGAGTAAGAAATCTACTGGGGACTCAGTGATTATGGTGAGGGGACTTGGACAAGTCAATTTATATCTTCAGGTCTCTCTAGATGAATGACCTGCAGTGAGTTAAGGGTGACTTTCTTTTTTTTTTTTTTTTTAATTAATTAAGTTATTTATTTTTGGCTGCGTTGGGTCTTCGTTGTGGTGCACCGGCTTCTCATTGCGGTGGCTTCTCTTGTTGTGGAGCACGGGCTCTAGGCATGCGGGCTTCAGTAGTTGTGGTATGCGGGCTCAGTAATTGTGGCTCGCAGGCTCAGTAGTTGTGGCGCACAGGCTTTGTTACTCCGCGACATGTGGCATCTTCCCGGACCAGGGCTCAAACCCGTGTCCCCTGCATTGGCTGGCGGATTCTTAAGCACTGTGCCACAGGGAAGTCCCAAGGGTGACTTTCAAAAATAAAGATTCTGGGGCCACATATTTGAAGCTCATTTGACCCTGTCACAAACAAACTCTGTGACCTTAGGCCCAATCAACTGACCTTTCGTTGTCTTAGCTTCTTCCTCAGAAAACTGTGGCAATGCTACAGTGCCCTGAGTCACCATGGGAGGCCCAGGGTGGGGTGTGAGGAGCCCTGGAGGAGGAGCCAGGAGCTGGGGCTTCTAGGGTGGCCTCCAGGCGGCACTCAGGGTCCCGTAGCCCTGTGTGGAGGCTGCTTTCCTCATTCTAAGAGTAGTGATAGTATTGCTTCTTACATCGTAGGCTTGCTTGAAAATTAAACAAGGTCAAGAATGAGTAATAAAAACCATCACAAAAATGTGATAATATATGATTACTTAAAAATTAGCTTATATATATATGATTAAAAATAGTTAAAAAACATAGATATGGAGTATATTTAATCAAAATACAAGTTTACCAGCCACATCACATATATTTAGTACAAAATTTACATCTAATGCAACAATCAGAGAAATTTAGGATGGAAGATTGGAAAGAATATAAGACTTTTCTTGAATAACATTTTTTTCGATAAAAAATATAAGATGCAAAAGCACCTATTCAGGTCTAGTTTAAGACCTGCGTTGGATGATGCCTTGGAAATGGTCCCTTTGGCTTAGAGACAGAGCATCGTTTGCACAGGGCAGACCAGTCCTCCAAGGAGATCCAGTTTCCCTGGGGGCAGCTCTCAAGTTTGAAAGGGTCTTTCTTGTGTGGAGTTTTTGGAATTTTAGAAATTCAGAAATGAAAGCGCCCTTGGAGTTCATCTAAGCCCATCCCCCAGAGAACACAGAAATATCTTCTACAACCCAGCTCCTGGGGATGGGGGTCTCTGGGCCTTCCAGATGGGTTTCTCAGCACTTCAAGGAGAAAACCAGGGCATTATTGAGCAGGCCTAATTGTTAGAAAAGATGCGCTTCTTTCTTGGCCCAGGTTCTCTGAGACTACTGCAGACCGTGTGGCCTTAGGCCCGATTAACTGATATTTGGAATCTTAACTTCACAGAGCAAGGCTTATCTGCCTTCGATTTGATTACCCTTCAGATACATGGAAACCCATAATTATCTGGGGCTTTTTTTTTTTTCTGCTAATCATTCCCAGTTCCTTCAGGTGTTCTTCATTTCACCCCTTTCCGCAAACCTTTCCTCACTTTGGGCCCCATCTCTTAATGTCTGGCTCAACTGCCTCTCGCCTGACTTCTTCCTGCTTGAGTCCTCCCACTCATGAAAGCCTGAGCCCTTTCTTCAAGGCACTTTCCTTGACCCTCCCCCTTAGAAACAATGGCTCCTTCATTCAGACTCCAGATATACTCTACTGTCTACCATCTTCATTTTCTGCCTTATCTACATATCTGTGACTATATAATGAAAGAAAGGTCACACTTTCTTCTTATTGACCTACATTTTGGGGATTGTTGAAGTTATCATTTACCTTCAACTTGAAGAGTATATGACCTTCTCTATGTGTCAGCCTTGGCTAATTATGCTAGTGTTTACATCCATGGTGGAGATGTTGGAAAAGGAGCATCATTCCCTGACTTACTGCTAGAAGAAGATTATGTGGGGTGGCTGCCATTATGTGAGAGGTCAAATGCTGTCACAAGCACAAACCAGAAGACATAGATCTCAGCAGATGGACAATCTTGGGTCTGCCACTTAACCTTCTTGTGCTTCATTTTATTTCAACTCTGGGATGTGAATAATAATATCCTCAATATAGGGCTGTCCTGAGAATCAAATGAGGTGCTATGTGACAGTGCCTGGCTTATAGGAGCTGCTCCATAATGTTACATGAAACCAAGTAGAGTAGAATTGCAATTCAATATGACCCCTTAAATTAGAGAAGTTGACATGAATGTGCAGGATTATGCTTAGCTGAGGGAAAGGGAGTTCTCTGACAGAAGAGGAGTAAACAACTATTATACAAGAAGAGGGGATGACAGCTTACGCTCAAAATAAATATCAGAGTGCCATACAAATATCAGGAGGTATTATGCAAAGAATGCAGAAATTAGAAATTAGCATAAGTTAAATATTATTTAGTGATACCTTATTATCAAAACTCTTTAGGCCTTGTTTATAGTTCTTTGTCTCAACACTATAACTGAGGACCTTAAGCAAAACCATGTACGTTGGAGCCGCAGTCTTCTCGTGTGCAAAATCTAGGTGTTTGGAAGAAGTGATCTCTAAGATCTCATCAGCTCTAAAATCCTTAGACTCTAGCATTTTTAACTCAGTGCAAAAATTCTTAGATTAAAAAATAATACATACATACATATATATATATATATAAAACCACTGCATTTATGAGCATTGGGAAATCCTACGGAAGAGCTCTCTCAATACCAGCCATCAGGCATCAGAAGGGATATTACTGTAAGGGTGGGGGTATGGGGGTGTGTGTGACAAGCTTTTTTCCATTCCCAGTGAAGACAGAGCCACAGCAAACTCACTTCAATTGCATAAGGGAAGTCTTTCCAACTATCTGGGGTGTGTAACCCAGAAACAGTTACCAAAGAGAGCTTGGGAAATCAGACCTTTAAGAAGAGCAGAGCAAAATGTTTCAGCAAATGGCTTTGCGAAGGTCTTTCCAGCCCATTGGCTCTCAGACACCTCTCTGTGCTTGGTTGGCTATCAGGCACCTCCCGACTCTACATCCTGGCCTGGTTCAAGCTCTTCTCACTTTCATTCAATGTTACTAGGGAGTGTGACTCAGAGCCAGATGGGTGAGCTGGATTCCTAGTTGCTCAACGTTTTTTGTAAGCAGTTAGATGATGCTGTGTTGGTGCTAACGTGCTTCACAATGAGTTGCATTAGCTGCTCCTTGCAATTATTTTGAAGGGCGTTTGCTGTTTCCCCATTTTTTAAGATGGAAATACAACTGGAGAGATGAGGGCAAAATCAAAGATGGCACTGGAATGCATAACTTCCCAAGCCTGAGCCCTTAACTTGGTCTTCAGCTATCCATGTTACCTAGTAAGTCCTCTTAAGTCCTAATAGGTACCCATTTAACAAATAGGAAAAATAGAGCATGAGCATGTGAGAGGCAGGAAAATGGATAATCTACACACCAGAGACCTCTACTATACTTATTCCAGAGCTAGAAAGAGAATATAGAAAATCCAGCCAAATGCTGTAAACATTTGGTGTCACTAGAATCACTGGATAGAGGTAAACATGGTCTTTGACCTGTGCCAAAGTTTGTGACCTGGGTGCCCGGGACCATGGACCTGTGGGAGTATGTCCAAAATGTCCTTCCTCGAAATACCCAGGAAAATAGTGTGTTGTAGGAGTGGTATTCAGAGACCTGGGTTCGAGTCCCAGAAATACCATGAACTGCTGTGGGAACCTGGGCATGTCCCTTCTGACTCTGAGCCTCAGTTTCCTTCTCCGTGCTGAGGCAAGTCTGTGGATGTTGGGGGGCAGGAGTTGTGTTCAGTTCATAGGTGAACTGCCTCTTTCTGCTCCAGTGGCATCACTGTGGACGTGTGGATGCTTCTGGGGCCATGTGCTATTGCAAGATGGGTCTCACAGCCTCTGGAGGATCATGAATATCAAGATCATCCAGGATTATCAGACCACAGCCAGCACCACCATGGCACGGAAATGCCATGTACAGAGTGGGTATTCAGCATGTGCCTATTACCGGAATGCACTGGGCTCAGTAGCGAGCAACAAAGACCTGAAAAACAGTGGTTTGCATAAGATAGAAGTTTATCTCTCTGCAGCTATATTGTAGGCCTCACAAAGATGTCCATGTCTTAATCTCCATAACTTGTGAATATCTTAGGTTCCATGGCAAAGGGGAATTAAGAAGGCAGTTGGAATTAAGTTTGCTAATAAACTGACCTTAAAATATGGAGATCATCCTGGATTATCTAGGTGGGCCCAATGTAATCCCAAGGATCCTTAACAGTAGAAGAGGAAATTGGAAGAGAGAACCAGAGTGATGGCAGCATGAGAGGGAGTGGCCAGATGTTGCTGGCTTTGAAGATAGAACAAGAGGGCCATGACCCAAGGAATGTGGGCAAAATTTCCCCTATGTTTCCAGAAAGGAATACACCCTGCTGACACTTTGATCTTGCCCAGTGAGACCCTTGTCAGACTTCTGATCTATAGAGCTGTATGGTGAAAAAAGATTGTGTTGTTTTAAGTCAATGAATTTGGAGCAATTTTTCAGAGTAGCAATCAGAAACTAATACAGTCCCGTAGATCGGGGACCCAGGCTCCTTCTCTCTTGTCACGCTAATGTGTGACTTTCATTCTCAAGGCCACCTCAAGGACAAATATGGCTGCTGGAGTGCCAACCATTACATCTGCAGTCTGAGTAGAAGAAAGATGAAGAGAGGAAAAGTTCTTCCTCTGAGAGAAAGAAGGAAAAGGGGAGGGACAAGAAGGAGGTAGGAGAGTTTCTGGAAGTCACACATACATCTGCTGACTTTTCACTGACTAGGACTTAGTCATCGGGGCACATCAAGCAGCAGGACAGCCTGGGAAATCCAGCTGACTGATTCTGTGGCCAGTCAAAAACCAGGGTAATTACTGAAAAGGAGACACTACATGTTTGGAGGCAACTAACAGATTCTGGCACGATACTGACAGTCTTTTTTGCTCTCTCTATAACAGATTTTTAAGGAAACAAGTTCTACTCTCAAAACCTGCTTTTGATGCATGGTGAGAAAGAGTGTAGACTCTCAGTGTGTCAGTTACTTGTCTTCTAACCCTTTCATTTTAGCCCAACACACACTCTCAGCCTTTCTCTCCACTTAGCGGCCTTTCAGAGCTTATCGCTCTCCGCCTTGATGGCCCCTGTCTTTTTTCAGGCAGAGACTTGTCCCCTCTTGTCTGGATTCCTTCTGAAGCATTTGGCACTCTGTTGAGGTAGATGGTGTAGATATATTATCCCCCATCTCCCCCACCTGAAGAAAGTGAAGTGCAGGGAGGTGATGTGACTTGCCCAGGATCCCAACTGGTGGATGGCAGGGGAGCAGTGTTGAAAGGTGTTTGGCTGTGTGTCGGCTGCCTAATTGCACCAGAGTCCTTTTCCATTGCTAACCAGGCCTCTGGGTGGGAAATAAATGTACTGATCATATTCTGGGATAAGTTTTTTAACTTATCCAAAATTGTGGCAATGTATAATCTATTATCTGTTATGTAGAGCTCCAAGCAGAGTAGAAGTGGGAGAAGAAGAGATAGAAAACAAGGATAGGGGTCAGCTGTAAGGTGGGCTTCCTCATTCTCAGAATCTGTGTTGACATGCTGGTATTCCCCCGAATGGAACCTCTCCATAAATCCACTGCCCCACCCATATCACCAAAGTCTCTGTGTTTCCAGGCTAGAAACCTTGGGACTGTCTTTTATTCCTCCCTCTCTTACCAGCTCCTTTACCTGGCCCCCCATCATCTAGTAATGGCCAAATCCTCTGATTATAAGTCAGCAATGCTTCCTTTATCCATGTCCTTCTTGTCATTCCCACTGCCACTGTTTTTCTGTTTCATACTTTGGTAGCTGCCCAAGGGTCTACCTTCCTCCCGTCTGTCCCTCCCTTCTTCTTTCCCGCAGTGCTGTCGTCTAAAATGTAGCTATTGGTTCCACCACTGAGAAAAGTTCAATGCCTCTCCCATTACACCGGAACATAGTCCAAACCTTGCCCTTTCCTGCTTTGCTGCCCTTGTTCACACTGTGCCCTTTAAATGGAGACCCCTTCCCCTACCAACATTCAATAGCCAAATCTTACACAATCTTCAAAACAGGCACAAGTGGCACTTTATCTCTGAAACCTTCTTTAATACCTGTCCCCATATACCCAATGAGGGAGCAATTCCTCCTCCTCCATTATGATCTTCTAAAATTTTATTTTTCTGTTTGGAATTGTATATTTATTTGTATAATTATTTGGCTAAAATCTACTTCCTCCATTCCTTGTGTAAGTTCTACGAAGTCTTGGTCACCAGGCAAGGATGTGGAGAAAAGGGACCCCTAGTACACTAGTCCATTGGTGGTAATGTAAATTGGCGCAGCCATTATGGAAAACAGTATGGAGGTTCCTCAAAAAACTAAAAATAGAACTACCATATGATCCAGCAATTCCACTCCTGGGTATTTATTCGAAGAAAACAGAAACACTAATTTGAAAAGATACATGCACACAATGTTCATATGTTCATAGCTGCATTACTTACAATTGCCAAGATGTGGAAGCAAGCTAAATGTCCACCAACAGATGAATGGAAAAAGAAAATGTGGTATGTGTGTACACACACACACGCACACACACAATGGAATATTACTCAGCCAGAAAAAAGAATGAAATTCTGCTGTTTGCAACATCATGGATGGATCTAAAGAGTATTACGCTTAGTGAAATAAGTCAGATGGGGAAAGACAGATACTGTATGCTACCACTTATATGTAGAATCTAAAAAATAAAACAAATGAATGAATTAACAAAACAGAAATAGACTCAAAAATGCAGAGAATATGCCAGTGGTTACCAGTAGGGAGAGGGAAAAGGGGAGGGACAAGAAGGAGGTAGGGGGTTAAGAGGCACCAAATACTATGTACAAAATAGATAAGCTACAAGGATGTATTGTACTGCACAGGGAATATAACCCATATTTTACAATAACTTTAAATGGAGTTTAATCTATAAAAATATTGAATCACTTAAAAAAAAGACATGATCACCATTGTATGACCAGGGCACAGTGCCTGCACATTATAGGTACTCCAAAAATATTGAATGAATGAATGAATGAATGAATGCATCAGTTGGATTAGTTCTCATGGTTGCCTGGTTATATCAGTATGCCTTGAATGTTTATATAAATAGATAAACCATATATATTATATATGTATATAAAGATATCTATAGCTATAGATATATCTACCTCTATCTATAGATATAGGGATATCTTAACACACACACCAGACACACACACATACACATATATCTATATCTATCTATATCTATACCTATTTCTATCTATCTATCTATCTATCTATCTATCTATCTATCTATCTATCTATCTATCTATCTATCTATCTTTCGAGAGACTGAGGTTCCTCACATCCTACCTACCTACCCACCAAATAACCAAATAACCAACAAAGAAATAATCAAAATAATTCTGAATAAGAAACACAAGTGGGGGCTTCCCTGGTGGCGCAGTGGTTAAGAATCCGCCTGCCAATGCAGGGGACACGGGTTCGAGCCCTGGTCCGGGAAGATCCCACATGCCGCGGAGCAACTAAGCCCGTGTGCCACAACTACTGAGCCTGAGCTCTAGAGCCCGCGAGCCACAACTACTGAGCCTGTGTGCCACAACTACTGAAGCGCACGTGCCTAGAGCCCGTGCTCCGCAACAAGAGAAGCCCCCACTCGCCGCAACTAAAAGAAAGCCCGCGTGCAGCAACGAGGACCCAATGCAGCAATAAACAAACAAATAAATAAATAAATTTATTTTAAAGAAAAAAGCAACACAAGTGGGGAGGAATTCAACTTTGTTTTTTTCTTGTTTTGGCTGCACCACGAGGCTTGCGGGATATTACTTCCCCAATCAGGGATCGAATCTGGACCCGGCAGTGAAAGCACCTAGTCCTTACCACTGGTCTGCTAGGGAATTCCCAAATTTAACATATTTTGAAAACGCTCCTAAGTGATTTCGATAGGAATGCTTTCTTACCCCAGCTCTTGGGCATGCCTTTTGCTGCCCACCCAGACGAAGCTCTTAATGGACGAGCTGGAGTCTAACTCATCTCTGTATCTCCACCCTCCAGCACCGTGGATGCATCACACATTCAGTAAGTGGATGGCGAACCAACTAGATGCGGTGGAGCAGTGCGTGTTGCAAATTGAAGAAATATTGTTTTCTTCTCTTGCCCAGAGCAAAGGAATATTTAGAAAGCCCAACCTCTTGCCTCTGCCAGAGAGAGCCCTTTTTGTAATGAGAATACTTGGTTATACAAAAAAAAAAAAAAAAAAAATTTCAAATTAAGGGCCAAACATTTCAAAAGGTGAGCAGACGACCCTCCAGGTAGCGTTCACTGACTAACTGGGATGCTTTCAACCGCCCGATCCAAAATTGGTGCCAGAGACTAATGTCTTGCTTGTCTTGCCTCATTAGAAAGTCTTTCTCTTTCTAAGACGTGTTGCAGGAAAAGAAGAAAGAGAAATGAAGGAGAGAAAAAAAGACAGCTGCTAGGTTGCCACCGGAGGGGAACAGGGTCTAAAGATGCAGTATGTATTTGAAGACTGGACTGATCCGGCTCACCTTTCATCTCTTTTTATTACTACTTCACACTCCCATGTCAAGCTTCATTTCCTATTAGGATCCTTCCAAAGAAAGGAGCTTGCCTTTCTTTTGCCTCCCCCAAGCTTCCAAAGGCATTTCTGATCTCTTTGGCTAGAACTAGCTGAGAGGGGCCACGAACTCTCTCTTTCCTGCCACTCTGAGGAGGAACGCAGAAAGCAGAGGTGAGGGCAGATGACCTACCTTACAGTGGGAGTAGGGAGTGCTCTGCCCAAATTAACATCATAGAGAGAGGCTGAGGCTCTCCTTCCCCGACGCTGGCGTTAGAGTCTGGTTCACAGCAGCAGTCTGAAGCGGATTCTGTAGGGATGCAGGAAAGAGAGGTAGAAATAGTACTGTAGTTAATTTCCCATTCTACACACACACACACAGAGGCAGAGGGAGGGCAGCAAAGCTACAACAAGTGATAACAAAGAGTGCGTAATCCCAATTCCACATCCATACACATCTGCTGGAGCATGGTGCAGAGCTGGCTTGGGGTCTGGAAGAAACATTTGTTATCAATTTTTCATGAAGTGGATGAGTGAGAATTGACCCAATTTTTTGGACAAAGTGCAATTGTAAAGTTGTGATATTCTTTACACTTCCTACTGTTGAAAAAATGCTCAATTCAGGGTTGCTTGGCTATTGGTGCATTGATCTTAAACTCACTCCCCCCCACCCACCAGGGAATAACACTGGATTAAAAGGCAGTTCAAAGCATGATGAGAGGAATTGTGATCAGCTTCTCCAGGAGCACTGGCCTCACCCTGAATTCTCAGGCACCCTGGACCTTTCTCTTTTGAGTCATTGTTGAGTGGAGGATACATCTTATTTAAAACTGTGGCTTGGACTCTGGCCAGTGAAAATGTGTAGACTGGGTCAGATTACAAATACCTGCCCCTCTTCATGGGGAGATGGGTGTCTGGCAGAAGCAGGAGTTTCCTCCTCAATACACCACAGTGCCCAGCCTAGAGAACGGACTCTACAGCAGAAATTGAGCCAGGGAGGTGTATACGCACCGCACTGACACACCACCCCTCTAGCGAAGGTTCTAGAGAAGAGCTCTGACAGAAACCCAGGACTATCAGAAGAATCCAGGAACCCTCTATCCTGTCTTTGGTCATAGACCCAGCCTGCAATGACTTCCCCTTATTTGGAGATAATGGAAGAGAAAGACCCCCAAGGTAGGCTCTTTAAAAAAATTCTATATCATGTGAAAGAAGGACTACATTGTATTCAAGATGTAGAGAGAGGACACACATTTGGAAAGGTGTATTGTTGGGCCACCCTGATATGCAGCCTTCTTGAACAAGACTGTGAAACCTGGAGCCAACCCCTGCAGAGAAGCAAATCACATCGTGTGAGTTGGAACACAGGCTACTTTCACTGGGCAGCAGCCCTGTCCTTGGAGGTCCTTCATCTTCAGTCTTGCCTCTGTGCCATCCCTGAAGCATGGACCTTATACTCATGGTCCAAGGTAGTGGTTAGAGAGTTCCATCCATCACATTAATATTCCAGTCATCAAGATGACAGAAGAAACAAAAGCACACACTCATTATCTTTTAAGCAAGGTTACCAGGAACTGCTATACACTTCTGCTTACATTCTATTGGTCCAATTTTATCATATGGCCACCCTCAATTGCAAGAGATTCATCCTAGTGTCATATTCGTTTAAAGTATGCATCCTTAGCTTATTTAAACAAATGAGATCACTCTGCTAGGTAATTTGCATTCTTGCTCAAACTACCTTGCATATGCAGGAGCACTTAGTTGTTTTTAATAGTTGAATGGTATATGTCACTGTATGTACCTTGATTGAATTAATCACTTGATATTTAAATAATCTTCTACCTCTCCTTTCTCCCCAGCCACAACCAATCCTGCAGTAAATATCCTTGACTATCCTTCTAGTGTACTTTGTGAGCAGTACTTTTTTTTTTTGCTGTTCTTTGTCTTAGCTTGAGTTCTTCAGAAGTCAGAATTGAGGTAGAATTATGTTGTTTTACTTCATTAAGGAATTTAATCTCAGGCAACATGAGTGAAAAGGGAGCAAATCAGGGAAGGAGGGAGAGCCAATATAAAAATGGTTATTGAGCTTGTCATTACTTTGTGATACTGATTGCTCAATAAATGGGATGGCACCCCAAGCTGCCTTAGAAACTGCATCTACTGACTACCCATTAATAGGGGGAGAAGAGAGAGGACTTTTTCCCCTGGCTTCTGTCTCCCATTGATCAAAGGTTTACTCCACAGAGCATTAAATTCCCTACACTTCTGGCTAGTGCATGTACACTCAGGGCTACTGACCTGGTCATGCAGCAATCTGCGTAAGAAAGCCCTGAGGTAGGAGATGAGCAGGGTTCAGTGTGAACATGAGATGGTCAGTTTGTCACTCTACAGTTCACCAAATCCACACAAAACTGAAACAAGAAACATGATGCCAAGAGGATCTGCCCTGGTACAAGCGGTGGACTGTGTTAGACATTTATTATGCACCCCCTGCAGCTCTGTTTATTCTCCTTCTTATATCTGGTTTCCATGCTGCAATAGAGAAGGATCTCTACAAGAACAAGAATGCTTCACTTCTTTTCTATTGGGGTGATAAAAGTTCAATGAGTCTTCTTCAAGGTGGTCTTGAAGCCAAAATTGAGATTCATTATATCTCTGTTTAACCAGTCTTTCTAAATGTCCCTCTCCTTGGCCGGCACATCAGCTGGTCGGTTTGCATGCCTGGTGGAGTGGCCAGTTACACATCTTACGTGAACATCGCAATGTATCCAGCTGTCCCCTGAGCCACACTCATGCTACCGACCACTACCTCAGTCCACATCTGCTCTATCTCTGCCTCGATTGTTACAATAGGCTTTCAGTTGATCTCCCCAGCTTTCATCTTTTCAGCTCTCCGTTCCATACACACGACCATTTCCAGATGAAAATTTGTAAAACTGCAGATTGGTTTATGTGATTATCCACACAAAAAATGGCTTCCTCTTGCTCATGCAATGAAGTCTAAAGTCCTTAGCTGCAAACTTAAGGCTCTTGTTAATCTGACTCCTACCTGATTCTCCAGCATTATCTCCTCCTTTATACCCTCTCTAACCTCATGTGCTCTAATCCCAGATAACCATCTTGAGTCTATGCTTTCCTGTTGTCATCCCTTTTCTCATGCTGTTCTTATCACATGTGCGCATATTCAAACCCTACTTATCTTTGGAGGCTCAACACAATGAAGATACTTACTAAACTAGGGGGTGAGGGATAGAGTCAATGGGAAATGAAGAGAAGGGGTCAGGGACCATCCCAAAGAAACAGGGTTGGTCAATAGCAAGTTTAGGGACCCCTTGCCCTATCACTCACTGGGTACTCTACTGTCTCTAACACCCTAACTATAGTGTTCTTATGAGTTTTTGTTTTTAACATACTTCTCTGGTTTTGATACATCACTCCTTGTTTAGATCAAAGACTTCAGAACCAGGAGCAGATTTAATGCTGAAAATTAATATAGAATATTTTAGACTAAACAAAATAAAAATAATTTCTGTGAATTCTTTGATTTACAAGGGAAACTACACTTACATATTTTCATGTTTAATTGACTATGTCACTTAACTCTGTTTCTATTTTTTTAGATAGACCAATTCAAAAGAGGGATTTAAAAGGCTTTACATACATGTGTGTGCTGAGCAATACATCACATATTTTCTGGAACTTTTTTTGAGAGCATATTCAACAAATATAGTAATAATTATTTATAGATTAACTAGTATATTCTAGGCACTTTGCTAGTGGTGAAAAAGACACACACTTTGCCACTAAGGGGCTTACATACTAGTCAATAAAATAGACAAGTGAGTATGAAGTTAAATATAGAAGGAAAAGTGGTTTTATGGGACACTGGAGAGCTAGCAAGGGGATGGGAATGTGTGACACTGGCATAGGGGATTAGAAAAAGTGACAGGTGAGCTGAGTCAGTCTAGGAGAGGGTCTCTGTGTCAAACGTTCATTCATCTGTTTCTGTAGTCATTATTCAATCATTCGCTTTTGTCCCTTCATACAACAGACCTTTACTGGGAGCTGTGGCAGACGCTCTTGGTTAATTAAATTGTTTTATTCCTAATCACCTTCCAAGTAAGAGTAGCCATTTCACCCAATTCTCGCCAATAAGGTGAAAGAGTAAAATTGCTGCAGGAGTCCTATACATATTTTGATTCCCTGACAAAGATACCACCATTTTCCTTTCTTCTTTATTTTTGCAGGATTATATATATATGATGATTGTAGCTGCTGCAGCCAGAATGTAACCATGAGGAAAAAAGCCCAGAGAATTTCAACTTAAAAGAATTGTGATGACTTTATTGAGCCTCTAAGCTAGCGCCAGCAATCATCTTCTTGTGTATATTTTATGTGAGAAAAAGAAACTCCCATTTGTTTAAGTTGGCATAGCTGAGTTTTCTGTTACTTGCAACTGAAAGCATTCTCAACAAAATTGGGCGTGTGCTTTGGGCCAGGCCTTTTGTTTGGTGATCTCTTAATAAAGTTGTCTGTTGCAAACAGCTTGAAAAGGTGAGAGCCCACTACAAAGGAGCCGGTGATATCTCTTCAGTTGTTCCTCTTCAGTGAATGAGGCACTAAGATTTATAACTGGGAGATTGGGACAAGAGTTATAGGTATCTGGCCTCCTGTCTCAGCACCATCGTCTATTTCTTTAATGAAGTGTGAGACCAGAACTCCATAAATTCACATAGTAGCCGAAACGGGCAGCAGCTTCTCAGCGTAGCTATTCAGGGAGCCCAGCACCACTCTCTGTGTATTAGAGAAGTTCACTGCTGGTTAAAAATAAGTTCAGAGAGAACTCGCTTTTAGACCACAGCTCATTTTGGATTTCTCTGGAGCTCCATTCTGGGCCACAATGTATTTCCTTTTTCCTTTCCTTTGAGTAAGGGCACCCAGGCAGTTCCGAGACAATAGATGCATGGTTATCTTTAGGTCTGCTGTGCGCTGAAAACAGAACTAGGGAGAAACAACAGTAACCCCTTGGGCACAGGGAGAATTACAGCTTTTTAGTAAATACCCGCACTGACTGAGCCTTCACTATGGGCGAGGCTTTAAATCCTCAAAACAGCCCTCTGAGAAAAATACTATACGTAGCCTCTTTTCTCTGATGAAGAGCCTGAGGTTCAGAGCAGACCACCAACTTACTTAAAGTCATGCAGCTATAAGTAGCAAGACCAGGATTTGAACCAATGTCTGTCTGGTTCCACTCAGCACCGTGCTCTCAGGCTGGTCACACAGGGCTTTCGGCCTCACGTCGTTTTGATCCTCAGAGCAGCCTCGTGAAGTAGGCAGGGCGGGGAGATGACCCCAGTTTGCGGAGGAGAAAACTGAGGACCAGAGAAGTGAAATGATTTGCCAAGGTCAACCCACCCATGCGCAGTAAAACCAGGACTTGAACCACACCTTCTGATTTTGTCCTGTGAGCACAGTGCAAGCTGAGCGTTCAAGCCCCTCAGTTCTGAAAGAAGAACATCCTGAATTTTGGGGGGTTGACTTCTGAGGTTCAACAGCAGGCCCTATATCAAGGAACCAAATATCCCAGGGCTAACCTGATTTATTCAGAGTCTATGATAGATAACTTCCTACCTAGTACCTCTGTTGAATGATATTTGGTACTGACATTTAAAATTCCCAATGTAATATTGTTTCACTCTTAATTTAACAGTCCTTCAAATAAAGGCAGTGGGGAATGAGCTGGAAGGGATAGACGTCTTGAATAGGGGACTGCCAATTTAGCTGGTAAAGCTAGTATAACATCTCTTTGAACATTTAAATTATCTTGTGACAAGGAAGCTGAGAATTAACTTATGAGGGGGATAGGGTAGGTATTGTACATGTGAATATTTTTTTAAACACCTGAGTTTTGAAAAATAAAAGTGGTCTGCCCACATTTTCAAGCACAGTGGTAGTCAAAAGAGAGCTCTATGGAGGTAATAATACCTTGTGTTTAAATACTGCTTGTCTCTGAAGAGCTCAAAGCATGCTATAATCATTTCCTTATTATGATTCTCAAAGCTTACTGGGTCAAAAAGTTACAAAGTTTATACCTTAACTCTCTGGCCTCAGTTTCCTCTCAGAGAATTTGAGGTGAAAAAGCAGGCTGGGGTCTCAGAACTCTATCAGGGCCCAAACCTTCTCCACTCTGCCCCCATCTGCCCCTGCCTGTCTCCCCAGACCCCTGTCCTTGTCATCCTACTACCCTATTTAGCCTAGCTTCTTTTTTTTTTTTCTTCTAGATCTAACTGGTTACTCTCATGACATCGAACCATACGATATTTTAATTAGAAGAGTTCCACTCCAGTGAGCTAGGGCTGAGCACATAGTTCCAGGTGGGGATGGGGGAGGGCCCCTGCAGACAGAAGGGTTCCACTTTTATCTGCTTTTAGATAATATTGGAGATCTGCAGGAGATTTCATCTTTAAAGAGGATTTTTGCTGTTAAAAAACTGAAATCTGCCAGTCCAGTCTAACCCCTTCATTTTGCTGATGGAAAAACTGAGGCCCCAAGCAAGGGAGTAACTTGTTCAAGGTTCCACTCCAGCTGTTGGGTGGCCCATCTGTCCTTGAACCCTGGTCTCCCGGTGCCAGTCTGGTGCTCCTGGGAGGCCATTAGGTTTCTTTTCCCCCAGCTGTCACTTTCCCTGACATCATCCCAGTCCCAAATGTAGACCCACGGCTGTGGGCTCATACCTAGGGTGACTTGAATGCTCCTGACAGAACAATATCTACTTCCTTTTTCAGAGTTAAAGGGACTTATTTTACCTAGGAAGGTTAGACTGGACCACGAAGGGAAAAGCAGGGAGAATTAGTATGTGCCATTTTCACCTAGTGCCAAAATGGTTCTCCATTTCAACTAAGTCATGAAGAAAAAAAGTGTAAGTACAAACATACACATATATTTATATAGCCACTGCCTCCCAGTGAGCTTGAAGCATACATAAACACACACACACACACTTTATTAGTTCTCCTCGAGGAAAGGAAGGATAATTATTGCCAGCCTTTTTTGTAGTGAGAAAATCAAGGCACAGAAGAAACTCATCATGACTCAACTCATGGCCTGAATTGGTGGTGTTGGCATAGACTGTCTAAACATTTGTCGTATCATATTGTGCTCCAGGAGCAGGGTCTGGGAAGTCGAAGACCCAAGCTGTAGGCCTGTGTTGAGATGTGACCTTGGGCAAGTCACCCCCAAGCCTCAGTTTCCCCATCTGGTAAATGGATAGAGGAGGGGTGTTGGCCATTTTCTCTTAATGGATCCTTTCTTTGTACTACAAGTTATGTGTGCAGAGGTTGAAAGGAGCAGGGGTGAGCCCGGGGCAGCCCACGTGGATGGGCTGTGGCTATCGCTTACTTCCCTAACCCTGGGTATTCTAGTCTTTATAGCATGTTCAGCTTGCGTTCTGCGGGCTAGTTTTGTTGGGGTCCTAGACCAGACCACATACCAAGGGTTGAGGCTGCCCCACAGAGGGAATCCATGTCCCAGCTGTTGTTATATGAATCCTGGGGCTAAAAGTGAGAATGGGGTGTGTTGATGTGTATGGGGGTTGGGGAGGAAAGTTCAGGGGGTAGTGTGTAGTGAGTGGTGTGTAGTGGGTCCATACTCCAAGCGTGGAGATGCCTGAGTGGTTCTGCTGCTGTGGGGCTTGCCCCCCTGGCCTCAAGGAGGCATGACAGGAGCAAGATGGGGGACTGGCTCCGTTAGACACCCCAGAAGTACCCTGGGAGTAGTAGTAATTTTAGGCTGTTTTTAGCTTTCCTTTCCTTTCATTATTCCTAGAATGGTAGGTACTTCACTGTAAGTCATCCCTGACACTGTTCCAAAGAAGATATATAAATAGCCAACAAGCACATGAGAAGATGCTCAATGTTATTTGTCAATAGGGAAATGCAAATCAAAACCACAGTGTGATACCACTTCCCATCCACTAGAAGGGTTATAATGAAAAAGAACAAAAACAAACAAACAAAAAACCCAGAACAACCAAGCGGAAAATAACAAGTGTTGTGAGGATGTAGGGAGATGGAACCCTTGTATAACGCTGGTGGGAATGTAAAGTTGTTCAGCCACTGTGGAAAACTCTGGTGGTTCCTCAGCAAGTTAAACACACAATTACAATATGATTCAGCAACTCCACTCCTACGTATATAACCCCAAACAGTTGAAAACAGGGACTCAAACAGATACTTGTACACCCAAGTCCATAGCTGCATTACTCACAAGAGTCAAAAGGTGGAAACAACCAAATGTCCATCAACGCATGAATGGATAAACGTCTTGTGGTATAGACTGACAATGGAATTGTTTTCAGCCATAAAAAGGAAAGAAGTGTAGTAGCTTCAGAATCATGCACTAGATTAGATTAGCTCAGATTAGGATTAGAAATGAGGAAGAGAGAGAACAAAGTCTGCCCCTGGCATCTGTGAAGTCCAAGGCAAGTGTACAACATGAGGCCCCTGGCTTGCTGCTCGCCTCCTCCTTTCCCCACCCCTGCTTGCTAATGCATTGTGAGCGCCTGGCATGCGCTTACAATGCATGGGCTCCAGCCTCATGACAAAGATCCACCCACAACCCAATCCCCACCCCAGCCCATCCCTGGCACCCTGCACACAGCTGCCGCTTGGCCTAGGAGTACACACACTAGCATCATGTTTTGTCCTCCACAGGACAGACCTGGGGAAGCAAGGTCCTAGCAGTAGGTTCAGGACCATGTGGGCAGGGAATTCTGGAGTCCCGGGTTCTTTTTTTTTTTTAATTTCATTTTATTGTATTATTTGGCTGCGTCAGGTCTTAGTTGCGGCACGCGGGATCTTCACTGTGGCATGAGGGATCTTTTGTTGCGGCACACGGGCTCTTCACTGTGGCGCACAGGCTCCAGAGCACACGGGCTCGGTAATTGTGGCCCGTGGGCTTAGTTGTCCCATGGCATGTGGGATCTTAGTTCCCCGACGTGAGATCTTAGTTTCCCGACCAGGGATTGAACCTGCATCCCCTGCATTGGGAGGCAGATTCTTAACCACTGGACCACCAGGGAAGTCCCTGGAGTCCTGGGTTCTTGGACTGTGGTCTAGAAGCTGAATATGACTCTAGGTGGGCATGTCCCTGGTGCCTGTGGACTCCTCACCTAGTGGAGAGGAGAACACGTGATGGGACAGCCTGGGGCCTCAAAAGTGCCAGGTCCTGCTGGACCAATCGGGTACAGGGCCCGGGGGTGCTCTAGTCTAAAGCAAGGCTAGAAAGAACTAAGATGTATTGAGCCAGGCCATGGCGTGGCACTTTTTGTTTGTCACTGATCATTATCACAATCTCAGAAACTATTACTTTCCCCATTTTACAGGGGAGACTCACAAAAGTAACTTATTGAGGGCCACACAGCGAGTAAGTGGCAGTGATTCTAAAGCCTGTGTTTTTTCAAGGACTGTGTTTTTCCATGGGACAACTGGAGAAGGCACCAGAAAATTCTAAGGATGCTTTCTAGACAGAGGTGGTGTATTTTGCCATCAGAAGTCAGGCTGTGCAGCAGGTTAGATAGGATTTTGCCCTCGCATTTGCTTGGTGATGAGGGGGGGTCTTTTGCAGTTTCCCTCTGCTGCTCTGCTCAGGGCACCCAGAGCATGTTCTATAGCATTCCCGGCAGTTCAGGTTGACAGTCTGACAGTGAGCCTTGATACAGCCACATCTGTCCGGGACCACACAGCCGTCAGTCTAAACACTTCCACTAGCACAGCTGTGCGAAAGGCACCCTTGAGTTCCCTGGTAAACAAGGCAGGGCGGTTGCCTTGGTGTCTTTCCATCCCTCTCAGTCTCATAGGAGATAATCCGCATCACGGTCCAGAAGCCAAGAAGCTTCTGAGCAGCACGATGAGATAAATTAAACCAGAACTTTCCTTTACTACTTTCCTTGCTACCGAAGAAAACGTTTCCTATTCTCATCCCGTGCCTTAGTGTCCTTGTTTGGAAATGAGGCACATAGGCACTCGCTTCATATGGTGAAGGGCTTTAACGTGGGTTCTTCTGATTGCTGCTTTTTAAATAGTCAGAGTTGTCTACCCGGGGAGGTAGTGAGTTCCCTCAAACTGTGGATTTTTAAACCGATGACGGAAGACTTGGCAGTGGTGTGTGGAAGATTCAAGAATTAGGTGCTCTCTTAAGTCTCTTTTAGCCTTATGATTAAATTACAACTGTTTTTTTAATAATAGAAGAGAAATTGTGTTAAGTACCATAAAGAAGCACAGATTGAGCTCTTATAAAGATATTACATAAAGAAGAAGCTGAATCTGGCTGGGAGAGTTGTAGGAGGATTCATAGAAGGGGTGTCATTTGAATTTGTCCTGGAGAAACGGCTAGAATTTGATGGGAAGAACGGCAGGAGCCAAGGTGTGGAGCACGGAGCAGCAAGGCATGAGAACCACTTGTACAGTTAAATGTAAGTAGTTTATTCTTTTTGCAATGTGACGTAGAAAGTGCGACATATTGCTGGTTTAGTAACTTCAGGTTAGAAGAGAAGATGGGAGATCTTGAAGCCTAAGACATTTTGCATTTATCCTGAAAAACATAGGAAGTTATCAGTTTATTTGTTTGCTTGCTTACTCTTTAAGCAAGAGTAATGAAATAGTCATTAATGCTGTTCACTGAATATTTCTGGGTCCACCCCTTCTGGACACATGATAGGATTGTACTTCCTGGCCAGCTGTGGGTGGGGCCGTGAGATCAGTTCTGCCCAGTGAGCTGTGAGCAGAAGTGGCCTTTGCCACCTCCAGGCAGACATTGATCTATCAGTGTGAGACCCTCTGGAGCTCTCTCATCTCTCTTCCACAGCCTCAGCAGTGTTTCAGATGGTGGCTGGTTCATCGACCTGGGTCTCAGAGGAGGGACAATAATGACATGGAGCTGAATCCCCAGCTCCCAAAGATGAACGTGCAGTGAGAGTGAGAAATAGGCCTTTGTTGTTTCAAGTCACTGTAACGTTGTGTTTGTCTGTTACTGTGGCATAGCCTAACCTATCCTGACTGATGCAAATAACGACGTCAGGGATGTACTTCAGGGCTATGGTATGCAAGATAGATTGTCTTTAGGAGACAAACTGGAACAAGGAAGAAAAGTTAGGAGAGAGTGCAATAGGCCAAACCAGAGATAAAGAACCTATGAGGAAGGGCAGTGGACAGAAAGATGGAATGGAAGTTACAGACGTGATGACTTTCAAAGGCGACTCTGAAAACGGAGCAGTCACAGGACCTAGCAAACAATCAGATTTATCTGCAGGCAGATTTTGGACTACTTTCAGCATCCCACTCTGGTGCAACAAACAGGATTCCCTAAAAATATCCCTGGAAACTCATTGTTTTGCCAGGACAATTAATTCTTCGGGACCAGAGGCTCCCCCTTCTCCCAACAGGAGGAACTGCACCCAAATTCAGCTTCCAGTGGGATCTGGCGGGAGGTTTCTTCTCCCAGGTAGGAAGGGCTGCTTCTGAACCCAACTTCTTATGATTCCCCAGGGTTTGCAGGTGCTACCCAGTTATCTTTCTTAGGAAACTCCTGTAAACACTGAAACTCACTGGCATATAAAAGCCAGACAGCCTGGCACTCATGCAGTCCACAGTTACCCTCCCCCAATCCCCAAGTATGCTCTCAAGCGCGACCTTTAAAAGGGAACATTCAGCTACGGTAAATCTAGCAGGGTGTCCTGGCTCTGCCGTGCCTCTCCATGGAAAAGTAAGAGACTGGTCCACATGTCTTCCACTGCTGACCTTTGCTTTGTAAGTTTTCCTAATAATCCCTGTTGTGAAACCCATATCATGCTCTGAGCCCCGTTGCATGTTGCAAAATAGGTGTGACAACAAAGGGACTCAGCTGCAATACCACCACGGATGCTGATTTACTGTGTCACTCCGGATGAGGGAGTTGGGGAAGCAGGCATGCAGAGGGCCTGATACAACGGGATGTATCCTGCTGGCCTGGAGTTGTTTCAAGCAGAAAGACAGAGAACACCCTGGATAAGAGTGAAACACAGAGCCTAACGCGAAAACGTAACAGTACTCCGAGATGTATACTCCCTTCCACCCTGGTAAAAATTATCTGATTGTATTCAGTAAATCACCATTTTTTTGAAAAAATTAATTAATTAATTAATTTATTTATGGCTGTGCTGGGTCTTCGTTTCTGTGCGAGGGCCCCCTCCAGTTGCGGCAAGCGCGGGCCACTCCTCATCGCGGTGCGCGGGCCTCTCACCATCGCGGCCTCTCCCGCCGCGGAGCACAGGCTCCAGACGCGCAGGCTCAGCAGCTGTGGCTCACGGGCCCAGCCGCTCCGCGGCATGTGGGATCCTCCCAGACCAGGGCTCGAACCCGTGTCCCCTGCATTGGCAGGCAGACTCCCAACCACCGCGCCACCAGGGAAGCCCCATTTTTTTTTTTTTTTTGAAAAGAGGGTCATTATTGTTCAAAATGATCGGCCTGCACATTTCCATTTTTCAACTCCATCACAGAGCTCCTTGGTGAATTCTTGAAGGATCGGAAGGCATGGACAACTTCCCTGTGAGTTGACTCCTTGGGGCTCAGGGCACATTTCCTGGATGATGCTTTCAGTGTTAAGCGGAGCCCCAGCCCATCTCTCTATGGTCTCTGAGCCCCATAGTATAATTGAAGCATAATATATTTGTGTTAAAAATAGTAAAACCCACTCTAGTAATTTAAAATCTAGGGTGGTATTTTTGTTTGAGTTTTTAAGTAGCACATTGGTACTTGAAGACAACAGAAGGTGAGGGTACTGACAGGACTTTGGTAGGATTGCCAAAGTAACTTCTGGGCATTTTCATGGACTTTAAGGGGCTGATGAAATAAGTTTCTTGTAATGCTCACTTCACTACAAAATGCAAGTCTCCCTTTGCCTTTCACTTGGGGTGTCATCAGTGCTACGCTGAGGGCTGTCAGTCTGAGAGAGTGGTTTAGGGCTCGTGCCAGAGCTGATGGAGGGGAAAGAGGGCAGAAGAGAGATTTTCCTGTGGTAAATGGGAGAAAGCTGGAGAAGCGACAGGAAGAGAGGGCCAGAGAGGTTGTGTTTGCACGTGTCAAAGAGAAGTGGCTGGAGGGGCCTTACCTCAGTGGTAGGTGGTAAATGAGGGGAAAGGGGAGCCATATGGTAAATGCAAGGTTCCCGGAGAAAGAAGAACCTTGTGGGAAAGCCAGCCTCCGTGCCGGCCAGTTCGGTTTCTCCCGGAGTGTGGGATGCACCAGAAGCGTTGTGTGGGGCCTGTGCCACACATGTGTGGGATTTTACACACAATGTTTCTTCGTGACCACAGCAGCAGCGTGGTGTAAGAGGCTCCAAATCAAGACCCCTAAGCTCTTATCCTGACTTCTACTTTAATTCATTACGTGAATAAGGAGTACCTGCGAGGTGGCCGGCCCGGGGTTGGGTGCTGAAGGGTCAAGAGTGATGTCGCCATCTTGAGGAACTTGGGTCTGATGAGGAAGCAGCTGCCCCCCCTGCTGTGTTCCGTGGCTGTGTCACTTACCCTCTCGGGAGAGTGTGGTTTATGTCTCTGGGGTGAGTGGACTTCCTGATGCTGAACCCCGGTTGTGTTGACTTATCCATCCTGCCACAAGCACTGCTGGAAAATAGCAGCCTCTCACAAGCCCAAGGCCTTGGTTGCTATGTTTACACTGGGGCAAGAGCAATTGAGACCACATATGCTCGGAGGGCAGACTGAAGGGGGAGAACGGGAAAGGCCACGACCCCACTTCCAAATGGCCCGTCGGAGAAGTGACTCTGCTCCTCTCTACCCAGGGAGGGGTGCAGGGGGCCTGGGGTATCCCACCTTTGTAGCTCCCTACACTGAAGGAACCATCAGAATGGAGAGTAGGGAAAAGGTTTCCCCTCCTAACAGACATGTGGTAGGGCAATTTATTCTAGCCCACACCTGTCTTATCATTTCCCACTGGGATATTAGTCCTCTAAACTGGATAGGAAATGAGAACAAAATGGGAGCAAAACACATATATGGTGATGTATGCACCTCCATCTCAACACATTCTAGTGGGAAAAAATAATTAAATGCTTGTCAAAAGACTGCTGAAATATATACCTGGCTTCTACTTATTATAAAAAGATATAAATGACATTGACGAATTTCATTTAAAATGTAATAGCTTATCTTATTTGCATGTCCAATTTTTTTTTTTTTTTGTATATTTTAAAGCTGAGCAACAAAGTTCCTCTAAACTCAAGTAGGTTGGAGCCTTGACATGATCAATAAAAGAAACTTAGCCACAAAGTGTCCTCAAACTATCGGAGCATAAACCTGAACTGGTATTGTGTCGGTTGCAATTTGCTCTTACTTATCCATCAGCATCTCCAACTAGATATGCATGTGAAGAGCAGTTGCAGATATAGACAGGCATCGGTGTCTCTAGAATTATTAAGAACCACCGACGTGTGAAATATCAGTATTCAAAAGTACTGATTTCTCCCGTGAGGTACTTTTCATATCTTATTTTGATATCTGAATGCAAATGAGCCTTAGTAAACCCTTCCTCACCTGGGTTCTTTGCATGATGGTGCAACTGCGTCTGTTTATTACAGACAATTAACAAATATATAGCCCAGTTTAGATTTATACAAATCGACTGTTAGGTGAGTTACCAAAAACATATTTGAAGGTGAAAACAAGCCTGTCTTTAATTACAGCTCTGTTGATTCTTGGCTTTCTGTAATTACCATGATTTGTTACAGTGTGTGGGTATGTTCACTGCCAAGAATAGAGAGATTGAGTCCAGGCTCTGCCACTTACTAACTCTTGGATCTGGGACAGTCACTTCCTCTGTCTGACCTTGGGAAAATCGGGATAGGCATCCTCTCCGCGCCTATCTTACTGGTTTGCTCAGCGGCTTAGAAAACAGGATAGACGTGATAGCTCCTGGTGAGATTATCCAAACATGTAAGCAGGAGCATGACTCCTCCTAGAAGAGCCCTAGTAAACCAGGGGCACATCTGCTTGTGTCCTAGGAGATGCATAGACACCGAGAGCTCTTTGGAAAAATTACTTTTGCTGTTATTGTTTCAGTCATTTTCATCATTTAGCAGCCATGACTAGATGTAATAGTAATCCCACCTCTCCCTCTTAGGGGCCTCATACATCTTGCATGTATTTAATTTGACAAACACTGATGAGGAACCTACTGTGTACCAGACACTGTTGCAGGGGACCTGGAGTTGGGTAAGAAACGTTCTTACCGCACACAAGTGATTCTAATGAAAGGCAGAGGTGCGAACGGGCCTTTGGGGTGGCACAAGCTCTTTGTTGTAGGAGAGCTTCATTCCCATGGGGGTGGGTTGAAGGAGTGCTGGTAGGAAAGGTGGGATTTCAGCAGGTCCTTAAAGGGCCTGACACAAGTGTCTGCCAGATACTTCCTAAAGAATGGGCCAAAAAAAAAAAAAAAAAAAAATCACTTTTTGGAGCAAGGCTGGTTGAATCCATCTCTGGGTGGCAAATTTGCTGCGGTCTTCTTTCCTCTTCTTCATGGCTGAATGTCTGGAGTTTAGCAGAGGGCCAGCACGTAGTGAGCACTCAGCAAATGCCATGGAGGGAATTACTGAGCAAAGTCATACTGCACGTTTGGAATGCAGTTGGGTGGGTCAGACACTAAAGAGACGGAGTGCACCTTGCTCCAAGAACTTGGCCGGGTCACTTTCCTTCTCTCATCAGGACGCTGGAGGGGCACATCTGATCTGCTTTATAGGCTTGCGAGTTGTCTGCTGCTTGGGAGGTCTCTGGAATCGACCGCCAAGTAGCAAGAATAAAGCCACTTTCTGGAAGCACGCTGGGGACGATAATGACTATCATATGAGATTTAGCATGGGGAGAGAGAGCGTCCTGCGGAGCAGCCATCACTGTTCCGGACCGGAGGACCAGCCTGAACACTAAACCAGCATGAAAGAAAAAGGTGATTAACAAAGGTAATTGTCTATTGTGTCGAGGAAAGCTTCCTAGGGCACTTTTCTTTAAGAAAGTTAATTATCTTCATAGATAGCTAGAATATTAGGGTTATTGGGGGGAAAACCAGCTGATGTTTCATCTGTAATTATTGGTGACGTGCTAATGAGTTGAGAAAAAGAAAGCTGATTGGCCCAAAGGCTTAGCACAGAAAGGTCATTGGGGAAGAGCAGAGGATGGGTTGGCCAACCTCCGAGTTATCGCCGTGCAGTTATCAAGTAATCACTGCTTCCCGTTTTAGCAGAGATCATGTCTGAGGAGCAGGCAGAGGCTTGTGGGCACAATGATTGTACTTTGGGGGGAGTCTCTGAAAGGTGCAGAGAGCACTGTCAAGAGTAGCCTGTGCCTACATCCTCACCCACCTGCGGGACTAATTTTATCTTTGTTTTAGCTGTTAGCGGAGGCTTTAGAGACTTGGAGCTGCTGGTCTCCCTTGCATAAAGTGTGATGTTTTGTAAGCATGTAAAACACTCTTACATATTCGAATTTGTTTTGTCCCGTTTGCAAGAGTCAGAGAAATGCTGTTGACCTCAGGTTATGGGAGTTGAAGGTAGTGGGGAAATTAAGAGTAAAGCCTCTCTCTGGCAGAGAGACTGGGCCTCCGGCTATGAGGAAATGTTTGCTGCCCTTCTGGAAACAGCTGTCATGCCTTGTGGCCATCTCCTCATCTGTGGAGGCCCCTCAAGTCACTCTGGCGTTCTCAGGCCTCAGCTTGTCCTCCATCCTAGCACCTCTTCTTGTCATGGCTGCTGACCTCTTCGCTCCAGGTTTCTCTTATCTCATGGCTTCTCCTGTCTGATCTCACTCCTAGGTCTCTGGGAGCCTCCATTCCTACTTGTCCCCACTTGTGGTCATACCACCCTTAAGAGAGAAACCACGCGACCTAGGGGATCTCTGTTGGCAGGACTGGCTTCACGGGTGCGCAAGCCGTGCATTCTCACAGCACCCTGCGCTCCAAGAGGCCAGCACTGGGTTTAGTTTTCTCCTCTGGAAAGACCCTCAGCAGTGTGACACCTCCATAAAAGCACACATTACATTGCAATGTCTTTATCTGTCTTGTCTCATACACTGTCAGCTCCTTGAGAGCAAGAAACACATCTCTTTCATTCCTGTGTCCCTGGCACCTACCTCAATATTCAGCCTCTATTAGGTGCTCATTAAATATCTGTGGAATGAAAACAAGGGTCCACAGATGGTTGGTGGCACTGGGGCTATAACCAAAGTCTCCCATCTCTTCACCTTGGGCTTCGACAACTGCACCAAATGTGCAAATGGATTTTCAGTTGACAGCTGTTAGGGAGACCTTCTTCTTTTCTGTCTTTTGTGAGGTGGATTCCTAAGCCAGCAAAATTGCACCTGCGGCTCCACTCTTCCTTGAAAGGCAGATGATGTTCAGGTGAGCTCTGGATTTCCAGCTGTACAGACACGGCCCCCAAGGTGACCCTGGCTCAGAAGGACCTGACGTGGTTTAGCATGGACCCCGCTTGGCATAGTTGCAAGCAACAGAGGCAGGCAGAAAAGAAAGCACTAAGAAAATTCCAGTTTGGGAAGCTAGGAGGGAAAGGAAGCTGTGGGATACAGAGAGCTCTCATTCTTTTCTCTCTCCAGGTTTCTTGGTTTCTGCCCAATTCTGTTATTCAATAGTTGTGTGACCTAGAGCAGGTCACTTAACCGTGGTGAAATTCATCAATAAATATGATAGTGACATCTCAATTGCACACCTCGTGATGTCTTAATAGGCTCAAATGAAAGTGCTTATAAAAATGCTTTGTAAAATTTGGAAAGCATGTTGCTCATATCATGCTGTTATTCCATGTTATTACATGTAATAACATGTCTGTTATTCCCAAATATACTTATCACACATGTGGCTTTCCACTGAATTTTGGCCAGGCTTGACAATCCTAACTGAACATTGGTTCCTAGGGTAAAAATAGAGATTTGTGGCAGTCATGAAAACCTAGAAGTGCCTTTATTCACATGAAATATAAATGGCAGGCAGACCTTGTTGTTGCCTCTGGGGAAGACAAATGTTATCAACTTTGGTCTTTATACCTTGTAGAAGTTGTCTGTTGCTCTGACTTTTCCCCATCAACCCCACTTCACGTAAAGTCAGAACATATTTACCTATGACCTCGTAGTATGTAACAGCATAAGGGATAATGTAAGATATCCTGTCTGAAGTCTTAAGAGAAAAACCAGACGCCAACATGAATAATTATAACCCAAGGTAGACCATAAAAGAGGGAACCACAATGGTCTTTGACAGCTTTGAAGAGGAGAAATGACATCCCACTGGAAGGCTGAGGAATGATTCATGGAGTCTATCTCCAAATCTTGTCGTTCTTAGATCCAGTCCCTTTGATAAGCAAAAACCCTTCAAGGTTCTTACAGAGCTCGTGGACCTGTAGGGAGAGGGCATCTTCAGGAATCTTTCTCTCTCGGAGCCTGGGAATAGCACTGTCAGACTGTTTCAATCTCTCTCTCCCTGTGAGGCCCAGAGCTCTGCAGAGATGAAGTTTGAAATGCTTGGCCTCCTAGAATCTTGACTGGGTTGCCTCTAGGCGAGCCCCTTAGCCTCTCAGTTTTCTCATCTGGAAAATGGACATAATAATACTAACTTCAAAGCAATGTTGTAACATTTAATTGATGTTTGCAAAACCTTCTGAGATCTACAGATGAAAGACCTTGGAGAAGAACACAGCATGATTATTATATGGGAATTAATCCCTTCGTCAGCCTTTGGGAGTTCCCTGTTTGTTCAATCTGTACCCTCTTTGGGGGGTCACTGGGCTGCATTTCCAGATGCAAAACATTCTTACAAGAAGAAACAAGTGGTTCTTGATTTCTTGGTCACCCCTGGGACTTTTTCAGCTCAACATCATCCCTAGACTATCACCTTCTCTCTTCTTTTTTCCCACTCTTGAGGCAAAGGCCTTACTCTTTCACACCCGGGCAGCGGTCAGCCTGATCTCACCCCGGAGCATGCTGTGGGTGAGAAAAAGCTGACCCATTAATAATATGTTTGTTAACTTCAAAGACTCAGTATTTTCTGCTTTTTGAGCTACAGGGAAAATGTCCTGCCCACTCTTGGAATCAGTGACAGCTTCTTAGCCCCTTAGAAAACATAGCTCCCTTGTCCAGAATCTGATACTTTTCATCTCTTCATCCTGAAAATGAGATGAACATCCTTGGCCTGTGATTCCATAGGAGGAAGAATGAGCCCCCAAAAGAAGTCTGATAATTTCCTTTGATTTTATCATTGATTTGCTTCTCTCGGCCTTTCCTTTCTTTAGATTCCTCAACTATAAAGTGAGTATAATAATTCTTCTCAAAAATTTGTCCTGAGGAGTTAATGAGATCATGTAATTGAAAGCACTTTGTAAACTCTAAAGGATGTGTAGATACACAGAAGTGAAGTAGAGTATTATCTGATTTGTAATGCAGAAATCGTTGGATACACCCAACGCTTACAAAAGTGGATTTGGCATAAAAAATAAAGACATAAAGATCAGCCCCACTCTTTCCAAGTTTGCTGAAAGAATCTCCTCTACAAACTCCCTGTCTGTTGAACATCTGGCCTTTGAACACCTCCAGTAATGGGGAGCTCACTTCCTATCAAGGCAGTCTATTTCATACTTGGAGGCTTCTCACTGGCAAAAAGTTCTCTCTTTGGCTAAGATGACATCGGTCTCTCTGTCACTTCCAACTGCTTTGCAGCTCTAGTTCCTGATTCCACACCAAAAAAATCAAACCTTCCTTCCTTATAATGGTCCTTCAGATTTGTGAAATCAAAGATCCCATCTCTCCTGGGTTCTCTCATCACCAACTAAAACTCCCCAGTTCCTTTCATTTTTCTCAAGGCACTATTTCCAGGCCTTTCACCATTCCAAGAGGTAAGATCCATTATTTGCCCAAGAAATGGGGGGAGTAGAGGCTCCAGGACCAGCAGTAGAGCAGGGTGGGAACCGTGGGATCCCTGTGTACTCAAGGTTACGAGGAACAGCATGGAAAGGACGTTTTTATCACACTGACTAGAGCCAGCTAGCTCAGCACCCAACACTGTCAGCGCCTTGCACACAGCTGGAGCTGAAGGAATAAATACCCTGAATGAATAAACACAGTGAAAGATTTGTTGTCCGTAATGGATACATATTTTCATTCCTCCGGACCATTGTGATTTTGGAGTGTCTTTTAATAATTTTTCAGCTGCTATATCACTATGGAGGGACAGGACAGCTTTTAGTTTCTTCTTCAACCCCGAGGTATTTCACTTTCATCCAAAGTTCTGTCTTTGGGTCTCATACTTTATAGGTGCACATGACAAAATGGGGTATGGGGGCAAATTGGAGAGTGGTTCAGATAGGATGCCTTCCCAAGATCTCTCTTATGGATGTTTGTAGCTTTTTCCCATGCCCAGTCTTAGAGTGACAAAACTTTTGGCCTGGAACAGAAATGAGGTCCCAAAGCATTAAAAAGGGGGTGTGGAGGCCTGAGTCACAAATCCAAGCGGAAGAGATATTGGATGTCAGCCAATCCAGATCAGCTCCTGATGACTGATCTCCTTTATAATGCCAGATTCTATTTGGTTAATAGTTACTGAGAGGTTATGATATTCCAGGTACTCTGCTAGATGCTTTAACACACAATCTCTTACTTAGTCCTCCCTTCTATGTGATGGGAAAGGTGTCACAGTCTCCCAGAGTCAAGAGAGATTGGACATCAACGACACTGACCCGCAATTAGTGTTCTCCTATTTTCCAAGGGAGCATGCTTCATTCATTAATCAAGAAATGTCTATAAAGCCCTCAGCAGTGGTGCCCAGATTCAGGATTCTTTTAAACCTATGGAGTTTTTGCAAGAAAGTCTCTGAATCCACATGTGTGCTCAAGATTGTCTAGAGACTGCAAAAGACAGGCGTATTTTACTCATATGTACTTGTATTTCTCAAGCATATGTGGGCGCTGTTGTGATTAATCAGATATAATTTTTAAAACCAGGCTACGAAAACCATGGTGTTGTTGTCATCATATACTTTATGAATCATTAGAATTTTTAAATTAATATACATTATTTTTTGAGCAGTTTTAGTTTTACAGAATAGGCAAGCGGAAAGTACAGCAAGTTCCCATACTCCCCTTTGCCCTTCCGCCAAGTTTCCCCTGTTATTAACTTCTTGCATTAACGTGGTATATTTGTTATAGTTAATGAGCCAATACCGATACATTATTATTAGCTGAAGCCATAGTTTACATTAGGGTTTACTCTTTGTGTTGTGTATTCTATTGGTTTTGACAAATGTATAACGACAAGTATCCACCATTACAGTATCATACAACATAGTTTCAATGCCCCAAAAATCCCCTGTGCTCCACCAATTCATCTCTCCTTTCCTCTCTCTCAATCACTGAATTTTTTTTTTTTTTTTTTTACTGTATCTACAGTTTTGCCTTTTCCAGAATGTCATATAGTTGGAATCATGCAGTATGTAGCCTTTTCACGTTGTCTTCTTTCACTTAGCAATATGCCTTTAAGGTTCCTCTTTGTCTTTTCATGGCTTGATAGCTCAATTTTTTATTACTGAAAAATGTTTTATTGTATAGATGTACCATAATTTGTTCATCCATTGTCCTATTGAAGGACATCTTGGTTGCTTCCAAGTTTTAGCAACTATGAAAAAAGTTGCTATAAAAATCCATGTGCAAGTTTTTACGTGGACGTACGTTTTCAGCTCATCTGAGAAAATATCAAGGAATGTGATTGCTGAATTGTGTGGTAAAAGCATGTTTATTTTCGTAAGGAATCGCCAAACTGTCTTCTGAAGTGGCTGTACCAACTTTTCCATTCCCACCAGCAATGAATGAGAGTTCCTATTGCTCCACAGTCTCATCAGCATTTGGCGTGTACTCAGTGTTCTGGATCTGGGCCATTCTGATAGATGTATCGTGTATCTCATTGTATTAATTTGAAATTCCCTATTGACATGTGTTGTTGAGCATCTTTTCATATGCTTATTTGCCATATATATTTTTTCTTTGGTGAAATGTTTGTTCAGATCTTTTGCTCATTTTAAAATTGGGTGGTTTTTTTTCTAACTGTTGAGTTTTAAGAGTTCTTTGTATATTTTTGATACCAGTCTTTTTTCATATATGTGTTTTGCAAATATTTTCTCCCAGTCTGTGGCTTATCTTTTCATTCTCTTAACAGGGTCTTTCACAGAGTGGAAGTTTTTAATTTTCATGAAGTCCAACTTATCAATCTTTTCTTTCATGAACTGTGCTTTCGGTATTGTTTCTAAATAGTCATTGCCAAACCCAAGGTCACCAAAATTTTCTCCTATCTTGTCTTCTTGAAGTTGTATAGTTTTAAGTTATATTTAGGTCTATGACCCATTTTGAGTTAATTTTTGGAAAGATGTGAAGTCCGTATCTAGATTCACTTTTTTTGCATGTAGATGGTCAGTTATTTCAGCACCATTTATTGAAAAGACTATCTTTTCTCCATTGAATTGCCTTTGCTCCTTTGTCAAATATCAGTTGACCGTATTTGTGTGAATCTATTTCTGGGCCCTCTCTTCTGTCCCATTGGTTTTTCTGTTCCTTTACCAGTGCCACACCGTCTTGATTACTGTAACTTTATAGTAAATCTTACAGTTGGGTACTGTCAGTCCTCCAATTTTGTTCTTCTTTAATACTGTGTTGATTATTCTGGATATATATATATATATATTTTTTTTTTTGCCTTTCCACACAAACTTTAGAATCATTTTGTTGCCATCCACAAAGTAACTTGCTGGGATTAATAATCCCTTGATTGAGATTGCTCTGACTTTATAGATCAAGTTGGGAAGAACTGATATCTTGACCATATTGAGCTTTCTAATCCATGTACCTGGAATATCTCTTCATTTATTTAGATCTTCTTTAATTTCTTTTCATCAGAGTACTGTGGTTTTCCTCATACAGCTCTTTTACATATATTGTTGAATTTATACATAAATATTTCAGTTTTGGGGGTGCTAATGTAAATGGTATTATGTCATTAAAAGTTGAAAGTATAACTGGTATCAAGTGGGAAGTCTGTGATATTTTTCAGGTTAAAATGTGGTCTGTATAATCCCAAAGATGAGAAAGTGCTGGCTGACGTGATGTTGGACATGAAGTCGCCGACAGTAGGGCTCTGAGCTCCTGTTGCCAGAAGGGTGTCTAATGGTGTTACGGTGGCAATGTCACGGTATACTGGAAGGAAAAATCTCATTTTCAGCTCAGACTTTAAACGTGAAATAACTTTTTCCATCCAAAAGAGTTTAAAACTCTTCGCCCTTGTCACAGACCCCATAGAGAGAAGTGGGCACCAGAGAGCCTGTGCAGAAGGTCCAGGTTAGAGGAATGAAGAACTGTGGCAACAGCCACCATTTTATTTTTTTCACTAGCAGAGTAAATAACTCACAATGCTCATGGGATAAAGATAAAACTTCTTACCATCGCCTACAGTCCTGGAATGGTCTGACCTCTACCAGCCTCTTAAACCATATATGCTCCCTCCTCTGCTCAGCCACTTTGTCCTTGCACATCCTTTTCTTTGCCACACTTCTTTCCTGGGGCCTTTTCATATGCTGTTCCTGCCCCTCTTTAGCCAGCTCATGAATCACTTCCCTGATCCTCCTCGGCCAGGCCTCTGAAAGCACAGCTTACTTCTGAGCGCGTATTACGTTGTGATTTTACATTTATTTATGTGATTAGCTGATTACAAAACTGTAAATTCTAGGGCTTCCCTGGTGGCGCAGTGGTTGAGAGTCTGCCTGCCAATGCAGGGGACGCGGGTTCGGGCCCTGGTCTGGGAAGATCCCACATGCCGCGGAGCAACTAGGCCCGTGAGCCACAACTACTGAGCCTGCGCGTCTGGAGCCTGTGCTCCGCAACAAGAGAGGCCGCGACAGTGAGAGGCCCGCGCACCGCAATGAAGAGTGGCCCCCACTTGCCACAGCTGGAGAAAGCCCTCGCACAGAAACGAAGACCCAACACAGCCATAAATAAATAAATAAATAAATAAAATTAAAAAAACAAAACAAAACTGTAAATTCCTTGAAGGAAGGCAGTGTCTGTATTGCTCACCTTTATGGTCCCAGCGCTGCAATTGTTGAGCGAATGGATGATTGATGGGATATACTACAGAATCATGAACTGTGTATATTTCTCAGTTTTGAGTATGGGGACTGGTAAATGAATCATTTAGTTTCCTAAAGGGCTCCTCTAGGTGTTATGGTACATGCAGTTACCTGGTATGGTTGGTTCCCCACCCAAACACTATAATCAATGTTCTGGTTCCTAGAACAGTGAAACCTGAGTCAATAGCTTCCTTTGCATAGTGTTGGCTAACTGAGGCTTATAGCGCTTTGGGTAAACATGGAACCCCTGCAGCCATGTCTCCACCTGGGAAGACTAGTGTGACAGTGTAGGAGGGGTGTTCACCAATCCAAGCCAAGCTGAATGGTCCAGGGTGAGTTAGAGTAGGGGCTGTAAATTGTTGCCTCTGGGGCCCAGGCTGCATGCTTTTCTTTTTTAATTTTCTTTTTATTATTTTTTATTGGGGTCTAGTTGTTTCTGCACGCTTCTTTTGGCTGTACGATCTTTCTAAAACTTTTGGACCTGAGTGTCTTAGGTGGGTCCTGCATGTTTTGTTCCCTCAATCTCCTACCACTCCCTACTGTCTCAGACCTGGCTTGGGATTTCTTGTGTTTCCGCTGCCTGCCTGGTCCCTAAGCGCATCCAGTTGGTGACCCTTGCTTGAGTCCAGTCCTCCTCTGGGGTCAGTGACTGGCCAGAGAGAAGGACTGCTTTTCACATTCCTATTTCGTACAGGAACTGGGGGAGCCACACAGCTGGATCACACAGGCCCTGCTGAAGAACTCGCAGTCCAGACGAGGAAGTGACATGCACATAAACGGCCAGAACACTGTGCTTCCGAGTGTTTACAAAAGCAGCTGTGAGAAGGGCAGTGACTGGAACACATGCTTCTGACCCGCATGTTTGTGGGTCTGGTTCACAGGACGGTGGCGGTGTGGGCGAAGCTGAGGCAAAAGCAGCCTTCAGGCCCTGGGCTCGTCCTCCATCAGTGAAACACACTGTGACTCTTGCTGTGGGTCCTTGCGTGAGTAACTTCAACTTCACCTCTTTGAGCCTCAGATTCTATAACTGTAAACTGGAGGTGATGTGAGGGGCAAGAGGGTTGTTGTTTAAAAAAAGGGGTTTAAAAAAAGAATGCCTATGAAAACGCTTAGCATGATGCTTCATACGGAAGAGACAAGTGGAAACTGCTGAATTTGAATCCTGCTTTACGGGAACCTTTATAGAGACTGCTGCAGAATATGTCTTGGCAACTCTTGGGCCCACCTTCCAAAGGACGCCTCGGTAGGGGGTCGGGCAGTCCTCTTCCTCGCCCAGCCATCGGCTGCGTAGAGCACCCTGTGCCAGCAGCTGGCCAGGCCATGTGACCTCTTCTCCTTCTTGGCTGTTCCCACTGGCAAGCGATGAATAGCCAGAGAGACGCCCTCCATCGTGCCGAGAGTTTTCCCAAGGAGCCCAGAGGGAACAATGTTCTGTGTTTTTGCAAAGCCTGACCCTCTTCTGGAGCCAATTCTGGTGGAGATACAGGAACCTAATTGTTTACTGTTCTTCAGGTCCCCTCCATTGGGGGCCACTTAAGCCCTCCTTTAACACAATGAATGGAATGCTTCAAAGAGTCAGTATCTGACAATCTCAGCTTCCAGTGGTCACAAGAGCACCAGGAGTTTCAGGTTTACAGATTCAGAGAGTGTCAGAGCAGGAAGGTGTCCCAAACGTATTTGTCCAACTCTCTCACTTTACAGCTAAGTAAACTGATGCCCAAAGAGACAAAGCCAGTGACAGACCTAGGTCTCCTGCCTTCCAGTCCTGGGCTTCTGCCATGACACCAAGCTGCCCTCCATGTACGGAAAGAAACATTGAGCATGAATGTGAGTGTGTGATTCCACTAGCGTCAGTTATCACAAATGATAGAACAGCAGATTCAGCCCCCCCCCCAAAAAAGAGTGTGTGCGTGTAGGGGGGATTTATTAAGTTCTGTAACTGAGACGTACAGGAGGACATCTGGCTTTGGCAATGTTCTTGGGATCCGGTTTTTCTCTCTCCATCTCTTAGGTCTTCTTCTCTTTTCCTTCAAGAAGGTCACCAGAAGTTTTCAGGGCAAAATCCTTTCAGGATCATGTGCCATGGGAAAATATGAAAGTTCTCTGTCCCTGCTTTGTCTGCAAAAATCCCAGGGTTCACCTTGATTGGGGTTTCTGTATCACGTGCTCTGCTGTCAGCCAATCACTGGGGCTGGAGACTGCAACGTGCTAATTGATGTAGGTCTGGGCCACATGCTCCACCCCAGGGCTGAGGGTGAGGCCCACTCAGACCCTGTGGATTGAAAGTGGGGTGCTGCCAGGAAGGGGGAATGGGGTTCAGTGGCTAAAAATATGAAAAATGTCCTCTGTGCCCCCGCAGTGCTCCCATGTCTGAAAATAAATGTGATTATGTCTTAGGTGCATCAAATCTTCCATATCGTCAATTTAGGGAGTGGTTTGCTCTCTAGCAAACAGTGCAGTTGAGATGGTAGAAATTAATGAGAAGAGACTGGGGCATTTTGCTGTGAAGTGGAGTTCTGGGGTTTAGGTAACATGACATCCTACAGTTGATCAGCTAACCTATGTCTTATTTTGCATGTACTTCTATGAAGTAAGAAAAAAAAGAGAGACAAGCAAACAAACAAAAAATCAAAACCAACCAACAAATAAACAAACAAAACTACTCAAGGCCTAATCTTTCAGCTTGCTAAGAAAGTCTGATTAAACATATTCCAACATAAGACAGGGGCTACTGTAGCTGTATGAGGGGCTTTCTTGGTACCTAGAAATATGCAACCCACCTCACTGAGCATCAGTTTATTCGCCTTATAAAAGTCAGGTAATGTCTAACAGTTGCACAGAGCTAACCATTTATGAAGTACTTTCATGACAACTATTTCACAGCCTGGACAGACAGGAAGGTGAGGCACAGAGAGGTTGAGCAATTGTCAGAGGTCACCCAGCTTGTCAGTGGTAGATCTGGGAAGCCAGCCCAGGCCCTTTGACCTCAGAGACCATTATCTTTCAGTATGTCATGTTTTCTCTGAGAAAGTTAACACATTTTAAGTGTTAACACTTTTTATTATTTCCCATTTTAAAGGAAAATATGCTTGAAATGCAAATCAACATCAACAATGCATATTTTATTTTTACTATCAGATTGGCAAAAAAAATTAAGAGAATCGATGATATTAAGTTTTAGTAAAGGATATAAGAAAATAGGTCCTCTCCTACACTGTTGGTCAGCCTGCAAGTCAGTGCAATACTTTCGGAGTCAAATTTGTGTTTCTAAGGTGACACATAAAACATGTTCATTGCAGCATTGTTGGTGATGGAGAAAAACAAAGATCACTAGAGGTCCATTCACAGGGGAATGGCTTAACTGCAGGGTAGTAATATTATGAAATACCAGGGAACACAGTACATCTATGACAGCTAACAAGGCTAGGGCTCCTCTATGCGTTAAGTTAAAAAAAATTGTAAAACAACGTACACACCATTAGACCACTTACATAAGGAACAAACTGCAAGACACACTGAGGTATTTCTGCATGCACATGTAATTAGCTGCATAGAGTGAAGGGCTAAAATGATACTGATAAGTACTAACAATAGGAGTCGGGGACGGGGGTCGGGGGAGAGGAGGAGAAGGGTGGGGAGTTAGCAGGGAGTAGGGATTGGGATCAAGAGGGTCAGACAAAAGGACATTTGCTTTTAGATATTTGAACATTTTGCAGTAAAAATATATTCATGTTCTATTTGTGTAATTTAAAATATTGAAATATAAAATAACCCGAGGTTCTTACTAAGACATATTAAGTCATTTGAATTAAGAAATGTTTTATTGGTAGCTGAGTTTAGATGGAAAAGATGCTGATTCTTTTCCCAGTTCTCCAATCATTACACATGCTTATCCAAAGCCTCCTCAGTTCCAGGTCACCTTGCAACTTTGACGAACTTGGAGATCTATAGAACCTTATGTCAGAAGGAACTTAGGGATCGCTGCTGTTCACCTGCAGGGAGGAGGCTATTGGGGACTAGAGTCCAATTACCTTCCTGGTTCTTTTCCAGATGACTCATCCGGGAGTGAGGTCATGACCACACTCCTGGGACTCCATCTCTAGAGAGAAGAGCTAATCATAATGCTTCCTTCCCTGCTTTCTTGTAAGGATTAAATCAGCCGGTGATTATGAAATTGTTAGGGAGCTGTCAAACATGATAAAAATGTTAGAGAGTGATGTCATTGCTCGTGTTTCCATTTTTCTGAGCCTCAAAGTTGAAGCGATTTGCCCGAGGACACGTGGCTGAAGGACAGCTTCGGCTCCTTCTTTGTCACAGCCCTGGTGGCGCTTTGCAATAATGCTCGTATCGCACTGTCCACAAATTGTGAATGTGCCTGTGTTCTCTACTAGGGGGGGGGAGTCCTCTGAAGTCAAAGACCCAAGCCCAGGCATCTTCTTACCCAGCATCTGTCTAACATCTTGCGGGCCTTCAGGGAATGTTATGTATGAGACTTTCTGGACTCAGCTTCTCCTTCTCTAAACAAAGAGTGGGATCTAAATTGCTAATATCGGGCTTCCCTTGTGGCGCAGTGGTTAAGAATCCGCCTGCCAGTGCAGGGGACACGGGTTTGAGCCCTGGTCCGGGAAGATCCCACATGCCGCGGGGCAACTAAGCCCCTGCGCCACAACTACTGAGCCTGCGTTCTAGACCCCACAAGACACAACTACTGAAGCCCGTGAGCCACAACTACTGAAGCCCGCGCACCTAGAGCCCGTGCTCCACAACAAGAGAAGCCACTGCAATGAGAAGCCCGCGCACCGCAACGAAGAGTAGCCCCCGCTCACCGCGACTAGGGAAAGCCTGTGCACAGCAACGAAGACCCAACGCAGCCACAAATAAATAATAAATAAATTAATTAGTTTTAGAAAATCATAAAAAAAATAAATTGCTAATATCCTTTTCAGCTGCGAGGGTCTGTGATTTAAAGATCGAGGTCTTCACTTCACTCATCTTTAACCAGATGGTTGACTCACCCCAAATCCTCCAAAACTTGGACATTTCAGCCGGATGAGAAGCTGAAGGATCAGCTGGTCCTTTCAGGTCCGGAGACAGAGGAGGTTTCTGCAGGGACCTGAACTGTGATGTCCTCGGCTGATGTGTACTTGGAAGTAATAACACCTTGTGTTTATGGAGCCTCTTGTTTCTGAGGCGCTCAAGGGGCTTCCCAGACATTATCTTACTCTTCCTCATACCCTGGCATACCCAGCGCCAATGGGTTAAGTGGTTTTCCCATAACCCTCCGGCGGCAGAGTCAGGACCAGAACTCAGGTCACCAGACCTCTCATTGCATCCTACCACTTTCAGGATCGATGCTCTGCCTCATGGAGAAGGGACAATTTACCATCACTGTTGTAAGGGTTTGGGACAGCTGCTGGAGCCCCTGGGAGAAAAACGCTCTTCTCTCCTCTCCTGCTCCAGCCTCATGAAGTTGATAATGTATGAACTGATTCTAATTTGAGCATAGGTGATTCATCCTCTGGAAGAATGAATCAGAGACATCTATTGATGCCAGAGTGCAATATGGGGGGCCATTGGAAGCCTGGGTGGTCTCCCAGGTTCGGTGGGTACTGTGCTTCAGTAATACATCAGAAACCTTAGCTGGACCATCCATTTCACTCCTTGATTATTTCCTACATGATAAAATGACGTTACGGAAGCTGGGAAAAAGGACTGGATTTATAGTCAGGAGATCTGAGTTTCATTCAAGTATTAATATGTATTCTGGTGCCATGTGCTACTGGGAAAAGTACTTCATCTCTCTGTTCTTCAATTTCCCCATTGATGAAAATGGGTAATCCCTGTCTCATCAATTTGTTATAAAGACCAAATAAGAGACAGTGTAAGCCAGTCGTGGTTTTCCAAACATTTGGGATACTTGGTAGTGCCAGGGAATACTCTAAGCCACAGTGATATCAACTTCAGCCAAGATTTTGGGGAAATTAATTTTATATTAAAATAAGGACACGTTTATGATAAAGTAGCAAGCTAAAATTGAATACATTTTAAAGATAAATTTTGCTTTGCTCCAGAGATGGAGGAGGGCCTGACTGATCCTCTGTCTCCCCATCCCACAGAGGATTCCTCTTCTCTCTGCCGTGGGGTGCTATTAGGGACACTGGGTGGAGAAGTTTGAGAAGTGTTTGTTTAAATAGTTCATTCCTTTGATTTTTCTGAGTTATTTTCTTGTATCCATTTTGGTTACTTAGATGATATTAGCTCAGGTTCCTGTAGCAATGACTTCACAACTTTTAAAAAATATCATGTCCTCAGATTTTTATCAAGTGTCAGTATAATAAATGGTTGTGTGGAGAATGATTCTGCATTGTCTGCAAAACCACTGTTGAAGATTTGGTTCCTTATGTTACTTAGCGCCTCCTATAAAAAGATGCAGATGATAAAACTCTTCCTCAAATTTTCTGCCCAGTAGAAGTTTGTCTCCTTTGAAGAATGAGTATTTGTACTTTTGATCACATAATAAAAGCCAGGTAACTCAGCACTTTTCTAGTTTTGCTTTAGCAGTCAGGAGGCTCAGAGCTGTTTTATTCTTATATTTAGTAAAAATTGAATCCAAGGTTCCTGGCATGATTATTTCCTTTCTTTCATAGCGTGGCAAATCTGTATATTTAGCCATCTGGTATTTTTCCTGCAAGCCTTCTCCAGGTTTTTGTTTTTGTTTTTTTAGAAATAGATAGGGTATCAATGATAAGGAAACCAATTCTGAGATAGCCTTATTCCAGAGAGAGAGGAAGAGATGCTAAGACTCACCGTTAAAATATAAAATCAAATTTCTCCAGAGGAGAGGCCTGAGGCAAACCTGGGAAGGAGCCTGGGTTTGCCTGTGGGCCTTTGAAGTGACCGACTGGACAGCTCCAGCTTGGGAAGAGCGTCACCACTCAGCGGCCCACTCTGCTTCCCACCACCTTCCAACGTGGATCCTTCACAGCCTGCTGTTCTTTGGCAGCCAGTCCCCCACCCCAGCATTTGCAGGCCAGGTATCAGTACAGATGGAGGTTGCTGGTCATACCTCACCCCCTCCCCCCTCTCTTCCATCCCCGGCCCTGCTACTCACTGGCATTGATAGGCATTCGCACCCCAAAGACAAATGCTTTGCAAACTTTTCCACCCAAGTGTTCCTGAGGGCAGGGAAGAGTGGGATGTGGAGGTGGAACATCAATCACACCCCCTATCCCTGGACCACGCCCAGCCCTAAGGGTGTGCACCCTGCGGCTGTGATCTGCTCTGGGGATGAGGAACCAGGGGAGAGATCAGGTAGGGCCTGGAAGCAGACCTTGGGCCATTTGCACAGGCTCTTTCAGGGTCCCAGGTACCCAGAGTTTGCTTTGAAAGGGGGAGGTGGGCTCCAGGTACACATGTTCATGGCACCATGGACCTCTGCCCCGTAAGGAAGGCCAGAGCTGCCCCTAAGGCATGGGGCCCAGGGCGGGGTGGTGGTGGCCTAGTTTTACTGTTATCTGACAGCCCTCGTACTTAGAAAGACTACCCTTGTCATCACAACTGACCTGCTCTGTGTCTCCTTCAGTCATAGGGTCCTGGAGTATTGAAGCTGGAAGCAATTATGGGGACTCCTCATTTTAAAGATGGGAATATCGAGGACTAGAGAGGCAACTAACCGACTCAAGTCCTTTAAATTGTGTTCTAAATACTTGTACCAAGTCCTCCAAGGATGGGGGTAGAGTAAAAAGAGAGAGAGCTTTATAACATTATGTAATGGTGATAGCATAGCCAGATCTGTGTCTGTTTAATACATCTTCGATTAAAAATTCCTAGAGGCTCATGGATGAAGAAGGTGTGAGAAATGAAAGGTGGGAGGAGAAAAAAATTCATATCCAATGTCCACCGTCAGAAAAAGTATTTTTCCCCCTTGGATATATTGCACGGCAGAGATAAAAATTAATAGCTTTGTCGCCTGTGATCTATTATCAGCCAAAGTACAAGACTGTGGCTCTCAGTAATTTTAATGGAAAAACTGAAGTCGTATTATCAGGTGATAAAGCTGTGTCAGGCGTTATTTTATTCTCTTATCTCGCTTGTTCAAGGTGAGGTGTTCCAGCCCTGAGGGATGAGCCAGGCTACTGTGACTGTGACGTTCCCTGTGCCTTGATCTCACTTCACCTTTTAAGATAACTGTGGCAGGTGAGAGAGGGCTCTGGGGCCAGCTGATTCTGAGCACGGATCCCAGGGAAGGCTGTGACGGCTGAGATCCTTGTCGTAGGAGGCTGGGACAGGTAGCTTGAGAGCTCTGCAGACTCTGTCCCATGGCCCAGGTCACCTACATGGCTGAAGCTTTCACGACTCCTCCGGGAGAATTTATTCAGCCCACACTAACTGGTGATCTCGGATGTTCCCAGCGTGATGTCTGATAGGGAGGGAAAGATGAGTCATGCCGGTTCCTGCAACCCTAGGGAAGCTCGGGCGGACAGACGGTTGCAAGTTTGGTTGCATGGGAAGGAGGCTTAGTCACACCCTCCTGGTCTGGGCTTCTAGAGTCCATCTACCTAGCTGCACTCCGGCTTCCGTCACGGTGTGTGGTCATTTATTTGTCTGCGTGTCTGTTTCTTCTCCTGTTGGAATGTGTGTTCCTCTGGGGCAGAGACCAGACCTTAGACATGGTCTCCGGTCCGTCTTCTGTGCCAGCTGAAATATTATCAATGTTTGTGTACTACATTAAGGTGAGAGCTACTGCATTTATTCATCTGTTCATTCATTCATTCAGTATCCAATGTCCAGTTGCTGATTTCATTATATAACACTACCTCTAGTCAGCCTTGTTACTAATATCAGAGATTTACAAAAGGAGTAGCTTGGCTCTGAGTGTCAGGTGTGGCTCATGGAGGAGAATAAAGGAGACCCCTGCCCCAGCTTCCTTGTCACACCAACAAAGACCCCTGGCCTCTCATCTTTTGCCAGCCCTAGGGGTGATTCAGAACTGGCTGTGGACAAGACCCCTCAGATGTTGTAAAATGAGTGCTGGCCACCGTGGGACAGGCTGGGTTCTGACTGCCCCAGGTGTGCCACTTCTTAGATGGGTGAGAGGGGACAGGTGGCTTCCCCTCCCCGAGTCTCAGTTACTTCACCTAGGAAATGGGGAGGATAGAACTCGGTCTTGCCTTTTTCACAAGGCTTTTGAAAGGGTCATGGGTGTGACTGGTAAAAGTGCACCAGGGAAAGCAAAGATTATTACAGAATAAGGCAGCTCCCTCTGCATTGTGCCCTAGGACCCTTCATGTGCTTTGGAAAAAAGCCATCCCATAGGCACACACCATGCCTTCCTTTTTGTATGTAGAATAATTATTTCTTCCCTTTATTATGTTTTTGAGAATCTGGAGGAGTGGCTTGGCAAGAAGTGGAACCAGTCCCCAAACTGCCATCCCCTGATGGCATCCACATTTCACTAGAAGCCCATGTGGAGCTCAAGAAGACTGCATCCTCAGAAGGGGCTTTCTTGTGGAGATTTTATGGTTATTGGCTAGAAAGCCAATGAAAGAATGGTCACTGGCTAAAGAGCCAAAGAAAGTCCTCCAGGTCTGCGCGACTCAGCCCCAGGAGAGGCTCGTTGCATGTTAAAATCAAGGGAAGTGCTGAAGCAAGGCAAGGCACAGGAAACTATCCGAGATAAAAGATAACATCGATCAAAATACAATCCCAGACTCCTCTTCTCACTCCTGCTGGGGTGGAATTGAAGTAATCATGGTGTCTCCTTTGAACTGGTCAGAGTCCTGGAGCCCTGGGTTCTGGGAATGACTCGTCCGGAGTGATCTTGGACTAGTCCTTGACCTGTTCTGTTTTCCAGGCTTTTATCTGTCATATGAAGAGGCTGATTAATTCCCAAGGTCCCCACTAGCTCTGGCATCTAATGATTCTAGCTATCCAACTGTTTTATGATTCCCGGATACTCTGAGGTGATTTACAGGCAGGTGGCCCTTGTCTTAGGATTCCCCCAACGTACTGCTGGGTGGCCTGAGCCCCTGTCTCTACAGGAGGCCCCACATAGCCATTAGCAGGGCCTGGGGGACCAACAGCAGCAGCCTTTTTCCTCCAGAACATGGCCCTGCATTAGCACTGACCCCTGTGGGGTTTAAGCTGAATATTGGACAAGGAAGCAGAACATGGGTTCTAGTCTAGGTCAGCTGTGACTCACTTAATCCCTTAAGGCCCATCTCTGGTGAACTCTCTTTTATGAAGCTTTCCCAGATTCCCACCTAGAAGATTCTGTTCCTCCCCTGTTCTCCTCTTAGTTCTCTTGCCAGTCTGTGAGAGTGGTAGGGGCTGGTGGAGTCATCTATCTTCCCACAGGTGCCAGGAGGATTTTGTACACGGTAAAAGCTCAATAAACATGAATCAGCGAATTTGAGATTGAGATTTGAATTAGATATGGATTCAGATTGACAGATATAGCAAACACATTTCTGTGATCTCCTTGGTGCTTGGTTAATGATTCCCAACCAGGGATCCCTGGTGCCCAGAGATCTATTTAAGTAATAATGAGAGGAAGGAGGGAGTAGATAGAATTATTTGGTTGTAAGTGACAAACGCCTGACATATTGGCTAAAGCAAAAAAAAAAAAAAAAAAAATGGGGACTTCTTGGGCAGAGCTGGCTTCTGGTTTGACAACCAAGGTGCTTGAGCTGTCATCTTCTGCTCTCTCACGCTCATCTTTGCTTCCTTCTGTGTTGGTTCGATGCTCAGGCATACCCTTCGTGGTGGCAGTATGGCTGGTAGCAACCCCAGGGAAAATGAAAACCCATTTCTTCCCTAACTGTTTCAAAAGAGTACTGGGCTTATCTAACAAAATTTATTGTTAGTTAACAGTCCTTGTAACCAAAGAGGAAGTGGACTTGGATTGACTTTGGTCCAAGTACATCCCTGGAGCTGGGGGTGGTCTGTGGATTGATGTGGTATGGGGTGGGATGGGGAAAAGGGGTTGGTGCTGTAACCAGAAGAAGGGGGATCGATACTTATGGCAAAACCAATGAAGTGTCTTCAAAATATTTTCAGTGTTTTAGAAAGCCTAGCAGAAATAGTCCATTTGCTGATGTTAAAGTCACAGACGCTAATGAAAATGTCAAGTTTTTTTTACCTTTGTCTGAAGTTATAGCAGCTCAATTTGAAAACATTGGAAATCTCTTACTGACCAGAAGCTCTTTGCTTCATAAAGAATGGGAAGGAAAGTTAATTTCTGGCATACCCCATTTAATAACACAGATTCATTTTAACCGTAATTACTATGAATTTTTTCCCTTGAAACATGTATTATACATAGCATATCATAAATACTTCTACCTGGGATTGAAGGGTTAGAATATGCTCTCAGCCAATAAGAGATGGATAAACTTGGCTGTGTCCTTTCAGCCAATAATCATTACTGCCCCATCCTACAAGTGGCTCTCAACCAATGGGCACTCCAACTGCACTTTGAGAATTAAGAGTCTTTGGTAACTTGTGTTTTTTCCCCCGGGACCCTCTCTTTTTGCTGTATATATTGTGCTCTGGTCAACGCTTTGCCATGGGACTATAAGTATTGGAGGAAGATGAAGAAACAAAATTGAGTAACTTAACTGCAGGAGCTTAAAATGCCAGACTCAGGAGGCCTTCAAAGAAAGTATCCAGAGTCAAGATGTAGATGCAATTAGGCAACTGTGGAAATCTTTTGACCTTAAGAAGGTCCTGGTGAGCACATCTGAGCCCAGGGGTTAAAACCTTGTAATAATAGGTAGGAGAAGCCATGGCCAGGGCAAGTCATAACTTGAGGGCATTGGAAGGAACCAGAAGATCCACTGCCTAGGAGAGTCAAAGGCTGGGAACAAGCTCTTTTTTTCTGGCCAATGTACAATAGTTGGCTCTCTAATTCTGAGGATTTACAAATGCTAATGAAAAATTTTGTAGCTGCTTTATGTAATCATTAGAATATCTTAACGAAGGGAAAAAGAACATCTCTGCCTACCATCCCTTATCTTAAAGGAACTCCTTCTCTGTTCAGGTTTTGCTTTTTTCTGAGTAGTTCAAGTTGATTAATCTGGAGCATCACCTGCTTAGTGGACTCTAGATCTGAGGCAGGATTAGGGGTCTAGAAACCAGGCAGTTCCTGGACATTCCTGCCTGAGGACGGACAGTGGGTTGCAGAGGTGAGGGCCTGCAGACTGAGGACCCGCACTGGTGAAAAGGAGAACAAGTTAGAGAGCATGCTGCAGATGGTGTGCAGTGGGGAGGAACAGGCAGGGAACCCCTGAACCCTTCCATGGTCCCCACTGAGCTCTGTGTGAACGAGTACCTGTATTTGAGTTAAATGCTGCTGTAAGCACATGGCCCATCTGGGCTACAGAGCTAACCCAGAGCAAGGCAAGGACCCAGCCTGTTCATTCCCAAGTCATAAGAGCTCCGTTGCCTGAATCAGGAGGTGATATTAGAGATGATCCTTGTCCTACCTCCTCATTCCACATATGGGGAAATTCAGGCTCAGAGAAAAGGGGACAATTTGCCTACAGCTGGTAGGATTTTGGTATGTTTGTTCTACCATCTAGTGATATCAGGATCAACTAGGAATGCTGGTTAAAATGCTGATTCTTGGGAACTAAGCCAGACTTAGGAGATTGGATGTCCTGGAAGTGGGCCCAGGAATCTGCATTTTAGCAAGTACCCCAGGTGATTCCTAGACACCCCAAGTTTGAGAAGCACTGGTCTAATGTTCCACAGCTGGTTCAGTATCAACTCTGTAGAAAGACTCCTGACTCCAGGCTCACTCCTCTGTCTGATACCAGAGGGCTGACAGAGCTGGTGACCAAGGGGAAGGACAGATCCAGGAGAGTGAATTGGGGAGCTACGAAGAGTGAGGTTTTGTTTCTAATTCTTCCTGCACTCTGAGAAGACCTGGTTGCCTTTCTTCAGACTAGATATAAAGAAATTAACCAAATGATTCCTGTTTGCCTATCAGGCACTATGATGTTTGAGTGAGTGTGTCTTGAAATACTGTTACTCCCTAAACTGCAACTGATCATTTGACAAATCAAAAAGCTCACAAAAACTCCTCTCTTTCTCTTTTTTAAAGTTAATAGCTCCTCTTTAGTCTCCAATACTGCATGTGTAACAGTTTAACAGGTTCGCATGCATCCTTCTACTGCATTCACATCTCAAACTTAAATCGCTGAAAACCTCAAGAGATGATCTCCAAATCTTAACTACAAAGATTAAAATGAAAAGAATCGGTTCTTTTTGTTATTTTTACAATGACATAGTTCTTTACTGCTGGTTAAAATAACATTTACCTCTTGCTGTAAAGTTGTGTGTATTGTCTTACATTTCACTATGTGAAGACTTCTTTTAGCTTTTTATGCTGGATTCCATTGGGATGTCCTAGGACCCCAGTAGAACTAGAGGTTAGTGGCTAAAATTTTAATTTTCAATTATAAAAAGTCAATAAATAGCTCATCGAGTTACTAATAAAGGTTAAACAAAAGAATAGGTTTTTTTTTTTCTTTAAAAACTCAGCTTGTATGTGTATGTTTCTTTAGAACATTTGACTGGGATTCAGGACAGGGATCGATGCTGGTTCTGCTCTAAATAGTCTGCGTGAACTTGAACAAGGCACCGCCCTTCTGTGGGCCTCAGTTTCCCCTTCCAGAGAACAAGAAGGTCAGGTGATTTCTGAAGACCTCTTCAGCTCTGAAAGTTTCAGGGTAAAGTACCAAGGGGTTATGAAATGTCACACAGTGTGGGAGGGAACAAATATGTCATGATTTCGTTCCAGTTTAATCTGTTTCACATTTAGTATAGTCCAATCTGAGATAGGTCCTCTGTGGAACACAGATGACTCACTTCCTGTCCTAAGTGGGTCTTCTCTGAGGTGTGGAACAGATCCTTCTTTCAAACATCAAATCAGCCAAGGGGGTTAAGTCTATGGACCTCTGGAAAAATTCAGCATGTTCTTTATTTGTGTCAACTTAAACCTGGTAATTAGCACACACAGACACACCCACACATACACACGGACATTTAAGTACATGGCGGTTTAGAAGCTAGAGATTCCTGAAAAGTGTGCCCTTCAAGTTTTTATAATCACAATCCCAATTGAAATGAAGATTAGGGTGAAACTTTTTGTAAGGTGACAGATGTCTTTTGTGTAAGCAGTTATGAAGGCTGAAAGAGCCCAGCATATTTCAGAAATATTAAGAGTCAATTGTTAAACCATCCTTGCATTTGGCTATGGTGGGCGTACTTACGCATGGAATTTGGCAAAATCAAGACTTTTTTCTTCAGAGAGCTGGATTACCAGCACATCACAGTAAGACCCAGAGTTACCAACTCAAATGCCCTTTGAAGAAAGGAAGTAACATGTATAAGTGATTTGTTCAGATCTAGAAACATTTCTTTCAATGAAATATCAAAGCATGCTGGCCCCTTGCTAGACTAAAATTAATACCTAAGGAAGTCCAGAAACTGAAATTTCTCAATATAAAATATATCTTTATATAAATATAAATATATAAAATATATATTATATAATATATAAAAATATAAATATAAATTACATATTTATAAATATAAATGTATATTAAATATATCTATTACAGGTTATTACAATACATCCAGCTCCCTTATTACTTTCCCCATAAATATTTTAAAATTTGCATGATAGAAAACCCTGATGAACATTTTTCCTGAATTCATACAGTCTGTCTCAAGGTGAAGCCAAACTTTCACCTCTAATTAGGGAGAGATGCATCCCCTCTATAAGAGAAAGCACTAAGATGTCAGTTGCCACTGTAAAGATTCCAGCCCAGTGTTGCTAGATCTTTTGCTTTTTCAAGAGAAGTCAGAAATCTGGGTTTTAATGAGACACTTCCCAGCTACTAAAAGTTGACTTAAAATTTTTAAAAAAGCACTGTGAGCCAAACAAAACACTTGCACAGCCTTCATTGGGCCCCAGGGCTACCAGTGTGTAACTCTATTTGAAAGTTCATGTACATGGTCATCCATCTGGGGGAGGGGAGGGGAGGGGAGGGGAGGGGAGGGGAGGGGAGGGGAGGGCCCACCCTACCTCCAACATGCCAGAAATCAACTTTCTTGTGAACCCTGGCATGTGGCATGTAGATATCAAATTTATTTCATTAAGAAACATTGTTTAAGTGACATACGTTGTCCTCCAGCATGCTGGAGCAAGTCACGTCAGTTATATTTGTTCTTCCCATTTAGCTGTGGGCTCCTCCAGGTAAGCCCCTGGACTGCATCTTTATCTCCTCCAAGCATGTAGTACTGAGGACAGCAAATAGGAGCTTGCTATGGAGGGAGCCTTATAGACATCTTGCCCAGTCTCTTGAAGAAACTGGCGCCCAAAGAGATGAAGTCACTTGCCCTGGGCCTCAAGAGTGAATTAGGAAAGAACTAGAACTAACCCAGATCTCTAAATTGTAGATTCCAGGGCTGGGAAGGACCTATGGTTCTCAGGAAATACTTGCTGAATTAATGAGTATGTGAAATAATGATAGAAGAATCAGTGAATGTATGAACGAGTGAGCACTACCTGAAATGACCAACTGGTTTATGGAATAGAGTTTACAATATGGATCACGTGAGTTGGGACTTGGTTTCAGTTCTTCAGCTGACTACCGTGTTGCCTTAGGCATGCACCTTATCCTCTCTGGTCCTTGACTTTCTTATCTATATGCTGTCTTATATCTCAGTGTTGTTTCAAAAATCATAAACTAATAGCAATAGTCAAAATTATTGAGTGCTGTATGCCAGCCATTGGGCTAAATGCTTTAGAAGGATTTCATCAATGCTTATGATAGTTCTATGAAGTGAACACTGTTTTTATCACCTCCATTTCATAGATGAAGAAACAGACACACAATATTACAACTAACGTGTCCAAGTTCACACAATTTGTAAGTAAACAGTAGATGGGATTTGAAGCTAGACATTTTATTCTGGAATTATAACAGTGATAAAAATGTTATAAGAAATGAAAGGATGACACAAATGTATGATCAGAATGTTTTGGGGAGTTTCAGAGATGTGGCGTTCCTAAGGCTCTTGAAAAGAATGATGTTTAGAGTTAAAGAGACATTTTTTTCTGTGTTTCACACTGTAGAGTTGACATTCAAATCAACTTGAGTATTAGAATAAGTGACCTCTGGGGAACCTTTTAGAGTGATGAAAAGAGCTGGCTTCTAGTCCTAGAACGTTTCTGGGTAACTTTGAGCAGATCCTCTCAGTTTCTCTCTATATTCACTGTGGACTGGAACACATTAGAAACTATTTCAGCTCTGATATTCAAAGGCCCTATGAAGGATTTAATAAGAAGCTAACATGAGTCAAGATTATTTTGGTTGCAAATGACAGAAACCTAACTGAAATAGCCCAAGCCAAAGAGGGTATTAATTAACTCAGTAATAGAAAAGTCTAAGAGTAGTCTTGCTTTAGGCTTGGCTGTATCTAGGGGCTCAGATAATATCATCAGGTTTTCTTCTGTCCAGCTCTCTCCATATATGGGCAGGATAATCACCTGTAAGACTCACATTATATCAACTAAGTAAACCCAATGAGAAAAATTAATCATCTTCCCTAAAAGCAGAAAGGTCATGGTGAGCCATTGGATTGACTTGCTTTGGTCTCATATTCACCATCATCTTCATATGGTGACCTGGCCCAGGACATATGTTTGCCTCTTTGCCTATGTGGGAAGAGGCTGTTTCCGTATATAGTACACAGGATAGATTTTCCACTGAATAAGAACTTTCTATATGAGAAGAAAGAGAGAGGGTGCTGGGCAAGAAACAGAGAAGTTGACTCCAAGAAACTTCACCTCCCACTTAAGAGGAAGACTGACAGAATGGGCATTCTGGGGCTGAACTTTCAGCTCAGAATCACAAGCTGTGCTGTTGGTCTTCAGTATTAGAAATAAGTCATTGTGATCCAGTTTGCCTGGTACAGTCCTATTTGCTATGGTCTTTTGGAAAGTTTTCCTCCATCTTCAGGGACTTTTGGACTTTATTTTGGTTGTTATTTTGGTTGTTATTCTGCCCTATAGTTACAGTTCCTTGGAGAAATATATACAGCAATGATCTCAGCACAGGTAATAAATTAGGCAATAAATGATCAAGCTTTGAGCAAAGTTTGCCAGAGCTGTATTTATGAGGAATCAGCCAATTAGGCAACTTGGCTAATGCCTCTGATTTAATTCACCACCCCCCTGGTTGGTACTGGAGAGGGTGACCAGCCCCTTTGCCTTTTTTAGCTGGCACAAGTAGTTACTTGTACTAATCAGCAGTAGGGCAAAGGGGCAGGAAATATCTACCAGCGAGATGTGATGGGTGACAAAAACCTCTCCTGGGCACTGACTTCTAGGACGCTAATGGATAGAAAGGTGTTTGATCAGCCCCCCACTCAAAAACACCTACACTTACCATTTGGATACTCACAGCTTATTAGAGCTAGAAGAATGTTTAGACATTACCTAATACAACTCTTTTATTTTTCAGATGAAGAAACTGAGGCCCAGAGAGGGCAAATAACTTGGTCAAGGGAGTGCTGCTAAGGAGTAGCTGAACCAGAACTTCAACCCAAGGCTCCTTATTCATTTTCCAAATGCTCATCCCTGCATGGCAAGCTCCCTTTGGTTTTGCCCTCAGGACTCTGGTAAACATTTTGAATTATGGAAGCTTTGCCCAGGAGGAAACATCATTTAATTTGATCTTCGCTGGAAGTGCAGGGAAGAGAAATAAGAAGTGTCTGTTGCAATGCCTTAGACTTAAAATATTCTCAGCTCTCGCTTCTGCAAGCTCAAGGAAGGAAATAATAGCTTGAGGCTCTTCAACATTAGAAAATCAAAAGGTAATTCATGAACCTTTGAAAGGTACGAAGGGATATAAGTTATGTTTACTTTCCCAAGTCTATTTATGTTTAGTTAGTATTAAAAGAGTGCTAAAGGAGGAGTTTGGGGATCTAAATTCTACTTGGATGTGGATCTTGATGGGTAATCTTGGCTAATGGCTAATGGCTAACTCATTCTCTCTGGGTTTTGGTTTCCTAGTCTGTAAGTTTAGCTAATTCTTAAGACCCTGGTCAACCTCAAGCTTCAGGGGTCTAAAGAAGTTTCTATGCTTTGAGTATCATTGTTATGGGTAGAGAAGGAACTTTTTGGATGGAAGGTAGCCAGCCTAAAGCCAGTCTGCCTTTGCAGATTAACTGCTCTCCTTACTAACTTGGCCCAATGGAGGAAGTACAGGGCCAAGAGCCTAGGACATGACTGTGCTTCCCTTTGCTCCCTGACCTTGGGCAAGTTCTTAACTTTCTCTAGGCCTTAAAAAAAAAAAAAAAAAAAACAACTCTCAAATAGTATTAATGCCTTCACAGCCTTGCCTCATAGGGCTGTAGCCTGGAGCTAAAGGATGTAGAAATGCTTTATGATATGCAAGCTCTTTTATATGTGTGACTTAATACTGAGTTTGCCTTTGGTGACTGAGAACAATGTAAAAACAACCTGTAGATCCAAGTTTCCATGTGGCCAAGACCACACTGAGGGAACTAAAATCTTTTTTCCTCAAGGTCATTTTGTTTTCTTGCTTTTCCACTAATAGTGCAAGTTGAAACAGGGTTTAATAAAATGTCCATACATCCAGTTTGCCTGGTACAGTCCTATTTGCTATGGTCATAATTATTAACAATTTTTCACATTCAGAAGTGTCTCTATTCTGGCAGTAAATTACACTGTTACCCTTAGACATAAATATCATTCTATTCAACCTCTTCACTTCACATATTGGAAAATGGAGGCTCAGAGAAGAGAAATGACTTCCCCAATTCACTCAGAGTTTGCCCAGAGCCTGGACTTGGCAAACTCTTCTCCTTGTGCCTGGGAAGAAAGTGAAGGGGAAAGCAGGGTGAGAGAATGCTCCCTTTGTCTGCCCTCTAGCTTCCCAAAGCAACTCCTTAGCAGGAGCAGCCCCCCCTCTCTCTTGATTTCCTGGAAAGTTATCAGCAATCCTGTGGCTGCCAGTGGCCAAGAGGGAGCTGGGGGATGGAGCAAGCATTGCAGGATGCTGGAAAAGGAAGCTTTTTCTCTTCTGTACCCAGAAGAACAACCCCAACGGGAGAACAACTCACTATTAATAACTAGCTCTTTTTTAGGTTTTTTGAATTAATATTATTGTTCACAGGGCACGTTTATATCCATAATCTTAATTGGTCTAATTCTTACTGCCTTTGGAAAAGGTCTTGGAGACATGATTATTCCCATTTTGTAGTTGAGAAATTGAAGACCTACAAAGACAGTTGATTTGCTTTAGGTTTCACAGTCAGTGTCAGAGATGGGAACAGGGCTTGATCTCCTGACTCCTGGCCCAATGTTCCTTCTACTTCTCCTTGCTTCCTGCAGGGTCTACCTTTAGGCATCTCCTAGGAGAAACCTCATTATAATAAGGTATTTTGGTGTTCAAGTAACTAAACCCTTTGGATGCAGCCCAAGGCAGAGCCACCTTATACCCTGCATTTGTCTCTGTGGCAAATAGTAGTGTCAGAACACGGTTCATGATTAACCATGGTCTTCATTCTGTTGACATCATCTCTGAGAAAATGAGTATGTGGATGGGGAAAATGATATTGAATCCTGGTATAAGATTTTTGTCTTTAAAATTATTGCTGGGATCTTGGGGAATAGACTCTCACGACAGTCCTTAACTGCGCTGTGCTTGCAAATCACTGACCTGATAATTTGCCCAATCCCCATTTCAGAAAGGTTTTTTCTAGCGGAGACTGAAATTCTTTATTTGGAACTTGACACATCCCAGACCCATAAGAACTCAGCATGACAAGATATGCAGCTACATCCATCATTACTCAGCCCTAAGCAGGCAACAATGCAGGGCAAGGCTTTGATGGGCAAAAGTCAGGGACCCCAGGTACGTCCCGATTGTGTGTGTGACTCGTGTGATGTTAGGAAAGCCACTCTTCTGTTAGGAAGCTCAGTTGCTTCAACTGTCACATGTTGAGATTGGATTAATCAATATGCTGCTAACTTTGAAAGCCACCTGATTCTTTTTTCTGAGAATGCTGTGGGAACCTAGGATGTAGAAATGGTAAAACAGGTAGGGCTAAGGACTTGGAGCCCCTTCATTTAATCCACTTGTGTTGCCATGTGACATCTGCATGGACGATATCAGTGTGGAAATGACTGGATAATTTCCCAAAGCCCTTTTAGTCCCCAACACTGGCATTCCGAGGACCAGTAATATTGTGGATAGATTGAACACCCGAGGGCTTGCAGTGAGCCCAGAATTCAGGTTCCAGAGCTGGGCAGACAGGGGAAGGGGTTATAATGGCGTCACAAAGAGTAGAATTTGGGGTGGAGGGCAGCATGATAGCAGTTGTTACCCTTCACAGGTGCACAGCACTTTTTAGTTTTTGTGCATCAGTTATAAGTATTTGCGCATCAGTTGTCTCTTTCGGGCTTGCCCAGCACTGTATATTCAGATATTTACACGATGACCATTCATAAGGAGACAGTGGTATGACCCATACTGTGGTCGTGCTCGGAATATAAAGAGGATCCATTCAATCCTCAAGAAGCTCATCTTCTGATGAAGGAAAAGGCATGTAAACATATCATTGCAATTGCAAAATTGAAAGCCTCTTAGAGAGGTGCGTGCAGATGTTGAGGAGAGAAGAGAAAGAAACGATTCACTTTTCCTGGGGAGGGGAAGAGGCATACTTAGGGTGTGGCTCTGCAGGTGGCCTTCCCTAGGGGGTTAATCAACGTCATTCTACCTGCTCAGTCCAGGCTACTTGAGAAAGCCAGCGGGGGAGAGGGGAAGAGTTTGGGGAACCCGGCCAGCGGGGAGCAAACAGAGGTGAAGCTGTGAAGGTAGATTCACTGGGAAGGGCTTTGCGTGCCATGCAGAGTTCGGACCCCGTGGCAATGAGCTCTTAGTTTTCCAGTTGAGGAGACAGGCCCACAGGCGCCTGAAGCTTCGCTGACGCCACAGGCTCCGGAAGGGAATGGCAAGGCCGGCCCAGCCGGCGTCCTGCCGCTCTTCCTGCTACCCTGGGCTGCCTTCAGCAGGCCTGAGCGGAGCAGGCCCTGGTGGGAGAGGCCTCCGGGCTGTTGATCCGGCTCAGTGGCGCAGGTCCCGGCGGGGAATGGAAGTGGGTGGGGTGAGGCTGTGGAGGAGAGGAGGGGCCTGACAACAAGGGCGACATTCAAGGCCTGCACTGCAGCCGGGCGAGGAGAATGGAAAGCTACAGCCTGTCGGAGCGTCCAGCCTTGGCAAGGCGGTCGGGGCCTTATAAGGAAATGTTGTTCTCTCCCAGCCAGAGGCGCTGGGACGGAGCCCTGTGCCCACAGGACAGAGCTGCCCTTGTGGGAGTAGGCCGGGGTGCCACCCGCCCTCGGCTGTGAGTGGGAGCTCTCGACGGGCCACTTCTGCAGGCTCAGCATTCCCTCTCAGCCCCAGCCGGCCTGCAGCCTCCACCCGCTCCGTGCCCTCCCACTCCCTGGTGCCCTGGGCTGATTGGAGGAAAGGAAACAAAACAAAACAAAACAAAGATTTGGCCAGATTTCAGGCCTCAATGCTGTTTGATACCGAATTACCCCGAAAACAGGCTCAAGTCAGATTCCCTCTCCTGTCCCCGCAGGGAGCACGAGGGAAGGGATGGCTCTGTGCCCTCTGTCCCTGCCCTGCGCCCAGTCTCTTCCTTGTGACCACAGGACTCCCAGCGCTGGGCCCTGTGGGCGCAGAAAGGCAGGACCTGAGGCCGAGAGCCGGGGAGGAGGAGGCCTGGTGCTGGTGCTGAGGAAGGGGAGAGCCACGGGCGCGTTCATCGGAGCAGGGCGACTCTTCGGGCTCCTCGCCAGTGCCCGGCAGGCCAGAGGGCCTGGGAGACTCGGGGGGCGCAGAGGAAAAACACAGCCAGCCCACAAAGCAACGGAGAGGGCTTCCTGGGAGAGGGCGGTCGGCCTTAGTCAGCTCCTGGAAGGAACACCTCTCCATAGCTGTGCCACCGCCGTGAGGAGTGATTTAAAGCTCCCTCGATCCCTAAGGGAGCTCCCTGAACCTGGGATTGGGGGTGGAAGCAGAAAAGATGCTTAGCGCGGCCTTTTGCTTTGCCTATTCATAGCCTCACAGGCACATGAAACCCTGGAGCTACCAGGAAACAGGTCAGCCAGCTCAGCTCTCTACCTAAAGCTAACGTGGCAGAACTTCAGGAGGCCTGTGCTCTCCCCGTGTCCACGAACGTGGTCCCTCAGGCCAGTCCCTCCGGTATCTACAGGTGACCCTGCATGTCAGCCATCATGGGCCCCCCTGAGGGCACTCTCCAGGGCCGAGCCATGAGAGGCACACAGGGAACAAAATGCGAAGGAGAAAGTTACGAACACTGAGAAAAACACAGAAAAAATGCTCTTAGAGTTGAGAGAGAGGGACATTCCTCTTGAATAGGTGACCAGGGCAGTGGACAGTAATGGCCCGGGTGAAGAGAAAACATTTGGGGTGCAGAAGGGCTCGGAGCTCAAGAAGTGACGTTCTGAAAGCTTGGAGAGTAGGGGAGATGGTTTCTGGGGGGTGCTGGCATGGGCCGGCTGGGGGGGGCGGGACGGCATGGGGCTGGCTTGGTACGTGGAGGGACGGTCGTGGCTGCTGTACAGAGCTGGGAGAGGGGAGCTTTGTCACCATCCTGGTTAGCACCAGACTTTGGAGGCCCTGAGTGTCAGAGGGAAGAAGAGACTCAAGTGAAAGAGAGCCGGGAGCCATGGAAGGCTTTTGAGCATCAGAGAGGCTGGGTTTTAGGCAGTGTGATCCGGTAGCGCGTGCAGGAAGAGGCATCTTTCTCCCCACTTCAGCCAAGTCAGGAAAGGGCTCCTTCCCCAGGCAGAGCTCCGGGTGGGCCACATTCCCCTTCCTGGGGTCTGCAGGCCTGGCTCTCCAGACGGCCACCCAGACCCCAGGATTTCGAGGGCCGCTGGATTTTAGAGGTGCCTTTTGAACAAGCAGTGACGTTTCCCCCAGGAGAGGGCTAGGACTGGCTGCTTTGCTTCATTTCTCTTTTCGAACTGAGGCTTTTGTACACAAGTTGCCCTGTTCAGATGGGGTTAAGAAACCTCACCTTCAGTCCTTTACGGCAAGAAGTGATTAAAAAGCACCCAGGGTTGAAAGGCAAAGACACAGCGATGCCGTCTCATCTCAGAGAGCCTGTCCTTTGCTGGGCACCCACTGATCACACACTGGCGCTTGTCTCGCTGCTGATGGCAGACGGGCGGCCTCCTCCATTTTCCCTCTATTGCTTCCTTCTCTTCCTTTCGAGGCCCGTCCCCATCGTGGCACCACCGAGGAGAGAAAAGGAGGACCTTTGTAGAGGAGAGCAGGGCTGACTCCTTGCCCGTGGGGAACACCGAGGGGCTCTCGGGCAGAGCAGCGAGCTCGCTCGGTGTTCCAGCCCTGGGTTCCGTGGTCCACTGCCCGGGGATAGCTGTCTCTGCATCAGGCTTGGGAAGAACTTGAGCTTGATCCTCACACCTGGTTCCTGCCCCGTGGCCATGAGGGCAGAAACTGAGGCGCTGATGTTGTGAATCTCAGTAGCACATCTTGCTTCCCATCAACTTTTTCTTCCCGCTCAATGCAGGCACTGACCCTTAGGGTCATGGAGACCCAGTCCCAGTCCCCCTGCAGTAGGCAGGGCTCAGCTTGAATTTGCATTAGATGAAAATGAATTTGTCTCTTCCCTTTCAAGGGCACATGTGAGTATTTTATGGTGAGATATTGTCTTAACTCTAAAGAGTGAATTTCAAATAATAATAAGCTCAGATGGTGGCTAAGGTCCTATTATGGGATATCTTCTTGGAACCCCTTAATTTTTATTGCCACCTCTTAAATTGCCTACTAACCTCAGCCTCCATTTCAGGGAAATGTCATTGGCAAACCTCTGCAGATTTTCATTTTGTTTAATTTTACCTAACTGTTCATTCCTTATTCACCCATTTATTTGAGTTGGTAATGAGTAGTTCAAAAAAATAGAAAAGCAGAAAGGGAATGCAGTAAAAGTCTCTCTCTTACCCTTTCCTCAATTTCCTCTTGTCCTCCCCCAAAGCAGCCTGTGTTACCATCTGCTTGTGTATCCTTCTCCTCTCTGATGATTTTATGGAAACCGTTATCAAGGACTTTCCTCATCCAGTAGATATAGGTTCAGATTCAGAAAGATGCAAGCTTGTTCAAACAAAAATTTCTAGGGGCAGTTGCTCTCCCAGGTTTGCCTTCCCGGGATGCTGATCCCTGATTCTGGATGCCGGAGAGCCTCACCTGATCCAGGTGTCTATAGAGCAATCCCTGATGTCCTAAAGGACTTTATCATGATGTGCTGAGGATGCCTGAGAGCAGCCTCTTGAATGAGATTTAAATACCACCCCCTGCGTGATCTTATAGAAAATGAATCGTACAGAGACTGTACAGTGAGTTCTGTTGCCAAATTAGGAAGGATGTGGTATCCAGGTGGCTAGGGTTGAGGGAAGAGTCCCTGAGGGGTTAGCATCCTCTTCTCTGGGGCAGAATTCTCTGGTTCCTCATGGTTTGAACTGGACTGAAATGCCCATCACTTGTTCTAGACTTCTACTTACTGACCACAGAGGAATCGATGCCTCCTCACCCTGGGAATGGAAGCTCCACTAACGCTGCAGCAACTCACCCATCTCATGGGAGCACTTCCTTGCCCACCCATCACACGGGAGCACCGCTGGCTCACTGATCATGCAGGGGCAGTATCTTGTTCAGCGATGGTATTGGAGCTGCTTTTCCTCAGCGAGAATCAGGATTCATCAGTCCTGGCAGCTCTGGTCTCTGCATGCTGGTTGCTGGGAAGGTTTTGAAAGACTCTTTGGTGGGAAGACTTCCTGATCCGAGTCCAAACTGAAAATGGATACTCCATTTGCAAGGCAGTGACACTTCCAGTGTGGTATCATCAAACATCTCCCAAGCAACAGCAGCCTGGAACATTATTGTTTAACCACTTCTTGCTCAACAACAGTGTGGGTTTCACTTACAGAAGGATCTACGTGGTAAGTGAGGTAGGAGCAGGTCAGCACAAACAGAACTATAAATATCTTGATAGAGACAGGTGTATGAAATCGAACTCGGTGGGGAAAACAGACGTAGATAAACAGCTGGATAAGAACACAGGCTTGAACCTACTGAAATACTAAGATGATATAAAAGATAATATTAAAGAAAAAGTTACCTGTGGTTCTTTTATTTTTTGCAACAATTTTTATTTTCCACAGTCCCTTTAATCTTGTCCATGTACAATGCACATTTTTACATAGCTGTAATCCTATCACATATACTATTCAGTCTGTGTTTTTGCTTAATATTAAAAGCACTTACCATATGGCACCAACCTTTATTTTATGGCTGCAGAAATGCCATCGTGGTGATTCACAATACATTTCTTGTTTTTACCTATTGTTGCAATTTTATGTCTCCAGCTGCTTAGTGTTATGGATAATTTGGCAAAGAACATCTTACGATCCTTTGTGCTTTTGTTGATTTCCTTCAGATCAATTTCATGGAAGGAGATGATTTGGCCAAAGAGTACGGACAGCCTTATGAGGAGTAGCATTCCCTCTGGCACAAGGCTAACTGTGTTGGGCAGAGCTCTGAGCCTCATACCGATCTTTTTTTTTAAAGATTTATTTATTATTTATTTATTTATTTTTGGCTGGCGTCGGGTCTTAGTTGTGGCACGCGGGAGGCTCATTGAGGCACGAGGGATCTTTCGTTGTGGCGTGCGGGCTTCTCTCTAGTTGTGGCGGCGGGTTTTCTCTTCTCTAGTTGTGGCGTGCAGACTCCAGGGTGCCTGGGCTCTGTAGTTGTGGTACATGGGTTCCAGAGGGCATGGGCTCCATAGTTTGCAGCACGCAGGCTCTCTAGTTGAGGCATGCGAGCTCAGTAGTTGTGGCACGCGGGCTTAGTTGTCCCGCGGCCTGTGGGATCTTAGTTCCCTGACCAGGGATCGAACCTGTGTCCCTTGCATTGTAAGGCAGATTCTTTACCACTGGACCACCAGGGAAGTCCCTCATACTAATCTTATTGGTCTGCCGCTCTAAGCCAGCAAATAACGTGTCACCTGGCAACTGAGCAGAAGAGCAGACGTTTATTAGGCCCTGAGGGATTGCACAAGTTCTCTACTTTTGACAGCAGAATATATATGGGTGCCATTCCAGGGGTCTGCTTTATTTGCAAAGGTTGTTCATCTGTGGTTGCCATATAAGGGCCTCTGAACCAACCATTGTTTGGGAGCAAAAGCAAACCAGTGCTGAGATCCCAGCTCTTGTACTGTGGCTGCAGGGCGAGGGCTGCATGGGGTATAGAGGTGCAAGTCACTGTATTCTTGGTGCAAGGACATGGTGGGCCTCATCAGTGGCACTGACCAGGGGCACAGCCCTTGGGGCAGATGTCCAATTATGTTCAACCCAGATGTCAGCCAAGGCCCTTGGAGATTTTCTTAAACTTGACCCAAACCCCAATGCCAAGCCTCGTGGGAGCCTCAAATCCATCACCCTACTTGCGTGAGTGCCCACAGTGTATGTCATCACACCTCGCTCAGCCTCCATGCCCGCTCGTTGGAGTGTGTTATTCAGTTCTGCCCCACATCAGTTCAAGGAGCAAAGCCTGGTTCCTTCCCTGGTCTTCACAAAAATCCCCTTGCACCCAGGCCTTTGTGAATTTGGTAACTTTACTGAAGATGGAGGGTCATGGGGAGGAGTCTTATCATGGACTGGGCAGCCTTTTTTTCTTTTTAGCGCCTCCCATCTCTCTTTGTCAACCTCGTGACCCCTGGGCAACACGCAGCTGATTTCCTGCTGTCTTCCTCAGAACAGTTCTCCCACGTTCAGGCTCCTTCTGTGCCATCCAGGGAAATACATGTCACTCCCTGAAAGGGATTCTGCTGGATAAGATTTCTCTGTCCATTGTCAGTACCATGCCCTTGCAGGAAGCTGGCAAGTGTGGAGTTTTATTTTGTTTTGTTTTTTAAAATGAGATAAAACTTCACACAGTGAAGTTTTGTTTGCAGGGTACTTTATAGATATCATCTCATTCAGGTCTCCCAGTAACCTTGACAGGTGATCAATTGGACAGGCATTCTTATCCTGACTTAGAAGTGTGGAAACTGTGGCAAGGAGAGGGGAAAGACCTGTCTTAGGCCACTCAGTTGACTATCTGATGGGCTGAAACTGGAAGCCAGATCTCTCCTGGGCTCAGTGAGTGGTCCTTTTTCACATCACGCTGCCCAGACATCTGTTTGGGCGCCTCATGGAGCTTTAACCATGGCAGGCATCGATAAATGCCCGCTGACCGTGCCATCGCCTTGTGCCTGCCTTTAAAGAGTGCAGAGGGAAGGATGCATGAATAAATTGAGGGACTTCTTATTACCCCAGTACCAACTTAGTTAAAACCAGGTGTGATAGACCAAATATGGTATATACATACAAAGGAATATTACTTAGCCACAAGAAGGAGTGAAGTGCTGACACATGCTACAACATGGCTAGATCTCAAACACATGATACTAAGTGAAAGAAGCAAGACCCAAAAGGCCACATATTCAAAGATTCCATCTATATGAAGGGTCCAGAAAAGGCAAGTCCATAGAGACAGGAAACTGGTGGTTGCCATTCTGGGCGGTGTGTGTGTGTGTGTGTGTGGAACTGATGACTGAATAGGTATGAGGTTTTCTCTGGGGGCGGTGAAAATATCTTGGAACTAGATGGAGGTGATGGTTGCACCATACTGTGAATCTACTAAATGCCACTCAGTTGTAGACTTTCATTTGATGTTATGTGACTTTTACTTCAATTTTCAAAAAAAGGAAAACCAAGCCAGCAAATAAAAGCCAGGTGTGAATTTCATCTCCCCGTCTTCTGCTCTCTACTTCCTTGTCTGGTTCCATGTCGTGATGTTCCCGCCCTGCATGAGGAATGAACATGCAGACACAATTCTCAATTCTGTCACTTATCAGCTGTGTGGGCTTGAATAGTTTATGCCTCTCTCTGGACCTCAGCCTCCCGATCTCCAAGATGAGGAGAATGACTCAGATTTTACCCAAAGTGCCTCCTGGGTCAGCTTCTGGGATCTGGAGGGAAGAAAGGGGATGAAATTCACTGAGGGGAGGGAGGCATCCTCTGAGTTTCTTTTGGACCTTTCTCTTCTCAGCTAGTGGAGTGCAGTGACTTTCAATTTCCTCTGTCCTCGGGCACCAGGGAAAGAGTCACAGAGATAACAGCCTTGGCCCCTGACCTGGCTGGCACCGCTGGGGCTCCCACCATGCTTCATTGAGCAACGTGAGTCCCTCGGTAATCCTGTTAAGCCGCTGGGGCTGTGAGTCATTTCCATACCACCCAAGCACCTTTCTGTCCCGAGGAGGAGAGGCGCTCCAGCCAGAACGTTAAGACTTGACCTGCACCAACATTCTAAACATGAATTGGAGCTTTTAACTGGGCTGTGACTTGGAAACCCATCACGCCTAAATTAGTGTTTAGAAGAGCTCAAACTGTGCTCATTTGTTTACTTATGACCCCTTTTCTGAGCCTCTGTGACATCCCAAGCCCTGTGCTAAGCTTCAGGAAGACACAGCTATATCTGAGCCTCTGTCTTCAAGAAATTTAAGGACCTCTGGGAGAGACAGACTTGTAAACAGGGGGGAAATGTAGCAGTACCAAGGCAGGGGGAAAAAATGTAAAATAGGACAGGGAGCAGTCCAGAGGAGAGAAGCATTACCTCTGGGGGTGGAGGGAGGGCTGGGGTGGAAGGTCAAGGAAAGTCTTTACAGATGCGGGGACACCTAGGCTGGGTTTTGAAGGATGAGGCGGGCTTCCCTGTTCCAGTGGGGCTCCAAGGGAGTGTGATGTTTAAAGCGGTGCCTGCGCGGGGAGACGTGTTTTGTCACTGTCCGTGTTTAGAATTGCCAGTGCAAGGTGCCAATAAAAAGAAGGCTACATTTTAGTTGGTTTTATTACTGATTTTAAATTCCTACAAACAGTGCACCCCCTTATTGCCTAGTCTGGGCCAGGTTGCTCTTTCCCTCACTACTACCAGGCATACAAGGTTGGGAAAGGCATTCAAAACAGTGGGAACAGAATGTACCCAAAGCCCAGAAGTATGAGACTTGAGAATACATTAGTGGAATGGCCAGCAATTTGGTAGGATGGGACATGGCGTATTTGGAGAAGGAGAGCTGGAGATGAACTGAAAATGAAGCCTCTTTCCTTGCGGGCCCAAGTTACTGTGTTACGTCTGGGTTTTATCCTAGAAGGCAATGGGGAGCCACAGACGGTTGTAAGCAGGAGCACGATATAATCGCCTCTGTTGTTGATGTAGCACTTTGACGGCTGATAGGATAGGATGGAAATGAGGATGGAGGAAGGAGACTGGTCGGGAAGCCCTTGCTGTCATCTGGGAGAGAAGATGAGGATTATATCAAAGCTGGGTCCTGAGGGGAAAAGCAGAAGATGGGCTCAAGGGATATGTAGAAACTCAACTCCAAAGGCTTAGAGTCTGATTGGAGGTGTGGATGGGAGAACGAAGGTCTAAATGATGACTGCGACTTCTCTTCCCATGCAAATGTCAGAGTTGGAGGGATGTTCAGGACCACCCACTCAACTGCTGTGGGCCAAGGAAGGGTAAGGTACTTACCATCCAAGCTCTTGAGTCAGTGGTGGAGTCAGTGGGAATCCCTGCCTCTAAAGCCCCTGTTGCAGAGCTCTCTTCCACTGTGGCAGCCCTCCTGTTGCCTTGACTCTGCCCTCCACCCACCTCCGCTGGCTGAGCAGAGCACTGGACAAGCCTGCGTTCCCACCCAGACGCTGCCCACAAGACAGAGTGACCTCCAGGAAGACCCTCCCTTCTTTGAGTCTCTGTCTTCCCATCCCCCAAAGAAAGGCCTGCAAATGTGGGGTGTCTCCATTTTTTTCTCTTGCTTTCTGGTTTTTGAGTTTTTATTTTGCTACAGTCTGTGGCCATTTCCTCTTGCTTTACATTAAGCTCACTTCACTCATTTATACTCTCTGCCTGGACCTGTGGGCATTTGTGCCTGGGAGTCCCTGGGCTGGATCGCCTCCCAAGCCTCTCCATCTTATCTCTAGCAATCTGGGCTTGTCCGGGTAGAGGATATGGTTTTCCAGAGCTGGACCTCCTCTCTGGCTCAGAAAGGCTACCTCCTTCTCTTCTGTGGCTCCCCCTGGGTTCTCTACCCCTAGAGCAAAGTCACCGAATGCAGGTGGTGTGGATCTGTAACTGTGTCTGCTGGGCCCATCGTAGCTCTGACCAAGCTTGCTCAGGAGGAAACAGCTTTGGGGCCTGTGATCTGTGAAGACAGGGTCCTCGGTGTGGATGAGCCCAACTTGCCTGCTCTCTTGGGGCATCACAGTCTCTTGGGTCAGGTGCCTTAGAGGCAGATCTCAAGGAGAGAAAGTGGCTCAGGTGGGCTTCCTCATCTAACCTTCTTCCTCCCCCTTCCTGCCCCTCCCTTCCCAAGTGGCAGGAGACTCAGAATGCAGGGAGGGGTGAGGGTTCCCAGAGGCCCTGGGGCCACCCTGGCAGCCAATGCAGGATCACTTCTTTGGCTTTCCTGTCCTTTAGCCTCTTAGCCTCACTTGAACACTTCATACACTTCATGTGTGCCTGTTTGGGGCATCTTGTCCTGTCCTCGTTTAGAACTGTCTTCCAGATGAAACTGCCTTCTTGTAACTCCCAGTGACTGGTCCTCTTAGAACGTACCAGATCCCTCTCTGGCAAGACCGTCTTTTGAATGTATGAAAAAAAAGATTTTATATTCTACTCCCATCCAACTCCTTTCTCTTCTGCAGGTTATCACATCTCTTATGTCATGTAGTTGCCATACTCTTGGAATGTGGTGCTTCCATAAGGCAAAGATTCCAGATATGGGTTAGATAACTTCTGAAACAAACAAACCAGAAATGCCAGTGGCCTAACACAGAGGAAGTGTACTTCTCCATATATAACTGGTCCTGGTCAGTGGGTGTTCTTCTTCCACACGGTGATTCAGGGTTCTAGGTCCCTGCTAACTTGGATCTCCATCATCCCCTCCCCACTGCTGGGGACAGAAGGGAGGGTGGAGAGGGCACAGAGAGCCCCCCTGGAAGGGCGTCTCTAGCCCTCCACTCTCATTCCATTGGTGAGAGCCAGTCACGTGGTCTCACCTCATACTCACATGAACTGGGAACTACAGTCCCCAGCTGGTCTGCTGTCCCTTGGAGACAAATTTATGAGGGGGAGTGGGAAGGTGGGGGACACCTGGAGGGCAGCAGGCCACCTTGGCCACACCTGAGTCACTCTCCTGCCTCTCACTTCTGAGCACCCAGCTTGGGGGACATGTTAGAGGCTGAGAATGGGGCCCCCTCTTGTTTCTAATTGGTAAGCAGTGTTCTCCTAAACTTCAGTTCTGCAAACACCACTTTGGAGACTTTGGGTGTATTTGCATAACACCTGTACTGTTATTGACATAATATTCTCTTTAAATCGATTCACTTTTTAATTTAGTTTCACCTGAATAATATATCTAGGAAATCATGGTTTTGATGTGCTAATTATATTTTTCCTAATATACTCTGAAATAAATTTATAGTTACTCCAATAAAAATATTTACACATATACCACCCCAAATATTTGCACACACAGGTAGTATGCATTGCACATTTGGGGAAATATGATGATTGAGTCTGTATAAAACCCTCCATGATCTAGCCCTAGACTTTCTCTCTGACCTCTGTTCTGCCCATTCCCACAACCCTCCACGTCCACAGATTTTTTTAGTTCCTCAAACCTGCCAAGCTCATTCCTACCTCAGGGCCTTTGCACCGGCTGCTGTCTCTGTCAGGATCACTCCCCCCCACCACCCTCACGTCTGCACATGTCTGACTCTTTCTAGATATTCAAGTATTAGCTCAGATGGCTCTTCCACAGGGAAACACCTAGTCTAGCTGTCTCACATCCTAGTCCACTCCACCCTTCAAAGTCACTCCTCGTGTCAGGCCCTTCAAAGCACTTTTCAAGATCTGACATGCTCTGTTTATTTGTTTGCTGATTGATTTACTGTTTCTCTGTGCCCAGTAACATGTAAACCCTGTAAATGCAGGGATTTTTTCTCTATTCTATTTACCCCGCTTTCCCAGAACTTAGCACTGGGCCTGACACATAATACATGCTCCATAAATATTTGTTACATGAATAAAAACTGTAGAAAATAGACACATAGGTCACTAGTCAAATGAGACCTAAAATACAATTTTATCAACTGCTTGGCAATCCCTGATATGCATCTCGTCAACTGCTGGAGAAGGCAGCTTGGAGGTGAGGCCACCATGACGTCTCCAATTCCATCCCTGCAATTCACAGGTGTGCTGGTCACCTGATTTGCTCACCCAGCCACAGAGAGAGAAGCTGGACAAGGGAGAGCTGGAGGGCCAGACCCACCCCTAGAAGACACTTGCAGCAAGGAGGCAAGAGGTGAGGAGAGAACAGGCCAAGGACCAATCACCCCTGCTTGGGGCCGTGAGCAGCCATGGTGGCTCAGAGAGCCTGCCCACTGGAGCACGTGGTCCAGAGGCCATCAACCTCCACCAGATTGGCTCCTGCCCCTACTCCTTGGTGTGTGTGTGTGTTTGTGTGTGTGTGTGGTGGCACTAGTGGGGCTGGAGATGGAGGTGGGGTGTAAATAAGGGATGTCAAAAAACCTGAAAGTGCCCAATCCACACCCTTAAATGGGACCTGGGATCTGGGAAGGGGAGTGAAAGTCTCCTTTCTTTATGAAGAGAGTGGTCATAGTTTTCCTTGCAAAAGGAGTCAGTCCACAAAAGAAATCCAAGTTGCGGGAAAAGGTCAACGTTTCCATCTCCTCACCTCTCCGGAAGTAAGTTTGTCACGGATGCCGTGATGCACCTGCCTGACCCCCCTTCAGAACCAAGGTGCTCATTCCTGCCACTCAATGCTGCTGGATCACAGCTGAGTCTCTTCCCAGGAATCGTCCTAGGCCAAAGGGAGCTGCCTTACTCAAGGTAATACTCCTACCCCGGGGACAGTTCACATTCAATGTGGGGTACAAAGTCCTGGCCCTTTGCCTCGACTGAGGACAATTCTGAAGGGCCAAGCCAGTTCTAGACCAACCTTGTCTGCTGTCCAATCCTCTCCTTCTATCCAATCCTGCTTCCTTCTCATTCCCAATAGACTCCTTGCTTCCCAGATCTTGGAGTCTCTTCCCAGGGAACCCTAGAACAACATGGGTCAAACCCTAGTTGACTCTGTCCTCCACCATCAGTTGCCCTATTGCCTAGGTGAGAACTAATTTCTCACCAAGTCTTTTATTAGATTTGCTTCCTGTACTTGAAGTTGAGACAAGCCACATACAAACAAATGACGTGTGGGTGTGCCTAAGAGAATGGTGGTCATTCCCTTAAAACTACTCAAGACAATAAAGGTTAAAATTAAAGGAAGGCGATAAAAATAAAGTAAAGTAATATTTCTAGAGCAGTTGACATTTTTCAAATCTGTTTCACATGAAGCACTGGACTCTGTTTATGTTCTGCCCCATTTGCGTGGCCCTACCTGTTCCCCCTGGGCCCTCCACATACTCAGGGAAGAGCCCCTGTGTGTCCTACCTCCACCAGTTTTCTCAGACACCCTCACCCTGTCAGGCTGGGCCTGAGCTTGGACATGACCTCACCACACTCAGTGCATGGGACCCCCACTGTCACAGCTCCAGTGCCCAGGACCCACCAGACAGGACCATGTAAGCTTGTCTCCTCTCATGGTGTCTAGATGTAGATGATGAGTCAGATCTTGGATCCCCAGTGGCTGCCCAGAGGAATGGGGTGATACCACCTGGAAATCCAGGAAAGCTCGTTCTCCATGGGGTGAAGTTTGACCATCTAGAGACTGGTAACTGTTATACTCTCACCCTTCCGCTGTCCCCTCCTTGCCCCAACAATGGACGCCTAACAGAGGTTCTATCTGTCCTACCCAAGGACGTCTCACCAAATAGCACTGGCCGCATTATCTGGCGATGCTGTGGCCAGTGTGGTGCTCACCTTCTTGGACTTGTTTCCCCTCCTTTCTGCCTCACTTCTCTTTTCACCTCTTGCTACCCTGAGATTACAACCCCTCAGGAAAGCATCAGCATGTAAGCTATATGTAAGCTTTGCTTTGCGTATTTCTCCCTAGACAACCCAGATGAAGACATGGCATTTGCTTATTTGATTGATTTTCACAAAAAGTCATTCTATGGGGGTAGGAATTCTTACTGCCATCTTTCAGTTGAGTAAACTAGAGTTAAAATGAACTACTCAAGACCAAAGCTACACAGTAAGTGGCAGATCAGGATGCAGTCTACCTGTTTCGTCTCCACATTGGGTGTTTTTCTTACACTTGAATGTAAGTTTCCATTAAGAGTTACAAGAACCAGTTAACTATTTCTTTTCTTGTGAAGATGGTGTCTAGGGAGGAGGTGGGGCAGTAATTACTAGAAAGTGGATTATTGAAGAGCCTCCTGAGAGGATGAGTTGAGGTGAGAGGCTCATAGACTCTGGCTAGCTTTTACTTTCGGTAGGTTCAAGGTCAAATGTATACAGTTTGGACCGATGAGAGTACAGAGAACAGTGTCGTCAGGTGTATTAGTTCCCCAGGGCTTCCTTAACAAATTACCATAACTTGGGTGACTTAACATCAGAAATGTACCCTTTCACAGTTCTGGAGGTCAGAAGTCTCAAATCAAGATATCGGCAGGACCATGATTCTTCAGGAGGCTCTAGGGGAGAACCTCTCCCTTGCTTCTTGCAGCTCCTGCTGGTCGTCTGTAATCCTTGACTTGTTGGTTGAATCTCTCTCTGCTCAGTCTTCATATGGCCTTTCTTCTGTGTGTCTGCATTATCTTCCTTTGCCTTTTTCTTATAAGGACACTTGTGATGGCATTTAAGGCCCTCACGGATAATCCAGGGTAATCTCATCTCAGTATGCTTAATTTAATTACATCTGCAAAGACTCTTTTCCCAAAAAGGTAACATTTATAAATTCCAGGCATTAGGACTTAGTATTTCTGGGTGGCCATTATTCAGTCAACTACACTATATGAGGCCACTTTGCCTGGAGACATCAGTGTGTGCTTAAACATTCTTAAAGACAGTTCTGAGTGTTCCTCTACATTACACTATTTGTCTTACCCGCTGGCACAGCGGAGTAATCGGGGTGGTAGAGGTGGCTGAAGCCGAGCTGCCTGCATATTCAGCAGTGAGCTAGAAGGGACACCAGACTGGAATTTGCCCTGCCCCTCCCTCCTAGCCTTAGGTATGGGAGAAGGTCTCTCACATATTGTCAAGATGGTGACACAATTCCCCTACTGCTGGGATTGTGGAGGACACTGGGCTGTATTGCTTGTGTTTGAATTTTCAGTTGCCATCAATCACCCTGATCCAAAGTGTATATTTTGCAGAACTATCTCATGGCAAGTTTTGGAGGAAAGACTCCTAATCACAAGTATTTGCAGTACTTGACCTCTTTGCACTTTGGCCAGTGATGTTGAAAATGGGTCATGTGCTGCCCTGAGGGACCCTACAGACATGTCTGTTTGGAGGGTTTACTGGCCATGTCATCTTCTTAGGCCTCTCGTGGAAAGGACAGAGGTGCTGAAAGGAAAAGAACATGCTGTGCCTGACAGAGGGCCAGATGCCATGCAAAGAAAGTCTTCACAAATCCCAGCTTCCTTCTTTTGTTTATTCTCAGGCAGCTTCTATTCCTAGCTTGTTTAGTGTTTTTTTTTTTTTTTTTTTTTTTTAATCAGGAAATTGTGTTGGATTTTGTTAAATGCTTTTTCTGTGTATTTTGAAATGATCACCTTTTTTGTTCTTTATTCTATTAATATGGTGCATTGATTTTCATATGTCGAACCAATTTTCCATCCCTGGGATATATACTGCTTGGTCATGGTGTATAATCCTTTTTATGTGTTGCTCAAGTCTCTCTTTCTCTTATATCTTCCATATTTTTTTCCATTGATTTCTTTCCTTTAGCTGATAAACTTGCTCACATTTCTTTCATAATAACAGAGAACAAAACAAACTTACCTCATGGGCTCTATGCCCCCAAACTACTGTCTTCTCTCTCTTCTTCCATTTTTATTCAAGTTTTGGAAAGGGTTGTTCTCTTTCTGGCTTAATATTGATTTGTAACTTAATCATAATGGAAACTGCTTTCGTTAAGATCAGGAAGGACTTTCTAACTACCGAAGTCCTTATTTTACCAGACTTACATATCATTCTCCAGTTTCCTACTTCCTTCTTCTTTAAAACTTTCAAATTCCTGGTTTTCTTTGTATCTTTTTGATTATAGTGTCTTGCTCTCTTTTGTGGGCACTTTCTCCCCTGCTTATAAAATAGTGGTATTCCTTAATGTTCTGTCTTTAGTTCACTTCTCTTCTCACTTTATACCTTGTCTAGGAAAACTTACAGATACTCATCACTTTTATTATCATCTGCATGCTAATGAGTACTGAATTGTTACCTTTTCTTGGATCCAGCCAGGTATATTCAAACACCTCCTGGACATCGCCACTTGAAAGTTCCACAGGATTGTCAAATATAAGAGGTCAAAACAAAACTTTGAAACCTTCTTATCCTGCCTAACGTGTCCTTCTTCCAGCCTGAGGCAAATCTCTGGAATTTAGGGAAATTTCAATGGCTTCCTAGATGAGGTGAGGATTGCCTTAGTTTACCAAGGCAGGTTGGCAGTCCTGCCTTTTCATTGGTGTGAGATGCTGAGCAGCAGAAAGAGAGAATTCAACATTTTACCCTAACTTCAGAGAGCTTTTAGTCTTAAGTAAGAGACAGGAAGAGACACAGCTGACTTTATTCCAAGGCAGGTTAAGAAAGAGCAACAAAAATGAATGATAATGTGACAGGGTGAGAGAGTGTCATGGACATATATACACTACCAAATGTAAAATAGATAGCTAGTGGGAAGCAGCCGCATAGCACAGGGAGATCAGCTCGGTGCTTTGTGACCACCTAGAGGGGTGGGATAGGGAGGGTGGGAGGGAGGGAGACGCAAGAGGGGGGAGATATGGGAACATATGTATATGTATAACTGATTCACTTTGTTATAAAGCAGAAACTAACACACCATTGTAAAGCAATTATACTTCAATAAAGATGTTTAAAAAAAAAATGAATGATAATAGGAGATCAAAGGAGAATGAACTTGATTCTGCCTGGGAAGGTAGCAGGTGGGAGTGGGGAGACCTCCCAGACAGAGATGGTGATTCTGAACTGAGACAGGAAGGTGAGCGGGATTTAGACGTGCAGGAAGGTAGAGAATTGGCTGAGCTTTCATGGGGGATAAATCCAGTATGTTCAGGAAGGAGCATATGGTTTGATGTGTCTGGTGGGAGATTGAAAAAAGTAGCAGGTAAAAAAAAAAAAAAAAAAAAGTAGCGGGTATCCAGGTGAGGGCCAGAATTTGAAGGGTCTTGAATGGCCCCATGGAGAATTTGAGATTTTATTCTGTAGACAGGAGAGACTCATTAAAGCTGTTAGGCAGTGTGGCGTCAGGGTCTGAGCCATATTTCAGGAGCACTCAAAGAGTCCTACGCATCTAGAGTTTACATGCATTTAAAGTTATTCTTGGGCCTCTCAGAGTTAGGGATGTGGGAAAGGTCTTGAGAAGTCACCTGTCCTTGTTATTGCTCTGGAAGGTGTGGTTCTTATATTTAAAAATAAGAAGATAATGAAGCTGCATTGGACATTAGCCTTTGAAAGATTGACCACCTCTGCCCAGGGGCTCTTCCTCCCCACACTCTCCTGGCACTGTGTCCTGAAGTGCCACTGAAATGTGTGTCACTATTTTCCGAGGGCGGTAGGAAAATATATGTGAAACAAACAGGAACAAAAGAGGCCCAAAGAAAAACCCACCAACAGCCATACATGGCAGGTGTACTGACTCTTCCTCATTCAACAGCCTTCCCCCACCCTCCCACCCTGTAAGGGTGCTGAGGTCAAAGTAGAACATGTACAAGGAGGGGCTTCCTCAGGGTATAAAGCACAAAACTCTTTGTATGCTTCATAACCTCCAGGGCTCCCTCTTCCTTAAAGACTCCCAGTTCTTCCCTAATAGGAAGAGATCTCTCCCTTCTCTGCTTTCACAAGACACTCTGATATCTGTGAAGTTCTCATGGCATTTGTTCCTGACTGCTTGTGAATCCAAGAACAGGACTGTGTCATCCATCACTGTATACTCCATGGCGTTCGGGCTCCTAAGGGCAGTGATCTGCAAATGTGCGCAGCCTTGGGGGATGTAAACAACAATCTTTTGGAGAGTGGGAAGAAAGTATTAGAACTTCATTTATGCTTATTTCTAATCCAAGATAAGCAAGAAATCAAACTTTATTATTCTTTAATATATAGATCCAAAAGAGTATGTTGATACACAATACAAATAAATAAATAATAAATGAGGAAAGCTCAAAAAATTTTGTTGTTGAGATTTGATTAAGAAAATGGGATCACAGCTCTAGGTGCTGAATTAATGATTGTTGCATGAAGTAACTCTAAAGTATTTGACGATGAATAGGAAATTTATTGCCAAAGAAGAACCTGGGTTATTAATTTATTCATTTATTCTTGTCAACAAACAGATACAAGCATTACATAGTGCCTTTTATGTACCAGGCAATGTGCCAGACTCTGTGGGTTGTTTTGTTGTTCAAAGATGAATACAACATATGTACGAATACTTTGAAGAAGTTTTAAATCCACATAATATAATAGAATGAGAGCGAGGTTACAGGGGAGCATATGGGGAAATGGGCACCTTTGTCTCTTCAAAGATCTTTAAAAAGTCCATACATTGACCCAGCAAGTCTACTTCTAAAAATATATCTAAAGTATAATTAAGGATTCGTGCAAATATTTAGCTACAAGAGTGATTATCACAGCATCATTTCTTTTTTTTAACATATATGTATTTTTAATTTTAATAAGATTATCAGATTGCCTTCCCAAAAAGGTTGTCACAATTTCCAATTCTACTAACAATACACGAGTCCTCTTTCCCCTGTATTCCACCAACAATAGATATTAGGAGCTTTATAGTTTTTGCAAGGCTGTTTGGTATAAAGTGATATCTACTACTTGATTTTTCGTATCCCTATGAGTGAATTTGTACATCTTTTTGTGTGGTTTTCTTTTTTATGGGGGGAGGGAAATGATGGTATTTGATTTGCTGTTCTCTAAATTGACTTTAATATTTTTTGCCTATTTTTTTTGAGTTATTTTCTCCTTGTCAGTTTGAAAGATATCTTTATTATATATAATAGCTATCATAATAGCTATATATTATATATATTACAGCTATTAAGTTATATTTTTATTATATTTTTCTCCAAATCTAGTATTTGATTATTGACTTTAACTTTTCTTGCTGTGCATTTTTTTTCTTTTTTTTTAACATCTTTATTGGAGTATAATTGCTTTACAATGGTGTATTAGTTTCTGCTGTATAACAAAGTGAATCAGCTATACATATACATATATCCCCATATCTCCACCCTTTTGTGTCTCCCTCCCACCCTCCTTAGTCCACCCCTCTAGGTGGACGCAAAGCACCGAGCTGATCTCCCTGTGCTATGCGGCTTCTTCCCACTAGCTATCTATTTTACATTTGGTAGTGTATATATGTCCATGCCACTCTCTCACTTTGTCCCAGCTTACCTTTCTCTCTCCCTGTGTCCTCAAGTCCATTCTCTCCGTCTGCGTCTTTATTCCTGTCCTGCCCCTAGGTTCTTCAGAACCTTTTTTTTTTTTTAGATTCCACACATATGTGCTAGCACACGATATTTGTTTTTCTCTTTCTGACTTACTTCACTCTGTATGACAGTCTCTAGGTCCATCCACCTCACTACAAATAACTCAATTTCATTTCTTTTTATGGCTGAGTAATATTCCATTGTATATATGTGCCACATCGTCTTTATCCATTCATCTGTCGATGGACACTTAGGTTGCTTCCATGTCCTGGCTATTGTAAATAGTGCTGCAATGAACATTGTGGTACATGACTCTTTTTGAATTGTGGTTTTCTCTGGTTATATGCCCAGTAGTGGGATTGCTGGGGTGTATGGTAGTTTTATTTTTAGTTTTTTGAGGAACCTCCATACTGTTCTCCATAGGGGCTGTATCAATTTACCTTCCCACCAACAGTGCAAGAGGGTTCCCTTTTTTCCACACCCTCTCCAACATTTATTGTTTGTAGATTTTTTGATAATGGCCATTCTGACTGGTGTGAGGTGATACCTCATAGTTTTGATTTGCATTTCTCTAATGACTAGTGATGTTGAACATCCTTTCATGTGTTTGTTGGCAATCTGTATATCTTCTTTGGAGAAATGTCTATTTAGGTCTTCTGCCCATTTTTGGATTGGGTTGTTTGTTTTTTTGATATTGAACTGCATGAGCTGTTTATATATTTTGGAGATTAATCCTTTGCCAGTTGCTTCATTTGCAAATATTTTCTCCCATTTTGAGGGTTGCCTTTTCGTCTTGTTTATGGTTTCTTTTGCTGTGCAAAAGCTTTGAAGTTTCATTAGGTCCCATTTGTTCATTTTTGTTTTTATTTCCATTTCTCTAGGAGGTGGGTCAAAAAGGATCTTGCTGTGATTTATGTCATAGAGTGTTCTGCCTATATTTTCCTCTAAGAGTTTTATAGTGTCTGGCCTTACATTTAGGTCTTTAATCCATTTTGAGTTTATTTTTGTGTACACAGCATCATTTCTAATACTGCAAAATCAGAGACAATCCAAACTTCCAACAACATGGAACTGCTTACATATTAAGTGTTATATCCATTCAATGGAACACAGCCCAACCATTAAAATTGATATTTAGATACATATTTAATTACATTGAAAGCTATTTACAACATTTTAAAATCAAAATGGGTTATACAGTATTATCTAATACAGAATGATTCTATTAATATACACAACTATAGGAAAAGATTCAGGTGGAGTGTGCTAAGACTTTTTTTTTTTTGGACTTTTGAATTTTATTTTATTTATTTTTTTATACAGCAGGTTCTTGTTAGTCATCAATTTTATACACATCAGTGTATACATGTCAATCCCAATCTCCCAATTCATCATACCCCCATCCCCACCCCCCACCGCTTTCCCCCCTTGGTGTCCATACATTTGTTCTCTATATCTGTGTCTCTAGTTCTACCCTGCAAACTGGTTCAGCTGTACCATTTTTCTAGGTTCCACATATATGTGTTAATATACGATATTTCTTTTTCTCTTTCTGACTTACTTCACTCTGTATGACAGTGTTTAGATCCATCCACGTCTCTACAAATGACCCAATTTCTTTCCTCTTTATGGCTGAGCAATATTTCATTGTACATATATACCACATCTTCTTTATCCATTCGTCTGTCGATGGGCATTTAGGTTGCTTCCACGTCCTGGCTATTGTAAATAGTGCTGCAATGAACATTGGGGTGCATGTGTCTTTTTGAATTATGGTTTTCTCTGGGTATATGCCCAGTAGTGGGATTGCTGGATCATATGGTAATTCTATTTTTAGTTTTTTAAGGAACCTCCATACTGTTCTCCACAGTGGCTGTATCAATTTACATTCCCACCAACAGTGCAAGAGGGTTCCCTTTTCTCCACACCTTCTCCAGCATTTGTTGTTTGTAGATTTTCTGATGATGCCCATTCTAACTGGTGTGAGGTGATACCTCACTGTAGTTTTGAGTTGCATTTCTCTAATAATTAGTGATGTTGAGCAGCTTTTCATGTGCCTCTTGGCCATCTGTATGTCTTCTTTGGAGAAATGTCTATTTAGGTCTTCTGCCCATTTTTGGATTGGGTTGTTTGTTTTTTTAATATTGAACTGCATGAGCTGTTTATATATTTTGGAGATTAATCCTTTGTCCGTTGATTCGTTTGCAAATATTTTCTCCCATTCTGAGGGTTGTCTTTTCGTCTTGTTTATGGTTTCCTTTGCTGTGCAAAATCTTTTAAGTTTCATTAGGTTCCATTTGTTTATTTTTGTTTTTATTTCCATTTTTCTAGGAAGTGGATCAAAAAAGATCTTGCTGTGGTTTATGTCAAAGAGTGTTCTTCCTATGTTTTCCTCTAAGAGTTTTATAGTGTCCAGTCTTACATTTAGGTCTCTAATCCATTTTCTAAGACTTATTTTTAATTTTAGTTTTTAAATCAACATACTGTAATGTACAGTTGTATGAGTTTTAACTATGTATAAATTTGGCTAACCACCACAACAATCAGGACAGCCAGATCTATCACTTCAAAAAAAAATCCCTGTGCTGCCCTTTTGCGTTAACTCCAAATCCCTGGCAACCACTAATGTGTTCTCTGTTGCTATAGCTTGGCTTCCAGAATGTCATAAAAACGGGGTCATACAGTATATAATTTAAAAACTTACCTCTTTCACTCGGTGTAATGCCTTTGCGATATGGCACTAATAGCTCCTTTCTTTTTATTGTGAGTAGTATTCCATTGTATGGCTGTACCACAGCTGTTTACTCATTCATCTGTTGAAGAACACTGATTTTTTCTTTTTTTTTTTACTTTGAGGATACTATGAATAGAGCTATAAACATTTGTGTACAATTTTTACTTTCTAAAAACCTACCAAACTGTTTACAGATGGTTTTACGCTTATACTTTCTCACCAGAAATGTATGAGAATACCAGTTGCTCTGCATTCTTGCCAGCACTTGGTATTGACAAGGTTTTTTCCTTTTTTTTTTTTTCTATTTTAGTCATTCTAATAGGTGTGCAGTGTTCTCTCATCATGGTTTTCATTTTCATTTCATAATGGCTAATGAAGTGAACATCTCCTTATGTGTTTATTTGCCATCAGTAGGTCCTCTGATAAAGTGTCTATTCAAGTCTAGTGTCCATTTGAAAAATCAGACTGTGTGTTTTCTTTTGATTGAGTTTTGAGAGTTCCTTATACATTCTTGTTATAAGTCCTTTGTCAGATGTGTGATTTGCAACTACATTCTCCCAGCATTTACCTTGTCTTTTCATTCTCTTAATATTATCTTTCATAGAGACAAAGTTTTTAATTTTTATGAAGTCTGATCAGTTTATCATTTTTTTCTTTTATGTATTGTGTTTTTTGTGTCATAACTAAGACATTTTTGCCTAACCTTAGGTCATGAAGATTTTCTCTTATTTCACTTTTAAAAGTCTTATAGTTTTAAATTTTATCTTTATATCTGAGATCCATTTTAAGTTAATTTTTTTCTAGAATGTGTGAGAGTTAGGTTGAAGTGGTTCATATACTTGCATATAGATCTTCAATGGTCCCAGCATGACTTTTTGATAATAAATTAAATTGTTTTTGTGTCTGTGTAAAATATCAACTGACTATGCTTGTGTGAGTCTATTTACGAACTCTGTATTCCGTTCCAATGATCTCTGTGTCTCTTCTTTTGCCAAAACCACACTGTCTGATTACTTTATCATAGATCTTGAAATTAGGTGGGGAGAATCCTCCAATCTTGTTCTTCTTTTTCAATTTTGTTTTGGTTATTCTAGTTCCTTCACCTTTTTATATAAACTTTAGAATCAGCTCCTTTGTATCTACCAAAAAAAAAAAAACCTTGCTAGGATTTTGATTGGAATTTGATTAATTCTATATATCAGTTCATAAAGAATTGATATCTTAACTATACTGAGTCTTCCAATCCATGCACATGGTATATATCTCCATTTGCACTAAGATTTTAACAAGGTTTTTGGTTAGATTATGGTCGTTTTCTTTTTGCTTATTTGCTTACTTTGATAGTGTCTTACTTTCAATATTTATTGTTATTTTTAATTTAAAAATTGAAAGGCCTTTCAGTAAGCAATGGACATGGCAGATCAGGAGAAGAGTAGAACTGGAGATTAGAGATGTTCATCATGGAGAGTTGGAAGCAGACCCATTTGTCAGTGGAGTGAGGGATTCCAGTATATAGATATGGCACCTGGAGAGTATGGTATGGGGTAGCTGTTGTTCAGAATCAGGGAGTACCAGGGAGAAGAGGAGTTTCCAGCAGAAAGTCAGCCAGTGATGAGACAATGTCACATGCTGGTTCAGGGTCTGGGCATTGTAAGAGGTTAGGAAACAGGGTCTTAGCTACTGGGATTCAGGAGGGGGACATTCAGTCTCTCATTGTAGTAGAGATGGTTAGCACAGGCCTGGGATAGGAAGCAGACATTCTGGATACTAAAACTGGAGTGCACACGGGGGGCTATGGGAGAGGAACAAGGCAGTAATCCAGATATGGACTTGACATCACTGTGGAAGGATTGGCCAGATCACTAAATTCTGAGTCTCTTGGAGACCTAAACTAAGGCTCCTGAAATTCTACTTGACTAAGTCCTAAATTGGTCCTAAGAATGGTACAGTGTTAAGCCTGAAGGTGGAATTCAAGTAGCCTCAGTTGTGACAAGAGGAGGAATGTTGGGGTAGAAAGCCAGGTGGAGCATTGCTCACTTGTTCACTTATTCACCCAGTATTTGCTACATGAAAGGCATTCTTATTGTTATTGCTACAGTCGACAGCAATGCTGTCTACTTGTGGAATGAGCAGATAGTATGCCTACACACGCTTGAACACACCCACACATTCACACACGCATGTGCACATGCGCACATGCATGGGTGGTTGCACAGAAGGAATGGCAAGCATTGGCCAAATGCCAGCTGGGAAACCCACAGTGATACTGAGCCTTAGGCACTGGGAGCCCCATGGGTCGGTTCACAAGGTAGCTGCTAACATCAAAGAGCACTGGGAATGTCTCAGAACTGGGACAAAGGTGGCTGTAACCCTTAGGTCTTGTGACACCAGAGAATAATTTGATGCATTTCCTTGGTATTGAAAAATACTCTAGGTGGCATTTGAACAGCTGAGCCTAAGGACACAATGAATTGGCCAAAAATAGGAAGGGGACCTATAAAAAATATATTAAATAGTTCTTGATTTAGGTAGCAACATGAATGGGGTAATTTTTTTTTTTCCCAACAGGAAAGGGGATTAGCAGCTTCTTTTCAGCATCTAAAAGCAAGAAGACAGCCAGTCTCTTGAACTTGAACTTGCTTATTATAAGCCCTTATCATAAACCATCGCTCTCTGTGTATCGATTTCTAGCCAGCGATTAACTAGATGTGACCTTAGAGCCTTGATAATAGCTGGGGGACTCACTCAACAGAGGGAAGCCTGCTAATTTTATGAACAAAGCAGGTATTTACAGACCCCTTCAGCCTCAGGCGAGTACTTTTCCATCCAGGTGGCATAAGAAGTCACAAACACAGAGCTCTGACGGGCCCCTGAACATGAGTTTGCGTTGACCATCGGGAAGGATGAGGCAGTCTAGGCCTGACTGGAAACGACTCAGTGCCAAAATTGTGAGACCAGTCACCTGCTATGGAGGGTTGAAATTCAATGCCTACATCCCCATATAATAAGATTACTGATAATAATGTCATTCACTTTTGCATACATTATACTTTACAATTTTTTTGCATCCTTTATCATAATATTTTTTTCTCTATGATTCCATTTATATAAATTTCAAAAATAACTCAAGTAAACTATATTGTTCAGAGATGCATGCTTAGGTGGTAAAACTATACAGCAAATTAAGGAAATGATCACAGTAATGTCAGGAGAGCAGTGACTCTGGGGGGAGAGAGCAGGTATGATTGGGAAGGGGCACACGCAAGCCTTCTGGGGTGTGGCGTGTTCTATGTCTTCTCTTGGATGGAGTTTACACAGAGATTTACTTTGCAATAATTTGTTAAGCTGTACATTTATGACCTATGCACTTTGTGCATGAGTTTATGTCTTACTTTACACACAACAAACAAAAAGCTGAAAAAGAAAAGAAAATCAGTTTCTTTCCTTTGCGTCATTCCAGCCATGATTGGTTGTTAGTTATTGAGATTCTAGGCTAGAGATGGCTAAAGCAAATGCAATATTTAACATGAGACTACCTTGGTGGTATTTTGGATATATTGATCTTTCATATCCCTTAATTAAAAAATATCAATCTCTCTATATAGTCCCAGTCTGAGAGTCCCATGGAAGGAGTACAGACTTGTTCAAAGTCACCAGCTAATGTCAGAGTTAGAACTCAATCCCAGGAGTTCTGACTCTACATCCAATGCTCTTGGGTGATGATACTCATATTTTTTTCCCAGCTTTAAAAATTCCACAAATATCTTTATTTCAAATTGAATTGAGTTGGGTATCTTGGCAAATGGTGGAATTGTCTTTTGGTTTTCAAACTTGCTTTAAAAGATAGAGAATGTTTGGCTCTATACTAGTTAGAGATGCCAAAGAAAGGTTCACTTAGTATTGAGAGTTAATCCAGTAGGAAAGATATGCCTGATTTCCTAGTCACCACAGCATCTTAAAAAATTAAAATCTTTTACATGTAAGATTCAACTCATTATAACATTTTTGTACATCAAATATATTATGTGTTCATTATGAGCATTTAGAAAAATTCAGGAGAGATAAAGAAGGAAATAAAAACCACCCACAATCCCAACCTTCTGAGATAAGCATTGTTAAATTTTGATGTTTTTAATGTATTTGATTAAAAAGTGTTAGCAAAATTGATATCCTAAAAATACTGTTTTGAAACTTTTTTTATCTTAACAGTATATTATGAACATTTTTTCTTATTAATAATCCTTCTATAACACATTTTTAAGGCCTGCACATTGTACAAACGGATGTATCATGTTTTTCAAAAAGCTAATTTCCTTTTGTTGGCTATTTGTTTTTATTCCAATTACTTGTATTGTAAATAACATCACAGTAAGCATCTTTGTAAATGAATCTTTGCATATACTCATTATTATTTCCTTAGAGTAAATTCCTAGAAGTGAAAACATTGGGTCTGGGTCAAAGGGTGTGCACACTTTAAAGGCTTTTGATATACTTGCCAAATTACCTTTCAGAACGATTGTCTCAATTTATGCTCCCACTAGGAGTATATAAAACTGTTTCCCCCAGCCAAGCCAATGCTAGATATTCTAATCTGAAATGTAAAAAAAAAATTGTTCACTAATAAGGTTCCATTTTCTCCTGTAGTTTTTTAGCCCTCATGTTGATTTAGTCCTTTAGTCCTTCAAGAAAAAATGTGTATTATCTCTCTTATAGGAGTCCTGATAATCAAACATGAATTACAGGACTGAGATATCTCACCTGTCTATGCACGTTTAAAATTTTCCACTTAAAACATGAAGGGAATCCATTATTAATAAAAAGGAGAGTGGATTTTTGTCTGTGTTAACACTACAGTTCTCAATTGAATCATTTATTTACATACCTAATGCCCCATTAGGCGTTCTAAGCACACTTGCATATTGTTAAAATACCTAATGATCATTCTTAGAAATGGGAAGTCAAACAAGCCCAGTGTATCAATTTGCCAGATTCAACAAACTCCTTGGCAGTGTGCTTACAAGACCCTATGGGGGACAGCAGTCAGGAATAGGCTAGACAGCATATTAGCTTATGAAAAGAGCTGTCGATGCAATCATAATCTACTTGCCTGCATTTCACTGACATTTTTTTCTGAGCTTATGGTGATAGAAAACTATTTCCCACATTCCTACTTAGGCACTCAGCAGAACGATAGGCAGGTTAAATCCCCATAAAACAAATCCTGCTATGATGCGACTCTTTCTGTAACTGAAAGAATGTTAGGCCCCAGGTGGAATTCCATGTATTTGAAATATTTTTTGATATCATAAAATCCTAACACAACAAAATAATTGGGACAGTACTTTGGTTTACATTCTGTTGGGATTTGACTTATTAGTGATAGCTTGATTAACAAGGCTTCTGGAAAGAAATCTGCTTTGATTAAAACATCAGCCTGGGGGACAGAAGTTTGGGAGAAGGATGGACTTGTTCTTTGTTATTCCAGAACCCTAGAGGGTAGAACTAAGGTCAATAGGTGGAAACAGAGAGTCTGATTATAGATTTCTTAAGGAATACATTTCTAACAACCAGAACTGTGCCAAGAGTGGCTGCCTTGTGCGGTAGGAAATGCCCCTTTTCCTGTAAGGGTCCAAGCTCTTGCTGGAGGAGTAGGCAGGGATGCTGAAAAGGAGTTTCCTTTATTGTGGGGCCCAGGGTCTGTGTTTTTGGAGGGGATCACATGGACATTGTTGGGATGGGTTGCTCTACCGCTGGCTGTTTACTAAGCAACAAGAAATGTGAGAACTTTCAAGTTCCTATTTTTCAAAAGGCTTATTCTTTTTTGAATGGTATGCTAGTCAAATACTGATTGCAAAGGTGAGGGCCAACATCAGCAGAGTTAGGCCAAAGTGACACGTTAGATTACTTTCCCCAAATCTCAAAAACATCTATTTCTTTCTCACAGAAGCTTCGTTGAAGGCTGGAGTGACCTCCAAGGCAGCTCTCTTTCAATCAGTGACTTAAGGATTTAATCTAGTTTAATTTTGTATCACACCTCTCTTAACATATGACTTCTAGGGTCTCCATGGCAAGGGAAGAGAAAGCATGGAAGACTTACATACATTTTTCTATTCTTTTACTTATGTCACTTCTACTTATTGTCCATTGGTCAGAACTAGTCACATGGTCCATTGTAGTTGCAAAGGAGAGTGGGAAATACAGTCTTCCTGTGTCCCTAGGAAGAGATAAGTGAAGTAGGTCTTGTGAACCTATAGCACTTGTTTTTGCTCCTGAGTTTTCTTTACTTTTATATTCTACCTTGAAGAAAAATAATGTGAACTTTATCCCATCATAGAACAAGTTGTAGCATGACTTACGCTTTACCACAGTTGCAGAAAGTTTGTCTGGTCTGAGAAGCTGGGGATAGGTTTTCTCCATGTGCATCCTTGCCCTCTTTCCTGATGCTTTATTTATTTGGAGTAGGGTTATCAAGAGCCTCTATATAGTTCTAATATATAGTTCTAATATTTTTCTGACTTTCAGCTCTGGATTCGGTAGTCCTGGGCCTTCTGAACAATCGCTGTTGAGGAAGAGGAGTGTACGAGTTTGCTAGGGTCATCAAAACTAAGTACCACAAACTGGGTAGCTTAAACAACAGTAATTTGTTGTCTCATAGTTCTGGAGGCTAGAAGTGTGAGATCAAGATGTTCTTTCTGAGAGCTATGAGGGAGAATCTGTTCCATGCCTCTCTCCTAGCCTCCGGTGATTTGCTGGCAGTCCTTGGTGTTCCTTGGCTTGAAGAAGTATCTTCTTGATTTCTGCCTCCATCATCACCTGGCATTCTGCCTGTGTGTGTCTCTCAGTATCCAAATTTCTCCTTTTTATAGGGACAACAGTCATTTTGGATTAGGGACCACCCTAATGATCTCATTTTCACTTGGTGACCTCTATAAAGACCTTATCTCCAAATAAGGTCACATTCTGAAGAAAGAGACCTGAGTCTCTGTGCTTTAACCTATAAGAAGAGGAGGATGGACGGGTGAACTTTGAACTTCTAGCCTGATCTGAGCCTCTGATACACAGTTAGTGACACTATAAGATATAAAGACATCATGATAGAAGAATTCGTGACTAGAAGGGTCTATGTGGCTTTCTGAGTCCCTAATTTCCTATTACAGCATGGCTTAGGTGCAGGGAAAAGAGGTCACAAATTGTGGCTTATGTTTTTAGGGTCTCACCCTGGCAGGCAGGCTTGAATGCAATCTCTCTCTCTCTCTCTCATATACAAACAGTTATATGCACACAGCTTTATTTTTGAATAGAAAAAGGAGATTTTTTAATAGTAGAGTTTTTTTTTAAATTCCTCCCTTCTTTTTTTCCTGGAAAAAGATGAAATCATCTATTTATTCTGGACCAATTACAAGCACTAGAAAGCACAGGAGGAATCGAAAGCTTGATCACAAATAAATATACAATGGGGGAGGGGGTATGGAGGAAACTGTTATTGATTGGCCTTGTAAAATCTGCTGCTGAATTGATAGCAATTTCTGGAAACGCCAGACATTTATTTTGTGCGGCTTGAACAGCGGAGATAATAATAAACGTACTTATGAAGTGGGTCTCTTGACACTATTTCCTTGAGCCCCTTATAAGAGCACACATGCATAATGGGTGTGATAGGTCTACAAGCCATAGTGAATAGACTTCAGATTTAAACCCCAGGCTGAGTTGCCCACCCCAGCCTCTCCACTGTGTTGGACATAGCATTTGAATAAGTCTCTATTAAAGAAACACAAACAATTCTTGCATGAAGAGGTGGGAGAGGTGTCCTCATCAGCTGTGGAAAGGCAAGCCTGGGCTTATTCTGATGCTCAGGGAAGAAAATCAGATGCTGAAACTGCTGGACCCTGCCCTGCCCTTCTGAATTTCTGGACCTGCTCTGTTCATTGTTTCTTTCTAACAATGGGCAGCATACCTTATCAGGATGCTCCCTCACCCCTACCCATTATCCTCACCTAGTCCCTTCTCCCACTCCTTGTGCAAGGGCATTTGATAATCTTGCCAGGGCCAGGAGGCCTAAGAAAAGACTCAGGGGTGTAACTGAATAGAGAAGTTGCTCGGTGTGCTTCAGCATAGTAAAAATAATTACTGTTTATCGAGTACCTATTAGGTGCTATGTACTTTAAACTCATGACCTCATTTATTTCTCACAACAACATTTTGAATTATTATTCTTTAAACAGTTTTTTGTAAGAAAGTGAAGCTCATCAAGGTTAAATAAGTTACCCAAGATCATGAAGTTGTTACAAAACTGAGCTAGATTTGAACACAGATCTAATTCTAGATTATTTCCATTCTGCTTTTGCCCGCTGGTGTGTAACAGGGACTGTGGGAGGTGAAGTTATAACATGAAGAGGGCCTTGAATGCCTGGTGAAGGCACGTCAACATTATTCCTGTGCAATAGGGAATGTATGAAGGTTTCTTTGAAAATATAAATGGTATAACCAGACTTAAGTTATAGAGAGATCTTTCTGGTGCTTGTGTTTAGGACAAACTGATGCAGGTAAACACACACGGTGGGAGACCACATAAAGGATACAGTAGCAGATATGGTGGGAGGCAAAGAGGTTCAGACTAGGAGAGGGACAATGGAATCACCAAGAAGTGGCTCTTGACAGTAACAGGAGTGGCCAATGTTTCCCCTTTTCCTTACTTTGTCTCTGGCTCCCTGCCCAGCTACCTCACCTTCTCCTATTTTGGGATGGTGGGAGGATTCCCTGGAGAATATTCATTCCCAGCCTGGGCCTCTTGATGCAAAGTCAATGTCAAAGACGTTGTTGGATACGGATGCCTGCTGAGCTAGGAATAGATGGAGATCACTTTTCCATCCTGCTTCCTTAATACATCTCCATTTAGTATGGTGCTGCTAAGGAGAATTTGAACTACTAATTTGGATGGTGGGAGAAGATGTTCTTCTATAAACTGGTAGATTTCCAAATCCCTGGTTGTGTCCTGTCTCTTCACAATGAACCTATATTTTTGTGAGATAGTCTTTAGGCTCTGAAAACCAGTCTTTCCCTTGAGATCGGGATTGGTGGCAATAGTGATGCTTTCCCTCCAATTACTCAAGGAACCAGCTCTTTTCAGATGCTAAATCAATCCCAGTTTCAAGAGCAGGTCCTGAAAAATAGCTCCCTAAATATCTGAAGAAGGGAAGTCAAAGAGACTTCTTGGATGAACTGTCATGTGAGGACCCATGTGAGTTAATTCTTTAGATGCCTTTTGTGCATGTATTTTGTGCCATACCCTGTGCCGGGGCCTATGGAGGAAGCCAGGAAGAATCATACAGGGTTTCATCCTTCACAGTATAGTAAGGGGACATAAGTTCATGTTCATAAATAACTTCTATACAGTTTCACACCACAGAACTGCCACAGATAGTATAGGTCGTAAGAGTTCCAAGGGAAATAAGAAAGATAGATTGCAGTTTTTGAGTGGTCGTAGAATGAGAAGAAAAATTATTTTGAAGTTGTGGGGTATTCCAGGTGTAGAGAATGACAATAGCCAGGCGAGGCAGTGAGAAAGCACAGAGTGTGCAAGGAATCCCAGAGAAGAATCCAAATTACTGCGATCCCAATTCACTGAGATTCATGTGGCCTATGGAAGGGAAGAGTATGAGATTGAAGAGATGGGTTAGCGTCAGATAGAGAAGAGTTTAAACACCAGGCAGATGCAATAACTCTACATACAAAAATTTGACAACTTGGATGAAACAAACCAATTCCTCTAAAACTACCACAGTTTACCCAATACAATATAGACAATTTGAATAGTCCTATAATTATACAGAAATTGTACTCATAATTTAAAAAACTTTCGATAACAAAATCTCCAGTTCCAGATGGTTTCACTGAAGAATTCTTTCCAACATTTAAAGAAGAGTTAACAGCAATTTTACACATCTGCTAGAAAATAGAAGAGGAGAAAACAGTCTACAATTCATTTCATAAAGATAGTATCATCCTGATACTAAAATGACAAACACAGTACAAATAAAGAAAACTACAGACTAACATCCCCCATGAATTTAGAAGTAAACTCTTAAAAGAAAAGGAAAAAAACCCAGAATGGAACAAAATAGAAAAAAATATAAATTAGAATTTATCAATTATGAAAAGAATTATGCATCATGACCAAGTAGGGTCCAGAGATGCAAGCCTGGTTCAGTATTAAATAATCAGTTAATATTAATCCACCATATTAATTATCTAAAGAAGAAAAACCAAATGATCATATCAGTCAATGCAGAAAAAGCATTTGGCAGTCAGTAAGATTAAAAGACAAGCAACCAGCTGGGAAGAAAATATTTGGAAATCACATATCTGTTAAAGAACTAATATCTAGAATATATAGAGATATCTCAAAATTCAACAGTTAAAAAACAAACAAACTAATTTGAAATCAACAAAAGATATGAAGAGACATTTTACCAAAGATGACAAGTGAACACATAGAATAATAATTCAACATCATTAGAGATCAAGGAAATGCAAATTAAAAACACATGAGATACCACTATACACCTAACAAGAGTGGTTGAAATAACAAAAAATAGCAACAACACGAAGTGCTAGCAAGTATGCAGAGAAACTGGTTTCATGGGAATGTAAAATGAGCTCATATCTCTGGAAAATGGTTGGGCAGTGTCTTCAAAAAAGAAGTAAACATGCAACACCGTGCAACCCAGCATTTATCTCAGAGAGAAGATTTATGCTCACACAAAATCCTGTACATGAGTGTTTATAACAAAAGTTCACAACTGCTGTAAATTGGAAACAAATGTCTTTCAATGGGAGAATAAACTGTGGCACATTCATACATGAGATACCACTCAATAATGAAAAGGAATTAACTCGATGCACACAACCTGGATGAATCGCCTGATAGAAATTACCCTGATAGGAAAAAACAAATTCCAAAAGGTTGCATATGGTGTGATTCCATTCCTAATTGACAAGATTTTAGAAATGGAGAATAGAATGGTGGTTACCAGGGATTAAGGGGTGGGCAGGTGGGAGTGAGAGGGAATTGGGTTTGTCTATAAATGGGCAACACGAGAGATCTTTGAGGTGACGGAAATATTCTCCATCTTGACTTATTAACATCAATATATTGATTGTGACACTGTACTATAGTTTTGCAAGATGTTAACATTGAGGGTAAAGGGCGCACAGGCTCTCTCTGTATTATTTCTTATAACTACATATGAATCTATAAGTACCTAAGCATAAAAAGTTTAATTAAAAAAATAGTTCAGAGGAGACCCAAACTAGGATGCTGATAGTGGTGGGGAGAGGGGATGAACTGGGGTTGTTCACATGACTCTGGTTGTTCAGCCTCTCTCTTGCCTTCTCACTTACTTGGTAAAGAACCGTGAGGGACTTCTCCACCTAGTGTCCATTGTTGCCTTGGAGTATTGTCCTGTTCAAATTTACTTCAATGACTTCTGGAGGCAAATCAAAAAGACATTCATGAGAGACTTTGAGGGACCAAACTGGCCTCACATTGGTCCCAGTGTCCAAGGTTGGAGAAGTCACATAAAGAAATTTTCTAAAACTCTCCAAGCCAGTAAAGAGGTGGGAGTGGAGGCAGTATAGGCATGAGTTGAATATGAGCTTGCCTGGTAAGCCCATTGGATTAACAAAGAAAAAGAGCAAAAATGAGAGAATGCTGGCTTCTGGAGCAGTTGGGAGGTCCTCCTCTCCCCTCTCCTTCACACCCATGTCTGCTCCCACACAGGCACTCCACCCTCAAGGATGAGTCAGGGTCAAAAGCAAGGGTGTTCAAATGTACAATAGCTAGCTAGTGGGAAGCAGCCACATAGCACAGGGAGATCAGCTCCGTGCTTTGTGACCACCTAGAGGGGTGGGATAGGGAGGGTGGGAGGGAGACGCGAGAGGGAGGAGATATGGGAATGTATGTATGTGTATAGCTGATTCACTTTGTTATAAAGCAGAAACTAACACACCATTGTAAAGCAATTATACTCCAGTAAAGATGTTAAAAAAAAAAAAAAAAGCAAGGGTGTTATGGACTCCTGAGTTAGGGAGGGAGCTTTGGCAGGGCTGAACTGATAGCTTTGATGTTCTATCCCTGTTGCTTGCAGGGGGCGGCTCTCCTTGGAGGGTGACTGCCCTGGGAAGGCCTGGGGGAAGGCTCAGGGGGAGTTGTACTGCTTTCAGCCTGCAGCCTGAACACAAGGAGGCCTGATGAGTCCCAGCGGCCCAGATCAACGGGAACTAACGGGGGTCTGGGGGCCGGGCCCAGGCTTGTGGTAATACATCGCTCCTCTGCCGGACTTTGCTGCTGCACGGCTCCCTCAGGAAGAGGTCACGGGAGTTTTTTGCAGCCTGGATCAAGATTCCAGATCTGAGAGAAAGAGAGAGGGAGAGAGACATGGGGCGAGGGGAGGGAGGCAAAACAAGTGAACAGGATATGGTCTTTTTTTCCCTTTCTCTTTCTTTCCCTCTCTTCCTTACCTAACTTTAATCCTCTTTACATGCTTTTGTTGTTGTTCTTATTGTTTTATTCTGCATTTTACTTCTTTGTCTAGTTTTATTTTAGTTTTGTCTTCTTTGTGTGGTTGGTTTGGTTTTGGCGTTGAGTAAATGATAGCAGATTCTCCAAGTCAATGGCAAGTCTTTCTCACGGCCTCCATGATGTACCCCCAGACTCCACTCTCTCCTGCTTCCCCCTTGTCCGTCCAATCCAGCCACACCTGACTCCTCACTGTTCCTTGCACATGCCAGGAAGGTACCGCTTCAGAGTGTTGGCACTTGCTGTTTTTTTTTTTTGCTGACACCCCTCCCTCCCAACTCCATATATCCCCATGGCTTATTTGTTCACCTCCTCAGGTCTTGACTTAAACACGACATTTCAAGGAGATGGTCACCAAACAGTCTGTGTAAAATTGTATCACACCCCTCAACACTTCTTACCTTCTACATTTTTATTCTTCAAAGCATGTATAACTCTCTTACGTACTCTGCATTTTACTTCTATCTCAGTTACTGTCACAGTACCTCAACTAGAATGGAAGCTGTAGGAAGGCAGGGCTTTTGCCCGTTTCGTTCACTATTGAATGTGCCTAGAACAAAGTGTGGTATAGAGTAGGCAGCCCATAAATATTTGACCAATGAAAGATGGGAATAAGGGAGAGAATAAAATTCTTTCTGGTGCTAGGAAGACATGTGTATATAATATGTAATTTAAATGAAATATATCATTAATTAATTTAATACTTTAAAATATATTTAAAATAAATCTAGTTTAAGTATGTATGTATTGATAGATTGATTAAAAGTCTGTGACCTTGAAAAGAACCTTGGACTGGAGTTTGAAGAGTTGGTGTCAGTTCTGGTGTCTTTAAAACAGATCTGATGGGGCAGAAGCATTTCATCTCCCCGCCTCGGTGTCTGCCCTTGTGAAATAGGTATAATGTTCCCTTTGTACCTTACAGGATTATCATGAGAATCAAATAAAATATTGGACAGGGGTGTGTAAAAACTAAAAGGCAAATCACACATACACGCAAACCTCTGCAGGGATAAAACACTGTTATATTAATGTTTAGTTATCACATAATGAAAGAATTCAGAATGTGATCTTCTTTATCCTAACGGTGATAGAAACACATAATATAAGAGAGCTGGGTATTCTGTAGGACTTAATCTCCATGTGATACCGTGAGGCTGTCTGAGGAACTTATCTTATGAAACCTGAGTGTTATTTGGGAGCTTATCAGGAATGTTTCATGAGAGGAAAGGAGAACAGAGCTCAACCGTGTCATGGAATATTCCTTCCTGTCTTCCATTGCCCCAAGCCCTGTGCTGTTGCATTTCTTGCTGTGTATTATTGACAGAGGAAATGCTGATTCATGGGTCTGAGTTACAGGAAACCTTGTTTCCTGGTGAAGAAACAAGCCTTGTGGTGCTGCCAGCATCCTCCTCTGCCAGTTTCTGCCACAGACCCTTCTCCCAGGCCGGCACGAGACAGACTGACAAGGGGTAGAGCCAACTTGAGCTTAACCAGTGAAGTTACCTCCCTTGCAACAGAGTTTAGCACCATGCCTCTCTAGACCCTTCAGCTCTGACCCCACGATACTTTTCCAGCTCAGCTCCCTCCTCTTCCTTCTCATATCCTGAGCTGTGGCCACACATGACTACTCCCAGTCCTTTGTGAACACCTTGTATTTTCCAGTCTCATTGCTTTGGCTCATGATGTGCCCTGCCTGGAATGGTCCCTGACCCGGTGTCGGCTCATTGAAATCCTACCCATGCTTCCATCCTGCTCAGCAGCTACCTGCTATGTGAAACCTGCTAACTTTCCTTCTCTTTGTTTTTATTCTTTTTAGTAAGGGTATTTTCCAATATGCACATAAGTGGACAGAGCTGTACGGTGAAATTCTATGTACCCATCTCCCAGCTTCAACAATGACATGATTTCTTTTAAATAGTACTTGATCCCTCCTTCTTTGAGCTCTTCTAGTAGCTCTTATGTTCTGTACTTAACCCATATTTGCTGAATTGAATGAGAAGAAGGTGAATTGGTGGATTTAGAATGCTCTGTTTACCCACCTGCCACAATGGGGAAACTGAGGCCCAGAGAAGTGAGGTGAGTCACCCAATGTCATAAGACAGGGAGCGTCAAGCTGAGACCAGAGTCTTCTGAAGGACCCCATGGTCTAATTGGAAGACGTGAATAATACACTTATAACAAGTACATGCTACTGGATCTCAAGCGCTACAGGAGTTCAGTGTGTGTTGAGTGAATAAATTAATCTTCTATCCAATTGATTTTTTTAAATAAATTTATTTTATTTATTTATTTTTGGCTGCATTGGTTCTTTGTTGCTGCGTGCGGGCTTTTCTCTAGTTGTGGCGAGTGGGGGCTACTTTTCGTTGTGGTGCGCGGACTTCTCACTGCGGTGGCCTCTCTTGTTGCGGAGTACGGGCTCTAGGCGCGGGGGCTTCAGTAGTTTCAGCACACGGGCTCAGTAGTTGTGGCACATGGGCCCTGTAGTTGCGGGGGGACCTAGAGCACGTGGGCTTCAGTAGTTGTGGCGTGTGGGCTCTAGAGCGCAGGCTCAGTAGTTGTGGCGCATGGGCTTAGTTGCTCCACGGCATGTGGGATCTTCCCAGACCAGGGATCGAACCTGTGTACCCTGCATTGGCAGGCGGGTTCTTAACCACTGCGCCACCAGGGAAGCCCTATACAATTGATTAATAAGATGACCTCTTAAGCTTTGCATGGAGCAGCCCCCTGGCCCTCTCCATGCTATAATCTGATGTCAACATGCTGAAGGCCTTGGAGATATCTGACTTATATGGAAAGAAAAGCCATCTAATTCTAAAGAACACTAAGAGTTTGTGAAAAGTTTAAATTGATAAATATTCTAAAACAAATTCTGTGTTATTACTACATGGATTAGAGAGCAGGTAGTCTGTGTCTGAAGAAAGTAACTGATTCTGAGTTAACTTGGACTAGAAAGTAGGGAGAGAAATTAAGGGAGTCTTAAGTTTTGTGGTCTGGAGTACTTGTGCCTTTGGTCATTTGGGAGGAAGGTAGGAAGAGAAAGCGTGGAAAGATAAAGCAAGAACTAAAAAGCCGGTAGGGGAATAATGGCAATTTTTCATCTTGATCCCGATTGGGCTCGAACCTGGATTTTGGAAGGACAGCAAGAGGTCATCGGGATGTCCTGTCTGAGATACCCTGACTTTACTGTGTCAAAATGGAAGGAAGGTCATCTGCCAAGAAGCTGTTGCCACTGGTGTGGAAAATAGAAAGTGTGTGTGGATTTTCCTCATAAAATGAAGTTAAAAAACAATTTGAGATCCTTTCCTTGATAAAGATCTTTCGAATCAGATTCTTTCTAAAGGTCACGTATAATTAGGGCACAATCCCTGCCTTTCCTTGGTAAGGCAAAATGGGCCTGTGCTGTGGGGAGCTGTAGGGGGCTCTGACCAGGCATCTACCAGGCCATCCGTCTGCACTATCGCACTGGCCCATGAAAACGGTGGCAGTCACGCCATGACCTAGGTCCCAGGGAGGCTGAGGCTCACCCGAGTAACAGACACAAAGTGATTTGTAGGCTGTGAAGTGCCTCACCAAGGTCATGACATCTGCCATTACTAGAAGCACAGGAGTAGTAATCTGGTGGCCTTGGAGATGTCTCCTGGAGGCAAGAGGGCAGGATAAGGAGACGAAGAAGAGTTATTAGAATCGTGGGTTCATGTTTCACACTTCAGTGTGGGCCAGAGACTGGGTGAGGAGAACGTAGGAGAGCATTATGAAATTGTGGCCCTTCCCTATGTTTGTCTCTCTCTGTCGGTGTCCCTGTGAAGTTTATCATTAAAAGTGTCGGAAAGAATACGTGGCTGTGTGCCTATTTTAGAGGCAGCAAGTCGAGGGGAGGGTACTCAGGAGGAAGTGGGGTCCTGAGTGATGCTTTGAGTTCTCTAGGTGGTCTGGAATCGTGAAGAGAGGAAAATGGGTAGAATTTATGGATCCCGTAGGGAGGAAAGAGGATTTTAGGTTTAACGGGCAGATGGGTTGGGTGTGTTCCCATTTGGGCCGTGGGAATCCGTTCAAGTACAAGCAGGAACAAAATAACTGCTCAAAGGAGACCTGCGATAGTCACCAAAGATAGATAGGATTCCACTACAGCAGGTGATGGTTTGCCCTCTAAAATCCATGAGAATACACTTCCCTCACAAAGAAAAATATCCCTCCTTCCACCCCACAACACACATGCTCACCCGCCTGTTTTATTTGCTTAATGATTCTTTCTTCAAGGGGATATAAAGGTTAAGTGTGCCCGGCACTAAGTAACCATTACAAACTCCAGATGTGGCCCTCGGTACAGCTGATCTGAATCGAACACCACCAAGGGGCAGGGCACTTTCTCGGGCCTCTGAGGTACACAAACTGGAACAAGATCTGAGCCCTCAAAATGCTAAGGCCTTAGCAAACTCATGTGGTTTAGAGCCTTCACAGAGAAGAAGGAAAGGCAGGGCTTTCTTTGGACCCCTGTGAAAAATTCATCTTCTTCCACACTCTCTTTGGTAAGAGACATCAGTGTTCCCAAGCCAGACGGATTCATGGGGTAGTGTGAAGGGCATGGTCCTGGAGGGCCTGGAAGATTTCCATTACAGAGCTCAGGTGAAGGCCTCGGCTCCGGAGGCCTGCCTCACCTGGAGGGAGTCAGGTAGGAAGAGAATGCTTTGGCTGTGCTGAGCAGATCTCATTAGCCGTGGGGTTAATCCTGAGGTTAATGTATATTCGTTAGACTTTTTTGTTTCCTGGTGTTGTGTTTCCACTCTTAAGCTGAAAAGTTGTCCTGTAGACTTTGGCATGGGTTTAGCTGCATTCTCATTGAAACTCAAGGCCAGATTGTCTGCATAGGAAAGCTTCTGATGCCTTCCCGTAAAAGGATTACACCTGAGTGTTCAGGTCAGATGATCAGGCCCAGAGAAGGTACAGAAAGAACGAAGGTTCCTCACCAGTGTGCCTGTAGCTGGTGAATGAGAGACTCTCAGGGGAAACAACCCTACTGTAGTGTTGGCTGATTTCGGCTGTGTAGATAGTCTCACCATAGCCAACCTCAAGCTACCAACATGGTCACTGACTGTGGAGTTGGGAAGAGATGTCAAGAATCAGCTTTGTGCCCTGGTAGGAGCCACCCCAGCACACCACCCGCCAGCAGTCAGAATGAGACACAGCGGAACTGGCTCAGAGGACCAGGAGGAGTTGGAACCCAGAGACCAGAGGAGGCGGTTAAGTAGGTAAGGGTGTGGGCAGTGCCAGCAGCACATGAAGACAGACAGGAGATGACAGGCCAGGAGGCAGTCAGCACCAAGCCAGCCATAATAGATGGTCATCCAAAGAAAAACAGCTACTGGGGAGGGGGAAGGGTAAGCTGGGACGAAGTGAGAGAGTAGCATTGACATATGTACACTACCAAATGTAAAACAGATAGCTAGTGGGAAGCAGCCACATAGCACAGGGAGATCAGCTCCGTGCTTTGTGACCACCTAGAAGGGCGGGATAGGGAGAGTGGGAGGGAGGGAGACGCAAGAGGGAGGAGATATGGGGATATATGTATACGTATAGTTGATTCACTTTGTTATAGAGCAGAAACTAACACAACATTATAAAGCAATTATACTCCAATGAAGATGTTAAAAAAAAACAAAAGAAAGAAAAACAGCTACTGTTCACTGAGCAATACTGTGGGTCAAATTCTCTGCATTGTCACTAATTCTCACAGCATCTCTGCCAGGGTATTTTTATTCCCATTTTACAGATGAGGAAATTGAGACCCAGGGAGATAAAATGGCTGGTCATATGAGACATGGTGGAGTGAGAATTCAAATCTGAAGTTTGTTTCCACTACAGCATCAGCACAGGGGAGGCCGGGAATAAGGCCTGCTCCTAAACGTGCCAGACAGGATATATGGCTGCTGGTGGCTGACTCTGATTCCTGGGACGGCCGACAGTTTTGTAGGAATGAGGGCACTGGTGGATTATGAAATCAGGGACTCAGTATCAGGGATGAGTCATTGGACCTAGGGTGCCAGGTCAGAGAGAGATGAACTTGCTGCTGGGTCATAGTAAAGGCCCTCAACCTTGGAGTGGGATTGAAAATTATTAAGTTGGGAACTCTCTGAATGTCATCTGACCAGAGTATCCATCACTAAGTCCTTTTTGTAGCTGTTGGCACTTCTGAAGAAGGACCTTATATAGGATGACTATGGGTACCTGTGTTTTATACCAAGATGATGTCTACAGTTCTTTAAAACTGTAGTACAGTCTATGGAAGCTAATTTGAAAATACAAATGTGTATTTAATTAATAAATTACTTAAGACCCTACACAATTCAAAGACAGAGCTGAGGCTATTGTACAGCTATGCACTGTGTAAGGCAGGGGTCCCCAACCCCCGGGCCGTGGCCTGTTAGGAACCGGGCCGCACAGCATGAGGTGAGCGGCGGGTGAACAAGTGAAGCTCCATCTGCCGCTCCCCATCGCTCCCCATCACTCCCCATCACTCGCATTACCACCTGAACCATTCCTGCCTCCCCAACCCCCGCCTGGTCTGTGGAAAAATTGTCTTCCACGAAACCAGTCCCTGGTGCCAAAAAGTTTGGGGACCACTGGTGTAAGGCATGGAGGTTGGATGAGGGAGGAGCTGTGTGGTCTCTGTGGGGATGCAGATGCAGTGAGTTAGGTATTGAAGAGGGATGCAACAAAGTGTCCGGAAATTGGAGACAAATGAAAGCCTAAGGATGAGATCCAGAAGGAGAGAGGGAAGAAGCCCACCCTCCAGGTGCAGGATCAAGAAGGCCCAGCTCTGGGAAGAGCCTGTAAGGCCTCCAGGGACTCCACGTGGGGCTGGCTCGAAAGGGAAGCCTGGGTGGGAATAAGTTGCTGAGAAATCAGGTTTAACTTTACTGGTATTTCTTATCTGTTTATGTTCTGAAGTTTCTTTCCTGAGTAGGAGAGTTTAATCATATCTCTTCACTTTCAGTATTTGTGTGTGTGTTAATTGCAGTGGCACAAGGTGGGAAATTCGGGTATTATTGGAAGGAAAACCCATAGGAGATTGATGGTGGGGCTCTGCGATGTGGACGTCCTGTCTATGGAGGACTAATCTCCCTTCTCACTCTTGGGTGCTAGTGGCCAAAGGCCGTGCCATGCCATGGGCTCTTTCATTTGTGACAACCACTCAATGAGGTAGGTTCTATTACTATCCTCATTTTAAGTTATAGACAGGAAAGGTTACTCTGCTAATAAATGTCATGGGGAGGATTTGAACCTCAGGCACTCTTCAGAACCCAAACCTATATTATTAGGGCAAACCATAGGAAATGGTCTTTCTTTTTTTAATTTATTTTTATTAAAAAAATTTTTTTAAATTTTTGGCTGCGTTGGGTCTTCGTTGCTGCACGTGGGCTTTCTCTAGTTGTGGCGATCGGGGGGCTACTCTTCATTGTGGTGCACGGGCTTCTCAATGCAGTGGCTTCTCTTGTTGCAGAGCACGGGATCTAGGCGCACGGGCTTCAGTAGTTGCAGCATGCGGGCTCAGTAGTTGTGGCTCACGGGCTCTAGAGCACAGGCTCAGTAGCTGTGGCACATGGGCTTCGTTGCTCCACGGCATGTGGGATCTTCCCAGACCAGGGCTCGAACCCGTGTCCCCTGCATTTGCAGGCAGATTCTCAACCACTGCGCCCCCAGGGAAGCCCGGTCTTTCTTTTAGATTGAATATTTGTAATTCCATATCGTGCTATTTTTGACCCTCTGGATACTGAGAGTGTCCTTGAAGTAACCAGATCTTGCTGTTACAGTAAGCAGACCCAGGAACCAACATCAGCTGCAAGGTGGTGGTGTCCTGCCTCTTTTGTCACACGTGATGCCAGCAGTGGGAAGAGAACTTTTTCAGTAGCAAAGGTGATGAACTTGTGAGATTTTCAAACCTGCAGATGTGACTTGAATGGCTTCCCTTTGGGTAATGGACACTGGCTAGAGACCTAGAAAGGGATCGGCCACAGGGTGAACTACTTGAGAGAACCAGCATGGTTTCCAGCACATGGTGTCGAGCAAATGGGGAGCAAAGAACTCTTGCTTAGGTAAGACTTCACACTGGGATGACGTAAAAATATGGCTCTCCCCCGTACATTCACCATTCAGCAACTCAGCCTCTTGGCACGTGGTAGAAATTGTAGACCAGAGCAAATTTTGGCAGAGCAAATGGTGATGAGGTGGAAGAGTCAGCATTTGCCCAAATTGTTCTTCCACTGGCTGAGCCAGGTGACTTCAGGAATGTTGCTTACACTTCCTGGGACCTCTGTAAAGTAGGCAGGCTGATTCTTTCCAGCTTTCTCTCTAGATGGTTGGGAGGATCTTAAGAGCTTAGAGAAAGTAAGTCTTTGTGAGCTTAGAAAGACAAAAAAAAAAAAAATTGTCTGAGGTAGAAAACAAAAGGTTTAATTTTGTAGGAAAAAGAGGGAAGCAATATGGTGGCTGGTTTGGAAGTCTGGACAGGCTCACTACTAGTGGGACAGTGGATGGGTCAAAGGGGACAGTGAGAAAGCACTCCTGACACTTTGCCCAAACCTGGCCCAGGGCCTGGTGTCTACAGAGGCCACATCCCGTGCTGCTGACTCAGTGCCTTCACCTGCTGCAGAGGGTGACTAATTCCAATGCCCACCACCACAGCTGTGGGCTTCCTGCCCCTGCCTGCCCCCGGGCCCCTCTCAGCCTCATTCCTCCCAGCCTCCTCCCTTTGCCCCTTTTTGGAACAACTGTGCATAATCCGCTCTCCCCTTCCTTCCCCTTCCCCCAACACTCCCACCTGCCCCTTCTGATTCAGTGCCAGCAGCTGGTCAGCGAGCAGAGCCAAATCAAACAGATGTGTGTGGGATTGGCCGGCACGTGTCATCGGGCTCCCTGTCCAGACCCCTCCCCAAGCAGGGCTCTCTCTCAACTGGTCAAAGGCTGAGTGCCCCTTTTCAAGGGCACTGCAGGGCTTAAGCCGAGAAGTGGTCAGATGCCTCTGCCTTCTGACCCTTCCTGTTTTTCTCCTCCTCTTGCAATTCTCTTTTTCTTTCTCTTAGAGCAGTATCCCTTCCCCTTCTTGATTGCTTGTCTTTTATTCTATTCTTTATTAAAAAAAATTCTTCCTCATTAATCAAACTCATGAGCCTTTTAAGGATTACGTTAAAAAAAGAAGGCAGGACACCTTCTTTTAAAACAGGTTTTAAAGTTCAAATTCTCGTAGATTCATAAAGGACATCACAACAGGCCAGAAACCAGACAGAAGAAGAATAACAGCTGGTCTTTTTCACCGCAGCCTGTCCCAGCCCAGGATCTTCAAGACATCACTTCCTTCCTTCCTTTCTTAGTCAGTGGCATGCAAAATTCATGGTAATTCTCAGAAGTAGGTACCCTTGCAAGCAAACATCTTTGATTTTTCTGTGCAATTGGCGAATTCTCCTCACTCCCACCTACCTGTCTATGTGGGGATGACTTGAGAACAGCAGCAATTAACCCAAGAGAGCCCTGTGACAGATCAAAGCCCTCTGGGCACTGAAATCTTGTTGAAAATAAGATTAGCAGGTCTAGCATAATGATACAAAGATTGCTCTGTGTTTTCAAGTATATTTATTTTTTTCTTAAAAACACAAGAAGTGAAACAGCTTGCATTCTAGCTGAGAAACAGTCCCAACAGAAATGATAAACAACAACAAAATAGTGTAATGTCATACAGATTTTTCTAAAATAATGGTCTTAAAGATTGATAATCGTTACTGGTTACCTGAATGTCTCAAAATTCCACAGCCACGCGTGCCTTTTGCTTTTGTTAGATGAATAGAAAATGCAAGGTTACTGGATTAGGCCTTGCCTAGTTTTCTGAATATCGCTTAAGAGAGTGTTAGCATTTGAGAAACATTAAATTATAATAATGTGTTTCCCATCTTGCCCTGACTTCCAGGAAGCTCAGAGTTGAATCTAATGCTTAATCTAACAATTATATTAGCCTTTGCCATTTCTTTTTGTTTTAATCTAAATATCTAGTTCTATCTTTTTATACCTCAGTGTATATCTTCTTTTCTTTTTTTCTTTTTTATTTTTTTTAGTGTAAATCTTCTTTAATGTTATAAATCGTTCAAAATTCTTTTTTGGAAAAAAGGATGATATACTAAATATGGGGAATTCCATAAAAATGACTTCTAATAATGATGAAGATAATGATTCATGACACTTCACTTTCCACCTTTAATTAGTTATTTGTGTACTTGTCCTAAGATCCTCATTAGACCTCAGATTCCCTGAGGGGAGAGCCATCAGTGTCCCGGAATCTCCCCTGGGGTGGGTGTTTAGTAAGATTCTGTTGGATAAATACAGCCTGAGGATTAATTTTAGAGGAAATAGAATGAAGTTTTCTTCCCCTTTCCTTTCCATTCCATTCCATTCCATTCCTTTCCTTTCCTTTTTTTTTTTTTTTTTGCTTTCCTTAGAGATGACTCCATTGATGTGATCTTTGCACTCAGGCAGCTTGCAGCTAATATATGGGGATGCTTCTCCTGCGCCGGGTGAGAAGTTATTTCCTCCTCATTCCCCTTTGAAGCCCATCGTAAATTTTTCTTTCTCTGTATTGTTCTCTCCCTCTTCCTGCATCATACTCAGTAATGTTCTCCTACATAAATAATAACCACTTACATTTACATAAGCACAGGTAACAGTGGCACATTCCTTCCCAAAAGGATTTGAGATGGCCGGCTTAGAGGATTTTTAAACTTTACAACGCACTCTCAGATGCCATCACTGTTATTAGCTAATATTTATTGCACGCTTGCCATGTGCCAGGCACTAGGCAAGGGCTGTTTGGACACGACCTCGGTTAGCCCTTACAGTAATCCTATGCAGAGGCGACCGATAATATCCCCACTTTCAATGCGAGGAAACTGCGAGGCTCTGGAAACTGCCCAAGGTGGCACAGGCGGGAGGGAGCAGGACTGGGACGGGAACCCTGACCTCCAACTGCGAAACCCAGGCTCCTAGCCTCTGAATACATATAATCCCTTTGGGTCACTGTTTCAACCCAGTGAAATGGGTGAAGTGGGGGTGATTCGCTCTGTCTTACAGATGAGCGGAAAGAGGAACAATGTTTACTGAGGCCTGATGATGTCCAGGGCTTACAGTTTACTCATTTGGTCCCTCCAGTCATCCTACAAGGTAGACATCAATTTCTGCATCACAAATGAGGGAACAGAAGCTTCGGAGTGTTTAGTTAACTTGCATTGGCACTCAGCCGAGGAGGCAGGATTTGAGCCTGGTCACTTTGGCTCTAAAGTCCAAATTTTTTTTTTTTTTTTTCATTGTACATGTGGAGGTACAGCCCAAGTTCACACGGTAGTTTCCCAAAAAAACCAAAAAAACAAACCAACCAACCACCAAGCTCGGTCAAACTGAATTCTTTAAACTGCCCTTTTCAAGTTCTGGTGTCCTGCTGGGGTCAAAAAGTGCAGTGTCTGTCTGGCTACTGAGTGTCTTTCCCCATGTGACCTTGAGAGGGAGGGAGCATCTTATTATGACTTGACAAGGCGAATGCAATTGAATTTCCATCTCATTCAGAGCAGAGAGAGAATAGCTTTGGGAATGAGGCTAGTTTGAAACAAGGGCTCCTGAAGCTAATTAAAAGCTAGGCTGGAGCTGTGCTTTTCATTCCTTAAGAATGTTCGACCTCATTAAATAGGAAAAAGCAAGCGGAATTTTCTGATTTTTTTTTTTTTCAGGTTCTGCAGGGGATGGCCAGTGAGACACATTACTACGGCTTTCAGTCTGCACGGTGCTGGCATTGGGCATCGACATCGCTGTTGTGATGAAGACTTACCCTTCTCCAGTGCTTATCACCCTGAAAGGATCGCAGCTTGGTAAAGCAGACGCAGAAGGACACACTCTCCCTGCTTCAGGCTCCGGTTCCCCAGCACTCCATCCCCCGTTGTCACAGGGGGTGGAGGAAGCGTCTGTGGGCTCAATACAGTGGACCAAGTGGTTGGTCTTCATAAAGGCCCCGCCCACAGACACCTGGAGCTAACAGACACTCACAGGCACGAGGTTCCAGCCAAAAGGGACGGAAAAATTCACAGACTCTCCATGTGGCTTCTGGATGGAATAGAAGACTCCAAAATGGACTTAGAACTCACAGCGGGAGCAGCAAGTCAGGGGCCACATGCTCAAGCCACAGAGTTGCCTGGGACTGCAAAGATCAGGCTCGCAGAGGCTGAAACTGGAAATCTTTAGGTTTTGATTTAAAGGTTTCCATTGATGGGGCACCTACTGAGTGCCAGGCACTGTGCTAGCAGCTTTGCGTCTATTGTATCTAATCTTTCCAGCCACCCTGCAAAGTAGGTGTTATTATCCTCATTTCAGAAGTGAGGAAGCAGAGGTGAAGGCTACGATTTCCCTTTTCATGGTTCTCGGTCTTTACTAAGTTAATGCAGCATGATCAGAGGAGTCCTAGTTTTACAAGGTATCAGAACTGGAAGGGATGTTAGAGGTCATGTCTACCATCTGAGGATAACGATGAAAAAAGATCCAAAGCGAGAAAAGTAAATTATTTTGCTCAAGGACACACAGCCGAGCTGGCACCTCCTCCCAGGCCTCTGGGCTTGCCGTGTGGACCTGTCTTTTCTTCTCCGTGTAACAGCAGGGGAACACAGAGATGTCATTGCTGTCTGGGAGGAATGGAACAAATGTCAAGGCCTGTCTGTCTCTAAGCAGTGATCACCACAGACATGGCCGTTTTCAAACCGATTCTCACTTGATCTGCTCAACATTCCTTAAAAAGGAGGGAAGGGGAAGCTTTGCAGTTTTGGAAGATGAAGCAACTTGCGGATGATGAAAAGGGACATCCGTGTCTATCAAATGTTTTAAGCCCCTCAGGAGAAAGGTGCAGGAGGAGAGTGAACTGTTTTGGTATTTTCTTATTTCCATCATCTTGTGATCTTAGGTGTCACACACTGGGAAATCTTCCCTTCAAGACAGTAATGAGTTGCTTTTTTTCACTCCTTGATTTTCTCCAAACTGCTTGGGGTTGCAGTGGAAAGCTCTTCTAGAAATGTCCCTGTTTCATCTCACCACGTCTCTAGGGAGTGTATAGTCTACATTCACAGCCATAACATAAACCCCAGTCTCTTTGAGCCACATGCAGTATTGCCCAGATGCGGGCATCTGGCAACTCAGAAATGGTTCTACGTGCTGGGGTCTGGCTGCAGCACCACGTGCAGGATGGTGAAGAAGCATTAGGGCTGAAACGGATCTTGGAGGCTATTTCAAACTCTTATTTTCTGAATCACGTGGTACCTGTTTTTCATTAAACAGTGGCTTTCAGAAATTCTCAGGGATTGAACCTGTTAGTATAGTGATGGTCAGGGTCATTTGCAAAGGCACAGAATAAGCAGTTTAGATGCTCGGTTCTACTTTTCACTTTGAATGTTCTTTATGAGCCAGTTTTATTTATCTGTTAAATCAATAAAATACTGGATGAACACATGTTTTTAAATGGAATGAAATGTAAAATCCACACAAGTCTTAGTCATGGTCTCTTCACTTCAGTCACTGGTTGACTTGCTGGTCCCTGAAATTACGTCATGACAATGCCCACTAGAAATAAGACTAATAATTTCTTCAATTTGCTATCAGTGCTTTACACTCTTATCACAAAGGATTGGAAGCTTTGAAGTTAAACTTTCAGATCTACTTTCCCACTTAACCTTCAAAAGCACCCTGCAAAGTAGATGGGAAAGGGATCTTTATCCCTCATTTTGCAGATAAGCCAACTGAGGCACAGCCAGGTGAAATAATCAGACCAAGCTCACGCAGTGTGTTAGACACAGGAATAATGGGTCTCCTGAATTCCGATCAAGAATTCGTTCTTCTGTATTATATAGGGTAAGTGCTTAACGCTCCCAGATTTGGAGGATATGTTTGGCCGCTAAAGCTTTCTCCCAAGATAGGAAAAACACCTGGCTGCTGCTTGCCCCACCACAGTAATGACCCCATACCTCATGTGCACTCAAGCTTCCCTGCCTTGATTCATTCTGGTCCCTCTGATGGGAATGCCCTTTCCTCCCCTTCTCCAAATGACCGGCTCCTCCTAATTCAGTTTCAGGCCAACTCAAATCATACCTCCTCTCCACGGGTTCCCTGATTAAATTCCTTTTCTATGTCTTTGCATGCCTTTGCTACAGCACGACAATGGGTGCTAAGCAGTAGCCAGGCATTTCTTATGGAGTCACAGAAGGAAGAGAAGCCTGTGACCAACTAGAAGGCCAGCTTGTTGAGATCTGGAAGCAGGTCTTTGTTTTTGAATTTTCATCAGTTAACACAGTGCCTGGAATATAGTAGATATTTGGCCTAAGGTTGTCCAGCACCTGAAAAATAGGCTGCTCCTAAAAAGAAACAAGGTGACAGGCAAGGAGTGATGTAGTAAAAATGGAAACCAGGATCTCAGCCTTCAGATTTCAAGGTGGATTTCTCGGGGCTATGGATAAGTTTCTGCAGTGCTGTGCATCTGAGATGGTTATGAACACTTTGGAGGCTGAGGGACTTGGAACCTCTTGTGAGATGGATCTACCAGCAGTTCCTGTTCTGAGTGAGCGTGAGCCCACTAATGCCTTGAGGGCTGAATGCTGGTGTGCCATGTACTGTTGCCTTAGACCAGATTTTTCCTTCTAAGTGTCAAAAACAACTTTAGATGGAGAAAATGAACTGAGTGGGGTGAAAAAACCTATGAGTCCCAGAATGACCTCCAGCTTGGTAATGATTTATCCTATTTCATTGTTAATTTTGCAATTAAGCAAGAGTACTTTATATGCCTGAATAACCCATGGACCGTATCTTAATCAAATTAATGTGTCTGTAACAGAAGACTGATTCAGTGTTCAACTATTAGGATAACAAATGATGCAAAGCCCAAGTTTTCTCTCTCCTTTCTCTCTCCTCCCCTCACAAAACCCGCTGACACGAAAGGTCAACTGCCTGAAAGCCTGTTGTTTTGATGACTGCTGTGAGATTCTATTGGTTAAAAATGTGAGAAAACTGGCTACCTCCCCTCCCCCCCACTTCAAACCAACTGTATGTATGTGTGACAGTGTGTGTGTAAGTTTGGATAAAAAAAAAATTGTGGTTAATTCTTCTTGTTGTATACTTCCTGCCACTGACATTTGTTGCTGCTGCTGTGTAATGACGTTGAGGTTGGGTAGGAAAATCAGATGCAAATGACCTATTTATTTATTCCCCAATTATGACTACCCTTCTCAACTCCTGTTCTTGGAAAACCTGGAAAGCAGAGAAAGGGGGTCAGGCAAGCCAGCTGAACATGGCATTGCCCTGAAGCAACCTCTAGAACTTTAGGTCATCCTAGTTGATAAGAAATTTGAAAAAATATGATTCTGTTTAATAAAATGGTATATATTTAAAAAAATTATAAGTCACGAATAATGGCTTTTTAATAAAGACTTTTGTGGTTTAGGCCAAGGACCAGGATTTATGTCTCCCTGGGCTCAATTCATCAGCTTTTACAGGGACTTCAGCAATATTTTACCATCCTCATCCTCTCCATTTTCCACAATTAGTGGGGTAATTTAAAAATATGTTAATCAGATCACGTCTCTTCCCCGTCTCAAATCTTTCAATGGGTTTCCATTCCACTACTTAGAATAAAGTTCAAAGTTCTTGCCATAGCTTAGAAGGCCCTACATAATATGCCCCTTGCCGGGGAAAGCAGTATGGGGTGGGGAGGTGGGATGAATTGGGAGACTGGGATTGACATATATACACTAATATGTATAAAATAGATAACTAATAAGAACCTGCTGTATAGCACAGGGAACTCCACTTTGCTGTACAATAGATACTAATACAACATTGTAAAACAACTATACCCCAATAAAAAAAATACGCCCCCTGCCTTGCTCTCTGGCCTTTTCTTTTTCCCTGCCCCCCTTGAGACACTGGCTGCTTGCTTTCCAGCCTGAGGGCCTTTGCACAGGCTGTTCCTGCTGCCTGTTTGCCCCTCTGCTCCTGTCCTGGCTCACAGCATAATGCCACCTCTTTAGACAGGCCTTCCCTCACGTTTCCCTATGCATTCCCCTCTCATTACTGTATCATAACTTGTAATTTTATATTTATTTCTGTGCTGAATTTTAATGTTATTATCTGTTTTCTCACTAGTCTATAGGCTTTATATCTGCTTTGTTTGCCACTGTGGCCAGTTCTGGGCCTGTTGTAGGAGCTTAATTAATATTTAATGAAAGAAAGAATGGGCAAACCATTGACTTTCATAATACTTAAAATTCCTTAGCCATAAAATGGGAATAGTCATCTTTATTCTGTGGCTAGCTATGGAATTCATTTTGATATTTGTTTTACACTGAACTTTGAGATGTTAGGATATTGGTTGGACGTGGAAGGAATGTGAGACTGAGAGTTTTGTTTTTTGTTTTTCCCTCTCTGTTCAAAGTTCACTGGCTCATGTGGCAGGGATTAGACACAACCCCTATTCTTCATCCCGAGCCTGGCAAGGGTAGCCACTCCATGACTGGATCTCCTTTCCTTCGGCCCCTTCGGTTATTGTCTCTGCCTTTAACGAGCCAGGTAAATCATGGGGAACGTGTAAGCCAACTGTTCAAGACTTGCTTCTGACCGCTCCCTCATTCTTTAGGAGCTTCTCATTGTCTAAATAACCCTGGAGATTTGAAAAGAGGTGCACAAAAAATGTGGGAGAAGATACTTAGTACAAAATGCCACTGTTCCCCCCGCCATCTCTTCTCAAAAGGCTTCAAATCCAGTCCATCTAATTTCTGCTCGGCCTCCCTTCTCTTCGTCCCTTTCCAGCCATGGGATGCCAGAGCCGAGAGTTCCAGGTGTGTTCCTGCAGAACCCATGGCTCTGCTTTCTTTTCAGCCCTGAAATTTCTTCCAAGGTGGATACAGAAACCTGAAAGAGGTTGAGAATAAAAAGAGTCAAAAGGAGCTACATGTCTTCTGGAAAGCCAGTGAATGTCTCTGAACTTTGATTTATCTATAAAATGAGAGTTAAAAATACCAACCTAACAGCACGATTTAAGAGTAAATTAAATCACATACGTAATAGTATTTTTACAATGTCTGATACTCAATGCTCAATAAACATCAACTGATTATTCATCAACCACTTTCACTTCTCCCTGCTCTTCTTTGGCCTCTCCAGAATGCATGTGATTCCTTCCGCCCCGGAAGGAAGGAGACTATCATTATGTTGGCCCACCTGTTTGTCAAGAAAGTGGGAAAATAGGTTGAGTTTAGAAGATGAATCAGTTAGGAGCATTGACCTCACATTGGATTTTCCATCTCAGCTCTGTGTGTGCGCTAGAGTTTAGCCTCTAGAATTCCAGTATGCGGAGGGGTTTTAATGGTAAGCAAATTCAATCTCCCCCACTCATTCATAACTAGCAATCTAGTGAACAAAGCAGTCTTTGTAGAACCATCCCACTGTCTAACTTTGCAAACATGCTCCATTTCCACTTCCCAAGGGAGAAAAATCCTAGAAAGAATGTGAGATGACCAGAAGAGAAAAAAAGAAGATGCCACCTAACTACTAGCAAATCCCACCATCAAAATAGAACCCTAAGCTTGTTATGTTGGCCTAGAGAAAAATAGCTGGGTTCTCAATCAGGAAGAGTTCTTTAAAAAATCAGTTCCCTTCAAACAGTAGGGTCCCTGACCATCTAGAAGCTAAGCAGATGAGGGATGTGGCAAGATGCTTGTAGAAGACCAAGGATCTGTCTTGAACCATATGATGCCTGCCTGGGAGACATGACTAGGCTGGTGACATTTGAAAGGGATGAGAGAACTTCCTGGTTTCCAGCTTTTTCTCTCCAATGCTGTGTGCTTTCCAATAGAACTTGGTTTTCCCCTTTCTGCCTTTGTTTTTTCCTATGTCTACTATGCAGAATTCTGCTAAGGTTCTCAGGCTGGGAGAAAGCTTCTGGTTCTGTGCCAGACTCCTCTTCTGGGACTCCCCCTCCTTGAAAAGTGCAAGCCTGGGGACTTCCTTGGCAGTCCATTGGTTAAGACTTCGCCTTCCAATGCAGGGGGTGTGGGTTTGATCCCTAGTCGGGGAGCTAAGATCCCACATGCCTTGCGGCCAAAAAACCAAAAAACATAAAACAGAAGCGATATTGTAACAAATTCAATAAAGACTTTAAAAAATGGTCCACATCAAAAAAATCTTAAAAAAAGAGAAAGAAAAGCACCAGCCTGGAATCAGAGTTGGCCCATTTGAGTCAGTGGATCTGAGTTCACGTGCCAGCTCTGTCATTTACAGCAGTGTGACCCGTCACCTTACCTGTCTGTGCCACAGTTTCCATATGGTAAATGGAGGAAGGTGGCGTCCACCTCACGGAGCTGTTAGGGGAGATTACGTAAGACATTGAAGTGTGCCCGGCACTCGGTCAGCAATCAAGGCTAGTTGGTTCCTTTTCTTGTCCAACCTCCCCTTACTCCGCCATGTTCTGTGCTGTGGAAGGAGCCTGGCAAACCTCAGGGACTACGGGGAAGATTGAGAAGAAAAATTTCAGGTGGAAACGGTCTCCGGGACTTCAAGACGGAGGTGAGGAGCTCTGTTTATCAGGTTAATTTTGCACATGAAGGAGTCTTGTCTTGAACTTGTACCAAAGTTTGGTTGTGCAGGACTGGGGCCTGGAAATAAAATTGAAGCTGTAGACAACTTTCCTAGTCCAGATTTATGGTGCTACTTTGAAATATCCCCAAAATTCCAGAGGATGGATTCCATTTCAAAACGATATGATTTTTATTTTTCCTCTTGCTGAAAGTGATCTTTTCAGCAAAGGGGCGGGAGCATTTGAAGTTTATCAGTTAAAAGACTTGTGTCATGGCAGTATTAGAGCAAATGAAAAGAGATGCCCACTTTGTTGACTTTTCAGCGGAGAAGACAGAATATGAAGTAAGTAGTAATGACGAATTGAGTGAGGGCTCAAGAGAAGGGTAGCACAGTGTGCCCTGAGAACACATAGCAGAAGCACAAACCTAGTTTGGTGGAGGTGGTTGCGGGGGAGGAGGACAGAGGTGTGGTCAGGGGAGGCTTCCTGGAGGAGGGGGCATTTAAACTGAGACTTGAAGAGTGAGGAGAGGAAATCTACATGCAGAGAGTCAGAAAGGTAGAGGAACCAGCATATGCAAAGGCCCCCCGGTGAAAGAGCATGAAGCAAGGTAGAAACTGAAGGACGTGTGCTTGGGCTGTAGTAGAGGGTAGTAGGTAGGATGAGTCAGAGAAATAGGCAGGGGCCTGCTCATGAACATTCTGGGAAGCCAAGCTCAGGGGTATAGACTGTATCCTAGAACCAACCAAGTGTTTTGCTCAAAGAGTGATCCTAATCAGCAATGCTGACTGCTGGGTGGGGCATATCTAGACAAGTCAAGCAAGAGAGGCATGTGGCTCGGCTTCAGGCATTGACAACGGAGAAGGAGAGAAGAGGAGGGACCAAGAGATATTTAGGGGGAACATGGGCAGGAAGCGGCAGGGGATTGGATGTGGGGTGCTGGAGGAGGAGGGAGGTTGGAGGAGGATACCCAGGAATCAGCCCGGGTGAGGTTTAGTGAGACAGTAACCCAGAGCAAGAAGCAGGTGGTGGCAGAGAAGGGGTGAAGTTCAGTCTTAGAGCTGGGTTGAGGGGGTTTAGTGTGTACACAAGAGCTAAGATGGAGATAAAGATTTGGAGGTTGTCAGCATGTAGGTCATTGTTTCTCAAATTATATTCCAGGTACCACCTGCACCTGCGGTATTCGAGCAAAAGAGATGACTGGGGAAGGCTGGGATAACGGCTAAAGAGTTGTCAAATATTTTGCCCATAAAATGAGCAGAGAGAATAGAAATTTGAACACACTTAACTGGAATGGTGTCTGAATATTCCTGGTGTGGTGAGATGGCAGAACCGCTAAAGAAGCTGGAAGGGTTCCTTTCCTCTCCTCCTCTCCTTCTTGTTACCCATTCCACACCCCTTTGCCCCCAGCAGCACTCATTTTGTTTGTTTTGTTTTTGGGGGAGGAATGGTACAAATGAAGCCCAGCCCCATTCTTTTTTTCTTTTCTTTTCTTCTTTTTTTAGTCTAATTCAGGACAGAAAAAGCTTTCATTGAAACAACAGATGTCATCTGCTTTGGTCCTTTGTGGTGGTTTTATTTTATTTTATTAAAAAAAAAATTCCCCTGCAGATGAGGCTAATTTAAACATAATGAAGAGGCAACAAGAGACCTCTCACAGAGAAGGCTCAGATTCAGTCTGACTCAGGGGAGGGAGACCAAACAAGACACTGTCCTGTCCACCGGGCTCCCCTCTGTAGGGCCCCAGCAGCTGCATTTCAGATGCAAATGGGAGAAGAGGGTTGGAGCGGAGGAGGGGAGGGGAAGGGCCCAGGAAGCTGACATGCAGGTGTTAAGGATTCCAGACAGCCCTGTGACAACAGGCTCTGAAAACACAGAGCTCACAGACAGAGCGGGCTTGAGAGCGCTTGCTTGGAGGGCTCAAGTGGCCCCGCAGCTGCAATGGGCATTCCTTTTCAGAGCCATCAATGGGCCCTGTATTGAAAATATGAGAGCCAGCAAATGGCACGTTCGGAGAAAGGAAACGCTTTGGGAATGGAGCAAACACCAGGCTGAGGGGGCTTCTCTGTGGCCGTGCTCATGATTGAAATCCACGAACAGGCATGAAATAGATATTCGCTGTACGACACTGGCATCCTGGGGCTGGAAGGAATCCAGGAATCGAGTCCATCCCTCTCATTCTGTAGACGAGAAAATACATGGCAGGGGCCTGCAGGGCTCGCCCCAGGTCACACGGTGCGTGAGAGGAACCGTTAAGAGCACAGAACCGAGACAGTGGCATCTATGGAGCCCTCTCTGTGCTAGATGACATTCAATATTTTGTGCGCACGATTTAATTTGCACAACAGACCTCTGAGAGAATTTTCATTATTTCTGTGTTTAATATGGGGAAATTGAGGCTTCAGTGAATTTAAAACTTGTCTCAAGTCAAAAAGCTAATATGTCATAGAGTCATCATCAGGATTTGAACCTAGATGTGTATGTCTGATTCCAAAACTCATGGCTTTTTTCGTTACACTTCATTCCTGATTCCTGGGCAAGTATTCTTTTCTTTCAAGCGCACACATGCGCACGCACACACACCTGTGCATATGCAAATATTGTTTCTATTCTCATATATGTAAAGTGCATGAATATATATATATACATACACACACATATACACACACACACACGTATATATCTCGAAAGATGAAACTCTTGACTTCAGACATAAATATTAAACTACAGCACTATTGAATTCAGTTACGGAAGAGTATGGTTAAGATTGGTAACAACCCTTTGCATTGTGTCTGGCACAAAGTATGTAGTCAATAAATATTTGGATTTGAATTGTTCTTTTACATTTGAAAAGGTGCTTTTCCTTAGAGACAGAACCTAGTGTCTACTAGTATAATTACTCCTATGAATCCTACACGTTTACATTGTGCCTGTGTTTACAAGACACATTCACATGTATTAGCTCATTGCATTTTGGTAATACCTATGTAAGGAAGCTAAGCAGGGCCACTAGGGCCATTTTACAGATGAGAAAACTGAGGCTCAGGGAGATCAAATAATTTCCCCAGAGAAAGCTGCGAGGTGAGCTCAAGTCTGCTCACTCCAGCATGTTGGCAGGAGCTGTTTAGTGAGGGGCAGCTGATGATGGGGGTCAGAGGAGGAGAGCCATCAGAATACGGGTGCACCTGTCTTATCTGCTGAAATATGCTGTGGTCCAATGGGTAGACCTCCAGATTTTCAGACAGATGACCCAACACTCTGTGGGTCTGTGAGTGTGGGGTTGGTGCTGAGAGGTGCGGGGACCATGGAGATAAGACCTGGGGGTGGTGAGACTGTGTGGGTGACTTCCTTTGCACAGATGTGTTACCCTCTTGTGCCTGCCTGAGGACTGTGGCAATGCCTGTGTGAGTGCCCACAGACAGGCACCCACGGGGGTGGATGATGCCCATGACTTGCTGGGGATGTGTCTAGAGTCCTGGCCTGTGGTGGTTTCTGGGTCCTCTTGTAGAGCACTGGCTTTGAGCAGTTCTGTGATTTCAAGCGGAGCTTCTGAGACAAGCCACTTTGAGTGTGGGTGGACCCACAGTCCCACTCCTTCCTTGGGAAAAACAACTCAGCAATATCTCCTACTAATGAGTGGGCCGGGAGTGTGAGCTGTGTTATTTGAAGGATGATGCTATGTAAAATCTGAGACTGATAGAGTTGTAAGGTACCTGGATCAGGGAGACCAGTTAGAAGAGGCCAGAAAGAGTCGTAGTGAATGATGACAAAGGTCCAGCCAGAGTCAGCTGTAAGTGGGGAAGGAGAGGAGGAAATGGAGTGAGATATTCAGGAACTGAAATTGACATGGATCATGGGGCGATGGGAGTATGGGAAGAGGAGAGGCCCAGGAGGGGTCTACGTTGGCTGGTTGGGTAGATGGTGGTACAGCCAGTGAGAAGAGGAACTGAGGGAGGTAGGCGGGAGGGGGGACATTTTCAGTCTTAAACTTGTTGCACGTGCAATGTTTGGGGATATCAAAGTGGTAGTGTAGGTGGGGAAAACAGTCTGGAGCCCAGGAAAGAGGCCCAGTTTGGCAATCAGGCAGCTGTCAGGATTAGAACCTCTGCACACTGATTTTGGTGATATGGGACACTTTTTAAAAACCAGTTCATCAAAAGTGGTATTCAAATGTGGCTCAGTCCTTGGGCTGAAAGCCTCCAGAGGGCAGAATGACACCCAGCATCTGCTCTGGAAGGTCCCCCTGGGCCGGCAGAGTTTAGCTCACCATGAGGTGAGGTGCGGGGGGTCGTGAGAGGGTGCACAGGCCCCTGCCTGTCTGCACCATGTCAGAGCCTGGAACTTACCAGGGCCACACACCTTTATCTTCGAGCCATCCTTCATCATTTCCTCTCCAACCCCCGTGCCCTTCCCACCACCACTACCTCCTCACCTTAGTCACTGGAGCTGAGTCATCCTGTGAGCCTCTTCCTGTCACCTTCCCCTCCATCAGGACGGAAAGGGTTTGGGCAGGAGCCACTGGGCATAGGTATTGCCATCTGCTGGCCAGATTGGAACAAGGGAATGGGTCTCAGACTCCAGGTTCCAATCCCTTTTGTATTGTTTGCTTCTCAGGAGGCCGAGGGAGAAGGCTGGCCCGTCTCTGTGACTCCCAGAAAGGAAAGGAGAAAAAGGAACTAATGTGGGCGGAGCATCTCTGGGGTGCCAGGCAATGCCAGACATGTTAACATCCATCCCCCATCACAGCGGCCTTAGGGCAGGGGTGTTATCCTCAGATGGGGAACACGAGGATCACGAGGTTAAGCCATTTTCCCAAGGTCACACAGCAAGTGTAACTGAACGACTTCAAAGCTCACACTATTTCCACTGTATTTCTCTACTATTGCTCTATCATCTCTGGGTGGAGGATGGCATTCCAGTCAACACATGTTGAGTGCCTACTACGTGCAAAGCACAGCCCCGGAGTGGTTAATAGAGGCATTTTGCTCTTGAGAAGCTCAACATGTCACCTTGGAAACCCTTGATCTTTTGATTCATTCACTCAGTATTATCTGAGCATCACCGATGAGCAGAGCCCGCAGGGGGGCCATGGAGATGGAGGACACAGGGGCTCAGCCCTGGCACACTGTAACACGGACCTCAGGATGCAGTGGGAAAGCAGAGGAAGGGATTTTTCATATTCTGTGAAGAGTTCAAGGAAGATTTCTCAGAGTTATTTTCGACTGACATCAAGGTTGAGGCTTTTATAGACAAAGAAGGTGGGGAAGGGAAGCCAGGGCTGAGGGAACTAGAAGCACCCTACAGTGAGGAAGTATAGGAAACAGCAGGAATAAAGGAGAGTAGCATGGCTTAGCAGATGTTGGGGAGATGTTGGATTGTTGAGATAAGCTTTCAAAGCCCCACCAACAAGAGAGAATTACTAAAGATTTGAGTATTTGTGTGTTCTGCTGACCCCTCAGCTCTTCCTTGTATTCACTCCCTTTACTGCTCCCTTGATATCAGGTGCTGGGTGAGGGGTTTGGGGGACAACAGAGAGTAAAAATCAGGGACAGTCTCTGCCATCAAGGAGGTTAGAGACCTACATCAGAAGGTCACAATTCAATGGATGTTTGCAAACTTGGACAGTGTTCAGAAAGAAAGGAAGATGGTGTGAGAGACCATGGAACAGGGGGACATGTTTTGGGGGGATGGTGGTGGTAAGGAAGAGCTGCTTGGAAGAAATAGCACTTAAATTGAATCTGAAAAAGTGTATAGGAGTAATTAGATGGGGTGTGTGTGTGTGTGTGTGTGTATGTGTGTGTTGAATGGGTGGTGGAAACAGGGGGTAGAGGGCAGAGAATATTATCCCAGTAGGATGGCATTAACAAAGAGGAGACAGATGATATAACAAGCATTCTAGCAAAATAAGAATGCAGGATGGTCTGGAAGCTGTTGGCACCTTGTGGGATCCCTGAATCCAGTCATTGAAGCCATGCCCTTGTGCTTATCCCGAGGAACAGCAGCTGTGTTTGGTCTTGGTGACATTCCTGGGTTTTGCTCTATGACTAGGACCTTTGTGTTTCAGCATCTTCATCTGTAGAGTGTAATGGAACTCACCTATGTACTTTTCAGAATACTGATACTAGTAAGAAATGACAAAATACAAGTTATCTATAAACATTTCCTGAAGGATTAACAATTTGGAGTTGATGTAAAAAGTCAGAAAAGAGCTTCAGAGTGTTAATTAAACATACATGCCCATATGCATGTGCAGCCCAGGACTTAATGATGTCAGCTACTAGTAGACAGGTGTGGGTCTTCATTTCCATATCCACCTATCTCTAAATAAAGAGGCGGGATTTGAATAGAAGCAGGGCATGGACACCCCTACTGTGCTTCTTAGGAAGCTCCTGAAAAGAGAACGCTGCTTTCATTTCCCTCCATTTCTTGCACGCTTTTCCTTCCTGGGCTACAAAGTGGCTTCAGTTTGGAGCCAAAGCACATCAGACACGAGGATTAGTGTCTGAGCTGGGAGGAGAATCCAGATTTCCACAGCACTGAGCTGCCACTTTCTGAGAGCTGAAGCCCTGGCAGAGTTTTCCGGTTTGTTGTATAAGAGCCTAAGAACACTTAGACCCTGCAAACTTCAGAGACCAATGAGAAAATGTGTCCATGTTATTCAGCAAATTCCCATCCCTGAGAGTTTAAGGGCAGGGACAGTCCTCAGAACATCAGTGGGCATTTTGGCCTCTAGCCTCGGTTCTGCCACATATTGACGGTATGACCTTGGACACAGTCACTTCCTGGATCAGAGGCCCTGTTTGCCCAACTCGAAAACAAGGTGGTGGGTCCAAGGTCTCTGACCTGCTGTGTTTCTAGGACTTGAAGCCCTCACAGAAAGACCCTGGGTAGTATTGAACCTGGTTTTGGATCACTGTTTGCCTATGTTTGCCGTTGGAAGGGCTCTCTTTCCTGCTCGCTGTTGTCTTATCACCTAATCCCAAGCTGCAAATAAGGTTTTTTCCACACACTTTCAGTACCAGCATTTCATGGATGGCTTCCACATAATTTCAAGATTTTCTGTTGATGAGGGCCCCGGGAGTCTGAACTGATGCCAGATTAAGTTTCATTTATAATACAGGTAATGCAGTGATCAGTCAGGGCAGGCCGAGTTCAAGGTGATGGATGGCATGATCAAGGAATAGCTGAGTAGGATGGGCAGATTGGTTTGGTCTAAACAACCCATAATGAAAACTTTCCCCTTCACCCCCACTATCCAATGCTCTCCTTCCAGCTCCTGACCGAGAGTGAATTTCCCTGACAGTTAAAAGTTTGCTTGTGAAATTTGATAAACTAAAACAAAATTTACAGTGCTACATGTTTATGTATATATGTAATGTACTACAATACAGACATGTGTATGTATGTATATATGTATTATAGACACACTATATATATACACCATATACATATACACACTTTGTATACATATACACATATACATATATATATATACATACATACATGTGTATATATATATATATATTTTTTTTCTTTCATTTGACTCCTGTATATACCCTGATTTTTTTTTTTTTTTGGCTGCACCGTGTGGCTTGTGGGATCTTAGTTCCCCGACCAGGGGATGGAACCCAGGCCCCCTGCTGTGGAAGCAGGGTGTCCTAACCACACTGGACTGCCAGGGAAGTCCCTCCCCTGATTTTGATACAACTGTGCTTCCTAGAGTCATAGAAAGTGGTAAAAGCCCCAATGCTGTAAGAAAGCCTATTATGAAGGAGCTTTCTCACCTCTCCAAGACTTATACAAAATAAGAAAATAGACTTCGTCCTCCTGAATTGAATCAGGGTGACCCCCAACTCATATCATTTTCTTTGGACGCTCAAGATAACCCTGTGAGGTAGGTTGGTCTGGATGAAGAAAGAGATCTTGGAAAGTCACTCAGCTAGCAGGTTGCAGCACTAGAATTCAACTGCTACCTTAAGAAAAAAAAGAATAATGTAATTGTGTGTCTCTCATTATGCACCTATTCATCCAGTTTTGCAGATGAGGAAACAGAGGTTCCATAGCTGATCTCCAAAGTGCCCTCTGGTTTGTGACTTGGCCTGGCTCTGCTGAGGACTTGGACAGATTCCATCACATGGTGGTGCTTCTTTTTGCTCCATTATGAGCGTTACCATTCTGGTGAGACAGTTTTAGTCACGACTTGCATGTCTGTCATTCTCTGTCCCTTGGAAAACACATTTCATGGTCCAATAGAGCAGAGTTTCATCCAATAGCACTTTGACTGGGTGGCTTCAAAGTGTGGTACCAACCTCCGGCTGGGTTTGGGGCAGTAATGCATAACAGTCTGGTAGTTAAATTAGAAACAACAGTAACACAACAGCCAGGTTTGGTCCCAAACCCTAATGATCCCCAAACCTCACGATCCCCAAACCTCACGCTGTAAGTGGAAGAAGTGGAAGGGGATGGATGAGTTTGTGATTCTGTAGAATTCCTACCTTGTTCTTCTACAGCCAGACAGAGCAAGAAATCCCATTTAGCCATGGTCCAAAATCCCACTCTGTGGTTGAAAAAACTTGTGTTTTGTCGACCATCTCTCAAGTCTCAATGCTGACAGGCTGGGAATAAATGGGAATAATTAATTCTAAAATTATCCCAAAGACAAATCTTTTTTTCCAAAGATATGGGTTGCTTTAATGCCTGGAGTGTGTGGTATTTGGGTTTTTCTTCCATCATTAATGCAATTATACATCTAGCTTGGGTCCCAGGGCTCTAGGGTCTCCAGAAATGGAGTGTCCCATTTCCAGGTCAGCCCTCGCATGAGTGCCCCAATGTGACAAGGCAGCGGACTTTCAGAGTTTAATCCCCTCAGATGCTCCAACCAGGGTGGCTTGGTTTGTGGTTCACCTCAGGACAATGCAAACTGAGCTATGCATTTACTGTAATTCTAATCAGATGACTCTATAATTGGAAGAACACCAGTGGCATTCTGTCTTTGGAATCTTCTCCATTAAGTGACTGAACGAGGGCCAGGGGACATTTGCTTGTCCCAAATGCAGGTCCTGATAGAGGACCTGGGTACTATGTTCCATTCTGCAATACGATCAAGTTCTTCCTTTGTTGGTAAGATTCTAAATCAGTCTGGAATTGGCACATCGTGTGTATAGCAGTCATTTCCCCTCTGCTTTCAGTAAAGTCTGGCCAATTGCTCTTCTAATAGCAAAGAACAAGTGAAATGAATATAGTGTGTGTGTGGCAGGTAGGTGGGGGGTCTGTGCATAAGCTTCATGACAGTGACTGAACATTTTAGATAAACATTTCCAAGTGTAGATCATAATCATATGTGGTCATGGTTGTCTAAAATAACAAGAATAATAACCTGAATTTCTTAATTTCTCTGGATACCCCTGTTAGAGATAGAAAGAAACATTAAAGACAAATGCATCGAGGAACCAGTTTGTAGTAGGAACTTTGCAAAGTATTGTGTGGCTTTGGGAAATATAGAAATGAATCAGACCTAGACCTTGACCTTGAAGAGCTCATATTGGGAGAGAGGTATAAATCATGCTCATAAAAATTATAATCCAAGATAGAAAGTACAAGGCCTGTGGCATTGGGATTTAGAGGAAGGAAAGATCACTCTCTCGTGGGGATATCTGGCTTGACTTCTTGGAGGAGGTGGATTTTGAGCCAGACTTCAAAGAATGGGAGGGATCTGGTTCACGGAAAAACCAGGAGAAGAGATTGTAGGAGCAAAGGTGAGAGGGGAAATGTGAGGATGTGGGGATTGGTGAGGGTTGTCTTTAAGCAGCCAGGGTGAGGAGGACTTCCTGCCCAGGATCAGGAATCTGGGTCATATTCTTTGTCAGTATTTCTCAACACTCAAGTGCAGACCCATGGGGATCTTATTAAAATACAGATTCTGAAGCAGTAAGTCTGGGGTGGGGCCTGATATTCTGCATTTGGAATAAACTCCCAGGTGATGCTGAGGCTGCTGGTCTGGAGACCACTCTAAGCAATGAGGATTTTTTTTAGTTTTTTAAAAAAATTTTTATTTTATATCGGAGTATAGCTGATTAACAATGCTGTGTTAGTTTCAGGTGTACAGCAAAGACCACTGAAGATTTTAAACAGTAGGGAAGGAGTTGCTGCTATAATCAGCCTTACACATCCCTTTAAGGAGATATTCTGAGGTTGCTGACACACACACACGTGCGCGCTCACACGCACACATACACACACACACACACACACGACTGGTACGGCAAGCAGGGTTCATGTGAGCGTTTGCTTTCTATCCTTCTTTCCTCAATTGTACTGACTCAAAATAAAAATCCAGTTAGAGGGTGAAGGCGGAAAAGGGGTGGAAAGATAGTCAAGACCTGGATTCGAGAAACCAGATAGACACAAACCACAATATAAATGCTGTTTTGGCTTCAGAAATGGTTTCTTCTCCTAAACTGTTTGTTGAAGGGCAGAAGTGAGCTGATGAGTGCCTTTGTATTTGAAAGCAACTTAAATACTGGCCCTCTGGCTTGGTCATTAATACAATTTTGCAATATGATGAAAATACTTTAATTGTACTACGGATGAAAGAATAGAGATCAGAGTCAGAAGATCTGACTTAATCCTCTAAGCTTTCTGGGTCTCACATGAAGTTCCTCATCTAGAACATGGGAGAATCATCCTTTTCCTGGTCAGCTCTCAGTTCTTCATAAAAAGCAAATGAGTCAATGGGTATGAAGGTCCTTCTTAGACTGACAAGTGCCTCGCAGGTGAAGCGCTTGACAGGTGCAAGGGCCACCTCTTATTACTACAGATGGAGACGTTAGTCTTTTCTCTGCTCTTGGGAATTGCTGGTGGAATGACTTAGCATCTATGGGGAGGGGCCTGTGACAGCCTCAGGGGCAAGGCGCCAGGTACTAAGGTGTGCGAGGTCCTTCTGTGGAGTTTGCATCCCCTGTCACAGCAGGATGCACCTGCAGCCGGTGGGTCAGACTTGCCCTCGCATCTGGCGGTGTAGCTTCCTGTGATCTCTGGGGAAGTGTTATCAGTAGCAATATTGCCGTGCAAAGCATCCTCTGGGAGTGACTTTGAGGCCAGACTCAGTGCTCGTGAGCTGTTGCCTGAGTTACGTCCTGTGTTCTCTGCTGCCCAAGGAAAGTTTTTCTGGCTCCAAACCCAGAGCCGGTAACACTGGCAGGTGGGGATATTTGTTAAATAAGGGTAGAGTCAAGAACATTAGGGCTCCAAGGGCTAAGAGAAAACAAGCAAGACACCAAGAGGCAGTCTTTGGGCCAGACAGAGAGGAAGGCAAAGCGGTGGCATTCAGGGTATGTGGGGAGAGGAGAAGATAGCTCCTGAGAGCCAAACTGGCAAAGTCAATACCCTGGACCAGAAAGCTCATTTTTAGCTTTCCAGAAATGCCAGAAACTGCATTTCATGCCTGATAGAATTGGGTGTTCTTAAAACAACGGACATTAGAGATAACCATGGGGGTCAGGTTCAATCCCTTCATTTTGCACATGTGGCAACTGAGGTATTTGGCAGGGGCTTGCCCTGGTTAAAGTCTAAATTAATAGAAGACCCCAGGGTGAATGCCAGGTCTCTTGATTACCTATTGAAGTTTGAGAAGGAGCATCCTTTTTGCCTCTCTTGGCCTCAGTTTCTTCATTTGGAAAATGAGGGGAATGGAAGAGCTCTTCTTTCCCTTCTATAATCTTCCAGCTCAAGTATTTGATGAGTCCCAAGGACCCAGACTCAATATAGGCCTAGGACATTTCCCCCTACAGGCTGTGCTCTGAGGAATCACATCCTCTCCCCTTATTCTTCCTCGGGAATGTGCAATAATGCTTAATTCTTGCTCCCAGACTCACTTTCACAAGAGGAAATCAATAGATTCTTCAAGCGGTTGGACCACAGGATGATGCCTGGGCCTAGTTTGTCAACCAGGTGGCTCTGGTGAGGGAAGTCGTATGAGTCATTGTCGGCCAGAAATGTAAATCTAGCCTGAGGCTTCCCTTGAAGCAAAATTTAGGTCATTAATAATAGTGAACGTTACAGCACGTTACAGTTACAAAGCACTTTACATACCTCATTTGTTTATCACAACTATTCAGAGATGTAGGTGTTATTGTTATGCCCACTTTACAGATGAGAAAAATAGGCCTGGGAGGCATGGTAAAACTTTCCTAAGGTGACAGGAAGTGTGAGTGGTCAATGTGGGACTTAGTTAAGTCTTTGGACTTCATAATCCATGCTCCATACACCACCTCTCTTTACATCAGGCTTCCTACTGCCAGTTCAGCCTCCATGGAAATAAACAACAGCAAGTAAGGTCAACCTGCTCAGAGTCATTACCACGAAGAAGCAATGGTGGCAGCACCAGTGTGGGTACGACAATCATGGTGATGGGCCCAGGAACAGACCTAGGGGGGTTGACAGTTTTACTACCTCTGTCCACCTACCCTGCCTCTTTCACCTTCCATTCCTCAGATGGAAGCCCAAGCCTCCTGATTTCCAAACCAGGGCTTTTTTTTTTTTTTTTTTTTAATTTTGTAAAACATGAAACATAATTCAAACTCGTAAAAAGGCTGACGAGAACTGTAAAAAATACCCATTGTGGTAAACTTTCTTGCCGTTAGCCAAATATTTCGGATTCTACCCACTGCTGGGCTTGTAGTGGGATTGTACTTCCTGGCCCCCATGAGCAAGTGAGGACGATGTAATTAGTTCTGGCTAATTAGTTGTGAGAGGAGGCGACCATGTCACTTCTAGTCTGGAGCGTGTAATTTTTCTTTCTTTTTCTTGGCACAGCTGTCAGCAAGAAGGTGGTGGCTGCTCTGTTAGCCTTGGTCCCTGAGTGACAGCAATAAGCAGAGTCCCTCTGTTAACCCACCATGTGTGAGCAAAAAACCAAATCCTTGCTGTTTGAAGCTACTATGATTCCGATTTTTTGTTACTGCAGCAAAACCTAACCTATCCTGACTTTTATATTCATATTTCTACCACCCTGACTTTGAAGAACATTAACGTTTTCTTACACTTGCTTCAGCTTGTAAAAGAAACAAACATCACCCAAAACAACTGAGTCTCTTTCTAGCTTACCTCTTCCCAGCCCTTTTCCTGTTCCCCCAAACAAGCACCATCCAAAGATGGGATGCCTCTGTCCTGTCCATGTTGGATACCTTTACTCCATAAATGTGTCCAAGACAATAGATAGTGTTGTTTCATGTTTCTAAAATCTGCATGAATGATATCATGCTGACTTATTCTGCAAATTGCTTTTTTCATTCAATATTATTATTTTAAATATGCTGATATTGGTACATAGTTCATTCCCTTTAACTTCTACATCACATTCCTTTTTTATAACTATGTCACAATTTATGAAGCATTTCTCTACTAATGGGCTTTTAAATTTCTTTTACTTCTTATAAGCAATGATGCAGTGAACATCCTTGTGTAAAGCTCTTTGTGTATATGTGCAAGAATTTCTCTCAGTTGTGAACCTGAGAGTGGAGTTGCTGGGATATAAGATATATATATAGCCTCAAATTTAGTAGATATTGCCAAATTTCTCTCCAAAGCGTCTGTACCCATTTGTAGTCCTATCATCATGGGTTTGTGCTTTGCTATTGCTTTATATCATTATATAAACACTTCATATTGTCAGACTTCAAAATTTTTGGCTAATCTGATGGATGTGAGATGGCATCTCTTAATTTTTTTAATTTGCATTCCTTTGATTGTTAGTGAAGTTGAGCCTCTTACCATATGCTAAGAATCATTTCCTTTTCGGCACTTTGCATGTTCATATAGTCTGCCAATTTATTTCTATTGTTTTTTCTTCTTCTTATGGATGTGTAGGATTCCCCCCCCCCATATTCAGTGTATTAATCCTTTGTCAGTTACATATTTTGAATATGCGTCTGTGAACTTGCTTTTAATTTTGTGCATTGCCCAGTTCTCATTCTCTTGCAAGCCACAGGCTGCCTGCTTCTGGACACTCTTGACTTTTCAGATCACAGCAACAACATGGTGAAAATGGCTTAAAGGTATATTTTGAAAAGTCCATGTGAATAAATGTTCCCTGACTCTAAATATCTGTAGTAGGCTAAGGAATGTGTTCTTACGAAAGAATCTGTGAAGGACCTATTTTGCTTACTCAAGGATCTCATTTGCTAATATAATTGTGTGGTGAAAGCAAAAGAACCAGGTGTTAAGTGGAAAAAACCTTAGTCACTAAGGCTTGTTTGGGCTGCTCATTGCTGGATACCAGGGGTGACAGGCTCTCCCGCTGCAGTGAATCCTGGCATGATTTGCCTGGCTGTTTTGACATTTTGTAGCCCCAGCGTATGTGGGAGGACACCTGAGAGAAGTCTCTCGTACTCAGGTGGTCTCTCCTTCCCCCACACACACCTTGGAGAGCCGTTGCAAGGGTGTGATGATGGCAAGGCTGGGACATGTTCATCAGAGGTAGGAGAAAGCAGTGTCTTGGAAGTGCTTCTAGCTTTCCAGTGGGGAGAGTCACTTTCAAGCTTTGTTTATCTCTCGGTGCCTCAGCTAACCCCAGGAGAAAAGCTTAGCTCAGGACAGGAAGCTCAGAGCACTCAAAAGGATGACTACACGACTCAGGTCTATTTATGTCTGCCTCTCACGTGTCCCTCCGTCTCTTCCCCAGGAGGCTGGGCTGCGCAGGTGCCCTAAGGGAGCCTGATAACACCATCACTCCCTAGGAAACCAATGGGCATGGCGGAAGCCGAGCTCTGGGATCAATTACGCTCGTGAAAGTACAAAGGCAAGAGATGAGCCAGGAGTGTAGTGGCTTAGCAACGACTTTCTGAAAAAAGACCTGATGTTCCCAGGTGGAACCCAGTGCCCCAGGGGAGGTGACCCTGCGTGTCTGACCGACCGGCCGTAGCGCTGGGGGCGAGGAGCCAGGACACGCCTTCGGTTCCAGCGGACTCACTTAAGTGGCAAATTCTTTTCTCTCGTGCAATCCTCTCATCTTCAAAGGGAATTCAGTAAGCCCCACAATGCCATCAGCACTTGGCCAGGTGTTGTACTGGCCCATTAGGTGTATACAGGCCACTACCCCTGGGAGCATGCCGAATGAGGTGGAGCATCCAGCTGAGACCCGTTGACATCCCCCAAGGTTGTCGTGAAGCAACTTCTATAAACCCTCCAGCCGTTTCAAACAGTGTGTACGTGGCTCTCAGCGCATGCTGTGTTCTCTCCTCGTCCCCGTGCCTTAGCTCACTCTGTTCCCTTTGCCTGGAATGCTTTTCCACTCTGTGCGCTCAATACCTTCAAATGCCAAATCTTAAGTGGAATCTTCTCTGATCACCCTGGACAGAACTGACCTCTCTGAAGTCTATACATCCCCATCCTCATAGCGTTTTGTATCGTTGTTAATATGGCGCATACCATATATGCCAGAATCGTTTGCTTACATGTTTATCTCCCATAATGGAGTCTGAGTTTCTTGAAGGTGGATTCTCTGACTTATTCATCTTTGTTTCCCCACCAAGAATTCAGTAGGTGCTCAGTAAACATGTGCCAGATTAAATACAGCAAGGGCACAATTCACGCTTTTATCTGATTCCACCTTGTGGTATGACTGTAAGCAGGTCACGTCTCTCTGAGTCTTAGTTTCCTGCTCTGTAAAATGAGAGTGGGGAGGATAAATGATATACAAGGCTTCTAAGAGGTTTTCTGACTCTATTGTCCATGATTTGAAGATTCTGGTCTCTTAGCAGAAAACTGAGAGTTCATTATAACTCTGTAAAGACCAGGGTAGTGTTCTCATGTACATGTATTAAAGGGCTCCATATTCCTTCCCACCTCTAGTCTGTCACCTTTTAGAAAATGTGTACTATTTAGCATTTTGCAAATTCTCTGACAAAAGTTTCAAGAAGCTTGTGAGATTGATTGATTACAGGAAGTATGTACATTTTATCTTCCCTGGGGAATAAAACTGTTGAGCTAAGTGATTCTTTGAAAGGAATTTCTGACTATATTTTCTGACGACGTTTGTCTGCCTGGATGTGTGTGGAAGGGGTCACTGTGTAGCTGTGTATGTCACCCCAGCATCTCTCTTCCCACCAATGCAGGCCTGCTACATATGTCAGGCCCAGTAGCTCCGGACCCATGAGACCACCGCTTTTCCTATGCCACCTCTCTGCCCCTTGAGTTATAGGTTTGGAATTCCCTGCATGAATAGGATTGAGTAGCTCTCATATTCTGAGAACACATTTATAAGATGCTAATAATACACAACTGTGATCTTTGTAACCGACCTATGAAGTGAGGCAGGACAGAGGTTATTATTGACCCATTTTGCAGATAGAGCTAAGACTCAGACAGGTGAAGTGACTTGTGCACTTCTTCTGAGTCTGGCCTAGTGAGATCCATTTATCCTCCACTGTTCTAAATTTCATTGACCCCTTTAAAAATTGTTTAGATTGCTGTTTTCTTGACTGATTGCTCTGAGGCTTATTATCTGGTGAAACCAGAAGCAGGTGAATTCTAGCAGAAGGAAAGAAGGCATCCTAACCTACTTCTGATTTTGTGGTACCAAGAGGCTGCATTCATTAATGAGGAGGGAAGTCAGATGAGTTAGAGCTGTGCATTGGGGGTTTCTCACTTTGCCAGTGAAGAAGTTGTTGAAGCCTGGAGGGTCTCCTTCTGAAAACCTGAGAAGATTCAAGCTGTAGGGCAGGGTTGGGGGACATCTTAGGAACATGAGGTCTTAGTGCCCTCCCTTTACTTCTCCAAATCCAGCTCAGAGGGGGCATAACTTGCTAGTTGTATCTGTGAACTGGAGATGATACATCCTTCCCAGCTTACCTCAGGGGGTGGTTGTGAGGGTCACATATTATACGGAGGTGACAGTGTTCTGGAAACTCAAAGTGCTGGGTGAAAATCAGGCAGCATCAGTATACTTCCATAGCTACAAATGGTCTTACTGGAGGGATAGGAGCTCAGACCAGCGTTTTTTTCCTAAAAGTGGTTCCAAGAAACATTATGCAAGAGAACACATAGCATGAAGTATGAATAACCACAGTTCCTGCCCTACGTACCTGTCAGAACACTGCAGAGGATTAAGTTAGGTAATGATGTAAGGGCATTTTAAAATTGTAGCAATTGCTATTATTATGACATTCTTGTTCCTCAAAGGTTAAAAGGTAGTTCTTCTAAAAACAAGACGAAAAGACAACCCTCAGAATGGGAGAAAATATTTGCAAACGAATCAATGGACAAAGGATTAATCTCCAAAATATATAAACAGCTCATGCAGCTCAATATTAAAAAAACAACCCAATCAAAAAAGGGCAGAAGACCTAAATAGACATTTCTCCAAAGAAGACATACAGATGGCCAAGAAGTACATGAAAAGCTGCTCAACATCACTAATTATTAGAGAAATGCAAATCAAAACTACAATGAGGTATCACCTCACACCAGTTAGAAAGGGCATCATCAGAAAATCTACAAACAAGAAATGCTGGAGAGGGTGTGGAGAAAAGGGAACCCTCTTGCACTGTTGGTGGGAATGTAAACTGATACAGCCACTGTGGAGAACAATATGGAGGATCCTTAAAAAACTAAAAATAGAATTACCATATAACCCAGCAATCCCACTACTGGGTATATACCCAGAGAAAACCATAATTCAAAAATACACATGCACCCCAATGTTCATTGCAGCACTATTTACAATAGCCAGGTCATGGAAGCAACCTAAATGCCCATCGACAGACGAATGGATAAAGAAGATGTGGCACATATATACAATGGAATATTACTCAGCCATAAAAAGGAACAAAATTGGGTCATTTGTAGAGATGTGGATGGATCTAGACACTGTCATACAGAGTGAAGTAAGTCAGAAAGAGAAAAACAAATATCATGTATTAACGCATATATGTGGAACCTAGAAAAATGGTACAGATGAACCAGTTTGCAAGGCAGAAACAGAGACACAGATGTAGAGAACAAACGTATGGACACCAAGGGGTGGCAGGGGTGGTGGTGGTGGGATGAATTAGGAGATTGGGATTGACATATATACACTAATATGTATAAAATACATAACTAATAAAAACCTGCTGTATAAAAAATAAATAAAATAAAATTCAAAAATTCAAAAAAGAAACTGCCAAGTGGTTTAAAAAAAAAAAAAAAAAAGGTTAAAAGGTAGTTCTTAATAACCTGAAAGGAATTTACCCAAACCCTCTGTGATGCTATTTATGTTGTAGCCCTGCCTCATCTTGGGAGTAGTTTTACTTGGCTGAGAAGTACAAAATGGGCTGGGTTGGAACTCCTCTGCTCAGATTTTGTTTCTCATATCTTTTGGATGCTCTTTTTGAGCCAATGGCTCTAGCTTTCTATAACGATCTGTAGGCTTCTGGCCCCCTTGGCTCTAAGTGGTCCCTGAAGACTAATTCCCTTTCCAAAGAGGGCTTTTTTTTGTTTGTTTTCACTCTTGTACCTGGGGAAAAATAGTTACTCTCATAGGGCATAAAGAAAAACTTCTCAGGAGGCTAAAAAATATTTGAAGTGGATAGGGTCCAACTTTAGCTTGATAATATCAAATGAAAACATATATACTTTTTATTTCCAAAGAGTAGTAGAGGCAGCTTATGATATGGGACATGCACTGAGGATATTAAATTGTAAATAAAAAATTAAAGCCATAAAAATAGCAAGAAAACAAATATGTTAATTATAAGGCTTAATTAGCATATTATTACAGTTGAGCCTTAAATATAACTCTGAGCTTCCTGGCAGGCCGGGCAAAAGGTAAACATGATGACTTATGTCCTTTTTTCTGATTGAAGGCAGTGTCCTGATTGTTTGAATTTTTTTTCTGGTACTAATTTTGAAAACAAATTTCATACTAAGTAACCCTCAAGGGTAATGAATGTCTTTAGCAAGAATTTCACATCTAATGCAGGAAAGTTCTTTTTATATTTCCATCTTGTTCCCCTTTTTGAGTTCAAAGGCCCATATTAACTAGTGACTAAATTTCTTCCCCTAGATATTCCAGAGTCACCTCAGACTGAACAAATACCAAACTGAATTTAACTTCTTTCTGAAATCAGTTCATTCTCCTGGCTTCATTAATTCAGTTGAAGCATCGCATGTACAAGCTGCCCTTGCCGGAGAGATCTCAGGTTGTTTAGATGACTCCAACCCTAACCTCCAGCCTGCACCCAGTCAATCCTGGAGACTCTGTCTTTTGATTTTGTTTAAGTCCCCCCTCTCCTCTTCACTCCCATCACCACTATTTTAGGTCAAGCTCTCACCATGTCTCACCTGGGCTACTGCAATGGCTTTTTAACTTGCCTTCTTATTATTTCAACCTCTTTTTCACACTGCGTTTCTAGAAACTGATCTATAAAAGATATAAAACTTCTGCAAACTTTCCAAAGGCTGCACATTGCCTTCATGGTGAAATCTAAACTCTGGGCTTGGTAGGTGAGACCTTTCACCTGCTGAGTTTCCAGCCTCATCTGCTGCCACAGCTCTTACAAATTCTCTAACACAGGCTACTTGTTCCCTAAGCACACATCATGCTCCTGCCTCTGTGCTTTGCACAGCCTATTCCTTCTGCCTAGAAATCTCTCCTACTTTGCAAACTTGGTGTCCTCCATCTGGGAAGCTTTTCTGATACCCTTTCAACATCCACCATAGTTAGGTTCTCCCTGCTCTGGACCTGGGCATATCTCAGGTTATACTTACCACATGGTGCTGTAACCCCAGGACCTGGGCATATCTCAGGTTATACTTACCACATGGTGCTGTAACCACTGGCTTAGTTTCTGAATCCTCCAAGAATATTAACTCCTTAAAGACGGAAATGGAATCTCATTCATCCCGGATTTCCAGCTCTCTATGTATGTCTGACATAGTTGGAGCCTGATAAGTATTTGTTGACCAAATGGGTGGAGGAAAAGAGAGAACACTGTTAGACATGTCCCAATGAGGCCAAGTTCAGGACGTGTTCACTACCGGAACAGGGATCCACAGAACTTTTTCTTTAAGATATCTGGAAGAGTGAGTGGATAGACAGCACTTTAGATAAACCTCTCTGAAAGTATCTCTCTGTGCCAGCCTTCGGTAGGAGCTGGTGGCTGACAATGAATGGTTTTGCTGTTTGCAGAGGTCTCAGTGGCTGATATTCTATGCTGACCAGGCAAGTCTGTATACCTTGACCGTCCTGTATGTGGGTGGATGGGTAGGGACAGTATAATTCTATTAAGAGAAGAAAGAAGGCTGACCAGGACATGGATTATGAGGGTATCACCCTGCACACCCAGGGTTTCCCTCAAGAAGTACTGCGTTCTATCAATGCCCTGGCACAGCATTGATCGAGTCCTTTCCTTGCTCGACTCCATCATCATGTAGCGTTTTTGTCAAACGCATCTGAATTAACTGGGGCACTTGTTTAAATGGCAGACTCCCCAGGCCCCCCTCACCCCCCAAAAGACCCCTGCTTCAAAGATGGCCTCCAAGTTGGCTGGGGAAATCTATCGAGCAGGCCCCATTGCTTAGCTCCTTGCTGATCCTGTCCTGGCTCTAGACTGACGGAGCTTGGGCTTCATCTTGTTTTTAACCGCCACAGGTCATTTGGTGTGAAGGTTTGTGGGCACAAGCAATTTCCAATGCCCCTGAGCCCAGTACAGCAGAGCTAAGCTACCCCACAGGCTCCGGGCACCGTTCTCTTCATGTTACACAGGCCCCACCTGAGAGCAGCTCTACTTCAAGGAAAGGATGCGAGCTCCTGTGCAGGGTTTGGCCAGCGTGGCACAGGTTGGTAATTCTTTTGAATAATAATGTCCAGTAATCCATTTTTGGAAGTAAATAATAATAATTCAAAGCCAAATAGGGTTTTGCTGTTATCCAAACTCTTGCTCTTGCGTGATTTCCTTTGATCTCACGATAGCCCTTCAAGGCGGGCAAACCAGGGCTGTTCCCATTGTATAGACGTAGAAACAAGGTGACTTGTACAAGGTCACACAGATGGGATGTTAACACCTGGCCCCAGGTTTTCTGACTCCATTTTCATGCTGCATTTCATTCCACCTTGCTTGCTGATCTCTTATCAGATTTGCAAGTTGAGGAATAGGAACATTACTAAGGATGATAGAGCTGTATTTTAGGGCTCAACAATGTCCATAAAGAAATTTGCTATCAAATGCTAGGTACAAAGTTAAATAAAAATAAGAATTTCCATTTCTGAATTGTTGGAGGAACAGACACTGTGGCTGGAGGTTAAAACTTAAGCCCCATGTATTAAGAAGTCTTCCAAAATCCATTATACCAACCTAAGCCTTGAGTAAAGTTTCCGGGGTGTGCTGCACTCACTAGGGAGAGCCAGGTGTGGCCCTCTTTTCCTCACTTCATGGTTTAGTGATGTCATATCGGTAGCTTGAAATTGGCATGGCGCAAGAATTTACCCCATGGAAATCAGCAAATGCTACAATTCAGGGCTTTGTCATTTTAGAGAACCAGTTGTTAAACATTTACCAGCACACCACTGCTTCCAGCTAATAGTGACTGGCACAAACTTAGAATCTGAAAGTTCTCCTCTGTCATCTGCATGGGACCATTTTCAGTGTTGATTTCACTTCTAACCACAAGTCATACCCCATTTGTGGGATTATGCCATTCCTTAAACAGGAGACTCTTTCTATCTGAGCTTGCAAAATCAAGGTGGGTGGGCTTCTACTAATAGTCCTTCATGTTTGTATAGTTTGCAAAGTGTTTACACACCCTTCATCACTTCTGAGGTTTGTGTGGTCTGTGGGGCAGATGCCTTCTCCTCTTGGTAGAGAGGAAGGGCCTGAAGGTCCCACAAGGGATGTGACCTCTCTCAGGGGCATAGGCCTAGCAAGTGGTAGACAGGGGCTTGAATGGGGTCTTCTGCCTCCTTGTTCTGTGCTTCCTCCCCTTGTACCAGATCCCCTCCTTTACTTGGGACACTTGTAATACCTGCAGCTCAGGCTGCTGTCTGGGGCATAGAGAAGGGATGCCTAGATAAAGTCTGGGGTGTAACATTTCTCTTAGCCCTTGACCAAGAAGGACAGACATACTAGCTTGGGAATTTCTGCAAAATAACAGCTAGCTCCGCTTTACTGATCTCATGCAAGGGGAAAAGTCTAATTTCATTCCCCTTTTCCTTGATCCTCCCTTTGATTACTTTAAAAACTGTTATGGGGACCTTGTGTTTTTAGGTCCTGCTCTCAGAAGAAATTTGGAGTCTCCTGAGTGACCGGCATTAATGCCCTGCTTCCCCTCTTGCACAACTCCCACCTTCTCTACTGCCTAGTGATGGAATTATTGATTGGTACGCATTTCACAACACATTTCCAAAACATGCTGAAGGTCAAGAATTAATGACTCATGGGCAGTCACATTTCTTTCGCCATGGCCCCTCTATATTATATTGATGAGGTTGGTGAATGCAAGGCATGGGAGAAACTGAGAAAAAGTTAACTCTGTCCAACTCTGGCCAGCAGGACTATTATGTAGCTTGAAAAAATGATTCTTGATCTTCTATTTAGTGCTTGATCTGCTGAATCACTTAGTTTTTAATACCCAGTCTCTTGAAGAATATAAGATGTAATTAAAGGATTTCAGTGCTGATTTTGCCACCAACTTGTCCCAGGGGATCAGAGTACCGGAGAGGTACTAAGCTGAAGAAAAATCTTGGGTTATATCTGAGGGGAATTTTGCTGCTCCGATCATCCGTGATTGTACACAGTCCTTCAGAGAACAAATAGATAACCCCCGATCCAGTCTTGTAGATAATTATTCACCTCTCTGCTTGAGACCAATAAGAGCTCCCCTTGGGACAGTGTGGAAGAACGCCTAGCACAGGAACAGAGAGTTCCAGACCAGGAGGCAAAAGGTCTGGGTTCACTCTCAACTTTGCCACCTATGATTTGCGTTCACTAACAAGTTGCTAGACCTATTAGAGCTTCAGTTTCCTCACCTGTGAAAGGGAGACATTGACAAAGACCTTCTTTCAGAGGGCTGTTTCAAAGATCAAGTGACATCATGTGTGTGAACTTTTCAGTTATAAACTCTAATGCATAAAAAGACCTACAATCTGGTCCTCCATGGGCTGGTTTAAAGGTTTTGGGGCAAAGAATGTCAAGGTGATATTTTTTTCTTCTTGATATGAAAATTTTTTTCTCACATATTTTTTCCCCCCAAAGTAATCTAATTTTCAGAATTAGAATTTCTGAATGTCTTTTCAGTAACAATTATGGAACTGAAAATTTCTTAATGATTCTCCTGTAGGTGTTCAGAGTCTAAATACCCTGAAGGTCCTTTAATATCATCACAGAAATAAGTGTGATGCAGTTGAAGTAATTAGTGGTGTCTGCGCCTCCTTAGCAGCATGGGCCCTCCCCACAGATACTCCTGCATCTTCCCTCTCTCCAAGCTGGTGTGGGCAGCATTGCTTCCCTTGCTCCCCACTAAAGAACAAACTGGTAAAAAAGGAAGTAAATTCACTTATGTAAAGCACATTCTGGGTGAGGAAAGGCAAGCATGTGTTTTGCCTTGACTGAAATTGCTTTGTCCCACCAGTTTGTCCTCTCTCCAGGACATATCAGAACTTATACAGACCTTGGCAGTCACCGCTCTCACCTCTCCATTGTGAAAAAGAGCCACAAGGCTTAGAGCTGAGAAATGACTTCACAGGGTCACACGGCTAGCTTGGGGAAGAATCAGGGTTCAAGCACCCATCACCTGACTTCTCCCGTCTCCTCTCTCATTACACCAGATATGGAGAGAACACAGAGAACCTAAAAGAAGAGAAAAAAGAAGTACATCTTGGTTGAATATCTTGGGCTTCTGGTTTTCAAGGACAGTTTGATGATCAGCAGCAATAATGCCTCAAAAGCTATGATGATTAGCTTGAATGAACTTATGTAATAAACACATCACAGCACATGTGGCATCAAACACCTGCTAGATCTGAGTGTTGGCACCAAAGCTGCTTTCATTGTCAAAGAAAGGGCGGGGGGAAAAGAACTTGGCTGAACAAAGCTGACAGACTTTTCACTAGAAAATTCAGAGGTAGTTTTTGGAGGAATAGGAACACATTTCCAATGGTTTTAAAAATTTATTTAAATGTGAGTGGGTGAATTTAGTAATTAAAGAAGTGAAGGCCACTGAGAAACATTTGGTGCCTTAGGCCTCTTCCAGACTGGTCCCTTCTACCTGCCTTGGTCAGAGTCCTAGAAGCCTCAAGATGGGCAGGTTCAGAGGTTTGCCCAGAGCAATGGCTGAGGTTGCTGATTTCCATCTAGGCTCCCACACAAACACATACCAAACCACTCATGCTTCTCTCTGGAATCTCTTCTCATTACCAGAACAAAGTCGGAGAGGCAGGGGTCATCTGTCTCTCAAACTGAGTCTATCCATTCAAAGTGGATTCTTTGGCCTGTTTTGGAGGTTAACCTACATCAAGAGAACAGGGCAGTTGCCAAATACATGGTCACTTCCCTTTGGCTACCCACAAATTTTTGAACTGCAAGATCTGTTCATTTATTTACTTGTTTGAAGTTATTATTGGGAGAACATTGGATTAGAATACTTGCTGGATGTGTAGCTCCCTCAACCCGAGTTTCCTCACCTGTAAGATGCTACTCATTATCTGCCTCGTGGACCTCGCCAGTTGTTTCAGGCATCATTTGAATGACACATGGAAGTGCTGTTTCAGCTCTAAAGGCTGCCATGAGAGTGAAGGATTGTTGCTACTACTCTGTGCCCAACAATGTGCTAGGCACCAGGGGGGTTACAAAAGAAACGTAAGAGATGGTCCCTACCCTCCAGGAACTTCCAACCCTGTGTTGGGAAAACAAGACACACCCAAATGAAACAGATATGTAACACCTCAAGGCTGTATTTACTACTTAAATGATGGCTAAAGACTGAGATTTGTAGGAGCTCAGAGAAGGCCAAGATCATCAGCAAGCTGGACAAGTCGAGAATGCCTCTTGGAGGAGGTGAGGCTTGAGTTGGGTGACAAAGTAGGCAGAGAAGACAGAGAAGGTCTCTCCATCAGGCTGTGGCACACCAGTAGTGGAGGGCTTTCTTGGTAGACCAATCTACTGGGAGTTAGACTCCCTGTCAAGCTTGAGTTATGGATTTAAGAACTTGAGAGATTTATAGGAAAGGGAAAGTCAGGAGAGCTTTTAGATCAACGATAGGTTATGATGAAACAATGATCTAGGAGGACTCATATGGGAAGGATGGACTTGTGGTGAGAAACAGGAGAGAAGAGGGCTGGTGTGGGAGTCTAGGCTCGGGATGCTGTGGTTTGGACCAGACATATGGAAATGGTAAGAGAAGGAATTACATGTAAGTGAAAGATGGTTCTCTTTGTAACGGGAGGACAAGTCACATTATTAACCCTTCCTTCTTTGTTCGTGTCTACACTTTGGAATTTGAGTTAAATTGGGTAAGGAGGGGCAAAAAATAGGGAGCATGTCTATAAGTACATTGGAAGAGTCTAGAAAACCCAAATTGGTCTCACAGTGTCTATTTGTCTCTCTATAAAAAAGGATTTGAAGTGGCTAGCTGATCCATAGACTGCTAGATTTTAGGAGTTGGACAAAACCATAATGTTCACCTGTTCACACCTGTGGCCAATTTCAGAATTTCTGCTCCAATATCCCCAGCAAATGCTCATCCATTCTCTTCTTGAACTTCTCTAATGAAGGGTGTTCACTACCACTTGAGGAAGACCTTGCATGGTTGGATGTCTGTAGCTTCACAATTTTAAAATTTTGAGCTTTTGTGAATTTTCCTGATTGGCTCTCTTATTGGCTCCCAGGATCATCCAGAACTTTTTACATTCTTTTCACCTCTTCTGGACTCAATCATTTTAAATTGAAGGTGCAGGCCCGGCCTTCTAAGTTTTCCTCATCACCCACATTTATAAATTACCTTTTAAATTAAATAAGTAAATTGCCACAAAATCTCATCACTTCTATTTTTAGTTATCACTTGACCCAAAGACAAGAGACTTTGATTCTGGACTTTACAGAAAAGATAAATAAATAAGAAAGGAAGAAAAACTTGTGGGATCCTTCCTATCCTTCTTTCTTTACTTCAACCGGGGTGTTTTTATGCCCTTGCACAAAAGTGAGGTCCCACGAACCCATGAAATAGGTGTTTTCATCTCTTTCCTTTTTCAGCTGAGCAGCTGGGTATCTTTCCAGGATTCGGTATCAGAAATCAAAGCCAACAAGTGGGAAGTTTGACTTGATTCAGGACAGTCTTGCCAAGTAGCCAAGCGGAGGGTGAAGTCAGGTCAATTAGAGGGGGCAGCAAATGCGAAGCCTTTAAAAAACATGCTGTATATTTGGAGCAGGAAAGGACTTTAGTCAGTAGCAGTTGTTATTAATAAACCATAAAAACAAAAGAAACCATCAGCAGCATCATCGTCATCATCATCATCATCAACCAGGCAAACCCTAAAACATCTTCACTGACACAGAAGGAAGGAGATCTGTATAAACACACTATTGTCCTCCGATGGTCTTTTATCATTGCCTAAGTTATATTGCCATGGTCTCTTTCAGGCTGTGTTGCAGAAAAATTTCAGCATTTACTTTAAATGTTTAGGGTAGGAAGGATAATCTTTAACAGAACATAGAAAATGCTCCTTCAGATCAAAACCAACAAGCAAACAAACAGAAGCAGGTCAGTTCTCTTTTTGGCACTGGGCAGGACCATATGCTTCCAGAGATGAGAATTTAAAAATAGCCTGTCACACAGCTCACATTGTAGCCCTGGGACATAGTGGGGTGGGAAGGATTGCCTCACCCTTAATAATAGTGACACTTCACATTTATACCAACCTCTTCTCAAACTAACTCAGACTACTTTCCAGTTATTTATTTTTCTTAAAAAAATCGAATCCTTCTGGAGTCCCTAGAAGTTGAGTAGGAGCTGGTACAATTCTTCCCACTTCACAGAGACGATGACTGAGGTATCGAAAGGTAGAGTTACTAACTCAGGATTATAGAGTGACTCAGGGGTTAGTCTTGTGCTCTTCAAAACACGCTGGGCTGGCAACTGCAGCAATATCCTGGCCTGTGAGAGCCACGAGTTCATAGGATGTTGCACAAAAAAGAGAGACAGTTGCTTCCCATTGCTTCTGTTTTGAAATGCACTTGCCTTTCATTTTAAGCATTTCGTCAGTTTCCAATTTTAAGGCAAGTAGCTTATAAGCCGTGCTGACCTATATTTGCAGACCAACTTACAGAGGCATCACAATAATGTAATTTTTCACATCTCCACAATTCCTTGCAACTGAGATGGTTTTATACTTACCATCTCATCAGGTCTGTGTAACGAGCTGTAACTTAGGCAGGGCCAGAGGTATGAGGGAACAGAGGCTCAGGGTGTGAGAGAACTTTCTCACCTGGTGAGTGCAACAGACACCGACAGAAACCCAGGTCTTTTCTCTGCACGTCTGGGGTGTTTTCCTGCCCCACACTGTCGCCTAGGTCTAAGCCAAGTGGTGAGACTCGCTGTAGAGTGTGTGTTACTAGGAAAAACATCCCCCTCTGTGCTCAGGTTTGACTCCCCCCAGCCCCGGTTTGGTGCCCAATACTCAGTTTCTAATTGGTGGCATAACCCTGAAGGGGGATTCTAGATGTGGCAAAAAACCAAGGGAAGTCAGTAATGAGCTCCCTTTTCCGGGAGAAGGAAAACTCTTGACATACTGAGAGGTCTAGGCAGACAGTCTGGATACAAGTGGAGTCCAGTGATGTGTTATTGACAAGTCTTAACCCCTATTCCAACCATAACTCTCTGCTCTGTGTCATAACCACTCTCTTTCCAATACTCTAAATTCCCTTCCTGCTTTCCCCTTCATTGGGCAAAACCCCAATCCTGGTGAAATGTAATTATTTTCTCTCTCCTCCTTTGCTTGCAACTAAGCAACAGAATGCTGTTAAGAACATTGCGGATCTTGCAGACCAGCTCACCTTACATTTTTGACCACAGTCCTTAAATAGACCCTGCCAGAGCGCCCTCTAACACTTTTAGCAAAGTTGCTTTTTCAGGCTCTGGATCTATTCTTTCATACCTTTATCTCACTCCTTAAATCTCCACCATGTTTCACTCTCTCCATCCCCCAGAATGATGACTTTCCTTCACTGCTATCAGAGGAAATCATTCCATCTTTCCACCACCAGCTCCTTAACTCACCTGCATCTGCACCCACATACACTGCCTCCTTCCTATTAAGTGGAGAAAGTGTCACAACCTCTAAGGTCACCTTTTCCATGTGTCCTCTGGATCCTGTCTCCTTTCACGTATTTCTTTCCTGCAACATCATTTTCGCTTATTCTGTTACATCCATTCTATAAGCAAACAAATATGTCTTCATAACAACCATTATAAAACAACAACTATCCCTTGACCCTACACGCCCCGGCAGCTGCCATCCCATTTCTCTCATGCCTTCACAAAGAACTTTAAAAAAGTGAGATCTACATTTCCTCTCTCCTTTGCTCCCATTCTCTCCTCAGCAATGCTCCAAATTTCTTCCGATCCTGTCTCTCTACATAACAGCCCTTATCAAGGTTACCAATGATGGACGTTTAGGAAGCCAAAATGTACTGAACTAACTGGACTATTCAGTAGAATTCAACATGGTTGATCCTTCCAACTTTGAACGTTTTCTTCTCTAGCCTTCCCGTGATTCCACACTTACCTCGTTTGCCCTCACCTCTTGTCTCCTTGTCTGATTCTTCTTCTTCTATATCAAATTTTGGAGTGCTCTGGGGTTCTTGTCTTAGTTCTGTCTATACTCTTCCTAGATAAACTCCTTGAGTCCCATGGCTTTAATATACTATCTATATGCAGATAACTTTAAATCTCTATCTCTGTCTGACGTCTCCCTTGAGCTCCAGACTTGATAACTCTAATTGTATATCTAATAGGTATTTCACACAAACCATGACCCAAACCAAACAATTGCTTTATCCCTCCCCCACCCCCAATTCCTCCTTCCCAAGCCTTCCCTGTCATGGGAAGTGGCCTTGAGCCTTCTAGCTATTTGTTCAGGGTCAATCATCACATCATTCTAGTTTTCTTTATTTCCCTCAAAACCCCATGTTTAATCCATCGGCAAGTTGCATTGACCTTACGTCTAAAACAGGTGTCAACTTAGACTATTTTCATCATCTCCACAGCAACCATCTTATTCCAACTACCATCATGTTTTTCCCATCTAGACTTTTGCTCCCCTAGTCAGCTTTCTGTGCAGTCACCAAAATGGTATTTGTAGAATCATAAATTATAATGTTACCTCTCTGTCAACTCCTCTTACCGTGACCTATAAAACCCTGCGGGACCTGTTCCCTGACTACCTGTCTAGCATCATCTCCTTTCACTCTCAGCCTTGTCCACAATGTTCACTGGAATTTTTCTCCCTCAGACTTGCTAACGCCTTCTAATCTGAGGACCTTTGCACTTGCTTTCCCTTCTGCTCGATGCTCTTCTTGCACATTTCCAATGTCTGCTTCATCTTGTCATTCAAGCCTCAGCACAACTCTTGTCATTCCCTGAGAACCAATTCGCTTGACCCACATTGCTAAGGTAGTCCCCTCCAGGACCAAGTAAATAAGTATCCTTCCCACCTTCCCCCACTCCCAAACAGAAGTGTTTTCATTTAGGTCGAATTTGGGTGAATTAATTATACCCTCAACTTTCATAGCGAGTCAATATAAGAATTAACATTGAAATTTGTGACTACACTGTCCCTTGTGGTTTAGAGGACATGATTTGGCATGTCATTCAGTGGTCTTTCTATAAAGCCCCATCTGAGGAATTCTTTTAGGTCTAAGGGCTAAAAAGGTTGTTTCCTCTGAGGAACTAGTAATGGGACACTGACTTTGATTTGTTTTTTGGCTTTGCTAATACAAAGCTCAGAACCGAAATCTTGGCTGCATTATTGCAAATGTGTAGAACTATAGCACCTGGTTACCTGTCTCGACAGCAGTGCCCAATAGACCTTTCTACAATCATGGAAATACTCCATATCTGCAATGTCCAATAAGTAGCCATCGGCCACAGGTAGTCACTGAGCACTTGAAAGGTGGCTAGTGACCCTGGGAGGCTAGATTTTTTAAATTATATTTAGTTTTAATTAATTTAAATTTAAATAGATATATGTGCCATTGAACAGCATGGGCCTGGGTATCCTATGGTCCATTTCTAAGACATTAGAGTTTATTTTTATGCACGCTTTATTATTGATTATTGGATTTCCTATAAGTTGCTTTGATCCTTTGTGGCTGGTAAAAACAAAAAAAGAAGAAACCATATTTAAATGAGTAATTGAGTTTGCAGGTAAGTTAGTATGTTCAGAGCTTAGGCGACATGGTCAGTGAAGGCAGACAATGAGTCTTAAATCCTCTCTCTCTTCGGGAGCTCTGTGGAAAGGGCAACAGCAGCAAGTCCGAGCTCCAGGTTCTAATCTTTGTTTTGCGGTTGTGACTCCAAGAGAACCAGATATTCAGTATGTTCAGATATAAAATGGGACTTACGGATTGATGACTTGGTGTCTTTGGCATCTGGGATGCGAGATGTGTAGCCCCTGCACCCATTCCCATGTTTTCCGGAGCCTAAGAAGCTGGCCCTTGGCTACCTACTTGGAATATAAGGCAGACCATCGGAAGGTGATTTCATTCATGCCTGTGCCTAAGGTGGGGTCATTGATAAACCAATTTAAAACAAATACGAATAGTCCCATCTTCAAAACATCTTTAGGGAAGGAGAACCCACCCTGAGTGCTTAGGTATTTGGATGGTTTTGAATGCAGGATGAGGTATCATTTCTTTTATTATATAGAAGCATAGGACTGAAATCAGAGGACTTGTGTTCCAGTTCCATCTCAGTTACTAACTAGCAATGTGACTTTGATCAAGTCAGTTTCCTTTCCTCTCAAATGGGAGGATTGAACCAGATGACATTTAATTTCCTGTCTCACACCAGCCATAACAATAAAAACTAACATTTATTGAGAGCTTAGAATGTGCTGAGGTGCAATACCTTATTTAGTCCTATGGAGATTGATAATACTACTACTTCCACTTTCCAGGACAGAAGAAACTGAGCTTCATTGTTTCCCGAGAGTTGGCAAATGGTGGATTCTCTATCTGAATCTGGTCTGCTTTCAGGATTCACTTTCTTACCTGTTCTACCTTCTTTAGAATTTCGTGTTTTTCCATAGGCCAGAACACCATTGTTTTTCTGGAGTTGCCTTAATCCTTTCAACCAATGCTTTCCAAATCTGGGCCCCAGTGGGCCCCAATACTGTCTCCTTAGTCCTTGGAGTGACCAGAATAAAGGGGTTGGTTGCCAGCATGCAAGAACAGCCATGTTCATTTGCCCAGTATGCTGTACAAACACTGTCACTTTCTAAGGATGCCATGATATGCAAAATGTTGGGAAGCATGTGGACTTAGACATATATCATGACTCATTTGAAGGGTTTAGCTTAGACTTTTCACAAGTCATATCACATACATTATACAAGATCTTATCAGGAAGAGATGGTCTATCCCACAAATCCAAATCATCACTCCCTGAGATGGGAGTATCACAGTCATTCCATCTCAGAACCTGGCCTTAAGCTGATCCTCAAAATAGAAGTTATTTTGCTAGGTGATGATAGAGTAGCATCCCTGTGTTGGTTAGAATTCTAGAAAGTTAGAGCCAGAAGGAAGTTTAGAAATTTTAAGTCCAACCCAAAGAGGGTAGAGGATTTTTTTAAGGTCAGTGTCAAAGTTGGAACGAAAACTCTGGTCTCTCTCAGGCCCAGTCCAGGGCCCTTCCCCTACCTCTAAACCCCCAACTGATCATCAGAACTGCTTGTTTTGGGAGATGATGCAGAGGAAACATAACTGAAATTTCATCTCTCCTCTGCAGATGTCAGGAGCAATGGAGCACCCGTGGTAGGAGAACGTGCCTCCCTGTCTCCTTCAAAGGCCACAGACCCATGAAAACCATTCAGTGTAGCCTGAGCCACATGCCTGGAGGCCACAGCAGCGCACAGGAAAGTGAGGGGAAGTGGAAACGTGTGAGCAGACGCCTCAAAGCGACGGGCTTACCACCGGAAAAAAAAATAAAAATAAACACGCTCAGAAATAGTGTAACTGATATGCAAAGGAGATCAAAACAAGGGTTTTAAAATATCTTGGCTGCTTTAGAGGAGGTGAGAGTGGTAAATGAAGCGAGGTTACAAATGTGTGTTAGGGGAACGGGGTGATAAGGGGATGGCTCACTGCAGCCTGCTGGGCCATGGGAACCTGGAACGCAGGGGTATTTCAAATGAAAATGTGGGAGGTGTAAATCCCCATGGGGAGCTCCGAGACACACATGGACCTGGGAGCAGGAACCCCAGAGTCCCACAGCCCCAAACTCCTCCCTCCCTGCCCCCCTGGCTCTTCCCTGAGACTCTGCCCCCTTTGCAGTCGTGGACATTTCTCCTGGGGCAGGGCATTGAGGCTCAGACGAGCCAGCAGTGGAGGCACCCCGAAGTCCACCCAACTTGGCTGAACTTCAAGGCTCAAGTAGCAGTTTGGAACCAATGTTCCAGGTTAAGGGCTGGGGCTGAGCAAACTCACGGAAGACAAATTCCCCAGTCTTGCAAAGTGCAATTCCCTTTCCTTTCAGTGGGTCGGGAAGAACTGCAGACATGCACTCTCTTCAAGGGAAAGGTTTTCTTTCGAAACTGGTTCCTGAAATGGGAAGCGCAAAGGTTAATGATGGCTGCACGGGCTGTTTATAGGCTCCCTCTGCCAGTGTAACCATCCCTAATAATAGCTCAAGGAACATGGGACATTTCCAGCATCAGAAGGCAATCAGTCAACAGCACAGGTACAAAAGGGAGCATTTACTCCTCTATAGATCCAAATGGCCTCATGGATTTTAACAGAGGAAAAATACTGGGCAAGAGTTGTGGGGGAGGGCAGAGCCTGGGCTTTGGAAATTAACCATCCCTCGTACAGGTCTAGCATTTATACTTACAAAGCACATTCACATCTATTATCCAGTGAAATGGGCCAGGCAGGGGCAATCACCCACATTTTCCAGTTGAGAAGACTGAGGCTCCAAGCTGAAGGGTACAAGGACACCATTAGTGGCCCACAGTGCTGTATGTTCATTATAGGGCCCCGAGGAGCCAGAGATGGGAATCTGGTCCCTTTGATCTGAACTTGAACCATCCCTCATCCCTCTCCACCTCTTCCTTCTCCTCCCTACTCTTCCTCCTCCTTTTCTGAGAGAAGAGGTGCATTAACTACTTTAGTTATGGAATAGAAGATTTTCACTTTTTATTATTTATTTATTTATTTATTTATTTATTGGCTGCGTTGGGTCTTCGTTGCTGCATGCAGGCTTTCTCCAGTTGCGGCGAGCGGGGGCTACTCTTCGTTGTGGTGCGCAGGCTTCTCCTTGCAGTGGCTTCTCTTGTTGCAGAGCACGGGCTCCAGGTGCATGGGCTTCGGTAGCTGTGGCACATGGGCTCAGTAGTTGTGGCACGCAGGCTCAGTAGTTGTGGCGCACGGGCTTACTTGTTCTGCAGCATGTGGGATCTTCCTGGACCAGGGCGCGAACCCATGTCCCCTGCATTGGCAGGTGGATTCTTAACCACTGTGCCACCAGGGAAGTCCAGGATTTTTACTTTTGATCCAAAATTTTTTCTGTGTTTCTTACTTGTTTGGTCATGGGAAGGCAAATCCTACTCCCAACTTTTCTTGAACTTGGTATTTAGTAGAGAACCACCAATAGATGCATGTGACTGACCTTTTTCTGATGTGCAAAGCCTAGCCCTGGGCTGAGGCGGGGAGACAGCAGGTAAAGGCAAGCTTGAATCCTGCCTGATACAGGTTTGCTCTGAGGCCACGGGAGTAGGGTGGCTGACGCAGGCTGAGGAATGTCGCAAGGGAGAGTTCACTGTGGGCTGAGGGTATCCGGGGGAGACTTCTAGCAGGAGGTAGCCCTTAATGAAGCAGTATCTTGAAGGACAGATCTGGGTTGAAGTGTGGGGAGGAGGTCCAGAGAAGCCACAGGATAAAGGTCCAAAGGTTTAAAAAGTGCAGAGGATATTGTCAGAAATTCAATCAGACCCAACAGTCAGAAGCAGTGGAAATAATGTTGAGGAGACACTTTGGAGTCACACTCTGGAGGGCCTTGAAAGACTAGCCAAATCACTGGAATTTTATCCTGTAGGTGGGAGGAGTCTCTGAAGCTTTGTGAATGTAAGAGTAGTCTGAGAAAAATGGTGATCTAGAAAGCTCCTTTTAGCCAAATATGCAAGATGGATAATAAGGGAGTAGCTGGGAGAAGAAAACTTACAAGGAGCACTGGACTTGGAGTCAGGAGGCTGACAGAGCTGCTTCCTAACTTATGTAAACTTGGTCAGATCATGCCCAGATATACGCACGACTACAGGATTGTCTCCTCTTGAATGTGAAAACCTGCCCTGCCCACCCCTCAGGGAGGTCCTGGACATCACATACAACGAGGTTAAAACGCTTTGTAAACTATAAAACTGCAGAACAAACATGGGGGGATAATAATCCAGGCTGGCGGGAGGCGGTGGAAGCATGGTTGGTTGGTGGCTCTGGGGTTGGGCAGTTGGGCGGGGAGGTTGAGTGAGAGGCTCCATTTAGGGGGGAGCATCTTCCCTCTGGAGGGATATCTTTTTTCCTCCCTGGCAAGCCCCGTGTCACCTGGCCCAGACGGGGGGCCAGTGAAAGATGGGGGCGTGTAGACCTAGCAGTCGAGAGCCGAAGACCAGAAGTCCCCTGGGTCCCTAGTAACTTCTTCAAGGGAAAGAAAGAAAATACACAGCTAGCTCTTCAATCTTGAGCTTGAAATAAAAACAGTTGGGTTACTGTTCTGCAGAGTTGCCGGGTAATTGTGGAAGGCAAGGAAGAGCCGGTTTGCACAAGGTGGTTGCTTAACGGAAAGGTCTTACCAGAGGAGGTGTCCGGGAAGGTACAGGCAGAAGTCAGCACAGCTGCTCTCAGAGCTTCTTGTTGGGAGAGAACTTTCTAGGCTTTCAGCCAGCCCTGGGCTTCTAGTGGAAGCATTTCACAATCTCCTCCTTTCTCCGCGGGTTATGTCCTTGGATTGAACAGCCAGTGGGGGCTTCTTGGGTGAGTGGAAAGTGCACTGGACTCGGGGCCAGAGCTCTACATTCCGGCCTTGGCTCCATCACTGCCCGGTGGTGTGACCCTTCCTCTTAGGGCCAGAGTTAGACTAGGCTGCATGATCCCTGGGGCGCCTTTCAAATCTAGACTCCTGGGAGGTGGGGGACAGGCCAGCCTGTCTCTTCAGATTGGGATTCAGAGGGGACAGCAGCTACTGTGAGTGAACTGACCTACGGCCCAGAGCCACTGAGTTCTGTGACCAGGCTTTAGCTCTGGCCACGGCGGCAACATGGGGAATTTCAAATGAGGTCAGCTTGGGGCAGAGGCAACTGTGCGGTTGCCAACCAAGTCTGGCAATTCAGATGAATCAGAAAGCTGGGATCCCTCCTAGTTCACCTGCAGTGAGCTGTGGAGTTCCATGTAGCTAGGACGAGAATCTTCCTAACAGATTCCACGTACAAGGGCAGCATCTCCCTTTGAGCTTGCAAGAGCATAAGCCACAGATCATTTCCCTCCCGCTCCCATTCTCCTTCCTCAAGTCTTAGGAAATAGGACCTCTTCCCTGCCCCTTGTCCCATTTCCCAAGCAGAGTCTCAGTCATAAGTGCAGCACTTTCTCTCTCGTACTCACTTCCCCTATTCTTTCTGGTCACCAGGAGCAGCACTGGTCCAGGCTTTGGGAAGTATAACGTTGGGGCATGAGGGTAAAGTTCACTGAGCTGACCTGTTGGTCCCTTTGGCTGCCCAGGCTGTGCTGTATCCATGCAGGCAGAGTCCAGTGTTGAGCGGCTCTGTCTCATTTCTAAAGAGGGACCAATTACTCCCAAGCAGCTCAGGATCACCAACAACTTTCTCCGGCCTTCTGTCCAGGGTCCAGGGGAACAGTCGAATAAGAGAAACCTTTACTGAACACCTATGAAATGCTAGAATCCATTTTTAGATGAGACAAAGGATTCAGAGGTAGGTCAGTTTCTGCTTCCAAGGCGGGAGACAGGATAACTGGAAAATCACTATAAAACCATGTAGAACATGGGGACAGCCATCGTACAGGGACACTTCAAAAGAAGGAGAACTGGTACTCGGTTGGAGATCATAGAAAGCTGTGTGGAACAAATGACTTAAGATAGACCAATCATCAACGTCATTATGATTATGGTTATGATTATAGCTAACTTTTGTTCAGCTCTTACTATGTTCTAGGTGCTGTGCTAAGCCAAGCCCTGTGTCTTACCTGAGTTCCTCGTCACGAAAGCCCTTCCCTCTTAACATGAGGCTCGGAGAGGTTAAGTAAGTTTCCCAAGGCCATCCTGTGGGTAAATGATTAGAGCCCATGCTTTCCACGGAGGTATAGTGTGAGGTATTCCTAGTGGAGAATAAAGAATGACAGCTTGGAGTGGGAAAGTACAGCATAATTTGATGGGGAGCTGGGGGTGTTAAGGTCAGTGGGACTTGAGGGCCAGTGAGGAGTTTGACTTTGTTCTGGCATCTGCAGGGAGACTGGGGGTGTGTGAGCAGGACTTGGCTTAATGAGAAGCTGGCACTTGGAGTGGTAATTTAGCGGGGAGAGCAGGGGGACCGCAGGAGGACTGAAGATGAGGGGACTGAGCTGAGAGACCTGGGGTAAGGATACAGTGATGAGGACTTAAGTTAGGGTGGCAGGGGCGGGAGGAGAGGGGGAGGGGGAGGAGAGGAGCGACCTGAGTCCGAACCCCTCTCCACGCATCCCCCTGCTCTCAGCATCAACGGCGCAGCACGCAGAGAAGTGTGTGAGGGCGGCCTCACTCTGCTGAGGATCCACAGGAGCCTGGGGCGCTTTTCTGTCACTCCAGTCTTACGTGAGGCCCCAGTGAGGTGGCTGGCACCCTTTCCTCATCCTCAGTGAGCGGTGCATCCTCTGAATCAGAACCCTCTGTACATGTCCGATTTTTACCTTTTCCATCACTCTCTTCTCCCCACTCTCAAAACCCCAAGGCAGCAGAACCAAATGAATCACAGAGCTCTTTTAATGGAATCAGGGTCCAAAGGAGAATACCTGGGTGGAGCCAAAGAGAGGGTTCTGTGAGTCCTCAGCCACCTTCAAGAGGTCAAAGAGGAGGGGGGTCAGAGAGCGACAGTGGGGGGGGCAGGTGGAGGAGGGAGAGTGTCCGTGACTGCGAACAGCGAAATCGGATGGAAGCCGGTGCGCAAACTCCATCTCCACGCTCCCGAGGAGCCTCCTGCAGCGACTGTGGCCAAGAAGGCAAGAATGAAAGCTGCAGAGTTTTTTGCCTCGGCCAGGTGAGTGTAGCCACCCGTGGTCATGCTCTTCCTACCAAAGAGCTGTTTTGACATCTCAGAGCAGCCCGGGGTGGGATTTCCAGGCCTCACTGTCCCAACAAGGAATGCAGTCAACATGACAGCAAGAGAAAGGGGCCCCTAGAGGCAAGTTAATCCAAGCTGTGAGTGTCCAGGGTGGGTATGTGACTCACTGCCCCTCATACAGTCGCCTGTCTTCCCAGTTTGCTTTATAAACACATGGTGCTCATGTGCCAGGCACTATTCTATGCACTTGTAAAGTTATTAACTTATTCAATTCGCATAACGTCCTGTAACGTGTCTACCTTTACCCTCTCTTAATGATGAGGAAACTGAGGCACAGAGACATGAAATAACTTGGTCAAGGCCTCACAGTAATTGGTAGAATCAGGATTGAGCCCGGGCAGTTCAGCTACAGGGTCCAAACTCTGAACCCCTGAGCTCTGTTAGTCTTTATTCTAATTTCCACTCTAAGTCTCTAGCACTCCTACAAAAAAAGGAGATCAGAGCAAATCATTTCTAAAGTTGCACCAAGCTCTAACACTTTGTGATTCAGTGGAATCAGTAAGTGGTTAGGTCTCAGGCGGTGAGTTTTCAGTGGGCTGTGAAATATGCTTTGGTGTGACACAAATACCCCATGTGTGTGCATTTCACTGAGTTCTGGCATTGGCTGGCCACCAGCCTGGCTGTGACTCAGTGGATCTGCTGGCCCATTGCAGGGCCCCAGATCTTCACATCAGGGACTCGCAGATTCTGCACCTCTTTGCAAAGCTCTAGCCAATGGGATTGTGAAAACAGCACTCAATCTAAGCAAAGAAGTGAGATGCGGAAGTAGCTACAGATTTGGGCTGCAGGGGTACAGTGATTCAGTGAGATAAGGCCAGGAGGAAACACTTAGCCCTGAGCGCTGGCGGTGGAGGTAGACCAGAGGCTTCGGTTTCCTTAGCAAGGACAGCGCGGCAGGTGATTGGTTGTTGGCAGTGGGGTTACTTGAGTGGAAGAAATATGACCTTTCTAGTGGCCCAAATGAGAAAGGCTCTGTATGGTAATACAATCTCAAATTTCCCAGTTTGTTTAAACATTCAAATGGGATATAGCTAAATTCACATTGTGGATTCCCCGGTGGGAAGGTAGTAGGTAGAGTGGAAAGAACACTGGCCTGGTGTTTGGACATCTAAGTTCCAACCCTGAATCTGCCCCTAGCTAGGTAAGAGGTGTTAGACAAGTCAAGTCCCACCTTGGCCTCAGTTTACCTATGATAACAGTGACAATTTCTTGAGTCGTTGGCACACTGAGAACAGTTCTCAGAGCTTGACATGTATTACCCTTTCTAATTCTTATAGCGGTGCCGTGAGGGATGCACTATGATTATTGCTATAACCCAGAGGAGGAAAAGGAGGCTCCGAGAGGTGAAGGAACTTACCCAGGGTCATACACTAAGCAGCGGACTGGGAATTGTTCCTAGGGTGTCTAGCTATACCTCCCACATTCTCAGACATGACGCTCTACTGCCCTTGCCCTTATAGAGAGGGGTGGGTCTCTGGATGGGCTACAAACAAACCTATTTAGGATACTTGTGACGAAGATGGCCCTTCCAGGAGCCTGTCTTTGCTCATGCCTTTGTGCCCGTGGAGTTTGGCAGCTTCCATCAACCTCCCCTGGACGGTCAGCTCTGTGCGGGCAGGGCTCCATCACTGCAGTCTTAGTGATAAGCACCATGCTTGATCTGTAGTATCTGAATATTTGTTGAATGAATGTAAGGAAGAATCACTGAGCCTGGCAGAGCCGAGGAGCAGCTGAAGTGATGGGAAGTATGAGAGAAGCAGAATGGAACTAGCTCAGCAGAGTGTGAGCTGGTCCAGACAGTCTGAAACCTGAAGATGTTCACGAAGAGTTAAGATTTGGGCTTTCAGATGAAAAGCTGCAGTGTAACATGTGATCCCCTTGTAACGAACAAACTCTCCACTGAGGAGTTCATGTATGGAAATGTCTGCCCCATAGGGTCTGGCTGCTAAAGAAGGGCCTTGAGAGTGAAGTCCAGGTCTGCCAGCCGTCAGGGAGGCCTTGGCAAGCCCTCCCTGAGAGGCAACCCCAAGGGCTTGCCTCTTCTATCTAATTCTATCTAATTCCTTCTCTAGCCAGTTGGGGTTGGGACTAAGCCCTCAGCCTCTTATGACCCCACCCCAGCTTTCCTTCCTGCATAGGGAGCATATCAAGCCCCGTTCTTCCCAGCCACCTACTGCCCATCACAACTTACCTGTCTTGTGTTCTGTGTCTTCAGGATCCTGTCCTCTGCTAAGCGACATTTATCCTTAGCTACCGCAATGAACACACCTGCTGATGTGCACTTGGGTATTCATGTGCTTTGCCCTGGTAAAATATTCACATTTCACCAGGCCCTTGAAGACATAGTTACTGATGGGACTTTTCAGTCCCGGAGAGGGTTGTGGGGGGCAGATGGTTATTAATCACAGTGATAACAACTACCAGTACAATGGGCAAAACACTTTGTTGTCCTTTATCTCATTTGACTGCCATGTGCAAGGGCAGGTTGGAGGGGCACCATGGGCCTGTGAGAGGAGACCTGTGTGGCTCCAGCTCTGCCACTGTGGGGCTTCTTTCTCAGTGTCTTCTTTTCATATGAGAGAAGGTTGATGAGATGATTCTAGGGCTCCCTTGGATTGAACCTTCCTCAAATTTAGTATTAGGGGCTTGTTTTACAGAGAGCAAGTGAGGTTTAGGCGGTTTGGCTGTTTAAACTGCATTCTTACATGGCTTCCTTATGTTGCCTTCTGACTTACGTGGCTCCCCAATGTGTAAAGTGCTGGCCCATGCTGAGACAGGCAGCACAGAGGTTATTATTATTACACTCATTTCACAGAGAAGGACACAGAGACTCAGAGAGATTAAATGAATTGTCTGGAGCTACACAAAGCAAGACGAAGGCACTGGGATTTAAACCCAGCCATCAGGATGGCCAACCCTGCCTGTGGGGTTAGTAGCATCTCTTGGGAGCTCTTGGTCTGGTTTTTCTTGTGCTCCCCTGAGACTTAGGGCCAGATTGGCTCCCAGAGAGCTGCAGCTGGGCTCTAGGGTGACTTTACTCTGAGAGAATCGGGCTACTGCTTCCTTCTCAAATCCCAGCCCCTCAGACTCTGTGCTGTGCCCCCTCCACAAATTTCTGGCCTATGGCAGCTGCCAGCAGCTGTGTGCTGGGTGTTCTCTCTCTGACCCTCCACATCCATGCTCCTTCCTTCTCATTCGGCCTCTCCAGGAGATCAGTAGTTTCCTCTGCCCTCTGGGTTCTGGTTGGATTCAGCTCAGCACTGATTAGGTGAGCAGAGGGTGGGAGAAGGGAGGATGGTTCTTCTCCAGCCCCTTCTCTGCGGGCCGTAGGTTGGCAATGGCTGCGTGCATCTGTCAAAGGCCACAGAGCCATCTGGACAGCCCTCTCCTAGCTCCCCAGAACTGCCTAGCCCACGAGGTTCTGGCAACTGCCTCTCCCTTTGCCCTTTCAGCCTGAGGACTGGTAACAGCTCCCAGGTATTGTTAGCCTCAGGGTGCATCATCATCTCCTGGTTTTCCTTAACCTTGTCTACACCTTCATAAATTATCCTTTAATTAATCTCTCTTTGGTCACCCTCTTTTGAGTGTGTCCTCTGCTTCCTCCTTGGACCATGACTGGTATATGCTGCCTCTTTCCTTCATGTCTCTAGTCTTCCTTTTCTTAAAGGCACGATGATCCCAGGCTTTTAGCATGAAGGTCTGCCGATATTGCTTCTTGCAGGGTTTAATGGAAAAACAAAACCAAGCTAAAGAGAAAAACAAAAGTTTGAGGTGGCCAGGGGGTATGGTAAAGGGTACTGAGCTTGGACCTGGGGGCTGAAGACCCAAGCTTGCCACTAACTAGCTCTGTCATCTTGCCAGTCCCCTGGCGCTTCCAATAAAAGCAAGGAAGAATCATTTTTGCGTTATTTTTCCCATAAGCCTCTTGGGCAGATCAAATGAGGTGATGCCGGTGGAAGTACTCTGTGAATGCTGAAGCCTTTTCCGAGCATTAGGTGTTACTGTTGTTGTTTTTATCAGACACGACATGTAGACAAAATCCTCAAAAGGCCATGTGCTGCATTTTCCAATGCACTCAGATTTCCCTGTTGCCCATATGCCTCCTGGATTAGGAGATCTGGCATTTGCAGAATCCAAGATTGATGCCCAGGGAGGGTTGGCCAAGTCTGGACCCACATGAGCTAAAAATACCCTTGACCTCAGCGGGAGCATCTCAGTCCTGAAGGGGATGAACCCAAGGCACAGAGACAGTGAGGGAAATGACCTCCGTCATTCATCGGCTGGGGTTAGGAGAGGGCAGGGAGAAGGTGGCTGTCACAGGCCGCCCTTGTCAAGAGTCAGTGGGAACACTGGCTTGATCTTTCTCCCTGTCTCTCTGTCTGTCGCTCTGTCTGTCTGTGAATAGGATTAACCTGAACCTTTTGTACTTTACTGTTAGAGTGAAGGCTACATCTTAAAAGCTCTTCCTCATGGCCAAGCCTCTTAGGGGTTTTCCCAGCCTGCCTTGTGGGGATGACAAACACCTCCAGCCAGAGGGAGGTAAAGAGGTGATCCTAGGACCTTGGCTGACTTCCATCCAGAGAAGGAGACGTTAATCCAGGAGCCTTGGTTTGATTTCTCCGGGGATGGGGAGTGGTGAGGTTCATCACCTCTCTATCCTAAAGATCAGTGGTTTGGGAACAACAATCCTTAGAGCTCTAGACTGTTGCTATTTAAAGTGTGGTCCATGCATCACCAGCATCGACATCGACCAGGAGCTTGTTAGAAATGCAGAATTTAAAAAAAAAAAAAAGAAAGAAAAAAAAGAAATGCAGAATTTCAGGTCCCACCACAGACCTCTAGATCAGAATCTGGCTTTTAACCAGATCCACTATGGATTCACATGCACGTTAAAGTTTGAGAAGCACTATTCTAGAATCCCTCTGAAGAACCTGAGGGGGTCACACGGACAGGTTGTCTATGTGGGGTCCCACAAAAGATAACATTTGAAAAAGAAGTTTCACTTGTATTTAAAAAAAGAAGAAAAGGTTGAAACCAATGTGATCTTTCCCTTTCTTTGATAGGAACCTCTGCTGACGTTAGGACTCTGCTCCCTGTCTCTCCCTCGGTCCCCACGCCCCAGCCCCAGCCTCTCCATTAGATCCTCAGATGCCTGGTGCAAGCCTGCCGTGGTGGCTGCTCCATCAGTGAGGGGCTGTGTTAGGCGACTTGTGGGAATCGGATTATTTCCCAAGCTGCTTCTCGGCTCCGGGGGTCTAGCCTCGACAGGGCTGCCTGGCGAGGCACTGAGGACAAAAAAGGAACTTGCCACGAGCTGGGAGTTTAGGATTCAGCTCGTTTCTCTGAAAGGGGAGGGCAGAAGGGTGTGGAGCTGCCTCCTCTGTAGGTGGAATTACTCGGGCAGCTGAGTGTTTGTTGTACGAGGAACAGCCTGGCAGGAGCTGAGAAGAGAGAAGTCTGCCACCAGCTGGGATCTGGGCCCAGCCCCACGGCAGCAGGTTTTCAGGATTTCCAGAGGGAGTGCTTGGCGGCCCACAGTCTCAGTTTGCTGCAGTTATAAATATCTGTGATTTGCATTCCCTTCACGTCCTCCCCTGGAGCTTCTCAGCATGTTCTGCCGTCGCTCCCCCCCTGCCTCCACCCCCAGCTCACACAGGTCCCTTACCGGCAACATTCATAGCTTCCAGTTCACAGCAGGGGAAACTGAGGCTCTACCAAGCCACCCAAGGGCCCCACCTACATCTGGGCTGACTCAGGGAAGAAACTAGCACCTTAGCACAACCTCAGAGTCCTTCACACACCAGCCGCAGACCTCCTGGCCTGAACTCTAGCCCTTTCTCATCCTGTGTTTACCCTCAGTCCAGACTACCCACCCTGCTAGCCTTCCCTGAGCACGTGAGCCCTCGAGTTGTGCAGACGTGTTCCTTTCTCTCCTCTCACACCTTGACACCCCAGACACACACCTGTGCCTCTCTCCGGTGGCACGACTGTCTTCCCTTGATTGGAGCCATCTGACAAAGTGCCTCCCCCGTCCCCACCCTCGCCAGCTTTCAAAATCATGGAGTCAGATGTGTTGCAGGCCCCTCGGTCCCAACTCAGTGCCATCCTCAGAAAACACTTGTGTAATGATGAATGAACCAGAAGACAAAAATATACAAGCTAGTGGATGAAGCAGAGACAGAGTATTTTATAGACTCTCATGGGTGAAACGAGCATGCCATTCAACAGTTCTGATGCTTTGCAGGAGCTCATGTGAAAAAGATTTGGAGCAGAAGCTGCAGATCCCTAATGAAAAACATCTCTCTGGGGTTTCCCTGGTGGCGCAGTGGTTGAGAATCCGCCTGCCAATGCAGGGGACACGGGTTCGAGCCCTGGTCTGGGAAGATCCCACAGGCCACGGAGCAACTAAGCCCACGTACCACAACTACTGAAGCCTGCGTGCCTAGAGCCTGTGCTCCACAACAAGAGAAGCCACCACCATGAGAAGCCCACGCACTGCAACGAAGAGTAGCCCCCGCTTGCCGCAACTAGAGAAAGCCTGCACTCAGCAATGGAGACACAACACAGCCAAAAATAAATAAATAAATAAATTTATTAAAAAAAAAAAAAATCTCCCTGTGGCTTAGAGACATCTTAGGTACAAACCTGACACTAGCTTGTGACTCAGGATACTTGAGTTATCTGAGTCCCAGGGTTGGTTTGTTTGTTTTTACCTGAAAATGGACATTCTGAGATTATTTACCACCTAGTGTCGTTGGGAAGATGAAATAAAGTGAGGTACATGTAAGATGTTTATGAGAGGATACGCATCTCCTATACTCTTGGCACTTCTCTACCACTAGCTCCTAGGAGGGCTCTTCCTTTCTTCTCCTATCCTGAAGCTCAATTATACCTGAGGAAGAGGAGAGAAAGGTGACAGGTAATCCTGAATTTGGAACTGAGACATTCATTTCAGGTCACAAATGCTCTGGATCTTCAGAACTGGTTTTCCAGGATTCTAAACACAATGATTTAAAAAATGGAGTCTGAGCCAGCCCACACTAAGTTCTTCGTTCCAATCATGTAACTATTCACCAGTGATTTAGGAATTACGCAAGCCCAGCCTCTGGGCCAGCAGTCTCCATTCTGGCTTCAGTTTGTAGAACCAGTGAAGTGGGGTTGAAGAAGGACTGGCCTGGGGTCCTCAGGACCTGAGTTTGTCCTCTGACTCACTTTGTGACCATTGACCGTTCATTCCTCCTTTTTGGGCCTCAGTTTCTCATCTGTCAAATGAGGAGACTAGACTAGATGCTTCACAGGGCCAATCACCTTAGATCCACATGGAAAACAGGAGCCTCCATAGCCTCTGCTCTCTAGGCATCTCTGTTTCTTTCTTCTCACCCTGTCTACCTATCCTGATGAGTGGGGTCTCAGTTGAATGAGAATAAGCCCGTGAAACAGTGCTTTATGTATTCAGGATGGTTCCATACTCACTCTAGCTTTACAAACACCTCAATGGAGGGCAGATAAGATGGATGTCATAATCCCTATTTTATAGACAACAAAACTGAGGCTCAGAGGAAGAAAGGGGCCCCAGGGCACATTGCTCAGCAGAGGCAAAGCAGCGCCTTTGCATTCCCAGTTCTGATTTTCTCTGCCAGGGACTCCCACGACTGGTGGTGGTTATACTGCTGGGTTGGTTCCTTGGGCCCAAATGAGCCCCTTTTGGTTCCTCCCAGTCTCCCTCCCCTGCCCAGGCTCTGCCATCTTGGTCCTTGTTTGGCCTCCCAGTAAGAGAGGGATGTGGTGAAGCGGAGTCCCGGGTGAGTACACAAGACGAAGCCCCATGAGGCTCCATTTCACCCCCTCTGCTGCTTCCTCCTGTGCTGAAGTCCTCATCCAGGTTTCGCCTCCTGACCAAACCTCCTTGTGAGGGCACAGACATGGGGGGGCTATTGTCCTCTGCATCTGCAGGTGGAGGGTGCTGAGGACAGAGACAGGGCAGGGGAATGACCCAGGCCAAGTGTGACAGTGAGACTTCTGAGCTGCGCGGTTGACCTGCTCTGATGGGTTGAAGACAAGTAATTGGGCAGAAAGTCACGGACCTGGGAGACGGAAAGATAAGCTTCCAAAGAGGGGGTGGGGCAGGTAGTATGACGCCTGCAGTGAATGGGTGTATGAGTTACTGCGGAGAATTAGTCAAGGGGATTTGGAGGCATGTAGGCAGCTCTGTGGAAACATTTCTCACACCCATCCCTTCCTTCCATTTTCACTGCCACCACCCTCTCACTTCTCATCCAGGAGCTTGCAAGCGCCTCTAGACTGGTCTCCCCGCTTCAGTCTCCTCCTGCTCCACTCCACGCCCACATGCATCCCAACCTACCTGTTGAGCTGTAGTCCTCAGAGCTCCATCCGAGCATGCAGCCCTGCTGAACTACGAACTCTTCCTGGTCCTGTACTTTTCCGTCTCTTGACGTGGCTGGTGTTATTTTCCTGCTGCTCAGCTCTGCCTGTGAGTGCAAATCCTACTTCATTCACTTCAATGCCACCTTCTCCCCATGATATCTTTCCTGGTCCTGCCCTTCTCCTCTCCCACATGGCTTGAGGGTGTATAATACCTGATGGTTCCGTCCCTTCTTTTAGAGCGTTTATTGCCATCTACCTGGTATTATAATGATTTCTGTGAGTGTCTTGTCTCTCCTGCTAGACTGGGATCACCTTGCAGTTAGTAAAGAGATACTTTCAAGTTTGTATCCCTCATGTCTCGGCTGCTATTTAGTTATTGGATGAATTAATAAAGACATAAGTGAACCAGTGCTTGTTGGGACAGGAAACAGAAGAGCTCTACCATCTAAGCTACAAATCAAGTTAACCATAAACCCAAAATTAAACTGAGAAAGTCATTTTGAGGCACGTGTGGAGGGAAATGCAAATAAATACATTCAGAGAAAGGCGGATCGGAGAGAAAAGAGCTTGGCACGAGAGTGCAACCCAGGGGACCGAGAAGATAGGTATGAGGGAGACGACAGTGTTTTATGCCTGGTAACAGGAGAAGTCAACAGAAGCTGGAAGAAGCGCCTTAGGGTGGGACCAGATGAATCATAAGGCTTCCATTTAACCCTTGAAAGGCCCCATAGGTCCTCCCCCTGGTAGAAGCCGTAGGAAAGAAGAGTGCCCGGCACATTATAGGGGCATCAAAAGTTATTGAATTCATCCACATTTAGTATTTACCTTGAGTCAGTGAAGAGTAGCAACATGCGCAAGACACAACTCTTGTTCCCAAAGAGTTCACAGTCTACTAGGAAGAAGATGACATGTTCCAAGTAATCATGACAAAACATATGGTCAAATGTGTATGTGTATGTATGTGTTTGTAAGAATGTATCAAACATGTGCCGTGGCACTTCGGAAGAGGCAACAAGTTACTCTAAGTAAGGGAAGGGGGAGACGAGGATAAAGATGAGGGAAGACGTTATAGACACCATGCTTGGGAAGCAGAGGCTTCGAGAATGGGCTGGCTTTCCACCAGTCTCCAGAAATTGTCTGTGAGAAGGTAACCAAGGTATGAGTTAAAGTCGTGAGGTCATCCGAGGAGGGCAAACGTGAGTGGGTCAGGGCACAGGAGACTGTCATGCCCAGATAGGCAGCAACAGTGGCCTGTCTTTTCTAAGGACAATGGGTATTGACTGACCAGTGTTTGTGTCTTAGAATGACTAAAAAAGCCCACACTGCTTTGTGTGTATGTGTGTGTGTGTGGTGTGCAGGAAGGCTCAACGAAACTATGAAATGGAAAACTCTACTGAAAAATGGAAAGTAATTCCTCCTTCTTCAAACCTAGCCTTACCTGTGCGGGTGGAAGGCAGGATTGAGTCCCCCAGGGAGGAGGGTGTTGGAAAGGAAGCCTCACCTTGACCACTCTTGGCTTAGGAAAAGTGAAAGGCTGAGAAGAATGTGTCTTTTCCCTTTGGGCAGCCCTTGCTTATTCACAGCCTCATCTGCATAGGGAAATCGGAGCGGTCAGCAGTGCAGGACGAGCCAGCTGTGGCTGTGCAGCTGCATGGAGAGATGCTCCGGCAGCGGCAGTGGTGGGGAGTCCCTAAAGCCGCTCCGGGCTATCAGCGCACACCCTGTTTGGAGCTGGGGGGCAGGAAAGAGGGGATAATGTAATGGGAGACTGTCAGAGAGGAAAGGGGCCCTGGGGCCATTTTGGTTAACTCCTTTATTGGGGAAACTTAAGAGGGGCAATGGGCTTGTCCATGGTCTGTCCCACAGTCAGTGACTGTCAGGACCTTGGTGAGAACCCACATCTCCTGGGGGTTAGTGCTGCATCCTGTCCCCTTGCAAGACTGACGTGGAGGAGAGGGACAGAAAAGGAAAATAACCGGGGTGAAGAGCCCCTGGGTACCCCACAAGACACACTGGCATTCCCGCATGACCAGCTGTTCTCTACCTGTCAGCTTCTGTCTTTATCCCACTCACCTTCCAAGCCACGAGGCTCCCAGGGCCATAGGAAATTAGGGGGCAATATGGCTTCTGTAAGAAACACTTTCACAATTTCCACGAAATTTGCAAGGTGTTTTTGTTTGTTTGTTTGTATTTATTAGAATCCTTTTGAATCTCGTCAGTGTTGCTTTCATGGGTAAAGAACTTACAGTCACCACTTATATCTGAAGGTTTTGAGTGGCAGAAAGATGAGCATTAAGACAGTCATGCTTGTTCCACAAATTTTACTTCATGTTTCAGAGAGATTAACCCCTATTTTATTGTAGGTTTTTAAGGTAATTAAGCTGAGAGGCAGTTATGCTCTACTGAGAAGAGCATTAACCTTGACATCAGAAAACCTGGGTTCAAACGCCAGCTCTGATGCTTCCTAACCTTTTGTATTTTCATCAGTTTCTCTCTCTGAGCCTCAATTTCCTCATCTGAAAATGGGGATATTAATAATTCGTTAATATTAATAATTTATATTATTAATGTTCATCTAAATTTATTTAACAGATATTTATTGAGCCCCTATTATGTGCCAGGTGATGTTCATGAGACTGAGATAAAATCATGAACAAGATAGCTGAAATTCCGGCTCCCTCAGAGTTTATAATGGAGATGAGATGTGATAAGCTGTCTTAAAGAGCTTAGCAGTATTCTGGGCATGTAGTAGTTGCTTAATAAATTGTAAAATTAGAACTCTCACAATACTGGGTGCTGGGAGAGGTAGTTTAGTTTTAGTTGTGCCATTAACCAGCTGGGAAACCTCAGAAGTCTCTGGATACCTAAGTCTTTGGAGTACTGTCCCTTGGCTCGTGTGACCTTCCGTAGCACAAATGATTGGGGACCCTCCTATGTTTCAACGTTCTCATAGGGTTTCACAGACAGAAAACCCCTTTGCTTGTGTAACGCCCATTCATGTAGGGACCCTGGGTTACTGGCCTTAAATATGACCATTGAATAGTCCTTGCCTCATGGATCAGTTCCAAGGTCTGAAACTAAATTTTTAACTTTTTTTCTGTCTGTTGCTTGCTTTCTACTTAACTTTTCTCTGGCTATTAATAAGCAGCTTAGCTAACAAAAGTCTGATGAAATCTGCTCTAACCTTAGATGAACCTGCTTTCACAAGGAATGGGGGTGAGAGAGTTAGTGGCCAGTAATCATGGTCAATGAAATTTCCATCCAGTGTGTTGGTCCATCTTAAGGGACTGATAAAACTCCTTTCCATTGATGGTATATTGAAGAGGGTTTCAGAAGTGGATTGGGGTTTCACAACTACCACTGGCTGACTAAGCTGAAGCCAGAGAATCATGGACAGAAGGGAGAATAAACATTATCATGTTCAACCTCTTTATCTTATAGTTAAGAGAACTGTGGTCCATTATTGACAATCGCCAAGACATGAAAGCATCCTAAGTGTTCATCAATGGACAAATGGATAAAGAAGATGTGGTGTGTGTAATGGAGTATTTTTTCAGCCAAGACAAAGAAAGAATTTCTACCATTTGCAACAACATGGATGGACCTTGGGGGCATTATGCTGAGTGAAATAAGTCAGACAGAAGAAGACAAATACTATATGATCTCACTTATATGTGAACTCTAAAAAAGCCAGAGTCATTGAAACAGAGACTAGAAAGGTGGATATCAGGGGCTGGGGTGTAGGGGAAAGGGGAGATGTTGGTCAAACAGTACAACCTTCTAGCCATAAAATGACTAAGTTCTGAGGATCTAATGTACAGCATAGTGATTATAGTTAACAATACTGTGTTATATACTTGAAAGCTGCAAAGAGAGTAGATCTTGTGTTCTCAGTACAAAAAAGAAATGGTAATTGTGTGACTTGATACAGATGTTAGCTTATGCTATGGTGGTCATAATTTTGTAATATATAGTGTATCAAATCAACCTCTAACTTACACAGTGTTGTATGTCAGTTATATCTCAATAAAGCTGGAAACAAAAAGGAGTGAGGGTTGGAGGGAGAGAATTTGGTGTGGAACGTATGGAGTATAAACTGCCTGCTGGATATGAAAATAAAGATAGCCAAAAGGCATTTGGAAGATCATTCTGAGGGCTAAGGAGCAAGGGATGTGTGTGTGTGTGTGTGTGTGTGTGTGTGTGTGTGTGTGAGAGAGAGAGAGAAAGAGAGTGAGAGAGAAGGAGAGAGAAAACCTGTGGTCCAGAAATATGAGGTCCCTGCCCTCTAAGATCCATTTACTAATTAGTGACAGATAAGTGACATGGACTTCATATAAAAAGTTACACAACACCACTAGAATCTAGGTCTCCTGATTTCCAGTCTAATATTTATTCTTTAGCCCTCTCAAAGCTGGAAATGTGACATTATACTCTTCCTTTAGAATTTTTAAAGTCCCCCCCACCAAACAATTGCTACCTAAGTATGATTTTTGTTCATGACATTGACTTCAACAAATAGGAATAAGAGTTGGATTTAAACACCTGAAGGAACGTGAAAAGGAAGAGTTTTCAGATTTGTCGTCTGGCATCTCAAAGGCAGAGATGGGGCCAAAATGAATGTAGTAAATAGAGATAAGTTTTGTTTAAACCTAAGAAAGCACTTTTTGATATGCAGAGCTCTCAATAGCTGGAATCACCTACCTTGGGAGAAAGCGAGCTCTTTGCCATTGGACGTAAACAAGTGGATGCCCATGAGGTGGTAAGTCAGGCCAGGTCAACTTTAAGTTGTCACTCATCTTTAATAAACCCATGTGGAATTTATGAGCCTTTATGGTATTTAAATAATCCCTTCTTAAACCTATTTCTAGCTAGTTACTACCTCTGCGCTCATTGAGTTACCACCTACTATGTAAAGTATACTTCAATCTAACTCTTGCAAACTTTGGGCTAAGGGGAGGTTGGGATAGTTCTGTTTTTCTGAGATTTGCTGATTAAGTACACAGTTCCATTCTATCAAGCATTGTAGTATCTCCTCTCAGCCTTCTCTTTTTTAGTAAAAGGTGAAAGATTTATGCGTTCTGAAGAGAAACCAGAGTATAGCCTTCTCTTTTTTGATTGAGGAAATCTAATTTTGTTAAGTCTGTCTGTTTTACCAACAAGCTCCATCATATTGATGATTTGAATAGTCCTCCGCCCTTTCCCCACCTGCCCAGCTCCACTGAATTTTTCTTGAAGGTCCATGACTATAACTGCCATGTTTTTCCTGAGCCCACACACTGCTATCACTTGATCATAGGATAATGTCTTTCTGTTGGCTTCCATACTCTTTGTGGTGATACCCAAGTGCCTCAGCTTAAGCTACTGGAGTTCAAATTTGTCAAGTTGATCTCCATTTCTGCCCTGCCACTTATTAGCTATGTGGCCTTCGACATGTCACTAATTTTCCTTTGGAAATGGGGAAAACAATACTCCAAAAAATTGGTAAGAGACTCGGAAAAGAGAAGATCCATGCAAGTAGCTTGCACAGTACCTGGTACAGCAACTATACTCAGTACTTGTTTATAGAAGTGAAATGAAATAGACTTAAATATATTTCCTGAGTTGTGATACATTAGTGTCCATCATTTTATAAAGAGAGATTAGGGTATAAGTTACCTAAGAGCACTGCTTTCTATTTTCCCAAACTGAAGCTCGGTTGTTACATCCTCCCCTCCCCCCATTCTCCTGAGATCTTTATGCCCCTGAGATTTAAAGTCAGGGAACTCCAGTTTGAGTTCTTTCTCTATGATTTATTAGCTTTACAGTTTTGGTTTATTCATATTTCTAAGTCCATTTCCTCAACTGTCACATTGAGATAATAGAAATATTTGACCTAGAAGGGCTTTGAACCTAAATAGACTCAGGTTTCAAATCTGAGCTTCACCAATTTCTGGCTTTGTGACCATGGACAAGTTGCCTAACCTTGCTCAGTTTCCTAATATGCAGAAAGAAAAAATGACACCCACCTCAAAGAGTCACGGTCATAATTCAATGAGACAACTATGTAGAGCATCTAATATAACCCCTCGTCACACACAGCAGGTTCTCAACAGCCAGTTGCATTCCTCCCCGTGTCACGGAGCTATCTAGATGCTTTGTAACTTCTGAAGAGGTGTGCAGATATTAGAAGCTGTTGTTTGCTGTGGTATTTCTTTGCCCAGAAGCAATACTGTGTGATGAAAAGTGCACTGGATTTGGAGTCCAAATGGGATTCAAGTGATGTAAGGTTTGGAAACACATTCTGCTCCCTGAAGCGTGGCTTCCTCATCTCGAATGGGGGATGATAGAGCTCGGTCTGCTCAGCTCACAGGTGCACCTTGAGCATCTGATGAAATATTAATGGTGAAACCATTAAGGTAGTCTGAAAATGAGGCACCATGATGACTAGAAATGCTCATGACATTTGCAAAAGTGGAGATTTCACTACTTTATTTTCTTTCTTCCAAGGCCTCTTATTAATGTATGAATTAAAACCCAATTCTGGGTGATTTTTGATGTCTGGAGATTTCTTTGTTAATAGTCTCTATTTGGGGAGGTTGCAACAATATTATCATATTATTTCCATGATCCTTGTGAAAGATGACATAGTATCATGACAAACAATTCTGGAATCAAGCTGCTCTCTGGTGTAAAAATTCAGTCACAGATATCTTGAATCTACGAAAATTGAAAGCCTTGAGTTTCAATAGTCCCCTACTTAGACCCTAGCCCTAGTTTCTTAGAGAACATTGGTTTGTTAAAGTCCTTCTGTTTTTTTCCCCTGATAGGTTATGCTTTTACATTTCCATGATCCCACTTGTTCTTATGAATTCCAGACACAGCAATGAGGTTTAGTAGCTTATACTTCCCAGGTGGCCCTACAGATGGGTGGGAAACCCACTGGCAGTGTGACATTCCTTCTGGTTCAGTGACCATTTATGATGACTGGGTGTGCATTCTTGACAACTAGCATGGCAATTCTACCCATGACTTACTCCAGAATTCTGGGGTAGATGCTTTCTGGCCCAGATGACTTATTTATTTAGTTTGTCCGTTCCATTTATTTGGTGAGGGGGTGGGCAGAAGTACATAGCATGCAGCCCTGACTTGAGAGGCAAGAGATTTGAACTCTTGCCCCCAATATGCTACTAACTTGCTGGAAAAAAAACTGAGCAAGTCATTTCTCTCTATGGCTCAGCATCCCCACCTGCGACTTGAAAGGGTTGGATGAGATGATCTCTAATGTCTTTTCCAGTTTTGTCATTTTGTGATTCTAAAATATGCTGTCATTCATAGTTCTTCCTGGCAAGGTCATGGAGGGCCAAGGCTGAGGTAGCTGAAACATCTGATAACACATTTCTCTTTCCTGGCCAGCTACTCAGAAGCTCCCCTTCAAATAAACTCTAGGTGGATATCCCTTAAATAAGCACATCAGACTCTGTAGAACTCAGCAACTAGAATGGCAACTTAGACCAGACAGGAGTTCAAAGGAGATGATGGAAAATCATTTGTATTGATCTTCTATTAGTCAAGTAAATTGTAAAAATACCCATAAATGAAAATTAGAGAAAAAATAAAAAGGGGAAAGAGATTGCCCGGCTTGTTTCATAGTGCCGGCATTGGAACTATATCTTCATTAGGGCCTTGTACAGAGGAAAGGGACTTAAACTAGACAGTTCGCTGAGTTCCATCCTGACAACGTTCTCGTGCTGTGTGACCTCGCGCAGGTCCAGCTCCGTGTTCGAGCCCTTATTTGCTCCTCCTGGTGATGAGCATCTTGGGCTAAGGCAGTGGTCCTCAAAGCGCAACGTGCATATGAATCCTCTAAAGATCTTTCTAAAATGCAGACTCTGGCTCTGTAAGTCTGGAGAGGTGCCTCTGGTTCTGTAGTTCTAACAGGGTCCTCAATGAATCTGCTGCCGCTGGTCCTTCACTCGTTGAGAAGCAGGGGACTAGATAATTTTTAAGGCCCTTTTCACCTGTGAACTCTCCGTGATTCAAACAATCCCCCATACTAAGGTGGGAAGCAGAATAGGAAAGCCTCTCTACATGGTCCACCATCTATATTAAAATACTCTTTTTTTAAGAGAGATAAGAATAGAATTCCGAAACCTGGGCTTAAGCAAGACGGAAGGTGGGCACCGATGGGAATATTTGCTCTGAAGCCTAAGACAATCTGAAAAGATATTGATGCTTGAAAGGAAAGCAGAGGAGAGAGGCAGAAGGTTTGCTTGAGGCAGGTAGAAAAGTCAGGGAACAACCGTCCATAGAAACCACAGGTGACAGTGTTGGAAATGGTCATAGAAATGTAATAAAGAGCTTGATGCTAATTCCGCTGCGAAGACTGGTTGGCCCTGGGTTTAGAGATATTATCTCATGCACCCTCACAGCATTCCTGCAAAGCTGAGGAGAACAGCAGACCTCTCCCCATCATAAAGGGGAACTAGGTGGAGAGAAAAAGGGGGCCGAAGCTGAGAACACCAGGGAGGTGGTGGTCTCTGGGATCTGGCAGCAGAGCCTCGGCTTTGACATCCCAGCGACGAGCCTGGTACATCTGTCTCTGCACACGCTTGGCCATAAGCTGCTGAGGCTCTCCCCATGTCACCCCTTTGGAGCCGCCCGTGGGCAGCGGTGGGGGGGAAGGAAAGTGTCTCAGCAGAACCTCGGTTTCACTTCCTGCCTCGAGCACAGAGAGTCATTATATAAATATCAACCTCAGCAGCTGCTACTCTCACCCCTCTTCTCGCTATTACTCCCGAGGCCCAGCTCACAGGCAGGACGCCTGCAGCCTCTCACTTTCCCCTGGTCCCACAGCCTTGCACCAGGCCAACCAGGTGGGTGCCTGGGGCAGAAATGAATCACAACCTCTCTCTGGCCCTCCAGCCAGCCGTGCCCCGTGGCCCTCGCCTCACTGAGCAGGGGAGGTTGTCCTGCCCAGTGGCCCACATTAATCAAATGAAACCTCGTTTACAGACGTGACAGGCAGCCAGCCCATCCGTAGAGGCCACAGAATGCATCGTCAGCACTCGTGCTGGTCGAGGTGGGGCACGTTCATATATGTATACTCTATTCTGTGAAATGAACGAAAATCGTCCAACCCTTCCAAACCTAAGGCAGGAAGGCAGTGAAGCATGGTGTAAAGAAAAGTCTGGAATGAAAGATCAAAAATGAGTTCAAGTCTCCACTCCACTACAAATGGATAAAATCCTCTGCTAATCTTCAAATGTAAGAAATTCCCCTTTGAATATTGGCTCATAGTTGTTGACTTATTGTATTTCTGAAGATATTATTTAAAAAAAAACCAAGCAGAACAAAAATCCCAGGCAGGTACATGTAATCGCCTTGATCCTAAATTTCTTCGTCTTCAAAATAATGACGTGAGCCATGCTTCTTCTCCGGGGTTGTTACAAAGACCATACAAGATGTATGATGTCTCTCTCTCTGCCTGAGTGCACTGATTGACATATAATAGTGGGTGTGCGTGCAAATTGAAAGCTGTTATTCCAAGCTATGTTAATTACTCATATCTTAACAATGTTTTAGCCATGGCCATATTAGAGGCAGGAAAGCCTCTGCAGAGCCCAGCAAAATGCCTTCATTGGGCCCTTGACGCAGTCGATGGAAGGCAGTTTTTGGGGATCTCAACATCTGTGTGTTACTCAACAGATCCAATGTTGTCAAAGTATTACGTTCCTTCTCCCACTTGACCCACTTATGACCCAACCAGATATTTGTGATTTATTATTAAATGACAAAAACAGATTACTAGGCAGTTTGTCCAGCATGAATCCATTAAACAAATTATATATACGCTTGACAAAAAGACGAAAGAAGAATGGATGTTCACCAAGATATGAATTACTGGTAATCTCTGCATGGCAATATTGGGGAGGTTTAAATTTCTGCCTCCATGCTTTTGTGGAACGATTGGCCCCTTAAAGATCAGGGAGGTTAGGTGCTGTTAGTTCTTCCTCTTCCCTTAAGCACACATATGAGGTGTCAAGTGAAGGGAAACCAAAGGTGAGGGAGCTGAAGTAAGTTGCCATGGGTCCAAGCAGAGTGAGGGTCTGGAGTTATTTTTTTTAAAGTCTTGGAAACCCCAAGAGTGATTCGTTGATTCCTATGTTTGTCAGCTGTCCATTCATTCATCCATCGTATCACCATTCATTCACTTAGTCACCAAAGAGTTATTGAATTACTTATGCTGTGTAGAGGAAGGGCATGGGCTAGCTGTCAGAAGACTGAGGTTCAAGTCCTGCTACCATTTTTCTGAGGCCATGAGCCCTTTGCCCTTTGGACCACCTGAGGCTCCCCAATCTATAAAATGGGGCTCATAATGAACATGAAAACTCTTTGAGAACTTCACAGTCCTGAGCAAAGAAAGAGTTTCTATGAAGTCAAAACACTATGCTAGCAGTGCAAGAGAGATGGGTAAGTCATACAGAACCTGCACTCTTGAGAAGCTTACACTCAGGTAGTCTGCTGGCTTAATGCCAAGTCTAACACTATGGGACATGGAAAGAATCTCTGAACTGGAATCCAGGAAGCCTGGGTTCCAGGTTAGTCTGAGCTGCTGACATGCTGTGTGACTATGAGCCACTCAATTTCCCCCTCTTGACCCTTGACCCCCTCTTGACTCTTTTCCAGCTGTCCTATAAAGGGATTATTAAGCCCAGGTATCTCTAAGGCACCCTGCAGCTTGGACATTCTATGAAATGAGTGAAATCAGGAAAAATTTGAAACACGTTAAGATATCCATCATGAACCATTATGCATCATGTGCTGGTTTCTGTTTGTGCAGCAAAGACACAGGAACATTTTAGGTAGCACCGGCCTCCCACAGGGCAGGTCCTGGGTCTGTGGATGTTGATCTTCTGCCGTATCTCTGCTTCTCTGCTTAACTTCCATCACTTCGGGAGAAAGAAGGAGTGCAAACTGTTCTACAAGATGACTGGGAATCCACCTGCGAGTCATAAATAAACATGATGGGCAGAACTATTTGCAACACCTTTTGGCCATGTTTCTGAGCTGTTTCTCAAGCCTATGACGTGAATCTGAATGGGAAAGGCAGAAAGCATGAGCAGAGGGGAGCCCAAGTTTGCAAATCTAGAGCCTCGGGTCTAGGGTCAGCTTAACCAGGGACTGACCAGTGACATTCATTTATTCATTATTCATTTATTCAGGAAGAAATTATGGAGCACCTACTGCATATGTTAGCTAGTACTGGGTTAGACACTGGCGACAATGAGGAGAACATAGTTTACTAGACTATGTGTTTCCTGAAAGCAAGCGTCTTGCACTTATTTCTCCAGGGCCTAAACATGACCTTGCCTTAAGGAGCACATAAACTAGTGGGGTCTTTGGACAAGTAATCTCCCTTCCTACAACTCCCTGTTCTCACTTGTAAGATGGTTTTGGGGAAGTGGACTTAATGATCTCCAAGATCCCTTCTAACCTGGGTGTTCTGTTCTGTGGTTGCATTACCTGGTGTCTTGCAGTGAGAAAGGTTTGCATACAGAGATGGAGCAAAGGTCACAGAACAATCTGCAACGGAGGTGAAATGAAACCGCAGGGCCTCCAGGGAGTGCGTGAAGCTAGTAAATCCCCCCCTCGCCGCTGAAATAAGACAAAGCCTGGTCCAGAAATTCAGTCTGTGTGCTCAGACACTGCAGGTACAGTAGCACCGGCTCTGGGTCTCGGTGGACCCTTCCCTTAGGGCAGGGGTGGGGCTTATCTGGCAACGAGCTGGACAGTGCCACAGCCAGCCCTCTGGGCCAGACCAGGAGCCAAATGTTGAAGCTGAATACACTCAGGACAGAGAACCAGAATCTCTGAGTTCCTGTCACAATCCCCCACCCCCTGCTTTTACCTGTGTCACCAAAACTCTCCGGGGATGGAGACACCTACCTCCCATATTACTGTGATGATTAAATGTGAAAACACATATGAGAGGTCTTCGTAAACTCTGAAGTGCTTTATACATGGAAAATAGAATTAATATTCATGAAGGAGGGAGAATTAAAGGGCATCTGAAAGAATGAATAGGTACCACCTAAGTGGATAGCTGTGTGCAAGGCATTGAAGTTAGCACTTCATACAAACCAACTAATTTAAACCTCATAACATGAGGCAGGAGTTATTTTTCCCATTCTACAGATGAGGAAACAGAGTCCCTGGGAGTTTAAGTAACTTGATATGCATCACTCTACCAGTAAGTGACAAAGCTAGGACTCACAGCAAGGGAGACTGATTGCAGAATCTGTGCTCTTCACCAATATGCCCTTCTGCCTTCCTGCATGGAAAAATGTTTTCTAATTCAAGTTAATTCCAGCCCGTAAATGTGGCCTGAGAGCCAGACTGAGCACTGGGCACATGACAATGAAGATATAGGAGCATAAACAAATAAGGAAATACTCCAAGGAATAAGGAAATAGATACCGCAAATATGATCGGTATCGGAATAACGTAAAGAGAAATGTGGAGATAGAAAAGATGAAGAGTGATTCAGAGGCTCTGCATTTATCAGACTAGGGAACAAAGTGGTGGATAAAGAATAGTTCAAGGTGAGGCTTCAAAGGTGAAGTGTTGGAGCCTTATGGTGAAAGATCTAGGGTGCCAGGCTAGAATGATAGGGGTTTAGCCTAGAGCTAATAGGAAACGATGAAATTTCCAGAGCAGATGAGCAGTGCATCAAAAGTGGAATTTTAAGAGAGTTAAACTAACAAAGAGAAGAAAACCATTCATCTTGGACCAGCACTATTACGAGAGTCTGTGGACTAGTAAAGATGTAGTTAGATGAAAGTGAATTTTTCAAGTTGGACCCCCTCATCAGGGAAAAGAGGGGATGAAATTTCAGGGATTTAGTACATCATTGATACTCAAAATGGTGAAGAATGGAGAGGTGGTCCCAGAAGATTGGGTTGAAAGGCTGTCAGGGGTGACGTGTCTCCATCCCATGCTTGACCCTCCCACTTCATTGTTGCGGAGGTGGCCTTGCCTCTGGCAGACTCCTCAGGTGATGGGGAATCGTCACCCCAGGAAGCAGCCTGCTCTGTCCTTGGACAGCTCCTCCTGCTAAAATGAGTGTTTGTTCTTTTCTTTTCCTTCTTATTTAACTACAAAGTGCTCAGCACTGCTTTATTCAAACCTGAGAATATCTTTATCTCAGTATCACCAAGTTGGCAGCCCCCATGGGCCTAAAACCTGCATTAGGTGTCAGCAAGGGAACTTTGTGGGTGACCAGAGGTGCTGGATCTGGGAGGCTCAGGACCCAGACAGACTTAGCAATGTGGGGGAGGAAGTCCAGCCAAGTAGGTGAGACACAGAGCTTAGAGGTGGAAGAAAAGAAGGAGCTACTGTTTATGGGCCTCTGCAGTCAAAGTCTAAGAGCTGGGCTTCAAGAATCACTGTGTTAGTCAAGAAACAGGTGAAGTGCTCCAAATGAAGCTCAACTCTAATTCCTCTTAATAAGCCTCTATTTCTTTTATCTGTGATCTTATATCTGTGAGGGAAACCTCACAGATCATTCCTGCAACCAATACCTACTGGGTGTCAGGCAGTGAGATTTACAAGTGGACTAGGCATGCCTCCTGTCCTGAGAGGCTCACACTCTAGGGGGCAGATGAAGGGGAGGAAGGGGTGAGCAAAAAATTATATAAAGAATCTGTGATGTATGTGTAGGCGGCCACCAGTCCAAGTTCCATGAGGTCAGAACTATGTCTGTTTCGAATAAGCGTCTGACAGCATCTGATCTAAAACCATAACGAAGTTCTTCTGACCTTCAACTTAATACTTTACTCACTGTAACCTGGTGATCCTTATATTGTAAGGTCTCCTGTGAGGCTTGTCTGAGCAGGTAGATATTAACTAATTGAGGATAGGCACATGGCATCTACCGCTTTCTATGACAACACTGCCCATCCCAGTACTGGTTCCTAGGCCACGTGTTGAATCAGCAGAAGCTTGACTTGTTGAGTGAACTTGGGCAAGTCACTTAACCTCTTAGAACTTCAGTTTCTTTTCCGTGAAAGAAAGAGAGCATCCTATCTAGTTCACATTGGTTATTAAATAATTTCATTCCAAGAAAGAGCTTGACCTTGTTGAGAAAGGAACCGAATGGAAGGCAGGCGTTTTTCCTAAAGCAGCTCGATCTTATCAGAACATTCAGACTCAAAGGTTAGCCCCAGGGAGCAGCTGACATTAGAGTGGTATTTGAACCTGTGAACTTTTGCCTTAAAAGTAAGAGTTCAACTCTCCCCCGGTTCTCTCTGGTGTTGCAATGTTGGCCAAAGGTGGCTGCTGCACTCAGCGGAAACCCCAAATTGGGTTTGCATCTCTCTGGCCGAGTTACCTTCCCCAGCTTCACCTCCAGATGTTCCATGGGGGTTTGAGGTGTGGAGGAGGAGTTAATGGAGCTTGGTGTCTCTCTGACTGAGGTGAGTCTGTGCACCCGCATGCATGAGGGAGCTGGGGGTTGAGGGGTGTCCCAGCCCGCTTTTGTAAACGGGTGCCACAGACTGCCACGGGGTGCTTCAGCCAGAAGGAAAAAAATGCTTCTGTAATCACGAGACAGAGGTTTCCCCACCTTCTCTCTGAGAAAATTGGGAGGCCATTTCTTTTTCAGCAAGCTGCCAAGCTTTTCCCCACATCAGTAATACTTCAATGACTTTTACAAACTCGCCTGCCTGCTTTTTAATAAGCAGGGCTTTGCATTGATGGTACATGTGCAAGGTCTGACCTTTTCATAGGAAAAAACATTCATAACCGAAGCCTATATATAGAAGCTGAAGACGGGAGCAGATAAAGATGTAGGTCATATGACTTTTTTTGTGTGTGAAGCATAATGCAAGAGGGATGCCGCAGACAATTCAAAACTCATGAAATACTGCCACTGGTTTGAGCCCTCCTAATATTTAACAAAGGCTTTCAATAATGACCTTGTTTTCATCTGGGAGTTATAATGCCACCTTCTATCGCTGAACACAGGACTTTTTCTCCACAGGGGAACTTTACTTAGTTTAAGAATGTATTTCACTATCTGGTTAACTCTTAACGATTCCTGTTAAAGGAAAGAAGAACAGTGACCATAAAAATTTATTCAGTGAATAAATATTTCACATAATATGATTGGTAATCCAAAAATCTGATTTGTGTTGGAGGAAAACATTTCCCCAGGCTCATCATTACCTAGGTGAACAGAAACCAAATTCCTCTGCGTTCAAGGCTCACATGATCAGGAAGTTGCTTGTCTTTCCAGCAATCTTTCCAGCGCCCCTTCTTATATGCCTTGTTCCACCAAATCTTATACTCCTATCTATGTCTCCGTGTTCCTTTATCTTTGCCTTTGCTCCCTTTCCTCTCTCTTCTTGTCTTCTCCCTTCCTGGACATCTCTGTATGTACAAGTCTATTCTGAAATCTATGGCTCAAACGCTGTTGCCTCCAAGAATCCTTCCTTCTCTCCCTTCCCAAGCTTTTTGGTTTTTTTTGAGCTGATCATAGCTTGCTCTGGATTATGCTTCCTGGGGTCCATTATATTCCATTCTGTTAGACTGTAAGCTCGCTGTGAGCAGGGCAAGAGTCATGTTTGAGGCACTCTGAACCCCGAAGCACGTAATACTGAAGATCATGTACCACAGGTAACACCTATAAAATACATTCCTGCAAAATGTTTATTGAGTGAATGAATTTGGCTTGGAATGCACTAACGGTGATTTGTGGAGTGTTTATGTATAGCTACTGTGCTACGCATTATCTCATTTGAACATCACTAATAAACCCATGAAGCTGTTAGTGTGTCACCTTCCACAGCTGAAAAAACTAAAGCTCAAAGGAGATTTAAACCTCACCAAACATCACATAGCTGGCAGAACAATAGGCTAGGATTCACACTCAGATCTGTCTGGCCCAGTGGTTTGCTGGGGGCTGACTTGTTCCAGCTTACAAGAGCTGATCAGGAATTTGGTGAACTGGTTGAAAGCACAGCTACTGTTAAAAATTAAATCATGTAAACATACAAGTAAATTACATTAAAAACAATGGTAGAAAATACTCAAAACTCATCGCTTCTTATTTATTTTATGAAGTTTTATTATCATGTATGTTCTTGAAGTTATTAATATTGCTTTTATCTACATGTTAGAGCCATTACATACTGCTGCGCATCTCTTCCAAACTACACACTCAGCAATGTTGCACTAGTAGCTTGAAAGCAACTGTGGTGGGAATATCTATACCCAGGATATTGGAAAACACAGCAAGTGGGACTTTCCTCCTACCACACCCCTCCCACTTAGAGCCAGTTGTTAAATATTTACCAGCACGCTACTGACCTGGTCCCAAAGTGACACAAATACTTCAGTAAGTAATAGGCTTCGGATCCAATACACGTATAGACTCCTCTGTTTCCAGGCTTAACTTTCACCCTGTAGGGTCTAGCTTTGGACCATCATAGATAAGCTGCTTCCTGATGATAGAAAATTGACACTTACATGGCTCCTTTGGGCTTCAGGGTTGGAATAAAAGTAATTCTTAGTAGTTATGTTTTGCCTATACCCATCTATCTTAAACCACCAAAACAAATTTAGTTATGCTCTTCATCACATCCTATACCCAGGAACACATGATGAATCTCTTATAGAGTAAAATGGGAATTCCAAAATATGGATATAAACTTATTTCCCCAAATTTACATGAATATAATAACCTACTGTTTGATCTACATTAACTCAGAAGCTGTATTTCATGTACACAGTTTCCTCACTATGTATTTTATGTGTAGTTCTCATGAAATGAGGTCTGAACTTTGAACCGGAGGTTATGGGTTTTGGTACTAATTCTTTAACTCAAGAGCAGGTGTGTTAGCATCGCTAAGCCTCAGTTTCCTCATCTGTCCAGTGAGGAATTTGGCTTAGATGTCCTTATAGAGCCTCCTGGCTCTATTTCTAAATGACACTACATGTTGCTTCTCTTCTCTAAGGCTCAGTTTGTGCATCTGTAACCAATGGGGAGTTGATCCAGGTAGCTCCTAATATCCTTTGCAGCTCATCAGTTTGTGGCTGCATGTGAAAAGCCTTGTCTTCCACCCAATGTGTCATGCCTACCGGATACCATCATGCCTTACTTACCACTGGAAAAATGCCAGGTAACCTGCTGAACACCTAGAACTCGAGTGCCAAGAGAGGACTTGGAGGTGGAGCTGCTTTTCTGGCCAGGAGCTCTAACTGTCACAGGACCCGGCTGCCACAGCCCTCAAAACAAAGGGAAATGCGTAGGCGGAGGGAGCACCTCTGCTGTTTTCTTTTAGATGGTCTAGAAGGCTAAAGAAGTGAGGGTGAGACATCTGCACAGGGGTTTTGATTTGACACTCCAGCTGGGTCTGCAGTGAGGTGGGTGGGGGTGAGGGAGGCACAAGACGTAAGACGGGTGACACTTTCTGTTGGACCGGGGAGACGGGGGTGATGGTGGAAAGGAAGGAGAGGGTTATGCAGGAGCTGCCGGGGTAGCTCTCAGGGTGAGCAGAGCACTCAGCTAGCACATCTCTGTCCCTGCCCTTACTTGCTGACCGTGAACCTACAGCTCATTTGTATCTCTATGGAAAATCAAAAAGCATTCATAACCCCTTGTCTACATCTTCTTCCTCATCCTCCCCTACATAACCCCTTATGCTTTTCAGGTTACAAGCACTTTGACATCTAAAATCTCATCTGACCCACAAGACAACTCTGTGAAATAGGTATGATTACTTGGACTTTTCAGAGGAAGAATCAGAGGTTGAGAAAGGGAACTGAAGTTGTTTTAAGATCACCTAGGTTGTAGAGCTGAGACTGGAATGGAGCCCGTTCTTTGGACTCCAAAATGGGTGCATGCTTCCCATGGCTACAAGAGTTGGAGTAAAAGTAATTCTTGATGTCAAGACTGTTAGCTGAAATCACATTTTTCTGAGCTGCTGCTCACTTGAGGGCTCACAGAACTATACTAGGGAAAGGAGGAATTGATGCATTCATGGGTGTCATGAATCCTAGAAGTGGAGGGGACCCTGCACATCCCCTGCCCGACCTCTTCAGTTTTCAGATGGGGGGAAATGCAGCCCACAGAGGCACGTGGCACGTCCAAAGTCAGGTACAGAGTCAGGGTCAAGGCTGAAACTTCACCTGCTGGTCATTGCCATCTGCTCAGGCACTGCTCAATTTTGATGGCTTTTTAGCCACCAGCAGCATTTCAAGATCATAACTACTCTAAAAGCCTTCACCATCACTGTGAGGCAAAGTAACATTTTCTACCATCATGGACATGGACAGAAGAACTGTGGATGAAGGGAGGCCAACATTTTCCAACCTCAGCCGTTATTTTGCGTTTGATCTCTTCTGTGCCAGCAATTGGATTTATTGCTGGTGAGAACAGTGATTCATGCTCTTTTTCGAAATTTTTTTTTAACATCTTTATTGGAGCATAATTGCTTTACAATGGTGTGTTAGTTTCTGCTTTATAACAAAGTGAATCAGCTATACATATACATATATCCCCATATCTCCTCCCTCTTGCATTTCCCTCCCACCTTCCCTATCCCACCCCTCTAGGTGGTCACAAAGCACCCAGCTGATCTCCCTGTGCTATGGGGCTGCTTCCTACTAGCTACCTATTTTACATTTGGTAGTATATATAAGTCCATGCCACTCTCTCACTTCATCTCAGCTTCCCTTCCCCTTCCTTGTGTGTTCAAGTCCATTCTCTATGTCTGCATCTTTATTCCTGTCCTGCCCCTAAGTTCTTCAGAACCATTTTTTTTTTTTTTTTTTAGATTCCATATATATGTGTTAGCATACGGTATTTGTTTTTCTCTTTCTGACTTACTTCACTCTGTATGACAGATTCTAGGTCCATCCACCTCACTACGAATAACTCAATTTCGTTTCTTTCTATGGCTGAGCAATATTCCACTGTATATATGTGCCACATCTTCTTTATCCATTCATCTGTCAGTGGACACTTAGGTTGCTTCCATGTCCTGGCTATTGTAAACAGAGCTGCAATGAACATTGTGGTACATGACTCTTTTTGAATTACGGTTTTCTCAGGGTATATGCCCAGTAGTGGGATTGCTGGGTCGTATGGTAGTTCTATTTTTAGTTTTTTAAGGAACCTCCATACTGCCCTCCATAGTGGCTGTATCAGTTTACATTCCCACCAACAGTGCAAGAGGGTTCCCTTTTCTCTACACCCTCTCCAGCATTTATTGTTTGTAGATTTTTTATAATGGCCATTCTGACTGGTGTGAGGTGATACCTCATTGTAGTTTTGATTTGCATTTCTCTAATGATTAGTGATGTTGAGCATCCTTTCATGTGTTTGTTGGCAATCTGTATATCTTCTTTGGAGGAATGTCTGTTTAGGTCTTCTGCCCATTTTTGGATTGGGTTGTTTGTTTTTTTGATATTGAGCTGCATGATCTGTTTGTATATTTTGGAGATTAATCCTTTGTCAGTTGCTTCATTTGCAAATATTTTCTCCCATTCTGAGCGTTGTCTTTTCGTCTTGTTTATGGTTTCCTTTGCTGTGCAAAAGCTTTTAAGTTTGATTAGGTCCCATTTTTTTATTTTTGTTTTTATTTTCATTTCTCTAGGAGGTGGGTCAAAAAGGATCTTGCTGTGATGTATGTCATAGAGTGTTCTGCCTATGTTTTCCTCTAAGAGTTTGATAGTGTCTGGCCTTACATTTAGATCTTTAATCCATTTTGAGTTTATTTCTGTGTATGGTGTTAGGGAGTGTTCTAATTTCATTCTTTTACATGTAGCTGTCCAGTTTTCCCAGCACCACTTATTGAAGAGGCTGTCTTCAATAAAAAGAAATAAGGTGACCATATGTGCATGGGTTTATCTCTGGGCTTTCTATCCTGTTCCATTGATTTCTATTTTTGTGCCAGTACCATACTGTCTTGATTACTGTAGCTTTGTAGTATAGTCTGATGTCCAGGAGCCTAATTCCTCCAGCTTCGTTTTTCTTTCTCAAGATTGCTTTGGCTCTTCAGGGTCTTTTGTGTTTCCATACAAATTGTGAAATTTTTTGTTCTAGTTCTGTGAAAAATGCCATTGGTAGTTTGATAGGGATTGCATTGAATCTGTAGATTGCTTTGGATAGTATAGTCATTTTCACAATGTTGATTCTTCCAATCCAAGAACATGGTGTATCTCTCCATCTGTTTGTATCATCTTTAATTTCTTTCATCAGTGTCTTGTAGTTTTCTGCATACAGGTCTTTTGTCTCCTTAGGTAGGTTTATTCCTAGGTATTTTATTCTTTTTGTTGCAGTGGTAAATGGTAATGTTTCCTTAATTTGATTCACGCTCTTTTGATGCCAACCAACTAATTTTTCCTGCCATGGCTTAGTAGGTACAAATGTTTAGTATGTGATCAAAATTAGAGACCCTCCTGTCATCCAGGCCCTTATGATTGGTCTTGCCTAAGCCTGAAGACTTTGTCAAACCCAAATCAAACTTTTACCTCAAATGTAATCGGCTTCATTTCAGGAATCATTGACTTGTAACCCAGCCATGAAGGCTAGCATAAAAGGGAAAAGAGTCTCACCTAAGAGTTCCCTGATCCTCATTTTGTAAATTGAATTGCTTTGTCACCTCTGGCAACTCATTTCCTCTCTCTGAGCCACATTATCCCCATCTGCCAAATGAGAGGGTTAAAGTGGGTGACTTTGGGGGATTATCTATTTTGAGGAGCTCCTTATAAGATCACACTTTTATCAGAGACATCTTTTTTCTATATGGTCTTGATATGCTTTGGGGATGAGGTTTAACCTGTGTTTTAAATGGGGTTCTGCTCTATTTCGAAAAGGATGAAGAAAGCTAAGAAGAACTATATCTATTTAACCTGTATAAAGTTAACTTCAGGATCAGCAATAGAGGGGTGTACAACGAACTTCCGAACTAGACATCACTTAAGCTTTCTTTGTCTCATTACAGTATTTCTTTTGAAACCTACTTTTCAGGTCAGATGGACAGGGCACACACCATAACTATCCAAGAGGTGAAGATGAATTCAGAGGAAAATCCTGCAAGGCTAAAAACAAACGAGATGTTTTATTTTAAAAGTCACAGATAGTTGTCTCAAGATTCAGCCCGCTTTGATCCTGGAGAGCTGGCTGTACTGATTTTTCTAACATGACTGTCAGAACTCAGGTCTGAAACGTGGGTCTCTTCATTCACTTATTCAACGAATATTTCCTAAGCGCCTATGCAGTTCCAGGCACTTTGCTATGGCTGTGGGAGAACAAGGATAATTTTAATTCCACCCTGATCATAAGGAACTTAGAGTCTTCCAGAGACGATTTGGCATGTGCACAGATTACTATAGTTTCAGGCAGTGGCTTCAGTGCCATGAGAAAGCTAGAAGCTGTTCAGAGGGGAGAGATTCCATCTCACTGGAAGTTCTTCCCAGAGGAAGTGGCATCTCCAGTCTTCACGGTGGTCAGGCAAGATTTTAATTCAGTGTTAATAAGCCAGAGATTGGGGAGCTTACGCCTCTGTGATTCATTTTTTATTTTTCATCTATAGAATGTGACAAGAATAGTATCAACCTCATAGACTTGTAATATGTGATTTCATGTGTATTAAAACTCTTAGAAAAGTTCCTGGAACATTGTAAGTGCTCAAAAACATTCATCATTATTTTTATTCTTAGCATCAGAGTAAAATTACCGAAAAGTTTCTTGCAGTCTCAAGAGAGAGATCTGTGGAGGAAAGACCCACACTCATAGAATTTTTTCGTATGTTATGGTGAAATATACTCAGGTCTTCCCAGGTGTCCAGGCTGTGCAACTCACAAGTGTGCTCTCACTTTCTCCCTCTCCCCCAAACTCATCTTTCTGTCTCTCGATCTCAAACACACCACACACACACACACACACACACACACACACACACACACACTGCTCTTTCTCTGTGTAGAAGCTGGACTCTTTATCAAAAGCCCCAGGTGTAGGAGTGTTTCAGATGATTTTTGGAAACTGAAATGATTTCAGAGATAATAGGCATCAAGACCGTGGGTGTAAAATACAAACAATAGGTGAGTTCATAGCGAAATCTTTACATTGAGAAGTGGGTTTTCCTTTGTGTTGCTTTTTTTTTTTTTTTTTTTTCCAAAAGCATCATCATTTATGCGGTTTGAAAATGATCTTTCCTCTGGAAACTAGAGATCGTGACATACAACACAGAGATGTGTCTGATTAATTGTATGAACGGCTCAATCTCTTTTGAGCGCGGCTTCGTCCTCCTTCAGGCATGGCAGCCTACAAGAATGAATTTGCTTTGAGTCATATATTTTACATAAACCAAAGAGGTTACCCCTAAGATGAACTGTCTGGCTTACTGTTCCCCACCCCACTGCGTCCCACACACCATCGCAGGAAGGTATTAGCAGTTTCAAAACTTGAACTTTCTCTCAAACATTTCTTTACTTGAACCAAGCAGGATTTCTATATTAAAAAAATGATTGTCACATAATGAACGATTATGGGCATGTTGTCCTTTTAGATGTAAAGTTAATGGGATAATATTTCTCACTTACCATCAGTGTGGCAAATACTGGGGAGAGGTTTGCCCTCCTGGATCCAGCTGTGTTTTTTTGTCTCTCTGGTCACATTGTGAACAAAGACAAGCAGCCGCAAGAGGCCGACCATGATTAGGGTTCTTGAAGCTCATCTAGTTTACCCCACACCTCTTCTATTTTGGAAAGATTGAGGTCCAAAGAGAGAGAGTGACTTGCCGAAGGTCATGGAGGGGTTAAAACCTAGAACTTTTGAATCGCAGTCCAGGATTCTAACAATAGAACAAAAAATTAACAGTAGCCCATAACCACAGTGCTCCCATAAAACCTAATAACATGATACAATAATATCTGGCTTGAATGGTTGTTATGGGGATAAATAAGATAATGAATGTGAAATCTTCATGTAAAATCTTAAAGCACTGCCTAGGTGGTTGATAAAAAGTGCCGAACATCTACCTAAGTCAAGGGAAAAATGAGAATTTTTTTCTTCCTGCAAATAAAACAGAAGTCCCAAGGTCATTTTAAATGTGCTTGCCTGTATGCCTTCTTTCAGCCTGAAGTTTCCTTTGCATAGTTCAGCACTAGGGAGTTTCATGTCATTTTAGAACAAAAGATAATTTGTCTCAGTCTATCATATAACTAGCGATCTCTAACCAAGCACAAATGTGGTTGAGGTCAAAAGCAGAAACACTACCTTAAACTTGAAGATGGCATTTGCAGACCTAAACCCAGAGCAGGAAGTCTACATTCAGAGTGGAGGATCCCCAATCCAACAGGTAAATAATATCTTTGGCATCACAAAGACTTCCTCTAGAACAAGGAAGATGGGAAGAGACGGTAGAAGGTTAGTTCACAAGATATTTTGGGCTTGAGAATGGAAGTACACGCTGCTCATGGGACTTTTAAGACATGGGATTTAAGACAAGTCGAGTTACCTGTGAGATTGGCAGCAACACATTGGATGCTTGTGGAAGCAGGCTCAGACTTCTTCGGAGCCAACCACAGGAGGAAGTTCTCATGAGACAAAGTGTGGTTTAGAACTTCTGGACAATCTAAACTGTTAAACCATGGAGCCAGGCTGCCTCTGAGAGGAGAGCACGTCATCCCAGAAGTTGTCCTCCAGGGGCTGTGGAAGGGATGCTGAAAGGAAGAGTCAAGCTGAGAAGGGCTACAGACCAGATAAAACCCCCTGTGCTCTGCCATACCCCAGGAGTCTCTCCAAGAGTCTAGGATTCCTTTTTCCAAAGAGGAAGGATGCCGGAAGAGCCACAGGAGTCAGAGTGACAATAGACAGAGTGGAAAATCCTTAAGCGGTCTCACCTTTCTTCTCTCACGAAAAGAGGATGATGGGATCCTGCTCTAAGGGAAATGAAAGGACAGTAACTTTCCAAAGCAATCAAAGGAGCTGCCTCTAGTCCTATATTCAGGCCACACGTGCAAGAGCTTTCTTTCTGATGGATTGTGGTGGCTTTTTTCAGCACAGAGGCTTCTGTGGCTGAAGTGATGCCATCCAGATCATGCAGCTGGGTTGCTCCATGCTAGGTGGTACCCAGCGTGGAGGACCGCCCTCCGTGGCCTAGCAAGTACAACACTGGTGTGGGGTGCAGCGGGAGGTGATGGTGGTGCTGGGGTGGTTGTAACATTTCTCTTGGAATCTGTGATGCTGCTTTAAAAGACCAATGGGATCATCAGAGAATTTCCCGCTATTTATCAGTTTATCAAAATGGGCTCCATAGAATATTAATTCCATGAGATCCATGTTCTAGGGCTAACTTAGAGGAATGTTTCACATCCATAGTCTCCCTCCCCATGTAGATTTGCATGTAAAGGCTCTGAGAAGGGCCAGAGCAAAGCAACCTGTTTCATTTTGAATAATCCTGCTTTTTTCTAACTTATTTGACCATGGTAACCATTTTTACTTTATACTACAGTCATCCGGGGCACTGATGCTCCATGGTGAATCCTTTGGGTAATATTTTTGGGTAATCCCATGGATTCAGTAGTCATTGACACAGGGACCCACAGAACGTTAGATCTGAAAGCAACACAGGATTTAATGTCTTCCTCTACATTTTATAAATTTATTTATTTATTTATTTTTGCTGTGCTGGGTCTTCGTTTCTGTGCGAGGGCTTTCTCCAGCTGCGGCAAGCGGGGGCCACTCTTCATCGCGGTGCACAGGCCTCTCACTATCGCGGCCTCTGTTGTTGTGGAGCACAGGCTCCAGACGCGCAGGCTCAGTAGTTGTGGCTCACGGGCCTAGTCGCTCCGCGGCATGTGGGATCCTCCCAGACCAGGACTCGAACCCGTGTCCCCTGCATTGGCAGGCAGATTCTCAACCACTGCGCCACGAGGGAAGCCCCTTCCTCTACATTTTAAATAAAGAAAGCAGAGACCTAGAAGGTTTGTACAAAAAGTAATGACCAACAGCCATTAACGCTGACCTATAAGAACCTAAAATTTAAAAATGTCGACAAATGACTACATAACATTAGGTCATGGATTATGATGTAATATTATATTATATATAAGGTTAAAAGGGAGTTACAAGAATACTGGAGTTGGAATGAATAGAACCGGCTTCTAATCTGAGGTCTATGGCTTTTCCACTCTCACGGCTTGGGCCCATCACTTTTACTAGCACTGGGTACTCTCTCCTGTCTAAACTGGGGAGGATAATGCTTGTCTGGATAATTTCACAAGTTCTGGTGAGAATGAACAGAGATAAAGGATGAGAAAATAGTTTATAAATTGTAAGGTACTATATAAATGGTAGAGATCCTTCTCCCCACTAATAGGTTGATGTGTCAGTTGGCATTGGGAGGATGTGTACATTTTCCGTCACTTTCCTGTTTCTCGAGGTTTGCATACATCTTTCCACACACTCCATCTTTTAACCACTTTCCTGGGCTAGTGAAGTGACCTGTTACCTTCGTGTGGAAGCTCTCAGCAAAGTCAGTTGCCCCCTGGAATGAGACATGGAATCTAGGACCTTAACTCACACACAGCCAAGCTGACTTGCAAGAGAAAGCAGAAAGCTATACGCAGGGCCAAACCCTCAGCAGTTTTAGATATTTGGCTCCTACTTCTTATAAACACCTGTGAAGAACACGAAGGCCTCCAAATTCTGTGTTGTCAGGACTGAACAAAAGAAAAAGAAAAAACCAACAACATTAGCACCAAGAGAAAAGAGAGTGACAGAGACGGAATGACTCGGCTGACGAAGCCTGGGTATCTTATCTCTGGAATGTTATTGATGATCTGAGTGTAGTGTGAGATCTTAAGTGAAATGAATTGGTGGTTTCAGTTCCGGATATGGTATGCAAAGAAAAAAAAAATTGCTCTTTGAAATTCAGAGCTTCCTCGTCTGGGCTTCAGGAAGCCACACGCCTGAAGTTGAGTGTGGAAACTGACTCATTTCTAGCCCTTTGAGATTAGTCTCTCCAGCCCCCAGACTGTGGGCAGGACCTGAGGCCTAATGGGAAACCAGAATTGGATCCGGCCAAGCCTGGAGAAGGAGATCACAAAGAAGGGTGTCGATGCACACCTCTTTCAAGGTGCTTGGCCTCCCAGAAGGTTCTACAGGCAGTGGACCTTCTGGAAAAACTATCCCCAAAGCTTTTCAACTTACAGTTGGTGGTGGGTGGGTGGCCTGAAGTGGGAGGAAAGAAAAATTCAAATGCAGCACTTACCTCATTTTCAAAGTCACGTTAAAGCAGGTTGGCTGGCTGACCCACTTGGGGGACCAACTTGACCCTGAGGTTCTGAGTGTAAAGGATATCATATGTTTTTCCACACCGTCCAGCCCTCAGAAGCAATGAGTCATTCTCCACAACTGTCCCAACAATCTGTGGATTTGGTATTCTGTGCTCTACTCAGGGACAGGGGAGGCCTAGGAGAGGTATCTTAAATAACTTCTTTAGAAGAGAAAGGCATGTTAGAGATCACATTTCCCCATTTTCCCTTTACACCTCAAATAGAGTTGCACATGATGTGTCAGTTAAACTGAAGCATGGAACCCCAGGAGGACAGAGGGGAACTCAGATTTTCTAGAAGGACCATTTCAAGCTCGACCCTTTAGACCTTAAATCAGTGGTTTCCAGACTGCCTGCAGACCATCTCAGCAAGAGAAACAACCACTAAGATGACCTTTTGTTTCAATCTGATCGACACATTAAAAAACCCCAAGCAACTTGTTTGAGGATAATGAGATGAATGCTGGTTTAAATGGAAGCCAGTGAGGGCTTCCCTGGTGGCGCAGTGGTTGAGAGTCTGCCTGCCGATGCAGGGGACACGGGTTCGAGCCCTAGTCTGGGAGGATCCCACATGCCACGGAGCCACTGGGCCCGTGAGCCACAACTACTGAGCCTGCGCGTCTGGAGCCTGTGCTCCGCAACAAGAGAGGCCGCGACAGTGAGAGACCCGTGCACCGCAATGAAGAGTGGCCCCCGCTCGCCGCAGCTGGAGAAAGCCCTCGCACAGAAACGAAGACCCAACACAGCCAAACATAAATAAATAAATAAATAAATTTATTTAAAAAAAAAAAATGGAAACCAGTGAGAGACAAGGTGATATGGGGAGTGCGGAACAACAAAAGACATGGCTCTGGGTCAGGAGATCTGCGTTTACTAACTCTGTGACTTCTGGCAAGCCACTTAATCCCTCTAAAGCTCACTTTTCTCATCTATAAAGGGAGAACACTAATTACAAATGACGGCACATATATGAAGGCATTTGCCTTATTAAGTGGTAAGGACTATGCAAAGGTCCATAGTTGTTATCACATATAAGCTTTTAAATATAAATGATTAATTTGTGTTAGAAGTGAAATTTCAGACTTCATCATAGAATAAGCATTCATCTTCCAACCTTTCTCATCTGGAAAGCACTCATGAAACATATTAGCCCACATTATTGATTTATTTGCATGGCACTTCAGAAAAGTATCCAAAGTAACTCATAAGACATAGAGACAACAGCCTCACCAAAACACAGATAAAAGATTAAGACCTGGCCAGGAAAGAAGAGGGCAGTGAGGAGGAAGAAAACTCAGAATTAGAATAACTTTACTGAAGCGTATAGTGTGATTTTGAGCTTCCCAGCAGCTTAGACAAAAAGGGAAATGCACGGTATTATGCAGTCCTTTTCATTCAGTAAAGGAAGAATGGCTACGTATGGATTGTGAAGGGGGACCAAATCCTTCCTGGCCCTAAAAGCCACAAGAAATGTATCATGGATATCTTTATTTAAGGGATTTGAAAAAATAAAAAGGGCAGGATCTTCAAAAGGAGATGCAGCAAAGATACTGTTCCAATCTAACCACTAGGCGATATTTCCCTCTGTGAATCAGTGCTTGCCTTCCCAGAACGAATAAACAGCAAGATGATTAATAGAAGAAGTAGGCTGCCTTTAAAAAACAGGGCAGTGACTATCAGAATGTTTGTCCCTGGCTGGGGCACGTACTCGCTGGCCCGGGTACTCATGGAGGCAGTCACCATTCATTAGGGGAGTACGGTCAACAAGGCAGTCTACAAGGTGCCTTGCACAAGGTCACTTGGTGTCTCTGAAACTGACTCTGCATTCTGAGTTCCTTAATGTTATTTTTTAGGTCACAGTGTTCTAGGCAAAGCTCCCTATTGATGTACATCTCTCATGCAAGATTTAGATCACCTCTTCTCAGGCAGAGCTCCATGGAAACACCGCCCATGATTTCTGAAGTGGAGACTGATTGGGTCCCGGTAATGCCTAGCTGGAGTGGGCAGTAAGTCTGCAGTTGACCCGTTGCTGGACAGTTGGCAAGCCTGAGACTCCCAGAATCTAGTCTTTAGAGGCTACTATTATTTTTTTTATTTTTATTTTTTCACACACACACTGTATTTTATTTTTACAAGAGATAAATCAACTGACACCAAGCATTGTGAATGGATGACCACAGCAAAAGCAACAATGATTGCAATTACCAAACATGAAACACACTCATACTATGTCATAATATTGACATTCAGTCCAGTAATCCTCCACTGTAACAGCTCTTTTACTTTGCAGTGAAAATTGATTTGTATATTTTTTGTAGAGGCTACTATTATTTTGATGCCACAGTAAATTCCCATTTACCTAAGATGTCTAGGGAATGGGGTATTCTGGGCAACGGAAAATTCTAGTTTGTCTGTTTACTATCTATATCATTTACTGATGCTTGGCTTCCAAATAGTAAATTACAACACACTTTGTTAAACACTGAAATCATACGCTGGTATGATTTAACTTTTCTTTGATAATTCATAAGATACTTCAACATCTATTCGCATTCAGTATTAGCATTAAGATCATAACCTCATTTTCTGGGATCCTGGGTGCAAATGCAGAAGGTGTGGAAAGTTGGGCTGCTTCTGTACTAACTCCCCACCAGGCCATCGGAATTGTTGTTGTGGTTTAGTTGAATCATTTCGTCCTGGATATCAGTAGGTTGGTTGGTGAAATAATAAATGTAAACATATTAACCTAGTGTCTGGTAAATGGTAAGTTATTGTTTTACCATTTTTTTTCCCCTCATGGACTTCAGGAAAAAAAAGAATCTGATTCATTGAATTGGCTAAAGCGTCTGAACAAATTCAATTCACAGTTCATTTCATTAGCTCTGGCAGGGGCCACAAAAATAACATGCCGAATTCCCTGGATTCTTATAAAAGAAAACTAAGGCCCAGAAAGAGAGTGTGACTCTCCCAGTCTCGTGGCTCTTAAGGGTTGGACTTGGTGCAGAACCCATATGTCCTAGGCTAAGGCCAGTGCTCTGCCTAGCGGTCTGACTCCTACCTCTAGGCAGAGTTTCTGCACAGCGGGAAGTCAAGATGGAGGAGAAATGTCCCCTTTTTGAATGGACTCTGGGAATCCACCATTATCAATACCGTTGGAAGGTTCTCAAAGTCCTCTCTGCATAAAAGCCTGGCCATAGCTCTCAGACACTTCACAGGGCAAAGGACCAATGACGTCCCCAGCATCCAGTCAAAATGAAAACTTTTCAAAAATAGCCAAGACACACATTGTGAAGCAATTATACTCCAATAAAGATGTTAAAAAAAAAAAATAGCCAAGAGCCATACAACTCTCCACATCAGCAAGAGTAAACTTATAAAAAACCACCAGACGAGTTAAAATTCCTAGCATCTTTTTTTGCGTTGCCTGTTTTGCAGCTTGATTCATTCCTATTTCTGCCTCTTGGATACTTTCAAAAGTAACTTTGTACTCACTTAACTTCCAAATTAATTTACGGTAAAGCCACTCCCTGTGTAAGAAGGGGAAGAAGGAAATGAATGATTTTAATGCTGATTACATTTTTGAAAGGCAGGCCTCAATCCCTTTAAAATGAGCTGCTCTTTGGGTTTAGAAGTGTTTTCTTTTCCATGGTTTCAAATTCTGACTTGTCTCTTTTCCTCTTACCAGTCTCTGCAAGCTCTCTCCTGCCTTTGATCCTGGGCCTGGAAATCTGCTGTTTGCACATGAGCGACCAGAGGGCTAAGATCTCTACTGCCTTCCAGAGGAAATCTCACAGGAGACCCATCCTAGCGTCTGAGGGCCCCAACTCCTGCTGTTACTGTTGTCAGAAAGGTTCTTTTGGTATCTGGTATTCTATATCACATCTTTTTAACTCCAGGAGACTTATTCTCAGAACTGTGTGTGTGTGTGTATCCTGATATTTCCTGTAAAAGTCTTGTGTTGATTATAAATAGTAATTGATCACATAACCTCCTAGGAAGGGATTACAGAGGTCGTATAGGGAAGAGCAAGGTTCTCTACACTGTCAAACTCATCCCCATTCAGGATCCTCCAGTGGGTCCCATTGCTTACAGGATGCATTCTAAACCTTGGATATTGACACTCAAAGGTAGGAACAGGGCCTGGCAAAAATTGGCACTGGATAAATATTGTGTGAATAAATAACAAGGCAGGTGTCTAACACCTGGCTGACCCTTTCTGCCCCACCTCTTCCAGCATGGTGAAACCTCTCCCTCCCCTTCCTTCTCTTATGAACCTCTGCTGTAGCCAAACACACGGCCCACCTTCCTCCACTGCTCTGACTCCAATCCCTCCATGCCCTTGTTTGAGCACCCTTCCTGACCGACACGGTCAATGCCATTTCTGTCTGTTGCATACACCTCCTTTTTTGTGAAGTATTCCTTCCTTCCTTCCCCAACCTTCACCCACATGGACTTCCTTTCTCCTCTGCTCCCCAAAGAACTTACGTCTCTTAAGTACATCACTGACCTCCCTCACTCAAGTATAAACTCCTTGAGGACAGGAGGGACCCATTTCATCTCTCTCTGCCTTCTGCACAGCCCCTGACAGAGGGCCGAGCATGTGGCTGCCATGCAGACAGGCTCTCTGGCTTGAACTGAATCTCTGGTCACCTTCTCCTCTAGCCCGATAAGGAGGGAATGCTGGGTCCTCACTCTTTTCTCCTCCATGAAAAGCTGAGTTAGGAATTATTTCTGTCCTCACCTCTGACCTAAATCTACACAAGTCTGTCCTGACAACCGCACCCACAGACGATGGGTAAGCAAAAATAGCCACTGGAGCTGTGTAACGTAGTGGCCCATGCTTGCCTCTCCAGGCCCTCACTCGGCCCTGATAATTTACAGGCATGTATAGCTGTGCTATTGCTGAGCCAGCTCGAAACCTGTTCTGCTTGAGGCTTCTTCCCTCAGCAGGTATGTCAGGCTATGAGTGTTGCCAGCTGGGACAGGAGGGCACCCAGCCCATGCCCAGGCTTTATTTATCCCAGTGCAGCTGGGCTCCAGGGGCTTTTTGATCCTTAATCATGAACCTGGGAGCCCTTTGAGTTCTCTCAAGCAGTCAAGCCAAGAAGGCTTTCTGATTCCAATGGCAATAACCACGTGTGATTTATGGACTCTCAGGACCTGGAACATCAGAGCTGGAGGTATCCTTCAGAATCACCTAGTCTGATTCTTCATTTCACAGATGGCAGACCGGATTAGAATTGTCTTGCTTTTAAAGTGAGGGGGATAGACTGTATTCATCCATTTAGTAATTCCTTCATCCACCTACCCAAACTTCCATCCAATGGTCTATCAATCAACCCATTTGCTAACTAGCCACTAACAGTAGGTGACCAGCTCTGCTAGACTCTGGATAGAAAGCACAACTAAGGCATGTTCTCTGCTTGCCATGCATACACACACACACACACACACACACACACACACAAATAATTACAATCCTATGTGATGTGTTATAATGCAAGTGTGAACAAAATGTGTTATGAGCACATAGAAGGCAGTGACTAATTTGCTCTGCATGGAAGAGTGGGAGAAGACTTTTAAGAAGGGGAGGCATAACCTTAAAGGAAGGGAAACACAACCTTAAAGGAAGGGAAAGGGTTTTATAAAGGAGAGAGGAGGGTATCACAGAGTGAGGGCAGCCTGTGCCAATGCCCAGCCTCAGAAGAGTGGGCAGCATGCTAGTAGGGCAGTGGGCATCCTCAGGGGCTCCGGAAGAGGCTCTGTGGGGTGGGAGGTGGGGCATGTCCTGGGGCTGCAGCAAAAGTGATGCAGAGCCTTGGGTGGAGATCTCAGTAGCTGTGCCTACTGTCTGAGCTTGATCTTGGGGGTGACAATGAGTTTCTGAAAGTTTCAAAACTTTCAAATAAAATTTACATTTTATTAAGACCTCTTTGGCCAGCCTTTGCTAAGGGCTGGTTGTAATTGTCCTAGAATAATAAAAGCAGACAGTGAGCTTTCAAACATATAAATCAGATCACATCACCTCCTTGTTTACTACCCTCCGTACTTGTCCGCTAACTGTACTCTTCATCACAAATTCCTGTTGTTTGTTTTTTTTTCTCCATAGTACTTACTACTGTATTAAATCATCTTGTTTATTTGTTTGCATGTGAATGGTCTGTCTCCAATCCTAAAATGAGAGCACCATCAGATCAGAGCTATGTGTGTCTTACTCACTACTGTGTCTCTAGGCTTAGTACAGCGCCTGGGACTTAACAGGTGCCGACAAAGTGTTTACAGAATGATTGACAAGACCTTGACCTCAGGAAATGGTAATGAGGACAGAGAGGAGATGGCCTTAAAGGCAGAAAAACAGATCCTCCCTTTGCAGGCTCATTATGTACTTAATGAGTGAATGGTAGATGGTCTTCAGCAGACAGAGGATAAGGTTATGCTCTTAACTGACTGATGTTACTACCCACATCTGAGAATTTTTATGACAGGCAACCCTATCTTTCCTCTTGCTCTCTTCACTCCAAGTGTTTCCACAAATTATCAGTCTCTGGAATATAACCATCCAAGGACCCTCTCCTTGGGCTTCTGTTCTAGACCCGGCTCAGCCACTAACCTTGTGGGGTAGATGAGATACTTTTCTCAGCACTTCAATTTCTTTAACTGTAAAATGAGAGTGCTAGCCCAGGACCTATACGATGCTTGTTAACTTACATGCAATGGTTCTCAAGTTTCCTTAGCTAAGGCAAGAGTTCTCTGTTTTCATTTTTTTTAAGTATATAAACAATGATTATCTACAAAATCTCATAAAACAAATACTTCTTTTATATTTCTCTGTTGTCCCTTTCAATTTCTAGCCGTAAGTATTTTCACAGAGTTGTAATCAGAGAGCATGTACAATTTTGCGTTCCACTCTTATCCTTGAATGTTATTTGTTATGCGCATTTCATGTCGTCTCAGTCCTTCCACGTATCACTTTAACGGCTACATAATTTTCCACAGAGTTAATATATCATAAATTATTTAACCATTCCCAAACTGCTGGGAATTTGGGTTCTCTCCAGGTTTTGATATTTTAAAGGGCTTTGAACATATAGGTTTTTTTCTTTCTTAGAGTTATTTTCCTTAGGGTAAATCCCTCAGAGTGGGATTATTAGATGTGTTTTATGGCTCTTGAAAAGTATTGCCAAATGGCTCTCCAAAAGGTTGTTTCAATTTGTATTCAATTTGTGTTCCATGCGGGAGTGTGCCAATTTCACAGAAACCTTGCCAGCATGTTTTTAAAAATCAATTTTTTTTAAGTTGAACTTGTACGAAATGGGGCTTCCTGATTGTTGCTGTATCGGAGCTATCATCGGTCAGGCTAAAGTTATAATACAGTGCTTGGCAAATAGAAGCACTCAATGACCAGTATTGTTATTATTATAGAAAGAGAGCTCTTAGGAGAGCCAAGCATGCTTGTCCTACCCTCAAACTCAATTTTTTTTCTAGCATGGTCTCCAGTTCAGCTCACTGCAGATACATACCCCTTACCTTCAATGTTTCCTCCAATCAAAGTGCCACCAAGTGCCCTCTATTCTAAGGTGGCCAAGCTTCCTTAGACTTAGAAATCATGGGTCAAGCTCCATCCCTTGCCAATTCTCTCCTCCCTTCAATTTTCTGTCAGGAGATGGTCCTCGCTAGAGATGGGATGCTGACTGCTTTCCCCCGCCAAATGCTGCTTCTATTAATCTGAAGTAATTCTCCATAGCTTCTCCCATTCCTCGTCTTCCTCAAGATAGCCCACTGACTATTGGAAGATGGGAAATTAGTTCCCCAGTGCGTATTTTCTTCTCCAAGTTGGATATCTCATTTTAAATCTATCCCTTATCCTATTCAGATTTTCACAGTCCTGGTTGCTCTCCTCTGAGTTCCAGTTTGTAAAGTTCTCCCTTTAAGTGTTGGGCCTTTTCATTTATTAAATTTATGGAGCATCTTCTGAGTGACAAGCAAGATATGAAGATGAATAAGCCCTAGTTCCTGGCCTCAATATGCCCAGAGTCCAGTGGGTCAGAGTGGAGCCCAGGCGTCCAAGGTTCTGGTCTTAGAGAACTCTTAGGCAGCATTGAAACTCTTAGAAAGGCATCCCAGAGCCTGAATTTCTGAGGTTCTGGCCATGAGAAGAATTCTAGGAAGAGTAGGGGATAACCACCCACCAAACAGAGCTGATCCTGGGCCACATCGATAATGGAGGCTAAAACACCTAGGCAGATGCATTATTGAGGCTGCTGCCTATTCAGGGAGCTGGTACAAGTCTAAGAAAAGCCAGTTTCTTAGGGAGGAAGAAAGGGAACCTACTATTAACCAGCAAGGAGATGAATGGAGAAAACTCTAATTCTGGTCTGCCATTGTTGCGTGACCTGAGTTATGTCACTTAACCTCTCTGGAAGTCAGTTTCTTCATGTGTCATAATGGGTAGGGTTGGACTATTTATTTGATCTGTAGATGTCCCTTCCAACTCTGATAACTTATGATCCACAGAACAGCAAATCCTAACTTGTCAAATCCCTTCAACGACTCCTCGCATGCTCCCTCATCCGTTCCAGAAAAGCACAGGAAAGAAGATGACCTCCTTGGTCGCTGGACGGATGTTGGGAGAGTCCATTGGGATTCCATGGCCTCTGTAGCTACTATGGTGACCATGCCCAGTTGCAGCTAAAATCTGTTGCTGGCAGGGTTTATACCCCATTTACTGAGCCTGGTGTTGTAACTGCTGCCTTTTACTTCCTCTCATTAAGGCAAAGCACCATCTTATTTTGTTTTGTTTTCCTTGCATGTTTTGAGTTTGCTGCTTCCCAGCTCTTGTTATTAGAACAGACATAATTAATAACTCCTGGCACACAGAGCAGCCAGATTGGACAGTCTGCCTTTTGCTTTCTCGAACTGTCTTTTGAGCAATCTGCAAGCCTGAATTTATAGCCTGGACCCCATACAGTGGATTGTTTTGTAATCCCCAGAAAGAATCAGGAACTCACCACATTGCCAGCCTGAAAAAATAAAATTCTCTTTGTAGTTCATAGTGGAAGTTTTATCCAACCTCTTCAGTTAACAACTGAAAGCAACATGTGGTCTCATCCTTTCTTAAACCTCTCCCGAGAAGACGATTCTGTGGACTTCTTTGGTCAGCATTCTAGAATTTTTCACTTGGGATTATCAGGAGTTGGTTCCTACGGTCTAATTCACTCAACTTCTGTGGCAGCCTAGACCCACTTCCTTAGGAGAGATTAAAAGTAGAGACTCACGGGCTTCCTTGGTGGCGCAGTGGTTAAGAATCCGCCTGCCAATGCAGGGGACACGGGTTCGAGCCCTGGTCCGGGAAGATCCCACATGCCGCGGAGCAGCTAAGCCCGTGCGCCACAACTACTGAGCCTGCACTCTAGAGCCTGCGAGCCACAACTACTGAGCCCACGAGCCACAACTACTGAAGCCCATGCACCTAGAGCCTGAGTTGCACAACGAAGAGTAGCCCCCGCTTGACGCAACTAGAGAAAGCCGCACGCAGCAACAAAGACCCAATGCAGCCCAAAATAAATAATAGATAAATTTATTTTAAAAAAAAATAGAGACTCACCATTCTCATTTTACTTTTTCTTGTGATTGGAAAAAATGACTAAAAACCTTATCAGAGCCCTCTATTGTCACCCTAAGCAATCACAGTTTGTTGGCCTTTTCCACTTCAGGAAACACTCCAAAACGTCAGGCATTTCCAATCCTGTCATTCGGACTTCTGTTCATTTGTCCATGTTTAAATTGCTAGAACCTAAATTAGACAGATGCAATCATTTACTAATATCCACTGAGCTACTACTTTTATCTTGGTGCTGTGAGGGATACATATTTAAATAAAATAAGATTTCTGCTCTCCAGTAGCTCACAGTTTATAATCATAGTACAGGAATTATGATACAAGGCTGAGCTGTACCCACTTACAGCAGTGCTACAAACTTGTCTGCGCATTGGCTCTCCTGGGGAGCTTATGAAGCTACTGAGGACTGTATCCTGGCCCCAGAGAAGTTCTGATTTAACTCTTTTGGGTGTATGTCTTGGGCTTTGGAAGTTTTAAAATATTCTCAGGTGATTCTAATGTGCAAACCACTGTGGGGACCACTGGTATATTTGAAGGACTGAGACACACACACACACACACACACACACACACAAAAGACATTTCAATAGAGAAATTGAGAAAGTCTTCACAGAAGAGTTTAGTATAACATTCTGTTGGAGATTAAATTTAATAGTGAGGATTAAGTTGCTGACTTTGAGGTGATGCAAACTAGAATTTGAACATCAGCTCTGTCTCTTAATGGCTGTGTGTTCCTGGGTGAGTTACTTACCCTTTCTGAGGGACAGCCATGGGCAAGAGCACACAGAATCTGAAGGAATGTAGGGGTCATGAAGGAAGTAGTAGGAGGTAAGGTGGCAGGTGGGAGACATAGTTTTTTCCTGCTGAGAAAAGGGGGGGGATTTGCAGGAGGGCAGGCTCAGAGGAGACACAAAGGAAGTGGTGGATGATACAGATGTTATAGAGGAGGAACCTTTCCTAATGTCCAAACATCTCTCCTCTCCATCCAACCCACCCACCTAAATCAAAGCCAGTTCAGTTGACTCCCTGTTATGAACCAGAACGAAAATCTATGGCTAAAGACTCAGACCAGAGTCATGTTTGAGCAACTGATTCCAATGAGCAGAGTATATATGTAGCTTCTTCATCAGCTGCTTCCTATCTCTCTGTTACTTAGATTCTTTGGCATTCCCATTGAGAACAAAGGAAATGATAAAAAAATTACATAGAATATATAACGAAACGTGGACAGAATTAGAAGTTGAGACTGAAAAAGAGAAGGCTGAGAATAAAATACTTCTACTCTGAATAAATCCAGATATGCCCAAGTTAGCATTAATTGCTTTTCATGTTTCCATTGTAAGGTTTATTTAAGTAACAAGTGGTTATTACGCTGTGAATGTTGGTTCCTTAGGTTCTGTCATGTGGCCCATGACTGGGCTAAAAGGAAGTAAACCTACAAGTGCAAGTGAAGAACTCGTTTTGCTAGAGCAGACTGATGAATTCCAAGGAGAATGTCACATAAATTGCAAATGCATGGAAGAGAAAGCTGTAGACATTCCGCAGAATAGAATCAAGTTATAAAATGTAGGGGTTAGAAAGGCCTTTGGAGTTCCTCTCATCCAACATTCAAAGTGTACAGATGAGGAGATGGGGGCCCAGGGTAGGTAACGTGATTTGTACAGGGTCACACAGTGAAATAACTGCTGGGGAGAGGAGGGAAATTAAGTGTTTTGTCTCCTGGTGCTCATTTACCATAAGATAAACAATCTTTTTGGTTTTTCAGTCAGGAAGAGCTGGTCTTTTCTGGAATGACAGGTTACCTTACAACCACTGAAGCTTGTCACATCCTTACAACATGACCACAGGATTCTGTATGCATTTTGCAAATCAACCTGATTTCTTGAGTTCAGCTTGGTACTCTAGCACCATTACTTTGCTTTGTCTCATTTTCTTTCTTTCTTTTTTTTTTTTTTTGCATTAATTTCACTTTTGTATATTAGAAGCGTCAGTGCAAATTGTCTTAATTCCTTTGTGGAACAAGGTAGGATAAAAAGATACGTAGCTTTATTCCACTTGTACCATGCTCTCAGAAGAGAGAAGAGAACTTATGTTTATTGTTGTCAATTATGTGTTTATATACATTATTTTGTTTTAATTCTCTCAACATCACCATGAGATATGTACTATTATCTTCATTTTACATGGGGAAACCGAGTCTCATAGAATTTAAGAAATTGCCTGAATCTTATAACTGGCAAGTGGGAGGGATGAGGTTAAATCCAGGTTTGACTGGTCCCAACGCTCATGTTCCTTCCCCTACCCTGGGTGACTCTCTGGAGATATTTATTGCCCTGAAGCGGGAAAGCTGCCCGAGCTCTGCTGAATGGCCCGAGTGTGCTGTTTCCCACAGTGCTTTGCTGCTTTATTCTTTAGAAGTGCCTAATTATTTCACTCAGCGAGACCTCAAATCTTACTCCAAACAACTGGCTTCCAAAGAATTGGCTATTTTCCCTGTTTTTAATGTTGGGGAAAGAAACTCAACCAGCTATTTTTCTTTTTTACTCCATTACTTTACAAGAACAAAAATAATCATATTAAGATGTCGAAAATTAATTTTAAATGTGCAAATGTGGGAGAGAGACACCTCCTGTCTGGGAGAATCCAAAGGAATTTAAATAGACTCACGTGTGTTCTTTGTGTGAAATGCAGTGGCCACGGTTCAAATTAAGATGTTAATAAGACATTAATATGAATGAGCTAGGGGATAAACACAGGACTGCAAAATAAGTTCATAAAGTCATGTAAGTGAGAAGCACATTATGTGATTGGGACTCTGCACTGTCCTGTCCCTGTTATCAGTGCTGACCCCACAGAGACAGGCTTCCTTCTTGCTACTGCTTCCACCAAGTAGATTGCAGTACACTCTCTGCGCCCAATCCTGAGCCAGATTCTTCAGCAGAGCAAAGGCACTAGTTTGTGCCCTTAAGAGCTCCAGTATGGTTGATGAATTTGACTTTGGTTAAAGTGAGCAAAGCTTATACTCAAGAAACAATTAGAATTCATCTTACGAGGCAGGCTAAGTTTCAGGGCTGAATGAAGTGATGCCACAAGTTTGGATGGCAGTAAAGTCTTGCAATGATGGAGCTTGAGGGAACCTCAGTGACAACAGTCTATACCTTCATTTTGTATAGGAAGTTTCCAGGGAGACCCAGGGAGAGGAAGGGGCTGGCGCAGGGTCATACAGTTAATACATGGTCATAATCGTGGCTACTTGTTAGGTACCAGACCCTGTGCTACACACTTGACATATTCAACTTCTTATACAATCCATGACAATGCTCTGAGGTAGTTATTAGCCCCATTTGGAGATGAGAAAACTAAGGCATAGAGTTGGGAGCTGTTTGCGTGAGATCACACAGCTAGAAAGTTGTAGAGGAGAGATTTGAACACCAGTACAACTGACTGGAAAGTCCGCCTTCCTTTTAACCATTAACAACAGAGCTGGGACTGGCATCCAGAGCCAGGTTCACCTTGGAAATACTTTCTTTCGCATAGAGAACCTTTGAGTATATTCAGCGATTTATTTGATTCATATTTTTCTGAGGGTCCACTATGAACAGATCTTGGGCTAGACCCTGGAGATATCAAAAATTAATAAGTGCAGGTTCTTAACCTCCTGGATCTTAAATAATGGAGTGACTGACACTTGAACAGGAAAATTACAGTACAGTGTGGTAAGTGTTATTATGGAGATATAAACAAGTGCTGTGGGAGATCAGGACAGAGTAAAAGTTCTGCCTGGAAGGAATGAGGGGTGACCTCACAGAGATGGTGAAATGGGACTTGGGTCATGACATATGACTGAGTTTTCTAATCAGAGAAGGGAAGAGATACATTCCAGAAAAAGGGAACAGCACGTGCAAAAGCCCCAAATTGTGAAAGACATCGGTATGTTGGGGTAAGAAGTTCAGGGCAACTACATGAGGTGAGGAGGCAGGCGATAAAGCCTGGGATCAGGTTGTGAAGGGTGTTATGTGCTCCCATCAAGGAATTTTGTCTCAATTCTGTAGGCAGCAGGTCATCAACAGGGATTCCTAAGCAAGAACATGTCTTGGTTAGATCTGCTTTTTGAGAAGATAACGCAAGGAGAAGTGGCAGACAGGGAGCAGAAGTTGCAGTGTTCCGGCTGAAAACTAATGAGGGCCTGAGCCCAGGGCATTGTGGATGGAGAGGCAGGATGGATGAGAGCTATTAGTTTCCGGAGTCAAGCTTCCAGGGTGTGATGACTGGCTTGTGGAGGGAGAGGGAAGGACGTGTCTGAAGATGACCCCATGATTTCTAGCTCTAGAAGAGGAGTGAATGCAATACTTGTAACCACGACCGAACACAAAGGATGTGGAGCAGGTTTAGTAAAGCTTGGGTGAGAGGTGGGGGAAAGGGAATTCTCTACTGAGCCTGCTGTTTTAAGCTTTTACACAAACACGCCACTGGAGGTGAGGGGTGCTTTTGGAAGACAAATGCTGTGGTTGGGAGAGATGGAGGAGATGGAGGTAGAGATTCAGGAGACCTCAGGATATCGATGGTACTTAATACTCTAGAACCAAGTGAGTGTCCCCAGGGAGATCTTCAGGGCTGGAATAGATGAAGCCCCAAGGTAGACCATGAGTGTATTCTATGTTCCCTCTTAAGAGTCCCTTAAGCAGGCAGGGATTCCCATAGGGCAGGTTCTCACTGAAGTCACCCTGGCTTCCTTGCGTAGGATGTGGACCAAGAGGTCATTCCATGCTGACGGCAAAGTCTCTACTAATTTACAATTTTTTCAAATAATTTTCTAAAATTATTAACCTAATAACTATTTATTGAGAGCATCGTGGCTGGCAGGGCATGGAGTGATGAATCAGACACAATCTCTGTCTTCAAGGAGTTTCTGTCTAATATTACAGGATGCTATACAGCAAATTAAACAGCAAGTGTGCAAGTGCTTAGCAGGGCGCCTGACTTAATAGGTGAGAAATTATTTTCATTAAAAAAATGTTATCCATAAGTATCTGAGAGAAGGGATAAAGATGGTTCCGAGGAAGAGGAGATTCCTAGATTTATCACAAGCATGAGGGAAGGCTTCTTAGAAGAGGTGGGATACAGGCCTGAGGTGTGGGTAGAGTTGGAGCAGGCAGAGGTGACAGTTGTTGGGGACAGGGACACATTGTCTGATAAGCAACTATGCATACAGGTGGGACCAACTGTTAAGAGAGGCCCCCGGCAGTGTAGTGCCTCCTGTCCCACAGCAACGGAGCACGAGAACTGAGACTCAGGCCAGACACGGGGTTCACAGGGCTGAGTGACCAGAAGCAGGACCAGTTCCCAAGAAGGGTCAGAGGGCTCCGGCCTCACGCTCCCTTCCCCCATCCTGACTCATTGTGGGGTGAAGCTGTTTTAGTGCTTCATTTCCCTTGGTCAGACCAGGATGATTTGAATGCACCTGCCTCTCTTCCGTCCCCACTGCCTAGCGAGGGTGGCCGTTGTGAGGGGCAGGGAGTGTTTCCTAATTGTGGTCCTGTGGCCCAAGCGCCACGTGAGGGCTCTTGGCGGTCTCACTCAAATGAGGTGGGGGCCGGCTGACTGCTCAGCCGCTGTTGGAGGATGTCTTGGTTATTCCTTCTCGGTAGACTTCTGGTCTGGTTTTGAAGTTGCACATTTCAGAAGCTCACTGCTTCTCTTTAAAAAAGGTGAGGGGAGGAAGCGGGGGTGGTGGGGGGGGGTGAACGGAGTTCCACCTGCCAGATGGCTGCCCGGCCTCGGCAGTGGCGCTCTGCATCTCACTCCCGTGGACCCACCATTGAACCTCCCAGCACCCCCCTCACCAAATTAGACACATTTGAAATGCAGAGCAAATGGTCTCATTGAAAAAAAAGAGAAAGATGAAAAAAACCAAAACAAAACAGTAAAAGCTATAAAATATCACCATGCTACTGAGAGGGTCTTAGGGTCCTTTCACACAAAGTGGATTTTTCGGGGAACGCCTACTTCATCGTGCGAGGGGTCACCCTGTTTATCTGCAAGGGCACAGGACCTTGGCTTCTCCATTCAGAGCTCTGCTCCCACCAACCACACCTGCACAGTGGCCAAGAAACCACAGAACTCTGAGCCACCATCCCCAGGGACTGCGAGACTGTTGGGGTCAATGTTTTAAACACAGCAATTAGAGATGTTGACCTGTTTGAATTCTCTTGGTCTGCAGGACACTTGATGATGATGATGATGATGATGATAAGAATGATGATGAGAATAATGCCATCAATAACTTTCTGTAGTCGTGAGTCATACTGCTACAAAGCACTTTCACATTTATTGACTAATTTTCTCTCAAAAACATACTGGAGATCCCAGCTGCTTTCATAGTATCCCCAAAAGATAAACTACCACCTCCAGCAAAGTGAACTTAAGTGTGGATTCATTATTTAGAGCTGCACATGGTGGAACTTTTCAGATTTGCATTGCGGTCTTGCCCTTACCAGCTGGGTGACCTTGGACAAATCACTTCACACCTCCTAGCCCTTAGCTTCTTCATATGTAAAACGTGTTAATAATAACGGTCTCAAAGGGCTATTGTAGGGATTTAAATGACTTCATGTAAATAGAAAAGGACATTATAGCCTCTAAAGCATTATGCAAATATTAATTACCATCTATACCAGGGTGCGCTATTTGCAAAAAAATGAACGTAAATATAGCTTTGAGATGGCCAGTATGATGTGCCTGAAAGAGCACTTTACGTGGAATCAGAAGACATGGGTTCTATTCTGGCCTCTACATGTCAGGTGGCAGCAAAGAGTGTGGCTTTCAGACAGACAAACACAGCCATGCGAGTGATGCATTTACCAGCAAAAAAACGGCTGCCACCATCCACCTGCCACCTTGTCACCTGTAGTAGGTTGAGTAATGACCCCAAAGGTGCCCATGTTCTAATCCCAGGAACCTGTGACTGTGTTACCTTCCATGGTAAATGGACTTTGTAAATGTGACTATGTTAAGGATTTTGAGATGGGAAGATTTTCCTGGATTATCCAGATGGGTCCAGTGTGATCACAGAGGTCTTTGTAAGAGGGATGCGGGAGAGTCAGAGAGGTGGCTGTGTGACAATGGGAGCAGAAATTGGGGAGATGGTCTTTGAAGACGGAGGAAGATGAAATCAAAGAGTACAAGTAGCCTCTAGAAGCTGAAAAAGGCAAGGAAACACATTCTGTATAGAGCCTCCAGAAGGAACCCTCTCTGCTAACACCTTTGACCTTAAAGCCAGAAAAACCAATTTTGGACTTCTGGCTTGCAGAACTGTAAGGGAATAGCTTTGTGTTGTTTTAAGCCATCTATGGTGGTAATTTGTTACAGCAGCAATAGGAAACTCATATACCATCTTTACCCTGAGCTCCCCAGTCCCTGAGCACTGGGGCTCCTGTTTTCTTCCTTCCAACCTGTACCTAGCATCTGAGTAGGCTAGTGGGCAGTGGCCAAGCGTCCCTCTACCCGCTTCCCAGTTTGGGCAGACCAGCATGTAACTCACATATTACTGGGATTGGAAACTGATGAACTCCTCGGCTCTGTACCTCGAATTGGCCAGAGATCTTCCTGGGGCACCGTGTCTCAGGAAACACACCTTGGTTGTGGGTAAGTCACTTAAACTCTCAAACTGTCTATTTTCTCATCTATCATTTGGGGATAAAATTTCCTTCCACCTCTACCTCACAGGGTATTTGGGAAACTTAACAGAAACGCTAGCAATGAAAGCGCTTTGCCATCTATAAAATGCTCTGCAAGTGTGCACTCCTATCACTATAATCACCAATATTTTAGAAACATAGAATTTTCCAGCTTAATCTCTTCTTCACTTAATATATATGTCGTGGCAAGTGACAAATGTTCTGATTCTAAAGAGGAGGGGAAGAGTTTTTGGAAGGGGAATATCCAGTTGGGCATTCGATTTTGGACATCTGGATTACCCATGAACTTGCACTTTCAATATGGACCTAAAACTATTAAAAAAAAAAAACCAAACAGATGTTGTGAGGACATTAAATATTGCTCAGTAATAGTGCCCATTTGGAGATGGTGAGATGGGGCAAATTTCACTTGCCTTTCTCTTTGTGGAACTAAAAATAGAAACGACACTTTGTTAATCAGTAACAGGGTCTTCTGAAAACAGGAGCTTTTAAAACATCTTTCAGCCACAAGACTGCTGAGAGCCGAGAAGCTGTGCGGTACTGCAGACCTGTGCTTGTGCATCTTGCCACCAAAAAATGGAAACCCCCGCTAGTAATGGGCTCTTTCTTAAACATTAAAACCACAATTTACCTAAAACTCACCCTCGACCCTCAGAATGGTTTATGCACCATGACCTCACTAACCTTGTCTGACTTGATTAGGATCAGAAAAAAGCAAGCAATCGTCCGGTAAGTTTGGTCAGAGAGCAGAGAATATTAGAATGCAAGGGGAAGGAGTTGGTGGAAGGGAAAACACATTTACCAACCACTGAGTTCAAGATGCAAGACTATGCTTTTCCACACATAGTATCTAATTTAATTCTCACTGCAATCTCTTTATGTAGCTATTATTCTCAGTTTACAGATGTAGAAGCTGGGACTCAGAAAGATTACGTAACTTTCCAGAACATCACAGTAGAACACGGTAGAGCTGGCTTTTCAGACCACTTCTAGTTCATCCCTTTACAAAAGAAGGAACAGGAGAGGACTGATTACCCTGAAATCATGTATTTACTTAGCGCCCTTACGACTTCTAAAATTTAGGTTCACTAAATAGGTTTTGACTCTCCCCTTCGAAACTTCCTCAAAGCTCTCTAAGTCCTTGCAAACCCAAGAGAACTAAATAACACTCCAGAACCATCTTCCTTGGACCCCAAATTCGGTACTTGAAGGTGTATTACCTGGGGTTCTGAGTGTGTTGAGGCCCATGGCTTTCCCATAAGAGGCTGAAGTACCTTCCTTGACTGTTTGCCAGGTTCTGCTTTGTGATGACCAGCACTCACTGGAAGCTCTGAGCAGAAGTTTTGCAATTTTTTTTCTCTGTGCCCAATGCAAGGGGTAAAACACATCTTGGCTTTGAAGCCACAATACTGGAGGTCAAAACCCAGGTCGGCTATTATCTCACTTTGCCATTGTGGGTCAGCCAGGAGTGGGCTAGATAACCTCCCAGGTGGGGATTTCTCACTTCTAGGAGATTAATTTGATTGGGTTGGTTGAAATCTCAAATATATGAGGTTAGTGAGGGAAGCTCTAAATGGGTTCTGGCTTTGGCTGTCTGAAATATAAACTCTTGTTCATTCATGGAGAATTCAAAACAATCCAGCACCCCTTCTCATGTTTCTTTGAGAGTGATGATCCAAGGGGAAACTATAAGGCAGTGATCAGCTGAGTCTGTACCAAGTTGGTAGAGCTAAAGATGGAGAGAGGGTTGGTTAGAGGCAGCAGAAAAAATGGAGAAGACTCTTAGGGAAGAGAGATAGGATATAAGTGGAGAGGAAACTAAAGCAGCTTAGAAACCCTGGTATTCCATGGGATGGTGCAGACCAGGGCCAGGTTCCAGAAAGCAGAAGATCTGGACTCTGGTTCTGACTGGACCAAGTGCTCCTTGGACCTACCTAAGTCATTCAAGCTCTTTGGATATCATTTTCCTCCACTGACAAGAGGGATAATGACATCTTCCCAGCTGCCTCATAAAGTTGTTGTAAAGATTAGAACGAGATGGTGTATGTGAACTTTCTCAGAAGAATGTGGAGTGAGTGTTGTACAATATAATAAAAAGCATTATCTGTAGAGCCCTCTCAGACGATGCTATTGGGAAATAATTCTTATTCCCCTATTCCTGTTCAGGGAAACCAGGTCTGAGATGTGATCTTCCTAAGAGCATTCATGTGGTAGGTGAAGGAACCAGGGTGTTGCTACTAACAAATAGCAGAAGAAAGGGACATGGCTGAGTGTTTTCCTGGATACTGGAGATGCACTGACAGTAATCAGATGCAGCGCAGGATGGAGAAAGGGATATGTGCCAGTCGCTATGGCTGCATTTAGTGATTTAAACTGTGGGTAAGGAGTTTAGGAGCAGTTGGGCTGTGTAGTTCTGGCTCAAGGGCTCTTGTGTTGTTTCAGACAGGGGCTAGAGCTGGAAGAGTTGGGGAGGGGGTACTGGAGCAGCTGGGGCATCTCTCAGGACCCCTCCATGTGGTCCCTCTGTGTGGGGACCACACAGCGTGGCAGATTCAGGGCAGTTGGACTGCTTCTTTGGCAACTCAGGGCTCCATGTGAACAAGGAGGAAACAGCATCATTGTCTTGAGCGACGTAGCTTCAGAAACCATACATCGTCTCTTACACTGTATTGAAATGATTACCACCCAGTCATAACCCTGCTCAGATTCAAAAGAAGACTTAGACCCCACCTTCTGATGGGAGGAGGGGCAAGTTTCTAGAAGAGCACGTGGTATGGGAGAGATTGTTGCAGTCATCTTCAAAAAAATGCAGTCTGCCAAGGAAGGAAAGCCTGCAACATTGTTGGAATGAAGATTAAGGGTCTTGAATCCTGGGAGAAAGAGCAGTTACTTCTGCACCAAGGGTGTTGACTATAAAGCACAGTCTCATTGACAGATAAGTCCTTTCATGAAGAGAGACTGAAAAAATACCAGCAATGTCCTATCATGTAACAAAGGAGTGTGTCGAACTAGAAATGGGATGGGGGCATTATTAGGGAAGGTCCTGAAATTATATCTGGGCACGTCAGTCAGTTTGTTGAGAGGTTAACAGAGAAGATGTTTATGGAAGCAAACAGGAAGAGCTCTTTACAAATGGCCAGATCATAACTTACAGACTCAACTTCTTTTTTTTCTTTTTTTTTTTAATTGAAGTATAGTTGATTTACAATGTTGTGCCCATCTCTGCTGTACAGCCAAGTGACTCAGCTATACACATCTAGACATTCTTTTTTTTTTATATCCTTTACCATTGTGGTTTATCACTGGGTGTTGAATATAGTTCCCTGTACTATATAGTAGGACCTTGTTGTTTATCCATTCTAAATGTCATAGTTTGCATCTACCAACTCCAAACTCCCAGTCCATCCCTCCCCCAGCCTCCTCCCCCTTGGCAACCACAAGTCTGTTCTTTATGTTTATGCAGACTCAACTTCTTGTTTGAAACCCTTGGCAAGCTCAGGTTTTCTACATGGCTTAATTATCTTGGAACATCCCTATCTTCCCTCTGGCTTAGCTGAAAGTTGATGGATTCTGGATAGAAATCAAAGACGCCTTCCCACCCAATTATTCCTCAAAAAAATTATTTTTGAAAAAGAAATATTAATTTATCTATCAGGTCACTATTTATTTAATTAAACTAATTTAAATTAAATTAATTAATTTACTTATTTATTTTCAACTGCTGTTTCACCTTGTGCAGAGAGAGCACTGTGATATCTCCTGGGACAAACAGACATGGGGAGAGTGTCCTACCCTCAACAGCCAAGATCTTCCCCTTCACTAGAAAGGAGGTGAGAGAAGAGGGAGTCAAGTGTGGCCCGGGAATGGAAGCCCAGGTCCAGGTTTCTGGACTGTGTAAGAGGCTGTGTTGAAATCCTGCTGTGTATATGACCTGGTTTAAACCTTGCTCCAAGCATATGGTTACTGGTGAGACTCCTCCTTGGGTCTCAGCAGGCATTAAAAGAAATGGTGTATGTGAAGCACTTGGCATGTGGATGGCACTCGGAAAAGTGCACTTTTGTTATTAGGCTGTGTGTTTTTCTTATAATTCAATCCTAACGTTAAAGTATGAATAATAACTTCCTATTTACAAATTACTGATATTTTTCATCTCATTTAATATCAAAAATCTTGTCATTTAGGCAATGCAATTATGCCCCCGGCCCCCCAGTTTTACAGATTAGGACATTGATGTTCAGAGAGGTTAAGTGACTTACCTGGGGTCTCCTGGCTGATAACTGGCAGAGCTGGGATTTCGAACCAGGCTACCGCCCCAAAGTCACCCCTTTCCACCCTACCGTGTGGTTTCCTAAATTGCCAAGTGACCTTGTGCAAGCATTCTACATCCCGTCCCCCAATCTGGCCTTCAATTTCTACATCTGCAAAGTGAGAGGAATTAAATCATGCCTGAGGTCCCCTCCAGGTCCCAGTGTCTCTGATTAAAAGCGTATGTTCAGGAATGGATGCTGCTTGCTGCCGGGCTCTGAGATGCACAAGGAGCTCAGGGGGCTGGAGACTGGACCTGCGCCCAAACACAGGCTGGCTTGGCGTTCAGTACTGTATCTGGCTGCCAAAAGGCCAGAATTCTCTAGAGAACCTGAGTCGTATCTGGCCAACCTCTGATGGCCTTAAGTTATCCTCTGACCTCGAACTTGTGATTATCTGAAGCTTATTTTTAAAAAGACTTAGGAATAGCCATTCTATCTCTCTGGAGACCCGCTTCCTTTCTTACTTTCTTTATGTTCTTCCAACAACAGAGAATGGGAACTAGGAGTCAGGCAATCTATCTGTAATTTTTGCTTCTGCTGCTGCCTTTCTCATGACTCTGGGCAAGTCACATCCAAAGCAGGATTATCAAAAAGTGTAGCCCTGGCTGGAGGGTTTGTGAAGCCATGTGGCTTCCTCTTGAGGAAGAAATGGAAGACCAAGGTTATATGCACCTTTAAGATATGAAACCTATCAGATTTACTAATAACGATGTCTGATATTCAGGGCTGGTCCACTTCAATTCCTTTTTTAAAAATAGCTTTTCTACTGTATTACAAAGGAAATAGGTGAGGAAAATGTATCTGGCCCCAAGAGCAGTTGTAAGGCTCAAAGGTAATACTAGGTTTAAAGCATAATTCTTTTTCCTTCTGCATACCTCCTTCCCCATTTTTGATGGGATGTGAAGTGACTCAAAGTCACTCAGGAAGTACCTCTCTGAGCCATGTTGGATGGAGTCTGTCTGCACCTTGACCAAATGTTGCTTCTCCTGGGTCAAGTGCCTCACTCTGGTCTCACCCATCATCTGGTTTCATTCTGCAGAGACTGAAGCAGGAGATCCACCTGCCCCCAGGAGAAGAGCCTTCATACTCCATGATGCTGGGGCTCTGCGTAAGCTGAGGCTGAGGGGCACTCTCCTCCAGCCTCTCTGACCTGTAAGTTAAAGAGTTGGTTTTGGTTTGGAAGAAAGAGCCGATTTGATCCTTGCTCCACTTCCAGGGCAAAGACTGCTCAGACCCCTCTCCCACAGCCCTCTGTGTGCTTGTAATGGCCTAGGCTCATTTCAGACAGAAACTTCAGACAGGATGTTGGGTAAGAGCAGGGTCAGCTTGGCAACTTGGCATTGTATATAGACAAAGAATTGCAGTAACCACCAAGAGACCCATGTTCTATGTCCAGCTTGGCCCGTAAATCACTTTATGACCTTGAACAAGCCTCATTTTCCTTCCAAGTTTCAATTTCCCTGTATTTAAAACAAGTTGATTGAACTAGATAATCCCTAAGGTACCTTCCAGCTCTGCTATTCCCTAGCAGAATATTGCCCAATCTTTTCATTCCTTAGGGGATCTTGCTTAGAAACTAGGAGAATGATCTTTGCCACAGGAAGTCTGAGAATGTTTTCAGGATCATAAAACAAATATTAGGAAAAAACATAAGAATATTATGTTGTCCTGTGCTTTGGGCTCATGTTTTCTAAGGTCCATGTCAAATATTTGCAGCATAACCACATTTTAATTTTCATATGCAGAGAGAAAGAAGGGGAAATAGGAGTAACAATTGCTATGGAAATTAACCATGCTATATCAAAATATGATTGCATCTGGTGGGCCATGGATCCTCAGCGTCCTGGACATAAATTCTGCCTTCAGAGCTTATATCTACCAGGGATCCCAGACATAGAGATAAGTAACTCAAATACAAAGTACGACATTTTAAAGCCAATATAAAGGACCTTAGAGGAGAGAGAGATCACTTACTGTTTAGGGGTATCAGAAAAGTCTTCATGGAGAATTTTGCATTTGGTCTTGGTTTAGGGAAAGAAATGGTCATGAGAAGCAAGAGGAAGCCAATCAGAGGAAATACTGTGAACAATGGCAGAGGCAGGGAAACCATGTGAAGTTTGGTAACTAGTGAATGGGTAGTTTGTTTGGCTAGAGCACAAAGCTGTGAAATGAAGTAGTGGGAAAAAGACTAATTAAATTTATGTGTTATATTTCCCTGGTTAGCATATACATTACTTTAGGGCAAAAATCTTAGTTCAATTTATCTTTGTAGCCCTATCAAAGATGACACATAATCATCTCTTAAAACTTGTTTAATGAATAGATAAATTATATTACGTGGTACTTTTTCCTCTAAACCATCAATGCACTGTGTAGACCTAACTATATCTTAGAATCTCAGAAGTCAAGTTGAACATGACACTTGTTGTGTTGACTGTCACGGATCTGAAGTGCCATCCCTCAGTCCTGTAAATGTAGGTAGGTGATTTCATCTGGGGAAGGAGGTTGTGTCACTTTCATCAGCTTCTAACAGTTAAAATGTGATGTGTATTAGACAAGTACAAGAGGCTGAATTCGGTTGCAGAAATAAGCCCACCAACCATTGTCCCTTGCAATGGCCTGTGAGGCCAGTTCTAGGGATAATAGAACAAAGGAGACCCTAGAAAACACCCATGAGTTGTAACAAATGAAACTAAGGTAATGCATTGATACGTGTTCCAGTGAGTTTCCATCACTTAGCAGTGTAGTGTCCAAACTGCTGCAGAAAGGATGAAAAGAAATCTGGACTTTTCTGTATCTTGACTATGGTACTCAGTAATAAGATTACACATGTGATAAATATGTATACATGTGTATACTAAATGCTAAATTCTCACACAAATGGGAAATACAAATAAGAGAGGCGGACTGTATCAATGGTAATATCTTGGTTGTGATATTGCACTATAGTATTGCAAGATGCATCATTGTGGGGAACTGGGTAAAGGGCACATGGGATCTCTCTGTATTATTTCTTACGCCTGAATGTGAATCTATAAATATCTCAGTAAATTTTTTATTAAAAAAATTGGGGCCCAGGTAGATTCAATAGTGAATTCTACAAAACTTCAAAGGAAGAAATTGTATTAATTCTCTACAATCTCTTCCAGAAAATAGAAGCAGAGGGAATACTTCCTAACTCCCTTTATGAGACCAGCATTACACTAATACCAAAACCAGTCAAAGATGAAGAAAACTACAGACCAGTACCTCTCATGAACATAGATACAAAGATCTTCAACAAAATGTTAGCAAATTGAATTTAACAATGTATAAAAATAATTATATACCATGATGAAGTGAGATTTATTTCAGGAATGCAAGAATTGTTCAACATTCAAAAGTCAATTAATGTAATCCATTATATCAACAGGATAAAAAAGAAAAATCACATGATCATATCAACGGATGCAGAAAAAGCATTGGACAAAATTCAACACTCTTTCATGATAAAAACTCTCAGCAGTCTAGGAATAGAGGGGAACTTCTTCAACTTGATAAAGAACATCTAAAAATCACCTACAACTAACATCATACATAGTGAAACTCAGTTTTCCCTCTAAGATCAAGAATAAGGCTGCTTTTCAACATCGTACTGGAAGTCCTTGCTAATGCAATAAAGCATGAAAAATAGATAAAAGGCATACAGATTGGGAAGGAAGAAATGAAACTGTCTTTGTTCTTAGTTAACATGACTGTTTACATAGCAAATCTGAAAAAATCAACCAAAAAAACTCTTGGAATTAGTGAGTGATTATAGCAAGGTTGCAGGATACAAGATTAATATACAAAAGTCAATTACTTCCCTATAGACCAGAAATGAACAAGTAGAATTTGAAATTAGAAACACTACATTTACATTAGCACTCCAAAAAAAATAAAATACTTAGGTATAAACCTAACAAAGAATATAAGATCTATATGAGGAAAACCACAAAACTCTGATAAAAAATATCAAAGAAGGACTAAATAAATGAAGAAATATTCCATGTTTATGGTAGAAAGACTCAATATTGTCAAGATGCCAGCTCTTCCCAACTTGATCTATAGATTCAATGCAATCCCAGTAAAAATTTCAGCAAGTCTTTTTTTTTTGGTAAGCATTGATGAATTAATTCTAAAGTTTATGTGGAGAGGCAAAAAGACATAGAATAGTCAACTCATATTGAAGGAGAAGACCAAAGGCAGAGGACTAATACTAACCAACTTTAAGATTTACTCTAAAGCTGCAATATTCAAGACAGTGTGGTACTGGCAGAAAAAAAAAAAAAAAAAAAATCAATGGAACAAAGTAGAGAGCCAAGAAATAGATTCTCTTAAATACAGTCAACTGATCTTTGACAAAGGAGCAAAGGCAATACAATGGAGCAAAAATAGTCTTTTCAACAAAAGGTACTGGGGCAAATGAATATACACATATAAAAAAAAATCTAGACACAAACCTCAACCTTTCACAAAAATTAACTAAAAATGTATTGTAGACCTAAATATGAGACGCAGACCTCTAAAAGTCCTGGAAGATAGCATAGGAGAAAATCTAAATGACCTTGAGTTTGGCAATAACTTTTTAGAAAAACCATGATCAATGGAAGAAATAATTGATAAGCTGGACTCCATTAAAAGTATAAACTTCTGCTCTGTGAAAGACAGTGTCAAGAGAATGAGAAGACAAGTCACAGACTGGAAGAACATATTTGCAAAAAACATATTTAATAAAGGATTGTTATCCAAAATATACAAGGAACACTTAAAACTCAAAACTAAGAAAATGAACTAATAGATTTTAAAAAATGGGCAAAAGACCTGAACAGACACCTTGCCAAAGAAGATATATAGAGGACAAGTAAGCATATGAAAAGATGCTTCACATCATATGTCATTAGGGAATTGAAAATTAAAACAACAATAAGGCACAACTACACACCTGTTAGAATGCCAAAATCCATAACAATAACACCACCAAATGCTGGCCAGGGTGTAGAGCAACAAGAGCTCTCATTCACTGTTGGAAATACAAAAAGGTACAGCCATGTTGGAAGAAAGCTTGGCAGTTTCTTACAAAACTAAACATACTCTTATTGTACAATCCAACGGTTATACTCTTTGGTATTTACCCAAGTAAACTGAAAACTTATGTCCTCACAAAAATTTGCACATGGATGTTTATAGCAGCTTTATCTATAATTGCTAAAACTTGGAAACAACCAAGATATCTTTCAGTAGGTGAATAGATAAATAAACTGTGGTATATCCAGACAATGGAATGTTTTCAGCACTAAAAAATATGAGCTACCAAGCCATGAAAAGACATGAGGAAACATAAATGCATATTACTAAGTGAAAGAAGACAATCTGAAAAGACTACATACCATATAATTCCAACTATATGACATTCTGGAAAAGGCAAAATTATACAGACAGTAAAAAGATAAGTGATTGCCAGGAGCTAGGGGGCAAGGAAAGCTCAACAGGCAGAACACAGAAGATTTTTAAAGCAATGAAACGATTCTCTTTGATGCTACAATGGCAGATACATGTCATTATACTTTTTTCCAAACTCATGGAATGTACAACACCAAGGAGGAAGCCTAATGTAAACTGTGGACTCTGGGTGATAACGATGTGTCAGTTCAATCATAATGAATATACAACTCTGGTGCAGGATGTTGATAATGGGGGAGGCTACGCATGTATAAGAGCAGGGTATATATGGGAAATCTCTCTACCTTCCACTCAATTTTGCTGTGAATCTAAAACTGCTCAAAAAAATCTTCTTAAACAAAAAAAAAAGAAGGGAAGTAAGAAATAGCTTGGCCAAAGGAAGATCCATAGCTGAAAATGTTCTAAGATGTGACCAACATGAGAACCATGACAAGAACTGTTCTTTCTGGTTCCCATATTCAAAGTAAATATATCTTCCCAACTGAGAAGTCACCAAGGTTAAGAGATTGTCTATAGATGTGAAAAAGATATAGTCCCACCTCTTGGTTTTCTCCAAGGCTGAGCTTCTTAACTGCTGTGCACTGGAGAACAATCAACTTTCCCCCTTCAGGGTCAGGGTGACATTTACAAATTCCTGCAGGGTCTGAGTCTGACTTACAAATTCCTTTACATCTCTTCCAAGTCAGCTGCTGAAAGTGTGTTTTCCTTTGCAGCTAGCATTCTGGACAGCCTGAACAAGTCATGAAAACAGGGTATAGCTACCGTGTGCTCTAAATGGATTCTGAAGGTCTGGCACTGAAGACATCATCTTCAGCCGGTAATGTTAGGGTTTTCTTTTTTCCTGTCTCTGTGATGCTTTTTTCAAGGTTTTTGATGAAAATATTTTACAATTTTCTAAGTATTGCTTAGTCAGAAGACCCTTAGAAGGAGCCTGTGGGAAGGGGTGAATGGCTTCAAGTCAAGGACAGAGGACTTGATACCAAGCAGCTGACCACATTTCCTCCTACCAACTGGAGATGTTCCATGATCGTACAACCTGAGAGAGATGTACACCTCCCCAAAATCGTGCACATACAATCCTAGAATTTTAGAGATGAGTAGAGTTTTGAGCCAACCTATCCGTTTTATAGATGAGGAAAATGGCCTGAAGAGAGGAAACCACTTTTCCCAGATCTCACCGTGAGCCAGAGCCATGGTCTTCAAAAAGGGCATGTTTAGAGGTGCATCCAACAATCCACTGGGTTGCCACAAAGATATTAGAACTTTTATTTACGTAATTTTTATAATAATTATGGATTTGCAGGAAGTTGCAAAGACAGAATTGAAGGAGATGGAATTATATCCTTCACCTAGTGGTAGCATCTTGCATAACTATAGTCTAATATCAAAATAAGGAAATCTACATTGGTACAGTCCACAGACCCTGTTTAGATTTCTCCAATTTTTACTTACACTTATTTTTGTGTGTGTATATGTATGTGTGTAGTTCTATGTAATTTTCACATATGTAGATTTATGTAACCACCGAGAATTTCTATTTTTATAATATAAATCTAAAAAAGGAAGAAAACTTTACCAATGTTTAATAAGTGGATGGGCACTGCTACCCATATTGGTGCTAATACATACATGAGACAATTGCATCCTTGTAAAATACCTGAGATGTCTTGAAGGCAGAATGGGAGTTGAATGGTGTGGCAATCACATTCATTCTTTTTAGGCTCTCAGTGTATTGTGACATTCTCAAGTTTACATGAGCCCTATCAAGTGGCTCTATGGGTTATATTATCCAGTTTCAACTAAACTAACCTTTCTGAAATGAACTTAAATGAGTTAGAATGGTTTCTGCCTCCAAAGAGTTTGACAAACAGTGGATTGAAGAAGATACCTATGTTGCAAGCATAACCAAACAAGGAAATGGAAATACCGACCCTTCTACTCTTTGTAAAAACTCTCTGCCAGTCATATTTCAAGGAAAATGCAGTAATCATCTCACCTGAGCTGACAGGAAGTCAACCAAAAATAATCAAAATTATTAAGATATTTAAAAAATGGATTTAATATTTCTGTCCAAAATGTACGTGCATATTGTGTCTTGAGATGCATATTGTATCATTGATGGGACAAGCATCATGATTTGTAAGACATCTGGAACATGATGACAAGCCTTTATAAAATTTTCCGCCGTGCTTAAAATCAGGTAATACATAAGACAAAATACATACCATTAAGGAATACTTATTCCTCTTACAATGTAGCAGCAAACTCAAGTGCAATCATTTGCTCACTTATTATCTGTGAGACTTTGGGTATAACATTAGGTCCCAGCCACAGTGCTCTTGGAGGACCCAGGAAGAGAAAGATGTGAACATGCTTTGTAAATGCTAAACTTCTGTGCTGATGGGATACTATTATTATTATTAATTATTTTAACATAAAATTTCAGAAGAAAATTAATTGAACAGGAATTTTGTCATCTAATAAGCAACTATTTGAATCTCAGATGAGAAATTTTTTGGTGGTCTGCCTGGAGAAACAATTCTTTGAGGCAGAAAACAATATTTAAGAGTAGCAGTATGGTGGGGTATCCCCAGACCCGGATATCAGGGCTGACTTACTACTGCTGTGAACTTGGGCCAGATTCTTAATCTCTCCAAGCATCTGTTTTCTTGTTTGTAAAGTCTACTAATAAATAACCCATGTCATAGAGTCATCGTGAGAATTGAGTAAGACAATATATAAAGAGCCTGGCACAGTACCTTGTACATCGCAGGTTCTCAAGCCTCATTAGTCCTCTTCCTCCTCCCTCTCTTTTAGGAAGCCCAGAAGAAAGCCTCCATTCTACCAGCATTACATTTATTTCCTGTCCTCTTAACTATCCTGAATTTTCTTAGGGGACTGAATCGAGTACCCTAATTCCTCCAGAAAACTCACAACATTGAACAGTTTTCTGCTTGCAGTAGGCATTTAATAAAAGCTTATTAAATGAAAGGTTGAAATTAATGATCTCCAACAGGGAGCAAATGTGTGGCCTCAGGCCAAGGTCCTTTGATCTCAGAATTTCAGACACTGACTGCCACTGAAGGATTATGAGTGCCCTCCTATCCTGAGCCGTTAGTGGATGGATATAATATAAATGTAAGAATTCCTTTGATTTGTACAGAGCATCACAGTTTCCAAAGTGCTTTCACATCCATCATCCTATTTGATCCACACAACAAACTTTTGAGTTATTCAGTCAGTATTCCTAAAGAGAAGCCTTAGCCCCAGAAAAATAAAGTGGCTGTTAGGCCAGCCATAGAACACAATACTGGTACCAGCCACCATTTTCTGCACATGTGGTTTTTACCAGGTACTTTATGTAAATTATTTTGTTCAGTCCCCAGAAAAATCTTTTTCTTAAATAAATAAATTTATTTATTTATTTTTGGCTGCGTTGGGTCTTCATTGCTGCGCACAGGCTTCCTCTAGTTGTGGCGAGTGGGGGCTGTTCTTCGTTGCAGAGCTAATATTTAAATTCCCATAGATTTGATGCATTTTAAAGGGTGGATCCAGAATTGACTCAAGTCAGTCTGACTCCAAAGCCCAAGTGACAGGGTCAGGCCATGTCACTTGGTCAAGCCAAGTGACACGGCCAAATAAATAAATAAATAAAATTTGTTTTAAAAAAAGACCCCAAAACTTGGTGGCATAAAAGAACAATTTTATAATGAGCATTGGTTCTGGAGGTCAGGAGCTCAGACGGGTCACAAAAAGAATAGCTTGTTTCTGCTCCATGATGTCTGAGGCCTCAGCTGGGAGATACAAAGGCTGAGGGGCTCAACAGCTGTGGATTGGAATCAACTGGAGGCGTCATGAATCGCATGTCTGGCAGATGCTACTCTTTCCACTGGGATGGGAGCACCTACATGTGGCCACTCTCTGTGGCCTGGGTTTCTACACAGCATGGTGGCCTCAGGGTAATTGAATTTCTTTCTAATTCTATCATAATTCCTTCTTCATGGAGGCTCAGTGCTCTAAAAGCCAGTGTTCCAGGAAAAAAAAGGTGTAAGCTGGGTTGCCTTTTATGACCTAGCTCTGAAGTCAGATTATATTCCTTTCGCTTTACTTTGTTGGTTATAAGCAAGTCACTAATCCACTTGTATTGCAGGGGGAAAGACATAGTTCCCACTCTTTGTGGAAAGAGAGCTCAGATGGGATGGCAGATGTTGCTGTGATCATTTTTGGAAAACACAACCTGACTCCCTCCGAAAAGAGTTGAAGAATAAGGAAATCAAAGCTCAGGGAGATTGAGAGACCTGTTCAAAGTCATAGCTCATACACCGGAGTAGCATTTCACCCAGTAGGATTTCAAAATCGGTGAATAAGGTAAACATTGCTGATAGTCAAAATTATCTTGGAAATCCTTTAATTTGCCAGTAAAGTACAGTGTATGTGGTTTTGCGTAAGCAACAGATTCTAGTGTGTCTTCTCATGCTTGCTGAGGTACAGTGCTAACTTAATGAAATGATGGGCAGAATCATTTGCATTATTTTAGATTGTCCTCTCATTTTTCTGAGTGCTAATATTTAAATACCCATAGAATTGATGCATTTTAAAGGGTAGATCCAGAATTGACTCAAGTCAGTCTGACTCCACAGCCCAAGCTCTTTCTACACTACTGCCTAGAAACCACCTCTGGGAGATAGGGAAAGAGATCAGAGTTTCACACCCACCTAGGCTGGCACTACTGACACAGGTGCAGGTCACCAGAATCAGGCCTCAGTTGCAACCTGGATGTGATATGCAGGCTCTGTCACTGGTTTAACTCTGTGTGTCTAGACTTTGTCCATGTTAAAAATGCAGTTATTTTTGAACCCCTGGATAGTCCCACCCTCCCTGCCCATTGCCTTCTCCCTCCAGGTCTTCATAGATCAGGAGGAAGAGGAGCTGAGATTTGAAAATGAGTGAAATGTCAGCAGGTAAGGATAAGGGTATTTCAGACAGACAGAGCAGCATGTGCAAAGGCAGGCTGGTGTGGAATTGCAGGAAGTCCTCAGGGATTGGTGAGTAATACAGCGCTATTTTGCTGGGGGAAGATCACTGAGGTCCTATAATACCCTGCCAAAGACTTGATCTAGAGATAGTGTGTAAGAAAAGTTTTGCAATTTAGCAGTAACACTCTGGAGGCAGTACGGAGAAGAACTGCAAGGGAGGGTGGGGCTTAGGTCAGGAGACTGGTGAGGATACTACTGCTCCAGCAGAAGCAATTCCCAACCTCTGGTTAATGTCAGGGTGTCTGAGTATGGAAATTTAGTCCTTGCACATGATCTTTACAACAGGTTTGGTACCAAAATTTATGGAACTAGGCAGGTCTATGGGGCTAATGGAGCAAATGGCTACTAAATACATGACTCAGCTCTGCTCAAAGAAATCTCCACCTCTAGGGCCTCAGTGCCTGAAGTCTCGCATTTGAAATATTTCTTTTAGCTCACAGGGATTTAGAACTGGATTAATCATAATCCTTCTTTCATGTATGACACTACTATATTTACTTATTTCGTTAATCTAATGTATTAAGCATTTGTAAATGACCCTTCACATGTGAAAACTAGGACTTTGACAGTAGCTTGACCACATCTTCCCCTGTGGTCTTCCCCTACTCGATCGCTGGCACCCCCCCTCCCAGGGTAACCACCATCATGCATCTTGTATTCATCATTCCCTCGCTTTCCTTTTTAAATAGTTTTGTCTCATCTATAGGTATTCCTTTAAAAAGTATATTTTATTAATATTGTTCTCAATATTACAAAAAGGACATCATGCACAAATAGTTTTGATATTTTTACTTTTTAATGAATATTATGTTTTGAAGACTCATCCATATTGTTGCTTGTTGTTGTAGTCATTTAATTTGAATATGCTACAGCTTATTCATCATTCCCTATTGATGGGAATTTTTTTGTTAATTTGTAGAGTAGTGCAATGAACATACTTATCCACATTTTCTAGTAAACATATGCAAAATTTCCTTTAAGCATAGTCATAGGAGCAGAATTTTGGGGTTATAGAGTCCATAAAGTTCAATTTTACGAGAAAAACCACTGTTTTTCTAAGTGGTTTTACAAATTTCTAGTTCTGGCCATGACTAACTTTCTCACCATAAAAAATGTGAAAGTTGATCACAAAATCACATCATCTGAAAATAATGGTAGTTTTATTTCCTCCTTTTCAATTATTAAGCCTTGAATTTCTTTTTCTTACTGTATTAGCAATATTTAGCTGATACGGTAAATTACGCTTACAGATTTTCTAATGTTAAGCCTATCCTCATGTACCTGAGAAAAGTCCAGTGTGGTATATGATCATTTTGATGCCCTATTGAATTTGATTTACTAAAATGTTTTTTAGGATTTTTGCATTTATAGCAGTAAGTGGCATAGTTATGTAGTTATCCTTACAGCTCTTTGCTAGTTTTGGTATAAAGATTGTGATCCTCATAGTATCTGATAGTATTACATCAACACCAGCTTTATTTTGTTCTACTTGCCTGATTAATCATTTTTTATCCTTTTATTTTTATTTTTTGCATATATGTTGCTTAAGAATGTGTCTAGTGAATAGCAAATAACTGGATTTTTTAAAAAATTTGGCAAGTTAGTTCATTTTCATCTCTAGTAGTTACCATATATTAGGACTTTCTTCTACTTTATTAGTTTATTATTCCAATTTGTCACACTTTTCCCCATGTTTTGTATTTTTTGTTTATTGTTTTAAAGTTGTCTATGTTTCCTCTCATATTAGATAAGGACATTAATATACTCTGATGTCCCTTGGTCTTCCCCTACTCTATCCTATTGAGTACATCTAGACTTTTAATTCTTCGTTTTTATGGACATGCTTTTGTTTTCTCTTCTCTTTGGTCTCAGTTATTTTTTAAGGCAACCACAAACTTTACAAAGATCTTTTATCACCTTTTCTTCACATATTTCTTCCATCATCCCTTATATTGGCTTCTATGTAATGTCATTAAAAAATGTTTCATGCATGGATCTTTGTGTGACAAATACTCTGAGACTGTGTATGTCTTAGAGTATTTTTATCATGCCTCACATTTGAATGAAAGTTTAGCTGGGTATGAAATTCTGTACTTGCATCCTTGCATGTGGTTGAAAACCCTGACATCAAGATTATTCTTATTCCTTTGTAAGGGATCTTCTTTCTTTCTTTCTTTCTCTCTGGAAATTTTTGTTTTTGTTTATGTTTTTTGGTGTTTTTTGTGTTTTGTTTTGTTTTGTTTTTTACAATTTTACCGTATCTTTGATATTCTGGAATTTTAACATAATTTATGTCTAAGAGTGTGATTTTCCTTATTGCTCCTCTTTTGCTATGATTCCTATCAATCTGAGGCTTTTCATCATTCATTAATTCTGGGGGAATTATCTCCATTATTCCTTTAAATATTTCCTCCTCTCCATTTGGATCTATTTTTTCCTTTTCCTTTTTTTCTTCCTGGGACTATTTTTGCCTTTTATACCTTAAATAGTTTCCATTTTTAAAATAATTTTCTGCTGAGGAGAATTCCTCAATCTGATCTCCCAGTTTACTAATTCATTCCTCAGGTGAATCTATTCTACTAATTACCATCCATTGTGCTCATTATCTCAACGATTATACATTCATACTCAACATTTCTACTTGATTATTTTTATGGTTTTATTTTTTCTTTATATATTGCTAATATCATTCCTTATTTTGTAAATATAAAAAATTAAATTCTTAAAAATATATGTAAATTCTTGATCTGTCAGTTCTAATACCTCAGGTTCCTATGGAATCTGTAACTCATTTTGTTGTTTTACTTTGGAAATATTAGTGCTTCTCTTTTCTCCCATGACCTTCCATTCGTCTGGGGTTATGGGCTACTTGGTCCAGCAGTGCTGATGGCGAAAGTGATGAAGGCCAGACCTCCATCTATGTTGACACCAATGTGTTCAAAGTGGTGGTTGAGGATGGAGGATAAACCCAGAAGTGGAGGATTCCAGGCATCAGAAAACCAGAGCTAATCACCCCTGGCCCTACCAAATAGCACCTTAGATGTATTCTTTACTTTAGGAAGAATTAGTATCTAGAAGAGATTATAATCCACCAGCCCTGGGGGTTTAGAAGGAGAGGATGGGGCAGTGACCACCTGAGACCAATCAATCTGCATGTGTTTTCCTCACTTCCACTCGGCATAGGGCTTCTGCACTGCCCTGCTTTACACCCGAGTCACACTTGCTCAAGAAGTCTAAGCTCCAGCCCTTGTCTGTCCCAAGGCAGTAAGGGTGGGGAGAGAGGGGAGATGAAGACCTTAAGAAGAAATGGCTCCTTTCTTGTTTTATTCTGAAACAGCAGCCTTGGATACCCTCTTCCTTAGGTAAGGACCATTTCAGGCACATGTACATGCCAAATAAAAACAGCTTCTGCCTCTCCAGGGAGTTCTTACAGCTTTCCCTGCAACTTAATGTTTTTCCTCTGTAGTTCCTCAGAGTGGATCTTGAGGGAAGGAGCCAGTAGGTCACACTAGTTCAGCATCTTCTTAGCAACCTCGCTTGACTTCTTCAAGGCTATACACTCTTCTTCCCATTCTGCCTTTCTTTAACACTTAGGTGTCCCTGGGATGGCAGTACACTGAATACTGGTGTGAGTGGGTGCACTGGGTCAGTGTGTCCCCTTGGACTGGAAGAAGAGGCAGCATACAGGAGAAATCGGGGCTGGGCTTATGTTCTTTTCAGTCATTGATGTGCTGTGTGGACTTACGCAAGTCATTTCACTTCCCTGAGCCTCAGTGTCCTCCTCTGAAACATGAAGTTAAAATAACACCGACCTCACTGGGCTGACACAAGATTAAAGTGAGAAATTGGATGCAAAAGGGGCTTTGTAAACTGATTTTGTTTGTTATCTGGAGTCAGGGAAAGGCGTCTAGGGCTGGGCGAAAGTTCACTTGCACGACCTCAAAATTCTACTAAGTGTTGGCCCTGCTAAAAAAGCCTGATGCAACGGAACATTCTCTTATAATAGAAAATGTTGAATCTGTGTTTGATGCCAGAGTTGTCACATTCTTCCAAGAGTACAGATTTTTATGGGCCCCTGGAAGCTCTGTTGGGGACTATTTCTGAGGACGGGAACATTGTGCCTTGTTGGCAAGGCTTGTTAAACCAAGGCCACTTGTGGTCATTGAAGAATCTGGGTCTGCCTTTGCTACACTGGGGGCGAGGCATCAGATCCTATCCTCTGATGTTTGCAGATTTGGATACACGGATTCTGAACTTGGTGCCTTTAGCTTTGTTGTTTGGGAAGGGTCTTTTTCCAGTCTAACTAGGGGAGTGAGAAGTGAGAGAACAGGATGGAGCATGTCCAAATCAAAGACAAGTAGCAGAGGTAGAAATGAATAAGAATAATGTGTTCTCTCTGGGAATTTATACAAGGACAAAGCTAATGAGACTTTGTTTTCAATTACTTAAAATGTAGTCTGTCATTGAAAAGATGATGTAATGACTTTAAAACAGAACACAAGCCAGAATTCTACAACATATTCAACTATTTGTATTTTTGCACATTCTTGCCTATTTCTCATTGTCATCATCATGCATGCATAATGCACATTTCATTTTGTGGCCTGATTTTTTAAAAATTGTATAATAGGAAATATTCTTTTAAAATTTGTATATTAATAACTATATAATAATTTTTCATACTGTTTTATAATTAGTAAAGCCATTTCCCTACTTGGGCTCACTTGGGTTGTCTTCAATTTTTTTTTCTTTTTAACATCTTTATTGGAGTATAATTGCTTCACATTGTTGTGTTAGTTTCTGCTGTATAACAAAGTGAATCAACTATACGTATACTTATATCCCCATATCCCCTCCCTCTTGCGTCTCCCTCCCACCCTCCCTAACCCACCCGTCTAGGTGGTCACAAAGCACCGAGCTGATCTCCCTGTGCTATGGGGCTGCTTCCCACTAGCTGTCTATTTTACATTTTGTAGTGTATATATCTCAATGTCACTCTCTCACTTCATCCCAGCTTACCCTTCCCCCTCCCCATGTCCTAAAGTCCACTCTCTACGTCTGCGTCTTTATTCCTGTCCTGCCCCTAGATTCTTCAGAACCATATATTTTTTAGATGCCATATATATGTGTTGGCATACAGTATTTGTTTTTCTCTTTCTGACTTACTTCACTCTGTATGACAGATCCATCCACCTCACTACAAATAACTCAATTTCGTTTCTTTTTATGGCTGAGTAATATTCCATTGTATATATGTGCCACATCTTCTTTATCTATTCATCTGTCGATGGACACTTAGGTTGCTTCCATGTCCTGGCTATTGTAAACAGTGCTACAATGAACATTGTGCTACATGACTCTTTTTGAATTATGGTTTTCCAGGGTATATGCCCAGTAGTGGGATTGCTGGGTCATATGATAGTTCTATTTTTAGTTTTTTAAAGAACCTCCATACTGTTCTCCATAGTGACTGTATCAATTTACCTTCCCACCAACAGTGTAGGAGGGCTCCCTTTTCTCCACACCCTCTCCAGCATTTATTGTTTGTCGATTTTTTGATGATGACCATTCTGACCAGTGTGAGGTGATACCTCATTGTAGTTTTGATTTGCATTTTTCTAATGATTAATGATGTTGAGCATCCTTTCATGTGTTTGTTGGCAATCTGTATATCTTCTTTGCAGAAATGTCTATTTAGGTCTTCTGCCCATTCTTGGATTGGGTTGTTTGTTTTTTGATATTGAGCTACAAGAGCTGCTTGTATATTTTGGAGATTAATCCTTTGTCAGTTGCTTCATTTGCAAATATTTTCTCCCATTCTGAGGGTTGTCTTTTCGTCTTGTTTATGGTTTCCTTTGCTGTGCAAAAGCTTTTAAGTTTGATTAGGTCTCATTTGTTTATTTTTGTTTTTATTTCCATTTCTCTAGGAGATGGGTCTAAAGGATCTTGCTGTGATTTATGTCATGGAGTGTTCTGCCTATGTTTTCCTCTAAGAGTTTTATAGTGTCTGGTCTTACATTTAGGTCTTTAATCCATTTTCAGTTTATTTTTGTGTATGGTGTTAGGGAGTGTTCGAATTTCATTCTTTTACGCATAGCTGTCCAGTTTTCCCAGCACCACTTATTGAAGAGGCTGTCTTTTCTCCATTGTATATTCTTGTCTCCTTTATCAAAGACAAGGTGACCATATGTGCATGGGTTTATCTCTGGGCTTTCTATCCTGTTCCATTGATCTATATTTCTGATTTTGTGCCAGTACCATACTGTCTTGATTACTGTAGCTTTGTAGTATAATCTGAAGTCAGGGAGCCAGATTCCTCCAGCTCCATTTTTCTTTCTCAAGATTACTTTGCTCTTTGGGGTCTTTTGTATTTCCATACAAATTGTGAAATTTTTTGTTCTAGTTCTGTGAAAAATGCCATTGGTAGTTTGACAGGGATTGCATTGAATCTGTAGATTGCTTTGGGTAGTATAGTCATTTTCACAACATTGATTCTTCCATTCCAAGAACATGCTATATCTCTCCATCTGTTTGTATCATCTTTAATTTCTTTCAACAGTGTCTTATAGTTTTCTGCATACAGGTCTTTTTTCTCCTTAGGTAGGTTTATTCCTAGGTATTTTATTCTTTTTGTTGCAATGGTAAATGGGAGTGTTTCCTTAATTTCTCTTTCAGATTTTTCATCATTAGTGTATAGGAATGCAAGAGATTTCTGTGCATTAATTTTGTATCCTGCTACTTTACCAAATTCATTGATTAGCTCTAGTAGTTTTCTGGTAGCATCTTTAGGATTCTCTATGTATAGTAAGTATCATGTCATCTGCACACAGTGACAGTTTTACTTCTTTTCGGATTTGGATTCCTTTTATTTCTTTTTCTTCTCTGATTTCCGTGGCTAAAGCTTCCAAAACTATGTTGAATAATAGCAGTGAGAGTGGGCAACCTTGTCTCGTTCCTGATCTTAGAGGAAATGGTTTCAGTTTTGCACCATTGAGAATGATGTTGGCTGTGGGTTTGTCATATATGGCCTTTATTATGTTGAGGTAGGTTCCCTCTATGCCTGCTTTCTGGAGATTTTTTATCATAAATCAGTGTTGAATTTTTTCAAAAGTTTCTTCTGCATTTATTGAGATGATCATATGGTTTTTCTCCTTCAGTTTGTTAATATGGTGTATCACATTGACTGATTTGTGTATATTGAAGAATCCTTGCATTCCTGGGATAAATCCCACTTGATCATGGTGTATGATCCTTTTAATGCGCTGTTGGATTCTGTTTGCTAGTATTTTGTTGAGGATATTTGCATCTATGTTCATCAGTGATATTGGTCTGTAGTTTTCTTTCTTTTTGACATCTTTGTCTGGTTTTGGTATCAGGGTGATGGTGGCCTCATAGAATGAGTTTGGGAGTGTTCCTCTCTCTGGTATATTATGGAAGAGTTTGAGAAGGATAGGTGTTAGCTCGTCTCTAAATGTTGGATAGAACTCACCTGTGAAGCCATCTGGCCCTGGGCTTTTGTTTGTTTGAAGATTTTTCATCACAGATTCAATTTCAGTGCTTGTGATTGGCCTGTTTATATTTTCTATTTCTCCCTGGTTCAGTCTCGGAAGGTTGTGCTTTTCTCAGAATTTGTCCATTTCTTCCAGGTTGTCCATTTTATTGGCATAGAGTTGCTTGTAGTAATCTCTCATGATCTTTTGTATTTCTGCAGTGTCAGTTGTTACTTCTCCTTTTTCATTTCTAATTCTATTGATTTGAGTCTTCTCCCTTTTTTTCTTGATGAGTCTGGCTAATGGTTTATCAATTTTGTTTATCTTCTCAAAGAACCAGCTTTTAGTTTTATTGATGTTTGCTATCATTTTCTTCATTTCTTTTGCATTTATTTCTGATCTGATCTTTATCATTTCTTTCCTTCTGCTAACTTTGGGGTTTTTTGTTTTTCTTTCTCTAATTGCTCTAGGTGTAAGGTTAGGTTGTTTATTTGAGATTTTTCTTGTTTCTTGAGGTAGGATTATACTGCTATAACGTCCCTCTTAGAACTGCTTTTGCTGCATGCCATAGGTTTTAGGTCGTTTTGTTTTCATTGTCATTTGTTTCCAGGTTTTTTTTTTTAACATCTTTATTTGAGTATAATTGCTTTATAATGGTGTGTTAGTTTCTGCTTTATAACAAAGTGAATCAGTTATACATATACATATGTTCCCATATCTCTTCCCTCTTGCATCTCCCTCCCTCCTACCCTCCCTATCCCACCCCTCTAGGTGCTCACAAAGCACAGAGCTGATCTCCCTGTGCTATGCGGTTGCTTCCCACTAGCTATCTATTTTATGTTTGGTAGTGTATATATGTCCATGCCACTCTCTCACTTTGTCACATCTTCCCCTTCCCCTTCCCCATATCCTCAAGTCCATTCTCTAGTATGTCTGTGTCTTTATTGCCCTCTCGCATTTTTGATTTCCTCTTTGATTTCTTCAGTGATCTCTTGGTTATTTAGTAGCGTATTGTTTAGCCTCCATGTGTTTTTATTTTATACAGTTTTTTCCTGTAATTGATATCTAGTCTCATAGCGTTGTGGTCAGAAAAGATACTTGATATGATTTCAGTTTTCTTAAATTTACCAAGCTTGATTTGTGACCCAAGATATGATCTATCCTGGAGAATGTTCCATGAGCACTTGAGAAGAAAGTGTATTTTGTTGGTCTTGGATGGAATGTCCTATGAATATCAGTTAAGTCCATCTTGTTTAATGTATCATTTAAAGCTTGTGTTTCCTTATTTATTTTCATTTTGGATGATCTGTCCATTGGTGAAAGTGGGGTGTTAAAGTCCCCTACTATAATTGTGTTAATGTTGATTTCCCCTTTTATGGCTGTTAGCATTTGCCTTATGTATTGAGGTGCTCCTATGTTGGGTGCATAAATATTTACAATTGTTATATCTTCTTCTTGGATTGATCCCTATGATCAATCCATATTGATCATTATGTAGTGTCCTTCTTTGTCTCTTGTAATAGTCTTTATTTTAAAGTCTATTTTGTCTGATATGAGAATTGCCACTCCAGCTTTCTTTTGATTTCCATTTGCATGGAATATCTTTTTCCATTCCCTCACTTTCAGTCTGTATGTGTCCCTAGGTCTGAAGTGGGTGTCTTGTTGACAGCATATATACGGGTCTTGTTTTTGTATCCATTCAGCCAGTCTATGTCTTTTGGTTGGAGCAATTAATCCATTTACATTTAAGGTAGTTATCGATATGTATGTTCCTATTACCATTTTCTTAATTGTTTTGGGTTTGTTTTTGTAGGTCTTTTCCTTCTCTTGTGTTTCCTGCCTAAAGAAGTTCCTTTAGCATTTGTTGTAAAGCTGGTTTGGTGGTGCTGAATTCTCTTAGCTTTTGCTTGTCTGTAAAGGTTTTAATTTCTCCATCGAATCTGAATGAGATCCTTGCTGGTTAAGGTAATCTTGGTTGTAGGTTTTTCCCTTTCATCACTTTAAATATGTCCTGCCACTCCCTTCTGGCTTGCAGAGTTTCTGCTGAAAGATCAGTTGTTAACCTTATGTGGATTCCCTTGTATGTTATTTGTTGCTTTTCCCTTGCTGCTTTTAATATTTTTTCTTTGTATTTAATTTTTGATAGTTTGATTGATATGTGTCTTGGTGTGTTTCTCCTTGGATTTATCCTGTATGGGACTCTCTGTGCTTCCTGGACTTGACTATTTCTTTTCCCATATTAGGGAAGTTTTCAACTATAATCTCTTCAAATATTTTCTCAGACCCTTTCTTTTTCTCTTCTTCTTCTGGGACCGCTATAATTCGAATGTTGGCGCATTTAATGTTGTCCCAGAGGTCTCTGAGACTGTCCTCAATTCTTTTCATTCTTTTTTCTTTATTCTGCTCTGAGGTAGTTATTTCCACTATTTCATCCTCCAGGTCACTTATCCATTCTTCTGCCTCAGTTATTCTGCTATTGATTCCTTCTAGAGAATTTTTAATTTCATTTATTGTGGTGTTCATCATTGTCTGTTTGCTCTTTAGTTCTTCTAGGTCCTTATTAAATGTTTCTTGTATTTTCTCCATTCTATTTCCAAGATTTTGGATCATCTTTACTATCATTACTCTGAATTCTTTTTCAGGTAGACTACCTATTTCCTCTTCATTTGTTTGGTTTGGTGGGTTTTTACCTTGCTCCTTCATCTGCTGTGTGTTTCTCTGTCTTCTCATTTTGCTTAACTTACTGTGTTTGGGGTCTCCTTTTCACAGGCTGCAGGTTCGTAGTTCCCTTTGTTTTTGGTGTCTGCCCCCAGTGGGTAAGGTTGGTTCAGTGGGCTGTGTAGGCTTCCTGGTGGAGGGGACTGGTGTCTGTGTTCAGGTGGATGGGGCTGGATCTTGTCTTTCTGGTGGGCAGAAGCATGTCCGGTGGTGTGTTTCGGGTGTCTGTGAATTTATTATGAGTTTAGGCAGCCTCTCTGCTAATGGGTGGGGTTGTGTTCCTGTCTTGTTAGTTGTTTCACACGGGATGTCCAGCACTGGAGCTTGCTGGTCATTGAGTGGAGCTGGGTCATAACGTTGAGATGGAGATCTCTGGGAGAACTCTCGCTGATTGATATTATATGGGGCTGGGAGGTCTCTGGTGGACCAATGTTCTGAACTCGGCTCTCCCACCTCAGAGGCTCAGGCCTGACAGCTGGCTGGAGCACCAACAGAGTGTCAGCCACACGGCTCTGGTACTGATCGAGCAGCTGGCTTGTTTTGATGATTGGCCAATATTAAAAAGGGTAAAGTGCATAGTTGTGGGTGCTGAAGAGCTGAGTGCAGTTCACTTCTAGCAGTCTCTAAATCATCTTCTGAAGAGGCACTGTCTAATACATACATTACTCCTTGAGATCCTTGGTCGTAGCGGCTCCAGTATTTCTGGATATTATCAGCCCCTCCAAGTTCTTTTACATTCAAGATGGCATTCTGGAATGGCACTGCTTTTATACTAAAACCTGTGGCTGACACAATGCTGTCGGGATTTTCACTGCAGAGATTAGACAGCAGGCTGGTCTTGCCAGAGCCTGTGAGGCCTATGCAGACCAGGTCATACTCTGGGCATGCAGGTGGTAGTCCCTTGCAGCAGAGTGCTCTAAAACACTTCCTCTAATTTTGACCCTCTCATTGTAGTCTGCCTACTGGAGACTCAGTACAGGATATTATTTACATCCTTCTAATAACTGAAGACACTGATCACACTGTGTCCTTCTTTAAAGGTATCATTTTCCAAAAAGGATTTGCTGGGTCTTGGAGTATTAAAGCAAGATAAGGTATTTAAAAAATGAAGAATCAGGGACTTCCCCAGTGGTCCAGTGGTTAAGATGCCACACTTCCAATGCAGGGAACGCGGGTTTGATTCCCCGGCCAAGGAACTTGGAACTATTCCAGAGTTGGTTTCTCCTGAGACCTCTCTCTGTAGCTGGCAGATCTCTCTTCAATTTTTTTGTTTGTTGTTTATTTGTTTGCTTTTTTGCTATTATAGTGAATGCTGTTACAGACATGTTTGTGCATTTTGCACATTTTGCTTTTTGTTGTTGTTGTTGAATTGTTACCTTTGCACGAATTCTAAAATTTCTATGAATGGGATGACTGGGGAAATATGCCTGGGCATCTTTACAGCTCTCATATACTGTTTAAAATAAGTGTTAATTTAAAATGCCACTAGCCAATTTAACCACAGCTCTTTCAAGCATTAATTGTTTGCTTAAAGCTTTTTCCTGCTTTACTTTATTAAAAACAGTGCTTCAAATTTGTTTTCATCTGTACTTCCCTGCTTAACAGCAAAGTTTAATATTTTTCATGTGTTTTTGTTTTCATCTAGATCATATTATTAAAATTAAAAATAAGCTGCCATAAATTTTGAGAATTTTTTGAAAACCCCCCAAAATACCCCCCAAAATACTTCCTAAGGAACTCAGATTTCCAAATAAATCAGATATAATGAATCAAAGAGAAGTGTCAAATTAATTTGTCTTTCCTTTAGCTGGTTAAGTGCCTTTCATGTGTAATTCAAGTCCTGTTAGGAGTGTTTTAAAGGATATTAAAAATAAGACATGGATTACCTCCCCAAAGTATACATTCCAGTACAGTTATTACCATATGACTGACCAGGATTCAAAAATTGTTAAATGTTGTAAGAAAAGAACAGAACGAGAGTTACGGGGATTCAAAGAATGGGGAAATTATTTCTAACTTTAGTGATGGGATGTGAAGAGTCAGAGAAGGCTTCTTGGAGGAAATTGCATCTGAGTCGAATGAAAAGGATCTGAGGTAGGGACCTATTTCAGGGCAGTGGAGCAAGTGTGTTGGTGAGAATGTTTTGCCCATTTTACATGAGGGAGCTCCTGAGATTTTTTTTTTTTTAATATTTTAATTTTATTGGCATATAGTTGATTTACAATGTTGTGTTAGTTTCAGGTGTGTGGCAAAGTGATTCAGTTATACATATACATATATTCATTCTTTAAGTCTTCTAAGGGATAGCTACTCTTCTTCATGTAGGCAAATGGAGTCAGGCAGGGATGACCAATCCATGGCCAGCAGGTCACACAAAAGGGAAAGGTTTCCACCTAAGTTTAATTTTAAAAACAAACATGAAGAACACTAAAATTGGCCAGTTTCAATTGCCTCCACAATATTAAAATTATATTATGTATTTTCAAAGGCCTAAAAGTTACAATAAAGCTCAGTGCTCCCCAGCCCCTTCCAAGACATGATACACAAAGAAACTGATAGCATTTCTTTGTTATACTGGAGTAAACAGACCAGATGCTACTGGAGGTAAGTGGCTGAGAACCCTGGCTGTTCCAGGTCCTGCTGATGGTGCAGAAGGCTGAAAGGATCAATCTCTGGGCACTCTTGGAACCCATCAGGCAAACACCACATGGGAAATTCTGCAGGTAGATAAAGATGATTAATAAAAACAGTTACTGGATTTATTCTGCATGAGAAATAATCAGTGAATTGGGCACAGAGATTGGTAAAGAAAAAGGAAAAATTATTATGGTCCTTAATTGGTCTGACTTTTACCAGGCAGTCTACCATGGGATAAAGAAATTTCCAGTATTACACAGAAAGTAACATAATTAAACCCTGAAATTTTGACTGTGTGATCAGATACGTTTCTTTTTGAGTTGTCTTCTAAAGAGCAAGCCTTCACTAGTACTCTTTTTGTTTCCCAACACAGATTGTCTCAACAATTGATTAGAAAAGTAGAACCTCATGTTTTGAAGTTATCTTTAAGGGAGATTCTAGTCTATTCTTCTTCCCAACGAAAGAGTCTGTTCTGCAGTTTCCATAATAAGTCACTGGCACTAACAGTCCAAGCTTGAAAATCATCCAGAGACAAGAAATTTAACTACAGAATATATTATGGGACTGGCTGATGAGAATAATATTTTGCATTTATCTAGTGGTCTCATTTCAGTGAGTTCAAAACAGGGGATCAAATAATGCTCACATCCCAAGCAGGTAGAAAGGTAGTAGATAGATTTCTTAGGATCTCCATTCAACAAAAAGAGTACTTCCGTCTAAGTATTTGTTTATTTAATTAAACCCTGTCTTGCTCTAGAAGTTGTTTCAACTAGACAGAATACATTGGCCATCAAGGATTTAATAGTTTAGAAGTTGAAAGGTTAGAAAACAATTTAAAAGATGGTCTTTGCATAATAGAAAAAAATGGATTTGCAAGAACATTTTTTAAAAAGTTACACAATTGGGTGCAGTGCTCTTGTGGAAAAATTCCTGAAAACCTTTGGTGTACTACCATACTTATTATTATATTAGAAATTCTAGCAGCTGTGCTTTTCTTCTAAATTAAGAAAATAAAGCAATATCATGAGCTAATGCCACATCAAAGTGGCATGTTTCAACACTTCAGTGTCATGTGTTGCCAGAGTTGAGTTTTCCAAGAGCCCTGGCTCACCCCACTCTTCTTGGAGGCCAATGTTGAGGTGGTCACACCAGGCCAGGGAAGTAGCAATTCTTGGTTCTCCTTCCAGATTGTGATGAGGCTTTGGATACACTTTATCCCACCTCAGTTTCTCGGGTGAGGCCCTTTACCATGTAAAGGGGTTGTGGTCAAACGGAAATATTTGAAGGGTTGCCACGTGGAAGAGGGATTTAGCCTATTCTGCAAGGTCCCAGAGGATAGAGCTGGGACCAAGAAGATGGTAATTGCTACAGAGAGATGGATTTGGACTCTACATGAAGATGGGCTGTACGAAAAACAAATAGGACTCCTTAACACTCCTTCTTACTAGGACAAACACCTCAACTGAGCTATTTAATTTAATTCTTTTAACAACCCAAGAGGTAAGTGTTATTAATTTTTACAGACTTGGAAACTGAGACTCGGAGAGGATAAGTCATTTGACTAAGGGCACACCACAACTGAATGAGCCAGAACTGAGACCCGGATCACGTCGAGACTCCAACCTAATCCATGGTATGGAATTAGCTCACGGAATTAACCACTGAGTTACACTCCCTTAAAAAAATGAAGTAGGGGAAAAAATCTCAAAATTAAACATTATTTAACAAGCAACAAGTTACTATGGGACTTGTGAATGATCAAGATGGACCTCAAGTCTAAAGGCAAAGATTTAGGATTGGAGGTGGGAATACCTGCTGAGGCAAGACACCTACAACCCAGCTGTCTTGCTGGAGACAGATCCCAAGGAAATAGCTGGTGAGCTGACCGCTGATGGTATTCAAGCTTGTTGTAATTAAGGGAGCTGTCAGCTTTCCTTTGAAAAACTGCTAATAAATAGAACTGCCCCAGATGGAATTAGCTGCCATGGGAGACACTGAGATCCTTGCTCCTGGGGATGTTCAGACAGAGCCTGGATGTGTAGATGCTGAGATGGAAGAAGATCAAGATGTAAAGACCCTCAGGTCTCTTCCAACCCAGAGAGTCTGTAATTTCTTCTGTGCAGGGTGTCTGAGCTAAAATATTTTTAAAAAGGAAGAGAAAGGGGACACATTTGAAACAATTAGAGGAGATCAAGATCTATAACATACTCAGGTTTCCGCAAATTTCTGTCCACGCAGTCAGGGTTAAGGCCATGGCCTGCTCCAAGGAATCCTCATGTAAAAATGAGCAATGTTAGCCACATGACGTGTGTTTTGAAGAAAGAGCCCCAGGCAATGGAAGAGGGACTCTTCCTGCTCCACCTCTGTCAAGGAAAAGGAGGGAAAATCTTCCTTTCACGACCTTGTAGAAGAGTGGATATTGATGACTTTAAACCATAAATGAGGTCCAGAAAACCAGTGAGGTCCAGAAAAAGGAAGTAATCTTCCCAGCAAGGCAAAGTCAGGCTCTGCATAGGCACCCAGATCTCCTGGCTTCCAAGCTTACGGAGTTTCCTTCTTCTGAGCAGCTTTGCCTGCCCATCTCCATTCTTATTGAGGATCTTATTTGCCCCAGGCTGTGGGCTCTGTGAGGGCACATCTCTCACATCTCTCCCTCATTTTTAACCCTTGCCTGCCCTGTGCTAGGTCCTCTATCTATCCTTGGGACCCCAACCTACTTTCCTAATCTGATTTCCACACTTCCCATTTGCCAAGCTAAGGTACTCAGCTGACCTAAAAATATCAGTTAGAAATGGAAAATGTCTCAGAGATCATCTAATTTAACCCTGGCATTTTGCAGATGAGAAAACAGGAAGTCAGAGAGAAGTAAGTAGGCATCTCAGTCGCTGATCAACATTATGTGAAGTGCTTATTAGGTGCCATGCCTGTTGCTAGGAGGTGCCAGGAGTTACCACAGCCTGTGAACACCAGGTCTCTGCTCCCTGGGAGGACACAGAGCCTGGAGTGGGAAGGTTCTGGTGGCTGAGTGTGAGACGCAAGAGCTGGAATTGATTCCTGGGTGCTGGTGTTTTTAATGCTGATTCGCAGGCAGACGTTGCATTTTTCCTGGGCTTCAGTTTCTCCAACGATACCATGAGGGAGTTAATGTTTTCCATATTTCTCCTCTCAGGGCTGGTGCAGTGGTGGCAGGACTGTACCTGGGGAATTTTGGAGAGGGTGCCCCAGAGGAGCTGGAGCATTGTTGTATGTTCCACGCGGCTCTGCGGAGTGTCCTGCCCGTGAGCTCACCTTGTCAATTCAGGGAGGGCCTGGGGAGAGACTGGGGGATGGAGTGGGGTGGAGTGGGTGTGGGGGAGACTCCATATTCCCACTGCTTACAGACTTGAAGTTGTAGTGGTCAAACAGATTTGGCCTGGTACATGCCATAACAAAGAGACCCTCCCTGAGTGAGTCACTTCCTTTGGGGAAACTCCCTTCACCCGAACTTGCTCCTAGAGGGCAAGGACCTTGACTCAAGGCTGCTCTGGGTACAGAGCTCAGCTCATTCTGGGCACTAACCATGTGCCTAGGGTGTGTGCTTTCCTCCTGCAAGGAGCATCTTAGAATGAGGAGAGACTGGTTACTCGCTCCATTTTCTCAAGTTATAAAAGTGTACACCAGTCCACTCTTTTGCAAAGGATTCTGAGTGTGTTCTGAAAGTTAGTGGGGTGGCTGCAGCTTCAGGGAGGGTCTCCAGCACCGTGGGGCAGTGGAAGAATATTTAATATCTGAGTACTGGGTCTGTGCTGGGAGAACTTAGGTGAGTCACAGACATCTGTACATAGCACTTTACGGTTTAAAATCTTGCACGTACATGATTTTATATCATCTTTACAACAGCCTTCTGCACGTGGCATAATTTCCCCATTCCATCTCATTTTATAGAGAAGGCAAATGAGTCTCGGGGAGCTTAAGGGACTGCAGGGTCTCAGGGGAACACGGCAGTGCTGAACTTGGATATGTCTTGCCAACCTCAGAGCTTCTTTCCACAAATGTTCATGTTATAGCCTAGGCCCCAGGTTTCCTCTCTGGAAACAAGAGTATTGGACAATCTCTGCAATCTGGTCCTATTCTGACATTCTGTTGTTCTGTGGAGTGGGTCATGTGCATTTTCTCTCTAATGCTATGTCCTTAGCACCCGAGTTTAAGATTATACTGCCAAGCTGTGAGACAGAGAGAGACTTCAAAGGAAAAGTGACATGATTGCTATCACCTTCGGAGGGTGGGGTCAGAGAGAGAGAAGGGGATTGGCTTGGAGCCAGACCAAGGCAGGATGAAATCTTGACTCTTCCATTTCTTAGCACTGAGACTTTGAACAAATCACTCAACCTCTTTGAGCCTCGGCTTCCTCTCCTGAATTTTCAAATTGGGACAATGACACCGATTTTGCAGGTGGATGGTTGTGGAGATCAAGTGAAATTGTTTTAAAAAGGCTGATACACTTATCACCTGCTAGGTAGGTAGCGGTGCTTATTGAAAGTTAGTTCCCTTATCTTACTTTCTTCTGGTTGATATGCATATCAAACCTGTTGTCAACAACAAGGATTTGCTTAATTTCCGGTGGTCACGACAGTATAGGCTGTATCTATTGGAAAGGGACCTAAGACTACTGGCCTGCCTATCCACTGGTGTGTGCCCAGGGGCAAAGGAGAACAAATATGCATTATTTGGTTGGAGCTGAGAGCGAATGGACACAGCCAGAAGTGCCCCAGTATGTGAAAAATAATTTTGGGGACCGTTGTTCACCTTAGATCATGTAAATTATGCACATTATGCCATAATATATCCATGTTTACTTTGATACTAAAATAGTGTTTAAAACAGTACCTGGCATGTAGCCAAAACTTGATAAGCATTTGTTGACCAAGTGAATTAATTTTTGAGTAAAAAATAATGTTTGCCATCAGTGGATGGACCTAGAGACTGTCATATGGAGTGAAGTAAGTCAGAAAGAGAAAAACAAATATCATACATTAATGCATATATGTGGAATCTAGAAAAATGGGACAGATTATTTTATTTGCAAAGCAGAAATAGAGACACAGACATAGAGAACAAGATATAGATACCAACGGCGAAACGGGGGGTGGGATGAATTGGAAGATTGGGATTGACATATATACACTATTTTTTTTTTTAAACATCTTTATTGAAGTATAATTGCTTTACAATGGTGTGTTAGTTTCTGCTTTATAACAAAGTGAATCAGTTATACACATACATATGTTCCCATATCTCTTCCCTCTTGCATCTCCCTCCCTCCCACCCTCCCTATCCCACCCCTCTAGGTGGTCACAAAGCACCGAGCTGATCTCCCTGTGCTATGTGGCTGCTTCCCACTAGCTATCTATTTTACATTTGGTAGTGTATATTTGTCCATGACACTCTCTCACCCTGTCACATCTCACCCCTCCCCCTCCCCATATCCTCAAGTCCATTCTCTAGTAGGTCTGTGTCTTTATTCCCGTCTTGCCACTAGGTTCTTCATGACCTTTTTTTTTTTTTTCCTTAGATTCCATATATATGTGTTAGCATACTGTATTTCTTTTTCTCTTTCTGACTTACTTCACTCTGTATGACAGACTCTAACTCCATCCACCTCATTACAAATACCTCCATTTCATTTCTTTTTATGGCTGAGTAATATTCCATTGTATATATGTGCCACATCTTCTTTATCCATTCATCTGATGATGGACACCTAGGTTGCTTCCATGTCCTGGCTATTGTAAACAGAGCTGCAATGAATATTTTGGTACATGACTCTTTCTGAATTATGGTTTTCTCAGGGTATATGCCCAGTAGTGGGATTGCTGGGTCGTATGGTAGTTCTATTTTTAGTTTTTTAAGGAACCTCCATACTGTTCTCCATAGTGGCTGTATCAATTTACATTCCCACCAACAGTGCAAGAGTGTTCCCTTTTCTCCACACCCTCTCCAGCATTTATTGTTTCTAGATTTTTTGATGATGGCCATTCTGACCGGTGTGAGATGATACCTCATTGTAGTTTTGATTTGCATTTCTCTAATGATTAATGATGTTGAGCATTCTTTCATGTGTCTGTTGGCAATCTGTATATCTTCTTTGGAGAAATGTCTATTTAGGTCTTCTGCCCATTTTTGGATTGGGTTGTTTGCTTTTTTGTTATTGAGCTGCATGAGCTGCTTGTAAATCTTGGAGATTAATCCTTTGTCAGTTGCTTCATTTGCAAATATTTTCTCCCATTCTGAGGGTTGTCTTTTTGTCTTGTTTATGGTTTCCTTGCTGTGCAAAAGCTTTTAAGTTTCATTAGGTCCCATTTGTTTATTTGTGTTTTTATTTCCATTTCTCTAGGAGCTGGGTCAAAAAGGATCTTGCTGTGATTTATGTCATAGAGTGTTCTGCCTATGTTTTCCTCTAAGAGTTTGATAGTGTCTGGCCTTACACTTAGGTCTTTAATCCATTTTGAGTTTATTTTTGTGTATGGTGTCAGGGAGTGTTCTAATTTCATACTTTTACATGTACCTGTCCAATTTTCCCAGCACCACTTATTGAAGAAGCTGTCTTTTCTCCACTGGGGATTGACATATATACACTATTGATACTATGTATAAAATAGATAACTAATGAGAACATACTGTATAGCACAGGGAACCCTACTCAATGTTCTGTGGTGACCTAAATGGGAAGGAAATCCAAAAAAGAGGGGATATATGTATATATATAGCTGATTCACTTTGTTTTACAGTAGAAACTAACACAACATTGTAAAACAACTATACTGCAATTAAAACTTAAAAAAAATAATAAAATAAAATGTTTGCCATCAGGTAAAATTGATGTCCCAGGAAGATGAATTGTACTTGACAGTGGCCTCCAGCATCTGACTGCATAGCCCCGCACACCCACCCTGAGGAACAGGAGCCCCACAGAGATTCACCCTTTTATCATACAGTTGAGAAATCTAGGTTCACATCTGTAAAGCGATAAGCCGAGCTGGTCTAAAACCCAGGTCTCCCGAGCCCCACCCCAGGCTCATACAACTAAGTGTTCAATTCTTCATCCTCACGTTTCAAGATCTTCAAGCTTTTGGTTTCCCTACATCTACTTCTTTGGTTCCTCCATACAGTACCTAGAGGCCAGATTAAATGTGCTAGGGCTGTCCTTTGCTGGGGCTGTGTTTCACAATTGTGACAAACACTTTGTTTGACCATGTTTGTTTCCAGAATCTCCCGTACTAATTGTTTGAATATTTATGAAGGGCTTTATGATGGTTTTGATGATTTCTTCCATTTTTGTCTAAAGAGTATTTCAGTAAGACAGCACATTAAAAGGATCATACACCATGATCAAGTGGGGTTTATCCCAGGAATGCAAGGATTCTTCAATATATGTGAATCAATCACTGTGATACACCATATTAACAAACTGAAGGATAAAAAACATGATAATCTCAATAGATGCAGAAAAGCTTTCGACAAACTTCAACACCGATTTATGATAAAAACTCTCCAGAAAGTAGGCATAGAGGGAACCTACCTCAACATAATAAAGGCCATATATGACAAACCCACAGCCAACATTGTTCTCAGTGGTGAAAAACTGAATCCATTTCCTCTAAGATCAGGAACAAGACAAGATTGCCCACTCTCACTGCTATTATTCAACATAGTTTTGGAAGCTTTAGCCATAGCAATCAGAGAAGAAAAAGAAATAAAAGGAATACAAATCAGAAAAGAAGAAGTAAAACTGTCACTGTGTGCAGATGACATGATACTTACTATACACAGAGAATCCTAAAGATGCTACCAGAAAACTACTAGAGCTAATCAATGAATTTGGTAAAGTAGCAGGATACAAAATTAATGCACAGAAATCTCTTGCATTCCTATACACTAATGATGAAAAATCTGAAAGAGAAATTAAGGAAACACTCCCATTTACCACTGCAACAAAAAGAATAAAATACCTAGGAATAAACCTACCTAAGGAGACAAAAGACCTGTATGCAGGAAACTATAAGACACTGATGAAAGAAATTAAAGATGATACCAATAGATGGAGAGATATACCATGTCCTTGGATTGGAAGAATCAACATTGTGAAAATGACTATACGACCCAAAACAATCTACAGATTCAAGGTAATCCCTATCAAACTACCAATGGCATTTTTCACAGAACTAGAACAAAGAATTTTGCAATTTCTATGGAAACACAAAAGACCCGAATAGCCAAAACAATCTAGAGAAAGAAAAATGGAACTGGAGGAATCAGGTTCCCTGACTTCAGACTATACTACAAAGCTACAGTAATCAAGACAGTATGGTACTGGCACAAAAATAGAAATATAGATCAATGGAGCAGGATAGAAAGCCCAGAGATAAACCCACACACATATGGTCACCTTGTCTTTGATAAAGTAGGCAAGAATATACAATGCAGAAAAGACAGCCTCTTCAATAAGTGGTGCTGGGAAAACTGGACAGCTACATGTAAAAGAATGAAATTAGAACACTCCCTAACTCGGTATACAAAAATAAACTCAAAATGGATTAAAGACCTAAATGTAAGGCCAGACACTATAAAACTCTTAAAGGAAAACATAGGCAGAACACTCTATGATATAAATCACAGCACCTAGAGAAATGGAAATAAGAACAAAAATAAACAAATGGGACCTAATCAAACTTAAAAGCTTTTGCACAGCAAGGAAACCATAAACAAGACAAAAAGACAACCCTCAGAATGGGAGAAAATATTTGCAAATGAAGCAGCTGACAAAGGATTAATCTCCAAAATATACAAGCAGCTCATGCAGCTCAATATCAAAAAAACAAACAACCCAATCCAAAAATGGGCAGAAGACCTAAATAGGCATTTCTCCAAAGAAGATATATAGATTGCCAACAAACACATGAAAGGATGCTCAACAGAACTAATCATTAGAGAAATGCAAATCAAAACTACAATGAGGTATCACCTCACACCAGTCAGAATGGCCATCATCAAAAAATCAACAAACAATAAATGCTGGAGAGGGTGTGGAGAAAAGGGAACCTTCATGCACTGTTGGTGGGAATGTAGATTGATACAGTCACTATGGAGAACAGTATGGAGGTTCCTTAAAAAACTAAAAATAGAACTACCATACAACCCAGCAATCCCACTACTGGGCGTATATCCTGAGAAAACCATAATTCAAAAAGAGACATGTACCACAATGTTCACTGCAGCACTATTTACAATAGCTAGGACATGGAAGCAACCTAAGTGTCCACTGACAGATGAATGGATAAAGAAGATGTGGCACATATATACAGTGGAATATTGCTCAGCCATAGAAAGAAACGAAATTGAGTTATTTTTAGTGAGGTGGCTGGACCTAGAGTCTGCCATACAGAGTGAAGTAAGTCAGAAAGAGAAAAACAAATACCATATGCTAACACATATATATGGAATCTAAAAAAAAAAAAAAAAAAAAAATGGTTCTGACAAACCTAGAGGCAGGACAGGAATAAAGACACAGACGTAGAGAATGGACTTGAGGACACGGGGAGGGGGAATGGTAAGCTGAGACGAAGTGAGACAGTGGCATGGACAAATATACACTACCAAATGTAAAATAGATAGCTAGTGGGAAGCAGCTGCATAGCACAGGGAGATCAGCTGGGTGTTTTGTGACCATCTAGAGGGGTGGGATAGGGAGCATGGGAGGGAGACACAAGAAGGAGGGGATATGGGGATATATGTATACATATAGCTGATTCACTTTGTTATACAGCAGAAGCTAACACAGCATCGTAAAGCAATTATACTCCAATTAAGATGTTAAAAAAAAAAAAAGAGTATTTCAGAAAGGAGCATCTGGGGGTGTGTGGGAAAGATTCCAAATCTGGCCTTGTTTCTAAGGAGAGAAATTGAGATCCAGAGTGAAAAAAACACCTCAGCCAGATGTAATCCCAAGATGGCAACCTGAGCTAATTGTGTTCCTTTTGGGGACCTGTAGCAGACAGGTTTGCCTGCTTGTGCACAACCTTCCTGAAGCCTCATCTGGGAAATCTTCCAGACAGAGCCATCCAGCTTTGTTAACCTAGCTGCCACCTTTCCCAAGATCTCCTCTTACCACCATCCCAACCATTTCTTTTTTCTTCTTTTCACCACCCTCCCTCCCTCCCCTAGATCTCTTCCTCTGCCCAACATTTCCCTGGCTGTCAGAACTTGTTTCCTGTCAGTTGCCTCTCCCTAAGCCTAGATCCACCCCAGTGCAGTATCCTTGACAAAACAGTTGTGGTGATGCAACAGCCCAAGGTGTCAAAGCCATTAGGTAATTCAAGCAGGGGAAGGGTTTCTTCTGTCTAGAAAGACAAACACGCACACTAAGAGAAAAGCTAAACAAGGAAGACAATTTCACATCCCCTGGTCTCTTCCCTGCTCCTGGGCCGTGATCCCATAGCTTTTGTACCTACAGTGGATCCTCTCAGAGCACTGGACTAAGAACCCACCTGACTTAGAAGGTGTGGCAAGTTTGAACACCAAGGAATAGAACTTTGTCAAGATTTCAACACACCTCTGTTTTGCCTTTTCTGTTTGTTTTCCTATCCGCTGCACCTGAGGCTCCTGCTGCTGCAACGGCCCCAGTAGTGGCTCAGTGCCTTGGATGGGACATTGTTCAAAGGGGCCTGTGGGTGCAGCAGGCAAAGTCTCCGCCCAGGAAACCAAGCCCCTGAGGTCACCTTCCCTTGAAGGTGCATTCATTCAACACTCAACACTTGGTAAGAGCCTGCTATATTCTAGGGATTGTGCTTGGAGCAAGGGGATGGGGCGGGGAGGACGCAGAGATGAATAGAAAATGGCTTCTGTTCTGCAGGATCTCACCGTCTAGTGAGAAATCTGGACATACAGGCAAGCATCACAGGCTGCTGTGATGATGGGACTCTAACTTAGGTCTGAATAAAGTTCTAGAAGCCTCAGGGGAGTATGTGACCAACTCCCTCTGGGGGTCTAGGAGCCAATGACCCAGGAGGTGACACTTGAATTATAACCTGAAGGATGAGTAAGGTTTCTCCAGACAGGTGGGAGGAAACAGGGTGTTCTAGCCAAAGGGGCAGTGTATTCACAGGTGGGAAGGCTGAGAGAGCAGATTGTTTTCTGAGAATATGGGGTACATGGAGACTAAAATCGGGGCTATGCTGGGGGGAGGTAGGAATGGGGGAGGTGTCGCTGAATAAGTTGGTTGGGGCAAGATTGGGGTTTTTTTTTTAAAACATCTTGCTGAGGAGTGTGGCCTGTCCTGAAGGCACCAAGGCACCAAAAGGGGTTTTGGAGCAAGGGAAAGATGCGAGTAGATCCATGTGGCAGTGGCAGCACCTCTCTTCCCCAGTCGTCTTCCTGCTGGGGATCCACACTCTCAGGGTTCATCTCATCTATATTCAACCCTACTGTCCTCAGCCAGCAAAAAGGCAGCTTTCAGCACCAGCCCCTTCCCAGAAAGAGCCTCCCTTCAGATGACTGACTCCAGGGAGCTGGAGATGCAACCATCAGTCTGGGGTAGGATGTGGCGTGGTTAGGCTAAGAGCTTTGGCTTCAGACAGCCTTGGTTTTAAAACGTGGCTCTGCCTCTTATCAACTCTGTTGTCTTGAGCAAGTTGTTTCCCTCTTCTAAAGACTCAGTTTGCCCTTTATGAGAGGGGCTTGACGGACAGTAATGCCTTCCTGGTTGGATTCCCTTGAAGAGGGCCTGATTTGTAGTACATGGAAGTGCTCCATCAACTGTATCTGCTGTAGGTCTGTCCAACCTGGCTATCAGCCCCTTAGCCATGTTACTTATCACATCCATGTGACTCTTACTGCCCTGAGACCCAGGCAAGAAGGCCCCAGGTTCACCTTTGAGGAAAGATACCATGGCATATCACAAACATGAAAACAAATAAATCTGACAAAGGCGGCATGGGCTCTTCTGTCATTCAGAATCTGGTACTCAGAGCTGACACAGCAAGAACCATAACCAAATACATCAGTTCTTGTGACAAACGTGTCAGGTCCCCAGATCTTCAGATCTTTTGCCCTATACTGCTTTGGAGAACAGGGAGGATTTGAATGGTTAAAGCACTTAGGTAAGAGAAATTAAACAATTAATTAACTTGTCACATCCTTCCTCTCAGATGGCATAAATATAATAGACCCTTAATAGGAAAGTGGTGCTGAGTGTCCGTTTTCCTGTTTCTCTCTATGCTCTAATTCATGACTCTGGTAGTTCTGAATTAGCATGAGTTTCCAGCAGTTTTACATGGCAGTTGAGGAATATTTTGCAAAATAAACAATTCATATTACTCGCAAATTTGTATTTACGTAGGTTGAAACATAATCTCTCTGACAAGTGTGATATAGATTCATAACATTTGCAACTTAGCGGGCATTAAAAGCTGGCATTTTCAATAGTTTAATTTTTTACAGAAATAAATACAATTTGATTAAATTGAAAAATTAAACTTTAAAATTAGCTTTACTTAAATAATTTTTATTTACAATGTTAATATCTATTAATTATAACTTATTTGTAGTTTCCTTTTTAACTGGAATTAATAATTTTTGATATTTAAGATGTTTTTGAAAATGTATATGGAAAGTACTTTTAATTTTTAAATGTATTACATTTACTTTCATGTACACTTTTCATGAAATTATATTCAAATGTTATACACTTTGAATACAATTAACAATTTGTTCTGTAATCCTTTAGATCAGTGTTGTCCAGTAGGACTTCTTGCTATGATGAAAATGGTCTACATCTGTGCTGCCAAAATGGTAGTCACTAGACACACGTGCCTACTGAGTATGTGACATGTGGCTACTGCAACTGAGGAACTTTTACAATTTTAATTTCTATTCAATTTTAACTGATTTAAATTTTAAATATCCACATGTGGCTAGTGGCAATTATATTGAACAGCACGTTTTTAGATCATTAAAAATGAGAACCTGTCTAGATAATAGAAATAGAAAAAGCACAGGAGGACCTAAGAAAAGATGAAAGTTTGAGGAGAAAAAGAAATAAAGAGGTGATCTGCCTAATTCTTTAAAATAGAAATAATGAAAGTGAACAAATTGACTTGTACACAGAAAAGCCTACTTAAGAGTAGGTGGTGGACTGAAAAATTAAAAAGCTGGAAAAAAACAGCAGTTGATAAAATGCAACAGAGACAAAGCAAAGCTAACATTTGCTTTGAATATTAGTATAAAGTTTTTAGATTAATATTATTTAGCCAGTACTTAGCCAAACATGATGGTGCTTTTCACGGTACAAATGGATCAATCTTTCCAGGAAAATTTGTGGATCTAGTAAAAATTATTAGGAATGAGGAACTGGGATGTCTCAAACATAGAAGACAGATTAAATAGTAACAAGAGGAATTTTCATTATTTGGGATGGCAATTTCAAAATGAGACTATTAATTAAATGGGTAGTAAAGTGCAAAAAATATATATATAAAATTTTATAAAGCAAATATCATCCAGTACAACTAGATTGCTTCAGGGGCAAAAGTCATGAACAACTAACAATTATTATGTATGTCATTGAACTATGCCAGATAGGAAAATAAAGAAATCAAAATTAATTTCCTTGGTTTTACATCCCTTGTTATAAAGTTCAGGTTTTGATTTAAGTAAAAAAATAAAAAGGATTTTCAGCTTTTGGCATTTATTTAAACAATTGCCTTTTGTATGTCTTCTTTGATGAAATGTCTATTCAGTTCCTTTGCCCATTTTCGAATTGGATTAATTGTGGTTTGCTATTGAGTTGTAGGAGTTTCTTATGTATTTTGGATAATAGCCCTTTATCAGATACATGGTTTGCAACAATTTCTCCCATTCTGTTAGTTGCCTTTTCATTTTGTTGATTGTTTCCTTCACTGTGCAGAAGCTTTTTAGTTTGATATAATCCCACTTGTCTATTTTGCTTTTGTTGCCTGCTCCTTTGATGTCATATCCAAGAAATCACTGCTAAAGCCAATGTCAGGAAGCTTTCTTCCTATATTTTCTTCTAGGAGTTTTATGGTTTCAGATTTTATGTTTAAGTTTTTAATCCATTTTGACATAATACCACTTACATGAGGAATATAAAATAGTAAAACTCATAGAAGCAGAGAGTAGAATGGTGGTTGCCAGGGGTAGAGGAGCAGGAGAAAGGGGGAGGTATAAGTCAAAGGGTACAAAGTTTCAGTTATATAAGATGAATAAGTCCTAGACATCTACTGTACAGCATAGTGGCTATAGTTAAAAATACTGTATTGTATTTTTAAAATTTTGCAAAGAGGGTAGATATTATGTTAAGTGTTCTTATCACACATATAATAATAATAACAATAACCATAACAATAATAATAATAACCATAACCATAACAATAATAATAATAAATAAGAATAGGAAAAGAAACTTTTGGAGGGAATGGATATGTTTTTGACATGGAGTGTAGTGATGTTTTCATGGATGGATACTTATCTCCAAACACATTAAATTGTATACATTAAATACGTGTAACTTTTTATAAGTCAATAATATCTCAATAAAGTGGTTCAAAAAAAAATGATTGCCAAAGGCAAGTCTATAATGACTCTAACATGGATGATAAGGAAAAAAGTTTATAAACTGGGATTCTACCCCAAAACCAAAGCACTCTCTGTGCTATATATGGTTCATAGTTTAAATTTGTTACTGGAAGATGAGCCTCACTTGGATCCCTTAAACATGGTCTCCCTTAATTTTTAAGCTCTCATGCATTTTGAAGGGCATTGAAATCCACACATTCATAATCTTTCCACTCTTCATATACAGGCATCACTTTGCATGAGGCATTTGTTACATGAGAGAACTCATGTGGTCTATCTTTCCAGGGGAATTATATCCATACCCATATGTGCATCCATATCTGTATCCATATCCATATCCATATCGATAGCTATGGGTCCAAAGTCTTTCTGACTTTCAAGTACACAATTTCAAACTTGTCACCAGTGAAAGAAATCTAAGCTGGACCTGTGTTTGAAGATGAGGGTTCGGAAAAGATCATGTCTCATGTTTAACCTCTCCGAAATGGCTACTGGGTGCAGCATACCTCATGTTAAGGTGTTTTTCTTTTTCTTTTAAGTATCTGATGAACATACATTTTTTTTATATTATACAAATACATAATACCATGATTATGGAAATAAAAAGCCACCCACAAGCTTACTATCTTTATAAATCATCTATTTCCATTCTTTCCTGTCTTTTCCAAAAAATCATATTTTCTCACAGTGTTGGACATGCAGCACAAATATAATTTTGCATTCTAATCTTTGTCATAGGCACCACACAATGAGCAATTCCAATGTGGTCTTTATAATGACCCATTTGAATGGCTTCAAAATATAACTTTAGTGACTATATTGTCATTTATATCAGCATTTCGAAATTATCTTGGGACATTGATGTTATCTCCAATTCACTTCTGTTACCAATAATACCTCTTTGGGCACTTTCCTGCCATCCCTTTTCCTAGGCTTGGATTATTTTCTTAGAATAAATCTCCAGTAGTGGAACTATTGGGCCAAAAGAGATGAGACCTTGATAAAATTGTTGGTTGTTACCTCCTTTAATGTATTTATTTTTAATCAGAGTCTTCCTCCCTCATTTAAGCAAACTACCTCACTAGTTCACCAAGTCACTAATGAACTAGCTCAGTGTCCCAGTTTCCTGGTCTGTTCCTTTTCACATCCAACTGGTTCACAGAGTCCCTCATATTTGTTCCTTTCTGACAATGAATCTCTGGTTCACATATTTCTACACAAATAAGTTGCAGTGATAATTTTTCCCCCTGAAGCTTGATCTCTTCACAGATCTATTGTCTGGTTTCAAGGAATTACCCATCTATAAAAGTGTCCATGAGACACAGTTTCAGTGATTGTGAAAGGGGTATGCTGATAAGCCAGGTAAAGGCTGGGCTCTTGGCCATCTGCTTTTCTGCCTCTTACCAATTAAGTCTCTGCTTGGGCTCTGTCACCAACCTGTTCCACCAGCTCTTGCCAAAGTGCAGGCAACCATGTGAACATGGGCCTGAGTACTCACCATGTACCCACTCTACCTAGAATTGGCCTAGATCTCACGAGGGACTCTTTGGACACTCAGATTTAATCTCTACCCTCAAGAACCCTTTGAAGAGATAAGATATATATGCTCTAAGGATATGGCTGAGAGCCTATGGTTCTATAGAGGTTCAGAAGAGATGGACAACATCATGGGCCCTAAGCTGGGGCTAGAAGGACAGATAAAATTAGAAGAGGCAGAAAGGAGTACAAAGGACATTTAGTTTGGAGGCATTAATTTATTCATCATTCAATCAATAAGCATCGACCACATAGCAGGCTCTGGGCTAGGTGCTGGGCATACACAGATGAGTTAGATAGTATCCCAGTTCTTCAGGAGATCACAATCCCATGGGAGAGACACTCATAAGATGATCATCAGCATATGGTGTAATGCACGCTATCACAGAGAAATTGACAAATCAATGGTCATGCAATGGCCAGATCTGCCGGGGAAAGACAAAAGGAGTAACAGAAAAGGAAACTTCCCTTCCAGACCAAAGGGATCTAGAGTGTTTTATGAAGATCACATGAACAAAATAGAGTGGAAAGAAGACTCTGCTTTTAGCCAGAAGACCTGGGTTTTCACCTGACTCTCCTCCTTTCCAGCTGTGTGATTGGGATCAGGTTCCTCAAAGTCTCTCTGGGCCTCAGTTTTGTCACAAGTAAAATGAGGCTCGTGATACTTCCACATGAACTGCTGGGTGATTGAAAGAGAAAGGAGGAGATAAAGGGCCAAGTGGAAGAATTTATTATTAATTATTATCATCATCATCACATACGAAAGCACTTTGGAAATTCTCTATCCCAGTACACATGAGCAAAGCTACTGGTGTGATGACTTAATTATCACCACGATTACCTGCTCTTGTCCTCCAGGCACTGGCTTACATCTGGAAACAGAGAGGCTGGCTATGAATGAGCATGGTTCACTCCTGTCACCCACCACATCTTTTTGCTTTGCGTAAATCTCACCCTGGAAGGCCTCAGAATGTTAACTTTGCATCTGTAAGTCCTCCTGAGCATGATTATCAGCACTTTTTTTTTTCTTTAAGGAAATTAAGTCATGTGGAGTTCACTAAACCTAAGGATATTTAAAGTGCATGGAGCGTTGGCCACATGCCCAGGATTCACCTAGTCGCCCAGGATTCACCTAGTCACCCAGGCATTACTGCACAGGCCATTGATTTCATAATTTCTCACAAGAAACTGTGGCAATAGCCAGCGATGACAGAGGTGACAGATGAGTCAAGGAGAGAGGGTGACTCAGAGGCAACCATCTTAGCCCTGCCTGCCACCCCCAACTGGCAGCCTTGAGTGTGCTGGCTTCCATAGAGATTTATACTTTTGTTTGGATGTTGCTTTAAGGAGATTAAAGGATCTGTATTCCTGGAAGCCTCCTTCCTCATTTCTTCCCCAGGGCCCTTCAGACCATGCTCCAGTTCATTCCTTTGTAATGAGAAGAACTCACATTCCTTGGGAATTTATTCTATGCTGAAAATCACACTCTGTCTTTCACACCCATTGTCTTATTTACTCCTCACCACTACCACACAGGTATATGGTTAACCTCAACTTATAGGTGAGGAAACCATGGCATAAAGAAAGTAAGGAATTGGCTAAGGTGAGTCCAGGAATACCTGGTAGAACTGGATGTAGATTGTCTTACTGCAGAGCCCATGCCTCTGATCGTTCTGAAATTCTGCCTCTTTCAGGAAAGAGGAAACCCTGGAGCTCCCATGTCACAACGATAATCTCGGTCACCTCTGCTGTGAGTCAAAGCTGAGGACTGTTTCAGGATTGGTTTCTCATAAAGCTAGAACTGCAGAAGAGAGGAAATTAGCTGAAGGATGTTCTATGCAATCTTCTTCCTGTGCAGGCAGCCAGAGAAAGCCTGGCTCTGGGAACATGTCCTACAGAGCTCCTGCTGCCAGATGGAGGAGGCCCGTGGTTTACCTTCGTAAGGAAGAGAGAACAACACCTCTGAAAGAGGAATAGCCAAGTTTAATGACTCTCTTTCAGACTCCACCTCTCTGATTCCTTGTGCAACACTATTTTTCCCTTGAGACTATGTGATCACGTTTATCACCACAAACACAGCTCTCATCATGCCTCCCATTGTTGAAGGACCTCCAAGAATGATTTCTCTTGGCCCCAGTCAGCAGTCTCCAAACTCAGCTGAGCATGGAGCCTCACCAGTTAAAAAGATTTATAATTTGTGTGCCCATATTGATTTATAATATGTGTGTATGCATGTGCGTCAAACCATGCCAATATATTATGCACATTATAAAAATAAAGCAAAAATAGAAATGATAAAAGGAGAGATACATAAGAATTAAAGAACGCTTTAAAATATGTGTTAATCTTCATAACATCATACTATCTTTTCTACCATCCCAAGACATAATCAACACTGTAGGTGGGGTTCATCATTAATCACAGGAATGTAAACCCATATTTCAAGCATTCTTCCTGAGAATTTTAAGGGTATTTGATTGATTGATTGATTGATTTGCCTACTGCTTGTTATATGTGATTAGCTCATCGTTGGCTTTAACCCCTGAAATGTGGCCAGTGGCAAGCCAAGAATAGGAGAAAAATCAGCTCTGCCATTTTCTTGTTGTTTGCTTGTATTTGTTACAAGAGTCATTCTCAATCCATGAGTTCTTTGCAGGAATCTTTCAAAACCACTTGTCCATTTTGTGAAGATTTATTAAGTTAGATCCAGGTGAAGATTCCATAAATCCAAAAAATTGGTTAAACGAGAACAGCAGTGTGGGTACCTCATGGACACTCTAGGGCATAGAATCCCTACCCTTCCCTCAGAATAACCTTAGTTGGAGATGTGACATGGAATCATTTGACTTATGGATCTGACATGGGTCCCCTAGTCAATCTATAAAGGAAATAATAGGAATTTTAACTTCCTTTATGTAAATAAAAGTAAATATAAAAGAAGATTCCAATATGATTTGCACACCCTCCTGGGAGCATGCACACCTCTTTGGAAACCCTTGTACTCAAATCAGAGTCCTCAGCCTTCTGATATTGATGACCTACTTCTTTAGCCATACCTCCAACTATTGCTAACTCCACCCATTCCCATGATCACCCACACACTGCACTGTACAAACACACAGGGCTGGACATCTTTTTCTGAAAACTTTCTTCCCCTGAGCCTTTGCTCAGAATGTTCCCTCTGCTTTCCCTTGCTGGCTTTTGAAATTTTACTCAGCCCTAGGGACTCACCTCAGCCTCCACCTTCTGTGGGAAATAATAACAATATCAACTGACATTTATTGACTTCTTACTACATGTCGGATGCTGCATTATCTCCTTTAACTTTTACAACAATTCCAGGCGATACGTACTATTATGAGAAAGCTGAGGAATAGAGAATCGCCCAAAGCCACACAGCTAAGAAATGGGGAAACCAGGAACAAAACACAGGGGGACTCAAAATTCCCACACTCTAGCACTGTATGTGTGTTTTAATTAGATTTTATTTGTTTGAGCAGGTAAAGTGTACACTAAGCCCTCCCCCTCTTCCTGCTAGTGGGGAGCAGGAGTTGTTCTCTCCTCAAGTTTCCAAAGCAGGATGTTTGTAAATATCGTGTGGTACTTACCTCACTTTGCCATATGTTGCTGTTACGTGTGCTCATCTCTCAGATCCCCAACTATACTGTAACCTCTTTAGACAGGAACCACTTTGAATACTCCACAGCACATAGCAGAGATGTAGTAAATGTGTCCATTGAGTGGATGAATTAATGGGTGGATGAAAGAATAAATGGATGAATGGAAAAAGCAACAAAACCAAAGGTTCTAGGTGGGTGTGATTGTTTAGAATGTCACTTGATATTTTCCTGGTGGCCTGAGGTGCAAACTACAAAGATACACGTGTGTGGGTCTGTAACATATTACAAAGATTTCAAACTAAAATGGAAGACAAAAGTTCCATTTCCCAAGACTTAGAAAACCACTTAAGAGCTGTGTTATACTCTTTAATGTATATTTACTGGTTGATAAAGACTCAAACCTATTTATGTAATCTAACTTTCGAAAAAACTGAATGCAGTAAAAAGCTGTCACCTTACAAACCAGCACTTGCTATATTGGATGACTGGAGAAGGACGTCTGGGCAGACCATTCTAAAGTTGACAGTAGTTAACGCAGTTTACGGAAGAAACTTCCGCACATTTAATCCTGAAAACAATGAGCTCGCACACTTGTACACATACACACACAACCATACACCCCACAGTTCAGGAATTTTTTTCTCCGTTTTACTGATTCAGAAACAGGCTTATAGAGGTGAAGTGACCTGCCCAATAATCACATAGCCAAGAAGCAACAGAGCCTATAGCCAAACCTAGGCTTTTGGACTCAAATCCCTTAATCTTTCCCCACTCTGCTTCTCAAACACAAAATGAATCCTAGAATGTCAGGCATTTGAGCCATCAGAAACTCTTTACCCTGGGCATAGAATATATAGCCTCCGTCTGGGTGTCTTTGAAATGTTGTTCCCTATAAGCCTGCGGTCTTGAGGATTGTTCATGACAGGGAGGGACCAGTGGCTTCTAATCCCTACATGACTAAACAGAAGCTTAGTCCATCTGCGATAAATATCCCTTCCAAGGGCCACAGGTGCACACGACAGAGCTAGCATCTTTTTTTCTGCCTCAGGGCCGAAACCATCATAGAAGCATTTCATCCTCCGCTAAGTCAATTAATCCTTCCTTCCTTCCTTTCTAAATTTTCTTACTAATGTTTGACTATGTTCTTATGCGGAGGCACAATACACAGCATCCTGACAATAAGCTGCACAGTAAAATGGACAGGCTGCCTGCATCTACTGAAGTCAGGGAGTAGAGGGAGGGCTTCATTCTTAGTCCTCGAGGGCTGGAAGAGACAAAGGCAGGACCCAGTGCCTCAATGCCACTTTTCCCACCTTCTCTGAACATGGCATCCACACCAGGTCATATGGCACCTGTGGGCTCCCTTGAAAGAAAAGCCATTAAAGCCCCCTTCAAGTACATCCTGTATATAAAGGATAGAAGTGGGGGTCAATGCTAGATTTACTTCGGGGAGTCTCTAGAGGAAAGGGATGAAAATTAAAGGCAACCAGCCTCATAAGGCAGAGCTTCTTGCCAGAGACGTACAACAGAGAAATGAGTTGTCTTCTGGAACAGTGAGCTTGTCATCACTGGAAGCATTCAAGCAGAGGCCGGACCATGCCTCCTTGAGAGTGGTGTATAAGCATATATTTAGGGAGTAGAAGGTCTGGCTAGATAACTGCTAAAATACCCCTTCCAGCAACGGCATTTTTTGTGCCTCCAAGTACGGCCCACTTGAATGCTTTGGGAGATGGGTTCAGACAAAGTGCATCTGTTCCATAATACTTGGCCACAGTACAAGCCTGCTGCCTGGTCATGAAGCATTTCATAGGCAGCTGTTACCACGCTTATTTCAGAAATGCGGGGAAAAGGGAATTCAGAGACAGGTGAGGGACCTGCCACCACGTGAGCAGGTGCCAAGAGGCCCCCAGCTCCAGAGCTGCCCAGGGCCTGGGCCAACACTCTTCTCAACTGGATCTGAACTCAGTGATTTCCAACCCTGAGCAATGATCCCAAGACCCCTGGGAACGCCTATGAGTTTTCCCCTTCTAGGTTATAAAGTCACACAAACTCAGTATTTGAATAGTCTTTGAAGTCATGGAGTCAAGCTCTCTGGAATCCACAGGAAAGTAATGATTCCTGCTGACTCTGATTGAGAACTAGAAAATGGAATGAGCCCCAGGGAATCCTAAGAAATTCTGTCTGGGCTCAGGGATAAATAGGACAAAAGTCACAGCCGAGTCTCTTGTCAGCTTGTCCCCAGGAAACACTGAGCCAGTCTTTGTGGCGGGAAAAGGCTGAGTTCCAGGAGTGGGGCAAATGTAATAAAGTTTGTTAAGGTTGCAAGCATTTGGAGCAACAGGAGACAATAATGGCACAACTAGGAGCACTCTTTCTCTTGAAAGGTCTTTGCATTTCACAGATGGGGAAGCAGCGGGATCTAGGAGAAAGCAATGAACTGAGAATCAGAAAACCGGGGCCACCACTGACTTACTGTGTGATCTCGGGAGAACACTTAACCTCTTGGAGCCTCGGTTTCCTCATGAGGATGACAATTTGCGCCCAAGCTTGATTAGAGGATCGATGAGGTGAGGGATGTGAAGCACTTTAACATTAGACAGATGGGAGGTGCTAATATGATCATGCCTGCTTCGTGTGCTTTTCTAAACAAGTTGATTTTTTTATTATTCTCCATTTCCAGATGTGGAAATCAGGGCACAGAGATACGAAGGGATGTGGATCCCATTCCTTAGTGCTAGGACCGAGAGAAAGGGTCTCCCTACACTGGGAGGGCTCTAGTGCCTCCTCATGGCCTGGTACGTCCTCTCTTTCTGAGACTGACAGGGTTCCATACCTGTCTGGGGCAATGCTCCAGACTGGGGAGATTTCCTTCTGGTCAGCTGCATGAGACACACGTATCCTGGCAGGGAATCAGGTAGATGGCCACTTTCACGTCAACTCGGGGGCCCTGGCACCTACGTCTCTTCTCCACACACTCCCACCGTCCGCCTTCCCCCACCCCCTGCTGTTGGGATGGTCTCTGCTATTGGCCAAAGGCTGCACCCTCCGGTGCTATCTCAGATCAGGAAGTAATCTTTGGCCTCTGTCTGGTTCTCTGCCTCAAGGAAGGTCCCACCATCATCTATACTTTCTAACAGTCCCCAAGGCCTTCTCTCTTCTGCTTCTCCACCAACGTGGCCTCTTCTGCGAAGTTCTCTAACCATGGGTTTCCCCAACATCCCCCCACCCTCAGGCTCCCCCTCACCATCATCTTCATTTCAGAAAATGAAATAAAAAAGAAATTCGAGTGACTCATCAGTCCACATGGCAGGAGGGGGAGAAGCAGAGAGAGTGAGTCTGTGGGTCCAGATAAGGATGTCTGCAGGCCTCTTGCCTGCTTCCCGTGGTCTGCTGAGCTTCACGAGAGGGAAGATAGAAAAATCTGGGCGATGCCATATTGTCTCCGAGAGCAGCTAGAGTGAAAATGAAGTGTGACTGCCACCTCCCCAAAATTCAGGGCAGCTCCTGCTTCACGGGCTCAAATGTGGCTCAGCGGCTGGCTGCACAGCCTCAGGACAGATGCTGCCGTGGTGGTCAGCATCACTGAGCCTCAGCTACCATCCTGGCCCAGGGTTCCCCCAGGCCTCAACGCCACCCTCCCTGATGCCTGGGGCCCACTCCATATCAGGCCCCCTGGGGACATAGCAGTGTCTGCTGGGGACACCGAGCAGGAAGCCAACAAGGGGTGCCTTCTTGGGAGCCCACCATCAGCCCGGGGTTTGGCAAGCCCCGAATTCTACGCCTGTCGGCTGGCTGGAGGTCTGCTAGACGGGGGATCATACCAGGCAGAGTGTGCTTGATGGGGAAGAGTCAGAGTGGGTGGGACTCAGCCTCTCCATCAACAAGAGGGGCTCTGCTCTAATCCGCTTTGCATATGGGCATCTGCCTGAGATTTCACCGGGGGAAAAAAAAAACCAAAAAGACAGTCCACTGCAATTACAAACCAAAAAGAGCAAACACCCTTAAAAGCCCCATCAGTCTAGCCCAGTGTTCCTCAGACTTGAACATGCCTCAGATCTCCTGGAGGGCTAGATAAAACACAGATGGCTGGGCCCCTGTCCAAAGTTGCTGATTCAGCATTTCAGGGTGAGGCTGATTCAGCATTTCAGGGTGAGGCTGTTTCAGCATTTCAGGGTGAGGCTGATAGTTTGTGTTTCTAACAAGCTCCTAGGGGACCCCTGTGCTGCTCTTCTGGGGACAAACTTGAAAAACCATGGATCTAGCCCAAATTTCCCTTCAGAGCCAGGATAGGTGATTCCTCCAAGCTTCCTTAGCAAGTTAGAGATGAGCTAGAATAGACCCCACTCTCCCACAGGCCCTCCCTGCCTTGTCCAGGCCTTGTGCATCACATCCTGCACCTGCTCCAGCATGACAGGGCCCTGGCCACACAAGGCCAGTCTGGCCTGGGCTCTCGGGCTGCTTTATCCCTGGGACAATGGTCAAAGGGGAGCATTCCTAACCCAGAGCCCATGCTCAGAAGGCCTGTGTCCTCCATTCGGGGGAGTTGCATCATATCCCCAGGTCATCAGGATGCTTCTCCGTACTTCACTTATTCAGGCCTTCATTCCTTATTGAGCTTTCCATGATCTCATCCCTTTGTTCTTTCACTCAACACATCCTGATTGAGACTTTCTAGGTGCTGGGTGCTGTCCTACATCCTGAGATACAGAGACTTCTCAACCTGAGAGACGGGTTCCTCCCTGCTCTCAAGGACTTTGCAGTCAGAGTGGAAAAATAAGTCCAATCAAGTTAGTACATTGTGATGGGGAAAGAAAGGAGTGTGTTGAAAGGTGAATGAAGGAGAGGAGTGGGGAGGGTTTCATCAGGCGGGCAGGATGATGTTAACAGACAAGAGGGATGGGCATGGGGTAGGGAAGACATATTCAGTGTAGGGATTAAACAATGAGAAGTATTTATTGAGTATTCGCTCGCTGTACATCGATCGCTTTCCATACTTCTTTTATCCTCACAACCATCCCTACAGGAGATGCCATTATTAAATCCTCATTTACAGACGAGGAACCTGAAGCTCGGAGAGGCTATGCAACTTCCCCAAGGCCCCACAGCTACTCAAACTCAGGTTTTCTGACCCCAGAACCTGATCTCTTAACTACTATACCATCTCACCACTCTCAGCAAGGGAAAGAGACAGCTTGCTCTTGTCTGGAGGGAAGCAAGGAGTAGGTTTCCGGAAGCACTGGACAGGTGTGGGGAGTAGATGGAATGCAGTGAGAGAGGTAAGCTGGGGCTTTGTTTATTGAGGGGCTTGACTGCCAGGGAGAGGAATTTGAATGCAACTCAGGAGGCTGTGAGGCCACTGAAGGATTTTGAGCCAGAGGTGGGTACACGGCGAAACTGTGTTTAGGAAAATTGCTCTGATAGCAGCGGGCAGATTGGGTTGGAGAACGGAGATAACTGGTGACCAGAGTCTACTGCAGAATCTCAGAAGTGAAAAACATGAGGCCTGGCTTGGGGAGGGTGGCAGACGTGGAGGGAAACTCAAAAGCAGATGCTCTTCTTACCACTGTTATTACAAATATTTTTTGACTGCTGACCACAGGCTTTACCTCTATTAACTCATTTAATCCTAATAGCAGCTTGTACATCTGATCTCTGCCCTTCTGATATTTCTTGACCCTCCTTTATCTCCGCCCCCGGCAGTTTTCCTATTAGGGGATCAGGGCTTGAGACTTCTTCCTTGAAGACGAATCATGGGCTGAGACGACTCAGGATCAAGAAGTCATGATTAGTTTCAGAACTATTTATTCTCCTCATCTTACAGGTGAGGAAGCTGAGGTCTGGAGGGGATCAGTAACTTGTCCCCTCTGACCAGAGGTGGGAAGTCTCCCCCCCACTTTCCTCTTGCTCCTGTTCTCCCGCTTCCTGGGGCCAGGCTGGAGGCCCTGCAGCTGCGGTGGGTGCCAGATGGCATCTCAGTCACCAGGAAGGAGGGTCCGAGGACCCTGTGGTCAGCCCCAGGCTGGCAGCCCGTCCCCACATCGCCACTGTGGGCACAGAGGCAGTGAGTGAAGGGAGCACGTGGGATAGAGAGGGCGAGAACGCGGTGACTCACGCCCTGTGTAGAGCTGCTCGCAGCTGTTCCGAGGGCATCCCGGCCCGGGTGAGGCAGCTGCCATCCTCACTTTGTCAGTCACTCTTGGCCTAGGCAGCCACCACGGTAGGAGCAGAGGGGAGGGAGCTGGGCTGTAAATGGGCAGCACTGGGCAGAAGAGCTAGTGCCCACTAGGGAGTTCGGAAACCTCAGCTCCCCTCCCAGCTCTGCTTTTTCTCTTTCCAGCGGTGTGAGCTTGGGTATGACGTCACCTGAACTGCATGAGCCTGACTCCTCTCACGTGTTCATGGGCACATTGGAGAGTGGCCAGTAGGCTAATGCACGGAAGAAAAAATAATAATAAAGCCTTTTGCAAATCTAGAGGGGTTTACACACGTGTTTTAGTCTGTTCAGGCTGCTACAATGAAATACCACAGACTGAGTGGCTTACAAAGAACAGAAATTTACTTCTCACAGTTCTGGAGGGTGGGAAGTCCAAGGTCAAGGTACCACCAGCATGGTGGCGTTCTGGTGATGGCCCACTTCCTGGTTCACAGCTGGCACCTTCTCACCTTGTCCTCAGATGGAGGAAGGCACAAGAGAGCTCTCTGGAGCCTCTTTCATAAGGCACTAATCCCATTCCTGAGAGCTTCTCCTTCATGACCTAATCAGTTCCCAAAGGCTCTACTTCCTAAAATCACCTTGGGGGTTAGGATTTCAACATATGAATTTTGGTACTATTATCATTGTGAATGCTAATATTAACATCATTAAACATTCTCAAAGCAAACATGGTGGTAAAATGTTAGCATCTCTCTGCGAAGGGTGTATTTGAACCCTTGGTGCTATTTTTGCAACTCTTCTGTAAACTTAAAATTACTTCAAAATAAAATGTTTTAAAAATGTTACATTCTCTGTAATTACATTCTCTTTCATTCAGCCAAGTTCACCATGAGGCAGGCAAACGTCAGGAAGGTCACTGCCTCGTAGAGCTGACATCCCAACAGGCAGAGACAAATAGTAATCAGCACAAGAAATACAAAAAGTGTCCTGTTAGAAGGTGTTAAGTCTTATGAGGGGTAAAAGTAGGATGGATAACACAAGAGGGAGCAGATGTCCTAGGTTTGAGGGGGTGGGGAGGGACTTGCAGGCTGATGTATCAATTGTCAAGGTGGGCCTGACTGAGCAGACTCCAGGAGGAAGGGAGAGGAGGGGATTAACCAAGCAGATATCTGGGAAGAGCCTGTCAGGGGCAAGCAGCCGGGAGGCCAGCATGGCTGGGGCAGTGTGGTCAGGCTGCGGCCATGGAGGGTCATAGGAGAGTAGGTCAGAGGGGCACTGTGCAGCCACGTCCGGTGGGGCCTTGAAGGCTATTTGGAGGCCCTGGGATTTCTCTCTGAAAGAAATGGGACACCAAGGCAAGGTTTTCAGCAGAGAAGTGACAGAATCCAATGCACATCCTGCAAGGGTTATTCTGAAAATATACCAAGGAGCACAAGGGTAGAAGCAGGGAGACCAGGTAGGAGGCGACTGCAACAATCCAGAGGGATGGCTGCAGGGGGTGAAAAGTGATGAGATTTAGGATCTGTATTTTAAAAGTGGAGCCAACACAATTTCCTTGACCCAAATTCAATTTCTAAGTCCCCTTCCAGCCCCCAAACCCTTTGACTGCACTAGAATTCCATCATCACCTCCACAAAGTCCCCTGCCCAAGCGTAGAGAGAGAGACACTGGGCTACTTTTTAAAAATAGGTACAACTCTTTCAAGGGTCCTGTTTCTCTACATGATTTTGTTTTCCCCTTTTCTTTCTTTCTTTTCTTTTTTGTCTTAACTGAAGTGTAGTTGATGTACAGTATTATATAAGTTACAGGTATACAATATAGTGATTCACAACTTTTAAAGGTTATACTCCATTTATAGTTATTATAAAATATTGGCTATATTTCCCATGTTGTACAATATATGCTGGTAGCTTATCTTATACCTAATAGTTTTTACCTGTTAATCCCCTACCCCTATATTGCCCCTCCCCCCTCCCTCTCCCCATGGGTAACCACTAGTTTGTTCTCTATAGATATAGAGAGTCTGCTTATTTTTAGTTATATTCACTAGTTTGTTGTATTTTTTAGATTCCAATAGTTTGTACCTTCCACTCCCCCACCCCAGTAAGGCCCCTCCCTCCCTCCCTCCACTGATTTGTTGTCTACAACTGTGAGTCTGCTTCTTTTCTGTTATATTCACTAGTTTGTCGTATTTTTCAGATTCCACATATGAGTGATATCACACAGTATTCGTCTTTCTCTGTCTGACTTATTTCACTTAGCATAATACCCTCCAGGTCCATCCATGTTGCTGCAAATGGCAAAATTTCATTCTTTTTTATGGCTGAGTAGTATTTCATTGTGTGTGTGTATATATATATGTGTGTATATATATATACCACATCTTCTTTATACATTCATCTCTTGATGGACACTTAGGTTGCTTCCATGTCTTGGCAACCATAAATAATGCTGCTATGAACACTGGGGTGCACATATCTTTTTGAATTAGTGTTTTTGTTTTTCGACATGATTATTAAGCCTACATGGAAGTTGTGACTCCCATTCCATGGCCCAAGGTTTCTGGGATGATGTTTACTCAGTCCTATTCTGTGCCCAAGTATAAGTATGGTGTGAAATAAAACAAAAGAAAAGTCTGTCTTTCCCTCAATCGGAGGAACTGACAAACCCAGAGGCCAATCCAGAGGACAATGGAGAGGCTGGAAGTGTCCATAAAAGAGAAGTCTGAGTAAGAAGGTACCCTCCGTATGAAGTGTCTGGTCCCTTAAGGACAAACTCCATCCTTGTCACTGTACCACACTAAGACAAACGTGCATGATCTGTCATCTAGACAATCCCTGTAATCTGCTACCTGGTCTCCTGACCCAGCAATCCCCTCTCAACCCGCCCTCTGCATTGCCACCAGATGCATGGTCCCCAAGCAAAATGAGGATGGCTCTTCCTGCTCTTGCCCTGTCCTTGCACCCCAGTATCTATGTTGGGCCCCAACTTTAAGGACTCTCCTCCTTAGAAACCACCCGCTGCTCTCCCAGGTGTCCTGTCCATGGAGGAGGACATTCAGTTGGGGCAGGAGGCTGAGTTCGATCTGGAGGCACTGCATTCTCTTGACCTCAGTTCCACCTCAGCACTTACAGCGCGATGCAGCCTTCTTCACTTCCTGCCCTAATTGCCGTGCAGTGTTACTGTGGGCTGTTAAACAGCTGCCACCTTCCACCCCAGACCTGGATGCCATCCAAGGGCAGGTGAAAATATTCCTCTCTTCACATAAATTGTCAGAGGAGCTTTCTGGAAGAAACATGCTCAGAAAATGTGCAGCGTCACTGGGGCCCATCCACCGGTTTTGACCTGTCCCCATTCATTGCCTTGTTCTTTGGAATTGGTCACTCTGTTGGCCTTTCCTCCCCCAACCACGCCCTTTTGTGCTTCCTTTTTAAAGTCTATGGGTGAGGCTAAGAGTTCTGGCCTAGAATCATGGAAGAGCACAAAACACTTCAGCAGTAGGGACCTCAGAAGCCACCCTTTCTTCTCCTTTCCCCCCCCGCCCACCCCCGACACAAACGTGATTTACATCCCCAATACAGGAGGCATATAAAGGCAAAGTGCCTTTGGTTGAAGAGCGGTTAGGGGGGCCGTTTACTTGCCCCCCTCCTCCCTCCTTCAGTGGTGCAGAGACCAAGCTACCAAACCCGTAAGCCCCTAATTTGTTCAAAACTTTTCGTTTTACAAATGACGATCATTGAGGCCTAGAGGCTTATCCCAATTCACTCAGTGAGTCAAAAGAAGAGGCAGGATTAGGACCCGGATTTCCCCCTGCTCAGCTGAGGTGGTTTAAAGAGCTCGGGCATTAGGTCCCGATGCAAAGAGCTCCATATGTCGACTTCGAGCCCTGGGATGACCGTGGCAGCTGTGTGCTGGAGTCGCCCCCTGCCCACACCTCCTAGAGCCAACGTTGCACATCTCTTCCCACCTCTACTTTCAATGAGTTCATGTTGAAAGCTTGAAATTGGCCATGGTGAGAAACTGGCAAATACTACAAATCAGGGCTTCCCCTCTCCCTCCCCCCAAGAGCTGATTATTAAACACCACTGGTTTGGACATATTCAGTCTGCTTTACCAGGTCCTGAAATAGACCTTCTTATGGAATGTGACCCTTGCTTCTCAGTCTTTAAAGACTTCCAGGGAATAGTCATGAAATGTGAGCACTCAAGGAGACCTTTGGGATGGTCTTTATCCAGAGAAGACAGGCTTAAGTGCCTGAAGAACCAATTGAGAAAGTAAATGAGCCAAGCACCTCAGTGGAAGAAAATAAATACAGAATGGTGAGGAATGTGGTGAAAAAACCCCAAAGTGTTTAAATCAACAACAACAATGGTGTAGAGTTTGCTAGGGCTGCCATAACAAAATTATAGACTGGGTGGCTTAAACTAATTTACTGTCAAGGTGTTGGTAGGGTTGGTTCCTTCTGAGTGCTGTGAGGGAAGGATCTGCTCCAGGCCTCTCTCCTTGGCTTGTGGACAGCAGTCTTCAAGTTCACATGGCATTCTTCTTGTATGCATGTCTGTTTAATAAGGACACCAGTCATATTCGATCCCATTTTAACTCGATTCTCTCTGTGAAGACCCCCGTCTCCAAAGAAGGTCACACTCTGAGATGCTAAGAGTTAGAACTGCAACATACGAATTTGGGGGGAAACGCAATTCAATCCATAATATACGGGCAGGACAAAAACAAATTTGAAGGTCAGATCTGACCTGCTGACTGTTCCGGTTAGAGTGCATTGTCTAAATTGGGCAGGTATGGAAACTAAAGCACTGAGGGACGCAAGTGGCTCTCCAAAGGTCACAGGTGGAAAAAGGCAGAGGCAGGCCTCCAGCCAAGGGCTTTTCTTATCTTCTTATTACCTCCTCTGACCTGAGGCTATTTCACCCTGTGTGTCATCTTGACACCCTTGGAGAGCCTGTAAGCAGCCTGAGGGTAGCGATGTATCTGGTGCCCGTTTCCAAACTCCCCACAGCTTATAGCATGGGTGAAACACACAGGAGACACTCAGAAAACCCATGTTGAGCTTTATCAACCTCAATTCTCTGTCCTTAGCAGAGGCTCTGGCTGCTTTGGAGCTCGAGGTTAACTGCTGGCTCCTGCACCATCGGTTGGCCTTAGATGCTTTGAGGCCTCTGTTTTTCATTAATGCTTTCTTACTACAGAACAACAAAGTGAGGTCAGAGGGGACAGGCAGTGGGACTTCAGGATCCTCCCACTCTTGTTGATAGTAAGAGCAAGAAGAGTCAGACAATTTGGTCCAAATCCTAGACCTACTAGAACAAACATCTGCTATAGGGCAATCACTTACTAACCCTCTCTGAGCCCTGTCTTTCTTATCTGAAAATTGGGAACTAAAAATATTTAGCTCACTCAATAACTCATTCGTGTGTTCCTTCAGCCAACATCTTGGGGGGTGTTCAATGTCCTAAGAACCGCGCTGTGGACTAGGTTTGTAGTGAAAAGAGACATGGCCTCTGTCCTCACGAAGCTTACACTTAAATAAGGAAAACAGATTGGTGTCTAATGTTATACTCTGTGGCAAAACATGATAGAGGAAGAACTGTTGACTGAAGCAACAGGGGACGGGAAAACCTTGGCAAACTTGGGCCAGGCTGAATCTTGAAGGGACAAAGTTATCCAGGTGACCAGTGGTGTGAGTAGGGGCTAGTGTGGTTGAGGCAGCAGAGGGATTCAAAAAAAAAAAAAAAAAAATGTGCTAGACCGAAGTGTTCCCTTGTCCAAAAACCTAGACTAGAGGAAGCCGAGTGGTGAGGATTAATGAGGTAATGAGACAATGTACATGGAAAATGTTATCACATAGTGCATGGCACATACTAGGTGCTCATGAAATGCCACTTGTCCTTTTCTTTTAACAACATACCTATAGATTTTATCTTCTCAAACCCAAGACCAGAGATGTAAGCTTAAGGTGAAAAAAATATACTTTAGTAATAAGCTTCAAATGACTGAAGTCCATGTTCTGATTTATGATATTCTAATCAAGGCACAGTTTTTTATTGGAAAAACCCATATTTCAGTTTTCAGATACATGGAAGAACATTTTTGAAAAAAATATATATATACATTTGTTTTTGAATTTTTTTAGTATGAAACAACCGCTCTTCCTTGTCCACACAGGAATGTACTACATTCTGACTTCAGATTTGAGTGAACACGAATGCTATTGTTTGTTCTGTAATCTCTAATGATCTCCACCCACCTTTCCCTCTTTGACCATTCTAGGATTTTTCACACCAGGATTCTTAGCTCATCTGGACCCTGGACTGCAGAAGCTTCGTGAAGCATCAGACTGCAGGGAACCCACTGAGAGCTCTGTCAATAAAACCCAGAATGAGAGCACAAACCTCCAATGCATCTGTGTTTTTATTTTTCTTGGAGTTTCTTCATAAAGTATGTGCCACCAGAAAAGAAGTCCCCTCTTTTTTCAAAGTAATTTTGGCTTATATTGTACAAATTAATATTACCATCTTGACTGATTCATAGTCTGGTAACAGAATACCAGTGTGAATAGGGACATGAGGGGGCAGAAAAATCAGGAAAGGATTTGTTAGGCAATTAGTACTTTTTTTTTTTAAAAGATATTCACACCAGGACTGAAGATAGTCCTCCCTTCCCCTTTCCCTTCTTCCTTCCTTCTTTCCTTCTCTCTTTTTTTTTTTAAATAAAACAAAATGTCTGTTTGTCCAGGACTTTGCCAATGATAACACACATCCTCATTTTTTTCTTCCCAGCATATCGTAAGGAAGGTAGTTCTTATTTTTATCATTGTTCTCATTTTGCAGTAACTTTGACTGTTGGGCTCAGCATTCTACCTCCATTGCTTAACACAGTGCCTGACATGTCCAAGGAGCTCAAAAAACAGTTGGTTTTTCATTAAATTGAAGTCCATGCCCTCTATCCCTTTTATTGCCTCAAGAGTTGATGCTGAAGTGATGACTTGTTGAGTGATAATAAGCAGCTGGTACCCAAGAAGGTGACAAACTAAAAACCTATGTGAAACCCAAGATTAAGAAACTGACAGATAGCTGTGCCAGAGCAGCAAACACAGCATCCACAAGAGCGTAGAGATTTATTCCACATGCGAGCATCACCACTGCGGTGAGGGGAGTGGGGTAAGGAGGCTGGTGGGACAACCCCTGACTTCCATTCTTGCATCTTCCTTTCCCTAAAGACGTCATTACAGGATGCTGGAGCTTTGAGGGTTTCCTATAATTTGCTGTAAAAAATTCACTGGGTTTTTCCAATCTGCTAGTACTTCCTCCTTAAAGCTTTAGCTTCTCAAATTGGTAAGCATTTAATTTCAGTTACAAAATTAGTTGCTTGTTGGTATGACATATTAAACTGATAATTTACCCGAGAACAACCTGTTATAATTTACACAGCATTTTCACAAGACAACCATTTTATAAAGAAAGAAGATCAGGAAAGTTAAGTGTTTAGCCCTAATCATGTAGCTAGTAATTTATAACACCAAATCCAGACCTTTTAACTCAAGATGCTCAAGTCATTCCATTATGACATTGCCAATGTGACATTGGTACTTGTCTACCAAACAATCCATGAAAATAATGGGCTGTAAGGGAATCAGGGAAGCCTACTTGCTCCTACTCAGGATCCTTCCTTAATTCACTATGAATTCTACTAACACAGCCCACTCTTTCCCAATCCCCCTTCCCAAATCCCTCCGTATTATGTCTGCAGTGGCAGTGGTGGCTGTAGCAATGCCTGTGAATTCTTAGGGTGAAGTCAGAGAACCTCTCTTCTGAGCATCTTGCCTTCTTGTCAGCTTCATGAGAATATTCCCTGGATGTGTACCCTCAGCATATAAAAGATTAAGCTCCTCATGCTCTCCCCAAACTTTCTCCTTCCTCTGTGGTCCTTAGCCCAGTTCCTGGCCTGCTCAGCCACCAAGTTGCCTAAGTTAGTAACCCAGAAGTCAGCCTAGGCTCTTCTCACTCACTTTTCTTCTCTCCATCATCCATTCCCTAAGACTGGTTGATTTTCCCTCTGAAGTCTTTCTTTAGACTGTGTCCAGTTCCTGACCCTAATGCCACTTTTAAGTCCCTGTTGTATCCCATTTGGGTTTCTCCTAACTGGTCTCCCTGCTGTTACCTCCCATCAGCGTCTCTATGAAATGAAGAGTGTAATGTTTGACTCTGCTCTATACATAGTGGAAGGAACAGGTCAGGGCCAGTGTAAGATGCTCTACAACCCTTTCCAAGAACAGGCAGTAGGCAATGCCACTGTGTGTGTGTTTGTCCTCTCCTGCCAACTTCCTCCCCACCTATCTCTATCCACATTTTTCTTCAAAGAAACCACACTGCTGAACAACAGTTGGATGTTCTAAAGTAGGACCCTATGCCTGGTCAGTAGAAAGTGATATCCCGACCTAGACCAGAAAGAAGATCACAGGTGACAGCATCTAAGAGGAAGTGGACATGACCTCAAAACATACATTACACCCTCGTGCTGAGCAGGGGCTGGGACTCCCCCAGGGAGGTTCTCAGCAGAAGTACCCAAAACATCTGTCTGCAGCACTCTTAGGGAGCTCCCAATCTGCTCTGAATCTTTGTTATTCTTGCTCTGTTCACAATTCCCTCCTCTCTGGGGAGCTATTCCATAGCAGGGACCAGGTGAGGAGGAAGGAGCCCTGGATGTAGAGCCAGAAGGCCCCTGGTGAATGTGGCTGTCTTCTCCACTTGGAACCTGTTCCCCCACCTGTTTCAATGAGAATAGTGAGCTTTACCAGCCTCACCTCCTGGGTCACAGTGAGAACTGAGACTCACATAACAAGTTGAGGTCAACCTTTGAAAGGGTGGAGGACATTGGTTTTAGAGTCAGAAGATCTGGGGTTTGCATCCAAGCTGTGCTACTCACTGTCTAATTTAGGCCCAGCCATTAAGCTTCTCTGAACCTCAGAGTCTTCATCTGTTAAATAAATTAATAATACATCCTTCATGCGGGGCTCATGCAGGCGAGACAATGCCTGTGAATCATGAAGCTCAGTACACATATAGTGAGATGATATGATTCTAATGTATATGGAGTGCTTTCTAGAGCACTAGATCATCCCAGGGTCCGTTTCCCAGCCCAGCCCTGCATCTTGCTCTTCGGAGGTGCTCGCTTGGTGTCTGCTGTCTGGGACTCACTGCACTGAGCCTCTTGACTCCACCTACTAGCGGAGAGTATGTCCCTGGGGTGTGTGTGATGCAGGCCTGGAAACTCCCAGTGGAAGGGATCCTGGCTTGGCTGGAGATGGTCTCTTGCTGTTGGGGGTCTGGTCCAAACGATTGTTAAGCATGAATCAGGCTCCAGCAGTGGTGCAAGGACCACAGACGAGGCAGATCCTCCCAGGGTGGGAGCACTTATGGAATGCCTGGGAGCATTTTGGTTAAAATTGCCTGTTTTCATGTGAGTGCGCTCATGTGTGTGTTTCAGGGGTGTGTGTATGTCTGTGTGTGTGTGTGTATGCACGTATAAGAAGAGCAGACAGTAGTGGCCTCTTTTTGACCCATTCAGGTTCTTCAGCCGAGTCAACCATGCCTTCAGTGGAGGTGGGGGAGGTCAGGAAGAGTGCTGCGCTGGCATCACCAGGCCTGGGCTCAATCCTGGCTCTGCTCTGTCTCTACTAGGCTGGATCTCAGCCACGTTGCCCCCTTTCTTGCCCCACCTCACAGAAGTCTGCGTGGGTCCTGGCATGCGTTAGGGAGCAGAAAGCCCTCTGTGGAACTAGGAGGGTCCTTCTGCATCAGGGAAGGACCCTTCAGTTCAAGGAAGAACTGTATTTCCAAAAGCCAGGATTTATTTCTACTTATAGTACCGCTAGCAGGTGCACTTGCTATGGGAAAAGCTTTGCTTCCACGACTTCTGGGAACTGTGCTCTGTCAGGCCATACAGGGGCAATCTAACTAAAACTCTCAATTCTTTTTTTTTTTTTTTTTTTTTACATTGGAGTAGTATAGTTGAGTAACAATGTTGTGTTAGTCTCAGGTGTATAGCAAAGTGATTCAGTTATACATATACATGCATCTATTCTTTTTCAAATTCTTTTCCCGTTTAAGTTATTACAGAATATTGAGCAGAGTTCCCACAGGATAAACCCAAGGAGGAATACGCTGAGACACACAGTAATCAAATTGACAAAAATTAAAGACAAAGAAACAATATTGAAAGCAACAAGGGAAAAGCAACATATAACATACAAGGGAACTCCCAGACTCTCGATTCTTTATGGATCAAAGGTAAGAGTAGCATCAACATATATACACTACCAAATATAAAATAGTTAGCTAGTGGGAAGCAGCAGCATAGCACAGGGAGATCTGCTCGGTGCTTTGCGATGACCTAGAGGCGGGTAGGATAGGGAGGATGGGTGGGAGGCTCAAGAGGGAGGGGATATAGGGACATATGTATGCATATGGCTGATTCACTTTGGTGTACAACAGAAACTAACAAAGTATTGTGAAGCAATTATACTCCAATAAAGATCTACTAATAAATAAATATTAAGGAAAAAAAGTAAATAAGTAGGACACTATGACCTAAAGACAAATTTAAGAAAACTGTGATCTAAAATTGCTGGGCTTGTAAAAATAAATAAATAAAAATAAAAACCGCTAAGGAGTCAAACTCTACCTAGTAATGAGAGTAAACCAGGAGAAAGGGCGCTGGACCAGGGCTCAGGGAGCCTGTGTTCTTTCCCGCTCTCCCCAATCTGGCCTGAGGACTGGGTCTTGTTTTGCTCATAACTATCTCACTGTGCCTGGCACATACTAGGAAGTTGATTAAAAGTAGGTACAGTAGTCTTCCCTTACCCGTGGTTTCACTTTCCACGGTTTCACTTACCTGTAGTCAACTTTGGTCTGAAAATATTAAATGGAAAATTCCAGAAATAAACAATTCATAAGTTTTAAGTTTCGAGCTGTTTCAAGTAGCACGCTGCAATCTCATGCTGTCCCACTCCATCCCACCTGGGTCATGAATCATCCCTCTGTCCAAGCAGCTGTATATGCTACCTGTACATTAGTGTAGGGAAAAGCCTAGTATATATAGGATTCAGTGCTATCTGTGGTTTCAGGCACCCACTGGGTGTCTTGGAACATATCCCCGGGGATAAGGGGGCCTACTGTACTTATTGGCATGTTGGAATGATGATACATTCACAATATATCATTGTGGGTGATAAAAGCACTATGGGGCTTCCCTGGTGGCGCAGTGGTTGAGAATCTGCCTGCCAATGCAGGGGACATGGGTTCGAGCCCTGGTCTGGGAAGATCCCATGTGCCGCGGAGCAACTAGGCCCGTGAGCCACAATTACTGAGCCTGCGCGTCTGGAGCCTGTGCTCCACAACAAGAGAGGCCAAGATAGTGAGAGGCCCGCGCACCGCGATGACGAGTGGCCCCCGCTTGCCACAACTAGAGAAAGCCCTCGCACAGAAACGAAGACCCAACACAGCCAAAAATAAATAAATAAATAAATAAATAAAAATTTTAAAAAAAAGCACTATGGACAATATGTATATATTCCTCTAGGGAAAAGACTGGAAAGATATTAACACTGTTAATAGTAACAGCATTATCTTTGCATGATGTGATTACAAGCTACTTTAATTTTCTTCCTTTTATTTCTATTCTATAACTTTCTACATATAACATATATTCATTATAGAATAAAAAGTTGAAAGTGTACAGATAAATATATAACCATGTCTTCAATATCTCCTTCAGTTTTTCATTTCCTTTTGGGCGATCACAGTAAACTGAAAAATAGAGATCTAGGGGTTTGAGAAAATATACAACGTTAATTCATATAAAGATCAAAATGTTTGCAAAAATTGGCATCCAGAAGCAATAATGGAGGTTGTTTTTGTTCCCAGTGATGCACAGAGCACAGTTCAATGTGAGCTACCAATGCCCAGCAGGAACTAAGAAAGGCTTCATACTCTCTACCTGTTAATTCCAATCAAATTGCAAACAACTCAAATACTCAAAAATAAAGAGCTGGCTCACCAAATGACAGGATACTACACTTTGAACCACTATAGTGCTTTGAAAGTATTTTGTAGTTTTAAAACATCAAGTATGCACATTATAGCATTTTATAGAAATATTTATATAAAGAATGCTAAGTGGCCTGTATATACTTATTTATAATTCTGTGAAAACTCAAGTTTATTAAGAAAGATCAAACTTCAAACAATGTGAAATAGAACGAGGTATTTTGTTGTATTGGTTAATTTTATAATTTTTATAAAAATCAAGTGAAAAATAGTGAATGTCTACATAGCAATAATTAAAATATTTTCTGAAGTTCCTTGGAATTCCATAAAATTATAAGCAAAATGTATAGAGAAACTAATGTTCATATATTACACTGTTGCTAAGAATGTAAAAATGTAGATCCAAGTTTTCTGAAGCATGACTTGGAAACATAATATGTCAAAATTTTGAAGTGTCATTCTCTTCGTTACACTAATTCTATCTTAAGAATCTCATCCAAGAATAACCAGAGATGCAGAGACATTTATCTCACTATTATTTTTGATGGGAGAAAAGAGGAGTTACCAAAGTGTCCGTCAGTAAGAAATGGGTTGAATGGATAAACCAACAGCATGAATAACTAGGCAGCCACTGAAAACAAACCATGGAGGAGTATTTAGCACTATGAAAACAAAGTTTCACTAGAACATGCAAATATTAGATTACCAAACAGAACATGCCAGTTAATTGCATTTTTTTTCAAGGACTGAAGAATGTAAACCAAAACATTGGCAAAGGTGGTTTCTAGGTGGTGGAATTATGGGTAGTTTTTTTTGTTTGTTTAAGATTTTACTTTTTTAAAAAAATTAATTAATTTATTTATTTATTTTTGGCTGTGTTGGGTCTTCGTTTCTGTGCGAGGGCTTTCTCTAGTTGTGGCAAGCGGGGGCCACTCTTCATCGCGGTGCGCGGGCCTCTCACTATCGCGGCCCCTCTTGTTGCAGAGCACAGGCTTCAGACGCGCAGGCTCAGTAGCTGTGGCTCACGGGCCTAGTTGCTCCGCGGCATGTGGGATCTTCCCGGACCAGGGCTCGAACCCGTGTCCCCTGCATTAGCAGGCAGATTCTCAACCACTGCGCCACCAGGTAAGCCCTATGGGTAGTTTAAATTCTGTCACATTTCTTCTAACTTCCAAATTTTCTGTAATAAACATATATTACTTTCCAGTTAATGATTGTTCAAAATAGTAGCAGGTAAAATTGTGAGGTGGACTCTTCATTTCTGGTTCAGTTGAAGATAAAAATGTCATCTGCCATATGCAAGTCCTTTTGACCCTACCTGCAAGCAAACCCCTTCTCTCCTCCACCCCTCCACGATGTACAAGAAAACTTCTCAGTGCAATCTGGGTTCCTGGCACCAAATGCATGCTTGCACAGGCCTGTACACACACACACACTCACTCGATTGGATGCACCTGGCAAGAGGAGTGGTGCCCAGAGACCAGAGACCCTCCTGCAGCCCTAGCCCACCTGACTCTTTGCGGGCCCTTAAGCAAAGCATGCCCCTTCTCTGGGTCCCAGTTTCATCCAACAAATGAGTGACTTGAACTGGAATGTCTCTAAAGGCTCTCTGCATTGGTGCTATTTCATTCCAGGGGAAATGTTCCTGGATGGGAAGATTTGTAAGGGAAGTAAATCTCCTTAGAGGTGCTGTTCCCAACCTCTGGGTCCCTTTTCTCCTTTGGATTTGAAGTGAAGAAGGAGCTCTTGAGAGGCTCCTGTCTCGGGGTTTGGGGGTGCGGCAGGGGCTGTTTTGGAAAGCTAGCTCTCAGAAGGTGTGGGAAGAATGAAAAGAGTTTATGAGTTTGGGCTAAAGTCCCAGGAAGGTTTGAACATGCTCCATGCAGGCTGGGCAACAGGATTTTACTGCCAGCAGGGCCTCAGGACAGCCCACTCTGAGTCCCTTGCTTTAGCATCCTGGGTGGGAGGCATGGGTTGCTGTGGGGCTCCAGGTAGCAGGTGGAGCCCTGCAAGGAGGCTGGCTGCCATGCTGCAGCCAGAGCCCTGGGTCTCAGCTGACTTCCCTGCTTCCAGGCTGGGACACCTTTGCTCTGGACCTCTTCCCAGGTTGGCTAGTATCAGTCTAGAATCGGAGGATCTACCTTCTCAGAGCCTCAGTTTCCTCATCTGTGAATGAAAGGTCGGACTAGGTCCTCTCCAAGTCTTACCCTGAATGAAAGCCCTGAATTTGAATACTACAAGCCCTTCTGGTTGGCTAATATAGAACATGTACATAATGTCGACACTGGCCATTAATGGCACACTAAATATCACGAGGGTTTTCTCCTCTTACATGAATAGTGGAATTCTTCAAGTTGCATGAAGCTTCTAGACCTTTACCTGCCTCCCTTCTGTGTCCTAGAAGAGCAGTACAGGCATTGTACGTCACTGATGTAGCAACTGATTTTTGTTTCTTGCCATTTTTCCTACACATTTTAATTTTTTTTCCATTTCTCTCTTTCTTCTCTTTTTTTTAAAAATTTTTGGTGTATTGCACGTAAGATAGAGGCCATTAATTTCCCCATGTCTCTTCTGGATAGGTGAATAGGGAACACCCAATTTCATATTGAACAACAGACTCTACGGCCCAAGATACACTGACGTGAAGTCCAAACTTGAGTCTTCATTCAAGTTTGATATCTAGAAACTGGCAATCACATTAAAAACTAAATGTGAGTCCTAATCCATGTTTACTACATGCAACAAGCAGTTTTGAGGTTACATAGAAGAAGTGAAGTATTAAACAGGAATTGTATACCTAGCACCTGGGTGAGAATTCTGCCCTCCATCTGGGCTCAGCCCTCCAGTCCAGGAGACTCACAGGGTAGAGAGGGCTCCACCCAGGGTGGGGTGTCTGCCTGGGCTGGGGAGAAAAGCAGGCTCATCTGGTGGTGTGCTGCATTGTCGGTTTGCTGCTCCCAGAAAGCATGCTGATGGCCTTCAGGTGATGCACACTTCGTGTGTAAGCAGTTCTCTTGTCTACTAACAAGACCTTGACTATGGACTGTTTATAATCTTGCCTTCCAGCCTGGGACGGATAGCATTCAAGGTACAGTAGGACCCTAGGCTCTAAAGCTTCCATTGTCATCCACCCTCCATCAACTTTGTAGAAAAGTCATTTTATCTTCAGATGAAGTAGATGGATCATTCTTTCATTCTAGTGCCAGAGTTGGGTAACGAATGAGACTTGTTCCTTGAAGAGCTCACACAGAGAAGGTCAGAGTGCTGACTCTGGACCAGGCTGCCTGGTTTTGAATCCTGGGTCTTCCCCTTCCTAGTTGTGAAAGCCTGGGCAAATCACTTAGCTTTTCTGGTCCCTGGTTGCCTTGTTTATAAAATGGGAATAATAATAACATTTACCTCATTCAGTTGTAAGAATTAACTCTGTGCTCAAAATAGTGCCTGGCACAAAGTCAGCACGCAGTACATGTCAGCTATCCCTGCTAATGAGAGAGAGACTTGTCCATCATGAGAGTACAGCACAGTGTGTTGTGTGCTTTAATAGAAAGGCACAGCCTGGAGATGACTGACTCTGGGGGCTTCACAGAAGCCTGATCACTTAGGGTTCCAACAGAGAAGCAAAACCACTTCATGTGGTATAGAACTAGAGATTCATTATCAGGGCTCAGTTCTCACAATTATAGGAACTGCCCATTCAGCTGAGGTGAGGCTGTTGTTTCAGAGTTTGGTTCTGGACTTGGAGTCAGCATGGCATGCAGTTAGGAAAGAGAAATGGGCATGAAGTGGGGGGAGCAATGAGGGACGGCAACCTGCAAGGACCGACTGGAGTCCATTTCCGCCTCTCACTGTCTCTCGGTGATGACCTTGGTGACCTGCAGGAGAACCTGGCCTTCCCCATGGAGCCCTACATGCTGGTCCAGGATTCAGAGGTGCTGCAAGAGGAGCTCTGATGGGAATTGGAAGACCTGAGGGCTCAGCTACTGCTCCACCCCAACAGGTAAACCAGCAGATCGGGAACAATATGAATGAGACACTGAGACATGTGGTGCCCTGCAACAACCTTCTAAATATTATAACATAGTAGCTTCACTTCTATATTCCAAATATTGTGGAAAATGTCTCTTGTAGCCAACGCTACTATGTAAGGGGAGTCTGGGAACATAGTTCCAGCTTACCTAAGGTGCCCCAGAACAAATCCACCACAGTTCCATAGAGGAAGTGATGGAATTGGGTCTGAAAGAGTGTTTGCCACAAGGAGAAAGGGGAAGGATATTCCAGACCCAGGGAGTATAATTTGCAGAACGTGAAAAGGTCTGGTGTGTTCAGGATGTTCATAATGGGGCAGCATAAGGTGTTTTTGTTACTAGGTCATAGAATCAGTCCAACATAACCATGAGCCACTGCAGTTTGGGGAAGTACAGATCTATCTATCCATCCATTCAGTTATAATTTTTCATTAAACAAAGAGTGACTTCTTTCCCTTCTAAGCTAATGACTTGCCCGTTACCAAGGCAATTAGACAACAGCAGTGAAAGGAGAATTGAGTGTAGAGCCAGGAGACCTGGGTTTTAGGTCCAGTCTTGCCCCACACTCTATGGGTGACCTTAGACAACCCTCCACCCTCTGAACCTCAGTAACCTCATCTCTGAAAGGAGAAATTTGAGATGAAGTGATAGCCAGCTCTCCAGAGTCATTTTAAACTTTGATATTCTCCGATTTTTCTGGCAATTACTGGGAGACAAAATGGGCACAGATATTTCATTTTGGTGAAAGCCAGAACAGAAAATGCAGCGCCCTTTGCCGTATCACTTGACTTTTATCTCTAGAGCATGGAGGCAGGCACAGGACAATGCAGCCTCCCACAGTTGTTCCTGGGGTCTAGGCTTGACATAGGTTAGGTGTCCAAGGCCACATGAAGACTAAATTGTATTTGTTTTGGTAGCGCTAGTCTTGCCCTGTGCTGGAAGCATCCAGGGCTGTCAAAGAATGTTGGATGAAAGAATCTGTGATCTGGTCCCAGTTGCTCCACAGATTTGGAGACTGACGTATGGGCCACTTTGAGAAGGCACTATATAGACTCCCGTCTTAGGGGAGTCTCTGAATCAGGAAGAGTTCATTCAAGCCCACTCTAATCTTGCCCTATATCCCTGGGAGGACTACAGGATTGAATGCCTAGGGAGGGGGTCAGGACAAAAGCCTGGTGCATGGTGCATTTTTAAAGTAACATGAATTCTAAATGAAGAAACAGTCACCTCACCTTTAATCCTATGGATATATTAATAAATATTTTGATCGAAATATTTCTAAACATAGATATCCCCTCTCTTTAAAATTCTTGGGGAAAGTCAGACTAAAGCCTCACATTATCTGCCTGTTTTCAAAGATGTTCCAATGTCGGAACCCAGGGAAACCATGGTGTTGTTCTCTGTGGAACCCACTAAAATGCTGATATATTTAATTTCCCTCTCTTACAGAAAGTCAGTTTTGCTCAAAAACAGTATGTCCGTGTTTTCTGCATGCAAATTTTTGAGTGTGGAAATTCATGTAGGCTTTGGAGTCAGAAAAACTGGCTTCAAATCTGGGCTTTACTGCTTGTGTGTATATTAGGCAAATGATTTTATTTTTTTCAAAATCTTTAACTTTTTTAAAATTTAATTTTTTTTTTATACAGCAGGTTCTTATTAGTTATCTATTTTATACATATTAGTGTATACATGTCAATCCCAATCTCCCAATTCATCACACCACCACCCCCCGCCACCTTCCCCCCTTGGTGTCCATACGTTTGTTCTGTACATCTGTGTCTCTATTTCTGCCCTGCAAACCAGTTCATCTGTACCATTTTTCTAGGTCCCATATATATGTGTTAATATACGATATTTAGGCAAATGATTTTATCTCTGAGTCTTAGTGCTTTCTTCTGCAAAAAAGTCATGATAACACTGATTGTTTAAAGATCTTAAATAAGATGCTGTATATAAACTGTGGGAAATATTCAATAAATATTATTTTCCTTACTATACTTCAAAAGGAAAAATGATAAAGATACTGTATTTCTGAGTTTTCATGTGCTATTTGTCTGTTATTCATTTATTTGTTGTGTTATATGCTTGCCCTTGCAAGCAGACAAGTGAAAACAGGCATTAAGAGCTTGAGAAAAAAAAGCAATGGAAAAAAATAAAACTGAACTTATTTTTTTTTTGCATGCAAATCGCTGAAAGACACTGTTATTCTGTTTTGGATGCAGAACCCGTTTATCCCTTACAGGTTGAGGAGTCTTGAGGTACGTCATGGTAGCAGTCAATTTCTGGGATCAAATGATCACGTTTTAGGCATGACATAGCTCTGAGCCTTGTCTTCTAGACCCACAGGCCATCAGAGCTGAAAGGTTTTAGAGGTCACCCAGCAAAACCCTTCCATGATGGGGGAAAACTGAGACTCAGAAAGAAAAGTAAGTTGCCCTAGGTTTCTCACATGGTTAGAGATAATGTAAGGATTGGAATTTATGTCTTCTGATTCCTCATCCAGTAACAGAATGTTGCCTCAGAGCCTTTGCTGATTCATCATGAAATCTTGGAAAATGTCCTTGTTTTCTCTCCATTGATCTTTCCGTGAAGCAAAAGATGGCAAGGACAACTCAAGATCCATACCTTATGGAAGTGCCTGTGGATTAGTCGCACCCAGGTTGCAATAGGCATTCAGCCCCCTGGAGTTGGGCACAACCATTAATTATTCATAAAAGACACCTGAGTATTACAAAGGGAGCTGCTTTGTAATTTTCAGATGGAAGGACCCTCCTTCCACATGGTGGGGAGAATCAATGGTGTGGTCCATGAATGTACTGAGTAACCCACTTGCCTTGCCTCAGTTCCATTATACTCATCTGTAAACAGAGGAATATGGTCCAGAGAATCTCTAAGCTTCCTTCTAGCCCTAATAGTCTAACTTTCTGTCAGCTTCTTCAATTTAGGAACCGGTCATGGGCTGACTAACTATATTTCCCAGTGATAGGGACCCTGACCAAAGTAGAATCACTAGCTAGAAACTCACTAAAGCTAATGAATGAGAATGAAATTGAACATAGGAAAGGAATACTATATAGATTTTAAATCATTGCTCATCTGTTCTACAATCATAACCACGTAAGAAAACACTAAGTTCTCTTAACCTTGAAGAAGATTTCCAATCACCTTTGTGGAAGTATTCCAGGGTTCTCATCTCTCTTCTTTCTCAGGGTAAACATCTTTCCATGGACTCAATCTGTGGAACTGTATTGAAAAGCAGTGATGGGGACTTCCCTGGTGGCACAGTGGTTAAGAATCCACCTGCCAATGCAAGGGACACGGGTTCGAGCGCTGGTCTGGGAAGATCCCACATGCCGTGGAGCAACTAAGCCCGTGTGCCACAACTACTGAGCCCACGTACCACAACTACTGAAGCCCATGCGCCTAGAGCCCGTGCTCTGCAACAAGAGAAGCCACCGCAATGAGAAGCCCCTGCACCGCAACGAAGAGTAGCCCTCGCTCGCCACAACTAAAGAAAGCCCGCGCACAGCAACGAAGACCCAATGCAGCCAAAAATAAATAAATAAATTAATTAATTAATTAATTAAAAAAAAAAAAGAAAAGCAGTGATGAAAAGCTAAGATAAGTGGGTCCAGGCCAGGATTTAGGACCAGGTTTTTGTCTTTATTTAATTTCACTTTCTCCCAGGATGAAAGACAGCACTGGGGAGAGCTATGAGCCCTGGCCAGGAAACTGGGGAGGCCTGTCACTGGCTGGCTGTGTTAGCCTTGGCCTTGCTTATTCCACTCTGTGCCTTGGTTTCCTCCTCTGTAAGGGAAAGGGGTTAGGTTATATGTTCTTTAAAGTTCATTTAAGAGTTAACATTCCACCATTTTGCTTACCCGGGTTTTTAGAGCAGAGTCCCCAAAGCAAGCATCCTTGACCAAGATTTGTCTCACAGCCCAGAGATCCCCATCTATTTTCCCTCAAGGGCTCCAGCACAAGGATTATGTTTAATCCATTTGCAACTCATATCTGTTTCCTTGCAATGAGTATTTGTGTTCCGATAATTTCTTAAAAGCTTGCAATAACTAAGCCAAAGGCATTCCTCAAGGAGCTGCAGTTAAAGATGCATTAATGGTAGGGGGTAAAGATAGGAGGAGAGAAAAATTTCAGAGCTGGAGGAGGGGGACTCGGCTTTCCTTTGAAAAGGGAAAAGCACAAGCAGCCACAACTCTGGTACCCCGAAACTGCTGAGTTGACAATGCCTTAATGACATCACCTCTCTCTAGCCTCAGTTTAATATGTTCCCACAAGGAATCCTTCTTCTGTGAAGACAGGCACAAGTTGACACATTCATAGGGACTTCTTTTAAAAGTAAGCCTAATGAGTTCACTCTCATTTTAGAGGCTTAGGAATTAATCTGTGGATGAAAGAGTTAAAATTTCACTGGCTTGAGCTCTGCATCAGGCAAGCCCCAGCTGAACGTTTGAGGAGTGAACAGGCAGACAGAGATGGGCAAAGTTCTTCAGGTTCAAAGACTTGTTTTGGAAAAGAACACAAAAAGTTCAGATGCTTTTGCTGAAGTTTATCTGATTTTTTCAAGCTAGGAATGGGGGAATGCAGAGGCGTTTGTGGAGCCAACCGAACCTAAGATGTGCTCCACTGTCCCTGCCTTTGCCTTTAAGCGTATGAGTGTTTTCAGGGGAAATCTAATCCACGTTTTGATTCCTTTGCACTTGAATGCATGGGGTTGCTGGTTGGCGAGAGAGCAGCCCAGATGGCCAGGTGACGGCTAAATAGTAGGGAAACTCTTAAGCAGAAATGTGTCAAAGAATGGAGAAGAGTCGTTTCCCCAAATGCAGGCAGAAAATGAGAAAGAAAAATAGTGGATACAGAGAGGGCAAACAAAGTGACAGGACAGGACAGAGTCTGTGACCCTTTAAGAGGTTGGAGGATAGTACAGAAAACTCTGAATTTGGAATTAGAAAGCTGTGGCTTGAATCTCTTCAGCAACAGTAGCCTTAGTTTCCTCACCTGTAAAATGGCTATTTTCATCAACAATTCCTACTTCATGTGGTTGTGAAGATAAAATAATGTTTATAAAAGTTCATGGTTTTGTGCCTGGCACATAATAGGCACTGAATAAATATTTATTATTTTTTAATGTTTCATTTAAGTTCAAGGCAAATCCTGATTCTTTTATGTGTTTCCCAAACTGGTTTACCCTGTCTCTCATCCACAAATCCTAACTGTCACCCTGAGAGCAGCAAGAAGTACACTCTCCCTAGAAAACAATATAAATTGGCTCACAGATTTTTTTTCACACCATGTAGCATGATTTCAAAATGCTCAAAAAAAAACAGAGCCAAAGCAAATTCCCTCTCTGCACTCCCACCCCACCCCACCCCCGAACACACACCTGAACTTTTAAACCTTGGAAATCAGATGAGAGAGAAAGGCCAGCCTTCCATTGCTTCACATCGTGCATATATACCGAGTTCACTTCGCAAACACAAGGTGCACAGTCAGAAGTGCCTTGGGCAAAGTTTGTACTTTGCTTGAATTCAGACTTCTGTTTACCAAGGCAATAAACCGGTCCTCTGCTGCTCCAGGTGTAAAGCTATTATGAAAAGGCATATTTGTATTTCACCCCACCTCAGATGTACGGTATGTGGGACGTCCTGCACTGTTAAGAGCAGCCGGGATTTATTTACAGAGAGAAGCACCCAAGCACGAGAGGAGTGTCGTCCGGCTGGGAAAGGCTGAGCCCTGGCAGAGACGGGCCATCTAACTTTCCTCTTCCTCTTCCACAGGCCCCTCAGATGCCAGCACTTTCCTTCTCTGCGTCGGCGAATAACCCAGCCTGCGGGTGACCCTCCAGGGGCCTTGGCCATCTCCGTTTAGACAAGTTACATCCTCTTGGGCTTTCTGTCCTAAGCTTTCCAACTGACCCACTACTGACATACTTCGTACAGCCAGAAGAGGGTGGAGAAATGCAGTAGCTGCCGAAACTTTTGCTCCAATCCCGTGCCTGAAAGTCTCCACAGTGTTTCTTCCCCCTCCTTTGTGCGGGATGTCACCCTCTGATGGGTTATCTGAGGCCTGGGATGGGTGGGAGGAAACTTTCACCCAAATCTCTGACTGAGCTAAATGGCCTGGAACCCATTCTAAATCGTCTACTGCAATCTTGGCATGGAAGGAGGAAAGAATGTATGGAAAAGGGCAGACTTAGAATGCCAGGGCCGTTAGCCCGGGCAAGTGGGAGACTTGCTGAGGGGTTCCAGCCATGTTGTTGTCTCCAGGCAGGTCTGGGAGACCACCCAGAAGCTTGCCCCAAGGCACACAGCCGTGGCAGCGTCATAGCTAACAACATAAGCTGCAAGACACAGGCAAAGCTCTCGGTCCTGGGCTTGAACTGGGGCCTCCCTTTTATTTTCTGGGAGGTTTCTTCAGAACTTTGGGTTTCCATGTTTCCTGAGACCCCTACTAGGTACAGAAGCTTTAGACAGGGGCTAGCACATTGTAGGTACTCCATAAATGTTTTTGAACAATGAATTAACACCAGCTTCATCCCTTGAAAAAGTAAGATCTTGAACGAGATAATTAACCTCTGAGCTCAGACTCATCGACTGTAAAATGGGGGTCATAATAGCCATTTCCTTTCAGAGTTCTTATAAGGATCAAGTGAGTGAACCCTTTGTTAACTCTAAAGAACCTCACAAACATTGGTAGTTACAGCAATGCAGAATACCTGCTTAAACTCACACTTGCAGACCATGCCTGGTCACCGTCTCCCTCATGCTGCCTAGAAACTCAACGCAACACACGACTATCAAACACCTACAAAGGCTGAGGCTCCATGAAAGCCATCGAGAGTCCAGAGATGAATATACAGGGAGCTTGGCAGGTAAGGCATGAGGGTAAGGAAAAGACATTCCTTCCCTGAACATGTAACTACTGAGTGTTTAACAGTCAATCATTCAATAGCTACTGAGAGCCAATTATGGACAAGGCTTTGGGAATTCTTGGCAGTGGGAATTGTTTTGGTTAGGACAGGCTAATGTAATGACTCAACACAAAACACATTTGTTTCTTGTTCACATAATAGTCCCGGATGGGTATGCAGGTTGCTGGGGCAACCCTTCTTCACTTAGTCATTCAACGGCCCAGGTTCCTTTCATCTTGTGCCTCCACCCTCCCGTAGGGCCTTGTCAACATCTGGCAGAAAGGGGAAAACATGCAGGAGTGTGCATGAGAGGTTCTCATGGGCCAAGCCTGGGAAGCGGCACTGAATGTTTCCACTCCTGTTCCATTAGCTAGAACTCCATCACACTTAACCACGAAGGAATATGACATGAGCCTTACTCTGTTTCCAAGAAGAGACAGATTTTGGTGAACATCTAGCCAACGCTGATACAAGGACATAGCAAGCAGCAAGACAGATCCCTACCCTCAAGGAGCTTACAGCGTGGGGAAGGTTACGATAAATGGATACACATATAACCAAGATAATTTCAGATAATAATAGCTTCTCTGAAGAAAAAAAAAATAGGGGAATACGATGGTGACTTTTGTTGAGGGAACCTATTTCAGATGGGGGAGGGTGTTACATAAGCTGAAACTCAAATGATAAAAAGTGATCAGTAGGGGAGAGACAAGAGGAGGAAAGTCCAGCAGAGGCTACAACAAACAAATGAAAGGTCCCAAGATGGGACTTGCCTGGCATGTTGAGGACAGAACAAAGGCCAGCATGGTTGGGGTGCTGTGAATGAGGGGAGAACTTTATAGGATGAGGGCAGAGAAATTAGAGGAGGGCTAGGTTATGTCAGGTCTTAGAAGCCATGGTCAAGAATTTGGATTTTAAACAACAAATTATGTTTCAAGATTCATGGTGATCAAAGCAGAAAGGAGGTATGTACCAGTCTGGGGCCTATTCATCTACAAATCCATTAATCCATTCACTGCTGTTTCCCAGCTCTGCTCTGTCCTGCAGGAGGGCTTCCTCCTGTGTACCCCAGGCTCCCACTTCAGCTGCCTTCCAGCTAGTAACAGCCAATGGGAGGTGTTGGTGGGAGATTGGAGGGTAGGAGAAAGGGAGAAACCAGGGTGTATATCTCTTTCCCTTTCTGTCTCAGGCAGCTTCTACAGCAGGGCTCTGTTCCCTCCATAGCTCCAGCTCCTGCTAGACAGGCCCACCATGGTCCAGCTTCTACCAGGTGATCCTGGCCTCTGGACTCTGGTATACGACCTCCTCTCTTTGTCCCTCTAGCTCAGCCTAGTAGCATCCTAGTAGCAACCACTGTTATGGCTAATGGCTGGACTGGCTTTTGAACTTCTTCTATCGTCTATATAGCCAATGACCTGCATTCGATTTCCTGTGTTTAGACACTTAGAGTGGCCTCAGTTTCCCTGGTTGGACCCTGATGACTAATACAAGGTAGAAATCACATGCTTGGGGAATGTTCCCTCAGCACCTGTACCAGGCCGGGTACATGGCGAGTCCATGGTGACAGTCCTGGTTTCCTATGGCTGCTGTAATAGCACAAATATTACAGATCTGGAAGTCAGAAGTCTGAATAGGTCTCATTGAGTTAAAATCAAGGAAGCTCTAGGGGAAAATCCATTTTCTTGTCTTTTTCAGATTGTAGAGACTGCCCACATTCCTTGGTCCGTGGCCCCTTCCTACATCTTCAAAGGCAACCACAGCAGGTCAAGTCTTTTTCACGATGCCACCAGTCTGCTTCTGACTCTTCTGCCTCCCTCTTCCTTATTTAAGGACGTTTGTGAATACATTGTGGCCACATGATTCGTCCTGGATAATATCCCTGTTTTTTAAGGTAGGCTGATGAGCAAGCTTAATTCCATTCACAACCTTAATTAGCCCTCGCCATTTAATATAACATATTCACGGGTCCTGGGGATTAGGACATGGACATCTTTGGGGGCCATTATTCTGCCTGCGCAAGTGACTCACTGAGCAAATAAGTCAGAATAGGGAGAGGGAGGTCATGGAGGCTTGCCTAAAGGGGACAGTCGCTTGATGCCTTACCCTGCACACAGGGAGAATCGATGCCCGTGAGCTGAAAGGAACACAGAGGCTCCAGTCCTCCAGAGAGAGCATTTGTGTCCTGTGGTTCAGGGGGTCTCTCCAGAAATGCTCGAAGCATGGCTTGCTGTTGGGAATCCCTCCGAGTCTGCTCTTCCCTGTCACTCCAGGGATTCGATGCTGGGACGCAGCCCCCATTCGTCTCTCACCCAGGATGGCACGTAGGTTTCTTGTTTTCCCAGAAGAAGGTTCATTTGAGAGAGGGGAGTGGGTGAAGGCAAACTGTTGGCTGCAGCACGTGAGGCCCATCAATTCCCATTCAGGGACAACTGGAGTTGATGCCGGCGCTCCAGCCAAATGTAATCAAGCGCCTCCTGTTGCCAGACGACGTGTTGTTCAGTGAGGAGCTGGCGGGATTGTTGTGAATCCAAGATGCTGCTGTAACTTTATCAGATGGATCCTGGGAGGCGAGGAGGGAGAGGAAAGAAGGAAATGCACTGCCCTGGCAAATCAACTTGCAAATCGTAGCCGATTCCTGAAAAACTCTTGCAACTGCCTACAGGGGAGAAAATCCACAGTGAGGTGGTGGCCAGCACACACTCCGAGCGGGAGGATTTGTGACCCTGTAAGCCCCTGGAGCAGCATGTGTCACCAGATCTCCAGGAAAAAACCCTGGGCCACTCGTCCACTTCTCTGCGTGTAGGGAGGGGTGGTGAGTTTGACGAGGACAGAGTTTGGGTAAGTATAGAGTGGCTTTCTCTATTTTGAGCTAGAATTTAAGGAAATGAGTTTTAAAAAAACTGCTTCATTGGAACTGGAATTCCCCCACCCACTCTTCCTACGCGTCCCAGCCCAGCAATCTCCCGAGGGCAGAACGAGATGGGGACGGCCTCGCCAGGTCTGAGCTTGGGAGAAAGAGCGGCCTGCCTTTAGGGACGTGCGCCTGGGGTTGATGTGTCTTAGTCACTGCAATCCAGACACACAGACTCTGATTTCAAGTTCTGAGCTTTGTGAAGATTCAGGGAAATCTTTGGGACAGAGACCTGTTGAGAACCTGCAACTGCCTTTGTCAGTTAAGAATGCTCTTTAGGAAGATTTGCAGGATATAATTCTGGTTATGTAACTGGCATCCAGGTGGTATAACTGTATCTTTCATCAGCACAGATACATTATATCAGGGACATGTTTTGTTCTTACAGACAACTTTTGGTTCCTGAGAACCTCGAAGGACGAAGGGCTATTAACTCACTCAAAAAACTGGACAAGGGACAAGCATCGACTCCTCTCGAAGGAGATCGGGGAGACTTGGGAGAAAGCTGGGTGGTGAGAAGCAAGAACAAGGGAGAGGCTGACTTTTCCCTGCCCTCCCTTTTGTGACTTTTCATTTGTGTACCTTATGTATGTGTTATTTATTCTAAAAATAAATTTTAAATGTTTTGTAATAAACAGAGTCAGTATGGTCTCAACTTCATAAAATCAAACAGGTAGAACAAGAGAACTGCAGTGAAATGTAATAGTACCCCACTTGCTATGATGGAGGTTCTTTCTCTTATGTGTACCTTTGGATATTTTTGTATATCTTCCTCAATGAACAATCATAATAAATAGCGTTGTTTCAATGACTGTGAAAGTTACATTTCTTAAACAGTCAGAGGAAACATTTCCATAGGCCACTGCTACATTGATCTGTAGATCAGGCCCAAGCTGATAAGATAGTCCCCACCCAAATGCCTTTTCCATTTTCCAGTTTCTTCTCAGTTTGCCAGTGAGTGGGCTATGTTTCTAGGTCTGATTCATGGATCTCCTGTTGTTCACTCAGTCATAGCGAAACATCGTGCGTACATCACCCTTCGTGACGGCTGGGTTTCGGTTCAGTTAACCTCCCTGTTATCACTATCATCTCCGCCGTCATCCAGCACCATCACCCACTGTCAGCAAGCTTTTTTCAGTTCAGAGCCGTGTGCGTTTTTAAGTGCTTGCAACCTTTAGCCATGTGCTATGGGGGATGTGGAAGTGAATCTGTTCTGCCCCCTAAGATGCTCCATAGCAGAAGGGAGAGCGCATATACGGAGTTAACTTCCACTGGAACCAGAAAGTGATGAGGCCTTTAAAAGGTACCATGCCGTATTATGACTGGCAGATGGGAGAAGCAGGAAAGGCACGCTTCAGGGAGGAAACCTTCCTTCCTTTGACCCTCCTGAGTTCTTCATCTGAGCTTTTCTCTCTAGTCTTGGTCACAGTCTGTCATGTGTCATGGCCTTATCCTGGTCCCTTCTCTTGCCTACCATGGCCCAAGTGAGTGTCTTGGTGCAACAGAGATACCAGCAAAATGCTGTGGAGCTTGGAGGAAACGGAGAGTAACTCTGAAGGCAGAACATGTAGAGGAGCTAGCATGTGAACAGGCTCGAGGGACAGGTAGCATTTAGATAGCAGAGATGGAGGAAAGAGTGAGCTAAGACGAAGAGGAGGAGAAAGAGGCAGGGGCTGCTCTGTGGGGATACACTCGTCTGAACTTTAGTGTCCACATCTGTAGCGTGAAGGTGACCACACCACTGACCTCAGAGGTTGCTGTGCCCATCAAGTAGCACATCAAACAGTACAGCTAACATTTACAAAGCACCCACTGGGTGCCCACGGACCCACGACTAACTAGGAGCAGAGCCAAGATACACACTCGGGGCTCAGAAGTAAGCACCCTTAGCCACTATTCTATACTTCCCCCAAAGGATGAAAAAGTGGTCCATATGCTAAAACATGTGCAAGTGTGTGTTACATCATTCCTTCTAACTTGAACCTGTCCCTTCGACCTGAGAGGTTTCTGAAATTCTAGATTGTTTCTGAGATAATTGAGCTTCCTGGAGAGTCACCCTGGACCCCCCCTGATTTGGCTTTTGGCCTGAGGTGTTGGAAGGGTCACCCACTCCAGGCCTGACCATGACCACAGCCCCTTGACTCCCACTCTGAGGAACCACCAGGCTTCAGAAGCCTCTCTTAGTTCTGAAGTTCTCTGTTGTCAAAGATAGGAGTCCCTGAGGCATCTTCCAGGTTGATAGCCTTGTTGAAGAAAGAGTCAGCCCAGGGCCCAGTTACTTCCAGGTACGTGAACAGCTAAAGGCTCATCCTCACCTTTGCCTAATAAATACCATGACACATTCTTTGAGGAGACTTTTCATTTTTACTCGAAAACTGCTAACGAATTCATGGCACAGTGGAAATCCAGTCTTGGAGCTGGCAATGTGGCAGTAATTCCCTAAGAATTCTCTGTTATTTGTTCTCATTATTGCTGTGGTGGTACCTGCAATGGTACCATTACTGCTCTTGACAGAAAAATTATCCAGGAATAAATTTCCTTTTCTGTGCTCTTAGGAAAAACAACCTTTAGAGCGATAACACATGTTTGACTTTTTAGCTCACAGTGTCTTTCATATGCATAACTTTTGGTCCTCTTAACAATGTTTTGGTGGTGTGTGTGGAGGCTGAGAGAATGGGAGGAAGATGCGTGGAGGAGAGGTACCAATTCCTTCAGATTCATAGGGACTCAGGCTCAGAAAGGTTAGCAGTATGGTGAACGTCAAAAAGCCAGTCAGCAATAATGTAGGGACTCAAATGCCAATTTCCTGCCTCCAGACCCCATGCACTTCTAACTTTCCTGAGCTCTGTGAGATGCCCCATCCCCAGGCCCTTACAAGTGAAGGGAGACCCTGTGCCTGGTTTCCACACCCTCCCAAGTCCATCCTCAGCTACATTATTCTAAGGAATCTGTCATTCCCAGTTGGGAATGCAACTCAGGGCCTATGGTTCTCAACTGTGGGTGATTTTGCCCCCAGGGAATAATTGGCAATGTCTGGAGACATTTTGGGTGGTCACAACTGGGGAGAGGGAAGTGGATGCTACTGGCATCCAGAGGGTAGAGATCAGAGATGTTGCAAGACGTCCTAAAATGGAAAGAACAGCCCTCTATAACAAACAATTGTCTGGCCTCAAGTATTAACAGAGCCAAGGTTGGAAAGCCCTAGGTTAGAGTAAAAGGAAAACCCTCCAATTCCCAGATTCCCATGTACATAAGGAGATTTCCATGAATGTCTCCTTTTAAAAAACATCCATAGATGTTTTCATGGATTTTTCCCCTCCTACCATAATGAGGATCTACCAAATATGTCAGAAATGAAAGGGGAAACTGAGGCCCAGAGTAAAGAGGTGACTGCCCAGGGTCACCAGCTCATATGTGGTGGAGAAGGAACAGGCCTGTCCTCCTGTCCCGAGTTGAATGCATTTTCTACTTCATCATGCTAAATTTCCCGCTTACCAGCTCTGCTTTGAGCCATTGTCTGACTCACTGACTCAACAAATGTTGTGATCTGAATATGCTCACTGACATAGACATGCTTATAGCTTATTCTAACACAGAACAAGGAGATGCAAAACAACCTAATACAATGTGAGAAGAACCTCTTTGATTCTGCCTCAGTTCCCTTTGTGTCTTCAGACCCAGGCCCCTGGCACAGCTGCTGGGCGGGGTGGAGGTGGGAGCCTTTTCCTCTCTCCTTGGGAGTCAGAAGGTCAAAGCTCTCTACTGGAAATGAAACTGACACCATCTAAGCCCTCAGGCTTCCTTGCAGGAGGCACATTACTGAAAATACCTAAGTTTCTTGGAACTGAAAGATTTTTTTTTTTCTTATTTGATTTTTCATAGCTTGTTCTGTTGGTTTAATGTTTTTTACTCAGCCGGTCAGTGAAACTTTCTAGGGACTGGAGGTTTCACTTTCAGGGGCTGAAAGTTTGCGTTTGGGCTTTTAAAGACTTGATAAAGGCAATAAATTCTTCTAGGCTGAGAGTGAGTTTAAAATTACATGAACACACAAAAAATTGCTTAGACAGTATTTGTTGAGTAGATTCATTCATACAAAATATTTATTCGACATGTGCTCTGTATTAGAGTCTGCCGTGGGCAATAGACATACCGCCCTGAGCCAGACCAAGACGTTTCCTTTCCTCAATTGCTTACCATCTGGCTGGAGAAGTGAATCAGTTAAATAGCTCCCCTCTTCTCCCCCAAAACACCCTTTATTCACTGTATCAGGGACTTAGCTCACATTTTATTCTCTTACTAGAATACTCTTACCTTTTTTCTTTGTCGGATTCCTCTTCAGTCTTCAAGGGCAAGATCAGAGCCAACTCATTGATTCAAAAAACCAATAGAAATCTCCCTAGCTGACTAGGAAATGCTTGTTGAGTATATCTTCAACCTCTTCTCCAAGAGGCTGCAAAACCATTTCACATTGACTGGGGCTCCTCGTAGGGAAGCAGTGTAGCCTCGTTGCTAAGACGCACCTGTGTTTAAATCTAAATTGTATCACGTACCTGCTGGTGCCTTGAGCAGGTTACTTAGCCTCTTTTGGAGCCCAGTTTCCAGGTCTGCTGTGAGGATAAAATATCACAGAGCTTGTGCAGTGCCTGGCAGGTGGCAACTACTCAGGTCAGAGTCAGACCAAGTGCCAGGCACTAGGTAGGCCCTGTGCTATGAAGGACCCAATAACCCAAGGGACATGTGAACTTGCCCCCCAGAACTCATCATATAGGAAGTAGACAGAAAGTTCACAAAATCTCTGCGGAAGATAGACATAGATGTGTTAGGACATTCACTATAAGAAGTATTTGGGAACAGGTGAAAATTAATTCTGAACAAGTGGATCTGATTCTCTGCAAAAGTTCTTGGAAAGAATAGAAGAGGGTTTGGGATTGAAGTGGGATTGGATATGGGCTGATGAGCAGAGTTAGTTGGAAACATAGTTAAACCTAAACTCTTCAGGGTTTTGAATTCTCAGTATGAAGGTTTGGACTTCCACCCGAGGACAAAAAGGAGCCACTGAAGGTTTCTGACTTGCAAGGCTGGCTTAAGTTGATTAGATCCCTATCATCAAGGAGTTCACAGTCTAGTCAAGGAGAGAGACAAGTGGAGAATGAACAGTAAAAGGATGTGATAAGTGAGACGCTAGAGGCATGAGAAAAAGTGCTGTGAGGTACATGGAAGAGGGAACGACTAAGGAAGAAAGTTCTGTGAGAAGAAAGGAAGGAATCCAACACTGAGCAGTGTTAGGTCCTCCACTCTCGCAGTTCCAGATCGGATTGTACTTACTCTTTAATTTTGTCTGCCTTCCTCTCTGGATTGTGAACTCCTGAAGGGTCCAGGCAGAGTGACTATGCATAACAAACCTTCAAAAAATATTGATTAAAATCAAAGACTGGAGATAACTCTGGGCAGAGCATGCAAGTGGATTGAGAAGGAAGATTATTGAGGCTGGGAGACCACTTAGGAAGTTTTTGCAACAGCTCAAGTGAGAGCTAGTAGTCAGGAAGAAGAGTGATAGGATGAAGGGATAGGATGAAGGGCAGGAAGAAGGGATAGGATGGGCCAGAGATAGACACAGAGAAAGAACAAACATCGGGAACTGGTGGAAGGTGAAGAGGGTGAGAGAGGAGGAGGGGTCAGTATTTACTCAAGATGTTGAATCTTGGTTCTTGGGAGGGTGATGATGCTGTCAACCTATCAGTGCAAATCAGAAGGGCTCAAATCATGTAGACATAACACAAGTAGGAATTCAACAAATATTTGTGGAAAGGATGGATGGTTGGATGGATCTTCAATACTAAGCAGGGAATTATGGACTCGTTTATTATTGAGGCTGAAGGGGAGCTTACCTGTCATCAACTCACTCATTCTATATATGAGTGAAATAAGGTAGGATGGGGGAACTGACTGCTTTTGATCACACAGCTACTAGGTGATAAATTTAGGGCATGAAATTAAATCTCTGGACGCCTAGGCTAGTGTTCTTTCCAGTATGTTATATGGTTATTTTCTTCAATTCTTAAAAAGAATTTCAGAGGAAATGGTATGCATGAATATCATATACCACTTGTAATTTGTTTTTTTTTTTTTAACTAAAAGCTACATTGGAATTTCATTTCCGTTTTGCTGATTAAAATAGGAATTCTGAAAACCATGCATATTGAATGAGGAGTCCTTGGCTTTGGGGCCAGATTCTTCCAGTGGCTGTTACCTTCTACAATCCCATTTCCCCAGACATTCCTCTCTGGCCCACCCAGATGCAAAACTTGCAGCTGAAGAATGTGGGGCTTGCCTTGGTGAATGTGTGGGAGAGAGGCTAGCATCATTCTGAGGGTAGGTTCCAAGGGTATATTCATTACTTTGCAAAGATGAAATTGACTTTTAGATAAATAGCCACTTGGTGATGTAGTCAATCAACATCTATGAGTCACGACTCTGAAGCAAAGGGACTGGTTTCCTTAACCAGTTTCCTACCCCTCCTCCAAAACCCAAAACCAGGCTTGTTATCGTCCCCCACTTTGTACGTACTGAGTGTCTCCTGTGTGCCCCTCAACACACTAGTTGTCACGGTGGAAGAGAAAATAAGTTCAGGATATAATTCCTATTTTAAAGAGTTTGCATCCCAATTGAGGAGAGGAGAGTCACAAGCAAAAAAAGCCACACTATAATTTATGATGTAAAAGCGCTTTGGTAACTTTCAGGCATTAAACATATAACAGAGTGAGAGAATCTCAAACTCAGAAGTTTATCACTTTCAACTTCTTTGGGGTACTTGAGGAGGATGACAGCATCCTAGCTCATAGGTCATCAGTCTCTGAGCTCAGAGAACACACCTTCTCACTTGCTTGTCCTTCAGGGACAGTATTATGGGGAAAGATGAATCAACTAATTAAATGGAATGTCATGAAGAGGTAGTCACAGAGTGCTAGGAGAACAGGAGAAGGGGCATTCCACCCAGCCTGGGAGGAGCCACCTGAGCCTCTGTCCTCTCTCCTCTCCAATTCATCTTCCAGGCTGAGCCAGCTGTTAAAGCTTCTGATGGGTCCCTATTGTGGCAGTGTGCTCTAGTCATAGCGATGACCAACATTTATTGAGCACTTACATTGTACCAGGCATGCTCCTTAATATCCTGCACGCATTATCTCATTATATAGTGACAGTAGATCTGAAATCTTGGTGCCCGCATTGCCAATACCTAGGTGTGTTATTAGAACTGTTCACTTCTCTAAGCCATTTCCTCATCTGGCAAATGAGGAGGCAGTTCCAGTGCTGGAGGGCGAGTGTGAAAGAGGCCGTCCCATTCAACTGTCCGTAGGAGTGTAAACTAGTACAACACTCTTCAAAGGGAATGAGGTAATTCCTAGTAAGATTTTAAATGTGCATAGTCTTTGATTTAACAACCTAACTCCAGGAATCCATCCTATAGAGATCATAACGAGGGCACGTCAGGATTCACACACAAGGATGTTTGCAGCAGCATTATTTACAAGCAAACAGGTTAAAGCGTCATCAATGTCTATCAACAGGAAAATAGTTGAAAACTTGTGGTCTATCTAGTCTATGGACTAGACTGCATATGAAGTATGGGGTTGGAAGTTTTTTCACAACATATTTTTAAATTAAAAAACAGATCAATATGTAAGGCATAATTTCTTTTCTATAAATACGTGTGTGAGTGTACATGTATATATATATATGTAGAGGGAGATATATTTGCTTTAACTTGGGAAGATATCTTGACTGATAAATGCTAACAGACTGAAGGAGGAAACTTTAAGTTCGTTATGTAATTTTTAAAAAGAACTGCAGAAGGGTAATTTTTACTTTTGGGGCATTTAGAACTTTTCAAATACAAACTAACATCTGCCCTCTAAGGAAGGAGGATCTGGGCAAACAGGAGGCTTTTATGTTCTCCGATTACTTACCGTTACCTAAAGTAGACCCAACAGAGAGAATTTTCTGTGCCTGGGGCGGGCAGTCTGGAGGGCTGGGTGAAGACTTGAGACGGGAAAGAAGGCAGAGAAAAAACCCTGAGACGGCAGGAGGCTGGGGGCCACCACTCGAGGTAAAGCAGTCAGTAAAGACAGCCTAGCAGGTCTCTTCAGAGAAGAGGAATCACATATTCAGTTCGCAATTATTTGAACGTTTTATTTTATTTTAATTTTTGGCCATGCCATGCGGCTTGCGGGATCCTAGTTCCCCAAACAGAGATCAAACCCTTGCCCCCTGCAGTGGAAGCACAGAGTCCTAACCACTGGACCACCAGGGAAGTCCCCAGTTTGAAATTATTTGAGTAGCTATCATGCCTCCTTCTTCTGTGTCCAACCCTGGATACTCTTCAGTGAAGCCTATTTCACACACACATGCTCACATTAAAATTAAAAACATGTGTAACAAGGACAAAGATGACTTCCATCATCTCTAAGCTCCCTTCTGACTAAAATTTGGGGTGTCTCTGTGCCTTTATATTTGTCTGTCCTTATCTGGACCCACCTCCATCCCACCTTTATCTCCAGCGAGGCCAGCGCGCGTCTACTAAGGTGTTTCCTCCGGTTCATCCCCCAGGTAAGCCACCTGCCCTTCCACACTTTCCAGCTTCTTCCTGTGATTCTCTTGGTCTAGGATTCCTCCACTTTCTCTGCCTGGTGGATCCTACTCAACCTTTATGGCTGTACTCCAATGTGCAGTTCCTGGAAAACTTGCTTGTCCTGGAAACAGGATCAGTCACCTTCGTGCTCCCAACACAGTGCACGCGCACCTTCCTGCTGTTAAATTGGGTAGAGGAAGCAAAGTCGCCATTGTTCTCTCCCTGAGGCCAGGGGATGCGTTTACTTATCTCTTCAGCCTCTAGCACAATGCCCCACCCATTGTAGATGCTCAAAAATTGTTGGAAAAATAACAAATGTACAAATTAATGCATCCAGCTTTGTCTAGCTTTGATTTCAAAGTCCTTCCTGGTGCTGAAATCTTTCTCCCTATAACGTGCACCCAGTGATCCAAGATCTAAGGGAACATTCTGCCCCAGACACCTCCTGCTCCACCCACAAATATGCCCTAAGATCACTTCATCAATTGGATGTTCCAGGCTGTGCTGACCCCCAGAGGGTCCTCGAAACCTGCTCAGATTCCCAATGGTCAGTTTCCCCAGGCCAAAGGGTGCGGGTTTACTGGGTCCAAGGCTGGGCCTGGCTGAGAGGTGGATGCTGGGCCATCGGAAGTGATGTCCGCATGGGAAGAGGGTTTTCCTCAGCGTAAAAGGCTGATTCTGCCCTGCAGCTGATGGCCTTTTAATAGCTCAAGGATCACATGAGAGTCCTTGGCCTGGCCTAGCTGGGCACTGAGAGCTGGCAGTGCCAGGCCTGGCACAGGAGATCCCCACCCAGGTTAATTGATCTGTTTCCTCCGACAGGCCCTGGGCAGGAGTCAGCCCATTTCCCTCTCTGTCCAGATCTTTCCTGTGCCAGGCTCACAAACGAAATTTTTCTGAGCTGAGCAGGTCAGGTTGGCATTAAGTTGTCCCTGTCTTGTGTGTGTACACACGCTCCTTCATTGCATCCCTCTTCTCTCTCCTCACAGTTTTCTTTCATTCCCAACCTAGTTCTGATTTTTTCTCCTGATGTCTGTGCCTGTCTCTTTTTAGCATTTTAATGTCCCTTCATTCGTTCCCTCTCTCCTTCCCTCCTTCCTTCCTTTCTCCCTCCCTCCCTCCCTCCTCCCTTCCCTCATTTCCTTCCTTCCCATATGTATTTGTTCTCAGTCTTTCTTATCTCTGTCTCTCATTCCTCTAGCCTCAGTCCAGACTCTTCCTCTATCTCCTGTCCACAAGGACTTTCTCTCACTCCCTCATCCCTGTGCCATCTCATCTTTCACTACCATTTAAGAAGCCTCTCCTTTCTCTCTTGCCTGTACCGTTGGACAGAGGTCACATGGATTTTTATATTATCTCCCTCTCCTTCTCCTCCTCCAAGCTTCTGAGTAAAAAGACCACTCGATCCAACATTGTTTCAGGTACCACCCTTGGTGCCTGTCTGTTGCCAGGATCCCCTCCCAATGGCCAGGGTGACAAATGCTTATGCACAGTGAACAGACCTAGGTCCTTGGCCAAAGTCAGTGGGGGGTTGGCTCTGGGATGCCCTCATGCTGAGACTGACAACCCAAAGTTTAGGAGTTGGCTTCTTGCTCTTGTTCCCCATCTCCTAAGCCTGGGCAGGGTCTCTCTGTGTACTCTGGCCACCCAGGAGTGCTCTTTGATGAGTTTACAGCCATAGAGACATACGGTAGGAAATCCGATGAAGCCAAGCCAGATCTGCCCATTCTCTGACCTTTTCTGATTCCTCATGAAGGATGAAATGGAGGCCACTGCTAAGCTTATCATCACTCTGAGGGGCTTCAAGGGCACAATCTGGATACGGATGAAGTGCCTCTTTCTTCCATGAATGTATTCAATCAACAACTGAGCAGCATTTCTGGCCTTGGAAACAGAAATCCAAAGATGTTCCCAGCTCTCAAAGAGCTTATGACTTACCAGAGGAGATGGATCTGTACACAGGGAAATTAGAAACCTCAAGGAAAGTATGGACGAGGCGTTGGAATATAGACTGACTGGCAGATGGGAAGATACACAAGAAGGAGCAAGCTCAACTCTTAATTTTTGCAAGAAAAGGAAAAACATTTGTGTGTGTGCAAGGTGGTTGGGGAAACTGGTATTAATTGCAAGGGAGAAAAATGAAAAATTTAGGGGGGAAAGAATGAAAAATTTAGGGGGGACAGTATGAAAAAATGAGTGATGCCCTAACAAAAACTAATGGTCAAAGATTTAATCCACTCCCCACCCCTACAAAAAACTGATATTTTTATTTAAAGTGGACACATGTGATCAGTCCCTAGGCTCTGATTACGGGTTAGAAATACCAAAGCCAGAGGAAGAAAGACATGGTAGAAAGAGGATTGGGAGCCAATAGGTTGAATCACAGTTGTCTTTAACTTGTCACTTTGAGCAAGTCTCCTCCTTCAGCCCATAATGATTCCAAAGTCCCATCAACTTTATTTATTTATTTTTATAAATTTATTTATTTATTTATTTATTTATTTATGGGTGCGTTGGGTCTTCGTTGCTGTGTGCGGGCTTTCTCTAGTTGCGGTGCGTGGGCTTCTCATTGCGGTGGCTTCCCTTGTTGCAGAGCATGGGCTCTAGGTGCACTGGCTTCAATAGTTGTGGCTCTCGGGCTCTAGAGCGCAGGCTCAGTAGTTGTGGTGCACGGGCTTAGTTGCTCCACGGCATGTGAGATCTTCCCGGACCAGGGAACAAACCCGTGTCCCCTGCATTGGCAGGCAGATTCTTAACCACTGTGCCCCCAGGGAAGTCCCCCCCATCAACTTTAAATGTGATGTTTGTTTCTCAGGCTGATGGCGATCTGCTGGGTTCTGCCCTGGCCCTGCCAAGTGGACCTTCTGCGTCTTCCTTGCCAGTCCTGTATTCCTAAAGCCACAGTCTTTTGGGGGAAGGGAGTATGGGGTATATTTTTCACACATTTTTGAGGAATAGAAAAATATTTGAGTCCTACACCTTACCTTCCAGCCTGCCATTCACTACATGTTTCCAAGCAGGGGGATAAAAAGAGGCAGAAAAAGACTTGAGTTTTCAAAGGGTAAAAAAACCATATGGAATAAAGCAAAAAGATAACCCAGTTCAGCCCCTAATTTGAAGGATGAGGAAAAGGAGGCCCAGAAAGAGCTAGTGGTTTGACCAAGTTTACAGAGCAAGTTAGTGACACAGCCTGGACTTAGAGTCCTGTCGAGCCAGCGGCCGGTGCTCTTTATCACAGCTCAGTCCCTCAGGTGCTCCGTGGTCAGTCTGCCTCTGCAGTCTGACACCGAATGCCAATGGTGAAACTCCATCCTTGACTGAGACGTTCCGTGTCCTAGAGAGTGCGTCAAGGGCCACTACAAAGTGTGCACTGCTGGGTTCCTGGGAGCTGCCACCCTTCCTCAGGGAGGACCACTGAGGCTTTCTCCAGCAGGCAGGTGTCCCATGGGTGAAGGTCAACACTATTGCATGCAAGTGGGCTTCTGGGGGCAGATCTGCTGAGCATTTCGAGACACAGCAGATCCTCTTCTCATTCGTGCAGAGGATGGGGTGAGGCCCAGTGAAGAGGAAATGGAGCCCTACCTGTTGGAGTGCTAGAGGCCACACACCTCTCAGTTTCAACCAGGACAATACACACAGAATCATGGTTCTCCTCCCTAACCCTCACAAAAGAAAACTGATCCTTTAGCCATTGAAATAACATGACTGAGGTCAGGAAGGGTGCATGGAGGTCATCATTGTGGACATTTATATAAATAATAATTTTCCAGTGGGAACTGTGAACTCTCCTTGTCTCTTCTATTTTTAAATGCTAGTTGCTTCGGATTTTGTTGATGTAGGCGGAGCTAATAAGAACGTTTGCTTTGTAACCATTGAACTTAATGTATCTGTTTTCGGACACTTGTGATTTATTTTTGCACACAAGCTCCAAATTGGTGCTAATTACTTGAAAGGATCAGGGTTTCTATTCCAAGAGGGATGACGACAGAATGTCAATTTGCAGTCTCTGAGCATAATGTCCCAATTATCAATGCATTCCAGACCAGAATGGACTTGGCACCTCCTTGAAGGGATTTGGCTGCACTTTTATCAGCCGGTCCCTGGACGTAGCTTCATTAAAACTTGCTTTCTAGTAACTTGTGGGCGTGCCTATTCTTTCCTCTGTCTCGAAGACCCTTTAGTGACATATCAGTGTCCCAAATACCTACCTTTCCATGTCCAGCTTGAATGCTTCTCTCTCAGAGCCTTCTTTGATCTCTTTGGCTAAAGACAAGTTTCACTTCCTATCAAAGTCCCAGAGTACTTTGCTGATCCCTTCCTCAAAGGACATAGCAGTTTCTACATTGCATTGAAATTATTTGCCCACCTTCTTATCTCCCTTCTGCATTATAAGCCCTTCAGAGACAATACCTTATCTGAGTTATCTTTGTCCCCACTGACCGCACACTGAAACTTCACCTCGTGCCCTCTGCTTAATAAGTGCTTTGTTCATTGATTTAACTGAGGGTTTTTTTTTCTCTAATATTTTACCTGCTCAAAAAAGGTTTTAAGATAGGTTTAAATAAGTATGGAACAAAGGAATGACTGCATCTATACACACACAAATAAAATGACTAAAGTCTATAATGATGATATGAAGGGCATCTGGAGAATCCAACATTTAACTATCATACCTAGGAAAAAACAAAACACTGTGCTGTGGGGGACGGTTGGGAAGTAGTGACAAAGGATTTAAAACTTGACCACTACCACCAAAGGAACCAAAACTTCTGAGACGGTATTTGCTCAACACAAATGTGTAGATGAGCACGCCAGATGAAAACCACCTCATGGGGGTTCACTGACTACATAAAGTGCACATGGAGCATATTGTGACCAAGGAGACACGGCCACAGAGGAAAAAGAGGAAAAAGGTCCATCCTTATTTGTTCATCTTCCATTCACTCATTCATCCAACAAAGTTTCATAGAGGAGCCTGTATGTCAAGTACTGTGTCTGCAGTGTGGATACAAAGGTGGATAAGAACATAGACCAGGGGTCAGCAAACTATGCCCAATGGGCCAAGTCTGGCTCACCATCTGCATCTGTGAATAAAGTCTTATTGGGAGAGAGCCATGTCACTAGTTTGTGTAGTGTCTGTGGCCACTTTCCCTCTCCAACTGCAGAGCTGAGTAACTCTGACCGAGGAGGCCCTATGCCCTACAAAGACAAAAATATTTCTTATCTGTAATCTGTCCCTTTACAGAAAAAGTCTGTTGACTTGGTTTGTACGCTGGTTTAAAAATCTTTAAAATGCACCAGAGACAGTGCCATGTAGAGTGAGGACAGGGTTCCATGAGAGACCTAACACAGACTTGGAAAGTCAAGGAAGGCCACTTGGACTGGGACCATGGGGCAGAGATCACATATGTCTTGCTTGCTGTGGTATTAAAGTGCCTGTGTGGTGCCTGGCACATAGTAGTTTGCTCAGCAAATATTTATGAAATGAATGAATGAATGAGGTTTCTTCTAAGGTGAGAGTCAGAGGACGATTGGAGTAATTTAGGAAGAGTGTGGAGGGATGAGCAGGGAAGGGGCACAACACGTGCCAGGACGCTGAGGCGAGAGAGAGCCAGGTACCGTGGAGAGCAGAGGCAGCTCAGGTGGTGGCAGTGTGGAGTTCAGGAGTGGGGTTTAGGAGTCAGAAGGAGACAAGGCTGGAAGGTAAGCAGGAGTCAGAACAGGCAGGGCCGCTTAAGCCTCATTACGGAGTTAGGTTCTTTATTCTGAAGGCCACAGAGAGCCATTGATAAGTTGTAAGCAGGGCAGGAACAAGTTCAGAGTGTTGCTTCAGAGAGACCACTTTGGCTGCTTTGTGGAAAATCAGTTAGAAGCAGGGTAAGACCAGCACATAGCTGGTTAAGAGCTGTGACCGAAATCCAGGGGCCTGCATTAAGGCAGCGACATTGGTGATAGGGATCAGTGGACTGATTTGAGAGACATTTAGGAAGGAGAGTTAATAGGACTTGCTGGTTGAGTGTTGGGGGGATGAGGAGTTAGAGAGATGAGTTCAAGAGGATGACAAGATTTCTATCTTGAGAAGCTGGGTGGAAGGGAGGACCCTTCACTGAGATGGGGCACACGTGAGGAAGAAAGGGTTAAGAAGAAGGAAAAATATGGGCTGTATTTGGGGCATGCTGAATTGAAGGTGATATCCACAGGGTAGTTAAATATGTGGGTTTGAAACTCGGGTGGGTCATCCACTCTAAAGATCAAAACTCAGGAGTCATTAAGATCTAGAGAGTAATTAAGGCCATTAGCGTCAATAACATTTCCTCGGGAGGCTATGTAGAGTGAGAAGAGGAAAGGGTCAAAGAAAAAATTTCAAGACCCCGAGGAATGCCAACACTTACTGTAAGAACAGAGCTCAAGCAGTCCTTTAAAGAGCCTGAGAAAGAGGATCCAGGAAGGAAACCAGTACAGTTTTGTGTCACAGAACCAAGGGACATGATCTAGCAGGGGCAAGAGTTTCAAATAATTAAGAAATGTCTACTGCAATAAAGATTGAAGCAGAGGGCTTCCCTGGTGGTGCAGGTGTTAAGAATCCTTCTGCCAATGCAGGGAACCCAGGTTCGAGCCCTGGTCCGGGAAGATCCCACATGCCGTGGAGAAACTAAGCCCATGCGCCACAACCCCTGAGCCTGCGCTCTAGAGCCCGCGAGCCACAACTACTGAAGCCCGGGCGCCTAGAGCCGGTGCTCCGCAACAAGAGAAGCCCGCGCACCGCAACGAAGTATAGCCCCCGCTCACCACAACTAGAGAAAGCCCACGCGCAACAACGAAAACCCAACACAGCCAAAAATAAATAAACAAAAGTTTTAAAAAATGAATAAAATCTATCTTAAAAAAAAAAAAGATTGAAGCAGAGATAGAGCCAGGACACATTTACTATGGTCCTTCAGCACAGCAGCTCGGGTAGGATGGTCAGAGCAGAACCAAGACTCCAGTGAGCTGAACCATGACCGGGAGGTGAGGAAGTGGAGACAACGCAGTGAGACAGCGCACACCATATACAAAGGAATCTGGATGGGTCAGACAGCTGACAAGGCACGTTTCTTTTCTGTTCTTTGTCTTTTCTTCTTTTTTTTTTTTAAGTTAGGAGAAATTTGATCATGCTTAAACATTAACTGGGAGGAAACAATGGTCTCATTTTAATAAATCACTAGGGAAACTTGGCCTCTGCCGATGACTTCACAAGTCATATCTCATTAGAAAAAGAAAATTCAGTAACCCAGTGTGTTCTCTTTTTGTACTTAGTTCCAGGAAGCTTACAATTAAATTCAGTTCCTTCTAGATGTCTGGTAGTATTTACTGCCACTTCCTTCACCTGCTTTCTGTTCTGTTTTGTATCTAAGTATCTTATTTCTAAAGAATAATTATTGCGAGCAGTTTACAAGGCACTTTCACACATGATATGTCACAGCATTCAGCCTCCATTTGGCACGCATTTAATGAGTGCCCTTAGTGGCCATGCACTTTGCTCCATGTAGCAGACACAACGGCGAGTAAAACAACTCAGTTGCTTCTCTTGCAGTCTGGTTGAGGAGACTGACATCGACTGAATTAGTATAGTAATAATTACAACTGTGGTAAGTGGAACAAAGGAAAGTACTGGAAGCCCTAAGAATCTGAGGGGTCAGGAAGAGTATCTGAAGCATGAACAGAGACTTGGAGATGGTGAGGGGAACCTCCAGTCACAATGAAATCTCCCCTATGGAAACTCTGTGCATGATCCTCCAGCTCCTGCCTGGACACTGGCAGTGATGGAAACCAGTGTTGCATTTTTGGACAGTACAAATAGTCAAAAATGAGCAGAATTTGGCTCATGTAACCTCGGCCCAGAGACGTATACCTTGAGCTCACACAAAGAAGCTTAACTTCTCTCTAGCATGGTCTTTCACAGCTGGAAGTAGGCAGCAGAAAGGCTGCAAGTACATACACTTATAGATAGATCTATTCTCTCAGTTAAAAACAGGTTTTCCACTTTTCTTTTTCTCTATTCCCAGATGGTGTCATGTTTAAAGAGACTTCTAATTGTTTACAAATATTCTTCCTTAGCTTTTTCTATAGAAATACAACTCCTTCCTCCCATATACAGAATTGTTAGCTAGACACCTGCTGCCCAGCTATCAATTCCATATCTGGGAGCAAGGAGTTGTAAAAAAGACTACATTTTCCAGCTTCTCTTGCAGCTAGGTGTAGCAGGTTACAAGTAAATTTTAATAATCAGCTCTCATGGAAGGAAACAAAAGCCTTGATTCATAGCATTTGCCAATTTCTGTGGTGTTAATTCTCCTGTGACTGATTTCAAGCTGCCAACATGACTCACTGAATGTGGAGTTGGGAGGAAATGCACACAGTGGGCTTTCACATGCCCTGGGACTGGGCTCCAGCACACCATTGACTAAATGGACCAGAAGATGAAGTTCTCAGTGGGATGTGAGTGGAAGCAATGTGTACAACTGCCCAGATGTGCATTAAGTGGAAGTGGGGGACCTCCATCTCCCCCTTTCCTCCTTTCAATGGTCTGGAATATAGACATGGTAGAGAAACCATTTTATACCATGAAGATAAGGGCAATATTCTGGAGATGGCAGAGCAAAAAATAGGAAGAGCCTGGCTTCCAAATATTTTAGAACTACCTTACTAGCCCTAATTTCCTTGTGAGTAGTTTTCTTTATGTAAAAAAGAAAGAAATTTCTAACTTGTTTCAGCCATTACTATTTTCGGTCTCTTGCAGAACAGGTGAAATTATACCCCAACTGATACAGTCATCCATTACAGAATGGCAACCAGACCATTGCTCTAACATCACGCAGAATCCTGCTACTTACAAGGCACAGTGTGAGCAGATGAATTAGACATGCTCCCTGCTCCAGAGAGCCCAGCTCAGGACGAAAGACGTTGGGTACTCAAATCGCTATGAGGGAAGGTAGAGGTCATGAGTGCTGTAAGGCAGCGCAGATGGTCAACCATGCAGATTCAAAAGACGAAATGATGATGATGATGGTGATGGTGATGGTGATGAATGAGGCAATATTTGAACTCAACCTTCAAAGGTGGTTATAATTTTGACAAGTAGAATGGAGCAACAAAGCATTTCAGGCAAAGGGATTGTACTTTTCATTCAGATTTTAGATTCCAATCATTCTGAAAATGTGATCCCTCAGAAAATATCTAGATTGTTATTTTTTCTTCTGTAATAGAACAAATTAATATTGTAAAACTATGACAAAAATGTTTCAGATATTTAAGAGAATCAATTGTTTTCTGACTCTCTGATCCCCCCATTTACAAAAAGCCCTTGATTTGTTCATTTTGAAGCATTTTGGTGGATTAATTAAAGCATTCCTCTAAGTGCTTTCCTAAGCAGATCTTTCTGGGCTTATTTTGAACTATGAAAGGTGCATAGAGACACTAAAACTTCATTCCTTAAAAAAATCTATAATGCAAAATTTTCACTAATGCCAAAAGGTCTCTCTTTCAATTAATTTTCCTTAAGGGAAGAAATGATGCCTTATGTTCCTTTTTCATTACTTTGCAGTGCCCAGTACAGCAGTGAGCACAAGAGAAGCTCTCAGTAAATATGTATTCATCTGAGTGTGAGTCACAGAATTTGAGATTATGAAGGAGGATGTTGAGATTGTAGGGTGAGGAAGGGACTGCATAAATGGCCTGGGGATGTAAAGAAAAGTCTGGCACATGCATGGTAAAGTCTTAGGAACGAGGCTTTGAGATGCCCCAGCAGATGCTGGCAGCAAACTCCAATCTCCTCTTCCCTTCATTTCATAGGTCAGATGGTAGAGTTCCTGAAGGAAAATGGCCTCAATGAAGGTGACAAAGCCACTGAGTCCTAGAGCTGGGTCTAGATTTCTAGTGCTTTTCTGAGCTGACTGATCCTTGTTTTCAAGTTGTTTTTTTTTTTCCCAAATTTGTGTTACCATAGACATAATAAAAAAATCCTATGCATTTTTTGACATTCAAATTCACACTGTGTTCCTTCCTGAGAAAATTAATGCATGAGTACATATAAAGTAGTGGGAACAAAGCCACATATTGAAATTCCAAGGCTTGAAAATGTGACTCTTTTTTGTGAAGGAGCAAAAACATTAAAATTGGGGAGTTCTCCCGACCCATCAGGACATCCAGGTATTATCTGCTTAGCTTCTCCCTCTCTGTGGAGTGAGAGTATACAAGCCAGGCAGACAAATTCCCCAAGTAAAACAGAGCAGAAGACAACTAATCCCCATGGGGTTATGTGAGGATGGAGTGTGAGACCCGGAGAGAGGAGATGAAGGAACCAAGATGGTATGGTCAGGATGATGCGGATGGAGCCGGTTCTTGTCAGGTGTGCAAGAAATGGAGAAGACTGGGGTTCTTAATAGGAGGAGCCGTGAATGATACTTCAACCCCTCTAACACATTAGCAACAAAGTATATTTATAAGGAAAACTTTTTATGGATTAGGCATCATGCTGGAGTGAGAATCAAGTTCTGGTCCAAACTTACTAACTTCTGTGTAACTTGGACAGTTTATCTCCCTCCTGAGTCTCAGTTTCTTCATGGACAAAGTGGGATCTCCTCCACATCTGGTGACTTGTGCCTCTATCACATGTTCAGATAACAATATTTACGTTTCTGAGAGAACTTCAACTTTTTTGATTGCAACATACTCTACCATTAACTTCTGTAGAGCCCTGACAATTATTTTCTTTTGCTTCTTTTATCTCTTAACAACTGGCTAAATTATTCAGCTCACAACCCATTTCATGATTCAAGTCATAGAAGAACCAAGAGAAGTAATATAGAATGTTACTTTATTTTCCAAAGTTGGAAGGGGAAGTTGCCTATATATTTACTAACCAAAGATAATACTTATTTGTATTACCCTAGAGAGGTAGAAATAGTCGCATAACTTTAAATTCTGTTTAAATTTTCCTGAACTCTCTCCCATAGTTCAAGCCTTTAAAGATAAATTATCCTTAAATTTGGCCCAGAGATTTCCTTTATTTGGGGCCAACAGTATAGACTATTGTGGTCCAAGCCACAGTCATTTTAGGCTTAAACTCTTGGAATAGCCTATCCATCCACCTCTCTTCTCCTCACTGTACCCACCTCCCAAGTCTACTTTCCACATAGCATCCAGGGTCATCCATTTGAAACCCAAGTCAGATCGTGTGACACCTCTGCTCAGAATGCTCCAGTGACTTCCTGTCTCACTCAGAGTCAGAGCTATGGTCCCATTCAGGGCCTGCCAGACCCAACAGGCTCGCCTGCTGCCTGTCAGACCTCGATTCCTACCCCTTTCCCCTTAGAGACTTTGTTCCAGCTACCCTGGCATCCTTGCTGTTCCCAGGACACCCAAGCAGCCTCCCGCCATAAGACCCGTTCAGATGATGTTTCCTCCTTCGGGAACACTCTTCCCCTAGATGGCAACAGGGTGCACTCCTTCCTTTAGGCCTTGGCTCAAATCTCACCTCCGCTAAATAGTACATCCATGCCCTGTATCTCCCATCCCCTAATGTGTTCTGCGTAGCATGTAGCATCCCTGTTATATTTCCTTTCCGTGTCTTTCTTGCCTGTTTCTTCCCACTAGACTATAAGCTCTGTGAGTTCAGAGATTTTGTCTGTTATGTTCATTCACTCTTGTATCTTTAGGGCTTAGAAGTGAGTGTGGCATATAGTCAGCATTCAATAAATATTTATTAAATGAATATTCAGAGTGAGTAGTTTTTTACATATTTTGTATGTATTTTGTATATTGACTTTATTTTATTGGGCAATGGGTACAGAATAATTCGAATTAGGAAAATTTTATTTTTTCTCAGATATAAAAACAATGACCACAAAAAACATCAAAAGTCCCTCTGAGATCATTGCCAAGCATGGAAAATTTCAGGGCACTGTAAAGGGGCTGAGCTAGTGGTCAACTAGATAAAGTTCAGGAGACTTGAAAATGCAGAAGTTTGACTCCATCACCCATCATGAGGCCAATTCTACCAAGCTGTAGAGTATATACAAGTGACCAGTGTTTTCCTTCCCTCCTGGGGAACTTAATTTTACAGACAGAGGTGCTATGTTGCTATGTCACCTGACAGTAGCTGTACTGATGTGGAGATCTGCCTGTAGATTGTAAGGCCGTCATATTATCTTGATTCTACAAGTGTTAACATTATCAATAGCTTGGGCTCGGGCAGGCAGTATTCCTGTGTGGCTGAGACTGTGGGAGGTGGGAGAGATACACACAGGGAAAGAGCACTGGGAAAAGGGCCCAGAGTCTCAGTGGGTGATTTCAAATCTGGGCTCAGCCACTCCACCCTGGGTGAGCTCAAGCAAGCTGCTCAACTTTCCCAGACCGTAGTCTTCTCTTCTGCAAAATATGAGTCACAAACAGTTCCTGCTTTACCACCTCATGGCATGAAATAAACAGTGTGAGAATTTCTCAAAGTAAATAGGACTCCATGCAAACCACTCAATAAATGACTAAGTGCCATTACCTGTGTTCCTTAGGCTGATTCCTGAAAAGATGAGTGTGCATGTCTAGGTAAACAGTTTCACCTGAGTCCTATCTTTCACCAAGAGAGTGAAACCAGGGTAGGGTTTTATGCCAGTTTTATGGCATTTGACTTTAGGAGTTATACTTGGGGATCTGTTCATTCATCCAACAACACATCTTCTGAGCACAGCCCTGATCAGGGGTTTAAGTTCAAACTAAGGGCTCCTAGCTCTTCTACTGGGGAGGGTGGTTCTGTGATCTTGGGCTCTTGAACATTTCTGAATCCCTAAACCAAATACTAAACAGTGAGGACTAGAGCAAGTCACATTACTCCCCATCAGATAGGTTAAGTAATAATGCCTCCCTAGTAAGAGTTGTGAAAATTAAGGATTAGAACAGATAATGTTTGAAAAAGCATTAGGAAGTCAATAAAGGACTATATAACTATTTTGTTTCAATAAATGATTCATGCTTTTCCTAATCCAAATGTTAATGATGATATTATTTACACTATTTTACTGTAAGCCTTCTCAAATATGTTGATTAAATGGGTAGTCTATAGCTAATAAGTGCATGAATAATTAAAATCTTTTATTGGATTTTTATCTGACATCTTACCAAAAAAGAGGAAGTTGGCTTATTGCTTATAAATGCATATATATCACTGTGCCAAGACGTTTATCTAAACAAAAAATCACTGTTGTCATCCTAACAGACATTTATTGAGCACATGCTAGGTGCCAAAGACTGGGCTAAATACTCTATTCTCTATCACCTCATTTAATTATCAAAAGGTAGGTATCATTATTATCTCCATCTTATAGATGAGGAAACTGAAGCCCAAAGCGTCTAAGTAACTTGACTAAGGTCACACAACTCTTAAGTAAAAAAGACAACTTTTTAGACATATACACAGTGTACTTGATAATACTTTATACTACATCTGTCAAAATAAAACTTTTCAAATGTCTTGAGTGACTCGAAATCAAGGTCTCTGGCACAATAGAACACAGGCAAAATGTTAAAACCTAACTAGTGAACTTGTGCGTGCGTGTGTGTGTGTGTCAGAAGGGATGGGAAACAGGCAAAAAAGCATAAGAAAATTCTAGCTAAAGAAAATCACTGTGATTGACCACAAGTTGTCCCTCTACACTTCTTCATGTGGAGAGACACTTGCATGCTTACTAACTAATTCACTAACCAACAAATGACTGAGCACTTATTATGTGCAAGGACAAGTGTTCAAGTCTAGGGAACAGAGAACACTTAGTCACAGAGCCTCCTCCTTGGACCTCACAAACTCCTAGATAAATTGTTAGATAAATGCACTGAAATTATTTTGTGTGTGTATATGTACTACTTAAGTAAATTGCCTCTGGGGTAGGCTCATAAGTTGGTTCTTACCCAAACTGCCCTTTTATACAACTGCTTAAGAAAAGACATAAGGGAGAATGTCCAACTTTGTGAAATATGAGGATAGGATTTGGAGAAGAGGGTGAGTTATTTAAATTGGTCAAGACGTTGGGACATAGGATACTTTTATCTTCAGTGGAACTTTGAGGTCTTTGCAAAAGAAAAAAAAAAAAAATCCAATGTCCTGAAAGCTAAATAAAGCAAACTGGGCCTCTGATTCCCCAAGGTTCAGATTAACAGCCCAACTCTTCTGTGGAGGACAGGAGGAATGAGGGACCGGATTTCCATTATAAATAACCCCAGAGTTCAGTCAATATCTATTTCTTTTGAAGCCCTTTAAGAAACTTGGGATGAGGACAGAGGGGACATACCCACCAGGCCAAGCCAGGAGAGAAGGGAAATATCTATAGCTGATTTCATTCTGCGTAGCATTTACTGCTGCAAATCATAGCTAAAGAAAGCAGCCAGTGGCAGCAGAGACAACCCCCAGCTGGAGGGCCCTGTCACCAAAATGTCTCTTCTCTGCCACTCAGGCAACATGGCCTTGGCTTCCATCTTGCAGTATATTTGCACTTCCCCACCTCAGAAAACAGAAAGTCTTGGAATTAGCAGCCATGACATTCATATCCCGGTCCATCCAAGTACTAGCCACAGACAGGTTATCTTACCTGTCCCTGTGAGTTTCCTCATCTCCCCATGTGGTTGACTTCACAGCACTACTGAGTCACTCAGGTGACATGAAGGACCTTAAAGCACATTGGGAGGTGATCAAATTTCCCAAACAGGAAGGCGTAAATAACTTAAAATCTTAAAAGTTTTGAATATAGATGACCATACCCATTCACAGTCGAAAACGAAATGAAACTAGTGAATGATGCACATAAAACCATGGATACACACCCAGTTGACATAGAATGGAACCCAAACTCACTCACTGGTTCTCAAGATACTTTTTACTACCATTGCCTCTTTCTCTATCCCCCTTACGTCTCTGGTAATTGATCAAATTAATTGCCCAGTGACTCAGGAGCCCAGAATATGGGCTTGTTCTTTAATACCTCCATTCACTTGCTGGGCTATTTCCACCTCCTGGAACGCCCTTCCCCGACACGTCTGCATATCCAAACCTGCCCAAATGCAGCCTTCTCCAGGAATGATGCTGTCTCTGATTTTCCCTGTTTGTAAATCATCTCTACTTAATCTGAGCATCCCTAGCATTTTTATTTGTACCTCATATTCTAAAAATTTATATTCCCATGAATTTGTCGGTTCCTTGAGAAGGATTATGTCTAATTCCTCTTCGTTTCATTTACCAGGGAAATGATAATAGCTAATGGCTAAGATTTACTGAGCACTTAATGTGTGTGATCTCTTTTAATCCTCACAGCTAACTGAGGATGTTGATACTGGTATTTTCCTCATTTTGCAAATAAGGAAACAGGGGCCCAGAATGGTTAAGAAAGTTGCCCAAGTACACAGCTACTAAGTGATGAAGTCAAGTTGGAAACCAGGAATTTCCAGTATAAATCCATGGTTCTTAACACCCATGCCTCCACTCAGTGCATTTTCTTAGCATGGGAAGTACTCAGTAAATGCTTATTAATTGAGTGAACGAACAAACGGATGAATGAAGAAAGTGTGAGTCTTCAAGCATGAATACTCCCACTCTATGTACAGGACTTCAAGTTCTCTTCAAGTAGTGGTCACTCAAGGAATATTTGCAGAGTTAATGAATGAAAGAATCAGTACTAGAGCAGATGTCAGGGAACTGCTGAGTCTAGAAAGTTCTCAAAGGGGAGTCATTCTCACATTCTTTCAACATTTACTCATCACTATTTAGTCTTTCAGCATTTAGGCTGCTATATACTGCGAAGATGATATGGAATAAAGGATAAATCAGACGTGAGTCCTGGTCTGTGGGTGCTAACATTTTGGTAAGATGAAAATTGACTGGAGTTTTTCAAGTCTGAATAAGAGCAGACATTGGCAGAGTAAAGATAACTCAAGCTCAGGGAATGACCAACAAAATATTCAGAGATGAAAAGTGAGGTAAGCCTAGTGCTGAAGGAGCAAGAGCCTCCCCTTAAAGAGGAAATACAGCTGAAGATCATGAAGAGTGACTGATGACTCGCCCATCAAAATAGGAAGCTCTGTCTGGTAAGGAAGATGGTGGCATCCAGGTGGCTGAAACCACGAAGATCCTGAACAAATACTTACCACAGTCGACTTCACCCTTGCCGCTTGGGCTAGTGGCTGAGGCGTGGAGGACCCATTCACTGGCCAGGGCTGGAGGCATGGCAGCGCTGTGGTGGGAGATCCCAGGCTCTTGCAGTCACTGCCTCACTCTGAACAAAGACTCCCTCATGTAGCAGCTCTGCAAATTAGGACATTTAGGAAAGTAGATAATCACAACTCCTTTTTCACTGAGTTGTTGTGAAGACCAAAAAGCTAATACCTGAAAAGGGCATAGAACAATGCCTGGCTTATAAGAAGCACTCACTTAAGGTTAGCTATTTTTATCATACTTCTATCATTGATTCTAATTGTTTGTATATGTGAACTGAAGAATCCCTAGTGAATTTTAGAAGGAAGAGAGGATGCTTACCTTTCACTTGGATATGAAACAGGAGTATAAATCATACATCTTGCACCTTATAACTACTTCATTCCTAAGATGACAGTACTCTTGTTGGCCTGGGGCTGGCTTCTTCAAACTGCCATACAGTTGTCCTCTGCAGCAGAACTCCAAGAGGGCTGTGATGTTCCATGTTTGTGGACTTCAACCCAAGACTTTAAGAGGAGCATAGAATAATTCTGCCAAAGTCACACAGGTATACTTTCTTTCACTTTACCAGACCACTGTATCTATCAGAATCCATGATCTATTTTTTGGTATTTAAATGTCACTCTAACCTAGAAAGTAGATATTTCTTTATTAAGGCAAAGGCAAATTTAATCCCTGTATTTCTTTTCTATTTAAAACAGCAAATGTATATTTTTAAGACATATATATTAAAGAAAATTTTTTATTTATGCAAGGAATTTATAACCAGGTGCTGGACCTAATTCTACAGCAAAAAAAAAAAAAATCTGATTTTATATTTCATAGATAGTCTTTTAATATAAAGATGTTTTAGTACAAACAACAGTTTTTAAATTTATGACTAATGAATACATTTTTTGGAATGTTATTATTTCTACTTATTTATGTTTACATATCAAACATTGCAACTTACCACAAGATGCTAGGGTCTTACTTTGCCCTGTTTTCTATAAGATGCCTTAAATAAAAGAACACACCAGTGAAAGGGGAGCTACTTCCCAAACTGCCTGAGGAGATAACTAAGTTGAATAGTCAAAGAATTAAAAAAAAAAAATCTCAACTTGATTCCACACCAGGACCAGCCATAGAAAATATTTGGGGCTTGTTGGTGGGTGGGACACAGGAGTGGGTTTGAGATCATCTAGAGAAGGTGGTGGCTATGGTGAAAACAACACAGGCTTTGGAGCCAGGAAGACTGGGCCCCAAATCTTGACTCTGCCACACTGGCCACGTGTCATCTGAGCCTCAGTTTATTCATATGAAAAACAATAACGTTAACCTCTCAGAGTCTTTGGGAGGATTAGAACTAATAAGTTATGTAAAGTGCTTGGAACATAGTAGATGCATGATAACTAGCAGGTCTCATGATGAGGACCATTTGGATATATTTGCATGCAGATACAATTAGACAGTGTTCACAGCGTATTTTTTGTTGTTGTTCTTGTGTATTGACATCTTAAAAGGCATTTTAGCAATCCTTCCTCCACAAGGTTGCCACATGGGGAGACGGGAGAGGCACGCTCGTTCCTCTACTCCATAAAACTTTCTGTAGCACCTGTCCCAAAGCACACTAGAGAGATCATCACTCTTTGTACATACTCAGCATATCACCATTGATAATGAAGAGCAGAGTACTCTACTAGGAGTAGGGAGACCAGTGATTTAGTCCTGACTCCATCCCAAAAGGGCTCTGTGACCTTGGGTCAGTTGCTTCCTCTCTCTGGGCCTTAGTTTCCTAGTTTTAAGATGAAGAAATCAGATAAGATTTCTTCTGGGAATCTTCTAGTCCTAAAACTGTACTAGGCGCCCAAGTCTATGATCTTCTGACCTAGGTATTGGTTCAAGAGGAAGAAAACCTATAGAAATTACTAAGCTGGTGGGAAAGATTAAATGTCCATCTGGTGTCTGAAAAACTATGATACTGACCTGAATTTCATATGTTCTCTTAAAAGTGAAAGTCAAAGGAGATCAGTTCAAGTTCCTTTCTCTGTGACCAATGAAGGATTTTCACACAAACTTTATCATAAACACCTAAGACTATCATTTGTAAATATATCTCTAGTCCTGGCCCTGTGTGCAGCATCCAATATTTTTCTGTTCACTCTGCTGACCAAGGACTTATATGAGTTGGGATTTGGGGTCTAGTCTGTGGTCATGGATCCTGTTTGCATCTATTGAGGTCACCAACCTACACACAGCCCCAAATGTCTTTGGTGAGTGCTGTCTTGCTGTGCTAAATTCCTCCTTATAATTGAACCAATAAATAAGTTTAAAACACCCAACTTCTAAATCTGACCAACCATGGAATGGGCCACCTTGGGAGATAGAAAATTCCCAGCCTGGAGATATCTAAGTAGGAGTATGATGGACACTTTGTTAGGGGTGTTATGTTGGAGATTCAGATATGGTGTGATCTCTAAAGACCTTCTGAACCCAACAATTCTACGATTTTCTGATCTTACCTAATCTTATCAGGCTAATTCTGGAATGTGGGTGATGGGTTTTATCTTTACATTAAAAAAAAAAGAAACGAGTTTTTCAACCCTGCTGAGGAAGAGAGAGAGGCCAACTCTGCACATGGGCTAATTGAGTCTTTTAAGACTAAAGACACCAATATTCCAGGTTTCTGAGCCATGGGTTATAAATTTAGATTAAATATGAACGGCAGCAGTGTGCAAAAAAGTTCAGTAGAGGTAACTGACATGCCCAAACCTGGACTTGGCACACAGGAGGGGGCAAGATCACCTAGCTGGTATTTGCTGTGGTGCCCGACCCTTACCTGCCTGCCCACTTCTTCCTGGATCCTCCGAGAATCCCAGGACCCGGCTTGGTTTGTGCCCAGCTCAGTGCCCATGGCTCAAAGAATTGTTCTCTAGTTTAATCCAGTCCTCCTTCCCTTGGCATGCTGCCTGCTCCAACTCAGAAGTTAAAGGTTGCACTTCCTTAAAATGTAGTATTTCCCAACTGAACCTGCATCAATCAACTGATTAGTATAACTACACATGCATTGCTCAAGGCACAGAGCTGGCTAATGATCACCGGCTTGGTCTTGTACCAGGCTTGTCTTTCCCTCCAGCGGAGAATTGACCACTTGAAAAACGGTGCACAGAAAGATCTAAAATACAACGGGGAGAAGACCGTGTCGAGCTGTCATAGCCTCTGGAGGCAGCGTTTGCAGCATCTGGCCAGATGTGGTAAGGCGGTTGAGTCCTGGTGTGCACGGTAGGGTGTGGAGGGTGACTCATGAGTTAAAGAATGACATGGTAAAGGAGCCACTAGAGAGGTTTCCTGCCCTAACTCTCGTCTTGGGCTCTCTACTCGGCCCTGTGGCTCTTCCCACACCTCGTTTTTCTGACTCCCATGCCTCACCTTGGGTTTGCGTTGATTTGCTGTCTGGATGACGGAGTGCAGTCCGATGCTGGCAGGCATGGCAGCTTGGTCTGTGTGGATCAAGAAGGGTTCGGAATCTTTGCAGGACTCACCCTGACTTCAGGTGGAACCCAAGACGAAGGAGAGAGCCCCATCCCTAGAAGGACTGGACCTGAAAGGCCAGGTCCACGCTCACTGATGCCAGGTGGGGTGTTAAGGCCTGGCTTGCTCCTCTGTTCTCTCTCAGGAATCACAAATGGGCGGTAATATCACTAGCTGGAGAGCAGCACCCACGTTTCTGCTCCTGCCTGGAGTTGCACTAACCTTCTCTGTTTGGAAAAAGACCATTTGGCTCTAAACTAAAATATAAGACTCATTAACCATCCTCCTTCCAAAGAATACAACCTTACCTCTTTCTTTCTTCTCTCTCCTCTTCCTTCTCTGTCTTCCTTTTGCTTGTTTAGGTTATAATACATGTTCGCAGGGGATTTAAACGTTTAACGTGGTCACCAGAGAAGCCCAAACATAAGGGTTTTGAATCTGTTGGGGGAAAAAGGGAAGTGATACTGGCTGTGGGGTGAGGGTGACATCAAAGAGAAGCTGTGTTCTGTTCCCTACAGCCTGGCCAGGATTTTTTTACTCCAAGAATAGGATTAAACAACAGAGCTTTCCAGGAAAAGAATGAATGTTTGTTTTTCTCTTTCTGGTTTTTTTTTTTTTTTTTTTTTGGTCCTTCTACATTCTTTTCCCAATCCATTCAGAAATGTGCATCTACATTTGATACCCAGAGACCCATTTCATTCTGTGCAGAGGCCTAATGCTGTTGAAAACTTGTACTAAAACTATAATTAATGAAACAATAGTATTCAAATGGTTTTAAACTCATTGTGTTTATCCTCTGAACAACACAACAGAGTTTGAAGGGAAAGGTATGACTATTACCCCAGGTTTTTGGGAAAAGCAGGGCCTGAAAGTGAAATGCCTTGTTCAGGGTTGAACACCTGGCGGATAGAAGCATCAAAACAACATCACTCTTTTGACTTTAGGCTCAGTGTGATTTTTACTACATCTCACTGCCTCTTCCCACAAAATAATCTTTTAAGATTAAGTCTTTAGACTCTAGAGTTGAGTCCGTGGAGTTACTAAAAGGACTCAGAAAAAAGGAACTTTTAAAATGTTATATTCTCATCCTTCTTTCTCCGCACAGTGTCTGGGAATCAAGGGAAAGGATTATTTTTTAAGACTGCTTTGAAAATTGGCTGGCCCACGATTACTTGACTAATGCCAGTAATAAAATCCTGTATATCAAAACCATACTCTTTTTTGGTTTTTCTTGGCTCATTACTTGTCTTAGCTAAGTCGCCAGCTATGTGCAAGTTTACTAGTAGGGAGGTTTTCTGGGAGCAATGACCAGTTATATGGTTTCTGTTGAGATCCAGGAGCAAATTTAGGCAGGTCCATATCTGTTATCAGGGAGAGGCACCAGTTACAGAGCACGCTCCAAGCCGGTCGGCACTGTCCAAGAGCTTTGTCTAGCAGAGTCTAGACTGATCACACCTGGATCACCTCTGGAATACTAGGGAGAGAAGTGATGACTATTGATCAGAAGCTGGGTCTGCTGCTGTGGGCAATCAAGTTCTTGAAGAAAACTAAACAATTTAGGGTGCCTACTCATGGAAGAGAGTTTCTAGTTCCTATCAAGGTTAAGGCCCTCCTCTCTCAGTCATTATCAGCATATTCACATCAGTCATTGGTGGGACCTTGGAGAAATCAAGGTAGGATGACCAGTGTGCTCAGCTAGGAGCCTGTTTCTCTCCAGGCTCTGTGTGGTCTTAAGACAAGTGATCTGCCTTTGTGGGTTTTCGTGTCCCCATCTTAAAGATGGGGGGTTGGACTACATAGTCTTTGACATTTCCAAGCCTGACATTCTTTGGCTCTATCTAGAATATCAGATTCTGGTCTGTACATGCTTCACCAAGAATGTTAAAAGATCCTCAAACTTCTTGTCTTGCCTTTGGTTCTCCTCTCTCTTGTCAGGGTTGCCAGGGTGACAGCGAGCAGGAGAAGCAGCACCTTTTCCCCCACAGTAGTGAGAGGTCTCACTGTGATCGCCCAGCACCCACCTCCCAACCTCCCCAGTCGCCCGTCTACCAACGACCTCAGGCTCTGGCAAATAAAACGCACAGACACGCCAGGAAACCCCTTATGCAGAGGGCTCTCACTTTAGAGAGGGGGAAAGGGAGTCACAGGGAGGGTGAGATGCAGTCAGTTCCTGAGATGGGCCAGGACTCCAGCCCAGACACACTGACATCCCAGTTGAGTGCCTGTTTCATGGCACCAACACGCTGGATATTTCTTTTTGTTTTAAGCTCTCACTCGGATACAATAAGATCTTCTGTTCACGATTCTCAGAATCCAGAGGATTACACTTCCTAACTTAAATCAATTTCAAGTGACTATCTGCCCTACGTTCCTATCCCACATCCATTCTAACTCCTTCTTGTCGCTTCTGCATCATTAGCTTTATAATCATAAGTGTTTCCAATTCTTTATCTTGTGGGTTTTTTAGAGAAAAAAGATGTTAGGTAAAGAAAGAAAGAAATGCACAATAAATATTAACAATTAAATAATTTCTGATTTGAATACCTGTTTAGTATACAAAATTAGAAAGCAAGTAAATGATAGTAAATTAAGACCTCTCGTTATCCCATCACTCAGAAATATCCACTGTGAACATTTTGCTGTTTCCTTCCAGTAATTTTTCTATACATACACACACCTATTTACTATTTTTACCTTTTCATTGATATTTCAAAGAGGTTTTCAGGACTTATCATAATGATACAACTTTGGTCTTGTATCAGTTGTGTAAGATCTAATTCCTCTAATTCCGTATCACTTCTCTTTCCTAGTTGAGCCCTAATTGATACAGAGCATGTTGTTGGAACTCCTAAAACATGTCAGGTCTGGATTTTGGTACTGGCTTCCCCACCCAGACATATTCCAGAAATGAATTTTTTTTCTATTCTTTTTCAACTCTGCTCAATGTTATGTGGCAGCCTAAATGGGAGGGGAATTTGAAAAAGAATAGGAAAAAAAAAAAACCAGAAATGAATTTTGAAGCATTGGACAGTATGTTTCAAAACAGCTCCAGGGTTTTTAAAAAGTCAGCCATTGACTATTACGTTTCATATTTATTGAATATCTGCTATACATGTCAGACATTACTAAGTGATTTACATGCATTCTATTACTTAATCCTAACTCCCTGGGGGTAAGTACATCATTGTTCCCATTTTGTAGATGAGGAAACTGGGGCTTAGGGGAGTTCCATGGCCCAAGGTTGCATAGCTAATAAGTGGCAGAGTCATGATTCAAGCCCAGGCAGTTTGGTTTCAGAATCCATGCTCTGGACTCAAAGTTAAGTCACTCACTAACACACCTAGCTGGAGGGGAGTCACCTATGGGTAGGAGGGCAGGGTCTCTGGGGAAGTCACTCGTACTGTGGGAATACATAACCTTGTGAGACAGACCTGCTGAGGAAGGCAGCAGGTGTGCTGGGGTGAGCACTGGACTCCGAGACAAACAGGCATGGCCTCCAATCCTACTCTTCCAACATGCCAGCCGTGTGACCCTGGACATGTCACTTTCCTGTCTGAGCATCATTGCTCTCAACTGTAAAAGGGGGATAATAAGATCCGTCTTAGAGGTGGTGGTGAGGATTAAGAATGATAACACGTAAAAGTACCTGGCATGTTTGCAGGCATATAGTAAATGCTCATAGAGTTTAGTTGAATCTGATTCTGAGCAGAAAGTTTCAAGTTGAGACCTGGTGTCTAGTCTTGGATCCAACACACTTGGTATGTGATTTTGAACAAGATAACTGGGACCTTTCTAGGCCCAAGTTCCTCATTTTTCTAGGAGGTGGTTGGACTAGATGATCTCTACTATCCTGTTTAGGATCCTGGGGCTTCAGCTGGTCTTAAGAGGAAGGAATACGGCAGATGGTGTCTTCCTTTCTCAAATCAATCTGAAATGAGGCCGGACTCTCAGAGAACAGTATGTTGCGTGTTGCTCCTTAGCCCCTCTGGCTGGTGGATGTTCTTGACTAGATCCAAGCCCTTGGAGCTTTCTGAAATGTCTGATGTCTGATGGAAATCTCAAATACTTCTTAGAAGGAAGGGGTGAGGCTTTTGATTGCCAGAACACTGTTGCTTTTATTAGCCCTTCTAGGAAAAGAGAGGTTTCCCAATGATGAAACAAAAGAACTCTGACTTGCTCCAAAGAACACAGTTGGGAAATCATAGAGCCAGATGATTTCTTGGGTCCCTTATGCTTGATCATTTTGTGATTCAGCTGTAAGACAACCAGCTGAGTTTTAACCGAAGGGCTCCTAGATGCTGAGCACCGTGGAGGGTGGAGAAGTGATGTGTACTCACTCTAAAGATGCCTGCAGTCTGCCTCCACCCAAGAAACATAAGCCAAGAGTTGAAGAGGACAGACAGGTTTTGTCAGGTCTTCACAAAAAGGATATCAAGGTTTCCCCCTATCTCCCTGGCCACTCCTCATTCATCTTGGCTGGTAAACTTTTTCCAAACCTCTGACCAGGAAGGGTCCTAAGGCTCAGCCATCAGACCTCTTCTTGTTTGTGCTCACTTCCCTGGGGATCTTATTCAGTTTCACAGTTTTAATAAAATCTGAAGAGTGACAACTCCTCAATTTCTATCTCCAGCTTCCATTTCTCTCTGGAACTCCAGACTCCGAAATCCAGCGGCCTGTTCACTCATAGTCCTTTGCCTGTGTATTTGGCTTCTCTGGCTGAACACCTCCAAGCTGGAGTTCTCGGTGTTCCCCTAACTCTTTCAGATTTGTTCCACTTGCAGCTTTTCTTTTTTTGGTAAATAGCAATTCCACTTGTTACTGTGGTTCAGGCCAAAGAACCTGGAGCCGTGCTTGACTCCTCCTTCTCCATGACCTACATCCAAACTATCAGTAATACTATTGACTCTGCCTTAAAAATATATACAGAATTTGAACACTGCTCACCATTTCCTAGTCCAAGCCACCATCGACTCTCTCCAGAATTATTATCACGCCTCCTAAATAGTGTGTATGCTCCCACCTTGCCCATCTCAACAGAGCAGCCAAAGCTCTGCTGTGAAAATAAACTTTAGTTTATTTTCAGCCATGTGAAAATAAACTTTAGATTCTGTCCAAACCCTCAATGACTTTCCGTCTCATCCAGAGTCATAGAAAGTTCTTCCAGTGCCCAGTGGGATGTGTACAATGTACTTCCCCTTCCTCTCTGTCCTCCTCTCCCACTGCTCTGGCCTCCTTCACTCTGCACCAGAGACACCAGCCTCTGTGCTGTTCCTCAAACACCCAGCGCACACGCTGGCTCAGGGCCGTGGTGCTTGCAGCCTCTGCCTGCTGCTGGCACCCCGATACCCAAGCGGTCCTCCCCCTCGCCTCCTCTCTGCCTCTAGTGTAACCTGCTCAGTGCACCTACACTAGCAGTCTGCCTCACTTTGCATCCTTACCCCTCACACATGCCCTGTCCCTCTTCTCTGCTTTTTTCCTTTTTAGCTTTTATTACCGTAAAAACTAATGTTTTTACGGTAATAAAATAAACTCTGTTTACTCTTGAGTTTATTGTCTGTTTCTCCCCACTAGAAGACAGTAGAGCACAGAGTCCGGCATTCAGTAAATTTTAGATTAAAAAGTGGGTGGCTGGTTGGCCAAAGGCTTCGTGGAGGAGCGTGGGTTTAAGAGATGCTCTGAACCATGGGGAGGACCTGAATGACCAGAGGCTGAGAAAGGAGTGCCCAGGAGAGAGGAACACTGGGCAAGGCCCTGGCGGGGACCAGGGGGGATGGGGAGGGTCAGACTAACGGACTTGTTCTCTGTCAGTCTATACCTTCCTGTTTTTATTTCTTCCAGGATACCTATTGTCTGTCTTTTAGTGTGTAGCAAAAATCCCATGGCTGCTTGGTATAATAGAAAGCTCATGGATAGAATTCAGAGTCATAGACCTGAATCTGGAAGTGTGACCCTGGACTAGCCACTTAACCTCTTTAAGCCTCTGCTTGCTCATCTGTCAAAGAAGGATAACAACACTGGCTTGTGTTCTCATGGGGCTGTTGTGAAGATCAAATGAGGTGATGGATGGGAAAGTGCTTTACACTCTGAAAGCGGGATGATTGTAGGGGATTAGTGAAATGCATGAGAATGTTGCTGAAATAATCGCTCAGACTCACATGTAGATTATCTACCCCAGTGGCAAGGAAAGGGGAAAGGAGGCTCCAAATTGGTGATGAATTCAGAAATCTTTCATCAAGGCTTTCAAGTATGGGAGGGACATGGAAGGCAGGATTGGAAGATGTACCTTCCTGAAGACATGGATAGTGTCCAGATGAGGTGCTATTTAACCCCTGTGCTATTGGTAAATAACAATTCCATTTGGTACACTCGCTCAGGCCAAAGAACTTGGAGACATGCTTGAATCCTGTTATTCCCTGTACACCAGGTTCTGGGAATTACTTCTCTTTTCATCCTTACATACATTTGGAAGTTGGGTATTATTCCCCCTTTCTTTAGAGCTAAGAAAACCGAGGCTCAGAGAAGTTAAGTAACTTGCCCAGGGTCACACAGGTATTTGACGTCAGAGCCAGAAGAAACTAGCTTTGTTTTAAGAGTCTGTGCTCTTTCCACGGGCTGCCTTTTCAGAGACCTAGATGCAACTAATTCAGCAACCAACAGCGCTGCCTCAGTCACCTGAATATGGGCAAGTGAATAATACTCGAGTCTAACATCAGGGGTCCAGGCACATAACAGACTCTGAGCTGTTAAATGTAATTCAAAAAGTGAAAAGGAAGGTCCATGTGCCACCTGTGAATCTAAACCCTTCTCTAGGCCACTGCCTTGTGCTATGAATGTACTATGTATGGCAGTACATGGTAACAATTTAGAAGAAATCAGGATTTTGAGCTAAATTTTCAGCAGAGCATAAGAATAATATAGCTTATAGCAATGCCCTCTGGTCTTTCTAAGCATCAGAAAAAAATTTTTAAAAGAGATGGTATAAGAAAAAACTTTTTGGATGGTTAACAACCCAGTCTAGATTTTAACCTATAACCCTTCTGCAGCAACTGGCCTGTTACCTGCCACATATGGGATTTAATCAATGTCCACTAAATATATGCAGGCATCTCCATGTACATGTATACCATGTACGTAATAGGTGAGATTTTGGTCATTAAGTATGTAAATTCATTTGGATGGATAATGGATGTACAGATAGATGGATACTGGAGTCACAGGTAAGAGAAATGCCAAAAAAAAAAAAAGAAGAAGAAGAAAAGAACAAAGCCTGTAACAGTGCATAGGATGCTGATAGAATGCTTGCTTTAAAAGTTTATGCACTGGGAGACTGGGACTGACATATATATACTAATAGGTATAAGATAGATAACTAATAAGAACCTGCTGTATAGCACAGGGAACTCTACTTCACTTCGCTGTACAGTAGAAACTAACACAACATTGTAAAACAACTATACCCCAATTAAAAAAAAAAAGTTTATGCACCTGAAAGTGTATTAAGCACCTACTGGGTGCTAGTGGTAGGGAAAGGGAGATAATCTCTTTGCACTGGCCTCAGATAATCATAAGAAACATATACAGACAATTTTAAAGAAGTGATTTTTATAGGTAAGAACTACTTGGATTTGGAGGCAAAGGAGAACCATTTTCTCTTTGGTGTGAAGCACCAATTAGAGTGTTAGGGGTGAAAGAGGCCTGGGGCATCTGGTGCAGTTAGACATTTTAGACTGTAAAACTGAGCTGCATAAAGCAGAGTTACACAGTGACTCATAGACAGACTTTTAAAAAAATAAATAAATAAAAACCACCTTCTCCCTAGCCGCCACTGCTTTCTGAAGGTGCTATGGAAACCTTGAAAAACTGGTCTTTGTAAGGAAGTAGAAAACCCGGCGAGATAGTGTAAGGTCAAGAGCATGGGCTTTGGATTGAACTCAACCAGGCTTCGAACCCCCCTCATTGGCTTAGTAGCTCTTTGATCTCAGGGATGCTATTTCCATTTGGAACCTCTGGGTCTTGGCTTATGAAATGAAGACCCCTGCCTATGTCTCCCGTCAGTATGAAATTAGATTATGTCACAAGGGGCTCAGCAAAGCTCTCAGGATCTCACTCCTCCACACATCCACAACCCCCTTCAGCCTCTCACTTCCTCGGCACCCTTGGGTGCCTTCTCCATTCTCATCTACCACATTCAGGTGTTGCATCAGATGATTTCTAAGTTTCTGTTAAATGAGTCTAACTGTCTAGTCCCATTGTTTACCAGATGGCTGAGATAGCTGGACAAGATATCAAACAGTCTGTTTCCTACACATTTATGTTAATGAGCCATTTACTGTGCTTTACCACATTTAATTCTCAAAAGAATACCTGTGAGCCAGCAGTTGCTTTCCCCTTTTATAAATCAGCATACCAAGGCAAGAGGCATAGAGAGAAATCATCTTAGACCTCTGGCTTGGCATCCGGCTTGCAGGGATACTCTTGAAAAGCTTGACAACAGCTTTAAAAACGAGGCCCTTCACTATATTGGTGGCCGTGAAAATCAAGTGGAAACTTCCCAGTTTTCATTCCATGCATCCTCCCTCCTCTTTGCACTAAAAGCTTTAGTCATCTTATCTCTCTTTTTTGTTGTCTTTTTCCAATGTTGCCCTTCGAGGCTGAGGTCGTGACCCTCCTAAGAGCCTTAATCAAATCCGGAAGGCAACAGGACTACAGAGTCTTCTCTACCTGATTCCCAGACTGAACATGCACAAACAAAGCTGATGCTTGGGAATCCAGCCCTTGCTGCCTCAGGCCGTGTGGCTGGCTGCGAATTTTTACCAGCTCTTGCCTGATGGGCTTTCTTTGGCATTTGACATACATGTCACTGGATCCATGGTACAGCCAATCTTTTTCTCTAACCACTAATTTATATTTCTCCTGGAGGGCCTAGAACTATGCCCTACACAGTGGGTACTCACTGAGTTGCAGATGGTACCGCCAACCAGTGCGGACCCAGGTTACATCAAATATTTCAGCAATTGCACCAAATTGCTGGCCAGCCTTGAGGGTTTGGTCAGCCTCGTTCCCAGCCTTTCCCCTCAGAGAATCACAAAGCCCAGTTTCAACTAATTCTTAATAATGCAATTAAATTTTTGGAAACGAAGCCGGGTTTCATATTTAAATGTTGACTTTCACCACACTGCAAAGGTTGGCCAAATGCAGGAGTGGCTGGAAGGATTTGGCAAAGAGATGAATTGGGATTTTCCATTTTTAGAGAAGCTGCCTGTGCTCAAGCACAGGTAATACTCCAGCCTCAGGGGTTCCCAGGGACCAAAGAATGGACAAAGCATGAACCCGAAAATCAACATGCCTCATAGGGAATCATTAGTATTCTCAAAAAAAAAAAAAAAAAGTAGAGGCAGAATTGAACTGTTTCCTCTTTGGAAATGCAACACCACCTACCTCTCAGGGCCATTGTGGAGATGAAATTAGAACATATATGAAAAGGCTAGCTTGGAGCCTTGCTCAGAACCGGGAGCAATGAATATATTTAGTTGCTAGCACTACAACATGGGAAAAGACACTGGTCTGAAGTGAAATGACTAGGTTTTGAATTTCACACTGCATCTCACTAGCCCAGCTGGTGCCTTCCCATCCTGGCTCCCAATTTCCTCATCTTTCTAACTGGAATAATAATCACGGCATACTTCACAGGGTCACAAGGAGGAGCACATTAAAGAATGACTGAGAAAGTTCTTTGCAAACTAGACAGCTTTCTAGGCAAAATAAAGCATTATTAGGTGTATACCTAACCTCTGTGCTTTTGTTTCAGCTCTACGTTCTGTCTGAAATGCCCTCCTTCCCACACCCCCTCTTCTGAACCTGGCTGTTGAAGTTCTAACCTTCATTCATAAGGCAGGAGAGCATAATGACTAAGAGCAAAGTATTACATCACTGGGTTCAAATCCCCATCTCTGCTGTTTGCTAGCTGTTTGACCTTAGTTAAGTTACTTTCTGTGCTTCAGTTTCCCATCTGTAAAGTGAGGATAACAGTACCACCCATTCTATAAGAGTGTTGTGAGGATAAAATAAGCTCACAAGTGTAAAGTACTTTAGAACAGTACGTACTAAGTCCCATATATGTGTTAGCTCTTATTATTTCAGAGATTTATTACTTTGATGTTTATTTCAAGGATACTTTCATTATTTTACATTATTTTATTATTATGTTCAAACTCCACCCCTCCAAGAAACATTTTTAGATCTCTTAGTTTGAAGCAATCATGTTCCCATATTTAACCAAGTATATTGTTTGTAGCTCAGTGATGGCCCTTGTCATTGCTGGTGTCCAGTATATCTCTCTCCTGCACTGGCCTTATAGCCCTGAGTGACAGAGGCTTCCCTTCTTACCTCTATACACATGGCTGATGCACAATATTTGTTGAATTGGATGGAAGGTATGCAAAGTATACAGATGAATAAGCCTAAATATACTGGATGAGAGCTGATCGCAACTGTTACATGATACCTGTATTTTAAAGACTGAACACAATTGCAACCTTTAGCACCATACCTGACATATAGCATGTGCTCTGTAAATGTATTTACTTGGAAGGATGGAAAGATAACTAAAGGTGCATTAAATCCAATGGAAGGTTTCAGTTTATTGGGTCCCTCTCATTCAAAACATGCATTAGATGACAAAGTTACTTATCACAGGTGCCAGGGTGAGATTAAGATACATACCAAGGAAAGTAGAAGTAGCTCCTGACTTTCAGGCACTCACTTTCGGGAGGAGAGATGGTCCGGTTACTAAATAATTGCAGGGGCCACAGGTGCTAAACTGAGTAGAAAGGAGCTGCACAGGAAAGTGCCTTCAGCAGCTCAGTCCCCACTGTAAGGCATGGACCCCCTCGATAGCAAATTGCCCAGGTATGTTCATTTGGGATGACTGCATCATCTTTTCAATAAGTAGGGAACCAGCAGAAAAGGTTCCAAGTTTCTGAAAGGAAGAGGGGAGCAAATTAGTTATGAGGACGTGGTGGTTTGCATACAGCATATACAAAATATAAAATAAGAGACGTGACACCATGAGCCATACCCGTATAATTATGTCTCACATAGGCGATTTCTCAGTCTCCCCCATTTTGATATCAAATATTGACAAGACATTGCAAAACAAGAAAAGTGCTTTTCCAAAAGGGAGACCTAGTCTCCTATCAACTCCATTTCCACCAATGGCTTCACTTTAGCTCCCAATTTTGCTATCAGTTGAGAAATGAGTTTGGACTGGAGTATTTCTAAGATCCATTCCACCTTTACCATTTTCTATTCTATTCTTCAATGCCTGGTCTGATATGAAAACCAATATTTTCTCCTAGCTTCAAATACTACCTCTATTCTGACGAATCCCAAATTGATATCTCCAAACCAGACATCTCTTTTGAGAGCAGATCTTAAATATCTAACTGCCTACTTGGACACCTACTTCAGAGACATCTCAAACATACCACGTTCAAAACTGAGTTCTTGATTGCCAGTAATTACCCCCCTGCAAGTTCTTCCTTTGCAGTGTTTCTAACTCAGTAAATAGAAACACATCCACCCAATTGCATAAACTGGAAACTTGGGATTCATTCTTGATACCCTTCTCTCCTTTACCACCCACTCTTACTCAACCCAATCTTTTTTTCAATCTTGTCAATTCTACCATCAAAGTAGGTCTCAAACCTTCCATACCTCACCACCTGCACTGCTACCTCACCACCTCCACAGCTACCTCCCCAGGCCCAGCTGCCTTCATCTCTCCCTGGGACTCCTACCACAGCCTCTTCAAGAATCTCCTCACGCTTCTTTCTAATTCATCTTCCACACAATAGCTGGGGTGCTTTTCTTAAAATATAAATCAGATCATGGCATCACCCTGCCTAAAAACCTTAAATAACTTCTCAACACACTTAGAATGATCTCTAAATTTCTGACCATGGTCTACAAAGACCTACATGGTCTAGCTCCTGATTCTCCCTCCAAATCCATCTTTACCACCCTCTCTGTGCCATGCTGGCCTCTTTCAGGTCTCTGAACGTGTCATGGTTCTACCCCCTTTAGGATTGTTGACCTCTGTTCCCTCCGCTCAGCAAACTTTCCTCCACGCTCTTGGCCTGACTAACCCATCCTCCTTTTTCAGATCTCAGCTTAAAGTTTACTTTAATAGAGAGGCCATTAGGTAAATTCTGTCCTTCCCCCATCTCACAGCACGTTACTTATTTCCTGATTCTCAGTTATCATAATTATAATGCATACTCATCTGTGGATTTACTTGTGTAATGCTTCTCTCTTCCACTAGACAAAAAGCTCCTCTAGGGACAGGTTTGTAATTGTTCTCTGTATGTGCAAAGTCTAGCCTGGTACTTAGCAGAGGTGCTCAATTCATAACTTTTGTGCCTGCATATTGATAAGACCTGAAAATATCAACATATGTTTATTCCATGCTGAAAAAGTCCAACCAAACAGGTGATAAAATAAGGGAATAGAGTTGAATATTTTCTGTTTCTCCAACCTTTTCAGTTCCTATTCCCTAGAATCTTATAGCACTCTTCCATTTTCTTACTGAAACTTCCCAGCTTTCAGAGTTGAGAAGGGAAGTATCTTTATGTTCTTTTGCTTTGCTCCCGCATCCCCCTGCCTTCACTGACACATTTAGCTTTGTGCAGGAATGTGGCTTCCACAGGTATGGTTGGATGAGAGGTGTTGGGAACAGGAAGGGTAGAAAGGGGAAAAAAAAAAAAGGAACCATATAGGGGAGGTGGCTGCCCTTGTACAGCTTGGACATCGTCCCAGCCCTCCCACGTTGGAGGGTTTTTTGTGTTTTTTTTTTAAATGCCATATACATCCAATATTCTCTTCTTCCCACCTCTAGGAATCCAAAAATAAATGAGCCGTTGATCATGGGTTTGGTGCTGGCAAAACTGGCAAGTATGGGCCGATGTGGTCTCAATTGAAGGAACTTTTTCTTGATACATGCCCTGGCCCCTTTGGCTTCATCTTAATCATTGCCTTGTTCTGTTACTAGAGTGAAGCCCTTACCTTCTCTCCAGCACCCATGCTCACGTTTTCTTTCCTCCTCCCTATCAAGAACAACTTGCTCCTAATCCATTTTTATATTCACTGCGACATTCGTGAGATCTGTTGTGCATTTGTTGCAGAGGTAGGAAGGATAGAGAGCTGCACAGATTCTCTTAGGGGACAGAGCTGGCCCAAGGTTCTCCTTGTCATTTGGGTCAGGCCTTTGGTAGAAAGTTATCCTACCTCCCTATTTTAGTAACTCACCCATCAACTCAGGACTTAAAAAATTTATAGAAATCCACATTGTTGCTCCTAGAAAACAGCCCTGATAAATTTGTGCTTTGTTTATACCTTTTTCTAAGACTAAAGTTAGCTCAAAACAAATGATTTTTTCCAGCTGGGTGAAGGGGATGGGTAGGGAGGGGCTAAGGTAGAAAGAGGAGGAAGAGGAAGGAGGTACCAAAAAGGAGGATCTAATACTGGATTTCAGTTCCCACTACTGGGAGATGGTTCATTTCCAATTCTGCATTTCAAGGACATAAAGACTTTCTGATCATTTTTATTCTCTTTGGTTGAGTATGAATCCTCCACAGTAATTTATGTCTTCCTATACTGAAAGGGTTAAAATATTTCGGGAAGTGAAATAACCATTTTTAAGGATGGTTACAAAGTCAAGGCAGGACACTTCAAATACATTGTTCCCCAGATAAAACCTGAGTCACAAAATCAGTTATGGAATAACCTGATGGCTTTGCTTCTCTGTGATGATTCACTCATTGGTTTGTCCATTCGCTCAACATTCAACGACCACTTTGAACTGTGCATTATAATTTCCAAAGTACTTTCCCCTCCATGGTACTTGATTCTCATGGGAATCCTGTGATGTAGTCCCTGTACAGAAATTACCATTTTAGAGAACAAGAAACTGAGACTCACAGAAGTTAGTCAGTTGTGGAGCTTTAACTGGAACCCAGATCATCAGATTTCACCCTGAATTCTCTTTCAGTTCTACCTACTTGAATTCAGTCGACATTTCCTAAGTGAGCACCATGTTTTGGACGCAAGTCCAATACAACAAAAATGAAGTTCTCTTGTCTTTGAGGAGCTTCTAGGCTACCAAAGGCAGTGATCAAGGCCTGGGTGTGGAGTGGAGGTAAGTGCCTGGGTTCTTGGAGAATGCTAAGAGTCTGGGGTAGAAAACTTAGAGGAGACGGGATTGGAAAGAAGTTTGAGGGCCTAAGGTGCTTGATTTATTGATTCACCATCACCATCGTCAAGTCTTTTCAATATACCTTCCCAAATTATGGGCTTTATTAATGATATTATTAATCTTTTTCTGTCCCATTTTCTTTTGAGCATTCCGCTGGCATTTCACCCTCCAAAGGGTGGGTGTTTCTTAGCAACCTCGATGTTGAGACATTGAAAGCTGCTAGACTTCCAACTAATTGTAAGATTGCTGAAATTGTATCTGGTGGTTTTATGCATGTGCCGTCTCTATATCCAACTCATCCTTGCCTGGCCATAGGAAGGAGATGGTTACAACTCCTGGCACATGGGCCCAACCCTCAAGCAGTCTGGGCCTTGGCAATAGGGTGCTGTGAAAAGTGGTCTGGGTGCAGGGCTGGCACCTGTTTATATCACCTGTTAGTTTATTATCCAAAGGTCTGGGATGCCCAGAGGGTTGGGGTAAACTTGGGTTTAGTTGAGTAAGCTTCAGGATCTATTAGGTGTCTAGATCCTGTTAGAGGTGGTGTTGGGTGCTAGAGTCCAGGCTGCGGATGCTACTTGAGGCTGTGTGCTTTGGAACAGCATGATGCTGGGTGATCTCTCTGTTCATGGTAGAACCTGTCAGGCCCTCGAAGTTATAAAAATCACAGTTCAGGCAAAGCTCTGGCCTGCAGGCTGAGCCAAGCTGGTGATGGTGGTGGTGAGGCTGTGTGTGCTCCAGGCTCTAGTGGATTTTCTTTGCATTGGGTATTGGGTATTACTGGATGGTGCATTGAGGCAGCTGGGTTATATCCTGTTCTAATCAACACTGGATGAAAAACCCAGAGGCTAAACCTGCCCAAGGAGGGAGTCAGTGCCTCACACTGGTGCTGGAGCGGGAGGTAGGACACAGCATCTGGGAGGAGGCCAGAGAGTTTTATTTGGCTCAGAATCAGGATGTTTGGCCTGGCAAAGGGGCTATCGTTTGCATGACTTAAAGCAAGCTTTTGCACCATTCTCGGCCTTTTTTTTCTCAGTAGATTGTGTGTCCCCTGGGGTCAGAATCTCCTGTTGTATTTATATTCATTTCCCCAGTATCCAGGGAAAATAGTGTCTAACCCACAAAAGACTGCCAATGAACTGGGTGTTGTGCGAATGAGGGAATGAATGAGCTGAGTATGAGGAATTAGATCAGTGGTTTAAGGGAAGAGGGCTTAACAGAACCATGGTCCTTACCTCACCTCCTAGATCCTGATGTCTACCCCCATGCCCTTTTCTAAGAACCAGCGATTCAAACAATGGTAACCACCTACCCCCAGTTCCTAACAACCTTGTGATTCTCTGAAGGACAACATTGATAGGGCTTATTTTTAAATTGTTTTCCTTAGAATTCACTAGTCAAACATGTTATAAGAATGAAAACCAAATCTCCTGTAGCCCCAGAAGCATCTCAAAGAATGTCTTTTTACCAGGAGATCTCCTGGGTAGCCTCATGGAGACAGTAAAGTAACCAGGAAATCCTTTTTTTTTTTTTTTTTAATTAATTTTTAAAATTTTTGGCTGTGCTGGGTCTTCGTTGCTGTGCGCGGGCTTTCTCTAGTTGCGGCGAGCAGGGGCTACTCTTCATTGTGGTGTGCAGGCTTCTCATTGCGGTGGCTTCTCTTGCTGTGTAGCACGGGCTCTAGGCGCACGGGCTTCAGTAGTTGTGGCACACGGGCTCAGTAGTTGTGGCACATGGGCCTAGTTGCTCCATGGCATGTGGGATTTTCTGGGACCAGGGCTCGAACCGGTGTCTCCTGCATTGGCAGGCAGATTCTTAACCATTGTGCCACCAGGGAAGCCCCAGGAAACCCTTTAACATTTTCAAATGCTGTGAAATACCAACAAACAAGATAAGCACACTAAGACCCAGTGGGCGGAGACAGATCAAAGATTTACAGGATCTATTTAATCTCATTATGGTCAATGTGCTCAGAAAGGGTGAGGTTTTGTTGGTGTGGAGACAAGTGTCTCCCAGAGTGAAAGGTCTTCTCCAAGAATGAGTGGGCAGTTCTCACTTTTGCTCTAGGCCCTAAAGATGTGGGAGGCTTCAACTTTAGGTCAAACATTCAAAACTGTGAACTAGAGGACGAATTGCTTGCATTGAAAAGATTTCACCTAGGGCTTTTCAGTGTCTTGAGTGTGTGCTTGTGAGATAGATCGAAATCCAACTAATATATAAACATTACACAATTTGGAAGATAGAGAAAAGAATAAAAGGAGAAAAAAGCATCCATAATCCTACTACCCTAGGACAGCCAATGTAAATAGTTTTTTTGTTAATTGTGTACTTTTGTTTATATCCAGTTTATTTTTTATGTACAGTATTTTTAAACATAGTTATAAACATACTACATACATATATATATATATATATATATACTGCTTTTCACTTTACCTGTTACCATAAGTATTTTCCATTTCTAATTTTTAAAAATTAGTTGTATTATACTTAACCATTCTCCATCCAATACCCTTCCCTCCAACCCAGTCATGATGGAACATGTAGGTTGTTCAACTTTTTTGTTGCTAGATACGATGCTTGAATGCATTTATTCATTCAAAGATTTTTTTCCCCCTATATGTTGAATTGTGCCTTGAAGATAGATTCCTAGAAGTAGAATTACTGGGTCAAAGGGCATGACTACATTTATGATTCTTGAGACATGTAACCAAACAGATTGCTGAGAGAAATGATAACCAAATTGGACTATGATAGCATTCAGTCTTACCTCATTCCACCAAGAAGAATTTAAATGTCAGCCTCCAGAGTGAATAGCAGTGTTGGTTCAAAGATCTATAACCACTTGGCAGAGAGGCTGATGCAAGTGGGAAAAGGTGAAGGGAAAGAAGGAAGAGACACTTAAGCTCACATTGGAACTGGACACCACTGGTAACTGACAGGTGGTTAGAAATGAATGAGGCATTTCTGAAATAATGTATATCAGTGCAATAGCAATCCTTAGCTTACTAAAGGGAATACGACCGCAAAATAAATGATTCAGGGTAGACTGGTTGATGGGAAGCAACTCTACCACTAATTTGTGGGATGGTCTTGGCAAACCATTTCCCTCTCTGGATTTTTCTAGTTTAGGTAATGGGGTCATATTCAGATAATGAAGACAAACTCATAGAGTTATAGGGTCCAGTGAGCGTTCTTCTCTAGACCCAGAGTTAAATTCTGATGAGATCCACAGTTCTTTTGTTGGAGTTGTACAATGAGATACCAGACATTCTAGGAAGGTCTTGGGGCTCCCCCAACCTCAGTGACGAATCCCTAAGTATTATATGTCCTGTATGGACTGATGGCCAGATCTTTCAGGGCCTTGTTTCCATGGAGGATTTTCAGAAAGGAATGTGGAGTACGCAGATTGATGAGGTGCCTTGAGTCATCCACCACCATGACAACACTTGGCCTTTGGTGCTTCCTTAGTGTTCTCCTCACAGTTCTGTGTCCAGATGGTGACATACAGAAATTAGCTAAATTGCTTTCAATTTAGTAAACTAAAAGAATAAACGCAGGTTCCCTCATTTTCCTGACTCTATTTGGGGGGCATGGTCGACTGGGAAGAAAATCTCTCAGATTTCAAGAGACCTAGCTCATTTTTGGAGGTTTCTGGTATTGAAAAGATAATAATAATAAAGATATGCCCCCCCCAAATATTTTTTAAACAGCAAAATTGAGAAGATAGTGCATAGAAAAACCCTATACCCAGTTTCCCATTATTATTAACATTTTATATTACTATGGTACATTTGTAACAACTAATGAAACAATACTGATACAATATTATTAACTAAAGCTCCTCATTTATTTAGATTTGTCTGGGCTTACCTTATCTTTTTCTGTTCCATGATCCCATCCAGGATACTACATTACATTAAGTTGTCATATCTTCTGAGGCTACTCTTGGTTGCTGCAATTTCTCAGACTTTCCTTGATAGTTCTGTGGAATACTGGTGAAGTCTTTTGTAGGATGCCCTTCCGTTGAAATTTGTCTGATACTTTTCTCATAAACAGACTGGGGTATGGGAGGAAGACCACAGAGGTAAAAAGCCATTTTCATCTCCTCAGATCAAAGGTACATACAATCAACATGGCTTATAATTGCTGACGTTGACCTTGATGAATTGGCTGGTGTAGTGTTTGTCAGGTTTCTCCATGTAAAATTATTCCCTCCCTCCTTTCCTCCCTTCCCATACTGTACTCTTTGGAATGAAGTCACTGTGCATAACTCATACTTGAAGAGTGAGGAGTTATACACCGCCCCCTGCCCCCATCCTTGCCGGCAGTGTATCTACACAAATTATTTGGAATTCTTCTGCAAGGGAGATTTGTCTCTTTTCTCTGATTTATTCATTTATTTAATAATTTATATCAGTGTGGATTCATGGATATTTCTTTTATACTTTGGATTGTAATCTAATATTACTTGATTTCTTTTTTTTACTCCAAATCTTCCAGCTTTGCCCATTGGGAGCTCTTCAAGTGGCTCCAGTGTCTCTTTGAAATATCCCCCATCGATGTAGTTTTTGTTTGTTTTTCAGCAATTCTTTATTTATGATGCTATAAGATGTTCCATTCTAATTTTGAATACTTCTTGCCCCAGTCCTAGATCTAGAACCAGCCGTTTCTCCAAGGAGCCTTGTTTTCCATTACCGCACAGAGGTATCAGAAATCAAGATCTGGTACCAGGTGGGCTCTTTGCTAGTATAGCATCATTGTTTCTAGGCCAAAAATATATTAAATTTTACATTTTCAACACCAGCATACACACAATTACAATGCAATTGTACTATTCATAAGATAATTATAGGTTTATTAACAGTATTAAATCACAGTACCGTAGGAGCCTGTGGTGGCTCCGACACTGGGTCCTACCCTGGGACACACACGCAGAACTTGTGGATGAGGGTCTGCTCCTTTCCATCCTGTCCGTGTACTGCTAAGACTGATGTAGAACCTCGGTGGAGATGATGTCAAAAGTCCAAACGTGAGGCCTTCTCTGAACGTAAGGCCACAGCAAATGGCTCTTTTGCAGGGCTGCCCACCCCACATCCTCTTTTCATGATAAGCCATGGAAAAACATAGTGGATTTAGAACCAGGACATCAAAATTCTGGACCTGGCCTCAGTCTGATCCAGTGTGTATGGCAAATACATTCTGTGTGGGCCTCAATTTCCAATGATATAAATTCAGTCATGTGGGATTGGACAATTGCTAAGGAACTTCCCAGTGCTAGCATATTGTAACTCTCAATAGTTTTTCATTGAGAGAATGTAATTGGCTACATCTCTCCTTGTACATGGGCATCAATATTCCAGAAGGTCTAAGTGGAGGGATGGTGGTGGTGGGGAGGTCGCTGTCAATAAATAGGAGCTACATTTTAAATTATGTCCTGAAGATGCTGAGGTCCGTTAAAGGCTTTGCTAGGCAATCAGGCCTGAGAAACATTAGACCTTTCTTTTTAAAGAATGGAGATAAAAGGAGCATAGGAAATATTGGTGGAAAGTATCTCTTTCATTACCTTCAAGTTTGTTCTGGTAGAGCAAGGCTTTTTTTTTTTTTTTTTTTTTTTTTTTTTTGGTAAGGGCAAACTCATCATCTGTTATTTCCTCTGACTTCAAATAATTACTTTTAATGCAGTGATGGCTGAACTACCTCTAAGTTTCTTACCAGGGATCTCTATCTAGTTTTTTCTTTTTTTTCTCCTTTTGTGTGTGTGTATGTGTATGAATATTATGTCATTTTTTTTTTACATCCACATGGGGCCCAGTGGCTTGAGGTGTGCCCAGTTTACAAGTGTCATCTCCTTCCTATCATTGACTGGGACTGTTTCCAAAAACAAACAGAAGAAGGAAAAAAAAAAAAAAAGAAGAAGAAGAACTCTAGTGCAGAAAAGACACTTGGGAACTGTCACATCTGATTATAAATGCAGGAGATCAAAGGTACAAGGTCTTAGAATCGGCCCCTTCCAACTCTTAACATTTAAAATCTTCAATTGGCTTTTGGACCTACTCAGCAGAATCCCAGACTTTGGTCTACAATTGGTTAAAAATTGATAGAGGTGAAGATTCTGGGATTGCCTTCTTTACTTAGAAGTTTACATTTTAACTCCTTCTCCCACCCCAGGGACACATACACTCAGCCCCTTTCCATCCCCCCTCCACCTTAAAGTTACATAACTATATATTTAGACACAATGCATCGAATTTAGAACAGAAAGACATCCTGCAAACCATCTGGGTTATTCCTTCACACAGTTGAGGAAACTGAGTCCTGACAAGTGGTTTTGCTCCACGTCCCATAAGGAGTTCCAGGCAGAAAGGTAATTAGAAACCAAGGTTTTCTGGCAACAAATCCAGTTTCTTTTTCCCCCTACCTTACACTGTGCCCCCGCGGAGTTACACGTATGTGCGTGTGTCTCTGTATGTACATATGTTACATAGACACCGACATGTAGGACACATGCACCAAGCATCTGTGATCTGACCTCAGGGAACAGTTTAATGACTCCGATTTCAGGCAGCTGACAGGGTTCCGCTGGTGGAGGTTGAAATAAACAAGAAAAGCCACTGTGGAGATGTGAATGGAAAAGTACCGAGCACTCCCTTCCTCAGCACATTCTTCCGCTCTCCAGCTCTGCCTGCCGTCAAGCCGGCTTCAGATAGGCTTTGGCATGGTCAGGTGTACAGAGGGCGGTGTGGAGAAGGAAAAAAAAAAAAAAAAATGCAGGCACAACACGCAAATCAAGTTTTTCCACCTCTAGCCTTAGGTAGTAAAGACAGCTAAGTACAGCAGCCGGGTGGGAGGGTGCGCCAGCCACCCTGAGTTTACAAACACTCAAGTGCTTTCCTCCCTGCATCCCCTTCCTGGTCCAGCTGCTGCTTTCCCTCATGCTAAGGTTTCATAGGAAGTGAAAACGCTGTTATTCAAAACAGTGATAGAGTGCTGTAAACAAATGATTATGCACCCCCCATCACTTCTCTATTTTAAGCTCCCGATATTTATTTCCATTTTAAATAAGTGAGAAAAGTGTGGAAAAAATCAGTGCTTTGGGGGGAAACTCTGAGCAAGGCCAAAAAGGTTTCTAAACTAAAAAAAAAAAAAAAGGTCTCAGAATAACACAGGCCAAAAGCAGGCAGCATATGGATCAAAATTAAACGTTGACACTTGTTTTTCTGAAGGTAGTGGCTGGAAGTAGTCTTCTATTTTTTTTTTTTTTTTTAATGTCTCAAAACTTTCTGCTCAATTTCTCTAAATCACACCAAGAAAACACCTTTCTTTCTCCAAGGATAATGTAAGGAGCTTGTTTATAATAGCTCTAAGTGAAGGCTTTGAAATAAAACTAATGGGTAAATAAGATCTCCCATACCCATCAAAAGTAGCTGTTGAGTACCATAGCACAGGTGACAAGCATAACCAAGCCCAGATGACAATCAAAACTCAATACTCACTGTGACTTGGAGTTTGTTCTGAGAACCAGTTTACAATTTACACAGAGCCCAAAGCAATCTTGCTTTCCTCAATTCTGCCAGAAAACAAGATGCCCATCTCCAAACCCAGGTAGTCAGATCACCCTGATTTTCTGACACAGGACCATCAAACCACGAAGACCCGTTTTCAGTTGTGTCCTGGAGTCCCGCACGCCTCAGTGATGGCTATCCTGTCCTCTTGAAAGAAAGAAGCCTTGAGGAGCTGAGTGATTGATCTGCAGGGTTCCTTCCAGTTCTAAAATCTATAATTCTGTGATGTGACAGTTTAAAGATCTACCAAGGTGCCAGAAGTTCCTGACAGGTGAAACCAATTTCCTGTTTGGAGTCTCCTTAGAAAGAGGACAGGACAGTGCTTATTCCAAGGATAGTTTCATTTTCAGCTATGATTGAATTGTGGGGAAGATTCTCTGGGGGGAACTGGATGCAAAATCTGTTCCTTTCCTTAAATAGATGTAATATTAAGACCAAGCTATTTTACTTTGTAACAAAGCTTTTATTTACCCAGAACCTGTGATTAGTAACCTATTACTATGCCCAGAACACCAGGCAAAGGGGCTGGCCTGGTCCTCTACTCTGAGTATTAATAGCCAGAAACCATTAAATCATAGGACTGGTTGATACACAGCCCCTCCAAGTCCACAGGAATCACACATAAGACCCCAGACATGGAATCTCTCTTTAGAGCTTCTTAAGCATGATTTAAAAGAATTTGAATATATTCAAGTCAATCCTTTCTTTAATCCTAGCACTGCTGGAATGAGGGAGGTCCACAAAGTGATGCCAACTGGTTACTACCTGGGAGAGATCAAGAATGAGAGAAGACATTCTGGAAGAAATTCAACTGGTATAAAATTTGATAAAGTTACTTTCCTAGGAATTGAAAAGAGATTGAGAGGTGGGTACACGATTTTCCTGACCATTCATTCCGTAGAGAAAAGGGGACCTACCTAAAAGTAAATCTTCATCTTTAAAATAGCTTCAATAATTTTTTTTTTTTTTCATTTAACGGTCTCCTGTTCTGGTGAATTTCTTTCGGTGTAAACACTTCAATTTGGCAAAAAAAAAAAAAAAAAGTAGAAATGTGGGACCCTGGCACTGGGTCCCAGAAATAACGTCCTGAGAAGGTTTGCGGTCCCTGGTGGTAGGATTAATTATCTATAAACCAGGCCTGGTGGGGTCTTCCTCCAAGGGCTCCCCGCAGAGAATTAAAGAAGGGTGAATTCATTCCCAGCCCCCGCTCTGGTTTGTTCTGCTGTCAGAGGGAGCAGATTTCCCTTTGCTCTGCAGCGCCCCCATGGGGCTAAGATTGGAGTGGCAAAGAGAACGCGGGAGGGGCAAGCTCTGTATTTAAGAGGGGGGGAGGAGCCAATGAGGCAGGATGGCAACTTTGACAAGAAAAGTGACCCCAAATCACAAAAGTAATCTCATTGTAGGATCAGTAATAGGGCAGAGCCATACAATTCACATTCCAAACCATACAGAGACACCTGAGAAACCCTAAAGTTCTTATTACTCATAAAAGAAAAATTATCACCCCTACAAATACACAAAGACGATCACTTCAGCAAAATCGGGGTATCATTTTGAATCCAGTGGGATTCCTTTAAAACGCTTTGAAAATGAGGGGGAAGGGGACAATCAGAAAAACAGATAGTCTCCCTTCTGGCCAAATGGATCTGCACTGGATGATATCATGTGTCTTTGGGGGTAAAATGTTCATTTCGACAACAGTGACAGCATTAGGCCTGTGTATATTTTTCAAAAATCCTTCACAAGACAGGCTTTTCTGCAGAGGCTGCAGTAATTCATCTGTCAATAAGTATTAAAATATTCAGATTTCACAGGGACAGACACTTATGCATATTTCCTAAGCTCCAGCCCTTGTGAAAATAGTCGACCCCTTTGGATCTCTCCTGGTTTTAAAAACCCCAACACAGCCTTTTCCAAAAGGGGGCTGCATTGACAACAACATTTTCAGCGATAGATCTGAACTTCTTATGGCATTCTGGGAAAGAGATCCCAAATATCCCAGGAAACAGCCAGCAATCTTTCATAGCTCTGCTCAGTTCTATAAACCCAAATTTGGGGTTGGGAGAGGTAGATTATTTTGGGAGATATCTTTATTGGAAATTAACATGTGCAGAAATTTTGTGGAACCTTTAAGAACTCGTCTGTAATTTAATGAGTTGCCTGAAGGACTCTCATAGCCAAGGCTCAGAACAGCCTGACCTTTGAAAGCTGCTTCTGGTCCAAACATTTTGGGTTAATACTTGAGGAATCTGAAATATTATTTTCCCCTCACACCCTTCTTTTAAGAGAGAGACATAAAAGAAACAAGAGTCTCCCTCATTCAGGGATGAGTAGGAGGGGAAAAAACCCCAACCAATATTTAAATAGGGAAACTGGCAGTTCTGAATAAACAAACCAAGGCCCACAGTGGAATGATTCTGCACTACATTTGCCTTTAAAAAGAAAGGAAGTAAGGAAGAAAGAAAGATTTCCCCCTTTTCCTCCTCCTCCCCGAAACTCAGCTCTAAAGCTAAGAGGACTGTGCTGCGTGCAGCGCGTTGTAGTTGTAGCACAGTCTGTTCTAAACACACGCAGTATCTGTGATACTGGCCCGGTAGGCCTTTAGAATTCCCTCCGGCTGATCTCTTTAAACACAGACAGGAGAGATTTTTTACAACGACCTTGAAGCGAGCTGGGCGGGGGGACGGAATCAAGACCTTAAGAAAAAGCAAAACACAAACATGTATTTGGCTCACGGAATTTTGTAGAACACACGCGTACACACACCCACATACACACACGTTTCTCGCAGCAAGAAATTTCCTAAGAGTCAACAATAACAGAAAGAGTAAACCCACCACTTGCTGTCCTGGAAAGAAACAAAACCAAAACAAATCCTTTGAACATGTCTCTCAAGTGCAGGGGAGCGTCCTCTCAGTAAAAGTCCATGGGGAGAAAGAAAATTGCACCCTACCCCCCCCCCAAAAATGGGGGTTGGGATGTAACACATACGACAAAAAATTCAAGCTTCTTTCAGTAGTATCAGTATTAAAATAACACATCTTCCTTAAAGCGCTTAAGAGATGAGATTGGGGCAAAAACACTCAAAACAAAATCCAACCGATGCGGGATCCTACGATTTACGTAACACCACAAAGTTGCAAAAGGCAAAAATCAGAAGCAAAAATCCGAAACCCATCAAAATACAACAACCCCAAATCCCGGGCCACCACACCAACAAGGAAAAAAAAAAAAAAAAAAAACCCCAAAAAACAAAACAAAAACTGTCCCAAATAAAAATAAAGCAAATGAACCCACCGAAAACTGCTTGGCAAATATTTTTCTCGTGGTGCCTAATATTCTAGCTGGAAAGAGCTGTGGTGTTTATTGTTTTTTTCTCTTACTCGCCTCGAAACCTACTATATATAACAGACTTTTCCCAAAGGTTCGAATCTCTCGCTCCCTTTTGTGTATTGAGCTCGAAGAGCTGAGTTTACGGGGAAGAGAGGAGGAATTAGCCCCAGACCCCGGGAAAGCAAAGCGCACTCCCCCTCTTATGTCACCGAATAGCAAATTAGTTCTCAGAATTCCAGAGGCCGAGCTTTGCTACAGCAAAGACGCCGACGTCACAGAGGGGGCGCCCACGTGACGGTGGCGGAGCAGGCTGTACCATCGCCCGGGGGCCGGGGAGGGAGAGCCACCGTCTGGCCCCTCGAGCCTCACACCGAAACCTCCAAACCCGAGACGCCCAGCCTGTGAGGAACCCGAAATATGCCGGACAGTGGGAAAATATTGTGGCTTTGAGGGTTTTTTATGGGCCGGAGCAGGCAAAAGTCGCGGAGAGCTGACACCGAGTCCTCCCCTGCCACGTAGCAGTGGTAAAGCCCGCAGCTCAAATTCCGAGAATTGAGCTCTGTTGATTCTTAGAACTGGGGTTCTTAGAAGTGGTGATGCAAGAAGTTTCTAGGAAAGGCCGGACACCAGGTGATTATTGCTGTTGCTGCCGCCGCTGCTGCTGCTGCTGCCGCCGCCGCCGCCGCTGTTGCCGCTGGTGCCGCTGCCGCCGCCGCTGCTCATGATCATTATTTTACCTTTTAATTCTTTTTTTTCCGCTCTTGCCAAATGCTTTGGCTACAAGTTTCCTATGTGTATCTATTGATGTAAATGTATATATTTATTTATTGTAGCTGTCAGGTGTTAAAATAAATGCCGAAGATTAGTCCCACGTCTTTCCCACTCTAGGATATAGATTTTTATATATTTACTATTTTATTCTTGTTGTCTTTGAGTGAATTGGCCGGTTTGGGGAGGCTTTTGCCACCCTCCCTTGTGTTGTTTTGGTTTTTGAAAAGGAGGTGGAGGAGAGGAAGGAGGGGAATTAGGGGGCGGCCGGAGCAGAAAGGACGAGACAGTGCTTGGGTGGGGGGGGTGATTCGGGCAAGTCTGGGGGCTGTCTGGCCCCAGACGGCGGAGAGGACGCGCGCTAGCGCTCTCGCTCTTTCTGCTGCTGCTTGCGTACGGCTTGTGATCTCGCTGGATTCGTGCGGCTGTGTTTTTTCCCTCTTTTCTCGCTTGCAAACTGCCTTCCTTGCTCCCTCGCTCCAGCCTCGCCTTCCCTCCCTCCCTCCTCCTTTCCCTCGCCTCTCCTTCCTTCCCCTCTTCCGTCCTTCTTGGTCACTCCGGGAGGCGAGGAGGGAGGCTGCCCGCTCGCTCGCCCCGCTGGCTCCCTTCCACCGGCCTTGGTCCTCTAGATTCCCTACCTCCGAGCCGAGATTTGGGAGGAAAAATGCAAGCGAACTCCTCGTTTTGTTTTTGTTTTTTGTTTTTCATAAACCCAGTTGAAGTATGGGTTCTACTCTTTCTTTTCAGAGCCGTGATCTTCCTAACGAGATCCGAGTGTTTTGGTGTCCCCTTCCCCTGCGTTTTGGGGGAGGTTTAGCTTGCCTGGGGGCGGGGATGTTGAATACTTTGAAAATTATTCTTTCTTGGTTGCAGTCTAGGGAGTCGGGAAGCCCCGCGCGCTCCCTCTCCCCATCGTGGGGAGAGAAGCTTGTGGCGGGACGGGGATTTGGGGGGGTGGGTGGGAAAGGGGTGCGCGTTTGCACCTGCGGTGCTGTTCAGCTTGCGGGGACTCCGGGAACCTTCGCAGGACGGCCCAGCCAAGCGGGAAGGTGGCGGGATTTCTGGCGGTCGCGGTGTTTGTATTTTGGGCGCTTCGTGACTCGGTGTTAGCTCCCAATGGCTGTTCCTCCGCTTTTCTAAATTTTATTTTTCCCATGGTGCAAGCTTTGTAAAAACAAACAAACAAACAAAAACTGCGGGCCGGAGAGTAGCCGGCGTCAAGGCTTCAGATTCCCGAGGTCCTCGCACTGGGCGAGGGGAAAAACAAACAGCCCCAGCCCGCGGTCCTACGTGCGAGACCCGGGAGGAGAGAAGGGCACTTTGTGGCCCCAGCTGGGTGATCTGGCGCGGGAGAAGGGGGCGCGGGCGCGAACGGGAGATCTTTGTGAGTGATTTTGCAAAAACGGATTGCGAGGTTGGTTGGATTTGCAACCTGTGGCTCTCCTCGAGGGAGTAAGAATGCGGGAAGGCGGCGGCGGCGGCGGCCCGGGGCGGGAGTGGGTGGGGAGTTGGAGCCTCGGAAATCGGCTGCTCTGGGGAGCATCGGGAGCGAGGGGCCACCCCGCTGCCGGATGCAGTGACCATGGTAAACGTCTTGAGAACTGTGGATTGCGTTGCCTTTATGATGCCGTATTATCTTGGAACTCTGGCCAAAAATGGAACTAGTGTGGCAATAATGAGTTTTAAAAGCTATCCTATGGAAAACAAGTACACAAACCTACAAATTAAAAAAAAAGCATGAAAAAGACCCTTTTTATGTTGTGCACTTTCTCGAAATGTTTGACTTGGTGGTGGGGGTCCTGACAGCTGAGCCGAAAGAATGACCCCAAAGTGGGTGCTCAAAGTCCAGAGCTGTTACTGGGTCCCTGACCTCTTCTGTGAGCTGGCCATCCCCCCCAGGAAACTGATTTAATCCTTTATGGATTTTTTGTTCAGTTTATAGTTTCCAGGAGGTAAATCTTGTAATGCTTTGCTCTTTTTCTTTTAAAGTAAAATGTCAGTAGATGCATTTTTTTACTTAAAAAAAAAAAGTAAAAAGAAAAAAAGTGGGGCAGGAGAGAAGGAACCAGGGAAAGGGCTGTTTAGAAATACAGTTTGTGGCTCTGAGCGATGCCACCGGCTTCCTCTACAGAGACTGCCAGTTTCCCTTTTTCTTTGCAAGGTGTGTGTGGTTTTAATAAATAACTTTAAAAAAAAGTAAGAGGGGGGCCCGCAGGATCCGTCAGGAGACAGGTATCTATTTTGCTCATTATTTACTACTAAGAGCCTTTGGCACTGGAACAAAACCTCGTAAATCTGCAACCCAAGTTGAAGTTCATCTGGCCCTAGTCCACCCGCTATTCCTGGAGGTAGCAAACATGAGCTCAGAGGAACGAGGTGAAATCACATTCTTGCTTTAAAATATATGTGTTTTTTTTTTTTAAAGGAGAAAAGATATTTGTCTCTGGGGGAGGAGGAAATGGAAAGGGAGTACCAGTGGATGGGCATTCCCTTGCTAAAATGACTGTAGTTGAGTCTTCAGGCCAAAATAGAAACCTGAAGATGGGAAATAGTCCTCCCTCCCCCCACTTATAAATAGAAGGTTCCAATATCCTATTTGGAAGATTTCCAATACTGCAGGCCCAAGCATTGACTGGTTTTAAGGGTCTGTTGGTAGCGACAATAAGGCTAGTAGCTGTTTGTAAAAACCGGGCAACTTGAAGAAGGCAGCTGGAAGTGGGAATTCTCCAATTGGCCATTTCCTCTATGCTCAGTTTTGAAGGGTTCTACCCCTTGCTTTCTTGAAAAGCCTGTCCCATTTTTATTGTGGGTTTGGTTGACAGGAATGGGACTCTAAACTCTTAAGCTGTCGTTTGCTGAGCCTTAAAGAGTTCCAGTTATTGGTTGAGTAAATGGTAGCCATGGCTAGATGTCAAAATTCTTCCTTCCCTCTCTCCTTTGCCGGGTAGCCACACTCACAACCCACTTTGTTGTGAAAAATTTAGCGATTCAGAGGAGGTGGTGCGGCAGCGCCACCCCTCGGTGGGTGAAACTATCTATTTGCAAAAGTCAAATATTTGAAAAATGTTGTGAAATGACCTTATGAGGATTTTTTTTTTTTCTTTAGGAAGGGGAGATAAAACTAGCTTTTTAAACAAGGACTTTGTAGTTGATCTCTCAAAAGGAGGGAGAAAAGCTAGGATGGTGTCATAATAGGCGAAGTAGTTCGAGTGTGTGTGTGTGTGTGTGTGTGTGCGCGCGCGCGCGCTCTCTCGGGGAGGGTTGCCTGGTTGGCTTTAAGTAGGCGAGTTCTCCTGGCGGAGGTAGCCCCCCTTCCCTCTTGGACTTGACCTCTCAGGGCACCCGAATTCTGCTGTCTGTCTGATACTGAGACAAGGAGGAATGTTTTGGTGTAAAAAACCATAGCGACTGGAAGTCCTGTAGTTTTGCTGGCGGTGAAGATGGTGTATGCGGGGGTGGGTCGGGGAGGGAGGTTTGTGGATGGACTGGGGCAATGGTAGGCTGATCCGTAGCCGGGTTTGGAGTCCTCTGGGAGTCAAAGTAGTGTGGCGCGCGCCAGTTGCCTGCACTGCGCAACAAGTGGGAAAGCCGCCGCAGTGATCCGAGCGAGGGTGCTGTGTTGTGGGAAAGCTGGCCGGTTTCTCTTCGCCCCACTGGAAGCCAGGAACGGCTCCTCCCAACCCTCCCCGCCTCCCACTCTGAGACGAGAGCCCCACCAAAAGACCAACTCGTCCCCACTCCCCCATCCCCGGCTTAGCCGAGCGCTGTTAAGCCTCCAGGACCCCTTTTCTACGTCGGAATCAGTTTATTCCCGACTTTTTTGCTGGTCGACCAGTGTTTGGCAGAAAGCTCTGGTAATGCCGTCGAGTGCCTTCTGCTTTTTGAAGACATGTGCACCTTTTCTTTCTCTTCCCAATACATTCAGCCTTTCGGGTTGGAAGAATCAAGGTATAATACATGAACGCAGCTCCAGATACCGCGTTTCGGTTGCTAGAGGCCTGAGCATCGGGAAGAAGGAATTACATCGTAAATTCAGTGTTTTCCAGCTTTGCTCTATAGAGGCACCCCCCCGCTTCCCTTAAGAGACAACAACAGCAAAAAGGTGGGGGGCAGTCGGGTGTGAAAAGCTGTGGTCGCGCGGCGATTTTCGCACGGACTGAGTCCGCCACCTAGTGGTAGGTCCTGGCTGAGTTCCCCGCCTAGGGCAGTGGACCGACCGCGTCACCTACGGGTCCCCAAGTATCCCAACCAGGTGCTAGGACTGACAGAGGGAGGGTACCCTCCAATGAGGATGACACCCAACCTCCAAAGTTTTGGTACGATGGATGAAAATTAGAAAGCCTGCGGATGCTTGCTCCATCCACAGCTACTCAGCGACTGGCATCTGCCTCCGCTAAGAGAACCAAAAAGTACCGGGTTCTGAAAACACGATTTCCCAGTCGCTGTGGCCTCTCCCCCGGAGAAGTCAATAGTGGAGGGATGCCACAGGGGCTCTAGGACATATATCGCTTTACAGTTGAGGAAACAGGCCTGATGAGAGGGTTAATGGTGAGTTAGTGACCTAACCGGAACCAGATTTTAAGCTTCTGAATTCCAGGTCAGTGACTTAAAGTCAAAGGCGAGTTTATCTCCGCCTCTTTGAGTTATCTAAGAGAAAGGAGCAGAAGTCAGAGGGAGCCATGATTTTAACCTCTTAGGTAACCATTGTTGGAAAGGGTTCCCCAGCTGTCTCCGAGGAATTTGTTTAGAAAGCATGGCCCAAGAGTTTCAGTAACAGACATGAAAAGCCTACGGTAGTGCTCAGGGGTGGGAGTCTCAGTTCTTGGGAGGGGGCTGTGTGTGTGTTAGGGCGTGATTAAAGCCCAGTCCCTAGACTTGCAGAGATGCACCTCGCTGCTCCCGAGGCTCACATTTGGATCCTGAAATAGCTCTCTTCCCCTTCTTTCCAAACTTTGCTTAGTGGCTTGGCGAGAAATCAATTGTGTGTGTGGGTCCTATGGACAGGCAGAGTGAAATCCACAACAGCTTCTCAGCAAAGTTTTCTTTCTCGGAGCTCAAAATTTAAGATGGCAAACGCGCGACCGCGTGCTGGCGACCCCTAGCGACCGCAGGCGCGCACACCCGCGGGAGAAGCCGTTGTTTCCACCGCCCTGGTCCGCCGGAATCGAGTTCCGCCTCTCCCGCTGCGGGAGCTGTTGGAGGCCGCGTCGGAGAAACGCGCCTCTGTTCGGGTTGGAAACGAATCTGGGGACGTGTTTGAAGAGCAGTCAAGTTTGACTCATCGCTTTCCAAGGACAGTTAGTGCCTTCCATCTTCATTAACGTGAATAAAGACCTTGGCTGACTTCTGTCCAGATCGGATTTTTAAAGGCATTGTTTGCCTGGGGAGATCATGCCTCTCCTCTCTCCCGCCAGACCTTTTGCAAAGGCCGAGCCCAGTCCAGCCAGGATGGCCAAAATATCTTTGCTCGTGGTCTGCTGGCATCGACTGCCGGCCCTTTCTGGAAGGCCGTCACGAGCTGGGCGCCTGGGGAGCGTCCCTTCTGCAGCTCCTCTTCAGATCTTGATGATAAAACACATCCCTCTATTTTATTGCATTTCCTAGAAGCTTGCAGGCTTGCAAGAGCGCTGTTGGCAGGAAGTGTGATAGAAATGAAAGTCAGGACATAATGTCCCTGAACACCTCCTCGGTCACCCAAAGCGGCTGCCGAGGCCACCGCGTTATCAAATTCACTTTCATCTACTGTCTTCCTACCCTCCCGCCCCCCAGCCAAGAGCGCGAGGAGTGTTTCTCCCCCAAAACAAAAACAACTCGGCGGTTTGACCCTACCCCGCCACCTCCAGATCACCATGGCTAGACCCGAGCAGCTCATTAGCTGAGACGCTGCGGAGAAAGGGAGCGCTCCGGAAGGAGCCCTGATGCTGGTTCCACTGCGGCAGCTCCAGCCTTATTAAAAATCCCCCGTCCCTGCCCCTAAAGAGTGCTTTGCACTTCCAGATTCTCCTTTGGATTTCTCAACGAGTTATTGGAGTTATTAGATTACCAATAATCCAAAACCCGAACGGGATATTGAAGGGGGAAGCGCGGAAGGCATTCTCCAAATCGGGAGACTGTGTCTAAACTAGGTCAATGGGAAGGAGGGGCGGGGCGACAAGGAGTTGTCGGTTTTAAGCCTTGATGGAGGGCTCCCTCTAGTGTTAGGCAGCGGTAAAACATGATTAGGTTTGAGCTAGTCCCGGAACCACGGGACTCCTAATTTCCAATAAGTGCATTTACTTAATTTTAGCTTCCCTTCCTAGATTCTCAACCCATCCCATATTAAATTTCAGCCTTTGCTTTCATCTTTATCCCACCGGGCGAAGGGATGAGAAAGTGGGATTTTATGAAGCCAAAGAGGCCCAGTCTTTACTGACCCCGCCTCCGCTGCTGATGTGATGCGCGGCGCACTGTGACGCTACCCGCCAGTTTTAGGAGTGGACTGCGGCCTTACAGGTTGCATCTTTCGCGCCCCCTACTCCCCACCTCCCGGCCCCCAGAAGTGCCTCTTGGAGCCCGATACTGAGACCGATTAGGCGATGGCGCCCAGGGATTATAATTCCGAGGAAGGCCACGGGAAGGCGAGGCCACCTTGGAGCGCGCCCATGAACGCGATAGGGTTTGCGCCCAGGCCCCTGCCGAATCCCGACCTTTTCTCCATGGTTTCGGAGAAATCGGATTCGGAAATTCCGAAATCTGGCCAGGTTCGGCCTGACAGCTCCTATTCTAAAGATCTTAGGCGGAAACCGAGCCGAGCTGGGTTCGCCTTCTTGCCAACGTAGGCGGAAGGGGCTTTCGGTTTAGTTTTCCTCCAACTCGGCTGGGGCGCGCTGGATGGAGACCCTCAGTCCTCGGGACTCCATCTTTTTGACCTTGAGGCCTCGCCTAACCACTCCCTTTAAAACAGGGGGAGGGGCGGGGGGCAAGCAAAATGAGAGAAAGAGAGAGAAAAAAAGACACACCAGGCAAACAAACACCGGAATTCGGCAACTTGAAGTCATGAAATAAGCCTGGGATTGGACTCGAAATCCTGGGTTCTAGACCAGCTGTGCCTGACTTTCCCTATTTATGAAATTGTTATGGGGAAAGGGTTGAACTAGTGAACTATAGGAGTCCTGGACCGGGAGCGGACGAGGTATTTAGGGGAAAGTGTGCCGTATTCCTCGCAAGCCTCCTCCCCGGGCGCCCACCCCCTCCGCCAACCTCGCCGGGTGAATCCCCGGCGGCCCGCGCGGCGCAGGCTGCGATCCTGGCGGCCGTCCGGGTCGGCAGCTTCCTGGAAAGTTACTTCTCGTTGGAGCCGGCGATAGGCAGAGAGTGTTCTTTGAAATCCGCTGAGTTGAGATCGACTACGTTCCGGGAATGAGAGGGTTGTGCCATTCCCCTCACTGCCCCCTGCCTTGACGGCGTAACAGGAAAAAAAAAAAAAAAAAGAAAGAAAGAAAAAAGGCACACATAATGTTCGTTACCGAGGTGCACGAAAAGTTTTTTTTGAATGTAACCAAATTAAGGGCTGCCACCGGGGTACCGCCGGGCCTCCGCCGCGCCTGCGGGGGCTTCGAGGTGGACGGGCCGCGGTGCGGGCAGCACGCCCGGGGGTGGGCGGTCCCTGGCAGACAGGTACGGTGTGATGGGGGTGGGCGAATCTGCGGATCTGCGCGGGCTTGCCCTGGCCGCAGGGCTCGAGTTTGTGCCCTTGTGTGTGAGCAAGAGACGGGGGCTGCCTCTGGAGGCGGGAGGAAAAGGCTGGGGTCTTTCATATTGGCTGGCTTTGCTCTCCTCACCTCTTGTCTCTCTCCCTCTCCTTTCTGCTGTCTTCTTTCTCTTTGACTTTTTTTTTTTTTTTTTGGAGGGGGAGTTCCCTCTTCTTTTCTTCTTCAAACCCTTTAAAGGATCTGCCTTCTCAAGGTGCCTCATTGAAAATACACAGGGAAAGCGCCAAAGGAGAGAACGTGTGTGGGGTGGAAAAGACCATGTTTAACTCTCACTTGGTGGTTTCGGCGACTGGGGCTGGCTGGGGTGGGGAGAGTCCACGTCTGGGCCCTTGCAGATGTCAGTTTCTCCTTGACAGCTCTGCTCTCTTGGTTGTTTCTGTGGAATGAGTCTTGTGTTTGGTATTGGTGGGATGGCCGAAGCTAGGAGACGGGGTTTGTCCCGGGCTTTGCTTGGAATTAGTTCTGAGATCTTGGGCAAGACATCCCCTGGAGCCTCAGTGTCGTCCCAGTAAATGGGGGCTGTTATTGTTATCAGCCACAGTAATGGATGGGAAAGAGCTGAGTGGTCCCGAAAAACAAACCAGATGCTGTAGTGCTCCCGCACCTGCAGCATCTAGAGGGCGGCAGCGTTGCCCACACCCACTGTAACCCACATACTCACTAGTTGCAGGGCTCCGAAGACAAAGCTAGCTGAGAAAGGAGTGGACTTAATAAGGACAGGGGCCTTAGTGTATGCGCATTGATTTTGGTCAAGCCAGGCCGAGAGGTTTACAGTGGAAAGTGCCCAGCCTAGGGCCTGGCTGACAGTGGACCCAGGGGAATTGTTTTGTTTGTTTGTTTCATTCCGCATCTGGAGTGAGTCACTGCCACTTGTCAAGGTGAAATGGCAAATCTGGGCTTCCTGTGGTTCCAAAAGTCTGTGACTGGAAATCCACAGGCAAGATGGTGTTTGAAGCTTGTTCCAGGGCAGCCTTAGGTATTCCAGAAGGGTTGAGGGATCTCTTCCATGGGGGAAGAGGGGAAGGTTTATAAATAAACCTCACATGTGTCTTCAGCATTCGTTTTCCAAGGAGACCATCGTCGCACTTTGGTTAGGACCCATTCAGTGTATCTCTCTTTGCCCATCTTGAGTTAGAATGGGGAGAGGAGGAAATAAATAGGTTCTTTTGTCTTTTTCTATCCTCTCCCTTCCCCCATTTCCTTCCCCGTCCCCACTCACTCACATGCACACATTAACCTTGAAGCCGATGAGATTGAGTGACTGGCACTTGGGACCACAGAGAAATGTCAGAGTGTTTGGTTACAGACTCAAGGAAACCTCTCATTTTAGAGTGCTCATTTGGTAAGACTCAGCAGCCTGGAATGGGGGCAAAGTGCTTGTGTGAGGGAAGGAACTTAAAAATGAGATTCACCCACATCAGGGTGCTGTCTTGCATGTTCTACAGCACGTAGGCTGATTTGGAAAGGGAACAGGAATTTAAGCCAGAAGACCTAGGGCCAGGTCACTCACCGTTTATGTGGCCCAATATGACCTCCCTGGCCCCGGGCCCCTTTTCCCGGAAGGTAACGCTAAAGGGCTACACTTTAAAAAAAGTCGTGCATGGGGGGGTGTGTGGTTTCAAATATTGTTTTGTTTTGCAGCCCACATGTGATCATAAATGAGAGTCTTTCACCTATGCTTTAAATTATTTTGTTTTAGAGAAACCAATTTGGAGAGGGTCCATATTTCCTAAGCGCTTCCTGGCCAGTTCTCAGTTAAACCACACAGTTAAATCTTTCACCAGCAGGGGGAAGCACAAACTTGGAAGTTTGTAGCCCTGTATCTGGTCTTAGACCCAAGAGGGATGGGAGGGGAAATTTCAAAAAAGGAGAGAAGAGTAGATATACCATCTCAGGTTGTATTCTGCAGATTCCTTATTCCGTCTTAAGTGTTTCAGCTAGTCAGGAAATACTGCCTAGCTGTTTGTCCTGAGCAAGCCACTTGAACCCAAGTCTCAGTTTTGTCATCAGTGAAATAGGGATAAAGATGTTGACCCTGTTGGCCTTGTGGAATCATTCTAGGCCTTGAAAGATAATATTTTAGCAGTTTTTGAAAAGCATCCAGAGTTTTTAGGCCCCTGAAGGATCATTCTCATTAGTATTGAAAGAATCACTTTTATTATTTTTTTCTTTCCCATAAACTCAAGGGCCTTTGGGTGGCATACATTTTTTACTCTGAGAGAGGAAATAAATGTGTCTATGTATATGTAATTAATGTATGAAATTGTATTCCCAGTACTCAGGGTAAAAACATTATTATCGCATGGCTTTGGATGCCCGTTGTTTCCGTAAGAGCCGAGCTGGAAAAAATGTTTGCTAGCTTGTGGTAAAACCGCACCAGCTGGCAGGCTGCAGCTATCAAAGTAAAACTAAATATGTGTGTCCTAAAATAAGACTATAGTGGACAATCTTACATTCATTAAATCAATTTCTGTTTGCTTTTTCTCTTCCCTGCAGGTTTTAAGCAAAATTTTGGACTGTGAATCAAGGCATTGGGTAAGTAAATTGAATTATATGCTTTGCAATTTTGTGGACAAACTTTTTTTTTAATTTGCCAATGTATGTGTCTCTGTGAGTGGTGCCACTTTTCATTAGATGAGATAAAAGAGAGCCGATTGCCTGTCCATCACAGCCAGCCCCCACCCCTTTGCCCCTGCATTCGACTGTCTTAACACTGTTGTGCGATCACTCATCCCCTTACTCGTTTCTTGGTTCACATTAATTTGGCCACCTACTATGCACCAGCAAGGCGCTAGGTGCTCAGGATACAGTCAGACAATCCTGAAGCCTAGCAGAGGAGAGACAGATGGTGGCTGGGATAATGAAATGAGATGCCGATGAGAATAGCTACGATTTTTGAGAATCTACTGTGGACCAGGCACGTATCTCTAAGTTTTACAACCGCATAGGAATTACTACTCCCATTTTGGGAAACTGAAGCCCAGAAACCGTAAAACAACTTGCTCCAAGTCACACAGCCTGCAAAAGGTATGGCCCATGCGCTAACCTTCAAAGCATGCTTTCTCTCCCCTGTCACACACTCACTGCCTCTCAATGCTGGCAGCGTGTTTGGTATGTGGAAAACACATTCAACAAATATTCATTCCCTTCCTCTTTCCCCAATAGGGTTTTCTGTTAACAAGTTGGTTAAAGATTATTAGCTCATTGTACAGACATGACGAGTAATGCCCAGAGATGGGCCATGAATTGTTCAAAAGCAAACACAAGGGAGCAGGCTAAGCTGCCTGCTCTCACACTCCTGGTAAGAAAGAAACAGGTTCTGGAGGACTAACAGGATTCTGACCTTTTCTTTCAGGTGAAGAAAAAAAATGGCCTCGCCGGCTGACAGCTGTATCCAGTTCACCCGCCATGCCAGTGACGTTCTTCTCAACCTTAATCGCCTCCGGAGCCGCGACATCTTGACGGATGTTGTCATAGTGGTGAGCCGGGAGCAGTTCCGAGCCCATAAGACGGTCCTCATGGCCTGCAGGTGAGGGGTCTGGAAGTGGAAGGCGGACGCTGGATATAAGGGGAGCGATGGTGCCGGCTGCCAGTGTGGAGCGCGGAGGCCTCTGGCTGTGTTTGGGATCACATCTCATTTTTCTCCAGATCTCCAGCCCATGACCTGGCAGAGTGGGTTCCCAGGAAGCAAACGAATGAACACACTTTTAGAAAAGAAAGAGTTTCCGTTCTGTGGGGATAGAGGGAGAAGAAATCATATACTGTCTCCAGAAGAGATGTGTTTTGGGCAAACATGGAGACTAACTTCAGTGAACCAGTAAAAAAATGAAAAGTGAAAGCGAGTTTTAAAATATTTTAAGCAAGTTAATTTGAGATCTTTTGCTCTTTTTTTCTGTGACAGTATTTATTTATACCATGACTATATTTCTATGGGTGTTTCAGAGCATATGTAAGTTGGTGAAAGTGAGCTGGCTAATTCTTCATACTTGTCAAGTATTTCAAGTGTTCAGAGCAATTTATGTTACAGCACCTCCCTGGATCTCCACAGTGGCCTGTGTTATGGATGGCACGATTAGCTTCATTTCATAGTTGATAAAATGAAGACATTCATAGGTGAACTGATGTAGAGCCAGGGATCTTGATTGCTAGTAGAGGACTTATTCAACATCTACAACAAGCACCTTTGTTTTAAATCGTGGAGAGGTTTATATAGAGAGAAAAATAATAGCTAACGCTAACCGAATGCTTACTACGTGCCAGGCATCAATCTGTCCCCTTTACATTCTCATTCTTGCCACAGGCCTGTAAGGGAGACACTCTTGTTTCTGCTTTGCAGAGAAGGAAACCAAGGTGCAGAGAAGTGAAGTCTCTTACCCAAGGTTGCCTAGCTACCTACTGGGTGAAGTCTAGCTCACTTCTGGTAACACGCTCAGAAAGAGTGGAATCCAGATGACAGTCCAGAATTCTGGCCTCTCACTGAGTGCTCTTTCCTCTACCAGACATCGTGGTACCTGGAGGCATGGCTTGACACTGACTTGGCTCTCCTAGGAGTATTGACCTTGTGATAGTCTATGGACTTTTAGAAAATCAGTAAACTGTAGATGTAGGCATCATTTTATTTGTCATCAATACCCAATTTGCTTCTAAAAAAATACAATAAGATTTTACAAATAAGGACAATTTGGTGGAACAAGAAAATAAATGCTTATCCCAAAGATATAGACTCAAAATAGTTACCGCAAATGAGTGCTAAGTTTAGCTCTGGTAAGCTGTGCAGTTAAGACCAAAAGAATACAGGTTCTGTGACTTTGTGAAAATCACTTGACCTCTTTGATCTTAGTTCCCCCGTTTGTAAAGGAAGAGAAGGATAGAATCTGCCTTGCAAGGTTGTGAGGCGCACGGGATAGCGTATGTAAAGTGTGTAATGACTCTCTGGGACTTAGTAAATTCTCCATAAATGGCAGCTATTATTAATTGCCATGGAAGCTCTGAAGCTAGGTCCAGGGGAGAGGGGCTGAGCGTCCGTGCTGACTGTAATTGATAACAGTTTCTATGTGTCTGTTATAGTGAGACATTTCTTTGTTTTACAGTGGCCTGTTCTACAGCATCTTCACAGACCAGCTGAAATGCAACCTCAGTGTGATCAACCTGGATCCTGAGATCAACCCGGAGGGGTTCTGCATCCTCCTGGACTTCATGTACACGTCTCGGCTCAATCTGCGGGAGGGCAACATCATGGCCGTGATGGCCACAGCTATGTACCTGCAGATGGAGCATGTTGTGGACACTTGCCGGAAGTTCATCAAGGCCAGGTGAGCTGCCGCCCAGATGGAAGCCTTGGAGATGGAAGGGATCAGACAGGGTCAGAAACGCTTGATAATGCTTGCACGCAGAAAAAATAATCCACTGTGATACGCCACAGCCTACCTTTCCACTGCTTTTGCACACTCCTGCTACCTAGGTATGCCGTGTGCATCCCCACTTCTTGCTTCCTTCCATTCGCTTGATAGACCCTTTCCTCCCACCCATCCTGCAAGACCACGCCTGGATGCCAGCTTCTTCATAGACATTTGTGCAGTTATCACTTTGCTGTTTCCTCAGCTCTTCGGCTGTGTCTGAAAGCCTTTTGCCTGTCTTTTAGGCTTTGCCTCTGTTTTCACTATTTGCATACATGTTTTAGTTCTCCTTTAGGCTTCCACTGTAACTATTTACATATGCCCCTTAGTTCCCCCACCAGACTGTGGGCTGCTTTACTCATCTTTTATGTCACCCTGCTCCTACTAGAGAGAACATTTATTGAATTAAATTGGGTTCACTGGGTCTAGCCCCCTACCTGAGGGCTGGTAAGACATGACTATCACGGAAAGATGAGGAACCTGAGAGCCAAAGAAGGGAAGATCTTTGCTAAGTGGGACAGAGACTTGGGCCTTGACTTCTGTAGAACCGTTTGATTCAGCTACTCCAGGGCAATTGCATCCCTTCTCAGACAGAAAGGTTTCCGGCCTCTGTTTGAACATCTCCAGGAGCCAGGAACTCAGTGTTCCCAGAGCCATGCCATGCAGTTCTCCCTTGGATAGGAGAGTTGAAATCTTCTTTACGGCGAGTTGAAATCTGGCTCCCTTCACCTTCACTCCCTGGTTCTAGCTCTGTTAACTGCGGTCAGACTGAGCTGGCCTATTTTTCTCCCACAAAATGTCCCTTCACGTATACGCAGCTTGAGCTCTTTGTCTCCTGTGGGTGATAATGGTGGCAAGATCATCATTATGAATGCTTTCTCTGGGTCAGGCCTTGTGCTTGGAGCGTTCAGTAACTTGCTCCAGGTCACAGAGCTGCTAAGTGGCACAGCGGGGACTGGAAACCAGGTCTGGCGGCTGCAGAGCCAGGGCTTCCTACGCTGGCACGTGCTGCCTGTTCTCCAAAGTAAACTTCCCCACGGCTCCAGGCAGTATGTAGAGCGAGTCCCTTCTTCACAGGGCACCAGTATGACAATGACCCTCCAAACATGTGGCACCAACATCGTATAAATTCTTCCCTCCCTGAAGCTGAGTTTCCAGGTGTGTAAAATGGAGACAGTAATTCCTGATCTACATCCCTTCTGTAAGGATGAAATAAGATAAGGACTCTGACAGCTTTATATTCTATAACATTTGAATAATTATAGATTCATGCATATGTATACATATGGGACTTAAACATACAAAATCACGTCTTAACAGGCACTGATTGTGTGGGTAACTCACTTCCCTTCTCTGGGCTTTGTTTCCCCAGCTGTGGGCTAGATTGCTAGACTTTTAGCGGAACTGCCTTGTAACTGCAAGTGTTTCCCTACTCCAGGGCCACATCGCCCATGTCTGGCTGACTCAAGTGCAAATGTGGTTTCATAGACCAGTGTCACTTGGAAGGTTCTGATTTGGAGGCCGGGGTCTTCTCTCTTTTTGCTCCTGCAGTGAAGCAGAGATGGTCCCTGCCATTAAGCCTCCCCGTGAAGACTTCCTGAACAGCCGGATGCTGATGCCCCAAGACATCATGGCCTATCGGGGCCGGGAGGTGGTGGAGAACAGCCTGCCCCTGAGGAACGCCCCTGGCTGTGAGAGCAGAGCCTTCGCCCCCAGCCTGTACAATGGCCTGTCCACGCCGCCAGCCTCGTACCCCGTGTATGGCCACCTTCCGGTCAGCAGCTTCCTCTTCTCCGACGAGGAGCTGCGGGATGCCCGGATGCCTGTGGCCAACCCCTTCCCCAAGGAGCGGACCCTCCCCTGCGACAGCGCCAGGCCAGTCCCCAGTGAGTACAGTCGGCCGGCCATGGAGCTGTCCCCCACTGTGGGCCACAACAATGTGTACTCACCCAAGGAGGCAGCCCTGGAGGAGGCACGGAGTGACATGCACTACAGTGTGGCCGAGGGCCCCAAGCCTGCTGCCCCCTCGGCCCGGAGCGCCCCATACTTCGCCTGTGACAAGGCCGGCAAAGAGGAAGAGAGGCCCTCGTCGGAGGATGAGATTGCCCTGCATTTCGAGCCGCCCAATGCACCCCTGAACCGGAAGGGTCTGGTTAGCCCGCAGAGCCCCCAGAAGTCCGACTGCCAGCCCAACTCGCCCACGGAGTCCTGCAGCAGCAAGAACGCCTGCATCCTCCAGACCTCCGGGTCCCCTCCGGCCAAAAGCCCCACTGACCCCAAAGCCTGCAACTGGAAGAAGTACAAGTTCATCGTGCTCAACAGCCTCAATCAGAATGCCAAACCAGAGGGGCCCGAGCAGGCCGAGCTGGGCCGCCTTTCCCCTCGAGCCTACACTGCCCCGCCAGCCTGCCAGCCGCCCATGGAGCCCGAGACCCTTGACCTCCAGTCCCCAACTAAGCTCAGCACCAATGGGGAGGACTCCACCATCCCACAGGCCAGCAGGCTCAATAACATCGTCAACAGGTGATTTCAGAGGCAGTCCGGACCTGGGGTCGGGGCTTACCTGGGCAGGGTTCTGGGGTCACTTCTGATGGAGGCAGGGGGCTGTGTTCTGCTCTTGCCTGAAATGCTGAGCACATTGGAGGTATGGGCCAAGGCCTATTGATTTAACTGGCCTAAGTAAGGAAGGACCTTAAGCTTCGGTATATTGTCACAGAGAGAGAGAATTCCCCTCCATGGTAGATGAGCATTCCAAGAATCCCAAGCTCCTGCAATCTCTGTGGCAGGGGGGAGTCCTCTTACTTGCCTTGGACCGAGGGAGGCTGTGGACTGTGGCACTGAGGGGAGGAAACTGGGCCCGGGAGTGGAGTTTGGGCTCAGTGTGGCCCCCGGGAGTGGAGTTTGGGCTCAGTGTGGCCCCCGTCCGTGATCTCGATGTGTCTGCTATTTGGAGGGAGGCTTGGGGACAAATAACTCTGTGGCTCCAGATTCCAAGTGGTCTCTGGGCTGCCCTGAGCACAGGGAGGAGGGGATGCACAAAGGCCAGGCAGAGCGCCCTGCCCTGCTCCAGCTGCTGAGGCCCTTTCCTCCTCCCCCCAGGTCCCTGACCGGCTCCCCACGCAGCAGCAGTGAGAGCCACTCTCCGCTCTACCTGCACGCCCCCAAGTGCACGTCCTGTGGCTCTCAGTCCCCACAGCATGCAGAGATGTGCCTCCACGCCACTGGTCCCACGTTCCCTGAGGAGCTGGGAGAGACCCAGTCTGAGTACTCAGATTCCAGCTGTGGTGAGTTCCTTCCCCTCCCTCCCCTGGCCTCTGCCTCTGCTCCACAGGCCTTGTGTTTCCATTTTATTTACGCTGTTGTCATTGATTGGGAGAAGCCCCTGGTTGGAAGTCCTTTGGCATTTAAATCACCAACCCATAGTCCCACTCTTGACCTCGTAGGGAACTAGGCTGACCAAAGCAAGGGATGGGGAATTCGAGTTAATCTGGGGGACTACAGAAGGACCACACAGCCCTTTCAGCTTCCTTCCAGCAAAGTTGGCTGTGGGGCTGGCTATAACTAGCTCCCGGAGCCTTCTCAGGCCCTCTGGACCCAAACTGATTGGTGTGCATGTTGGTTCACCCTGCTAGGCTGTACGTTCTAGAAGGAGAAGCATCCGGCCTTATTCATGCTTGCATTTCCCATCGGGCCTAGTGAGTCTAGCACAGAGTAGGCACTCAGTTTTTGTTAGCTGAATTCGATTAGTTGAACTGATTATTAATTGACGTTTCTGGATAGTGTGTGACTGGCCTCCCCAGTTTTTACCTCTTCCTCCATCTCTGTCTGTAGCAGGATAGCCCAGTGATACCTCTTCAGGGGTAAACCACCATGATGTGTCATTTCCAAATTGTTAAAACAAAAGAAAAAATTAGTTATTTACACTGAGAGGCTTGGCACAGGGTCATGGACCGATAGTTGGGAGAGCAGGGACTGTCCCCTCCTGGCCCCGTGGCCATTTGCCTTTGCTCTACACTCCAGTTGCTTCTCTCTGGGCCTCTGTTTCTACTTCCACCATCATCTTTGGTCTCCCTATCTCAGAACTGTTTGGGAGACATGAAGTCCAGATAGGTGCAAGGGTGACCATGGTCATCGTTAATTCCTCCTTCGATGACCTCAAAGTATCTTTGACTTTGATTCATATCTTACATTCCTATGATGCTTTATGTTATACAACGTGCTCCTGCGAGGTAGGCAGGACAGGGGTTTATTATCCTGATTTTGGAGATAGAGACACAGACAGAGGCTGTCTTACCCGAGGGCTTCTGTGTATGAATGTAAGTAGAACTATGACCTGATAAGGAAAGTCAGTCCTCGGAGCTCTCGAGAGAAGGAAGTGCCAAGCTTTCCTCAAGCTGGTGCAGGCCATGTGGGTACCTGTGGGTTTGAGTTTCCCTCCTATACCTTAATATTCAAATCTGTCTCCTTTCTCCTCCACGATCGAGACTCTAAACGCTAAGAAAAAGAGAATCCACACAGGCCCTTTGCTCTGGGCTCCCGTGAACACTGGGCAGACAGGGCGCTGGGGGCTCAGTTTGGCCCTGGGGGTAGCTCCGGAGGAGGGAGGCCTCGGAGCCCTACCTCCCTTCCTTGTGGTTCTGATGCTGGTGCCCCCTCCCACCCTCCGACAGAGAATGGGGCCTTCTTCTGCAATGAGTGTGACTGCCGCTTTTCTGAGGAGGCCTCCCTCAAGAGGCATATGATGCAGACCCACAGTGACAAACCCTACAAGTGTGACCGCTGCCAGGCCTCTTTTCGCTACAAGGGCAACCTCGCCAGCCACAAGACCGTCCACACGGGTATGGCCCTGTACACCCTGCCCCCACCCCCCGAGCTCACCAGGGTTCCCCAGGGGCAGGACGGGGAGAGCGTTCTCGAGAAAGCACTGTAGGGCCTTGGTGCCCGGTGGGGTGAGGCAGGGAGCAGGTGCTGTCCTGGCCTGAGTGCGGGCCTAGCCCTGTCACGTCTTTGCTTAGTGACCCAGCCACTCCCTGCATCCTTTGTCTTTCCTCTGACACGCTCTGTCTTGCTTCTCCACCTTTGCTGGGGTCAGAAGTGTTAATCCCACTGTACAGGGGAAGAAACTTTGGCTGAGAAGGGCAAAGTCGATTTGGTTTTTATAAATCAGAAAAACGCAGCAGGTCTCTTGATTCCCTCTAAGGGCCTGTTCCTTATCAACTCACATTCCTTTCCCAGGTAGCGTCTAATAACCTGATTGTTGTCCAAAGTTGACTCTCTCCTGGTATTTTAAATGGATCTGTTATCCCAGAAACTTTCCATGAAGGAAGGCTCGGCCCTTCTATTGGTTTCCTCTGTCTGAGCAGCTACTCCAACTCGGGCCCCAGCTCTCTTGCAAATGGAATCCAGCTGTAGTTGCCACAAGCGGAAAAGCATGTTTGTTCTCAAAGAAAGAAACTAGAGCGGCCTGATTGTGTCTCTCTGGGGAGTGGGTTGATGACTGAATCAGTCTTACCCGAGGGAAGAGCTGGAAGAGCCTTCCCAGGTCATCTAAACTCACCCCTCGGGTTCCAGAGAGGGAAACTGAGGCCCAGAGAAGGAGAGTGACATGTCCATGTCCCACAGTTAGATAATCCCAATGATAAGGCTGGTTCTTGGAACCTCGCTCCCTCCTTGTCCCACGCCCTGCGTCGTTTCCCTCCCTCCGCGTCACCACCTGCTTCTTGACCCTGGTCGTGGGCGAGATGTGCTGGTGCGTGTGTAAGAGAGGGCTGGCAGGCGGGGGTGGCCAACCCCTGACGCCTCTCTCTGACATCTTCCAAGGGAAAGAAAGCCAAAGTGGCCCCAGGAAGGGCAGCTTGCTTTGAAATCCAGGGCCCGGGGACTGTGGAGACCTCTGCTGAGTGTGGCTTGCCTTTTCCCCTTCTCTCGGTAACAGGTGAGAAACCCTATCGCTGTAACATCTGCGGGGCCCAGTTCAACCGGCCAGCCAACCTGAAAACCCACACCCGAATTCACTCCGGAGAGAAGCCCTACAAGTGCGAAACGTGCGGAGCCAGATTTGTCCAGGTGAGCAGAGGGCTGGGGAAGGACCCTAAGCCCGGGTGCCGCTGAGAGGCTGCGGGGTGTCTGTAGCCCACCCCGGCAGAGCCTCTCAGTTCGCTCTTTGCTCGTCTGCGCAGGTGGCCCACCTCCGCGCCCACGTGCTCATCCACACTGGCGAGAAGCCCTATCCCTGTGAAATCTGTGGCACCCGTTTCCGGCACCTTCAGACTCTGAAGAGCCACCTGCGAATCCACACGGGAGAGAAACCTTACCATGTACGTTAGCCTCTCATGGCTGCTGGCTGGCCTGGGACGGGTGGGGAGGTGGAGGGCTGAGGCCACAGGACTGTTTGCTCTAATCTCAGGCACGCAGTGGGATGACCACTGAACTCTAGTGGTCCTAAGACCTGGATTTAGGCCTGATTTTCAAAGACAACCAGCTTGACCTTGGCCTGAGTCTTAGTTTGCTCATCTTTAAAGGGTGGGGTGTTGGGCTAGGTGATCTGGGCCTTAGGAAAGAGGTCTAGATTGTGAAGACATAGATATCGGAGTCATTCATTCATTCCACAATTGCTTATTGAGTGCTTCCAACACGGCCCTAAACTGGGCTAGATGTCCACTTCAGAGGAGCTAAGGTGTTTGAGAAGGAGCAGTCAATAGAGTAGGAGGAGACCCAGAAGAATGTGGTGATACAAGGGAAAAAAACAGAGAAAAGGCAATTGCAGGTGACCAGCAGCAAAAGGCCATGATCAGGCCATAGGAATCACAGTGTTCTAGGGCAGGGTCTCAGCCAACTGTGGCTTGTGGGCTAATTTTTGAAATTCCATGAGCTAAGAATGGTTTTTATACTTTCAAATGGCTAAAAAAAAAAATCAAAAGAATAATATTTTGTGACATACAAATTATATAAAATTTAAATTTCAACGTCCACAGATAAGGTTTTGTTGGCACACAGCCAGGCTCACTTGTTTACGTGTCTCTGGCCTCTTTCACACTACAGTGCAGAGCTGAGTAGTTGTGTCAGAGAATATCAGGCCCACAAAGTGTAAAATATTTACTGTCTGGCTCTTTACAGAAACAGTTTGCCGATCTCTGCTGTAAAGGGGAAAGATCCTGGCCAGGTAGCTGAGATATCTGGGTTCTTATTCCAGCTTTGACAATGACCCTTTTTAGGGCTGTGGGCAAACCCTGACCCTCTCACTGGGCCACAGTTTTCTTTCTCTATGAAATAGTGAAGATGCTGTAGATGAGCAGTTTTCAAACTGTGCTCTTTCAATCATTGAGGTTCTGCAACCCCGCAGGGCAGGACTGGAATGAGACAGCAGCAGTCTCTTTCCCTTTCCAGTTTCCATTTAATTTGAAAAAAGAGTCCCATGGTTTACAGGTGTGGAAACTACTGTTATAGATGAGGCTGGCTTTGCTGAGTTTATGGCATCGCTCTAGGTTGTGATGGGCACAAGGACGAATGAATGAATCGTTAACCCGTATCGCAAATGTTAACCTGAAAAGGTGGTTATTTTCATTCAGTTGTTTATCAATCCTTGAGTGAATATCTTCTTACTTGCTTTTGTTCTTGGGCAAATTAATCATCTTCTCAGTACCTTAATTTTCTCATCTGTAAAATTAGCCTGATAATAACACCTACCTCATGGAGTTGTATTAAATTAATGGATTCCCTGAAGTGTTCAGAACAGTGCTTGGCCCATAGTGAGAGTCCAATACATATTTGCTGTTTTAATTATTTTCTGGGTGTTTAGATGCACAGGAATGTCAGAGCTAAGAATGACCTTCAGGGTATATTGACTCGGCCCCCTACAGAAGGAAAAGCCAAGGCTCAGAGAGAAGTGCCGCACTCAGGACGCACAACAGTGGGTGCCATAGATATGAGGGGCCCTTGTCTCCCAAGACCGGGGCTCTTTCTACTCACTGCCTGCCCACTTAATTTGTTTATTTTTCTAAATTTATTTCCATTTTTATTTTAAAACATATTCTCTATATGAACATATTTTATTACACTTTTATTAGGGGATAGTTTTAGATCTATAGAAAAGTTGCAAAAATAGTATGGAGAGTTCCCATATGCACCCAGTTTCCCCTGTTGCTAACGTCTTATTACTAGGGTACATTCATCACAACTAATGAACCCATTCTGGTATGTTATTTTTAACTGAAGTCCATACTTTATTTGGGTTTTCTTAGTTTTTACCTAAAATGTTTTTCTGTTCCAGGATTGCATCAGGTTACCCCATTACATTTAGTCATCCATTTTACTTTTAAAGAACTTTCCCACTAAAACCATTATCATCCATTCATTGAATCAAAGCAAGAAACAGCTCTACTTGCTAATGCCTTGTTAGCTGATCTGAGGTATACACACTAACTTAAAGGAATATAACTGCATTTTTAAAGCATATCCTAGATTCCAGAATTTTCATGAATTCAGACTGTTCTAATCCATTTATCCAAATATGTTCCGATTTATTGCATAATTGTCTGAGGTATATTCTATTAGGAACTGGGAAGATTACAAAGTTTAGTAAGAAGTGATCACCACCATCAAAGGATTCCCTACCTGAGAAGGATGCTAATGCATGGGATGGCATTACACGGCAAGGCTAGAAATCTTACAGAAGTCAAAGGAAAGAGGGATTATTTTCATCCTTGAGGGATTCAGGAAAGCCTTAAAAATTTGGGGAGTCTGCATCGGAACTGCATTTTTGGTTTAGACTTGAACTTGTGGAGCTGAAGCAGGGAAATGCATCTCAAGCAGGGTAAAAACATGACCAACACTTTGGAAAGCAAGGAAGGGACATTTGTACACAACTCACTTGCCCCTTAGCAGAAGCCAGAATTCATGTGGGTTCTCAAACTGGCCTTCCAGAGGGAAGAGCTGCCCCATCCCTTGAAGGGAGAATCTCCTTCTCAAGGTCCTTGAGTAATGACATGTTTCTTGAGTTGATGACTAACAGTTTGCCTCTGGTTCTCTTCCAGTGTGAGAAATGTAACCTGCATTTCCGTCACAAAAGCCAGCTGCGTCTTCACTTGCGCCAGAAGCACGGTGCCATTACCAACACCAAGGTGCAATACCGTGTGTCCGCCACTGACCTGCCCCCGGAGCTCCCCAAAGCCTGCTGAAGCATGGAGTGTTGATGCTTTCCATTCGAGCCCCTTCTCAGAATCTACCCAAAGGATACTGTAACACTTTACCATGTTCATCCCATGATGTAGTGCCTCTTTCATCCACTAGTGCAAATCATAGCTGGGGGAGTGGGGGGGTGGGGGAGGGGCGGGGGGAGGGGGAGCCAAGGCTGCTCCCCTCCCCCACTGCCGTAAAACATTAAGAAAATAATACTGCTTCTTCTCCTATGTGTAAGGCGAACCATGTCAGCAAAAAGCAAAATCATTTTATATATCAAAGCTGGGGGAGTATGCAAAAGTTCTGACTTGACTTAGTCTGCAAAATGAGGAATGTATATGTTTTGTGGGATCAGATGTTTCTTTTGTATGTAAATGTGCATTCTTTTAAAAGAAGAGACTTCGGTATGTTATCAAAGAGAGGGCTTTAATTTTTTTAACCAAAGGTGAAGGAATATATGGCAGAGTTGTAAATATATAAATATATATATATATAAAATAAATATATATAAACCTAAAAAAGATATATTAAAAATATAAAACTGCGTTAAAGGCTCGATTTTGTATCTGCAGGCAGACACGGATCTGAGAATCTTTATTGAGAAAGAGCACTTAAGAGAATATTTTAAGTATTGCATCTGTATAAGTAAGAAAATATTTTGTCTAAAATGCCTCAGTGTATTTGTATTTTTTTGCAAGTGAAGGTTTACAATTTACAAAGTGTGTATTAAAAAAAAAAAGAACAAAAAAAGCTGCGGAAGGAAAAATGTGTAGTTTTGTTCTAGTTTTCGGTTTGTATATACCTGTACAACGTGTCCTACGGTGCCTTTTTTTCATGGAAGTTTTCAACGGGGAACGACCGCACCATCCCTTTTGGAAGTGTAGGCAGACACAGGGACTTGGAGTTATCACTAACTAAGCTCTCTTTGGGAATGTTTGTCTCATCCCATTCTGCGTCATGCTTGTGTTATAACTACTCCGGAGACAGGGTTTGGCTGTGTCTAAACTGCATTACTGAATTGTAAAATATAGCTGTACAAATACAAGAATAAAATGTTGAAAAGTCAAGTCGGTTTGTTCTGGGATTTTTTTCCTTGTGCCGGAATTGAGACTTGGATAGCCGAGTCTGTTTCCCCAGCTCTTCACCTGGTGGGAGGTGCTCACGGAGGGCAGCCGCTGCTGGCCGCGGGGCTCGGAAAGGCAGAGGCCGGGGCTTGCTCCTGCTGGCTGGGCGGGGACCTACACCTTTGGCTCCTGGCAACAGGCTGGACCAAAGACTTCAGATTCTGGTCATGAAGCGCTCAGGTGGGGGGTTTTGGATGGACCTCTCGCCTCTATCTCTGGCCGGTTCCCTCCTCTTTTGTTTTGTTTTGTTTTTGTTTTTTTGGTTGTTGTTTTAACCAGCTTCATTCACTTTATTTCTCACTCAGAGCTCTAGGCTGAGCTTTAGATGAATGACCTCAGTTATAGCCCTTCTGACACCAATGTATGTGTCCTTTCCTCCCCTGGGCCTTGGAGATTTTGCCCTTTCTGTGAAGTGAGAAGGCTCAGCACCTCCTGGCTTCATAAACAATTTCTCTCTGCTGGGGTCCAAGGACAGTACGGAGGCATCTGCCTCAACTCACGCATTCCTCAGCCTTGGTGTCTTTGGAGACTTTCTGCTGTCTGCTGTGTGATGGACAGACATCTACAGACTCAGAAACTTTATGCATTGATACGAGCCAAGCCAGTCTCCATCCCTGCAGAAGTGTTCTTTGTCCCAAGAACTCTGTGTTGGAAGTCAGCCACCTCCTCCTGTGTGACCTGGGACAACCATGACCTCTCTGGGTCCCCTTCCCAACCACCCCTGAGGGGATTGGATTAACTAGATTGTTTATGATTCCATAATTCAGACATAAGTTCACCCTAGCTTACTTTGACACCCTGTTTCATTTTACCTCAGAAAACCTCAAGAGCCAAGTTCGATTGATGAGAACTAAGAATGGTGAGGACAAGTGTGGTCCTGGCCACCGGGGCAGGGGAGAAAGTTCTCACTCCCCTGTCCCCGTGCCTGGGTGGCAGTGGGGTGGGGACATGAAGCAGAGCCTTTGCTGCGCCCTCGGGCCTCTGGCTGGACAGTGGTGTCCCTTGGCAGTGCCTCTGCAGCGCCCTCGGGCCTCTGGCTGGACAGTGGTGTCCCTTGGCAGTGCCCCTGCAGCGCCCTCGGGCCTCTGGCTGGACAGTGGTGTCCCTTGGCAGTGCCCCTGCAGCGCCCTCGGGCCTCTGGCTGGACAGTGGTGTCCCTTGGCAGTGCCCCTGCAGCGCCCTCGGGCCTCTGGCTGGACAGTGGTGTCCCTTGGCAGTGCCCCTGCAGCGCCCTCGGGCCTCTGGCTGGACAGTGGTGTCCCTTGGCAGTGCCCCTGCAGCGCCCTCGGGCCTCTGGCTGGACAGTGGTGTCCCTTGGCAGTGCCCCTGCAGCGCCCTCGGGCCTCTGGCTGGACAGTGGTGTCCCTTGGCAGTGCCCCTGCAGCGCCCTCGGGCCTCTGGCTGGACAGTGGTGTCCCTTGGCAGTGCCCCTGCAGCGCCCTCGGGCCTCTGGCTGGACAGTGGTGTCCCTTGGCAGTGCCCCTGCAGCGCCCTCGGGCCTCTGGCTGGACAGTGGTGTCCCTTGGCAGTGCCCCTGCAGCGCCCTCGGGCCTCTGGCTGGACAGTGGTGTCCCTTGGCAGTGCCCCTGCAGCGCCCTCGGGCCTCTGGCTGGACAGTGGTGTCCCTTGGCAGTGCCCCTGCAGCGCCCTCGGGCCTCTGGCTGGACAGTGGTGTCCCTTGGCAGTGCCCCTGCAGCGCCCTCGGGCCTCTGGCTGGACAGTGGTGTCCCTTGGCAGTGCCCCTGCAGCGCCCTCGGGCCTCTGGCTGGACAGTGGTGTCCCTTGGCAGTGCCCCTGCAGCACCCTCGGGCCTCTGGCTGGACAGTGGTGTCCCTTGGCAGTGCCTCTGCAGCAGGCTCCGAGCACGTGCTGGGAAGCCGGCAGGAGCTGACCACCCAAAGCCCCAGAGAGAGCCTCAGAAAGTCACACCGCCCTCTGCCAGACACATGGCCTTGCAACTCAGGTTTCCTTTGAAAATGACTTTAAAGGACTTGCCAGCTCGAGGCCTCAGCTCACCCTGCTCTTTGAAAAGGGAGAAAATGATCCCTCCTGCTCCCACAGAAACTTGGCAGAAGAACTTACAAAACAGACAGCTTCAGGAATGACGATTCACAGGCCCGAGGGAGGCTGGGCCCAGGGCTGATTTGCTCCCCAAGGGCCTCTGAGATTGTTTACGTATCATTACTGTTTAATAGAGGGGCTGGGGCAGACAGTGTGGGTGGCATTCAAGTTCAAACAAAAGGAAAGATCAAAGAGTAACTGCAGTCAATTGACAATCAATAATAAGTAAAAGGCAAACATCTCTAAGCAGATAAGCTAGGGCAAAGGGAATATAAAATTTTTATTACAAAAGCGTGACATGAACGCAACTTTTCACAAATGCATAACTTACAAAACAGGGTGCATGATGTTTTTCTCTATGTTGTGGGGTTTCTAGAGGAAAGGTTTCTAAGGACCAGAGTGGTGGTTGGAGGGTGGACCTGGAGAGGGGGGTTGGTTAGAATCAATTTAGGAGCTGGAAGGGATGGGGGATGGTAAGGATTATCTAGTTCAAATCTGTCCTCAACCCATGAAGGGACTGAGATAAAGAAACTAGGGTGCACTGGGGCAGAGAGTGGAGGGCAGTCTCCTGCCCCTGACCCCACCCTGAGGGAAGGAAGCACAGTCACAAATGTTCTCATTTTAGAAATAAGAAAACTGAGGCAGGGACTTGTCCAAGGTCACACAGCTAAGAAGTGGCCAACTAATCTGAGTTCACACAACTGCTTGTTGGTAGAACTTCAATCATTTCCTTTTCTTGGGAAAAATGAGCTGTTTCCTTTGGAATCTGGGTTCCCATTCCTCTGTCTGTCACTCATAGTAGTATATTTATTAAATGTGGTAATAACATCTTGCATTTGTGAGGTGCTTATGATTTTCAAAACACCTTGGTATCAATGATCACATTCAATCTCACAACGACTCCTCAGAGTAGAGGTGACAGAGGAATGGAAACCTCAGAAACTCCGCAACAGCAGCAGTGCCAGGAGTTACAATGGAACCAGGGGCCCATAATAACATGAAACTACACCTGTACACAGAATTTTCTGAAAGAAACTGCCTTGTCCCCCGCCCTGGAGGAAGAGTCAGACCTTGGGCAGCCACATTTCATACCATGTGACCTCCCTCCCTGACCCCTGATTTGTCTAAGGATGGACACTCGATCCCACAGGCAGGCCTGTAGCCTATCACAGCAGGTAAAGTGCTGCCTGAGAGGGGGCGCTGATGAGCTCGGCCATAAGATCCTGTGTCCTGGGGATTTGTAGTGAAACATGAAGATGACCAGCCAGTCCAGTGTTTCTCGAATTTCAGTCCTTTGTGATCCTGATTTTGCTGTAACATCCTACCTTGAATATTTATGCACTATTTTTCTTTAAATCGACTCACTTTTAAGATATGGTTCTCCCCATATAAATAAAAATAGAGTTAGTATTCAAAATAAAAATGTTCACTCATATGCCTTCTAGAAATTGTCTCATATTCTACCAGAGACATGCTTTGCAAAACACTGAGAGAAATGGGATAAGGAAGAGAAGGAGAATGATGCAGAGAGAAGCTGACCCTCTGGAGAGAAGCTGGGTTTCATTAATGGCACCACAGTGAGGTCCCTGGAGAAGGCTTGCAACTAGAATGCCCTTCCAGTACCAGGTTCTAGGAAGCTTGCCATTGACTGGGGGATTCTGGTTTCAGATTTCTAGAAGATTCCATCCCTTTTATAACCGCTTCATAATAAGGTCTCTGCCTCTACTCCTATATCACCCACCGTACTTGGTCTGGTCTGTGTGAGTCCCTGTTTCCTGGAACTGAAAGAGCACAATTTACACAGGTATCCAGTTGAGGTGTCAGCCATCAGGAAGGCCCTTCAACACTCTTAGATTGGGTTCAGGCTGAGGCATGCTGTGATCCCTCCCAGGGAAGACACAAAGAGTGGTCTATCCAACATACTGCAACCACATGGAAAGACCGTGTTCCTCCTAGCCTTCAAAGCAGTGGCAGGAGGCTTCTAAAAGGCACACAGCAGCTCAGCCCTTGGTGGGTGCATGGGACATAGTATCCAGGGCCACGCACCTTTATTGAAGGAGGAGAAAGCCTCAGCATCACTAAGGAAGTGGCTTCTAGAAAGGCAGGCACTGAAGCAGGAGGGTCTTGGAATCTAGGAAGGGCACTCAGTGGGGCTTGGAGCCCCTGGAAAACTATCTTACCCCTAAGCCCCTGGAGTCTTGCCCTTTTATTAAATGATTCTAACTCATGTAACCCCAAGGGACTGGCTTCTCAGTACATTTAAGAGATGAGTTTCCTGGGTCTCTCCTCCCTTTTGTACTTCGAACAGGCAGGTTGGTTAAATATCAAGCATGCTTAGAATCAGAATCGCGGAATAGCATGACTGCAGGGGCCTTAGTGATTATGATCCTAGTCTACAGGTGCAGAAGCCATGGGAAAGGCGACATGCCTAAGGTCACACCCAGAATTTTTATCAAAGAGGTCCTGACTCCCAGGTGGTTTGTAACATGGTCCTAGCCTCCAGGGAGTGTGCGGTCACTCTGGGAAGACAAAACATGGACAAATATGGAAGTAAAATCACAAAGAGACACAAAGAGACATACCATTGTGGCTACAGGATGATGTTCCTGAGGATTCGGGGGCTTTGAGCAGGGGGACCTCGGATGGCAAACTGCTCTTTCAGGGCAACACAGGGGTAGCTGGCCTGCGGAGCTGGGGGCTGGGCGGAAGCACTCCCGGGGCTGGCAAGCATCTCCCTCCTTTCTGTGGGACTGCAGTGCCTCCTTCTGTCTGAAAAGAGCTCTCCTCCTCAATGTCACCAATAGGAGCCATCTCTGGGGGTGGATAAGTGTGCGAGGGCTGCCTTAACAAAGTACCGCAAACTGAGTGGCCAGGACAACAGAAGTGTGTTGTCCCACCGTTCTGGAGGTTAGGAGTCTGAGATAAAGGTGTCTGCAGGGTTAGTTTCTTTTGAGGGCTGTGAGGCAGCATCTTATTCCAGTCCTCTCTTTTAGCTTCTGGTGGTTTCCTGGCCATCCTTGGGACTCCTTCGCTTGCAGAAGTGTCACCTTGATCTCTGTCTTCATCTTTCCCGGTGTTCTCCCTATGTGTGTGTCTATGTGTCCACATTTCCCCTTTTTATATGGATACCAATCAAATGCGAGTAGGCCCACCCTAATAACCTCATCTTAACTAATTATATCTACACGACCCTATTTCCAGATCAGGTCACATTCTGAGGTCCTGGGGGTTAGGATTTCAACATAAGAATTGGGGGGGGAGGGACATATTTCAGCCCATGACAAGAATTGTCTGTGGGAGGGGGTTGGTGAGATGCTCTCAGGAGTGGCACCACCCTCACCTCTGCTTTGAGCCTTCTCCCGGCTGTCTAAGGTGAAGGGAACTGAGATTTGGAGGGACTTCTTGACTCCGGGCACTGGGCTTTGTACCGTGGTCTCAGTCACATCACAAAAAACCACTGGTGGTGGTGGGCTTTCTTGACCTCTTCAAGACGAAGAGGCCAGGTCACTTGGCTGAGGTCGGGCAGAGCCTCTTCTGTTTTCCCTATAACCAGCTGTGTCTTTCTTATCAATGCGAGGTGGGGGGGGGTCTCACCTAGAAGAGCGCTAGGGGACCAACTAACTATCCGTTATGGAGAAGGGAGAAACCACACTTCCGTTATGGAGAAGGGAGAAAAATCTAGATCCATGTAGGTCTCTATGGAATAGGGATCACCAAGAATGTGTATAGGGCTTCCCTGGTGGCGCAGTGGTTGAGAATCTGCCTGCTAATGCAGGGGACACGGGTTCGAGCCCTGGTCTGGGAAGATCCCACATGCCGCGGAGCAACTGGGCCTGTGAGCCACAACTACTGAGCCTGCACGTCTGGAGCCTGTGCTCCACAACGAGAGGCCGCGATAGTGAAGAGGCCTGCGCACCGCGATGAAGAGTGGCCCCCACTTGCCGCAACTAGAGGAAGCCCTCGTACAGAAACGAAGACCCAACACAGACAAAAATAAATATAAAAAATAAATAAAATATTAAAAAAAAAAAAAAGAATGTGTATACAGACCATTACAGGTTTGATAAAAGCCCCTTAACAGGAACAGGAGGCTATTATAGTTAATGGTATTTTGAAACGTCGTGGAGTGTTTGCACTGACGCTGGTGGTGACCTAATCCAGCTCTCTGCCATAGACAGCGTGTAATCGTACTGCTGCCTGCCCCCCAGCGACACTCATGCAGCCAGAGGGGAGAATCTCCACTCTAATCCAGCCCCTTCGTCATATATAAAAGGAAGCCAAGTGACATTAAGCAAAGCTTCTAGAAGGACTCGGACACGGCTCTCCCAATACCCAAGTCAGTGTTCTTTCCACTAAAATCACTGCCATGATTTTCTATTTCCACAGACCTGAGCACAGCCCCTAAATGATTGCCTGCTTCATATATCTTCCTATATCAAATCACTTCTTCAGTGTGACCCTTGGAGAGTGAAACTTGGGCCAAGAATTATAAAAAGGAGGAACTCAGCGGCATAGAATGAAGGATTTTCGCATAGCTAAGGACGGAATGGGCTCTGGGCGGGCTCCTGGGCGCATCCCCGAGGTGATTAAGCAGAAGTTGCGCGATGAGTTGCAGTGATGTTGACTTGGGGGGAGAGTTGATCTAAATGACTCTAAGGTCCCTTTCAAGCTTGAGAGTTTTCTAAGGTCCTATCCCATTTAGAAATTGGTTTTGATCATGGGAAGAGTCAGGAGTACGGGTCTGCTATGAATCTCAAGAGAGAAGGGCATGATCACATGAGTCTGGGGTCATTTCGTGTAGGTTGGACAGCTCCTGTACCCCTGAACTTATTCCAGGGGCGGCTTGTGTCCATCTCATTTTTCTTGGGGGTTCACACATATCATTTGTTGAGAGTGGGACTACACCTCATCTCCCTCTATTCCTACCTGGTGCTCCCTATCTTTCAGGCTCATAGATAAATGCAACATTTCCCAAACATACCAGGCTTCAGTGTCTTTGTATACACCATGCCTTCTGCTTAGCATGTCATTTTTCTCCTTCTACTCTCCCCCACCCTGGGAACTCTATAAAGACCATCCATCCATGAATTTCCTCAGCCTGGAACACTGTGAGCATCTGTATAGGTTTGCTGAATGGCGGACTGAGAGAGTGAGCGTGTGATTAAGGGTTCCAGTTGGGTTTATAGCTCTTTTGGCACCCAGATTGTTTGAGGCAGTTCTATTAGTGCAGTCTAGCAAACAGCCACAAGGTGGCAGGGTAGACCAAGTCATTAAGGCCGCAGGTGCCACTGGTTCCCGGAAAGTAGGAAGGTGCAAATGGGGTCAGGGCTATTTCTTCTAATCGGCCTCTTATGCCTTTGTGCCTGTTTCCTTCCTATAGCTCTCCTTCACCTCAGCAAAGCCATCCAACAGAATTGGCTGGTGGTCTGTGGGATGTGATTTGAGGTCCTCTGGCCCCCAAGTCTCTCCTTCGGAGACCTACTTGAGTGTGTAAATTTCCACTCAGAAAGGAATTCCTTTGAGTTTCGTGTTTGCAGTTCTCCTTGGAAAGGAGGGGGTCATTTACCAATTCTCAGGCAAAAGAGACCGATCCCTAGTAGAACCCTGGCAGGAGGGGCTAAGGAGATGACACAAATAAGAATAATTAAGTTTAGAGACCACCAGGAGCTTTCATTTCCAAGAGCTCTCTTAATCCTCTGTCATCTTGCCAATTAAGGAAGAAAGAATCCCATTTGGCAGATGAAGAATCTGAGGATAGAAAGAACATGTGATGAGGAAGCGGTGGCCTGGAAAGGGAACCTTTGCCTTCTGAATGCGTTTGGGGGCTCAGCTCACGCAGGCAATACCTTTGTGTGCCGGCGGATGAATTAAAAATTAATCCTGCATCATTGTGCTATCTTCATGCACCCTAGTGCATAGCTTTTCCAACTGCACAACACACGCTAAGAAGAGAGTTCAGGATCTCAGAACTGGAATTCTCTTTGGGTTAAAATCACAAACTTAATGTAAACCGAGAAACCGCTAGGCATGGCATGGAGCTCACTCCCTATGTCAGAGCGTTGCCCTGAACTCTGAGTGCCTGGTACCAGGTGTGGACTGACTGCCTTGTCGCTCACTTTCAATGCCAAGGGCCTGGTGGCGGGGGGGAACCTAAGCTGTGCTCCCCTGGTCATCTTCAGCGACCCTGGGAAGTTGTGGGTGGAGGACATCAGCCAATCCTTGCTGACCTGGGCTCCGCGCAGTGAGATCCAGGGCAAACTGCTCTGGCTGACTCAAGGTCATTGGCCTTGGTCAGGAAGCTTCTCCCTGGTCCTCAATTTCTGCCTCTAAATGAAAAGACTGTCTTTTCAGTCAGTCTCCCAGGCCCCTTCTGGAAACCATGACTCTGGCTTTTCCAGCATATGTAGCTGGGAGACAGAGATGGGTGATTGCTCTCACTGGGGGTGTTCTGGGAATAGAATTCAGGCATCCAGACCACGGAGTTCTAATTTCTGGAGGCCGGCCTTTTCTCATCTGTTGTTCCCAGTGTTTCCGCAGCCAGTAGACCAACATTCACACACCCAAGCTCTGGGGCTTCCCTGCTCATGCCTCCTGATATTTTCACAGTTCAAGAGGGGCTTACAAACCTTTCAACTCTAACCTACTTAACAGTTCACAAGGGGCTCAGAGTTTCTATATATTTAACAATTTGTAACTTTGCTGAAGCACAATCTTTCTTTTAAAAATAACATTTATTGCTGTGTATTTAATTTTGAAATTAATACATGTTTTGAATGCAGAAAAACTTGAAAAACAGCTATGACAAAATAATAATACTAAATAACATTTATTGAATATTCACAATGTTCTAGGATCTTTTTTAAAGAAACTTTTTACTTTTAAGTAATCGTAGATTCACAGGAAGTCACAAAAGTAGTACATAGAAGTTCATGTACCCTTCTCCCAGCTTCCCCCAGTGGTAACATATTATTTAACTATAGCACAATATCAAAGCCAGGAAGGTGATGCAGTTGGTATAACCCACAGATCTTACTCAGATTTCACCAGTTTTACATGTACTCGTGTGTGCGTGTGTGTGTGTATGTGTATGTGTGTATAGCCCTATGCAATTTTATCTATCTCCTGTATAGATTTATGGCCACCACAACCAAGATACACAACTGTCCCATCACCACAAAAATCCCTCATGCTACCCCTTCATAGTTATCCTCTTCCTCCCTTCATCCCTAACCCCTGGCAAAATTATACAGTCTCCATCTGTATAATTTTGTCATTTTGAGAATGTTCTATAAATGGAATAGACTAATAGCAATATAATATAGTGAAATAATAATAGTAAATAACATTTATTGAGCATTCACTATGTGCCAAGAATTGCTTTTAGCTCTGTACAGGTATGAGCTCATTGATCCTCTCAATAACCAATTGGAGTGGTCTCTATTACTATCCCTACTTTACAAACATGAAGACAGATAATCACCCAATTTTACGCAGCCATTAACTGGCAGAGCTGGGGATTAAAATCCAGATCTGGTGCTAGAGTCTGAGGTTTTAATTTTAATATTATACTGTCTCTCTAAATATATTTAATACAAATTTTTAAAAACTAAATACAGAAAAGTATAATAAAGAAAGGACGACAGTAGCCTCAGAAAATGTCAAAGATTTGGTATCATATAGACATTCTCTCAAAACAATGCAATTAAGCTAAAAATCAATAAAAAAAAAGAGAACTGGAAAAATTCCATTTGTCTGTAAATTAAAAAACAAAACAAAAAAACCTTAAAACAATTCACCGGTCAAAGAAGAAGAAAGCAGGAATTTATTCTAACAAGAGAGCTAAAGGTTCACGGATAGAATGTCATGGCAGTGAAGGTGCGATTGTTTCATGGCCACAAAGGCAACACTGTGCTGCCCCAGATGGAATCCAGAAGGGCAGGGACTGTGTTTTGTTCATCGCAGTAGCCTCAGAGCCTCACTCTGCACTAATAAGAGTCAATAACTGTTTACTCATGGATTAAAAAATATACCTCACGGTGGATAATACCTAGATTCCCTTAAATCTGTAAGACAAAGCTGGAGGAAGCTATGGGTCTCCAGAAGCAAAAGCACACCAAAACAGGGACAAAGGTACGTAGAAACAGTCAAGTTAGGGGATGGACATCTGTATTAGGCTTGGTGAGACCACTTTGCTTTTCACGGTGCCTCTAGACACCAAATTCTCAGCAGCGAACTGGGCTGGGGTGGTGAGGACTTCTGACATTTGGAAATAGAAAATCAATGCTCAGGAATGAAAGTGATTGATCCTAGGTTATTACAAATTTGAGATAAGTATACGCAGGTCTCCGGCTCTCCATAGACAGCTTTATGCTAAAAGTAGACCCTTCACACTGCCAGAGACTATTTTTACCTGAACTTCCAAGAATCCCCAAGTTGAAAACTCAGAAATGTTTACAAAACTTTCTGGCTTTTACTGGAATCACAGTCAGGGAGAATCGTGGGTTGCCAGAGCATGACCTCACATCACAAATTAACCAGTTTTTCACCTTTTAATAAAGTTTCCTCCTTCTTTTGATAGTCGTTTTTCACACAGAGGCAGTATCGTAATGACGTCACAAGGTACTGCACGTGCAAGGCACAAGGAGATGTTGCAGCTGAGGTGCTGATGCTGGCACCAGATGGGTCGAACACAGGCTCACGAACAAGGCCCCGTATCTCATGAATCATTATGTACCGAACTGGAAACGTATCAGTGCTGTACAACACTTAAAAATGTTATGATTCTATTTTTAATCAAATACATTCTGTAATCAAAAATTCTAAATTTTTACCAATAATCACTGGACAAAAAAATGAAAGGCAGGGAGAGGTGAGGTGAAGAGAATGTTGAACTTTTGTTTATTCTTTAATATATTGATGTATTGCTTAACATTTTACAATGAGTTTATTACTTTTAAAACTGGGCCTAGGGAAAAGCTTACTGGATAAAATGCACATAGTTGGTGAGCCAGACTGTTTGGGTCCAAATCTTGGGACTGTCACTTATTAACTATGTGACTGCCAGTAAATTACTTAGCCTTCTGATGCCTCAGTTTCCTCATATGTGAAATGGGGATAATAAATATAGTATTGACCTCAGAGGGTTCTTGTGTGCTTAAATAAATTAACATATGTAAAATACTAAGAAAAACTCATGATGTAAAGTAAGCACTCTGTCACTATTAACTTTTATTATAATTGAGGTTTATCAGGATTTTCCTCCCAACTAGATTTTAAGGTGAAGAAATAATCTGTTGTTTCCTTGGCCGGTTCCTGATGTCTCAAGAACTGGTTTGTGGCTTCTGCTGTTTCTTGCATCATATAAAGTCTCTCAGAAGAATGACCTGGATTCCCATGTGGAAACTGCAGCTACCCATGAGTTTGGTGTTGTACTTTGGTTTCCATCGATAGGTCCCCTTGGACATTGAAACCATTCTGGACTGGACCTTAGAGTCCCCTCACCCTCTTGGACTCTGCTTAATTGTGCAGGGAGCAACGCAAATTAAGTAATTGTAATGCCTTTTGCACCTGCAGTGTCTACTTTACCATCACAGAATTTACTCTCTAGCATAAGTTATTTTCATACTCTCTCTGTCCCATGCTTACTGGCATAAATTCACATTAAGATTTTCCTGTCCTCCTATATCATCTTTTAAAAACTAGGTAGGAGATGCCTCTCGCCTTCTGAGATGGCCCACACTCTGTCTGTGGAGTGAGTTTCTCTCTAAATAAATCCACTTCCTACCTATCACTTTGTCTCTCACTGAATTCTTTCTGCCATGAGATATGAAGAACCTGAGCTTCATTAAGTTCTGAGACCACACGTCCTAACACTGTACACAAAAATAAACTCAAAATGGATTAAAGACCTAAATGTAAGCCTGGACACTATAAAACTCTTAGAGGAAAACATAGGCAGAACACTCTCTGGCATAAATCGCAGCAAGATCTTTTTCCATCCACCTCCTAGAGAAATGAATATTAAAACAAAAATAAACAAATGGGACCAATTAAACTTAAAAGCTTTTGCACAGCAAAGGAAGCCATAAACAAAATGAAAAGACAACCCTCAGAATGGGAGAAAATATTTGTAAACGAAGCAGCCGACAAGGGATTAATCTCTCAGATATACAAACAGCACATGCAGCTCAATTTCAAAAAAACAAACAACCCAATCAAAAAATGGGCAGAAGATCTAATTAGACATTTCTCCAAAGAAGACATACAGATGGTTAAAAAGCACATGAAAAGATGCTCAACATGACTAATTATTAGAGAAATGCAAATCAAAACTACAACAAGGTATCACCTCACACTGGTCAGAATGGCCATCATCAAAAAATCTACAAACAATAAATGCTGAAGAGGGTGTGGAGAAAAAGGAACCCTCCTACACTGTTGGTGGGAATGTAGACTGGTACAGCCACTATGGAGAACAGTACTGAGGTTCATTAAAAAACTAAAAATAGAGCTACCATATGATCCAGCAATCCCACTCCTGGGCATATATCTGGAGAAAACCATAATTTGAAAAGATACATGCATCCCAATGTTCACTGCAACACTATTTACAATAACCAGGACATGGAAGCAGGCTAGATATCCATCGGCAGAGAAATGGATAAAGAAGATGTGGTACATATATACAATGACATATTATTCAGTTGTAAAGAAGAATAAAATGATGCCATTTGCAGCAACATGGATGGACCTAGAGATTGTCATACTGAGTGAAATAAGTCAGACAGAGAAAGACAAATGTCATATGATATCGCTTATATGTGGAATCTAAAATATATCTACAAATGAACTTATCTACAAAACAGAAATAGAGTTACAGATGTAGAAGATAAACTTAAGGTTACCAGGGGGTAAGGGCAGGGGGAGGGATAAATTGGAAGATTGGGATTGACACATACACACCGCTATATACAAAATAGATAACTAATAAGGACCTATTGTATAGCACAGGGAACTCTACTCAGTACTCTGTAATGGCCTATATGGTAAAAGAATCTAAAAAAGAGTGGAGAGATATATACATATATATATATAAAAACAGATTCACTTTGCTGTACACCTGAAATTAACACAACATTGTAAATCAACTATACCGCCAATAAAATTAAAATATTAAAAATAAAATAAAATAAAAAACTATAAAAAATAAAATAAAAACAAAGATTGTCTCAAAAAAAAAAAACTAGGTAGGAGATATTAGGCAACTTGATGGATATGTATGTCTTGGGGGTGTCTGTGTTCATTTGACAAACACTGATGTACTAATGCAAACTTATAAGCATCAGTGTATCTATTTCTTATTCACATGGATCTCCATTGTTGGAAAACAATCCATAGAAGCTTTATTGACAATATAAACTGATTAAAACGTTTAATGTTCAAATTCTGAGTATTAATTGCTTTCCAGTATAAACATTGTAAACTATTTATTTCTCTATTTTCTCATGACACTGAATCCAGTAGGTCTCCACTGGCAGAGCAAAACTCTCTAGAGTTTTTTTGTATGACAGAGTGAAAGTTCTCCCCATCCCTCCTGCAGAGGGGTGTGGGTTTGCAAGAAGTTAGACAGATCAGAGCCCAGGGCTACAGTGTCATGGGAGCAGCACTGCGGAGCACCAGCCGTTCCTGGGGAAAGGGGGAGAGAGCAATGCCCTTTACTGGCCCACTATTGATGTGCAAATCTGATCAGGTACTTCAGGCTTAAAATGATTCCCGTGATTCCACGTTCCCTCTAAGACAAAGTCTTAATGCTTTGCATGACATTGAAAAATCCTTTATAATCCAGGTCCCACGTATCTCTCGGTGGAGTTTCAAGAACGATTCTAGATTATTTCATCCTCGAAGTCTTTGCCAATGGTTTCCTCTACTTTGAATACATTTATCCCCCTTCTTTGTTTAGCTGTCAGTTGCTCATTCTTCAAGGGTTTGCATCACCCCTTCTGGAAGTCTCTTTTAAATATGTGTGGTGCACATATTTATCCAAATATATTGTGTGCTCAGAGGAAAAACTTATAGTGTTGCAAAGGAGGAAAGACAAATGTAAAGACTTTAATATTAAGAAAAGATGAGAAAGGATTTAGTGAACTTGAGGCTGAGTTGGATACATGTAAAAAACGGTGTTTTAAGGACCGTGTCTTGGGCTTCCCTGATGGCTCAGTGGTTAAGGATCCGCCTGCCAATGTAGGGAACCCGGGTTCGATCCCTAGTCTGGGAAGATCCCACATGCCTCGGAGCAACTAAGCCCATGCGCCACAACTACTGAGCCTGCGCTCTAGGGCCTGCGAGCCACAACAACTGAAGCCTGGGAGCCTAGAGCTCGTGCTCTGCAACAAGAGAAGCCACCGCAATGAGAAGCCCGTGTACCACAACGAAGAGTAACCCCTGCTCACCGCAACTAGAGAAAGTCCACGCGCAGCAACGAAGACCCAACACAGCCAAAAATAAATAAATAAAATTTTAAAAATTGATTTGAAGTAAAGATCTTTAAAAAAAAGAACACCTGTCTTGCATTCTCTTTGGCCTATAACATTGAGGTCAATGGCAGTTTGCCCCAAATTTAAAACCAAGAGTTCTGGGTGCTGCATCAGAAAGATTCTTAATAATAATACTAGAAATTTTATGTCCATTATATACATAGTGGCTGACGAGTCTGATATGTCTGAGTGAAATAAAAATTCTATTTAAAAATTAGATATCCTCTTTGAGGGTAGTTTGCGGTAGATTCAGGGCTTTCCCCCTTTCTGATAACTGGCACTGTGTTAAGCTTACAGTGCCTGGAAGAATAATCTTCCAGACCTGTGCATCGTAAACCTAATTCCAAGAAGCTACAGGTGTTAGAGCGCCCCTTCAATACCACCATTTGAGGGCTGTTTCCTGCCCATGTGGGCAGATCACGTAATTATGTGTCCCCCACGGCACTTCATTTCCATCCTAGCACGTCATGGATGTTAAAAGAATCTTTGTTGCTGTGAAGTGAATGGAATTCACAACACCTATTGTACTTCTATAATATGCAAATCCATATGCTATGGGATCTGTAGGGACATATTTTTATGGTTCCTGTGTTATTAAAATTTACATTCAATCTAAATTGTAAAGGTTATACACAGTAAAGTCTCACCACTATTCATTCATTAAACAAATTTTACTGAGCACCTACTATGTAAGGTTTTGTTAGTCATTGGAGAAAACAAAGAATAATCGGACTTGTGGAGGAAATGCAATGATAGTATGGCAGGTGCTGTGGAAGAAGAATCTGGAATATTTACTAAGAGCTTACTATTTGCCAGGCACTGTCTCATTATTTCCTTATTTGAATTTCCTTTGCTCATCTGCCCAAGCTTTTCTCAGAGTAGGGGGATGATGGTTTTTCTAGTCCTCTTTCAGTTTTAAAATCTATGACCATCTTAATGAAAATATTCAGAAGGGCCATTGCTAGATGCTGGTACTTTGGGGCCCTCTGAGCAATGGGAAAGGGGATCTCTCCCAGACAGGGGGTGGTATCCACTTTGCTGTAAATTGTGAAATATATCCTATATACAGGAGAGTACGTAAGACATAATGCATAAAATTTAAAGAATAATTATACACTGAAAACTTACATAACAAACACCTAGGTCAGAAAGACTTTGCCAGCCCCCTGAAAACTCTTTCATTCACAGTATGTAATAATCCCCTAACACAAGCACCCCTCTCCCTTCCCACGGAGAAAACTTATAGTTACTTTAATAACTATATATACATTTATTCATATATTTAAATATTTTAACATATATACATTTAATATATCAATTCATTAAATCACAGATTAATTACTTCTACTCACATCAACATGATAGAAGTGGAGAAAAACAAGTAAGATGAAATTTTATCATGTTGATGTGAGTAGAAGTAACTAATTTTTATTACTCTGTAGTGTTCCAGTGTGTGTGTGTCCATCCTTTGGTTGATGGACATTTGTAAAGGGAAATGGAAAAGAATAAAATGGACTGGGAAGGAATAGAATTGAATGTAGAGGAATGGAATAGGGTAGAGAGAAGTGGAATGAAATGCATTGGAATGTGATTTGGATCCTTCCAAACATGATGTATGAACATTATCATAGGTGTAATCTACTGAAAATGTGAAAGAGTTTCTCTAGGATATGCACCCAGGATTATAATGGCTAGATCATAGGGTTCTTGAATATTCAGCCTTGCAAGGCAGTGACAAATTCCCCAAAAGGGTTATATAAATTTCCACCAACCGCACATTGCAGTTCTTGTTACTTGTTAACATCACCAGCCCTTAGCTTGATCACGCATTTTCATTTTTGCCTGTCAGGTGGGTGTCTAATAATATTCTGTTGGGATTGTCATTTGATTTTGTTTTTTAATTCAGTCAGACAATCTTTGTCTTATAACCGGACATTCAGTTTATTTATACTTAATGTATTTGCTAATCTATTTGCCATTGTCTGATTTTTTGTTATCTATGCCTCACTGTATTTTGTTTAAAGATCCTTCTTCTTTTTCTTCTTCTACTGTTTTTTTTGGCCACGCTGTGCGGCATGCAGGATGTTAGTTCCCCGACGAGGGATTGAACCTGTGTCCCCTGTAGTGGAAGCGCGGAGTCCTAACCACTGGGACCGCCAAGGAATTCATGTCTCACTGTATTTTGATTATCTCTCTCTTCTTTCTTGTTTTCTTTTGGATTATATGTTTTCTAATAATTATATTATTTTCTCTCTATTAGTATGAAAGTTTAGATATATTCTGTTCCTATTCATTTAGTAATTATCCCCATATCATTATAAGTGTTTATCCAATTCTGAAGCTAAACAATACGTTTTCCTCCTCATGGTCAAGGCAATTATCCTTGCAGTCTTCTGGGAGTGGCTGGGGCTGATGCTTCCCATTCATTGCTACACTGGAGGTGTTGCCCTTCCTGGTTCCAGCCCTCTGGGCAGAGGGTCTCTTATTATGCTCCCTGCCTTAGGTGGACCTTAGACTGTGTCTCCTGTTGTCCTGGATCCTCTGAAGGGATAAATACAGCAGCTCTATTTCATCTGATTTGACAAGTGCCTTCAGAGTAAAAGCAGTTTTAGCGCTCTGCTCGTCTTTCTGGGTTCCTGCCTTCATGTAGATTTTGCCCTAATGGTGCAAAAGGATCTTGTTATATAATTAATGCTTTTATAAACAATATTTTAAGCAGCATTTTTTAGTTGTGGTCAGCAGAAAGGTTGGTCTTTATAATCCTGTCCTCCAAGAACTGGAACTAGACAGAGTAGCATCCTCGCCGCCAACCTCAGGTATGATCGCCTCTGGAACAGTCTTGGTGGTGGTTAGAATCCGTGGTGTTTAAGTGCATGCTTTTATTTTGTTAATTACCATTTTTACAAATATGTCTTTCTGTCCAACTATGCAAGGGAATTTAGTAAAGCCATTTTTCTAGGACTTTGGGGCTGGATTCTCAAGGGTCTGGAGTACGGTTCAACAACTTATACTGACCGCAGTTCCCCATGGTCTGCTAAGTACGTATTCTCCTAGGGAAACATCGCAGTGGCCTTGAAATGCAGATCCTTCTGGAGAACTCAGGACATGTGGTCTCCATCCTCTACAGGTCTCCCTTTCACTGAGGTCACAGAGAAGGTCTAAGAGAAGTTAGAGAGTAGAATTCAGGATTTCTGACTACACTGCACCATAAAATCTGTTTAGCTCCATTGTTCCAGGAGGGTGCCCATCATTCAGGTGGATGCTGTGATGGATTTTATTGTTGTCCAAAGTGCTCGGTACCACTCCCTAAGGTGCCCCCCTCCCTCCATTGGCAAAATATATTTCCCTGCCCAATTGCAGCCTTGGCTACATGACTTGATCTGGCCAATGGAATGTGAGGAGAAGTGAAAAATGTCATTTCAGAATGGGAGCTTTAAGAGCCAGCATAAGCTTTCCCAAGCTTCCTTTTTGCTCTGCCATGACTGTCCCAGAGAGGAGTCATGGTTCTTTGTGTGTGTTGAGCCTCAGCTCAACAGAAACTGACAGGTTCTCAGTATAGTTAGGGGACTCTGACGGAGGCCCTCTACTTATTGGACAGAAGTCAGCACTGGCTGCACCTGCTGAAAGTATCTCCAGATCTTCTGAGTCTGACTGTCTCTTTTCAGCAGAGAATTCTATAGTCTTCCTTCCTGAACCACTAACTCACTTATTCAAACCCCATTCTCTTTTTTTTTTTTCCTTGTGTAGAGCGCCCCCTGCTTCCACCTCCCTCTTTTTATTTATGTTCTTCCCATAGATAGTGTGACAATTCTTCACCGAATCTCTGCCTAACATAAAAAGGCCCTGAAAAAAAGTGACAGTAGGTATGGCCACCCTTAATACAGACTTTGGGCTGCCTAGGAAGCATGGCCCATAGAATTTGGACTTTTGAAAACCAGCAGGAATAGAATCTTGCCTGCCTGCTGTTGTCCTGTCTGCTGCCAACTGATAACAGAGCGGCGTGAAATCTTCCCCAGAGGGTGTTTCACTACACACACTGTTTGAGAGCTGTGGGCTGGTCTGACCATGTGAATGCCCTGACACTCAGAGGTCACCTCTCGCCCAGAGTGGAGCTTGGACCATGCTGCCTCTGAGCCCTGCGTCTTGGGGATGGAGAGGCCATCCTAACCGCTACTGAAAAGATTCCCCCTGGGACCTTTGCTTTGCCCTGTAGCACCTTCCTTGGTTCCTTGAATTGTGGAGAAAGAGGAGAAGATAGGACTCAGCTTGCATTTCCCCTGGATTTGTTTCTAAGTAAAGAAATATCCTGAACCACTATCTCAGTTTTACCCAACCTTCATTTTTTTTTTTCTTTTTTGGCACCAAGATGCCTGTGGGACAACATATTCCCACCAGTAACAATGGCTGTCAATGGCAGGGGGTCTTCCCAGAACCAGAATGGGTGGAGGGGGTATATCCCCCTCAAGACTATGTATTGAAATCTCTGGGGTAAGGGTACATAGAGTTTTCCAAAGCCCCCAGGGATATCTGTCCACCTCCCTCACTCTTCATTACTTTTATTTTTAGGTTCCCCATTGACATTCCTTATTATTCTAAGAAGTAACATATAAATAATGAATATTTTACAAAAGTATTTATTAACCCACTTTCCAAATTGGAGAGGGGGAATGGTTCTTTCATCCCCCACCCCTTTGCCAATTTTGTTTGCAGAATACAGGCACATAGTATTTAATTTTATAAAGGAATACAAATTCCTTTATTTTTTGAAATATTATCTAGATTAAAAAATATGGCAGCAATGCGTAGTGAAACTGCCAGTGTGTGATGTGGCCACAGCTACACGCATTTCTACATTAGTGAGCTCTTACACTGGGATTCCTGGAGCAACCCATGTGTAGAAAAGTGAGGTTGTAATTGTGCTCACTGACTGTATAGCAAGCGTTTCTTCTTGAGAGAAAACAGGGCGGTGGTACAGAAAGATGACATATTGGTCTCTGCTGAGACGACGCCCATTCAAATTAAGTCTGATTCTAGGCCTAAGGGGGTTGCATCATTTGAGAAAAAGCAAGCAGGTAAACCCTGACAATTCCACCCTCTATCTTTTTGTTTTTTCTTCATTGTCATTTGTTCTGGGAACAATGACACAATGTCTCCCAGAGATTCACTCCGGACTGGGCCATAAGCTCCTCAGTTAGTTCAGTTCCAGGGAACTCAAGGGAACCCCCATCTCTCCTGGCTGGTAGCTGACTGTTGAGAGGGAGTGAGCAAGGAGTGAGCAGCCCGGTCCTGAGGCCAGTAATTTCCTTGGCCAACTAATTTCCCATTTGTGGGCCTGAGCTGTCTTAATTCAGTGTCAAGAGGTTTCAGGTAAGAGATGAGGAGTTCAATGAGGAAATCAGATTTTTAAAAATAAATGGCCTCCATTTACAATGCTTGGTGTCAGTTTATTTATCTCTTGTAAAAATAAAATACAGTGTGCGTGTGTGGGAAAAAATAAATAAATAAAGCAAAGCTGTGTCTGAGTGCTAAAAATAAATAAATAAATAAATAAATAAATAAATAAATAAATAAATAAATAAATGGCTTTTCTAGTGCTCTCAGTCAAGGGCTCTAAGACAGAGTTTTGTCCTTTCTGAGGTCTTCTGCACACAGCTAGTGGAGGACACTTCCCCCTTCCAAGAAAGGCTCCAATGGTGTTTCTCCTGGCCCCTCCCTAGGCGAACACCACTCGGAGGCAAGTACCAAGTCTGGAGCTCAACACTGAAAGCTTTCCTTCTGCTACCCAGCAGCCCGTTTTAATGCTGCATGCTCTTCACTCTGTGATCCGATTTCCAGGTTGAAGAACCATAAGATGATTACAGCCAGGAGAGCCCTTAGATGTTACCTAGCATGGCCTCCCCTGTGTGGGTGAGAAGACTGAGCTCCACTGTGGGAAATGATTGGATCCGAGCATGGCACAGACCCCGGGGCAGAGCTAGGAGCAGCTGCCAAATCACCTGGTCTTTTCCCTGCAGAGGCTGCCTCTCGCCGGGACTGTGCCTTCAGCTGGATTATGCAAATTTGGAGCCAAGTTCCCTTCCAGTCCCTAAAGGATTTAAACTGGGCATCAGGGAGCTGTGGGCACCCTATCGCCTGCCTCTTTCAGCAGCAATGGAGGAGGCAGCAGCCGTCAGCACAGCACCAGCTTGCTTCCCCAGCAGCTGCCTGGGACCAGGAACCAAATAGGAGCTCTAATGGTTCTAGGACCTTATGAATCTACATCGTTATTACTGTGCTTCTCACAGCACATGAAGTTATATTCTATCTCGCCAACTGGTCTGCGAGCTCCCCAAGCAAGGGAACCGCATGTTACTTCTCTCTCAATCCTTATGTGTCAGGAGCGCGATAGTACTGCAGTAAATGAACATATGAGTTTAGGTTTGGAAGGCCTGAATCTGAATCATGGATGAACCACTTAGAGGTGTGTAAACCTCAGCTTCCTGATCTGGATGAAGGAGAGAATAATCCCCGCCTTGGCCAGCACACAGGTCAAGCAGCTAGTGCTTGGCACACAGTAAATGATGGTCCCAGCACATCGGGGGGCATGGGAACTGTAGGCTCTGCATTTCCCCAACCCTTGTTTCTCCTTGGTCCCCTAGGGTGTCACAATCACCACAGCACATGAAGTGGAGAATGCCTGGAAGAACAGTAGGGGTGAAGCAAATTGTCCTTGCCTCCTGGAGACTCCTGGAGGCCTGGGTCAGCGTGCCCTGCTTGCTGCGCTTATGTCACTGCCCAGCCCTGCTTCCCCAGCCTAGCTCGGGGCCCTGGAACGCTCCTTTGGGACTTCCCTCCTCCCCAGCCCCGGCTCCGGCTGCCATGGTAACAGGTTCCAGGGTGACAAAGGGAGTTGCTCAGTCCTGTTTCCTTCTGGTCCTGTCAAGGAGGATTTTCAGACCTCACGGACTACACTGCTCTCCACCTACCTGGCCATCTTCTGTGTTCTCACTCAGGTTGAGCTCAAACTTCCAGCCCTGCCAGCAGGACCATGTGTACCAGCCTGACCACTTGCGAGTGGAAGAAAGTCTTCTATGAGAAGATGGAGGTGGCCAAGCCGGCCGACAGCTGGGAGCTCATCATAGACCCCAACCTCAAGCCCAGTGAGCTGGCCCCCGGCTGGAAGCAGTACCTGGAGCGGTATGCCTCGGGCAGGTAAGAGGAAGGATGTGGCGGGCTGTGGAGAGCCCTGCGGCACAGCCCTGGGGGCACCTTCCAAGGGGAGGCAGAGATACGTGGAGCCCCATCCTGGGGTCAACTCAGGCTAGGGGGCAGAGAAGGAGCTGTCAGGTGAGTCGAACCGGCCTTGGTTCTAATCCCAGCTGTACCACTGACTCCTGGATGCTCCTGGCAAATTGTATTCTGTCTTTGGGTCTGGGTTTTCCATGGTAAATAAAGAGCTGTAATTCTTCAATGCCTCTGCAATCTCTGACATTTTACATGTTTTCATACTTTCATAATTTGTTCAAGATTGGTAGGAACTGAGCGGAGGAGGCCATGAGGTCCACTGGGGAAAGCCTTAGCTCTGGTCCTAGGTCCGTTCAGTCAACTCAGTGCAATTAGATTTGAACACAAAAAACATTTATTGTCCACCTGCCATGTTCTAGAAACTGGCTCTGCAGCTAACTAACTGTGAACCTGGGCAAGTCCTTTTCCCTGCGTGGTCTCAGTTTTCACACTTGCAAAACCAGAGAGTTGGCCTTAGGTGATCAATCAAGTCCCTTCCAGTTCTTTTACATATGGATCTGTGACAAAAAGCTTTGGGCAGGAGTTCGGTAGGTCCTTAGGGCCCAGCATCACATACATTATAGGAGCTGCAAGTCTCTCATAAAGCAAGGAGTCTTGAGGTCAGGACGTCCATCTGAAGCCCACATGCCTCTCCCTCTTCTAGAGCATGGCTTGGGGTTGAGGCCTCAGAATTCCCTGCCCAAGCTGCCTCAAGCTCATCTCCAGGATCTGTATGGGCCTCTTCCTTGGGGCCATTGAATCAAGGACAGACAGTAGCCCTAGGCCCCTGGGGAGGGCGACAGGGGGCTGCATCCTGGGGGTGAGGACACACAGACTGGGCTGTTCACACATGCTTGCATGCTAAGCTCCTTGTGGTGCTGGGGGTGGGAACAGAAGGGGGCAGGCCGTGGGTGAGGAGCTTACACTTGTACTCCTGCCCCAAGAGCTGCAAATATTAGAGTGAACTTGCCTTTGGGACAAAACTCAGAGAGGCAGAGGTTGGTTGATTCATTTCAATTCAAATCCATTCAAGAGACATCTTTTGGGCACCTGTTACAGGCTGGGTCTCAGCTCTGTCTCTGACTAGCTGTGTGTGCAGAGGGCTCTCTTTCTCTCAGTGAAATAAAAGTTTGACTAGATGATCCTAAGGTCCCCTCCTACTAGGTCTGATGCTTTGAGATTTAAGATCTGAGGTGTGGCTTGAGGGAGGGGAAACACCTCTGGATTGGCTTGATTTAAAAAGGTGCAGAAGGAGGGGACTGAAGACGTGACGCTCCGGGCTGGCTGGTGGGAGGGGTGCAAAGGGCTGGAAACTCAGGTGCAGGGGTCCAGGGGTTTGGGGCTGAGCTCCATAGGCTCATGGCCCCTCTTGCCTCAGGGATCAGCTGGTCCTATTCCTGGCTGGTGATCTGTGGCTCCCAGCTGGCCTCAGGCAGGGCTGGAGAGGCATCAGCCTTGTGCATATTCTGTGCAGAGGCTCACCCTACCTGTAAGCATTGTAACCCTGGTGCCCTGCAGCTCTGGCCTAGCACAGGGAGGCAGGATGGAGGGGGACACTCTCCTTCTGGCTCAGGACCAATCAGGATGCTCTGGCCTGCCAATCCTGCCTTGGGCTGCACTGGGTACTGTGCTGCGCTTATGTTGTCTGTGGGCCCCAGGGCTCAGGGCCAGGCTTGGCCTCATCTCCACCCCGCTGCGCTGCGTGGTGCTTGGCATACAGTAGGTGCTGGGTGGTGTCTGTTGGACTGAACTGAGTTCCTCATCAGAGGTCCTTCAGGGCCATCAACAGGGATCCCATAGAGGGTCAGCAGTGAGGGCAGACTCAACGCAGTGGACCCTGGACTGCTTGTAAAGCCTTGGTAACAGGGGTCTGGAAGAGCTTTATCTCAGGGATGGAAGGAACTGCCACTGGACGTAATGAGTTCTCTGCCATTGAAGGGGTGCCAGCTCTGGGTGGGGGCTGAGATGGAGTCTAGGCCATAGGCATCCCAGGCCACTTCCCTCCGTGTTTCCTGACGCTGGAACTCGAAGGGGCCCAGGTTAGACAAAGTGGCCTGTGTGTGCATAAATGTACATGTGTGTATGTGTGTGGACGGGGATGCAGACCAGGATACACCTTTCCAGTCTCTTCTGTGGGCCTGGAGTGGGATCTAGGGATGATTTGTCAAGGGACAGGAGAGTGTTCTTTGTCAAGGTGCAGGGACCAAAGTCTGTAGTCCTCCCCCTGCTGGTGCGCCACCCATCCACCATTCCATACGGTGGATTCTTGGTGATCTGTGCTTGGGACCGCTAGAGGCATCTCTTTGCCCCAGAACAGACAGGATGCATGAGTGAGATGTGTGGTCATCCCCCTTATCAGACTGAGGTCTGATAGAAGGATGCTTATTGGACACAATTATCCTGCATTTCACAGATGAGAAATAAGGCCCAGATTGGGGGGAGTGACCCCGTGCAGCATCCAGACCCATGTCCTGAGTGCATTAGGCTTGGGGGGACCAAGGCCACAGGAGGGCCTGCAGGAGGCAGGCTGAAGAGCACTGCTGGAAGCCAGGTGGCTCCAGCATCTGGCTCTTGAGGATGCTGCTGCAGGCCGAGGGGAGCTCACCAGGAGGAGGCGGAGATGCCGGCTCAGGCACTAATGTACCCAGGGGGCGGTAAACACTCCGCCTCAACTTCCACGTATGGGCACACAGGGCTCCTCCTTTCCAGGCTCCTCCAGGCCGGCTGTGGCTGGGAGGGAGGCCCACCTTCTCCATCCCTGCCTCCCTTCCCCGCAGGTTCCACTGCACCTGGTGCTGGCACACCTGGCAGTCGCCCCATGTGGTCATCCTCTTCCACATGTACCTGGACCGCGCCCAGCGGGCGGGCTCGGTGCGCATGCGCGTCTTCAAGCAGCTGTGCTACGAGTGCGGCGCGGCGCGGCTGGACGAGTGGAGCATGCTGGAGGAGAACATCGAGAGCCTGGTGGACAACCTCATCACCAGCCTGCGCGAGCAGTGCTACGGCGAGCGCGGCGGCCAGTACCGCATCCACGTGGCCAGCCGCCCGGATGGCGGGCCTCACCGCAGCGAGTTCTGCGAGGCCTGCCAGGAGGGCATCTTGCACTGGAAGCCCAGCGAGAAGCTGCTGGAGGAGGACGCGACCTTCTCCGGTGCCTCCAAGCCACGGGCCCAGGAGGCATCGGGCTACAGCTTCTTCTCCCTTCGCTGGGCCCTCTTCTGGGCCTCACTCTGCCTGCTCATTGTCTACCTGCAGTTCTCCTTCCGAAGCTCGACCTTCCTTTAGTGGAGCTGGTTGAGGGTGGGAGGAGGGTGCGTGGGGGTGAGAGTGGGGATGCGGTTCTGGTCCTGATTCTGCTACAGATTCAATATATAACGCTGGACAGCCCAGTTACCTCTTTGGACCTCAGTTTATTACTCTGCAGAATGTGAGTTGCTCTAGGAGATATTTAATGATCCTTCCATTAAAATTTAATGATCCTTCCCCGTGATGGGGCACGGGGAGAAGGGTCTAAGGTGGATTTAGAACTCTCCAGGTTTGGTGTTAGTAGTTATCTCACAGGGAGGTATCTCTTCCCTCCACCTCCTCCACCTCCATCTCTACACCCCCTTTCGCTTCATTTCCGTATCCCATACCCCATTAGGACCCCATTAGGACCCCATTAGGTCCCGTCTTGTCCCTGCCTGATTCTCAAGCTTATCTTCAGCTGCTTTTGAGCATCCTACCATGGTTCCCTTTGGGGCAGGCAGTGGCCACCCCCAAAGCATCTTCAATCAATACTCAGTGCATCTTGACCCGTCCCTCTCCTTGAGAGCCAGCTCCCACGATTCTGAAAAGCTTCATTTTTTACTCTGGTGTTAGAATCTGTTTGTCTGGAATTATTTAGAGCTGCACTGTCCAATATGTTAGCCATTAGCCATGTGTGGCTAAATTTAAATTAATTAAAATAAAATGAAAAATTCAGTTCCTCAGTGGTACCAGCCATATATCAAGTATCATATATCAAGCCATATATCTAGTAGTGGCTACTGGTAACCGTACTGTACTGTGCAGATATAGAACATATTCACAGAAATTTCTATTGAATAGCACTGGTCTAGAACTTGAAATTCCCACTTCAATGTATTTTGTCTCATAAAATAAGAGGTGGGTACAGGTTTAAAGGCGCAGCCTGAAGCCTTCTGGGGGCAAGGACAGGTGGGGTGGGGTACAGATACACAAATAAATATGTAACCTCTGTGCTCTGTCAGTTGATTAGAATCTATGAGTCCCAGTGTTGCCTAAATTTATTTCCTGGGAAGGAAGAGCTGTAGAAATTCACCACAAGAGGATGGCTGTGTGTGTGTGTGTGTGTGTGTCTTGGTTTGGGGCCTGGAGAATATATTCCTGTGCTCTGCAGAAATGTGTGAGCTGTGGCACCACTACTTACACATGATGCAGTATCAAGTGTGACATTGCCCTCCTAGATGAAAATACCCTGTAGAAGATTCTATAGCTGTCCTAGATCCTGGGGATGCTGAGGGAAAGGGCAGATGAGGCAGATCTGGGATCCTCCAGGTGACAGTCGGGCTGTGTGTCTCCATTCAGGGGGCGTGATGACCAAGGGGAAGCATGAACAGTGGAGACAGCACCTGTCTCCCAGCCCCTCCCCCTTGCCCAGTCCCCATGAGGGGGAACGTATTTGCTGTGCCTATTCCCTCAGGCATAGCTGTGACTTGGGCAATTTGATCCATGGACTGACATCAGATGACCCTGTGCTTATTATTATCTGGAATAGGAAAAAAAACTGTCCCATTCACACCCCTAATTGTTCTCTGACATTCACACCTTTCTATAGCTCATCTGTAGAGTTTCTGCCCTAAGTGGGACCTGAAAACTGAAGATGGTACGTTTGTCTGGTGGTGTGTTTGTCTGGATGTGTTTCCAGAGACAGACTGCTTTGGACACTGTGTCCCGCCTGTCCGCTTATGTGCAGGCTGGCTTTACTCTTCTCTGGCTTTTGGCAGGGAGCTTCTGGTGACTTGTCTGGATTCCTCTAGGGACCGAGAGCTAGGCAATCTAGAAGAATCTACCTTTCGTCGACTGGGTGCAGTAGAGGTACAGGAAGAGCATCAGGCTGGTGTGTTTGTGAACCAGTGGGCATGAGGGGTTGTGTTCACCTCTGCCAGCTACAGAGGATACTCAGCTGGGCCTGTGTAGAGCGTGTGCCTCACAGGGTGTTGTTCAACTGCAGACATATGGTGGCTTCTGGGAAGAGGAGTGTCAGCAGGCCAGGTATCATGAGGTTTCCAGAGGTCTCTAACTTCTCCCAGCTTGATGAAGCAGCACCAGCAGCACCTCTTACTGAAATTGTGGGGCATAAGGTTAGGGGTGGACTGCTCAGATTGTGTCAGGGGGAGAGTCAGGCCTCAGGTGGGTCAGCAAAGGTGAGGCCTCTGCGGTGGACCTGGGGGTTGAGGGATGAAGAGCCACTGAAAATGGAGCGGGGGTGAGGGGGGTAGAGTAGGTGAAATGAGATGAGATCTGAGAAAAATTCTGGAAGATGAACATCTTCTCCTTCAGCAGCCATTTCTTTTCAGTATATAAATATACCTGTGTCCTCTTCATATTTAACGCCAATGACCCCCCTCACTGTCTTCACTTCCCTTTTGACTATTGCCAGGTATTTTTTAATTCCTTCAAAGCCCAGTTTCTCAAAGAGTAGATTATATTTATCTCTACTTCTTATTTACTCCTTAATTCGTGCAAGTCTCATTTCCATGTCTCTATCTCACCTGGTCTCGCTGCTGCCTTTTGCACTCCCTCCTTGAATTCGGGGTCAAGGAGGGAGCACTCGCTCCTCGGTCTCCCACGTCTATTTCCTCTCTGCTGTGATGATATTCTTTCTCTCAGCATCCCTTACGTGCTGGTGTTCCCTGAGATTCTCTCACCTTGCTGGTTTGCTCTCTGTTACATACACCCGCCATGACTTAGGTTTCTACTGCATATGAACTCCCGGTCCTTATAGCTCCGCTAAGTATTTCTACTGAATTCCAGACCCACAGACCAATTGACCTGTCCGCTGGGAGATCCCTCAGCATGACCAAAGCTGATCTCATCATTTTGCCATCCTGTTTGCTCCTCTTACTTCAGAAATCTGGGAGGTATCTCCTGATCTCTCTCACCACCCTACCCTATCCCGCACGAATCGGTCACCATGCCCTGCTGAATGCTCTTCCCAAATACCTCTGAGGTTGATCTTCTTTCTTTCCTTCCCATTTACTGCTGCCCAAACTCATCATTTGTGTCCCTTGCCTCTGCAGCCTCCTTCATTATTGTCATGCCTGTAGCCTCCCTTGCTACAGCCCACCCTCCACACTACCACTATCCTGGGGTGATTTTCTAATAATCAGATATGATTGGCTTTCTCCCCTGCTTGTGCTCTTTCCTGCTAGTGGATAAAACTTAGTCTCATTAGCCGGGCACACCTCATTTCCAGATACTAACAATACATACCATTTATTGAGAAGGACTCAAGAAACACTTTGCCAGAGGGCAGAGGCACCCACTAACATCTGGATGACAGCTGGACTTCAGGCCAGCGTCTGAAGACAGGGAGGGAAACTGGACTTCTAGAAACCTGGAAACAGAAATGTCTGAAAGATGTGCAAAAATTGTCTGCCAGCATGGCTGACAAGAGGTTTAGGAGAGAACTTTTGCCGATACTTGGTGTGAGATTAACCCTGTGGGCGTGGACGTTTGTCACTGTGATGTGGAGTGAATATTTGTTCCTCGTCTCTCATGAGGCCTAGGTGACCTGTCAAGAGAGGCCCTTTCTTACTATTCTTATACTTTTGTTTCTGTGCATATCCTGTAACTGCATCTGTGTTATAGGTATTACAAGAAGGCAGTGCCCTATAACCCTTGTGTGTGTCTTTGTGCTGATTTTATACTGCTGAGTAAGCGTGTATGGCTTGTGCTGATTGCTGGTTGGCAGCTGCTTGCAGAATACCTGAAGAAGAGGATGGTGATGCAGGGAAAGGAGTTTGTGCTGAGACTCAGGATATCTGGGCACCAGTCCAACAATACAGTGGAGTGAGTCAATATAAACCCATTACCAATTCAGGAAAAACTGCATGGAGTATATCCTATGGTTATACAGCGGTTATCCTTCCATTTTCATCCAAAAGTCAACATCTATCTACTCTGGTCTATTTTATTCCTGGTCTGTCCTAAGTTCTAGGATTACAAAGATAATTAGACATAGTCCCTGACTTGGAGGGCTCACAATGTGTGCTAGTCAGTGCTAGGAAAGGGAACAACTTTGTCATAGCTGGAGATGAGGGGTCAGAGATGGTTTCTTAAACCAGTCATGCAGGGGTATGTTTTGTAGAAACGGTCAGGGGGTCAAGGATGGGGCTGATAGGGAGCCAAGGGCATCCCGGGCTGAGAGAAGAAAAAGGAAGACCCAGAGACAGAGCTTATTTCATGCTCAGGAAGAGTAAGCAACCAAGTACCAGAAGAGAGCAGGATGGAGCCCAAGAGGAATCTGGCAGCACCGGCCAAAGAGGGCAGAAAAGCAAGGTGGGCTGGACTTAGGTAAAGACAGCTCTTTTGGCTCAACTAAGGAGTGAGGAGGGAGCATGAGAGACATTTTATTATCATTTTTAGAACTTGTCTTTAAAAGCAAAAAAAAAAAAAAAAAAAAGGTAGTGCTGAACAGCAATCCTACCCTTGTGTCTTCTACAAACATTTGAATGCCTACATATTTTATACTACTATACTACTACATAATACGTACTACGTACGTATTAAAGGAAGCATTCAGTTTCCCCCTCTTTCTGGTCTTTCTCCATCCATCTTTCTTTCACACTCAAGGAGCTAGAATAGTCTCAGTTCTCATCTTTAGGTATAGCAATGAATGAGCTCTTCAGGCGTGCTGTGGGTAAGGAGAATTTGGGCTGCAAGTCCCAAAACTAACAACTGTGGTCAAACAACACAGAAAGATTTGTTTATTCAATGCTGAAAATCAAGTCAATTAACTAATTGAATAATTAGTGAAAGTAGACAATTTGTTTCTGGTCCTAATTGTTCAGGTATGCTGAATTCGGTTGAGAACAATTAGAGTACCGCTGATTTTCCGTTTTGCTTTTTTATTCCTTTTCGTTTATTTCTACAATAAAAGTGAATTACTTTCTTATGATTTAAATATGTGTATATCCACATTCATTATATACATATCGTAGTTCTTTAAACAAGAATAAATGTCCCTAATAAAATAAAATATATAAAACTTTTGATTGTGTATGCTTATGTGTGTGTGTGTTCATATATCAAAGTGTTTATATAAAAGATGAGAAAGAGAAAAGCAGCCTTGAGAGCCGGCCTGGCGCTCCCAGATAGGCCATGGTGCTCTCCTGTTGAACATAATTCCACTGAGCAGCAACCTCAGACCAGACCACTCTGGGATGATACTAGATCAAGGCAAGCATAAGACCACTCCATAGTCACATCTGAATATAGATAAGAACACAAACAAGGTCCAAACCACAAAAACGACTTACAACCCCTATTCTGGCCACTATGAGGGGCTGCTACCTTACGAGTCACAGCTTTAGCTTGCTTCCTCTCTGTCTTCTAACCTTCTAGATAAGAATCATTAAGATTTCCAATCATAAAATATTCTCCACTTTCTGACAGCATCCAATCCAGAGCAAAGTCACTTACAACCTTCCCTCACCTGACACATGCCCCAGTGCTAGAGTATGCCTGTTCTAAACCCTCTTACTGAGATGCTTCATGGTTCCCAAGGGCATCCTCCCTCTTTGCAATGAGTCAAAAAATCCAACTTTGTTCAGTGACACGTGTGTTTAAATTTAAAATGGGTGTTTCTAAATCTTAGGATAAAAATGAAATAAAATATATTTGTAGTTTATTTAGAAATTAAGGAGGAAAGCATCACATAAAAATTATTTCTGTTTTAATGCATCTTAGTTCTTTAAAAACTTATTTCGCAGTATTGTTAGACTTTTAAAAATCGTTTTCCCATAGAAAGTTATACAGCAAATGTCTATTCTACTACTGGTTATCTTTGCATCTTTAGAAAATACATTTTCATTCACATTCTTATATCTATTTCAAGAAAGTTTCACAAGTTATTAATTCTTTTGGTAGATGGGGAAGAATTTCACATACCCTCTTTCTTGTCAACTTGGATTTCCAGTTTTGTTAGAATAATCTAGTATTTTATAACTAAATTAATAAAATACTTGATAGCTCATACATTCTCTTTCAAGAATTATATTAGACAAATGCGTTATGTTTCATAATATTAATTGAAGAATCAACTCTTAAATCATATAGGTTTACTTCTTCTCACCATCTTTATACCAGCCGACTCCACTTTTGAGTTCTTTATTTTGATTTATTCTCTTCTTTTCTTACTTTGTGAGTAATATTTTGAGAGAGAGAGAGAGTATGTGACTGGTCTACCTATCTGAGAATGGCCTTTTTTTGCTCTTATCCCCCTTAAATAGATTGGCCACGTATTACTTTTTATCATAACAATCTTTTTTTTTCTCTCAAAACTTGGTAGGCATTATTTCAATGTCTTCTGGAATTTATTGAGGTAGAAAAAAAATCCGTTATCAGCCTAATGTTTCTTTCCTTTTACATTGCCTAATGTAATATATTAAAAAATTGACGCAATAACTTCACAAGTCTTGTAGAGAATATAAGCTGGAGAGTTTCTAAGGTTTTTCTTGTTTGTTTTATTGTTTCTTGTAGTAACTTTGTCCATAGGGGAGAGAGAGGCATTTACTCTGATTCTTTAGACTGTTTTCATGTATCTCCCCATCAGCCTGAAGTAAAACCCTATTCTCTCCCTACTTTGCATTTGATTATGCCAATGAGGAATCTGCAAAGTTTGGAAGGTTTGCAAAATAAGTGGGTGCACAGGCTGAGTTCACCATCTTGAACCTCAAATTACTAGTTGCTAATTTGCATTATAAAAATCTACTCCTGTAAACTAATTTGAATATTCACTAGAACAAGATAGTTATAAGTAAATAACTGATATAGATTTAGATGCATATTAGGTGATCTTTAAATAATTATTTTTTAATAATAAGTATCCTTGTGTTTGGATTTGGGGCCCATGCAGATAATCCAGGATGATCTCATCTTGACATACTGAACTGATTATATCTGCAAAGACCTTTTTTTTTTTTTTCAGATAAGGTCACATTCCCAGGTTCTCAACACTGGTGATGACCTGGGGGCAAGGGAGCCCTCACATGTGAGACCTTCTTGGAAGCACCTTGCAAAGGGAGTGAGATTTCACTGCCATGTGGGTTCAAAAAGGTGATTAGGTCAGTGACTCTGAGACCAGCTAGAAATGTGACATTGATTATGAGTACAGGTTCATGAGGTTGGAGGGTATTCAGGCTAAATATGAAGATGGTTTGTATTAGAAATGCAGTTTTCCAACTTTGCTACCCCTTCAAGCTCTTTGTTTCTATGAAACTTTGTTGCAGAATCCTGTTCAAAGAAGTAGAATTCCTGCCACACCCCCACTCCCCCTGCCTCTGCAGGCCCTGTGGCCTGTGGGCAGGGAGCCCAGGACCTAATTTGGGAAGCCTGGGAAGCCTTTATAACACAGGTTACAAAGTGTCTGAAGTTCCTTCTAGTGCTAATTGTTTGATTCTACCGCTCAGATAGTAATCTGTATAATTTCCTAGATTGCGACTTCTTTTCAAAGCCAAGGATTGAGTTTTGGTCATCTCTGAATCCCCAGCACAGTGTCTGGCACAACGTGCTCAATAATCAAATGTGTGAAGGAAAAGGTTTTTGTCTGAGTACTTCTTTACAACCCTAGCACCAAGCACAGTTCTCTCCGCATAGTGGGTGCTTTAAAAAAGTTGGCGAAGGAAATACATGAAGGAATGAATACTATCCCGCCCTAAAATTTTAGATGAAGTTGTCTTCTACCAGTTGAGCCAGCAGAGGGCAGGAGAGCTCAGTTTAACAACAGCTTCCTCTGGGTGAGCTGAGGTAGCCACGCTTAGCCGTGGCCTTGAGAAGCAGGTCCAGTTGTTTCATGGGATTAGGAAACGCACAACCAGAAAAGGATGGAGACACAAACAATGAAGGCTCAACACATTAATCCCCACAGCTTTCTCTCTAGGATCATACTCTTGTCAGGGATTAAGGTTTTGCTTCAGGCTGATGGGGAGATACATAGATAACAGGGCAGGAACTGCCAATCTTACAACATGATTTCAACCACTTGGGTGGAAGGGATTCAAGAAACTTCACAGAAATAACATAAAACTAAGAGAATCAGAGGATCTGACTCTAATACCAGTTATGTGGTTTTGAGAGAGACCCTTCCTTTCTCTTGAATTCAATTTTCCAACGTGTAAACACAGGGGAGGCACTAGATGCTTTTGAAGGTCCTGGTCTGTGGTTGGGTCCACTTCCGGCTGCAGTCCTGCCTCTGCCCTCAACAATTGGTATTGTAACAGGAAAGCCAATGAAGCAGGTGCTTTGGCCCTGACGGAGCCAAGCCAAGTCCATTGTGCTTGGGGGTCCCCGAGTCAAAGATGGGAAAGAAGAGAACGGTAAAAGGGAGAAGGAAGTGAGCAGAGCGAGATGAGAGAAGAACAGTGGTGGGCGGTGCTTTGTGACTCCATCATTTTCTACAAAGCTGGAGCCCATTCTAGTAGTAGACTATAATTCAGTTCTTAAAATGTATAGACCTATAAGTCAGAATCTTTGCAGATGGGTTCCAGGCATCTATGCTTTTAAAATGTTTCCCAGACAATCCTGGTGTGAAGCCAGAGTTAAGGTCCACCAGTCTAGGTTAAGATTATAGTTTGAGTGTGGGAAATTGGAGCTGTGAAAGGGATACTTTCACTCCATGGGGCACTTCTTTGTTTATATAGCCCCTACCATGCCGTTTCAAAGGGGGGGGGGTGGGTCTCAGGAGCACCCTGAAGAGGAACTTCGCCATCTCTTGTGTACTATTCCAGGAACAGGGCCGTAGGTCTCTGGCCTCATTTCTCAGTCCCCATTGGTCAAGACAGCTCTTCCCCTGCCAACTGCACCGGGAAGGCTCGTGCAAGACCTGAGACTTAACACCTTGTTTTTAGGAGGAAAATAGGTAAAGAGAACTGGGAGACGTTCTCTGGGTGGCACAGTCGGGCAGAGCACAGCTCGATTTCATTTCACTGGGGAGCTCTGAGTAGAAGCCATAGATCAGCAAGTGGGATGCTTCTGGAGAGTCCAGTGGACCCACAAAGAGAAAGGAATCTGAGAGGATAATTAGGGGCAAAGTCTCCTTGCTTCTCTCTGGTGAGAGAGGAAATGTTGGAGTGGCAGACAGGGATCTGACATCAGCCCAGCTCTGCACTAACTATGTAACCTGAGGCCTCCATTCCCTTGTTTGGTTGATATTAACACACGATCAAACATGAAACTACGCAGAGGTGGGTCAGCAGTGCTACTCTCTTTTATTGTGTGCCAGGGACATACGTGTTCCTCATTGGTTGGTGGATGTGTCCTCCCTAGGCCTTCCAGTGAAGTCCCTTATCTTTCCAATGACTATATTAGCATATTCATATGACAGCTTCAGTTAGTTTTTAGCAGATAGGAACAATTACACAGAACAGTGTTTAGGGTTTTTTCCTTTGCTGAAGCTCAGAGATTACTAAGGGATCAATGGATATGTGTTCCTGAAAGTATCAGCTACCTATGGTTGGGGGTCAAGTGATACAGTCCTCAGTTACCTGAGGTTCACCTGAGGTTCGTTCTACCTACAGAATCCACAGAGACCTCACATATAAGAAGAAGAATTTGTCTTCCACTAAATCAACATTTTTCAGCACCAGTCTGCTGCATTTCTGTGAGAGATCTTCCTGGATCTTCAGATCATAACCTACAGTGTACCCAGAGGAAGGGCAGTCTGACTATTTCGGTCAGGGTATCATTGAGGACACTCCAGCTTCCAGAAGCTGGCTCATTGAATATCACCCCTTGGCGCTGGCTGGCGGCCTCCCTCTGGGCAGCAACAACAAAAACAGTACTTTATCTTTTTATCATGTTTTATGGATAGCCAAGCACTTTCACTTACACTGTCTGACCTGGTTCTTAAATCATATTATAGCAAAAGCAAGGATTATCAGACCCATTTTAAGCAAGAGAGAACTGAGGACTTAGGTCTAGGGCCTCAGACATCTAGACCAGGGCTTTTTACACTATACCATGTTGCTTTTCCCCACCGCCTGTAATTCTCACTTTATTCTGGCTTGGAAGTAAAATGGTTTTTCACTTACAAAATGTCCAAGAGAAGTTTTTGTCAGAAATCCACTTCCTGCACTCTCAGAAATTTGTGGAACTTGAAAGCATTTTAGGGAATGTCTAGATCACTTGTTACCAATTGTTCTTCTCATTTCCTTAACTTGAGATCCAAACAAACCATTAGCATGTCTTGTCAACTGTACTTCAAAATAAACTTCAAACCTAACCAGTCCTCAGCTCCTTCATAGCTGTCACTCTTGCCCAAATACCATCTTCTCTTGCCTGAACTAATCTGGGGAGAATAAGTTCCCCCAAACAAGCACAAACCACCTTCCCTTCCATGGAAACAGGCCTTGGGAGTTGGCTACAGTAGTCTCGGGTTGGAGGTATGAAATGCCTTTAGGCCAAGCCAACCAGCTTGGGTATTTAAGGGAGAATGTGTCCCTTTCATCCTGGCTCCTCTTTTCTCTTAAATGGTTCTTAGACTCCTAAGTTATCTTCCTGACTCTGCTTCTCTCTTACAGTTCATTCTCCACTTTAGCAGAAGGCATTGATTTAAAAAAATCAAATCAGGTCAATCCCTTGCTCAAAATCCTCCAGTGGTTTTCTTACCATAGTCTTCAAGGCTCTATGTGATCTGGCCCCTGTCTGCCTTGCTGGTCTCATCTCCCAGCCCTCTCTGATTCACCCACTCTGTTCGAGTTCCCTTGCCTTGTTTCTGATGTTTGAATGTACCAAGCATGCTTCTACCTCAGGGCCTTTGAACAGATTGTCTTTCCACCTGACAAGGAAATATCTTTATTCAGATATTTGCATGGCTAGCTCCCTCACCTCCTTCAGGTCTCTGCTCAAATGGTTCCTCCTCAGGAGGGTTTTCCCCTAGTCATCATGCTTTATGCCTTGTGTTAATTCTTAGCAACTTGAACATAATTAATTAATTGATGTGTTTATTGTTTGTCTTTCTCACTAGGACTTTGTCTATCTAGTTCACTACCATATTATGAACCTCTCAAGCAGTGCAGATTCTCAGTACTTATTTGTAGAAAGGATTTGAGTGAATCAATTTTACAGATGGAGAGACTGAGGTCCAGGTGGGGAGGGCAGGTCAGCACCAGAAGCAAGATGCAAGAGCAAATTTTCCTTCTAATAGGCCTGTGAAATACCCGCTGCATCCGGCTTCCTCCCTCATATTACATAAAAGCCAGGTTCTTTTCCAATATAAAGTTCTCAATTTGAGAAACAGCATTTTAACATCGCAGTGTGCTCTAGTTTGCCCCTTTATTTTCTCAAACTCAAGCTTGTTGATGATCAGGGCTGGAAAGAACCACAAAGGTTGCCTACCAAGGCTTCTATTTTGCAGATGAAGAAACTAAGGCCCAGAGAGGAAGCCCCCAGCTGGACTGTGGCAGAACCAGAACTAGAACCCAGGTCTCTGGACTCCAAATACAGTTACTTTCTGCTTCCCTGCACTGCTTAATATTGAACACCTGATTACTCATAGATTTTATTGTCTCTTATTAAAATGAGTTTTTGCTCATCATATTGGCAGGTAGTCACGCCCAAATGTACATTTCACAGGGAGGTGGGAAATCATATCCCAGTTGGAGAGCAGCACATGAAAGAGGCCTAGATGCCCCCTCGAAGCCCTTGCATCCTGGCTGCAGACTGCTCAGCCAGGAGGTGTCTCTGGCATCCCTGAGTCAGGGGAGGAGGAAAGTTGCTAAACTGATCAGAAACCTCCCTCAACCTTGCCACTTCCTGCCTGCGTGCCCTTGTGCGAGGCAGAGGCAGCTGTGCTCTCAGGGACTCAATTTCCTCCTCTGTGAGATGGGGCTAGCATGCCCTGTCATACTGGATGAGAAAATACTTTGTGGACCACAGAGGGCTGCACAAGGATGGGGTGTATCATTCTTAGTGACCAAGGTCTGGGAAATAGGGTCCCCAGTACAACCACAGACAGCACCCCCCGCCCCCCTCCAGCCTTTGGGACTTGGGAGCAAGACCCTGGGGGTCGGCTGCAAAGGGCTCAGGTTGGGGAAGTTTCAAGTGTCTTTGTGCTAAATCAAACTTTACGCAAAACTTGGCCATGGTGAGGGGGCTTAAGGAAGAATTTGTGTCCCCTTTTGTTCTTCTTTCTTTCTTAAGTGGCTCCTAGACTCCTAACAATTTGAGGATTATAAAACTAAACAAAACAAAAAGCCTGGAAGTCATCTCATCCACAGCTTCAGCACTTCAGCAAAGGTATGAGGGAAGCCATCCAGACTTACTATTCCCAAATAGGTACTTAAACAGCTAAAGATCATGAGTATTTTTTTTTTTTTAATACCAAATCATTCCATTTACATAAAGTTCAAAAACAGTCACAACTAACTTCTAATGAGAGACATCAGAAGAGTACTTGCCTCTTGGGGAGCAATGGACTGAAACGGGGCACTCAGAAACTTTGAAGGTGAAGAAATATTCTATATCTTCATTCCCACGTTGGCTTCATAGGTTTATAGGGGTGTCAAAGCTCACTGAACTGTACACTTAAGACCTTTGCATTTTACTGGATATAAATTAGATTGAAATAGACTGACTGAACTGAAATGTTTTCCTTTTAAGTTCTGATATTGTATTGTATGTTGCATTTTCTTTGTTCCTGAAAAATATGGAACGCTTCAAGAATTTGCGTGTCATCCTTGCTCAGGGGCCATGCTAATCTTCTCTGTGTCGTTCCAATTTTAGTATATGTGCTGCTGAAGCGAGCACCATGAGTATTTTTTATGAGAAACAGCTGAGAAGGAAAGAGGAAGAAATGGAAGGAGGGGCTTAAGAGAGGAAGAGACTAGAGGCAGAGACTGGGATAGATATTGTGTAGGCAGAATGGGAAGGGAGGGAGACGTGCAGAGAAGGCAGAAGGAAGCCAGATAGAACCAGACCAAAGTCAGAAAATGACTGGGGAGAGGGAAGTACAACAGAGAGGAATGAGGATAGGGAGTGGGGAAAGAAAGTAAAAGGGGGGATTGAATAAGGAAGATTTGGAAAGATAAATTCAGAGAAAGGTTTGGGAAAGGAGAAAGAGGAAAAAGGAGGATAAGGATGTGGAAGGAGAGGGGCAGGAGTCTGGGGAGGGAAGTAGAAGAGAGCATAGAGCAAGATGGAGGGGCTGCTATTTGTTCTTTGGCTGGCTCCTGTTTTAGGAAAATTAGTCTCTACTCAATGGGGCTGCCAAGGGCAAGTCTTGAGTGGAAGAGATGTGAGATCATTTGAGGGTGCCTTGGGACAGTTGGGTTGACATAACTAGACTCTGAACCCCCAGCTATAGGCCTAGGAAGGTTCCAGGATATCTAGAGAAAATAACATGCATTGTGTTCTGCAGTCTGAGATCCATTGCTCTCCCAGACTATTCCAACACATGTGAGTGACTTTTTAATGCCTTACTTGTGCTAAGCCTTGTCTGGACTCACCAAGCCCTGGAAGCTTTAGCACTCCTTGCTGTGCCTTCTCTTATTGCTTTAGCTTACAGACACAAAAAGAAAAGGTGACAATTATTCAAGCCATTCAGGACACCTCCCAACCCCTCCTGCCTCTCAACACTGTGGTCTTGGTCTAAGTATTGAGAATACATATGTGATGCCTGGCTGGTGACAGGATTAGTCAAGTTCTCTGCTTCACTTGGTTTCTGGAGATACAGGAATTTTTTTCAGCTCTTATGAACTTGAAGTTTATAAAATGTCAGCCCTTGAAGAGCCTGCAGGGATCATCTGGTCCATGCCAGGATATTAGCTGGCCATTCCTTGATAAGGAATTATTCTGGGGGAAAAAAAGAAAAGAAAAAGCTACCAGAACTCTGATCAGGACAGCAAACATCTAACTAGACCACAACCAGAATTCCAGAACAGCATTTCTCAAACTTCCTTTTTATTTGTGTGGGGAGCAGGGGAGCACTGTTGATGCTTTTCTCACACAGAGACTTACAATAATGGTCACTTACATTCAGGGGGTTCCTGGACTTCTGTATGTCCAGACTGGGAGTCCCTGACCTAAAACTGCTACTACTAGCCAGGAATCCATTAGAAAACTCAGAGTTGAGTGAAAAGAATCCTAGCCTTGGAATGTGGAGGTCTGGTCCTTGCTCCAGCTGTGTACTATGTGAGCCAGAGAATTTCACTGCCTATTTCTAGGCTCAGTGACGCAAACTCTGAGGTTTAGTAGATGTTTTCTGAGATTTCTTTCTAGCTCCAAGTTTCTAGGACCAAAATGAAGTCAATCTCACTTTTTTTTCCTTCAGCATTTTTTGTCACAGTGGAATGGCAAGCAGACTAGAAGTGTCTCTGCTGCTGAGAAAGAGGGATGGAGGGTGAGTTTAAGGTACTCTTCCATTATAAGGAAAAGTGAAGTTCTTTTCAAGCCCCATTACATCTTAATCTACAAGACTCTTTACAGAGTTAATGGAGAAAGGTGACTTAGTCCTTCTAAAATCCACATTCCATTTTCAAATCTGTTCTTAGAGGAATGCTTATGACATTCACTGTCACAATCTCTTGTAACCGTCTCCACTTGTCACACTCATATACTTTTGCATTTGGTTCTCCTAAAATGTTTGAGCATGCTGATGGATAGAATTGTCTGGATACACTTATGTGTGTGCGGCTGAGTGTGATAGTGCATTTGCTTCTCCAGGGGCTGAGTGTTTGAGTGTGTGTAATTAAGTGTGCACATGTGTGAGTGAAATTATGGAGTGTGTATGTGCGTAGCACTGAGTGAATATAAAAAGATTGTGTAGATGGTGTGACGTGTGGAATCGTGTGGGCCTGTGCCTGTGCAGGATTTAATTTTTTTTAATAAGCCACTTCTGATTGTGTAGCCTCCTCTCACCTCTGTGATTGATTTCACGAGGGTAATGGTGCGTAAAAGCGCTGGTGAGATCTGGGGGCGCCTCCTAGTCTGACGTCAGAGAGAGAGTTTAAAAAGGGGGAGACGGAGGAGAGCATACAAGCCGCTTCAGGAGTCGCGAGGTTCAGAGCCGTTGCTGCTGCCTGCGATCAGCTCCTAGAGTTTGACCAACCGCACTCTAGCTCGGCTTCTCCGGCGCCGCCGAGATGCTGTCCTGCCGTCTCCAGTGCGCGCTGGCCGCGCTCTCCATCGTTCTGGCTCTGGGCGGTGTCACCGGCGCGCCCTCAGATCCCCGACTCCGTCAGTTTCTGCAGAAATCCCTGGCTGCTGCCGCTGGGAAGCAGGTAAGGAGACTCCCTCGACGTCTTCTTTCCCCTCTCCAGAACCTCCCAACCTTCCCTAGCCTTGCCTCTGATCCCTTGGGTGAATTTAAGAGGTGCTCCCAAAGAGTGCCGGTGCTTTTCTGGGTCCCTTAGCTACCAAAGCTCACAGGAAAACTTTCAAAGTACAGAATCCCTTTTTACCTCTTTGTTTCTCCTGATCAGCGCAGTAGGTCACTGTTCAGGTGAGTTCTTTAGCATTCAAGAAAATTCCAAGACCTTGGTAACTGAGCTCGAAGGGATGGTGACATTTATCCCCGGTGCTGACCGCGGGAGGTGCTGACCCAGGTGCTGAAAGCACGGACCTCTGAAGCTGCTACTGTCCTAAGCACCACCTCCCTCCCATGCAGCGGGATTGGGGGCTAACTGGCGCTCTACAGCCAGAACACAATATGTTTACGATTGTGAAAGATCTCGGTCTCCACAGCTGACTTAGTAAAAATGGTAAGAACAATTCTAGTTTGCCGCTCATGATATGGAAATTGAGTTAAAGAAACTGTTGGCTCATGTTGAAAAACTAACGATCTATTTCTTTCTATGTGTGTATTTTAAACCTACAGAAGCAGAAAACTTGCAGAAACGTTTGCGTTTTTAAAGCTTCTTTGGGTACTTGGTGATTATAACAACAGCCCTTGTTTTTATATCCTTAACCAATTTTAAGTGTGACAAAAAGTGCACAGCTGTGAAAATTGGGGTTTGGGTGTGGTTAAATCTGTTTTTCAAGCAGGCTTTTCCATTTCTCCTTCTCCACCATCCTCATTCTTATCCTCTCTCTCTCTCTCTTTCGCTCTTCCTTCCACCCCATACAGGAATTGGCCAAGTACTTCTTGGCAGAACTGCTCTCTGAACCCAACCAGACAGAGAACGATGCCCTGGAGCCTGAAGATTTGTCCCAGGCTGCTGAACAGGATGAAATGAGGCTGGAGCTGCAGAGATCCGCTAACTCAAACCCTGCCATGGCACCCCGAGAACGCAAAGCTGGCTGCAAGAATTTCTTCTGGAAGACTTTCACATCCTGTTAACTTTATTAATTATTGTTGTCCGTATAAGACCTCTGATTCCTCTCCTCCAAACCCCGTCTCTCCTCCCTAATCCCCCCAATCCTCAGTAAGACCCTTGCATTAGGAATTGAAGACTGTAAATACAAAATAAAATTATGGTGAAATTATGAAAAAAAGGATTTTGGTTTCTTATTGAGTTAAACCTTTCTGTTCAATACTATATGATTAACTTCGTTTGTGATTTCAGTCAAGTTCTTTGAGATACGCACTCCAAATCTCACAGACATACTGTTTAAAATTCCCTGTGGTAATAAAAGTTATGTTTTAAATGGCAACCTAGATAGTTTGGGTTATTTTAAACATAAATAATCTCAATTAACTCTATGAATTCTAGTTTTAATCCAGCGGTAGTTATTGGAAGGGGCTGCCACAAACATCAATTACATTTTAAATACCCTTAAAATTATATGTTGAAATGAGTATTAGTATTAATGGGTAGGCAGGCTGAAATGTCCAACTAACCACCAGGCTGATATGTAAAATAAATGATATATAAAAAATAGAAGGGAAAAATCACTTAGAAGTTGGAGGAAAGAAGCTGGCTTAAATAGCTAAAATAAAGTTCTCAGCTTTTAAAATGTGTTTATAGTTTGTGAACATTTATCTAGAGAAGAACATTGCTTTAATATCTTCTTTGACAATCCTCTCTGTAACTGAACAAGGTTAAATGACTGCTTCTGTTTTAAAAGTAAGCTCCTAAATTTTTTTCCTCAGGGGGAAATACCAATTTAATGATAAGATTCCAACATGAGAGCTATGGGTTGCAAGAAACATGTGTGTTGGGTCACCTCAGTGAATGCAACACTATTGAAGGTATGGAGTACAATATCATAATTGCAGAATAACGGAAGGAGATATCTCAAGCCTTCTTTTGATTTTATCAAAGTGAGAGTCAAATAAAAATGCAAACAATAATAAAAATAGTCAGTACCTGTTAGCTATTATTATTAGTACTATAATAACATACTAAGTGGTACTGCTCAAGACAGAGATAAAAACATTGCTGATTTAATTCACAGAGACCTTAAAAAGGTGTCCCTTTGGGGATGTGTGTTTTAACTATCAACTGTATTTCTGAATAACTGCTAGAATAAGAAACCAAATATAAACACAGAAACTCAGTGTAAATCCCCATAGTATGAACTTTCTGATGGGAGCATATAAACATCTAAGAGGAATTTCTTATTTTACAGAAAATATTTATGTTAGATAATACACATTTTTAATATAAACGTGCTTAGTGGAAGTTAATTCCTGAACAGCTGATCAAACAAGAGAAAATCTAAGCCACTTTACTAAGCTCTGTGAAAACAGAACATCCTTTGAGGTACTGGTGCATCTTTTATTTACAAGGCATTTAGGAGGGAATTAATGTGTCCACTTAGGGGATCTGTCTCTGTTAAATGCCTTATGTACTTCTGGTTACCAACCAACTCAATGGAGTAATAGAATCACATTATTATGATTAAAGCACAGGAGAGAACACAACTTAATAGTTTTCCGAGAAGTGCATAGATTGTATGAATGCCAGGGGATTTTAAGTTTTTAGTATCATCTTTAGTTGTCAGTTCCCAACAGTAGTATGGAAATAATTGGCAAGAATTATATAGTCATGTGCCTATATATATATATATATATATATATATATATATATACATATATATATATTCTTCATTTAAAGATTAAGTTGAATGGAACATTTAATCACAGTTAGTTACATTTCAGCCTCATTTTTGCCACCTTCAAAAGTAGAAGGCTGTCCTGGCAAGGGTACCGATGTCCCTTCCAGATGTGACTGCCGTTTTGTGCTTCAACATTGACAAAAGTGTTAAAGGAGTACTGATTTTGGTCATTTTAATTAAGATATGGAGCAGAGTTTTTTAAAAGATATATATAGAAGGTTTCACTTTTTACTTCCCAGTTCATTTGTGTTCCTCTTTTTGTTTGTTTTTATTTTTTATTTGTTTATTTATTTATTTTTGAATTTTATTTTATTTTATTTTATTTTTTTATACAGCAGGTTCTTACTAGTTATCTATTTCATACATAGTAGTGTATATATGTCAATCCCAATCTCCCAATTCATCCCACCCCCTTCCCCCCTTGGTATCCATACATTTGTTCTCTACATCTGTGTCTCTATTTCTGCTTTGCAAATAAGTTCATCTGTACCATTTTTCTAGATTCCGCATATAAGTGATATTATACGCTATTTGTTTCACTATTTGTTTTTCTTAAGTTTGATTCACTGCAAGAGTCTAGTATTCTAGCCTGTTTACCACCTAGCCACAACGAACTTTTCAGATTATATTTTCCTTCCTCTTTAATACAACCACAGACTTCAGTAGTCCTGAACTACCTGTTCTTTCTTTTAATGGGATAGCTTGGGCAAGGTACTCTTCTTTTCTGGGCCTTGGTTTCTCTATCTGAAAATAGGCATACTAATAAAACCAATCCCTTAGAATTACAAGGATTCACCAAGATCATGTGTTTAGAGTTCTTAGCACATGGTAAACAGTTGGTAAGTTAGATGCTATAACTGGTGTTATTTTTTTTCTCACATGTGCTGTGCTTTCTAGACTCTCTTTCTTTGCTTTTGCTCTTTCTTATCATTTCTACAGGTCCAAGTCTAAGCCAGCCTTCAAGATTTGTTTTATAAGCTTCTTGTTCCATAAAATTCTTGCTTTGAGCCCTCAACTGGGATATCTCCCTTCTCTATTAATCTGTATCTCTTCCAAGAGGTTTACTTATCACTTCCTGCCATTTATAATAGTTGTATGAGTGTATGTAAGAGGGTGAGTATTTGTGTATGAACTTCCAATGAATAAGTATATGTCAGATTCACATATAAGGTGCAATCAGTACCTCAAGCAATGCACATAGCAGGTTCTCAGTGTTCACTGAAGAATGAATGAATGATCCATGTGCTTGCAGTCTCAAGCGAAACAAATCTCTATTACTAGGCAACAACATTTTTTTTCTTAAGAATAGCACAGGAAAATGACAATAGTGCCTATTCTATGTGATGCTGGTGTGATACAAGAAAGACATAGCACATGGTTATAATTTTAAAAACCACTGAAGCGTGTGATTAGCAGACCCACTCATTTTGGAAGCTGCAATCAGTCCAGTTTTCTTTAACCATTTTACAAAGTTCCTCAGTGGGGCCTGCTTAACTGTCCACCAACTGTGAACTCACAGTTGTAGAGAATCAGATTCACTAACACTTTAACCACATTTGTTTATTTTAAGATCATACAGATTCACTCTTGGCCCTAATGCAAGACCAGTTTTTTGGCCTTGGCTCAAACTATTCTCAACATACAAACAATTCTGTTTTATGGTGACACAAAATACACCTTTAATTCTGAATATTAGACATGAAAGAGGGCTCCGAGATCATCTCATCCTCACCACTCATTTTACTGGAAGCTGACATATGGAGAGGTTACCTGCACTACAAGATAGTCAGTAAGTTGATGTAGAGTCTGGACAAAGCCAAAGTTCCCCCTCTTCTACCTCAGGGTTATTTTGATGATCTTACTACACTGCCCCCTCAAGGAATCTGACCTTCTGGATAATTGGTGTGTTTCATTAGTCTGAAGTGAATGCCAATTTTTTCCCTGGAACTTCTTCACCTTCCACCAAACAACTGGTCTGCATCTGAGGGAGAATAAGACAGTTGATACAAAATAGCTTCCTGTGGTAATAGAAAAGACATTAGGAAGAAATGGTAGAGATACTGATGAAGAGGAAAAGAAACTCAAGGGAGACAGTCTTTGACAGTCTTAGACCAAGAAGCAAGGAATTAGCCTGTCTTGGAGTGGAGACGGAGGGGCTTCCCCAGCAAGTGGATGAACTCACACCAAGGAGACAGGCTTGTGCCTGTGGGGCTGGTCTTCAGTGAAGTCATGATCCACATCCACAGGCCCCGGGAGGAAACACCTCAATGACCACCTCTGCTTCTTCAGTAAGTGAGAATGAGTGCCTTAATTTCAGGTGTTCACTTTCTTATTACCTAGAATGTGCCTCCGTGTTGAGGACTTGCTGGACACTGGAAACAAAATTTGTATGGTAGGGTCTTTGCTTTCAGGGAACCCAGTCTAGGAGGTAAGACATATTCCTTTAAAATGAGCAAATGCTACAACGGAGATTTGTCTAGAGTGTTAGGGATAAAAAGAGGTGCCAGTAGCTCCCTTGCTTTTTTCTCTAAATTATTCTCCTTATTAGTTTTTAAATTATGGTTTGAAAGTCTAAGTGATTTTACCCTTGATGGGATGAATAAATTATAGGTATATAATGATATAATATACACATTTACAACTTAATCTAGGTTAGCTTGAAAAGTGTTTATATTCCTCTTTTGTATATGAAGAGGCTGAGAATGAGAGAGATTAAATAACTCACCCAAGATGTCACCAGCTGGTGAGTGGTGGAGCTGGAACCAGGTTGTCTGATTTCCAATCCAGTGCTCTTCCCACTGTATTTTAGGGGAAAGAGGTGAATTAAAGGGAAACTTAACTTGCTGGGCAAATTAAGAGCAGATCAGCTTCGGATCGTCTTAAGTTTGCTCTTCTATACATAATACAAAAGGGTATTACTACTCTTGCTGTCAGAGGAGAAATGGATTTAGGCTCTGGGATTGGGGTTTCGTTCTGTTACTACATTAGGAGCATTATTTCCAAGGAACTCTTTTTAATCTGTCTTTCCACACGTTTCATATCATAGTTTTAGTTTTGCTAAAGGAAGGAATAAACAAACAAACAAACAAATAAATAAAATTAACAACCTTTAAGCACATCTTTTCCCACTCAATCTCACACACACAGGTTTTAGTACAACCCGGGCTGTGGGCATTTTTCGCATGAAGTAGTTACAAATCTATCAGTCCGCATTTAGTCTACAGGTCATGGCATCTGCCTCCCTTATGCCTGGGTAGTGGTCATATATTCCTCCCTCTGGCCTTGTAGGTATATCCTGTGGAAAGCTGGCTTGAGGCTGGGATTTGAAGACCTGAGACTTTTCATTGAAACTTATAAATGAGATGAACTTTTACAAAGTAGGCTTTTATACCGCTGAAGTTGATACACCCGTCAAGATCTCAGATAAATATTCTAGGTCATGTAAGTGGCCACCTCATTCCTATTAGCTTCACATGTCTCTGGAATATGGTCCATTAAGATGGTGAAATTGTTATCTAGAGATTAAACAGCTCATTAAAATAAATAATATTTCAAAGAAATTCAGGCTTTTAAAGTAGGGTTCAAATAGTTAAGAAAGATAATGTGTTCCCAATTAATGGCTATTTAATTCTATCTTTCCTGTATAAAAAAATATATAAAAGTACATTTTCCATTCCAATGCTACATTAGGGTCAAATGGCACATCTTATGAAAGAAACATTAAGCTACCCTAGAATTGCTGTCCCTGGGTAATGATTTATTTGACTACCAAAGGCACATCATGAAAGTCAAGATTACAAATTTAACTAGGACATAGCTCTTTCTTCTTCATTTTCCCATCTATATTCTCCCACTCACTGCCCAAACACAAGGATGAAAGGCAATGATTTTAGCAGACTTATCATCTTCTTCGTCCTCCTTTTTATTTGTTATTATACATGGGTTAGCATGATATATTCATGACTAAGAGCCCTCAAGTTCTATGGCCTTCAAGAAACCTGGAAACTCCTAGCTCTCACACTCTTTTTCTCATGTGATTTATGAAAACGCTTATGCATGGATCACCTATTGTGGATCACTGCAGTGGACAGATTTCTGATGTTGTTGCTGCTGCCTTTCTCCTTCTTTCTCCTCTTCCTCCTCCCAGTTCTTCTCTAATATTCACTCCTCTCTTTGAGAGCAGCATCCTGAATTACTTTTTGTGATCCACCCCACTGTGCGTGCTCAACCGTGCGGTTGGAATGGGAATGACTCCACCTGCAGTCCAGGATGGATACCAGAATGGATTAAGCCACTCAGAATATATCAACCCTGTTCATAAGGATTGGTTCATGGCTTGGGCACATGACCAATCACAGTGAAACTTAAGACTTTTATGGGCTCATCTGGGACATTTCTATCTCGCTGATTGTGGATGAGGAAGCATGAACATTTTTGTCCACTGTATTGAGGCTGCCAGTGTAATCTGAAGGCTTGTGCTGTAGAAGGCAGAGTGATGAGATGTAAGAAAACTGGGTCTTTGGTGGCCTCATTGAAATACAATATTAAGCTTATCACAAACAACAGCAACAACACGATTTTTATCTCTGTACACTTCATATGTATTATCTAATTCTCTATATTTTATGAGTAGTTTGGTTTTCCTTTATTTTAACCAGAAACTTTCTTATACACACACTTAGTGGTACCTTGTATTGTTAGTAGTGTATGTGTGTGTGTGTGTGTGTGTACGTGTACATATGCATGCATGTATGATACTATGGGTATGTTTTTGTTTATATATCTCTAGCTATTATATATTTATGCTTGTCATAACTTCCCAATTAAGATGAAAGTTTTGAGAGGAAAAAGATTAGACTGTACTAGATTTTATATCTTTTTGAAATCCCATTATTTGACAGGCCTATTCTAGCTTCTTTACAAACACTGTTGATAATAAAGAACAGGAGAATTGCTGACATTTATTTAATACTTTCCAATTTATTAATGTGCTCTACAACTGTTATCTCATGGAATTGTCACACATTTTATAATTTATAAATTAGGCATCAGGACAGGAATTTATACCTCTATTTTTTACAAATGTAGAAACTGATGTTCAAGGCATGTAAGTAACTTGCCCAAAGTCACAAATAGCTTTTGTGGCAGAGCTCAAAATTAAGACCAGCTCTTCTGAAGAATCAAGTCAAGTTGCCCATCCATTTCAGTTGTAGGGACACCGCGATCGATTAGACGATGCCAAAGGTCTCTGTAGGTCAGACCCTTTGGTTTCTGCTTTCCCTCTGCTGCTTGTTATGGTAAGCACAGCCTCCTCATTTCTGGTAATGAAGCCCCACCATTTGGCCTCTGACATCCCAGGATCCCATGGTACCCACTGAGTTCAGGGAGCCTGTTTTTATGGCAAAAATTCTCACTGTTTGTCACTCCTGGCCTACAGAGAAGACGCTGTATGAGCTTCACAGAGCTCTTTGCCAGGCTTCCCATCCACAAGCCTTGGTGAAAAGAGTGTCTCTGGATCATTTCACTGAGCATTGGTAGGAGGTGAACAAGTAGGTATTATGTGATCATGCAAAAGTGTAAAATGTAAAAAGAAAAGGTGTCCTTGTTTTTATCTAGTGTCTTGACTTTGGGCTTCCCTATGTACTCTTCCTCAAGCCCCTGACTTGAGAGTTACATCCTGCTGGAGATGAGACACTGTTGTCATACACTGAGGCCTTCCCTGAGGAAAGTCTGTCTTCCTGGATAACATTTTATTTGCTTTTCTAAAAGTGTCAAATTATTATCATTAATGCATCATTTATTTTGCTTGCCGTTGAGTGGCTCTCATACTGCTGAATATGTGTGTGTGTGTGTGTGTGTGTGTGTGTGCATGCACAGATTTTTTTTTCTTTCAATTCATAAACATTTATTGATGGTTTATCTGCTAGGTGGAAGCTACAAAGATTAATAAGTTAAAGTCTCTATGCTTAGGCAGTTCAAAATCTGAATGAATGTTCACTAGTAGGTAACTGTATTATAATACACTTGTTCTCAAATTGTGGCCCTGGACCAATAACATTAGAATCACCTGGTAACTTGTTAGAAAAGCAACTTCTTGGGCCCAACCTCAGATCTACTGAATCAGAAATTTGGGAAGTGGGTCCAGAAACCTGTGTTTTAACAAGTCCTCCAAGAGATTCTGATGCATACTACATTTTGAGAATCACTATTTTAAGACAATAAGGAAAAATATGAGGCTTGGGTGTAAATAGGAAAGTCACCATGGTGAATATGATATTTAATTTTTAAATTTTTTATATTTCATTCCAAAATTTTTATCAAACAAATTCACAAAGAAAGTGGAAGTCTTTTTTTATCTCATCCCCAGGTATGTTCTTATTCTTCTCTCTACTTTTAGAGGCAAGCACTCTTATGAATTCAGTGTGTATTCTTCCTGCCCATGGTTTTATAATTTTATTATATACATACATGATCACAAACAATATTTTGTATTGCTTTGTGCTTTAATAGCCTTTATACATCATAGCTTAGTTATAACTTTTGAAATCTCTCCTTTTATATTTTTCAGTCATTTTAATTTCTGCATTATATTTCATTGTACAAATATATCAGAATTATTTATGCTTTTCTCTATTGATAAACATTTGGTTTTTTCAGATGTGTTCAGGAGAGAAGCTGTTGGTGTCTTTAGATATTTCTCAGCACTATGAGACAGGATGATCTGCCTTTACCAAAGAAAAAAGTTAAAATCGAAATAATTCTGCTGGTCTCATAGTCCCTTTCATTCAGCCACAAGAATTCATTCCATGCTTCCAGGCAACTTTTGCATTATAACTTGCTACACTTGAAAATCTATTACATATGTATAATTAAGTCCATCTACTTCTTGCTTCTCTGTTCTTATTCATCCCATCAAGATTTGGCCTCACTGAAATCGCTTCTTTGGAAATTGTCTATAAAGAGAATACTCTGAATCTCAGCAGGTATTTCTAAACACCCTTTATTCCAGTTAGTGTAAATTCCCATCATATAATTCCAAGGGAGACAAAGAGCTGAACCAATCAGACACTAGTTTAAAAAACTGAAATGTGCTATTTCAATCTCCATCTGGAAGGAGCTGAATCAAGGCTAAACTGGGGGTTAAGTAGCAAAGGCTTTGTCTGCCTGGGTGGATCAAACCACAAAAAAAATCAATTGTTCACTGGGACAGAGCCACAGACCATTACGCCCGAAGCTGTTTAACCTGCTATAGGCCTCTTTAGGAATCTGGTAAATTTATATCTGGTGAATTTCATTATTGTAACAGTCCTGTCCACCCCCCCACCCCAGGGGTTCACCAATACCTTTCTGATCCAGGCCTGAGCAACATGTGGTTGGACCTAAGAGAGAGAATCAAAGCATTTCTTGGCTATGTGCTAACCTATTACTCAGAACTTGAGCCTGTCCTTGAGGCTGTGTGCTAATCCATCATTCAATACCTGGACTTGCTCTACCATATCCTTATCCAGGTGTCATCCAGACTCTGTTTAAACTCCTCTAGTGATGGAGGAGTCATTCCCTCCTGAGGTACTTTGGGGCTAGACAAAGTTTAATCACTCCTTCAGAGAAAGCCCTCCAAATATTTGCAGAGAGAGCCCATGCTTTGGCCCCTGGCTGCACCCACATGCTCTCTTCCCCCTCCTAGCCATCCCCAATTCTTTCTATTATTTTTCGTATGACGTGTATTCCAATTCTTTCACCCATCTCTACACACACTTGAGTATGTAGTCTATCTTTTGTTTTTGTTTTCTGAGAGTAAAAAAAAAAAAACACTCTAAAGGTCTAAGAAAGAAGGATTTTAACTCTCGGGTTAAATCCATCAATTTTTCTTTTTGGGTGGACTCTGCCTCATGGTACCTTGGCTACATTGATTACGTATTAGTTGAAATGAAAGCTAATTTGTGCTGGCTTTTTGGTTTCATTACTGTCACCAAACCATGGGAAGACATTTTCTCAAATACCGAGAACTCATTTTTTTATAGATGACAAGAGTGAGGTTTAGGGAGGAAAAGTATCATATTCAGTGTTACATTCAGGGTTAAAACTTAGTTCTCCTGATTTTCTTGCTAGTGCTCCCTACACCATCTTCCCAAAGACACTTGTAGGTATCAGTCAGACATAAGTTAATTGTAGAATTTAAGACAATTTGGTGCTTTGGGGAGGTAGGGTTAGGAAGGTCGTGTTGTCAACTTCTGCTAAACTAAGATACAATGAGTAGAGCTGAGTAGCTGGGTTTCCTAATTCTAGCTGGGCTTAGTTTTTTTGTTTGTTTGTTTGTTTTTTGGCTGCATTGGGTCTTTGTTGCTACGCACAGGCTTTCTCTAGTTGTGGTGAGCGGGGGCTACTCTTTGCTGTGGAGCACGGGCTCAGAGGCACGCGGACTTCAGTAGTTGTGGCTCATGGGCTCTAGAGTGCAGGCTCAGTAGTTGTGGCGCAGGGGCTTAGTTGCTCCGTGGCATGTGGGATCTTCCTGGCCCAGGGCTTGAACCCGTGTCCCCTGCATTGGCAGGTGGATTCTTAACCACTGCGTCACCAGGGAAGTCCCTGGGCTTAGTTTTAAACCTAGTGCAGTGTCATATAGTCTTCAAGAAGGACTGGTGAATAACATTTTCTTTGTATCTATTTAATGACAAGAAATACTGTTGAGTGCTGAGGCACCAACAAGGTGCTATGGATATTCAGAGACTCAGATCTTGACCTTGAGGAGCCCAATGTAGAGGGGAAGGTTGACATGCTCGTGGCTGAATGTAGGAAGTTCTACAGGTGAGGTGTGAAGCAGTTGCTACAGGAGTGCAGCCAAGAGAAAAGGCGTTCCCATTCAGGGAAACTGGAGGAGCTGAGCATTTACAGTTGGTGGAGAGCTGACACATGTGACTGCTACTCCAAGTTGAGGGGATAGAGGCAAAAATACAGAGGTGGGAAAATGCAGGGAGTGTTTCAAGAATGATGAATCAGCTTTAAGGTATAGTACTCTGATCTAGACTTTTCCTTGGACCTCAAAGAACAATTTCAGCTGTTGCTTGTTCATGGTTGATGCAGGGAGAAAAGTCTTTCCCTGAGATGGATTGGGGATGAATGAATTCTCTTTTAAGATGGTGTATGAGCATTTTTCATTGTCTTTCAGAAACTGAAAAGCATTTGTGGGGGTCAAAACAAAGAGGTGTTGTTATACCCTGCAGCTCCGGAACAAAAACAAAATGTTAAAGTAGATTGTCAAGATGATTTTTTTGACAATTCAACCTTAAAGTGACTTTAAGTAAAAGACAGAGAGCCATTTGAAAAGCTGATCCATTAGCATATAGCCTTTTATTTCTCTAAATTGCTAGCTATTTCAGTATCTGTTTTTTCTCTTGTGTTTGTCTTAATTTTTATGGAAAGTTTATAACTTGATAGTATCCACAATACATTTACATTCAGGACAAACCACTAATCAGAAATTAGGAGGGAGGGGATCATCTAGAGAATAAGAACTTTATTTTATACATGAAGAATATAGCTTCTTTAAAAAATTCCATCTAATAGTGTGTAGCCCTTAATAGTTTTCAGAGCACTTTTACAAGTATCAATTCACTCACTCAAGATAAATGTACTGAGTGTCTCCTATGTATGAAGCTCTCCTCTAGTGCTGGAGCTATAAATATGAATATGGCATCATTCCTGCCATCAAGGAGCTCACGGTCTTATGGGAAAATCTGTCTTTGGTAAACAAAGTTATGACTAAGTATGATAGCAAATATAGTTGCAGCTCATAGGCAGGAGTAAATAAATGTGTCTGTGGGAGTGGGAGTATTGAAAACTGCAAAGGAGGCCATGCTTGGTCTTGAGGATGACTAGAAATTAGTAAGATTCAAAGAGTTGGAAGATAGATTCAGAGGAAAAGCAGATGCTAAACACGTTGATGAGTGACTTAGACTCATTTAGAGGCAAGTATAAGAAACCAATTTCATACTTGCTTAAACAAGAATAGAAATGTATGATTGGGAACCGTGGGCATCCCATAGATCCCAAGGACAAGGTGTTGCCAAGCCACATGATGGGGCTGAACCAGAACAGAAAAGGGATCCCCAGAACTATAAGTGTCTAATTTATAGCTCTCAGTCTAAATACTTAAATTTTTGGTACTTGGCCCAGCTTGGGTCCAGAATCTGCTCCAGCCCCACCAACATGACAAGAGTGGGAAGATCATGTGGTACAAACATGGTTTCCAAAGCTCTCCACTATGGATGAAAGCTTCAAAGAAGGGAGCTGGAAGCCTGCAAAGATAATCCAAAAGTTATCTGCTATAAGCAGATCTGAGGCCTTTAATAAGAATTAAAATTTGTGGTAGTGTCAAAGGGTGGAGTGGTGGTAGTGGTGGTGTGTGTGTGTGTTTGTGTGTGTGCACCCTAATGGAAAGAAGCAGCTAGGTGAGATTGGAGGATTCACATGAAGGACATTGTGAGAGAGTTTTACTCTTGTTTTTTAGATGATGAGGGACTTTTAAACATGCTGAGAGTAAAATGATCAAAATTGTGTTTTGGGTGGATAACTATGAGGTGGTGTGGAAAATAAATTGGAAAGAGATAAACTGAAAAAAGAGAAGATAAGTTAGGGGTAGTTGAAATAGTCTAGGTAAGAGACAAATAGAGCCTTAACTAGACAATGAGGATGGGTAAAATGGGGTGAAATGGAAAAAAAGATTCAGGAGAAAGACATGACTGAACATTGTGGCCTATTCAGTATGACAGGGGATTTAGGAGGAAACTACCATGGTTCCCACTTTTTAAAAAAAATTTAAGTATAACTGATTTACAGTGTTTCAGGTGTACAGCAAAGGGATTCAGATATATTTATATGCATTCTTTTTCAGATTCTTTTCCATTATAGGTTATTGCAAGATATTGAATATAGTTCCTTGTGCTATAAGTAGGTCCTTGTTATTTAGTTTCCAATTTTTACATGTAAGCAACAGAGTAGCATGGGGTGCCATTCACCAAGACAACAGAGGAAGAGAAGGCCTAGGGGAAGCAAAACAGGTATGTGGTCGGTATGTTGAGTCAAGGTACTGAGGACCACCCAAGGGGAACGGTGAAGAGAGACGCTCCCCTCAGGAGTGAGGTCTGGGTTGGAGATGAGATTTGGGAATCATAATTCATGGATGGTAACTGAAGCTGAGGGGTGAAATTTTCCAGGAGTAGTGTACAGAGTCAGTAGAGAAATGGAGGGAGGATGGAGCCCTGAGGGGAGTCCGCAGTAGGAGGTGGTGGAAGAGAATGACCTCAGAGAGGAGGTTGAAAGGAATGGACCAGAAAAGAAGGGTGTCCTGAAAGCCAACGATGCAGAATTTCAAGAGATGGGAAAGTTGTTAATCACCGTCCTGTGCTGTAGCTCAGGTAGATATTATTTCCATTTCATGGGGAGAAAATGGAAATTTGGAGACTTAAATCTCTTATTCAATTATGTAGGGCTGATTAGTTTCAAAGGTGACTAGAACTGGGGTGTTTTGACTTTCAGCCCTGGGTTCTTTCAACTCCAGAACACGATCGCAGAGAAATGCTGGAACACCACCCAGCTCTCCTGAGGAGAAGGGACGGGAGTGGGAGAAGTGATGGAGCTGAAGAACGGGTCCGGTATATGTTGCTACGTTGCATCCTTCAGAGGCCAGCTCAGACCCAGTGGGTGGCCCGGTGGAAGCACCAGCCTGGAGGCCAGCTCAGCCTTTAACTGGGCCTGTGACTTTAGCCAGGCTGGGCCTCAGTTTCCTCCCCCATAAAATTGGAGAGACATTAAAATGTACAATCTCCCACCTTGAATTTTATTCTTTTTTTTTTTAAACATCTTTATTGGAGTATAATTGCTTTACAATGGTGTGTTAGTTTCTGCTGTATAACAAAGTGAATCAGCTATACATATACATATATCCTCATATCTCCTCCCTCTTGCGTCTCCCTCCCACCCTCCCTATCCCACCCCTCTAGGTGGTCACAAAGCACCGAGCTGATCTCCCTGTGCCATGCAGCTGCTTCCCACTAGCTATCTTTTTTACATCTGGTAGTGTATATATGTCCATGCCACTCTCTCATGTTGTCCCAGCTTACCCTTCCCCCTGCTCGTGTCCTAAGACACAGACGTATTATTCTTTTTTATGATACGGCTTATTGGGTTTTTCCTCACTACAGAGGGAACATATCCTTATAAACTTTCAATTCTGTTTCCAAGCATGAGGGTGAGAGGGCGATGGGAGGCACTGAGGAAGAACCACAGAGCTTTATCTTTATAGACACACATAATTCAGAAATTTACCAGCTTCTATAACACCCTGTGTGAATATGATGGGGGAGACAGAAGAGTTAGGTGAGGAGGCAGGGACTGGTGGAGTGTGAAGATTGAAAACAAATCAACTACAGTGATAACAGTAAAAAAAAAAAAAAAAAAAAAAAAAAAAAAATGAAGCCACACTAATTAAAAATAGCTGAAGTCCCAGAGATGCGTTTAAAGGCAATCACACTAGATTGTTCAAATTAAGAACACCAAAGAAATGGCTATGCTGATTCACTCCATATTCGGAATGCCTTTAAAAAATAATAATAAACTGTTATTAGCAAAAAGCTTTACCTCTTGTAAATTTTCCCCTTGTTGCAGAAAGAGAAAAACAGAAAACTTTCACATCATTTTCCTTTAGTCTTTGCATGCTGGAAGGAAAGGAGAATGAAATTAAATTCGCTTTAAATGTTTTCCTTCCAGGCTGTAAAGCTGCTGGCATCATTTATCCTAGCCCTGGCACTTATATAATCAGGGTGCCATGGGAGCCCTTGGAAGTCATTAAATAAAAAGAAGACATCAAATAATAGAAAAGGAGAGCAATTAAAATGCTGGACCCAATAAGATAGTCAGACGACTTGATTTAAATGCAAGTCCAGGACCCAGAATATTGGAAAGTCAGGAGTGAGGGGATTCAACTGGGAAGGATAAAGGGAGTTAAAAGAATGCCTTTAGGAGTGGAAAGGGGACCATGGCTCACTGGTGACCAGGTCTTCTTTCTTTGTATAGAGGAAGAATGGACATAGGCAACCCATGGACTCTGGTAGTTCTAAGACTTCCTGAACCTTAGAAGGGAACTGGGTATTGGGCAGGGTGCATGCAGAGGGTATAGATCTCAAATGTGAGGATACACTGGGATGGGACCTGTTATGTGAGAGGAAGACATCTTAGCCTGGGAGATAAGACTTAGAGGTTTGCCTCTTTTTGTTTCTGTTTTGTCTGACTCTGGGAGTGGGCCCCGGGGTCTTGTGACTAAGGCTTTCTATTGGAAGGTGCACTAGCTCAGACAAACGGTTCTGTGTGTGCTGTAGGCTCCAGGATCCCAGATTCAGGCCCTTCCAGTACAGACAGGGTCTGAAGTTACCCTAGAAAGCACAGGATCACCAAACATGTTTTCCAGAAAGTCATCTTCAGGGCTCCAGCACTGAGACAGTGCCCACCTGTTTCAGGATCTCATGGGGTCTCTGGAATCCCCCTGTCACTCTGGTATCTGCCCTTGGTTGTTCCTGGGACAATGGCTCAAAACTGGGCACAGGAGTAGAGGGTCCAGCATGTGATACACAAAGCTTGCTCTTTCCCACTCTCTCCAGGGTAGGTGTAGAAGCAGGAAAGACCAGAAACTGTCAATACGTTTAGGAGGGGGCTTAAAAGCCAAGCCTGGGTCTTCCAGGAAGGTCATAAACCCTTAGAAAATGAGTGTGAGCGGCCCTAGTGCACAGACCTTCAGGGTACCACCACTCGCTGAGGCCATGGCCCGAGGAATGTGTCTGTCTGCCAACGGGCCATTCTGGGTCTCCATTCAAGTCTCACTCCTGCTGGAATAACCTTTGGAGACGCTATGATAGAGGGTGTCTTCTGACTTCCTGACCTTGAGTCACACTGCTGAGCCCTCAGGTTAATTTTACTTTGGAAGGTGTCAGATTCATCACTTTTTCTTGCTTCCTGGGATCCTCCACCCACTTCCACATCTGACGAAGTCAAGGGCACTTGTGCTGGCTTGAATGATGCCTCCCAAAGAGACCCACATCCTCATCTTGGAATCTGTGAAAGTTACCTTGTATGGCAAAGGGGACTTTGCAGATGTGATTAAGTTAAGGATCTTGAGATGGAAAAATTATCCTGAATGGTCTGGGTGGACCCTAAATGTAAGCGCAAGAATCCTTATAAGAGGGAGGCAGAGGAAGATGTGAGACAGAAGAAGGTAAGGTACTAAGCAAGACACTGGCTGCTGGCTTTGAAGATGGAGGAAGGAGACATAGCCAAGGAATGCAGCTCTAGAAGCTGGAAAAGGCCAGGAAAAAGATTCTCTCCTAGAGCCTCTGGAGAGAGTACTACCTTTCTGAGATCTTGACCCTGACCCAGTGAAACTGATTTTGGACTTCTTAGCTCCAGAACTGTGAGAGAATAAATGTGTGTTGTTTTAAAACTCCAAGTTTGTGGTAATTTGGTACAGCAGGCCCAGGAAACTAATACAGGGCACTCCTGCCACACTTGGCATTTTTTTAGGACAAAGGATGGACAGAAAAAAAAAAAAAAAATCTTTTCAGCCCTGGGAGTTAGGCATGGGTTCGATTCTCTTGGTTTATGTTTCTATCATAACCTATACCAAGCACATGGTTTCTCCTTGCTTAAATACAGGTCACCATGTTCCCTGACATCCATACCAGTTTGATTTGGGATGAACTTCGCTGTAATAATATCCTGATGCTTTTCATTAGCCTCGAAGACAACGTTAAAGAGAAAAACCTGAGTGACAGGCTACCCTTTTCATTCTTCCTGGATGGGTATGAGGGAAAAGCAGGAAAAAAACCTGAAAAAGTGGCACCTTGCAGGGACGTTAGGGACTGTACTGAGCTCTACTTTTGTGGGACATAAATATCCTGAGTTGATCACAAGGTCTCTTAAATCCTTAGGCTTCACTGGAGGAGGACCAGGTGTGGGGACAGATGGCCACAGGTGCACGAACCCACCCTTCTTCCTGCCCATTGCTTGCATTCTCCAAGCTCACATGGGCTATCAGCTGTCTTCTGTTGGGAGGACCTCAGTTCTGGAGGTCAGGAAGGTTCCAGGTCTGAACACTAGGGACTAGATTCTAGCTTAGACTTTAAAGGATGGGTTTCAAGGATTCTTATGTCATCAGGCACATCTTGTCATCTAGGAAAGAAGGTAGATACTGAAGCGAAGAACACGATCCAGACAGGAAGCAAGGCTTCAACCTGAGTGTTCCCTGTGACTTGGTGGGAAATGGTCCTGGCAAAACTAGGCTAAAACTCTCTGGCTACTTCAGGCTGTTTCTGGGAGCAGAGACCTTGGCCTCCCTTAGGTGTTTCTGAGTCAGGAGAACACAAGCCTCCTTTTTCCAGCCTCTAGGAATCCTGGGAAGCATTGGCTTACAGACTTTTAATTCAAGTAGGCAGACTGGCCCAAAGTTGGAGTGAGCTAGGGAACCTGCCTGGAGCTTGATGTCTTGGCATTTGAAAAGCATCCTAGAGCTTGTAGTTTTCCAGAGCTAGTCCCTTTCATGAGGCAACCCCTGAGTGCGTGGCTTCTGAATTCTATGAGGTTGCTGGTCCTGGGAGACAGAGGTCATGGTTGATAGTCTTGACTTAGAGCAGCTCTAAGATGACCAGGACGATTGTTTTACACATAAGTCAGTTACTATTTTTACTATTCTTACCTAATTAAATAAGCTTTATCCTTCAATTCGATTTTGTACAGTTTTCAACTCTAAGCCAAACTCTCTCTTTCTCCCTTCCCTTTTTCCCTCTCCCTCCTTGTTCCTATCCTTTTTCTCTCTCATAGTTCTTTGCAGCATTGGAAACCTGAAGAGGATGAAATAGAAGAAAGCATTGGATGGAGGGCCTTGTCTCCTATCCTTTACATACAGATCTTGAAACTGAGGTCAAAACTCAGTTAGTGACAGAGTCAACTACTCAGATTTTAGTATAAGATGATCTTTCTTTTGCACTATGTGGTGACCCAGGGCAGAGATAATCACTGAAGTGACTTGTGGACATCACTGGCTGCCCTGCTTTGTTCTCATTCAGCTCACAGGATAACCACCCACCCTTGGATCCTATTTACTCTAGCACCGTATGGGTGGCAGAATAAGACATCTTCTCGTTGACTCTGGGGTAATCAGTAAGGAATTAATATTTCCTGAGTCTGAGAGGTCCTTTGCCTCAGTTGCTTGGGTAAATTTCACAATTTTGAGAGGTTTTGCTGTCGTTTGTTTTTCTGTTTGAGAATGCACATGACATAGTTAAGAGAGCATTGAACTTTAAATGATGACCACACCCCCATTCTCTCATTTAACCCTTCCAGCCCAGTGAAATAAGTGTTACTGTTGTCCCTACTTTACAGGAAGGCTTAGGGAGGCGGTGGCAGAGCTGGCCTAGAACCTAGCTGCGGTTCTCCACATTAGATAAGAGTCATAACCCTCGGGCATCTCCTCCTGTTAGACTTGGGTGGGTTTAGGAGTGAGATCCTGTACAGGCCCACTTTTGGGAGGTCTTGTTGAATAGGATCTGTAGGAGATCAATCCAGTCAGCATAATTATTAAGTAAATAGTGGAAAAGAAAGAACAGATTGTAAGCTAGTTGGATACGTTGGACTTGGTATGGAAATCAGTGTCAACTCTTCAAGGGTCATGCATAGAGGAGTGAGTGCCTAGGTCTGGGGCCAGGCAAAGGTCAATAGACAGAGGGGCCACTTCCAAAGCCCACCTCGGCATTCACTGTTTGAATTCAAGGTGACCTGGTGTCAGGGAGACCCAATATGATTGCTGGATTGTGTGAGAGTTGGAGGCCTGACCCAGTAAGGGAATAAATCCAGAGACATTTTGGAAGAAAAAAACATGACAGAATTTGATGACCAATTAGACATAAGACCTTAAAGAGAGTAATGAGTTGAGTGACTCTTTGATTTGTCACTGAAAAAAGTGAACACGTACAGACTTCTTTTCCATCTCAAAATCGTACTAAGACAAGGAGTCCACAGGAACCAAGTAGGGCATAGCTCAAGGATTTGAAGAGGATGTCAGAAAATACTGTTCTCGGGAATGGAATTTAACAGAAATGTATGACATTCATCAAGTGTGGAATGTTTCCAGGAAATAACTCACTTGGAGATGACTTCTGAATGTTGTTAGTGAAACTATAGCTCTTTTTTCTAAATCCCTCCAAGGTATGTCAATGATATCAACTTCAGATGTAATTAATACAAGATGTGTGGTAGTTCTGATGCTCTTAATTGCTCCTATCAAGAAAATGTGCTTAGGTGTGCCCCTGACTGATACAAGAGGAAAGGTGTTTTTGTGACTGATTGGGCAAATAATAAAAGAAAACCAGAGAGGGAAAATTGCCTAATGATTATAGCCCTTTCTAGCGTGAGAGAATCTATACCTCAGATGAGTAGCAGGGACATCCAATAGCAGGCCAGGGATAATTTATTAGGTTTTACCGTACTAGGAAAAATACCTGAAAAGATAGTATAAGTTCCTCTGCTCTGATTTTTCTACTACTAAGCAAACATCTGATAATCAGTTCCATCCTCTGGTAACCTGATCCTTGAAATGGGGTGCCCTGGATGAAATAATGTTAATAATTAATAAAATTAGTGTCAATTTGGGTTCTTGGACTCTTGTGAATTTGGGTAGCTTGAGTCAGTCCCCATCCCTAGGTGAACTCATCCAATTCAATTCAGGCATACATTTATTTTATTATTACTATTGATAGTGTCTTAGCTTCCTATTGCTTCTGTAACAAATTAGCACAATGCATTGGTTAAAAGTATTATCTCGGCTAAAATTTATTATCTTACAGTTCTGGAGGTCAGAAGCCTGAAATCAGTCTCATGGTGTCCACAGGGCTATGTTCCTTTTAGAAGCTCTAGGGGAGAATCGACTTCCTTGACTTTTTTCAGCTTTTAGAGACTTGTCACATTCCTTGGTTCATGGCCCTATGTCACTTCAACTTTCACATCCATTGTCACATCTCCTTGTGCTTCTCTGACTCTGACCTTCCTGCCTCCTTCTTATAAGGACCTTTGTCTTTGGGTCCATCTGGATAATCCAGGATAATCTCCTCACTACAAGATCCTTAACGCAGTCACATCTGCAAAGCCCCTTTTGCCACATAAGGTAACACATTCATAGGTTCAGGAATTAGGACATACATTTATTTGGGGAGAGCTGCTATTCTGCCAACCACGACTACTATTTTACATTTTACCAAAAGACTAAGGGCCAGTCCTCAGTTGTATAATGTTTCTAACCATGTTGTAGGTGTACTTTCCGAGATCTGGCTCTCTGACACGGGACTTGACCTAGCAGGTTGATGACAACCTTAAGATGGGTCATAGAAAATTCATTGTTCATGGGTAAATAGGAACTATGAATACAAATAAGACTACACCCAAAGGAGGGTAAGCAGAATGGTGACATGTTTTGGATATTTGTCACATGATGTGCACTTGAAAGATGTTGGCTCCCAGCCTTTGGATCTGCTCAAGCCGAGGCCAGATTTTAATTGGTAGGGATGTTAAAAGGAGGTTCAAATGATGGCAGGACTCAATGACCTTTGTGATTCTTCTAATCTTGAACATCTATTGGTTTATTAAATTAATTGGATGGGGAAGTTTCATTTTGTTCAGGAACCACTGTTCCTTAGTAGTCATTACCCAATGTATACTTGTAATGATGAGTCAAATTAAGCTCCTAAAGTCACCAAACGAGAAGCAAAAGTCCCGGAGAACAAAATGGACTTCATGCCCACAGCTTCCATTAAAGTTAATGAGTAGTTAATCATTTCTATAGAAGTGACATAGTAGAATCTTGAGAAACTTGGGAAACAGAAGGCCTCGAAATGGTATTGGCTGAACACTAATTCAGATAGCTCAACTCCACATGGCGTGGGGAGGATAAAGGACAGTGAGAGACTGTGTTAATGCTTTGCAAAACACTTCATCTCTAGCTGTAGCAACATTGCCTCTTAGCTTGAAGTGTTTGTCCCAATGAACCACTTCATTAAAAAGGAGTGGTTTGAGCTATGTAATAGCTTCACTATCAAGTCATGAAGGCCCTGAAAAGGTGGCCTTGCCATTAAATTGTTCCCATCCTGTCTGCAGAAATGCCTGGCCTCCGACCTCAATCTCCTCCTCTGCTTTTTATACTTTTAACCCTTTACTAATATTTTCACTTTGGGATTATCTCTTGTCATTTTGTTATTTGAATCCTATCTGCTTGTGTATAAATGAAGGAGTAGAAGGGGTTAGAAAAGTGTGTGAATAGGCAGTTGGCGGGGTTGGTGGTTCAGAGAGGGAGATATCCCAGCTCTTGGCAAAGTCTTAGACTCCCAGAATGCCAAAGCTGGAAGGGTTTTGGGGGATTATCTACCCCCAATCTCTTATTTTATAGTTGAGGCAAATAGGTTGAGAGGACAGGGAATTGTGAAGGGTCTCACCAGGACTAGTGAAAGAAGAGCGGGGAGGAGATCTCATTTCCTTTTGCTGTCAGGTTGGTGCGTTCTTTCTACTGATGACATATTCTATCTTCTGGTGGTTGCCCATGGCTTCCCTACCCTTTCTGGTCTTGGAGAGTGCTTCCTGGCACCACCCGTTATTGTGAACTTAAGAAGGCCCATTCAAATTTTATCATTCACCCACTCTCATCCCCCCAAATTCACTTCTGTCTCCCTGCTTGATGTTAAAAATTAATTGACTAGCATTTTGCATTACTTCTCTTGGTGGAAGTCTTCTACACTTTCCTTCTTCTAGGCACTGGTTCACACCCTTCCCTCCACATAGAATGTCTTCCCAATCTGGAAAACATCCCTCATTTTCCCCACTGGAAAGTGTTCTCATTCCCTCTGATACTTTACAGCTTTTCTTATGTTTCTCTCTAAGACTCTTACTATTTTCTAAATTGTATTAGTTATTTGTGCAAATGTCTTAATGCACATGGTTGATGAATTTCCTGAGAACAAGGCCCAAATCTGAATCACCCCTATATTCCCCATAGAGAGGCCTGGCACACGGAGAAAACAAGCAAATGCAGAAACTGTTTAAACCATTTTACATTTATTCAATCATTTAACCTCACAACAACTACATGAGGTCATTTTTTAAATCCCTACTTTACAGATGAGGAAACTGAAGCATAGAAGGCTTGGCTATATTGTTCAAAGTTTCCCAGTAGTAAGTAATCTACTTACTAATTAATCCCAGAATCTGAACCAGGAAATCTAGCTCCAGAGGCCAACCCTTAGTCACTACACAGAATAGCCTACGTATGTTTGTTGAAATATCTATACACCTATATCTACAACTGTGTCTATATCTGTGTCTGTCTATCTATCTCCCTATGTACAGCTATGCCTACAAATACATCTATAACTCTAAAGGTGTTAATGAATGGCATTCACTCAGATAACCACTCATCTTAATCATTTAAAGCTCGCACTTTTATTATGAACCAAAGCAGTGAGTATTGTGGGTTGTTGAAGCATCAGAGCAGGCTGAGAGAGAATAGTCCAGGGGCAAAAGCACAGTCTTTCTCTCCAAATCATCTCAACTAAGATATATCCTGGATTTTCTAGGGAGTGAAAGTGAAAACAGTACTTTGTTTTTAATTACCTTTAAATGCTCCTGGACTTTCTATTTACCTTGGGAGAATCAAGAACAAATACTGAAAGGTACAGGTACATGCAAGCTATAACCGAGCTGTGTTTTCACATGAATAAATATTAACATTATCTGGTTTTCCTGTTACCCCATCAAGATAGATTCTAGGAGCTTTAATAATTAATCAAATTAGGACCTAAAAATCATTCCCCTTTTAGGAAGTTTCTTTCTGTTAGCTATCAATTAACACTGATGACTTCAGCTCCTCTCTCAGCGTGTTTCCAAAAATGGGAAATGGAAAAGCGCCCCAGTATGTTAATGGAGCCGTAACACACATTGCCTAATGAAGCATGAAGGCCTTGTTTACCCTGAACGCAGTAATTATTTAAGAGCTTTTAGAGCCCAGTGTCAAACCTTGACTCTCGCCTATCTCTTTCTCATAACTGGAGTGAGGCACTTAATGTTTTATCTCAACTCAGCGGAGGTGAACTGAAAATAAACAGCTAATTATGCGTTTCCATTTGCCAAATTCTTTCATTACCATGAAAAGCTTTTGCCAGTCTGGGCTCTGTCATTGAGAGATGCTTCACAGCAACATTCAGAGCTATGATTTACTGAGGGCCTACTATGTGCAGGGCCTTGCAAGGCATGCCCCGCATCATTTACCCCGTGAATCTTCACCACCACCCCATGAATCACGGATGAGGTGTGTGGGACCCAGCTGTGGACACACAGGAATCAGCAAGTGGGCCTATTGCCTTCTGAGCCAGCAGAGCAGGGTGTCTACATGCACGGGTCTGAGTCAGACTCTGTGGATTTAAATCCTGGCTCCACTACTTTCTGACTGTGTGACCTCAGGCAAGTTACTGAACCTCTCTATGACGCGTTTTTTTCATGTATAAAATGGGGGTGACCATAAAAATGGACCTCACTTCACAGGCTTGCTGCTTGGACTAAATGATATGCCTGTGAAACATTCAGAATAGTGCCTGGCCCATGTACAGGCTCAGCAAATGTTAGCTATCGGTATTACTTAACTCTTTGCACTGCATTATGCGGTTTCTGAGAAACGTCAGTACTCACTGTGTGCATGGAAGAGGTTGGGGCCAAGTGGTGGAGAAGAAAGATCAGGGGGCCAGGAATGGGAATTTTTGTCATCTGCCTTGTCTCTGCACTTACCTCGCTGGCTGGTACCTGTGAGCAAATGTGTTCTCCCTATGGGCTTTAGAGCCCTCATCTGTACAGTGGGGTGGGCTGGCCCTTGCTCTGGCTGGGAAGATTACAAGGCATGTCAGCGAGAGCGAGGGATTTGAAATCTACTGGTGCCTGGTACCCTGGTGTAAGGGAGTGTGAGTGCAGGATGCGCTCCTGTGCGCTCTAGGAGGTAAAGGCCAGGTAAGACTTGTCCCTGTCCTCTGAGGGCTTGCCACCTAGTGGAGTGTCCAGGCTGACTTAGAATACCTCGTCAACAGGCACAAGGAACCAAGGAAGCAGGAGAGGCTGAGTCCTTTGAGGTCAGCAAGAGCAGTTTCCTGAAAGAAGTCACACTGGGGTTAGGCCTCGAAGGATGAGAGATCCAGACAGGTAGAGAGTAAGGAGAGGGATGCCAGGGGAAGGTGCCAGGCATCAAGTAGGTGAAAAACACGTTGTGCACATTTGAGGGATGGTGTGTTGCACAGTATGGTTCAAACCCAGGGACTATCTAGAAAAAAAAGTCAGTGCAAAAGATTTGGCTTTGGTTTGAATCTCAGCTTTACCTTAATGACCATGAGATTCGTAGACAAGCCTCTTGCCTTTCTCAAACTCATTTTCCACATCTGTAAAGTAGGAATCATAGTCATACCCAACTCACGTTTACAAGGATCTCTGACTGGTAAGGAGGAACTTGTAGCATTCCTTCTGTCCTCCTCAGGAAGGACAGTGTCAGACCACATCCTAGTGGGTTTAAAAAGTCTGGCGTAGCCTGTGCCTGCTGCCCAAGGGAAGGGCTGAGGTCTCAGGAAGCGTGGCACTGTGAATGTTCCCTGGAGACAGATCCCTTCTGCCGCCCTGTCATCTTCCAGCCCCAGATGGTGTTCCCGGAGTGCTCTGAGGGTCCTGACAATCTCAGGCTCACACGCTGTCAAGCACCTGGCCAGGGATAGAGGCAGTGAGTACTGATGGTTGTATTGACTTTCAGCTCCTTGAAGCCTGTTGGAACAATGAAGTTCTACCAGGTGATGTTTCTGTCTTGTAAACAAGTGCTCAAGCATATATCCCTGAGGTGAGGTTTACACAGCACCTTCCTGACAGGCCCTCCAGAGCTCTCCAGGCTGTGAGCAAAAATGCACAGGGCTTTGTTCAACTGCGGGGAGAGGAATGTGATGACTTTTTGGAAAATATTATATTGTACATTGAATTGTGTAACTCTGGTCATTTTTTTCAGCTGAAACTAAGAGATGACTGCTAGAATTTGGGGCTGTATGTTAGTGTCCGGATGAATTCTGAGATTCATTTGTAGAGATCTGACATTGCTGCCTGTCCTTCCTGCACCGTCTGGGTCATAGCTCATCCCCTCAAGCACAACCTGTGATTCTTCATTGTTTCCAAGGTGGGGTCCCAATGTCAAGGCCTGCACTTTCTGAGCTCGATCTTTCTCCTGCTGCATCTCGCATCCGTGTCCTCAGTAAGCCTTAAGCTTCACATACTCTCAGTCTCATTTTTACCTCTTTGCCTTTCTCTCATGCTTCTCTGCCTGGAAAGCCCCTTGGCAACACTGGCTACCTATGATAATCTCCCTCACCGAAGGCTGCATCCTCCTTGAACCTTCTCAGATCACTTCTCCAATTAAAATGATGCTCTCAGTGCTCTCAAAGCCAGTAATTTGCACTCAGGTTATTGGCTTCTTTTTATTCATTTATTTAATCAGCCATTCTATTTTCCCCAAAGCTACTATATTTATAGCCCTGTGTTGGCCCTTGTGCAGGGGTATGGTGATGAGTGTTAAAGAGAGAGGCAGACAAAATGTCAAGAGAGAAGACTGTAATGATACAATAGCTAATTGCACAAGTGTCATACCTTCCCTCAGCAGACTGTATATTTGTGGGAGACAGAGTGTTAGAGAGAAAAAGTGTTTGGTCATTGTAGCCAAAAAAGCCTGGGTACCATTCACATTAACTGGCTGTGGAACTGAACTTCAGGTTCCTCTTCTGTTAATGGGGATAATAATATCTCCTGGGAAGTATGTTGTGAAATTGAATTGAACAATAAATAAAATGTGCTTAGCTCATGACACGAGCTAAACTAAAAAACCTTAGTGCCTAACTTTTCTAAACAGTAAATGTTCCAGTAATCAGCATTTAGTCTACAGAAAAAAAATCAGATGTTGTCTGTGAACCTGAAATTAAGATAATAAAAATCCACCCACAATGAGAACAAAGGCAAGAAAAGCATCATGTAGAAGATGAATTTTCAGGGGATATTCTTGATCATTACTATTTACTACAATCTAAAAGATGTCAATCCACCATTATTTACTAACCTATCACGTGCCTAAGCTGGGTACAAATAAAAAAAAAAAACAAATACATAAAATTGAAAGAGTCTGGAAGGAAGAAATATTGACCCAGAAAAGCAGGTTCTGGGATAGAAGGGAAGTCGATTTCTAAGGTGAAAAAAACAAAGTGCATATGGATTGGAAGGAAATGATTAAAGAAAAGAGTAAACAAGCCTTTAAGATGAAAAATATAACAAAACTTAAGCCAAACAGAGAAAGACAAATACTGCTTGGTATCACTTATATGTGGAATCTAAAAAAAAAAAAAAAGTCAAACTCAGAGAAACAGAGAGTAGAAAAGTGGTTGCCGGGGGCTGTAGGGTGGGGGAAACAGGGAGAGGTTGGTAAAAGGGTACAAACTTTCAGTTATAATATGAATAAGGTCTGAGAATCTAATGTAAAACATGGTGACTATAGTTGATAGCATTGTATTGTATAATTGAAATTTGCTAAGAAAATAGAGCTTAAATGCTCTCACCAAAATGTATGTGTTAGGGGCTTCCCTGGTGGCCCAGTGGTTGGGAATCCGCCTGCCAGTGCAGGGGACACGGGTTCGAGCCCTGGTCCGGGAAGATCCCACATGTCGTGGAGCAACTGTGTGCCACAACTGCCACGGGCTGTGTTCCACAACTGCTGAGCCTGTGCTCTGGAGCCTGTGAGCCACAACTACTGAGCCCGCATGCCACAGCTGGTGAGGCGTGTGTGCCTGGAGCCCGTGCTCCGCAACAGGAGAGGCCACCGCAATGAGACGCCCGCGCACCGCAATTAAGAGTGGACCCCGCTCACCGCAACTAGAGAAAGCCCGCGTGCAGCAACGGAGACCCAACGCAGCCAAAAATAAATAAATAAGTAAATAAATTTATTTAAAAAAAAAATGTATGCGTTAAATAACTAGATGGGAATTCTTTCACAATGTATAAGCATATCAAATCATCACGATATACACTTTAAATATCTTACAATTTTATTTGTCAATTATACCTCAATAAAGCTAAAAAAAGTATAACAAGGCTCTTCACCATAGTTCCTTTGATTGTCAACACTTGCAGGATGGTACTTAAGGGCGCTTAAGGGCAAGAAGCCCAACACAAAGCAGCAACCACTTTCTTTACCCCGTAAGTTGGGGAGGTGACATCCTATCTTACTTCTAATTTAGAGCCTATTACCTTCAAATGTAAATTACTGTTTCCTCTCTCCTGTTGGACAGTGAGATCCTTGGGAGCAGAGGACAGGATTTCGTTTCTGTCTGCTCTCGCAGGGCTTGCCCTGGGCCAGCAACTGTAAATAACCAGAGAAGAAAGGGAGAGGAGGTAGAGAGGAGTGAGGAGGTGATTAAATTAGGGAAAGTGGGGAGAAACAGGAGGATTTCCTCTCTGTTCTTCTTTTTAGAACTTCACCTGAAGTTAAGTTGTTAAATTTGAATAGAATTTGCAGACCCTTGCAGAACAATGACCTCAGCGGTTCTCAAATATGGATGAGTAGAGAAGTCCCTTTGAGCCCAGGAATCTGCATTTAAGCAAGCTCCCCACATGATCCGATCTTGGAGCAGGGAGTCCCAGAACCATACTTTAAGAAATGCTGCATTACCCCACCAGCCTGGTCTACCATTCATGCAGTCAAGGAACATTTATTGAGGCCTATTATGCGCCTGGTGCCGTGTTAGAGTCTTTTGTGGAGATTATAACTGATGGGGGAACCCGTGAGAAGTTCTGAGATAAATAGGACGGGCAAAAACCCTTCTTACTCATGAGGAAACAGAGACCCACAGAAGCACTCTTATCACTCCACGTCAGAGCCTTCCTGACAAAAAAATAAAACAAAACATGTAAATATGTAAACATAAAATACACTTCAAGAACCTGCTTTCTTTTTTCTCATTCCAGACATTTCCCTTTGAGGAAAGGAGAGGAACCCGCCAGAGGGCTTTTCACTGTGGCTGACAAAAAGTGCTGTGACTGTGGTTTTTATCATGCCGCCTGCCCCCTGGGTGGATAACCTCAAAGTATGAGGCTCTTAGCAATCTTCCCCGCACTGATGATTCTGGCCCTGACACCCTGGCTCTAGCACTTACTAGCTGTGTGATCTTGAACAGGTCACATGATCTCCAAGACAAGGTCTTCTCATCTGCAAAAGGGCAATAAAAATGGTACCTGCCTAATAAGGTTAGATCAGTGAATTCATGCAGAATGTTAAACACAGATTCTGATATAATGTGTTCAACAAATCTTAGTGTTGGTTTTTGCTGTTGCTGTTATTACGTCAGTCTCAACGTCCTTTCAAACACTAAGAGTTCCCTGTGGAAGTCTCCCCATGTGTGTGACACCTCTCCCAGGGGCCCATTCTCTAGAGAAACATTCTCTTCTTCCATTCAACACAGCTGCACTGACACAGGCTTGGTACCCAGCAAGGTGTCAGGTGCTGTGGAGGACGTTGTTTTTAGGAAACTCACAACCTGATGATGGAGGCAGGCACCTACACGACAGACCATTGCCCACAGCAGAATAAAGTCAGTGCTAAGAAAAGGCATCAGCACAGTGCTGTGCAGGGATAGGAAGGCTTGGGTGGGGCAGGGAAGTCCTCACAACAGAGGTGGCACGTGCACTGGGGCAGGATGGCAGAACTGGAGAACAAAGACAAAAGCAGGCAAAGGACATTCTATGCTTAGGATTTAGGACTTGGTTCTTCAGGACAGACACCATGGGAAGTTTTTAAGAAGGGCCCTAGAGGATTAAAACTGTGCTTTCAGACAATAATGTCAGTAACATTGAGGGATGGGGTGAAATGGGTTCCTGTTCTCTGTACTATCCTATCCTTATTGATTGTAAGTGTCACAAAGGCAGGGAGAGGTGAAAGAACACAGTGTCTTTGGGAAATGACTAACAGTCTACTGCACTGTCGGGACTTCCCTGGTGACGCAGTGGTTAAGAGTCCACCTGCCCATGCAGGGGACATGGGTTCGAGCCCTGGTCTGGGAAGATCCCACATGCCTCGGAACAATTAAGACCGTGTGCCACAACTACTGAGGCTGCGCTCTAGAGCCCATGAGCCACAACTACTGAAGCCCGTGTGCCTAGAGCCTGTGCTCAGCAACGAGAAGCCACCGCAATGAGAACCCTGTGTACCACAACAAAGAGTAGCCCCTGCTCGCTGCAACTAGAGAAAGCCTGGGCACAGCAACAAAGACCCAACGCAGCCAAAAAAATCAATCAATCAATCAATCGATAAATTTAAAAAAGAAGAAACAAACAAACAAAAACAGTCTACTGCACTGTCAATGTTGGGCTGTGGAAAAGAGGTGATAGGAGGTAAGGCTGGAGGGCCAGGCTGGGACCCATAGAAGGCCCGTCTAGGAAATCCACTTCCTTTCTAAAGCAGGGAGGAGCTGACGGCCATGTGTAAGGGGGGATCCCACGACTACCCTGGCTGGTACGTTCAACATACACATAGACATTTGGACAAATATAGTAGACTGAGATTTTTAGAAAATCTATTTCAGAGCTCTGAGGTTGAAGCCAGAACACAGAAGGTTTCAAATCCATGTTGAAAAGTTTGTACCTTATTCTGCAGAATGAAAGAAAAGCTTCATAAGAAGGAGCATAACAAGGACTACAGTGGCTGCTTTGGTGCCCCACCCAGATGCCTTTGCAACCCAGGCATGCATCCCCAGTGCTGTGTGTTGGTCATAATATTCACAGCTGCGTCACATTGCAGAAGAAGGAGAACCTTTCCAGGGACAGACCTTAGCCCTGACTAGTTGACACAGAGGGCAGAGGGCTAGTTCCCTTGCCTCAGGATTGGATTCGGGGGGACTAACTCTGGGTGATTTGTGCTCCTGTGGGATTGGATAATCTGAGTTTTTCCCCTGCCTTATCCTGCTTTTCTCACTCCCTTTACCCAGAGAGCACTTCCCCCAGTAAATCACTGGAACAAGAATCCCAGCCTCAGGCTCAGCTTCTAGAGAAGATGACCTCAGTAAGACATATGCTATCCTGCCTTAGGAGATGTTAACTCTCTCAGCAGTGTGTAGGGCAAATTGGAGACAGAGATTGAAAGCCACATTTTCTTCAAATTCTAGTAGGACTTTATAACAATGACTTATCCATCAGCATTTGCTATCCTGAACTGCCCATTTTTGTCTCTTCTACTAGTCTTGTCATTTATTTTATTATAAGCAGCACTTTTCACAATGTCTGCAAAGAGCTAAGAAACAAAAATTTCCTGGCTATCTCTGGGCAATACTTCTAAGATTTTGAACATTTCTCTGAGAAGTAAGCCATCTTGTACTCACTGAAAATCTGAATCTAATTATGTATACACATGCACACCCACAAACACCCAACCTTCATCAGCCTAACGTTCTAGTACAGCGCTGATAAATATTTGTGTTTAATGGCACTTAGGGGAAGCATTTTGATTTCTAAACATTGGCTGGTGAGTAACGATTTTGCCAAGAGCACAGCAAGAATTTTGCAATCTTGACTATTCCTAGGCTTATGATGACATACAATTACTCCAAACTGCAGAAAGAAGTGGAGAGAAAATTCTTTAAATAGCTTGTCACCAGGGAATCATTTCATCAGGAGTAAGGGTGGGAGAACCAAATGAATTCCAGGGAAGTACAATTTTGCATTTTAACAACCATTCTTCTTGCTTTTACCTAAACATTTGAACCTTCTGAAGGGCTCATTTTCTGCACTGGGGCAAAAGGAGCAATGGTGGGTTTTGCCCCTGTTCATCTCTGCCAGGTTTTAGAAGAGCACCTACTTTGTAGTCAGATAGACCAGGAGATGAATTCCTAGTTGTTGTGTGAACTTGAACAAGTTGCCAGCCTGCAAAAGGGAGCAGGTGTGTGAACTGGGAAGAGTGTAGGAGGCTATAGAGGTTGAGACACCAGGCTCTGTTGGCTGTGTCACTTTGGGTGAAAGAGTTCCCATCCCAGAGTCTCAATTTTCATAGATCTAAAATGAGAATTATAATACCTCCGTGGCAGGGTTGCAGTGAGGATAACTGAGATGGCCCGTGTAAACTAGCACAGCACCCTTCACAGAAAGACACTTGACTAATGTGGGCTCTTCTCCAAGAGCCAGCTTCTGAGTCAAGCTCTCCAACTCCAAGTCTCTTGGAGTCACAGAGGCTCTAGGAAAGCCTGCAGTGTAGTTGAGGTGCCCTGGCCGGGGACATTGTGAGGCTGTGGTCCCCTCTCTCTGCCACTCATGTGCTCTGGATATTTGAGAGATGCGGCGCCTTCTGTGAAACTTCCTTCATATCTTCCTTCCCCCTCTGTGTGTTCAGCCTTCAACACCTCTACCTTCTGAGCCCTTATTTGCCCTTGAGCATTGGCTGCATTGTTTCAGTTATACTTTCAGATGCGCATGTCTTAAGTCCATCATCAGGGTATATATAAACTTCTTGAGGTTAGGGACTCACCATATTCATCTCTGTAGCCACATCCCAATCTCCAGTTCACAAAATGAGCCCAGCGTCCACTGAATGCCAACTAAATCTTGATGGGTTCAGTTTCTGTGAATTAGACTCTTGATTTAGAATATGAGGTACCCATCGATCATATTTGCATTAGACAATTATTTCCTGTGTACCTGTTGTGTGCTAGGCCCAGTTCTAGGCCCTGGGAAAATAGTGGTAAAGATAATAGACAAGGTCTCTGTTCTTATGAGCTTGTATTTTAGTGAGGAAGAGACAATTAACAAATAAACAACTCTGGAAGAAACAAGATAGTAAGTATTTGATGAAAATAATGCAAGGTGACTTGCTGGTGTGGTAGGAGGGAGTTGGTTGGGTGGTCAGGGAAGGCCTCCCTCCGAGCAGGTAGAATCTAAGCTGAGCTATGGGTGACCAGAGCAAGCCAGCCAGCAGACAGAACGGCTAGGGCTAAGGTCCTGGGAAAAGTGCTCATGCAACCATCTTAGCTTGTCAAGATAGAGCACCAGAAAGAGGGCAAATGTGGGGGAAAGCAGAGGGGGACAGTGCCTGGGGTTTCTAAGTACTTAAGTAAAGGAGGCAACCCACTTTTAATGCACTGCCATTCTAGCTTAGTGGCTTAGCGCTTATTCTTTTCCATACTGGGCAGGCCGTACTATTTTGACATCCTTTCATTCTACACTGAGAAGGAATAGCCCCAAGGTTTTTATTATTCTTTCCTCCCCTTGAAAAAGGAATCTACGGGCCATACTCATCACTAGATTTGCCTCCCTCCCTTTCACTTAGATTCTTTGGAATTTGTAAGAAGAAAAGCAAACATCAGTGGAAACAGTGTGAAATTGGTAGTTATCTACTTATTTATGCATTTATTTATTTCTTATATTCCACCGAAGGATTTGTGGTTGCCTATGTTAAAAAGCACAGATGTGATTTAAACAAGTCAAACAATTTAAATGAAAATTAAGATGAGCCACTTGGTACCAGGACTGCGTTGGTGGGATGCTGGGGAGCTGTGCACTGTGTCAGAGGAGATAATTGAGGGGCACAGCTGAGCCGCCAGGCAGCCAGGGCACGAAGGGCATCCTAAGAGATTCGTGGTCCACAGTGACGTGCAGTCTTGAGTCTCATGGCAGGGTCTGGCTGCAAGGCTCAGGTAGCTGGCCTCCCCTTTGGCTTCATCTGAAAAACGACTGAGTTAAGTGAGACAAATTCTCTGGGCTCGTCCCATGTTAACATTCTGCGATTCCAGGTGGGGCTTGTCTCACAGACAAACCAGGGTGGAGTTGCCAGGTGAGAGAGGGCACCTGGAGTGAGTCGACCTTGCTGCAAGAGATGATGGGTCTTCCCAAAGGGACCTTTTCACTGTTTAGGTGGCACAGTGTGGTGGTCAAGAGCCTGTGCTCTGCCAGGTGGACTCCCTAAGTCTGTATCCTCGGTGGAGTTACTGAATCTCTCATTGCCTCAGTCTTCTCACCTGTAAAAGGGGAATGATGGCACGATCAACAGCATTACTGCATCTGAAATGGGGATAATGGTAGCTCTTTGTGAGAGGGCTGTTGACAGAATCAATGGCATCCATCCATTGAGAACACTTAGAATGATTCCAGGCAAAAATAAATATTCAGGAAATGGGAGTGACTGCTATTATTGTCACTGCTATCGTTCAGCAGCTGGAAACTCTCAGAGGAGGGGACGGCATGGCTCCCCTGCATCTTCATGCCCAGAGAGTTACTCTGATGAAGGTGTCAGGACAACGTTAGGCCAGATAACTCAGCCTGAACATGCGCTTCCTGGATGTGACACAGGAGTGAACAGGGTAATCAATAATAACTGCTCATGTGAACTGAGCATTTACTGTGTGCCATCACATCCACTGTGATGGATACCGTACTTGTCTTTTTACATAATTCTGTCCACAACCTGTGGGGCAGGTAAGCACCCTGAGGCTCAGAGCAATCAATCGCTGCTGGAATCTGACCCCAAAGTCCACGTTCTTGAGGCAAGTCAAATACTTGTGTAATTAAAAAGTCTTACCTCTGAATGCCTCGCTGGAGACAGCCAGTCTGGGGCCTGCCAGAGTGCTTGCTCCCTGACGTGTGAGAGCACCAGCTGGGGACTTCGGAGCTAGGTGAAGAGTGCAAGGGAAAAACAGTTTGGAAGGTGTGGAGTTAGTGGGGGGAAAAGGGTCAATATCTCTTTCTCCCCACACATCGACCTGCACACACACACACACACACACACACACAAACACACACCGTATCAGTGGCACAAAGCATTTCATTTAGAGTCATTAAGCCAGGATTCAAGTATTTGCTCTTTCACTTACTGGGGTGCGACCTTGGGCCAGTCACGTGCCTCTTAGTTCTGTCTTCTCTAAAATGGAGAGCCAGGTGTTTTTCAACTTCTTCATAGGTTGTGTGAGGCTTCATCCTACAGATAATGTATGTGAGTGTTCTTTGTAAGCAGTAGAGCAGCACAAATGGTATTTCATTTTTTAAGATTGTTTTATAACCAAAACTACCAAGATTTTGGATTGCCTGCCTCCCATCAGACTTCCCTCCCTTCTCGGGAAATCATAATCATCCTCTTACCAATGATTCTGTCTCTTGAGATGCTGGGGTGGAGCAGGGTAAGGACAAATTGCCTTAACTTAGCTCCAAAAATATTTGAGCAGATCAATTTCCAGAGTGTTGTCAAGTGTCGAGTGTGCGGACAATGAATTTTAGTGAAGAGTAATGGCTCACTTCTGTCAAGAGGCAACAAGGCAGGAGGTGGGGATGGGAAAGCCGCCAGCCCAAGTGATCGTCTCTGCAGCTAACCAGGCAAGGAGACTTCCATTAAAGAGAGAAGACCTGGTGGAAATACTTACTCCTCATGTTTTTCTTTTTTGGAGCAGAGCAATTATTGTGTTGACCTTATTCTGGCCAGCCGTTCAGGTTGTTGACTTGGCAATTATTTCATCTGTCCCTTTGTTTGCTCTCAGCTTAATGGGGTGATTAGGCCTGCAGGCAGTCATCAAATGCCATGGGTACCTGGGAACTCGGCCTCCCTGGAGGGCAGGTGAAGTGACATGCCAAGAGGAACCTAATGCAGGGGTGAGGACACAATGCTGAGCATTAAGGCTCTTAGCACTCCTTCCTGAATGGGAAGGTTCACTCATTACTGTGTCTGTTTCTGAAACATGTCTCTGGAGAGCACAGAGCGAGGCAGCGTGAGGAGAGCCGGGTCTGCCCCCTCAGCCACTTGGCCTGGCCAGTTGACCTCTCTGAGCCTCCTGTCACCTCGTCTGCAAAATATCGATGATAACTTTGTCTGTTCCCCAAGGCTGTTGGGAGAATCAAATACACTCATTTATTCCTAGAGTCTTTCAACATGTGTTAACTAAGCAACTAGTCTGTTTCAGACACTGTGTTAGGGCTTGGGAATACAGCAGTGAAAATAACAAAGATCCCCGCCCCCAGGGAGCTTACATTCTGTACATAAAATGTATAGTAAGTCAGTTGGTGAGGAGGGCCATGGAGGAAAAGTATATCATGGGAGTGCCAGGTGGAGTGAGGGCACCTATGTCACTAGGAAAGGTGACATTTGAACAAAAGCCTGACGGAGGTAAGGGGCAAGTCAAGTAAACAGCTGAGGGAAGAGTGTTCCCAATAGAGGAAAGAGCAACTGCAAAGTGAGATAATGTGTGAAAATACTTTATAAATAGTGAAGGATTTTCTTGATCTATGTCGCTACAACTCTTAAATTCAGTTAGTCTGATAGCAGAGATGGAACTCTTCCCCAAGTGTATTCCTGCCTCAGTGCTACACAAACCTCTCTGTAAGTTCATAGCAAGTCTTAGCACCTCAGCAATTCATGGAACTGCTTGGAGAAAGGCACAAGGGGTCTCCCTATGGTTTTTATCTGTATATCATTTTTCCTGTTATTAACCGTTTCTGAGATCATGTCTAAAAGAGCTACGAGCAACTAACAAGACAATAAAAATTTTTTTAAAAAGTCAGATCAATTTTGCATTTTGCAAAGAAAAAAAGAAAAAACTAGTTACGGACTGTTTTTATTTTTCACATTTAGTTGTGGTGGAATGGCAAAGTCTGCCTCCGTGGTATAAAGTGTATGTTTTCTACTGACATTTAGAAATGGATCTGAGAGCTTCAGACAAAAGGTTCTCTAGATGTGCAAGAGGTTTCAATTATTCTGCTTGGGAAAATCGTTTTTTAGAGATGCTTTTTAGTGTCGGGAGGCCTCAGCTGAGGCAGGTGGGAGAGTTAATGAGTGGAATTGATAATGACAGGTAGGAAAATTGGTTGTCAGTCAAGAAATGGCAGGAGTGTCAGCAGGGAGATTGTATGGGGAGAGGGAGGGTGGGGTTAGAAACGAGAAACAGATGGGCCGTGGTAGGGAAAAATACTTCAGCTACTGACATAAGACAGTGCCTACCTGAGACTGGGGGACAGAGCTCAGACACATCATCATTTAGGACTTAAGAGACCACAAGGATTTTCTGATTTTATTATTTCTATGTTAGTTCTTACTTTACAACCTCAAATGAATTTAGGGCTGGTAAAGAATGTCAGCCAATATTGTTAAGCCTGGCATTCTCTGCTGAGCCCCAGGATGAGCTGATTACTCTCAGCTCTTTTTCTTCCTGCTTTTCTGTGGCTGGTAGCAAAGATAAACTTGTCCTATAGCCTTTTGCTACTGAGCTTGAAAGAACCTCTGGCCCAACAGTTACATTATACAAGGTAGGATGCTCACTGCCATGAGAGGGAAAGTGACTTTGCCTACAACCCTCAGGGATTTGGTGGAAAAGTCAGGACTATGGCTCATGTTAGGGACTTTTTCTATCATTTATGCTGCTCAAGAAGCCTACCTCATGTTCAGTACTTGTGATTCACTGAATGGCCAGTTCATCAATGTTACCCAGGAAGCCTGTAGAGAGATCTTGGCCCTCTGACTAATATTCAAATGATAGCTATACCTACACCTAGGACAATTGGATTCTGAAATCTTTGAAGAAGCAGGTCAATCGAAGTTGGTGGGATGGGTGAAAGAGATACAGGAGAAAGTAGGAGTTGGAGGACACAGGTTCACCTTCTGACTGACCACATCCTGGCTGTTGGGCTTGGGGTAAGGTGTAAAATCATGGATGCCTGGGGCCAGGAAAAAGCTTAATGGATATCTGAGCCAATTCTTCTCCCTTTCATAGACCCCTGTACCATACCTCTGAGAGATCCTCTGGTCCTGTGATGGGGGAGGGAGTTGGAAAGGTCATTCTTATGCCAACCCAAACTCATAAATTCCTCTTGAATAAATTCCTCCAATATTACTTCTCTGGACCTCAGTTTTTCCTTATTATATAATTGGGGATTGTAATACCAGCCTGCTCTGCCTCTCTGACGGGGTAGCAGTAAGGTTACATAACAAGATACAATTAAACAATTAAAAAAAGCAGTAGTGATGTAGTCAAAAGTGCACTGGAAATCACTGCTATTTACTGTGAGACTGAAAAGTCTCTTTGAGCTTCAATTTCCTGCTCTATGAAATAGAAATGGAAATACTTGACCTTTTTCCTGGTCAGGATTTTTGTTAGGATCCAACAAAGAAAGTAAGAAAAAGAAGCAACATGATATAGCCATAGGAACTTTACGTTTGGGACCAGAAAACTTCAGGTTGCTATCATTTAATCACCGTGTGTTTATATACAGAAATCCTTCAAGCTCTCTGACCCTTAATTTCCCAACTTGTAAGGTAGAGTTGGTAATACTTGTTTTTTTGTTCATTTGTTTTTGTTTTTTTGTGTTCTTTTGTAAGGTTGTGAAAATCAGTTGAAATAATTGATCTGTGATTTGTACTGTCACTCTTCGGGCATGTGAGGTTCTGGCTATGCTGTGTGTGTCAGAGAGCACATGCCTTCCCACCACATCTCCTAACCTGCCCTGCTCCTCCAGGGACTCAGTCCTTGTGTTGGAGCTCCCTGTGATCAAGAGAGGGAGATTTTTGCTGGTGTCTGATTGCCAAGATGAGCATCTCAGACAAGCCCTGTGGGTGCTTAGGGCTGAATAATTACTTGTCTTTCACAGAACAAAAGGCAGTACTCCATTCTGGCCATACTCATGACGAATTAAAAATAAAGTATAGTCAAGTCACTTTTCCCTCTGGGCCTCAGCCACCATCTTGCCTAATCACAATAATGGCCTTTTATTCAGCAATAGGCCAAGATTCAGACTCCAGCTCTTATGCACTCTTTGGATTAAAAATGTCAGAGCTGGAAGCAACATTTGATCATCTGGTCTACCTCTTTGATTGTATAGATGGGGAATCTAAGGCCTAAGGGAATTCCTGCCTTAGACTAAGTAATAGTTAATGTCATAGCCAGGCCTGGAACTCAAGATTTCTAACTCCAAATACAGTGCTCTTTGATTCACACCATACTGTTTTACCTCAACAGATATTGAGGACAAATTACCTGTTAGACACTGGCTCAGACTTTATCAGGTTCCAACAGTAAACAAGACCTATCTCTGCCCACTAAAGCTTAGAGAATAACTGAGGTGATCAACATGTAAATGAATAACTCTAGGCCAGGAAAAGCTCTATCCTATAACCCTTTGTGTTACTATCTCCTCAAAAGTCTTCTGTGTACAATTTGGGCCAAATTTTCAACTCTTCAGGCTCATTTCTAAAATGGAGACATTCATATATTCATTCATGCACTCCTCATTAAATATATTAACACCTACCCTTACTACATTATTTTAACAAGTTCTGCACATCATCAATGGCACTTTAACAAAACACAGAAACAGGCTCCACCCCTGATAGACACGCTGATTTAATAGGTCTAAAGTAAGGCTGGAGCATCTGCATTGGGAACAAACTCACCCAGGTGACTGTGACAAGTGGCCAGGTTGAGAACTCACGGCTTACTGTGTATGAGATACTACACAAGACACAAGAAGGCAGAGATACATAATGCCTACCCTTGCTCTCAAGGAACTCCCAGCTTAGTTGGAGATGGGAGCTTGGACACACAAGCTAACTGGCTAGTATTCCGCAGTCTGAGAAATGCTATCCTAGAAGCAAGCATTAGTACCAGGGAATATAGCACGGGGACACTGAAGTCGTCTTGAGGCAGCTGGCTGAGGCTTCTTGGAGGGGGAGATGCTACAGCTGAATCTTAAAGGATGTACATGAGTTAGCTACTGGGATGGTCAGGGTGGTGTGGGCAGTTTAGGGACAGGGAAGAACAGGAAGAAGAAGTAGCTTAATGTACTCAGGGAATTGCCAGAATGAGTGGGACAGGAGGAGTGGTGAGAGGTGAGGCTGATGAGGAGGAAGGGGATCAGCCCTTGGAGGGCTTTATCCTCTGGATGATGCGAAGGAGCCAGGGATTTATTTTAAGCAGAATGACAGACTCAACTTGATGTTCAGAAGGTAACTTTGGCCGCTTTGTGGAGAATGGATTAAGACTCAGGGAATCCATTCAGGGAAATCCATTCAGACCCAGGGAAAGACAAAGGGAGACAGGAGGCAGAGGCGGTGATAAACTCTGCCTGTCGTCCTAATCAGGGCTGTTGGAGATCATGTGAGAGGATGGGAGATCACTTGGTAAGCAATGTCTTTCTTCAGAAAGAAGACAGGCGCCATTACTTTCATTACCTGCCATGACTTTCAGAGCAGAGTCATGGGGGAGGAAGGGAACGACTGAAAATGTGGTTGGTGGGAGAGTTAGAGGAGAGGGAGGGAGGGAGGTGGGAAGAGAATGGAGAAGTACTTGATGTCAAACAGTGTTTAAAATATCCTCTTTGCATCACACTAGCTCTTAATTGGCACCAACCACTGAGGGGCTGATTGATCCCAGCAAGGGTCCAGCAAAACAGATAATTTTTTACAAGCTTCTGAAATTCATGAACCCTAAGGGGTCCCACACACCAGCGCTTTGTTGTTGCTGAGGTCTAGGGCTTCCTTGAAGGGATAAGTATCCAGGGGTGGCAGGTTTGGGTTTTTTTTTTTTTTTTTTTCCTTTCAAAATGCAGAATACATTCTTGTAGTTAATGCCTGTGGTCTTGCTGAGCAGATGAAAAGAGGGTAGAGCAGAGAGCTGGGCTACTAAGCTACTTGTTATAAATTAACTCTTAATGTAATGGGCTCATTAAAGAGATGTTGGGTCTGAAGGATGTGTGCAGGAAATCTAATTTTGGATTAAGGGCTTGATTCATATATGATCTGTCCACTCTGCACTCAGGGTTTGGGTCAGAGCAAGTTATTCTCTACTGTAGCTTCTCATTTAGGACCAGAGCTACATGGGATTTTCTGGGCTTCACACAGGGAGAAGTGAGCCTACATATATTGAGAACCTACTATTTGCTAGGTGCTTCGTTTTTGAAGTTTTCCCCCAAGAATATCATTCCTCTTTCTCAGATGTGAAAACTCAAAAAAAAAAAAAGCTCATGCAATATGTCCAAGGACTCACAGCTGGTAAGAGCTTTGGAGAGTCAGTCAGACCCCAGGGGTACAGAGCTTCTGGTTTAAAGCATGCTTTCCACCACTCATGGAATCATTTTTCCTGACATTGGCATGGTACAGTCAAAGCATTTTATTTACTGGAAGTGTGTGGACATTGCTCCCAGCAGCATGTGCTTTACGAGGGTCCGCAGGAGAAAATGTTTCAATACTGAGATATGCTGTGCTGCTTCTGAAAGCCGGTGTGCTTTTATCTCCTAGACATGCATTCTGTACCTGTGGCTTATGTTCCTCTGGCTTTCTTCTCTGCACCTTGGCAAGTCAGAAAGCTGTGGGACTAACGCACAGGACCATGGCATCCACGTCAGACTATATAGGACATGAGGGGATGCTTTGTGGGTGCTAATCCTACTGTGGATTTCTTATTGTGGTACTCACCTTTTTTCCTTCTTTCTGTTTTCCTGATTGATTTAACAACAAAAACAAAAACAAAAACAAAAAACCTCTCCTGGTTCTTACTGTGTCGATCTCTCTGCCTCATTTTTCCCTTGGTTTGTTTAACTTTCAATATGCTCAGACACACACGTCCACACACACCTCTTTCTGTGCTGCTTTTTTACATTATACCCTGGGGCAGGCTGTGTGCCTGTGCATGTTGTGTGCACTGTTTCCTCATTGCTTTCAGGTAGATCCACAGTGAAGGTTGACAAATCCCTCCCAGGTTAGTTAGTGACTATATGACAAATATTTGTATGCTGTCCAAAAAGTGAAATGATGCAATAAAATATTTGTATGTTTGTTCTCCGTGATGTGAAACTAACTGATTATTTTCTCTTTGTACATCATTTGGTGCCATGTAGACCTATGCCTTTTAAAGAGACTCACAGGAATGCCCTGTTAATTTGGCATGGAAACTGATAAGCCCTGGCCTCACAGTGCAGTAGGGAGACAGGCATGTATCAGATAAATTATGATACTGAAGGATACCAGAATACGCCGCCTCAAAATATGCCTCTTTGGCATATGAATTATTTTGAGCTGAAGGCAATTGAGAGTCAGCAGATGCAGAAAAAAACTCTTCACCTCCCCCTTCCCCCCCCCCCGCCCCGCCTAAAAATAAGAGTATAAATTTCTCCTTTTGTAAATGAAATTTACATTTATAAAGGAAATTTCCATTTGTAAAGATGTCTCCCTAGCTACACTGAGAGACAATTCTTATCAGCTGAAAGACTCTTATCTGTATAATAAGACAACCTTTATTTACTACAGTTTCTCCTCTCACCTTCCCATAGCTTGTTCCCTCCCTCCAGAAGTCCCCAACCCCTCTTCCTTTGTTTAAACTAAGATGGTATATAAGCATCCATCTTCTAGCCAGCCACCTCCTGGAGCCACATTTTTCTTTGTGTTCTCTGGTGCATATGTAATCAAAACGGTTTTTTTCTCTTGCTAATATTTATCACTTTGATTCGAGGACCGCAGTCTTAGAGCCTAGGAGGGTAGAGGGAAGAATATTTTTCCTCTCCTACAAAACAAAGAGATGCAATCAAGATATAATTTCAGTGACAAGAGAGCAGAGCACTTCTAGTTCATGTCACTTTTTCTTATTTTTTTATTTTATTTGATCCTCACAATAACACAATAGGATAAGGATGCTGGGAATGAGAATCCCATTTCACAGCTGGGGAAATTGAGGCACAGAGGCTGGTTAGGTTACATGTCCTAACTAGCCTGCATCGTGGCTGAGAATTGAACCAGCACATTTTCTCTCTTACATAGTATTCACTGGTTCCTGGGTTGGAAGAAAGAGATTCTCTTACCTTTGAATCTAGGAAAGCAAGCAAGAGGCTAAAAACTTGGTACAAGAACAGCCAACAAAACAATTTGGCTTAATAATAGATTTATTTCTGGTGTCAGGTGTTCTGCTGTTTTCACAGGGCAAATCAATTTCTAAGAGAATCTTAGCAAAAAGAGCATCCATCCTGGCTTCTGTGAAATAGATTTGATTTTTTGCAACTTGCTTCTCTCTAGACCTTCCTCACAGAGTGGGCACCATTTACGATTGTTCCTGATAAATGGAATATTTATAAATGGAATATTTCCTGCCATATCAATAAACAAAGGATGTCACAGTCATCAAGGATTGCAGCCCTCCAACGTGAGCCGGTGAGCCCTGAGGAAACTCAGGGCTGAAAAGAATACCTGCCATCTAGCAGCCATCAGACTGCAGCCACTTCCTGCAGTGAGCCCTGAGGAAACTCAGGATGTGAAAACACAAGACACCGGCCCCAGAGAGCTGAGGTGCATATCAAAGGAATGATTTCAGTGAGCCCAGACTCTTGCATCTTCCCATATATAGAAAAGTGCTAAATTCCTTAACTTGAGATGTCTCGTGTTCTTTAATTAACAATAATCTTTTGACGTCCCGACTACCTGTCCTTTGCTGCAAAACTGCTCTGTATCCTGGCTCCTCCCCTCGCCTCCCCGGAGCAGTTTCTCAGAGTTATCTGAAACGCTGTCTGCGGGCTGCAGTCCTCATTCTGCCCCAAATAAAACTTAACTCGCAACTCTCATGTTGTGCATTTTTTAAAGTCAACATTCCTCATTACTTTAATGGATGACTCATTCAGTCTTAGTGATACTGTTATTAGAAATAGCAAAAGAGCAATTAATACTCTCAACTTTTATGAGTTAGAACCCTCCCAGGAACATCCATTTCGGGAACTTTCGTTTCAAAGGAAATGCCTTCAATAGAAAATAATTATTTAATTTACAAGCAGGCGAAGACTTTTCCTATGCAAGTATGAGTAAATTATTATATTGATCATTCTGTAATAAAAAAATTGAGGCAGGAAACTGCCAAAGGATAAAAAAAAAAAAAATTCAAAAAACCCAAATCTAAAATACTTCTTATTGGAAAAAAGGACACTTCAAACAGATCTTAACAAATGAGCCTTTGAGTTTTGGGGCTCCCTGTGTGACAAGGATAAATATTTGCTAAGAAGCCCTGTGACGTCATGCAGCCACCTCCACATCTTGTCCTGAAATAGAAAGAAGAGGAGTGAACCTGGAGGGGCAGGAATTTTGTAATGTTTAGAGCAAGATTCTGAGGCAGATTCTGGTTGCCAGTAAATAAGCCTGTGGAAATGAAGATACTGTTACTAATCTCATCAGACTGGGGCAAAACATGCCTCTCCCTAGACAACTTATGTTGTTTATATCAAAGTTCTCTCTGCCAAAGGACACTACTGGTTTTGCATCCAGCTCCTGTGAGAACATAGGTTGCAAAGCTTACTAAAGCAGCTAGCTACCTTGGGAGGTGTTATTCCCTCCAGCAAGCACAAGAAAAATTCAGTTTTGAAGTTGTTGGCATGGGCCAATAAGGATATTTGGTTGAACTCCATTATTGGTGAATTTAGAATTTGGGTAATATTTTTACTGACTTCCAGGGAGTTTCAACTGAGGCAGCTTTGGTCTGTATCATCAGACTTCCTCCCCAAACTCAGTGCTGTGATCCTAGGTAAAATAACCCTGGCTTGATTGGCAGTTTTGTCTTCTAGGTATTTCCTGAAGGAGATGCTGCTTATCACTCACAGCCATATTGCCGGGAGGACATAAATCTGTGGTAATGCATGGGGACCATTTCACATAATTGATTGGAGCAGGTGCTCATGCACCTTCCAGCCCAGTTCCCTTAGAAGACAACCAAACACTGAAGGAATAGCCATTTGAAGTGTAGAACTCCCCACCATGGGCTATTCATGAAGCTTTGGATGAACAAAACTTTTCTCTTGCAATGATTTCTGAATTTCAAATATCTGAAGTGGTTTGTTTTCAGAGGACTTCAATCTGATGTTGAATGAACACCTAGGGATGCTGGCTGGAAACCCAACTGTAAGTGTCCCTCCATAAGGTCTTATTAAAACATTAGCCTGTGATTTCTTGGTCTAACTCTGCTCTTAATCGAGGTAATCTGAATAAATAAATTGGAAGGTCCTCTCCAACTTGAGAATTGTGTGGTTGTTCTATTCTTTTAGATTCGTGGAAAGTATTGCCTAGCTGGTAAGTTCCTTGCAGACATGTCACACTCACCTTGGCACAATTGATAATCTCTTCCTCAATAGAAGCTCAGCATCTTCTTCATGAGAAGAACTATTAATATGATACCTTTTCTAAGAACTCCAAGATAAGAGAAATAAAAGATTCTTTTCATGTGCTTTCACTTCTTAAGCCTTATAGGATTTCAATGATCAATATAAGCCTAGTCCAGATAATGTGGAATATAGAGAAAATAAACAAAATTCAGCTCAATTTCATCACCATGACTTAGCCATGAGGGCTTATCTATCTTGTTCATATAATACCCATAGGACCTAGAACAGTGCCTAGCACAGAGTAGAGCCTTAATGCTGTTTGGTAAGGGAGTGAATAAATTATAATTTTGATATATTTTCTTCCACCTTTTCCCCTGCCATGCATATTTTTCATGGGTATGTTCATGATGCCTATGTAGGCTTTTGTACCTTGCTTTCCTTTTGTTTATTTGCCCTTATATACAACATGTTCCTTTGGGCCACAGAATCCTCCTCGTCATTGTTCATAATGACTGACTAATATAGGAGGCACGTTCTAGCACAGCAGCCTAAAAGTTGAATCTGTTGCTTAAAGAACTAGTGTTTTCACTACCAAATATAAAATAGATAGCTTGTGGGAAGCAGCCCCATAGCACAGGGAGATCAGCTCGGTGCTTTGTGACCACTTAGAGGGGTGGGATAAGGAGGGTGGGAGGGAGACACAGGAGAGAGGGGATATGGGGATATATGTATACATATAGCTGATTCACTTTGTTATACAGCAGAAACTAACACAACAATGTACAGCAATTATACTCCAATAAAGATGTTAAAAAAAAAAAAGAACTAGTGTCTTCTTATCTCTGCAGGTGCTCACACGTAGGTTGGATGTTCAGCTATCAGATATGAGTTGAACTAGATGCATTGCTCTAAGACCACTTCCCAGTCTATAATTTATGAACTTCAAAGACTAGTCATTTGCAAAGCTAATGGGTTTTCGTAAAACATGATTATCATGAATCAAACCTTTTCCCAGAACCATTCTTCCCACTCATACATGGTTTTCCTTGATGCCCATTACTATCTAAGTTTGTAATGTAAACTTGAAAAACAATGAAGATTTGCTTCCTTGGAAATAGCCACTAGTTCAGAATTTCCATTCAATTAACAAGTAATAAGCAAGTTCCTATGTGCCGGGCACATTTTGTGATGACTAAATCTCAATCTGATCCCACGGAATTCAGTTCACAATTACTAACACTGTATGAGGCATTGGGGATAAAAGGAGGAAAAAATACCTTCTCTGTTCTAATGGAACTCAGGAATGGTGATGGGAGTGGGGAGTGGGGGACTGACCTAAGCAAATAACCACGAGGAAATGAGGTAAATGTTCCAGGAGAAGCATGTAGAAGGGGCTGCCTTGGTACCCAAGAGAGCAAAGTTAATTCTGTATGTTGGAGTGGTGTCTGAGGTCAGGAATAGACCAACAACTTTTAACAAGGCAGAAGAACTAAATGTCTCAAAAGAGGACAGAAAATGTGGGAGTTCATTCACATGGAAGAGAGAGGTTTTTCCTGCTGGGAGGAGGTCAGAGAGGACTCCTGTGGGACTGGGAATCCCACCATGCCTTGACAAGTGGTTACAAGAATGGAGAAAGTATTCTATTGTGTTTGAATAAATCCAGCAACTAGTGTCTGTGTTCAAATCCCTAAGACGTGATGGTTGCTTTTTGTTTAGTGGTTTTACTTCTTAATTTGTTTTTGACCTTTTAATAATCTGAGGAAGGATCCACAGCATAGCCAGCATACCTGGCAGTTCTGGTGATGGGCTGGGAATGTGTGAGCCACACTGACCCTCCTGCAACTAAGCTCTCTCCCCCCTGGAAATTGGGCCAGCTGATCTGGCATTAGCATTAAGACTGTGGCCAGGGTCTCCTCACTACTGCTGTGTGCCTATCTGCCCCTCATTCACTTTGTCCAAGTACCTCTCTGATAGAGGGCATGCAATGGCATTTCTGTCCATTGTGCAGGGGGCATTACCTGTTTCACATCCAGGTGGAGAGCAGAGGGCTATTTAGAAGAATTCAGGAGGGCTGAAGTCCTTGGGAACAAAAGACCTTCTCTCTTTTCTGGAAGGGAAGAGGCGAATCCTGGAGGAAAAAGAGAAGCTTCCCAGGAAAGGAAGAATATTTATTTCATGAAAATGGCCATAGATGTCTATGGCAGGAAGTGTTCTTGGAGAAGGTCCACTTCAAACACCTGTGACACAGATGAGGCCATGGAGGGCTCCAGTAGAAAGTGGTTCATGGTAGGCCAGAGACCTGAAGGTACTAAAAGGAACCGTGGATTCAGAAGCAGAAAATCTAGGTTCTAGTCTTCTGATTCCAGATTAAATAAGATACGAATGAGAAAAAGTAATGACAGCAAATGTGTATAGCATCTCCTAAATGCCAGGCTCTGTGGGAGTACCTTTACATACATTAATTATTTTATTCCATTTAGTATTTGTAGCAGCTTTATGAGGTAGGGACTATTATAATCCCTATTTTAGAGCTGATCTGTAAAAGTGATACCTGTAGACGATAAAAGCATTTTTATCTAAAGCAGAAGGTAATAGTCCCAATGAACTTCCTAGAGCTTTTGGAGGTTCCAATGAGATCAAATTTGTGAAGCCATTTTGGAAACTGTAAAGTACCATACACCCATGAGGGACTCACTTTACACTATAGTTTACCCACATTTTCCTTCTCCACCTGTACTGAGCACCTGCAAAGTGAATGGCATGAAGCCATCACTGCAAGAAAAATAGATGGATGAGACCCAGCCCCTCCCTCAAAGACTGACCATTCACTAGGGGAGGTAAGACACCAAGGTGAATGACTTCAAAGTAAGGAAAAGTGTCAGGATGCTGACTCAAATAAGATACATAAGATCATGTCATCTGCAAACAGAGATTAATTTTACTCCTTTCTAATTTGGATGCATTTTATTTCTTTTTCTTACCTAATTGCTCTGGCTAGGACTTCCAGTATTATGTTGAATAGAAGTGACAAGGATGGGCATCCTTGCCATGTTCCAGACCTTAGAGGAAAAGCTTTCAATTTTTTACCATTGAATATAATATTAGTTGTGGGCTTTTCATATACAGCCTTTATTTTGTTGTGATAAATTCTTTCTATACATAATTCTTTTGAGAAATTTTATTGTGAAAGTGTTGAATTTTGTCAAATGCTTTTTTTTTTTTTTTTTGCATCTATTGAGAAGATCTTGTAGTTTTTTCCTTCATTCTGTTAATGTGGTTCATCCCTGTATCCCAGGGGTAAATCCCACTTGATCATGGTGCATGATTTTTTTAATATGCTATTGAATTTGGTTTGTTAGTATTTTACTGAGGATTTTTGCATCAATTTTCAATGGAGATATTGATTTTCTTGTCTTGTGGTGTCTTGTTTAGATTTGTTATCAGGTTGATGCAGACCTCATAAAATGAGTTTGGAAGTGTTCCCTATTTTTCTAGCTTTTGGAAGAGTTTAAGAAGGACTGGTATTAAATCTAAATGTTTGGTAGGATTTACCTGTGAGCAATCTGGTCCTGGGCTTTTCTTTCTTGGGAGTATTTTAACTACTGATTCAGTTTCCTTATTTTTTACTGATGTGTTCAGGCTTTCCATTTCTTCTGGATTGAGTCTTGGTAGATTGTATGTTTCTAGAAATTTATCCATTTCTTCTAAGTTATCCAATTCATTGGTATACAATTGTTCATAATAGTCCCTTATTTTATTTCTGTGGCACTGGTTATAATATCTCCTCTTCCATTTCTGAATTTAATTACTTGAGTCTTCTCTTTTTTCTTAGTCTAGCTAAGGTTTGTCAATTTTGTTATTCCTTTCAAAAAACCAACTCTTAGCTTTGTTGATTAAAAATTTTTTTACTTCATCTATTTCTTCTTTAATCTTTATTACTTCCTTTTTTCTGCCAACTTTGGGCTTAGTTTTTTCTTCTCTTTCTAGTTCCTTGAGGCAACACTTATGGCATGTAGTATGGAGGTTTCTCAAAATATTAAAGATAGAACTACCATATGATCCAGCAATTTCACTTCTGGGTGTACATGCAAAGGAATTAAGATCAGAATCTTGAAGAGATATCTTCACTCTCATGTTCATTGCAGCATTATTCGCAATAGCTAAGATCGGGAAGCAACCTAAATGTCCACTGATAAATGAATGGATAAAAAAAACGTAGTACATACATATAATGGAATACTATTCAGCCATAAAAAAGAAGGAAATCCTCCCATTTGTGACAACATGGATGAACTAGAGGATATCATGCTAGGTGAAGTAAGCCAGATACAGAAGGACAAATGCTACATGTTACAACTTATATGAGGAATCTAAAATTGTCAAACTCATAGAGGCAGAGAGTAGAGGGTGGTTTATAGGGGCTGGGGGATTGGGAAAAAGAGAGGTATTAGTCAAAGGGTACAAAGTTTCAGTTATACAGATGAATATGACCTAGAGAACTGTAGTTTACAACACTGTATGGTATACTTAAAATTTGCTAAGTGTAGATCTTATGTTAAGTGTTTTTATTACAAAAAATAAACATAAAACAAATAGAGTAATAGGAAACTTTTAGAGGCGATGGATATGTTTATGGCATAGGTTGTGATGATGGTTTCATGGGTGTAAAATTACCCAAATTCATCAAGTTGTATGCATTACACATGTACAGCTTTTTGTATGTTAATCATACCTCAATAAAAAAAAATTTTTTTTAAGACATGAATTTAGAGCTTGCTTCCTGATCGCAGGCTGGGAAAGACATTTCAGCGAAGGCCCTCTGGGGAGATTGTTTCAAAACTTAACTCTGAAAGGTCAGTAACTCAGGTTGTTTTGTCTCCTTCTCAATTCTGACTTCCTACTGGATGTACCATGACTTCTTCATATTATTTAAAAAAAAGAAAAATTTTTTTTTGTATTTTACATTAACCTAGGGATGTGTTTGAAGTCTAAAATGAAAACAGCTCTGCCAGTCCTGTTTGGTCATCACAAATAGACCACACAGGATTTCAGGGGTTCCATTATCTGTTTATGAACAACAGGCCATCAGGCCAATGAACCATGTTATTGTCATTCCATTTGTGTCTCTCAAGTCAGTTTTCATCTCAACTAATCAGAAGATAAATTTGATCCTTCTCCACCTTCTGGCTCTGTCCTCATTTCAGTTCCCTGTGGTTTCATGCTGGGCTGGGCTATTTGAAATCTGGTATAAAACACCCAGGAAGAGCTATAATTTTCAAATTTGCCCATAGGGAAATGGGTCTAGTAAATGTAAAGTACTAGCAATTTGGCTGTTTAAGATTTAATAATTTTTACATCAATGTGCAGGATCTGTGGCAGGCACAATTTCCGAGGAGTAACAAGTATCACTGGTGGCCAGATCCAAGGTTGTGCATGGAGGTTACCCAAACAAGCTAGGGAAGAAGTGAGGCAAGAAAGCCAAGAGCTTTCTTGTGTGGAACTCAACCTCTCCTCAGGGCTTACCCTGTGGCTGTTTTAACACAAGGCTAGCGAAAGGGGTCTCCAGGGGAACTACTGGCTGGGTACCTTCCAAGAGTTCTGAAAGGATGTGTTCCTTCCCTTAGAGAATTGGTCATAGTCTGGCCCTCAGTCCTGCAGGCTCAGACCTAATTTTATGAGCACTAGAGTGTATATTCTCCTCTCAGGGAAGACCTAAGCCAAGATCATGAAGTTGATGTAAAAAATTATAGATTTCCAATGAAGGACCATGGCCACAGGGACCAGAATTCATAAATCATATGACAGAACTGCCTTGTCCCAGAGGAAGGTCTCCCTAGGAAGCCGAACCTTAATCAGAAGCTTGCTTGTTGAGAATGGAGTCATAGTCAGAGGAATCACACACGTCAAATGGTAAGAGCAGCAGGCTGTCCATCCCACAAGAGTTCCAGATCTAGACTCTAAAGGTTTTCCATCCCGAGGGTACTGCTTGGATGGGCACCACAGTTCTCCTTTCTGTGATGTTTTTTCACTGATGCATCTCTGACTAGCCATCCCTCTGCCCTCATCCTTAATGTAACCTTCTTATTGCAGTGGTTGGCCACGCTGGCTGAACACTAAGCTCTGAAAACAGCCTCAATCTCTGGTGGCTTGACCTACTCGATGTTGACATATTTAGGAGAGCCTTGTCCCTCAGCTTTCTGTTTGCCCTGTCTATAAGGGATTATCAGTGGGTTTGTTGGGGATTGTTTAGCACTGGGAAGGAGTCTGAGGGTCTCAACTCTGCCCCTAAATTTCCTGGTTGTCTTGGCTACAGATTGTGTGACTTTTAGGAAGTTAGTGGCTCTGAAACTGACTGAATTTTTGCCTTAGCAACTAGGAAGTTTAGAACCAAATTTGTGGTTTCTTCTGCCAATACTGTGAGATCATGTAGTATCCATTAACTGTGCTGATTTGAGGTTCTCTGGCTTTTTGTTTTGCTTTTTTGTTCTTTTCCTAGAGTCTGTTCAACAATTGTTTTATACCTTTGTATTTTTGTAAGTTGTCTCATTCTATAAAGAGACTCCAGAGCTCAGAAATTTCAGTGTGCCTGCTGAAAATAAATTTCTATATATGAAAGAGAAAAAGCTGTAAATTTCTTGGAACACTTGAGAAAGAAAGTACAGTTTTGTGCAGTTCTTTGAACTCCTCATATAGAAAATGAGGTTTTTATAGTCCTTTGTGAATGGAATGGCCTTATCTGCTAGATTTGGCTGGACTCCTGTATAAGTGTGTGGGAGGCAGATGTTGGAGATGGGATGGGAGTGGGGAGGACCTCATGAGCACATAGAGGACTCTGTGCCTGTGGGGAGGTGTCTCCTCGGTATAATGCACATTCTTCATGCACATTCATGGATGTCTCCTGGCAAAGGGTGGGTGTGTGGGGAGGGACGAGGGAGTTACAAGAGTTTCAGAGAGTCTCTACTTGAATGTGAAATACCCCAAGGAGGGGCTTCACAGAAATCTCATTTCTAAACACTGGGAATGTGGGGGGTTCTTGCTTTGTGAGATTTATAGCCTAGTTAATCTTCCGCATTAGGACCATGGGGATCTCTAACCTAACCTTCCATTGTACAGATGAAGAAACTGAGGCCCAGGATGTGACTTGTTCAAGATCACCACCTTTTAGGATCTAGAGATTACCATACTAAGTGAAGTAAGTCAGAAAGCAAAAGACAAATACCATATGATATCACTCATATGTGGAATCTATAATATGACACAGATGAACTTATCTATGAAACAGAAACAGACTCACAGACATAGAGAACAGACTTGTGGTTGCCAAGAGGGAGAGGGGGTGGGGTAGGGATGGACTGGGAGTTTGGGATTAGCAGATGCAACCTGGTATATATATACAGAATGGATAAACAACAAGGTCCTACTGCATAGCACAGGGAACCATATTCAATATCCTGTGATAAACCATAATGGAAAATAATATGAAAAAGAATGTATATATATGTATATACATATATATATATATATACACATAAAGAATGTATATATGTGTGTGTGTGTAACTGAATCACTTTGCTGTACAACAGAAATTAACACAACATTGTAAATCAACTATACTTCAATAAAATAAAATTTAAAAAAAGATCACCATCATTTAGTGGCCAAGCCAATGTAGAGTCCTGATGGCTGATCTCCCAACACAGCTTTTTCCCTCAGTCGCAGACCTGACACTTTTAGCTGTGTCCAGTTTACTCCCTGTTTACTCCTGAACTGTAAGCATATTTCTGTCCTCCCCTCTCCTTACTACCAGATCTTCAAGGAGAGACCTTGATGGCTATAAATTTTGGAGATAGTAAAATGTCTTCAAGAAATATTTTACCACTGGCCTATTTCATGTGTTTCAGTTAGGAAATGAATTCAACTGTTAGTAAGAGAAAAACAAATTAAAGTGGCATAAATAATATAGAGATCTATTTTTCTATCAAGCGTTAAAAAATCTGGAGTCCATCACTGGCACATCACCCATAAATGTCAATGGTGACTCTAGGTCCTCTTATGCTGCTCAGAAATCCTGCTTGTGTGTGTGTGTCTGTGTGTGTGTGTGTGTGTGTGTGTGTGTGTGTGTGACTCTTCTTGTACTCAGGATGGCTGCAGGAGTACCAGCCATCATGATCTTGTTCTAATTAGGAAGCATGGAGAAAGGCAAGGGGCACAACTTGTGCCCTGCACACAGGGATTAAGGACCAACCCCCTCCAAGTGACTACGTCACATAACCACCCTAGTTGTTGAGAGTATTAAATGAGATGGTGTATGTTAAATCCCTTAAATAAATCTTGGCACATTGTGAGTGCCTCAATGAATGGTCATTCCCTTTCTTCATAGAAATGTTAGATAAAGCTGGGAGACCAGGAAGGGGATGGTGGTGGGCACAGGATTCCTAAAGCAGTTATATCATTTTGTGTGGCTCAGTCATTTTCGTGATGAGCTTTTTGAGTTTGAAAATGGAAAGCGAGTAGTCAGAGAGCTTTTGAATTGACAGGAGACAAGCTAGTTGAAAATCCATCATCTTAAATTGCTTCCCCTTGATCACACTGTGCTATTTTTTTCGAATGATTTCACCAATAATGACTTCTATTAACTTTCTACGTGACTTTTAAAATAAGAGATGATTTATAAATAAAAACATCCTCCCAGACTCTGTGACCTTGAAAATTACGTGAGATCTGATTTACAGTTCTAATACTTTGCACTTCTTCAATGCATGTTCAAAACATATTAAAAAGTGAAGCTCAAGTTAGTTACTCCTGGTGCGGTGAGGTGGAATGGGAATTTGAAACAGTATGATTCAATCTCCTTATTTTTCAGATGAGGGAACTGAGGAACAGAGAAGCAGGGAGACTTTCCTGAAGTTACCTGACAAGGCAGAACTTGGGCTAGAACCTGGGCGTTCCACCTCCTAGTCTTCATAACTTCTGTTACTTTACGCTCCAGTCTGATCAGTGTTTTAAGCATGTCACTTCCGCTTCCTGGGGTTTCGTCCTCATATGGAAGAGGGACTGGACCAGCAGTCTGCTCGGGCATTTCTTCACAGAGCCACAGTCAGACCGCTTCCATGGGTCCGCCTTCCTCCTCCTCCCTCCTCTCCCTTTCAGACCATTATTCTAGTGTCCGAGACCTATGGCCATGGGTAGCACAAGGAGGCAAATCACTGACCCACTTTATGGTGAGCAAACTGAGACTGAGTGGTAACCTACAGTTTCGTGCAGATACAGTGACCCTAGGAAGGGGTCACAGTGATGAGCAACGTCACACACAAAGTTTAGAGGAAAAACATGTTGAGGCTTGCTATTGTGTAGTGGAAAGAGTACTCTTTAGACTGTGGCCAATTGGAATCCTGCTCTATCTTACTAGCTGAGCACCCCCGGCAAGTTAAGGCAAGCTACTTAGTCTCAATTGCTTCATTGATAATAATAATAAAAATACCTAGGTTGGAAGGTTGTTCCATGAATACATGGTAAGTACTCAATACAGCAGTAGTAGTAGTAGCACATTAGCATATTAGCAAAAGTATTTTCAATGAAAAAGTTGGAGTGGATTGGTGATTCTTAACCTTTTCTAGATCTGGAAGTGGCTGCCCTTCCCAAATACACATACACATACAAATATGCAAACAATTTGGGGGGTTTATAATATTCCTGAAACCCATACATGGACCTTATGGTGGTCCATGGATTCCTAATTAAGAACCTATGGAGAATATCTCTATCAGGTTCCTTCCTGCTTTATCACTGACTCAGTAAAATTTCCTAAGCTTCTCTGACAATTGAAGAAGCACATCTAGATGTTCCATAAACCAACTGCCTTACAACAAGATTTTTACTCCCGAAGCCCGCGCACCTAGAGCCTGTGCTCTGCAACAAAAGAAGCCACTGCAATGAGAAGCCTCCGCAAAAAGACTACAAAAAGACTCTTTGGCAAGGGGCCTGAGATAGAGTAAGACTAGGAACTTTGATGGGAGAAATTAAAAGTCTCAAATTCTACATTAACTAAGAATCCAGTTAGCAGTTATCCAAAATTAAGGAATTAAGTGCTCATTATGATTCTACAAAATGAGAAAATGCCAAATGTGAGATGCTCACAGTTTTGAGAGTCTGAAACCTAGAGAAGAAGGAGTGTCTCTTGGCCTTCTGGCCAGGCTGACCATGACTAGGGGGGACTCCATTTGCACAGGGATAGGGCTGCCAGGAGCCCCTTTGCAAAAAAAGCGCTGGGTTCTGTTATTCCCCAAGGCGCCCTTTGTGGAGTTAGGGAGAGTGCGGTTATCTAGTTGGTTCATTTGTTTGTTTTCAAGGGCCTTTAACAAACTCTGCTCTGAAGCTTCAAAGCTCTAGTCTGAGTGAGGACGATGCTCTTGGACACCCCTCATTCATTCTCCAGACATTTACTGAGACCCTCTACGTGCAGTGCTCTGTGGTAAACTGTGCTATGAGGGATGAAAAGGCAAATGATTCTTTGCTTGTTTTAATGTGGACTGATTTTCCTAGCTTATACTCTTTCTGGCTATACTTCTGGCATGCTCTCACTGGTTATACTTTCACTCCAATTATTTTATTTGCAACTTCCAGAAAATTGCAAGGGCTGTCTGACAGGGATTTTTGTTCCTATTTTATAGAAGAGCCTAAGCACAGAGAGGATGTAGCTTGCTCCGGGTCATAGTGGAAAGAAAGTTTATGTCCCCTGATTTTGAATTCAGTCACTTTCCACTGTATAGGATTGCCCATGAGTTGCTTGTTTTAATATGACAGAGACCTTATATACACACTGACTGTGATGCAAGGCAATGAAAGGAAACTCTGGGGTCAGAGATAAAGGGGATCCGTTTCAACGGGCCAATGGAAGCAAGAGAGTCTTTGGGGAGTAGAGCTTGTTGGCTTTTTTCTTCTTGATGTCCCCCAGCTAGATGGGGAAAAAAAGGGATTCAGCAATCTCTTTACTTCTTCCAGCCTTGGGAAGATTTGTAGCTGATCCATATCCACACAGCATGTGCGCTGCTAGTTTTCTGATAAACTACTTTATTCATTCCTGGAACAAATATTTACTGAGCACTCCTCTCAGCTGCCAGTCTCATGATGAAGTAGGAGGTTTTATGTTGACAGTATTGATTCCAACATATATAAACATATATGTGCAACACATGCACATATACTTTCCTTTTCTTGCTGAGCCAAAAATTTCTGTTTAGGTACCCACTACTGAGTCTGTACTAGTTTCTTGGGGCTGCCATAACAAAGTACCACAAACTTATTCTCTCACAGTTCTGGAAGCCAGAAGTCTGAAATCAAGGTATTGGCAGGGTTGGTTCCTACTGGAGTCCCAGAGGAAGAGTCAGTTTCTTGAATCTCTTCTAGCTTCTGGTGGTTGCTGGCAATCCTTGACATTCCTTGGTTTGGAGTTACATCACTCCAGTTTCTGTATCCGTCTTCACATTGCCTTTTCCTCTGTGTCTGTGTATCTCAAATCTTCTTCTCATTTCTCTTATAAGGATACCAACCACCAATTTGATTTATGGTTCACTCTAAATCCAGGATGATCTCATCCTGAGATCCTCAACTCAGTTGTATCTACAAAGATCCTATTTCCAAATAAGGTCACATTCACAGGTATAGTGGTAAGGACTCACATGTATCTTTTTGGGTGACATTATTCAACCCATTATAGTATCCAAATGGGACTTTACTTCTCATCCTTGTTTTGAGGAGATTTATGCTTTCCAATGAACGTTTATATTACTTGTAACAGTGACACATTTTAAAGAGTGTGACCTTCCATATAAATGAAGGGAAAATGTGTTAGTTGAATGAACAAGGAGGGTAGATGACAAATACACCACAAGTGCTACACGTGCAGCAGCAATTGAAAGGATGGATTCATTCCTCGGCTATAAAGCACTCTGAACCCCTAGAAGAGTAGTGTGATTACAAGTGTCTAGGTATTACCTATTATGCAAAGACTCGGGGTTACTCTCATATCAAGTACCTGGACTTATTTTACTTAAGAAGTCTTAGATAAAATATTTTTTTGTTACACTGTACAAATCAATGGGTATTTCAGACAGTGCGTTCCTTCAAGCCTCAATTTTCTGAATAAAACAGGGAGACTTGAATATTATTGGGTAATAGAGATCTCATGCAAGTGGGTTGTATATAATAAGGAAGACAGGTGACTAGAATATGAACTTGTTTGGGCGTTGTGAAAGAGTAGAGATTCAGACGATCCAGTTTCGACTGGTAGCATGTTAATGTGCAATTGCTATAGATGTTTCCCTTGACTCAGAATATAAAAGGAAAAATTAAGTTCAGCTAAACCGTCTTCAGTGGTTCCCATTACATTTAGGTTTATGGATCATTATTTATTACTTGCTCAGGATGAAATAGGAACTGAAACCCAACAACAATTTAGATTGGGATTATGGTTTCAATGTTTTAAATGATGCAGACATTTCTTGGTTAAAAACTGATTACTTATAATAAATCAAAACTGTGCTCTTCTTTTTTGATCTGTCCAGGAAGACAGGTTTAGTAAGTAAGTTAGCCTCTCAGTTTTTAACTTCTTAAATCACCTAAGTCAGAAAGTACACATGGCAAGTCTAATGCTTCCTGAAGTTTGCTTTTTTAAGTGCAAACCACTTTTAGAAAACAGTTTATTTCCTTCACCTGAGGACAATAGGTTAAAGAGTAGGTAGCAGCCCTGCCACTCCAACAAACATCTTCTGTCCTTTCTTTAAGGGATGTTGAATGTGCCTAATGGAATCTGGCGTGTTTTCACTACCTATGACATATCAAAATGGCAAATCCTAACATTTGCTGTATCTAAGGTCACTTTCATACCTTATGCTTTACATTGTCAGCTTGAATTGATATCAAGCTGGGACAGGTCATGAACGTTCCCCCTGACTCCCTATCATAGTTCAAAATGCTCACATCAGCTCTTTAAATGTGTGGTGCAATGTGTGAGGCCATGGGTGTGATGGAGGATACAATGAGTCGCAGTCAAAAACCTGGGTTTTAGTCCCAACTCTACCATTTATCAGCTATGAAAGCCTTGGCAAACAGTAGAACTCAATAGATATTTACTGAGCACCTACTATGTGCCAGGCCTTAGGGAACAAGAGGACAGAGAGCAAAAATAGACATGGATCCCACAGAATGACCAGATGTTGAGGCACATGCATAAATAACTCCAGTGTGAGGTACAAAGAGACTTGAGCTGAAAGACAGGAGTAGATAAAAAGCCATAACAAGCAGAGGAGGGAGCAATTGCTTAAGTTTGGGTTGGGGGGGGAGCAATAAAGGAAGGTTTAATGGAGGAGGTTGATCCATGAGCTAAGACTTAAATGTAGGGTAGGATTTGGGCATGATGGATGGGGAAGGAGGTATAGGTGGAGTGAGCTGTCCATGGAGGTGGTAAAGCACATGGTTCTGTGAAGCCTGATGAAGGGTCTATTAACCTGGCACCTGCAGGGGTGTAAGTGGTAGTGCAGTGAGTAGGGAAAACTGAAGCTAGGAAGGTATTGAGCTCAGTACAAAGAAGGGTTTGAAAAGCTAAGATCTCTGTTGAGGTTAGTCTAGTTTTAGAAAGAAGAAGGAGAAGGAGCAGGAGGAGAAGAAGAAGAAGAAGTATGAGGAGGAAGAAGAGAAGAAGGAGGAGGAGGAGTTGGAGGAGGAGGAGGAGGAGAAAGGAAGAAGGGAAGAAAAGAAGGAAGAAAAGCTAGTTTAGGGCAAGCATTCAGCACCTCTGCATGGTCAGTGGAAAAAAGAGGAAAATGCCCTTTGAGTGGACCATGACCTGTCACAGAATCAATCTGAATTAAAGACCTGGTGGGTCATAGAGGCCTGGCATTTCTGCCCAAGTTAGTTTGACAGGCTTCATGAGAGAAAACAGAATATATTTGCTTATGTGTAAATACATCCTAAGTCTGTGTAGGCTTGTCCCTACACTATGGCAAATGAAAAAGCACAAAAATTGTGTTAATGACATTGATCTGAGATTTGGTGGTTTACAACTCTTGGAGATCCATTGTTTAGTAAAGTAGGCATTGAGATGATCCGATTTTATAACTAAGTAACCAAACAGAAAAAAGCATTTCCTTTTGAGAAAGGTGGTTGAGAGGGTGGTTAACTGTGCCAAAAGTTACCAAATTTTGACTATGACAGGGCTTCAACTTTGGGACAATGTTGGTTAATTAAAAAAAATTCTTCAACTCAGTTCTTGATCAGAATATGAATCTGAGTTTTGTAGTTAGCACTGTAAAGTCTCCTTGGGGAGTTGCTTTCTCTTGGGTCATGATACTTCATTTTTAAAATAAAGGATATGAACCTGATTTTTCAGTCTTCTCTTTCTTTTCTTTGTATTGGTTCAAGTATATGCCAGCACCAAGTCAAACCATCATCTAGATTTTCATCCACATGTTATAAGATATTCAAATAGACTGAATTTTCCTTCGTTTAAATATAGAATTAATGCATGCACAGAATTTTAAAGTATTCCAACGGTGCAGAGGAACAAAAATAAAACATAAAATTATCCTCTATTTTATTACCAACCCCTCTCCCCAGAGACAGCCACTGTCAGTACTCTCTTTAGTTTTACTGGTAATTATTGTTATAACTTTACATAACACACTTAGATCCCTATTTTTTGATGTATTAACTCTAGACAGAGCTATTAGTTCCTAGATATGAGGTCTAAGGAGTTTACTCACTGACATTACTACCCATTTTTTCTTCCTCTTCCACTTCCTAATTTTTGTTAGCTTGATTATTATTTTTGGAGATTCTCTTAGTTGTCTTCATAAATTTAAGTAATACTACTAAACTCTATTTCATGATTTATCAAACTTTAGACAGCTAAAATCTTCACTATAAAGAAAATGACAATGGTATACCCATCCAACTCCAAATTTTGCTTTCCTCTATAAGTATTTTTATTTGATAAAATTTATTACATCTACATTCTCTTCTATTTTTGTAAATACATCTTATGTGATTATATAATAGATGAATTATAAAAAAGAAAATGAATGACCAGAATTTACAATATTATGGTTATGTAAATATTATTCAATATAGAACCAGGAAGTATGTATTAAGCCATAAAGAAGGAAGTATTCTATGCCATTAATATATTTCAGGTTAAAGGAGAATCTTCCAAATGTCCATCTAATGGTTTCTATCTTACTTGATTTCTAGTCTCCCTTAATCCTCAGTCATTCTCTCCTGTCATTGATTCTTGGATCCCATTTCATCCTCTTTTTCAAATTTCTGTTCTATTTTGATGGAGAACTACATCTCAAGTAGTATTTTTTAATCAGAGTATAAGGGCAGTGAACTTCTTGAGTTTTTGCACATCCAAAAGTGTGTTACATGTCTTTACTTTTAGATTTGATTGATGGTTTGACTGGGTATAGAGTTCTATGTTGAAATCCTTTTCCCTCTGAAGTTTGAAGAGTTTTCATTGTCTCCTAACATCGGAGAAGTGTTCATAGGAAGTCTGATAGTTTTATTCCTTTGTAAGTGACTGCCCCATTGTTCTGACATCCAGATTTTCCCTTTGCTACTGGAATTACCAACTTTCACCATGATGTCCTTTTCATGGTGACATCCTTTTCCACTAGTCCTCTTGGCATTCAGCACCTCTGTGGGAGTCAAGTTGATGATAGTGAGAAGCAATATGGTGTCCTGGACTGAACAAACCATCTGGAGTCAGAAGACCTGAATTCAAGTTCTAAATTTTGCCACTCTTTCCATCTTTAACTGTGTGAAACCTTGCAAGATACTATGTCTTCACTTAGGCTCATTTTTTTTTTTTCTACCAAGACGAAATTATAATAGTCTCAGTCCTGCTCTTTCCTGTCGTGCCCCATTATTTTGCAGGATTATTGTCATTGTGAACTACTGGGGATAAAATTGTTTTGCAAATTGTAGAGCTGTATATTAGGGTCAATACTGTTGCAATGGGTATGAACAGGATGAAGAGTATGGTGTTATAGAAATGCTGGGCTCTTATTTTTTTTCCTTTATCACATGTCACTTTGCCTGGAGGTGTGGATATTACCACGGGGTCATTACTCAGGCAACCTTGAAAGGCAAGCTTGCTAGTTAGAAGACTTGGCCCCCTGATACCTATCGGGCAGTTGTATAGGGCATCCCTCTTTCTCATCAACTCTTAAGGAAGGCATTGGATGTGCTCAGGGGGCCTGAGTGATAAATGACCTGTCCATTTATCCTTCTTAGAATAACTCCTCGCTGTCTGGAAAATAGAAATGACACACAAACTGACATACTGTGTAGCTCCAAAGTTCTTCCACTCATAAATAGAGTAAGAGGAAATCATTTAAATTACTTTTTGGGACATTAGCTTGAATGCTTCTGGGAACGCTATTCTTTCTTATTCAACATATTTTTTTAGAGTTAAAACAAAATTTAGTTTTCTGAAGGATATTTCCAGGAAGTTTCAAGCAATGATGTAAGCTGGAAGGGGAGAGAGTAAATTAGAGTCCAAAAATGTCAGAAGAATCTTCCCATCATAACTAGAATTCCCATTTACAAATAAAGAAACTGAGACCCTCGCCAAGGCAGGGACTTGCCCAAGGTCACATGAGCTGGGTGGAAATAGATTCCAGGACTCCTAACTCCATTCCACAGTTATTTTACTCAAAGAGGTCTCTTAACAGTCTTTAACTTTCTAATAGATTGCTTTGAAATAGAGAGCAGAAAGAGTCCTTGCAACATATATATTCTTGAGTCTGTATTTAATGAAAGCCAGTAGGTGGCAGTACCTCAGAGCATTTCCTGTGACAGACCCTGTGCAGGGCGTGTTTACAAGCGTTGGTCCAGGAACCTCTCACTGTAGTCATGGGAAGTAGGGATTTTGGCTTCACCTCAAAGATTTGAGGAACTGAAGTTCAGAGAGGTAAACAGGTTTACACACTTATAACATGTGCTTTTGATAAAGGGCAGAGACTGAAGTTGAACTTGAATCTAATTTTAGTCACAGGACTGGTTGTCTAAGCAGAGTTGAAAAGAGAATCTAGGAACCCCAGTTTCCTCAAAACTCCAGATCGTTTCAAGTTTCTTAACACATGTGATAAGCAAAGGCACAGATACCACTTTAAACACAGTCAGTTGTTGGCACAATTCAAAGGAGTTTTAATGGGCTCAAATTTACTGGATGGTGGATTTCAGATTTTTTGTCTGGCATATGGATCCCTTTCACATGGCCTTTTTGGAATATTCATGGAGCTCAGGAGATTTTTTTAAAAATTGAGAAAAAGTTGAATTGCCTTGGTGAGAGCATTCCTGCACTTGTGCCTTCAGCCCTGGGTGCCACTCATGATGAGGTACCACTCATGGTAATGGAGATAAGTGCCCAGGATGGAGAGGAGCCTGAGTCCAAGGCATGCAGCAAACCCTGGAAGGAAATGCACATGTTCAGCTCAGGGCCTCAGCCAAGAAAAAATTCATGGGGTACTTGATAGCTGTGTTCAAGTTCCTGAAGGACCATGACATGGAGATCAAATTAGACTTGTATCATGTGTCCTCAGTGGGCTGCTCCACCAACATATGAAAATGATCAGGAGCCATATTTTTAGCTTTCAATCCAAATAATTTACTAACAGTTGAGCTTTCTGAAGATGAACAGGCTACCTCTGGACACAGAGTGAGCTCTGTTCTGAAACAGAGTGATCCTTCCTCCCAGGGAATTGTGGAGAAGTTCTGACAGGTGTTGGACTGGAGCCATCAGAAACATCAATCCAGCAGAGTGGCAATATTCCTTGGTTTAAGTCTTGTAAACCTCTGCAATATCACACACCTTTGTGCCACTCCCTTCTGGCCTGCAGAGTTTCTGCTGAAAAATCAGCTGATAGCCCTATGGGAGTTCCCTTGTAGGTTATTTGTTGTTTTTCCCTTGCTGCTTTTAATATTCTCTCTTGGCGAGAGACTTGGGTGACAGTTTCCTTTCCCAGATTAGGGAAGTTTTCAGCTTTATGTTTTCAAAAATGTTCTCAGTCCTTTCTTTCTTTCTCTTCTCCTTCTGGGACCCCCTATAATGTGAACACTAGTGTGTTTGATGTTGTCCCAGAGATCTCTTAAACTGTCATCACTTCTTTTCTTTTTTCTGTTCAGTGGCAGTGATTGCCACTACTCTGTCTGTCTTCCGGCTCACTGATCATTCCTCTGTATCATTTAGTCTACTGTTGATCCTTTCTGGTGTATTTTTCATTTCAGTTATTTTATTCTTCATCTGTGTTTGGTTATTCTTTTTTTAATTAATTAATTAATTTTTGGCTGTGTTGGGTCTTTTTTGCTGCACGCGGGCTTTCTCTAGTTGCGGTGAGCGGGGGCTACTCTTCATTGTGGTGCGCAGGCTTCTCATTGCAGCGGCTTCTCTTGATGCGGAACATGGGCTCTAGGCATGCGGGCTTCAGTAGTTGTGGCACACAGGCTCAGTAGTTGTGGCTCATGGGCTCTAGAGCACAGGCTCAGTAGTTGTGGTGCACGGGCTCAGTTGCTCTGTGGTATGTGGGATCTTCCCGGCCCGGGGCTCGAATCTGTGTCCCCTGCATTGGCGGGCAGATTCTTAACCACTGCACCACCAGGGAAGCCCTGTGTTTGGTTATTCTTTATATTTTCTAACTGTGTGTTAAAAACTTCTAACTTCTCGCTCTGTGCATCCATTCTTCTCCCAAGTTTTTTCATCATCTTTATGACAATTACTCTGAACTCTTTCTCAGGTAGATTGCCTAACTCCATTTCACTTAGTTCGTCTTCTGGGGTTTTAACTTGTTGCTTCATCTGGAATGTGTTCCTCTGCCACTTCATTTTGCCAAAGCTGCTGGTTGTATTTTTATGTATGTGGTAGGTTAGTTACGTTTCTCGATCTTGGAGAAGTGGCCTTCTGTAGGAGACATCTTATGTGTCCTAGCAGTGCACTCCCCTCTCGTCACCCAAGCTGTATGCTCTAGGGGTTCCCCCTAAGAGAGCTGCACGGCTCCTTCTGTTGTGGTGGGCTAACTATGTGGGCAGTCTGGTAGGCTTGGTAGGCCCCTAGCTCAGTTTGTTGCCAGGCCCTGCCTTATGCAGATGCTGTTGGCTGCTGGTTAGCAGGGCCTGGTTGAGACAGGAGGAAGGAGGCAGGGCACAACCCTTAAAAAAAATGACATAGCCATTGAGGATATGACAAAAACTGGTTAGAACCTACTAGGTCCCATGTGGCAGAATGTTCAACTTCCAGTAGACCTTGAGCCTCATTCTACGCTCATTGTAATAATTAGCATGCTAAATACACACCCACAGACGCCATGACAGTTCTGAGGCTGACCGTAAAAGGGCAAAAAGTGGCAGTGGTCCAATTCTTGGAAATCCCCTCCCATTCTCCAAGGTAGTTGGAATAATCCTCCCCCTTGTTAGCCTATGAAATTACCCAGCCCATAAAAACTAACCTCCCCCACGCCTCGGGTCTGCTTTCACCTTCTGAGATGGCCCATACTCTGTCTATGGAGTGTGGATCTCTCAGGGCTGCTTTCGCCTTTTGAGACAGACCGCATTCTGCCTATGGAATCTCTCTCAATAAACCTGCTTTCCTTGTACTATGGCTCACTCTTGAATTCTTTCCTGTGCAAAGCCAAGGACCCTCACTTGGCGGCTCATCCCAGGAACTTGCCCAAAACCTGGGACATGACCATCCTCTTGCACCCCATCTTCCTGCAATATCTTTACAAAGGAAAAGAAAGAAGGTGGTCTTCTCCCCCTCCCCAATTTTCCTTTGATTATAAAAATGTAGCCCTCTTGGTTCTTGGGGCAGAGCCCTCTTGCCTGCCCAGAAGCGTCCTATATTAATAAATCTACTTCTTATCTGTCACTTGCCTCTTGCTGAATTCCTTCAGTGCCAAGACATAAAGAACCTGAACTTCATTAAGTCCTAAGACAAGTTGTCCGGTTTCATGGTCATGAAACGGCTGACTGCAGAACCCCAGGGTGTCTGGGTTTAGTGCAGGCTCTCTGGTGGGCGGAGTCAGGGTCCAGAAGACTCTGGGGCTGCTGCCGCCTGCACTGGTGGGTGAAACCAGGTCCTGGGGTTAGTGCCAAACTACTGGCAGGCAAAGCCAGGTCCTGGAGTCTGGCTGCAGGGTCCAGGGATCCCAGAGTTGATGTCAGCTTGCTGGGGGGATGGGGGTGGGGAACGGTTCCTGACCCAGTTGGGTGTGGGGTCCAGGGTGTCCTAAAGCTTGTGTTGGCTTGCTAGTGGTCAGGGCCAGAGCCCAGCTGGTCCCAGGACTGCTATGGGATTGTGGTTTTCTTGGGTCTGGTGTCCGCCCCCTGGTGGGTGAGGCTGGTCTAGAGGTTAGTGAAGGCTTCCCGGAGGGCAGTGTCAGTGCCTGCCCCCTGGCGGACGGAACTGGGTCCTGGTCCTCTGGGGCGCAGGGCCACGTGTAAGAGGTGTGTCTAGAGGCCTAGAGGCAGCTGTGGGCTCTTTAGTCTTTGGGCAACCTGTCTGCCAAAGGGTGGGGCCGTGTCCCAGCCCAGTTAGTTTGGGTTGGGCGCGCAGGCGCACAAGCACACAGGCTGTTGGGCGGGGCCAGGTCTTGGCCGTAATGAGCTAGAGGGAGGGTCCCACACCGGCTTTCACGAAGCAGTAAAAGGAGTTCCCAAATCTGGCTGCTGCCAGCGTCTACTCCTCCAGGGTGAGGACTCCCCCGAACTCCGGGAGACTCTCCAAGACAAGCAAGTAGATCTGGCCCAGGCTCCTATCAAATTACTGCGTTTTCCGTTGGTCCCGGTGTGTGTGAGGTTTTACGTGCTCCTTTTAAGAGTGAGGTCTTACTTCCCCCAGTCCTGTGAGACTTCCGAAGCCCCGCTGGCCTTCAAAGCCAAATGCTCTGGGGTTCTTTATGTCTTTAGAAGATCTTTTCTGGTAGGTTCCGGTCTTTCTCACCGAGGGTTGTTCCACAGATAGTTATGGTTTTGGTGTGCTCCTGAGAGGAGGTGAGCTCCGGGGTCTCCCTACTCCGCCATCTTGGCTGCTCCCTCACAACCTATCCTAGCTACACGCATGCGCGTACACACACACACACACACAAACACACACACACACACACGTGTGCTTTTTTCATCTTCCCAATACCAAAAATAATTTAAATTTATTGAGCATTTACTATATGCTGATGTATATGTTCATATCTTTCTGTACATTTTGTTCATTTTATCTTCCGCAGGGTCCTATTGAAAAGGTACTATAATTAAGCATTTCATAGATAATATATAATAATTATAGGCTAAGTAACCTGCTCAGTATGCCATAGCCAGTTAATGAGGGAGCCAGAATTTCAATCCAGGTGTGCCTGACACTGAGATCTTAAATACTCTGCTCTTCTGCCTCTTCTTCATGAAGATGAATACGTTCGAAGAGCCAAAAATAACCTGGTTTGCACCCAAAATAACTCAGTAACAGTTGGAGGGGTGCTGAATATAAACTAAAATAATATTATGATTTCTCTGTCATGGATAATTGACAGCTGTGCTCCATTTTGCCCAAGGAAGTAAAATTCCCTGATTAATGAGAGAAGCAGAGATTCACAGCCCCACAGGAGAAAAGCTTCCCAGCATCACTGGTTCTCTGTCACTGTTAGATGGAGAAGCTTCTTGATGTCAACCCAAGAATGTCCTTGACATTTCTGCACAGGAGTGAAGGTTGGAGGAGGGAGTGGGGAAAAGAGGGCAAAGTCGGTTTCCCCCAGGAAGAACTTGCTTGACTTGAGCCTTTGGAAGTTTAAATAATTAAATGTGTGCGTATGAGTGCATGGGAGTGTTTGTTCACGTGGAAGATTTTCTGGCCATGACTTCTGAGCATCAGAGCTGCTTCAGCACCTCCTGGAGGAGGAGCTAGATGGCTGCACTTCAAATCTAATTAGACTTCAGAAGATAGAACCAGAAAACAGAGAAACTCTCCTGCAGCTCCTTCACACAGTAAGAAAACCAACACATAGAATTCCCTGGATGAGGGAAGTTCGAGAGGCCTTTCTATCAGTTTGAAGTTTACAGCTGCCTGAAGATGATTTTTCAAACTTTGGATTTCTCAAACAATTGTCAGTCTGCATTCCAAGAGAAGCTTCTCATTTTCTCTACTTCTTTACTGCGACCACTTTCCTGTAAAGGATTCTTGAGGCTTGTAGTGATTTTTGGTTCCACAAAGACTCAGGAGCTCTGTGGAAGTAGCCTATACTAAGAAATGCAGACATTTACAACAATTTCCAAAACAGAGTTCTAGAGGACATTCATAGTTTCAAATGTTGCCTTAAAAAATAATCTGGATTTCTCTTCAAAATAATGAATTGCTCACAGGTGTGCCTTGTCCTGAGGACACGGAGCATGGAAGAGGAGCCCACAGACAATGAGATGTCGACACGTGTTGGGGGGTCTGAAAGCAGGTTAAAGACAGTTACAAATTAAGGGCCTTGGACTGGGATACTGTAAGGAGTGAGCCAACATGAACCTGACCTACAGACCTCTAAGAGGTTCAGCCCTGGGTGAGAAAGTGGGGGACAGGTTTGCTGGGGGTGAAAGCAAGATTAGTTGGAATTTAAAAAGAGAATAATGGCAGCTCCAGTTCCTTCCTTACTCCAGACCACTAGGAAATCCTCGTGCCCCTCAACACTGGAGCTCTGAGATTTGTCCCTTCAGAAAACAGAATCACTTAATCCTAAACTGGGGACAGCGCAGGGCTGGTGTGAGAAGTGTGGCCCAAAAAAGGGATAAGACGAAACTCTGAAAACTGAACCCAGGCATTCCCACCTACCTTTCCAAGACCCACTCCCAGAGCCTCAGGCTGAGGTCTCAGCCTCAAGGCAGAATGTCTTCTTCTGTGAGGAAATGGAAGGAATTCAGAGAAAAGACCTATAGGGATATTGATGTCTGGGATCTTTCAAGTTCAGTCTCTCTTCCCCAGCACATCCCAAAAGTTTACTTGGGGATAACCATGAGTCATGCTGGTTGAATCTCTTCACCATTCTGTGTGTCTGGTCATGGTGTCTCTTAAAGTGTGGCATTCACCTTAATAATCTCTCTGAACTTCACTGGAGGAAGATATGGGGCTGTACCCCAGGTGTTCTTGAAGGTCGTGCAGTCCCTGGGGCCACATTAACCTTAGTGAGGGCCCCCTCATGCCTCTGTGGTGGGAGATAGAGGAGATTAGTTCGTGAGAATTAACATGGTCAGGGTGCCTGCCACTGCACAGAAGTTGCACGTTATGAAAGTCTTGTATTAAAGAAGAACGAAGGCTGCTCTGTTACCTCCCAAGAGAGGTCATTCAGATGGAAATTGAGGATGAGCTTTGCCAGCAGGGTTTAGCAGAAAAACAATTCTCACAGACTGGCAGGGGGGACCTCAGTGAGCCTGGCTGTGACTCTCCTTCAGCCAGAATTAATATCGTTTATACAGCCAAGGATTTCTTTTTCTTTTTTCAGAGACTATCAAGGGGTAAGCTTTTCTCACCCTCAATTGTAGCACAAAACACCACCCTAAAGACCTCTCAGGATGTTCTTGAAAATTTGTTTCTCCTGGATACGAAGGCCCAAGGCATTGAAACATTGATTAATCCATTCTGCTCAGTGTTGTGTCAGAACAGGAAACAATGCTCAACCTAAGAGCCAGCCATCATTACCCGACTCCTTCTAGAAAAAAAAGGTGTTTAGATCCAGCAAGGTGAAGTAACTAGCTCAAGAGAAGTGGCGGAGAGACCAAGCTAGAAGCTAGACTTCCTGATTGCCAGGACAGCACCCTTTTGAGAGAACAGCTAAGGGAAGGAGGCTTGTGCATTGGCTGGAGGGTAAGAGAGGAACCCAAGAAGGAAACCACAGATAAAATTTTCCTCCTTTATAACTTAACTATGAGCTCACCTTGATCACGGAAATATTGCCATCTCCATGGAATAACTTTCTATACACTTTATTTTTCTGGGAATGGAAGCCCCTTTATTGTCTTTGTGCAGGACTATGGCCAGTTGGAAATTGTCATTTTGTGCTTGAATCCTTCACCTTTTTTTTTTTTTTTTTTAATTTAATTTATTTATTTCTGGCTGTGTTGGGTCTTCGTTTCTGTGCAAGGGCTTTCTCTAATTGCGGCAAGCGGGGGCCACTCTTCATCGCGGTGCGCGGGCCTCTCACTATCGCGGCCTCTCTTGTTGCGGAGCACAGGCTCCAGACGCGCAGGCTCAGCAATTGTGGCTCACGGGCCTAGTTGCTCCGCGGCATGTGGGATCTTCCCAGACCAGGGCTCGAACCCGTGTCCCCTGCATTGGCAGGCAGATTCTCAACCACTGCGCCACCAGGGAAGCCTAATCCTTCACCTTCTTGTCCTTAACATGTATCCTCATGCTTTGCAATCCTTCCTTCTTTTCTAACCTCCTAAATTTAGTGTAAAAGTATTTGCTTTAAGTCTCCCGAGAGCCATAAAGAAGAATATTAACAGGACAAACCTGCTCTTGTGATATTTTCTATTTACCCAATATTTAGATAATATTACTTAGTAGGCTAATGGCAGTAACAGGTAGACCCTAATATGCATAATGGCTCAAATGCAATAGAAAATTATTTTTGACTCAGGAAGTAGTACCAGTGAGTAAAAACTTTAGTGGGTGGCTTCTTCTTTTATCTCATTCTTAGATTCAAGCAGGTGGAAGATCCGCCATCTTTAACACAGGGCTCCCACGGCTGTCCTGAGCATCAACTCCATTCCTGTTAGATGTGGCAAAGAGCAGGGAGGAGTACTGCATGGAGGGGATCTATGGGCCAGGCCTGGAGCAGGCACACATCATCTCCCTTAACATCTCACTGGCTAGAAGTCATCAAAATGGCACACTAAACTGCAAGCTTGAGTAGGGCTTTGTGGGAGGGGATTAGGGAACACTGTTCTAGGATGGGCAGTCAAGTTCCAGTGTTAATCCTACAGTAAGGAAGGGGAGTCATAAATTTGGATGGACAGCCAGCCATCTTTATCAAATGGTGTTTTGTCAATACCTTTGGACATGAGGCAAAGTAAAATAGGATGCTCTCAAGTGATGCGTGACTTCACTTAAACAGTATTTCCTTAAATAATTCTAATTCATTCTATTCTTATAAGCAAAAAATTACCATTCTGCACTCCAGCCAACTTTTATTTAGCCCTTTTCTCTAAAAAAGTTGTATCAGTTTTATTTACTACCCACTTTATGTGTTAAGCATCATACCAGATATTAGGAATATATTAATAAGCAAGGTGGACAAATTTCCTGCTTGCATGAAACTAAGATTCTAATGGGAGAGAGGTGGGGAATAGAAAATAAATAGATTAAAAATGTATTAAATAATGACAGTTACTAAAAGTAAAGTAACACAAAGTGGAGAGAGAAAGAATGGCTGGCACCATTTAGATAGGGAGGTTAGGCAGGTCTTCTTTGAGAAGGTGGCATTTAAACTGAAACCAAAATGACAAGAAGGAGCCAGCCATTTGGGGATCTTAGGTATGAACTTTTCGGGCTTAGAAAATGGCCAGTGCAAAGGCCCTGAGGTGGCAATGGGCTTGACAGTGAGACAGAGACAAGACAAGTATGGATGGCAAGCTGTAAATGAGTGGCTGGTTTGGAGGCCAGAACTGTTAGCACACAACCGGGTTATACAGCATCTTGGAGGCTGTGCTAAGGAGGTGCACTTTTACTCCAAGTGCAACAGGAAGCAGCTGGAGGGTTTGAAGCAGAAGAGTGAATCTTGCTTTCATTTTTTTTTTTTTTAAAGCACACTCTGACTCTTATGAACTCTTATGGATTGAAGCCTGGCAGGAGAGACAAGGGTGGCATTTAGGAGGTCTTTGTCATGGTCCAAGATAGGATGATAGCAAGTCTGGAATATGGAGGAAGTAACAGAGATGAACGAAGGCTGGAACTGGTGAGTATTTTGAAAGTTCTTTGAGGTACACTTGCTGAACGATTTGTTCTGAAGAAAATGAGAAAGTGAGAAATTGCAATTGCCTCTTACATTTGATACATTCGGTTATTATACTTTAATTCTCTTATTCAATCCTAGATATCCCCAGAAGAAAGCTTCTTAGGATCTAGGCAGGGGGTCAGGAGAGCTGGTTCCTGTTTCCTTATTTGTTGTTTTATGTGCCTGGACAAACTCCTTCTTGCTCTTTAATTTTTGTAAGAAAATGAAAATAGCTTCTACCTCTTACCTAAGAAAACTGGTGATAAATTTGAAAAATATTCCCTGTAATAGAATTCTAATAGGAACACAAGATGCTGTTCTGGTTGAGCAGTATGTCCTGAGCATGTGAATTTAATCAGACTGTAACATATTTCTTTGCCCTTTTACAATGGTGATGACTAACTGGCTCCCATGTGAGTGAGTTTATATTTTAGACAGAGGAGGAAAAATAAAATAATTCTTGGCTTGGGGCAGTTAATATCATTTAATTGAGTCATAGCTGCATAGACTACAACTGAATGTGCAGAGGATTCTAAGGAGAGTTTTTTACTTCAGAAGGATGCTTCCCTCCCTTTGCTCTCGTCCTTTTGTTATTCATACAATGGAATTCTATAGAACAGTAAAAGTGGAAAAAACTGTAGCTACACACACAAAAAATGGGTAATCTAACATGAGATTTTGTACAAAGTCAGGCACAGGCAATGCATATTTTTAAAATTTCATTTGTATAAAGTTCAAAGCAGGCAAAACTAATCTATGCTGTTAGAAGTCAAGATAGTGGATACCTTTAGATAAGAGGGAGAGGTAGAAAGTGTAAAGGGGTAAGGGATAATGATACAATTCTTGCCCTGAGTTGTCATTACACAGATGTGTTCACTTTGTGATAATTCATTGAGCTGTAAACCATTTTGTGCACTCGAATAAAAGAAATTTCTAAAGCAAAAGAAAGGATGCTTCTCTCCCTTTGCTCTCTTGTCCTTCTGTTAAGAAAGGGTCTTCTATTGTCTTCTGATTTGACTCATGCTGCAAACAAGAAGCTCAAAAATGCATGTGAAGATATCAGCTGTTATTCTGTACAAGTGAGCAAACACTTTTAGGCCCCAGAGATCATGGAATTAAAGCTTTAGGTACACTGGAAAGCAAAGTAGAGTTACAATTCACCCTTTCATACGTAAGAGTTTAGAGTCTGCAGAATCACACAAGATTGCAGACAAAGTTTAGTGATTTTGTACAAACTCTTTATTAAATAACGCAGAGTTGCAATTTTATTCTTAGAAAGTGAATTTCTCCTTTGGGGGAAAAAACTCGAAAATAAAAGTTCTTTATGTAATTGGAAAACTTTATCTTCTATGGTCTCTATTCCCAAATTTACATATGATCATTTAGTAGTGGTGCTCTCATTCTTTTCCTTAAGGCTACTCTGAATTTTGCTACCTTGTCAGTCTTGTGACATATATTTCTAAAACTGGTGTTTAAGCCCTTATGTCTCTGATAATGACCACTGAATATTAGAGCAAGATGCATGGCTGATTATACTACTGAGAGAGAAAATTCTTCTGATTATTTGTCTGCTAAAAGATCATTTCTATGTCTTTTTGGTCTCATAACTTTCTGTAAATGAAGAAATGTATTGTGCAACCACTATTTCTATTTCCCCATGTTTTAAATTCCTTCTTTCATACATTTAGTGATTTAAAATAATTGTTATACTCTATAGCAGATAAATCTATTATCTCAAATTCTTGGGAGCTGTTAATCTGCTGTTTCTTATGTATTCTCTCTCTCTGTGTCTCTCCCTCTGTCTCAGTGTTTAATTTCCTTTGTTTTTGTAACTTTCCGTTTGAGATCAACATCTGCAGGGCTTTATCTGTGGAAATACTGTGAATCCTGGGTTATGGTTTACATTTCCCCTAGGAGGTGTCACTAACCCTGCACAACTTTTGTTTAAATAAACTTTACATTTTAGAATAGTTTAGATTTACAGAAAAGTAGTTATGATAGTACAGAGGTTCCCGTATACTTCGCACTCAGTTTTCCCCATTATTAACATCTTCTAGTATGATGTTTTTGTTATAATAACGAACCAGTATTGATACATTATTATTAGGTAAGATCTATACTTTATTCAGTTTCTTTAGTTTTTTACCTACTGCACCTTTCTGTTTCAGGATCCCATCCAGAATAACACATTACATTTCCTCTTCATGTCTCCTTAGTCTCTTCTATAGACTGCGACAGTTTCTCAGACTTTACTTATTTTTGATGACCTTGCCCCTGTATCTCCCATGCACCTAAAAATAAGTCCTCAAAATATATATATATATATATTTATAATAGTCCAAATTACAAGAAGAAACTGGCAAAACCACAGTTATGGTGGAAGATTTTAACATTCCTCCCTCTGATAGACCAAGTAGGCAGAAACTAGTAAGGATATAAAACATTTGAATAACTCAATTACCAACCTTGATCTAATACAGATACATAAAGTCCCGCATCTCAGGGAAAACCCACTTTTTCAAGCCCATATCAAATATTTAAAAAGATTAGCCACATACTTCTCCTCAAACATAAAAATCAGGTTTCAACAAACATAAAAATCAGATCACAGTGCATATGTTTGATTATTTTCCAAAGGTAATTAAAAGCCCACATGTATTTAAAAATTTTTAAAGCACACATAAATCATGGATCAAATAAAACACTGAATTAGAAACAATAAAAACACTACATTAGAAAATATTTAGAATCGACTGAATGAAAATGTGTCAAGACTTGGAAGATGCTGTTGAAAGAGAAATTAGAAGGGAAATTTTTGCCTTAAAATTTATATCACAAAAGAGGAAAGTCTTAAATTCAAAGCACTAAGTCCATTTCTTAAGAAGTTAGAAAGAGAAGAAAATAAAACCAGGGGAGTTGGGGAGGACATTCTGGCCAGCATGGGAAGTGGAAGAAGGTACGAAGGACACGGGTGCTTGGGGCTCTCTGCAACGTAGGCACACAGACATGCAGTGCATGCAGAGATTAGATGGAGTGCAAAATGGTAGGTTTAGGGTATTTCTCCCATGCGAAAAAGATTAAAATAATGTCACTTATATACCCTTCAATGAGATTCAACAGTTTTAACATTTTGGCATATATTCTTTCTTTCTCTCTCTGTATGTGTGTGTATATATATATATATATATTTTTTTTTTTTCTGTAACATTTCAGAGTAAGTGAAGCCACTTTACTTATAAATACCTCAGCATTTATCTTCTAAGAATAAAAACAATCTTCCACTTAACCATAATACAATGATCAATTCTAAGAGAATTAATGGTAATTCCATAATATCATCTAATATAGACTCCATATTCAAATGTTCCTAATTGCCCTAAAAATGTATTCTAGCTATTTTTGTTTTTTTCTCTGAGCCAGATCTGAGGCTAGGTTTTTACACCGGATTTAGTTGTTGTGTTAATCAGGGTCTCCAGAGGAGATATCGAAATATATCTATAACTATATATCTATATCTATATCCATATGTAGTTTTATTATAAGGGATTAGCTCATGTGATTATGAAGACTGATAAATCCCCAAGATCTGCAGCTGGCAAGCCAGAGACCTAGGAGAGCTGATAGTGTAGTTTCAGTCCATGGCCAGCAGGTTCGAGATCTAGGAAGAGCTGATGTTTTAGTTCAAACCTGAAGGCAAGAAAAATATGATGTCTTCACTTGAAGGCAGTTTGGCAGAAGGAGTTCCTTCTTAGCCTTTTAGTTCTAATCAGACCTTCAGCTGATTGGATGAGACCCACCTACATTAGGAAGAGCAATCTGCTTCACTCAGTCTACTAATTCAAATGTGAATCTCTTCCAGAAACACCCAGAATCAAGTTTGACCAAATATCTGGACACCCCATGGCCCTGTCAAGTTGACACACAAAATTAACCATTGCAGTTGTTACATTGTCTCTTCAGTTTCTTCTCGTCTAGATGCTAAAGCAGTTCACTCACTTTTTTTTCTTTTTTTAATGTGATTGACTTTTTGAAGAGTTCAGATGTCCTATAGAACATCTTACATTCAGGTTTCTTCTGATTATTTCTTCATGGTATCATTTAGTTTGTTCTTCTGTCCCTCATATTTTCTGTAAACTGGAATTTAGGTCTAGAGGGGCTTGATTACATTCAGATTAAGCCCATTGGGTCAAGAATACATCATAGGTGATTTTTAATTTTGCACCTCAGTACATAGAGAAGCACCTAATGCTCAGCTATCCCACTATCAGTGATGCTAGGTTTGATCGCTTGGTGAAATGTGCTGACCATCAGATCTTCTTATTGCAATGATATGTTTTTTTTAGTTTGAATTAGTAATTTGTGTGGTGATATTTTGGTACTGTGGTAAATACCCTGTTCCCTATAAATTTTGTTTTAGCTCCTTTTGATGATCCTTGCCTGAATCAATGATTATTTTGGCGCTTACAAAAGGATGATTTTCTATTTCTATCATCTCTTCTGTATTTATTCTTCTGGGGACTTTAGTTGTGATTAAGGAGTCTGAGTTCTTTTTCTGTATTCAAAGTGGAGTCAGTGGAGATTTTATACAAAGAAATTTGGAGAACAGGAAGAGACTAAAGGTCTTTTATGGGATTTGTACCAAGATTGCAGAGTTCCAATATTATTTGCTCATCTCTGAGGCTCCCTATGGAGACAGCCATTTTAGTCTGCATACTCATCCCAATCAGGTGAGATGATGAGAGCCCTAGCACCCGGGCTCTAAGGCTTTGCCAGGGGTAAACGTATGGACTTAAGCAGCTTTTCAATCAACTGTGACCCTTAACTTTGCAAGCAACTCTCAAGTCTTTGCATATGTATATATTTCCATTGCCTTAACATGTTAAACATCCCTAAAACTACAAAATTTTTTTCTGACCCATAGATTCCAGTCCTAGGAATTTTTCCTAAGGAAAATGTACATATCTACAACATTTCAGTGTGGTTTATTTAAAAAATCATATAAACAGTCTTAATGCCAAGCAAAAGATATTGGCTAAATAAATGTGCAGCTGTATAATGGATATTATAAAGCTATTGAAAATGATATGGCAGAAGTATATTTAATGACAATAAAATTTTTCACTATGTAAATTAGTAGATGCAAGTAAGTACAAGAACATAGATCTATTCCCTCCCAGAAACTTCCAGGCTCTAATGCAGACGTACACTTTCAAACCCTGGGGCTTCCAGATTCTGCTTCCTATATAGAGTGGAACTTCAGTTCGGCTGGGATATAAACGGGATTATTGTAAAGGGGATTTTCTAGTTCTCTACCCAAAAGCATCTGCATCCAAGTTCCTTTTCAGCCCAAATGCCTGATAGGCATAACCTAAGCTTGCTGCTCAGTCCTGTCCCAGCAGTTCTTTTTTTCCAAGCTCCCTCCAGATTAACTTCACTCATAAGGAATAATGAGCAATGTCGAACACTATTAAACTCATGGTGGGGAGGCAGAGGAGGACATTTCACAGTGCACAGGAGTTCCCCTTTAAACTCCACCCGAGACTGGCCTCTTTTTCCATGCCTCTTTCCATACATACCTTGGCTTTGCATCTGTCCCCATGCAGCCTCTTGGTTGCTGTCTCCTGCCTCCGTGGAACAATTACTCTCTGAGGCCTCTTAGTTTCTCCCCTTCTTAGACAGAGTGATTCCCTGCTTGCATATCCTTTCCCACTCTGTAATATCTTTAAATAAGTCTAAGGCCAGTACACTGAGGATGAAGGTTTTTGTTTATTGTCAGCAAATAAAAAATCCTATAGTTACCTGGATCCACACTTCTTATATAAAGAGAGGTTATAAATAACAAATATTTTTCTCCAGTCAGCCATGTGTTAAATCACTGTTTTATTATAAATATGTGTTTCTTATGTAATAAATGTAAAGCAAAAAGAGAAAAAAAGGTAGCCTTTTTCTGTTTAGTCTGGAGCAGGTACTGGTGAATTTTCCAGGCTCCAAGGTAGGTATGAGATAGAACTGGCCAGAACAAATTCGGTCCTGACAGCAGCAGAACCAGGACACTCATTGAGTGATGAGGCCAGAGACATGGGGCAGCAACATGGGACAGAGGGACTCTGTTACTGGCACTGGATTAGAAGGTAGGGGATTAAAGTTCTTTTGGTAGAGTTCTTTTGGTTGCAAGCAACAGAAAAACAAATTCAAATTTAAGCAAAAAATAGAATGTACTGGCTCATCTAACAGATGTAGCAAATGTGACTTAATCCAAGGATCCCTGACGTCATGAAAATTGGTTTCTTCTCCATTTCTCTGTTCTCCTTCCTTCTTTCAACTCCATTCTCAGGCAGATTGTCCCTGAAAAGTATCAGTATGGCCATCAGGTAATAATCAAATGGTAAAGAAGAAGTATTTTCCCCCCACTCCCAGCATTACCAGCAAAACTTCTAAGATTCACTCTGAATGGGGTGGCTTAGGCATATGACCACCTATGGTGCAGGGGATGCACGTGGGATTGGCTTATGCCTAGGTCATTTGTTTCAACCACAAAAGGCAGGGACTGGAGGTATGGAAGGGCCGGACCCCTGAAGACTTGGAATTGGGGACCTGGGAAGTATGTAACAAATACTCCCTGCTGGAGTCTGGGAAGTGACAAAGGCCTGAGCTGTCGCGTACAACAGAAAAACAAGATTTCTGACTGGACATCCAGTATGGACAGGGGCTCCTGTCTGGGGCAAGGCTAGCACTGTTCAAGGATTTCTTTCTCTTTCCTGAGTTTTCTAGTGGGTATCATGTAGCCCTGATTTTCAGGAAAGGAACATATGATGCAGCCTGGTCCTGACAATGATGAAACAAACGCCTCAAAACCAGAAGCAATATTACTTGCCTCCTCCCTCCATAAAAACTACAAGGAGAGTATTAATGAAGTAATAGTGAATTGTATTCCTGGGGTGGAACTCATTTATATAAAAGTTTAGATTCCTAAACTGCCCCATAAGAATTGTCATCAGAGATATAGACCTTTCAGGCTCCAGTAATATTAAGAGCCCTCATAAAGACTGGTTTTCGAAAAGCTATTGCTCTTCCTTACCAATCTGTATCTTAAATCTTTTAATTGGATGAAATGTTGATACAGACAGGTGAGAGAGTGAGTCTGACAGACGATATTTTCCAGATGCATTTTAATCGAAAGTTAGTTTTCAAGGTATTTGCTTAGTTCACAATTTTTCTAGAAACTTTTGGGCTATTTCAATTGTTTGCAAACCTTGTTCATGAGAAATAATCATTTTATAAGGAAAGGAGGCATGATAAGGGAAATTGTGCCTTAAAATCTGATAGCTGGAGTTCAAACTCCAACTCTGCCTCATACTAATTTTGGGACTTTGCGAAGGTTTACATCTCTGAGTTTCAGTTTTGTCTTCTGTGAAATGGAGATAATTATAACATTTAGGGTAGGTGTGAGGATTAAATGAGAAAACTTAAGTAAAATTTCTTAAAACAGTCCCTGGCACGTGGAAGATGCTCGGAAAGTGTTATTTCTCCTCCTTGTGTCTCCTAACTTCTACGAAAGCAGGGATCAATTCCTGTTATCATAAGCGAACTTTACAGCTCTGTATTCCAATGCAGAGAGGACATCCAATGAAAATATCTGAGGAGCATTTTTTAAAATTGTTTTTTTTTCTGCTTTTAAAGAATATCTGGAGAGTTAAAGCTAGCACAGGAGTCAATCTATAGGTGATTTGAACCTATGTTCCAAGTAGGAAAATAACCATGGGCTAACAGACAGCCAGGTCACCTGGGGGAAATTAAAGTGCCACCTTCTCTGAGAAGCTTCCCTTGATCCCCCAAACCTGGTTGACATGGCCGTGTCCTCCCACATGCTCCCTTCCATGGTACTTCTAGAACAGGGGCTGGCAAACTACAGCCCATGGGCCAAATCCAGCCCACCACTTGTTTGCATATGGCTTGCAAGCTAAGAATGATTTTTTACATTTTTAAATGATTAAAAACAAATCAAATGAGAATACGATTATGTGACACATGAAAATATATGTGATTCAAATTTCTGTGTCCATAAATCATGTTTTATTTGGATCTAGCCATACTCATTCATTTGTGGGTTGTCTATGGCTGCTTTTGCATTACAATGGCAGAACTGAGTAGTTGTGACAAAGACCACAAGGTTAGTAGAGTTGAAAATACCTGCTATCTGGCCCATTACAGAAAAAGTTTGCAGACTCCTACTCTAAAACATTCATGATCATGCCATAATGCACTTATTTCCTCCTACCAGGCTATGTCATCCTTGAAGAGCGGGACTGACTTTCTTTCATCTCTGTGTCTTTAGCATCTAGCACACTGCCTGGCAAATATTAGGTATTCATAAATTACTGTTCCCCCCCCCCCTTTTCAAGTACTTCAAGTAAGGTGTCCCTCTACTGTAATCTACATTAGGACTGTCCCAGGGTCCCTAGCCTCTGGCCACTCCCTGCAGCCCATGGGCACTTAAGGGTCTGACAAGTCTAGGCATGGTCAGGGCCTGGTGAACATTTCAGGTGCTGAAAATGAAAGAGGAGGGACCATTGGAAAGTCATCTTTCTCGGCATCCTGTTGCTTGAGGTCACGTGATGGAAGGAGCACTGGGTTTTGAGACTTGACCTAATGGAGGTGAATCCTGGACTAATGACTTTCAAGTTATATGACCTTGGAAATAGACCACTTCTCTGAGTGTCATTTTCTCCGCGTATGGTATAGAGATCATTCTTGCTCCACAGTCCTCACTGGGTCTTTGTTATATTGCAAAATACCTACACTGGTAGGGACAGGGGCCATGCATGTCTATCTCGTTCCCGTTGTAGGTCCTGGATTAGCACGAAGCCTGGCACACCAGACACCAGAGATTCTCAGCTGAGGCCAGAGCACCTGGGCAGTTTTAACCTCCCATCAGCACTGAGCACCGCCCCAGACCAATTAGAGGAGGGTCTCTGGGAATGGGTCTGGACATCAAGCTTTTATTTAGTGTTTTTTTAGGCTCCCCAGGTGCTTCTGATATTCATCCAGGATTGAGAGCCAGTGTTTCAGAGTGCTCAATAAATATTTACTGACTGACTGACTGAAGTTGTTCCCACAGGCATTTTGTTCCCCTGTGCTTTCAGACACTGACTAAAGTCAGAATGTTCTGCATCAGGGACAAAAAATGTGCTGTTCGTCACCCCTAATCAAATTGCTTTTTCCAATTCAGGGAGGTCTGCTTGCTGCCGTCTTCACCCTTCACTGACTGCACGGGCTGGTGATTCTCTTGTTATTTATCTGCCCCTTGTGGCCCCTGCCTTTCTTGTTCTCCACCCTCTATTCTTATGGGTTCTTCATCAGTCTTCCCCTCCTCCTCTGTAATCTTCCTGGCATTTTTTCTTCTTACTGTTGCTAAGTTCACGAGTAGCACTTGCTTACTGCCCGTAACACCATGTACTTTCGACTATTCCCATTTTTTATTTTCTGCTAAATTAGTTTTGCCTTGTGCTTCACATTGGAAAATACATCCCCAGACTCTACTTCACTGTTAAATTGCTGTCTCTGGGAGTAAGATTTTCTCTGAAGATTTGAGCTGGCTGACATCAGAAAATTCATCCCTCAGTTTACAGAAAAGGACGCCGAGGCCCAGCAAGAGGGAACAGCTACTCAGGGTCACAGAGGGAGCTCACGGCAGGTGGGGCTGGATCACAGGTTTCTACACGGCCATTTCACACTCCCTTCAGGCCGCCACACGACCTTGCTAGTGATGCCTGGGGCTTCTTGGACAACTCATTGCTTCTCTTTCACAGAGGTTTGGCACCTTTCCAAATCTGCACCTTGCCAGAGTCTGTTAATTTTACCCCTCAAAGGAGAAGGGAGGATTGCCGGTAGCAGCCACATGTAGGTGTGGGGAGAGTCTGGCTGACCACGTTGGTTCAGTGACACTTCAGAGGACCCAGCCCTCTGTGTCTCAGCCTCCTGACATATACTCCCAGACAACCAGGTGATGACAGATGTTCTGGAGGGGCAGCGGGGCAGTGGGACAACTCTTCCCCATAACCGCCTCCAGCTGCCCCCCTAAATATGATATGGTCATGAATCACTGTCCTCTCTCTTGTCTGTACTTCTGTGCTGTCCAATATGGTAGCCACTAGCTACAATCAAAATTGATTAAAATGAAATAAAATTAAAACTTCTTTTCCTTGGTTGCCCTAGCCACATTCCAGGTGCTCAGTAGCCAAACGTGGCTAGTGGTTACCGTTGTGGACAGCACAGAAATAGGACATTTCTAACATTGCTGAAGATTCTATTACACAGGGCAGCTCCAGACACCTGGGTAGGATACCTTGGTCTACAGAAGAAACACTCCAGCGGAGAAAGATCAGAAAGAGGCAGCCCATGCCAGTGCCCCTTAGGTTCTGGACTGGGATTCCGCGGCCACCTGCTACAGCCATTTAGGACTCTTCCCCTTCCTGCCATCCCCATGTGTGTCTTATCTTCCCTGCTAGACTGTGAGCTCCTTGGAAGCAGTGTCTGTTTCTGATTAATGTTATGTTCCCACAGAATTGACCTGACATATGATAGGCCTCTGTGAATGTGTGACTAAATAAAATTATGTTCTTCGTCCATTCAGTATTATCAAGAAAACAGCTGTATTCAATACATTGGTAAAAATCTGTCTTTTTGGTAAAGAGGAACAGAAGTTAATACTGGCTGCTGGCTAAGTGGGAATCCATGTTAAGTTCCCCTCCTCTTGGGGGAGGAGGCCGTGACTCTTTGGGGAGGTGGGTGATGGGCAGGGGGATAGGAAGAGTAAGGGGCGAAGCCCAGTGCCCCAGCACACAGGTTCACAGATACGGCACTGCCTCGGCTTGGGGATTAGCTCTACCTCTTGCACAGAGTTCTGGGGGGGAGTTTGGACTGATAATTCCAGGCCAGAAGTCAATGTGGTGTGGTGGACTGGGAAGCCTGAAGCTCAGGTTTAAGTCCTGGCTCCAGTACCAATTAGCTGCTTTGTGGCTCAGTGTATTCATGACAGTCCAGGCTGCTAATAACAACTTGTGTCCCTCTCCAATGCACAGACAGGGCCGAATGAGGCTCAAGGAAATAAAGCTCTGCAGAGCCTTTGTAGCCTGAACAGTGTATGTCAGTGTGGGGTTGGTGGTCCACATGGTTGCTATTAGCATGTTTTGTTAGATCAACAGGACATAACTTGCTAGAAATACTTTCTGGAAATGCCATTTTTTGCATTTGCCAACTGATGTTTGTGCTTGCCAACCAATTGCCTGGTTCAACCTCAGATCTACTGAATTTATGCAACAGCCTCAAAATCTCAGGCATGTCAACAACAACAAAGGTTCAGGAAAAGTGTTTTATTTACTTAAAAAAATGCTTCTTTAGGATGCCTCCAAGAGATAATCATTTCCATTTTCCTTAGTTGTCATCAGAAAAACTGTGTGAAGGTAGATAGGGTGAAGTCAGAGAGATAGAAGAGGAAAAACAACTCACATTAATAGCACTTATGTGACAGGCATTTAATATGCATTATCTTGCTTAATTCTAATGACTTTTATACCCATTTTACAATGAAGAAACCAAGATTCACAGAGCTTAAATTTCTGCCCCTGGTGATATAGCTAGTGAGTGACACACACAACACAAACCCACGTCTCTCTGACCTAAAATGCCCAACATGTCCCACTGTCTGACTTGCCTCCCATCTAATCAGAAAGTGATGGAGCAAGGCAGGATGGAAATCCGTGTTTTCTATCTGCAACCATAGGCTTTCTCTACTGCGCTGTGGAGGGGCAGAGCACTGCCTCATGTTCCATAACTCATCTGAAAGGCCTTGCCTTAAGTTATGACTCAAATCAGTTCTCTACCAGGCATGCCATAATTTGTGTGTTTATGATGAAGCAGAAGAATAGTTGCTCCCTTCAGGAAAATCTAGGTAATTTTGGAAGGCTTTCTGGTCTGAGATACTCTCATTCAAATATTTTGATCCGATTTTGGATTACAAAAATTTTGCTGATATAGTTATGGCAACAAAGGAATGTTAATGTGCCCAAAGATTACAGGTAACCTTTTCAATATCTCATTAACCTTGTATGACCTCTGGCTGGTTCCATTTCCTTGGTACGGTATTTGGAAACTGAGGACACACAGATCCAGCACTATTTTTCTTTCCTTTTCAAGTTAAAATCCCTTCCAAGTGTACTTCACAGTCTAAGAATTTCATTGAGTCAGTCATTTTCTCTCAACCAGCAATTTCTCAAGGACTACATGGGCTGTTGTTCTACCCTCACTGAACCCTAAACCTAAGACGTCATTGGGGTTCCATGTGCCATAACATAGCTTCAAGGCCCAGCTTTTTTTTTTTTTTTAATTAATTTATTTATTTATTTATTTTTGGCTGTGTAGAGTCTTCGTTTCTGTGCGAGGGCTTTCTCTAGTTGCGGCGAGTGGGGGCTACTCTTCATTGTGGTGCGCGGGGCCTCTCACTATCGCAGCCTCTCTTGTAGCGGAGCACAGGCTCCAGACGCGCAGGCTCAGTAGTTGTGGCTCACGGGCCTAGTTGCTCCGCGGCATGTGGGATCCTCCCGGACCAGGGCTCGAACCCGTGTCCCCTGCATTGGCAGGCAGATTTTCAACCACTGCGCCACCAGGGAAGCCCCAAGGCCCAGCTTTTAAAGCTGAGTGGTGAGGCAGAGTGAGGGCAGAGACAGATTTGTCACCCAGTGGTCTTGGGCTGCTCACCTTACCTTGAAGATTTTAACCCTCATCCATTATATGGGAATAATAATCTCAGCTTTGCCTGCTTCACAGGGTAGTAAGATGATGGATTTAAGGGACACTAATTGTGATGGATTTAATGGTGCCATGTCCCTCTCAAGTTCATATGTTGAAATCCTAACCCCCCAGTACCTCAGAATGTTATTTGGAAACAGTGTTCTTGCAGATGTTGTTAGTTAAGATGCAGTCCTGCTGGAGTAGGGTGAGCCCCTAATCCAATATGCCTACCTAGTGTCCTTATGAAAAGGGGAAATTTGGACACAGAAATGCACACAGGGAGAACAACAGGGAAACATGAAGGTGAGACCACGGTGATGTGCCTACAAGCCAAAGAATGCCAAAGAAAACCAGAAAACCACCAGAAGCTAGGGGAGAGGCCTGGGACAGGTTCTTCCTCATGGCCCTCAGGAGGAGCTAACCTGTCAACATTTGACCTGGGACTTCTGGTCTCCAGACTGAGAGACAATAAGCCATCCAGTATGTGGTACTTTGTTACAGCAGCCCTAGTAAACTAAGGTACTGATGATGTTTGGTTTTGATGACTGAGCAGTAAGAACTAGGTGAAATACTCTGAGGTCTAATGCCATCAAAAATGTTGACCTAGAGACCTTGGTCAAGTCATTTAACCTCTCTGGACCTCAGTTTCTTCTGTGAAATGGGAATTTTATAGTGTCTATATTGCATTTTTTCCAAGTATTAGGTGGGATAATATATTTGAAAGCATTTGTAAACTGTGAAACCCTATACGACAGTTATTGTTTGGGGATGGTCCATTTCTGGTCTGGTGATGGTAGGAGGGAAGGGATACCTAGATACAGGATTAAGATACGTATTCTGCATTTGCAGAAAACCACATAAAATAATGTGAGTGACTCTGTGACCTAAATAAAATGTCTTCATCAGCCAGAGAGGTAACTGATTCATTCTTCCTCATACAATTTAGCACATGGAGGCCAGGAGTAGACCAGAGGGGTCCGGCTTGGCCAGCCTGCCCTGAGCTGCCAGTCCTTCTGCCCCACGCTGTTTCCCACCTGCCTCCCATCCTGACGGCCTGTCTCACACCAAAGGCAAAAACCAAGACACTCTTTCCTGGCTCCTGACTCCTTCCCTCTCCACCACAGACAGAGGTCTTAGACTCTTCTAAAGTAAACTGACGCTGAGTTTATTTAGCTTGTCTCTGTCTTTGAAAAAACAGCTGCATTTTCCAAATGGCCTTCTCAATCTCTTGCTTCTCTGTTATGGATGACAATTTCTGCTTCTTCTAGAGGTCATCAGTCATTTCAGAAAAGCCTTTTAAACCCTGCGAGCATCTCCGTGTGCTCACGTGTGTGTGTGTGTGTGTGTGTGTGTGTGTGTGTGTCTTCAGTGTCTTTGTGTGCATCTCCCTCAGCAGAGGGTCAGCTTCGTCATGTCAGGACCCCACGTCCATCCTGTTCAAGTCAGTGCCTGGCATGTGGTGGGGAACCAATGCATAATTATTTGAATGAATGAGTGAACATTGTATGAGAAAGGCAGTATCATTTCATGTTAAGAACTTAAGACTGATTCCAGAAAGCTGTGGTTTAATTTTAACATCCAGCAATAACATTTCCTAGCTGTGTAAAAGTAAGCAGGACATAACTTAGAGAAACCTCAGTTTTTTAATCTGTAGAATGGAGATAATGCTAACTTTTCTGCTTAGCTTAAAGAAATATTAGGAGGTTCAAATGTCATAAAGATGGAGTGATTGTTAGTTTTGTGTGCCAACTCAGCTAGGCTATAATACTCAGTTATTAATCAAACACTAAGTGTTGCTGTGAAGGTAATTTGCAGATGGGGTTAGCATCTACAATCAGTTGACTGTTAGTAGAGGAGATTACTCTTAATAGTGAGGGTGGGCCTCATCCAGTCCATTGAAAGGCTTTAGGAGCAAAAACCAAATGTTTCCTGGAGAAGAAGAACTTCTGTCTTAAGACTGCAGCATCAACTCCTGCCTGAATTTCCAACCTGCTGGCCTGCCCTACAAATTTTGAATTTGTCAGCCCCCGCAGTTGCATTAGCCAATTTCTGCAAATTAATCATATATATATGTACATATATATACACATCTACATATATACACACACACATATATATACACATACATATATATATATCTTAGTGTTTTCCATATGCATATACATATGTATATATTCTCTGGAAAACACTGACTGATACAGATGTGATAGTTGGTCACTTTGGAAGGTTATAAGATGAAGGACGGAGAGTGAAGGGAGGAAGGCAAAAGCTTCTCTGCTCAGCTAAGGGAACTGAGAGGCTGAGAAGGCCTAGAATTGCTGTCTCTCCATCTTCCCTGGAAATGTGCACAGCTGCAGTGCTTCCTGTAAGGATAGAGGCGTCCCAGATAGTTGAACAGTGCCACCTCCCCAGGTCCTGGCTGGGGCAGGGTGGGCCCACATATTCTCAGGGGGGCTGACTGTGTAGGAAGCAGATTTTTTTAATTATTATTTATTTTATTTATTTTTGGCTGCATTGGGTCTTTGTTGCTGTGCGCGGGCTTTCCCTAGTTGTGGCGAGCAGGGGCTACTCTTTTGTTGCGGTGCGTGGGCTTCTCATTGCGGTGGCTTCTCTTGTGGAGCACGGGCTCTAGGCGCGCGGGCTTCAGTAGTTGTGGCACGCGGGCTTAGTTGCTCCGCGGCATGTGGGATCTTCCCGGACCAGGGCTCGAACCCATGTCCCCTGCATTGGCAGGCGGATTCTTAACCACTGCACTACCAGGGAAGCCCCTAGGAAGCAGATTTTAACAAACAGGCCCCCGGTGGGGAGGAGAGGGCAGAGGGGCAGCAGCAACTGGCAGCTCCCTGCACCCCCGCCGTGGAGAAAAGACTCGGAGCTGTCTGTGTGGTTATTCTCCTGACTGACACCATCCTAATTAGTGCAGGACCCCTCTGGCACTGGAGCTTCTTTTATTAATGCCTTCATTAAAAGGTTTCCCCTAATCAATCAGCCGAGGAAGGTGCTTACAGGAAGAAGGTTCTTGGGGCTCACAGGCGGGCCTTGTACAGGAGAAAGAAGCCAGTCTCTGGCTGTGCACACAGGGTCAGTGTGTCTTCTTGAAACCTTCTTCTAGACACTGGCTGCCCTTAACCAGTCCCTCCCACTCTCCCTGCAACCTCCCTTTCCAACTCCAGAGGCATTTTACGTTACAAATCAAAATTAAACCCTATGTGGCACTTTGGACTCAGATTTTATTCTCAAAAAGAAATAAATTTTGCAAAAGTTTTTAGCCAACTCAGTAATTAGCTCATTTGGGACAAGAACTGTTATATCTGCCACTCCTTCACCATAATAATAACAGCAACATTAATTATTCATCACATTTGTACATCAGCTTTTTGATTTAATACGTGTATTCACATCCATTATTTGCCCGGCACCTACTATGTGCTAGTCAGTGGGCTTGGCACTGGGAAGTTCAACATAGATAAAGTATGATTGCATTTGAAAGTGGGATCTTTTATCCATCATGAAAAATGGCCATTTAAAACATTATGTGGAGAGAGGCACTGTGGGAAGCTCTAGGAGGGGATAGCCAACTGCCTGGGGAATTGGGAAAGGTTCTTCAGAGGAAATGTGATTGGGCTAGGTCCTGGGGGAGAGAAAAATCTTAGGCCTTTTTGCTATGGGGCCTGAACTGCAGATAGAGAGCTGCAGTAGAGACACCCTGGACTGGAGGCTGGAGGCCTGGGTGCTAGATCTTGCTCTACTGAAAACTCAGCATTTGACCTTGGGCGAGTCATTTCCCCTTCTGAACGTCAGTTTCCTCATTTGTAAAGTTAGTTCAGTTTTCTTTTTCGGTATGGAAAGCTTCTTTTCAGCTATAGGCAGAAGCCTACTAAGTATGTGAAGCTGACAGAAGTAGAGGTATTCTTATGGAAGCAGCTGCTGCGGCAATAGCAGCTCTGCTCCCACCCCATTTACCCCAAAGAAACCCCAGAAGCATCTCTCTTTTACTCTCGGGCTCTGAAGAGCGCAGTTTGAGAACCATAGGACCAAGTGGTCTCAGAAGTTCTCCACTCCGAGAGCCAGTGCTTCTATGAACTTCACTAAACAATCTGATTTTTTTAAATGATAATAGCTAATTAATATTTATTGAATGCTGTTTATCAGGCTTTGTGCCAAGGGCTTTTTACAAAAACCCCATGAGATAGGTACTGTTGTCATCACTATTTTAGAGATGGAAAAAAAAAAAAGAAACACGAAAGCGCAGTAACTCATCCAGGGTCACACAATTACTAAGCAGCACAGGCAAGATTCAAATCCAGACAGCATGGCTCCAAAGCCTGCGATAATAACCATTATGCATCCAGCTTTTTGACAACCCCACAAATGTGTTCCTTGACATTTGCTTAAAGAGCTCAAACTGAAGTTTAAGCTCATTTTGTCTTAAGCACATAAAAGAAATAACCAATTGAAGAATTAAATATGTCATCCTGTAACCTAATTGTTGTCCCATCATAGAGAAGGAATTTGTTTTCCTGAATCTAGCTGGACAATATTTCTTCTGCTCCACTGATTTCCCTTTCTTCTGGGTCTCTGCATATACCATAGGCCTTATTTTTTGTCTTTGGTGAAGAGGAAGGATGGTTGGTCCTCATCTTTATAATGTCCATTTGGCCACCATTAACTAATTCCTCAGCTCCCCAGGTCTAAGCAAAAGCAACAGTAAAGTTCCACAGGGTGCCACAGGGCTGGGATGGGGTGCTGGTTTCTAGACAGTCAGAGAAGTCCTGGGAAATGGACCTGAGTAAGCCCGCTGCAAAGTCCCGTTGTCTGACCTCAGCTGAGACTTCACCACTCCTTACCAGTCTTTTGTTTCCTGTTTCTTTATGCCCAGTTGCTTCCCCACAGCAGCTGTGCAAATTCTCCTTGCACTCTTAAGTCTCAAAGACTGCCCTGTTTTCCTCAATCTCCCCAGGACACTGCTTGTCTCTCAGCCTGTGCGGAGCAAGCCTCTCTGCCCTGAGGCTCCTCACCTTCCTGTGCCTCCCCAGGAGCACTACTACGAGCTCTTCCCCTTTCCTTTCTCCTTTTCCTTTTGATGAAGAAGTGCCCTGTGTCCCTTCCCAAATGGTCTTGGCGCCCCCCCTTTCCAGTTGTCTCCATGCACTTGACTTCTTCCACTCTCTCTGGATCGCCGCTCCCTCAAATGCTAAATCTCCTCCCATTCTGGCGCCTCAACCAACAGATACTACAGGTCTCACTCACTGCAAACAGACCTTCCCCTTGACCCAGCTTCCCAGTCTCGGCATCATCGTCTCATTATTTTCCTCTAACAAAGTCAGGTACTCGTTCTTTCAGCACTTCCCTACCTCCATTCTTCCTCGTAAACCCCAATCACAGGCAAGGTGTCAACTGTTCTCCTCCTTGAAAACCACTTCTAAGGCTCTATGCATCATTTCTAGGCACCAGCATGAAATGCCGGTATTCTGCCAACCCCTACCTTCTGCCCTGCTCTGCCACTAACCTGCTCTGTGATCCTGAACAAGTCTTACTTGTTTTGGGGCCTCAATCTCATCACATATAAGTTTTCAAAGCTTCATTCAAAAACAGTGTTTTCAGAATCCTAATATGTACAACAGATACAAGGCAGGGAGGTCAGGTATATGTATGTGTGTGTGTGTGTATAGGGGCCAGTGAGAACCCCACTCAATTAGAACGATAAGTTCAGCCCCTTTTCCCTGAAAACTTCCCCCTCTGTTCACAGGATTGGGTTTTCAGCAGGTATATATTAAAATGGGACTCTGAGCCAGCTAAGCCAGTCAGGATTCCTGACACATGAAACCTATAAGATAATAAATGCTTGTTGTTTTAAATCATTAAGTATTGAGGTAATTTGTTACGTTGCAATAGACCAGAAAAATGTAAGCCTGGGAGCTCCAGGTGACCATGTTTTACTGCGTGGTCTGGGAACCAGACACAGTCAGTCCACAGTGAGAGAGAGAAGGTGAAGTCAATGTGAAAAGATTCCTGTGGCCTTCAGTGCCTTGGTGCTGGTTTAGTTCTGAGACCCAGTTTATTTCCGCCTTTGAAAATTTTGTTCTTCGTTATAAAAATCACCCTTTCTCTGCTATTTGTATTTATAACCAAACAGGAGGGCTCTAATAGACATATCCGATTTCTGCCTCCAATGCCCTTGTTTCCCTTCGCCCCTCATCCTGCAGGGTGAGCGCAGGCACTGTCCAACCTGAGGAGACTTCCGTGACCAGATCTTCCACTCCCTTCCAGATAGTCAGGGATGCTTCTCTCTATGCTTCCTTAGCACTCTGAGCATGTTTGAGAAATTTGTCACAATTCCAATACCACGTGTGTACCTGTCTGGCTTCCCAATCTTATAATTAGAATGAGATAATTAATCATTCATCTCTGTGTCCCCAACACCTTCTGAATGAGTTTTGTAACCAATGAAATAGAGAGGTATTCACGACAAAATAGCTTTACTCCTATAAAGCAGATTTTCTGGAATGAGTTCTCAAGGTTAGTCAGAGATGTAGGGTGGGATTCAAGTAGAAACACAAAAAGCTAGTACATGCTATAACTTGATATAGTTTGAAAATCTTATACTGAAGGAATGTGTGTGTGTGTAAATTCCAGTGGAGAAAAGGAATAAATTCTGGGAAGTTTTCATGAAAATATTATTTGAACTAGGCTTTGGCTCATAAAAAAGATTTTTGACAGGTAAAATCTTTTTTAAGGGACAAGTGAGGTTCTCTAGTAGACAGAACACTTTGAGCAAAGGCATTGGTACATAAAAGTGCCTGGAGGATTAGAGGAATAACAAGTGGTGAGCGGACTAAGAAGTTTGTAGTACATGTAATAGAAAATAAGGCCAGAAAATTAGACTGCAGCAAGGTAGCAGAGGGTCTCGAATGCCTTTCTCTTTGTTTCCTCTGTGTTCTAGTGTTAAGTGGAGCAGTTCATTATGACTGGAGTGAAAAGTACAAGGTGAGCATATCCCTGAACAGGGCTGAATGGTAACTCCTCATCTCTGAACCCTACATCTCCATGATTATTCTTTTATCAAATTAGGTACATATCTTGGAAATTTTTCCCACTGGAGTCCTTCTTCAGCCTTGAGTGCATGAGCCCTGCGCTATGAGGTGGCCAGAGCACCTCCCCTCATACGCTGCCCAGTGGTTACAAATCTAGCAGATTTATTACATGCTCACCCATAAAGGTCCACCTTTGATCCACATCAACTTCTCCCTTGTTTCTCCAACTTCTTGCCTGCTTCAGTCTTTCCCACCAGCATCATGCTTCTATGTTTTTGCACATGTGATATCACTGTTTGGACTGATTTCACCTGTTTTAATGTGAAACTCCATGCTTCAAAACCCAACTCTAAAAGGGAAGGGAGGGAGGGAGGGAGGGAAGGAGGAAGGATACAAAGTACCATCCCCCCCACCCCCAAAAAAACTCCTACAGAAACCAACTTCTGAAATTTTAGTATAAAATCTGGTAGCACCTCTGGAAAAAGCATCTTTATTTTCCCATTAAAAATCCTTGTAATGCACAGAAAAAGGCAAACACAAAACCTTAAAAAATGAGGTGATATTATCTTTCTAGGATTTTTTCAGCTGCATACTCAGTCACCTGGGTTATATCCTCATGAGGGAGATTCTTCCTTAAAAAATGATGGAAAAACATAATGTACCATCACTGTTGTATTTTGATAATAAAGCCTTGTAAGAACAATTTATGTAATGTATTTATGAAGTGGAGAGAGCCTCTCCTCTCTCTCTCTCTGTCACACACACACACACACACACACACACACGCACACACACACACACACATTTTAGCTCTGTTTAAGCACTTGGCATAGATAGGTGGGGTAGAAGGGCCAGACTGCAGAAGAGGAGTTGGGGGTTGGTGATGGCTGATGTTATCTTTGGAAGTGTATATCCAATAGAGAAATAGTTGTAAGTAGGGAGGAAAAAATGACCCAGTTAAAACAATGCACACTAGGGAAGGGAATTGTTGGGTTGGTTATCTTGGCTTTTGGTCACACTGTTGATTCAGAGTATGAGCGCATAAAAATCAGTAAGAAAATCAATAAAAAGCAAATATTATGAATAAACAGTTCAGAAGAAAAGAAATTCAAGTGACTGAAAAACATTTGACAAATATTTAACATTACACAAAATTTTAAAACGCCCAATGAAACCATAGCATGCCAATTTTAGTTTTGATGTTGATGAGGATTTCAAAAACTAGTAGCACTCAGACACTCTCATACAGCGCTAGTGATAATTTACATCTTTTCTGGAGGGCAATTTGGCAATGCATATCAAGTGCCTAACAGTTAACCACATCCTTAGATCCAGTAACTATATTACTAGGAATTCATAATGGGAATGTAAATAGAGGCGTGTATAATTATTTATGTACAATGATGTTTATCACAGCAGTATTTATGAGCAAAAGTTTGGAAATTAGACAAGTGTTCATCAATAGGAAAATGATTACATAAAATATTAAAAACAAAGCTTTATGTTATTACAAATCATAGTGTTTAAAGAGTATTGAATGATATAGAAAAATGTTCATAGTATAATATGAAAAAAAGTAGGTTCACTGTAAATTTCTTTCAGAATTTAAAAAATGTAATTCCACTGCATTCTCTCCTCCACTGTTTCTGATGAGCAATCTGTTGTCATTCAAATTGTTGGTCCCCCTATTTGTAGTGTGTTGTTTTTACTTTGGTTGCTTTCAGCAACTTTATTATGATGTACCTGGCTTGTAATTGCCTTGAATTTATCCTGTTGGGATGCAATATGCTTCTTGGATATCATTGAATCTCTCTCTATATTTTTTTGTCAATATATATATTTTTAATTTATTTAATTTATTTATTTTTGGCTGTGTTGGGTCTGTTGCTGCGCGCAGGCTTTCTCTCGTTGCGGCGAGTGGGGGCTACTCTTCGTTGCGGTGTGCGGGCTTCTCATTGCGGTGGCTTCTCTTGTTGCGGAGCATGGGCTCTAGGCAGGTAGGCTTCAGTAGTTGTGGCGCTCAGGCTCAGTAGTTGTGGCTCGCGGGCTCTAGAGTGCAGGCTCTGTAGTTGTGGCACACGGGCTTAGTTGTTCCGCGGCATGTGGGATCTTCCTGGACCAGGGCACGAACCCGTGTCCCCTGCATTGGCAGGCGGATTCTTAACCACTGCACCACCAGGGAAGCGCTTTTTGCTGATATTGTAAACTTTTCAACATTATTTCTTCAAAAATTTTGTCTGCATCATACTCTACCTCCTCTCCTTCTGGGACTATGACAATATGATTTTTAAACCTTTTGGTATTGTCACAGAGGTCTCAGAGACTGTGTTAATTTTTTTTCAATCTTTTTTCCTCTGTTGTTCAGATTGGATAATTTCTATCCAATTTCTAACCTTAAAGTTCAAAGACCTTTCCTCTGTCATCTCTATTCTGCCATTGAACCATCCAGTGTATTTTTAAATTTTGGTTATTGTATTTTTTTAGTTTTAAAATTTCCATTTGGTCCTTTTTAATATCTTCTATTTCTCTCCTGCAGCTTTCTCTCTTTCCATTTATTTCAAGAGTGAGCACCCTCACTTGGAGCATGGTTAAAATGCTTCTTTAATATCTGATAATTCCAACATTTGTAGCATTTCAGGTTACCTTCGTTGAATGTAAGTCATAGAAGTTTTCTCCCTTCATATGTTGAGTAATTTTAGATTGTGTCCTGGACACATTGAGTATTACATTGGAAGACTCTTGGTCTTATGTTCTATGGAAAATATGAATGTGGTTTTGTTTTGTTTTGTTTTGTTTTAAGCAGGCAATTGGCTGAGTCGGGTTCAGGCCATAAGTTCAAGCTGGCTTTCTGAGGCCTATGGTTCAAATGTCAATTCAGTTTTCAAAGCTATTGCATGCTTCTTATATCTGCCCTGCTGTGTGCCACCAAGTTACCAGTATAGGACCTGGGCAGTGCTCTACTGTGTAGATTAGTTCTCAAAGCCTGTGGTGTACTGTTTAAGTTCGGGTGCATGCATGTGAAGTTTAAGGGTCAGCCCAGGAGTTGATACACAACTTTATGGGGTTATTTTCCCCCAGTTTCCCCTGTTACACATCTCCTGGGAACTTTCTAGCTCTGAGGCTCCCCCTTCTTTGTCCTTTGGCTAGAAAGCTGAGGCTTTGAATTAGTTACCCTGCTGTGTACTTTTTGCTGTGTACTCCCAGGTCAAGTGGTAAGAGGACTGACGGGAAAAGGAAAGCAGTGAGATTTCCTTCCATGCTCTTGGCTCAGAGTTTTAGGCATCTGCTTTACTGGCACTGCCATCATTTCTGCTATTTGGCACAGTTATTACTGCCACTGCTGCCACCATGGGTTTGCCTTAGGGCTGGGGAAAGAGAGAGTGGAAAACAACAAAACAAACAACATCACCACCACCAGAGGAAAGTTACACATTCCCTCTGTCTTTCTGGGGCTCCTGGGACCAGAAAGAGAGGGTTTCACTAAGAGCTATTTCTGTTTGCACCTGGCATGCTCTTCTGGGTTTGGAGCTATAAAGGCACTGTCAGTTTGATAGTACTTCTGGTTTCCCAAGCTGCCAGCTAGCCTTTACTTTTCAGAGTCCTCAGAGAGATGCTGCATGCATACTGTCTAGTATTGTTAGTTACTTCCAATGGGAGAGATGATGTTTGCTTACTTCATCTTACGCAAAACTGGAATTCATTTCCTTAAGGTTACATTTATTTATACATCAACTGCTGTTTATGTATACCCTGCTGCCAAATTCTGAATTTATGTGGGTGGGTATTTATCTGTTTATCCCTAGCACCCCAGCACCAAGTTTGACACATAATATATGTTTTTAAATGTTCAAATTGAACTTCTTTCCAACTTTCCTACCCTTGTCCTTAATGAGTATGTTTTCAGTTATTTTTAATACCATATCTTTAGGAAATCATTTGGTCTATGATACTGCTCTGGCTAAAGCAAACTGTGATCCAAATGCCCAAATACACCATGCAGCACCTCACTTTCTCCCTGGGAATAATTTAAGCGGAGGATGCAACTCCTCCACTCAGTGTCCTCTAGACTCCTAAGAAGGCAAAAGTGCTATCAATTTACCAGTATTACTGGTTTCCTCAGGGTAGCATCTTTCTCTTATGGGTAATAAAATATGGCCTTCAATGCAAAGTGGTCCAAATGCTTATATAGATGGAATTTTTTAAAAGCATCTCTGTATCCCCAAGCATCAGAATAAATAACTGTAAGTGTGAGTCATGTGTTAACTCATCCATTAGTAGAAGTTAGAAAGAAGCCAAACTAATAAAAGCAAAATAATATGGTCATTAAAAGAAGCAGTGAAAAGTAGCATCTTAAGTGAGAGTTTTACAAGGAAGGGGCTAGTGTAAAGAGACCCACTCCTGGAGATTTTTTCCTTTTACTCTAGAGAACATTAAGGAGAACTTAGTGGAAGAAGGATGATAAAGTTAGTTTCTCTGTTTTCCTTTTCCCTAACAACCCCTCCTCCAATCAAAGAAAATAAATAAATAAAAGATACCCAATTAATGGCCAACCTGTAGGCTGTTTGCAGTGAGTTTGGAAATATGTTGTAAAATAAATATTAAGACCTTTGTAGCTGTTTACAAGTCTGGCAGCCAATTTTCAGGAAACTAATTACTTAAATGCTTAGGTAGCAGGAGTATGGAGTTTTTAGAGATTCCCCCACCCCTTTTTTGCTTCTGGCTATGATTTGTGTTGTGGAAATGAGAAGACTTTTTATTTTTTTAAATTTTGTTACCACTCAGCCTTCTCAGCAAGACACTGAATGAACCTAATGCAAGGACCTAAGGATGCCTCATTAGCAGGAGTATTAAAGGGTCTTGCAGAATTGTTACAACAGCTAAGGGGGATCAGACTGGTGGGGGGGGGGGAATCATTTCTCCCTGAAAACAAAACAAAACATAAAGTCATAGGATTTTTTTCTTGACGTTTTTTGAGTCAGAAGGGTCCTTCGAGATAGATCTAGGTTAGTTTTCTACGTAAGTTTTTAGACCCTTACAAGACCATGAAGTCTGTAATAAGGGTTCCCAGGCTATTGTCCTTTTTGATTATTATCTGCTTTATTAATTCTTTAGATTACAAAACAATGTAAGATAATTATACCAATGAGCCTATGCAAAATATATGAAAAAAGTTTAAGATGTCCTTCAACCTATTCTCACCATAATCTCAAACAATTTTCTGTATTTTAAATAGCCTCAGAGAAGCTGTGCTTTTACTTGAAATGAGAAGGCAAAAGCCTCTGAAATATCAGATTTCTTTGCTTCTGACTGGAGTTACATCAAATTAACACAGTTACACCATCTAGGCAGATGCTGGTCTCAAGCTCTAATTGGCAGTTTTGTATGCCATTGATGAAAACAAATGGGAAAACCTGATTTTTACTTAATTAATAGTTTGGTAGCAAAGTATGAGCCCACTGAGGATAATAAAAGGTATTTTTTGACAGTAAAAAGATCCAGAATTTACCATCATTTGCTGCCTGGCCCAGTGTCTGTGGACATATCTAAGTCATTTACTTCCAGCCTGTTTATATAGGTCCGGACTCACACCCAGGAGGTAACTCATCAGCCTCTCCTTCAGAAGGTGGCCCAGTCTGGGGATACAGCTGACAGAAGTAATGGGTTATTGATTTTCATATTGCCAATGAGTAATGATTATATTTTCCTGCATTCTCATTCTTGTGGCAACTATGAAAAAGTAAATTTCTGGATTTAATGGGCCCCAGTACTTACTATCAAGGTGACATTTATGCTTCTGGAGACTGTCAATTCTCAAATAATGAAATCAAGAATCATTGACCATTAAGCTAGTAGTAGTCTTGACAGTCTCTTAGTTGAATTCCTCCATTTCTGGGCTCCCAGCTCAATGCCAGCTGAGTTGAGTGATGGGATATAACGGATTTTGGAATCCTTCATCTTCTTACGAGCTGCCTCTGGTTCCCACTATGTAAAAAGAAGAATACTAACATTTTTCTTATAGGGTGGGATCATTATTAAATGAAAAAAGGTATATGAGTTTGGTAATACCTTTTTTTTTCCCCTGGGCGCAAGAATCCCTTAGTATGCCTGCAGCCTTCCTGTATATTTTAGACCTGGTGTTATTTGAAATCAGCAAAGGAGAAAATGCTGTATTTGCCTCTCTCCAGAGGGAAACATTTTTACCCTGGTGAAAGCAGAATTAGATGGAATTCTTCCATGCAATATTCACAGGTATATTACACAATAAAAAGTTTTGCTGAACAAAACTTTTGGGAAATGCTGAGATAAGCCAAGTGACATGGCTCCCTTTATTTCAGGAAATCTCAGTGTCTTTTTAAGAATGGCTTTGTATCATCAATAGGGTGCTGTATGAAGTAGTTCCCAAATATATTTGACTTCAGAAATATTTTTTCATTTGGAATATCTTATTGGACTAGAAACATGAAGAAAAGACTTTGTAAAGAATGGTCATATAAAATCCATATAACTTGACCTTTGCTTGTTCAACTTGTGCAAGCCTTCCCCAAACAAGGTGGGCCTTGACTTGATCTGCACTGATGAATATTCCACACAACACCACATGGGTTCTACATGCTGTATGAATTTATGTAGCAATTTTTCCACAAGCGACCATCTGGCCTCTGCTTGAATACCTCCAGTAATGAGGTTCACTGCCTTCCAAGGTAACTTCTTCCATTTTTCACATCTCTGATGGTTAGAAAGTCCTTTCTTATCTTTAGTGCCCATCTGTCTACTTGTGACTTTTGTCTATAGGTCATAGTTCTGCTTTCTGAGGCCATTTAAGACATATCTAAGATACTCCGTGTATTGTAAATTCTAAAACTTTGTATACTATTTTTATCTTTTCTTTCCTGTTGCCTCAACATCCCCGCAAATAGGCTGTGAGTACCCTGCCCAGGTGACCAGGTACACCAATATGATAGGTGGGCCCCTGCCACAAGTTCCTCTTCCTACCATCTCCTGACCTAGTGACCTTCAGAGGCATCAGTGATGTCCCCTTGCACCTTTTCTTGTGTATTCCATCCTGACCCCCCAGTAGAGGTGCTTGCCCACAGGTCCTCCCTCTTCCTTGGCTCCCCACCTGCTTGGTTGAGCTGGTTCCCTTGGCACTCCTTCCATGTGGCCCTTCATGATGTGTGGTGACTCTGTCTCTCCAGGACCTGTGAGTATAATAAGCTTTCCTGTGTCTCTCCTTTGTCCCCTCTGATGGCCACACCTGACTGACCATCACCTAAAAGAACATGGAACACTCAGCCAGGTTAAGTTTATAATTTGTTGTTACAGAATAGAGCCAAGCCTAATGTCCCATACAAAGATAGCTCTCCTTTCTCTCTACTTCAGCCCCACTTACTCTGGATCCTAAGCTGTTAATGCTTAGGATGCTTGAGCCAGTTCTTCAAGGAGCAGACTCAATTGCCTGCTTTCTTGACTTAAAGAACTGCTTGTGTGAGGCATTGTTCCTAGTGCTGAAAATAAAGCAAGCCATCAGACATGGTCCTGCCCTCAGAAATGCTAACAGTCTAGGGGGTAGAGAGGCCTGCAAAGAGATAATGATAATGCAATGAGATATAACACAATGATAGTTGAGGTGCAATGGGAACACAGAGGAGGGAGCCACTATGTCTGCTTGGGAATATCAGAGAAGACGTCATAAAGGGGGTGATATTTGATCTGCTTTTTGAAAGATAAATAAGAGTTTTCCAGGTTGGGGAGGTGGGGAATGGACATTTCAGAAAAAGATAACATCATGTAAAAATGTATGAGCTGTATTTGGGGAACTAAGAATTTTGGTATGTCTGGAATATAGGGTGCGTTGAAGCATGATGATAAAACAGGTAGGATGAGGGATAAGACACATTTTTTGATCCCATGCCCTTCTAAAAGAAATGAGAAAAAAGAGTTATTGGAAGGAGAGATCAAGTACATGAGAGGGATTAATCTTAGAAATAAGGGGTGAGGTTTTGAGGAGAGTAGAAAAAAATTGGATAAAAAGCTATGAAGAGTGGAAAAAGCCCATCTGAAAAGGCTGCTTACTGTTTGATTCTAACCATATGATCTAGAAAAGGCAAAACTGTGGAGACAGTCAGACAATCAGTGGTTGACAGGGGTTGGGGGAGGAGAGGGATGAATTGGCAGAATACGGAGGATTTTTAGGGTGTGAAAATATTCTACGTGATACTATAATGAAAGACACATGTCACTATACATTTATTCAAACCCATAAAATGTACAGCACCAAGAGTGAACCCTTAGGTAAACTATGGGCCTTGAATGATTACAATGTGTCAGTGGTAACAAGCATAGCACTCTGAAGGGGGATGTTGATAATGGAGGAGGCTATGCACATGTGGAGGCATGGGGTGAATGGGAAATCTCTGTACCTTCCTCTCCATTCTGCTGAGAGCCTAAAAGTGCTCTTAAAAAATAAAGTCTTAATAAACATTTTTAACAAGCCATATATGGAGACTTGAAGAGTATAAGAGGTGACCAAGAGGTGTGCTCAATAGCAGTGAAGAAATAGCATTAACTTGTATGAGAGCCAAAGATTCTGTGACTTTCTCTGTGGTATCAGTTCAGAGTTAGGAGTGGAGATAGGTAGGAAGCACTTTGAGGTAAGACAGAAACCATGAGAGACCAAAATCAAAGTAAGACAATGAAGGCAAAAATATTTAATCTGCAAAGCATTACATGCTCCTAAAGAGCATCAGCAACTGCTACTGCTCCTGCTATTACAGCTACACTAGTACTAATAAAGGAAAACATCAGAAGAAGATTCTAGGGTGATGGCAATAATATTACTAAATGGTTGACCAAGGGATCCAGTCTAAAGGAAAGTGAGGCCAGAACTAGATCAGGAGGAGTGGACAACTGTACATCACAATGAGAAAGAAGGCATCATAATGTAGAACAAGACCCTGCATTATTCAGAGTAAGTAAGGCTAGTTGCTGTAACACCCCAAATCCCAGTGTCTTAACACAATAAAGGTTTATTGCTTGCTCAGGAGAAATCTGGCACCAGTGTTCATTGTGATGGATTTCCTTCAGGTGGTAGCTCAGAGACCCAGGATCCTTCCCTCCAGCAGCTTCTTGGAATCCTCAACTTGTAGCTGAGCAATTGGCAAGAGAAAAAAAATGCAAATCATGAATCAAATGTTAGGGGTCAGTGGGAAGTGGTTTACATCGCTTTTGTTCACATTGCATTGGCCAGAGGTAGCTTTAAACCACATCCAGACATATTGTAATTGGGAAATACGGTCCTTCTGTGTGCTCAGAAGGGAAATAAAATTTTCTCCTGCAAACATCCCATTGCCTCTGCAACACACAGTCACTGCCCTCACAATCTAACATAAATGAAGACAGACAACCAACATTATTTCAGTGAGACAGTCACATAATATAAACTAGGTTCTGTGTAGTCACACAGGAAGGAGTGATTAATTCTGTCTGAGTGAGTCCAACGAAGCATTACTGAAAGATTGACTTTTAACCTGAGCCCTGAAGAATGTGTGGGAGGCCACCTAGCAGAGAAGACAGGGAAGAAAATTCCTGATGGAGAGAGGCACAATGGCCAAAACTCAGAACTTTGGAAGGACGTGACATGTTTAGATACATGGGGATTGTGGAGAGGAGGCCTGGAGGATGAAGCTTTAAGAGAGAAAAGTTCAGCTTAAGGAATGTGGGGCTAATTTAAGGGTAAAGTGTGACCCCATTAAAGATTTTAAAACAGGTGATTGACATGATCAGACAAAATTTTAGAAGAATAGTTTAAGAAGAAATGTAGACATTTGTGTGGAGGGGAGCAATGTATAAAAAGTAAGTCAGAAAGAGAAAAACAAAGATCATATATTAACGCATATATGTGGCATCTAGAAAAATGGTAAAGATGAACCTATTTGCAGGGCAAGAATAGAAATGCAGACGTAGAGAACGGACATAGGGACGGGGTGGGGGGAAGGGGAGGGTGGGATGAATTGGGAGATTAGGTTTGACATAAATACACTACCATGTGTAAAATATATAGCTAGTGGGAACCTGCGGTATAGCACAGGGAGCTCAGCTCGGTGCTCTGTGATGACCTAGGTGGGTGGGATGGGGGTGGGAGGGAGGTCCAAGAGGGAGGGGATATATGTATACATATAGCTGATTCACTTCACTGTACAGCAGAAACTAACACAACATTGTAAAACAATTATACTCCAATAAAAAAATAAGGTTTTGCAGTGATCTTGGAGAGAAATGATAAAAGCTCTGTAGCAGGAGCAGCAAGCAGGAAGTGATCAATCAATCAGTCAGCTGGTTGACTGAACACAGTTGTCTTTCTGCCTCTATCTCCCAGTCACTGATGTAAGGCTGTTGACCTGAGCTGAGAGAACTCCATCTTCTCCAAAAACCCGTAGCCCCATTCTCATACTTCCTCTAACCTGCTCTCTCCTAAGTAACAATGGACTTCATTTCATTTTTTAAAACTTGCCCAGTTCTTGATTAGTTAAAGGTTACATTTTCTGGTCAGAAAGACGATAAAGATTGACAATAATGGTGGAATTTCAAGCACTGGAAAAGCTGAAAAGCTGTTCATTTTGAACAGAACATTCTTTTATATTTTCATGAATAAGGCCACCTATATGAGATGTCTCCTTTATTTCCACATATACTGTTATCACATACCAGGTGGACCAATGAATTCAATTAAGCAGATGGATTTGCTTAGAAAAATCAAAGCTGTTATAATTGCCTCTTTTGAACACCACCATTTCTGTGTCCAACGCTGCCTCATAAGCAGTAATAGCTTATTTTATGGACTGTACCATTCCTGGTTATCAATTGTATTTTTTGAACAGTGTCAGTTTGGACCACAACGTCATATCCTTCCCTCCCCAAAGTGTCTCTCATAGGAGTTTGAGCAGTTTACATTGTCAATAATGAAGCTGGCAAATTACTGGCATTGGAAAAAAGAGATCAAATAGCAAGATCAATGTGACTTAACTGAGTAACAATATGGTGTTTTTCATCAGTTGTCAATTAAACTGCTAGATTTAACTGGTGTTGTGTTTGAAAATGTGATAAGTAATGACACAAATACATATAATCATAAATTTGAAGCTGGGAGTTTTCTTTTGTGGCTTTATTTTTTCGCTCCAGTTCTCAGCCCCTTACCCTCTTATGTCCCCTGAAGACAAATATTGCTGTGTGTTGTCTAAGAAGCATGTCAAACAAAATTACTGGTTAGACTTTTTTGTAGAATGGGCTTTCAGACTCCCAGTTAATAGGCTCCATATTTCCTTGGGGTCCTTGTGTGGGTGACTTGTATTGACTGAGTTACTGAGCCATTTGCTCTGCATCAAATGTCCACAAGGAATTATCTCAGCCCTCAAGAACCTTGAGATTTTTAGCCATATTTCTTTTATTTCTTCTACCTATTGCAACAAGTATAGGGAGAAAATCAAATTCTGCAGTCTATTCAACAAATATTTCTTGAATATTTGTTATGAACATTCAAGATAAGGTGGGATAGGAAGTGAAGATAAGCAAAACCCTGTCTCTACACAAGGAGTTCATAGTCCAGTAAGGAGATATACACACAAACTCCTGATAGAGAATGTAGGGTGTATGGAAGGATGGAGCAGAGGGGACAGAGTTAGAAGACATTTGAAAAGATAGATTCAACTGGATTATCTACGATTTTTGGCTAAAAAGGTTTTAAACATTTATGGTGGGTAGTCACTGTGCTAAGTCCTTTGCATGCAAAATCTCATCTAATCCTCACAATTCTATGATATGGGTGTTATTATCCTCACATACAAATGAGAAAATTGAAGCTCAGAAAGGATAGGCATCCTTGCCAAGCTAAAAAATGGAAGAATTGACCTGTCTCTGTTTTTGATATTTGAATGAAAGGGCTCATGCCCCACACTATTTGCAGTGGGATTCCTACATTCTAATTTATTATGTGATTATGGCAGGAGGAGGGATGGTGATTTATGTTATCCTTAGTGATCTCTGGTTGTGAACCTTTTCTAGACAAATTAGTATAGTTTATGGTTTGTCTTATCCTACACAGGATGTCCTGGCCTAGTTTTAAATTGCCCCAGGCACAAAAAACCTCCTTTTCTTATTTCTTATTTTCCCATGCCCTTCACTCTCAACATTCACCAAGTATGAGGCATGTGTGTTCAAGCAGAGTATCAAAGATGAGGAAGGTACATAGAGAAGTAGAGAACACTGGATATCTGCAGAGGAATTCCTTCCAATCTTTGACTGAGTACTGATATGCACATGTATGGGATAAAATTCCTAATGGTGGAGAAAGAACTTCCATAAGACAAAAAGACTCACATAGAGCTGGGAATATTTTTACAATCCCATCAACCATTGGAGATACCTTGATATATACTGGGTATTGATAGGACATTGAAAAAGGTCATGCCTTAGTAGTGGTGCTGAATTAGCCCCAGGGTTAAGGCTTCTCTGGACTCACTATAATTATAAACTTTAAAAGTAAGTCTCAAAATAATCAAATCGATCTGAAAGTAACTTAGCTATATACTGTAACAAAGACCAACACTCTCAAAAAGAATGCAACTAAATAGAACAGCCAACCAAAACATAAGACCTGGTATCCAATCAAAATTTTCCAGGCATTCAAAAAAACTTGAAAATTAGGCCCATAATAAGGAGAAAAATAAATCAATAGAAACAGACTCAGAAATGACAGTGATGATGGAGACAGCAGATAAGGAATTTGAAATGGCTAGTATAAATATTTATGAAGATGTAAAGTAAAACACAAACATGTTAAGGAGAAATGGAAGATATTTTAAAATATCTAAATGGAGATTGTAGAGGTGAAAGATGTGTCAAAAATGAAAATGTAATAGATGGGAATCACAACAGATTAGACACTGCAGAAGAAAAACCCCATCAGTGAATTTGAAAACGTAGCATTAAATGCTATCCAAAATGAGGAACACATAGGAAAAAAGACTGTAACAAGTGAACAGAGCCTTAGTGAGTGTGGGACAATATCAAGTTGTCTAACATACATAAATTGGAGTCCCAGAAAGAGAAGAGAAAGATGGAAGACAGATTAAAAGATTTGAAGAAAGAACATCAAAAGTTTTTTTTCAAACTTGATAAAAACTGTAAACCCACAGATCCAAGAGTTTTGATCAGCTCCAAGCAGAATAAATATTGAACACACATACACGTGTACATGCACCATACATACAGATACACACACACACACAATGGTAAATCATAATCCAATTGATGAATCAGAGAAAAAAGAAAAAAAATCTTAGCAGTCAGAGAATAAGGACACATTATGTAGAGAGGAATGAGCATAAGAATGTCAGAAGACTTCTCTTAGGAAATGATGCAAGCCAGAAGGCAATGGAATGAAGGGAAAAGGCAACCTAGATTTCTATACCCAGAAATGAAAGCAAAATAAAAATTTTTCAGATAAATGAAAGCCAAGAGGATATCTCATCAGCAGACCCACACTACAATAAATGTTAAAGGAAGTTTTTAAGGTAAAAGGCAAATGTCAACTTCAACCTGGATCATTACTTCATTTGTATGATTTGGTTGTTTTCTCTACTGGATCCACTGATCTAAGTCTTGCATTGATGGTTCCATATTACTTCTGCCATGAGATATAGGATATATTGCAGACCTAGCCACTTAACCTGAGGTCAGTTTGGTTAATAAACCTGAATCTGAGTGTTCCTGCCTTATTAGTCCTGCAGATAAACATAAACCTCTAAAAGAGGCCATCCTCATTGTCAGCTTGTTTAGCCCTATCTAATAAGACAGGTAACCCCTCTGGTCCACATATGGTCCCGTTTTATATCTATACTCTATAGAAATAGATTTTAAGCTATTGCTGCCAGCTTCCAGATTTAAAGCCTGGGTCTTACACTCTTTTGTCTACCTCACCCCTGCACCAGCTTCTCTTCCTGGGTTCCCTGTTAAGTGAATGGCACCAATTTTCATCTAGCCACTAGAGTCAACTTGATTCTTCCAGGTCCACTCAGTCACTAAATATTTTCAAACTTCTTTCAAGTCTGTCAACTTCTATCCTTCCTTATTGCCAGCTAACCTAGTCTAAGCCCCTACCATTCCTTACCTGGACCTCAGCAGTGTCTCATGATCCTCCTGTGTTCACTCAATCCATTGTCCACACTGAAGCCAGAGTGACCATTTAAAGCTCAAATCTGATAACACCACTCCCCTGGTTAATGTCTTTCATTCTCTTTATATTGAAGTCTAAGCCTCTTAAACTTCCTATGATCTTTTATAATCCAGCCTTTTCCTATTTCTGTAGCATCATCTCTTATTATTTGCTATCTCCAACTTTTACGCATTAGACAACTAACAGTCCTTGAATGTTCCATGTTCTCTTTTGCTTCAGGACTTCATGGAAATTGTTCTGTCTTCCACAAATGCTATCCCTCTTCACCTGATTCATGTGTCATCACCTCCCTAGTGAAGCCCTCTCTGACATCTCAAGCCTGGATTAGGTACTCCTCCCCTGTTCCTAACATTTTAGTAGTACTGATCACACTATACTGTAACGCCTGTCTACTTCTGCCTCCTCAAATGAGACTATGAGCAACTTGATGGCAGGAACTGCCTAGCACATTGTCTGATACATTGTTGGGTGCCCAATGAGATTTATTGAATAAATGGTAGCTATTAATATTAATTATTGATTAATAACACCTCTACATTTTCCACAGTGGCTGACACATGTTAGTCACTCAGCACATTTTACTACATTAAGCAGCCATTTATCATTTACTGTATTATGTATTTGATGTATTGCAATGCCCTTTTATAAATATGATTTAATTTAATTCTATCAACCTTCCTACCTTGAAGTATGTTTTATTATCCTCAACTAAAAGATTTTTAAAAAACTAAGATTCAGAAACCTTAAATAGCTTTCTCAGAGTCAAATTAATATCAGGAATGGTGTTCAAGCTCAGCTTCTCTTTCCAACTGAAGAAAATGTATAAGTCTAAGAAGAGGGGAAGAATAATATGCAGCTTGCATACTCTCTGTTCAGTCTTCCCTTTATCAGATTGATTTAAAGAAAAATAACTTAATATCATTGTTATACATTTTCCCAGTGAAAAGTAAGAGAAAAGGAAAGGATCCTAACACTATGGATAACAACACTTATTTCCAGTGTGTATCTGTGAAGTCTATCAAAATGGAATGTAACTCAAAGAAGAAGCAAATTACAATTCTTGTATGATCAAATCTTTATCTGCAGGTATATGATGGACCTATGAGTAGACAAGGCAAATTGATATAATACCACGGAATCTTTAATCAGTGCATCAGAAGGAAAAAGGGTGAAATGAATGATGATGGTGACTTAGTCTCTGACTGGGATGTAGAATGATTATGTTTTCACAGTCAAGTTAGATTAGTATGTGTAGATGGATTAAGTGGCTGTCTGGTGTTGTTGAAAAGGGGAAGTGAAGGCATCTCTGAATATTTTTCACCTAAAACATTGTCTGAAATTCCACTATGAGGGAACCCAGTCAAACATTCCTTTGGGCAGAGAGTTTATATGAGAAATCCTGATATAACATCCCCAGGAGGCTGTGTGATGGAGGGAAAAGCATTCTGGCTTTTGAGGTCTGCTTTCTTCCTCTGCTGATTACTCATCCTGTGAACTGGGCAACAGGGCTGTTTTCTCCTCTGTAAAATGAGGAGTAGGAGCACTTGACCTCTATGTCCCATCAGCATTACCATTGCTGTGGATCTATGGGTGATCAGTGATCCTATCACTACAGTAGGCTGACCCGTCTCTAATTCCTCCCCTCCTTGATTCCCATATTCTGTCCAACTATCATCAGTGGTGTGTGGACCACTGGATGGCCAGGGGTTGGCAGTAGATTTGTGGAAATTATACGAATCAGGGAAATCCCAATTATTCCTATTTATTTCTCTCCACCCTTTTTTTTTTTTGACATTTGACATGGATTTCTAGAGTATGTTTCCAGCTAGAAAGCATTCCTGTTTTTTGCTGAGCCATAGTTTCATCTTCTTTAAAATGAAAATGCATAATATGTACTTAGTCTCCATTGAAGGCTTCTTTCGCCTTGCCTTAAATAATAGGTGAGGTTTTAATGGGCATTGCATTTGTGACAGTGTTTAACAAGACTCCTGACACAATGTAGGCAGTGCAGGAAGTTTGTCTCCCCTCCCTACTTTTGCTTTTGCTGCAGATCAAGTAAAACCAACATATGTATCCTTATACAAAACTTGGCCTATACAAACATGCAGCGTCTGACTTTTAATGGTTCCTCATGCCTGGAGAAATAAACCAATTATATTCTCCTGAGTCAACCACCTCTCAATAAACATGATTCCTTTTGCAGAGTCTGATTTCTCCTATATGTGTGAGAGTGAGGCAGCATCTAATTAGAGCTAGGTTGCCTTAATGAGAAGTTGCTTGTCATTAAAACTCTCATCCTTGAATTGCCTGCCCTGATCTGGAGACATCCACTTGGCCAAGGCTCCCGGTGCTTGCTGCCACCAAGAAATCTTGAATGGCTAGGGTTAGAGGGTCTGACAATGATGTCAGTTGCTGTATCTGATTTCATGTGACAGCTAATTATAACATTCATTCAGAAAAAAAAGAAGTTGTTGTCATAGTAATGACTGACTCTCTGAGCAGGATGCATACCCCCAATTGGAGCATGTGCCAAATATCAGTTTGTTGTGTACAATGTAGGAATAATTGAGACTGTACTTCAGGGAGAAAAAAATTTGATATGGACAGTGTTTCCCGTGCTTGTGCCATATTGCTTCCCCTCTGTGCAACCATGATTTTCCTCTGATTTCTATTTCCTTTTCCAAGAATGTGACTTTTCAGGGATTTGTACACTTGTTAAGTGCATTCTGTGAAACTGATGTTGCGGGGGGCACACGCAGCAACAGCAATGATGGTGGCGCTGTGGTGATGGTAGTAGTAGAAAGCTGCGTCAGCCAAGGCACAAGAGGCCTACAATAAGCAGAAACCTCACAATACAGATGGACAGACTTATGTTTGAATCTTGATTCCTCAAATTTATAGCTTTATGACCTTGGGCAAGTTATTTCATCTCTCCAAGCATTATTTTCCTCATCTTTAAAATGAGAATAAATAAAACTACCTACTTTATGTAGTTGGTATGAGAATTAAATGAGATAGTTTGTAAAGTGCTTGCCTCGGCAATGGCATGGGGTAACCACTCAGTGAATCGTAGCTATTGTCATCTTATCTTGACAGGGGTGAAAGTGGTAATAAAGTGATGTCCTCGATAATTTCACAAGGTCCACAAACTAAGAAAGCAAATTGGAAAGAGAATTTGGCCTCAAAATCTAATCCCTTAAGCCTGAGGAAATACTGTGGTCTGAATCTTTCTGCTCTCGCCCCCAATCTTACCAATTCAAAGCATCGTCCTCAGGGAACATTTGGTAAAAATGGTGGGTTTAAAAAAATGTACGCCGTTTTGCTCCATTCTCAAACTCCATTTAAACAACAGCGAAGAGAGGTATCTTAAAAGGCAAAAATCCACAGGAGTGGAGAAAATGAAAAAAGACAAAGTTGCAAGCAACAAAATTTTAGGAAGTAAAATGCAAATGAATGGGTGCTAATTAACTTAGCAGCACAGAAAAAGCTGAATCTTAAACTAGCACGGGTAAAAGTTGAAAAAGAACCGAATTACATGCAGAACCCCTCAAAAACTTATGAATTCACACCAAGTTCCTCAGGACTTGGGAGTGAATAGACTTGCTTAAAAGTCCTTTTATGACACAGTTCTCTAGATCCCTTCCCTCACACCTTGCAGCCAGGTGTACACGCTCCCCTACTCTGGTAGAAGACTGGAGATGTATTCTCTGGATAGGATAAAACAGATACTCCCTGGACTACAGGATACTAGGCACAGTTGATAGTATGGCACCGTTCTGAAAACAAGGACAAGAAAACGTGTGTCCTAAATATTGAGGTCTCCAGCCAGCTCTGCCAACACAGCTACAAGAATGCCAGCAACCAGACTGTGTCCTCCAATATAAGACTGGAGGATTCTTCCCCAGAGCTGTGATCAGCCTAAGAGGAAAGATTTGCAGACATTGATATAAAATGGCCCAAGCTCATCATTAGAGTCCACAGTCAACAAGTCCCCCCACCCCCTTTAAGTCCAGAGCTACTAATAAACTTTCTTATGTCCTGTACTAGTAGGAAATGAGAAGGGAGGGGAGGGGAGGGGAGGGGAGGAAAAATTGCAATAATTTACAAAGGATCATGAATTAGAATCATTTCAGATTTCTCTCAACAGCTACACAAGAAGCTAGAAGATCATGGAGGGGAGCCTTCAAAATTCTGAATGAAATGATTCCTAACTTAGATATCATACCCAACTATCAATCAGGTTTGAGAATAAAAGACATCTTCAGAGATGCAAGTTCTCAAAATTTTACCTGCAATATACTCTTTTTCAGAGAGCTGTTCTCTGCCAAAGAATGTACTTCCTTTAAACAAGGGGGAAAACAACAAAAGAAAGAATGCCTCAAAAATATATAATTCTTCCCGAGTCGCCCACACTGCTGTCGCGGCGTCCCCGATCCTCTGGCGCCTGGGCTCCCTCCGCTCCGCCATGGTCCCCCGCCGCTGGGCAGGCCCCCGGTGTCACCGCCGCCGCTGCTGCTGCTGAGCGTCGGGCTGCTGGGCGCCCAGGCCCGTGCGGAACCTGCCGCCGGGAGCGCCGTCCCCGCGCGGAGCCTCCAGTGGGTGGACTGCCATGCTTTCGAGTTCATGCCTGTGTGACCGCTGAGGACCCTCGGCCAGCACTGTTCCCTCACCAATAAACACATGGCCCGGCAAAAAAAAGAAAAAAAAAAGTATGTATGATTGCTGGAATGATGGATGTTTCTGACCGTTTTGAGACAAGAGCTGAATAGTTGGCAGTGATTTGGATGAGTTAGTGTTATCTACATAGAAAAGTAAGCAAATTAAACAACAGCAACGAGACAATCATTAGCTCTGAAGAAAAAAATAGTTATTTAGAAAGGAAAAGTGATCAGTGAATACCACAGGATTCAGCTGGGAAGAGTGTTTACATAGTTGTAAAAAGAAACAGAATATTGACCTAGCCCAAATTAAGAAGTAACTGTCATGAGAATATTTGGGTGGCTGGAAGGATGTGTATATGTGATAACGGAGAAGGGAGAAAAACAAAAAATCAAGAAATAGCAATATCTGGAATAAATACGAAACTAAACCAAGCTAAAACCTAGCTGAAATAGTTGAAAGAAATTGTCTCGGGGAGGGGACTCTCAAGTGGAGAGGAATTACTCCTTTCTAAAACAAATCTGTGGAATCATCGACTTTAAATGTAAATATATAACCGATGAAAACAAGTATACAAACTAAAAAGCAGAAGTAAACCTTCTCAAATGGGCCATGAGCTCTCTGCCTGTGGACTTCTCTGATTCTAATGGGTTGCTGAGCAAGCCCCAAATAGTATATTTTCCTCACCCATCACAGGAAGGGTATGAGACAGGATGCATTTGGGAATGTAGTTACACATACCTACCCTTATTATAGTGACTAATATTTAAAAACAATCACAGTTTTTATAAAATGGAAACCCCACACAATTTTTCCTAAGTATTTTTCCTTTGCTGCTTACCCTGGAATTCCTAGGTAGCTGCATCTCCAGTGAATGTCTGGGAACTAAAAGACTGCCAGCAGAGACAGGGAGTAGTCAGGAGAAGCATCCAGACACCAACAGGATGGTGGTTAGCAAGGTGGTAACAGCCAGTGGTCAGCAGAACATAAATGACAGCAATAATAACTATTCACGTGAGTGTGGAGCTTCCAATTTATGAAAGATAGCCTTTAAAAAAAACGCATGCCCTAACTGAGGAGAGCACCATTGTGTCTATTTAATAAGACACTGAAGTGTAGGTATTCTGGGTCCACAGCCCCATCTGGGCTCCCAGTCGAAAGCCAGGATGAACTGCAAGGCACGTAAGCCAGCCACGTGGGATGTCCAGCCCATATGAGCTAGGTAATGCCAAGCCCAACTTCTATCTGACTGTCACCCCATGAGAATCCCCCAAGGGAGAATCACCCAGCTGGGCCTAGTTAGTCCAAAAAGCAATGAAAGATAATAAATTTTTGCTTTAAGCCACTAAGATTTGGGGGGTGTTTGTTATGCATCAACAAACGTTACAGGGATAATCTACTCCACCCCTCTCATTTTCCCGATATGAAATCTAGAATGGGGGTGGCCAGGGTTTCAGAGCAGAGAGGTGGTTGAGTCAGGAACAGACTCAGGCCTCCAGACCCTCAGGCTGTGGATTCGTCACCAAAGCTGTTTAATCTCTATGAAATCCTGCCGATGTTTTCTTCTCCTTCTCTTCCTGCTCCTCCTCTTCCTCCTCTCCTTCTTCTTGTAACTTTCAATTTTGATATTTCAAACTTACAGAAAATTTCAAGTATAGTTCAAGAGACTCCCATACACTTCACCCAGATGCACCAGTTGTTCGCATTTTACTTCATTTGCCAGTGTTCTTTCAAAGAGAACATTTTCCCACAGGGAGGCTGCCCACAAAACTGACTCCTGCCAAGTGGTTAGTCACTGCTTAGATCATGGGAGTAGAAATGGGCACCTGGGAATGAGAGGGGTGTAGGAGGAAATGCTGTGGAAAAAAGGGAGAGCAGGATCACTCAAGACCAGATTTTCTCCACTAAGACGTTCCCTGGGAGCAGTTCCCTAAACTGGTCTGACGTACTGAATACATGTTAAACTTGAAGTCTGAAGGCACAAGTGTGAACCTTGTCACTAACTGCATGACCCAGAGTAAGTTTCCTTCTTGTCTCTGAGCTTTGGTTTTACCTTTCTTTATAAATCCAGATTACATAAACCTATGCATGTGAACCAGCTTAGCGAACGGTGCTAAGTAAACTAATTTTAGTCACCTGTATCTGGTAGAGTCACTTGGTGAGCTTTTTAAAAACTTTGATGTTATGGCCCCATCTCCAGAAATTCTTATTTAGATGGTCTGGGGTCCAAGCACTATAAGATTTTAAAACTCCTGGATAACTTTTAACGTGCTACCAAGGTTGAGAACCGCTGTGATAGGCAACAATGCCATCAGAGTATACTTACACTCTGGGAACCCTTCTGGACTAGATGTCCTCTGTCATGGCCCCTTTCCCACTTCTGGTGCCACTCTCCTCACCATAGTAAAACCTCAGTTGGGAATATCCTCCGTTTTAAGCCTGGTGTGCTTCACGGTTATTTGATCATCTCATTCCTGCATTGTTCATTTCTGTGTCCCTGATAATTCACACTGGTAAGATTGCTTCCTAGAAGTGCCTAGCAGATTCTCAATCTCTCTGTTACTAGTCAGAGTTGAGCCCTTGTGCACAGGTTTTGTGTTTCCACCACAGAGTTCAACAGCTGTCATTCTTCCCCGATAGCTCTTTATACACCTAATCGCTGCCATACAGATCTATGTAATTTGGGATTGGCAGGAATTGTGACTCAAATGCAAATACCTTTGAAAAGAAGTGTGGGAGGGATTTTATATTCCTTGGTGGTCTTAGCAGGGCAAAAGAATACTTTCCCAGATGAGTGTAACTTTTTTTTATTGCAAATATATTTTTTCTGGTGCATCTATTTCCCTTTTTTTTTTTTACTATTGATACAAATATCCCAGAGATGAACTAGTTGCTACATTTTACAGTTTAAATCCTTCCTTTCCTCTTTTCCTCCCTTCTGCTTTCCGTCCTTCCTTCCTTGCTCTTTCTTTTCCTTCCCTTCCTCCTCCCTTCCCCACTCCCTTCCTCCCTCTTAAAAAAATATTCATGATACTTGTTAAAGATGACAAGGCAGGCTTTATTCAAAGGGGACTATCATGATAGTTGTAGGGACCACTGCAATGGAGTTTTACAGTAGAGGAGAGAGGTTGGGCTCAACTCGATACAACAAAGAAAAGTGGGAACTTCCAGCTAAGGAGCAGGGTGGAGATCAAAGATAGAAAATTACTAAGAGAAAACATCAGAGATAAGGGGGGATTCTGATGGCAGACAAGAGTGATCAGATTTCACCTGGGGGATGGTGGAGGATGTGGATATGGAGGGAGATCAGGTATGGAGGATGGGGGTTTCTAGCTAAACCAGCTTTGCAGGATTCTTGCTAAAATTAGACAATGTAAAGACAAACACAGAGACCTAAAAGTCAGGGCCTACTTGGGAAGAGAATTCAGAGGAGTCTGATCAGAGTTTGGTCAAGGAGAGAATCTTTGTCGCCTCTCTCCTCCTCTACTCTCCTCCTCTTTTCCTCCTTCCCTTCCTCTTTCCTTCCTTCCTCCCTTCCTACAAAGCATTTACTGAGCACCTACCATGTATCTGGTGCTCTATTGGGCACGGAGACTGGAAAGATCAATAAGAAAGTGTTCTGCCCTCTGTGGAACTCCTGGTCTAGGATTAGAGAGCAACAAACACAATACAATTGGAAAGATGTTAAAATGGAATTATACAGACTTCCGCAGGATATGTTTGGGATATGTACAGAGAGGATATTTTAGCTGAATTTGGAAGTATAGGCTAAAGATTTCTTCAGGCAGAGACTGGAGGAAAGGCATTCTGGACAAAGGGACTGTAGGCGCAAAAGCTCACGGTGTGAACTGACAGGGTGTGTTAGGAGAATTGCCATGGTAGTTCAGAGAACAGAAGGGTTTTCTTGGGAGAGGAGGGATGATGAAGAGGAATTACTGTGTAGGACTGGCTAGTGGAAGAAATTCTTAGGGGGAACATCCATCTTAATCCACTCTGGTCCAAGGTCTGTTTGGTCTCCCATTTCTCAGGTTCCCAAGCTCTATTTTCTTAGCATCTATCCAAGCCCACTTCTTCCTGCTCACCCATGTGTTCATTGTGTCCCTGGCACACAGGCCTCCTTTCTGTTCCTGACTGTAAACTCATGCTTGTCTCAGAGCTTTTGCTCTTGCTCATCCCTTTGCCTGGAACTCCCAGCTCTTGACATGGTTGCCTCCTTCTTCTCATTCAGGTCCCAATTCAAAGAGCACCACCTCACAGAGGCCTTCCCAGCCACTCCATCTGCGGTTATCCTCCCCCAATCCAGTCACCCTCCCTGAACTCACCGTGTAAAATTTCTCTATGACCTTCATTATTATATCAATTGATCTTATTTGTTTGCTTGTTCATATGTTTATTGTCCATCTTCCTCTTCTAGAATAGAAACTCCATGAGGGCATGGCCTTTCTTATTTTCCTGCCAAATCCCCAGTGCAGGGCCAGTGCAGGGCCCTCGGTACGTGTTCAACAAATTTGCTAAATAGAGCAAGCTGGTGCATATTTTTGATTGCACTCATCCCTTCCAGGGACCAGAATACTCACATCCTCCACCCCCATTCCCAGAGTCAAGGTATCTCAAAAGGAAGATCAGAATTGTTATTGATGAGCATGGGAAGAAAACAAAAAGAAACTGAGAGCCCTAAGGAATACCCTCGCTTGGCGAGGCCTGATGAAATGCCCCTGCACTGCAACAGAGAGCTTGTCTACCTACACTCAGCGCGCAGGAGTCTCCCAGGTCCTGCTTGTTCCTCCCTCCGGGCTATGCTGGAGGCTTAGCTGCCTCTCTGCCCTCATTTTCCAGTTTGCCACACCCTGCCTTCCCGGTAGATTTTCTCTTTAGCTCTGTCAGTTCTGTTGTCATACTGCTGCGACTGCGATTGTGGAAGATGCCTCATCTTCACACTCTCAGGATTCGGGCCATGTGCACAAGGTCATCTCCAGACTGAAGGGAGAGCATGTTTCATGCCCTGTGGGTACAACACTGAGTGAGAGGGGGCACAGGGCTGGAGCAAGGAGGGGAAACCAAGAGCAACTATAACCTGAGCCATTTGGCAGCTTTGTTAGTTGTTTTTTTCTAACAAACCTTGACGGTTTTAGTAGTGTCTTTTTCATATATTTCAAAGCTAAGTAAATTCTACTAATGAAAGCATCTTCCAAGCCTCAGTTTCTTTGGTTCAAAAGGAAGTCAATTCAAAAAAAATCTTTAAAAAAATAAAAAGCAAATAATCTGAGGAATGTGTTTATTTTATCTTGCTTCCAAGGAAGGAAGACTTTGCATCCGCTAAAGACAGTCATCTTTCTGGGCCTTGACTGTTTATGAGCAAACCCTATAGCTAAAGGCAAATTTCCATTTCAGCCTCCTAGACGGCCTTAATTACCTGGCAGAAATTTGCGGAAGGTGATGCCAAGTGGTATTTGAACCTGTCATTTTCTTTTACTGTTTTGGGGATTCAGATATTTTCCACTCTAATGTGGCAAAATATTCAATCAGCTTAAATTATGCATGCACTCCAGATCAAGCCAGCTAGATGTCAGGAGCAATTCAATATTTTTTTGAATTTGGGAGACTGAAAGCCAGCAAGATAAAAGTTTAGAAGAGCTAGATACAAATTAACTTTGCAATATGGGGAAAAACAAGCATAGAAGTGAGAAAACTTTTTCTCCCTGGTTGGACCAATTTCTGGGATCACTAGACAACTTTCATTAGTAACATTCTGGTAACAGTGAACAAACAGTTTTAATTTCCAATGCCTGCTTTGAGTTTCTAGGTCTTCTTCATTTTTAAAAATAGATGTCAGGTAGCATGTTATATTTGTCACCCGCTTTGTGATCGTGACAATATTGCCACTTCTGTGAGTCATTGCATTCATTTTTCAAGGGAGGAAACTTGGGCAGGGTCAAATTGACTCTATAGAGGTGGTTCTGGCACTTCTGGTTACCTTAAGTGGTATAATTGATTAATTCTGGAATTCAAGAAACATCTACTATGTGACAGAAACTGAGCTAGGGTCAGCAAGAATGAAACATTGGCACTTCCTGCAAGCCATTCCTAAACTCTTGATATGTAGTGAAGTCACTCTGATTCAAAGTAGACTGTGATAAGGGTCAGGGGGGCCTGCAAACTAAGGGCTCACAGTGGGAGCCTGGGGAAAAGAGGTTAATTACAAGTCAAGGACGCAAGGAGAAGTCAGAGATTGTTAAGGATGTGTTAGATAAATATACATAGGCAGGGCATGGTGTTCTAGACAGAAGAAACAGCTTGAGCAAAGACCTGGCGTTGTACAGAATCAAGTGTGCTGTGGCACCAGCGAGTAAACCATGGTGGTTGGAGACCAGGGGAGGAGGTGTTGAATGAGAGAAGGAGAGATGAGCAGAGCACAATAAACCTCAAAAAGGGCTATGGCAGACTTCGAGTGACAGACTGAAGGAGTTGATCAATACCTAGTAGGTAAGAGAGAGCCACCTAAAGCTTCTGAGCAAAGGCATGACAGACACTGCTGTTTTTGGAAGATAATTTGAGCTGCGGTGTCACAGGGCCTGGGCCCGGGGAAGCGGTTGTCAGAATGGCGTGGAGGACTGACACGCTCTACTGCTGACCCCGCACGTTCGGCCACCCTGTTAAGTGGGGGACACTGGGGACAGAGATGCAAATCACATTGTCTCGTTTCAAGAAGTTCACAGTGGACTAAAGGGCATGTCCAACCTGCCTTTCTTTCAGGGACTTCTTCTCATATAACCGATGACTGTTTCTCTATAGCTAAGAACTAATCCTCAGAGAAAAAGTGAAAAATTCTGACAGTCACCCAGAATTGGAAATTCTGGATAGATTGACATTTTGGAAAGCACCAAAAGGAGACTATGATTTTTCTTCTTTTCAAATATTTGCTAAAAACAAACATCAAAACCCATTTTTAAAGAGGGGATATCACCTTTATCGCCAATAATTTGGATTCAGGAAATCTGGGTTCTAATCCTGTGATTTATCTGCTCTGGACTTCATTTTCCTTACTTGTAAGGGATAATATACAGTCTTTCCTCTTCAAATGAGATGATGGATATTAAAGTATTGTGTCAACAATGGATATTGAAGAATTATTGTAAATGGTTAAATTTTTGGTAAAATCAAAGCTGCACTGGAAGATGCCTGTAGCAGGCGATGAATTGAGTTCTCCCATTCCCTTGCCACACTGTTCAGAAGCTTAGAACTTGATACTTGTGACCATCCTATATATTTTCAACAATTTGTATCTCCCCAAACAGATTGTAAGTTCCACACTGATAAAGGAACCATGCCTGTTATTCATCAGTATATCACAAGATACCTAGAACATTGCCTGGCACAGAGTAGGTACTCAATAGAGACTGGCTGAATGAAATAAAATAATTAATGATTATGAGTGCCTTTCCTTTCCTATTAGATGCAGTCCTTTCATTTCTGGCCACTTAATTATCAGCCTACATTTACAATATCTTTTTTTCCACTAAAAAATTTGCTAAATATCTACTATGTGCTGGATATTATTTTAAGCCCTGAAGATAAAATGGTGAGAAAAAAATGACTGGGTGCCTGCTTTTATGGCGTTTGTAATGAATGCATTTTTATTACAATCAGCTTCACAAATCCTATCTTTTCCAAACTATTTCTATACATTATTATTTCTATTAAAATTATTTAAAGTTAAATAATTTTATGTCCTTGGGATCATTTGAAACATCTTAGAGTATCTCAAGTCCAAGCAAAAGAGAACTTTGTCATAAGGAATGATAACTGAGTTTAAAAAAAAATTATATAGTACAACAATAATCAATATCCACACTACTGATATTTAAAAAATAATTATATCAAAGTTTTTTTTTAAGTGAATTTCAATTACTGACAGAGTCTTTAATGTCTGGGCTAACATAGAGGACTGAATTTTTAAAATTCAGCTTGTTTTTAAAATTAAATTATGTCAAACAACCAAAGAGTAAGCACATACACTTGCATGCACATGTGTGTGAGACATGACACTAGAGAACCAATTTACAGACTGTTCATGCTTCAACCAAATATTTTGTACATTAAAGAAAAAAACCAGATGGAGGATTCCAGAAAATGATAAGATATGAATTTATCAAAATTGTCAATCAGCAAAGCCTAAAAGAAAACAAATTATTTTAAAATTGAAGTATGATTGGTTTACAATGTTTCAGGTGTACAGCAAAGTGATTCAGTTTTATATATATATATATGAATATGTATATATTCTTTTTCAGATTCTTTTCCATTATAGGTTATTACAAAATATTGAATATAGTTCCCTGTGCTATACAGTAGGTCCTTGTTGTTTACCTATTTTATATATAGTAGTGTGTATATGTTAATCCCAAACACCTAATTTATCCCTTCCGCCCCCCTTCCCCTTTGATAACCATAAGTTTGTTTTCTGTATCTGTGAGTCTATTTCTGTTTTGGAAATAAGTTCATTTATATCATTTTTTTAGATTCCACATATAAGTGATATCATTTAATATTTGTCTTTTTCTGACTTACTTCACTTAGTATGATAATCTCTAGGTTCATCCATGTTGCTTCAAATGACATTATTTCATTCTTTTTTTATGGCTGAGTAGTATTCCATTGTGTATATATACCACATCTTCTTTATCCATTCATCTGTTGATGGACATTTCGGTTGCTTCCATGTCTTGGATATTGTAAACAGTGCTGCTATGAACATTGGGGTGCATGTATCTTTTTGAGTTAGAATTTTCATCTTTTCCAGATATATGCCCAGGAGTGAAATTGCTGGATCATATGGTAACTCTATTTTTAGTTTCTAAAAGAAAAATTTGAGATAAACTTGTCATTGAAAGAGTTCTTGCCTCCATTGATCTATATTTGTCTCTTTCTTTTTTAAAATACTTTGTTCCCCTTAAAACTTATTGGAAATTCTCTGGTCCAACTTGAGGCTACTTTTCTGCAAAGATTCCATGTGGGCTCAAAAATGATATGTATTCTCCTATTGCTGGATGCTGTATGTATGTTTTTAGGTGCTTGCAAGTTTAGAATTATTTCCTTAGAGGATTAAAGCTTTATTAACACTTACTAATCCTCTTTATCTCTAGCAGTACTTTTAATACCATCTCCCCTGTTTGACTTTTTCCTAGAATTTCTTTTTCCATGAGTTTATCCTAACATCTCTCTGCCTTTATGCTTTAGTTGTATCTTTTGTATATACTATATAGGCTGAGTTTGTTTCTAAATCCATCTAAAAACCCCATCTTCTAACTGGAGTTTAGTTCATCTACGTTGATTGAGATAAATGATACGTTTGAAATCATTTCTTTTATTTCATTTTTTTTGCCATTTTTGTGCCTTTTCAGTGTTCTTTTTTAATCCCTTTTCTTTCCATCTTTTGGAAAGTCGATCTTTTGGATCGACTCTGCTCCCTACTCACACCCCAATCAGTTTATTTTCCTCCACCAGTTTGGAAGTTTTACATTCCACTTTTTTGGCTACGTTTAAAATTTTAACATGCCCGTTTAACTTAACAAAGTCCAAAGCAAACTGGCATATTTATCTTCCTTCTCAACAAAAAGATAAAATTAAAATGCTTGTGACAGTCACTAACTTCACCCCAATGTCATTGTTTTCCAAGATATAAATTTTATCTTTATTTTTTTAACACCACAAATTGAATTATATTGTTAATTTCTTTTACAGTCAATATTTGTTTAGTTTTACCCATAAGTCCACACTGTCCTTTATTTGGTATTTTTATTTCTCAGATCTTCCTTCTGGGATTCTTTTCTTTTTCTGAAGAACATCACCCAGACATTCTTTTAGTTAAGAGTTTGTTGGAAGTGAAGTGGTTTTTTGTTTTTGTTTTTGTCTAAAAATGTCTCTAATTCACTGTTGTTCTTGATAGATGATTTCACTACGTATGCTATACTATTTTGACAATTATTTTCTCTTAGCACTTTAAAGATGTGTCTTCTAACTTTGATTGTTGCAGTTGAGAAGTAAATTATCAATTGTGTAGATCTTTCTTTTCAACTGCTTTTAAGATTTCTTTTTGCTGTTCAGAGTTCTACAGTTCCTCTACAATGTGCCTCAGTGTGGATTTCTTTTCCTTTATTCTGCTTGGGATTCACTGGGCATTCTGAACCCAAGTGTTGGTGTCTTTCATCAATTCCATTAGCTCCTCAAGTGTTTTCTCTCTTCCATTCTCTCCTTCTGAAATTCTGACGAGCACATTAGAGATTTGTACTTTGTCATCTGTGTGTCTAAATTTTTTAACATGTCCATCTTTTTCTGTCTTTCTATTCTATTTTCCAAATAATTTCTTCAAATATATCTCAGAGTTTAATAACTCTTCTTTCTGCTGTGCCTAATATACTATTTAACCCATCCATTAATTTTCTAATGTCAATTTATATATTTTTAATAAATAAACATAGGTTTTCCTTCAATTCTGCCTGGTTAAATTTTACAGTCTTTTTTAAAATTTTATTTCAATACCCTCTTTGATTACTTTAGGCATTTTAATAGTATTTGTTTTATATTCCATTTCTAGTAATTTCAGTCAGCCACATGGATAAAACTCAGTAATTTGTTGTTTTTGCTGTTTCTCATATACAGGCTAACTTGTGTGTATACTAGTTTTTGCATGTGAGTTCATGTTCCTTGAGTGTTCTGGGCGGAAATCCTTTGAGGCCTGGCTTTGAAGTGTGTTTTTCCGGAGAAGACTTGTGTTTGCTCCTTATAGCCATCAAGAGGCACTGCCACCCAAGACCACTTTAAACTTAATTTTTAGCTTGGGTTTTTCTGGTGCCATGCAAGCAAGATAGATTCTGGCTTCAAATCCTCAAACACTGCCTGGGTTTAGGAATTCTCAGAGGAAACTTTTGTTTTTCTTTCTTTCTTTTTTTTTTTTTTTCCTGCTCCATCCAGAGTCAAAATCAAATCAAGTATATTGTCCATTTTCTTCCTCTACCAGTTGTGGGTGTTTCTCCTTAGAGGAATCCAGCTTTATATAGTCTCTAATCTTAACCCCACGCTGCCCAGGCTCACACTTTGTCTCTAGTTAGAAGCCAGACGCTAGACCACCCACGATCAGAGCTCACACAAGCACAAACTATCCCCAGGGATCCATACTTTCTTTTATGTCTGGCTTCTTTTACTTTCCCAGCAGCTCATCCATGCAGGGACAAAAAATATGATTTTTACATTTTAAGTGGGTTATATATCATGAGAGGTTTATCTAAGCATCTTTTTACCATCTTGCTGCTCAATCTTTTCCTTAAAACCTTCTTCTCCTTTTGTTCCCCTCTCTTCAAAAAGCCACTATAAAGGAAAAACAAAATATTAAATAATTGTGTTTATTATAACACTGTTAATGTGTTTCCCATTTGTTGGACAAAAAAATGTCTATTTTATGGATGTTTTTAAATTGATGTTCCATCCAAGGTTAACACTACATTTAGAGTGTCCACTGACATGTGTTTACACTGCAAGCTATTTTCTTTGGTTAACCTCAATAAGTAAGTCTATGGTGTAATGCCATGTACGTAAAAGGCATTGTCATTTAAGACAAACAATAATGTTTCTTGGTAAATATGCAGTCTTAGGATATATAAAGCCATTCTTAATCCCAGTTCTAAATTCTATGTCCCTACAACTCCAAGACATCTTCACTACTCTCATATTTCTATTTGTTAGAAGATTTCAGATACTAATTAGGTGCTGCAGAATGAGTTGGGGACCTAAAGAAGGAACAAACAAGCATTTGTGGAAAGGCTGCTCTTAGCAAGAAGTCATGCTTTGTGTTGTGAGCATCAGGAATGAGTGATAAACAGTCTCTCCTCTTAAGTAACTTACAGACATAAGAGCTAGCAAACATGATTTTTAAAACCTCTTGGATCCATATTTACTCACCTCTCAGGTCCTATAGGAGGGAAAATGTGAGGGATGGATGTTGGTTATAAAATCAACAGTGTCTACTACCAGGGATTGCAGCTGGACTATCTGGTATATCAGAAGAGGCTCTGGCAAAAGCCAGATTGCAATGAAGGATGGTAGGGTCATGAGTACAGAAAAATCACTGCTAAACAGAGCCGAGCATGGAGGTCACACTCAGTAGCAAGCACAAAAGGGAAGAAATCAGATATCTGACAAAAATTCATGATGCTGTACTTTACACCCTTGTTCAAAATGTGGTCACACCCCAGAACCATTGATTCCAAATCTGCATGTTAACAAGATCCCCAGGGAATTTGCATGCCCATTAAAGTTTGAGATGCTGTCATAGAGTAGCCAGCTGGCCTGATTTACTCTGGACTGAGCTGGGGGGATTTCAGTGCTAAAACTAGACTGTCTCAGGCAAACAGGGGTTCTGGTCACCCTAGAAGCGCTACGTTAAATGGTCCCAACTAGTTTCCTCAGGGGTCCTATGCACTGGGTAAGAGAGACCTACAAGTGAAAAATATAGAGAATTCTATTCCTGGGGGTCTGAGTGGCACACTGAAAGGAGAAAGTGTATCCCTATTTATAGAAGAGAGCTTTGGATATGGAAGGTAAGCAGGGAGGCAATGGCAGAGCTCTAGGTGGTAGTAGTGGAGAAAGCAGCTTTCTCAAGCATCGTTTGTCACCAGAGTGTTACTCACGGCTACATTGTGGAAAACTCGAGTGGCACCAGGACATGGTGGACGCAGAACCACAACAGGCAACCAGCAGTGGTGCAGGGCCCCAGCCCCTGGTCTGGAGAAGAACAACAGGAGCACCTGTGTACAGCAGAGGGGTCAGAGGTTCAGGGGTGGCCAGCAGGGAGGCAGTTCATACAGACAGATGATGGCCCAGAGAGGGTAGAGAGCAGCATTCAGAGCAGAAATATCCAGAAGAGCAAGGGAAATGTGACTGATAGGTGAGAGCTGACATCCCCTTTTTGGTTACTAGGAGGTTGTAATATCAGAGAAAGGCTGAGGACTTGATGCATGAAAGTAGGAATTCAGGGCTTCTCTCGGGCTCCAAAGCCAACCATGAAGGGAAGAGTTGTCACCCAGATTTTCTACCACCCAGAAGTCACCGTTGGGAACAAGGTGTGCTTATACCTTCCATCTGTTCCCTCAAATGTAATTTTTCTGCTGAAAAAGCTTGGGGTTTTTGTAAGAGCAAATACAAATTAAAAATTAAAGTCTTGGTTCTCCCTGTTGAAAATAAAGATTTCCCTCCCTTCCTTTTTCGTAGAGCATTTACCTTAGAAAACTTGTGAGTACTTTTCATCCCTCTGACATGCACCTCTCATCAGTTTTATGACCCAGGGATGTCTTTTTGGAAACCATCTTTTTGAAATGCGAACATCAAGGGAGATGGCGCTCCTATTTCCCAGTTCCCATGGGAGGGTAAAGCCTAATTTCAGTGGGTGCCTTGCTCCAATTTGCAAAACTATCTCTTGTCATAAAGAGATAAGAAGTTTGTTTCTCTTCTGGATAAAGCCAATTAGCTAACAACATGGGTGGTCTCCCCAATTCCCATGGTAAAGTTAGGATGAACTATGTGTGACAAAAGGTGCTGTTAAGAGCTCTTACTTGAGGATTAGTGATTGTTTATCCATGTGTCTAATGACTTGTATCCGCCTGGCCCTGCCTGGCCTTATAAGGGAGTGAGAGTCCTTTCTGCCTTTGCAATCACTTAGCAAATTGCCTGTGAAGCACATCACATGGTTTAATGCTTTTTCAATAATAAAAGTGTTTTCCTTCTTTTCTACCTTTGTGGAAAGGTTTTCTGGGCTGGGAAGAGGTTTTGTTTTTAATTCTATTCTCCCAACACTTTTCAGTAGAATGATACCCAACTAAAGTTCTTAAACATGTCTGGACCTGTTGGTTTCCTCCACTGAGCTCCAGTGTCCTGGTATTACCTTCTCAACAGTAATGCCCTGTGTTAACAAGGCCCTTGCCTTCCTGGGGCATAAGCACTCCCCCTGAGATGCCATTCACAGGCTAAAGCGGACAAGGTGGAGTTTGAGCTGATATACGGATTGCATCCCATCACTCTCGCAGGTGGGTTTTATTCAACAAAAGATGTATTGTTGTGGACTACCCTGGTGGCGCAGTGGTTAAGAATCCGCCTGCCAATGCAGGGGATACAGGTTTGAGCCCTGGTCCAGGAAGATTCCACATGCTGTGGAGCAACTAAGCCCGTGCGCCACAACTACTGAGCCTGCGCTCTAGAGCCCACAAGCCACAACTACTAGGCCCACGCGGTCGCAACTACTGAAGCCCGCATGCCTAGAGCCCGTGCTCTGCAACAAGAGAAGCCACCGCAATGAGGAGCCCACGCACCGCAATGAAGAGTAGCCCCTGCTCGCTGCAGCTAGAGAAAGCCCGCACGCAGCAATGAAGACCCAATGCAGCCAAAAATAAATAAATAAATAAATTAAATAAATTAAAAAAAAAAAGATGTCTTGTCATATGTGTACCTGACAGTGCTAAAACTCAAATATGGTCCAGTCTACAGGTTTGCTAATTCTTAATCCTAAGGTATTTTTTTTCTTTTGCTATTTAACAAAGAGAGTATCTCTAAATATTTGTGTCCATGTGGCCTACATAAGCAATACAAGTTAAACAGATTGGCCATCAGCTCTATTTATTTCTCTATATTTATATAGTGATTTTTTTTCCTTTTATCAAATTTATTTCCATGCATTATCTCATTTGAGTTTTACAAACATTCTGTAGTCAGGGTGGGTGCTATTATCCCTATATTTCAAGTAAATACACAGTTTCTAAGAGAATAACTTTCTCACGGGTAAACAGTGAGTTCAAAGTCCATCACGCAGGTTTCCTGACTCCGGTTCCAGGGCTCATTCCACATAGCCAACAGCACCTAAATTTTCAAGCGTGTTTCAGGAGCAACACTTGAAAAGTTAGGAGCAGCTCACTAATGAATGTGTTGCGTCTCCATAATGACAGATCGGAAGGATGGAAAATCCCAGGGCATTTGAGCTGTTGACAAGGTGGAGCTTTGGTCTGCTGCCAAGCAGTGATAGGTTTCTCAGGCTTTTCAGCGGTGGTGAGATAGCATCCAAGGTGACGCTTCTATGTTTCTTTTATCTTGGCTGAGACCTTGGGAAGAAGTTAAAAAGCTGGAGGAAGATTTGTTATCTGAAGAGGAGACTTTTCTCAAGAATCTGGCATCCAACATTGTTTTGCTAAGCTTTCAGGAAATTAATAGTCAGGCTGCACTGCAGCCTTTGGAACTGGGCTGGTAGCCGCTATTGGATATTTAGTCTGTCGATTAAAAACACTACTGTTTGAAACCTTTTGCAAATTTAAGACAAGCACCATGTTTGTTTCTGCTCTGCTGAAGGAAACACATTTGCCTTTTCAGCTAGAGCTAATTAACCACACCTGAGAAAATTGCTATTTGTGATCATGTTCTGCCTGCCTCTGTGAATGGCCTTCTAGAACTTTCTGTTCTTAGCTGTCTTTATACCTGGGAAAACTCAAACTTTTACATTGCATGGAAGACCAAGATGTGAAAGAACAACTTTCCTTTTTATGTGTGGGTCGTAACTCATCCGCTGGGTTGCTGTACTGTGTTCTGCTGATGATCTATCCCAGAGCTTTTGTAAAATTGCTTCTCTAGGTGATGGGTTGGAACCTCACTGCACTGGACAGATATGACGGGCAGAGCTGATCCTCTGAATCAAGGAGGTTTGTTTTGCTTCATTAAAAACTATTCTAGAACTGAACCTTAAAATAAGAATTGACAGAGTTGGATGGTCCCAGGATGTCATAAAAGTTTAAACCAGAAGAAAATTTGTATCCTAAAAATAAAGGCTGTTTTGGTTCACTGAGTGCTTTTTGAGTGCAGGATCTGGGTTCTATTTATCTCTGTATGCCCAGCCCTGTTCCTGGCACACAGTATACCTCAACATGTATTCCTTGTTGAATGTTTACTGACCTGGGAATGTGTTCATGGAAGCTGGTTTTGGATGACACAGCAGAGAGAGAGAACCCCTGGGCAAGACTAGGACCACTGTAATGTTCTTAGAAAAATGCATTGGAATTCCATTCACATTTTGACTGTTACTTTACAGAGTGAGTGGTTCACGTCCAGGGATCAGGCTTGATGGTAAGTGGAGAATCAGAATGAGAGAACACACAGTGGAGCAGATGTTAGGCGCAGGATGGAAGCTAATATTGATGTTCCCCCCAACTTGCAATAATTTCTGAAAACTTTTGTTCAGACACTGGAGGTAAGGCAGTCTATTTTAGCAATGATGGCTATTCACATCCTTATGTGAAAACTTGGAGACCTTCTGCTTATTTACTCTTTTAGCTAGTTTGACCAGATAACTGTGTTAACAATGCAAGACTCACTGAATTGCACAGCAGGCTTTGCTCAGGGAAATACTTGATTTCCTGGCAAAGCTGCCTGGAGCCCTCTCCAGCAGCCCTGACAGTCTGTAACCTTGGGTCTCAAAGAGGTACTGCATAAGAATGCACGGAACACAAGGGAACCCATGACTACCTCTGAAAACAATGCACCTATTCAGAACCAAGGGCTTGAGCAGCCCTTAGGTGGCAGGTCCTGGGAGAGGGTAGGGATCAGAGAGATGGGCAAGGAGGTTATAGCCTAGTAGGGAGTTCTGTATAAGACAGGGAGTATAATAAACACAAGACACGGTAGAAAGCAATGAGTGCCATGAGAAATATACAAGCAAAATTACTGTGAAATGGTAGCAGAGGGGGAGAGTACTTCTGAGGATTCTTAGGGAATGTCATATTTTAGAGAGGCTTTAAATGATGTGTAGAATTTGGACAAGTAGCTTTGGGAGTAAGAAGCGAGGAGATTCCAGATGGAGGAAAGAGACTGAGTGAAATTACTGAAGTGAGAAAGCACTGACTGTGCTTGGGGATAAGTGAGTGGTTCCATTTGGCTGGAACATATGTAGGATGAGAGAGGGTATTGAGAGATAAGATTAGAGGGCTTTAAACACCAGATGAAGGCAGCCAGGCATTATTTGGAGTCAAAATGAAAGGTATATTTGGGAATAGTGGCAGGACAGCATTTTTATCCATAGATAGAGGATTATTGGAGCTTCTAAGGAGCTCACAGCACTTTACTAATCAGATTTTCACCAGCCTCCCTGATTCTTTGCAAAGAGCAGAGACTGTGATTAAACTTTTCTCATTTCAGATGTAAAAGAAGTAAGGTAGTATTTGAGCATGAAACATTAGATCCCAGTTAACTGTCAGAGCAGAGCTTAGCAGTCAAACTTCACAGCCCCCTTCCAAATTATATCCTATTCTTAAGGGAAGCGTAGCCCTGATATCAGATATCCAGGCCACACAAACAACCACTTTGTTCCTAGAGTAACACTAGCACTGAAATTCAAATCTGATGTCTGACTATTTTTAGGGCAAGGTTTTGGGCAGTGGAACTAAGGCAGCCTGTCCTAGGACCCTGGCAGTGAAATTGGAGAAGAGGAAGTAACTTCAAAAGAGAGTTTGAGGATAGACTCAATAAAACTTGGGGACTAAAGTGATGGGAAGGGAGTGTCAGGGGTACATGTCAATTCAGGTTCTTCGGGAACCAAATGTCAAGACAGAGTTAGAAGTGCAAGAGATGTATTGAGAGGAATGCCTATAAAAATAAAGAGAGCAGAAGTGGGTAGGGAAAGCCCTCAGACCATGATGCATGTCTGATATCCATGAAAGAGAGAAGAAGGATGATTAGAAAGAAGAGCCTCATTTTGGTGAAGCTTTGTGAACATTTTGACCAACGCTTTGGACAGCTCTAATCCCAGGATTGCCTGGCGGGAATCCCTCATCGGGCAGAAACAGTGGGGCTCATTCACTGACTAGGAGACGCAAGAGAATGGATTTAGCTCAAATGACGTGATGGATCTAAAAACAGTGCAGGTAGAGGCTGTCAGCTGACTCTAGGCCTTGCAGCATGCTGTCTCTTCAGGGGAGATCTGGAAGGGTCTCTTCCATGGCTGCCACAAGGAGTGAGGGGAGAGAGGAGTCAAAGATGAATCCAAGGCTCCTGGATGGTGGCTAGACATTTCCTGATATTGTGAACACAGTTTAGAGAAATGGACTGTGGAACAGCTATCTTCTCTAAATGCCTCTACATAAACTCTTCTTGGAGGCAGAGCATGTGACAAGGTGACACTTTTAAGCCTGTAATTTAATATTCTTTCTTCTAATACTCTGCTCAAGAATCATGTGTCATATTGCAGCCTATACTCTAAAACCACTGCTTTAAGCCTCTTTTCAGATTATCTCTTCCATAAAGCCAGTCTGAATCAACCTGGGCTTAAAATGTGGTTGATAGAATGCTGTCGATTCAGAGTCCATTTCCTAATACATTATTGCTTTTTCTTGCGTTTTCGTTCCACCAGTTCCTCAATGTCTTTTCCTCTTCTATGCTTTTCTCACTGAGGATTCTGTCAAGCTCCCTGTTATAAAATTTTGTCTTTCTTCCTTTCCTCTTTTCTTTAAAAAATTATTTGCAACTTTATTGAGGTATGGTAGATGTACAACAAACTGTAACCACACTATGTATCTTCATGTGGATCTAATTCTGTACTCCATTCTGTTACATTGATAGGTTTCTCTATCTTTATCCCAATTCTGTACTGTCTTGATTGTTATAGATTTATAAATTTTGAAATCAGTAAGTATGAGTTCAGCAACTTTGTTCTTGTTTTTTTCAAACTATTTTGACCACTGTAGGTCCTTTGAATTGTCATATATTTTGCAAACAGCTTGAAAATTTATATTCGTATAAAAATTGAATTTTAATTGAAATTGCACTGAATCTATAGATCAATTTAGGAAGAATTAGCTTCTCAAAAATATGGAGTCTTCCAATCTATGAATGTGGTATATCCCATTTCTTTAGGTGTTCTTTCACATCTCTCATTAATATTTTGTAGTTTTCAGTGTATAAGCTTTACACATCTTTTGGCAAATTCATCACTAATTATCTCATAGTTTGATGACATTATAAGTTATTTTTAATTCTATTTATGATAGTTTATTGCTTGTATAAAATATTTTTTATTGCTTATAAATAATTTTTATGTATTCACCATGTATTCTGCAAACTTGATAAACTCATTTATTCGTTCTTGTAGCTGGTTTAGAGGCTTCTTAGGATTTTCCACAAATATATTATGCCATCATCTGATAATAACAATTTCATTTCTTATTTTTCAATTTGTATTAAAATTTTTCTTGCTTTATTGCAGTGGCTAAAACTTCTAGTACAATGCTAAAAAGAGCATTGAGAACAGGTGTTCATGACTTCTTCCCCAATCTAACAGGGAAAACAGTCAATCTTTATTGTTAAGTATAATATGAGCTGTAAGTTTTTAATAGATGCTCTTTATCAGGTTAGACAAATTCCTTCTATTTCTAGGTTGCTGGGAGTTTTTAATCATGAATAGACATTGAATTCTATCAAATGTTTTTTCTGTATCTATTGAGATGATCATGTGGGTTTTCTTTTTTGGTCTTTTAATGTGGTAAATTCCACTGATTGATTTTCAAATGTTAAAGGAAACTTATATTTCCATGATAAACCTCACTTATTCATGATGTGCTAACCTCTTTCTATATTGTTAAATTTCTTAAATTTTGTTAGGAATTTTTGCATCAGGAGGGATAATTACTTCTTGTTTCCTTTTTTATCCAATATATTTGTCTAGTTTGGGTATCAAGTACAATGCTGTCCTCAGAGAATGAGACAAAAAGTGTTCCTTCTGCTTTTATTTTCTGGAAGAGATTATGGAGAATTAGTATCATTTCTTCTTTCAGTGCTTGGTAGAATCCACCAGTGAAACTATCTGGGTATGGTGATTTCTCTTTTTCTGAAAGGTTATTAATTATTTATTTAATTTCTCTAATAAATATGGGCATATTAGGGTTATCTTTTTTTTTTTTTAGTGAACTTGGGAATTTGTGTTCTTCAAGGCATTTGTCTATTTCAAATAATGTGTAGAATTTATTGGCATAAAGTTGTTCATAATATTCACTTTTTATCTTTTTAATATCATTAAAATCTATAGTGATGCCTTTTTTTCATTCCCAATATTGGTAATTTCTGTCTTCTTTCTTTTTTGTTTCCTGATCAGTATGGCTACAGGTTTACCAATTTTAGTAATCTCCTCAAATCATTGATTTTCTCTATTATTATTCTGTTTTCTATTTCAAATATTGCTATTTTGACCTTTATTATTTTCTTTCTTTGGCTTATTTTGCCTTTTTTTCTTAAGTTGTGTGAGATGGAAGGGCAACTAAGTCCCTATGACTCTGTCATGGCCCCAGACAAAAGATTCCGTGTTCAAATTTGCACTGAAATCATCCTCCCTGCTCCCACCTCTTTTGCAATTACTGAAGAGTTGATCAGTAATAACACTCTAATTTGAAAGTGTGAGAGATGTTGGGTGTGGGCAGAGGCATTCTGCGGAAGGTAGTGAGGGAGTTGAAAGCAGGTCCAAACAAAGAACCAGAGAGGTGATTGGAAATTTAGAGAAGATTCTCAGAATAAGGGTCATAAAAGCCAGTCCTCCCTTATCTATAGAACTATTTTATAGAATACATGCTACACTTCTTGGTGGTCTTGCAACATTATTGGATCAATGAGTACAAGCTATACTCTGTCAGTTTTATTCTGTCACAATCAGAGTATCCCCAATTCGTGTCATCTCTGTGGAGATGGATGTGAGGTCTTAGTCCCTGGAAGAACTGGACAGTACTACTATTTGAACATTTGTTGACCTTGTGATTTCCATCTTTGAAGTCAGACCGGGAGATGTTCAGATCCCACTGTCACCAGTGTTACAACTGACACACCCATTGTGTGACTCTGAGCTAGTTACTTAACCTGAGTTCCAGCTTTCTCATATGCAAAGGGCAGTAACAAACATGCCTACTTTATAGGGCTGTAAAGATTGAATGAGATACCTCGTGGGGGAAAAAAAGTTTTGCATAGCATCTGGTATATAGTATGCACTCCATACATTTATTTATTTATTCATTTATTCTTTTATTTGATATTAGCATTTACTGAAATCGTAGCTATATAGCTTTGGTACTAGGAGGAGTCTTACAGGTCATTCAGTCTAAACCCATTATTTCACGGATGGGGGAGGTGAAGCAAGGAAAAGTGACTTGCCCAAATCTGCACAGATTACAGTTTGATAAAATCTGAAGGTCAGGTATTCAGACTCTCTGATCCACTGACCTTCCCCTTCTGCACATCACCCAGGAGACAGGAAACTTAATTCTAGATTCTGGCTTTTCCATTGGTGTGCTGTTTGATTTGTGGGTCAGTCGTTATTCCTCTCCAGGTCTCAGTTTCCTTGTCCATAAAATGGGAATGTGGCAATATTTCTCACGGCCTTTCTAGGTTCAGTGTTTTATGTCTTAAACAGGTCATTTAAGCTAATGTGGAAGGAACTGGTGTGTTGGAATTGTTTTCCTCCACAGGCACTTCCATTGCTTTGCCCATAGTGACAACAACAATAAAAAAAGCTTTTGTTTAGTGTTCTATTTTAAAAGGAAATCAATCATTCATTTCTAATCTTGTTTGTTTGCAGCTGTGTTGAGTTAAATAGCACACCAGGCTTAAGGCAAGCAAGCCGGCTTCCCCCCGGAAAGCAGAGAGAGTTGCTACTTTGTTTTCTTTATCTCCCTTGGGGTGCTGATCACAGAGCCTGCCACCTGCCCCGTCCCTGTCATGGGCTTAGGGATTTGCAGAGATCACACTGCTCCTCCCACTCCTGGGACCCTCGCCACCAACTTAGGATAATTACTCATTCTGCCTATTCTCAAGTTGGTGGGGAGCGGGCTCCAGTTGTCTGCCTCACGAATGCCAGTGTTCATCCACAAGAGAGAAGTAATATTCTGAAAAGATATGTCAGTTAACAAGCCCTGCCTCCCAACTTCCTTTGACTACAGTGAAAGAGGAAAGTATTTCCTTTTCTCTTGTCATGCTCATTTTGCAAGGTTTTCTTTGTTGTCACTTTGAATGGATATGCAGCCTGTCAGAGACATGTGTCTTCCTTCCAGAATGTACTCACTGAGCACCTACTCTGCCCAGTGCTCTGCTGAGACCTGGTGCCTGCCCTCAAGGAATGCATAAACTACTAGGGGTGGTGGGAAAATGAGCGACTCCTGGGCTTAAGTCAGTATTTTAATTAATATAAATTCAGTGCTTGGAGAATATTATGTAAGGGAGATATGAACTCTGCCTGGGACTCAGGAAAGGCCCCCTGGAAGTGGTAGAATTTAGGACTGAAAGATAGGTAGAACGTAGATGAGCAGAAAGGACAGCTTGAGCAACTAATTTCTTTAACAAACTTTAAAACTAGTATTAATTTAATGTCAACTCAGCGGCATGTCCTATGCTAATTAGATGTTGGAAGATGAAAGAGAGAAAAGATGAATCTGGTGGTCAAAGACAGCATCTTTCTTGGATGGAAAGTGACTGCTTGTTTGACAGAGGAACTGAGGCCATCTAGGAAAACTGGCTTATGTAAGGTTTTCCAGTGGCCCAGAGGAAGAGCAAAGAAAGCAGGAGGAGTAACCTTCCTTTCCAAGTGCTACTAGAGGGTTTCGACTTCAGCCCTCTTGACATCTTCCGCCAGATAATTCTTTGTTGTGGGAGATTGTCCTGCATATTGTAGGATGTTTAGCAGCATCCCTGGCTTGTACTTACTGCCAGTAGCAATCTCGCCACAGTTAAGACAACTAAAAATCTCTCCAGACATTGTCAAATGTCCCCAGGTGGGCAAAATCACCCTGGTTGACAACCACTTGGAGATGCTGGAAAGATCATACAAGTGGGGATCAGGAGAACAGTACAGTCTCCTCTTTGTAATTTTGGATAAGCCACTTTCAATTTGTGACTTCAGTGTCTTCATTTTATAAATAAAGAAGTTGTACTAGATTCCTTCATTCTTTCACTCCTTAAATCACTCAGTAAATTTTTTGTAAGCTCCTGTTATGTGCCAGGCACTCTTGTAGGTATAGCTAGGGGTTAGCAGGGACCAAGAAAAGCAAGGTCCCTGCCCTCATGATGCTTGCATGCAAGTCGTGAGAGGCAGGCAATAAACAAATAGACATTAAAAATGTTATAAAATCCCAAGAAATAATAATTTCTTGAAGAAAATAAAGGAGAACAGTCTTGTAGAAAGCATCTGAAGGTAGGAGGCTGCTCTCTGAAGAATTAATCTGAGGTGACATTTGAGCTGAAACCCAAATGATGAAGGAGCCATCTATGTGAAACTCAGAGGGAATAAGGTTCCAGGCAGAGAGGACAGGAAATACAAAGGCTCTGAGGTGGGAATGAGGTAGGCCTGTCTAGAAGGTGGTGAATAATGGGGGGAAAACCAAGAAATGAGGTCTGAGGGGTAGACAAGAGCCAGTTCCCGTATGGCCATGTCGACTGTATAAAGGACTTTGAATTTTATTCTACTTGCTACAGGATGTCACTGGAGGGTTTGAAGAAGGAGAGTGGTGTGAAACAATCTGAATTACTTTCATAAAGGTCATTCCGACTACTTTGGGAATAATTTTAAGGGAGCAAGAATGGAAGCAGGAAACCAAGGGATGAAGTGGGTACAGTAGACCAGGAAAGAGATGGCAATGGCTTAGCCTAGAGATATGGCAATGGAGATAGAAAAGGATAGAGTTAGGATAGCTTTTGGAGGTAGAGCCACCTGGATTTGCTGATGGATTGGATATGAGAGCTAAGGGAGAGAGGGTGATCAAGGATGATGCCTAGGCTTTGGGCCAGAAGAATTGGGCAGATCATTTTACCATTTACTTGTATGAGAAAAGTAGATTTGGGAGTGAAAGGCTGTAGTTCAAGATGAGTCTAAAATAATTACCAACCAGAAAATTCAGTTCTATAATAGAATTCAGTATTGCCCTTTTTGAAATTTTCTCCAGAGACCTCAGTCTACCCTCTTCCACCTCCACAACACATGTACACAACAGATGCACACACAAAAAGCTCTAACAAAAACAAATGTATGAGATAATGGCACAGCAGGAAACCACTGTGGTTTCCAAACTACCTCATGCATGTGGAGATAGTGTTGTGCCTGATGAGCAACAAGACATTTGGAAAATCATGTTGGATGAGATCTTGTCAATGGGAGGTTTTGCTATCAAGAAATCTAATGAGGCTTAAAGAAAACGGATAATTCATTAGCATTCTTGAACATGCCCCCACTTTGCTGCGTGGTAATTATTGAGTAGCTACAGAGCGACTCAGAAATATAGTGACAAGACAGACTGCTCCATCCATCAAATCCCAACAGCTATAATCATCTAACGAATGCTACATGAATCAAACAGTGGAAAATAATAATAATATCTCTGCTTCCCCCTGAGTCCTTCAGCAAGGTTTCCAGAGCCTATGGCAAATAGATTTACTGAAAAGTGTAGCTCCCTCTAGGGTGCAAGGCCACAGTTGTCTAACAGCTACAGGACAACGGTACTCCTTAGACACAAGGCAGGAAGCGGGAGAGATGATCCTTTAGCCTAGGAGAAAGTAATCCTTCCATTTGGATCCTAGTAGGATAGTAAGAAACTGAGAGCAGGCCTGGCTCTTACATGAGTCTTGGGATTGTCAGGACTCTAAAACATGAAGGAGCTTCTCTCTAGGGCTGGCATCAGGGAGATATCCCAGGAAGCCTGAGATCCAGCCCACCTAGCACTGAAATGGAGAGCCCACATGCAATGGTAGCAGGTAAAACTGCACAACTCTTGGCACAAACGACTTCATCTACTTCCCCCGCCCACCCACTATGAGACTTGAACAAACTCTAGCCTGACTTCTATCAGCTCGAGGCTGTGTCCCTAGGATGACAACTCCAAGCCTCCTTGAAGAGCCTGCCTGAGAAAGCTTAATGCTACCAAAAGAAGGTAATGTTTGTTCCAGCTAAAACCTGACCATAAGCCTCTGACTTCCCTTTTCTTAGAGCATATACTTCAGAAAAGTTACAATGGTAAATCCTTTCTCTGTCCTTTTGAAATGTATCTCCTACAACCCAGGCATTTCTTTTTCAAGGACTTGGGAGCCATCCCTTTGAAATGTAATCACCAAGAAAGAGTCAAGGTCTCCCAGTCTCTGAGGGAGAGTGGGAGCCTAACTTTGAAAAGCACCAATTAGCAAACACAGATGGCCTAATCACACTGACTGCCCACCCCTTAACAGCCCTTAGTACTTTTCCTTCAGCATCCTCCAGAATTTAAAAAGCCTCCTGCTTCTTGTTCAGTGGAGTTGAGCTCAGTTGATACACTGAAGTCTCTTCCCTACTGCAGTTATCTCAAATAAAATCAGTCTTGTCTTTTTTAACAAGTGTCTGGAACAAAATTTTTCTTTTACACAAGCTCAGGGTCTGAGACTCAGAAGATATAAGAGCAAGTCTGGGCTCAAACTCTTCTACTGACAACTGATAACTCTGGACAAATGACTCCATTGTCTGAAGTTAACGGTGCCTGTCAAATGGGGATACTAAAATATACTCTGTATTTCTAAATTTTATCATAAAACTGCATAATGCTTCCAAAATATTCAAGTGCTAGAAAATTTGAGAAGTTTCCATAATGGTTACTTTTTAGATCAGGAAAATCTTTGAGAAGGATGTAAGGCTGACTCACAACTAGCCCACAACACAAAAATCCCCAAACCTATCCCCCAATTTATTTTCTTCCCTCTTCTTCCTTATAAGCCAAGCATCAGAGCCCAAAATTTATACCATCCTAGAAAATATACTGATGTTAGGTTTAGGAACTACATTTTTTTGACCTTGGATATGTCTTTATTAGGTACAAATATGTTACTTAGTGGGGGCAACACACTGACCTGATTGCAGCCATCTCACTCAAAAGAGGTGAGTTTCTTAGAACCTGACAGGTCCCCTAATTGAAGGTGATGGAAAGAGGCCCAGACATCAAGGCAGAAGAATGGTACCTGCGTTCTCTCTCTGCCAGAAATTAGCCACATGTCCTTCTATGATGCTATAGCTGCAGTGTAGATGAGCAGTGGCCTCCAAAGCATAAGCGCCAGTCCCTGACTTCCAGGCTTTGTGTGGTGTTGGGCATCGAGGCCTCCACCTCTCTTCCCCAAGTCAAGCTTGGAGACCTGGAGTACACTGAGCATGTCTACCAGGAGAGGCCTAGGGTAGTTTCTGCTTTTGGGGCTTGGAAGTCACTACGCCAAGGTGGGCTCTGGCCTGGCGTGCTCCCTCATCCAAGCTACAGGCTTCATCTACTTCCTGCTATGCTTGGTCAGGCAATATGAATAGTCGTTTCTTCCCCATTTTCCTGCTGAGACTGTAGTGTTTATAAATACTAGCCATTTAACCAGGCCCAGGTGCTCCACCTGTGTGTGGCCATTCTCTTCTTGGGCACTGGATCCTATTTCTCCTTCGCAACTCCCAGTGAGTCCTGGGGTCCTGCTCAAAAAAGCAGTTCATCTGGACTATGCCACTGTGTTGTTGCACTTACCTGTGTCCACGTCACCTTTGCCTGGGCACTCCTGCCTCACGTCCCACCTGTCAGACTGGATCTCCCTTCTGGCTCTACCAACTCACATGAGCTGAGTTCCCACACTCCTGTGGATGATGCAGTTTGAATTGATGGCCACCACACTCAAGAGTCAGCTTGTAAGTCAGAGACGTTCCCAGAGTCTTGGTCCTGACTCTGTCTCCTCCACCACTAGTTTCTCACAGGGACCTCTGTGTGGGATCTCAAAATATCTTACTCAAAATCTGGCTTTGGGAATCATTCTGACTCTTGGAAATTTTCTGAAACTCTACTCTGAGAATTGCCATGCAAAGAAATTATTCTTGTTGCTCTTCTATGATGGAGAAGAAGTGTCTTTGTTTCGTCAGCCCACATCTCCCTTTTGCACTTTTCTCATAAGCATGGGAGAACTTGAATTTGAAGGGCAATTCAATACATGATCAATTCTGAGACATTCTGTCATCATTGTTCAACAAGCTTGAATTGTATTTAAAATAGCTAACTAAATGCTAATTTGATCTTGGTCAATCCTTTTTGTGGATGGAACTGAACAACTTCAGTAAGTTTAACACTGTTAAATATATTCTTCAAAATACTGATAATAACAAAGTCATAAGCTGTGATTGCAAAGAACTATAGTGTCATCTGCATTAATGCCTTGGAGATGAAGGGGTTTCCTGCAGAACATTCAGCTGGAAGATGTACCCAGTGGGTGTAGAAGCAAAGACTGCTCAAGTCTTCACAGAGAGCAGGTGGTGTTGCAATTCAGATTTCAGGTCTTCCTTCTTTTGTGTGGAATGCAATAATTCAGGAAAACCCATCAACCATCAAGCTTTGTGACATTAAGTTTTCTTAATTATAACACAGGATGATAATAACCATATGGGGTATTTTCACCAAAAGTATCTTTGTTGGGCATCTTTGCTGCAAGCATTCTTGCTGCAAATATTTTCATGGCATAACTGATTGGTCGTAATGCAGTTTTGCCATAAAAGATAAAATCATGAAAAATGAAAGAGGGACATTAAGAAGGACATAATAAAACATGAAAAATGAATAACAAAAAGACTTTATTACAAAATACAAAATATTTGAATACATTTAAATGTGTGTAGACTCATAGCAATCCTGTGCAAATAAATGATTTTTTTTTTTTTTTTAATTTATGGCTGTGTTGGGTCTTCGTTTCTGTGCGAGGGCTTTCTCTAGTTGTGGCAAGCGGGGGCCACGCTTCATCGCGGTGCGCGGGCCTCTCACCATCGCGGCCTCTCTTGTTGCGGAGCACAGGCTCCAGACGCGCAGGCTCAGCAATTGTGGCTCACGGGCCCAGTTGCTCTGCGGCATGTGGGATCTTCCCAGACCAGGGCTCGAACCCGTGTCCCCTGCATTGGCAGGCAGACTCTCAACCACTGCGCCACCAGGGAAGCCCATAAATGATATTTTGTGGTTTGTACCTAAGCGTTTGTCTTCTAAGTCTTTTATTCATAGTGTTTATACTTTTTTTTTTTTTTTTTTTTTTTGCTTGTTGATTAGTCTCCTGGTTCGGCATTGCACTTTTTCTTTTTTGCTAAAATTTCTTCCTTCATTAAGAGGTATCAGCTTCCAAATACAGTACTAGGATACATATTTGTAACCGATCTTTGTATCACATTGTGAAAGCCTCTATACTGTTGTTTGTTCTTGGCATCTTGTCACATGTTCACTGATAGACATTCCAAAGTTCTATGGGAAATGTGGATTCAACTCTGCACCATCAAGGCCCTCAGACTCTTTCTCCTCCAATGTAGTGTGTTTCCAAATATACCAACTCTTGATGTAAATCACTGTCAGCTCCATAAAGCCATCAATAACATCTCTGACTGGAAGAAACACTAATGCATTTCAACCAGTTGAATCCAAACTGGCAAACCAAAAACTGTCAACCAGTTATTTTATCTTCCAAGACAGAATTGCCTTAAAGCCAATTAGTTGTGTGGTCAAAATGTTTGCAGTAAAAATGCTTATAGCAAAGATATTTATAGCAAAGAAACTCACCATAAAAATACCTATAACAGCTCACGGTACTGTCCTGTGACTGAGTTACCATGCAACTGGACGCTCTCCCAGCCTAAGTTCACTCATATGCAAAATGAAGACATTGGGTAATATGATATCCCATGTCCTTCCCACTTTAAGATTTTTTCTTTTTTTTTCAGGGGGTAGGGGAGAGGGGGTGGGGGTGAGGGGGATTCCATTGGCCTGATCACTGAGTATCCTCAAAACTGGCTTAACTCCAAATCAGAGCTAGTCTCTAAGTTAGATGAAGACATGCCTTGAGGTTTCTCTTGTCTACAAGTTTCCCAAACTCTAAACTTTCCATTTTTTCCTAAAAATTATTAGGCTCCTAATATATATGACACTAAATTTGCTGCAGTTGTAAGAGAGTTACTGTGGGACTGAATATAATTTGCTTCAAGCCTCCGAGATTGCGCCAGCCCCCTCCTTCATAGGACACCCCTCAGACTTGAAGGCAGTGCCACTGCCTCTCCAGAAAGAACCACAGAAAGCAGAAGGCAAGGGAGACAAGAGTCATATTAAACTCTGATCTGTCCTGCTGGATACACACTCTTCTCAAGCTGAAGCAGATTTTTGAAGTCCTGTGATCCATCTCACCCCCTTATTTTACAGTAAGGAAAACAAGACTCAGAAGGAAGAAGTGAAGAAGGAAAAATATTGGTGGTTAGAACTCAGCTTTAGGGGCAGACAGACATGGGTTTGAGAACTGGTTCCTCCACTTGTTGTGTGACCATCAAATTGTTTAATTTTTCATGCCTCAGTTTCCTCATTTGTAAAATAGTTGTAATTGCCAATTTCATAGAGCTTTCTAAGGATGGATAAGAAAATGAATATAAGCATGTAGTAGGTGCCTAGCATATCTTAAACTGTCAAAAAATGTCAAATATATTTATGACAGTGTTTTGGGACCAAACCCTTATCTTCTGCTCCCTTTGATTATACAGTCAGAGCCTTTGTTTCATGGATCTAGAAGAAAAAGCTAAGTGAAAAATGCCAGTGTCTTAAGTGTCAGGAATGGTTCATTTTCTTGAGACAAAACGTCAAAAAAAAAAAAAAGGTGAGACCACTGGCTAGACTTTGATATAAACAAACAGTCCGAGTGTGAAGATTGCTGACAAATTACTGGTAATTGCAGAGGTTGCTGGAGGAGACATCAGGATAATCTTGCAGAAACAGTTGCAGAGGACAGGAGAGGGCTGTGGTAAATGCAGCAGAGGATGTACAGGGTGTGGAGAGAGATGGTGGCCCTGGCATGTGATTGGGGAAGGAGAGTGGTAAGGGTGGTGTCTGGGAGAGGCAAGCAATTGTGGTGACATCGGTCAGCAGTCTCAGGACCTCGGATGTAGAAATGGAGAGAGGACTGGAGAGAGAAGTCAGAGCTTCAGTCCTAAAGGCATGCAAGACCTCAAGGGCTTGTTTAGAAGTTCCAGTGGGAGAACACCCACTGGCCATTGACTGAGAAGAGGCCCTCTCCCATAGAGAAGGTCATCCTCTATGTCCAAGCATTGGAGGGACATACTCGAAGTAGTGAGAGGGGAAGAGTACCTGGAAGAGTGCATTGAGCCTTGGTCTTGGATGAGAACTGAAATATTACAGCCAGATCCCTTTCTCCACCAGAAACAGAGAGAAATTAGTGTACTTTCCAAGGAGCCCAAGCAGGGGCCAAGGCAGAAGTGGAATTTACTGGACCAGTGATATGACATGGGGCTTGGTCAGAAGATTAAGGCAGAAGACACCCATTTAGAGAGCAGGGACCTAAGCAGGACCAGAAACCAGACTGTCTTCATGCCAGTGCCCTGCCCTCCTGGCATAGGAAGCTTGAAATCCCCCCCCTCACAGTGATAGGGTTGGTCTCTGAGTCAGATATGGGACTAGGTCAGTAGGAAGCTAGTGAGAATAGGGTGCGAGGAGGTCAGGGATACAGCTGGCAGGACAGGAGAAGTGCTGGGCAGTTCAGCTTGTTTAAATTTCCATAGTACTTTGCACATGTCTCTATTACAACAGTCATGCTCTATCATGTGTATATGTTGGTCTGGCCCTCTGGATTACAGTTTATTTAGGGCAGAGATTTTGAAGGACAGTGGTTACAAACATTTACTCGGAAATTATGGAGCATGGATTCAAATTCCAGTTCTAACAGTCACTAGCTGTATGACCTCAGGCAAGTTTCTTGACTTTTCTATGTCTCAATGTTCTTATCTGTGAAATGGGAATAATAATATCCTTCCTATTGTTGGAGTGAGGATTAAATTAGTAATAAAGCAATTAGACCAGTGCCTAGTATAAGGTGAATGTTATATAAGTTAATATATAAATTAATTTATAATAAGTTAAATAAAATATAAAATAAGTTATAATAAATGAAAGTCTACTTCTGTTCCCAGCTCTTGGTATGGTGCTCATTTTCAGTGGACGATAAATGATTGTTAAAGATAAAAATTAAATGACAAGGCTGGGCATTCTTGCCAACTGGTGGTTAGAACCCTAAAGTCCTGACACGCAATCTGTGACCTCACCTTGACCCAAGATACCAGCACCATAGGGTGCAGGATTGGGTGAGATGGCTCCAGCACCCAGGCATGGATGTGGCAGAGCTGTCACCATGACTTAAGAGGACACCTGCATGTTTTACCCACACCTTTCAGGCTGTGCATCCTGTGAATTATTCCACCCTATCAGGCTGCCACGGGAGACAATGGCCACTGCTCTCAGCTCCCACACCATCCGCCCTCTTTCCTTATCAGGCCCCAGAGTGTGGATGCAGATAGAATTACAAGGTCCCTGTGAGGAGACTATCTGCGTGCACAGCCTCTTGAGCACATAAAGGGTTCACAATGAAGGAGTATAAATCTGTAAAGTGAGAAGGACAGATGTCAGTGAAGGCTGAAGCACAAAGCAAAGGAAAGCCTTATCTTGATCCCGGGACCACTCAAAGCGAGCTTTCACCTTGCTTCGAGGACTTTGCCCTCTGAGCCACTCTTCACCCCTTGGGTTTTTCTTCCACCCCACTCCCCACCCCTTACGTTTTTCCTTCCCACTTCCCTTCCAGCATGTACCACCCACCAGCACTAACAGCATGGCTTCTTGTCAAAAGATGGCTAATGTGACTTAGTCCCAGGAGACAGAGCCTCAGCTTCCCTGCTGTGTCAAATGCAGATCTGGTGAGGATCAAAAGAGACTGTATGGGAGAAAGTATTCTGAAGAGTGTTTAGTGTTGTGCAAATGCAGCACAAACCATTTAAAATTGCACCCTGCCAACGGTTAATTTTTTTTTATAATGAACATCCACCCACACACACCATGAATTATATTTTGGTGGGTTTATATAAAAAGGTCAATTGCATTTTGAATCAGAGTATGTACATCTAGACATTAAGTGAGTCAACATAAAGCACTTTTAATGGTTTATTCTGCTGGTAAACACTATATAAGTGAAGGCTAATAGGTATGTGGAAATGATAGTGTAGGGGAAGTTCCGGACTCAAGGCTCCTAAACAAGACGCTAGATCTGAACCTATCTTTCTGTTTTCTCATTTTAAAAATGCTGCTATTTATACTTATTCTGCCTACTTCATACATGGGGTAGTGTTGAGAGTCACAGTAGAGGTGTTCGTGGGTGAAAGCGCTTTATAAGTTATAGTATACTTTATACATTTGAGAGATTATTTATGTTGTGTATGTGTCAGTGTTGATATGCCACTCTACCTGTTCGTGTCTTTTCAAATATTTCTGTTCCCCATTCTCCTTTTTTTGCAACTGGAACACAGAATATCAATCAGGATTATTAACCAATTTCTAGACAACTTTTATAATATTTACTTTAAAGCTTACCTTGTAATTACTAGGGCTTGGAAACAGTATACATGCACACACACACACAAACACACACATTTTGAAGCTCTAATACTTGCTGTCCAAAAGGAATAAAATATTTAGCCTGAGCAAGAGCAAAACAGTGACATATTTGACCTAGAGTGTTTATTCTGACTGGCAGTGTAATTGAACTTTATCAGCTGAGTTGGGAATAGGAGTTAGCCCTTAATAGGATTAGAAAGATTATCTAAGACTCTTTGTTAGTAACCTGAATGTTGAAATCTATATTGGATTTTCAGACACTGAACCTACCATGACTTTTTACTGCCCACCAGAATGGCTTCCTCAAGTTTATCTTTTCAGAGGTTATATTTAAAAACAGCAGTTCGTACCTAACCTGGTTGCTTTTTCTAGGAGAAATGAATAAGATTCAAGGTTTAAGGATTCAGGGTTGAATGATAAAATATGACTGTGATCACAGGATGTTGGCAGGAGTCAGTCCTTAATGCACAGCATGATATTGAACTGGGCAACAAAGTACACAGGTGTCATCCCAGTGACAGCATTATTTAGCTGTGTGAACTTGGATAATTCAGGTATACTCTCTGAGCCTCAGTTTCTTCATCTGTGAAATGGAAAAAATAGTATCAGCCCAACCGACTCCAGGTTTGCTATGTGTCTTATGAGTAATCCTTTTCTTTGTTAACCAGGCCCTGTAGACAAATCCAAAGGTCTGTGAAAACACCCCGACTTTCTAATAAAGAAAGTGATGGCTTTGAAAAACTATCCTACTTGTGGAGGGAATATTCATAATCTGTAATTCAGTTTTCAGAGAAATTGAGGTCAGTTATTGATCAGCTTTGGTCTTGTTATCAGTGAGAGTTATTGCCTGAAAAGAGAGGCATGCTTCCACTTTTCTTAATCTTTGCCTAAGGATCAAAAAAAGAAAGGTTCTGTTTGAGATTTTCCATGCATTTCATGAATTGAAAGTAGCTACAGCTTAACAGATGTTTGTTGACACAATTATGAGCAACAAGGAAAGTTTCCTGAAGCTTGAAAGATACAGTAGTCATTGCCCCCAGACTTTGATGGAGTTGCTGGAAGTCCCACAGAGGTATTTTCTTGACTCTGCCTAGATTAGAAAAGGGAGGATGCTATACAGATTTTATCCTGAGATGGATTTGGGTTGGCACAGCTACCAGGTAGACTGGGATTCTGGGTGGGTCCTTCCCTGTTTTCTGCCCTCTGAGTCAGATGCCCTGGCCATGCCCTCTGCTAAACCCAAAGAGGAAGCTGCTTTCCTGCAGGATCCACAAAGATTCCTTCCCTGGACTTCCATCTGTATGGCACTGCCCTCAAGGCATCTCCTCTCTACACTGCGTTTGCTCCTCTGGGTCTGGATGCTGCACTGAGTATATGTGCCCAGTGTGTACCCTCTTGGAGCTCACATCGCATGAGGAGGAACTGGCCAACGGCCAAGTGTGGCCTTCCAGCTACAGTGACAAATGTTTATATAGGCACAGTGGGGGTCACAGGAGGGGTTGACAGGCGGTGAGCATGATGAGTAATAAACCACAGTCACTCTTCCCGTTCAACTTGTCTCAAAGTCCTTTCTTAATCACTCTCTCTGCTCCCCTGCTTTGGCCCCCAAACAACTCCCAAGAAGAGAAGCAGCATAATGGATGATAACTCACTTTGGGAATCAAAAGAACCGCATTTGAGTCCTGGCTCTACACATTGCCAGCTCTGTAACCACAAACAATTCCCCCCAAGTCCTCTGTCTCAAATTCTTCAGCCACAAAATGTCAGGCATAAAGATTAAATATGAACACATAGTAAAACTCCTGGCTCGTGGTAGGAACTCAATAAAGCTTAAAACAACAATAATAAAGTGATCCTCCAGAATCCCGTCATTAGAGTCTAACAACCCTTTCCACATGCAGAAATAATAGGAGCAGCTCACCCATCGTCTCTACATGGTGGATTGATGCTTGCATCAGCCCTTCGCAAATAGACTGATCGATGGAGCCAGTGATCAGGAAAATTGAATTCCACTGAATACACATCGCTGTCTGCCTGGCATCATCATATTTCAATGAAGTGAAACTGTAAATAGTGGCTGGCATTTCTGATGAGCTATGTGTTTGGGAACAGGGGATTTTGAAATGTCATTTTGAGCTCGAATTAATCAAATTTTGAGTAACAGTGTTTGGAGAAAGAAGTTCAATAGCGTCTAAGTGGTGAATGAAAGTAAATTCAGTCTTAGCCACAAAATAGCCACAGGCAGAAGACTGGTGCTTCCTTTGACCTTAGGATAAAGCCTATATTATATGCTGCCTGTATTGTTCATTCTCCAAACACTTATTTAGAGCATCTCATGAGCCAAGAATTGGTCTAGGCACTAGGAGAACTCGGATATATTGGAGATAGGCCCTGCCATTAGAAAACTCACAGTTCAGTGGGCATAGAGAATGTTCGATGTAATCCAGATATCCTTTGAGACCTCTGTGTTCCTTGGATGTCTGGTTAAACCTGGCCTTAATCCACAACCCACATCCTGTGATATTCCAAATCTCTCTCTAAGATTTCTGTTAGAGCTCTCTGTTTACTGCTTGTCTCTAAGCCGGTGTCCATGTGACCTGTCTTTCCTTACAATACCCTGGACTCAGACCCTTTAGCAGTGCCCCGAGAAATCTACTTTTATCGAATATTTTGTAATGCATATAGAGCTTACTCAGGATTTTGAAGAAATCATGGTGTGCATCACATCACAGAGCAGTTGTCCTCTTATATTCCTCCTGGAGTAATAAATAATCCTTCATGGATTTTGAGCAAAGTAGTACTGATCTGTTTTCCATCCCTCTTGGTATAAGCTTCTATCCCAAACGCTCATAATTTTTCCAAACATGTACAGTTCCTTTCCCACAAGAAGTTCTGGTGGTTACCGTTACCTCAGCACCTTCCCCTCTCAATATATAGAAATAATGTCATAAGACATGATGTAGATGCTTATTAGTGAAGTCAAGAATAGGGATCGTTCTACCTTGGCATGGGATAGGTAGAGGTGGCTTCACAGAGGAGGAGAACTTGGCATGAGTTCTCGCAGGACAAGTAGGCAAGAGTGGGGAAAACACTCTATTGGGAGGAAATGGCAAAAATGTTTGAAAGACGGTTGCATGTTTCCATCTGATCCCCACTCTGAAGATAGAGCTTTCCTAGAGCAACGGTGTTGTGTCTGGCGAGTGTGAACAGAGTGGTGAATAGAACATCAGTGCCACATGCAGCCAGGTTAAGAGGCATCAGTGGATCAGGAAAAACAACAATAAAATGAGGAAACTTGTTGAGTGAACATAGACAAAAGCTTTGAAAGAGAGGAAATACCCTAATATCAGGCATGTGGTGGAAACTAGGTGAGGGAGACGATTTGAAGGGAAGATGGCAAAGTGGATCTACAGCAGTGATTCTCAACTTAGATATACATTGAAATCACCTGGCAAGCTTCCAAAACCTTTATGCCTAAGGCCACCCAGAGATCCTCATTAATTGGTCTGGGGTGTGGCCCGGGCATCGGGATGGTTGCAAGCTCTCCAAGTGATTATAGTATGCTGCCAATGTTGAGTGCTGCTGCACTTGGAAATACCCAAAGGTGATGCTAATAACAGTAACAGCTTGTTTTAAACACTTTCTACTTCCTTTGTGCTTGGGGTTGGAGGGGAGGGTAAGGAAGAAGAGTTGGAAATCTTAAGGATATAAGCCTAACCTGGACAGATTTGAGCCATGAACCCAGAGTAGTCATATTTTAAACTTAAAATATAACTCTATGGCAATATTGTTCAAAGGGTGATCAGAGGCACCTGGGGATGCATGTTTCAGAGCTCCATCTCAGAATCTCTCGGAGTGGGATGGGACTGAGAATCCACACTTTTAACAAACTCCATAGATGATTCTTAAGCACATTTGAGTTTAGGAATCACTGTTCTATAGCAGGTAATTAGTATATTTTATAGCAGGTAATTAGTATATTTTATAATCTGTAGGATAATAAATGGCACCAGGAGTAATGACACTTTTCACTGAGCACATACTATGTCCAAATGTTGTTTATTTTATCTTACCCTTAGATGAACACTTGGAGGTAGGTATTGTTTATCTTTGCTTTACAGATGAGGAAACTGAGGGTCAGAGAAGTGAAATAACTTGCCTGGAACCATGGAACTAGTAAGGGGCTAACCCAGCCTTCAAACCGTCATCTCACTTTAAAGCCACAGTGTTACACACGTGGTCATATTCAAATCGCTGTCAATAAGACCCCGATAAAAACTCTAGATCCCGGGGATTAAGGTAAGCTTCCTGGTTGGTGAACACATTGTTTCAGGAAGGTGATTGCCCCGATTCCTCTTTTATAGATACTTTGTCTGTAATAACCCCACATTCCCACCAGTATATGAGACACGTTTATGTCCACTCTCAAATGCGGTGTGGGCAGATCAGACACTTACGGAGTGCCTGCTGAACGTGTAGGGATGTAGAAACTCCCATATCATTTGGATTTTCTGAAAGGGCCTATTTCTCCCTCCAGGTAAGGAGAGCTGGAGGTCTGTTTTCAATTCAGGGCAATATCTTTCATATAACAACCCAGAGCACACCAGTAGATTCCCTGAAGCCTTGGTGGATTAGCTGGAGAAGGCAGCCCCAGGTGGGTTGGCTGCAAGAGCCCTCTGACATTGTCACACTGGCTCAGGGGCTGCTCCTGCATTGTCTGCAATCAAACCCCACCTTGGCCTCATCTCCTGACCTCTGTCTCCGGGCTTTCTTAGAAAATCAACCTGGTCCCCTTCTCATCTCTGCTTAGGCCCTTGCTGTGCTGTTTCCATTTTCCTCTGTCCTGCCCTCTCCTGAAAGACAGGGATTTCATCTTTTATGCTCAGCCTTTTCCCAGGTGCTCTGCCCACCTGCTATGACCCATCACACAGACAAGTGCCTATTACCCTGGCAGCCGTGGTGAAATGTGAAGAACCCCAGACTTGGAGTCAGAAGCTCTATTTGGGCCTTAGATCTACAGTGTGGCATTGGGTGAGCCACTTTGCTCATTTGAGCATTTACTCAGAAATCAGAATATAGTTCACCATATTCTCCAGATACAGTTCTTTGCCCACTTTCATGAACTTGCTCACATAACCTGAAGTGCGGTTGTGTGCACTCCTCCGTCCTGAATTGGTCATTAGCAACGTCTTTTATCCAGGACCCTGTTAGAGGAGGGAGTGCTTTTACTCTTCCCGTAAACTCATTCAAGCTACATCAGGTCAGTACCTCCTCCTGCACTGATGGGGAGTGGGGGTAGTAGGGAGCATGCCCTCTCCAGCTACTCCCCCTTCAAAGGCAGAAGAATTTACTAATTGTCCAGAGCGAGGACATTCAGTAAGCCCAGTTTACTTGTGGCCTGGCTTACTGTACCTTATACAAGCATACAAGCAGCATGCTGTGCTATGTTCTCTCTTGCTTTTTTGCCTGAAACCCAGGTAAAGCCTGGCCCCAGGCCAGATTAGTCATCCTTTTGGCCTTTGACTTCCATTCATGACTGATTGAGTAAGCGCATCCAAGGTCCCTCGGGGGCCAATTGTCTTTCTTTCCCTTTGCATGGATATGCCTGAATGTATGAATCCCAAGATAGAGATTTGGTGATTAGAAAGACAGTTAATAGGCTTAACTCATGTTTTCTAAACCAGCTTTTAACAGCCCTTTATCAGGGATTATCAGACTGGGCCTCAGTGGCAAGGTGGCAGTTTTCTCTGCTGCTGCAGTTTACTGTGTATTCAGTAACACCCAAGAACTCTTTCCTAAGGCAAGAGTCAGGCATTCCCGGGTCTTCGGCCAAAATACCATTGTTATGCATCCATAGCTTCCTTCTTTACTTTCAACCATGCCTACATGCTCTCACCCACCAAGCACCCAAATCCCATTCTGACTACAGACACTAGAAATTGCTCCTTTTTTTTATCTCTTCCATCTCCACCTACCCAGCCAATGCTGGTACACAACAGGTGTTCAGTGCTACTTGATGAGTTAAATAATGCCCAAACCCACTAACAACTTTGGCAAATACCACACACACACACACACACACACACACACACCATCAAAAGACAAAACAAAAAATTTGATGCTAAGGGAATTTGTTTTTCATGCTGTCATTTCCTAAATGGCTGATCTGGGATGATTAAAATCATGGGGAGTCCAAAAGTGGAAGAATTCGTCATGTTTGACGTTGGTACATTTTAACCAATTTAAAAAATTGCTTCCGCATCAGCAACATGGCCAATTTACATGTGCTTAGGTAATGAGGAAGAAAATATGCAGACACTGAATGTGAGAAGGAGAATAACCATGAGGGAGGGCAGGGGAGGAGCCATCCCAAAAGGAGGAGGAGAAAGAAACGAGAAAAAGAGAAAAGGAAAATAATTTAAGACATGAAAACAAGAATGAGTAATGAAAGAGAAGACAACAGCATAGATAAACATCCTCCTTATTCAAATTTAGAATGTTAGAGCAGCCAGGGAATTTTAGAGTCCTGATGTGTGGGAGAAGAAACCAAAGCTGAAGGGGAAACAGATGACTCAAGGTCACTTCTGATGTCAGGGCTGGACCGCAGGTCTCCTGGTGAACAGTGTGCCACTCCTTCGCAGAAATCAGGCTGATTCCATGGCTATGTCATAATTTTCTTTTCAGTGTGATCAATCCCCCATATATAATAGGCACATAATAATTGTTTGTGGAAGGGAGAATACAATGCAACATGCTGACAGAGCCTGAAACCATCTGTATTGATGTTGGGTTATTGGTTTTCATTTTTCACAGTGAAGAATTTTGAAGTGTGTATGATTTAATGCCCCTCCATTGAGCCTCCCTACAGTTTGCCTTACCAGGCACCCTCACCCTGATCCATATCACAGCCTTCCTAGCTTCCCAAAGCCCTTATTTTTTTCTTCTTTTATATCTTGTGGTGGTCACTTTTTACCCTGTAGTACTTTCCCCCCTTTTTTGGTCTGTCTTGTCTTCCTTACTAGATTATAAGCACTTTGAGATCGGAGATCTCATCTTGTCTGTGATATGGAGTCAATTGCATTGAATTAGGAGACTGGGTTGAGAGCCAGCTCTGACCCTGTTAAACCTGAAGGTCAGTCTCCTCATCTGTAAAATGCTGATAAGTAGTTTCCAGACTCTTCACCTCAGAGGATGCCTATGAGACTCACTTGCACTGTTGTGAACTGTTACAAGAGTTCAGTTGGACGTTATATAAATGGCAGGGGTGTGGCTGCTGTTGATGTCTGTCTCCCTCACAGCACGTGGCATCTAACCTTGTACAGGGTACCACCCTGCAGACACATGTCTGTTGAATGAACAACATAGCAATCACATTAGCATTTTCTATTTTAAACTAGCCCTTTCTCCTTCCAAAATTAACAAAATCTTCAGTTTTCCAGATCTTTGGTGGTGGAAAAACTTCATTTCATTTTTCTTTTTAAGTCTTCAAAACTTCTTATAAGTATTTTTGAGTCCCTCAATTCTCTTCGCATAATTCTTGGACAAGAATCCTGGGTCAAGACTCTCCAGAGACCATGGGTCTATCTGCAAAGCTAAGACATATATATATATATATATATATATATATATATATATATATATATATATACACCCAGGCATTTGACATTCAGCACCTAAAAAATGGAGGCTCACCAACCATAATTCTGTGACAGTAGCATCTTTATTCCTTCCATTTACAGATGAGAAAATTGAGGTGTAGAATTTAATTTACTCAGGGACGGCCAGAACCGCGGGGTTTTCTGGGAAGCACCTGAGGCAAACGCCGTCTGGCTGCTGGGCTCGGTCTGCATCCCGGAAGCCGAGCCCATGGGCCTCTCTGGGGTCCGGTGGGCCTGCAACTGCTGTCGCCTGTGAGTCAACAATTCCACAAACATTTGTTGCACCAGTGCTTTCTCCCCAAACTGCCCAGCCCATGTAGCCACCCAAGTGGCTGGAAAGGGCTTTCTCAACCAGGGCTTTCTCTACCTGCCTGCCTGGAACTTTCACTCGAACTGTGAAGAGAGAAACAGAGCAAACAGATGGATGCCAGATCTGCCATTTGTCTGGATTCGTGTTCTGAAGCCCTTTAGATAAGACCTTCCTATCACCCGTCTCAGAAGCATTAAAGTGTGATGGGATTTTCAGTGGACCGACCAAAGAACCCAGAAGGGTAGAGGAAAAAGTCTTCTTCCCCTCCAATATGAAGAAATATCAGGGAAAGATCCCCATCTGCACCCCAAGGAGAGAGGCCTGAAACAAATCCTTCCCTCACAGCTTCAGAAGGAACCAACCCTCCCAGCACCTTGACCTTGAACTTCTAGCCCTCAGAACTATTTCTATTTACAATTCTTTCATATGAGAGTTCAGACAGTTCCACAACTTCCAAAATTAAGTCCTCAGCTTGCCAACTACAGCTCTTGGGGCTTCTCGGCCTCCATAATCATATTATAGGAGGGACCTTCAAGATGGCAGAGGATTAAGACATGGAGATCACCTTCCTCCCCACAAATACATCAAAAATACATCTACATGTGGAACAACTCCTACAGAACACCTACTGAACGCTGGCAGAAGACCTCGGACTTCCCAAAAGGCAAGAAACTCCCCACATACCTGGGTAGGGCAAAAGAAAAAAGAAAAAACAGACAAAAGAATAGGGATGGGACCTGCACCTCTGGGAGGGAGCTGTGAAGGAGGAAAAGTTTCCACACACTAGGAAGCCCCTTCACTGGTGGAGATGTTGTGTGGGCGGGGGGGAAGCTTCGGAGCCACGGAGGAGAGCACAGCAACAGGGGTACAGAGGGCAAAGTGGAGAGATTGCCATACAGATGATTGCTGCCGACCAGCACTCACCAGCCTGAGAAGCTTGTCTGCTCACCAACCGGGGTGGGTGGGGGTTGGGAGCTGAGGCTTGGGCTTCGGAGGTCAGATCCCAGGGAGAGGACTGGGGTTGGCTACGTGAACACAGCCTGAAGGGGGCTAACGTGCCACAGCTAGCCGGGAGGGAGTCCGGGAAAAAGTTTGGACCTGCGTAAGAGACCACTGTTTCAGGGTGTGCGAGGAGAGGGGATTCAGAGAACCACCTAAATGAGCTCTAGAGATGGATGCGAGCCACGGCTATCAGCGCGGACACCAGAGACGGGCATGAAACGCTAACGCTGCTACTGCAGCCACCAAGAAGCCTGTGTGCAAGCACAGGTCACTATCCACACCTCCCCTCCCGGGAGCCTGTGCAGCCCGCCACTGCCAGGGTCCCGTGATCCAGGGACAACTTCCCGAGGAGAATACATGGGGTACCTCAAGCTGTTGCAGCCTCACACCGGCCTCTGCCACCGGAGGCTCACCCCACATTCCGTACCCCTCCCTCCCCCTGGCCTGAGTGAACCACAGCCCCCCAATCAGCCGCTCCTTTAACCCCCTCCTGTCTGGGTGAAGAACAGATGCCCTTAGGTGACCTATATGCAGAGGAGGGTCCAAATCCAAAGCTGAACCCCAGGAGCTGTGCGAACAAAGAAGAGAAAGGGAAATTTCTCCCAGAAGCCTCAGGAGCGGTGGATTAAATCTCCACAAACAACTTGATGTACCCTGCATCTATGGAATACCTGAATAGACAATGAATCATCCCAAAATTGAGGCGGTGGACTTTGGGAGCAACTGTAGACTTGAGGTTGCTTTCTGCATCTAATTTGTTTCTGGTTTTATGTTTACTTTAGTTTAGTATTTAGAGCTTATTATCATTGGTAGATTTGTTTATTGATTTCATTGCTCTCTTCCTTTTTATATATATATATATATATATATGTATTTTTTTTTCCTTTTTCTCTTTTTGTGAGTGTATATGTGTATGCCTCTTTGTGTGATTTTGTCTGTATAGCTTTGCTTTTGTCCTAGGGTTCTGTATTTCCGGTTTTTTTTTTTTTTTTTTTTTTTTTGGTGGTGGTGTTGTTTTGTATAGTTTTATTTTATTTTATTTATTTATTTTTTTGGCTGCACTGGGTCTTTGTTGCTGTGCATGGGCTTTCTCTAGTTGCGGTGAGCGGGGGCTACTCTTCGTTGCCGTGTGCGGGCTTCTCACTGCAGTGGCTTCTCGTTGTGGAGCACGGGCTCTAGGCGCCTGGGCTTCAGTAGTTGTGGCACATGGGCTCAGTAGTTGTGGCTCATGGGCTCTAGAGTGCAGGCTCAGTAGTTGTGGCACACAGGCTTAGTTGCTCCGTGGCATGTGGGATCTTCCTGGACCAGGGCTCGAAGCCGTGTTCCCTGCATTGGCAGACGGATTCTTAACCACTGCGCCACCAGGGAAGCCCTTTTGTATAGTTTTTAATGCTTATTATCATTGGTGGATTTGTTTTTGGTTTGGTTGCTCTCTTCTTTCTTCCTTTTTTTATTACTTTTTTATTCTTAATATTTTTTTTTTTACTTTTTATTTTAATAACTATATTTTATTCTATTTTCTTTTTTTCTTTCCTTTTTTTCTCCCTTTCTTCTGAGCTGAGTAGTGACAGGGTCTTGGTGCTCTGGCCGGGTGTCAGGCCTGAGGCTCTGAGGTGGGAGAGCAGAGTTCAGGACATTGGTGCACCAGAGACCGCCCAGCCCCACATAATATCAAATGGCAAAAGCTCTCCCAGAGATCTCCATCTCAACGCTGAGACCCAGCTCCACTCAACAACCAGCAAGCTATAGTGATGGACACCCTATGCCAAACAACTAGCAAGACAGGAACACAGCCCCACCCATTAGGAGAGAGGCTGCCTACAATCATAATAAGGCCACAGACACCCCAAAACACATCACCAGACGTGGGCCTGCCCACCAGAAAGACAAGATCCAGTCCCAACCACCAGAAAACATACACCAGTCCCCTCCACCAGGAAGCCTACACAAGCCACTGAACAAACCTTAGCCACTGGGGGCAGACATCAAAAACAACAGGAATTACGAACCTGCAGCCTGTGAAAAGGAGACCCCAAACACAGTAAGTTAAGCAAAATGAGAAGACAGAGAAATATGCTGTAGATGAAGGAGCAAGGTAAAAACACAACAGACCAAACCAATGAAGAGGAAATAGGCAGTCTACCTGAAAAAGAATTCAGAGTAATGATAGTAAAGATCCAAAATCTTGGAAATAGAATGGAGAAAATACAAGAAACGTTTAAAAAGGATCTAGAAGAACTAAAGAGCAAACAAACAATGAGGAAGAACACAATAAATGAAATTTAAAATTCTCTGGAAGGAATCAATAGCAGAATAACTGAGGTAAAAGAACGGATAAGTGACCTGGAAGATGAAATAGTGGAAATAACTACCTCAGAGCAGAATAAAGAAAAAAGAATGAAAAGAATTGAGGACAGTCTCAGAGACCTCGGGGACAACATTAAATGCACCAATATTTGAATTATAGGGGTCCCAGAAGAAGAAGAGAAAAAGAAAGGGACTGAGAAAATATTTGAAGAGATTATAGTTAAAAACTTCCCTAATATGGGAAAGGAAATAGTCAATCAAGTCCAGGAAGCACAGAGAGTCCCATACAGGATAAATCCAAGGAGAAACACACCAAGACACATATTTATCAAACTATCAAAAATTAAATACAAAGAAAGAATATTAAAAGCAGCAAGGGAAAAGCAACAAATAACATACAAGGGAATCCCCATAAGGTTAACAGCTGAGCTTTCAGCAGAAGCTCTGCAAGCCAGAAGGGAGTGGCAGGACATATCTAAAGAGATGAAAGGGAAAAACCTACAACCAAGATTACTCTACCCAGCAAGGATCTCATTCAGATTTGATGGAGAAATTAAAACCTTTACAGACAGGCAAAAGCTAAGGGAATTCAGCACCACCAAACCAGCTTTACAACAAATGCTAAAGGAACTTCTCTAGGCAGGAAACACAAGGGAAGGAAAAGACCTACAATAACAAACCCAAAACAATTAAGAAAATGGTAATAGGAACGTACATATTGATAACTACCTTAAATGTAAATGGATTAAATGCTCTAACCAAAAGACATAGACTGGCTGAATGGATACAAAAGCAAGACCCGAATATATGCTGTCTACAAGAGACCCACTCAGACCTAGGGACACATACAGACTGAAAGTGAGAGGATGGAAAAGATATTCCATGCAAATGGAAGTGAAAAGAAAACTGGAGTAGCAATTCTTATATCAGACAAAATAGACTTTAAAATAAAGGCTATTACAAGAGACAAAGAAGGACACTATGTAATGATCAAGGGATCAATCCAAGAAGAAGATATAACAGTTATAAATATTTATGCACCCAGCGTAGGAGCACCGCAATACATAAGGCAAATGCTAACAGCCATAAAAGGGGAAATCGACAGTGACACCATAATGGTAGAAGACTTTAATACCCCGCTTTCACCAATGGACAGATCGTCCAAAATGAAAATAAATAAGGAAACACAAGCTTTAAATGACACATTAAACAAGATGGACTTAATTGATTTTTAAAGGACATTCCATCCAAAAACAACAGAATACACTTTCTTCACAAGTGCTCATGGAACATTCTCCAGGATAGATCATATCTTAGGTCACAAATGAAACCTTGGTAAATTTAAGAAAATTCAAATCGTATAAAGTATGTTTTCCAACCACAAGGCTATGAGACTAGATATCAATTACAGGAAAAAATCTGTAAAAAATACAAGCACATGGTGGCTAAACAAAACACTACTAAGTAACCAAGAGATCACTGAAGAAATCAAAGAGGAAATCAAAAAATATCTAGAAAAAAATGACAATGAAAACATGATGACCCAAAATCTATGGGATGCAGCAAAAGCAGTTCTAGAGGGAAGTTTATAGCAATACAATCCTACCTCAAGAAAAGAGAGACATCTCAAATAAACAACCTAACCTTACACCTAAAGCAATTAGAGAAAGGAGAACCAAAAAAAACCCCCAAAATTAGCAGAAAGAAAGAAATCATAAAGATCAGATCAGAAATAAATGAAAAGAAATGAAGGAAACAGTAGCAAAGATCAATAAAACTAAAAGCTGGTTCTTTGAGAAGATAAACAAAATTGATAAACCATTGGCCAGACTCATCAAGAGAAAAAGGGAGAAGACTCAAATCAATGGAATTAGAAATGAAAAGGGAGAAGTAACAACTGACACTGCAGAAATACAAAGGGTCATGAGAGATTACTACAAGCAACTATATGCCAATCAAATGGACACCCTGGAAGAAATGGACAAATTCTTAGAAAAGCACAACCTTCCAATACCGAACTAGAAAGAAATAGAAAATATAAACAGAAAAATCACAGGCACTGAAATTGAAACTGTGATTTAAAATCTTCCAACAAACAAAAGCCCAGGACCACATGGCTTCACAGGTGAATTCTATCAAACATTTAGAGAAGAGCTAACACCTATCCTTATCAAACTATTCCAAAATATAGCAGAGGGAGGAATATTCCCAAACTCATTCTACGAGGCCACCATCACCCTGATACCAAAATCAGACAGAGATGTCACCAAAAAAGAAAACTACAGGCCAACATCACTGATGAACATAGATGCAAAAATCCTCAACAAAATACTAGCAAACAGAATCCAACAGCACATTAAAAGGATCATACACCATGATCAAGTGGGGTTTATCCCAGGAATGCAAGGATTCTTCAATATACACAAATCAATCAATGTGATACACTGTATTAACAAACTGAAGGATAAAAACCATATGCTAATCTCAATAGATGCAGAAAAAGCTTTTGAAAAAATTCAACACACATTTATGATAAAAACTCTCCAGAAAGTAGGCATAGAGGGAACTTACCTCAACATAATAGAGACCATAAATGACAAACCCCCAGCCAACATTGTTCTCAATGGTGAAAAACTGAAATCATTTTCTCTCAGATCAGGAACATGACAAGGTTGCCCACTCTCACCACTGTTATTCAACGTAGTTTTGGAAGTTTTTGCCACAGCAATCAGAGAGGAATAAAAGGAATCCAAATTGGAAAAGAAGTAAAACTGTCACTGTGTGCAGATGACATGGTACTATACATAGAGAATCCTAAAGATGCTACCAGAAAACTACTAGAGCTAATCAATGAACTTGGTAAAGTAGCAGGATACAAAATTAATGCACAGAAATCTCTTGCATTCTTATACACTAATGATGAAAATTCTGAAAGAGAAATTAAGGAAACACTCCCATTTACCACTGCAAATTAAAGAATAAAATACCGAGGAATAAACCTACCCAAGGAGACAAAAGACCTGTATGCAGAAAACTATAAGACACTGATGAAAGAAATTAAAGATGATACAAAGAGATGGAGAGATATACCATGTTCTTAGATTGAAAGAATCAACACTGTAAAAATGACTCTACTACCCAAAGCAATCTACAAATTCAATGCAATCCCTATCACACTACCAATGGCATTTTCCACAGAACTAGAACAAAACACTTCACAGTTTGTATGGAAACACAAAAGACCCTGAATAGACAAAGCAATCTTGAGAAAGAAAAACAGAACTGGAGGAATTAGGCGCCCTGACTTCAGACTATACTGCAAAGCTACAGTAATCAAGACAGTATGGAACTAGCACAAAAACAGAAATATAGATCAATGGGACAGGATAGAAAGCCCAGAGATAAACCCACACACATATGGTCACCTTATCTTTGATAAAGGAGGCAAGAATATACAATGGAGAAAAGACAGCCTCTTCAATAAGTGGTGCTGGGAAAACTGGACAGCTACATGGAAAAGAATGAAATTAGAACACTCCCTAAAACCATACACAAAAATAAACTCAAAATGGGTTAAAGCCCGAAATGTAAGGCCAGACACTATAAAACTTTCAGAGGGAAACATAGGAAGAACACTGTATGATATAAATCACAGCAAGATCCTTTTTGACCCACCTCCTAGAGAAGTGGAAATAAAACCAAAAATAAACAAATGGGACCTAATGAAACTTAAAGGCTTTTGCACAGCAAAGGAAACCATAAACAAGACGAAAAGACAACCCTCAGAATAGTAGAAAATATTTGTAAATGAGGCAACTGACAAAGGATTAATCTCCAAATGATACAAGGAGGTCATGCAAGTCACTATCAGAAAAACAAACAACCCAATCCAAAAATGGGCAGAAGACCTAAATAGACATTTCTCCAAAGAAGATATACAGATTGCCAACAAACACATGAAAGGATGCTCAACATCACTAATCATTAGAGAAATGCAAATCAAAACTACAAATAGATATCACCTCACACCAGTCAGAATGACCATCATCAAAAAATCTACAAACAATAAATGTTGGAGAGGGTGTGGAGAAAAAGGAACCCTCTTGCACTGTTGGTGGGAATGTAAATTGGTATAGCCACTATGGAGAACAGTATGGAGGTTCCTTAAAAAACTAAAAATAGAACTACCATACGACCCAGCAATCCCACTACTGGGCATATACCCTGAGAAAACCATAATTCAATAACAGTCATGTACCACAATGTTCATTGCAGCACTATTTACAATAGCCAGGACATGGAAGTAACCTAAGTGTCCATTGACAGATGAATGGATAAAGAAGATGTGGCACATATATACAATGGAAGATTACTCAGCCATAAAAAGAAATGAGTTCTTTGTAGTGAGGTGGATGGACCTAGAGTCTGTCATACAGAGTGAAGTAAGTCAGAAAGAGAAAAACAAATACCGTGTGCTAACACATATATATGGAATCTAAAAATAAATGTTTCTGAAGAACCTAGGGGCAGGACAGGAATAAAGACTCAGATGTAGAGAATGGACTTGAGGACACAGGGAGGGGGAAGTGTAAGCTGGGACGAAGTGAGAGTGACATAGACATATATACACTACCAAATGTAAAATAGATAGCTAGTGGGAAGCAGCCTCATAGCACAGGGAGATCAGCTCGGTGCTTTGTGTCCACCTAAAGGGGTGGGATAGGGAGGGTGGGAGGGAGACACAAGAGGGAGGAGAAGTGGGGATATATGTATACATATAGCTGATTCACTTTATTATATGGCAGAAACTAACACACCATTGTAAAGCAATTATACTCCAATAAAAATGTTTTAAAAAAAGTTATTATAAAAAAAATTTAATTTACCCAACATGCTTTTTCTGTCCATGTGGCAATTTATAAAGCACATAGAGTACAAACCCACTTTCTATCCCCACTACCCTTGACAGCTATGATATATCCTCTAGAGTCATTGATTTGGCTTGTAAAAAAGGCTCAGAATCATGGAATCATGTCTTTTTTTCCCTGTCTCAAGACTGATTTTCAATCACAGGAGTTGTGGAATCTTGTCATTTGACATCTTCCCAGCCTGACTTGGTGGAAGTGACAACATCCTAATTACCAGCCTTTATGGAAAATCCAGTCAAGTTTTTCTGTAGAGACTTTTGAATTACTGCACTCTTAGCCAAAGAGGACTAGAAAAACTCTGCTTACCAGCTATATTCGTTTCCTGTTACTCCTGTAAAAAATTACCACACTTAGTGCCTTGAAAATAACACACATTTATCCTCTTAAATTTCTGGAGGTCATTGTCTAAAATCAAGGTGTTGGCAGGACCATGTTTTCTCGAGAGACTCTAGAGAACAATTCATTTTCTTGCCTTTTCTAGCTTGTAGTTCTGCATTTCTTGAAATCCTTGCTTCATGGCCCTTTCCTTTTTTTTCAGAGAACGTCAGTCCAGTGTGTGCTTCCATTCCACATTGACTTCTTTCCTCTGTAATCAAATCTCCCTCTGTCTCCTTCTTATAAGGACACTTGTAATTACATTTAGGGTCCAGTTGGATAATCCAGGATAATCTCCCAATCTCAAAATCCTTAACTTAAACCCATCTGCAAAGTCCTTCTTGCCATATAAGTTAACATTCACAAGTTCCAGGGATTAGGACCTGAATATCTTTGGCAATCATTATTCAGCCTACAACACCAACCCAGGGAGATTATAAAGAGACTTGTCTCTGTTGGGATTCTGTGTTGAAAAAAAGCCTCCATATGTACATACTATGCAGTGATTTAGAGTAAAAGTATTTCACCTATGTGTTGTAGTAATCCCTAAGCCTCAAGATTTACATTAAAATGTTTCTGAGAAGAAACTCAACATGAAAAGATGTTCAACATCATTATTCATTAGGGCAATGCAAATCAAAACCACAATGAGATCATCTCACCCCTGTCAGAATGGCTATTATCAAATGGACAAGAAATAACAAGTGTTGGTGAGGATGTGGAGAAAATGGAACTCTTGTGCACTGTTGGTGGGAACATGAATTGGTGCAACCACTATGGAAAACAGTATGGAGCTTCCTCAAAAAAATTAAAAGTAGGACTACCATATGATCGGGACTTCCCTGGTGGTGCAGTGGTTAAGAATCCACCTGCCAATGCATGGGACATGGGTTCGAGCCCTGGTCCAGGAAGATCCCACATGCTGTGGAGCAACTAAGCCCATGCGCCACAACTACTGAGCCTGTGCTCTAGAGCCCACAAACCACAACTACTGAGCCTGAGCACCACAACTACTGAAGCCCGTGTGCCTAGAGCCCGTGCTCCACAGCAAGAGAAGCCACCACAATGAGAAGCCTGCACACCGTAACGAAGAGTAGACCCCACTCACAACAACTAGGGAAAGCCTGCATGCAGCAATGAAGACCCAACACAGCCAAAAATAAAATAAATTAAAAAAAAAGAAGCAAATGGTACTTCTAGAAATGGAAAAACCAAAATAATTGAAATTGAAAACTTGATGGACAGCTTAGACAGCAGATTAGACATTTGCAGACAGAACTAAGGCCTTGAAGACAGATTTCAGGACATTAACTAGAATGCAGACAGCTCTCTTTTAATAGGAGTTCATAGGGAAAGAAGGGAGAATGGGAGAGTCAATATTCAATGAGATGACTGAGAATTTTCCACAGTTGAAGAAGGAAATGAACCTTTGGATTGGAGATTTGTAATGCATCCAGAGCAGCAAAAAGAAAAAAATGAATCCACACTTAACATACTTTGAAGTAAAAATGCAGAATACCAAAACAAGGAGAAGATCTTTAAAGTTACTAAAGAGAAAAGAGAAATTATCCTTAGGACTAAATCAGATTAAAACAACTTGCTAGCAGCAAATCTAGAAACCTGAAGACAATGGAATATCATCTTCCACGTGTTAAAGTAGGGATATACAACAAACAATGATGAGAAAACATATATAAGTAATGTGCCTAAATCTAAATAAGCACAAACTATCGAAAAAAATTAGTGACTGAAGATGTTTAAAGCAGGCAGAACAAAATTGTTGATAACCAATTACATGAGATTTAGGGTAAGGATTATTTGTGGTTCTGCTTAGGAGGAGGGCAGAAATTCTGATCAATGGAGATCATTTTGAATATCAAGTAGGCATATTAAAAATTTAAAGGTAACACCTAAAAGACAAGAGATAGAAGGTATGTTTCCAAACCAGTAGAGGGGAAAAATAAAATTCAATAAATCAAATAGACAATGAGTACTTCATATGTAATAAAAATATTAACAACATAGGAATAATACAAACCTCAGGATGGTAGTTATTTATGAGGATGGTCATTTGAGGATTTGGAATTGAGCTGGATTTTAACGTTATATTGATAGAAAGAAAGGAAAATAGAATAATATGGCCAAAGGTTAACATTTATACTAATTAGGTGGAAGTTTTATGGGAGTCTGATAATTTGATATATTATGTACTCTGTTTTAAAACTATGATACAACTAAAGGAAAAGAAGCAAATGGGAACAGTTTAGGAATTAGAAAGTCTGCATTCGGGTGCAGGCTCTGACTCTAACCTGCTATCTGACCTTGGACATCACTAACCTGCTTTGGGTCTCTTTGTCCTCTATTGAAGAATTAATGTATCAGGGTAGATGATCTCTTAGTCACAACTTTACATTTCTATGACTCTCCAGTTATCTCTCCATTTTGATTTGATTTGCTCTCTGAGCCATAGAACTGAAAGGAAATGGGGATCATCTCATCTAAACCCCTTATTTTACATCTGGGAAACTGAGGCCCAGAGAGGAGGCATGGCTTTCCCAGAGACATGGCAAACTAAGCCCCAATACAGGCTGTTTCCATAAACTCTGAGGCTTTATCTGCCTCTCCACGGTGGTCTGAGGACAAAGGAGAGAATGTCCACAGTGCGGAAGTCACCAAAATAGATGAGAACAACCTATTAGCATTAAACATTGACTAAATGAGACCCAATATTACTCTTTATTAAGTCGAGCCAGGAAGTTGGATGCAGGGGGCATTTTATATGTCAGCACTGTAGCAATTATGAATGACTGATTAATAAGTAAACAAATACTAGGAAATCGGGCCTGCTTTAATGCTTCAAATTCACAGTAACACCCTGTTAACACAAACTTCAAGTGTAAACACTAATAACCACACTAATCACAAAGATGAAAACTCTAAATTAATTCAAATGATGCTCACTGCGTCCTCCCTGCCTGTTCCTTTCCTATCTGTTCAGATCTCCATGCAGTAATTAAATCCATCAAAATGTAAAACCAGCTTTTGTTCTCAAGGGGAAAAATGAAAAGGAAGCTGAATAACATCCTTGGTGATGAAACTTACTTCTCAGAACTTCCATTACATCCAAATTCTTGGCCCTTCTTTTCTGAAACAGCAGCTCTCCTGCACTGGGATCTAGCTGCCAGGCTGGGTCTACAGCATTTCTGATGGAGAAAGAAGACATGACTTAAAGACGGGGATGAGCATAGGCCTTAGAGACGGGAGACTTATGCTGAGGTCACGGCTCTGCCTCCTATAGCTCGACGATCTTGGTTTTATAAAACATGTTTCTTCCTCTGGCCTTCATTTTGCTCATTTACAAAAAGGGAATGATATCTGCTCTCACAGGCTGATTGTTGGAATCAAATGAGATGAAAATGAAAGCAACATTAAAGAACTTTACAAAATGAGCTATGATTCTCCATGATGTTCAGAAGCTCACAGGAGCTTCAATTTATTCTTTGAGGGAGGTGTGGGAACATAGTGTAGTGTGGGACAATAAGGTCTGAATATTGTTTACACTAAGACCTATTAAAGGATACATTTTAAAAGAGGATATAATCACGATTCTCATACACATATAAAATGAATACATGCCAAAGATTTTTTTGAACTCATTAATTAATGAGGCAATCAGATGTTAGAGTCAATTCAAGAGCAAACTCACAGTGTCACATATTTTTAGTCAAATATGGAATGCTGAAATGAATTTTGCACCCTTACAAAAGGGTCCAGAAGTGGTCACTGTCTAAAGGGTAATAATCAATTGCATTCCATTAGACACAATTTGCATTTCTCTGGACAGGAATTATTTGCATTACTATCAATTTTCTACAACTTAATTTCTATCTGTACTGAGTTGTATAATAGCCCAGTCAAAGACAAGGAGAGGCAGAGATAACCCAGGTGGAGGAGCTAATCAGGACAACCGCTAAAATATCAAGGTCTTTCACAATTTTTCCCTTACGGACTCTGGATACAGAGTGAAGTAAGTCAGAAAGAGAAAAACAAATACTGTATGCTAACACATATATATATATGGAATCTAAAAAAAAAATTGGTTCTGAAGAACCTAGGAGAAGGACAGGAATAAAGACGCAGATGTAGAGAATGGACTTGAGGACATGGGGAGGGGGAAGGGTAAGCTGGGATGAAGTGAGAGAGTGGCATTGGCATATATGCACTACCAAATGTAAAATAGATAGCTAGTGGGAAGCAACCACATAGCACAGGGAGATCAGCTCCGTGCTTTGTGACCACCTAGAGGGGTGGGATAGGGAGGGTGGGAGGGAGACGCAAGAGGGAGGGGATATGGGGATATATGTATACGTATAGCTGATTCACTTTGTTATACAGCAGAAACTAACACAACATTATAAAGCAATTATACTCCAATAAAGATGTAAAAAAAAAAAAAAAAATCCCAAACCTACTCAAAGAAGCTGCTTGAATTTTAGTTTCATTACTTGCCAGTTAATACAAACTTTAAGAAGTGGGGAAACCTTGGGCTGGGCTCTGGGCTCAGCTGTCCTAGTTTCCCAACAACTTTATCATGTGGGATTACCTTGGCCAAGCCTCTTCTCCCATCCAGGTCTTAGTTTCCTTATCTGAAAAATGAGTGCTTTGGACTAGCTGACTTGTCCTCTGTGAGAAACCAGTGAGAGTGTGGACTGAAAAATGCTTTATACAGTTGAGACTATTTTACCCCACTCCCCGCAAGAGGGTATATTACTATTATTCAACCACTCTGGAAAGAGAAAGAAACATCATGTGGCTCTCCAACTGCTTTACCTCCTAAAATACACTAGTTTAGAATGTCAGACAAAATTGGAATTGTCAGAGAAAGATAATAGAGTATTTATACATGCTATCTGTGATGGTTAATTTTATGTCAATTTGGAAGGGTTTTTTTGATGAGATTAACATTTAATCAGCGAACTTTGAATAAGCAGAATACCCTCCATAATGTGGGTGGGTCTCACCCAATCAGCTGAAGGCCTGAATAGAACAAAAAAACTAGTCTCCTGGAGCAAGAGGGAATTCTCTAGCAGACTGCCTTCAGACTTCATCTGCACCATCAGCCTGTCTGGGTCTCCAGGCTGCCAGCCTTTGGACTGGAATTGCACCATCAGGTCTCCTAGGTCTTAAACCTGTTAGTCCACACTATTTTTCAGACTCACCAGCCTTCATGATTGTGTGAGCCAATTCCTTATAATAAATCTGTTTTTCTATATATACATATCCTATTAGTTTTGTTTCTCTGGAGAACTCTAATACACTACGTATTACCCAATGGGAGTCTCCAGAGAAGTAGTAGTAGGTGGTTTCAGCTCCATTCGTGGGCACTCCATGCAGCCTTAGGAAGGTACTTTCTAGTGAGAACCTGGGAACCCTGGTCTGTGGCCCCATGGAGGGACCATGGAGGGCACCTGGCATTACCCTTGAGGGGCCTCAGCTCTGGTCCAGAACCAGCACCCCCTTTCCAGGGCAGAAGTCATATCAACAGACATTCCTGGCTTTCCTGACAAGTGAGCTATGAGGAAATGTCAGGGAGGGCAAGGATAGAGGGAAGGTTTTGCCCAAGTCATAAATCTCCTGGGAGAAGAAATAGACTCCTGAGATGAGGTTCAGTACCTACCTTTATTGAGACTCAAAGACACAGTAGTACCACTGTACTATCATTTATTGAGTCCAGCTGATATGCCAGGCACTCTGCTAAGTGCAGTTTGCATAAATTATCACGTGTGATCATATCAACTATGCTGGAAGTAGAGGTATCATCCCAATTCAGTATATAAGGACACTGAGCTCAGTGAGGGTAAGTAACTCACCCTAAGTCACTGGAAAAGATGAGATAGATCCCTAGGGAAAGAGTGTGTCTAAAACCAAGGGCCAGTGAGGGAGAGACTAAGAACAGCCAGTGAGCACCCACCACAGGAGCTTGGGAGAAGGGGGAAGACAGCAGGAGATTAGGAAAGGGGGTGGGGCAGGCCCTGAGAATGGCTTGGATGGGGGCCAGAATCTCCATCTGTGCCTCCCAAAGACTAGCTGCTGCTCATGTGTACATTTTGCTGGCAATCAGTGGTCACCAGCAACACATGACCTCTCCCTAATTAAACCAAATCAGAGTCAGCCAAGGAAGGAGTTACGGCTGGCAGGATGCAGCCCTTGTGGACCCAGTTAGCTCCAGCACCACCCAAGAGCAGAGGCCATTTACCAGTTATTGATAACTTTCATTTGCTAACAATTACACCCCATTTCAGAGAGACTGGGGAGCCACTGATGCAAGGTCACATTTCCTCATGCCCAGATTTCTGGAGGGAGCTCCTTGGAGACACTAAGTGAGGCATGTGATAGAGAATGGATAATAAGGCAAAAGAGTTTCCTCCATGTTGGCTGGCTTAAAGAGTGATGCAGGTCTATGTGTGGTCAGAAGAGTGGGCTGGAGACTACCAGCTCTGCCATCTCGAAGCTGTGATGTCTTGGACAAGTGGCTTCACTTTTCTGAGCTTCTGAAAATGGAGATGTTACAATAGGCCTATAACAAGAACCAAATGAATGTGCAAATGTGAAGGGGGTTTTATATTTTAAAGCAAGGGTCAGTAAACTTTCTCTATAAAGGGCCAGATAGTAAATAATTCAAACTTTATGGATCATACAGTGTTGCAGCTAATCAATTCTGCCATTGTAGTGTGCAGGCAATTGTAAACAATGCATAACAATGGGTGTGGTTGTGTCCTGATAAAACTTTATTTATGGATGCTGAAGTTTAAACTTCATATAATTTTCATATGTCATGAAATATTATTTGTCTTTTGATTTTTTTCAACCATTTAAAATACAAAATCCATTCTTATCTCTAGGCCAGACAAAATGAGAAAGCAAACCAGATTTGGCCACTGGGCCACTTATTGTCAATCTTTGCCCTAAAGAGCTGTATAAATGTAGAAAAGAGTAGGGGAAAAGGTTTTGCAAAAAGGTAGAGATTGTATTTTTTCTATATTAAAGTGAGGCTTTTAAAAAGCAATTACTTACTAAGCTTTGTGGTGCTAAGACAAAGGGACGAGAAGTCTGGGCAAAGAGGCCAGTGTAGACTGGTGCAACCAGAGGAGGAATTCTGGAAGGTGGGGCATTTGGTTTGAGCTGGAAGAAGGGGTGGGATTTTAATAGGTGAGGCCAAGGAGGTGGGTGTTTTTTTAAGGTATTTAAGGAGGGAAGGGAGAGTGAGGGCACAGAGAAGATAAAAGGACACCTAACGGTAGACAACCAGAGAGAGGGATGGGCAGGGCCAGGGCTCCAGCCTGAGGCTTCTGGCTCCCACACAAGTGCTCGTGCCACATTCTAGCTGCCTGGTAAATTGTATGGAAAATAAGAAAATCTAGAAGTGCCCTGCTCTAGGAGACCTTATCAGATTGGGAGACAATCTGGAGAAAGTTATTAAAAAATAAACTAACAGTTGATATGACAGAAACAATAATGAAATAATAGCAACCTTTAATTGAGCACCGACTCAATTGAGCATTACGTATTCTGCAGACATTATCTAATTTGGGACTCATAACAACCCTTTGAAGAAGGTCTGGTTATCCCCATTATCCCCACTTTACAGACACTGAGAAAAGGTGAGAGAATGTCCCACTGGGCTCAGTGACCACACTTAACAACAATAAACACTTGCATATTGTTTTCCAAAGACTCTCAGTGGAGACTGAGAGGCACATGGTGAGTAATAACCCAAGGGCTGTGGTCACCTGGCCTTGAAGGTAGATAGATGGAAACGTGCATGGGGCAGCCGGAGTGTTTCAAGGGAGTAGCACAGAGGTGGTCCATGTACATGACTCAATACCAGCCTGACTGTTTGGAGTGGCTGCAGACTTCTTACATCTATTAGCAAGCCTGGAGCAGTTCATAAGTATGTTTACAGATGCCTTGCTGGGGATGGCATGCTCTAGAAGGAGTCATTGTAGCAGCATTTTGGGGGTTAGGAATAATTAAATAACATTTTCAGCTCCCCCAAGAGCCATTACACTAAAATAGAGAAGCAGGTGAGAAGAGGAAGTTGAGAGTTATTTGCGCTTTGTTAATGGGCCTTTAATCAACAGACCTCCACTCCACCACCAGCAGCAGCCGGTCCCTGCAATCTGGGGAGACTGTATACTCACAAAGCTCCCATTCAAGTGCCATGGAGTCTGGCACAATGCAGCAATCAGACAAGCCCGAGCTTCTCCAAGGCGCTACACCTGCACCTGTTATCACAATGGGAACTTCTTTATCAGCCCTTAGAAACTTACAAAATGGAGGAGGTTGCCTATAATAAGTTCATTTCCAGCCTTTGAGTATAGAGATATATAAGCCAACATCAAGGGCTAATTGGCCTCTTTCTCTGGAGAACCATGAACCCCCGCGTGGGTCGGGGCAGCCACAGGTCTACCATAGTAGTGTCAACATGACAGAGTCCGTTGGACTGTGAACCAACTCCAGCTGTGAGGGTGGGAGTTGGGTGGGATTGATGGCCATAGCTGGAACCAGGGGGATGGGAGCTGCATTAGCTTCCATCCCACCACTGTTGGAGAGAATGCATGAGCTGGCTTGTCAGGTGCGGAAGGAGGCTGAATGCTTTTTTGATTGCTATAATTGCGGCAAATTGGATGCTTGAGAGCGCCTCTTTAATGAGAAGAATCTCATGGATGAAACTTAGGGAAGAGGCCCCTCTTCAGATCCCTCTCCTTTGTCCCATGCGTATGAGATAATTCCCCAGCCATTATGGATTATGAATGGGCTGCTAATTTTAGTTGTGCAAGCCAAATAAAGACTATGGTTGGTAGATCCGGAAGGTGATTCATCTGATATGAGTTTTGTATGGTGAAAGCTAAAGGTCTTGATAAGCACCCCTGATTATTTCAAACTTTTCAACCAAAGAGCTGGAGAATTTTTTAAGTGGTAGTCTCAGCACCAGAAACCAAACATGGCCCCCACTACCTTCTTTTCTGTTCAAGGTCCTTCTGTCTTGGCAGTCCTGGGTGCTTTGAGTATGGGTGTCCTCCTCTACGTCGTCTTATTTGGGAAGAATCAGGAAGGCAACAGCAAAGCCAAAGTCAGTGAAAAAGCCAAAGTAAAATCCACAGAGACCTAACACAAAACCAAGTCCAACGGGCTTTAATACACTGGGGGAAAACAGACAAGAGTTAAAAAGATTTCAGAATCCAAGTGGGAATAGAAAGAAGTTCAGGAAGTTCTGAGGAAAGTTGAGGGTAACTGGAAAGTCTTGATTCCTTTTATTGGCTTACTAATTGCTTATGAGAGGTTCTTGGGCTTGTTGAGCTTAGAGTTACAGGGTCATAATAGCCAAGAGAAGATTGTACTATACTTGATTCCAAAGCCGGTTTTGCTACTTACCTGTTGTTTCCCTTGGGTAAGTCACTCTCTTGTTGGGCCTTAAGGTGACCAACTCATCCCAGTTTGCTGGAGACTTTCCAGTTTTAGCACTGCATCCTGGAAGCCCCTCAGTTCCAACAAACCATATGTCCTGCTTCACCAGGGCAGAGTATTGAGGGATAAGAGAGTGGAGAAGTAGGAGCTAGACTTTGAACTTTGGATATTAAGCAGAAATCTCTGATGTTATCTTGATATTCCATTTTTCATCAAGCTCCATCCCAAAACACTACCATTGTTTCTCTCTTGAAGCATATGTCTCTTCAGCCTTCTATTGTCTTTACTGATGCAGTTGTCTTCTCTGTGAGCAATTTGAGGGTAAGGGCTCCTCCCTGCCTAGGGACAGAGTACCAGGCACCTAGAAGGCCCTCAGTAAATATATTATTGAATTGGATCCATTACCCCCTTGAGCCTTCTGTCTATAGGTCCAAAGAACATTCAGATGGACACGCTCTTAAGATCTTTGCAGTAACCAGGAGGCTTGAAGGACAGAAGTAGAAAAGAATAGGCCCAGACCCTTGTCAATCTTCTCCTACAGATTTGCTGTGTGACCTTAAGTTACTTTCCTTCTCTATCTTCAGTTTTCTGATGAGTAGTAAGAGAAATTGATAATGTGATTTGTGTTGTATCAGTTTCTCTAAGTTGAAACTACAAATCATAGAATTCACATCTCTATATGGTTCCAAGTTAGGGTTAGAATTCCGAGTTACAGTTGGAATTCCCTTCTCTATATGATTCCAAGTTGGAGTTGACCACAAGTTAGTGTTCCAAGTTAGGGTCATGTGAGTTTTGGAAGGGGGACATAAAGGAGAGCTTTTTTTTTTCCCACTCTGAAGGTCAATAAGGCAGGCACTGTTGGAACTCATGCACATTGTCACTGGCCTGCCCGCTTACTTGATTGGTATGGGATACAGTCAGGCCTTCATCCCCTTCAGCTTCTGCCAGATCCCTGCCTTCAGCTTCCCTGAGTCCTGGGCCAAATACAGGTGTTACTCTGTGATGCTGGGTGCCAGCTCATCTTGTAGGTCAACAGCATCATAGGGATTGAAGGAGATGAGAGACAGATGATGTTCCAGCTAACTCTTACAGGTTCTAGTCTGTTCTTGGTATCTCTACTTTATGTCTGTCTTTCCTTCTACATTTCTAGCCCTGCTGACTTCAGACCCAGCGCCAAATGCAGAAACTACAGCTTTGAATAGCCAACATAATCAGCTCCCACAATTGCGTGTGGCCTAATCTTCGTAATATACTCCTCGTTCTATACCGCTTGAAGTGGTTCTGTTTCTCTGAATTGTGAATGATACAAATAATATCTATTGAATGTTTACTACGTGCCAGGCACTTTCTCAGTATTTTGCCTATGTTAATTTTTTAAACCTCCAGAATCTCTTGTGAGGTACGTAATTATCCCCATTTTATATTATCTCCATTTTATAGATGAGAAAATTGAAGCTCAGAGAATTAAAGTAACTTGCTCCAAATCATACTGCGTGTAAAAGACCAAGCCAGGAATTTAACCTGGCAGTTTGGTAGAGTCTGTGCTTTTATCTGTGACATGATGCTGTCTCATTTGTAGAGCAAGAGGTTGTTCTAGCTATCCTTGAAGTCTCTTACAGTTTTAACACCCCATGAAATAGTTTCTGTGTTCAGAATAGTGTATTTCAAAGTGTGGTCTAAGAACCGTCTACATAAGAATCACCTGGGAAACTGGTTAAAACTCAGATCCCCTGATGTCCATAGGTTTGCAGGGTGCAATGGAGGTAGGGGCCCTGCTGTTTATAGTGTTTTCAGGTGATTTTGATGTACACTAAGCTTTGAGAACCAATCTCTACCCTAAAAGAGTAATAATAGTTGGAATAATGAATAAATACATGTGGCGTTTTGGTTTTTGGTTTTCTTTTGAGAAAGGAAAAGAGGAAATGAATGCATTCAGAGGTGGCTTCTCCTCCGAGCCTACATTTAAGTGGAGGTTTGTAATGTAGCCTCAGGTCTACAGTCGAGAAAACACACGTGATGGAGTTGGTATCAGAAAGCTCTGGAAGGATTTGCCTGTGCTCCTCCTGCAAGCACCCCTGGAAACAGCTTCCGTGAGGCCGCCCCGTGACGGGGCCAGGAAGTGGTGAGAGCGGCAGCAGCCGCAAGGCCGCCCCATCTGCATCCTGCTTTTCTTTTCAGCCCTGGGTCGTCCGCCCCAAGTTGTCAATGCGAAGTGTCTCTCCTCGCTTGCGAAGGGATTATCGTCATTTACGTTCTCTGGGGCAGTCAGCCACGCTGGCTGGAGGTGGGCAGAGTTTCACCGGGTGACTTTGGCTATTAAGGGCCTCTGGAGCCTGGGCTCCCCGAAGCAGAGCAGCGTAGGCTGCACAAATTGGAGTCAGAAGAAGGCCGGACGGTGGAAATCCTCTTCATGGCTGCTTGCGGTCCTCATTAGCAGGCATCCCGGCCGGATAATGAGGGCCTGCTCCACCCAGTGACGCTGGCCTTCGGGACACTGGCATTCCTGTGCAAAGGCAGGCACCAGGCCCCTCAGGCCTAAGCTGGCCCCTCAGGTGTGGAGGGTACTTAATAGTTGGCAAGGGGCTTTCTTCCTATGCGCCACCTCCTTTGAGCTTCCCACCAATCCTGGGATGAGTAATTTCAGGAACTTCAAACCTGACTGAGGACAACGTTAATAATAATTTCCTATGCTTTTTGCCAAACTTCTCTCACAAAATGTGAGGAGGAAAAAAAAAACCAGACTTTTTAAAAAAGTATTTTACTTTTCCTAGACGTGATGGTATGAGGCAAGTATTAGGTTCCAGTCAGGTGCCAGGTACTATGTTTGGCAAATTGCTTATGAGGTATCATTTCAGTCTTACAGTGCCCTTCAAAAATATCATAGTTTTACAAATGGGGAAACTGAGGCTCAGAAAGTTTACATAGCAACATGTTAAATTATCTCACAAATAATATCACGAGATTTTGAGAAGGGACTGGTACAATTACATGATGAGGATGGAGGCATAAACTGAAGAAATAAGCTGATGACTGCAAGTGCACCTTGTACTACCACCCTCCTGGTGGTGAACTTCTGAAGATCATTTCTCCTTGTCTGAGTCAGTTACATCACCACGCGTAGCACAAAAAGATACCAGCCTCAACTCTGCTCAATATTATGTAACAACCTAAATGGGAAAAGAATTTGAAGAAGAATAGATACATTTATATGTATAACTGAATCACTTTGCTGTATACCTGAAACTAACACAACATTGCTAATCAACTATACTCCAATATAAAATAAAAATTAAAAAAAAAAGAAACCAGTCTCATGCTTGCTTGACTTTGCAATCAGGTTAAACCTAAAGGGTGACTTTTTGTTTGTTTGTTTGTTTTTTGGTGAAAGAACTGTCACGGTGCTTTGTATTCCTCAGTATTCCTGAGAGGACTTGGCCTATGGTTGCTCTATCCCACATTGTTTTTGCTCCAGAAGAAGGAAGAAAAATATCTCCCTACTTTCTTTTTTGATTCCTTTCAATACCAATGCCAGTAAAAAGTCTCAGGTTCAGATGCACATACCTATAAACATGAATTCTAGATTCTTATGTTTTAGTAGAAATTTGTCAAACTCCTACTAGGTGCAGAAATTGCCTCTAGGTTCAGGGAGATCCCTATGTAGTCAAGTATCTTCATCCTTTGCTGGATGTCTTGAATTCTGTAATATCCCATCACCCTAAAACACTGAAATACTGGATAACAACATTAAGATGATTAGTTTAGAAAAGACGCTGTAAATTATTTGAGGACAGAAATTATGTCTGTTTTGTTCACCCCTGGTTTTCAGAGCTTTAACCCACTCACCGCCTAGCACATGGGTGGGTTTTCTCTACATATTTGTTGAGTGAATAAACAAGTAACTGAGGAAAGGGATGAATGAATTTTTCAGATTTCCTGGACAACCTGCCCACCACTTGAGAGAACTAGTGAAATGTCTCCCACTCGGTCTCCCTCCTTCCTGGGTCTCTCTGAGCCATGCTGAGCCATGAGGCCAAGGTTAATGCTCCCTCATACCGCTTTTCTTCAAGTGACAATTCTGCTAAAAATATTCACTGGCTCCCTCTTGTTGGAATTAGGATGAAGGAAAGATTAAGAATTAAATGTCTGGGCTACAGGATCCAGCATCTTTGAATTCTGTTACTAAACATTTCTAGGGACTCCCAAGGAAAGTATATGCTAGGCACCATGTGGAGAACTCATTTTTTCCCAGTTCTAGTGGCAAGTAAGCAGGTCAAAGGAGCTAGTCTCTTTTTATATTCTCAATCCCAAATCTAAATCTCCAGTTTACCATTGCAGTGGTGAGGAAAGGCCAGGCCAGAACTTGTCTAACATCAACAGGAAGAAAGAATTTTCCCTGAACAGACTTATCTACATCTCTGGAAACATGGCCCATCAGTGCTCTTGGCCTTGGCCAATCCATAGTAAAAAGCCTTCTTAATTTGTTATTCAAGCCTCTCCATGGTCCAACTCCATCAAAAACTATAGTCAAACTAACACGGAATTCCAAACCAACCTCCACACACCCCCAAAATGAGTCCTCACTCATCTGGCCAGAGTGGTCCTCTCAGTACCTGCTGAGCACCCAGCACATTCCTCTCTCCTTATCTTGGTTCTTAAGTCCCTCCCTGTCAGTGTCCCTTTCTGTGCCTCCTTTGCCACTGTTTTTCCAGGACCAGCTCAGTGCTCCCCTCCTCCTTGAATTGAGCCCTGGCTTCTCCTCCTCACATGCAGAAGGTGAGAACAAAGGAGGAAGCTCGTGTAATGTTTCTACCCCATATCCCCCAGTGCCCAGGACAGGCATGCACTGAGTCGAATGAGAAGAAGAACCTGGGTTCTATCCTTCTTAATTGTAAGAATATGGCACACTCACTTAACCTCCCCAAATTCCAATTTCCTCATCTAGAAAATGGGGATAATTTTTACTTTGCAGAGTTATATCAATTAAGCGATCCCTTTACTTCACCCAACAGGCATTTACCAAGGATTTTCTAGGTGCCAGATGTGCAGTGACTGATATATAGTAAGTGATTAATAAATATTACTAAATATTATTAAACACTTATTAAATGAATTTGTGGGACTTGTTTAGTTAGTGAAAAGAATTATTAGATTAAATATAGGATCTTTTCCACAGTCTTCTTTCATTCCTGTCTTTTCTGAGTAGGTGCTGGACACAGAAGAAGAGAAATAGAAACAGAATGAGTGATTTAACACTTTATGTTCAGTATCTCATCCACTATCCATATCCTGTGTCTAACATTTTGGATTTCTGCTAAATGCATAACAAATATCTACAATAGAAACAACAGTGTTTGTGTGAGTTTTTCTCATAAATATATTTTCTTATATTTTTTGAATCAATAAAGTGACATTTGTCAGATAATAATTTATTAAGCCAGCCTCAGTATTTAGCTAAGAGAATAGACTTGTGAAGGACATGGTAATTATCTTGAAATACATGAAAACCTCTCATAAAAATGAATTGTCTGAAACCACTTCTGCCTTCTGGGCCGCATGCCAGGTGTTGCTGTATCAAAGCTGAACCCGGTCACCTTTTTTGAGTAAAGAGCTCTGAGATGTGAAGAAAAGGAGACAATAGTCATACACACAGCCGTGTGGCTAACAGGGTCTTGGTGCTCCAGTCTGGTGTCAGGCCTGAGCTTCTGAGGTGGGAGAGCCGAGTTCAGGACATTGGACCGCCAGAGACCTCCCGGCCCCACATAATATCAATCAGCTAGAGCTCTCCCAGAGATCTCCGTCTCAATGCTAAGACCCAGCTCCACCCAGTGGCCAGCAAGATCCAGTGCTGGACACCACATGCGAAACAACTAGCAAGACAGGAACACAACACCACCCATTAGCAGAGAGGCTGCCTAAAATCATTCTAAGTTCACAGACACCCGAAAACACACCACCGGACACAGCCCTGCCACCAGAAAGACAAGATCCAGCCCCATCCACCAGAACACAGGCACCAGTCCCCTCCACCAGGAAACCTACACAACCCACTGAACCAACCTCACCCACTGGGGGCAGACACCAAAAACAATGGGAACTATGAAACCACAGCCTGTGTAAAGGAGACCCCAAACACAGTAAGTTAAACAAAATGAAAAGACAGAGAAATATGCTGTAGATGAAGGAGTAAGGTAAAAACCAGCAGACCAAACAAATGAAAAGGAAATAGGCAGTCTACCTGAAAAAGAATTCAGAGTAATGATAGTAAAGATGATCCAAAATCTTGGAAATAGAATGGAGAAAATACAAGAAATGTTTAACAAGGATCTAGAAGAACTAAAGAGCAAAAAAACAATGATGAACAACACAATAAATGAAATTAAAAATTCTCTACAAGGAATCAATAGCAGAATAACTGAGGCAGAAGAACGGATAAGTGACCTGGAAGATGAAATAGTGAAAATAACTACCTCAGAGCAGAATAAAGAAAAAAGAATGAAAAGAATTGAGGACAGTCTCAGAGACCTAGGGGACAACATTAAATGCACCAACATTCGAATTATTGGGATTCCAGAGGAAGAAGAGAAAAAGGAAGGGACTGAGAAAATATTTGAAGAGATTATAGTTGAAAACTTCCCTAATATGGGAAAGGAAATAGTCAATCAAGTCTAGGAAGCACAGAGAGTCCCATACAGGGTAAATCCAAGGAGAAACACATATTAATCAAACTATCAAAAAATAAATACAAAGAAAAAATAGTAAAAGCAGCAAGGATAAAGACACAAATAACATACAAGGGAATCCCCATAAGGTTAACAGCTGATCTTTCAGCAGAAACTCTGCAAGCCAGAAGGGAGTAGCAGGACATATTTAAAGTGATGAAAGGGAAAAACCTACAACCAAGATTACTCTACCCAGCAAGGATCTCATTCAGGTTCAACGGAGAAATTAAAACTTTACAGACAAGCAAGAGCTAAGAGAATTCAGCACCACCAAACCAGCTTTACAACAAATGCTACAGGAACTTCTCTAGGAGTGAAACACAAGAGAAGGAAAAGACCTACAATAACAAACCCAAAACATTTAAGAAAATGGGAATAGGAACATACATATTGATAACTACATTAAATGTAAATGGATTAAATGCTCCAACCAAAAGACACAGACTGGCTGAATGGATACAAAAGCAAGACCCACATATATGCTGTCTACAAGAGACCAACTTCAAACCTAGGGACGCATACAGACTGAAAGTGAGGCGATGGAAAAATATATTCCATGCAAATGGAAATGAAAAGTAAGCTGGAGTAGCAGTTCTTATATCAGACAAAATAGACTTTAAAATAAAGACTATTACAAGAGACAAAGAAGGACACTACATAATGATCAAGGGATCAATCCAAGAAGAAGATATAACAATTGTAAATATTTATGCACCCAACAGAGGAGCACCCCAATACATAAGGCAAATGCTAACAGCCATAAATGGGGAAATCTACAGGAACACAATCATAGTAGGGGACTTTAACACCCCACTTTCACCAATGGACAGATCATCCAAAATGAAATAAATAAGGAAACACAAGCTTTAAGTGATACATTAAACAAGATGGACTTAATTGATTTTTAAAGGACATTCCATCCAAAAACAACAGAATACACTTTCTTCTCAAGTGCTCATGGAACATTCTCCAGGATAGATCATATCTTGGGTCACAAATCAAGCCTTGGTAAATTTAAGAAAATTGAAATTGTATCAAGTATCTTTTCTGACCATAACGATATGAGACTAGATATCAATTACAGGAAAAATACTGTAAAAATACAAACACATGGAGGCTAAACAATACTAAGTAACCAAGAGATCACTGAAGAAATCAATGAGGAAATCAAAAAATACCTAGAAACAAATGACAATGAAAACTCGATGACCCAAAACCTATGGGATGCAGCAAAAGCAGTTCTAAGAGGGAAGTTTATAGCAGTACAATCCTACCTCAAGAAACAAGAAACATCTCAAATAAACAACCTAACCTTACACGTAAAGCAATTAGAGAAAGAAGAAGAAGAAGAACAACAACAAAAAAAACCCCCCAAAGTTAGCAGAAGGAAAGAAATCATAAAGATCAGATCAGATATAAAAAGAAATGAAGGAAACAATAGCAAAGGTTAATAAAACTAAAAGCTGATTCGTTAAGAAGATAAACAAAATTGATAAACCACTAGCCAGACTCATCAAGAAAAAAAGGGAGAAGAATCAAATCAATGGAATTAGAAATGAAAAAGGAAAAGTAACAACTGACACTGCAGAAATAGAAAGGATCATGAGAGATTGCTACAAGCAACTATATGCCAATAAAATGGACAACCTGGAAGAAATGGACAAATTCTTAGAAAAGTACAACCTTCTAAGACTGAATCAGGAAGAAATAGAAAATATAAACAGACCAATCACAAGCACTGAAATTGAAACTGTGATTTAAAATCTTCCAACAAACAAAAGCCCAGGACTAGATGGCTTCACAGGCGAATTCTATCAAACATTTAGAGAAGAGCTAATACCTATTCTTCTCAAACTCTTCCAAAATATAGCAGAGGGAGGAACACTCCCAAACTCATTCTACGAGACCACCATCACCCTGATACCAAAACCAGACAAAGATGTCACAATAAAAGAAAACTACAGGCCAATATCACTGATGAACATAGATGCAAAAATCCTCAACAAAATACTAGCAAACAGAATCCAACAACACATTAAAAGGATCATACACCATGATCAAGTGGGGTTTATCCCAGGACTGCAAGGACTCTTCAATATATGCAAATCAATCAATGTGATACATCATATTAACAAATTGAAGGATAAACACCATATGATAATCTCAATAGATGCAGAAAAAGCTTTTGATAAAATTCTAGACCCATTTATGATAAAAACTCTCCAGAAAGTAGGCATAGAGAGAACCTACCTCAACATAATAAAGCCCATATGTGACAAACACACAGCCAACATTGTTCCCAATGGTGAAAAACTGAAATCATTTTCTCTACGATCAGGAACAAGACAAGGTTGCTCACTCTCACAACTATTATTCAACATAGTTTTGGAAGTTTTAGTCATGGAAATCAGAGAAGAAAAAGAAATAAAAGGAATCCAAATTGGAAAAGAAGAAGTAAAACTGTCACTGTGTGCAGATGACATGATACTATACATAGAGAATCCTAAAGAGGCTACCAGAAAACTACTAGCGCTTATCAATGAATTTAGTAAAGTAGCAGGATGCAAAATTAATGCACAGAAATCTCTTGCATTCCTATGCACTAATGATGAAAAATCTGATAGAGAAATTAAGGAAACACTCCCATTTACCACTGCAACATAAAGAATAAAATACCTAGGAATAAACCTACCTAAGGAGACAAAAGACCTCTATGCAGAAAACTATAAGACACTGATGAAAGAAATTAAGGACGATACAAAGAGATGGAGAGATGTACCATGTTCTTGGATTGAAAGAATCAACATTGTGAAAATGACTATACTACCCAAAGCAATCTACAGATTCAATGCCATCCCTATCACTCTGCCAATGACATTTTTCACAGAACTAGAACAAAACATTTCACAATTTGTATGGAAACACAAAAGACCCCGAATAGCCAAAGCAATCTTGAGAAAGAAAAACGCAGCTGGAGGAATTAGGCTCCCTGACTTCAGACTATACTACAAAGCTACAGTAATCAAGACAGTATGGTACTGGCACAAAAACAGAAATATAGATCAATGGAAAAGGATAGAAAGCCCAGAGATAAACCCACACTCTCTTCACAAGTCACCTTACCTTTGATAAAGGAGGCAAGAATATACAATAGAGAAAAGACAGCCTCTTCAATAAGTGGTGCTGGGAAAACTGGACAGCTACATGTAAAAGAATGAAATTAGAACACTTTCTAACACCATACATAAAAAGAAACTCATAATGGATTAAAGACCTAAAAGTAAGGCCAGACACTATAAAACTCTGAGAGGAAACATAGGAAGAACACTCTTTGACATAAATCATAGCAAGATCCTTTTTGACCCACCTCCTAGAGAAATGGAAATAAAAACAAAAATAAACAAATGGGACCTAATGAAACTTAAAATCTTTTGCACAGCAAAGGAAACCATAAACAAGACGAAAAGACAAGCCTCAGAATGGGAGAAAATATTTGCAAATGAAGCAACTGACAAAGGATTAATGTCCAAAATATACAAGCAGCTCATGCAGCTCAATATCAAAAAAACAAACAACCCAATCCAAAAGTGGGCAGAAGACCTAAATAGACATTTCTCCAGAGAAGATATACAGACTGCCAACAAACACATGAAAGGATGCTCAACATCACTAATCATTAGAGAAATGCAAATCAAAACTACAAACAGATATCACCTCACACCAGTCAGAATGGCCATTATAAAAAATCTACAAGCAATAAATGCTGGAGAGGGTGTGGAGAAAAGGGAACCCTCTTACACTGTTGGTGGGAATGTAAATTGATACAGCCACTGTGGAGAACAGTATGGAGGTTCCTTAAAAAACTAAAAATAGAACTATCATACGACCTAGCAATCCCACTACTGGGTATATGCCCTGAGAAAACCATAACTTAAAAAGAAGCATGTGTCACAATGTTCATTGCAACACTATTTACAATAGCCAGGACATAGAAGCAACCTAAGTGTCCATTGACAGATGAATGGATAAAGAAGATGTGGCACATATGTACAGTGGAAGATTACCCAGCCATAAAAAGAAACGAGTTATTTGTAGTGAGGTGGATGGACCTAGAGTCTGTCATACAGCGTGAAGTAAGTCAGAAAGAGAAAAGCAAATACCGTATGCTAACACATATATATGGAATCTAAGAAAAAATTAAAAGGTTCTGATGAACCTAGGGGCAGGACAGGAATAAAGATGCAGATATAGAGAATGGACTTGAGGACATGGGGAGGGGGAAGGGTAATCTGTGACGAAGTGAGAGAGTAAAATTGACATATATACACTACCAAATGTAAAATAGTGGGAAGCAGCCACATAGCACAGGGAGATTAGCTGGGTGCTTTGTGACCACCTAGAGGGGTGGGATAGGGAGGGTGGGAGGGAGATGCAAGAGGGAGGGGATATGGGCATATGTGTGTATATATAGCTGATTCACTTTGTTATACAGCAGAAACTAACACAACATTGTAAAGCAATTATACTCCAATAAAGGTGTTAAAAAAATAATGAATTGTCTGTGTGTCCTCAGGAGAAAAGGAGGTGGATTTCTTCCAATATATAGTAAGAGGGGTCACACATCCCTTCAGAGGTGTGTTTGTGTGCATGTGTGGATGGAGGTAGGGACCACTGAATTTAGAGTCTGGGGCACAGCTATTATGATTCTGGCAGGGACCAAGACTGAGCAGGAGAGAAACCAAATACTTCTCATTTAGTAATGGAGGTTGCACTGACTCCATTTTTTTGTTGTTGTTTTGGTTTGGTTTTTGTTGTTGTTGTTGTTGGTTTACCAGTGGTAGATTATTTTTTCAGTATACTTAATGGTGTTTTTTTTTTTTAATTGAAGTATAGTTGATTTACAGTGTTTTGCTAGTTTCTGGTGTACAGCAAAGTGATTCAGTTTTATATACATATATAACTGAATATATATATGTATATATATTCTTTTTCATTTTCTTTTACATTATGGTTTATTACAGACTATTGAATTAGTTTCCTGTGTTATAGAGAACTCCATTTTTAATTGAGAAAAGACCACTCTACTCAAACTATACCCAGTCTCCCCACAAACACACTCATGCATGTGTGCGCACGCACACACACACACACACACAACTGATGTTTGTTCTTGGGATCTGATCTTATTTCAATAGACTCCTGTCAACAGGAACTGCCAGCCTCAGCCTTCACAAGGGGATGTAAAAAAGGAAACTCCAAAAGGCTACTCCACACTCAACTTCCCCAGGGAACCAGCATCCATCATGTGACTGCCTGTCTATGAAATTTGGCTGATGACCAACTGTAGTGAGGGTTTGGGGTGCTAAGACCATAGGATTAAAACTTAAGTCATTTTATATGAGGAAAGGGCAAAGAATCTAGGGAGGAAAATCTCTTCCTTCAAAAAGAAGTAAGGTTACCTAAAAGAAAGTGGAGTGAAGGTGGAAATTTTTGGATATCGACCTTGGAACCATGAGACACTTGATATGAGGGAAGAGGAAACTCTTGAACCTGAAATAAAGGATCCAGAATGAAAGTCTGTAAAGTGACCATAGAAGATCTCTTCACAAGTCTTTAAGATCCTTCATTTTTGAGATTTAAGGCAATATTCAAATTTGCTGCAATTATACTTTGTTCCTTTCTCTATACTAATTATCTTCCCAAATCATTGAAACCCTTTATAAAGTAAATTTTTGTGTAACCATATACCCAGAGATACTGGTCTTGAGAAAATGAAGGAACAAAGTGTCAAGAGAGAAAGGGAAAGCCCTCGTGCTCCATCTCTCCTTTCTACCTTCTGTACATGTACCTTCTGTGTGTTCCAGCAGAAAGAGGGCTGGTAGACTGAAGAACATGCCACAGCCTATCAAGAGGCGGAGGCTGTTTGCCCATCCTGCATCTGGGCTGCCTTTGTGATTTGCTCTGACCAATAGAAATGTGGCAGAAATAATGTGCTATTTTCAAGATTAGGCCTTTCACCCCCTGGAAGACTGTCTGAGACCACCACTTAAGAACCCAGTTTATCCTAGTGAAGAAAGAGTGGCCATGTGGAGAACTGAGGAGTCCCAGGCCACTGACAGCACCAACGGTGAGACAAGAGTAATGCCAACTTGCCCCTTCCAGCCCAGCCATGGGAGCCCAGGAGGTGCCAGCAGAGCAACTCCCCAGCCAACACTCAGAATCATAACAAATAATGATCCTATCTTGTTTTAAGCCACTAAGCTTTGGGGAGACGTATTAAGTGTCAGCCTGTTTACTGGAGCATGAACTCCAGATGACACCCAGGGGAACTGAAGGGCAACCATAGAGAAGCCAGAAGCAGTAAGAGAGCTCCCCAGTGCTAGGGAGCCCTCCAGAGAGGGCAGAGCCATGAGCAAAGAGAAGGAGAAACCTCTGCTTTCCTGTACAGAGAATGCTGCTCTCTGAAAGGAGAAAGTGACTAGCAGATGCCTAATGTAGGGAGGAACTTTCTATCAGAACTCTCTAAGAAAGTAATGGACTGCTTTAAGAGGTGCTGAGTTCTCCAACATCAGGAGTATTCAAGAACGGGCAAGAGATTGAAGGGCAGAATTCGAGCACTATGTAGTTTTGTCTCTGAGGTCACTTCCAACACCAGGCATCTTATTATGTTCTCTAAATCCTATTTGAGAAGACAGCAGTATATGCATAATTATGTCAATAAATCTCATTATCTTAAAAAGAGGCTCTGGTTTATCAAAAGCAGCAGTAAAGTGTATGTGAGCTAGGCAGTTCCTCTGTGTGCATAGTTTATCAACATGAATCTAGCCAGGCTGGTCAGAGCACGCAGACACATATCCACAACAGGCACCAGAGGACTGTGAGAATGGATTACTGGAAAAATATCTGGCTCAAAAATGAGGCTTCTGGGCAGAGATGACATCTTTTTAGAATCTCTTTTTGGGGCCAGACCCTGTTGTTACCATTAAGTGAATTTGCAACATGATCATAATAATGACAAGAGCAATACTAATAACAGCAGTAAGCACCATTCCAGCTCCCCGTTGGTCTCACTGCCTGCAGCAGATCTGTTGCTGAGATGAACCGTCTCTCCCCTCCCTTCAGAAAGGATTCTTGAAATGCCAAGGGGTATGTTTGGCCACATAGCAAAGTGCTGCTTCCTTCCAGAAGCTGGTAGACCCTCTTGAAATTTCCTTATAAGAAAGGCCACAGGCTTCATGTATGCTCATTACACTGACTTTCTCTGACATTCTAAGGGGAAATTAAACCTTGTGACATGCTTGTCAAAGGTTGTGCTGATTTTCTTTTTTAAAGAAATGCAGTGAAGCTCCCAAGACTGAGTTTACTCCTTCTAAATTTCCTATCACCACCCTCATTGGAGTGAAGAGGGCTCTGAAGTAGAAAACACTTGGAAAAGATCAATTAGAAACTGAATCAGCAAATTCTTTAGGGTTTAGCTGCATATGTGAGAACCACATTCCAAGCAAATATAAAGGAACACAGCAAATATATTTCCAAGGGAAAACAATGGGTGGCTGATGAGAAGCATGCAGTGAGACCTCCTCAAAGGAATGAAACCTCAGGAGTACATAAATGTAGGGTCTTCTCTTGGGAAATAGAGCCTGTTCAACCAGAGGGCAGCTAGTTCTCTCCTCTTTCAATCCAAACTTCATCTAAGAGAAAATCTCTCAACCAGAATCATTGCGTCCTCATCTTGGAACTTACCTGAGAAAGGAGAGACACTATGGCAGCAATTGAAAGAGTCTTTGTCCTAGTCCTGCTGCCAGCTCACTGGGTGACCATCTACAAGCCACCTTCTCTCTCAGAATCTTGGATTATGTGTCTGTAAAGTGAAAAGTTTCCTTCCAGATTTATGAATTGGTAAAATCTGTGCATCACACCCTCTCAACTTCATTCTGTCCTGAAAAGCATTCTAAGGGACACATACTGAGTGAATCCAATTTTGTGATTGGCGATGGGGCATTTAGAGGATGAGACCAGGCAAGGGAAGATGCTCCTTTCCCACAGAAAACATGTGAGGTGTTTAACTATGATCTGCTGTTACTAACTTTACTGACACTCTTATAGGAACTTTTCTGTTTCATGCTGGAAGCCGGGACATGGTGGAACCAATGAGAGGATGGCCAAGCTTTAGTGTGGGAGGACTGTTGGGTTACAGTGGCCCAAGCTTGGTGTATGACATAGAATTTGCGGTATGTCAGAATCAGATGAACCACTCAAGGAGGCAGCTGAGCTATGATTAAGAAACCATGGTTTCACGTTTGTGTTTCTTACCTGGGAAGGGCTAAAGCGATCATTCAGGCTCCTCAGAGTCCTGAGCTGTAATATAGAATTGGGAAGGCAGGAAACTAGGAGTTGGAATTTGGCAAGGAATGGGGATTATTGTTGTGTCATGGCTGTTTTAATTAGAAGGCAAACCCAGAAAGTCAGCCCACAGGGAGACGCATATCAGAGATCAACCCAAGTGAGGTATCAGTCAGTGTGATGGCAATGATGATAAAATGGGTACCTTGAAGACCAGGATTTAGTTCTAGCTCTGTTGGGCAAATTCACATCTCTGAGCCTACTTTCTACATCTGTAAAATTAGAAGAATAATCCTAATCCTGTTTGTCTCATGGAGTAATGTTGTAAAGCTTACACGAAAACATGAGTGGGAAAGTACTTTGTCAACTAAAAAATGTTATGAAATAATAGTTATAAGACATGACTGTTGTTCCAATTTTCTCTGGTTTGAATTATTTCTGATGAGAAACAAGTGGTAATTCTTATAGTTGTTCCTTTGTCTGTTGGTAATATGTTCCCCATCTCAACTCCATCCAGCTGCTTTTAAGATGTTTCTCTTTATCATTTATTTAACACATAATCAGTTTATAATGATTTGATTACAGTACACTCTGACTGTGGTGTGGGGTGTGTGTGTGTTTATCCTGCTTGAAGTACACTGAGCTTCTTATATCTGTGGGCTTATATTTTTCATGTCACTTAAATTTACAATAGATCCCTTGATATTGTATCACAGGGCAATTGTCCCTGAGACTTTTCTTTCCCCCAGCATTTTATCTCTATGTGCTTGCATTTACATAATCTCTATTGTTCTGTCTTCAAGTTTATTAGCGTTTTTTGTGGGTTTTTTTGGCTGCATTACATAGCTTGTGGGATCTTAGTTTCCTGACCAGAGACCAAACCCACACCCTCAGCAGTGAAAGCACAGAGTCCTAACCACTGGACTGCCAGGGTATTCCTTATTAGCCTTTCTTATGCATTGCCTAATTGATGTTAATCTCATAATTTTTAAATTTCAAATCATGTAACTTTTAATTCTAGAACTTCCATTTCATTCTAGAATTAAACTTGTCTTAACCTTCTCTTTCTGAAGATTTCCTATTCTTCACTCATTATGTTAATATTTCCTTTAAATTCTTGAATACAATTATAATAGCTGTTTTAAAGTTCTTGTTTGCAAATTTCATTATCTTTCCCATTTCTTGGTTGTATTCTATTTTTCTGATTTTTATTTTGATTATACATAAGGTATTTATGCTCGTTTATATACTTAGTAAATTGTATTGTATGGTTGACATTATGGGTACTATATTTTTGAAGGATTTTATCTTTATTCATAACAGAGTTTAGTGCTTTGTTGCAGCAGGCATTTAATTTGCTCATGGACCAACATAGTCCTTTCCAGTTTTCTTTAGAGACTTTTAAATAGTTGGTCTAGAATGACTGTTACCCTAGGGTTAGGCTAGCTCTATTCCTAACGTGTTGCCTTTATATGGGTTTTATTGAATTTCTGGGATTTTCAGCAAAGTCTCTACTGTGGCTAGTCAGAATGCAAACATCTTTCAGCCTTATGCAAAATCTAGTATTTGTTTAACTCACAGTTCCAAGTAGTTGGTTTCCTCTGATAGATATTTTCACTCTAGCTTCATGCAGTTTTTCTCTGCACATACACAGGTTAGTATTCAGCCAAAGACTCAAGGGGATCCTTAAGCACATTTTTAGAGCTCCTTCTGTACATAGCTTCCTTCTCCCTCTTATCCTGTCCCAGAAATTTTAGATGCTTCAGTAACCCCAAATTCTAATCTCTGTCGTTTTAGCTCTGCTAAGCAACTGTGCTCTGTTTTGCCTCCCCTTCTCTGTACTACGCTGGAAAGTGCCTTAAAACAGAAAGCCATTACAATATTGGGGATTATCTTGTTTGTTTCCTACCTCTCAGAGATCACAGTCCTGCACTGCCTTTGGTTCAACATCAGTAAACAGTTATTTTATATAATTAGTCTAGGTTTATACTAATTTACCAAAAGAGGGCTAATGTAGTATCTGTTCCACCATCAGGGCAGGAAGTTGAAGTTCCAACATACAGAATATGTGACTACTTAGTACAAAGTGCTGTGTTAGTCTTTGAGACTTCACAGATAAACAGCACACCCTAGGCCTCATTACCTTCTGGAAAAGATAGTCAGACAAATAAGTTCAATGACATCAGGGGAGTTTTAGTAGAGAAAAGTACTGAGTGTCATAATAATTCAGAGGAGGGGACATTTAACTGAAGAAATCAGGAAAGACTTCCTAGAGAAGATGGCGTTTAAGCACGAAATTTCTATTTTGCTGGTTGGAGAGTAGAAAGACACATTAAGCAAATGAACAAAGAAAAAAAGTGTGTGTATAGTTAGGAATACTAGATGACTGTTGTATAAGTTGTATGGGTGTGAAAGAAAACTGTTACCATGTGAAACTAGAAAAATAAGGTCCAGCTCTGGAAAGTCCATGAATGTTACGTTAAATAGATCAGCCTATCCTGTACAGGAACCCATAGCATCCTAATGATGAAAAGATGTAATTTACTAACTGAGATTTGGGGTAAGTTTATTATAAACTTCAGGGTTTTTTTCTTTTAATTAAAAAAATAGGATAATGTCAGAACTGCCTTATTATATCAATGATGGTTAATTTAGTTAATGTCTGTAAAGCACTCAGCTCAGTGTCTGGCATTTAAGTGTTCAGAATTGTAGCTGCTTATGTTATTGTTGTTATTTCTGTAGGCAAATCGAGCCAGAGTTAGTTTGTGAAGTGGGTTACTTTGTGAATAGGTATGTATTTTTATATTTAAAAAATGCTGTTGGCTGAATGAGGAATAAACTACACATAGGAGAATGATTAAATGAAGACCAGAATGAACAGAACATGGAGTGGGCTGGAAGGTATGCACAGTAGAGACCAAGGAGTTTCATCCTCCATGGATGGAAACATGGCATAGTCAGGGTCTCAAGCTGTGGCCAACTGCTTTGACCCCATTAGAGTGTATTTTATATGTATCTGTTCTGGAGCAGAGGTGCCCAATTATAGTAAGAAATCCCTAGACCCTGAGGCATCATTGCCAGGGGTGATAGGCTCATGTGTTCATTTAAAAGCATTACTGAAATTGTGAGCATTTTGCTCCTTATGGAGGCTCATATTTTTCCAAATGGCTACAACAATATCCCTGATCCATACATTCTTCCTAGAATGCAGTGTTGACACCGTACCCATTAAGTTTGGGTGGGCTTGTTACTGGAGCAGAAATGAGCTATGTGACTTTTGAGCCAAGGTCCTAAAAGGCAATACAGGTGACACCTGGTCCTCTTGGGACACTTTCTTTTGTAATTCAATCACCATGCCATGAGAAAGCAAAGAGACCAAAGGTAGAGGCCACGTATAGGTTTTGTGGATGACGGCCCCAGCTGAGGTCCTATAATCACTATCGACCTCTGGTCGTGTGAGTTCCTGTGGCCTCCAGTGGTTCTGACCCCCAGTCTGTAAGCTGCCTCAGCTCCCCGTGCAGAGCAGAGGTGAGCTGTCCCTTCCAATCCCTGCCCAAATGCCAATTTATGAGCCAAACAGACCAATGTTATTTTAAGCCACTAGATTTGAGGTGGTTTGTTAAGTAGCAATAGATAACTGGAACACTGTTGTATATTTTCTCCCTTTAACAGTTACTAAAAGTACAACTTCCAGCTTTTAAGGTTCTCAGTTTTAAAAAATGTATTAAACAGGGTCCTCATATTCACAAAAAAGGTGAAGACACACCGAACTAGAAACTTTAACTGATAAAGAGAAAGTAGAGCAGAAGCCATAGTACCAATGATGTTGGTTGGTTTGTTCTAATAAGACTATTCTCTGCCTGTAAGAAACTGAAAAAAGTTTCCTGAAACCGGATTCTATCTCCCACAGCAATTATTTTGACAATATATATTTTCCTTTTACCCATGATAACACATTTACTTTCTACTGAGGCATAATTTGTTTTTTAAAAACTAGAAAGCTACACCTCTCTTGATGTTGACAAAACCAGGTAAACTTAAGTAACTGGGAAAACAGGCATCTTTTAAAATAATTCCTGCCAATTTGTCTTCTCTCCGCCTCCCCATACTTCTCCACACAGTTCCTTGCACACACTCTCAAATGTGGTCACAGCAGTTGTCAATAACAACCAAAGATTAAGCTCCACAAGGAGACAAACATTCAGAAAATTGGAGCCGGAAACACTTCTAGTGGTTGGTTCCATTCTCCCTGCAGTTGACTCATCTCAGAGAGAGCGCACAGCTCATGGTTTGAGATGACAGCAAATCTCCCAACAGCCTGGATAACCTTTGCTAAGGTCTTACAAATGGGAAAGGACCATGCAAGTTATTGAGGAATCACAGATAGATACAATAAGCACCTTTCCCAGGACACATTAATCCAATGAATGGTCTGATGGTGAGCAAAACATTTGAATCCAAGACCTGTGATCTGCCTGTTGCTCTGACAAAGGAGAGTGGAGGGGAAATATTAAACAATAGCCCAATCCATTTAGGGACTATCCCACCCCATTCTAACATACAGCATATATCCATCAAACTAGCCAGAATTAAAAAAAAAAAATTATTTCTATTCAAATACAAATACCGTTCCCAGTGGAACCCAGGATTTTTTTTAATCCATTGGTTTTTTTGTTATAGCAACTGAATTCTCATATTTGTACATCACTTATGCATTTTGAATTCATATCTCAGAAATTTTAATGAGAGACCACTGCACAAAGACTTGGAGTGTTCCCCTAAAAGGGAGATAAGATGATTAATAGGTGTTTGTTGTTTGATCATTAAATCTAGGAAGTAATGATTTCCTTCTATGTTTTAAAACAACTGATAAGACCAGATGGCTTAAGACAACATGGCTTAAGGCTTAATCTTTTAGCGAGTCTAAAAATCCAATTAAATCTAAGAGATTCACCCCAGAAAAAGGCACAGGAGCACAGAGTGTACAATTTTTATTACAATTTCAGAGAGTACATGAACTTCAGGTTAAGAATCACTGCCTACTGATGAGGTATTCTATATGAGCATGAGCTAACTGCTTTGGATTTGAAATCAATCACCATTTTTTTACACCTACTATGTGTCAGACACTTAGCCAGGCACTCCACGTCCACTTCAGCATCATCCTGGGAAGTAGATAGAGACTGCTGTGTATAACAGAGCAGGAATCTTCTTTCCTCTTTCACCTTTTCCCCATAACAACTATTAACATTCCAAAAATGGAATGTTCTTCCCATGAACATATTCTGGGAAATGTTAATGTAGTCAAAATCCTTTAATTTAAAGATGAGGAAACTGAAGCAGAGAGAGTTAAAATGCCTGAAGTAAGATGGTGAGTTGGTACAGGTTGGGCTTAGACCCAAGCCTGTCTCCTGGGTCTGTGCTCTTTGACTACATCCATCAACTACAGGAGGTCCCCAGTGCAATAGATAACAAGTTGTTTTGGTTTGGGTTTCCCAGAAGCTGACACTCAGACAAGAATATGATAGCAAAGTAGTTTGATGGGGAGGGAAAATAAACACCAGGAGAGGAAGAAGGAAATACGCCAAAAAAGGTAGTCAATGTGGGGTGTGTTATCAAGTCAGTTACAACTGTGGGTGACTGGAGCTTTATCCTATTGGGGAAACTCCGGGGGGTCAACATGGGACACACACCTTAGAGTTACTGCACAAAAGGGACTGGGTAGCTGGGTTATTTATACACCAACTGCAGCCAGTTATTGTTTGAGGGCTGTTTAGGGAATAGGGAGATGCATTCATTCTAGCCCTTCCAGCCTCCTTCATTGGGCAAAACAGGCTTCAGTGGCCAAAGAAGCCTCTTAATCAAAGAAATGCAAGTGCTGACAGTTGCAAGTCACTCAGCAGACACAGAAGATGAGGGAATATTTTCCGGCTACTGACAGTGTCTGCTACATGTGTGTATTAATGTCCATGGTCAGATCTGTGAGCTAGTACGTGGCTTATTTGTTTGGGGGTTGGGAGTCTTGGCTCCTCATTTCAATATATTTAAGCTTCTTTTGGCGATATAGAACTGAATACCATTTTGAGACTCAGGGAAGTAATTCTGGAGACAGCAACCAAGATAATGCAAGGTTTGTGAAGCAGGCCAAGTTGGATGATGGCTCTGGGTTTATTTAGTTTATTTACCCTGCAGAAGAGAAAGTTGAAACAGAGCTTAATTTTAATCCACTGAATCAAATCATTTTCCAGATTCTGTTAGTTCTATATCCATAGTGACTTTCTTTTTCCCATAGGGCTTTGCCTAGGCTCTCAATATTTATCATCTAAACCAGTCATTTTCAACACTGTTAGATCTAATGCTTTCTTTCCTAAAAAATAAATAAAAATTAAAAATATTCATGATGACTGTTTAGTATATGGAAATTAAAATTATAGATAATATAATCTATCAAAATATATCATTCCACAAACAGCAAAATAATACCCTGACTTTAATACACAGAGAAATAAAGGAAAGTAGTTTATAACAAAATAATAACATATTTCAGTAAACTAGTGTGTGTGATCAAGCAGTCAAATGCTTGCACCTCTTCATAATTTGAGCATCATAGTTATAAATGCAGACCAGTACAGGTGTGTTGTATTAGGACTCAAATATCATTAGTAGTGTGTATATTGGTAAAACAGTGTTAAATGCCAGGTCCAGACTATTATAGAAAGGAATATTCAGTTTTTTATGTGGAATTCAGAACAATTTTTAGTTGTTTGGCCTAAACTGCCTAGATGCCTATCATTCTTTTTTTTTTTTTTTTGAATGTAAAACATTTAATTTAAAAATGTTGACACTACAATATATAAAATAGCTATTATAAATGCACATAGTGTATTCTATAGCTGCCAGGTTTACTTTTTTTTTTTAATAAGGAAACTGTAAGTTACACTGTGGTTAAGATTTGTATCTTCACCCTTGAAAAAGCCCACATTCTATCACAGTGATGTATGGTCAGACTTAACAGCCCCAATTGTTAAACACTTGGATCAAGTCATAACCAGTTTTATTGCAAAAGGACCCTGTACACATTTATCAATTCTAGTACCTTAATAGCTACCCAACAAGTCATTAACATACAGAAACATGCATCATGAGAAGCAAGAAATATCACCCATCCCTTCTGCATATTAGCAACTTGTCACTCCTGAGCAACAGTGCTCACATCACTGAGGTCTGTGAACAGTCAGTCACTTTTCCCATTCATCCTGAGTGAACGATGGAATGACTTAAGTACAAATGCAGCATATTACAAACAGTTTCTTACAGAAGAAGTCACAAAGTAAACCAAAGTATTTTACAGAATTTACTACAAAACACCATAAAAACTGCCTTCACTTAAGCTCTCTCTCCCTGTATCCGGCGAGCCAACTGGATGTCTTTGGGCATGATGGTGACTCTCTTAGCGTGGATGGCACACAGATTAGTATCTTCAAATAAACCCACCAGGTACGCTTCACTAGCCTCCTGAAGCGCACCAATGGCGGCACTCTGGAACCTCAAGTCGGTTTTGAAATCCTGGGCGATCTCCCTCACCAACCTCTGGAAAGGCAGCTTCCGGATCAGAAGCTCGGTGGATTTCTGGTAACGACGTATTTCTCGAAGCGCAACGGTCCCGGGCCTGTAGCGATGAGGTTTTCTCATCCCGCCGGTAGAGGGGGCGCTTTTCCTGGCCGCTTTAGTGGCCAGCTGTTTGCGGGGCGCTTTGCCACCCATGGACTTAGGAGCAGTCTGCGTGGTTCGGGCCATTTTCTTTCACCCAATGCCGAAGTTTTACGCCGCTTCTCCGACAGCCGCGCCGCTCCTGCTGCCCAATGAAGAACCGCAGTCGCCGAACTAATGGAAGAAGCTCCTCCGACTAACGACCAAACTGCTCTGCGTTCGATGCCTATCATTCTTGACTCCTGTTCACTAAACACTAGTAGCAAATCATAAGATCCCACAAAATTTCAAAACATGTCTCAGGAGCAGTATCACCCCTGTTGAGAACCACTGACTCATTAAAGAAAAATCTCAATTGTTCCCCCAACGTCTAATCTTTATTCTCTCTCATCTGCCCTCCACAGAGCCACCGAGTCAACTTCCTAGAATGTAGGGCAGACCTTCCTCCCAAACCTTCCATTGACCCTTCAGTCCAAATTTCTTTCTCCTGGAAGGAGACCTAGAGGGTAGCCTAGCTGGCGAAGGTTTCAGAGAGCTGGAGCCAGAGCCGTCACACATAGCCACACTCAATTCCAGGGGTATCTTCTCATACAGAGAACATGTGATGTTTAAAACAAAGAAGTGTGCACAGCCCAGAGTCTATATGTAAAACCTCTGTCTATAAAGCAGGGCTGATGTTCCATTAGCTGTTCTGAGAAGGCCTCGATAAGCTCCGAGTTGCACAGAAATATGGGAAGGCTGTCAAGGCCTTATCCCATATCCATTCTCTCCTGGTGACCTAGGCACTGAAGCCAGTGCTGGCATCAGTAAGAACTTGGAAGTTCCTTGTCTACATGTTTGTGGACATCGTGACCCTCTCTGTGGTCCCCGGGTCTGAGTTGTAGGGTATGCAATGGACCATGGGCTGTTTGTGGGCCTGGTGTGGACAGAAGTTGTGGCAGATGGATAGGATGACGTGAAGGATGGTAAATGAAAGTGTCAAACCACAACGTTGACATATTCTGCTGGGAAGGGCCCTAAGCAACAGTCCTCCAGGTTCCTCAGGGATAGGTGGTGCCCAGAAGTCAAAGAGATTCCAGCACTGGAAATCACCTCCTGATTCTTGGCACCTGTAGGCACATGCCTTCTCTCAGCCTGTCAAACTTGTTCATCCAAATGTCCCCGTGGCTGAGGAGAATGAATATAGACACCCCACACAGGGGTGGGAATAAGTGTGGAGTTGAGGGCAGGAGTTGAAGGAGGCCTAGAAATTTAAAGTAACATGATGCAAACATAAAATTTCTTTGAAATTTCATGCTTTATATTTTAAAAATCTATTACTTTTATATTCTGTAGTACACCATAGTGTTTGTTTTTTACACATATTTAGGTGTCTGTACATGTCTCTAGGTGTGTGTATGTATGTGTGTGTGGTATAAGTTTAGGCCTAGGAATGTCAGCTTGGATGTCAAGACACCTCTGTCCCTGGTTAGAGTGTTTAATGTGGGTCATGGCAGTCGATCAGGGTGATGACACACCAAAGTGGCAGTCTGCAGCTATGGACTTCTTCAGCCAGTATATATTCCACTGAGCAGACTTCTTTACGAGCTACTCCCCCCTCTGGCTTCTAGATGAAGGCATCTGCCTGTGGCCCATTCAACTTCCAAAACTCCACTGAAACTGCATTCTCAAAGGTTACCATAAGCCCCATACCCCCAAATGTTAGTCTTCATTTTACTTAGCTTAGCTGAATTTAACACTGCTAACCATTTCTCAGCTCCTTACCTTGGCTTGGATGGATGACAGAATACCATCCTGTTTTTCCTCCTGCCTCTCTGGTTCTTACTTTTCACTTTCTTCTACTTGCCCATTCTCTTCTAGATGACCTTTAAAAATAACATGCCTGAGGTAAAATTCTAGGCATCTCTTCTTTCCCCTCTATATTTTTTCCCTAATTGCATCCACAGACCTGGATTTTATTAACATCTATTCACTGATGACTACACTTTTTCCCTATATTTCTAGAAAGAACCCCTCGATTGATACAGTTTCTTGCTTCACATATTTGTTTTGATGATTCATAGGCAGTGGCTTGCTGGAGCTGGCTCCTTCTGGGTCACGAAAGATTGTTAAGTTTCCAAGATTTTTTAAGCTGGTTATTAAACAGTTGGTAGCTTGAAATCAGATGTGATGGAAGTATCTACACCATGAAGATCAGAAAATGCTACCACTCAGGGCTCCCCACCTATTCCCTCTCCCCCTGAAAAATGGCTTATAGAACACCACTACCATAGGCACCTTTAACTCAACATTTCAGTACTGTTCTATTAACACTCCTTCCCTCAAACCTGGTTCTGTTCCAGCATTTGTTTCCACAATAGTGAGGGGAACCACCATCCATAAAGTTGCTCTGATTGAAACATGAAACATGCCTAGAGACAACCTTGATAACATTCTCCCTAATGTCTTCATCTCTACCTATTTCTCTGACTTATTTTTTTCAATTCAATTCTATTGAGATATAATTTTTGTGTGATAAAATGTAGCCATTTTAACCATATAGTTTGATGAGTTTTTGACAGTAGTATATACATTTGAAACTTTACCCCTATTAAGAAATAGACTATTTCCACCACCAAGTAAGTTCCTTCATCCACCTTCACAACCGGCCTCAGGTAACCATTGACCTGCTTTTTACAATTATTGGTTAGTTTTACATATTCTAAATTTTTATAAAAATAGAATATATAAATATACTCTTTTGTGTCTGGCTCCTTTTACTCAGTATAATTTTTTTAGATTAATCCATGTTGTTGCATCTATCTGTAATTTATTCCTTTTTGTTTCTGAGTAATATTCCACCATGTGTGTAGCACAATTTGTTTATTCTCTTCTCTTGCTAATGTATATCTAGATTGTTACCAGTTTTTATTTGGTATAAATAAATATTCTTTAAAGATCTGTATACATTTTTATGGTACATGTTTAAGCATTTTTATGGGTACATGTTTTTTATTGCTCTTGGAATTGAAGATACCATAAGGCTCTGTTAAGCAGACAGGATCCGAACAATGCTGCTGGTGTTTTCTTTTAATGTCTTTGTTTGGTGGAAGAACAATGTATTATTGCCTTCCCTATTTTCTGAAATATATTGTATAGAACTGTTCTTTTTTCTTCCTTAGATGTTTGAAAGAATTCACCAGAGAAGTCACCTGGGTTGAGATTCTTCTTTGTGGAATATCGTTTATAAGAAATCCAATTGTTTTTAATAGATATGGGACTATTTAGAATTTCTATGTTCTCTTAAGTCATTTTTGGTCATTTGTTGTTGTTTTTTTCCAAAGGGTTCTTCCATTTCATATCAGATGTTGAATTTATTGGAAGTAGGTTGTTCTTAATAGTCCTTATTATCCTTTTAGTGACTGTAGACTCTGTAATAATGTCCCTTGTTTCATTCTTGATGATAATTTGTGTCTTTTCCCTTGTTTCTTTGATGAGTTTAGATAGAAGTTATTAGTTTTTTTGAAATGTTGGTCACAACAAGCTATTCAAGATGATAACACACCAAAGTGGCACCTCTGCAGTCAGTATATATTCCATTGAACAGACCTCCTTTATAAGCTATTCCCACCTCTGGGCTTCTACCTGTAGCCCATGGTGTGACATTTAAAGAATCTTCTTTTGGTTTAATTTATTTTCTCCATTATTTGTACATTCTTTATTTGATTGATTTTTGCTTTTATTTCTATTTTTTCATTCTTTCACTTACTTTAGGTTTAATTGTATCAACTTTTTGTAGCTTTTTAGTATGCAAGTTTAAATTATTGATTTGATTTTTTTCTAATATAATCATTTAAAGTTATACATCTTCCCTGAGGATTGCTTCAACTGCATCTCACAAGTTTTGATATGTTGTGTTTCTATTTTCATTCAGTTCATTAAATATTTTTAAATTTCCCTTGGGATTTCTTTTATTATCCAAGATTTACTTAAAACTAAGCTGTTTATTTTTCAGATCTCTTTCTATTTTTATTTCCAATTTAATTCTGTACAATTAGAGAACATACTCTTTCAATCTTTAAAAACTTACTGATTTTAACCAATTGAAGGACTCACCTTGTTTGTTTTCCTACTCCCAGTGATTATGATCTTGTGATATCTGCTGTTCAATGTCTGAAAGTGGGTTTTTTTCACATATTTTTCTTAGTTTTCTACGTGTTTACAGTGGTAGTGCAAGTCCAGCATCTGTTACTTTATCATGACCTAAAGCCTCCCTGATTCACTGAATCAGGCTCATAATGATTAACTTCCCTTAGTGTTTTCTATTGTCCTTCAGGTTTCAACATTTCCTCCTAGAAGTCTCCCCTTACTGCTCTCCTTCACTGAAAACTTGGTTAGAACACTCTTTTGTGTGTTTTTTTTTTCCCAGAGTGCACAATACTTACTCCTTATGTAGTACATATCCCACTCTACTGTATTTGCCTGTTACTTTTTTACTTACTTCCCTTAAAGTACATATATTTTATATATTAGGTTGAACCATATGAAAGTTCCGCTATTTGACAATTTTTTGATCTACAAAACTAGCAGTTTCCCCTAGTTCAAAGTAATATGTATTTAAAATGTTATTTATACATCCATAGAGAGGTTGTGGGGATCCAAAGTAGCTTTGGTCTCTTATGAAATGTCATTAATGGGAGAGTCCTCAGGTATAATAATCCTTTCCCAGAACTTTTGAAAGTGGCCCTACCACATTTTCTAAATTCTTATTATAAGGCTGCTGTGAGGATCAAATGAGATAATGTACATAGAATAATTAGAGAAGAGTCTGGTATGAGAGAAGTGCTCTATGAAGTTTGGTCATGTTGCTGTTTAGGTTGTCGTTGTGTCGGTTCAGCTTTATCTTTGCTAGACGCCAGGCAGTTCCCTCAGACCGTTGCTCACTCTGTAATGTCCCTGCCTTACAGCAGCCCTTTAGGACTCCTTCCCAGCCTTTCCTCCAGCTCCTTACTTTTAGTTAACCTCCAGGAAAGGCAGCCCCTCCCTTTGTGACAGTGATTATGCACCCTGAGCTTCAGGTTGATTGGGAAAATCCTTACACTTGATCTCTTCCTCTCTCCCCAAAGTTTCTCAGGTTCCTAGAATCAGCGTTTTGACCTTGACCAGCTTCTCTCAGTCCTGAGGTGAAGAGAGGGGACTCGTCTCAGGCACATTCAGTATCTCTTTTAGAGTTTTATCTTGTTTGTTTATTTATCTCTTCAGCAATGTTTGGCTTTCTGGGCCAGAGTATCTTGACTGCACTCTGGACTAGGGTGTCCTAGTAATAAGATGTTACCAATGTCAGGAACCACTATCCCAGGGACCTGGTGTTTCTACAACTTCCCCTGTCAGAAGCTCCCAGGAGACTGAAGGTAGAAGTGACATCACTCCTCTCCTTCAACCCTCAGTTTAACCAAAGCGAAGAAGGTCCTTGTCTAGAAGTCTTAAGATCTGGCTCTTGCCATCCACTTGCTGGGTGACTTGGCCAAGTCCTATTCCCCCTTTGGATCCCAATTCTCCCATCTGAACAAGGCCCTTTTAGTTCACAGGTTCTGTGACCTATTTGAGTTCTTTTGAAATGAATTTCAGGGATTTCTCTACAGAAGAAATTGGAGGAATCCTTTATTTCTGAACTACTTTTTTCTTGGACAGTACAGTTCAGTTTATTAGCTGAAGTTTTTGCCGTTTATTAGCTGAAGTTTTGCTTAATATATTCTCTAAGAAAGAGCCTTGTGCCCTTAGCGTTAAGGAAGGAAATGCATCTCAGTACCAGAGGGACTCATCTTTGCATCCTCCCTCAAACGTCCAAGTGAACGTGTCAACTCCCACCGTGAAGGTATCATTTCTCAAATACTAATGCAGAGGATAGTGATTCTTGGCCACCTACCCACATCAGAATGTTGTCACTACGCATTACTTAAAAGGCACTCTAGCATAGCACTTCTCCTGGGATAACTAAAGTGGAAAATGGCAGTAATCACAGGTGCATGTACCTCTGTGGACTGCATTAGCCATGGTCCCTTGGAGGCAGTGGGGGCTGCTTAGCTGATAGAGAAATTGTAGGCGTGTGGGCTCAGGTTCTGTGAGGAGCAATTATAGCCCAGAATACAGAGCAATTGTGGGAGGAAGTTGACAGCTGTAATTGAAGAGCATTATGTGATGTCAGTGGAGTGAAAAGGAGAGAAAAAAGTGAAATCCACAACAGCAGGACAGCAATGAAAGCCTTGTGTTTGATCATTTTGGTGTCCTGTGTCTCCGTCTAAAAAGAAGGACTCCATAGAAAGCAGATTAGGATTGAATCCTGATCTTGCCCTTTACTAATGGCACCATCTTGGGCAAATAGCCTACTGTCTTAGGCTTAGTTCCTTCCTCTGTGGAAACTAAGGTGGTAATGTTTTGCAAAATTGTTCCAAGGAGTAAATGAATTGCATAAGTAAAAGAAGGTGGAGATAACACTCCAAAACAGCAAAAATATTTTCTGAGTTCTTATTGTGTAACAGGCACTGTACTAGCCATAGAGGAGATAGAGATAGAAATGAGACAATTCCTGATCTTCACGAGAATAGAGGCTACTGGATGAGACAGACATATACACAGCTACTCGAGGTCAGAAGGCAAACCATTCATTTACCCTAAGAGAATCCAACTCATTTCAAAATATTTCTTTCAGGCAGTTTAAAGATCTGTCTGATCCCCTTTTATTATTGAAAAAGATCATTTCCATAATTAAGTAAAAGTGGATTTATGTGCATATTTCATTCTTATCAAAATTATCATAAGTGCATTGATTCTTTAATAATAACTATCATAACCACAAACCACTGTATTTGCAATGCCTTCCCAAGTTCTAAGGATCTGGAAAAATCCCTTTTTAAAATTCAGTAATTTTAAAAACTTGAATTGTCAAGTAAAGCCAGTATTCTAAATTGTATCATACATAAGCACTAGTCATCTAAAATGAAATTTGGCCCCAAGAAAATCTAAGACCTGATTTAAGCATCTAAGGAACATGTCATTGGGGCCCTACCTGGCTGGGCCTGGTCCATTTACAGAACTTGAGACTTAGGACACAAGGTAAGCTCTTCCAAATAAGTGTGGCCCTGGAATTCCCAGCCAGAGATAAATTCTTTCCAAGACCCTGATGCAGCCCATGCTGGTGTCAGCTCACTCTTTGACCTCCTGGTTCTCCCAAAAATTGTCATGAAGATCAGCTTCTTCATGCCGTACTTTCCTCATCCTTACTTTTTCATTGTGCTATTCTCTTCTGCCTTAAGTTGCACCCATTGCCACAGCCATTCCAAGCCAAACCCTACTAGTTTAGTAGGCTCATGTCTTTGTGAAAATAGTGGAGTATGAGGCTAATATAGATATCAAAGGTTGCCCCAGATGTAAAGAAAAAAGATACTACCCATAGGGCCTCAGAAAAGGAGGCTGCTTGGAGGAGGTGGAATTTGAGCAGAGCTTTGAAGAAACATTTTGATTTCAGAAGATGTAAATGGCAAGGACTGGACAAGGTTCTCAAGTAATTTCCCTGGACCCACAGCTATAGGTGCAGTGAGGCCCTCTTCCTTAGTCCTTTCCAAATGGGAGAAGTTCTACTCCTGTTTTACTCTCCAAGGAATTCTATGCTTTCCACCACCTAGGGAAAGGGCTTTGGCTCTTTCTTTGCTTTTAGAGGAAAGCAGAATGCAGAATAGGTATCCACCATTGGGATGAGGGGGACCAGTGTCTGACCTACTGCTTCAAAGCCCATATCTTTCCCTACTCACTCCAAATCGTTTCAGTGTCTAAAATCTTTCAGTGTCTCTCTAGAGAGAGATTTCTTTGCATTTAAAAGCCTTACTGGGGCTTCCCTGGTGGTGCAGTGGTTAAGAATCCACCTGCCAAAGCAGGAGACACGGGTTCGAGCCCTGCTCCGGGAAGATCCGACATGCCACGGGGCAACTAAGCCCTTGCGCCACAACTACTGAGCATGCGCTCTAGACCCCGTGAGCCACAACTACTGAAGCCCGTGGGCTTAGAGCCTGGGCTCCACAACAAGAGAAACCACCGCAATGAGAAGCCCGCGCACCTCAACGAACACCCAACGCAGCCAAAAAATTAAAAAAAGAAAGAAAGAAAGAAAGAAAAAGCCTTTCTGTATTCTATAGAACACACTGATGTTCAAAAATATTTAGGGAATAAATGTTAATACATGGCTGAATACCTTATAGAAGAGTGTACCTTAAACCTTGACAGGTACTACTTCATTGATATTAATTTCACAAATAACTGAAAATAAGGTCATGTGGAAATTTAAAAAACTAAGGGTAATACATTTTTCCGAGTAGGTTACAGTTTCAAAAAAACTTCCACATCCCTTATTTTATTTGATTGACATGACAACCCTGTATATATTAGCTTTTGCTACCTAAGAAACCACCCAGAATCTTAGTGGCTTAAAGACACAATCACTTATTTTCACAGAGCAGGGCTCAGTTGGGTGGCTCTGCTCCTCTAAGCTGAGCTTGCTCATTGGTCTAGGGGTTGACTGCGGGTCAGGGGACGTAGAATGACTCAGCTGGGACAAGTAGGCTCTGCTCCACCTTGTGGGACCCGTGAGCTAGCTTGGGCATGATCTGCTCATGGTGATGGTAGAAGCTCATGAAAGCAAGTAGAAACACACAAGGCCTCTTGAGAGCTAAGCTCAGAGCTGTCATACTGTCACTTTTTTTTTCATTTTTTTGACCAAAGTAAGTTATATGGCTGAACTCAGAGTCATGGGATGGGGAAATATCCTCTTCCCCTTTTGAGAGAAAAACTACAAATCACATGGCAAAAGGCATAGATTTAGGAATGGATAAAAAATTGGGGACCCTAGTACAATCTTTTCCAAACCCTACAAAATAAAAGGGCAAGAATTACTATCTTTATGCTCATTCTGTGTGCAGAGAACATGTCTCAGAAGTGAAGTGATTTTTCCATGGGGTAGAACTAGGTCTTTTGACACCAAATGCTTTTCACTTCTACTGTACTACAGACATAGTTGCCTAGAGTTAGATGGAGGGGACTCTAGAAGACTGGCCCATGAAAGACTGAATATGCAAATGGTCAGTGGGCTGACCACATATAAAAATAGAACTCTGACCCACAACCTTGTCAACAACCAGCCTGGGAAGCCAAACCACACCCTCTGCAGCAATTGGACGCAAAGCCGTCAGGACCTGGTCAATAACTGCCAGTTTCCCTAATTTTCCCCCATTGTCATTTTGGGTCCTATGAGTCTTAAGCAATCAAACACTGACTAAATGCCACCATTAATGCAATCCAAAAGTGGAACCAGTCCATATGGATTGGCTCATCAACTGGTGAATGTATTTTAAAAAATGTGATATATCATACAATGGCATACTCTGTGGCAATTGAAAGTAACAAACTACTGATGCATGCTAAGTAAAAGAAGCCAGACACAGCACGCCACATATCACATGCTTCCATTTATATGACATTGTTAGAAAAGGCAAAGTTGTAGAGACAGAAGCAGATCAGTGGTTGCTGGGGGCTAGCTGTTGGAATAGGGACTGACCGCAATCTGGCATGAGAGACCTTTTTAGGAAGTGTTCATTTGGAACATTTAGAACATTTGGAAATGTTCTAAAATGGGTTGTGGTGATGGTTGCACAACTGTGTAAATTTACTAGAAATCACTTAACTGTGCACTTATAATGGGTGAATTTTATGGTATGTGTTTTATACCTCAATAAAACTGTTTAAAAAGAAAGCATAATGCCTTGGAAGAGAATAAAAACATACCATGGATGAAAAAGAAATGTTGTCAGGCGAATTGCCAGGGAACAAATGTTTGGCACAGCATTAGTTGCTCTGCTTTGTGGAAGCTGGGTACTAAAAAATTCCCTCTTGAATATAACTCCACTAGGGCTGGGAGTATGACTTTCTCAGGAGCCTCCTGCTTGACCCATCGTCTCTTAGCTTTGGCAGCTTTCCGCACACAGAATGTCAACACTAGTAGTCATGTCAGGTGCCTGGCCTTTGGAGTCTGCTAGACTCAGGTTTGAACTCTGGCTCTGCCATTTATCAGCGGTGTAACATGGGTATGTAATTTGGCTTCTTCAAACTTTGGTTCTCTACACATAGATTGGGACTAATAATTCTCATCTCACTGGGCAGTGATGAGGAGTGTATGCGACTATTCCAATTATCTATTGCTGCATAACAAACTACCCCAAACTTGATGGATAAAAACAACCATTTTATTACATCTGATTCTGTGGGTCAGAAATTCTGGAAGGGCTTGATTGGGTGGTCTGTGTCTTAATCTACATGGTATCAGCAGAGCAACTGGGGCTGGAGGATCTACTGCCAAGATGGCTCTTTCACTCACATGTCTGATACCTCCATGATCCTTGTTTTCTCTCTCCACATGGCATGTCATCTGTGAGGGCCTCTCTGTGAGATTTGAGCTTCTCACAACATAGCGGTCTCAGGTAGCTGCACTTCTTACATGGTGGCTGGCTTCCATAGGCAGGAAGCAGAAGCTGCCAGGCAACTTGGGGCCCTACCTGCAATGGCACAGCATCAATTCCACTCTATGTTATTGGTCAAAGCAGCCACTTGGCCCACCCACCCAGATACAAGTAGACCCCACCCCTTGGTGGAGGTGGGATAAGAAGATCACATTTTTTACCAGAGCATGTGGGTTGGGCAATACCCATATATTTGTGGGCATATTTGGAAAATACAGTGTACCACAGAGCCAATGACTACATAGTGCAGAAGTCGGCAAACTTTTACTCTAAGGGCCAGATAGTAATTATTTTAGACTTTACAAGCCATGTGGTGTCTGTCATGATTACTCAACCCTGCTGTGCAATCATGCTTCACAAAGGTAATCATAGACAGCACCTAAATGAATAGTTGTAGCTGTTTTCCAATAAAACTTTATTTATAAACCAGAGGGCAGGCCAGAATGGTCCATGGGCCATCATTTGTGACCTCTGATGTAATGCATGATATGCAGTAAGTGCTCAGTTATAGTAGAGCCTATTATTGTCATTGTTATTAAGAGGCTTTGGAAATCACCCAGTTCACTCCTCACCTCTCCTATTGATAAATATAACCTGACTTAGCCAACATTCTCAGTTTGGTGCTGCCAGCCACCTAGATAATCCCTCTTTTCACTTTACTCCATAACTTGCACCTACACTTCAGTAAGTACCATCCTTCAGCCTCTCCCTATCTCACTGCTAGAGGACCACAGGTTTGGTAGGGAGGGCCTGAAACCCATAAAATATGGTCAGGCCCTCTTTAAGAAAAAGGATACAAAATTAGGAGCAAAAGTGAATATTTATTTGGAATGAAAAAAGAAATTGCAACAAATAACAGATTGTAAAATGCTGACAGATAACACAAAATCCAGAAAAATGACATAGCCTCATGTCTCTATAATACTTTTCCCTAAAACTTTTTTTTTTTTTTGGCTGAGTGGGGTCTTCGTTACTATGCGTGGGCTTTCTCTAGTTGCTGCAAGTGGGGATACACTTCGTTGTGGTGGCAGGCTTCTCGTTGCGGTTGCGGTGGCTTCTCTTGTTGTGGAGCATGGGTTCTAGGTGCACGGGCTTCAGTAGTTGTGGCTCTTGGGCTCTAGAGCGCAGGCTCAGTAGTTGTGGCACACGGGCTTAGTTGCCCTGCCGCATGTGGGATCTTCCCGGACCAGGGCTCGAAGCCATGTCCCCTGCATTGGCAGGTGGATTCTTAACCACTGTGCCAGGAAAGAAGTCCCTCTCTTCTTCTTAATGAATTACTTCCTTTGGTAATTTTTGTTTTTGTTACAATTTTCCTCTCAATATCAGAAAATTTCTGTCGATTTCCTTGCTTGTCTTTTTTTTTTTTTGGAATTTCCTTGCTTGTCTTGATCACTGTTATTCTGTATTCCCTTAATTTTTTAAAAGTCCTTGAATTTTTATTATGAAAACTTTCAAACAATCAAAAAAAGTTGAAAAGATGTTGCAATAAATATCCACCAATTTTTATCTGAATTTTCCTTCAATTCTTCAATAAATAATTTTCAAAGGAAAATAAAGTACCCTTCATGTATGTCCAAATCAGTAGTCAGTAAATTCTCACTTGATTTACTGAAATGTTCCAATATGTTTTTCAAATTGCAATTAATATGGTGTATTTAAATGTTACCAACTCTACATGAAATTGTGCATTTTATCCATGTTCAAGATGTGAAATACATCAGTGTGGTCCATTCAGTCCAGGCTAAATGTATCTCCAATTCAACTTCCTCATAGCTGGACCTCCAAAAAGCCTACAGCCTATCTGATGCCATCTGACACTAGTAAATTTGAGATGAACACAGATTTAGAGTGGAAAAAGATTGTGATCTTAACTCAATGTAATTAAAATACCTTAGTTTGGAAAATTAACAAGAACAAATGAATACATTGCTAACTTCTATCCCCATGCCCAGTTTTGTTTTTTGTTTTTTTTTTTCTTTTTTAAGAGAGAGCAGGAAAGACAAACAATGTAATACAGCAAAAATTGTGGGCTGGGGACCAGCAGTCTCTTCTACTAACTGGACTATGAGACTCTGTACATCTCTTCTCTCTGAGCCTGGCTCTGTCTCCAACTCAGTAAGAATTTACCTTAGCCCAGTTATGAGTTTAAAAATATAAGGACTGAAGAGGAATACAAATACCCAGGCCAAAATTATGAGAAATATTTGATTGAAGTGGTTCCCTTGGGTTTTCATTCTTTGGGATTGTTTTTCTCCACACTTCATCTTTCTTCAAAGCAAAAGACCAGAAGATCTTTACGAAGTCTCCATTTTCTGTATCATAAATATACTCAAAACATACCCTTTAGCTAGAAATATACTATCCCAGAAGTGAAAAAAAAAAAAAGAAAAAAATTCACATAATTTCCTACACAATGTCTCCAGAGAACCTTTTGCAGAAAGACAATTGATTTCCACCAACACACTCATTAATTTTTATGACACCCTCCCTAAGTTTTGCAAACAAATGAAGTTATTAATATTTGAAGACAGTACGCAGTATTTTCTGGGCCGTTTCATTAAAAAGTCTCCGCTATCAACCAAAGACAAGGAAGGGGGGTCTAGACCCAAAATCTAGCATTAGAACTAGGCTGATAAAAAGCCAGGGCTCTGCCACTGTGAAGGGTAATTGGGGTTTGGAAACATTGGAGGGATCAAACTGGTTTTCAAAATTCATGTTTCTCAATCCCATGTGAACAGAAAGGAATACACACAGGAGTAGGCAAAGGAGATGGAATTCCAGGCCTGAATCTGAAGTATGACCTGGGTGGGGTGAGATTGGTTTCTACATTTCTAAAATAGAAACAACAATCTCTCCTTCCAGAAAACAATTGTAAGAAAGACCAAGCTATAAAAAAAAATTTTTAAACTATAGAGCTGTATCGAAATATGAGTAATTATTGCTTTTAAAATGGCCATTTCTTTAGACACCTTTTTTTTTTTAACATCTTTATTGAAGTATAATTGCTTTACAATGGTGTGTTAGTTTCTGCTTTATAACAAAGTGAATCAGTTATACATATACATATGTTCCCATATCTCTTCCCTCTTGCATCTCCCTCCCTCCCACCCTCCCTATCCCACCCCTCTAGGTGGTCACAAAGCACCGAGCTGATCTCCCTGTGCTATGCGGCTGCTTCCCACTAGCTATCTATTTTACATTTGGTAGTGTATATATGTCCATGACACTCTCTCACCCTGTCACATCTCACCCCTCCCCCTCCCCATATCCTCAAGTCCATTCTCTAGTAGGTCTGTTAGACACCTTTTTTAATTACTATCAAATTGCCCAGCTTTTTAGTGAAAAGGAAACCTAAGTAATAAACAAGCAGTTGTCTTTAAGGAAATGATGGGCCGAGTTGCTTAGCTTTCCCCATACACTCAATGGTGATTGTTTAAAGATCACTTTAATAGTAGAACCTTAGGTGGGTTCCTTCTACCTTCTGCCTCAGTTTCCCCTGCTGAAAAAGGAAAATGTGCCTCTGTGAACTTTAAGCTTCATTTCAACTCAGGTATTCCACAATTCCAAGTTAAACAAGGTCAAAGTGATTCCTTCACCTCTCTCACCATTTCTGGGAACTTCTCTGAGAGCCAGGGCTGTGGTCTTTCTCAGCACAGCCTGAGAATGGAAGAGGGGGTGCCCCTCTGAACTCAGCTGTGGGGCAGCCCTGTATGACCAAGCACCCAGGGAGGGATAACACTCAGGAGCCATGCTGAAAAAGGATTTCATTATGAACACTGAGATGCCCTCACTAATAAACTTCAGCACACTATTCTGCAAACACATTCACTTTCTTGTGATTTCTGGGAATAACTCTGGGCTCAGCTCTGTGGGAGAAGAAACAAAGAAGCATACTAGTTCATTTGGCCTTAAGGGACAAGACTCTCACCCAGGATACTTAGAGGTTCTGCATGACAGACATTCTGTAGAGAAGAGAGATCCCAAGGAAGTCTCAGCTGGGGGCAGTAAACAAGGCCCAGTGCAAATGGAAAGACTCCCCATGGGAGGTAAGCTTTGAGCTAGGGCTTGAAGGATGGGTGGTATTTGGACTCAGACAAGAAAGAGAATTCCAGGAGTCACAATAAGGCAATAATCAACAGATCCGTTGTCCAGCACACAACCCCAGAAACAATGCCTCAGATTCTCAGGAATCTCTTTAAGTTTTGCCTCAGAGTCTTGATTCCCAGCATCCTCCTTTGTGCTGGTATCTTTGTTCCTCTCCCATTGCTTCATAGCATATTCTGCTACCTTACTCAGCTCTTTCAGATAACGTTTCCATTGGATTGTCTGCCTAACTCATGATTCAGTCTTCATCCCTGGATTTTGTGTGGCTTAAACAAATGGGAAATTTATTGGCTCCTATAAGAAAGTCCAGCAGGGCTTCCCTGGTGGCGCAGTGGTTAGGAATCCGCCTGCCAATGCAGGGGACACGGGTTCGTGCCCCGGTCCGGGAAGATCCCACATGCCGCGGAGCGGCTAGGCCCGTGAGCCACAACTACTGAGCCTGCACATCTGGAGCCTGTGCTCCGCAACGGGAGAGGCCGCGACAGTGAGAGGCCCGCGCACCGCAATGAAGAGTGGCCCCCGCTTGCTGCAACTGGAGAAAGCCCTCGCACAGAAACGAAGACCCAACACAGCAAAAAATAAAAATAAATTAATTAATTAATTGAAAAAAAAAAAAAAAAGAAAGTCCAGCAGTAAGGCAAACCTTAGAGTGCATATAAGCCTGTGGCCCTGGCTCTCCCTTCCTCTGAGTTTTCATCCTCAACCTACTAGTGAGGCAGCTGTGGACATTCCAGACTTCAAACATGGGCATGGTTTGTCCAGAGAATATACTAGGGTCACTTTTTGGAAATTTTATTTAAAAAGTGAGGAAGGATTTCCCAGAAGCCCTCTTCAAACTTCTCCTTGCATCATATTGACCAACTTTGTGTCGACGTTCTTTTATGACTCAATCACTGTCCGGGGTATGTGATTTCCCTTGGGTAAATCAGGCCTTGGGGTTGGGGGTGAAGCAAGTGAGCTTTGCAAGAGAAAGGTAAATACCTGAAAAAAAGTGATGCTCTTTAAGATAGAAAGGAGCTCCGAAGACCTGTACAAAATCAAAGACTTTTAAAGACAGAAGGGAGCAGGACATGGAAGTTAAACTAGCAAAGAACGAATTGGCTGTGGCGAGGTCACCTTCCTTTAGGAGCCAGCAGGGGTCTATCAGGCAGATTTCTTCACTGGTACTGACCAGGTGATTCCAGATTGACTAGTTTAAGATTCCATTCTTGGGAAAAGCTGAAACTGTAATTAAGTTAGGTATTAGGTCTTGGTTTATTGATCTGGGGCCTAGCACAAGTGACTCTATTCTGGGCTTGTGGTCCTTTTTTTTTTTTTTAACATTAACCATAAGAAATTCAGTCTTAAAAATTTTTTTCTTTTTATCTAGAGGATAAAAAGAATACAAAAGCAAGCCTCAAAATCAGGGCCTGGGGGTAGATGATTCATCCCCATCATGTTATCTTTTGAGTGGTTAATAACTACCCCTTTGCTACCTCCATTCCTTATCTACCTGAATTCCATTTCAGACAAAGTAATTTTGAAAAAGGCAATCTTAAAGAGACACTGGCAAGTCTGATGAACTCTGGTAATGAAATTATTCCAATTTCTGCCACGCACAAAGATCTGGCAGGAACAAAAGGATGGATGTTTGTGTAGATGACTTGTCATTGTTGGTGAGCAGCTCAGTGTTACTTGTCTCAGGCTCCCAAATCTTTTGGCAAATAGTAACTCACTTATCCTCAGAGCCCTCCCAAAAAGAAGGACATTAGCATTCACTCTAATGAAGAGCCAAGAAATTAGAGTTATCCTAAAGCCAAAAAATCAATGCCACCTTTGCAAATCCACCTGAGGCTTCCTAGGTTCTATATGCAAGTTCTCAGTTCTATCTTGGGGAAAAAACTATTACAGAATCCTTGAATTTAAGAAGTGAAAGGACTTTAATGGATACCTATGCCAAGTGAGCACATTCAGTCTTAAATCCCTTTAGGTAACATCTCCACCAAGATGTCACTGAGCCTCACTGGAACACATCTAATGAAGTTTCCAATAGAGAATATGCAGAAAAGGATCCTAGAGACAGTCAAGTATAAGGACTGAGTGTGTGTGTGGGTGGGGGAGGGTGATTAAGGATTCCTGTAAGACACTGGAGGGAAAGAGAGTATTGAGATCATACCTTGTGTTTGGGAAATATGGGGACAAGGAACTAGTCTGGGCGTCCTCACAGGTCCGTGTTTCATACGCAACGCCTTAAGTGAGTGGATGGGCGGGGCAGACCAGAGTAGGGAATATAGTACTTCTTCCATTCACAATTTCGCTCTTGTACATCTGGGTCTTTCTGGATTGTGTGGCAAGGACAACAACATTGGGTTGAGTATAAAGAGACTTCAAATGTCATCCTACATCTGCTAGCAAACACCAGTGTTATTTTGGACAGGTTTTTAAAAATTATCTGAAACTTGGAAATAGGCAAAAGAAACCATTGGGTGTTCTTTCCATGCAGACTTTCAATTTACTGGATGACTTTACTTCACTATAAGGCAAAGGTTCATTAGGAAAATTTTGTTCAGTGGAGGTGCAAATAATTTCTTCCCAGTGGAACAGATAGCCTGAAAGTTTACAGTTTATGATCCGGTTAAACATAAGCCAGTTTTTGGATAGCTTGTAACTCAGCAAGCCATTAAATTGCTTATACATACCTAGCTTCTCAAATGTTCTCTGGGCCGGTTTTAAATCTTACTGCTTTCCTCATTAATTAATGAGCTCAGTAAAATCTTTGAAACCTGTTCATTTAACGTCTATATGAGAGACATGATTTTACCTTTTTGAAGATTATACTCTAACAGGCAATCTTATGCCTCTAAAGATTTGGTTTTCTTCTCTGTTAAAAAGTACGTTAGGACTAGAGGGTTTCTAAGAGCCCACTCTAAGGTATCTGAGCCACTAAGCCATCTGGGACCCTCTTTCCCAGCTTCCCAGGGTCTCTGGAGAAAGAACCACACTAACTCTCTAGAGCTGAGAATCAGTGCCTGCCAGCACTGCTCCCAGACATCCAGCCCCCAGAGAGGTGGTCAGATCACACCAGAATGCTGCTTGCCTGCAGCAATTCTAAGATTATTTGGAAGTTTCCAGGAGCCAGACTGTGTTGTTTCACCCAATTTACTCCGTTCCCCTGCCTTTGTCTCCTCCAACCATTCCCTACTTCCCACTATAAACCTCAGAAATTCCTAGTTCCACACTGCAGGCTTTTAGTTTAATCCCAAGGGTAAGGCTTCACCCCTGAGTGTTCATCTCTTTGACATCCCTAAGTGGAAATTGATGACATTTGACCTCTGCTGAGGGACCAGGGATCAAACAGCTACTCCCTTCCCTCCCACTGCTGCAAAGAGGTGGGTCAGGATTCCTCTCTAAACCTGCTTCTGGCTCTGACATCTGATGAATCTGTCCTTCCAAACCTCCAGAGTCTTCCCTCCCTGTGACTTCTTGGCCTGAGGATGTTCAGACATAATGCACAAGCTGAAAGTGCCTTGAATTAACCAGGGGTGAAGATGTAAAGGATAGATGGTAGGACAGAACAAGAAAAGCAAGTCAAGAAAGGTCAGTGGATGCATTTAGCATTCCTTGAAATCCATAGCTTTTGGCCCTGGGCTCTCATTAATGAAAAACTTTTCCATTTTAGGGGATGACTGATTTTGTTAACAGGAGTTTTTTGCTGAGTCCTCTCAGGTCAGATCTCTGTTTGGCTGAGAATTATCTCTGTGCTTACAGTGTTCATAAAATAAATATATATATTTTTTGTTTCTGATCCCAGTTTGGCTGCCTGGACTGACTGATAATACTTCCTCATGGCGTGGTTAGATGCTGCTGAATTTCTCTCCATTTCTTTCTTCCCTCCAGTAACATCCCAATCTATTATTTCATAATTCAAGTTAATTACCAAGCATGGAGGTAGAGTAATGCTTCCTGGGCTGTATAGGAGTGGAAAGATTTCCCCTTCTTTCCTTCTAGGTTCTTTGGCTGGTCTAATAATTAAATTGATATAAGATAGATTAACAGGAGAATGTCAAATAAAAGTATAACATGTATACCTTCATGTATACGTGGGAGAGACCTAGGGAAACCGAGTAACTCACCAAGATGGTCAGAATTATCATGTTAAATATTATCTTCAGCTAAAGACAAAAGAAGGTGTTGAGGGTGAGGAGTCAGTTATGGAAGGTGACCAGGAAAACATAGTAAACAAGAGTAAGGTTGTTATACAGATTTAAGTCCTTACCTTCTCCATTGCAAAGAGTTTCTAGAGATTTAGAATCATCCTTCTCTTCTTGATACAGAGAGGGAGACACTCTCACACATGGAGATTTCCCTTATAAATGTCTCTTACAAAAGGGTAACTTCTACTCAGTTCTCAGAGCTTCTCCTCTGTCTGCTGTTTCTTTTTTTTTTTTTTTTTTTTTTATGGCTGTGTTGGGTCTTCATTTCTGTGCGAGGGCTTTCTCTAGTTGTGGCAAGCGGGGGCCACTCTTCATCGCGGTGCGCGGGCCCCTCACCATCGCGGCCTCTCTTGTTGCGGAGCACAGGCTCCAGACGCGCAGGCTCAGTAATTGTGGCTCACGGGCCCAGTTGCTCGGCGGCATGTGGGATCTTCCCAGACCAGGGCTCGAACCCGTGTGCCCTGCATTGGCAGGCAGATTCTCAACCACTGCGCCACCAGGGAAGCCCTGTCTGCTGTTTCTTAAAAATAGCCAGCTTAAAATAATCCTTATGCTGAAGAGGCATGTTTTAGGATAACAAATTCTGCTCCTCTTCAGTCCTGCCTTTGAAACTTCAAACAGGAAGTTTCACAACCCAGAAGCTAAGTTGATAGATTGCTTCATATCTCATTAAACCAATCTCCGTCTTGAGAATAGGTCAGTTCAGTTAAATGGTCGTGTCTCATTTCAGGAGGTTGTCTTGTATTTGAGCTCCCCAAATTAGGCCTATATTGTGTGAGAAATCAGGTATTTAATAAGGCATTTCTATGGAAACAAAAGAAAAACAAAGCTTAATGATTGCAGCAGACTGAAAACCCAGTCTGAGTTCTGAGGGCAGTCAGTCAAGAAGATTTCTAGAGAATACTCTAGATGTTGGGGTCAAAGCATCTTCTGTAGTTTGAATGTCTCTAATGATGTCATGATGTGTTCAGGTAAACTTTCTGAGTGGTGCACACAGCAGCAGACACAAAGATGGCCTACACATAAGCTGTTGTGGTGATTTCTCTGAAGTTTGTATCAAGTTCACATTCAGTTTTCAGGGTTTCAGGGAATAGTGCAGCTTTTGTTCTTAGTGATTCCAAGTCAAAAGGGTAAGAGAAAATTGGAAACATTAGTTTGGGGTGTTATAGCCAGATATTGGAGGAAACTAGAAGAATTCAGGATTCAGTCCAGTTTACAGGTAAATAACAAAACCTCAAAGACAATTAACAGCACTAGAATCTAATATCCACAAAGGTGTGTTACTGAAACATACTTTATCTCTCTAAAATGACCCTCATTTCTATAAAAGAGAGCCAAATTAAGTCTAATTTTTTTGCAAAATACATCTAGTTCCAAAAAATTGACCTGATTATTTACATAAGTGCAGCAAGAATAGTGATTGATCATAGAGGCTCTTTTAAATCTGTTTGCTGGAACTTTTCTTAAGAAATAACAGTTTGAGCTTTTAAAAGCCTCTTAAGGCCAGGAAGCCAAGCCAAGGACTTACCATCAGAAATTTCCTGCAATACATATAGATCTGGGTGAGTTCCTCTCTTCTCAAGGTCCCCAAAGTATCTTGAGGCTCTTGTACCTACCAGGAAGTGACCTTCCTTAGTCACCTGATTAGGTTGCTGGGAACCTTGTAAGCAAGGGCAGGCCAGTATTTCCAAGGGGTTTTATTGGCTTCATAAAGTCAACCTTAGTTCCTTTAAGTTTTCTGGTTACATCTGAGTCTATGCACATTCTCAAACCTAACATCCTAGTCAAAGCCTTGATAATATAACCAGTGTTTCCAACTGTGTCCTGTTATAAGAACAGATTCTTATTGAACTTATGCAAATAAATATATTACCATGAAAATAAGAATACTCATTGAGAGTTTATGAATTATAGAGGGATCATGAAGGGAGAAAAAGATAAATAAGTCATCTTTGTTGATAGCTTAAAAGAGGGAGGGTTTCCCTCAAATCTGGAAAAATGAAAACATTTTTAAAAATCAGCAATGTTTCAAATAAAAATCATAAAATTATAATCATCCTCATCAGTTCATTCAGTCCCATGTTATTAATTCTTGTTCTGCTTGAATCCAGTTTTTCCATGAGTTCTGGAAATTCCTACCCAGTTCAGCTTTATGATCTTACAGTTATCAGAAACCTGTATTCTAGAGTACTTGTTTGAGCCCTCCCCATGAATCTCTCTGAAAATGAAACATATTTGCAAAAGCATAAAAGTAAGAGAGTAACTCTCTGTAAATGACAAAGACTTTAAAATGGCCATGGTTAAAGATCTCATGAGAGTTCATTATAATGCAGTTGACAAGGAAATTTGCTTATTTCTGTAACACACAACACTTCAAGATAATAATTAGAATTAAAAGTGATAACATACCAGGACATATCAGATTTTATACAATTTCTAGAACACATATAAATAACATGTAGCCACACAAATATAATCTAAGAAGGTTTAGCATCATTTATTTGGCAATGCTTCTTACATAATCCAACATAACAAACAAGCCTAATTAGTTCATCATCTCTCCTCTATAAAGAGAGAGAACAAATATTATATGATAGCACTTATATGTGGAATCTAAAAAATTAATACAAACAAATCTGTATACAAAACAGAAACAGAGTACCAGAGATAGAAAACAAACTTCCGGTTACCAAAGGGGAGAGGGGGTGATGGAGGGATAAATTAGGTATTTGGGATTAGCAGATACAAACTATTATATATAAAATAGATGAACAACAAGGTCCTACTGTATAGCACAGGGAACTATATTCAACATCCTGTAGTAAACCATAATGGAAAAAAAATATGAAAAAGAATATATATATATAATTAAATCACTCTTCTGTTCACCAGAAACTAACATAACATTGTAAAACAATTATACTTCAATTTTTTTTTTTAAAAAAGGTGAGAGAACAAATCTTTTGAGATGTTCCAGGGGCCCTCTGGGAAATCCCCAAATTAGTTTGATGTCAAAAAGACTTTATTTAGAATTTAATTTTGGGAAGTTTCTGAAAAATATCAGAAGGTTTAGATACTTGACTAAATAGGATCCCAGATTATTAATAAACAGTACTTAATTATCTATGTGACAAAGTGACAATAAAGTGTTTCAAAGGCAAATATAGAATGTTACATAGTTGTTAACAAAACTTCACTCTTTTAATATTGAGAAGATTCAGTTTTCTTAAGTTATCAAAGACCTGATTAAGATGACATGAAGCACAGGAAATTATTTTGATAAAACACAGAACTTCTGTTTTTTAGGAAGGTTATTTAATAGGTAAAGAAAAACCTTTCACAGTCTCTTATCAGGAGCAGACCAACAGTTCAGTAAAACTTTGTCTTTTCAGTATATGAAAAAAAAATCAAGTTTTAGTTTTATATAAGTACACTATTAATATTAAGGCTTATTTTAAAAAACACTTTTAATAACAATTCAGTTTTAGCCGGCTTGATTAGACAAGTTAAAATTTTCCATGCTCATGCTTAATCTCCCTCTCTCTCTATAGTTACAGATATAGATATGTCCATAATTTGTCCTCTATTTTTCTGTTTTCCTCTTTTCAATTCTGAAATAATCAGTATTACTTTAGGACAAATTTACTTTCTTTTCCATTAACAAAAATGCATCTCCATATCTCATACCTTTTCTTAGCCAAAAACACGTCTTACTTTCCTTGCATACAGAATTGTTCCCCTTATTATTTCTAGTAGTTTACATATACAGTTGACCCTTGAACAACATAGGTTTGAACAGCATGGGTCCGCTTATACACAGATTTTTTTTTCAGTAAATATGTACTACAGTACTATATGATCTGAGTTGGTCATTCCATTGGAGGAACACCCTTCCCCCATTTCAGTAGATGTATTTTTTTCTCTCTCTTGAGCTGATCAGTTTTCCCAATGAGGAACTGTCCATTCTTTGTGTATTTGAGGGGAGGGTTAGTAGGATATAATGCTGGCTCCTAGATTTGGTAGTGGGCTAAGGGAGTGCCTCTAGTCAGTATGTAGACTTTCACTATCTTTCTGATTGCTGGTTGGTACCCCCTCCCTTAACTATGCCCAAGTTCCTAAGCCCAGAGTCCCTCTGGGTCAATGTCTTCAGAGAATAAACCTCCATTCCTCACTCTGGAATGGGTTAAGAGTGGGTACAAGGCTGCGTCGGAGTGGGGAAAAGGAACTTTTTCTAAAGGCTTTCAACCAATCCTCCCACTTCAGGCTTCCTAACGCCCACCTTCAGAGCTACTTGTTGCCTACAGTTTTTGAACTTTTCTGAAATTGTGCCACATCAATTGCCTTGCACCTTGGTTTTCCTTTGCCTAACTTGTATTCCAGATCTCTCTGCTAAGTCAGTAACCCATCACTAATCCATCCGTTTTGTAGCTTCCACTCATGCGCTTTGCCTTGTGAATTGATGCCTTTTTTTCCCCCTTTTACTGTCACGCAGTGGGATTTCAAGAGCGATCAGAAGGAAATGCATGTGTTCAATCCTCTATGCTTAATTAGAAGTCATTAACCTATTTTACAGATGGAGAAACTGAGGTTCAGGGAGGGATAATGACCTGCACCAGTCATATCTCATAACCAAGCCAGAAGTAAAGTCTCTAGTCCTCATGTGTATGTTCTTTATGAAAGAACAAAAAGGTATGAAAACAGGAGGAATGCAGACATTTAGTAAAGTGGTTTGGGGATGGGGGCATATATAAATGGAGAGTGCTGATGGGAGTGACCTGAGAGGAAATGAAAAGAGATGGCCAGAAAAAAAGGAAGTGTTTTCATCCTTGGGTTTTCTGCCATCTTGCATTTCATTGTCTTCAAATTCCTTCAAGATATTTATTGTCTACAAGAACCCCTCTCTGTGTTTACCACTCTCCTATTTCAAGCCAGAATCCTAACTGGTTCTATCCTATACTCCATTCTTTTCCAGAAAGATATAATATTTTTAAACTGTTATTCTACTCAAATTGCCCATATTCTCAAATGCTTGCAATGACTCCCCACTGCCTATGAGGGAAAATCCAAATCCCCTCATTATTTCAATAATCCAAGTCCCTGAACTGGTTGGGGAGAGGGTTTGATAGGAAAACCTAGTGGCAAGAGATGGGAGCAACTTGACAAAAGAAGGGACAATAAGCATTGGTGAAAAGGAGGAGAAGTTAAAAATGACTCTAAGGTGATAAGCTTGAGTGACTAGGGCAAATTTGAACAAGAAAGTCAGAGATGCTGATGAGCTTGATTTTGAATGTGGGAAGATAGAGATGGCAGTACGAGAACCATGTAGAAATGCCTAGCAGACAGATGGAAATAGAGAGTGAAAGATGTAGCTATGCATCACAAGATCTCAGGATTGGCACGTTCTTACATGATTCCCAATTCAATGCTAGAAGGAGTGAAAGAATATGATAGCTCCAAGGGTCACCAAACTACTTAAGCCCACCCAAATACCTCCATTCTAAACAGATTCCCTTTGATTTGATGACGCTTTAGAAAATCTCTCTAGGATGGGGATATTTGGGTGGGTTTATGTAGGAGAGAAAAAAGAACAAGAGGGGATGTGTATGTCAATATTTCTAATCTATACTCTTTGTTGTTGTTGTTGTTAAAGCTAAAGCATACCCAAAGCATAACTGCCTGATCCCTGCAGTGATACTGATAACTCTATTAATTTCCTGTTGCTGCTGTAACAAATTACCATGAATTTAGTGCCTTTAAACAACACAAATTTACCATCTCATGGTTTTGGAGGTTAGAAGTCTAATATCAGCCTCACTTGGCTAAAGTCATGTGTCAGCAGAGCTGGTTCCTTCTGGAGGCTCTAGGGGAGAATATATTTCTTTGCCTTTATGAGCTTCTAAAGGCTGCTTGCATTCCTTGGCTTGTGACCCCTTCCTCCACCTTCAGAGCACATCACTTCATCCTCTGGTTCTATAGTTAACTTTCCTGTTTCTGACGTTGACCCTCTTGCCTCCCTCCTATAAAGACCCATGTGATTACATTTGGCCCATCTGGGTAACACAGGATAATCTCCTCATCTCAAGATCCTTAAATTAGTCGCATCTGAAGAGTCCCTTTAGGCACGTAAAGTAACATTAGGACATGGGCATTTTGGGGGAACCATTATTCAGCCTACTACAATAACTTTCTGATGAAACTCAGGACCCTCAGTTCTTGTCAAGATATGGTCTATATATATTGATATCAATGAATGAGTGAATGCATGAGTAAAAATCTTTTAATGATTTAACAAATATTTATTATTGGGTCCATTATCTGCTAGGTCATGTTTTAAACTATCTGCAAAGGAGGTCCAGGAACCAGTTTTTTTTTTTTTTTTTTTAAACATCTTTATTGAAGTATAATTGCTTTACAATGGTGTGTTAGTTTCTGCTTTATAACAAAGTGAATCAGTTATACATATACATATGTTCCCATATCTCTTCCCTCTTGCATCTCCCTCCCTATCCCACCCCTCTAGGTGGTCACAAAGCACCGAGCTTATTCTGTAAACTTGACCCTGCATTGGTCCCAAAGCAAATTCTGTCATATTAAAATGGCAGCCAGTTCATTGATTACCATGGAATTAAGACAAGAGAAGACAACTCTTTTTTCATCGTTCTACTTATAGGTATTTAGATACAAGAAAGGTAAACAGAGCAACAACACAGACATAGCCCCACCTGAACAGCTGCTCCTGGTTAAGGGAATTATTTGGTTGCATTGAGGGAGATAATCTGAAAAAGCTGTCTGGAGCAGACCCTCTAGGTGAGCACCTCTCCTGCCTGACCCAGGCAGCTTGACTTTCACTGAAGGTCCTACATGTAGCCATGGGGCCTATTCCCCGTGTGGGCTGTGAGTTTGACCCCAGTGGTGAGGGGTCTGCCCTCCCTCTAGCCTGACTGTCTGACCCTGATGTGGACCTTGGGATTGTTCCCCGTGTGGGCTGTGAGTTTGACCCCAGTGGTGAGGGGTCTGCCCTCCCTCTAGCCTGACTGTCTGACCCTGATGTGGACCTTGGGATTGTTCCCCGTGTGGGCTGTGAGTTTGACCCCAGTGGTGAGGGGTCTGCCCTCCCTCTAGCCTGACTGTCTGACCCTGATGTGGACCTTGGGATTGTTCCCCGTGTGGGCTGTGAGTTTGACCCCAGTGGTGAGGGGTCTGCCCTCCCTCTAGCCTGACTGTCTGACCCTGATGTGGACCTTGGGATTGTTCCCCGTGTGGGCTGTGAGTTTGACCCCAGTGGTGAGGGGTCTGCCCTCCCTCTAGCCTGACTGTCTGACCCTGATGTGGACCTTGGGATTGTTCCCCGTGTGGGCTGTGAGTTTGACCCCAGTGGTGAGGGGTCTGCCCTCCCTCTAGCCTGACTGTCTGACCCTGATGTGGACCTTGGGATTGTTCCCCGTGTGGGCTGTGAGTTTGACCCCAGTGGTGAGGGGTCTGCCCTCCCTCTAGCCTGACTGTCTGACCCTGATGTGGACCTTGGGATTGTTCCTCGTGTGGGCTGTGAGTTTGACCCCAGTGGTGAGGGGTCTGCCCTCCCTCTAGCCTGACTGTCTGACCCTGATGTGGACCTTGGGATTGTTCCCCGTGTGGGCTGTGAGTTTGACCCCAGTGGTGAGGGGTCTGCCCTCCCTCTAGCCTGACTGTCTGACCCTGATGTGGACCTTGGGATTGTTCCCCGTGTGGGCTGTGAGTTTGACCCCAGTGGTGAGGGGTCTGCCCTCCCTCTAGCCTGACTGTCTGACCCTGATGTGGACCTTGGGATTGTTCCCCGTGTGGGCTGTGAGTTTGACCCCAGTGGTGAGGGGTCTGCCCTCCCTCTAGCCTGACTGTCTGACCCTGATGTGGACCTTGGGATTGTTCCCCGTGTGGGCTGTGAGTTTGACCCCAGTGGTGAGGGGTCTGCCCTCCTTCTAGCCTGACTGTCTGACCCTGATGTGGACCTTGGGATTGTTCCCCGTGTGGGCTGTGAGTTTGACCCCAGTGGTGAGGGGTCTGCCCTCCCTCTAGCCTGACTGTCTGACCCTGATGTGAACCTTGGGATTGTTCCCCGTGTGGGCTGTGAGTTTGACCCCAGTGGTGAGGGGTCTGCCCTCCCTCTAGCCTGACTGTCTGACCCTGATGTGGACCTTGGGATTGTTCCCCATGTGGGCTGTGAGTTTGACCCCAGTGGTGAGGGGTCTGCCCTCCCTGTAGCCTGACTGTCTGACCCTGATGTGGACCTTGGGATTGTCCCCCGTGTGGGCTGTGGGTCTGTCACCTTTGTGGCCTGACGACCTGCCCCTTGGGTGGCTTGTGCGTCCTGTGTCAACTGCTGGCCTGACATCTTTATAGCCTGAGAATATGTCAGCCGGGGGTTCTGTGGTCCTGTCCCCAGTGTGGATTGTGAATGTGCCAACCCTTTAGGTAGTGGACCTATTGCTTGTCTGGGCCGTGGGTCTGTCCACCCTGGGGGAAGTGATCCTGCTACTCGGATGGGCTGTGGGCCTGGTCCCTGTGCAGCCTGCCGGTCTGTCCCTGGTGTGAGCAGTCGGCCCATCTCCCGTTTGAGCTGAGGGCCTGCCCCAGGCACTTGGATCCCAGCAGTGGCATGGCTGGGCCCTGGGCCTTTATGGGCACAGGAATACCCACTTCCCTGAGTCTCCTTTGCCTCAGCTGACTGGTTCCTAGCTCGGCTTTGGCCATACACGTCACCAAGGTGAGGAGAGGAGCTGCCAGTCTTCGTGTAGGAGAGAGAGGATTTGGCTGGCTCTGTCGTGCAGTTAGGTAAGTTCTGTACACAGAAGCCCAGGACACATGCCTCACAATTGACCATATCATGGTGCCCATCCAAAGGCACCTCCTGGATCACTGGCATCTCCAAAACCTTCCTGATGCCATTTCTGTAGAATCTCTCCAGAATACGCTGCACCAGGTTGTTCAGAATCCTCTTGGTGCTATCCGGGGAGAACTCAGGCTTCTCAAATTGAGACTGGGAACACTTCCGGCACCTCTGACCAAAGAGCCGCACAAGCACCTTTCCCTGGGACTTCTGGTGCTCCAGGTACATGTGACATAGGATCTGCACTTGGGCGGAAGCCCAGCTTCGATGGCATGAGGAACACCGGAACCTACAGACAGAAGAGCATCGTGCCTTCAGCTGATTGTTGATCGAGGCCAGGGAAATGGGCCTGGCCTCGGTCTCTAAGAACCCTTTCAACTTGAAAAAGTGTATGTGATATTGACAATTTAACAAGAATGAGAGGGACTGCATTTCTAATAAAGCTTTCTCCTGTGGCCCATTGAACTCCCACCTATATGTGGTACCAAGTCTGCCTCTTTGCCAGTAAAACATCTCTGGATGTCTCAGAGGGAAAAACATTTCTGCCATTTGCCAGTGAAATTTGGTCTTCACAAGGTCATAGAAAACTCTTATAAAGTACCTATTTTGAGGCAATGTTTTACAACGTTATCCCATTTTATCTTTAAAGCACCCTTCTGAGGTAGGCATTATTGAGCCCAATATGCAGATAAGGAAACTGAATCATAAAACAGTACACAACTTGCTTAAGGACACACAAAGTTAAGTGGTAGAGCCATGTTTCCAATCCCAGCATTATCTACCTACTATACCACATCACCTCTATTGAGCAATGTGGTTAGTTTTGTACCTGACTTACTGGAACCATAATACTTGGGTTGGAGACTCAAGTCCATAGTTTACAACAGGGGGACTTTGGAAAAATCACTACTCTGAGCCTCAATTTTTACATCCATAAAATATTCAAGGGAAAAATATTCAAGGGTTATATTGTCAACATTAAGTGAGATAATATATGTGAAAGCATTTTGTAAACTACAAAGTGCTGTTCAAAAGCTGGTTGATATTTTTCTAAAACTATGCTGATCCGTTGCTTTTCCCAACTCAGAATGACTATCAGGTCAATTCATCTGAACAAGAGAAGCACCTGTCCATTTGCGGCAGTGCCAAACTGATAAAAGACATCATGAGTCCCTCAAAGAGCTCTGGCTGGTGCAAAGAGAGACTCTTACATAGTTCACCAGGTTCCAAGCAGAACAGAATGACTGCTACGTGGGCTCTGGCCAATGGCTTGAAAACTGTGTTCTGTAGAGCCCCGGGAGGCTTCATGTAAACAATGGGTTCTGCAGCTAAAAATAATTATATATAAATATATATGTTCTGTAGTATGTAATACATGAACATATGTTATTTATAAATGTATTACAAACATATATATATATATATATATAGAGAGAGAGAGAGAGAGAGAGAGAGAGAGAGAACCATTCACTGTCTTATGGGAATGGAGAAGAAAGAACACTTACTCTCCCTAGGAAGACCAGGGTACTTGAGTTAGTCCCTGAGGGACAAGTAGGGAGGGAGGAAGGAAAGGGCCTGCTGAACAGGCAGAACATCATAGACAAGGGTATAGAAGTCTGAAAATTTATGGCATGTCTAGTAACCCATAAGGAATGGAACAGAGGACACCTGAGGCAGGATAGGGGCAGGCAGGGAAGCAGGATAACAGGTGAGGTGGAAAGTGAAGCGAAGGTCCCTGCATGCCATATAAAAAGAGAAGACTTGATTGTCCAAGTCTTGTCCAAGTCAGCATTTCTCACCCTTCTGCATGGGCAAGGAAGCTGGTTCCTGCAACTTAGAGGCTCATTGGAAGTTAAAGAGGGAGACAGACAATAAGGGAGGGGCAGTATTTAGGGACGCCAAGAACTAGGTTTTAATTTCTTGCAGCATCAATCCCTCCTATTATCTTCAGGCCTTCAGTAAAGTAATGTTCAAAGCCATTGCTTGGCCTTAATCAATTCTTGGGGCTATAAAGGAAGGCCCCAGTCCTAGGCTGGTACTGACCAGGACTAGGCTCGTAGGGCTGCTGCAGCCTGGGGAAGCCAGACAGGACTGATGGGGGAGAGCAGGTCTCTATATAGAAGCAGTCTGGAATAAATTGTGGTGAGAGAATAGGAGGGCAGATTTATGGATTTCCTGGGGATTTCCAGAAATACTTAGGGAGGAAGGCTAGTAAAAGAAAAAATTTCCTACCGTTAAGCAAAATAGAGGCTTAGAGCCTTATCATTTCCATCTTAAAGAACACTGTGATTACAAAAGCATGAAGAGCCTGGTGACACATATTCTTTTAACAAGCTCTCAAAAGAATCATCAATGCTTAGCTGAACCTCTTGGCTCAGAAAGGCCCATGGCTGGACAGACTCTCACATACCTGCCAAATGCTCTCTGCTTGTATTGCTTCCACCCTAGGGCCACACAGTCTGGCCGAAGGTTCCCATCCATCTTCAGGGTCCATCTTGCCTGGGGTTTCTCCTGCCAGATCAGTTCTTGAAATGTCTGCTCCCATGTCCCAACATCCAAAACCATTCTCTTGCTCTGAGGCCTGGAGTCCATGTTGACAGTAACTTTCAGTTTCCAGCAAGAAGAAAAAACAGTTTCAGTTTCTCCATCTGGAGACACGTCACCTGCTCTTTTGACTTTTGTTTCAGACTGTTTGAGTACACAGAGCAAGTTTTTGTTCTGACGACAGGGGGCAGCAGGGATTTGCTAGTTTGTGAACAGGTCTTGCTAAGGGATGTCTGAGTACAAAACTCTGGTCTGGATTCTGGAGGCACCTATAAGTTAGTTTTTATTTTATTTTTCTCTTATTTTTACACTAGGCAAAGCACTGTGCTCGGCATTGGGACAAGTAACATCGACTAAGAAGAAGTTCCTATGCCCATAGATGCTCACGCCCTCGTGCAGACACTGGGTAGGGGGGGGTCGGTGCAGGGGAGCACGTGTCCAAGGCTCCTTTCGTGCACCTGCCGAGACCTCACCACAGTCCCTTAGGGGGGATTATTCCTGGTATTTTTCAGGTGAGTGGCACAGAGAGCGGAGGTACCTTGTTCAAAGCCACCCGGCTGGTAAGCAGCATAAGTGAGACTTGAACCCCGTCCTGTGAGACTCTAAACCTGCGATGTCTCCAGCCACCTCCCTCCCTGAGGAGAGCTCAGAGGGAGCTCAGAATGGTGTTTCGGGTTCCAGGTTGGCACTCTGGAGCCAGTGGAAAGAACCATCGTGAAACCCTGACCTAGTGATTTGGTCTAGTGAGATATCCTGGGTCGTGAGGCAGGACTCTAGGCCAAATGAAAGGATTACTTAACTCTGCCTTTCGCTGTGTTAAATTATCATGTAACGCAGTATACGAGCAGGTGTGGGAGCCATCTTTGGATGTCAGGATAGAGTTCCCATTCCTGGGGTGAGGGATTGGAACTAGATGACCTATAAAGTCACTTCTAACTCAAAAGAGTCTGAGATTCTAGAAAGTAAGCTCTGTCCCTCTGGAGTTGAAATTCAAATGGGGGAGGTAAGACAAGCAGGATGCTTATGTCCTTGGAAGCCCCTACAGTTATTGTATCCCAGACAGGATAAGCCTAAGTCTTCTCGTGCTTTCTGGATTTTAATGTGTTCTATTTGGGAGGCAGAAACCCTCTCCCCTGTCCCACCCTCCCAGGATATTCTGTTCTGTACAAACTCTCTCTGCTTTTATAACTTTACACATTGAGGATGCTTATGTCTGCAGAGACAATATAGGAAACTCTTGTCTGCACAGATAGTTGGAGGAACTTGGAATTAAACCCATGGAATATTAGAACTGGAAATCCCTTAGGAATCAACTTGTCCTCTTTTCTCTCTGATTATTATACATAAGAAAATAGAGACAAAGAGGAAAGAAGTCTCCTGCCCAAGGTCACCCAGAAAATTATTGCCAATAGAGGGCCAGAACCCAGACATCCCATGTCCTAGCTCTGAGCTCTGCTCACCTGCTCCAACCATGCCTAGGCTCCTTCCCCACCCTTCCTCTCCTACTTTCTGCTGGGTTTAAGAACCCAAGCCCACTCTTTTTGTCCTGTATCTTCAGAGCGTCCCTGTCTCCTCACTCCTCAAATGGTCTTTTTTCCCAAAATGTAGCCTTGACTGATCCATTGCACTCCCTGCCATTTCCCTCTGCCTCTGCTTCATGTGCTTCCTTTGACACACACAACTGCTCCAGGCCAGCCTGGTCCAATGGACAGGGACATGGGGAGACCAGGGGTATGTATTGAGATTTGAGGGCTGGAGGAAGCCCACTACCTTCCTCACCACCATGATGAAAAAAAGAAGAAAGAGAAAGAAATTACAGCCCTTTAAAAACCCCATGGATCCACTGTAAGCCACTTGTTTCCTCGTACCAAGGCATCGTGACTTTAGGATAATCAAATCATGGAACTTGTATTTGGAAGAAACCTCATATATCATCTTGTGACCTCCCCCTCCCATGTCATTGATAGCCAAGGTGTCAAAACGACTTACTCAAGTCACACAGGGTGATGGTGGTGACCTCTAGGCTTTCATCAACAGTTGGTGCCTTATAATAGATTGGCTGAATATTTCCTGAGAGGAAATCTTCAGAAAAGAGGAAGGATCCTCAAAGGACACAAAGCACAGGTCAGTTCTGAAAAAGGAAAATTTAGATTCTCAGCAGTTTTGAGCTGGAATGAATCTACAGGGTCATCTAATCCTTGGGTGGCACATGATGTCACTCCCCTATTCTTTTTCAAGGCAGACATTGCTAATCAATGATTGCACTCTTCTCTCTGGGTCTGGGCATAACTTCAAAATCTCTTTCATCAGTGATCTAGGCAGCCACTGCCAACTGATTGATAGATGACAATTTTTTGCCATTCTTTCAATAGTCCAGCTCCCTTATTTTACAAGTTGCAGAAACCAAAACCAAGATAGATTTAATTTAACTAGGGCTAAAGTACAGTTTTTGTAATCTTAGGCATGTACCCATTTTCAGAATATCACATGACCTATTACAAATAGGTCTAGCACAAAGTTTAACACAAAGAGATATGTTCTTCTTGGGGACATTTTAGGCAGAGGAAGAAAGGAGGTTAGACATTATTGATAGGGATTGAGGGGGTGGGACTGAAAAAGGAGATGGAGACCCCATCTATGGAAGTAATCCATTTGATACTTTATTTCCATAATTACTCTAGCTTGCGAGTGGATGGGATGGAGGGATTGGCTTGGTTAAAGGAGAGAAATAAGAAATGTAGTCCTTAACGTGGTAATAATTTTACATTTTAAACATCTCTTTTCTGGAGAAAACTCTAATTCAGAAAGATATATGCACCCCAATGTTCATAGTAGCACTTTTTACAATAGCCAAGACATGTGAGCAACCTAAATGTCCACTGACAGATGAATGGATAAAGAAGATGTGGTACATATACACAATGGAATATTAGCCATAAAAAAGAATGCAATAATGCCACTTGTAGCAATATCGATGGACCTAGAGATTATGATATTAAGTTAAGTAAGACAGAGAAAGACAAATATCATATATCATTTATATGTGGAATCTAAAAAAAAACAAAATACAAATGAACTTATTTCCAAACCAGAAATAGACTCACAAATAGAAAACAAATTTATGGTTACCAAAGGGAAAAGGGAGGGAGGGATAAATTAGGAGTTTGAGATTAACATATATGCATTACTATATATAAAACAGATAAACAACAAGGACCTATTGTGTAGCACAGGGAACTATATTCGTTATTTTGTAATAACTTAAAAAAATATCTCTTTGATTAGTTAGCACAAATACTATAGGTATATGGAACATAGATACAAAAAAAATTTAAGGTGATTGATCTGGGGAACAATGAGGCTGGATGATCCCTAACTTAAATCCATTTCTCCTGCCTCAATGCTTCAGAGTAGGGAGAAGTGAATTCTGGACTAGGAGTTCCTGCTGTGTTGGTGATGCCAGACAAATATCTTCATCTCTTGGACCCTGACATGACTTGTCCAGTAAGTTGCAGGGCCGGGACTCAAATTTCTCTGATGCCACACTAAGTCCCATGAAAGAATGGGCATGTCTAAAGAAAGAATGTGTTGCTAATGGTTGAAGAACAGGCAGAAGGCGTGGGGAGCTATTTGGGGGAATCTAAGTAGGGTCTTCATGCTGCTCCTCTAAGGGTTGTGCTCTCTGAGCTGGGGCCCCTGGGCACATTCTAGGAAGACCTGCCATTCCAGTTAGGATGACTTCTCAGCAAAAGGTCAGCCTGGAGGGGAAGGGAGGCGTTGAACTCACATCGCCTGGAATGTAATGGAAGGGGCTGTTTCTACTCTCATCATTGCCCCTTCGCTGCATGTATGGATAGTCACAACAAGGAACCAGCAAACACAAGAGAAAGCAGAATTAGACCGTTGCCTTGAAAAGATCAAATAACACATATATCAAATACCTATAAGCTGCTGGTCCTTATCCTCAGGCAGGGAACAGCCCAGCAGGAAAGACAGGTATGTATATAAAAGAGCATCTAGCCCTGTCTCACTTTTCTCAGCTTATCCTTTTAGTTAAGAGCGTAGAACTAGAGCCAGCCTGCCTGGGTTGAGTGCTAGTTCCACCATGTATACCTTGGTGGCCTGGGCAAGTCCCTTTAACTTCTCTGTGCCTCAGTTTCTCCATCAAAAGAAGTAGGGATAATAACACTACCTACCTTATAGGGCTGTTGTGAGACTTGAATGAGTATAAAAATAGTTATTGTCATTTAGTAAGCAAATAGAAGTGTTTGCTAGTTTTCTATTGTTGCTATGTTGCATGTTTCTTTGTAAGTTACCATAAAGTCTTTCACCTCTCTATCTATCATCTATCTATCTATCAATCAATCTATCTATCTATCTATCTGTCATCTACTTATCTGTAATAGTACAGGGTGAAAAAAACTGCAAATAATTGTGTATATAAGGCCTCCAAGAGCACAGCAGTCACTTAGGAATCCAGTCTGAGCAGAGATATGTATTCCTATCACACCTTGTTATCTATCCCCAGCCCCACTCTGTTCCGTGCACCTCCCTGGGCGGGGCCAGTGCTCCCCCAGGACTCATGTCCAGCCCCTGTCTGGATAGTCAACTCCCCTGTAAAAGTGAAATTAGAGTTGTGAAAGGGGCAGGAAGCCCAGAGCCTGCTGCCGCTCAGGCCCAGGGCTAGGCCTCCTGAGAACACCATTCCAGACAGCAAAGATCACGCTCAAAGGACAATAAAGTAAACCTTTTAGAAAGAACCAGAAATAATGTGTAAAATCAAAAGAACTGAAACAAAAGCTCACAAATTTTCAAAGAGGCAGTTTGTTTCACAGTTTCTGTGAAAACCTGTTTGGTGTCAGGCCTTGCACAGTCCATCTGGGAAACTGGGGTTTGCCTTCATAGGCAACCATTTGGATATTTTAGGGTAGAAAGACCTTCTGTGAACTTGAAGAAAGCTGACCCCAGAGAGGAGAGTGGCCAACCCCAGGCTGCTCAGCCTACAAATAGAGCCCCAGACTCCCATTCTTGACATCCACCTTCTCTTTTTCAGCACAGGTGGTTTTAAAACCAGAGTCAGAAATATTTGGGCTCTGTTCCAAAGCTGTGGTGAAGATGTGATAAAGCAGGGTCTTTAGGGCCCCCTCCCCTGCCACCACAGGCCAGGCCAGGAAACCAGCAGGCGGAAGCTATACACACTCATTGGCTTTTCTCTTCTGACTCACTTTACCTAATTCCTCCCTCCTGCCCCCAGGGATCACCCCTCACATTAACTACCTGCAGTAAGTTCTTGTCTTGGGCTGTGCTTGTAGAAGAACCCCAACAAAGACAAAGAGCAACTTAATTTTCCTTCACTTCCTGCCCATGTGTAAAAAAGGCATTTTCCAGTCTGACATGGAAGGAGCCTAGAAGTCATCACTTCCATCCCTACAACAAGAAAAAAGCTGAACAAACTGAAAGTCAACAACCCTTCTTAGATTCATGAGAGAATTTGGGGTTACAGGGCAAACCACTGCCCTGAAAACTGGAGGGACAGATGGGTGGATACAGAGGATCACAGCTTACCACAGTCAAATGCTCAGAAGCAGAAGCCCCCGCGAGAACCAGTACCAGAAAGAACAGTTTACACTGTCAATGGCCAATTGCTGGAAGCTCAGTGGACAAGCTTGAGAATTAAAAAATCCAGGAGACCCAGTCTTAGGGGGGTTTCCCACCTTTTTGTGAGTTTTACCTCCAGGAGAAACTCGCTACAAAGATGGAGAAAAATCTTCCTGTGCTTCTGACAGGGGAAGGAGGAAAAAAACATTTTTTAAAACACCCAGAACTCTCTGTTCTTAAAGTCTGCCTTTAAGGAAAACTGTTTCACTAGAGCATAACACAGCTGGGTTTTACAGAAGCCTAACTGACCTGGGGGAAAGGAAATACCCAAATGCCAGCCCCTTTTATCCTTCACTGTGAGGGATGGGAATGACTTCACTCCTTTTCTGCTCGGTAATGAGTACAAAGCCCACCAAACTTGCAGTGACAAGAATGCAGAGCCTGGCATACAATTAAGGGGGCAGGGCTACCCCTGTGCTGCTTTCTGGGAGAGGTGCCAGGTCCCACACAGGTCAAACTAATTCTCATAATATTCTCATAATATTTGGGGGAGGAATAAAGAATTTAGCTATCAAGATTTCTAAATATACAACTAGAATCATTAAACCATCAAGACTTGGAAGAGATTTTAAAGGCCCTCTAAGTCCTATTCTTTACTTGCTTGCTTTGTAATGGTTACCATTTGAATTATGAGTAAAAATTCAGATACTATTTCTAGACTGACTCAGGGAGAAATGCATTGGACTTAAAATTAGAAGACAAGGTTATATGTTCCAACTCCAACACTTATTGAGTTACTTAAGATCTTTGAACCTTAATGTCTTCATCTACCAAATGGAAATAATAATACCCATACCATTAGATTTAATGGTATATGTACTAATATGGTATAGATATGAACCATAACTACAAAATATCAGTATTATTTCAAAAAAAAAAGAATATGTAGAGGCTTGAAATAGTAGCTCTTGGATGGAAAAGAATATTTGAACCAGATATTTAAAGGGTAAAAAAGAGATAAGGACCCTTATATGTAAAGGAGAGAGATATGTAAGACCAAGAACCTAGAAAGTGTTTGTGTCTGTATGTTATGGAGAAGAGAAGTGGAAGATAAAATGAATAACTAAATTTTAGAGCACTTTATCTCTTAGATATGTTTATCACCATATCTTTGTTGTTCCTACAATAGCCCAATGGCTTATGACCCTTAATAAGGAATGTTTCAGAACAGATGCATATAATGGAACTTTGGAAAATACAGAAGTCCAGGCCTACCTTTGGAAATTCTGATTCTACAGGTCTGGGGGTAGAGAGGCATGTATTTTTAGAAAACTCCAAGAATGATGCCAAAATACACTCCTGCATAAAAATCACTATAAATTAAAAATCTGAGGCTCAGGAAGCTTGAGCAAATCCTAAGATCTAACATATGAGTGGCAGAGATAGGAGATGAATCCCGCTGCTTTAAATCCCACTTGTGTGCTTTTTTCCACCATGCAGATCTGGAAGGCAAGGTCAGCCTTCATTAGTCTAGTCATTATGGCTGAGTTGACCTGGCACCAGAAAGCAGCTCGCTCTCTGATGGACGGAGGCCACGAGATGGCCACAGTCCTAACGTACGAATTGAATTAACAGCAGCACACATTGAAATCCAGGGAGGGGAGCTATGAGAAATGAAGGCAGATCATCCAGGGCCAAGGCGACGTGAAGCTGGGAGATGCTGCACAGACTGCTGATGTTCACACCAATAAGCCAAACTTGGCTTTTCACCTCTGCAGCTTCAGTCTGGCCATGAAAGTGCAGCTTGGGCCTCGGTGAGAGCCCTGTGGCCCCTCCTGATGTCAGTGAGAACTTCCGACCTGTGCAAAGAGCAACCAGGGCCCCAGGCCAGTAGCAGGAAACAAGCAGGCTCAAAGCCACAGACTCACCCAGGGGTGGTTTGGTGAGTGCATTAAAGGTCATTGATCTTGACCTCAAAGTAGGTGTTTTGCAAAAATTCAGAATTACCCCCCTAAAGGATAGTTCATGAGATTTATGCTGGAGTTGTTTTACAGTCTGACCTAGAGTCTTCCATTGAAGTTATTGACTTCTCCCGAGTTCATTCTGACAGGCCATTGTGATAGCCTGTTTTGTGTATCTCTCCGTGGGGCATTCTTCATTCTCAGCCACAGACTGAAGATTAGGTTTTTCATTGTTGTTGGGGAAAAAGAGGTCAATGCTATCTCTCTCCCTGCCAACTCTTCAGAGATATTTTTTTTCCATTTCGTTTTTAAAAATCCAGGTACATTATAACCCTGATTCAATGAGGAGGAGCCTGTCTGGCCCTGTGATCACCTTTAATTACTGGGAATCAGTTGAACGTGTCAGGTCTGCAGAGAGAGATCAGTAAGGGCTACTGCTTCAGACCAAAACCTACTGTGCACATGACCTGCTCAGAAGATGGAAAGGCTGGGAGATTATAGGTGATGAATGCTGCTGGAGGCATCAGCACTATTGTACTCTTTTCTCTCCCTGTTCTTCCCTTACAGTCCCATGATTTATAATGCTCTGTCATGTCCAATTTTGGTAGCGGCCTGATGGTTGTCATAAGGCTGTAAACACGCTGAGGTTTTACTTTCTTGTGTGTTTTCTTCCACTTTGTATTTGTTATAATCCATGTCACCCAATAATGGATTAATTTTTTTGATCCATTTTTCTGTTCTTGTTAAGCTCCTGAGGTTTGGGAAATGAATATTCAGAGTGTCAATATGTGGAACTGAGCTGAAAAATTATTCTGCCATAGATATTTAGGGAGAAGAAAATGAGATACTGTTCCAGGGAATTTAATAAGCATAAAGAGGATCAGATTAAGGGCAAGAGGCTCTGGATTTGAATCCAGGCTGTGCCACTAGCTGATTGCCATGATCTGGACACGTTGCTTCAACTCCCTGCCTCAGCTTCCCCTTCTGCATAATAAAGCATTGGACTAGATGATCTCCAAGTTCAGTTGCAATTCTAGCATTCTGTGGATGGATCAGGACTCTGGATCTACATTAGGGGATGTGAAAGAGTCCTCCTGTGTCCCATGTTAGTACTGTTGACAGCGTCAGGTTGTCCCAATGTCCCAAGTGTGCAATAGAGTAGTGAACTTGAGTGCCATCCTCCAGAAGGTTGTATCTCCTGGTAGGCTTTTCCCTCAGAGAAAACTAGGGAGTATGTAAGCTAAGGAGGAGACCTGGAATGTACCTGCTGGAAGAGGAGAAAGCAAGTATGTATGTACAAGTCAGTGTCTGAGAAGAGGGAAGAAATGGTGAAGTAAATGGGACTACTTCCCTTGAGGAAGGGAAGATGCACTAGACAGGTGGCTACCTGGAATGACCAAAGATTTTTCATGTGCAAGAGGAAGCAACCTTCAAGTCATTGAGCACATCATGGTCCGTATTCATTTGTAGCCTTCTGAAATGTTTCCATTCTTCTCTGCATGATTTCCTTAAGTGTAAGTGCTAGAGAGATTTGAAGTGTAACAAGTACTATTGAGTCTAGATTTAAGGATAAAATCCAATTGAGAACCAAAAACAAAACAAGACATTACTTAGAATCTGCACATACCCCAAGAGGCATGATATACTTTTATTCTGCCAAGACAAGTCAGCTTCAATGAAGAAATTCCATCTTAAATCCTGACCCCATTCATTTTCAATGACCTTCACGTCCATTTATTTGTCACCCGATCCCATGGCCATGTACTTGACCTTGTCATGTTCCAGATTATCCATCTGCTTCCTTCTCTTCGACCCTACTATAGCTATTTCAAACTGTGTCCACTCTCCACAAAATTCTAACCCTGCCATTTCACTGGCTCACCCTCAGGAGATGGCCTTACCTCATCCACGGAGAAATTTGAAAACTTCAGATGAAAATATCCTCAATTTTCTGCCACCAAAATTATAAACTCTCTTTTGTCTGCATCCATCCTTTTGTCCTTCTCTAGTGCTTTGATAGCAGAGACGTCCTTCAACCAAAGTTAAGCAAGACTTCAGTCCTTCCCCCAAACCTTGACATTTTAATTTCTCTATTCTATATCTCTAATCTTTTTGTCTGCCAACCCCTTCCACTCAGCATTTAAAGTGTTGATGTCTTTTTTCTCAAAAAGCCCCCAATCTGATCCCCACATTCCCTTCCAGCTACCACTGATCTCTCTCTGCCCTGTCATGGCCGAGTCACTTACACTTACTGCACCCACTTCCTTACCTCCCACTTACTCTCCAACCCACTACATCTGACTTCTATCCCCAACACACCACTGAAACTGGTCTCACCATGGTCTCCCTCAAACTCCTGTTGCTAAATCCATTGGGTAATTCTCAATCTTCATATTATTTGATCTCTGTGCAGAATTTTATACTCTTGGCCTCTTTGAAACAATCTTCCTTTGACTTCTATGTTACCACACAGTCCTGTTTTGTGTTGTTTTGTTTTTCTCCTCAACTTTCTGGCTACTCTCTTAGTCTCCTTTGCAAATTCCTTTTTCTATGCCTGTTAGTATCCCTCAGAGTTCTTCCTTCTCATCTCAAGCCTCACTCTCCTTAGATTATCCCAGGAATTCCCATGTACAATTGCCTTATATACCCTGATATCCATCTACAGTTCCAATCTCTCCCGAGTTGCATAACTTTATCTTCAATTATCCCCTGAACATCTCCACTTTGATTTCCACAGGACATTCCATGCATCTAGAATATAATCTCTTATTTTATTTCACAAACCAACTCCCTTACCTTTGTTTCCTACTTCAGTCAATGGCATTACCACCATCCAGCTTCTAGCACAAGCTGGAAGTCTAGATGCAACCTGTCCCTCTTTCTCCATCTTTTCCTGAACACTGAATCAAACAAATCATCACATTCTGCCAATTGTTCCTCCTAAGTTAATATCTTTCAAATCCCTCCATTTCTTCTCCTGCCATCCTAGTTGGGTCATTGTTATCTCTATCCCCCTGCCTCTTCAATCCTTTTTCTAGGCTGCACCGAAAGTGATCTATCTAAAATTCAGATCTCACCATGCCAATCCCCCATCATGGTTCCTTACTACTCTTAAGAGGAAGGCCAGACTCCTTGACTTGACCCCATAACCCTTCATGACCTGAACTCTGCTTGCCTCTTTAGGCCAGGATTTCTCAACGTCAGCACTACTGACATTTTGGGTTAAATAATTCTTTGTTGTAGGAGGCTTTCCTGTGCATTCTAGGATATTTAGCAGCATCCCTGGCCTCTACCCTCTAGATACCAGTCATACCACCTCCCCAGTTGTGATAACCAGAATGTCTCCAGACATTGCCAAATGTACCCTAGAGGGCAAAATCAACCCTGGTGGAGAACCACTGCTTGAGACTAATCTGTCACTACACCCTACACCCTATATGTTTGAACTTCTAGCCATAGTAGCTTTTCCTTATTCCTCTACTGAACCATTTTTAATTTATTTTATATTTGTGACAGTTTTTTAAACATGTAATTCACATAGCATACAATTTATCCAAAGTATACCAGTTCAAAGGTTTTTAGTATATTCACAGAGTTGTAAAACCCTCATCACAATCAATTTTAGAACATTTTCATCACCCAAAAAGAAGCCTCATACCCATAGACAGTTACTCCCCATTTTCCTTCAACCCCCTGAGCCCTAGGCAGTCACTAGTCTATTTTATGTCTCTATTCAGTTGCTGTTCCTGGACATTTCACATAAATGGAGTCATGCAATTTTATGGTATTTTATGACTTAGCATAATGTTTTCAAGGTCCATCCATGTTGTAGCATGTATCGGTACTTCATTCCCTTTTTTTGTTGAATAGTTTTCCATAGGATGATATTTTTGAGGTTTGTTTTGTTCATATTTTATGGATACTCTGCATTTTTTTCTCTTTCATTCAGACACTGTCCTTCCTTACCTTCATTATATGATTCTGTCCTTGCACACTTCAACTCCTTCTTTCTAGAAACAGAGTTATGTTATGGAGTGGCTTCAACAGGCCACTCTGGAAGCCATCTTGCTCTGATTTTATGTTCATAATTGGGTTTCTTCTCAGTGAAGACTCTATATCCACTTTCTCTATCTCTATTTTCTCTATGCCCCCTTTCCTTGCCTCTCTCCTCACCCTTACAACTGGACTTGGTAAGGTCAGAATTTTGGGATCATTACCATGGTGCCCTGTGAATAGTTTTATCAAAATACTACATTATTTACTGTCTATCCTCTCACTAGTCTCACTAATTTAAGTCTTTTGAAGGCAAAGACATTGTCTTATTACTAATACTTCCAGCACCTGGTGTGTTTTCTGGCACATGTTAAGCATTTTAATAAATATTTTGCGGAATCAATGCAAGAAACGAGGAATCATTGCTTTAATAACTTGCCTGGCATTATGGTTTCCCTGGATCTGGACCTGGCTTTGTCCTGGTCAGGCTTCCCAGAGATGGAGTCTTGCCTCTTTATGGGGTATGGAAGCGTTGACAAGGACCTGCTGTCAGTCTCTCTGATAACCTCCCCAGGAGGCTGACTGCTGCTCTGCCCCTGGCTTCACCTTCAACATATACAACCATCTCTCCTGGATTCCTCATTGACCTTCTTCACATTTACTTGCTGCCCTAGCTGTCAACTCCCACTCTCACTGTTCTCTTGTGATCTCACACTTTAGCCTCTCTTGAATGGACCAGGGGTTCAGTCCAGGGGGACTGAGTGGACAGTCTTGTTCAGGCAGCTGGACCCACTATTGTGGAGGTTAGAGAAAAAGCATGGCTCTCTTGAACAGAAGACACCAAAAAGTAATTTCTTTCTTACTCATTGTTGACTGAAGCAGTGTGGAAAGATGTGTTTTATGGTTTATGTTAGATTTATTTTGTTTCTTATGTAACAAACGGAGCACTGTTCTTAGTGCTTTACAAGTATTAATTTGTTCAGTCTTCATAATGTTATGAGGTCACTCCCATTCTTATCTGTTTCTCAGATGGAAACTTAAATGTTCACTATCACACAGCTGCTAAGTGGCAGAGCCAGGAATCAAACCCAGGTGCTCCACCTCTAGAATTGCTCTGCTGCCTCTCTCACTTCGGGGCCTTTCTACATACTAACCCTCTAACTAGAAGGCTCCTTCATCTCCTCTTCACCTGGCCAACTCCTACCCATCACTTAAGTTTTAGCTCAGATGACTTTTTTCCCTGATAAGTAAGCTTTGACTGCTTCCTCAAGCCTGGATTGGCACCCACCCTGTGTGGTCTCATAGCAGCTGGTATTTTTCCTTTTATTTCACAAATCTATCGACTTTGCTATCATCTCTTTTATGACTTAAGCTCTTTGAGAACAGGAGCATTTTCTAGCTGGTATACCATTGTATCCCCACATTTAGGAATGAAATGCCTGGCAAGTAGTAGGTGATCAAAAGTATTTCTTATATATATAAATGAATCCAAATGTCCAAAATATAGTATTATTTTATGAGATTCTGCTAGTCCAGTCTCCTTTCTCCCCTCTGATGGATTTTGGATTGACAGAGTATCAAAGTGAAATAAAACCAAAATAACAGCTAAGGGGCTTTCCCAAAGTCTCACTCTCAAAATTGGATTTTAATAAACTGAGTAATTAATATAATAGATTTACATAGCCAAATAAATCTATCCCTGCATTGTTTAGACCAATTCTGGAACTTGTCTCCAACTCTGAGAACACGCTAAAAGGAACCCTAAAAATCTGAATATATTATGGGTGACTCCTCACCACCCGTTTCACCCTTTCCCCTGGGTAGCAGCCGTGTGGTGGGGTAGGGAAGAGTGAATTGCCCATCCCAGCCATGGGGGCAGGAGTGCCAAGATTGGTCTAAGCTAATTAGTGAAATTGCATTCCCCTTCAGAAGTCACATGAAGTCCAGGTGCCCTCTTCTGAGCTAGTCAGCTTCGTCACCTGCTGTGCCATGTGGTCTGGAACTGCTGCAGCTACCTTGTCTCCTTAAGGAAGTTCAGCCTAGGAGTGGAGCTGACACTTCAGAGGCAGAGAAGGGAGATTGTTGGTCCTTGACAACATCACTGGGCCGTGGCAAAAAACCCCAAAAGCCAAAAAACCCTTGTGGAGTTCACCTTATCTCAGTTAACTGAGCACATCATTCTCCTTTATTGCCTGGAACTATTTGAATTAGGTTTCCTGGTCCTTTTAACATAAAGGTATACTGGTAACTGGTGCATGTCCAAGGACCTATGAGCCGGGTGCCATGGGACCCTGAAGGTGGGCAAATGAAGCTACTGCTAACTCCCAGATCACGCAGAATACAAGAAAGGAAAGGAGCCCTGCAAAGAATGCCAAGATCCCAACCATCACTGCCCCTGAGCTTCTGCCTCCCCTTCCCAGGCTTCAGGAATGCAGAACCAGGAAGGAAAAGTACTGCAAATCTAACCTTTTCTGGTCTCTCCTTGTCTAGACCTAAATGTCTAAAAGGTCAGCATATCATTGTTCACAGATTCAGGCTCAACATCTGATACTGAGAAAGCATGGACTTCTGGAATCAGAGCATCATCTTTCTATTAAATAAAATTGCTAGGGAAAGAAAGAGAGGATACTGTATTCAATGTATATTCTGAGAATGTTTAACTAAATAGATATTTCTTCTAACAACATCATGCAGTTTTATAAAGGAAGGCCTGTCTTCCCTATGTTAGCCTCACAAAGAACAACACCAACAAAATACAAACAGCAGGGATACCAAGGAAAACCAAAGCAGGAGAAAGTTTCAAAAATGTCTCCACAAATCCAAGGAAAGGGAGAAGGTGAACAATTGAAGATAAAGACATAGGGAAAAACTTTAGAAGATGCCATTTAGTTATTAAATAAAACCTGGAGGAGAAAAGTGCAAATTGAGTAGAAACAATAAAAGGAAAAGAAGAAGCATTTCTTGAGTCAAAGAAAGACAATGTTTCAGTTTGAAAGGATTTCATAAAGAACAATCAAATTAATTGTGTCCTGCAGAATTCTTAATTAATTGACTGAGAGGAAATGGCTTACCTACAAAGAAACAAAAATTAGGTTGGCTTCAGATAATTCCTCATTAATATTAAATGCCAAAAGGAAAAGAAGCAACATTTGCAGAGTTTAAAGGGAAAATATTCAAGACTGAGAAATCTTGCAAGTTATTTTCACTTGCAAGGGCAAGAAAAGATATTCTTAACAAGTAAGAATCCAGATAATATATACATTGCCTCTTTCCAGAAATCTTATTAAAATTGTGCCCTGAAAGATAAATAAAATAGAAATCCTAGGATGAGAATATCTTTAAATCTTCAATATTTGATGTAAATTTTGCTGTTAACGTGACAGATACTTTTTACCATATTTAAGATGGTTCATATTCTTACTATTTTGTATAGAGTTTTAATCACTAATATGTTACTTCTATAAGGCAGGGAGTTGTGCCCATTTTGCTCACTCCTATATCCAATGACTAGAAGAGTATTTAGTTCATAGTTGGTGTTCAGGAAATACTTGTTGGAGGAATGAATCAATTACCCAGAAATAGATGCTGAATCAAGTCCAATGCCTTTCCTCCATATGTTTTTTTTTAAATAATTAATGTTATGATTTGCATTCATGGACTTCCTAATACTGAACCATCCTTGCACTCCGGGAATAAACTCTTCTTATTGACAATATACTATTCCTTGAATATATAGCTGCATTTGATTTGCTAAGATTTTATAAGTAATCTTAAATTAGATGTTGTTTTATATTTTTTGTCTGGTGTGTGTGTGTGTATGTCTTTTTTTTTCTTTTCCTTTTCTTTCTTCTTTTTTGGCTTACCCTGAATCCATTCTCCCATTCTCCCTTCTGTTAGAAAGAGGTTCAGTTTTCCTTTGGAGAATTACTGCCTTCTCACTCCCAGCCCAAGAGGATCAGGTCAAGCTAACTCTATCCCTGCTCTAGGAGTGGACACATAATCCACTCTTGTCAAGCTGGAGTACCAATCTCCTGGCCACAATGAACAGTTCAGTGATGGGCACTGGAGCCAAGCCAGACCAATGAGACTCCTTATCAGGAGTTGTGCTGGAATTGTGAGGAGAGAGGTTCCCTTATTCTGCTGCAGTTCCAAGCTGATAGAATGTTAGCTTGTGCAACTGGTAAGCACCTTGCCACAGCCAGGTGGAGTGTGATTGGGAATGAAACCAGCACAGAGGGAAGCTTTACGCACTTGTTCTAGTGTGCCAAAAGACATACTCCCATATTTTTTGGTAACATGGACATGAACATAAGCTCCCCTTTTCCCTTAAGTCAGTTGATACAATGTAATATTCATAAACTAGAATTGTCTGTATTTTAATTTTTTGTGCTCTCCTTAGCAAGTGTTGGTGTCATGTCTTTGTTGGTCTCATAAGAAGATTTGAGAAATTTTTCAGTTCATTTACACTCTAAGTATGTTGGAAAGCTAATTACTCACACCTCCTTCTATTCATATTCAGAATGCATTGAAAAATAGACACTAGACCTAGGAGGGAATGAAAACACAGTATACCCTTTATTACTGGCAAAGCTGGACTGAAGAACATAGGGAGCTCTGCAGCTCTAATGGTGAACTGAACTTCCCAGTCACTGAAAAGTACTGGAGAGCACAGGCCTCTTCTCCCGATACCCCTGTGCCCACATAGGCAAGGTGGGAGAGCCAGAGAGCCCTGTTGCAAGTCAATTTTGGTTATTTCAACTTTCCTAAAGAATTATATGTTTCACTTAGCTTCTTAATGTAGTTATACCTTTCTCATTCCTAATGCTTTATATTTTTATTTTCTCCCTTTATTCAAAGCCCAAATTCCTAGGGACTTGCTGATTTTATCTTGAAGAATCACTTCCTTTTTTCATTAATTCTGTTTTGTTAATTCTGTTTTATTTTTAGCATTCTAGGTTATTTCTGCTTTTATTAATTATAATATATAATTTTATATATTTGGCTTATTTTATTAATTTTTCTATTGTTTTGAGTTGAACGCTTGGTTGTTATCTTTGGCCTTTTTTGATTAATAGTAAAAGAATTTAAATCTATAATAGTTCTTGTTAGCACCAACCCATAGTTTTGCTATGCACTGTTCTTATTTTTGTTGATATTTAGATGATCTCAGAGTATGATTTTGACTTAATTTACAATTTCTTTAAAGAAATTGTGGATTTTATTTGTTTGGTTTTTTTTTTTGTTTTGATCTACCATTCATGTGGCTCTAGTTTGATTGTGTGATAGTCCCAAAATGTGGTAAGATTTTTACATTTTGAAAAGTATTATTCAGGATTTTCTTTATGACTAAACACATCACAATTTTCTTCTACTTCTATGGGCATGTGAGAATATTTATCCTCTATAAAGTATCAAGTACTAGATTATCTAGTAAGTTTATCCTACTAATTATATGCTTAAACTCCTTTCTATCCTTTTTATATTTTTTTGTCTATTTGGTCAATCAAATTCTGAGACAACGATGTTAAAAAAAAAACTCTTCAATTCTGTTTTTATCAAATTTTGTTTTTGTCTCTAAGAGCTGTGTTTTGTATATCTTGCAAAGTACTGTTTAGTGTAGAGTACATGAAAGTTTATGACAAATATATAATCTTGGTGGGGTTTTATTTTTTTTGTTTTTTGGCCACACCACGCAGCTTGTGGGATCTTAGTTCCCCAACCAGGGATTGAACTCGAGCCACAGCAGTGAAAGCACCAGGTCCTCACCACTGGACTGCCAGGGAGTTCTAGTCTTGGTGTTTTTAATCAAATGGGAAATATTCTCTTTTTCCATTTTTACTCTTGGACTCAAATTTTACTTCATCTGATATTAACATTGCCACTCTTAGGTGTTTCTTTTTTTTTTTTTGTATTTTAAGGATATACATTAAATTTTTACTATGAAATATACAGAAAAAGATGCATAGAACACAAATGTATGGCTTAAAAAATTGCTCATCTAACCACTACCCAGTTCAAGTAACTGAATGTAGATCATTGACAGAACTCTAAAAGCCAACAGTTATTATCAACCTTCCCCTTGAATGTTACCATTATCCTGATTTGTGGAGGAATTTCCTCCTTTCTCTTCATATTTTAACCACCAAGGTGTATATTCAGTACTTTAACATTTAGATTTGCCTGTTTCTGAAATGTACATAAATAAAATTATTCTGTATAAATCTTTCATGTCTTACTTTCTTTGCTCAGTATTACATTTTAAAGATTTATTCATCTTGTTATGTGTAGCTATAGCTTTTGGTTGTTGGTGGTGATGCTGTATAGTATCCCATCGTATAAATACACAACAATTTATTTTTCTCTTCCACCATTGTCTGACATTTGGGTTATTTCCAGCTTGGGCTATTTTATAATGCTGCTATGAATATTCTTGAACAAGTTTCTTGTGCACACATTTCCATAGGCTATGTAACAATAAGTAGAATTGTTGGAGCATGGTGAGTATCTTTAAATTTAGTAGAGATTGCCTAACTCATATAAAGGGATTGTGCCTATTTATAACTCCCACACGTATGAGTTCCTATTGCTTTACATTCTCCCTGATATGAGATATGGTTAGTCTTTTTAATTATAATCATTCTGGTGAATGTGTAGTGATATCTTCCAGTGATTTTAATTTTGTATCTCTGGGATTACTATTGAAAGTGGGTGCTTTTTCATATATTAATTTCTTACAATTTTTTGTCTTTTGTGAAATGCCTGTTCCAGACTCTTGCTAACTCTTGGATTGTCTGCCATTTTCTTATTGATTTGTTTCTTAATTATATTTTTGGATATGAACTCCTTGAAAAAATATTCTCCCACTCAATGGCTTGTATTTTCACTCTCTCAGTGGTGTCTTTTGATGAACGTAATTTCTTCATTCTAATATACTCAAATTTTTCATTCTTTTATTATATGATCATTGCTTTCATGTCCATTTAATTAATTAATTTATTTATTTATTTATTTTTGGCCATGCTGCACAGCTTGCGGGATCTTAGTTCCCCAACCAGGGATTGAACCTGTGCCCCATGCCGCGGAGGTGCGGAGTCCTAACTTCTGGACTGCCAGGGAATTCCCCTTTCATGCCCTCTATAAGAAAAATTTACTTTCCCTGAAGTATAAAGAAATTTGCCTATTTTATCTTGTAAAATATTTTTTGTTTGTCTTTCGCATTTAGATCTCAAATCCCCTTGGAATTAATTTTTGCATATGTTGTAAGGTAGGGGTCAAGCTAGCACCATTTACTGAAAAAACTGTCTTTCTCTACTGCTCTGCATTGTCACCTATATCACATATCAGACATACATATATACAGGAGTCTGCCTCTATGCTCTCTATTCTAGTCCCATGGTTTATATTCCTGTGCTAAGGTTACACTGTTTTAATAACTGTAACCTCATAATAAGACTTCGTATTTTTACAGCATGTCTTCCTACCTTGGTTTCTTTTTCAAAAGTATCTTGGCTATGCTTGACTCTTCATATTTCATATACATTTTATAATCAGCTTATCAAGATAAGCTTTAAGATTATCATAATCATAAACATGATCATAATACTTTAAGATTTTGATTGGGATTATATTGCATATTTAGATCAATTTGGAAGAAAGGTCATATTTACAATAGGTCTTCAGTCCATGAGTATACTGTATCTCTCCATTTAGTCTGGTCTTCCTTAATGTCTCAACAATTTTATGCTTACCTGCAGAGAGGTTTCGAACATCTTTTATTAGATTTTATCCTAGATATTTCATATTGTTATGCCCTTATAAACGACATACTTATAGAATTTTATGTTTTAACTGCTTGCTGCAGGTATGTATGAATACATTTGATTTTTGTACATTGTATATGCTTATAGTCCCTCAAGAAGAGACTCTTAGAATGCTTTCCCTCACTCTATCCTCTTTCTGCCTGTTAAGATGATTGGAAGTTTTACTCCGAGTTGTTAAAACATTTATTTCAGTATTCTATTCTAAGAAACCTGATTTATACTTAAAAATGAGATTTATTGAATTCATTGAAAATCAGTATTTTTCTTACATATTTTATCTTCCCCAATCTGATTTTTTTTTTCTAATTACATTTTAATGAAGAAGGCATACTTCTTCAAGTCCTTTGTAAGAAGTCCATGGCTGCATGCTTTTTGAGTCCTTGCAGTTCTTGGTTGGAAAGAATCACATTCCTTTCCCAGTGATATTCTTTAAATATTTCTCAACGTCTTCTAGCTTCCAGTGTTGTGATAAGAACTCTAGTGTCAAGATAATTATCTTGCCCTTGTAAGTAAGCTGTTCTCTCTTTCTAAAAGCTTGTAATATATGCTTTCTATTCCTGGAAATTAACATTTTCCCAAGAAAATGTTTGTTTATATTATTTTTATTAATCTTGTGTATAGCTCTGTGACTTTTAATCCAAAAATGGTCTTTTTTTAGCTCCAGAAAATTTTTTTATTTTTATTTTTTAGTATTGTTTCCCCATTTTTTCCTTTGTCTCTTCCCGAGCTGCTTGTCTTTGTCAGTTATGTATCCTGAGTCTCTCCTCCATTTCTCTCTTATTTTTACTAATAATTTTCATTCATTTGTCCTTTTTGCTCTATATTCTGGAGTATATTTTTAGGTCTATTTTTGAGATCAATAATTCAGTTTTCTGTCCCTCCATATATTTTCACTCCTTCTAGATTGTTTTAACTTCAGAAATTGTTTTTTAAATTATTTTTCCTAATTTTTGAGAGTTTTCTTATTATCAGCTTTCTCTTTGGTAATATCTTCTTGAATCTCATTGAAAATTTGTATCAGAGAATTCTTTCTTGCACTCTTGCCACTATTCTATTTAAACAGCCTCCACTTTATTTTGATTTCTCAATGTTATAGCTCTCCTTTTAGGCTTTTCATTCTTTCAAATTTCCAGTCTTTCTTTCTCTTCTTCTTCCCCTTCTTCTTCTTCTTATCATTCTTTCTCCTTCTTCTTCCTCCTCTTCCTCCTCCTCTTTTTCTCCTTCTTAGCCTTCTCCTTCCCATCCTCCTCCTTCTCTTCTTCCTCTTCTCCTTCTCCTTCTTCTTCTGTATGTGTGTATTTTTATTTCTTATGAAGACAGGTCTAGACGTACCAGCACCATCAGCCGGTGTAGGTTTGTTCAACACTATTGAGGTCAGGCTGTTGGTGACTTGAAGGTGTTGGACCCTTTCCAGGTAGATGAACAGCAAAGGGTAGACAGGCTAGGATTCCTGAATTTAGGAAAAGGAAAGGCCACTGGGTCCATGAAGTTGTCCAGGTTCATGAGAAGAAAAAAGGGGCACTGAAAAAGATCGATGACCCTCAGCAGGACTGGCCCACCTAGGACAGCTGGTGCCAGGATGGTCAGCTCCTCCTGTCACTGTCAACAGCACGCTAACTGGAAGGCTGGCTTTTCCTGGGCTTTACCCCTTGCCCTCTGAGATGCAAGCCATTACCCACTGCAAGCAAATCCCAGGTGGTTGCCTGAATCATCTCCATGGAAACTGATACCATACTCAGGCCAGTGGGACCTCTTGCAGGCTTCCTTGCTTCCCTGGACTTTGGTCATAGGGGTTAAGCCATCTCAAAAGAGTACTGAGCTGGGAGTGAGTTCAAAACATGCAGTTAGAGTATTTCATTTTCCCTCTACATCTGCAGAAAATATACTTCATTATTTTAAAATTGAAAGTAAAAATAACTTTTATTTGTTAAAAAGGGAACTCATGGGCTTCCCTGGTGGCGCAGTGGTTGAGAGTCTGCCTACCAATGCAGGGGACACGGGTTCGAGCCCTGGTCTGGGAAGATCCCACATGCCGCGGAGCAACTGGGCCCGTGAGCCGCAACTACTGAGCCTGCGCGTCTGGAGCCTGTGCTCCGCAACAAGAGAGGCCACAATAGTGAGAGGCCCGCGCACCGCGATGAAGAGTGGCCCCCACTTGCTGCAACTAGAGAAAGCCCTAGCACAGAAACGAAGACCCAACATAGCAATCAATCAATCAATCAATAAATAAATCTTTAAAAAAAAAAAAAAAAGGGAACTCATGGCATAGTGGAATCACCTCATGTGCGGAGTCCAATACCCTGCACAAGATCCATGGCTTAGAGCCGTCCAGCCCTAGGTTCCTCCTCAGTGAAGTAGGGGTGATGGAACCAATGGGTCCAGGCCTCTTCCAAACAACCTTGTGAAAATCAAACATTATGAATGTGAAGATACTTTCTTGGAAGTAAATCACCATGAAAATGCAAGCTGATGTTACATCAATAAGAATTCAAGTTATAATAAAAAAGAAATGGGCTGTCTCATGTAGCAATAAAACTCCCTATCACTGGAAGCATGCATGAGAAACTTGCTCAGCGCTTAGAGACATTTGGAGAGATGGATGCATCCGACATTAGAATTGTTAATCTCTGAGACCCTTTTCAATTTTCTAAAAGTCTATGATTCATCCAGCACTTGGAAGTATCATAGGCCTGGGAACTGAAATTTCTCTGAAGTTAAACTCAACTCCATAAATGTGAAATCAAGTAGGACCAAATATATATTCCAAATTGGGGTAAAGTATGGCCTCGATATGTGGCTAATACACACAGACTTCTCTCTCACTAATAACAGAAAAAAATTACAGTGGGAATTCTTTAGTAAAATGACTAGCTGCAGTCCATTGTCATCATCCTGGCAGGCTGAGGGAGAGATGGATCCCAGGCTTAATTAACAAAATTTGACAAATTTTCTCTCGAGCCCTAGGCTCCAAGCCCACCTGCTCCTGCTGCCTCGTAGGCATAGAATTCCAATCTCCAGTCTGTGCCTAGATGTGGTATGAATGGATGAGTTCATAGGGTACAAGTTATCAAGAAAAACCATCCACTCATACTCAAATGAAACCTGAGTGAGAATCACATCGCTGTCAGTTATCATATCCAGTATATTCTGAAAACTAATGAGCCTGTTAAACTTCTACTGGAAACTGACAGTAGAGTCCCATCCTCATGAAACCAAGTATCACAATGCAAAATGAAAGGGAAAATAAAATCTGGCTGTTGAGACTTTTCTTGATTTACTTGATTCATTAATTCAACCAGCACTTACCAAGAATCCTTTATGTGCTGAGGTACTTTGCTCAGCATCATGGAGGGGATCCAGAAAAGAACTGGTGACACGTTCTGTCCCCAAGATATTTATAGTAATAGGTGCCAATAAACTATGACAAAGTAGAAAATTACCGTGAGAAGTAGAGAGAGATGAAGGTGTGAGTGGGACATGGGAAGGTTATTTCTTACCAAGGGGTTCAGGGAACTCTTCCTGGCCAATCAGTATTTGAGCTCAATCCTGAGGAATGGGAAGAATACAGATGTGCCAGGATGAAGGTGAGCCAAGGCCCAGAGGCAGGTAAATATGAGGGATGTTCATGGACAAGGAGATAATAATGGCACTTATCAAGTGCTTACTGTATGCCAGGTGCTATGCAAACTCTTTAAAACTAATTATTTCATTAGACTGAGAAAACTGAGGCATAGAGAGGTTGAATAGCTTCTTTGAAGTCACACAGCTTAGAAGTGTTGGAATTGATACAACGTCTGGTGGTGGTTACAGGAAGGTATGTAAAAGCCACTGATGATAAATCAAGAGGATATTGGATGCCAAACTTAGGAGACCAGTGTGTCCAGCTCTTGATATATTCTTCCCAGATGTTGTTATTGAAAAGATTCAACACATCTGTTACTAACTAAATTTTCCACTCATCATAATGGTTTGGGAAATCTTGAAACCCTAGACTTCTTTGACAGAGTGAAAATGGTCAACTGTTATTACCTGCTTCACCACAAGGTTCTTAGCTCTGAATTCAGCATAACTCTGAGATGATCTAAGGAAAGGCTTACTGTAAGTTGGAACCACTTGACTCTGGCAGAGGAGGAGTAAGGAGCTTTGGTGAGAGTCTGTTCATGAGATAGTGTTCATGAGATAGACTCATGAGAGTCTGTTCATGAGATAACTGAGTGTTATAGAATGGAGTCCCCCAACTCAGTTCAGACTGAATAAGAAAGTCCTACTATGTGGAGAATAGATAGACTAGACTAGAACAATAGTCCACAAACCTGGGGTCAACAAACCAAATTCAGCTTGCCACCTGTTTTTGTAAATGATGTCTTATTGAGACAAAACTGCTCATTCATTCATGTATTGCTACTTTCATGCAATAATGGCAGTGCCGAATAGCTGCTACAGAGACCGTGTGGTGTGTGGACACTAAAATATTTGGCCCTTTACAGGAAAAGTTTGCCAACCTCTAGAACAGGAGAATCGGAATCCTAGCACATTCATGTTGGAAGGAAGAATGGTGGTCATTTAATCCATACTCTTCTCCCCTCCCCACTCCCCAGCCCCTGCAGCACACTCCACACACACAGATAGAGGCTGAGCCCCACAGAGAGGAAGAGATTTACCTAAAATCACCGAACTGGAAGGGACCGTGATTGGGTCACTAACCATTAGACTCATGTTTCTTCTACCACACCAGTTCTGAGAGACTAAAGTAACTTCTAAACAATTACTCAATAACTAGGTACCCAGCACCATGCTCTCTCAGGGTTCTAAGATGAGAATAGTAGAAGATCTGGGGTCTCCCCATCCTGTGGTCCACACCAGACATGGTGATAGACCTTGCACAGTGGAGTTGTACCTTAATACCCTCTAAAGTCGGCATATGAGGGAAAAATCAAACAGTACCTAAATTCCCTTTAAACCCCTGCTGGAAGACCTCACAACAGAAACAGACTTCGTGTCTCTCATAGGGTTCAACACCACCAGTCGGTCCTTTGGGGCTGGAACTGATTTCTGCTTTTTGGTGATGCCTCAGCTACAGTAGCTGGCTTGTGTTCAGCAGCCCTATATTCAAGATGCCTCCCAACTCTGAGTGGCACACAGGGAATGAGACACAGTGAGGATACGGTGGCAGGCGCTCACCTCCCATCGCACCTCCTCTTGGCCTGGGGCCTCTGCTTATTGAGTGGAAGACCAGGAATCACCCCCATGTTATTCAAATTATGTTCCTGCTCTTCTTCCCCCTCTAGCTTTTATAGATGAATGAGTGTAAGATGTGCCTCCACCAGATATCTGAAGCATTTGACGCAGTGTGTGGTAACGTTCTCTGTGTCTCGTAGAGATTTCCATGTCAGGGGAGTGTGTGGAATGTGTGTGTATGTGCATGGACGGGATTCAGACACAAATGTGCAGAGAGGTGAGAGATTTTCCCAGACAGGAAAGTCTCTGTGGAAGCAGCAAAACTTGATGTGGCTTTTGTATCAGAGATTTACAGAATCTTGGAATTAGAATGTTATTTGAGGGCCAAAGACTCCCAGACCATGCCCAGTGCAGGAATTGCACCTGTGGCATCTTGACAGACAGCCTCTTCCCGAATCCTCCAGGTGATACACTCACTATTTCCTGGGGGAGCCCACTTTGTGCTCAAATAACTTCAGTGGTTATGACACTGCAGAACGCATTTTGGGACTCAGTAGAGCATAGGTCTGTCTCGGTGCAGAAAGAAAGCAGCGAGAGGCAGAGTGACAGGTAAGGAAAGAATTTATTAGTATAGGACGCTTGTGAGAAATACAAGCAGTAGGCAAGGGAGTGTCACCCCGAGAGCTTAGTGGGCTACAGTTTTTTGTTTTTGTTTTTTTCTGTCTATACATATTATACTCTATTTAGATGACACCACAAGGAAGCTAATAACAACCTGTTTCTTTCCAGAAAAGCTAACTGGACTAAATAGGCCAACAGAATCTATCATCGCTGACTGAATTCATTCTGATGGGAGTCACAAGGCATCCTGAGCTGCAGGCCCCACTTTTCAGGGTCTTCCTCATTAGCTACACAATCACAGTGGTGGGAAATCTGGGCATGATCATCTTGATCCAAGTGGATTCCCACCTACACACACCTATGTAGTTTTTTGTCAAACACCTGGCTTTCATTGATCTTGGTAATTCTACTGTCATTTGTCCTGAGATGCTGGTAAATTTTGTTGTGGATCAAAATACCATTTCCTATCATGCATGTGCCACACAGTTGGCTTTCTTCCTTATGTTCATTATCAGTGAATTTTTTATCTTGTCAGCCATGGCCTATGACTGCTATTTGGCCATCTGTAACCCTCTGCTCTACAATGTTCTCATGTCCCAGAGACTTTGTCATGTGCTGGTAGGCATTCCATACCTCTACAGTACCTTTCAAGCACTAATGTTCACTATCAAGATTTTTACATTGACTTTTTGCGGCTCTAATGTCATCAGTCATTTCTACTGTGATGATGTTCCCTTGTTACTTATGCTGTGCTCAAATGCACAAGAAATAGAATTGTTGGTCATACTATACAGTTTTATAATCAAAGGAAAAGTGAGGAGGGGGAAAAGACCACCTTCCTCATTTTTGAATTTTTATTTATTTATTTATTTATTTATGGCTGTGTTGGGTCTTCGTTTCTGTGCGAGGGCTTTCTCTAGTTGCGGCAAGCGGGGGTCACTCTTCATTGCGGTGCGCGGGCCTCGCATTATCGCGGCCTCTCTTGTTGAACCTTCCTCATTTTTGAACAGACATCAAACTTCCATCATCAGCTCCTCCTCCACGTTGGGCGGGGGGAGTTTTCTTGTTCCTACTTGGTCATACTGGGACTGTCATGGCGCTGTGGAAATGGGCCAAAAGGTGGTAACATACTAAAATATGGTAAATCATCTCAGGTTTCAGTATAGTGTCACCTTTTCCCTATATTTTTGTTTTTAGTACGTGCAGAGAAGCATGTCCTAGGAATCGATAACTTACTGACCTCACTGGGCAGGATGTGGACCTCATTCCACCATTGCTTTATTGTTTGGGGGCATGTCTCATGCTTCTGTTGCATGGTTTTCTTGCTACGAAAGCGTACTTTCTTGAGTGATGATTAACTTACAGGGGTCTCCCATACTTTTTTTCTTTATTTACAATCCCCTAGTGAGATTAACTATTTAATCACCTACTTTGTCCCTTTACTCTGTCCCTATCAGTTAAATATCTACTCTGAATATTAAAATGAACTTAATAGTTTCTAGTCCCATCTTCCAAAGTCACAGAGAATGAGTCCCTTCTCACTTTCCTAATGATGGTTCTTAGCGTGCTTGCCCAAGTCAATCAGATCCCTTTCCTGCCCTGTCTTCTGTCCGGCTGCTCATGGAGCAGCACGGATGGATGGAGTGCATGTGTGTGTGCATGTGTGTGTGCACGCACACACACATGTACATACGTATTGGGACGTGTAAGGGAGGGAGGAGGGGAGAAAATTACAGCAGTTCTGAATTTAAAACCATGTAAAACCCATGTGAAAGAGGGAGTAGAAAATTAGGCAGACCACACTGCCCAGGACATTATGTGCCAAACTAAAAAGGTTGGGCTTTTAGGTAGGAGAGTCATACAGCCTGATTGGCAATTTAGAAAGATTATTCTTCCTATATTGCAGAGGAGACATTTGCAGGACCAGGACAGGAAGGCCCATTAAGAAAATACTGTAGGAGTCCAAATGAAGGATGATGAGGTCTGATCAAATCAGAGCCACAAAGATGGAAAAGCAAAGACACGTTCAAGAAGTGTTCGGGAGAGAACTTGATGGATGTAGACTTCGAGGTGGGAGGGAGCAGGGATGATGCCAAGGGGTGGTGGGACATGCAGCAGATGGAACCTCTCCAGAATCCTGCCACTACCAGAAATGTTCATTCCAGGGCCTCAGAACCCTCCCAAGGAGTCTCTGCAGAGAGAGAAATGATACATTAACTGCAGGAGTTGGCAAGGAGTGAGGAATAGGAAACACTAATTACAGGCCAAGATCATTAACCAGCAGGTCTGGGATCAGCTGCATGTAACGTCAACTCATCTGCTCCTGCAAATGGCCAAGGGAGGATGCGACGGGAAGAGTGTGGGCAAGACATTTTGCAAATGCTAAGGGAGCAGCTGAGCGCAGACCTTGGTGACATGAGTTTGATATGCTTGGCACTTCGGCTCTGGTTTCTGGAGCCCTTGGGGTGCCAAATGCACTGTAGCCAGCTGGCCAGTTGTCCAAATGTCACTTATGCCTCTAGGCCTCTAATTACCAGGCTCCCCTTTAGCCTTATAGCTACACTCCATTAGGGGCTTGCTGGCCACATGCACAGGAAATGGATTAGAGGCCATTAGACCATCCAGGTTGAAAAAGGTCAGGTCTTGCCTCCTGGGAGAAAAGCCTAAACTCCAGCTTTGTCATGTGGTGCTTGAAGCCAGAGAAAGATCTCAGGACTAGGAAAGAGTCCCAGCCCAGCTATATGGCCTTGAGCAAGCAAATTGTTTCACTTCGCACAGTCTTGATTTGCTTGTGGGGCATAAATAAGCAATGTTCCCTAACTGAGAACATCAGATGATATCAGAGGCAGGGGCGTATGCATCTCAAGGGCTGTTGCTACTGCTGCTGATGTTAACTGCTAACCTGAATGTATAGGCGGCGGACCGGGAGTGAAGAAACCAAGGTTTTAGTCCTATTTCTGCTGGTGTGCTGTAGGACCTTGGGCAAGTCACTTCTTCTCTCTAGGCCTCAGGTTCTTCATCTGAAAACTGAAGGGATTGGTCTAGCTCAGTGGTTTTTAACCAGAAATATACACTAGAATTGCCTGTGGAGCTTCTTAAAAATGCAGGTACCCACATCCCACCCTGTTATGTTGAAGCAGGTTCTCAGCGGATATTAGATGCTCACTGAGAACCACTGGAATGGATGGTCAGGTGCCACCTGCCTCCCACCTCTGCCTGCCTGCTCCCCCCACACCTGGAATGACTTGATCCTCACCCTTGGGATAAGCCTCCCCACAGCCTCCAGCACTGATCCTGTCCTCAAGCTCTGGATCTCGGCATCAAGCCCCCGGTGCTGAACTGTCTCTGACCTCCTGATTTAGTCTCACCCCTGAGCCCGAGCCAGCTGTCGAGATGTGGTCTCACCTTGTTCCCTGAGGGAGCTGCACTGCTGGGCTTGTCCAGCACTGATTGGCAGAGCATTGTTTTGCTTTTCTCAGCATCTGGGGTCCCATCCCCCAACTCCAGACTAACGGGAAGAGACCTGCTATTGGCTGAAAGATTGCCTTGCTCTGGACCACCTGCTAGGAGCATCAAAATATCCCCTGCTGTTGGACCCCTCCTGTGGTCATGCCACACCAGTCTCCATCTGCCTCACAGAGAACCCCACTCCCATCCAAGATTCGTGTTGGACACTGTGATGTGGCTTCCGTCCCAGGACTGCATGTGGCCTGTTGCCTGACCAGGCAGGTGGCATTTTCTGCCTTTAGTGTGCCTTAGGCCTATGGCGTCATTCCTTTCCTATTTCAACCTGATTTCTGCTCTGTCCAGCTGCAGCTGTGGTCATTTTAATGAGCTCTGTCTCACCATGTGATTTCAGTGATTTCTGATATCCCTCCCAGCTGAAAAGTCAGAACCAGGGAGGTTGCTTTGGACCTGGTCTCTCTGGGACTGGGTTTCTCATCTGTAAAACAGGAGTGCCAACATCTGCCTTGTAGAAGCACTATCTCTTACTCGAATGCTGCTCGCCATCTATGAACTGAACTAAGTCCTACTCATCCTCAGGCCTCAGACCTTAGACGTTGCTTCATAAAGCCGGTCTCTCTTACCAACACTGCCCCACCACTGTTATGTGCTCTGATGCAACCTGTACTTTTCCTTTCAACTCCTTAAACTCATGTAATTGTTAATTACACACTTTAAACTCTTTCTCCCCTACTAGGTCATAAGGTCTGTGAGGGCAGAAACTGCCTTACTCACCAACATTAAACCCCCCATGCCTGGCACATAGAAGACAGGGGACGTGTCTCATGACTGACAGATGAGACACTGGATGTGCCTTGTCACAGAGCAGGTGCTCAGTGAACATTATCCCTCCTCCCTGCTCCTAGAGAATACCACTGAGCCAATCCCAGGATGTGAGCACCCGCCCAGCACAGGGGAGCACCAGGGCATGGCTGAGCTGGTTCTTGAGGTCCGTGCTGGCCTTCCTTCTGGGCCCTGTGCAATCTGCCACCCTGGCAGGAGCCACAAACACCTAGAAGTCTGGTGAGAATGATACCCATAATTCCCAACATCAAAAGAATCCCACCTGAGGATCTTTTTTAAAATACCTGTAACTACACCCAACCCATAGATACTTTGTTTTAATTCATCTGGAATGCAGCCTGGGCTTTGGTATTGTTCAATAATCCCCCAGGTTTTCCCTGTATGCAGCCATGGGTGAGAACGATTGGTTGGATTCCATCACCATTTTCCAGATACGAAGGTGAAGCACAGGAGGGCAAGGAATTGGCCCAAGAACACACAGTAGCTATGGCATAGCTGGATGGAGCTAGAACTTAGAAGACCTAACTTTCCACCACGGCTCCTCCCACTGCACCAAGTAACAAGCTGAAATTCCCTTTATCAATTGCAGAGGCAGATTTTCTGGCATCAAACAAGGCTGCGGGCAGAGAGCTTGTTTTTTTCTACCCTGGAAAATCTGTTATTAAAAGCTTGTTTATGCAAGAAGGGTATAATTAAAAGTGAATGAGTGTAATTCCTTTATCGCAATGAATATTAATTAAAGGTAAACACAGCATCAATATTCATTTAGAGGAAGGCAGAGGCTGAAAAGAAGACTGCTCGTACTAGGGTTGTCCATCACATCAGAAAGTAACAGATGACAGGACTCCAATAGCAGAATGTTGCTCTATTTTTCTCACATCCTCTCAGATTTAGAAGTTAGCCAAAATACAAATCTTTTGTCAGGTTGGGCTCCATGACCAGGCACAACTGCATGGGCACAGCCCTGTCTTGTTCAGGACACAGCTCTCAGAAAGTTGTTTTTTTTTAATACATCTTTAGTGGAGTATAATTGCTTTACAATGTTGTGTTAGTTTCTGCTCTATAACAAAGTGAATCAGCTATATGTATACATATATCCCCATATCTCCTCCCTCTTGAGCCTCCCTCCCACCCTCCCTATCCCACCCCTCTAGGTGGTCACAGAGCACTGAGCTGATCTCCCTGTGCTATGCGGCTGCTTCCCACTAGCTGTCTATTTTACATTTGGTAGTGTATATATGTCCATGCCACTCTCTCACTTCGTCCCAGATTACCCTTCCTCCTCCCTGTGTCCTCAAGTCTATTCTCTACATCTGAGTCTTTATTCCTGTCCTGCCCCTAGGTTCATCAGAACCATTTTTTTTTAGATTCCATATATATGTGTTAGCACAAGGTATTTGTTTTTCTCTTTCTTTTTTTTTTTTTTAACATCTTTATTGGAGTATAATTGCTTTACAATGGTGTGTTAGTTTCTGCTTTATAACAAAGTGAATCAGTTATACATATACATATGTTCCCATATCTCTTCCCTCTTGCATCTCCCTCCCTCCCTGTTTTTCTCTTTCTTGACTTACTTCACTCTGTATGACAGACTCTAGGTCCATCCACCTTACTACAAAGAACTCGTTTCTTTTTATGGCTGAGTAATGTTCCATTGTATATATGTGCCACATCTTCTTTATCCATTCATCTGTCGATGGACACTTAGGTTGCTTCCATGTCCTGGCTATTGTAAATAGTGCTGCAATGAACATTGTGATACATGACTCTTTTTGAATTATGGTTTTCTCTGGGTATATGCCCAGTAGTGGGATTGCTGGGTCATATGATAGTTCTATTTTTAGTTTTTTAAGGAACCTCCATACTGTTCTCCATAGTGGCTGTATCAATTTACATTCCCACCAACAGTTCAAGAGGGTTCCCTTTTCTCCAGACCCTCTCCAACATTTATTGTTTGTAGATTTTTTGATGATGGCCATTCTGACTGGTGTGAGGTGATACCTCATTGTGGTTTTGAGTTGCATTTCTCTAATGATTAGTGATGTTGAACATCCTTTCATGTGTTTGTTGTCAATCTGTATATCTTCTTTGGAGAAATGTCTATTTAGGTCTTCTGCCCATTTTTGGATTGGGTTGTTTGTTTCTAAGCTGTAAAGACTCTTCGTTATGTGGGGTCAGCATACTGGAGGGGCAACTGGCCTCTTCGGCCCTCTTGGAAAGAGAAGAGCCAAACAGACTGATAACCAGCTGTGTTGTTCTGGCCCCTGAGCACTGGGACAGTGGCAAAAGTACATCATTTCCCAAGGAAGAATTCCCAAAGCCATGGCAGGTCCCCAGATCTTACAAATCAGACTCAGTGCAGGGTTGGGGAGGACAGGACTTTTGAAAATACAGATTGCCAGGTCTCACCCTGGTCCTACTAAATCAAAATCATTTTGGACTGAAGCTTAGGAATAAGCATTTTAACAAATTTTCGTGTTAATTCTGATTTCTAGAATTTCTAGCCAAGCTGAAGAGCTTTTTTTTTTTTTTGGCCAGGTCAGTTAGGGTCTTAAATCATTTCATTTATTGATTCATTCATTCATCTGATAAATATTTATTAATCATAAGGCACTGTGCTAGCCATGGGTGAAGACAGAGACCAGTACTCTTTTCTAGTTCCTTCTGGTCTATCAAGAAAAACTACACATTAGAATTGTAATTATAATACACAGTGATGACTGCTGTCACAGAGGGAGGAATACAATAGCATAGGAGCACAGAGGCAGGTGAACTCAGCTCTGAATGGGGAGTCCAGGAACACTTCACAGAGAACATTAATGGAGCACTCATGTGAGTAGCATGTTCTCACAGCAGGGATGGTGTGGAGCCTTGGTGAGACTGCTGGAGAATGGACTTAACTGGAAGGCAGAGAAAGTGATGTTCCGTGAGGTTGATGAGTACTAGGTTGTGAAGAGTGTGAATGCCACGCAAAGGCATTTGGATTTCATCATGTCAAAGGGGGAAAGAGATTCAGGAGACTGACTTACACATTGGTGGGTTGTGGTGAGAATTCATTGAGGCACTGCAGGCTTAAATGCCTCTTCATTGCATCAGACTTAGGCTCAAACAAGCATTTGGAGGATTTTAAAAAGAAATGCCAAATAGGAGGTTGACATCTACTTAGGAGCCAAGATAGTGTTTACCAGGAGTTGAGAGAAGGAAGCCATGTCTTCCTAGAGAAACCGGGTGTGTCCTGAATAGGTAGGGAGGAGAGAGAAGGTATTTCAGGCTGGGCAAGGCTTGGCACTGGGTCCAGCAGCACTTCTCAGCAAGGGCACTAACCATTATCATAGACCGAGAAGGTCTTGATAGGTTTTTTTACCTATAGCTGTGGGCAAGCTCCTAATGAGAAGGGGTTATGTTTGGCCACAACAGTGCAAATGGAGCAACAGTGTGGTACTGGCTCTGAGGACCAGGTGGGGGTGAGCCTATACTCATACTGGTCCCATGTGGTACATTTTAAAAGAGAGGAAACACATTCTCTTCTTTCTGAGACTGGTCTTATAGAATCAGAGTTCCTCAGCTCTGGGGGGCCCATAGAGCTCCTGCATACCAACTGTTACAGCTCAGAGAATGTCTGAGGGTGCAAGGACCCGCCCAGAGTCACTCTGCCATCTAATCCCACCTGAAGTGTGACCTTTTCCCTAACAGTACCCTCCTCTATTCCCTGGTTAGCACACTCAGCAGCACATTGGAATAACCTGGAAAGTTTTAAAAATATTTATGCCTGGGTCCCACCCCCAGCGATACTGACTTAATTAATGTGGATTGGGGCCTGGGTGTTGAGAGTTATCAACACTACCCAGGTAATTCTAATGTGCAGCAAAGCGTGAGACTCACAGCTCCATTCTTACCTTTAAACAGTCAACCAATAAGTATTAGAAGGAAATGAGTGATTCAGTAATTGAGGTGTTAGCTAAGAATGCTATTCTCATTTTGATGAAGGATTCTTATTTTTCTTTTATACATATCTTGCTGATTTTCCTTTCAAACTCTGAAAGCAATCCACTTATTGCTGCAGTCCAAACAACACAATAAATATATTTTTCTATGATCTAAAACTAAACTATGCCTATATTTTCCCCTATTTATAACGATAAAAATGGTAACCTCCTCTTCGCCACATCATACATAGGAATCATTTTGCATTTGGGATCTAGCATAATACTGATTTATTTTTTATAGTCAACAATTATTAAGATTTAATTAAAAATTGTCTCTCTGCAATAATTTTCTCTTGTATTCATTTTTCATTTTGCTGGACTATAGCTTTCAGAAATTCTTACAATAAGAGTTGTTGTACAGACTTTGTATTCTAAAATCCTTTTATTTTGACCTTACATTTTAATGATTATTTGGGTTGTTAAAGAATTCTAGGCTCAAAATTATTTCCTCTCCTAATATTGAAGATATTATTCCATTATCTCTTGTAGCCATTATTGGTCATCAGAAACTTGTTGTTTATCTGATTCTTCCTTCTTTGTACGTAATTTTTTCTGAAGCTTTTAGATTGTTTTTCCACTCGTTGTCCAAAATTTCACTAGGATGTGTCTAAGGTTGAATTTTTGTTTTGTTTCGTTTACTCAGAAGCAAGGTGTCCTTTTTTGAATCTAAAAACATCTTTCTCCAGGACTGGGGTATTTTTTTCTACTATATTTTTGATTTTCTCTCTTTTGTTTTATCTGTTCTCTCCATCTTCAACTCGTATTCAATAAATAGATATTGGACTTTTGACTCTGTCTTCCACATGTCTTAACTTTCTCTGCATGTTTTGTCTCTTGGTCCTTCTGTTCTGAAAACTGGTGGAATTGCTCAGCTCCAGCTTAAAACACACTCATTTTCTCTTCAACTATGTCCAATGTGCTCTGCACTCATTGATTTACTTTTTCTTTCCAACAAGCATATTTTATCGTTTCTGAAATCTCTGGTACTTTTTCATAACATCTTGTTCTTGTTTCATAAATGTAAATATTAATACATTTTCCCCCATTTTTATCTATTCCACTTTCTCTTTCCTAGGGAGCTAATTTTTCTGTTTGTTGAGTTTTATTCCCTTCTTATACAATGTTTGTTATCCTTAAATCTTTAGCAATTCTTAGTAACATGCTCAACTTTTATTAGAGGTTGCCTTTAATGCCACCTGAGGATGCATTTTCTTTACCAAAATCTGACTCTAGCCCTGTGGTGGAGGGAAGGGATGTGCTGTAGGCAATGAGTTGTGCCTGTGGCCAGACTTCTGGATGTGGGAGCTCCCAATTGCTCCTGGTTGTCAGGTACTGTCCTTCTTTGCAGCCCCAGCACTCAGAGGCTCCATCCTGATCTAAGGGCACTCACCCATGCAGCTTGCTGTTGGCTCACTGAAGGGAGGAAGTGGGGATGGATAGCACTAGCAGTGGGTCTTGAGACCGTCGGGACCTGGGGAAGTATACAGTTGATGCTCACATAAAGAGGAAGTGTGTCTCTCTTTGAATTTTATTAGAACTGGGCTCAGAGACAGATGAGGAATATATAGACCCAGCCAGAACTTAACTCCAAGTCAAAAGGACCCCAAACACTTCACTGTATTTCTTTTCCTTATTCTAGGAATATATCTATATATAGATATAGATATCTATCTAGAGATATATAGATAGATAGATATATAGATATCTATCTGAATATCTATATAAGGTATATGCTATGTCTACAGATATATAGATAGCTAGACATATATACTAAATATTTCTACATATATATTTAAATATGTACATAAAGTGTTTTACATAAGACTTGGCACTCAATAAATGAGAGCTACTATAAAGAAGCATCATCAACATAATGTATTACTGCCACCAAAAGTCAATACTATCTGCTTATTTTCTCTATCTCTACTCTTCCTTTAAAATCCGATTTTGAGTTGGAATTGGTCTCAGAAGCCGTTTACTTCAATCTCTTCATTTTTAAAGGTTAATAAATACATTAACATTTTAAGGTTAATTAACACATTCTCACTGCAGAAAATATAGAAAATACAGAAAAAGTAAAATAATTTGAAGAAAAAACCTTTATCCATAAGCCCATCCCAGTTAGCACTATCAGCTCCATAATTTATGAACTGTGGCCCACGGGGGAGAAATGGCCAGCCAACAATCTGACCTGTCAGCAGGTCATTGGCCAAGTGTCCTCCATACCATCCTCTGTCCTTCTCCCTGAGACAGGAAGACTGTGCTTTGTTCTATTGGTTAGAGGAACACACGACTGACTGCAAGCCTGGGTAGAGTTACTGTCCCATACAAGAACCCTCAGTTCGTCCTGCCCATGCCCTCTTTCCTGCCCATAATTACGTTGGTCACAGCAATGTCTTCCTCTTGAATTCCATGACCTCGAGGAGCTGAAGAAATCATTCGGCTCTTCACTTGTCTTAAACTATTAGTGTGACATGTGTTTTGTTAGTACAGGTGTAGAGGTCATGCTAAGACCAGTCTGGGGGAGAGGAATGGAGAGAGCTGCGGGATTGTGCAGTTTTTCCCCTGCACCGCCTGGAAAACTCCTCTAAGAAGCTCCAATGTCACCTCCAACTTGAAGTCCTCCTTCCTCTGCCCAGGCAATTGGTCAGTCTCAGCTCTGTGCTCCTTAGCAGTTAGTTCATTTCTCCCTACAGCATTTATAGGATATGTGTCTATCGGTCTGTATCACCTGATAGATTATAAATTTCCTAAAGACAAGGATCCAACACCTAGCACAATTCCAGGCTCATAGCAAGGGCTTCATAAAAGTCTGATGAATGAATGATTGAATGTTTGCGTGAATAAACTTCACTGAGGAGCTTTAGCAAATATTCCAGAAGCATTTTGAAATATTTGAAGAATATTTTGTTGAAATACAAAGAATGTCCCAAGAACAAGTAAGACAGCTTCACCTACCATATTTAACATGATATTACCAATAGTGTACCATAACTAAACCATTTAACTAGCCTTCCTTCTATTAACATAGGCGTTTATTCCCTGACTTACCACCGAGTCAAGGGTGGAAAATGTGAGTGGCATGTACTCTAGCACCATAATTATTGCTTGAATTTGTTCTACAGAATCCTAGAAGAGTACTAATCTATGTTCCTGAACTTCTCCAGCGTCAGGGATACACCTGCCCTCCAATTCACCCTATTTCAAAATCAGGAAAATCATCGTTTTTAAAGAAAGTATCCTAGGAGATAGAAAGAGATTTGAATTTTAAATTAAAGGTTTAGATTTGAGGCCCAGGTCTACTATTAACTGGCTGTTGTGTTCATCTCTTTACTATTCGAAGCCTCATTTCCTTATCTTGAAAATAATAATAACTGCCAGAGCAGGGTAGCGGTGAACACAAAGTGTGAAATGAATACAAAAGTATTTTGTGAACAATGAAACAGTGTACATATTTAATGGTGGAAAGGAAGGGAGGATGAGAGGTTAGTAGGGACACGGATATCTGTCTTAAATGAAAGACAATATCTGTCAGAACAAAAGAGAAAAGATTCTTCTCCAAAGAGGAGGAAATCACTGGAATCATGGAATGCTGTGTCACAGGGGATGGGAATGCCTTGTTTACAGTCACATGGGGTCAGTGGAGAGAACAGTTTCATAACTACTGATGCCCCGTCCTTCCTGCCTCCTTCCTCCCACCTTTCTGGTCTTGTCTCGAAGAATACAGGCTCTGAGATGCACTGCCTAGATTTGGGTTCTGATTCTGCCACTGACTGAACCCCCAAAAGTACTTCACTTCTCTATCTGTCACTTTCTTCATCTGTGAAATCAGAGTGATCATAATATCTCCACATAGGATCCTCCCTTCCCTGTTATCCAATTTTATTTCCACAGTCTATCATTACAACTTCCTTGTATTTACTCTCAACTCCCTTGCTGCGCCTCCTCCTCTGTGTGCTGTACTCACTTTGCAAGATCACACCCTAGTGGATCGTAACTCTCCCCACACTCTCTGCCTGCCCTTCTGCAGCTGAGTGGAGCTTGAGAAAAATTCAGGACCACACTGACTGACCTGCCTTAGGTGCAGGACCAAGGACCACAGGTGTGCCCTTAAGACTACCCAGCTGCTGTATTGTATCCCCTTAGACCACCCGCTCTCCCACCCTGCTAGAAACGACTTCACAACATCTTCCTGCTCAATCTGCCTTTGCCCACACTCTCAGCTAATGGCCTTGCTTTTCACATCACTGAGAAAATAGAAGCAATCAGAAGAATATTTGCATGGACTCCCACAAATCTATCTGTAAATCTGCCAGCATTTTCAGTGTTCTACCTTCCATTCTGTTACTAAAGATAAATTGTCCACCTCTTATCGAAAGCTATTATGATTGAACTGTGCCTTCCAAAACTGTATATTGAAATCTTAACCCTCAGCACCTCAGTGAGCTTATTTAGAAATAGGGTCATTGCAGATGTAATTAGTTAAGATGAGGTCATACTGGAGTAGGGTGAGCCTCTAATTCAATACCACTAGTGTCCTTATGTTAAGGGGAAATTTGTTCACAGACACACACAGGAAGAATACCAAGTGAAAAGGAAGGTAAGACCAGGGTGATGTGCCTACAAGCCAGGAAATGACAGATTTCCAGCAAACCACCAGAAGCTAGGGGAGAGGTTGCAAACAGATCCTCCTTCATAGACCTCAGAAGGAACCAACCCTGCTGACACCTTAACCTTGGGTTTCTAGCTTCCAGGACTGTGAGAAAATTTATTTCCACTGTTGAAGCCACTCAGCTTGTGGTACTTTGTTCCGGCAGCTCTAGAAAACTACAACAAAAGCCAACCCTTCAGTCACCTAAAGTGACTAGATTCTACCCCGTTTAGAGTACCCTGAGACATTGGTCCAAAAGCATTTTTCTCCTATAGCGTTAGTTTTTTCCTCTCTACCGTATCATTCTCACCGGCTCCACACAGGCTGTTATTTGTCTGATCTCAAAAAAAAAAAAAGTTGTTTTTAACTTCCCTTGACCGTGCTTTCCCTGCCTTCTACCACTTCTTTTCTCTGCAACACTTTGCAGCAAAACTTCTTATGTTGATATACTCATTGTCTCTGATTCCTCTCTTATCTTTTCTTAAACACACTCAAACTAGGCTCTCATGCCCTTTACTCCATATAAAGCGTTCTTGTCAAAGTCACCAACGACTTGCACATTGCTACGCCCACTGACCAACTCAGTCCTGCTCCTACCTGAACCACCAGTGACATTGGACACAGCAGATCATTGCTGCCCCCTCAAGGCACTTCTTCCCTTGGCTTCTGGGACTACACACTCTTGGCTTTGTCCTCACTTTCTGACTGTTCCTGTTCATTCTCCCTGGGTGGTTCCTCATCTTCTCCCAGACTCAGGGTCCTGTCCTTGGTCCTCCTCTCTATCTACCTACAACATACAGCCCCTCAGTGAGCTCATCCAAGCTCAAGGTTTAATTACCATCTATGTACCAAAGACTTTTAAATGTATACTTCCAGATGAGCCACTCCCCTGAACTCCAGGCTCACGTAGCCAACTGCCCACTCCAATAGATATACCACAAACGTAACATGTCCCAAACTGAACTCCCAATCTTCCTCCGAAAGCCTGTTCACCTGCATTCTTCTCCATCTCGGCTGAGGGCAACTCCGTTCTTCCAGGTGCTCAGACCAAAACCTGGTATTCATTTTTTGTTTTTTGCTTTTTAAAATTTTTATTGGCGTATAATTGCTTTACAGTGTTGTGTTGGTTTCTACTGTACAGCAAAGTGAATCAGCTATACGTATACATATATCCCCTCTTTTTTGGAGTTCCTTCCCATTTAGGTCACCAGAGCATTTGTATTTGTTTTTAACTCCTTATTTTCTCTCCCGCCACAGATCCAAGAAGTCCTACTGACTCCACATTTAAAACATATCTGGAATCTAAACCTTTCTCATCCTCTCTGCTAAGCTATCATCATCCTTCACCAAGATTATTGTAACCGCCACCTAACTGGTCTCCCTACTTCTTCCCTTGCATCCTACACTCTATTCTCAACACAGCAGTCAGGTCCTGTAAAACGTAGCTCACCTTAAGTGAAGTCCTCCCATGGCTTCCCACTTGATAAGAGAGAAAGCTGGGCCCTTCCAGTGGCCTCCTGGCCCCTTCATGGCCTCTGACCTCATCGCCCTCCCTCTGCTCCAGCCACAACAGTCCTTGCTGGTCCCAGAGTATCCAGGTTGTTCTCACTGCAGGGTCTTTGCACTGGAACACTGGTCCGCCAGGTGACCACACGGATAACTTCATTACCATCTCCATCTCCTCTCAAATGTCACTTCCTCAATGAGACCTACCTGGACCAACTATAAAACTGTGATTCCTGCTCTCAGATGTTCCCTTTCCCTCCCCCTGCCCCATCACTTCCTAGTATACAATATAATTTACTTATTCATTATGGTCCTATATTTTCTGTCTCCCTGTACCAGAATGCAAGCTCTGGAAGGTAGGGGTTTATTTTTCTGTTTTGTTTATTTATAGATTTATTAAGTGCCCAATAAATATTTGTTGAATGAGTGAATAAATGAAAGGATGAATATAAAGTGTCTAGAATAGTGTCTGGTGCAAAACATGTGCTTAAGAATTATTAGCCATCATCAATATTACCTTGCATTATTGAATGGGAAATCAGATTTTGCAGCAGGAAGATCTAGGAACTTGGCTGGCAGAGTGCCCCTTAAAGGAAAGACACTGGGTGAGGGGGGAAAACTTGCCAGTTAATGAAGCTTATCCAAGGCTCATTTATTTCCAGTTGACTTTGCATGGACTCTTTTGGTTTTCCTCTGACTGCTCTCTTGTGCCAAACTTGGATGAATCCCTTGGATCTCCCCTGGCAGGGCTCTGCTAGAATCACTGCTCTGTGCTTCTCAGGAGAACCTCAGGCCCAATTTAGCTAGCGGGAAACAAAAATTAATAACCTCAGAGAAATCTCAGCCTATCTCTGCTGCTACCTCATTTCCAGGATTTTTCAGTCTTTAAGAGGCTATAGGAGAATTAGGTCCAAACCCAACAGCTGGTAGTAGTTAATACTACTGAACAAAGGACACATAGATTCTGCCCAGCCTGTCAGACATTCCCATGGTCAGTAGAGAACACAAACGGTTTATAATTTTTTTTCGATGGAAGAGTTTGCCAGGGAACTGATTGAATGTGACTTAGGTTTTATAGGACCACTCTGGCTGTAAGTTTTTTGAATAGAGTGTAGGGGGGAAGTAGGGAGAGCAAGTAGGAGGCTATTGCACTAATCCTCCTGAGAGCTCAGATCACAGTAGAGAAGTAAGGAATGGTTGGATTCTGGATATGTTTTGAAAGTAGAGTCCATAGGATTTCCTGACTGGTTGGATCTATGGTATGAGAGAAAGAGAGGGGTCACAAAGACGGCATGGTTTTGGGGCTTAGCCCCTGGAGAGATGGGAGTTGTCATAGCACGTCATGTGACCCACAGGACACTCTTGGTATTGAGAAGATGTATATGGCTGGGGGGCGGGCAGAGAAAGGGTTGCATTAAATTGTTTTATACACAAACATTGCAAATATGTCCTCTTTAAAGCAGACAGACAAATGTTCTTCAATTTTTCCTAGAAAGAAGAGAGAAGGTTTTATCCTCAGTATTCCTAATAATTAATTCCTCCTTTCTCAACTCTTTTTTTTTTTTTTACTCTGTGCGGGAAAATTCATTTTCTGAATAATTTGCACAGAATAGAATAGCTCAAGTCTAACATATTGTTTAATAAAAATGCAACTTTAACAATGTCCACACACTCACACCCCTTCCTGAGTGAACTCAGACCCTCAACATGCAGGTCTTGTCTGAAAGCATCAGTATTGATTTAAAGCCCACCCAGTGAGAGCGGTGGGTATTCAAATGACTGAGAGGGCTACTGGGGAGAGAGAGGGGCTATACTCTACATTTCTCAGCATTTGCGGTGAGGATGAGCCCCATTTTCTCGTCCAGAGTCCCCTGGACTGTCGGACTTCTGCCACTACACAGTGTCAGCCTGTCCACTGACAGCATCTCGCCCAGACGGAGCCTAACCCGGAGGAAAGGGCCTTGTTGGAGACGAAAGGGGAAAAGAGTGGAAATGAGGATCAAGGGTCTCCCAGCTCCCCATTACTAATATTAAACTATTTTGTGTATGTAACATATGACTTGGAAATTTGGGATCACATGGAACAGTAAGATCAAACGGAAACTTTCAACTGGTTGTCTTAGGGATCAGTTTGCCTGGGAGGCCCAGGGCACTGTGGGGAAGAACACATACAGACGAGGGACATGAGACTCGGGGGTGTCCTGGGGTGCTGCCCTGGCCAGCAGCGTCCCACCTACATTCTCCACAAGATGGCGCTTGTCTGCCCAAAGCTCAGTGGAGGACTTTGGATTTTGTTTGAATAATGAAGGCTGCAGTCCCATCCACTTATCTTCTAGGAGAAAGACTACGAAGAAGGAATGCGGATGGGCAGGGCCAGCCTGGTTGCAATTTCCCACCGAGCAGGACTGAGGTCCGTCAACTCTGCTTGAAGGTAATTTCCTCATATTTGTGATGTTTGGAACTCTGAGTCTGTGTCTCCTGCCACAATAGGCCACAAAACCATTCAAACAAAAACAGAAGGAAGATTGTATGTCAGCAGAGCACTTTGTAGTTAACACAAGGTGTTCAGATATGTTTTATGATTTGATTTTCAAACTAGCCTGGACTGGGAATCCACGTCTGTCTCATTCATTGTATCCACAGTGTTTGGAGCAGGGAGTGGCACATAGGCTCTAATGCATATTTGTCAAATAAATGAACCCTGTGAGACCAGAAAAGGAATCATTATCCGCATTATATATCTGAGGCCCGGAGACTCAGTTAATAACTGGCAGAGCCAGGACCAGACGGAGACTCCCACCCCAAGGTCATTGCTAGTTATTCTGTCCTCTGATGCTTCTAGGTCACTAGCCTCAGGAAGCAAAGAACCCCAAAGCCATGAGTGTGTGGAGCCGCTGTACAGTGCACAGAAAAGCAGGCAGCAGGGGTTTTCTAGCAAAGAGAAAGATATTCAAAGAAAACTCAGGACCAAGATGTGGACATATAGCTGGCAAAAAGCTCCATGTCCTCCCTATGCAGCCAAGGTGTGTTCCAGCAGGCAGGCACTGGCTGGAAACACGCAGCTCTTCAGCCTCCCCTGGAGCAGAGCTTGAGAATGCAGCCTTTTGCACGGCTGAAGTGCTCACAGGAAACCCAGATCCAAAAGCATTACAGTTATATCTAACTGATCCTTCATGGTCCGCTATTTAGTTATTAGCCATGGTAAGACTCAGGATTCATCACTCCTGCTACTTCTTCTCTGGGGGAAATAACCAAGAGTTTAGTCTTACCACAGATTAGAAAGCTAATGTGCATAGCTGACCACTGAGAGTGAATACACGACATTAGGTTCTTAAGGCTGAGAAGAACTCTGAGTGGTCCATAGTCTGGGTCCCTAGACACAAGGTCTGAGAAGCTGCTGAAATAACATGTATATTACGAGTGTTCTGGAGGACAGGGTCTATGGCTTCCATCAGATCCTCACAAGGGTCTCTGCTCCAAATCCAGCCACTGAGGATCAGAAGTTACCTCCTTAGCCCCCCAGCTGCCCAGCTTTGCTCAAAGCCCCAGGGATAGGGCATAGATACCTTGCAAGGCAGCCCATCCATTTCCTGTGATCAATACCTACCCCCACAGAGAGTGAGGGGTGGGCAGGTTGTCCCACTAGGACCTGAATAAAACACCTCCCTCCATGTGTCCAGCACACGGGATCAGAACCAGAGCTGCAGCATAGCAATGCTGGGACGGCCTCGGAAGTATATCAGTAGGCATCACGGGGGCTGCTTTTCAAATATGCATATTTAAAGACAACTAATGACTAGTTCCCCCAAAGTGAGGGAGAATTCTTTTTAATAAGAATTGCTGCTCATATGTCTCAGAAGAGCCTCTTACATAGACGCCAGGTCTGGAGCTGGTGGCGTCCATCAGCCCCAATTCTAATGGACCACCCCCAAGGTGAGGTTTCAGTGATGGAGGTAAAGCCCCAAGTTTGTGCAAAAATAGATCCTCTCCTGCCATCTGGTGTCTAACACTATTAATGCACCTTTCACAACATGCATTTTTATCAAGTTCCCATCTCTGATCTTTTCAAGGGTTTCAGAACTGAACTTAGTTTAAACTCCACCCTTTACTTACATGAAGTCTGGGCTCAGGAATTGTATAAGCACGTGTCACACAGCTTATCAGTGGCAGAGCCCAGATTGAGGCTAAAGCCTTTTCGCTGTCCTTCAGGAGCTCTTTCCCATCCTGCGCAATGTTCCGTGTTTAACCTTCCCTGTCACTTTGCCCTTTTCCTAGGACAGGAGCTTTCCATCTGGAACCAAGGTCCGGGCTGACTGTTCTCCTCCACACTCCCACAGCTCCCCACACTTCCCTCTGTAACAGCATTCTGCACCCAGATGATCCCCACCAACTTTTCTGTGTCCTTCACTCAACAAGAGGCCCTTGAGAGCAGAGACAGTTCACATTCCGAACACAGGGCCCAGCCTGGAGCCTAGCACAGGTGAACTGATGAGAGAAGTCGCCCCTCACCCAGGTAAGCAGCACCCTTGCTGTACCTGTCATCACGACCATTGTCTTCCTGTTCTGTGCTACGGAACCCCATGCTCCTGGGGTCCTGAAGAGAAAGGACATGGGTCCCCTCGTGCAGAGCTCTGGTGGGTAGGAGGCCCATCCAGGACAATACTGAGTGAGGAATCTTACAAATGGGTGCCCTAAGGGCAAAAAGAGAACATGGTGAGGCTGTCAAGCTCAGGGTAGTTTCGGAGAATAATGTTCAAGGCAGTTTCTGAGACTTGAAGGTGAATTCAGGAGAGCCTTGGTGGAGAGCACTTGGGCAGCAGGAACGGCCAGGCCCAGAGGTGCGAGCAGGCAGGTGTGTTAAGGGTATACCTGGAGTGCAGAGAAATTTGAGAGTTGTGGGGAGAAAAAGCTTAACCCAAGAGCTTCACAAGGGCCAAGTGACAAAGGTCTTTAATGCCAGGATCTGGGAGCTTAGCCTCAGTTTCCAGGGACGAGATGCCTGTGTAAAAGATTTTAAGGAGTAGAACAATGAGATGGGGTCTGGGCAGCAGTGGGATGGATGAATCAGGAAACATTAGATTAAAGAGTGTGGCCCAGGGGAAGTCTGTAGAGCTGCTGTTCTTGCACTTCAGTGTGCTTTAGAATTTCTAGGAGAGACAGCTTGAATGCAGATTCCTGGGTGCCCTCCAGAGATTCTGATTCAGTAGATCTGGGCTAGGGCCCTGAAATTCGCACTTTCAGCAAGAAGCAAACTCTTTGGGTGCTTCTGATACAAATGGCTTAAGGGCACACTTGAGAAACCACTGGAGGAGAATGAGGAGGAGAGAGCAGAGGTCGGAGGTCAACATGTAGGGGATGGGAAGTGAAGGAGATGAGATGCCTCCCAGTGGCCCTTGAGGGAAAACAGTTGGGGGACGGGAAAGGGAAGGGAGAAGCAGCGCCTGAAAAACCAAAGGAAGATTGCTTTCAGAAGGAGAGACCAGTTCCCCAAAACAAACTCAATGAGACAGTTAAATTAAGTATGAACAGAAAACAGGGTTGGTCAGATTTGGGCAACTACACGATCCTTAACGACTCTATCCAGCAGTGGTTTATGGAACAATGTGGGGAAAAAGCCAGACAACAGAGGGTAGGGATTCCCTGCAGAAGAGAAACACTGACACTCAGGAGATTTTCCTCCCTCCCTCCAGAAGCTTGACAAGGAAAGAAAATGAGAAAGGGGATGGAGAGTGGATGAGAAGCGACTGATCGTGCAGAAGTGTTTTGGTTTTAGATGGGAAAGACTGGGATACCTTTCAATGCCCTGGAGGAGGAGTGGGCTGACATCACGGCAGAGGGTTCTGGAGAGAGGGGTGGTTGGAGAAGGGGGCTCCCAGAGAGCAAGCAGCGGGTGAGGAGCCGTCCTGAGCCCCCAGAGGCAGGAAGAGAGACCCTTCTTTCCTGAGGCAGGTGACGAGAGGAAGGGGAAAAGCGTGAGTGAAAATATGTTTGCAGGTTGATTAAGGGACAAAAGAAAACAAATCCCATAAATATGTAAACTCACCTTGTCAAAATCTGAGTTGATATATAAATCTGGGAGAAATAGTGAGTTTATTAAGTAACTGGATTAAGAGTCCAAAAGATGTTAAGAGTCTCGAGTGAAGAGCTTGAAACTAACTTCAACTGTGCAAATGTAAATTCTGCAGTTGGTTTAAAAATTAGCTTCCAAAAATAGAAGAGAGCAACATGACCTAACAGCAGCCAACAATTTCAAAAAATTAAAATTGATGATATTCTCCATTTAACTAAAAAGGATTATGAGGCTTTTAAAAGCTAAGAATTTGAAGTTATCACTGTGGGATCCCAGGGGTTTGCAGAGTTCTAGCCTACCAACTCTTACTCCACCCCTTTCTAAAGGTATGAAGACAAGGAAGAGTGGGTGGTATGATTGTTGAGACAACTTAATCTATACTCTGCTTTATATATTTTTTGAAGTCATTCATTTGCAAACCTTGATATTTTAACTATAATTGGAAACCAATCTTCATATTCTATCTCAAATCTGATTACACTGATTTCACCAAGTGAAACTCACAAACCTCCCTTACCACCTGGGAGATCTTTGCAAGACTAAAGAATCCTAAAACTTCACCCCCTCGGAGGTCTTGAGGGTGAGGTGGGAAGCTGTCCATGAATCATCCTCATGAGCAGTTAGGTTTGGAAATCTTGGATGTGTCTGATTCCCATCCTAAGCTACTAAGGAGAGACAGAACGTTTTTCCTTGTGCTTCACGATCATTCAGAACTATCAGATTATGCCTTTGGTGAATGTGACAAACTACATGTTTGAAAGTATGGCTAATTATGGTCTACTAATGGCATTTGTTGGTGTTGCATAATGTAGGAAGACTTGCTTAGATTTATAAACTCCTTTTCTTAAAAAAGTTTAGTTTTCAGTATAAATCTAATCACTATATATCTATTCTTTCTAATCTTTTCAAATGACTAGTAGTTATGAGTAGTATATCTATATGCAATGATGCTTTGGATGTTATGAAGAGAGACAAATAAGACAGTAAGAGGTGGTTTGGAACTAACTCATCACACCCAAAGAACACATCACAAATGAACAAATCATGTACCATCTTTATCCTTCAGGTTTAATTTTATTAGTTGTCATGTCTCTTTGAGTTATAATTTACATATTATAAAGTTCACCCATTGTAAGTGTACAATCTGATGATTTTTAGCTAATTTATAGGGCTGTGTAACCATCACCACAGTTTCAGAACACTGCTGTAACTCCACAAAGTTCCCCCATGCCTGTTAGCAGCCCTACAGCCCAAATAAACCTCCGAGCTGCTTTCTGTCTCGAATGTTTTGCCTTTTCTAGAAATTTCATGTAAATGGAAACACAAAGTATTTAGTCTTTCACGTTCGTCTTCTTTCACTTAACATTAACATTCATGAGGATCGTCCTTGCGGTTAACAAGTACACACGGTTCACTCCTTACTTTTAGCTCTTACATTTCAATCTAAGATCCATTTTTAATTCATTTTTGTGTATCACATTAAGTAAGGGTGTAAGTGTATACATGTATGTATGTATGTCTGGATGGATGGATGGAGTTTTGCATATGGATATCCAGTTGTGCCACCACCACCTAAAAAGGCTATCTTTCCTCACTGAATTGCCTTGGCACCTTGGTTGGAAATCACTTGACCATAAATGCGTAGGTTTATTTCTGGACTCTTTCTGCTGTTCCATTAATCTACATGTCTATCCTTGTTGGAAGGGTAAGCATTGATTTGTGAAAACTTTGTTTCAGTTTTATATATTTTTATATATATATATATATATATATATACATACACACACACACACTAGATTACTGTGTAAAATGTATTTCTTACTAAGGATTGTGGTAAAGATATTTTCTTGAAAAATATTTATTTAGGCATTGCCAGATAATATTCACAATAAGATATAAAAAAGGGGTCCTAGAATAGTGTATCGGGACGCATAAGGATGGTGGAGCACGAGTGCAGACTCACACTTCACAGAAGGGGAAACTGAGGCCCAGGGGCGGTGGGAAGGAAGTAATTTACCCAAAGTTACACCAGAATGCGGCCCAGGTGCCCTTCCTGGAAGCCCCCATCTTCCCAGTGCACCAGCTGTTCCTCCCTGTTCTTTGGCAACTCCTTAAGCCATTTCCACCCCGCCCTCCACCGAAGTCGTGCTGGCAGCAGCTGGCAGAGCCCTCGTGGGCACGCAGCTTGGCAGGAGTCTCCCTCTCTGCTCAGCCTCCCCTATGAGACTCACTGAAAACAGTCTCCCCAGACACTGCGCTGCCGGCAGGGCTGCCCCAGATGACTGTTCCCTGTGCTCCTGCCCCTCCCTTTCCAGGGACAGTGGGATTGGCTTTTCTTCAGGGACTCTTCTCAGAATGGAAAAAAGAAAGCCGGGCCATCGATGTCAAATGGCTCTTATGCAACGGCGGCATCTTGATGAGAATTGTGTAAATAACCCCAGAACATATGGATTGTATTTCCCTCAATTTACCCGGGAATGTAATAAGCCATGGCCATGGAGTAAGGCTGCTACCCGGCCCCGGCACTCAGAACACTGGAAAGGGTCGTCTCCCCACCCCAGGGACCTCTTAGCGGGGAACTCTCCTATCCACCTCAAGTTCCAAGGGCACCTGCCCTCAGCAAGGCACAGGTTGTGCTGAGTCACGCTGACAGCATCCCAGGCAGACCCTGATGCCCTCCTTCAGAGGAAGATTGTGCTTCTAACCACACAAACTGGGCAGAAGATCTGCTCATTAGTTCATTCATTCATCCATCCATTCAACTAGTATTTATTGAGCACTGTTGTGGGGGGCGGGTGGGCGGAGTAGGAATATCACAGCGAACAAGACATCACAGTCCTGCTTTCACGTCCAGTGAAAGGACTTTCTAGCACTCCAAGTTATCAAAGCTTTTGAATAGGGGCGAGTTCCCAGCAGAGGTTGATAGAGACTCAAGCATCAAATGAAGAATTGGGTGGCTGATTTCCAAGATTCCTCCCAAGCGCAAGGTTTCATGAGGTTTTAAGTTCTTGGAACACTGCCACTGCTCCCCTGCTGCCCGCGCAGGTATCTTTGGATGGCACCTGCAGAAGCTTAGACCCAGAGGTTTTTGTTGGAAGGCCTGGGCGTTTGCTGGAGAAGAAATAGTGGGTCCAGGAAAAGTAGATGCCCATCTTTCCTGCTGAGAAAACCCTTTCCATTCTTATTTTTATGTCCTGTCTTCTCTGTCTCTTCAGAAGAGATCTGAGAACTTTCTCCTGAGTGAGGAGGATGAATCTGAAGAGTAAAACAAAAACACACAAGCATAAAAGTTCTGGACAAAATGTTTCCATTGGGGGAAACTCCATAAAGGATGCATAGGATGCTCTGTATTATTTCCTATAACTGAATGTAAATCTACAATTGCTTCAAAGTAAAAAGTGTAATTAACTCCCCCAAAACTTTTTGATTACTATACTACACATATGTAAGATGTTACCTTTAGGGGAAAAGAAGTGAGGGACGTAAGGATATCTATACTTTTTTCCAACTTTTCTGTAAATCTGAAATTAATTCAAAATAAAAAGTTTGAAAACAAGTTTTAAAATGCAAGAAAATGCTTTTGATTTTCTTGCATTTTAAAGGGTTGGGGACAGAGCACGGGGTTAGGAATTAGTAGACACTGACTTTCTGTGTGACCCTGGGCAAGTCCTTTCTCCTCTCTGGCCCTCAGTTTCCCCATCTGTACAGTGCAGGTGTTCCACAAGACGGTAATGTCCTATCCTATCTATGGTCGTACATTTATGGTCCTGTATTGGTATCACTCTCACCCTATTCTCTTTACGCTTTCCCAGCCCAACCTCTCAGAGGCTCCATCCGTAATGCAGGGATAAATAACATTTACTTTTTTAAAAAATTTTAAATTAAAAGTGAAAGGAAACAGTGGATGCCAGGTACCTGCTTAGTAGTAAGTACTCAGTAAATGTGGGATTCCTACCCCTTGCCCCTTCCTTTCCCACAGAACAGAGCTCAGTCTCTGAGCTCCTCCCCATTCCCCCCATCCACCTCCACAAACCCCTCCCTCTCCATCTCCCACTCCCCACCCCATCTGCATTCCACTCTCCAGCCATCTCCGTGTACCCACCCCCATCCTCCTCCCCACTCCTTCCTTCTCCCCCTCCTCCTCCCCGTCCTCATCCTCCTCCCCCTCCCCACCATCTGTGCCTGGAACTAGCACATAGCCTTTAACCACACCCTGGGGGGCTCTCACTGTGCTTGTCAAGAAGCAGAGCTGAATACTCAGGTCCTCAGCTTCCTTTTGTGTTGTTTCCCTAGAACAGTGGTTTTCACACTTTGGGTGCATCAGAATTACCTGGGGAGCTTCTTAAAACACAGATTGCTGGGGCCTGCCCCTGGAGTTCCCGTTCAGTAGGCCTGGTGCCAGACTTCAGAGAATGTGGGTCTCCAGCAAGTTCTCAGGTGATAGTGCTGCCAGCAGGGGTTCCCTGCAAACCCAGAGGAGAGCTAGAGGCCCCATGTTCCAGAGGAAAGGCAGATTTGCCAGGGAGCTTGGCCCTAGGGGCTGAAGCCAAGGAGGAGAAGGAGATGCAGGCCCGACAGATGGGACGGGGTCTGATAGGAGATCAGGGCAGGGACCGCCCCCCCAGGAGAGGGGTTTCTCCAGCTTTTCCTCTTTTTTCTCCCTTCCCACCTGAAATGAAGCACTGCCCCCACTCCCTCACTCCCACCCCTGGGAAGTCTCCAGAGCCAGGTGAGGACGGGCCCAAGCTGAAGTGCTGACTGCCAGGGCAAAGGGAGGGAAAGGGAGCAGTGTGGGAACATCTCCAAAGCCCAGGACTCACAAGCTGGGAGGGGAGTGGAATGGAGTCCATTTCAGACAGGTTTGTTGGGAACGTGTTCCTGGTGGTTGGGGGACTGCGTAAGTAGAAGCTTGCCTGTGGCTGTATTTGTCAAGACGCCTGTGTGCTCTAGTGGAAAGTGAGGTGGGAGATGAAGAAGGAGAAGAATAGCTAACTTTTATTAAGTATTTAAGTAAGTGCCGGGGCCTGAGTAAGCACATTTTAGTCTCCACGAAGTAGGTATTATCCCCGTTCTCACATAGTAACTGTTCCTCAGTTATGCAGGTACCCACCCCAGCTGACGCCTGTCATGTCACAGTCAAACTGTGCTCTCTGCACTGTCATGACCTCTTCGGCTCTGCACCCCCTACAAGCGGTGAGACTTTGACCAAATCAATTTTTCTGAGCCCCAGTGTCTCTGCCAGTAAAAAAAAAAAAAAAAAAAAAAAAAAAGTCAATATTGAGTGCTCCCAAAAGAATTTTGAGGCACAGATAAAACATCGAGGTGAAATGATGAGGTGAAATGCAGGTAGCTGTGCTGTGTGTATCTCAGCCCCCCACCTAGAGGTTAATAGCAATGACCCTGGCCTCTGACCTTCACGGGATAGCCACTTAGAGGTCTTACATTTGGTTCTGGGCACCACTGGGTTAACATTTCATCCTGTTTAAATAAACCATTACTCACCAGTGTAACTAATGTTTTATTATTACTAATTCCAAAACCATTACACTGTGGAGCCAGAGTTTAAAAAGAATTTAATTGAAGACCAAAACATGCCCAGTAGCATTGCCTATTTTATAAATAATTTCTGTTCCAAATTCTAACTTGGTGCAGCCTTTTTGGTATATTTCATTTTTCAGTGTGTGATATAAAATGTTTTCATTGTATCCCTGTGCAGAATCCTGAAACATTCATAAAAATAAGAACAAAAATAATAATCCTTCTCATTTTTACAGCACCAAATGGTAGGCTGAATGACCACTCATGTCCTCTTGTTACAGTTGAGGAAACGGGCCCAGGCAAGTAACATACGATGCTCAAGTTCTTAATGCTAAATCCATCCATCCAGGTAGCATGGGTGCAGACCCAGTGCTCTTTGTTTTGTCCATGCTACTTCCACAGAACATTTGAGAAAAGAGCATGCCACCCTACCCAGCACTATCAATGCAGCTCTCTTTTCATATGAGTGTGTATAGCCGTCCACTGGGAAATGCTCCCTTAGAACCAACACCCATCCCAACCCCCAGCTGCTAATTTTATAGAGCCATTTCTCAGGCTCTGGGAATGACTTTGGGTGGCCTTGAGCAACCAGCTGTGTTGTGGAGCTTTGTTGATTGTATTCTCTGTAAGCATGTCTCTGAGGAGTTGTATGGTTTCACAGGGCTCCAGGAGTTTCCTGTTAAGACCATTGTCCCAGAAAGAGTCTGGAATGACTTTCAAGTGACTTAATTTTTTTTTCTCAGAAATATAAGTATGAGGCATTTCCTGGAGTGTGTACTTATATGTCCTCTATTTTCTTGATAGACAGCAGAATGTTGTGGTTAACATTAGAGACTCTAGAGAAATGTGAATGTCACTTTGTCACTTGTTGGGTGTATGACATTGGAAAACTTAAATTTTTCTGATCCTCAGTCTCCAAGTCTGTATAATGCAAATAATAATAATGCTTAACTCAGAAGGTTGCTGGCATAAACTAAGTGCTTGATATATGTGAACTGTCATCTTAATTATGCCTTTTTTCGCACTCAAAATAATATAGACCCTTCTGCTTCCATGAGACTATCTTTTTAAAACAAAGGCAAGGTGAAGACTTTTCCAGATATGTAGTTTTAAAGAATTCATCACCAGCAGACCCACACTAAAAGAAATAGTAAAGGAACTCCTTCAGGCAGAAGGAAAATAATGCCAAATGGAAATATGAATCTACACAAAGAAATGAGAGCACCAGAAATGGCAACTACCTGGGTAAATACAGAAGATTTTTAAAATTATTTAAATCTATTTTAAAGATAATTATCTGTTTAAATAAAATAATACCAATGTACCAAGGGGCTCAAGACACATGTATAAGGAAAATTAATGACAGCAATCATATAGTGACATGAAGGGGAAAGTGGAAGTACATTATTTAAGGTTCTTATAATACACATTAAGTTGTGTAATGTCATTCGAAAGTAGACTGTAATAAGTTAAAACCCCAAGCAACAGCAAAATAACAAAACAAAGAATTATAGCTAATAAGCCAACAAAGTAGATAAAATGAAATAAAAACAAATATACTAATTCTAGTCTAAATCTGAAAGGGAAAAAAAAACAAAGAAAACAAAGAACAGATGGGACAAATAGGATACAAAGAGCTGTATGATAAACTCAAACTCAACCAAATAATAATCACATTAAATGTAAATGGTCTAAATTGGACAAAATTGAAAGGCAGAGGTTTTCAGATTAAATAAAGAAGCAAGACCCAACTATACGCTTTGTACAATAAATGCATTTTAAATATAAATATAGAAATAGATTAAAAGTAAAAAGGTAGGAAAAGATATACCATGCTAACACTAATTAAAGGAAAGTTGAAGTGGCTATATTAATGTCAGACAAGTAGATTTCAGAACAAAGAATATTACCAGGGATAAAGAAGATCATAATGGTAAACAAAAGAATTAATTCACAAAGAGGATATAACAATCTTAAGTTTACACATCTAATTACAGAACTCCAAAATATATGAAACAAAACCTGACAGAACTGCAATGAGAAGTAGAAAAATTGACAATATAGTTAGAGATTTTAACATTCCTCCCTAAATAGTTGATAGAACAGGCAGAAAGAAAATCAGTAACTATACTGACCACTTAAATAACATGATCAGCCAACCTGTCATTTAAAGACAACTCCATCCAACCACAGCAGAATATACATGCCTTTCAAGTGCATGTGAAATATTTACCAAGATAGATCATATTTCAGGGCTAAAACCAATCTCAGTAAATTTAAAATGATTCAAGTCATACCAAGTAGGTTCTCTGACCAAAATGGAATTAAATTTGAAATCAATAACAGAATAATTTCTGGAAAATTACCAAATATTTGGAAACCAAATAGCACATTTTTAAATAACCAGAAGTCAAAAAATAAAAAGAAAATGTTAAATGAGTAAAATCAAAAACACAGCATATAGATATGTGTGGGATGCTGCTGAAGCAGAACTTATGGGGAAATTTATAGCACTAAAGATCAAACCAAAATTAAACTCAAAGTAAACAGAAGAAAGAAAGTACTAAAGATTTGGGAATAAATCCACAAAATACCCAACACAGATATGTTGGAAAAAAATCAATGAAATCAAGAGCAGGCTCTCTGAGGAGGTAATAAAGTTGACAAACTTCTATATAAACTGATCAGCACAAAAAGAGAGAAGATACAAATACCAAATTCAGGAATAAAAGAAGTGACATTACTAAAGATTTTACAAATATTAAAAGTACAATAAAGGAATACTACGATGAACAATGTTATATCCATAAATTTGACAACATAGATAAAATGGACAAATTCCTTGAAAAACACAAAAGTTTACTCAAGATGAAACAGATAACTTGTATAGCCTTTTATCTATTAAAGAAATTGAATTTGTAGTTAAAAATCTTCCCACAGAGGAGAGGGAGGGGGGAAACTCAGGCCTACATAACTTCACTGTATTAAGAAACACTTAAGAAAGAAATAATACCAATTCTACGCAAACTCTTCTAGAAAATTGAAGAGAAGGGAATACTTCTCAGCTCATTCTATGAGGCCAGTGTTTTCCTGATACCAAAATCAGATTAAAATGTTATAAGAAAACTTCATACCAGTGTCCCTCAAAACCATATATAAAAAAATTATTAACAAAATTTTATCAGATTAAATTCAACAATGTACAAAAAGGATAATATATCATGACCAAGTAGAGTTAATGCAAGATTAACTTTCTGGAAAAGTCAAGAAAATAAACCAATGTAATTTACCATATTTTTAATATGGTAAATTTTTAACATTGACATTTTAAATATTAACAAATTAAAAATGAAAAATCATATGATCATGTCAATAAAGGCAGAAAAGGGAATTCCCTGGATGTCCAGTGGTTAGGACTCCATGCTTCCATTTCCCGGGCCTGGGGCTCTATCCCTGGTCAGCAACTAAGATCCCACAAGCCACGCAGCGTGGCCGAAAAAATTAATAAATAAAGGCAGAAAAAAAATTGATAAAATCCAACAGCTATTCCTGGTACAAATTCTCAGCAAACTAGGAATAGACTGGAACTTCCTCAGTCTGATAAAGAACAACTACAAAAAACCTACAGTTAACAACTAAATGTTGAAAGACTGAATGCTTTCTCCATAAGATCAAGAATAAAACATTTATGTTCACACTCTCCACTTCTATACCATATTGTACTTTTGGTTCTAGTCAGTGCAACAAAATAAGGAAAAGAAAAGAAAGGAAGAAGTAAAACTGTCTTTATTCTTTTGATGATATGATCATATATGAAAAAAATCTGATGAGATCTTAAAAAAAGCTATTAGAACTAAAATATGAATTCAGCAAGGTTGCAGCAGAAAAAACCAATTTACAAAATCAATTGTATTTCTATATATTAGTACTAAGCAATCAGAAATCATAATAAAAATGTCAGATACAATGAAATCAAAATTTATGAAAGACTTAGAGATAAATATGACAATAGGTAGACAAGAACTATTTGCTGAAAACAACAAATCATTATTGAGAGCAATTTTTAAAGACTTATATAAATGAAGAGATATACTGTGTTCACTTAATATGAACACTCAATAGTCTTAAGATGTCAATTCTCCTCCAAACTGATGTATAGATTCAACATAATCCCAATCAGAATCATAGCAGGCTTTCTGGTAGAAATTGACAAACTCTTACTAAAACAACTTTGAAAAAGAACAATGTTGGAGAGCTAACACTACATATTTCAAAATTTTTCTAAAGCTACTGTAATTAAGACAATGCGGTATTGGCATAAAGATCAACAAATAGATGAATGGAACAGATTGAGAAACCAGATATAAATCCACACTTATAAGGACAACTGAGAAAGATGTAAAGGCAAATCAGTGGAGAAAGGATAGTCCTTTTAACAGGTGATGCTGGAACAATTGGATATCTATATGTAAAAAACTGAACTTCAATTCATATCTGGTGCCATATGTGAAAATCAGCTCCATGTGGATCATAGACCTAAATGTAAATCATAGGATCATAGACCTAAAGTAAATCTAAATCTAAAAATTCTAGAAGAAAATACGGGAAAAAGTATTGTGACCTTGGTGTTATGGACTGAACGTTTGTATCCCCCAATATTCATATGCTGAAGCCCTACCCCCCAATGTGATAGTATTTGGAAGTGGAGCCTTTGGGCAGTAATTAAGCTTAGACGAGATCATGAGGGTGGGACCAATGATTAGATTAGTGTCTTTATAAGAAGAGACACCCTCTCTTTCTCCCATGTGAGGACAAAACATGAAGGCAGTCTGCAAACCAGGAAAAGGGCTCTCACCAGAAATCAAATCTGCTGGCTCCTTGCTCTTGCACTTCCCAGCCTGCAAAACTGTGAAAAATAAATGTCTGTTGTTTAAACCCCCCAGTATATGGTATTTTATTATGGTGGACACTTGGGTTAAGAAAAGGTTTCTTTGATACAATACCAGAAGCATGATATATAGAAGAAAACATTGATAAATTGTACTGCATCAAAATTAAAAACTTTTCCTCTGCAAAAAACATTAAGATAATGAAAAGACAAGCCATGGACTAGGGGAAAATATTTGCAAATCATGCATCTGATAATGGATTTGTATATATAATGGACTCATATATAAATAACTCAATAATTAGAAAAAATTATTTCCCATTAATGGCTTCCCATTAAGCCATCCTGTGGTATAAAAATTGTAGGGAGTGGGAGACTTTTTAAATGTTTTATTATGGAAATTTTCGAACATACACAAAATTCAAGAGAATTGCATAAAGAACAGAAATAGAGACTCTTAAGGTAAGATCCTGCCTCTACTCTAGCCTCTCTCTTGACCCCCCTAATTCTCAGTTTCCATATCTCTAAAGTGGGGCTAACAATACCTCACTTGTGAAGATTGACTGAGATCATGCATGTAATGTCTGGCACATAGCTAGGGCTCAGCAAATGGTCAGTATTATTACTCATTAGGCATAATCCCTCCATCACTGATTCTCACTTCACTTTTTGCCATTACTGTAGCTCTTGTTCTTCCTTCAACCTATTGAAATCCTACTCATCTTTTTAGTCCCATCCTGAAGGCCACTTTCTACATATACGTTTCATGATCCTCCTACCCTTACTGTCTAATTATATTAATAATAATTACTATCAGTTGAGTCTCCACAAAGGGCCAGGAGCTTTGCAGGTGATTTATAACATTACCAAGGATTAATTACCAGTCCTATAAATATCCAGATACATGTATATTTTATACTTTACTCCAGAGAATATCAACTTTCATTAGATTCTCAAAGGTATTACTCATTCAAAAGACTTTAAGAACAACTGTGTCCTTGAAACAATATGTAAAAAAAAGTGCTATCATTTCTCCCATCTTATGGGGAAAACAAAACAAAATAACTCAGGCCCCAAGAGTTGCCATAGCTTACCCAAATACCCTCACTGTCCTGATGAGTATAAGCGTTGAGTATCGTGATCTCCTGCTCAACTATCAAGGTCTGCTGGCATGTCTCCAGAAGAGTCACCCTTATTCACAGTCAGATATGGGTAAGGACAGATGGTCCATAGAGCTCTGTTCCCTTTCCCTCTTCAGCCCCTTCATCGGGGGGCTGAAAATATTTTGAGGCCCACCTTTTAAAACAATTGTCCCAAAGATAGCCAGCTTTCCTGACATGCTTTTTGTGAAGTATTTCGGGTTTTACAATCCTGCTTTTAAAAAGCAACTGTGTTTCTCTTTAGTCAAAGGTGGCAGTCTTCAGAGTGGGATATACAAGATAATCTACTAGGATGTAGGAAGGAAATAATTAGGAAAAAAATTTTTGGACATTTCTCCAGCTGTCCTTCTATCTTCTTTTTTAGCAGCTTTATTAAGATATAATTCACACACCATCAGCTCACCCATTTAGAGTATATGATTCAATGGTTTTAATTATATTCACCCCCAACCCTAGGAGACCACTACTCTACTTTCTGTCTCTATAGATTTGCCTATTCTAGGCATCTCATATACATGGAATCATACAATATGTGGTCTTTTGCGTCTGGCTTCTTTCACTCAGCATAATGTTTTCAAGGTCCATCCATATAACTGTACTCCATTCCTTTTATTACCTAATAATATTCCATTGTACGGATGTACCATATTTTGTCTATCCATTCACCAGTTCATGGACATTAGGGTTGTTTCCACTTGTATACTATTGTGAATAATGCTGCTATGAACAGTTGCATACAAGTTTCTTGGTGGACATGTATTTTCATTTCTCTTGGATATTACTATGTTCTTTGATCAATATAAATGTTATGTGTTAAATTTTGAGAAAAGAAAACAATAGAAAAGTAAACATGATTCTTTAAGGGAATTAAATTTTTATTTCTTCTTTGGCTTTCCATGTTATCCCTCTCACTCTCTCGCATTTTATTGACCTTTTATTTAGCTCTTTACATGTCTTCCTGACCGCTGCTTACTCCTGTCAGGGCTGCTGTGAGGAGAAATGAAACATTTATTATTGAGTAACATTGAAGTGCTAAGTACTTCACGTTTAACTTCATAAAAACCTATGTAAGGTTGGTGCTGTTAAACCCATTTAAGGATAAGGAAACTAAGGCTCTGAGATTAAAACTTGTTCAAAATCACCTAGTGATTAAGAGGCAGATGTGAGATGAGCCCACTTCTGTTTGATTCCAAAGCCCATGCTCTTTCCATAGATTGTCTACCAGATGAATATTTATTGAGGTTTAGAGGACAGCTCTTGCTTCTCACTGAAGACACCAAAACAGGTGTATGGAGTGAGAAAAATAAGAAGTGAGGGATTATGCCAAGATTTTGATGAGAATACATGAATGGGGTACGTGGGAGGTGGAAGGGATGGTAGAGGAATATAGAAGTAGACCTAGTTTGTGGAAGGAAGGTGTTGGTGAGTGTTCAGTTTGGGACATATGGAATTTGAGGGCATCATTCATTCAGGTGATACTTAATTTGAGTGGCTTGTCTGTGCCTGGCATAGTTCAGGATGCTGGAGATACATTGAAAAAAGGCCTAGCCATGGTTCCTGCCCTAATGGAGATTGTGGGCTTAGTAGGGCAGACAGACAAAAACAATTATAACTAAGTGTAATGGGTGTCATGATAGAAGTGAGGAGAAGGATTTAATTCAGGCGCCTGGAGAAAGTGATTCTATGAGGCTCCGGGGTTAGTAGAAAGAAGTTTAAAATGGCTATAGCTTGGATAAACAATAAGGTCCTACTGTATAGCACAGGGAACTATATTCAATATCCTGTGATAAACCATAATGGAAAAGAATATGAAAAAGAATGTGTGTGTATGTGTGTGTGTGTGTGTGTGTGTATATATATGTATGTATAACTGAATCACTTTGCTGTACAGTAGAAATTAACACAACATTGTGAATCAACTATACTTCAATAAAACAAATTTTAAAAAATAAATAAATAAAATAAAAAGCAATTGTGGTTCAGGTTTGTTGTCTTGTGACAACTGAACATTTAAATTAGCACTGTGGTTTGGCCAGAGAGAATGTTGATGGCCCCAAGGCCCATGTGCTTCAAATGCCCCTGGCCTTCAGCCAAGCTGTGCTCTGTACTGGGTCTGGCTGGGAGGTCTTTTCAGCTTTTTTCCAAGCTTCTTTAGTTCCATTAAATTTTTCTGAGCCTGGGAGTGCCCTGAGAATCAGGCGGCCTGGGTTCATTAGGTACTGTAGCTCCTGGTTATCCTCCAGTCTCTTGCCAACTCGTTTCCAGCTCCCATACTGCTTTCAAATATGAATTTGTTTAAAAACGCTATCTGATCATGTCATTCTCTGTTTAAAAATCTTTTCTGTCTCCCTGTGGCCTAAAAATTCAGCGCTCCTCAACCCTTTCAAGACTCTGGGTGGGATCTGGTCTGGGAGTTGTTGCAAAAATTTGAATTTTTCAAGCTCTCATGTGACTCTGTCATCCATCCAGAGTTGAGAATCCCTGGCCTGCCTAGTAGATTTTCCACATCTAGTCCGGCACGCAAGGCTCCTTACACCCTGACCCCTGCTCACCTTCCACCTCTCTTCCCCATCTCAGTAAATGGCACCAACACCGTCTTGAGTCAGAATTCTGGGAGTTATCTTTGCTGTCTTTCTCTCCCTCAATTCCTCACTCTCAATTTATGGCCAGGTTCAGGCTTTTCTTCTTCAAAATATATTTTGTCTTTATCCTCTTGGCTCCATGTTTGCTTGCTACCACTCTGATCCATCCAAGCATTCTCTCTCCTAATCTGGGCTTTATTCATAAAATAAATAAATAAATAAATAAAAATTGTATTTTAGTGCTTCATTGCTATAAAAGGATTCTTTATTATATATTCATTATTATCTTAGTTTTTAATTCTGATTTTAAAAGAATTAAAATTAAAACATTTTCATGGGCCCCGGGCTGTGTGCCCACTGTGCCTAATGGTCCTAACTACTGCAACAGCCTCCAGACTGGTCTCCCTGCCTCCTATCCTCCAAATCCATTTTCCTCACAATACCCAGAGTCCTCTTTTTTTTTTTTTATTTCTCTCCCTGGTCTTTCTATTTATTTATTTATTTATTTATTTATTTTGTGTGTGTGTTAGTTTCTGCTTTATAACAAAGTGAATCATCTATATGTATATATATATCCCCATATCTCCTCCCTCTTGCGTCTCCCTCCCACCCTCCCTAACCCACCCCTCTAGGTGGACACAAAGCACCGAGCTGATCTCCCTGTGCTATGTGGCTGCTTCCCACTAGCTATCTATTTTACATTTGGTAGTGTATGTATGTCCATGCCACTCTCTCACTTCGTCCCAGCTTACCCTTCCCCCTCCCCGTGTCCTCAAGTCTATTCTCTCGTAGGTCTGCGCCTTTATTTCTGTCCTGCCCCTAGGTTCTTCATGACCTTTTTTTTTTTTTAGATTCCATATATATGTTAGCATATGGTATTTGTTTTCCTCTTTCTGACTTACTTCACTCTGTATGACAGACTCTAGGTCCATCCACCTCACTACAAATAACTCAATTTCATTTCTTTTTATGGCTGAGTAATATTCCATTGTATCTATGTGCCACATCTTCTTTATCCATTCATCTGTCGGTGGACACTTAGGTTGCTTCCATGTCCTGGCTATTGTAAATAGAGCTGCAATGAATATTGTGGTACATGACTCTTTTTGAATTATGGTTTTCTCAGGGTATATGCCCAGTAGTGGGATTGCTGGGTCATATGGTAGTTCCATTTTTAGTTTTTTAAGGGACCTCCATACTGTTCTCCATAGTGGCTGTATCAATTTACATTCCCACCAACAGTGCAAGAGGGTTCCCTTTTCTCCACACCCTCTCCAGCATTTATTGTTTGTAGATTGTTTGATGATGGCCATTCTGACAGAGGTGAGATGATATCTCATTGTAGTTTTGATTTGCATTTCCCAGAGTCCTCTTTTATCCTTAAAATCCGCTACCTAAACAGCTCTGACCAGACACTAAAGGTTTTGCTTATTGCAAATATGAATAAAGCCTCTCACCACATCCTCCATACAAGTAACTAGTTGTGTTTGGTATATTTCCTTCCATGCTTTTTTCAGTGATATATGGAAAATACATGCAAAATATCTATGATATGTGCAAAATATGTATTGCTGGTTGAGCCTATTGCTTTTTCATTAAATAAATGGTATCCTAATGCACGTATCATTCTTCAGCCTGCCCTTTTCACTTAATAGTAAACCTTGGAGATAAATCCAGGTTGATGCATAAAGATCTTTCTCATCCCTTCTAACTGGTGCTCTATGTTTCATAGAATGACCATATTATATTTAGCCATTACTTTACTGATGCCCATTTTTCACCTTGACAACTTATGCTACAATAAACATGTTTGCAAATGAATGTTTCCCTAGGAAGATATCTTGAGGTAAGATTGTTGGTTTGTAGGATATGCAAATTTTTATTTTATTAATACCCCCAGATTGTACTTCAAGTAGCCAGGCCACTTTAGATTCCCACATGCATGGTACAAGTGTGGTTATTTCTCCACAATTTCACCAACACTAACCAGCTCCAACATCATCTAGTAACTCTTTCTGAAAGGGCCTGCGAATGGTAAGCTTTTTAGAGTCTGAAAATGTCTTTATTTCAGCTTCATTTACATAATCCTTCAGCTAGTATAGAATGATAGGTTTAAAAGTATTTTCCTTTTGTACATGTGGGTATTCTCTATTTCCCTTTTGTTTCCAGGTGGCTGGTGAGAATGTCTGAATGATAATCTAATTTCATTCTTTCTCTTTGGTAATTTTTAAGATTTTAATTTTATCTTTAGTACACTGAAATTTTGCTGCAAGAAATCTAGGTCTAATTTTATGTAAGTATCTCACTTGGGCCTTGGTAGATCTTTTCAGTCTGAGAATTCTTGTCTTTTCTCAATTCTTAGAACACTGAGGCCAATATTTCTTCAAAGATTACTTCCCATTCCCCCTCTTTATTCCATTTTTTTTTTTTTAATTCCATTTTTAATGAAAATTCTATTAGACATATGTAGGACCTTCTGAATCCATACCCCCTTTATTTTTTTCATACTTCTGATCTCTTTATCTGGGGGAATTCCTCAGCTTGATTTTCCAAATCATTAATTAATTCTTCATTTGTGACCATTCAGCTGTTTATACTTACAATTGCATTATATTTTTAATTTCAATAAATATATTTAATAAATTATATTTAATAAATGTAAAATTGTTATTTTAATTTCATTAATTATCTAATTGCTTCTTTTTGCATTTCAACCTGTTCTTGTTTCAAATCTTTCTCCTCTTCTTGTATCATAGATGATATCCCCTCCTTTAGCTTTATGGAAACAGCTTATTTTAAAATCCTGTTCTTATGGTTCTATTAACTCTATTTCCTTCCATGAAATCCTTTTCTTATTGAGTTTATTACCCCTTTTCCATACGCAGGCTTTGAAAAATATTTGTTGATTCTTGTTTGGCAATTTTTCTGTGGTGGTGATTCTCACTCCTTCCCCAGTGACTTCACATACAGCCCTGTCAGCCCCCAGCTTTCCAGCGGGACTGTGAAGACTTCCCGCATGGTCAGGATGGGTTCCCACTGTGGGAAACTCACTGCCATAGCTTCTCATTTACCACCCTCCTTTTGCAGACTTTCCCACTTCCTCATCCACAGGAAATACCTTTTCTTGATTCTGAGTGCAGCTGTTCATTTATTAATCTCATTTCTATATCTTTATTATTTCTATGAACTGGGTTATAAAAATGGGGAATTTCCACATGTGTGGAAGTCCAGGTAGCGTAGTCCATCACTGTGAAATCACCAGCTGTTCACTAGCAAACTTGTACTCATCCTATTCAGCTTAGATACCACTTCACCATGACTTTGCTAACCACTCTGTGTAAATTAAGCCCTTCTATTAGCCTCTGTCATAGAACTCTGCTCTCTTTCTACATGGCATTCATCACAATTTATAATTATAGACTTAGTTGTGTGTTTACCTGTCTTGATGCCTTTTTAAAAATTTATTTAGACATCTATGTATTCAATAAACATTTATTGAGCCAAAGGTACAAAGGATATTGTTCAGGCCCTCAAATTATTCTGATGAAAGGATGACACAAGTAGACAAAAATTTGCTCTATAATTTGACACATGCAATTTAAAGTATAATTTAAAGTTTAAGTGTAAGGAACAAAGGTAGTGTTTACTTCCATGTTGAGTGATTGGGGAAGATTTTCCAGAGAAGCTGATGTTTAAGCAAGATTTCATATGATAGACAAGAGGAAATTCTACAGACAAATGAGGAAGAAAATAGCATTAAAGACCAAGAGAACCAAGTACATCAATACATACAGACATGAGAGAGCATGATAAAATCTGGAATATGCAACTAGTTTGGTACCAGTTCTAGACATAAAAGTCTGTATGTGTAAGTGTGCTGGTTGTAGGAGAGAACATAGAGGTGAAAGAGCAATCCCATATAAGAGTATTGTGTCAGTCAGAATAGGCTAAATTATCTGCAGTAACAAATAATACTAAAAGCTCAGTGGCTTCACACAGCAGTTTCTTTCTCACTTATGCAAAGTCTGCTGTGGGTCCCGGCCAGGGCAGCTGTCCTCCACATGTTGGCTCAGCACTGCAGGCTACTTCAGTTTCACTGCACCTCATGTCAACATTAAACTTCAGGGTTCAAATGCTATTCTAAGTTATTTTTATTTTATTCTGTAAGCAAAGGAGTGATCTGAAAGGTTTGACAAAGGGAGACAATTAATGAGACTTGTATATTTATAAGATTGGTACTAAGGGCAAAGAAACCAATGAGAAGTTGTTGAAATAATCCAGTGAGAACTAATGAATCCCTTCACTAATGCATGGGCAGTGGGGAATTGAAGTTATGCGTAATGATGGATTTGAAAGATACTTATATGTAAACAATAGGAGTTATTGATTGATGGCATATGAGGAGAAAAGGAAAATATAAATCAGGGATGACACTCAAATATCTGGCTTGAATTTCTGAGTTGATGGTAGTTCATGGACATCGTTGGTATGAGAGAATGAGCAAGTCAGGAATAGAAAAATAACGACCGCTGCCCAGTGGAACTTTCAGATGGAGGCGAGAACAGACATTTGATTTGAGGGTGAGGAACTATGGGAAGACATTTAGACTAAAGACATAGATTTGCTAGTGATCAGTATGTAATGATATTTAAAACTGCAGTGGTGGGATGTATGAGAAATATTCAGGAAGAATGGTTAAAATTGAGCTTCTGAGCTTCATGGCTTCAGGAGAGCCATCAAGTCCCTGAAATTATATGCCAAAATTCAAGAATATGTGCCTATTGAAATGTTTCTTGGAAGAAGGCTCATTCCACAAATGTTTATTAAGGTCCTACTTTGTGCAAGTCAAAGGCATTATTGTTGGTACTGGGAATAGAGCAGTAAACAAAAAAATATAAAAATACTTGTCCACTTGGAGATTGTGTTATTCTAATGGGTGGGGAGCAAGCAACAAACCAATAAAAACTTAAAATAAATACCATCTTAGCTGATGCTTACTGCCATTAAGACAAATAAAACAGGATATGGGGAGAGCAAAGCTGGGTGGAAATAGAAGTAATAGAATAGATTGGCCAGGAAGGACCTCACTGAAAAGGTGACATTTTTAGAAAGAATTGAAGTGAGGGAGTAAATTACGTGGCTTTATGGGGGTATTCCAGACAGAGAATCTAGCATTCATTAGATTCTCAATGATTCACCAGAAAGATGAAAAATCATTCCTCTGAAGTAAGAAGAGAGTCAAGAAACTGGTAGAGACAGAAGGATCCACACAGGAGTGCTGGTGATTGGTTGTGGGATTCAGAAAAGATATAAAGCCAAGAGGCTCTGATAGACTGGAAATGGAGTGGTGTCAGAGGACTGGATGTCTTGATGAGGTTGAAGTCTAGGGTTATTGAAGGAGTCAAAGACTTAGAAAGATAAGAGATGGTGGTCAGAGAATGGGGTGTTACAAGTTTAAGATTTCAGAGGTGGATGTGGCTTTAAGTAGAGTAGATGGTAATATGAAATGGAAGAAGTCATCATTGAAGTGAGGAGAGCAAGCAGTGAGAGTCCAGTGTCACTCAGGATGTCAGGAGGAATTGGGAAGGAGAGGTAAGCATGGTGCCACATGCCTAAGTTCCTAATGAAAGGAACAGAGGATGGGACCAAGAGATTGGAAGGTGACAGTAATAGAGATGAGTAGGGTGTGCCAGAATGATAGAAGAGCAGGGGAGTTTGGAAGGAGGGTGGAAAAGTCATGGTCATGGAAACAGCATTAGGGAGTTAGAGTAGTGATAACACTGACTCCCCTGATCTGAATCCTGCCTTTCACATGGTCTAACTTCAGCTGTCCATTTGCTTCTTAAGGCCTAATTAATCCTGTCCTATGGCTGAATCTGCTTGGACCATGTAGTCTTAGCATCTGAGGAACTTCTGTGGGAGGGGAGACATAATATGAGTGAACAGCAACAATAATTGGTATCAAATGGATTTAGGTGAGCAAAGGTAAGGGAGATGGGGATGCTGTATTAGCTTCCTAGGGCTGCCATAACAAAATACCACAGACTGGGTTACTCAAGTAGTAGAAATTTATTTTCTCACAGTTCTGGAGGCTAGAAGTCTAGGTGGTTTCTTTTGAGACCCCTCTCCTGGGCTTGCAGATGGCCACCTTCTTACTGTATCCCCACATGGTCTCCCTGCTTTCTGTGTTGTCTGTATCCTAATCTCCTCTTTTTATAATTAGATTAGGCCCATTCTAACAGCCCCATTTTAACTTAATCACCTTTTTAAAGCTCTTATCTTCAAATACAGTCATATTTTGAGATAGTGGGAGTTAAGGCTTCAACATATGAATTTGGGTGGGGGGTATAATTGAGCCCATAACAAATGGTCTATGTCTCAAGTACTTAAGAACCCCTGGATTCTTCCTTACACATAGCCTAGCTCCTAAGAATGGCAGAACAGAAAAAAAGAAAATGTCCCCAGGCCCACCTACTGCCTCACTTCTTGCTAAGTGAGGAAAATAAACTCTGTTTCAGCTTTAGTCAAGGTTTCTCTTATTACCTACCAAACAGAACCTTAACTGACCCAGTATTTGTTAATTCTGTGCCTGTGGTGCTTGAAATCAGCTTGACACCATGGTGGTATGCGCTCATGCTTTGGGAGAACTTCTGTAAGAGAGCCTGTATTAGTTTGCTAGGGCTGCCATAACAAAGTACCACAGACTAGGTAGCTTAAACAGCAGAAATGCATTTTCTGACAGTTTAGGAGACTAGAAGTTCAAGCCCAAGGTGTTGGCAGGTATTTTAAGGAAGTTCAAGATCGAGGTTGTTATTTTGAGGCCTCTCTCCTTGGGTCACAGGTGGCCACCTTCTTGCTGTCTCCTCACATGGTCTTTCCTCTGATTGTCTCTATCTTAATCTCCTCCTCTTATAAAGATATCAGTCATATTGGATTAGGGCCCACCCTAATAACCTCCTCTTAACTTAATCACCTCTTTAAAGGTCCTGTCTCCAAATAGTCACATTCTGAGGTACCGGGTTTGATATGTGAATTTTGAAGGGGTGCCATTTAGCCCATAAGAGAGCTTAATAATTTATTTTTTGAATGTAAATTATTTTTCCCTTCCCTGAAATCTTGCAGTCACATGACAGCATGGCTCATGGATGCTCAAAGTCCACAGGCAGGATCAAGGGGCTGCCGATGAAAGTGCCCTGGATTTAGGGTCAGGAGTCCTGGTCTCTAGATGTCCGTCATCCTCTTGCTGGCACACTTAGTCTCCCTGAACCTCAGTGTCCTCAGCTGTAAACACACGTAAATATTACATGTAATGATGTATATGAAGGTATCTGGCAGATACTAAGACTATGTCATCAAATCTAAGATGCCATTAATTATAAGATGCACCATTATAAGTACCCAAAATGACAAAATCGTCCATGGGAGCTTTTAAAATTACAGATTCAGGAGCCCCACCCGAGATTCATTGAATTTGAATCTTCTGAGATGAAGCTCAGGCACTGTTTTTTTTTGTTTTTTGGGGTTTTTTTTTCCCATATTATTCTGATGATCCGATAGGTTCTGATGGAGGCGAGAACAGACATTTGATTTTCCAGCATACTGTCAGCCAATGTGTTGAATAACCTAAAATTTAATTCTAAGGTGTAATCTTTGGGGCTATTTATCAGTTCTTAGATACTCTATAGGAAGCCTGGATTTCACACTTTGCCAACAAAAACTCATTGCCCAAATATTTTACATTTTCCAGCGCATTCATGGAATTCCAGAAAGTCTGGGCTCAGGAGTTGCATATAATAAATACTTTGGTAGAACATGTAAACCGAGCCCAGTTCTAGTTGTAGGAATGCTGTAGTATTTACTCTCTTAGTAGTAGCTTTCTGATCCCTTTCCCTGACTATAAACGAGATGTTGAGCCCACATCCGTCATTCTACACTTCTATGATTCTAATTGACATACTGTTAGTTCCTTATACTCACATGTTAACCTTTTCGTCAACATTTTAAAAAACGAGTTGAATCTTCTTAAAAATTATCTTTCTGGATACCTATGATTGAATCCTGAGTAATGTAATGCTATTGTGACCACAGATAAAGCAAGTGTCAAGATCAGAAGGTCACTCTGGACTCCTTGACTCTCTTTACAGATCATTAGCAATTCACCTCCCCACCTCCACTGCAGTTTCCTAGTCCTCACCCCCACATTTATATGTGCTCCACGATCTCAACAGACTCCTCTCCCCTGATTTTATAGCGGAGCAAACTGGTGTCACTCCTTCCCCTCCTCCAGCAGAGAAAGTAGGTGACTTGCCCAAGGTCCCATACGAGTTAGCCTACTCATGTTGAGTCTATTCCTAGACCACTGTCTTTTCCATTCCTCCCACTCCCCATGATCTATTCATGGAAATTTTTATCAAGAGGTCAGGAAGGTATCACCAACGCAGCCCAACACAATGGGAAACTGCCCTGAATCCCACCCAGATCAGTCCTGAGCCACATAGCTCCCGTTATCATGCAGATTCCATCTGAGCCTTGGCTAACTCCCAGGGAAGCACATATCAGCTCTGCTGTATATTGGCAGAACTTTGGCTCAGAACATATTTCAAATGCCTCCCATTGAGCACTGGCAGCCTTAAAGAAACATGGCCAGGAAATTATTCCAGGAGGCTCAGTTACTCTATGACACTTTGCAAGGAGAAGCTGATGGCTTTCCCTCCCAAGCTCTCCCCTCTGTGCCCAGAACAAATGACTGCATTTCCCTGGATGTGCCCTAAATTAGGAGAGGGTCAGCTCAGCTGCAGTGTTGATGGAGGGAATGTCTTTAGTGGGCAGGGCCCTCTGCATGGCGCAGGATGCTTCGTGCCAAGTTCTTTCTCCCTTGGTTTTAAAACCCTTGTATATTCCAAGAGAAATGTAGTCCATGTGTTTCTGATTCATTTGCACTTAAATCATTAAAATGTTGTGTGAGAGTTATTTGATGTTTGAGGAGCCTGTGAGTCTTCCTAATGGGACTTTTAAAGGGATTTTTTCTATCCTGCCTAACACAGAAATTTTTAGGCTGTTTTGCCAGAACGGTGCCTAGGTTCACACATATTCTCTCATCTCATATACTTGCACTCACATTATCAAACACAGCCTCTTAATAATGCCCAGATTAGCAAAGCTGACCTTTAAAAGTGATAGAATAGAGAAACTGGAGAGAAAATGGAGCCAGGAGAATTTCAGCAAGATGCAAGGCACTGTTCCCCAAAATGTGCCAAAGCAGTGTTATCAGAGGGTGGAGAATGCATGTGTTTGCCGCCTTGGTTAGAATGGGTGGGAGCCCTCTCCTGGGTACACTGAACAGCTAAAAAAAGGACAAGGGTAATTTCCTTTAAGTCTCAAAGCAACCCCCATTTTCCAGATGAGAAAACAGGATCAGAGATGTTAACAATTGGGCCCAAAGTGCACAGCCAGCTTGGATAGAAAGGGAAGATTATAGCCAACTCTGATGCTGAGTCTAATTGCTCTTTTCAAAATGCCCCAAATTGAGTTTCTTTGTGAATGTGGTGTGTATTTGAAATGCCATATGTACTATAATATTCTAGTGAGAAGCAGTACAATATTGTGGGTAAGAACTCAAATTCTTCCCCTATCACTTTCTAGCTGTGTGATCTTGGGTAACTTACTTAAACTCTCTGGGCAGTTTCCTCATCGGGAAAATGGGGATAATATTACTACCCAGATACACAAAATGTAAAGATGATCGAAAGCAATCAATACATTACTAGAACAGTACCTGACACACAGTGCTCAGTAAATGTTAACTGTTTGCGTTTACCGTGGTAGCAGTAAGGAGTAATAAAGGGCTGGATAATCCAGGCAAATTGTGTACCTCTCTATGCTTCAATTTTCTTATTTGTAAAATGAGTATAATAGTATGATCCTCACAGGTTTGTGGGAGTAACTGAGATGATGTTTGCACCTAGCCATGTGCCTAACACAGAAAAGGTTCTCAGTAAAATCTACTTTTTATACCCAGATGTCTCTCTCCCTATTCAGGACTGGTGGTCATTGTTGTGAAGAAAGGAATTTTCTTCTTATTCAGCTCGGCTTATATCTGATGCTGCTTTTCTCCACAAACTCCGGATCTAGCCACCTTTACAGGCCCAGACCTCTCTACAGCCATGGGATGAGGGGCTTTCTGTCTGTAGTGGGTCCTCCCCGGGCTGTATCAGGCCTCTGAATGCTCTGAGTTGGTAAACAGCACAAGCCTTGCTTTTAAGTGGTGAAGAACAACTAACCAACTGCAGCACTGACTGCTCCCTCACATACCGGGCCAGCCGCTCTGTTCACAGGAAAGCCTGTAGTTGTTTGCAGACAGACAAGCTTTGGGATTTGGATCTATTTTCTTGCCTAGTGTAGATGTTAGAATTGCCCTCTTAGTTGATCATCCTGTTTAATTGGTGTCCTTTACCAGTGTCCTGAACACGAGCAGAAAACTATAGCCATCTGGCAAGGGAGACGGAGAGATCAGACTTTGTCCCCCTCCACCCTCTACATACACACACACACACACACACACACACACATACACACACATATACACACACATACACACATACACACACATACACACACACACACACACGGTGATACAAATACCTATTTGAGCTGCTCAGTTATTCTCTCTCAGGAGCTGGAAGCAGCCGTATGGGATGAAGGAGGGACCTGGAGGAGCAGATCTTTTAAGGAAGAAGACAGATTCTGTTCTGTCAGGTTCCTCTGAGTGTGTGTACGAGCAAGTCAGAGAAGAGAGAGAGGAGAGAGAGAGGAAAAGGCAGAGGGAGAGAGGGGGAGAGGGGATCTGTTGCAGGCAGGGGAAGGCGTGACCTGAATGGAGAATGCCAGCCAATTCCAGAGACACACAGGGACCTCAGAACAAAGATAAGGCATCGCTGACACCACACCGGGGACGAGCTCGCAGACAAGTCAGGCCGGGGGGACCAGGCAGCCAGGAGCACCCAAGGCAGGAAAATGAGGTGAGTGCCAGGGCAGGAGTGGGCACAGGGGGTCCTTCCAGGGACCAGGTGCCAAGTAGCCCTGGAAGGTCTGACCTTGTCTCTGGGCCGACTCACCTGCGTGTCCTGCGGGTGGTTCAGGGGCTTTTCATCACTCCTTGGGGCTCTGAGAAAGGAGACAGGCTGGGGCCTTCCCTGGGACTCCGGAGACATGCAACTTGAAACGGGAGGCTGTGTGCAAATGCCCCTGACGCCGCTGGAACTCAGATTTCTCCCTCTGCCAGCGTAGGGTGCTGTCTGCTGGCCAATGTGACTTTTCATCTGGTGCCCACAAGGCTGAGTTTTTGTTTTCCTCCTTTGTAAAGAGCATTGCTTTATCTCTTCCAACACTTTGTGAGTTAGATATGTGTTTGTGTGTTTATTTGTTCTGACCGGAAAAGAAACCAGATTCCCGTAGCTCAGCTCTGTGGCTTCTTAAACCTTCAGAAGTTTGCTAGTTTAAAACCTCAATTTAGAAAACTAAAAACCTGTCCCCGTTTTACATTCCACTATAAATTTCTACATTTCTTACTGAAATCAGAGGCCGCCAGTGGCATGAATCAGGCTATGAGTTGCACCAAATGGCTCTTAAAGGAATATTACAAATTGAAAAAAAAAGAGTCTTTGGAGTTCTGAAACTAGGACTTTAAATTCTAATTGTTTCCAAGCTCTTCAATATTTCCCATTCCTCAGCCTATACTTAGAGTTACTTGATGCTTGTTACCAGACATTTCTTGTAAGTTTTTCTCTCCAAGTGTCAAAATCCGACCACCATAATTACTTTTACTACTTATAAGTGTTAATACTGTTAAAAATACAAAAAAGAAAAAAAAAAAAACACCCTGCAGATGTGTTAAGTCTCTAAACATCTTTTCCCGTTAATTTTCTTCTCATTGGAAAAGGGTTTCTATTTGTTTCTCTTCTGCAAAGTCACCTAGCAACTTTTCAGGGTCTGGGGCCAATGAGGGGCTTCGGGCTGTGTTAACTCTTTGAACTCAGATTACCTGTGGTTTAGAGAGATAATCAGGTCTTTAAGGTTAATCCAATCATTCTGTTCTTTTTAAATCCATTGTAATGTTAAACCTGCTATCTAACTTCATTTTCCTTTCTCCTAAAAGAGAGGAGATTTATGCCCATCTACATGGAATGACAGTTTGATTGATCTGTCCACTATTCAAATCTCACCCTACCACCCAGTGCCCCAGCCATACCAAACTACAAGGCCAATGATCAGTTCTGTATCTTTGTGTTTGCTGATCCCTTAAGCCAGAATAGCTCTCCCTCTTATTTCCCCTATTTCTAGAGGACCCGATTGTTCAAGCTGGCTCATACATCACCTCCTCTTCCCTGCCCAGTATCCCCAGAGTCAGCGTCTTCTCCTCTGTGATATCTCTGTCCTTGGGAGCTACCTTTCTTAATATCTCTTTGTTGAAATGCCCACCTCCTCTTCCAAGACTTGAGTGTTCCTTAAGGAATAGGATCTACGGCATGTTCATCTTTGTATGCCTAGTACCTAGCATAATGTCTGTTTCCTATTAGGCATGCAATAAATATTAGCTGAATTGAATTCAGTTGTTCAATAGCAAAACTACTACTGGAAAAGTGCTCCACTAGAAGTCTATAAAAGGTTTTCCCTCACATAGACACAACGCTTCAGAGTTTGCAAAGCCCTGTCATAGGCACTGTCTCATCTGGTCTTCAGATTTTGGATGAGGTAGGATTTATGGAGAAGTGAGGATAAAAGAGTTTAGCAACTTGCCCAAAGCCACACTGATGATCTTGAAAAAGCCCAGACCCAAATTTGGATCTTTAGGCTCCAAGTTCAGGATGTTTTTCTATTATATTTTGCCAGACTCTCAACCAAGTATATTATTCTACACCAGCGGCTCTCAATCCTAGCTGCACATTAGAACCATCTATGGTGCTTTAAAAAATGTCAGTGACCAGGCCTCACTCCAGACCAATTAAACCAAAATCTGCTGGGGAGGGGCTTTGGTATTAGTTTTTTTTTTTTTTTTAATTTTCACATAAAGCTACGGGTTTTGAAATTATTTTTCACAGGATTAATTGCTTTGGCCAGATGCCTGGGCATGATATGGGCATGGACCCAGCATCCTCTGTGAGCTTTTGTTATTCCCTTCTTCTGTTGAAGCTAATTCACCATATGGTATTGGGCATGACCTGTCACCTCTTGGGGTATCCTTTTCATCATCTGTCAAGTAAGGGTGTTGTCAAAGGGATCTATATAGTCTGTTTCAACTCTTCTACCCCAAAACAGTCTTGGTGTAGTGTAGGTTGAAGTGAGGAGTGAATGGAAAGGATAGAAAGTGCTACTCATTCCACAACCATGGATATATGCCGGCATTTTTTAAGGCATTCCTGAGAGCTTGCTCCTACAGTAGAGCTTAGGAACTCCTGGCGTTATATATTACTTTTGACATTTCAAGCAAATGTAATTAAACTTTTTGATTAGTTGGAGAATAGATAGCAGGTGTCAGAATTTGTACAGCCGGTGCCTGGTGGATAAGAAGCCAAAAACGTTCAGAGAGTGTGATGGGAAATGAAAGCCGCCACTTACATTCTTTAATTTGCAGCCCTGAAAGCAAGCAAGCAAGCATATGCTCAGGCTTATTATGTGAAAAGAGAGATTTGTTTCATATGTTTGAAACTGTTTTGAGATGCAAACAAAATAGAACAGAAAGCTTCACAGGCCTTCCTCCCACGATGACCAGTTGCCTACTACACATGGTCCTAGGCCTCTGAGGATAGATGGAGCCGTTAGCCTGGGCCAGCCCTTGACAGGAGCAGCATTAGGAAGCTCAGAGTCTCCTCCATGTGGTCTGGAAAAAGCAGATGTGGAGAAAGTTGACCATTCAGCCTTACATAATCTGGGTGTCGCTATTGCAGGGAAGTCCAGTTGGGGATCCAAAGCTCATTCCTAACCCCTGCTTTTCGGGAAGCAGCATGATGGAGTAATCATAACTAATGTTTGCCTAGGGCTGGACAGGTAACAAAGTACTTATTTTCCAATCTTCCTTCATTCTGATAGCAGCCCCGGGGGATGTCATTATTATCACCAATTAAAGAATGAAGAAACTGAGAGGGAGACCTTACGTGACTTCCCCAAGATGGGTCAGATAAATAAAGTCAAAGTCTGGACTTGAATCCAGCTCTTCCAACCTAAGACCAGTGCTCTCCCCTCCCCAAGCGGAACTGAACCAGAACTCCTAGCCCAGGTACTATCGGTATATTTCCTCACTTGAAAGTGGGGCTGCCTGAGCCCTGCAAGCCAGAGTTTCTAGACTCAAGCTTTCCTACTAGTTCGCGGGAGAGCTTGGACCTGTGCCTCCCCTTCTCTCTCCTCCACAGATTGGTTTATAAAAATATTGACCCTGGCAATTGGATTAAAACATTTTGTTTCCTTCGTTGCATCTCACATGTTGCTATTGCAGGGGCCTTGGAAAAAATTTAAATAACTCTATTTTTTTTTAATTGAAAAAATAGCACAAGGCCCTTCTAGACACATCTGAACATTTTATATACACAAAAGTAAAATTAAAAACACTCATATTACCACTTCAGAGATAACTACTGTTAATATCCTACTGACACCCTTCTAGGCCATTTTGCACTTAACGTATTTACCTTTTATGTAAATATTATATAAGACAGCTAGATAATCTCATTGTAGTTATTGTGTTTACACACTCAAAAATTCATATGTGTGCATATATAAACATATGTGCATCTGTTTACCGAGCAGGGTGGGGCGGCTTGGGGAGAAACAACTTCCTGATTAGCCAAATTGTAACTTAATCTTAAGACGTTGGTATAATTTCCCAGAAGTTACTTTTTAGGCTATATAAGACTCTGGCCCCACTTTCATGCTTCTGTTCATTCATTCATCATCTGTTATATACCAGGCTTTATATTAGGTTCTTCACATACATCATCTCCAACGTTCATGTGAGCTCTGTAAATTAGAGATTATAATCTTCATTTTACATTTGAGGAAACCTGAGCTCAGAGACTAATTACCCAAGGTTTCACAGCCAGTAAGTAAGAGAACTGGGATTTGAACCCAAATACACCTAACTTCAGGGGCTGTGCCTAAAGCAGTGCTCTACTTGGAAGCATGTACAGGGAGCTGGAATCTGGAGTGAAGGATACTCTGTGGTATCTTGGGAAGCTTTGAGCTGGATGGTGGAGGATAAATAAGACAACCAGGTGAGGAATGAGCAGGGCATGTACAATGGGACCAAGGCCTGGATGGGCATGGCATGCTCCCAGAATGATCTGCCTCAGCATGGCTGCTATGAGATGAAGCTGGACAGGTAAATCAGCACTAGATCAAAAAGGGCTTATCAGCCATCCCGGTAGCAGATGCTTTGCCCTGCAGGCACAGTGGAGCAGTGTGGACACGTCTGTGTTTTAGAAAATCAAATTTGGCGGAAGATTGCTGAATGGTATGAAATGGTGGCCAGGGAGATCAGTTAGGATGCAATAGCAACAGTCCAGATAAGAACATTTAAATTAATTGACTGGAGAGAAGCGGAGGGGTTCCCAAAACATAGGAAGCAGAACACATAGTATTTAACGGAGAAGTTGATGAGCCAGTTTTGGGATGTTTGAGTTCAAGGTCCTTGAGTCTCACAGGGGGAGCAATCTATTAGGTGCCTTGGTTGTGTTGTATACTGACCATTAGGTTTTTGACAAGCCTTGGACATTCTGCCTCATTATTGCATCAGCCACTTTGGGTGTATTCTGCAAGTTTTTTGTTGAATTTCCCGTGCCCCTTATGCAACTCTTTTCACAGTCCATCATCTCTCATTCCTGCAGCTGGAAATAAACTGTATGTTTTTGATCCTTTTATAAAAACACTTTTGCCAAAAAGAAAAAACTTGTTTTGCTCATTCCTTCTTAATTCAAAATTTTGCCTTTCTTGATTGATTTTGTTAAATTTGTTTTAGGTACTACAGATCCCATCATTAGGTATAAGTCTTATCTCAATATTACCATGTTACTATTACTTACTTTTTAGAAAATTGAATCAAAAGTTTATGATTCTTAAATGAAGCTGAGCTAAAGAAATGATATCAGCTTTTACCTAACTATGAAATTTATATTTTCAACCAAAAAATGATATGCCTCAGAGTCCCAAATATGGTATTTTCTGGGAAAGTTTAATACTATTATCAAATCTTTAAAAAGAGCACAACTGGAAGCAACCTTTATTTTTTTATTTTTTTTTTAATTAATTAATTTATTTTTATTTTTGGCTGTGTTGGGTCTTCGTTTCTGTGTGAGGGCTTTCTCTTGTTGCGGCAAGCGGGGGCCACTCTTCATCGCAGTGCGCGGGCCTCTCACTATCGCGGCCTCTCCTGTTGCGGAGCACAGGCTCCAGACGCGCAGGCTCAGTAGTTGTGGCTCACGGGCCTAGTTGCTCTGCGGCATGTGGGATCTTCCCAGACCAGGGCTCGAACCCGTGTCCCCTGCATTGGCAGGCAGATTCTCAACCACTGCGCCACCAGGGAAGCCCCCTGGAAGCAACCTTTAAAATCAAGTTACCACCCTCCAGTATTATAGGTTGGGTAAGCAAGACCCAAAAGGACAAAGTAATTACAGCAGGTCAGTGGCAGAGACATGCTGGGAACTTGGTCTCCTGGCTGTTGATTTAGCTAAATGGCAAGGACCAGTGTCTGTGAATGTAAATGAATCCATTCATGTCTTTCAGGTGGCTCCTTCTCTCTCATGCTCTGTGCTTCTCCTTGTTGAAGGCTTTGGCCCACATAGTGGAGCTTAACAATATGTTTGGCCAGATTCAGTCGCCTGGCTATCCAGACTCTTATCCAAGTGATTCAGAGGTGACGTGGAATATCACTGTCCCAGAGGGATTTCGGATCAAGCTTTACTTCATGCACTTCAACTTGGAATCCTCTTACCTTTGTGAATACGACTATGTGAAGGTGAGACCCCTGATGTTCCCTAACTGGGCCAGATTCTCTACGGGAGAATCTGCTGGGAGTTAGAGGAGCTTAGATGAATTAGATGCTGTGTTTACCACCCAGGCTGGCAGTCCAGTGAGGGAGACATACAATGTTATAACATTATGAAGGAGGGTTGGGGGTGGCATGCTAGGTGCAGGCTGAGTAGGAAGACCTAGAAAAGACCTTGAGGGAAACTGAAACTGGCAAAGTGTGACTCAGCCAGACACAACCTTGCCTTTTCCTTTCTGATCTCAAAGTCTTTAACGTTTCCACTAACCTCTACTTCCAATGTCACCTTTAATTCAACAAGCAGAAAAGGGCAGAGACCCCAGAGTCAGCATAAATCAGAGTTAGCTAGCATTATATCCAAAGCTGAGGCATTAGAAAGCATTGCCCTGTTCCCTAGGTAATGATCAAGTGTTTGGGAAGTGTAGAGTATGCCGCAGCGGAGAGTAGGAGGTGAAGTTGGAAGGTTGGATTGGGGTGAGATTCTGAAGCGCCTTGAATATGATGCTAAAGAGTTTGGATTTTATCAACAAAGAGTATGGGCAACAGTGGGGGGGTCACTACACAGATGGATGTAAAAAACAAATGAAAGAGGAGCAGAAAATGATTACAACATCAAAACAACATTTCCCAGAATTTAAGGAGAGCCCACAAACAATGCCATGGGTGGGAAGCTGTTCTCTTTTAAAAGTGGAGCTAAGAAATGTTAAAGTACTTCTGAGAGATGACACTTATTAAGGTTGTATCTGGTTCAAAAAGATGGGAGACCTAAGAACCTACTTTATAAGCTCTCTCTGGCTTCCTGGAGGAAGTTCTCATCAAACCACTCTAGAGTAGGCTTTCTATATTTTTGGTATTAGTATAGTCTCATTTTTCCACAGCCTGTAATTTAACAAGAGTTAACCTTGTATTTACCAGAATGTTTGATCAACAGCAAAGAAGTGAGTTGACAAGGTGATTTACACTTAAAATCTCATTCAACCTTTAAAACAATCCTATGAGACAGGTACTGCTATCCCATTTACAGGCAAAGAAACAACCCCAAGAAGGTGAAGCAACTCACCCAACGTTGTACAGCTAGTAAGTGATGGATCAAGATTCCAAACCCATGTCTTGTGACTTTCAATACCATGTTCTTTTGGCTCCACCAAACTGCTCACAAGCTGTACTCCACTGAGCCCTAGGATACTGCAAGGGCTGAAAAGAACAGTGGGATGGGGTGGGGTGGAGGCCTGGTAAGTGGGGCTGTGAACCCCTACCCTGATTAACTCATTTTAAATGGTGGGTGTTGCTAATTATATATGTTGGATATGCATCAAGTATCCCATTTAAAGCACATTTTCTGTGACTGAAAATTTTCTAAAATTGGTGCTCCATGACACAGTTTTTCAATTTTAGCACTATTGACGTTTTGAGCCAGACAATTATTTGCTGAAGAAAGCTGTTTTGCGAATTATAGGATCTTTAACAGCATCCCTGGCTTCTACTCATTAGATGCCAATAGCACTCCCACTCCAGTTGTGACAACCAAAAATGTCTCCAGCAGTTATCAATATCCCCAAGGGAGCAAAATCTCCCCACTTGAGAACCATTGCTCTCTCTATGTGATGCTGCCCATCTTTGAATGTCTTGTGCTAGAAACTGTGAGAATTTAAGGACACAAAAATCTAGTCCTGCTACATTTTTGTAGCGGAAAAAAATGATACTTTTCAAGGGCAACAATAGACTGTGAAGACCTCTTCTGACCCTGAATTAAGGACACTGAAATACATTTCTACCCAAAGTTTGGCCTTTCTGGTTGGAGAATATTTTGGAAATTGATTGATGGTTTCTATCTAGGGTGGTGAGATACCTTCCTGAAAGCCCAAGGAGATGGGACTGGGCCCTCTGGAAGGGCAACATCATCCTGGTTTCTTGACTGGGATTCAGGAAATGCCTGTTCTAGTCCCAGATCTGCCACTAACTCCCAAATGATCTGGAGTAGAAAAGACAATCTTTTAGCACTCTCTCTGCTCCAAAATTAGACTTGTGACCTCTGAGCATAGCAAAGAAACAGTCTGTGTGAGGCAACACGGAGACTGAGCTGCCTACCTGAAGTGCCCAACAGTCCTTGCTTCTCTGTTTCCAACACATTTTTCCAGTTCCTTTAGAAGAGGAGATTAACATATTGGACAGAGAGGTATTACTTTGCTTGGGCTTGCACAGCTCACTTCCTTCCAGAATGCCATCCCAGCACTAGCATTGGCCTCCCTGCAGAGGTTCTAGCAGCCATGGGGCCTGAGCAGGCCTTCCTTCACAGGATGCTGCACCCTGGTCAGCTGATGACTAGTGCTCACATGGAGACCGGCCCTGTGTCCTTGCCCACACGTGCCCGGCAGAGTTCCCCTCCTGGACTCAAGAACTCACAAGATGTCAGGCCACAGGGGCCCTCTGGAGACCCACCTAGTCCCATGTCATTGTTGTTTTTCAAATATTTTCTCCCTAGTGGACATTTTCTTCTTACAAATCTTCTAGTAGTCCTGATATAGGAAACAGAAGTGAGGCTGCTAGGGTTGAAGGTGGCTCAGAAGCTCACTCTGCTCACTCAACCTTCTTGGTCCCCCTGAAGGTCACACCTTGCAGGAATTACAGCTTGAATACTCCTTAAGTTCCCAATTCAGGGACAAGACTAGTACTCTCGCCTGTGAACCCTAAAACCCAGAAGCCTTCAACATATAGTCGAAACCCGTTGACTTTTTCTAATTGTGTTCTCTCCCTAACCCTCCACCCCCAGAATATGTGGCTTTCCTGGCTATGAATGAGAAGGAGGCTCTTCCCTTTTCATCTGAATGAAGCATGAGCATGCCAGCCATGTCACCCTTGGATAAGTCAATACCCCTCTACAAAATTCTGTCTTTTCATCTGTTCCATGAGGAGTAGAATGAGATGATCCCTAAGGTCCCTTAAATTCCAGAATTTTAATCTTCATTCTCCTTGCCAGAGCTTTCCAGATGACCCCCCCAAACCCTCATTATCCTAGTTAGGATAATGCCAGAAAATGGTAATAATATGTTACAGCGGCCACTTCTTGAAGTTCCATGGCCATAAGCACTCCATTAAGAGACTATAGTCTGCTGGAGTTGCCTTAGTGACATGTCATTTGAAGAAAACTTGTAAATATGTCATGCCAGTGCTGTCCTTTTCCAAGGAACTTGGAATACCACTCATTTCCGTCTGATGGGATAATATCCCCTGTTTTGAGGCTCTTTCATTCTGTGACTGAATTCCCCTGGCAGGCCTGGGACTGGGTTTAGAGGACTGTCCAGTTCACAGGAATCCTTTCAGCCCAGCCCCAGTCCACAGACTGCCCTTCCCACCCTGGCCCATCAGGGTGATGATGACAGAATTGCTGACACTGCACATCAGCAGCTTGAAGAAGGGCAGGACCCCAAGGCTGTGGTCTGGATGCTCTCATTTTATGAAAATTCCTCTCCAGCCTGACTTCCCGCAGTCTTTGGTCTTCAAGGCACATGCACATCTGCACGACAGGATTTGCTTCCTTGGAATGTGGCTGCAATGTGTGGATTCCTACAGTGCACAGATGAGACATACGAATCACAGCTGGTTAATGCTGTAGGCGAGGGGCAGAGCACAGACACTGGCCAGGAAACTGGAGGCCTAGATTCTTGTGGCCATTCTCTACTAACTAAGTAACCCTGGGCAAGTGATTGCTTTTAGAGTGGACTCTTTCCTCCTCTCTCAAATACAGGGAGTTGAACCAGATGTTCTCTAAGGTCCACCTAGCCCTGATATTCTATGTATCTAAGACCTCAGGAATCATGGTTCAACTTCATGGTCATCATGCTCAAGCCCTGGAAAGGGCAATCCATTGGCCAAGGTCACACTGGGACCAGAATTTATATCTCAAAACTCTCAGCCTTTTCTTTTCTTCTTTTAAAAATATTAAGTGACAGTGGAGTCCCCCATCTTATGGATGCTTAGGTTTTTAAGTGTAATGTAAGGCAAATATTGTCTATAGTCAAACTTACTGTCTTAAATATAGTAGAGCACTGTCTTTTAGAATGTCCAGAAGAGACTTTTTTCCCAGAAATGCAACAAATTATATAGTTCCTTTAGTTGAGCATCAGATGAAGTAGTTTGACTTGTGCTGAGAAATGAGCCCTGGAGCTATAGTTACTGAAAAAGGTACTCAGAAACCAGAACCACCAAGGGAACAGCAGATTCACACATCTTATTTTCAAGTTCACTTCATGGTATCTCTTCACTGGAAAAGGAGATAATAAAAACCTGCATTTGGCTTTTTTCTCTTTCTCTCTTTTCCCTTCTTTTATTGAGTGCATATAGTTCAACTGGCATCTGTTAAATGCTCATATGACATAACACCACTTTTCTCCTCTTAACTCTATATTCTTGATACATTCAACGTTTCTTCCATTCCCTCCACTTTAGCCCTTTAGTTCCAGTTCTTATTCCTCTCACCTAGTTTATTGCAATACCATCCTAAATGTCTACCAGCTGTGGGTCTCTCCCCAACCAGTCCACCCTCTACATGTGTCCAGAGAGATCTTCTTAAACATTGCTTTGATTGTGCAACTCTCAAAACCTTTCAATGGTTCTCCACTGTCTATGGAATGAAGTCCAATAATTTTATTGAATATCTACCATAAGCTGGGCACTGCACCAAAGACAGGCCCCATGAAGATGGGTAAGACAGTACCTGCCCTCCAAGAACTCATGATTTCATAGTGTGTCATAAGACAAGTATATAATTAATAAGCTAAAGCTGGTCAGAGTAACACAAGAGTATGGGGCAGTATGTAAGTTGTGGAGTGATCCTTTCTGTGTGTTCAAGAAAAGCTTTGGAAATAGTTAATGTTTGAGATAAGTCTTGAAGGGTAAAGAGGAATTTAACAGTGTAATTCCCTAAACTTCTTGATCTCCCTAAGCATCGGTTTTGTGATTGGTACCAAAAAAAAAAAAAAGACTCAATGATACAGTACCTTCCTTGCAGTTTATGCAAGGGTTTAAATGAAATGATGGCTATGAGTGGAATCAGTACTGCAAAAGGCAAACATGTTCAATGGTTTGGAGTTCAGGCTCTAGAGCCACTCAAACCTAGAGTCAGGTCCTGCCTCCACTATTTATTGTAAAATAGGGATAACAGTAATGCCCGTCTCTTGAGCTTATTGTGAATGTCAAGTGAGGTAAATGCTATATTGACATATGTCCAACACCTATGTAATTAGTTCAGTAAGCATTATTATAGTGGTAATGATGGCAAGGGTGTGAGCACTAAAGTGCCTGCTGGTATCACCAGATGCTCAATGAGTGTCAGTTTTCTCATCTGCTCTGACTTTACCACTAACTGGCTGTCTGTGACCTTGCACATATCACTCAGTTTTTGAGGCAATTTATGGAAAAGTACTCTGAAAGGACTAATCAAATGCAAGAGGTTGTTTATTTCTCCTGTGTATTCATTTGTCGTAACCCAAGGTCGTGGCACTTTCTGATCTATTGCCTCCTTTGATTCTCGTGGACTAGGGAGAGCCGGGATTACTGCACCTAATTTACAGGAAAGGACGCTGAGCATCAAGAGTTTAAGTGCATTTGTCCAGGGCTTTAGAGCAAATCCAAGTCTCAATCCTTGGTCTCCTTACTCCTAAGTCATGATTGTGTTTCTCCATTTGGCCCTTCTCAGAACAAGTTTTATCCTGGTAGGGATTTCAGGATTTTGATATGCTTCCTGGCTATAAGAGAAATTTAGTAAAATCTTGTAAAACTGAAGGACCTTGAGGGTCCCTGTGTTGTCTAGATTTTGTTAAAGAACTTTCTCTTTTATTCTGACTTTGAGAGGAAAAAAAAATTTTACAAAAATAATAAAAATGGAGTGTGAGCTATGAAGGTTGGGAAAGTGCTCAATTTATCTGTTTGTGGTACACAAGTCTAATGGTGAACTCAAGGACGTTGCACTAGACTGTCAGCCCCATGAGTTCAGGGCCTATGTCTGTGTTTATTTCTAGTAGTGAGCACAGCCCTGGGGGCAGAACAGGAAAAAGCAAAAATCTCCTGGTGGTAAGCATAAAGGAAAGGGCTCTGGTCTAGAGATCAGCCACTCCACTGACTCCTGTTGAGACATTGGGCAAGTCACCTGTCTGCTCTGGGCCTCAGTTTCTCCATCTGCCCCATGAGGAAATTGGACTGGCTGGCCTCTCTAAGCCCTTCCAGCCCTGATGCTCCCTTCCCAGGCCTTGCTGGGTCAGTCTGCATCCTGCTGTGTAATTGACAGATAAGTCCCTCCCATGGCCCTGCTCCAAGACTGACTCCTCTGACCCCCGGCTCCTAATTTCTGTGCAGTGCTCTGTGTTTACTCTGAACGTGCCCTCGACCTTCAACTACTGCCGAAGCTCTGTTCATTCTCTGGGAGTAGACAGGAGGCCTTGCCCCTGAAGGAAAAGAGGAATGGGTAAATGTTTCTCATGAATTTCAATTGTATTCCCTAGTGGAATTCTTCACTCCAGAGATACCAGGTTTCCAAATCCATTCTAGCTGATTCAGAAGAATCAGAAAGTGAAAATGAGCTTCAGAAAAAGTGTGACAAAATCTTATTTTATGAAGGAAGTACAAACAGCACAGGCTCTGGGGTGATGGAAAACAGAAGGAGGTCCCCAGCGCTGGGGCAGAGCACAGGCTCTGGGGCAAGTGTGGGTGAGTGTGAGGTGGGAGTGCTCTGGGGAATAGGTGCCCCGGTGTGCAAATCTGTGTGCTTATGTGTACACAGGCCGCCCTCAGACACACCTTGGTAAAAAGCAGGGCTTGAATTTGCTTTGATGTGCTCATAGGAGAAAAAGTAGGGAAGGGGAGGTATTCATTTATTCAACAAATATTCATTGAATGCCTACCATTTACTAGAGCTTGGGGTATAGCGGTAATCAAGACAGAAATGCCCGTCGGCTGGTGCTTACATGACACTGGGGGGAACAGACAATAAACACTAAACACAATCCACAGGTTAATTATATAATGAGTAGTAAGGTGATAGGCAAAGAAGTGAAACAGAGCAGGGTAAAGAGTGTCCACATGAGGTGGGGTGCATGTTAACACTGAAATATGTTGATCAAGGTGGTCCTTGTTGAAAGGGTGATATTTGAGCAAAGACTTGAAGAAGTTGAGAAAGTCAGCCATGTGGCTTTCTGGGGAAAAGCATCCCAACCAGAAAGAACAGCCAAGACCTTAGTGGGAAAGTGCCTGGTGTGTTTGAAGAACAGCAAGGATGGCAGTGTGGCTGGAGCAGGAGGGACAGGGATGGGAGATGACGACAGAGGTACAGGTGGGAGCCCCATCACCAGGGGGCCTGGGAAATAGGGTCCCTGCTAAATGCTCACAGGCAATGGCAGACTTTACAAGCTGCTTTCCCACCCATGTGTCATTTGACCTCCTGACTCTTAGAGGATAGAATTAAGGTCCACCTAGTATGTTTGTGAAAACTGAGGCTGAACCCAGTGGTGCACTTATCAATGATCAACAACCTGGTCTGGACTGGGGGATGGGTTGGGAGGGCAGAGAAGAGATACCTCAGTAGCTCTCTATTCACCACTCAGATATTCTAGACATTAGTAAACTCAAGTGCCGAGATAATAGTAAAATGATAGAATAGTTAGGAGATGATGAGTTTTTATATAATTTATTTCTTTTTAATATAATTTATTTAATTGTAAATTTATGAAACAGTTTTTCACGATGGCTGTGTTTAACAACAGCATCGCAAAAATCCCTGAAAAGTTGACAACTGGCCCCTGTAAGTTGGTAAGAGCCAGCTCCAGGGCACCAGTGCCTGGGGAGGTTAAAGTGACACATGTGAGTGGCAGGGCGGTGACCAGAAGTCAGGTCTTTTGGTCCCTATTCTAGCTCTCTTGAAAATTTTCCAAGATTTGAGGATGTGCATTCGGGCTGGGGCGGGCAGGGTCCTGGGCAGTGGCGGAGGGACATACCGGCTTGCACATTCCTGGAAAGTGCCTGGAGACGCTGGCCCGCGGCGGGTCCCTTCTCTCCGCTCAGCACTTACTTAATCACTGCTTTCACCCCGGTGCTGACTGTGACTGACCTGGAGCCAGGCTGCCTCTGCAGGAGAAGAACACAACAAGGCTTTGTTTTTGCCTGTCCCCAGGCTATTTTCCTGTCCTGAACCTTTTGGGGCTCAGCTTCCCGGTCCCACAGGGTATTTGCATGTGAATGGGCCTGGCTCTGAAGTCACAGAAGGGGTGGACGGGGAGTCTAAGCCATTCACGGGCCAATGAGAGTAAAGTCCTTCCTGGCCCCCCTTCCCAATCGTGATTCCCAGACGCTCCCACCCACACCCGCCAGCCCTGCCGCACTGAGATGCCAGGCGCCTCCAGTTTCCCACCTGCGGGATGCTTGCTTCCCAAGCTCGCGGCCACCCCTCCCCAGCCAGCTCTTTCTTCTCTCCATGCTCTGCTGCCTAGAGACCATCTCCCTTTCTGCCTGGAGCCCTCCTAGCGACTGGGGAATCCTCCTGGTAGCAGAGGGATGCGGGGACTCTAACACCTGCCAGCTGGGTCTCAGGTCCTCACACTGTTAATGGCATCTAGCATTTGCATGTACACGATACATACCTTCCTAGGGGCTTACCCAGCTCTGTTAGGAGGTTTTTACTCTGACTAACAAATGTATAAGAACACTTTGCTGGGACTATCAGTATATCTGGGCCCTGATGGTGGCTCTGACATTATCTGGCCATGTGACTTTCAACCAGTTACTTCACTTCTCTGAGCCTCAGTTTCCCCATCTAAGAGAGGAAAATGATAGGTAGCCTTTAATGTCCTTTCTATCTCTGATCTTCTGTGGTCTTGTAATTCCAGTTACTGAACAAGGCTGGAAGTCAGAACATCTGGATTTTTATCTCAGGTCAGCTACTCCTAGGCTATGTGACCTTGGAAATTCATGTCACCTCTCTGGTCGGGGAATCACAATGTCTACCTGAAGTGCATTCATTACAAGACTGCCATCAGAAGCAAATAAAATAAAGAAGGTGAAAACACCTTGTCAACTGGAAATTCCACATGGGGGGGGAGTGGGAATTATTACTATTACTACCACTACTACTACAATTATTATTATTATTGTTATTATTATCATCATTATTATTTTATGGCCAAACGACTTGATCCAGGACTGAAGCAACAACCTGCAGCCCCTCACAAATGTGGCCAACTTGAGTCTTAACCCCACCAGCTGTGCTATGTTTACTTACATGGCTTTCAAGAGCTTCTGAAATGCAATACACACATACACACACACACACACACACACACACACACACACACACAAGTCTCCTTTTTTTTCTAGACCCAGGTTCTTGTCTGGCATCTGGTACCTTTACTTTGCTCCTTCTCATGATCTTTAACTGCAGTTTGGGCACCTGGATAAAGTAGCAATTTGAGCTGTTAACCCCTGGCCTAGTCCCTGGAGGGTGACAGACTTGCGGTGAAGGCGACCACAGGAGCACAGAGCACTCACTTGTGAGGCAGGGGTCCTGGGCCCAGGGCTGTCACTGAATCATTGGCTTAAATTCACACACCTAGAGAAATCCTTTGAAACACAGGAAAGTAAAGGGATTCCTGGACTTGATATTATTCTCTTGTGGATGGAAGCTTTCAGAGATCCCTTAAATTACTCTGGTCCTCTCTTATAAAATTAGGATAATACCTTTTCCATGTCACCCACCTCCCAGGACTGATAGGAGGCTTGTAAAGTTCAGAGAGCCAAAGGGACCTAAGATGCCACCTGCCAAATGAGGAGGCCAGGTTGCAAGGTCTCCCTAGGTTCCCTGCCTGCCCCATCAGCCTCGGATCTGGGGGACTCATAAAAAGAGATGTCTGTGCTGATGACCCCAGTGAGATTAGGAATGAAAGAGTGGAACCAGGAAACAAGAGGGTATCCAGGGACGGTTTCAGTCTCTTAATTCTTCTTCAAATATGTGAAATTACCTATGCCCCACTTAGCTGGGAGTCCAGAAAGGTGTCACCTCAGTTGGCTGAATCTCAGTGGTCCTGTTTTTCTCACTGATTTACTGAGTGCTGACTATATTTCAGGTAACTTTCTAAATATTTTACATATATTAACTCATGTCATGTTCACAAAGTCCTATGATTTATAAATACTATTATTTTCACTATTTTACAAATGAGAAAAACCTATATACAGAGGGTATTCAGTTCCTAGGGCTGCCATAACAGATTGCCATTAACCTGGTGGTTTATGACAGCAGTTTCTTCTGTCACAGTTCTGGAGGCCAGAAGTCTGAAATCAAGGTGTCGGTGGGGCCATGCTTCCTCTGAAGTCTCTAGGGAAAGATCCTTCCTTGCCTCTTCTAGCTGCCTGGTGGTTGTTGCCAGTCCCTGGCATTCCTGGCTATGGCCGCATATCTCCAGTCTCTGCCTCTGTCTTCACACTTCCCTCTGTGTATGTCTCTGTGTCCAAGTTTCCCATTTCTTATAAGGACACCAGTCATTGGGTTAGGGTCCACCCTAATCCAGTATGATGTCATCTTAACATAATTTCATAGGCAAAGAACTATTTCCCTATAAAGTCAAGTCCAAGAGTTAGGACTTGAACATATCTTTTAGGGAATACAATTTAACCTAAAACACAGAGAATTTAAATAATTTTCCTAACATCTACTAATTGGTGAAGACTCATGTGCAACTTATATAAAAATGAGGTCCCACATGATCCAGTCTCAGTAAAGGGTTACATCCAAAAAAACAGAAAACTTACACAATTGAAAGCAATTCACAATTTGACTCACTCTCTTGAGAACCAAAAAAGGGCAGAGATGTTCTTATCACAAACATTCTTAAGTGTTCAATCCCCCATGCCGCCTCTCTCCCTCTCCTCTTCTTTCCCCTAAAGTCTTCGTGAATTTCACACCAAGGATCTCTTCTCTCTCCCCTCATACCTCCACTTACACCCCATCCTCTGGGTCCCTCTTGGACTTGACAATCACAAACACTGTTCCCTGACATGAGACCCTCCCTGCCATGTACTGCCATATGTGAATTTTAGTTGTTCCGAGTTTCTTGATTGTTTTCTCAGAATTTTATTTTTCACCGTATTGTTTGTGTGGAATTAAAGCAAAAATTTTCACCTCTTTTTCAGCTTTGTTGGGACCCAAGGGCTAGAAAAAAAATGAGAGAAGGAAGTGAGAGAGTGATGAGGGGTCTCCATACATGACCATGAGGAAGGGAAGACTCAGGTGGTTATAAGAGATGGAGAGACTGGAAACCAACCCTGAACTTCCAGGCTGGTTCAGCTGCCCCACCTGTGTGCTCCCTTTGTTGGTTGACCTGAACCAACTGATTTTATGCCATTGGGTAGAAGCTAGAGGGAAGTAGCTGTGGGCCCAAATTTCCTTTTAAAATACTTTTAAAATATAAAAACAGGAAAAAGAAAAATTACCTATCATTTCACTAGCCATTGTTGTTCGCTCTAATTCCTTCCACTTTTTATTTTCAATGTATACTTTCAACATAGTTATAATTACATCGAATATACAATTTGTCCTGCTTTTTCACTTAGTATAACCTACTAAGAATGTTTCCAGATCACTGAAAATTCTCCATTAATGCAATAATTAATAGCTGCTTAACTAAGCTAATGCTAATGCAACAGTTCCCCTAGAATTGGGTATTTACATTGTTTCCAGTTTTCTATTATTATATATAACTGCTAGAAACATCATTGTTCATAAGTTTTTTCCACAATTGGAATATCTTCCCCTAAATTATATTCCCAGATATGGGGCCAAGGAAGAACTTTCTAAGCCAAAGATAATCCAAAATGGCCTCATCTATCTTGGAAGGTAGTGAGTTTCTCATCTCAGCAACTGATCGTGAAAAGGTGGTGTGAATTTTTCAAGGGTGTGGTAGAAAAATAAGAGGTTAAATGAGGTAACTTTCAAGGCCCTAAGACCCCGTGAGACTGTAATTCTCAAAATTTCAGTTCACAAAGGTCAGTGTCTCTCTTTGTCCCAGATTACTTCCTTACTCCCTATAACATGTCTAGTGCTGTGTAACAAACCACTCCAAAATTTAGTAGCCAAAACAATATCCATTTTATTTGCTCATGATTCTGTGGTCAGAAGTTTAGGCTAGACTTGGCAGGATGGTCCTTTTGCTGGATTTGCCTGAAGTCATTCCTGTGGCTCCAGTCTGTATCAGTCAGAGTTCAGTCAGAAAAGCAGAGCCTCTGTGAGTATTGTGAGATAACAGCTATTTATGGGCATTAGAACTCATGTAATTATAGGAGAGGCTAGGAAAGTAAAGATCCCAGCTTCTCATAGACAGAGAGTTGGAGGACCACAGACAGTTCACTTATCCATTTTCGTAAAGCCCTGGCATGGGTGGAAATATTGGCATCTGCAGAGAAATCTGAGAATTCAAGCCTATTGAAGAAGCCAAAGTTGGGCCATGAAGGGGGAGCTCATGGAGAGAAGTCTATGAGAAGCTGTTGGCTCTGAGCAGCTACTACGTCTGTGGGGACACCTGCAAGCCTCTGGTGGGCCTGGGCCACTGTTAGTCATCAGAGCCGGAAGCAGGAAAGAAGAGCTGGATGCAGAGAGGAGGAGAGTGAAGACAATTAGAACCTATTGGCACATCTACATCTGTCCATCTCTGTATCTGATCATAAAACAACCTCCAGAGAGTAAGGACTATTGCCTTCCAAACTCATACAAGTTCCTCTTTTGGCCAACAGTAACCTGGAACTATAGAGAGAAGGAGATTCTGGGGAACATGGTTCCCAGGTTAACTAAATTGACAGCAGGACAATTCAGCACACTCCCTGAATGTCTGCCTAAATTAAATCTGAAAAGCTCTTCAAGGGCCCAGAGAAGATGTCAGTGGGGCTCCAGGATGAAGCTTGGGAACATCAACAAGCAAAGCTCTCAGGCATTTGGGCTTATAGGACGGCCTCTTTGTTTTTTTTAATTGAGCTATAGTTGATGTACAATATCATATAAGTTACAGGTGTACAACACAGTGATTCACAATTTTTAAAGGTTAAAATCCATTTATAGTTATTGTAAAATATTGGCTATATTCCCTGTGCTGTACATATATCCTTGTAGCTTATTTATTTATACATAATAGTTTGTACCTCTTAATCCCCTACTCCTATGTTGCCCCCCCTTCCCTCTCCCTACTGGTAACCACTAGTTTGTTCTCTGTATCTGTGAGCCTGTTTCTTTTCTGTTATACTCACTAGTTCATGTTATTTTTTAGATTCCTCATATAAGTGATATCATACAGTAGAGGACAGCATTTTTTGTTTGCCTCATGTCTTAAAGAAGCATGAGCATTATTGACTAGGGAATCAGGATGCTGCATTGTGAACGTGAAGCTACCACTCACTAGAAAATGACCTTGCTTGATTCATTTAAATCATCTGGGCTTCAAGTTTCTCATTGGGTGGCTGTCAGTGTATTGGTTAAGCTCTGGTGAGATAACCTTATGGACATGTGGAAAGCAGCCATAGCTGTCCTCCCACAGAAATTTGACCAAGTTTTCTGCTGCTCTGCCTTAGCTTTGCCTAGGAGGTTTGTGCTGTTTCTACTAAGGTAGAAAATTCATAGAAAACAGGCTTTGGCTTCTTTTCCTTAGATCTCTCTCCCATGCTCCCTGTCCTCAATAGAACCCCTTTCCTACATCAGTAGAACCCCATTCCTAGGTGGTGGTGGGAAGGGAGGGGCAGTTGAGACTCCTAATGCCCCTGGGACTTCGCTATTCCCTCTGCCTAGATGTCCTCCCCTCTGCCCCCCAAACCCTCCACCTACAATTTCTACCTGCCTAAATTCTACTCACCTTTCAGTCCCCAGATCAAAGAACATTTTCTTCTTCTTAAGTGTTCTCTGATTCCTCTCAGCTGGATGCAATATTTTCCCATCTTATAAGCCCAGGGGCTTCCTAGCTTTCATTGCAATAACTACAATCTGGTGATTCCCTAACACATACACATTTGAGTACTTATTCTCCTACTAAATTTTACATTACCAGCGGCAGGGGACTTCCTTATTAAGCACGTGCAACAAATAAGTAATTTTTGACATCCTTCACATTATAATGCAGACAGAACTTGCTATATAAATATTTGCTGAGTTGAGTTGAAAGAAAGCAAATTGAGGACATGCATCCATGTGTTGGTGCCCTAAATCACAATAGTCTGAAAGGACATGGCTGCCCATAATAAGAAGTAGAAAAATGAAGAGTCTGTGATCCCCAGCCAGATGGTTCTCTATTATTACGAATTTTGTGTTTTCATTTGATAAGGTATTTCCCTCCATCATGTTAATACGATGACCCTAGAAATGGGATAGTCTGAACAGAAGCCAGAGCTCAATCCTTCATCTGTACTCAGAAGTCAATGGTTTTTGTAGAATTTTACAATCATAGCAAGGGCTGAAGATATTAAGTAGGGCCAGTGACCCCTCTGTTTAGGTTATGGCCAGAGCTGTCACTGAGCCACATCCTCTCTGGGAGACAGTCCATGCACCCAAGATAAAGTTTCAAGAGGCCCTTGAGCCAGAAAAGTTGTTTGGCAAAGTGCCTATGTCTTTTGCCTTGACTCTCTGGGTTGGTGGGTTCCTTTCTCCAGGGTCAAAACAGTTCCAAAAACAAAACAGGTATCAGGAAATCATGATTATCTCTCTACTCTTGAGCAAGTCACTGCCCCTCTCTGGACCTCAGTTTCCTCTAGAAGGGTGGGGATTGAAACAGCTCTTAAGGGTCCCTCCTTCCACGCTCTGATATTCCAGGACTATTCGGAGCTGCAGGCTGAATTCCCAGGGCCCTGGGGCCTTTTCTTCCCTGCTTCTAAAGGTATATCTGGCTCAGATTTCCCCATGGGTCTCAGCTGGGGCACGCTTACCTGTCCTCTGGAATAGTGAGGCTCTGCAGGTGATGATCGTTTACCTGCCATCATAAACGGTCCTTAAGCCTGGAAGTTACAAGGAGGGAGGTTGTTTATCACAGACTTCCATTAGGTCTCTCCCTAATCCAAATTATCTCTGGCTGATTTCACTTGAAAGTGTCCATGCTACAGGTACTATAGAACCCCAGAGACCTTGGGAATACCGAATTAGGAAGGAAGCTGCTGTGCCTGGAAGTGTTAATGCTCAAGGCATGACTCTTCATTAGTAATTGATTCTGTATCACATGGTTATAGACCACAAACAAGTTCAAGTTCATCAAGTTCTTCAGCAGGAAGCAATGTGTGTGTTGAAATTCCTGCTCACCATCCTCTAGTTGGTTTATTTAATGTATGGATATGATGACTTGTTAGAATACTAGTATGTCAGGACTGGAAGAGAGTGTAGAGCTCAGCGAGTTGAAACCCCTAGTTTACCAGGTGGATAACTGAGAGCTACAGGAGTCAGCCATATAACAGTTTATGGTGGAGTCAGGAATAGGGCTCAGGACCTCTAAATGCCAGGTCCATACACTCCAAAGCAGAGGTCACCAAGATAGTGCACTCCAGCTCATGCAGTTACTCATAGAAGAAGCCTTCTCCCAGGCCCTCACTCTAAATCTATTTCGTCTTATTTTTATTAAGTTCTAATGATAGCAGCTTAACTGGTTTCTATTTTACAACATATTTCAGCTAATAAACTGATTTTAAAACAGTGAATAAAACATTACATAAAGAAGACACAAGAATTGCAAAGGCATAATAGTCTGGGGACCTTCAAAGCAGGGCAAGCAACATTACATAACTCAATACCCCTAAGATAGTTGATGTTCATAACAATGTCCCTGGATCACCAAGAAGGATTAGCATATTGTACCTGAGAAAGCAGGGATTTGAATAAAGCACTTTAAAAAGCATTATACCCCCCTACCCCGGAAAAAATTTTTTTAATCATAGCTAGGTAAAAACTTCAGCTACCTGGAAAACTCAGATCATCAAAACAGCAAACCAGCTGTGATGTTCAAGGAAGTGACATTTCAGCTGTGTGCAGATAGGCACGTTCTATAGCAATAAGGCTGGTGCGAGTTGGGCTAGTATCTGCAGAGAAGAGGAAAAAATAGCAAAGCTATGATCTCATCTTCTGTTTACACTTCAGTTCCCAAAGTTAGTGATTAATTGTCCTTGTGTTTTGTTGCCAGGGCAAATTGTTTTTCTTTAAAACTCCCACTTATATTAAATAAATAAATCATTAGTTTCAAAACAGAAGTGTCAAATGTTAAGATACTTCTGACATACTAAGCTAATGAACAAAACAATGAATTCATTAGAAGCTACTAGAGATAGGCAGCCTTTGAGAACTTTCCTTTGACTTTGAAAGGCAGCAGAAATCATTCTTGGTCAGAGATTTTTCTCATGCGTCTTGGTTAAAATACCAATCTAGAGGTTGCAAACAGAAACACTACCTTAAAAGGATCGCAGTAGGTATAAATGATAGAGTGGTAGGTAGGCCAAGTATTGGTAGTCAAATAAATATACCAACCAGCTCCAACACTGTGCTTCCCAAACCAAACACACAAATTCTGCTTTAGGCAATCAGTTTAGAATCTCTCCTTGGGTCTCTGAATTTACCCAGGGCCTCAGACTCTTGCAAAGAAGAGAATTCTTTAGCAAATAGGCAATATTTGCATCTGAGTCTTAACACAAATGCAACTATTTCTGGGTGACTCCAGTAGTTTCTGTATTATTAAGACTACCTATTAAATACAGTTCTGATTACGTCTTCCCTTTACTCACAGAATTGAGTCACTTGTTATTATGTCATTCAAGGTCAATTGTAATCTAGTTTCAACTTATTCCTCCAAATATATCTCCTCCTACAATCCCCACAGACTCCCTGGCATCTCATTGTTCTCAGAATAGGTCTTGCACTTTTAGTTCTTAATGACAAATATTTATTGGGTAACTGCTATGTTCTAGGTCTTGCGCCATGCACTGAAGATACATCTATAAAGAAAAGAATCTGAAAAAGAGTAGATGCATATATATGTATAACTGAATCACTTTGTTGTACACCTGAAAATAGCACATTATTAAGCAACTATACTTCAATAAAAATAATAATAAATAAAAAGCATATGCAATTTTTTTAAAACTTCCACTTCTGATACAGATATTGTATCATTTTATAAATAAAGCTCAGATATATCAATAAACAAGTAATTAATTAATTAAAGTCTCACTCTCTTGCAGCATACATTCTAATGGGGATCCTTCACCTCTCTCTGAGCTCATCCGCAATGAGACACTTGTCACACTGTGTGATAGCTCTGTCTCTGTCTGTTTTCCTCCGCCTGAACACTGCCTCCCCGTGACAGCTCTGTGTCTTACTCATCTCCCATCATCCCCACCCCACGCTTTGCTCTGTGGCAGGCACACACTGAATGTTCAATGAATGACTTATATTGTGTATAAACTTTCTTTTCCTGGAAATGTAAGTTCCTGTTGCGTATAGAATCTATCTGTGAGATTATCTAGCTCTTCTTATTTACTTACTCTATTATCCAATGTTAAAATTTATTTATTTTAACACTGAGTTATTTTTAACAAGTAAGCCATTTTGTTGTCAACAGGAATGACAAATGTCAAGCTACTTCTGATGGACCTAAACAAAATGAGTGAAACAGTGACTGGACGGCCACATTGACTTAACATGTAATGTGTCTTTCCTCAAATCCCAGAATTCCTAAACTCCTTTCTCTGGCTTTCCCAGGCTGCCTGGTCTACTTGTGGGCAGGCCCTCCGTCTTTTCTCCTGGAGACCAGCAGAGAAGCTAATTTGGGAAGCTGCTCATCTTGTTCCCTTTCTCTTTGACCCTAAAGGTAGAAACTGAAGACCAGGTGCTGGCAACCTTCTGTGGCAGGGAGACCACAGACACAGAACAGACCCCTGGCCAGGAAGTGGTCCTCTCCCCTGGCTCCTTCATGTCTATCACTTTCCGCTCAGATTTCTCCAATGAGGAGCGATTCACAGGCTTTGATGCCCACTACATGGCTGTGGGTAAGTTAGAGAAGTGGGTGGCTCATCCCCAGGTCTCCCTTTCTCTCTCAAGATTAAAAGTGCCTTGTGCTCTCTTCTTTAAAATGAACACCTTATACTCACCACATAGATTCTACCAGTAATGTCTTACTGCATTTGCTCTATCACTTATCTATCCATCTATCTATCCTCTATCCATTAATTCATCTTTTCTGATGCATTTCAAAATAAATTGCAGACATCAGTACTCTTCTTCCTAAATACTTTAGCATGCATATTGTTTATCTAATCTATTCACATTTTTTTCTTTTAATGTAAAATTTACATTCAATGAAATGCACAAATCTTAAGTACATTTAAGTTTTCAAAAATTTATATTTGTGTGTAACACAAACCCCTAAAAAGATGTTGAGCTTTATCATTAACCCAAAAAGTTCCCTTGTGCTCCTTCCCAATTGCAACCTACTCCCACCTCCTTTAGAGGCCACAACTGTCCTGATTTTTTTTCCACCATAGATTAGCTTTACCACTTGTAAAACTACATATAAATGAACACATACCGAATATATTTTGTGAGGTGAGGATTCTTTTACTCAGCATAAAGTTTTTGATATTCATTCATGTTGTTGCAATGCATCAGTAATTGTTTGTTTTCCTAGCAGAATAATTTTCCATTGTATGACTATATTGCAATCTATTTATCCATTCTCCTATTGATGGACACCTGGGTTCTATCCATTTTTTGGCTCTCATTAATAAAATTTCTATGAACATTTTTGTACAAGCCATTTTGTAAACATGTTTTCACTTCTGCTGGGTATATATCTAGGAGCAGAATTGCTGAGTCATAGGGTAGGTGTATGTTTAGTTCTATAAGAAATTGTCAAACTTTTTCCAAAGTGTTTGCACCATTTTGTATCTCTCCACCAATGTATGAGAGTTCTGGCTGCTCCTTATCCTCACCAACATTTGATGTTATCAATTAAAAAATGTTTAACCATTCCATGGGGTGTGTAGTGGTGCTTCATTATGGTTTTAATTTGCATTTCCCTGGTGCCTAGTGATGCTGAGCATCTTTTCATGTGCTTCGTGGCCATTCCTGTATCTTTTGGGAAGAAATGCATGTTCCAATTTTTAAACTGGGTTGAGAACATACATATTTTTATCCTTATATTTCCAATGCCTAGGATAGGGCTTGACCCCCATAGGGACTTAGAAAGAGAGAAGCAGCATGGAGGAGAGGTTAAGAGCCCGGATTCTAGAGCCAGCCCACCTTGATTTGAATGCTGACTCCACCACTGAACTCTTGGTGTGACTTGGAGTCAGTTCTTTAATGGCTCTAAGTCTCAGTTTCATCATCTATAGAAAGGGGATCATAATGGTCCTGCTTGCTTTTATCACAACTGTTAGAGAACAGTGGCACCACCAGGAGTCAGGTTGCCTGGGTTTGAACCAGGCTCTCTGTGATCTTGGGTAAGTCTCCTCATTTGTAAATGGAGATGATGGCTACTTATGGGCCTTCGGTGAGGCTTAAATGAGGGAATGCAGGAACAGCCCAACACAGTGAGTGGCCCATACTGAGTGCTCTGTAAATGTCGGCTGTTGTCTTCACCATCACACATGAACTGGTTGACTGAGAGGCTCTACCTGCCCCGCAGATGTGGACGAGTGCACGGAGCGGGAGGACGAGGAGCTGTCCTGCGACCACTACTGCCATAACTACATCGGCGGCTACTACTGCTCCTGCCGCTTCGGCTACATCCTCCACACAGACAACAGGACATGCCGAGGTGGGGCCCAGCAGTGATTCTGTGCATCACCATTATGCGCCATATTTTCCGATAAGATTAGGGGAGGCTCAGAGGAAGGACAGATGTGCAGTAGGAATGATTTAAAGTGAAATCAGAGAGCTGTGCCTCACATACCACAGGGATAAAGATGCTGAAATGCCCACCAGCCTGGAAGTCGGGTTCAGGTTCTCAGAGGACCGCATTTCAGAAACCCTAGCCTCTAGTCCATCTTTCTTCCTGGGCAGCAGGAATTTCTGCTCTTCAGTCCCTATTTCCCCTTCTACTGTAAGTAACTGGCCAAGTCAAGGGAAAACCCAGGTTTCCCAGTCCTGAACCATGAACTAGGCTTCACCCACCAGGTCCCTTTTTCCTGCTCTTTCATGGCCCCTCAAGTTCCTCTGTGATAGAGAGAACCTCAGTGCCAGGGAAAGAAGAGGGAAGAGAGAGGCAAAGACAGAGATGGCAAGAAAATGTCCCATTCCTTCTAGCTCCCTTTGCTTTCACCTCTCATCAATGTGCCTTCTCTGCCACAGTCTCCAGGCTGAGGCAGGGGTGGAGAAATAGGAGGACTCAACCACTTTCCATGAGGACCTCCTGGCTAGCAGGTAATAGCCACATAGGAAAATGGTAAAATGTAGTAAGTGCTGTAAAAGAAGTGTGGACATGGTACCATCAGACCTGAGTCTGCACAGAGAAGTGAGCAAGCACTTCTCAGAGATGGTGCCCCTGATGAAGGAGAAAGAACAAGGAAAGGAGGGCACTCCAGGCAGAGAGAACAGCTTCTGCAAACATTCAGAAGCATGACAGAATTTGGAATGTTTGGGGAATTGCCAGTAGATTAGTATGACTGCAGGGTAAGGATCTGTGTTTTAGAAAGATCACTTGGAAGCTGAGTGAGGGATCATTGGAGGAAGGAAAAGCTGGAAACAAGAAATTTTTTCCTTTCTCCTTCAAAAACTTCTACTTACTTCCAAATAAAACCCTATAGGACCCATCAGTACAAAGCAGGCACATACAGGAGTTTTCTTGAAGAAGGCTGTATTTTCCATGGTTTTCATTCAGTAAGTATTTATTGAGTATCTACTATGTGCTGAGTACAGAGGGGCTAAGAATGAGCAATGTTTCCCAATCCTGTTTTTCATTTTCACTTCTGCCCCCAGGAGCCTTTTTCAACGTTCTCTTCCTAATTGCCTCACCCATGAAATTTTAATACTACAGACATACTGTATACATGCTTATGCACTGTATGTCTATCTGTGTATTATGCATAAAAAGAGTAACAACTCCCCCTCCCAAAGAACCAGTTTTGGCCCCCTTAGGGGCGATATTCTCCCCATGAAAGTGGTTGGTGTAGAAAATGAAAGCTTCGGGATTCAGAAACGACTCTAAACCTTGTTCTGCAGCTCATAGCTGTGGGACTTCAGGTTAGTCACACCCCCTTTCTGGCCACAGTTTTCTCGTTTACAAATAAACAGGATAAACAAAGGCTTAGGAAGAATTGTCATGCCAGATCCAGGACGGGTTAGCCCAAGGACAATGGTTCGGTGGCAAACAACAGGGCCTTGGCAGGGCTCAGCCATGGCCAGGATCCAGGACCCTGGGTGCTGGGTTGCAGCTGTGGTGAGGAACAGAGCAGAATCCCTGAGCTCAGGGAACTTACAGTCTAGTGGAGACAGGAAAATCAACTGACAAATATATTTCATACTGGCAAGCAGTGGTCAGCAGCATGAAGAGAAACAAAGCAAGACCAGGGCCAGAGAGTGAGGGTACGTGTGAAGGTCCTGTGTTATATGAGGGATCAAGGAAGGCTTTGAGCAGAGACCCCATGGAGTCCTGGGCTGAGGGGAGAGCAGGACAAAAGAAGACCAGACTTTCTCCCGGACCACTCCATCTCAGACCCCTCCAGCCCCCCACGAACACCAGAGAATTTGACAAGAAAGCTTATCACACTCACTGCCTTTGAGTCTTGACTCTGCAAATTACTGGGTGTGTGACCTTGGTTAAATCACTTCCTCTCACTAAACTTCAGTTTCCCCATCTGTAAAATGGGGAGAATGACTCCTTCCCCACTTGCCTCTCAGGACCACTGGGAAACTTGTACAGTAGCAGATAAGAAAGGGGTTGCTGTGGCCGTGGGTGTGGTGTGCCACTTTGCTCCGGTGTGTTTCCCACAGTGGAGTGCAGTGACAACCTCTTCACGCAGAGGGCTGGCGTGATCACCAGCCCCGACTTCCCCAGCCCTTACCCTAAGAGCTCCGAATGCCTCTACACCATTGAGCTGGAGGAGGGTTTCATGATCAGCCTGCAGTTTGAGGACATTTTCGACATTGAGGACCATCCTGAGGTGTCCTGCCCCTATGACTACATCAAGGTAAGAAGACAGTGGGCATAAGCCCTGGGAATGCTGGAGAATCTTGGATGAATTGGGAAAATTGACATTCTTGGCCCTCCCTTCTTCCAGGATAGGGGGCCAAGCAGGTTTCTTCCTAAAAATAATTATTTAAAATAACATCTACCAGCTTAATTGGATCCAGTCTAGGAATCTTCCCTGATCCCAAACTAGCCCTTTGCCCACCTGCAAAATCCCTTCTGCCAGGTAACATAACATCATCATGAAGTAACACCAGGGTGAAGGTCATGGGGACCATCTTAGAACTCTGTCTACCACACATCATATCCTGGGAGCTATGCTATGAGCCTTATCCAGGCACATAACCTCTTGGGGCTTCACTTTTCCCCCTTGCCACAGTAAGGCTGACAAGATGAAGATGTACCCAGGATTATAGAATTCATCAAATGAGGGTTAAAGAGTGCTGGTCCTCAGAGGTGGAAGGAGAAAGAGTTAAAGGCATAGGCAGGACCAGGCCTGGGAGCTGGGAAATCTGGACCAGCCCAGAATGCGTCTTCCCTTCTCTCCATCCCCGATGCCTCCATCTGAGTCCAAACCCTGCTCTCTTCTGGTCAACTGCAAAGCTACCTGGTGGGTTTGCTGGCTTCCACTCTTGCTCTACACGGTCTGCTCTCTCATAGAATCCAGGGTAAACTCTGTGAAAGCCAGGTTACATCAAGATTGTATTTGGAGTAAACATAAATTCCTCAACACAATATGGCCCTTGCCTGCCTTTCCAACCTCAAGCTGGGCCATTCCCTCTGTTCCAGCCCCACTGGCTTACTTCCTGTTCTTTTATTTATTTATTTATTTTTAATTATTTTTAACATCTTTATTGGAGTATAATTGCTGTACATTTTTGTGTTAGTTTCTGCCTTATAACAAAGTGAATCATCTATATGTATATATATATCCCCATATCTCCTCCCTCTTGCGTCTCCCTCCCACCCTCCCTAACCCACCCCTCTAGGTGGACACAAAGCACCGAGCTGATCTCCCTGTGCTATGTGGCTGCTTCCCACTAGCTATCTATTTTACATTTGGTAGTGTATATATGTCCATGCCACTCTCTCACTTCGTCCCAGCTTACCCTTCCCCCTCCCCGTGTCCTCAAGTCTATTCTCTAGTAGGTCTGCGTCTTTATTTCTGTCCTGCCCCTAGGTTCTTCATGACCTTTTTTTTTTTTAGATTCCATATATATGTGTTAGCATATGGTATTTGTTCTTCTCCTTCTGACTTACTTCACTCTGTATGACAGACTCTAGGTCCATCCACCTCACTACAAATAACTCAATTTCATTTCTTTTTATGGCTGAGTAATATTCCATTGTATCTATGTGCCACATCTTCTTTATCCATTCATCTGTCGATGGACACTTAGGTTGCTTCCATGTCCTGGCTATTGTAAATAGAGCTGCAATGAACATTGTGGTACATGACTCTTTTTGAATTACAGTTTTCTCTGGGTATATGCCCAGTAGTGGGATTGCTGGCTCATATGGTAGTTCTATTTTTAGTTTTTTAAGGGACCTCCATACTGTTCTCCATAGTGGCTGTATCAATTTACATTCCCACCAACAGTGCAGGAGGGTTCCCTTTTCTCCACACCCTCTCTAGCATTTATTGTTTGTACAGATTGCCAACAAACACATGAAAGGATGCTCAGCATCACTAATCATTAGAGAAATGCAAATCCTTCCTGTTCTTGATACTTGCCAGGCTCTTTCCCAACTTTGGCCTCAACCTCCATATAAGTTGTTTTTGCTGCCTGGAAAGTATTCTTCCCTCCTCTTCCAATGACAAGCTCCTTCTCATCCTACGTATTTCAAATCCAATGTCACCTCCTCAAAGAGGCCTTCCCTGACTTCCTATTTAAAGTTATTATCTATTATATTAATGATGAATTATACAAACTACATAGATTTTACTACGTAAATCATAAACATATAGCATATATTTATACTATATATATACATCATCCTGATTATTTTTATAATGCTTACCACAGCCTGTAATTATTTTGTTTATTATCTATTAGTCTGCCCCAACTAGGCTGCAGGGTCTTTGCGAGCAAAGGTCTTTTCTGTCCTGTGCACCTGAACAGGGCTGTGCTCCTTTCTGAGCCATAATATATTCATCTATGAGCAGAGGATTATTAGCCTGCCTTGTCCACTTCCAGGGTCATTGTAAACTGTAAATGGGAGAGTGGAGATGGAACCCTTTGGTGAATGGTAATGCCCACTAGAAATGTGAGTGAACACCATGGGCTCACATCGAAGCTTCCAGAAAACCCCCGGGTGCAGTGTAGAGACAATCCCTGCAGCAGCCACTGCCACTCAGGTGTGACCCTGCTTTTTCTCTGTCTTGCCCCTCACAGATTAAAACCGGTCCAAAAGTTCTGGGGCCCTTCTGTGGAGAGAAAGCCCCAGAACCCATCAATACCCAGAGCCACAGCGTCCAGATCCTGTTCCGCAGTGACAACTCAGGCGAGAACCGGGGCTGGAGGCTGTTGTACAGGGCAACAGGTAACACGGCCTCTCCCCTCCTGGGTCACACTTGGCTCCCATGCTCAGCCCTCATGGGGCAGTGGCCAGGTGGTGACGGGGAGCAGGCCTGGGGCTCCTCCGGGGATGTGGCAGAACTTCCAACTCTGCCAGTGAGCAGCTTGGGACCGAGGCAAATTCTCTTTGCTGACTCAGTTTCCCATCTGTAAAATGGGTGCAAGGGTAGCAATGATGGTGGGTTTGTACTAGATGTAGATTTCAAAACTGGCTGCACTTCAGAATCACATGTGGAGATTTAAAAAAAAAAAAAATTGTTTCCTGAACTTCACCCCTTCACACTGTGATTCATTGGGCATGGGGAGGACCCCTCCAGTGCCAGCCCTCCTCACGTCTGGGGCAGGAATTTGGGTGAGAGTCTGTAGCTCAAAATGTTTCACCATGGCCGTTTGCCTCCATGTGTCCCCCAGACTGACAAAGCCCACAGGCCTCATTCCCCAGTACCTCAAGGCACCCAGTCCTGGTCCATACCCTGCTGGAGGTATTTGATCCAACGGGCCTGCAGTAACTCGAGGAAGAAGGGGGTAGACATCAGTGACAAGACCACAGCTGTGTGTGACTAATCCAGTTCAGAGACTATCCTGGCCTTGCCTGCATCATCACATTTAGTGCCTGCTTGTGGGGAGAGGCAGGAAGAGGATATTAACAAAGGAGACTTTGTCCAGGAAAGAGGAATCCTATCCAATTTAGCCTTTTGAAGAGAGGGCTCAGGGGCATATAATCACAGTCTCTCTAACACTTTGAAGTATGGTCTTGGGAAGAAAGAGTGGGGTCATCGTGCGTGGCCCAAAAGAGCAAACTATGCCCACTGAGTAAAAATTACAAGGGTATAAATTTCAGTTGAATATGAAAATTGTGTTCCTTTAATCAGAGGAGTCTAGTATGAAAGATACAGGTTGGGAAGTATCGCTCTCCCTGTCCCTGTAGGAATGCAAATAGATGTCTGAGGTCTACTATAGAAGATGTAAAGGAAACATTAGACAGGAGTTGCATTCAGTGACATTTAATGTCTTTTCCAACCCTGAGTTTTGATGAAATCATCTGGCCAACCACTTCATTTTACAAATGAGGAAATAGAGGTCCATGTTGGAAAGTGACCCGCTCAAGTTTCCAAAGTAAGCCTTCTTCAGGGCCTGGTAGGTCCAGGCCCCCATAGCCTTGGGGTATGTTTTTTGTGTGGCTTTTCCACCTTCATCAGGCCTTGCATTCTAGGGAATGGCCTCTCGTGACCAGACTTTTCTTTGTTTTCTCACCTTCTCCTTTCATTGTTCCCCACCAGGGAATGAGTGCCCCAAGCTGCAGCCTCCTGTCGATGGGAAAATCGAGCCCTTGCAAGCCAAGTACTTTTTCAAAGACCAGGTGCTCATCAGCTGTGACACAGGCTACAAAGTGCTGAAGGTACAGGGTCCTGCCGGGGGAGGGAGGTCATCTGGGCCAGAGAAATTCTCCAGAGCCTCCCAGGGCAGATGGGCTTCTAGAGCTTGTCCTGGTCCCACCACAGTATTTCCTAGCTTCTCCATAAACCTCCAAACTGCATCAGAAATTCCAGTCTTCTAAAAATTCAAAGTGTGTGTCCCAGACTCTCATTTCTGAAAGTGACACAAAAGTCAGAGCAAAACATCAAATCCATTCAGCCTGATAACCAGTACAAACAACATTAACAAAGTTTGTCAGGCTTTTGGGGGGAACCTGGGATAGAAGTAGAGATTTTAAAGGTGGCAGTGGGCATTGCTTGCTCTCTGAAACAGTCGTTCTCCTAGGAACCCCATGGTTAACTTAAAAACAACAACAACAACAACAAAAAATCACCTCCGAACCCCACTTGAGATCAATTCAAGCAGGATCTCTGGGGCGGGGCCCAGTGACTGTTCTCTGTTAAGTTGCCTGGGTGCGTCTGATGTGAGCCAAGCTAGTGGACCGCTGCTCTCGGGGAACGATAATCCAAGTGAGGACCCCATGGCATCAGCACATCACTTGTTAGAAATGCAAAGCTGTGGTCCCCAGGCCAGACCCACTGATTCAGAAGGGCCCAGGGACCTGTGCAAAAGCCCTCGGGGACTCAGGGGTGCTGCTGCCCACTCAGGTGTGAGAGCCGCTGCTCTGAAGGAGTCACGGGTCCAGGTTTCCCTTCAGGGACAGCCTCCCGGACCCCTTCTTGCACGCAGTCCTGGCCTATCTCCAGAGTAGGAGCGGGGGGATATGAATTCAGCATCTGTCTTCCCCTTAGCTTCAAGCCCTTGGAGGCCCACGGTTGGGAAAGCTCAGGGGAGGGCAGCCACCTTTGCTGTTCGAGCTGCTTTCACTGGGGAAAACCCACAAACCCCACCCCCTCCTCCTTCTTCCCATACCTTCTTCATGTTTCTTCTCAGGATAATGTGGAGATGGACACGTTCCAGATCGAGTGTCTGAAGGATGGGACATGGAGTAACAAGATTCCCACCTGTAAAAGTAAGAAAACACCATCGGTTGATTATAAGGATCATGAGCTCCCCAGCACGGGTGGGATCCGAGCAGAGCCCACACAAGGGGGGAATCCTGGCAGGTACACTCTGAGCGGGTTAGGGCAGGAATTCCACAGACACATCGGGGTTGGACAAAAGTTTATTAATGTTTCTTTCAGCAATAAGATGTTAGAATTCCAAAAGGACCTTGTGGGTCCCAGTTTGTTTTCTAAATACTAATTTTACCTCTGCCTGCAGGCAGGTTGCCAAATTTGCTAAAGGAATAGCTTGTTTCCCGGTTCGAAACTAGCTCTGGCAATTGCTAATTCAGGAAACTATTTTGGCACTGGTGCCCAGAGCCCAGTGACCTTGCCAGTCTTTATGTGGCCATCAGCTATATCCACTGTCTCCTGGGACAGCTCATGAGCTGGGGCTGTGCAGGAAGGGCTGTGTGGTCAACACAGTGAACCTACATGAAGCAGGGGGTCCAGTTCTGCACTGGTTCTTGGGACCCAGAGTTCTTGCCTTGGCTCTGCTCCTAACCCACGCTGTGACCAGGGACAAGATCCTTCACCTCAGCTATAAAGATTTTGGATTAGCTTTAACATTCTAGAATATATTCCACTGGTTCGGAAATAATGTAATCCATATAAATCACCTAGTGAGCTTTGTAAAAATACAAATCACCAGCCACCACGCCCTCTGCCTCTAACCAGGTGATTTCAGTGCAAGACTTGTAAGGACCACAATTTTAGAAAACTTATCTGCGGCAACGGTGATGAGAGGAGGCCTGGTGACAGAGAAGGAAGGAGAAAAGAGGGAGGGAGGGAAGGAGGATATATTTTCGAATGGAGAGGTGAGAAGTCAAGAATTAGGGTGGGTCCTGCCCAGCCCCATTTCATGACCTCATATAAACTTTAGAGTGTTGTCCTCTTCCCTTCTACTAAATGGCTCGGGTCCAGTAGGCAGGCAGATCCACTCCCACTGCCCCGAGGGGACACTGTCAGGGTGGTGCTCCCTTGAGGCAAATCCCAGGCATAATTTTGGAGCAGAAAGTGCTTGTTTTCAATTTTCTTTTCTATATGATGAAGAAGCTGGAGCCCAGTGTGGGAAATGGGTGCACTTTATGGCTGCAACAAAAGGTCTCAACAGACATTTACTGGACCCCTGTGCAGAGGTCCACAGGGACTTCAGATGGAAAAGACAAGGCCCAGGCATTGAAGAACTAAATGCCAACACACACGTCTGCCACCTCCTCCAACACGTGGCTCGTGTGTGGTGCTGTGACTAAGTTCTGTGTGAAGCACTTTGCAGAACAGGGCAAGGAGGCACTCTGAAGGACGAGGCAGAGGATGAGGGGTAGAGAGGACAGGATGTTGCTTTGGAGACAGGAAGTTCTAGATCAAATCCAGACTCCACCAGTTAAATAGGCGTGAGCAGTTGACTGAGACTCATTTGGCCTGAGTTTCCTGCCTTCTTGATTGTTCTGTGGACTGAGTTAATGTACGTATCACACCCATGGAGCACCAGAAATAAGTAAAAGCTCAGTAAAAGCTTGTTTCTTTCCCCTACCCAACCCCCTCATAGGAAGAGGTTTGGTTTCTCTCATTCATACTCTTGGAAAGTAGGAAACGTTGGTAATAATTTTTTGTCCCTGATGAAACACACACTTTTTATTGTCACGGAAGTATGGATAGAGTAAGGCACTAATGTATCTGCTGGTGCTCTTTTATGTGACGTATGCTAGTATACAAAGGTATGCTGTCATTTTGTACTAAAGAAAAGAGGAATTTTTCCTCCCTAATATGGCCTGGTTCTCCCAGCATAGCCTGAGTCAGGACTATTAGACTTCCCACTCAGACACACCCGGCATCTCTGCTTGTTCACTGAGTAGGTACTTATTGAGTACTTTTGTCCCAGGCATGTGCTGGGTCCTAGGCGAGATGCAAAAAAGACAAAAAAGACTGAGAAGTTGTGAGTCCCCAGGGACTGTGGGGAAAGGGGTTGGGAACAGACAGGAAGCGTGCGTGTGCAGTGAAGAAACTTGCACCAAAACAGGAAGTGGGAATTATGGGCTGTGGTTCTGGCCCTGCATCCACCTTGCTGGGTGACCCCAAACAAGTCCTGCTCCACTCTGATGCCATCTGCCAAATGAGGGTTTGGACCAGATGAATGCAAAGCTTGCTCCACGGGCAGAATGTTATCATTGCCATGAGCCAGGATTTATGACTGTGCAAATTCTCAGAATGGTACGCATTCCACAATCCCAAGCTGTCCTTCACACTGGCTGTACCTACACTATGCATTCTTAATCGATTCTGGTGGAGTGATTTCTGTATTTCCTGCAGAAACTGTTTCTGCTTTGCTTGCTAATTTTTCTTTCTCTTCTTTTTCTCTCTCCCTCCTTCTCTCTGCTTCCTTTCTCTTTACCTCCTGACCCCTCTTTGATCTTCATCATGGTGGCAGAAACGGAAATGGATGTGGAGAGCGAACCTGAGTCAGAGCAAGTGGCAGAGTGAATGGCGGGACCCCACACAGTGCAGACATCCAGGAATGGACCACTCACAAGACCCCTGGGTCCCAGAGCTCCTCCATCCCTCCCCATCCTGCCAACACTCCATTTCCCATTTCAGTGCGGATTAGAATGGATGCTGAACAAGGCAACACAGGCCTAAGCAGCTGAAACCGTGGCGTATATAACAACTCTCCTTTTGAGGGTTCACCCATCATACAAACATTATGCTGGAAAGATAATGAAAAGATAATGGGGGATTTTTTTTTTTAGCACTTCTATGTGGACTATACTCTTCTCAAAGGAAAAATGGCTTTCATTCTAGAGACATTCACATGGTCTTAGGTGGACCAGGTCAAAGTGGGCCCTGATTTCCACTCCACACTTCAAGTTTAAATGGGCCAGAATGCCTGTGACTTTATGACTTTAATATTTGTCCCCATTGCTACTTTCTTAACAACCATGAGTAGGTGAAGCTAACAATAACTCATATAGCATGGATTTTTAGGAAACCTAGACCTATTCTCATGCCCAAGAGTTTCTCTTCCACCTATACCTAACACAGGGCTGAAATTGCATCATCAGATCTTTCCTCTGGGGTTTACAAATTTTGCATTTCTGAAAATTCCCTAATTAAAGTTTTTCAAAAGATAGGTATCACGCCTGAAAGCAGCAGTCCTTAGCTCTGGTGCCATGGGACATCAATGGGTCATAAATAATGACACAGAAAGGGCTGTGGAGGGTGGGAATCTCTGCTTCAGCCTGAACAAAATCTGGGTAGACATATCAGAGCACCCCTGCATTACATTGTGACTGCTCAGTCTATTTGCTGATTGAATGGCCTCTTGATGAAGGCAGAATCCTGCAAAGTCGGACAATGAATGGTCCGGAGACTGCAGCACCATCCTAGGTCAAGGGTAGCCTTGAGAGAGGAGATGGGGCAATCACTAAAGATAAGCATCAGTTGAATCAATATTTTTAAGACCACAAAGTATAACAGGTCTTGTACTCAGTGTGAGAGAGGGGATCGTAATTTAGACAGAAGATATGATATAAACCCAAATAATTGCAGTACCAGGCAACTTAAGATACATGCCTCAGAGAGCAGTGAATAAAGGGCCATGCAAGGAGAAATGAGGAAGCAGCTCTATCCAATTAGAAGAATGAGAAAAGCCTTTCAAGAAGCAGCGATGTTCGATCAAGGCCTGGAGGGCGACCAGAGCATGAACCACAGGATTTCCTGTGTAGGGAAAGCAGCAGCACAGTGAGGGGTGTGTGACGCTGGAGTGCAAGGGCACCACAGGAGGGACGAAGATGAAAGTGGGGTGGGGCAGGTCAGGGGCATCCCTGGGACCTGAGGGCCTGGTGAGCTGATTGTGTGTGGTTCCCTAGGAAGCCCCAAGACTGTGTCAATGTATCCTCAGGGCGGCAGGTCAAGAAAGACATGTCTGAAGGAAAGCAAATGGCAGGAAGAGTGACAGTGGAGACAGGGTGTGGGTGGCACAACCCAACCCAGAGACTGATGAGAATGGGAGGCCAAAGGAAAGGGGAAAGAAAGAGCGTTTTGATCCCAGAGTGTGGAAATGGCCAGACACACTTTAGAGAAGATGATGAGACCCTTTCCCAAGCATAGAAGATGGACTAACTGAGGAAGCAGGGTCTGGATCTAGCATCTTGGATTGTGGCAGGCAGAACTCAAAGGGCCTTCCGAAAGGGAAGCTGTCTCTAGGTCCCAGAGACACATGGCTCTTTGCCTGCCACTGTAGACTTGGGGAAAAGGTTCACCTCTTCCCCACTCACTATACCCAAACTGAAATGACCCTCTATTTTCCACTATCTGTCACCCCCTGTGTCTGGTTGTAAAACCAGCTTCAACAGTGGGAAAAGTTACTTCTCTGGAGTAAAGTGAAAGCAGGCCCTCTGTCCAGACAATCTCTCTGCACTGGTGCTGGCTGCGTACAGGCTCTCAACGGCCTGACCACCTAGCTATGTCTACGACTGACCCTGGAATCCTCCACCCAGAACTAGGTATTAGGTCTTGAGGATAATTTGGGCAAAATAAATTGCTAGACCGAAGTTAAGGGACTCAAGAGTAATACAAAGATCCAGGCACTAATCAGTGGTATTTCCTAAAAAAGGAAGAAAAATCTGCTTAGAGACTCTGCAGGAAAATACTTTTAAAATTGTTGATAGCTTTAGATAGTAAATATTATTGCCTCTTGTTATCATAGTGCTGACCCTTACGTGCTTTCTCCTCAGAGTAGAAGGGTGTCTCTACCTTTGGGAGATCAAAACAAATGGGAGCGATTTGTCCAGGGGGATTGAAGGCCAGGAAACAACACTAACCAGTTCTCTTGGCGTTTGCCTTCCTTGTAGACAGGAGGTACCTACCTGCTTTTACTCCCATGCTTCATCCCTCTCCTCCACCCTGAAGGGTCTTAGAATCATCTGTATTTTCAGTTAGATAACTCTCTGTTCAATCAAAAATATAAATTTGGAGTCCTAAAGTTAAAAATCACAATTTCTGAATAGCATCTCAGAGGTAAATTGCCCCTATCTCTGTTTCCCAAGGTGACCAGGTAAAATTCAGGAGGAGGGAAACTCTGCCTTTAGAATGTGATCCTCTGAAATTATCAGAAGATGGACAACTAATGTCCACCATTACCCAGCTAATATTGATTACAGGCCGCTTTCACTAGAAAACAGATCCTAAGGACCATGAGTCTGGTTTACTTAAAAAAACACTGAGTTTAAGGTCAGGTCTAGTTCTCTGACTGTAACTCACTCTGTGACCTTAGACCAGTCAAGTCTCCCCCCTGGGCTCATCTGTAGGTAAAGATGATGTTCTAGGTTGCTTGACTTCAGGTTCCTTTCCACCTGCGAAGTTCTCAGTCCTCTGGGATTCTTCAATTCTGGCAGAGGCTGTTTGAACTAAGATGAGGATTTCCTTAGAAATGAGCACCATCTTCTAACAAAGGCCCCTGAAGAGACCTAGACAAATTGGGTCCTCAGCCCCCGACCTGGCTCCTGGCAGACTCGTGCCAGCACCTCCCCTGAGACTTGGCTGGGCTGGCAAGCTCTCCTAAGACCACCTCCGAGGAGCAGGCGTCTTTGCTCTTGCCCTACAGCCAGCCCCAACGTCCAGCCACCGACAACCAGAGAAAATGAGTAGGTGAAGACTAAAAGTTGGTCCCTCCTGACCCCCTTCTGCCTTCTGTGCCTGCAGAGAGCCAGCAGGGTGCGGCTGTGTACTCATGCAGGAGCTGGGTTTCTTTTTGTTTGTTTGTTTTTATGCCAAGCTCCAAAGTGAGCACAATAATTGCTCTTACTCAGCATGTGGTTGGGTCTGGAAGAACTGAAGGTTCTTTGGTTCATGTGAGCCAGAATTTTCTCACTGAGACATGGGCTTCATGCTTGGACAGAAGAGGATAAGAGGATTGCACAATAGAACTGGAAGTCAAGGAAAGGGCCCTGGTGGGGAGAAGACGGGGATCTGCTTGAATCTCAGCAGACCTGCCCCTGCCCTGGAATTGACACCAGGCCAGGTGAGTTGACCACACAGTACTCATAGATGGGAGAGACCCCAAATGCAGGGCCACCATTTGCATAGCCTATAACGTTGCTCTCTGGAGTTGTGTGCAGTGTACAAGCTGCACATTGTATGAGACATGCACCAGATGGCCCCAAGAAGAAGAGGAAGGGGTGATTGAGGGGTCTCACTCTCTTCTCTCTCAGTTGTGGACTGTGGAGCCCCGGCAGAGCTGGAAAACGGGCTGGTCACATTTTCCACCAGAAACAACCTTACCACATACAAATCTGAGATCAGATACTCCTGCCAGCAGCCCTACTACAAGATGCTGCACAGTATCACAGGTGAGCCTTCCACGCTAAACCAGCCCACTCCCTCCTCGCACGCTCCAGGTCTCAGGGTTAGTCCGGGGGCTGAAACAATGGTCATGATTTGGGAGGAATTGGGAAGAGAAACCCTTGGAGACATGCCTCACCTCTCCCTGCCTCAGGCCTGCACCCTGAGTTAAGCTGCATGACATCCCCGTACCCACACAGACATACAGCCTCTGGCAGAGAAGGAACCCTCAAGGAGATGTGAAGGCCAGTCAGTTCTGCTTCCACCACAGACTAGCACTAAGAAAATTCTCCTAATTTCTCAAAGCCTCCAAGTCCTCCTTCCAGAAGGGGAATAGTGGTAGCATTCACAGAGCTAGCGTAAGCCTCATGAGATGGTGGGCACAAGTGTGGTTTATGAAAGGGTTTGTTAAGTGGAGAAGCGGGGGCAGGGTAAGTGCGCCACAGAGAGCTGTGTGACTAATGATGAGAGGTGCCTTCCAGGGGCTGGGCGGGGCCCTGACAGGCAGGAGTCAGATTGCTCAGAGCCTTGGACACCATACTGAAGAGCATCCTGTTTATTTTTGAGGCCAGTGGGGAGCTATTGTGATTTTGAGCAGAAATGAAACGATTCCCAGTTTAGAAAGATGCTTCAAGTTGCAGACAGGACTGGCTCAGAGAGAACGGCATCAGAAAGACTCTTTGGAAGACTTGCAATGATCCACAACAGAGGAGTTAAAAACCTGGATCTATTTTCCATGTGCTATAAATCACCTATGTTCTCCTTCTTCTTCAACCTTTTCTCCCTCTCCCAGATGTATATACGTGTTCTGCCCAAGGAGTCTGGATGAATGAAGTCCTGGGGAGAAGCCAGCCCACCTGCCTGCCAGGTACCTCACCCTCAAGTTCTCTGCCTTAAGGCCAGGCCCTCGGGCCACAGGTGCTCTGGCTGTTAATGGAGTAAGGGGTGGGGGGGTCATGATGCTTCGATTGATTTTTAAGAGATAACGTCAGAAGGTCAAAGGTCAGAAAAGCCTAGCCTCACATCTTCTCAAACCAACCAGCCTCTATGTTCAACCTGTTCTGTCACACCAGGAGCCTTCTTGCCTCTTGTCTCTGCAGTTCTGCACCCTTCCCACCAGGTTTTTCATCCCACACAGTTGGTGTTTGCACTGGCTGTGCACCAGGAAAAGTGAGAAAGTAGACACCTCGTCCTCAAGCACTCACTGTGTTTCAGAGGAGGTGGAAATCAGACAAATACCAAATGACCATAGGACAGAGCAACAAGTTCTTCCAAAGAGCAACGCGCTCAAGTCTTAGTGACTGCTACCTCCTCCAAGCCTGTCTACTGACCCCACTTTAAAACGAACAAAGAACGTTGTGGTAATAGGAAATGTCCCTGACCATCACAGCTGCTACGAGTTCCCAGAGAAGGAAGAAATTCCTGCATGTAGTTGTCTGGGAGTAAAGGGATGGGGACTGGTTAGGAAGACTTCACTTAAGAGGGCTTTAAGTCTAAGAAAGAACGCAAAGAATTCGTGAGGAGCTGAAACAGGGGAAAGGCCAACCCGTCCACACTCCACTGATCCCCATCATCTCAGGTAGGCTTAGCCAGGAGCATACCCAGGGGCCACGGCTGGAGAAGCCTCAGAGAAGATGGGGAATGGTGGAGCTCTGGCAAACTGGAGGCCAAACCCCCATTTTGCTAAAATACTAGGGGGGCCAAAGAAGATGGCACTGCAGGTGGATTCCATCCCGGGCAGCCATGTTGCGGTGTCTAGAAGGGGAGGAGGCACTGAGCTGGGAGTCATGGGCCCGGGTCTTGGTCCCGCTGTTGTCTTTTCCTAATTGCAAGCTTTGGTAGGTAACCTCACCTCTCTGGGGCTAGGATTTCATACCTCAGAAGTGAGGGAGCAGGACCAGGTGATCCCTGACATTCTATGACTCTTAATGGTCCTCGTCCTCTAGATTCATACAAAGCATCTTGGATACAATGAGTCATGAAATTCTTTTAACACCTGGTATTGAGCAGAACATCGTGTATCATTGGACCAGGCCAGAGAATTCTAAATTCTCCCCCCTAAAACACTGAGATTGAACCCAAAGGCAAGCCAGAATGGAGAAAGCCATTTCATCTGGCATCATAATATCCCACCTTTCCAAGGAAACTGTTAAGAAAATATTATTTGCCCCTTATTTTACACATGAGAAAACTAAGGATCAGGGAGGTGTAATGATTCATCCAGGGTTACCTACAAAAAGTTAGAGGCAGAACTGGAAGATGGACCCAAGACTTTTGATGTCGACACAAGCAATGCTGAGCCATTCGTGACTCTGCCATCCTCATGAACCCAGAATTCTCGAATATCACATTTCTGCTTTTAGGGCCCTCCCTCAGTACCTCCAGTCTTCTAGAGCCCAAATCTGACTTCAGCACAGCTGAAGCTCTAGTATTTCAAGGTGAATCCTTTGCCTCAGGAAAGACTGGATGGAGAACGGTAGCAGCCTAAAAGAATGGCCCCATTTCAATGAGCACTCTCAAAGGCTTGCTGCATCATTCAACCTCTTAAAAGGACAAGAGCATATCAAGAAGAAAAACAGACTTTAGTGGAAAAAAATGAAGCCAGAGTCCAAAGAAACAGGCTCCATTTCTGGCTCTGCCACTAATGACTTTGAGTATGTCACTTGCCTTCTTTGAACCTCAAGTTTTCCATCTGTAAATTAGCTGTTCTCCAAGCTTCCCCCGCTCAGACACTCTGACCTGGAGTATGCCACTGGCACCTTGGTGGGAAAAAGGCGCCATTCAGTGCTGGCTTTGCTGTGACCATGGACTGAGCCACAGACATGTCCCTCACCAGATGAGGGCCTATGAGCACTCAATGAGCTGTTTTGCAGGGCCAGTCACAGACCTGCCTGGAGAAGTCACTTTGTAGGCTGCTGCTTATAATTGGGAGTCTGGCCTTCAGCTCTGAAAGGCCTGCCACAGACAGTTAGCAAAACCCAGCTCACGTCTGGCCTGGGGTGAACAGCAGGGTGCCTCAGGATCACGTAAGAAGCATTTGGCATACAGAAGAAGAGCATCTGAAAAGCATTAGGTTGCTGGAAGCCTGACCTCTCAGAGTTGCCAAGAAAACTCAAATGCTCCTTGGTCTTTAAAGGACTGCTGAAAGTATTCCAGGCCAAGGGGTGTAGCCTGGCAATTTGCAACCAAGAGGAGGTCCACGCTCATACCAGGCTTAGCCCCCAGACCTAAGCACCCTGCTGGGAGGGGCCCTTGGGAGCTTGTTCTTAGGCAGCGGGGGGCTGGTTCTGAAGACCCTCTGCTCATGGGCCAAAGGCGTTTGGCTACAGGAGGCTGGTGGTGCATGTGCATGCTCGGGGTACAACTCGGTAGAACGAAGTTTGATCAGAGCTTTCTTCTTCCCCTGAAGGTACTACGGGGTTCCTGGGTGCAATGATGGGTAGAGCAGAGCCTATGCATCATTGCTTGTAGATTATGCCACCTTTCCCTAACGTTGGATGCCCTGGGCATCCCTTCACATCATGTGTCCTTTAGGCCAGAGAAGAAAATCTTTATATGTAATGAGGCACTGTGGGATACAGGGATAAGACATTCATCTTAGAGTCTAGTTAAGCCCCTGCTACTCAACTTAATAGCAATGTGACTTTGGGCTAGTCATTTAACCTCTGGAGAGTGCTACTCACCTATAAAATGGGGGTGAGCAGGGCAAATGAAATAAAAATCAAAGGAATTTGGAATTTAAAGGATCCTTGGAGATCATCTTGACCAAACTGCCTTATTTAGCAGATCAAAAATTGAAATCCAGAGAAGGAAATTTCATTACCCAGAGTCACACAGGACAGAGGAGAGAAAAGCCAGTTCAAGGCCCCAGGTGTCTCAGTTCCCGGTCCAGTGTTTGCTGTGACCTGCTAGACAGTATTTTAATTTCCTTCCATCTCTCAAAGCCATTGACCTGTGGTTTTCAGAAGTTTTCTAAGTACCTACAGCATGGACCACATCTGGGTTCTGAGATGCCTTTCTAGGGAAGAAAGGGGCAAAGTGACCACTGCTAGAGATAGTCTTGGCTAAAGATGATCCAGGCCACAAGTGATCTTGGCTGGAATGGTTCAGAATGTTGAAGGCCCACATATAAAATGGTCTGGTCCCTAGATGGCCCTGGCTACAGAAGGGTCCAACTACAGATGGGCCAGACTAGAAAGACTTAGGCCAAAGATGACCCCACTCGGAGCTTTCCCAGGCTAGCATGGCTCTGTGATGTAGAGTAGGGTCCGTGGTGGCATAATCTACAGTGGGTGAGATGTGCATTTCTTTCAGAGGGTCTTTCCACCTGGCTGACCTGACCCGTCTCTGTCTCTTGTCCCCGCCCCCTCCTTCTCCTTACAGTGTGTGGTCAGCCCTCCCGCTCCCTGCCAAACCTGGTCAAGCGGATCATCGGGGGCCGGAATGCTGAGCCCGGCCTCTTCCCATGGCAGGCCCTGATCGTGGTGGAGGACACCTCAAGGGTGCCCAATGACAAGTGGTTTGGGAGCGGGGCCTTGCTCTCTGAGTCCTGGATCCTCACGGCAGCCCACGTGCTGCGCTCCCAGCGCCGAGACAACACGGTGACACCGGTCTCCAAGGAACACGTCACCGTCTACCTGGGCCTGCATGACGTGCGGGACAAATCGGGGGCTGTCAACAGCTCGGCCGCCCGAGTGGTGCTCCACCCGGACTTCGACATCCAGAACTACAACCACGACATCGCTCTGGTGCAGCTGCGGGAGCCCGTGCCCCTGGGGCCTCACATCATGCCCGTGTGCCTGCCGCAGCCCGAGCCCGAAGGCCCGGCACCCCACATGCTGGGGCTGGTAGCTGGTTGGGGCATCTCCAATCCTAACGTGACGGTGGACGAGATCATCAGCAGTGGCACGCGGACCTTGTCAGACGTCCTGCAGTACGTCAAGTTACCCGTGGTGCCGCACGCCGAGTGCAAGACCAGCTACGAGTCCCGGTCAGGCAACTACAGCGTCACAGAGAACATGTTCTGTGCCGGCTACTACGAGGGTGGCAAGGACACGTGCCTGGGGGACAGCGGCGGCGCCTTTGTCGTCCTCGACGACTCGAGCCAGCGCTGGGTGGCCCAAGGCCTGGTGTCCTGGGGGGGCCCCGAAGAATGTGGCAGCAAGCAGGTGTATGGGGTCTACACCAAGGTCTCCAACTACGTGGACTGGGTGTGGGAGCAGATAGGCTCCCCGCGGGGCCTGGGGGAGCTCCAGGTGGAGCGGTGAGCTGCCTGACGTCCTCGGGGCGCCTGCCCTGGCCAGCCCGAGCGAGGCTGCACCGCACGCTCCCAAAGACGGCACGCTCCACGTTACTCATGTGACCAGTGGGATGGACCACGCCGCTCCCACCCTCCCAAGACAGCCCCTGGGTCCCTGAGAGGCAGCAGTGTGGTACAGGAAAAAGGCCCTGCACAGGAGACCTGGGTCGCTGGCCCTGGGCGAGTCCCCTCCCCTCTCCAGGCCTCCTTCTCCCCACAGTACAGTGAGGGAGCTAGACTGGGGCCAGTACCCCCCTACTCCTCTCCCGAGTGCTTACCCCAGGGGCCTCGTTCACTCCTAGTCATTTGTCAAACCCAGTGGCCCTGGTCTCACTCTTGGCGTAACTGAGCTTGGACCTGACTGTTAGAAAATGTTTCCTTGCCTTGAGCTAAGTCCGTGTATTCTCCCAGCTTTGCCCTCTGGGTACATTCTAGCAGAAAACTCCTCAGGTTTGGGGAGACAGGGATGACACCCCGAGGCCCCTCTCTCGGAGTGTAATGCCTTGTAGTACTTTTGTCCCTGGGTTTTCTCTCCCAAAACTTCTTGCAGTCCAAGCCTTATCCCTTCTGTTCCCTGTTAAAGGAATTTCAAAGGACAAAGAGAAAGCTGGGGAGCTCTGTGGTGACTGGGGGGAGGAGAAGAGCAGCGGGAGACTCCCCAACCCCGTTAAATTCCTACCAACAACTCCGAACACATCATTGGGACCCATACATCACTCCCGAATACCAGCTGACCACATGGGTGTCCACACCTGACACTCCAGACAAGCACGAAGCAACCTTCCAGCCTTGAAATGTGTCATCTGAAAAGGCTACCTGAGCCTCAGCCTCGGGCGTGGAGACTCAACTGGATTGTTTGGAGAAAGAGAAGGCTCACACCATCCTCCGCTGTGCCTCTGGACAGGGAAACAGGAGAAGGAGGGCTCAGGACATAGGAGTGACCCAATCCCACCAGACTGCCCAGCGTGTCTGCGGTCTGAGCTCTACAGAGAACACACCCAGCATGGATGTCCAGAGGGATCCAGTCCTCCAGTTTCCAGGAGCCAGAGCCAAGAGAAGCAGGGACTTGCCCGTGAAAGACAGTGAGAAGAGAGGGAGAGCCCAGAGTCCTGGGTTCTAGCCCCAGCTCTGCCCCCAACTGGCTGTGTAACCTTTGACAAATCACTTTCCTTCTCTGGGCCTCAGTTTCCCCATCTGTAAAAGGAAGGCATCAGATCCCCCTCAGGGTCCTTCCAGCTCCAACGTTCGGTGCTTCCAATGCCAACAGCCTCTCCCTGGCCCTCACAGGGCTGATCATCCTCCTTCTCCCCTGGGGACTCTCCATCAGAGAAAGAAGAAGCCCTGAGAGGGATTCCAAGGGAGCAATTGGGAAGCGTCCACTTTTCCAATCGGGTCCTGGAAGCACACTCCTATGTGTATGAACAGTGCATGTAGAGGATACTGTATTTTGTATATTTTATATCACAAGCTTCACTCCTCTGTAAGTTTCCTCTGCACTCCGTTTCTCCCATCAGGGGACTAAAGTGGAAATAAACCCTCTGTGGATAACCAACAGCCTTTGTTTTGGGGTTCGGTTATTGTTGATGTTTGTTTGTTTTGACTTTTTGAAGAAAACCTGGCCCCTCATTAAGCCAAAATCTCTCCCATTGCAGAAAAAGTACAATTTTTGTCACCTGGACATCTTCCAAGAAAGGGGGATGAGGAATGGAGTCGGTTATGGACATGTGTCCTCTCGAAGGCTGCCCGTTCCATCACAGAAGTGCCTGCCATTTAATTCCTTGAGTTCAAAGAGCTCGAATGAGCATGCAAGGCAAGACCGTGTGCACCTAGGTCTCACACAGGCAAAGGGAATTAACGGCATTAGAGGAGTGGAGATTGCAGTACTTCGGGAGCTTAAGGAGGGGGAGGTTCATACAGCTGAAGAGGATCTGGATAGCTTTCCAGAGAGGTTACAAAGAACGCACTGGGAGATGGGAGAGAAGGGGAGAGGGGACAAAGATCAAGCAGGAAAGTGTGCCCTGGGTAGAGTGGGGGCAGAGGGGATGAGGGGAAGGTGGACAGAGCCTCGAAGGTCATTCTGTGTTTGTGCTCTGTCCTGTAACCAGTGATTCTCTAGTTTGGGGTATATCAGTATCACCTGGGCTGCTTGTTAGGAATGCAGATTCCTGGGTCTCACCCATGGGAAATTCTGAATCAGCAGGTTGGGGCGTCAGCAGCAGGCTGTGAAGAGTGGAGGGGTGGGGGAAGGACCGAGCTAGAGAGAGCGGTTGGGAAACTGCAGCAACCATTCTGGAGAGAGGTGGTGAAAACCCCCCGGGCCTAGGGCGTGACACTGCAGATGTGGGCGTGACACTGCAGATGTGGGCGTGACACTGCAGATGTGGGCATGACACTGCAGATGTGGGCGTGAGGGAGTTTGAAAACATCTAAGTAGTGTATTGGGCAGGGCTTGGTGTAGAGGCATCGTGTGAAATAGTGCAGACACAGAGGTGTGGAGTGACACAAGCTAATCTGTCAGTGAGGGCTCTCCATACAATGCGCTCCTAGTTTGCCTTTGTTTGGGGTTTGTATCATAATGAAACTGTCATGCTTTTTACACTATTGAGAGCTAAAGGAATCTTACATTATGCCTTATACTTTATATGTAGCTGATTTCAAAGATTATCATGTCTTGTATTCTATTACATTTCAGAGTTTTACTTTCCTCTAGATATTTGGACTTTATGTTGTGACATATTGAGACACAGGTGTCATGAGGTTGCATGGAGAGCACATTGTGACATTACTCTCTGCTTCTTCTGGTGACTTTTTTTTACCAGTTTAGTGGCTGATTAAATACGGGTGTTGAAGAAGAGGGAGGCAACGAGGATGCAGTCCGTGCAGACATTAACAGACATCTGGAATAACAAAGGGGAGACAGATGGGTGGTGAAGGGTGGAGACCAGGACTTGGGTTTTCTGTGCTTGAGGAGTTTATGTGCAATCCAGCTGGAGATGTAAGGATCAGTTCAGAGGAAAGGGCAGATTAGAGACACTGATCTGAAATTCATCAGGGTCTAAATGGTATGACGGCATGGGAGGAGATGGCATTATCTACTGGAAGAGAAAAGAAAAGGGGGCTGAGGACTCAAAAAGGGAAACACGAGCATGGACGGCATGGAGAGGAGAAGAGAAACCCCAAGAAAGAGACAAGAAAGAGGAATCAGAAACACAGGAAGAGAGGAGCTTCAGAAGCCAAGGAGGGAACGTGTCAAGAAGGATAAAGTGATCAACAGTGCAAATGACCCAGGACAGTCCAGAGGATGCTTCCAGGCTAGACTTTCCTGGGTGCTGGGACCCGGTCTCTACTGTCAACTCTGAGAGAGGATCCAGGGAGCAGGCCCGCGCTCATGCTGAAGTCCTTAACCCTCCCTCCCTCTTACTTTATCCTCCTCGTCCTTAATCCTCCTCCTCTTCCTCCTCCACCACCTCTTTCTTCTCCTGCTTCTTTCCCTCTTCTCTCTCTCTCTCTTTCCCCCTCCCTCCCACACCCTCCCTCCTTCTCTTTCTCTCTCCAGGCTTCCCCTAGGTTTTTATCTCTTTCCTGAGATAGCACACTGCCCTTACATCCTCCCTTCTCTGTGGTTTATATGCTCAGTTCTCCAGGTTTTGCTTCCTTGAAACCTACAAATCTTTTATTCTTACCACAGAGTCTGACTCTTCAAATGGGTTTGTATTTCCAGACTTTGGCTTCTGCTTTGCTCTTCCAAAAGTCAAAGCTGTATCCAGCCTCACCTAAAATAACAGATGCTCCAACTTTAACAGTGGGCAGCCACAAGGCAATGAGATTTCCTAGAGATGAAGAATACGTGAGATAAAATTTCAGAAATAGTGTTCTCCTATACATGTAAATATCATCTTTGAAGTTCCAGTTATGGGCCCAGAGTCATTCTATCTCCATCTATGATTACAGATCTATTAAATATTCAAATGGCCACTTTATGTCCAAGTTTGTGTGGAGCATGGCACTTTCTTCTTTTGAATCCACCTCCAAAGGACAGGGAAGGATGTGGATACTGGGTGTCAACTCCTCTTTCCAGAAGCTTGACTATGGAAGCGAGGAGAGGGAGACACTGTGGAATGAATGAGAATCAGGGAAAATGGAAATTTGATTTTTAGGATGAGAGGTCTTGATCATGTTTTGGAGGCATAGACAAAGGAGAGATGCAAGACAGAGGAGAGGGGTGCGAATCCTCAAAGCCAGGTCCCCGAAAGTTTGGAAGCGAGGAGATCCAAAGCCCAGAATTAGTTCTGAAGAGAAGAGAGTTTACAGAGGGAGCAGGTGGAGAGGAGGATGTCTTTTGGTTTGGTTTGGTTTTTCCATTAGTAGCAAGTTTTTCTACAAACTTTCCATGAAGTGATCTTTGGCAAATCTGGGCTTATAGCCAGCAGCTTAGCAACCCCAGCAGAGAAGGACCTTCTAGCAAAATTCCCAAGGTAGGCTTTCATTGGCCTGGTCAGGGTTACATTCCCATCTCTGAGCAATCGCTGTGACCAGAGTATAAGAGGCTTTCATTAGTCAGGTCTGGGTCACATTCCTACCCCTAGAACCAGAGTTAAGATCATTGCAACTCAGGCTATATGGACAAGAAATGGGGGAAGAGTGGGCCCCAGAGGAAAATTGGGGTGCTGTTACTGAAAGGAGCAATGGATGCTGGGAAATCAAAAATAACAGATGTTCCTAACAGAGGGTGATGTGCTAGTAGCTCTGGCAAAGGGCAAGATGGAACCCAGAGTGTGATCTGTCCTCCCTCCCTTGGCTGCAGTGTGTGGGATCCCCAAGTTCTCCCGGAATCTGATGGCCAGGATCTTCAATGGACGCCCAGCCCAGAAGGGCACCACCCCATGGATTGCCATGCTGTCGCACCTGAATGGGCAGCCCTTCTGCGGGGGCTCCCTTTTAGGTAAGGAGAAGGTGGAAGGGGTGGGGAACCCAGGATTAGAGGGTAGGGTAGAAGGAAAGGGACCTGACCCTCTTCCTCGAGACTGACAAGATTTCTTCACTGAGAATCTTCCACAGTAGTAGCGGGACCCAGAAGTACAAAGTGGTAGAAAGAAACCTTAGCTGGAGCCAGGAGACATGTGTTCTGTTCTAGCTGGCTCCTTCAGCCAACAACACTTCCCGAGCCCTGGTCACTCTCTGGCACTGAGAAGGGTGAGGGAGTCAGACCCTTAAACATGGATTACAACACAAGGCACTTACATGCGGCTCAAAGTGAGGGTGTGCCAGCGCCGTGGGACCAGGGGGAACCAGGAAACCCACCCTAGAGGAGTCAGAGAAGGGAGATTTACAAAGCCTTGAATGCCATGCTTGGGAATTTAGATCTTATCTTGAATGCTGCTCCAGGTTTATAAGCATGTTCTGGAAAGTTCTCTCCTGAGACAGCATGGATTGAAAGAAGGGTGAATCTGGAAGCCAAGAGTCCAGTGAGGCAGCTATAGTGCAACAGTGGGGAGGGAAGTCATTAGCCCCAGAAAAAGGACAGGGGATGAGGAATAGAAACGAGGCAGATTCAAAGCCATTGAGAAATAGGATTGTCAGAATTTTGTAATGGACTGAACGTAATTGGGAGTGGCAGCAAAGGCAGGGAAGAAATGATTGATGGCTCTTCCTGCCAGTTTAGTCCAAATGATCTAAGGTCCACCCCAGCTCTGACATCATAATAAAAATTAACAGCAATCTAGAGTCCCTCTGACCCTATCACAGAGGAAGAAGGCATGGATGGGTCCACTTCTGCCTGGGCAGCTCTGGGGCTGCCGGTCTCGCCTCGCCCTGACCCACCCTCCTCCTCCAGGGTACACTCAGGTGAGGACAGCTCCCTGACCAGGATCCCCGAGGGGAGGTGCAGACTCTGGTGAGACTGCAGCCTGGACATCCCAAGATAAGTGAAATGGTGACCCAGCAGAGGGTTTGATCCTTATATTCCCACAAACACAAAGATGAGTGGTCTCACCCTATGGGGCCTCCCAAAAGGGCACAGAGAGTGAGCACAGGTTAAAGGGGAGCCCAGTGGCGAGCAGGCAGGGGAGAGGACGAAGAATGAGAAGGGGCAGAGAGACAGAGAGAGGGGTTAGAAGGACAAGGACAAAGACAGAGAAAGAGACAGAGAGACAGAGGGCGTATGAGAGAACTAGAGAGGGAAGGGAAGAGAAATTAAGGGGAAAATGAAAGGAAGCAAATACAACCAGGGGAAGAGAAACTGGTGGGGCATGAGACGAGACAGAGAGAGAGAGAGAATTGTGAAAGGCATAGAAAAGCAGGGAGGACCCAGAAAAGAAAGCATCAGAAGAGAAGCAGAGAGAGGGGAGGAGCCGGCAGGGAGAGCAGAAGGGAGCAAAGACATTTCTGGTTTTTTTAGAATGTAAGTAAATAGATGGATTACTGCCCACGGTTTTAGGAGTTAGATTCGTTTTCTGAAGCCTTGAGTGTTTAAGTTCAATGATGTTCAGCACTCACTCGTGTCTACTGAGTGTTTATTCCCACTTCTCTACCCTCAGCCAAGCTACAAGATCTGACTTACTCAGCCCTCCCCACAGCTCTCCTTGTCTAGAATCTCTCTCCTCCTCTGTTGTCTAGTTTTGTAGAGGGAGGGAAAGACAGGAGAGGGCAGAGGAAGCAGGGAAGGAGCTGAGGGACAGACAGAAAGCTCCCGCTCAGTGCCCACCCTAAAGCCTGGGTTCTGGCTCAGGGACTCAGTATTTGCGGAGCTGCGAGGCAAAGCCATGTCTTTGGACTCACCACTGCATACCCTAGGTTCATCTAAATGGCCCAGAGCCCCGCTTCAAGGCAGGCTCCCTAATCTGGGTACCTCATCGCACTTTACCTACCTGGAAAATTAGTCCACAGGCCCTGGCTGTGGACAGGTATCAAAAATGCCACCAGGGAAAAGCGGGTGGCCTGTGCGGAGCTCTATCCAGAAGCCAGTTGCCAGAGAACATCGCTGCTCCTGAGAGGGCCAAGTGGAGCCTGGGACCTGCTCCAGAAAGGGACTCTGCCCTGGACTCTGTACTTGGCCCTGATACCCCACCCCAAAGCCCTGGTGCCTTTCTTTCTGCTTGGCTCAACCCAGCATGTCTCTGGGCTCAGCTATTTATGGGTTTATCATCTGTTCCACCTTAAGGATGAACCGAAGCCTGACCCCATATTGAGCAAAGGGCAGGAACCTGTCCATCAAGGGAAAGAGACAGCCAAGATGCAAGAGATGTGCTCAGCTGACCATCAGGAGACCCAGGGTCTGGCCCTGGCCCTGCCACCAACCTGCAGAGTTGCCCTAGACATCCTTGCTCTCCTCCAGGCCTCAGAATCCATGTCTATAAAATGAGAGGTTTGGATCAGAGCAGTGGTTCTCAGCCCTGGGGGCAGGAGAATCATCGGGGGGCACTTTTAAAGTGTATTTGTACCTGTGCCTCACTCCCACGACATAGATGCTCTGGCTTCGGGCCCAGGTACTATTTTTGGGGATTTATTTGCTTGTTTGTTTTTAATTCCCCAGGTGATTCTAAATGTGCACCCGAAGTTGAGAAGAACCACGTACAACAGTGCTTTCCAAACTTGAATATGCATAGAAATTACTTGGAGATCTTATTAAAATCCTCAGATTTTACTACTGAATGCAGATGCTGATTCAGTAGACGTATGGTGGGGCCTCAGAGTCTGCATTTCCAAGAAGCTCCCAGGGGAGGCTGAGGCTACTGGTCCAGGGGCCACACCTTGAGCAGCAAGGCCTGAGGGGCAGCCAGTGAGCAAGAAGTTTTTTGTGGACACCTTGGGCTGTCTGGAGCTCGCCAACCCCATGGGTTTACGGGATACCTGAAATCATTTTTAAAACATTCAGTTTTGGCCTAGGTTGGATAAGGCAGATGAAATCACAGATTCAACTCCCCATTTTCAGATTAGGATCATATGAGTTTCTGCCTTGGGGCTGTGAAATGCAAGGGAGAGGAGTGCCATGGAGAGGAGGGGTCTGAAAGCCCTCAGCTTGAGGCTGTGGGAAGCAGGATGGGGCCGTGAGGACAGAGTGTGTGTACAATTCTGTTCTCAGGCTCCAAATGGATTGTGACCGCGGCTCACTGCCTTCACCAATTGCTGGATTCAGAGGACGCAACCCTACATGGCTTGGACTTGCTCAGCCCCTCTGCCTTCAAAATCATCATGGGTGAGTGCGGAGCAAGGTGATTCCTGCAGCCAGCTGTGGTTCGGGGGATGGGGTGTGTCCACTCACTCACTCAATCATCAGGGAAGGTGCCTGGGATGAAGGACGAGTCAGGACTGGAGGCCAGGGACCTGCATCTAAGCCCAAGGCTGTGATTCTCAGGTGGTGGGACCATGAGCAGGTCACTGAAGGTGAAGCCTCAGTTTTTATAATAAAAAGCCCCATCTGGATAATTTCCAGAAATGCTTCAGGCTTCTGTGAATCCGTGGTTTCAAGTGGATCATACACAAACAATCCAAGCTTCCCCTCTCCTTTGTAACATCAAGACCACCAGCTGATTCAGTTTAGTTCACCACATATTTTATGTCCTGACACTATGCCAGGATCTAACTACACAAGTTCCTGCCCACAGGGACTTAGAGTCTAATAAAGGAATAGAATATGAGCACAGAGACCTCGAATATAAAGTAGGAAGCAGTAAGTTCTATAGGAGAGGAACAGATAAAGGGCATGGGAGTTCGTAGGGAAGAGATTTCTAATTGAAGAATCTAACTCAAGACTCTGAGAGGTTTCATGGAGGGAGGCAACACATGACCCAGGCAAGGAAGGCTTGGACATATGGCAATGGGCACTGGAATGAGTATTATAAGGCAATGGGATCAGGTCATGAAGAAAGACAGAGGTCAGAGCCATGAGAATATGTGGAGAAGGGCAGGTAGGATAGGATGCCTTGAAAAAGGTAGATGATGGGCAGTATAAGGGTTAAGGCTGGAAACATGGGCTGAATGGGACAGGGGCTGACAGAGAACAAGGTGTGACCTTATCCTCTAAGCTTGCATTGCCCTCATGCCTGACATGCCTTCTTCTTGCCCAGGCAAGCATTGGAGGTACCGGTCAGATGAGAATGAACAGAGTCTCAACGTCAAACAGATCTTCCTCCATCCCCTGTATAACCCCAACACATTTGAGAATGACGTGGCTCTGGTGGAGCTGTCGAAGAGGCCGGTGCTGAATGACTTCGTGATGCCCATCTGTCTGCCCCAGGGGCCACCGCAGGAAGGTACCACCCCCACCTGTGATTCCACCTCTGCAGAGCACCTGGTGCCTCCATAGAGCCTTCTTCTCCAGCATTGCTCGGGCTCTGGTGCCAACTGAGCCAACTGACCATGTCTGTGTGATTCCTCAGCTGCCTCCCCTAAAACAGCTGAGTCAAAACTGGTTCCAAGGTAAACAGGCAGGCTTGATCAGTACTGCAAGCACTATATCAGTCAGGGTCCAGATAGGAAAACAGAAACCAGACCAGTTATTATATCAGAGAGAATTTAATATAGGGTATTGGAGGACTGGAGAAGTAAAGGGGGATGCTGAGATAATAGAGATAGCACTTGCAGGAAGAAACCACCACTCCTGGGGCTGGAGGAACAAAGAGAAGAAGTTGGAGATATAGAACCTAGAAGCTTGACAGGGGCCTGTGAAGCAGGAACTCAGACGCTGCAAAAGAGGCCCTGTGCTGATGGTGCCAGGGAGAACAGCTGGAACAAACCGCCACTGCTGGGGTGAGGAACCATTGCTAGGGTTATGCCAACAGGAATGGCAAGCCTTCCTGGAAGCGCCCCCTATTTTCAGGAACGCCCCTGACAAAGCAGATCTGCCATTTCAGAGTCTCATTCGCAGCATCACAAAGCAGAGTGTAGAAGGGTACGTTTGGAGCTGAGAGACAATAGCTTAATCACCAGCACAGGCTCAAATCCCCATGCTGCCATTTCCTAGTTGGGTGACCTTGAGGAAGTTGCCGAACCTCAAGCCCCTTCCCTCTACACTGGGGATAATATCCCGTGGGTGGTTGTGATGTTTAAATGAAATAATAATCAAACATATCCAACATAGAGTGAGAGTCCAACCCAGGGCAGTTGGCTTTTGTTTCACCCTGTTCTAAATTCAGTGGTACCATGTCACAGATAACCTCCTTTAGTTCAAAGAAGTTATTTTTAAAAATGGCTGAATGGAACCTGAGAAGTATTCAGGGGAAGTAAGCCAACAGGAAAGGCACAGGTATGGCTCTGATTCATCAGATGCCATGTGCCTACCATGTGCCACTTGAGTTACATTAATTAATTTATGTACTACTTATAAAAGCCTTGTGAGGTGGTATTGTCCCATTTTCCAGATGAGAAAACTGAGGCTCAGCAATATACAGTGACTTACCCAAGATTCAGCTCGTAAGAAGTAGATCTGGGGATAGAATTCATATCTTCCAACTTAAAGCCCAATGTTGTTTTCAGTATCCAGGCTCTTTTACAATGAAGAGATAAGTGTTCTATCAGTGCTCAACCCACTTCCACACTGCCTCGAGATCTGCCAACTTCATAGACTTCTAGAATATCAGAGCTGGGAGGGGTTTTAGAGAATACCAAGTCCAGCCTCTTCATTTTATGGATGGAGAAACTGAGGCTCAGAAGGGGAGGGAACATAGCATATTGTGGGCTAAGCTGGACTTTGTATTTATTCAGTTATTGATTGAGCACCTACTATGTGTCAGCACTGCTGTAGGCATGGAGATACAGCGCTGAATAAGATAGATGAGATTACTGCTCTCATGGAGTCTAGGTTCCAAGCTAGTTGGGAGTGGGAGAGAACAGGCAACTAAACAAATAAACCAGCTAACGTCTCATAGAAACAAATGCCTAAACCTCTGTCGTGGGTAACCTCCAACCCAGCGGTCTTCCTCCCCACCATGCTGCCATTCTCTGAGGGCGCAAACTCAGCCCTTCCTCCACAGGCAGAGGATGATGGGGTTGCAAGATGCCACCCTCTGAAAACCCCACAGACAGCCTCTCTGCTCTCACTGTGTCTTCTCTCCTCCAGGGGCCATGGTCATCGTCAGTGGCTGGGGGAAGCAGTTCTTGCACAGGTTCCCAGAGACCCTGATGGAGGTGAAGTTCAATTTATACCCTTCAGAGGGTGACACCTCTGCCCTACATTGGACCTTTCTGCACCATAGTGCCCCTTAGGGGGTTAGAGGCTTTGGCAGGGGGTGGGTGAGAGAGGTACCAGGGGCCCAACCTCACCTTCAAAGTTAAATGAGACTGAATCCCAACTAGTTTGATCTGTTTGTTCTACATGTCATAGGGCTCTAGTCTCTAAACATTGCTTAATGTTTCTATAACTTATTAAAGTCTCAATTTATGGAAATTCTTCCAGAAAACAGCCGGCTTGGACACCCCCAAAGGTGATCCATCTATATACATCATGAAGATTCACATAACAGAGTAACCAAGAATGGGCCAAGGAATGGGCCTTGAGAGCTGCAGTCCTTGCAGCAATGAACTTGACTGTTGCATTTAGAAGTTTACATTCTTGTCATATCAGAAAAGAACACTGAACCAGGAGTAAGGAGCCATGGCTCCAAGTCCTGGCTCCTAGTAACCTGCTGCGAGATCTTAAACGAGTCATCTTGCCTCTCTAGACCTCAGTGTAGTATCTCAAGCTGCAAAGTCAGGGGCAACACTAGATGTCCTCCAGGAGCTGCCTGGCTCGGACATTACCAGGTTCTACGACTGCCACAGCTAGTCTCTAAACCCTTCAACGTGCATTATTTTAGCGTACTTTAAAATTCTGGATTGGCAACAACAATTTAGCCCTTCAATCATTAACTCTAGAGTGTTTATTCGGTGCCTCCTGTGTACCAGACATTGTATTAACTACTAGGTATGCTGGGAGGTAAGAGGACAGATCTGACCCCTGGCCTCCTTGGGCTTACAGTCAAGTGAGATAGACAGAAAGTAGTTATCAGTGTGATCAATGGAATGAGGAAGAGGTGCAGGATGCTCCAGAATGTACAGCAGGGGCTCTGACCTTGTCTTAGGGGTACAGAAGGGCTTCCCAGAGGAAGTGACACTTAAATAATGCATGAGCGATGGATAGAGGTCAGTCAGGCACTCAACAGTTTGCCGAGGACATGTGCTCATGACCACCCTGCCTGACTTACTCTCCCCACTTCTCTGGGAAAGCCATGGCCCCAAAGAGACCTGAATGCCTCTGGTCCCCTCCCAGCAAAGGCCAACAGGAGTTGTGCTTTTGTGTGTGGGGGGGGTGACCCATTCAGTTCTTGGTTTGGCTGAATGAGACTCATATGTTTCCTCTTTTTATTCTAGACATCCATTCCAATGTTTACCCTCAAGCTGAATCAAGGGCAATAATAATCACAATACCTTACTTTATGTATCAATGTATCACCTCAATTCAAAATAACATTTCCTGAGTACTGACCATGTTCCAAGCTATGTGAGATAGAGATATAGAGAAATGGACAACATACAGACCGAGTGTCTGGAAGCTCACACTGTGGTGGGGGAGAACGTAAGTGAATGCTTGCTGCAAGGTGAGCCTCACTAACCCTACACCACCTACTATTTATGCAGTGTTTGTAGTTTACAGAATATCTGCTCATTCGTCTCCTCTTTGCACATCAACTCTATGCGATTAGTGTGTCAAATATTGTGACTCCCATTATTCAGATAAGGAAACAGAGTCTCAGAGATCTGAGAAAACAATGATGAAGGCTACGTGTCCCAGGTCCCACAACCAATAATGGGAAGAGTGGGGAAAAGAAGACTGCCCATAGGTTTTGCATACACTGCCATATTTGAGATAATGCATGTGCTAGGCAAGTATTATTATCTCCATTTTACTGATGAGAAAACTGAGGCCCAGAAAGGGCGAATGACCTGCGCAAGGTCACACAGCAAGTTCATGACTAAGACTGTACCAGAACATGGATCTCCTGATTCTGCATTCAGTGTTCCTTCACCTGTACCATAGGTAGTTTGTGAGGCCAGGTCTAAGGCAGACCCAGGCTCATCCAGGAAGGGGATGGGGATGAGTCAGCTCTAGAGGTGTCAGAACAGCAGGGCTCCTCAGCCAGGGGTGGGGACTGACAGAGGCCTTGTGTTCCAGATCGAAATCCCAGTTGTTGACCACCGCATCTGCCAGGAGGCCTATACCCCACTGAAGAAGAAAGTGACCAGAGACATGATCTGTGCTGGGGAGAAGGAAGGTAAGTCAAGAGGCCGGCGTACAACAGGGCACCACCAGCCAGGGAGGGGAGCCGAGCCTGGCAGTGGAAGGACTGGAGACCTTGGAGCTGGCAGGTTGAGTAGCGGCGTAAAGGGAGGAGTGAGGCGGAGGAGAGGGAGGACGGTCATGAGAGGAAGGATTCCACTGAAGAAGCTGCGTCGGAGAGAAGGGGGCTAAGTGAGGAATTTCCATAATTCCCTTCTCCCAGCCCAGCTTTTCCCTTATGAAATGAGAGAGTCCTAACCTGCACTTTCTAAAATCACTGAGGTCTGAGGAGGTCTGACCCACAACAGCTGAGAGTCCAGGTCTGGGTCCTATGGTCTACTGCGCCCCCTGGTGCCTGATTCTCTGAACTACAAGGCAGTTGTGGAGAGAAGGAGGCTTCTCTGGATTTGGGGCTAGGGAAGGAGACACTTTAACCTGCCTCACTTCTTCCTCTAGGCGGGAAGGATGCCTGTGCGGGTGACTCTGGAGGGCCCATGGTGACCTTGGATATAGAGAGAGGCCAATGGTACCTAGTGGGCACAGTGTCCTGGGGTGTGGACTGCGGAAAGAAGGACCGTTACGGAGTGTATTCCTACATCTTCCACAACAAGGACTGGATACAGAGGGTCACCGGGATGAGGAATTGAATTCGGTTCCTCACCTTCTGTCCATGGTCAGTCAGCAGCAGAGGATAGTTATCTGATGCAAGATGCCCCTTGCCCTACACGCACCTCATTCGGCGCATCTATTACTGGCCAATAAAGGGGGCATCTCAGCCCCCTTCTCACTCTCTTTAAAGAAGCAGAGTAGCAGGGTGGTCGAATCCAGGTTGTATCACCTACTAGCTTTGTAACACTGGGCAGGTGACTTCACCTCTTGGAGCCTCAGTTTCTTTGTCCATATTATGGAAATGGCATACCTTACCTACCTCATAAAAGTCTGATGAGGATCAAATTTAGTTAATATACATATAGCACGTAGCACAGTGCAGGCATAAACTAAGTGCTCAATAAATATGACTTAGCAGAAGGCCAGTGTGTCTACCAGGCACATTACGTTCTCTTACAAATCCTGGCTGGGCCTTAGGGCTGATCAGTGTGCCCCGCTCCCCTCAACCTTGACCATCTCCTTAACCTGCCCCCGAATGCTCCACGCTTCTTTGCTACCATGCATTTCCCAACCCCAATCCCCACCCCTCCCCATAAAAAGGTAAAAGAGACAATGTTCTTAGTCTATGGCATGTCCCATAGTGATGCACTTATGACCATGAGCTGGATACCAAACTGTGAGAGTGCCTGAGAGAAGCAGACACTCTCACAGGGTGGGGAGACTGGGAATGGTGAATTAGGAAGTCAGACACCAGGTTCTAGAACCAACTCTGCCCCCAGCTCCCTGTGACTCTATGCAACTCCCTTCCCCTCATCCCAAAGGACCCTCCCAGCTCTGACAATCTAGGATCCAATGAAGCCATTTCTCCCTGAAGAGATGAGTTAAAGCCAAAATAACCGAAAGGCAAAAATGGCCTTAGGTTCAACAGAGCTTTGTTGCAGACCAAACACTGCTGCTGCTGCAACACCCACCCCTGTGCACCACACCCTAGTTCCCAAGGACGTAGCCCTGGTGAAGTGCTAGCCAAGGGGCCTTTCCTTATTCCTAAGCAGAGCCTCTGCTCTAGGGACCGGCCTCCTTTTCTTCCTGGGAACCTGAGTTGCACAAGGTAGGCCCTGGGAGGCTAGACTCAGGCCCCTGCACTCTCCCTCCCTGTGTCCACAGCTGACCCCAAGCCACCATTCCCCTGGTTCCTCACCCCTGTTCCTCACCCTGAACACCCCAGCCCTGCAGGGTCATAAGTGCTTCCCTAGCAGAATGCCTCTCCTCTCCGAGAGCCACCTCCTCTCTCAGGAAGCTTCCAGGGACCTCCTCCCCTCCAGAGCTCTGAGATTTAAGCCCTTCAAGGGATCAGAAGCCCCAAGTCCCTGGCTTCTGTTCTATCAAAATTGGTCTTCATGCGAGACTTCATTTCTCGACCTGCACTGCAGCTGCTGGAGTCGTTCAGGGTCTCTTGTTGAAGGAAGATGATACTGAGGAATGAGAACTTATGGACACTAAGCCCTAAGCTCACCACTCAGGGACGGCAATTCACAGCCTGCTTTTGATTCTCTGAGGAAGTCATTCTACCTCTCTGTGCCCTGCTGTTTATTCTGTAAACGGAAGATGGCAATCATACTTAATCCCACCAGACATTTGTCAAGCAAACTGGAGCTCTATTTCAGACACCAGAGAAGAACTGCAATGCAAAGTTTTGGAACTACCCTAAGGCATTCCAAACACCATGACTTCCAATTTCACAGCACTGCCTGGGTGCCCCCATGTGCCAGGCTATGCTGACTGCTATGCGGACCACCAAGGTGAGGGGAACATGATTCATACCTTCCAGAAGCTCCTACAGGAAGAGCTGACACATACACAAGTGTCTATCATGAACAGAATGAACCCCACCAAGTGCTATGTGTCAGAACAGCACAGAGGTGAAAGAAAGGCCATTCTAGTATGGAGACGTTGGAGGAGGGGGCATCAGGAAGGCTTCCCAGAGGAGATGGTGTTGGAGCTGAGCCTTGAAGAGGGTGGGCATTTCCACAGGTAAGACAGAGGGAGGCCTTCCAAGTAGAAGGACAACAAGAGTCCATGTCCACTCAGGCTTTCCTCAGATTATACTCTCTTCCCTCACAAAAAGGACATGTCCAGCAGACCAGTGCTCTGACCCCGGGATCAGAGCCAACATCTAAAAGAAACTTTCTCCTTAAAATCAGACAACCCTGAGACTTGAAGCAGCCTCAGAATTTGTGTACAAATACTGACTTCTGGCTGGACCCAGTTTATCCTGTTTATTCCCCCAATTGCAATTTCATCCTGATTCTAAGGGATGTCTAGATGTGCTGCTGGACTTGGGCTTACCCTTGATCTACAAACATTTACTAGATATAACAGCCCCCGCACTGATGCTAAGGTCCAAGAAAACCAAATGTCTCACAGAGTCATAGAAGCAGAGGGTTGGAGTGTCTGTTAGGACCATATTGTCTAACTCTATGACCTCGTTCTTGAACATATCTAAAGATGGGAAACTCACTACCTCCAAATATAGCCAATTTCAACTTCAAAACGTGCTCTTAGAAAGATCTCTTCTATACAACCAAAATCCACCTCCCAGAATATACTTAGCATATCTAAAGCTATGATTCCGTACCATGAATGTTGTTATCAGCAATAATGATCATGCCCGATTTCATTAGAAACAGAAGCTGTTGCTCTACAACATGTGTAGCTGTAACTACACATTACTTCCAATAAACATCTGTATTGAGTCAAAGCATCCTGTTTGGCTTGTATGTTTTTCACGTACTGATAGTTCTGGTGAGCTGTGTTTTCGTTTATCAACATTTCTCTGTATCCAATTAGGATCCCTGAACCATGAAGAGAGAGAGAGAGATTATGATGGGAAGATCAAATTATCGATACAAAAGCACTTCTTAGGCTTTTCAGGTCAGTTCTGATTAAATACCTTGTTCCATTGTTCCTGTAAGTTATCAAAATATCCCAGGATGCCAATCTTTCAATATCCAAATTGTATTTCTTGATTGTCACCCACACCTAGAATAGAAAAAACATTTTTTTTCGGATCATGTGTTCAATTGTTTGGTTCAGAAAATATGGCACCAGGCCTATGAGTGGCCTGTTCTGAATTGGAGTATGTACTTTCCTTCTGCCATGAGTTAACCTTATTCCCAGGTGGCAGGAATCAAAGAATCAGCAACACTAAGAAGTCCTTCAAGTAAAGGTAGGCAACAATCTTGGAAGGAAAATCTATACCCCTCATGCAGCAGAGACAGTGGCAAATCTGGGTCTAGTATGGGACTTGAAATCAAGAGACCTAGGTTCTAATGCAAGCGTATGTTGACTTCTTTATCCACTTAATTTCTCCATCTATAAACTGGCAGAAAAATCTTTGCCCTACCCCTGTCTGAGGGTTGTTGAATCAGATGAATTAGCGTATAGGACAGAACTTTGGAAACTAAATTAGCTCAAAATAAAAAGGTCTATGGGAAATAATCACTAAAATACTTTTGAGTATTTACCGTATGATTGAGACCACACTAAGCTCTTACACAATTCTCTAATTTTGTCCTCATAATAACCTATGACAAAAGTACTATTATTATCCCCATTTTACAGCTGAGCAAACTGAAGCACGGTGAGGTTAAAAATGTGGCTCTACCTAGACACAACAACACCCCAGTAGCAATGAGCACACGTACTGTCCAGATTTTGGCTTCTAATACTATTCTCCAATAAAAGAAATAAGGGCTCCTTGAAGACATGGCTGATTCTAGGACCAGGGCAGGAAATATACAAGATGATACAAAAGTATCTGGTACCAGAAATTAAGTAAGTCACACAATGATGGGGGTGTGTGACACAGGAACCAACAGGAAGAGCTCCAATGGTAAAAGCTGGTATAATTTGAGCAGCAAAATATTATTGGATTATAACTCAAAGTATAAAATAAATACCCGTAAATATATACTTATATGAATAAATAATTGAATAAAAAAATAGAGGAGAATAAAAAATAATTTATGTAAATACTTTGCCCTAAAGGAGGTGGAACATAGCTCCCCATCCCTTAAGTGTGGGCTGCATATAGTGACCTCTTTCTAAAGAGTACAATATGGAAATGGGGTGAGGGGAGAGCCACTTTATAGAGGAGAAGCCTGACAAAACGTTGCCTCAGCCACACGAGCACAGTTAATATCAACAGAGATGAGTCACACTGCTAGTTTGTGACCTTGATATGCTGTGATGAAAATGTTGCTGCACCTCTGTGTTCTACCTCCCCAGATCTCATAAGCCCACTCTAATCCTGAGAAACATATCAGAAAACTCCCAACTGTGGGATATTTTACACAATACTTGACCAACACTCCTCAGAACTTTGGAGATCATCAAAAACAAAGAAAGTCTGAGAAACTGTCTCAGCCAAGAGGAACCTGTAATAGGTGGAACTGTATCCCTCAAAAGATATGCTGAGGTCCTAACCCTCAGTACCTCCAAACAGGACCTTATTTGGAAATAGGGGCCTTGCAGATGTAATTAGTTAAAACAAGGTCATACTGGAGTAGGTGACGACTGGTGTCCTTAAGAGAAGATGAGACACAGAGAAACAGACACATGAGTGCAGAACACAATGTGACGATGGGGGCTGAGATTGAAATCCCACAGCGGCAAGCCAAGGAATGCCAAGGAATGCCAAGGAATGCTAGTTTCAGCAAACTAGCAGAAGCTAGGAACAGACAAGGAAGGATTATCCCCTACAGGTTTCAGGGAGAGCATAGCCCTGCCAACTGTGAGACGATACATTTCTGTTGTTTTAAGCCACCCAGTTTGAGGTGCTTTGTTATGGCAGCCCTTTATGGAAACTAATACAGAGCCTAAGAAGACATCTTTAGATGACATCCTGGGACAGAAAAAGGACATTAGGTAAAAACTAAGGAAATCTGAATAGTTAAGAATAATATATCAATACCGGTTTATTAATTGTGACAAATGCACCATACTAACATGGGATGTTAATAACAGGGGAAACTGGTGAAGCGTATATTGGAACTTTCTCTATCATCTTCACAACTCTTCTAAAAATCTAAAAGTATTCTAAAATTAAAAGTTTGTATTTAAAACAATGTGACCTAAGATCTTGCAGCTAGGAGATTAGGGGCACTGGAATTTGAAACCAGTTCTGATGGACTCTGGAGCCCAGGCTCTCGCTCCACTGGTTCTATACCAGTGGTTCTTGAACTAGGCAGCACACAGGAAACTCCTGGTTTAAAATTTTTTAACCACCTTAAAAAAATACTGATGTCTGGTTCACACCCTCCAGAGACTCAGATATAATCAGTCTGGAGTAAGGCTGAGCACTGGGGGCTTGGGGGTGGTAGTTAAAATTCCCCCAGGTGATTCTAACGTGCACCCAGTTTGAGATGCACGTTTCCAGGCTGTCCTGCTCATGTGTGACCCCTGAAGAATGCTGGGAGCCTTTATTTCCCAAGCTTGGGTTTTTTGACCCAGGTCATCCTTCTGGTGAGAGGCGGAGGAGAGGCAGACACCCTGCTGCTCTAGCCCTAGATCCAGGAGTTTTCTGCGACTCAGCAGCAACGCCGTCGCTAAGACATTTCTGCATTAGTGTCTTCCTGGCAAGAACAATGCTCTTTTACTTTGCAGTGGTAAACTGAAGAAGGGGAAAGCATCCCAGGCATGCGCAATAGCATGTGAGAAAGCAGGGGTATGATAGGGTGTTTGGGGGAAACTGAGTGACTTGGTGTCCCTGGAGAGCCAGAGAAATTGGGAGAAAAAAGAAGAGCATCAGGAAGTACTGACCTGGGATGCTCAGCGTGGTTTTGGGAATGGGGAGACACTTGAGGGTTTTAGACCAAGGAGAGACGTGATGAGCTTTACCTTCCAAATCAGGCTTTAGTGCAGAGAGTAAACGGCGGGAGAAGAGCCTAAAGGTAGGGAGACTCAATATGGCTTCCCAACAACAAGTGAGGCACCCTCTGGTCCTGAACAATGGCAGGCCCGAGGAGAGGGAGGATAGGAATTGGCTTCCAGGGGCTCTGAGAACCTAGGGCTGGGCCTAGAAGAGCCCCTTTGAAGAGATTCAAACCTCTGTTCACATTTGAGGGTGAATTAGTAGAGAGTAGAGGGGGAAAAGGGCAGGGACCAAAACCTGAAGGCAGTAACTGTTTTCAGATCCCTGGACTTTCTGGCACCGGTGCTCTCTCCAGAAAGGAAGCCAGGGCATTCTCTGAACTTGAGGGAAAGAGACAATCAGGGCCTTTGTGACCACCTCCTGCGTCTGGTATGTGTTGGCCTTTTTTCAAGAAGATAAGGAAAATGTCTTTTGTATGCAAAACACAGGCTCAATTCCCAGCAGTGAGCTTCTGATCACAGGAAAAGGAGCCGGGACCCTGCTAATATTTAGGCAAAGGCTCCTAGGGAGGCCTCTCTGAGAAGTGGGGTGTTAGGATAAGACAGTGTTAAGACAGGGGAAGATGTGTCGAGCCTGGGTGTTGCCCAGGGCGAGCGTGCAGGATGATGAACAGATTAGTGTGGGTGGGAACAGATCTTACCCTCCAACATCCTCCAGTCCCAGGGGAAGTCTCTGCAAAGTAACATGCCAACAGGCCAGCACCAAACAGAGCAAGCCCCGGGGATCCAAAGGGTACAGCGTAGATGCAGTCCAGGCCCAAGGTCTTAGGTGATGCTGACCTATTTTAAAAGTGAGGACTCTCACCTCCCATTCAGCTGTTTATCCTGTGACATTATTCCATCTTGCCCATCTCCTGGGACTATCCAGCTTATTTAATCCACGCCCACTAAACGCTCCCATGTGGCCCAGATTTGCCAACAGGATCCCAGACAACAGAATCCTTCCTTTAAACAATTCCAACAACAGCTCCCTTTGCTCTGAGTTTGCCTGTCCAAGGCCCAAATCCATATTGGCGGTCTAGGCCTCCCATTAAGTCTTTTTATTTCAGTGTATTTCATCATTACAAAATACTTTAAACATACAAAACAAAACAAAACAAACAAGATACAAATCCACGTCCTGCTCAGACCTGATGAAACAACAGGGGACGCAGGGGACGTGGACAGGATTCCAATTCAAGGAGTAAGTTGGTGCCATGAGAGAGAAGGTGCTTTGGATGCGTGGAAAGAGTTCTGAACCCTGACCCTGAAGACGTGGGCTCCAGCCCCAGCTCTGCTGCCTAATGGTTCTGAATGCTCAAGTGGATCATGCTCTCTGCTCAGTTTCCACAGTCCCCCTCGAGTTTCTCCTTCTTTCCAACCTCTATACATGGCGAGTCCCAGGGATCAGTCCTCCGGCCTCCTGTCTGTACTCTCTACACTCACCCCCTGAGTAATCTCATCTAATCTCATGACATTTAACATCATTGAAATGCTAATGGCTTCACTTGCATCTCCAGCTTGGTCCTCTCCTCTGAACCACAGGTATGAATATTCAACTGCCTTGGCATTTCTCATGTTCAGTGTCTAACAGGATGCCCAAAAAGCATCTCAGACTTCACGTGTCCACAATGAAGCTCCTGTTATGGCCCCCACGTCTGTTCCTTACACAGCCAACCCCATCTCAGAAAGCGGTAACTCCACTCTTCCAGTTGACCTGACCAAAAATCTTGGGGCGTGTTTGATTCCTCTTTCTCACACACCACACATCTGAGTCATCAACAAACCCCCTCAGCTCTACTTTAAAATACAGCCAGATTCAATCCCAGTTGCTACCACCCTGGTACAGGTCCCCACCCAGGAACAGGCACTATCCCCTCTTTGCTGAATTGCTGCAGGAACCTCCTAGCTAATCTTTCCTCTTTCATTCTTGTCCCTCTATGGACATTCTAAACACAGTGACACTAAATTAGATTACATCACCCCACTGCTCAAACCCTCTAATGGCTTCTTGTCTCATTTAAATCAACAACCAATGTCCTCATAATGACCTATGGCTTATATGCTCTGACCCCCATTCACACTTAGTAATGACTACTAAACCTGAACTGCATTCCAGCCACATTGGCCTCCTCATGGTTCAACATTCCAGGCTGCTCCTACCTCAGGGCTTTTGCACATGCCCTTTGCCTTACTCAGTTCCTTCATCTTTTTTCAAATGTCACCTTCTTAGTGAGACCTTCCCTAGCTACCTCATCTAAAATTGTAACTCCATCCCCTGCCCTTCCTGTCCCCCTTGCCTACTTTATTCTTCTCCTTAGTACTTAACACTATCTAGTATACCAGACAGCTTACTTATATTGTTTGCTGTCTAGTTTTTCTACTATCCATAAGGTCAGTGATTTAGTCACTTTACTCTCCATTATATCTCTAGCGCCTAGAACAATGCCTGGCACATAATATGTACTCAATAAACATTTGTTGAGTGAATAAATCTTGAAAATAGGGAATATCTTATTATGTCCTCAAAATAATACTGTAAGCCTATTAAGATGGGAGTGAAGAATTATTGGGCTTAGAAGTGAAGGGATAAGACACAGACTGAAATTCCAACGCTACCACCCAAGTCCTTGTATAAGGGGACACCTCTCAAGATAACTGCCTTTCAAAATGTGAATACCTTTAGAGAGAGGTTGAGTCAGAGTAAGATGTATAAATCAATTTGCTCCAGAAAGGAAAGGAAAGGAAGATGCTATGGACATTCAGATAAGAAGGTCCAACCCCAAGCTGACCTAGGCAGACTGAAATCTTGGTGTAACAACTAGATGGCCTATTAGAGGGGTCAGGGTCAGGGCACTATCCCAAATGCCCGAGGACAAAATAAGGCTTAGCAGATTTTTGGCAACGGGTTTGCCGCCAGGACACAGGTGTCGTGAAAACCACCACTAAACCTAAGCAAAAATGGGAAAGGAGGAGACCCACAACAACATCATTGTCTTTGGACACATAGATTCGGGGAAGTCTACCACTACTGACCATCTGATCTACCAATGTGGTGGGATCGACAAGAGAACCATTGAAAAGTTCGAGAAGGAGGCTGCCGTGATGGGAAAGGGCTCCTTCAAGTATGCCTGGGTCTTGGACAAACTGAAAGATGAACGCGAGCGTGGTATCACCATTGATATCTCCCTATGGAAATTCGAGACCAGCAGGTACTATGTGACCATCATTGATGCCCCAGGACACAGAGACTTCATCAAAAACATGATTACAGGTACATGCCAGGCTGACTGTGCTGTCTTGATTGTTGCTGCTGGTGTGGGTGAATTTTAAGCTGGTATTTCCAAGAATGGGCAGACCCGTGAGCATGCCCTTCTGGTCTACACTCTGGGTGTGAAACAACTAACTGTTGGAGTTAACAAAATGGATTCCACTGAGCCACCCTACAGCCAGAAGAGATACGAGGAAATTGTTAAGGAAGTCAGTGCCTCCATTAAGAAAATTGGCTACAACCCCGACACAGTAGCATTTGTGCCAATTTCTGGCTGGAATGGTGACAACATGCTGGAGCCAAGTGCTAACATGCCGTGGTTCAAGGGATGGAAAGTCACCTGAAAATATGGCAATGCCAGTGGAACCACACTGCTTGAAGCTCTGGGTTGCATCCTGCCACCAACTCGCCCAACTGACAAGCCCTAGCGTTTGCCCCTCCAGGACATCTACAAATTTGGTGGTATTGGCACTGGCCCTGTGGGTTGAGTGGAGACTGGTGTTCTCAAACCTGGCATGGTGGTCACCTTTGCCCCAGTCAATGTGACAACTGAAGTGAAGTCTGTTGAAATGCACCATGAAGCTTTGAGTGAAGCCCTTCCTGGGGACAATGTGGGCTTCAATGTCAAGAATGTGTCTGTCAAAGATGTTCACTGTGGCAATGCGGCTGGTGACAGCAAAAATGACCCACCGATGGAAGCAGCTGGCTTCACAGCTCAGGTGATTATCTTGAACCATCCAGGCCAAATCAGTGCTGGATATGCACCTGTGCTGGATTGTCACACAGCTCACATTGCTTGCAAGTTTGCTGAGCTGAAGGAGAAGATTGATCATCGTTCTGGGAAAAAGCTGGAAGCTGGCCCCAAATTCTTGAAATCTGGTAATACTGCCATCGTTGATATGGTTCCTGGCAAACCCATGTGTGTTGAGAGCTTCTCTGACTATCCTCCTCTGGGCCGCTTTGCTGTTCGTGACATGAGACAGACGGTTGCTGTGGGTGTCATCAAAGCAGTGGACAAGACGGCAGCTGGAGCTGGCAAGGTCACCAAGTCTTCCCAGAAAGCTCAGAGGCTAAATGACTATTATCCCCAATACCTGCCACCCCAGTCTTAATCAGTGGTGGAAGAACAGTCTCAGAACTGTTTGTCTCAATTGGCCATTTAAGTTTAATAGCAAAAGACTGGTTAATGATAACAATGCATGGTAAAACCTTCAGAAGGAAAGGAGAATGTTTTGTGGACCATTTGTTTTGTGTGTGGCAGTTTTAAGGTATTAGTTTTTAAAATCAGTACTTTTTAATGGAAACAACTTGACCAAAAATCTGTCACAGAATTTGAGACCCATTAAAAAAGTTTAATGAGGAAAAAAAAAAAGTCTAAGCAGCAGGTTTTTTTGTTTTTATTTGTTTGTTTTTTATATATACAATGTTAACTACTTGTTATTTCTATTTATTTATTTATTTATTTTTGGCTGTGTTGGGTCTTCGTTTCTGTGCGAGGGCTTTCTCTAGTTGCGGCGAGCGGGGGCCACTCTTCATCGCGGTGCGCGGGCCTCTCACTATCGCGGCCTCTCTCGTTGCGGAGCACAGGCTCCAGACGCGCAGGCTCAGTAGCTGTGGCTCACGGGCCCAGTTGCTCCGCGGCATGTGGGATCTCCCCAGACCAGGGCTCGAACCTGTGTCCCCTGCATTGGCAGGCAGACTCTCAACCACTGCGCCACCAGGAAAGCCCTAAGCAGCAGTTTTTGAGCAACGTCAGAGCTAGCAGGGAGCCTTCAGTTCACCTTACCTCTTTGCTTTACAAATGAAGAAACTGAGACCCAGGGGAAGGGAAAGACTAGATCATCCAAGGTCAGCAACCTACATGCCTGGATATTGGCTAAGCCAGGGCTGAAACCCAGGTTTCCAGCCCTCAGGCCAATGAGATTTCTATACCACAACCACCAACCCACCAGCCCTCACAAGGCCCTGTCACAAAAGAGCCATACAGCAGGCGGATTTCACTTCCCTGATGCATGTGGCAGTACCCACGCAATGCCGAAAATGATCCCAAAGGAAATTTCTTAGCTGGGAGTCCTGCAGAGAACCAGAATGGGACTTGGAAAAGAACTAAATTCCTTCTGGGGTATTTCAGCCAATGGGAATGGAGCCCAGAAATCACTGATGTTTTCTGTTTGGGGAGATTTTTTAAATAGCTATCTTTGAAGAATGAAATGTGGCTACCATGCTGCTGGGAAAATGAAGTCATTGTTTTGCAAGATATATGAGGAGAAGAAAAGAAACGATGCTACATATATTAAAATAAACTAGTTCTAACTCTTGGGCTGGGAAGTTAACCCTTGCCTTCAATTTTTTTCCTAAAGTATTTACCAACAGAACTGAAATCACAAAGAGAAAGCCCTTCAGGACTCAAAGGGGAGGCTGCCAATTGAAAGGAAAAGGAGAAGAAAGAAGAGGATGACCATTCAATCTCATCAGAAAGAAGAGAATGAATATGGGCTTTGTATCTGGAACGTCACAGATAGTGTATTATTTATTCCTTACAATAGCTGTCCGTGGCAGATCGATTATTCCCATTTCAACGAGGAGGAAAACGGGGGCTCAAGGAGCTTAGCTAATTTTCCTAAGGCAATACAGCTAGTAAGTAGCAGAACTAGGACTCAAGTCTTTCTTAACCCCAGATTTCATGATCTTGCCTTACTCCACGCTGTACAGTGCAGCTCAACTTTCGTACTTTCTCTAGTACTTCAGTTTCTTCTCCATAATATAAGGGCACTCAATCAAGACATCTCTAATCTGTCTCACAGCAAATCATCCTTAGTGGGTGATCTTCTGGATTTGCAGGACTCCTGAGCCCCAAGAAGAGTTCTCCCATTGGGCTGTTCCTCCGTCCTGCTGAGTTTGAAGGAAGTGATCAAGGCAGCACTTCTTGCTGACCCTACACTAAGGATTGCAGCCTCTGGAACACCAATTCAGTGCCCGTAGGTCTCCTCCTGGCTTGAAAGTCAAGACCAATGCACAGAAGCACCAGTGGGAGAGGCCTGGGATCCTGGAATGTCCCTGAGGAGTTTATTTATAAAACCTAGGGTACATCTAACAAGTTCATCATGTGGCATGTGGCCATGTGTGCAAAGAAAGAACTGCCCTACAGAAGCCTTTGCCAAGACAAGGGCTAAGCTGTGAGCAAGCCTAGCAAGTATAAGGGACAATAAGGGAGACGGAGGAAGTGTTTGTAGATTGTAGACATCTTCCTACAGAGCAGGAAGAGGCTTAATGCTTCAGGAAAGAGTTCTGGAGTAAACCCAGTCGAGGGTTGGACCCTTGCTCTACCACTACCTGGCAGTAGGGACTGGAGTAAGTCAATTCCAAGCCGTGATCACACTCTAGCAGGGAGTATAGCTACAGACGAGTAATTACAACCAAGCTTGATAAGCATCTGGCAAGGGTGGCGGAGCTCAAAATTGGAGATTCTCAGAGCAGGATAAAGCCATGCAGCAGGCGGTCAGGCAGGAGCAGGGAGGTTTGAGGGAGGGTCAAGTCCCCAGGGAGTGAGTGGGAAGCTGTGCCCAAGTCCTAGAGAATCCAAGGCAGGTCATCAAGGAAGATCTCTGGGCTCATTATTATAAGCCCGGCTGCAGAAGGAAGCCTATTCCTCAGTTAGGAGGCATTACACCAGGTAGCTCAGGTGGATCACCTGGGGGTCTCATTCTAATTTCAGATGCTCAGGCCCCACACCCAGAAATTCTGATTCTGCTGGTCTGAGGTGGTGGCTGGGCACTCACATTTCTTTAAAGGCTCCCCAGGATTTCTAAAGTACAGCCAAGGCTGAGAATATCTGCACTAAGCAGAGATCTCTGAGAGACACGGCCTACCCCTTAGTGCCCACTGGATCCCAGCACCCAAATCAGGCCTTGCCAGAGAGGAGGCACTCAGGATATGCCTCCTGGATAAAGGAATGAATACTTCTGTACGTGACGCAAAGGAAGTCACCAGCCAGTTACTAGAATCAGAGCAAGGGCAAGAGTAAGACTAATCTTATGCTGAGTCCCCTGGATGGCTGACCAAGGGCTGCCTGAATCCCTCCTGACTATGTACACGGTTGGCCCAGACCTTGAAGCTGGAGCTAGATCAAGCTTTATATGGGGACCCCAGAAAGGGGAGAGAGGGGATGGGAGGGGTGTCCAACAGCCCATTACAGATCAGGGACACTGGTGAATCTCAAGCACACAGTAATGACTACTAAGCCTGATTGAAGAAATCCCATCTTTATTAAAGTACCCTGTCTTTATATAAGTGGCCCTCCTCCCTCCACCACTACAGACGGTGGGTGGTGACTTTCCATTAGAAAGGAGAGCAGTGAGGGAAGGAGGAGGAGTCAAGTTATTAACAAAGGTGAGGTGAACGAGGACCCTCAAAAGTACAGGGTGGCGTCCCACTTCCTGCTTTCTGCCTCCCCTCCCCAAATCACACTCTGTACCCCTACCATCAGAAAGTCTCCTCTCCTCCCTTTCTAAACCATATGGCATCCCATTTGAAGGCGATTAGGATTCTCCCACATATCTATGCACTTCTCTAGGGCAAAACACTTCACATCTTTCATGCTCCCTCTGTTACTAATGGCCCCCCATCCCTGTGGTTCTAGGTGGACAGCTGATCTTTGGTGAGAGGGCCCATGCCTGGCTCATATGGGAAAGCCTCTCAACAAGGGTTTCAACAAATAGCCCAAGAAGCCAGGCCCCTCTTCCTGTATTCTGACCATCAGAACCACTGAGAATCAGTCTGACTTGGTCCCTGAACTCTGAAGACTCTTCATTATAATGGAGAGTCATTATATTTGTTTCCTAGGGATTTTGTGCTTTTCTTCTAACATTCTACCTTCTGAACCTCTCCTAAAGTCTCTGATGGTTCATATGCAGTGGGTGGGAAGACTAGCTCTATGGCACTCCACCCCAAGCACCATCTCTGCACCAGACAGGCCCCAGAATCCACCCTGAGTGGAAGGAAGCCGGAAACTGGGAGGGTGGAAAACAGAAGCAAGGGACCCCGCGTACCCAGGAACAAAGGGGCAGCCTAGTGCCTCCACCTCTCTCCCTTCAAGAGGAACCTCTGCTGTGTGCATGGAGAGGGAGCTATGGATGAGACTCACACACTAGGCAGAGGCTAACGTAAGGCTGCAGCTCCAGATGTGGGCAATAATGAGGGGTAGGGCTGGGTTAATGAGAAAGCAAGGAGGAGCTCATTGCTGTGGAAAGGCCCCTTGAGATCACACCTAGTCCTGTAATTTTCAAACTTTTTAAACGCAGTTGGACCTTTTTCATACAAAACTCTTAAATAAACTCCATCTAATGTGGAGCTGCTCTAGAGGAGGAGGTAGGAGTTGGGGATGGGCGGTTTGACCACGATGGCAAACCCACTCGGTCACCCCTTCCAAATCCAAAAGCCCCGAGGCACCGATGCAGAACGTTGGGGTCCTGGGCCTCACTTTGAAAAGCCAATGATCTAGCCCAAACCCTTACTTTTATAGATGGAAAAGCAGGGTGATTTGTCCTGGGTCCCCACTGAGTCAGTGGTGGCACCGGCGCTAGAACTTATCCCCACTCCCAACCCAGGTCTCTCTTCACCCCCTCCCACCAGTTGGCTGGCCTCTCAGGCCTTGGGCCCCTAGCATCCGCCTGGGCCCAACAAGGGAATCTTAGACGGAGCTGTGGAAGGAGAACTGCAGGTAGATGATCAGCAGCAGGACCGTGGCCCAAAACAAGCACCAGGGGATGGAGCAGAAATTGCAGCCAGAACCCGCCTCGGCCCGCGACTTGGTGGGGCTGGGAGCCCGGGAGAAGGTGTAGGTTGTCGCCTCCTCCTCCAGCAGCTTCTCGCTGGGCTTCCAGTGCACGATGCCCTCCTGGCAGGCCTCGCAGAACTCGCCGCGGTGCCGCCGGTTGTCTTGGCGGCTGGCCACGTGGATGCGGTACTGGCCGCCGCGCTCCCCGTAGCACTGCTCGCGCAGGCTGGTGATGAGGTTGTCCACCAGGCTCTCGATGTTCTCCTCCAGCATGCTCCACTCGTCCAGCCGCGCCGCGCCGCACTCGTAGCACAGCTGCTTGAAGACGCGCATGCGCACCGAGCCCGCCCGCTGGGCGCGGTCCAGGTGCATGTGGAAGAGGATGACCACATGGGGCGACTGCCAGGTGTGCCAGCACCAGGAGCAGTGGAACCTGTGGAGACGAGGAGAGGCAGGAGGAGAGGACGGAGTGGAGGCGGTGGAAACAGATCCAGGAAGGAGGTAAGGGGCAGTAGGCAGAGCCTGGAGGTAGAGGTGTTGTGTTTACGGCCCCCTGGGTTCATTAGCTTTCCCCAGGCGGCTTCCCAGCCCGCCCCCTTGTGTGCTCTGCTAGGAGCAGAGTAGGGCCTCAGGAGGCAGCTGGCATCCAGCAGCGCTCTGCCATCACTGGGCCCCCCTCTGTGCTCTGCAGAAGCCTCCGTGCCCTCCATTTCAACGCCCTCAGGCCTTGCCTTTGAGCCTTTGGCTCTGGGCACTTTTCCTCATCTGTAAAATGCGCACGTAGCACTAAAAGAGTCCTCCCTGCTCAAATATCCTTTGAGTCTGATAGCAGGGATGGCCCGCACCACAGAGAAAACGCAAGCTGCATCCACACACTCTTACCTGTCAACACTGACTATGAACTGGCTAGACCCAAATCCAGAGAAAATGACACCGTTATCAATTCTCAGCCTCTGGGCCGGTGGCAGGATTAATGTATCTGAAGGCCTGGAAGTGGAGGCAGTTCACACCCAGAGTGAGCTAACTGGGGCCAGCTGGGGCTCTCAGGTCATCAGCCAGGTCGGGAGGATGCACAAGCCCTCCCCACTCAGCCCCACATGCCTTCCAGGTCTTTGAGAAGCTCCTGGGCCCTGACAGTGAGTGCCCAGTCCTTTGCATCCCTCCCATCAGCTGGTTAAGGGGTTCCACATTTCCATTCTCATCTCTTCTCATTTACTCACACCCTTTGGGGACTGTTTCCCCTCTCCCAAACTAGACTACAAAACTTGGAATGGAAAATGTCAAAACTGGAGGGACCTTAGAAATCACCTACTTAACCCTTTGTTTTACTCTGAGGCAAAGAGAGTAAGAAAGCTGTATACACAGTGAGTTAGAGGCAGAGCCAGTATTCAACACCTAACAGGGGCCCAGTAGATGTTTCTTGAATTGAATGAATTGAACTAGGGAAGGAAGGAAGCCCTTGCTTCTGACCCCCAGGCTGCACCACTCAGCCTCTGAATCTTATGTCCCAGAGGTAAGTCTTTACATAATCCACCCACGGACAAGAGTGCTGGAAAGTCATCTCAGACATTACTGTGCATATGAATCACCTAGAGACCTTGCTGAAATGCAGATTCCGATTCAGCAGGTCTAGAATGGGGCCCAAGATTCTGCATCTTTAACAAGTTCCAGGTGATGCTGCTGATGCTGGTCATGAACCAAGAGGCAAGGATCTATGCTAACCCCTCCTTCCACAAGTGGGGAAAGTGAGGTCCAAGAAGGAAGCTGAATTTCTCAAAGGTCATAAAGAGTAGAGCTAGTTTCCAGCACACCTCAGGTGTTCAATATTTTATATTATGTCAAGCTGAATTAAATAGATTGAAACTGAACTGTTCCAGGACCAGAACATAGGTCTCTTGACCCACAAGCCCCCCCTTCTCTTGGCTTTCAATTGTGTTAAGAGGTTATTAAAATATAAAAATATGTAAAATACCAGCGTTTAGAACTAATAAATATATTCCACCTCTTTCTCCAGAAGGGGAGACTATGACTCAGAGAGGGAAAGTTACCAGGTGCTCAGTGGAAGAGCTGGAATCAAACTTAGGTGTCCCAACTCCCAGTAGCTACTCTTTCTCTGCCTCCCAGTCTGCACTGGGCCAACAGCGAGACTGACCCCTAGCACCTGGGTTCCCCATGTTTCTGTCTTTTCTTAGAAGGTGTCCCAGGGGCTGCCTGCAGGGTCCCTACTTCCTGGGCTACTCACCTTCCTGAGGCATGCAATTCCAGGTACTGCTTCCAGCCTGGGGCTAACACATTGTGCTTGAGGTTGGGATCGATGATGAGGTCCCAGCTGTCAGCCGGCTTTGCCTCCTCCATCTTCTCGTAGAAGATTTTCTTCCATTCACCTGTGGTCACACTTTTACACATGGTCTTGTCAGTGGCGAGGGAGGGCAAGCTCCACTTGAGTGAGAACACGGGAAGTGAGGGCAGGTGCAAGGCAGGGCAGCGCAGTCTCCACGGTCTAAAAATCCTCATCAGTAGGACCGGGAGGAAGCAGGACCCAGCTCCCTCCTTTGTCCGCAGTGGAACCTGTTTCCACGGCAACCAGGCAGGGAGCCAAGAGACAGAGGTTGGGAAGGAGGGAGTCTCTGAAGGGGTGTTTCAGGGCCCCCAAACTGAGGCTGCAGAGGCAGGGTTTGTGGATCTAAGTGACCCTAGACAGGGTGGGGGGCCTGAAAGGAGGCTGAGCTTCAGACCATCTCACTCTGGCCTGCCAAGGGCATGAACGAGGACCTGGGAACTGGCTCAGCTTTACCTTGCTGCCCCTGGAGGTATCATCAGCAACTGGCTGCTATGGTAACCATGATGCCTTAGGGAGCCAAAGAGAAATAAGGGATGGGAAGATGTAGACCTGTTAATAAATGCAGCAATAATAATAAACCCTCTTTCTGCACCCTCACCCATCTTGTGACCAGCATTTTGGCATTTACAAAAACTACTGGAGGTCTCTTGACCCACAATTGTTATTGCCACTGTACAGATCAAGAGACTGGGACTCACCTAGCTTATAAATGGCAGAGCTCGTAGCCAAATCCAAGCTATTGAGCCCCTACCGATTCATTAATTCATTTGTGTCAAACATACCCATGTGCCAGGCTCTATATATGCCAGATGGTTGTAACTGGGTATGTACCCAGTAACCAGAATGCAATAGGATCCATGCTGTGACAGCCATGTATAAGAGCAGCCACCTGTGCACAAAGGTGGGAGCCATTGCATCAGCCTGGAAGGAATAGAAAAGATAACTTTCAACTTGATTATAGAAGAGGAACATAATATCCATGGGAAAACCAACCTTTACTATTGGTGCCTCTTTGGCTATTTTTTAATAAATTATTTTTCCTTTATAAAAGTCATACAGGTTTATTATAGAAAACTTGGAAAATATAGATAAAATAAAGCAAAAGTAAGACTCTTCCTAATACCCATGCTCAAGATAGTCACTGTTAATATTATGATGTACACACCCTGCCTGCTATTTTCTGTACATGTATGTGTGTATATATATATGTGTGTATGCATGTATGTGTATATATACACACACATTCTACATAGTACACTGTGATCTATTTTTTAAATAACAATATATCACAAATATTTTTCTAGATCATTTTCTAGGTCTAGGTCATTAATATGATTCCAGCTTGGAGGCTGCCTATATGCTCTTATATGGTTGGGCATAACTTATTTAGGCAACCTTCTATTTGGGAGCATTAATTTTTTTCAATCTCTCACAGTTACACTCTTGCTTCCTATTTGAGTAAAACTTATTGCTGAAGCTCATGGACCTGCATTTCAGGCATCAGAGATGATGCTTCCTGCAGTTGGAAAACACACTCTTGACTCTACTCCCTGCAGAAGCCTGGTGTGGCTAGCAGAATCTGAGCAGCTTCTTCAAACAGTATTCACTTGTAGACAGCCTACAGATTCTGAAGTTTAGGGATGAAAAAGAAGGGCCTAAATCTCCCATCTGATTCTGAAGACTATCTTCCAAGTTCTCCTCCTGCCTCTGCATGAATGCTTGATGCCTTAGCATCCTTTATTATAGCCTCAGTTTATTCAGATTGGCAATGGGATAAAAAAGAGGCAGCGTCTCTAGTGATTAAAAGCAGGAGCTCTGGAATTACTTGCCTGGGTTCTTTTTGTTTTTTTTTGGAATGCTCTTATATCCTCATAGGTAGCTATTCTAATATATTTAATATGTATCATTTCAAAATGTGTGTTGATGTTTTATGTGAACATATTTTTAATTTGCATAGTAGCAGCAATCACTATATAGCACTTACTAGGTATCAGGCATTTTTCTAAGTGCTGTGTACATATTAATTGAGTTCATCTTAATAATAATCTCTATACATAGGTAATATCAGCAGCAGCTCCATTTTGCAAATACGTAAGCTAAAGCAGAGAGATTAGATAACTTGCCCAAGATTCAACAGCTAATAATTAATGGAACTGGGATTTGAACCTAAATGATTGTTTCCAAAGCCCCAGCTTAATCACTACACTGCTCAGCATAGAACATCAAAACAAAACATTTGCTAAATAAATGTGTCTTTCTACCTTCTCATCACTGGATATGGTCATTCCAGACTCAGAGAATTGAAATTCATATCCTTTCGGCAAATAGTTCAGTAGGCCACCCTGAGGCCATAGCCCCTCGAAAGAGAAGTGAGTGTATTTAACCCACCAGGTTCCTTGTTATCACTGCGGATGCCTCCTTTTCTGCTGAGCTTCATGGAGCAAGTGTCCACAGACCCCTGATGCCCAGTGTAAAGATTTTAGAGCTGAAAGAGAAATTCAGCTTGAAATCTTACCAAAGGAAATACAGTGCAGAAAGCCATCTCTAGGAGCACCATTCCTGTGAAGCTGTAATCATTTGATGACAGGCACCCAGGTTCAGTGGAGAGAACACTGAACTGGAAGGCAGGACATGTCAATATATATCCCAGCCCTGCTACTGGCTGGCTTTGTGACCATGGACAAGTCACTTCTCTTGGCCTCAGTTTGTTTATTTGTTCGATGAAGAATTAGACTAGATGGCAAGGCTGAGGTCCCCTCTGGCTGTAGCCATGTATGAATTCAAAGAGCTTTATACTTAGAAACCTGAATCCTTGGAGGGCAGGAGGGCAGATGGAGGCCACTGGATGGAAGAGGGATGCTTCTAATGAGGCATTGCAGGTAGTGCCTGGAGTCAGGGTCTGTCTCCTTGGGGGCTGCTACATAGTTGAAGATCTCTGGGGAGGTGTCACTCCACTAGCTTTGTACTGGACACAGTAAGGACAGAAAATAAATCGGAGCCACTGAACGTTAACACTAGAAGGGATTTTAAAGTTCGTTAAACTTTTTATCCTTCAAGTCAGTATTCTTGCTTCTGAATTAAGGCAATCAATACTCAGAGAAGTAAACTGACTTAACCAGTCTCAGAGGTGCGATGGGAGCCTTCTCACATTGCAGCCACAGGCCAAGGAGAGAATGGAAACTGAGGACATTTCCAGAAAGTATGTAAAGCTGATAGAAGCTTTTAGAACTTGCCCTGGAGCCGAAGTGTATTACCCAACACCAGGAACAAATTCTCTAGAAATATTTTGCAGTCATTGCTACAATAAACATTATGATGAAAAACAAGAACACAGAAGGTAAGAATCACCAGAGGGGTGTGTGTGTGTGCGTGCGCGCGTGTGAGCGCACATGTGTGTGCATAACCAGCTGATGCAATTCCCACTGGCACAAATTAAGTTTAATTTAGAACCTGAGCTTACTATGCAGAGAGCAATGTAACACATCCTTCTGTATAGCAGAATGTCTTCTCTAATAAAATCATATTTTTATCAAGACAAATAACCCCATGGTATTGCAACTTGCTCTCTATCAAATGAACTCTGATGTCATGATATCCACAATTTAGAGATTGCCAATCTGTTATTGACAGGGTTCTTAGACTCTTTAGTCAATAGAAATTGATAAGAGGCCAAATGAGGAATTCAGGCAAGGCTTTACTGGGACTTGTGCTGCAGCAGGAGGGAGTGAAACAAGTAACAGGTTCCCTTGCTCACTCCCTGAGGGGGGCAGCGAGCTGGTTCTTTCTGGGGCGAGGGTAGGGGTGCATCCAGGGGTCACGCCAGAGGGGTAGCTTAGGCGGTTTGCCCACCCCTTTGGTGGTGTTGAGTGCAGGGGGCATGCTCAGTGCCCTGCTTTTGCTCTGGCCTCCTCAGAAGTGGCAGTTGGGTTTTTAGTCTTTTTGTATCTTGTTGTTCATAATTTGCCCCAACTGCCCGTGCACGCAGTTATTTTTAGTCCCTTATAGTTTCTTCATATTTTGTTGCTTGAGGAGACATTTGTCCAGGTGCAAGCACTGCAGCAGAGGGTCCCAGGTCCCAGCCTGTCTCAAATCTAGACATCTTTAAAGCCAATGGCCTCACCTTGGCCAGTTTCTTAAAGTTTGTGATCACAATTTAAATCCATAAAATGGTTTAAAACTAAATCCCCAACTAGAAAATAGAGTGGTAGGGGAAAAAAGAGAGAAAAGAAAGAAAACCATGTCTCTAATTTGTTACTTGGCTCAATAAGAAATATTTTATGAAGTTTATTATTCTATTATTGCTTATCAAAATGTTATAAAACATAAACATTGTCACTCTTGAAACAATGCACTAGTGACAAGTGATTCTCAACCAGGGACAATTCCATATCCCTAAAGGGCATTTGGGAAGGAAGGGTATGTTTGGGGGTTGGATCAATGACTAGAAGTGTCTGCTGGCACACAGTGCCTGGAGACCTAGGATCTAAATGTACCTGACAGCTCCACAACAAAGAATTTTCCTTCCCAGGAAGACCTACCTTTGCTGAGCCCAAACAGTAAGCCCCTCCATGATCTGTGGATTTGCTGGTATAAAAGAGCCCAGGTAGTAGTCTCAACTTCCAATTTAATGAAACCATTGTTTTCTTCCTGGTGGAAACATTCCTCCCTTGGGAACCAAGACCTCTAAACCAGCAGAGTCCAAAGTTGTTCAGGATAGGAAGCAAAGAATAAACCAAAAAAAAAAAAGTAAAATCACTACCATCAGAGGTAATTTTGAGGGAGCTTTTCCACCTCTGAATTCTTGGAGCTGAGGAAAACAGCATCAAACCTTGGTTGCTAATTCAGAGTATACGCCACATCCTGGAGAACGATACCCCGGCCCTGCAAGGTGCTGTCACCTAGATGGCTCCATAACTGAGTCTTCCAAAGGCCTCCCCACTGTTCATTGGGGCCAGCTGCTTCAGAGTGATGGGAGATACAGTAAAACAAATGAATTCCATGAGTATGAACCCATTGCCAGATTTCATTTGCTTTAAAATCAGTTCCTGGTCAGAAGGAATGCTATACAGAATATCACAGTGGCAAATAAGTTATTCTCTAAGTTCACTGCTGAGTGTCCAAATGACAATAGCAGAGATCAACAGTGACCCCTTGACTGGGACATGATTCCACGGGGAACCAGCCAACCACCTGGTAGCCGTTTGATTTTATCGGACCATTTCCATCAAGGAAATGGAAATGGGCAGAACTTTGTTCTCACTGGAATAGAAAATTATTATGGATCTAGGTTTCCCTTCCTTCTTCACAATGCTCTGTCATTTGCGGACTTTCAAAACGCCTTATTCACTATTATGGTATTCCTCAGCTGCTGAGGCTGCCTCACTGCATGGTGGATGGTTTCCAAGAAGGAGCATTCCAAGAGGAAGGAAATGGAAGCTGTCAGTCCACTTAGGGCTGGGTCAGAAATCCCGGAACATCACTCCCATCATTGGTCAAAGCAATCACAGGGCCAGAGCTAAGGAGCTGGAAAATAAACTCCACCTTTTTTTTTAAATTGAAGTATAGTTGATTTACAATGTTGTGTTATTTCAGGTGTACAGCAAAGTGATTCAGTTATATATACATATATATATATATATATATATATATAATATATATATGCACATTCTTTTTCAGATTATTTTCCATTATAGGTTATTACAAGATGTTAAATATAGTTCCCTGTGCTATACAGTAGGTTTTTGTTGTTTATCTGTTTTATATATAGTAGTGTGTATCTGTCAATCCCAAACTCCTAAATTATCCCTCCCCCACCCCTGCTCTTCCCTTTGGTAACCATAAATTTGTTTTCTATTCTGTGAGTCTGTTTCTGTTTTGTAAATAAATTCATTTGTATCATTTTTTTAGATTCCATATATAAGTGATATCATATGATATTTGTCTTTCTCTGATTTACTTCACTTAGTATGATAATCTCTAGGTCCATCCATGTTGCTTCGAATAATGCCAATAATGCTGGCATTATTTCATACTCTTTTATGGCTGAGTAATACTCCATTGTATGTGTGTATATATATATATATACCACATCTTCTTTATCCATTCATCTGTCGATGGATACTTAGGTTGCTTCCATTTCTTGGTTATTCTAAATGGTGCTGCTATGAACATTGGGGTGCATGTATCTTTTCAAATTAGAGTTTTCATTTTTTCCAGATATATGCCCAGAAGTGGGATTGCTGGATCATATGGCAACTCTATTCTTAGTTTTTTAAGGAACCTCCATACTGTTCTCCATAGTGGCTGCACCAATTTACATTCCCACCAACAGTGTAGGAGGGTTCCCTTTTCTCCATAACCTCTCCAGCATTTATTATTTGTAGACTTTTTGATGATGGCCATTCTGACTGGTGTGAGGTAATAACTCATTGTAGTTTTGATTTTCATTTCTCTAATAGTTAGCGATGTCGAGCATCTTTTCATGTGCCTGTTGGCCATCTGTATATCTTCTTTGGAGAAATGTCTGTTTAGGTCTTCTGCCCATTTTTTGATTGGGTTGCTTGTTTTTTTGATACTGAGCTGTATGAGCTATATGTATATTTTGGAAATTAAGCCCTTGTTGATCATACTGTTTGCAAGTATTTTCTCCCATTCTGTGGTTGTCTTTTTGTTTTGTTTATGGTTTCCTTTTCTGTGCAAAAGCTTATAATAAACTCCACCTCTTGATGGGGAAGTGGCATATACCTACAGGGAGGACAGGAATTGGTAGTGGCCACCTTTGCAGACTATCCACCAAAGTGCCCAATCGTTTGTTCTTATCCTCCAAAGCTTAGTGTCTTGAAAAAGCTATGTCAAATTCTATGATGTAAGTAGAGGTTGACATTATTTTGCAAAAAAGGAAACTAAAGATCAGAGAGGCAAAGCAGTCAAATAGTAAACTAAATCTAGCAAGCCCAACCTCAAAACATAACCAGAAAGGGACAGTAGGGCTGCTCACCTTGAAACCCAGTAAAGGAAACCATCGCAAATACTCAGCCCACTACTACCACCCACCCCTGCCTGCCCTATCACGATGTATAGTAATCCTTTCCTCTCCTTCCCCTCCTGCCCTCACTACTACCACTGAGCTTCTCTTCTAAGCTATTGCTCAATTTTGTGAGTCCTATGTGCCACTATCCTCCAGGGCAGTATCAGAGGACAGGGTACAACTTTCTTTTACTTTTCCATGAAGTCACCCATCAGACCACTGAAAATCCATCTAGGATGCATGTCTAGAACTTTCCCTTCTCTCTCTGATCTCCCTTCTGATGAGATCAGGCACTTTCAGGGTGGTATGGCCATAGAATCTGATCTCCCTTCTGTCTTCTCCTCTTCTGCTTTCCCTTCAGGGCCCTGATTCAGTCTTTAGTGTGAAGCATCTACAAGCAAATAAATGTTCCTCCTACTAATAGTGACTACTTACCATTGCATAACTTTGATTCACTAGCAAGGTTTCTGTCCCTTCATTCTCTTATATCAAAGATCCTCTACTCAGCAAGGTAAAGGAAGAAGGAATGGAGGGAATGGAGGAGAAAGAAAATTCCATCATACCACATACTATCCTCCCTCCAAACATGACCTTTCCAAGAAAAGCCATGAAAAGAGAAAATATGGTTCTCTCCTTTGGAAGCGATGGGAAACTGCTCTGGACAGCGGATGTGTATTTCACGGCAGCCACAGAATAATCCTGGATCACAGTTACATTCAATTACTTTGGGTCAGCCTCTACCACATGACCTGAAAAGACAGAAGTGTATATAGAACAGAGTCAAGGAGTGGAAGAGGTCTGGGAGTTTACCTAGTCCAACCCTGATCAGATGTACCAGTGACTCTGATTTATCACATGTGAGGCTTTACATAGACATAAGATGATCAGTTTTTAATTTAGTGTGAAGGCAACTCTTCGCCCAGAGTGAGGAGACCATTCACTGTCTGTCTTCAGACAGACCCAGTGATCCAGGATTAAGGTTACTACTGAAGTCCAAGTAATCACAGAAGCCCATTGACTGTCACGCAGTCACCCAGCCTGACATGAACACCCCCAGTGCCATGGAGCACACTCTCTCCAGAGGCAGCAGATCTAGCTAAGCTCTGGCTGTTGGAAAGCTCTTCTTGGCTGTATGCCAACCTCTCACTCCCCGAAACCTCAATTCACTGTCCCTTGCAATGTGGAGCGCTTAACAAAGTCCTAGCCCACAGTAAGCAGTCGATAAATTAACTACTTTTAGAGGGGGGGGAATGTGTTATAGTTTTTCTGCTGGAAGCCTCTATTTAAATAATTTGTAAAAATCTATATTGTCAGAGCACCACTGCTTTTTTTTATTCTTTAAACTTGAAAGCTTTTATTAAGAATACCTTATATTGAAGCTGAAACACAACTTTAGGGGAAAGAGTATTATTTATTCTATTCTCTGACATAATTTTTTCTGTAATGGCAAAAGCAAAACAGTTCCTATTTTTTCATCGGTGTATCACGGAAACTTTCAAGCACATATAAAAGTGAAAAACAACAACAACAAAAAATGGAACTCCAGGGCTTCCCTGGTGGCGCAGTGGTTGAGAATCTGCCTGCCAATGCAGGGGACACGGGTTCGAGCCCTGGTCTGGGAAGATCCCACATGCCGCGGAGCAACTAGGCCCGTGAGCCACAACTACTGAGCCTGCGCGTCTGGAGCCCGCGCTCCGCAACGAGAGAGGCCGCGACAGTGAGAGGCCCGCGCACCGCGATGAAGAGTGGCCCCCACTTGCCGCAACTAGAGAAAGCCCTCGCACAGAAACGAAGACCCAACACAGACAAAAATAAATAAATAAATAAAAATTTAAAAAGAAAAAAAAAAAAAAAAAATGGAACTCCACGTTCCCATCACCCAACTTCAACAACCAGCAGGCTTCTGCCATTCTAAAACATTTTCTTTAACATAATATTTGAGATTTCCTTCAAAATATTATGGGTGGCGGTATAGATGAAACATGATTAACCACGAGTTGATCATTTTTGACTCTGTGGGTACATGTGCATTTATTATACCATTCTCTCTACTTTCTTATGTCGAACCTTTCCATAATAGAAAGTAAATAAGCATTTTTTCTTTTGCTCATCATCTTCTAATTTTTTGCTTTGAAACCATGAACCCATGCTTCTTGTAACTTGTAACTGTAGGCGTCTAGTTTAAGCCTTTGTGGTCTGAATTTTTCCATACATCTTCCTATCACTATAATGACAACCTTATATGTACAAAAATAGTCTAATCATGTTCCTCTTGTAGCCTCAGATGCACTCACCAACGAATGTCTATGTTTGAAATACATGGTGTATACATAACATGCAGGTAATTAGCAGTTCTGTTATCCAGAGGCCTAGCTTCTCAGGACAAAAGACTTTTCTGTTAAAGGAGTTAAACAGTCTTGATGAACCATAAAAGTTAAAGTTCTCTTCATTCAACATCCATCCATTGAGTAACTCTTTTATGCTAGACGCTCTAGCATGTAGGTAATGTAACATGGCTGTGGGACACAAAGACAAATTATTCTTTACTCTCTCAGACCAGTGTTCAGGTGAATTTTATAGTGTTGATCAAACTAAAAGACCACAGGGATCCCCAGCATCTAGAATACTGCTCAACATGTAGTAGACGTTCAATGTCTGTTGAGTGAGTGATGTATGAGTGCATTGCTGGATATCAGGTTATAATCCCAGCCACTTAACAATGACTTAATTATTGAGAGAAGACTACTGACCTCAGTGGAAAAAATAGGAAGGATTTACTCTCCCATATTCATCTTTCTAGGTCCTCAGTTTTTGATTGGCTTTGGTTTGGAGGTTAATTTGGAAGTTTATATGTAACTTTTGGTTGCAATATTTGATTTAGGTGAATGGAATTGGAGAGTTATGTGCAGCCTGCAAACAGGACAAAGGAACAGTGAAAAACCCAGGTGCATCCTTCACAGCCAGTCACATTGGTTAAGTCTACTGTCTTACCAAAAACTGCTCTCACTTTCTCTTAGAAGCCAGTATTGATCTTTCAAGGGTCTAAGTTAATTCCTTTGTAGATCTGATTCAGGAGCAGAAGAGTAAAGGGGTCCTCACTTCTTAGCCACTTGGGAGCTGAGAATCTTCAGACTCCAGATTCTCTCTTCAGTGTCCCAGAGGAGTTATTTTCTTCCCTGGGACCAAAATCTAGGCCCAGACTGACTCCTCGAAAAGAGTGTGACTCCCGTATGAATGAGAGAGAGAAAAGTTCCAGGGAGAGAGAGCCCTTTGCCTGAGATGGGAACAAGCTATGCTTTTCTTGGGGTTGGGTGGCAGAATGTTTAGTACCAGACACAGATAGGAAGAGAAGTAGGAAAGGGAAGCCTGAGGCAATGGACCGGGACTGGGAGACTGGCCCACAAGGCAGGTGTGAGGCCAGCCTTCCTGCCAGCTGTCTGGGGCACCAGCTCCGGAAGCTGCATTTCTCCTCTGTGAGCTTCCAGGAGCCTAGACCTGCTCTAGGAGCCCTGACAAGCCCCACCAGAAGGAAGATGGCTTTCACACCAGACAGAAGACCAAAGAGCCTGAAGCCCCTTTTCTGAGTACCCGTGGGGAACAGGTCCAGAAGACTCAAACAGATGAACAACTCAGCCCAGAACTAGCCAAGTCTGCACCAGAGTAAGCTCATGGGTCATAGTGACCTGGGCATCGCCCAGGCAACTTGTGCCTGACTAGTCTTAAGACTTTGGCATCCATAGCCTTTTCGATTTAAGTAGTACCTTTACTATATATTTTCTTTGGACTCTTTGCCATTGTTTGACTGAATTGCACTTTAAACATCTGTGACCCATGCTTCTGGAAGCAACTGACATCTGGTCTGACTATGTGGTGCCACCTACCCCTGCATTTATATAAGGCCTGTCTTAGGTGTAAATATGACACTCAGTACATGTCTACATATATAAACTCTCAGAAACTACAAGAGAGAGAGAGAATTAGCAAGAACTGTGGAATGAATGAGAGCAAGGAAAAATAAGGGGTCTGCATTCTGTCACTGACTTGCTGTGTGATCCAAAGAAGCTGGTCTCCGGGTCCTACATTTCTGTGACCTTAAAACTGGTAGAACTATACCACATGTCTATAAGTTTCTTCTTTGTGCTAACAGTTTATGGGCCCACAATTATATGAAGCACCTATAGCTTTGGCAAAGGCAGGATTTCTCTCTTCAAACCACCCCCGTCCCTGCCAGATACTCAGAAACATACATAAGGAGCTACTTTCTATTTTCCCAATGAATAGATATTGCTATGCCAAAATTTTTCTTTATGAAATATTTTCTGAATAAATAAGGACTGATGGTTATTTAGAAAACCCCTCAAATTTTTAAATAACCAAAGTTATGAAATAAGCACCCCGTCATCCAGACAGCTCAAGGTTATATCTTTACCTGAATTGGTGTATCTTCCAGGTTTTTTCTGATTCCAAGCAAATTCAGCAGAGTCTACAAAAGAAGGATGTACAAGTATGGAAATCATCCCCCGCCTCACACTTGAGGGCCACATCCCGGGGTTAATTACTCAGCGTGGCACTCAAGTTCACCCATGACCTGCTCTCTAACTTACCAGACACAGCTCCCACCACATTATCCCTGCTCAACCCACCTGGCCGATGCCTCCCTTCCCAGAACAGGACCTGGAATCCCCCCTCCTCTTTTGTTCTTGCTGTTTCTTCTGTCTGAAATGCCTTGTTCTCAGAGCACCATATTACCCAGCCTGGTATGCTTGCTCCCCTATACTGCGGCAGGGGCGGGAGTTCCTATGTTCTCCGTCGCAGCCCACATTTTCCCTACTGCAACATTTATAAGGATTGCTAGCATTTACTGAGCACTTACTGTATGCCAAGCAGGCACCCTGCTAAAGGTTTACATTTTACTCTCATATCAGTCCTATAAAGTAAGCTCTTGTTTTTCTGCCTTTCATGGATGACTCAAATAAGCCTTGAAATGGTTCAACATCTTGCCCTGAGTCACTTGGCCAGCAGGTGGTGAAGAGGAGATTTGAAGTCTGATGGCAGCGCCATCACAGTCTCTTAACCACTGTGCTGGGTAATGGCAGGATGATCCGTCTTCCCCAAGAAAAGAGGAGCTCTCTGAGAACAAGTTCCTCCTCTGACTTACTCACTGACATGTAAAGTACAGCATCTAAGAAAGTTGGTGTTGAATGAATGAGTTAAAATCCTGCCTGCACTGGGAAGATTCCCCACTGTTCCCTGTGAGAATATGCTCGCTGTCTTCTAAGCCACTGCAAACCCTTTCTGGTGCCTCTGTTACACTTGCCATGTTATTTTGAGTGTGAGCGAGCTGTGACTGTGACAGCAATTCTAATAGTTCACAAGCCCCTTAAGGGCATGGCTGTGTCTGCCAGAACCACATGGGCTCAGTGCTCTTGTCTGGGAATCCAGGCTGACTCGCAAGAGGCGAGAAGGGATCTGCTGGGCCCCAAGAAATATGTCTACACTTCGTGCCCTCAAGGACCTCCACTCCGATAGGAAAACTAGGACACACATTCTTGGTCCCCCTCTAACCTCACAAGAGAAGCAAAGAAACACATTGCAAACTTACTCTCCACTTGCTGAGTAACCCATCACTTAGAGACTGTCAAGGGCTTGATTATCTCATTCCTGCCTGAGGTAAGAAGCAGTGATGTGTCCCTTGGGTAACATTATTTGTAGACATTTTATAGATTACTGAGCTAAGTAACTCACCAAGTGGAGGGGACATTTGCTAACACATCAGAGTCTATCACTGTTGTTCTGGGCTCTGACTATTGACTGTCTCTGCATCACGTGGGCTGGGCAATGATGCCACAGGTCTGACATCCCAGTCTCACAGGAGATGAAGACCAGATTCTGGAGTCAGCCTGTCTGCATTCAAATCTCAGCATCACCTCTTCCTAGCCATGTGACAACTGGCTAAATGACTTGATCTCCCTAGTCTCAATTTTCTACCTATAAAATGAACAGAATAATAGTGCCCACTTTATAAACTTGTGAGGAATAAGTGAGGTAATATGTTCACAGTGCTTGGAATAGTATTTGGTACATAGTAAATGTTGAATAAATGTTAGCCATTATTATATCACCTCTGAGCTGGAATGGGCTTTAAAGTTCATCTAGGTCAACTGCCAATTCCAAAGAATCTTCTCTCTAATCTTGTTTCTGTCTTCTTCTTGAATACCTCGTCCTATAGTCAACTCACTACTTCATAACCTGCCTAATTTTGAAAAAGCACTGTCTTCCATTAAACTCTTTCTTTCAATGAGCTGAACCATCTGTTTTCCTGTTTCATCCATATAGTGATCTTAGGTTTGCCTTCTGAACCCACATTGATACCCACTCCCCCCCACTTCATGACACCCTTCAGATATTTAAAGGCAGCAACAGTTATGATTCTTGGAGCTTTCCCAACCCTCACTTCAAGACTCAAGCCTCAGAAAATGGCTCTGTGAATAAACTTCTATTAAATACAAGATGCTAAAAGTCTTTGGGGAACACCTCCACACCTGTAGCTTCCTGATATCTTCGAGGTGTTAATATATGAAAACATCTCCAGGTCAAGGTCCCTTGGGCTTCTCTTCCATTCCATTCTATCCACTCTGTGCTGTATCCAAAGTAAATGTCTTTAAAGGACACTTACTTTGAGAAATTAGATCTTCTTTATTCACAATCATCTGGGGCTTGAAGACCTGCAAAGACTTAAAGTGCTTCCAGATAACTCCCTGCCTACATTCTTGCTACCTACCCCTCATCTCTACCTATCAAAATCTGGCCTACTTCTCAGGCCCAGTTCAATGCTGCCTCCCCCAGGGAACCTTCCCACATCAACCCCCAAAGATGATATCTCCCTTTCTTACTCCTTTGTTATTTTGGTCATTATCTCTTTGTACCTTGAATGAAGACCAAACCCACGTCTGATTACCCTCTGTGTCATTCATCACTGTGGCTGCAGAAGAAGGAGTGTATTGGATGGGTGAAGATAAAACAGCCATATTATGTCTGTCCCCAGGATATCACTCCAGCTCTCCACCCAAATTCCCGACTCTCTGCCGATGCTCCCATCCCTCAACTAGGAATACTGGAAATGCTGATGGCTCACTGGGAATTGCCCTTCACAGTAGGCTCCCAAAGGCCAATGACTAGCTGATTCAAGGATCCAAAGACCCTCCCCTCCCCCCGGCCTGATTTGAGACAACTCCAAAGGGCTATCTCACTTCCAGAGTCCCCCATAGGGTAGACTGAGGCTCAGTTAAACCATATCACATGTTCCTTTCTTGTCTATCCAATTCTGCCTTCCTCACCTCCCTACAGGTGTAACTCCCGAGAGCACTTCCCAATAAACTCTGCACACAACTCTCCATCTCTGAGCTTCTTTCCAGGAAACTCAATCCAAGGCACGCTTGGACTCTACATAGGGCGTCACCACTGCCACACACCTGATGCATCTTGGCTTCCTTAACAAGTGAACATAGAGCTAATGGAATCTGGTATAAGACATGAACTTAAACTCTGCAAAGGAGGGAGCCACAGGAAGAGAGATTTCCCCCATCCCAGGTGGCTCAGGGACTGAGAGGACCTGGAAGTTCAGATCCCAACACGCCTCCCATGACACAGGATGGAGAATGAGGGGAAGATTTAAAGATGCCCACCATGTCGTCCTTAGCAAGGGCTATGGAAACTCAAAAGGATAACTGGAAAATAGGGAAAATGAGATGCAGAGGGAGGAAGAAAGGGAGAGAGGACATGTGGAGGGGGGTAAAGAGAAGAGAAAGAATATGGAACAGTGAAAGACTGGGAGAAACAAGGGAGCCACAGGAGGAAAGAAACAGAGTTGGAGGAAAAAGAAGGAAAGCAGATTGCTCTAAAGCATGCTTTTGCTTCCTATAGTAACTTCTCTTAAATTTGTACTTCCTTTGCAGCTGTAGAGTATTACTATGCTTTTTTGTGGCTTAATCGTTTTTATAGATTCCATTTGGATTGTGTTTTTATTTTTATTTGGCTTGATATGGGGTTTGTTCATTTGTTTGCCTATTTGCTCAAATTTGAAAGAAGATCCATGAAGGCTCAACGTTTTCCAGCAAACAGGTGGCATGGATGCCCTCTTTCCATGCCTGCCTGGGTTCCCCTCATTCAGGTCACACCCTGGAGGGAGGTGATTGTCCTATAGACAGGCATCAGGAGTGACTCATTCAGACTAAGAAGGAATCTTTCAATTCTTCCACTGCCCATTTGTCTGACTGTGAAGGGGAGATAACTTTGGACCACCTTAACGGTCATTCATTAAACAGTGCTACAACCGAAAGAAGCACAATCCAAAAAGGCAATGGAAAATAATTTATATTTTTATTGACATTTCTCACAGAGGTGCCAGATGGGGAATTACATTGTATAACACAAAGCAACATGTCCTAAACTTTCTTTTCACCCATCCATTTCCCATTTACTATAGCATATCCCTCTAAAATCTTTTTCTTTTTCTTTCTCTGAAGCAACATAGAAGCCTGTCCCTTACTGGCTGTCCTGAGTGCCTTCTTCAACAAAACCTGGTAACTTACCCCCTCCTCCTGCCTAGATCTGTTGAGTTCCTTCCCAACTGGCCCTATGCCCAATTTTTTTCCAATTCTCCCCATCTATTACTTCTCTTGGCACAAGAAAGGCATGTGTGGGGAGGGAGGGACAGGGCAGTGCTGTCTCAGGAAACAAAGCCCCGGAGTGCACTGCCCACAAGGCTCTGCTTCTACGTCTGGTTGATTTTATATTTTGTGCCAGGAAGAAACTAACACAGACACTTCCTCTGTTTCCCTCACACCCAGGGAATTGCTGTCCAATGGATGTGATGACTTAGAGATGAAGGGTTGTTATGGCCTGGAGAGAGGAACTGTGGGAGGGGAGTGTCAAATCTGCTTTCCAGCATCATCATGGCTAGTCCTGCTGTACTGTTTCACAGGTCAAAGTGAAAAGTTTGTCATTTTAAGCCCCTCCACATCTCACTTAGTGGTAAATTTCCCAGACACTAGCAAATAGTCCATCACCATCCTTAATTCCCAGTGCTTTTGCAATTGTGTCCTTTGTGTTTTTTTGTACATTTTGGTGGGAAATATGGAGATGGCATATCAAGGATGGTTAAACTGGTGCTATCTTAGTCATGTTTTAAAACGGACAGTTGGTGGGCAGCACGAAGGGTGGATTGCCATGAAGAGAAACAGCAGAGTGGCTGCTTGAAGGCCATGGTCCTAGTCCCCCCCAGGAGGAGTTGGCAGGAAGCACAGTGGTTCAGAGCATGCATTTTGTAGTCAAAGAGACAAGGCTGAAGTCAAGGCTCTGCCACTTACTACGAGTGTAACTTGGGAAAAGTTTATATCCTCTAAAGGCTGTTTCCTCACTCAGCTGATTTAGGGTGGGAGGTGGGGACAGGATAATGGTTCCTACCTCACAGAGTGCTTGGGAGCATGAATGAGATAAATACATGGAAATTTTACGTTCACTTTTAAAACGTTGAGCTGAAACTAGCGGTAGGCAGAAAAAGGGAGAGTTGCCTTCAGGGTAAATGCCAATATCAGTGCAATAATCCAGAGCTAAACTTTGAGCAAAAGTAAAGCAGAATGAACCCAGGTTCCCAGATGAAGCTTGGGACAAGGAAAGAGGCTAAAGCAATCGCAGGTCTGTGACTTGCCCAGCCTGCTGCAAATAGTAGTTTAAAAACTAAACTCTCTTTTTTAGTTTTTTTTTTTTAAACTAAAAATAGAACTACCATATGACCCAGCAATCCCAGTACTGGACATATACCCTAAGAAAACCATAATTCAAAAAGATACATGTACCTCATTGTTCATTGCAGCACTGTTTACAATAACTAGGACATGGAAGCAACCTAAATGTCCATCGACAGACGAATGGATAAAGAAGATGTGGCACATATGTACAATGGAATATTACTCAGCCATAAAAAGGAACGAAATTGAGTTATTTGTAATGAGGTGGATGGACCTAGAGTCTGTCATACAGAGTGAAGTCAGAAAGAGAAAAACAAATAACCTTATGCTAATGCACATATATGGAATCTAAAAAAAACTGTACTGATGAACCTAGTGGCAGGGCAGGAATAAAGACGCAGACATAGAGAACGGGCTTGAGGACAGAGGGGGAGAAGGGGAAGCTGGGATGAAGTGGGAGTGTAGCATGGACATATATACGCTACCAAATGTAAAATGGATGGCTAGTGGGAAGCAGCCGCATAGCATAGGGAGATCAGCTCGATGCTTTGTGACGACCTAGAGGGGTGGAATAGGGAGGGTGGGAGGGAGGCTCAAGAGGGAGCGGATATGGGGATATATGTATATGTATAGCTGATTCACTTTGTTGTACAGCAGAAACTAACACAACATTGTAGAGCAATTATACTCCAATAAAGACAAAACAAAAAACAAAACAAAACACTAAACTCTCTGGAAGAAAGAATCCTGAATTCGGGCCCCAGGCTTTCCACAAATGGAGATCAACTAAATAGAGGATTACAAGAATGCTACCCTCAGGGAACGGGTTCCAGTCAACCCTCAAGGCCATCAGGGACAGGCCCAGAAGGCTCATTGTCCATGAAGGAATCCTGTGCAGGGCAGATGTGACAGCTCCTCGGGCATTCATCTTGGACAACCTGACTTCAGGTGCTTTTTAGATGACAGCCACACTTGCCAACACTTTGACAACCTGGCCTATCCTGTTTAGCTAATACACTGGCTGTGCTTAGAGTCAGCCTTTATTTTCTATTGCTATGGTTTTTTCTTCTGTTTTAGAAATTTTACCAGTGATTCATATAGTTTCATTCCAGAAGAACTGGATTCAAGCATTAGGATGTAAGTGGACATCTGGTGCCTGGTAGGACTCAGCCTTGCTTTATAGGTCTGCTCATAATTAGAAAGAGACATACCTACATTGCAAGTATGTGGATGGGTTTCAATTAGTACATAGCTGGTCCATATATATTAATTTATACACAACTGATTTCACACTGACAGCCAACCTAAATCTCAATCTAGTGTTATCTGTAAACACATTAGGTGTTTACATTATGAAGACGTGGTGCTATAGTCCATAAAGGTCCATCTCTACATGGCATTGTGTTCAAGATGCATATTACGAGAGCCAAACAAGAAATTATAGAAGAATTTTATTCACTTGCTTTTCCAAAAGGAGACAAAGTGGTCAAGTTCACGAACTTTAGCAACACTTCTCATATTCCTATTTCGTCCCTTCCACTTAGTCTTTTGTGTCCTCTAGCACCTCTCATTTACTACCCCCGTCTTTCCACCACATTGCCGATCTCCAGCCTCTATAGCCTCAGTTTTCTTATGTCCCATCCCTCTACTTTTCTCCCTAGGTCATTTCTTTCTGCCGTAAAATCCTTCTTGACCCATCCTCACAAAAGTGTAGAAACTGGACTGGCAATGCCAAGTTTAGAGTGCAAGGGATGGGGAAATCTGGGGGAGTAGGGAAAGGTTGACCTGGTAGTTATGGTGTTGGCTTTGGTGGACTGCGGGGGAGAGGGAAGTATATGGATAATCCCTGGTTAATATCAATTTTCACAACAGAAAATTATGCCTATAAATGATAGATATACATACAATCATAAATTTATTTATTGCCTCAAAAACTATTATTATAATAATGAAAATAAAAATTAATTTATGCCCCCAAGTTCTTGAAAAAAGTTAAAAATAACATTCAAAGAGGCGCAAAATATTACAATAATTTCTATATTTTAAAACAGCCAAAAATATATAACAGAATAATATATGAATTTCCCTTCAACCCAGCAGTCCAAAGTTTAGAAATCTAGGCCTAAAATATAATGGCAAAAATAGAAAATGGTATACACAGAAAGTTATTCATTGCAACATTATTTTTAGTAGCCAAATATTGAAAACAACCTAAATGCTTACTAGTAGGGTGCTAGATGAATAAATATGGAACATCCACCCAATGGAGAACTATGGAGCTGAACAAAGGAATGAGGATTGTCTCTATAGACTGTTATAATCTCCAGGATATACTCTTAAAAAAAGAAGAAAAGAAAAAACCAAGGGGCAGAACTACATATAGAGTTTGATCTACCTTTGGTCTAAGAATGAGAGATAAATATTTGCATATATTAAAAATAAATGGAATAACAAACAAATAACCAAAGAAAGTTCTTGCCTATCAGGGAAAAAGGGAACAGGGTGAATCAGTCACAAAAAGAAAGACAACCAGGTGTTATGTGCCTCTTGATATAATGCTAGAGGAATTGTACCACACTAATCATGAAATATTCATGTCAAAAAATTAAATCTGAATCTGATCAGGCCTCGAGATAGTGTAGAGGAAATGTAAGGTATGGGGGAATATCTCAAACATTACTACAAAGATGCTATCAGCAAAGTCCGAAATGTGGGAAATCTTACAAGACACATGATTTTTTTTTCCCAAATAAATAAATGGCAAAGGAAAAGTGAGGAAGCGGTAACTATTATAAATTAAAAGAGAATTGAGATGTACGACCAAATGTGATATGTGGACCTTCTTTGGATACTGATTGAATTAAATAGACTATTAAACATATTTGAGATAACATGAGAAATTTGATTATAGATTGAATCCAAGATTTTTAGAGATGCATACTGAAGTATTTAAGCTTGAAATGACAAGGTACTTGGGTCTTGCTTCAAAATTCTCCAGGCATGAACCAAAAATGCAAATGTGGCAAAATCTTGATAACTTTAGTCTGGGGGATGGACATGTGGAAGCTTATTATACTATTCTCTCTACTCTTAAGTGTGTTTGGAAATTTCATACTAAAACATTTTTAAATCAGTAAAAACAAAACAAGGGGTAAAAGAGAGTAAACTGTAAGAAGGATCCAGGACTGGAGTTGGTGCACAGATGAATTCCATGTACTCCTACACACGTGTTACAGGTGTGGCCACAAATCTGGCTCAATGTTTGTAGCCAACACTGTAAAAAGGAAATAGGAAGAGTGGGAAGGTTCTCAGTGTCTCCACAGCAAAAACAAACCAGATATTCCGGTAGAGCACCATCCTCGCTGCTGAGTCCTAAGCAAAACCTCTCCTATGGGTCTTCATTAGAGAGCCACTGAGAAGTGCCATGAAAAGCACCATCCTCAACAACACATTCAAAACAAACCCAGGAAGGCTCCCCTGGGGCTGTGACTGACCTCCCCGGGCCACGCTTCCCTTCACAATCGAGCTCTCTTAGTTCTGTTAGACCGTGACTCTCAGAAACAGCTAGAGCTCAGGGCAGAGAAGCAGTGTAGGCGTATCACCCACGCTTGCACTCTGTTTTCTCTGAAATGTTCTGGACCGAGGATGGCTCTCTGATCTTCCCCTTTGGGAAGTCTCTGCAGAGCTTGGAGTTGGCCCTTTGTAATACTCTCTGCATGAAAAAATGAGGACCAGGTTATTAAGAAGCCTCCTCAAGGGCTCACATGCTCTGAGCTATTGATTTCTCAGTGGTTTCCAAACTAAGCCCCGTTTTACATTGAACATGATCTATACCCAGAGTAATGTGTCCAGCCATATTTTCTGTCTTTAAAAATACAATTACGATTCTGTCTCTTAAGAGATACTACAGAATTCAAATCTAAGCAGACAAATTTTCACCGAACTTAGATAGTATATTTGAAATAGTCTGATCTAAATTAGAGGCTGTGTGGTATATATAAAAGTTACAAAGTTTCCTGAGTGATAAAGGGAAGAAACAGTCATCCTTCAGGGTGGCTGAAGTATAATAAAAAGTCGTGATGAACACTAATCTGGAGAAGCACACAGTGCATACAAAGACTCGACTCAGAGAAAACATTAGTGTCACTAAGAAATATGACAGTAATTTGGAAGCAAAGGTACATTTACTTAAGGATGATTGATGATGTTTCCAAGAAATGCTGGACAGGTCAGCCAGATCCAAACTCTTCACTTCCTGAATATGACCTCTAAATCCACACCATGCCTTTGACTGTGCTCTTCCCTTCCCCCAATTTTTCCTTAGGTGAGGAAACTGGCATCCTGGCATTTTTCCTTAAATGAGGAAACTGGCACCAAGCAACTAACCAAGGTCACAGAGCTATTACAAGGCAGAACTAAGATTCAGACCCTAGATCACCTGACTCTGAGCACAGCACTCTTTACACAAAACCAAGACAATTCTGGAAGGAGAGGGCTTGAGAGAGAATGAAGACAGGAGGGTGAGAAATGCTGTACAAGGTAAAAGAGGCTGAAGAGAGAGTCAAAGGGCATCCAATATTTTGCCAAGTCCCAAGTTATGAAAAAGCCTCAGCCGCATTCCCCATGAGTCAGGATCAGGGATGCTTCCTGAGGGAGTAAGAAAGAGGGTTGGAGAGAAGAGTAACACAAGCGTACTCCAACTCCCTAAGTTGGACCCAGTGATGTGGCCTCCCTTGTCCGCTTTTTCCCGTATCAGTTCCGGAGTCCACCTGTCACTGGCCGTTGAGGGGTTGGAGCTTTGATATATCTGCCCACATAGAATCGACCCAGAGCTTTCCTATCCTCTGTAGTGGAGTGGGGGCTCTGGAGGGTGAAATCAGGAGCGAGAAGCCTGGGTAGACTCTATTTGCCCTGTCTGCTTTCCAAAGACTACAGCCAGGCCCTTTCTGATGTCAGCCAGGCTTTCTGAGAACTTCCCTCCCCCTCCAAACACTGAGGACTCCCTCTTTCATGGTTTCCAGACATGGCCCCTCTGCTCTTCATTTGCTCAGCAATTTTCAATCTGTGTCCTGTAGCTGGGCCCCTATTACACACCAACTGGACATTCAGCCCTGCCTCTGCTTCTAGAATCAATCTTTTGCTCTTTTGGAGGCAGGGCAAGGTTGGTGGGGGGGGGGGAGATTTATAGAGGCTTCTACATTATTTCAAGTAATAGAAATTCTATTACTCAATATAGTATAAGCAATTAAAGGAATTTACTTAAAAGTCAATCTTTTAGGTACCTTCAAGCAGGGGTAGGTTGAGTTTCAAGAAGGCTTGACCACGTGGCTCAACAGAATCATTGAAATCCATTTTATTTTGCTTTTTCCCTTTCATCTTTCTGTTCTATCTTTTGGGGCAGGAACTTAAACTAAGTCTGGCTGCCCTGGTAGTTGCAAGATGCCTGCCAGCATGAACCAGACAATGTAAGTTTCTTTTTTCACATCCAGTGGAAGAAAAAAAGCTTCTTTCCCCCATCTTAGAATAATGGTCCTGGCCCCCACTTTGATTAGACCAACTAAGGCAATCACCTACATGATCCAATCACTGTGCAAAGGGGCTGAAATTACACCACTGGGAATTTCAGTGGTGTAAACTTTTGTTTGGCCCAATCATGGCCCAGCTCTGGAGCTGTGGGAGATAAGAGATGTCAATCCCGCTCAAACACCATGACTGCTACCGAAGAGGGAATGGAGGGATGCTTAGAAAGAACCTGACAATGTACACAACAGTCTTCACGACTGGCTGGGCCACAGTCAAGTCCTTCTCTTTTATCTCCAATCTTTACTCCATAGCCACAAAACCTCTCCTTTTGATATACCCCAAGAGATATCTGTTGGGCCTTTATATCATCTGGCTGCAGGACCAAAATTCTCCAGGCTACAGATTTCCTCCCAGGGCTGAGGTTTGTAGTTCAGTGGTGGGGTCAGTAGGGGGTTTGTTATGCCTTCCTCTCTCCTTGTGTTCCAAAGTTACTCGCTCCCTCCTTAGGGAAGTGTTACAGACATTTCAATAACTACATGGGTCAGCTAAGAAATTATTACTTCCCTTATTCCAAAAAAATATTAAAGCAGTTTTTAAAAATAAATAATGCAACAATTAAGCAGTAAAAATTACATTAAGTAGGTGAGAAAATGTGGTCAAAGAAAAATGTCAAAAAGTGTCAGGGTGGTGGTGGTGGTATGAATTGGGAGATTGGGATTGACATATATACACTAATATGTATAAAATGCATAAATAATAACCTGCTGTATAAAAAAATAAATAAAATAGAATTCAAAAATTCAAAAAAAAAAAAAAAAAAGAAAATGACCTTACAAAGTTACAAAGCAGGCTACTGCTAGATTCCAACAGTAAGAAACAGGATGTTAAAGTACTTTGATCAATAAAGGCACAGTAAAATTTCTCTTGTCAATGTTGAGGTTAAGGATATAGCTATACCCCCCTATTCCTCCAGATAGTCACAACGTAGTTCCTTTAAGTTGAGAAAAAGTGTTATGGAATTAAGAAAGCAGAAAAATAAAGTTGTGGAGAACAAAGTCAAAAAAAAAAAAAAAAAGAAAGAAAAATTAAGAATGAAAAAATAAGATGAAACAAATCTATAAGGTTATTAATTTTGTGTTTTAAAGGAGATTGTATGCAAAAATCACAGCCATTAATTGGTGCCCCCTCCTGAGCCAAGCCATCACCTGAGCAGACGATGTCACATATCTGGTCAGTACTCTGTCTCCTAGTGATGCAAAATCTAGGGTGACTTTGTGTTTCCACTTAACTTTTTTTTTTCTTTTTTTTTTAAAGTAGAGGGAAGGATTTTTTATTTTTTTATTTTTTATTTTTTAATTTTTTGGCTGTGTTGGGTCTTCGTTTCGTGCGAGGGCTTTCTCTAGTTGCGGCAAGCAGGGGCCACTCTTCATCGCGGTGAGCGGGCCTCTCACTATCACGGCCTCTCTTGTTGCGGAGCACAGGCTCCAGATGTGCAGGCTCAGTAGTTGTGGCTCACGCGCCTAGTTGCTCCGTGGCAAGTGGGATCTTCCCAGACCAGGGCTCAAACCCGTGTCCCCTGCATTGGAAGGCAGATTCTCAACCACTGCGCCACCAGGGAAGCCCCCCACTTAACTTTTAAGCCACTTAGATGCAAAAGAGAAGATTTCTTTAAAACCTTTCAGTGGTTTTCCTGCCAGCAAACCATGGAGACTTTTTTTTTAACTTTTTTTTTCTTTGCCTACCTATAGTGTAGCAGATATAAATTCAAAAGACACAGACGCCTTCTGAAATATTCATTAATCTTTAGTAAGCTCAGCTTCTTATAAGCATGGATTGCATTTCTTAAAAACATCTTGAATGTCATCGTTCAAAATCTCTACATCTCCCCTTTCTGGGCTTAAGTCAATTCTTCCCAACCAAGCTTCCATCCCATCACCCCTACTGAGGTCATCCTTGCCAAAGTCACCAGTGACTTCCCTCTCAGAAAAACCAGGTGTCAGTTCTCAATTCTCGTTTTACTTGACCTCTCAGTAGCATTTTGGGGGGTGGGGGAGGGCAACGTATTACTTTCCTTTTTAAACTACTTTTAAAAATTGGCTTCTGGGATACTAAACTCTCTTGCTTTCCCTTCTTCCTCACTGCCCGTTCCTGCTCAGTTTCCTTTGCTGGCCTCACCTCGCTTCCAGCTGTCTAAATGTTGAGTGCCCCAGAGTTTAGTCCTCAGCGCTCTTTTCTTCTACTCTCACTCCTTATGAAATCTCATTCAGTCCCATTTATTCCAATGATGACTCCCACAAGTATACCTCTGGCCCTAATCTCAATCCAAGGCTTACGTACCACCTGTCTACTGGACGTGTCCCCTTGGATGTGTAGTAAGCATCTCAAAGTTAATGCACCCCAGTAGAACTTTAGATGTGTCTCTCCCCATGACCACTCTGATCTCCACCCCTCCACTACCAGCTGAGCCCAAACTGGGAGTCATCCTGAACTCCTGTTGCCCTCGTTCCCCACATCCAGTTCATCAGCATGTCCTGTGGGGTCTGTATTCAAAATACACCCTAAATATGACCACTTCTCACAATGTCCACCATTTCACCCAGTCCAAAGCTATCCCATTTCTGCCCAGGATTTTTGTAACAGTTTTCTTTTTTACCACCCTGCTTCCACTTTTATCCCCTTAGAATCAATTTTCTGCTCAGCAGCCAGAGTGATAATTTCAAAACGTAAATTAAATCGTATCACTTCCTGCTTAAACTCTGCAATGGATTTCCATCACTCTCAGAGTAAAACCCAATTTTCTTACCACTACACCTACAATGTCCTACCTATCTCTCCACCTCATCTCCTGCTAATCTCAACCTCCCTCCTCTGCTTTCATCAAACTGACCTTCTCACTATTCTGCAAGCATAACTAGTTCTTTCCCTCCTCAACGCGTTTGCCTTTACAGTTCCCTTTACTTAACGCTCTTCCCCTGGCCCCTCACATGGCTTGCTCTGTTACATCACTCACATTTCTGCATGTCACCTTCTCTGAGTGGCTTTCCAAGAATCAGCCCGTTACCCTCTATTTCTTTACCATTAATTTGTTTTCTTTTTAATACTTATCGCTAACTGGTGATAAAGTAACTATTTCATAGTTATGTGCCTATTTGTTACTGTTTTTGTTTAGTTTTGTATTCTAGAGCCTAGATCAATGTCTGGCACTCAGTAAACATCAGGTAAATAAAAGAATAAAATACCTGTTGAAATGAATTTCCCCAGCCTGCTTTCAGAGTAAGACTTGGTATCTGAGTTAATAACACTGTAAAAGATATCTTTTTGAAAAAAACGTTCTTTTAGATGCCTGAGCACCTCCCAACTATATTTGGCAAATCTATTTATGCCAAATTCTTTTCAGTCTTGGTGCCTCAAACCTCAGTAGAGTCAGCACTGAGCTTGGTGCTGGTGGTAATAAATGCCTCTCCCTCGGTGGATCTCTTTGCAGCTTAAAGGTGTGGTCTCCTCAGCCCCCAGGTGTAATTTGAGCAAGCTGGCCTGGTGAAACTCTTTATGGTTTTTGGAGCTCTTTGTTTGCTTGTAAGGAGTAAGAAAGGATATATACAATGTTGTTGTTATAGTTGTTGAAAGACACCAGAGGGCAGCAATTCCAGCTCTTATTTTTTTTTTTTTAATTAATTATTTATTTATTTATTTACTTTTGGCTGTGTTGGGTCTTCGTTTCTGTGCGAGGGCTTTCTCTAGTTGTGGCAAGCGGGGGCCACTCTTCATCGCGGTGCGTGGGCCTCTCACTATCGCGGCCTCTCTTGTTGTGGAGCACAGGCTATAGTCGCGCAGGCTCAGTAGTTGTGGCTCACGGGCCTAGCTGCTCTGCGGCATGCGGGATCCTCCCAGACCAGGGCTCGAACCTGTGTCCCCTGCATTGGCAGGCAGACTCTCAACCACTGCGCCACCAGGGAAGCCCCCCAGCTCTTATTTTTAAAGGCAAAACAAGTATCCTGATAACTACAATTTGATGTCAGATAGTTGGATAAATTTCAGTATGTCCATCCAATGAGTAATAGGCAACAATGAAAATGAATGAACTATAGCTACAAGCAGCAACACTGATAAATCTTACAAACCTAATGTGAAAGAAGCAAGACATGAAAGAATATATATGGTATGATTCCATGTGCATAACATTCAAAAATAGGCAAAACTAAAGCTACATTGTTTAGAAGGCATACATAGGTGGTCAAACTATAAAGAAAAGCAAGGAAGTGATAGTCACAAAAGTGAGGCTTGTGAAGACTGAGGTGCTCATGGTCAGGATGGTACATACTGGAGGCTATGAATCCTAGAATTAATCTATTTTTCACCTTTGCAGAAGTTACATAGGTGCCCAATTTATAATTACTTGCTAAACTTTACATTAATGGTTTGTGCCCTTCTTTGTACATATGTTTACATTTCACATTAAGGGTTTTTTTTCAGCAAAAGGAAAAGGAAAGAAAGAGGTTAAGAATGTGAGCAAGAAGAGAGAAACACAGAGACAGGTAGAAAGAAACAGAGATTAAGAAATAAAGTAGCAAAGAAAAGCTTGAAGTTATAGAAGAAGAGAGACACTGAGAGAGGGAATAAAAAGAGAGAAAGAGAAAAAGAACCAGGAAAGTCCAGAAAGAAATTTTTAAAGGAAGTAGTGTGAGGGAGAGTTAGTAACAAAGGTCAGTAGGAGAGGGGGAAAAAAAAAAGAAAGGAGGGAGAAAAGATGAAGGGAAAAACAGAAAGAGGTGAAGAGGGTTGAAGACAGAAAGAGTGTAAAAGAGGAAAACACAGAGTTCCTGAGAAGAAATATCAAATAGCGAATCCAGAAGAACAAGGGGAATTGCCCTTGGCCAGGTCAGGGGTTGGACAGTCAGCCCTGAGACCTCAGGGGGACTTGGTCTTGTAGTGGGCTGCAACTAGAATATGATGGTGGAAAAGAAAGATACCAAGAGACATTCGATGTCAGGAGAGAATTTTTTACCTGTAGATCTGTGGACAGACAGGGCTGTGAAAGGCAGGGCTGGGGCCAAAGCAGGGATGATGATCCTCAACATCCATCAGGGGGATGGACTCAAGACTTCACAACTGCCCATCTTATTAGAGACGTTTATGTAAACCCTATTCTCTCTCTCTTTGCCAGCTTTCAGATTTAGTCTAACTTCCATTCCTCTCCTCCCCCACCATCCCTGCACCCCTGGTTACTTGGCAAGAATCCTGGGCTTCAGTGAACCTTCCGGACATACTGCTAATGCCCTAGAGACATCCATGGTCTCCATGTTGGGGAAACAGGTGGGACAGTCTAGGGCACAATCTACCCTGTTACTCAGAGAAAGATGTTCACTCAAAATTATACCATAAAAGCAACCTAAGTGTCCATCGAGAGATGAATGGATAAAGAAGATGTGGCACATATATACAATGGAATATTACTCAGCCATAAAAAGAAATGAAATTGAGTTATTTGTAGTGAGGTGGATGGACCTAGAGTCTGTCATACAGAGTGAAGTAAGTCAGAAAGAGAAAAACAAATACCGTATGCTAACACATGTATATGGAATCTAAAAAAAAAAAAAAAAAATGGTCATGAAGAACCTAGGGGCAGGACAGGAATAGAGACGCAGACCTACTAGAGAATGGACTTGAGGACACGGGGAGGGGGAAGGGTAAGCTGGGAGAAAGTGAGAGAGTGGCATGGACATATATACACTACCAAATGTAGAATAGATGGCTAGTGGGAAGCAGCCGCATAGCACAGGGAGATCAGCTTGGTGCTTTGTGACCACCTAGAGGGGTGGGATGGAGAGGGTGGGAGGAGGGAGACGCAAGAGGGAAGAGATATGGGGATATATGTATATGTATAGCTGATTCACTTTGTTGTAAAGCAGAAACTAACACACCATTGTAAAGCAATTATACTCCGATAAAGATGTTAAAAAAAATTATGCCATAAGCAGGTCAGTTGATCAGTTAAGCAGAAACTTTAGTTACCCTTGTTAAAAAAATTAAAAAAAAAAACATTCAACTGAGTAAACTTGGAGATCTAAATGGGCCTTATTAAATGACTCATCATCTCATCTGGCAAGTGGAGAGATACTCTGAGGAGTTATACAAAATGAAAGACTGTTTATAGAAAGGAAGGTGGGACAAGGAACTATCAGCAAGAGAAAAATGAAAGTTCATTGGAAAGAAGGAAGAGTTCAGGGTAATGATGGCTCCTCATTGGCTGAGCTCTGGTGTTTTCCATTGGCTGGGCTTGTTCCTAGGTGAGAAGAAAATCTTCCTCCCTCCTGCCAGGGTAGTAAAGTAATGTCACTTCCTGCTGAAGATGTAACTTCCTGTTGGGGTCTGTAATTGAGGACAAGTGGTAGGGCATGAGAGCTCCCTCTCCAGGTCTTCCTGACTCCAATTTTAGTTAAGGTCTTCATTATTAATTTTCACACCCTCCTCAGCACCTTATCACTGCTCGCTTTCTCAGCCACAAAGGTTGCTATGGTTTGGAAAAATTCCAAGTGTTATCAGGAGTTGGAGTCTAAAAAATGCCATTTTTACTTCTTCTCTAACTCTGCCTCTTTCTCCTGGCCAAATTGTGCCTTCCCCACATAGGGTATTTATCTAAAGGCACAACTCTGGGGATCTGAATCCCAACTTTGATTTGTTTTGAGAGACCTTTCTCCTAGAGGAATCTAATAATTAGTCTAGCTAAAATTCAGACTTTGGCCCGAGTCATGCATGGGCAGATTGGCCAAGGAATGACGGCATAGGTGCTCCCAGAGGAATACGGCCCCTGTGCTCTCCAGGGCCATCCAGACCTTTGTGTGAGGGGGACATGCTTCCCTGAGCAGGGAGTAGGACTTCTGTTGGAATCAGAACTGTGAGAAACAAACCCATCTTCCATCCCCTGGGGCTGGCACACAGGGACTGGGGATCTGCCAAGGTATCCTTGCCAAGATGCTTTCTGGAGTCCATACTCTTAGTACCCCTTCCACCCAAACTTCATAAAAACACAGTAAAGAATATAAATATTGAGTAATCATCTGTAACAGCCCTGGACCACAAGGAACAGTATCATCAGTGAACCAGAAACTTGAAGACATTTTTTCAGGGAATGATGCAGAAAGGGTGAGATTGAGAAACGTCTTGCCCAACTAGTTGTATATGAAAAGAGGGCCTGAGAGAAAAGTGTGTAAGAGCCCTGCCAGAATCTGCAAAAATCCACCAAATGGAGCAGGAGAACTAGGGGTAAGGGCAGGTCCTGGCAGGGTTTGGGGGGGAGGGGTTGGTTGGAATCCAGCAAAGGAGAAAGGAAAGATGGGATAGAAGGGAAGTTGTGGTAAACAGTGGAGGTAATCACTGTAAACATAGTTATGAAACAATGTAAAGGTATCAAATAATTCTTGAGAGATAAGATACACAATGCAAAAATGTAATAATCTGTATAACTTAATGATACTAGATGAGTTTTGTTGAGTAGCTATGTGCAGACTCTTCACATGCATTATCTCATTTAATCCTGATATAATACCAATGTAGTAGATCCCATAGTTATGTCCACTTAAAGGATGAAGAAACCTAGGCTCAAAGAGAACTTGACCAAAACCACACAGCACCAAAATGTTACCCAAGTTGGTCTGACTCTGAAGCCCAGGCTTTTAATAATTACAGTATGTTTCCTCTTACGTGATTCCAACAAAAACCAAGGGGTTCATGAGATGAGCAGAGAATTAAGTGTTAGGAAACTTGTATTTTCAGAACTACTGTACACACCATGTGATATTATTCTCAGTTTTCCCACACAAAAATGAAAGTGTAACGCGATTAGAGCACTTCTTTAAAATCCATCCCAGCTCAAATAGTTTGTGAAGTTGACCCCCAGTAGACTCTTTCAGGAATGATATTTCCAGGGTTTATTGTTTTGTTGTTTTTTTAAAGGTTTGCACTTGATGGATGATGGTGAACAGGTGCTATCAGGTTCTAACCACATTTAATTCTCACTTAGTATTTTCCGGGATCAGGGTGCAAGTACAGTTGAAAAAGTGCCCTTGAAAATTGTTGCCCCCTCCCATCCAACAATTCCAGATAAACCTCCACCCTCTCCTGTGGCATCTCCCTGGCATCTCAGTTAAAGGGAAGATGCAGAGGGATGTGATGCAAATCAAGTGACAAAGCCCTTGGCAGGTGTCCACCTCAGGACTCGCATGGTCCTTGGAGTGTTGCAGATCAGCCCCACCATTCACATGCCAGCCCCTGGGCTGTGTGTTCAAGGCTAGGAGGCAGCTGGAAGCTCAGAGGGCTTATGGACAAGCCATGACCTCACCAGCAAGGAAAGCAGCAAACACCTACAGATTCCTTACTTCAAGTCATAAGCCCAGAGAACCCCCTTGTACTTCACCCCTACCTCATTCTGTCCACCTATTCTATTTCAGAGATCTAAATTTTTTCTATTCACCAAGACATTTTAAATCCAATGCCTAGGGTCTACAGATCAGCTTTAAAGTAATTACCAAAAGAATTTCATTTCTCCTCTCCAGCTCCTCCTGTTAAAGCAAATCCATTTTTTAGAGCCTAATTCAAATGCCACCTTTTCCAAAACTTTCCCTGATTCTCCCAGTCACAATTTCTCTCTCCTCTGACCCCAAGGGTCACTTTGTGGTTTTCTGAAGTACCATAGTCACTTAATGATTCTTTTTATCTTGTGGGTTATAGTTACAATGCCAACAATGAACTAAGTTTCAGGAAAACAAGGATCTTGTTTTACTCACCTTTATATACCCACCACCTAACACATGCCCTGGCACATAGCATGCTTATAATGTGTTCAAATGAAGTGAACAAAGACAGAGAAGGGAAGATACAGAATTCTTCGAAGCAAAGAAGATAGACATAAGGAAAGAGAAATGCAGGCAAGAGAGAGACAAAGAAGCAAAGAAATAAGTTTAAAAAGAGAAAAAAATATTGGAAATGGATCAGTGTAGAGGAAGGAGAAAGAAGGAGCAAAGAACTTCCCCTTGGTGACACCCAGGCAGCTCAGGTGGACAGCTTCTGCTCAGCAGTGAGACCTGTATTCCATGGACCTCACAGGAGGTAAGCTGCTAGACTGACACTTCTGGGTGAGATGTGGAGCTGCAATGAGTGACAGAGCAGGAGGAGGATCACAGGGCTGTGCTGAGGGTTGAAGAGCTCACAGCCATCTCTCACCTTTGAGGATTTAATGAAAACCATCTTGAGCCCAGCCTGGCTTCTTCAAGCTTCATCTAATTTCAGCACATTATTCCCAAGCAATAAACACTGGTTGTCACAACCATACCACTATACTGCTGGGGCACTAGCCATCTCAGCCCATGGCTACCTTCAGCAGATTGAAATTTTAAAAGTTAGTGAGGGGTCAGTATTTATCACATTAGATAAAGAAGTTTGCCTCAAGGTACAGTAGAAGTAGGTAGGATGGATAAATGAATGCATCAACCAACCAATTCCCTTACGCCCTTCCTGCTGCACACCTGAGCATTATTTCCTCTGAAGGGATCTCTTGGGAATCCACTGCCTTGATGCACTAAAAATGGGGGGTTGATATCAAAATCTATCTGGATAAATGGTGAATTGGCTAAACTAGCTCATTAAAAGCAGTGAGCATGGAAAATGGGGGAAAAGTTTGGACAGAATGACTTGCTTACCCAGTAATAGCAGATGGGGAGGGACCATTTTGAGTATAACTCACTGCTGAGTGGTTTGTCATATGTTCTGGGGGATGGAGATGAAGTGGAAGGTGGAATGAAAATAAAAGCACTAGTTCACTAATCATTGTGTTGAACACTGAGGCACAGCATCATGGTTGCAGTGCCCAGTGACCAAATATAAAACACAAAGAAGAAGGGTGTTCACCCCCACGGAATTCCATGGAGCTTTGGCACATGATAGCACCACTGCATCATGATCACCAATCCCAGTGGAAGCTGTGGTACGCAGGAGAGTATCAGCAATGCCCAGTGGGACAAGGTGGTACCTGATGGGAGATGGTGGTTCCTGAGAAAAGATAGTAGTGTCCAAAAGAAAGCAAGTAGCAAAAGGGTCCAGCAATGAGGATGGTATGCAGCTGAAAAGTGACAACGCAGAATCGTGAACAGCAGAATTCAGTGAAATGAACAGAACGAGTTTCAGCAGAGCCTGTGGTTGGCAGATAGAGCATTGCCCCGCAGTAGAGTGCCAGGACAGAAGCAGGAAAACCACAGCTGCCCTGATAACTCCCAAAGATGATTGTTGGGGAAGTGGTTCCTTTATTAAACTGATACTGCAGTCCTCCAAACTGTCGGGGGAGGAAGAATCTCCTCTTTGGGAGACACCATTGAACCTAACAGTCTCTGGTTCTCATTCCTTGAGATCCACCCTCTGTATTGATCAGGAACTAGCAGCCAACTTGCAACCATGAGAAAAAGGTCAAAAGCATTAGATGGTTGCTTATACTGACATTTCTGACTTAAGTGAGGAAAATAAACTCCATTTTATTTAAGCCAGTGCTGGACAAGTTTATATTACAATTATACTATTTCCAACCTTAAAAATAAGGTCACTATCAGGATTTGCCCCAAACTTACATTTAATCAAATTAGACTTCTGGTTAGAAATGGCAGCAACCTAAATGCTTGCCTTTATTTCCACTCCCTTCCCACACCACATAAAGACAAGATTAAAGAATTTTTTAATTCAAATTTATTAGGACAGACAGAATGGAAAGTGAGACTACAGACATCAGGAGAATTTAAAACAATTTTGGAAAATAGAATTGGTTGTATGAGTATTTTAAAAAAGTAAATCATTCGTAGTCAGAAAACTAGAAGTGAAGTGCCTGCAGGTAAAAGCAGAATGCATCACTCACCTGAGGCATCAGCATCACCTGGAAGCTTGCTAGTACTGCAAATACTCTGGCCCACCGCAGACCTAGTGAATAACAATCTCTGGGAGGGAGTGTCCAGATATCTGTGGTTCAACCGCCTCTTCAGGTGATTTTTATACATGCTAAGTTTGAAAATCACTGCAATAAATAAGGTGTCAAAACCCAGAATTTGGGGAATTATAAGCCTCTGGTATCTCTGAGGACAGGGGTTCTGAGTGAGGCTAAACCTCAAAAGAATTGGCTGAAAGCTTGTTTGAAGAGTAGTTAGAATCCCAGATTTCTTCTTTCAGTTCAAGCAGCCAGATAACCATACAAACAAGAAGTTTACTTTCAGAAAATGATGAAGTGGGTAGACTGAGGCAGAAGGACCAGAAATGGCTAAGCGTAAAAATGAGTCAACACACTCAAAACAGGAAGATTAGAGAAAAACCTGCTTGTTAAAGTGCCTTCTTTTCTCTCTTGGCCTCCAAAATGTTGAAAATCAAGTGTGTTGTTATCTCCCTCCCCAGGCAGGACTTGGGAGGACTCCTCTGTAGGTAGACTGAGTAGCCTACAAATACTGACATGATGGGGTAATCCCCCCCACAAAAAAAAAGGCTGCTTCTCTTGCTATCCAGCTACCCTACAGTGAGGCCCACCAGCGTACAAGCCCCACCAATACACTTCCAATCAGCATTTAGTGCCTCTCTTAAATTGAAAAGGCAGCCAAAGGTCACAAGACATTTGAAGAAAGAATATAATGTGAAAGCCACAAAAGTAGACCAAAGGAAAAAAAATGGAACTGAAGAAAGAAAGACAATGCAAGAAGCAGAGAAAAATGACTCAAAACTATCATCAATGCCCTCTGGAAAAAAAAAAGAGATATTGCATACGTGAAACAAGAACAGAAAACTCTAAAAAGAGTACTCAAATCAAAAATCGTTCTTAGAAATTTTAAGAGCCTTTAGGAGAAATTAAAATTGTAAGAAAAGAACTGGAAGGTAAAGTTGAGTAGATTTCTAAGAAATCAGAACAACAACAACAAAAAAGAGAAGGGAACATAGGAGAGAAGAAATAAAGAAATTAGAGGATCAATCCAAGAGATTCAACTTTTTGAGAAACCTCCATACTACTTTTCATAGCAGCTACACCATTTTGCATTCCCACCAACAGTGTACAAGGGTTCCAATCTCTCTACATCCTCATCAACACTTGTGAGTTTTTTCACTAATAGCCATCCTGACAGGTATGAGATGATATCACATTGTCATTTTGATTTGCATTTCCCTGATGATTAATCATGTTGAGCATTTTTAAGTATATCTGTTGGCCAATTGTATGTCTTTTTTGGCAAAATATATATTCAAGTCATTAGCCCATTTTTTAATTCGGTTATTAGTTTGTTTTGCTAATTGAGTTGTAGGAATTCCTTATATATTTTGAAGATCAAACCCTTAACTACTATATGATCCACCAATCCTACTTCTGGGTATTTATCCTCAAGAATTGAAATTAGAATCTCAAAGACATTTTAGCACTTTCATGTTCATTGCTACACTATTCACAATAACCAAGTTGAAGAAACAACCCAAATGTCCATTGATGAATGGATAAAGAAAACGTGGGATATACATACAAGGGAATACCATTCAGCCTTAAAAAAAGAAGGGAATTCTGCAATGTGTGACAACATGGAAGAACCTTGAGAAAATTATGCTAATGGAAATAAGCCAGTCATGGAAATGGTGCATGATTCCACTTATTTGAGGTATCTAAAATAATCAAATTCATAAAGTCAAAGAGTAGAATGGTGGTTGCCAGGGGCTAAGAGGAGGGAGAAATGGGGAGCTACCAATCAGCGGGCATAAAGTTTCAGTTAAGCAAGATGAATAAGCTCTAGAGATTGCTGTACAACATTGCACCTATAGTCAACAACAATGAATTATATTCTTAACAATTTGTTAAGAGGGTAGCTCTCATGTTAAGTGTCCTGACCACAGTAAAATAATTTTTTTTAATTCTAGGATTCAACATTTGAATAGTAAAATTTCCAGAAAAAGAAAATTACAGAAAAATAATTTTCCAAAACTGAAAAACACAGATTTCTTGATTTAAGGGAACCAACAGGGGTGTGGCACATTAACTACAAAAGGAACCACAATAAAACATTATTATGAAATTTCAGAATAGTAGTAATAAAGAAAATATCCTAAAATTTTCCAGAGATGGGGAAAAGAGGTTACATACACAAGTTCAAGAATCAGTTAGTCATTGGATTTTTCCACAATCCTAGAAGCTAGCAAATTGAATAAGGCCTCCAACATTCTGAGATAATATTATTTCCAACCTAGAAGTTTATACCCAACCAATTTTTTAATTAAAATGAGGGAGGAATAGATATTTTCAGACATATGATGTCTCAAAATATTCTTTTCCTCTCATGGACTCATTCTCAGCAAGCTATCAGAAGAGGTGTTACAACCAAAAACAAAACAAGACAAAACAAAGAGAGAGAGAGAGAGGAAGATCTGAGCATACAGGAAACAGAGGATCTGACTCATGAGAAAGAGGAAGGGAATTTTTAGTGTGATGATTTGGGGAAATCTGTTACCCTAAAAAGCAACCAAGGAAGGATTCCAAAGAGGAGCAATCCCTTCATGACAAGCAGATTGTAAGGCTTTGCTTCCAATGTCACAATCTAAAGCGTCCTTGTGTGGTTTCCTTTCAGGTGTTTCCAGGAGGTAGGAAACATTGAAGTCCATTATTGGGAGAAGATATGAGGTACATCAAGTTCATTTCTGAGGGCAGGGTATTTTCAGGTGGCTCACAAATAAGATGGGAACTAGGGAGACAACAAAGATTGAGATAACATGTATCACACAGGCAACAGGGAACCTTAAAAAATCATCCTTTATGTAAGCTATGAACTAGGACCATTTCTCTGGCTAAAAAAGGCTCATTGATAAGACAAAGATCAGGGTAGATTCACCATATAGATATTCAAAAGGAAATAGGCAGTAAGATAAATATCCACCATTGGAAATTTCTCACTGGCCACATTTCCCTCACATACTCCTGTCTCTAATGCATCCAAAAAATCTCCAGCAAGTTATCATGGCTGGAAGTTGGAAACTGCAATTGACTAAACTTCAGCAAAGTAAGAATTTAGTTTGAGGACTTCTGGTTTGACGATGAGGCATAAGGTTTCCATTTTTACCTTTCCGTGGAAATCAACCTAAATCAACCAGTAGGATGAGAAGCAGAAATGCAAACTTTTCCTTCAAAGAAACTAGGAGGTTGCTAAAACCTCTAGTCACAAAACTAGAGGAAACAGGATGGGTTAGGGAGAACATTGGAATTCTATGAGGAGTATATGAGAAAGAGGAGAAGAGGAGCCCACAGCTCTGTAGCTGTGATCTCAGAAAGAGATCATAAAGTACATAAAGTACACTTTTTAAGGACAGGTGCATACTCTGAGTTGCAAAATCTAATTTTTTTTGTAACTGAAGGGATATAGTGTACAGACAATGTCAGGTTCCCTGAACCTGGTTTTGATGTAATAAGTGTAGAAGGCAAGGTTGAATTACACTGGCAAGACATAATTTCATGTATCAGTCTACCTATGTGATTGGGGGAGAAGAGAGACTTGCAAAGTGAAAACCCCCATAGCTGCCTTTTTCCGTTACTGGGAAGAACTAAAGGCTGTAAAAACTCATTAAACCCCCTTAAAATCCAGAATCAAAAGAAAACTTCTGCTCACTTAAAATGTAGGCCTGGACCCACCTGCATATGAATCTCCTGGAAATAAATATCTGATGCAGAAAAAATTCACCTCTGTCAAAAATGAGGTCACCAAAAGGAACTGCAAAGATCTATACAAAGATCCTATTAAAAACAAGTAAGGAAGGGACTTCCCTGGTGGCGCAGTGGTAAAGAATCTGCCTGCCAATGCAAGGGACACGGGTTTGATCCCTGGTCCGGAAAGATCCCGCATGCCGCGGAGCAACTAAGCCCATGCACCACAACTACTGAGCTTGTGCTCTAGAGCCCGCAAGCCACAGCTACTGAGCCCACGTGTCGCAACTACTGAAGCTCGCGCACCTAGAGCCCGTGCTCCACGACAAGAGAAGCCACCGCAATGAGAAGCCCGCATATCGCAACGAAGACCCAATGCAGCCAAAAACAAATAAATAGATAAATAAATAAATAAATTTATTTAAAAAAGAAAAAAAACAATTGAGGAAAAGAAAAAACAAACAGGATGTGAAAGACATCAGGGAAAAAAGTTGCTTTGGACAATTTGAAAACTGTGACTATTTCACCATGAAATTTTAAAAAATAAAAGAAGATTTGATTGCAAAATTGCAAGGACACACAATGTCCCAGGAAAAAGTAACACAGAGACATACTATAAACCAATGCAACTGAACTTCAAAGAAAAAATTCTTTGGGGAACTATGCAAAAATACTAAATCATTTTCAAAAGAGAAATATAAGGCTGATCTCAGATTTCCAAAGAGCAAATTTTCCACAACAGAAAATAGTGGAGCAATGCTTATAAATCCTCAAGAGAAATTGTAACCAAAGAATATTTAAAACACTCAAAATGTCACTCAAGTGCAAAGGCAAAAAATAAACATTTTGAACATCTGATGAGCCCTTCTTGTAGAAAATACTAGACGATGAACTTCCGTCAGCCAACAGATAAATGAGAAAGACAACAATAAGACTGGCATTGGGACTGATCTACTTTACTGTAGGACAAAGATTAAAGCAAATGCAGGGATTATGGTAACAACGCAAAATGTAAATGTAATAATCCTGACTATATGGGAACAACATATATAACAGATTTGAGAAAAGATTTGGGAGAATAAATAGGTACTAATATTTGCTGAATTCACTCATACTTTATAGCAAGGGGTCAAAAGGTATCATTGGAAGCTGATAAATCAAGTAAAAATAATGGAAGTTTATTTAGCAATACAAAGGTAAATGCTAAGAAAAACGGCAACTAAAATTGAATGGAGGGGTAAAAGGGAAGCAAAAGGAAAATACTAATTTGTGATTGCTCACAGTGTGGAGTTAGATTCTGTCTAGACAGACGTAGGATTAAAGGTTTTAAGTTACAGTTACAACAATAACCTTTAGATCAAAAAGAAATAATTTTCAAAGTATTAGAATAAACACACACACTCAAAAAAATTACAAAACACATTGCATGGTAGAAATTAAAATACTAAAACACAAAATTAAATAATATGACAGAACTAAGCTAAAACGTTTGCTCTGTGAAAGACTGTAAGAGGATGAAAAGACAGCTACAGAATGAGAGAAAAATATTTGCAAAACACGTATCTGACAAAGAGCTACTATTTAGAATATATTTTAAAAACTCTCAAAATGCAACAGTAAAATAAGGACAGGTTGGTAAAAGGGAACCAACTTTCAGTTACAAGATGAATAAGGTCTGAGGATCTGATGTATAACATGGTGTCTATAGTTGATAACACGGTGTTGTATCATTGAAATTTGCTCAGAGAGTAGAACTTAAATATTCCCACCCCCTCCCCCCAAAAAAGGTAAATATGTGATGGATGTGTTAATTAATTCAATGAGAGGAAAACTTTCACAATGTATATGTATATTAAACCATTTTGTTGTACACCTTAAATATCTTACAATTTCATACCTATCAGAATAACTAAAATTAAAAATTGGTGACAACACCAACTGCTGGTGAGAATGCAGAGAAACTGGATGACTCGTAACTTGCTGGTGGGAATATAAAATGGTATGGCCACTCTGGAAAGCAGTTTTTCAGTTTCTGAAAAACTGAACATGCGTTTACCATGCAATTCAGCAATTGCATTTCTGGGCATTAATCACACAGAAACCTGTACTCAAATGTACACAGCAATTTCATTCGTAAAGGCCAAAAACTGGAATCAGCCCAGATGTCCTTCAGGTGGTGAATAGTTAAATAAATTGTGGTATATCCATAATGGAATACTAATCAGCAACAAAAAGGCACAAACTACTGATACAGGAAACAATGGGGATGAATCTCCAGAGAATTATGCCGAGTAAAAAAATGCCAATCCCAAAAGGTTACATACTGTTTCCGTTTATATTACAATCCTGAAATTACATGATTATATATAGAAATGGAGAACAGATTAGTAGTTATCGTGGATTAAAGATGGAGTGGGGATAGGTGGAAAGTGGGTGTGACCATTAAGGAGCAACAGAAGGGATTCTTCCGGTGATGGAAATGTTCTGTATCTTGACTACATCAATCTCAGTATCCTGGTTGTGATATTATAGTATACTTTTGTAAGATGTTACCTTTGGGAAAAACTGGGTAAAGAGCACAGAGGATCTCTGTGTATTATTTCTTACAACTGCACATGAATGTATGTACAATTATGTCAAAATATAAAATTTAATTGTTAAAAAGCTGATAGAAGGTATTTTTTTGCCTTCAGAATCACTGACAATGGATACAATGGAGTTGTTAACATTTGATACACAAGTTATTTCAAGGGAACAATTTATAAAACCACATTTTGATGGCATCATTTGAGTATCAGCTGCAGTTGGTTAGTAATATGTAGCATCAACTGGTCACATCATTTATCAACACTAAGTCACCGAGACTCTTAAAAAAACATCACAACCCATAAGCGTTATAGAATTCATTACTAAAACTAAGAGAATTACTTGGAATGGTATTTTTAAATCTCACATTAGCAACAAATAAGGTTTTGGTTTTTTTTAACATCTTTATTGGTTAGTTTCTGCTTTACAACAAAGTGAATCAGCTATACATATACATATATCCTCATATCTCTTCCCTCTTGCGTCTCCCTCCCTCCCACCTTCCCTGTCCCACCCCTCTAGGTGGTCACAAAGCACCAAGCTGATCTCCCTGTGCTATGCGGCTGCTTCCCACTAGCTATCGATTTTACATTTGGTAGTGTATATATGTCCATGCCACTCTCTCACTTCATCCCAGCTTACCCTTCCCTCTCCCTGTGTCCTCAAGGCCATTCTCTACTAGGTCTGTGTCTTTATTCCCTTCCTGCCGCTAGGTTCTTCATGACCATTTTTTTTTTTAGATTCTATATATATGTGTTAGCATACGGTATTTGTTTTTCTCTTTCTGACTTACTTCACTCTGTATGACAGACTCTAGGTCCATCCACCTCACTACAAATAACTCAATTTCATTTCTTTTTATGGCTGAGTAATATTCCATTGTATATATGTGCCACATCTTCTTTATCCATTCATCTGTCGATGGACACTTAGGTTGCTTCCATGTCCTGGCTATTGTAAATAGAGCTGCAATGAACATTGTAGTACATGACTCTTTTTGAAACAAATAAGGGTTTGAATGTCTTAGCCTGCATAAGGAAATCAGGTCTATAAAGAAAAAATTTTTAAAAATATTTTGTTCACTATTTGAAGTGACTGGAATGCTTTATTTCAATCAAAAAAAGTAAAAGTAGGGCTTCCCTGGTGGCGCAGTGGTTGAGAATCTGCCTGCCAATGCAGGGGACACGGGTTTGAGCCCTGGTCTGGGAAGATCCCACATGCCGCGGAGCAACTGGGCCCGTGAGCCACAATTACTGAGCCTGCGCGTCTGGAGCCTGTGCTCCGCAACAAGAGAGGCCGCGATAGTGAGAGGCTTGCACACGGCGATGAAGAGTGACGCCCGCTTGCTGCAACTAGAGAAAGCCCTCGCACAGAAACGAAGACCCAACACAGCCATAAATAAATAAATAAATACATTAAAAAAAAAAAAGTGATTGTATTTGCATCTTTTCCTCTTTGAAGTAGGAAGTTCCCCTTTTCTTTTCACTTAGGGAAAAAAGCAGTAATTTCTTATATTGTACACTTTTTCTTGTTAAAAGTTTGATAGTTGTTTTTTTAGTTTTGTAGGAATTTAATTTTGTGAGCTAATTACACTAGGAACTAAAGTTGAGGAATTTACGTCTCACAACTTTATTAACTTTTTACACTTTCTACTTTAGAAATTGATTTTAAATGAGAGTGGCAGGATGATGGTGGGTAAGATTAGTGCATTGGCATTTGACATATATGACTGAATGGAAGAAGGACAGTCAGTGATCTCACTGTGCTTTCAACTATAAACATATAATTTAATGATTACACCGTGTAATCACCACTGACATCAAGAAATAGAAAGTTGCCAGCATTCCAGGAAATTTCTGCATGTTGCTTCCAAACCTATTCCTGTGTAATAATTCCTTTTTTCTATACCAGTGGTTCTCATAGTATGGTCTGGCATCAGCATCATCTGGGAATTTGTTAGAAATGCAAATTCTTGGGCCCTTCCCCAGACCTAATACACTTATACATTTTTTTGTAGGATGCATATTTATATGATTAAAGTATAAAGCATTGATTCTCAAACTTGAGCATATATCAGAAAAACCTGGGTGGCCTATTAAGACACAGATCCTGAGCCCTACATCTAGAGTTTCTGATGATCTCTTTCTGTTGTCTGCTTGATTCACTAATTTTAATTTTCCTATATCCTGGGTATATTTGACTCTGTGCTAGTCATTGCACTTGAAAGGTTATTTTGTAGGAATAATTGTGAGGCCTATAATGAAAATACTTTGCTCCAAAGACTATTTGCATTTACTTCTGCCAGGCACCCAGGGGCACTACCAGTCTGGGACCACCTGTTCAAAGTTTGCTATTTCCTAGAATACTCAAGGGATTGTTATTCTGTTTTAATTCTCCTCAGGTTATTCCAATTCTTGTTCACCTTCACTCTGAGATCCTGGAACCCAGATTGTTGTAGGGGAAGGTGTCCTGTAAGACTCCCCAACTTGCATGGACCCAGAGTTTTGTTTTCTGTCCCCTTCTTCACCCTGAAAGGCCATCAGAATGGAGTTTCCAATTTTCTGGGATTAGCTTCAGGCATGTCTACTTCTCTAGATTCTTGACTTCTCTTTACTTTTTGCTGATAATTCCTTACTATTTTATAATCTCTTTGATGCTTTTAAAAAGATTATTTTAAATATATTTTATCCAGTTTTTTAGTTGTTTTCAGCTGTAGGCCTGATGTGAACAACCCAAACGACCATTAGCAGAAACGGGAAATCTGCAAAATACATTATTAATGCACAGCAGGTTTTCAAAATACTGTGGTTTTTCAAAACATTAAAAATACATGGATGTTGATATCCTTAAAAAAAAAACACCTTCTGTTTTTAGCTTATACCTTTATCCAGACATGGGACACACAAGATGATTTTGATACAAAAACTCTCCTTGTGAAAAGATTCCCAGGGTTGCATACTTATGACATTTAATCACTCCAAAAGGCTCTGATTTTTACTAGTGGGTTCCAAGGAATGTTTCCCACAATTTCAGAAAGCCTCACAAAATGCAGAGATGTGCCTAGTACAGGATCCATTTCACAGTTGTGGCACTTTCTATGAGGTTTAGTTTTTCCATAGCTGTCACAAGTCTGGAGACAGGAAATTTAGGAAGCATAAATGGTTTACACTCTTATCCCTATTAAGGTTTCTGTCTGGGATAGCACATGGAGTGCCCCAAACTTTATTTACTGTCAAGTTCTAAGCATTTGATGGATATTTTAACCACCTCTCTCCCCCGCCCCCAAAGTATATCACATCCCCTTTTTTCCCTATGTCAGGTTGATCCCTTGAGGTAGGCAAGATTCTCAAAGAGGAAATGCCCCTTCCCAGCTTGTTCCTGACAAGGCAGAACACATTGTTTCTGGGTAAGGGTGAGTCTGCTGTATTAATCTTCAGGTGTCTTGTGAAGGGGATTGGAAACAGAAATACACTAATCCTGCACTTGACCATTCGGAAGGTAAACTGGTAGGCATTTTAGAGGTCAGAGGCAGTTAGGATGTGGTGAGATGCTTCATCTTGAGTACTCTAATTAGTGCTTAACAACTGGGATTTATAACAATCCCTGTAGGCTAGGCTTGAGGTAGGAATGAACACACTCTGACAGCTATTTCTAGAGAATTTTAAGGATGTTTGACAGTCACTTGATGACGTCAGGATTCCCTGAAAGGGGGAAGGGTTGGTTGTGGTAAGAGCCCATGACCCCTGGAAGCTTGTGGGTCAGGATTTAACCCTGGTGGTAGCAAGAATTAGCTTATCTCAGATGAAGGCTATAACTCAGCTAGTTAGAGCAGAGTATGCCTTAAGGTAGTACAACAGGTGCTGCTCCCAGTGCCTTTCTTTTCTCTCCCTGAGATGTGCCCTGAATCTGTGGGTTTATGGGACTAATGCAGGATGGGAGTCCTGCCAGATTAGAGGGGCACTGAGTCTCCTCAGTCTGTTTTTTTTTATCAGTTTAGCGGGTGATGTTATTGATAGGTAAACCAGTAAATCTATACTCTAGCTACCTTGTTACTGGACCTAAAGCTCATGTTTTGAATACAGACCTTCAAACTGAAACACAGAATGTAGGAACTCTCCAGTTCAGAGCTACAAATAACAAGGGGCCTTTCCATAGGGCCTTTGCAGCCACGGACTTTTGAAATTACAAGTCATGACCCACCACAGTCCACCCCTTAGTTGACAACTTTTGTCTAGACCAATATGATGACTCCAGACCAACATGATGCCATCATTATTTTCATTTATCTCATCACTTAAAAATAGAAATATTTAGTTCACAAATAATAAACTTCCTTAATATAAATTCCCACTTTATCACAAGGTATGGAAAACCAGGACCACATGAAATTCACTCAGCTTAGCCACTTCCTTATGGATATATCTTATTGAATCCCATGTGTTTTGGGAATTGTCTGGGATATAGGTATTTTTCCTTTTTAATAGCACATAGTCCTCCTTCCTAGCTAGAATATAATATTAAGGACATGTGGTTTTAGAGCACTGTATATCTTATGACTAACATTTCTTCAGCATTACTGTTGCATATATATAGTAGCTGTATCACAGATCTCTTGAGTTGCTTTGTCAATCTAAACTTTGGAAATTATAAATTCTGTCCCGGATCCCAATAAGGATTTTAGGGAGCCATTTAGTGGCTCCCAGTGCTGGTCTAGTTAGTCCCAAATAGCAGCGCCTACTGTATTTTTCATGCAGCCATTGAATTGGTCCTCATATCCAATAGGTAGGAGAATTAGGAGTGGGTGTACACTTTTTGCCAAAACCCAGAGTCCAATTTTTGGTACTTAATATGGGTGTTATAGGATAAGATCTTTATGAGCATCCTTGATGTTACAAGTACTGGTGCCTATTCCCTTCAGCTCAGACTCAAGAGAAGCATATATAGATAGGATTGGGGACTGTGCTTAGGACAGGGACAGCAGGGTCCAGGAAGTGTCTCAGGGTTTGGGGAATGGGTCATTTCTCTGACAGCTCCAGTTAAATGGCCAGCTACAGTTAACCCTGTTCCAGCTGATAGAGATTTCATAAGTTTAATGTGCTCCCATCCCCACATGTATCTTTTCTTATAACTGCAGCAGGGCCTCCATTATCACTTTTAAATTTAGCCTTTGCATAAACTATCCAGGTTCTGAAATTTGCCTGGTTTTTTACTTGGTACCATGATTTCGCATCCTTCAATTGTTCTGGAATGAAGTATGTATCTTCCCAGTTGAGATGTGTATTATTCTATATATGCAGCCTCTAGACTAATTAGATAACTTGGCATATGGCCAAATATATGCAAGTTAGTCTTTTCTTGAGAAAAGCCAATTATTACAGGTGTTCTGAATTACCTGAAATGTCTAGTGTGATCATTCCTTCAAGACAGAACTGCTGTTATAACCAGTGCTGTTGTATTATACTAGAATGAGGACCTCTAGCTTATTGGCTATAACCTTATTTATACTGGTATTATAGCCAGACCTTCTAGAATTTATCTTCACTATCTTCAGTGCGGGTACCAGATATCTCTTTGAATTTCTTTCCAAGTTTCCAGGCAGTTAGCTCCAGCTAACAGCTGTATGTTGTTGGCATTGAAATTTTGGGCAACACTGGGTAAGAGCTCCTAGCCCAAGAGCCCCTGGAGGAGAGCCCTGTACTCATTCACTTTACTGGGAACTAATACCTGGAATAGTACAATAAATCAATAAATATTTTTGTCCTACTGCACATCTTTGTCTTACTACAGTGAAGTCTTCATTGAGAAGACTTTCAAATGAGAGTGATTTCAAGAACCCTAGCCAGTAAAACCAGTGTTCTCAGAGGGAGGGGATGGTCCTCTCATTGGGTTTGGTGGCAGCCCAGTCGATTTCTTCCCTTGCATCCTTCCAAGCTTTTTCTGAGCAGAAATGGTAGAAATTGTTATAGAAGAAATGGTAAAATCATCCAAAGAGTAGATCCAAGTCAGCTAGATGCTTTCTATAGCTGTCCAAAGTCATCACTTGGCCAACCTAGGGTGAACTTGATAGGTAGCTAAAGGTTCTTTTTTTGTATGGGGAGAAGAGGAGAGGATGAGGCAGAGATAGTAGTTATGTCTTTCCTTTCTTTATTACCCATTCAGTGTTTCCAGACCTGTCCGTTGTTATGTCTGTTAGCCTATAGACTCCTGCAGAGGTCCCTGTGGCTTGGTTTCCATGGAACATTTGTGTCTCAACCACACCCCACTCTGTACCCCACGCTATGTACCTACTAGTCTGTTACCTGTACATAAAGCCTCCTGTTCCTAAGTGTTCCCAATGAGGAAAGTGTCCTGGTCTGAGTACATTGGCCTCCCCACTAGGGCATTTGTTTCAGGACTGTCTGAAGTTTGGGTATTAGGGTTGAAGAGCAGACAGTAAGGTTGGCAATCGCTATTAGTTTTCTTGGTATTTCCTTACCATAACATTTATGGATTGCCCATCAATTTGGGCTTTTTGTACCCTATCTTTTAGTAGCCAGACCAGTAGGTCTTTCTACTGAGAACTTCTTTACATTTCCCCCCATTTTGCTTTGGTTATTTTGGGAACTGAAATTCCCAGAAGTCTCCTTAAGCCATCTTTTCCAAAACTGTGTATAGGAGAGACTGCTAGTTAACTACCTCTTTTTTTTTTTTTAAAGCTACAAATATATCACTTATTTTATTTATTTATTTATTTATTTATTTATAGCTGTGTTGGGTCTTCGTTTCTGTGCGAGGGCTTTCTCTAGTTGCGGCAAGCGGGGGCCACTCTTCATCGCGGTGCGCGGGCCTCTCACTATCACGGCCTCTCTTGTTGCGGGGCACAGGCTCCAGATGCGCAGGCTCAGTAATTGTGGCTCACGGGCCTAGTTGCTCCGCAGCACGTGGGATCTTCCCGGACCAGGGCTCGAACCCGTGTCCCGTGCATTGGCAGATTCTCAACCACTGCGCCACCAGGGAAGCCCTTAACTACCTCTTTATTCTTTTCTTCTTCTTTATTAACAGAATCCTGATTTGCATGGAGGTGGCAATGTTCTCAGCTAAAAAACTACATTGTCCAGCCTCCACTACTGATAAGGATGACAGTGTGACACGGTTCTTGTCAATGAGGTGTAATTAAAGGTGTGGAAGGGTTTCTAGTAAAGCCCCTTAATAGGGGATAGCCTCAGGGCATATGCCCTTTTGCCCTAGTTTCTTCCCCTTCTTTCTGCCTGTACCTTAGAGGAGATGGTGGGCATAGAATAGACATCTAGCAACAAGATGACCATGGGAGGAAAGCCAAGAGAATAAGCTTGGGTCATATGTGAAAAGGCTGGGTTAACAGGCAGATAGGCCCTATGTGTGAACTCAGACAGACTCCATAATTTTTCCACACCACCACTACCCCTGCCACCCTAGGGTTGGGGAAAAAAATTTCCTGCGTCACAGCACATCCATACTGCTCACATATCTCTAGCACTGTTTGCAGTAGGACTGTGCTGCCATAATTTACTCTCACTATCTGAGACCTAGACTTTTTTTGCATCTAAATCCATTAAAAATAATTATTTGGCCTCTTAACCCTAAGTTCAGAAGTTAACATTTCTTATTAATGGGAGGTCTAAGATCCTCCAGTGGAGTGGTGGCACACAATTTGAAAGAAGTTCAGAAGACAGCAAGTTAGACAATTTTGACAATTAGATTTTTTTTTAAATTAATATCCACAGGTACTGGTTTTTAAAATAGTAGTAATATAAATATACCATGAGGTGGTTTTACAACACATTACCAGTTTAAATGTATATGTTCATATTTTAAGTTTTGTGGAAGTGAATTACTTTCTTTTTAGATTCCTATTTATTTTCAACCAGCTATTTCTGTTTTGTATTATTTGTAGTAGTGTAACACTGGAACAGATTTAAGATCTCCAAATATAAAGGGTTATTGTGACAACTTATAAAGTTCCAAGAAAATTTGTGTATTAAGAATAGAAGTTACAAAATTGTATCTGTAAATGTCTCAGTTTATAGGAAGGTAATTTCTATGTGTACATATGTATTCTCTAGAAGGCTTTTATATCAAGCTGTTATTTTCTTTCTAGATAAATGGGATAATAGCTTTTTAGTGTTCTTTTTTCTTTAATTGTTCTGTAATGAGTTAACTTTTTTCATAAGAACAATTTTTTTTAAGATTAAAAAAACTTCCTCATGATGGATAGTTAACAAGAGAAGCAGAAGAGTGTTGCTAAGAAATGAATAGCAGGAAGAAGTCAGGAACTGCAGGAACCAAGGGGCGCTTACTTTTGTTGCGGAGACAACATCGTAGCTGCTGGATGACTCAGATTACTGCGGCTCAAGAACTGCTCCTGAGCTGCTGTGGGATCTGAATGGTGATGAGATGAGCCCTGGCTGTAATGCCAGGGATGCTCTTTCTTGTCTGCTTTTACTTCTTACTTCCTCATGTTACCTTCCCCCATCCCATGTTAACATGTCTCTGTGATCCTTAAAAACTGTACTTTCATTTATTCAGTATAACACTAGAATCCAGGTTATATGCCAAACCCCTAAGTAACGCCGAGGATATACCAGCGAGCCAAACAGACCTTCGTGGAATTACTGTCCACAGGTAGAGACAGATGCTAATCAGATCATACAGATGTATAGATTGGGACAGAGTGGGATAAGAACTATGGAAGAAAAGAATTGGCTGCTAGGAAGTAGAGTTACTGGCCGAGAGGGGAGACCCACATTATATTATGCACTCAGTATGCCAATCAGAACTCGATTTAAGCTAAGAACTGTAGGAGAGGCAAGAGTCAAGTAAGTGGCGATTGTGGTGGGGGGAAGAAGAATTTTAGACAGAGGAAACAGCACGTGTGAATGCCCTGAGCAGCAGTGAGCCTCGTAGGCCTAAGGAAGTGAAAGGATGGTTGCCAGAGCATAGAAAGTAAAGAGAATGACTCGAGATGAGCGTGCAGAGGTAAGTAGAGGCCAAATCACATAGGGCTTTGTAAAGCATGATAGAATTTTATCTTTTTTCCTAAGCAAGAAAGACATTGAAAGATTTTGAACTGAAAAATACATTAATCAGGTTAGTTTTCCTACTGGCTGTGGTATGGCAAATGGATTGGAGGAAGACACAAGAATGGGATTAGAAAAAACAGGAGGTAACTGATAAACTGTAAATATCACAGTGGTCCGTTAAGAGCCAGTCACAGATTCAGTCATTTATATTGCTACTCTAGTTAAATGAGACAGTATTCAGAAGCAATTGTAGGTGCTAGCCCAGAATTTGTAAGCTTAGCTAGCTATTACAGTTAGCAGTCTCTGCTTTTGAATTGGCTGCCCATCTTCACTCTTCTCTGTAATGGTCCCCATGTTTGCCATAGATAAACTTTTGAGCAGTGGCCACGTCTGAGTTATAAAGTAAACTTTCTGCTTTGCCCAAAGAATTGAAGCCACAGTTATAAAAAGGATTGAAGAAATAATGAGTGCTTACTATTGTACCAGGCACTGGCATATGGAGTGAGTAAAAACAGAGTTCCTACCCTCATGGGACTAATTAAATAGACTGGGGAGAATATTAAATCTTGCAGATGTAATTACAGACTGTGAGATGACCATGTCTACTTGGCTTGTCAACCACTAAACAAAATCTCAAGGTATATTCTTCATGGATCCCAGACCGAGGGCTACCTGGTATGATTGTGCAATTGGGGTGTTACACAAAGATGCCTGGCCAAGGAAGTTAGTGGGGACTAAAGCTCTGTCAGAATTTCCCTTGCCAAGCCGTGCCCTTGTGCAAGGCTACATCTTTACGAAGGAAGGGTATGTTTTTCTTTGTACTAAGGTGTCAGTAGCATCTTTTCCTCTGATATTAGAAGGGAATTCCCTATTCTCAAAATTGAATGGGAGGCTCTACCTTCTAAATGTGTAGCTGACTTGAGTACAGAAATGTATCTGAGGTGAATGTAAAAGACATGAGTGGGTATAATTGTAGACTTAGAAAAAATGGAAAATAAAACTGGAAAATGAAAAGGCCTAGGACATTGATGTTTTTAGGGCATAAATTTTTGAAAAATAGATCCTACGTCTGCAGGAATTAGAGCAATATTAAAGACCTAAGACAAAGTAGATAAAGACAACCCAGTGGTGGGACAGTGGAGGAAAGAGCTGGACTATGCATTACAGGAGTGGTTATACTGGGTTGAATGAACTCGTAGGCATCACGTTGGGAAAAGCTGTGGTGGAGGAAAAAGGGATCCATGTATAAAATTATGAATCTCTGTATCCTGAGCCTAGCTAATTGAACAAATCTTTACTCCCAAATTTTAAAATGTCAGACTTCGTTCTGAAATCATGGACTCTGTTTGTAGAAATGGTCTTGCTTCTGGGAAGAATCTTGTCAGAATAAATCCAGAAACAAAAAGCAGAGAACAAGGAGCCTGGTTCCTTGAAGTCATGGCTCTTCCCAACAGTTGTATCATATTGGACAACTGGAGCAGACCTCTCTGAGCCTTAGTATTTCATCTGAAAATTAGAGGCTACTTTCCTTGGTGGGTTATGAATCTTGAAAGGTATTGAGGAAAAAACTCTGTAAACTGTGAGGCAATAAGAAGGTAAGTTTTTCATTAGATGCTGAGTTTCAGTGGCCTGACTCTGCTGTGGGTTTAGTTGGCTGGGTCAGCAGAATCTCTACCTTGGAACAGTCTCTTTCTGAGTGGAGGTCTGGGCTGACTTCTGGCAGCACCAAGGGCTTTGACTACACTCTAGCACTGATAATTGAAAAAAATTTTAGTCGTTCAGATTCAAGACAATAAGTTTCCTAACTCAGGTTATGTTTTGAGCACAGGCCATATGTCTTCTAATGGAATCTGTGGTCAAATAGGATCTTCTCTCCTTTTGATAAGGCCCATAAAATCGAGGTAACTGTCACGCACCAGCACCAACCGTAACAGAAGCATTAGAGAGCTCCGTCCCCCTCAGCTGCTGGTTTGTTGGACATCTGCAGCCTGCACAGACTGGTCCACTGCTCCTCAGGCTCAGTCCCTCACTTGGCTTCTTTCTCTTGACAGATATTTTGAGCTAGTGAGGATCATAGAAAAGAGTGGGAAGATAAGTAAAAGTATCTATCAGCTTTTTTTTCCTCTTGTGGTCATTGCTAAAACAATAGTAGCCAAAATGAAGTTTAATCCCTGTGTAACTTCTGACTAGAGCAAGAACCCTAAAAATAAAAGGCAATTCAATGTGTCTTCCCACATTTATAGGAAGATTGCCTTCCCCACTTTCTAAGTTGCTGAGACAGAAGTACAATGTTCGATTCATGCCCATCTGAAAGGATGTTGAAGTTCAGTTTGTGTGAGGACACTGGATTGGACACTAGAAGGTCAGCAGATTGGCAAGGTGGTCCAGGTGATAGGAAGATGTGTCATCCACATTGAACATGTGCAGCAGGAGAAGGCTTATGTCCGTGTGGGTGTTCACAGCAGCAAAGTGGTTATCGCTAGGACAAAACTGAACTAAAACTGCAAAAAGACCCTTGAACATAAAGCCAAATGTCACCCAATAAGGAAGTAAAAGGACAACTGTAAGGAAGAAACAATTGAAGTGATGCAGGAATAAAATAATCTTATCTACAACTTCCATTAAGAAATGCTAAAATTAGTATGTGTATGTATATATATCAATCAACAGATAGATTTGTTTAATTCATTTATGTACATAAATATAAATATATATTCATAAACTTATGTCTAATATCTTTGTGAAGACCCATGGGGAGATTTCCTTATCTCCACATTAAAAATAATTTTGCTTCTTATGAATGACAGATTTGTCTAATTTTTGGAGACCCTGATCTTGTAACAGATCAAGTTCCTCATTTTCATGGAGTGTTCTGATGCCCAGAGCACACATATGACAGAAAAATGGGCAAAAGGTTTTAACAGACCACATATATACACAAGAGAGTTATAAAAAATGGCTCTTAAAACATATAAAAAGATATCTAGCCTTACTCAGAGAAATGCAAAGTAAAATTACAATGAAATACTATTTCTCATCTATCAGATGAGGGAAAGTTGGATAATATGATACCCCTTGAGCATTTAGCTCTGGTGACCATAGGGGAGTGTGCTGCAGGGCCCCGTAGGATGTCTCCTACATAAGGCCACTTCTCCAACATCAAGGAAATGTAACTGACCTACCTAATACATAGAAATAAACATAGAGAGTTAGGCAAAATGAGGAGATAGAGAAATATGTTTCAAACAAGATAAAACCCTGGAAAAAGAATTAAGTGAAGTAAAGATACCCAATAAGAGTTCAACATAATGATCATAAAGATAATCACCAAACTTAAGAGAAGAATAGATAGACACAGGATTTTAATAAAGAGTTAGAAAATATAAATAAGAACCAAACACAGCTGAAGAATACAATAACTGAAATTAAAAATACACTAGAGGGACTTCCCTGGTGGCGCAGTGGTTAAGAATCCGCCTACCAATGCAGGGGACATGGGTTCGAGCCCTGGTCTGGGAAGATCCCACATGCCTCGGAGCAACTGAGCCCGTGAGCCACAAGTACTGAGCCTGCACTCTAGAGCCTGCGCGCCACAACTACTGAACCTGTGTGCCACAACTACTGAAGCCCGCGTGCCTAGAGCCCGTGCTCCACAACAAGAGAAGCCACCGCAACGAGAAGCTTGCACACTGCAACGAAGAGTAGCCCTCGCTCACCGCAGCTAGAGAAAGCCTGCACGCAGCAACGAAGACCCAACGCAGCCAAAAATAAGTAAATAAATAAATATTAATTTATTTAAATAAATAAATTAAAAATACACTAGAAGGAATCAACAATAGATAAAATGGTACAGAGGAATGGATCAGCAAACTGGAAGGCAGAGTAATGGATATCACCCAAGCTGAACAGAAGAAAGAAAAAATCCAATGAGATATCACATCACATCTGTAAGAAGGGCTATTATCAAAAAGACAAATAAGTGTTGATGAAGATGTGGAGAAAAGACAACGCTAATGCACTGTTGGTGGGAATGAAAATTGGTGCAGCCACTATGGAAAACAGTATGGAGTTTCCTCAAAAAATTAAAAATAGAATTATCATATGTTTCAGCAATTTCTGGATATTTATCTGAAGAAAATAAAAATGAAAACTCTAATTTGAAAATATACATGCACCCCAATGTTCATAGCAACACTATTTACAATAGCCAAAACATGGAAGCTTTTTATTTTATACATAGTAATTTCTACCTCTTAATCCTCTGCCCCTATCTTGCCCCTCCCCCTACTGGTAACCACTAGTTTTTTCTCTGTATCTGTGAGTCTGCTTCTTTTTTGTTTTATTCACTAGTTTATTTTTTAGATTCTACATATGTGATATCAATCAGTATTTGTCTTTCTCTGACTTATTTCACTTTGCATAATATTATCCATGTCCATCCATGTTGATGCAAATGGCAAAATTTCATTCTTTTTTATAGCTGGGCAATACCCATATATATATATATATATTATCCATTCATCTCTTGATGAATACTTGGGATGCTTCCACATCTTGACTATTGTATATAATGCTGCTATGAACATTGGGGTGCATGTATCGTTTTGAATTAGTGTTCTTTTTTTTTTTGGATATATACCCAGGAGTGGAATTGTTGGGTCATATGGTAGTTGTATTTTGAGTTTTTTGAGAAACCTCCATACTGTTTTCCACAGTGGCTGCACCAATTTATATTCCCAACAACAGTGTAGGAGGGTTCCCTTTTCTCCACATCCTCTCCAATATTCATTATTTGTGTTCTTTCTGATGATAGCCATTCGAACAGGTGTGAGGTGAATATCTCATTGTGGTTTTGATTTGCATTTCCCTGATTATTAGTGATGTTGAGCATCTTTTCATGCGCCTATCGGCCATCTGCATTTCCTCTTCAGAAAAAATGTCTGTTCAGTTCTTCTGTCCATTTTTTAATCGGGTTGTTTGTTTTATGTTGAGTTGTATGAGCTGTTTATATATTTTGGATATTAACTCCTTATCAGTCATATCATTTGCAAATATTTTCTCACATTCAGTAGGTTGTCTTCAATGGTTTCCGCTGTGCAAAACCTTTTAAGTTTAATTAGGTCCCATTTGTTCATTTTTGCTTTTAGTTCCTTTGCTTTAGGAGACAGATCCAAAAAAAATATTGCTGCAATTTATGTCAAAGAGTGTCCTGCCTATGTTTTCCTCTAGGATTTTTATGGTTTCCCGTCTCACATTTAAGTCTTTAATCCATTTTGAGTTTATTTTTGTGTATAGTGTTAAGAGACTGTTCTAACTTCATTATTTTACATGTAGCTATCCAGTTTTCCTACCACCACTTATTGAAGAGACTGTGTTTTCTCCATTGTATATTCTTGCCTCCTTTGTTGTAGATTAATTGACCATGAGTGTGTGTGTTTATTTCTGGGCTTTCTATCCTGTTCCATTGATCTATGTGTCCATTTTTGTGACAGTACCATACTGTTTTGATTACTGTAGCTTTGTAGTATAATCTGAAGTCAGGCAGCATGATTCCTACAGCTCTGTTCTTTCTCAAGATTGTTTTGGCTCTTCAGGGTCTTTTGTGTTTCCATACAAATTTTAAAATTTTTTGTTCTAGTTCTGTGAAAAATGCCATTGGCATTTTGATAGAAGTTGCATTGAATCTATAGATTGCCTTGGGTAGTATGGTCATTTTAACAATATTAATTCTTCCAGTCCAAGAACATGGTATATCTTTCCATCTGTTTGTGTCATCCTCCATTTCTTTCATCAGTGTCTCAGAGTTTTCCAAGTACAGGCCTTTTACCTCCTAAGGTAGGTTTATTCCTAGGTATTTTATTCTTTTGACCTGATGGTAAGTGGAATTGTTTCCTTAATTCCTCTTTCTGTTAGTTTGTTGTTAGTACATAGAAATGAAACAGATTTCTGTATGTTAATTTGGTATCCTGCAACCTTACTGAATTCATTGATGAGCTCTAGTAGTTTTCTGGTGGTGTCTTTAGGATTTTCCAAGTATAGTATCATGTCATCTGCAAACAGTGGCAGCCTTACCTCCTCCCTTCCAATTTGGGTTCCTTCCTTTTCTATTTCTTGTCCAACCACTGTGGCCAGGATTTCCAATACTATTTTGAATAAAAGTAGCAAGAGTGGGCATCCTTGTCCTGTTCCCAATCCTAGAGGAAATGCTTTCAGCTTTTCACTATTGAGTATGATGTTAGCTGTGGTTTTATTTAACTTTTTACCTTCCAGTGTTCCTTTTCAGTAGTACCTCTGAACTCCTACACAGTGTCTGTGTAATAGGTAGGATCTACTTTCATCTTTACCTCTTCTTGAAACTTCCATTTTTAAATGCATTATTTCTAATTTGTCAAAACATATGTTATTATTCTCAACTCAAACTTTAAATCCTAGATCTATAATTAAATATATTAAAAACTCACAGAATTCTGGTCCCAGCTGTGTAATAATGAGCTCGGAAGTCGCCACTTTGTCCCAACAATAAGCAAAAAGCTTAACATACTGAAAAATTAACAACTCCTCTTGGATCTGTAAGAGGTGGGTGGACACAGGGCAAATGGTTGCTCCCAGGATTGGACAGACAGATGAATACAGGGAGTCATGGCTTGCCTAAGCAGAAACCTCCCACAAGTGGAAAACACCATGGCAACTAGTACAAGAGTAGGAATATATGAACTGTAATTTGACAAATTACTAGAGGCTCAGTGTGGATAACTCTGAGAGTTAAAAACACCAGAGATACCTAGTCTTGGGGGAGGGTGGATGGTTAGGGGCAGGCACAATTTTGTTAGTTTACATCTAGGAGCTTGACCAGATTTTCACAATAAATATTGGAGAAAAATCTCCTTACACTTCCCTCAGGAGAAGGGGAAAGAAATCATTTCAAAATATGCCAGAGCACTCTGCTCTTTGTAACAAGGCCTGCCCTCAGAAGAAGCTAGTTAACCAGAGCCTAGCCTGCTAGGGTTTTATCAGAGCCTGACTATCTCAGGGGAAGGGAAGTGTACTATTCCAGCCCACTCTAGCCTTCTTGTTCCACCCAAAGGGGGGAGAAGAGAAACTGAGAAACCCTGTCAAGTTCTCAGTCCAGAGGTATAGGCCCACTAAACAACTGAGACCTAATCATAGGACTATAAATGCTTCCCCTTCCCCTACACCTTATCACCACATTTCTAAAGGCCTATTTATAGCAGTTCCTTTTAACCAGTATATCACATTCAACTATTGAGAAAAATTACAAGGTATATTAAAATGCAAAAAAACACAATTTAAAGAGACAGAGCAAGCATCAGACCCAGTCATGGCAGGAATGTTGGAATTATCAGCCCAGGGAATTTAAAATAATTATGAATAATATGCTAAGGGCTCTAAAGGATAAAGTAGACAGCATGTAAGGAGAGATGGGCAGGGACTTACCTGGTGGCACAGTGGTTAAGAATCTGTCTGCCAGTGCAGGGTACACGGGTTCAAGCCCTGGTCTGGGAAGATCCCACATGCCGTGGAGCAACTAAGCCTCTGCGCCACAACTATTGAGCCTGTGCTCTAGAGCCCGTGAGCCACAACTACTGAGCCCATGCACCTAGAGCCGGTGCTCTGCCACAAGAGAAGCCACCACAATGAGAAGTCTGCGCACTGCAACAAAGACCCAACGCAGCCAAAAATAAATAAATAAATTTATTAAAAGAAAACAGAAACAAGTTTGGTAGCTATCTTATAAACACTGTAATTTAGAAGACAATTGTATCATGTTTTTACAAAAAAAAAAAAGAGATGGGCAATGTAGCAGAGAGATGGAAACTCTAAGAAATAAATGCTAACAATCAAAAACACTGTGACAGAAATGAAGAATGCTTTTGATGGGCTTATTAGTAAACTGGACACAGCTAAGGAAGGAATCTCTGAGCTTGAGCATATATCAAAAGAAAACTCCAAAACTGAAAAGCAAAAAGACAAAAAAAAAAGCTAGAACAGAATATACAAGGACTGTGGGACAACTATAAAAGCTGTACATGTAATGAGAATATCAGAAGAAGAAAAAGAAAAAACGAACAGAAAAAAATATATGAAATAATAATGATTGAGAATTTCCCCCAAATTAATGTCAGGCACCAAACCACAGATCCAGGAAGCCTAGGGAATACCACCAAGCAGGATAGATGCAAAAAATACTATACCTAGGCATATCATTTTCAAACTATACAAAATCAAAGATAAAGAAAAAACCCTGAAAGAAGCCGGAGGAAAAAATACTTTTTTAAATTTTGGCCACAGCATGCGGCATGTGGGATCCCTGACCAGGGATCGAACCTGCACCCCCTGCAGTGGAAGCATAGAATCTTAACCACTGGACTGCCAGGGAAGTCCCCAAAATACTTTATTTATAGAGGAATAAAAATAAGAATTACATTCAACTTCTCAGAAACCATGCAAGCAAGAGTATGGAGTGAAATATTTATTGTTGAGAGAAGAAAACCACCACCCTAAAATTCTGTACCTTAGAATTCTGACCCAATGGAATTACTCTTGAAAAGTAAAGGAGAAACAAAGACTTTTTCAAGCAAACAAAAATTGAGGGAATTTGTTTCCAGTAGATCTGCCTTGTAAGAAATGTTAAAAGAAGTTCTTTAGTGAGAAGGAAAATGTAGGTCAGAAACTTGGATCTATATACAGAAAGGAAGAGCACTGAAGAAGCAGTAAGTGGAGGTAAAAGAAAAACTTTCATTTTTCTTATTCTGAATTGACCTTACAGATAACAGTTTGTTTAAAATAATAATATAGCAACAATGTAGTAAATTATATATGCTTACAGATATATCATACATAATATATGCACACACATATATGCTTAGTTGTGCTCATATATAAGTGAAATGAATGACAACAATGATACAAACAACCGGAGGGAGGAATTAGGATTATTCTGCTGTTATAAGGTACTGACACTACTGTTAAGTGATATTCAAAAGTAGATTTGCATTAGTCCTAAATGTATATTGCAAACTCTGAGGCAGCCTCTTAAAAAGTTAAAGAAGTACAACTGGAAGACAAAAATAGGAACAAAGAACAAGGGCAACAAATAGGAAACAGTAACAAATATGGTAGATATTAATCCAACTATTATCAATAATCACTCTGAATGTCAATGGTCTAAATGCACCAATTAAAAGACAGAGATTGCCAGAGTATATTATTAAAAAACAAGACCCAACTATATGTTTTCTACAAGAAACCCACTTTAAATATAAAGACACATATAGATTAAAAGTAAATGGATGGAAAAAATATAACATGCTAACATTAATCAAAAGAAAGCAGGAGAAGCTATATTAATTTCAGACACAGACTTCAAAGCAAAGAAAACTATCAGAAATAGAGAAGGGCAATACATATGGATAAAGGGGTCAATTCTCCAAGAAGACGTAACAGTCCTTAATGTGTATGCACCTAACAACAGAGCATCAAACTATGTAAGGCAAAAACTAATAGATGAGAAATAGATGAATCAACTATCATAGTTGGAGACTTTAACACTCCTCCATGAGAAATGGATAGATCCAGCAGGCAGAAAATCAGTAAGAATATAGTTGAATGCAACAGCATCAACATACTGGATATAATTGACATCTATAGACTACTTCATCCAACAACAGCAGAATACACATTTATCTCAAGCTCATATGGAACATTCACCGAGATAAACTACATTCTGGGCCATAAAATACACTTTAACAAATTTAAAATAATAAAAATCATACAATGTCTGCTTTCAGACTACAATGGAATTAAACTAAAAGTCAGTAACAGATTAGTGAATATTCCAAAATATATGGAGATTAAACAACACACTTTTAAATAACACATGGGTTAAAAAAGAAGTCACAAGAAAAAATTTTAAATGTTTGGAACTAAATGAATATGACAACACAATTTATCAAAATTTGTCGGATTCAGCAAAAGCAGTGCTTAGAGGAAATTTTATAGCATCGAATGCATATATTAAAAAGGAAGAAATACCTAAAATCAATAATCTAAGTTTCCACCTTAGAAAACTAGAAAAAGAAGAGCAAATTAAATCCAAAGTAAGCAGAATAAAAGAAAGAATAAGATTTAGAGCAGAAATCAATGAAATTGAAAACAGAAAATCAATAGAAAAAATCAACAAAACCAAAAACTAGGTGTTTTGTTTTTAACTATTTACTGTTTATTTGCTTTTTTAAAAAAATTTTTATTGAAGTATAGTTGATTTACAATGTTGTGTTAGTTTCTGGTGTACAGCAAAGTGATTCAGTTATGCATATATATATTCTTTTTCATGTTCTTTTCCATTATGGTTTATTACAGGATATTGAATGTAGTTCCCTGTGCTATACAGTAGGACCTTGTTGTTTATCTATTTTGTATATAGTAGTTTGTATCTGCTAATCCCAAACTCCTAACTTATCCCTCCCGTACCCCCTTTCCCCTTTGGTAACCATAAATTTGTTTTCTTTTTATTTTTTAAATTTTTTTATTGAAGTATAGTTGATTTACAATGTTGTGTTAGTTTCAGGTGTACAGCAAAGTGATTCAGTTCTATATGTATATATTTTTTTCTTTTTCAGATTTTTTTCCCTTATAGGTTATTACAAAATATTGAGTGTAGTTCCCTGTGCTATACAGTAGATCCTTGTTGGTTATCTATTTTATATACAGTAGTGTGTATATGTTAATTCCAAACTCCTAATTTATCCCTCCCACCCCTTTCCCCTTTGGTAACCATAAGTTTGTTTTCTATGTCTGTGGGTCTATTTCTGCTTTGTAATAAGTACATTTGTATCACTTTTTTTAGATTCCACATAGAAGAGATATCATTTAATATTTGTCTTTCTCTGTCTGACTTAACTTCACTTAGTATGATAATCTCTAGGTCCATCCATGTTGCTGTAAATGGCATTATTTCATTCTTTTTTATGGCTAATATTCCATTGTGTGTGTGTGTGTCCCACACCTTCTTTATTCATTCATCTGTCGATGGACATTTAGGTTGTTTCCATGCCTTGGAACAATAGTCTTGGAAACTATTACTATTGTAATAGTACTGCTATGAACATTGGAGTGCATGTATCTTTTCAAATTAGAGTGTTCTCCAGATATATGCCCAAGAATGGAATTGCTAGATCATATGGCAACTCTATTTTTAGCTTTTTAAGGAACCCTCCATACTGTTAAAAACTAGTTTTTTGCAAGATCAATAGAATTGTTAAGCCTTTAGCCGGGTTAACTAACGAAAAGCTTACCAACATCTGCTTAGGATATAGAAATATGAAAATAAAAATCACTTTCATTATTGCAGTTAGAAAACGCAGGACAGTGTACAAAATTGCAGCTTTTCTTGAACTCATTAGATAACCAAGGTTACAGAATGACTGGTTATCTTAACCCTAAGGAAATACAGGAGTTTCTGAAGAGACACAAGACACAAACACTGACTCAGTTGTGGCAAAGCACAGGAAGAAAATGAGGCCACATCATAAGTAGAGAAGAAAAATTCAGCTAACATTTTTAACTAATTGCTAAAGTCTGAATATGACTGTAGGATAATCTGAGAGAATAGTATCCCTAGGAGCCATAGAAATAAGTGAGTTTGTCCCTACCTGGAAGCTTTTCTCAGTGGACTCCCAGAAGGTATTTATTCACAAAAAAGACTGATTGGCAGGGCAGGAGATTAGAGGAGACAGCATCCCTTGAGGTACAAGCCTGAAGGAAAGGAGCAGTCACTACTACAGGAAAGGCAGATAGCCCTGCCTGGAAACTTATCCCCTTCAGAACAAAAGAGTTAAACTGCTAAGGGCAGGAAAACTGTGGCTGGAAGGCAGGGAAAGAAAAAAAATCCTGGGCTCAGACTACTATAGGTCTCCTACCACTGGGGGAGGGCAGGATCACTGAGAAGGTCTCACCTCCAAAACCCGGGGACATAGGGCCTACCTAAGACTGAGGTGGGAGCGAGACAAGAGAAAATCATCCTGCCCCAACCAGGCTACCAAGCGCTGGTAGTAAGTAAGAAGCGATGCAACTACTACTGAGGGTGGAGAGACATCCTCTCTGAAATACAGGCAAAGGCAAACAGTAAAGGCCTAAAGCTGAGAGTGGAGCAGGAACATTGAGGGAAACTCTCAAGTAAACCTGTCTCTCCATAAGAACAAAGTTACACTAGAATTGGATGCCAGTGGTGAACTGAAAGTGAATATAGAACAACCAAACCCAAACCCAGCTCAATTCCTGACTACATTGACTTGACCCCTCCTATATGTATGGCCTAGTGGAAGAAGATCACCCAATTCCAGGCATAAATACTACTTACCTTAATCTTTACTGTCCTACTCACAATGTATGGCTTTCAACCAAAATACATAAAACACAAAAAGCAAAAACAAAAAGAAACAAAAATATAATTCATAGTCAAGAAACAAAGTAATCAACAAAACTGGACTCATATATGGCTCAGATTTTGGAACTTGGACTTAAATAACTATAATATACTAAAGGGTCTAGCAGACAAGGTGGACAACATGTATGAACAGAGGGAGAATTTCAGCATAAAAATGAAAACTATAAAAGAGTCAAATAAAAATGATAAAAATAAAAACATGGTAACAGACAAAATATTATATGCATTTGTGATAAAAAAAATACTCAGCATATTTCTATTCCCTCTGTGATAGAGAAGTCTACAAAAACCCTACAGTCTTATACTTAACTGGTGAAAGATCGACTGCTTTGCTGCTAAGATCAGAAACAAGGCAAGGATGTCTACTCCCAAAACTCCTATTTAACATCAAACTGGAGTTCAGTAAGGCAAGAAAAAGTAATTCCATACATATTGGAAAAGAAGAAATAAAACATTTCTATTCATGGATGAAATGATTTTCCATATAGAAAATCCCAAAGATTCTATGAAATATCCTACAAAACAGATACTAGAAACTAATAAGAGAAGTTGTCAAGCCACAAGATACAATTGAATATATATATTGTAGAAATGATTAGAAATTAAATTTTTTAAATAGTACCAATTATACCAAAACATGAAAAATTTACATATAAATCTCAAAATATGTGCAGGATTGTATGCTGAAAGTTACAAAACACCAATGAAAGAAAGCAAAGCCCTAAATAAATAGAGCTATACACTGTATTCATAGATTAGAAAATTCAATATTGTTAAATTGTCATTTTGAAATTGATCTATAATTTCAACACAGTTCCAATCAGAAACATAATAGGCTCTCTTGTAGAAGTAGACAAGTCGATTCTAAAATTTATACGGAAATACAAAGGACCTAGAATACCTAAAACAACTTTGAAAAAAACAGCAATGTTGAAGAACTCTGTACTACCTGATTTTGATACTTGTGATAAAGCTATAGTAATCAAGCCAGTGGGGGCTTGGTGAAAGAATAGACATGTACAATGAAGGAATGAGATCGTTTTATTAGGTTATCTTGGAGTTGACCATTTCAGATTAACTTTCTTATCTATATAGCAAATCCTTTCAATTTGTAGATTCATGTTTTATTTCTGGGACGTTTTCTTCAACTATAATTTTAAATAATAGTTCCATTGTTTTATAATTCCTCTTCAAGGGCTCCAGTTATATCTAAATTGCATTGCCTGTCTTCCGTGTCAATCATTTCCTTCCTGACTCTTTTTACTTTATCTTATTTCCTTTTCTTGGCTGATTGTTTGTCTTTCTTCGGTGCTGCTTATTAAATTTCCGTTTGAGTCCATTCTCCCTTGCGTGCTGTAGTGAGTTAAATGTCGGCCTCCCAAAAGGTATGTCCACTTCAAACCCATTAATGTGACTTTATTTGGAAAAGGGGGTTTTGCAAATGTAATTAAGTTAAGGATCTTGAGATGAGATCATCCTAGTTTAGCTGGGTGGGCCCGAATTCCAATGGCAATTGTTCCTAAAAGAGAAGAGAAGGGAAGGGGGCGAAGACATTTAGAAAAGAGGGCAATATGAAGATGGAGGGGGAGATTAGAATAATGCATATATAAACAAAGAACATCAAGGATTTCTGGCAGTCACCAGAAGCTAGGAGAGAGGGATGAAAACTAGGAGAGCACCTCCAGAAGAAACCAGCCCTGCTGACACCTTGATTTCAGACTTCTGGACTCCAGAACTGTGACAGAACCAATTTCTATTGTTTTAAGTCACCCAGTTTGTGCTAATTTGTTAAGGCAGCCTTAGGAAACAAATGCTTAAAATTTACTTTTCAATTTTGAGATAATTTTTCTTCTTGTTTTGTTTATTCCTTGAGTTCAAGTAACTTTTTAAAATATCTTCCTATTTTTTTCCAAATCCATTTATGTTTTTAATTTCTGATTGAAGATAGCTTTTCTTATTTCCAAATACTCGTTTTGGGGTTATTTAGAAAATTGCATGGTGTTGCAATTTTCTTTCACTTCATGGTTGTTTGGGTTTTTTGTGTTGTTTTGTTTTTTATCTTTCTTGGAATGGTGGAGGAGTTTCATCGCTTTAGATGTTTGATTCTCTCTGTCTTTCTAAGTAGCTTTGCATAGATTTATTCCATTTTCTTCAATTCTTTTTGCAGATTTGTGATAGTTTACAAGATTCTTAGTTTAATGATGCCCTCTTCTGTCAATATGGCAAAGTACAATGTCTTTAATGCTTGTTTTTTGTATGTTCTATATTTGAGATCTAAGCCTATTATGTGCATGGAAGAATGTAAAGATTTATCTTAAGACCCTCACCTTTCCAGTTCAGTATGATTGAAGCTTATTGCTGTCTCAGGAATAGCAGAAGCACACAGTATTCTTGCATTACCCCCACGGTGCTATCTTCACATTTCCTTATGGGGATGCTTTCTCTAAGCCATCCCCAACTTTACTCCCTACTTCCTTCTCTCCTTCCATGTGCCCTCTGCCTCTGGAAACCACTGTTTAGGTATATCTCACAAAAGCAAGGAGGCTTAAACCAACAATAAAGCACTCATAGGGAAAAAAAGGGACAGAATTAACAGAGAAGAAAGGCAAAGGGAATTCCTGAGATGATGATGATGAAATGAAATTCTATGGCAACACCTTGTTTAGTGTAGGATTAGAGATCACCAGCTCAGGAGGGATGACTCCCTCACAACCCCTCCTCAAAAAATGAAGGTAATAGAATGTCTAATATTTATAAATAAATATACTGAGAAAAGTTGTACAGCTCTGTCAGAATTTGGGGATAAACTGGTTATACTACCAAAAAAAAAAAAAAACCCCACTAAGCAAGCAAAAATGTAATCATTAACTCTTGGGAGGGGGATAGATTTGTTTCTTTTTTTCTTTGCATTTTATTATTTTTTTATACAGCAAGTTCTTATTAGTTATCCATTTTATACATATTAGTGTATACATGTCAATCCCAATCTCCCAGTTCATCACACCACCACCCCTACCCCGCCACTTTCCCCCCTTGGTGTCCATAGTTTGTTCTCTACAGCTGTGTCTCTATTTCTGCCCTGCAAACCGGTTCATCTGTACCATTTTTCTAGGTTCCACATATATGTGTTAATATACGATATTTGTTTTTCTCTTTCTGACTTACTTCACTCTGTATGACAGTCTCTACATCCATCCACATCCCTACAAATGACCCAATTTCATTCCTTTTTATGGCTGAGTAATATTCCATTGTATATATGTACCACTTCTTCTTTATCCATTCCTCTGTCGATGGGCATTTAGGTTGCTTCCATGACCTGGCTATTGTAAATAGTGCTGCAATGAACACTGGGGTGCATGTGTCTCTCTGAATTATGCTTTTCTCTGGGTATATGCCCAGTAGTGGGAATTCTGGATCATATGGTAGTTCTATTTTTAGTTTTTTAAGGAACCTCCATACTGTTCTCCGTACTGGCTGTATCAATTTACATTCCCACCAACAGTGTAAGAGGGTTCCCTTTTCTCCACACCCTCTCCAGCATTTGTTGTTTGTAGATTTTCTGATGATGCCCATTCTAACTGGTGTGAGGTGATACCTCACTGTAGTTTTGATTTGCATTTCTCTAATAATTAGTGATATTGAGCAGCTTTTCATGTGCTTCTTGGCCATCTGTATGTCTTCTTTGGAGAAATGTCTATTTAGGTCTTCTGCCCATCTTTTGATTGGGTTGTTTGTTTTTTTAATGTTGAGCTGCATGAACTGTTTATATATTTTGGAGATTAATCCTTTGTCCATTGATTCTTTTGCAAATATTTTCTCCCATTCTGAGGGTTGTCTTTTTGTCTTGTTTGTAGTTTCCTTTGCTTTGCAAAAGCTTTTAAGTTTAATTAGGTCCCATTTGTTTATTTTTGTTTTCACTTCCATTACTCTAGGAGGTGGATCAAAAAATATCTTGCTGTGATTTATGTCAGAGTATTCTTCCTATGTTTTCCTCTAAGAGTTTTATAGTGTCCGGTCTTACATTTAGGTCTCTAATCCATTTTGAGTTTATTTTTGTGTATGGTGTTAGGGGGTGTTCTAATTTCATTCTTTTCCATGTAGCTGTCCAGTTTTCCCAGCACCACTTATTGAAGAGACTGTCTTTTCTCCATTGTATATCTTTGCCTCCTTTGTCATAGATTAGTTGACCATAGGTGCATGGGTTTATCTCTGGGCTTTCTATCTTGTTCCATTGATCTATGTTTCTGTTTTTGTGCCAGTACCATATTGTCTTGATAACTGTAGCTTTGTAGTGTAGTCTGAAGTCAGGGAGTCTGATTCCTCCAGCTCCGTTTTTTTCCCTCAAGACTGCTTTGGCTATTCGGGGTCTTTTGTGTCTCCATACAAATTTTAAGATGATTTGTTCTAGTTCTGTAAAAAATGCCATTGGTAATTTGATAGGGATTGCATTGAATCTGTAGATTGCTTTGGGTAGTATAGTCATTTTCACAATATTGATTCTTCCAATCCAAGAACATGGTATATCTCTCCATCTGTTGGTATCATCTTTAATTTCTTTCATCAGTGTCTTATAGTTTTCTGCATATGGGTCTTTTGTCTCCTTAGGTAGGTTTATTCCTAGGTATTTTATCCTTTTTGTTGCAATGGTAAATGGGAGTGTTTCCTTAATTTCTCTTTCAGATTTTTCATCGTTAGTGTACAGGGATGCAAGAGATTTCTGTGCATTAATTTTGTATCCTGCTACTTTACCAACTTCATTAATTAGCACTAGCAGTTTTCTGGTAGCATCTTTAGGATTCTGTATGTATAGTATCATGTCATCTGCAAACAGTGACAGTTTCACTTCTTTTCCGATTTGGATTCCTTTTATTGCTTTTTCTTCTCTGATTTCCATTTGAAGACAAGGCAACCTTGTCTTCTTCCGGATCTTAGTGGAAATGGTTTCAGTTTTTCACCATTGAGAACGATGTTGGCTGTGGGTTTGTCATATATGGCCTTTATTATGTTGAGGTAAGTTCCCTCTATGCCTGCTTTCTGGAGAGTTTTTATCATAAATGGGACTTGAATTTTGTCAAAAGCTTTTTCTGCATCTATTGAGATGATCATATGGTTTTTATCCTTCAGTTTGTTAATATGGTGTATCACATTGATTGATTTGCATATATTGAAGAATCCTTGCATTCCTGGGATAAACCCACTTGATCGTGGTGTATGATCCTTTTAATGTGCTGTTGGATTCTGTTTGCTAGTATTTTGTTGAGGATTTTTACATCTCTGTTCATCAGTGATATTGGCCTGTAGTTTTTTTGTTTGTTTGTTTTTGTCACATCTTTGTCTGGTTTTGGTATCAGGGTGATGGTGGCCTCGTAGAATGAGTTTGGGAGTGTTCCTCCTTTGCTATATTTTGGAAGAGTTTGAGAAGGATAGGTGTTAGCTCTTCTGTAAATGTTTGATAGAATTTGCCTGTGAAGCCATCTGGTCCTGGGCTTTTGTTTGTTGGAAGATTTTAAGTCACAGTTTCAATTTCAGTGCTTGTGACTGGTCTGTTTATATTTTCTATTTCTTCCTGGTTCAGTCTCGGGAGGTTGTGCTTTTCTAAGAATTTGTCCATTTCTTCCAGGTTGTCCATTTTATTGGCATGTAGTTGCTTGTAGTAATCTCTCATGATCCTTTCTATTTCTGCAGTGTCAGTTGTTACGTGTCCTTTTACATTTCTAGTTCTGTTGATTTGAGTCTTCCTTTTTTTCTTGATGAGTCTGGCTAATGGTTTATCAATTTTGTTTATCTTCTCAAAAAACCAGCTTTTAGTTTTATTGATCTTTGCTATTGTTTCCTTCATTTCTTTTTCATTTATTTCTGATCTGATCTTTATGATTTCTTTCCTTCTGCTAACTTTGGTTGGTTTTTTGTTCTTCTTTGTCTAATTACTTTAGGTGTAAGGTTAGGTTGTTTATTTGAGATGTTTCTTGTTTCTTGAGGTAGGATTGTATTGCTATAAACTTCCCTCTTAGAACTGCTTTTGCTGCATCCCATAGGTTTTGGGTTGTCATGTTTTCATTGTTTCTAGGTATTTTTTGATTTCCTCTTTGATTTCTTCAGTGATCTCTTGGTTATTTAGTAGCATATTGTTTAGCCTCCATGTGTTTGTATTTTTTATGGTTTTTTTCCTGGAATTGATATCTAGTCTCATAACGTTGTGGTCAGAAAAGATGCTTGTTACGATTTCAGTTTTCTTAAATTTACCAAGGCTTGATTTGTGACCCAAGATATGATCTATCCTGGAGAATGTTCCACGAGCACCTGAGAAGAATGTGTATTCTGTTGTTTTTGGATGGAATGTCCTATAAATATCAATTAAATCCATTTTCTTTAATGCATTATTTAAAGCTTGTTTCCTTATTTTTTCATTTTGGTTGATCTGTCCATTGGTGAAAGTGGGGTGTTAAAGTCCCCTACTATTATTGTGTTACTGTCGATTTCCCCTTTTATGGCTGTTAGCATTTGCCTTATGTATTGAGGTGCTCCTATGTTGGGTGCATAAATATTTACAATTATTATATCTTCTTCTTGGATTGATCCCTATGATCAATCCATATTGATCATTATGTAGTGTCCTTCTTTGTCTCTTGTAATAGTCCTTATTTTAAAGTCTGTTTTGTCTGATATGAGAATTGCTACTTCAGCTTTCTTTTGATTTCCATTTGCATGGAATATCTTTTTCCATCCCCTCACTTTCAGTCTGTATGTGTCCCTAGGTCTGAAGTGGGTCTCTTGTAGACAGCATATATACAGTTCTTGTTTTGGTATCCATTCAGCCAGTCTATTTCTTTTGGATGGAGAATTTAATCCATTTACATTTAAGGTAATTATCGATATGTATGTTCCCATTTTCTTAATTGTTTTGGGTTTGTTTTTGTAGGTCTTTTCCTTCTCTTGTGTCTCCTGCCTAAAGAAGTTCCTTTAGCATTTGTTGTAAAGCTGGCTCGGTGGTGCTGAATTCTCTTAGCTCTTGCTTGTCTGTAAAGGTTTTAATTTCTCCGTTGAATCTGAATGAGATCCTTGCTGGGTAGAGTAATCTTGGTTATAGGTTTTTCCCTTTCATCATTGTAAATATATCCTGCCACTCCCTTCTGGCTTGCAGAGTTTCTGCTGAAAGATAAGCCATTAACCTTATGGGGATTCCCTTGTATGTTATTTGTTGCTTTTCCCTTCCTGCTTTTATTATTTGTATTTAATTTTTGATAGTTTGATTAATACATGTCTTGGCATGTTTCTCCTTGGATTTATCCTGTATGGGACTCTCTGCACTTCCTGGACTTGACTGACTATTTCCTTTTCCATGTTAGGGAAGTTTCCAACTATAATCTCTTCAAATATTTTTTCAGTCCCTTCCTTTTTCTCTTCTTCTGGGACCCCTATAATTCAAATGTTGGTGCATTTAATGTTGTCCCAGAGCTCTCTGAGACTGTCCTCAATTCTTTTCATTCTTTTTTCTTTATTCTGCTCTGCAGTAGTTATTTCTACTATTTTATCTTCCAGGTCACTTATCCGTTCTTCTGCCTCAGTTATTCTTCTATTGATTCCTTCTAGAGAATTTTTAATTTCATTTATTGTGTTGTTCATCTTCATTGTTTGTATGCTGTTTAGTTCTTCTCGGTCCTTGTTAAACATTTCTTGTATTTTCTCCATTCTATTTCCAAGATTTTGGATCAATTTTACTATCATTACTCTGAATTCTTTTTCAGGTAGACTGCCTATTTCCTCTTCATTTGTTTGGTTTGGTGGGTTTTTACCTTGCTCCTTCATCTGCTGTGTGTTTCTCTGTCTTCTCATTTTGCTTAACTTACTGTGTTTGGGGTCTCCTTTTCACAGGCTGCGTGTTCATAGTTCCCGTTGTTTTTGGTGTCTGCCCACAGTGCGTAAGGTTGGTTCAGTGGGTTGTGTAGGCTTCCTGGAAGAAGGGACTGTGCCTGTGTTCTGGTGGGTGAGGCTGGATCTGGTTTTTCTGGTGGGCAGGACTGAGTCTGGTGGTGTGTTTTGGGGTGTCTGTGAACTTATTATGATTTTAGGCTGCCTCTCTGCTAATGGGTGGGGTTGTGTTCCTGTCTTGCTAGTTGTTTGGCATGGGGTGTCCAGCACTGGAGCTTGCTGGTCGTTGAGTGGAGCTGGGTCTTAGCATTGAGACGGAGATCTCTGGGAGAGCTCTCGTCAACTGATATTACTTGGGGCTGGGAGGTCTCTGGTGGTCCAATGTCCTGAACTCGGCTCTCCCACCTCAGAGGCTCAGACCTGACACCTGGCTGGAACACCGAGACCCTGTCAGCCACATGGCTCAGAAGAAAAGAGAGAAAAAAAAGAAAGAAAAAATAAATAAATAAATAAATAAGTAAAGTTATTAAAATAAATTTTAAAATTATTAAAATAAAAATATAAAAAGTATTAAAAAAAAGAACAGAGCAACCGAACCAATAAACAAATCCACCAATGATAACAAGCGCTAAAAACTAAACTAAGATAAACATATAAATCAGAAACTAGTCAGTTGCATACAGCAAACCCCAAGTCTACAGTTGCTCCCAAAGTCCACTGCCTCAATTTTGGGATGATTCATTGTCTATTCAGGTATTCCGCAGATGCAGGGTACATCAAGTTGATTGTGGAGATTTAATCCACTGCTCCTGAGGCTGCTGGGAGAGATTTCCCTTTCTCTTCTTTGTTTGCACAGCTCTGGGGTTCAGCTTTGGATCTGGACCCGCCTCTGCATGTAGGTCACCTGAGGGCGTCTGTTCTTCGCTCAGACAGGATGGGGTTAAAGGAGCAGCTGATTAGGGGGCTCTTACTCACTCAGGCCGGGGGGAGGGAGGTGTACAGAATGCAGGGCGAGCCTGCGGCGGCAGAGGCTGGTGTGACATTGCAACAGCCTGAGGCATGCCATGTGTTCTCCCAGGGAAGTTGTCCCTGGATCACGGGATCCTGGCAGTGGCGGGCTGCACAGGCTCCTGGGAGGGGAGGTGTGGATAGTGACCTGCGCTTGCACACAGGCTGCTTGGTGGCTGCAGCAGCAGCCTTAGCATCTCATGCCCATCTCTGGTGTGCACGCTGATAGCCGGGGCTCGCGCCCTACTCTGGAGCTCGTTTAGGCAGTACTCTGAACCCCCTCTCCTCGTGCACCCCTAAACAATGGTCTCTTGCCTCTTAGGCAGGTCCAGAGTTTTTCCCAGACTCCGTCCCAGCTAGCAGTGGCACACCTTCAGGCTGTGCTCACACAGCCAACCCCAGTCCTCTCCCTGGGATCTAACCTCCAAAGCCCGAGCCTCAGCTCCCAGCCCCCGCCCGCCCTGGCGGCTGAGCAGACAAGCCTCTCGGGCTGGTGAGTGCTGGTCGGCACTGATCCTCTGTGCGGGAATCTCTCCACTTTGCTCTCCGCACCCCCGTGGCTGTGCTCTCCTCCATGGCTCCGAAGCTTCCCGTCTCTGCCACCCGCAGTCTCCGCCCGTGAAGGGGCTTCCTGGTGTGTGGAAACCTTTCCTCTTTCACAGCTCCCTCCCAGAGGGGCAGGTCCCGTCCCTATTCTTTTGTCTCTGTTTTTTCTTTTTTCTTTTGCCCTACCCAGGTACGTGGGGAGTTTCTTGCCTTTTGGGAAGTCTGAAGTCTTCTGCCAGCATTCAGTAGGTGTTCTGTAGGAGTTGTTCCACATGTAGATGTATTTCTGATGTATTTGTGGGGAGGAAGGTGATCTCCGTGTCTTACTCCTCTGCCATCTTGAAGGTCCTCTCCTATCATTAAATTTTTAATCCATGTTCTCTTTTGACTCGTTGAGCATCTGTAGAAATATTATTTTGAATTCTTCATCAGACAATTCCTGGAACTCCATCTCTTTGGGGCCAGTTACTGTAGGTTTACTGTATTCCTTTGATGGAGTCATGTTTTTCTGAGTCTTCATAATTCTGGTAGCCTTGTTTAGGTGTCTGTGCATTTAAAGAAGCAGTTGCCTCTTCCAAACTTTGTGGACTGACTTTGGTAAGGGAAGACCTTCACGTGTGGGTGGGTGCACACTGGAGCATGCTGTGATGTCAGGTCTAGTGGTGCAGGGTGCCAAGTTCGTGGGCATGTGGCAGCACACAGGTCCATCAGGGGCATCATGTCTCTTCAGCTCAGGCCACTGGGGTTCCCAGCGTCAACAACTGTATGTCCTTGGTAAGGACTGTGGGGAGTCTGCAGTGGTTGCAAGAGCTGCTGGGGTCCTCAGTGGTGTCTGCAGGTCCAGCAGCTAGGGACCAGGGCAGGCAGTGGCGATAGTATGCACACACTTGGCTGTAGGGGCCAGCTGCAGGTGCCTATATCATGGCAGGTGCCAGTTGCAGGCACACACAACATGCTGGGGGCCAGTGTAGGCAGCAAGGGCCAGGGACAACTATAAGCTCACTGGCAGCTACTGGAGCCCTGGCTATCAGCATGCTCTCCCATGGCTGTACAGTCCTCCCCTGGGTGTGTGAACTTCACGGTGAGGGGGATTGGGCTGGAGGTGCACAGGTGCACAGCTGGAGGAACTCTAGCTATAGATAAGTACAGTTGTTCGGCCAGTGACATAAGACAGGGCCTGATCTGGGCCCACAAGGAGCTATGGGAGCCCTGGCTGTCAGCATGCTCTCCTAGTGGCTGTACAATCTCCCCCGAGGTGTGCAGCTGGGTGAAGGCTAGTGATGGATGTCAGGCTAGCAGCATAAAAGTGAGCTGGAGGGGCTAGCTGTGAGTGCACGCACAGCAGTAGGGGTCATCCGCAGGGGTCTAAGCTGGTGTTTCACACTGGTGCAGCCTCAGAGGCCTGAGCTAGCTGCCAGTGCAGTTCCCAGGCTCTGGAGGGAGACGGGATATGGGGGGTGGGGAAGGTGATGGATCAGGGAGGGACTCAGGCAGCTGGCATCAGCGAGCACAAATACCTATAGGGCAAAAGCTGGTGAAATCTGCAGGGGGTCTGTGGCAGCTGTGTTAGCCATTGATTCTTCTTCAGTGGCAAAGGCTGCTGGGTTTGTCTATAGAGCAGGTCACTGTGAACTGTGATGGCTCCCACTGTATGACCGCTTTTCTTTTTGTTCCTAGCCATCTCTGTACATCTCAGCTTTTCCTGTCTGTGGGGTGAAACCTAAGCAGATCCTTTGTGTGGCACCCAGAAAGGCTGGAGAAGCTGCTCACCTGACTGTTTCTTTCTTAGAAAGGAGAATTCTTTCTAGCTGGGAAGTTCCCTCTTGGCACTAAGAAGTGCCAGCTTGAGGGATGGGATGATGCAGACAAGATGAAACTAATTTTCTTCTCTTCTTGTGCATTTATTCTCAGGGTTTTTGTTCCACTGTGTGCTAAAATTTCTTAAGTGGAATCCAGAGTTCTCCCAGAGCTATTTTTCTTCATGACTAGCTGTCTAATTATTGGTCTCTGTGCAGGGACAGAGCTTGGGGTCTCCTATATTGCCATTTTGGTGCCAATCACTCTCCTTGTCACTATTGTCACCAGTGTTATCTTTGTAACTCCATCACAGAACTGGACCCATTGTAGGCACCAGTATTCATCAGTTGAATGGATGAGTGGATGGGTGGATGGATAGATGAATGAAGGAACAAAATTTACTGTTTTTTTTAAGTTCTAAAAGAAGAGGGCGCAAAGAGATAGCTGGCAGGATCGGTGGGCACTAGGCTCAAAGAGTTTTAAGTGAACTTTAGCTCCGGACTAGAGAGTCTGTCCTAAGTGAAGCTTGCTGAGTTAGGCCATAGTAGAAACGTCAGTGTAAGGGTAAATTTAGAAAGTGTTACCACTCTTGAGTAGTGGGCTAGCACTGTTGGTGTTCTTCTAGCTGGTAAACATGAAATACTGCTGTGTGGCTTCTGATGGAATTTACCGTGGCCTGATGAGAAATAACTCGCATGAGTGAAACTGAAGGGAAGAAAGCTGAGATTACTAACTGCTAGCCAAGTATGGCAGACAGTGAGATCAGCATGGTCACCACAGGCCAAACCACTAACTCCCTTCTCTTGGTAAGCGCTGCCTGGAGCATTATGGTCTGCTACATTTGGATTATTTTATTGTAAAAGCGGCTACTCAGGGTTTCTCTAAGTGTTTACTTTCACCTAGAACTCTCAGTTGAATACCACTTTATTACTCAGTGCTGCTCAGGGCCACCCACTTTTGCTGTGCAATATGTTCCAAGAATGGGATATTTCCTATTTGGAAAAACGGTATTCATGTAAAGACCTAGCACACATTTCCCTTTTGATCTACTTCCACAGACATTCAAGAAGGTTCACAGCCTTTGTCTCAACCTAAGCTGCAGAATTTAACAGACTTTCAGCTATTTTTGTGCTGTGCCTAAGACTGGTCCTTTTCCATTTATTTAATTATGCCTTGGGATAGACCTTTGACAAGTGGGTTTCAGAGCTTCCCGATAAAGAACTTAATGTAAGTTTTTTCTGTTTTAAGACTCCTTCAATCGTTTTTGGCAAGTGGTAAAAACAAACCTCTGAGGAAGCACAGTGAGAGCTTTGGGCTTTCCGCCCTGACCCTGTTTATTCCGCTGGAGAGGCCCACCTGTAGGCTGCCCAGGGCAAAGATGTAGTCATTAGAGACAAACACAGACCTCAGCACCACAGAAAGACAGACCACATCTCATGTCTGGAAAGAGTGGGTCACTTTTGTAGCTAAGGTCTTTGAAAATGCAGTTACTCAAAGCAACCATACTACTCTGTGGTTCCCACGATCATGTTGCCCCCCACCCCTCTCCTGGTTGACCTGTGTATGTACACACACGCTTACGTGGAACTTTTCTGTCAGAGGCCATTTTTGCTTCCCAAAATCTTGCTTCATGGTTTGACCTTGGCCCTTTAATAGAAGCTCCAGCTACCACAAATCTCTACCGAAACAGGGCTGAGAGGAAGTGGACGTCTTCATGACAGCCATCACTTTCCTCTTCTTTTTTCTTCTATGAGCACCAGTGCCAGGCACCAGCCATTCTGGCTGCCTCTCCTTACTTGCTCACGCCACGCTGCGTTTTCAGTATCGCATAGATATTTTGGGGAGTATGAACTTATAAGGTCTTCTCATACTTTCACTATAGTCCTCTCTTCCTATTCCATGGGACAGGGCTATAGAACAATCAGCATCCGATCCCCTCCTACTGTGGCCCCTTGACCTTAAGCCAGGCAGGGTCACCTCAGCTCTGTCCCCTCCCCTTTGGATGAGGTCCTTTTCTGGAGGCTCTTTACCAATGAGGAAAATAGAGGCCCATAGTATCCCTACTCCAGTCTCTGAGACAGAGCCAAATGGTTGAATGAGTCCAGATTCAGCTTAAGTATAACTCTTAGAACATTTATTCACTTCAACTTTTAATGAAGAGATACTTCAATTTCTGGCCAAGATAGAGTAAAAAAGACTTGATTTACCCTCCTGCATGAAACAGCTAAAGAACTACAAAAAATGTAAAATACAGTTTTGAAGACATTGGAAATCAGGTAACAAAGAACAGTGATCCCTGAGAAATGAGAAACAACAGAGCTTAGGAGCAGTACCTAAAAAGAACCAATGGTTACCAGGAAGCTTACTTGCATCCCAGGACAAAACTCAAGAACATTTATTAGACTACAAAAGTATCTAACACCCAAAAAGAAAATATTTATATCTGGCATCCAATCTAAAATTACCAGGACATGCAAAACAGGAAAAAGCTACCCATAATGAGGAGCAAAATCTATCAAAACTGACCCAGAAATAAAAGTTGATATTATTAGTAGATGAGAACATTAAAAGTTACTAAAAGTATATTTTATATTTTCAAGAAAGTAGCAGAAGGATGAAAACTGCAATATCTCAGATGAAAAATACTCTGGATAGGATTAACGGCAGATTTGACATTGCAGAAGAAAAGTTTAGCGAACCTGAAGATGTAACACCAGAAACTATACAAAATGAAACAGAAAAAATAAGAATTATAGAAAATGGAAAGAGCATCAGTGAGCATTAAGCAATCTGTTACTGTATTAGAGTTTCCAAAGGAGCAAAGAGAGAGGAAGTGAAAAAAGGTTTGAGGAAATAATGGCCAAAATTTTTCCAAATTTGATTAAAACTATAAACTTACATATCCAAGAAGCTCAAATAACCCCAAGCATAGGAAACATAAAGAAAACTTCTGACTACTGTTGGTAGTCTGTTAGGTGTGGCTGGTCCCCGGTCCAGTTGGTTGCCAGGCCCTACCTTGTGCCGTGGCTGCCGGCCACTGGTAGGCGGGACCAGGTCATGAGCTGGCTGGTTGCAGAACCTCAGGGAGTCCCAGGGCTAGTGCTGGCCCACTAGTGGGCAGAGCCGGGTTCTGGGGTAGGTGGTTGCAGGGCCAGGGGGTCCTGGATCTAGTGTTAATCTGCTGGTGGATGGGGCTGATTCCTGACACAGCTGGCTGCCTAAATGATCTGGAGGCATTTTTATGATATATTTTTAAATTAAAAAAAAAAAGTGGGATATGGCCTTTTTTTTTGCATTTTCTATATATATATGTGTGTGTGTGCATGTATGTATTTTTAAATTTTACTGGAGTATAGTTGATTTACAATGCTGTGTTAATTTCAGATGCACAACAAAGTGATTCAGTTATACATATACATATATTAACTCCTTTTTAGATTCTCTTCTCATATAGGTTATCACAGAATATTGAGTAGAGTTCCCTGTGCTATACAGTAGGTCCTTGTTGGTTATCTATCTTATATATAGTAGTGTATGCATGTTCATCCCAAGCTCCTGATTTATCCCTCCCCACCATGTTTCCCCTTTGGTAACCATAAGTTTGTTTTAGATATCTGCAAGTCTGTTTCAGTATTGTAAGTAAGTGCATTTGTATCATTTTTTTAAATTAGATTGCACATATGAGAAATATCATATGATATTTGTCTTTGTCTGATTTACTTCACTTAGTATGATAATCTCTAGGTCCATCCATGTTGCTGCAAATGGCATTATTTCATTCCTTTTTGTGGCTGAGTAATATTCCATTGTTTATATGTACCACATCTTTATCCATTCCTCTGTTGATGGACATTTAGCTTGCTTCCTTGTCTTGGCTATTGTAAATAGTGCTTCAGTGAACATTGGGGTGCATGTATCTTTTTGGATTATGGTTTTCTCCAGATATATGCCCAGGAGTGGGATTGCTGGATCATATGGTAGCTCTATTTTTAGTTTTTTAAGGAACCTCCATACTGTTCTCCATCATGGTTGTACCACTTTACATTCCCACCAACAGTGTAGGAGGGTTCCCTTTTCTCCACACCCTCTCCAGCATTTATCATTTGTGGACTTTTTGATGATGACCATTCTGACCAGTGTGAGGTGATACCTCATTGTAGTTCTGATTTACGTTTCTCTGATGATTTGTGATGTTAGCATCTTTTCATGTGCTTTTTGGCCATCTATATGTCTTGTTTGGAGACATGTCTATTTAGATCTTCTGCCCATTTTTTGATTGGGTTTTTTTGACATAGAGCTGTATGAGCTGTTTGTATATCTGGGTGATTAAGCCCTTGTTGGTCACTTCGTTTGCAAATATTTTCTCCCATTCTGTGGGTTGTCTTTTCATTTTGTTTATGGTTTCCTTTGCTGTGCAGAAGCTTTTAAGTTTAATTAGGTCCCATTTGTTTATTTTTGTTTTTATTTTCATTACTCTAGGAGGTAGATCAAAAAAGATATTGCTGTGATTTGTGTCAAAGAGTGTTCTTCCTATGTTTTCCTCTGAGAGTTTTATAGTGTCCGGTCTTACATTTAGGTCTCTAATCCATTTTGAGTTTATTTTTGTATATGGTGTTATTTTTGTACATGGTTAATTTCATTCTTTTACATGTAGCTGTCCAGTTTTCCCAGCACTACTTATTGAAGAGACTTATTCTTGCCTCCTTTGTTGTAGATTAATTGACCTTAGGTGTGTGGGTTTATTTCTGGGCTTTCTATCCTGTTCCATTGATCTGTATTTCTGTTTTTGTGCCAGTACCATACTGTTTTGACTACTGTAGCTTTGGGAACTGCTAGTAGGGATTATCTTTGGATGGAGATGGACTTTTTCCTCTTCATGATTTTGTGTTTTGACAGTAAATATGTGTAACTTTTATAATCAGGAAAAGCATTTTCCTTAAAGAAAAAAGGGGGAATCCTGCCTGTCCCTCAAGACTGTCACCCACTAAGACTCCCCAGATCCCAGCCAAAATGAATCTTTCTTCTATAACTTCATTATTGTGCTTTTACCGTGTATGATCATATTCCTTCATATTTGGCATTTGCGTAGTATTTTTCTTCTATGCAGTTATAAATTCATGCCTAACTACAATAACCGTACTTTCCAGGCTTAGCTTTTCAGAAAATGGCAGCTCTCTTCTCTCACTTGAACCTGATAATACTACACACAGACAAGGGCAGGTCTAGTCTCCCAGGCTCTGATTTCTTGGAGGGCAGGTGCTGGGAGTCTTTGTCACTGTCTCCCAATGCCAGCCACAGTGGGTACTCACTGTGCACTTGCTGGACTGAATAGAATTCCTCTCCCCATTATAAACTTGTTTTCCAGTCAATCCTGAGAAGGACTGGATGGCAGCATAAATGCATTGGGTGATGGGATTTCATGGGTGCAGGTGAGGCCTTTTCCTCTCTCCTGAAACTGATGCCATTACCCAAGCCCATAAGGATGAATTCTCTGGGTTAGGGTGTTCCTGCCCCAGTTAGAGTGGAAAGTGTCCCTGGGGCCATAATGCACTCCCCATCACATCACAGAACATCCTCGAAGGCTGCCGTGAGAGTCACAGACGAAGTAGAAACCAAAGCCACACAGGGAGCTGGGAATAGGGTGGGGGTGGCAGTCCCAGAGTCCCAGTGCACCGCTTCTCCGCCTCCTGCTTATGGCTGTGGAGCCATTACTGGTGTGGGTAAAGCACACTTGCCAAGGTGTGAAGCGTTCTGCAAGAACAAAGAGCCTGGAGTTGGGCTTCAGTCAGTAAGGGGATCTATGGGTGGGGTGGGCATGGAGGATGCAGGTACGAATCTCTCTATTGGTCTTTCTCTTTGTGACTTGTGTCTTTCTCTTTGTGACTTGTGTCTTTCTTCTCCTTAAGTGGCTGGTGAGGAAAAGAGAAGCAGGGTCTCATTTTTCCTCCTTCACCCCTAACATACACACCTTAAAATAACCAGCAGATACCAAAGTAGGTACCAGGGGAAAGGCAGACTGGGGAGGTTGCAGAAGCTCCCCCCAAGAACCAAATGGAGAAGCCTAGTGCCATCCCAAGGCCCAGCTCACCAGTTGAAAGGACCTTATAGAGATTTAAGGCCACTGTAAATTTGGCAAGCACAAATCTCAATTTCCAAACTAATTGAAATCTATTTTTCTTTCATTCCTCTTTTGAGCTCCCATTCTCCTGAGATTCAGGCAGAAACCCAATCTCAGTCGAGATGGTGTTACATCTGAGTTCCAGGGAACTTGCAACGCTAAGGCATTAGGTGCAGGGGTCGGGGAGTAGTCTTCCATGTTATCTGACCTCTCAACACTACTCAGGGGTCCCTCATTCACGATCTCATCACTCAGCCTCTCCAGGCATGGGAGCTCTTCAAGGCTGCCTAAGGTCCAATCTGCCTGGACTAGAGCCCCGTGAAAGCCTCGCTCTCCAAGGATTTGTTGGTCCTTCCTAGACCTTTGGCTGGGGACACGGCACAGGTCCCTCTCTCCAGGTCCTGAGACAGCCTGGTGCCTCTCAGTGTTCTTTCCAGCCCCACTCCAGGGGACTCTGTTGTAGGTAAGGAGTTATAAGCAGGGGTGGGGAAATATTTGTTTGCTAGGGCTGCCATAACAAAGCACCACAAACCGGGTGATTTCAACAGTAGAAATTTTTGTCTCACAGTCCTGGAGACTGGAAGTCCGAGATCAAGGTGTCAGCAGGGTTGGTTCTTTCTGAGGGCTGTGAGGGAAAATCTTCCATGCCTCTCCTCTAGTTTCTGGTGGTTCACTGGCAACCTTTGGCTTGTAGAAGCATCACCCTGATTTCTGCCTTTATCTTCACATGGCGTTCTCCCTGTGTGCATGTTTACCTCTAAATTTCCCCTTTTGTAAGCACACCAGTCATACTGGATTAGGGGCTCACCCAGCTCCAGTATGACCTCATCTTAACCAATTGTCTATTTCCAAATAAGGTCGCATTCTGAGGTACTGGGGGTTAAGACTTCAACATACGAATTTTAGGAGGACATATCCAGCCCATAACAGGAGGTGGGCAGTTCATGGGGAAAAGGAATTATGTTTTTCTCCACTTACTCCTGCTCCTCCTCAGGATTTGTATGTAAACAATTTGGCTATTCCCTTGGGACATCATTCCTTTAAGGGTTTTAGGCTTTTGAAACCAACCTTCTTTTCATTCGCTTTCTGCCCTACTGCAGCCCTTCCCTGAGGTGTTGGATGAACGACAGTGTCATCATTTGAATTCCAGCAAGAGCAAAAGGAAGAAAATAAACCAGTCACTATCTCAAAGATGCTGTCCTGCCATGTAAGTGAGCATTCCTTTTCCCGGAGTGTTGAAAAGAGAGGCTAAGAGGCCAGAGGAGCTTGTGGGGGAGGATTTGGGGGTTTGGAATTCCAGTTGTGTCCTCTTTGGAGACAAGAATTGACAGTGAGCAGTTGTTCCCTTAGCAAGTAAGAAAAGAGGGACAAGCTTTTTAAAAAAACATTTATTTTAAAATTTTACACAATCTTTGGGTAATTCAGAATTAGCTTAGTCATGATTCAGAAGTTTCTGAGATTGATGTCTCAACTCCAAACCAATATCAATAGCTTATCTGATTGATGGAAGGATTTGAGGACCTCATGATATAGAATGAACACATGTCTACTGAAGAAGACAGAACACCTTAGAGACAGTGGCTTTCCTACAGGACTCGGTCATAATTTTTAAATTACCTGTCACAAATATTAAACATCTTATCAGACTAATGATAATATCCACATCTTATTTGCATTCTACCAGTTTCCATGTAGAGAAAGCACAGAATGAAATTAATTTGATCCCTTAATAATAACAATTAAAAGCTAGCATCTACCCAGTGTAGTCTTAGTGTCCACACCATCTCTCTCCTGATGATGGAATGCCACCTTCCTCTGCACTCAGTGCTCATGATTCAAAGATTGTGAGGAATTCATGGGCCCAGAGACATGGAAAAGACTCATGTTACACAGCAGCCAGTGGCCCAAGTGCTCTTCCCATCCCCGAGCAGATCAGGCCTAAGCTGCAGGCAGGGAGGAGGAGGGGCACGTTCTGCACCCTCCACTCCCTCGGATGGTTTCCAGGGTGTTCTAAGCAGGGTAGGTGTAGCCTCCCAAAAGGACATTAACTTCCCTCAGGACGAGGCCCCCCTCTGTGGCCTTCAAAGCAGGGTCATGCCCAGATGTGAGCACAGAGCAGGTCCTTAGTAAAGGAAGGGAGGAATCCAGCATGTACTGAGCACCTGCAATATGCCAGGTAACCCTCACAGCACCTGTGAGGCAGGCTTATCACCCATTTTACAGATGTGGAAACAGAGGCTCAGAGAGGAGAATTTGCCCATGGTGGCATAGCGAGTAATAGGGGAACATCACTTTGAAAACCCAGGGCTTCTCACTCCAGAGCTCTTTCTACTGCCTACTCAAGCCAATGGTTTGGCAGCGAATGAGGACTCCAGCTCCAAAACAGCTGGTCTGGAGCTCAAACATTCGAGGCCCTTGAGCACACAGGGCTAGCTTTGGGAGTCCAGAAGCCTGGTCCAGTCCAGTGTTGCTCCCCATCAGGGCAGGGGACTTAGCACAATGGTCCAGGAAGTGTGTAGACAGACCACAGCGGGTAGGCCTCTGCCTGGAGACTCTGGTGTTGCTCCCTTACAGGGAGGGGTGGAGGGTACAGCAATCTGATACACCTGGTGAGAATCAGTCATGATCTCCAAGGTTCTGACCTCTGAGAGCTACTTTAAGTCCTAGGAAACCACATTCCCAGTCCCTGAGAGACCTTTCACAAAAGGCCCATGAAGGTCAAAAAAAATGGGTGAGGACATTTTAAAGTGGAAAATGCTTAAAAGTAATTTTGGAGGAGGAAGACTAAAGGGAAAAACAAGATTGCAGGAGGTTTGGGGGTAGGCATCAAACAGGAAGACTGGGATTTGGTGTGCACACCCAGCTGGTAGGCTAGGCTCAGACCAGGCGAGCCTGGGGAAATCAGGGTTTTGGCATCTGGCTTGCCTGGCATCTGTCATGGGGCTGCACTTGCTGCCTCAGATATGAGGGAGGGGGCTTCCTCAAAAAATAACTTGAACCTGTAAATTCAGGCAGATCTTAGCGAATAAATATGGGTAATAAAGGCAGAAAGGAAAACACATCTCAGATGACTCAGACAGAATCTGTTTGACATGTTTTTCCTCTTCTAAAATCCACTCCACAGCCCCCAGCTCCATGAAGCCCTCTGCGAACCACTGACACAGGAAGTGTGTGGCCCCTCCTGGTGCAAAGATAGCAGCACAGCAAGCCCACCACCCTACAAGCCCACAGGGCACCGAGCACACTGAATCCATTCTGTCACTCGCACTGAGCTGTAAGCAACTTGAGGATGGAGACAGTACCTTTTTTTCTGTACTCTCATCTCCTCACGTATGGAGAGGGCTGTGGGTTCATCAAGACCCTTTGCTCACCAGCACCAAAGCCAAGGGCCGCCAAACCAGCCGGAGGGATAGGAACACTGCCTCTCCCAGGGCATGGACCTTAAGAGCAGCTTAGTTCTGGAGGAACTGACTGTGTTTCCTATGCCTTGTGACACGTACTTGCCCCTCAGAGGCACCTTGTAATGGGCACAATCATAATATGGGAGAGTTTGTTTAAAACATGAAATCAGTGTCTAGGTGTAGATTTCAAGCGTGACAGAGCACTGGTTTGCAAGAATAACATCATTCCAGTGGGGAAAGCAGCCCAGCTTTGGCAGCCCTGCTGGCAAAGGTGGATCTTGCATTTACCTGTGCAGGGGAGGGGCAGAGAGGACTCTGGAAGGAATCCTGGGTGTGTGTGCATGAGTGTGGCGGGAAGCTCTCGATTCACACACCCCCGTGACAAAAGGGCAGGCTGGGCCTGGGTCCCTGCCCTTGGGTTCCTGAAGGTTCTTGCTGCCTGGAGTGCAGGCAGTGATCATTCAGGAACAGCCTTCCTGGGCCCAGGGTGGCCAGGAGACCAGCTGTAAAATGCCCGATGGAGAAGGGTGAGGGGGCCTGGCCAGGCAGCTTATGCTCCGCAGCGAATGCTCCGGAAGCCAGGCAGCGTGGCTTTTCCAAGCAGGTAAATGTCGTCGTCTGTGCCCCGGTTGAGGTGCTTCACCATGTTCTTCTCAAAGAGGAGTGGGTGGTAGGCACCCATCGTGCAGGCGCTGTCGAAGAACTTCTGGTAGTAGTAGCACACGTCAGTCTTGCGCTTGGATGGGAGAAACTCGTAAATATCCACCTGGTCACACAGTGTCATCATGATGATGATGCCTGGAGAGGCGAGCAGAGGTGAGTCCTGCCCGACAACCCACCCCAGCGCCCCAGGGTTCTGCCCAGGGAGCCCAGCAGCTCACGCCCCCAAATCTGGGGAGGTGTCTGTCTGTAGTTTCTGAGTGTGATTCCCAGTCTGAGTTGTTCTGGGAAGCCAGTCCAGCAGGCTGTTCCTCTGGGTGCAGGGCCCTATGCACCTTCGTAGGGCTCGTGCTGCCCTGCTCGGCACCCAGGTCAGGGCCTGGTGCACAGCAGGTCCTCCCTAAATGCTAACGGGTCGAAGGGCTCCATCATCAGTCAGTGAACTGATCACTGTCCGAAAGCTATATGAAGAGAGAGGACAGCGTGACTGAGGAGACAGAACCATTCCCTGCAGATGTGACTTTCTAGCATCTCTGTATCTTGGATCAGCCTCTTAGATGGTAATTTGGGAGGCGTTTCTTACCTCAGTACCTGGAGAGACAGCATGGGGAGGGAAGGCTTCGTGCCTCAGGTGGGAGGAGGGGCAGTTGGCACGGGAGCGTGCCGTGGTCTGTACTGATGCGCTCTGCTCAGTCAGGCGGGAGACAGGAGCCGAGAGGGTGTGGCCAGGTGTGCTCTCAGGGAGGGGTACAGAAAACTCGGGGTGCAGACCCAGCAAGAGGCGGGAGACGCCTGCCACCACCCACGCTTGTCCCCACCTGGCTTGGTCATCTCCTGCCGGACACGTCCTGCTTGGGGCCTCAGGTTCTTCATCTGCCCCAAGGGGGTGATCTACCCACTCTTCCTACCACATAGGCTATCGTTAGGATGCAATAACATCATGGCTCTAGACTGCTTTTGTCAGCCGTAAATATAGGGAATCTTTATGATGAACAGTTCTCACTAACAGCAAAACTGTAAACTGCTAGCAGCAACTCTGTTCTAGAAGAATCAGACATGGGAAAAGCCCCACCTCTGCCCTCTGGCTGCCTCCTGGTTCAATGGGGGAGAAAAGACACCTCTGCAACTAACTGATGAAGGCACAGCAGAAGTGCTTCTAGAGATGATGGGAGGGAGCCCTCTATGAGAGAGGGTTCTGGTACACCTCCCGGAGCACTGGTATGGGGCCTGGCCGGGGCTCTGGCCATGAGGGGTGGGCAAGGGGGAAAGCCTGGTGGTGGCGGGAATAGCATGGGCAAAGGCCGGCAGTAGGGCAATGAGAAAGTGTCCCAGGAAGCTCTCCATCTACTTCTGCTCAAAAGGGGTCCAGGGAGAGCCCCCTAACGCACCCATCCAAAAGCGGAAGAGAAAGGTATGAAGACGATGGGATGCTGAAAGCGCCTCCATCTCTTTATCAGGAGATGCCTCTGATAGTAAACATTTATTTGTTCGTTTGCTCAAGGAACATTTAGCTCAGGGCTATCCTGTGCCGGACCCACAAGGATGAGGCAAACACAGTCTCCGCCCTGAGGGACTTTGCAGTCCAGTAGGGAAGGTGGGCGGGCCGGGGACCGTGGGGTGGGCGGGGGGGCGGGGAGCCGTAGGCAGCCCTGGAGGCTCGTGGAAAGCGCCTGTGGTCCAGCTGAACTCAAAGTGAAAGGGAGGGAAGGGCAGACGGGCCGTGAGGGTGGAGAGGTGTGGAGTAGGTCCAAGAAGAAAGTCTAGCCAGCGTGCAGGGCCCCCAGCACTCTGACCCCTGCCCACCCCCGTGTCGGCACCCACAGCTTCATTTGTGGCCCCCAAACCTGGCTAAGCCTCACCACTCAGGCTTCTCTCAGGGCCACAACTAGGGTGGTCACTAAGGTGAACAACAGATTTTTGAAATTCTGAATAAAATATTATTGACTCTTCCTTTTTCCACAGATTCTAATATGGCTCAGGACAATAATGACATTATTATTGACCCTGTCTTTATCTAAAATTTTGATATTTTGTCTATCATAAAATTTTGCATTAATTGTGATTTTTTTTTTAAAGATACTGTATTAAGATATCATTTGTTTCTGAATTTCTTGGCACCTCCTTAAATCGTACACCTGAAGCAAGTGCTTCGCTGGCCTCATCCGAGTCTCAGCCCCGCTCCTCCTGTTTTCTTGCCTTCTCTTGTCTGTGCTTCCCATTTCTCCATCTCCACCTGCCAGATCCTCCCCTCTCCCAGGCCTGGGCCAAGTTCTCGAAGTTCTCAGACTGTCCCTCTAGAAGGGGTCCTCTCTCCTATGGCAACGGGCTGGTCACTCTTTCCTGGCACAAATCGAATGTTGCCGCAGACACCTGACTGAACTCTCCCACTAGACACCCTGAAATTAAGGAGGTGGAGTCTATCTTATTGATCTCTGTGTCTTAGCTGGAACTTGCCTCTGTGTACAAACACAGCAAAAACCTAGCAACTGTTTGGTGAACGAACAAATGAATGAACGAATGAGACCCCAGTAGAAGGCTAATCTATTCTAGAATCAAGCACAAGAGGTCTTTCCCCAGACATGGACTCACCGAGCATCCCAGAAGACGGGGGGTTTGGCTGAATCTGCTCGGGGGAGATTTCTTGAATGACGTCCCACAGCTCCCAAGGCATCTGGGGCTTGAGGATGTAAAAGGGCTGATCAGGATGCAGCTTACGATAACTCTTGAAGTTATCGAAGAAACTGTAGTCGGGATTCTTGTACCACTGAAAAAGAAGGAAGAGGTCTTCTCAAGGAGAGCAACGTGCCAATGCCACTGCTGCCCCCAGGGGGTCATCCTTGTCTGAGGACTTGAGGGGAGGTGGGGAAGGACCAAGGCAGACTCCTGAGGCACAGCCCCTTCATCAGAACAGATTCCGGCCTTCTCCTCCACATCACAGCTCTCACTTGATAGTGGGGGACCCAGCACACAGCCTGTGCTCACCAAGCTTTGAGCTTGTTGACCCTGGAACGGCTTCAGACTTCAGGATCATAGAATCCGGGAAGGATATCAGAGCTGAGAGGGCCTCTTGGCCCTATCTAACCCCACCTCTCTTTTTTAAAGGGGTGAAAACTGGGGCACAGCTTGCCACATCTGTGGATTCACAGTCCTTGACCTGACCCAGGCAAATTTCAGTTCTAAGTGAGATCAGTACAAAACTGGAAACTGAGGTAGTGAGAGGACGGTACCAGGGATCACCAGAGCCCATCAGCTATTGGTGTGTCCAGCATAAGAATGAAGTGTCCCGGGCTTCCCTGGTGGCGCAGTGGTTGAGAATCTGCCTGCTAATGCAGGGGACACGGGTTCGAGCCCTGGTCTGGGAAGATCCCACATGCCACAGAGCAACCAGGCCTGTGAGCCACAATTACTGAGCTTGTGCGTCTGGAGCCTGTGCTCTGCAACGAGAGGCCGCGATAGTGAGAGGCCCGCGCACCACGATGAAGAGTGGTCCCCGCTTGCCGCAACTAGAGAAAGCCCTCGCACAGGAATGAAGACCCAACACAGCCAAATATAAATTAATTAATAATTAATTAAAAAAAAAAAAAAGAATGAAGTGTCATTCTCTCTGTCCCTCCTCCCTAAATCCACTCTCCTGTGGCCACTGCAGCCCATATCAGGGAGAGGCCAACTGACGTGTGTAACAGTGAGAGGGCCGTTCTGGAGAAGCTAGACTCCAGCAGGACTGAGACTCTTTCTCCTTCCCTGGAAAAGCTGATGTTGCAGATCTGGGCCCTCTGCTTAGCAAATCAAGTCCCAGGGCAGGTGACCCCCCCCCCAATACACATATTCTGTTTTCCTCCTCTGTAAAATGGGAATAACCATGCTTCTATCTATCTACTTCTTTAGGTAGCTATGAGAGTGAAATGAGAAGCATCCGGAAATTGGAAGTGTGGGACAAGTGTGGTAATATTACATATAGAAGTGATAGTAACCACTGTCTATTCCTGCTGGTGCCCGTCAGGAATAATTGTATTACATGAACACAATCCACCCCAGATGGTGGGAAATGCAGCCACTGTTACACCTGGTACAGACCACAATTGGGAGACAAATACATGGCAATGCAGGATGGGCATGGAGAGCACCGGTGTAGGACAGGGGTCCTTCTGAACCGCTAGTCCAGCAGTGGGGTGCCCTAAAATGGAAATAGCCAGCCCTCAGGGTGGTCCAGGTCAGCCGTGGCTTTAAAACCCAGGACCTCGGGGAAATCTATAGACAAACAGGTGACTCAATCCCAATTTCCCACGGACACCCACTTACCTTTGGGATATCTGAATGGTAAACAGACGGGTCCCATACAATTAGGATTCCTTCATTGTACAAACTGTCTTTGAGGAAGCGCCCTTCTGTGGTGACCAACTGCAGGAAGAAGCAGACAAGCTGTCACCTGGACATTTACATGTGAATGTTGGCTGGTAGTAATACCTGACACATCATAAGTACCACCTGAGGCCCCAGAGCCCCATGAAGCTTCTGAGTTTTGGTGCAGCACTTAACTTGAGTAAGAAGAAGGCAAAGATGCCAGCCAGAACTGTGTGGACCTGAAAGGACATTTTGTCATAATTCATCAGCCATAGAGCAGAAGGGGTTCCACTCAGATTTCTGAGGTTGTTGGAGCAAGGGTACAGTGAAAATGGCTCTGGGTGTAGTCCCCTGCAGTCATACCTTATATGGGGGTCAGGGGGGTGAGGTTTAAAGTCAGAATCTCATATAACCAAAATGATCTCTGAAAAGCCCTTCAGTCACCTATAAAGTCCAGCACGTAGTTATTACAAAGCATGATGGAGACGGACACAGGCCATGGTTTCTGCAGCACTGGACCAGATGGCAGTATCTGTGGCTGAGCACCCAATGAAGTAGTCGGCTCGTGTGGAGGGACCACGGCATACGCAGAAACATAACGCTCAAACGTGCGAGTCTCACCAGGCTGCGGCAATGCTCGCGTGCGCCCTGCTGCGGAACCAGCCACTGCTCCTCTCCTCCCCACACTCCCAGGCTCCCCTGCTCTCAGGCTGGCCTGGGCAAAATGTGACTGTGATAAGACTCCATGGGATGGATCAGTTTTGCAAAATCCATTAACAGCCTTTTAAAAAAGTATTTACCGTATACGCTTTGACTCAGTAGTTTTACATTTTGGCATTTATCCTAAGAGAAGCTAAATTGGGGGAAAAATTATGAACGGAAATGTTAATTAAAGTACTTATCAAAATATGAAAAGTGTGGCAGCAGAAGGTGAAAACTACTAGACTTATTACAGAAAGACCTGGCTCAGTTCTTGGCTTTGCCAGTTGTCTGATGACTGTGAGCAAGTCAGACAGTCGCCCTAGGCCTAGTGCAGGTAACACTGCCCTGCTCTCTCAAACAGGAGGTGTCTTGAGGATCAAATGCGGCACAGGCGTGAGTGAGAAAGAGAGAGAAGGGGCCCCTAAGGCTTAGCAATGAAAGAAGCTGCGTCCCTCTTAAGGGACAAAGTTGTTTCATGTGATCAGCTGTCAGTCACCTTAAAAAGCAGGTGGGAGATGATGTTGCCCAGGTGTAAAATGAACAAATGGCAGAAATCAAATCAAGGATGGACTGGAATTGAAAGCAAGAATCACAACAGTAATCCCTCCCCAGGAATTCCCTGGCGGTCCAGTGGTTAGGACTCGGCGCACTCACTGCCTGGGGGCCCAGGTTCAATCCCTGGTTGGGGAACTAAGATCCCGCAAGCCGCACAGCATGGCTCCCCCCTCAAAAAAAATCCCTCCCCACCTCGATCACTCACCATCACGAAGGCTGAGACCTAATCAATGTCCCTGCAGTATCTGAAGAATGACTATGGGAAGATGGGTGGTCTGTGCAACCAAGAATGGTAATTTGCCAAGAGCCTCTAAGGTCATTCATCTACCCCGTCCCCATACCTTCCCCCAGATGTAGGAAGGTCCTGGGAGCCTGAAGAATATAATCTCATTTCCTCAGTGTATCTTTGAAACAAGAACTATGGGTGGTGGGCCCACCCTGGCCAGAGATTGTGCAGTTGTACTGGGTGCTAAGGAGCCCCTAGGCAGTCACAGGGTGCCAGAGTGAGGATGGCCATGAGTTAAGTGAATGTTAAGGGACAAATCAGACTAGGCCAAGTCAAGGGAGTGAGGGGGGAGAGGGAAGAGGACCTGGACAGAAGAAACGACGTGTGCAAATCCCCAGATGTGAGAATACATGGCAGAGACTGCTAGGTGTCACCCCATACCCATCCTCTCTTTCCTCCTTCGTAACAGATACCTCAACACATGGCTACCTAAAATAAAGACTACCTGAAATAAAAATTTCCCAGCCTCTCTTACAGCTAAGTATGGCCATGTGACAAAATGTTGGCCAATGGTGTGTAAGCAAGTGTGACTTCCAGGAACTGTTCTTAGAGGCAGGGTTATGCCCTTCCTTGTTCATTCCTCCTTCCTGCTGGCAAAAAGTGGATGTGATGGCTGGAGCCTGAGCAGCCATCTTGGACCGTGAAGTGGAAGTCACGTGTTAGAACGGCAGATGCACAAGGGAGTAGAAGCTTGAGTTCCTGACTCTCTGGAACACCATACCAACTCTAGACTTCTTTTACATGAAAAATACATTTTTATCTTGTTAAGCTAGTGTTGAGAGGTGGGCAGAGTATTCCTGTCACTTGCAGCCAAACCTAATTCTAATTAGTAGAGTGAATAGCTTTTTTGGGAATTGCAGTTTGTCCAGTGTGGCTTCGATACAAAAGGAGAGCCAGAAGGGGTCAGAGAAGTGTAGGCAGGGGCCACACCAGGGAGCTTAGGGTTTCCTCAGTAGATTACAGGACCAGTGAAGGCTTGTAAGTGAGAAGAATCCAAACAGACCAGTGTTCTGGACTAGAGTTTTTACAGAAAAGGAGATCAGATAGAAGTTGCTGCTATAGCCTAAGTAAAAAATGATGGAGAAATGAAGAAAAAGAGTTACAACTGTCAGCTGTAGACTTGCAGACTAACTGGTTGTTGAAAGTGAAGAAAAAAGGGGTCAAGGTGACTCCTGGACCTCAGGCCATTTCCTAAAATGAGAACATGGAAAGAAGAGCAGCTGGTATGTGCCATTGGGAGTGGAGTGGGGATTTGAAGTTCAAGGATGAGGCAACTGACCTAGAGTCCCACAGGTGAGAGGCCATAGGAACTGGGAGGGGCCCCACACCTTCCAACATTAAGCACTGTCCTCTTTCTGTGGAGAACACGGTAACTCACAGCACAGGAATTCAGCGCTATAGTCCAAAGGCAGAGTGCGCATCCTGGCAGACAGGGCTTTGCAAGGTAGACATGTTTGAGCGGGTGACAGGGAGGCCCCAGGGGGAAGCGGGACACCCTCACACTATTTTATACATGACTTTCAAGACTGAACTCTACAATTTCACTCCCTGTCCCATCCCACTCCACCCCCCACTCAAAAAAAGATCTGCCGGTATATTGAAAGTCTAAGCCTTAAGCTATGCTTCTTTCTGTGCAGAGGACCTGACACCAGGTGATTTATCCCTACTCATGAGTTGATTTATCCCTACTCACTTACCTTCTCTGGGCCCCAGGTGCCTTATTTATAGGACATAACCATCCTGTAAGTCCCTGCCTGGGTGACCAGCCATGTCTGGACAACATCTCAGTCTGTCATTTGTCCAACTGCAGCACAAGTGACTTAAAAATAAAGCTCTTCTCAAATGCTCCTGTACTCACCCACATGCACAGTCTGACCTGAGTTCAGGGATCCCCAGGGCCTCATGATGAGGAAAGCAAGTCATTGCCAGAGCAACGGAGCCCCCAAGGAGCACATGCCAGGAAAAGACTACACTTGGGAGATGGACTGTTGCTGTTTAGAAATCTGTTTAAAGTAAACTTTCCAGTCATAAAGTAAGAAATAGTCACTGCAGAAAGTTAGAAAATACAGGAATCCGTGCACACACACACACACACGCACACACACACGCACACACATCTATCTACATACATATAGAAGAAAATAATCATGCATAACTGCATTCTTCAGATATTCCCACTGTGAATATGTGAGTCTTTTTTCTTACCAGATCTTTCTTCCCCTCTGTTATGAACTGAATTATGTCCCCCCAAAATTCATATGTTGAAGCCCTAACCCCCAGTGTAACTATATTGGAGATAGGGCCTTTGGGGAGGTAATTAAGGTTAAACAAGGTCATAAGGATGGGGCCCTAATCTAATAAAACTGATGTCCTTATAAGAAAAGGAAGAGACAGCAGAGATCTCTCTCTCTCCCCCCAACCCACATGCACATGTGATGGCATAGAGAGAAGATGGCCATCCATAAGCCAGGAAGAGCCCTTGTCAGAAACCAACCTTGATGACACCTTGATCTAGTACTTCTGGCCTCCAGAACTGAGAAAATAAATCTCTATGTTTCAGACACCCCATCTGTGGCGTTTTGGCATGGCAGGCCTAGGAAACTAATACACCGTGTGTGTGTGTGTATGTGTAGATATTGATATATCTTAACTACAGAGTTTAGACTTAGTGGTTTTGTTAAACTCAGACAACAGTCCAGTTCGATGTCTTCTCGTTTACCCCTCACAATATTTCCAAGCCCCAAACAAGGCTTGAAAAGGAAGCTCTGAGAGGTTATGAAACTGGCCCAAGATCACACAGCTAGGAAGGGATGGAGCTGGGTTGCAAATCAAGGTATGTCTGACCTCCCACTGTCCTAGGCAATCTTTCAAAAATGTTGAGGGACGATAAAATAAAGTTCGTGTTCTGGCTGCCAGATTTGCAAATTTGCCACAGTTGCAAAGCTAGCTAGTGCTCTAGGAAGACAAAGAGGTCTTCAAGGTCTTCTGTAGACCTGAAAAATGATATGAAGGCTCTGGGCCTTAAGGGAAGGCCTGACCATTGTAAACTGGACCTGGACAGGGAAGTGCTAAACAGAAGGGCACCACAAATTGAAACCCACCACAAACCCCAAATCAGAAGGGCCCGTAATTCTACCTGGAATCACAGAAAAGGTCATCCAAAGAACCATAATATATTAGAGGAAGTAAATGTTGGAAAGTAATTAAATGTTCAAGCAAAGGAGATTGAAAGAATAAGCTGTGAAACTCCCCCACAAAGGCGTACTATGCAGCTGCAACAAAGAATGAGGAAGATTTCTCAGAACTGATATGGAGGAGTTTCCAGACGGTACTGGGAAAAAGCAGAGTGTAAAAGAGCATATATAGTCCACTACATTTTTGTAAGGAGTAAGGTGAATTAAAACATATATATATTTATATATATATTTGTCTTTACAAATAGAAACATAGAAGTATAAATCACACAACAGTAGTCAGTTACCTACAAAGGGTGGTGGTGAAACAGGGTGGAAGGAATTCAGGAGTGAGTAACACTTTTCCGAGTATACCTTTTTGGATAGTTTTGAATTTTGGAAGCATGTTAATATTCTGTGTATTTTTTTTAAAGTAAGGAAAAGAAAAACCTAGAACTGGAACAAAATGAATACAGTTGAATTTCAAATGAATTCATAATCGAAGTGAAGGAAAACAGAAGGACTAATCGAGGTAACTTAGGGTTACCTCATTATTTGGCCATATACCCTCAGTCTTGGGCGGGGTGTGAAAGAGAACTGCAAACAAATCCTAAGCTTTGATAGGTTTGTTTTATGTAGAGATATGCAAAACAATTTTCAAATTACTTCAGATGTACTACAGATATGAGCAAATAAATCAGTGTGCTGATGTTGTTAGAAGGGGGATTCTCACTTTGAAAGAAGGGGGGGTTACAAATACACAATGGGGAAGGCAAGGAATACCTTCATGTGGAAAGACTGAGGTATCAATTTGAGTCTGTCATTTCTAAAATAGGTATCTTTGCATGTATATACATGTGTCTATGTAGATGTGTATACATACACACAGGTATGCATATATGTAAATGAATGAATACACATGTATGTGTATTGTGTGTGTACATGCATATATTTCCTCTACCTGCTGAAAGGGCCAAGAAGCAAAGACAACCTCGTTAGGCATGAACATATCTAGTACCTAGATCTTGGTTTCTAATACCATTTTTCACTTAAAGGAACCAGGGCTCCTTGGGAAAAACTGGCATATCCCAGAACTAGGGTAGGATAGTATGGGGAAATAAAACTTCCCAGGACCTCTCAGCACTCCTGCAAAAAGCCCCAGACTCCTGAGACTCTTTATAAACAATGAGAATAAAATCGATAGCTATTTGTCTAGTTAATTGCTCTTCTCTGACTCAAAACATAATAAAACTTCGCTTGTCTCCCCAAGAAGCTAAATGGTTATAGCTCAGACTATATCTCTAGGTTAATACAAAGATATTCTAAGAGACCATGAAGACAGGAGCAGGAGGAAAGAGCCCAGGAACTTAGGGACAGCTCTAAGTAAGTTTATTTATATTCCAAAGGGCTGGAGTAAGAAGGGGACTCTTTTTCAGGAGGGGAAGAGGACAGCTACCTCCTGCCTTTTATAAGCAAGGGAAAAAAATCACTTATTTGTTGTCCCTTGCTTATAGGGTACCTGGCTACTCATGTAGGATAATTGGCCTGGCTCTTATGGCATTGCACTAGGAATAAGAACTTAAGCAGAGACTAATGCACTTCTTACTTACTCTAAGGTATTTACATAAGAAATCTGTCTCTGATCCAGAACACTTTGTGTGTGCATTCAGGATAAAATTACTAAAGATGAAATATTAAAAACCCAACAGATAGGTTACAAAATGAACTGGAACATCTTGTTATGCCAGAAAGTATAGAAGTATTTTAAAAAATGATGAGGGCATGCATGTCATGGGGAAACAAGAGCCAGCTTGAAGGAACTCCCACTAGCCAGATCTGGAACAAGTTGAACACCTAAGTAGTTCAGAACAGTAATCAATTAGAAACCATTGAAAATATAGGAATCTCTGAGTTCTTACCAATAACAAATACAAAAAGAAAAGAAAGAAGGAAGAAAGGGAGGGAGGAAAGGAGGGAGGGAGGGAAGAAGGAAATAAATGGAGGAGGAGAAGGGAGGCTTCTTGCTTATAATAAAATTCTGAGTGCCAGCTGGATGACATGGAGAAGGGAGAGCTGAAGTTAAAAGACCCATCATTTTTCAGCCATCATAGTAAAGACTGGCTCAGGCAAAAGTGATCAATGAATGTTAAACATAGGAGGGAATTTTGATCTGGGGCAGAATAATGGCAAAGTATTAAAGTGTTCACTCATAGACCGCAAGGGAAAAATGTAATTATACGGTGGCCAAATCAAACAACACCATATCCAAGCTGAAGGGCAGATGGACACTGGATGCCTCCTGATGTGATGCTCTTAGGAGGATACAGTGTCATTTGTGTAGTTTTCCAGCCAGGAATGCAGAAACTGAATTTAATACTGAGAAAGCATCAGATAAACCCTAAATTTTAAAAGACTTTAAAGAAGGACTTTATTCTTCAAAAATGTCAGTGTCTTAAACGACAAAGGATATGGAAATATTCTAGGTTGAAGGAGACTAAAGAGGCGTAACAACTAGATGCAACACGTGATCCTAATCTGGATCTTGTGCTAGAAGAAAAAATATGCCATAAAAGACATTATTGGGGCTTCCCTGGTGGCGCAGTAGTTGAGAATCTGCCTGCCAATGCAGGGGACACAGGTTCGAGTCCTGGTCTGGGAGGATCCCACATGCCGCGGAGCGACTAGACCCGTGAGCCACAATTGCTGAGCCTGCGCGTCTGGAGCCTGTGCTCCACAACAAGAGAGGCCACGATAGTGAGAGGCCCGCGCACCGCGATGAAGAGTGGCCCCCACTTGCCGCAACTAGAGAAAGCCCTCGCACAGAAACGAAGACCCAACACAGCCATAAATAAATAAATAAATAAAAATAAAATTTAAAAAAAAAAAAAAAAAAAAAAAGACATTATTGGGTCAATTAACAAAACTGCAATGCAGCCAGATTAAAGTATGGTATCAGTGTAAATGTATGAAGTTGATAACTATATTTTGGTTACATAAGACAATATTCTTATTCTTAGGAAGTACACATTAAAGTATTATCTTGGTCAGTTCAGGCTACGATAACAAAATACCACAGACTGGATGCCTTAAACAACAGACATTTATTTCTCACAGCTCTGGAGGCTGGGAAGTCCAAGACCAAGGTACCAGCAGATTCAGTTACCAAGTGAGGGCCCACTTCCTGGCTTGCAGATGGCTGCTTTCTCCCTGTGTCCTCACATGGTAAAAAGAGAGCAAGCTCTAGTCTCTCTCCTTTTTTTTTTATGAGGACAGCAATCCCATCGTGGAAGCCCCTCCCTCAAGACCTCTTCTATACCTAATTATTTCCCATATGCCCCATCTCCAAATACCATCACATTGGGGGTTAGGACTTCAACATATGAATTTGGGGGAGAAACATTCAGTCCATAACGTTCTACCCCTGCATCCCCCAAAATCATGTCCTTCTCACATACAAAACACATTAATTCCATCCCAACATCCCCAAAAGTTTTAACTCATTCCAGCATCAACTCTAAAGGCTGAAGTCCAAAGTCTTATCTAAATATTATCTAAACCAGAAGAGAGCGAAACGATTCAACCTGAAGTAAAACTCTTCTGCTGTGAACCTGTGAAACTGGATAAATTATGTGCTTCCTAAATACAGTGGTGGAACAGGCATAGGGTAGAGATTCTCATTCCAAAAGGGAGAAATTAGAAGGAAGAAAGAAGTGACAGGTTCCAAGAAAGTCTAAGCCTAGCAAAGTACATACCATTAGATCGTAAGGCTTGAGAATAATCCTCTCTGGTTTGATGCTCTGCCTTATGGACGTGGTGGGGCATCAGTCCCACCTGCGTGGCTCTGCCGGGCAGGAGTCACTCCTCCAAGGCCCTGGGCAGCTGCCATATGGCCTACTGAGGTCAAGGCAGTGCCCTGCCCCCTTTGAAACCAAGGAGGCAGCCCTGATGGTCTCTGAATCACCATTGGGTTCATTCTTCCCTTGTCTTGAAGAATGGTATATGTTTGCGGTCAAAGAGCTCTATAGTTTGGTCCTGTAGAATCTAAGTCTGACAGCCTGCCTTCATTTTGTCCTGTATCCACACTCGTTCAGTTCACACTAGCAGTGTTTCTGCTGGGGTGGCTGATTAGGTCTGTGGTTCACTCCCACACTGACCTTTTTATCAAATGCTTGTTGGGCCATCCTCTTACTGTTTTTTTCAGAACAAGCTTTCTCATTTTTTGCAATATAGATAAGCTGAGAATTTTCCAAATCTTTAAGTTCTGTTTCCTTTTTTTTTTTTTTTTTTTAAACATCTTTATTGAAGTATAATTGCTTTACAATGGTGTGCTAGCTTCTGCTTTACAACAAAGTGAATCAGTTACACATATACATATGTTGCCATATCTCTTCCCTCTTGCATCTCCCTCCTCTGTTTCCTTTTTGCTAAACAATTCCTTCTTCAATTCATTTCTCTCCTCTCACAGTTTACTAAAAGCAGTCATGAGGAACCAAGCCACTCCTTCAATGCTTTCCCTAAGGCAATTTCTAAAAATTGCCTCAGCTAAATATCCAGTTTCTTCACTCACAAGTTCTACCTTCCACAAAACATTAGAACACAGTTCAGCCAAGTTCTTTGCCACTTTATAACAAGGATCACTTTTTCTCCATTGGTCAATAACGTGTTCCTCATGTGATTTCCATCTGAGCGACCACACCAGAATGGCCTTTATCATCCATATTTCTGCCAGCGTTCTGTTCATGATTATTTGTCTTCTCTAAAAAGAGGCGTTCTCTCCAGCTCTCCTCTTTTCTTTCTGAGTCCTCACCAGAATTTCCCTCTGTCTGTATTTCTAGCATGCCCTTCAGAACTCCTCCAGCTTCTACCAGTTACCCAGTTCCAAAGCCACTCGCACGCTTCCAGGTATTTGTTACAGCAGCGCTCTGTTTCTCGGTACCAAAAAAATCAGTCTGCTCAGGCTGCTATAACAAAATACCATAAACTGGGGAGCTTAAACAACAGATATTTATTTCTCATAGTTCTGGAGGCTGGGAAGTCCAAGGTCAAGGTGCCAGTAGATTTGGTTCCTGGTGAGGGCCCTCATCCTGGCTTGCAGATGGCCACCTTCTCACTGTGTCCTTACATGGCGGAGAGAGAGCGAGCTCTGGTCTCTCTTCCTCGTCTTATAAGGATCCTAATCCCTTCGTCATGGGGGCCCCACCCTCAGGACCTCATCTAAACATATTTCTCTCCCAAAAGCCCCACCTCCCTCCAAATACTATCATATTGGATAGTTAGGGCTTCAACATACAAATTTGTGGGAGAGCTGTAAACGTTCAGTCTGTAACAGATATTTAGGGCTTGATGTCTGTAATGTATACAACTTACCCTCAAATGAAAAAAATATATTATGAAAGATGGATAGACCAGATGATATAGCAATGGGGTAAAATGAAAAAATAATAAGTGAATCTGGATAAATGGTATATAGGCATTCTTTGTATTTGTCATATTATTGCAACTGTTCTGTAAGTTTTCAAGTATTTTCAAATAAAAACTTCAAAAAATAAAAAAAACAAGGAAGTTTGAAGGCAATCCACTGAGTGAGCAGGAGGTTCTTTGGACTATACTTCATTCAACAAATATTTCTTGCACATCTACTACGTAATGGGCACTATCCCGGGCACTTGGGCATTGGGCATCAATGAACAAAACAGGCCCAAAATGCCTCCTCTCATAGTGGGAGAGCTAGGCGATAAATGAGATGGATAAATTATATGATGGGAGTGAGAAAACATGGACTTAGAACGTGTCACCAGAGAGCCAGGAAAGAGCCCTGGAGAGGCTGTTAGGAAGGCTTCAGCCTCATGGGCCTGCCATTGTCCTCTGTGCAATTGTACAGCTCACCTTCTCCTCTCAGGCCTCAGTTATCTCATTTATAAAATGAAACAATCAGGCAAGACCCTGGGCTTCACAAGGGCAGGGAGCATGTCTGTTTCTGTTTTGCTGCTGTTGTTGGCAGCTGAGTTCTAGCCCTGTTCACAAAGTCTGGCATGCAGCAGGTGATCAATAATTCATTCTGAAATGAATGAATGGCTAGTTGATCTCCGAAGTCCTTTTCGGCTCTGGGATGTCCAATACCATTTGGATCACCTTAAAGAATGTCATGTCACGTCAGACATCACATCTTATTCCACAGATATTAGAAGGATAATGAGGAAATATTATGAACAACTTTATGCTAACAAAGTCAATAACGTAGAAGAAATGAACAGATTTCTTGAAAGATATAGACTAACAAAGCTCAAGAAGTCAAGAAGAAACAAGTAACATGAATAACCCTTTATCTATTAAAGAAATATGAATTTGTAGCTAGAAACCTTCCCACAAGGTAAATTCTAGGCCCAGATGACTTTACTGGTGAACTCTACCAAACATTCAGGAAAAAAGTAATACCAGTTCTACACAAACCCTTCCAGAAAATTTTAGACGAACAATTCCCAGCTCACTCTACAATGACAGCATTACTCTGATATCAAAAATACAGACAGACATAACAAGAAAGGAAAATTACAAACCTATATCCCTCATGAACATAGATGCAAAAATTCCTAGCAAATGACGTCAAAGTGTAGACATTTTATGATTGAGTGAGATTCTGATGTAAGCACTGGTTGTGCGTGGTGACCAAGCTGAAATGTGGTGTGAGGTCAGATAGCAGGTTATTTTAAAGATAGCTATTTTCCACAAACTAAATATAGCTTTTGAATGTTCCCTTCAAGATTCAGTAATGCCCTCACAGAAAGAACTCCATGCCAAAGATTTGCCTGGTCTAAACTTCCAGGCCGGGGGTATCAGCCCCACACTGGAGTACACCCTGCTTTTTTTCATTGCAGTAGGAACACAACATGATATCTACCCTCTTAACAAATTTTTAAGTGCAAAATATAGTATTGTTAACTATAGGCACAAGGTAGAGCAGATCTCTAAGAACTTATTTATCTTGCACAATTGAAACTTTATACCCATTGAATAGCAACTCCCCATCTGTCCCTCACCCCAGCCCCTGGCAACCACCATTCAACAATCTGTTTCTATAGAATATTACTCAGCATCAAAAAAGAAGGAAATTCTACCAAATATGACAATATGGATGAACCTGGAGGACATTATACTGAGTGAAGTAAACCAGACACAGAAGGACAAATACTGCACGATTCCACTTATATGAGGTATCTAAAATAGTCAAACTCATGCAAAAAGAATATACTCTGCTTCTGCACTGCACCTTTACTGGCTTTGTGTGTGTGTATGTTGGGGAGCAGGGTGTGTCTTTTTCTCTTCACCTAAATGGAAGCCCTTATGAGGAGGAGAGCATTGCATTCTCCTGCTCTTCCCCCATACTAGGCAGGGTCTTGTGGGAGCTTATTCGATTGACTGAATGGAATCTAGGTAGCTGGCTGCACACCAGATGGATGGGCTACACAAGGAAGAGAAGACCAAGGGCAGCTCTGGCATGTTGAAAACCACTTATGACCCGGAGGTTTGGAGTAAGAAGGCACCCTGTGTCCAATATCATCAAGTCGAGCCCCTTCTCTGTTTCTGAAAAATATCAGCGACCTAGAAAAGCTTAAAGAAAGCTCCGGGGAGTTAATGTGCCGCCAGCAAACAAACCTAGATCCAAATCCACCTCTACTGCTTAGTTTCTGAGCTACCCTGAGCAACTCACTTCAACTCTTTGAACCTTAGTGTCCTCATGTAAAATGGTGTTTGGTGACCACACCTCATAGAGTTGTCATGAAATATGATAAGACAGGTATGGCCCTTAGACAACAGAAGTATTTAGTAAGTGGCACGAGCTAATATCTCAAGATAAGCCCCATTCAGTGATCTGGGAATGCCCTGGGTGAAGTCCAGTCAGCGCATGTACCACTATGCACAGGGTGTAGGTTTTCTCTTCCCAAACCTGTACAGGAGCTTCTAAGGAAGCCACTGGGCCCAGCAGGGGCTCAGCTGAGTCTCACGAAACCTTTACACTTAGAGTCACAATTGAATTTGTTTAAAGACCCACATTTAGCTATATGTGGTTTCCCTATTGAATCTCATAACAACACCTGGTACATACATGCCTGCGTAGAGCTGCTGAAACTTCACGGTATGACGCCGTTCTCTTTAAAAAGCCATCTTCTCAATAAGAAACCACCTCTTTGTTTTCCATGGCTTTGTCACAGGCCAGATGCACAAAAGGCTGTCCTCTGCATCTGAGGAAGCTGGGAGCTGAACAAACAAAACCGGGCCCAGCTGCCGTCCAGAGGAGCTCTCCCTCTGGGAGGAAAATGAGCTGCTCAAAGGCACAATTTACCAAACCCACAGCTATTCCCCCAGGAACTTTGGGGTGCCAGGTGCTGTCTGGGTGCGATGGTGGGGACTCAGTTTGCCCAGAAACAGACACAAAACAGCTGGGATAACCAACTGGGACAAAAGATAGAGGAGACAGACTGCCAGCTTCCTAGGATACCAAGATGAGAAAGGGCCATAATAGAAGGGCATCAGTCACATGTCAGTATCACAAGGAGCAAGGTCACGCAGCTGCCCGTGACCAGTGTTAAAGCAACAGGCTTGATGTTTAGTGCCACTTACAGAAAGAGAGGAAGGAGGGTCAGCATGCCTGAAGAGGATGGGAAGGGCTTTCTTGAGAGTGGATTGGGCACCCTGGGAAGTCGGCCACCCCCTCTTAGCCCTGGCAAAGGGACCATAGCCATCCAGAAGTGCAGGAAAAAATGCTGTACCTCAGTGGGAAACTATGCATTGTCTGCAGTATTCCCTTCCTCTTTATCAGATTCTAATCCTATGAGAGCTGTTTTGCAGCGCTTTGTTAAGTTGTACTGAACTACAGACACGCTTATTCAATCTTGCCCAGTAGAGTTTCAGCTAAATTCCCTCTTCCTCCTGCCCACCTCGTGACAAAAAACAGTTGCATTCCTTTATTCAAATTTTGTACTGTTTTGACTTTTCCTCTGAACCGGTTATAACATCAGCCTGGTTCCCTCCTCATATGAATAAAATAGACACTATCTGTATGATAGTCATGAGCTTACATTTTCCTGAAAATTATCCTTTAATTTTCTCCCTTCTGCTGGGCACCTCTGAAGCGGCCCCAAGCTGGCTGACATCCCTGCTGGGAGCCAAGATGCCCACTTGCCTGGGAAATGGGAGGGCACGGTGACTGCCCAGCAGACGCAGGCAGGCCTTCATGCTGCACTAGTGACGATGGCCACCCTTTACAGAGCCTTTGCTTCAGCATGTGGGCCTCTGAGTGACATGCTCCACGCTCAGTAATCTCACTGGATCCTACAAAGACCCAGCAGGGTAACTTTTCTTATTTCCCTTTACAAATAAGGGAACTGAGGCTCAGAAAGATAAAGCAACTTGCTCAAGTCACTCATGCAGTAAGTACTGAGGGAGAAATTTGATCAAGGTCTGTCTCTTAATTCCCAGGCAACCTTACCTTGGCTTTATTTTCTTTTATTGAGGTATAGTTGGTGAACAATATTATATGTTTCAGTCACAATATAGTGACTGTGTTTAAAGGTTATACTCCATTTAAAGTTATTATAAAATATATTCCCTGTGCTGTACAATATATCCTTGTAGCTTTTTATTTTGTACCTAGTAGTTTTCTACCCCTTAATCCCCTGCCCCATCTTGCCCCTCCCCACTGGTAACCACTAGTTTGTTCTTTGTATCTGTGAGTCTGTTTTTTTTTTTTGTTGTTGTTGTTACATTCACTAGTTTGTTTTATTTTTTAGATTCCACATATAAGTGATATCATACAATATTTATCTTTCTCTGACTTATTTCACTTAGCATAATACCATCCAAGTCCATCCATGTTGTTGCAAATGGCAAAATTTCATTCTTTTTTATGGCTGAGTAATATTCCATTGTATATATATATACCACATCTTCTTTATCCATTCATCTGTTGATGGACACTTAGGTTTCTTCCGTGTCTTGGCTATTGTAAATAGTACTGCAGTGAACATTGGGGTGCATGTATCCTTTCTCAGCATTGTTTTTGTTTTCTTTGGATATATACCCAGGAGAGCAATTGCTAGAAATTAAAGTTTCAGAATCTTTGAGGATTGAGGGTTAGTTCTTCATTAAACACCTGGAAGAGATTCCCGAGAAGGGAGTAGCCTCCCGAATCCGAGAGAATTTTCAGGCCTCCTCCGTGCTCCCTCTCTTGCTTGCAGCTTCCTACTGATCTGCAGATCATACCACCCCTGAGCAAACAGAGCTGGATTTCTCTCTGAATCCACGCTCCCCAACCTCAAAGTGGCTAGCATGGCCTGGAGACCCTACTCCATTCCTCTGGTTTACTCTTTCCTCAATGACAATTTCAAACCTTCTTGGCTCAAACCTCCTCTACTGAAACCTCTCTTCCCCTCAGCCTCCCTAGGAAAAGCCTCCTTTTCTCTGTACCCTACTTTGCAGAGAAAATCGAAGCCCCTTCATCCTTCCACTAGAGACTGCCTCCAGCTATTCCCCTGCATCCTTCTTCCCTTCTGACCCCTCCTGCTGGGGTTAATCCTCCACTAGGCTTTGGATCCACCACTCCCACCACTGACTTAATTATCTCCTCTTTTTAGTATATTCAATTTCTCTATCAACTGGTTTTCTCCTCATTAAATTTGTGTGTGTGTGTGTGTGTGTGACAAAATATGTATAACATAAAATGCACTCTTTTAACCATTTTTGAGTGTACAGTTCAGTGGCATTAAGTACATTCATGCTGTTATACAACCATCACCACCATCCATCTCTAGAACTCTTTCATCTTCTGAAACTGAAACTCTAGATCCATTAAACAACTATTCCTCTTTGCTCCCAGGCCCTGGTAACCACCATTCTACTTCCTGTCTCTAGGAGCTTGACCACTCCAGGGACCTCATATAAGTGGAATCATACAGTGATTGTCCTTTTGTGACTGTCTTCCCATTGACTTTTAAACATACTCAATTCTCTGCAATCTAAAAAATGAAAAGAACAAAAACTGGCCCTGGAACCCTCAACTCGCTACAGCTATTGCCCTATTTCTCTCTGCCTGTCGGAGCCAGCCTTCTTGCAAGAACTCTCCACATTTTCCTCCCTCCCCACTCCTCCACACTCCCCAATCTGGCTTCTGGCTTCACCGCTCTCCCCAACGGCTGTCGCTGAGGCCAACGGTGGCCTCCATTTTGCTAAGGAGAGAACGATGCTTTTCGATCTTCATCTAAATTGGCCTCTCAGCAGCGTCTGATGGCTCTGACCTCTTTCTCGCTGCTCTCATTACCCAAACCCCCTGCATGGACTTTTCCTCTCTCTACTCTCCCTCTAGCGCCCTCATTTGGTCCCACTGTTTCACTGCCACATAGATAGAGACGATTCACAAATCCTCATCTGCAGCCCAGACCTTTCCACCGAACTCCAGTCCCATCTCTATAACCGCCTACTGGACCTCTCTTCACAGACACGTAAAAGGCAGCTCAGATCGACCATATGCAGAACCACAGTTTTTATCCCTGCCGCCCCTCTCTGACCCTACCCCTCACAACCCAAAACATCTCCCAGTACTCCTTTCAGTCTCAGTGACTAGCTGGCCAGTTACACAAGCCAGAAACCCAGGCGCACCTGTGGCCCCCCTCCCTTCACCTCTCACACCCAACCGCACACTAGAGCCTGGTGGCTGCACACGCTGAGTAGCTCTCAAATGCATTCGTTTCTCACAGTCACCTTCGTTTCCACTCTGGCGCAACTGCCAGCATTGCTAGTCCAGACGAGTGCAGGAGCCCCGAAGTGTGTCTGTCCATCCACCGCCCCCACTGCACTGATCAGATGGAAGCCAGAGGGGTTTACAAAATGCAAGTCTGGCCATGCCTCGGAGAAGAAAACAAGCACCGTGGCCTGGCTGCTTCTCACCCTCAGCCTCGTCCCTCTCTACATCCCCACCACCCAGACTCACCTCTTCCCGGGCCCTGGTGCGTCCCAGCTCCCTTCCACACAGGCCTCACCCACGCTGCTGCCTCTTCCCGCACTTCACGCCGTCTACCCTTACTCCTCGCGCGCAGTGAAGACTCAACCTCCTCACTTCTTCCTGACTTCCCTGTCTAGGGAAGATTCCCCTCTATGGGCTCTGGGAGCACCTTAACCCTCTCCTTTGTAGCTGTCTGTTGTGACTTTATATTTGTTTGTATGACTACTGGATGGTATCGCGAGAACAGGGCTGGGTCTGTCTCGCTCACCAGCGCACCCTCCACACCCACCTCAGTTCCGCACTCGTAAATATCAGAGCAGGTAACACGTATGCATAAGTGCCGGCCGCTAAATGCTTTGCGCGGATCTTCTCACTTCTTCCTCACAGCCACCCTGTGAGGAGGTACTGTTATTCTCCCCTCTTTACAGAGACATAAGGAGCTTAGGCGTGATCGTTTAGCTAAGAGAGGCAGAGCTGGTCTCGACGGCAGTCAGGCTAGCTGCAGTCTCCGTACTGACCACTGCGCTCTACGCAGCACCGTCCCTGTTTGTGTTAGGAAGCAAGGGTAAATACACCTTTCTCCTGGGTATTTAGGTACCATCTTATACAGAAGCAGAAGTTAGGCATTAGCATTTCCTGGGGAGCCCTCCAGCTCCAGGTTTCCGTGACTGCAGCACAAGAAGGGACAGGAGAAAGGAGGGAAAGCTCATCCCAACCCCTCTGCCTGATTTTCTAGACTTGCCAGAGTCTGAGCAGCCATGAAGCTTCAGCCTCACCTCCCTCTGTGGTGCAACACGAATCCAGACCCCATCCCCACCCTGCCAGGGCTGTTTGAGTGCCCCCTCGTCTGCTGTGCAGCTCTGTCCTGCCAATCCCACTGTTTGGATGCCTTCCTAGTACTGTTTCTCTAGATCCTGCCCATCTCTCAAAGTCTAGCTCAAGTGCCACTTGCTCCAGAGAGTTTCTTGCCGACGATCTATTTCTTTTAACCTGCCCTCTTATAGCTTATCATAAAAGTAATGTAAAAACCCCAAACACAAGGTTGAACAGAAAACAGGTATTAGAAGCACAGAGAGGCTGCTGGAGGATGTTACAGTGTTAGAAAGTGACAACATCCATCATCATCATCCATATAATAATAGAAGTATTAGAAGAAGAATCGAAAACAAGATGGTGGCCTCTTGCAAAGGAGTTAAGTCCCATCATAAAAAGGTTCCTAGGACTGTGGGCCTCAGATGGAAGGCAGGCCATGCAGAAAGCAGCTTCTGCCCAGATGGTAAGTTCCTGAAGGTCAGGCAGTGAAGAGACTGCTGAGAGAAACAGGGAAGTGGAGGCCTGGCAGAGGGGAGGAGAAATGCATATTCTGCTGGGACGGTGCTGAAAGGGCACTTAGGGTCACTTCCAGGACCCAATCCACACCCACGAGCCCTAGGAAAGTGTACAGAGTCTAAACGCTGACATAAAACCCCCCAAGGCTTACACGTATACTCAGAAAAAAGACAAACATTGGTGGTCGGGAGTGAGGTGAATGGGTTTATAGCCCTATCATGCTATTTTTGATATATGTGCAATCCAGTTTTTTCCACTAATTCAATCCATTAGCAGAACTTTGTGGCAAGAGTACTTCTCAAGTTCCCATTAGTACAGAGAAATCAGCATATGCTACCTGGAAATACTTCAGGAAATGAATCGTCTAGGGGGATTCATGAGGTAATACCTGAATTGTAATGCTGTATTACACATAATTACACTGTGATGCTGTCTTATAATACTTGGATAAGGTTTTACAGCATATAAAGCACACCCACGTGCATTTCTTCATTTACTTTTCACGACACTCCTCTCTCTCCCTGGATATCCTCTGCTGTCCCTCGGGCAACACTCTGGATGTAACCTGCGGCCACAGGGACAGCAGAACTCGGCTTTCTCTGGACACTGGACACCTCCATTAATGCAGACTAATGCCACAGGGGCTTTCCCATGACCACAGTACCAGGCTGGATCATGAAGTCACTGTCTTCTCTTTCTCCATGAGGAATCCGGGACGCAGGAAGGGCAAGGGACTTAATTAAGCCGGTGGCTTTGATGTGCTCCTAGTAAATACATTCTACTTCAGAGCCCATGGATTTTCTCGTGTATACCTCACAACAACCCTGTGAGGAAGGTACTGTTATTCTCCCCTCTTTACAGATGAGTAAACAGAGGCATGAGTAACTTAGGCATGATCTTTTAGCTAAGAGAGGCAAAGCTGGTTTAGACGGCAGGCAAGCTAGCTGCAGAGTCTCTGTACTGACCACTGCACTCCACTCAGCGCCGTCCATGATTGTGTTAGGAAGGACACTTCTCTCGCTGTACTTCTGCACAGAAGAAATTTTACCTGAGAGTTCATCAGGCGAATGGTGGTTTTCGTGCCCACATCTTGTTGGAAGTTGGCTGTGGGTGCCCCATTAAACCTCAGGACTGCATCGTGATCATCTATAAACCACAAGGAAACAGAACACGTCAGCAGTGATGATGATGTGAGCATCAGCAATATGCAGAGAGAGCAGTCTGGAGGGAGAGAGGGCAGGAGGAAGGGGAGGGGCAAGAGAATAACACATCCTAATCTTTATCTCCTCCTGGTACACAGGGGACAATGATCATATTTGTATAGTGCAATCAATCAGGGAAAGTTCCCAGACAGAGGTGACCAACTCTCTGCCCAACCACTGCGAAGGCTAAAGTGGTCCATGTGGTGGTGTTCCCGAAATCCATTCAATGATGCCAGTGTGCCCGGGCACAGGGGCAACGTGGACAGGGCCAGTGCACTACTCATAGTGGAATCACTATTCCAGTTACCAAAGGAGCAAATCAGATTCTCTTGGTATTACCAGTAGGTCATACTTCTATCCCTGTCAGAAAAATGAAGATCCTACCATAAGCTTGGTCTAACCCACAAGTGCAAAGTACCCCATGGCATTCTGAAAAGCTTGCAGTGCACAGCAAATGAAAGAGATTCACTCTGGCGTCCAAGACAGCTCCTGAAGTGTTCCATTTAGGAACACGAGCCCCAGGAAGGGTCACAAACCTGGGTGGTGGCAGAGGTGGAAAAGAGGTCATAGAGCTAAACTAAACCCCATATTTTCTATTAAAAATTTAAAAAGCTCTTTGTCAGAAACAATGTCTTAAATCCAGCCAAGATCAAACAGACCATCTTTTTAAAGATCTACTCACTCCCCAGCTCTGGTTCTCTGTCCTTCTAGCTGTTTAAGCAGGGTTTGGAAGACTTGGAGAAGATTCTCTGCCTGGCAATGACCAATCTGATGGGGGAGGGAACTGATGACTTCTAAGATCTATCCTAACCCTGAGCCTCTGTGATCCTATGAGCGCTCATCTCAAGCTTATTTGATCAAACAAGCTTCGGTTCACCACTGAAATCTGCACAAGATTTGGAGGTCAGCCCAAACCTCTGTTGTTCTGTTTCTCTCTGTGCAGGTTTATTTTGGGTGGTTCTTCATGCACAAAGGTGGCATCAGGAGAAGAGGGGTAGCAGTGGATTTTGGCTCAATGTAAGAGGATATAATGGAAAATACCCACAGAATTAAGGGAAGAAAGCCTCCCTCTTTATTTCAATTCTAACGTATATACCAAACCTCAGGAATCTAGCCATCTCATTCACAAAAACAATCCTATCCTCAATCCCAGGACAAAATTTTTATCAAAATGGTTTGAAAGTTACCTGAGATGCTCATAGTCCAAACATTATCAGATAACAGAACAGGCACACAGAACTGCAAATCGAGCAGGAAGTTTATCTTTGCACAACTCAGATTGCAACAAGTTTTGTCAGAATCAGTCACTGATTTCAAAAGTGCCCAGTAGTAACCACACTAGAAATGTTGATTTATCAGAAACTCCACTTGGTCAACTTTCCCATTTCACAGGTGAATAAACATGAGAGTCCCAGTAGACAAGAATGACAAGCTCAAATGGAGTCACTGAGAGTCGAATAAAAGGACTATTTACAAAGTTGTAGGTCGCGTTTAACAAGATGGACAAGGAAAGGGACCATACCCCAGGGTTGGCCACAGCAGGGAACCAATCCCACCCCTACACCTAAGGCAGCAGGAGGAGCAGAGACCCCATCTGAGGAAGAGCCCACCTGGTGGGAACTGCGAAGGGAATCATTACCCCAGCCTCTCCTCCTCCCCTCTGACTTCCAGGCCTGGAGGGAAAAGGGGAGACACAGGGCCACCTGAAAGGGGCTGAAACTTATAGTCAAGGGAGAGAAGGAGCCTGTGGTTACAGGTTCCTTCTGCGAGGGCGGGGAGGAGGGGGACAGACACCCTGGCCTCACTCTCCTTCTTCTTCTCAGTTTTGTACCAGCGTTACTACTGTCCAGTCCCAAATCAAAGCCAGAGAGCAAGGACACCCAGTTGACACAGTCCAAATTTCTATTTCCCCGGGCACAGAGTCATAGGAAAGCATGGAGAGTGAATTTGGGGGGGGCAGATGGAGAACGCCCAGCACAGGAGGCTTGAGATAGGTCCTTGGTGTTGACCATGAGAAAGGAGAATGCTTTTATTCCTTCAATAAATACTGATTAAGCTCGTACTCTCTGCCAGACGCAGTTCTAGGTGCTGGAGACAATGGTTGTGAGCATGAAATCAGGGTCCTTGCCCTTAGAGACCTCGAAATCTACTGCAAGGAGGCAGACAATAGATAAGCACAACAACCCACATTCGAGATAATTACAGATTGTGATTAATACTATGGCACAAAATAATAACCTATAATGGAAAAGAATCTGAAAAAGAATACACACACACACACACACACACATATATATATATACACACACGTATAACTGAATCACTTTGCTGTACATCTGAAACATTGTAAATCAACTATACTTCCAAAAAAAAAATAAAAATTAACAAAAAATACTATGACACGAATAAACTGAGCTGTGTAACAGAGACCCCGAGGGAATCTCCTTTAGATAGAGGGATTGTTCAGGGACTGTGTCTGAGCTGAGACCCACAGGGCATGGGAAGGGCCCAGGAAAGTAAATTCCAGCCAAAGGACACAGCAGTGTCAAGACCCCAAGGAGGGTAAGGACTTGGCTGGGGACAAGTGAGTGAAGGAAAGAAAAAATAAAAAGTGCAATAAAAGAGGTTGGCAGGAAGCAGATCATGCAGGCTGTGGAGGCCAGGTATGAAGTTTGGATTTTATTCTAAGATTTTTAAAAAATCAATCAAAGAAGAGAACTTTAAAACAGACCACTAAATTTGAGCTCATAAAAAAAGGGATCAGATCCTTGTTTGCCAAACTGTCCTTTGATATTGCTATTGAAAACTAAAAGACTTTCAACCTCAAATAGATCTCCAGGAAATCCCTAGGAAAAATCCACAGCTACTGGGATCCCAGAAAACAAGCCTTGAAGGGGGAAGTCTGTAGAAAACAGGGGCCTCCACTTCTCTGTAACTTAGAACTAGAGAGCAGAAAAAGATGCAAATTAGAAAAGGAAGAAATAAATGCACCACGATATGCACGTGCTATAACTGCATGCCTAGAAAATTCAATAGAATCAGCTTGTTAGTAAATTTATAAATACATCAAAATCTACTGTGTCCAGGTATAAGAACTCTAAATAGCTAGAAATTGTGGTGAAAGAAATTTTATCATTATTTGGACCAAACATTTCTTATATTTTCCAGTCAGCTTAATGAATCATATAACCATGTATGGAAGACTACATTCTGATTCTGGTTAGGAAAACTAGATATGATACAGATCAGGTTTGGCAAACTATGGCCCACAGGCCAAATCTGACCTGCCTTGTTTTTGTAAATAAAGTTTTATTGGAACTTAGCCAGGTACATTCATTTATTACTGTCTATGGTTGATTTTGCACTAAAATAGCAGAGTCATTGTCAGAGACACTGTATGTCCTCAAAAGCAAAAATATTTACTATCTGGCCCTTTACAGGAAAAGTTTGCTCACCCCTGATATAAACAATCGTGCTCTCTGAGCTGCTCAACCCAGTCTTCACTCTGCCCAAGAACTCCATCTGCCCCCAAATATGCCCAAATTCCATCCCCCACCCCTGCCTTCCATCATATGGTACATGCCTACTTCTCTTCCAGCCCTTCTCACTGGCCCTTCAGAATTTGTGTGTATGTATGTATGTATTTATTTATTTATTTATCTATCTTGTCCCTGTTCTTTCCTTGTCCTTCAAATGTAAACTTTTTTTCTAGGTTTTCTCATCAGTCCTCTTTCCTGGACTACCACTATCACCTTGATACAAATGACTCCTAAATCTGATCTCCCACCTTGACACTTTCCTGGAAGAAAATACCCAACAGCATAGATATCTATGAAGGAAAATCCACAAACACTTCAGACTCAGCACATCCAAGATGGAACCTGTCCTCTTCCAGAAGCATGCTCCCCTGTGATACAATATAGCCTGCTCCCAAGCCAGAGACCCTGGCTCCTGCCTCTCACTCGAGGTCATTTCTAGTTAGAACCAAGTTCTGTCTCTTCTACCTCATGATGCCTCTCATGTCAGACCATTTCATCCCACCTCCACTACCACTGTTCAACAGGCCTGGCGCTTCTCACTTGGATATGACGAGAGTCCCTAACAGCAGAGAGGCTATACAGCAGTCCCCGACTCAGAGAAATGAGAAATCTCTCCAAAACACACATGATCCCATCACTCGCTTGCTCAAAAACCTTCTAGGGCTCTTCATGGCTTAAAGAATGAAATCCAAAGTCCTTAAGACCATCAACATTCTCTAAAAACTTACCCCCGGCTACCTTTCTGTCCTCATTGCTCAGCCCTCTTCACCTTGTGGGGCCCTACGTCCCAGGCAAACAGGATTATCTGTGATGCTTAAACATACTCTGCACATTTTTCCATGCAGCCTTTGCTTCTTGCTTTTGCCTCAGTTCAGAATGCTCTTCTCCTCTCTTCCAGGGGAGCAAGTCAGGAAGAGTATCAAGGGATTATTTTAACCTGAAAAGGGATTCATTCATTGTTATGAAGCTACAATCACCATGAGGCGCAAGAGCAGAGATGAGGCTAAGCGTGGCCCCCTTGGAGTCAAACACCCCAGTTTCAAGTCCCAGTCTACTGTTAACCAGCTGCCGTAACCTCTCTGAGTGTCCGCACTTAGCTCCTGAGTAAAATGGGAGCAATAATCGTACCTACCGCGTAGGATTACTGGGAGGATTAAAAGAGCAAGGCTTGTTATGCACACAGCAGGTGCACCATACATGTTACTCCTATTAATTCTAATATTTTTAAAATGTGCTATTGCTTGAAATGAATATTCAAACAAATCTAAGACACTTTACATGTACGCGTATCAAAAACAATTGAAAATGACTGTGCCCAGCATTGGCTGGTTTGTGGGGCTGCCTGGAGACACAACACATTGTTACAGTCCCTCTGGTAAACAATTTTGTAATGGACCAAAAAAAAAGAGCCATAAAACATATCTTACTTTGGTCTTCTACCGCCACTCCTGAGGATATTTCCCCTTTGGAGGGCAGTAGTAGTCACTTAAGTTGTCTTCCCCAAAACCTCCTTAGCAGTACTATTTATAAGAGCAAACAGTTTGAAACCGTTTGATATGTTCAACAGTTGGGACTAAGCTGGACAAATTCCAGGTGTAGTGGGAAGACTGGGGCCTGTCGAGCTCAGAGGCCTTCAACAAAGGGCCTTTCCTTTCCCTCTACTCTTTGTAGTCTAAGTTCCTATTTGGTATTGTTGATGAGTCCATGGCCGAATAAAAGAATACATGAATGAATTCCTTAAAATATTTGTTAGACTAAATGCCCAAAGGAAATAACCCTATAAAAGGCAGGACATTTGAAGTGTAGCACGCAATTTTTGTTAGATCTCAGGATCAAAGTCCTTCCATGGAAATACATATTTGAAATTATAACTCCAGTCTATAGAGAAAGGTTATTTTAATTAATGTTTAGTTAAATCCATAAAACTCCAACGTTTTAGGGAGTCCATAAAAATAAAGAGTATAGTTCCAATTCGTGGGAGTATTAGGCTCTGCCTGAAACTGCAACATGATTCCAGCCAGGCAGACTGTAATGACTTGGGAAGAACGAAAGAAATGTAGTTCCATTATGGATGAACAAAAACCAATTACATTTAGTTTCTAGAAAACAAAGTCCAAAAGAAACCAAAAAAGCAAAAGCAGAAGCAGAAGTGGGGGTGGGACTGGTTATCTTGGCAGCTTTTCTTCCAAAGTGCTGCCTATTTGGAGAGTTATGAAGTATGATCTCACCACTTCTTTCTGCTCTAGAGAATCCAATTTGCTTCTCGTTTTCTTCTTTTGAGAGCCTGTGCTTGGTTTCAGACCATTTTTCCTGGCAGTCATATGAAGGAAATAAAAAAGGAGACACATGACCTCACCTGCTCCAGTACCTTCCAGAGCCTGACAGAAGAGCTAGGCTTCCTGTGCTTTGCTTTCTTTAGCCTGATTCATTTCGCAATCATGGAAAACACATTCTCTCAAAATAAGGGAACTAAGGAGCTTTAGGAAAATCCATAGCTCTGTGTTGTACACAGGTTTACAAATCTGGATAAACTTTCTGTCTTTTTTTTGGTTTTTTTTTTACTGAAGTATAGTTGATTTACAATGTTGTGTTTGTTTCAGGTGTACAGCACAGTGATTCAGTGAATCTTTTTCATATTCTTTTCCCTTATAGGTTATTACAAAATATTTAGTATAGTTCCCTGTGCTATACAGGAGGTCCTTGTTGGTTATCTGTTTTATATATAATAGTGTGTATGTGTTAATCCCAAGCTCCTAATTTATCCCTAAATCTTTATTAACTGCGAAGAATTTCAAGAAAAGCAAATTGATATATTCTGACCAGTGATTTTTAACCTTTTTTGGGGTCACAACTGAAAGCTATGGACTCTCTCTTTGGAAAAATGCAGACTGATTAACACATATACACACATGTTATACACTCCTAATCAGCACATATTTTTGCACATGATTTTAGGGATTCGTGGACCTCCTGAAGTTGGTCCAGAGTCCCCAATTAATTCTTTTCAAAGAGAAAAACTAAAAATTACCCAGGTAGTTGAGGCCAAAAGAGACAATTAGTCGCTAATTAATCAGTAAATAACAGAATTTCAGGACCTGAAGGAAAAGTAGAGATCTATGCTTTAAATATTTTTAAATGGCAACGTAGTGTTTTGCTTATTGGTAGCAGTGGAACTTTCTTTTCAAACAAAATCTTCTGTAGAACACCAATATTTAAGACAGATCAAAATAAAGCCATTCTAGTTGATAAAGGTGCTGGAAGACTGGATCCCCACCCTCTCCACTGCCCCCGTGCCACCTCTGACTCATGAAGGACAGTTGAGTAACACTGATCTGGGCCCGCTCCGCCAGTGCATGGAGCCATACTGGGACTCCTAGCCTCCAGTACTGTCCACATGCCCAGATGCTCCAAATGAGTGAGCACTGGCTGCTCAGGTAACAGTCTTAACAGCCCAGAACCCACCTATTTCTTGACCCAGTTGGGAGGACTTAAGAGATCCCGCTGATGAGACGACAGCACACCTGCCCCACGGCCCAGCCTTCGTCCTAATGTTCTCCTGAGGCAGGTAACCCTCCCATTCAGAGGTGTTGAAGGGAAAATCTGTGGCCTCTACCATTGAAACGTTCACGTGGTCCCGAAGGCGGCAAAGCAGGGCCTCTGCACCACACTTAACACCAGGCCCTGGCCCCTTGTAGGACACTTTGTACTTGTTCATGCTCAGATAATTCTTCCAGATCTTCTGCAGCCTGGGGGTAAGGTTTTTGGTGGAGCTGTCCTTGTTCCACACCTGGAAGGTAGCCTCCGGCTTGGCCCTGGGACCACTGAGGGCCCGGCTGCCGCTCTGGGGGCTGTGGGTGCCGCTTGAAGACACAGATTGGGAACCAGACCTCAACACCTGGAATTCCTTGGTTTGCAGTTTAAGGGACTCATAGTAACTCCCTTTCTTCTTTTCCTTCCATACACAGATGATTGCAAACAGGAGAAAGACCAGCACACAGCAGCTGAATTTTTTCTTCAAGTTAGTGTGAATCATAATGAAAGACATGTTCAAGGAAGCCACGCTGTCCTGAGCAGGAAAACAGGCCTAAAAAAAAAGTGAGACAAGGCAGAAAATGATGTAAAGAATACCTAAAAGTAATGACGGGCTGAGCAATGGCTTTAGAGTGACAAGAATTGAATTCCAGCCCAGGTCTATCTCCCACCAGGTCTGCAACCTTCAGCAAGTCTTAAAAAAAAAAAATCACCCTCAGTTTGGGCTTGAAATGTAGAAAATAGTGCTGAGACACTCCCGTCTTCCTCTCCGAGCCGTGAGCACGTTATGGACTCGCCCACCACCCCTTTGTACTCGCTGAATCTTAGTTTCCTGTTGTCTTGGTCTAGCTGCCCGACTGCTCTCTGAGCTTCTTGGGGTCAGGAATCACATTTTACACATTCGGTTTGTAGGGCCTTACACTATTTGTTCAAGGAAGGCATACACGCTTGAAAAACTAAAAGAAAAAGGCAGAGCAGGCTGAGGGGTCTACCACAAGAAGCCAAACTCCCTGAAAAGGCCCAGCCTCCTTTTAAAATTGCCAGAAAGAGACCTCTTGCCATAGACAGTGTCATAGGTTTGTGATGCATCTCTCTAAGGCAGGGGTCCCCAACCCCCGGGCCGAGGACCGCTACTAGGAACCGGCCACACAGCAGGAGATGAGTGGCGGGCAAGCGAGCGAAACTTCATCTCCCCATCGCTCCCCGTGGCTCGCATTACCGCCTGAACCAACCATCCCCCAACACCCCGCCCTCCCCCTCCCATCCATGGAAAAATTGTCTTCCACGAAACCGGTCCCTGGTGCCAAAAAGGTCAGGGACCACTGCTCTAAGGGCTCTGGTGCTAGACTCCTGCATGAGAAGAAAGCCAAGGGTCAGCTTCACAATATAACATTCAGGTTTATGGAGTTCTGCATGAGTACTAGCAAGTGGCAGGAAACTGACTCACCTCACGGTGGAAGATGGGAACTCCTGGTAAAATAGCAGATATGTGACCAATTAAGGAAATGAAAACAAAAATGCATTAAGCACACAAGAGTTTATTTCATTCAATTTCATCATAAACCGGGGGCACTGTGATGTACAACTTCAGTTCGCACTGTGTTTATAATAATCTAATATGAAGGGCATCTCCTGAGCTGTGCAGAAAGGTCCTGACCATTACCACCCATGAAGGTGCTATAATCTCGATTTTTATAGATAAGCCACCTGAGGCTCTGAGAAATTAAGAGAAATGCCTAGGATTATAGAGCTGAGTGAATGGTAGAATTGAGATTCAAATCCAAGTGCACTTGATTCCCTAAATCCATGACCCTTTCACTGTATCATGTACAGAACTGCTGAAAGTTCTGGAAAATTTCACTAAGCAAATAGAGCCTGAATAGGCCCCTTTATATCTGGGTAAAGACCTACTTAGTTTTCCCAGAATTTATTGTGAAACTGAACGGAAAATGGAAGTACTTTGAACTCAAACAATGTCTGTATCTTCTGGAAAACATTAAATTCTTTCCAAGTATCTAGGTTTATTTACCGTAATGAGTCTAAGCAATCACCCCCAGGGTTTTGCTAACTGATTAGGAATCTATACAACAGTAATTAATACAACATTGTAAATCAACTATACTTCAATTAAAAAAAAATTCAGGAAAAAGAAAGAATCTATAGTCCATTTCAATGAAGCCTGCTCCTAAGGATATCAAGGATAAGGTGGTAGGAGTACTGAACTTGGTATCACAAAACCTGGCTTCTTGTCCCCATTCTTGGTGACCCTAGGCAAGCCTCTTAACCTCTCTGCACCTAAGTTTCTGTGTAGTAACCATCTCTGCCCTGTCTCATTCGCTGAGTGCTGGGAAGACCAAACGAGAATGGTGTTCATGGGCTTTGAACTAGGTAAATGTAAAGGCACAGAAGGTTAGAGCAGCCCCTAGGCATGAGGGCCACGTTGAGGCAATGTGGGACAGCAAACGATGGCGGAGTGGAGCACTGGCCATGGCTCATCAACCTGAACATCAGGTCTTTCATCAAGTATAACTAAAGTATAATTATAATTGAAGTATAGTTCAGTTATAATATTAGTTACAGGTGTGAAACATAGTGATTCAATATTTTTATAGATTATGTACCACCATTACAATATTATTGACTATAATCTCTGTGCAGTACATTACATTCCTGTGACTTATTTATTTTATAACTGGTAATTTGTACCTCAAATATCCTTTACCTATTTCTCCCATCCCCCCCATTGCCATTCCCTCTGGCAACCACTAGATTGTTCTCTGTATCTGTGAGTCTGTTTCTGTTTTGTTTGTTTGGTTTTTTAGATTCCACATATAAGTGAAAACATACAGTATTTGTCTTTCTCTGTCTGACTTATTTCACTTAGCATAATACCCCTTAGGCCCATCCATATCTGAAAATGCAAGATTTCATTCTTTTTTATGGCTGAGTAATATTCATTGTGTGTGTATATGTATGTATATATCACATATTCTTTATCCATTCACTCAGGATGCTTCCATATCTTGGCAATTGAAAATTATAAATAATTCTGCAGTGAACGTTGGCATGCATAAATCTTTTGAATTAGTATTTTTGTTTTCTAGGATAAATACCCAGGAGTGGAATTGCTGGATTGTATGGTGGCCCTATTTTTAATTTTTTAAGAAAACTCCATACTGTTTTCTGTAGTGGATGCACAAATTTACATCCCCACCAATAGTGTACAAGGGTTTCCTTTTCTCCACATCCTTGTCAACACTTATTTCTTGTCCTTTTGATGATAGCCATTCTGACAGGTGTGAGGTGCTATCTCATTGTGGTTTTGATTTGCATTTCCCTGATGATTAGTGATAGTGAGCACTTGTCTCCTTTGTCTGAGATTAACTGACCATATGTGCGTGAGTTTATTTCAGTCTCTCAATTCTGTTCCATTGATCTATGTGTCTGATTTTTTTTTTTTTTTTTTTTTTTTGCCAGTACCATACTGTTTTGATTACTGCAGCTTTGTAGTATAGTTTGAAGTCAGGGAACCTACCACCTCCAGCTATGTTCTTTCTCAAAATTGTTTTGGCTATTTGGGTTCTTTTGTGGTTCAATACAAATTTTAGGATTACTTATCCTAGATATGTGAAAAATGTCATGGGTATTCTGATAAGGATTACATTGAATCTGTAGATTGCTTTGGGTAGCATGGACATTTTAACAATATTAATTCTTCTGATCCATGAGCAAGCACAATATATCTTTCCATTTGTTTGTGTTGTCTTCAATTTCTTTTATCAATGTCATAGTTTTCAGAGTATACGTCTTCACCCTCTTGGTTAAATTTATTCCTAGGTATTTTATTCTTGTGATATGATTGTAAATGGGATTCTTTTCTTGATTTCTCTTTCTGATAATTTATTATTAGTGTATAGAAATGCAAGAAATTTCTGTATATTAATTTTGTAGCCTGCAACTTTACTGAACTCATTGATTAGTTCTAAGTTTTTTGGTGGCATCTTTAGGGTTTCCTATACATAAAATCATGTCACCTGCCAATAGTGATAGTTTTACTTCTTCCCCTCCAATTTAGATTCCTTTTATTTCTTTTCCTTTTCTGATTGCAGTGGCTAAGACTTCCAGTACTATGCTGAATAAAAGTGATGAGAGTGGGGATCACAGAGGAAATGCTTTCAGCTATTCACTGTTGAGTATTAGCTGTGGGTTTGTCATAAATGGCCTTTATCGTAATAATAATTATTATTATAAATGGTATGCTCCCTCTATACCCACTTTGTTGAGAGTTTTTATCATGAATGGATGTTAAATTTTGTCAAATGCTTTTTCTGAATCTATTGAGATAATCATGTGATTTTTAGCCTTCATTTTGTTCATGTGGTGTATCACATTGATTTGTGGATATTGAACCATCCTTGAATCCCTGGAATAAATCTCACTAGATCATGATGTATGATTCTTCTAATGTATTGTTAAATTCGGCTTCTAATATTTTGAAGAAGACTTTTGCATCTATGCATCAGGGATATTGGCCTGTATTTTTCTTTTTTTGTAGTGTCTTTTTTGGTTTGTGTATCAGGGTAAAGTTGGCCTCATAGAACTCATAGAAGGAGTTTGGAAGTGTTCCCTCCTCTTCTTTTTTTTTTGCATAGCTTGAGAAGGATAGGTATTAACTCTTCTTTAAATGTTTGGTAATTCCCCTGTGAAGCTGTCTGGTCCTGAACTTCTGTTTGTTGGGTTTTTTGGGTTTTTTGTTTGTTTGTTTGATTGATTTCCAATTCAATTTCATTGCTAGAAATTGAACTGTTCAGATTTTCTATTTCTTCCTGATTCAGTCTTGGAATACTATATGTTTTTAGGAATTTATACATCTCTTATAGGTTGTCCAATTTGTTGGTATATAATTGTTCAAAGTATTCTGATTGTTTGTATTTGTGATATTGGTTGTAACTTGTCTATCATTTCTGATTTTATTCAATTGGGCCCTCTCTCTTTTTTCTTAATAAGCCTAGCTCAAGTTTTGTCAATTATATTTATCTTTTCAAAGGACCAGCTCTTAGTTTCATTGATCATTTCTATGATTTTTTAGTCTCTATTTCATTTATTTTTCCTCTGATCTTTATTATTTCCTTCCTTCTACTAACTTTGAGCTTTGTTTGTTCTTCTTTTTGTAATTCCTCCGGGTGTAAAGTTAGGTTGTTTACTTGAGATATTTCTTATTTCTTGAGGTATGCCTGTATCACTATAAACATCCCTCTTAGAACTCCTTTTGCTGCATCCCATAGATTTTGGATTATTATGTTTCTATTGACACTCATCTCAAGGTACCTTTTTATTTCTTCTTTGATTTCTTCATTGACCCATTGGTTTTTAGTAGCATGTTGTTCAGTCTTTACATATTTGTGTTTTTCCAGTCTTCTTCCTGCAATTGATTTCCAGTTTCATACCATTGTTTGAAAAGATGTTTGATATGATTTCAGTCTTCTTAAATTCATTGAAATTTGTTCTGTGGACTAGCATGTAATCTATCCTGGAGAATGTTCCATGTGCACTTTAAAAGAATGTGTATTCTGCTGTTTTGGGATGGAATGTTCTACTGATATCTATTAAGTCTGTTTGGTCTAATGTGTTTTAAGGCCAATGTTTCTTTATTGATTCTCTATCTGGATAATCTATCCATTGATGTAAGTGGGGTATTAAAGCCCCCTACTATTATTGTGTTACTGTCAATTTCTCCCTTTATGTTTATTGATATTTGCTTTAAGAATTTAGTTGTTCCTATCTTTACAAATGTTATGTCCTCTTCTTAGACTGACCCCTTTATCATTATGTAGTGCCCTTCTTTGTCTTTTGTTATAATTTTTGTTTTAAAGTCTATTTTGTCTGATATGAGTATTGTTACCCCAGATTTCTTTCCATATCCTTTTGCATGGAATATTGTTTTCCATCCTTTCATTTTCGGTCTGTGTGTCTTTAGTTCTGAAGTGAGTCTCTTGTAGGTAGCATATATATGGCTTTTTTTTTTAATCCATTTGGCTTCCCTATGTCTTTTGATTGAGGTATTTAGTCCATTTACATTTAAAGTGATTATTGATAGGTGTGTACTTATTTCCATTGTTACTGTTCCATTGTTACTGTTCCAAGTTGTTTCTGTAGTTCTTCTCTGTTCTTTTCTTCTTCTTTTAGTCTCTTCTCTTGTGGTTTGACGCTTTTCTTTGGTGCTGTTTCTTTTTTTTCTCTCTTTTTTTTTCATGTGTGTGTGTGGTGTGTGTGTGTGTGTGTGTGTGTATCTATTGTAAGTTTTGTTTTATGTTTACCATGAAGTTCACATATATTTATATACAGATAGATACATAGATATAGATTTGTTTTAATCTGGTAGTCGTTTAATTTTCAATATATTCTAAAAGCTCTATGTTTTTTATGGTCCAATATTTCATATTTTTGACATCATATTTTACATCTTTTGTGTATCCCTTGACTATTATTGCAGTTACAGTTGATTTTACAAATTTTGTCTTTTAACCTTTATACTAGATTTTCAAGTAGTTGATCCATTGCCTTTTCTATATATTGCCTTTACCAGTAAGATTTTCTTCCTTCATATATTTTTTTATTTCTTGCTATAACCTTACTTTTTCACTTAAAGAAGGTGTTCACTTAACATACCTTGTAAGGCCAGTTTAGTGGTGATGACCCCTTTTAGATTTTTGTTTGTCTGGGAAACTCTTTATCTCTTCTCCAATTCTGAATGACAACCTTGCCAGGCAGAGTATCTTTGGTTGTAGGGTTTTTTCTTTCAGTACTTTACATATATCATGCCACTCCCTTCTAGCCTGCAAAGTTTCTGCTGAAAAATCAGTTGATAGCATTAAGGGGGTTCCCTTGTATGTTACTCTTTGTTTTCCTCTTGCTGCCTTCAAAATTCTCTCTTTGTCTTTAATTTTTCCCTTTTAATTATGACCTCTTGATATGTAACCTATAATGGACTAAAATCTGAAAAAAAAATTAACTAAATCACTTTGCTATATACTTGATTTACAATATTGTATTAGTTTCAACTATATTTCAATTAAAAATTTTAAAAAGTAATAAATCTCTATTGCAATGTGAAAAAAATATATGTTGTGATATGGATCTTTTTGGGTTCATTTTGTTTGGGACTCTCTATGCTTCCTGGACCTGGATATCTGTTTCTTTCCCCAGGTCAGTAAAGTTTTCAGCCATTATTTCATCAAATATGTTTTTTTTTTCTACCCCTTTTTCCCTCTCATATCCTTCTGGGACCCCTATAATGCAAATGTTAGTATGCTTGATGTTGTCCCAGAGCTCCAGTAAACAATTCTCAATTTTTTAAATTCTTTTTTCTTTTTGATGCTCTGATTGGGTGACTTCCACTATTCTGTCTTCCAGGTCACTTACGTGTTCTGTATCACCTAATCTGCTGCTGATTCCCTCCAGTGTATTTTTTTTCATTTCAGTTATTGTATTCTTCATCTGTGACTGGTTATTTTTTATATTTTCTAATTCTTTGTTGAAGTTCTCATACTCCTCTATTCTTCTCCTGAGTTTGGTGAGCATATTTATGACCCTTCCTTTGAACTCTGTATGGTGTATGAGGTAAATTACAATTACTTATGTCAGTTTCATTGTTTTGTTTTGTTTTTCTGGGGTTTTATCTTGTTTTTCATTTGGAACATATTACTCTGTCCCCAGGATGCACCAGCGGCCGCCATCTTGGGAAGTGCTGGAACTGCAGGGGCTAGAGTTACAGCCTGGTGTGGGCCAGGACTTCTCCCAGGGTGCACCAGGGGCTGCTACCTTGGCAAATGGGGGACAGTTGGAGGAGCCACGTACAGGCTGAGGGGTAGGCTGGGGTGTGCTGGTGTGGTCTTGGCTGGCTGGCTAGAATGTCAAGTGCTTTTCAATCCACTGCCTCTGCATTGGGACTGGGAGCAAGTAAGTTTGTGCACAAGCTCTTTAAGAGCATAGTCTCGGGCTTCCCTGGTGGCGCAGTGGCTGAGAGTCTGCCTGCCAGTGCAGGGGACACAGGTTCGAGCCCTGGTCTGGGAAGATCCCACATGCCGCAGAGCAGCTAGGCCCGTGAGCCACAACTACTGAGCCTGCGCATCTGGAGCCTGTGCCCTGCAACAAGAGAGGCCGCGACAGTGAAAGGCCCACGCACCGCGATGAAGAGTGGCCCCCGCTCGCCGCAACTGGAGAAAGCCCTCGCACAGAAACGAAGACCCAACACAGCCAAAAATTAATTAATTAATTAATTAATTTAAAAAAAAAAAGAAACTATGAAATCAGGTCTTTCATTTAAAAAAAAAAAAAAGAGCATAGTCTCAGTTTCCTACAGCCCTCCAGCTCGCCCAGTCATAAGTTTGAAAACCTGTTAAGGGGGCTTATCTTCCTGGTGCTGGTCCCCAGGGCTGGGGCCCCCAATGTGGGGCTTGAACCCTTTCCTCTTAGGAAGGACCTCCAAGTTTGTGATATCCTCTTCCTCTGTGGGTCACTTGCCAGAGGTGTTGGTCCTGACTGGATCGTGTCTCTACCCCCTCCTACCCACCTTGATGTGTTTTTTTCTTTATATCCTTAATTGTATAAGAGCTATTCTGCTAGTCTTCAGGTCGTTCTCAGAGAAAGTTGTTCTATATGTAGTTGTAGTTTTGCTGTGTCTGTGGGAGGAGGTGAGCTCAGGGTCCTCCTACTCCACCATCTTGATCCCACCTCACTGAGACTCTAATTTAAGCACCAAACAGTGCTTCCTACCACCACAGACCTCAGGAACCAGTGACTCTAGGGAGGATGGGTGCTTACCTTGGGCCGCCAAAGTTTTGGAAGTGATGAAATGTACACAGAGGGAGAATTCAAACAGATCGTGAAATGGGGGAGGCGCTTGTTGCATCATCAGAAAACTAAGCAATTCAATTTCCCCAGACACCCAACACAGCTAATCATAGGACACTAAGACAGCTGAGGAAAAACTAGAAAAGAAGGGAAAGTAGCATTTGAGAAGCACCTACTATATGGTAGGCACTTTACCTGCTTTATCTCATTTAATTTTTACTATACCACTATGGGATAGGTATTAACAACCCCTCTTGAGAAAATGAGGAAACAGGCTTAGCAAGGATACAGGGCTTCTCCGAAGTCAATAGCTAATCAGTGCTAGAACCAGGATTCCAACCCAGGTCTATCTGACTAAAAGTCCATGGTCGTTGGACTAAAGAACAGGCATTGTGAAAAAGCACAGTGAATAGTCAGTGTTGACCAACTAGGACTCAGAAATCAGGATCTCTAGTGACACAACTGCTGGAAAGTCACAGAATAAACACCCTCACTATCAGCACTGACACTACTCATGTGCATTGTTTTACCAGTCAGGCAACCCTTTCACAGCAATTAGGTTTATGAGACCCAGTATAACCCTGTGAGATGAGCTGAGCAAATTTTATTAGTTCCATTTACAACTGAAGAAACTACGGTTTTGTAAATATAAATAATTTTCAAAGCTGCATGAGTGATTTGGAAATGATGGAGTTGGGACTTAACTTTTATGTGTATGAGTGAAATAAGACAGGAGTTAGGGAGGTGGAGCCTAAGGGTTTGTGTTCGACTGCCTGCCAGCACCTACTCTCCAAGGTTGAGTTTCCCAGGAAAGAAGAATTCCCCAAACCTTCAACCATAACACAGTCTTACAACTTTAAGAAAGCCTCAGCCTTCAAGGCCAGTGCTCTGTCGTGAGTGCCTCAGGGCACTCATGTGAAACCTCATGTCAGGGCTCCCAATTCTCTTGACCACCACCCTCTGTTGAGGTTCCAAGTCTACCAGCTGGCTGGAGCTTCTGGTCATAGGCCCTTAGAGCTTCACTCTCATCTCTCAAGCTGCTCTAGAGAGACAGGACTTGAAGAAGTTTCATCTAAGAAGCCCAAACTGAAGGAAAGGAGTAGTAAATATTTCTCCCCAGATTCTTTGGGAAATCAGTCCAAGTTTTTAATTTCCCAATCACATCCCAGATTGCCTTCTTAAGCCTCTAGGGCTCTGCACTGCTGTAATCTCTCCCCTTGTCCATTTGCCTGGCAACCAGACAGCATTACCTTTCTGCTTCTGGCCTCCTGTGGAGCCCACCTCCCCTTCTTGTTCTCCCAGCAAGAACAGCAGCACTGTTCTTGCTCCCTGCTGCTTGCCTCTCGCGTTTAGTAATGCTTGCTTTTCATGCTGACCCCCTGCTAGAGGGAAACTCCTCCTGGCTCATTTCTGACACTCCAGTGCCCGGCACCATGCCTGGAACACAGTGCGTATTCAATAAAGGGTTCTTGAATTGATGGGACTATATCAACGAACACTTACGAGCCCACCAGGCTTCTAGAAGAATAAGTAACAACTCGCATTATCACCTACAGAGAACAAGCCAACACTGAACCAACAGAAAGAAAAGTCCCAGCCAAAGTAGGGCTCCCGCCCTAGGCTACTCATCACTGGATGCCCCGTAGCAAATGCAGGGCTTGGCCATAGTAGGTGCTTTAAAAAGGTAGACTGAATTACAGAATAACTTTAAATCTTATATTTATAGTTTATAGAAATAGGCAAAATAGGCAAATCACTTATCTCCACACCTCATTGACTAAGGACTAAAAAAAAAAAAAAAAAGAAGAAGAAGAAAACAGCAAAGCTGAAGCCAGACCTTCAGTCCCTCTGTGGCTCCTCACCAGCACACTCTGCCTGCCGATCCCAAATAGAAAATGCACCCGGTGCTGCATCCATATCCCACGCCTCCAGGTGTTCCTTACCTGCTTCTGGCTAATCCCCCTGGGGCTGCAGGCCCTCCAGGTCCTCAGGAACCAGCACTATTCCCCATGGGAGGAATGTTCGCTTTATTGGGTCTGGAGGCCAAGGCTCATTTTTCTCAGGATGATCAAAAAGCATCTACAAAGGAGAAAAAAAAAAAAAAAAGATGAGTTAAGTGCCGTTTTCCAGCAGGGGCAGAGTTAAAGATTAACAAGATAGACAGGGACTTCTGCTAGACTCCAGTGCGGGCCCTGGAAGCCCCAAGGGCTCAGAAAAAGAGAGACAAAAGCCAATTACAGGTGCAGTGCTCTGGGTCCATAAACAGCACAGAGAGCCTAGAAATAGTCCGATACTAGATAAGAACATGAGCAAGCATCACAGACCAATCTGGGAAGAAAGGATTGTTTAGTCACTGGTTTGGGCATACATAAACAGCAATTTGGGGAAGAGAGGATTCAGTTCATCCCCAAATGAACTCTAAACAAACTTATAATAAATTATTTTCAAAGAATATTTAATGATATGTGAAAGTTCTATCAGTATAATGTTAACTGAAATTCAGAAAAAATACATTTTTTAGAATTCACATGTGAGAAAGAGAAAGGACAAAAAAAAAAATACACTCTGGATGGTAGAATAAGGAGTAATGAGAGTTTTCATTTTTTATAATTTTTTTGTATATTCCAAAATTTCTAAAGTGTACATGTGTTACTCTTAGAGTTGGAAAAAAATTATAAAAATATAATTTTTAAAAGCTAAAAATAGAACTCTATATTTGTTAGCTCTCTTCTTTCTGATGGAATGTAGAAAAATAACAAAGGAAAAGTTTAATAGTCAGTTGCATGAAAATTCCAACTTGTATACAATAAAATTACTGTAGTAAAAAGGAAGATAAACTCAAGGTGTGCAAAGGGTTCAAACAGTAAAAGCCTCTAGAAATGAACAGGCAATCAACATGAACAGACAAATCACAAAACAGAAAATACAATTAATGAGCATATGAAATTGTGACTACTGTTGAGAGAAACTCAAAAGAGGCAACTGAACATTAAGATACTAGTTTGTAAAATTAACATTAACCAGCAGTTTTCAAAATGATTAATCCTCATTGCCAGGCAGATTGTAATAAAGTTGGTATATTTCAAGAGAGCAGTAGAAATTAATTTAACTTTTTTAGAAAGTAATCATGCCATAGAATTAAGAGTTCATGACTATGAACCAAGTTATTGTACTTCCAGGGGAAAAAAAACTGAATAAATAATTCAAAGGGAGAAAAGGTTATATATTTCAGTTTCCTCATATGTAAAATAATTCCTTACCTTACACGGCTGTGGTGAGAAATGGAAGAAGATTCATGAAGTAAAGAATGAGTTTTATAAAGCAATATGCATGTGCAAAAAGAAAAATAGCTTTCAGTTTCAAAATGATTTATAATGGTGCAAAATCTACGGTTAAGGGACTTCCCTGGACGTCCCGTGGTCAGACAGAACTTCGCCTTCCAATGCAGGGGGGTGCAGGTTCAATCCCTGGTCAGGAAGCTGAGATCCCGCATGCCTCACGGCCAAAAAACTAAAACATAAAACAGAAGTAATATTATAACCAATTCAATATCCCCAACAGTTTTGCCTAAATTACTCAACATAAAGAAAGTCAAACTGAAAGATGAGAATTTATCTCTTCTCAGTTTGCTCATCACCTGTTTTCAGGTCTCAACCATGTACATTTTTTCTAGATATTTGGACATGCATAACTTTTAGTCACAATGTGACTAAATATGTACAGGTAACATTCTGTGTTTCACTTTTTTGTTATAATATTTTAAGCATTTTATTTCATGTCACTACTTAAATTCACACACCATTGTGTATATATTTGATCTGGTGGATGTAGCATATTATTTCCCTACTGCTGGAAGCTTAATTATTAACCTTTTCTCCCTTTGAATTATTTATTCAGTTTTTTTTTTCCTGGAAGTACAATAACTTGGTTCATAGTCATGAGCTCTTAATTCTATGGCATGATTACTTTCTTAAAAAGTTAAATTAATTTCTACTGGCTCCCTAGCAGCTTCCTAGTAGAGTCCAAAAAAAAAAAATGTCTCTGAAAGCTATCCCTCTTTTCATGTCATGTAACTTTCCTTTGAGGCAGGGGGGTTTGTGATTATGCAAGCAGGATTACTATTTGTCTCCTCCTACCAAAAATGTAAACGCTGTAAGTGTTGGCCTTTCTTCACTACTACCCTCAGTGCCTAGATGCATGTCTGGCATATGGTAGGTACTCAATAGCTATTGGTTGAATGAATGAATGAGGGAAGTGTTGCCAGCCCTTAAGAGGTCTATGCTTATCTCAGGCACCATTGATGGACAGCGTTCTTTCTCAGCAGCCTCACTGAGAACACTTTGGGCAGTCATCGGCACTTTGGATGCCGCCTCTTGCCTGTATATGCTGCTTCACTGCCATTCCCTCAATGCATGAGCTGCTGGGGCATGAGACTTTTATTTGGGTTCAGTGCACAGACATCAGAGGAGCGCAGCAAACCCGTATCTTCCTCCCACACATCGCATCTGCTCGGAACAACTTGCCCTCTAAGGAGATTAAAAATCACTCCCCACTGTTGATTTCCAAAAATCAACCAATTGAAACAAGTGGTATAACTGTTGATCTATATCTGTTGTAGATGATGAGGGCCTTCCAAAAATAGTCAGTGCTGCTCATGAGATAGTAGCAGTGGTGATCTTCAACCAGCTACACAAGTGGTAACAGAATCCTCAACTCTCTGGGGGAGAAACTTCAGCACTCACGACAATAACAGCTACCAGGTATTTAATACTAGCTATGTTCAAAGCACTGACTATAGCTTAGGGGTTAGGAGTAAGAACTCTGGAATTAGACTGAGCTGGGCAAGAGTCCAAACTCTGCCTTTTTCCAGTTACATGACCTTGGACAAGCTACTCAACCCCCTAGGACTCAGCTTCTTTATCTGTAAAATGGGAATAATAATAACAGAGCCCATCTCATGGGATTATTTAAATAATCAAGTTAGATAATACACCCAAAGGGATTGCAATAGGAACTGTGACAAAAATTATCCACGTCACTTCATTTACCCCTCCCCATCCCCTACTGTGTGGATACCACTACTATCCCGATTTTTACAAATGGGAGACTGAGACAGGTGTGATGAGTAATTTGCCCAGAGTAACTCACTCATGACACTCCAAATGTCCCACGCTCTTTCATGCCTTTGTAGCCCTGCACAGAGTCCCTTCTGCTTGAAATGTCCTTTCCTGCCCTGTTCACACGGGGCCATGACCACTCAGCCTCCTATACCAGCTCAAGTGCCCCTGGACTCTGAAGCCTTTCTTGACCCCCACGGAGATCGTCACAGCTCCGCTGTGCCTGTGCTGGCTCTCATCAGACCACATGACACTTACTCGTTTGCAGGTCTGTCCCAACCTTTAAGATTTATCTCTGGGCCCCTGCATCAAGCCAGGCTCTGCGCCATAACTGGGAAGTGCTCAGTCATGTTTGAACGAAAGAATGAGGCTAGCTCGGACACCACTCCTCCCCGTCCCCATGTCCTTCAGTTGTTCGAATCACCCCCACCACCTACCCACCCATCACCTTCAATTGCCGGAGTCCCCTTTACAGCACTGCCGTGGCAGGTATTCATTCCGTCTGGTGAGTACACTGAGTGACAGGAAATTCACCACCTCCCCAGATTGCACATGGCTATGTGAGCAGCTCTGCCTCTTAGAAAGGTCTTAAAATGAAAAGAAATCAACCTCCCTGTAAAAATAAACCCAGCAGTTTAAGCTCAGCTCTCTGGAGCCATATAGACTCAGAATGAAAACCAGGAACACTTGCTGAGCCCGTGCTCAGCCCATGCTCAGTGCTGGGAACTCCACGTGCACCCACTCATTTCATTCTTGTGGCAACCCTGTGCAGATCACCTTGCTGCTGTATCTTCTCCTCCACCCAGGACAATCTTCCTCATTCCTTGAATATGTTAGCTCCCGGCTCACTAGAATTCTCTCCAACACTATTTCTGTCATAACTCTTGGTGGCATTAACAATCACTTATAGAATTATTCTAGTCAACTCCAATGACTGTGACCTCAGCAACTCACCCCCAAGGTCATAGCTTTGATCTTGTCATTTCCAAAAAATATACTCCCTTCAAGGGATACTCCCTTCAATATACTCATCAAGGGATGCCTCGATTTCAGGCATCCTTCTCTAATCACCACTCCTATCTCTGCAGCTTAGTCCAACCAGTACCCGACTCTAACAATCTTCTGTGTTTGATCCTACTACCTTCCCACTGTCTCTCGCTTCCTCCCTGCCATCCTTTCCCTTCCTATCCAGCTTAAATTCCACGGTCAGTCATTCAGTTGACCTCTCTCATCACACATGTTTGGATAAACCCCAATCCTGGTTAAATCCAACTCTCTGTCCTACTCCACACCTGCAAGCAGGCAGCTGAACATGGCTAGAGAAAATCATGCAACGATGCTTAATGATGTCACTTCAAGTTCATGATCACTAACTGCAAATAGCTCCTTAATGCTCCACAGCAATGATATGCTACTTTTCCAGTCAATTCATCTGCCACTGTCCTAGAGGACTGTATGACTTCCTCCCCACTAAAAACTCCTCTTATCCTCACCCTCGCCTGATGAACTTGCTACTTACTCATAGAAAAAAAGGAAGCTACCAGAGTAGAACTTCCACACGCATGCTTTTGTACCACCGCTACTCACCTTACCTGCACTTATGCCCAAATGATCTCATTACTGTGAATTAATTGGCTGCATCCAACACTTGCAATATCCAACATTTTTCCGTAAATCCTACACACTCTTGTCTACTTAAGGACATTCTTAAAAATCCCCCTTTTCTCTTCCGCATCAATAGGTATCTTTCTCTCAAAGATCATGCTCATCAGCATATAGGTATGCTATTACTTCTCCTATCTTTAAAAAAAAAAACAAAAAAACTCTCCTGATTGAGGCAGCCACCACCTGACCCAGATCAGTCTCAGCATCACTAACAATGGGACACCTAGACAGTTTTTGCCTTCTGAAGTGAGACAGTATGAAGCACATAGCACCACGAATGAAAAATTCTTGCCCAAAATGTTTAATCTGTAAGTGATCAAGCCTTTATATGCAATTCCAGTTTTTCGGAAATACAAGAGAAAGAAGAACAAGTTAAAAGACACCCTAATTTACCAGATATATCCAGAAAGCAGGACATTCTATAGAACAATTGAACTAGTTTCATCAACAAGTCAATGGGCACAAAAAACAAATGACTTAAAAAACACAAAAAAACACAACAATCACATGCAGTCTGCAGACCTTTGGTTTGAACAGAACAACACTGGGGAGAAATGGGGGTATCTGAATATAGACTGGGTATTATATATGATATTAAGAAATCACTATTAATTTTGTTAGGTTTAATAATAGTATTATTATATTATGATTATATATGTGGTTATGTTAGAAAAAAAGTCCTACGCATTTGAAGTAGAGATGAAATTTACTATAAAAATACTTTAGCCAAAAATAAAGCAAATATGAAAAAAATGCAGCGTCATTTTTTTCAAATGTATTCAAATTAAGCTATGTAAGGAACGAGAGTGATTTGCAGACTCTTCTTGACAATATCATTTGGGATTAGGGAGCATTTGAAAGAGTGTGAAGAAAAAACTTACCTCGACAATGTTCCCGTGTTACTGAAGGAATTAACTGAAAAAGATACATGACATTACAAAAGTCACATATTTAGCCGTTGCATGAGGTCTAAATAAACTCCATTTCCCTGTCCCTCCAACAAAACCTCTTGACCTCATTTCACTTCCCCTGCCCTTTTTCTTCCCTTTACAGTAAAACTCCTTGAAAGAACTATCTGTAGTCACTGTTTCCAATTTCCCTCTTCCCATTCTCACTTGAACCAACTCCATCAAGCCTCCCTCATCTCGATGAAAGTGGTCTTGTCATGTCCCCAAAGACCTCCGTGACCTCCATGCTACCAATCAAATGGTCAGGGCTAAGTCTTTATCTTATTCAGACCATCAGCCGTACTTTACACAGTTGGTCACTTGCCCCTTCTGGCTTCCAAAACCCACACCCTTTTGGTTTTTCTCCACTCACTGGTCACTCCTCCTCAGCTGTCTCTGATGCTGGTTCCTCCTCATCTCCCCTACCTCTACACACCGAAGTGCCCCAGGTTCTGGACTTCGTTCTAGCGACACTTGCTTTCTACTGGATGTGGGCACCTTGTGATCCGTTCCCCCTCTACTCAGCCTGTAGTTTGCAATCAAAACACATTTGTTGACGTGCACTAAAATGAGTTCGGAAGCAGTTTCTGTTGCTGAGTTTCTACAGAAAGGAAGTCCCTAATAATTAAAAACAAAAGCAAAATAGTAGGGCTGGGGTTGGGACACAGTAGAAAACAACATTGTGTTCACTTCACTATTTAGACTATCCTCTATAATCTGTAGAGGGGAGGCAGCATTGCAGAGAACAATGATGATCAGATGTAGAGCACATTATTAAAATTACTTGTTAAAATGCAGATTCCTGAATTCTACCTCAGTCATTCTGTTCCAACGGGTCTGGGATGGGGCTCAGAAACCTGCATTTAGCAAGCACCCCCAAGTGATTCTGACGCAATCAGAAGTGCTAGTCTGAGAAAGCTTTATCTAGATCCAGGATGGGAAAAGTATAGAAATTGAGTGTAATCAACTTTTATGGTAATTTGAAAGAGTAATTTTATGCCTGATGAGTCTAATAACTTTAAAAATATGGCTTGTATTTTAAATGTCTTTTTCATTTCATTATTCTAATAACTCCCTTTTATTGTATTTTTTAAATTATTGTTGTGTGAGAGGTTGGGGAAGAAACCCAGTCCTTTACCAACAATAGTTTGAGAAGCTCAAGCTTTGGAGAAAGACCTCAGGCTCCGGCATCTCAAAAGCCCAGAGTCAAATCCTGGCTTTTCTATCTGTCAGTTGCATGATGTTAGACCCGTTTGGTCAACTTCTGTGAGCCTGTGTCTTCATCTGTGAAGTATGGATAATAATACTTTAAAATTTGCGTCTGCAGTGTTGTGCTGACAATTTACTAATAGACTTTATCACTTTGTTCTGGCTAAGAATTATTGTACTTTTACCACGTGCTAAGTATTTTACAAACGGTAAAGTTCCTGTAATTGGGTAAAACTCATTTAATCCCTGCGGCAACAATAGTGCTTGAGGTGGGTGCCGCTGGCTCACCTCCCAGGGCCTCCAGCAGAGCTGGTCCAGGCTGCTGTCGGAAACAGCCTCCCAGCTCCTGGCCACCTACCAGTGGGAGCCGGCGTAGGTCAAAACATTAGTAGTTGTATCAAAACATGTCTGACAAGTCCCAGTTTTACTCAAAAGGACAGAAAAAGTCAGATAAGCAACGGAAACCAATCTGTAGTTGGTGAATCTGAGGAGGGAGTGAAAGGAAACCATGAGAGACTTTGCCAGGTGCCTGAGTGGCTGCGTTGACAAGTGTTTACCTGAGGACCAGCCCCGCTGCCAGGCTAATGGGAGGGAGGGGGAAATCCTGCCGGATCAGAGCCCTGAAGATAAAGGGGCCTTCATTCCTGCCTGCCCCAGCTGTTCCAGACCCAGCCTGCAAAAAAAAAAAAAACAGGTCTCTTAACAGAGATTAGATCTTTTCCCAGCCAGGCAGGCACTGACGGAGAAGACTGAAACGGCCGAGTACATTTCCCTGAGGTTATCTAAAAACGTGGAGAACAGAACTTTTTCTGTGCAGGATGTTGAGTCCCCACCGCAGACAGGGCAGCTGCTCCATGGTCCTGGATCAGAGCCAGCCACTCAGAACAGGTAGGGAGAGCTCCGGACTCAGGACTAAGGGAGCCAGGGCAAAGGAAAACCACAGGCCATTGGCTTGTGCTTTGTCTTCAACCTTGCACCTTTAGCAGACAAGTATTTGTAGCGATTTTTGCCTTCCAACTTGACAGGTGCCCAGCAGAAAGCAGGCACTTCACACCCCAGCATCTCCCTTTCTGTATGATGCCCACTCCCCAGTACAAGCAGTAGAAGCCCCAGCCCCGGCAGGCATCCCCCCGGTCTTACCAACTAAGACCACTCTGCTCCACTCCAACAGTCAGGGGTAAGCCGAGGAGGAAGGAACAAAAAAGGGCCGATAAGGAGGGCTGAATAAACACCACGCTCCTCCCAAGCAACAGACCCACCCACCTCTCTCCTCCACACCCCACAGAGACGTAGAGAGAAAAGAAAATAGGCCTCTTTCCTCCTCAGAAAGAACTGTTTCACCTCCTCCTAATCTTGGGAAAAAAATGACATTTGTATTATGGAAGTTTTTACACATACAAAAAGGTACAGAGGGCTTCTCTGGTGGCGCAATGGTTGGGAATCCGCCTGCCAATGCAGGGGACACAGGTTCGAGCCCTGGTCTGGGAAGATCCCACATGCCATGGAGCAACTAGGCTCACGAGCCACAACTACTGAGCCTGTGCTCTAGAGCCCACAAGCCACAATTACTGAGCCCACGTGCCACAACTACTGAAGTCCGCACTCTTAGAGTCTGTTCTCCGCAGCAAGAGAAGCCACCACAGTGAGAAGCCCGCGCACCGCAACTAAAGAGTAGCCCCTGCTTGCCGCAACTAGAGAAAACCCGCGTGCAGCAACGAAGACCCAACACAGCCAAAAATTTTTAAAAAAATAAAAAAATGAAAAGGTACAGAGAATAGCATGATGAACCTCCATGTTTTCATAACCCAGCTCCAAATATTATCAACATTTTGCCAATCTCGTTTCATTGATCCCCCATCCCCCTTTCTTTCTTGGAATAATTTAAAGCAAACACCAGACTTCATGTCAGTTCCCCCCCCCACCAGCTCTTCCCGACTGGGGTGCCATGAGAAAATTAAGCCTTAATGTCCTAAGACATCCATTTATGTAATGAATTAACTTACCTCCCTGGCATCTAGAATAGTATTAGCTATGTACCATCCTTGGGAAAACTGAGAACATAGGCCCTCAAAATCATTTTCTGCAGAGCTGAATTCTCTATAATAGTACTGCCCCCCACCTCCCACATGTTGGGTTCTGCCAGAGAATACATGAGAACACATACACACAAACACACGCACCCACATACATGACCACGATGCCACTGTCACCCAATATCCACTCCACTTTCAAATTTTTACCAATTCTCTCAAAAATGTCTTTTACACTAAATTTCTTGAATGAGGATCCGAACAAGGTAGGCACATTTTGTTTGGATGATATGCCACTCTCAACTCTCTTTTAATCTATAACAATTCCCCACTCCCTTATTTTTTCTTTTTCATGATATTAAATTTGTTGAAAAAACTAAGTCATTTGTCCTGTGGAATGTGCCACATACTGAATCTGGCTGACGACTTCCTCATGGTATTAACTTACTCCCCTTTGCTCTGTTTCCTGTGAACTTAGTGTTCGATTTCAAGGCTTCTTGAGATTCAGTGGTTTCAAGTTCAGTGGTTCTCCCAATGTTTTTATATCTAAGAGGAGCTAAGCCTTGGTCATCTAAGGAAGTTTGGGGTGGGGAAATGAACAGGGAGGCCTCCGTGTTGCACTGGCCCCAGAGCTTATAAGAACAACATACTCCGATACTCATAATAGGTTCATTCATCCAGCAAATGCTTATTTTCTATGGTGAGCCAAAGTGGAGATGCAGAAAAAGTTTCGACAGTGCAGAAACCAGCCAGAAATCTAACCCCCCAGAATATGCCTTCCAGTGAGAGCTTAAGTGAAGAGGAAAACAAAATAAACACATATGGTGTTTGTGGTGTTTGTAAGGGGATAATTGCTACCCAGAAAATTAAAGTAGGGAGGATGGAGAGGGACAGCGGGGCTGGGGGTATCCATTTTAAATTAGATATTCAGAGAAAGCCTCACTGAGAAGGCATTTGAGCAAACATTAGAGGGAGGTGAAGGAGGGCTCATGCAGATTTTTGAGGGAAGAGAGTTCCAGGTGGAGGGAACAGCAAAATCCCTAGGCAGAGGCATGCCTGACCTGTTTGAAGAACAAGACGGGGGCCTGGAGGAGACAGGGTGAGGAGGAGAGCAGCATAAGACGAGGGCAGGGAAGTAGTAAGTACAGATTACGGAGGGTCTTCGACTGGTGTGAGAACTCTAGCTCTCACTCTAAATAAGATTTGGCTGACTTATGTTTGAAAGGGATCATTCTGGCTGCTACACTGAGAATCAACTGTGGTAGGTGGCAGGTTGGGGAAGGTTAAAAAAAGAAAGACCGGGCTTCCCTGGTGGTGCAGTGGTTGAGAGTCTGCCTGCCAATGCAGGGGACACGGGTTCGAGCCCTGGTCTGGGAGGATCCCACATGCCGCGGAGCGGCTGGGCCCGTGCACCACAACTACTGAGCCTGCGCGTCTGGAGCCTGTGCTCCGCAACAACAGAGGCCGCGATAGTGAGAGGCCTGCGCACCGCGATGAAGAGTGGCCCCCACTTGCCGCAACTGGAGAAAGCCCTTGCACAGAAACGGAGACCCAACACAGCCAAAAATAAATAAATAAATAAAATTAAAAAAAAAAATTTTTTAAAAAAAAAGAAAGACCTTTCGAGAGGCTATTGCAACAATTCAGGTGAGGAAGGCCCAGGATCCCGTTTACTGAGCTCTTACTGGGCGCTAGCATTTTATGTTACCAAATTTAATTCTTACCACCACCCAGTGGGGTGGGGTATTAATGATCTTCTTTTATGAGTGAAGAAACTGAGGCTCAGAGAGTTTAAACCATATGCTTAAGATATTACAAATGGTCAAAACTGGGATGCAAGCCAGACTGTTCTAACTTGCAAGCCTGGTCCAGCTATCCAACATATATCTCTCTACTCAGGGCCCCTGAAATGGCCCCTGAGCGCCTCTCTGCTTTACCAGGTCAACTAGAGTTGCCAGTGACCATCGTGGACCTTCTGGTGACATCACTTTATATATATAAGATGTTATGGAAAAACCCTAACAAACTTTTTAGCCAACCCATACTTTGCCCCGATCCCCACCTCCTTAACCTCTCAGTGTGCAAACTTCACCCTCATCTGTACTTTAGGACCCAAACTTTCTGTCCCTAGACTAGAAACCTTGACACCATATTGCCCTTGGCTAACCATAATACCTCCAAGAAGCAGTCTGTGTGTCCTGGCCCCCAAAAACCTCCCTGTAATGGGTTCCTGTTTCTTTATGATCATGAACTCTTAATTTGTGTCACCTGAGTTGCCACTTAATTCTGCAATGACTCCTCTTCCTGTTTCCTCATGTCAGTGATAGCTGGCCACCTGACAGAAGATGGGCTCTCTGCCATATAGAGCTGTTGCTTAAAGTGGTGGCCCAGCCGGGGATTATATTTTTCAGCAAGTGTGCATACACACACACCCTGCATCTAAGTGGAACTGGGACTGTTTGACTAGTTATCAGCAATAAAATGTGAGCAAAAGTAACCTGTGTCACTTCTGGGCAAGGTAAGAAGGGAGTTTATTTGTTGTGAGTCTATTTGTTTACTGTAACTAAATGAGCTACTAAGTAGAGATTTTATATTTATTGCTACTGGTCTAAGTAGAATTCTGAGAATTCATCAGAATTTTCAGTATAGATTTTTCACCATCCACACAGTTCTCTCTTCATCCCAGCATGACGTTAGCACAGTGAAATAACAGAAGCGCCCCTTAATTTAGCCAAAGCCACCGGTTCCTAAATTCTTCCACATCTAGTACATCTTGTATTTGTTTCCCCCTGCTATGATCCCCAAGTTTTGAAAGTGTTGTCAGCCAGATTTAACTAATAATCTGAGTTCTCGTTTGTTATCAAATGGACAAAGATGTTGCTGCCAATAAGAGGTTCGGACCAGCATGAGACTGTCATTGTTATCACAATCAGGTGATACAAGTTCAGCCTTAATACAAAGAAACTTGATGATTTCCTTGGCCTGTGCAGGTTTGTTGGGATAAATGTGCTTCTCCTATCTGGCTTTCTGAAATCCTGAAAGTGTCTGGTGGGTCTCTGGAAACCCTGGGCAAGGAATTCTGGTTTGTCCATGGCCTGAAACTTACCCCAATAAAATTAGAACGTTCTGATCCCAGCTGGCCTCCTAAAAAACAGGTTCTACTGGTTGGCTAGATATGGAAGGATGCTTCAAAAAAAAAAAAAAAAAAAAAAAAAAACCTACCCCCATCTGCACCCAACTAGGCAAAATTAAGGCACTCAAGTTTATCCGGAAAAATCTGGCTCCTAAGTGCTTAAAAATCAGGAGAACAGCAATGTAAAAGCAGAATTTTAGTGACTGCCAAATCAAACAGACACAAGCCTCCCTCCTCACCATCTCAGCTCTCAGCAGTTGAATGCAAAGCAGCAGTTACATCAGAAAGATCCTCCCTGGGGACAGAATAGCAGCACTGTGATAGCTGGGCAGGGTAATTAGCTACCCAGAATTCTCATGTGCTGAAGAGCAAAGGAGGACCAAATGGCAACAACGCAGGAAGGAAAAGAGTTCTATTGAAAGACCAAAGACTGAATTTTCTCTAAAATCTTGGTAACAAGAGTCTGATGACCTACATCTCTCTCTTCAAACCCCAGTTTAACTATCTTTAGTGAGAACAATGATGTCTGCTAATGTTGTCTTAAACATATTTTCCTCCAGAATCTCCTCAGCTGGGTATTGTGTCAGGGGCTGTTTGTTATTTCCTTCCATGTAGTTTTACCTGTTGGGCAGGAGGAAATCAGGGCCAGAGTTCCTTAACACTTCCTAAATACCAGTATCATTGAAGTGATTGGCCCCTCCTTAAGGTCACCAAGGTGACAACTGTTTACCCCTCTCACCTTAGCAAATTGATCTCTTTCCTAGAACCAGTCCAAGGCCAAATAGGCCACATGAAAAGAGAAAAGGGAAGAGAATATAAAAGAGAAAGAGTTTGATCAAGTCTGTCCTCAGAGGTGCTCCCCACCCCTAGTCCCATAGCCATGAAGTTCAGTGTAGGTGAAGGAAACCACTTACAACAGTGCTTCTCCATCTTGCCTGAGCATTAACAGCACTTAGGAAGCATTTTAAAAATATAGATGCCTTACCCATGATATTTTTCACACAACTAGAATAAATAATCATAAAACTTATATGGAACCACAAAAGACCCAGAATTGCCAAAGCAATCCTGAGGAAAAAGAACAGAGTTGTAGGCACAACCCTTCCAGACTTCAGACAATACTACAAAGCTACAGTAATAAAAACAGCACAGTATTGGCATGAAAACAGACCTATGGATCAATGGAACAGAATAGAGAGCCCATAAATAAACCCACACACTTAGGGTCATTTAATCTTTGACAAAGAAGGCAAGAATATATAATGGGGCAAAGACAGTCTCTTCAGCAAGTGGTATTGGGAAAGCTGGACAGCCTCACGTAAATCAATGAAGTTAGAACACACCCTCATACAGTACACAAAAATAAACTCAAAATGGTTTAAAGACCTAAATATAAGGCATAACACCTTAAAACTTTTAGAAGAGAACATAGGCAAAACATTCTCTGACATAAACCTTAGCACTGTTTTTTTAGGTCAGTCTCCCAAGGCAATAGAAATAAAAGTAAAAATAAACAAATGGGACCTAATCAAACTTATAAGCTTTTGCACAGCAAAGGAAACCACAAACAAAGCAAAAAGACAACCTACAGAATGGGAGAGAATATTTGCAAATGATGCGACCAACAAGGGCTTAATTTCCAAAATATGTAAGCAACTCATACAACTCAATAACAAACAACCCAATCAAAAAATGGGCAGAAGACCTAAATAGACATTTCTGCAAAGAAGATATACAGATGGCCAACAGGCACATGGAAAAATGCTCAACGTTGTTAATTATTAGAGAAACGCAAATCAAAACTGCAATGAGGTATCACCTCATACCAGTCAGAATGGCCATCATCAAAAAGTCAACAAATAATAAATTCTGAAGAGGGTGTGGAGAAAAGGGAACCCTCCTACACTGTTGGTAGGACTGTAAATTGGTGCAGCCGCTACTGAAAATGGTAAAAACTAAAAATAGAGTTACCATATGTCCCACCCTTGGACATATATCCAGACAAAACTATAATTCAAAAAGATACATGCACCCCCATGTTCATAGCAGCAGTATTTACAATAGCCAAGACATGGAAGTAACCTATGTGTCCATCAACAGATGAATGGATAAAGAAGATGTGGTACATATATACAATGGAATATTACTCAGCCATAAAAAGGAAGGAAATTGGGTCATTTGTAGAGACGTGGATGGACCTAGAGACTGTCATACAGAGTGAAATAAGTCAGAAAGAGAAAAACAAATATCATATATTAACGCATATATGTGGAATCTAGAAAAATGGTACAGATGAACCAGTTTGCAAGGCAGAAATAGAGACACAGATGTAGAGAACAAACGTATGGACACCAAGGTGGGGAAAGCTGGGAGGGGAGGGGACGATGAATTGGGAGACTGGGATTGACATATATACACTAATGTATAAAATAGACAACTAATAAGAACCTGCTGTATAAAAATAAATAAATTTTTTTTAAAAAGCTACATGCACCCCAATGTTCATAGCAGCACTATTTACAATAGCCAAAACGTGGAAGCAGCTTATGTGTCCATCAACAGATGAATGGATAAAGAAGATGTGGTACACACACACACACACACACACACACACACACACACAATGGAATATTACTCAGCCATAAAAAAAGAATGAACTATTACCATTTGCAGCAACATGGATGGACCTAGAGATTATACACTCCAGTCCGCTTTTGCCCCACAGTCATTCCCTTCTAGAAGGCAAGGGCTGGTTTTCTGGGGTTTTTCACATCCACCTCCCTGCCCACCTCCCATACAGAAAGACCACTTGATATGTGCACCTATGTTGGCAGGTGGAAAATTTGGATCTTTTTCTATAGAGGCCAGATCTCAGCACTCACTGCTTAATCCCACCCCTAAACCTCCCTCCCTTCACTGTCCTCTGAGGTTGGCACTGCTATCCTTTCCATTTCATAGATAAGGAAGCTGAATCTTAAAGAGGTTAAAGGGCTTCTGGTAGTGAGTGGCAGCGGCAAGACTTAAATCGAGAACTGTCTGAATATAAGGACCGTGCTCCTAATGCCTGTGCTCAGAGGTTCATCTTGTTTGACTTATGACTCTCTCAGCCACGGCAGAGCCCACTAACGCCGCTAGAAGCAAATGGTTTCATTTAAAAGGAGAGCAACAGTGCTGCAGTTCTAAGCCCAGGGCACACTTAGAGCGCTAGACACGTGCCATATCATCTCACCAAATCCTTCAGCAGCCCTGGACGGTTGTTGTCCTCACAGTTGACCTTTGGCATTTACAGAGTCAACATTTGGGATTTTGACTATTTGAGAACAACACCAAAGGTCTCCTGATTTTGCTCAGGAGTGAGGTATGTGCAATAGCAAGGTGGCAGGGGCCCGTCCCTTAGTCTGCAAGAGAGCTCGCCCCCAGGCCATGACCCAGGGCGCAGGGAGTTCCGTGCCCTTTATGTATCAGGACGTGATAGAAATAACCGCTTGCTTGTTAGCTACAGCTCCCAAAGAAACCAGACTGCTAGTCTATGTTCAGGAAAGTTTATACCCAATGATGAATTTATTTTAATAGACTTACAAACGCCTACAGCTCCAAATTCATGAAATCAATACAGGACAGAAGTCACTTAACATAGCTCGATTGTGCATGACTGCATAAATGGGGGAAATTATGTGCTCTTGTAGCATGTGCCTCATGTCTTCATCTGTCAAATGACATCAAAATGCCTCACCTTAGGGCCGTTGTCTATAAATGAGAACTTGGTAAGAATGATGAAGACGATTTGGAGAATTTTCAAAGATCTCCAGAGAACTCACATATGAATGTCGAGTCTGTTGTTTCAACATCTTATACAAGAGGAAACTGAGGCTGGAGGAGGTCATATGACTTGCCCAGGAATGTCTGGCTCTAAAGCCAGTGTGCTTCCCTCCTTAGAAGCCAATGGCAAATTGTCAAAAAAAAAAAGTGCCAAACCCTGCATGCTGACTCCATCACAGAATGTGACTTAGGAGGATGGAGGGGGAGAAGGGAGGGCCACAGATGGGAGAAGGCTGCCCCTGGGCTCCCCACCCTCCTCTAAGCCCCCCACCGGTGCTGGCCTGGGTGTGCCAGAACTGTGAGCTTACCTTTGACCACATCTGTTCAGATCAATCAATTCAACCAAGACATTGGTAACTGTGAGCTCAGAACAGCGGGCCCAGAGGTAACTGGTACTCCCCCTGCCCTCGAGATGCTAATCGTCTTAAATACCGCAAGAAATCAGACCAGGACCAAATACCTAATGCACTACTTACTTTGTCTGTTCCCCCCACTAGACAGTGGGCACCTGAACCATGTAGTTACCTCTGTGTTCCCAGGACCTGAGTCAGGGCCTGTGGCTCCGCTTACTTTGCCAAATAAGTGAATGTTTTGTTCTTGAAAAGAAGTTGTTCAAGAATCTTAGCCCAGGAGGAGGGGCCTGAATCCAGTCTGGGATCAAAGAAGCCTTCAGTAGATGGGAAAGACCTGTGAGATGGGAGGGAAATGGCCTGGAGGTGGGCGAGGGTGGGGTACTGGGGCACAGAGAGGGTCAAGTCAGCCCAAGCAGGTACGCAAAGCCAAGCATCGGGAGGTGAAGCTGAGAGGGAGCCTCAGGCCTCCCTGTGTGGCACCGTGAGTATCAGGTGGGAGAGTCTGGCCTTCACCAGGGGTGTAGTGGAGAGCAGATCAAAAGCTCCAGAGCAGAGAAGGGTGCTGCGGAGCCGGTGGGGGGCTGTGTGAGTTCAGCAGCCTTGGCCCTCCCGCAACCCCCTTCTCCACTCCCTGAAAGTACGTGACCAATAAACAAATAAGAGCCACTTCTTCTTACGCAACTACTAGGGCCAGGCACGGTGCCAAGCACCCGTTCAGTGTTCAGAATAACACTATGATTGCCCAACTTATTTTACAAATGAGGAAACAGGCTCAGAGAGGTTGTGGGATTTTTCCACAATCACCCCACTGTTAAGAGACAGAGCCAGGACCTCAACTCAGATATGACTCAGGGCCCAGAGGCCAAGAAAACCTAGGTGCGGCCCCCCTCCTCTGCTCCTCCACCCCACGCACTGATGAGATGAGGACCAGGACTGAGATGAGGAAGACCCCACACAAGGCCCCATTTGGAAGAGTGGTGCTAAATTTCCTGTGAACCCAGCCTTGGAGTCAGACAAATGTAGATTTGGATCCCAGCTTCATTTGTCATCACCGTATGACCTTAGGCAAATAACATGAGTGCTCTGGGCGTCAGTTTCCTTATCTGTAAAATGTGTGCAAGGCCACCTACCTCACAGGATTGCTGTAAGGGTTAGAAAAAAGGATCCTGCCATGCCCAGAACATAGTAGGTGCTTATTAAATGGTGCCTGGTAAACCTGAACCTGCCAGGAATCGAGGAGGAGGGACCGGAGGCTGGTCATGGCTTATCTGCTGTGGATGGAGGACGTCTTCATTTCTGAGAAGAGGAGATGAACCTTCCGAGAGTGCATGACTCAATATTTGTCTGGTTAAGAATGGGACCTTGACGTCCATCTCAACAAAACTGGTATCAGCCTCTTTCACTATTAACCATTTCAAACATTGTCCCACAGCAATGGGAACCAGAATCTGGGACTCTCAAAGGAGTCAGAGACAAGGGGGTGTTACTGGGAAGGCTGAACTCATGGAAAAGCCCAAAACCGTAACACAGATGTGAGGTCCCCCAGCCCTCCAGCCAAATCACTGCATATCCTTGGAAGTCACTCATCCTTTCTGAACCACTGTTTCCTCATGATCAAAAGGGCTTAATAATCCTTACTTCACAGGGTTGTGGTGGAAACACAAGGGAAATAAGAGATGAAAAGGAGCTTTAAAGCTCCAAGACAGTGGCATGAGTTCACCACTTCTGTAAAGCCATAGGAAATGAAGCTTGTGCTTTATCAAGCACCCTTCCATTTGAAAGAGGAAAAAGAAATTCTTGCTGTTTGACAAACCTTTACTTAAGACACCAATGGTTTCTTCTACTAAAGGGTCATTCAACTACAAATTGATGTGAATTATAACTGGTATAAGAATCATTTCTCGATGATCATCAAAATGAAAACACAAAATTGTTCAATTCTCTCCAAGCATGGATACACCTGAGAGCCTTCTGCAGACAAACGCCTGGAGAAGTTCTGCTTTCACAGCCACAGAGTAGAGGGCTGGCTTGCTGCCCGACACAGAAAAAGTCAGTAGACCCATATTCTCACAAGAAAGCCTGCTGACTTTTTTTCTGAATTTTCCTTCAACTTAGAAAATAAGCCAAACTCACTCCACCTCCCAGCTCGACCCTTAGGTCTCTTGCAAGTGGAATGTGCCCAGGTAAGAAAACGGGAAATCAATGAGGTATTTCCAGAGCAAAACCAGGGTAGGCTGATAGCACCGGGGCCTAGGCACCCAACCTTGATTTCAGGAGAAATACTTCTCAGCCCAGTCAGCTGCACCCACGCTCTGAGCTGAGAGTGTGGTAGGGTTTTCTGGCCTCACTGTGAGCCTGGGTCCAGATGGCCTACTCATCTGGCGTTCAAATAACCTGAAGAGTAGCGCCGCCCACCACCGATCGAAGCAGTAGTAGAAGAGTGCCGTGGGTTCTCTCTTGTGCTGTGGGCGGACAGCTTATTTGGAGCCACAGCCGCCTCTTCTGTATCAGCTGCTCTTAACCTTCTACAGGTGTGTAACAAGAACATGTCCAGGATTTCCCTGGTGGCACAGTGGTTAAGAATCCGCCTGCCAATGCAGGGGACACGGGTTCAAGCCCTGGTCCGGGAAGATCCCACATGCTGCGGAGCAACTAAGCCCGTGCGCCACAACTACTGAGCCTGCGCGTCTGGAGCCTGTGCTCTGCAACAAGAGAAGCCACTGCAATGAGAAGCCTGCACACTGCAAAGAAGAGTAGCCCCCACTCGCCGCAACTAGAGAAAGCCCGTGTGCAGCAAAGAAGACCCGATGCAGCCAAAAATAAATAAATTAAAAAAAAAAAAGAACATGTCCAATTTAGATGAGGGGTCAGGGAAGGATAATGAATTGAGGCAGAGACCCAGCTTGGCTGGGCTGTCCTGGAAAGAGCATGCTCCTGTTCTGAATTCTGCTCCAGAGAATAAGGGGAGACACTGCCAAACAAACCCACCCGAAGTCCACCCTGATCCCGAGCCAAGTTCTGAAAGGTGGATTCCCGCAGAACCAGATAAATACAGTAGCGGTCAGAATTCACTCCCCCAAGGTCACCCAATTCCCCAGGATTAATTTCCTGGCTTGGGATAGCTGCCTCCATTGCCCAGAGGTGATTAGAAGACCACCCCACAGGGAGGTTGAGAAGAATGAAGGGGAAGAGGCGGTGACCTAAACATGAGCAGCAGTCCCTGCAGGGGCCGTCCTTGCACAGGAGAGCCAGCTCTGAGTTCCTCGCTGCCTCTGTGCACCAGGAGGTGATTGTATATCCTGAGCTTCAGCTCCCCACAGACAACAAAAGCTACTACCTTCAGATTGACCAGACTGCACACCAGACTCTTTCCTTACAAATCTCTATTACCTCACCCTCATGGAGGACAGTATGAATGCTCTATCCTTCAGTGAAAAACTCTGAGGCTCAGAGAGGTGAAGGTTGCACAAAGTCAGTAGCTAGGAAGTTGCAGAGATAGGATTTGAACCCAGGGCTCTCTGTGTCTGCATTTGCTTCTCATCTTCAAAGCGATGAATGGGGAGGGGGCCATAAATCCCTTTTCTTCTACTCTTCTCCCCTGCTTTCTCCCTAAAAGGGTGGGGACCAACTCAGTGGCAGGCTGGGGATTCAATGTCACTGAAAATCAAAAAAATACACATTAAAATAAAATAACTAGCTCGGGCCCGGGAGCCAATTCTTGCCAGGGACTCAGACCTGGGCAGCCGCAGGTGGCCAAGCATTACATTTAGTCTTCATGTCTCCGTAGACGCCTCTTGACTGTGACAATTTCTCATACTTTCCTCATTTTTGATGACCTCGACAATGTTGAGGAGTACTGCCCTGTTCTAAAGCCTCAGAGTCTTCTGCTTCAGTTGGCAGAAAGGGAAAGAGACAGTGGAGGAGCCACTTCAGATTCATAAAAACCCCAGCTTAGAGGTGGTTCTAATGTTTCCCAAGCCATCTCTATCACTGGTGGTGGCAGGGGCAGTGCCCTGAAATTTTCCCTGGAGGAACAGAATTTAACTTTGCATCATGGATAAGAAGAGCTGTCCATCCTTTTTTATTTCTGGTATGGAGCGACGGAGATCTCCTCTAGCACCCTGTGCAAAGGCAACATTTCCAATTTGAATATTCCAATGGTCAGGCTGCTGCAGGCAGCCCAGCTTTAGGAAGACCAGCCGGGTGGCTGATAGAGTCTTGGTGCTCCAGCCGGGTGTCAGGCCTGAGCCTCTGAGGTGGGAGAGCCGAGTTCAGGACATTGGTCCACCAAAGACCTCCGGCCCCACATAATATCAAATGGCAAAAGCTCTCTCAGAGATCTCCATCTCAACGCTAAGACCCAGCTCCACTCAACAACCAGCAAGCTACAGTGCTGGACACCCTATGCCAAACAACTAGCAAGACAGGAACATAACCCCACCCATTAGCAGAAGGGCTGCCTAAAATCATACTCAGTTCACAGACACCCCAAAACACACCATCAGATGCGGTTCTGCCCACCAGAAAGACAAGACCAGCCTCATCCACCAGAACACAGGCACCAGTCCACTCCACCGGGAAGCCTACACAACCCAATGAACCAAACTCATTGCCACTGGGGGCAGACACCAAAAACAACGGGAACTACGAACATGCAGCCTGCAGAAAAGAGACCCCAAACCCAGTAAATTAAGCAAAATTAGAAGACAGAGAAATACACACCAGATGAAGGAGCAAGGTAAAAACCCACCAGACCAAACAAAAGAAGAGGAAATAGGCAGTCTACCTGAAAAAGAATTTAGAGTAATGATAGTAAAGATGACGCAAAATCTTGGAAATAGAATGGAGAAAATACAAGAAACATTTAACAAGACCTAGAAGAACTAAAGAGCAAACAAACAATGATGAACAACACAATAAATGAAATTAAAAATTCTCTGGAAGGAATCAATAGTAGAATAACTGAGGCAGAAGAACGGATAAGTGACCTGGAAGATAAAATAGTGGAAATAACTACCTCAGAGCAGAATAAAGAAAAAAGAATGCAAAGAATTGAGGACAGGCTCAGAGACCCCTGGGACAACATTAAACACACCAACATTCAAATTATAGGGGTCCCAGAAGAAAAAGAGAAAGAGACTGAGAAAATATTTGAAGAGATTACAGTTGAAAACTTCCCTAATATGGGAAACGAAATAGTCAATCAAGTCCAGGAAACACAAAGAGTCCCATACAGGATAAATCGAAGGAGAAACACGCCAAGACACATATTAATCAAACTATCAAAAATTAAATACAAAGAAAAAATATTAAAAGCAGCAAGGGAAAAGCAACAAATAACATACAAGGGAATCCCTATAAGGTTAACAGGTGATCTTTCAGCAGAAACTCTGCAAGCCAGAAGGGAGTGGCAGGACATATTTAAAGTGATGAAAGAGAAAAACCTACAACCAAGATTACTCTAGCCGGCAAGGATCTCTTTCAGATTTGATGGAGAAATTAAAACCTTTACAGACAAGCAAAAGTTAAGAGAATTCAGAACCACCAAACCAGCTTTACAACAAATGCTAAAGGAACTCCTCTAGGCAGGAAACAGAAGAGAAGGAAAAGACCTACAATAACAAACCCAAAACAATTAAGAAAATGGTAATAGGAACACACATATTGATAACTACCTTAAATGTAAATGGATTAAATGCTCCAACCAAAAGACATAGATGGGCTGAATGGATACAAAAACAAGAACAATATATATGCTGTCTACAAGAGACCCACTTCAGACCTAGGGACACATACAGACTGAAAGTGATGGGATGGAAAAAGATATTCCATGCAAATGGAAATCAAAAGAAAGCTGGAGTAGCAATTTGCATATCAGACAAAATAGACTTTAAAATAAAGACTATTACAAGAGACAAAGAAGGACACTACATAATGATCAAGGGATCAATCCAAGAAGAAGATATAACAATTGTAAATATTTATGCACCCAACATAGGAGCACCTCAATACATAAGGCAAATGCTAACAGCCATAAAAGGGGAAATAGACAGTAACACAATAATAGTAAGGGACTTTAACAACTCACCTTCACCAATGTACAGATAATCCAAAATGAAAATAAATAAGGAAACACAAGCTTTAAATGATACATTAAACAAGATGGACTTAATTGATATTTATAGGACATTCCATCCAAAAACAACAGAATACACTTTCTTCTCAAGTGCTCATGGAACATTCCCCAGGATAGATCATATCTTGGGTCACAAATCAAGCCTTGGTAAATTTAAGAAAATTGAAATCATATCAAGTACCTTTTCTGACCACAATGCAATGAGACTAGATATCAATTACAGGAAAAAATCTGTAAAAAATACAAACACATGGAGGGTAAACAGTACACTACTAAATAACCAGGAGATCACAGAAAAAATCAAAGAGGAAATCAAAAAATACCTATAAACAAATGACAATGAAAACATGATGACCCAAAACCTATGGGATGCAGCAAAAAGCAGTTCTAAGAGGGAAGTTTATAGCAATACAATCCTACCTCAAGAAACAAGAAACATCTCAAATAAACAACCTAACCTTACACCTAAAGCAATTAGACAAAGAAGAACAAAAAAACCCCCAAAGTTAGCAGAAGGAAAGAAATCATAAAGATCAGATCAGAAATAAATGAAAAAGAAATGAAGGAAATGATAGCAAAGATCAATAAAACTAAAAGCTGGTTCTTTGAGAAGATAAACAAAATTGATAAACCATTAGCCAGACTCATCAAGAAAAAAAGGGAGATGACTCAAATCAATAGAATTAGAAATGAAAAAGGAGAAGTAACAACTGACACTGCAGAAATACAAAGGATCATGAGAGATTACTACAAGCAACTATATGCCAATAAAATGGACAACCTGGAAGAAATGGACAAATTCTTAGAAAAGCACAACCTCCTGAGACTGAACCAGGAAGAAATAGAAAATATAAACAGACCAATCACAAGCACTGAAATTGAAACTGTGATTAAAAATCTTCCAACAAACAAAAGCCCAGGACCAAATGGCTTCATAGGCGAATTCTATCAAACATTTAGAGAAGAGCTAACACCTATCCTTCTCAAACTCTTCCAAAATACAGCAGAGGGAGGAACACTCCCAAACTCATTCTACGAGGCCAACATCACCCCGATACCAAAACCAGACAAAGGTGGCACAAAAAAAGAAAACTACAGGCCAACATCACTGATGAACATACATGCAAAAATCCTCGACAAAATACTAGCAAACAGAATCCAACTGCACATTAAAAGGATCATACACCATGATCAAGTGGGGTTTATCCCAGGAATTCAAGGACTCTTCAATCTATGCAAATCAATCAATGTGATACACCGTATTAACAAACTGAAGGATAAAAACCATATGCTAATCTCAATAGATGCAGGAAAAGCTTTTGAAAAAACTCAACACCCATTTATGATAAAAACGCTCCAGAAAGTAGGCATAGAGGGAACTTACCTCAACATAATAAAGACCATAAATGACAAACCCACAGCCAACATCGTTCTCAATGGTGAAAAACTGAAAGCATTTTCTCTAAGATCAGGAACGTGACAAGGTTGCCCACTCTCACCACTGTTATTCAACATAGTTTTGGAAGTTTTTGCCGCAGCAATCAGAGAGAAATAAAAGGAATCCAAATCGGAAAAGAAGTAAAACTGTCACTCTTTGCAGATGACATGATACTATACATAGAGAATCCTAAAGATGCTACCAGAAAGCTACTAGAGCTCATCAACGAATTTGGTAAAGTAGCAGGATACAAAATTAATGCACAGAAATCTCCTGCATTCCTATACACTAATGATGAAAAATCTGAAAGAGATTAAGGAAACACTCCCATTTACCACTGCAACAAAAAGAATATAATACCTAGGAATAAACCTACCTAAGGAGACAAAAGACCTGTATGCAGAAAACTATAAGACACTGATGAAAGAAATTAAAGACGATACAAAGAGATGGAGAGATGTACCATGTTCTTAGATTGAAAGAATCAACATTGTGAAAATGACTATACTACCCAAATCAATCTACAGATTCAATGCAATCCCTATCAAACTACCAATGGCAGTTTTCACAGAACTAGAGCAAAAAATTTCACAATTTGTATGGAAACACAAAAGACCCCAAATAGCCAAAGCAATCTTGAAAAAGAAAAACGGAGCTGGAGGAATCAGGCTCCCTGACTTCAGATTATACTACAAAGCTACAGTAATCAAGACAGTATGTTACTGGCACAAAAACAGAAATATAGATCAATGGAACAGGATAGAAAGCCCAAAGATAAACCCACACATATATGGCCACCTTATCTTTGAAAAAGGAGGCAAGAATATACAATGCAGAAAAGACAGCCTCTTCAATAAGTGGTGCTGGGAAAACTGGACAGCTACATGTAAAAGAATGAAATTAGAACACTCCCTAAGACCATATACAAAAATAAACTCAAAATGGATTAAAGACCTAAATGTAAGGCCAGACACTATCAAACTCTTAGAGGAAAACATAGGCAGAAAACTCTATGACATACCTCACAGCAAGATCCTTTTTGACCCACCTCCTAAAGAAATGGAAATAAAAACAAAAATAAACAAACGGGACCTAATGAAACTTAAAAGCTTTTGCACAGCAAAGGAAACCATAAACAAGATGAAAAGACAACCCTCAGAATGGGAGAAAATATTTGCAAACGAAGCAACTGACAAAGGATTAATCTCCAAAATATACAGGCAGCTCATGCAGCTCAATACCAGAAAAACAAACAACCCAATCCAAAAATGGGCAGAAAATCTAAATAGACATTTCTCCAAAGAAGATATACAGATCGCCAACAAACACATGAAAGGATGCTCACCATCACTAATCATTAGAGAAATCAAATCAAAAGTACAGTGAGGTATCACCTCACACCAGTAAGAATGGCCATCATCAAAAAATCGACAAACAATAAATGCTGGAGAGGGTGTGGAGAAAAGGGAACCCTCTTGCACTGTTGGTGGGAATGTAGATTGATACAGCCACTATGGAGAACATTATGGAGGGTCCTTAAAAAACTAAAAATAGAACTACCATACGACCCAGCAATCCCACTACTGGGCATATACCCTGAGAAAACCATAATTCAAAAGGAGTCATGTACCACAATGTTCACTGCAGCTCTGTTTACAATAGCCAGGACATGGAAGCAACCTAAGTGTCCATCGACAGGTGAATAGATAAAGAAGATGTGGCACATATATACAATGGAAGATTACTCAACCATAAAAAGAAATGAAATTGAGTTATTTGTAGTGAGGTAGATGGACCTAGAGCCTGTCATACAGAGTGAAGTAAGTCAGAAAGAGAAAAACAAATACCATATGCTAACACATATATATATGGCATCTAAAAAAATTGTTCTGAAGAACCTAGGGGCAGAACAGGAATAAAGACGCAGACATAGAGAATTGACTTGAGGACACAGGGAGGGGGAAGGGTAAGCTGGGACGAAGTGAGAGAGTGGCATGGACATATTTACACTACCAAATGTAAAATAGATAGCTAGTGGGAAGCAGCCACATAGCACAGGGAGATCAGCTCGGTGTTTTGTGTCCACCTAGAGGGGCGGGATAGGGAGGGTGGAAGGGAGACGCAAGAGGGAGGAGATAATGGGCATATATGTTTATGTATAGCTGATTCACTGTGTTATAGAGCAGAAACTAACACAACATTGTAAAGCAATTATACTCCAATAAAGATGTTAAAAGAGAAAACCAAGATGCTACCTTCCCCCTCTATCAAATTAATAGAAGCTAAAAATACATATAGTCTAGAGCTGAAAACAGCACTCCCATATATCTCTTGAACAAAAATGAACGGCAATTTGCAAAATGTATCAAAGCATTAAAAATGTCCTTTCTCTTTTAACTTAGCAATTACATCTTCAAAAGAGAAATAATCAGAGAACCTGTCAAAGACTGTAGTTCAGTCTCAGCCCACTCATAACCTGTAACAACCTCAATTCACAATAGCAGGATAGTCAATTTTTATGGAATGTCCACAGGACAGGATGTGATTAAACAATTAAAACTCACATTTGTGAAGGCTTCTTAAAAGCTTTTTAATTTAAAATGTACGTATAGAAAACTATAGACAGTAGTAAAATGAACCATCATGTACTCATTACCCAGCATCAGCAATGACTGATTTATGACCAATTTTGTTTCTTTGACACAAGACCCCAGTGCTTCATCTTGGGTATTTTAAGCAAATCTCAGACATCATATCACTGCATCCATTATGTCACTATGGATCTCTAAAATGCACTCCTTTTAAAAATATAACCAAAATACCATTATCAAACCAAAAAAAAAAGTTTTTAGTAAGATTTCTCAACAAAATAGGAAAGTGTTCATAATATATGTGAACTGATAAAAAATATTATAAAACTATATGACCTTAGAGGAAAAGAGGGGAAGAAGGAGAGAAAAAAAGAAATAAATACTCATTCACAAAGAAAAATGACTTGAAGGAAATATATTCAAAATATTGCCAGTAATCTATAGTTACCCCTGTGGCATGGGATTAGATTATTTTTGCTCACTTTTGTATTTTTGAGTGTATTTTCACTAATGGGGTACCTACTGTGTTGGATATTTATTATTTCTCTTGCTCTTCTTTCATTCCTCACGTTCAACGTTTCCCTCCAGTATCATTTCCCTTCAGCCAGGAAAACTTCCTTCAGCGTTTAATACCAGGTCTGCTGGAAATGAGTTTCCTGGATTTCCTTCATCTGAGAATATCTTTATTTTCCCTTCACTCACAGAGGATATTTTTTCTACACATAAAATTGTGGGTTGACAGTTCTGATTTTCTACCGCTTTAAAGATGTTCCACAGTATTTGAATAGGTATCCCTTTTATATAATGCATCATCTGTCCCTGGTTGCTCTCAATATCTTTTTATTTTTGGTTTTCAGCAGTTTGATTATGATGTGGCTGAGTAGTTGTCATTGGGTTTATTCTGTGTGGGATTCACACAGAGATTCTATACTTTGTAAATTTATGCCTTTTACCAAATATGGGACACTTTCAGCCATCCTGTCTTCAAATATTTTTTCTGCATGAAAATCTTTCTTTTCACCTTCTAGGATGGGACCCCAATAACATGAATTTTCAACTTTTTGATCTTGGTCCACAGATCCTGAGATTCTATCCATTCTTTCCAATAAAAAATATATTTACAAATATATTTAAAATATTGTATAATTTCTTTTGTTCCCTCTTCAAGTTCACTGACTTTTTTCTATTCTGCCACTGAGCCCACCCAGTGAATTCATTACTTCAGATGTTGTCTCCTCAATTCTAAATTTTCCATCTGGTTATTTTGTATCGTTTCCATTTTTCTGCTGAAAACCTCTATCTTTTCATGTCTTTCAAGAGTGGAGAATGGTTCTAAGAGCTACATTAAGTCTCTGAGAGTTCTACCATCTGAGACGTCTCAGGGGTAGCATCTGGTGATAGTCTTTCCCTTTGAGTATTGTTCAGATTTTCCTGGTACTTTTTAGATTTAGTAAATTTGAATTGCATCCTGGACTTCTAGATATTATGTAATGAGGCTCTGAATTCTGTTAAATTCTTCTGAAACGTTGATAATTTTGTTTATTTGTTTTAGCAGGCATGTAGCCCACTTAGGTTCAGATAGAAAATTCTGTCTTACCTGTTGTGACTGGTAGCTCTGATGTCAGTTCAGTTTTCAAAGGCTTTGCTAAGCCAGTTGGGTATGCCAGTCACATAGGCAACTCAAGGATTTATCTGGGACTTGGCTAGTGGTTAATAACACAGATAGGTTCTCAAAACCTTTGCTGTGCTTCCTGGGATCTGTTCCACACATGCACACCTTGTAGCACACCCAGGACTTGTGCCAATCCATACACAGAATTAGTGGGTCCCCTTTTCCAGCTCTTTCCTCTCACGAATTTCCTCACACTCTCTGGCTTCCAGTGGCTCATTTTCCTAGTTCCTCTGACTGGAAAGATGGGGTTATCTCAGAGTTTTAGCCTCCCAAACAATTGTGCAGTTCCACGTGACAAGGGCCATCATGGGTCACTGTTCAAGTTTTGACTCCAGTATCTTATCTGCTTATTACTTTTTAAGTTCTCATGTAGTTGACTTTTGCATTCAGTCCAGTTTTTCGTTATAAACAGTGGTAGACACAGGTGGTAGTTGGATTATTTCACCTTGGCTGGTACTATGTCCTTTGTTCTCAGCAATTTTTACTTCTCAAAATTTCACCCATCTCTCAAAGCTCCATTAAAATACCACTTCTTTCCAAGAAGCCATTCTTCTTCTCCCAGCTAGAAAAACTTTCTCCTTCCTCTGAATTAGGGAAGATTCAGATTTAGCAATATTGAGAAGCAAGCTGACAGCCAAATCTTTTCATGACTATCTTTGTTCAAACATCTGGGTTCAAGGAATGAAATCAAACCTAGCCAAGAAGCATCATGGTGGTTAAGAGAGTGGACTTCACTTAAATTCCAGCTTTGCTAATTGCTGGATGTGGGACCATAAGCACATCACTTACTTCTATGTACTTCAGTTTCCTCATTTATGATATGGAAATAATAATAATTACCACATAGAATTGTTGTGAACATTGAGTTAATAGTTGTAAAGCACCTAGAGAAATTCCATGTTGTAAGTGTAAGTGATTATTATCAATCTCTCACAGTTACCATAACTTTACTCTGCAGATGAGAGAACGCTGCAGAGGGAAGAGGAAAGAGCAGACAGAGCTTGCTCTATTCCCAACTTTTACTATGTCCTGAAAGTGACTATAATTTTTGCTTTAGTAAATACTTGTAAGAGCCCAATTTGTGTATCTGTGTGGATCTTCTGAGAAGCATGTGGCAGAGTGGGAAGATAACTGCATGAGATGCGTTGGGAGATTTGGCTTCCAGGACCGGGTCTCCTTTGGGTCTGTGTTTTCTATTGTAAACCATGACTGTATAAGTTAGGCTGGTCTACCTCCACATAGCTGATAGCGATCTTCGTAAAAGGCAAATGGTATAGGGTCATTTCTCAGTTTACCATCCAATGTCTTTCTGAAACACACAGAATAAATTCAAAATTCCTTAAGCTGTCCCGTAGACCTTTTGTGCTGTCTGCTGCTATCTGTAACCTCATCTCCGGCCACTCCTCCACAGCCCACACATTCTAGCTGCACTGACCTAACTACGACTCACCCAGCCCACCTCACCAATTCCCACTTGCACTAATGCCCTCATCCTTGAGCTCAAATATCTCTCCTTACCATCTTGTCAACACATAAATGGCTCCTCTTCCATGCAAACTGCTCAAGGACGTCTCTGAGGCTCTCCTGGACCCTCCAGGACCCTGTTTGGTCAGTCCCTCCCTCTCCTTTGTGTCCCATAGCTCTCTATAAACACTCTAGTACCACTTTGGGGTGGATGGTAATCACTTATTTTACAGTCCTTCTCTCCCACACTATAGCAGTGTTTTTCAAAATACATATTATTTTACATTAATGAGTCTCAAAACCAATTTAAAACGTCACTAGCAGCTTTTTAAAAATAGAGTAAACTAGATTTGAAAGTATCAGAATTCACTGCATGTAATAACAGTGCTTCATGAAACTTTTGTCTGAAATAGATCATTAGAAAGACGGATATGGATGGATGACAGATAATGAACTCCCATGGACCCATGACCCAGATTCAATAATTATCAACTATGGCCAATCTTATTTTGTTTATATTTCTACCCATTCCTACCCCCTAGATTATTTTTAAACAAATCCCAAATAACATGGCATTCATTTGTAAATATTTCAGTACATATTTCTAAAAGATAAAGACTTTTGGGACTTCCCTGGTGGTCCAGTGGTAAAGAATCCGCCTTCCAATGCAGGGGACGTGGGTTTGGTCCCTGGTCAGGGAACTAAGATCCCACATGCTGTCAGGCAACTAAGCCCGCGCACCACAGCTACTGAGCTTGCGTGCCTCAACTAGAGAGCCCGTGTGCCGCAAACTACAGAGCCCACATGCCCTGGAGCCTGCACGCCACAACGAAGAGCCCGCGCGCCGCAACGAAGATCCCACATGCTGCAACTAAGACCCGATGCAGCCAAAAATAAATAAAATAAATAAATAAATGTTTTTTAAAAAATAAAGTTTTTTTTTAAATAACTATAATAACATAAACTACGTTCCTTATTGTTGGTGACAGTCCAGAAAGTTTGTAAGACTTTAAGTTCCCAGGGGGAAATGCACCCTCATTTATCTCTGCACTCACAGGGCCTGGCGCTTACTAGAGAGGAAAGAGGAGGAGGGAGAAAGGAAGGAAACTGGAAAGGTTGTAAAAGGAAAATTAAAGGAAGAGAGTCTCTTCCCTTTTAGCGAATTCCCTTTTAGTGAATCAACTTCTGCTGAACTTCTCAAAAGAAAAAAAACAAAATACTCACTAAATTAGGTTCCTCAACATTAATTAATTCCTGACTAATTAAGGCTTCTGTGTTTGCTGTTTTCTCTCTGGGATGCCACACATGACTGTGCAAGGTATGCACTGCATGCAGCCCTCACATTCTAGCTGCACTGGTAGAAGGGCATCTTTCCCAATAGACAAAAAAGTGCTCTATGGGCTGACGGTGACCCTGTCCTCCCTCCGTGATCTAGTGGCTTATAGTTACCTTGGTCCACTTTTCTCCCTCTGCTGAATTCTTCCCTGCCTTCTACGCTGTCCACAGAGGCCATAGGCAGAAGATTCTCCATAAAGCCAGATGCATTTGCAGTGTGTTCTCAATAAAAGGTCACCTTTATATAGAATGACTTCAGTATCAGGAGCAGGACCTCTCTCTTAGGAAAGTCCTGAGTTCTGGGGCTGGCACTGTCACTTGCCAGTCACAGGACCTTTAGATAATATCCCTGAGGCCAAATTTTCTTATATGAAAATAGGAATAATAATAGCTCCCCTGTCTCTTTCTGAGAGCCCTTGTGAGGCCCAAAGGAAGGAAATGCTTTGGAAATGGTAAAGTAGCATAGAGATGAATAGGATATTTTAGTGATGATTTATGGTTACATCCAGAATTATAGCTCCTAAACATCACTGCTGTCTGACAAATTGGGAATTATGTTTCTTGCAAAAATTCTGTATTATTTAAAAGTACGAGTACACAAAAAATTGGAAAATATATCTTACATACAATTTATAATAACAAAACATTGAATGCCAAGAAGCAAATTAAATTAAAGATAGACAAGACTTCTTACTGAAAACTACAAACTTTACTGATAGAAATTAAGGATGACCTAAAGAAATGGGAACATATACCATGTTTATGAATTGGAAGGTTCAGTTTTGTTAAAATGTTCATTTTCCCCCAAATAGATTGTGATGGTTAATTTTATGTGTTAACTGGGCCACAGGTGCCCAGATATTTATTTGGTCAAACATTATTCCAGGTATGTCTGTAAGGGTGTTAATAAGATTAACGCGCACATATCCTATTAGTTCTGTTTCTCTGCAGAACCCTATTACATTGACCTATAGCTTCAGTGCATTTTCAATCAAAATCCCAACAGGCACTTTGTAGAAATTAACAAGCTAACTATAAAATTTATAAGAAAACTCAAAGGACCTAGAAGAGCAAAGGCAATCTGAGAAGAGAAGAACAAAGTTAAAAGACTTAAATTACCAGACTTGTTATAAAACCACAGTAATCCAGACAATGATGTAAGGACAAATAGATCAATGAAAAAGACCAGAATCTGGAAAAACCAGTAACTTAATTTTTTACAGTAACTGAATTTTTTTAACGTGGTATCAGTGAAATTCAATGGAGGAAAGAAAGGTCTTCTTAATAAATTGTTCTGGAGTGTCTAGACATCTATATACGGGAAAAAATGAATCTTGAACTGTCCTTCACCCTATTAATTTGAAGTGGATCCTAGACCTATATGTGAAAATTCAAACTATAAACTTTCTAGAAGAAAATATAGGAGAATATCTTCATGATCTTGAGGTAGGCAAAGATTTCTTAGACCAGACACAAAAGCATTAATAATAAAAGGGAGAATAATAAGAACTTCAACACATTTAAAGGCCAAGTTATTTAAAAGTGGCCCTGACAACTAATTTCAGTTTTCAGTGTGAGAAAGACTTAAGATCCAGGCCTGGAAACAACTGTCCCAGGATAAATACATGCAGCCAAGTTGTTTCGGGACCTCACACAAGGGGAAAAGCTTCGTATCTCACCAATATGGTAGGCCCAGGGTTAGGAAGCATTTACGAGAATGAGGTTTTTGTCACTGGGACATCAGAGTATCACTAGGAGATAGACTCACTCAGACTACCAAACTATATAATTCCAACCCACAATCCAAAATTCACTCAGGCAAAGAAGAGAGCAGGTTGGATTGGAGTCGACACACCGATGGCATGAAACAGAAGGAAATTTAAACGCATCTGATCAAACTCTCCCCATCCTATTTTCATAGCTGGAAAAACTGAGGCCCACTGCTACAGAGTATTGGTTTGTGACAGAGCCAAAGCGGAACTCAGATTTCTTGGCTTCCTGACAAATTCTCCGTCTACCACTGAGTCTGTGTCATGCTGCTGGCTTCAGGGTCTGTCCAGGCTTCTCAGAAGTTGTAGGGGACTCACACTGGTCTTACAAATGTGAGTACCTGAGCCAGTATTTGTGAAGCTCTCAGTATATTGTCCACCATATAGTAGGTGCTCAGTAAAGAATACTGTTACTAGGTTAGATTTGACTTCCCAGATGAGCAGTGACAAAGCAGAAGGCCCTGAAGCCAACATTTGAATAGCAAAGGCTCATTTCATACGAAGATTATTCCTCTACTTGCCTAGCGCCCCACGCCACCAGATACTACCATCCAAGGAAACCCAGGGAGGCCCTGGCCCTTCTCAAACCCACAGGGCATGAGGATTAAAGAAGGAAACGTTCCTCCTTTCTGCTGGTGTGCCTGGAGTCCAGATTTTGCCCAAAAAACCGGAAGGATATAAATTGGACATGAACACACCACAGAACTAGCCTCACTCCAAATCCTTGGCAAGGGTGGATGGAACAGATGGAAGTAGGCGAGATGTTGAAAGAGAGAAGCTGCTTAGGAGCGAGAAACAGCTGGGATGAGGGAACACTGATGCCTCACAGGGTACAGGAAAGTGTAGGCAAGGGAAAAGTCCTTTGCATTTTCCAAACGTAAATATTACTGCGTTCCTTTTCCTCAGCCCACTTGCCTCACTTTGCAGATGCACCTGTCATTACTCTACACACACCTTCTAACTTCACAGGCAGATTTTTGCAGTTTTTCCACTTAGCCAACATATACTTACGGAGTGCTATGCTGGTCAGGCCCGGCGCTAGGCAATGAGAATGCAGGGGTGACTGCGGAGGTCTCTGCCTCCGGAGGGAGAGAGACAGGGAAGAAGGAATGACAGCCGCAGAGCATGTGCCACACGGAGAAGCCAGCCACCCAGTCTGGATGGTTCGAGGAGCCCGGGGATCACCTCCCATGTTTGATCTCAACTCAGACATGAAGAGGAGGAGGAGTTGGGACAGACAAAAGGAAGGCGAATGGGATGTGCTATGTTCAAGTACCTCGGTCATTTTTTGCATTTCCCTAAGGCTGGGTTTTTACCTTATCATTCAGACAGACTTGATTTGTGTTGCTGAGCATAAAAAACACTTGATACCTTCCATAAACCTGACAGTTTCCTTTGATGCCAACTGTAGGGGAAAACCACAAAATTAATAAGCATATGAAATATCATCCCTCTCTGTGAAATTATGCTCTCGCTAACCTTAAAAACAAGATTTCATTAAAACCTGTTAAAAGCTTCAGGGACATGAAAATGTTTGCCTCCCATTTGTTTCAGGATGGTCCCAAACCTACAATGTGGACAATAAAAATACACTGTAACCACACATATGTCAAAATCTGAGCTAATTACAATAGAACTGCTGCTTAGACCAATGTAAGGACAGAAAATAAAACTAAAAGGCAATGTTCTTCTTAACATTACATCCATGGAGGGCCTTTTTGTGCAGGACTCTGCTAAATGCTCTCTATACATTATCTCACTAAAATCCCCTGATATCTCTGTGAGGCTGGTGTTATAATCCCATTTTACAGATGAGGAAGCTCAAGGCCAGAAAGATTAAGTAATTTGCCTGAAGAAGGCATCTAGAATGTGTTGAAACTGAGTTTCAAACCCACATTTACAACATTTTATTTAATTATGTCAGACCCTGTTCTTAGTACTTTTCAAGTACTGACACATTTAATCTTCCCAGCAAATTTATAGGGAACTACCACTGTTGTCGCCTTTAGATGAAAGGGAGATTAAATAATGTGCCCAGTGTCATACATCTTCCTGACTCCAAAGCCTGTGATAGATCCATGTGCAATCCGGGGTGTGGAAGAAAACAGGAAGGTCATCCCTCTCCCACAGGCTCTATGCGGTTTGGACTGGAGCTTTGTGCTTTTGTGCAGCTGTGAGAGGTTGAGGCTGAGCTTTGGCGAAGTGCCGTGTCCGGACTTAAAGGCTGTGGGTATCTGGGGTTGGCCCTCACCATCAGTCTGCAAAAAAAACTGTTTAACCAACCTTCCTCCAAGGAAGCGCCCTGCATGGATGGTAGCCTCACCTATTCCTCTGGTCAGTTACATCAGTGGTGTTCTAAGAAGCATGTGGGGAAGAACACACAAACACTTGACACATTTTGACCTTTGTGAAATTTAGCAAAACTTTAGGTAAATTTTCATACCCAGTGCTGGTGGTTTTGTGGCAAAACTGGTGAGCTCACACGTCACTTGTTGCTGAGAAAACAGAAGTTTATGCTGTACATCTTAAACTTACACAATGCTGTATGTCAGTTACATTTCAAATAAACCTGGGGGGGGGGCGGGAGGAACAGAAGCAACACCTCAAGAAAACAGAAGTAATATGCCAGAAGAACCAATACATTTTAAAATGTTTGTAAGCCTTCTGGCTTAGAATTCAAAGGCTGGATAATTTCTTATGAAGAAATAGTTTTAAATTTGTAATCTATATTTATAAATAAGATATAGTGACAACTATAAATTTATAATTTCACAATCTAATTATAAAAGATATAAAAGAAAATAAGCAGGAGGCTGCAGGCAGTAGCATCAAATACAATGTCAAGAAATTTTGAAACAACCCAAATATCTAGTCACAGGAATAAGCAAACTGTGATATAGAATTTAGTCATATTCTCTGAAGCCATTAACATACTACATGCCTTATAAAGATGGAAAAGTATTTATGATAACAGGAGAAATAAAATAAACTTTGTCCACATTAAAATTATATTAAAAATTTATTTTTTTCCACGAAAGGACAATGATTGCAAGGGAACACTGTAAAATGAATAGCAGTGTGTCAGGATGCCAGGATTTTCAAAGTGTGTCTTTACTGCTGTTGTAATGTTTATGAATAAAACAAGAAAAACAAACTTAGAACCAACCTGGTTGCCCACAGGAGAAGCCCGTGGCCCTCCCAATTCAGTTTCTCCTGCATTAGGATATGGTAGTCTTCCTGGAAAAAGATAAAACTGGGCCTTCTCCACAGGATCTTCTGCTTTAGCACAGGGGAGGGCAAATACATTTACAGTAAGGCCCCTACATAACAAACCTACAAGTTGCGAACTTTCAGTGATGCGAACGTGCGTTTGCATGTCCAGTCACGTACGTTAGTTCACGTGTCTGGCGTACATTGTCACGTGCGTGCATCCTCTACAAGTGGTTGTGCTTTTGTGAACTTTACTGTATAGTACTGTATACAGTACAGTATCTTTATTTGAAGTCCAGAATGTCTGGAAGCAAGTGTAAAAGCAGCAGAAATGTAGCTGCTACTGCTAAGCAGCACCGGCTGTGTACTGTACTACTGTACTTTTCAAGGTACTGTACTGTAAGATTAAAAATGTTTTCTTTGTTTTTTGTGTTTGTTTGCTTTTTATGTATTATTTGTGTTAAAACTATTATAAACCTATTACAGTACATTACTATATAGCTGATTGCGTTAGTTGGGTACCTAGGCTAACTTTGTTGGACTTACAAACCAATTGGACTTACGAACGTGCTCTCGGAAGAGAACTCGTTCGTATGCAGGGGACTTACTGTCCTGGGTACCTGATGACCCAGCCCTGGCTAGCTGAGCTCTCTCTATGTATTATAACGGACTCTTCGCATAACTTCTGAAAGGAAAGTGTCCTTAATGACCCCATATCCCGGAAGAGAGGCTCTCCACCTACTCAAAGGACTCCCTTAACTCTGGCATATGCATTTGAAGCTGATGGTTCCCCTTACTTCCCTAGAATCTCTCAGCTACCTCCAGAAGCAAATTTAACAATGGTTTGGAAATGGGCTACTTCTGCTTTGCCCCTGGGCCCCCTTCCCCACCACTCGCAATACTATCCACACCAGCAGCAGCTCAATCACTCAGGGGTAACGTCACAACATCGAGAACACTACTCACTTCCACCTATTCAATTCTGCCATCGTTCCAGGCCCAGATCAAGCACCCCTCCTTTCCTCTCTGCCTGAGGAGTGGCAGGCCACCAGAGTGGGAAGCAGAGGGACAGATCTGCTCTGTCAGGATCCAACTCTGTCACTCTCCAGCTTCATGACCCCAGACAAGCTACCTAACCTCTCCTGGTTTCATTTCTCAGTTCTTAGGCAGTACTGTAATAAATTCTTCATGTGATTCCTGAAATGCATGAAATATGTAAAAAATACTGTACTGCCCGATACAGTAGCCACTAGCCACATGTGTCTACAGAGCCCCAGCAGTGTGGCTAATCCCGGTTGAGATGAACTATCAATGTAAAATACACACCAGAGTCTGACAATTTCATGTGGCAAAAAAAAGCAAGATGTTGGATTAATACTTTTTTTATTGATTACAAGAGAAAGTACATAATATTTTGAATATATATAGGGTTACCTAAAATACACTATTAAAATTAATTTCAGGTGTACTTTTTTATTGTGACTATTATAAAATTTAAAATTACGTATGTGGCCCACATTTGTGACTTGATTTTCATTGAACATAGTAACTGCTCAATGTTCCTTCTCTGTTTTTCCCTCCTATTCATTGGCCACATAGAGCACTCAGCGCTGTCAGCACTGTCTAAAGTCTTTCATCACACCTGCAGTTCCAGGTGAGTCCCTTCTCCTTTCCAGGCTCCAGGTTACCAACCTGAGACTGGGGACCAAGAGTAGAAAGGAAACTAGATTTAGAATCGGAAGACTGGGCCCCAGTCCTGGTTCTACCATTACTAATTGGATAGCCCTCAGCATGTCGTTTCACTCTCTGAGCCACAGTTTCTCAAAACAGGGGGCAATGATGAAAACGCATGTGAAAGTGCTAGATAAACTGTAAATGACTGCATGGGCCAGGATTAAGTAGTATAATTTGCACAGGAAGGAGGTTGGGCAGTCCTGTCTGCCTCCCCTGCTATCCTCTGCCTTCCATTCTGTACTGTTATTTAACTGTTTTCCATGTCTCAGGTCTCTGGAAACAAGTTTTCCCAAGAACACACCTCCTCCTTCTCATGTGCCCACAACATAGCCCAAGCAGAGTGCTGCAGGCAGACCCCCCCAAGCCACCACGCAAGCTGAGCGTATCCTGTGTACTGGGTAGTAAGCTTAGGGAGCTCAGAGTGCAGCAGTGCAGATGGCCCGGCAAAAAAAGAAACTGACAACGCAACATGGGACATGTGGGTAATGGAGGAATTGAATACGTATAAGTGCACCAGGGACCAAGAGGAGGGTGCACCTTACTTGGGGGAAGCAGAGAAGGGTGGAGGTGGGGAAGAGGTATGAAACGGCCAACAGGAAGGACTCTTGGAGGCATTTGCAAAACAAAAGGGCATAAAGATATGAGTGAGCATGGAATGCTAGGGCATTTAATCCAAAGTGAACATCAGCATAGGATGTACAATGGGCCATCTAACAATATGAGTCTGATCGTGAGAGGCCCCTGGATGAGAGGTCCTTTCTACAGATGGAAACACCATTGCCCTCCTGACTTGGCTACTTCAGGTTCGCCCAGCTCACCCTACGGTCCACTCAAGGAGGTGTGCAATGAGCTCTTAGGAACTTAAGTTCCACCGGTGGCAACTGCAGAAACCTCAGCTATTTGCAGAGAGAGGCTTGTGAGAACAGGAGCCCTGTTTCAAAACATCCTGTTACTATTTTTACCCAGAAATACCTCCTTACCGTCTACACTCTATCTACCTCCTCCCGAGGCCAGCAAGCATGAAAAGCACAAAGCTCCACCATCGTGTGGGAGGTCAGGCAGGCTTCTCTACGTCACAGGATGCTTCTTCCCAATTCCAAGGTGAGATGCATATTATTTCTAGTTAAGCTAAGCTGCAAACTTTCAGTTCATCAAAAACACGGTGTTCTACCTGCATGGCCCAGGAAAAGCAAATACAAAAAGCTTCTTGGGTGAAGATCTGAAGTTGAGATTTCGGCAGCTGAACTCATCCTTCAGACTGGTTTTCAGATATTTAAAGAAGAATCTCAAAAGCTCATCTTTTCATTTAAGAATGAATAAAAGATCAGGAAGTGGGTGTTTCTGAAAGGGACAGTTGAGCAATGGAAGTAAATAGGCACCTAAGCAGAGGTCACATCTGTGGGCCTCACATCCATCTCTGCGTATAGAGACGGTGGAGCCACACGTCACCCAATGGTTAGTTACAAAATCAGTGTTTAGGCTCGAGAATGTCCCTCTCTTGGGAAACTATTGATTAAAAGCATTTTAAGAATTTTAAAAGTCGTATGAACCTACTGCAATGTAGTGACTTTATTTGGATCCTGATTTGAATAAACACATTGTTTTTAAAATTATATATATGTACATATATACACACATAAATATGCATACATATCTGTGTACACACACACATCCACATACATATGACAGTTGGGGAAATTTAAATATTGACTCCATATCTGATGATACAAAGGACTTGTTCATTATTTAAATGTGATAATAGTCTATTAGAGTTAAGTTGCTTTTATTTTTAAAAAGTCCCTTTTAAAAATACATATAGAAATATTTATAGATAAAATGAGAAAATAAATTTGAAGTAATAAATCTGAATTAGAAGTCAATTAAAATAAGCCCTTATTTTGTAAGGACATTCATGTGCAGTAAAGGAAAGAAACAGACAAAAAGTCCTCCTATCTTAAATCACCCATAAAATACAGAATACATAGTCTGTTTATACAACCCTGGAACACTCATATAAAAGTTCACTCAGTGAATCCAACACACTGGGTTATTCTCCAGCCCTGGAGGAGATTATGATTTCTTTTTCTGGGGACCAGAAGAAATAATTGTCTTGAGTTTAGTAACATGTGCATGAAGAAGACAACTATTTCAACACTGGGATCATATCCAGCACAAGATGCTCACTCTACAGAGACTGAGGGAACCCTGGTTCATGTCTCCCTACCTGCACTTGTGCAAGCCTCAAATTAAGCTGACTGAGTGGCTGTGAGAACTGTGGGCACTATTTCTATTACTCTCTCTTTCCCAATGTCTCCCTTTTTAAAAATGTGCTGAGTAGAACTGACATGCCACTGGGTACCCATATGCTGCCTGAGAGGAAGCTATACCAAGCTTCTAGTATTAGAGTTGATATTTAGGAGAAGAAGATAATCACATCTTAACACATGGGAATATATGGACGATAAGGAGCATGCAGAGTGATTCAGGTCACAGAGACCATCTTTGATGAGGAAGCATCGCTATGTCTACCCATATGCATCACCATTATTATAAGTTTCACTTCCTGAGCCCCTATTATGTCCTAGGCACTCTCTATTTTAAGTCTTCTGAAAAACTCTGTGGGTTATTTTACAGATGAGAAGGCTGAAGCTTCAACTGAGTGAGTTTCCAAAGGCCACACAGCTTGAAAAGGACAGAACCAAGATTCAAATCTCACTCCCCAAGTCTAGCCCTTTCTACCACGCTGCTACCCCTGCCTACAAATGAGGCCTTTAAGGCACAGTTATTTAACAAGGCCCCTTGATCTTCTAAAACATTTTTTAAATAATTTAAAAAAAACCAAAACCTGTTGAGTTGCCTAACTGAAAAGCAGACAAAAACCCCACTCCATGATCTCACAGGATGACTTCTGCAAGTCTGCAGCCCTGTTGAGCTTTACTTCCAGTTTCTCTGGCATTCCCTTTGCTATTCCAGCATCTCTTCGCTCCATGTGACATACTTGAAAGAACAAAACAGGAAATGACTTTTTTGTTTGGAATGACAGAAGTCCCAGTGACCTCATAACCCTCCCCCCAGCATAAAACAGGCCTTGTAAGACAATTTTTTTCTTTAAATCTCAAGTCCATTGGGTTATTTATGGCAACTTAATAATTGAATTAGACTGGCTGTTCATGAAAGTGAACTGACAAAGGATGTGCTCTGCCCGAGGGCCAGCCAAGCAGTGACACAGGGACCCCGCAGGGAGTTTGACCCTGGAATGGATTCCTTTATGAACTTGATACTTGATACAACTTGATACAACTCCTCATGCAAGTGTTTATCAAGTGCCTGCAAAGAAAGCCCCCAACCCAGGCTGGGTGCTGTGGGGACAGGGACACTCAAGTCAGAGTCCCAGCCCATAGGTAGCTCCAGGCATCATGGGGAGTGGGCATGGGGGGAACACAGCCATCCTCTGTCACACGAGTCCATCTCCTCAAATTCTACCATCCCCGGAAGGATTTGAGGAGATGGGTGGTGTTGGAGGGGGTTAGTAAAGGGTTCACCTCGTAAGTGATGACCAGCAATGGGAACCATCTGACCTGGATAGGATAGTGGGCTGTGAATGCCTTGAGGGCAAAGACCATGTCTAATTTGTTTTTGTATTCCCAGAAAAGTAGGCCTCAGATATTTGTTGTGGATATTTTAGATCATGGTCATGTACTATGTTTACAATTTTAAAAGATATTTATGGTTGAATACTGAAACTGTTCTCAGGTACACAGCAGAATCTGAAGGCTTGGTTTGAGGAACTGGATTCCTGTCCTCAAACTCCATTTGGCCGTATGGGAGGTCAGCTGGAGATGAGGGAGATGGTAGAGTGCTACCCAGAAGGCCTCTCAAACGGTGGGATCCACTGATATCCCAAAAGATTATAGGCAGTGACCCTCTGTCATCTCAGAAGGGAGGCGAGGTGGCTGGGGAATGGAAGTCCATGCTGGCTTCTATTGTGGGAAGGTGAGCAGAGGCCAAGCTCTGTGACTCAGTGGAACCCGCTTCTGCCCATGAGCTCAACGCCCCCTCCCCATCCCCAGCGGTGGAGTTATAGGAGCAAAGGAAGCAAGATGCATAAGGATCACCATACAAGGTACCATGGCAGCTCATACCCCCGCCCAGTATGGGATGAGACCATCAGGCGACTAACTCATGCTTCCAAGGAACCCAGGTCACAAGAGCACACACTTCACTGGTGAGGCCTGGGGAGGCTAGAGAAGACAGTCCTCACGTGGGACAACTGTGAAAGGTCTACATTGGGCCATTCAGGGAGGGGCCACAGGCATCCTTTGACTGAACATGTGGGAGGAACCAATGGGTCTGATTGGTTCTTAAGAGTGTGCTGACTATGAGGTAATTTAGTATAGGAGCCAAAGTCTCCCTGACCCCCAGTCTGAGATAGGAGCCCCTCCTCTGTGCTCCCACAGCACCCTGTGAAGACCCCATCCCAACACCCTCTCAGTTTCTACGTCCGTACCTCTAAGAGGGTGTGACCTTCCAGAGTGCAGGAAGCATTCCACTCCTCTCTGAAGCCCGGGTACCTACCACACTGCTAGGTCTGGACTGGGTCCTTAGCAAGGACTTCTGCATGCCCTGAATGCATGAGTCATGAATGAGGTGCCTATACCAGAATCACACTCCACCCAAATAAAGCAAATAAATGCCTGGCCTGACTGAAAAGCCAAGTCAGAAAAAGTCCACCAGAAGGCGACTGGCTAGGTCCTGCCTACCTCTCCCATATTATAAACTAAAAGCTTCAATGGAAAGGTCCCTTCCCACAAAAGGAAAAAAAGCAATCAGTCAGCTGAGTGAAGTTAGTCAGACAGAGAAAGGCAAATGTCATATGTTATCGCTTATATGCGGAGTCTAAAAAAGGATACAAATGAACTTATTACAGAAATAAAGTGACAGATGTAGATTCAAATTCCAGTGCCCTGTAGTTATGCCGCCATGTTTTAAATAGGAAATGCTACCTGTGGGTACTTTAGAATTCAAATTTTTCATTAATTGCCGAGAAAGTCAACTATAGGAAGGTTTCCATTAGCTCTTTGCCCAGAGCCCAAGCCTTCCACTCCAACCCCTCGCATCAGGTACATGCTTATTTGGGTTCCCTTGTACATGATGTGTGGCGTCTGAGTGCTCTCTGAGGTGTAGCAGCCCCATCACAGTTGGAAATGACCTTGGTGAACAGTCATGTGGTCAACGTACCACCTGATGAATGAATTCCCTATTCAAGAGCAGCCAAACAATGGCCAGCCTGCCAGCATCTGCTTTCACACCTGTAATAATGATCAGCTCTTCTTCCAAGGCAGCCCATCTGCAGACAGCCAAATATTAGTTATAAAAAGCTTTTTACTTACATTGGACTCATCTCCTCCCAAGAGGAAAACAAATGTCTGTTCTTTTTTCCATAAAACAATGCTTTAAAACTATTACACCCCCTAAACCTTCTCTTTTTTGAGCTAAGCATTCTCATTCTTTGAACCATTCCTTAAATAACACATTTTCTGAACTCCACACAGTGTCCAGGTGTGGCCTGACTAATATGGAACAGGAGACCGACCATACCCCACCATGCAAATGTGGAGGGTTTCTGGTTAGTTATTAGCAGCCTTATGCTAATGACCCTCAGTTAGTTGAGCATCCACTGAACTCAAGCTCACCAGACTTTCTTACAAGCCCTACTCCCTACCTCCCAGCTGGGCTGCCTTAGTGCGCCATTGGTATTTGGAGCTCACGTTTTATCCTCTATTTATCCTGGTGCTACACTTTATCTTCCCACACTCAGTCCCTCTTCTAGCCTGTGAAGCTTACAGAACTTTGACCCTGGCACACCCAACATTTGCTACCCCTCCTGGCTTTAAATTATCCATAAATGGGATCAGCAAGCCCTGTCTACGTACTGCTCTAAATCACGGGTTAGATAGGCACTATCTTCCCAACAGACACAAATTAGCATTTGTGTCTGTGTCTGTTTTATAACTATCTTAAGTGATGATTATAAAAGCAGCACATTCAAGCCAAATGAACCACCATCTAGCCCACATTTTCCATCCTGTTTATGAGAATATAAATCCTCAGTTATTAAGGATACAAATATGTTCACTGTCCGATAGAAGAGTTCTAAGTTAATTATCATCATAATCAACATAAAGTTTCTCTATGGTATCACACAAAAATGACTGGCCACTGAGTGGGTACTCGGGATGGTCTTTAAAATATAGGTTCTGGGGCAATACACAAGTTTCCTTGTGCAGACACCACAAAGAGCTGCTAAACTGAGGGGCAAGACGCTGGGACTGCCAATTGGGAAAGACATTATTTTATATAATAAGACATTATGGACAGAGAAAAGCTATGGTGCTTTCCAATATGAACCCCAAATTGAAAGTGTCAGGTCATGGAACCCTATGTCTTGTGTCCCGGGGTTAGGAGAAGCAGCGGCGATGTACTGATTTAATAATTACCTTACGCATCAGTTATCACTTATTGAGTGCTACCATGTGCAGGCATTTTACATAGATCATCTTAGTGATCGCCTAATGCTGATGGTTTGTAATTATTCCTTTCGAAAATTTAAATGTTTGTCTCTCCCTGGGTTTCTCCCACCCTCTAGAAGATGCTGAAGACTTCCAATAGCACTTTAGCAAAACTATTTGCAAGTTTTCTCAGGGCCCTGGTAATTCATTAAACCAACTAACTATCCTTTGATAAATATTTCTCAAGACTTTCCTGAGAATAAGACACTGTGCAGGGCACTAGGGACTCTGGCTAACTTCAAGTAGCTACATTTCTTAGATTCATCCCTCTTTAGCCATGGGCTTCAATCCCCTCTTCCCTTTGTTGGCTGTGTGGCCTTGGGTAGGTTACACTGAACACTGATATAATGCCCTTTCCCTATTGAGGATGAGTGTAACATGCACGTGTGCCCAGCATAATGCCAGGCACATAGGATATTTTGTAAATAGTAGGGATTTTTTTCTTTCATTCTTTCCTACGCAGTCTGCCAATGTCTTTTCAGAGAAGGTAGGAATAAAATAGGAGTCTAATTCTTCCCTGGTGGCTCAGTGGTTAAGACTCCGTGCTCCCAATGCAGGGGGCCTGGGTTCGATCCCTGGTCAAGGAACCAGATCCCACGTGCATGCTGCAACTAAGAGTTCACATGCCACAGCTAAGGAGCCCACGTGCCACAACAAAGACCCAGCGCAACCAAATAAATAAATATTTTACAAAAATAGGAATCTAATTGTTCTGCCTTCTCCCTGGACATCTGTGAACTTTATGTCATTTGCCACCATCAGGGAATTAAACCTGCATTCTTTGCATACCATTTTTTTAAGAAGGAAAAAGAAAGACTTTAGTTCTTGATACATTTTGTAAGTCATAGTTCCTTTTATTTCTTCTTTTCCTGACACTATTCTATTTATAAAATCCAAAGGCGGGGCTTCCCTGGTGGCGCAGTGGTTAAGAACCCGCCTGCCAATGCAGGGGACACGGGTTCAAGCCCTGGTCCGGGAAGATCCCACGTGCCGCAGAGCGACTAAGCCTGTGCACCACAACTACTGAGCCTGTGCTCTAGAGCCTGCGAGCCACAACTACTGAAGCCCACGAGCCACAACTACTGAAGCCCGTGCGCCTAGAGCCCATGCTCCGCAACAAGAGAAGCCACCGCAATGAGAAGCCCACGCACTGCAATGAAGAGTAGCCCCCGCTCGCCACAACTAAAGAAAGCCTGTGTGCAGCAACGAAGACCCAACGCAGCCAAAAATGAATAAATAGATTAATTAATTAAATTTTTTAAAAAAATCCAGGGCTTCCCTGGTGGCACAGTGGTTAAGAATCCGCCTGCCAATTCAGGGGACATGGGTTCGATCCCTGGTTTGGGAAGATCCCACATGCCGCGGAGCAACTAAGCCCATGCGCCACAACTACTGAGCCTGCGCTCTAGACTCTGCGAGCCACACCTACTGAAGCCCACGTGCCACAACTACTGAGCCTGAGCCCTACACGGCCCGCGCACAGCAACGAAGACCCAGCACAGCCAAAAATAAAAACAAATAAATAAATAAATTTATTTTTAAAAAAAATCCAAAGGAAACAAACTTGGATCATTTAAATCCAGCCCCCAGGGGTAGTACAACTTGGTGTGCGGTGGAGCTGGTTCTATGCTAGGTGCTGACCAAGAGTCAGATGGTCTTTCTGCCACCCTTGGCCAACGCCTTTGTTTCCCTGGACTTACCATTTGCTATGGTATGAATGTTTGTGTCCCCTGCAAATTCATATATTGACATCCTAATCCCCAGATGTGAAGGTATGAGGTGGAACCTTTGGAATGTGATTAGGTCATGAAGGTGGAATCCTCATGAATGGGATTAGTGCTCTTATTTTAAAAAAGCCCCAGGAAAGCCCCATCACCCCTTCTACCGTGTGAGGACACAGCAAGAAGGTGCCAGCTATGAACCACGAAGTAGGCCGTCACCAGAAGGCCGGCATGCTGGCGCCTTGATCTCAGACTTCCCAGCCTCCAAAAACTGTGAGAAATAAATGTCTGTTGTTTATAAGCAGCCCAAACAGACTTGGTCACCATTACAACCACACAGAACTCTTGGGTAACATGTCATTCTAGTCACCCAGGTGAGTCACCTACAGATTTAACTCCTAAAAGCACAACCATGGTGCAGAAAAGAGGAAACGAAAATATAACCACATACAGCTGCTCAAAACGCTAAGGAGAGCATTGCTAAGAGGAGAGAAATGCCACTTGCCCACAGTCAGGGGTTCAAAAAGCAATCTCACTACATCAGACATGCCTGTTATTTTGTTATTGTTGAGAGTGACCTGTCACTCAATTCTACTGTATTTTATATTGTATTCAATAAATATTGTGGGCCCGCTATGTGCCAGGCCCTGAGCTTGGTGCTTGGACTCAGTAGCAACTCTTTGGCAAGAACGAGATATAATTTGCTCGATGTCCCATTTGCCAGTCTGGATGTTATTAGCTTACTTTTCACTTCCCCACCCCTTCCTGTGTCACCTCCTCACCTCTCCTCACCGGCCCACACTCAAAATGTTGGTGTTTTTTTGCTTGTTTTTTTTTTTTTACAGATTAAGAAAACACCCTCAAACAAATCAATTCCTCAAGCAACAACCTAATCTCTTCTTCCTCAGAGCAGGGCCTCTTGAGATGCTTATACTTCCCCCACTTTCCACCTGTTCCTCAGATCATTGGAATCAGCCCACACCATTCCATTGAAGTTGTGTTTCTAACTGCAAAATCTAAAGACTCCTCTCCAGCACCTACTTCAGTGAGGCCTCCCTGGTTCTTTTTCTTCAAACTCCCTCCCTCTAACAGGCATCCTCCCAGCTTCCCTCCTCCCTCCCCATCCCAGCCTCCTCTGGTGACCAGATTCCTGCCAGCCCTGAAGTGTCCACATCCCCAGGAGTCCAGCCTCAGCCTCACGGTCTCCCTTCACTCTGTACCCCCTTATGCAAACCCATGGGCACCTCCCCCAGACTCTAGACCACATTTAAAAACAAAATTTAAACCAGACACCTGCACAGAAACTTTACACTCCACATTTACTCATTTTTTAAAATGTATTAACCACTAACTATGTGTTCAGCATAATTCTTAGTGCTTAAGATGCTTAACCAGATGAAGAACACTACCCTTAGAGCTTTACATTCTAGCAGAGTGAGACACAGAAAACCATAAATGTAATGAGTGAATTATTTAGTATCTGGGAAGATGCTAAGTGCTATAGGAAACAAAGTAGAGCAGAGTATGGGAAGAGGAGGACCACAAGTGCTGAATTGAGGCAGGTTCCATTTTTAAAAGGGCAGAGTAAGCCTCATTGAGAAATGGACAGTTGAGCAAAGAATCAAAGGTGGCAAAGGAGTGAGCCCTGCAATCTCTCGGGAAGACCATTTAAAGCGAGGGTAAGACCCATGCAAACCCCCAAGGCAGGCATGCACTGTTGTGTATTGACTGGAAGGAAAGGAGCAGGGGAGGGCACAGGGAGAGGGCATCCTAGAGGAACAGAGGCAACAAGGGTGAGGACTTTGGGTTTTACTCCAAGTAAAATTGGAAGCTACTGCAAGGGTTTGAGCAGAGGAGCAACCTAATGTGATTCAATGTCGCCAGGATTGCCTGTGGGGATAGGATAGGGGACAAGGGCAGAAGCAGGCAGACCACCAGCCAGATCCCAGTGACAGCTGCCCGTGGCTTGGCTGCAGTGGAGGTGGTGAGAGGTGGATATGATTCAGATGTGCTTCAAAAATCAAGCCTGATGGATTGGACGTGGGCATGAGAGGAAAACAGCAAGGATGATTCCAAAGTTTGGGGTCCAAGCAACTGAAGGATGGTGGTGCTTTCAACAGAAGAGAAGAAGATGCGGGAAGAGCAGATCAGGAGTTCAGCTCTGGGCATCCTGGGTTTGAGATTAGACTCTCAAGTGGAGTGTAAATAGGCAGCCTGATAGGAAATTACAGAGGTCAGGAGGAAGGTCCAGGCTGGAGGTATAAATGTGGGAGTTATCAGCACTGAGGGCCCTTTGGAGGTTCTTGATCAGCTGGTTGAGTTTTTCTCTACCCAAGCATATGGGTGTTTACTCTGGAACAAGAGTCCACAGGTTTAAACTTGACTCTACCACTTCTCAGCTGTGCGATCTTAACAGGCTACTCGACTGCTCTGATGATGTTTCCTCATCTGTAAAAATGGAGAAAACAGTACCTACCTCTTAAGGTTATAATGAGGGAAAAATGAGGCAATTCATGTTAATTACCTTGCACATGGTAATAAGTATTCAATATATGTTAGTAATTATAATCTTCTCCCTCAGTCTCTCCATCACTTACTATCTTGCTAAGCTTTTTTCCTTCTTTCTTATCCCCTATTCAGCTCATCCTTTACTCAGGGTGCTCCTGGATCACGTGTTCATCCTGGTACCTCACTGCCCCTAGAACAAGCCTGTAAAGGTATTAAGTCAAACTCTATAGGAAACAAAGTTCTACTATTACTACTCTCAAACATTTCTTAAATCTGTCTCCATCTCTCTTGTCTCATTATTTCTCATGTGAGCTCCCAATAAATTTTACTTAAACCTCAGTTATAGCTCAAATAAAATTAAAATATAATTTTAATTTGCTTACATGTCTGGCTTCCCTTAAAACTGTAAGCATTTCAACCATCAAGTAATGATTAGCTCCATAGCCCCAGTGCCTTTGTGTCCAATGCCCAGACCGTGGAAATCACCCAATAAACATCAGTTGCACAGATGAAAAAATAATTTTTTTGGCTACCTGCTGGACACTGAAATTAAAATACAGTCATCACCACCTCCACATAAACTACATTTCCTGCCCTCAAAGAGTTGAGAGACAAACTTAGTGCACCTGAGGCAGGAAACAAAATAGCTGAATAAATGTAATGAGATTAATGACAAAGCAAACTATATATGATAGTGACCATATTTACACAAAGAGCCCCAAGAAAAGATACCATCTTGGCTAGAGTTAGAAATGAAGACAGGTGCTGTTATTGAAATGGCTGGCTATAACCAGAAGGCTTCAAGAAGAAAGATGTGAGCAGGATTTTTGAATAGAAGATTGAGAAGTGAGGCAGACCCCTGGGGGCTTCGTCAGTGGTCAGGGATAGCAGATGAGAAATGGTAGTGTGTAAGGGCGCCCAGCTCAAACTGGAGCCCAAAGGAGCTGCTGGAAGAAAAAAATGGCAGATAGTCAATCAGAAAGGAGAGGGTGGTGAGGACCCTCCATCTCGAGTACTCAAATGATGTAAAACCAAAAATAAGATCTGTTCACAGTTACAGAAAATAAAACTTGAGTTGGAGAAAGCCCTCAAATTCCTTTGCCACTCTTGGATGATTTTTGTTCTTCTAACACAACAGATCTGTACATAAGAAGATACAATCTCTTTGTGTTGGCCGACAGAGATGGGGGCTCAGATGGTCTCCTTATCAAAGTTAATACACACAGGTGCCCTTTGAGCTCAAGCTCAAGGTTGATGAAATGACGCACAGCTCACGCTCCCTTCCTCTCACCTTCTCACTTCATCTTCCCACATGTTTTCACTCCTCATGAACAAATTCCTGGACCTCAACGTACTTGCCTGCCGCAGAGCCCAACAGTTTGCAGACAAGCGTTCCCCAGCATAGTCGGCCACCATCCTTACCATTAATGGAGCCTCACCGAGAGTCACTAGTAACAGAAATCTATCTCTGCCACAATCACCAAAAGATGCCTTGAGGAAGGTCATGGTTGTCCACATTAATAAAGGTTAGGGATGACTGCAAATGTGAATATAAGGATCTGCCATCCCTGTGATACGCTCTGTATATAGCTTTGCTCTCTGTCACCAGTCAGGGTAACCAGTCCCTAAGTTTCCTCGTCAAGAGAAGCAAAACTTCCTATTATTCCAATAAGGCAAAATTATATACACATAATAAGTTTTAACTTGTGAGTCACATAGAGCTAGGTTTGAAGTCCACCTCCACTGCTTACTGGCTCTGTCACCTAGGGCAACTTAGCTGAATTCTTGGGCCTCAGTTTATTCGTCTGTACACAGGGATAGTATTACCTCTATCATAGGCTTGTGGGGAGAGTTAAATGAGAAAAGAAACACCCAGCACACAATCAGTGTTCAGGGTGGCAGCTATTATCATGGATCTTAGAAACAGAAGTATCCTGGGCAATCATTCAGTAGGTTTCCTTCAGCTTTTCGCAGGGTCTGATCGACTGCTCTTAGTCTGTAAGAAAGCTTATGCTGAGTTTTATCATCAAGGTTGAGGTTGGAAACAGAAGATCAATGGGCCAGGGTAGGGGTCAAGCCTTTCTCCAGGCTCTCATGGGACAACATTCCCTGACTATGAACTGTAACGTATGTGCTCACAGGATGGGCCTTGAGAACTTAAAAACAAAGACAAGAAGACCTGGGAATACTGGGAAGAGATAGAAAGACATCTGCCCACCAGCAGTCCCTGAGAAACATGAAGTGCTCAGTGCCCTGATGGCAGGACTGCGGGTCTAGAGGCTCAGAAGCTATGGAGACCAGTGCAGGTTGCCCAGGACACAACACAGGAGGCTATGGCCCCAAAATATATACTTGCTTTGGCCTCTGCTTTCCCTCTCAGAGTTGGGATCATTTCTGACTTTGCATAGCTCCTAAACTCAACCTCCACTGGAACTTTCACACACCCAAGTCCTCCCCAGCGCATGCGTGCAGAGGGCAGACACACACCTGGCCCCGAGTCCTTAAAGCACACCCGCTATGTGGTATCACAGATTGCTTGAACAGGAGCAACAGGGATCTCTGAAGGCAGCTCATTCCATCTGCAGATAGCTCTGAGTTTATAGTTTTAGAATGTAGATTCACTGATCCACAATCTACTTCCCTTGACTTCTACCTTTAAGATCTAGTTCTAAGACTAATGAATTTTTAAAAGATGAAAGTCTTTGCATGATATTTTTTCAATCAATTCATGTCATAATACTCACAGCCAATATATATTGTGGGCCAGCGGTGAGTCACACCTTACAGGCAGCAAAGTACCATATAGTGTTTCCTGAACTTGCCAGATCTTAATATCATCCTGGGTACCTATTATATCCACTGCTCCCCAGGCCCCAACCAGGCTGAATCAGAGAGCCCCAGGTGACTAAGATCAGGCAAGTTGGGGACTGGCAGCCTAGTGGATCAGGTGTGGCAAACCTGGGTCCACTACCTGATTCCATCATTTACTCACTATGTGACCTTGGGCAAGTTATTTAGCCTCTCTGAACTTCAGTCCTGTATCTGTGACTTCAGAATGATTAACAGCATCTACCTTTAGGGTATTCAGAGGAATAAATGAAATGCCATGAACCACTTAGCACAAACCCTGTCAATAGTGTCATCATCACTGATCCTATTGACTCCATAGCAACCCTGTTATTTTTGTTGAGTGCTACAAAATTTGCAGTTAAAATGGGTGAGACAAGGATTTAAACTCAGGTCTGACCATCTCTAAAGTCTAAGTGCCTACACCCAGCAGCAGGGGAAGGAGGAGTTAAATGGGCAAGAGGCCCAGTGGCACAGAATGACCAGGTCCTGGCTCCAAATTCACTCTCGGACTCAGCTCAGATTGCATCCTCAGGAGCCAACATCGGGCAGGAGCTCTGGCCAGCAGGACGCCCCCAGTGCCACAGTAAGGAAATAAAGGTGGCCCTGGACTTCCTCCTGCCTCTGCTTCTGCTTCTCCCCTATATGCCACCTGCCTCCCCTTCCTTTTGGGACCATTCAGAATGCCCACTTTTTCTCCAGGTCTGTACCCAGCTCTCCTGGGAGGCAGGCTGGGGACAGAGTTGAAGAGGCTGTCCTGGGGAGCCGGGCAGGCCGTGCTTCGCTCCTCAACTGCGAGACTTTGCATTATTGCTTCATTCCTCTGGGACCCTCTCTCTCTGCAATGGGGTCCATTTGCAGGAATGCTCCCAGCACACTGCCTGGCTCACCTGTCAATCAGTTAATAGCACCACAGCCTTAGCCTATTGCTTCTCTTTCTCTAAAGTCCCGTGACCTTGCATTTCAGTTAAAGTGGGGTCACCTGTGACTCATACTTAAATAGTTTAATTAACGAGCCCATATTCATTTGTCCATACAAATATGCCCCAAGTACAGGTGATATAGAAATAAACAGGGTCCAGTTCCTACTCCTGAGGCCTTAGAGAAAGGGGAAGACCCATAAACTGACAGGTGGAAAGATCAAGTAAGGCATTAAGAACTAAGAGCTGGGGTGGTGCCAACTCTGCTAGAGGAAGTCAGAAAAGGTAAAGTTCATCCTGGGTTTTGAAGGATGAATAAGAGCTTACCAGGCAGAAAAAGGTATGCCCAACAGAAAAAAAAAAACCCACAGTGCAAAGGCTCAGTCATGAAAGTGGGCCTGTTGTACTTAAGGAATGGTGAGAAGCTGTGAAGGGTGAGGGTATGAGAGCTTCAGGGATGGGAAATGGGGTTCAACAGGATTATCTCCTCCAGACATAAGTGTATCTAGTCCCAGTTTATCCTGGAAAAAAACCTAGGACTGATGGAGGTTTTCTAAGCAAGCAAGTGATATTGTTAGATTATTTTCTCTAAACTCCGAGTTGAGCTCCTAGCACTAAAAAGGAGCTTTGATGGGGCATGAAGAGGAGCCATTTCAGTTGACAGAGGAGAAGGTGCCAGAGACCATTTCTCCTCAGCCCTGGGTTGGCCTGCAGCCTCACCATCTACCCCACCAAACCCTGACCCAACTAATACTAAACTCTAGTCAAGTCTCCACTGGAATACAAGCTCCAGAAGATCTTTACAGAGCGACGGGAAGCCACAAAGATGAGAGACAGAGGAGCTGGGACCAACTATAGGGATAAACCAGAGGAGGTCAGGGAAATATTTTATGTCTGCTGGCTCACAATGTCCTGAAAGGAACATGAGCATTTTGGCCCAGATGGACCAGGGTTCGAATGCCATCTCTACTCCTTACCACCTGCATGACCTTGTGTAATTCATTTGACATCTCAGAGGCGGTTTTCTCATCCATTACATGGCGATAACAAACGCTACCTCAAAGACTTGTTCTGAGGATTAAAACTACATCACTTATTTCAAGTGGCCAGCATATCATCCACTGTAAGATGGATCTCTAAATATTACTTAGCTGATCTTAATATTTAATATTACTTAGCTGATTTTAATATTTAATATTACTTAGCTGATTTTAATATTTAATATTACTTAGCTGATTTTAATATTTAATATTACTTAGCTGATTTTAAATCAGCTCATTTTTGTCTTATGGGGGAGGAGGACATCAGACTAAAGGACCTTCAAAAAACCACGGGTCCCACTGAAGCAGAATAGAATCAGCCCCATGAGATACTCTCTAAGCAGTTACGAATTCCTAGGTGAGACCCTGATCCATCCCTTCCAAGTTTCTCTCTGCCCTCGGTGGCTGTTTGCAGTTTCTGTAGGATAGGATCACATTTCCCACCAGAGCCCCTGGGCCCAGGAGAGCTTGGGGCCTTGCAGCCTAGGGCTTTGCAGAGGGCTCACATGACAACCTGGCAGGGCACAGCCATTCCCGGCCAAGGCATTAATAATACATAGCTTTTTCCACAAACTCTGGCAAACAGTCTAAAGTGAGAAGTGAAAACATTGAGTCCACATTCTCACTGGGGCTGAGAGCAGAGGAGGCCAAAATAACTTGCCTTATCAGGGCTAAATCATGGGATTGAGTCAGAGCTCTTTTCACGCGTAGTGGCCAAAGGAAATGGTTGGTGATAAAAGCTAAGAAATGTAGGGGAAACTGTGTTCCTTGCAGAATAAACTGCCTATGTCACCTATGAGTGATTTCAGTGGAATGTTTCAGTGACCCAGAGGCACAGAGAAAGGAGTCCGTGAGACATGGCTGAGGAATGAATTCGGCCGCGGATAGCATCTCAGCAACAGCCCCAAACACAGCAGCCACCACAGGCAGCCCAGAGACCCCGAGGCAGGGGACCTTAAGAAGCGCAGGTCAATCCCCTGCACAAGCAGTGGGACAAGTAGAGTAAGTTTCAGCAGGATTTTTGTCTCCTTTGTATCATATCAGCACCAAACTAGTGCCTGGCCTCAAGGCACTCAGTTGTATGAATAACTAAAAGAGATACGTAAATTGATACAGCCATTATGGAGAACAGTATGGAGGTTCCTTAAAAAACTAAAAATAGAACTACCATACGACCCAGCAATCCCACTACTGGGCATATACCCTGAGAAAACCATAATTCAGAAAGAGTCATGTACCAAAATATTCATTGCAGCTCTGTTTACAATAGCCAGGACATGGAAGCAACCTAGGTGTCCATCATCGGATGAATGGATAAAGAAGATGTGGCACATATATACAATGGAATATTACTCAGCCATAAAAAGAAATGAAATGGAGGTATTTGTAATGAGGTGGATGGAGTTAGAGTCTGTCATACAGAGTGAAGTAAGTCAGAAAGAGAAAAAGAAATACAGTATGCTAGCACATATATATGGAATCTAAGGAAAAAAAAAAAAAAAAGGTCATGAAGAACCTAGTGGCAAGACGGGAATAAAGACACAGACCTACTAGAGAATGGACTTGAGGATATCGGGAGGGGGAGGGGTGAGATGTGACAGGGTGAGAGAGTGTCATGGACATATATACACTACCAAATGTAAAATAGATAGCTAGTGGGAAGCAGCCGCGTAGCACAGGGAGATCAGCTCGGTGCTTTGTGACCACCTAGAGGGGTGGGATAGGGAGGGTGGGAGGGAGGGAGATGCAAGAGGGAAGAGATATGGGAACATATGTATATGTATAACTGATTCACTTTGTTATAAAGCAGAAACTAACGCACCATTGTAAAGCAATTATACTTCAATAAAGATGTTTAAAAAAAAAAAAAAGATACGTGGTGGAGGAAGAACACGGGCTCCGGGTCCGGCAGCACCAGTTAGTAACCATGCAAATCTAAGCCAGCCCCTTGTCCTCTCTGGGCCTCAGTCTTCTCATCAGGAAAATGGGACAATGACAAGTACTTTGAAAGTTCTTATAAGAATAAAATAATGAATGGAAAAGCCCCTACAAGAATGCTTGGTAGGCAGCAGGCACTCTAGAAACAGGCTTCTCAGAATTAGCCCTCAGTCCTCCAATATAGATGAGTCCTTGAATATCAACTGTTGCCAATTCTCACAGTTGGAAGAGGGAGGAGGAGACTGGGAGGAACAATGAAAAGAGAAGGTAAAGCAACTGAAGGTGATAAATCAAAGGAAAGTAAAGAAGACCCCTAAGGTCACCCCTCCCTGTGTAACCTTGGACAAAGTCACGTACTTCTCTGGGTCTCAGAATTCTCTGGTAAGATGGGGGGCTAGACTTAATCAGTGGTCTTCACATTGTGCTCCAGGAAGCCTAGAGAGTCCGTGGAGACACTGAGGGGCTGTCTTGGGGTGGGGAGAAAGCAGACAGGCAGGTCCCCAGGCAGCTTCAGGAAGCTTCCTATGGCAGGTGTTCTTCTGAAGAAACAGTTCCACACCTGGTCCTTAACTTTTTGAAAGCTAATGCTTTCTCCAAAGTCACCGGCATCCTCCCAACTACCGGTTCTCTCCAGGAGCCTAGTACAGGACCCTCACTCTCAGGGTTGGGCAAGCCGGGGTGGCACCCAGTGCCTCCTTAAATTTTGCACCCGAGGCACCTCACTCGCCTCACACGAGTACCTGAGTCCCCGGCCCATCTTCAGTGCCCGTACTCACTCACCTCCTTCGCATCTGGCACCTCCCTCCCTGGAAATCTCTCGCCACTACCTTCTATGGCGCTGCCTTCCAAAGGGACAGTGTTCTGCTTCTTTCTGGCTCCTCTCCTTCCTCCTGGGCAAGAGGAATGGGACAGGGAGAGAAAAGTACGCCAGGCAAGGGGAAAGCATGATGTGGAGGGGACTTGGGACAGGCTGAATCTGAGCGGTTGGTTGAAGTGCGAAAGTCAGCTGCATAAGGCAGGTATGGAACCTGGGAGAAGGGGTTGGGACAGAGAGATTTTCTCCCCTACCTGGCAGGTTCTTCTCTCCCACCCACTTCTTTTTTCCTTGCCGCCCTTCCCGTGCTCGCATCAGGTCCACGTCACCTAACGTTAGGACGCTCTCAATAGCCTCCTAACCCATGCCCACTTCCCATCTCTCAGCTCACGCGAGATTACTCTCCCAAGCCCAGCTCTGAATAGTCACAGCCCTCCTCCAAGACTTAAAATAGCACCTTCCCTGTTTGCTCCACCAAGTCCAAATTCCTCAGTCTAGCATCCAAGCCTGCACTCCCGCCTTACCGCCACGCCTCCAAGCAACACCCCACTGCATGCAGAGGCACCCCTAAGCTGTAGGCCACCTGGTGAGCCGCAACTCCCTGACTTTCCCCGCACTCTCTTCCTCCTTCAGTACACCTCACCACTCACCCCAAGTCCACCTGTCGAATCTTCGCACTGCAAACAGCACACCCAATCCCCTCTCTTCCCAGATCCTGCATCCAGGCTTGCCAAAGCCTACAGCAGTTTGCAGATGTTGGAGAGTACACTTCCCTCCTTCTGCTTGGCCAATAATTTCAGTACAATAGCAGGTATTGCAAAAGCAAGGCCCTTGCCTCATCAATTACGAGCCACAAGGTAGAAAATAATCACCTGCCCTGCGTGGGCCACAAGTAAACTGTAAGCTGCAGGTAGGTTACATTTAACAATGTATCTTCAATAGGAAGCTCGTCAGCCACAGGGAAGCTGCCATCTCCACTTGTTTCTCTCTTTATTGCCTTTTGCACCTAGCCCAGCTGTGGGCTCCAGCAGGCTCTCAGTAAATACTAATTGAATTAATTAATGAGATCCTCCTGCTGGGAGCACAGAACTAATTCCATAAAAAATAGTTACGGAGCTATTGCCATGAAAAATAATCCCTTGCCTTTTCCATTTGAAGATGACCCAACCAACAATGGAAATGTTCTAAAACTGGATTTTGGTAATTGTTGCACAACCCAGGAAATTTACTAAAAATCACTGAATTTACACTTAAAGCAAGTTAATTTCATGGAATATAAATTATACCTCAATAAAGATGGTTTTTAAAAAATCTGTATGATGAATAACTCTACCACGGTGGCTCACTGTGTAATAAGTTGACTGAGTCATGAGCACATTCAAAAACAAAGAAACAACAAAAAAGGATGACCCAGCCCTGTAAGGTGTGGCCCTGAGCTTAGTCTCGGTCCCCATGGGATCAGCAACAGCTGTGAATGGTTGGGGATGGGTAACCTCACAGAATGGCCTGGGTTGTTAGGGTGGGGAGAGCACTGGGATGGCCAGGCATCGGGTCCGTCTACAGTCAGGACACAGCTTAAAGTGAGCTGATCCTATAGAACGTTCCACATGGGCCTCTGCAGTAGATCAAGGCTAAGGAATCAGACTCCAAGCCAGAATCACTTCCCCGAGGACGCATCCTCCGATCTCAGACTGGTTCACTCACGCAGCACCAGAGAATTTCCTTTACAGAGATCCCACAATTCACGAGTTTACACTCAGTTGTGTTATTATTAAATTCATATTTGTCTCTCTCTGTAGACCACGTGCTGCACGAGGTCAAGGACTCTAGCTCTGGTGCTCACAGTGCCTAGTACGGAAGCAAGCACACAGTAGGTGCTCATTCTTAAAGTTGATTGGATGCTGAATGAGTGAATGGACACTCATCTTTGACTGAAGTGGAACAAGGGATACAGACACCCCATTTTCTTTCAGTGCAGCACGGCAGTGCAGCTGGGTGTTCATGATTGTTAAGGGCCCCTGGAGAGGAGAGGGAACCAGCGTTCTCTAGGGGGGTAACTCATTACACCACCCCTACTTAGCCCTCCCAACCTATCCACTAGGTATTGTTACTGCCCTGTTTACAGGTGAGGAAACTGAGGCTCTGCACCTGGAACCCAGATCTGTCAGGTTGTTGTGGGAATTAAATGAGTAAATATACATAAAGCACTTAGTACCTGGTACATCATAAGTGCTATATAATTCTCAGCTACCATTATTATTTTCCCCAGCACATTAAAGCTGCCTCTCCATCTGTAAGTGAAAAGAAGGGAAGATCGCGAGCATAGGGAGGGCCTGAGGCCATGGCAGCTTCCCTTGGCACCTCAGACCTCCAAACAAACACTGAGAAAAGTCATCCTGGGTCAGCTCCAGAGGTTTCTTCAGCTCAGCTGCCAGTAAGTACAGATGCTGGCACATGGGGACCAGGGAGGAAAAGGGTGGAGGAGAACCTAACCCACAGCCAGGTAAAAAATCAACACTTACAGGTTGTTTGCTCATCTATGGGAAACAAACAAACAAAAATAACCTCCCCTGGAAAAATACTCAGCTCTATAAAATATCACTTTCCTGGAGCCACCCAGGACAATGAAGAAAGATACTGTAGCCGGCTAACTGGATCAGAAAACAAGGGAAGCCAGACTTCCAGGGCAGCTCCAGAAATGGTGGGAGGGGGCTATCAGCACTAGGTCCTTTTGCTTCTCACACTTAAGAAGTACAGGCTGGGGTCTAGATTCATACAGCCGACCTGACCTGAGAGCAGAAAGGGTAAGAGTCACACAACTAGCCCCTAGAGAAATGGAAATGAAGACCACCATGAGCTACCACTGCACACCTATTAGAACAGCTAAAATTAAAATAGGACACCCCAAATGCTGCTGAGGAGATGGAAAAAGTGGATCTTCCCTACACTGCTGGTGGGAGCAGAAAACCATACAGTCACTCTAGAAAACAATCTGGCAGTTTCTTAAAAAATTAAAAATACACTTGCCATACAACTCAGCAATTGCACTCCTGAGCATTTATCCTGGAAAAATACAGAAAAAATGTTTTGGCTTCTGTTTTTTTGGAAAAATTAAATTTATATGGGCTTCCTCGGTGGCACAGTAATTGGGAATCCACCCGCCAATGCAGGGGACAAGAGTTTGAGCCCTGGTCCGGGAGGATCCCACATGCCGCGGAGCAACTGGGCCCCATGCGCCGCAACTTCTGGGCCTGTGCTCGAGCCCGCGAGCCACAGCTGCTGAGGCCCGCGCGCCTAGAGCCCGTGCTCCACAACAAGAGAGGCCACCGCAGTGAGAGGCCCGCGCGCTGCCGCAAGGAGTGGCCCCCGCTTGCTGCAGCTGGAGAGGGCCTGCGCGCAGCAATGAAGACCCAACACAGCCAAAAATAAATAGATAAAATAAATAAATTTATTTTAAAAAATCAATTAAAAAATTAAGTTTATGTTCACATAAAAACCTGTACACAATTGTTCATAGCAGCTTTATTTGTTATAGTCAAAAACTAGAAACAACTAAAATGTTCTTCATTAGGTCAATAGTGAAACTGTGATACATCCATACAACGGAATACCACTCATCAGTAAAAAAGAGCAAACTATTGGTACACTCAACAACCCGGATGGACCTTAAGTGCATTATGATGAGTGAAAACAAGCCAGTCTCAGAAGGTTGCATATCATATGACTCTATTTACAGAACACTCTCAAAATGACAAAATTATAGGGATGAGAAAAGGGAGAAAGGGCCGGGCCGGTGTGATGATGAATGGGTGGCATGAGAGAGACCTTTGTGTGGAGGAATAGTTCTGTACCTTGATTGCCGTGGTGGCTCCACTAATCTAAACATGTGAGAAAATGACACAGAGCTCTACACACAGTTGTACCAACCTCAGATTCCTAGTTTTGACATTGTACTATAATTGTATAAGATGAAACCAGTGGAAGAAACTAAATGAAGGATACACCAGACCTCTCTGTACTATCTTCGCAACTCCCCCTGAAACTATAATTGTTTCCAAATTAAAAGTTAAAAATAAATAAATAAAAGAGGTGCACAGCCAGTAAGAGGGCATCTGGGATTCCAGCCCACATCCTTCTACTCCAAAAATCCCAGGGCTCCAATCAAATGACTTACAATTTGGTATGCACCATGACATTCTGTATCTCCATGCCTTTGCACATACAAACTTCTACCTAGACTGCCCTTCCCCTGCCTAGCTAACTTATAATTTCCTTTAAGACCCAAGTCACATACCTTTACATCCTGGAAGCTTCCCTGACTTCCCATGCTAAGATTACTGATCTTCCTTTGTACTTCCTGAGCACAGCACTAGTCAACTGAATTGTAATTCTTAGTTTATGTGTTACTGTCTCCTACCACGTGGAAGCCACAGATCTGGAAAATATATTTGCAATATATTGCAAATTAAAAAACTTGACTGTAGAATATATAAAGAACTCTTACAATCCAATCATAAGAAGACAATCCAATTTTCTTAAATGAACAAAAGATCTGAACAGACATTTCATCAAAGGAGATATGCAGATGCCAAATAAGCACATGACAAGATGCTCAACATCATTAATCTTCAGAGAGATGCAAATAAAACCATGAGCTATCACTACCCACCTATTAGAATAGCTAAAATTAAAAAGACTGACCACACCAAGTGTTGACAAGGAAGTGGAGCACCTGAAACTCTCATATGCTGCTGGTGGAAGTATAAGCTAGTACAACTGCTCTAGAAAAAAGCTTGGCAGCTTCTTAAGAAGCTAAACATACACCTACCATATGACCCAGCCATTCTACTCCTAGGTATTCACCCAAAAAGAATGCATATGCCCCCGCAAAAAAATTTTCACAAATGCTTATAGTGGCTTTTTTTCAAACCGAACAACTTTTCATTGAAGTATAGTTGATTTACAATGTTGTATTAGCTTCAGGTGTACAGCAAAGTGATTCAGTTATATGTATATGTATATGTATATATATATGTATATTGTTTTTCAGATTCTTTTCCATTATAGGTTATTACAAGATATTGAATATAGTTCCCTGTGCCATACAGTAGGTCCTTGTTGTTTATCTATTTTATATATAGTAGTTTGTATCTGCTAATCCCAAACTCCTAATTTATCCTCTTTGGTAACCATAAATTTGTTTTCTATGCCTGTGAGTATATTTCTGTTTTGGTTACCTCTTTCCTCTTTGGTAACCATAAGTTTGTTTTCTATGCCTGTGAGTATATTTCTGTTTTGTAAATAAGTTCATTTGTATCATTTTTTTGGATTCCACATGTAAGTGATATCAAATGATATTTGTCTTTCTCTGCCTGACTTATTTCACTTAGTATGATAATCTCTAGGTCCATCCACGTTGCTGCAAATATATATATATATATATATATATATATATATATAGGCTTTATTTTAACAGCCAAAAATTGGGAACAACCCCAAAACTCTGTCAACAGATGAATGGATAAACAAATCTTGGTATTTCCATATGGTGGGACACTATTCAGCAATAAAGGAATGAACTACTGATACACAAACACGGATGAATATCAAAATAATTATGCTGAGTGTAAGAAAAGCATATGCTGTATTGTGCTATTTATGTAAAGTTCTGGAAAATGCAAACCAATCTATAGCGATAAAGCAGATTAGTGGTTGCCTAGGGATGGGAGGTAGGACACGGAGAGGCGCAGAAGGGAGGGATTAGGTGAAGGAAGAAACTTGGGGGCTTAATGGTTATGCTCATTAACCTGACTTGTGCGGAGAACTTCATAAGTGTATACATATGTCGAAACTCACCAAGTTGTACAATTTAAATATATGCAGGTTTTTGTCTCTCAATTATACCTTAATAGAGCTGCATGGAAAAAAAATGGGTATCATTTAATAAGCATCTACTTTATGGGAAGAACATTATAAAAATAATTTTTAATCTTCACTCAAAGTAGGTATTATTCAGCCCATTTTACATATGAGGAAACTGAGTCAGAAAGGCGAGGTAGTCATGCAGCTACGGTCAAGCCAGGCTCAAACCCAGATCAAACGTCTTCAAAGCTGGGGCACTCTTCTCTGCATTGTGATGCCTTCCCACAGTAGTGACTTTCCAGCGTGAAGACCCCTGTCCTAAGAAAGGCCTCAAGGAGGAATCTGAAAGAATCACTGGGATGCCAGGGGATCTCCGGCATCACTGAGATGACACCCTCTCCCTTCTGGGTTGCCATTGCCACAAATTCCTCTAACAGTCAAGACCAGCCCATCACAGGTACTGGGCCAGACAGGCTAAGGCAGAGAGTGGGCTGTACCTCCTCCCCAGAACATTCTTCCCTCTGCAGCCAGAGTGGTTTGGTGTGACAGACCCTGACCAGACATTCAGAACAGACCCCAGCTCCACTTGTGTCACAGACAAGGCCCTTTCCCTTTCTGGGCCCCCCTCCCTCAGATATAAGACGTGAAGGCCAACCAACTAGCTCTCCAAGGAACTCTTTCAGCCCTAATTCATATTCTGAGGGCCCTGCTGAAGTGAGCTTTTCCTCCTTCTGTACTAATCATGTGCTACAGACGAAAGGATTCTAGATTATCTACAAAACTGTACCCTCAGCTCCCCCATAGACCCCAGCTCCACAGACAAACATACCCAGCCCACTTAGCACCTACCCAAATCGCTCCCTCAGCCACCCCACCCCCTCCCCTCGCCCCGACCCCTCTGCAAGGACCTTCCATAGACCCAGACCCACCTTTTGCTGCTCCGTTCCCAGTTTTCAGGGTTCTGGGAACCCTGGGATACACAGAGCCATTTGAGACATAATTTCTCCCTTTCGAATTCTTGCAGGAAAGATTGGAGCTGAGTGGTTACTGGCTAAGGTATGTCACATACAGTCTTGATGTAGGCAGCTCCTCCCCTGTCCCTTGTCACATCCATGTGCCCAAGGCTGGGCCACAATCTCTTGCCCAAACAGGCCAGGATATTTGGCTGGGTACACAGTAGGCTTTCAGTAAATATCTATAAAGCGGAATTAAATCCCTCTTGCCAGAGGAATAATCTCTTGCTTAAACATGGAGGAAAATCCAACAGACCTAACTCGGTACATTCCCCCGCAAAGAGCACTGAGAGGACAGAGGCCGAGAAGGCCCCTGCTTCTCACTGTCTGAGAGGCCTGGGGCATCCCATGGATGAGGGGACTAGGCTTCAGCACTCTATGGGTGCTCCCTCACTCTGATGCTGTGTTACTGCACAGGGAACAGCCGTTGGGGTTTGAAAGGAACAGTGAAGCTTTTCACAAAGCTCCGAGCACTTTCAGCTGCAGCTGTTCCCCTAGCCTCAGAGATGAAATGATGTTCCCCAGGGGAAAGGAGCCTTGGGGAACAAGTACTGGGGGGCAAGTAGTTACTGTAAAGAACACTCACGAACTTTGAGAAGGTGCAGAGGGCACAGACAGGCTTAGTTTACATCCCTGTTACTTTTGAATTGTGAAATCTTGGGCAAGTACGTCTCTTTTACCTCTGAGACTCAGTTTCTACATCTGCCACATGGGGATAGAAATACCCACCTTGTTAGGTCGTTGCAGAATTAGAGACTAGAGCGCAAGCACAGATCCTGGAACCACCCTGAGCTCAGTCAACGCCCTTCTCTACCCTTCCTCATGTATATATACTTTAAAGGTCCTCAGATAACATCTTCTCAACTGGTTTCACTGACCTAGAAAGCCAAGCCTCTGATGAGGAAAAGGACTTAACTCCAAGTGCAGTGGAGGGGCACGTCATGAAGTGCGCTGGGGCTGGGGCAGCAGACACAGGGGAGGGGCTGAGGAGGGGGACGCAGGGCTGGCACCTGGAGAACACCCACATGTCCCCTTGCCAGGCACACGCAAAGGTTCAGTGAGCAAGTGGCCTCAGGAGCAGTGCCCGTCTCACCAGCCCACGTCCCTCCCTCCACTGGAGCACACACCTTCACCTCAGGCACCGATAACCATGGCTGTGTGAACTGGCTTCTTAAAATGAAAGTGTGGCACCAGGTGGCCCCTATAGTCCTTTCCACTTTTGTAATTTTACAAACTACACTTCTACACAGTACACTGGTGCTTAACTGACGCCCTGCCTTCTCCCCATCCCCTCTTTCAAGATACTTAAAGGAGGTTGGGAGAAGGAGCCAGAAGGTTCAGAAAGCAGAGGGAGAGGGCAGAGGCTGGGGCTCCATTATGCTAATTTAATTAGCGCTAATCTGCTGACAGCAGGGCCTTGAAGAAAGAGGCTTTTGTTTAAAATTCACATTTGGCAGGAAGTGCCCCTGCTCCTCTAACCCCGCCCCTCCCCCCCCCACCCCACCATCAAAGCTTGTGAGTCCAAAGCTCTGATTTCAGCCCTGGCTCTCATACCCAGCAGGGCCAGGGCTTCGTTTTCACGCTACTCCTGACTTCTTGATTTTTCCAGGAAGGAAATTTGCCCCAGATGTCGGTCAGTAAATGGAGAGTTTTCATCTGCCCTTATGAAAGGGTGTCAGTAATTCACAGATTTCCCAAGAGGCGAGAGCCAAAAAGGGAAATGCCAGCCAACTTCACTTCATCAATAAACAAAAGGCTTACCAATCAATTAAAGCCCCACCCTCCACAGGCAGGGAAATTCACAATATGCAAAACATTCCATTTTCACTGTCTTATGGGACCTTAACTTATGGGATAATAAGAACAGAACCTCAGTCTTATTCATTTATTCAACTAATGCTTATTGAGCACCTACTGTTCATAGAAGAGAAAGCAAGGGATGCACAGGTGAAGGGACTTGTCCCATGCCTCCCAGCCTGTCGGGGGTAGAGCGAGCACTGGAAGCAGAGGTGTGCTGGTAATCTGAATCTCCAAAACAAAAAAGCCCTGGTTTGCAGCAAAGGCTAATTTCTGTGGTATCAATTTTCCCACTATAGCCAATTTCAGGTCACCAACAATTTTTTTTTAACATCTTTATTGGAGTATAATTGCTTTACATTGTTGTGTTAGTTGCCGCTGTATAACAAAGTGAATCAGCTATATGTATACATATATCCCCATATCTCCTCCCTCTTGTGGCTCCCTCCCACCCTCCCTATCCCACCCCTCTAGGTGGTCACAAAGCACCGAGCTGATCTCCCTGTGCTGCTTCCCACTAGCTATCTATTTTACATTTGGTTGTGTATATATATCCACGCTACTGTCTCACTTCGTCCCAACTTACCCTTCCCACTCCCCATGTCCTCAAGTCCATTCTCTACATCTGGGTCGTTATGCCTGTCCTGCCCCTAGGTTCTTCAGAACCATTTTTTTTTTTAGATTCCATATATATGTGTTAGCATACAGTATTTGTTTTTCTCTTTCTGACTTACTTCAATCTGCATGAGAGACTCTAGGTCCATCCACCTCACTACAAATAACTCAATTTCGTTTCTTTTACGGCTAAGTAATATTCCATTATATATATGTGCCACATCTTCTTTACCCATTCATCTGTCAATGGACACTTAGGTTGCTTCCATGTCCTGGCTACTGTAAATAGTGCTGCAATGAACACTGAGGTACATGACTATTTCTGAATTATGGTTTTCTCAGGGTATATGCCCAGTAGTGGGATTGCTGGGTGTATGGTAGTTCTATTTTTAGTTTTTTAAGGAACCTCCATACTGTTCTCCATAGTGGCTGTATCAATTTACATTCCCACCAACAGTGCAAGAGGGTTCCCTTTTCTCCACACCCTCTCCAGCATTTGTTGTTTGTACATTTTCTGATGATGCCCATTCTAACTGGTGTGAGGTGATACCTCATGGTAGTTTTGATTTGCATTTCTCTAATGATTAGTGATGTGGAGCATCCTTTCATGTGTTTGTTGGCAATCTATATATCTTCTTTGGAGAAATGTCTATTTAGGTCTTCTGCCCATTTTAGGATTGGGTTGTTTGTTTTTCTGATACTGAGCTGCATGAGCTCCTTGTACATTTTGGAGATTAATCCTTTGTCAGTTGCTTCATTTACAAATATTTTCTCCCATTCTGAGGGTTGTCTTTTCATCTTGTTTATGGTTTCCTTTGCTGTGCAAAAGCTTTTAAGTTTCATTAGGTCCCATTTGTTTGTTTTTGTTTTCATTTCCATTTCTCTAGGAGGTGGGTCAAAAAGGATCTTGCTGTGATTTATATCATAGAGTGTTCTGCCTATGTTTTCCTCTAAGAGTTTTATACTGTCTGGCCTTACATTTAGATCTTTAATCCGCTTTGAGTTTATTTTTTATACGGTGTTAGGGAGTGTTCTAATCTTATTCTTTTACATGTAGCTGTCCAGTTTTCCCAGCACCACTTACTGAAGAGGCTGTCTTTTCTCCATTGCATATTCTTGCCTCCTTTATCAAAGATAACGTGATCATATGTGCATGGGTTTATCTCTGGGCTTTCTATCCTGTTCCATTGATCTATATTTCTATTTTGTGCCAGTACCATACTGTCTTGATTACTGTAGCTTTGTAGTATAGTCTGAAGTCAGGGAGCCTGATTCCTCAGGCTCCATTTTTCCTTCTCAAGAATGCTTTGGCTATTCAGGGTCTTTTGTGTTTCCATACAAATTGTGAAATGTTTTGTTCTAGTTCTGTGAAAAATGCCATTGGTAGTTTGATAGGGATTGCACTGAATCTGTAGATTGCTTTGGGTAGTATAGTCATTTTCACAATGTTGATTCTTCCAATCCAAGAACATGGTATATCTCTCCATTTGTTTGTATTGTCTTTAATTTCTTTCATCAGTGTCTTATAGTTTTCTGCATACAGGTCTTTTGTCTCCTTAGGTAGGTTTATTCCTAGATATTTTATTATTTCTGTTGCAGTGGTAAATGGGAGTGTTTCCGTAATTTCTCTTTCAGAATTTTCTTCATTAGTGTATAGGAATGCAAGAGATTTCTGTGCATTAATTTTGTATCCTGCTACTTTGCCAAATTCATTGATTAGCTCTAGTAGTTTTCTGGTAGCATCTTTAGGATTCTCTATGTGAAGTATCATGTCCTCTGTAAACAGTGACAGTTTGACTTCTTCTTTTCCGATTTGAATTCCTTTTATTGCTTTTTCTTCTCTGATTGCTGTGGCTAAAACTTCCAAAACGATGTTGAATAATAGTGGTGAGAGTGGGCAACCTTGTCTTGTTCCTGATCTTAGAGAAAATGGTTTCAGTTTTTCACCATTGAGAACGATGTTGGCTGTGGGTTTGTCATATACGGCCTTTATTATGTTGAGGGAGTTTCCCTCTATGCCTATTTTCTGGAGAGTTTTCATCATAAATGGGTGTTGAATTTTTTCAAAAGCTTTTTCTGCATCTATTGAGATTATCATATGGTTTTTACCATTCAGTTTGTTAATATGGTGTATCACATTGATTGATTTGTGTATATTGAAGAATCCTTGCATTCCTGGGATAAACCCCACTTGATCATGGTGTATGATCCTTTTAATGTGCTGTTGGATTCTGTTTGCTAGTATTCTGTTGAGGATTTTTGCATCTATGTTCACCAGTGATATTGCCCTGTAGTTTTCTTTTTGTGTGGTATCTTTGTCTGGTTTTGGTATCAGGGTGATGGTGGCCTCGTAGAATGAGTTTAGGAGTGTTCCTCCCTCTGCTATATTTTGGAAGAGTTTGAGGAGGATAGGTGTTACCTCTTCTCTAAATGTTTGATAGAATTCACCTATGAAGCCATCTGGTCCTGGGCTTTTGTTTGTTGGAAGATTTTTAATCACAGTTTCAATTTCAGTGCTTGTGATTGGTCTGTTCATATTTTCTATTTCTTCCTGGTTCAGTGTCGGGAGGTTGTGCTTTTCTAAGAATTTGTCCATTTCTTCCAGGTTGTCCATTTTATTGGCATAGAGCTGCTTGTAGTAAACTCTCATGATCCTTTGTATTTCTGTAGTGTCAGTTGTTACTTCTCCTTTTTCATTTCTAATTCTATTGATTTGAGTCTCCTCCCTTTTATTCTTGATGAGTCTGGCTAATGGTTTATCAATTTTGTTTATCTTCTCAAAGAACCAGCTTTTAGTTTTATTGATCTTTGCTATTGTTTCCTTATTTCTTTTTCATTTATTTCTGATCTGATCTTTATGATTTCTTTCCTTCTGCTAACTTCAGGGGTTTTTTTGTTCTTCTTTGTCTAATTGCTTTAGGTGTAAGGTTAGGTTGTTTTTTTGAGATGTTTCTTGTTTCTTGAGGTAGGATTGTATTGCTGTGAACTTCCCTCTTAGAACTGCTTTTGCTGCATCCCACAGGTTTTGGGTCTTCGTGTTTTCATTGTCATTTGTTTCTATGTATTTTTTGATTTCCTCTTTGATTTCTTCAGTGATCTCTTGGTTATTTAGTAGCGTACTGTTTAGCCTACATGTGTTTGTATCTTTTACATTTTTTTTCCTGTAATTGATATCTAGTCTCATATCATTGTGGTCAGAAAAGATACTTGATATGATTTCAATTTCCTTAAATTTACCAAGGCTTGATGTGAGACCCAAGATATGATGTATCTTGGAGAATAGAGCACTTGAGAAGAAAGTGTATTCTGTTGTTTTTGGATGGAATGTCCTATAAATATCAATTAAGTCCACCTTCTTTAATGTGTCATTTAAATCTTGTTTCCTTATTTATCTTCATTTTGGATGATCTGTCCATTGGTGAAAGTGGGGTGTTAAAGTCCCCTACTATTATTGTGTTAATGTTGATTTCCCCTTTTATGGCTGTTAGCATTTGCCTTATGTATTGAGGTGCTCCTATGTTGGATGCATAAATATTTACAATTGTTATATCTTCTTCTTGGATTGATCCCTTGATCATTATGTAGTGTCCTTCTTTGTCTCTTGTAATAGTCTTTATTTTAAAGTCTATTTTGTCTGATATGCAAATTGCTACTCCAGCTTTCTTTTGATTTCCATTTGCATGGAATATCTTTTTCCATCCCGTCACTTTCAGTCTGTATGTGTCCCTAGGTCTGAAGTGGGTCTCTTGTAGACAGCATATATACAGGTCTTGTTTTTGTATCCATTCAGCCAGTCTATGTCTTTTGGTTGGAGCACTTAATCCATTTACATTTAAGGTAGTTATCGATATGTGTGTTACTATTACCATTTTCTTAATTGTTTTGGGTTTGTTTTTGTAGGTCTTTTCTCTTGTGTTTCCTGCCTAGAGAAGTTCCTTTAGTATTTGTTGTAAAGCTGGTTTAGTGGTGCTGAATTCTCTTAACTTTTGCTTGTCTGTAAAGGTTTTAATTTCTCCATCGAATCTGAATGAGATCCTTGCTGGGTAGAGTAATCTTGGTTGTAAGTTTTTCCCTTTCATCACTTTAAATATGTCCTGCCACTCCCTTCTGGCCTGCAGAGTTTCTGCTGAAAGATCACCTGTTAACCTTATAGGGATTCCCTTGTATGTTATTTGTTGCTTTTCCCTTGCTACTTTTAATATTTTTTTCTTTGTAGTTAATTTTTGATAGTTTGATTAATATGTGTCTTGGTGTGTTTCTCCTTGGATTTATCCTGTATGAGACTCTCTGTGCATCCTGAATTTGATTGACTCTTTCCTTTCCCATGTTAGGGAAGTTTTCAATTATACTGTCTTCAAATATTTTCTAAGACCCTTTCTTTTTCTCTTCTTCTTCTGGGACCCCTATAATTCGAATGTTGGTGCATTTAATGTTGTCCCAGAGCTCTCTGAGCCTGTCCTCAATTCTTTTAATTCTTTTTTCTTTATTCTGCTCTGCAGTAGTTATTTCCACTATTTTATCTTCCAGGTCACTTATCCGTTCTTCTGCCTCAGTTATTCTGCTATTGATTCCATCCAGAGAATTTTTAATTTCATTTATTGTGTTGTTCATCATTGTTTCTTTGCTCTTTAGTTCTTCTAGGTCCTTGTTAAAAGTTTCTTTTATTTTCTCCATTCTATTTCCAAGATTTTGGATTTACTATCCAAAATACTGTCATTACTCTGAATTCTTTTTCAGGTAGACTGCCTATTTCCTCTTCACTTGTTTGGTTTGGTGGGTTTTTACCTTGCTCCTTCATCTGCTGTGTATTTCTCTGTCTTCTCATTTTGTTTAACTTACTGTGCTTGGGGGTCTCCTTCCCGCAGGCTGCAGGTTCATAGTTCCCATTGGTTTTGGTGTCTGCCCCCAGTGGGTGAGGTTGGTTCAGTGGGTTATGTAGGCTTCCTGGTGGAGGGGACTGGTGCCTGTGTTCTGGTGGATGGGGCTGGATCTTGTCTTTCTGGTAGGCAGGGCTGCGTCCAGTGGTGTGTTTTGGGGTGTCTGTGAACTTAGTACGATTTTAGGCAGCCTCTCTGTTAATGGGTGGGGTTGTGTCCCTGTCTTCCTAGTTGATTGGCATGAGGTGTCCAGCACTGGAGCTTGCTGGCCATCAGGTGGAGCTGGGTCTTAGCATTGAGACGGAGATCTCTGGGAGAGCTCTTGCTGATTGATATTACGTGGGGCCGGGATGTCTCTGGTGGTCCAATGTCCTGAACTCGGCTCTTCCACATCAGAGGCTCGGGCCTGACACCAGGCTGGAGTACCAAGACCCTGTCAGCCACACGGCTCTTTTGGGAAGTCTGAGGTCTTCTGCCAGGGTTCAGTAGGTGTTCTGTAGGAGTTGTTCCATACGTTGATGTAGTTTTGATGTATTTGTGGGGAGGAAGGTGATCTCCACGTCTTACTCCTCTGCCATCTCTCTCTGGGCTTCTATATTCCCTCAGGGATGCAGCTCTGGAGGGTGTGGGTCACTTCTTCCATGAGTCCACTGTGGAGAAGCTTGAGGGCACCCAGCATCTCTTGAAGATGCAAAACCAGCACAGTGGCTGTGCCCTCTTCCAGGACATGCAAAAGCCATCCCAAGATGAACTGGGCAAAACCCTGGACGTTAAGGAACCTGCCATGGCCATGGAAAAGAACCTGAGCCAGGCCCTTGAAGACCTGCATGCCCTGTATCCTCTATTTTATTTATTTATTTTTGGCTGTGTTGGGTCTTCGTTGCTGCGTGCAGGGTTTCTCTAGTTGCTGCAAGCTGAGGCTACTCTTCATTGCAGTGCGCGTGCTTCTCATTGCGGTGGCTTCTCTTGCTGCAGAACACGGACTCTAGGCACGCAGGGTTCAGTAGTTGTGGCATGAGGGCTCAGTAGTTGTGGCTCGCGGGCTCTAGAGCGTAGGCTCAGTAGTTGTGACGCATGGGCTTAGTTGCTCTGCGGCATGTGGGATCTTCCCGGACCAGGGATCAAACCCGTGTCCCCTGCATTGGCAGGTGGATTCTTAACCACTGTGCCACCAGGGAAGTCCCTTAAAGTCATTTTTTAGTGAGCTTAATGGAATGTTTTCCAATAACCTCCCCACGTAATTTCTGTCACTCTGTCTTCCTTGGGTAGGAGAGAGAGAAAGAGAGAGAGTGTGTGTGTGTGTTTCCTGAAAGTTTGACTTCCCTTGCAGAACAGAGCAGCTGCACCAACGTTAAGCATTCCCCTGAATCTGGTGCAGTCTTACCTGGAGGATAAATTCATTCCCTTTGGAGTTCAAATTTCACCAGCAATTGAGAAAATACAACATCCTGTTAAGATTCCAAAAGACCTGCTCTGAAAAATCAAAACCTCTTCAGCCACCAAATGACCTTGCCTCCGATTGGGCTGAGATGGAAGCTGATGGTTTGGACCAGAAACAACTGCCCCTTCTTTCCTGAGCCTGAGAAGAGGAGGTTTTCACCACCCCACAACAGGAGGCATTCTGCCCTCTCTGTCCCCAAGCTGGGATTTGAGTGCTCTTACCTCAGCACTGGGACAGAGGCCTTGCCCCAGGACTTGGGCAGGTTCAAGTGGGCCAGTTCATTTCAGCTGCGGTCCAGGACTTCACTGCTTCTCTCTAAGCTGCTCTTTGCAGATCTCTACACAATTCACTCTACTCTGCCTGCAGGAAGTTAAAAAAAAAAACAAAGCCAAGTTGGCAGCTAAGCATCAGAGGCACATATGTTAATACACGCAGGAGGGTAAACACCCTCGCTCCTCCCACCCCTGGTCACTCCGGCCACTTCAGAACCCCTTCCAGAACTCCAGCCTCCTTCCCAAGGCTCAACCTGGCCATCTGTTCACCCAGACCTACCCCTCTGGGGCTGAGCAATTTCAGAGTGAGCTGCAGATGAAGCAAAGCAAACTCTACTAATCACTTAATCCTTGTGCTACTTGCTATTATTGGTAAGAAAAGCAAGGGTAAGAAAGCAACAGTTCTGGCATATACCCAGAGAAAACTCTAATTCAAAAAGATACATGCACCCCAATGTTCATGGCAACACTATTTACAATAGCCAAGATATGGAAGTGACCTAAATGTTCATCGACAGATGAATGGTTAAAGAGATGGTATATATATACAATGGAATATTACTCAGCCATTAAAAGAATGAAATAATGCCATTTGCAGCAACATGGATGGACTTAGAGATTATCATACTAAGTGAAGTCAGACAGAGAAAGACAAATATCAAGATATCACTTGTATGTGGAATCTGTAAAATGATACAAATGAACTTATTTACAATATAGAAATAGACTCACAGACACAGAAAACAAACTTATGGTTAAAAGAGGAAAGGGGGGTGAGGGAGGGAGGGATAAATTAGGAGTTTGGGATTAGCAGTTACAAACTACTATATATAAAATAGATAAATAACAAGGTCCTACTGTATAGCATAGGGAACTATATTCAATATCCTCTAGGAAACCATAATGGAAAAGAATATGAAAAAGGATATATATATATATATATATATATATATATATATACACACACACATATAGATGAATCACTCTGCTATACACCAGAAACTAACACAACATCGTAAATCAACTATACGTCAATATAAATAAACAAACAAACAAAAGCAACTCACCCATAAATAAGGGAACTGGTGGTAGACCCAGTTCCTTTAAAGGAAAGGTAGTGGGCACAATGTGAGAAGCAAATGCCATGCACAAGATCAGGTGATGGGGTCGCGAGGCCCTGCGGAAGGAAAGGAAGCTGGTCTTACACAGAGAACAGGGCAGAGGGCCGCGGAGAGGCAAACAGGAAACCATGCAGCCCAGAGAAGGCAGATGGTTAGGAACTTTCCAGTGGCTTCGAGGCTCATCTGTACTTCCTATTTTTGTTCCTGTAAGCATTCCCTGAATCCCTTCAGTAGACCTCTGAAGAGCTTGGTTTAGACCGGCCCAAGGGTCCCAGCTGCCTCTGACTCACTAAAAGCCGTACGGGGCTGTGAGACCAGAGGGACTCTCCCATGAATCAGTGCGTGGCTTTGTGATAGGGCGTTAGCCATCCATTGTGGTTTCTCAAAAGCCTTTTTTTTTTTTTAACTTTCTTCCAAACATTGTGGGTGGGCTTTTGATAGATGAGGCAACGGGAAAGGACAGTTCTGGATTGCAAGTGTATCTTGTGCATTGCAGAAACATGAGAAATAAACAATAGCAGAGCTGTAGAAACTTCAGGTTTTTCTATTGTATTATAAGAATTTTCTATTAAGTGGCTTATACCAACACTTCCTATCACCCTACGAGTGTTACACATTCGATCCCAGGGTCTTCTTGCATCCCCCTTGTCCCTGAGCCCCCTATAGACTCATGTGCTTCCTTGTAGTTTTAGCACAGCACCCATTTAATGCAGGACACCACTTCTGCTCCCTGACCTCCCTCCTACCTTGCAAGGGTCACTGGCTTGACACCAAGATGTAGTTTCACTACTCTCCCTCAGCCGAAGTTTCACCACCTCCTTCCTCATACTCAGGGTGTGTTCTCTACTTGATCTCTCCCTGCCATCACTCCTGCCCACACGGTCCTCACACCTTATAGTCGCTGGCAGCTTCTCAGCTAATCCCCTTCCTCCTCTGTGCTCAGTCAGACCCAGAAGCACCCAAACATGACTCTAAGGAAGAGAGCAGACACATGAGAGGCTGCCTTGTCCTCAGGAACTCCCTCATGCCCCCAGCAAGCATTTCCTTCAGAGGTACACTGTGTGAGGCCCTGACCCCAGACCAGAGCCAGGATTTAGAGACCCCACCCAGAACCAAAGAAGTTCATAAAATGAGCCAAGAACACACACTAAGAACTTCACACCCTAGCATCCCCACAGGTAAGTATCCTCCTGGCAAGACCATTACTAAAGGGCTCAGTTTTGAGTGAGAGAATGGGTTAGCTTGTCACAGAGTTAGGGCCCTGGCCCCGGGTCCCTGGCTTAAATGGGCAATCACCACAAGCACACAGGAGCCTTGGGGTAAAAGATAATCCTGTCGGGCTTCCCTGGTGGCGCAGTGGTTGAGAATCTGCCTGCCAATGCAGGGGACACGGGTTCGAGCCCTGGTCTGGGAAGATCCCACATGCCGCGGAGCAGCTAGGCCCGTGAGCCACAACTACTGAGCCTGCGCGTCTGGAGCCTGTGCTCCGCAACAAGAGAGGCCGCGATAGTGAGAGGCCCGCGCACCGCGATGAAGAGTGGCCCCCGCTTGCCGCAACTAGAGGAAGCCCTCGCACAGAAACGAAGACCCAACACAGCCAAAAATAAATAAATAAATTAATTAATTAAAAAAAAAAAAAAGATAATCCTGTTAACCCTGGATCCATTAATCCACATTATCTGAGATGTGAGCAATTGTTCTGATTATGTTTGGACTTGGAAGCTAAGTGAGCTAAGAGCTTTTATCAGTCCTTGGGCCTAAAACATTCCAGGATCTGGGTCACTACAAGCTTGCTGACCCCTGCAGTCCAATCAGAAGACACTACACCCAAGATACAGTAAGAACTTCTGCTAAAATCAGCAGACTTCATGGATTATTTCCGTGGGTTAGGGGAGAGCTAGGCCCAGCTCTTTCAATAAAAGAGCTGAAATTAAATTTGAGTTGAGCACTGAATACACAGGTTCTGACAAAAAGAGAAATGGCGTAGGAAGTTATTTTCAGAGAACCAGAAAGGGGAAGTTCTTCTGCCACTGCCATGTGCAAAGCATCCAAAGGACGGTGCTCCTGCTGAGAACTTTGACTGTGTTGTCACTATATTGTCTGCAGCGAACAGTCACTCCATTTTGACTGTGCCTATTTCTGGTGCCAGTGTGGATGTGTGGGGCGACGCTAAGCCCTCTGCATACATGATTTCAGGCCCTGTCCCACCCTTCCACCCCCCTAATTTCTGCTGCTCAAATGCAACAACTTTCAACTCTTTTATCTATTTCTGGGGTTACATCAGTGTGTCTAAATAGCATGCTTATATGGCTCTGTTTTTTCAATGTTATATATTATCCACTGACTTCCTATTACAGAAAATGAGGATTTAGTTCTCTTTTACCACACCCCACATAACTCTTCTCCATCCCACATTCTCCTAATAGCTTTAGACTGTTTTTTTATTAAGTCAGCATCAGAAGTTACATTATTATGACCAGATAAATTGTTGTTCACAGCTGAACCATGGAGCCATGTGGTGTGTTTTGATTAATTCCTTTTGTGTACATTCTGTGTAAGTCCTACTATTCAGATGTTGAACTTCTTAGAATGATCCTTTCTTATTTTTTACTTCATAGCCTTTTTTTATTTGACTTCCTACACAATTTCTTCAACTTCATATTCCAAACCCTCTCCCGATTCATTTATTTCTGCTAACATACTTTTAATTTCCAAGAGCTCTCTCTTATTCTCTGAATACTCCTTTTATTGCACAGTCTTTATTTTATTAATGGAATATCTTCACTTGTCTCTATGATACTTTTATGTTGCTGTTGTTGTTGTTATTTGTCTCTTTTGGTTTCTGTCTTTCATGTTTCAAACTTTCTCAGATATCGGTTGATCTCTACCTTAAATTTAAAAGTGAGACACTGGGAACTCCCTGGCGGTCCGGTGGTTAGGACTCCACGCTTTCACTGGGAAGGGCGCGGGTTCAATCCCTAGTCAGGGAACTAAGATCCCACAAGCCGCACGGCCAAAAAAAAAAAGAGAGAGAAGAAGAAAAAGAAGAAAAGTGATACACTAAAAAGTTGACCAGAAGCTCTGTGTGCTTGGGCAGGGCTGCTGGACTGGTGGGTCTTACCAGGGGGGATTGAAAATAATCTCTCCATTTTATTTGAAGAACTGTAAATATCAATATCTATAGGCCTTTCCTCTTAGGCTGTTAAATTTAATCATAGACTAATCTCATGACTAGGGAAATCTCATAACCCGAGCTTGCCAGCACTGTTGGAAACAACAAAAAAGGAAGGTTGGGGAAGGGGTGGTCTCATTGTTCAGTATGTGGACTTTTATTCATGCCCTCTGTTTTAGAATGGCATCTCATGCATGCCCTCCTCAGGCTTGGCCTGCTGTGCTTGATCTTAATCAGATCGTAAAATTGAGTCTGTTCCTGGAAAGGTCCTTAAAAGAAATTGTAGTTACCAGGAAAAAATTTTTTTAATTTTTTCTTAGGCATAGTTTCAAATGCCAGACATTTAGGAAAGCATTAACACAGGTTCACAACCACACATCAGGAATCTTTGGGGCCTGATAAGTGTCAGAATTCACAATTCTTCCTATTTTAGAAAAGCAATATGTTGCCTAAAGACCTGCAGCAGTGGCACGGCAACTCTCCATAATTATATGGATTAATATTTCTGCAACAAAACAATAAATATTTTAACCAAGTACGTTAAACAAGGATTTATAAATAGCCTCACATTAGTCCAGATCAGGTTTTGCCACCAAATGGGTTAAGAATAAAACGTAGTTTTTCACAGATTTGGGGATTTGGGTATTGCGAATAAGGGATTGTGTATGCATTTCCTATACACCTCCTACACCTCCAGGCACATTTGCGGCATTTTCACAAGGATTTTGTCACTCTGTGGGGCTGCCTGCTTGCAATGAGATGTGGAAAAAATGAGGTAAGTTGAGCTGTGGGTGCTGGGGGAAGGCCAGGCTTAACAGGGAGACAGTCTGATGACACAGTCACTTGGAAGGTTTGAGTCTCTATGCTAGCAAGCTGTGTTACCTTGAAAAAGTTACTTAACCTCTCTGAGCTACAATTTCCTCATCTGTAAATCGTGGGTTATTCCAACTAATTTTGAAGTGCCGTTGTGTGGATTTAGTTGAATTTAGTCAACAATTAGGTATTGTGCCTACTATTCCTAAGGCATTGCTCTGGGCCCTAGGAGAACAATCATGAACAAAAGAGATGAAGTCCCTGCCCTCACAAAAACAACTTCCTAGTGAGAAGAGAGACAGAATAAATAAGTCAGATGACCATCTGTGCCATAGAAGAAACACAAAGCAGGATAAAAGGGAAAAAGAGAGCCAGGTGTGATGGGAGAAGAAACAGGCACCAGATTACTATCTTATGTAAGGTGATCAGAACGACCTTTCTAATAAGGTGACATTGAAATAGAACCTAAAGGAAGAGATGGAGAAAACAATGGGAATATATGAAGGAAGGGTGTTCCAGGTGGAGGGAACAGGCTCTGTGGTAAAAATGTGCTTTATGTTTAAGGAGTAAGGTCAGTAAAGTGAAGCAGAATTAAGAGGTGGAAAAGAGCAGGAAATTTAGCCTGGGAGGACCTGCGGGCTAGCTCATGCAGAACCGTGGAGGCCCTTCTAGGAACTTTGGCTTTGCAAAGTGCAATAGGAAGCCTTTGTTGGTTTTAAGTGGAAAAATGACACACTACCACTGGAGGCCCAGGTATGAAACTATTCTAAAAATTAGAAGTAGAGATTGATCTGTCTTGGACCAGTGTGAATTTGGTGGATCAAATAAGCAGTCAGTTTCTTGGTGTATTTTGCAGGTATGGCTGGCGTGGTGTGCTGACAGATTGGGTGCAGCATGAGAGAATCGGAGTCAAGGGCGCCTCCATAGTTTTAAGCCCAAGCAACTGCAAAGATGGAGCTGTCATTTACTGAAGTGGGGAAGGCTGTTGGAGAGAGAATGGCAGCATTTCAGCCATGGACTTGTCATCACTGAGATGTCTGTTAGACATGTAAGGAGGCTTGTTGAGTGGATGGTTAAACATGAGTGTGGTGTTCGGGGGAAAGGTCTGGGATGGAGCTATACATTGAGAGTTGTCAGCATTCAGATGGTAGGAGATCTCCAGGGAGTGAGGGGACAGAGAAGAGGCCAAGTCCAAGGGCTGCTCCCTGGAACGCTCCAAAGTGAACAAGCAAAGATGAGCCAACACAAGAAAGTGAGAAGGAGAAGCCAGTGACAGAAGAGGAGAACCAAAGAGGGTGATGTTCCAGAACCAGAAGAAGAAACTTTTTCAAGGTAGACAGAGTGATCAAATACATAAAATGCTACTGACACATCAAGATAAGGACTGAGACTTAACCATTGGATTTGGCAACACCGAGGTCACTGGTAAACCTGACAGGTGTAGTTTTTGAGGAGTGATGGAGGCAAAACGCTGGTTAGACTGAGTTTGAATGAAAATGAGAAAAGAGAACTGCAGGGATCAAGGGCAGATGACTCTTTCAAGGAGCAGAGGAATGAAGCAGTAGCTGGAGGGGTAGATGCGGTCAGGAGAAGATGTGTATGTACATATGTGTGGGGTCAGTGGGAGAAACAACTGCCACAGATAGACAGATGGTGTCGGGGGGCAGATGGGAGTGGTCCATAAAGAGAGGAACATTGGAAAGAGAAGGTAGAACTGCGGAGTCAAGTCCTTAACTAAGGAAGGGAACAAGATGCAATACACAAGTGGAGGGGTTGGTCTTAAAAAGGAGCATCACCCGTAGCAACAGGCAGAAAGTAGAATATATGGGCATAGATTTGATGGTGGAAAGGTATGAAAGCACTCCTTTGCCATTATTTTCTCAGGTAAGTGGGAAATAAGTTTCTCGACTGAGAATAGAGATGGGAGAGGAGGTGTTAAAAATTTAAAGAGAGAGAAAAAAGTGTGAAATAGTCATGGAGATTGGAGAGAATGGCAGTGGTTCTCAACCAAGGCTGCCCACTGGAATAAATGAAGAGCTTTAAAGAAGGATACTCATGCCCAGATCCACCCCACAAGAATTTAGGTTTCATTAGTTTGGGGTGGAATTCAGGCAGCAGTACTTCTTACAATCTTCCCCAGGTAATGATAACGGAAGCCAGAGTTGAGAACCCCTGGACCAAAGGAACAGAGTAAGATGACCTGACAACACCAAAGTCCACTTAAGGGTCATGGTCATGAATTAGACTGAGACCAGTCAGGATGGTGGTATGAGCTCAGTAAATGAAAGCTGCTATGTTTATTATATCACCAGCTAAGTGATATAAACCATCCTTGTAGCAAACATAATTTTGCTTTTATCTCATCCAAATGATTCACCCAATCGGTACACATCATAGGGTTTTGAAGTCATTTGCAAATAACTAAAACCACAAATGTATATCCTTGAAGCTCAAGGAGGTCTCCTCTGGTTCTTTTTATGCGACACTGAGCACTGCACATGGGGTCGCTGGGCTTCCCAACAACTGCAGAAATCCCAGGTCACGCCTCCTACCCACCCTCCCAGTGTCCCAGTGTTAATAAAACAGTTCTGTGCCAGCATTTCATGAAGCCCCTCCAGTCCACACCACCTGGGACTGTTTTAGTAGGTTCCATGTTTGCAATTCCTGTCTGGTAATCACCTCTGCTCCCTCCAGGGAGGTCCCCCCTTGATCCTAGCCCTGAGCCTGGAGAGATCTCTGTGATGATAAGTGCCCAGTCCAGCCAGGCTGGGTCCCTGTCCACGTTCACCCCACCACTGGAAAAAAAGACTGCAGACTCTATCTTGAGCCAGACTGCCTGGGCTCGAATGCCAGCAGAGGGCAGAAGCCCTGTGAGCTCGCCTGCTGGGGGAGCCCCTACTATTGGCTCTTGTCCCCCACTTATGGATGGATCTACTGACAAGTCCCAGTTGTGAACCTCCTTCTGTCTGCTGCTGCAGTTCTGGGGAGAACATTCTACTTGCCCGGCAAACGCCTCCTGCTGGGGTCTCACCTCTTCTTCCCTGACCCCACCCCTGCCTCCTGCTCCCGAAGCACCTCATGCAGCTCCTGTTCATCTGGTCCCTGATCCCACGTGCCTGTCTGTCCTCCTAGATGGAGGCTCCTCCAGGGAGAGACTGGGTCTCGTGTATCCTCATATCCCCAGGGCTTAGCAGAGTGTCTGGCCCGCTAGGTGACCAATAACTGAGAATAACTATTAAGAAGTGCTGCGATATTAAAAAGAGCGACCATTTATTCATCACTAGTCACATGCTGCCCTAGGTTAACCACTACATCGTACTCACACCAATGCTATGAGGCAGGAATGACGAACACAGATTGCAGAGGAGAAACTGAGGGTCGGAGAAGTTAAGTTCCCAAATTCACATAGCTGAGAAGTGGCACATCTGGAATTAAACCCAAGTCTGTCTGGCTGCAAAGCCTATGATTTTTTTCTCAACCTTGGGGCTTTCTGAGAAAGGTGACCCTATAGATGGTGATGGAGTTGCCTCCCAGCCCTCCCACTGTGAGTCCCCTGGACTGGCTGGGAGACAAGGGTGGGACCCTCCGAGCCCAGAAGCATTTCCCTAAGAGGCAGCTTTCATCCGTCTCCTCCCTACCTGTTATTTCCTCTCCTCCAAATCTACAGGCCAGAATAAGCTGTTCATTGTGTAGAGCAGAAAAGGAACCGCCACAAGCCCTCCAGCAGGAAACATCTCCTGGGGATTTATTCCTAACACCGTCATCTTTAACCACCCCCACTCTCGCCCTGGGCCAGCATCCTCCCAACAGCATACAATTGACAAAGGCGATCCTGCACTCTGCTCAGATACAAGATGATTCAGCCTAACTGCTTTTTTCAGAGCTCCCTCACCGCCTTCCTCCCTCTCACCCCTAGGACACACTCCTATGACCCTGGTTCCCAGCAGGATAAGAAAAGGAAGAGCAAGGTCCCAAACTTGACTGCCCCGGCCAGGGCTCAGCTCCACGGATCAGCCCAGAGAGCATTCCCTACTTCACCTTGTTGCTTGTCTCTCACTCCCAAGACCGGAAGTGACAGGTAGAAAAAGGACTATTCAGTGCGGCAGAAGGGCCCAGCGGAGCCCCAGGGTGTTCCTGCCATGTGCTCTCACACCTTGGCTTTACCTAGAGAGCACCTGCACGTGCGGACCGCAGGCGGATGGGGGCAGGGAGCATTGGGAAGGCTGAGCTCAGTCCACCAGGCCTCCTAAGGGCGGGGAGCTGTGCAGAGAACCCCCTCAGCGTCCCGGCCGTCGGGGAGACGTTGTCTAACATAGCTAACTTCATAGAACCTAGTAAGTACAGTGTAGGAGATGAAAGGTCTTCTCTTTGCTTTGGGTGCCATGAATTTGAGGGACTCATCCTGAGCTGAGGCTGAGCTAAAAGGCCTGTCTGGGCAGAGCAGAGACCAGGGGGGTGAGGAAGGAAGTGATCTCTTCGCCAGTAAGGCGTAGCTTGGCTCTCTCTAAAACCTCCACCACTGCCGCCCCACACACGACACACACAACAGGGCTTTGGGCCCCCAGGAGCACAGCAGGCCCCAACCTAGACCTTGGAACAATCCCAATCCTTCCTGGAGCACAAGTAAGTTGCCTTGAGCCACTCTAGCCCAGTGCCAAGGGCTGGCTGCCCGTCCACCCTGATGTGTTGCATCAGAGCCCAGTTTCTCTGGGGCCAGGGCCCTGCCTTGTCCTCATCAGCGCTCCTAGTACTCCTAAAGCCTGCTCCAGAGTGCCCTGATGACTCTGTCCCTCCTGTCCCTTTTCCAGACCAGGAGCCTCTACCAGACAGACGTGGCAGGGGCCTGCTCGCCTGGCAGCTCCAACGTTCCTTCCCGCAGCCTGGCATGTCTGAAACACCCTTCTCTGCCCGGTATAAATCACCAAGCTGTTGACAGCCATCCCGACTCCACTCTGGCCCAGACTTACCCAGCAACCAGGAAGGGAGGCAGGAGCCTTCCCCCACCCTGCAGTGGGGGGAGCCAGACAGACTGCTTGCCTCGCTCCCCTCCCTCCACCCCACCCCGCAACAGCCCGCCCCAGCTCCCTGCGCAGCCCCCAGCTGGTTATCTGAACCAGGAAAGCACAGCTTCTGGCTGGCTGACTACATTGTGTGTTGCAAGCCTGAGGGACCGTGTCCATGACTGTGAGAGTTTTTACAGACACCTGTGGGTGCTCGAACAGATGTCTGGAAGCTCTCAGAAGAGCAAGGGGTGTGTCAGCAATAACAAACCTTTCTGTGTGGCTCTTTTATACTTTCTCATCTTTTCACATCTATGATCTAACTGGAACACAAAAACAAATCTGAGGGGAGGCAGCACCAGAATCATTATTCCCTTTTATGAATCAGGAAACTGGAGTTCGAATTGAGTAGCGTGCGACCACACAGCTTCTGGACAGTAGAGTTCGAACCACAATTTAGGATTTATATTTACCTAAAAATTTACCTAGAAAATTTACACGCAAAATATTGGGCTGGCCAAAAAGTTCGTTTGGGTTTTTCGGTAAGATGGTACGGAAAAACCCGAGCGAACTTTTTGGCCAACCAATATATGGCTATGTCATAGGTCTGCATGTATGGAAATATATAAAACATATTTACCTATAAAAATGTTTTGACATTTATTTGTATTTGTATATGTTATGTTTCACAAAGGTGGCTAATTCAGATCCTCTGTGCCCTGCAAATCACAGCACAGGAGAGAGACTATGGGCTTTGGAGTACAGACAGCTCAGGGGGTTCAATCACAGTCTTACCCCCGAGCGACTTTGGGCAGATAAGTAAGTCTCTCTCAGCTTCAGTTTCCTCATCGGCACAGTGGGGATAATTATCACCATTCTGTAGGGCTGTTGGGCAGCCTAGAGAGATCTATGTGTCACACCTGGAACGCTATGGGCACTTAATGAACAGTAGCTATTCCTTCATTCACCCTTTGTTCTCTGACCACAGTAGATTACCCAGGGTTACCCAGACACACCACATACTTTCACTCCTCCCTGCTGGTGCTCCTGCTGTCTCCAGGCCAGGAATGCCCTGCCTCCCATCCTCCACCTATAGGGACTCTTCTCATCCTTCAACATCCAGTTCAAACACTATCTCCTTCGTGAAAACTTCCCCACTGTCCTGGGGACCCCAACACCCCAACTGTCCATCTAATTTACAAAGTGTTTTTTTCTGCCTAGAGTCCGGTGTTCACGTAACTGACTCACCAACTTCTCCGTGAAAAGACAAGGCCTCGTTCATCTATTTGTATCTCCCACCTCACTCCCCACACCCTGAGAATCAGTATTTAATGATGCCTTTTAAATTAGCCTTAGTAGTTTGATTCAAATAAGACCAGTTGGGCGGAAGGATAAATTAGGAACTTGGGATTAACAGATACACAATACTGTACATAAAATAGGTAAACAACAAGGTCCTACTGTACAGCACAGGGAACTATATTCAATATCTTTTGATAACCTATAATGAAAAGAATCTGAAAAAGAATATATATGTATATATATATATACATATGTATTTATAACTGAATCACTTTGCCGTATACCTGAAACACTGTAAATCAACTACACTTCAATTTAAAAAAGAAGAAAGATTAAAGAAGTAAAAAACTGAAAAAAAAGACAAAAACAAATAAGACCACCAGCTCATTACTTTTTTAAATCAATCAATGCACAAAATTATACAGAGCTAAAAATCACCCAAGATCCCTGCATCCAGGAAAAAAAATAGATTAATATCCTTCATTGCATGTCTCTACATTTACATTTGGACAGAAGTGTGGAGGATGCAAGAATGCATGAAGAAGAATGGATGGGATTGCTTAATAAAACAGCTGCGGTTTTTTATTGTTTAATTTAATCTTAATTATACAGAAAAGTAAAATAGAGGAGAAACTGAACTTTTAATAAATGTTTCTACATCAAAATAGATGTTATTTCCTTAAAGACTCCTCCAAGTTTAAGAGAAAAAAAAATAATTGATTTACAATGTTGTGTTAGTTTCAGGTGTACAGCAAAGAGATTCAGTTATACATGTTCATATATTCATTCTTTTTTAGTTTCTTTTCTCCAATAAAATTTTAAAAAATAAAAAATAAGGGTTAAAAAAATTAATTGAAAGGTTGGAGCCATGATACTAACACCCTACTTAGACAGTGTGAGAGAGGGAAAGTTAGCACCTAACGTCCTCCCACTCCCTCCCTCAGCTCTCCATTTCCATTACACTCTTTTCACTTCCTCCCATTCTGTTCCTTAGACTTACAGCCCACCCATGCTAAGGTTTTCTCTATTTGAGTAGAAGAAGGGCTCTCCAAATGACCTATCACCATGCCTTCCAAAGGGTGCTTTTGACTAATCTTTTTCATCATCAAGTAGGTTTTCCCATGAAGGGCTCATATGTGTTATATGAAGAGATGAGAATGGCTACCTGCCTTATCCTTGCAGAGTGATGTAATTGAGTGTAAAAGTCTTCAGTCACATGACCTTTCCCTTGGAACTCTGTAAATATTTCCTCTCCATGTTCTCAAGTTTTGCCTCTGCTGCAAATCAAGTCTGAGACCAACATGACCTTTCCCCTGGGGCAGAAATGAATTGCTCCCAATATCCATTTTCCTCATCTTCCTTTCAGTAATAAAAGGCCTTCTCCAAATCTGAGCTCTAAGAGGGTAAACGGCCACCCAGCTAGAGATGTTTTCCCAGGCTCCTTTGCAGCCAGGCTTGTCTGCGTGATTATGTTTTGGTCAATGGAGCACGAGAAGTGACCTGTGCCTCCACAGATAGCCCAATTACCCTTCTGAGTGATCTTTTTACAATCTTTTTACAACCTTTAGATCTCTGATTTTCTCTGATTAGTTTCTTCATCTTTTTTCTCAGCATATACTGTGATTTTCCTCACGCCTTCTCTCTCTGTTAGTAATTTAGTTTTCAGTGGATTCTACTTTGTTCCTTTATTAACTTTTCCTCTAATGATGTAGTTTGTATCCTCAATTTTTTTCCTTAGCTCTGTAATTGCCCTTTTTATTTCATTCTGTAGTTTCATCATCTCGTCTTTGAGCTCTCAATTGATTAGTTTTCAATAAACTTTATTTTGAATGAGTAACTGAATGAATCCTCCTACTGTCTCTTCAGCCCAAGAACCAACTCCAACCCAGAAATTATCTTGGGGGACGGGTAGAATAAGCCATTTATCACTGAGTGAGACAGAATAATATTTCTTACGTGCCATGCCTTCCACCTTCCTGATCCTACCCACCCTTCAAGAGACAGCTCAAAGCCCACCTGCTCCAGACTCTTCCAGCCCACCCAGATTGCTCCCTCTCCAGCCCCCAAAGGGCTTCTCTGAACTAAAGGATCCACAGGTAATGCCTGGGCTACTTAATGAACTTGGACCTTTTGAGAAAGGGGATGAATCTTCTCCTTCTCCCTTGTTACACCTGGTTGGGCAATAAAGGTTTTCTTTGAAGAGTTCTGGGCTACTGATTCTCTGAATGAAAAGGAGGATGAAAACTAGAACCGAGACTCAGAAGAGGCCTTCAACATCAGACTCACTAGTGAGAACACCATAAGGCAGGTGGAGGAAGAGAATTCAGCAAGGGTGTGACTTCTGAAAGATTAATAGAGACAGAAGGATCACCTCACTCTTCAAGGCAGACCTTCTCGGCCCCTGCAGGCACCACTGTGAGGGTTGAGCAGGCCTACATTCAAGTTCAAGCACCTCAACTCACTCGCTGTCTGACTTTGAACAAGTCACCAAACCTCCTTCAGCCTTTGTTTCCTCACCTATTAAACAGAAATGATAATAGTATATGCCACCATAGAGAGGTTAAGAAAATTATATTTGATGATGGGTATGACGGTTCCAGCTTCATCTCCCAGCACTTCCTGCCTTATGTGTTCCCCTCTGGGAACAGTAACCTGCTAGTGGCTCCCCCGCACATGCCATTCTCTACCCCACACCTTCACTCCTGCACTCCCTTTTCTCCTTCAAATGCTCTTTTCCTAGAGGCTAGCAGCTACTACCCTCTACAACCCAGCTTAGGTAGGTCATAGGTCCTCCAGAAAGCTTACCCAATCTCACTGTACCACCTTCTCAACCTCTGTATACATCCAAATCATAATATTTATCACATTATATTGTTATTAACATCTGCATGCCTACCTCCAACTAAGCTCTTAAAGGAAGAGAACTGTGGGGCAATTTGGGTCTATGTTCTAAAAATGAGCATTGTGCATGGGCTACAGCAGGCACCTAGTGTTACTTGAACGAATGGACAAAGCAAGGACTCTGAGAAAGGAGGAAGAGGGGGACACAGAAAGTTTGTCTGCCACTAACTTCTAAGGCCCCGCCAGTTACACTGAATGCGTGTGTGCATATCTACAATGTGTGCTCTTAGGGTAGATACTCCCAATGCCTAGCATAGTGCCTAGCACACAATAAACATTTAGTGAACAAAATAATGTTGAATAAACTTTACAAGAGAAGAAATTGTTCAAGCGCCTACAAGCACAGCTGCAGATAAGCCCTTAACAATGCCAATATTGAGTTCCATTTACCACCTAAAGGCATCGAAGGTAGCCAAGCAATGGTACCCATTATTCTGCAGCCACGCTCACTACCGGTGGGTGTGTTTATTCCGGTTATAACCAGATAATGAGTACAGGTGCTTTAAAAGGCAGGTGGAAAAAAAAAGGCAAACCAGGCTTGATGAAAATAACTCTTACGAAAAAGGGGAAGAAGCAAATGTATGTTGAATCTGAATGTCAAGCTATTCACACATGGCTGTCCCATGAGTTCTTTCATTCATCTGTTCTTAGGGGAATGGTAGAAAGCTTTCATCAGCCCCATAAGGAGAAATTCAACCAAGCTCCCAGTGAAACACAAGGACGAAGGGCTTCTCAGCCCCAAAGGACTGGGAATGATTAGCAGTGGAAAAACCTGTAACATGATGTAGGGAATGAGCTACACCCAGTGCCAGCATCACTACTTAGCAGCAGTGAACCCTGGGGTAGTTCCCTAGCCCTCTCTGAAGCTCAGCTTTCTCATCTGCAAAATGGAGCTGATGATACCAAGACACCAAGGCTATGAGGACTGGATAAGGGAACAAACAGGGCCTTATCAGGGTCAGGAGCACAGCAAAAGCCTAGAAGATGGTAAACTTGCCACGTTTCCCTCACTAAGACTTTGCTAAGACTTAAGTCCAAGAGGTTCTTCCTCATCCACAGGAAAGAAAGAGACAAGCATTTCAACTCCAGCTCAGAGGACTTTTGAGAGGTTGCAAAGGGGAGAGTGTTCCTAAAATTAAAGCTGAATGACGTCTCAGTCCTCTGCTAGGGAAACCAGGAGATGGATGCAAATTTAGAAAGACTGTAATAAAAAAAATTAAAAAAAATTACAATCATCCTCCTGGGACATGTAGTTCTTTTCTGGTTGCCAGATTTCCTGGTCATCTAAAGTGTATGTGATATATTTATTTCTGTGGAAATAATTTATGAATATAAAGTCAAGTTGAGCTGAAGCCAAGGACAAAACAGGAGGAGGGTTGCCAAGATCCAGGGGAAACAATGGTCTAAGTCTCCTTTGAAGGCTTTCATTTTATTCCACCTTTTTAGAGCAGGTGAAAAAAGCTCCAGTCACGTTGTCCGTAACTTGTCCCACCTCCTCAGTCCTATTTTCCATCTCTCTGCTTCTTGCCCCACAGTCATAGACTCTCAGAGTTGGAAGGAGCCTTACCAGGCATTTAGGTCAACCTCTGAAAAGCAGGAATCCTCTGATGGCAAACAAGTTCACTTGAGACTTCTGCCTAGATACTCCCATGGCAGGGAGTTCACTGTCTTGCGACCTAGCCTGTTCCCTGGTTGGGCAGTTCTGCTGAGTAAGTTCTTCCTTATTTGCCATTCTGCAACTCTGTACTGGTTTTCCTCCCCTGAGCAGCAACACAGTGTAACTCTAATCATTCTTCCACATGAAGAAACTGCCTCTTATTTTATCTCCTGCAGGCTAGAACACTCCAGTTTCCACATTTATTCTACCTCCAATATGGTGTCCTAAACCTCTGTCTTCCAAGTAAGCCCAATTCTGGGTGTGCTTCATTTTATCATGATCTGTACAGGACCCGGCGAAACATGACTTTCCAGATGGGTCTGAACAACAAGGTAGAGTAGAACCGGCACATTCCCTCCTCCAGAGCCTGAGATCAATTCCTCCTCTTCTTCGCTTCTCTCTCCTCCCTCCCATCACTCAAGTTCCAGTCCTCCCACCAGATGCCACCGACCCTGGGAAGAGAAACAAATGTGGAAGAGCCAGGGATGGGGGAATGAGGAGGAGAAGGTGATGACGCAGTTCAGTTTCTTGCACTTGCAGCCTAGGGCACCCAATCAGGCAGGCCAACTCCAAAAATAACCTTCCATCCAAACAGCCGGCTCTTAGTAGCTTCCCGGGAGCCCTTCATTTCAGCTTTCCAGGGCCTGGTTCTCAGTGTTCCTGCACCCATTCTCTCGCCACCCTTTCCAGAGCTTGATGGACTGACTTCATTTAACCATGACATTTACAAACAGCGTTCCATATGTCCAATGTCTAAATACACTTAGAAATATATTTTTATGGAAATAGATAAATATCCATCAACAGAAGACTGGTTAAATAAACACATCCATGATACAGGCTGTGATGCAGCTATGAGAAAATAATCTGTATATACTGATATGGAAAGACCTCCAATACCTATAGTAAAGTGAAAAGGGCAAGTTTGTAAAATTGCAGTTACAATGTAATCCATTTACTGAGTTTTTTAAATGTATCTGCATATAACCATGAATACATACATATGTACATCCAAAGGGGGCTGAAGGACCCACAACAAACTGCAAACAGTAGTCACTTTGCAGAGAAGTGGGATTGGGGGAAATGACAAAAGGTAAGGTGGTTAATTTTTTTACCCTATTCTAAAAGAAAACATTACATTTATTATTTGTGTGAAGAAGTCCCTAACTTTATGTATAGTTTCCTCTTTTTATACTTGTTCCCCATTTGATGATCTCAGAGCTGGAAGGGGCCTAGAGAGCTGCGAGTCGAATCCCTGTGGTGGCAGGCGTCCTGCCCAAGGCCACACAGCTAGCTCGAGACAGCCGGAGGAGACCACAAGTCACAGTGCTGGCCCGGAGATAATGGGAGTCCCAGTGGATTAAAGAGAGGACTTTAATTTAATTACTAAATCAAATCAATTTTCTCCTTTTAGTTGAGTCAAAAATTCCTACTTGGGAGCAACAGTGAGTTAGGAGAGACCAAGACAACAAACTTGGAGGAAAAAGGGGAGCCTGGTGTCTTCCCATGGAGGAAAAGAGGCATCAGAGAAGATCTGTTTCTCAGGCACAGCTGGCAGGGTTCTACCTTTTCTGGGCTTCCTTGCCCTCATCCATAAATCAGAGGGAAGAGGTTGAGTGAAAGATGGGAGAGTCGCAAGCATGGGGTGCCAGCTACTCATCTGAGTGAAGACCTCATCTTCAGAACGAGACAGGCAGCAACTCTATTTGAAGGCATCCTAGTACCACCGGGCCGTCAGTCTCTGACCTTCATTCCATACGGAAACTCTCCCTCTGGGCAGGGAAGGCTGGGTTCAAGTCTGATTCAGGGCCAACTAATGCTGAGTTGCTTGGGCTGTCACATGGATTACTTCATTCAGTACTCACCAAATTTTTTATAAATGTGTTTAAAGAAATTCAGAAGTCACTTGCCAAAAGCATACAACTGGTAAAGGGTGGGGCCTTTATGCAAAATCAGGTCTCCTGACTCTAAATTCAGTGCTCCTTTTATCGCATCTCTTTGGGACACGGGACACAGCAGGAAAATTCACTTGAGCAGTAAGACTACTTAAGTTTTACTGGCACTTTCTATCTCTCTCTCTGTCTCTTTCACACACACACACAAACACAAACACACACACACACACACACACGGTTCCATAGGTAACAGTGACAGCAGACACGGGCTCCAAGAGCAGCACGACCCATTGCCTCAAATATGCATCATGCAACTCAGTGAAATATTTATGGCTAAGCTGAAAAGATGTCTGGGATGTACTTCAAAGTCATGTGGGGTAGAGTGTGGGGTTATAGACCAGCCATGAGTTTTGATCATTGTTGAAGGTAAATGATTATAAATGGGGGGAAGGAGGTAATTACACCATTCTTTTTACTTTCATGTGTTGGAAATTTTCCATAAGAAGACTTTTGTAATGCAGCATGCAAGTGATCATTTCTCTCTCAATTTGTCACCTGGTAGGAGGTACCACTTTAATTAACTTTCTGCCTGCTATCATGGTAAGAAAAAATATTAGGACCAAAAGTTTCTGCAGCTTGTGAAAATCCCAATTATAACACTAATAGCTATCACTTACGGAGGACTTCCTGTAAACCTGGCACTGTACTGGACCCTTTAACTATGATTTTGTTTAATCCTTACAATGGTCCAGTGAGGTAAGGGCTGTTATGCCCATTTTACAGAGAAGGAAATTATTGGTGGTAATTGGTGAACAAGAATTCAAATCCTGAATTACTTATGCTCTTAATTCCTACTGTTCCCACAATCCTATGGGAATTATCTGGAATATGGACAGAGATTTATTCACAAACATTAATCATGGTGTCAATTACAATAGAGAAGATTTAGAAGTAGTTTGACAGGCCCACAATGGCCCTCGTCCAGGAAGCCTTCCCCACTGCTCCAGTCTGGGGTGGTTGCCCCTCCTCTGCATTCCCAGGGTACCCTGAACTAGTCTCTTGTTACCCCATCTCCTCCACTGGACCATGAGCTCTTCTTATACAGTTTTGGCTTAGAGTGGGCACTCGAAGATGGGAGGAATGAATTAATAAACGACCCTGGAGTTGCTTATTTTAACTCATACGGAAACTGAAAACCAGGGTGTTAAAATAAATTGTCACAAGGGCAGGACTAGAACCCAAGGCCACAGGCAGGGCCCTTCTCTTTCCATTAGACTTTAGGCTCTTCTAACATGAAAAAAATATATATTTTTTAAATGGTATCTGGATGCTTGAGGCACAGTTGGGAAAGGGGAAAGAAGTTGGAGACTCCTTCCTCTACAGGCCTTCACTGAAATGCTCACTGGAGTGATCAGATCCCATGGGACCATGGGACCTTGGAGATGCTGATATGGTGATGAATGAAAAGGTGCAGCTTTAATGAGGATATAAACTGTGACATGGGTATGTGAAAAGGTTAAGTAAGAAAGCCAAGAGTAACTGTACTTGCAGTATGTTCTCTACCATTTAGAAAAAACAAATCCACTAAAAAAAAAAAAAAAGACAAGAAGGAAAATTGCCAATTGTTAACAGTGGTTGCCTTTGAATGATGGAATTTTTTTGCTGTTTCTCTATACTTTTTTGTACTTTCCAAATTGTCCTCAATGGGCATGCTATATTTTTATAATCATAATGACAAACAAAATTTAAATCACCAAGTTGATTCTAAAGGCTAACCTGACCCTTCTAGTAATAACTTAGAAAGTCACTCCAGTATTTTAATGCGATGATACCACATGGCTTACTATGTTACTGTTACATATACAACTATAAAAAGTACATCTGTCCAAGTCAGAATATATGCAGTACACCTGCAGACAAGCAAGAAAAAAGGTATTTTTTTCCCCAATTCAATTCTTACTGAATAAGTCACTGATACCAAGTCTAAGCAAATTCTCAGGACTCTTATGTTCCAGAATATTACTGCAAATTTCATTAATGAATTATTCCCGTCACTTTTTAATGCAACCACATCTTCACACTTGTAGAGATCCACATTCTCTTTGAAGCCTTCCCTCTTCCACTCTCTCGCTGACCACCTGCTCTTGGTTTAACTTATGAAGAAAAGGGACAACCCCGCCACTACAGAGGTCAATTTTGAGATAAATTAGATCTGTTTTCTGTGGGCTCTTTAGGGCAATTTCTTTTTTTTTTTTTTTTTTGTTTTTTTTTGAATTTTTGAATTTTATTTTATTTATTTTTTTATACAGCAGCTTCTTATTAGTTATCTATTTTATACACATCAGTGTATACATGTCAATCCCAATCGCCCAATTCATCACACACACACCCCCCCCCCGCGGCTTTCCCCCCTTGGTGTCCATACGTTTGTTCTCCACATCTGTGTTTGAGGGCAATTTCTGAGGGGAGATCCAAATGTGTTCCAAGCAGGGGTGGGTGGGCAATGAGTGGATCTGGCCCTTTGTAACTCCAGGTCCAGTACAGGAACCATCCCCACACTGACCTGCCTGCTTGTCAGTAAATATGGAGTGCATGAATAGAAAGACTTTAGATTGCACTCACCTGGGTGGGAAAGTTCTGGGTTCGGTTTTTTTATTTGTTTTTTACTAGGTTTATTTACCTTAGAGTCACATACACTTCACAACCGCCCAAAGGCCCTTTTTACAGTCCGGCAGACATTCACCCCAGTTACTGACTAGGTTGGGTCTCTCATTTAAGCACAGGGCTTACCCAATGGGGTTATTCTCCAACCATCATTCTCTACCACTAAAAAGCTGGTGAGCACCCAACCCTGACAAGAGGTCTGAAAAGGTGTAAGCATGAGTCACGTGACTTAATACCCACCACAGCCCCAGGAGATACATACATGTTCTTCCCCTTACATTATACCGTGTAGATGTAACCGCCTGGTCTGCAAGGAACACAGGAGAGGAGGGTTGACCCAAACCCGATCCTCTGCCTCTAAGGGCCAAGCAGCTTCCACTGCCCCCAAACAGCCTGTGCAGAGACTGGGCAGGAGGGACTTTCTTTCATTGTACAAAGAAGGACACCGGAGCCCAAGAAATTAAGTAGCATGAAGAGCTAAATGGGGTCTCTCTTCTGACTTCTTGCTGCCTTTCATTTTACGATCATAGTTTAAAACAGCTCCCTACTGGGGAAGCACAAGGCAGAGGAGTCCAGGGCAAGAGTAAAGTGAACCAGTTAGTAAACACTAAAGAAAACCGATCCCCAATGATAACTATCAATATAGTACTCCTCACCATATCTACCATTGGGATCCAGGGCTTTGTTTAATAACCAAAACCTATTTAAGTCCTTAAGGAATTCATTCTGTGACTTAAAGGGTGTTGTTATGACAACCATCATAACTTTGACTGTACTCTGGGGTACCAACAAAAACTCATTTGATGCAACAGTTTCCCTTTCACGTAAAAAGGGGCACTAAAAGCAGACATCTTGCGTGTGTCCTTAGGCATGTAATCTCTCCTCTCTGAGCTTCAGCTTTTCCGTTTAGAAAAACTGGCCAGGTGATTCCGTTAAGTTCCTTACAGGGTGAGAGTCCTGATGAGATCTCTAATCAAGTTCCACGTGGAATTACCACAAAAATGAAACAGCCTGGAAACCCTAAGAAAAGAAACAGGTGCAGTCAGGAGATAAGAGGGACAGGGTGAAACAGCACGTTAGCTTTGAGGAAACCCAGACTCAACGTGTTTTCTTTGGTTTTCCAACTTTTCCTCTGCCAAATGCAAACATAAGTAGCTACTTCGTGGGACTCTCATTTTTAAAAATTTAATTAAATAAAATCAATGAAAACAATGCTTTGTTCTCCCACAAGTGACTCAGGAGTAGCGCCCTAGGAAACACTTTCTTCCTTGAGTGCTTATGCCCAAACAAAGGCCTCCTGGCACAGGGATGACAGGCAAAACATCCAAGTCTCCACAGCTGGCCGGGCTCCAACTTTGAGGGGAAAGGGCAGCCAGAAGGGAAAACTAACTACACTTATGAAAGGCTAGGAGAGTAAGGAATTACTAAATCTATCTTTTCTCAAATGGGTAAAGAACTCTTGAAAGGGATAATGGAAGGGTGCAGCTTTCAATCTGAATTACGTTCTTTGTTTAACTCTATTCTGCCTAAGGCCACTGCCTTTTCAGCCAACCACAGAATCCCGGTTCTGCCTTTAGTCGACCGCAGGGCAGTGTGCAGGGTGGGAGTTGGGAGACCCGGACTCTAGTCCTCTCTAGGTGGCCGATTTCACTCGGTTTAAACTTGGACAAGGAGCTGAACCCTCCCGGCCTCCGTTTCCCGGCCTGTAAAATAAGAGGGTTCACTGGATGCTCTCTAGACTCCCAAAAACCGGGGCACAGCGCCGGAGGCCCTCCAGTTCCGCCACCCCAACCCCGCCCCCCCCCCCCCCCGCCCCAGGGACAGGTTAATCTCCTGCGCAGCTGGCCAAGGTGAAGCCGCAGCCCGACCGCTCCGCAAGCACACGGGGGGCGGTGCCTAGGTTCCCGCGCACACCACCCACTCCCACAGCCTGACGGGCTTCCTTCTGCACCCACACCATCACTTACCGAGCCAATGCATTCCCCCGCCCCCCAACCACCTCACTGCTGCCTGAACAGGTCTGATGAACTAAAATCTGCAAAGCTGAGCTGAGCATACGTAGGCAAAGAAAAAGCAAAACAAACAAGAGGCCTCTCTTTCCGGACCTCGGAATTTCCCTCAAATAAACTCGGAGAGGACTGAAAATAATAGCGTCCCCACCTAGAACAAGAGTGCTCGGCTGGCCTTGTTTGTACAAACACACAACAAGCCAAAAGGGGCCAGTGACACCGGGGCTGGCCAGACGCAGGGACCTACTAAGGCAAAGCGCAAGCGAAACCCAAGACTGCGCTGGGCGCCGTTTAAATCGAACTGCTCTTTCTGCAGGCTAAGGAGGCACTCGCCGTCCCCGACAGAGGCAGTGCAGAGACAATGGTGCGCTGGACACGGTCTTTTTTTTTGGAGGGGGACCCACAGACCTTTAATTCAACCCCTGTCCCTAAGAAACCACCGTGAGGTGGAAGTGAGGGGTGGTCCGGGTCATCTCAACTCATGCACCACGGCCGGGGACACACTCCCGGCCTGGGGTAATCTTTTGTAGCTTCCTTCTCTTTTCGTGTTTCCCTTTTTAAGTCTGGCAATTTGGTCTGATACCCAAGTGGTACCTTTTAAACGGGTCTGTCGTCTTCCTCCAGCAAGTGACGCCCCCAGCGCCGCTCCCTCCCCGGCAGCTGAGACAATGGCCGGGTTGCGCTGGGCGGCTCCTAGGGGCTTGCGGCGCGCCACGCTCCCAGCACTGGGCGCACGTGCATTTGTTATGGTACCTGTGCCCCCACCCCCGCCGCGGGCCTCAGTTTCTCCGTCTGTAAATCCGGCAGGCGAGATGTGAAGGAATCTGGACTCTGCAAGGCATCCCCCTCCCATGCTGACTGTGAAGTGGAGAAAGCGGCGTTCCCCGCGGCCGCGCGCACGTGTGTTTGTTGTGGGTCAGCAGGCTAGTGGAGCCTGGGAGAAGCCAGGGCGGCCCCTCCGCCCGGATTAATCCACAGACACCCCCAGCCAAAGGGTGGCCGGGCAGCGCGGCCAAGGCGTCTGAGGGGTGCTGGACACCGATTCCCTGCGCCCTAGGCGCGCCCCGGACCCCGCCGCTCCGCTCCCATCCTGTGCCCCTTCGCTCCACTCCTCCCGGGGGGCTCGGGCCGCGCCGCCGCCCACCGCAGCCCTACTCACTCGCTGCGCTCTCGGCCGCCGAAGCTGCGGCAGCTCCGCCAGCTCCACGCCCCCAGCCGGCAGGCAGCGGGTTCCCTTTGTTAGCGCGGGGCAGTGCCCCAGGCGTCTTCCCGAGCCCGGCCCTGCGCGGGACTCCCCTCCCCCGGATGCCTCCGGACTCCTCGCCCGGCGGCGGCCAGAGAGCCCGGGAGCTGGGAGCCCCAACGCAAGAGTCCCTGAAGGAGGGTCTTTGGGGAGGAGCGGGGGGACAGGGGATGAGGGGTGGCGCGGACGCGGGAAGGAGGGAAGAAGAGTGCGGCGAAGGGGCGGGGGAAACTAGCCGTCTCCGTTATGCAAATAGTCGGGAAGACGGGGTGGGTCCCCTCGCCACACCGCGCCCCAAACCGGCCCAGCCCTCCGGAGGTCGCTAGCGAGCAGGCCTCGGGATTAGGGGTGCCTGGTGCACTTAACCCCCGAGTGATGCTAGGATCCGGCTTCCCCGCCCGCCCCCCCCCCCCGAGGGCGGGCCGAGGGCCGGCCGAGGGCCGAGGGGGAGGGGCAACGCGGAAGGGCAAGGTTCCCAAACACTGGCTCTACCCTAGCCTCACAGGTGGCGGAGGGCTGAATCCAGCACTCTCCTAGCAAGCAGGGACTATAAATCCTGCCTCTGCTACTGACTGGCTGCATGACCCTGAGCACGTCCCTTAACCTCTCTGAAGCCTCGAATTCTTCTTATGTAGAATATGAAACAACAAAATCTATTTCACAGGGTGTGACAAGAACCTCCCACACACTGCAGATACAGAAGGGAAGGAAGGTCGGCGAGTCCCTACCCGTGGAGATTTCCACGCCAAGCTGTCTGCAGGCTGGTGGGCAGGAGGCCTCAGGGAGGGTGGAAAAGGGAGTGAGGGTCCTTCCTTCACTGGGGCTGAGCTGGGGCTGCCGGGAGGAGGTGAGAGGAAACCACTTGTTGAGCAAGCGTCATCAGTAAACACTGACCATCCCTGGTGACCCCGGGGACCACTTCCCTAAGACAGAAAACCACCCTGTAGGAGGGCCGGAAGCGACCTTTGGCCACCAATGCAGTCCCCGTAGAAAAGACGTGACTACCAGAGGCAATAATCATCTCCCGAAGGTCTATCGAGGGCCCACTTGGCACCCGGCTCTGTACTTGGAGGGAAGGAGTGGTGGGGGAGAGGAGACAAGGAGAGTGGAAGGTAGTGTGGGTCCTCTGGGAACAAGAGTCCAGTTCACACTAGAGTGCGTGAAGCCCAGGCCCAGAACTTTGTCTCCAAATCCAGTTGTCCTCTCCCCACCACCATCCTGGGAAAGGGGAGGTGGCATCCTTATCTCATCAACAACATCCTTCTTCCAAACACTGCTTCCCCCCCACTCCAGATCCTGGACCCCTCCTGCTGTCACTGCTGGCCCTTCCCAGCTGCTGAGGATGCACTATTGCTCAGTACAAAGAGCTCCAGCTGGAGAGGGTGACAAGCAGAGTGAATTCAAATCTCTGTGACCAACTAGCTATGCACTCTTATGCAAGCTCCTCAGTCTGTTTATGTCCGGTGTGGAGAAGGTGCGCATCACAGTGAAATGTATGAGTTAATGAGTGGAAACAGACAAACTCTTAAGACTATTTCTGGGAGGGTGATACATTGACTTTATTCCGAAAAAAATGGAAACAAGATTTTGTGCAGGGGCATGACATACCTCTTTGTGTTTTACACTGATTTCTCCGGCAGTGAGCCTCCTGGAAAATGGATGGCAGGATCAGAGATGAAAGCACGGAACACAGAGACCAACTTGGAAGTTAACATCAGTGGAGATATAACAGGAGTGGTAGCAATGACAGAGGGCATGAGAAAAGGACATCCAAACAATGGCTACCATTTGGGGAGCAAAAGCACTCTCTCCTCATCATAGGATACGTGGTGGCCTTAGCCCTATCTTATGGATGAGGAAATTCAAGTCACTTGGAAATGGAAGAGCCAGAATTTGAACCTCTTCCACATTAATTGAAAGCATTCATCATTTCCGTCCTCAGCATCACTTTTGTGTCAACACTACTTAGGAACCAAGAACAAGAAACAGGGGAGAGTTTTCTCTAGAAGGTTCTCATCACCAGAAGAACTCCAGCTAAGGTATGGAGAAAACAGGGGACAGGCTCACTCTGGATTCTTGGCTTGCAGGACTAGGATGACCAGAGATGACAGTAGAAGCCCAGGAAGATCCTGGGGCTCCAAGGCAGATGAGGAGGCAAGTAGCAGTGCCGCTGGCAAATTTCCAGGCTGGGAGCAGCTCTGGGTTATTCCCTTTGGGGGCTGCTCCCTCAAGGTTGCTGTGTCTTCAGAGCATTTGGGGCCTTCTCACCCATAAGTGAGAAGCAAGAGGATGGACCATTGGATGGGGGATGGTCCGGTCCTCCCGAGCCTATTTACGAGGCTTCATTCCTCATTGTCTCTGGAGCCCCTGCCTTGGCAGCATGTTTTCCTTAGAAGTATAGATACCTACTTTCCCTCTGGACACCATCTCATCTCCCTGCCCCCCACTGATCTCAGCCTTTGCCCATGAATAATATTTTAGGTCATGCCTTTCTCAGTCATCATTTTAGGCAGTTTACTGGCTAATGCAAATAATGCCCCCCTGCTTTTTAACATTCGTTTACAACAATCCACTGGCAAACAATATTTTCATAGCACTCTTGAAGTGGAGGTTAATGTTATTACAAAGTCTTGGGTGGGGGCGAAAGGAGACGCAGGCAGTTGAAAATAACCTTCTAAACTCTTCTTCCTCACCCCACTATAGATGTTCATCAAGCCCTTAGATAGCTCTCCCTCCTCTGCATGCTTTTGTTAGGGGTACCACTGACCAAAACCGCCCACCCTGGTCAGGCCCGATAGTAACCCCTTGCACGCGTTATCTTTACAACAGGAGGTCCTGGTAAGGAACGCGGAACTAACAAGCTACCACCAACTGGAAGAATTCGGAAAAGTCAAAAGGAGAGAGGAGACGCCAGTCCATATGTCCTACCAACCTCCCAGAATCCGTCTTGCTGGAATCCATCTTGGCTGAGCGATGCGCGCACCACCAGGAAAGACCCTGAGTCAGAATGATTGGCCAGAGACAACCCGGAAACTAACCCCATCACCATGAAACCCGAGACTGCGAGCCATGTGGCAGAGCAGTTCTCCTGGGTTCCCTTACCCTCCTGCTCTCCGCCCAGGCGCTCCTCAATAAAGTCTCTTGCCTTGTCAGCACGTGTGTCTCCTCGGACAATTCATTTCCAAATGTTAGACAAGAGCCCACTCTCGGGCCCTGGAAGGGGTCCCCCTTCCTGCAACACTTTCAGCACCTATTGTCCAACATAAAGGTAGGCTCCAGGTTAAAGGAACTGCTCTGTGGTCTGTCTGAGCCCCCTACCTTGGGCCTCAGTGCTGCCAGCTTCAAGGATGAAGATACCCAGACACAGCTAAGTCTCTAAAACCCAAGTCAGAAAATAGAAGTAGAGTAAGAGCATCTGTAAACTAAGCACCCAAGGACTGCTCCTGCTGTCCCTACGTGGATGGTCCAGTGGAGCATGGAGTGGGCCAGGGGAGAAGAACACTAGAGGGCAGAGGCTGGACACTAGAGATAGGCCTCATGGGAGGACTGCAGCCACAGGACAGGGAAATGGCTGGTGCAGCAAGCAGTGGCCTGGTGGCTCCACAGCCTCAGGTGGGGAATCGGCACGGTGTGATCAGGATAGGTCAGAGAAACGGACATACTATGGGGGCACGTGTGTGGCTGGACTGCACTTCACCCAGCCAGCTCCTGTCCAGCTCTGGCCTAGAAGATACAATGAGAAACCAGGTCTCTTTTCTAAGTCACTTACATTTTAGCAAAATGTCTCTTGATTCATAATAATAATAATTGTCATGTACTGAACATCTCCTGTGTGCAAGCCAGTCTCTGTTTGCATGCTCTCATTTAATCCTCACTTGCGGGGAGGGGAATCATTCTGGAGCCCTAGTGTGCCTAAGTCTTCTTGAGCTCCTTTTCCTACTCTTGCCTTAAGGCCAATCTTAGTAAGAGAATAATACATGGGGGGGGAGGGGGATGTCTACAAATCTCACTTCAAGAACATTAAAAAGTGAGAGCTGTCTTTACAGAAGTTTTCTGAAGGAGACAAAATGGTGTTACACCAAACATCTTGAGGCAAACTTCCTAGATATCTGCTTACAACATTCCTCTCCCCAAAGTTCTACTCCTGACATTCACCCTGTCACATTTTTACACCTCCCTCCTCAACATCCCTCCCCCTGCTGTGATGCTCTTCCAGCTCCCTTCCCCTTCCCAGGTCCTTCCCTCTAGCAGGCTCCCTTAATTTTAATGTTAATTCATTTTAATTAGCCTCTGTCAGCGACTCCAAAAGGTATGAGAAAGTGGGAAACTACAAAAAGAAAGGAAGAATGAAAGAGAGAGAGAGGGAGAGGAAGGAAAAAAGGAAGGAAGGAGGGAGGGAGGGAGGGAAGGAAGGAAGGAAGGAAAGGAGGGAGGAGAAAAGAAAACTTCACATAACTATGGACCTTTATATTCGCTGATGGCCTGCATATACATTCTCCCACTTGAGCCCTCTTCAGACTCACAATAACCTGTGAGGTAGATTTGCCTCTTGATCATCCCCATTTACAGATGAGAACACTGAGGCTCAGAGGTAAAGTGAGTTGCTTAAAGCCCACTAGTGAGTGTTGAGCTGTGCTTTGAAACCAAGGCCTTCTGCCCTTCATACTGCAACTGTCCCCAGAGCTGCAAAAGACCGGACAAGCCCATCAAACCGTTGCTGACACTTCACAGGCTGCAGCGGCCCAAACTGCTGCCCTGCTGCCCTGGGGGCAAGACTCAAAAACTATGCCCAGGAGACCAGATGCACCAGCGATGGCAGGAAATACAGGGGCAAAGGAGCTCTGAGGAATCACAGATGCTTGTAATAAATTCTCCAGGAAAGATCCAGGAAATTGGCTTTTCCCAAGGGACTTCTACCAGACCCAAAGTAGAAGCTGCCTCCTGTGTATTTATGACCTGAGGATGACCGTCAGAATAACCTGCAGGAATGGTCAGGCTTGGCGCAAGAGGGCTTGTGGGCCGATGAAACTTCTTTGAAATTAACAAAGGGTTTTGGCGGGGGGTGGGGGGAACAAGTGTTTGATACCTATTGGTGATTCGTCCCAAACCTGCCTCTGTACGGCCTCACATTTTTAAACATCGATTTCTAACAGGTTTTTTTTCCCTCTCATTTTACAGATAAAGTTTGCTTTAGGAAATTTAGAAGAGTCACACAGGGACTTCCCTGGTGGTGCAGTGGTTCAGAATCTGCCTGCCAATGCAGGGGACACGGGTTCAATCCCTGGTCCCAGAAGATCCCACATGCCGCAGAGCAACTAAGCCCGTGCGGCACAACTACTGAGCCCATGTGCTGCAACTACTGAAGCCCATGCACCTAGAGCTGGTGCTCTGCAACAAGAGAAGCCACCATAATGAGAAGCCTGCACACCGCACCACAACAAAGAATAGCCCCCTGCTCTCCACAGCTGGAGAAAGCCCACGCTCAGCAACAAAGACCCAACGCAGCCAAAAATAAATCAAAAAAAAATTTTTTTTAATTGACAAATAGAAAAGTAAGACAAGTGTAAAGAATCAAGTGGGGAAGATTGTCATCCCATCAGCCACAAGCAGAATCAAACTTTTGGCCTATTTTCTTCCAGTTATTTCCTGTACAGTTTTCTTTCCATAGTTGAGATCATAATGTGTATAAGGGATATCCTGCTTTTCTACCCCACTTAGAGTATATCATAAGCTTTTCCCTTGTATATTGAACAATAAATGTATTCATTCACTTCAGCCCTCAGTAGATGCAAGGCAAATATTCTTAGGCAATTTATTAGCGGTTTGTTGCACTGTTTGTTGTCAATATGAGAGGTGGTTTAGTTTAATGGCTGAGAATACTGACTCTGGAGTCAGGCTGCCTGAGTTTGAATCCTGACTCTGCTACCTCCTAGCTGTGTGACATTGGACAAATTAATTAACCTCTCTGGCTCTCTTTCCTTACCTGTAAAATGAGAATAGTAGTATCTACCTCACAAAGTGGTTCTAAAGATTAAACGAGTTAATTACACGAAAAGTGTAATTACTGTACATGGCACAGTAAGCATGAGTAAGTGATAGCTATTAGCAATATATGAGTGCATCATAAATTATTCAACCATTTTCCCACAGCTGGACATTAAGGTCATTTTCAATTTTTCCACTATTATAAATAGTCCTGCAATAAACCATTTACAGCATGCATGACAGGAGGAAAAGTGGATTGAAAGTCCATTGTGAAGGCATGCCAAGATAAGCCATGAAGAATTAAGAAAGTCAAGATAAATGACCCAGGAGAAGAGTATTTCTTGGAAGGAGGCATCGGATTAACTTGAAGAGATGATATTTAATTCTACTTGACAAACATTTATTGAGCACGATGGGCCAAGAAAGGGTCTAGACTAGATCAGGGAACACCAAGATGAATAGAAGACACCAAGATGATCAAGGGACAGGCTCCACCCTCAAGGAGTTTTAGTCAGATTTACAAAAATTCCACAACTGTTACCTCCAAGAGGATATTTTCACCATGACATATTTCTACATATCATCTATGTGGACAGCAATCACAGAATGCCAAATTTCAAAAGACCAATGCAGCCAAAGGTACAAGCCCAGTCAGTCCTTCCCCCAGCTGCCCATTGGGAAGGCTTGATCGAGAATGCCTGCTTCACAGAAGGGCTGGACCTTGGGAGTGACAGCCATCAAGCTCTTAGTATAGTGTTTGCACATAGTAAATACTCAAAACATAAAGCTAACAGTTACTAAGCACTTCCTACATGCCAAGTGCTCCGTCAAGCACTTTTCAGACATTCTGTCATTCATTGAACCCTTGCAGCAACCCTATTAGGTAGCTACTATTGACTTTATTATTCATATTTTGTAGACGAGGAAACTGAGAGGTAAGTGACTTAACAAGGGTCACACAAGCAGTAAGTGGTGAAGCTGGATTCTTAACCAAGTTTTAATTTCTTGCAGTAAGCTAATGGCCAGTGTTAGGTTCTGGTGACTTAGACACTCAGAGGATTTTGCCATTGTTTACTGTGTTTCACCCACGTGTATTTTATACATCTCTCCCCAAAGACAGCTGATGTTTTTTGAGAGAAGCCACACAACACACAGGATACCAGCAGACTGCATTTTACTCCCAGCTCCCACGATTCAGCATGCAGACCTCAGCCAAGGCACTACTTTTGTGAAACGAGGGCAGTTGGACTAAATAAGTTGTTTCCAAACCTGGCTGACATTTGGAATCACCTACAAAAATCCTGTAAAATGTAAGTTTTAGTTTCTCCCCCAGTGGTTCTGGGGTCGGATTCTGGGTGTCTGTAATCGTTAACACTCTCCCCAGGCAATGCTGATGATCAGCAGGCTTTGCGGACAAATCACTAGGTTACTTCTAAGGCTTTCTAGGTTGTCCCAGAGAAGTTCCTCCACAGGGTAAAAGGCCACCAACCATGCCTGACCATGTGGTACTCCATGAGCAGGGGAGCCTTCTCTCCTGGCACTGCCTCGAGCAAGGGACCCTTTGCCATGGGATTATGAACTTCAGACAGCTGAGACGTGGCTGCAGCCTCAACCGCTATCTCATTAACCATCATCACCAATAGTTAATTGATCACAACCAGCTGGACAACGACCTTTGCCCAGGTCGTATTTCCCCACTGCAGGGATAGTTTCTAACGTACAGATGCCTCCTGCAAAGCTACATTAATTTTCCAACCCCTCTTTGTATAGCGTACAGCACAAAATCTTTGGTAACTTCCCACAAGAAACCTGAGTGTAGAGCTGTAGCGTTCACCTACCAGGAGCTGGTGGGGAGATTGGTGATTTGAATTAGCCGGTAACTATCTCTGCTATGGCCTAAGTGTGTGGGCAATCACATAAGCATTCAGGGAGCACTGACAAAGTTCAGTGCAGGAAGTAGCCCCTGAATGAAGAAGCATTATCCATTACATGGTGCTATAATAAAGCACCAACTGTCTAGTTCAATTAGCAAGCAGGGGGGGGGCTATAAAGCTAATAACAGCCTGCACCTCTCTAACCTAAATGGCTCAGAGCATCGCAAGGTCATGAACTGAAGGCCTCAGAATAACTCCATCCAGAAGGCAGGGACACAAGAGCAGGCCCACTGAGGCCGAAGATTTGTGTGTGTTTGTGAATGTTTGGGGATGAGGATTACAGGCACTTGTATTCAAAGGGTTGTATCAACTTCAGCTCGGGATCCCATCAAGTAGGCTGTATTTCCAGGGAGCAAGGGATATCATCTATCGTATATCTTTGGCAGTTCCTCTGTGAGGTCTTTCTCAAACTTACAGGAAGGATGAATACTAAGAAACTCATTTCCTTGCCCAAGAAAGATGTGAAGGTCATAAGACCACATTCAGGAGGGATTTTTATTTGCAGAATCTGGGACTCATCTGATGGTTGAGTTCAAGAGAAAGGGGCACAGTGCACCTGCTTGATTTTAATCTCCCCACTTAAATATGTGTTACTCATTTAGAGAACGTCCAAGGCACTTTCCTAACATATCTTTCAATTGATCTCTATTTTGCAGATAACTGAGGTCACAAGACTCAAATGACCTATCAAAGAGCACCTAGCTAATAAAAGGTTGGACTAAAGTCCACATCTGACTCTGTTGTAGGCGCTAATCAGGGGCCACAGGGCAGCCCAGAAAGTATAGAGAGAACCAAAGACTTGAGAAAAAGCAGAAATTGCTGTGGGCCAGCCTCCCGTAACGAGGCCCCTGAGAGGAATCGGTACCTGCTCATTGTCTTCTGACTTTTCTTAGTGGTCAGGGCTGGCTTTGCAGCCTGTCTCTTCAAGGGGCTAAGAAAAACATAGAAAGTGATAAGAGATTGTAGGAAATGACCAGAAGACTGGTGTAATGTTACTGTTGTTGCTGGGAAGAAGGAAGTCCCTAATCCGAGATAGCTTTGTGTGAAGCTGAACCTCCGATAATACATTTCCTTCACCCAGGGTTTCGGCATAGAGGGGGAGGTGGCTTTACTGCTTCTTAGATCTCAGGAGGCAGAAGAAATCGTAATTCTTAGTTATTGATTACTGAGGTGAAATAGAGCATGTTAAGATTAGGATCTGCATGTTCCAGAATGATCTGAGAGATAATAACTTCCTCAAGTTATTGAACCAGGAACTAAACTATGCGGTAGTAAATCCTCACAAAGCCCCTGTGCAGGGTACATCATTAACTGCATTTGGAAACGAGATAACTGAGGCTTCAGGAGTTTAAGTAATTGGTGGAAGGCCGCATGCCTTGTAATTGGCAGAGCTGGGGATTGATCCAGCATGTATATGACTTCAAAGCCGCTCTTTAACCACTACGCTCATCAGTTTTTCCTTGAAGGCAACGTGATGTGAGGATGACCTGACTCATCTCCCCATTATCTTTCCACCTAGGACTTGCTTATACTTTTTCATTCCTCTGAAATACCTCCTTCATCTCGCCTCCGCCTGCACAAACATAACCCGTCCTCTAAGGTCTAGTTCAACCCTAAGCTGCCCCAGGAAGCCCTGAGTCCAAAATGACTTATTCCTTCTCCAAAGTCTTATTAACACCTGCAGAATTTCCTGGGGCCATTTTTTTTTCATTCATTAAATGTATAACTAAGTGCTCTTTCAAATAAAATGCATTAGACATTTCATAGAAGCACTCTTTGTCTTAAACAAATAAATCTACAAATCAGGATAAATTTTTCGTAACACATTCAGAGAGGTGATTTGAATTGGTTCAGGATTTTTTCTCCTCACTTAGCCATTCCCCAAACTTTGATCCAGGATCACAGGGGTAAAGAAGTAGGGGTCCCTCTTGGCTCCATCCATGGCCAGGAAACAGACTTGCTCCTCTTAGCTGACATTTGCCTCTCTGATCCCCTCCAAGGTCTTTAATAAAATTCCAAAAAGGCCATACCACTGCCGTGTGCCTCTCCATCATGTTGATGACACAGCTCGTTCCCTAAATAACTAATGAGGCGGTAGCTAGCTCTGTTGTAGTGGCACATCAGTAGGCTTTGGGATGGAGCAAAACAGAGTTTGATTGCTGCCTTGCTTTTTGCTGGGCAGGTGACTTTGAGAAAGGCCATTAACCCCTCTGAACCTATGAAACGGAGGTACTATAGTCCTTGAAGGACCACAGTAAGTATCAGTGATTATGTGCCGTGCGAGGCATCTAATAGGTACTCAAAAGGTGGAAGCTATTATAATTATTAGATGTGAACCCGATCAAAAAAAGAAGAAAAACTAACTTTTTCTAACCTTAGGGCCAATTAAAACACACACACACATACAAATGCTTATGACCTTGCATAAGAAGCCTCCTTCTTCTCCGCTTCTTTTTCTTCTCTTTCTTCTTTTAATCCCATTAAAAATTAAACATTGTAATTATGATTATCTGCTGTTATAGATTGAATGCTTATGTCCCCCCAAAATTCATATGTTGAGAAAAAAGCCTAGGGAATTCCCTGGCAGTCCAGTGGTTAGGACTCCGTGCTTCCAATGCAGGGGGCATAGGTTTGATCCCTGGTCGGGGAACTAAGATCCCGCATGCCACACGGCGAGGCCAAAAAAAAAAAAAAAAATGGTATTAGGAAGTGGGGTCTTTGGGAGGTGATTAGGTCATGAGGGTAGAGCCCTCATGAATGGGATTAGCACCCTTATAAAAGCTGCCTGAGAAAGTCCCCTTACCTCTTTCTACCACACGAGGACACAGAGAAAAGATGAGCATCTATGAACGGTAAGTGACCCTCCACCAGACACTGAATCTGCCAGTGCCTTGATTGTGGACTTCTCAGCCTCCAGAACTATGAGAAATAAATTTTGGTTCTTAATAAGTCACCCAATCTATAGTATTTTGTTACAGGAGCCCAAACATCTAAGATACCTGCTTCATGAAATAGACAAATGTCCGTGAGAAAATTAGCACTTCATTTTGGCTTCTGAAGATGCCTGCTCACATCTGGGCATATTGAAAAAGAAGCAACATGGAGACAATTTTCTCATGTTTAACCCTGAAATTATAGGCCTTGGACTAAATCAGAGAGCTGGAGGCCACAGTAGGGTCTTGTGCTAGTGGCTGCTCATCACCATGTGAGAAAAACTCAAGGTATTACTGGGAGATTTTTCTACACTCATAGGATGTCAAAGATTATCTCATGTCCCTCATGAGGAAATGGACTCCAGGGTGATAGAGAAACACCGCCTGCACAATGATGGAGCCCAAAGCAAAACCTGGACTCTAGGTGCTCAGATCTCTGTCGGCTACCCCCATCCATTGGCTTAAAGGCATTACTGAGCAACACTTGGTACTAGCTGTGTGCTTCTTGGGGGTAGAAGGCAGGGGGAGACAGGGCCCCAGCCCTGTAGGAGTTCACAGTATGCAGAAGCAAGAGTTACCCTCAAACAGCCATGAAGGAACAGCTTCATGATTCAGAGCTCAGTGGGACACCCAAGCCCTAAGTAAGCTCCACACTACAGGACGTATACTTGCTTTGTCCCTAGAACAGTCCAGCTGAGGCAGCATATATAACTGTTAACGTAGTTAATAGACTCTGGTGCCAGACTATCTGGAATTGAATCCTAGGTCACCCAAAGAATAGCTGAGCAACCTTGGGCAAGTTACTTAATCTCTCTGTGCCTCAACTTTCCCATAGGTAAAGCATAGATAGTATTGTAAAGATGAGATAATACAACGTAAAGTAATTTTTTTAAATGTCAGCACAAGGACTTTCCTGGTGGTCCAGTGGTTAGGACTTCACCTTCCAATGCAGGGTGTGCGGGTTCGATCCCTGGTCAGGGAGCTAGGATCCCACATGCCTCGCGGCCAAAAAACCAAAACATAAAACAGAAGTAATATTGTAACAAATTCAATAAAGACTTAAGACAAATAAAATAAAATAATAAAATAAAATAAAATAATATGTCAACACAGGGCTTCCCTGGTGGCACAGTGGTTAAGAATCCGCCTGCCAATGCAGGGGACACGGGTTCGAGCCCTGGTCCGGGAAGATCCCACATGCCATGGAACAGCTAAGCCCGTGTGCCACAACTACTGAGCCCGCGTGCCACAACTACTGAAGCCCTCACGCCTAGAGCCTGTGTTCTGCAAAAGAGAAGCCACTGCAATGAGAAGCCTGCACGTCGCAACAAAGAGTAGCCCCTGCTCGCCGCAACTAGAGAAAGCCTGCACAGCAACAAAGACACAACACAGCCAATAAATAAATAAATAAACAAATAAATGAAATACACTTACTTAAAAAAAAAAAGTCAGCACAGAGTAAGTACTCAATGGACATTAGCCATAATTATTATATAAGTAATCACATTATCAGAGGAAAAAATTAATATTTGATGAACATTTACATATACATACTTGGTATGCCATCAAATAATATTTGATGAATGAATGAATGAACAAATTAATGCAATTGGAGTCAAAGAAGGAAGGGAGTTTTGCAGGCTGAAGTGCTCAGGGAAGTTTTCCTCATAGAGGTCAGACCTGATCTCGGCATTTAAGGAAGTGTAGAATGTGAGAAGCATGAGAGAGGAAGAAACGAAAAATTTTTACACTTTCAAAGGATCTATTAAACAAAGACATATGTTGAAAGATGATTATTGTAGTGTTCTTTTTCTGCAAACATTGGAAATACCCTAAATAGCCACCGAGACAATCAAATACGATTTCATGAATTCATACAATGAATCACTTTGAATCCATTAAAATGATATTTTCAAACAATACTTAATAACAAATATGCTCAGATTATAATAAATTACCCAAGAAACACACACATTATAGACAATTTGTATGTAAAAAGAAGGAAAGGAAATTACCAAAATGTTAGAAGGAAGGAATAGGGATCATTTTGTTTCTTTCAATCTTTATTAATTTTTCAAATTGTCTGCAATGGGCATGTATTATTTTAATAATTTTGTTTGTTTTTAACTGTGGTAATATATAACATAAAATCTGCCATTTTGACCATCTTTAGGTATACAGTTCAATTAATAATATTTTTTATTTAAAGTCTTGTGTTTTTCTCAGGTGAAGAAGGTTCCCAGACTCAGGACCTTGCTGATGCTGCCATCCTGCCATGGTGGCCCAACCAGCACTCTGAGTGGAAGCATGGCCACTGCTGGTACCCAAACGTTCCCACCCCTCTGCCCTACTAAACACCATTATGATTCTGGAGTATGTAACTGCCTGCTGAGAGTTGGCACTTCGGCCCTCCAGTGTGGGGAATGATTTCTCCCTGAAGTAGAGTGTTAGCAGGCTTCTCATGTCTGGGTAATGAGGGGCCTCTCCCATCCCCAAGCCTCTTCATTTTGTCTCTGATATTGTTCCGCATAAATGCGGTTTTCAAATATTGCCTCCCATGCTCACAAATCTGGGGGGGGTCCCCCCTCTGGCTCCAGAATCCCCCCAGAATTCCTTTGTACCTCCTGGAAAGTGTAAAAAGCAGGAATGTGGAGACTCTTCACCTAGTTCTGAAGGCTTGGCCTCGTGCTGCAGCTTGCATGATGAATCAGCACACAAGTTAGAGAGAACACCTTGTGTAACAGAAGCCTGGCCAGAGGGAAGAGCCATCTGGCCACAGTCCTGTGTGTCTGCTACATGCCCAGGGCCAAGGGGGAAATGCCAGCCTTGAAGCGTCTCTTCAGTTTTCCTGTGATTCCACCATTTCTTATATCCATTCTCTTCCTTCTCTATTTTTACATTCTAATTCATTTATTCAACAATCATTGTTAACCTCTAACCATTCCCCAGGCACTATAGTAAGGATGAGCTATGGACACCAAAGATAGTGGTAATAATCTATTAACTGCCAGCACTGTGTTAAAATGCTTTCTCTGCACTGTCCCCTTTAACACTTACAATAACTCCACCAAGAAGACACTGTTTCCTCCATTTTATACATTATAAAGCTGAGGCTAAGGAAGGATAAGACATTTTCACAAGAGAACTTCTGGGTAAAAATGGCAAAATGCCTCTAGATTAGAGGATCTGCCTCACCCAACACCCAACATTTTACACAATGAATGGCAGAAGAAAAAAACAACAAAACATTAAAAAAAAAATTACCAGCAATTTCCACTTTTGGTATGGACAAATAAACACCTACCAGATCCTGCTCTCCCAACAGATAACAGCTATAAACACTAGACAAAATACAAAAACCTGCAACCTGAAGGTTCGCTGAGAGTAAATAGAAGCAGACAGAATCTGGAGAACAGTCACATCTTGGAAGAAGGTAATGGCAAAAGGTGAGTTACCCTTTTTTGTAGTTTTTAGCCTGGGAACAGGCTGAGGTCAGCATGATCTGTGGTGGCTAAGACTTGGATAAAAAAATTCATACTCCTTCTGGCCTAAAGAACCAAAGAACAGAGTATGCTGGAAAGTAATGGTAGAGGGAAAATATTGAAAAGGAATGATCTAAAGAGAGAGAGAGACCACAAATTCTGTGTATAAACTCTCACCAAGTTTCTGTCAGATTCTGAACCACACAAGCGTAAGGCAGACTCAAAGCAGCAGATCTAAAGATAGAGGAAATGAGCTGAGACTTGCGCTGCTCCCCAAAGGGCAGAGTGTTGACTTTGAATCGACCTAAGTGCATTTACTTGCTAAAGCCAAACATCAACACTTCAGAGGACTATAATAGGAGGTGGAATCTCCATAACATTAAATTCATAATGTCTAAGATATAATCCAAAATTACTCAACATACAAAGAACCAGAGAATATGATCCAGGCTTAAGAGAAAAGACAATCGACTGAGACCAAGCCCAGTGTGATCCAGGTGTTGGAATCAATCTAAAGATCGCCAAGCAGCTATTAAAATTATGCTCAATGAAGTCAAAGAAAAAATACTTTCAATAAATGAAAGGCAGGAACTCTCAAATGAGAAGTAGAAATTATATTTTTAAAGAACCAATGGGAATTCTAAAACTGAAAAAATAGAATATTTGTAATTAAAAATTCTCTGGATGGACTTGATGAAAAGAAGAGTCAAAGGGCTTCCCTGGTGGCGCAGTGGTTAAGAATCCACCTGCCAATGCAGGGGACATGGGTTTGAGCCCTGGTCCGGGAAGATCCCACATGCCGCGGAGCAGCTAAGCCTGTGTGCCACAACTACTGAAGCCCGTGCACCACAACTACTGAAGCCCACGTGCCTAGAGCCCATGCTCCACAACAAGAGAAGCCACCGCAAGGAGAAGCCCACGCACCGCAACGAAGGGTAGCCCCCGCTCGCCACAACTAGAGAAAGCTCGCGCACAGCAACAAAGACCCAACGCAGCCAAAAATAAATAAATAAATAAATAAATTTATAAAAAAAGAAAAAGAAAAAAAGAGTCAAAAAACTTGAAGACAAATCAATAGAAATTTTCTACCTGAAGAACAGAAAGAAAAAGAGACATCGAAAAATATAAACAGAGTCTAAGGGACCTGTGGAACAATAAAAAATGTCTACATACATGTAATTTGAATTCTAAAGGTGGAAAGAAGAGAAAATGAGGCCAAAAAATTGTTTTTGAAGGAATAATGGCTTAATTTTTTCCCAATTTATTGAAAGACAAATTTATAGAACCCCAAGCAGCGTAAGTATACATAAAGACACACATCGGTATATCATAGTCAAACTTTTGGAAACTAAAATAAGGAGAAGTTTTTGAAAGCAACCAGAGAAAAAAATGATGCATCACATAGTGGAAGAGCCATTTGAATAACTGCTGAATTCTTGTTAGAAACTATAGAGACCAGAAGACAGTGGAACATCTTTAAAGCACTGGGGGAGGGGACAGGGAACACCCAGAATTCTATGTTCATTGAAAATATCCTTCCAAAATAAAGGCCAAGTAAAGGCATTTTTTAAAATCCACCAGCAGTAACAAGGAAAGAGGTTCAACCTTAGGCCATGAATCTTGAAAAGAAGTTGTCCAAGAAAGGAAAAGAGAGTTTTGATGTGGTACCACATGCTTCATAATCTCATACTTACCTTCCCGAGAAGTAGTATGGAGGAAAAGAGATGAAATGGAAAAATCCTGATAATTTTCAGGAATTGCAACACCCCCTATTCCAATTTGGAAAGAATATGACTGAGAGGGTGAAAAGGCAAGTTGGAGAGAAGTCAAGAGAAAGCACCTGGGAGAGGCAGCACTGAACACTGTGGGACCGTGGTGGAGTGAAGGAGGACACCCAAGGCTGGACAGTTTCCGGATCACTGCTGGGTGGGGCAAGCCCACGAGAGTGGTACACACACCCAGCTGGGTGGCATGGGTACTGGAACTACAGATTTTAATGGGATCTCGGAAAAGCACAGGTTCCGGGTCCTATAACAAAAGCTGGATGCAGCCCTATCCCCTCCCCATGCCCTAAAACTACAGCAAGCAACTCACAGCCTTGAGCTATAGTTCTGATGGGAAGACAACTGAGTTTTAGATAAGACTGGATAAGTTTCAAGGAGAAGTCACCCAGATTCTGTATCAAACCAAAGGAGATCAAAGTGTCAAAGAGACAAGGTGTGTAGCAAAATCCTACTTCGGATCTGACAAATAACTTAGAAAAATAAACAGGTAACAGAATAGATGCAGCTGAACATCAAATTATTTTCATAGAGGGAAGACATGAGATAATCATGATGAATATTGAAGAAAGGACATGAAATTTAAAACAAAGAATAGATGACAAAGACTATCTAACATAAGAATTTTTGGTGTCCTGGGAGTAAAGAGCTACAATAATTAAGTTGAGAAACTGTGTAGAAATGTAATAGAGGAAAATTTCTCCAAAATGTAAGAATTCAACCTTTTAATCCAAAAGATGTGCTGTTTTCCAATAATATTGGTTAAAAAAAAAAAAAAGGAGAGAGAGAGAGAGACATCTAGACATGCGCTTGTTAATTTAAGTTAAGGAATTAAAAAAAAAAAAAGGTTTCTTTAGGTATTCAGGAAGAAAAGTCCAATCACATATAAGGGTGAAAAAAATAGATTTTCTATTGCAGTGTTCAGTGGCAGCGGACAGTGGAGCAATGTCTACAAAGTTCCAAGGGAAAGAAAAAGTGACCCCAAAATATTACATCCCTTCAAAATTCCGTTCAAGTATAAATGCAAAAGGCAGATGTTCTCAAATATGCAAGGAATATAGCATGCATACATGAGCCCTTCTTGAAAACATAAGCTCTACCTGACCAAGAGTTGAATCAGAATAAAACACTCAGAAATAGAAATGCTGGGGCAAAAACCCTAGTGGTGAGCATAAAACCCATGTAAATATCAAAGCAAAGTTGAGTAACAGGGGAAGTTACAGGACAGAATGGATTGAAACTGTCACAACCTTTGCAAAGAAATAATACTGACCAGTGAAAAACAGTAGGAGGGGAGAAAGAGGTGGGAAGAAGTGTAATAGTGCTGGTCTCATATTTTCTAGTAGGCCATCAGTTGGTGATACCCAAAATTAAAATACGATGTTTGAAAGCAAATTAACTCCAACTTTTAGTGGTTTTTATAATCCTTTTTCTCCTTAAACTTAGCACAGAGCCAGATAGCAAGTAATAATAGCAAACATTTACTGAGTGTTTACCATATGCTTACTGCTCTAAGCTCTTTACACATATTAATTTATGTAATACTGTCCATAACCCCATAAAGTAGAGTCTATTTTGAGCCCCATTTTACAGAAGAGGAAATGAAACACGAAGAAGTTAACTTACCTACCCAAAGCCCCAAAGCTAGCAAGTCATGGAGGCAGAATTCAAATCCAGACAGTCTGGCTCCCCAGCTCATATACTTCACCCCACCCTTTCCTATAGCTCATTACCATGGGAGGTGGCCAGGGTGAGATAACAAGGGATGAGCAGAAATCCCACGAATGAGAGTGTGTACACCCCTGCTCCCACGAAGGCACTGAGCTTCTATTTCTTTAAATAAACTGTACACAGCCAGGTAAAGCCCTTCTGTGGGTCAATATGCAGCCTGCTGGGCCCAGGCTGGGCCCTGCTTTAGAGGATTTAAAGGAGCTGCCAATATACCAATATCCCTCGTGGTGAAGCAACTTTTCTCTGAAAGTCAGCAATCCTTTGAATTACACTCATTTTTTATTATTGTTGTTGTTGTATTTTTTTAACTTTCAAGCAATAGATTATGGAATACAATCCAATGGCTTCTTTTTTTTGTTTATTTGTGTATCATTCTAACATACGGATCCACTTGGAAATATCCACAATCATGCTCACAAGTAATTTTCTTTTCTGAATGGTGGGATTTGGGGTCATTTTTTTGCTTTCTTCCTTGTATTTCTCTACAGAACACGCTTTGGTAAAAACAAAGATTTTTAAGCAAAGAAAATGAGAAACTTAACTTCACATCGCTTGAAGCTAAGATGTAAACTCTTATCTCCTAGACTTTAAGAACCATGCACTTAACCATTTTGTTATCTTACCTCCTGCACCCTGGAGTTAAGTCTTAATGCGAGTAATAGATAAATGTGCTACAAATGATGAGGCATTTGAAGAGCTTGACACCATGTCCAGCAAATAATAAGTAGTAAATAAATGTTCATGGTTATAATAATGATAACTATTATTATTATTATTATTATTCACTACTACCATAGTACATTATTAGAAATGCTATGATGGAATAAGTATATGATGGCATGGAAACATAGAGGAGAAAAACCTGCTAATCCAAAAAGATAGTCAAGGAAAGCTTCCTGGAAAAGGTGACAGAAGATGACTTTTAAGGAGTAAGACTTAGCCTGGTAAGAGGTGAGGAGAGCAGGGCATTCCAGGCAGGGGAACAGCATGATGGATTAAAATAACTAGTGGGGCTGGATTGAACAGCATGTGGAAATGCGGCTGGAGAAGAGGTGGTAAAGGTAAGTCATTGTTAGATCAGAGATGACCTCCTATGCCATGGTATGCCAAGGAATTTGAACTTAAAATCCATGGGAACCACTGAAGGGTTTGAAACAGAAGAATGTCCCAATGACATACGCCTCTCTAAGAGTTTACTGGCTGCCATGTGGAGGACAGCTCTAGAGACAGGCACTGGTTATGGGTATTGTGATAGTCCTCCTAAGAACTGATGGTCTCTAAGGCAGAGGCAGAGTCGGGGAGAGCTGTCCAGGACTGTGCTTCCAGAGTACGGTCCACAGACCAGTAGCGGTCCTTAAAGCCCTTTCAGGGGGGCTGTGAGGTCAAAACTGTTTTCACAATAATATTAAGGCAATATTTGGCTTTTTCACTGTGTTGACGTTTGCACTGATAATACAAAAGCACGACGATGGGTAAAACTGCTGATGTCTTAGCACAATCAAGAAGGCACTGAATTCCACTAAGAGTCCTGCATTCTTCACCACCATGCACTCACAGAGAAAAACAAGTCAATTTCTCTCTTAAATATCCTTGATGAAGTAATAAAAATTACCAATTTCATTAACTCTTAATCTTTGAGTACACCCCTTTTTAATTAATACTCTGTATGATGCAAAAGGAAAGATACATAAAGCACTTCAGTTGAAGAGAGAAATATAATGGTTGTCTCGAAGAAAAATACTTTCACAAGTGAGTTGGGAGTCAGATTGACCACTTTTTTCGTGGGACACCATTTTCACCTAAAAAAAAAAAAAAGACTAATTCAGGTTATTCAGACTTGAGAATTTGGGAGACATTTTCTTGAAAATGAGCAATGTGAACCTGCCACTTTAGAGAAAACAACTGTTCCTTGTTTCTGTTGTAGTATTTGTTCCTAGGTGTAATTGTTGCTGATGGTGAAATTTGAGTTTTCAAGCAAAAATTAGAATTTTGGAAAGCTTGTTTCCATGACTGTGAATGTGACAGCTTCCCAATTCTTAAAGATCTTTCTGATGAGGTGGTTGCTTTGGGTTGAATTGTGTCCCCTCAAGAAGACACGCTGAAGTTCTAACTCCTGGTACATGTGAATGTGACCTTATTTGGAAAGAGAGCTTTTGCAGATGTCATTAATTTAAGAGGAGGTTATAGTGGATTAAGATAAGCCCTAAATCTAATGACTGGTGTCCTTAAGTAAAAAGAGATTTGGATAAATAGACACAGACACATACATGAAAGGAGGCCATGTGAAGACGGAGGTAGAGATTAAGCAATGCAGCAACAAACCAAGAAATGTCTGTTAAGCCGCCAGTCTGCGGTACTTTGTTACAGCAGCCCTAGGAAACTAATACAACGATGATAACATCAAATGTGATTATTTGATATTGTAGCAGGAAATGTGTCAACATTTGAAAGATGTGCATAACTCAGTGAAGCAATATTATCAAAAGCCCAGTGTATAATGTCACAAAATGATGAATGGGTGAAAGGTCCATCCAAAGTGTAAAATAACCAATAGATTTTCATAAAACAGAGCAAAAAGTTCACTATAAGGTTTCAGAATCCACATTGCAGCTAACCTTTAAGAAACTAATACTTGTGCTTAGGTGTAGTATCAAAGAAAATTATTTACAATTATCTGAAAAAGCTATTAAAACACCCCTCACTTTTCCAACTGCTTATCAGTGTGAAGCTATATTTTCCCATATACTTCAACCAAAATATTATATTGCAACAGACTGACTACAGAAGCATATATGAGAATCCAGCTGTCTTCTATTACGCCAGACATTAAAGAGCTTTGTAAAAATGTAAAAGAATGTAACTCTTCTCATTAATTTTTTTTTTGTTTTGGAAAATGGAGTTATTTTCATAAAAATATTTTATTCATGTTAATATGTGATGAGTCCACTGTTATTTTAAATAAATATTTTGAAATTTCTTAGTTTTAATTTCTAATACAGAAAATATCTCTAAATACAGCACATATACATAGCAGCTTTGAGAGCTCCTCAATGATTTTTAAGAGTGTAAAAAGATTTGGAGACCCCAAAATTTCACTAGTTTAAGAGGTAGAAACAATAGGATTTGGGGAATGATTAATGGGGGTTGAGAGAAAGAACAGTTTTCTCCCGATGGGGATTATGTCAAGAACAGGCTTTTAAGGAGGCATGATGTGTTCAGTGTTGGAAACGCTGAGTTTAGATTGCCTGAGGGATGCCATGATGGAACAGACCATTAGGCAAAGATCTATGGGTTTTAGTGCAGATGTCTGAATACAGAGTCCCCATAGCTGCAGTAACTGAAGGCCCAGGAAAGAACAGGACTATGAAGGGAGAGAACTGCCCTGAGAAGAATGCTCAGGATGGGATCAAGGGTTACACCTATATTAAGGCACACCAAAAGAGCTGGCTAGAAACCAACCAGAGTCAGATAGAGTATCCAGGGGGAAGACAAACCTCACAGAAAGAGATGTCAGAGAAAGGAAGCAAGGCAGAATTTTCAAGAAGAGAGGGGTCAATAGCAGCAAATCTATAAAGATATCAACTGGGTCATTACTGACCAGGTGGGAGCAGTTCTAGAGAAAGAGGAGAAGCCACAGCGGCAGCAGGAATGGGCTGCTCTTTAAGTAACAAGCTTGAGGTCAGGCAGAAGTTAGAAGAGTCATGTTATGTGGGAAGAAGGCCAGAGGAGAAGGGGTAATTCAAAATCCAGAAAAGTGGGGTATAAACCATAGAACAAGACCCCCCCCCCAGAGGGTAGGATTTTGCTCAGGAGACAGTGAGTATAGAAGGCAAGCCTGTAAGGGGTTTGGAATTAAACTGTCTGCTTCAGTCTTGCTGTTGCCATTTGCTAAGTGCATGTCCTCCCAAAATTTATATTTTGGAACTCTAATCCCCTCTAATCCCCAATGTGATGGTATTTGGAGGTGGGGCTTTGGGGAGATAATTAGATCATGAATGAGGGTAGAGCCTTTATGATGGGATTAGTGTCCTTTTAAGAAGAGACCAGGGAGGTTGCTCCTCTCCCTCCCTCCCTTCCTCCCTCATGTGAAAAGACGCAAGGAGAACACAGCTGTCTGCAAACCAGGAAACAGGTCCTCACCAGACACCAAATCTGCCAACGCTCCGATCTTGGACTTCCTAGCTTCCGAACTAAATGAGAAATAAATATCTGTTGTTTAAGCCACCCAATCTATGGTATTTTGTTATAGAAGCAGGAGTTAACTGAGGCACTAGATAAGGGACTTAACAAGCTACTTAAGTACTCTGTGTCCTAACTTCCTCTTCCAAAAATATGAACAGCAATCGCATGTACCTTACAGAGTTGTTTATGAAGACAACATGAGCTAATACACAAACAGAATTTAAAATGCCGTCTGCCATCAGGAAACTCACAAGCCTCTTAGATAGCCTCATCCACCAGAGAGCAGACAGCAGAAGCAAGAAGAACTACAATCCTGCAGGCTGTGGAACAAAAACCACATTCACAGAAAGTTAGACAAGATGAAAAGGCAGACGGCTATGTACCAGATGAAGGAACAAGATAAAACCCCAGAAAAACAACTAAATGAAGTGGAGATAGGCAACCTTCCAGAAAAAGAATTCAGAATAATGATAGTGAAGATGATCCAGGACCTCAGAAAAAGAATAGAGGCAAAGATCGAGAAGATGCAAGAAATGCTTAACAAAGACCTAGAAGAATTAAAGAACAAACAAACAGAGATGAACAATAAAATAACTGAAATGAAAACTAGAAGGAATCAATAGCAGAATAACTGAGGCAGAAGAACGGTTAAGTGACCTGGAAGACAGAATGGTGGAATTCACTGCCATGGAACAGAATAAAGAAAAAAGAATGAAAAGAAATGAAGACAGCCTAAGAGACCTCTGGGACAATATTAAATGCAACAACATTCGCATTATAGGGGTCCCAGAAGGAGAAGAGAGAGAAAAAGGACCAGAGAACATATTTGAAGAGATTGTAGTCAAAAACTTCCCTAACATGGGAAAGGAAAGAGCCACCCAAGTCCAGGAAACGCAGAGAATGCCATACAGGATAAACCCAAGGAGAAACACGCCGAGACACATAGTAATCAAATTGGCAAAAATTAAAGACAAAGAAAAATTATTGAAAGCAGCAAGGGAAAAATGACAAATAACATAGAAGGGAAATCCCATAAGGATAACAGCTGATTTCTCAGCAGAAACTCTACAAGCCAGAAGGGAGTGGCATGATATACTTAAAGTGATGAAAGGGAAGAACTTACAACAAAGATTACTCTACCCATCAAGGATCTCATTCACATTCGATGGAGAAATCAAAAGCTTTACAGACAAGCAAAAACTAAGAGAATTCAGCACCACCAAACCAGCTCTACAACAAATGCTAAAGGAACTTCTCTAAGTGGGAAACACAAGACAAGAAAAGGACCTGCAAAAACAAACCCAAAACAATTAAGAAAATGGTCATAGGAGCATACATATCGATAATTACCTTAAACGTGAGTGGATTAAATGCTCCAACCAAAAGACACAGGCTTGCTGAATGGATACAAAAACAAGACCCATATATATGCTGTCTACAAGAGACCCACTTCAGACCTAGGGACACATACAGACTGAAAGTGAGGGGATGGAAAAAGATATTCCATGCAAATGGAAATCAAAAGAAAGCTGGAGTAGCTATACTCATATCAGATAAAATAGACTTTAAAATAAAGAATGTTACAAGAGACAAGGAAGGACACTACATAATGATCAAGGGATCAATCCAAGAAGAAGATATAACAATTATAAATATATATGCACCCAACATAGGAGCACCTCAGTACATAAGGCAACTGCTAACAGCTCTAAAAGAGGAAATCGACAGTAACACAATAATAGTGGGGGACTTTAACATCTCACATACACCAATGGAGAGATCATCCAAACAGAAAATTAATAAGCAAACACAAGCTTTAAATGACACAATAGACCAGATAGATTTAATTGATATTTATAGGACATTCCACCCAAAAACCGCAGATTACACTTTCTTCTCAAGTGTGCACGGAACATTCTCCAGGATAGATCACATCTTGGGTCACAAATCAAGCCTCAGTAAATTTAAGAAAATGGAAATCATATCAAGCATCTTTTCTGACCACAACGCTATGAGATTAGAAATCAATTACAGGGAAAAAAACGTAAAAAGCACAAACACATGGAAGCTAACAATACATTACTAAATAACCAAGAGATCACTGAAGAAATCAAAGAGGAAATCAAAAAATACCTAGAGACAAATGACAATGAAAACACGACGATCCAAAACCTATGGGATACAGCAAAAGCAGGTCTAAGAGGGAAGTTTATAGCTATACAAGCCTACTTCAAGAAACAAGAAAAATCTCAAATAAACAATCTAACCTTACACCTAAAGGAACTAGAGAAAGAAGAACAAATAAAACCCAAGTTAGCAGACAGAAAGAAATCATAAAGATCAGAGCAGAAAAAAATGAAATAGAAACAAAGAAAACAATAGCAAAGATCAATAAAACTAAAAGCTGGTTCTTTGAGAAGATAAACAAAATTGATAAACCATTAGCCAGACTCATCAAGAAAAAGAGGGAGAGGACTCAAATCAATAAAATTAGAAATGAAAAAGGAGAAGTTACAACAGACACCGCAGAAATACAAAGCATCCTAAGAGACTACTACAAACAACTCTATGCCAATAAAATGGACAACCTGGAAGAAATGGACAAATTCTTAGAAAGGTATAACCTTCCAAGACTGAACCAGGAAGAAATAGAAAATATGAACAGACCAATCACAAGTAATAAAATTGAAACTGTGGTTAAAAATCTTCCAACAAACAAAAGTCCAGGACCAGATGGCTTCACAGGTGAATTCTATCAAACATTTAGAGAAGAGCTAACACCTATCCTTCTCAAAATCTTCCAAAAAATTGTGAAGGAAGGAACACTCCCAAATTCATTCTATGAGGCCACCATCACCCTGATACCAAAACCAGACAAAGATACTACAAAAAAAGAAAATTACAGACCAATATCACTGATGAATATAGATGCAAAAATCCTCAACAAAATACTAGTAAACAGAATCCAACAACACATTAAAAGGATCATACACCATGATCAAGTGGGATTTATCCCAGGGATGCAAGGATTCTTCAATATACGCAAATCAATCAATGTGATACACCATATTAACAAATTGAAGAAGAAAAACCGTATGATCATCTCAATAGACGCAGGAAAAGCTTTTGACAAAATTCAACACCCATTTATGATAAAAACTCTCCAGAAAGTGGGCATAGAGGGAACCTACCTCAACATAATAAAGGCCATATACGACAAACTCACAGCAAACATCGTTCTCAATGGTGAAAAACTGAAAGCATTTCCTCTAAGATCACGAAAAAGACAAGGATGTCCACTCTCGCCACTATTATTCAACATAGTTTTGGAAGTCCTAGTCACAGAAATCAGAGAAGAAAAAGAAATAAAAGGAACACATACTGGAAAAGAAGAAGTAAAGCCGTCACTTTTTGCAGATGACATGATACTATACATAGAGAATCTTAAAGATGCCACCAGAAAGCTACTAGAGTTAATCAATGAATTTGGCAAAGTTGCAGGATACAAAATTAATGCACAGAAATCGCTTGCATTCCTATACACTAATGATGAAAAATCTGAAAGAGAAATTAAGGAAACACTCCCATTTACCATTGCAACAAAAAGAATAAAATACCTAGGAATAAACCTACCTTGGGAGACAAAAGACGTGTATGCAGAAAACTGTAAGACACTGTTGAAAGAAATTAAAGATGATACCAACAGATGGAGAGATATTCCATGTTCTTGGATTGGAAGAATCAATATTGTGAAAATGACTATAGTACCCAAAGCAATCCACAGATTCAATGCAATCCTTATCAAATTAGCAATGGCATTTTTTATGGAACTAGAACAAAAAAATCTTAAAATGTGTATGGAGACACAAAAGACCCCGAATAGCCAAAGCAGTCTTGAGGGAAAAAAACGGAGCTGGATGAATCAGACTCCCTGACTTCAGACTATACTACAAAGCTACAGTAATCAAGACAATATGGTACTGGCACAAAAACAAAAATATAGCTCAATGGAACAGGATAGAAAGCCCAGAGATAAACCCACACACCTATGGTCAACTCATCTATGACAAAGGAGGCAAGGATATACAATGGAGAAAAGACAGTCTCTTCAATAAGTGGTGCTGGGAAAACTGGACAGCTACATGTAAAAGAATGAAATTAGAACACTCCCTAACACCATACACAGAAATAAACTCAAAATGGATTCGAGACCTAAATGTAAGACCAGACACTGTAAAACTCTTAGAGGAAAACATAGGAAGAACACTCTTTGACATAAATCACAGCAAGATATATTTTGATCCACCTCCTAGAGTAATGGAAATAAAAACAAAAATAAACAAATGGGACCTAATGAAACTTAAAAGCTTTTGCACAGCAAGGGAAACCTTAAACAAGACGGAAAGACAACCCTCAGAATGGGAGAAAATATTTGCAAACGAATCAAGGGACAAAGGATTAATCTCCAAAATATATAAACAGCTCATGCAGCTCAATATTAAAAAAGCAAGCAACCCAATCCAAAAATGGGCAGAAGACCTAAACAGACATTTCTCCAAAGAAGACATACAGATGGCCAAGAAACACATGAAAATTTGCTCAACATCACTAATTATTAGAGAAATGCAAATCAAAACTACAGTGAGGTATCACCTCACACCAGTTAGAATGGGCATCATCAGAAAATGTACAAACAACAAATGCTGGAGAGGGTGTGGAGAAAAGGGAACCCTCTTGCACTGTTGGTGGGAATGTAAATTGATACAGTCACTATGGAGAACAGTATGGAGGTTCCTTAAAAAACTAAAAATAGAACTACCATATGATCCAGTAATCCCACTACTGGGCATATACCCTGAGAAAAGCATAATTCAGAGAGACACATGCACCCCAGTGTTCATTGCAGCACTATTTACAATAGCCAGGTCATGGAAGCAACCTAAATGCCCATCGACAGATGAATGGATAAAGAAGATGTGGTACATATATACAATGGAATATTACTCAGCCATAAAAAGGAACGAAATTGGGTCATTTGTTGAGACGTGCATGGATCTAGAGACTGTCATACAGAGTGAAGTAAGTCAGAAAGAGAAAAACAAATATCATACATTAACGCATATATGTGGAACCTAGAAAAATGGTACAGATGAACCAGATTGCAGGGTAGAAATAGAGACACAGATGTAGAGAACAAACGTATGGACACCAAGGGGGGAAAGCAGTGGGTGGTGGGTGTGGTGGTGTGATGAATTGGGCGATTGGGAGTGACATGTGTACACTGATGTGTATAAAACTGATGACTAATAAGAACCTGCTGTATAAAAAAATAAATAAATTTAAATTTAAAAATTTTTTTAAATATAAATAAATAAGTACTGTCAAGAAAATTGTTGACTCTGAAATAGGCAAAAAAGATTATTTAGTGTCCAGTGCACCCTTCTGGGTCATCTGTGCCTTTCATTTTCTTTGAATTATTGTACAATGTGGCAAGTTATAGAAAAATGATAGTAGTGGAAGTGATTCTTATTCATAGAAATACAAATTAATTTTGTCCAGTGGAGGTACTATTGATTGCTCTCAAGAAAGCAGTTTTATATATATTAACAAATTTATTTCAACACTCCTGATGTGTTCTTTGTGTGTTCTTTGTAATCTCTTTTCAATCTGTTGTAATATCCTTCTGGTTCCCTGTTTAATTAATGAGCTAAGTAAAATCTTTGATATCTGTTCAAGAAAAAAAAAAAAAGATATGTGTTTGTTTCTTTTTTTTTATCATCTTTATTGGAGTATAATTGCTTTACAATTGTGTGTTAGTTTCTGCTTTATAACTAGTGCTTGTTTCTTATACCTACATTGAGCACCATATCAGAACATATTAAATTTTTTGCTCCCACCATAAAAAAAAAAAAAAATGCCAT